>NC_089252.1:91957458-101957458 GCF_963930625.1 Muntiacus reevesi
ATAAAAGAAAAGATACCCTATAGCATTTTGGATTATTTTCTTGAGCTAAAGTTCAATGTTAATACTTGTGAAAGATAAAACTCTCATTCTGTTTTTATTATACACATACACACACACACACAGAGCTTATCATCTTAAATGTGAAAAAAAATATGTTGGTATACCTTCTAGCCATGGTGTTTCCAAAATATGAACTGTAATAATTTTCTAAGCCTGCAGCCCTGCAAAGCCCATTGAATCTGATAATTGCTTTCATGTAGGATTTAGGATGAGATGGCTGGAATGTATCCTGTGGAGGTGATCTATTTCACCACCAAAGCCATCCTCTGTCAGTCAACTGAGTTATAAATGTTAACTGTCAACTCAGTCATTTGATTCTTTATTCACAGAAATGCATAGAAAAGTTCAGAATGACCATAATAATGTACTTTTTGCTGTCCTTTTCCTCTCTGAGGCATATGAATGCACAATGTCATACTGACATTCTGGGGAAAACCAGCTTAATGTTAGTGTTTGGATAAGATGTTTGCGTTTATTGTGCAGGTTACGGATAAGGAACAATTACACTGAACTCTGATGAAGGGCAGTGCCTTTCTGAGTATATTAGCTTTGCATTACTAAAGGCCAAGGTTAGCTCATTATCCCTCATCGTGGTTATCTCTGAAGCACATGGCACTCCACTGCACGTTTCTGCATCCATTTTCCCTGACAAGTTAACTACGGTTACGACTGCTTTCTATGCACAGATTCCCATTCTCAGAGCAAAGGGAAACCATAGAACTGACTCTGATCTAAATAGAATGTGCTTAGCAGAAAATACACTATCTTAATCCTCTATATTATGAAAGTGGGTTTGGAATCAACACACAGGAGATGAAGAAATGGACAGTCGCTAAATTCAAAAGTGATGCATGACCAAAAAGCTATGTTTCAAGTGAATTGCACAGGCTCTGGAATGAGCAAGTAACCTTGTTTCTCAAGGTTGAGGGCAGCAAATAAACAGTAATGAAAGATAAATGGGCTCCAATAGGATCTTACAAATCCTAACAGTTCAAATCAGAAAGTCTTCATTCTACTGAAGATATAGTTCTTTCTCAAAATGGGGACATGACTGAGCTGTTAATAAGCACCTCACTTTATACCTCACTTGAGACAATACATCTGAAACATAATAAGTTGCTGGAGTGTTCTAAGGCATGATAATGCATGCCTTCTAGTTCATTATTGCGTGATGTTATGACACTGCTGTCCAATCCTGGGGCATAATGAGGAGCTCGAGATTTTATATTATCACTTAATGAAGTCCAATTAAGACTTGTTAACCTTTGATCTGCTCCACATACTTAACGGACAATGAGTGGTCCCAGGAAAACTTTAAAAGGTGAACTTGGCATGATTAGTCAAACAATTTTTTTTTTTTTTTTAAGAGGAAAAACCCTTTCAGACCACCATTTTCACCAGAAGCAAGGGCCAGGGTATGCTAGTGACTGATGATAAAACTATATACATACCCCTCAGGTCAAATATGTTGAATAGTGCAAGGATATTATGGCAGTACAATTATTTAGGAGGGTTTATAGAACCAAGTGATAATAGAAGCATGATTTTGATGATATATGTTTTTAACATTTTATCTATGAACTGCATGAACTTATATACAAATAGTACTTCTTTTTATTTTCAACTAAATCCAACTCATGTTTATGACTACCACATAAATGCATAAAATATAAACAATGTTCATAAAGCATGACATTATTACTAAACAAGAAATTCAGTTGGTGAAATTATTAACAAGTGTGTATAATGCATAAAGCAATAGGCTTTTCCTAAGTTTTACAGAAATGCAAGGTTTATACAAAGACATGGTTTGACGGTTACCAGACATTACATTAAAACACATTAAAATCTATATATATGAATATCATTGCACTTTAAAAGGAAGTTTAGGCTAATCTAAAAAAAGTCAGCTTGCTAGAGGAGCAGAGGAATGAAATATTAGCAGAAACACAAGCTGAAGCAACAACCCAGCACTAATAATTCCTCCCATCTCGATATTCAAATACATTTTGCTGTCAAATTAGTTTTGAATAAAATACTACTGCATTGTATGTAGGCTTTATTCAAATACCACAACCTCAGAAGCTGAAGACATCATGCACAACACTCTATATCTGATTCATTTTCTCTCCAAACCGAGCATAATAACTGCTACAATACTGGGGCTTTTACAAAGCTTGCTAAATACAAGAGTGAACAGTACCTTATTTTCCAATTGACAAAGTAACACTGAGTAATCCACTAAGGGTTACCCAGTTTATCAGTAAAGAATCGTATCCAGATCTTTGTAGACTGTGTTCAGCCTTACTCTGCTTCTTTCTTAGATTTCACCCTATTTTATAGATTGAAGAAGGTTCCATCTTCAATCTATGCCAAATGTCGGCATAATTTCAAGTAGTCTCCTATAGGAGTCTGGTATTCTGAAAACTTCATGTGGTTAATACTTTCCAGCCTTTTTATGTCTGATGCACAGTTGTGATCATCAGAATATTTGGAAGCACATCCAAAGAGACCTGAAGAACAAACTCAAACAATACTGAAAAAGTAGCACTGTAAGAAACACTTTAGTGCAAGTCTCTCACAGCAGTTAAGTCCTCACTGGTCACCTTTTATTCATTTCCTAGTTACTGAGTGTGTCCAACATCAGCCATTACAAGGAAACTACTGTCATGGGATAGAGAAACTTACTACCTTAATTTATATCATCTCAAGGCAAGGTTTTTGCAAATGCTAGTCAACGCACCATCTTCCTCTGAAGTAATAGGGAATATTATTTATCTATCACCACATAACAAATTACTCTGGAATTGAGTAGCTTAAAACAGCAGAGAATTTTGTGAGTCAGCAATCTGGGCTGCCTCTTGAGAAATCTGTATGCAGGTCAGGAAGCAACAGTTAGAACTGGACGTTGAACAGCAGACTAGTTCCAAATAGGAAAAGGAGTACGTCGAGGCTGTATATTGTCACTCTGCTTATTTAACTTATTTGCAGAACACATCGTGAGAAACACAGGGCTGGAGGAACCACAGCTGGAATCAAGATTGCTGGGAGAAATATAAATAACCTCAGATATGCAGATGACACCACCCTTATGGCAGAAAGCAAAGAGGAACTAAAGAGCCTCTTGATGAAAGTGAAAGAGGAGAGTGAAAAGTCTGGTTTAAAACTCAACATTCAACAACTAAGATCATGACATCTGATTCCATCCCTACATGGCAGATAGATAGAGATAACGGAAACACTAACAGACCTTATTTTCTTGGGCTCCTAAATAACTGCAGATGGTGACTGCAGCCATCAAATTAAAATACACTTGCTCCTTGGGAGGAAAGTTATGACAAACCTAGACAGCATATTAAAAGTAGAGACATTTGCCAACAAAGGTCTATATAGTCAAAGCTATGGTTTTTCCAGCAGTCATGTATGGATGTGAGAATTGGACCATGAAGGCTTAGTGCCAAAGAATTGATGCTTTTAAACTGTGGTGTTTGAGAAGACTCTTGAGAGTCCTTTGGATAGCAAGGAGATCAAACCAGTCCATTCTAAAGGAAATCGGTGCTGAATATTCATGGGAAGGACTGATGCTGATGCTCCAATACTTTGGCCACCTGATGCGAAGAGCTGACTCATTAGAAAAGACCCTGATGTTGGGAAAGAGTGAAGGCGGGAGGAGAAGGGGATGACAGAGGATGAGATGGTTGGATGGCATCACCGGCTCAATGGTCTTGAGTTTGAGTAAGCTCCGGAAGTTGGTGAAGGGCCCAGAAACCTGGCCTGCTGCGTCCATGGGGTGGCAGAGTCAGACACAACTGAGTGATGAACAACATATCATCCAACTCATTTATCTGATAATTTATAAATGGAAAATTTTTCATTGCAGGGGTACACCAAGAAGAAACAGATTTACTCCAAAGTTTCCTTTTGAAACTATAGAAAGAAAACATTTTCAGGGATAAAGTTGCAAGTAAGAAGTCCTTGAGTAAAGTGCTAGATAAGTTTTTGTTATTATATTATTACTTAATAATTCAGCAACATACACAGGGTACAATAAAAGGAAAATCCTGTTTGGTTTATATTTTTAGAGAAATAGAACTTGTAAAAAACAAAGTGAAATGAGTAAAAAGATGAACAAAATAAACAAAAAAGATCAGGTGTTCTAATAAACTCCCAGTCTCATCTGTGTTACTTATGCACTCAAATTAAATTCTGAAGGTCGTTTAGTCTTATAGTGTTGTAACATGCCTAAAAATATTTTTGACCTAGAGAGGAGACAATCAGAGAAATATGCTGATCTGGTACATGTCCTTGAATTTTAAATTTTAAAAATACCAAAAGTGATGTTTTGTGCAGGGAAGGTGGGGAGATGTAATATAGTTTTCCTGGAAATATGTTATGACCTAATGAAATTGTAAATGATGAAGTGAGTCTCAAAACAATAGTTAAGTGCAATCTTAAGTGGTTCTGCTATAAAAAGCTGCTTTTACTTAGCAAATAAATGCCTTCTGAGCACCAGTTCCTCTGCTCCCTGATACGTGCAGAATGAAGAAAATATCTAACGTCTCATAGTTCATCAGATACAAAATAGCCCCAGCAATGAAAGGTTGAGGATTTCCCCTCTGATCAGTGAGGAGGAAGCTCAGGGTGACACCTTGGATTCTCTTCAGGCCATTCTCCACAGGGCAGCAGCTTAAAGCATCTTCTTACACTGTTAACCTTATTACCTTACCTCTTCTAGGATTATTTACTAGGTCCTCTCTCTCTCTAAATACACACACATACACATATATACATATGATTGATGTATAGTTGATGTACAATATTATATAAGTTACACATATTATATATGTGTATTATATATAAGTTATTATATAAGTTATTCACAGTTTTCACAGGTTATACTCCTTTAATGTTTAGTCACTAAGTTGAATTCAACTCTGTGACCTCTTGGACTGTAGCCTGCCAGGATTCTCTGTCCAAGGGATTTCCCAGGAAGAATACTGGAGTGGGTTGTCATTTCCTTCTCCACACTCTATTTATAATTACTATAAAGTGTTGGTTGTATAACCTATGTAGTATATCACTGTAGCTTACTTTATATGTAATAGCTTATATTTCTTAATCCCCAACCCTACACTATCCTCTCTGCTTTCCCTCTCCCCACTGGTTTGTTCTCTGTTTATCTGTGTCTCTCTTTTCTTTTTTGTCATATTCACTGCTTTGTTGTAATTTTTAGATTTCACATCTAAGTGATATCATTGTCTTTGTCTTTCTCTATCTGGTCTATTTCACTTTAGCATAATACCCTTCAAGACCATCCATGTTTTTGCAAATGACAAAACTGTTCTTGTCTATGGATGAATAGTATTTTGTTGTGTATGTGTATACACACACATAAACATCACGTTTTCTTTGTTCATTCATCTGTTGGTGGATGTGTAGGCTGTTTCCATGTCTTGGCAATTATAAATAACGCTGCTATGAATAGTAGGGTGCATGTACTTTTTTGAATTAGTGTTTCCAAACTTACATGAGTAAGAAACTGGGCTAGCTTGCCCAAGTTTCGTCTCCAAGCTAATCTTATTCTGCCTTACCTTCTCTGCCATAGGCAAACTGGTCTTCTTTCAGATCCCTGGGCATACCAAGCCATATCACATGTTGATCCTTCACCAGGAATGCTTTTCTCTGAGTTTTTCTACTCTTTGTCTCTCAATTATCAACTTTATAAGTTCTGCCTCCTGGAAGCCTTCTCTGAATCCTGAATTATTTATCATGCCCCTCTTCCCTTGTTTATTTCCATCTTAACCCCCTGCTTGTTTATTTGTGAACACCTATCATAACCCATGATTACTTGTCCGATTACTTCTTTCCACCAGCTTATTAGCTAAATGAAAAAGGGACACCGCCTACCCTATTCACCATTTTGTGTGCACGTTAAGTCGTTTCAGTCATGTCTGACCCTTTGCGACCCTATGGACTGTAGCCCGCCAGGCTCCTCTCTCCATGGGATTTCCCAGGCAAGAATAGTTGAGTGGGGTGCCATTTCCTTCTCCAGGGGATCTTCCCTACCCAGAGATCAAACCCACATCTCTTATGTCAACGGCATTGGCATTGGCAAGCAGGTTGTAGCGCCATCCGAGAAGCCCATTCACCACTGTACCAGCATCTAATCAGTGTCTGGCACAATGAAAACTGCTAAGTATGAGTGAGTGAATGAATAAATGACATGGAAAAGTCATTTTGTTTCAGCTGCTGCATAACATGGTAATAGCTGTCACATAGCGGCTGTCTGTTCGGCTGAGTTATTTTGTTGACTTTTATAACAATCCTCTGAAGTAGCTACTCTTACCAACATCACATTATAGAAACAGAAACAAGCTGAAGGGAGTTGCTTGCCCAAAGCCCAGAGAGGGAAGAGAGCAGGAACAGTGTTTGAACCCAGTTCTGTCTTACTCAAGAACTCTAGCTTGTAACTATTACACACACCATTAATATTAACAGTAAGTCCCTTGTTGAAAATCAAGAGTTCCTTTTTAGAGTGGGATACATTTTAGGTAACTGCCTAAAACCACATTTAAACTTGTACCCAAGATGACGATGTATCTAATTACAATTTGACTATAATAAGAGTGCATTCCTATTATATTCTTGATTACTACAGCTAGAAGTCTCAGGATGTCAAGTTGCTCTCTTCAAAAGAGCAAAGTGATTCTAAAGGAGCACAGAATCCCAGGACTTTTTTTTTTTTTTTTTTTAGTGAGGTTTTCCCCTTAGCCAGTAGCTGTCGGAGAAGGAAATGGCAACCCACTCCAGTATTCTTGCCTGGAAAATCCCATGGATGGAGGAGCCTGGTGGACTACAGTCCATGGGGTCGCAAAGAGTCGGACACGACTGATCGACTTCACTTTCACTTTCTGTAGCTATAACTAAAGGAAGTTAAAAGTGCATCAGCTTTCTAAAAAAGGTGGATCTAAACTTTCCTAAGCATTAATGTTGATTTAACAATTAAATATCCCAGAACAGTCCATAGGAGCATGCCTTAGGGTCTCCTTGGCAGAAAAATAGAGGCAACTAAGGAATTCACTGCATCATACTTCAATGAAATATGTTACCATTTCTGCCTGATTAGAATTACTCCTTTTTCTTTTTTAACTACATTCCTGTGCATACTTGTCCCATTTATGTAATATAAACAGTGACATCCTCTGAGTTACTGTAATATTTACAGTTTGAATAAGGTCTATGAAGACATCCATGAAAGTACCAGTTCACGATGATCACCAGTCCATAAAACATCTTAATTCAAATGCCACCAAGAATCAGATGAGACATACAGCGACTCATAAACAAACGAATCAATTTTCCCTCACATTCCTCCCAGATCTGGCAAATAATCTACTCCCAGGTTGAGCTTTTGTGCTGAGTTTCATTCCAGAGTACAACTTTCCAGCACAGTTATAAGCCCTTAAATTGCTGATACAGCCTTAATTATTGCTGTGCTGGTGACACTGCTCTAATGAACTCTTTGCAATTTTATGTGGCCTGGGTATCCCAGGAGGAGCATTGCCTAAATGTACAAACACACTGGTCAGGATTTAGTGGGATACTTTTGGAATAGAGAATTGGTAAGTGTGGGTGTGGAGCTTGTAGCGCAAATAGGAATCATGTAAATTTTAATGAGTGACATCAAAATGGTTCTGTCTGCCATTATAGAAAACACTTGAAATAATATAAACCTTCTCAATTTAAAAAAAGTTACCAAAATTAAAAAGGATAAAGGATCTGTAAGTTGTATTTTTATTTGTATTATTTTCTCTACTGCCTCCAACAGCAGTAATTTGGCTTTCAAACTGTAATACTAGCTACCATTTTTTGGTTCCATGATAACCAGTGTTTCCCAAAATGTAATGTGCAATCTGGTTAAAATTCACATTTTGATTCTGTGTATTTGTAACGGGGCCTTGAACTGTGCTGGGAAAGACTGAAGGCAGGAGGAGAAGGGGACGACAGAGGATGAGATGGTTGGAAGGCATCACCAACCTGATGGACATTAATTTGAGCAAGCTTTGGAGTTGGCGATGGGCAGGGAAGCCTGGCGTGCTGCTGTCTGTGGGGTGGCAAAGAGCCAGACATGATTGAGCAGCTGAACAGACTGACAAAGTTGCTGGTCCATGTTACTGTTTGCTTGGAACGGAACTTGTACAAGAGATTTTAGTCACCATGTTTTCATTTTTATAACATTCAAAAATCATTTTGGAAATAAGTTAGGTGACAGACTCACATCCAGAAATGTATGTTTTCTTAAAAATTGGAGAAATTATTTTTTAAAAAAAATAAAATTCTGTAACTTGTTATCTAAACACTCTTTCAATAGTGGTTCTAGTACTGACTTTTTTTTAAGCTTCTGAAAATCAATGACTCTGGAAGTTAAGAGAATTGTTTAAAAAGACCACAAAGAAAGGCAAATAACCAGTATGATATACCACATTGTTAATTTAGGGAAAAAAAACAAATATTGAGAAAAAAAAATTAATGTTGAGAAGACAAAAAAAAAAAAAAGACAAAAAGCAGCATGAAAGCAATTATTTGAAAATTCACATCCCCCATCCTTTAAATGTACTCTTATAGGAAAATAAATCTTGAATCCTGAAAGTTTATTGTTTGAGGTTTTCAAAATACACTCTGTGCATAAATATGTGAACTCTCGTACATTTAAAATCTAAAATAGGATAAACAAGGGACCTTATATTATACTATTTCTCTGATTTCCTCTGTTTCTTTCAAGTCTGATGTCTCAAAATAATTAAATGCTCTTTACAACATGAGGCTATTCCATTACCTTTAAGGAAAATCTTAGAAATTGGGGTGGCTCAAAAACCCTAAGCTCAGTATGAAAAAATATCACATTGATATTAGGCCACAGTCTATGACTATAGATTCTAATTTCTACTGTGAAAAAACAAATAAAATGGGGAATACGTGTAACTATATGGCTGATTCATGTCAATGTATGACAAAACCCACTGAAATGTTGTAAAGTGATTGGCCTCCAACTAATAAAATAATATTTAAAAAAAAAAAAAAAACAAGCTATGAACACAGAACACTGCTATTAAGCTTGGAGAATTTGCTCAAAATGTGTGACATGATCCAAATATACTGGGAGATTAAAAAAATCAACCTAGAGAGGAATATGAAGAAGCTATCAAGTGCACTACAGAAATGAATACACATTCTATTGTGTTTATGGGAGGGATTATAGCTCCCACTTGTCAGAAAACATGTATATTTAAAATACACAGAGAAATGTATTTAAAAGGAAAGTCTTTACATGCAGGTCTTAGAATGATATAGCTAAAAAATCCTTCAGAAATTATCTAATCTGGGAAGTTTTGAGCTTTCTTTTTAGCCAAGAAAGCAAAACACTGTATAATACATAAAACAGATAAAATCAGATCTGCTCTGCTCTCTTGTCACAAAAATGGGTGTCACATTCTTCAGCTCCTGAAGATGACAACCTGGAGCAGACTTTTCTACTGCTGGTCTGATACAACCCCCACATTTTACTCCAGAATCAAGAAGTGACTTGCAGATAGCACATACGTACATGCTGTCAGAACTTGAACTAGGATTCTAGCTAGGTTCTCCCTTATTCTTGGCCCACAGCAGTGGTTCACTCTGATACTGTGTTGCCTTGTTGACAGGACAGTAATAAATCTCTACCGAGAATGTTCAGTAAAGCGTTCTGCTCAATGTACACATCATGGCAATGATTTAGTAGCTTTCTTAATTCAAACAGCTACATTTAACCCAAATTACAGCTTTATAAAGATATAATTTAGAGACCATAAAATTCACCCTAAAGTATATAATTCAGTACTTTTTAATATATTCAGTTTTGCAGTCATCACTGCTATCTAAGTATGGAACAGTTCGTCACCCCCAAAAGACCCCGTATCTACTAGTACACCAGCCAGTCACTCCCTATTTCTCCCTACCTTCAGCCCTGGTAACCACTAATCAACTTTATCTCTCTACCGGTTTGCCTACTCTAGACATCTTATATAAATAGCTTCATATATTATATAGCAGTTTTGACCAGCTGTGTTCATTTAACATAATGTTTTCAAGGTTTATGCATGTTATAGCCTGTAGCAGCACTTTATACCTTCATATGGTCAAATAATATTCCCTTCTAGGATAAACCACATTTCATTTATCCATTCAATAGCCAATGGACATTTGGATTGTCTTCAACTTTGGGCTATTATGAGTAGCAATGCTATAAATATTTGCATACAAGATTTTGGGTGGTTGGATGTTTTCCATTCTTTGGGGTATACACCTAGGAGTGGAATTGCTGAGTCATGTGGTAACTCTACTTTTTATCATTTCAAGGAATTCATCACCTACTTCCCAGAGTGTCTGAACCATTTTACAATCTAATTGGCAATACGTGAGTGTATAAGGGTTCCGGTTTCTCTACATCCTTTCCAATGCTTGTTATTGTCTTTCTTTTTATAATGGCCATCTTGGTTGGTGTGAAGTGGTATTTCATTCTAATTTTTATTTCTATTTCCTGAGTGACTAATGATTCTGAGCATCTTTTCAAGGGCTTATTGGCCATTTGCAAATCTTCTTTGGGGAAATGCTATCCAAATCTATTGCCCATTTTTAATTGAATTGTCTTATTGTTTTCATTGCTTAGTTATGAGTTCTTTATATACTTTAGATACTTATCAGTTGTGTGATTTGAAGTTATTTCCAAATAAATCTTAAATTATTAAATTATTTTCAACTCCATTCTGGAGTTGTATTTTGACTTCTTGATAGTGTTCCTTAAACACAAAAGATCAGTGATAATAATAAATAACAATCAATAAAGTTCAATTCACTTTTTCTTTTGTTGTTTGTTTTTCATGTCATACCTAAGAAACTATTGCCTAATACAGTCACTAAGATTTACTCTCATTTTCTTATAAAGTTTTATAGTTTTAGCTCTTAAATTTAGTTCTATGATCCATTATGAATTATTTTTTATACAGTGTGAAATACAGCTCCAATTTCATGTTTTTTTTTTTTTGCATGAAACTATCCAATTGTTGAATAGACAAGCTATTAGCCATTGAGCTGAAGTGGCACCCTTGTTAAAATCAACTATCTAAAATGTAAGTAATCAACACCATAAGAGCCCTGGAGAGGAAAAGGTTACCCACCCCAGTGTCCTGGCCCAGAGGATTCCATGGACTGTACAGTCCCTGGGGTCGCAAAGAGTCAGACACCACTGAGTGACTTTCATATACCATAAGAGAATATATAATATATATGGCTTAAAGATGGAAATTATATAGTAATTCCAGAAATATACTGTCCTGTTTTTGCTATTCTGGGTCACTTTTATTTCCATATGAGTTTTAGTATCAACTTGTCAAATGCAAAAAAAAACAAAATGTAGCCTGCAATTTTGACAGAAATTACATTAAACCTGTAGAAAAATATGGACAGTTTTTTCATTGCAACAAGATTAACTTTCAATGATGAACATATAATGCTTCAAATTAACTTAGGTATGTCATTTCTTTCTATTATGTTTTGTAATTTTCAATGTGCAAATCTTGTACTTCTTTTGTTAAATTTATTCCTAAGTATTTTATTCTTGTTGTTTGTAGTATAAATAGAATTTCTTTCTTAACTTCACCTTGGGATTCTTCATTATTATAACATAGAAATACATTTTTTTTTTTTGGCATTGATCTTGTATCCTGGAATTTTGTCAAACTTATTTATTAGTTCTAATGGGTTTTTAGTGGATTCCTTAGAATTTTCTATATTAAAAGCATACTATAGGGAGGTGAAAGGGGGTTTCAGGATGGGGAACACATGTATACCTGTGGCTGATTCATGGCAATGTATGGCAAAACCACTACAATAATGTAAAGTAATTTGCCTCCAATTAAAATGAGTAAATTTATAAAAAATAAAAGGGTTTGATTAAAATAAAATCATACTATCTTCAAATGGAAATAGTTTTGCCTTTTCCTTTCCAATCTGTATGTCTGTTATTTCATTTCCTTTCTTAAATTCCATGGATAGAACCTCCAAAACAATATAGAAGTGGTGAGGACAGACATCTCTCTCTTGTTCCTAATCTTAGAGGAGAAAGTATTTAGTGTGATATTTATCTTTATTAAGTGTGATGTTAATTGGTGGGGGGTGGGGTTTGTAGACAAAGTTTATTAGGTTTAAAAACTTGCTTTCTATCCCAAGTTATCATAAAACTTGATTTTTTAAAAAACTGATATTCTGCATCAAAACTGATATTCTGCCTTTTTTCTTGAGGAAGTACTTCTTTTGTGGAAAGGAAGATTTTTGGAGGTCCTTACTCCTGGAAGGGATTCTTAAAATGTCTTCTTAGCTTTCAAAATATGTCTTTTTTGCAACTGACATACTTCATCATTACCAGGACAGCAAGCCTTCTGACAAACCACTGAAGGCAACCAGCCTTCAATCTTTTGAGAATTTACCACAAGTTAAATATACTTTTTTCTATCTTACCGCCATAATCTATTCTGGTAAAACCTAGTTAAAAACTAACTTCTCTCTCCACACAATGAACAGAACGCAGTATAGATTCATGATCATCACAGAGTTTGGCATGCATCCAGTAATTTGAAACTTTCACGTCATGCTCTTATCTTTGACCATAAAATTCTTTATTTGTTATCTATTATTGAGAAACAAATTACCCTAAAATGTATTGGCTTAAAGCAATGATCATCATGTGTTAGCCAGGAATTCCTATCTATTAAACACATGTTCAGGTCTAGGTAATCAAGCGGCTATTGCTTGGTTTCTGTGGGAAAGAATATTAAAGTTGCTTTGTTGAATGGTTCCAGCTTGGGCTCTACTTTGTCATATTCAGATATTGACTGGCTCTGGAAGAGGGGATCTACTTTTCAGGCGATTCAATTTTAAGGCTGGCAGCTTAGCATTGGCTTTTATTCAGGGGTCTCAGCTCATCTCAAAGGGCTGTTTGAGTGTCATCATGACATGGCAGCTGGTGTTCTTCAGAGTGAATGATCCAAGAGAACAAGGAAGAAGCTCCAGTGCCTTTATGACCTAGCTTTGGAAGTCACGCATCACCACATGTGGTACATTCTGTTGGTCATGCAATGGATTCAGTGCGGGAAGGGCACAGGTACAAGGAGACATGAATTATTTGAGGACATGATACAAGCTTATTGGTACAATTCCTATTTAGCTTGAGACCCTGTGGATAAAGAGGCACATGTTCCAGTAACAATACTACTAAGATAAATGATGTGTTGAAAATGAAAGATTATATACTTTAAGAAGTAAAAAAAAAAAAAAAAAAAGGTAGATATGACACCCAACTTCTTTAACATGGGTGTTCAACTGAGAGGGACTCTTGGCTTTGACTGAGAAATCAGGAAACGATCACCTATTTATTAGTCCCAATAAATTCCTTTGCAGATAGAAACGAACAGGTGTTTATTTTAGTTTCTTAAGTTAGAAGCAGATTTAGACTCTTTGAACTAAGGTTTTGTCAAAAGACTTTCAACCTCATTGTGGGCAGAGAAACTTCAAACTACCATAGACAATTTTAGCTTAACCACTGAAACCAGAAGGTATTGACCACAATTATAATCTGCCACCAGTATCTAAAGAGAAATCAGTGTCTTCTGAATTTCCACTTTCCTAGGCTGGATAGGGATTACCCGGGTACTGTTTACACCAATCAACATCTAAATTATGACTCTTTCCAGAAACATAAAGCTGTATCGGTTTAAACTACTTGTTTCAAACTCTGAAAATATATAAATAAAAAATGGAGAATGAATATGTGATTACTACCTCATCTGCTTGAACATTAGGAGACATAAATAAATTATTTCCTTCAAAATCCTAAGTTGGTTCACAGGCACACACTTATTCATCATTGAAACTGAAGTGCCCATGGTTACTGCAAATGCTACCCATCTAAGAAGAAAAGAATTCAAAACAAGGTGTAGCCATTGTTACCATTTGGTAACATTGTTACCATTTCCTTTTGTATCTAAGAAGTTTATTACCAACAGACAAGATTTTCTACATTCATAATCATAATCAACTGACCCCAAATCAGAATATTTGCAGTCAAAACCTGAATAAAATAGGACTGCATCCTCTGACAAAAGACACTGAAATTGATCTTTGCTACTGCTACTGCTAAGTCACTTCAGTCGTGTCCGACTCTGTGCAACCCCATCCCTGGGATTCTCCAGGAAAGAACACTGGAGTGGGTTGCCATTTCCTTCTTCAATGCATAAAAGTGAAAAGTGAAAGTGAAGTCGCTCAGCCATGTCCAGTTCTTCGAGACCCCATGGACTGCAGGCTACCAGGCTCCTCTGTCCATGGGATTTTCCAGGCAAGAGTACCGGAGTGGGGTGCCATTGCCTTCTCCGGAAATCGATCTTCAGATCTACTCCAAATGTGACTTTGCAGTTTGCACACAGGTTCTCCTTTGTTTCTAAGATTTATCTAGGGATAATTCAGACTTTTAGAACTTTTACTAAGTGTCTCAGCCTATGTTAGGTGGTTTTTTTTGGTGCAGTGGTTCTCAAAATTTTCTGCAGTAAGGATTCTCTTTAGTGCTGTTATTAAAAATGAAGATTCCCGGGGCCCTATTTCCAGAGACGCTGATTGATGGAGGACCTCAAAGTTGCATTTTACCTCCTACAAGGTGACTTTGAAGCAATTATCTAAGACTTTAGTTTGGGAATTAGTTTATTACAGTATGCGAGTTACACTGTCAGAGCCAAAATTCTTATCAGCAGACCTGAGTTCGTGTCCCAACCACAGCACTAACTAGTCAAGTGACCTTCAGTGGTTCCCTTGACCTTCCTAGGACTCCTCCTGATCATGGTGCAAATTTCTGTCTTGTTCTGGTTAGTGCTGAAGACAAAAGAGGCAACGTGAAAGAAAGGCTTTGTAAATCATAAAGCCTCCATAAATGATATTCAGAACACCCTTACTGCTTGAAGCATCTGCCAGAAGTGGCCAGGTTACATCATCGATCTTATTTATCATTTAGAAGATATTTACTGCAATTCTACCCTGCATAGGGCTTCATGGCAGATGTACTTACCTTGGACTTTATACACTGTAAGAGCATTTCAGGACTCACAAATGGGCAATTCAACCTATAGCCTCTTCCTGAGAGTTCTGCCCTCTATTTGATATGCAGAATTTCCCTTTGATGATTCAGCTGGCACCTCTGTATGAAAGTGCCCTCTTCCCATCCTCTGGGGAAGTCTGTTTTCTCCCATTATGAGCTCCACGAGGAAGGAGCATGGCAGGCTTTGCTGTGCATTGCACTCTGTTAATTTTTAATGTGCAAAGCCAGATTGCCAGTAGTGGGTTTCTCTCCCACTATGCAATGCATCCCTTTAGCTGCTCCATAAAGGTGTCCCTTGTTGCTAGAGATCTTGAGATGGTAAGCTGTTTAGTTACTATCTGAACACAGGGGCACACAATGGAACTCTGCTCATTTTAAGAAATGATCTGAGAAAACCTCCAAGGAAGCAGAGGCTGTGTGATTGGCTGACAGTTGAGGGACAAAATGCACTAAGAGGAAAGAGAAACCACCAAGTGTGATAGAGCAAGTGGCTCAGGAAAGGAGGAACCCAGAAAGGCAGATGGGATCAAGACTCATCTTGCTTAAAAACCTTTAGGTGTCCCCAGACTCCCTGAGAGAGCAAAACCTTTTCCTTGGCAAATAAGAACTTCGTGATCAAGTTCCAACTCGCCTGTCTGGCCTCTGAGCTCTGGTCACAGTGAATGTCAGTGTCTGGAACGAGCAATAGTCTTTCACACCTGCCTCTGCTTGGACGTTTCCCTCCTCCATCTGCCACTGCTGCTTCACCTCTTGCTTCTTTCTCCAGCCCCTGCATACAGAATGAGCTCTTCCCCCTTCAACTTCCTTTCTCCCTGATCACCTTCACCAGGCAAATAGTTTCCCTTCTGAAGCAACCGTAGCCCTCGTTTTATTCATATGTGTGTGTGTGTGCGCACATACACATGGGTACTAAGTCGCTTCAGTCATGTCTGACTCTGCGCAAGCCTATGGACTGTAGCCCACCAGGCTCCTCTGTCCATGGGATTCTCCAGGCAAGCATACTGGAGTGAGCTGCCATACCCTCTTCCAGGGGTATCTTCCCTACCCAGGGATTGAACCCGCGTCTCCTGCATCATCTCCTAAATTGCAGGTGGACATTTTTTTAAATCACTGAGCCACCTGGGAAGCACATTTTACTCATAATTATGTCCATTCAAGTTTCCAAATATTTGTCAAGTACATACAATGTGCTGGGCACTGCTCTAGATGCTGGGGATACAGCAGTGAGCAAAGCCAAGCCACTTGCCTCCCAAGCTTAATGACTTGCATGTTGTCTGTTTTTCCTGAGAGCAGGAGAGCAGGGTCTTGTCTATTTAGTGTGTTATTGCACTTCCACAGCCTAGAACCCTGCCTGGCACACAGAAAACACCTAAGGAATGTTTTACTTTAAAGCTTTACTTTAACATTAAATTGGACTAAAGAAGGCTGGCCAGGAATCTGTTTTGCAGCACAGACTGCAGGCGATTTGAGGGTAAAGGTTACACATTTACCTCTTGCATCTGCAGAGCAGAGCCATGTACCTGGCAGGGACCATGGATAAATAAAACTCTCTAAGCTTCCTGTTGTAGCTACATCCGTGCACTTTATGTTCAGAAGCTAGCGGATCAATTTAGATAATTATTCATCCTGGGATAGCTTAAGATTAAATGTTACCCTAAGAAATCTTTCTCTTACTTTAGGCCCTCAGACAGATGTGGGAAGAGGCAGAATCTGTGTGTGGGGAGGTCTCCATGCTGCTGATGAGGCAGTTTTGGCTGGTGGGAGAAAGGGTTTTGGAATAGCCACCATTTGCCCAAGAGCCTGTAGCAAACTCAACAATATTTTTCAGCATTAGGAGGGTTGGTTGATTTGGGAAGTCACTCATTACATGGAGCAGTCTATAATTCCAAGAGTTCCATGCATGAATGCAGATTTCCTGCTGCACCATGGCCTGAACTTCATCCCTTGATCCTCCTTGCTATCTATTATGAACACTTGTGCTCAGAGTACAAGTTCGAGAACAGCCATCCTTTGTTTATTGCTAACATGCAAAGAAGGAGTTCCGGATACTACAAGTTAGTGGTGTATTCATAGGAGCATTTAAACAACTGAAACTCAACATATTTTATGATGTTTGGAAGACAAAATACATTCCTCAAATGACATATCTCAAAGAATCTACAAAGGGTTTTTAAGTCACTAAAGGTTTTCAAATGGGAGAAAGAGGCAATTTGGTTATAATCCAGATAACTAGGGAAAAGTTAAATTGTAGGAAAAAAATATATCTTAGACAATATGGGGGTAACCATATGGGAAATTCTGAGAGTTGACCATAAGCACTAGATAATAAGTTAATCTCCATGTAGACACCTCTTACACACACATTTTGCAATGACAATGAACATGGTAGATTAGACCATGAGGAGAAAGCTGAATAAGAGCAAAAGCAAATAGAAATGGTATACAAAATATAATGAAAAAGGAGAGATCCTGCAAAAATGAGAAATCTGTTGATTTTACAAAAAACTGGGTATAGTCTACATAATATACCCTGGGCAATTACCCAAGAGGGGAGAAAATGATCTATTCAAAACTTGCCTGATGACACCTCCATGATCAAGTGTCAACATTTCAGGTAACAGCATAAGTTATAATGCCTTAAAGGCCCTTTTCAGAATTCCATTGGAATACTTGTGAACCCCACAATACTGTTTATATTCAAAAATGTAGTTTGTGATTCTGTTTGAAAAAACACTTTCAGAAGTAAGACCTCCTGTGATTAAGTTTCTAACCTGAGTGAATTTTTATGGCCAAAGTAGAAAGCCTGGAAAAGAAAGATTGTAGTGAAGGTGCTGACTCAACAGTGACTTGCAGAATGGCAATGGGATAGTATTTTAATGATGCCAGAACTTGAAAGCATCATCCCTAAGATTAGCATACTTGTTAAAAAATTAAAAAAAATAAGAACATTCAGCCATGCGTAAGCATTCTGCCATTGGTCAGCAGAAAGGGGATGTCTGCATAAATAACGGGATTAGAAGACAGGGTCAGAAAATTTTAAAGGAATTATACAGTGACCTAAATGATCTGTGGAACTCCAAATTGGATCCAGTCTCTTTTTGCCTAACAAGTTCCAAAAGGGTGTTCTTTAGCATGGTCCCTGGCAGATTTTGACAGTTTACATGGTCATTCCCATCCTTATAGTCAATCTTCCAGTTGATTAGCAAAAATTGTCTCTTGAATGAATTCACATACCTGAAACTGATTTAGCATCTACCACATACCAGGTACTTGGGATACTCTGAAAATTAAGGTCAGTCTCTACTCTCAAGAAAATGTCATCGTCTACAAGGGGAATACAGCCTAATTTCAGTCCGGAATGAATTATACACTGACAGATGAGTAAGTAGAGAGAACTATGGGAATGCAGAGATGAAATATTTGACTTGGGTTGAAGGAGGTAAATGAAATGAAAGGTTTAAGCTTTGACTTAAGAATCTTAGGGTTGACTTCCCTTTTTGTACACTTCCCTAGAGTATTTTTCAGGTCCAAAGTGAAGCATCAACTTCAGACATTAAAACCAGTTTAATGCCTATTTATGGGTAGAATCAGCTGATGAAGTGAAGAGAGTAAGTGTTGGCCTTAAAACAGAACTGCAAGTTGGCGCATGATTTACCAGCTGAATGACTGTGAGCACTTGAGCAAGTTTCTTAGTCTTGAGGTCCTCTACTACTGCTGCTAAGTTGCTTCAGTCGTGTCCAACTCTGTGCAACCCCACAGACGGCAGCCCATCAGGCTCCCCCATCCCTGGGATTCTCCAGGCAAGAACACTGGAGTGGGTAGACATTTCCTTCTCCAATGCATGAAAGTTAAAAGTGAAAGTGAAGTCACTCAGACGTGTCCAACTCCTAGCGACCCCATGAACTGCAGCCTACCAGGCTCCTCCATCCGTGGGATTTTCCAGGCAAGAGTACTGGAGTTGGGTGCTATTGCCTTCTCCGTGAGCTCCTCTAAGATAGGAATAGCATACCAATTCGTATGAACACTTAGAGATTTGAAGAAATTAATGTATACCGTGCATCTGACAGAAAGCATCAAGAATATACTCAATAAGATGATAACCTGCAGTATTGTATCTGCTGTTGCAGTTGTTCTGTTTACTAATATTATTAGACATAAGCAATCTAAATAATTATGGTTTTTCAATTTGAAGTCACCAGATACAAGAGAGTTTTCATAAATATGGCTCTATTCCTACATTTCATAATGTATAATTGAAGGAGACTGTTCATCAAAATAGTACAAGGCAGTGCTTTCTAATAAATTTTCTGCTATGATGAAAACATTTACTAGCCACATGTGGCTACTCAATGCATAAGTGTGACCACCGTGAATGAGGATTTGAATTTTTAATTTTAGTTCATCTTGATTTATATATGAATTAGCTATATGTTCTGAATGCTTGTGTCCCTGCAAAATTCATGTTGAAATCCTAATTCCCAAAGATGATGGTAATAGGAGGTGGGGCCTTCAGGAGGATGGAGCCCTTGTGAGTGGGTTATGCCTGATAGAAGAGGCTCTTGAGAGATTCCTAGCCCCCTCTTCTGCTATTTAACCATCCATCACGAAGTCTGTGACCCTGAAGGGACCCTTACTGCACCATGTTAGCACTCTGCCTCACACTCCCAGCCTCCAGAACTGAGAGAAATAAATGTCTATTGGTTATCAGCCACTCTGGCCATAGGTATTTTGGTATAGTAGCCTGAATGGACTAAGACAAATGTGTAGCCATTGGCTACCAACTGGTGCAGTTCTATGGTGATTGTTAAACATAAAGATACCCAGATCCTACTACAGTCCCAATCAGGAAGAACCCTGAGAATCTGCATTTTTAGAATACACACTAGTAGATTCTTACACATGCAGATGTTGAGAATCACTACTCTCCCTTTGTGAGTTTGATTTCATAGCTATGTGTTCACAGATGGGCCCTGAGGTTATAAATTAAAACATATATTTCCTTGGAGGCTATCCTGTTTTAAAGGAAGTTTTGGTATTTTGTAATCTAGTTAAGGCTTATGGAGGTGGGTAGTCTCTCTTCTATGGATTCATCAGGAAAGCCATCCAAAGGAGGCAAGCACGAGAACAGAAACTAAAAGGACAGGAGTGAGTGTGGTTAGAATTTAGTGAATTTAGAGACAAATGCAATAATACTAAAAAAGCCTTTATAGTCTCATCTAAATAAATTAGATAATAATACAGTAAATATTAATTGGTCATTTACTTTCTACTGAGATACTTCACCTGTACTATCTTAATTTCCCCAATGACCCTAAGAGGAGATACTACTATCATCTTCCATTTCACATCTGAGGAACTTAGTTCAGTAACTCTCAAGATCATAGAGCTTGACCATAAAGTAGCATCAAAGTCAGTCAGGGAAAGCAATAGATCCAGAATTCAAAGGAGCCATTAAATCTTCAATAAGTTGAACGGCAATCCTGGTCAAATATTTGTTGCAGAACAGATATTTAGGAGACACAAAAGATGGAAAGCACACAAACAACAGAATAATAGCTAGCTATCATTTATTGAGGACTTACTACTGCCAAATCCTACTCTGATAGGATTTTATACTTACATTCAGAGGTTTCTCGTAACAAGTCTCCAATAGGCATTGAACAATGATGGGAACAAGAAAAAACTGCCAAGCATGCACCCAAATAGCTATGGGTGGAATCACTTCACATGAAGAAAATTTCCTCCCTTTAGTTCACCACTTTGCCCTTAGTTTAGGTCTCCAAATCAGAAAAGCACGTACTGGTGAAGAAAGATAGGCAGCGCTCACATGAAGTGCCAACAATTACAGCTCCATTCACCTTTCTGTGCTGAAATGACACATTCTGTTGATTTCTTAAACATGTAGGCTGTGTCTTTCACCTCTGGGTTACATTAACAAATTAAGGAAACGCCAGGGTCACTTTCTGATATGTCAATATCTGTTGGTAGTTTTCCATTATATAGTAAGGGATTCCTCTGCACTCACAAGCACTTACACACACCACAAACCAATACAGAAAACTGGAGTCAGAGAAGAGAAATATTTATAGAACAGATTTCAGGTAGAAAGTATTTTTTTTAAGAAATACATAAATTTTTTATCTCATAAACAAGGGCTTCCCAGGTGGTGCTAGTGGTAAAGAATCTGCTTGTCAATGCAGCAGACGTAAGATATTCTGGTTTGATTCCTGGGTCAGGAAGATTCCCTGGAGGAGGAAATGGCAGCCCACTCCAGTATTCTTGCCTGGAGAATCCCGTGGATGGAGGAGCCTGGCAGGCTACAGCCCATAGGGTTGCAAAGGGTTGGACATGACTAAGAGTCTGAGCAACCAAATATGGTCTATATAATAATACAAAAATTACCAAAATATTAATATATCAGGGGCTAATGTTTTTAATTCCCCACAATCTTTTGAATATTAGACAAGGTTTCCTATTTAATATACTTAACCACTGGATTTCAGTGTATAGTAGTAAATTAGAGCTGTTTCTGGAGATTATACTTCAAAGGTAACCAATGGTTAATGTATTTTTTTTTAGCAATTTTAATTTCTTCATCTTTCATATCTTCCAGGAAATTTTTTAAGACAAGGCAAAGTTAAAACTTTCATTGTAATTTTCTTCTCCCTCAAATAACCAAGGGGTTACTCATTCTTCTGGGTTCAATCCATACCTTAACACATGCAGTCTTTAAAATGTGGGTTTATTAGTAGAAGGTGAAACTACAGAATATAGTTAAAAAAACATTACTATGATACTGCACATCATCAAAGAGCCCAGAGGGCATGTACTTATTTATTGGTAAATGGTTTTAATTTACATAGCATTTCCTATTTCTTAACATTAGATGCTCAGAACACTCACTTGCCACTAATTTTGTTTATATTTTACCTTAATTAATAAAGTGACTGCCACATCGAATGCAGTCTTATGAAAGCTCTTTGGCAAGAGCATAGCAGAAATAGTATGAAGATACTTGTTGGCTAACACCCAAATCAAAAGCTTTCCCACTGCATCAAGCTGTAATCATCCTATGTTTTTCTTTCTTTTCCTTTTAATTTTTTTTTTTCTCAAAAATCAACAGCACTTTGTTAAAATCTAACTAAACACACTGGAAAAGGCTGATCAATACAAAGACAAGAACAGTCCTTCAGAAGATTACACTGAAAGAAAAATGACTATGCCCTTGAAAGGAAAGCTACTTTTATTTACGTTAATAAAGCTTTATTTGTTCTCTAGTCGTTAAGTTTATAGAAATTAAACGTCTTGACTATTTGTCTTTTGCCAACATGAATTTAAAAGTGGCTTTAAAAAATCTCATTAACATTGTGCTTCTTTTTTCTGTTCCAAGCTGATTCAATACAAAACAAATTACCTCCTGTCTGTGCCACTAAAATGCACATAAATATTTCACAAACCAATTTATCTAAAAATTTTGTCATTCCTCATTCTGAGTCTGGACATAGAGCTCACTATAAAACACTTCAGGTTTTTCAGATAACATAATCACTGAGGCAAGAGTATATTTCTTGTTTTGATTCTTGCCTGGGCTCAAAACATTCCTCTTGGAAAATTTTCAGAATGTCACTATGTCACACTGGTACACACATAGTTAACAACACTTACTGAGAATAACTAGAAAATACTTAATTGTGGTAATTTGATGGTCAGAATGCTGACAGAGTCCACACTATTGAACCATAGGGAAAAGGGGAAGCAAGCTTAGCTTTTACTGATTCTAGTGGGGAGAATGATAGTTCTCACATCAACAGTCATCCAGCACACTGAGAAACATGCAGAAATAACAACAACAATAATAACTCTCTATTCTGCTAACTCATTCACCAAAAGTGATGTGAGACACTGGCTACCTCCAGACCAGTGACTGGCAAAAATTTTCTGGAAAATGTCAAATAGTAAAGGATTCTTGCTCTGGGGGCATGTAACCTCTTTTTCAACTATTCAGTACTGTTGCTGCAGTGCCGTAACAGCTGTTCATAGATAACAGTTATACAAATGAATATTACTGTGTTCTGATAAATCTGTATTTACAAAAACAACTGATGGGCCCACATAGCTCCGACAAACTGTCATTGGCTGACTCCTGCTCCAGAGGACTAAAAATCATGGATCCTACCATCCTTGCTTCCTACCAACTCTTTCTTCCTTCAGACCAGGCTGTGAGCTCTTTGAGACCAGAGTTGGTACCCTTCTCATCTGTATCCCCAGCAAATTAAACAAAGCTTATAGTATGGGAGGTGCTCAATAATCAGTAGTTGACTGAACAGGAGACTAAACAAAAAGGCCCTTTCTCAGTGTTTGGAATTCCTTCATTCAGTCAGCGTTGGCTTGGCTAACTTTAAAGATGCAGATATTTCCCACAGATACTGTAAGATTCTCTCTTAAACCTCTATGCATGCAAAATGCCCTCTCCTGACACAAAATACATATTATAAAGTTATAGCATACATTTATTCAAATTACATGAAATCAAATGCACTTACTTTGTAAAAGAAAAAAAAATGTGCAAATGGAAGAGAACAGAAAAATAATTTCATTGCAAATTTCTGACGTCTCAAATTGAGACTCATCTCAATGATTCTAGGGTTTAAGAGTATTTTTCACACTACACAACTCTCTATGCAAGCCAATTATCATCATATATTTAATGGAAGAAAGAATAAACTTGACTAATCCTGATAATTCGTCTTGGTAGACTTTTCAATTGATGAGACCTCATATCCATCTCCAACCTGGCATAAATATAGCCATACTGTATCTAGTATCAGTGCCAACGAGATTCAATAAAGAGAAACTGACATCACCTTTATGAGTAATCTACACATTTTACACACGGCAAGTTGAACTTGAAATCAACACTTGGAACAGAAACCATTCCACAACACTGTACACATCACGTGTTCAAGGTCGGCAGACTCATGGAGAAGTAGGGACTCCCATGGAATGCTGGGAGGTGAGCGCTTGGACCACAGGATACCGTGAACAGGCACTTCTGAACTGGCTACAGCACAGAGCAAACGTCATTAGGATGAACATCAGTGAAAAAGATACACTAAAATCTGAAGCCTATTTCCTATCAATCTCAGCTGTCAGGAGAATAAAGAACCAGCAAAACCATTTCACTGGGGCCTGAATATTTGGGCTGCTCCTCAGAGCAGGTTTTTAAGGGGGCTGAGTGAAGCCTCAACACAGATTTTAATTTCAGCTGATTCTTACTGAAGGTATTGATCTCTGGAACTTGTTAAATTTAAGGCTGAGAGGATACACCTGAGAGTGAAAACGCTCAAAATGTGAAAGCCGCCCAGGTCTCACAGGCCTCTGCAAGGGCCAGAAACAAGATGTAATTTTTCATGATCATAACCCAAGACTTTTAAACCAAAGAGTGTATTTTCTGTTAATAAGAAAATCAAAGGTGATGTCTGGCTACCCAACTAGCAGGTGATTATGATAATGACAGTTATAAAATGAAATTTGCAGCCAAAGCTATTTGGAGATAAACTAAAGATGCCAGCCCTACTTGGAAATGACTGAAGAGACCACATATGAGTTTTTATTATCTTGGTTAAATAAATGGGAAACATAAAACCTAGGAGATGAAACCAAAGGACTTTTTAGTCATTTCTATTGATTGGAAGACAGCTCCAAAAGGACTCCAAACTGTTTAGAAAACAAACTATAATTTTTCCTGTGTGTCTTCCAAGCAAGGTTTTTTTTTTTTTTCTTTCCTCTCTATGGCAATTGGGAGAATTCCACTTCCAGTAAAGAAAATGTTTATTTATCAGATGTTCTTGACAGAATAGTAATCACCATTTTTGTAGTTACTTTTAATATCTTGTGGCAATGACTTTCTGATTTAAGATCACAGACCTATCAAAGTTTCCTGCCCACCACTGAATATTTACTTCAGCACAGATTTCAATAGGATGATCCAGAGCATGGTTTAAAGCACAAAAACAGCAAAAAAAAAAAAAAAAAAAAAAAGAGAATAAGCTACTAAATAAAAAATGTAATAAGCAAAAAAAGAATAATTTCCTTGGATTCTTTCTGAACATGATTTGAATGCATAGTTTCAAAGTCATACTGATTGCTTCTGAGGGTAATCTGAATTGTAACACACATTGAGTTAGTATTACCTGGCACTCCAACATAAAAGTTTGTTCATAGTGCAATAAAGAACCTGAGAACACTACTTCCAGTGTTTATGAAGTCAGAAAAGCACGCTAGTTAATGGTGATAGAATAAAAAAAATTGAGTTCTAACTCATCTCCCTCATTTAGCAGCTAAAAATAGGTATAAACCTGAGAGAAGTAACAATCTCTCCTGCCTCGGTTTTTCATCTGTAAAATGGACATGTTAATATCTGTTTCAAGTTTAAAGATAACATGAGTTA
Organism: Muntiacus reevesi; assembly: GCF_963930625.1. Classification (NCBI taxonomy): domain Eukaryota; kingdom Metazoa; phylum Chordata; class Mammalia; order Artiodactyla; family Cervidae; genus Muntiacus; species Muntiacus reevesi. The sequence goes on from NC_089252.1 coordinate 91,983,144, forward strand.
AAGATAATGTAAGACAAATTTTTCCTGTGGCACAAAATTTATACTTAATAAAGTGTGGCTATTATTATAAAAATAAAGATGATAATGTTTTGCATTTCAAAGTTTAAACTTGTTGTCAAATCAAATCCTAGCTCAAAGTGTAGGTCTCCTCTTTTGGAGACAATACAATTGAAACAGGTTAACACTAGTGGATCCATTTACTGGACAGCAGACATTGTGCTAAGCAACATTTACTCATTTTCTCATTTAGCAGAGACTACACCATTTTGCTGATGAAAAAAACTGAGGCCTGAAAAAGTCAAACAATTTGCCTAAAGTCTCACATTTAGTATGAAGCAAATCCAGGAGAAAAAAAAAAAAGGCCCCTAACAACTAAGCTAGCAAACAAACAAACAACCAGGCAAAATACTGCCTCATTTTAAATTCCACGCTTATGTGCACCATGTAATGTTGCCTCTACACTCGGATTGCATGCCTACCTTTAGGTCTTCATCCCTTCTTGCTTCCGAGACCCTGGTTAGAAGAGGCAAGCTTACAGATCAAAAGCCCAGATACAACGACTGTAGGTCAAGCAGTCTTTTTCTCCCTCCGGACCTTATGTCAGGATCCTGGTCCCCAGTTCTGCCTCAGGAAAGCCAGCAGGGTTCTTGTGCTTTATTTACCCTATTCTCATCGACTAGCATGTCCTACCACAGCTCTGAGTTTCTTCAAAAGAACTCCAGAATCAGAAATGGCGCCCTTGGGCCAATCGCAGTCTGCCTGACCCCGGGCTTTAGACCACCTGGTACTTGAGGCAAGCTGGGAGAAAAAAAAAAAAAAAAAAAACCTAATTATTGCAACCACCTGCCTGCCATCACTGTTGTGATCCTGACTGCTACCAGGTGCTAAGCTGGCAGGTTGGATCAATCAGTAATTGTAATCAAAGCTGAGTGTAATTAATTACATAACTTTAAGCTGTTCGCACTTAATAACCCTGAAATTACTTCATGAAACTGCAATGTAGTAGAGGATTGCAGCAAATAAAGGAAAAAAGCTGTGGAGAAGGTTTCTGTAAGTATTTTCTTCAGGTTTGGATCTAACTTAATCCTCATATATACTGTGTATGCCCAACTTGTCCTATTTACCAAAGGCAAGGGAGAGCTTCTCCCTGGGGCCATGCAGTCCAGGTCTTCAGTGAGGTATAAGGGAGTGCAGGGGGTTATGGACTAGGGGTCATACAGTTTAGGGTTTGCATGCTGGCTCTAACTTTAAATAACCGGGAAAATGATAACTTCACTCAGCCTCCATTTCCTCCTCTGTAAAATAGGGATAATATTAACTGTGGGGAAAGAAAGGAAAACAGAGTCTGCAAATTGATTGACTGAAAGTCTGGCACAAAGTCAATTCTTGATCAATGCTAAGGTGCCACCACTGTCTGCTAAGCCCTGCAGAGTTCAGGGGACTGGCAAACCTTCTCCTGAGGCTCTGTCAGAGCTATAGCTCCCCCACCAACCAGGTACTATAGTGTCATATAGTTGTTAATGACTCAGGAATCTACTGTATGTGAATTCCTGACACCTAATGAGGTGTACTTCCAGTAACTTTTCAAGTCTTAGTTTACACATCTGAAAATGAAGAGGTGTGTTACCTAGTTTGTAGTGTGAATTTGTTGATTAAATGCAATAAGGCACTGAATGTCCCAAGTGCACTGACGAGATAATACTAGATGTGTGTGTGTGTGTGTGTGTGTGTGTGTGTGTGTGTGTGTGTGTGTGTTTACATTTAAGAGAAAACTTAAGGGTGCCAAAAGTTCAAAAGTTCAAGAAAAGGGAGAGGAGAACTACCCCCAGGCCAGTGAAGAGAGAGGACCTCTCTGGGTCTCCAAAGCAGGAAAACTCACGTTTTCTTTGGCAAAGCCTAGAAGAGTAGTAGGAAGACTGACTAGATGGCTATCTGGCTCCCCTGAGAATTGTTCCAGCCTCAGCATGAAACCCCCTATGCTATGAGAGAAGAGAAACAGGAGCCTCAGTGAAATGGCATGGGCTTAGGTAAGAGGATAAGAACTTTGCCAACTGTGATCATAGCAGGCATTTAAATTCCCTATATCTTACTGCAGCCCAGAAGCAAAAGAAAGTCCCAGGAATGATGGTAGAAGGAAGTGGCTGAATACTCATTAAACGCATTTCTTTCTTTTGGGTGAACAGATATATTAACTTTACCAGATCTGGGCCCTGGAATACGGGCAGAAGTAATGCATACAACATTCAACCTGAAATTCAGCAGGTGATGTCCTATACACTTTCTCTTTGCTCACTAGCTGACTGATGCAGTAGAGAATATGAGGACATTTAGAAAATGGATGGAAGGATCCACTGAACCACCATATGAAAAGTCATTTGCCGAGTATGCAATCAGACAATGTATGACAAGACTGAGACATACAAATGTATATGATATTAAGCCACAAAGAATTGGGTTCTGTTTATTATTAATACAATGGCTAACAATAATTGCTGATTAATAAAACACCTGACACAGAATTTTTCATCAGCCCTAAAATGTGAAGGAAAGAAAAAAATTAATTTAAAGAACATGTAGAATATGATATGATTCACACCTAAGTTTGTGCACAGCTTTAATATTACAAAAATTGGATTTTCCATGTAAGAGTCTAACATACCAGCAATAAGCATCATAAAAAAGCAAGTATTTTACATCACAGGTTGTTTTAATAACTAATTCATTTGAGGCATATGACAGGGTTCTCTCTGAACCTGGCTGAACCTGAGTTGCCATCTCAGCCATTCTACCAGGAGAACACCAGAGACTAAACAGACCAGTATAAGAATCTTAACTACCCATGAAATGCTCTCTGAAAATATGCATGATGCTAACACCTGGAGGTTTAAAATAAATAAAATATGAACAAACAAAATAAACTTACTTTGAGAACTCAATTCCAAACCCTTCAAAGCTATAGGAGAGCTTTTCAAATTAAATCTAAGAAACACCCTCATCTCAATCCATATTGTTCAACTTTCACACTAAGTCCCTGTTCTCTTCAGCCCCTCATCTGGCCTCTTTGTCAGCTTCTAGCGAGGACGATCCTCTTGTCCTCAACCTGCAGCAGTTTTTAGCCAGTCCTTTAATGTGTCCTATGAACTATCATGGCTGCTTTTTCCATTTAACTGATTTGAAGCATCTGGGAAATAAATTCTATTAGAACATTAATTGGGTCTGATGTGAATATTGATCTATAGGGAGATGTACCTCACAGAGCACTGGATTACATTAGACTTGATAACATTTAAAAATATTTGCTAAGAAAATTATGCTACATCCAAACACTAAGGAGAAAAACAATAGCAGAGCCACGAGCAGAGTGTGGCTTATTTTACTCATTCATGATAAAAAGGATAACTACTGATTTGTCTGTCCATCATTCCCTTTACTTGCAGAATTAACAGTCAAGTTTCCCTTGGGAACCAAGGCTCTCTTGTCATCAGTTCTTACGGTTCATCAGTGGCTGGATTCCACCTTTCACTCCCTCTTCCCTGCAGTTTCAGAATCCTGTGGACAGGATCCAAGTCTGGCCAAACTTGGTGGGCATGCCATCCCTTATCTTCTCTTTGGTTCAGAAAGATTATGGTAGTAATCTGGCTCTTGAAGGAATTGTGTTGAAAGATGTACTCTTCCCTTTGGAAATTCTAACCTGGCAGTAGATAAACCTGCAGGTGGTGGAGGCAACCTCATCCCTCCTTGGAAGTGGCTACGAACGAAGCCCAAACAGGGAAGAGGTGACGGAAAGCTCAATTCATGCTGACTGTGTGTAAGCATCTTGATCAAAATATAGTGTCCATAAGCAAATCAATTACCTTTTATGATTCTTACAGTCTTTAGGTTTCTCTAAAAGCAACAAGTCTAATATCATGGGAATGAATTAAACTGATAGCAACAGGGTCAGATTTTCCTGGCAGTGGTGTATTCAGTTATCATTTATTATAAGCTGTCCAAAATCGTTTCAGTCACTGATTTATACCAGTGTCACCACGATACTAGTAGTTACTTTTTGAGGGACTTACCAAAAAGTCATGAGCTTTTTGACCCAAGTAAAAGTTATATGGATTCCAGGGACAGTTGGGAAAATGGCAAAAATTGCAGATCCCTAAGCTCTTTATGGATAGATTCTGATTTAGGAGACCTTTGAGCACTCCACAAATCACCATTCTCATCAAGCAGCCTAGATGATTTTGATACAGATAGCCAAACTTTATGAAATAGTACTGTGACAAATGGATGAGAACTCAGGGAGTAAAATGATATACAAATGAATTTCAAATGCTGTTTCTACTGCCTACAGGCTATACCTGGGACAAATGGTAATCTTTTAATCTTTTTATGCTTCAGCTTCCTAATTTACAAATGAAGATAATAAAGCCATCATAGAGGGCTTTGCAAGATAAAGCTTATAAAGTATTTAGCACAAAGCCTATCATACCGTAAGACTCCAACAGTGGTATCTATTGGTAATTCATTTACATGGATTAGCTTCTCAGATAAACCAATTATTACTAATTAGAAATATACAAGACCTTGAAGCAATGAAACACAGGATATATAAATTTTGGTGTGGAAAAGAGGACATAGGCTCAGCCTGATAAAAGTTTTGGTGTACAAAGGATGGGAAAATACAAAAAAAAAAAAAATCCTACTTTACCTATTATCTTGCTTAAAGCCACTTAGGACTAATGTCCTTAAGGTTAATAGCTTACCAGTACAGTTTTAGGCCTCACGCTGCAAAGTCTTGTACATTAAATAGCAATGCCCTAAACTTTCTCTGTTTAAAAAAATAACAAGGAAGTGAGTAAGGCAATGGAACTGGTTTAGCAGCTTGTATAATAGGCATAGCTACACGAAGGAGGATGTTCATGGTTAAAGTTGTGGAGGAAATAAGAATACCTGTACAAGGTACAGGTCTAAAAGTCATCCTGACATGGAGGACAGGCTTTGAAGGAGGGCTGGTTGGTTCGAGTTTAAATTACCAAGGTCCCATTTACTAGAAGAGCCACGACATTGATGAGTCACTTAGCTTCTGGTTTCCAGAGGAAAATGAAGCCAATCTCATTAGGTTGTGTTCAGGACTCAGTGACATATCTGATGTAAAACGTTTAATAGAATGCTTAACATAGGACGAGTGCACTATTACTATTACTGTGGTTTTACTATGGAGATACTACTTTTACAAATAATTAGCAAGATGAGGCTAGGAAAAAACATACAAAATATTTCATATTTCTACAGACATGAGAGTGGGGAGAAGAAACAATCAGAAAGAACCCAAGGCATTAATTTCAATTAATTTCAACAAGTGGCAAAAGAAATAAAGAAGAGGCAGGTTTAAGAAAGTACTTCCTGCTAGTCCAGTCTTGCATGCCCTCATTGCCTTCATTGGCTTTGCCTGTACATATGGTGGAGCAGCAAGAACCCATGCGCACTAACAATGGCTCTGATGTTAATGGACCTTCAAGGGCCATGTCCCAAATCCATTTTTAGCCTTTGCTGCCATAACAGTTGCAAGGAAAAAAGAAAAATCAATTTCACAGTCCTCTCCTTTTCCAAAATGCCTGGGCTTTGGCTGATAAAGCGATGATTTAAGTCAATGGCTGAGGTGGAAATTTGAGTATGTTCTTAAAGGATAATCACCAGGCTCCTTCTTGAAATGCATCTGTTTTTAACCAGTTTCTCAAATTCTGAGAGGGGTAATTAAACAGAGAGGTGCACAAAACATAAATAGTGGAAACTGAAACCTAGCTTCATTAGCCTCCTTATCTTTGGTAACTGCAGGTGTGTGCTAATGAATTACATGACTGGTAAAATAAAATTAAAGGCAGCTGCATGTGTTTACAAAACTGCAGCCACAAATTACAGGTATCTGTAGCATCCATAATTCATCCATAATTGACAATTTTCATATTACTGGGATAAAGAATCAAGTCATGCAGATGATTACAGTATTGCCTGTCAGCACTAGAGATTTTGCTTCATTTCCTTTGCAGCATCTCCACTGAAATAAATCACACTTTTATGGGTGGAGTTATACGTCAAGGTAAAGGACCAAATATGGCAGACAACCCAGAATCCAGTTCTGTCTCCCATGTTTCCAACTTCTAGTTTCCCATCAAGAGAGAAGTGAGCTTACACATAAGCTTTAGAAATGTACACACTGGGCCCACTTTTGACATGCTAGCTAGAAAACTGAGGTAAGGTTTCTATACCTATATCTCAAAGTCTTCCTCTGTTAAATAGGATAATGATAGTGCCTACCTCATGAGGTTGAAAAGTTTGAGTTAATTAAGATTGAGTTAATGCATGTAAAGTGCTTCAAGTAATGACTGACACTGAGAAAACAGTGAGTGAATTTTTAACTATTAACAACTCCAAGCCTCAGTTTCCTTAACCATAAACTGGGGTAAGAACACCATCCATCACATATGATTGTCAAGATGATGAAATGAGATAATGTATGGGAAGTGCATTATGTCCAGGCACACGTGAAACACTCCATATTCTAGTCAGCAAGAGACACAGTAATGACAGTATTGTACCCAAATAGACAAAATAAACAAATATTAAAGGGCTGAACAAAAAATAAACACAACTATTTTTTCAAGTGTGTGTGTGTGTGTGTGTGTGTGTGTGTGTGTGTGTGTGTAAAAATCCCAACTCGAGCTTATCATTTACTTAGAAGAATTTTCTTTCATTTGGATATTCTGATACAGATACTCTTGTGGGACTGGAGTTTTACAAAGTACCTTGGACTTGAATAAACATAATCTTGATAAAAATCCCTTGCATGAGAGATGCCCTGTAAGTACATTACTGGAAAGCCCTGTAGCTTTACCTCCCTGGAGAGAGCTGACCAGAGTTGCACATGGAATTCTCTAGTACTTGATGAGGATGAATTTGGAAGCCACTTTAGAAAAGCTACCAGAGTTGGGAGGAAAGCTGAAAACAGCAGAGGAGGTGATGGAGACAGAGCTGAGAAGTTACAGGGATACAGACCAAATGCTTTTGTGAAACCTCTGTGACATGCTTTGGAAATGACTTTCTCAACTGCCCATCATTTCATAGATGAGAGGTCAAGGGTCTGCCCTCAGGTATTTTGGTTCCTATTCCTTAAATTTAGGAGAAAAGGACAATGCAAATATGCTGTCATGTCAACACAGAATTTTTTAAACAAACTACTCTGAACATGTATCAAAGTCTGAATTCAGTAACACCCTAAGGCACCTCCTAAAAAGAAGGACAGCACCTAAAGGAGAATGATGTGATGAAGATAGTCTTTCTAGTCTAGAACCTCGCTATATTGTGTGGTTCCCGCAACAGCCTCAGCGGCAGCTCAGAAAAATTGTTACAAACGTAGAATCTCAGGTCTTGTTCCAGACCCACTAAACCATAGATTGCATTTTGACAAGATCCTCAAGAAAGACTAGATGCATTAAAATTTAAGCCCTACTCTCATCCATCACTTTTTAAACCCCTTCCTGGGTTTTATCATTTGACTTTGAGGAAACCTTTATGCATCAACAGTAGTTTCTTCTGCAGCTTACCTTCAACATTCCCCCGAAAGACAGGAAAACCCTGGGCTGTGGCTCTACAACTCCGGGGGGTGCCAATCACATAGGACATACGGTGCACGGTGTCCCCAGAGTTATACAGACCCAAGAAATCTTTTCAAAATTGACACTCTACTGTGTGGAAGACAGAGCCTTTGTATTATCAGTTTTGTCAAAGAACTTTAATTAATCAAGTTTATCAGTAACACTTTTTGAGCACTTAATAGAGTCCAGACATCTTCAAGTCACTTTACAGTCATTGTATTATTAACATAGCACCCTAAGATATAATCTATTATCATCTCCATTTACTGATAAGGACAAGGGGATCTTTAAGGATTTATAAATGATGTTATACTCAAAGTCAAATAGTAGAGTTGGGATTTGACTGTAAATCTAACTCCAGAGAGTATGTTCTTACTACAGAAAAGCTGACTGTTAAAAATCTATAGAATAGGATAGAATATTGAGGTGGGAAACTACAGGAGAGTTTAGGAATTATTATTATTTGACAACAGAGATAAGTTACAGAAAGTGTGGGGGGCTTCCCTGGTGGCTCAGTGGTAAAGAATCCACCTGCCAGTGCAGAAGACATGGATTTGATCCCTGGTCTGGGAAGATCCCATATGCTGCTGAGCAACAAAGCCAATGCACCGCCACAATTAAGCCTGTGCCCAAGAGCTCAGGAACCACAACAAGAGAAGCCACCACAATGAGAAGCCTGGGCACCCCGATTAGAGAGTAGCCCGTACTCGCTGCAACTACAGAAAAGCCTGTATAGCAACGAAGATGCAGCACAGCCAAATATAAATAAAAATAAATGCATAAAATTTTTTTTAAAACTGTGGCTAGAATATGTTTCTAGGGGACATGGTCTTGGTTTGCCCTAATTTGAAATTAAGAACCCTGCATAAGTGGACAATAATTGAACAAACATTTGCTCCATGATTACAATGTCTAATCATGTTGACAAATACTTTGCATAGTCATTGTGAAATCTACAAACAGCTACTCTCTGTTTTATCCTCACTGCAGTCTAGTGGAAAATTTTACCATCTCCAATTTTAGGGACAGAGAAAGGCAGAAAATTTTAAGAATATTTCCTAAAACCTCCAAGTCCAGAAGTAATGGTGATAAGGTTCAAAACCAGGTCTTAAAACTTTGAAATCCTGAACTTCTTCACAGCGGCACAACTTGCTTACCAACCATGGGATGTTAGGACCTTAAGAATAAAAGACGAGAGGTACACTTCTAGCTGGCTAGCCTAGCCTGAACAGCTGACAGACAGCAAGCTAGAGGGCTCATGGAAATGAACTGATAAAACAACAATGACAAAATTGAGGAAATGCCTTCCAAGAATTTTTCACACTTTAGCAGAAGCTCAATTCTAACAAATGGTTGATTTTGGTACCTAAGAGCACAGAAAGTTATTTTTCCACAACCCTTAGATTTAATTTTTCTTCTCTCTCTTTCAAAAAAAAAAAAAATGTTTCTGCCAAGTTTTCTAAAAAAAAAAAACTCCTCCAGGCTTCCTGCGGACATAAAGGTGTGCCGGATAGTGAGGCTGCCGATGAGCATTATCATTAGTACAGGCCCACAGGGACAGAGAGAGAGAGGAATCAGGCCAGGTCATGAATAAACAGTGTCCAAGAGTTCGAGGATTCATAGGCATCTTGGGAGGTCACTTAGTCCATTCATCTGTCTCTAGGAAGGACTCACCTTTCCCCAGTAAATTGGACCACCATCGGACAAATTCATTCTCTTTTAGAAAACACTGGGAAGCAGATTTTTCTGTGGATCAACACGTGAAAACTTCTCCACTCTTATGTTCTTAGTTCTTAGTTCTTGGTTCTTAGTTCTTAGTTCTTATGTTCTTGGTTCCTGGTTCTTGGTTCTTAGTTCTTATGTTCTTAGTTCTTGGTCTTAGTTCTCAACTGGGAGTGACTTTGCCCTTCCTCCTCCGCAGCCAGCCAACCACCCAGGGGACATTTGACAATGTCTGGATACTCTTGATTGTCACGACTGGAGAGGAGGTTGCTACCAGCATCTAGTAGGTGGAGACCAGTGAAAGTAAAAGCCACTCAGTCGTGTCCAACTCTTTGTGACCCCATAGACTATACAGTCCATGGAATTCTGCAGGCTAGGATACTGGAATGGATAGCCTTTCCCTTCTCCAGGGGATCTTCCCAACCCAGGGATCGAACCCAGGTTTCCTGCATTGCAGGCAGATTCTTTACCAGCTATACCACGAGGGTACCTAGTAGGTAGAGGCCACGGATACCCCTAAACACCATAAAATGCCAGGGTAGCCCAACAAGAAAGAATGATCAGACCCTCAAATAAACACACCAAGATTGAGAAACAGAGCAATGAGGAGGAGAGAGCAACTTTCCTTGCATTTTGCTATATAATACAAGGACCTACCTATAGTGGGACTGAAGTTCCATGGTTCAGAAGTTCAGAAACACATTTATTCACAAGATGATGTGGAATTCTTTTTTTTTTTTTTGGGTAGTCAGAACAACCTAATTCTCTATTGACTAGCCAGTCTTATATATTGGACAGTACGTTTCATGAAGGCAAGAACCAAATATGGTTAATTTCTATTCCCCTAGGGCCTATCACAGAGAATTGCATACAGTAGACATTTTTGGGGGGCTTCCTCAATGGTGCAGTGGGTAAATAATCCACCTGCAATGCAGGAGACACAGGAAACTCTGGTTCATTCCTTGGGTTGGGAAGATCCCCGGGAGAAGGAAATGGGAACCCATTCCAGTATTCTTGCCTGGATAATGCCAGGGACAGAGGAGCCTGGCAGGCTACTATTTATGGGGTTGCAGAGTCAGACACGACTGAGTGACTAAGCACTTAGCACTCAGATTTATTTTGCAAATCTCTATGTGAAAATTCAAATCATCTAGTTATGTAAAAACAGCGAGACAGATTTTCACAGAATTAGGGGCATGTGCTAGAGATGGTCTGTCTTAAAATTACAGGCTATTTCATATACATGATATTTTGGAGTCCCTGAGTAAGGCCTCTCACAAACATAGATAGTCTTCCAGAGCAGCTGAAACTAAGGAGTCTTGGTGACTATAAATGGGGCACAACACGCCATATGTATGAAGATGTTGTAGATTAAAAAAAAAAAATTGTGGTTTCCAAAGTGAGTCCCAAAGTGAAAAACCTCAGGCCAGCCAGGTTCTGCTAATTGTGGATGTTGCTTTGCTTTCCACAAGGGGAACCCTAGGTAGTTCTGCATGGTCCACTCCTTGGAAATGAGCCACCTCTGTCTGAGGGGAATGTCTTAAAGAGAATCAGAGCTGAGCAATTCATGGCACGGGGTGTATTTAAAGTGCTCTTGGAAAGCTACCAATCACCAATATCACAGACACAACCCATTTCTGTTTTAACAGGAACTGCTTTAGCCCATCCTGTTAGAGTAGGAGGTTTTGCCAACTTCCTTTAGACTTTAATTGATAACACACAAATCTGTTGCCACAGATGGTTGGGTGGGCAGCATCTGAAACTGAGGTCTGGAGAAAGGCTTCCCACCCCCAGCAAATGCAAGAATGTTCAAGGAATGTAGATACAAGGGGCACCATGGAAACCAAAGTCAGGGAAGAGATGTAGGCTCCACACCAAAGCACCAGATCTGGATTAAAGCCGCCCTGGCATGAAGAAGGGTACAGGTCTCCAGCTTGCCTTTCTGCCATGTGCAAATAAGATTATATGCTTCTGAATCCCAGGCATACCAGCTATTAACTATGTCATCTTGGGCAGCTTATTTAATTTGTCCAGGTTCTGCTTTTCCCCATATGCAATAGAGATTGATATTAATACCTCTCTTTTGAGACTTTGAGGAATTTGAATGAGTCATAAAAATTTTTTTCTATTAATTATTATTCTTTTCTCATGCATGAAATAAAACTGTCCTGTAGATGATCTCTATTCTCCTTGACGTAGACTTTTTACTTTTCCCCAATAAAACTTGAATAATCTTTGAGATTTTGAGTGAAATCCAAGAGTCAAGAAGCTCAGTGACCTCAGATTCTTCAAAGACAACTTACATGGTCTCAAATAATTCCAAGTGATCACAAGAAGTGTGATCAAAAGTGACCTGGGAGGGCAAATGTCTCAGGTTTGCTAATCTGGTCTCTTTCAGGGGCAGGTGATTGAAAGTCAAATAAAACTGTTGGAAGGAATAAATAGGAAGACATCTATCAACTCTTATCATAGACGAGAAGCCCAGTGGAAAGCTTCAGGTTAGGCAGAGTCCTGTTGCTCAAGAGATCATTGGCAATCTGCCTTTCCATCTCTTGACTTTTCTTTCCTTACCGTTGGCTTCCCTCTCATCAAGGCCCTCTGCAGGGTGAGCCCCAGGAGGCCCAAGCATACATTCTTTCACTGTCAAGCCCAGCAGAACTAACGTGTGTTTCCCAATCACTCTGGAGAAAGTCTCAGTATTGAGTCTGCTTCGCTCAGACCTGGATTATGTGCTTACTCCTGCAATTGGCACCACACTTGAATCAGGTAGACTGAGGGGGCAGAGGAGTAACCAGGAAATGGCAGAATAGCTGCCAGTCAGGCAAAAACAGGAGCACCCACTGCACTTGCTGACCACCCAAGTTTTCTTTCTTGATAAAAGGACTTACCTCCTTTTTTTCTTCCTTTTATATTACATGGTTGGTTATGGAATTGAGTTGAGCAGGGGCTGAAGTGAGAACAGATTATGCACAGCTGGACTGAAAGGAGTTTTTTTTGTGTGTGTGTGTGCTATTTTAGTTTTTTAATTATCCTCCTTAGAAATAGGTACCATGTGCCACATTGGCTGTCTCCCATGGAGCTGTTTGGCTGCATGAGAAAAGTAGACTCTCACAAGTTCCTGCCAGCACCTGACCTGTGGCTCCCCTCTAGATATTCTCATGCTCCAAAGAGTTCAACTGTCAAAGTAAGATGGGGAGACTTAGCTTAGGTACAAGGTTCCATAACTGCATGGTCTCAGAATCTCAGAAAGCAGAAATCTGGATTTATTCTAGGACACTTCTGCTGTGTCTATTTCCAACAAAGATTTGGTACATTTCTTCTTAAGCTCACTGGACTCACTTCAACTGACAGTAAGGAGATTTTAAGGATGGCAGTCCCTGGACCTGTAGTTATTCACAGTGGATGCTATGAAGCAGGGTAGTAAAAGACAGAGGATGAGCTGGTTGGATGGCATCACCAACTCAATGGACATGAGTTTGGGCAAACTCCGAGAGATAGTGAAGGACAGTGAAGCCCGATGTGCTGCCATCCATGTAGTTGCAAAGAGTCATACATGGCTTAGCAACTGAACAATAGCAAAAGACCTAAATGCTGAGACTTTAAAGGTAGACAAAGTGAGCTCTAAATCCCTAAGCAAATTGTCTAACTCTCCCGAGACCATTTCCTCCTCTGTAAAGTGGTCATAGCGACTGTTGCCCACTGAACATTTTCAGTTTGCCCCATGCCTACTCTAAAAATGTGCTTTCATGCATTGAATCCTCATACCAAATTCTGTGAGGTAAGTTCTCTTATTATCTCCATTTTACAGATGGTGACACAGTGGGTTCAGGAACTTGACCAAGGATGCACCTCTAGAAATGGCAGGAAGTATTCAGCACAGAGCCTTGTATATAGTGGCCAATCAAAAAAAAGTTCGCAGATGGGAAGAGCTGGTGACAGATGCACTTCCATTAAGAAATGTGTAATTCCAAAGTAGTAGATATCATTTCAGATGACTGTCATTTCAGTACCAAAAGGTGTGATTATTGATTGGGATATGCAGTAGTTTAATCTGGAAGGGCTTTGTGGAAGAGGAGATTTATTTTGCTATTCTGTTCAGACTGCATCATACTCAGCTACCACTGTAAAAGGCCTGGTCCTCGTCCTTCAAAGTTTTAGAAACAGAGCACCTTTGTGTGCAAGGAATAAAGAGGGGTGCTGGCCCCCAAGCGGCCTCATTTTCTGAATCAATTCTGATGATTGATGTCAAGTGCTACTCTCACCAAATAACCCTCCCAACTAAGTTCTGAAGAGACAGGTGGTGTGACAGGCTGGAACTTGGGACTGATTTCACTAATATATTATGTGCTATTCACCGCAATTGGAGACTCAACTATGAAACTGAGCTCAGGATACACAGGAACGGAGAGTTAGGTGATACCTGGTGTTTAAGGAAGACTTATTTGAATTTCACATGCATTATGTCATTTAGTCCTGACAACTGGACAGTCAGTTTAGTTCCATTATCATCCCCATTTTGCAGATAAGAAAAATGAGGCTCACAAGTCACATAGAGCTAACAAGCAGAGGAATCAGCCAATGTGGAAGAGCTTATCTTAAGCACTAAATGTTCAGTGTCCCATGTTGACATGGACTGAGCTAGAATAGGAGATGAGTGCAAATAAGTAAGATAAGTTTTGCTACTGATGGGAAGACATTCCTACATCAGGCTCCAAGCATAATCAAAATGCAAAAGCCAGATCTGACATAACTGTGTGAACTCAACTTTTTCATGACTTTAAGGTATATAGGGCATGAAAAAATTGTTGAGGCCCGAGGAATTTTCTAGTTCCCATCAAAGGAAGCAACATAAGTATTCTAATTACAGTAAGCAATTCCACACACTTAGTTTCCAAATAAGAACACAGTGAGAAAAGAAATGGCCACAGACTCTTTCTTTACCATAACTAGACTCATTGTGCCTGCGGTGAATCAATATTTTCCCATAATGTTACTTGTCTCCCACTGTATTCCTGGCAAATTCTGCAGAGGAAAGCAATGCTTACAGTACATTATTACTTTGGTGTTTCAAGGGGAATTATTCATACCCACATATTATTGAAACAGTGCTCACTTTATAGAACCTATTCCCAACTCTAATTTCCAATGGTGCATATTTCTCCACTTACTGCTATTTAAATATACAATTAATTTCTATGGTTAATTGACCTGGTATTTGGTATGTCAATGTTTGCATGTGTTAACATAAATAAATATTATATATAATGATGGATGTAACAACACAGTAGAAATTCATTTCCCAAAGAACCTCCTTAACAATTGAAATAAGTTGATAGTTTCCAGAATTCTAAAGGTACATCCATGCAAATCTAAAATAGAAGAGAAAAACAATCTGATTCTACACAGGCACACTTGGGAGCAGTAATTCAAAGAGCAGAGGAACTGTCACATCCTGAGACATTCAGATTTGCTCCCTCTGATCATGGCATTGAGAGCTCCAATTCCACCAGTTCTAGCAACTTACAGCAACGTAAAACATACCCTAATTCTACCTGGAAAAGATTTGCAATGTTTCAGTTCCCTACTAAATGCAGCCTCACTATCACAGAAACCAACTATTGGTAACAACAACAAAGACAACTGCCAATATGACTGAATGCACATTGTGTGCCGAACACTAAATGCTAAGTGCTTTCAGTTCAGTTCAGTCGCTCAGTTGTGTCCAACTCTTTACAACCCCATGAACCACAGCACGCCAGGCCTCCCTGTTCATCACCAACTCCTGGAGTCCACCCAAACCCATGTCCGTCGAGTTGGTGATGCCATCAAACCATCTCATCCTCTGTCGTCCCCTTCTCCTCCTGCCCTCAATCTTTCCCAGCATCAGGGTCTTTTCAAGTGAGTCAGCTCTTCGCATCAGGTGGCCAAGGTGTTGGAGTTTCAGTCTCAACATCAGTCCTTCCAATGAACACCCAGGACTGATCTCCTTTAAGATGAGAAAAAAAAAAAAAAAAAAAAAGGTTGGATCTCCTTGCAGTCCAAGGGACTCTCAAGAGTCTTCTCCAACACCACAGTTCAAAAGCATCAATTCTTGGGCATTCAGCTTTCCTTATAGTCCAACTCTCACAACCATACATGACCACTAGAAAAAGCATAGCCTTGACTAGACGGATCTTTGTCGGCAAAGTAATGTCTCTGCTTTTTAATATGCTGTCTAGGTTGATCATAACTTTCCCTCCAAGGAGTAAGTGTCTTTTAGTTTCACGGCTGCTATCACCATCTGCAGTGGTTTTGGAGCCCAGAAAAATAAAGTCAGCCACTGTTTCCACTGTTTCCCCATCTACTTGCCATGAAGTGATGGGACCAGATGCCATGATCTTAGTTTTCTGAATGTTGAGTTTTAAGTCACCTTTTCACTCTTCTCTTTCACTTTCATCAAGAGGCTCTTTAGTTCTCCTTCACTTTCTGCCATAAGGGTGGTGTCATCTGCATATCTGAGGTTATTAATATTTCTCCCAGCAATCTTGATTCCAGCTTGTCCTTTCTCCAGCCCAGCATTTCTCATGATGTACTCTGCATATAAGTTAAATAAGCAGGGTGACAATATACAGCCTCGACATACTCCTTTTCCTATTTGGAACCAACCAGTCTGTTGTTCCATGCCCAGTTCTAACTGTTGCTTCCTGACCTGCATACAGGTTTCTCAAGAGGCACATCAGGTGGTCTGGTATTCCCATCTCTTTCAGAATTTCCCACAGTTTGTTGTGATCCACACATTAAAGGCTTTGGCATAGTCAATAAAGCAGAAGTAGATGTTTTTCTGGAACTCTCTTGCTTTCTCGATGATCCATCGGATGTTGACAATTTGATCTCTGGTTCCTCTGCCTTCTCTAAAACCAGCTTGAACATCTGGAAGTTCATGGTTCATGTATTGCTGAAGCCTGGCTTGGAGAATTTTAAGCATTACTTTACTAGCATGTGAGATGAGTGCAATTGTGCAGTAGTTTGAGCATTCTTTGGCATTGCCTTTCTTTGGGATTGGAATGAAAACTGACCTTTTCCAGTCCTGTGGCCACTGCTAAGTGCTTTACACTACTAGTAATTTAATAGAAACTGCTCTGTGTAAAGAGTTTGCATGTTATGCATGAAGAAACTGAGGCCCTGAGATAGTAAATCACTTTCCCATCATCTATTGCCTTGTAAGTGGTAGAGTTAGGATTCTGATCCTGCTCTGTTTAACCACAAAGCCTACAATCATAACACCTGCTCCATAAGCTTCCTTCATACTAAACAAGTGGCTGCAGAAATTCAGACTGAGTAACAAACAGGTTTATTAGTTAGGATAGAGAAAATACTAGAAGCTCTGACTTATGCTACAGAATCTGATGCAGGATAGGCACCATTCCTGCATTTCCAAATTCTATGCATTTATGCATGTATTTTCAGTGCGTATCCTATCCTCCTGCCTTGTGGCTCCATCATGTTGCATGATCCCATGACAAGTGATGTAAAACCTGGGGGATCTTGCATTGGCTCAAATTCTTCAGCCCACAAAGAACACACCAATTCTGTTCTTAGTCCATTGGTCTTAGTCCACAGTGCTGCCTAGCTGCCAAAAGATTGGAAAATGTTGGGGCAGGGCATATGGATATTCAGTGAACAACAGATGTCGCTGTTGTAACCCTTTTCATGATTCCTAGGTAGGAGGAGGCTTATACATGGGGCACCTGCAAAAACATACTTCACTACGCATTTTTAAGTTCTTTGCACTAATATTCTGGAGTTAATCTGTTCATTGGATCCACATTTTATTCACTCTAAATGGTAGCTAAGGTTAATCACGTGTGTTAACAGGATATTTGGCAACAAGAAAATACCTTTAATAAATGTATCTGTGGGTTGTCAAGAGATGGATTTGGACATCTTTATTACCCTATTACCAACACAACAACATTGCCATTTCTTGCCAAATATCACAGATCCAATTTTTACTCAACAGTCTTTATGGGAAAATATCAATTTAGTGTCAGTCAGATGACAAGATGGCTCATTCGGGCCTTTCTCTACATCTCTCCCATGATTTATTGTCCACACCCTTACTTTCTAACCAAACACACTGACCAGAACAACTACAGGTCCACAGGACATGTGTATCAGAGGAGACAACTTGTGTGACAGGCAACCTTTCCATTTATCATTCTCTACTTCACTCTAGGTCTGTCTAGTCAAAGCTATGGTTTTTCCAGTAGTTCATGTATGGATGTGAGAGTTGGATAATAAAAGAAAGCGGAGTACCAAAGAATTGATGCTTTTGAACTGTGGTATTGGAGAAGGCTCTTTGAGAGTCCCTTGGACTGCAAGGAGAACCAACCAGTCTATCCTAAAGGAAATAAGTCCTGAATATTCATTGGAAGGACTGATGCTGAAGCTGAAACTCCAATACTTTGGCCACCTGATGTGAAGAGCTGACTTATTTGAAAAGACCCTGATGCTGGGAAAGATTGAAGGCAAGAGGAGAAGTAGACAACAGAGGATGAGATGGTTGGATGGCATCACTGACTTGACGGACATGAGTTTGAGTAAACTCCAAGAGTTGGTGATGGACAGGGAGGCCTGGCATGCTGCAGTCCATGGGGTCACAAAGAGTCAGACATGACTGAGCGACTGAACTGAACTGAACTGACTTCACTCTAGAGCAAAATTTCAGAGCAGGAAAACCTCTGCATCTGTCAATTTACTGGTCTGGGTTTCTTTGCTTTTTGTGTACTCCAGGGCTTCCTATTTTCTAGAACTTTATTTCATGCAATATTGTATCCCCTCTGCTGTTGTTACTTACAAGCATTCTGTGATGTGGACTATACTTTCGTGATTTAAAATCTAACTCTCTTTGGCTGAATATAATCTAATGGGATATTAGTTAAGAAAGACACAACATTGAAGGAAGGTCAATACCTAGTCAGTGCTTACTCCTCCATTTAATCATAAAATTGAAAGAACAATTAAAAATAGAAGACTTAGAAAGATAAAAATAATCAGGGCATTTGTATGAAGTAGTTTAAAGTGACTGAATTCTTGATGGTTTTTGTTTGTGTTGTTTTTCTGTTTAGAGAAGCCTCTTGAATTATACCATGTGAAGAAAGAGATTTTCCTATACAGTACTCTTCTTTAGACCTTGTAAAAAGAGTCTATAAAACAATATTTCCCTAAAATAATGGAAAAATCATTCATTCTAGTGTTTTCACTTTTCTCTTCTGACAATTTACGTCCTTGAAAACACTATTCTGGGATTTTCCCCTCAACCAAATGCTCCAGGCCTGAGTGGCTAAAGACAGTCCTCAATGAACAGGTGAAAAGTGACTAAAATTTCAGCAAACCACTGGGTCAAAACTTAGTTATCAACTGAGATACATATGAATTGGTCCAGGCCATATCTCATTGGGATGCTCACTGACGAATCAAAGAATCCAACGTACTGGTGATTTTTAATCATTTCTTTTTGACCCATATCCATCCAGGAAGGAGGCAAATTGAGAAAAAAAAATCCTCTGCTCTTTCCTCAGAGCCTGTCATCCCTCCCTTTCTCCTTTATGCACACAAAATATATATATTCCACTTCCTTTCCAATGTGTTCAGTTACAAAGAGAGATGTAATGAAGGAGCTCTGTGAATGGGGTTGCCATGGAGAAGCTGTTCCAGGTAAAGAATAGACACTACAGAAAAGTGGCATGTAACTTGTCAGTGGAAATGCTGCAGCAACCCCCAGAGATTGTAAGTTCTGCCCCCACTAGTTTAAATACAACATGATTCTGTGGGTATCTAGAATACGCTCTGTCCTTTTGTGTGTACACCTCGCTTTACAGAAGAACTGTGTCCTGATTCCATGGATTTAAATCAAAGCACGTTTCAAAATCATATACACGGTGTCATATTTAATAGCACCCTGATGGCAATCCTTTGTTTAAAGATTTTTGCCCTCCTAAATAGGGTTTCAAGGTATTGGGTTTTCTTACAGTGGGATAAACTGTTGAACTCTGTCTCCTGATCTTCCCTAGTGTGAGGAAAACATAGATCCATCATGTGCTGCCTTAGCTATACTTTCTCTCATTTTTTAAATTGAAATAGAGTTGATACACTATATTATATTTGTTATAGGTATACAATACACTGATTCACAATTTTTAAAAGTTATATTCCATTTATAGTTATTATAAAAATATTTGCTATATTCCACATGTTGTACAATATATCCTTATAGCTTATTTCACACCTAATAATTTATACTTCTTAACCTCCTGCCCTTGTGTTGCCTCTCTCCCCTTTCCTCTCTCACTGGCAACCACTAGTTTGTCTCTCACTCTTGAGAGGCATTAGCCAAAACCAGAGCAATATATACAAGCTCATCTTCCTGAAATCCAATCTCCTCTCTGCTGGTTGAGGCTTATTTAAAGAATACATAAGCAAATTTCAGTTCCTTTATTACATTTCAACATAACTGGCTGAGTTTTCATGAAAGGAAATATATTTATGAGATGCACATGAGATACACACTTCAGTTCAGTTCAGTCATTCAGTCATATCCGACTCTTTGCAACCCCATGAATCGCAGCACGCCAGGACTCCGTGTCCATCACCAACTGCCGGAGTCTACTCAAACTCATGTCCATCGAGTTTGTGATGCCATTAAACCATCTTATCCTCTGTCGTCCCCTTTTCCTGCCCCCAATCCCTCCAAGCATCAGGGTCTTTTCCAATGAGACAACTCTTTGCATGAGGTGGCCAATGTATTGGAGTTTCAGCTCCAGCATCAGTCCTTCCAATGAACACCCAGGACTGATCTCCTTTAGGATGGACTGGTTGGATCTCCTTGCAGTCCAAGGGACTCTCAAGAGTCTTCTCCAACACCACAGTTCAAAAGCATCAATTTTTCAGCACTCAGCTTTCCTTACAGTCCAACTCTCACATCCATACATGACTACTGGAAAAACCATAGCCTTGACCAGACGGACCTTTGTTGACAAAGTAATGTCTCTGCTTTTTAATATGCTATCTAGCTTGGTCATAACTTTCCCTCCAAGGAGTAAGCGTCTTTCAATTTCACGGCTGCAATCAACATTGGCAGTGATTTTGGAACCCCCAAAAATAAAGTCTGACACTGTTTCCACTGTTTCCCCATGTATTTCCCATGAGGTGATGGTACCAGATGCCATGATCTTAGTTTTCTGAATGTTGAGCTTGAAGTCAACTTTTTCACTCTCCTCTTTCACTTTCATCAAGAGGCTTTTTAGTTCTTCTTCACTTTGTGCAATAAGGGTGGTGTCATCTGCATATCTGAGGTTATTAATATTTCTCCCAGCAATCTTGATTCCAGCTTGTGCTTCATCCAGCCCAGCGTTTCTCATGATGTACTCTTCATATAAGTTAAATAAGCAGGGTGACAATATACAGCCTTGACACACTCCTTTTCCTATTTGGAACCAGTCTGTTGTTCCATGTCCAGTTCTAACTGTTGCTTCCCGACCTGCATACAGGTTTCTCAAGAGGCAGGTCAGGTGGTCTGGTATTCCCATCTCTTTCAGAATTTTCCACAGTTTATTGTGATCCACACAGTCGAAGGCTTTGGCATAGTCAATAAAGCAGAAATAGATGTTTTTCTGGAACTCTCTTGATACACACTTACCCTCCCCCCAAATATGTGTTAAATGTCCACCTGTAGTCATGCCTACAGTTGCCTAAATAAAAAACGAAAAGAAAAATCCTGATAGATTGAAAGGAAAGAGGAAACCATGATTGTATTTTAACATGAACCATGTAAATAAACTGCTATTCAGCAAGCTCAAATGGTTTAAGTCCTATGAGTCAGCTTCCAACTCTGAGCACTCAACAGATACCACTGAAATTTCTTAAACATCTACTACATTCCAAGAACAAGGCTAGATGCTATATATTCATAACTGCATTTGCTCATCAAAAATAGAAAATAGAGACTTAGAGTGGGTAAGCAATTTGCCCAGGTTCTTTCTTTCATACAGTAGCCACACAGGGTTTAAACCTGGGT
Organism: Muntiacus reevesi; assembly: GCF_963930625.1. Classification (NCBI taxonomy): domain Eukaryota; kingdom Metazoa; phylum Chordata; class Mammalia; order Artiodactyla; family Cervidae; genus Muntiacus; species Muntiacus reevesi. The sequence continues at coordinate 92,004,561 of NC_089252.1, forward strand.
CTTGAATACTCCAGAGTCTGCGCTTCTTCTTCCATGCTGCCTGGAAATCAGGAAATGCCAAAATTCAAATGTAGGATCTCAGTCATGTAAAGTACATGGCCCATTACTGAGTCCTGGAACAATGTCAGGAAAGAAATTATACGGGTTTTTTTGGCCAGAGCTAGGTATCCAGGAGGAGAAGGTAATGACACCCCACTCCAGTATTCTTGTCAGGAAAATCCCATGGACGGAGGAGCCTGGTAGGCTACAGTTCATGGGGTCGCGAAGAGTCGGACACGACTGAGTGACTTCACTTTCACTTTTCACTTTCATGTATTGGAGAGGGAAATGGCAGCCCACTCCAGTATTCTTGCCTGGAGAATCCCAGGGACGGGAGCCTGGTGGGCTGCCGTCTATGGGGTCACACACAGTTGGACACGACTGATGTGACTTAGCAGCAGCAGCAGCAGCAAGTTTCTAGGAACCCAGTCCACAGTTCTTGCCTGGAGAATCCCAGGGATGGGGAGTCTGGTGGGCTTCCGTCTATGGGGTCGCACAGAGTCAGACACGACTGAAGCGACTTAGCAGCAGCAGTAGCAGTTGGTATCCAGGAGATATGTTTTGGCTGATATTGGTAGATAACCACTGAAATCCATCCACCCTCCTCTTAACTAAGAGGTGGCAATGTGCCCAGATAAACAACTGTATTTGCCAGGTTATCTTACAAATACATGTGCCTAGTGAATTGTAATTAGACGATTCGGGTAAGCTTTTCAGCAAAGGTTTTTAACAAGGTTCTATTTGACTGACATGTGCCCTTTTAGCTTTACTGGCTGCCTTGGTCTTACTGTCTTGAACACCCTTCCAATGACTGAAAGGTGAGCCACAAGTCATAATTATATGGCAACTCAGAAGGCAGAGACCACACAAAATCTGAAGACAAGCACAGGCTTCAAGTTACACAAAAGAAAATTACCTATATCTTATTCTAAGGCACTATTATTTGGGGTTTCTGCTACACAAGCTCAAAACCGGTCCCAACTAAAACATATCCTGCTAGGAGAGAAAAAAGGCAGGATTTATGTCCCTGTCTTACCATGATAATTACCTTGAGGTTGGAGACCCTGCTCTTACATCTACTTTTATATCTCTTCCATCACTTGGACTTTCCATATAGACAACATGAGGTCTATAGTTACTTGTTTACTTCAATTAAGTAGATATCTTAGAAGAGGCACCAAGGAAGGTCTATCTTTCTTAATGTCATTTTTAAAGCTAAATCCAGTTTAAATTAACTATAAAAAAATTTATTCTGGAGAGATGCCAGCATGCCACTGACTGACAGCAAGAATCAACTGTTCTTCAACCTGAAGAAAACAAAAGAAAGTGAAAGTGAAAGTCGCATCTGACTCTTTGCGACCCCATTGACTATTCAGTCCATAGAATTCTCCAGGCCAGAATACTGGAGTGGGTAGCCTTTCCCTTCTCCAGGAGATCTTCTCAACCCAGGGGTTGAATCCAGGTCTCCCGCATTGCAGGCAAATTATTTACCAGCTGAACCACAAGGAAAGCCCAAGAATACTGCAGTGGGTAGCCTATCCCTTCTCCAGCGGATCTTCCCAACTCAGGAATCGAACCAGCGTCTCCCGTATTGCAGGCAGATTCTTTACCAACCGTGCTATCAGGGAACCCATAATCAAATTTGTCCCTCCAAGTGACGGTGGCTCACAAAGGAGGCCTGCGGATTTTTAGATTACACTTGGCAAAGCAAGATCTTTTTGTACACACATCAGAGGTGTTTTCAGAAACTCATCCTATTAAAAATTTGAATGCAACTTGAGTGTTGATCTGATTTCCCCTCTAGTTTCTCTACAGAACTACGTCCTTGTTCAGCTTCAGAACAGCAGATCTATTTGCTATTGAAATCTCCAGATCCCTCTCCACCTGAGGGCCTAGTTTGCATTCTTACCCTTCCCTTCTGTACATGCCATTCTGGAAGGCTTTCCTCTACAGCCATAGCATCTTCTCTAAAGCCAGCCTCTCCAGTGGTAATGGGAACACCAAGAAGATGACCTCATGCAGTTGAGGGGAGGATTAGAGGTCAGAGATGAACCTGCTTGGCATTGTATCTGCTACATGAGATATTTTCAACCAGTAAATATTAGTGGTCTTGATTACATGAATAAATCAAAAGTCAGTTCAAAAAATGGGCCAAAGGACTACACAGACATTTCTCCAAAGAAGATATACAGATGGCTAGCAAACACATGAAAAGATGCTCAACATCACTCATTATCAGAGAAATGCAAATCAAAACCACAATGAGGTACCATTTTATGCCAGTCAGAACGACTGCTATCCAAAAGTCTACAAGCAATAAATGCTGGAGAGAGTGTGGAGAAAAGGGAACCCTCTTACACTGTTGGTGGGAATGCAAACTAGTATAGCCACTATGGAGAACAGTGTGGAGATTTCTTAAAAAACTGGAAATAGAACTGTCATATGACCCAGCAATACCACTTCTGGGTATACACACTGAGGAAACCAGATCTGAAAGAGACACGTGCACCCCAATGTTCATCACAGCACTGTTTATAATAGCTAGGACATGGAAGCAACCTAGATGTCCATCAGCAGACGAATGGATGAGAAAGCTGTCATACATATATGCAATGGAATATTACTCAGCCATTAAAAAGAATACATTTGAATCAGTTCTAATGAGGTGGATGAAACTGGAGCCTATTATATAGAGTGAAGTAAGCCAGAAAGAAAAACACCAATATAGTATACTAATGCATATATATGGAATTTAGAAGTTGGTAATGATAACCCTGTATGTGAGACAGCAAAAGAGACACAGATGTATAGAACAGTCTTTTGGAGTCTGTGGGAGAACGCGAGGGTGGGATGATTTAGGAGAATGGCATTGAAACATGTATATGATCATATGTGAAATAGATCACCAGTCCTGGTTTTGACGCATGATATAGGGTGCTCAGGGCTGGTGCACTGGGATGCCCCAGAGGGATGGGATGGGGAGGGAGGTGGGAGGGAGGGTCAGGATGGAGAACACACATACACCCATGGCAGATTCATGTCAATGTATGGCAAAACCAATACAATATTGTAAAGTAATTAGCCTCCAATTAACATAAATAAATGTATATTTGAAAAAAAAAGTCAGTTCGATTTCAGCTCCCTTTATTTCTATTGATTAACCAATCATAGAGTTCCCTGCTAGTTATCATCATGAATTGGCCATTTCAACTAATTTTCACCTCTGTTCTGAGGTCAAGCCTGAATCCTAACAAGATTGGCCTCCTACAAGAGGCCAGTCCTAACCACTACAACCTCAGAGAAGTCTCCATTTCTTCTCTTCCTAATTCTCTGTCCAATCAATTGTATTTTTACTTAGAACTGTCATTTACCATGTGAAAGTCATTTTCCATCATCTAGTTTCTAAGATCTTTAAGGGCAAGGACTGGGTCTTCCCTGTCTTTGATACCTGATTGTTGGCATGGTGTCTGATCCCCCCAATAAAATCTTGACTGTTTGCTCTTGGATCTTGGCTTCTTGGAAGTTGGGAACTGGGTAGCTACTGTGATAAGGAAGAAAAAACACACAGGGTCCAAAGAAAGTCAGTGTTAACTGCTTCCTAAATCATATGTTGACTGCTTAGTACATTCCAGATACTAGGTTAAATATTTTCATTCATATGTTGCTTCCCAGCAGATGTGGAGGTTCTATAAGTATTTCTATTTCACAGATGAAGATACTGAAGCAAGGAAACTAAGTAACATACCCCGATCCACATCTGGTAACGACAGAGCCAGAACTTCCATGCAGGCCCTTGGGCTGTAAGCACTGAACTCTAACCACAACATTACAGTGACTGTAAGATACGAACTTGCTGAAGGTTCTGTGCAACCCAGCCCCCTGCAGTGGGACTCATGACCCATCCAACATAGCCTGATCAGCAGTCATGCCTGTGCTTAATTTTTGTGGATTTAACAGCTCTCCAAGGGGTCGCAAAGAGTTGGACACTAACACACACACACACACACACACACACACAAACACACACACACGTGTGTGTGCTCAGTCAGTAAGTCGTGTCCGACTCTTTGCGACCCCATGGACCGCAGCCCTCCAGGCTCCTTTGTCCATGGGATTTACCCGGCAAGAATACTGGAGTGGGTTGCCATTTCCTTCTCCAGGGGATCTTCCCAACCCAGAGATCGAATCCACATCTCTTAAGTCTCCTTCATTGGCAGGCAGATTCTCTACTGCTAGTACACTGGAAAGCCCAATAGCTTAGAGCAGCAGCTAAAAAGTTTCTTAACCTACCTCAGAGAAGCACTAATAAGTAAGAAGCAGATAACTAAGCTACTGACAAAGGGCAGTAGCATGATGGTGAGAAATCTAAAAATAAAACTAAGGATGCAGGAAGGGTGACACTTGAAGGTAATTAATTTATGTTTTTCTGCTGGGGAGAACAGAGGTCAACTAAATGGCTAGCCAGTTCTGACAGCTACCTTAAAGTCAGATTCTCCTTTTGGGGATGAGTGTGTGATTTTAGGGGTGATTACTGAGAGAGACTTTACACATTACTGAGAATGGAGGAGAACTTGAGATCCCCTAGGAGAAGCTATAATAGAGACACTGATGAGTAAGAAAAAACCACCACTTAAAGATGGTTTCAAAGATCACATGTGTGACCAATCACATACAGTGCAAGCAATGATCTTGGGAGAGCATACTTCAGCAATTCATTCATTCTACATGGATTTTTCCCTAAAGTATTTATTAAGAGAACTATGTGCCATGCATTACACAGTACTAAGGATGAAATGGTGAAGAGTGAGAAAAGGTCTCTGCCTTCATGAAGCTTTCCTTTTATTTGGGAGAGGTAGATAACCAACAAGCTAACTAATGGATGAAGACATGGACTGTGTTATGAAGGAAAGGGACAGTGTAATGGGCTAGAGCGGGCCTGGGCAGGTGGCAGGGAGGGTTTGTGGGGAAGGTAACATTTAAGCTGAAACATCCAGGCTGAGATGGAATCATCTCTGCAAAGATCTGGTATGGAGAGATCCTTTGAAGCAGAGGGATCCAAGGCAGAAAAGAGCTCTGATGCACCTGAGGAAGAGAAATGTGAATGAAAAGAAAGATAGTAGGACAGGGAAATTGACAAGAAAGAGTTGGAGATGGACAGGAGCCAGACAGGAAGAATTTGTAGTCCAGGTGATAAACTTGGGGTTGTATTTTAAGAAAAGGGAAGTTTTAGAGGGTTGTATGGGACAACTAGGTGAGCTAGAGGAGGAAATTGCAACCCACTCCAGTATTCTTGCCAGGAAAATCCCATGGACAGAGGGGCCTGGTGGGCTGAGATCCATGGGGTCACAAAGAGTCAGGCACAAGTTAGTGACTAAACAATAGTGGGAGAACATCATGATGTGCTGTGGACTGCAGTTTAGTTTCCGGGTAGAAAAGGAAGAAGAGAAACAGGGAGACTCATTAGGAGGCTGAGGTGGAGGCCCAGGTGGTTTGGGTGAATGTGGCAGCAGCAAAAATGGAAATAAATGAAAAAGTTTGAGTTGTCTCAGAGAAGGAATAACTTGTGCCTTTTGCCCAAGGCTTCACTGCTCCAAATGTCAGCAGCAAACTTATCTAATGCCTAAAATTTGGGAAATTAAATAATTAAAAAGATAATGAGTTTTGTTCAAAACTAATTCAAGATAAAGATATTAAGTAGTTTCTCTTACAGATTCAGCTTCCCACATGAATGGCTGTTTTGTTGTAGGCCAACTTTTTAACCTCAATGAAGCTCCTCAAGCTCTATATCTACAGCTCTGGCTACCTGGCAGGGTTGTTATGAAATTAAACTCTGTGGCAGGGCTTAAATAATGAATAATAAAGTAAAAGCCATTAAGCCCCTATCCCAGTATTTCCCAAACTGGAGAATATTTGCTCAAAAAAAATATGAAAATAAGCATTTGATATTCAAATACCCCTCTAGGCTTCTATATTGCAGGACTTATCAGGGTCTTTAATGCATTAATGTGCATGGCTCTTTAGTGAATTAATGAATCACCAATAGAATACTGTATTTCCTACTTATTTATTTATTTATTTTTCCTACTTATTTAAAGAGGGAATTTTTTCTTTCAAGCCGCCTTATTAGGGATTTTGTAGAACACAGTTTGGCAAAAATTGTATTAATATTATAGAGACGTAAAAGATGCTATTGAGGCAGCAGGAGGACTTCTAAAATTCAAAATCTTCCAACAGAGAAAATATGTTGCACTTACACTATAATTATCAGTCCTTTGGATAAGAATTACCAGGTTAGGGAGCCAATATCTTACTTAGGCACCAGAAACATAAGATACCGGCTACAGAATAAAATGAAAAGTGGGGCTTAGGTAAGACATCTTGGGAATACAGTATTCCTGACTTTAACAAGAAGCCTATGGAGTAGCCATTATGATCCCCAAATAACAGATGAGAAAACTGGACCTGGAAGCAGCTGAGTTACGTGCATAAGTTCATCCAACTGATGGGTAACCATCATGTGCACTTCTAAGCATTATACCCAATGGCTCTTTTTAAATGCTGGGATGAGAGATAGCTGTGGTTAGGCTAGTATGACCTCTGTCCTAATCCTAAACACAAGTAGAGGCAAGAGCAGAGCAAAGGAGTCAAAGCATTTAAATCCTGGTTTTATCACTTGGTAACTGTGTGATGTTAAGTGAGTTACCTCACCTCTCTGATCCCTGGCTAACTTATCTGTACCTGATAGATGACAGCAAAGATCCCACCCACCCCAAGGTTTGTCATGAGGATGAAATGGAACAATACAAGTCAAGTACTTAGCCCAGCTCCTGGAAAAATAGGAGCACCTCTTAAGTGTGTGATCTTATTATTTTGTACAATATCATTTGTATAGTATGATATTTTTGAGGAGAAGATGCTCCTAACAGAATACTGGTTATCAAAAGATGAGGATAAGTTGTGCCCCCTTCAGAGTTTTGATTAGCTTGTTGTATTCTGTCAAGGGCTTCCCTGGTGGCTCAGTGGTAAAAAAAAATCTGCCTGTCACATAGGAGACGGGGGTTTGAACCTTGGGTTGGGAAGATCCCTTGGAAGAGGGCATGGCAACTCACTCCAGTATTCTTGCCTGGAGAGTCCCATGAACAGAGGAACCTGGCAGGCTACAGTCCATAGGATGGCAAAGAGTTGGACATGACTGAGCAACTTAGCAGGCAGGCAGGCATTCTGATGTCAAAGTGCAGGCTTAAATGACAGAAGACAAAAGTTGCACATAATCACTTAATCTTGGGAAATCACTTTTTTCTAGAAATAAACTTTAAGTAAAAGCCTTTCTTTTTCTTCTCTGCTTTTTTCAAAGCTGGGAACACTTGGTTTAAGGTTAATTCACTGAGCCTGAGTAGTATGAAGAAAATTGAGTTAAGGACATAGCTACTGAATGGCTAAATGATTCCTGAGGTACTGGTCTAAGCACCACATGTCTCCACTCCATGGAATGGATCTACATCATATCAGGTGGGGATAAGAACAGGGAAGACAGATAATGAGACTTGCTAAACAACTGGAATTGTGCATGTGTGGGGAGGAGGGTCTGTTCCGCCTATGAAGAAAGCTGCTGATTTCAAATCACACTTTATTCTTGGCTTCGCTAGATCAACATGAAACCAGTTTTGACCTTTAAAACACAATATCACCTTGTTCACAATCCTTCTGTAACTAGCTTGTCTACTTAATGAAATTGTTGCCTGACTAACAGAGTTGTGGTTGAAGTCCTGCCTCATAGTCTAATGACTATGCTGCTGCAAGGGCTTTCCAACACTGAGAGAGCCTATGTGTGAAGGTGGCCTCAAAGAAACCCTTCAAGATCTGAGCACAGCTTTCTATTCATTACGCCTAAGTCTCTTAGCAGCAGGATATAGGGTCTTTCTTAAAACTGAATTTGGAAGGTCTCTGATCTTGATGAATTTAAACTGAAGCACAGGATGCAGATTTGGATAAAGACTATGTGAAATTAAATGTCTGGCCTCTGGAGTCAGCCTACCTGGGCTTGAGTCTTAACTCCACTGTTAACTGTGTGATCTCTCTGAAAACTAATTATAATAATATAATAATAATTATTATAAAAATGAATTCTTCAGTGAGTACTTATAAAAATTAAGAGAAACATGGTTCCTGGATTATAAATACCAGCTATGACTACTGTCACCACCATCGCATCACCATCACCACCACGGTTACCTCCGTCATCAGCACCGCCATCATTCCCTCATCATCATTATTACCACAATCAATAGCGCCATCATCACCACTACCTTTATCATCACCACCCTTGTCATTAGCAAAGGCAGTAGCAGCAACAAAAATGTCATGGTCCACCCAAGCCCATTAGTCCAGTATTTTAAGACCCACTTAATGTCTCTTTCTTTTCTTCTTGAGTCCAAATATTTTCCTTTTCTCTCATATCCATCTCACCTATGCTCAAGTGTTCCCTCTTACAACTAAAAGCAGCTTTAAAAGCTAACAAGACATTAAGCAAAAGCCACTGGGGCAACTAGCTGAGGTCTTTGATACCTCCCATTTTTGTCTCTTTTAGGTAGCTTAATTCAAATGTCCTGCCCTTAAACCATTTTTCTGTCTCTCTGACATTGTCAATAGCCTTAATATTTCATTATGAACCACTAAGTAAAACTCATTCTTTTCAAAAAATTTATTTATAAAGACTTCCTCCTTTTCTTTAGTGATCCAGAGAGTCGCAGACGTACACTCTGACTCTAGACTTCTAATTAGTGAATATTGCTTGTGATCTGATCAACTCAAAAGTCAGTTAATAAAGCTCATTCATGAGCATTTCAGTTTGTACTAATTTTTTTTCAGTGAAGTCCTGCTATACACATTTTGTATTTTCAGGTGTGGTAGTTATATCATTGTTTGAAATCAATATGCAAAAACACTGAGTTCATCAAATTCTGCAGATTAAACGTTCTAAAATTAAAACCTCCCTTTAGAAAGACTGCAGTTGTGAACCTACTGCATTTGAGGAGTTCATGCAAATGAGTTTGTGTAATGAAGTAGGAATATGAAACACTGAAGAATAATCTACTTTCTCAAGTCAGCCTGGTAGGGCTTCTGTATTGTTATTGTTAGCAAGTGAAGTGTGTGGTCAAACAAGCTCCCATATAACATGATGCACCTTGGATTATAAGCTCCTGGCATCCAAACTTATTGCCTTGTAGTATTGACTGTGCGTCTGGTCTATAAGCTCCCTCTTACAAGGTTTGCATCAAACAGTTCACCCTTATCTGTTATCCCAGCCTGGAACGGGGTCTATAAAAGACCAATGAATATTTGCTGACATGTAAAACATTTTTATCTTTGGAAATACACATTTTTTGTAAAGCTAGAGAATCACTAACCTGATCACTTTTCCCCCTTCAGGATTGTGGAGAAAAACAATGCTTTCCACGACTAAAGATGAAAGAAATTAGTTAAGATAGAAGAACCCTCCAAGGAAGCGTTTGACAATCAGTCACCATGCTTTTGGTATAGCACTTAGTAAATAAGACTGAGTGGTAGCCAACCTACATGCTCACTCTCAAGTACTACGAAGCATGTTGACTTGTTTGCTCATTGATTCAGTCACTCAGCTAGCATTTACTGAGTGCCTAGGCTGTATCAGACACCACACTAGGCACTGGAAATGGCAGCAAAAGGAAAAAATGGAGTTTACAGGAGATTTGCACAATGATATTGTTTTTGGAATTAGGGTTTTAGAAGAGGGCATGTCTTAGTGTGGGTCCCAGAAATCAGTGGCTGAGACAAGCACTTATGCGCAAGTTGTTTACTGAGAAGGCAATTCTCAACTCTATAGAGAACAGGGAGAGTGATACAATGAAGGATAAAACCCAAGATGAGGGAGTGTTTTGAAAGTCTTAGTTGTAGGAGAAGGTGCTCTGAAAGCATCTTCTAGGACTGTCCATCTGGAGGGTGGGAAGTATCCTCTCTGGCCAAGGGTTTCTTTGAGGCCACCTTCACACATAGGCTCTCTCAGTGTTGGAAAGCCCTTGCAGCAGGCATCTGAGGGCACCTGAGGCAGGTGCTGCTGGCCGAAGTCAATCTGAGTCCCCACGGCAATGCCCACCACAGCTGTGGCTCAGATGAGGGGTAAGCAGAGGGACTGAGACCTGAGATGCCAAAGGCAGAGTGACAGTCACCCTTTTACAGAAATTTTAATAAGGGCCTGCCTCTCTGACAGGCCCTGTGCCAGGATCCTGCATGTGAGCTGAAAAAGACAAAGGGCTTCAGCATCTAGATCCCACACATCCACAGACAGGGACCAAGTTTCTCTTGCCCATTTAGAACATCCTTCAGCACATAACCAAAGATCAAATAAACAGGTGTGGTGATCAGATTCACTTTTTAAAGCACATTAAGTGCTAATCTTTCAAAACAACAACAACAAAATGGTAGTAAAAACAATAGCAAAAATAACAATAGTAGCACAATTCACTCTGTGTATGCAGGAGGCTCTGATCTAAGTGGTAAACCTAGTTCATCTCTCTTAATCTTTACAATAATTCAGTGACAAAGATACCATTGTTATCACCCCCATTTTACAGATTAGGCAACCAAGGCACAGTGAAATTTTAAGATATGCCCAGGGTGAAACCGTTAGTGAGATGCAGGGCAAAGACTCAAGCCTAACCAGTCAGATTTCAGATTTCTTACGAACCACATCTTTCAGTCTGTCTCAGCCTAATGGAAAGATCAGGCATCACTCCTAGTCCAGTCATCTGCATCTCTTCCCTGTCTGTGTCTAACATGCAACCAAGAGTTCTCAGATATCACAAAAGCCTCAGTCAATGCCTGGAGGAGGAAGAATCAGTTTGTTTTTATTCCAGAACTGAGAGGAAATAGACCCTGATCCCAACCTTTTACCCCTTATTCTTATCCTCATATCCATATTAACAGACGCTACCAGGTAGCAAAAATTCTGCTCTTTGGGGTAGTGACACATCATAGCTGGGTAGTGACAGAGCAGGTTCCATAGCCTCTGTTCAATAGAAGGGCTGGGAGCTCAGGATCTGGACTCACAATTCCTGGGTTCAAATCTTGGTTCACGTAAGTTCTCCCAAGCATTGGTCTCCTTACCTGCAATATGGGCATTATAACAGTGCCTGAAGTCTTAGAAAATATTTCAAAATGCTATAGCACAGCATCTTCAACATGGAAATCACTGGATATTGTCATTATTTCCTCCACTGCCACACAATCTTTGTGAAAGGAGCCCTTGCTCTTAACTTAGTGGCTCATGTCTCCTTTTGAGATCTTGTTATGCTGTGGACACCCTTCCCTCACAAGTACACATGTACACATGATTTCATCCAGTCTCAGAGACATCACAACTCACTAAGCATCCCCATGGTCCACACAGGGACATCTCTAGGTGGAGCCTGTGAAGACATTTCCAAAGGAAATTTTACCCAAGGAGGTGTTGGAGAAAATATAGGGGGACCAGAGTCTGCACCTGCTAAGAGCAGTGGGAACACAAAGGAAAAAAAAAGAGAAGAATCTTTTCTCATTTTTTAGCCTCTACTAATTATAAAATCCTTATTACCAGTGAGTGGTGAAGCTTACAGCCAGCACAATTAAAACTTTAATTAATTAAGCTGAAGGCAACATTAACTTATACTTAAAAAACGCTTTATACATAGTGATTAACATAGGTCAGCAAATCAGCAAATATTGCAAGGGTTTCAACACTAAAAGGACAACTATTCTCACACTTGTCCAATAGTTTGACTTGAGGAAATCATGATGAAACCAAGAGATCTCAAGGACAGTGGTTCCTAAAGTCTCTAGTGAGTGAAACACATTTTAAAATGTTGTTCTTTATCAGAGTACAAAAGTAGTGTAAATGTTCTTATAGCACAGCTGGTTCAGAAGGCAAAGGTGGCCTGAAACATCAGTACAATCACTATTATAAAATCTATAATCAAATATCAGATAGACAACTATATGGATTTAGAAATATTTCCAGTGGATACACTACTGAACTAGTTGATTATTAAATCAACAACAGACCAAGCCATCGCATTAATTGAGAAGAGATGAACACATGCTGAATGAAACAGATTCAATCGTTGGTCTATTCTATCATCAAGAACAGACCATCTGCCATTGCAGACAAATAAAGACGTCTTCACCAGCCCTGAAGCTGACCGCAAACATGACTATCCACCCTAATGTTTTGGGCACACAATACAGAAAGTTCTGAATCATCTCAGGCAGGACTCCTCTAAGTCTGGCAAGCTGTGCAAGAGGAAATGACTGTTTTCCATTCTTCTCATTGTTCTCTTCAGAGTCCTTCATTTATTTCTTCCCGTTAGACGACATCCCTCTCAGGTAGTCTGGGAAATAATCAAACTCTGTGGAGCTTTTGGCATACCTTTAAATGGTATCCTAAAGGCAGCAGCCCACTCTTCCCATGCTTCTGGTCAACCCTGTTCCTCTAACCTAAGATGGTTAAGATACTTCTAAGAAGTTAAGATACTTCTCTGCACTCAAAACACATCTTTAGCACCTAAGGAGGTGAACCAGAAAATGAGCTTGATGGCAGGCTGAAAAGGGAGAAGAATAAGACACCTTCCTATAGCAAGAAGAATCTCATGTGCAAGAGCTGTCTGGGGTAAGGAGGGGAGGAAGGAAGGAAGGAAAAAAGGAATAATTCTACAGAAATATTTTTGAAAGAGAAGGTTCTAAACCTTGCTAGTTTCTTCACTGCTATTTCCAGTAGATCAGTACCCACTATTCAATGAGTCATGAAATTTCAATGAGACACACACACACACACACACACACACAACATTATAAATGCCATGAAGTAAGTTATAGTGAATAAGAGCAGCTGAAATCTTAATATAAAAATAAATAAATTTCTCATTTATTTCATGTTCTGCTCATGGAATTTTAAGCAACTTGCTTTTTTCCAGGCTTTGCATTTTTACGATAAACACATAAACTATGCCAATGGCAAACTATTAGGTTTATCTTGACATTGGTTTTCATTAGAACATGGTCCTAAATTCACATTTAACTCATTTTCTCTCCTCACACAAGAGTAAGTGTTCCTGCCATGTGGATTCCTTAAACTGCATATTATGTTTAGCTTGGAATCTTCTCATTCTATTTTCTTCATCTCATTTACAATTCTTTTCCAGTCTGTGCTTCTCCTGGGACATACGTGATTATTTAATCTTTTCTAACTTACACTGCATAGAAGACAGAACTCCCTCTGGGCCAATTCATCTATAAATAGGATGAAATCTACACATGACATGGATAATTTCTTTCAGTACGGGTGTCATTGCCATGGAGCAGATGAAAACCTGAATGTATTCTTAAGTGGGAAATATTCAAAATTATTAGGTGGGTTAAAATATAGAGAGAGCCTAGAAAATAAATAATATAAAAATAATATAAAGAAGAGTTGTATCAGAGCACCAATACTCCTACTGAGCATCACAAAAATTCGATTCTGGAGTTAGATGAAATAACTCTTGAATTCCAGACTCACAACTTATTAGTATACTTCAGCTTTGTTCTTTACAAAATGGAGACAAAAAGAACACCTACTTCATGAGACCCCATAGACTATACATTTCATGGAATTCTCCTGGCCAGAATACTGGAGTGGGTAGCCTTTCCCTTCTCCAGGAGATCTTCCCAACCCAGGGATCGAACCCAGGTCTCCTGCATTGCAGACAGATTCTTCACCAGCTGAGCCACAAGGGAAGACCATTTCTTGAGACAGATGTGAATATAAAGGGACTATATACCTAAGAATATAGTCTTAGTGTATGCCTTTAGGATACTGTTTAAAGGGGTGCCAAAGGCTCTACATAGTTTGACTATTTCCCAGGCTACCTGAGAGGAATGTTGTCTAACAGGAAGAAAGGAATGCTTGGCATATATTGCCATTAGTTGGTATTTTTACAGATACAAAGAACCAACAGATAAACATCTTGCAATTAATTTTCCCTCTATACTTCCAAATGATTCCTTGCAAAATTCAGGCCTATATCAGGAATTAAACCTCTCAAGTAAAGGACACTCCATTTATACTTCACTGTCATTTGTTGTTAGAAATCACAGTGTGTGCTGTATTTTAATTGATCTAGATGACAGAGTTACGATATTTCACAAAATAGTAAATTATGTCCATTTGTGATAATATTTTTATGTTCAACCATGAACAGTGCCTCGTTTTGACAGAAATAGAAAACATGTGATTATTGAATTAGGGGCACCATGGAGAACTTTGTAGCCCAGCTGGTTCATTCGCACTCCAAACACATACTGTTCTTATTCAATTACAGCTTGTACATTCAGTTCAAGAGCGTTCTTCAAAAAACCTTGTTAGTGAACTTCAGATTTCTTGGAACACCAAAAATAAGCTTGCATATGTGAAAGAGCCACTGACACAGAATAATGAGTTCTGCTGGGGTTTTTAAAAACAGAGGGAAGCATTCTTATTTTTTCTCCATCATTTAATAATTATCAAGCCAGAATATCCTGAGTTCACTTATATGAGACCCCAGTTCTAATGAGGGCCTCTCTCTCTCTCTCTCTATATATATATATACACACACACACACACACACACACACACACACACACACACACACACACACACACGCTTATGAGCAACATTTGAAAATTCTATTGATAAATTGTATCCTGTGAATAATTAGGATGAAATACATTACAGAAAGCATTTTTAGCCTACAGCCTATAGAAACATTATTAGCAAGGGAACTAAAATATACTTCTCTTTATTAAAACTTGGAGAATTTACATGCTGGCTTGTTATTGCAACTCTGCTGACTCAGTAATGGAAATTAGCTGAGACAAAACAAAGCTACTGGAAGAAAGAAGAGACTATTGACTCCATAGAGGATTTGAATTTCAATTCAGCTCTCAATCCAAGTTACGTATAAAGTTCTTAAATGGTCTTTAAGTAGCTTTTCAGTCATTTGTCAGTAAAAGATGGAGGCAGACCCTCACATTCTCAAAGGTGACAGGTCCTTGGGAAAAGTGTATTATCCTTTCAGTATTTCATATAGTTATCTTCATTCTTTTAGGATAACTACATCTCTGGAAAATATCTATTACCATGGATTCTACAACAATGGTCCTCAAAGGCACACAGAAAAACACACTTCTTCCATGAGTTTTCATAAGAGAGCAGACCCGTAATAAGTATTTGTTGCATAGAAACATGAAGGTGGACAGTGGTGTCTTCAAATGGCCCTTTACCCCAAGGTTATCAACCTTACCTCAGATATGGTGAAGCTGTATCATTTCTGTAACCTTCACTAGAGTAAACAGATCTAGACACAAATGTTAAGGTTTGGAGACTTACTTTGAACACTGACTGGCAAAATTGCGGCTGCAAAAAGTCTTTATCCAGTCCCAGGTGTTGAGGCTTTCACAGTTCTCCTAAAGGAAGAATGGGTCAACCAAAAATGCCTACCAGATATTTGCATATGGATCTCCTCCCCTCATTGTATTTTTAACATGTCAATAGTTTTATAAACCTAAACATACCTTGCATACTATGCATACTAAATTGCAAGGGTGATCCTGAGAAGCCAAAATAATACTGAAAAAGAAAAAATTTGGAGGTCTCCCAATTTCAAAAGTTATTAAAAAGTTATGGTAACCAAAACATTGTGGTGCTGGCATAAAAGCAGTCATACAGACCAAAAGAATAGAATAGAGAACCCAAAAATAAACTCTTGTGTATATAGTCAAATGATTTTTGACTAGGGTGCCAATATTATTCAATGCAAAAAGGACAGTCATTTTAACAGGTAATGTTGAGAAAATGGAATATCCACATGCAAAAAAACAACATTTTTTTGTTTGATCCTAACCTTATACCATATACAGAAATTAACTCAAAATGGATCAGACCTAAAAATATGAGCTAAAAAAATAATAAAGCTCTTAGAAGAAAACATGGGGGAAATTCTTCTTGACATTGGATTTGGCAATGATTTTCTGGATATGACACCAAAAGCACAAGAAATGAAAGTAAAAACAGATAAATATGACTGCATAAAAATTATAAGTTGTGCATCAAAGACACAATCCACAGAGTGAAAAAGCAACCAGTAAAATGGGAGAAAATATTTAAAAATCACAAAAATATTTACAACCCCCTGATAAAGGCTTTATACACAGAATGTGTAAAGGACCCCTACTACAACAACAACAAAACAACTCAATTTAAAAATGTGCAAAGGTATCAATTAGATATTTTATAAAAGGTTGTACCAATGGCCAATATGCACCTTAAAAGATGCTCAATATTACTAATTTTCAGGGAAATACAGACAAAAACCACAATGAGATACTGCCTCACATCAAGATGGCTACTAACTTTTTAAAAGACAGAAAAGTAACAAGTATTTGTGATAGACTCTGGAATGCTTGTTTGTGTACTGTTGGTGGGAAGGGAAAATGGTAAATCTATCATGGAAAATGGTATAGAAAATCTTAAAAAAAAATAAAAATAGGATTACCATATGATCTGGCAATTACACTTCTGATTCTATACCCAAAAGAATTGAAAGCACAGTCTCAAAGAGATAGATTTGTACCCCCACATGCATAGCAGTGTTATTCACATTATCAAAAAGGTGGAAGCAACCCAAATGTCCACTGAAGGATGAGTGGATAAATAAAATGTGGTAATCACATATGTGCTCAATCACTCAGCCATGTCTACTCTTTGTGACCCCCTGGACAGCCTGCCAGGCTTCTCTGTCCATGAAATTTTCCAGGCAAGAATACAGGAATAGTTTGCCACTCCCTTCTCCAGGGGATCCTCCTGACTCACGCATTGAAATGTCCTGCATCTCCTGAACTGGCAGGTGGATTCTTTACCATTGTGCCACCTGAGAAGCCCATAGACACATGAATATTATTCAGCTTAAAAATGAAAGAAATTCTGACACATGCTATAAATGCAACATGAATGAACCTTGAGGATATAGTGCTAAGTGAAATAAGTCACTCATCAAAGGACAAAGATAGCATGATTCCTCTTATGAGGGGTTCCTAAAATAGTGAAATTCATAGAGACACAAAGTAGAATGGTGAGGGGGGTAGGCTGGGGAGAGTGGGAAAAGCAGCATTGTCATTGAAATGACATTTGTCATTTCATCTTTAAAAGACAAAAAAGTTCTGGAGGTTGGTTGCACAACAGTGTGAATGTACTTAACATTGCTAAATTGCATGCTTAAAAATGGTTTGATGGTAAATTTTATGTGATGTGTATTTTACCATAATTTAACAAAAATGTATGTGTCACTTATGGAAAAATCAAAGGTCATTTAGACTACATGAAAATTTCTATAATGCAGTATTGAAAACCTCTAAAACCTAACCTTTAAATTAAATTTTGATTCTACCATATTTTCTGGCTATTATCTAGTTTCCTATTTATAAATCAATAAAATAATAAGCAACTATAAACAAACATCAACTAACTTAGATTTCTTTCTTTAGTTAAGAAGGAAGAACCAAGGAATATGGGGAAATGGTCTACTGTGCAAGTTTATAAACAGCTAATGGAATGACAAACCTAAAAATCAGTCCACATGATATTTTCTGTTAGTTATCTGTTAAAAGATAATGCACTTCATTCCTGGATACTGATAACCTATCATTAAATCCAACTGGGATACTTGCCGCTGTAACACTCCACATTCCATTCTTGGCTCTTCATTTAACCTGTAATCTGATACACTATTGCCACTCTCCTGAGAATGAAAGAGAGCTGGAACAAATCTTATGGTGTCTAATTAATGTACTCCTGAGTTGTTATGCTTAAACTGATCCACATACTCCCATATCTCATTGTACTTTAGCATAACAAAAACCCCACACTAGCTCCAAGGGAAATGAAGGGCATTTAATAATACAATGAGGGGAGTAAGTTTTGGAAGAGAGACCACAGTATAATAAAAATGATTCACTAAGGGTAGCTTGTAAAAATAAACTTATTTGGGCAAAAGAAATGCCTGGAGACACTGATAAATGATTTTTTCATTTATTCAATAAATAATTACAGTTATTCTACAGAATAATAGTTACAGTTATGGAGAACTCACTATACTGTAACTATTCTTCTTGGAGGAGGAAATGGCAACCCACTCCAGTATTCTTGCCTGGAGAATCCCATGGACAGGGGAGCCTGGAGGCTACAGTCATGCGGTCCCAAAGAGCTGGACATGACTTAGCAACTACACACATTGTTCTAGATCAGGGATCAGCATACTGCTTCTAAAAAGGAGCAAATAGCAAATATTTCAGGTTTAGCAGACCAGATGGTCTCTGTCTCCAAACTATTCAGTTCTGCCCGTGTAGCATAAAGGCAGCTACGGATAATACTTGGATAAATGAGCAACGCTGTGTTTCAACACAACTTTATTCGTAAGGATAGGCAGGTGGGCCGAATTAGGCTCGTAGGCCATAGATGCTAACTTTTGTTCTACATTTTAGGAAACACTGGCGGACTAAGTTCAGAGGATTTGTTTTCATGAAGCTTATATTCCACCAGAGAGGCAAGGGGAAAGCAGAGAGAGATGGTGAGTGGGGAGGGAAAGGAAGCAGGAATGCAGAAGAGAAAGGAAAAAAGGAAGGGAGGAAGAGACAGAGAGAAGGACAGACACAAAGAAACAAAGATGTTTCAAATAATGTTAAATGATATGCAGTTATTTCCTTTCAAAAAGAGTTTGCTCCAACATCTTCCAAACTAAAAGTTTTGACCTGGCTACTTAATAGATTGTCAAGAATCCACATTACAGAAGTTCATCTGGAAAAAAATTCATTCAATGGGTGTAGGGTAGAGCCTGAGGAGGAATACTTTTCAGAAAGTTCTGCAGGTGAGATATCTGGTCAAACAACCTTCGTTTCTATAGGTATGGTTGAGAAAAATTATTAGTATTTATTTCAGTATTAGTATTTATTTCAGTATTTATGTATTTATATCAGTATTAATTTCAGTAAAAATTATTAGTATTAGTATTTATTTCAGTGGTGGAGAAATAAGAAATGGCAAAATTGAATCAATGAACTATTAATGAATTAGCTTCCTCAACACACAAAGGACAAAGTATGTGCACTGTAAACAGTTTGGCTGATAGAAATACTTACACTTCACTCACACAAGAAAACTAACTACATATGCATTACATGTATGACATAAATTCCATGTAAGTATTTAAGAATTTCTCAGATGTAGACATTTTTATTGGAGGATAATTTTACACATCAGTCGTAGAGGGTAATTCATTCCCATATTTTATTTTCACAGGAGTGTTTGATGAACAATAGGACATGTGCTACACAAGTATCAGTATTACTAACAATTTTAAATCACCCTAGAAATACTGAGCAGGTTTTGAATTACACAGATAAACAATGTTCTTGCCACAAAAAGATAAGATAGAGGAGCAGTACATGTGGAATGAACTGATAAGACATTAGGTACCTTCTGATTTGGGCTTCCCAGGTGGCGCAGTAGAAATGAATCCAGCTGCCAATGCAGGAGATTCAAGGGACACAGGTTTGATCCCTGGATCAAAAAGATCCCCTGGAGGAGAAAATGGCAACTCACTAGAGTATTCTTGCCTGGAAAGTCCCATGGAGAGATGAGCCTGGTGGGCTACAGTCTCTGGGGTAACAAAGAGTCCGACACACCTGAGCGACTGAGCATGAGCAGGGGCATAAGCACCTTCTGACTCGCATCCCCCTGTGTTTGCTGCTGACAAGTCTGAGACTGCAGGCAGGGAGAACACACGTGAAGCACGATTCAAGTCACCCGGAAAGCACGGAGCAACGCACTTTAGGGCACCTCAGCCAATGTAGGTTGTTGCTCAGATTACATCAACACCTCAACCTGGTCCATCGGATGTCATTTCTCACTAACTTGGGGGCTCACTATCTGGATTGTGGGTCAAAATTGGACTTCCTACAAATACCATAATCCATGAATGCTGGCTGAAGTTCCTTATATAAAAACACATAGAACTGTCCATATTCCCTATTTACAGATTCTGTATCTGTGGGTTTATTGAAGCCTTGACTGTGAGGTGCCAATTATACTAGCTTCTCCTTTAGCACTTCACATCCCAAAATTCTAAAGGAGGACTTAAATCCACCCGGTCAACCGAATTTTTGCTTCATAGACAAAATAGTTGTCATAACAGCAGAGGGAGCAGTAGGGTGGTTGGATTTCAACAACAGATTCACACCTGCCACTCTTGAACTCTGTCTCTCCTATTTCAATTGTGAAATAGAACACATTCACAGCAAGTCCCGAAAACATTAGTAAATTACTAGCATGGCTTCATGTGAGTATCACTTAAGAAATAAAACTTGGCCAATATCCAAGAAAACTCCTGGGTACCCCTTCCCAGTTACAGCCCCTCCCTCCATGATAATTATAACCACTGTTTTGATTTTTATATTTACCATTACTTTGCTTTTCTTAATTCTTTGATCGTTTATGAACTATAAATTATACTAGTTTGGTTTGGCTTATTTTTGAGGTTTATATAATTGGAGGAATATATATATTCTATGGGGCTTTCCTGGTAGCTCATTCGGTAAAGAATTTGCCTGTAATGCAGGAGGCCCAGATCTCCTGGAGTAGGGAGGGAAAACCCACTCCAGTCTCCTTGCCTGGAGAATTCCATGGACAGAGGAGCCTAGCAGGCTATGCAGTCCATGGGGTCACAAAGAGTCAGACACGACTGAGTGACTAAAACACGCACATGTATTGTATATATTCTTCTAATTATGTAATATAATATATGGTATATATCTGACTTCTGTTATTCAATTCATCAAGTTTCTGCTTTTAACTGTAGTTTCTTTTACCTAACTGTATTTTTTTCGCAGTTATATTCTATTCCATTATAAAAATGTATCACTATATTTTTATAAATTGATGGATATTTGTGTTGTTCTCACTTTAAGACTATTATACAATATGTTGAATTGAACATTCTTTTATATGTCTCAGGACACAAATACATGTTTTTCGTATCTACTAAAGAAATTGCTGAATCACAAGATATCTGTATTTTCAATTTTGTTAGCTGATGCCAATGTGTTGGTCAACGTGTTTTGTGTCAGTTTACATTCCAGCCAGCACCACATGAAAACTGAAGCTGTTCTGTATCTTTATCAGCACTGGCATTCTTAGTCCTTGATTTTGGCCCTTCTGGTAGGGCCCTCACTGTGGTCTTGTATTCCCTTACTAATGAGATTGGGCATCTTCCTACACTTAATTGGTCACTCATTTTGCTCTTGTGTGCAGTACCCATTTAAGTCTATTGCCTTTTATTCAGTTAACTGTTGCTGATGGACAAACTATTCCATAACTTAGTGACTTAAAACAAACTCAAAGAAGGAATTTTCAGCATTTAACCATGAAGTATGATATCTACTTGTGTTTTCTGTGAATAGAATGCATTAAAGTTCTCTTTTATGTCTTAAGAATTTTTTCAACTATGAAATTACATCTAATTTTGTTTAGTTTCCTTGATGCCTGAATTCTTCCATCACGTATTTCAATCAAACACTTAGGAAAGAAGTAACGACAGTCTTAAAATTCTTTCATAAAATAAAGATTGCAATACTCAGTTCCTAAGGAGGCCTGTTAAGCCTGCCAAAACTCCCAAAAAGGGAATTACAGAAAAGGTAAATTATAGGTAAATTACAATTTAGATTCAGAAATTTATATATATATATATATATATATATATATATATATATATATATTGCAATGCCATATATAATGCCATGCAGGGTTTGTTAAGAAATTCAAAATTCCTTAAGTTGATTGATTTTTAAGTGTAACATACCACATTAACAGAATAAAAGAAGAGAGTCATTTCAATTAATGCAGAAAAGTGACAAACAAATGTTATTTCATAGTTTAAAAAATTTCTAGGAAATAACAAAAAGAGAATTTCATGTAGCATATTCACCTAAAACACAAGTAGATAATTTACTTACTCAACAGGAAGCAACAGTTAGAACTAGACATGGAACAACAGACTGGTTCCAAATAGGAAAAGGAGTACATCAGGGCTGGATATTGTCGCCCTGCTTATGTAACTTATATGCAGAGTACATCATGAGAAACGCTGGGCTGGATGAAGCACAAGCTGGAATCAAGATTGCCAGGAGAAATATCAATAACCTCAGATATGCAGATGACACCACCCTTATGGCAGAAAGTGAAGAAGAACTAAAGAGTCTCTGATGAAAGTGAAAGAGGAGAGTGAAAAAGTTGGCTTAAAACTCAACATTGAGAAAACTAAGATCATGGTATCTGGTCCCATCACTTCATGGTCAATAGATGGGGAAACAGTGGAAACAGTGGCTGACTTTATTTCTCCGGGCTCCCAAATCACTGCAGATGGTGATGGCAGCCATGAAATTAAAAGACGCTTGCTCCTTGGAAGGAACATTATGACCAATCTAGATAGCATATTAAAAAGCAGAGACAAAAAAAAAAAAAAAAAAAAAAAAAAAAAGCAGAGACATAGAACATTACAGTATACTAACACATATATATGGAAGAACATTACAGTATAAAAAGCAGAGACATTACTTTGTCAACAGAGGTCTGTTTAGTCAAGGCTATGGTTTTTCCAGGGGTCATGTATGGATGTAAGAGTTGGACTATAAAGAGGGTTGAGCACTGAAGAATGGATGCTTTTGAACTGTGGTGTTGGAGAAGACTCTTGAGAGTCCCTTGGACTGCAAGGAGATCCAACCAGTCCATCCTAACGGAAATCGTTCCTGGGTGTTCATTGGAAGGACTGATGTTGAAGCTGAAACTCCAGTATTTTGGCCACCTGATGCAAAGAGCTAAGTCATTTGAAAAGACCCTGATGTTGGGAAAGATTGAAGGCAGGAGGAGAAGGGGATGCCAGAGAATGAGATGGTTAGATGGCATCCCTGACTCAATGGACTAGAGTTTGGGTAAACTCCAAGAATTGGTGATGGACAGGGAGGCCTGACTGCTGTGGTTCATGGGGTCGCAAAGAGTCAGACACGACTGAGCGACTGAACTGAACTGAACTGAACTGAACTGAAATGATGCTGAAAACTTCCACCTTAGTTTTATTACCTTTCTATACTCAGTTTCTACATTAATTAAACTCTAGTCAGAAGACATATACCCTATAACATAGTTTTTTTTTTTTTAATTTGTTGAAACTTACTTATTCTAAAATAGTGTAAATGTTATAACTGTATTACATGTACTGGGAAAAAAACGTGTTTCCTGCAGTTATTTGGTACAGTGTTAAAGAATCCAGTGAGTTTTTAAAATCTTGTTTAGTCTTACTGATATTTTGTCTGCTTGTTATATTGGCTACTAAGCAAGAGGTATCAAAATTTTCCCCTATTCACCAGAATCCACTGATTATTCATATGCCTCATGAAGAGTTGCAATGAAAACTATATAACACCATCCAGGAAGAAATCTACTCTAAAATAAATTGAGCCTGCATCAAATCAAGTCTCCAGGACTATCTACCAACTTACTGGGAAAAGACAGTTGAAAAGCAAAGGTAAACCACATTATGAAGAAGCAATTAGTCAAATACAGAATACGGGCATTCCAAAGGATGAAGGATGCATTTCAACAATGGCTTGGAAAACAAACAGAAAGGGCAATGATCGTTAAAAATAGAATATATTTGAGACAAGATTTTAATTACTCACTATGATTTCTGCTTATAACTATAACCAACTTTCTGTATATATTTTTTCAGCCATGTTCCTAACTGCACACAACTTTAGAACTGTTATATCTTCCTGGTGAATTGAGTGTTTTATTATAATACTGTTCCCTGTTTTGCCTCTAGTAATGTTGTTTTATAGTTGGTTTTATATTTATGATATTACTATAGCTACACCAGCTCTATTTAGTTAGTATTTTATAGAGTATCTTTCCTATTGTTTTAGTAAAATAACTATCTGAAAAATGATTGGCTTTTAATTGGAGCACTTACTGCAATTATTGATATATTTCTGCTTAAATAATCTACAGTCTTGATAATGTTTTAAATGTGTCCTATTCTATGTTTCCTCTTTCTCTTTTCTTCTATGTTTATTTTACTAAGTTTTTTAAACATTGTAATTTTTGCAGTTATTATAATGGCTACCAGAGTTATTATAATGGCTACATGTATTTTAGTATATTTTAATCTACTGTTAATTGGTAATTTAAATTACAATCTCTTCCCAAGGAATTCAAGAATTTTAGAACACATTAGCCCAACTGACCCCCACATGACCCATATGCTGTAATTGCTATATATTTTAATTCTATATATGCAGTTTATACTCATAATCTATTTATTACTTCTCTCATTCTTTCTTATTTCTCCAACATTCTCTCTGGGAAGAGTTTTCTTCTCTCTGTAGAACTTCCTTTAGCTTTTAGTTTGGGCATTATGGACAAATCACTCACTCTTTTCTATTAATATGTCTATTCTGTTTTCCTTTTGAAGGCTATTTTTATAGGCCATAGAATTAATGATTGGCAGTTTTTTTTTCCTTTTGGTTCATTGAGGGCCTTATTTCATTGTTCTCTGGCTTCCATTATTTTTGTTTAAGAAGTCTACTAGTAGGTATTTCCTGGCCAAAATGTGACCCAGGAAATAACAGCATATAAATCTTGTGTACCATGTTATCTTTGATTGTGCTATGGAAATTTTATGGGAAGTGTAATTTGTAGAAATAATTTCAGTTTTATAAATACCCTATATTTCTCTAGGAAGGAGAATAATTTTTTTTCAGCCTGAGGTCTTGAACCTAGCAATTTAGGATCATGTTAATGCTAGTGTTAAGGACGAAGATTTTTGAGGCTGACTCAAGCAACTCATAGTATGATACAGTCCCCGTGACATCAAGCTTATTTGTGGCTCATCTTCACTCCCAGGATGCCACCCTTCAGGATCCCGGTCCAAAGTAGAAAGGGTTTGTATGGACTCCATCCCTAGTGGGTTCTGGATTCCAACTTTTTCAAT
This sequence comes from Muntiacus reevesi, assembly GCF_963930625.1. Lineage (NCBI taxonomy): Eukaryota > Metazoa > Chordata > Mammalia > Artiodactyla > Cervidae > Muntiacus > Muntiacus reevesi. The sequence goes on from NC_089252.1 coordinate 92,029,721, forward strand.
CTCCATTAGAAGTACTTCTCTGTCAGAGATCTTTCCGATGGTGGCAATTTATCTCTTTCCATCACACTTCACAGTGAATTCTTCAGCAAGTTCTATGTTTTGCTTCATTGGAGAAACAGACATAGAGAACAGACCCGTGCACATGGGGGGAGGAGAGAAGGGAGAAGCGGGGAAGTATGGGGAGAGTAACACAGAACTTTACAATACCATATGGCAAATAGATAGCCAAAGGGAATTTGCTGTCTGACTAAGGGAACTCAGACAGGGGTGAAGGGTGAGATGGGGAGGGAGACGGGAGGGAGGTCCAGGAGGTAGGGGACACGGGTGTACCTATGGCTGATTCTTGTTGATGTATGGCAGAAAACCACAACATTCCGTAAAGCAATTACTCGTCAGTTAAAAAAAACAAAAACAAAAAACTGGGGAAAATGTACCATTAATCTGTATCTGCTCTCCACCTGCAATGCCCCCATCACCTCTTCCCTGAGTGACCTCAGGATCATCCTACCTTGTTTCTACCCTTGTCTCCTGTGGTCCATTCACCAAACATTTAAAATCAGCCACACAATTCACACAAAGCAGATTATGATGCCCCAGTTTATACATCTCTAAGAGCTTCCCGTTGAACTTGGAGTGCCTTGTTTCTCTAACATGCAAATTTTTTACTCTGACCTTCAAGGCATTCCGTGGTTTAGACCCTGTGTTTCTCTCTAGGCATACTAAAATATTTGAATAATCCAAATTAGTTCCTGCTTTAGTTGCTTTGTACTTGCTATTTCCTTTTTCTGAAAGAGCAGTTTCCTCACTATATCTCTTCTTGGACCCTCAGTTTCTCCTTGAATGTTGCGTCTTACAAAAGGACTTCACTCAAAACAAACAAGAGAAGAAACGCAAGAGGCCCTCACTCACCATCCCATTTAAGTCCTTCTCTCTCTGGACTCTTGTGCTTTGCCTCATTTAACTTCATTCATAGCATTTACCAATCCCTGAAATTATGCTTTTTATTCCATCCAACAAACCTCAGTCAAAGATAATATGAAAAGACCTCTTTTTATATAGGGGAGACACTGCTGAAAATGTCATAATTGTTTATAAAACTAAGTCAACAAAAAGTAGGAACAAATTAAAGCATGTGACAGAATGTTGGCATATAGAAGATATCTAAATACATTTGTTGAAACTCAGAATATAGATCTCTGTATACCATACATAAATCATTCATCCAGTCATGGTCTTATGAATTCATCCTTCCTTTTTATCCTTCATTCCAAATCTCTCATTCGATACCACTCAATTTCCTCCCCAATAAAACAGAATTTTTTTCACCCCCCCAAATCTACTACTAGTTATATATCCAAAGAAACAGTCACATTAGTAAGCAAATAACTGATACAAAATGTGCACAGTGCTAGGGGAAAAAAATAGAAAAACTAAATATTCTCTAAGAGGTTCAGCTAAATACATCAAAATGTATCTTAGAGCTTAATGATATGCTGCCTTGAGGAAGACTTTAAGGTATTTTCATGGAAGAAAAAACTGTAGAAGTAGATGTATAAAATGATAAAGCTTCTATTTTAAAAATACATGTCTCTATATATGCATATATTAAAATACATAACATGTTACTAAGTGAAACTACCACTGGGAAAAAATTATTTACTATTTCTATATCTCTGCTTTAATATTTCATTCTACATATTTTTTTTTATAATAATGAAAGACCAAGAAACCTACTCAGAAATTTAAAATATCACATCTCATTTAATTTTGAACATCTCATTTAGCTGTATTTTTACATCTTCATCTAATCAGCAGTGACACTATTCTCAAGGTGTCAAAAATTACTAATACACTTGTAAGGGTTATGCTGTCTGGATTAATTTGTTCTTCCCACTTCATGCCTAGTCCGATAAGCTCATCCAGGAAACTTGGCACACACCAACCAATGCTATGATATCCCAAGCACAAATAGGTAAGAATGAATGACAGCCAGTGCATGTTGTAATGCTTAACTCTGTAAAAAATTTCAAAAATCAGTTATCTCTCCTACTACCTTATCTAGGTTTTATTACCCTGGACATTCCAGAGAGAAGTTATCTAATTTGAACATACTTTGGTTTACTTTGAGGGGTTCTGAATCTACTGATACATTAGGTAATACTTATTACAATAATACTTATCAAATCAGTTGAACTGGTAAACCTCATTCAAAAAAACAGCTCCCATTGCCCTTGTCTGAGCAAGTGTCTACATTTTTTTATACAAAATAAACACTTTACAGAAGAAAAATAATAAACTGTCATACACTGTCACAGACATCCCATAGAGTTATCTAATAATTATTTGCTAAAGGTGATTTTGCTTTTACTAATCCAATATTCTTGGAAAACGTGACTGGAACTATTGAAACACAATATGGTTGGAAAGCAAATCCAATCAGCCTGTTAATCTCTGTATTCCCTGACCCTTACACTTTAGCATTGAATCACCAGGGCTGGACATGAATAGATAATTTGGTTCATAATAAATGACTCACAATAGTCGGATATGACTTAGCTACTAAAACCACCAAATGTTCAATAGAAAATATCCTAATGACTAAAACAAAATTATCTAAGGGCCCCTGCAAAATCAAGAAAAATACAAGAAGTAAATTGGAACAAGTGCTAAATTATATGATTAAAGACTTTAGCCCTTTGAATTTGGATTTGAAACTAGACTTTATTATTTGATGCTATTGTGTGAGTGTCAGAAATCATATGAAATCAAACCACTCCTATAAACTTGATAAACATGAAGAATTCTGAGTTCTTTAATTTGATGTAAGATGTGACATATCTGTAAAAACCCATTTGATGATTTAATACCAACTACAACTGTCTGGTAATTCAAGAATACTTTTTATACTCAAATAATTGGGGCAATGTGGAATGTATTGAAAGAAAATACTGCAGATTCAGGTCCCAAGCAAAACATCTAGACTAATTCATGTTTGCAGTTTTATTTTTAAAGGAGAGAGAGATAAAGAGACAGACAGAGCTAGAGACAGAAAGAGATCCCCTCACCAAACTCTCAACTTCTCTTATGCATTGCGACTGCTTTCTTATAAGTTTTCAGAAAATTTTCTTTGCAAGAGAACCAAAAAGTGCAACACAGGTATTTTTCCAGAGGAAATCTATTTTTTTCCTCAAAGTGAGACTTAGTGAGATATAATATAGATACAATAAAAACTGCACCAGCTTGAAGTGTAATGTTGTATACATTTCAACAGAGATATATATAGTATATTCTCATCACCCTAAAATTTCTTTGTGGTCCTTTGTAGTTAATCCCTCTTCCCTCACTCTTAGTCTCTGCAACTACTAATTTTATTTGTGTCCCTATAATTTTGCCTGTTCCATTCTTATAAAATGTCATATTTTGTGGCTTCTCTCACTTAAGTCTAATGGTCTAATGTTTTTTGTAAAAAGCAATCATGTTATTGCATTTAACTGCAGTTTATTCCTTTTTGCTGTTGAGTAGTATTTCATTTGTCAATGTACCACAATTTGTTTATCCATTCACCAACTGATGAACATTTTGTTCATTTTCAGTTTGGGGTAAGCATGAAAAGAGCTACTATAAACAGTAATGTAAAGTACTTGGATGGGCATACTTTTAAATTTCTCTAGAACTACAATTTCTAGGCTATATGCACTGCCATATGGTAGATATTTAATAATTGTTTCCCATGAAGAAAACTTTTATTTGTAGCATTTGCCAATTCTTGAGTATAGACTCCCACCTAGCCTGTTTCAAGCTTCCCATGTGCTACCACTACCACTAAATATGGAGTTGGATGAATGATTTTCATGAGTGAGTTAAGGACTGACTCCAACACAACAATGATCATAAGTGTGTATTTTACTTTATAAGAAACGCCCAACTATTATAAAGGGACTTTGAAATGTCACATTTGCATCAGCAATGTATGAGAATTCCAGTTGCTCTACATTCTAGCTGGCATTTTTTATTGTTAGGATTTTTAAATCAATTTACTTTAGGCACTCTATCAGGTATGTAACATCACTGTGGTTTTAATGTGACTTTCTTTAATGCCTAGTGATGTTGAACATCTTTTCTTATGCTTATTTGCCTTTTGCATCTTTCTGTTGAAGTGTCTGTTCAAATAATTTGTCTATTTTATTTTCTAATTATTGCATTTTGAGAATTTTTCATACACTCTCAGTACAAATCCTTTATTGGATATTTGATTGTAAATACTTTCTATCAGTAAATTGTCATTTCATTTTTTGCTACTGTCTTTTAAAAAGCACATGTTATAAACAGTGCTGCGATGAACACTGGGGTGCACGTGTCTCTTTCAGATCTGGTTTCCTCGGTGTGTGCCCAGAAGTGGTATTGTTGGGTCATATGGCAGTTCTATTTCCAGTTTTTTAAGAAATCTCCACACTGTTCTCCATAGTGGCTGTGCTAGTTTGCATTCCCACCAACAGTGTAAGAGGGTTCCCTTTTCTCCACACCCTCTCCAGCATTTATTGCTTGTAGACTTTTGGATAGCAGCCATCCTGACTGGCGTGTAATGGTACCTCATTGTGGTTTTGATTTGCATTTCTCTGATAATGAGTGATGTTGAGCATCTTTTCATGTGTTTGCTAGCCATCTGTATGTCTTCTTTGGAGAAATGTCTGTTTAGTTTTTTGGCCCATTTTTTGATTGGGTCATTTATTTTTCTGGAATTGAGCTGCAGGAGTTGCTTGTATAGTTTTGAGATTAATCCTTTTTGTCTGTTGCTTCCTTTGCTATTATTTTCTCCCAATCTGAGGGCTGTCTTTTCACCTTGCTTATAGTTTTCTTTGTTGTGCAAAAGCTTTTAAGTTTAGTTAGGTCCCATTTGTTTATTTTTGCTTTTGTTTCCAATATTCTGGGAGGTGGATCATAGAGGATCCTGCTGTGATTTATATCAGAGAGTGTTTTGCCTATGTTCTCCTCTAGGAGTTTTATAGTTTCTGGTCTTACATTTAGATCTTTAATCCATTTTGAGTTTATTTTTGTGTATGGTGTTAGAAAGTGTTCTAGTTTCATTCTTTTACAAGTGGTTGACCAGTTTTCCCAGTACCACTTGTTAAAGAGGTTGTCTTTTTTCCATTGTATATTCTTGCCTCCTTTGTTGAAGATAAGGTGTCCATAGTTCATGGATTATCTCTGGGCTTTCTATTCTGTTCCATTGATCTATATTTCTTTATAATAGTCAGGACATGGAAGCAACCTAGATGCCCATCAGCAGACGGATGGATAAGGAAGCTGTGGTATATACACACCATGGAATATTACTCAGCTGTTAAAAAGAATTCATTTGAATCCGTTCTAATGAGATGGATGAAACTGGAGCCCATTATACAGAGTGAAATAAGCCAGAAAGATAAAGACCAATATAGTATACTAATGCATATATATGGAATTTAGAAAGATGGTAACGATAACCCTCTATGCAAAACAGAAAAAGAGACACAGGTGTACAGAACAGACTTTTGGACTCTGTGGGGGAAGGCGAGGGTGGGATGTTTCGAGAGAACAGCATCGAAACATGTATATTATCTAGGGTGAAACAGATCACCAGCCCAGGTTGGATGCATGAGACAAGTGCTCAGGGCTGGTGCACTGGGAAGACCCAGAGGGATTGGGTAGAGAGGGAGGTGGGAGGGGGGATCGGGATGGGGAATACATGTAAATCCATGGCTGATTTGTGTCAATGTATGGCAAAACCCACTACAATATTGTAAAGTAATTAGCCTCCAACTAATAAAAATGAATGGAAAAAAAATTAAAAAAATAAAAAGCACATGTTTTTAGTGTTGATAAAGTTCAACTTGTCATTTTTTTTTCATTTATGATAACTGCTTTTTTCATCCTAAAAAAAATCTGCCAAATCCCAGTTACAAATACGTATTGCTGAAACACAAATGTCCAGTACAACAGCCACCAGTCACATGTAGATATTTTAACTTCAAATTCATTAAAATTAAATAAAGTTAAGACTTCAGTTACTAAGTTGCACTAATCACATTTCAAGTGCTCAGTAACCTGACTAGCTAGTGGCTATCCTATCACACAGAGTAGCTACTGAACACTTCCATCTTGGTGCACCGTTCCTTTTGGGCATTACTCACCTAAAAGTTCCATAGCTTTAGATTTTACAATTAGTCTCTAATATATTTCAAGTCCATTTTTTGTATATGGTGTGATATATGGGTAGAGTCTTTGTTTTTGCATATGAATTTCAAATTGTTACAGCAACATTATTGAAATCTACTTTCCCTTTTACTACCATAACAATTTTTGTATGTCAAAGTAGACACAAGACTTTCCCTTTGGAATTTTTATGATTTCTTTTTAAAAAAAAGGCATACCTGAGGATAAAATGTTAGAGACCAAAAACTGTGGTTGACTTGAAAAAACAAAAAAAGATTGTCACTCATCACTGAGTCTTGACTGACCCTTTGTGACCCTGTGAACTGTAGCCTGTCAAGACCCTCTGCCCCTGGGCTTCTCCAGCCAAGAATACTCAGTGGGTAGCCATTCCATTCTCCAGAGGATCTTCCCAACAGAGGGATAAAACCCAGGTCTCCTGCATTGTAGGTGACTTCTTTACTGTCCGAGCCACCAGGGTAGTTCAGTTAGGGTCATCAAATTCACTTGGTAAAAACTGTGTTCTCTATTACCTTTCGTCTTCTGAACCAACATTTGTTTCTGACATCCTATCTGCTAGGCTTTAGGTGATCAATCTGTAAGTACCAGGTAGATTAAGCCTGGTTTACACAGGGAGGTAGCTCAACTGCAAGGGAAATTCTGCCTCTCACAAAGAAACTAATAGAATGATCCAATCAAAGTATGAAAATACTACTTTGTATTCTTATTGTATAGAAGTGGGTCTCTGAAAACAGACATCTATTAGTAGGAAACAAGTGTGAGTATGTTTTATTTTTACTTTAAGTTTATTTAGTAGAAAAAACATATTTCTCACTGAACTTTGGTATTTTTCTTTTCCCATTATAATTCTGCTTTAAAGAAAAAAGTAAATACAGGATTCTGAGTTTTATCACAAAACCTTACATTGGTTTCTGTGGCTTTCCATTTCCACTTAGTAAGTAAATTTGACAAATATAGTTTTGCTTAAAGAACAACCATAGGATTGAGGGAACCTCACCTTGATTTTGCAAGTTTTCTCAAATAAATGTGGCATTAAAATAAAACATTCTGTTTTTAACTGACTGAACATTTTAGAGACCCCAAACTGTGTGGACGTGACAGAAGTAGAAAATATTAAGAAGAGGTGGCAAGAATACACAGAAGAACTGTACAAAAATGATCTTCACGACCCAGTTAGTCACAATGGTGTGATCACTCACCTAGAGCCAGACATCCTGGAATGTGAAGTCAAGTGGGCCTTAGGAAGCATCACTATGAACAAAGCTAGTGGAGGTGATGGAATCCCAATTGAGCTATTTCAAATCCTGAAAGATGATGCTGTGAAAGTGCTGCACTCAATATGCCAGCTAATTTGGAAGTCTCAGTAGTAGCCACAGGACTGGAAAAGGTCAATTTTTGTTCCAGTCCCAAAGAAAGGCAATGCCAAAGAATGCTTACACTACTGCACAATTGCACTCATCTCACATGCTAGTAAAGTAATGCTCAAAATCCTCCAAGCCAGGCTTCAGCAATATGTGAGCCATGAGCTTCCAGATGTTCAAGCTGGGTTTAGAAAAGTCAGAGGAACCAGAGATCAAATTGCCAACATGCACTGGGTCACCGAAAAAGCAAGAGAGTTCCAAAAAAACATCTATTTCCGTTTTACTGACTATACCAAAGCCTTTGACAGTGTGGATCACAATAAACTGTGGAAAATTCTGAAAGAGATGGGAATGCCAGACCACCTGACCTGCCTCTTGAGAAACCTGTATGCAGGTCAGGAAGCAACAGTTAGAACTGGACATGGAACAACAGACTGGTTCCAAATAGGAAAAGGAGTATGTCAAGGCTGTATATTGTCACCCTGCTTATATGCAGAGTACATCATGAGAAGTGCTAGGCTGGATGAAGTACAAGCTGGAATCAAGATTGCCGGGAGAAATATCAATGACCTCAGACATGCAGATAACACCACCCTTATGGCAGAAAGTGAAGAAGAACTAAAGAGCCTCTTGATGAAAATGAAAAAGGAGAATGAAAAAGTTTTCTTAAAGCTCAACATTCTGAAAACTAAGATCATGGAATCCAGTCCCATCACCTCATGGGAAACAGATGGAGAAACAATAGCTAACTTTATTTTGGGGGGCTCCAAAATCACTGCAGATGGTGACTGCAACCATGAAATTAAAAGATGCTTACACCTTGGAAGGAAAGTTATGACCAACCTAGACAACATGTTAAAAAGCAGAACATTACTTTGCCAACAAAGGTCCATCTAGTCAAGGCTATAGTTTTTCCAGTAGTCATGTATGGATGTGAGAGTTGGACTATAATGAAGCCTAAGCCCCGAAGAACTGATGCTTTTGAACTGTACTGTTGGAGAAGACTCTTGAGAGTCCCTTGGACTGCAAGGAGATCCAACCAGTCCATCCTAAAGGAGATCAGTCCTGGGTGTTCATTGGAAGGACTGATGTTGAAGCTGAAACTCTAATACTTCGGCCACCTTATGTGAAGAGCTGACTCATTTGAAAAGACCCTGATGCTGGGAAAGATTGAGGGCAGGATGAGAAGGGGACAGCAGAGGATGAGATGGTTGGATGGCATCACTGACTCAATGGACATGAGTTTGAGTAGGCTCTGGGAGTTAGTGAGGCCTGGCGTGCTGCAGTTCACGGGATCGCAAGGAGTCCAACACGACTGAGCAACTGAACTGAACTGAACTGAAACTGTGTTTGACACAACTGTGATTTAGTCAATTTGGAATGCCTTTAGTTAGATGGAACTCTTAAATTATTATTGAAATATATATCAACCAACATTTCTGTTTGGAAAGTTGCTTAGAGTCTTTAAACTTTTATATAAAGGACTAAATAATAACTATCTTGTTCTTTGCATGCCAGTGATCTCTATCACAAGTACTTGACTCTGCTGTTACAGCACAAAAACAGTCATAGACAATATGTAAACAAATGAGTTTTTTTTTTCAATAAAACTTTATCTAAAAAAATACAGGCTGTGGGCCTGATCTGGCCCATGGTTTAGAGTTATAGTTCTTCATCCCATTTCATCCAAAGACAGAAAGTTCATCCAAAGTAACAGTGTACAAATAAATGAAATATAAAGGTAATTCATCTCCTTGAAAGGTGACAATATATTCTAGGATTGTGATATCTTTAATTTCAATAAAAAATTAATGATGTTTTTCTGTTAATGTATTTCACAATATTTACATTTTTACATCTCATATAATATTTGTTTAATATTTACATTTATGTTTAATATTTACATCTCATTTAAATGTTTATATCTGCCATACATCTTATAAAACAATAAAGACTTAATTGAGTGATGTAATGATTCTTAGGGAATTGTGCTTGGAATTGTTCAATGCCAGTTTATCACTTGAGTGGTTAGTTAAGTAAACACAGTAGACCCATATTAGTATGAATGTTGGCAGTCTCCCAAGCCTCTTAATGATCAGGATAGGAGACTGGTATAAAGTGGTTACTGCGTTTAGAATGGGACAATTATAATAATAAAAGCAATAAAGATCAATTATTATAGGCAAGATGGCCTAACATTAGACTTCAAATTCCTATAGTGCACTGGAGACACATGAATGATAAGTCAGTAAGTTAGGTTGACAAAAGACATATGCAAATAAAGCAGGAGTCTTAAGCCAATGGGAAGGAGTAATCAGAGACTTGGGTTCAAAGTTTGACTCTGCTACTTACTAACTCTAGAATTTGGGAAAATCATTTACACTCTCTGAGCCTCAGGTTTTCTCATCTTTACAATATGGATAAGAAAAGAATCCACTTCCTATGTTCTACGGGGATTGAATGATATGATCCTTTTAAGGTGCTTAGAGGGCTTCCTTGATAGCTCAGCTGGTAAAGAATCTGCCTGCAATGAGGAGACCCAGGTTCGATTCCTGGGTCAGGAAGATCCCCTGGAGAAGGGATAGGCTCCCACTCCAGTATTCTTGGGCTTCCCTAGTGGCTCAGTCAGGAAAGAATCCACCTGCAATGTAGGAGACCTGGGTTCAATCACTGGGTTGGGAAGATCCTTGGGGGAGGGCATGGCACCCCACTCCAGCATTCTTGTCTGGAGAATCCCCATGGACAGAGGAGCCTGACGGGCTACTGTCCACAGGGTCGCAAAGAGTCAGACAGGATTGAGCAACCAAGCACAGCACAGTACAAGTACAAGGTGCTTAGAACCAGGTACATAGCAAATCTTCAGTGAATATCAACTACTTATTCATTACTTATTATTACAGTGCTGATTACTTACTATTATATTATTTTATTTTATTTTTTTAATTTAATTTTATTTTATAATACTTATATTATATTATATTATTACTTATTATTATAGTGCTGAAACCTGTAACTTAGAAATTCAGGGAATTCTAATAATCTTCCAGACAATAATTCAACACCAGTTAAATTACTAAAACCTGTGTGTTTCCCCTGAGCCTTGGTAAGTGACTGACTAATGGGATAAACACAAGCAAAAATGTTAATTGTTGCTGGTGAAAAATATAGATGTATTTGCACCCCCAAAGAACTTTCTATATTTCAACAAATATTCAGTGTTAAAACTCAAGGAATGAATTCCTAAGGCTGACATCACTGTGACAGTAGTTAATAAGCATATTTGCAAACAAGAAAATCTTTAAACACACTTATCCCATGACACTTCCAACCTAAAAGCATTAGATTATCCTTCTAGCAGCTTATCCCACTGCATCTCCTCCTAAAGAGCAGGTGCTCAAGGGTCTAAGCAAGCCTGACCCAACACTGGAGGGGCAGGAAGCAGGAGTACAAATGGAGATCCTCTCTCCAGCCTGCCTCCCTTCTCTTATGCCTGATGCCAGCCTCTGGTCTCAAGAGTTGAGCACATGATTTCAGACACCCAAGTCCTTTATCTCCAACCCAGAAATATATACCCTTTGGTCCCACTATGTCTATAGACCCTCAACATCCTTTCCTGAGCTTGACAGAATAAAATCAGGCAAAGAGAGTCTGAAAAAAGGTTCAGGGTGTGCTGAAAATCCTGGGGTTTCAAACATTCACAGCCTGGGAGGTAGGGAGGGCATGGGTTCTGAATGGACACAGTTCTGGGTCTGAAGATTCCCAGGGGGAGTGACACAACTGGCAGAGGGCAGAGCTGGACCTTAAGGACCAAAGCTGAGAACGGGGCTAGCTGGCCTGGGGAGGAGGATGGTATTGACTGTAAGTGATGAAAAATCTAAGAACCAGACAATTATGTGGTTTTCTTCCTGGCAAGTGGTGGAAGTAGCTTCCTAAGTGAGATAGCCTGCAAGTCCAGGCATCTTTTTCCTATTGTCCCAGAAATTGATCAGTGAAGTTCTAATAATCATAATACAGAATAGCAAATTACAGATTTTATTATATAACCATGGGTCTGAGACTCAGTCTCAGCTAAAATTTTTTGTGTATAGACAGCAATTCAGTATGGGAAATAAAAGCTTCCTGTGCATGTGATGAGTTAACTGACATTAATGCCTCTACTCAGTCCCCTCCCTTATTAATTAGGTTAGTATAAAACCCTGCTACATATATAATTGAATACTTGGATAGCACTATAGGATGTCACAAGATGATAATATCACAGTTACCTGAGAAGTAGATAATTGAATGGTAGTAAAGCAACAGGATTTTAAATCCTAAGCTCAGGGTATTTAAAGAACTGGAGAGTGGTTTTAGAATTTTTTGTTGGGGGAGAATTTTAAGAGAATTGTCTCTTCTAAACTTTAAGAGATCCCATCAGCCTCACAGCTCAAGCCACTCTTGATGTGTCTTGTTGAAATGAATTAGCATGGAAGGAAAGAAAGAAATCATTTCCACCAGAATCTAAAGCTATAATTTCCAGAGTAGAAATGACGAAAAGTTACTGTAACACCTTTATCTTTACTCTTGTAAAAGTCTGGGATGCATTTTTGTCTTTGACAAGGCATTTGATTGTTAAATAAAGTCTCACTCTACCCCTTCTCTGAAGAAAAATCTAAGCTCATTTAATACTCCTTGGGCAAAATCCTCCCAGCCTCAATCTTCTCATAAGAGCTGGACAGCTTTCTAGTTCTACTGTTGCTCCCTTTTTCTCTGCTTCAAAAACGGGGGAGGCTCTTTCTATTGCATAACCTCTCTATTTTGGTATGTGGGACCTTTGAGACCTCCCTTCTCTTTAGAGATTTACCTTGCACCTTTCCCACAGTCAAGACAGGGTTTACACCTCCCAGAACCTGCAGAGGTTGGCCAGGTACCTAAGCATGCGCTGCTGGCAAAGTGTGAAAACACCAACTTCCGCTGTTTCTCAGCCTTCTGTTTCTGCTCCTAGCTAGAGCAATCTGCATTTTCCCCTGCATTTTCTCAAACTGGGAGCTTCTTAAGGAGAGGAATGGAATTCCACTTATCCCTGATTTCAGAGTACAGTACTGGAAACACAATATGTGCTCAGGAAATATTTCTTTGTCAATTCATTGAAAGGAATATCAGTAAATATCCTTATATTGATTAATGGATTGATGTTGGATAAACAGATAGCTGGAAAAATGAATTATGATCAGGAAAAGAATGCTTAGATTTGCATTGAGCTGAAAGCAGTCTAAAGGTTCACAGCAGACTTACTGACAAGCAGTTTTAAACACTGAATGTGGGGCTAGGATTATGAAATCACAGGATCCATCTGGTGGACCTAAGAGTCCTAGACTGAGCCAAAAGCCTCTTTATATATGAATGGCACTCTTAGCAACTCTTTCAACCATAACTATCTTCCCTTATAATAATGTGTACATATGTTTGCTGTTCCCCTATTTCCCTACCACACACTTCCTTGAGGCATGTATCCCATCTTATGACTGTATGCAGGTCAAGAAGCAACAGTTAGAACTGGACTTGGAATAACAGACTGGTTCCAAATCAGGAAAGGAGTATGTCAAGGCTGTATATTGTTACTCTGCTTATTTAACTTATATGCAGAATACATCATGAGAAATGCTGGGCTGGATGAAGCACAAGCTGGAATCAAGATTTCCAGGAGAAATATCAATAACCTCAGATATGCATATGGCACCACCTTTATGGCAGAAAGCAAAGAAGAACTAAAGAGCCTCTTGATGAAAGTGAAAGAGGAGAGTGAAAAAGTTGGCTTAAAACTCAACATTTGGAAAACTGAGATCAGGGCATCTGGTCCCATCACTTCATGGCAAACAGATGGGGAAACAGTGGAAACAGTGACAGACTTTATTTTGGGGGGCTCCAAAATCACTGAAGATGGTGATTGCAGCCATGAAATTAAAAGATGTTTGCTCCTTGGAAGAAAAGTTATGACCAACCTAGAGAGCATATTAAAAAGCAGAGACATTACTTTGCCATCAAAGTTCGTCTAGTCAAGGCTATGGTTTTTGCAGGGGTCATGTATTGATGTGAGAGTGGACTATAATGAAGGTTGAGTGCCAAAGAATTGATGCTTTTGAACTGTGGTGATGGAGAAGACTCTTGAGAGCCCCTTGGACTGCAAGGAGATCTAACCAGTCCATCCTAAAGGAATTTAGTCCTGAATATTCATTGGGAGGACTGATGTTGAAGCTAAAACTCCAATACTTTGGCCACCTGATGCGAAGAGCTGACTCATTAGAAAAGACCCTGATGCTGGGAATGATCAAAGGCGGGAGGAGAAGGGGACGACAGAGGATGAGATGGTTGGATGGGATCACCGACTCAATGGACTTGAGTTTGAGTAAGCTCTGGGAGTTGGTGATGGACAAGGAAGCCTGGCATACTGCAGTCCATGGGGTTGCAAAGAGTCAGACACAACTGAGCAACTGAACTGAACTGATGACTGGCATGATGCATTGCACATGACTAGTGACCAATAAGTATTTGATGACTCAATGAATCAAAGAAGTAGGACTTAGAAAGACTTCGGTTCCTAAAAATTCTCTGAGATAGAAAAGTAAATGCCTTTATACATTCATTTTTATTCTTTGCATTTCAGAGCTTTAGGAACTGAGGCTTAGGAAGTTCCAAGGGGTACTCTCAAATCACAAGGCAGTTGGGGTAGGGGAAGCAGCATAGCACAGTACAACATTCTGCTCTTCTTAAGAAAACACTAGTCATTTATTTGGATGTATTTAATAGAAACCTTTAAAAAATAACCACACTTCAAAATGTCTTCAGTTAGGAAGTTGTGACTTTTTTTCTTTTTTGTCTATTTGAGGCATTCATTTATTGAGCTTCATCATGAGTCTTTTAGGACACCGAATCCACTGCAAAGTTTTGGCTGAAAGGAATAGCATAGTTCTACACAATGAGAACCCAACCAGTCCTTTGAAGACAATGGCAATTACTGATATTGGCTGCTTAGCACGTGCTGGTCACTAGGAGCTTTACATGAGTCATTTACCATTTTACATATAAGGAAACAGGAGGGGCAGCCCGTCGATACTTTCATGCTGAGCATGTGAGCAAGCAGAATTGGGATCCGTATTTTTCTGACACTGGGGCATGGTCTGGATCGCCATGCTGTGGGGGTTCTCTTCCAGTGAGGCTGTCAAGAATGGCAGAAAGAGCTTCTGCCTCCAATCTCTGTTGGTGAAATAGGTCCAGTGCTGGACATTTCCATGATTGTCTGGTCCTCTCTCTATCATAGTCCTTACTAAACTTCGCTGTGAATATACTCATTCAACAAGCATTTATGGAGCACTTATTAAGTGCCAGGAACTGGGTACAACAGGAACAAGACCAATGAAATATCCTGATCCATCTTTCTGCCAGACTGTAAGCTACATAAAGGAAAAAGACACATTTCCCTTCTTCACTCTCCTATCATTATTGAAGGATGAGATAATTCAATCTAACTGTATTCAAAGCCCCAAATAATTGTTCTGAGACAACATAATACAAGTCCAAGCTATACATGAAAAGATACTTCATCTGATGCTCATTTCAGGACAAATGGGAAATGTTTTGTATTGGTTTGCCAAGAAGTGAACACAGGATCAAACACAGATCATGATGAAAAACAAACAGAGGAGGTAATTTGTTTTGTTTACTCAAACTTAAATAGAAACAAATTCTTCTTCAACCTGAACATAAATATTATGGCCTTGAGGCTGAAAGGTGTTTCTTTCCTATAAGGGTTATGATGGGAAAGAAGTGTCCTGTGTAAAACTATGTTAATGAAGTAGCAATTCTGTCATTATCATCATGAGAAACCCAATCCCATTGTGATGTCTACTGTGTTTTTCTGTCAGATGATGATTTCTTTTAGGATGTGCTCATGATGAACATTGGGCAAGAAATGAATCTGTGGAGACAATTCTTTAGCCTTAGTAAGAATGATCCCAGAGCATCTGTTATTAAATCCATAATCTCACAAAAACATGGTATAGAGAGTAAAGCACATCTAGGGAAAGAACTGTTCACTCTCATCCCAAGACACCACTTTACCTGCTGTGTGAGCCTGGGGGTAGACACCTGCTGGATGGTAATTAGGTGTTTACAAAACCCTCCAATCTTCACCATGGCTCTTCACCACTATCTCTGAGAATAACTTTCCAAAACTCTCACTTCTAATCTATATGAAAGTGCTTTGTGATTATAACTCTCTGAAGGTGCAGGGGATATATGTGTATATATATTATTTAGACTTGGTCCATAGTAATACTGAGTTTTATTGGCTATCAAGTTACTATAATAGTTTAATTTAAAATTTAAGACTATAGGCTTTGTTGTTTTAAATCCCAGGTTTTCCATTTACAAGCTGTGTGATCTTGGAGAAGTTACCTAACCTTTCTGAGCATTAGTTTCCATAGGTGGAAAATGTAACTAATGTTCCTATCTCACAGAGTTACTGGAATAATAGAATAAGATAATGTATCCAAAGCACTGTGGTACAGTGAGAGGCAGGAAATTCTCTGAAGTCTGCTCTGCTATTTTGGCAAGTCATTTAGCCTCTTTGAGCCCAGTTTCTTCATCTGCAAAAGGGACACTAAGAGTACCTAATCCATTGACCATTTTGCCAGGAATAAATTAATTAATGCATGAAAAGTATTTAATGTATTGTTTGAGACACAATGAGTGCTCAAATGTCACTGCTGTCAATGTCATTATTATCATCACCACCACCATCATCATCTGTAATCTGTTGGAGGGCAGGAACTATGGCTCACAAATGTTTCTTCAAGACAGATCTTGAGTAGCTAAATATACCTTAATAATTTTGTATGGTTATCATGGGACTTGGAGGTGAAATACCTACAGAGTAAAGACATGCCACCAGGGAAGAAAGACTCTGATACTAAATAGTAAGGTACTCAACTGACAATATGAAAAATCAATGCATTCCAGGACTAATTGTAAGAAGTGTTTCAAGTCTGAGTGCCCACAGGCTTGAACAGCACCAGGAAAAGGTATATCATTGCAGAACTATCTCTGAATCTTGCTCTTTGAATTAATAAAACCCCTTTTACTGGTGATACCACTTAAAAGAAACTCGGGCAGGTTTTCACTTGAACTGATATCAAGAGCCAGGAATTCCCTCTCACGGGAAGTGAGAAATGAGAGACTACTCAGCAGAGTTAAGAACCTGAGAGCTCCATCAAACATGGGCAGAACAAGAGTGTCCAGGGAGCTGCAAACACACTTTGGAAAACAGCCAATCAGATCTCGCTCGCTTGAAGGCGAGGGATGAGAATGTCACTTGCTTGAGGCCAAGTCACTGAAGGGCCTCTGAGAGGGTCACAGCCCATTTTCTGTGATGGGGGGCCTTGTACACTGCTGTAGGAGTAATTCCATGGGATCCCCAACAGTTATGCTCCAGGTTGGCACCTCGTTAGCCAGAGAAAAATGATTATCAAGAAGTAAAGCAAATTTCAGCTATGGTTAAGAACCAAACAAATATTGCTGCAATGTGTGTCAAAGAGTGTTCTCTCTTTTTTCCCCCTAGGAGTTTTATACTTTCTGGTCTTACATTTAGGTCTTTAATCCATTTTGAGTTTATTGAACGTTCACTGAAGCACTATTTGCAATAGCCAAGTAATGGGAGCAACCTAAATGTCCAACAATAGAAGGACGGATAAAGAAGATATGGCATATATATATAGATATATACACACATAATGTACATACCTATGTATATATACATATGCAAGTATATGTACATACATATATTTTTTATAATGAAATATTACTCATCCATAAAAAGAATGAAATAATAACATTTGTAGCAACATGGATGGACCTAGAGATTACCACACTGAGTGAAGTAAGCCAGACAGAGAAAGACAAATATCATATGCTATCACTTATATGTGGAATCTAAACAAATGATATAAATAAACTTATATATAAAACAGAAATAGACCCTGGACATAGAAAACAAACTTATGGTTACCAAAATGAAAGATGGGGAGGGATAAATTAGGAATTTGGGAATAGTATATACACACTACTATATATAAAATAGATAATCAACAAGGAAGAAGTATATAGCACAGTGAACTATAGTCAATATTTCATAATTACCCATAAGGGAAAAAATCTTAAAAAATTATATATTTATATACATATACACATAAAACTGAATCACTTTGCTCAACATCTGAAACTAACACAACTCTGTAAATCAACTATGCTTCAATAGGGGCTTCCCAGGTGATGCTAATGGTAAAGAACCTACCTGCCAATGCAGGAGACATAAGAGATACAGCTTCAACAATTCCCTGGAGGAGGGCATGGAAACCCACTCCAGTATTCTTGTGTGGAGAATCCCATGGACAGAGGAGCCTGGTGGACTGTAGTCCATAGGGTCACACAGAGTTGGACACGACTGAAGAAACTCAGCATTCATCCATGTATACGTCAATAGAGTATAGAACTAAAGCAAATTCCAGTTATGGTTGAGAATCAGAACCCATGTTCGACTTTTCCTTTTTTCTCCATTTTTCCCTCTATTTTTCACATCAGTTTATAAGTTGATACCTGGTGAGGTGAAAGAGGAGATTAACATTCACTGAGTACGTGTGATGTGCAATGTACAAAACTATAGGATCAGTTCAGTTTAATTGCTGAAGCAATTGAAGTTCAGTTCAGTTCAGTTCAGTTCAGTCACTCAGTCGTGTCCGACTCTTTGCAACCTCATGAATTGCAGCTTTGCGACCCCGTGGACTGCAGCAGGCCAGGTTTCCCTGTCCATCACAATCCCTACAGCTTACTCAAACTCTTGTTTGGTGATGGCATCCAACCATTTCATCCTCTGTCGTCCCCTTCTCCTCCTGCCCTCAATCTTTCCCAGTATCAGGGTCTTTTCAAATAAGTCAGTTCTTCACATCAGTGACCAAAGAATTTGAGTTTCAGCTTCAGCATCAGTCCGTCCAATGAATATTTAGGACTGATTTCCTTTAGGATGGACTGGTTGGACCTCCTTGCAGTCCAAGGGACTCTCAAGAGTCTTCTCCAACACCACAGTTCAAAAGCATCAATTCTTCAGTGCTCAGTTTTCTTTATAGTCCAACTCTCACATCCATACATGACCACTGGAAAAACCATAGCTTTGACTAGACAGACCTCTGTTGGTAAAGCAATGTCTCTGCTTTTTAATATGCTCTCAAGGTTGCTCCTAACTTTTCTTCCAAGGAATAAGTGTCTTTTAATTTCATGGCTACAGTCACCATCCTCATTGATTTTGGAGCCCCCAAAATAAAGTCTCTCACTGTTTCCATGGTTTCCCCATCCGTTTGTCATGAAGTGATGGGACCAGATGCCATGATCTTAGTTTTCTGAATGTTGAGCTTTAAGCCAACTTTTTCACTCTCCTCTTTCACTTTCATCAAGAGGCTCTTTAGTTCTTCTTCACTTTCTGCCATAAGGGTGGTGTCATCTGCGTATCTGAGATTATTGATATTTCTCCTAGCAGTCTTGATTCCAGCTTGTGCTTCCTCCAGCCTAGTGTTTCTCATGATGTATTCTGCATATAAGTTAAATAAGCAGAGTAACAATATACAGCCTTGACATACTCCTTTACCGATTTGGAACCAGTCTGTTGTTCCATGTCCAGTTCTAACTGTGACTTCTTGACTTGCATATAAATTTCTCAGGAGGTAGGTGAGGTGGTCTGGTATTCCCATCTCTTTAACAATTTTTCATAGTCTGCTGTGATCCACAGTCAAAGGCTTTGGCATAGTCAATAAAGCAGAAGTAGATGTTTTCCTGGAACTCTCTCGACTTTTTGATGATCCAATGGATATTGGCAATTTGATCTCTGGTTCCTCTGCCTTTTCTAAATCCAGCTTGAACTTCTGGAAGTTCATGGTTCATGTACTGTTGAAGCCTGGCTTGGAGAATTTTGAGCATTACTTTGCTAGTGTGTGAGATGAGTGCAGTTGTGTAGTAGTGTGAGCATTCTTTGGCATTGCCGTTCTTTGGGATTGGAATCAAAAATGTCCTTTTCCAGTCCTGTGGTCTCTGATGAGCTTTTCAAATTTGCTGGTGTATTGAGTACAGCATTTTCACAGCATCATCTTTTAGGATTTGAAATAGCTCAACTGGAATTCCATCAACTCCACTAGCTTTCTTTGTAGTGATGCATCCTAAGTCCCACTTGACTTCGCATTTCAGGATGTCTAACTCTATGTGAGTGATCACACCATTGTGATTATATGAGTCAAGAAGATCTTTTTTGTATGGTTCTTCTGTGTATTCTTGCTACCTCTTATTAATATCTTCTGCTCCTTTTAGGTTCATACCATCTGTGTCCTTTATTGAGCCCATCTTTGCATGAAATATTCCCTTGGTATCCCTAATTTTCTTGAAGAGATATCTAGTCTTTCCCATTCCACTGTTTTCCTCTATTTCTTTACACTGATCACTGAGGAAGGCTTTCTTATCTTTCCTTGCTATTCTTTGGAACTCTGCATTCAAATGGGTATCTTTCCTTTTCTCCTTTGCCTTTAGCTTCTCTTCTTTTGTAAGGCCTCCTCAGACAACCATTTGCCTTTTTGCATTTCTTTTTCTTGGGGATGGTCTTGATCACTGCCTCCTGTATAATGTCACAGAGCTCCATCCATAGTTCATCAGGTGCTTTATCAGATCTAGTCCCTTGAATCTATTTGTCACTTCCACTGTATAATCCTAAGGGTTTTGATTTAGATCATACCTGAATGGTTTAGTGGTTTTCCCTACTTTCTTCAATTTAAGTCTGAATTTGGTGATAAGGAGTTCATGATCTGAGCCACAGTCAGCTCCCAGTCTTATTTTTGCTGGCTGTATAGGTCTTCTCCAAATTTGCCTGCAAAGATTGTAATCAATCTAATTTCAGTATTTACCATCTGGTGATGTACATGTATAGAGTCTTCTCTTGTGTTGTTGGAAGAGGGTGTTTGTCTAACTCAATGAAACTATGAGCCATGACGTGTAGGGTCACCCAAGACGGACGGGTCATGGTGGAGAGTTCTGACAAAATGTGATCCACTGGAAAAGGGAATGACAAACCACTTCAGTATTCTTGACTTGAGAACCCCATGAAGAGTATGAAAAGGCAAAAAGATAGGACACTGATAGATGAACTCCCCAGGTTGGTAGGTGCCCAATAAGCTACTGGAGATCAGTGGAGAACTAACTCCAGAAAGAATGAAGAGGCGGAGCCAAAGCAAAAACACTCAGTTGTGGATGTGACTGGTGATAGAAGCAAGGTCTGATGCTGTTAAGAGCAATATTGCTTAGGAACCTGGAATGTTAGGTCTATGACTCAAGGCAAATTGGAAGTGGTCAAATAGGAGATGGCAAGAGTGAACATCGACATTCTAGGAATCAGTGAACAAAAATGGACTGGAATGGGTGAATTTAACTCTGATGACCATTATATCTACTACTGTAGGCAAGAATCTCTTAGAAGAAATGGAGTAGCCATCATAGTCAACAAAAGAATCTGAAATGCAGTACTTGGATGCAATCTCAAAAATGACAGAATGACCTCTGTTCATTTCCAAGGTAAACCATTCAATATCACAGTAATCCAAGTCTATGCCCCAACCAGTAATGCTGAAGAAGTGGAAGTGGAATGGTTCTATGAAAATCTACAAGACCTTCTAGAACTAACACCCAAAAAAGATGTCTTTTTCACTATAGGGGACCGGAATACAAAAGTAGGAAGTCAAGAAATATCTAGAGTAATGGACAAATTTGGCCTTGGAGTACAGAATGAAGCAGGGCAAAGGCTAATACAGTTTTGCCAAGAGAACCCAATATAGGATAAATAACCCTATTTCCAATTTACAGATTCAAATACTGAGGCTCATAGGGATTGGATAACTTTCCTTTTATCACATAGCTAATAAATGGCATAGCCAGGGTTGCAATTAATATCTCTCCCTCTCTTCTTCCATGAGAACTGACACATATCTCTTTGTTCCTTCTCGTAACCTCAGTACCTAATGGACACTTCCTAAGCATTCTTCAGTGCATATTATTACAACTTACTTTTTCAGGTGTATGTAAGACCTGACTTTTTTTTTTAATATTTGTTGCTAAATGAGCATAAAAGAACCTGTTTCTTGTATCCATTCATTCTTTATTCATTCAGCAAATAGTTATGAGGCCCTACGAAGTTCCAGGCACCAGTAACATGAATGAGTAAATAAAAACAACGATTCCCACCCTTGTGGATCTTATATTGTAAAGGAAGAAGTGATACAATAAGTAGTAAATTCAATAAACAAACAAATTATTAAAGATGTCAGAGAAAGATTCATTGACTAAGAGGAGATGAATGATTTAAACATCCATGGACCCATCAAAGTTGGGAATCATGACTGCATGGAATTAGAGTTTTGATAGGTACAATATTTTTTAAAATATTAAATTGATGTACTTTTCATTCATCTTAAATCATAATACCCTGGGGCGCTCCTACCCTAATGGGTTTCAGTGCCTCAGAGAAAGGGCATCAACCAGAATAACAAAACCTATGCTTCATGTTGACTGTCAAATTAGATTTATTTTGAGTCTATAACAAGATAATAGTTCTAATAGTTAGGCCTTGTCAAAAAAGAAAAAATAAATTCTCAAAACTCCTTCTCCATATCAACAGACAAATCTAGTGACTGCATACATGGGCTTTTCTATATGACTTTGGTAGAGAAAATTCAGAATAGAATACAACGTAAGTTCCCATCAAAGGAGAAGTAGAGAATGCCTCTAAGGGCAGCAGCAGTTAGAGTTCTTAATTCTCATCAATCCCTATCCACTTTTGAGGACCAATCCTGAAAGGGAATAATAAAAACACAAGACATACTGACATGGAATGTCATAAGCATTCCACTTTCAACTTGAAAAAAAAAAAAATTCAACTGCCAAGGTGCTGAGAGTTGGACCATAAAGAAGACTGAACATCAAAGAACTGATGCTTTTGAACTGTAGTGTTGGAGAAGACTCTTGAGAGTCCCTTGGACTACAAGGAGATCAAACTTGTCAATGCTTGTCAATCCAAAGGAAATCAATCTTTGCCAATCCAAAGGAAATCAATCTTGAATATTCATTGAAAGGACTGATGCTGAAGCTGAAGCTTCAATATTTTGGCCACCTGATGCCAAGAGCTGACTCACTGGAAAAGACCCCGATGCTGGGAAAGATTGAAGGCAGGAGGAGAAGGGGATGACAGAGGATGAGATGGTTGGATGGCATCATCGACTCAATGGACATGTGTTTGAGCAATCTCTGGGAGATGGTGAAGGACAGGGAAGTCTAGTGTGCTGCAGTCCATGGGGTTGCAAAGAGTCAGATGCAACTGAGTGACTGAACAACAACCAAAATGTACCCTTTTGAGATGTCAAAGCTCCACAGGATATAATTGGCCACATGACATAGTCAAAAGGTAAGTCCTTCAGGCTGATCCACCTTCCCAGAACCCAGCATGGTGTATAATGGATTGTCTATGATATGGTTAAGATTTGAAAGTATCTCTTGGATATAACAAATGGTAGCTGAGAATTAAGAACCAGGAACCCACCATTGTTATACTAGAGTAATTTTTAGGTTCTCTTTTACAGTTGAAATGAGGACAATGAGCATCCATTTAACATTATCATAGCTGATAACAAGGAGGATCACCTGGGCCAGGAAGAGCCAAATGAGACCAAGTTCTAGAGTGTGAAATGGGAAATGGAAAGGAGAAGTGGTAGGCCCTGTTGTGTGGAAAGAACAGTTTCACCAGCTGTAAACTTGAGAGACATACAGAGAATGATGTTCAGTCACCATGCTGGACAAGAAAGATCTCAATGGAGCCCAGAAGAACCCAGGGGATAGTCAAGCCACCCATCCTCACTCACTCCAGCTTTCCTTTCTGCATCACCGTGAGTACACAAAAGCTTTTTATCCATACCTAATGCCATCTTGGATTTTGAGGAAGGACTGGGAAAACTTTTGAGAGGAAATAAACATATATGAAAGTACTTTCAAATATTAATTTTTGAGTATGTATCTAAAAGAGACTGAGATAATCTGAAAGAGACTGTTTAAAATTAGCAGTGAAAGAAACACCTAAAATTAAGCTATTCCCAGCCAACATTATGCAGCTAGAGACAATAAAGCTGAGTTGTAGTACATAAATCTTGATCCATGGATAAAGATTTAGCTCCTGACTCAGCTATTAGGAATTATCCTGCCTTATTCTGTATGCATATAGAGCCAACAGATTTTACTTTGGCACACTTGGGGAGTGCAATTGCTATTCTGGTAGGTGTCCAGATATTAAGAACTTCTGCTTATGATTTCTGAGAGATGTATTTTGGAAGGAAGAAGTGTTCTTTTGCCTGTTGAAGTACTTACAAACTCTTTGATAAAAATTGCTTAATAAGCTATATTTAAGATTTACTTGAGAAAGAAGGAAGAACTTATGGGCAGAACATGGCTCAATTTCCTTCTTTTCTTGCCCATTTGTCACAAGAGCTCTCTCATTGGTCTAAAACTCTTCTTCAAATAAGGTGAAATCTTTCCCATGCTGGTAACTATCCTTTCCAGTGTCTACCTAGACACATACAGACCTCTTCCCAAATTATATGCTGATCTCAATCTGATCAGAGGCTTCCTCTCCGAGAATCACTCAGGTTTTCAAGTCTTTCTAATTTTTTTCTCTGTAACAAGTTACTGCTGTTAAAACATTTTCTTCTCTTTTTTAAAGCCATTTTCTTCTTCATGTGTGTTTCCACATTTTAGTAAGTTTTATTCTAAATCTGACTCAGCAATTAAATCTGAGTGAAGAAAGCTTTAGACATCTGAAAAAAAGTTCTTTCATTCACTTTTCAAGCCAAAGAGCAGCAGGAACACATTTTAATCGAGTAATGTTGTGTTTATTGTCTTATGGCAAGGAGAAAGAGCTCTGCCCTGGGGAACACCATGGCTAAGGCAGGTGGGGGAAGTATTGAAAAGGGTTCATTGTAGGATTTGAAATTAGGTCATATGGGAGATGATTCAAGGAAGTGAGACTTTGCTCTGCATGGGATGCTGCTAGGAAGCTGGGATAATTCTGTGATTTGGGTATCTTAATAATTCTCACCTAGAATGTAAGCACCCAGTGATTTGTCAAAACAAAAAAAAAAGAAGAAGAAAGAAAAAAAAGCAGCAGTCATTCATATTAACTGTTATGGAGAAATGTTTGGTCATTTTTCTGGTTTGGACAATGTTCATGTTTTTGTCTGTATTCAAAAATGATTACAGTGTCATTGTCTTGATCAGGTACAGACTCAGAAAGGATGATGTTGATGTTTTGTGAAATTTTTTATGTTCAACAGGAGCAAACCAAGGCCTACCTATGTGTATTTGAGGCTAGTTTCTGCCTCTCAGGGCTGCTTTTCTCTCTTTATGTTCATTCATTCACTCACTATTAACAGTTTTAAAAAAATCATAATTATTTAATTCGTTGTTTTGCTCACTTAATATTTCTTCTGTTCTTTATTCTAGAAAATAAGCTCTATTAAGATAGATATCATGACCAACTGGCTCTTAATTTTATCCCGAGTGACTTCTCAGTGCCATGGGACAAAGCACCCAATAGACTGAGCAATCTCGGAATGTTTCATATCAGACACAGATATTCATTTAAATCTTATGGCTCAACTGTTTATAATAGCCAGGACATGGAAGCAACCTAGATGCCCATCAGCAGACGGATGGATAAGGAAGCTGTGGTACATATACACCATGGAATATTACTCAGCTGTTAAAAAGAATTCATTTGAATCAGTTCTAATGAGATGGATGAAACTGGAGCCCACTATACAGAGTGAAGTAAGCCAGAAAGATAAAGACCAATACAGTATACTAACGCATATATATGGAATTTAGAAAAATGCTAATGATAACCCTATATGCAAAACAGAAAAAGAGACACAGGTGTACAGAACAGACTTTTGGACTCTGTGGGGGAAGGCGAGGGTGGGATGTTTCAAGAGATCAGCATCGAAGCATGTATATTATCTAGGGTGAAACAGATCACCAGCCCAGGTTGGATGCATGAGACAAGTGCTCAGGCCTGGTGCACTGGGAAGACCCAGAGGGATTGGGTAGAGAGGTGGGTGGGAGGGGGGATTGGGATGGGGAATACGTGTAACTCTATGGCTGATTCATGTCAATGTATGACAAAAACCACTACAATATTGTAAGGTAATTAGCCTCCAACTAATAAAAATAAATAAAAAAAACAACAACAAAAAACTGTGGTGCTGGAGAAGACTCTTGAGAGTCCCTTGGACAGCAAGGAGATCAAACAGTAAAGCCTAAAGGAAATCAACCCCGAATATTCATTGGAAGAACTGATGCTGAAGCTCCAATACTTTGGCCACCTGATGTGAAGAGCCAACTCATTAGAAAAGATCCTGATGCTGGGAAAGATTGAGAGCAGGAGGAGAAGTGGGTGACAGGATGAGATGATTGGATGGTATCACTGATCCAATGGGCATGAGTTTCAGCAAACTCCAGGAGAGAGTGAAGGACAGGGAAGCCTGGCTCTCTGCCATTAATGGGGTCTCAAAGAGTTGGACACAACTGAGCAACTGAACGACAACATGGAGGCAAAGAAAAAAAATACATACCAATGGCTCAATTTTATTTTTTAAACTGCACACAATGGATTTTGATGAAGTTGCTGATTAACGCAATAGAGATGAAGAACGAAACAAAAGCATTTTTTTCCTTAAACTTTTATCAAACTATGTCACTGATTTTCCTTTAACCCATTGTAGCATCTGACAACTCTGAGAATTAAACTTATCAGTTCTGCAAAAAATAAATAAATAAATTAATTAAATAAATAAATCTTATGGCTCAGAGTTCTGAAGAAATGAGAATGGTTCAAAAGTCAGCCAGTTATTCCCAACTTCAAAAAACAAAACTTTCCAGTGAAAAGCTTTTAAGATATGTTCTCAGAAGCTAACCATTAGAGTATACTTCTTTATTACACTGTTTCAGATAATCTGCCAAGCTATTTAAAACACCAGATTATCAGAGTTTCATTATCCCCCAGAGAGAAGCCAGCTTGTAGGTGCCCTGGGTATTCACAAGCAAGATTTGAGAAGCATTAACTTATACTGTCATTTAGGAGGGGAAATCATTCAGCTACCATGGTCTAGTTGATTAGAACATTGAAGAACCAAAAATTCCTTCATCAAGAAAGGTATTCTAGAATATATTGCTTTTCACACCTGATTTCAAGACATTTCAGTAATTGACGGATTGATATTTAACTCAGATTAGATTGTTTTGAAGAATAATAACTTTCTCATATATGTTAGACCACATATGTATTTTGGTTGTTTTGGTGGATGGAAAACTTTCTGAGGACAGATTTGTAATTAGATAAGCAAAGGTCTTACTGATATTGATTTTTGAAGAAGCATCACCACTAACATCCTAGTTTTCTATGACTTGTCACAGGGTGACTAATTGATTCTCTCATCCAAATAAGACCCTCTGCATCAGATACTTTGTCAGATGCCATAGAAACAGTAGGGAATAGTAGATGTAATTTTTGCCATTTGAGGTTTGAGCCACAAAAGAAAACATTTTCTAAACAAGTAATTTCCTCTGAGCTGAGTGTTACAAAAGGAGGAATATACAAAAACCCCTAGAGCAATATACAGAAGGTGTATCCAGACTCACAGGGTCACAGACAGAGGGAAACAGCAGAGGGTACAAAACAGGGAAAATATCATTAGCTGAGATATCTTTGCATGTCTTTAGACTTGTATATTTAAATCTTACATTTGTGATTCCAAATCTTAATATAGTCTTAAGGTTTCATTTCTTCATATAAAAATGAATTGTCAATATCCCTACAGTGATATTAACTATAGTTTTACAAGATGTTACCATTGAGGGGAAGTGGGTAAAGGGTACACTGTATCTTTTGTGTGCAAATTTACAAGTATCTCAAAATCAATGTTTGCTTTTTAAAAAATGAAATATATTTTGCAGGAATGTGTTTCATGTATTGGAGAGAAGACTTTGAGTTAGCAGACAACTCGGCCATCATAACTTCAAAAACTGCAATTCTCAGCTAGTAGGATGTCTGGCTCATATTAATTGCTCTTCACAGCTTTGGTGATTGAATGAACGACTGCAAATTCTTAGTGAGTAGGCAGTCTGCTAACATCAACTGCAAAGTCTTGGTCATTACAGTGAAATATTCACTCAGTGTTTAAGAGGGGCTCTTAGGAGGTCAGCCAGGCAATTCCATTTTCAGAGATTATACACATAATAGCTTCTCTGAGTCATGAACACTTTTTTTAACTAGAAATTGTAATTCAAGTCAGGATTGTTTATATTTCTCTCTTTAATATTTTATCCTTTATTACTAACAAGGCCTGGCCCAGACATCGAGGGACCATGTAAATACAGTTGACTGAATTATTAAAAGGATTCTCTCTGAGCACCTCAAGGACTACACAATGCTTCCTTAGTTAACATTTCCATCTAGGCAAGGAAGGTCAGGACCACACTTCAACCACAAAGATTAGACTTGGCATAGACAGCCGTGATAATATGAGCCCTGGGATTCATGGCTTGGTTTCCCTGGAAAATGTAATTAATAACCCATAGTTACTAAACCTCTAATCTAAATGTATTTTAGGATCTGCTTTTTCTCCTATACCTCTACATCCTACACTGAAAGCAGATGAACCCAAGTTTTCTCCATTTCTCCAAAATGGGTTGAACTTCTGAACTGGGTTTTTAAAATGTTCACATTAATTAATTTATCAACACTGCAATCATCCACCTACCCATCCATCCATCATCATAACAAGAAGGAGGAGGAGGTAATATTTATTATCTACTCACCACATGTCAGGCAGTATGCTGAAATTTTTATAAAATTTGTATTATTTCATTTAACTTTTACAAAAAACCATTATACCCATCTTATAGATGATTAAATTGAGGTTCAGAAAGATTAATTGCCTTGATTAAGATCACTTGGCCAGTGCTGATAATTTCTAAATTTAAATCTCCCACTCTGACTTCTCTCTCTTGAGCTTTAGATTCATATATCCAATTTCACACTTGAACATCTCCAGCTAATAAACTCCTCACAACCAAAATGTTGATCACCCTCATCTCTGCCTCCATGAAACCTTTGCTGCCTCCTATCCACAATCAGTGATTGACAGCTAGTGACTGACAACCTAATCTCTCAGGCTAAAAACTATAGAATCCACCTGAACATCTCTTTCCCTCCACCTGACATCCTAACCATCAACATATCCAGTCGTCTCTACCTTCCACATAGATCCAGAATGCGACCATTTTTCACCATCTCTAGTGATAACACCGCCATCTCTCACCTTGTCAGCTGTAACTGCAATTACAGTTGGTCAGTGAGAGAGACATCAGGAATAAAACCTTCTAATGCCCTTGGAAAAGAATAACCAGAAGTATTAACCTTCTCTAACAGATGATAACGACTGTCTCAGGAAAAACAAATGTTATCCTAATCTAAATTTCAAAGATCTGGTTTTATCTTTCTATCATGAACTTACAGAAAGACAGAAACATGAGCTGTTTCTAACATTGTTATAACCCCAGTATGTGGCACATAGTGTCAGTTCAATAACTATTTATTGAATAAATGAATTTTAAATTCTCTTTATCTGTTTAGAAATGTTTATGTTAGTCAAAAATTAGAAATGCCCAGAAATGAGAGTTTGTATATACAATTTATGGAACATTAATACAATGAAATAAAATCTCTGTTAAGTAGCAGTTTATCTACTGGCTTGGAAGACACTCAAAGTATGCTGCTTCATTACCAAAGCAAACTGTAAGAAGTTTATATCTAATATAACACCATGTTTTAAATACAAGAATAGATGAATGGATAGACAGAAAGGAGGGGTGGAAGAAGACCAGGAAGGAAGGAAGGAAGGAAAGGGAAGGGAAGGAAGGAAAGGAGACAATTAAAGGAAGAAAAACAAAATAGTAATCAAGAAGGGTATTTTCTAAAATGCTTTCTCTAGGTGATAGCTATAAATAATCTATCATTTATTTTTATGCTTTTGCATTAGTAGAATGGATTATTGCATGCACAGTAATCATTTTTTTTTAAATGTCTGGTATAGAAAGGCAAATTTTATTGGCAACTTCATGTTTTATAAATTAATTGCAATATGTTGAGAGTAAGTAATTTTTTTCATTGCTGCAAATAACAAAAAATTCTCCAAACCAAATAAGCATCTATTTACTAGTATGTTCAACTATTGTCTCAGAAAAATTTCCACTGAAGTATCTGGGTATGAGAGCTTTATGGATTTTGCAAATCAGATTCATTTCCTTTCTAAATGCAATTCCTGTACAACAGTAGGTATCCAATGGTAACTAAGCAGGGTTATTTGAACAATGCATAAATATTTCATAGTGTGCGAAGAGCCACAAATGCCAAACTCCAACATGTCTGCAAACATGCAAGATTTCCAGTTCCAAAACTGTAATTACTGTCTTGGGATTTGTGGGGTGTCTTGTTGAAGACTCTTTTTATTTTGATAAAATGATGATCTTGCAAGAAAAGTGATACTCTTAACATTTCATGTTAACCTCAATGATCCTGATCAAGGAGAAAGATTCCTTTTGTAAATCATTTAAAAGAACACTACCTAAAGCTTTTTGTTATCCGATAATATCAAAGAATTCCTCTCCAATGGGCCCCTCACTGTCTGGGAAAATGGGTTTATATCACATTAGACTGACAGCTTCAAAACCACATATTATGGGCAATGAGCTGCCATCACTCTTTAGGCTAAATTAAAAGTAAATGACTATCTCATGCTCCTTTTCTCACATGCACATTACAGAATAAAGATTTAAAAAATAATAATAATAAGCCAACAATTCAGGAACCAATTTTGAAATCAGAGGGGAAATTCTAGTGAGAATGCTTTTTTGACTTAAGAATAAATGAATATGAGAGGCAAGACTGCTGTTTTAACATGCAACCGAGAGACAACAATCAGGCAATAGAGACATATAAAATTCATGGTTCACATTCATGAAATGAAAAGGCAGAGAGAAAGGTGAGAGATCTGCAAATTGTGTGGACCACCAGGAAACAACCTGCATCTCCAAGAAGCTCCAAACATAGGACCCTAGACAGTTCCTTACATCTGACACTGGTGGGGTCTCTCTCCTGGATGAAGATAATATTCAGTGCCCTCAATAACCAGGACTATGTTCTGGAAATGTCTGTGGTCACAGAACACTTTGGGAAAAGAGAGGAAGTGACCTTCGCTTCCTCTTCAAAAAGTCTTGATTCTGAACTACTAATCAAATCAAAACATCAGGTTATCCTCCACTTCCAGATGTCTTGATTGAGGACTGGCCATTTTAGTATTTATAAATGGGCTGTGCCTCTTATGAACAGAGAAAAATCCCTTCAGGGCAGGAGGGAGAAATGTGAATTTCAAGTATTTGGTGTTGGTTTTCTCAAATACCAGAATTATCACTCAGCTCTGTAATGTAGATCAAGACCTGTGGCTAGAATTATCCACATCCGGCACTTCTGCTCCAGAAGGGATGTCTGTGGTGCTGTAGTTGTCCATCAACTGGTACCTCAGTGTTTAAAAAGATTGGAGGGGAAGCCCAGCCCCCATGAGGACACTTCCAAAGAATGATTATCAAAGTCCTCCCTCTGGGGGCATTTGTTGAAAACTCGCTCAAACTACAGACAATCTAAAGTTGTAACAAACTTTTTTCCTAGTCTCTGAATGACTAGGTAGTTCTAGTGAATTCTGAATATGTGACAGAAACTTGTATTTATTGACATAGGTAGGTATAATCTTTGAAATGGATAAAAGTTAAAAAATAAATAAAATTCACTTTTAAGCTCTGCAGAAGGCACTATCTCCATCTTCGGTCTCTTGTAAGGGTCAGGAGTGGTGATAACCTGCGAGATTCATACTGAATCTTTGGTGGTGCGTGAGCTGAATTGATGAAAAAGCAGAGACCATGAGGAAACAGAAGTGGAGAGAGAAAAACACCAAACAAAGATTGAATGAAGGCTGGTTGATAATGGACCAGAAGTAAGAAAACACACCAAAAGGAGTCAAGACCAATAAAGGGGTTGAAGTCTATAACTGCCGCAGGGAAAAGGGAATGATGACAGAGGTTTGCAGTGATGCTCTGCATTCATTTCCATTTCTGGAGAACCTCAACAGTGTAACAATGCATGTTCAGATTCTCAAGAGCGCCCCATTAGCCTCATGGCCATAAGCATTCACTCGGTTGCTCCAGCCTGAATAAATCTGTTCCATGCCACTAAAAGAGCCTAAATTAAAGCAAGTTTACAATAAGAAAGAACAAAGAAATCACTTATAATCTCACTGCTCACACATAAAGATCATTAGGGGGTATTCATCCACGGTGTTTTTGATGTGTAATTTTATTTTAAATGATGTTCATATAAGATCTATAGAAAAAAAGCAATTAAAATTCAAGTAATTGAAGCAAAAACAAAAGTGACGATCACCTAAAATACTTAACAGCTTGGAAATGAATAGGTGAGGGCTGGGGCTTGGTGCAGTTAAGTGCCTCAATTAATTTTCTTACTGCTTGCAATGTTCTTTTTGCCTGGACAGATATCTCCTCTGATTTGAGAGGCACTCTCTCATTTGGTATGTGTGTGACATAAGGTATGGCCTTCACACTCTTTCATTCAGGCTCCTTTAAGCTCGTAAGCATATTGCCACTACAAAAAAAAAAAAAAAAAAAAAAATGAATGGAGGGAAATGGATGGCTATGAACTTCATTAATATTAAATATTAATCCCTCACAAATTAAGGTACAATTTTCCACTGAATGTTAAAATCATTCTTATAGCACATCTAAAGGGCAAGTAGGATACCTCCTCCTTATATATGGAAAACTGGATAAACCAAGGGAGGAGATGACTTCTTCAATGTCAAACAGCAGCATAATCAGTAATGTAAGCCAGGCCTCAATTGCTCTTAAACTCTAATTTATTCAATTCAGTCCTATATTTATTAGATGCTTCCAAATTAGTTGAGGCTTCCCAGGCAGCACAGTGATAAAGAATACACCTGCCAATGCAGGAGACGCAAGAGACACGGGTTTGATCCCTGGGTGAGGAAGATCCCCTGGAGTAGGAAATGGCAACCCACTCCAGTATTCTTGCCTGGAAAACTCCATGGACGGAGGAGCCTGGGGGGCCACAGTCCAGGGGGTCGCAGAGTTGGACACTGCTGAGTGACTAACCAACAACAAGACAGCCAGTACTGTTTAAGTCTCTGGGGACACAACATAAATACAATTCACTCCTACTTTAAGGACTTCCAATGTTTAGTGGGGGGAGGTTGGCAGAAACAAATTATTATAACACATTTTACAAAGGAAATCATTATCATCTTTGTCATTGTCACTATCCTCATCAACACTTATGTATACTTTAGCACTGTCCTGTTTTCTTCACTTGAATTCTGTGTTTCCATCCTCAAACAACCAAAACAATTTAGGCACTATCAATGGCTCCAGTGTACAGACATGGAAAAAAGACTTTGAGGGGTTAATAACTTATTTGATGTCACAAAGTTAGACCATGTCATGCTTAGAGCCTAAATCCAGGTTTATCAGCCAGCAAAGTTCAGGCTTATAATCACTTATATTGATGTGTCTCCTATATTTACAGAGAAGGCAATGGCACCCCACTCCAGTACTCTTGCCTGGAAAATCCCCTGGACGGAGGAGCCTGGTAGGCTGCTGTCCATGGGGTCGCTTAGAGTCGGACACGACTGAGCGACTTCACTTTCACTTTTCACTTTCATGCATTGGAGAAGGAAATGGCAACCCACTCCAGTGTTCTTGCCTGGAGAATCCCAGGGACAGGGGAGCCTGGTGGGCTGCCGTCTATGGGTTCGCACAGAGTCGGACACGACTGAAGGGACTTAGCAGCAGCAGCAGCTCCTATATTTAAGGTTTATATAAATTGCTCCAGGAATAAACATGAGGGACACTTTTAATTAGGAAATAGAAATAATACAAAGACTCCTGATGGCTTATTGGTTTTGTGAGAGCATTTTCGTATTTCGGTCTCTTTTATCAATCTCTGATGCCCAATGACAACTAAGAGTCAAAAGACCTGGTCTCAGGTCCCAGCTCTTCCATTTAGCCTTCACTAAGATTGCTCAGAACAATAGAACAAAATGCTCAAGGGCAACAGAGCAAAAATATCTCACAACATTTCCATGATGCTTATTTAAGCAGTTTTTCTTAAATGACTGGGGGGGCTTTCTTTTTCTCTGAAAGAAAATGGTACTTGGTCCTTCAGCTCTAATGCTGACACCTACTACTTTTCTATCCACTTGAGAGAACTGGAATATGTCTAAGGGTTAAAAGGTTAACTTACTTAGACAACATCTTAATTGCTGCTCCTTCATAATGTGTAATAAAACAGCATTTACTTTTAACATCCCCCTTGTTAAAATCCTTGGGACTTAAAATGGTGTACAAGGAAAGCAATTCATTATAATTCTACTGAAGTGATCTTTTCTTTGTGGAGTTGAATGTAACATCCTACTTAGGTTTTCAATATTCTTACCACAAACTCCAAGTTGGTTTCTGAATCAGCTTACAGAAAAGAAACAGAGAGGAAGAAAACTCATTGAAGGTGACTAATAGTCTATTAGCCTAGGAGTAAGAACCGGAGTCACAGGGGTCCCAGACTTCAGTGGAAAGTCAAAAACCACTAATTTTATCCCCAGTGCCAATTAATAGGGAAGGCAGTAACTGCAATCCCTATAAAGAAGAATCCAATGCCGGCCAGTCCCAACACAATATTGTATACAAAAGAAACAGTCAGATTTATAGTTTTAAATAATATTTTAACAACAGCATTTATTGACCTCAAATCTATCTTCACTGACTACTTTGTTCAGTCTTCAGTCTTGCAAGTTAAATGTGTACCTCTTGTCAGCTGTCAGATTTCTGGGAAAGGTCAACCATTTATGACCCAAAAGACTAATGCTGACAACAGAGGCATCTTGCTGCAACAATTTCAGAAGATTCAGAAATGGAACATCCTATATGTTAAAAAAAAAAAAAAAAAAGCCCTCGGATAACAAATGCAAAGAGGTTTTTCAAGATTTAAGAAGCAATACTCAAAAACCAAGATCGAAACTTTTCCAAAGAACACACACATTGTGGTTTTGAACCAGGTGAGGAGTCACATAGACTTGGATTTGAATTCCAGTACTACCATGAAAAAAAAGACTTGGGAATTATTTCAGCTCCTTGAGCCTCAGTGTTCTCATATGTACAATGGGGATAAAAGTAAAGCCTTCGTCACAGAGTGTGGGTTATAAGCTTTGCCAGATGCTTTATGTACTTTTCTGTTCATTTTAGTCTCACTTTATCCATTTCACGTAGACACTTTCAATTTCTCTATTTTTACTGGTGTGGAAATTGAGACTTCAAGAATTTAAGTATTTGCTCAAAGTCAAATAGCCAGGAAATGTTTGCACTGGGATACAAGCCCAGGAATCTGAACCTGAGCATTAAAGTTTCGAGTTATATTCTGTACAGTTTCTTATGTAGAGTGCCTGGCCTATAGAAAGCACTTAAGAAATATATATCACATTCTCACTGTCATCACTGTTACTACTTCTGCTACTATCACCCTTCTATAGTTCCTACCATGACTCCTGCTAATACTCACTACTGTTTCTACTACCACTACCATAACTAATACGTACTTGGGAAAAAGAAAAAAAGATTGTGCAAAAGATTGTGACGCTTGTCCTTTTAATATATGGAAACATTTTAATCCAACAGAATTTTATAACCGAATCTTACTGGACAGTTTGAAACAAATATGCCATTTTCACTGAGCAGAATTTCCAAGCTGACATGTCTAACCTGGTAGTGCTATATTTATTCATACCTTTATGTTCTCCTTAGACATAAGGTAAATAATAGAAAGGGAAAAAAGAATCAAGGGGTGCAAAGATTAGATAGATAGAGATAGCTATTTCAATACTGAAAAATGAGAGCCCGTATGGAACCCGGAGAAACCCACTGTCCCGATCCAGCGGGCTTTGCTCTTAGAGCCTGGTCCTGTCATATACATGCTGTGAAATCTAAAGTACGTCAGTCAGCCTCAGTGAGTCGCTCTCTTTTTTTTTTCTAAATCACAGAGAATATACTATCAGGGTGCTTCTAAGTCTAATAGTCTGTAAAGCTATAAAAATGCTGTTTTTCTTATAATAAAGCCATAGGTCTAAGTCATCCTCATAGAACCCCACAACAAATGGAAAAATCTGCCAAAAGGAGGTCTCTTCTGCTGGTTTTTCTTATTTTCTAATTAACCAAGAACATGAATGGCCTGTCTGAAAATTTCCTTTGAAAGTCTAGAATTTAGATGCATGTCATTGCACACAGTGTTTTCTCTTCAGAAATCCTTCTAATGAGCTGGGGGAAGAGCATATTATTCCTTTTTAGAAAAATTTCACTGGAGTCCTTTGTATCCTAAAATAAATAATTATTGCTGAAACCTGCAAGAATAGGATAATACTGCTCTGAATGCTTTATATTTGTAGCATCCTTTTCAGTTTCCCAAGCTTTTGCATTTATTATGCCATGTGTTCCAAACTTCAGATCAAACCAGTGATGCAAACTTTAAACCCATAATGTCCAACTGGCTGTACACATCTCTATGCAGACATCCTACTCTGGGTACCACAAACTCCACAGTCCAAAACTGAACTCATTGAATCTATAAGCACTCCTTTATGCTTTATCTCAGTTAATGGCATTGCTGTTCATCCAGTTCTCAAGACAGAAACCTGACTCTCCTCTTCTTCTAAACTTGCTCTCAGACAGTCGAGATCTGCCTACTGAATTTCCTAAGCATTTCTTTTTTTAATTTTTATTGAGGTATAGTTACTTTATAATGTTTTATCAGTTTCAAGTATACAATGAAGTGACTCAATTATATTTTTTTCCGATTTTTTCTTCCATTATAGGTTATTACAAGATATTGAGTATACAACACATATATATATGGAATTTAGAAAGATGGTAATGATAACTTTATATGCAAAACAGAAAAAGAGACACAGATGTACAGAACAGACTTTCGGACTCTGTGGGAGAAGGCAAGGGTGGGATGTTTCAAGAGATCAGCATCGAAACATGTATAATATCTAGGGTGAAACAGATCACCAGCCCAGGTTGGATGCATGAGACAAGCGCTGGGGCCTGGTGCACTGGGAAAACCCAGAAGGATCGGGTAGAGAGGGAGGTGGGAGGGGGGATCAGGATGGGGAATACATGTAAATCCATGGCTGATTCATGTCAATGTATGACAAAAACCACTAGAATATTGTAAAGTAATTAGCCTCCAACTAATAAAAAAAAAAGATACTGAGTATAGTTTCCTATGCTATACAGTAGGTCCTTGTTACTTACCTATTCCATATATAGTAGTGTGTATGTATTAATCCCAAACTCCTAAGCATTTAAAATATCCTCTCTCCATCCTTTCACTAGCATTCATATTCCATCTCTTCATCTGTCACCTGGATCCCCATAGGTCCTCCTAACTAGTCACCTGGACTGTCATCTTATTTCCTTCAAACCTATGCTCCATAGATCCACCAGAATAGTATTAAAAAACATCACTCCCTGGTAGCCCTGCGAAGGAGCCCACAATATAAAAGCCAAGGGCCTTAGTGACTGGACCCTCATCTAGTTCTAGGGCCTCCCATCCCCGGCTTTCTGGTCCAGCAGTCTGAGTCTCTTCTGCTTTTACACACGATGTCTGCTCTGCTGAGATGGCCCCCTGCTACTACCACACCTGATATGTGACCTGGCAGACTCCTCATTATTTAAATCTCAGCTACCCTCAAATAAAAACATAATAAAAGCAAGTAATTAAGTAGTACTTACAATGTGCTAGGCTAACCAAATTACAAGTATGAATTCATTCAATTTTTCCAATGACCATATTCACCAAGGGCTCTTTTTATTAATATTCTTATTCTCATTTTAATGTGGGAAAACTGAGGCACAAAGAGGCTAAATGGCTCGCTCAGGGTCACACATGTAGCAGATGGCAGAGCTGGAATGTGAATTCACGTTGCCTGGCTCCAGAGTTCTATTCTTAACCACTACACCTCACCTCCTCCAGGGTCTTCCATAATTTACCAATATCACTCCACCCATCTTACTGGTATGACATAGTTGCTGGCTGTCTCAAGCTCTTGTTTTCCATCCTAGTGGTTGATAATGCATCTAGACCATTGTTTCCCAAAGTGCAATCCTAGCAACACCTTCATCAGAATGATCCAGCATATGTGTTCCAAGATACAGAGTTCACGTTTCTCTTCTTTCTGGAAATCATCCCTAAAACGCAGAATTCCGCACCTCACTTCAGACCTACTGATTTGAAAATTCAAAGGAAAGAGACTGGATACGTGCATCACAGATAATCTACATAGTAGAGTCTTATGTGTAACAATGTGGGGGATTAAATCAGCTAAGGCATAGCAAAATACTTAAAATGTTAGTCCTATTGTTATCACGGTTGTTTTTCACTACTATTTGACCCAGGGAGAAGAAACTAGAACAACTATTCTATTCACTAAGAAAAAAGGTCGGAAAAGGAGACAGCAAACCATGTACCTAACCATAACACGGGGGTCTCCCTTGATCAGACAGAGAAAATTTTGAAAGGAAATAAGTTTGTGGTTTCCAGTGCCATGTTCTTTGGGGCTTGTTACAGGGAAACCACAGGGGAAGAAAAGACACAGTTACACTTTTATTTTAGTAGCTCTGTTCCTGAGAACAGTGGCGCCTACTTAAGTAACATGATCCCAAGTACAGGAATTGGCATGATTAAAGATTTAAAAGCCGAGAACCATCAGCATTGTCATACAATGATATCTCAAGGCTCAGAACAGCAGAAAGAGCCAGCTAATATAAACAAGAGGACTCTGAGCTAGAAATAGATGTCTAGTTCTGAAAGAGCAGATTTACAAGAAAGTTAACCCCATGAGGGCATGAAGATCCTTGATGGACAGAATGACATCTCAACTACAGCCATCCATAAGTTGAAAATCTTGCTCCACCTTGTATTTCTTATTTTGAATGCATCAGTTATTTTACTTCTCTATTACCTAATAGTCAGTTCAAAACTTTTTTTTTTTTCAAGTCATGAGTGTTTGTCTGATGTAGATTAGTTCTTAGTCTCTAGTTACCAGTGCCCAGAGCCAGCAGCCAATAATTTAATCAATTATGCCTACAAAATGAAACCTCCACAAAAATCTTTAAACAGTAGGGTTTGAAGAACTTCCAAATTGGAGGACACATACAGGTATTGGAAAGTTAGTATACTCCACCATGGAGGGGATAGAGGTGTTGTGTGGGGGTCCTTTCTGGACCTCACTCTGTGTACTTCTTCATCTGACTGTTCATTTGTATGCTTTCTAATATCCTTTAAAATAAATTGTCAGTGGTAAGGTAAGTGTTTCCTGACTTCCATAAGCCACTCGAGGAAATCTGCCAGTCTGAGGAAGGGGTTATAGGAACCCTCAATGTATACCCAGTTGTTCAGGACTATGGGAGGCTTGGGACTTTGACCAACATTTGCCAGAGGTGAGGAACAGTTCTGTGGGGCTGAGCCTTTAACCTCTACCCAAGTAGACAGTGTCAGAAAGGAACTGGGTTGTAGGATGTCCAGTAGGTGACCAGAGAGTTGGAGAACCAGTAGTGGTGGAGAAGAATATCTCACACAGTTGGTGTAAGAAGTGTGGCTGCAAACACTTTCAGAAGAAATGAGTTTGAAAGACCAGAGTAAGATTCAGGCATTAGGCAAGAAAAGTTGCTCAGTGACCCCAATGTTGTCTTTAAGAACAGCAACACACTACAGACCCTCTCATTCGCTCATTAGATGCCCCTCTAATGGGCTTCCAGAACACTCAATGCACTGCTCACCATAGTCAATTGCTCTCACTCTGATTTAGAAAATCTTCTCCCAAAGATCCCATGTTCAGATTTATGTGATTAAGTAAGATGCCAATTAGCAGTCATCCTTGGTAGTCCCAAGTAAAACAAACTAAAACAAACAAAATCCCCTACAGTACACCAGGTAGGTAAGCGAAAACTGAAAAGTTGCAACCCAACAACAATGAAAGTGATGGATACGGAAAGATACTTCCTGTCCCTGATAGAGACAGAAGCTTTCTGGTCTCCCTAAATTACTTGATGGCTGTCATGATTTGGTTAAAAGACACAGACTAGTTTAATATATGACCAATAGGAAATCATTTGCTAAGTACAAAATCCATACATTTATACACATTTTTGCTCTACTCAACATGTCTAGAGTCACTCATGACTCCTTTGGTGCAGGACAACCACAATGCAGTTATTAAAAAAACTAACCATGACAAGTGATAATTAGCTGAGATGTACATACAAAGGCCATCCTTTTTCTCTCTCAAAAATGCAGATATTTCCCAGAAAGAGTATGAGAAAAAGAATTTAAATGAAGAGGGGAAAGCACTCCTAGAGCTTGTCTCATTGTCTTATTAAATTTACAACATGAAACAATTTTATCATCAAAATTATATAATGGCAGAAGCCAAAATAGGATACTTCTCAGGCAGGAAATAGAAAAATACACACACATATACACAAAATATTTTCCAAGGAGTTAAGAAGCTTTCTTGGACAAGTTATGTTACAATAAAATATTAATGTGTGCTCATTTATCATGTGTTAATTAGCAGAATAAGCTGTAGGAAGTCCGGATTACCATGCAAATGTTAATTAGGTCATAATTTATGTTAAGCATTTCTAAGTTTAGGAGCACTGCGTCTCATTTAGCAGCAGTTGAACTTTAGAAATAATTTGCATGTGCAACTGCTCGTTTTCAATTTTAATATGACAGTCACTTCATTTTAATAAATACAAGAACCTGCATTTAAATAATAGCAAATTCAGAGCTAATTTGGTCACAGTCAGTACATTTCCCCAGGAGATAGAAACTCTGTCCTTTAATCACCACTCAGGTAAAAAAAAAAAAAAGCTTCAGAAGATGCTTTTTCTAAATAGCTAAGAGAGTGCTCCCTGCTTCCCAGCCACTGTCCAGAATATTGATGCCCTACTTTTGTTTTGAAGAAATTGTGCACTTGGATGGTTTCTATGTGAGCCAGCTTGACCAGCTTGAGGTCCCACTTGATCACGTTTTTATTTCCTCATTTTGGTTTGCCGCAGGTACAAACATATAGCAAGATTCTGTCAGTTTCCTCCCTTATTCTGTTTTTTACATTTGAACTCAACTGTTTTCAAATTTTTTTAATTCTTTTTTGTTCTGTTTCACAACAGTGAATTATCCCAGGTACTCCTGAAATCTTTATAAGAAAGAAGAAACTCCAATTGGAAAGGTTGTTCCTACCTTCATACCCCAGATAGGAAACCTTGCAGTAAAAAAAAAAAAAAAAAAAAAGAGCAATCTCAGAACCTCCACAATGGAAAATCTTTTTATGCACTAGTTCAGAGCCAGGCTTCGTAACTCTTCTCATGTCACAGACCCCTTTAGCAATCTAGTGAAGACAATGAACTCTGCTCAATGTAATCATTTACACACTTAAAATATGGATTAAAAATGAAATCACTTATTGTAAAATAGTATTTTTTAAATATGTGACATAGTAGTATATGTACTTCTTTATTAATGCATGGAAGAACATGATCTGAGTCTGCTAACTGCTGTGATTTTAAGTATCTATAGTAATAAGCCTAACTATGACTTCCAGCCATTTGCATTTCAACAGTATGAAAATTTCCTGGGATTTCCATTGGTGACAAAGTCGCAAGGGTAACACTTAAGCTTCTATGGTTTGTTAACTATTTCATAATTGAATGAAATGTTACATTTAAGTTAGAGGATAATGGAGATAAAGATGTGATTATGTTTTTGCTCAAGTTCACAAACCTGAATTTTCTCTGCTTTAAACTACTGATTCGGAAGAAATTTTTTTTTCTAAACTTCTAAAAATATTTTAACCACTGTGTCTCTAATTTAAAATTTTACGCTATAATATGAAGCATAATACACGAAAAAAAATCTTTTTACACACAAAAAATCTTCATTTAATACTTCTTGTCTGTGTGTATGCATCTTTTTACATATTTATAATTACAATGCATAAAAAATTTATCTTTTATCTTTTTCTGTTATCAGTAGCAGGAGTATTTAAAGTCTACTCTTTGATGAGAGACCCCCAATTGGCTTAAGAATAGAGAGAATATAGGCTCATGATTACCTTCCCCCTGTTCCCCCACAGATCTAAGTTTATTTTACATGTGGGCTTCCAAATAAGCTTTGATTCACACTCTTCTTTTTTCATGTGCATGTGCTGCCAACATTTAAAAACCGTAACTTTCAAATAAAAACTAAAAACTTAGATTTCCAACTTCTCGTGGGCAATGCTGGTGCTGCATTTCTACATGGCAACAGTCCACTGGAACTGAGCCTGTTTTTTCATCTAGATACAGTGGACTCCTATCCAAATTAAGTTTTCTTTTTTGTTTCCTGTCTGGCCTTTATAGACATCTGAATCGGCAACCCCCTGCTAGAGGATAAAACTCTTACTCTT
Source organism: Muntiacus reevesi (assembly GCF_963930625.1). Lineage (NCBI taxonomy): Eukaryota > Metazoa > Chordata > Mammalia > Artiodactyla > Cervidae > Muntiacus > Muntiacus reevesi. The sequence goes on from NC_089252.1 coordinate 92,072,091, forward strand.
CAACTTGTCATTTAAGACCCTCAATAACTGGTGCTTTCAATGAATTGTGTTTATTGATCAAATTAATGATCAAAACAGTGTCACCATTGTGACACCCAGGAAAGGAATAGCCATCTTTTCCTACCATGGACTTAACTTGACTTAATACAACTATTAGGACTGCTCCTTCATTATGTTTTTGCTCTTAATCAGGTCATATCTATATTTCAAATCGTAATTCAAACATTACCCACCCACCCCCAAAGTCCCCTATCCTACTCCAAACAGAAATACATGCCCCTACTCTCAATGTGCAGCTAACAGATAATGCATATTTTGGTTTATGGTTTAGATTTTCCAGTTGGCCAAACCTAGGGTCCTGTACATACATAAGTAATTTTAAATAGTTGCTTATTTTATATGAATTGGTTAGGTCAAGAACCTGCTTTTTTGTTTTGCTGATGCTTTGTTGTCGCTTTCTCTTTATTTGCTGAACTTTTCCCTTTATCAGATTATTCTCCAGAAGTCACAAACTAAGGTTTTGTGGGCTTGTACATCATTTTAAATGACAGAACTCTTCATTTCTTTGAGCATATTTCTGGCATTTCTATAAAATATTTGTACAGAATCACAATTTTGGGCCTAGAGCTCCATGTGGCAGCTATTGGCTGAAAATGAGCAACAGAAGTCTCCCTTACCAAAGGAATATGACCTCCAGTTTGCTCCAGTCCTCACCATTTCCTATTGAAGTACACTTGACCCATTTCAGGGTTTCCCTGGTGGCTCAAATGATAAGGAATCTGCCTGCAATGCAGGAGACCTGGGTTTGATCCCTGAGTTAGGAAGATCCCCTGGAGAAGGAAATGGCAACCCACTCCAGTATTCTTGCCTGGAGAATTCTGTGGAAAGCCTGATGGGCTACACAGTTCATGGGATTGCAAAGAGTCAGGCACCACTGAGCAACAAGCACCCTGACCCATCTCAATAGTCTATATTATTTGCCTACCCACCAGCTCTGAAGCATCTTGGTTTGAAACCACCTAGTCTAAACAAAGATAAAATTATCTTTTAAAAAGCATAAGTGATAATCTACCAAGAGGTTTTGATGGTTAGAAATATAGTAGCAGCAGATAAATTGACAGCTTCCACAATAAAATACTACTTTCTTATGCCTGGTGTATATATATATATACACACTATATACACTCGCTGAAAACATTAGAATCTCTAATATGAATTTGAGAACAGAGACCAAATTGTTTGAGGTGTCATTTCTACATTTGCCAGGAAAGAGGAAAATCCTATTTTGATCAGGGATAAATGTCATATATTCAGGAAACATAAAAAGAGAGAAACTCTGCTTGACAAGTGGTCCAACATCCCCCTCTTTCCCTGAAGGGTGTTTTGTGGAGAAAAATGAACTCATCCTCAAAAATAGAGATATTTCCTGAATGTTCTTAATGCACCTTTAATCATCAACTATAGTTTTATTCTTCACTTTTTCAACTGCTCTTCTTTGGAATCTATTTCTCTTTCAAGCCACTGTACATGATCAATAGTGCGTGCTTATGACCTGTGCAAAATGCATCCGTTATTCTACATCTTAAATCATCACCTTCAAACTTTGAACAAAACCTCTGGTTTTTAGGGATGTGATAAACAAAGGCACATAATCATGCCTGACCCCTTTCTAATTTTGTGGATGTGTGTACCATGCCTACTCTGGCCTATTATCCCGATGCGACTCCCACTGTGCTTTTTGGTCTGTTCTCATAGAGAAACCGTCTCATCACAGGGAACTTATTCAGTCTCTTTTCTCAGGACTGCTCCTGCTTTCCCCATCCTCCTTGAGGCATATCAGACTGAATGTAGAATTATTGATATGTAAGGTCCATATAAACAGAGAAACTTATCAAATACTATATTTTTTTTAAAAATTGTTTTATGTCATTTTCATAATCAAGATATGAAACCTCTTAGCCTGAGGCTTAATAAATGTCCTCAAATTCTGCCACCAGACATAAGCCATCTGCACCCAGCATTGATGAGAATAACAAACTCACACACGCCGTGTCCCAGAGCTCTCCACTGGGAAAAGTTCATCGTCTCTGCAGTGGCCATTGTCCACTCAGTTTAAGTAGATATTTATTTACCCTCTACAACTCTTAGCTCTATCTCCAAGCAAAGGTGAGAGAAACATCCAGAGAGAGAGCACACATACACACACTGCTAAAGAGGAATTAGAACCTATGTCAAATCTGAACCAGTGTCAAAACACATCATGGGATGATTTTGAATCATCCATCTTGACAAGATGGTTTGTGACAGTGGGTCATGAAGAATCCACATTTTCATTATATAGAGTCTACCCGCTAAGAAGAGCAATCAAAACCCAGCTAATTGAATTATCCATGAGTCCACTTAAAGAAGAAATATTGCTCAATAAAATTATATAGCCTCTCTCCAGACTGCCCCTCCAACTCTTTTATCTTGCCTCTGAGGCGTATGTGTCTGACATCCATGACAAAGACCCATGGCTTAATGGAGAACAGGCCAGGACGTGGTCTCAGTTGAAGCCAGTTTCTCCACATTCATGGGGGCCAGGGCAATGTGACTCATATCAAAACGGAAATCCACTATAAAAATACAATGCACAGATTTCCCAGGAAAGGCCCAGAATCTTACTGGTTGGTCTACCCATCAGCTTCTCTGTCTGAGATTCCCCCATTCTAGCTTCCCTCCTACAAGGTAAGGTATCATGGCCTCCAACAACATCTTTTGAAATAAAATATACCCATCCTGGTGGTAACAACTTGAAGTTCCACTAGTCATCATATAGCTAACATCTGCACGTGTGAATGTCAAACAGCTGGTATAAAGGCATGACAAAGGGGAAACAAGGGAATGTGGGATGCTATGTGTGTATGTAAACACACATACATATGGTTGCAATGGGGATTTTCAAAGCAGAGGAGCATGCAGGTTAAAGGATAACATGGAGACATCAAAGATCAACTTCTCTTCCTTCCCAGTTCTGCTTGGGCAAGCCTTGATTATCAAAGGAGAAAGCCTTCTTAAACATTCAGAGCAAATTATCTCACTTTAGCCTTCCAAATGGGATATGAATAGCTAGGGCATCCAGCCCCAACTTGAAGGAGCCAGAAACAAGTCTATGGAGCCCCACCCCCACCACCACTGACTCACAGAAATAGATGCATTTGCATCCAATAATTTTGGCTCAGGTGCCCTTCTAAGTAAAAACAATTACCTTCTCTCCGTCATGGAACTTGGGTTAAAAATTCCCAACTGAGTCAGTAAATCAAACACATTTTTACCAAGACCTTATTTCCTCTGATTCTTTTGTGTCTTTAGTTAGTGCCATCCCTTGGCTAAATCACGGAATAGGTAAACATTATTCACGAGGCCTCTTCTCTCCATTTGTTTTCCTACCTCCCAGATCCCGGCTGTCACTGCACAAACATACGCTGAGTGGCCCTTGCTAACCAGAGAGTTCAGGGACCCTGTGATGCTGTCTTACCTGACTGCGTATGCTCTACCCAGCATCCCCTTCTTTTCCTCTGAAAACTCACCTCTCCTGTATTCTGCTCTCTCAGAAATCTGTTCTCTACCTTTTGAGGTAACTTATGAGTAGGAATGTAGGCTCTGGGGCCAGGTCACTTGAGTTGAAATCCCACTTCCGACACTTAGTAACTCTGTGACCTCTACGTTATTTAGCCTTTCTGCTTCAGTTTCTTCATCTGTAAAGTTGGACAACTAATCATTTCCACTTTACACGGTTGTTGTGAGGAATAAATGTATTATTTACATTTAAAACGTGATTACAGCAGGGCCTGGCATTTTCTAAACCCTCAATAAGCATTAGCTATTGCTGCTGTTATTATGAGTGTGAGCATGCTGTTACCTCAGTCTTGTCTGACTCTTTGTGACCCCATGGACTGGAGCCTGCCAGGCTCCTCAGTCTACGGGATTCTCCAGGAAAAAATACTAGAGTAGGTTGCCATGCCCACCTCTAGGCAATCTTCCCAGCCCAGGGATCAAACCTGGGCCTCCTGCATTGCAGGCAGATTTCTTTACCATCTTAGCCATCAGGGAAGTCCTACTATCATTACAAATGGCATCAAGTATCAATACAAGATTCCTCTTATCATATGGTTTATTTTCCAAGCCATTATCATTAATTTTCTTCAGTGCTTTTTCTCAGCCTCCTGTAGGAAATATGAGTTGTCAGGAAAGCAGGCATTTTGACATCATTCATACCTTGAAAGTGATAGGAACGATTACCTATTACTTGGCATGTGGGGATTTTATATAAAATAGCAAACTTATCCACAATTGGGTCCCATCTTCAGCAATCACTGGTAGCTTCTGATTCTGAAACTTCTCAATTTATGACATTTTTTTTTTTTTCTGTCACCAGAGCTCTTCTCTCTCAGTAGTCAGTGACTGAACTCAAATATAGAGCAGTCTTTGGGGGGAAAAAAAATATATGAGCCTTTTTCTATGGCCTGTTCATTAAAAGTAACCAAACTAAAAATTTTTGAAAGTTGGGAAACTTAGATATCAGTATATAACTCTACCCAATAAAAGGAAGCCAACTGCATTCTGAGACATTATAAAACATATGGAGCTTTGCATGTGCCATTGTTGAAGCACATTTGTGTTTTCTTTACCTCTGGAACTTTGCACTTACTGCATCATATTTTCAACATCGACGCAGTACTGAAAAAGAGCACTAAGTTAGGAGCCAGTCTCAGACCTTGGGAATTTCCATTATCCCCTCCATGATTCTATGTGTCCCTCTGGAGAAGGGTGAGGGAGAGAAAAAGCAAAACGATCTCACAGGATTGATTTAAGTTTATGAGAACACTGTAAACTGTGAGATCATCACAAGCACAAAGATCATTATTTTTAGATTACAACAATAATAGTCAATGTTTTTGAGTTTTCAATATGCTCTCGGAATATTTTTAAGTGCACTATATAGATTATCTTATTCAACACTCACAATACTATAAGACATATTATTATTAGGATTCCCATTTTACAGGTGAGGGAACCAAGACTCAAAATTGTTATGTAACTTTCTAAAGGTCACATTGCAAATAAATCATAGAGCCATGGGACTTTAATTCAGTCCCCAGATTCTCAGCATCAACACTACACTTTCACCAGAAATACAAACATCTCTGCCTCTGCTCTAGCTCCAAAGATGACTATAATCTGTTTTACCCTATATATTAGTTTCCTCTTGTTGCTGGAACAAGCTACCACAAACCTAATAGTCTCAAATAACATAAATAAATTATCTTACAGTTCTGGAGGTCAGAAATCTGAAATGAATCTTACGGGTCTAAAATCACGGTGTTAGCAGGGCTGTATATTTTTCTGAAGGTCCTAGGGGAGAATTCATTCTTTGCCTTCTCCAACTTCTAGAGGCTGCTTCCACTGCCTGGCTCATGACTCCTTTGATTGTATTCAAAGTCATCTGGTCACATTACTCTGACCACTCTTCTATAATCACATCTTCTCTGACTCTGACTAGAACCCCCTTCTTAGGACACTTGTGATTACATTAGGTCTACCCAGATAATCCAGGATCATCTCCCCATAGCAAGATCCATAATTCAATCACATCTGCCATGTCCTTTTTGCCATGTAAGGTAATTTGCAGCTTCTGTGGATTAGGATATGATCATCTTTGAGGGAGCTAGTTTTTATTTTTTTTGCCTACCATACTCTTCCACTGTCAGGTTAACTATCTGAATAATTGTCATGTTTAGATGCTTCAGTCGTATCCAACTCTTTGCAACCCCACGGACTGTAGCCCACCAGCTCCTCTGTCCATGGGATTATCCAGGCAAGAATACTGGAGTGGGTTACCATTCCCTTCTCCAGGGGATCTTCCTGACCCAGGGATCAAACCTGCATCTCCTGGGTCTCCTGCATTGGCAGGAGGGTTCTTTACCACTAGCACCACCTGTCTCTAGCATATGAAAATGGAAAGGAAGTAAATTGTTTCCATCCTACCATCCTGGACCGCAAGGAGATCCAACCAGTCCATCCTGAAGGAGATCAGTCCTGGGTGTTCATTGGAAGGACTGATGCTGAAGTTGAAACTCCAATACTTTGGCCACCTCATGTGAAGAGTTGACTCATTGGAAAAGACCCTGATGCTGGGAGGGATTGGGGGCAGGAGGAGAAGGGGATGACAGAGGATGAGATGGCTGGATGGCATCACCAACTCGATGGGCATGAGTTTGAGTAAACTCCAGGAGTTTGTGATGGAGTTTGTGATAGTGTGCTGTGATTCATGGGGTCGCAAAGAGTCGGACACGACTGAGCAACTGAACTGAACCATCTTTTCTGTGACAAAGATCCATGTTTAAATGAGGCAGTGAGATGGATGTGGTCTCACAAAAATAAAATTATTTATGTGGTCAGCTACAGAGGAGTGAAGAAAATACATAGTGTCACCTCTCCCAACAGCAATGAGAGGTGGCTGGCTTGGGTGGGGCTCCATTTTAAGTAATGGCATTTGGCCAGATGGTATAACTGTAACATCTCTAGCTCCAAGTCAAGTAGACACTACTTGAGTTATCACAGGGGCAAATCTGTAAATGATTTCTTTCTATCTTTGGCTCCTAATTCAGGGTTGTGAACTATACATTGACTCTGATACAGGAAAGGATGCTCTGCCCTCTTTGTAGGAACACCTGGGACCAACATAACTGCTGGCCAAGAGGGAAAGAAATCTAAAATAAGCGGGAGGGGAGAGAGATTATGGACTTGAGTGGCAGCTCAAGTCTAAGAGCCAGGACTGAAGCTTTTTCCCATCAAATTTCCTGTGTAAGTTGTGTCCAGCCAACCCCTTACTATACAACAAAGGCAACTTATCATGGGTCATAAGTGGATCTGAGTACTTCCAGGAATGAAAGTTTTAACAAATATTGTGTTGCCTCACTCATATCTTCCAGATCTTTCAGTGTCTCCAGGCAAATTCTAGATGACAATCTCTGCATTTTGGGGCCTGAAAGGCTTTTTTTCTGGAAATATTATACCAAGGCAGGTGGCTTAATAATGTAGCTTCTACTGACTGACGCCACTTACCTTTCTTATTTCCCCACTCTAGGGTGTGTTTTCTTTAACATCAACAACAACAACAAAATAGTTGCACCCAAATCCTTGCCTGAGAGTCTGCTTCAGGGAGATACTAAGGCAAAGTATGGAGGCAAAGATCTCAATACTAAAACTTTAGAGAACATTGTTTAATCTATCACCCCAAAAATTAAAAGAAAAAAGAGAAACATATTTAGTACCAGATTAAGAATCTGAAGATCATAAAACTATTTCTCCCACTGTGTTATAACCCTTGGTCTTATAGAGCAGGGTCTGGTACACAGTGCCTACTTATCAAATATGTGTTCAATATATGACATGAAAAAGCAAATTAATAAATGAAAAGATTAGCTCCAACCAGTTATGTAGCCCAGGAGTTGGCAAAACTGCCCTTAAAGGGCTAGATAGTAAAAACTTTAGGCTTTGCAAGTCCCATAATTTCCACCTTCTCTATTGTTGCAATGTGAAAGCAGTCATAGATAATATGTAAATAAATGAGTGCAACTGCATTCCCATAAAATTAATTTACAAAAAAATAAAAAATAAATGCGGGCCAGTTTGGCTCATAGGCTATAGTCTGCCAAATCTTGATGCAAATCAAAATTAAAACCATATCAAAACTTCAAAGAAGTGAAGTTTAGAAGAAATTCTGACTTATCTGATGGTTATTTTGATACTTTTTAAAATATAAAATTATTTTTTTTTTAAATGCATTTGTTCGTTTTTGGTGGTCCTGCTTTTCTGAAAGTCATTTGGGTAATTCTGTCCTACACAAACTACTGTAAAATAAATTTTACAAAAAAAGAGCAAACATGTTTCACTGCATAAAAATAAAATAAATACACCTGAAATTTATGTAACATTGTAAATCAACTATACATCAATAAAAAATTAATAAAATAAATCTTAAAAATAAATTTATAAAAATAAAACTTCTCAAGCAACTGTAAATTAAACCTGCTCCTTTTTTACTTAGAGGCAACTTGTTTAATACCTCTATCTCTGCTAGAGATAAGATAATTAAAATTGCATTAATTAAACAACAAAAATTTAATAGCTTTCTAATTTTACTATTAAAAATAATAAACAGATATTTTAATTTTATACATAAAATGATAAATTATCCTATGGAAAACATACTCAAAATTATAAGCAATCATTAATAAAATTTAAGACAGTTCTAAAGTACTGCTACATATTTGCTAATGTACTAAAAATACATAAAATAAAACTGTTAAAAGGTGTAAACAAATATATGGACATTAGGTTTCAGAAGGGGAGATAAAAAGACATGGAGAAGACTTGTCAATACACCCAATTTTGTTTTTGTTTCTAGTGAAAAAACTACCAATGGATTCTGCTAGTAGCCTACACTGATGCCATAAATATCAACATTTTCCACTTGTAGAATAAGTTCTTTATCACAACTGTTAAAATTTAAATAGGTAATGTTGGGAGTATTACTTTAACCAATTATGTTACATCCTCTTCGCTCTGCCATCTAAAACTGTCCCACCCTCACCCAACCACCTGCTCCCATAGCACACTGCTTTGTTTCCCAGCACACTCACCAGTACCTGAAATGACTCCTGGTTTGAGCACTGTGCTAGTGTTAAGAGAAGTTGTGAAGACTTTAAAATGAACCAAGAAAGACTGCCGCAGAATGCTGAAGGATGTCAACGGACCCCTCAGAAATAAACTGATTAACATGGAATGCACATCTTTGATTGCTTTCCACTAATCTGTTTTGCAACTGTGAGAAGAAAAAGTTAAATTCTAGATGATGCTGCTGAAATAAATCTTTTCTCTCTTGCTGGTGGCAAGGCAAATACATATCGTCCAGTAGAAATGATAAATCTCTATAAATCCAGTTCTTATTTGAACCATATTATTGGTTCCCTCATTAACAGTCAAAATCTTTGACATGTGTTCATTTTGCATTTGTGTGAGAGTCATGGTTTTGTCTGTTTTTTTTTTTTTAATTATCCTTTAACACCAGATATGAGATTCAAAAGTCAACCAGATGAGGGACTTTGTGTTACTGTTATGCCAGGCACACGGAAAGAACTTAGTGAATATTTATTGGCAAAATAAATAAATGAACAGATAAAATAAACAGTGATGTCCCGACAAGAGAGAAAGGCAGGATACAAGCATAGCTACAATACAACTTTCAGGAGAATCCTGTAAAAGTATCCAAGTTGTGCAGTATTCAAGAGTTCCCACTCAAGGCTCTGTGTACTGATTCATGGGGAATTTTCACGGGGCATTTTCATGGCGTATTTTCTCTGAATAGGATGCCTTTCTTCAAGAAACCCAAAGGATCCACATGGATTAGGGGAGGTTGCAAGAACACTGTGAGGTCATTTGAAGACCCAGAGTAGTCATGGAAATCTACAGAGATTTAAATGAAAATTGAGCACCAAAAGAAAAGAGACTGTCACTCAGAAGGGTGACAGTGTTTGGTTGGAGATAGCCTATTTAGAGCTGGTTTTTTGTTTTTTTTGTTTTTTTTTTTTTTAAATAAAAATTCTCTAGCAAATTCATCTGTCAAGTTGAGAATATATCAACACTTAAAAATAAGAGAAAGAAGAGGTCATGGTGATTTCTTGACAGTGAAGAGCTATTAACAATCACTCCAATGTGGTGAAATTCAGAACAGAAAGCATTTTGAATTGAGATAGTTCGTTTCAAAAATCATACTGTCATAATATTGAGAGTTAAACAGGTATAAATAATAGCCTTGCACACTTCTCATTGCCAGATACCTTGGTAATTTATAAAGAAAAGGTTTCTTTAAATCACAACAAAGATGACAGATTTGAGAGGCTGTCTTCTATCATCTCAAACTGTCCTCGATTGATAGAAAGATATGGAATGTAAAGAACATCATTCATATTGTCAAAAAGATTCTTCAACAGTTAAAATTGTTTTAGAGGAAAATAAAGTATGTAGTTTTGTCAATCAGGCATCTAGAGTATTTTTTAAATGATAATGTCAGTCAAAAATATAGTACTTCACACCTCAATCTATTTATCTTGACAAAATATTTCCATGCACCTTTTGGAAGCCTGTGAACCAGACAAATCAAGATGACAATTTAAAACTCATATGAAAAGTTGTGATAGACATATTGCCAAATGTTAGAGGGTAAAAGTTGAGAAGGGGCATATTCTATGTAAACCAGGGTCTCTTGACCTCAGCACTAGTGGTATTTTGGGCCACATCAGCTTTTGCTGCACAGAAGTATTCTGTGCATGGAGAGATGTTCAGCAGCGTGGTGGCCTCTACAAACACTAGTAGTTTCCTCACCCCTGATTAAGAAGGAAGGAAGTTAGTCGCTCAGTCGTGTCTGACTCCTTGCGACCCTATAGACTGTAACCTGCCAGGCTCCTCTGTCCATGGGATTCTCTATGCAAGAATACTGGAGTGGGTAGCCATTCCCTTCTCCAGGGGATCTTCCCAACCCAGGGATCAAACCCAGGTCTCCTGCATTGCAACAGATTCTTTACCATCCAAACATTGTAAAATCACCCCTAGTTAAGAACCACTGACCTAAGTCCATGCAGTTTAATAGGTTGCTCAAATTTAACTGGTAAATCTTTGTGCCAGATCTGAATCTCAGTAAGGATACCAAGAAATACCTTGTTATCTTTTTGCCCAATAGAGTTTCAGTAGATTCTTCCAATGAAAAAGCAGAGGAGTGATAGAAATCAAAATGAGTGTGTTGGAAACACTGAGTTCTGATTATGCGTCACTATGCTAAGTATGGGACATGGAATAATCCATTTAATCCTCACAGCAACCCTATGAGGCAGGCAGTACTCTTACTTTTCCCATTTTATAGATGAGAACACTGAGATTTACAGAGAATAAATGTTTTGCATAAAATCACCAAAGTACAAAGTATAACCACTGGGATCCAAAATTTGGCAGGCTGACACAGATTCTAATTTCACAGTCCGTGCTCTACTGTCTTCTGCAAAGTAAACACTATTTTTTATTTCACATTAGATAGTTGTGGAAAAGATAAATTGGCTTATGGGTCAAACAATGGTCTAAGAGTCAAATTTAGCCCATCATCTGGTTTAGCAAGCAAATTTTTATTGGAACACAGCCACACCTATTCATTTACATTTTGTCTGAGGCTACTTTTACTCTGGAAAAGCAAGTTGAATAGTCAAGACAGAGACTGTAGGGCTCACAAAGATGAAAAGTATTACCATTTGGCCTTTTTAAAAAGATTTTCTATTTTTTAGCTTTTTATCTTGTATTGGGGTATAGTCAATTAAAAATATTGTGATAGTTTGGGGCTTCCCAGGTGGCGCTAGTGGTAAAGAATTCACCTGCCAATGCAAGAGACCTAAGAGAGGAGGTTTCAATCCCTGGGTCAGGAAGATCCCCTGGAAGAGAGCATGGCAACCTACTCCAGTATTCTTTCCTGGAGGATCCCATGGACGGAGGAGCTTGATGGGCTACACTCCATAGCATTGCAAAGAGTCAGACACCACTCTTATCGACTTAGCATGCAAACACATGATAGTTTTAGGTGAACAGTGAACAGACTCAACCATACATATACATGTATCCATTCTCTCCTGGCCTTTTGCACAAAAGATCTGTTGATGCCTACCCCTGCTTTAGAGGCTAAGAAGCTAGTCCCTCCAGTGGCAAGAAGTATAAAGAGAACTTGAACCTAGCCCAATGACAGCCAGGCTCTAACCCACAGGGCTCTATTGATCACAACAGGAATGGCCGCAGCACGGGTCTTACTATGATCCAGATGCTCCTCTCGGCATCCATCTGTGGAGACTCATTTACTCCTCTGAGTAACCCAGTGAGGCATCATGACGTGTGGCAGCAGATGCTGTTGGTGCCTTGCTCGTATTTCCCCAGCAGTCACATCTACACAGTGAGGGCTTTTCTTCCCTTGCCTTGGGAGTATATATGGCTCAAACATGGGACAAGTGGGAAGCACCAGATGATAAATAACACATACGCAAACTTCAACAGCTTAGCCATAAATTCTTCAGAGTCTCTGCCCCTGTTGTGGAATATATTGAGGTCTCTTCTATACTCACTCCTCAAGTTCCCTGTTTCCCACTGTGGTAACTTCTTTTGAAAACACGTCTTCTTCTGGCTTTTCCCCTTTCCTCTTTCACTTGCCCATTTCCCAACCTATGTTTCCTAGAAGCATTTCCCAGATAAACTACCTGTACTTGAATTCTTATCTCAAATTCTATGTCTGAGGGAATTTCAATTTCTGCCATTTTTATAGGTAGAAAACTAAAGCTCAGAGAGGTTATGTATCTAGCTGGTAATTGGTGATGTGAGGATTAGAAACTGGCCATCTGGCTCCAGAGTCTACTCTTAACCAAACCATTCCCAAGTAATTGTCACTTATAGGGACATTCTGGATATTCCTATTCTCCTTTCTCTACTATGCCGGAAAAATAGATAGCTATCAACACTGTCTCAGAGTTTGTTTTAGGAGGGATAAAAGTCCTTTCAGAGAGAAACACACACACCTAACACACACACACACGATGCCTTCTTTCTGCTTCTTCCCTTCCCTATCTAGGAGGAATAGTCCATTTCCCTGCCAGCACCCAAGAGAGAGGGACAGAGGAAAATTTTCCTCTCCTGAGTCTTAGAAAGTAACGTCTATACACTTCTTTGCTTGTGTTCCATTATCAGCCATGACCCAGAATATTCCCTTAAGCCCCAAGTAAACAATCAAGAGTCACCAGGCCTTAGAGTAGCTATGAAACTCTGTGGAGATTCAGAATCCATGTGTGCCCACACACACAAACCAGACATCTGTTTCTCTTCAGTGTGGGAAACAAACAGACTATCATTCTCTTTTTTATTAGGGATTAAGGATCACACATTTGAAGGATACACCACAACCATAATTCTTTATACACAGCTCACAATCCTCATATAATAAGAATCATTGAAATCATGCTGTCTGTCACGCGTACATCCTGCCTGGTGGCTAAGAGCTGCTCCCCAAGGGAAAAAGTCCTTCTTTATTGACACCGCTGACTTGCCCTTACCTCAGGCATTATAGGCAAAGATTTGGGGATTATTTTCTTTTAATAGCCCATGTGCTATTAAAATCAGGTTTCTGAGAAAATGAATGGTCTCAGATAGAGAAAATAAGGAATCCAGACAGGGCCAATACATAGTGTGGCACATTTTAGACTGTGTGATTGGTGCTCCTTACAACTGTACAGTGAAAAATCTGGCCAACTATACATGACAGGCCTGCCTTAAACCTATTTCCAAGGTCCACGAACTCTGATTGTATTTGTCCTGCCCAATACATTCATATAATCATAACTGTTGTATTATTTAGTATTAACGATTTTCAGAGTCTCAGAATGCTTCCACTTGGCAGCAAGAGAGTACTCAACTAACAGCAGTTATATTTCATGAAGCAGGAAGACGGAAACAGGGCCTTGTAGAGTTTATTACCTTAACGATTCCATGATATCAGGTTGATTCCTCTGCGTTTACCTTAGCTCCTGCCTCTTGGTCACAAAATAGCTACCACAGCTCTCAAAATCATCTGTCAGATACTTGGCCAATTTGATCCATTTACTTAAACTGAGAGGCTCTTACAGTAACTGTGTGCCTGTTCCTGGGCTGGGAAGATCCCCTGGAGAAGGAAATGACTACCCACTCCAGTATTCTTGCCTGGAGAATTCCATGGGCAGAGGAACCTGGGGGGCTACAGTCCATGGAGTTGCAGAGTCGGACACAACCGAGCAACTAATATTTTCACTTTCTCTTGTAGTACAGTGATAGAGTTAGAAGCTTAGATTTCTATCACATATCTAGACTCATCCAAGAGGTCAAGAGGTGGTATCTTCCTGAAGCATGGTTGCTTTGTCCCTTGGCTCCTCATATGTAAATGTCCGTAATATATTCCTATCCTTCATTACTTAACTTAAGTGAGCTTCTACTCTTTGCAACCATATTGCTGTAACAACTCAGCTTCCTGTTACCAGTAAGGAATGTTTCTCTCACTGCAGTTTGAATCCAATGAAGTTACACGGCATTCCAAAAGAAAGAACAGAATCTATGAATTCCTAGTTTATTCCAGAGATGAGGGCTTTCAGTTCTCATTAAAGAAACCTGCTACTCAAATAAACTTCTCTTTGGGGTAAAGTTTAATCCTTTGTGATGTGCTCCATCTTGAATTTATTTATTTTTCTCATATTGTCTGTATGCTTTATTTCAATTGGAAGATTGTTTTGGAATTGTTTCATACCTGAGTTCAGGGACTCAGATGAATTTATGCTGCTGTCTGAAAAGGATCACTTTGAATCTCTACAGGAGTTTCCTACGTTGAAAAATGTGACAGTACCTCACATCACACCCTAGAATTATCTGGAGGAGAGGAAAACGGTTCTAAGTACATTATGAAACTAATGTGAGCAAACCCACAGCTTGCTTACCATCATGAAGACGGATATATTAAGCAGATAAAATTCTTCTAAATATTAAAACAGTTTTTCATAGATATTACACTAGAATGACTAATGAGACAAAAGCTATTCCCTAATTTTTAAGTACCCGCACTTACATATTATGTCTAACAAATTATGATACATCTGGTGCACATTTACCTGTACTTTTCTTTTAAAAATCAACATGCTGTGTATGATATTACTTACCAAGGATAAGTTCTTATCAGCAGGTTTTACCTTATCATGTTTCACAGCCCAGAATTCAGAATCAGTCTACCTACAATAGTTCCCAGCTCTGCTACTTATTGGCTGTCTAACCAGCTAAGTTACACAATCTTCTTGGATTTTGGTTTATTTATAAATTCACCTGGTGTACCTACCATATGCAGTATTGTGTGAATTAAATGAGATAAGCCACAGACCACATTCATCATGATGCTTGAACATAGCAAGCACTTAGTCAATATTTACTATTATCAAAAAATCAATCTATTCAACATTGATCCTAACAGTAAGATAATTAGACCCTAAATTGGTCAATTTTGTTGATTTATTTCTAGAAGGTTTACTTATAACTAATCAATTGCTTACAAAGTTGAAAACGTATGATTGCAAACTCAATAACTGTTCCTAATCTTGAAAAAAGTGTTTTAAAAAAGTTGAATTAAGTAAATTCTGAGATTAAGGAAGCTACAACTTCCAAAAGTCTACTTAGCCATGTCTTCCAAGATAAATTATTTTATACTCTGCAATTAATCACTAAACATAACCTTATCATTATAGGAAACAATATAAAAAATTATCTAGACCTTCATTTCAATTTTTCAAGTAGTAGAGAAATTAAATAAAGATACAGATTTGTTTCAAATACTGAAAACTACTGCCAAAATAACTGTATCCCATCCAACATTTGTGGTTGCAAAAGCAAATATCCTCGATGGGAATATGGCTTACACAAATAATGGAGATAAGGGAAAAATGAAGGATTTACTGTAAGTCTAAGAGGAACTGTAAACCAATTAGGGAGAATATGCTGCCAATGGGGGAAGTTAATTAAAACATGTAACTAAGCTAATTCCCCAAACTTTACTAAGTAATTTATGACAATATCACTGGAACACTTCAGATTATTTACAGCTCATAGTCATTTATGAATGAAATTTTCTCTAGAATACAAGGTGTTCTCACCATAAGAATGTTACCCTTTGAGAATTTTAGCATATTTTCAAAATGGAATAAAACTTGAGAAAATAATAAAATGAATGATTAGAGACCTAAAAAGGATTTAAGAGATCATCTAGTAGCTATGTGATAAATAAATCATAATAATACGTACAAATCACCTGTGCTGTCACTTCCCTCTTTTGTGCCCTTGTGAAACATAATTTATAGGAGCAGATTGGTTTCACAGCTCTAAGCCTCACAGCCAACATCAGCTGACTCCCAGTTGTATAAGTGGGTTAGCTAAGATAAATCAAAGGTACCCCCAGTTAATCCACAGAGATTTGAAGGAAAAAAAAATGCTAATATTTTATGCCCTGAGATTATGTGGATATTTGTTACACAACAGCAGCTGATTAGTGTAATTGTGCTACATATGATGATCATTATTACTAACTCAAATATACCCCCGGCACTTTGTCATTTTATGTCTAATCCTCATAACAATTCTGCAACAACAGTAGCCCCATTTTAGAGATTGGAAAATGAGATTCAGAAGCTTTTAAATGGGCCCAAGTTCCAACAACTACTAACTGGCTGGTGTATGGTTTGAATTCTGATGCAATTCCAAAACGCATGACCTTTCTTAAACACCAGACTTATTCTCCCTCTCTTTTTATTTAGCTATCAATATTATCAGGTAGTTAGAATGGGAAACAGGAGTCCAAAATGGCAGTGGCTAAAAGACAAGGACGGGAAAAGCCCGCGAAAATAAAACAAAGGAAGGTCCGAGGAAGGTCCGAGGACCTGAGTGAAGGCCTCAGGTAGAGCAAACAGCACTCCTGGCTAAGCCCACTTTGCATAGTGCAGGCCCCGGGGGAGGAAAAATCATATGGGGAGGAAAAATCATATAAAAGGAGGAGCCAAAGCGCTTTCTCTCTCTCCCTCCCCCGTGCTCGCTTGCTCTCATCCCCACCCCACCACGTGCATGCCCACCTTCTCTCTCTCTCCCCCTCTCTCCTCCCTCTCCCTCTCCCCCCTCTCTTCCTCCCTCTCCCTCTCTCCCTCTCTTCCTCCCTCTCCCTCTCTCCCTCTCTTCCTCCCTCTCCCTCTCTCCCTCTCTTCCTCCCTCTCCCTCTCTCCCTCTCTTCCTCCCTCTCCCTCTCTCCCTCTCTTCCTCCCTCTCCCTCTCTCCCTCTCTTCCTCCCTCTCCCTCTCTCCCTCTCCCTCTCTCCCTCTCTTCCTCCCTCTCTCTCTCTCTCTCTCTCTCTCTCCCTCTCTCCCTCTCTTCCTCCCTCTCCCTCTCTCCTCTCTTCCTCCCTCTCCCTCTCTTCCTCCCTCTCCCTCTCTTCCTCCCTCTCCCTCTCTTCCTCCCTCTCCCTCTCCCCCTCTCTTCCTCCCTCTCCCTCTCTCCCTCTCTCCTCCCTCTCCCTCTCTCCCTCTCTTCCTCCCTCTCCCTCTCTCCCTCTCTTCCTCCCTCTCTCTCTCTCTCTCTCTCTCTCTCCCTCTCTCCCTCTCTTCCTCCCTCTCCCTCTCTCCCTCTCTTCCTCCCTCTCCCTCTCTTCCTCCCTCTCCCTCTCTTCCTCCCTCTCCCTCTCTCCCTCTCTTCCTCCCTCTCCCTCTCTCCCTCTCTTCCTCCCTCTCCCTCTCTCCCTCTCTTCCTCCCTCTCCCTCTCTCCCTCTCTTCCTCCCTCTCCCTCTCTCCCTCTCTTCCTCCCTCTCCCTCTCTCCCTCTCTTCCTCTCTCTCTCTCTCTCTCTCTCTCTCTCTCCCTCTCTCCCTCTCTTCCTCCCTCTCCCTCTCTCCCTCTCTTCCTCCCTCTCCCTCTCTTCCTCCCTCTCCCTCTCTCCCTCTCTTCCTCCCTCTCCCTCTCTTCCTCCCTCTCTCTCTCTCTCTCTCTTCCTCCCTCTCCCTCTCTCCCTCTCTTCCTCCCTCTCCCTCTCTCCCTCTCTTCCTCCCTCTCCCTCTCTCCCTCTCTTCCTCTCTCTCTCTCTCTCTCTCTCTCTCTCCCTCTCTCCCTCTCTTCCTCTCTTCCTGTCTCTCTCTCTCTCTCTCTCTCTCTCTCCCTCTCTCCCTCTCTTCCTCCCTCTCCCTCTCTCCCTCTCTTCCTCCCTCTCTCTCTCTCTCTCTCTCTCTCCCTCTCTCCCTCTCTTCCTCTCTTCCTGTCTCTCTCTCTCTCTCTCTCTCTCTCTCTCTCTCCCTCTCTCCCTCTCTTCCTCCCTCTCCCTCTCTCCCTCTCTTCCTCCCTCTCCCTCTCTTCCTCCCTCTCCCTCTCTCCCTCTCTCCCTCCCTCTCCCTCCCTCCCTCTCTTCCTCCCTCTCCCTCTCTCCCTCTCTTCCTCCCTCTCCCTCTCTTCCTCCCTCTCCCTCTCTCCCTCTCTTCCTCCCTCTCCCTCTCTCCCTCTCTTCCTCCCTCTCCCTCTCTCCCTCTCTTCCTCCCTCTCCCTCTCTCCCTCTCTTCCTCTCTCTCTCTCTCTCTCTCTCTCTCCCTCTCTCCCTCTCTTCCTCCCTCTCCCTCTCTCCCTCTCTTCCTCCCTCTCTCCCTCTCTTCCTCCCTCTCCCTCTCTTCCTCCCTCTCCCTCTCTCCCTCTCTTCCTCCCTCTCCCTCTCTCCCTCTCTTCCTCCCTCTCCCTCTCTCCCTCTCTTCCTCCCTCTCCCTCTCTCCCTCTCTTCCTCTCTCTCTCTCTCTCTCTCTCTCTCTCCCGGGCGCTAGCTTGCTCCTCCACTCTCTTCTCTTTGCGTCTTTGGGTTGGCATGCCCTCACGCTTCGAGGATGGATTCTCCCACTATCTTCTAAATAAAATAGAGCTGTAACACTGATTTCTCTAAGAGCTATAACATGGTCTGTCCAAGACCCAACAGCTGTGACGCGCCGAGGACTTTAACGTCCATCACTCCAAATCTTTGTTGTGACGAGACAGAACCGAGGAGCATACACGCACCTGACAATATGAATATCAATATAGCAATGTGAAACCATACTGCGTCCCAGAAGAAAATATATATATATTTTTTAATATAATAAAGGATAGCTCAATGCTGAAGTGTACAAAGGTGAAAATAGGTAGTAGGACTAGAAGTCAGGAAGAGGACCAGGGCTGGGTTTTACAGGGCCTCCCAAGTCATTTTAGAAAGTTCAGAGCAAAACAAAGGCTCATCCATATAGTCACTCGTGTGTGCATGCTCAGTCACTCAGTCATGAACAGCTCTGCAACTCCACGGATTGCAGACTATCAGATTCCTCTGCCCATGGGACTCCTCAGGCGAGAATACTGGAGTGGGTTGTCATTCCCTTCAGGGTCTCTCAAACCCGTGTCTCCTACGTCTTCCTTCATTGGCAGGCAGATTCTTTACCACTGCGCCTCCTGGAAATCCCCATGTATTCACACAGTAGATATTCAACAGGCACCTTGACAGACTTTAGGTTTTCAGTGGTGAGCAATAAAAGTACAAAAGTCTCTACTGTCATTAAGTTTACAGTTCAGGGAATAAGAGCAAGATATTAATTAAAGAACCAAAAATAAAGGTAAAAAACAGAATAATCATAAATGCTAGAAGGAAGAAGTACATAATTCTTTGTTATGTAGCTAAATGAATGAATAAAGAACAAATGAATGAACAAACTGATAGAAACAATTCCCATCCAAATCAAAGGATATGACATGTTTGTCATCCATGGTACCAAATGTGGATCTTCAAAGAGTAGAATCCTAATGCTGAGGGCTATGAATTTTCTCACCTTTTTACTTCAGTGGAAGGAGTGGGTGGAATGATGGGAAAGGGATACAGGTCAGAAAATAGAAATGAGTTTTCCTTGAAAAAATGTCCATATGAATCCCTTAGAAATAAATACTTTACTTCAAAATGAATGTCGTCAGCAGCAACCTAGGCAGGTTTTGATTCTGGCAAGCAGCATCCTGCATAGAATGGCCCAGGAAGAAAGAAAACAAGAAGAGAAAAAGAAGTTTGAATCCTACAAGTAACACCAGCCTCTTTTAGGATTCAGGGAGGTAAAAAAAAAAAAAAAAAGAAGAAGAAGCAAAACTCCAGCATTACTTTTAGATTCCAGAAAAAAAAGATCTCATAGAAAATTCTATGAATAATGAACTCGCATTTTTATTTTTCATGTGAAAAATTTGGCTTCTTCCTCAGAAGCAAAAGTAAAATCAATCTACTTTGAAAAAGTCTGATACATATTGAGGGAAATGTGTTTCGTTTCTAAAATATAATAAATGTTTATGTGTTTTAGGTAGGCTAATCTTTTAAGCATTTTCCTCCAAAACATGCATTAAAATAAGTATTTCATCAAATACATACATCATCAAAAATAAAAATTTTGTGAGCAATTTCTTAGAAAATGAATAATATTGCCTGTTCTATCTGGACAGTCTGCACTATGGAAGGAAATTCTTTTAGCAAGTTAATCTTCCAATCAATTCTTTAAAACAATTCTTCTCTCATCCCAACTAGAAAAACTGTAAGAGATTCAGAAGAACTAGGTGAATTTAAAAGGAACAGAAATGAGAAATTACAGAGAAGACAATTTTAACAGTTTCTCTTTCCCTCCAAGACTACCACCTTCCCCTATTTAAGCAAGCAGAGGCAGAGTCGCATAGCAAACAGTGAAACAAAAGATACTGTTTTCACACAAAATACTCCACTCTCCTTTTGTTAACATATAAACTCATAACAGCACAATATAAATTGCAATTGAAGTGGAAATTAATGTACATGTGAAGTTTTGGAAACTAAAACCACAGTACAGTTTTCTGTACCTCTTATCTATAGAGCAAGTGAAAAATTATCTGTTACAAGAGATGTGACGTGAGAATTAAACGAATATGCACACACATATAATGTACAATATAGACATTGCTGCATTTAATTATATATAAAATTCTGCTTCCATTAATCAAAATTGAAAACAATATTTGCTATGCATAGGAATATAATCCTATGAGTTAAATAAATGTAAAGGATTATTATGATCTCAAGCAATTGTGACTATTTTACATTGATTTAAGTTCTCAGATCGGAAGTTGAGGCTATAAACAGAATATCCTACAAGCTCAAGGCAGCTGATATAATTTAGGACAAGAAAACAGTAGTCATTAAATAGGGAGTGATGGAGTCTATGCTAAATTGTAGCTAAATGTGGGAAAATGAAAGTTCATTGTGGCCAGACCTGTCAATTTTTTCAGAGAATCCAGAATCCTGGATCGTTCAGCATTTTGTAAATATTGGCAAATAATTTGAGATTTTTTTTTTAAATATGATGATCATGTCCAGCAAAGTCTCTCTGTGAAATATGTTTGCTACCTCCATACTAGGTCAATAGTATTCAAACCATACTCCATGGAATATCAAGAGCTACGTTGGGAGATTAGGACTCATGGGGTGCTCGGTATTCCCTTTCTCCAGAATAACTCAAACATTATTTTTCTAGATATTGAACTTCTAGATAAGATACAGTTTGAATCAGTGGGTTCCACCATTGTAAGAACTTGGAAAAACATTGGTGTGTAGTGGGGAATGCACTATGGAGCATGGGTTTTGCCCATCTTGAACTGGAAGCTCACTCTGTCCTCTTTCCCCACACAGCCCTAGCACCCAGAACAATGCTTAATATAGTAGACACTCAATACAATTTTTTTTCCAATGACTAAATTATGTAATGAGCAAAGTGTTCAATTTCAAACCTTTTCAACCTAGGTTCATTTTCTGAGCCTTCCCACATTTGAGTTATTCCTATAACCATAGGATAATTAATCTTTGTGGTTACAATAGTCCTTGATGTGTGGGCAAAACATAAGAATTGTCTTGATATGATTTTCAAAATAACATTGCCCTCACAGTTGCGTAGTCCATAAACATGCACAGATTAAAAGCACTGGAATCTTCATTAGTGATATGTTATTAAAGAAAAAAAGAAGTTGTTAAATGGGAAGAAATTTGCTATTTTCCTAAAAAAAAAAAAAATTTTATTTTGTAAAAATTAATTGGCCATAAATACTTGGACTAATGTGAATTATAAACAGCTACAACTGTTGTTTTAAATTTTTAGTGGTTATCAAAATCTCCTGAAGGGCTTTTTAAAACAGACTGCTGAGTCCCACTCCAGGAGATTCTGAGTTGGTAGGTGTGGAGGAGGGAGAGCCTTAGGATGTGAACCTCAAATAAACTCCCAGGTGATACTGTGGCTATATGGTGAGGCACATGCCTCTATAACTACTAGCCATGATTTTGAGTTAATCAAAAAGTTCATTTATGAGCTCCCGGACTAGAGGAAATCTAATACCCTTTCCAA
Organism: Muntiacus reevesi; assembly: GCF_963930625.1. Classification (NCBI taxonomy): domain Eukaryota; kingdom Metazoa; phylum Chordata; class Mammalia; order Artiodactyla; family Cervidae; genus Muntiacus; species Muntiacus reevesi. The sequence continues at coordinate 92,094,151 of NC_089252.1, forward strand.
AAGGAAGCTTTAGTGGCTATGGATAAATCATTAATTCATCATTGGAGCACCAGCAAAAATTACAATCTGCTTTAGTCATACTAAAAAAGACATTTTCTTGGACACACAGGTTGCATTCAGCTCCAGAGTCACTTAAGCAGTGACTGCATTCTTAGACTCTATTCACTTGAAACCCAACTATAGGAGCAGTAAACCTCCCCTGGGAGAAGGGTACAGAGTTAGATTGTTTATCAGGAGGTCCAGAGTGTTTCAAGACAATTAAAGTAAATGGCTGACTCAGCAGGGGAGAAAGCTCAAAAGGAATAGAAACAGTTCTGCATAGAACTGAACAAGGCAGCAGGTGAGTAAGAAGATTGCCTTGCAAAAGAGTTTGCCACAAGAAAACACATCCAGTCAAAACACAAGGTCCAGTTAAAAGTATTAAAGGAATAATTTCAAAATTTTTCTCTAAAATACTTATTAAGACACAGACACTTATTAAACTTACAAGAAAGCATGCACAGGAACATTGTAGCAGATGTTCTCAATGCCTTGCCCATATTCTTTCAGCAACCAGCATGCCTTCATGCTGACAGCTTCCTCCTGTGAGCACCTGATGGGGAACTTTCTAGAGACATGAATGCAGGGACATGTTCAGCCCATTCACAGGACAGGTCAGAAGTGCTTGGAGTTAATACCCCTGGGAGCAGCCCACAGCCAATGACAAGCTCGAGTTGATGGATTCAAACCTGTTTGCTAATCCTTAAACAGGACTTCTCAGAGACATATTGTGCACCATTCCCCAGAAGCTTGCAGTGAAATCGAGTTACAATTGTCTGGAGCAATGATTTGCTATGAAAGCAACACATATAGACTTCCTCCCTTTTCCTGAGAAGCAATCATCTTCAAGGAAACTATCTGTACTCGAATATATGCTTCAAGGTCTGCATTTGACAGATCCTACTTGTTCACTGAAACATTGTTTTAAATGGTTAAGAAAGAAATTGAATTGTCCATTATGATGTCATTATGAAGTAAATTCCAGCATAATCACTGAGGGGGCCAAAATTTGTCAAATAAGAATAATGATATTATATCAACTATACAAAAAACATACATATGAAATGATAATATATAATTTTAGGAATGTCTATTTATTAAATAAAAGTCAAGAAGTGATCTGCAAAGATTCAAATTAAAGAGAGGACCAAGATGGCAGCCTAGGGAGACTCTGAACTCAACTGCTCATGTGAAAGAAACACATAAATTCCTAGAACTATATAATGTTCCAAGACTAAGTCAGCAAGAAATAGAAAATCTAAACAAATTAGATACTAGTGATGAACTCTGAATCAAAAAAAAATTTTTTTAAATCACATTAAGCAAATGTCCTTTTCCTGATGGCTTCACAGGTGAAATTTACTAAGCATTCAATGAAAAGTCAATATCTATCCTTCTCAAATTACTTCAAAAAACTGAAGATAATGAAACAACTCCAGACTCATTTTACAAGGTTGGCATTTCCCTAATACCAAAACCAAAGACACTACAAAAGCAAAACAAAACAAAAATTACAGACCAATATCCTTGATGAACATAGATGCAAAAACTTCAACAAAATTTTAGCAAACTTAATTCAACAAGACATTAGAAGGATTATACATCATCATTTAGTGGGTATTATCCCAGACAAGCAAGAATGGTTCAATATTTGCAAAAAAATCAATGTGATACACCATGTTAAGGAAAAGGGAAAAATATCACATGGTCATCTCAATAGATGCAGAAAAAAAAATCTGACAAAATTTAATGTTTATGTCAGATAAAAACTCTAAACCAGGTGGTATAGAGGGAACATGAAAGTGTTACTCTTTCAGTCATGTCCAACTCTTTGCAACCCCATGGACTGCAGCCTCTGTCTGTGGAATTCTCAAGGCAAGAATACTGGAGTGGGTTGCCATTCCCTTCTCCAGGGGATCTTCCTGATCCAAGGGTTGAACCTGGGTCTCCCGCATAGCAGGCAGATTCTTTACCATCTGAGCCACCAATGAAGCCCCTCAATATAATAAAAGTCATAAATGACAGTCTCACAGCTAACATCATATTCAATGGTGAAAAGCTAAAAGTTTTCCTCTAAGATCAGGCACAAGACAAGAATGCTCTCTTGCCACTTTTATTCAACACAGTATTAGAAGTTTCTACAATAGCATTCAGATAAGGAAAAGAAATAAAAGACATCCAAATTGGAAAGGAAGAAGGCAAGCTGACACTATTTTCAGATTACATAATACTGTATACATAAAACACTAAAAACTGCACCAAAAAATATTAGAACTAATGAATGAATTCAGTGAAGTAGCAGGATACAAAATCAGTATGCATAAATTTGTTACATTTCTATATACTAATAATGAACTATGAGAAAGAGAAATTTAGGAAACAATCTCACGTACAAATGCATCAAAATAATACTTAAGCATAAATTTAATCAAGGAGGTGAAAGATCTGTAGTTTGAAAAGTGTAAGACACTGATGAGAGAAACTGAAGAAACAAATAAATGCAAATAAACATGTTTATAGATTGTAAGAATTTAAATTATTAAAATTAAATTAAATTAAAACTATTTAAATAGTACCGTAGCCCCCCAAAAATATCTTCATGACCCAGATAATCAAGATGGTGTGATCACTCACCTAGAGCCAGACATGCTGGAATGTGAAGTCAAGTGGTCCTCAGGAAGCATCACTATGAACAAACCTAGTGGAGGTGATGGAATTCCAGTTGAGCTATTTCAAATCCTGAAAGATGATGCTGTGAAAGTGCTGCACTCAATATGCCAGTAAATTTGGAAAACTCAGCAATGGCCACAGGACTGGACAAGGTCAGTTTTCGTTCCAATCCCAAAGAAAGGCAATGCCAAAGAATGCTCAAACTACCGCACAATTGCACTCATCTCACATGCTAGTAAAGTGATGCTTGAAATTCTCCAAGCCAGGTTTCAGCAATACATGAACTGTGAACTTCCAGATGTTCAAGCTGGTTTGAGAAAAGGCAGAGGAACCAGAGATCAAATTGCCAACATCTGCTGTATCATCAAAAAAGCAAGAGAGTTCCAGAAAAACATCTATTTATGCTTTATTGACTATGCCAAAGCCTTTGACTATGTGGATCACAATAAAATGTGGAAAATTCTGAAAGAGATGGGAATACCAGGCCACCTGACCTGCCTCTCAAGAAACCTGTATGTAGGTCAGGAAACAACAGTTAGAAGTGGACATGGAACAACAGGCTGGTTCCAAATAGGAAAAGGAGTACATCAAGGCTGTATATTGTCACCCTGCTTATTTAACTTACATGCAGAGTACGTCATGAGAAATGCTGGACTGGAAGAAGCACAAGCTGGAATCAAGATTGCCAGGAGAAATATCAATAACCTCAGATATGCAGATGACACCACCCTTATGGCAGAAAGTGAAGAAGAACTAAAGAGCCTCTTGATGAAACTGAAAGAGGAGAGTAGAAAAGTTGGCTTAAAGCTCAATATTCAGAAAACTAGGATCATGGCATCCAGTCCCATCACTTCATGGAAAATAGATGAGGAAACAGTGAAAACAGTGGCTGACTTTATTTTTTTGGGCTCCAAAATCACTGCAGATGGTGATTGCAGCCATAAAATTAAAAGACGCTTGCTCCTTGGAAGGAAATTTATGACCAATCTAGACAGCATATTAAAAAGCAGAGACATTACTTTGCCAACAAAGGTCCATCTAGTCAAGGCTATGGTTTTTCCAGGGGTCATGTATTGATGTGAGAGTTGGACTATAAAGAAAGCTGAGCACAGAAGAATTGATGCTTTTGAACCGTGGTGTTGGAGAAGACTCTTGAGTGTCCCTTGGACTGCAAGGAGATCCAACCAGTCCATCCTAAAGGAGATCAGTCCTGGGTGTTCATTGGAAGGACTGATGCTGAAGCTGAAACTCCAATACTTTGGCCACCTTATGTGAAGAGCTGACTCATTGGAAAAGACCCTGATGCTGGGAAAGATTGAGGGCAGGAGGAGAAGCGGACGACAGAGGATGAGATGGTTGGATGGCATCACCAACTCGATGGACATGGGTTTGGGTGGACTCCAGGAGTTGGTGATGGACAGGGAGTCCTGGCATGCTGTGATTCACGGGGTAGCAAAGAGTTGGACACGACTGAGCGACTGAACTGAACTGATAGTACCCAAAGCAATCTTGAATTCAGTGCCATCCCTATCAAAATAACTGTATCATTTTTCACAGAACTAGAACAAGTAATACAAAAGATCCAAATAGTCAAAGCAATCCTGAATAAGAAGAGACATTATCTGAGGAAGCTGTAGGTATCACACACATAATTTCAAACTATATGACAAAACTACAGTATTTAAAACTGTATGATACTGGCACAAAAGCTGACACATAGATGAACAGAACAGAATACAGAGCCTAGAAATAAGCCCATTTTTACATGATCAATTAATCTATGACAAAGGAGTCAAGAATACAAAGACAAGACAGTCTCTTCAAAAAACTGTGTTGGAAAACTGGAAAGTTACAGCTTTTCCTTTTTTTATCTCATTATTGTTTTCAACCTTTCAGTGGTTAGGTCAATATAGCATCCATCCAGGCATTATTTATTCACACAGTTGATATTTACTGAGTTTCTGCTAGTGTCCATGTTCCATGCCACATGCCATGCATTCAGCTATTAGCAGAGACAGATGTGGAACCTAGCTTCGTAGAGCTTACAGTTCAGGAAAGAAGACTGATTTATGGAAAGCATTTGGATAAATTATTATAATGACCTCAATAGAAAATTCTACATTGGTTCCAATGTAATTCTATTGAAAATAGACATTTCCAAAAATGTTGACTCAAGATTCCTATGACACAGAACCTTGGTTATCAAAAGCATTTAATTATTTGTCTCAATTTCTTTCAAATTTTTTCTTTCCCATTACCTTCCCAAAGTGACTCATGAAAAAAGTACAAGGAAGACTTCTCAGACACAGTGATCCATTGTTCTTAAATGTGGCAATGACAGTCTTTAAAATTATGATAAAATATGATAAAGTATTCTACAAGGCAAAACAAGAGTGCATTAAGCTAAATATATGTAGGCAAAATTCAGTACCACTGTGGAATTTCCTAATGCTTCTTCTGTGGTCTGTTAATGGTACAGTCAGTTGAGAATCATGTAGAATATAATAATTCAAATGACATCAGGGTTTTATGCAATTATACGGAAAGGTTCTTTGTGGTTTTCTTTGTCTTTCTTTTCCTTGCTTCTGTGTTTCAGAGAGAAGGAACAAGAGAGAGACCAAACAATTTTGTTCATATCGCATTCCCAACGGCAGAGTGAGAATTTGTTTTCTTTCTCTGTCATCCTATATGGCCATAAGATATTTAAAAAGGATTTGCTTAAATTAAACCTCCAGAGCAGTAAAATATATCTTGCCAGAGACCTTCCTTCTCCGTACCACCTCGGGAATTATCTTTCTAAAATCCAAATCTCACTGTGTCTCTTCCCTGCTGAAAACCACTTAAAAGGACCCCTTTCACCTAACGTAGAAAAAGATAACAATATTTATGGGCTGAATTTTTTTCCACTAAAACTGAAACTAATTTTACCAAAGCCCATGCATGCACTGTATATTCTTCCAAAAGTGAATTACCTTCTTTACTGAACAGAAGACTGTCGCTGGGAAAGATGGAAGCTGCAGTTTATCCCTAGAAAGCTAATACCTGGACATTTTTGGAGGGTAGCTTTTTCATCTTTCAATTTCAAACTGAAACCGTTGGGTTAGGTAGAATCAGATGGAACTTGTGCCTTATGGGGTACTCATCACAGACTAGCAAGATAAAAGTACAAATTTCTTGGCATGATACACCAGGCCCTGAAAATCTGACCTTCTCCTCTTTGGCATCATCTCCAGACAGGTCCCTGTATATGTCACTTCCCAGCAATTCTGCACTATCACATTTTCAGAAGCACACTGCACTTGTTCATGCTCTGGGGCTTCTCTATGAGTTCTTCCCTCTCTGGAGTAACCTCTTCTCACCTTTTATTTTTGCCTAGAAAAAATGTACTCATGCTTAAAGACTTGCTGAAGCTACCATCACTTTGGTTAATTCTTCCCTAACCTCCCCAAGGATTGGGGGCAGGGGTGGGGGGAGGTGAAGAAAACTAATCAATGCCTCCTAGTCCTTTGCAATTCTGCAGTTACCATGTTACATCTATCCATTTTATGTCTGCCCCACCTGACTATGAGTTTTGGAGGCCAGGACTCAGTTTCACTTCCCAAGTTCCTGGCCCAGGAGTTGGTTCTTTGTGGAGCTCAACAAGTGTTCAATAAACAAGTAACTGTACAAATGAGAAAACAGAGGAAATCTAATGTGAAAAGAAAGTATTCAAACTTCTGTTGACCCCAGAATGGCCACAGATGAGGTTTTTCTTTCTTTTTTTTTTCCTAAAAACTGTAGTTGTTTGTATCTGTTAATTCCATACCCTTCTTTCGTCCCTCCCTGCCCTGCATTTTTGGCCATTCTAGTCACAGGATCTTGGAGATGGGTTACTTGGAAACAGAAGGTGATATTCTAAACAGGTAATCAAAAAGTATTCATAATATGACAAAATAAATTAATGAAGCAATGACATAGTAACAATCACTAGTTTTCTTTTTTCCAACTATATTAAATATTTAACATCATAGAGAAACTACAGGAAATGTATACAAAGAGAGTCTGGGGTTTAAGACAGCATATGCTTACAGATGAAGTAGAAGTTTTGTGCTGATGAAAGAGTAGTCCATGGACTTGTGAGACCACAGGCTGGAATGAGTCACAATCATCTGAAAGGAAGGTCTGAATTCATTTGATAATTCAGAGAGATACTTTGTTTCTTTAAAACCTGTCTGAAATAAGGAAAGATCTGGGAAAGGAATTAGAATTAAGGGCTTTGAAAAACAAACCAAGCTAGGGTCCTGATGGAATGCAGAGAAGGTCCAAGTTCACTGTTTCAGCAGCCTTATTGGTAAATGTTGGGTGAGTGACTCAGAAACATAATCTTCAGGTAGAAATAAAGAGTCTGTGAATCAGCCCTAAGATGCCTCCAACCTGGGAACCAGTTTGAGGATAGATGTGTAAAAGGTGATGAGTAGATAAGATGGCTGCCTTGGTATGTAGAATTTTTTATTTCTCCTTTCTAAGACACTGACATATATTTGCCCACCCACACAATCAGCCAAACTTTCCTCCCAGCAATCCTATCCTCACCAACCAATAATGTTCCCAGTGTCTCTCTCCTCCAAACGATCATATGGACAGGGACAGAGAATCCTTGGGGCTTACATCTTAAAACAGAAAGTGTTCTCACTCACCAAGCGGGACATGAAAGGATAATAGTGACTTCCTTGTACTCCACCCCAAGAAAGACAGGAACTAGAGACTGAAAGCACCGTTTCATAAAGGAATTCTCCGAAGTTTCCTATGATAGGCCAGGCTGGAGTAGCCCATTTAAGGTCTTTTTTTAAGAGCCTGGCGTCTAGAATCAGACTGCTTGGGCTCAAACCCTTGCCCCCTGCCCTCCACATACTGAACATGTGATGTCATCCAGCAAGACAATGAAGAATGGTGCTGCAGGTTCCCCTTAAGCAAAATGGGGTTAATAATAGTAGTTCTTTACAGGTTTATGGTAAGAATTCCATATATTTACACAAGTAAGGAGATTAGAATAGTGCTTAGAACATTGTTACATGTTAGTTCTTATTGCTTTTAAGTTTCTTATTGTCATAATGAATATAAACATATATCAAGTGACATATATCAAGTGAAGGAAGTCTTCTAGGGGATCTAAGTCCCCCTTTATGCTAAAACTACACAGTTTGTTTGGCAGAAACCAACAAAATTCTGTAAAGCAATTATCCTTCAATAAATAAATAAATACACGACTCTATATATGCTATAAGCCAAAGGTACTATTTGGCTCAATCTATAAATGAGTTCATACCTGCATTAAAGGTAGACGAAAATGAAAGTATTACTTGCTCAGTTGTGTCTGACTCACTGTGACCCCATGGACTGTGGCCTGCCAGGCTCCTCTATCCTCAGGGTTCTCCAAGCAAGCATAGTGAAGTGGGTAGATATTCCCTTCTCCAGGGCATCTTCCCAAGCCAGGAATCAAACCCAGGCCTCAAACATTGCCAGCAGATTCTTTACCATCTGAGTCACCAGGGAAGCCCGTGGGTTCGCAAGGAGGTAGGGCTATACTATAAAAGACACTGCTATATCTAGTTTATAGTTCAAAGGTGAGGGATCAGTTCACACTGACTATCCTGCTTCTGACTATATTATATTGCTCCTCTTTAGTCTAATGGTGTTGTCATTTGTTTTACACTGATACTGTCACCTGTCCATCCTGCTATTAAAATGACTGATCTGAAGATTACATCAAACTTCAAACCAAAAGATTCCTTCAGAAACCCAAGCAGAGCATCTATTTGTTCATCTTGTCTAACCCAGCAGAGACTTTATCGTATATTTCTAGTATTTAGACACTGATAAACTTGTCCTCTGGTAAAGGCTTTTTGACAGGGAGACATATTCCAGTTACAGTAAAGAATAAATACTGCCCGCTTTCAAAAATATTCTTTAAATGCTAATTTTTCTATTCTATCGATTGCCTTAGTAAGGAAGTGTCCAGCATACGTATAATCCACAAGTCATAAACTGGTATTTGTCATATTATATTGGCTTATAAATATACAAAAGCACTGTGCCATCAGAGGTGCATTAAAATTCGATAGAGAATATTCTTGTCTAAAAGAGAAACATCTAAGATATGATGCAATGTTAAGATCAATGTCAGATGCTAAATACTTGCATGATGAATGGTTTTTAAAAACACACATGCCAAAAAAATCTATACAACCAAAAAGTAAACCCATAGTAATGCAATGCTCATAAAAGAAAGATGTAAAGATGGATGTCTTTGAGACAGATTGTTCCAGATATTTCAGGTGTTGAAAGTAAAAGTGCAGTCCCCAACTGTGAGGACAGAAAGAAGGTGAAGACTGGAACAGCTGAGCAACTTGGCAGAAAAGGAAGTGAGTAAAAAAGCTCAGACACAGAAAAATGTCTGGGTCTCCACTTCCATATGATCAAACAGTAACTAGGTCAATGGAAAATGTGGGAAATTTACAAGAGATGCTATCTATTCCTGTTGAAATTGAAGACAATTTAGCCACTTTTTCATGATTGTAAAAGTGTTTCACAACTAGGCATTGCTCTCCTAAATGGTCGTTAAATATATATATTTTCATCAACTATATATATATCAAATGTTCTTTCCTCTGATTTAATTTTGGAAGAAATAAAAGGATATTACCCACAGGGCTTCCCAGGTGGCACAATGGTAGAGAATCCACCTGCCAATGTAGGAGATGCAGGAGACTCGGGTTTGATCTCAAGATTGGGAAGATCCCCTGGAGTACCAAAAGGCAACTCACTCCAGTATTCTTGCTTGGAAAATTCCATGGACAGGGGAGCCTGGATGGCTACAGTCCATGCGGTCGCAGAGTCAGACACGACAAACACACCTGCACGCAAGCATTGCACACAGGAAAGAAAAGGAATGGAAAGAAGAATTGGGAGCAGGAAAGGAAAACATAAAGGTGTGAAGGTGAAGAAGGCAGAGCAACAGAGCAAATGATGAATTTACAAGTGTTAAGAAGTGTTAGGCATGTGAACAAACATAACACAAGGAAGATCCTTTTGCTTTGCTGGGCAGGATGGTATGAAGGTTAATCTTCAGAGAAACAGATTTCTGTACTTGAGAAATGGCTTGGGATTCCCCTGAAGGAAACAGAGGAGTCTGGAGGGTAGAAGCAGAGGCAAGAGAGGAGAGGGAGGGTGAAGAGGGAAGCCAAGCCAAGTGATAGGATGAGTGGACCCAGGCAGCGGCGAAAAGGAGACTGGGCTGAAAAGGAGGATTAGAGCAGTCTCACTCCATGTTAAAAGGTGTAAGTCCCTTTATTACCTCTGCAAGAGGTTGTGTGTCAGCCAAGGTGTGCATTACCTTCTAAAACCTTTGCTCTCTGATTGGCATTTCTTTTTAAGTGTGTTACCGGGATGCGACTGGCTTTCGGGTGTGAGCTAGGTGTCCATAACTTGTATAGGGTGAGGGACAGTAGGAGGGAGGAAATAGGGGTAAGAGAGAAAAACAACAGCTGGACTAAACTTGCCCTTGTTTGACCATTTTAGCAGCCTTCTTGCATGTTTCCTTTTCTTGTGTTTCCTTTACTTGCTCACCAGAGAGATTTGTCTACCTTCTAGAACTCTATAAAAATACAAAAATATTTTGAGAGATCCAACTAGTGAAGCTCAGACACAGACCACATAAGTCCTTGGTTCATTCTGCCAAGAGGAGGCTGGTCAAACCCCCAAATAGTCTGAAAAGACATGATGGTACCTGCCTGAGGCTTAAGATTAAAAACATGATGATATCTCATAGAAAAGAAAACTATCAAGACTCAATTTTCTGTGTGTCCAATAAATAAATAAACCCTGCAGCTTAGAGAAGGAAAATCTATATGAAGATTCAAATAGGTATAATTTAGAGATTAAGTAGGAAAACTGTGTCCCCTCAATTCTGGCTTGATTTATCACAATGGGATATGACTCAAGCACTATGTACAGTAAGACTAAAAACAGACCACAGGAAATGTGACAGAGAACACGAGTCACTTGAAGCAACTCTCTGAAAAAAATAGTACAGCTCTCCTTTGTTTGGAATGGATGTTTATACAAAGGAGCCTGAAGTTCTGTTTTGTTTTTCAACTTTTTGTATGTAGTTTTATTTTATTATATATAAATTATTATATATTATTTTATTTTATGGCTGTGCTGGGTCTTCAGTGCTTCACGGGCTATTCTCTAGTTAGGTGAGAGGGGCCTACCTCCTAGCTGCAGTGTGGGGGCTGCTCATTGCGGCTTCTCTTGTGGAGCACAGGCTGCAGGTGTTGCAGGCTTAGTAACTGTGGCTCCCAGGCTCTAGAGCGCAGATTCAATAGCTGTGGTGCACAGACTTAGTTACTCCACGGCATGTGAGATCTTCCCAGATCAGGGTCTAACCCATGTCTTCTACATTGGCAGGTGGATTTTTTTTTTACCACTCAGTCACAAGGGAAGTCCGGAAGTTTTTTAAAATCAAACTTTTTAAATTCCTGGTTTCATTTATTCATGCCTTGTTTAAAATTACTGGCCACTCTGTGGTGCTAGGTTTTGAGATTTATGACAAGTCTCCCAAACTAGGACGACTAGACAAATGGAAATGATTATTCTCATCTACCTGTCCAGCCTACTTATCTGCCATTTACTCTACAAACAAGATCCTCTCTCTAACCTTAGTCTAAATCCAGGTTAGAATCATTACTGGCTTCTCCTCCTCAAACCTCTATTCAGTACTTCCTCCTCTTTGCCTTATGTAATTGTTCCTTCTTTAGGCATTCCTCTCTGCATTTTTAAGAGCTTTGATGATAAGATCTACTTTTATTTTTCTTCTCTTTTGGCACCTAACAGTGTTACTACAGCACCACACAAATGTTGGAAGGATGAAATTAGAATCCAGGTAGGACACAAAATTAGTCACCAGACATCCCACTAGAAAATTACTTGAACATCAGTCTCTCCATATGGATAATTCCAGGTCCCAATACCTTCTGAATATTTATCCTTTTCTAATAATGACTGCATTAAAATATTTCCAACTGACTGCAGGTTTCTGCTTTTAAATAAGCTTTTTTCTCCCCTAAAATTTTCTGGGAATTGATTCTGAATAGGAAATTGTGAGTTAAGAAACAATTCCAAAGTTGGAAATTGATGCATGCCAGCCAAGTAGTAGCAACATGTTTTAGTTGCCTGACCATCTCAAAAGCCACAATAGTTTTTTTGGTGCAATTCTTTCTGGTATTGAATCTAAGCTCTTGTAATGTGATATATAAGCTGACTTGTGGTCTTTTCAAAACCACTAAAAAGGGGACATCCTTTCTCTTCCTAAGAAGGGTACATTTCAGCCTAGGATTGTTACTACAAACAAACAGTCAGCATTTTATTTGGAAACCTCTCAGGCAAAATGTACTATATAAAAGACAGATGGCTTAAAACACCATTAAGATGTGTGCTGGTCAAGAAAAAGCATAAACTTGTTTTATCTTCATAACTTGTTTCACTGATGTGACATTACTGTGTGCTATTATTAATAATGCTATCCATTTTATTTCCAGTTACATTCATTCTCTTGACATTTTAAGTATATTCTCTTATTTCCTCATCTTACAAGACATCAAGTTAATGTCCTGAAAAGAAGTTAATTAGACAAACTTAGAAGGGCATTTAGATCATGCTTGATGGAAAGCCCAAAACAAAGTTCTGCCAGAGTTCTGAGCACAGTATTGCTGTAGATTAAATTGGCTTCTTAGGCAAACATTTTCAGGTGTATTTCCATTAGTTTACGTCCCTATTATCCCAAACCGATTCCTGTCAAGGGGGACATAGATAGGGTAAGAAAACAAAAGTGAATTCAGACAGAAAATCCCATGAGGGAGAGATACTGTCTCGCTTGTTTATTATTGTATTTCCAAGTCCTGACACACTATAGGTGCTCAGAGATACTTGTATTGCAATTGAAAAACTGAGTGCTGCTGAAAGTTGTCAGCACTATATAAACCTGAGCACACTGGCTATTATGCCTTATAATTAATATTTAATAATTGAAGTAAGCTCTAGTGCTGCAATACACTAGCCATATTTGACTACTGAGCGTGTGAAATGTGGTTAGAAGGCCAAAACTTGGTTAAGAGTTGCAAACTTCATTTATTTAATTTAAATTTTAAAACTCATGTGTGATTTCTTACTAGGAAACGTCCAATAGTGTGGAAAAACTCAAGTATGTGAATCCATCTTTTCAACTTTAAAGTTTACAATATCTAAATAGAAATCAAGCCTTTCTAGTGAAAATTTGGAGTCTAAATTGAGATGTGCTGTACATATAGAACATACACCAGAGTCCAAAGACTTAGTACAGTAAAAACAATATCCAACTCTTTAAGACCCTATGGACCTGTAGCCTGCCAGGCTCCTCAGTCCATGGGATTCTTCAGGTATGACTACTGGAGTGGATTGCCATGCCCTCCTCCAGGGGATCTTCCCAACCCAGGGATTGAACCTGTGTCTGTTATGTCTGTTGCATTGGCAGGCAGGTTCTTTACCACTAACACTACCTGGGAAGCCCAAACATTGCATTAACAAGTCTTTATATTGATTACAGGGCTTCCCTAGTGACTCAGGGAACTCACTCCAGTATTCTTGCCTGGAGAACCCCACAGACAGAGGAGCCTGGAGGACTACAGTCCATGGGGTCTCAGAGCTGGACACCACTGAAGCAACTTAGCATGCACGGGCATGACATCTGGAGTGGACTGAATGGTGTTCTTCCAAAAGTTACATCAACAGCCTAATCTCCAGAATTGGTGAATATCATCTCACATGTAAATGAGGGAATGCTACCTTACACAGCAAAAGACATGTAATTAAGAACCTTGAGAGGAGGCTCTTATGCCAGATTACCCAGGTAAGCTCTCATTCCAAACACAAGAGTCCTTCTAAGAGTAAGGCCAAGAGATACTTGATAGACAGCAAAGGAGGAGACAAGATGGATTGGAGAGAGGTGGCCACATGTCAAGGAGCACTAATATCCATGAGAAGAAGACACAAAGAAGGGATTGTTCTCTAGGGCCTCCCAATCTCTGGAAACTTGTTACACAGTCATAGTTTAGATACATTGGGTTAAAAAATTATTAAAATTAATTTTTCTTTTTTTAAGTTTTAGAAATGTGACTACTAGAACATTTTAAATTACCTATTTGGCTCTCATTGTATTTTTCCTGTACTACACTGCTATCAAATAAGCTCTCAGAGATTATCTATTTTTCCAAATAATATTTTGTGTGGAATTTCCATCTCTTAGGTCACATATGTAAGAAGCAGCTTAAAAATCTTAAATTCACAAAGTGATAGCATCCTAGAAGGTAGGATTATTTGATTCATGTTTAGGAAATAATTTTTTAAATATTTGTAGATATCTCTATTCATTCAAAACCATTAAGTTTGGGCAGTCTAGTTAAAATATTAGATGTGAGAATTGGAACTTTGAAACTTTCCAATAAGATGAAATGAAGGTTGAAACCTAACAAAATAGAAAGTAACAGGGACACATTTAAAATCCACACTTGGGTCCAAATAGCCAACTGTGAAAAGAGAGACTTGAGGAGATATGACTTCACTGTGGTGTGTGAAAGAGACCTGGGGGTTTTCACTGATGATAAATTCAATCTGAGTTGGCAGGTTGGTAGAGCTGCCAAAACAGCTATTGTGACCTTGGGCTGTTTAAATAAAAATTGGGGTTCCACAGGCAATAGTCCTGGCTTAGCTCACAGCCACACTATTTCATATGACAATCAATTAGCCTGGAAAAGGATGTCCTAGGAGAGATATACTGTCTTTACATCTAAATGGTTCTTTTATGGAAAACATATTGAGCTTGTTCGAAAGCCTGCCACAAAACTAAAAACCATCCAGATGTTCTTCCCTAGGATTCTGCTAAGCATCATGGGGGAATAGAAATCTAATCATTTCAGCTATCCAATATTGAAACAGGCTACCACAAAAGGTAATAAACATCACAGGTCCTACAAGAGACTCAGAAAAAGTCAGAGACTATTGTTCATTTTCCATAAGAGTGACATCCTAAGATAACTGTGCACCCCTTTCCTGAAATAAGGTCACACAAGTTAGAGTTATGGCAGTAGTTAGGAGCATAAACTGCTGTCTGGGTCTGAACCCTAGCTCAGTCATTTGCTAGCTGTGTGACATTGAGCAAATTACCTAACCTCTCTGAGCTTGTGTTACGTCATCTGGAAAATTGAGATTATAAAAGTTCCTTCTTCCTCACGTTATAATCACAGGGTTTGGCCATGGACTGTGGGCTTCAGACCAACCCCTGTGCTCATTCCTGTGGCCAAGAGTCACACCAGTTCAGAGGATCGGGGCCAATGGATCTAGGACAGAATTTCCTTTTCAGCAGTGGACTGAAGCCTGTAGCAGGTAATTCATGTACACTTATTTTACAATATTTAATGTGGAATAGAAAGAATGAGCTCTATCTCATGAGGTCCTAAAATTTCTCTTTAGTTTATTCATTCATTTAGTTAATCAGCGTGTCTTAACAGCCTTCTTTGTGTCCTATGATACATCAGGGACTAAGTTTTGTTAAAGAAAATCTATGTTCTTGTGGAACTTAGATTCTAATGGGGGAAGACAAATAATAAAGTTAACAAATAAGTGAATGATATACCAAGTTAAAAGGCAACAAATGCTACTGCAAAGGGAGAGCAGGGTACAGGATCTGAAGTGCTGGGAGGAGGGTGAAATAAGAATTAATATTAAGTGGTTGTGTGAGATCTCACATAGGAGGCGATATTCGAGCAGAAACTTGAAGCGGGTGAGAATGTACTCCATATAGATATCTAGGGAAGAACATTCCGGGCAGAGCAAGAGCCGACAAACACAGAAGTTGTGTCTGTTTTTGAAGGGACAGCAAGGTGGCCAGTTGGGGACCTAAGAGAATCCATCACAGAGGTAACAGGGGAAAGGTGAGAAGTGGTTAGAGTCTGGATATATTCTGTAGTTAGGGAATTAACAGTCTTTTTTTTTCTTTTTTTTAGTAAGCTGAGTTATACTGTTGTGTTAGCTTCAGATGTACAGCATAGTGATTCAATGAGACGTAGACATATACTCATGCAGGAAGTATGGTCTTGCTGATGGATTGAACATGAAATGTGAGAGAAAGGAGTGAGTGCAGGGTGATTCCTGGGTTTTGATGAAGAGGATGGGGAGGATGAAACTGCCATTAACTGAGATGAAGAAAACTATGGATGGAAGAGGCTTGCGAATGGGGGCAAATCAGTTTTATGATTGAAAGAATTTTATGTAGATCAAAAAATGAGTCCTGATTTCAGAATGCCCCTGATTTCTGAACAAATCAGAGGACCCAACCAGGGAATCCATAATCACTCGGCAGGGGCTGTTTTGAGGCAAATGAAGTGTCCAAGGAAAGCTTGATCTAGATAATTGTTAAAAGTAGTTCCTAGTTCTTAAGTTATCTAAGTATGATTTTTAAGTAATTTAACAATGTTTAATGAAGTGTGTCTGTGTGTACCAAGGAGACAGTCTTGTGCACAACAAGGAGACAGTCTTGAAAGTCCTTTAAAATCCTGACAAAATAATTACCTCAGCCTTATTCCACCTCTAAGAGGTGGGAAGTTAGAGACTGAAGCCATGTTTAACAGGACTAAATCTGATATGCGTCGTCTTCCTGAACCATCCATGGGAAATGCTGCTTGGTAATGACATTTGTGACAGAAGTGTTGATGGACCAAGCTAGTCCTCCTAATTTTTTCTTCTCTTCCTTTAGACACATGGTGGTGAATTACAACTTTGTCTGCTCATCAACACACAGTTTTGTAGCTAATAAGAAAAAAACCCTGTCTGTTAAAATAACAGCTCCCAGGAAGCCTGACTCTTCCTAAAACAACTTTTTGTCAGCTGAGGCCACTATGGATTATAAGAGCACCTAATTAAAGGAAGGAAGAGAGGAATAATGTTATCATACTCCTAGGGTATGAAAATAAGTCATTTAGCACCTACGATTGCAATGTGCTATGCTATCACTGTTTTCCCTAGCTTCATTAATTTTTTGTCTTCCAAAATCAGCATCTATCCTTACAACCTTTCTCTCCTGCTGTCATCAGAACATTTATATGCATTAATCCATGACAAATGGGTACATTTGATCCATAAATGATTTCTTTGCCTGCCAACTAGGAACAGATACAGTTTTGAAAATGAAAATAAGAAGACTAAAAAATAACTAGGATAATATAAAAATAATATTTTCTTACCTAATATGCTTTATAAATGTTTCATCTAAAGCAAACAGCAGCCTCCCAGATGGTAGAGTATTGAAAGCTTTAACTTTTTGGTCACTGGCAATAATTCTTAAAACAGGGGTCAATTCACAGATGGTGTGTGCTTGCGTGTGCTAAGTCACTTCAGTCGTGTTTGACTCTTTGCGACCCTCTGGACCCAGAGGAGCCATCAGGCTCCTCTGAGGTGGACACTTCACAGATTAGGCTCACACAAATGAGAGGGTAGAGGGAGGGAAGGAGAGAGAGTGAGCAAGCGAGGTGTTTGTTATGGGAAAGGATTCAGTGGAGAAGAGTGCATGGTCTCTGATGACCCCGAAGGTTTGCTTCACATTCACTTACATGGGGAGTTGGTTCCTGTGACACCCGTTTGTTCAAAAGTCAGCTATGTGAAAACAGAACAAAACAAAACTGTATGCTTGGTATCACATTGCATCTGGTTTTGTTTTGCTTTTGAGATTCACTAACTGGATTATCCTCTTCTTTATAGACTGAATAACTGAAATGTCTAGAGCCTTATTCAAATACTAAAATAAGCAGAGATATCTAAACTTGGATATCTAAGAATGAAAGGGCACTGTAACAAAGAAAATATTATTTCCTAATCATTAAGGCATTTCACAGTTACCGTGAAGGCTCTCCAGCAGATATATCCTATTATCTGCCTTCTGGGAATGTGATAGGATTGTACTCTCTGGCTTTTTACCATTGGGTTGAGCCAGATGACCAGATCTGGCCCGTGAGTGGTGACATATGTCACTTCCAAGTTGAAGCATTTATTTGCTAATGTTACCTTCATATTCTCTCTTCTTTTCTGCCATGATGAATGACAGATGCTGCTCCTAATTCTGGATTGATCATAGCACAGACCAATCCCAGAGGACAGCACCATAAGCAAAAAATAACTTCTGTGCTTTAAGCCATTGAAATTTGGAGCTGATTGGTCATCATAGCATCTTGTAGCCTCTTCTGAAACACATTCATTTCCTTCTTAATTCTTTCCATCACAACCAAAACTAATGATGCTGGTAGAGGCAAATAATTTTAGTGTTATAGACATGAAGAGCATGGGATCTGGAACTAGATTATCCCAGTTTAAATTATAACTTCACCACCTATTGGCTGTGTACTTTGAGCAAGTTATTCAAACTCTTTGAATCCTATTTCTTTCATTGGTAGAAAGAAGAGAACAAGAGTAGCTGCCTTCAGTGGTAAGTATAAGGGTTAATAAAATAATATGGAATTCTTAGCACACTGCCAGGCACACAGTACTTAGTAAAACTATAAATATATATATATATATACTAAAACTATATATATATATATATATATATATATATATATATATCTCAGACAAGGAGGAGGAGTGCTAAATTAGCTTTTCCCTCCCAAAGTCAGCATATACTCTTCTTCTCCTATTATGTTCAAAACATTTAGATGTTTTAAAACATGCCAAAGAAGTGCCCTTTCCATGATCTTCTGATCTTCTTTAGAGTTTCCTAACGCATCTTCTTTTCTGACTCCAGATGTTCATAATGCTATTTATCTTTGCCTGCCTGGAATTCTTTGCTGTCCAAACTACATCCCTAACTCTTCTCACCTTTTCTACTTTTCTAGGTCTCATTTAAAGCATTTTTTTCACAGAAGACTTGATCCAGATCTTAGACCTTTCCCCCACCAAATAATCCCTCAAAGGAAGGAAGAAGAGATGAATAGATGGTCTTGGAGCTCCTTAGGATGCATAGTAGGACAACAGGGATGTCTGTCTTGGCAGGAACCCCACTTTATCTATCTAATACTGGACGTAAAATTGTAAATGTTATGTGAAGCTTCCACTTCCAAATGTTCTATTATAATAACAACTTTCTCAAATTAGCATTTTTATATTGCTTTCTGTTGATGAATAATGCCATACCCATGAGAAAGAACTTTACCCCAGATCTTATTCACACAAATAAGTACATCAATAGAGCTTTCTGCCTACAATAATAATAAACTACCCTTAGTTGTTTTCAACAATTTAATTAAATACAATTAACTCTAGTTTGTTTTGGCAACCTATTAATGTCACTATTGAATATAAATAGGCTCATGAAAAGAGTATAATAAATCCTTTACACTACTGTAAAATTACTCTGATGCTCGGCTTGCCAGAAATACTTAACAGCATTTTTGAAGTATGTAAATGAGACAGTAAAAAAGAGATAAAGTTAAGTAACTCGTCAAGACTTCTATAAGGCTTTGACCTCTTCAGTAGAGAGTTCTTGGATATGTTGGATATGGTTCTTAAGAGACTCTTAAACACTAATTGCAAATTTATCATCATCTTATAATATATTTAATCCATGCTTCTAACTGCACAGGCTATTCTCTTATGTTAATTCAAATTCCCTGGAGTCTTAAAATATAAGAAACTGACCCCTGGCATTTTATTTTGTGTTGGCTTTGCTAAGACTCAAAA
The DNA here is from genome assembly GCF_963930625.1 of Muntiacus reevesi. NCBI lineage: Eukaryota > Metazoa > Chordata > Mammalia > Artiodactyla > Cervidae > Muntiacus > Muntiacus reevesi. The sequence goes on from NC_089252.1 coordinate 92,113,657, forward strand.
TGTTAGACACCAAGCTACTTAAGCAATCCTTAATACACAAAGAAATCATTTTGCATTCAGAGTAGAAAATATGGGGTACACATAATAATACACAAAAATGGTACCCTGGGATGAAAACCATGGATGTTAAGGTACTAATGTACAAGTCAGTATACGTCTGGGTTACTTCCTTTAGCAGTTAGGTCCTATAATAAAGAGGTGATAGATTATTGGAAGGACAACACTATAAATGGAAAAAGAAACAACTGAGGAAGTATGGATAAATGGTATAAGATTTCAGTTGACTAGTGACTCTTTTAATAGGGTTTTAATACAATTATAACCCATTCTGAGAATCACAAAGAACCAAAGCTGACTTTTAGACCATTTCTTATTAATGAAATATCGGCCAGATGTTTTAATTAATTAACAAAACTTCCCTATTATTTGACATCATACAGACTCTACCAAACTTATGGATTAGAGCACCTTCTTCAATAATTATCTACACAAACTGCTGTTGAAAGGAAGTATACTGTGAGTATTAACCTGGTCATATTGACTTAGAACTAATGGCTAACCATTATGTATTCCAGAGTAGAGACGACCCCTAAAATCCCTACCTTTTGACTGTTCTGAGTACATGAATTTTATTATCAGAATTCTCAGATGTATTCATAAAGTGAGTCAAATAAATCTAAGTTATAAAATTTCTATATGTGTCATCTTATAGAGTAAAATATTATGGGTATACATGTTAGTATAAAGCAGTCCTTCTATACCATCTTTGCTGTGACATTCATATATTTACATAACAATATAATGAGATGCTTTGTGCTGGACACGTACTATATGGCAGATATAGAAAGGATACCTTCTCTATTCCTTATGTAAGTCAGCAAGGTGGAAATTTTATAAACAGGAATCCCCATTTCATGAGTGAGGCAGGGAGAATTACAATGTCTAGTCCACACTTGGAGCTATTAGTGATAGACTTAGGATGAGAACTCCTGGTTTGATTAGGATACCAAGCTACCCCAATTCCTACAGCTTCTTTGGCCCAGGATCACAGGTGGCAAAAAGGGTAAGATCAAGTAAAAAACCTGCAAGCAAGTCAGCTCTTTACCTCATTCCCAAAGATGTACACAGTTGCTACACAAATGGGGTGTAACTGTCTTGCTGTAGGTACCATCCTAAATACTTTACATGTTAATGCTTATTTATATCATTATTTTAAATGAATTATATTATTTTAAATGAATAATAATACGGGGACTTCAATTACATATAAGAACAGCATAGCTCAAGAATGGCCAACTGTCTCACCTCAAAATTAAACAAGTCCAGGTAAGAAACTTCACATAGTATTTGACATTGTAGGTGCTGAATGATGATGGTTGTGGGGCTGGTTGTTGTGGTTGTTTTTGAAAGCATCCCTACCTCTTTTAACAACGCATGATTGGAACACAGTGCTTGGAAGGATTTGGAGATTGAATCTAGGTGAAAATACAGAGTGTCATAATTGATTAGCAATCACATGTGCAATGTATGGTTATAGGAAGAGTTGATTATGTTTCAGGAATTTGCCACCACTGACCTTGGGGATATTTTCAAACAAACAAAAGGATTTGTTTTGATGGTGAGAGGAATTTGAAAGGGAGACTTCAGGTCTGATTATGTAAGCAGTTTCTACCAAATATGTTATTGAGTTATGAATCTGGCAAGTTTTATTTGAAAGATAGCAAATTCTATATTTTAGCAAAAAGATACTGCTGCAAATGATCAAACCACTTACCAGAAAGGTCAGCCCACTTTACAATATTCTAGATAATTTATAAAGTCTCAACATGATAAATGCCAAAAAATCTTATCAAAAAGTTAAACTTCAGTTAGGCAGAATTCTTCTCCACTGTGAATGATTTATAACTTCATTTTAAGTAAAACAGAAAATCTACACTAAGACTGAGTCTAATAAACGTAGATTCATCTTATGCCGCTTCTTCCTCCCCTGGAGCACAAGAAAAGGGCCTCCAGAGTCTAAAAATCAAAACAAAACATTATAAGACCATAGCCCTATTAAAAAAATACTTGAAAATGAGGTCCTGTTAATGCAACAAGCAAAGAAAGCATGCTCTCAGTCAGGCCTGTATGCAAAGAAATATGAACACTAAAAGTTCTATCGTGCACAGGAAATTAAAATTATAGCATCATGTAGCCAAGTCTAAGACAGAGAGCCTATTAATACAGCACAATGCCCCACAATATAGAAACTTATTTTGTAATTAAATTAAACCAAGACTAACTTACTGATATTCCTAAAAGTGGTACTTGGTTGTGATGGAAAGAGCACCTGAGTGAAAGACAAGATATAACCTAAGTTTTCCTCTCAGCTTTTAATAATTATCCATACTTTGGGGCTTCCCTGGTGGCTCAGCTGGTAAAGAACCTGCCTGCAATTCAGGAGGCCTGGGTTTGATCCCTGGGTTGGGAAGATCCCCTGTAGGAGGGCATGGTAACCCATTCCAGTATTCTTGCCTGGAGAATCCTAGTGGACAGAGGAGCCTGGCAGGCTACAGTCTATGGGGTTGCAAAGCGTTGGACACGACTGAGCGATTAAGCACAGTACAGAACCATGGGCCAGATGGGGCTTTCCTGGGTTGGGAAGATCCCCTGGAGGAGGGCATGGCAACCCATTCCAGTATTCTTGCCTGGAGAATCCCCATGGACAGAAGAGCCTGGCAGGCTATGGTCTATGGGGTCACAAAGAGTTGGAAATGGCTGAGCGATTAGCCACACGCACATGGGCCAGATACCCAGTCAGGGATCCCCAGACTGCTCAGTTCCCTACCCACACAGAACTGGTGAACCAATCAGGAAAGGCAACATTAAACCAGTGATTATAGTAGAGGTATTGCTATAACTATTCAGGAAGTGTAGTTTTCTGAACCTAGTAGGCAGTTCATAAACATTTGTTGAATAACACATTAAATTTGTTGTCCATTAAAAATAAAATTATTATCCTTAGGTTTTGACGTAAGAGATATGTAGTTTACTCTAATGTAACAACCAGACTTTAAAAATCAGCAGAAGTAGCATATTTTGTCTTGTATTATTAAAAGATTTGCTTTTCACAGAGACTCAAACTGTGGATGCTGGGCTTCTTTCTTCCATTTTAACTAGCTGTTCATCTGTGATCATCAGTGTACATTGATAAGGCAACCTTTAGATTACAAAACAGTAACAACAGCAAAATCTTGCTTTCCCTTTAACTGCAATAATATGAAGTTCTCCAACTAGTTTAGGGCCTAAAGACATTTAGGTCACAGTTCTACCTTATCCCCCTTACCTTCCACTGAGACGTTAATTGTTCTGTTTCCTCTGGTTCAGTATGGTACCCTTGATCTTTCCCACTAGCTGACTTCCTACCCAACATTCAAAGTCAACACAAAATCCAGCATTCTATGAGGGCTTCTCAAATCCTCTCTGTTCAGAATGAAGTGCTTCATGCTTTATGATTAAGCACCTAATTGGTTAGAGCTCCTATGACAAGCAGCTTGTGTTCCTAACAGAGAATGGGGAAAGTAATAAAAAATTTCTGGATTAAATAAAAAGAAAGTTCTGCAACTCTTAGAAGCTGACAGAATAGCTAAAGATCCACTATCTTAAACCATCATTACTAGAATGTGTGGTTATTCATATTTGCTTTAATCACACTTTGGATCTTTTTATTTTTTATGAACTGTTTTGTGGCATGGATTTTTGGATAGGAGAGGGATTCTAAAGATGGTCAGTCAATGAACCAGCAGGGACGGTCAAAGACTCTCAACTTGCTTGTGTCAATCAGTTAATAGGTGGTGTCCAGAGAAGGGTTGAAAAAGAGTCTGAAATCACATCTAGGCTCTGTGGGAACAATCATTGTGATTGATTCCTTTGACCTGTGATAGATAGAGGGTTGGAGATTGGCAGCATGTAGGCCATAAATCTGCTTATTCTTCTAAACAATCCTGAGAATAGCTGTCAAAAATGCTGCCCTATAAATGTTCACCCAGTGACCTAGTTTCTCAAACACATGTCCAGTACATGGCATCTTGCATTTTCATCAGATAAAAAGTGTAAGAAGCTACAAAAACAATTCAACTTAATAAGACCTCATCTGGGAAGCTTCCAAGTAGCCTCTTCTTCTGTCTTATATCTTATCATTTTATCTCAGAAAAAAAATGGTTTTATTATTTTATTTTTTGCTTTTATGTATAGTTTTTAATTCAGAGTTCCAGTAGGTCTGGCCTCTAGATACAATTTCTCCAAGGAACAGTGGTGTTCAAATTTTCCTAATCTCAATACCCTGAGGAGGTGCAATATCTAATCTTGACCTGTTTCCACTTCCAGTGGGAAAATACTTAGGTAGTAAATACTTGGAAAGATGCATTTATGAATCACTTATTATTTTGGTAAAATAAGATGAATCTATTAATATGCTAGTATATTATAAAACAACACCTTACAGACATAGAAATAACCCCAAAAATGTTTCTTCTCTTGAGAATTTATGTTGCATAGGTTCACAGGCAATATATAAAATGTTACTAGACTAGTGTCACCATACAAATAAGTTTTGAGAGTGATACAAACACATGTTTTACAATAAGCATATAGATGAACCATTTCTAACCACAACCAAAGAATGTTTCAAAGTCTAATCCTTAGCAAATTTGAAACCCCAAGTATGCAAATATGCATTATTATAGACTATAGGGTTAATGAAATAGCCTGCAGCAGACTTAATTGATAATGATGAAACTGAAGCAACACTAATTTATAATTAAAAAGCAAGGACCACAGCAATGGAAAATCACTAACAACTCAAACAACACTCAAGATCCACTGATAACAAATTATCCTTCCCCAAATTGCATGAGTTCTAATTATTTGCATGCAGGCACTTTGCAATGTTTCCCAGAGCCAGCAGCCAGTTTTCTTAGCAGAATACTGAATTAAGGAAGCTCAGTAAACCTTAGTTACATGTCATTGGATAGAATGATAACTCAGCCAGTATATTAATAAGTAGCTTGTGTTCATATACAAAATGAATGTACATAAAATCTTAAATCATTTGCCCAAAAGAACAACAACAACAAGAAAACAAAAAACCTTGGGTTTCAAGATAAATTTATAATCTGCTAGTGGACTGCAGACTAGATTTTGAGAACTTTAATAAATAAAGGGTTTTACATAGGCATCATTATGCTGTCTGATGCTTTCCTCTGTTTTATTACATTTACAGATTACTCTTTCTGCTTAGCCTTAATCTAAAGTTAAGTTAATTGACTTTTAGCTAAGATTCAAATGATACCTCTGCTTAGGCCACTGGCTTCATAATACAAATGTTCTCTGTTCATCAGACCCCCTAGTGACAGTAGTTCACTACATATAAAAGGCTCAGAGACACACAGCATTTTAACATGTTGAATTTAATTCAAAATAGGACACATCCGTGGGCATAATTTTAAAGCAGGCCAAAACAAAACAGATCTGCGTTGAGATTCCCCTTTTGGCCCTACTGCCTTCACCTCTCTCCACTGTGCTCGCATAAATTCATTAAGAATCATAAAATGTTGGAGCCGGAGATAATCTTGTCTGAGGTCACCCACTGACAGCTTGCAAGTGGGATATAGCCCGGAGTCAAGTTTTGTTTGGTTCACTTGACATTTAAAAGATAAAGAACTTACACATAAAATTCTAGGTTTCTGACTTGCCTTGAAATACTGGATGATCTGGTCACATTGAGCCCATCTGAGGTGTGGCGAAGTCTATGCTATGCCCTCTAGATGTGCCTCTGCTCTTAAGCTGCCACAGTTCTCAGCATTCTGTAATATCTGGCTTCCAGGCTGATCCAATTATTTTTGTTAACTACCTGGTTTGTGAAGCTATTTGCCTTCTCCATCTATGAAATCATCCAGAAAGTTTTCAAATAGCTTTAGCAGAAGGCTTTTTAAATATACAAAGGTGATTTTGTACTGCTTCTTGCTCTATCAAATGGATAAAGGCAATGAATCAGTTCCTTGAGCCGCTTAAAGCTTCCTTATTTGGCAGGATATACTTTACTATTTGTGGAATGCATGGATCGCCTCCTCCGAGTTGCTAGGAGCAATATTAAAACAGTTGATTCCTTCCAACCTTCTAATCTGGAGCCTTGCAATTGGTAACGTAAGTGAGATGCTGAAAGCTCCAGTGTCCCACTCCTACTCTGGCTCTTTCTTCAACACCATTAGGGATAAGAGAAGGTGTCAAGTGATGCTTTCCCACCAATATGTGCATTTTTAAAGGATATAAAACTCTTGCCTAGTTGCTCAGCAAATATTGATTAAATACCTACACAGTATTTATTCCAGGGATAGGATGGACTGCTGGCCTGCTGTCAATTTCAGGAGCATTGAAATCCTTTCCCCCACCACCACCCCCACCCCACCACTGTGCAGCAATTCATCTAAATCTGGAAGCTGACATTTATTCACTTCAAAGCATATGACTCAAGAGGTCCATTCTTCATCCACATAAGTGGGAAATCAGAAAACCCCTTTAAGATATACACAGACTCAGCTTGTATTTAGTCTTAGATATAAAGGAGGCACATCTACAAGTGAAGGTCTAGTTAAGGGCATGGTAAGGTAAACACAGGTAATTCCATCAACAGAAGATGGCCTTTGCTGAGGATGTAGAAAGTCTTCCTCCCTTTTAGACTGAGGGGAAAGCTTGATTGGATTCCTGCCCTGCAAGGGGAAAGGATATGCTTAACCAGTAGGCAGATCACTCTGATGTCTATCTATCTTCTGAGAGAAAGTTGCTGTGATATATCATTTTTCTTTTCTTTCTCTGGACATTTATTATATAAATTTGGGGAAAGAGAAAGAAATAGAGGGCCAAGAAGATTCCCTAAATACTTTGAGGACATTATCTTTGGGAATCCAATTAGTTTATACAAATTGTTAGCAAAATAACTCTTCTTCTATTTATCCCAAATAAACAATAAACTGCCGGTCTGGTGTTATTTTTTTCCTTCTGCAAAGATAAAGTGAATATTTTTTCTTGATTTCAAAACATTTGAAAGCAAAAGACCTTTTCCTATTTGCCAAGTGAAGTTTCCTTTTCAGATCCTCAAGAGCACACCTATATTTTCTAATCTATAGGAAAAAATAAAAACTCATTCTGTGACTGAAAACCTTAGGGATTTGATTTTTCACTACATCTATAAGTATGTTCTTTGGACCATTTTGATTACTGTACTATAATATTAGTGTTACCCACTTAATCATGTCTGACTCTTTGCGACACCATGGACTGGTAGCCCACCAGGCCCCTCTGTCCATGGAATTCTCCGGGCAAGAATACTGGAGTGGGTAGCCATTCCCTTCTCAGGGGATCAATCCAGGAATCAAACCCTGGTCCTGCATTGCAGGCAGATTCTTTACCATCTGAGCCACGGCTTTTGATTAATGTCAAATATTGATTAGAGTCAAATATCTACTCAAAGATACTGCACAGAAACACACACATACATGCATATGTTACAATGACAATTTATTGTTTATAACACTCTCCATTACAAACACACATATAGACACACATGTACCCAACCATATACACACAAACACTCACACATAAGTAGGAAAAAATGAAGGAGAGTTTGATTCCACCAGAACAGTCATTACCTCTTTCTTTAGTAATCTAACATATATTTTCTGAGTACCTACTATATACCAAGTTCCTTACTAGAAATGAAAGATAAAAAGGTGAATGCTACATGATTCCAGGATTAACTTGGCCTATACATCTCAATGCATGAGATATGAGTAGGCACTGCAGATGTTTTCCAAATTAAAAAAAAAGAAAAAGTCTGGAAAATTTTAAACACAATCAGGACTCCCATCTGCAAACCTTTTCAGAAATTTCATACATTCACATACACTGCAAATCTCCAAGAGAAAGACACACCATACAGTGAGTGTTTCCTCAGCAGTTAATAGTTTTTCTCCAAAGAGCATCTTGAGGAGCCGGTGGTTTTGAACTGGGAAATGCTAATCTGAGTATTTTATTGGATTAAGGCTCTTAGAAGGAAAAGGGCCTAATGATACTTGTGCAACCTACATTTGCTTCTTTTTCCTTAAACTGGGAAGGAACACTGATGCATTTCTGATTTAATCATTGAATTCTCTATAGCTAATATTTTAAGCTTTTCATTAAAATCATTACATACCCATCCTAGAAATGAATTTGAAAATTCTTCAAAATTAAAGGAAATAAAAAGTCAAGTCAATCCAATCCTCCCATCAGGTTTAACTAACAGTGCATAAAGAATGTTTTTATTTTTTCTGATATTTTTTATGCATGTACAGATAAATATTTTCTCCAAGCTATTTGACTCCTATGGACAGAGGAGCCTGGCAGGCTATGGTCCATGGGTTTGCAAAGAGTCAGACATGACTGACGTGACTAAGCATGCACACACATCCCTTTTGATATAGATGGAAATTTCCTTTAATTTTTTGTCATCAAAATTACTGTTTCAGTGACTAAACCTTAAACATACATCTTTTTAAACCTGTCCAATCATTTTCTTAGGATAAGCATCTAGAAATGGAATTGTGTCAGGACTTTCACATTTTATATTTTGGAAAACACTGCAGATTGTTGTTGTTGTTGTTGTTTTAATGATGTACCAATTTTTATACCCAAGCTTTGAAATTTTTACACAGAGTTCAAAATTGGAAGATTTTAAAAAGCAGTTTTCATTTTAAATGAACTTTAAAGAGATGAACAACTGAAGACTACTGTTCATTAATGCCAGTTCTAAATATCTGTATGCACTGCTGTATAAAATTGAGGCCATAGGCTTGAGGTCATAAGTAACAATACTTACATTGCATTGTACTAATTCTCTTATAAATTCACGGGGATGTCAGAAAATCTTTATTTGCATCTTTATGTGATTTTGATTTTGAAAAGAAAGTATGAAAGTGAAAGTTTTAGTCACTCAGTCATGTCCAACTCTTTGCGACCCCATGGACTGCTGAAGGAGGAAGCTCTTTCCTGCTGGAGAGGAGCCTGTTAGGCTCTTCCATCCATGGAATTCTCCAAGCGAGAATACTGGAGTGGGAAGCCATTCCCTCCTCCAGGGAATCTTCTCGACCCAGGGATTGAACCTGGGTCCCTTGCATTGCAGGCAGATTCCTTATCATCTGAGCCACCATCAAATGCTCATGCTTGCACTTTGATTCTGGGATGAGGTCAATATCATCAATCACATGATCGACAGATTATCACCAGCACCAGTTACACCAAATAACAACCTGTCTGCTCCAATCCTTAGGCCAATTCACTACACTTAGCAATCTAGAATTGGTACACATTCTAAATATCCAATATACAATCACTCTTGTTTTCACTATTTCTTTTATACTACAATCATAAAACAATCCTTTATTGTAAGGAAACTTGGTATTCTAACACATATTCCCTAAGCAGCTTTCAATAAAGTAATATATAACAGTAAGGTAAAAATAGGTGTAAGGTATACAAGAATACTTTCCAATCTTTACAAAAACACTCACTTTAAAATGGATGGTGATGTTCAGTATGTAATAATTAAGTCACAAACAAATACCTCTAAGTACAGTTTGCTTTATAAAGCTTTAAATCAAGCCAAGTATAAGTTACACAGACAATTCTATTCAGAGTCATCTTTTTATACTTCCATACACCCTTGTCAATAAAATAGCAGTGACGTGAGAATAAATGATTCATAAGGCATTTACAACTTCTTGTCTCATGTAATTTATCTTTATAATTTTAAATTGCTAAAGAATCCCAAAGATCTTTTCTCACTAAAGTATTTTGAAATCATCCATATTTTATTAAGTTTCAAGGACAACCCCTCACACTCATACCCATATACCCTCACACTTGAAATTAAGTAACCATTAAAATTGCTGTCATAATCTTATACCTATAAGGGGAAAAAATACTCCTATATCAGAAAGTTATGTTTAGCAAACCACTCATCTTTTTTTACCTGTCACACAATAACTGGTGATTAAAAAGAGTTGAAGCTGTCTATTTTAACTTCTCTAAACAATGGAATACCACTCTGAGTTTTCATTGTTCAGTCTGTCTTTTTTAAATTAAATGTCCTTTTTCTAGCATTACTGTACATATTTTTTAAAAAGGCATGAGTATCCTTCAAGTTATTACACTAATTTCTTACATCATTTCCAAAATAAAAAACTTGATTTAGCCAAATATTAAATTATTGATATTACAAATCTGTTCATCTCTAGCACATTATTTTGTGTAATTTTAAAATTCACTTTCATTTGATTGACTGTTTTAATCTTCCTTAACTAGTGAGTCACTGAAAACAAATGGTGCATTCCTAACACTATAAATATGAAAAATAGGAAGCACTTTGGGACTGCAGGGGAATACATTCAACTCAGTCCGTTTTCTAGTTAACATATTCTCATTCTGTTTGTGTAGAAACCCACAGCATTGAAAAGACAGATCACAAATTCATGACCTCACAGAAACAAGGCCCTGAGACTATGTGCTGACAGCAGAAATTGGCCCAAATCTCTAACCATTTCCCGTAAAGGACTCGGCTGGCTAGTGCCATCCAGGTACGGCACAGTCAGAATGAAGGGAACATCCAGTTTCACTCATCTGTCAGTGGAGTGGATTATTTCTCGAGAGACTGAGATTGGCTGCTTGGGATCAGAGCACCATCCATCTTACAGTGTAGGGGATGATGGTAAAGCTGCCTATAAGAGCCTGGAGAGAGGGAGACCAGCCATTCTTAAGCAGGTGAGGAGGCAACTGTTAAGCCTTCACTCCATCCAGGGCTCTGAGTGAAAGATGTGTCATTCTTCACATTTCCCAGATACTTGATATGCACATGGTGTCTGCCAGCTCCTACTTTATGAAAGAGGCGATTTTTCAAGCTTAGGCAAATGTGGCAAAGCTCAGGGTCTGCTGGTGTCTCATTTTTTCTCATCATGTCACTTGTTTTAACCGATTTGAGAAAATGAGATTATGTTTTTCCTTTTTGCTCATTTATCCAGCTATTTATTTATTTATTTGCTCACTGAAGGAGGGGATTGTCACAGATAACTGGTCCTGATTTCTCTCTTGTTTTCATACACATTTCATTAGTGTCCCTGAAGATTTAAGACCCATGAAGGGAAATATCACAACTCTCATCACAGGAAGCATACATTTTCCCTTAAAATCAAGACCAAAGATTGCATTAAAGGAGATTGTATTTCTGACTGAAATAATGTAGAATATTGCTGTGTCCAAGATCTATGACTTTAATCTTTGCAGCTATTGTTGAAAACCCAAGGAAGTTGAATAAACCTAATACATAGAAACATTGGACTTTAGTTTAATATTATTTTCATCTTTCTGCATCTAGAAGGGAGTATTTATAGTTTCTTCATTTCATCAATGAATCTGAAATAGGTCTCAAATGTATAAGTACTTGGGGTGAAATTGGTTTCAGTGCTGCAGTTTCTTGGAGTATTAGAAGTACAGATGAACCATGAACTGACGATAATAAGCAATTACTAAGAGTAAACAATGAAAATAAATACTGAGTTTAATTGCAGAGAGAACCTATGATGTGTTTCCCATTTTAAAATTACTGTATTTTGATAACAAGCCCCACAAAGACATGTTTACTTGTTACATAGCCACAACCCTTCACCAAAAAAAAAAAAACTAATATATTAATCAATTAATTGAGAGACAGTCTATGTGAAAACTCATTGCAAACCGTGCCATATTTCTTGACTGTATGCATAGGGCACAAAATAAGACAGGTGGCATTTGGTAGTATATTCTAGCCAGGTATCACATTGTTAAATTAACAGCAGGAGAAAAACAATATTGTTATCAGTAAGGATAATTAGTTGTGTGAACAGTAAGACATCACTAATTCAACATCTATGACGTGCACGTTTGTAGTCTATTAAGTGGTGAAAGTGTGTTAGTTGCTCAGTCGTATCTGACTCTTTGTGACCTCACTGACTGCAACCCACCAGGCGCTCTGCCCGTGAAATTCTCTAGGCAAGAATACTGGAGTGGGTACCCATTCTCTTCTCCAGGGTATCTTCCCAACTCATGAGTCCAACCCTGGTCTCCTGCATTACAGGTGGATTCTTTACCATCTGAGCCACCAGGGAAGCCCCAGGATGTCAGTAATTCCTGATATTTCTGAAGAGTTTTATAGTTTATAAAGTACTTTTCTGAAGATTATTTTATTTACACCCCCACAATATCCCTAAATGAGAAATTGGGCCCAGAGAAGAAACGTGACTTGCCCAGGGTCATGTCACTAATGCTAAGTGACAGATGCAAAGACTCAGACATGACTGAGAGCACCTGTGAGCTGAGCACTTAGCGCACACGCGCGTGCACACTCACGTGCACATGCACATGTACTGATGTTTTGGCCTGAGTTCTGTCATCCCCACACTTCACCCCTCACTAGTTCTGCCATAGACACCTTTCAGAATGCACCTCAAATGAGTGACATAACTGGAAAGTTTTCTGGAATTGTATGAAGGTTCTCACAAAGCTTCAAAAAGGTTACATGGTAAGATTGTTCTCTGCACTTTGAGGCATTATTTCCTCTTTGGGAAACAGACTCTAGAGATGGAATCAGACCGAAGTCTCCAATGACAGATATTAGCTGTGTGAACTTAAGTCACCCAGACCCTCAAAACTTCAGTCTCCTGAGCAACACGGAGGGAAATCACACCTACCTGAATAAGAATTAAGCCAAGCAACGTGAATTAACCTTCAGATTCTGTCTAAAACACTCACATGTGCTGTTTCTGTTATGCATGCTTATCGTTAAGTATTATCATGACTAGAAATTTCTCATGTTATTTGTATGACTGTGTAACAACTCAAAGACGTTTTTTTGCCAGAACAGATTGGTCATCTACTGATTGGAGGTAACCTGGGGATTCCAAGACCCACGTTTGTTTTTCCTCCAGCTCCGCACTGATGTCTCGGACTCTGGCAGTGGTAGATCCAGTCTCACAACACACGCGGAGCAGAAATACCAGCGCGCAGCATCCGCAAAGCCGTCTCCATACCCACCTGCGGGGGCACCAACGCCCCCTCGCCGTCCCTCCCGGACCCAGGGCGTGGAGAAAGGGCAACTGGAGCCCAGAGGCAACCCGAGGCCTCTGCCCCAAGCTAAGGCCCCGCCAAACCCCTCCTCTCGGGCGGCCCAAGTTGCAGCATTCAGCAGGCTGGCGCGCTCGCCCCGCAGCCGGCACGGGAGAACCTGGGCGGCAACAGCGCTCTTTCGATCCCGCCCCCAGCCAGGAAGCAGGGCCCCGGAAAGCAGCAAGCAGCGCCCTGGGAGGCGTTGCTGGAAATGAGTGGCGAAGAGCCCAGGATGGGTGCCCAGGCCGGCTGCAGAGGCAGAAAAAGGCAAAGACATAGACGCTGGACCACGCAGCTGCAGGAAGCCGGGCGGATGGGAAAAAGCTAGAGAGGGATTTGGAAGGGAAGGAGTGTGTGTGGAAAGCGGGCAGCGCTAGAGAACTAAGGATCCGGAGCTTGAGCGCGCAACTGGTCCCCAGAGCCCGGACCTGGCTATCGGGTGGGAGGGGGAGGGGGAGGGGTTCGCTGAAGGTGGAGGAATAAGTTCAAGGGCTGAAGCTAAGCAGAAAATGGAAGGCACCTTTCCGAGAACCAGGATGGGTGAGGACAGTCGAGCTGAGGGAACAGTAATGAGAAAGCTGGAGCGGCAAAGAAGGAGAGAAAAACACAGATTGAAGAGTGAGACCATGGAAGGGTGAGAAATATATTCTGAAAAGAAAAACGAAGAAAGTAAAATGCATCTGGAACTTAAAATTCGGTATGGGGGTGGGGGGAGTCACGCTAGAGAGAACTTGTCCCCGATACTGCCAAGAGAGATAGGAAAAAAATAAAAGAAAAAAAAGCACCAAGCGTACCGGAAGAACAGAAAGTGAAGGAGGGGAGAAAAGAGAGGAGACAAACCAGACAAGAAATAGTAAGTTGCTGTTTAATTTCTTTTTCATTGACAAACTACTTCCAAAGTTAATTTTGACACTAGCATGCGCACAAAATCCTTAGCCACATACACATCAAAATTATGGTATCTATGCTACAGACAAATGCAGCCCAGGATCATGAACACACTTTCTAGATTGCAAATATCGTATTTTGCCTCTTTAAAAAATTTTCAAGTCTTGAAAGTTATCCCACCTTTTGCAGAACATTTCACTATTGGCCAAGGTATCCACAAACAAGAGACTACTTTTTGCACCAAGGGATGGTGGGACTCCTAGACAGAATCACGTTTTCCGAACAGTTATTGGAAATACATCCATGGCATTTTAGTATCCCCCACTCTCTCCATAGCATCCAGCCAACAGTAAGTCTTGGAATTCCGAGGCAAGCTGCCCACACTGTAGCACTTTCTGTCACTTGCCTTCAACCATCTGTTAGAGGATCCCAGTGAGGCTGGAGATTGGAGGCTACTGTGGAGCCAGCCTCCAACTTACCTGGTCGGTGCAGGTGATGCTGCTGGAAAGTGTGCTGAAGGGATCCATGGCAGAGCAGCACCGCGCAAGCACTTATCCACAAATACAGGACCCAGGACATCGCAGAGACCATTGCCATTCTCTAAGAGAACATTAGAAAGGAAGAATTACCCCCGGCTTTAAGCCCCCAGCTGTCAGTCCCACTGATGAGAGAAGGGGGGTCTCAGACGTCATGTCCCTTTGCTACTTTGCTGGCTAGAATTAATGACCCGACAGAGGTCATGGCATGAAGTGGGATTGAGAGAAATCACTCTCCACGAGATCATGAATCCATTTTTGAAATTCTGCAAAACCAAACTCTTAGGATAGCTGAAATACAGAAATAAAGTTTTTGACTCTCTGTTAGGCAGTTTGAAACCGTATACCCTGACTAAACATCCTGTTTTACACAATTATCTTTAAGCTATAGTTATTCCAGGCATTGAAAGGCTGCATGCTCCTGTTCATTCTAACTTCATTGCAAGTCTGACATAAGCCTGGAAGGAAAGAGTGGATTCTTTTTTTTTTTTTTAATTCTACAGTCATGAATTTTTAATTCCAGTGCTGTCTTCTAAACTAAGAAATAATTTCTCAGAGGCATGTTATAATCTCCTGAAAGAACTGGTGTTTTTGGCTGGACTTAAAATCAGAAGGAATTGTCTTCAGCCAAAATGAGTTTCAGATCTAAGATCTAAGATCTATGCATCTCTCCTAAAGCAAACCATAATTTACAATATTGCTTTGCCTCCTAAGATCTTATTGTGGCATTTGTTGAGTGTTGATGAATATGCATATACAGGTGGTGTCTGTATTTATGGACGAACAGCCACCTTTTCTCAGGCGCTGAAACTTTGACAGTCTTCTCAGCACCTATGAGAATCTTAGGAGGTACAAAAGCTCAACTGCGCTACATATTGTCCAATTTCTCAAATAACACCTTATGCTACATTTCATATTTGCCAGATTAATCAAACTTGAAGCATTGTCCTTACTCAGACAGTGATACGGAAGCATTTTCTATATAAGAATCCAGTTAAGTATATGCTTTTCTCTTAGAGCTTTGGACCCCAATATTGTTTCTTTCTTTTTTTCATCTTTCCACAGTCAAATCATTTACTTCAAGTATTTAAACTCTATATTTAAAACCTCCTAGTGACCTCCCAGTGTGGCTTCTTTATTCGTGGAAATTGGCACTCTTTCAAAAGCTGTGATGTTCAGCAAGCAAAATATATACATTATACCTGTGTGTGTGTATATATATATACAGACATAATACAAGATAATTTGTGGGTTTTAGGAGAGAGAGACTTAATCTTTAAGAAGGGTTTTAAAATTATAATAGACAAGTGATGACAACCGTAATTAAGTGCAAAGTAGAAAACATTATGTTCAACAGCATGATGCCTTTCATGACCTGGTCTGTGATTCTCTTGAACCATTCACTTTATAATTAGTTTCACAGCCCACTGTTTACTTTTGTGTACAACAGATTTAGCCTCATTGTCTTCAGAACTATCAGTGTACCATAGATGCATTCTCTTCGGATAAGAGCAACACCCCTCCTATGAATTCTGAAATGAATGCATCTGGGTGCCTGCAAATTATAGAAAGATAAAATAGAGCGGATGGTGGCATGCAATGACTGTTTGTGAATTTCAGTTAAAATGTACTAGGAATTCATCTAAACTTGAAAAAACCCTACCAGGATAAAAACTTAACAGTTTTTCAATGACTGCTTTCTCTTCTTCACCCATATAGACCTTAGCACTCAAGATTGCTGTAGTTTGATGTTTGCAATATTTTCCTTCTTTTTTTTTTTTTCCCATTTAACTTTCTTTAATTCTCAACATTACTTCCAAGGCTCCTGCAAATAGCTCTCTTTGCTCACTCTCTTAGCAAGAGGTGATCTCTATGTTAATAGGTGTTTCCCCCCAAAATAATGCATTCAGCCTTACATAGGTCTCTAGACCTGACTAAATAGATTTCAAATCTGCTTTCTGAATCTTAAACCCTTAAAGAGGCTTCTTACCTGAAAAATCCAGCCAAGAGCAGAGTACTCTATTAGTGTTCATTGGAAAGCTCTAACACTTTCTAAAATCCATCTGTGCCACAATTGGAGATTTTTTTTAAAAGAGCTTCCCAATAATCTTCATCAGGATTAAAAAAAAATATATGTTTTTCTCTTCCGATGCTACTTCCACAGTAAAGAAGACATTGGGTTCATTCAGACTGTATTGTCAGAAAAGGAACCAAGGTTTGAGGGCTGGAAACCTTGTCATTTTCACCTTTAAATCATCTCCTGGCGTCACCTCTGCCAGACGAGACCTTTGAAATGATGGTGAGATAATGTGCAGTTTCCTGATGAGAATCAGTTTATAGTTAATGACGGACCATCCCCACTCCAGAGCATTCAGGGCAGAGTAAGGCAGCAAAATGTAGGAGCAGGGCTGCTATACGGCGCTGTAAGTAGCAATAGTCTCTTTCAATACATCCCTCCTCTGTAAAGTATCACATGTCTTAAAGTGACATTACCCTCTATTACAGCTACAGTCAATTGTAATACCTGCCCACTAACTACTGAACAACTCAAGCAGCACTTTAACACTGTATTGCCCAGTACTTTCTATTAGAGATTTTACTGATACTGTTCATTTACCAAAAGAAGAAAGAGGGAAGGAGAAACAAAAGAGAAAAGCATTCTGCAAAATACTGATAGTGTTAATGGGTGTTAGCTTTCTAACAGCAAATGGGAAAGTGAAAAATGTAAGCCATTTCTTACCTCTTAAGATTCTTTTAACCAGTAAGTTAACCCGAAATATTGTTGAGTTTATACAAATTTAAGTCTGTCAATTATTTCAGCAGCTAAATGTGGGAACATGATCTAGCTAGACTACATAATAGATGTTTATAGGAGTAAGCCTAAAACAAACCTTCTGAGTTTTTTTAAAACATGTTTAATACATAGAAGTATATTATTTTCAGCATCTAAGAGTGGGTTTTGACAAAGAAATATGCTCAAGACATTTTATAAAAATTTCCTTCAAATAATATGCTGGGGTGGGAAGAGAAAACACTCAGAAGTTCAACATTTTGTTTCCAGTGCTAGGGTTTAGACACTTTCTTCTTTGGAAATACAAATATGATGGTACCTACACATAAATGATGCAGATGAAGTGACCTAGTTGTCACTCACAGATTGCATTGACAATGATTCACTCGAAGAAGTCAATCAGTTATCCACTTATAAAGCACCTACTATGTGTTAGATGCTTGGGGACAAGGGGGAAAATAACATTGATGTGATTGCCATTGTCATGCATCACACTCTCTAGTCTTTCTTTTTTTTTTTATTTTCAAAATTAAGGTAGTTCTTATAATATTCCGGCTTCAACAACCTCTTCAAATGCCTCAGAGTACTCTCTGGGCTTTCACGTCATTGTAAACAAAGTTTGATGTTGCAGTGCATCTTCAGAGGCCATCCTCCTCTCTCTCCATTTACAGACACTGAGAGACCCTTCAAACACATCAGTCTTCATCCCTGGTCCTGCACAGAATAGCTCTTTGGACCCTAACAACTGTTTATTAAAGCTCATCATTAAACAAATTTCAAGGTAACAGGAAATACAAATCTTAGGGTGAAAATAAGTCGAGTGCCAAAGTTCTAGGTGCGACTGTGTATTTCATTTCTATGGTTCATTATTGTTGAGTTGGTGAATATGTATAGTAAGCTCACACCATTCAATCTCAAGACAAAAGTGATTAAAACTACAGTAGCAGTTGTTTTGTCGCTAAGTTATGTCTGACTCTTTTGCGACTCCATGAATTGCAGTTCACCAAGTTCCTCTGTCCATGAAGTTTTCCAGGTAAGAATATAAGAATGGGTTGACATTTTCTTCTCTGGAGGATCTTCCTGACTCAGGGATCAGGCCCACATCTCCTGCCTTGGCAGGCAGATTCTTTATTGCTGAATCACCAGGGAATCCCACAGTAGCAGTAGGTATGGTGTATTTAAACCCTCACCATGTGCTGATGCTACTCCAAAGTTCATTGCTTATAAGGTGTAACTTAATCCTTTTACCAACCCCATAAGATAAGTATCATTATTATTGTCTTCGTTTCATGAATGGGAAACCAGAGGGTGAATAGGGAGATTAAGAAACTTACTCAAGGTATTATAGCTGCTAAGTGATAGAGCAGACCCCAATGATCTGAGTCAAGAGCCCATCTTCTGAACACTAGGATTAAATACTTCATAGAAAAAAACAAAAAAACCTACCCTACAAAATTAGCCATTATATTTTGTTATTTCTTTTCTTATTTCTTTACAATACAGTCTTCAAAAATTATATATTCATTCAAGACTTACATGCTGAGTATATTCCAGGCATTTGAAGCATAGAAATATGAAAGGCAGTCTTTACCTCATGGTTTTTTGTTTTGTTTTTGCTATGCTAATGTGTGCGTGTCTGACTCTTTGCAACCTTATGGACTGCGGCCCATCAGGCTCCTCTGTTCTTGGGATTCTCTAGGCAAGAATGCTAGAATGGGTTCCCACACCCTCCTCCAGGGACTCTTCCCAACCCAGGGATCAAACAAACATCTCTTATGTCTCCTGCATTGGCAGGCGTGTTCTTTACCACTAGCGCCACCTGGGAAGCCCTTGCTATGATAATACATTAAAACTAGAAGGAAAGGGCTTCCCTTGTGGCTCAACTGGTAAAGAATCTGCCTGCAATGTGGGAGATCTGGGTTCAATTCCTAGGTTGGGATCATCCATCCCCTTGAGAAAGGAAAGACTACCCACTCCAGTATTCTGGCCTGGAGAATTCCAAGGGAGTCACAAAGAGTTGGACATGACTCAGCAACTTTTACTTTTCACATTTGCTAATAAAGGCTACCATTTTGAAAACTATACATTATTTTTTTCACTTCTAGGGATTAAACTAAGGTTCAACATCATTTCTTATCTATGATTCAATTTAATAAACTTGAAATACATACTAATGGATTATGTTCAAGGCACTCAGATAGGAATTGTGAGAATTTTTTAAAAAGACTGGAATAAAGACTTTCCCTTTCAGTCTTAAGTGGCTTCTATATTTGCAGATGATGGAACAAGAATGTCAGATTAGCTCCATTTTATTTTCTAAATACCCTGTCCATTGTACTGCTGCCAATGATTATTTTCCCGAATAATATAAGCATCAACAGATATTGACACTTAAGGCAATTTAGCCCATTCTCCCAACACAAAGCAAAGTTACTCTCACACATTTCAAAGAAGTTTGGCCATTATAGGACTTCATCACCTGATCACTTTCTTGTTGGGTGGGCCATAATATTTTGACCAATGAGGTGACAACCAAACTGATGGTATCTCTTTGAGGCTGAAGGACTATTGAAGCAACACTTTTCAGATTGCTCTTTGCCTCTGGAACAGGGACAATCTTCCTGGATCCTTGAGAGACTGCAAAGAGCAGAGGCCCTCACCTCCACCTTGCCACTCACAATAGATGTAGATAGTAAATAAGAAATATTCTGTTCTTTAAGCAATTGAGATTTGGGGGCCATTTGTTACTGCAATATAACCTAGTCTGTCCCGACTGATGAAGACTTTAACCTATATCAATCATGTATTACTTGAATTATGTTCCATTTACTTCCCTAAGCTATAGCAGAATATATACATCAGGCCCAGCTCATGTCTTCACAGAGCTCCATGGTGTAGAAACCCACTGGAGATTTTTGATCAGAGCAGTGTAAATCCAAAGCATTGATTATTGCAGCCAGTATCCCTTCAGATTCTCATAAACCAGGGGTTATAAATTGAACATTCACATGCCCATGACCAGGCTGGTTCAGTTATACAAGCATGATATTGCAAAAGGCAAAGGCCTACTGCACCACTGTTACAGCCCTTCCAGTTACAGGACTTCAAGATACCTACTCAGTGGGGCCAAACTCCTAAAGATATAATTTCAAATACAGTATCTATGCATATGTACACCTGTTTATGTAAAAAAGAGAGAAAATCATATTCACTAGAACTTCTCCCCATGGAAAAACCTACTCAGAAGACCCAATGAAAATAATTGGGGGTAAAAGATAAAACTCAGAATGCTTACATAGCCAAGAATGTTCAGCATATTGCCCTGCATAATGAAAGGCCTGGGGATGGAGGAATGGAGGATAGAGGAACCAGTAGGGCAGAAACCTGGAGAGGGGAAAAATGGTGGGGGTGGGCAGAAAAACAGAGAGAGAGAGAGAGAGAGAGAGAGAGAGAGAGAGATGCAGAGGTTCTCTGAAGGCTCAGAAAGAGAAGTACTGGGGGCAACAGAAATGTCCAAAGGGAATTTCCTGGTGGAAGACTGCATCCTGTGGAGTGTGACTTTACTCTTTGTCTCTTCAAATGATTAAAAACAGTTTTAAAATACAAAAAAAATCATACATACTTTGTGTTATTGTGTTAATTGGGAAACGCATTGAAGGGGCAAAATCCTGGATCCAGGCCCAAAGTACCACCAGAAAATCCCTCAGTTCCCTGATTACCACACTTTTCATTTCTTGTCATTAGAAATAAAAGCCATCTTCGCTTTAGTTTAGGAACAATCCACTTAATAATTTGGCTAATTTGAATTCACAAATGTGCAGGAAAAACACATTTGAGACATGCAAGATTTTATGTCTACGCATATTTCTAAATTAAAAAACAACTAAAGGAATTTAAATAAATTACATCTGGACTGAGAAAGATGCCAAGTTTCAGTCCAATGCAAATGAAAGTGGTT
This sequence comes from Muntiacus reevesi, assembly GCF_963930625.1. Lineage (NCBI taxonomy): Eukaryota > Metazoa > Chordata > Mammalia > Artiodactyla > Cervidae > Muntiacus > Muntiacus reevesi. The sequence continues at coordinate 92,135,039 of NC_089252.1, forward strand.
TAGATGTATGCCATTTAAAGGAGTTCTAAGTATTTCCTGAAATAACAATTTTGGTTGTGATTTCACAATGCTATTATTTTTTTTCTTGTTCAATTTCAATTGGTTAATGGTAATGAAGGTATGGATGAGAGGATCATTGTCATTATCTCTAATCTAGATGCTTTCTATATGACTGAAACTCAGTTTCTCTTTTCTGTAGTCACTGGGGCTATCCATCATCTGGCTGACAATGTCTGTTTTCAGTCCCTGATTATGAAAAGACAATATACCTCTTCCCTTGGCTAAGTAATAATGGTACCCTATCTTTCTCCCATAACACAGTTACATAAATCATTTGTGTTACATCATGCTTTGTCTGGAACTCACTTGAAATTTTCCTGTCTCCCCTGGTGTCCTAATATGTGCCCCATATCAGATACACAACAACATCCCTAGCTTGTAAGTCTTACTTTGGGGCCTAAATAAAATGTATATGCTTGTCTTATTTGTTTATTCTGTACCTTGTATTGTTTCAAAATATATTTAAGCTAAGATGAGGGAAAAATGAAGAGAAAGCAAATGAAGTACAAGAGAAGATGAGTTATATAATATATAATATCTATGATGATTGATGAACATGTATTAATAATGATGATGATGATGATGATGATGCTATTGTATTAATACCGTTTGTCTAGAGAGAGGAATCTTTTTATGTGCCAAGCCTCTGGCTAAGCATTCACATGCAGGAGCTCATTTAATACTCACAAATATGCTAATAGGTCTGTATTACAGTCATCTCTATTTTATCAGTGAAAACACAAATTTCAGAGAAGTTAAGTGATTGAACTAATGTCACACCTCTCATAAGGTTGAAAAACTTTGATATAAACTCATATTTGATTTTCAGAACCGAAGCTCTAAGCAACCAAATTCTAGGCAAACGATATTTCCAAGAAATGGAAAAAAAAATTACAAAATAAAGATAAAAGCCACACAAGCTGAGTAAGATAAGCCTAATGAGAACTTTGAATGTGAACTCCAAATCATCAAGTGACAGAGGAAGTACTAATTTGACTCAAAGCTTCCTAGCAGTAGAAGTGAAGAAGAGACAACTTATTTCATAAAAATGTACAACATCCATAAGGTAAAAAAAATCAAGCAAAAGCACACACACCAAAAAAGCCAAAAACTGCTCCAGAAATAAGACTTAATGAGCAGAGGCTGAATCATTTGCTGTAAAACTGGCGACTCTCAGTTTGGTGATTTGGATGTGGATACCCAAGCCAGAATTTTTAGTAACTGTAAGAAAAGGGAAATGGAAGGCAAGATTTCTCTTAGGCTAGAAGATAACCTTCCTGTAGGAGTCTCATTTTTCACCTCCAGCAGCCTATCTCTTCAATTACTTTATCAATTATAATTCCTCACTGCTTATCTTGTCAGTCTTCCAGGCAGCAGGAAAAGAAAGAATAAGGTCATTTCTTTTGTTCTTCTACATCTCATCTCCTTATTCTCTTTTTAGAACAGAAAGAAATTTGAAACCACAAACAGCTTCACTTCCATTGCACTAATGAAAGTGATAAATAAACTGAACTTTTAAAGAACAAGTGGTCTCTTTATTATGAGAATATGAATATATATTATGAGCACATAAAGGTTGTGAAAATAACTGCTTTGATGATAATAATAAAAACAATAGCATGATTTCTTTGGTTTATAAAACACTCAGATCCATAGCCAGATTCATAGTCACCATCTCCCATACCCACTCTGATCTAAGAAATGGCCCTTCACAGACTGTGTTTTAAATCTCTCCACTCTCTCCCTGTCCATTTAAACATATACACCCCAAATACCACCATATTTCATTTGAATTATAACAATACTTCCTTAACTAGTCCACTTGCCTTCAAATGTGAACATTCCACACATCTCTTTCCCACTCTGCCACCAGAGGGAATGGGTTTGAGATGTATGTTGATCATGCCACTCAAGTAAACCTGAAAACCTTTCAATGATTTTCCCATTGTGCTTAAATAAACCCCAAATTCATGGCCATGGTTGACAGGGCTCTGCATGAGTTGGCCACTCTCTACTTCTCTAGGCTCATCTTTTACAAACATTCTCACTCAGCTCCTACTACACTCTTGGGTCCTTGAGTGGGATAGAGCATATAGTAGAGATTCAAGTGGTTGTATGTGTAAATAAACAATAATGAATGAATCAAAAACAAAATATGTGGCCACTATCAAGATGGCATATACGATTAACTGTTTTTTCAGAAATAAGTATATTTCGTTCCCTCCCCAAGGTCTTTATTTGTTCCTTTTAGTAGTACACATGTATGAAGTAGAAATACATATTAAGGATGACTGCCTTGTTCTGTTTGAGTCTATTGTTTTGACACTAAGTAACAGAAAGTGGCCCATATGTTGTTTAAACCCTTACCTACCTGCCACTAAATCTATTTTGGATACTCTTTTTTTTTTTTTTTTTTTCCTAGAAGAAAAAAATATAACTGTCCTGAATTTTCATCCCTGGTACTTAGTATCTAAATATGGTCTGATGGTAGAATTCACAGCTGACCCCTGAAGAATAACAAAAATCTACAAATGTTAAAATCTAAAAAAACACTTAGAATTTCATTACTCTGAACCTAGAAGAAATATCCCCCAAACCTCCTTGTTCAGCCTCCCTGAGCCGGCTACCTTGATCAGGGGGAAAAGATCACATGGTTGGACTGAGGGCCACAGCATTAGTCCCAAACCCAAGTCAAGAGAGAAATTAATTTCCTCCAAAAGAGATGAATGGAATGCGGGAGGTCTGATACTTAAATGAAGTGAAAGTGAAGTCGCTCAGTCCTGTCTGACTCTTTGCCACCCCATGGACTGTAGCCTATCAGGCTCCTCCATCCATGGGATTTTCCAGGCAAGAATACTGGAGTGAGTTGCCATTTCCTCCTCCAGGGGATCTTCCCAACCCAGGGATCGAACCTTGGTCTCCCACATTGTAGGCAGACGCTTTACTGTCTGAACCAAGGAAGTCACTCAAATGAAAATCAGGACAATAATTTGGAAGAAAGGATGAATACTGAAAACAACCACAGTGTGGACAAAAGCTGGTGGTATTTTCATATATATTTTAGGACTAAAGTACTTTTCCATTTTTATAATTTTTTCTACTTAAAAGTAGTATGGTTTTGTTTTTGAAAGGTAGTAGACTTCCCCTCCCTCTTTGGATCTCTTTCCCTCCTCCACACCTATCAGAGAGTCCTGGCCTGTAAGTAAGAGGGCAGATGGGGCAGGAGTAGTGTAGGTCCTCTCCCAGCGAACTTCCACCTTTGGAGTCAGTGAGGAGGCAGTGGTGCTTCTCAAGGAGTCGAGGAGAAAAAGAAGAGGTGACATTGCAGGAGAAGTGGGATGCTGAGACCTTGAACAGAATTGTTTCTGGGCTTTCATTTGGTAGTTTCTTCCATGAGGAAATGCAAGGATGAGTGACCTGGAACAACTGAAGAAGGAAGCTGAGAAGCTGTGGAATCAGAACCAGAGATGAAGTCCTGAGCCTTTGGAGTGGGAGCAGTGACTCCAAGACCCTAGACTACCAGAGAACTAACCCTAAGGAGTATCAAATAGTGAGAACTCACACAAAGGAAACCACTTGAATACAAGACTCAGCATCACCCAACCACCAGTAGCACTTGTGCAGGACGCCTCATCTAAACAACAAACAAAATGAAAATACAAACCCAATCATCAACAGAGAGGATTACCATCTCATTCAGCCTTGCCCATCAGAGGAAAAACAAACAAACAAAAACTCAGCACAAATCTCACCCTATAAGAAGTTTACACAAACTACTAGACCAACCTTAGGAAGGAAGAAACCAAAAGGAAGAAAGAATTAAACCTTGAAGCCTGGGAAAAGGAGACCTCAAGCCCAATAAGTTTAAAACGAATAATGAAAAGGCAGAGAAATACTACACAAGTGAAGGAAAAAACTAGAAACACAGAAGTCCAAATAAATGAAGAGGAAATAGGCAGACTACCTGAAAAATAATTCAGAATAATGATAGTAAAGATGATCAAAAACATTGAAAACAAAATGGAGAAAATGCAAGAATCAATTAATAAAGACCTAGAAGAATTAAAGAATAAACATGCAGAGACAAATAACACAATTACTGAAATTAAAAATACTCTAGAAGAAATCAATAGCAGACTATCTGAAGCGGAAGAACAAATCAGTGAGCTGGAAGATAAAATGGTGGAAGTAAATTCTGAAGAGTAGAATAAAGTAAAAAGAATGAAAGGAACTGAGGATAGTCTCAGAGACCTCTGGAACAATATCAAATGCACCAACATTCGAATTATAAGGATCCCCCAAAAAAAGAAGAGAAAAAGAAAGGGTATGAGAAAGTTTTTGAAGAGATTATAGTTGAAAATTTCCCCAGCACGGGAAAGGAAATAGACAATCAAATCCAAGAGGCACAAGGAATCCCATACTGGATAAACCCAAGGAGAAACATGCCAAGACACATACTAATGAAATTAACAAAGACTAAACATAAAGAAAGTATATTGAAAACAGCAAGGGAGAAGCAACAAATAACATACAGGGGAAACCCCATATGCTTAACAGATGATCTTTCAGCAGAAACTCTGCAGGCCAGAAGGGAATGGCAGAATATATTTAAAGTACTGAAAGGGAAAAATTACAACCAAGATTGCTGTACCTGGCAAGGGTCTCATTCAAAATTGATGGAGAAATAAAGAGATTTCCAGACAAGCAAAAGCTAAGAGAATTCAGTACCACCAAACCAGTTTTACAACAAATGGTAAACAGACTTATATAGTCAAGAAATGCAACAGAAGAAAAAAGATCTACAAAATCAACCCCAAACAATTAAGAAAATGTCAATAAGAGCATATATATCAGTAATTACTTTAAATGTAAATGGATTAAATGCTCCAACCAAAAGACACAGACTGGCTGAATGGATACAAAAATAAGACCCATATATATGCTGTCTACAAGAAATCCACTTCAGACCTAAAGACACAAATAGACTGAAAGTGAGAGGATGGAAATATATATTCCATGCAAAAGGGAAGCAAAAGAAAGCTGGAGTAGCAATCCTCATATCAGACAAAATAGACCTCAGAATTAAAGAATATTGCAAGAGATAAGGAAGGACACTACATAATGACCAAGGGGTTAGTCCAAGAGGAAGACATAACAACTGTAAATATCTATGCAGCCAACATAGGAGCACCTCAGTACATAAGACAAACACTAACAGACACAAAAGATGAAATTGACAATAATACAATAACAGTAGGAGAATTTAACACCCCACTCACACCAATGGATAGAACATCAAAAGAGAAAATTAATAAGGAAACACAAGTCTTAAATGATAGATCAAATGAGATGGATTTCATTGATATCTTCAGGACATTCCATCCAAATCCAGAAGAATACACCTTATTCTCAAGTGCACATGAAACATTCTCCAGGATAGACCACATCTTGGGTCACAAATCAAACCTCAGTGAATTTAAGAAAATTGAAATCATATCAAGCATCTACACTGACCACAACACTATGAGATTAGATATCAATTACAAGAAAAAGCTGTAAGAAACACAAATACATGGAGATTAAACAACATATTTATAAATAACCACCAGATTACTAAAGAAATAAAAAGGGAAATAAAAAAATTTCTAGAAACAAATGACAATGAAAACACAACTGAAAACCTATGAGATGCAGCAAAAGGAGTTCTACAAGGGAAGTTTATAGCAATACAATCCTACCTCAAGAAAGGATAAAAATATGGACTAGACAAGATAACTTTACACCTAAAACAACTGGAACCAAAAACAAACAAACAAAAAAATCAAAATTAGTAGAAGGAAAGAAATCATAAAGATCCGAGCAGAAAGAAATGAAAAAGAAATGAAAGAAACAATAGTAAAGATGAATAAAACTAGAAGCTGCTTCTTTGAGAAGATAAACAAAATGACAAGTCTTTAGCCAGACTCATCAATTAAAAAAGAGAGAAGAATCAAATCAACAAAATTACAAATGAAAAAGGAGAGGTTACAACAGACAATGCAGAAATACAAAGGATTATAAGAGACTATTATGAACAACTACATGGCATTAAAATGAATAACCTGGAAGAAATGGACAAATTCTTAGAAAAGTTCAACCTTCCAAGATGAACCAGAATAAAATAAAAATTATGAACAACCCAATAACAAGCACTGAACTTGAAGCTGTGATCAAAAATCTCCCAAAAAGCAAAAGCCTAGGACCAGATGGCTTCACAGGAGAATTCTATTAAACATTTAGAGAAGCACTCATGCCTGTCCTTCTAAAACTCTTTCAAAAACTTGCAGAGGAAGGCACACTTCCAAACTCATTCTATGAGGCCACCATCACCCTGATACCAAAACCAGACAAAGACAACACAAAAAAAGAAAACTACAGACCAATATCACTGATGAACAAAGACGCAAGAAAACCTCAGCAAAATTTTAGCAAACAGAATTCAACAACACATCAAAAAGCTCATACACCATGATCTAGTTGGGTTTATTCCAAGGATGCAAGGATTCTTCAATATATGCAAATCAACCAATGTAATACACCATATTAATATATTGAAAGATAAAAATCATATGGTCATCTCAATAGATGCATCAAAAGCCTTTGACAAATTCAGCACCCATTTATGATTAAAACTTTGCCAAAAATGGGCATAGAAGGAACCTACCTCAACATAGCAAAAGCCATATATGATAAGCCTACAGCAAACATTAGTCTCAACAGTGAAAAACTGAAGACATTTCTACCTAAGATCAGAAACAAGACAAGGGTGTCCACTTTCACTACTGTTACTCAACATAGTTCTGGAAGCCCTCACTACAGCAATCAGAGAAGAAAAAGAAATAAAAGGAACCCAGATCAGAAAAGAAGTAAAACTCTCATTGTTTGCAGATGACATGATACTGTATATAGAAAACCTTAAAGATAGTATCAGAAAATTACTAGAGCTAATCAGTGAATTTAGCAAAGTTGCAGGATACAAAATCAATACACAGAAATCATTTGAATTTCTATATCCTAACAATGAAAATTCAGAAAGAGAAATTAAGGAATCAATCACATTCATCATTGCAACAAAAAGAATTAAATATCTAGGAATAAACTTACCTAAGGAAACTAAAGAACTGTATACAGAAACTTATAAGACACTAATGAAAGAAATCAATGACATAAACAGATGGAGAGATATTCCACGTTCCTGGGTAGGAAGAGTCATTATTGTAAAAATGACTATACTACCAAATGCAATCTACATATTCAGTGAGATCCCTATCAAATTACCAATGACATTTTTCACAGAACTAGAACAAAAAAATCTCACAATTCATATGGAAACTCAAAATGCCCCAAACAGTGAAAGCAGTCTTGAGAAAGAAGAATGGAGCTGGAGGAATCAACCTTCCTGACTTCAGATTATACTACAAGGCTACAATCATCAAGACAGTATGGTACTGGCACAAAAACAAATATAGACCAATGGAACAAGATAGAAAGCCTAGAAATAAATCCACACACCTATGGGTACCTTATTTTTGACAAAGGAGGCAAGAATATAAAATGGGACAAAGACAGCCTCTTCAATAAATAGTGCTGGGAAAATTGGACAGCTATATGTAAAAGTATTTAACTATGCCAAAGACTTTGACTGTGTGGATCACAATAAACTGTGGAAAATTCTAAAAGAGATGGGAATACCAGCCCACCTGACCTGCCCCTTGAGAAATCTGTATTCAAGTCAGGAAACAACAGTTAGAACTGGACATGGAACAACAGACTGGTTCCAAATAGGAAAAGGAGTACATCAAGGCTGTATGTTGTCATCCTGCTTATTTAATTTATATGCAGAGTGCATCATGAGAAATGCTTGGCTGGATGAAGCACAAGCTGGAATCAAGAGTGCTGGGAGAAATATCAATAACCTCAGATACGCAGATGGCAGAAAGTGAAGAAGAACTAAAGAGCCTCTTTATGAAAGTGAAAGAGGAGAGTGAAAAAGTTGGCATAAGCTCAACATTCAGAAAACTAAGATCATGGCATCCAGTCCCATCACTTCATGGCATAGATGGAGAAAGAGTGGCTGACTTTATTTTTCTGGGCTCCAAAATCACTGCAGATAGTGACTGCAGCTATGAAATTAAAAGATGTTTCCACCAGCCCAGGTTGGATACATGAGACAAGTGCTCAGGGCTGGTGCACTGGGAAGACACAGAGGGATGGGATGGGGAGGGAGGCAGGAGGAGGGATGGGGATGGGGAACACATGTAAATCCATGGCTGATTCATGTCAATGTATGGCAAAAACCACTACAATATTGTAAAGTAATTAGCCTCCAACTAATAAAAATAAATGAAAAAAAAAAAAAAAAGATGTTTACTCCTTGGAAGGAAAGTTATGACCAACCTAGAGAGCAATTAAAAACCAGAGCCATTACTTTGCCAACAAAGGTCTGTTTAGTCAAGGTTATGGTTTTTCCAGTAGTCATGTATGGATGTGAGAGTTGGACTATAAAGAAAGCTGAGCACTGAAAAATTGATGCTTTTGAACTGTGGTGTTGGAGAAGACTCTTGAGAGTCTCTTGGACTGCAAGGAGATCCAACCAGTCCATCCTAAAGGAAATTAGTCCTGAATATTCATTGGAAGGACTGATGTTAAAGCTGAAACTTTGGCCCCCTGATGTGAAGAGTTGACTCATTTCAAAAGACCCTGATGCTGGAAAGATTGAGGGCAGGAGGAGAAGGGGACAACAGAGGATGAGGATGGTTGGTTGGCATCACTGACTCAATGGACATGAGTTTGGGTAAACTCATGGAGTTGGTGATGGACACAGAGGCCTGGCATGCTGCAGTCCATGGGGTCACAAAGAGTCAGACACGACTGAGTGACTGAACTGAACTGAACATGTAAAAGAATGAAATTAGAACACTTCCTAACACCATACATAAAGATAAACTCAAGATGGATTAAAGACCTAAATGTAAGACCAGAAACTATAAAACTCTTAGAAGAAAACATAGGCAGAACACTCAATGACACAAATCAAAGCAAGTTCCTCTATGATCCACCTCCTAGAGTAATGAAAATAAAAACAGAAGTAAACAAGTGGGACCTGATTAAACTTAAAAGCTTTTGCACAGCAAATGGAACTACAGGCAAGGTGAAAAGACAGCTCTCAGAATGGTAGAAAATAATAGTGAATGAAACAAATGACAAAGGATTAATTTCTAATATATACAAGGAGCTCGTACAAGTCAATACCAGAAAAACAAACAATCCAATCAAAAAGTGAGGAAAAGACCTAAACAGACATTTCTCCAAAGAAGACATACATATGCCTAACAAACACATGAAAAGATGCTCAACATCACTCATTATTATTAAAGAAATGCAAATCAAAACCACAATGAGATATCACCTCACACCAGTCAGAATGGCCATCACCAAAAAGTCTACAAACAATAAATACTGGAGAGGGTGTGGAGAAAAGGGAAAACTCTTGCACTGTTGGTGGGAATGCAAACTGATACAGCCACTATGGAAAACTGTATGGAGATTCCTTGAAAAACTAGGAATAAAACCACCATATGACCCAGCAATCCCACTCCTAGGCATATACCCTGAGGAGACCAAAATGGAAGAAGACACATGTATCCCATTGTTCATTGTAGCACTATTTACAATAGCTAGAACATAGAAGCAACCTAGATGTCCAGCAACAAATGAATGGATAAAGAAGTTGTGGTACATATATACGTTTTACCATCTGAGCCACCAGGGAAGTTCCACAATGGAATATTACTCAACCATAAAAGGAATGCATTTGAGTCAGTTCTGATGAGGTAGATGAACCTAGATCCTATTATACAGAGTGAAGTGAATCAGAAACAGAAAGATAAATATTATATTCTAACGTACATATATGGAACCTAGATATATGATACTAAAGAATTTATTTACAGGGCAGCAATGGAGAAACAGACATAGAGACTAGACTTGTGGACATGGGGAGAGGGGAGGAGAGGGTGAGATGTATGTAAAGAGTAACATGGAAACTTACATTACCATATGTAAAATAGATTTTAAAAAAAGAAGAAAGATAATAAATTTGAGATCTAAATAGAAATTTTTTAAAAGTCATCTAGAATCAGTTATATGAAAGTTACCAGTATTCACATTTAAATGCACATGTCTTTCACTTTCTAAACATGCCTACTTGATTTTGTTGTTTTCTTTGAAAAATATATATATATTATATATAATATAATTATATACAATATGTTTTATATATAATTTATATAATATGTTTTATGATCTGTTTTTTTCTCTGAAAATATCACATTTTCCAATGTCAATAGCAATTCCTCTAATGGCGAACTTAATCTAGATAATCAACCTAAAATACTTTTCTTTTTCTAAGCATTCCACATCCCTCTATTGCTTGTAAATTGTGGTTAATCTTCTTACTTTTATGGCAATAAACTTCCTCCTATGCAAGACAGAGAATTAACAATGAAAATATTTTTCTTTTCTCTGCAGGATCCTATATGATACCAATGGTTAACTGCAACAGAAAAGTATACATTCGCGTTGATTGGTGTGGGCTTAAATCTTGTGAACTTTATTTGACACTGTTGGTTTGTATCTGATCTGCCTTCAAGTAAATTTCTCTTCTGGTCTTTGTCTTATTTTTAATATTGCTGATTAGCTATTCTCTTTTATCTGGTTTGAATTTTAATTATGAGAAAGAAATAATTTCCAGAAATGCAAAAAATATAGAAAAATAGATATGTATATCTTTTAATCCATATCTCCTTGGCCTTCCCTCCTTTTATTTCTTTGCTTTTTGACTTGGTCAGAGAGGCAGTAAAATAGAAGGGCTAAGAGAATGGACTGTGAAGTCAGACAGCTTGGGTCCTTCTTTCAGCAGCATCTCTTACTAACTCTCCAATCCTATTCCAGTAACTTTTCCTGAGTTGCCAAACACTGATATCTAATTCAAAGGATTATTGTTAAGATGCATATTAGAATATCTGGTATATTATAAGTCTCTGTAAACTTTTAAAATTAAATTTGATATCTAAGATCTAACTAGGATTTAGCTCTACATTTTAAGATGCTTTTCGCATGTCTTTGAAACCTCAGTTTTTAACATTTGAAACATTCTTTCTCCCCTCTTTCACCTCCACTCATCTTTCCTATTCCCCTTCTTTTGTCTAAATCAAACCACATTTTAGGGTTAGTTCTAGTGCTTTATTTTCCATGGACTTTTTGTTGGCCTCCCAAGTCTAGATTGGACACCCCTCTATATAGCTGTGTCCTATAGACACACTTCGATCTCTACAAGATTCAGTGCCAACCACATTTGCTACAGCATCTACTGCTCAGTGCTGTAGAATAGATGGAAGAATGTCCCAGATGGAGGGAATAAATTGTGCAAAAGCTTTGACTCAAAAAGGCATTTTGTTTGAAGGACTGAAAGGCCCTATGCTTCATCTGGGGACGTGGAGGTGAGAGATAGACTAGATAGTGATAGTGATCTTGTGATCACTAGATAGTTATTTTCACTTCACTAGTCTATCTCTCACCTCCACGTCCCCAGATGAAGCATAGTGCCTTTTGGTCCTTCAAACATAATGCCTTCTTCAGTCAAAGATTTTGTACAATTTATTCCCTCCTTCTGGAACATTCCTTCATCTATTCTTTTCCCAGATGGCTCTTTTTTTATCCCTCTGGTCTCACAGAGATTTTCCCTGACCTTATCATTCCCTGTTTGAAAACACATGATGACTTTTGTGTGGTTTAAAAACCACAGACCGCAAGACCCAACACAACCAAAGTGTGCCCATGTTTTCAACCTAAATATCATTCCATTCCTCCATACCTACTCTCACATTCACTATGCTCTAGTCACTCTTAACTTCTCTCAGTAATACACTTCGGTATTCTTTCCTTTAGGAAGCATTCATGTAATAAACCAAGTACAGAGAATAGAACTCAAGAACTGGTATATAAGATAGAAATTGCTCACACACTCCAAAAGCTTTCTAGATTCAGGGCCTTTGTACCTGCTCTAAACTCCTGTTTTATTCATCACTGTTCACTCACCCTCTGACAATGTACCTGGCACATAGTAGGTAATCAATCATTATTTATAGACTAGATGAATAAATTAATGTGTCAGTGAATGAATAAAGACAACCATTTCTCATTCTCATGTTTTAGGTGTCTTATGAATTTGCAGCAATATTCTAAGCAAGTGGTTGGCGGTGGGTTGAGCAGGAAGGAGGCTGGGAAGAATTTCAGATGATGTGTCTGTATGTGTATGGGTGTTTGTGTGGGAATCTGAGTCTGAGAGTGCCTAAATGTGCATCTCCAACCACAGCCCAGTGCCAGAAAGGCTTTTTGAATTGCTTCTTGTCTTTTCTCATCCACCCTTTTGTCCTTTTCTCCTACCACACCATATTGAAAGTAGGCCTTTCCCACTCTTAGTTTCCACCTTCGTGTTCATACTGTAGTGAAGAACATGTGGTATCTCTGGGAGTCCCAACTAGGAGATCTAGCAGTTGCTAGTTTAGAGTAGAGGAGGAGAGAATTATAAAAAGGAGTTCAAGGGAGTCATCGAACATGACTAAAGCAGGTAGGACAGAGTACTTGAGCACACCCACACTTGGATTCCCTAAACCAGAGGTCCTCAGTCTTGACTGTGAGTTACAATAACCTGGGGAGTTTGTAAAACTCTAAATGCCTCAGACCCTACTCCAGATCAACCAAATTATGATCTGTGAAAGTGAGACTCGGGCAACAGTATTTTCAAAGCTCTCTGTGTGGTTCCAACACGCAGCCAAGTTTGAAAGCCACTGCAGTAGAACAAAAACTTACTGCAGTGTTTGGTCACTATGGCAACCCCATAAATACCTGTGATATTTTGTTAATTAGTTGCCAACTAAGAGCCACATTCTCCCTGTTTAACAGATTTAAGGTTAGGCCAGTGTTTCTAGTACATCTTTATGGAAAGCTTACTATGTGCTTGATATGATAATATTTACCATATAAGACCTCTATTTCATTACTTTGTGATTTTTTTTCCTACCTCATATTTAAGTGCATCGATTATGTGAACTTTAGCTGTTCCAAGAGATGGTTAGTACACACCATGATTGCTCCGCTTACATACATTCCCCCGCTCCTTGACTTTCTATCATTTAGTCACAATCTCCTGTGCTGAGCTAACTGCTGGTTCTAGGAGTCTCTTCTGTGGCTCAGGGTAGACCCATTCCCTGCCATAAGCAGGGATGAGCACAAAAGTCAGTCTGTGCCAATAATTACGCAAGGACAGGTTTACAGAGATCTCTTGGAAAGATACTTTTTTTTCATTCATCCAAGACAGTTTTGGGAAGTAAATTTTTTTCTCTTCTCCAGACCTGAAAAAGGGAGCAGGTCATAGACTCAGTGTCATTATGAAGCAGTGCTAATCTTAGCATAAGACTGATACCATGAAAAGCAGAGGAAACAAGTGTGGAAAAATATCCTTCCTTGCACCAGACTCTTAAGTCCACTCAGTGTTAGATTTGCCCTGTAATAGTTTAAGGCAGTTTGAGTGTGGCTTTCTGTTACTTGCAACCAAAAGCATCCTAATTAATGGAGCTTTAAGAGACAGCCTGGGTTTCCCAGGTGGTGCTAGTGGTAAAGAATCCACCCACTAATGCAGAAGACGTCAGAGATGTGGGTTCTATCCCTGGATGGGGAAGATGCCCTGGAGTAGGAAATGGCAACTCGCTCCAGTATTCTTGCCTGGAAAAGTTCACAGACAGAGGGGCCTGGTGGACTACAGTCCATAGGACCGCAAAGAGTTAGACATGACTGAGCACACATAAGAGACAGCCTACAACAATGGAAATATAAAACTAAAAATATCCCCAAGATTATTTAACCCAAACTTTCATTTTAAAAATGAGAAGTTTGAGGACTTCCCTTGTGGACCAGTGGTTAAGACTATGTGCTTCCACTGCAGGCAGCGTGGGTTCAGTCCCCAGTAGGGAAAGTTCCACATGCTGTGAGGTTCAGCCAAAAAATAAAAAATGAGAAGATTAAGACCCAAACAGCCAAAATGACCCATGGAAGACAACGCAATCTACTGGGTCTTATGTTACCTAGAATTGGGCCTGGATTTCAAGTGTCCTCATTTCCAGTGCATTGTTCATTCTACTAAAGAATAAAGTCTTTATTGTAAACATTCACTTTAATTTTCAAATGTTGCTAAATTAGCTGTGATGACCCTAGTTTTTTAAATGTCATTAAATTTCCTTGGAAGGAACTCTCTCTAGAAATAGATATTCTCAGCCTTTTCTCAAAAGACATACTCAAAGCCTGTGGAGACCATTTGATTTTCAAATGCAGACGTCATGAAAGAATATGCAAAACTGTTGAAAATATATATCACACAAGCCACCCCCAACCAAAAAAAAATTTTAAGTTCTATCCAGCTAGGCTGCTTCAGTAAATGATGTTTCTGAATATATAAAATACTTGAATCTAAATTTAAAAATACTCCCCCCACCCCTTGATTAACCAGATTGTCCCCTCCCCTATATATAGGAACGCTATGTGCCTGAGCCCACTTGCCATCTGTCATCACATTTTCCAAACTTCTCTTCCACCCCCTCCTCTTACACAATCTTATCACATAAAAATATTAGATTTCAGGGATTTGTATAATTTCATTAAATGTTCTGAGCCAAATAAAAATAGAGGAAGTACTGGTATCTCAAACTGACTCAGATTTTGAGTGTCCGACAGATATCCTTGGTAGCCAGTGATGACCTTTAGGCAGAGCTCAAGTGCCTAGGAATAACAAGAATAAGTCTTTTCCCTTAGTTTGGCATTTCACATTAGAACTTTGCAAGTGTTCCCCATATTACAGAGAGGGATTTGGATAGCTTCCAGCAAGTCCTGACTCATATACCATCTTATTGCTTTGTTTATTACCTTTTGTAAAGTTTTGTGAGTTTTCTCAGATCATTAGAAAAATACTTAGAAGCCAGTTGGGAATTATCCATGTTGCTGTTTCCTCTTTCACAGATTGTGAAATGATTTTTAGCCATCTGAATACAGGGCACCTCTTCTCAGTTCAGTTCAGTCACTCAGTCGTATCCAACTCTTTGTGACCCCATGGACTGCAGCACACCAGGCTTCCCTGTCCATCTACTCAACCAAGTCCTTAAGACAGAAGCTTGGGTCCTTCCTTGGTTGCTCTCTTTCCTGCTTCTCACCTACAATCCAGGCAAAGTCTCTGGCAGTGCTTTTGTTTCCAGATCCCACAGGAGGTCTTTGAGGAATGCCCAGTGAGGTTGGCTATAGAGTATCATGGCTACTACACAGTGAAGAATTGCTAGAAATGGTTCTGTCCTGCTTCTCTGCATATGTAGGAGAAGAGGCTTATAAAGTGCAGCCTATTGTTTCTACCAAGTACTCCTTTTTCTCCCATTCCTACCCCTAGGTGGTCCTGAAGTGTTTATCAATCACCATGTCTCAACCATTCTCTGATGGCAGGGGTAGTCACATGACTCAGGCCTGACCAATCAGGAATTCCCATGTCCTCTCAGCAGAGGTCGTGGCACATTATTCAAGAGGAACATCAGGAAGAAAGAGATTTGCTTCCTTTATTGCATAGACTTGGGGCTAGTGGCGGCCATTTCTATTTGCTACAAGGAAAAACTGTACCTGTGGCATCAGCAGCACAGCCACACCCATAAGGGAGAGAGATAAACTAAGACTGAAAGACAGAAAAGGAGAAAGAGACGGGGGATAAGAAGAGAGTCTAAATCAGGGGTTGGCAAACTAGGGTCTGCCTCCTGTTTATGGGAACACAAACACTCATTTTTATTGTATTATCTATAAATGCTTCTATTCTGCCATGGTAGCATTTAGTTGAAATATATACCAAACCTAACTGACAATGGCTAAATGAGGAAATATGAAGTATCTCGTACTTTTCAAAGAGCTCATAATTTACTGAAGGGCTAGAAAAGTAAATATATATGTATACTACATAGTAGGGAAAAAATATAATACAGAATAATACACCCAAAGTAGCAATGGTCACAGATGATACTTATCCTACTGATGATGACATCTACCATTTATTGACTGCATATTATGTGGATGCTGTACATATATTTTCACTCATCCTTCAATCTTGTACAATAAACATATCAGTAAGGACAGAACAAGTCTTGCTGCAATAACAAATGAACCTGGTATCTCTTGCTGCACATCCATGGTGGATCAGTAGCAGAGTGTGCTTAGTCTTAACAGCCAAGATCTCAAGATGATGGAGGTTCCTTCTCAACACATGTTTTCATATTTGTCTCACTGAGGGTAGGGACCATAGCAAATCTCACACTGCCTCTAGAAAAATTTCTATCCACAAGTGAAATACAGCACCTTTACTCAGATTGCATTAGCAAAAACAAGCCATAAAGCCATGCCTATATTGAAAAATGCTGGTGAAATGTGATCAGAAGAAGAGCTGGAAATATTTAGAGAATACCAGGAATGTTTACCCAAAGAAATATTGGGTAAACATCTTTCCAATGAGGAAATGCAGTAAGAGAAGTTAGCAGACTTTCTCAAAGTTAGAGTTAATAAAGTAGCAATGTTTGAATTGAACCTAGAGTCAGTATGACTCTAAATTCTAAGTTCTTTTATGTTGTATTGTGTCAATATATTTTCCCTTTGTGCTGGAAAATAGGAGAGTTTACTGATGAAAGGAATAGTAGGTTTTTAAGGACCAAGAAAGAGATGTAAAATGTTTAGATTAGGTGAGCTTGCAAAAAAGGAAACCCTTTCATCTTTTTGCTAAGGACATTTACATTATATAAGCTATATTTAAGAAAGATATGAATGACAGTTTCAACTAGTGAATTTAACCTGGGGTGGGATGATTAGGGAGAGGAAAAAGCAGTATGGAAACAGGAATGAGATAATACAAAAAAAAGAAGGGATTCAAAGAGAGAGAGAAAGAGTAGCAGGGAGGGAGAGGTTGAGAGAGAGAGAATTAGTATTGCAGAGGAGATTTTGGACTGAGATCATCTCTGTTCTTGAGGTACTTTAAGTATAATTCTTTCCTAAAAGGTTCAGATTCAGATATTTATGAGACAGAGTTGCTATTTCTTTTAGAGGCTTGTCAAGTGTAAAAGAGGAGGAAAAATCTGTTTGTGAAAGGAGTTTACAGTATACTTAAAGTTTATTTTAAAAATAAATAGGACTTGATAGATAGGGCAGTAAACAACAGGCCCCACCAGAAACCTGCCAGGAGCACTAACAGGAAGCATCTGTAGGCTGCCAAGAGCCAGAAATAAGAATGAACAGTTCTTACCGTCAGAGTCACAGGAATACTCACAAACATAAAGGATATTTGGGGCGCAGCATCTCTAAGCCAAGTTACTCCTGTCATGAACACACTCACAGTTTATATAGAACACACCCACACAGGTAAAGCCACATCTGAATCAGATGTTGCTGGTTCCTTTTGCTATAAGTTCCTGGTTTTGTTTTAGCCTGAAATTGTGACATGACATAGAAAAATAGGTAGAATCCTTTAGAGAACTTAATACCATAGGGATATAAAAATTTGCATGATCTCAATAATTAAGAAGTACGAATGACCAGAAAAGAGTCTGTGTGCTCCCTCCAAAATTTTATTATTTTAACATTTATATTTATTAACTTTCAAAGGTCAGACTAATTATGGATATGTGCTAACTATGTGCTGAGCATGATCACAGGAGCTGAGGATACAAACATGACAGAGAGAAACAACCTTTACCTTCCTGGAATCTCCTATTTTCACAGAGGAAGAAAATGAGAAAAATGAATGAGGTAATTAAAGATTGGACTAGGACTAGTAATAAAAAGCTATGAAAATAATGATATAATAGAAATCTTAGGGATAAAGAGTGGGACCAACATTAGGCAGGGTCCAGGTGGCCCTTTCGAGTGGGGAGTTTGAGCTAGGGTTTGAAAGGTAATAAGCAAACCATGTGATGACAAACATAGTGTATGGTTTATCCTGTTTCAATTAATAAAGTTTTTTTCTAGAGAAAAATATAATAGAGCTGGGTTATAAAGCTCATCGGAAAAAGACTTAAGAGAACTGAGTCTCTTTTCTGCCACTTAATAGCTGTATGCCCTTAAGCCAGTCATGTAACCTTTATAAGTATGGCTTTTTTCATCTGTGAAATGTGTGGGTTGGGCTGGAGAATCTCTAAGGTCCTTTTCAGCAGTAAAAGTGTATAGTATTCCTCTCCTGTCCCTACTGCATTTGTGTGCACAGAGCACTTGTACACACACAGCAGATGTAAGTCTTCTGTTAATATTTTCTAATTGTTGTCTGGAATAAACTCTGAGCAAAATAAGAAATGCTTATGCAACATAATCTCAGTATAAGTGAAAACCACCACGCCTCCTTTTAGCATCTTCCCAAAACTCACCCTTTCCATAAAGGTGTCTGAGGATAAGTGGGACCATATTTGGATATAGCCACACCCCTTTAGCTTCCCTGATAGCTCATTTGTTAAAGCATCTGCCTGCAATGTAAGAGACCTGGGTTCAATCCTTGGGCTAGGAAGATTCCCTAGAGAAGGGAAAGGTTACCCACTTCAGTATTCAGTCCTGGAGAATTCCACAGGCTATACAGTCCATGGAGTCACAGAGAGTCGGACATGACTGAGTGATTTTCACTTCACACCCATTTCTCAAACTATCAGTCTCTGACCATAGCCTCTGATACTCCATGTGTGTATATGACTCTTCCTCCATACTCTCGCCTTAGTACAGCCCAGTCCAACATCATCTGATTGAACCAGAGATGGATACTCAAATTGAGGAAGAATCAACTATAGGCTGACCACTGACCAGGAAAATAAATGGGAAAGGTGAGGTCAGGCTAACCAATACACTTCAAGGAAACTGGATTTAGGACTGTAAAACATTTATGGGTTGGTGGCAGGGCAAAAAATTAAGGACATGTGAAAGGCGCCAAAGCATTCAAAGGAAGTTGGTGGCTTCTGTGGCTCTTGAGGTCCCCAGATCCTCCCATCTCCAAAAGGCCCTGGCATTACAGTGTTTCTCATCCCCTGTTTCTATGAAATTTCTCGGTGTTCTATCAACAATCCCCATTTCTACTGAACAAGCTTCACTGGATTTCTTTCAGCCAAATTGCTTTCACTAAAACAAAATGTGGCTCATTCAATAAATAAGCTAAACTCCATAGAGATGTTAATGGTGACCGGATTTAGAAAAAAGAATAATAAATGAAAATGGAGGAAAGGCTCTTTTTTTATGAAATAGCAGTTAGATGGTTATGAGTTGCTGGCCTAGGGAAAGGTGAATGGCACCTGAAGAAGAAAGCGGATTCCAGAAAATATGCCATTTAGGGGATGTTCCAAAATTGGTCTGGAAGGACTGAAAGGAGATGAGTAGGATGGAAACATTTGACCTACAGTTTTGCTAATGAGCAGCGCTTAACTCTGTAGGAAATAAATAGCCCCCAAAGCTTTCAGATATGTTTTTCTTTCTTTCCATTCACCTTCCTCCCAGCACAATGCATAATATCTATCAAAAAGAAAAAAAATAATACTTATTAGTAAAGGCATAAAATTCTGTCTTTCAGGAACCACACAGGAAGATAGTTTCTCCTAGTCTCTCTTCAAAGAACTGTATTTTCCCACCCCTGCATAACTCTTCAGAAGTTTTTGTTAATTCTATGGCTTATGCTCCTCAAATTAGGGATCACAGAGAGACAAATCAAGCTCATCATTTTTCCGAAGAAGATGGTATGGAGTGATCGTCCAATAGTCACTTCCAACTGCCATCTGTGATAAGTCTGTAAAACATTTCGTTTGCATAATATATGGGAACTCTATTAAAATACAGCACACTGCTACAAGAAGTGGGAATATTCTAAGTCAAATTATGTCTCTACATAAAACCATCCCCCTAGTATTGGCAACAAAGCAGAGTTCTCCTGTATTGCTTTAAATAAGAAAACCCACTGCTCAAGGAATTACTGAATAGATGCTAAACCTAGTTTAATCCAATGCTGCTGACATGTTGTGAAGTTATAACGAGAAGAAGGCTGAGAGAAGGTCATTTAGCATAAAGATGCCTGTTTGGGTTGAACATCTTCTCTGCACTAGGGTAAGCAAGGACAGAACAGCAATCAGTTTATAAAAGCAGGCACTGGGTGCCATCCATAATGTAGACCTATATATCTGACCTAAAAAGGCCGCAGCTCGTGTTTCCAGAATAGAAAAATGTATATCAAATACCTTACCTTTAAAAAAAGATCTTTATGTTTAGTCAGAAGTGGGCCAGCAAACTGATATCCTGACAGCACATTGGAGATTCCAGCAAAGGAGAACGGCGGCTACTTGCGTTTTTCTTTTTCTCTGCCTCTCTAAAACACTGATGACATCCTTGCTCTAAAAAGGACATTTTGTTTGTCTAGGTTCAGAGATTTTAAAAACATGCCATTATTCTCACAGGTGGCCATTGCAGGAGATGTAAGAGATGTAGGTTCACTCCCCGGGTCAGGAAAAACCCCTGGAGGAGGAGATGGCAACCCACTCTAGTATTCTTACCTGGAAAATTCCATGAACTGAGGAGTTTGGCAGGCTATAGTTCATGGGGTCGCAAAGAGTTGGACATGACTGAACAACTGAGTATGCACACATATCTATTCTCACAACTTTAAACTGGATTGTAGCTACAGATATAGTTTTCCTAAAGCACCAAATGGTTAGCAAAGACCATGGTTGTTAAATAATGACCCTTTTACCTCAGCCCGACATCCTAGCCATACTTCAATGATCAGTTGGGGAAAATTTGAGGGAAAAAAGTAGGACAGGAGAGGATGGAAGAGAGCTTCTTACCTTCAATGTTTTAGTTACCACAGTCTAATAAAGTCATTTGAATTATCAGTGACTTAAATATCACTGGTGGCTCAGACAGTAAAGAATCTGTCTGTGATGAAGGAGACTCAGGTTCAATCCCTGGGTTGGGAAGATTCCCTGGAGAAGGGAATGGCTACCCACTCCAGTATTCTTGCCTGGAGAATTCCACGGACAGAGGAGCCTGGTGGGCTACAACCCATGGGGACACAAAGAGTCAGAAATGGCTAAGCAACTAATCCTTTTACTAAACTTCACTGTCAAAGCATTTCTATTGACAGTGGAAGCCCTGGAAATAACTTGAGGAGGCATTATTAACAGTTTGGTTCAAACTCTGTACAGGGTGCTCAATCCGAGGCTGGTAAAACATATTATGGTTTTCCTTCCCAAATAATCTGAATGACAGCCAGGCCCATGTTATACCTCTCTCAAGTTAGATGGTGAGAGTGCCGTTTACTGTTCAGTTTTAAATCACTGCTGTCTTTTGTAAGACAGCAGCTAAAGTGAGATATTGCATAATTTTAGCAATATTAGGATGAAACCTTGTGTTATACTATGGGTCACTTTCCTGTAGTGTTTTTGGAAATTCCCTTTATATTTGTCACCCCCAAATTCATACCTAGTCAAAAGTAAAAACTCTCCTAAAAGAGAAGGTTGTAATTTTCTTGGCTGTTCTTGACACAATGGTCCACCTTTTGATATGGGCAGGTGTTTCACATTTCAGATCTCTGGTTCATATTGTTTTCATAGCTCCATCTCTCTTATCCCATGATATCACTAAAGATAAGCGAAGAGCTACCAAATTCAAAACTTGCCACATCTGGATTTGTGTCTTCCCTTGAATAGGATTAGTGAGTGCTCACTATGGACCAGTCGCTGGACAACATGCTTATATTCTTTAGCTGTGTCCATCTCATGACACAGAAAGATTAATGCCATTTTATAGATAAGAAAATGAAGCCTCAGGTAGGTTAGGCAACTTTTTCCAAAATTATATGGCTCATTTATGGCAGAGAAGACATGTTAACTTTGATATAAGTTAATGGCCTCACCTGCTAATCCACCTCACTAATCAGCTCTTTCTTTCAATTCCATTATGCAGGGGTGTACTTAAGCACTGACTCTAAAATAAAGACCTGCTCAACAGCAGCTTTACCTCTGACAGACCAATCCTGGTTCTGTTCTGGTGAATTCCCACCTGACTACAAAACACCTATATTATTTTGTGCCTACTAGATGAAAGGAAATTGATTTTCTTTGGGGTGAATAACAAGACACCTCAATCAGGTCTTGTCCCATGAAAAAAGTGTCTGTGGTACAACCATGCACTCACTTACATTTTATCCCTTCATACAGTGCATTTTTGATGCATACAGTGCATTTTGCACACTGATGCTTCTGAACTGTGGTGTTAGAGAAGACTCTTGAGAGTCCCTTGGACTGCAAGAAGATCAAACCAGTCAATCCTAAAGGAAATCAGTCCTGTATATTCATTGGAAGGACTGATGCTGAAGCTGAAACTCCAATACTTTGACCAGCTGATGTGAAGAACTGACTCATTGGAAAAGATCCTGATGCTGGGAAACATTGAAGGCAGAAGGAGAAGGGGACGACAGAGGATGAGATGGTTGGATGGCATCACCAACTCAATGGACATGAGTTTGTTTGAGCAAGCTCTGGGAGTTGGTGATCGACAGGGAAGCCTGGTGTGCTGCAGTCCATGGGGTTGCAAAGAGTCAGACATGACTAAGCGACTGAACTGATACAGTGCAAGTTCCATAAGTTCACAGAGCTAGTCTTGTATCCCAAGCTTGGAGCCAGAATGTAGCACTTGGGTATCCAAGAACCTCTTGAATGACTGAAGGAATGAGTGAGTAAGTGAGTGAGTGAACAGCAATGTCAAGATCCAGGCACAAGAGACACCAGTGTAGGAGCCTTTTACTCTCTGCTCTGCTTTCACCAACTATATTGCTGATAGCAGCCCATTTCCTGGATCCTGGCTTATTAACCCAATAAGATCCCCAGTTCTAGCGCTTCCCTTGGGTCTCTTGCCCTGAGAGAAAGTCCAGTCCACCTACAGGTTTATCATTAGTTTTAGAATGAATTTAGCATTCCTTGGGCTTCTCATGTGGCTCAGCTGGTAAAGAATATTCCTGCAATGCAGGAGATCTGGGTTCAATCCCTGGGTTGGAAAGATCCCCTGGAGAAGGGAAAGGCTACCCACTCCAGTATTCTGGCCTAGGGAATTTCATGGGGTCGCAAAGAGTCAGACACGACTGGGTGACTTTCACTAGCATTTCTGGTGGGGGATGGGGGGGTACTTTCATACCATCTTCTGCATGCCTAGCCTTCAGGGAGTGAAAAAAAGAGAGAGAGATTGTTTTTGTGGTAATCAGACTTCTTAATAGTGAAATGGCTTTGTTAAGCTATTTCATTTTCATTCATTCAGAATAGATTTACTGAGTGGTACTGTGTGCCAGGTACATTGTAAGAGCTGAGGATATTGTGAGAATGAAAACAGAAAGGACAAGAATTTTGTCATCATGGAACTTAAATTTCAGAGAAGGGAGCCAGACAGTAAACCAAATAGATAAGTAAAACACAGGAAGTTTGAGGAAGTGATAAACAGCAAAAGGAAAAAGAAAAAGAAAAGAAGTGGGATAGGAAGTGCTGACAGTGGACTGCAGTGTTAAATAGGGTGGGTATTAAGGGTTTAATTGTATTCCTCCAAAGAGGAATTCAAGTCCTAATCACCAGGACCTCAGAATGTGACCTTATTTATAAACAGAATCTATGCAGATATAATGAGTTAAGAGGAAGTCATACTTGAGTGGAGTGGACTCTTAGTCCAATATGACTATTGTCTTTTGATCAGAAGATAACGTTTAGACACACAAAGAGAGCATCATGTGTTTACAGAAGCAGAGACTGGAGCATTGCAATTATAAGCCAAGGAACACCAAGGACTTCTGACCATCACCAGAACTAAGAAAAGGCAAGGAGGGATTGTATCCAACATCTGAAAGGGAATGTGGCCCTGCTGACACTTTAACTTAGACTTGTAGCCTCCAGAACCCTGGGAGAAAAAATAAATATCTCTTTTTTCAAGCCTTCTCAATAGTTTGGTACTTTATAATAGGAGCCATAGGAGATTAATATAGTGGGCAAGGAGTCCTCAGCTGTGGGGATGACATCTGAGGAGAGGCCTGAAGCTGGTGAGGGAGCACCCAGACAGTTGCCCTGAGGAAGAGGGAACAGCAAGTACACAGACTCAGAAGTAGGGGTGGACGTGGCAGGTCATGTGGCTGCAAGGAGGCCAGAGGGGCTGTGGTCAGGTTAGGAAAGGGAGAGCATTCGGGTCCAAGTGTAATAGAAACTAAACACCAGGAATCTTGGCTGACCTGTTAAAACACAGATAGCTGGGCACACCCCTGGACCCTCAGTGTTTCAGTAGGTCTGGGGTAGGCTCTGAGAATATACGTGTCTAATAAGTTCTTGATGCTGATATTGTTGGCCCAGGGGCCATGTTTTGAGAATCCTTGTCGTAGGACATATCGGGCATTGTAACAACTTAGAGCTTTGCTCTGTGTGAGCTAAAAACTATTCAAGGGTTAGATTAGAGGGGTGACACAGGTGGACTTCTGTTTTAGCAGGATGTTGTGCCTGCTGGGTGGGGAATAGGGTCACCAAAGGGTGACAGGTAGAAGCAAAGAAACCAATCATATATGATTATTAGAATAAAAATTATATAATATGAAGCACCTGTTTAAAAGTACCTAGGGACCAATATGTGTTGTTTGGGTATTATTTGGATAGGGGGAGGAGCATTTGGGTTAATTCATAGAAAACAAATACATAAATAAGAGATTTGAGTTACCATGATACCTTGAAAGCCTGGCATTCTTGGAGAACAGCACTTACTTAATAAGAGCTATATGACCTCTGCATGTCACCAGCTTCCCCTCCATTCATGTCCATGCACAGCCAGTTCAGAGACCAAGCACCTGTCAAGTCTGGAAATTCTTAATACACCCTGCAGGTCATCACTTGAGGATTTTTTTTTTTTTAACTGCCTTGAAAAAATGTCCCTTTACTCCATCCTAACAGCAACTCAGAATTCTTTGAATTTTAAGAGTTTTTGTTTCAGTAGCTAATGAGGACTCCAGTGAGCATGTCTGTTAAAGCTCTCAGATCACTCTCAGAGTGACCTTTATAAAGGTCCTAAAATAGGTTAGAATACCTATTATCTTTTTATATAAAGCTGGAATCTTACCGTGGAAGAAATTTCCAGTGTGAAGAATGAAAGAAACTACTAGGGTTAATAATGACCAAAAAAAGTAATATTTAGAATCATACATCCAACCTCTTTATAGCCTCTTTCTATTAACACTTTCTTTTTCCACTTCCTGTGTTCTCTCACCCTCTTATGGATTTATCATCTTGAAGGTAAAGCTAACAGTAGCTACTGAGATGGCTTCAAAACATGATGGTTTTATTTCTTGGCTGTTTGTAAGGTTCTCAGCTTTGCAATTTGTATTTTATAAATATCTTAACTTTAAAAAAAAAAAAGGTGAATTTTGAAACAATCAAAATCCTGGATAAAGACAAAGCCTATGTCCTTTCTATTCCAAGGGAAAAAGTGAAGCATCTTCAAAGTGTTATTTAGACCACTTCAGTGCTGATATACTGTATCATTAGCTAAAGCAGAAATTAACTTCTCTGTTCCTAGTTTCCATATCAGTAATATAAGGGAGTTTGGGTCAAACTCCAAAGTCCCTGGCAAGCTCTAGAATTAGCTGATTTAATTTGTACCATTGTATCCTAGATTTATTTTGACTCTAAAAAAGGGAAGTCATGTTATTTGTGTCCTTTCTAATACTGAAAATGAAATTCAAATCTTCTGGGGGTCAGACTGTAGTATAATTGAGTGAAATAGGTGACAAGCAAGAAAATAGAGTCAAGGATCAAGAACTGGCATCTGTGAGGAGACCATGGAGACCGATGCAGGGACTGTGGTAATCTGTGACTGAAGAACATTGATACTATGCTCTAGCCTCTGTGAGCACTAAAGAGATAGAGATGTGAGTTTATAACAGTTTCCAGTATTTCAGAAGCTCAAAATATTCTTTTTTGTTGATACCACCTTGATCTTTAAATTGACAACCAATTCGAATTAAAATATCATCACTGTGCAGGCCAAACTCTGGTAGCTCAATCCTATCTAAAAGCTACTGGTTTGCATGATGAAAGCCATTTTGGATAAGATTTATCCCTCTAGGGGGTTATTGTTGCAAGCTAAGTTTCCAAAGGGGAAGGATCCAGTAGCCTGAGTCCATATTAATTTTCTCTTTAAAAAACAAACAAACAAACAAAAAACCTACTAACCTTTTCCCCTATAAGGAAAAGGCTAAGTAAAGCATCATAATAGCCAGAGGTTAAACTGATAGTCAGAAAGATAGACACAGGATACCATAAAAATGCCTATAGGGCAAGAAAAACAGGTTTTGCAGAGGTGTCTTACCAACTGAGATTTGAGTTATAGCTCCATTGGCCAATTGGTGAACAGCCCAAGTTATGGCTGGGCTGACTAGTGAATCAAAGTGGTCACAGGATGAAAATTTGCTTTCTTTTTCTTCCCTCAAATGTATTGATATATCTCCCCATAGACTCTGTTCATTTCCAGCTTCAAAGTGAGTTTAATCACTGGTCATAAGTCACAAGGACTACCCAAAAACCACACCTAGAAAATAGACAAGTGAAGACAGAAAACTATAAATAGGATTGTTTCTTTTACAGAACTATTAATCAGATAAAGAAGTTAGCATCTTTAGAATATCTAAGTTTTTATCTACTGATAATTCATTTAATACATGGAGGCCCATAAAAATTTCAAGGAAAGGTACATAGGTTTATGGATTTTCTAAATAAATAAAATTAGTTTTCTTTCAGTTTGTTACCTTGCTGCTACATTATACAAAAAGAAATAATCTGAAATTTTCCACTAATATAGTTGTGACATCCAAGTGAAAGTATAGGCTATGTTCTGTATTGGAAGTTGGATTCCTCCACAAAAAAGCCTGAGTCAAAGTCTTGGGAATTTATTCTAGAGATGATCCCAGAAGCAGGAAGCATGAAAGGAGAAAAATCCAATTAAGTTGTAATATTGAATTGATGATGGTTGTAAGCATCTAGGTTTATTCCTACTGGGGGGCCTCTGAGAACAAGGTAGAAATGTCTCAGAATGCTCCCACCAAAAACCAAAGTATCTGATTCATTTATAGATTCTTAGTCTCTAATAGTTGAGATTTACTGTGGGTTTTATCTTTCTTGTATGTAATAACTGTTCATGGCTTTAGGAAAAGTCTTGAAGCAGAACAGCAGAGAGATACTTGGGGGCACTTGAGGTAGGACTCACCCATCAAATTACAGGTTCACTAAGATGTGTATAGATGTTCCCTGGGTCAGGAGAATTCCCTGGAGAAGGGAATGGCTACCTACTCCAGTATTCTTGCCTGGAGAATTCCATGAATGGAGGAGCCTGATGGGCTACAGTCCATGGAGTTTTTGCAGAGTCGGACAGGACTGAGGGACTAACACTTTCACACTTTTAAATTAAGTATACAAGATTGGACCACACCAAAAAGATAGGATGTCACCCTTTAGAGCATCTAGAAATGAAGTGGGATATAAAGAGAAACCCATGAATATGCCGAACAAGAGAGAAAACCTGGCACCCTTATATCATGACTGCCAGTTCCATTGGGTGCTGCCTGTGTGCCTATGTGAGTTCTATGTTTCACAAGCATTGATGTATGTAATCCTGACTACAACTTTATGCCATAAGCACTACATTTACTCCATTTTTCAATGATAAGCAAACTAATGATTAGGGAAATTGAGTCATAGTGTTTTAATATGCCACAGGAACAGAAAACTAACGATGGTTCAAAAACATGCCTTTTTCCCCCCAAAAAAGGCCCAAATCAAAAGTCATCAGGGATGATATCGTGAATCTCAGGCATTGATTTGCTGCCTCATATGTGATAACCCTAGAGAATGTTCTCAAGCCAGCAGTTGTTAAGGATATATTTATTTAATTATGGTTTCTGATCTTAAGCAATGATCAGCACACTAGCAAGTCACAAATAAAAAGTTTTCTCAACATCTAGTCAACTTCTCTGGGAAAATAGGAATCAAGTTAGAAATGTCTCATGGGTATTGAATTGTCAAGAAACACACCTACTGTATATCAAAAGATCCACTCATATAAAACAAGTGCTTATGCAAGTGTACCTGAAGAGAAATTTATGCTAGAAAGGAATTATGTTCTTTAAAAAAAAAAAAAAGTCCTTTTTTTTTCTCCTGCTGGGTATTACCATTGTGTGTCTTCAGAACAGAAGCAGGTTTTTACAATTCGTTAACTCAGTACCACCACTGGAGTGCCAAAGACTTGTGTACCCCACGCAGAGACCTTATTTCTCTTTCATGGTAACTAATGACTTCACCACCCTCTGCTTTCTTGGCTTCCAATACGGGTTTTGAATACCATGGGGAAGAAAATGGAAAAAAAAAAAAAAAAAAAAACAGACAATGGAAAAGGCACTTCTGAAAAATAATGGGTAAAGTTATATCATATCACAATGAGCATTTTTATTCTGTTTCATTTAATTTTGTTAAGCAGGTCAGGTGGGCGATTGTGGGCATGATTAAATGAGTCCCAGTAGGTGATACAGTAATTTGAAATCCTCTTAATGATGCCAACTGAACTGTTACAATGTGATTCTTGGCAATTAAGACATTTATCCACCCGGATTGGTATTATTTTCTTTGCTGTTTATGATATACACCTTTTTGTGATTTGAGTTTCAATTTTGGCTCAAATAGAGGGATTTTTAAAAATTGTATTCAATTCTTTTCTATTAGTTACCTAGTTAATTTAATTTTCTCGGATATGAAATGATACCAACAAGCAGATATACACACTGCCACAGAAATTCTTTCCATGTTGCTTAAAAATATAACAGTGAATAAAATAGAAAGAAAAAAGTAAACACTCAAACAATGTAGACATAAATGGTGATGGACTTGGATGCAATATGAAAGCTGGCTTGTCCAACCTGCTTAACATATGGTCAGAGATATCAGTGTCTTTCTTGGTTCCTTAATTTTTCTCAGAAGGTCTTAATTTTCAAAACATATTGTTCTGTTAATAACTGGCCAAAGAATATTGGCATGTGAGTTTTTAAAAATCAGAGCCTACAACAGTGAGTATGTTTCTCCCTTTTTCATGCTATTATAATAAAGGGAAAATGGACATCGTTGGATTTTTGCTTGGGCTTCAGACCTCCTTGACATTCCTTGACACTGTGTGCCCAATTAGGGGTGGATATAATTTGGGGACAGGGGCTTGGTGGTAAAGAATCTGCCTGTGATACAGGAGATGCAGGTTCAATCCCTGGGTTGAGAAGATCCTCCGGAGAAGGAAATGGCAACCCACTCCACTCCAGTATTCTTGCTTGGGAAATCCCATGGAGAGAGGAGCCTGGCAGGCTACAGACCATGGAACTGCAAAAGAGTCAGACCATGACTTAGCGACTAAACAACAACATAATCTGGGGGCAGGGTCCACAGCTTTCCTTGAAGTCTCAGAGGGCCTTGAGACATTCCTGCACAATACACACACACACACCCCAAACAAACAAAAATACAAAGCAAGATGAGGAGAAAATGAACTACAACGCTGAGATAATTTGACCTTTAATTATTTTCTTGACATCAAAGGATGTCAAAGAATTGTCTACTCTGTTGCATAGTTCTGATCCATGCCAGAAAAAAAACTTTCTGTGTCTCTATTTTAGCAAAACGTTCTCCTTAACCCCTTGGCAGTACTCAAGTTTTGATGTTAGACAATCTTAAGGATTCCTTGAATAGTCCTCTGTGCCAAATTCATGGCTCACATGCAGCACCTAAACCAAGCTATAAGATCCGTATTTGTGTGATCTAATTTAACCTTATAATATAATTATACCTAACTCCCTCCAATATTTATACAATTATTCTGTGCCTTGTTTATTTGTATTGTTGTTCAGTCGCTCAGTTGTGTCTGAATCTTTGCAACCCCATGGACCGCAGTACACCAGGCTTCCCTGTCCTTCACCATCTCCCAGAGCTTGCTCAAACTCATTTCCATTTGTATAAACTGCTTTAAATTCTCGTGCAAATAATAATCATATGTGAGAAAAGTTATTTTTTGGCCCTGATCTTACTTTATTTTCCCTAGTAGCACTTACAGTTAACCAGCTGACTTTACATTATATGTTACTTTGTTTTTGAGTTTTGTCTGTCACTCCAATAAAAAGTATGTCATCAGGCTTTGGCAGGATATTGGCTAACATGTTCAGCATTATACCCCAGTTCTTAGAACAAAGGGCAGCCATAACAGGACCTTGGTGGAGATTTGCTGAATGAACTCGGTTATCTGAGCTCATAGAAAAGGTTATAGAGACCAAATGTTCCCCAGAGACCAGCCAGCTGATTCGCTTCTCTGTGTTGTTTTGATTCCTCCTAATGAACTGTCCAAAGTGTTAAAACAGAATCATGTTTTAGTTTTGCAATATCTTATGTTTAGACAGAAATCCATTCTTTATACATGAATGTTCCCTATTTAAATAACAATATAATTCTTAGCACTTGTTTTAAGTGATTCTAAAAGGAGGAAATCATTGGCTTTACAAGCATCGCATAATTGAAAATCTGGGTACATTTTAGCAAAGGCTAATGGGTACATATTTATTTTTCTGTGGAGTTGCTTTTGTATAGTGCCTTGAAAGGAACTCTTATTAAACTTTTAATGATATTCAAAACAAGCTCTCTTTTATGTTTCTAAAGAAAATTAGCATGCTGTTTGCAGCCTTATACCAGCTTCAGTTTCATGGCCTTTAAATCATCATTTATATATTCCTAGTGTTCAGCACAGAACAAAATATGTCCCATAGAATTCATGGTTTGTTTTAAGGATGCATGAGAGTACAATTGAGAACCATGCAATTCATAACAAATTCAATCTAGACAAGACAGCATGTCATTCAATGCAGCCCCACCTATTTCTCCTTTCCCACAAGAGACTGAAGAATGGAAGTCATTTGCTCAAATATGAAATTCATGAAACACTTTAATTCTATGACAGCCATACACCAAGGACCAGAAAAATCATTTCATCTTATAATGTTTTAGAGACCCCAGGCAAATGTAAACAGTAGACGCTGTTAGACATTAAGGATTCATTACAACTGCTAAACAGCTAAACTGAAAATCTACTGATTTATTTGGAATTCCATAGGATTCCAGTGGGAGACTTATTAAATTATTTATTAAACTTCAGTGGAAAAAATTACTTTTTGTTAAATCTGAATATAGCACTTATAGGTGTCCTTGTTTCATACCATGGTTTATATTAAGGGATAAAATACATGGTAAAATAGAATTTAGCATCTAACATTAATCCACCAGTAGTAATCCATTTTAATATAGGACTATAGTTTTTCAGTAAGCTGACTCCATAGTGATTTGTTGGCTCAGATGGTAAAGAATCCACCTGCAGTGTGGGAAACCTGGGTTCGATCCCTGGGTTGGGCAGGTCCTGAAGGAGGGCAAAGCAACCCACTCCAGTGTTCTTGCCTGGAGTATCCCCATGGACAGAAAAGCCTGGCGGACTACAGTCCATGGGGTCGCAGAGTTGGACACAACTGAGTGACTATCACAGCACATGGTCTTGTGATAAGATTTGCCTCAACAGTGAGGCTTGTCTGAGTCCCAGAGACCAAGGTTTGGTTTTCACACAGAGAGAATATTCCTGTCAACCAATGTCTTCTGAGAAAACTATCTACGTAATTTCATTATAACTGGTTCTACATCATTCATCTTCCAAACTTTTCGAATACCTGGCACAAACAAAGGATGCTGTTCTTAAGTGGGTGTGTTCTTGTCAAATACTTATGCCCATAAATCACATATAATTATAGGTGTGTGTCTGTACCACATCTGTTCACAGAGCCAGATATCATCTGTATACATCCAGCTATTGTGTGTGTCTGTACACACACAGACATTGTGAACAACTGAACACACAGCAAAATGGATATAGTGAACTCTAGGAATAGTAGAGGGGCATAGAAAGAATTATATAGAGAGGATGGAGTGAGCAATGCCAGTTGTGACACATGTAATCATGCAGAAAAAGCATCCAACTTGACGCTTTCAAGTTTGTATTGTTTCAAGTTTATGGATTAGTCAAAAGTCCCAAGAGGACAGGTGACTGAGTGAACTTGATCTCAGATAAAACTGGTGGATAAAACCTCTAGTATAACAGTGGAATAGAATCAAATAAGCTATCTAAGTGACACAACAGTAATTTAAAGTAGGACCCGTGACTACTAAAACTTGATCACTGAAGAGATGGGAAGAGAGGGGTGTGTAAAGCTGATCACAGGGAAGACAGGGCAGCACAAAGGAATTGTGTCCCTGTAAGGAAGGCGGGTTTCATCAGGGTCCTGATGAGTGGGAAAAAAGAGACGAGAAAGATAGAGCACGTGTGAAAGTCAGAGGGAGCGATTTGAACATGCTATTCTGTTGTCCTTCAAGATGGAAGAATGGGGCCAAAAGGAAAGACATGCAGGCAGGACCTAGAAGTTAGCAAAGGCAAGCAAAGAGATTCGCTGCTAAAGCCTCCAGAAGCACCCCAGCCCTGCTGAGCCATTGATTTTTACCCCAGTGAGATTTCTGATCTACAGAACAAATCTCTATTGTTTTAAGCCACCAAGTTTGTGTTAATTTGTTATAACAGTAATAGCAAACCACTGCACCCATTCTTGGGCTTTCCTTGTAGCTCAGATGGTAAAGAACCTGCCTGCAAATCAGGAGACCTGTGTTTGATCACTGGGTAGGGAAGATCCCCTGGAGAAGGGAATGGCTACCCACTCCAGTATTCTTGCATGGAGAATTCCATGGAGAGAGGAGCCTGGCAGTCTACAGTTTATGGGGTCACAAAGAGTTGGACACGACTGAGTGACTAACACACACACACACACACACCCATTCTTACCAGAAGTAGCCAGTTTCCATGTGAATTTTATCAAACTATCTTTTATTGTACTCACTGGATCCAGTAAACTAGAAACAATATTTTTGGTTTAAATAAAATGTATTCATCTTCCATTCTTCCTGCCACCACCTTAAGTTAGAAATGAATTATTTATTTACTTTTGGAGGATTATTTTTCAAGCTAGAAGGATCCAAAGAATTCTTGTCATCTCCATATCAAATCTGGCTGTTCAAATCGATAAGGCCAGTAGACTTCATATTAGTTCAGATACATTACTTAAGATAATTTTTTAACCAGTTTAATAATAAAGGAAGAAGTTGATTTTTTTTCTTTTATTAGCAAGCAATTAAATTAATTCAATTTTCTTTTACCTAATTTTAAAGTTATTTAATCCATTAATAACAGGTCTGTTAAAGATCCTGAAATTTGTTTGATCATTTAATGCTTTTGTTGGGAGATAAAAGTTAAGCTCTGATGTCTCTAAACTGAGAAGCAAAAAGTCATTTTTCACAGTCCATTTGCTCCTTCAATCACTTTATATGTCCCTCACGGAAGTGTGTCTATATATCTTGTCCATCATAACCCAGCTAATTCCTCACCCTGTATGTTTATTCCCAATAAGATGAATAGATCAAGGGCCTCTCTGAGGTGTTAGCCCCGGGCTCCAAATCATAAATCTTGGACTATCTCCTTTCTTTTCTGACTGCTGCTGCTGCTAAGTCACTTCAGTCGTGTCCACCTCTGTGTGACCCCATAGATGGCAGCCCATCAGGCTCCCCCGGTCCCTGGGATTCTCCGGGCAAGAACACTGGAGTGGGTTGCCATTTCCTTCTCCAATGCGTGCAAGTGAAAAGCGAAAGTGAAGTCGCTCAGTCGTGTCCGACTCTTAGCGACCCCAAGGACTGCAGCCTACCAGGCTCATCCGTCCATGGGATTTTCCAGGCAAGAGTACTAGAGTGCGGTGCCATTGCCTCCTCCGTTCTTTGCTGGCATTTGCCACCAAATAGAGTCTGGATTCGACAAGATGCTTCCAATTCACCTTCATTAAAGACTAACCAAAAGTAGCGAGCTTGTATGTTGCCACTTTACTTTACAAACAACAATAATAAAACTAACAAGGAAAACAAAATACAAGATCAAGCCCACAAGTTTTGAAGTCAAACTAGAGTTTCTACATTGGTTCTCAGTCTACCTTCAAGGGGACCTTGGACAACTAAGACAACGTCTTCCAGCTCTCATTTCCTCACATATGTTAGGGAGAAGTTACAGTATTTATTTTAGTTGCTTGTTTAATTGCTTACATGAGATGCCATCTTCAAAGTTTTTACATACCTCCAGCCTGTGGCAACTCCTTAATAAAATGCCACTATTATCTTACTTCTCTTAATTAAGTATTTGAGTGCAAGACATGACTTTTAACTTTTTTGGGTGGCATCTTCTTCATCTGTTCATTAATGAAGTTTCACGAGATAATAACCTATCATTTTCCCTTTAGTAGTGAAATTCTAAGAATATAAACATAAAGAACACAGTTGCAAAAGTGTATAAAAGGATGTCAAAAGACAATAATGTTATTTATATATGTTTCTACAACTGTCTTTTTTCAACAATCACTCCCATATTAGCTATGAAGTTTTACTGTGTCATAGATCATTTGGGAAATATTATGATCTCTGAGGTTTCTTCAATAAACATTTCTAATATAATAAAATCTAATATTTATTGTTTTACTGGCACTGTCCTGTGCTGTATGTGTACAAACTCACTTGATCCTTGAAAAACTCATAAATACACACACACACACACACTGGGAAAGTTGTATGTGTGTATATTTATAAGTATAAATATAATTTATATTTATTTATAAGTATAAATATACATATAAATTTATGTATATGTATATATATGTTGTGTGTATGTATATATATAAATATATTTATATTTATAAAGTTTATATATATATTTAAGGATATATATCCTTAAACTAATACCTTAATACATATTATACACATTATTATGTATGATATATATTATATAGTTCTAATTGATATAAAATTCTAACTGATATATATTTATACATAAATAAAAGGGAAGTTATATATTATATATATATATAGACAAATATATACATAGTTGATGAGGATACTCAGGCAGAACTTTCTCAGTGTATTTATTCAGTAAACTTTTACTATATCATTAAATTTTTATCAATATCATTACCATTTATCAATAAGTTCTAACTTTGCAGAATAAAACTGCTTTGTGATCTAACTCTCTCTCTACCTTTATACATCTTTTAGAACAAACTAGACTTTTAGGAACCATCTGAAATTCTAACTTGAAAATATTTTCAAATATCTAGAATGATTTTAATAAATTTTTAAATAGCCTAGTAGGTTCTAAATAAAAGTATAGAATGCCAAGTACAGGAAATAAACACATAACTATGTTAATATGAGACTTAAGTACCGGCATAAAAGTTTCGATCATTTTAAAAGGAAAATCATGTTAAATAAAGAGTGAAATCAGGAAGCTATGCCCAATAAAAATGATAATTCTTGGGCAGGACTGCTCAGTAAAAATCTAGTATGAAATATGCATGTGAACCATGTGTATTATTTTACACTTTCTAGCAACCATATTTTTAAAAATGTAAATAGATGAAATTAATTTAACAATATGTTAAACACATTACATTCAAAATATTTTCATGTCAACATATAATATTAAAGATTATTCATGAGCTCTATTACTTTCTGTTTGTCATACGTACTCTGAAATCGAGTGCGGATTTGATACTTACAGAACATCTCAGTTCAGACTATCTACTTGCAAGTGCTCAACAAATACATAGAACTAGTAACTACCAAGTTGGACAATACAGATTTAAGTCTGTACAGACTGTGGCTAAAGTCTAAGGCATTACAATAGATTAATCTTCTAAAATCATGTATTCAATTTTGAGATTCTAAAATTATTTTAAGAAGATATTATCTCTAATTTACATAGAAATCACCACTAGTTACAGGTGATAGGTGTCAGCTTTGCAGGTACTGGGACTGCAGGAGGGAGGAAAAGGAACACTAGGAAGAAACAAAGGGTCTAGAATCGAGTCTTGGCTTGACTAAGTCATTTAAAATGCACAGAGCTCATTTTTCTC
This sequence comes from Muntiacus reevesi, assembly GCF_963930625.1. Lineage (NCBI taxonomy): Eukaryota > Metazoa > Chordata > Mammalia > Artiodactyla > Cervidae > Muntiacus > Muntiacus reevesi. The sequence continues at coordinate 92,171,343 of NC_089252.1, forward strand.
ACCTCTAAATTGGGGCATATTACATATTCTATGTACTTCTCTGCATCATTCTGAGGATATAATGAACTAACTTAATTTGTAGAGAATATGATATAAAGAATGATAACAATGGTTGTTTTTGAGATAATAGTGATGATTAATGTTTGGTGAGGAGGAAGATGATATCAGCATTGTTGTTTTTAACCTAAAATCTATACTAAAAAATCTTTCCATAGGAGAATTGTTCTAAAAATAGATTTCTACTTATATCATTAACATATAAAATTCTTAAGAGTAGAAATGTCAACCAGTTACATAATTATTAAATTTGTTTAACTGTTGTTCTTAATGTACTTATTCACCAAAATTAGATCTTTAGTCCTAAAAATATGTCAAGAGATAAAGAAAGTCATCATGGGACATGAGGGTGCAACAACATAATGGGAATGATAATGTTTATTTCCATGAGCTATATGAACTAGAAGTATATTATAGGCCAGGGAAAAGTCATTTTGACTGTATTATCATAATAAAACTCTACATCAACACTCTGTGTCAACGAAACAAGTCAACGAAAAGGATTTTATATTTTACCACGACACAGGAAATTTTAATAAGAAATAGTTCAATTAAGCACTATGATTTGCTGAGTTGTTAAACGTTCATTTATTCTCAACTGGTTTACCATAAATATAAAATGCTTTTCTAAGTAAGAGTACAGGATTGCACATTAAAAAGTAGTTAAAGAATTTTAGGAAAAGCTTGTAGTTAAAGATATAAATTGTAATTACCCTTTATTTTTGGTGAGAGAAATGTCAGGGACAGCATATGAGAGAAAAATTTGGATTAAGTCACATATTTGTAGAAGTTTCTTCAAAAGTTTTGTGTATGTTAGTCAAAGTGAAACAGAGAATACCCTGATTTGAAATAATATTAATAACAACATTAAATCTTAAGGTTCTATATCAAAGAGTAATAAACAGGTTAAGAATTAGATATCTAAGGACAAGATACATGCTTCATACTTTGGTTTGGTTTAGTTAGAAAAACTGTGTTCTCAAATGGAATATTTTGCAGAAACCCAATATGTAAAACAAGCTAAAGTGATATCTTATTAAAATAACTTATTTGTCTGTTCAAATTTATATTTTCTTCTTAATGTCCATCAATAAAAAAGCAATTGTAATCAATTAAAATATTTAGAATTAGTTTAAGATTATTATCAAGCTTTGGTTCTCATTATCTGTTTGTGCCTTTATATATGACTAACTATAAATAAGAGGAGAAGCAACGTGAAATTTCTGATATCAATTAATTGTAACCAACAAATATGAAAACATCATGTAGTTCAAGGTAACAGTAGTCATTGTGTTTGTGTTTCTTAAGTATTTCCACCTGTGATGTTTCCATTCTCTTTAATATAGAGCACCCAGAACTGGAAATGTGGTGAACTTTGTTTTAAAGTTTAATCACTAATGATACCAAGAACTGGCTCATACACACTACCATAAGAGTAAGGGCTGTTTTTGCTGTTCAGTCACCGAGCACGTGGACTGCAGCATGCCAGGCTTCCCTGTCCCTCACCACCTTCCAGAGTTTGTCCAAGTTCGTGTCCACTGAGTAAAAGGTATACAACTACAACTTAGTATGTTTTAGAAGTATCTTTTATATACGCTAAAGGGTGTGTTGTTCTTGTTGTTCTTGTTTAGTTACTCAGTCGTGTCTGACTCTTTAGAGACCTCACGGACTGTAGCCCATGAAGTTCTTCTGTCCATGAGATTTTCCAGGCCAAGAATATTGGAGTGGGTTGCCATTTTCTTCTCTAGGGGATCTTCTCAAAGGATGCATATCAAGCAGAAGAAAAATTATGTCACATGGAAAGGCTAAGTTGCAAGAAGAAATGTGATAAAATATACTGGTACATATGTGAGTAAATTTAAAAATAACTAACATTATAAAATATAATAATATTGTCTAATGTGGGAATAATTAAAACTGAAACTGGATAATGGCAATATTCAAGTTGGGAGGAGATAATTAGAGTAAACTACTGTAAGGTCTTATATTATTCGTAGTATGATAAAAATATTAGCTTCAGATGTCATTAAGATAGGCAGACATGTTACAACAGCTTGGGTAACACTAAAGGACATACAACATAGACCTCTTAAACAAATAAAGTCATAAAGGAGAACTAAGCAAAAACCCATTACCAATATAAAGAGAAGAAAGAAGAAAAGACTACAGTAAGTCAACATGATGACAACATACAGAATTGTCATACAGGTTGTAAAAAATCCAGCAGCTGTCTGCTATTTCCAGGAGATAGATCTAAATTTAAAGACTTAGAGGAATTGAAAGATGATTCTTTGCAATCCTGTGGACTATAGCCAGCCCCTCCTCTGTCCAAGGGGTTTTCCAGGCAAGAATACTGGAGTGGGTTGCCATTTCCTTCTCCAGGGAATCTTCCTGACCCAGAGACAGAACCCACATCTCCTGCATCAGCAGGTGGATTCTTTACCAATTCACTGAGCCACCAGGGAAGCTCCAATTATCAGGTAAATATTAACTAAAAGAAAATGAGTATAGAAATAATAATATTAGACAACATAGACTTTAAGACAAAGATAATTCATATAAATAGCAATGGCATTTAGTTCACTATGAAGTTGCTCAGTCGTGTCCGACTCTTTGTGACCCCACAGACTGACTATAGACCACCAGGCTCCTCCATCCATGGGATTTTCCAGACAAGAATACTGGAGTGGGTTGCCATTTCCCTCTCCAGGAGATCCCAACCCAGGGATTGAGCCAGGGTCTCCTGCATTGTAGGCAGACGCTTTACAGTCTGAGCCACCAGGGAACTTAGTTCATTAAGATACAAAATTCTAAACTAGTATAAACCTAACAGCACAACTTCAAAATACATAGAGTAGAAAATGTTGAGTACAAGATGAAAAATACGCAAGCTCACCATCAGAATGGAAGAACGGTGTGCATTTTGTACAAGCAGAAGAAGACTTTCTAGAGATATAAAAAATTTAATCAACGCAATTAGCTAGCTTGATCAGAAATTCTTAATATCTACAAGGTCCTCTTGAATTCCCTGACCTCCTTTCAAGAGGAAAGCGGAAAGTTCACAGGTCCCTATGATCTTGAATGCGTTTAATCTCCTGTGTACACAGACTGCAGAAGTATGAGAGTGATGGAGACACAGTTTTCAATAAGCGCCGCATGGATACACCGGTTCTCTTTTGAACAAAGGGATTATATAGTACCCTAATTCTATGACAACAGTAAAGTTCAGTCCTACATCCTATCAGTCTTAGAAAACTGCTGAAACTTTCCAGAAGAGGAGAGTGCCAGCGCACACCACACACATTCCTGTCACCTCACTGTGTGCTGCTCTACCCTTAGGAGAACTAAGCCAGAACTTAGTTAACTATCTCAGAGAACTTAGAGAACTATCACTGGCCTTTCATTGAGCTTGTTCTTACCTGTCTGGTTTTAAACGAGCAGACAAGTGCACTTCTGAATTTTAACTCAGTGACACTTTGCAGAGTTAAACAATCCCTAACCACAACCTGTTCTCAAGATTTTCAAGCACTGCCTACATATAGAAAAAGGGTGTATGTTTCAGAGAATGGGGATGGTATTTCAAAATCTGCACCAAAAAAAGAGTTTGTGAACCTGGAATTTCAAAGTGTTTAAAACTGGTTCACAGTTACTATGAAAGTGTATATGGGGTTTTATTAATATTTGAGGTAGTTAAAAATAAAATCAGAATTAAAAGTACTAAGCATCACGGAGTAGAGGACCCTCAGCAGAGCACAGTTAAGAAAACCACGAGCCTGTAACACAGACGACTGCTACACAGATCTTTAAACACACAGGAAAAGCGAGATACAGGTACTGGGTATTTCCCACTAAGGAGGTCATTTCAGCCATCATATGTCATCATGCGAGTCACTGCGGGGTCATATCCCTGCCAGCAAGTATATAATCCAGGTGTGTTTGTGCTAAGTCACTCAGTCGTGTCCAACTCTGTGTGACCCCATGGACTGTAGTTCATCAGGCTCCTCCGTCCATGGGATTCTCCAGGCAAGAACACTGGAGTGAGTGGCCGTTTCCTCCTCCAGGGGATCTTCCTGACCCAGGGTTCGAACCTGCATCTCTTCTATCTCCTGCATTGGCAGGCAGGTTTTTTACCACTAGTGCCACCTGGGAAGCCCAATATAATCCAAGGACACGCACAAATAACCCTCGCACAGATACACATACAAACACACACCATGGATGACTCAATGTGGTTAAGTACTACGCACAGTAAAAGTTTCTGCCGAAACTTCTTTGCTGATTGATTTAGTAATTCAACTAAAACTTTTAAAGCTTTTACCAAATGTTGGGCACCATGGTAGACACAGGAGATGAAACACTGACCAAGACAGACACGATTCCTGCTCACATGGAACCTGCATCCTAATTCAGGAGACAGACCAAATTAAGAAAAGAATGAAATGAATGAGATAGTTTCAAAGAATGTCAACTTCCTTGAAGGAAATAAAAATCCTAGATGCAATTTCACAACTTCAGCCTACTGACATATTGGGTCAAATAATTCTTTACTATGGGAGTGGTGCTGTGCATTGTAGGATATTTAGTAGCATCTCTGGCTTCTATTCACTAGATACCAATAGCACCTTCTCAGTTAAAACAACCAGCAAAATCTCCAGAAATTGCCACATATCCCCTGGGGGGTGGGGCAGGCAAATTCCTCCCCAGTTGAAAACCACTGTACAAGAGTGATGGGAATAAGGGTGAAAAGTTTTTTGCTTTTGTTTTTCTTGGATGGTCAGGAAAGACCTCTTTGAGACCAAAAAAAAAAAAAAATCCAACCAGGAAATATTTTGGAAGAAAGCTTTCTAGGCAGAGTTGAACAGTTAAGTGCTAAAGTGATAAGGTGATAATGAACTTGAAGTCCTAAAGGAACAGACAGAGGCTTATTTGACTGAAGAGAAGCAGGATATGGCATCAGAGAGGCAGACAAGAACAGATAGAGCTTTACAGGCCACGGTAGAAAGTTTAGATTTTTTTAAATGTGATAAATTTAGATAAAAAAGAGAATTTCAGATTAACTGTGAAGGAAGAAAGATTTCTAGTCAGACATTTAAAGGTGGAAAGACCTGGATTTTTACAGGCTAGAGTGAAAGACAGAAGTATTTGAGGTACTGATAAAAGATCAGAGAGGATAGAACCTGCCTGGAGTAGAGTAAAGGATGAACAGAAATGGAATTGAAGAATTGTCAGTAAAGTAGAATCTAACTCAGGAGGAAGGGACTTTTGAGGGGAATCTTCTACTCCAACCACCATTGGATGACAACTCAGAAGAACGTTCTCAAGGAGAGGATATTCTAGGCAACATTCTGAAAGCCGCTGTGAGCTATGGGACCCAATACATGTGCATGAATTCTGGCTCAATCCCGAACATTCCCCTTTAGGGAGGGAGGGCCCAAAGCCAAGAGCAAGCCAAGCTAATGCCTAAGAGGACCCAGAGACCAACAATCCAGGGATAGGCAACTAATAGTACAAAGCTGTCAATGGCTTGATTCTAATATTGGATTGACCAAAAAGTTTCTTCTGGTTTTTCCCTATGCTGTTATGGAAAAACCCAAACTAATTTTTGGCCAACCCAATACATTATTCTTAGAGGTTTTTAGGGGCAACCCTTTCAGACCAGTAAAGACAAAAATAATGAACATTTGCTCTTTATTCCAACTCCCTCATAGTTGTAGCATTGCTGCCATTTTAAAAAATATTGGCATGTGTGAGGCATGTGTCTAGGTAATTTTCTCATTTAATCTTCTGAACAGTCCTATGAGGTAGATTCTCTTATTTCCAGCATTAAAAACATAAGGCACTAGAGCCATGAGATATCCTGTTACTTGCCCATGGAGTCTGAAACTTAAGTAGTTCTGACTCAAGTTCAATTTCTGAGCCAACATATAATACTCAGATAAATCAACCCGTACCATATACTGCTCAGATGAAGTGATTGACAAATGTGAAATCTCTTGCCAAAGGTCATGCCCAGCTAATGTCTGGTTGAGGAACAATTTGTAATGAATTGCTAACATGTGAAGACCCATTTAGTCTGGGAGTTGGTGATGGACAGGGAAGCCTGGGGTGTTGCTGTTCACGGGGTCGCAAAGAGTTGGACACAACTGAGTAACTGAACTGAACTGAACTGAACTGAAGACTCACTAATGCTAGTTATTCTTCTAAGCATTGTTTACACATTATGTTGTCTCATCTTCACAAAATCTACAATAAAGGTCTTATTAGTTGTCTCTTTTTATAGATGAGGAATTGGAGGGTGAGAGATCTTAAATAACTTGTCCAAAGTCACATGGGCTTCCCTGGTAGCTCAGAGGTAAAGAATTCGCCTGTAGTGTAGGAGATGCAGGTCCACAGATTCAGTCCCTGGGTTGTGAAGATCCCCTGGAGAAGGAAATAGCAATCCACTCCAGTATTCTTACATGGGAAATCCCATGGACAGAGGACCCTGGTGGGCTATAGTCCATGGGGTTGCAAAAGTCAGACACAGCTTAGTGACTAAAGCCACCACCAACACCAAAGTTACACAAACAGCAAGCGGTAGAATTGAGAATGTAATTTAGACAGTCAAATGCCCAGGTCTTCATTACTGCACTAAATATCATAGAACCCAGTTCTTTTCAGAAACAAGAAACTCTTTTAGAAACTCTTATATAGTCTTATTTCTTAAAAATAAGACATATGATTTTAAATATTGCAACCTTATTTAAAAGAATTCACAAAGATGTCTGATAATGTTCTAACCAGAGGCAGTCCCTTGGAAAGCCTCAGTTACTGTGTTTCTGTTTGTGCAGAAGTTCTAAAGAAAATATGATAAATTCATTATTTAATTCAAGTCACACGATACCTTAACTTCTAAATAAGCATAGGAAAAGAGGGCTTTGGACATTGATTCTACAGTCCCATTTAATTCACAGGCCAGTTAACGAGCTCAGGTATGTCCACATTACTTCAGGTAAAGATCTGTTCCTGTCTCATTTGCACTCGCATCTCCAGATCTTCTAACCAAACACAGTTTGAGGAATCAATAAAGACCTAGAGTTCACACTTCCCATGGCATCATTGTGACATAAGAGACTGACCCAACCTGTTGGTGACCCAGTCTGTAGAAAAGTGTATATTCTCAAGCAAGAAAATTGAAGGTACTAAAATGTATCTGTGAAACATTAGAAGAGAGGCAGTGCTTGGCATCAGAAGTGGCAGATTTCAGTCCAGTGTTACCCTTTACAAGTTTTGTGGCCTTGGGCAAGTCACTACAATGGTTCTGAGATCAGGGCTCTTCATTCTGCAGGAGGCAACATGATCTTGACCCTGGCTACCAGGCAGGTTGCAGTGCAGATCAATAAAACAGTGTGTTGGGTAGTTTATGGGCTGTATAATGATGCTCTAACAGTAAAGGACAATGTTCATAATAGAGATAATTTTAACTGAACTAAACAGAGCACATCTCACTTGTCCTCAGGTCCTTTTGATAATGCCTGAGTGCTGCAGCCAAGCTGACTCAAACCGATGTATTCTGGGGCTACAGGAAAGACGAAGTCGACAGGAATAATATATGCATGCTGCTGGCAGTTTCCTGAGATAGAAACGGAAAATTCTTAGTCTTTCAAGGCACTAAATCCAACCTGACTAGGCACAACTAATGTGAATGAGACAACCTTTGCAGACTCTGTAGCAACTAGCTTTGAAATCTTTAATATTAATAGTACCAATAACAATAATAGCAGTTCATGTATCAGTTAATTACTTTTGCAAACAAAATGCTCTAAGACTTATAAGCTTAAGAAAAATTGTTTATTCTTGGTTTCTCTAACTGTAAGTTGGTTGAACTCAGACAGCCCTGACTCAGAATGAGGCCCACTGGGGCTTGGCTTTTCATCCTGGGTTGGGCTCCTATGTGCCCATTCTGGAGCCCAGGCAAAGGGGACAGCAGCTACATAGGGCAAAGCCTTTTCAGAGCAATGTCACAGGTGCTAGGGAACCCATGTGAGAGCTCATTTCAGACCTCTGACCCAATCTGTTTCAGTCATATTCGCTAGGCACTTAACTATGTGTTCAAGCAACTGAATGCTTTACCCTTATTCTTTCAAATAATTTTCACATCAATGCTATAAAACCAGGCTTATTTTCCTCCTCATTTAAAAGAGAATGAAATGGAAGTAAAGAGAAATTAAGAAACTTTCCCAATATCTTGCTGCTAGTCAATGGCAGGGCCAGGATTCCTGTATCGGCAGTGGACTTCAGGGATTTGCCAGTATATTCTACTGTCTGCTTAAATCCTTAATCTATCAATACTGCAATTAAAATGAGACTAGTTTCAAAGTGTTGGATATACCTGTGTTCCCATACCATGACACTTAAATGTGAATTTTGTTTTGTTTATGTTATGAGATATTTTCTACACAAAAAGTGTGTATATTGATAACACGCATCTACCCTGCGAAGTCTAATAAAATCAACACAGAAATCTACCACCCAGAATCTAGAATATTGCCAACATCTTTGTGTGCTCTCTCTCTGTATCAACTTTATGCCTCCTCCCTGAAAGTAACCACTCTCTTGAATTTTATATTTATTAATCTCTTGCTTTTTTAAACAGGTTGATCATATATGTCTGTGTCAAATACTTTTGCTTAATTGAAACTTCAACTGTGCTGTAATGTATAACTACAGTTAATCTATCTTTTTATTATTGTATAACACTATATTTAGTGAATATACCACAATCTTTCAATTATCCTATCTGGGTTTCTTCTAATGTGTACACTATTAAAAATAATGCTTCTATGAACAATTTCAGTATTAATGTATGGGTTTTTGCTATTCCACCATCCTTACCAATATCTGGTATTGTCAGACTCATAATTTAGGGAAAGTAAAATAATATTTTATTGTGATGTTAATTTGTGTTTCCCTGCTTACTAAGCAATTTTGGCACATTTTTCTTAGGTAATCTACCACATATGTTTTCCTACCTGAAAACTGCTTATCCATGACCCTGGCCAAATTTTCCTACTGGGTTATTTGTCTTCTTTATTGATTCATATCCACTGTTTATATAGTAATTACATTCATATAAAAGTACCCTTTAAATATATTACTGATATCTTCTTTGTCTTTTCATTCTCTTTATAGGAAATAGTTAAAAGATTTATCAACTTTTTCCTGCACAGTTGTACTGACTTGAATAGTGTCCGACTCAAAATTCATGTCCACTCAACACCTGTGCGTGAGACTTTATCTGGAAATAGGGTCTTTACAAATATAATCACATTAAGATGAAGTCACACTCGATTAGGGTGGGCCCTAAATCCAATCACTGATGTCTTATAAAAGGAAAATGAGGACACAGAAAGAGAACAGCCACAGGGGAGATCGCATGACAATAGAGGGAGACACTGAAATAGGGTCACTGGACCAAGGCTTGCCAGTAAGGACCAGAAGCCGGGAAGAGTCAAGGAGTAATTTTTTCCTAAAGCATTCAGAACACAGAGGCACCTTGTAGTCTTCAAAACCATGAGGAAATATATTTTTGTATTGTAAACCACCCAGTTTGTAGTAATTTATTACAGCAAGCACAAGAAACTAATACAATTGTCAACCATTTTTGTATTATAACTTCTTTAATTTTAAAGCTATAAAAGAAAAACAACCTCCATATTTTTATCTAAAATTGTAAATCCTTGCCTTCACATTTAAGCTTTAAATTCATCACGTACTACTTTTCTTTATGGGCATGAGATAGGAATCTCATTTTATTGATTTGTTTGTTTATTTGAATAATGAATTGTTCCAGTACCATTTATTGAAAGGTTCATTTTTCTCCATAACTTTGCAAAAGTTCCATTATATATGAAAATGCCACATAAGTTTGGGTTTCCTTTTGGGTTTTTGGGTATGTTCCATTGGTCAAATTGCCTATCATGCTATTCTTTATTGATTATTATAAATTTATTATAATTCTTCCTATCTAATAGAGCTAATACTTTCACATTCTTTCTCTTTTCTTTTTTTCTTCAGAAGTCTCTTTGGTTGTTCTTAGGCATTTAATTTTCCATTTAAATTTAAAATCAGCTTGTAAAGCTCTTTTATAAAACTCTGTTGAGACTTTTATATAATCTATACATCAACTTGAAAGAATAACATTTTTATATTAAGCCTTCCTATCATAAAAGTGATTACATGTTATTATTTATTTATATTTTAAAATAAAGTAACGCATGCATGCATGCTAAGTTGCTTCAGTGGTGTCCGTCTCTTTGTGATCCTGTGGGGCCCTCCCAAGCTCTTCTATCAATGGGATTCTCCAGGCAAGAATACTGAAGGGGGTTGCCATGCCCTCCTGCAGGGGATCTTCCTGATCCAGGGATCAAACCTTCATCTCTTATGTCTCCTGCATCGACAGGTGGGTTCTTTACCACTAGTGCCATCTGGGAAGCCCCAGATAAAGTAATAATGTGCTATAATTGCACAGTTACTGTTGAATTTATTCCTAAATACTGTACATTCTTTGTTGCTCAGTGTAACATTATCTTTCCAAAACTGTGTTTTAAAAATTGTTTGCTTATATATAACTGCAAATTTTGATTGACAGTATTATATCCACCTTGCTATATTCTATTAACTAATTTATATATGCTTATTTATATATTTATATATATTACTTATATATTTATTTATAATCACATGCCAAAAAAAAAAAGTGGGAGCTTGGTTTCTTCCTTTCCAGTTCTTAGACTCTCTGCATCTCTTTCTTTCCTTACTGTGCTTGCTGGGTCTCCAGTACAATGTTATATAGTAGCAGTAAAAGTTGGCATCTTTGTCTTATGCCTAGTCTTAAATGTAATGCTTCTATTGTTTTAGTGTTAAGAATTATGTTTGCTGTAAGTTTTCATACTGTTTAACAGACTAAAGAAATTCTTTTCTATTCAGTGTTTGCTCAAGTTTTATCACAAATGAGTATGAAATATATCAAGAGCTTATTTGACATCTATTGCAAATTTGTGGGTTTTATTCTTCAATGCATTAATGTGGAAAATATATAAATAAACTTATTTAAGAGCCATTTAAGAGAGTTATGACTGACACACAAAAAGTTGTACATAAGTATACATCTAAATGTCTTTGGCATTAAGTATACTAGTGGCTGAGGGGTAAAGAATCTGCCTGCCAATGCAGGAGATGCAGGTATGACGCCTTGGTTGAGACTATCACCTGGAGAAGGAAATGGGAACCCACCCCAGTATTCTTGCCTGGGAAATGCCATGGACAGAGGAGGCCAGTGGGCTACGGTCTGTGGGGTCGCAGAGAGTTGGACACGACTTAGCACCTAAACAACAACACTACGTCCATGAAACCACCGTGACAATCCTTGCCATAAACAAATCCATCACTTCCAAAAGTTTCCCCCACCCTTTTTATTTATCATTAATTTTGAGTGTTGTAAACACACCATGGCTACACAGCACTGCGTCCAAAGTCAGAGAAGCCCCAGCAAGATGGTAGGTGCTGGAGCGGCGGCTGCACGACATTGGAGTGACTTTGACGAGATACCCCACATCCAAGGGCAAAGGAGAAGCCCCGGCAAGACAGTAGGAGGAGCGAATTCACGTTTAGAATGAAACTACATTCCTGCCAGAGACGCTCAGAGGGCTCAAACAAACCTTGTGCGCACCAGGACCCAGAGACCCCACAGAGACTGGGACAGACTGTGTCTGAGCGTCTCCTGTGGCGGTAGGGTCAGCAGGAGACTGCCGCAGGGGCAGGGGCTTTGGGTGCGGCAGACATGGGTATGGCATAAGCCCTCTTGGAGGTCACCAGTAACCCCACCAAAGCGCTGTCAGTACTCACACAGGACTAGGAAAGAGATTCTTGGAGGCACAAACAGAATCTTGTGGACACCAGGACCCAGGAGAAAGAAGCAGGGACGCCGCAAGAGACTGACCCAGACTTGCCCGGGAGCGTCCAGGAGTCTCCAGTGGAGGCGTGGGTCGGCGGTGGCCTGCTGCAGGGTTGGGGGCACTGAGTGTAGCAGTGCAGGCATGGGGCCTTTTGAAGGAGGTTGTCATTGTCTTCATCACCTCCACCATAGTTTGGCCCCAGATAAATAACAGGGAGGGAACAGAGCCCTACCCATTGACAGAAAATTGGATTAAAGATTTACTGAGCATGGCCCTACCCATCAGAACAAGACCCAGGTTCCCCCTCAGTCTCTCCCATCAGGAAGCTTCCAAAAACCTCTTATCTTTCTCCATCAGAGGGCAGAAAGACTGAAAACCACAATCACAGAAAACTAACCAATCTGACCACATGGACCACAACCTTGTCTAACTCAGTGAAACTATGAGTCATGCTGTGTAGGGCCACATAAGATGGATGGATCATGATAGAGAGTTCTGACAAAGTGTGGTCTACTGGAGAAGGAAATGGCAAACCACTTCAATATTCTTGCCTTGAGAACCCCATGAACAGTATGAAAGGCAAATAGGTAGGACACTGAAAGATGAACTCCCCAGGTCATAGGTACCAAATATGCTACTTGAGATGAGTGGAGAAAAAACTCCAGAAAGAATGAAGAGACGGAGCCAAAGCAAAACCAACACCCAGTTGTGGATGTGACTGGTGATGGAAGCAAGGTCTGATGCTGTAAAGAGCAATACTACATAGGAACCTGGAATGCTAAGTCCATGAATCAAGGCAAATCGGAAGTTATCAAACAGGAGATGGTAGAGTGAACATGACATTTTAGGAATCAGCGAACTAAAATAGACTGGAATGGGTGAATTCACCTCAGATGACCATTATATTTACTACTGTGGGCAAGAATTCCTTAGAAGAAATGGAGTAGCCCTCCTAGTCAACAAAAGAGTTCTATGAAGACCTACAAGACCTCCTAGAACTAACACCCCCAAAAGGTTCCTTTTCATTATAGGGGACTGGAATGCAAAAGTACAAAGTCAAGAAACACCTGGAGTAACAGGCAAATTTGGCCTTGGAGTACAGAATGAAGCAGGGCAAAGGTTAAGAGAGTTTTGCCAAGAGAACACACTGGTTATAGCAAACACCCTCTTCCAACAACACAAGAGAAGACTCAACAGATGGACATCACCAGATGGTCAATACCAAAATCAGATTGATTATATTCTGTGCAGCCAAGGATGGAGAAGCTCTATAAAGTCATCAAAAACAAGACCAGGAGCTGACTCTGGCTCAGATCATGAACTCCTTATTGCCAAATTCAGACTGAAATTTAAGAAAGTAAGGAAAATCTCTAGACCATTAAGGTATGACCTAAATCAAATCCCTAACGATTATAGAGTAGAAGTGAGAAATAGATTCAAGGGATTAGATCTGATAGACAGAGTGCCTGAAGAAATACGGATGGAGGTCCCTGACATTGTACAGGAGACAGGGAGCAAGACCATCCCTAAGAAAGAAATGCAAAAAAGCAAAATGGCTGTCTGAGAAGGCTTTACAAATAGCTGTAAAAAGAAGAGAAGCAAAAAGCAAAGGAGGAAAGGAAAGATATACACATTTGAAAGCAGAGTTTCAAAGAAAAGCAGCGAGAGATAAGAAAGCCTTCCTGAGGGATCAATGCAAAGAATAGAGGATAAAAATAGAATGGGAAAGACTAGAGATCTCTTCAAAAAAATTAGAGATACCAAGGGAAATTTTCATGCAAAGATGGGCTCAATAAAGGACAGAAATGGTATGGACCTAACAGAAGCAGAAACTATTAAGAAGAGGCGGCAAGAATACACAGAAGAACTATACAAAAGAAATCTTCATGATTCAGATGATCATAATGGTTTGACCACTCAGCTAGAGGCAGACATCCTGGAATGTGAAGTCAAGTGGGCCTTAGGAAGCATCACCATGAACAAAGCTAGTGGAGATGATGGAATTCCAGTTGAGCTATTTCAAATCCTAAAAGATGATACTGTGAAAGTGCTGCAAGTGCTGCACTTTGGCTCCCTGGCCAAAGCTCAGCAGTGGCCACAGGACTGGAAAAGGTCAGTTTTCATTCCAATCCCAAGGGAAGGCAATGCCAAACAATGCTGAAACTACCATACAATTGCACTCATCTCACATGCTAGTAAAGTAATGCTCACAATTCTCCAAGCCAGTCTTCAACAGTACATGAACCGTGAACTTGCAGATGTTCAAGTTGGTTTTAGAAAAGGCAGAGGAACCAGGCGTCAAGTTGCCAACATCCGCTGGATCATCAAAAAAGCAAGAGAGTTCCAGAAAAACATCTACTTTTGCTTTATTGACTATGCCAAAGCCTTTGACTGTGTGGACCACAACCAACTGTGGAAAATTCTTAAAGAGTTGGGAATACCAGACAACCTGACCTGCTTTTTGAGAAATCTGTATTCAGGTCAGGAAGCAACAGTTAGAACTGGATATGGAACAGACTGGTTCCAAATAGGGAAAGGGGTACGTCAAGGTTATATATTGTCACCCTGCTTATTTAACTTATATGCAGTACATCATGAGAAACACTGGGCTGGATGAAGCCCAAGCTGGAATCAAGATTGCCTGGAGAAATATTAATAACCTCAGATATGCCAATCACACCACCCATAAGGGTGAATTGAAGAAGAACTAAAGAGGAGAATGAAAAAGTTGGCTTAAAGCTCAACATTCAGAAAACTAAGATCACGGCGTCTGGTCCCATCACTTCATGGCAAATAGATGGAGAAACAGTGGAAACAGTGACAGACTATTTTTTGGGCCTCCAAAATCACTGCATATGGTGAATGCACCCATGAAATAAAAAGACACTTGGTCCTTGGAAGGAAAGTTATGACCAACCTAGACAGCATATTAAAAAGCAAAGACATTGTTTTACCAACAAAGGTCCATCTAGTCAAGGGTATGGTTTTTCCAATAGTCATGTATGGATGTGTGAGTTGGATTATAAAGAAAGCTGAACACAGAAGAATTGATGCTTTTGAACTGTGGTGTTGGAGAAGACTCTTGAGAATCCTTGGATTGCTAGGAGATCCTACCAGTCAATCCTAAGGGAAATCAGTCCTGAATATTCATTGGAAGTATTGGTGCTGAAGCTGAAACTCCAATACTTTGGCCACCTGATGCAAAGACCTGGCTCATTTGAAAAGACCCTGATGCTGGGAAAGATTGGAGGCAGGAGGAGAAGGGGACGACAGAGGATGAGATTGTTGGATGGCATCACCGACTCAATAGACATGAGTTTGAGTAAACTCCGTGAGCTGTTGATGGACAGAAAGGCCTGGTGTGCTACAGTCCGTGGGTTCACAAAGAGTCAGACATGACTGAGAGACTGAACTGAACTGAAAAATACTATGTGTATGTGTGCACAACAAGTCGCTTTAGTCGTGTTCAACCCTGTGCAACTGTATGGACCGTATCCCACCAGGCTCCTCTGTCCATGAGATTCTCCAGGCAAGATCACTGGAGTGGGTTTCCATGTCCTCCTCCAGGGAGTCTTCCCCACCCAGGGATAGAAACAGTGTCTCTTATATCTCCTGCATTGACAGGTGGGTTCTTTACCACTAGAGCCACCTGAGAAGCCCCCCAAACACTACACATTTTACCATATTCTTAGCAAATTTTTAAATATATAATACAATATTGTTAACTATAGATACTATGTGGCTACCAAGATCTCCAGAATTTACTCATCTAGCATAACTAAAACTTTGTGTCCTGTGACTAATACTTTCCTGTTTTGTCTTTCTCCAGTCCTCTGGCAACCACTATTCTACTCTGTTTCTATTAGTTTGACTACTTTAAACTTCTCATGTAAGTGGTGTTCTACGGTATTTGGTCTGTCTAGCTTCTAGACACGGTATTGTGTCTAGCTTATTTCACTTCGTATAATGTCTTCCAGGTTTATCCATATTTTCACAAATGGAAGGATTTCCTTATTTTATAAAGCTAAATAGTATTCCATTGTGGGTATATACCACATCATCTTTATCCGTTCGTCTGTTTATAGACCTTCATGTTGTTTCTGTGTCTTAGCTGTTACAAACAATTCTGTAATGAGGTTGCATGTCTCTTCGTTAGTGATTTCACTTTGTTTCAGTACACACCCAGGAGTGTTACTGCAGGATCATATGGTAGTTCTATTTTTAATTTTTTGAGGAACCTCCATATTCTTTTCCAAAGTAGCCGTACCAATTTTCATTCCCACTCACAATGCAGGGGATTACCTTTTCTCCACACCCTTGCCATCACTTGTTATCTTTTGTCTTTTAAACAATAGCCATTCTAAGAGGCATGAGGTGATATCTCATTGTGGTTTTGATTTGCATTGTTCCTGATGATCAGTCACGTTGAGCATCCATTTAAATACATATTGCCTATCTGTCTGCCTTGTTTGCAGAAATGTCTGTTCCGTTCTTCTGCCCATTCATTTTCAAATCAGGTTATTTGCTTTTGCCATTGACTTATAAGAACCTCTTACATTTTTTGGAATATTAACCCTTTAACAAATGCATAGGTTGCAATTTGATTGCATTCCATTCCACAGGTTGCCTTTTAATTTTATTGTTTCCTTTGCATTGCAGAAACTTTTTAGTTTGATATAATCCCTCTTGTCTACTTTTGCTTTGGTTGCCTGTGCTTTTGGCAAGAAATCATTGAAGAAACATTTAATGTTAACTTACCTCTGAATCCCTGGAATAAACTCAGTTTTGATGCATTACCTTTTGTATATATTGCCAAATTTTATTTTGCTGTTATTTTGATTAATATCTTTGCATTTATACTTATGAATGAAAGCATTTCTTGTTTCCACTTTGGCTCATACAATGGAATTGTTTAGTAATCTCTCCTCTTGTATTCTGTGAAAGAATCCGCATGAAATTGGAATGATTTGTTCTTTGAGAGTGCTGTAGAATTTTCCTAGAAAGTCATCTTGTTCTGGTGCTTTCTTTGAATGAGTGAATTTATAAATTTATAAAAGATTTCAGGGAGACAATTAATAAGCCTGGCTCTCTAGAAAATACACACTAAACATTATGGCTAACAAGTAAATGGGACACATTCTTCTGAGTGAACATGGAAATTTTATAACATAATTTCATGTTGTATGCCAAAGAGTCAGACTCAATTGTCTTCAAGGAACTAGTAAAATTGAAAAGATTAATAAAATAAATAATATCTAATATGATGCACATGTGCCATTCTCATTTCATAAATGAGAATGCTATAGAAATATCCTAATGTGGTATTACACTGTCTCTGTAATTCTAACAACTTTGGCTTTATATTTTTTGAAGCTATTTTGTGTAGTGGATACATGTTGAGAATTATTCCATTTCCTAGTGAGTTGAGATTTTATTTTCATTTAATGACTTTTTATGCCTAATAATCTTTGAATTAATTTTTTTCTGTATACATTTCCATTCATGAATCACAAATGTTTATTTTCTAGCACAGTTCTAATATCAAAGAGCAAGCTATACTGGATATAAAAATAGATCTTCACTTGTCAAATATCTGCTTATTTTTGACAACTTTTTAAAGTCGGATGCTCATTTTTATTCCACCTTTTATTTCTTTAAATAGTTCATACTACAGCACTTTTCATCCTCCTGTCCCATCATTCACTCTAGCTACTGATGTCAAGATGGTTTTCTTCCAGATTTTGATCAACTTGGTGCTGGTGCAACCTCACAGTAACTCACTCCTTTTGAAAGTCGGATCAGCTTCCAATATTTTATTCTTTGTACGTTCAATGTCATGAAATAGCCTCAAGATTTTTTTCAATGTGAAATTTTTGCCAGTCTTCACATCTCTTTCTTCTTTCTCCAGAATTTATCTAAGTCACGGCATGGGGTACCTACAAGAAGATAGTTAATTCCTGAACCTGTGAGGTACTTAATGTCCATGGGGCTACTTCTGACCTTGGGGACTAGAAGTGGATGGATAAATGTGTCCCCATTCTTAAGATGGATAACTTAGGTAGGTCCCTAATCTATTAAGATCATTAAGATTAACGGCCTTATAAGAAGAGAAAGAGGAAGATCTCTATCTCTCTCCTTGTGTGCAGGCACACAAACAAGCATGGGAGCGTACAACGAGATCACCGCCACCAGCCAAGCAAGAAAAGATGCATCAGAATGAAATCTACCCTGCCAGCACCTGTTCTTGGACTTCTTGACCTCCAGAACTGTGAAAAATAAATTTCTGCTTTTTAAAAAATCACCCGATCTGTGGTATTTTGCTATGGCATTCCAAGCTGAGTAAGACAAGGTGTTTTATTTCTTTGTTTAAAAAAAAAAATCATATCAAGGGTAGTTTAAACTCTGCTTGCCTTCTTCTTTTACATCACAGGACTTATGATACCCAGCCAGCATCTTTTCTTGCCTTGGAAAATTGTCATAGCCCTTTCTAAGTACAAATCACCTTCCAACATTTTATCCTTGAGTTTCAATGTCATGAAATATCTCCGAGAGCTCTTCTACTGTGAATACTTTTTCTGATGTCACTTCTAGGACACCTTCCTATTTTCATCACAATCCCTTTCCCTGTTTATGCTGATAAGTTTGCCTTCACTAAGTTCCTTTGACTGTAAATCTAGATAGCTTAAAAGATGATATGTCCAATGATCCATGTAGGATCATTTGAATCCTACATCTGAAGACTATTAGCTATCTGACTTGACAAGTTATTTATTCTAATTTTTTTGAGTTTTAACATCTTTATTTGTAAAATAGGGTTCCTTGATAGCTGGAGCTAATAACAGCACTTACCATTGTTTTTGTTTCGTTTCATTTTTTAATTTTTTTTTTGCTATCACTCATTAGGCATTCATACACCAGGTAAGATGCTAAAAGTGTTAATATGGTAATGACTAGGAAATGTTACATTTAATACTTCCTTTTCTTTATAGATGTTAGTGTTTTCCATGTTATTAGTGAATGTGTATTTTTTAATTGAAGCATATTTTATTTATAATATTGTGTTAGTTTTAGGTATATAACAAAGAGATTCAGTTATGTATTTTCTTCAGATGATTTTCTATTATAGGTTATTATAAGATATGGAATATAGTTCCTTGTACTATACAGTAAATCCTTACTGCTTATCTACTTTATATATAGTAGCTTATATCTGTTAGTTCCAAGTTCCCAATTTATTCTTCTGCCCTTGCTTTTCCCCTTCAGTAAGTATAGTTTGTTCTCTATGTATGAGTCTGTTTCTACTTTGTATAGAGTTTTTTTTTTCAGTTTCCATGTAAAAGTGATGTTTATAATATTTGTCTGACTTCACTAAATATACCATTCTCTAAGACCATACACATTGCTGCAAATAGAAGTATTTCACTCATTTTTATGGCTGAGTAATATGCTTTAGGGACTTTTTTTTTTTTGCAGTCCCCCAAATGTGGTTTACATGTTTAAAAGATACTTGGCCCACGTCAATTACTATTTACGCATAAGATGAGAATATCGTTCAGAAAAGTCATGACCTGTAATAAATATGAACAGCTTTTTTTCATATGTCTTATTTTAAATAATAATTTAAATAATTAGTGGCTAACTGTACATGAATCAATGTTTCTTGTGATGTTTCCACTAGGGTTGCTATAAATGAACCAATGCCTAAAATCAAATCAAAATAATATCATTTGAAAATGACTATATCTTTGATTTATAAGCCTTTTGCAGCACAATATTTAAACTAAGAAACTCCAACTTTTAAAATCCTGCCACCATTGTATTTGTAGAGTAATACTATCTTCCAATAATTTATATGATTTTAACTTTTTCTTATCTATTTATAATTTATTGAGCAACTCACAAAAATGCTATTATTGACTTTATAATAAAGTCATAGTTCCCTAATCAAAAACTAATGAAAATGTAATTCTCCAAAAATCATATGCTCTCTAGAGATTTACTATTTTGATAAATAGCTTATATTTTGAGATGCAAAAGGGGAACTTTCATGTATCCATGGGCTTCTTCTTTAACTTAAGCATATGCTGAGAAAAGGTAGCCACAGGTATTCCTTCTACATAGAATTGTCTTAGGATTGTAATGCAAATGACTGCTTTGAAAAGACTATTTTCTAACTTTAATTAGGCCTTGATCATACTTAGGAAAGAAAACTCCTATGGAAAAAGAAGATTGTTATATTAAAATATTGCTTTTTAAATGTATATACAGTATGGGTTAGTCATTCCTAACAGTTTGATTAGGGAGATTAAAAAAAAAAAACACAAACCAACTATCATCACTTTTAACTTAAATTTATAATTTTTCTGTGTTCTATTTTTATGAAGGTGAGTTTCAGTATAATTCTGAAAAATAATATCTTCTCTCTAATAATATATATACAAAACTTCAATCTTACCATATTTTAGGTAATGTAACTACTGGCTAAAAAAAAGTCAGTGGGAAAAAGATGAAAATATGAATGGTCCATGACTGAAAATTTCTACTCCTGGGTACATTCACAACAGAAATGTGTGCATGTCCATAAAATATATGTATTTGAATATTTTAATATTCAGACCAGGATTTTTTAATAGCCCCAAACTGGAAACTAGTCAAATGTTCATGTCTCTGGAATGGATTCATAGCAGTATATTCACTCATCATCAGTGAGGATGAATCATCCAAATATCATGCAGTCTCACAGACCAATTTGCCAATTCAGTGTTGAATAAACGTCAGACAAACAAAAAGATGTAGACCATTGATCCCATTATATAAGTACAATGTAGACAAAATTAATCTATCCTGTCAAAAGTCAGAATAGTGGTTACTCTGGGCATTGGGGGAATCATATGTGGACAAAAGCATGAGGGGGCTTCTAGTGGGCTTCTTTTTGAGTGCTGCTCACACAGGTGTATACAACTTGTGAAGATATATTTAACTGTACACTTCTATGTGCATGTCTCTTTATAAATGCTTGTGACAAAATAATTTCATTTGCTTACTTCAGTTTATACACTGTTTATGTTAATTTTAAACAACTAATTGTACTTAATAACAAGTCTATCTTCTTACTTGCAGAATATTCTTTACAAATTAACTACTGATACATTCATAAAACATGACGCAAAATCTAGTTTTTCCACAAAATGGAGGGAGTAGTGTTTTTGTAGCATTACAGTAGCATTGTCATAGTTATGCCACTTATTTTTCTGATAGGCTTAACTATATTAACACATCTGAAGAATGCAGAATAAATATTTTGTACCCCACTTCAAGAAGCATTTTATTATACAAGCATTAAAATTTATTTCTCTAGAAAATACTATATAGCAGAGCTAACTGAATTTACATATTACTATGGATTAAGATCAGAACTTTGCTCTTAAAACAAAGGGTATGTACAGTTGAAATTAGGACTTCCCTGGAGGCTCAGACGGTGAAGAATCTGCCTGCAATGCAGGAGACACAGGTTCAATCCCTGGGTCGAGACGATCCCCTGCAGAAGGGAATGTCTACCCACTCTAGTATTCTCACCTGGAAAATTCCATACACAGAGGAGCCTGGTGGGCTACTGTCCATGGTGTTGCAAAGAGTCAGACATGACTGAGTGATTAAAACACACACACACACACACAGTCAAAATTACCCTTGAAAATTCTCCAATAATGTGACAGACCAAAGATTGCATTACAACTCACAACCTTGCAAGATGATTTTTTTTTTCCTCTAATACTAATTTGATCATTTTTCCCTCTGATTGACTATAAGATAAAGGAGCTGTCTTACATTTAGAGCCACGTTCCTAAAAAGAAACAAAAATATCAAAATCATATCCACCTAAGAGGCACCTGGAGCTGTAATAACCTGTGCTAAAGTAGGTTTGAAAGTGAAAGTGAAAGTCTCTCAATTGTGCCCGACTCTTTGTGACCCGTGGACTATAGAGTCCATGGAATTCTCCAAGCCAGAATACTAGAGTGGATAGCCTTTCCCTTTCCCAGGGGATCTTCCTAACCCAGGGAACAAACCCAGGTCTCCTGCATTGCAGGCAGATTCTTTACCAGCTGAGCCACAAGGGAACCCCAAGAATACTGGAGTGGATAGCCTATCCCTTCTCTGGATCTTCCTGACACAGGAATTGAACCAGGGTCTCCTGCATTGCAGGTGGATTCTTTACCAACTGAGCTATCAGGGAAACCAACAGTAGGTTTATAGCTCTCAAATCAGGATTCCAGTAGGACACATATTTATTGGGTAAAATGGCTGGCTAGATTATCCATAATATTTAAATCACTTTCTCTTTCGTTCTCTCCCTATCCACATATCTGGACCTTCCATGGCACATCCACAGTTGAAGTCACAAAAATTAATTCCAGATATGGAACTCCACTGTGCGAAGAAAAGGCCTGAATTTTATAGCCACACAGATCTAGATCAATGGCCTCGTCTGCCACTGTTAGTCAACTGATGAAACTTAGTTTATAATAAAGAAACTGGAATGAGACCTTACATTACAGCAGTAAACCTGAGAGATAAATGTATATAAATTAACTCGTGAGTTGATAGCATCCAGCGTGTTAGGAGTTCTCAGTAAATTATAACTATTATTATTGTGGTACAAAAATATGAAAACAAATAAAACAGATGGAATTACTATGATATATTCCTCCCAAAACATTAAAATTACTCTTTTTTAAAACTACTTGGAAAATTAGATTTTTAAATTTAAATATATTCCTCTTACTCAACTTAGGGTCCTTGTCATAAAGCTTCAAGACCATGTGGCAAAAGGGGTTTCCTTTCCAGGACCCCTTCTCTTAGAAAATGGCTTTGAAGGCCCTCCATCACAAGACAGAGTCTACTTTCCAGCCCCTTGGATCTAGGCTGGCTTATGGAGTGCTTGGCCAAGAGAATGCAGTAAAGAGGGCATAATGCCCATTCCAGACCGGGACCTCAAGAGGTCACATGAGCATCACTTTGTACTTTGCCTTGGTCATGGAACAACCTCAGACTAGCCTGCAGGAGTTGGGAAGACAATGTGAGCCATGGGCCAGTCAGCCTAACTGATCCTGGACAGGCGTGAGAACCCAAACTAATAGGCAGAGTCAGTCTGCAGGTTTCATGGTCATTCCCAAATGGCCATACATACGTGAGGGGGACCAGCCCACATCAGGAGAGCCCAGCAGAGTCATGAACCAAATAAATGCTTGCTACTTTAAGTTATCACATTTGGGGTGATTCTTTACTCAACTGTACCTAACTGACACAAACTATGAATTTTTCCATCAATTCTTTAAAATTTTCTTTTTCAACTACAACTTAGTATTCGTATATATTATATAGTATGTTCAGACTCCAATGACACATTCATACACACAGATCTAGATGGTGGTTTTACAAAAATGCCTAAACTTGCATTGGAACCATCTACATTTCTTTTTCAATGGAACTCCTGTAGATCTACAGTGACAAAGCCAATGCTTAGACTAACTAACAGTGATCTGGTCATTTTCCATCTATCATATTATTAAAAAGCTATTTAATCAACATATGTACAAGAGATTTTTGTCAAGGTATTGGGCTAAGCACCTTACTATTGATGTATAATTAGGAGACATCTAATTGAAGAGATAAGCTTTAATATCAGCTTTGCCCCAGAATAGTTACATAGGAGAAGTTACTTTCAAACTTGTTTTTAAATTTAAATAGGTACATAGAGTGAAAAGTAAATTTGTCTTCTTCCCTCGGTCTCATTCTAAAGGCAATCTCATGCCAATTCCTATGCATCTTTTCAGAGATACTGAATGTTGGTATACATAATGTATTAATCTATGCAACATAGATACATTTTTATGTGTATATATGCATTACATATATGTGTATATATACATTACATGCATATATATTTATGCATACACATGTAGACTTGCTCCCCTTCTTGCTCCTTTGCATTTTAGTTTATCTTAGCAATTACATCATATCCATATAGACAGATTTTAAGGCAGAACCTTCAACAAGACAAGCCAAGGGATACAGTTGTTAATGCTCTGGGGTGACTGTCATGACAAATCTGCCAGCATCTGGAAGACTGCTAAACACTTCAAATTTTTTACTCAACTTTCACATTTTTATTCCTTTCACCGAAGAAAAAGACAGGGTATGATTTTCAGAGAGTTGGCCATCCCTGGATCAGGAAGATCCCTGAAGAAGGGAATGACAACCCACTCTAGTATTCTTGCCTGGAGAATTCCATGGACAAAGGAGCCTAGTGGGTTACAGTCCACAGGATCTCAAAGAGTTAGACATGACTGAGCAAATAACACTTTCACTTGCCAGAAGCCAAGGCTTGACTAGTTTATCACCAGTTCATGGTTCATGAAGTGTGTGTTTCAGATTCAGAGTCATGGGGCTATGGATCTGAAAGGGACCTGAACTAGGCCAGTCCTTGGTTTTACATGTGGGAAACTGGTGGTCCTAGAGATCATTCCTCCCATCTCCTATAAATGAACATTTAATGAACATACACTATGTGTTGAGCCCGGCACTGATTTTAATAAATAAATATTCAATAAAACCACTGATTTTAATAAAATCAGCCTCAAGGGCAGAACAGATAGAGTTTCAACTTGGATCAAATTCTTTTAAGCATAGAATTCTTTAAAAATATTTTATTGCTTTAATGATACCAGCAAGTCTTATGTTTTCTCAGAATGCTTATGTGAGAAATCAATCTATATCCTTATATTCTAAGGAAGGCAGCTGTGCTACTGAATGTGAAAATGGCTCATTTATAGACCGAAGTCTGGAAATAATTAGATCATTCAGGAAGTGATTGTGCCGATACAAACTCTCAGTTCAAAGATCAAAAACCATGCCCACTCAGAAGCTAAGTTATACAGCTAAGGAATCTGCATATTTCAGAGTGATGTTTGTGGGCTTAATGATTGCTCTTCTTGAAACTAGCCTTAAAAATAGTTTAATGCATCACACACACATCTAAATTCCCTTAAGCACCTAAGACAGAAAGAAAAAACAAAAACAAAATAGTGATACAATTCCACAACTTTTGAAACAGTTTTAAGCCTGTATTATATATTGAAGGGCTTCCCCAATGGCTCAGTGGTAAAGAATTCACCCGGAATTCAGGAGACTT
Organism: Muntiacus reevesi; assembly: GCF_963930625.1. Classification (NCBI taxonomy): domain Eukaryota; kingdom Metazoa; phylum Chordata; class Mammalia; order Artiodactyla; family Cervidae; genus Muntiacus; species Muntiacus reevesi. The sequence continues at coordinate 92,196,528 of NC_089252.1, forward strand.
GGGTTCGATACCTGGGTCAGGAAGATTCCCTGGAAGAGGAAATGGCAACCCACTCCAGTATTCTTGTCTGAAAATTTTCATGGGCAGAAGAGCCTAGTGGGCTACATCCAAAGAGTTGCAAAGAGTGAGACATGACTGAGCAACTAAGCATACACATTACATAGTGAAGAAATACAGGTTGTTTGGGTTTTTTTATTTGTTGGTTTTCCTTTTACCACCCACTTCAGATGCTGCTGCTGCTAAGTCACTTCAGTCATGTCCAACTCTGTGTGATCCCATAGACGGCAGCCCACCAGGCTCCCCCTTTCCTGGGATTCTCCAGGCAAGAACACTGGAGTGGGTTGCCATTTCCTTCTCCAATGCATGAAAGTGAAAAGTGAAAGTGAAGTCACTCAGTCATGTCAGACTCTTAGCGACCCCATGGACCACAGCCTACCAGGCTCCTCCATCCATGGGATTTTCCAGGCAAGAGTACTGGAGTGGGGTGCCATTGTCTTCTCTGTCAGATGATGCTAGCTATGTCCTAAAGACATCAGGTCAATAAAACAGTAACAAGTCATTACAGTAAATTGAATCTGCAAGTCTTTCCTAAATAATCAGATTAAATTCTGAGTATATAAAAATCTCAAAGTTAAAATCTGGGACAGATTTTTTCAGCAGTGTTACAGGAACTAATGTGGGAGGAAGAAAGAGCAAGGAAGGTGAAAAAAGGGGGGGGGGAGGAGGAAGAAGGGAGAGGAAAGAAAGAAGAAAGGATGGAGGAAGGCAGAAGGGAGCAGGATGAGGGTAGGAGTGGAAGAGGAGAGATGAAGGAAAGAACAAAAAGAACCAACGTAACTTACTCCCCAGAATTCCTTCCGTGAAGAAGCAATTCTTATTTTAGAGAGAGAATTTTAGACTGCTCTGAAGACTAGAAAACATTCCTATCTGAACTTTAAATTGGAAGATGATTGTGTATGCTGGTTTTATCACAGATGAGGCAGCAAATTTTCCTAGAACATCAGCAAATGGGCTTCAGAGAATTGCATACTGAAGGCACAGGCTGCTACAAAAATAAACAAATGCTTTTGGTTTATTTCTGATTTGATAAGAGCCTATAAAATACTCACCATTTCAAAAGAGATATCTGATACAAAACTCTATCTGAGGAAACATTAACTTGAACATCCAGGGAGGTGGGGGTGGGCAAGAGTTCACACTATTTTTTCCCCTCTATTTTCTCTTCCTGATAATTTTGGGAATAACATCATGTCCTATATTCCTCCACTTACTGTTAATGCTCTGAACTTTCTGTTTCTGCCTGGCAGGGATCCATCAATCCACAGTCTTTCCACTATTAAATCTATTTCTCAATATAGGTCACTTGAGTCAAAATTACTCAGTTATGGATAAAATATAACCCTCCACTAGAGGGACATATTTTTATCTCAACATTCAAAGAGTTGCCTTCTTAATATTCCCTAGTGTTAATGGAGGTTATACTCATAACTCTTCTAGAAGAGACTATAATTTAGAAATCTACTCTCCCCTTGATAATTAGATATAACTTCTATTAACATAAAATGAGAATTATGTGACTTAGAGCAGGCAAGATCAGATCCCCTACTTTAAACTAATGGTAAAAGTTGTGATTTCTACATATTGTGAAAGTCTTCTCTGAAAGCATGCCAGCGTCTATGAAAATGCCATTATTACCTCCATAGCATTGCCTAGAGTCCAAACAATGAGAAAAAAACATTAATAGCAGCTCTATATCGAGTGCATATGTTATCAGTGTCACTGAGAACCCCCTCATTCTTTATTTTAGACAATGGCTTGCTGTATTTCCTAGTAAGGGAGATTCACTTTGCTATTATACAGCTGACCACAAGTGATAGATTCATTTTTAAAACAATTGTCTCATGGCAAGTAGATGGGGAAATGGTGGAAACGGTGGCTGACTTTACTTTTCTGGGCTCCAAGATCAGTGCAGATGGTGATTGCAGCCATGAAATTAAAAGACGCTTACTCCTTGGAAGGAAAGTTATGACCAACCTAGACAGCATATTAAAAAGTAGACATTACTTTGTCAACAGAGGTCCATCTAGTCAAGGCTATGGTTTTTCCAGTGGTCATATATGGATGTGAGAGTTGGACTATAAAGAAAGCTGAGTGCCCAAGAATTGATGCTTTTGAACTGTGGTGTTGGAGAAGACTCCTGAGAGTCCCTTGGGCTGCAAGGAGATCCAACCAGTCCATCCTAAAGGAGATCAGTCCTGGGTGTTCATTGGAAGGACTGATGCTGAAGCTGAAACTCCAATACTTTGGCCACCTGATGCAAAGAGCTGACTCATTGGAAAAAACCCTGATGCTGGGAAAGATTGAGGGCAGGAGGAGAAGGGGACGATAGAGGATGAGAGGGTTGGATGGCATCACCGACTCAATGGACATAGGTTTGGGTAGACTCTGGGAGTTGGTGATGGACAGGGAGACCTGACGTGTTGTGGTTCATGGGGTCACAAAGAGTCAGACACGACTAAGCAACTGAACTGAACTGAACTGTCAGCTACTTATAGAGGAACCTGGTGAAGCGTTACCCCAAATCCTACTTTAAGTTTAAATCACTATAAATTTGAAGTATTTTATACATTTAGCAACATAAAGATGCAAATTTGGCCATCAATCAGATGCTTAATGAAGACTACAACACTTAGACAGTTCTGATGAAAAACTAAGTTTTTATAATACTGAAAAATCCACTGCATACCCAAGTGGTATATTGTTGCTAGTACTTAGGAACTGTTACCTTTAAATCTTCATATTTTCCTGTTCATGTCTTAAATACTCAAAGACAAGTCTTATCCATATCATTTGTTTTAAAAATAACACTAACTAATACCTACCAATTGAGCTCATGGATATGTAAGACATCTTATAAGAAGAGTTCATACAGATAGAGAAACTTTTTAACTCAATTCATATATGAAATTCAACCATTCAACCATTCAACAATTCAAAGAGTCAGACATGACTGAGCGACTGAACTGATCTCAACTGATGTATTTTACTCCTAAGAAAGTATACTCACTAATGACTTACTCTTATTTTAGACATACTTTGAACAGTTTTAGTTATTTCATTTCCCTGTATAATAGCTATTAAAAAAAAATGAGAAAGGGGAGGGGAGCTGGTAAGACACACACTGAGCAGGAAGTGGTGTCTAACACTTAGGGAAAGAAGAGAAAATAATACAGCATCTGACACAAGTGTTCAAAAGTCTAGCTCTCGTGAACCAGAGAGGACATCTCATGACACCACTGCTGTCCACAGAGTTCAATAAGAGCAAACAGATAACCCTAAGGCATCTTACATAAAACACAATATTCTCTTCAAAATACTGTTAAAATTGGCAGAGACAGCTATAATTCATTGTAGAAAGGCTTTCATTTTATAGCTAAGTTGTTTTGTTATTGTTCTTTGTTATTGTTTGGTTAAGGTTTTATTCATAGAAGAGATACCTATAATTACCAAGCAAGTCACCTATGAGGACTCAGACTTCTAATATAATAGGGTCAACAAGGTTATTGTGTTTGCTCAGATCATGAACTATCAGGAATCTATTTCATTCAACCTGTACTGAGCCCCTATCCCCAGGCAAGATAACTGCTGAGGAAGATGTGTTGGGAAAGAATGACATTATTAAAAATACTGGTTAAAATTTCTCTTCCATTCAACTTAATTCATTAATCCAGTCACTAATTACAATGGCTGTTATAAAACTTTTAAACCTATTCTATCAAAACACAGCATTAACAAGAAAAATGGATTACAATGATGATAAATACTTATCTAGCAGTAGGTAAGTTTCAGGCACTGATTGGCGCCCTCTACATATTACTTCACTCAGTCCTTACAACCTTCCTGAAAAATAGGGACAATTATCACTCTTACTCTAAAGATGAGGAAACAGAGATATTAGGAAATCTTATCTGGATCTCATAGACAATAAGTAGCAGAACCAGATTTCAAATGCCAAAGTTTCTTACAGGAAGGAGATAATCCCTATATCTATGAAGAAGGATTTTTAAAGAGCATTAATGAAATATTTTAAGTATCATAAGTGCCAGTTATCCCCGATATGGAACTATCAAAATGGTATAATGTCCCCAAATCTGTCATAGTTTGTTCCAAAGGGTTTGCATTGCCTAGAGCCAGTTCAAATGCAAAATGCCTCAATGGGCCTGAATCAGATAGCCTTACATGCAATGACCCAAGAATGTTTTCTGTTTAATTTGATTTATCATGCAGTATTCAGATTTTACCAATAATAATGGATAATGATAATTAAAGTTTCAAATACATTGAAAAATACAAACCATGAGAAATGAAAACAAATAATAAATGTTGGAGAGGGTGTGGAGAAAAAAGAACCTTCTATATTGCTGGTGGGAATGTAAACTGGTACAGCCACTATGGAGAACAGTATAGAGGTTCCTTAAGAAACTAAATATGGAGCTACCATAGGATCCTGCAATTCTACTCCTGGGTATATATCAGAGAAAACCATAATTCAAAAAGATACATGTACTCCAACATTCACAGTGGCACCATTTTCAAAAGCCAAGATATTAAAGCAACCTAATTGTTCATCCACAATGAATGGATACAGATACATACACACATATATATATGTAAAGAATTTGACTGCAATGCAGAAGACCTGGGTTTGATCCCTGGGTCGGGAAGATCACCTGAAGGAGGGCATGGCAACCCACTCTAGTACTTACCTACAGAATCCCATGGACATAGGAGCCTGGCAGGCTGCAGTCCATAGGGTTGCACAGAGTTAGATATGACTGAAGCAACTAAGCAGTATATCATGGCATATTACTCAGTCATAAAATCATAAAAAGAATGAAATAATGCCATCTACAGCAACATGGATGGACCTAGAGATTATCACCCTAAGTAATCCAGACAGAGAAAGACAAATATCATATGATATTACTTATATGTGTAATTTTTAAAAAAAATGATACAAATGAACTTGTTTACAAAACAGAAACAGACTCACAGACACAGAAAACAAACCTATGATTACCAAAGGGGGAAGGTGGGGTAAGGAATAAATTAGGGGTTTAGAAGTTAGCATACACACATTACTATATATCAAATAGATAACCAAGTATCTACTGTATAGCACAGTGAACTATATTCAATATTTTGTAATAACCCACAAGGACAAAGAATATGTACACACACATACAAATGCACATGGCATCACTGAGATTGCTTTATGGCCCTGCATTTGATGTGTCTTGGTGAATGCATCCTATCAATTATGCTGGGGACTACTGAAACTTTCAACTATACTTGTTACTATTCCATTTATCCTTCCACCCATCTATCGATCTATTCATTGGATAAAATATGTAGTAGTTAAGATCACAAGCTTTGGAACTTGATTTTGTTAGTTCAAAATCAAATTCCAGAATGAAATTTATATAATCTTGAATAAGTTACTTGGCTTTAGCAAACCCTATTTTCCTTGCCTTTAAAATAAGTGTACTAGTTTGCATTCCTACCAACAGTGTAAGAGGGTTCCCTTTTCTCTGCACCCTCTCCAGCATTTATTGTTTGTAGACTTTTTGACAGCACATTCTGACCAGCGTGAGCTGGTACCTCATTGTGGTTTTGCTTTGCATTTCTCTGATAATGAGTGATGTTGAGCATCTTTTCATGTATTTGTTAGCCATATATATGTCTTCATTGGAGAAATGTCTGTTTAGTTCTTTGGCATATTTTTTTATTGGGTTGTTTATTTTTCTGGAATTGAGTGCATGAGCTGCTTGTATATTTTTGAGATTAATTCTTTGTTAGTTGCTTCATTTGCTATTATTTTCTCCCATTCTGAAGGCTGTCTTTTCACCTTGCTTATAGTTTCCTTCATTTTGCAAAAGCTTTTAAATTTAATTAGGTCCCATTTGTTTATTTTTGCTTTTTTTCCTTTACTCTGGCAGGTGGGTCATAGAGGTTCCTGCTGTGATTTATGTCAGAGAGTGTTTTGCCTATATTTTCCTCTAGTAGTTTTATAGTTTCTGGTCTTACTTTTAGATCTTTAATTCATTTTGAGTTTATTTTTGTGTATGGTGTTAGAAATTGTTCTAGATTCATTCTTTTACAAGTGGTTGACCAGTACAGCCACTATGGAGAACAATGTGGAGATTCATTTAAAAACTGGAAATAGAACGGCCATACAACCCAGCAATCCCAGTGCTGGGCATACACACTGAGGAAACCAGAACTGGAAGGGACCCGTGTATCCCAATGTTCTTTGCAGCACTGTTTACAATAGTTAGGACATGGAAGCAACCTAGATGTCCATTGGCAGATGAATGGATAAGAAAGCTGCGGTACATATACACAATGGAATATTACTCAGCTATTAAAATGAATGCATTTGAATCAGTTCTAATGAGGTGGATGAAACTGGAGCTTATTATACAGAGTGAAGTAAGTCAGACAGAAAAACACCAATACAGTATATTAACACATACATATGGAATTTAGAAAGGTGGTAACGATGACCCTATATGTGAGATAGCAAAAGAGACACAGCTGTAAAGAACAAACTTTTGGACTCTGGGGGGGAAGGCAAGGGTGGGATGATCTGAGAGAAGAGCACTGAAACATGTGTATTACCATATGTGAAATAGATAGCTGGTCCAGGTACGATGCATGAGACAGGGTGCTCCGAGCCGGTGCTCTGGGACAACCCTGAGGGATGGGATGGGGAGGGAGGTGGCAGGGGGGTTCAGGACGGGGGACACATTTATACCTATGGTTTATTCACATCAATGTATGGCAAAAACCACTACAGTATTGTAACGTAATTAGCCTCCAATTAAAATAAATAAAATAATTTACCAAAAAAAAATAAGTGTAATAATAATATATGGTTTATAAAGTTACTGTGAGAACTAAATGTATATGAACGTTTTATCATGGTCTTACCCGGCGACTCAGTGGTACATAATCTGTCTTGCTAAGCAGGAGACACTCATTCAATCCTTGGATTGGGAAGGTCCCCTGGAGGTGGAAATGGCAACCCAGTCTAATATTCTTTCCTGGAAATCCCATGGACAGAGGAACCTGATGGGCTACAGTCCATGTGGTCACAAAGAGTCAGACACAACGACTAAACAACAAAAACATAATCTATAATTTATCTTCCTGTTGCATTGATCTGTTTTGAATCAAATATCTCTCCTTGTCTCTATTAAGCCTTGTCTTAAAGTCTGATTTATATGATATTAATATATCCATCCTCTTTTTCTTATGCTTACTTTTTACATACTGCATTATTTACCATCATTTTCCTTTAATTTCTTTGTATATCATATATACCTTTAATTGAAAGAAAACAATTGGATCTTTTTCCTTTAATCCAAGTTTTGCCTTTTAATTAGAATAGTTAATCTATTTATAGCAACATGATTTTTGTACAGCAATATTTTAATCTGCCATTTCATTATGTGTTTCCTAGTTGTCTCTTCTCCTTTTTATTCCTCTCTTCTTTGTTTTTCTGAAAATATTTTTGTAAGTCATTTCAATCCCTATTAACTTTTGACTATATTTATTACATTATTTTTATTAGGTGCTTAAGAATAACAAAATACATTGTTAATTCATGACAATCTACTTTTGCCTGACACTGAATTATGACTTTGATTAAAATACCAAAATCTTGAAACATTATAATTCCATTTACCCATTCTCATTTGTTCTTTTATTGTCATATATACTAATATACCTTAAACATTCTACACTATCTTTTTTAAAAAATTAAGAGAAAAAATTATTGTATATCTTTTATATTTCGCCATATATGTACATTTTCTAGTGCTTCTCATTTCTTTCTGAACATCACTGCTATTGTCTGGTGTCAGTTCCCTTGAACCTAAAGATATTTCTTTAGTATTTCTTGAAATGCTAGTCTGCTAGCATTGTGTTTTGTAAATTTTTGTCAAAAACTTCTATCTTGCTTTCATATTTATAGAATACCTGTAGGAACTCTAGATTTCTTGATTTCCTGACAGTCAGGGTTTTTTTTGTTGTTGTTGTTTGGTTGGTTGGTTTTGTTTGCTTACTTATTCTATATTTTGAATATGTAAGTCCAGTGTTTTCTTGCCCACATCATTTCTGGTGATAAGTCAGTTGTGGATCATATTCTTAGTTCTCTGCATGTAATGTGCCTTTCAACATTTTCTATCTTTGGTTTTCAGATGTTCTACTATGATATATTGAGATTGAACTATTTATTGGGTGTATGTGTGTGTGTGTTTATATGAACTTCACTGAACTTCATGGATTTCTAAGTTAATGGACTTTATTTGGCACATTTAAGAAGATTTGACCGATCTTTCTTCAGTTTTCTTTCGTTTTTTTTCCTTTTCTCTCTCATTTTGCCATGTGTGACTCCATTTGCACATATAGTAGAGTGTTAAATATTACTCCACAGTCCTCTACAGTTTTTTTCATTTTTGCTAAATATTTTTCCCCTTGTTTTCCAGACTGGGTAATTCTACTGATACTTTAATTTCACTGACTTTTTTTTTTTCTTTTGCTATTTCAAATTTTCTGTTGCGTTCATAGAGTGAGGTGTTTATACACAGTGTTATACACTTTATAGTGGTAAAATTTTCTTTTGCTTTTTTTCTTTTAGCTTACGTCTCTCTGCTAAAATTTACTATCTGTTTACTCATTAATGTTATATTTTCCTTTAATTATTTGACAGTATGCTAAATTGCCTATTTGAAAGCTCTGCTCAATACATCGTCAGGGCCCACTCAATTTCATGTTCTACTGACTGTCACTCATACTTAGGCAAAGAAGCACTTTCCTGCTTTGCATATCTAGTAATTCTTGCTTTGAAACTGTATCCTGTAGATTATACTTTGTAGTGACTCTGGGCTAGTCTGAGGATGATTAGGTTGTTTGTTTTATTATTTGTTCTAAAGGCAATTTTCTTGCCCAGAATCAAACTGTGAAACAATCCTCCCTGCCATGTGCAGCAGCTGGTATTTGATCAATTTTCTTTGGCTTCCAGCTGCTGCTTATTTGGCTCAACCCCTGGGAATCTCTCTGTGCCTGCATAGCTTGGCTGTCAGCAAAAATTTGGGTCTACTTTACATTTAGATTTTAGGGTTCACACTCAGTGGTTATTTTGTTTCTGGGGGGGAGGTTCTCTAAATTTCCAGATGTTTTTCCAGTCCCAGCTTCATACTTTTGATATTTAAGATAAAGAAGCAGTCTCCTTTTGGCTGCTTAAGTTGTGTGTGATTTGGAGAAAACACTCAGTCAAAAATACAGCAAACTCAAAAACCTTACCACCAGATAGTTATGAATTTTAGTGGCAGCTGATTCTCTAGTTTCCACTTCACTTTTTTTCCCCCTGGGGTCTCTTAATTCCAAGTATGTGTAGGTTTGTGGTCAATTAGAAATTTGAGTAGAGTTTATACTTAGATTTTGGACTTAAGCACCTTTGAAGCTTTTCCACTTTTGAAAGTTCTTCTTTGAAGCTCAGACATTTCTGTGCTCTGATCTATCATCTAATAAGGAAAGTTGGGGTAGTTTTTATTGAGATAATTATGAATTATGTGAAGTTGTAAGGAATAATTAAGAGAAATTCCAGGTATGCTTTACTCAGTTTTTCCAATAAGAACATTTTGGAAAACTACAATGCAGTATCACAGCCATGGTATTGACACTGATATAAGACATTTATCTTATCCATATTGCCCAGTTTCACTTGTGTTTGTGTGTGAATGTGTCTTATTCTATTAAATTTTATCACTTGTATACCCACCACCACAGGTTAAGATACTCGACAGTTCTATCATCACAAGGATCCCATGAACTGCCCTTTAAGGACTGTATCTACCTCCCTTCTACCTCATCCTTCCTTAACACCTGGAAACAACTAGTCTTTATTCCATTTCTAGAATATTGTCATTTCAAAATATTATCTGAAGGAATCAAACATTATGTAATTCTCTTGGATTTACTTTTTTCACTTAGCATAATTCCCCAGAAATTCATCCGAGTTGTAGGCTATATCAATAGCTACTTTCTTCTTATTGTTGAGTAGTATTCCATAGAATGAATATATACACATTTTCTTTAGTCTTCACCTGTTTGAGGGATATCCAGCATATTTCCAGTTTTTAGCTATCATGGATCAAGCTACTATAAACATTTGTATATAGTTTGCTATTTTTGTGGATGTGAACACAGGTTTTCATTTCTCTGGGACAAATGCCTAAGAGAATAATCATTGTATCATTTGGCAACTGCAGGTTTAGTTAAAAAACAACAATAACAACAACAACTGCAAGCTCTTTTCCAGAGTTACTGTACCATTTCTCATTCCCTTCAGCATGAACGACCAAGTTTCTTCATCCCCTCATCAACACTCTTACTTTAGCCATTCTAATAAGTATACAGTGATATCCCATTGTGGTTTTAATGTGTATTTTGCTGTAGACTCATACCTAGGGTATATAGACAACCTTAACAATGAATTAGAAAATAAGAAAAGACCTGAAAAGATAATTCACAAAAGAGGATATATGGATGGCAAATTTTAGACAAGAATCTTTTTAAACTATTTTCTTCAAGAGGAATTACCTGACACCTTCATGTCACCCTGGTGGCTCAAACTATTAAAAAAAAATATCGACCTGCAATGCAGGAGACCTAGATTCAATTCCTAGGTCAGGAAGATCCCCTGGAGAAGGGAATGGCTACCCACTCCAAGAGGAGTGGAGGGCAGGAGGAGAAGGGGGCAACAGAGGATGAGATGGTTGGGTGACATCATTGACTAGATAGACATGAGTTTGACCAAACTCTGGGAGATAGTGAAGGACAGGGAAGTCTGGCATGCTGCAGTCCATGGAGTCTTAAAGAGTCAGATACGACGGAGCCACTGAATAACAAGGACAGCCAGTATTCTTGCCTAGGAGAATTCCATGGACAGAGGAATCCGGAGAGCTACAGTCCATGGAATCCCAGAGTCGGACATGACTGAGCGGCTGGCAGTTTCATTCTCACACTTTCATGTCACCATTACCGTATTGCAATTACGTAGAAAAACATGTATAACAAAAGTATAATACAGAATATCATTTCATATTTGAACATAGCACTGTATGAAACAAAAAGAGGCTCTGTATATATAAAAGAATAAAATGTATCAAAAGATATGATGATTATCTTTGATGATACAGAACTTGAGTATTTTGACTACATTTCACTAAAGGGTGGTTAGAAAGTTATCCTCTATAGTTACTAAATTATTTCACATTTTTATTAGCTTATAACTTAGTCCTGATCAAAATGTTTCTCTAAAAGGTTAATGGAAATTCCAACTTGAATATGCTCACAGAAATTTCTACCTATTCCTGAACTCAACTTTGAAAAGGCAGTACAGTTCAGTTCAGTTCAGTCGCTCAGTCCTGTCCGACTCTGCAACCCCATGGATTGCAGCATGCCAGGCCTCACTATCTATCATCAACTCCTGGAGTCTACTGAAATTAATTTCCATTGAGTTGGTGATGCCATCCAACCATCTGATCCTCTGTCATCCCCTTCTCCTGCCTTCAATCTTTCCCAGTATCAGGGTCTTTTTCAATGAATCAGCTCTTCGAATTAGGTGGACAAAGTATTGGAGTTTCAGCTTCAGCATCAGTCCTTCCAATGAACATTCAGGACTGATTTCCTTTAGGATGGACATGTTGATCTCCTTGCAGTCCAAGGGACCCTCAAGAGTCTTTATAGTCCAAATCTCACATCCATACCTTACTACTGGAAAAACCATAGCCTTGACTAGACGGAACTTTGTTGGCAAAGTAATGTCTCTGCTTTTTAATATGCTGTCAGTCATAACTTTTCTTCAAGGAGTAAGCGTCTTTTAATTTCATGGCTGCAGTCACCATCTGCAGTGATTTTGGAGCCCCAAAAATAAAGTCTGCCACTGTTTCCACTGTTTCTCCATCTATTTGCCATGAAGTGATGGAACTGGATGCCATGATCTTTGTTTTCTGAATGTTGAGCTTTAAGCCAACTTTTTCACTCTCCTCATTCACTTTCATCATGAGGCTGTTTAGTTCTTCTTTACTTTCTGCCATAAGGGTGGTGTCATCTGCATATCTGAGGTTATTGATATTTCTCCCAGCAATCTTGATTCCAGCTTGTGCTTCATCCAGCCCACAGTTCCTCATGATGTACTCTGCATATAAGTTAAATAAGCAGGGTGACAATATACAGCCTTGATGTACTCATTTCCCTATTTGGAACCAGTCTGTTGTTCCATGTCCAGTTCTAACTGTTGCTTCCTGACGTGCATACAGATTTCTCAAGAGGCAGGTCAGGTGGTCTGGTATTCCCATCTCTTTCAGAATTTTCCACAGTTTCTTGTGATCCACACAGTCAAAGGCTTAGTGGCATAGTCAATAAAGCAGAAATAGATATTTTTCTGGAACTCTGCTGCTTTTTCTTTTTTTTTTCCATTTATTTTTATTAGTTGGAGGCTAATTACTTTACAATATTGTAGTGGGTTTTGTCATACATTGACATGAATCAACCATGGAGTTACATGTATTCCCCATCCCGATCCGCCCTCCCACCTCCCTCCCCACCCCATCCCTCTGGGTCTTCCCAGTGCACCAGCCCCAAGCACTTGTCTCATGCATCCAACTTGGGGTGGTGATCTGTTTCACCCCTAATAACATATATGTTTTGATGCTGTTCTCTCAAAACATCCCACCCTTGCCTTCTCCCACAGAGTCCAAAAGTCTGTTCTATACATCTGTGTCTCTTTTTCTGTTTTGCATATAGGGTTATCATTACCATCTTTCTAAATTCCATATATATGCATTAGTATACTGTATTGGTCTTTATCTTTCTGGCTTACTTCACTCTGTATAATAGGCTCCAGTTTCATCCATCTCATTAGAACTGGTTCAAATGAATTCTTTTTAATGGCTGAGTAATATTCCATGGTGTATATGTACTACAGCTTCCTTATCCATTCGTCTGCTGATGGGCATCTAGGTTGCTTCCATGTCCTGGCTATTATAAACAGTGCTGCGATGAATACTGGGGTGCACGTGTCTCTTTCAGATCTGGTTTCCTCGGTGTGTATGCCCAGGAGTGGGATTGCTGGGTCATATGGCAGTTCTATTTCCAGTGTTTTAAGGAATCTCCACACTGTTCTCCATAGCGGCTGTACTAGTTTGCATTCCCACCAACAGTGTAAGAGGGTTCCCTTTTCTCCACACCCTATCCAGCATTTATTGCTTGTAGACTTTTGGATAGCAGCCATCTTGATTGGCGTGTAATGGTACCGCACTGTGGTTTTGATTTGCATTTCTCTGATAATGAGTGATGTTGAGCATCTTTTCATGTATTTGTTAGCCATCTGTATGTCTTCTTTGGAGAAATGTCTGGTTAGTCCTTTGGCCCATTTTTTGATTGGGTCATTTATTTTAATGGAATTGAGCTGCAGGAGTTGCTTGTATATTTTTGAGATTAATCCTTTGTCTGTTGCTTCATTTGCTATTATTTTCTCCCATTCTGAGGGCTGTCTTTTGGAGGACATAGGCAAAACACTCTCCAACATAAATCATAGCAGGATCCTCTATGACCCATCTCCCAGAATATTGGAAATAAAAGCAAAAATAAACAAATGGGGCCTAATTAAATTTAAAAGCTTTTGCACAACAAAGGAAACTATAAGCAAGATGAAAAGACAGCTCTCCTGCTTTTTCGATGATCCAGCAGATGTTGGCAATTTGATCTCTGGTTCCTCTGCCTTTTCTAAAACCAGTTTGAACATCTGCAAGTTCAAGTTCACAGTTCATGTATTGCTGAAGCCTGGCTTGGAGAATTTTGAGCATCACTTTACTAGTGTGTGAGATGAGTGCAATTGTGTGGTAGTTTGAATATTCTTTGGCATTGGCTTTCTTTGGGATTGGAATGAAAACGGACATTTTCCAGTCCTATGGCCACTGCTGAGTTTTCCAAATTTTCTGGCATATTGCATGCAGCACTTTCAAAGCATCATCTTTCAGGATTTGAAAGAGCTCAACTGGAAATCCATCACCTCCACTAGCTTTGTTCGTAGTGATGCTTCCTAAGGCCCACTTGACTTCACATTCCAATATGTCCAGCTCTTGGTGAGTGATCACACCATTGTTATTATCTGGGTCGTTAACATCTTTTTTGTATAGTTCTTCTGTGTATTCTTGCCACCTCTTCTTAATATCTTCTGCTTCTGTTAGGTCCATGCCATTTCTGTCCTTTATTGAGCCCATATTTGCATGAAATGTTCCCTTTGTATCTCTAATTTTCTTGAAGAGATCTCTAGTCTTTCCCATTCTATTGTTTTCCCCTATTTCTTTGCACTGATCAGTGAGGAAGGCTTTCTTATCTCTCCTTGCTGTTCTTTGGAACTCTGCCTTCAAATGGGTATATCTTTCCTTTTCTCCTTTGCTTTTCACTTCCTTTCTTTTCACAGCAAGGCCTCCTCAGACAGCCATTTTGCTTTTTTGCATTTTTTTTCCTGGAGATGGTCTTGATCCCTTTCTCCTGTACTATGTCATGAACCTCCATCCATAGTTCATCAGGCACTCTGTCTATCAGATCTAATCCCTTAAATCTATTTCTCACTTACACTGTATAATAGTTAGAGATTTGATTTAGGTCATACCTGAATGGTCTAGTGGTCTTTCCTACTTTCTTCAATTTAAATCTGATTTGACAATAAGGAATTCATGATCTTAGCCACAGTCAGCTCCTAGTCTTGGCTTTGCTGACTGTATAGTACTTCTCCCTCTTTAGTTGCAAAGAATATAATCAATCTGATTTCAGTGTTGACCATTTGGTGATGTCCATGTGTAGAGCCTTCTCTTGTATTGTGGAAGAGGCTATTTGCTATGACCTGTCTGTTCTCTTGGTGAAACTCTATCAGCCTTGCTCTGCTTCCTTCTATACTCCAAGGCCAAATTTGCCTGTTACTCCAGGCGTTTCTTGACTTCCTACTTTTGCATTCCAGTTCCCTATAATGAAAAGGACATCTTTTTTGGCTGTTAGTTCTAGAAGGTCTTGAATGTCTTCATAGAACAATTCAACTTCAGCTTCTTCAGCATTACTGGTTAGGGCATAGACTTGGATTACCATGATATTGAGGTTTGCCTTGGAAACGAACAGAGAAAAGGTAGTACATTTCTCTAAATCTCTTGAAACCATAAGTAATTTCAGATTGGAGAACATATAGCTTTTCTAGTGTTAAGTAAGTGTTTGGATAATGCTTCCTGATATATTTCATGGTATCATTCATACAAGTAACATGCACATCACCTATTATTAATTTCATGAATAATTTGTGCAAGTTTTAAATATTTTTTTAAAATAAAGACTTTAAGAATAGCTTTCTAAAATATTGCAATTAGTATGAAATCAGTTAAGGTGAAATACATCTAAGGAATATTATCCAAATGTAAGATACTTTTTGAGTTGAACATTTTTTAAAGTAGCTTCATAATGATAAATAAAAACTAAGTAGTGAACTGTGATTCTATGAACATTTAGGCAAAGTCTCTTAGAATAAGTTGGGCAATAAGCCCTGGGCAACTCTTTCTAATTTGCTAAAGATGATACACTCAAGCTACAGTAAGTCAATTAGAATTTCCTATAAATGCAGTGAGCATTCTGGATCTGCTTAGACAAATCTGCATAATCCATTTAAAATTTATTTTGGTTCATTTTTCCCCCAGGACTAACAAAAAAATTTGTCTTCCCCCTAAATCAGTAAATCCTGCATATTAAATTCAGTCTTTTAGGCTCAATTATTATACACAACATACCAGAAAGTTTTGCTTTTAAATTTATAAAAATTTATAAACACCTATAATTAAAGAGAAGTAAAAATGATTTATTAGATAATCAAGCCATTCCTATGCCCAGATTGCAAAATTCTGAAATCCCTAGGTAGAATGCATAAACCTTTCATCTTCACCATAAGGCCATTAACATTTGAAAATTGGCAAGGTTGGCATTTCATGTAGTAAATAACTTCTTCTAATACTACCGTCCACACATCAATGCTAGTGGCTCATGTTCTAACCTGACCCGCCTGCTTATTGAAATCGTTGAATATTACTTTTAAGATTGTTCTTTTTGTCTGAAATAGGAGTTGGAGGAAAAATCCTTAGAGTACAATATTAATACTGTGTTGATGATTAGTGTAGCTTTAAGAGCCCATAAATTAGAAGTTCAAGTCATGAATACTGCAAACACTCCTCCAACACACAAACTACTAAAAATACAGAGGGCCACAGTGAGAGAGTAGAGAAGGGGTAGTTTTTAAAATGTATATATTATTCATTTTCCTTTTTTTTTTTAAATAACAAATGACTACACAAAGGAAATAAGCTGTTAAAGAAAAGTTACAGTAAAGTAATCATGGAGCTGGGACTAAATCAGGAACAAGAAAAACATTTACTAGTACTAAAAAGTTTGCCCCCAACAGATAGAGCAGTGGCCAGAATGTGGGAGCTCTGGCTTGCTTCCTCAGTCCCTGGGGGATGTCAGGCATTTAACTCGCTGCTTCTGGAAAACATTCTAAGTTATTTGTCGACAGGAGTGAAAATTGGCAATAAGGTTATACTGATATTAGATACCTCAAACAGTCCTTCAAAAATTTCTCAGCAGCCAATAGTCTCAATTTACTTCATCTAGTAAAAGTGTCAGTTTCTGCATTAGGGACCTTATTTTCATTTGAAAACATCTCCTTTGGTATTAAGCATGTATGATGATTTTATGCCTAAGAACTTTTCCCTCTTGATGCCATCTCTATTTAGGAAAATATGGTTGAACAGGTATATGTCATACCTTGGTAGAAATACCCTGTTGTCTGCTTGGAATATAGTAGGTACAAGTAGGATGCATTGGTCTTTTCATCTTTTTCAGTGACACATTTTGCAGGGACAGAGTCAAAAGGTTGGGGATTTGTGCAAGCTCACTTCCAGTGTATTGAACTCTCTGCCTAGAAACATTCACATTTATCCTCAACAGGGATGCCCACTGACCTAATGCTTGCATCCTGTAACACACTTCTCTAAGACACTCCAAACACAGATGGATGATCTTTAAGCCCATTGCTTCATTTCACCCTACAGGCACAATGACCTTATAGGCTTGCTGCCAGTGACTGCCCTGTTAAGATGAAATCTGTCACTTTTGCAATAATGTTCAGATGGCCTATAAACGCCTCATTTATGTTTTTGAAATTAAAATTCAAAATTAAGAATTATCTGTTTCCAATCATGGTTGGTGTGCCATGCTTAGTTACTCAGTCGTGTCCGACTCTTTGCAACTCCATGGACTGTAGCCCGCCAGACTGCTCTGTTCATGGGGATTCTCCAGGCAGGAATACTGGAGTGGGTTGCCGTGCTCTCCTCCAGGGGATCTTTGCAACTCAGGGATCGAACCCAGGTCTCCCACAGGTGGATTCTTCACTGTCTGAGCCACCAGGGAAGCCCATGGTTGGTAGGACATACTTTTTAAAAATGCATTCCCTCATTAGGGAGGGGTATTTAATCCTAGGGAAGCATGACTGAGGGAAAGAGTGAATTCAGGCAAAACAGAAAGGCAACCAAGACCAGATGGTGAATCATTAAGATGGCCTTGACTTCCCAGAAGAACAGAGAGCAGCCACCCAGTCCCTCATAAGCCATACTGGATGACTATCAGTAAGAACAGTCCATCAAGGGCAACAGTAGCAACACTTCATCTGCTAGTTCATTTCCCTCTCTTGTCACTTACTAGCCAAAGTTCTCCCCATGGGCTATTATCTTCCTGCACATTTGGGTTACAGTACAAAGCCCTTCCTGGAAGCTACTGGGAAAGCCAGGGCTCTGTAGGTCCAGACCTGAGGCTGGATCTGCTGTGGTTTCCACCACAGCAAGCACAATGCAGTTCACACAGTAAGTAGTCCGGCTTTTGTCCCCAGAGGAAGAAAGACCAGAACCCTAAAACCATAAGATCAGGAGCCCCCACTGAGGGCTTTCCATTAGTAAAACACAAGGTGAACAACTGACACCCACAGAAAAAGGTACGCTGAGCATGTAAGGGGAAACATACACCCTAGATTTCATACTGTCACCCACAGACCCATAGAAAGAATACAGGGTGCTTTCTCACAGATAGAAGAGTTTGGCCAAAAATACCTTTCAAGGTATCTTTGAGCAGCAAAATGCCATCGTGATTAATTGTAACCAGAGCTAACTACCCTACTGTTTAGCCAGTTAAAATCCTAATATATGGGGAACTGCAGTAAGATGTCAACAGTCTTCTTGACTTTAGAATTTTTGACATCCAGAACTTCTTCCATGCATCTAGTGATTCCAAGCCAAGTCCATCTGTTTGTGATGGCTGTGAGGTATGGCTGCTTGGAAACATGGGATGGAGGCAAGTGACTTCTGCTATAGTCCTATTTAAGAAGTGGTGCAGACATTGAACCCTAAAGCAACAGGTAACACTCAGCATTAAAAGTTCTACCAGCTGGTGTCATGAATTGGTCCTTCTCTCTTACAATTTTTTGCTTCAAAACCTCTCCCAGGCCTGGCTGGGCCAACAACCAATTGTGTTGTGCACCCCTGATCACTTGTCCAGCTCTCCTACCAATTAGGTACTGACCCCTGCCTTCTTCGGCAAAAATGCACTTGTCCTTAACCTCTGATTGATGTCACCAGCTCACTGTTGTGTCTCATCAGCATGTTTTCCCTAGCTTCTTGCCAAAATCAATTCTTTGTGTAATTAGGAACTTAATACTTAATTTTAAATAATGGCAGAAAAGTAGCTTCAGTGTCAGTGACAGCAATGAAAGTGGCACTGAAAGTGTTTGTTTCTTTATGTGTCTCAGCTTGAGAAGCTCCTCGGTGGCAGGAATGTTTTCTTGCTCAGCTGCACATTCTCACTCAATGCTGAAGCCAGAACCTACCATATTGGAACTGCTCAATACTTGCTGAATACATGAATGGCACAGACAAGACGGAGGACAGTATTCCTTAAAAGCACAAACTTAGAATAGTGGGAAGAAAATTCACCTTTTCATTGTAATGTTATGTGGAACATTACATAAAATACAGCATGTGACTGTGAATAAGCACCTTGAAAACTACACATTAACATGGAAGTTTGGTTTAAGGAGCATATAATCACAAATAAATGCATGCATTAAAAAATGTATCTAAACATAAACAATAAATATCTGAGGCCAGTTGGATTACAAGTAATTTTTATTGTATTCTTTGTATTTTTCAGATTTTCTAAAATGAACATGTATTAATTATAATTTATAATCTGAAAAGTGATGCTATACAAAGTCTGCCCCAAATTCAACAGAAAATAAAGGATAGGGAAGTAGAATAAGAAATAGATATTTTATAATTTATCAAAATATAAGAACTGTAACTCTTGGAGCACCACAAATCAATATCATAACAAATATGATAACATAATGCCCCAGACCCTAGGGTGAGGCAGAGTAAATTCTCTGCCTCGAATATGCTTCTGCTATATGGTTTTCTAACATCCCAAGACCTGTATCACAAGATTATTGAGCGTGGAAGAGATTCCTCAAAGACTCCTAGAATGAGGATTGTGGAGAATAGTACAAGATGCTCAGTCACTGCTCAAGATACACCCCCAGGAAGAAAGTAATTCAGCCTACCTAAACAAAGTCCTGCTGTTCCAGTGATAGAAAGCCATGCTGTGATCCTTGTCCTAAAATTCTTGCTCTGTGTAAATATTTGAAACCTTCTCCCTTTTTTCAAATCTTAACACAGAACAAAACCAAACAAGAGGATGAGAAGGACTGTAGAATAGGCTACCTGACTTTAGATGGGTAGTTCTCCATAGAAGTTGATTTTACCCCCAGGGGACATCTGGCAATATCTAGAAACATTTTTGGTTGTTAAAGCTGGGGAGGAGGACAGGTGCAATGGGCATCTCATGCATAGAGGCTCAACATCCTACAGTATGCAGGACAGTTCCCGGGACAGAATTACTTGATTTAAAACATAATATTCTACAGACACCAGACACTACTACCATCACAACTACCGCTCTCAGGGCCACACCCTGCTTCCTTGATCCATAATGGTGAGAAGACAAATAGGGTGTCCTTCACCCTAACCAGAAACCACAAGCTCGTGATTACTCATTGCAGCATCTCTACAGAAAACTCAAGACTTTTCTGTGGGGGCCTGAAGGCAGAGAGAACAGAACTTAGGAACTTTAGCCCAACCTAAACCAACAGCTGCTGGGGAAGGAAAGCTCTACTGTTACAACTTTGCACTATCAAATGGAGATGAATGAGTTACTGTCCTATATCTAAAAGATATTATATTTATATTCAAATGATATCAGTGTCCCCAGAGGACCTTTTATCATTCCTGGCTTTGTCATTCTGACTGATTGCTCAATTGGCTGACTTCAGTTCTCAAGATATTTTTCTTCCAATAAGAGCTCATAGAAATATATTTCTTGATTTCTTTCATATTTGATAAGGTCTCTCTGTAACCATTCCCTTCTTCAGTATTCTTGCCTTGAGATCATGAACAGTATGAAAAGGCAAAAAGATAGGACACTGAATGATGAACTCCCCAGGTCGGTAGGTGCCCAATATGCTATTGGAGATCAGTGGAGAAATAACTCCAGAAAGAATGAAGGGATGGAGCCAAAGCAAAAACAACACCCAGTTGTGGATGGGACTGGTGATAGAAGCAAGGCTCGATCGATGCTGTAAAGAGCAATATTGCATAGGAACCTGGAATGTTAGCTCCATGAATCAAGGCAAATTGGAAGTGGTAAAACAGGAGACGACAAGAGTGAACATCGACATTCTAGGAATCAGCAAACTAAGATGGACTGGAATGGGTGAATTTAACTCAGATGACCATTATATATGCTACTGTGGGCAGGAATGTCTTCAAAGAAATGGAGTAGCCATCACAGTCAACAAAAGAGTCCAAAATGCAGTACTTGGATGCCATCTCAAAAACAACAGAAAGATCTCTGCTCATTTCCAAGGCAAACCATTCAATATCACGGTGATCCAAGTCTATGCCCCGATCAGTAATGCTGAAGAATCATAAGTGAAATGGTTCTATGGCCAAAGGACTGGAAAAGGTCCATTTTCATTCCAATACCAAAGAAAGGCAATGCCAAAGAATACTCAAACTACCACACAATTGCACTCATCTCACACGCTAGTAAAGTGATGCTCAAAATTCTCCAAGTCAGGCTTCAGCAATACATGAACTGTGAACTGTGAACTTCCAGATGTTCAAGCTGGTTTTAGAAAAGGCAGAGGAACCAGAGATCAAATTGCCAACATCCTCTGGATCATCAAAAAAGCAGGAGAGATCCAGAAAAATATCTATTTCTGCTTTATTGACTATGCCAAGACTTTGACTGTGTGGATCACAAGAAACTGTGGAAAATTCTGAAAGAGATGGGAATACCAGACCACCTGACCTGCCTCTTGAGAAATCTGTATATAGGTCAGGAAGCAACAGTTAGAACTGGACATGGAACAACAGACTGGTTCCAAATAGGAAAAAGAGTACATCAAGGCTGTATATTGTCACCCTGCTTATTTAACTTATATGCAGAGTACATCATGAAGAACTGTGGGCTGGATGAAGCACAAGCTGGAATCAAGATTGCTGGGAGAAATATCAATAACCTCAGATATGCAGATGACACCACCTTTATGGCAGAAAGTGAAGAAGAACTAAAGAGCCTCTTGATGAAAGTGAAAGAGGAGAGTGGAAAACTTGACTTAAAGCTCAACATTCAGAAAACTAAGATCCTGGCATCCAGTTCCATCACTTCATGGCAAATAGATGGGGAAACAGTGGAAACAATGGCTGGCTTTATTTTTCTAGGCTCCCAAATCACTGCTGATGGTAATTGCAGCCATGAAATTAAAAGACGCTTACTCCTTGGAAGAAAAGTAATGACCAACCTAGACAGCATATTAAAAAGCAGAGACATTACTTTGCCAACAAAGGTCTGTCTAGTCAAGGCTATGGTTTTTCCAGTGGTCATGTATAGTTGTGAGAGTTGGATTATAAAGAAAGATGAGTGCCCAAGAATGGATGGTTTGAACTGTGGTGTTGGAGAAGACTCTTGAGAGTCCCTTGGACTGCAAGGAGATCCAACCAGTCCATCCTAAAGGAGATCAGTCCTGGGTGTTCATTGGAAGGACTGATGCTGAAGCTGAAACTCCAATCCTTCAGCCACCTGATGCGAAGAGCTGACTCATTGGAAATGACCCTGATGCTGGGAAAGATTGAGGGCAGGAGGAGAAGGGGACGACAGAGGATGAGATGGTTGGATGGCATCACCGACTCAATGGACATGACTTTGGGTGGACTCCGGGAGTTGGTGGTGGACAGGGAGACCTGGCGTGCTGCAGTTCATGAGTTCGCAAAGAATCGGACATGACTGAGTGACTGAACTGAACTGAACTGAACTGAACTCTGTAACCATTAGAAATAAAAGCCACTTTCCCAGGTAATGTTTTCTTGGGTGGTACTCTCTCTGTGTCAAAACACTGTAGACATTGCTTTCTGTCTTCAGGCATTGGACATTACTATATTACTATGGAACTGTCTGAAGCCAGTCTGGTTTCTTTCCCTAGTAGATGATTTTATTTGTATACATAGAAACCAGAAGGACTGAATGTGTTTGTGGATCAGTGTGTCATAAGTGTGCTCACTGATCTGCAAATGTAGTTCTTTCTTCATTTTAGGCTTTTTTTTTCCTTTTGGAGGAATAGCCACCTCAGAGAGATCAGCTCTTCTCATGTCAACTATTTTAGTCTTATTCATCTACTAGCATTCTTATTGTTTTACTCTCATCAGAATCCATTATGATTATGTCTAGTCTTTCCTCTATGTCAATAATTTAATTTTCAGTGTTGATTCTGTCCCTTAGTATTTCTAATTACTGTATCTGTTCTGTAATGACACTGTTTTAGTAGTAGATTTGTTTCCTTGGGTCTACCAAGTACTTTTCTGTTTGTGTAAGCAACAACATATGAAAAATGCTGGACTCAACCAGTTGCAACCATGAAAAAAGTTGGTTTAGTTGCTCCCACTGTCTCTCCTGACCTGGACTGCATGCTGATCCTTTCTGCTTCTTACCTGAGCTGCTGGAAAATCTCCTTAGTTTCTACTAGCTTTTTCAAGTCATAGAGCAATCTCATTTCAGTAACTAAAGTCCAGTCCAAGGTACATTAAAATCATTATAATTAGGGAACACAGAGGGTGTGGTTGTCTTCTCTTGTTCCCCTGCTCATCCTTCCAGAGCTTCTTCTGCAAACTGCTCTCCGAGGCCTGGAGAATCTAATCCAAGAAGGATGCTGTTGTGTAGCAGCTGAGCCTGGGGCACTCTCCAATTGAGAGCTTCTAACTAGAGTTCCCATGACACTAGCTGTGCCTGTTGTCCAGCTGGCTGACCACTTTCAACTTCCCTTCTAGCCCAGGACTTCCTACCATTCACCTCTGTCTGGAGTCCCTTCCTTAAGGTTCTCCTGGGGAGAGTTTCTTTCTCAATCCCTGTGTAAAACCATACACTATGGTTTATTCTTCCCTTTTTGAAGAAAGTAAGTGTTAGTCATTCAGTCATGCCCGACTCTTTGCAACCCTATGGACTGCAGCCCACCAGGCTCCTCTGTCCATGAGATTCTCCAGGCAAGAATACTATAGTGGGTTACCATCTCCTTCTCCAGGGGGTCTTCCCAGCCCAGGGATTGAGCCCAAGTCTTCTGCACTGCAGGCAGATTCTTTACTAACTGAGCTACAAGGGAAGCCCACAGGTCTAATAAAAAAAGAGAGATGGATACCACACTTTTGGCATTCCCCTTGTTTCCCATCTCGTTGGGTTTAGATAGAAGAACACATGTCTTTCCTGTCCCTGGTGGGGCGATGGTGTGAAGACAAAAGCGTGCAGCACGCCCACACTTTTCTTCATTCTTCCCTTCAACCTTAACTGCCAGAGGTGGTTATTCTTAAAATTCTTAAAATCAGGTTTGCCATTGTTCTAAAGTTGTACCCAGGATTTAATTTAGAGTGGTCTGACTGAGTGACAACACAGAGGCCAATGCCAGGAAAGGAAGAATTTAGCACTCACGGTTCACATGAGAAGGGGACACACCACTCTACAAAAGGCCAAAGGGGGAGCACTGAGGCGGTCAGGAGGCAGAAGACAGATGGGGCAAGGGGAAAGTCTTGGCCAGAGCCTGTATTTGCAGTTTCTACAGGAAAGGCAAGGTATCACAGAGTCAACAACTTAGGGTTGGCAACATTTGAATCATTCCAGGGGACTGTGGGGCATAGGGATAGTCCTTGGCTCTGGGATGGTTTAGAGCAGGGGAAATCTTGGCATGGTTGTAAGAACTAGATAAATGAGGTGGTTGGGGCAATAGACTTGGGATTGGTGGGTTTGCACATGAGAAATGTGCTCCTGGTTGAGTCCCTGCTGTCTCTAAGAATTGGTCAGCCCTGAGAAGTGTATATCTCCCTGGATCTATAGAGGCTCCCAGATACCGGAGCATCAAGAATACAAAATGTAAGAAAATGAAGTTACTTCAATTGGCCCTGTAACAAATGGATTCCAAACAGACAAATATACAATCTAAGAGAACACAGAACAACCAAGTCTCAGCAAGTCTGGCTTTGGTTATCTAGCTCACACATCAGATTATGGACTAAAACCAAAATTTTAGTTGATAAGACTGCAAACATTTCAGGAGGTGGGGATCCCCAATGTGAGGAACTTCTCCTCACTGTGAACAGTGATAATCAAGGTGCCTTGCCCTCCTCTGGCCTGTGAGGAATCAGACAGTTTTTCCCAAGTATAAGAATTTTAAGTGAAGCAATTCAAAACTAGAACTCAATGCAGCTCTCTCATCACACCTGAGGGGGCCTGAAATGATTGGTCATTTGTCCACACCTCCTAAGAAGCTGGCATTGGTTTCTGTCCTTTTCTGAGACTTGGGTAGGACCTATTCTCTTGACTTTTTGAATTATACTTTATCTTTCTAAAAAGTATTTTTTTAACCCAAGTTAGTCAGAGTCCATTTCTGTTTATTTCTATCAAATAAATATGATATCAAGTATTAATATTTAACAGAAGTAAAGGTGGGGGGGGAAGCTTTGAATGGTAATTCAACAGTGTTGATTTCACAGTCAAGTTGTGTTTCTGTGTTTCTGTGACATATTGGATGCTAAGAATCACAGATCGATGACATTAATATCTTAGTAAAGTACAATCCTTCATTTTGCCACACTCAGGGAAGAATTCATTTTGTTTGGGAGAAGTCAGTGAAAGAAAATAACTAATAAAAACTCAGTGTTTCCTTATAGTGATTTAGGTTTTTGCTGAATTTGAAATTTTTATGCCAATACTTCTTGGGTCACTGATTTAGAAAAATTAAAGACATAAATCATATGAAAGCTGTAATTGCCAGGGTGGTTTGGTTTTCACTTTATATTTATAAAATCTATTTGTTTTGCTGTATTTTATTGTCTTTACCTGATTTTGTTTTTATGCTAAAACAGTTTCTTCCTTGGGATATCTATTTATCTAGGTGCTGCTTAGACACTGTGTTAAATCACAGCTGGGGCATGTGCAGCTTTTCCCGTTTGCCAAATAGTGCTAACATCTTTAAAAGGAAGCCAATTTTTCTGTGGTAGCATTCATGACATTATCTATCCATGGAGAAGTCCTTTGGGAGACATCTTGGTTAATAAGTACCTAGCCAGCATATTACAATGTAGAATTTTCCTTTTAAAAGATTTGTTTCATAATTAATAGTAATTATAAATAATAGCTACTTTATTAATTTTGGAACATTTATTAAATACTAGGCAACGATAAAAATTTAATTTCTTTTTCATAGTAATCATATGATTTAGGAATTCATCATGCTCAATTTACAGATAAGGGACGTGAAACTTAGGGATTGTAAGCAATGCTTCAGCATCACACAGAGCTAGAACTACGATTTGAAACCAAATCTGCATGACTCAAAACTCATTGCTTCCAACAACTCTAGCATTTTGGCTCCTCCTCAATTTTCCATTTACCTCCTAAATGATTCAAAATGTGTGTATATTCATATTTTACACTTTCAACATAATGAAAGCACACATTTTTCTATGAGTTATCACAGAGAATCCAAAACTCTCAGCTGGGTGTTGACTTTCTCAGTACTGTGGGCCATCCAGTCAATTTCACAGTGGTTGGTTATATATTTATGGTGGACACTTAATCAGTAAATGAAGGGGAAGTGTTGAATAATCACTTTGGGGACAACTCTCATGAAGGTATGTTTTCCAAGCATCTGTACATTTGAACCATTGCTCCACCCACTGTCTCCTGTAGGGCAACAGTTGGGAGATTCTGATGGATAAGACTGATCTTTTTCTTGACTGACTCATACTCATAGAAGAAAAGAAAGTTAAATGATAGAACTTGAGGTCTGAGAAGATGCTCAACACAGTCCATCCTTTCATTTTCCATATGATGACACTAAATCATATTCAATCAATGACATACATTCTTCTTAGCAATTTGTTCAGTTCAGTTCAGTCGCTAAGTCTTGTCTGACTCTTTGCAACCGCATAGACTGTGGCACACCAGGCCTCCCTGTCCATCACCAACTCCCAGAGCTGACTCAAACTCATGTGCATCGAGTTGGTGATGCCATACAACCATCTCATCCTCTGTCATTCCCTCTCACCTTCAATCTTTTCCAGCATCAGGGTCTTTTCAAATGAGTCAGTTCTTCATATCAGGTGGCCAAAGTATTGGAGTTTCAGCTTCAGCATCAGACCTTCCGATGAATATTCAGGACTGATTTCCTTTAGGATTAATTGGTTTGATCTTCTTCCAGTCCAAGGGACTCTCAAGAGTCTTCTCCAACACCACAGTTCAAAAGCATCAATTCTTCAGTGCTCAGTTTTCTTTATAGTCCAATCTTACATCCATACATGACTACTGGAAAAACCATAGCTTTGACTAGACAAACCTTTGTTGGCAAAGTAATGTCTCTGCTTCTTAATATGCTGTCTAGATTGGTCATAGCTTTTCTTCCCAGGAGCAAGTGTCTTGTAATTTCATGGCTGCAGTCACCATCTGCAGTGATTTGGAACCCAAAAAAGTCTCTCACTGTTTCCATTGTAGCAATTTGTAGATGCTTTTGTTTCTACTAATGTCCATATATTTGTGTATTTATAAACGTGACATGACTAGTGTATTCCATGGACTCTGAACTCTGAACACTTGGACTGCAATTCTGGCTTTGTCACTTATGAGTTATATATCCTCAGAGCATTTACTCTAACTGCTCTGCACCTAGTAACTTTTATAAAAGCTATTAAATTACTATAATTAATAAACATTAGCTATTACTAATGTTTATCAAATTGTTAAGAGAGTATTTGATACTAGGAAAAGCACGATCATAAAATGACTTCCAAAAAGATTCATTATAACACACAATAATGTATTGGCATTGATGTTTGACTCAGATATCAGTTAGCTCAAGCTAATTTTTACTATCATGCAAAACAATGCCAAAATCTCATTGGTTTGCAATAGTAGAGTTTAAGTTCTGGATTGCACTTCATACTGATATCGGTAGAAGTAAGGCTAGGCTGAACAGAATCTCAAGCATGCTTCATCTTTGAAGGAGGAGCTCATGTCTGGGACTTGGCCAGTTTCATGGAGGAAAAAAGGGAGCACTGGAGGATCAATGACTTTTATAACTTGAACTTAAAAACAATATATATCACTTCCACATGCATTTCATTTACCAAAGTAAGTCACAAGGCCTAACCTAACCTCAAAGAATCAGGATTGTAAAATCATCCCACAGAAAAGAAGAAAAAAATTTTGAAGAATACTACTGCTACCATACCTAATAATGAGTAGTGTTTATTGAGCAACTACAATATGCCAAGAATTGCTCTATCTCACCTTCAAAAAATGCAGGTAAGATCATTATATTTGTCCCCTGTCTATAAATGAGGAAACTTGCACACAATAAAGTTTTATTTATTCAAGCACAAGTCTTGCATTAAGCTCTGTAATGTGCTTTGCATTACACCTCACTGTGGATGTACATTGATGACCAGAAGAGTCAAGACCTTTACCTGCAGGGAACCTGACATTAACAGTGAGATGAGTTAACAACTAATTGTTTGATTGCCATTGTGGCAAGTACTCAAAGTAGAGGTACAGGAGGATATGAGAATAAATGCAGAAATGAGTCAAGGAAAGTTCCTCTGAGAAAAGGATCTTTAAGCTGATGAATACAAGGCAGTAGGATGACTATATGAGTGAACTTCTTGTGCATAAGGCCTTGAGGATGAAAATGACCCAGACCTGATGTCCCAGCAGCTTTCAAATGTTTGATTGATGGAAACATATCAGAAGTCACAGGCAGAGAATACAAGTTCTTTCAAGAAACAGAAAGAAGTCATGTGTCATAGAGGTTAGCAGTACAGGTTTTCAACCCACATTATCTGACTCCAAATCTTCATTTTCCCACTTACCACCTCTACAAGATTTAGGCAATGTATTTAACCACTTATTGTCTCAGTTATCTCCATTACAAAATGGGGACAGAAGCAATATCTATTTTGAATTTTGTCAAATGAGCTCATTTTTGTAAGGCACTTAACTGTGCCAAGCCCACAATTGCTAAGTCACTTCAGTGGAGTCTGACTCTTTGTGACCCTGTGGACTGTAGCCCACCTGGCTTGCTGTCCATGGGATTCCTCTGGGCAAGAATACCAGAGCGGGTTGCCATTTCCTCAGTAAATCTTAAGTTTCCATCTTGCTGCTATTGAAGCGCACAGAATGGGAAACACAGTGGCATGTCGGTTGAGCAATCCGGTGTCAAGGTGGCCGATAGGACAATGAGCCCAAATGAGAACAACCATCATGGCTTTCATCACTCACTATGATAGTGCAACTGAGATGCAAAAGAAGGGTGCTGGGACCTAGATGCCCATCAGCAGACGGATGGATAAGGAAGCTGTGGTACATACACACCATGGAATATTACTCAGCCATTAAAAAGAATTCATTTGAATCAGTTCTAATGAGATGGATGAAACTGGAGCCCATTATACAGAGTGAAATAAGCCAGAAAGATAAAGACCAATACAGTATACTAACGCATATATATGGAATTTAGAAAGATGGTAACAATAATCCTATATGCAGAACATAAAAAGAGACACAGATGTACAGAACAGACTTTTGGACTCTGTGGGAGAAGGCGAGGGTGGGATGTTTTGAGAGAACAGCATCGAAACATGTATATTATCAAGGGTGAAACAGATCACCAGCCCAGGCTGGATGCATGAGACAAGTGCTCGGGCCTGGTGCACTGGGAAGACTCAGAGGAATCGGGTGGATAGGGAGGTGGGAGGGGGGGATCGGGATGGGGAATACATGTAAATCCATGGCTGATTCATGTCAATGTATGGCAAAAACCACTACAATATTGTAAAGTAATTAGCCTTCAACTAATAAAAATAAATGGAAAGAATAAATAAATAAAATCAGGGGGAAAAAAAAAAGAAGGGTTCTGGGCCCCCATAGTTCTTCTGCCCCTCAAGGAATTGTAGTAGTTGAAGGTCACGTGGACACAATGCACATATGGGGGGAATCATTTCATCCTGGAGCCCCAAACAAAGGCTTCTGAATCTTTCTGGACCATGGGCTAAGGGAAGGGAGACAAGAAAGAGGGATTTGTGTACCAAGTCTGGTGGAAAAAGTCTTATCATTGGTCTGAGAAAACATACATTGAATTTGGCCTGGAACCAGACTTCTTAATATTCATTCAGAGCTACAAATTTTTTCAACTTAAATTTTTCTAGCTGCTTATCATACCATGACTGGAGTAAGAATTGCAGCAGGTCAGCTGGAAGGGTCTGCTTATCAGCCTCATTTTTATTTGTATGTTTCAGTAGGCCTCTGGCTCATCTCAGTGATTTTGGAGACTGACTTTTAACCATGTGGAAGTCATTGTTAAGAGCCCTGCGCCTAGCTCAGTATCATGCAGGATGAATTCCCCAGGTATATCAGCCCCCTAGTGGTCTGGGACTTCGGATCCTCTAGAGGCAAATCCTGCAACTTGTTGCAAGAAAGCAAAAAAGACCAGTTATGACTGAAGTAAAATTAAATGGCAGCTCAAGATGAGGCTGGAGATAGTAAGGGACCAGATCAAAGTGTAAATGAATCGACCAATGTCATATGGTTAAAATCAAGAGGGAGTCAAAACTTATAGACACATGTGTCTGGTTCCAAAGCCTTGTTCAGTGTACTGAGTCAGATCAGAAAAAAAAAGAAAATTTGAAAATGATGATGGGTGAGCAAACTGTCGGTATTTCGACAAAGTCGTACCTGGAGCAAAGGGAGGACATTGTGCTATTAAACATAGTTCATTGTGAAGAATAGGGAAAACTTTGCTTAAGATTCTAGAATCAAATTTTGATCTTTTGGTCTTAACAATAGAGAGTGAAGCTCGGGGATATCGAGCTGACGGAAGCTGACAGACCAGATGAGAAACCTGATTCCAATAGCCTATCTGTACAGATGTGACTCATACCCTCTCCAGTATTTAGCTTATCCATGTAACACAATGAGGGAAAAAGTAAACCTGAGTCAATGCTCACAAACTTCCATTTGTTAAATATGAAGCAAAATTCTGACAGCCATAAAACAGGGTGAACAGTTGTGTGTTTGTATTAAAATATCATTGAGATAAGCAATAACCAGCTACCCGAGCAAAGGAACATCTGCGATATTATCGTGCTATTTCTGGCTTGAGTCATCTCATGCTGAGAGAAAACACAGAGAAATGGAGATATCATTGTGGTGTTCTTAATTGAGTGAAGAAAGGGCTCTTATTTCAATCTTCCCAGGGTGGACCCTAGAGATGCAACAAGTATCATTTAAAAATAAATTTTTAGCTGATTGCTTTAGTTGTCTGCAAAACAGGCATTGTGACCTACTTAAAAAAAAAAAAGTATCTGCCCTGACAATTCCTGGAATAAAATGTGAGCGTGCAGTCTTATAATTAATGAATCTGCCTGTAAGTTTTTAGGTTTTGGAAGGACTTCTCTTTTTGACCTCTGGAGAGGAGAATAGTACGTTAGACATATTTGATAATACTGTTTCTCAGATTCTTAATTAATAGGCAAAACCCCCTCCATAACAAGTCCTAATAGGGTGCTAATTTATTCACTAACCCCTTTGAACAGGGATGAGACCAAGAAAGACACTCGTTACACTGAATTACACTGAATTATATCCTATAGAAAAACAATGAATTAATGGAATCAAGATTTTGTGTTGTTGCAGGAAGTCTTAGAAGTAACTTACTGAGGACCTTTCATTATACAGTTGATAATATTGTATCTACAGAAATGCAATCTCCTTCCAGGTCTATATAGTTGTCAGATAAGTTATTGAAAAGTTACAAAAAAACTTTGAGTCTAACATGCCTAGATTTAAACACTGGATTTTTGGCTTTGAACAAGTTCCGTAATCATTCTGATCTTCAGCTTATTCATTTATAAAAGGGGGAAACATTACAGATTCTTCTTTTGTAGGATTCTTGCATAGAATAAATTAGATACTATATTTAAATTGCCAAGGTACAGCACTCTTCTTACAGTCAATACTCAATAAATACTTATTTTCACCTTGAAGAGAGCTGGAAAAAATTACAATCCATATAGCTAGTTTAATATATGAAGTTACTTCTGCACATACAGTAAAAAGAAAGAGACAGAGAAAGAAAGAGAGAAGAAGGAAGGAAGAAAGAAAAGAGAGGAAGGAAGAAAGGAAGAAGAAATCTAGATCTTGAAACACTTCTTCAGTTTTTCTGGATATATTTACCAAGTCCATGAGAGGCACACTACCAATACAGCTAAGACAGAAATCACAAGTTACTTAGCAAGACGTTTTTCAACCCAAGTGATTAAAAAGGACAAAGCAAACAATCTGAGGACTGACTGAGTTCAAAGAACTGACTAGATTGATCAGGTGATCCTGTCGCTTAACTTGTCTAGTTGGTAGGGAGGAAGAGATATTTTTATCCTCATTCCTGACAAAGTAAATCTTACCAGCTGGTTTTGCTATAGCCATGCCTGATATTCACAACATCTGATTCACAGAAGTCCTCAGCCTTCCTCAATGCCTATGAAAACAAAGAGCCTAGAGCCCAGGAATCCTTCATGCAGGCAAACTCAAAGTCAGACATGCAGACAAAATGTGGACCGAAGATTAAAGAAAATGATCAGTGTGTTCCTCCATTAGATACATGAATCCTTTAGAAAATTATCTTCAAAGAGGGAAATACAAAATAAACAGCTGATGACTTGAAACAGAAGTTTGCTTGTAAGTAGCACAAACTTAAGTCATCAATTTAAATTTGTGTTCTTTAATAATATAAGCTATAACTTTGTACAGTACCTTTTATCTATATTTTATTGATCAGATAGCACATTAGACGTATAAAAATTAAACAACTCATTAGAAATACGGAAGGCTTAGAATGAAACCCTCATATTTAAATATGAACTACTCAATACTTCAAAATACTCAGCCCCTTTACCAATAAGTTGGTTATCATGATATTTCTGTAAAGTCTGAACGCACTGGTATTCTACCTTCATTTTCTGTGTTGGGAATAATTACTTTCCAGTGTGAATGATATGGAGAAGGCAATGGCACCCCACTCCAGTGCTCTTGCCTGGAAAATCCCATGGATGGAGGAGCCTGGTAGGCTGCAGTCCATGGGGTGGCTAAGAGTCAGACACGACTGAGGGACTTCACTTTCACTTTTTACTTTCATGCATTGGAGAAGGAAATGGCAACCCACTCCAGTGTTCTTGCCTGGAGAATCCCAGGGACGGGGGAGCCTGGTGGGCTACCGTCTATGGGGTCGCACAGAGTTGGACACGACTGAAGTGACTTAGCAGCAGCAGCAGCAGTGAATGATATTCATCAGAGCACAATGGAATTGGCACCCCCTGGAGGTGTGCAGCATGACAGCCCTGTTTGTTTCCCAAATGGTGACTTCCTTTTAGATATGTTATCCAAAATTAGTCCAAGTTTTTATTGCCTGTCTTTTCCCCTATAAACCCTTGCTTTGAAATGGACAACAACTTTCTTCTTGCTTTGTGTAAGTTCTTATAGGTGTTGATTTCAGCTAACACATGAGAGATACCTGGCCCTCCAAGTTCCAAATACATCAGACATATCCCTGCTCTTTCCGCACACACACACAAAAATCAGAATTATGCAACCCTATCAATACATCAACTGAATATCAACAGTTGACTGAAAATGAGTCATCCCTACATGAAAACCTAAACTACCTTTGAAATATCATAGGACTCATACATCTAGTATATGCAGCCCTATAAGGGATTTATAGTCAGTTGCTGATATCTATAAAAATCTGAACAGAAATTGGCAGAAATGTCACCAGCATGCATCCTCTAGACCTTGATGGTTTGGTATTAAGTATTATTTTGGATTTTTATAAATACATTATTTAATATCACATAAGAACCTATTTGTCATCTTTAATTATAGTTTACATTAGTGTTTATATCGATTGGTTTTTGATTGACTCTGAATGCTTTGTCCAGGGACAAAAAAAAAGTAATTTCAATGATAAATTGCTATTAGATACTTTCTGTGCTGTTTAAAAATGCATGCTTTTGTGGTAACTGGGCAACCATCATTTTTAAGTGTATCTAACCTCTAGTTATTAGGTTATGTGAGTAAAATAATATGTTTTATATGTAATTTCTAAAATAATTTAGAACCTATACTTGCCAGTTGGTGTTAATGTTTAGAAGTTCTGATTTTCCTAATATAATGGAATTTTTAGTTTACATTATCTTAAAATGCTTGACTTTGCATCACCCAGTGAAAAATAAACATGAACTAACACAACATTTTTTCACATACAGTTTGGAATTTCAGGGAGATGCTTGTTATAAATCACGGGCCCCTTTCCAGGGCTAATGAAGCAGATGCTATAAATGCTATTTTGATGAATTAGTGTTTGGCTTTAAAGATTAATGATGATGATGATGATGGTGAAGACAGTGCCACCAACTTTAAAAATACAGAAACAGAGTTTGGGGAAGTTGAGAAACATGTCCTAACTCACTTTGATACTGAGTAGCAAAACTTAAACCTTTGTATGTCCAACACCAAAGCCTATTATGTTCCCCAACAGATTTTCAAGATAAACCAAACTTAAATGAAATTTCTAAATGTATACAGATTTAAATGAAAGATTCACAAAGGCTGGGAAAACAGAAAAGGAAGTTTTTTCAAGACACTATAAAGAATTCTTATTGACTCCAACTGTAGTTTCCTGTTGGGTTTCAAGGGTTAACTTAGGCAGCAAGCTCCATATTGGAAAACATCTAGAATGTCAGGTTGAGGAAAGGCCAATAAGTAATGTAGTGGTTTCTGATTAAGGATGTTAGTCAGTTTACCTCTCTGGACACCCTCACTTAAGACCACCATCACCTATCATGGACCACAGTAGCATCCTCAGCAGACTCACTGCCCTCAGTCCTGCTTTCCCAATGTACCTGTCATGCCGCATTCATAGTGCGGTCTTTCCAAAATGAAAATTTCATATCCTTACTCTGCTTAAATCTAATCTTAAACTCCCATGACCCTCAGAATAAGGGAGCACAGGGTGTTTACCATGCCTTCCCCAGCCTTTTAAAATCAAACCCCATCCACACCTCACTTCTTTGGTCTCCACCTCTAATGATGCCTTTACACTGATTCCATCTCCACCCAGGCTCCCACTCACCCATCCCACTCTGACACCAGACATGCGAACCTTCTTTCATTTCTTCTCAAAGTAATGATCTTTTTTCCCACTTGGCCTTTACATATCCTGGCCCCTCAGCATGGAACCCTTTTACATCATCTCTACATGTTTCACTGCTAACTCTTATCTAGCCTTCAGATCTCTGCTTATACACAATCTACCTCTACCTCAAATCCACCTGTCCAGGCACATTGCATATCATTCCTCTCATTTATTCTAACATTTACCTCACTATGTCATAATGAGCTTTGTGATTTTCCAAAAATCCCATTAGAGGTACTGTTCCCTTAGGGTGGATTCAAACTCTCTGTCTTATTGACTAGGGAATTCCTAGTGCTGACTACACTGACTGCCAGTAATTGCTCAACAAATATTATTTGTCAAATAAATGAAGAGATGAATGGATAAATGAAATATACAGAGGAATATGACAGGACAGATGAGAAAGCGGAGATGTGACCAATATAACAGCACAATTTAGTCACCTCAGATACCAGAATCAAACAATAATAAAGACCACAGTGTAAGAAAGCATTTTTTAAGGAGAAAAAAAAAAAAGATCTGCATCTTCTTGTTTCTCTAATAGTGTGTCCATAAAGTCTAGAAACACAAATAATGCTTTATTTCCTTTAATTTGAAGGTTTCTTTAATGATATTATATAATAATAGTGATAAATCCCATTATTTCTAGATTTGGGGGGCACCCATAGACACAAGCATTTTGCAAATGATTTTCACAATCATTGCTCCAATTTCTGCCTGATGTGGGAACAATTTTAGCTCTTTTAGTCAGAGAAAGGGGAGAATCAGTTGGTAGGCAGAGGTTGATCCAGAATGTTTTCTTTATCTGGAGCATGCTACCTGTGAGATGGCCTTTTCTATCTATGTGCTTGTCCCACTTCTGTCTTTACAGAGTTCTTGTGAGAGTTTGAGGGGAGCACACTATTCAAGAGGATGTCTTCAGTCTCATACAGATTTAGGTTCAAAGCCCAGCAGGGTTAGTGTGACTTTAAAACATTCTAAGTGTCAGTTCTCACACACAGTCCTCCACACTCAAATATTTTTGCAACACCCATGCACTGGAAAGTGGCCCTGAAATGACCACTATAAAAAGGACCATAAACAAGATGATTTTCCCCAAAGTCTCCTCCTGATTTTCAAAAGTCATCTTTAAAATGAAACTGTTAGTTACTCTAGAGTGAATGGACAATATCAGCTTCCCTGGTGGCTGAGGAGTAAAGAATCCACTTGCCAATGTAGGAGTTTGATCCCTGGGTCAGGAAGACGCCCTGGAGGGTGAAATGTAAACCAACTCCAGTATTCTTGCTGGGAAGTCCCACCGACAGAGGAGCCTGGGGAGCTACTGTCCTTGGGGTTGCAAAAGAATCAGACACAACTTAACAACTAATCAACAACAACAAAGGGATAATACGGAAGAAAATAAATTGAATAAAAGGCTTGCCTTCTTAGAAATCAGAGCAGTTGTTGACCACAGAACTAGAGGCAAAAAGGAAATAAAGATCTAGAAATTTCCAATAAGGAAAGAGAAAATCTTATACATGAAAAAAAGCAATTCTAGTACGAATGCTACAAACTCAATATAACCATGTAAAACTATACACAAATCACTGCTAACTATAGTTATCCTAGTGAGGGGAACAATTTTCACATTAGCTTCACATACCATTTACATTTGTTACTTGGACAATGATTGAAAGTGAAAGTGAAGTTCCTCAGTTGTGTCCAAGTCTTTTCGACCCCATGGACTGTAGCCTACCAGGTTCCACTGTCCATGGGATTTTCCAGGCAAGAATACTGGAGTAGGTTGCCATTTCCTTGATTACCATTATTTAAAACAAATGAAAAGTGCTATGGTGAATTGTTCTGTAAAAGTAGGGACTTCACTCTATTCTTAGCCCTTTTGCTCCAGGCCCAGAACTCTTTCCAGAGTTTTGTATATCTGCACTTTAGTGGCAGGATAATCCCTTTGAGGCATTATGCTATATATTAGTTTCTTTAAAAATAACCTTTCTCTATTTAAATTCTTCAGCTTTTTGTTAATTTTTAGAACATTTCAGAATTGGGGGTTATACTGCCCCTTTTCAAAGGAAAATCACTCTTTGCACATTTTTGCAGTTAGAGCAGGAAACACACTCCTCTTCAAATTGTCTTTTTTATTTTTTATTGTTGTGTTACAGCACAACCTTCTGTGTATAGCATACAAATGATAGGTGGTGAAGATATTGCAGGAATGCATGCATAATAAATATGGTTTCATTTCAGTAGTTGGTGAACAGAGTAGAAAATGGGACAATTTGAATATTTGGGGAGGCTTCAACATATATTCATTGTGCATGCATACACATATTTACATACAATTTTCAGCACTCTATTTATAAGCAAATAGCCAAAGAGGCAATTATTTGTTTGTGGGCCAATATGACACAGTCAATGGTTTGGAAAATATAGGCGAGTTAACTGACTCATTATTGTAAGTAGAAAACGCAAGTAAGGTATATCAGCTCATTTGAAACATAAGCCACTGAAGACAGAGTAATTTCCTGAGAATCAAATTCAAGAGCTATGTTTAGATATAAGTCTCTCATTTTTGTAATATTTAAGAGAACAGGGAACTATGAAACATTTTGAAAAAAACATTTTAGAGTAAAACGTGGCCCGGTACCTTTCTATAAAGGAAACCAGCAAATCAAAACCAACACATTCCTTGTGATTTCACATTTTCATTCCTAGGAATATGATGTTAGTTGGGCTACGGTTTCTAATACAGCTAGTCACTTGAATCACAAATGAGCGTACCTGTGGAAAGTGGTAAAATCAACCTAATGAGCCCTTATGTGAGAGTCAGCGTCCCTGTTGAAGTCACATATTTAAAATTACTCAAAAGAAATTTCAAGAGGAGACAGACATACAACAGGACAGGCTGTTTTGGTGAGTTAACGTGTCATATGCGTGCGGCGGATGCAGCCAGTGCTCCATCAAGGCTCATCCTGCTAAAAACAGTGAATGAAAATGACTGATCTACAATTTGCATCCTCTTTTCAGTCCATCAACAGAACATTATTAAAACCAGTCAGCCAAAACCCATTAGAACAGCACTCACGTAGGAAACAATGCCCAGGTCCGCTTGTTCTCCATTTTTATGCACTGCTACAGGACTATAAATATTCATCGTAATGTAACTGAAAATTATTGAAGTGAGAAAAAAGAGAAACAGGGAAGCCATTTGCTTCAATTCATAAACAGCATCTGTTGGGAAGTTATTCATAGATTGCTTCAGGGCCTGCCGAGCAGCAAGCCCACGGAAAAGGATGCCATTGCAAGCAAATTGGCACAAACTGCGTGGAGATGCTATTAGACATGATTCACTGACAGCCAGGGAGAATGATCAGGCACTGGGTTGTTTTATGTGTTCTTTTATCACTGGGACACAGAACTACCCTCCAGCCAAAGTCTCACACAGTTCAAATTAGAAGAGCAACCTTCTAAGTGTTTTAAGGCCTAACTAGTGGCTAGAGAAAGTTAGAAGCAGCAGCTAAACTCCAGGTGATAGAACTTGTTCATCTGCCCACACCTTAGGCACCCTTCAAACCCTGCCTGTACAACCTGGCAGTTTTGAATGGTCCTGCTAATGCTGTGTCCATCAAAAATTAAACAGTAAAGAAAAAAAGTTTCTCTAATGTTGACGCTGATTTTGTGGTGTGTTACCCTAAACAGAATGAAATTGAATGCTTACTACTTATCAAACCAATGTTAAGAAAAAAAATTAGCAAGGAATGTTTTCCAATCTGGCATTAGTAGCACAATGAGTCGTACTTCATTAAAAAATGGATTTATGGCTTCCTAGTCAAAGCCCCAAATTCAGCTCAAAGAAAATAAACACAGCAAGAGCTTTCAAATGTGAAGTGATCATGAATAAAATAGATGGGTTGATTTAGTAACTGTTTATATTTGTATATTGATTTATGTGCTTGTGGTAAAAAGGCATCTTCAAGACAGAGAAAGAAAATATTTATCTCAGATTTGGGGTGTTTTTTGGGCAACAATGAATGTCATCCATTTCAGGCTGAATTCACTGATCAATCTTAGTATCAATAAAAGAAAGAGAACCAGACAGAATATGTTCCATCATAAAAGACCCATGTGTATGCCCATACACACATACCTGCACACACAGAGAACCTAAAATCAGATCAAGGCTTTGGATCTGATTATCACTGTACAGAAAAAACAAACAAACAAACAAACAAACACCTGGGGACAGGAGAACACATCAGTAATACCATGCAAGCACAACCAGCAAAATCCAAACTATGGAAAACTACAAGTGACCTGGTTTCCCTAGCAAACAAATTGCAAAGAAAATAAAGGAGGTGGGGAAAGAAAGAGGGAACTTATAGATTAAAAGAGTCTTAAGAGATGCATCAAGTAAATGCAATGAGTAGCTCTTGTTTGGATCTTGATTTGAGATCTTGATTTGAATAAAACAATTCTATATTCCCTCCAATTTATATATATAATCACTAAAGTGTATATATATAATCAGGTAAACTGGAACACAGGCTGGATAGTTGATAATTTTAAAAAATTGCTATCAGTATTTTTTTTATTGTGGTTTTATTTTTAAAGAGTCCTTCCCTTTTAGAGACATTGTAGTACGGGTTTCAAAATAATTAATTTGGGGATGGAAGGAGCAGGTGGAGTACAGATGAAACAAGAATTTGCTTGGTTGGATCATTACTGAAGCTAGTAATGGAACATGGGAGTTTATCAGCCAACTCTCTCTGCTCCTTGAGACCCTCCATAGTAAATTTTCATATTGCTAGAGGTGGCTCACAATACTCCTGAGAACTGACCATTAAATTTTTTACAAGTTCATTTTTAAACCAATGGTGGCTTGAATTCAGCCATAGTGCGTATATGGAAATACACTAATGCTACAGTCAAGCCTTTTTGTTTCTGAAGAATTAATTGTTGAACATTAACCAGTATATCACTGCTTATGATCCCAGGGAACTCTTTATGTACACTGGAAATTTATCAAGAGTAGTGCAAGAAGCTGGCCTTTCACCTTAGGTTCTTCTCTGCTCTCCCTCCCCACTGCCACCAGGTTGCTTTTGTTGCTTTTTTTTTGCCTCAGATCCCAGGGTGTGGCAATTCATGGGCCCGCTCTGAAACATTTCACCTGGACTCCAGTCATTTCTTCCCTCTATAAGTGCTTAGCTTTACTCCTTCTGTCAAACGTATCCAATTTGTGGCCCTTCTCCTTCAGGTCTTACTCTGACACAATACAGTGCTCAAATTTCTTCCTAAGTAAGAAGGAATCTGAGTCCTTCAGAAATAATTTTCTTTGAAAATTTCTGATCTCTTAGCAGGCTTCATAATCTTTAGTAATTCTATAATTCTAAATCTCTTTCATAAACACTGGTTTGTTTACTTATTTATTTATTCCTGATATTTACTAAGTGACTACTTCTTATATACAACATAAACTCTCATTAGCACATTGTCTTATTAAACCCTCAGAATAAACACATGAGCTAATAAAGAGGCTGATGCTTTCCTCCTTTGAGAAGTAAGGACATAAAAACTTAAGAAATGTCAAATGTCGTATCAAAGGCCGCCTGGTTAGAGACAAACTCAAGACCGAGCCTAAGAATATTTATTTACTATCATGATTCAAGAATTTTTCTACAAACCACAAGCTCATTGACTGGGGGAACAGAGTAGATTTTTTCTCCTCTGCAAGGCAGATTTGTATAAACATGTGGTCCACAAAGAAATTTTTTTTCAACAGCATATTTTTATTCCCATATACAGGAGTGTGAAGGCTACTAGCTACTTAAATCCAATCTATACGCATTTATTAAATGCCAATAAAGCACCTGCCATATGATATCAGCAAGTAACAATTTCCTAGATTTTAAGAGAACGGGATGTTAGCTCCTCTGATCTATAGTTAGCCTGGATTTCCAAAAAGGTGTGTTTTGTTTGAAATACTATGATTTGCAAAATTACGTGTCTGTCATTACTGGTTTCTTCCTGAATTTCCACAGAAGCCAAATCTGCCCAGAGCTACTTAGGAGGCTAAGGGTGTTGTTCCACTGACATCTAAATTGACTGCATTTGTGTCTTTCTCAAACTAGATAAGACAAACAATACCATCAACTCTTGTGGTTTCCTTCTGTTTCTCTATGACAGTTAATTCTGACTCAATCTTGCAACAGAGAAAATGGCTGAGTGTAGGGGGCAACACTAATGCTAACACTAAATATAGAAGACATATTCTGTCCCTATGTACCCCTGGCAGAAATTGAGTAGAAATTAAGTATTCCTAATAGCACATTAATTCTATTATCTCTTTTTTATTGGTGCATTTATCTATTTTATTACTGACCACTTGTAAATGCCAAGGACTGTGATAAAAACATGGGCTATACAGTGACAGACCTCAGCCCCAAGTAGCTCACAGAGAAGTCAAAGGGAGACTTACAAGGAAAGATGCAGGCATATTAGAGCATGCAAAATGCTAGATACCAAGCTGCTCAACGGGAAAACAGGGCAGGAGAGTCTCATCTTTAGCCTGGGGTGAAAAGAAACATTCTTAGAGACTGGGACATCTAAACTAACACTTGTAACACAAAGAGAATTAGAATTTTTTTTAGTGAAGTCACTGAACTGGGGGAGAAAACACTATAGGCATTGCAAGAACATATGCTGAGTTTGGGAAGACCCCACCGTGAGAC
This sequence comes from Muntiacus reevesi, assembly GCF_963930625.1. Lineage (NCBI taxonomy): Eukaryota > Metazoa > Chordata > Mammalia > Artiodactyla > Cervidae > Muntiacus > Muntiacus reevesi. The sequence continues at coordinate 92,238,303 of NC_089252.1, forward strand.
ACTTTGATTTGATAAGTCTGAAGAGAAGCCCTGGAAAATAAATTTTTAACAAACACACCCAAGAGATTTTAATGCAAAAGATTAAAAATCTTGAGAAGGTCAAAGGCAACATGGTAGTCTGAACCAATTCAGAATGTGGTCATTCATGAAAATTTGGACAGTGTGTCTCTGTGTCCACACAGCTCCTTCCCTGGCACCATTTATATCACCAACTCAAGCTACAGGGATTAGGCATGTGTTATATGTAAGTGTGGGAGACAGCCAAAGTAGAGGGAAGGGCCAAAAGAGTGGTATAAAGGAGAAATATGCCATAAGATGTAGAACATGAAAGGAAGGTTTCCTGGGCTGCGAGATGCTGAACTAGGATTTGTAGAACAGGTGGAACACAAAAGGGGAGGGTACAAGCCCTTCAGGCAATTGAGATCTGTAGTTTCAAAGTCTGGATTGAATCTAGGTTTGGCCACTTCCAAGCTGTGACATTCATTAAGTTGCATGACTTTGCTTCACTTTCCTCATGTGTAAAAGGGAAATGATAATCATTTCAACTTGCACCTGCGAAAAGCAAATTAAATAATCTGTTGAGTAAAATATGTATGGGTTCTAGTGCATAGTGGGTGCTCACTGCTGCTGCTGCTGTTGCTAAGTCACTTCAGTCGTGTCCGACTCCCTACTTACTGAATTAACAAAAATGGAAACTAATTCTTATTACTTTTCTCTCTAGGAGTCCCAGTTTTACTACAACCTCAATAAGTATCTTTATAAGCAATGACTTAATATTTAGCAATGATCTCTTGCTTCCCAGGTGGTGCAGTGCTAAAGAATCTACCTGCCAATGCAGGAGACACAATAGACACAGGTTCAATCCCTAGGTCAGGAAGATCTCCTAGAGGAAGGCATGGCAACCCACTCCAGCGTTCTTGCCTGGAAAATTCCTTGGACAGAGGAGTCTGGTGGGTTCTAGTCCATGGAGTCAAAAACTGTTGGACACAACTGAGCACACATGCATGCACATGATGATTTCTAAAAAGTTTGCACACTATAATAGACCCCTTGAGATCATTTGGTTCCAGCAGCCCTATATTTTTCAGATAGGAAAGGATAGGAAAGCCTGGCATGCTGCAATCCATGTGGCTGAAAAAAGTCGGACACAACTGAGTGACCGAACAACAGGAGTATAATGAAAAGGCCAGAGATTTTGGAATTAGATTATCTAAGTTTGATAATCTAACTTCCTAACTCTCAGGATTGTTAACAAGCCTCACTGATTCATTCAGTCAAAAAAAGAAAAAGAAATTGAGTATTCGGTAAATGTGAGAAACTGTTTCAGCACCTGAGGATTAGTAGTGAAAAAATGAGAGACCTTTGCCCTCATCTAGTTCACACAGAAAAGAAAAGAGAGGTGTATTATTTTCCTAGGACTCTGTAACAAATTACTATGAACTGGATGACTTAAAGAATTATATCCTCTTATTGTCTGGGGGCTAGAAGAGTGAAACTCAGGCGTTGATAGGCCCATGCTCCCTGTAAGGCTCTAGGAAAAGGGCCCTTCCTTGACTCTCCTGGCTTCTAGTGGTTAACAAAAATCCGTGTTAGTTTGTTGACCCATCATTAAAATCTGTCCTATCATGGTCACATGGCATTTTCAAAATGTGCCCATATGTCCAAATTTCTCTCATCTTATAAGAACACCAGTCATTGTATTTAGGGCTCACCCTAATCCATTGTGACCTTATCTAATTATATCTGAAGAGATCCTATTTCTGAATAAAGTCACATTGATAAGTATTAGGGGTTAGGACAATAACTTTTCTTTTGGGGAGACAAATACACATCAATTCATGACAGTATGTAATAGACAAACTGACCACGTAATTTCATGGTCAGATCACTGACCATGATCCCAAGATCATGACTTCCAGGAGGTCTTCAATAAATAATGGCTAATATGAGATAAAATATTTCACTCATATTTTTCAGATAAGGTCGCTGAATTTGTCTGGTTCATCAAGAATGACAAAATATAATGGAAACCAGAAACCTGGTCTAATAAATCCCTAAGAGGAAGGCTCTTTCCAAATAGCAGTGTCTCATAAAATAGATTATTCATATGCCTTGTGTCTTCTAAAAAAATTTAGGTGTTAAGTGTGCAAACTTTATTTTTAATAGTTATGCATTCATTTTAATGTGTTAGAAGATATATTACCAACAATTAAAACCCATCCTTTCACAGATAACACTTTTTATGATGTACTTAACATAGATTTGTCATTTAAAACAATTAGGCATTTAACGTGAATCAATTCATAGAAAAAATGAGAAAAAAGTAGGTAAGTGGCTATAGCAAAAAATACTACAACAGTACTTGGTGACTCAAGATTCAGAAATGCCACACTCCCACATGATGTTTGTTTAGGATTCTGGCTGTATGTCTTGACATGGACTCAAGTGGCAAAACGCAGTTTGGGAAATTCCCAAGTTGAGGCACTGAACATAAAAATTATAACGTGTCTTTGTTTCAGCTGTCTGTTAAACTGATGATCCCTTCTCTCAAGTCCATACCTTGAATACTTCTGAAGTTCAATTTCAAAACTTAGCATTAAGCTACAGAAAGCAAGGCTGTGTGGTGACAGCATAAAGATATATATATAGATCAAGGAGAAAGAATTAAGAGTCCAGAAATAAACCCATAAATGTCTGATCAATTGATTTTAAACAAGGTTGCCAAAACAGTTCAACTGACAAAGAGTCTTTTCAACAAATGGTATAAAGACAACTGGATTATCCACATACAAAAGAATGAAGGTGGATAACATCTCATATCATATATAAATATTTTATTACATCATATATCAAAAAGGGTGTATTATCCATTGTGTGTGTTTATGCAAATATTTTCTTCCATTGTGGGGGCTATCTTTCTACTTTCTTGATGCTATTCATTGACCTGTTTTTCTTTGGTTCCTTGCACTTTAGGTGGCATTGCTAAGAAACCATTGCCTAAGACAAGGTCATGAAGCTTTACACCTGTGTTTTCTTCTGTTTTATAGTTTTAGCTGTTACATTTAGGTCTTTGATCCATTTTTGAGTTAATTTTTGTATAAAACATTCTTTCAAATCTGTTTATGTCACAATGATTTAATTTCTCCTTTATTTTTAAAGGATAGATTTAATGGATTTATTGGGTGATATTCTTATTCTCCGAACACAGTGAATATATCACCCCACTGCCTCTGCTGCCCATGGTTTCTGATGAGAAATCAGGTTAATCTTGATGAGTTACTTCTCTATTGTTGCTTTCAATACTTTCTCTGTCTTTGCATTTCAACAATTTGATTATGCTTTGTGTAGGTGTTACTCTCCTTGAAGTTATCCTACTTGGAGCTCACTGAGCTTCTTAGATATGTGGATAAATGTTTTGTTTTTATTTTATCAAATTTGGGATATTTCAGCCATTATTTCATCATGTATTCTCTCTACTCTTGTTCTATTCTCTCCTGGGATTCCCATTATGTGTGTGTTCATACATTTGAATACACTACAGGCCTCGAAGGCTCTGTTCATTGTTTTTCTTCTTTCCTTTTTCTTTCTCTTCCTCAAGTGACCTATCTTTAAGTTCAATGATTCTTTCTTCCACCTTATCAAGCCTGCTTTTGAACTCTTCTAGTAAGTTTTTTTTTTAATTTCACTTACTGTATTTTTTTGCTCCAGAATTTCTTTTTTTTTTTTTAATAACTTTTATATATTTATTGGTAGTCTCTATTTGGTGAAACATTGTTCTCATGTTTTCTTTGATTTCATAAATATAATATTCTTAAGTTATTTTGAATATATTTTAAATAGTTGATTTAAAATCTTTATCTACTTAGTCCACCATCTGGGCTTCCTCAGGGACAGTTTATATCATGTGCTTATTTCCTCTGTTTGGGCTATCCATTCTTATTTCTTTTCATGTCTCATAATTTTTGTTGAAAATGGAACATATGTGGAAACTCTGAAAATTATATTCTCCCTCTTTCACAGAGTTTGTTATTATTGCTGTTATTTGTTTAATGACTTTTCTGAACTATTTTTATAAAATCTGTATTCTCTGTTTTATTTGGTAAATGAAATGTCTGCTCAGTTATTTTAGTAGTTGCTAGTTATTAAACAGAAATTTCTTTAAACTCTTGAAACCAGTAGGTGTCTCAGTCTTTGTTTAGAATCTTGGTGTGCATGTTGGGGCACATCTTAACACTCAGCCAGCCAGCTGACAACTTTACCTTAGTCTTTACTTCAGATTTATATAGAACTTCAAAGTGAGCCAGAGCTGAGAGCTCAGGACATTTATCTCAGGTCTTTCTCAGCACTCACACAGCCCTGAGCATGCACAGAGCCCTACACATGTATATGACTTTCTAAATTCCAAGTAACAAGCAGGAGTTTTTCAGAGCCTTTATAAAGGGCATCTCATTCCCTAGCTTTTTCTTTTAAGTTTTTTGGTTTGCCTATGTTTGCCCCAACTGTTGTCCATTGTCTCAGACAGACATAAAGTTAAATCTTTGTCTCTACATATTTTTGACAAAAGCCGCCATAGAAAGCACTTTCTTCACTAAGGCTCTCTTCACTCAGTGAGCTGTAAGCCAGGTCAAATAAGGATGGCTTTGCAGGTGGGGTTTTCTCAGGACCCATTGCAATCAGTTGCTCAGTCATGTCCAACTCGATGTAACCATATGGACTAGAATCCACCCAGCTCCTCCATCCATGGAATTTTCTGGGCAAGAATACTGGAGTGTGTTGCCATTTCCTACTCCAGGGCATCATTCCAACCCAGGGATTGAACCCGCATCTCCTACATTGGCAGGTGGATTCTTCATCACTGTGCTACCTGGGAAGACCCAGGAACCATCATACAGGTCAAATAATGACTATTCTCTGGGAATGTGACTTTGAAGAAGCTCCAACCACATTCTGTCTTCCCATTGTTTCACAATAATTGTGATCTGCTGGTTTTCAGTGCTACTGTGGAGCTATCAGGAGGGAGATGGAAACCGAGCAAGTTAAAGTGCAACAAAGCTCTCTCCTCTGATGAAATTCTCCAGTTTTTCTTGAATGAACACTTTCCAGATTGCTACAAGTCTTTACTCATTTACAAAGTTCTGAAAAAGTTTATTCAGACAATACATCCAGTTTGGGCCTCGCTCTTATGAAGGAGGAAACTTCTGGAAGTCCTTACTCTATCATTTTCAATGATGTCACCTCTGTGCTTCTTTCTTCACCTACAAATGCAGGGTTGACTTATAGCCTGCAGTATGCTGGTTTTCCCATCTTTCTTCCTTTTTAAGCCTCTCCCTTATTTTACTTCTGGAAAAAATGAAGTGTCAAGATTGGGAAAGATGCCAGTATCAGATTTGGTAATTGTTCAGAAGATGAGGAGCATTGAAGACTAAGCCATATTTTTATTCATTTCACCCCATCCTAAATAGTGATCATCCTTCTAACAACATTGTTATTTACACTAAAATAAAACTTCACATATGTTAATTGACATTCATGTCCTGATCTTCAGAAGTAAATGTATAATGAGACCATTGCAAATGCTCAAACTAATAAATATAGGTTGGCTGCTTCCTTTTCAATCACATCAAGAAACACATGCTTCCTCTGCAGGGCTTTACCCCACCAATAATAGTTCACTTTTCAACTTTCCTCATCTTCACCTTCACTTGGTAGCCATTTTCCCAAAGAATCAAAGTTGCCAGTAATTTCAATTTTAATCAATGGATAACTATTACTAAATGTAGGAAACATCAACAATATCAAAGTCTTATTGAGATTTTGATGCTGGGCAGTTAGCTGGGTTCATCACTAAGTGACACATTCTTTCACCTTATCTAAGAAAGCTGAAAATGATTACCTATAATGAAACATTGAGGTCACCAAGGCTTATCTTAAAATCTGAACTTTTGAAAAACAGAGACCAATACTTATATACAAAATTCAGAGCTTTTTATAAAAATAAAAATGCTTTCTAGCATATGAAATAACCAATGATTCATAAGAACAAAAGTAGTATTCACCAGCTGTTACAAATGCCCTTTCCCATCAAACTTGACTTTTTACTCAGTGCTTCCCTAAATTCCAAATTCTTTTCTGCCTGAGGGAAGGAAAAGCATTTCCTCCTGCCAGTGACAGCCAAGACACTGCAGAACCAACAGCTGGCCAGAAGCTATTCTCCCTTCCTGTGGAGCAAGCCAAGCCATAAAAGTAGATCATTATGTTTCTAGGTGAAAATCCCAGATTGGTAGTTCTTTGATCTTTTTTTAAACATCTTTTGTTTGATGAACATTTAGTATACCATTTCTTTACACTCAAAAGTCTCTAGCATTTATGTAACCTAACCAGAAATATCTCTGACCAAATAGGATAATGAAAACTATATCAGTTGAGGTTAGAGTGTCAACATTAAGGCAAAACCTGTACCATAATATCTTACTACAATTAACCCACAAAAATATACACAAAATAAGGACAGTTATAGTCCTGAGGGCTCACTGGCAGCTGGGAAATGGAAACTTGTGTTTTAGTATAGCAAGTACTCACCAAGTGGAAACTTGATGTTCCAAATTTGTCCATAGTTTCTGGTTGCATTGGGGAATTCACTTACCCCTTATTACCTAAATGTTTAAGACTCAGAAACTGTTAGTAATTGTTTTTTTTTTTTTTTTTAATCTTTGGACTAAATTGTGAGCAAAATTTATTCATTGGCTTTTAAACTATTGTTTTAAAAGAAGGGCCTGATTCCCTATCCCAATCATAGAAGAGCCCAGGTATTTCCTAACTGTTCAGTGAGGCCATTTTGATGTGCCAAAGACAAGGTCACCAGTACAACTAGTGACTGCTCCACTGGACATATTTGTCTGCCTTCAAATTTGGTCTAAAACATCTGGATGGGACAGAAACTCACAGCCACCTTACTCATGGCTGCAGACAGGTTCTGAATGATATGGGTCTGGGGAGGAAACGGACACCAATGTCTTGGCTGCTTATTTTAATTCGAAAGGGAGATAAGGAAGTAATAACCTTTCTCCTAAAGTGAATATCAAGGAAGGAGCTAAATAAATTTTGCCTCTACTCTATCCACACCAATATTAATCTATACAAATACTGGTCAGTTAAATTAAATTGTGTTTATAAAGTGCTTGGCACCTGGGCCCGATACATAATAAGGTTTCCAGTAAATCTTAATGGCAATTAATAATAAATCATATTCAAAACTACTTTTATTTTGCATGCATTTAAAATTCTAACAGAGAAAATGACCTCAGTGCAAAGACACCAACACAAAGTGCTCTTTGTAAATACATCAGACATTATGCAATATTTCACATGTCTGAGGAGTTGGGTGTTCTGCTTTTGCACATGTATGAACATTAAGTGAGTGTCTGTTTGGGGAGTATAAAAAGAATACTAGCAACTAAGAAAACGAGGTGTTGAAGGCATATGATCACTTAATAGAACTGAAATGGGAAGTGCCTTCTACTTATCCCCTATGTGGATATGGTACAGCCAATGAACCAACCAATAGCATCTGGATCTTTATGGATTAAACAATGACATCCTACTTTGTCTCAATATCTTCTGTGTAAGAACGCTAAGTTAATGTCTGCTTTGATATTCATTTCAGGAAAATCATTGCCTTTATAGATTAATATATCTGCTTTCTATTTTCAGAAATCACACTTGAGTCACTTGTTATCATTCTTTTGTTACTTTAGCAGTTTTAGAATTATACCTAACTTTATCACTCAGGTGGGTAAAATCTGTTCAATCAATATATGGAGTGGTAAAAACATCAACTCCTTCTGTCTTCTCCAGATGGTTTAGAGATACCTTACCCTACTCAGTGCTTGAAATTGCATTAGTATATAAAGATATAAAAATAGCAAAAAAAAAAAAAAAGGCATTTACAGGATAGCATTCATAAGAGAGCAATGTGACATAACTGTGGCTACATGCTATACATGTTCAAATACCGGGGGATCAAATCCTACTTCCATCAACTACTTGCCTCTTTGGTTTCTCAACATCCAAGATCCTTTCTTTGTCTTTGCTCCTTAGTTTGCCTTGTCAGAAAGTCTTCCCTTTTCTCTCAAACCAAGTGATTAGTCAAAATCTTCAAGTTCCACATTCTTGGCAGGTCCTTTATATGTTGACAGCTTGTAACAATTACTAGATTTCTATCCTTCCCAGTGAATTGCTCAGAACACGTGACCACAGATGGCTTCACCAAAACAAAGTGTTGTGGCACCTGCCACTTAGGCTGGGATAACTGAAGAAGAGAAAATCCCTTCTCAGTAAGCACAGGACATTCTGGTTGCCATCTTGCTACCCCAAAGGAAGAAGTTGTCTGAAATCAATGCCAGTACTGAGGAAAGAAGTTTCAAGGTGGAGACACATATACTTTTGAGTACTTGGGCCCAATCATGCCTGAAGCCTTATATCAAAAGACTTTTACATTACATTGAGTAATAAGTTACTTTACATGGTCATGCTTACCTGAGTTACATTTCCCTCACTTACTGTTAAAGGTCTACTGACTAACAGTATTGCCTATAGCATTCTCAGTGCTGGGAATTAAATAGTAATCCCGCTTCACTGAACCTACATTCTTGTGAGAGGTATCAATGAGTCAATGAGTCATAACAACTGCTAACAGAGGATAAATACAGGGAGATATGGGAGCTCTCAGCAAGAGCACTGACCCAATTTAGGGGAATCAGGCAGAGAAAGACTTTTCAGAGGGTACACTATCATATGGGTTTCCCATCAACTGTTCTTAAGGAATTAATTTAAAGATGTTACATTTTCATCCTCAAACTGAGTACAGTGAGTAATAATACTGACACCTAGCCATAGGTATTATCATTATAACTCTAAAACCATCACTTTTCCTTAAAATTCCTACCCAGTAAGATGTTATCCCCTCATTCTCTTTTAATAGCTAAATTTGCATTATTCATGATTATTGCCTCTAAAACACAGATTATCACAGCTGTTCAGCCATCACATATATAGTTTCCAACCCCACCACCCACTCCCAATCAGAATTTTGGCCATAGCCCCAGTTGGTACTGAGAGAGAACACACAAACGTTAAATACTATAACAATCTGTGGTATAAGGGGGGTGGAAATCAGTAGCTGACAGTGCTGTAATATTATAACCAGGAAAACAAAAATATCTTATGCAAGTGCCCATTTTTTAAAAGTGATACCTTCTGACACAACAATTCTTTTGATAGGTTTGGTAAATTCACCCAAAATCTGATGGAATGGATTCAATAAAACCTTCCTTTTATGAATTCCTCACTTTAAAAAAATAGAGTTTGATCAGGATTTGAACAGTAGACTAAATGTCAGTAACCAATGAAGGACAATATAAATTTCCAAGCCTATATATAATTTTTAATTATATACCAGAAATTATAAGAACTTAAAAAGTTAAACTTAGTAAAATATTTAGTTAAAATTTTCAAACAAGTAAATACTTCAAACAATAATATTAGATTGTTCAATATCTGCTCTTACAGATTTTTCCCAATTTATTTGCTCTTTGTGGTTAACTACAAAAGATTTTGTGAGGAATTACTCCCTAAGAGATTCAGGGTTGAATGCTGTCAAGCTGTGCTTCAAAACACCCTTATAAAGAGTGAAGGAAAAAATAAAAGTAAAAAAAACAACAACCCTGAAATACAGAATTATGATGAAATTCTCCTTGACTAAGATACTTCAAACTTGGAGGAATATTTGAGACATGAATCCACAAGGGTAGCCAGAAGACATGTGATACCCAGCCTCTGGGACAGACACCAGTGTTTCTTGCCTCCTGTGTTAATGCCATTGTGTAGTCTCTTCCCACAATGAATAGGACTGGCCTGTGAAACCAATATAATATCGGAAAATGGAAGTGTGATTCCAAATAAAGACACTATGGCTTTTGCCCTGCTTGCTCTTGGACCAGTCGCTCTGGGGAAGTCCAACCTCCATACTACAAGGACACTCAAGTAGCCCTCTGGAGAATCTTAAGTGGGAAGAAACTCAAGCTTCTCACCAATAGCTAGTGCTAACTTGCCAGCCATGTGAGTAAACCACAGAAACAGATCCTCTAGACTCAGTTAAGCCTGGACAGCTGTAGCCCCGGTGGATATCTTGATTACAACATCATGACACCCTGCGAGCCAGAACTGCCCAGCTTAAGCCACTCACAGAATCCAGATCCACAGAAGTCATGCAGTCATAAATGATTATTGTTGTTTCCACTCAAACTGTCTGGGATAATTTGTTTTGCTATGACGTATAACTAATTTACTAGGCATGCTAAGTTGCTTCAGTTGTGTCCAACTCTTCACGAACCTATGGACTGTAGTCTGCCAGGCTCCTCTGTCCATGGGGTTCTCCAGGCAAGAATACTGGAGTGGGTTGCCATTTTCTTTTCCAGGGGATCTTCCCAACCCAGGGATTGAACCCCGGTCTCTTACATCTCTTGCATTGGCAGCTAGGTTCTTTACCACTAGCACCACCTGGGAAGCCCAATTTACTAGGCTATTAATTTCTTTATTCTCTAGATTGTAAAGCTATTGTTTATTTAATAATTGGGTGAAAAATTTTCTATGTATCTGTTAATGCTGATTACTGTTAAGAAATGAAGTGCATAATATTCTTTCAGTGATCTATGCACCTCAAGGTTGGGATTTGCCTGAGGCTGAAGAGGTCTATCTGTTCTTCTACTTGGTATATATCTAGTTACAGGGTGCTTTGGCATAATGAAAAAATAGCCCACCTACTCCTTCTGCAAGGCACTGTGTGTGAAAAGATGCTCATCCCATCCATGCACCTAGAATGACTCTCTGCACCTTGACCTTCAAGAAATCATAAAGTAGCAAAATTGATAAAATAAATAAATAAATATTCTCAAATTAAACGCCTCTGCAACATGTCAGCTATAAGTTTTCCAAGGTAAACCTGAACTCTTTCAGTGATGGGAACTCAGTACTCATCAGAATTCAATCAAAATCTCAAACAAATATATCCAAGCAAAATCTCTTTCTTCCTCTGGATTCCAAATACTGGCCTCAGACACTAAGTCCTGTTTCACTCTTGTCAGTCCTTCAGACATCTAAGGAAAATTTTATCTTCCTTTTGACTTCTCTTCATGTAGGGTAAAGTATTTGGCTCCAACTATTCCTCCTAAGACATGATTGAACCCCTGATAATCATGATGCTTTTCTCTAAAGTTGGCCCAGTTTGGTTTTAATTAGAACCCAACAACTAACAGTCTAAAAGGTCTGTGGATGCTTTTTTGTTTTGTTTTTCCCCAGAGATTGAACTTGGGTACTTTTAGATGTAACAAACCCTCTTTATTTCCCGCAAACCCCACAATGTCTTCTTGTCTTATAGATCACTTCTTGTCACCCATTTCTTTCCTATCTGGTCAATGGTTCCTATAATACAACAAATATTCCTAATGTCGAAAGGCTTATAACTGCTGCTGTTCATGTTGCACATGCCACAGGTAGAGCTGATACAGAAAGCTTCTTGTGGTTATTATTGGAAGGCAATTAGGGCTTCATCGTCTTCTTGCCTTATTCTTAAGCATACCAAGTTAACAGGTACTGATCAAGCATTTCCTGAACACCTCAAACCAGAAATTGTGTTGAATAATACAGGACAAAACTGGTCTGTCTATTCCTCAAAGACGAGAAGGAGCTCCCCTGCATTAACCTAGCACATAAAGATGACTCAGAGTGTGATAATAGAGGAGAAAGCAGAAGATATGCTGCTTCAACTGGGATATCAGGCCAACAACCAGCAAATCAAAATATAAACAATATATGCAAATTTTAACCAGGGCAAGAGGTCTACTCCTTGATGTAGTGAAAGGAGGGGATGTAGAAGGATAAACTCCTCACAGGACAATTAATAGTCTGCTCTGTCCACCTCAGGAGCCTCTCAGGAGAATGACCACTTTGGGTGTGTTTAATCAGTATCTGGCAATGGCTAACTCTGCCTTTGCTCCTGTGTTGGCAACCTTAAGGATTAAATGATTTGGGGGGTTGAATACAGTGTGATTTAGTGATGATATAAATTTGGGAGAGTTAGACCTAAGGTCTCTTTACCTTTCTGTTAAGGAAAAACTTACAGCAGGTCAAAAATGTAGGCAGTGAGTTGTTCTCAGAGAGGAATATTAAGGTGAAATAAATAATCCATGGCACACCTCAAGAGGTCTGTCTTTAAAGTTTGTTTCACAGTACACACTTCTTTGCAAGCCCCAAGGAGGATAATTACTTCTCCAAATATCGGCCAAAGGGAGAACAAAATCCAGCATACAATAGCACTCAACTTTTAATTCCAGTGGCAGCCAAAACACCATTAAACTCTACTCCAAGTCTTTGAAGTTCTAAAAAGTTTGGTCAGAAATTAGTATACGGTCAAGTATCCAATTTAATAGCTAATGCAGTTCCCTGTCTAGTTGAGAAGAACATTCAAAGTACAAAAGAGTGGTGTAGGAAGCTTTAAAAATCCAAAGGAAAGTAGCAATTCTTTCAGAACAAGTCAAAAGAGAATGTGGACATCATAACCTAGTTCCACTGGATCACCATTATCCAATCATATTAGACACTCTTGAGAAGCAGAAGCAATTACTGGTTAACAGCGTGAGCTTTCTTCAAGTTCAGAGAGACCTTAGTTTGCCTCCTACTCTGAAGCCTGCGTTGTCTTGACTCAACCACCTAACTTCGGTGACACTCAGTTTTTTCATCTGAGATTGCAGGTAACAGTAGTACTTACTTCACTGAGAGTTTGCCATGTGCCAAACTCACAGCTATGTGACACATTTTCTTTTTTAATCTTATTTGGTATACACTTTACCACTTGATAGAGAACACTGAATAAAAAGCAAATTTGAGGGGAAAATTACCAATTCCATTTATGACATGTAAAGTTTGAACTATTAACAGGCCAGAGAGAAAAAATGTGCTTTAACTTGGTCTTCATGTCTTTGAGCAACATTTCCTAGTCTTCCGTAAAGCCAGCTTAGAATTTTAGACTTGCCTTAACTTCTCAACTGCCTTATGAAAGGAGCCTACATTCTAGACAATACCTGTATATGTACCTGATATATGTATCTGACAATACTGTATATGCAGTGGCTGAAGGCTTAACCTAAGATTGTATCATCTAATAAGCAACTACATTATATAAGCACTGCTTGTCAGCTAAGATCTCTACTTTTCCCCTCATAAGTAGATTTTAATCCAGATCATCCTGATACAATTCTTGGATTTTTTGATACCTCTGAAACTTCACTGTAATCAGAAGTAATCTTAAGGGAATTACTCACCTTTTAGCTTGTCACTTTAGATTTTTATTTTCATTTTGGCATTTCTCACAGTAGCTCTCCCTCCCAACTTTGATATTATAAGTAATCTTTCATGATGGACTTTAAGACCTCCCCCTACTTCCCATCTCCCTCAAAACAAACCTCTTAGTTCTTGATGAATAGAAATGGAGAAGCATTTCTAACATTACCTGGGATGTCACAGCAACTGACTTAACATGTCCACACAATTTTCTAACATGATCCAGTGTTGAGCAACTGACATATTGTTTACATCAGACAACAGGATAAAGCCTTTGTACTTCTGTCTATCCAAGGATTAATACTCGGGCCATGAAAGAAAATGTACAACATAAAAAATATCAGAAATTTAAAAGACAAAAGTTTTCATGCAGAAAGAGTAGTTTCCATTTTCTGTAGGATGGCAAAGTTCTATGTTCATAGCTACTATATAAGGACAAACATTATTTAAAAGTTAGCCCCATACCTCACTAGATATTGAGAAACAAAGCTATGAAAGAATTAAAAACAGATATTGGTTGCAAAATTTAATCAGTAAAGTTATATAGAGAACATATCAAAGTTTGTTTTTGGTTTTTTGTTTTTTTAACATAGAACAAAAACAAATACCTAGGAGTGTGCCTCAAGCTATGAATTTCAGAGTGTCCACTGACAAAGACTATTATGGGATATAGTGTTTAGAAATTTACATGGGCTTTTTAAAAAAATTTATTTATTTTAGTTGGAGGCTAATTACTTTACAATATTGTAGTGGTTTTTGCCCTACATTGATATGAATCAGCCATGGGTTTACATGTATTCCCCATCCTGAACCCCCCTACCACCTCCTTCCCATCCCAGCCCTTTGGGTCATCCCAGTGCACCAGCCCCAAGCACCCTGTATCATGTATCAAACCTGGACTGGCAATCTGTTTCACATATGACAATATTCATGTTTTAATGCTATTCTCTCAGGTCATTCCACCCTCACCTTCTCCCACAGTATCCAAAAGACTGCTCTATACATCTGTGTCTCTTTTGCTGTCTCGCATACAGGGTTATCATTACCATCTTTCTAAATTCCATATATATGCGTTAGTATACTGTATTGGTGTTTTTATTTCTGGTTTACTTCACTCTGTATAATAGGCTCCAGTTTCATCCACCTCATTAGAACAGATTCAAATGTATTCTTTTTAATGGCTGAGTAATATTCCATTGCATATATGTACCACAGCTTTCTTATCCATTCGTCTGCTGATGGACATCTAGGTTGCTTCCATGTCCTGGCTATTATAAACAGTGCTGTGATGAACAATGTGGTACACTTGTCTCTTTCAATTCTGGTTTCCTCAGTGTGTATGCCCAGCAGTGGGATTGCTGGGTCATATGGCAGTTCTATTTCCAGTTTTTTAAGAAATCTCCACACTGTTTCCCACAGTGACTTTACTAGTTTGCATTCCCACCAACAGTGTAAGAGGGTTACTTTTTCTCCACACCCTCTCCAGCATTTATTGCTTGTAGACTTTTGGATAGCAGCCATTCTGACTGGTGTGAAATGGTACCTCATTGAGGTTTTGATTTGCATTTCTCTGATAATGAGTGATGCTGAGCATCTTTTCATCTGTTTGTTAGCCATCTGTATGTCTTCTTTGGAGAAATGTATGTTTAGTTCTTTGGCCCATTTTTTTATTGGGTCACTTATTTTTCTGGAATTGAGCTGTAGGAGTTGCTTGTATATTTTTTGAGATTAATCCTTTATCTGTTTCTTCATTTGCTATTATTTTCTCCTATTCTGAATGTTGTCTTTCCACCTTGCTTATAGTTTCCTTTGTTGCGCAAAAGCTTTTAAGTTTAATTAGGTCCCATTTGTTTATTTTTGCTTTTGTTTTCCGTATTCTGGGAGGTGGGTCATAGAGGATCCTGCTGTGATTTATGTTAGAGGGTTTTTTGCCTATATTTTCCTCTAGGAGTTTTATAGCTTCTGGTCTTACGTTTAGATCTTTAATCCATTTTGAGTTTATTTTTGTGTATGGTGTTAGACTGTGTTTTAGTTTCATTCTTTTACAAGTGGTTGACCAGTTTTCCCAGCACCACTTGTTAAAGAGATTGTCTTTTCTCCATTGTATATTCTTCCCTCCTTTGTCGAAGATAACGTGTCCATAAGTACATGGATTTATCTCTGGGCTTTCTATTTTGTCCCATTGATCTATATTTCTATCTTTGTGCCAGTACCATACTGTCTTGATGACTATGGCTTTGTAGTAGAGCCTGAAGTCAGGCAGATTGATTCCTCCAGTTCCATTCTTCTTTCTCAAGATTACTTTGGCTATTTGAGGTTTTTTGTATTTCCATACAAATTGTGAAATTATTTGTCCTAGTTCTGTGAAAAATACCGTTGGTAGCTTGATAGGGCTTGCATTGAATCTATAGATTGCTTTGGGTAGTATAGTCATTTTCACTATATTGATTCTTCAATCCATGAACATGGCATATTTCTACATTTATTTGTGTCCGCTTTGATTTCTTTCATCAGTGTTTTACAGTTTTCTATACATAGGTCTTTTGTTTCTTTAGGTAGATATATTCCTAAGTATTTTATTATTTTCATTGCAATGGTGAATGGAATTGTTTCCTTAATTTCTCTTTCTGTTTTCTCATTGTTAGTGTATAGGAATGCAAAGGATTTCTGTGTGTTAATTTTACAACCTGCAACTTTATTATATTCATTGATTAGCTCTAGTAATTTTCTGGTAAAGTCTTCAGGGTTTTCTATGAAGAGGATCATGTCATCTGCAAACAGTGAGAGTTTTACTTCTTCTTTTTTCAATATGGATTCCTTTTCTTTTTCTGCTCTGATTGTTGTGACCAAAACTTCCAAAACTATGTTGAACAGTAGTGTTGAGAGTGGGCACCCTTGTCTTGTTCCTGACTTTAAGGGAAATGCTTTCAATTTTTCACCACTGAGAATAATGTTTGCTGTGGGTTTGCCATATATGGCTTTTATTATGTTGAGGTATGTTCCTTCTATTCCTGCTCTCTGGAGAGTTTTAATCATAAATGGATGTTGGATTTTGTCAAAGGCTGATTTTGCATCTATTGAGATAATTATATGGTTTTTATCTTTCAATTTGTTAATGTGGTATATTACATTGATTGATTTGTGGATACTAAAGAATCCTTGCATTCCTGGGATAAAACCCACTTGGTCATCATGTATGATCTTCTTAATATGTTGTTGGATTCTGTTTGCTAGAATTTTGTTAAGGATTTTTGCATCTATGTTCATCAGTGATATTGGCCTGTAGTTTTCTTTCTTTCTTTTTTTTTTTTTTGGTGGCATCTTTGTCTGATTTTGGTATTAGGGTAAATGAGGTCAAAAACACTCTGGAGGGAACCAACAGTAGAATAAAGGAGGCAGAAGATAGGATAGGTGATGTAGAAGATAGAATGGTGCAAATAAATGAAGCAGAGAGGAAAAAAAGAAAAAAGAATCAAAAGAAATGAGGACAACCTCAGGGACTTCTGGGACAATGTGAAACACCCCAACATTTGAATCATAGGAGTCCCAGAAGAAGGAAACAAAAAGAAAGGCCATGAACATACACACTGAGGAATCCAGATCTGAAAGAGACACGTGCACCCCAATGTTCATTGCAGCACTGTTTATAATAGCCAGGACATGGAAGCAACCTAGATGCCCATCAGCAGATGAATGGATAAGGAAGCTGTGGTACATATACACCATGGAATATTACTCAGCTGTTAAAAAGAATTCATTTGAATCAGTTCTAATGAGATGGATGAAACTGGAGCCCACTATACAGAGTGAAGTAAGCCAGAAAGATAAAGAACATTACAGTGTACTAACACATATATACGGAATTTAGATAGATGGTAGCAATAACCCTATATGCAAAACAGAAAAGGAGACACAGAAGTACAGAACAGACTTTTGAACTCTGGGGGAGAACGTGAGGGTGGGATGTTTTGAAAGAACAGCATGTATATTATCTATGGTGAAACAGACCACCAGCCCAGGTGGGATGCACGAGTCAAGTTCTCGGGCCTGGTGCTCTGGGAGGACCCTGAGGAGTCGGGGGGAGAGGGAGGTGGGAGGGGGGATCGGGATGGGGAATACGTGTAACTATAGGCTGATTCATGTCAAGGTATGACAAAACCCACTGAAATGTTGTGAAGTGATTGGCCTCCAACTAATAAAATAATATTTAAAAAAAAAAAGAAAGGCCATGAGAAAATACTCAAGGAGATAATAGTTGAAAACTTCCCTAAAATGAGGGAGGAAATAGTCACACATGTCCAAGAAACTCAGAGAGTCCCAAACAGGAAAAACCCAAGGCAAAACACCCCAAGACTCATATTAATCAAATTAACAAAGATCAGTCACAAAGAACAAATATTAAAAGCAGCAAGGGAAAAGCAACAAATAACACACAAAGGGATTCCCATAAGGATAAAAGCTGATCTTTCAATAGAAACTCTTCAGGCCAGAAGGGAATGGCAGAACATACTTAAAGTAATGAAAGAGAAAAACTGACAACCCAGATTACTGTACCCAGCTAGGATCTCATTCAGATATGAAGGAGAATTCAAAAGCTTTACAAACAAGTAAACTGAGAGAATTCAGCACCACCAAATCAGCTCTTAAACAAATGCTAAAGGATATACTCTAGACAGGAAACACAGAAAGAGTGTATAAACGTGAACCCAAAAAACAAAATAAATGACAATGGGATCATACTTATCAATAATTACCTTAAATGTAAATGGGTTGAATGCCCCAACCAAAAGACAAACACTGACTGAATAGATACAAAAACAAGACCTCTTTATATGCTGTCTACGAGAGACCCCCCTCAAAACAAGGGACACATACAGAATGAAAGTGAAGGGATGGAAAAAGATATTTCACACAAACGGAGACCATAAAAAGCAGGAGTAGCAATACTCATATCCAATAAAATAGACTTTAAAATAAAGGCTGTTAAAAGTGACAAAGAAGGACACTACATAATGATCAAATGATCAATCCAAGAAGAAGATATAACAATTTTAAATATATATGCAGCCAACATAGGAGCACCGCAATATGTAAGGCAAATGCTAACAAGTATGAAAGGGGAAATTAACAATAACACAATGATAATACCCCACTCACACCTATGGATAGATCAACTAAACAGAAAATTAACAAGGAAACACAAACTTTAAATGAAACAATGGACCAGCTAGACCTAATTGGTATCTATAGGACATTTCACTCCAAAACAATCAATTTCACCTTTTTCTCACGTGCACAAAGAGCCTTCTCCAGGATAGGTCACATCCTGGGCCATAAATCTAGCCTTGGTAAATTCAAAAAAATTGAAATCATTCCAAAGATCTTTCCTGACCACAATGAAGTAAGATTAGATTTCAATTACAGGAAAAAAAAACTATTAAAAATTTCAACATCTGCAGGCTAAACACGCTTCTGAATAACCAACAAATCATAAAAGAAATCAAAATATGCATAGAAATGAATGAGAATGAAAACACAACAATCCAAAACCTACAGGACACTGTAAAAGTAGTGCTAAGGGGAAGGTTCATAGCCATACAGACTTACCTCAAGAAACAAGAAAAAAGTCAAATAAATAACTTAACTCTATACCTCAAACAACTAGAGAAGGAAGAAATGAAGAACCCCAGGGTTAGTAGAAAGAAAGAAATCTTAAAAATTAGGGCAGAAATGAATGCAAAAGAAACAAAAGAGACCATAGCAAAAATCAACAAAGCTAAAAGCTAGTTCGTTGAGAAGATAAATAAAATTGACAAAGTGTTAGCCAGACTCATCAAGAAACAAAGGGAGAAGAATCAAATCAAAAAATTAGAAATGAAAATGGAGAGATCACAACAGACAACACAGAATTACAAAGGATCTTAAGAGACTACTATCAGCAACTATATGTCAATAAAATGGACAATTTGGAAGAAATGGACAAATTCTTAGAAAAGTATAATTTTCCAAAACTGAACCAGGAAGAAATAGAAGATCTTAACAGACCCATCACAAGCACAGAAATTGAAACCATAATCAGAAATCTTCCAGCAAACAAAAGTCCAGGACCAGACGGCTTCACAATTGAATTCTACCAAAAATTTAGAGAAGAGCTAACACCTATCTTACTCAAACTCTTCCAGAAAATTACATGGGCTTTTAAATGTTTCATTGGCTCCCTCCCCCTAACAATTTGTAGAAAAGAGTATCTGACAAAACTTGTGACTTCCAGACTTTTTTGCTAAAAACCATTATTTGTGACATTTTTCTAGAATCATTTTCCTAAGAATATATCATGGACCAATCCTTCCCACTTCCTCTAAGCTCAGTGGAGACTAGCAGTGCTTTGTTTTTAAACCTATCAAGTTTTGACCCAGAACTCACAGCTTTATAACTCTTGATCTGACTCAAATTCTATGAGCCTCTAATTCCTCATCTGTAAAATGAGGATTGAAGTGGTTTTAGACTCTTCACAATGTTTTAACAAAGAAAGTTAGCTCTTTTTCTTTTTTCTTTATGAAATTCAAAGATTAATTCTAAGATTTTCCTTTCACTTCCTGACATGGTTTCATTTAAGTTCATGATTTTGAAGAAAAAGCAACTTTAGGGGGAATTGCAAAACATTTGCATGTGGGTTTGACACATTCCTGTCAATTGTTAAAAAAACAAGAAAAAATAATGTTTACAAAAAAATAGTGAGGATAAGAAGGAGAAAATGGAAGAGACAGCAGAAGAATCAAAGAAAAGTAGAAGAATTAGATAAAAATTTTCAAAAAGCTCTGGAAGATTAGTTGTTCCATAGGGACAACTTCCATAAAAGATTGAAGACCATCTTCCCAGAAAGATTCAGATATGCAAACTCACAAAGGATCACTGGGCATGGCACAGCTCATATAGACTAGAGGATCAGTGAGAGATTGAATCAGCACTCTCATCACTAATTGTGCAGCCATTGTTAAACAAGGAACATGCCAGTTGACCTTCCCTGAAAGTCAAAAGAATAGAACAGCACCTATAAATCCAGCAGGAGTAAAGTGCTTACTTATGGAAGAAGAATTGGTAGATTTCACCTGATTGGCCCATGGCTCCCCATGAATACACCTCTTAACTCTTAAGGAACCTATAAGTCCCTCAAATGATAATGAGTCTCTGGACATTAATTCAGGTGATGATGGAAAAATTACACCTGTCTTCACTTGGTGCGTAGGTGAGGTTAAGTTAAACTGAATAAATCCAAGATTCTTACACTAGATCAGTGATTACACATTTCATATTAATTCCTATTTCATTAAGTTCTTGGCAAGATTAAGTGAAATGATGTGAAGTTCTTGGTATTGTGAGGATTTAAAATGGTAGCGATCTATATCACCATTACTGCAGCTGCAGGATCTTCCTATGTTATGGGGCATTAAGAAACAAAGGCAGAAATAAGAAAGGGAGGTAAATGGCAGGGCATACTCTGGAAAATGGTAAAAGTTAGTCTTGGTCATCAGGAGTGGTCAGCCAATATGAGATATCATAAGGTCATTGAAAGAGAGGCTGTTGCAGACTTTTACACTTTGACCTCAAAATAAACTTAAGATCATCTAATTCAATCACCTATAGCTATAGAAGCACAAACATTGTTGAGAGGTTAAGTTTTTAAAGATATGTTTTCAATAACTAATTACCTAGATAGGCTAGATGACATATACTCCTGACTTTCACCAATCTAGGTCTGAAGGCTTTGCTCTCTAAAGAAGAAATTCCATTAAAAAGGTTTTTTTTTAATCAAAATGTATTAATCAAGACTCTTCTGAATTGCAAGGTAACTCCCACTCAAACTAAATGAAGTTGAGAATGTGTTGGCTGACCTAAGTGAAATGGAGCTTCAGTAAGAAAGGATTCAGATGCTCACACATAATCTTAAGACCTCAGTTTCATTAGTTTTATTTCTTTTGGGGTAGTTTCTCTTCTTTGGGTGTTAGTCAATGCAGAAGCCCAAGTTAAAGAATAACTTCTCTCTCCCAACAATTAAACCAAAGTTCCAAGAGTGAGTGGCCTCACCTATCTTGGTCTCTGTGCTCCATCTCTTGAGTCAAGCATTGCCACCAAAAGAAAATGGTCTATTCTGATTTTCCTGACCTGGGTCACATGGCCATTCCTGGCAATGGAAGAGCAGCCCATCCTAACACAAATCAAATGAATGAGGCTAGGAAGTTACTCCCCAGAACAAACTGGGATGCTATTAGGAGAAAAATTTTAAAAGGCAATAGATGCAGGGCAAGCAAAACCAGCAGATGCCCACTAAAACTACTTTTATGAGGATACAGAGAAAGTTACAAAAGACAAAACTCAAATTTAAATTTAGAGTTCTTCAGGATACATTATTATTGTTTTCAGACCACAGGCAACTGTCCAATTCTTAAAGCACTTCCAAAGAATGAAAAAGGTCAGAGATCTGCAGACTCTTGTCTCTCATCTTTCTTCACAGACTTAAAAATATGAAAGCAAGAATTTACAGTTAAATTGCGGTTCTCTTACTAAGGCCAGTTTTAAGCAATCAGATTGGTCATTCTATTGATCCCACTCAGAAAGATAAGTCAAACATCAAATTGACGTTTTCAGTCTAGAATTTTTTTAAGTCCTAGACCATGTCTTCTTTATTCTCTTTTATGGTTTTCTTATCCATTTTTTATTCTGCTTTTTTTTTTCTTTTTTGTTCTTCTCCTATTCACCCTCATTCATATGTATGTTTTCATATCAAACCCCTGAATTCAACTTTACATTCTCCTTTATTTTCTGTGAGTTAAATAAAGATCTTGACTAAATTTTACTCTATTCAGTCAGTTAGTTCAGTTCAGTCACTCAGTCGTGTCTGACTCTTTGTGACCCCATGAATCACAGCACCCCAGGCCTCCCGGTCCATCACAAACTCCCGGAGTTTACTCAAACTCATGCCCATCGAGTCAGTGATGCCATCCAGCCATCTCATCCTCTGTCGTTCCCTTCTCCTCCTGCCCCCAACCCCTCCCCACCCCCCAACATCAGGGTCTTTTCCAATGAGTCAACTCTTTGCATGTGGTGGCCAAAGTATTGGAGTTTTAGCTTCAACATCAGTCCTTCCAATGAACACCCAGGACTGATCTCCTTCAGGATGTACTGGTTGGATCTCCTTGCAGTCCAAGGGACTCTCAAGAGTCTTCTCCAACACCACAGTTCAAAAACATCAATTTTTCGGCGCTCAGCTTTCTTCAAAGTCCAACTATCACATCCATACATGACCACTGGAGAAACCATAGCCTTGACCAGATGGACCTTTGTTGGCAAAGTAATGTCTCTGCTTTTTAATATGCTATCTAGGTTGGTCATAACTTTCCTTCCAAGGAGTAAGCGTCTTTTAATTTCATGACTGCAGTCACCATCTGCAGTGATTTTGGAGCCCAGAAAAATAAAGTCTGACACTGTTTCCACTGTCTCCCCATCTATTTCCCATGAGGTGATGGGACCAGATGCCATGATCTTAGTTTTCTGAATGTTGAGCTTTAAACCAACTTTTTGACTCTCCTCTTTCACTTTCATCAAGAGGCTCTTTAGTTCTTCTTCACTTTCTGCCATAAGGGTTGTGTCATCTGCATATCTGAGGTTATTGATATTTCTCCTGGCAATCTTGATTCCAGCTTGTGCTTCTTCCAGCCCAGCGTTTCTCATGATGCACTCTGCATATAAGTTAAATAAGCAGGAATACCTGAATTCCAGATACTATTTTAGGTACTTGGGTGACAACCATAAACAAGGTAGACAAGATTCCTATTCTCATAGAATGCACAAGCTAGGGTGGGGGAAATATTATCACCTATGCTTCCTTGTCTGCTGTTATCCACCAAGATCTATGGTCTTCATAAGCTCTGGGTACCTTTCAAAGCACATCAGATTGAATCTTCCTAACTCACTGTGGGAGATAGAGCTAATTTCAAGGGCCCTATTTTATAGATATCATTTAACAGAGGGGTAAAATAAGACCACTAATTTAATCATTTAATAAGTGTCTTTAATATGCCAGATATTATTGGGCTGGCCAGAAAGTTTGCTCAAGTTTTCTGTAAGATGTTATAGGAAAGCCCAAATGAACTTTTTGGCTAGCCCAATATTTCAGGTTTTGGATCAGTAATATTGACCTGCATTAGCCTCATGAGTCTAGTAAGGGGCATCAATAAATAAAGCAAAAACTTCAGAATAAATGATGTCAAAACAGCACACTAGTGGTGAACCTAAAATAGTTTTCAGCCTTTCTATCTTGATATATAGTAACACAACTGTGAGCAAATGATCACTTGACCAAAGTCCCTGTGAGGATGTGGCACCAGCAACAAAAGCCATCTTCAGTGCCTGCTACACAAGGCAAACTAAAGAAACAATTTCATATTTCCCAGTCAAGACCAGGCTGCCACTTTACAAGTATCTCCACTGATCCACCTCTTTCAAACATGTCTACTATTCAACCTTATACTCAAGGTCTTCATGAATGCAATGTGATAAGATAAGGCGGACAGGACAGGATATGATAGGAAAATAGCAACCCAGCTTCCATTTCAGGCAGTCTGGTTTCCGAGACAAATATTCTAACCATTCTGCTATGCTGCATCTAAGAAGCCCTTAATAAAGAGAAAGTACGATTCACAAAAGAAAGAACAAAATCCACCTGAATGAAAAGTATCAACTTAAGAATAATGTAAAGTAATATGAACAAGTAACAGAAGACAAACAGTTATTTGTAATGCACACACAGTTAGGAAACAGCGTTCAGAACAGATTAAAATGTCCACTAATGGGAGCTCCCGGGTGGTCCAGTCGTTAGGATTTGTTGCTTTCCCTGCTATGATCTAGGTTTAATCCCTGATCCAGAAACTAAGATCCTACAAGCTGCAAGACATGGGCAAAACAAACAAAAGCTCACATGTGAGTTAGAAAATATGAGCCAAACATGTGGACAAACAAAAATGTAGAAAACATTTTATGCCCCAAGAGGGCAAAAAAGAAAACAAAAAAAGAAAAGAGCTCAACTTCAAGTAGCAACCAAAAGCATCACCTACTAAAGTAACAACAGAATACCATTTCATACTTCTCAAATTGGTGGGAAAAAAGGGCT
The DNA here is from genome assembly GCF_963930625.1 of Muntiacus reevesi. Taxonomy (NCBI): domain Eukaryota; kingdom Metazoa; phylum Chordata; class Mammalia; order Artiodactyla; family Cervidae; genus Muntiacus; species Muntiacus reevesi. Next base: position 92,262,865 of record NC_089252.1, read on the forward strand.
GTCCTCATGAAGTGATGATAGGGTAAATTTCTGGAAGCAACTGAGTTTGCTACAACCACTTCTAAGAACAATTTGGCAACAGATCAGTAATTTTTAAAAGGGACATAATTTACTACTCAACAATACCATTTTTAAGTATGTAACCTATAGAAACTATTGTTGTGTCCCAGAAGACCGTTTGAGAATGCTTACACCAGCATTTGTGACATTGTATTATAAACAACCCAAACACCCATCAGTAGAAGAGAGATAATTAAGATGGGAAGCAGTAGAATTTTAAATGAAAAGCCATATGTATGTGATTCAACATGGACAGAGGTCAAAAACATTATGCTGAAAAAAATATCATAATGCTGAGTGAAAAAGGTACCCTGTAGATTATTACACAGAGCATAGTATAATTTCTGAGTATTTTAAATATTCAGTACTATACATATGTATATAAAAATTGTCTAGAAAATAGAAAATTATTTCCTAGAAGTAGAGAAACATGACCTGAAGTTCACCTCTGACTCATGAGAGGGTAGGAGAGCAAATGGGAGCAGGGCAGGATAAAGGGAATGAACATTATCTATTATGCTTTGTTTCTTTTACATTAAAAAAACATGAAACAAGACTGACAAAACAAAAGCTTTATCAATGTGAAAATCCTAGAGCTATACAACTTTTATAGTTTTACGTTTTCTGCATTCCTCAACATTTTAAAAAGAAGACTCCATATGCCCGCTACTTCCCATCTCTCCCTCTTGTTCTCTCTCCCCTCCGCTGCTTCGTGGTTCCAGATTGGCAGGAGAACAGAAGAGTAGGAGTTCTGATCCCCACCAGGGTTTAAAGCACTTGTTCTCTCACCTGGACCATCTTCCACTCTTACTCAACTATAGTCCTACTGTACAAAGTGGCAAAAAGAAGACTTAAAAAGAGCAACTCAGACCACTTAAAATCTTTAAGAGTTGCCCACTGACTTTCACGTGCAGGTGAAAATCCTGCCTATAAAGATTGGAGTTTTTTAAACTTATGCTCAGTCTTATACTATAGAGCTTTCCCTTCCATTCTCTCTCACTAGCCCCAGTAGCCTTTCTGTCCTTTCAACGTACTACTACCCACCTGGCCCAGACATGTATCACATGGTCAACTTTCTGCTAGAACTGCCCAGCCCTGGCCTTGACTCCCCCAGTCCCACTTATCCCACAGAGCCCTCCCCACACGTGCTATCTTCAGGGAAGCTTCCACAACAGATGCCTGGCCCACCTTAGACCAGAGGATGTGGTTCAGTGCTCTGGGTGCAATCTTGATTCTTTCAGAACATCATTTAGTCAGGGGGCGGTGGGTAGGGCTTAAATACTATTGCCCAGTGTATCTGCTGATTCACATTCATGGCAAATTGTTTCCTTTATGAGCTATCAATGAGAATCGTCCCCTCTTGCTCCACAAACAAAGCTACCAGATCTTTAATTCACACTCCTCTCTCTTTTTTTTCAGTTTGTTTTTTTCTGGCCTCTGAGAGTTTCATTGACTTTTGGAGATGTTCAATCCCACCTATGAAATATTTCTTACCATATTTCATCCAGTGTTTGGGATACTGTGAAACTGGAGGAATTCTTGTTACCCTATTAAACACTATTACAAGAAATGTAATTTCTCCAACTAAGAATGTAAATGTGCTCTTATGTTATTGAAAGTGGGGTCAGGCTATTGGCCACTTGAAGGCCAATAAAGAGGCAAGATTGGTTGGAAAGGAAACCTTCCTTTATTGTGGAGGCTGGCAACCTGGGGCAGGGGACTCCCCCTACGGAAAATCAGTGGGCAAGAGCTTTTAAACAGAAGTTTCAAGGGTATATAGGTGGAGGGAGGGGCTACACTTAGAAACTGCATAGTCAGCTCCGACAGTCAACTTGAAATTGGTCTTATCAGCATCATCTTGATTGTTTTAAGTAGCACTGGGCTTCCTTTGTGGCTAAGTTGGTAAAGAATCTGCCTGCAACACGGGAGACCTGGGTTCGATCCCTGAATTGGGACAATCCCCTGGAGAGGGGAAAGGCTACCCATTCAAGTATTCTGGCCTGGAGAATTCCATGGACTATATAATCCACAGGGTCGTAAAGAGTCAGAAACAACTGAGCAACTTTCAATTAAATTAAATTAAGTCTTCAGTTCCAGGGTCGGTTTCTCAATTCTTTGAAATAAGTTTCTGGAATTATGACAGCTTATGTCATGGCTACAGTCTGATCTTCAGGTAGTTAACTTCTTCCACTAGGTGGGGGTTTCGGTATCTACAGAACAGCTCAAAGAATATAGCTCAGAATATTACCAATAGCTGTTGAGGAGGAACTAAAGGTCCTTGACTCTGCTTAATGACTAAACTATTATTACTTGGTCTTATTTGACTCTTTTTCTTTGCTTTTCTCCTCTCTCCTCTGATTAAACCTGTTCTGTAACTAAAGTTTTTCTACAGACAAAAGACGGGTTGAGGGGACAGAAGGCAGGGGAGGGAAGGACCATAATGTCCTGTTCTATTTCATTTACTTTCTTATTTAAGAAAACTCATCCATTTCACTATGCTATAATCTCCCTGAGAGAAGGCAAATACATGTGTTTTGACTTGTCACCATTTTTTTTTTAACAGCGCTGCCACAGAGTAGGTACTCAAAACACATTTGCTGAATGAATGAACAGATCAGAGCTGGAGGGTAGGGGTTTCCCTTGGAGCACCTTGCTGGAGAGCAAGCTGATAAAATATAACCATAGGTGATACGACAAATTTCAAGATGTTCAACATTCTCCCAGGCACTGGGAGATGAAAGCCTCAGAGTCTTTGATCACCAGAAAATGTGGCTCCCCCACTAGTCTACTGTCATTAATCTTTAATGCACGTTTCACTCCATCCATCCCACACTTAAGTTTCCATATTCTTCATTAATTCTGACATCAGCAGGCTGAATTCCTCTGAGGCCCAAGGTACTAAAGCTCTCCCTTCAAATACCAAAGGCATGTTTTTTAAAAGACAGGCATAATTTTTGCCTACAAGATTTTGTATAACAATATTACCAATTAGCCTTTTGTACCATCCAAATAAATTGCCTACTAGTCATCACTTTAAGGGATTAATTGACCATGCAAATACTGAGAGACATAAAATTCTGCTGCCAAAGACCTAGTTAAGGCCTCTTTAAGTGTTCCTTCTTGGGAGTGAACTCCTTTATATTTTAATCATATTGTATCATTTGAATGAAACAAAGTCCACTTAAGTTTTCTGTCCCTAGGATGATCCTCAATTTATTTGTCCTTTGCCATTTGGGATTAGCCTTTCTTCAAACAGTTCACACAAAGCAAGTAGGATGTTAGAAGGTAAATGTTAGAACTCCAGCCTGTTTTCCAAATCTCTCCTTGAAGCTGGGGGAGACCAACCATGGCAGAATCCCACCTGAATTATCTGAGCTATGGATAGAGTCAGAGTGTTGGTAACGGGAACCATTACCTTAAATATCACATTTAAGGAACCATATTCCTATAGAGCATGTGTTTTTTTTAAAAAAACTGAAAAGTTGAGTGTACATCTGGAGGGTAAAACAGAACATATCCAATACAGCAGGGACCAGAGGCACCTAGGGAGGACTCACAAAAACACAGATTCCAAAAACTCCACTCTCTCTGAATTGAATCATAGCAAAATTCATAGGCAGATGAATTTTGGGCAAACTATGTAGGCTATTATGATGTACACCTGTCATTAAGATTATGCAGCATTTTTAATTTAAAACCCTGATATTAACTTTTATTGTATAATTCTGTTTGTTTGTTTGTTTGGATACATGCTTCTATTTCTCTTGGATAAATACCTAGGAGTGGAATGCCTTAATCATATGATAGATATATGTTTAATTTTATTGAATTCAGTTCAATCACTCAGTCATGTCCGACTCTTTGTGACCTCATGGACCAAAGCACGCCAGGCTTCCCTGTCCATCACCTACTCCCGGAGTTTACTCAAACTCATGTCCATTGAGTCAGTGATGCCATCCAACCATCTCATCCTCTGTTGTCCCCTTCTCCTCCTGCCTTCAATCTCTCCCAGCATCAGGGTCTTTTCAAATGAGTCAGTTCTTTGCATGGGGTGGAAAAGTATTGGAGTTTCAGCTTCAGTGTCGGTCCTTCCAAAGAATATTCAGGACTGATTTCCTTTAGAATTGACTGGTTTGATCTCCTTGCAGTCCTTTTACAATTCTTATTATTCCAGAAAAATTAAAGATCTTGGTGCTGCAAATTTGGCTTTGTATAACTAACATCAATTTTTATTGATTATCCAAAGAATAGGGGATATTAAGGAACCTAATCTTTTAACTTGGGTACATAAATCCACCCTGTTCACACTGATATTGTTGTGCCCATGGTTAAATGCTTGTTTGTTGGTAAACAGCCACTATCCTAAGCTCCCAAGAATCCAACCTCTACCCCAGCTGCCCAGAACTTCCTCAATCCAGCAACCAAATCATTAACACTTCAATAGACTAATACCCCAGCATCTAGCATGACTAGATATTTAGAAGATCATATTTCAGTTTTCAACAGATTTGTTCTACTCTTCAACCAACTTTCCCTTTTATTCAGGAATTCTAAATTTTCATAATTGGTAAATCTCTAGCAAAATGGGTTTTTTTGAGAATTTTTTAAATTTTTATGCAGTTCAAATCAGAGCACATGGTTCATTTTATATTGAAGAATAGTTGATTTACAATTTTGTGTTAGTTTCTGATATACAGCAAAGTGATTCAGTTATACAAATATATATATATATATATATATATATATATATATATATATATATATTCTTCTTCATATTCTTTTTATTATAGTGCCATTACAGGATATTGAATATGGTTCCCTGTGCTATACAATAGAATCTTGCTGTTTGTCCATTTTATATATGATATTTTGCATCTAGCAGAAATATTAATGAACCCAACAATCAAACACTATTATCAAAAAGCCATAGGGCTCTACCAATTAATCATCTGGATGGTTTGCCACCAAATTAACAGCAGTAAATTGCACATTTTTTTCCCTATATCAGTTTTCAACTTCACAATCCAATAACTCTTTATCTTCAGTCCAAGAATAATCAGAAGAGCATAAACCTAAGAAAATGGCATTTGCGACCAGAATCCTGTGTTCATATTCTTCTCTATCACAGTCAGCTGTTTGATCTTGGTCAAGTTATTTAAACTCTAGGTCTCAGTTTCCCTGTTACTTAAAAATCAAAAACAAACAAAAGTCCTACTCATAATGTTTCTGGTCAAAGTACCATTATTCAAAACAGACCTCATTTTTAATCAGTGAGGAAGAACCAAGAAAACAAGAAAGTTAAAATGAGAAGAAAAAAAATAGTGACAACACATTTTAATGTATAATCATATAAATAATGACACCTCCCATGTATGAAACTATTATGTCACCAAGCACATAGCAGTGGTATTGCAAACATATAATTCTCACCAAAGTCCTGGTAGGTAGTATTCTTAAATCCACTGCACCAAAAGGGAAATTAAGCTCTGAAAACAACATATTTAAGAGCACCCAATAGCAGTCCAACAACTTCTTGGACTCCGAAGAGATACTCTGAACTGCTACCTATAATAATAAAACGATCAATGTACAGTCCCATGATTATACACAAGATATTTAAAATTGTTTGCCAATCAATCATTTACATCTTACTTCAGAAAAACAAAAGGAAATTAGTATTGGTTTTTAATGAAAGACTCTTTTGAGACTATAATATTGAGAAAGGTACATTTTCTGAAGACCTCTGTATTTTCCTGGATGGGCTAAATTCTAGATTTTTAATACATCAGAAAGAGTCACTCTTGTAAGTAATTTAGAGACTTATTCTAAAAAAAAATGAATAAACGAACAAAAAAACTATTGATTTCTGTCTTTGCAAGAGTTTGTTTACATGTTTATTAACAGGATCAGCATCAAAGCAACTCAGGTCTCAGAAACTTTAGTTATAGTTTTAGCAAGCAGTTTCTCAGGAGACTGAAGGTGTAATCACATGATTTTAGGTCCTTCTAACTCTTCCTTCACAACAGTTGGTAGATGATTTGATCTTCAATCCCCCATCACATCTCGGAAAATAACCTTATGGGATCTAAGAATGTACTATTTAACAAAAAGACCACAGTGGTGACAAGAATAAAATGCAGTTCATTGACTCTCAAGAATAGAATAAGAGGACTATTTTTAAAAATCAGTGTTTTTCTGTATATGAAAATACACTGACTTTGTTTCCTATATTTTAGAATTTGTAGAAAATGCATCACAAAGATCCATTTTCATCTAACACAGGGCTCTAAAATCCCCAAGAACTCTTGCCTCCCAATCTCAGGAAATTCACACAAGAGCCACAGAAAGGCCATGTTATCACTGCCCTGCTCTTCCAGGAGATGTAGGCATTCTTCTGAGTTGGTAATTCTAGTGATGGCTGCTTGTTAGAGACCATGTTATCACTGCCCTGCTCTTCCAGGAGATGTAGACTTTCTTCTGAGTTGGTAATTCTAGTGATGGCTGCTTGTTAGAAAAGCAGGATCTGGATCTTCACTTCAACCTCCTGAATCAAAAACTTGGGGGGGGTTTATAAGTTCTTCAGGTGATTCTGATTTAGGCTCAAGTCCAAGCACGGTTGCTTTACACCAGATGTCTTAGATTTGCCTGATAAACTGGTAAAATGGATCAGCCTCTGAAAACCCCTCCAAAATAAATTCTGTCTCAGTGAGTCTCAGATCTTGTTACCAACTGAATTATTTCCCTGTCCCCAGAACGCATATGTTGAAGCCCTAACTGGCGCAGCCTCAGAATGACTTTATTTAGATATGTGACTTTAAAGAAGCAATAGTTACTTAAGTGAATGAGGCTGTTAGGGTGTGTCCTGGTTCAACTTCACTGGGAATAGGACAAGCAGAGGGGCACCAGGAACAAACAGGTACAGAAAAAAGAACTTGTGCAAAGGCAACAAGAAGGCAGCCATCTGCAAGACAGAGAAGCCTCAAAAGAAGTCTAACCCTGCCAACCCTTATCTTGGACTTCCAGCCTCAAGAACAGTGAGAAGTAAATTTCTGTTATTTAAACCAGCCAGTCTGTGGTATTTTGTTACAGCTAAGTGTCTGTATTTTCAATCACCACCACAGATATTTCTTCTAACCAGCAAGCTTGGGAAACTCTATCCTTCATACTTTCCACTCAGATGTGGTCCTCAAAACAGCAGTCTCAACACTGCACCCACTAAATCAAATTTCATAGTTTAACAAAATTCCCAGGTGATTTACATCCCCAGTAAACACTGCCATGTACCACAACCTAGAAAATCTAGGTTGTTACCAAATCTAGCTAATAACTATTTGCAATAGTTGGGACATACTCACCCATACATATATAGGTAGTCATATTTATACTAAAAAATTAATTCTTTTTACTGGAAATTCAAATTTACCTGGGCATCTTCTATTTACCTGAAGGAAACCAGATATGTTTACCAGAATTTCAAGAAAAGGTATTCAAAGACTCAATTTTGGTTTCTGAAAGCATACTTCAGGACTGTGTGTTTCTTATCCCGAAATTAAATAATGTAACAACACTCAAAAGGACTGACATTTCCATTAGTTAAAAAAAGAGCAAATCTCAATGATCTTGTCTAATCTTAAGGTACTGAAATTTCTCACTGGAAACATCTATATCAATCTTTGCCCTTAAAGCCGACAGCTTGTTTTTTGGAAGGCAGCCCTGAGTTCAGAGCTCCTCATGACCCAAGCGGCCTCCAAAACATCACATGATTGAATCTTGTGGGGATGCCATATCTTTCAAGGAAGTTCATTTATTTATTTATTTATTTTAAATCACAAAATGTTAGCACTGGAAATTTTCTTATAAAGTTGTGAGCTTAAAAATTTGTTTAAATAAATGTATGAATTTAACCTCAAGGTACAGTGATAGTAATCCTAACAATTAGTATTTATAGAGCGGTTACAAAACATCAGAGAAATTTACAAACACTTTTTCAAACTCCCAAAAGAGTAGATATGACCTCATTTTCATAGCAATAATACAGCTAATATTAGTGATTATTTACTATATGCTGGGCACTGTTTCAAAGTGATTTACTATTTTACACTGTCTATCCTTAAACTAATTCTCTAACATAGATATCATTTGCCCCACTGTGCAGATAAGACAAGTTATTTTCCCAACATTCAGAGACCTGATAAATAACTGAGCTGAGATTCAAACGCAGGCAAAATATCTCCAAAGCTCTCACTGCAAATTACTGACATCATATCTGATAGAGGAAGCATCTGACATTCAAGAATTGAATCCATTTCTCTGATGTCAGAACTGAACATTGAACCCATGCCTGTGCTTTTAAATATCATTTTTATGAAAACAAACTAGAAGTCTTAAGTGGCTGAAGGAGGAGAGTACAGGGTGTTTCAATGAGCAGGGCTAGGAGTCTTCCCTGAAAAGCTTCAGTTCAAAGATTTCCCCACTATATCAATATGGCAGAGGAACAGGAGAAAACTAACACAGCAAGGTCACCTGGCAATCCACAGTTGCCATGACTGATCGACTGGATCTCTAGTTGGTGGTATTGTGTGAAAAAAGCAGAACCGGAATGGGAGGGAAAATCACAAGAGGACACAGAGAAGTATGTCATCAGTGCCTGGGTTCAAGGACTAACTTTTGCAGAGTTTTGGAGTATCTGTACTGGAACATATTTAGTCATTCAACAAGCACACATTGAATGCTCTCTATTCACCAAGCATTCATCTACTCTCTACTAGTCGACCTCAGTTTCAATAAAAGCATACTTCAGATGTACCTCTTTGACCACGATGGGAAATATTCCCTACACATCAACAACAGTGGTAACAACCTCTTACTTTAAGAACTTCTGAATTTACAATTCAGTAAGAGGTACTTTTTTATTTAAGTTTTACATCACCATATTCCACGTGTATTATCATATCTTGGCTCTACTGCCTACTAACATTGTGGATCTTGGGCAATTTACTTAACTTCTCTGAGCCTCAATTTCCTCATCAATAAAACATGGGTACAAAGAATATCTAGCTCATAGGGTGACTGGTGGGATTGAGTTAGTCAATGTGTCTAAAGTAGGAGTAAGGGTATCTGGCATACAGTAATAGCTATAAAGTGTTGCCTATTTCAGACAAGCAAATTGAGGTTCCCAGACAAGAATTTCTTCAAGCATGGTCCTGGACCACCTGAGTCAAAATCCCTTAGGGTGCCCATAAAGAAAAGCAGATTCCTGGGCTTATCTAACTGTATCAAAACGTCAGCTGGTTATCATGAGCCCTCTTTGTTCTCCAGGTGATTCTTATCTATGTAAATCTTTGAGAAGTTCTATCTTGGAGGATAAGGAGGCTGTCTTTGCCACTGGAAAGTACATAAGGCAGACAGGTCCATTAGAAAGGGCTCAATCCTTTGCACATATCAAAGTGCCAAAGAGAATGGAATTTTAAGTGGTTTTTCCAAGGAAACATGTTACCCTAGTAACAAGCAGAACCAGGATTTTTATGTATATTTGTGACTGTTTAGGTCTGCTCTTAGCCATCCTACCAGCAGGAACAGAAATGTACTCAGGAGAGACTTACCTGCCTCTGAAGTTGGAGTCAAATGAAATCTCTCAGAATATCTTGTTTTGTGTTGGACTTCAGGCCACCTTGTCCAATAAACCAGAGTGTCATTTCTGGAGCTGATTTAGAGTGGTCTCTCTTACTCTGAGGAAGCTTTGGTGAAGAGCAAACCTCTGTCAGGGCTTCCCAATGGCTCGGTAGTAAGGAATCCACCTGCCAATGCAGGAGACGCAGGAAACTCAGGTCTGATCCCTGGGTCAGGAAGATCCCTGGAGTAGGAAACGGCAACCCACTCCAGCATTCTGGCTTGGAGAATTCCATGGACAGAGGCGCCAGGCAGGCTACAGTCCATGGGGTCACAAATAGGACGTGACCGAGCAACTGAGCACACACACACACACACACACACGAACTCCTGTCAATAGCCAGCTAGTGGGAGGCTGCCCTATAGCACAGGATGTTCCGAGCTCTGTGATGACCTAGAGGGGAGGAATGCGGAGGAAGCGTGAGAGGGAGGTCCAAGGGGAAGGGCATGGCAGCAGAAACTACACAACGTTGTGAAGCAACTATACTGCAATGCAAATAAAACAAGCACAGCCCTGAGTCTCTGCTGGAAGGGTGAGACCTCCCCAGCAGCCAGCCAAAACTAACCTTTATATTTCAAAATACCTGTCTACCAAGTAGAGCTTCACTCTGGAACAGTCCATACTCACTGCAGGAGGGCTGTCTACAATTGGATGGCCTTAGGGCCCAATAATGTCACTTCTGAGCATTTTCTTTAAAATGAGGTGGGTTTTTGTTTTTTTTAATGGTGAGAAGGTGAAAAGGTCAACCAGCTCTGGTTCTTCAACAAATCAGTATTAAAAATGGGAAACAAAAGTAAGGAGGGGCTGCTTTAGATGGGAAAATTCTTAAGAGACAATAACACCCAGAGGTAATTCAGGTTCATGATTGGGTCCTGATTTTAAAAAAAATACTGTAAAAGATGTAAAAGGCAATTTGGAAAATTCAGAAATTTTAAAATAAATGTGTTAGATGATATTAGGGTATTATACTTAATTTTCTTATATATAATAATGGTATAACAATCATGCTGGAAAATGTTTTTATGAGACACACTAGTATTAGAATAAAATGTCATGATTGATGTGTTTTATTTTTAAACACTCAAGAAAAGTACAGATCAATCAAATAAGGCAAATGCTAACATGATAATTACAAGTGCTAGCCATATATTTGTGTGTATTATACAATCCTTCCTAATTTTATTTGGTTTGAAATTCTTCATAGTATAATGTAAATTAAAAAATACTCTTGAATGACACAGTTTGGGCCCAGTAAATCTACTTCCAGAAATTTGTAAATATTCATTTGTTCATTGAACAAATGCGCCAAACAGTAAGAAAACAGTTAGGCAAGTATTTAAGTTTATTGCAGTATTACAAGTAATAGGTAAAAATTAATTTTTTAAAAGCTAACTATTCAACATTTAGAATCTATTAAACAAGCTGTAGTTCATGTGCATAATGCAGAGGTGTGCATCTCATAAAGACAATGATAAAAGTGTCTGTTTCCAGAGTCATATGGAAATATGTTCAGGGTAAAATCATGTGGAAAATAAAAGTAGTTATGAAACAGCATACATGCTGTTTCTGTAAATGAGACCATTTTTATAAAAAGAATGATGTATTTATTTAATAATGAAATTACAAGCTAATGCGCATTGAGAACTTACTTTTTCCAGTCCCTGGGCTGCCTTATAGAATTATTTCTCAATTATCAGCATTTTCCAGATTGCGACGTTGAAGCGTAGACAACAGCTAAAGATCATCCAGCTAAAAGAAAATTTAAACCTGGTGTGTGGGATTTCCAAACCCGGAATTTTTATACTCTGCTCTGGGGCTCACCCAGGCAGACAACAGGACCTAGCCGACACCAGCACAGGTACATGACTCTGGATGATGGGCGATTGTTTTCCTCCTGTTATGTTTCCCTATAGCTTTTATTTTTTTTCCTATAACATTATTACCTGGGCTCCTTTTATAAGTTTAGGAACAAACCATAAAAATGATAGGAAAAAATGCAACAATGAGCAGAATTTTCCTGATCTGGGTCCAGACATTCATCGTCATCTGGCTGGATGATACTGTCTGCTTATTCTGCTGCAACTCCAGGAGGCTGTTTCCAGTTGCCTGCTCTAAATTTCTCCTTCTGTTTACTTGTGTCTGGCTTAAACCCAGAACCCAATCTGTCTCTTTTTATCAAGCCTTCTTGCCTTGATGAATTTCCCTTGTAGTAATACTTTCCAATTAGTTGTGGATCATATTTTCTGAAAATGACTTGAATTACCTCTCTCATCCTACATGCTTTTTTTTACCTATGACTTATATGTAACTTTGCTGCTTCCCCAGCAAGAGTGGTATCTATAACCCTTCTGTTAAAGGGATCCCTGCTTTGATTGTTAAGTATGATAAAACTGATTCTATGTGACTTCACAGACTCAATCCATGAAAGATAATACAGCTTCCACCTGATTCTTTCTCTTAGGACACTTGCATCTGAAACCTAGTCAGTCACGCTGTGAGAAAGCAGCCTGGGTCTCATGAGGCCATGTTGATGTTCTAGTTGACAATTGCAGCTAAAATCTTAACCAAGAGCCAGCATGTGTGAGTGAGGAAGTCTCTGAGCTGACTCCAGTCACAGCACTATCTGACTGCAGTTATGTGAGAAATTCAAGCAACCTTAAGAGAAAGTATCACTGATTCCTTACGTTCAACCATGAGCAAGTTCTATTAGCTCCAGCCTCAGAACACATGCAGCACTCCATCACTTCTCCAAGTCTCTCCTGGTTCAAGCCCCAGTCATCACTTCTGAAATTAGAGCAATAGTCCCAACAGCCTCCCCTACTCTGCACTCACTAGCACATGAGTCTACTTTCCATACATCTGCAGAAGTGACTCTGCAATCATACAACCACATCGTGTCACACACATCTTCTCAAAACCCCCAGTGGCTCCTCACTCCACCCTGAGTCCACGCTGAAGTCCTTATAGTAGACAGCCAGTGGTAACCTCTCCCAATTCTTCTCAGCTACTTCAATTCACTCTTGCTCACTCACCTTCTACCTGACTGACCCATCTACTCATCTTCTATCCTCCACCTCCCAACACTTGCTGTTTCCTCAACCTGCAAGACATTTTCTCTAGTCTTCTTTCAGGCTCATGCCTGCTCGATCTTAAAGCCTTTGCTCAGAGAGTAGCCTTAACTGAGGCGATCCTGGCCTATCCTGTTAAATTTGCACCATTCTTGTTCCCCAGCATTTCCTATTCACCTCCTATAATTTACTCTCTCTATGGTGCTTATCTCTTAGATGTGCCATATAATTCTGTCTGTCATTTGTTTATCTATCTCCGCCCACCCCCACTAAAGTGTAGCCTTCATGAAGACAGATTTCTGCCAATTTTGTTTATTCCTAAAGTCCCAGATTCAAGAACAGTTCCTGGCATATAGTGGATGCTCACTAAATATTTTTTGTTCATGAATGAGTGCCTACAAAATGGTTAAAGGTTAGAGTGTAGTTATTGGGAATTCCCTGGTGGTCTGGTGGCTAAGCCTCTGCGTTCCCAGTGCAGGGGGCCCAGCTTGGATCCCTGGTCAGGGGACTAGATACCAGATGCCACAATTGACAGTTCACAAGCCACCACTAAAAATTTCACATGCCGCAATGAAGGTCTCGCTCCTGTCCATGAACATCTTTCCTGCTGCAACTGAGACCTGGCACAGCCAAATAAAAACAAATAAAAATAAAGAGTAGCTATTATCATACTATTAATTGAGGTTAAAAACCCGAGTTTTTTGACTCTGTATCTACTGTAGTAGGTTGAATGGTGGCTCCAAAAACAAATATGGCCAAGTCCTAAACCCCAAACATGAAAAGGCAACCTTACGTGGTGAAGGAATCTCTGTAGAAGTAGGTAAGAATCTCAACATGAGATAAGGAGTCCTTATCAGAAGAGGGGAGGATGACATGAAGAGGGTGGCATACACTAGAGCAGTGCATACACAAGTCAAGGACCCCCACGGTTGCCAAGCAGCCTCCAGAAGTCAGGAGAAAAAGTACGGGATGAAATGTTTCTCAGAGCCTCCAAGAGGAACCAACCCTGCAAACACCTTGACCTTAGACTTGTAGCCTCCAGAACTGAAAAAGATCAAATATATACTGTAAGTCATCAAGTTTGTGGTGATTTCCTATGGGTGCACTAGGAAAATAGTACACCCACTATAATCTGTCTCCCTGGATACTAAACTGGCGTGCAGTCTGGCCCAGCAATCTGGACTTGACCTTATCTTGCCAACAGGCCTCATCATTAACTACACACCCTTTCCATGTGGACAAGTACAGCTTCTGCTCTAGCATGGGCAATGCTTTTGCTCTTGCCCTTACCAGCCCAGACTGGCCTCTGGTTTGGATCCTTCTTAACTGGCCCTGACCATGATTCTGTGCTGCAGCGAGATACTGATTAGGCTCTTTCGTCCCATCTCTCTGACTGTATTCCTGTATCCAGACCTAAGTGGAGTGGGTGAGACACAGCATCTGGAGCCAGAATAATTACCCTCCTGAGCCCCAGCCTGTCTGTGGAGCTGGCGAGGAATCACCCCAGGCTCCATACCTGCTGGTGATCTCACTGCCTCTCAGACCCCATTGGCCAGACTGCATTAGTCAAGTGCTGGAAGTACCTTAAGTTCCTGTAACTTTTTCCAGCCTGATGTCTGCTATGATGTTTAATTTATATCATAAGAAATAAAAGTGCACTCCTTCCTGCTTAAAATGTTTATATCAGCAGAGACCTGGCACTGCTCTTCCTGTGCTATGGAGAGAGAACATCAGGAGGAAGACTTTCTGTCTGAATCTAGAAAGGTTTAACATGTTCCTCCCAACAGGTTTGAGCAGCAGCATCTCAGATTTCCCTAAACTTCTAGATAAATGAATACTCCCCTACACAGACAGGTAGCTAAATTTCAAAACCCCTTTCGTCTCAACCTGCAAACAGGGATTGGCAGTGACACAGATGGATTTTAAAATGTCTTCTGTTCCCTGTTAACCAAGCTGCGATGCCCTCCTTCCCCAACCCACCCTAATTTATGAAGTCTTCTCTCAAGCCAGACAAGAAGAAGTAAGGACATTCACCTTCTTCCCACAATTCTTTACACATTTGCTGAGAGGTAACCTAGTTTTTCATAAAAATAAACAAGCAAAACACTCATCAAAGGGAGTACTTATCACCCTGAATAGGTGAAGGAAGGCTAAGAAAAATACTCTCCTATTTGTGTTGAAGATTTTTCAGTCCAAAAAAAGAATTCCATTCAATGGAAGTAAGTTGTATTGAGTACTCCCACACACTATGAAGAGTTCAAGAAAGGCCAGCTCATCCTTGCATGAAGGCTTCTGAAGGACAAGGATATTTATCTGTGCTCAATGTACCCCTAGTGCTTTGAATGGTCCAGGCCCATAGTAAGTACTCAATTACTACATGTTGAATGTTGAGTCCTAGGGAAGAAAGTAACCGGAGAGTCTGAGAGAAACTTCAAAAGGTATCCTAAAATTCCAAAGTAGCGAGACCCCTTTGGGATTATCTAGTATACAAATGAATTTTTCTTAATGATCACAATAGCTGGCACTTCTTATTGAGTGCCAGGCACTGAGCTAAGCACTTTAAATGTACTGCCTTACTTAATCCTTTTGCTATTCTAATTTTGGGCTTCCCTGGTGACTCAGATGGTAAAGAATCTGCCTGCAGTGCAGGAAACCCAGATTTGATCCCTGGATCAGGAAGATCCCCTGTAGATGAGAATGGCTGCCCACTCCAGTATTCTTGTCTGGAGAATTCCCTGGATAGAGGAGCCTGGCAGGCTACAGTCCATGGGGTTACAAAGAGTCAGACATGACTGAGTGACTAGCACACACACACCACACATTCTCAGTTTACATATGAGGAAATGAAAGATCAGAGAGGGTACATAACTAACCCATAAAGTCACACAGGTGATGAACAGCCAAGTCAAGATTCACACCCAGTTCTTTGAAGCCAGAGCCTGTACTCTATAATTCTGCACTATGTTGTCACTTTTTACAGTTTGGTAAACTGAAGCCAAGAGAGAGGAAGAGGTCACCCTAATTTACAAAACTAAAAAGTAAAATAGCTTAAACTTGGCATTACTGGATCTCTAACCTGGTGTTCCTGGTATATCACCACATTCTCTCTTATCACGAGTGAAACCAGGAATTTTTAAAACTTTAGCATTTCTCAGAAAAAGTGCTTTCTCATCTTGATACCCTTCCTCCTGGTGTTGAGAAAGAAATCTGTCTTGTGCCTTTAAAGAAGAAATTTTTGAAAAATCAGAAAACTCTCTGGGGAAAAGGCAGCATGTTTGATTACCAAAATAAAAAAAGACTTTTATTCACATAGAAAAAATTAACCTGTTTCAAATATTAATACAGTGTTTATATACTGCCTTTCTTCCAGGAACTGAAAGAGTTTAATATAGTTCATTAATTTTTAGACTATTTCTGTGAGAGAAGAAAGCAAGCATCATTATCTATATTTTAATACAAGGAAACTGAAGCATAGACTCAAATGGAGAGTAGGGGAATGGAACAAATTCAAATTCTAAGCCAAATGTGAAAGACAAGATCATTTTCTCAAGTTATATCTGGGATGCTTGCTGGATGTGGATCACTCTCAGGTATGTCGATCTTTGTTGAGTAGTAAATGTCCTGAGAAGCCCTTGGAGTCATAGCACAATCAGTGAAACCTGTAATTTACAGCATTTTTCTCAAAGTAGATGTCAAAATAAGTGATTCCCAAGCTTAAGCATGTATTGGAATTGCTAGGAGGGAGAAAACACACATCACTGGGCCTCTGCCCCCAGAGCTTCTGATTCAGTAGATTTGGAGTGGGATCACAATTCTGCTCTCCCACAAATCCCAGTACATGGAACACACTTGAGAACCACCAGTCTAGAGAGGTGTGCTTTAGCAGAGGGCCCCACAAGAATTCATCATTTAGACCTAGAAGCAAACCTGTGAAGGTTTGAATCCTGGCTCTGCTAATTTACATAATTATTTCTTTTGTATTTCAGGTATTTTCTTTTGAAAAAAACAAAGTGATATGGAGATGGTGATAATAATAATTTAACACAGTGTGTGGCAGAGAGGCAGCATTCTCAGTAATTGTTGATTAACCTCATTTTGTCATCTCTCAGGCTACAAGTGCTTAGCCATCTTCTTTGATGCTACCTCATAACAAGGTATATAAATTAGGAAATATCCCTTCTAAGAAGCTGGGCAGTCTTTAGGGAAATTAAGATCAGGCAGAAATCTTCATTATGAATATGATCATGAAACTTGTAGGTTCAAAAACTTTGATCAATGGGTACATTGCTTTAGGATATAAACTTCCAAGATGTGTTTTAAAAGTCCCATTAGCAAGGGTAGAGACCCTAATTTTGATACGTTTCCAGAAAGTTAAGTAATGAATTATCAAATTTTAATGATGCTGGCAAGGATAACCATGTTTGATGGAGGTATGTTCAGTAATACTTAAGTCTGAATTTTACCAGAAGGGATTTTCCTCCATTGCTAGGTTACAGTTTTTCCCCCCTAGAAGAAAGGATACTGTGTGACTGCTGAATGATAACTGTATGCTGAAATTTTTACCCAAGTCTCCACAATTTTTCCAGAGAAATGAAGATTTAGTACTATGTTTTAATATTTAAATCAAATTGCTTAAAATCTTCATTGCTTGAAAGCATAATGGGGAAATTATTCAAATAATTTATGTTAAATATGTATCTCAAGTAGTTGATAGGTTTCACATTGTTCCTGGCATTTTACAAGTACAAACAGGTAATACTGTGTATTTTTTAAAACAGTTTGTTGAACAGTGCTACTTCAACATCTCATAAATGTCCAGTTCCACACTCACATTCTTCTCCAGCCAACAAGGATGGCTGCATACTCCATCTCAGGGCACCATGAAAAATTTCACATCTTTGCACACAAATTCTCAAAGGAAAGTGCATAAATTGGTTCTAAGTTATTATATACAGAGCTGACATAGTAGACTGTAATGACCTCTAATGAAGGATACTCCAGGTGTTCATACCCATTAGTAGCCCCCGCCCCTTAAACCTGGACCCCCTCTGTAACCACCAGAATGTAGAAGAAATGATGATGTGTTTGTCTTAAGAAAGCCTATGGCTTCAGCTTCTGTACTCTGGGGGAAGCCTGCTGTCAGGTTAGATCTGAGTATCCTAAAACTGCCTTGCTGGGAGAAGTCCAACCTAGTCATGTGGAGGGACACACATGGAAGAGAACTGAGGCCCCAGCCAGGAGCTCCAGTCAAGCTCCCAGTCAACAGCCAGCAGTGCCTTGCCAGCCACGTGACTGAGGCCATCTTAAAAGTGGAGCTTCCAGCCCCAGTGGAGCAGTCCAGCTGTGATTTGGGAGCAAATCAATAAAATGGGTTTTGTTTAAGCCACAGTAGGATGTATTTCATTAAGCAGTAACAGATAAACCAAAAGAGCTAACTTGAAGAATGGCCCAGTCCTGCTCAGCACATAGTGAGTGAAAATCACTCACAGTCATGTCCGACTGTGGGCGACCCCACAGACTATACAGTCCATGGAATTTTCTAGGCCAAAATACTGGAGTCAGTAGATCTTCCTTTCTCCAGGGGATCTTCCCAACCTAGGGATCCAACCCAGGTCTCCCACATTGTGGGCAGATTCTTTACCAGCTGAGCCACAAGGGAAATCCAAGAATACTGGAGTAGGTAGCCTATCCCTCCTCCAGTGGATCTTTCCAACCCAGGAATTGAACTAGGGTCTTCTGCATTGCAGGTGGACTCTTTACCAACTGAGCTATTAGGGAAGTCACTCAGCATATATGTTCTGTATAAAAATTTACCTTGATACAGCATTCCCAGCCCATAGCATCTCTTTCTGCTGGTTTATACAACATATTGATTCCAAATGAGCAATTATGCATACATTAGTTGATCCCAGTTTCTAATAATGGTCTTCTTTTGCTAGTCTATTCTCACCCCTTTGGGTCTGACATTTGTATCAGGAAGAAACCTGAGAGGAGCTATTTTGTTATCTGATTCTAATAGTCCAATAATCGAGGCCTGGGATTAATTATTTTTCATATTCATTTTTATCCTGGGAGCATCAGAAAAAAAAACTGAATGGTCAAATATGCAAAGGTCATGACTTAATTAACACACAGATGTCAGTGTGTCGAAAACTGCAAGTACCTCAGTGCATTTGGGGCTGATGATAAAAAGAACTGACTCTAATGTGACCCATTCCATCCTTCAGCCTTATATCACCTTCCTTGGCAGAGCTACACATTTCTGTAGGTTATGGGGACAACTGTGTACAGCCAAAATTTCTAACATTTCATCTGGAATGCCATTCACTTTCACACCTAGTCTTTTCAAAATGAGAGAAACCACACAAAATCCAGATGTTAAGATCAGCAAACTGTCAGTAGTAGGAAATAGTAGGAAAATATTTTGTAACATCTGATTTCATTCTTTTTTAAACCCTGAGGAAATACTTATATGTATCCAGTTGTAACAACCAGAGACTTCCTTTAAAAGGGTCTTAATTCTCTATGGAATCATTTCTCCAGATTTCACATCCCCTCTAAATCTTTTGTCTCTCCAGAGAACCAGGTGGTTACATCAACTGTTTGCTAACTCCATTCTGCAACTAGGGAGACTGAAATATGTATAAAGATTTTGTGTTTACGTTTGCAACAGTGAGATTTTTCAAAATTTCTGCAAACAGATACTTTAACCTCATGAAAGGTTTCATGGGAATTGAATACAGAGAGGCATACACATACAAGGGAAATGAACTGCACTGTTTGCATAGCACATTTGTCAGCTGCTGCCTACTGGAAGGTACAGGGAAGGTGGACGCATGCTGGGTAGAGATTCAGACAACTTGCACTTAGACTGCAATTGATTTCATAGCTTCTTGGGCAAATTATTACATATCAGAGCCTCAGTTTTCCCATCTGTAAAAAGAAACTAGAACTACCTTGATATGAAAGAAACAAAGTCAACAAGATCTATAAGAAAGCACATTGGCATGTGCTCTACAAAGAGCTGAAATTGTCACTACTGGTATTATTATAACATTCCTAATTTCCCCTAAATTTTAAGAACAGCCACCATTTATTGACTATTGATTATGCAGTTTTTGAATAAGAACATCTTTTCTTATAATATTAACTGTATGATTGTGGACAAGTTATATTTTCCTCCCCAAGGTTTTGTTTCCTTCCCACCTGATGTGAAGAAGTGGTCATGAAGACTGAATGAAAAGACCTCGGAGTAAATCCCTGACTACTGTGGCACTCCCTTCTGATAGATGATGACCCATGATTCTGAGTGCTTCAGCCAGGACTTCCTCCCTTCAGAAGAGTCCCTGCTGCTTTGTTCTTTTAGCACCTAGGTCCCCAGCATGGAGCAGTTGCTATTGATGCCTACCCCCCCACCCTGCCCCATATCCCCTCGACCCAGCACTGATGTGACTACAGCAAGCAATTCTTGTCTCTCTAGTAATGTCCCATCTCTCTTGTATCTTTTTACTTTGCCTCCTGGGACTTTTACTGGTAGTCAGGAGCTCACTTGGCCCATGCACTGGGAAAAACCTCAACCAGTGATGTATAGATGTTGGTGGCTAAATAGCCCAACCGAGGCTCTTCTTGACTGCTTTCTAGAAGCTTTTTTAAATAGTAGTCAGGAAGATTACAACTCATCTCTTTATAACTGTAATCTGCTCATCAACATTGCTTTTAATGAACATTTCTTTAGTGAGCTTTCTCCAACTTCCCTCTCACTTTTCTATTCCTTCTTTTCCCTTGAGCTACTAGGGATTACTCCCCAAATAAACAAACTAACCAAAATCCATGCCTCAGGGTGAGCTATTGGAAGAACCAAAACCAAGAAACCCCTCAACGCCTGGAGTGGGCAGTCTGAAAGACCAAGTTTGTCTTAGTTCATGCTTGAACTTGTAAGGCAGACTGGAAACTTGAGTTCCTGACAGTATCAGGTTTTATAGTGAGAATAATCACATCGGTTCTACCTCCATGGCATTCTTATTTTCTAAATTTTCTGAGCAGCTGAAATCTATTTAGGTATGTGTACTAAAAAGTTTTAAAAATGTCTGCTACCAAATGTTTCTTTTATCACCAGAAGGAAGTACACCTCACTTCATATTTCTCTGGCATGTAAAGATGTTGTGAAAACTTAAACATTGTCTTTATCTCTACTTCTGTGTTTCTAAAAATTTGTTCATGAGCCCTCATAGTCCCTCATCCCCCTCCTATATCCACCTGAGATTTCTGGGGCCTTTATGATCTCATGTTGTGTTCAACCAGAAAACCCACTGTGTGCTAATCCAAAGACTAGAAGAACATCAGCCCTCAACTTGCCTCCAGTAAAGTTAAGGAGACAATCTTGGGAATAAATAGCTCCAATTGAAGGCAGACCCTAGCTTAGGCTGACACATAGCTACACAAAGCAGGAAACAGGAAAAAAGAATTTGTCTCCAATGAAAGGAGTAGAGAAAGCTTGGACATTGAGCCATGCGCAGACTCTGTAGCATCTCTCAGAGATGGGCAACGTGGCCAGCAAAAGCATAAGAACTAATCTGAAACATGCAAAGGGCATTTTAGGGGCCCTGTGAACCATCAGTAGCTGCAAGAACATTTATATGAGTGACATAGTTTGTCACGGATTTATAGGGACTTCCTCCAGACAACTGTGCCAAGTGGTTTTCCAAGTATGTCTGTGATTAAGGGCAAAGTCAGGGCCAGTTCAAGAAGGGAAGATGGGCTTGTACTGGACAGTGTTGAGGCTCTGGTCAGACAGAGAGTTTGTTCAGGAGATTTGTACTGATGGTCACAGCCCATGTATTGTCTTCATGCTTGGGATAAGGCAGTATTTTGATGCATAAAGGTAGAGCTGGTTCTTCTTGGTGAAGTGCTGTTTTCTCTTTTTTAACAGTCATAGCTTACAAGCACGATGTCAGGATCTGTTTTCAGACTTCAGCAACCTTTGTATATTCATTCCCAGTCCTAGTGCATCATCATATATCCCGTCTGTTGACAATCCATGCAGATTCTATCCTAAAAATGGACCAAGACTCATTCTCTCCCGGCCATTGCTACCTTTATCTCCCTCATTTTAGTGTTGTTGGACCACATTTGGACTTTTGTCATCTGATCTCCCTGTGTCTATTGCCAGTTTTTGCTTTCCAATCTAGTTCTTTCTGAAGCCTATTTTGAGCAATATAGTGGTGTGATTAAGAGAACAGACTCTGGTATAGACAGACTTGAGTTGGTTTTGTAGATTAAAAGACATTAATGGGGGTGATGACCTACATCCAAGGGTTGCAAATAAATTTTTATTGGAACAAATCCATCCTTACACATTTACATGTCATCTATGACTGTTTTCCTCTACAAGGGCAAAGTTGAGTAGCTATAGCATAGATTGTACAGTCAACAAAGTTTAAAATATTTACTGTGTGGTAATGATAACAGAAAAATAATATATAATATAATAATAACAGAAAAAGTTTACAGATTCCTGCTCTATATCACAGAATTGCTGGAGACTATAAAGATACACGCAAATACTAATGTACTTGACACACTGCGTATGCTTAGTAAACGCAAGGTATTACCGTTATCATTGCTTTAGTCTCTCTATTCACTGACCCCCATGTAACCAGTTCACCCAATTAACCAGTGTTCTCCACACCTTCGGTATTACATAATGACTAATGCTCAGGGCACATGGAGGATGCTCAGTTAGCAGCTTGCTCCTCACCACAAAACTATTCTGGAGGAAAGGAACTTGAGAACCACAACGTTTAAACTTTATGCATTCTAGTTTCTTCCATATCTCCATTGTCTACTAGGTAGTTCGGCTTCAATGTCCAATATTCTCATACAATAGATCTCAAAGTATATTCTTTTATCGTCTCTTCCAAATGGGCTTTCCCTCCTGAATCCCAAATTTCTATCAAATGTACTACTACTAATACAGCCTGGAGTTAAACTCACAAAACATAGAATTGTGGGCTTTAAACCTCAAAGAGGATCATGTAGTTCAGCAATTTTTTTTCTTACAAATCACGAAGTTTTGCTGCTTCATTCAGTGCATCTAGTTGTAGCCAACTTGGATTTACTCTTCTTTCTAAGTGTTTCCTTTTCATATCTATTTATACACTTCCAAGTGTACTAGCCCCTTTCATGCAAAGATTTATTCCTTTATCTACTTGTTTCATCATTCATTTATTCCTCTGCTATTTACTGAGCATCATTAAGTGGCATATATTCAAAGAGACACTAGGGATCTGAGAGTGAATAAGTCCTAGCACCTTCCCCACAAAGTTATAATAACTATTATGTAACTGAAATTTTCATTTGGATAATGAAAGCAATTCACTATTTCTGCTCTACAGCACTGGAATTCAACTTTTGGGGGACCCCATATGCTTCACACTGGATAGGATATATCTATTTGTCTCTACTATGAAGAAACAGATCTTCTACTTGTACCATGAGCTTCTCACAGTTCATCTTAAATGTTCTCACTGGTGGTTTAGTTTTAGCCATGGTTTTCAAAGAATAAAGTATAAATTTCCTGGTTTGCTACACTGCTTCTTTGAATAACACTTCAGGGTGGAAAAGGAATGGAAGCAAGTAGATGGACTTCTCCCCTCAACCACAGTTACCTTTCACTGGTCATGCTGTATTAACCCCTTACAGTAGTTTGAAGAATGAGGCTCCATAATTTTTCCAAAGAATATTTTAAAATAACTTAGTCTCCTATTTATAATAAAAATCCATTTTTCATTCCAAATTTTTCAAAGTAATCCAAATCAATAGGAAAAGTGATAATACAGGGAAGTATACTCAATATTTTATAATAACCTATAAGGGAAAAAGGATCTGAAAAAGAATATACATATATATTATATATACATATATAGTATGTATATTCAGTTTATATACATAGAAACTGAATCACTGTGCTGTATACCTGAAGCTAATACAACATTGTAAACCAACTATACTTCAATAAAAAAAAAGAAAAATGATAATAAAAGGTCCTTTATGAGTGCTTGCAATATGCTTTTAAATCCTCTCAACAACAGCATGCAGTAGGTATTCTAATTATGTCTGTGTATTCAGGAGAATAAGTTTAGGGTCAGAGAGGTGAAGCCACTTGCCCTGAGTCCCATAGGTAGTAAGGCAGAAATAAGCTGAAAATAATTCCAAGATATCTCTCTCAACACTATTGTCCTTAATGACCCTGCTGTCTTCTATAGTCTATAGACTGCTTTCCCCCTTTTTACCACTTTTTTTTTTCCTTTTGAAATAGCAGGTTCAATAGTCCTTTGTTATTCATTTACTTTTTTAAACTTGCTTATTTGGCTTGGGTTATTGTTTTAATAATAACTTGAGTTATTTGCTTTAATTAAAGACTTCAAATGTATTTACATGCCTCTCTGGTCCAATCCTTCACCAATTTGTCCCACATATTTATCAAATTAATCCACTCCAAATATAATTTTTAAATTTCTTTTCAATATTTTATTATAGTCTTCTCATTCTTCCTACTTCCTCCAATGGCATTAATCAAAATGTGTTCCTCAAGATGTGGTAGATAGTCTACTTAAACAAAAGGAAAAAAAAAGACTTCTTAGTAACAGTTAATATTTCAGTGCTTTTCTTGGAGGAGAAAGAAAAGAGAGAAGAATCTGGATTTTTTTTTTTTTTTAACTGTAATTCCATAAAAGAATTTGGGGAAATATTTTTTGGAAAAAATAACTTTCTTCTGAATCAACTAGACATTTTTGGTTTTATGGCTGAGGTTTTGTGGAGAACACTTCCGGAATCATCAAACTGAAATGCTACTAGATTTGTTATTTTAAAACCTTAATTAAGAAATCTAAAAGATGATGAGCTACAGCCTAAACATTTTCTTGGAATACAATAGTTTAGTATCAAAGAGATATGTTTCTTCCATTATTATCCAAATTAATGCTGTAGTCATTCAGTGGGTTAAGAAAAGGATAAGAGGAAAAACATCCTACAAGAAAAAAATAACTATAGTGTTAAAGATGGCTTCCTCATGAGGGCAATGGTGTTAACCATTAGAAAACTTTAAAATAGTAGTAATTTTGAGACCATGTGTTAAAGATGATGAAGCCACAATATGGAAAAGTCAGAGTCCACCTCCCCACACACACTCCTTAGGCTGAGGTGAATGAGAAAGAAACTTTCATTTTATTAAATCACTGAAATGTTGAGGTTGTCTGGCACTGCAGCTAACATTACTTACCTTGACAGAAACTAAGGTCCAGACATGTGGCAACATGCTTAAAGTTCCACAGTGAAATAAGGGCATAGCAATTCAGTACCCAATTCATAGCAATTCTTTCTCCCAATGATACTGCTCTATTTACAGGAGACTTCATTTTTTAATTTCTCTTATTATTAAAAACTAACTTATACAAAAACCACTACAATATTGTAAAGTAATTAGCCTCCAACTAAGAAAAATAAATGAAAAAAAAAAAAAAAAAAACTAACTTGCAAAAGTTTCCTGTTTGTAAGTAATCATTTGTTTCCTTTCATACCTTATCTCAGGTAAATGTAAAAACTTCACTGTACCAAGACATTAAACCAAGTCATTATATCATAAAATTGCAGTGGCAACTACGAAACATTTAAACCATCTCTGTAACACAGCACATTCAGATAAATGAAGAGACATCACTTAGATTTTCTACTTTTATCCAGTATAGGAGAGGACAACCTGACATGACACAAAGGACTCTAAAGTCTTAACAGTAAGAATTTTATGTACTTTAGATAATGCTCTCTCCTCCCTTACACCAATTTTTCTACTCTAAATTTAATTATATGGATAGTTCTTGCTTTAACAATCCCACAATGTAGGGCATAGTGTCTTTAAACAAAGTCCTAAATAGAAACCCTAATAAATCACTGTTTTTTTTTTTTTCTTTTTTGATCAGAGCCTTGTGTATCATATAAATTGGGATGGAAGATAAATGATTCTGCAAAGGAACATTCACCTAAATAGCTTTATCCTCAGTAACAATGACAGTCTCCTACCTGGACTGTAGGCATATAAAGGAATCTCTGGGGAAGTTGGAAGGGCAAGATGTCAGTAAAGTGAAGTCAGGCCCTTCCTATTCAATAGCCATGTCTAAACTAATCTTGACCAAGAGTCAAGGATTTCAAGAAGAAGACCAAGCCATGAAAACATTAAAAACCCTTTTCTTACTTCCTTTATTAAGGTGAAGCTAAGATTAGGATAGGGCTTCCCAGGTGGGTCAGGGTGTAAAGAATCCACCTGCAATGCAGGAGACACACGTTCGATCCCTGAGTCAGGAAGATCCCTTGGAGGAGGGGGTAACAGAGGAGCCTCACAGGTTACAGTCCACAGGGTTGCAAAGAGTTGGACACGACTGAAGAGATGGCGCACGCACACACAAGACTAGGATAAAAACTTGAAAACTCATATCCACACAGGGTAAAGTCAGTTAGCAAAAGGCAAGTGTAAGGACACAAGTGGTCAGATTTTAGGATGAATGCGAAGACCAACAGACTTTAGGCCCAAGAGACTATGTAAAGGAATGAGAACGATACTCATGGGGACAAAACTTAACTCTGAAAACTTAGATTCAAAACAAGTTTACTATATTTACAAAGCCTATTTCTTCATATATATTGTTGGAATACAGAATTGTGTGTTATTGGAGTTTAGCTCATGCAAACTCAAATGTAAGTGCCCAGAGAGGGAAACAATATTTCTCATACAAGAGTCTTGCTATCATTAATGGCAATGACTGTGTACCAGGGGACCTAGACCATGGTTGCTGCATTCCATGTGCCACTCTGGTTCATCACTGTATTAATAATATGTGCAGTGTAGGAGGCCATAAAATTTAGGAAAGGAATGGATGGAGGGAGATATGGAAGAAACGAAAAAGGAATGAAGAAATAGTGAGCATCTTGCTGTATTGTGTCTCTGTTTTTTGCTATGGCATGATCCAAAAGAGAAGTCATCCATTTTACCAATTGTGAGTAGAATAGATACAAATGAATTATATTTATGGGAAAACTAGTTATGTTGGACTTTTTGAAAGATAGAATTCTCAGGGGTATCTGACTATACACAAGGTTCTGCTTCCATTCTTTAGATCAAATTGCCAACATCTGTTGAATCATAGAAACAGCAAGAGAGATCCAGAAAAAAATCTATTTCTGCTTTATTGACTATACCAAAATCTTTGACTGTGTGGATCACAATAAACTGTGGAAAATTCTTCAAGAGATGGGAATACCAGACTACCTAACCTACCTCCTGAGAAATCTGTATGCAGATCAAGAAGCAACAGTTAGAACCAAACATGGAACAGACTGGTTCCAAATTGGGAAAGGAGTACATCAAGGTTGTATGCTATCACCCTGCTTATTTAATTTATATGCAGAATACACCATGCAAAATGCCTGGCTGGATGAAGCACAAGCTGGAATCAAGATTGCCGGGAGAAATATCAATAACCTCTGATATGCAGATGACACCACCCTTATGGGAGAAAGTGAAGAAGAACTAAAGTGCCTCTTGATGAAAGTGAAAGAGGAGAATGAAGAAGTTGGTCTAAAACTCAACATTCAAAAAACTAACATCATGGCATCTGGTCCCATCACTTCAAGGGAAATAGATGGGGAAACAATGGAAACAGTGAGAGACTTTATTTTCTTGGGCTCCAAGATCACTGCAGATGGTGACTGCAGCCATGAAATTAAAAGACGCTTGCTCCTTGGAAGAATAGCTATGACCAACCTAGACAGTGTATTAAAAAGCAGAGACAGTACTTTGCCAACAAAGGTCCATTTAGTCTAAGCTATGGTTTTTTCAGTAGTCATATGTGGATGTGAGAGTTGGACTATAAAGAAAGCTGACTGACAAAGAATTGATGCTTTTGAACTGTGATGTTGGAGAAGACACTCAAGAATCCCTTGGACTGCAAGGAGATCCAACCAGTTAATCCTAAAGGAAATCAGTCCTGAATATTCATTGGAAGGACTGATGCTGAAGCTGAAACTCTAATACTTTGGCCACCTGATGCAAAGAACTGACTCACTGAGAAGATCCTGATGCTGGGAAAGATTGAAGGCGGGAGAAGGGGATGACAGAGGACGAGATGGTTAGATGGTATCACCAAGTCGATGGACCTGAGTTTGAGCAAGCTCTGGGAGTTGGTGATAGACAGGGAAGCCAGGCTTGCTGCAGTCCATGGGGTTGCAAAGAGTCAGAGATGACTGAGCAACTGAGCTGAACTTTACTGAACCAAATAAAATGCAACTCTACTTCAATAATAATCATAACAATGCATGCAAAACCTAAATCACTGGGCTTATATAAGGACACAATAAGATTAAAATATAGAATGGTATTGTGCATAATAATGGTGCAGCGGGCAAGAATCAAGTCAAAATAATTTCTATCATTATCTGATTTCACCTATGAGTATATGCTGTTGTATGAACTCTGTTATATAACGCAACTACTGTATAAAGCTTCTGTAGTTATCTGGCAAAAGAAATTTCTACAGTTGAAATACTGGAGATGATGATACCCCAAAGGACAGGAAAATTAGCCAAGGAAGAAAATAACCGCTGTTCATTCCATCAACAAACTTAGCCTTGTAGCACTATTGACATTCCCATCTTGGCTCTGTGGGGCTTGTCAATGGAGATGCTCCCAAACACTTCAAAGCTGTTGCTACCATTGTGAAGCTTGTAAGCATGTATTCATTACTATCTGTGAGGTGTTTGATAATCTAATGAGAACTCAGTTGGTCAGTCACTGCTAAAATCTTGCAGGCTAGTAGTGAAGGGAGCCACCTGTGTTTTCAGACACACCTAAGTTCAAGTTCAGGTTCTCCACTTATTTATCATATGACTTGGACAGATCATTTATACTCCTCTTTGATTTTTCTTTCTCAATTGCACAATATCATGCCTCTATGTATCTCAAACTTGAGAGGTGCTAATAAGAGCTCTTCTGTTCTCATTCTAATGCTCATACTATAGTCCTGTTCTTGAATATGGCATCCCTCTGCCCCCAGATGATTAAGACAAAACCTTAAGCATCATCACTGATGCCTTCCTTACCTTTTATCACTCCTGACATCTAAACATGACCAAGGTCTGCAGGTTTTTCATCAAAAATATTTTTGGAAATATTTTCAACCACACGTCAGTAAAACTTTTTTGAACTTCAGTAGCTCCCTAATTTGGTTTATTTTCCTCTCTTACCCCTTGTCATGATGATTTTTTTAAACCTCAAATCAGAACATGCCACTACACTGCTCAAAGTCTTGCATTGACATTGCCTTTCATCTCCATTAGTATAAAACTCAAATTCCCATACTGTGTTCTACAGAAAGATTTTGCATATTCTAAATGTTATCTTCCTCTGTGAGTTCATCTCCTATTCTTTCCCCATCTCTCACTACTGTCCAGGTAGACTATTCTGTTCCTCATACACATCAAACATTTTCCCAGCCAAGGTCTTTGCCATTATTGTTCTTTCTTTTGTCTGCAATGGTCCCCTGGGCATTTGTCAACCCTCATCTTTCAGGGTTCAGTCACCTCCTCAGAAAAGTTTTCCCTGACAACCTTCACTAAAAGTCTGCTTCTCCTTGTTAATCTCAGTAATCCCAATCTTTCCAGAAACTATCCCAGTTTAAAATTACATTGTTTATCTATTTAATAATTTTCTTATACACTAGGAAGTAACTTTCATGTGATCAGAGAACTTGTCAAGTTTCCATGCTAGTATATGACACATAGAATGTGCTCAATAAATATTTTTGACCAACAGAATGAACAGTGTAAGAGATAGAAAAGGGAAGCTGGGTAAGTCGTACATGTTGAAGGCTGGGATTCTCAAAGGTAACTTTAACTATATATAATTATAGAACCTATCTCGTAAGTTAGATATAATTCTACTGCAATCTTTTCTGTGTAACCTAAGTTATTACACTTATAGAATCTCAATGAGATTAAAATGCATAGTGGGAAAATTTTAAAATATAATGCATTCTGCAGATGTTATATGTAGTTTATTATTATTGTATTTTGATTCTCAGTATATCCTTTTATGTCACTACTGGTATATAACATAACAGGGGCTTCCAAGGTGGCACTAGTGGTAGAGAACCCACCTGTCAGTGCAGAAGATATGAGACATGGGTTCAAACTCTGGGTTGGAAAGACCCCCTGGAGGAGGCATGGCAACCCACTCCAGTATTCTTGCCTGGAGAATCACACGGAAGAGGGGCCTGGTAGGCTACAATCCACAGGGTCGCAAAGAGTCGGACATGACTGAAGCAAATTAACATGCACGCATGCTTAACATACAGAATATTTATGTAATAGAACAGTTTTAGAGACAAGGAACAGAATGTCCGTTTCAGCTCTGCCTAAATGATAAAGAGAATTTATTGGCTCAACATATGAAAAATCCTACAGACAGGGCAGACTAACCAGGACCCAGAATTTGTTTCTTTGAGATTGTCTTGTCCTTTCCTTTTTCTCTGTTGACCTCATCTTTGAGCTGGCAGTGAAAAGGCTACCATAATCTGTCATGACATTGTTCACAGCCAAGGGAAGTCATCTTTTTCCATGACTTTCTTTCTCTTTTCCAAATGCCCTCAGCAAACATCCCTTCCTGTCTCCTTTGCTTACACTGAGTTACATGCCATTTTCTGAACCAATTCTTCTGTTCAGAAATGGTTGGCTATCTTATGCCTAAGTCCCTATACCAATTACTATCAAAGACATAGGAGACAAATCAGACTCATTCTGGAGTTGTAAACAGGTTTGCTTCCTCTTCAGTACTGGTGTTACAAGGAGTTAATGTAAATTGTTGTCGTTGTTGTTTAGTCACTAAGACGTATCTGATTTATTCACGACCCCATGGACTACAATCTGCCAGGCTCCTCTGTCCCTGGGAATTCCCAGGCAAGAATACAGGAGTGAGTTGCCATTTCCTTCTCTAAGGGATCTTTTCGACCTAGGGACTGAATCCTCAACTCCTGCTTGGCAGGCAGATTCTTTATGTAATGTAATTGTAAATGCCTAAGGGTAAATCAGGCAGAAAGGTACAAAACATCCACTCTGTGTATAAAAACTAAATGACTTAAAGCAGGTAGAAGAGCACTTAGACAATACCTGGGATATGGAAAAATGCTGAATAATATTAACCACTGTTTGGCTGGAAGAAAAGAAAAGCTTTCTAAATAAAATTCTAAAAATTTCAACAACAAAGAAGTGATGTCAAACCAAGAGAAATTATACATATAAAGAGAAAATACATATATTTTGTTGATTTTTTTACTTGACCTGAGATTAGTTATTTATATTATATATAAATATATATATATATAAAATATTATATATTTTCAAACATTTTGACTTTGGTCAATCAATATGCATTAATATCTACACTGTGAAAGGCGTGATTTAAAATGCTGCATATGACATGAAGCCTAAAATATAATTTTCTCTAGGAGCTTGGAAGCTAACACATGACTTTTGTTCTAAGTCAATGTACAATAATATTTTAAGTTAAGTACTAATTGAGTTATATCAACATGCAAAAATAATATATGTTAAATACTAATATTTGAATGAATGTAAAGTTGTATATATTATATATTTATGTAGTAACAGAAGTACTAAATGAGTGATTGACCACAGCAGTGTTTAAGAGCCTGTACACTAACTAGATCCATGAAAAATAATGTTTGGATCCTAACTGTTGGATTAGTATCTGGGATCAGCACTCCTTCCCTAGCTTTAGTCCACTCACCTGTAAAATGTACCTATCTCATTGGGTTGTTGCAAAGGTTGAATTAAAAGAGTTGATCCAAATGAGTGATGTCACTGTATCTGACCCATGGTGAATGCTCCATAAAAGATAGCTACTCTTAGAATCACCATCTTTGTTAAGATTAGGTTTTATAAAATTCTGGAAAAAAGAAATCCCTTGAAATAGATAGGATGTGCTCTTGGTGTTAAAGGAAGGATATGAGATAACTGGCCATGCAATCACAAATCACACTTGGGAATTTGGTAAATAGCCGGAACTGTCTAGGAGGTGGAAACCCAAGTAACAACAGATTGCATTTGTACAACATCATCTCACAATCCTTCCATTTTTACATTTAAATAGCTATTATCTCCCATCGCTCTGATTCACAACTCAATTCAATTCACATCTGCTTTCTTTTTAACAAACATGAAAACTGAGACCAGTAATTAAGTACCTCAAATCCCCCTTCAGAATGAGGTATGTCCCAAGAGGGAAGAGACCTATTCATATTAGCTACTGAAATTTAAGAAAGGACCACAGTGCCTAACACTCCCGCTCCCGGGCCGCCGGGGGGCGGCGGGCCCAAGAAGAGGGTCGCCCCCTACTTCCTCCACGCAGCCAAAGCGGCGTGCTGCGCCCCTAGTGGATCGAGCCTGGGCAGTCGGCCGTCCTCGTCACTCGCTGGGCAGTGGGTCGGGCCACCGGTGATCGCTTTCCCCCTTCCTCACTTCTTGGGTTTCAGCCGCCACAAGTCGCCCCGCGCCCCGCGCCGGGCACGCTCGACTCCTTGTGATTGCTTCTGGGCTTTCCTGGTGGCTCAGCTGGTAAAGAATCCGCCTGCAATGCGGAAGACCTGGGTTACATCCATGACTTGGGAAGATCCTCTGGAGAAGGGAATGACTACCCACTCCAGTATTCTGACTTGGAGAATTCCATAGACTGTACAATCCATGGGGTCGCAAAGAGTCGGACACGGCTGAGAGACTTTCACTTTACTTCACTTCTCATGCATAACTATTGAATAGCGATGATGGGGTAAAAACAAATGTGTTAATAAACTGACTTGCTTAGAGTTATCTAGCTAGTAAACAGCAGGGATGAAACTGGACAAGAACTGGTGCTTCCTAGTTTCAGATTTCTTTTTTTTTAATGTTTCCTATGACACTTCACTCTCTCCACATAAAGGAATTAGGAGAGAGGAGATTGGAAGGAGCATCTCTGGAGAGTGCAGTGATCACCTGCGTTCAGATGAGCACATAGAAATTGGTCCATTATGTTCTTAGGGTCAGCACAGTGTGGTGGAGAGGTGCACAGGTCAGATTGAAAGCTCAGTTCCTCCTTCTATGTGAATTTGAATGTTGTTTAACCTTCTGTATCTCATTTCCCTCACCCATAAAAAGGGGGTAAATGACAGCTTTTATCTCATAGACTGATAATGATTAAAGGAAACAATGCATGTACACTAAATAAAACCGCTTAGAACATAGAAAGCACTCAATAAATGTTAGCAATCATTATGTATAAAGATGCAAAAACCTATCTTTTAGAATATTTTCTCTTTTTTATTCACCCACCCCTAACTGTGGCCCTTGGCATTTGAGTGCATGCAACTCACGGTTCTGTTGCTCCCTTGTCAAGGCCTTTGATGTTTGTTTTTCCAGCTCTAGGAGAAGTGCTCTCAAAGTATGGAAATCACTGAAATCACTCCAGGGAAGCAATCACCTCCCTCATCAAACATGTGATTCAAACCAAGGAAAATGGCCAGTATTCCATTTCCATGAGTCTGACACTTGGGACTAATTACACAATGTGAGGAGCCCAGTGCAAAATGAAAATGTGGGGTTTCTTGTTCAAAATGTATTAAGAATTTAGACAACAACACAGCATTAAAGCACGTATGGCGCCCCTCTGAGCCCATGTACGGTTGCATACCCATAAAGCCAGGTCTGCAGATGCTTTAGACTTTCTACTTCTCTTTTTCGTCTTCCTTAGTAGTCATCTTTTTGTGACTCTTGCCCCCAAACACCTGACAGAAAGTGTTCCTCTCGCCCTTGATCTTGGCATTAAACGTGCTTTGCATTTTGGAATCCAAATACCTGGATTCAGACTTGAATTCCACCCCTTACTGGCCTGTATGTTCACAGGTTATGATGCTTAACTCTCTTCATCTTTCTTTTCTCATTTGAAAATTGAGGATAGTAATAATAATAGCAAGTTTGCAGACTTATTATGAGGATTGAAAGAGCTATTAATTTAAAAGCTTTTAAATAACATCTAATACAGTGGTTCTCAACCCTGGCTGCATATTAGAATCATCCAAAAGCTGTTCAGAAAGAGCATTTCCTGGGTCCCAGCCATGACCAATTAAACCAGAGTCTTTGGGGGTGAGGCCAGGACAACTATAGTTTAAAAAACCCCCAAAGATATTTGAATAGACAGGAGGGTTGTGAACCACTGGTCTTGTACATGATGAGTGTTCAATAATAAATAATAAGAATAAATAATAAATGCTATAATAAAAAATAAAATTTAAATATAAATAATATAATAATAAATAATAAATGTTGGCCAGTTATTATTACACAGTGTAGCTACACAAGGAAGTAAAATGCCCTATATTTCAGTTTTCCCCTGGATCAACTCTGCATTTGACTTCTTTCTCCCATTCTCATGTGCTTTGATCCAGCATGTACCTGCAACCAATATAAATCAATACCAAAGATGTCTTACCGTGGTCCCGCTGAGACAAATGTACCTCTGACTACAGGTCTTCCCATTAACCTGGAGATGAGAGGGGAAATGTCAACTCTTCCAACAGGGGTCCTTCCTTTGATATGAGGGCAGTGTATATTCCAAAAGCTCAGCACTCTGTGGGTTTGGGGGGGCAGGGAGGCCTTCAGTCAAGTCACCAGAGATCCCTAAATAATGCAAAGCAAAGAGAGACAAGGCAGTGGTGAGAATGTTAATTTCTTAAGCTTGTATTTCTCTCCCATCAGAGTGGATAATCATCTTTTTGAAAATGTCCTTTTGTCATATTTATGATGGTGACACATCCATTATGAATACAGTAGCTCATTTGCAATATATCCTGACAAATATTGATGTGATCTAGGCTACATTTAATTCCAAGGTAACTAAAATCATTTGTGTTTCTTAGTAACTGAGAAGGATTCTCATCACATGATCACACGAAGCTTAAAATAGGAGGGTCCTTTATGAATGTCCTTCACAGTGAATCTACAGATCAGGACCTAGACTGGAGTTGAGGTAGGAGCTGGAGAAGAGGTCAGGTGACTCAGTTTGACCTTGAGGTCTAGAAGATCTCAATCTCAAGCTGAGGTTCACATACACATTGTTGGAGGGGAAGTGGCTATTAGTCACAGATAGTTTCTTCACTGACACCCACTGACCATCTCCTCCAGCTCAATAATAGGCTTACAGACTCAAGGCTCTTGGGACTCAGAATATGAAAGTTGATTGATGGAAACCCTCAGAGGCCCCAGTTCCAGCATCCAAGAGTCAAATACTTTTTATATTCCTGAGACCATGGGTCTAAGAGAAAAGAGCAGATCCTACCCAGAGCTATTTATGTTCTAGTTGGCTTCCTAAATTCTAAATATCTGAGAAGGCAATTCTTAAGCAATATAAGGAGATTTTAGATCACAACAATATCCTTAAGATGTGATAGAAGACCCGGATGAACTTTTTGGTCAACTCGATAGGGGTTTCCCAGACATGGCACTAGTGGTAAAGAATCCACCTGCGGATGCAGGAGCCACAAGAGACAGGGGTTCGATCCCTGGGTCAGGAAGATCCCCTGGAGGAGGAAGTAGCAACCCACTCCAGTATTCTTGCCTTGAAAATCCCACGGACAGAGGAGACTGGCAGGCTACAGTTCATGGGGCTGCAAAGGGTAGGACATGACTGAACACACACACACACACGCATAACATAGATTCAGAGGATAAAAGAATCATCATAGTCAGTACGGTGTTTTTAATAAAATTTGAAACAATTGTGAGTCCTGAAGTTAATTTAGTAGGTCAAGCCAAACATTTATCTTTATAATAGAATAGATTAGTTCAAAGTAGAATCGATCAGAGTGTTTTTGTTTCAGTTAAGTCTATTGTTAGGATTGAGTATTGTTTTCTAGAAAGTTTTGCTTCATTTATCTGTGTTT
The DNA here is from genome assembly GCF_963930625.1 of Muntiacus reevesi. Lineage (NCBI taxonomy): Eukaryota > Metazoa > Chordata > Mammalia > Artiodactyla > Cervidae > Muntiacus > Muntiacus reevesi. Next base: position 92,298,699 of record NC_089252.1, read on the forward strand.
ATGCATGTGTATGTTAGGTTTCAATGTAGGATGGAATTTTTGCTGTACAGGTCCAAAAGAATGAAATTCACCATATTAATGGACAGTGTCTGTTCAGGGCAGTGTTTACAAATTGGGGATTCCCAGGATACATATGGTCCATCAGGAGTGAGTGAACTGGGGGCTTTATTGTTGTTATTATTATTTAGTTCTATGGTTCACATAAAGAAGTTTTGAAAAAAATATGAGTTGATAGCCAGCATTTTAAAGACAGGAAACTTTTTAAAAAGACAGATTTTTTAGTTTCTCTTCAAATACCAGAATATCTAGAAATAATGAACCAGCATTCCCCCAGCCCAAGAGAGTCCAGGCAAACTGTTTTCCCAAAAATGAAAAATCTGATATGTCAAATGGGTCCATTTGTATAGTATTTTCTATCTCTGGGTCCTTCGACTTGACAATGATTTCTTATCTGCCATATGCTCCTGCCTCAACCTACATTTCTGGCCTTATCCCTCACTCATCTTCTATTCCAGACAGAAGAATTAGAAACCTAACTTATCCAAGGATATTCCCACCATCCTCTGATTACATGGCACTCTCCTCCCCAACCTTCTGCCAACTGAAACTTTTACCAAAGCCCAATTTAAATACACAATTCCAGTTAGCCTTTCTGTCTCTTTCTTTATCTCTGGTTGTCCCCATCTCTGACTTCTGCTTGCTCATTGTACTTCTCTACTGGTCATACGATACTTACAATTCTCTAAAATATATTATCCTAATTTATCATCATCTGTCTCTCTCAGTAGGTCATAAGCTCCCAGAACACAGAAACCACGTCACATTTGTCTCTGCTTTCCCAACCCATTCCTCAGACCAGTGAATTGTATAAAGAAGATACTCAATAGTTGTTTGACGAATTAGGTTACAAAATACTTCAATATAAGGTTATTCATTACAGCGTTGTTTGATATAGCAAAAAAATGGAAAACAATCCAGTTGTCTATCAGTTAAGGTTGAATAAAGCAGTTTTACTACCTCAAAATATTCTGAGTCTGTTAAAAATGAGTTAAATCTATATTTGGTGATGTAGAAAGATGTTCAGGATATACTACTAAGTAAGAAATCAGTTGACAGAAACATAGAGAGCAATATCCAAATAGTTTTTAAGTAGACACTTGTATGTACTGAATAGATTTGAAAGGATATTCACTCATTCACCTTACAGATATTTACTGAAGGCCTATGAGTCAAGGACTAGTCTAAGATCTGCATATGTGAGAATAAACAAAGCAAAATTTCTATGCACATGGAGTTAGCATTCTAGTGGGGGAGGAGGCAGAGTGGAGAGACTGTATTTAAGATAGTAATAAGTGCAACAAAGAGAAATAAAACAAGAATATTGAATAAAGAGTGATAGGGCTGGTGCAGGGAATATTTCAACATTATATAAAGTAGTTAAGAAACATTTCTCTGATGAAAAATCATTTCCTTAAAAACCCGAAGTAAGATAATAAGTCATATAGGTATCTAAGGGAACAGGATTCCAGGAAGAGGGCACAGCAAGTGTAAGGTCCAAAGTACACGTGTGCTTGGTGTGTGGGATAAAGTAAGAGGAGAGGAGGTAGGAGGCTAGACAAGCATATCAGTGTGGAACCATGTTATGCAGTGCCCCTGTAAGGACTCTTTTCTGAGTAGAGTGGAAAGACTGGCAGACTTCATAACAATAATCAAGAGATTGGTAATAGACAGGAGTTCCAAATGGGAGATAGAGAGTTGGGTACATGATCTACAGTTCAAGAGTGAATTCCAGCCTGGTTTTATAGACTTGAACTGGTATTTAAATCAATTTTCTAATTAGGTAGAACTACCTTGAAAAGAAGTGTGGAAGGCAAAGAAGTCTGAGGACTGAGTCATGTATTCTTTTGTTTTTTACAGAATAGAAACTTGAGTTCAGCAAAACTTAGAAGGAGGGACCACTGAACAAAGAGATAAAGAAACAGCAATATGAACAAAGCCTAGTGATGGAAGTATGATACCCTCAAGAGGAGGATAAGACAAATTCTATCAAATCCTGCTGAAAGATTGAATAAGAGCAGGACTGAGAAATGACCATTGAATTTTGTGACATGAAGATCACTGGTGACCTGAATAAAAACAATCTTGGGAGAATGATAGGGAGAAAAGTCAGGGTAAATTAGGATATCAAGAGAGAACGGGAGGCAGGGCTGACAGTGAGTTTATACAACACTTTCAAAGCCCTTTCAAAATTAAGAAATATCAGATGAATTGAGACTCATTCTAGAAATCAACTGGCCTCTTCTCCACAAAAATGTCAAAGTCATAAAAGATAAAGAAAGGCTGAAGAAATGTTCCAGATTAAAAGAAACCAAAAAGTCATGTCCACTAAATTCTATACTTGATTCTTGATTGAAACCTGGATTGGGGGGAAATTGTTATAAGGAACATTACTGAAAAAAAAATGACAAAATCTGAATACAGATTTCATTTTAAATTAGGATATTGTATCAATACTAAATTTCCCCAATTTGATCATAGAAATATAGATATGCCATGGAATGTCCTTGGTCTCAGGAAATATACCCTGATACACTTAGGCATATAGGGTAGGATAGTTGCAACTTTCAATCAAATGATTCAGAAAAAAACAAAAATGTAAATATATATACAACTCCAATACTTGGGCCACATCCTGAGAAGAGTTGACTCATTGGAAAAGACCCTGATGCTGGGAGGGACTGGGGGCAGGAGGAGAAGGGGATGACAGATGATGAGATGGCTGGATGGCATCACCAACTCGATGAACTTGAGTTTGAGTAAACTCCAGGAGTTGGTGATGGACAGGGAGGCCTGGCATGCTGCAATTTATGGGGTCACAAAGAGTCAGACACGACTGAGCGACTGAACTGAACTGAACTGAACTGATGTGTCTATATACATATATATATAATAAAATTACATATAAAGAAAATAATAGATTTTATATATGCAGAAGGGTGTAGAATATATATACACAATCTAGGTGAGTGGTACATGGAAGTACTCTGTATTATTCTTTTATAACCTTTATGTAAATTTGAAATTATTTTGTAATAAAGCATTTTTGAAAATGTTATTGTGGTTATTTCTGAGTAATGAAATAATGGATGTTTTTCCTATCTCCTTATCCTATTTTCTTTTTCAACAGCAGAGATTAGCTATTTTAAAACATAAGTATTTTAATGACATTTAAAGTATTCAAGAAGATATATCAATTAACTTTATCAACCACTCAAAAAGGATAGTGTTTTAATGATCTGAGCAAATACTAAGTTCATGAGACATATTTGTCGGATTTTTTGAAGTTATAGAACAAAATTTACAACAGATCTCTAACAAAGAGATTATATACCCACATTCAATACTTTATGGGCCAATGCTCACTTCTCAAGCTAAAAGAAAGTTAATATATATGGATATTGCTTGAAGTATTTTAATGTTAACTATAATGATTTGGGTTTTTTAGTACTTAAATTATTTCTGTGTTTTATGTACTGGCTTTAACACCACAAAGGAGAAATCTCCAAAAGCAATAAACTCTAGTCTCCCTGAGAAATCGCTATAAGGAACCTGTGAAAGAAGGTGCAGGGTTAGAGTAATCATAGAAGGTCTGTTTAATCAGATTCTCATCTTGTGGAAGATCTGGTTTAACATCCTACTGCTATCAGAACAAGTTTGCCATTATCACATAACAGATTTGTGGTGGAAACTCAATGGCCACTTGTTGATTCATTGTGAAGAAAGGGAAGAAACCTTATATTAGAGACAACTTGACTTTGCAAAATCTGGCAAGGTTACCACCAACTCTCACCTACTCAGAATATAAAGTGTTGACCATGGTGCTAGGAAGCTGAGTGGGATTTTTTATAACGTCAATCCATCTAACAAGAATAATAAGATAACTTTGTTGACCACAAGCCTTAGAGCACTTTATTGACTTAACAGCCAAGTAAGAACAAAAAATGAGGGGGGTGGGGGAAGGAACTATTTAAGAAGATAGAGTGATAATATTTTGCTATTAAGATTTGTAAGTCAATTGAAATAATTTACTTATATCAAGCCTTTAAAAATTATTATAAAGGTATATTTTAAGAATTTGATATATACCTTTTAAAGGCTCGATATAAGTAAATTATTTCAATAAATATTTATTCAATAAATATTTATTCAATATTATTATTCAATATATATTTATTCAATAAATATATATTCAATATATATTTTTATATATATATTTGTACCTGTATCTCAATTTCAGTTTCTGGCAACATGGGAGATTAAATCATCTAACCAGCTCTCAATTAAAGTAAATTAAAGTATGAATACCTATCTGTATTGTTGCTTTGACAAATTGATGAGAAGGTAGGAATGCTTCAGAGACCTACAGTTAAAGGAAAACGGGAGCACAGCATGGTAAGTGAGGACCCAAGTTCACCTTTACCCTAAGAGCATCTTCTGAGCCCAGATGACTCTGAACTTTACTTTGTGTGGCTTCACAGAGAGTGAAGGCATAAGAAAATCTTTCAGAGTGGGAAACCTACTAGGAGCTTCCACACATTAACCTGAACTAGAAAATTATACCTTCAGCAGGCAAACTAGAAATAAAACTGTCCCTCTCAGGAGTAGAAAATAAAGCTAGCCACCTAAACCTTGTGTCTGGATGGAAGCCAGGAGAAAATATTTATAAATTAAAAAGAACAGAGTACACATATACAAAAAAAAAAAAAAAAGTTTCCCTATAGGATAAACAGTTGAAATATGTAAATGTTTAAAAGATACCATTTGCAACAGTACCAACAAGTGAATTTAACCAAAGATGAACAAAACCTAAATGACATCAGAAAATTGTGAAACTGTGTAACTCCATGGCTGATTCATGTCAATGTATGACAAAACCCACTGAAATGTTGCGAAGTAATTAGCCTACAACTAATTAAAAAAAATAAAAATTAAAAAAAATTGTGGAACTGTTGAAACCACTTAAATAAGAGCTAAGTAAAGATGTACCATGGTTCACAGATGGAAGGATTCAGTACTGTAAAAATGTCATTTCTCCCTCAAATGATCCATATTTTCAATCTGAATAGCTTTTACTTTGAAATTTGACAAAAAAAGATTGTGAAATTTGGAGGGCAAAGGCCAAAAATAGTCTAAAGAGCCCTTAACAGGAAAAATATACTGGAAATACTTGCCTTACCAGATATCAAGAGTTATAAAATCTAATATTTAAGTTATAGTCATAGTGATCCAGGGATAGATCCCAGACTATACTGGTGGAACTGAATGGAGAACTCAGAAATATTTCCATACAACTATGGAAGTTCAACTGACAGATTAGTGGGAAGCAGGAATTTTTCTACAAATAGTTCTGTAACAAAATTAACTCCTAACTGAAACAATTCCATAGGAATTAAAGATCTAAACATGAACAGCAAAAGTATAACAATTTTAGAGGGCAACATAAAAAATGACTTTACCATTCCCTCCACGAAATTCTCCATTTTTTCTGGAGTTGATCTGTAGTAGAGATAGATTTCTTAAATACAGTAGAAGTAGAAAACACAAAGAGAGTTAGGTTCAATTACATTAAAATTAAGAGCATCTGTTCATATAAAACTGCATGTGGTAGAGACCGCGAGGACTCCCAAATATCAGTGTGGGAGTATTCTACCCTTCCCAACCTCCTTTGGGGCTGCATGATGAGATGCAATTTCGACTGGAGTGACAGAAGCTACTTTCAGGTCTCTCACTTAGAAATAACCTACAGAGTCCCCAACTTTCCTTCTTTACTGTATGTTTTCTAAAGCATAGCTTCAATATGGAGGATCATCTACTAACATCAGCCTTCATTATTCACTGATATTCAAAGTCTGTTACCTTAGTTTCATGTATCCTACACTCATGAATAAACACCATAGAGAAAATTATAACCACAAAATGGAGAAACCATTTTCAGTACACCTACTTGACAAAATATGAGCATCCAATATATTTTTAAAGTTCTATGAAATAATAAGGAAAGTATAAACATATCAACAGAAAAATGGGCAAAAGATTTGAACAGCCTCCTTCATAATGTCAATAACCATGTAACAAGATAGCCATTCTCTTTAGTAAATGAGAAAATAGTACCTCACAGTTTTTATTCCCATCAGTAGAACAAAAATTTTTTGAAGTCTGATCCTACCCAGTGTTAACAAAAATAGGGAACAATAGGAATTCTTATTCACTGCTAATGGAAGTAAAAATCAATAAAACTACTTTGGAAAACATCTTAGTGTTACATAATAAAGGTTAAGAAGCTCGCACTCTTCTACCCAGTAATTCTGCTCTTGGGTATGTACTCCAAACCAGTGCTGCTCAGTGGAACTTTGATGATGCTGGAAATATTCTATAATCTTGCTGTCCAATATAGTAGTCACATGCCCCATGTGACTAACTGAGCACTTAAACTGTGGCTACGGAGAGAGCAGAACTGGATGTTTTATTTTAATTCATTTTCAATTTTAATTAGAATACTCACTTGTGCTAATGTATTGAACAGCACAGGCCTAGGCGAAGAAAAAAGAAAAGAAAGAATGAACTGGGCCACTTACATTTCTGGGAATAAAGAGTGGAGGCAGTTTTTCTTATTCTTCCCACTAAGTGTAACTAAAGTCCTGGTGGGGTTAGGGGAAGAGATATATATATAACTCTACAAAGTTATATCAATAACCTCAGATATGCAGACACCACCACCCTTATGGCAGAAAGTGAAGAAGAACTTAAGAGCCTCTTGATGAAAGTGAAAGAGGAAAGTGAAAAAGTTGGCTTAAAGTTCAACACTCAGAAAACTAAGATCATGGCATCCGGTCCATCACCTCATGGAAAATAGATGGAGAAACAGTGGAAACAGTGGCTGACTTTATTTTGGGGGGCTCTAAAATCACTGCAGATGGTGACTGCAGCCATGAAATTAAAAGATGCTTACTCCTTGGAAGGAAAGTTATGACCAATCTAGACAGCATATTAAAAAGCAGAGACATTACTTTGCCAACAAAGGTCCATCTAGTCAAGGCTATGGTTTTTCCAGTAGTCATGTATGAATGTGAGAGTTGGACTATAAAGAAAGCTGAGTGCTGAAAAATTGATGCTTTTGAACTCTGGTGTTGGAGAAGACTCTGCAAGGAGATCCAACCAGTCCATCCTAAAGGAGATCAGTTCTGGGTGTTCATTGGAAGGACTGATGCTGAAGCTGAAACTCTAATACTTTGGCCACCTCATGCAGAGTTGACTCTTTGGAAAAGACCCTGATGCTGGGAGGGATTGGGGTCAGGAGGAGGAGGGAATGGCAGAGGATGAGATGGCTGGATGGCATCACCAACTCGATGGACATGAGTTCGAATAAACTCTGGGAGTTGGTGATGGACAGGGAGGCCTGGCATGCTGCAATTCATGGGGTTGCAAAGAGTCAGTCAGACACGACTGAGCAACTGAACTGAATGCTCATGGAAATGTTCTGTATCTTTCTTTATCACATCAATGTCAAAATGTACTAGAGTTTTACAAGACATTACAATTGGGGAAACTGAATAAAGGTTATGTGGGACATTTTTGTATTGTTACAACTTCATATGAGTTTACAATTATTGCAAACCAAAAGTTTAATTTTAAAAACACTGGAAAAAATTCAAATATTCATCAACATAAAATGCAGAAATAAATTGTGATATATTCATTTACTCATTGGAATGCAAGCAAAAGCAAAGATGATAAATTAAATTCAATAAATGGTATTACTTCTGAAGGGGAAAGAAGAGATGATTTCAGGGGGTACTTAAGGGGATTTCAAAGGTAATATTTTTCCCCACAAACTGTGTAACGGGTACACAGGCATTCATCATATCATTGTTCTTTATTCCTTACAAACATTTTATAAATTTTAAAATAATTTACATTTTAAAGTTCCTTTCAAAGTAAGGGAAAAAATTGTATTTTATTGTTTTAAAGGATATCTTAACTGCACCAATAAACTAGAAATTGAACAGTCCACACCGCTCAGTGATATGTGCTAAATACTTCAATAAAAAGTGGTGCATTTAACAATTAAGATTAAAATTTATTTTCTCTTTCTGAACAAATTGTGTCAGACAACAGAAAATGATTAGAAGACAGAGCCAAAGTAACAGTGAAATGTGAGATGACAGATAAAGGAGAAACACATTATTCATTTATTTATTTTTATTATTTTTTTGGCCATGCTACACAGCTTGTGGGATGTTAGTTCCCCAATCAGGGATTGAACTCAGTGCCCAGCAGTGAAAGCACCAAGTCCAAGCCACTGAACACCCAGGGAATTCCCAAGGGAACTCATAATTTAAGGTTAAAAATGAGAGGATCGCTTTCTAAATTCATATCATATAATGATGTTGGGCTAGGTCTTAGAACAATGGGCAAAGTGAAAACTTGTTGAAGTTCAAAAGCAGATGAGGGCTTTACTATTTTGGATGGAGAGGACCCAGGAGGCTCTGCCCATCAACCAGATATACTAGCACTTCAGTACATGAACGGATTTAAGGGCATTTCAGAATACAGCACTCAATGAAGTAAGCACCTACAGAATTCTGTGAATGATACAAAACCAAATCACTGGGACAGAGGATACTAAAAACAGAAATGTAATGAAAAAGTCTGTAAAATTTTGAACAAAGTTCTTATAAAGGAGTAAGGTTAAGTCTACAGGTGGCATTGCTTTTGGAGCTAAATAGAAAATACCAAATAAGACTGACCCTAATTGAGCAATTACTATATGTCAGGCCTGGTGCTAAATGATTTACATGCATTTGGTTCATTTGATAATCATTGAATTCTTCTGTAATGGTACTATTGTTTTTCTAATTTTATAGGTGAGGAATCTGAGACTCAGTGAAATTAAGGGATTACCTAGAGTCAAGTCGCTAAAGGGTGGCAGAACCAACACAAAGACCCAGACCTGTCTGTCAGTCTCCAGAGCCTATGCTCTAAGCCTAGCCATGCTGCTGCAGCATCAAGAAATAGAAAGAGCAAAGGAAAGTTAATATAAGGACATTCCCTTCCTTAGGAGAAGAATTAAGGCATATACAGCAGGCACACAAATAACTTAATATTGGTCCATCTTTGTCAATTGCAGCAAAGTTCAACTGGCATAAGCTTTCAATTTTCGAGGTGTTTTCATGACTAAGATTCCCACTGTTCATTCTTTTTCATTTGCAGCTCTCTGTACCATGATGTAGATGGTGGGGAAAAAAATACATACTCTTTTTGCATGCATGTTTGTTATACATCAAGCAAATGTAAGGAGAAGGGGGGAAGCTTCTCCTTACATTACAAGAGAGTAACCCAAAGAGTATCAAATTGTAACATTCTTGCTGACTACCTGCAAGAGGACTTAACCATGAGGAAGGAAATCCTGATGTGGTCTAGGAAAAAAAAAAAAACAAAACCTAGGATTTCTAAAGCAAAGTACTTAACTTATGCATCTGTGCAAAGAAGAGTATACATCATCTTTTCTAAGTATTTTGAAAGAAGGTAAAAATCCAACTTTGTATGGTTGTTTGCAAAATGAAAAGCCGTTTTCTAAACAACATCAGCAGCCTGAAAAAGTAGTTATGCTCCCCTAAAGGGCAGGACACTTTCTGAGAGCACACAACTAGCTCGCCCTTGGTGTAATTTAGCAATGCCTCTACCCATTGGCAGAAATAGCAACATATTTCCTGCAGATCAAATTTGCAATTTCACTCAGAAAATATCTTGGGTTTTATATATGCATATTCATAAAATGAAAATAACTTGATTCGTTGGCATTCTGAGCCTGGAAGCAGTGGAGTTTGGGGAAGAAATAATCCCAGGGGTTGAAGAAAAAGGTGTAGGGCCAGAGAAAGCAAGAGAGTGAAGTCAGAATACAGGACAGGGATTTGGAAAGGGCAGGAACATACAGATGTTAGTGGTATAGATACGCTAGGGAAAGAATGCAGCTTTTCTACTCAAGATATGATCGTATGAACTTGAAAACCCCAGTTGCCTGACCCAGATGGTGGAGATTCTCTCGTCTGCCAGTTCAGAACTGAAGGTGTGTCTGCATGCGAGCTGGCTGGGCCTCTAGCCAGGGAGGCAGAAGTGAAGCTGGGAATGAGGAGGAGGCATTCTGATCTTTTCTAACAGAAATGCCCTTCAGAACAGGGTTCCTGTCTACTTTGGTGGCAGCAGCTTATAGAAAAGCAGGGGAGATATATTACTTTTTGGCCCTCCAGTTCCACTCTCTTCCTTCTCTATTATTAGTAGTAGTGGTATTTCTATTATTATTGTTGATGGAAGGAGGTGACTTCATCACATTTATTCCCCAGCTCCTTCCCTGTTAGGTTGTGAGGACACAGGGGCTGTGTTCTTCTTCCAAGACTACCGCTGGGCTTGGGCAACAGTAACTGCTTCCCGCTGCTGCTAGCCATGGGGTGCTTCACCACCTTTCCTGGTTTCTCTTAACACTGCCCATACTTTTTTTAACAATCCCCTCATAATAGTCAACTCAAATACCCCATTTGAATGTTTTATCTATTTCCTGCAGGACCCTAACTTGGGCAGTAGATTTGTTCTGGCAATGAGTTCTAGAAAGGCAATTTGAAGAGAAGGAAAAAAGAGTCGTAGATCTGATGGGAGAGAAGCCTCCAGGACGACATGCTGTTTGTGGTCCTTGGCCGTCCTCTAGGAAAGCAGCACTACTACTGTAGCCATCTGGCTTAGGTTATGGTGCTGCAGAAATTAAGAAAATGACATTGGGTGTCATTGGGAGCTTGGGAGGCAGCATGAGGTTATTATTTAAAAAAAAAACAAAACACCAGACTTGAGGGTCACACAGACCTGATTCTGTTAGTACTTTTGTAGCCTAAAGAAAGTTACTTAAATCTCTGAGCCTTGTTTTTTTCATCTATGTAAAACATAATAGTACCTACATCTTGAGGATTTTGTGTGACAATTATTGCAGTAACAAATAAAACGCATCTAGGATGGGATTCAGAACATTGCAGGTTCTAGGTCATTGTTAGTTTCTTTCTTCCTTCCCTGTTTCACAGCAACAGGACAAGTGATGGGAGGCCAAGGCCTAAGAAAGCAGGTCTTCTGGTGGGGAGAAGTGACGACGGTGCTGGACAATTGCTTTGCCAGCAAAAGGCCATGGTACCCAGTAAAAAGTGCACTGTAGCACCATCAGGTCTGGATTCAAGGTTCAGATCATCCACACAGTCAGTCAAATTCATGTAAAAAGTCTTTCTCTCTGAGTCCCAGAGTCCCATCAGGAAAGTGAAGTCTTTGGGCTAGATTAGTTCTTCCCAAGGTATGGTCACAATCTAGAATTGAGAGGGAGACTAGGGAATAAGGAGGGGAGCACATGTCCCCTAACTCCCTAAAGGAAAATAACTAAGGCAATAGAAATGAAAATAGTTAAATTACCTAGATTAGAAATGATGTATTGGCAGGCCATAAGCTAGATCCATGTGCAGATGTATTTTCTTTGACCTTGTGTGGTGGTGTTTTAAAATTTCACACTATTAGACAGGTTTTAAAAATCAGGAGACATCATATAAAAATTCAGAATACCAGCTTACTTTGAAGATCTAGCTATACTATCCCATCACCTCCTCCCCAACACCATCACACAACTTTCTATAGGGTAATGGTGACCAGAGCTGAGTAAGCTCTGCCACCCTCAGGGAGGATCTGCACCCTCCTGTTGGCCACAGCCTTCACCTGGACCACTTCATTCATATATGTTACATCCCAGGTGGCTGGACACACTGGGTGCCTGACATCAAAAAAAAGAAGAGATGTTAATCTCGATATTAAAGGCTCTATGATAGCATAAAGATTGCCATTTACAGTCACTAAAATAGAAAATAAAAGTTAAAACCAAGAACACATTGGTACAATGAAACTTATAATTGATTCAAGGGCCAATTCAATGATACAATTTTGCTAGCAAGATTTTGACTGTGTCATCTATTATATTGTTGGTCACTTTTACCAGAGAAATAGCCACATTATCTTTAGAACCAGTAAATGAGGGAGATTCTGGAAAAGACCCCAATGCTGGGAAAGATTGAAATCAAAAGAAGAGGAGCAGCAGATGATGAGATGGTTAGATAGCATCACCAACTCACCAGACATGAATTTGAGCAAACTCTAGAAGATAGTGAAGGACAGGGAAGCCTGGCATGCTGTAATCCATGGGATTGCAAAGAATTGGACATGACTTAGCAACTGAACGACAACAAATTAAAAAAAATAACAGGGAAGAGATAAAAAAAATATACCCTATCTTTCTTAAGTGAACTCTATTTCCAGGTATCAATAGTTGATAAGGGAAAATTTCCCTTCACAGATAAGTATTTAAGCTAAAAATTGCAGAAGGAATGCTAGAATTAGAATTTCATTGTTTTGTAACACCCAATGAAATAAGGACTTTGATAAGCATCATGCATTCTTAGTCACTCAGTCATGTCCTACTCTTTGTGACCCCATGGACTGTAGACCAACAGGCTCCTCTGTCCATGGGATTGTCCAGGCAAGAGTACTGGAGTGGGTAGCCATTCCCTTCTCCAGGGGATTTTCCCAACCCAGGCATCGAACCCAGGTCTCCTACATTGCACTGGATTCTTTACTGTCTGAACCATCAGGGAATCCCTTGATAAGCATCAGTGATGGCTAACACCACAAAATAAGCCAAGACCAGATGATTATGCACACTCCTGATAGACGCACACAATAACACCTAAGGTATTCTCACCAAAAAATCAAAACTGTCTTATCAAAACAATCTCACTACCCACTCAAAAATACAAGCAACAGAGAAACTGATTAAATGATACCATGAAGTATCAGCAAAATCAAGACCTCAGAAACTTATGTGAATTCAACATAGATACCAAGGAAAAAGAAAAGGAAAGAGGGGATAATCTATGGATTAAAAGAGATGATATGAATCAGTTAATGGCAACATATGGACCTTATTTAGAGTCTGATTGAAGCAAACTGAAAATCAAAAATAAATTTATAAAACAAACAGGGACATTTAAATATTGAGTGGATGTTTGATAGTATTTGGGAATTACTGTCATTTATTTGGTATAAAAATCATACTGTACTTTTTATTATTAACAAACTTTATTTTTTAGAGCTGTTTCAGATTCACAAAATTGAGCAAGATATATATGGAGAGTTCCATATACATACAACTTCCTCTGCTAGGCACATCCCTCATGAGAAGCCTACACTTGTTACAATTGATAAATCTACACTGATACATCATAACCCAAAGTGCATAATATACATTAGAGTATACCCTTGTTGTTATATATTTTATAAGTTTGATAAATGTAAAATGACATGTACCCACCATTGTAGTATCGCACAGAACTGTTTCACTGTCCTAAAAGTTCCTTGTGCTCTACCAAAGCATCTCTCCCATCCCCTGCTCCCTGGCAACTACTAATCTTTTTACCATTTGTAAGTATTAATAATTTTGTCTTTTCCAGAAATCATACAATATGTAGCCTTTTCAGATTGGCTTTATTCACTTAGTAATGTGCATTTATGTTTCCTCCATGTCTTTCTGTGGCCTGATGGATCATCTATTTTTAACGCTAAGTATTCCAGTGCGTTTCCCAGGTGGCTCAGTGGTAAATAATCTGCCAGTCAAGCAGCAGATGGGGGTTTGATCCCTGAAACAAGAAGATCCCCTGAAGAAGAAAATGGCAACCTACTTCAGTATTCTTGCCTGGGACATCCCATGGACAAAGAAGCCTGGCAGGCTACAGTCAATGAGGTTGCACAGAGTTGGCCACAACTTAGTTACTAAACAAATATATCACCGTCTATTCATTCACCTATTTGAAGGGAATCTCAGTTGTTTCTAAGTTTTAAAAATTATGAATAAAGTCCCCGGTGCAGGTTTTTGTAAGGGCATAAATTTTAAATTCATCTGTGTACATACCAAGGAGCAGGCTTGCTGGATCATATGTTAAGAGAATGCTTAGTCTTGTAAGAAACTGCCAACTGTCTTCCAAAGTGGCTGCACCATTTTGCATTCCCATAAGCAATGAATGAGTATTCCTCATGCCTCACATCCTCACTGCCATTTGGCATGGTCATTGCTTTGGATTTTGACCATTCTAACTGATGTGAAGTGAGTGGCATCTCATTTTTTTTTAATTTATTTCTAGTTTTCATTTCCTTAATGTCATAGGATGTGAAACATCTTTTTAAGTGTTTATTTACCATCTGTATATTCTCTTTGGTGAGGAATTTGTTAAGGGCTATGATATATGTTTTAACCAGAGTATCTTTTTTTTGTTGAATTTTAAAATTTCTTTGTATATTTTGGATAACAGTCCTTTAAAAGATGTATCTTCTGCAAATAATTTCTCACAGGCTGTGGCTTATGGTCTCATTCTCTTGACACTCTATTTAGCTGGACAGAAGTTTTTGATTTTAGTGAAGGCCAGCTTATTCTTTCTTTAATGCACTGTGCCTCTTTGGAGGTTGTATATCTCAAAAGCCTACATATACCCAGGATCACCTAGATTTTCTCCTGTGTTATCTTCAGGGAGTTCAACAGTTTTACATTTTGCACTTAGGTCTCTGATGCAATTCACTTCATTTTGTCAAGGATGTCAGGTCTGTGTCTAGCTTCAATTTTTTGCATATAGATGTCCAGATGTTCCAGCAACATTTGTTGTAAAGACTGTCTTTGCTCCATTGTTTTACCTTTGTTCCTTTGTCAAAGATCAGTTGCCTGTATGTGTATAGGTCTATTTCTGTCCTCCACATTTTGTTCCATTCATCTATTTGTCTATCCTTTCACTAATACCAGTCTCATGATTACTACAGCTTTACAGAAGTCTTGAAAGTCTGGTGCTGTCAGTTCCTTAACTTTGTTCTTCTCTTTTAATACTGAGATAGCAATTATGGATCTTCTGCCCCACCATTTAAATTTTAAAAACAGTTTTATTTCCACAAAACTATTTGCTGGTATTTTAATTGGGATTGAACTGAATCTAAAGATTAAACTGAAAAGAACAACCCGATAGTATCAAATATTTGATAGTATCAAATATTTCTCCTTTCACATTTAGTCCATCTTTGATATGTTTCAACAGAATTTTATAGTTTTCTTCATATACATCATATACATATTTTGTTAGCTATTAATAAATCTAGCTATTTTATTTTGAAGGTTGTTAAGATCCCCTGGAGAAGGAAACTGCAACCCACTCCAGTATCCTTGCCTGGGAAATCCCATGGACAAGGGAGACTGATAAGTTCGCAAGTCCGAGATGAGTTAGCAACTAAAAAACAGCAAACAATGTAACTAATAATGTTTTCCTAATTCAATTCCACCTGTTCATTGCACATATATAGGAAAGCAATGTATTCTTATATATTAACCTTGCTATAATCACATTACTTTCAAGAGTAATTTTTTTGTCAGTTTCATCAGATTTTCTACAAGAGGATATTTTTATCTGTAAACTTTTAGGACAGTGTGGCAGCTTGTAAGGTCCAGACCAGAGACTGGAAGTCTACTTTGTTTTTAAAGTGGTTGTTACCTTTTAATGATACATGCAGAGATACTTACAGATAAAATAATATAACATCTGGGATGCCTCAAAGTAATCTGAGAGAATAGAGATATAGAGGAAACAGGATTGGCCATCAGTTGATCACTATTGAGTTGGTGTTCAGATATCATTCTCTATATTTTGAATTCAAGTTTTCAATATTTTTTTTCCTCTCTGAGAAACTTTCAATAGCTATACCTCTCCTAAAGTCAGATCCATCTCTCTTCCTTCCTCACTCTTTCTCTCTTCTCCTACTCTTTTGTTCAAATACCTTGTAAATTTTGAACACAGCTTAATGATGTCTTAAGAGAAAGAAAAATAACTAAACCTTAGCAGTATTTTCCATCCTTCAATCATTCACATTTACCTATAACTTGAGTATTCCATGCTATTATTTTCTTTAATTTTTTTTACATTGACTCTTTCTTTAACTGTGCCTTAATTATATTATCAGTGACGTTAAAAGAAAAGAGGTTCTAACAACATTTAGGTCAAATATCGTTAGAGATCAAACCAGTCAATCCTAAAGGAAATCAGTCCTGAATATTCATTGGAAGGACTTATGTTGAAGCTGAAACTCCAATACTTTGGCCACCTGATGCGAAAAACTGACTCATTGGAAAAGACCCTGATGCTGTGAAAGACTAAAGGTAGGAGGAGAAGGGGACGACAGAGGATGAGATGTTGGATGGCATCTCTGACTCAATGGACATGAGTTTGAGCAAGCTCTGGGATTTGGTGATGGATAGGGAGGCCTGGAGTGCTGCAGTCCATGGGGTTGCAAAGAGTCAGACACGACTGAGCAACTGAACTGAATTGAACAATATTTAATAAATATAAAAATGAATACTAGGGACTTCCCTGGTGGTCCAGTGGCTAAGTCTGTGCTCCTAATGGAGGGGGCCCAGGTTCAATCCCTGGTCAGTGAACTAAATTTCACATGCCACAACTAAAAGATCCTGTGAGCCACAGCTAAGACCCAGCACAGCCAAATAAATAAATATTTTTAAAAATTAAAATAAAATAAATGAAAGTTTAAAGAAAATGAATCTCTAAGCAGTAAAACAAAATGCATTGATTAATGTACCTCTCTAAATCAATTTGCATTTTACCAGAAGATTTGTGTGCTATTCTCTGGGAAATACTATGCTAGCATGAGGGTTGGTCACCCACAAAAAATATAAGTCATGTTATACCTCCTCATTCCTGCTCTAACATTTGGAAGATGATTAAGTGGCAGAATTAGCATCTTGTACTTCTCCAGTAGAGCAGTTTGTCTTAAATCTGAATTTCTAGCCAGGCATTTTATTGCACCTACTTTACTATGCAGATTCCTAGTAGTTTCAGAGAATTCAATTGTTGTCCTAGCTGTCCATCAAATGAGGGGTGTATAAATACATGTTTGCTTCTTGAGAAATGTTTGCTTCTTCAGAACTCTAGCCAAAAGAGAAAACTGCTACTTTGGATTCACTTTGTTTTTAATTTATCTTAAAAGTGAACTGAAAATGAATTGGTCACAGAGAACGGTGTTTTGTTTCTGAATACAGTCATGTAAAAATCAATGTACATATAAATCTGGCAATCCATATCAACCGTGCCTGGAGTTTTGGGTTCTTTTTCACTTCCTAGATTAAGTTTTCTTTCATTGAATCAGTGCCTTAGAGACCTTGAGGGTAAAAAAAGAAAAAATAGAAGACTGAAAGCTTAGACTCTGATTAAATCTCACAGAAGTTGACAAATGATAATTCTTTGTTTCTTTGGTCATTGCAATACAACAGGACCAGCATCTTACTGATTACAAGAAAATAAATACACCAATAAGTTGGTCACCACCTCCATTAAAACCTGAGCATTTACTGCTGGGAACCCAACAAAATCCATGCAAGAAAATGCTTCTGAAAATTGAATGACTATTGAATATTGGAACTTTACAAAAAGCAACCAGAAAAACTTCTATAAAACCATCAGGCTTTTAAATTAGCCTTAAAATAATGAATGCCAATTTTAAACCTTTTTAGGCCATATTATATAAAAGAATATGATGAATGTTGCAATATCACTTTTTACTCTGGTGCAAAAAAGTATTATTCTCTGTAGACATTACAACATAAAACAAAAATGCTTTTATTACTAGTAGCAATGATGTGACAAGCCTGATAAATGCAAGTATGAGATTCCTTTGGGTTTTGGCATCCCTTCACACTTATTGTCAAGTTACTAATAGATTCTGTAGGTTTGACTAGCCATCATTTAAGAGTGTCATTTAGTTTGGAATGACAGAAAAGTAAAATGTTCTTAAATGTTCAATTTTTCTCTATTCCCTGACTGAGTTGCTAATGACTAAGAGTAATATCTTTTATTCATGTTGCCTGAGTGATGAAATGGTCATTGCCAAATGATGAATATCAAGCAGAGATGTTTTCATTTAACACTCTTGGAAAAAAAACTTCAACAGGAACCTGACTGCCCTGTTTTAGTTGCTTCTTTTTTTGAGTCTCGGATTGACAGATAAATTCTTCCAACTGAACAGGCCTCAAATATCCCTCATGTAAAACCTAGATGTGTTACATGATGCTTGCTACAAATGCCTGGATTACAGGCTAATTAGTGCATGAAGACCAAAGCATTGTTTAACAATTTTCTCTTACACTAGAAAGAGGTCTCTAAAATGGAGACATTTGGGGACCTACATGTAAATAATTAATAACAAAACAATCTATTACTTTTAAGCAGCATTTTCTTTGAAAGCTACATGATCACATTGTTAATACCACATAACAGCCACTTTGGGTATCTCTGGGCTGGTTATCATGAATTTTGAAGTGTGAATAGCCTGCTCAGATCCCTCACAGTGTCTTAGAGGCTGAAATTTAACTCAATATTTTGATTTGCCATATGGCAAGATATAACTTTTTTTCTTTAGAAACAGTTCCAAAGAAGCATTAGGCGTCTCAAAACATGTACAAAACAATGCTCATCACTGTTGGAATTCTTCATTTATTCATTCATTTCTTCATTTATTAATTCATTCCGATGTTTTTTCTCTTTAGTTCCAGCTGTATGACAAGCACTGTGTTACACACAAGAGGAACAGTGGTTAACAAGGCAGACAGAATTTTCCTATGAAGACTATACCAATAGGAATTTTAATAATGAATGACACATAAGGCAGATTCTTATGGTGAGAGACTGGCAGAAAAGGATAGGAGGATGGAAGCCACTTTAGATAGAAGGGTCAACAAAGTAATCAATGACTAGGAGTAGTGATACTGAAAATGAACTCCCTGGACCAGCAACAACTGCGATACCTGAGATAATGATAAAAATGCACGTTCTTATGTGTGCCCCCATCACTCTCTCTCTTGATCTATTGATGCAGAAACTCTGAAAGTAAACCCAGCTGTCCTGTTTTAATAAGCACCATCTCTTACTTCCCAAGTGATTATGAAGCACTTCTGCACCTCAAAGTTCCAGGGACTCTTAAGTAACAATTTACCTTCTTCTGACCTCACATCTGTCTTCCGTCTTGAGTTTCTATTTCTTTGATCCTCAAAGAGAAGCTAATTTCTTTTCTCATAATCTTTCTTAATCCTATTCCAATCAAGTTTATTCCCATACTACTATGTCAAAACTGCTCATGCCAAAATCCCCAGTGACCTCACTTTGCTGAATCCAGAGGATTTTCCGTTCACGTCTTACTTGAGTTATTCACAATATGTGACACAGTTGAACTACCTTTCTTCCTGAAGCACTTTCTTCCCATGGTTTTCACTTACCTTGCTAATAGATCCTTTCTGTTGGACCCCTTTATCTACTCCATTTGTAAGTAGCAGGGCCCCAGAGCTTAGATCTAGGACCTCTTTTCTATCTACAATCACTTCCTCAGTGATCTCACTTTGTTTCTTGGATTTGAATGCCAACTATATGTTTCCAACTCCCAAACTCAGATCTCTATCTTTGACTTTTCCTTAAACTTCAGATTTCCATTTTCATGTACAGATATCCAGAGGCATCTTAAACTTAATAAGACCTTAATAGAAACAATTTTTTCCCTGAAACTTGCTTCCCCATCTTGATACATGAAAACTCCATCTCCCAAACTGCTCTAATCCTATATCTTGGAGACATGCATGACTCTTCCTTCTTGTTCACCTAACATTAAGTCTTTCAGTATATTCCTCCTTTGTCCTTCACTCTCATAATACATCTGTTGTTGTTTAGTCGCTAAGTCATGTCTGACTCTTTGTGACCCCATGGACTGTAACCCACCAGGATCCTCTGTCCATGGGATTTCCCAGGCAAGACTAGTGGAGTGGGATGCCATTTTCTTCTCCAGATCTTCCAGGATCAGAGATCAAACCTGCATCTCCTGAATTACAGGCAGATTCTTTACCACTGAGTCATGTGGGAAGCCCCCAAATACATCTAGAATCCAGCTATTTATCATCACCACCACTACTACCATTCTGGCCCCAGCCACTGTCCTGTCTCATTTGGATTATTGCTCTAGCATCCCAATGGGTATCCCTGCTCCCTGTTAGGGAAATTAACTAGTCTTGTTTGGGCTTCAGAGACAAAGCAGAGCAGGCCTCTGACCTTGCTTCTCACCTGCCTGGACACTGCCCTGATTGTGAGTGAATGTGACTGCCTGCTCTAAGTGCGAGCCTTGCAGCACCATAGATAAGATAGGGGACAAATCTTGAGATTCTTGAGCCCTTGGAGGGGCCCTGGACAACCAAGCCCCAGGCTTAACCACTCCTAGTTTTGTAAGACAAAACAAACAGCATTAACATGACACTGGTGCTGCAATTTGCTCACAGATTGATGATGATATCAATTGGCATCCGATTATAAGCAGAACCCGAAATGCAATCTTTGAAGTCTCACCCACAGAGCTGATGTGTGGCATGGGACCTTTTCCCAGTTGGGGCTCTAGATGTGCTGTGACACGGGACTTCCTAGCACCAAGTCTGGATGTTGGTCAAAACCTAATTTGGTGATGTATCCTCTGCTGTTTCTATTTCTCTTTTCTTTTAATGTTAGCATATGGAAAGTAAGCTAGATAATTCTCTAATAAATATTGGCACTGTTTATTTGTATATAATGAGTGGCTTATTTTGTTAACAAATTCATTGAACCTGAGATGAAAGTGAAAACTTTTGACAAAACACTCAATACAGTCTGTTTCACACAGGCAGGGTCATCCAACTGACTGAAAGAAAAAGGCAACATTTTTACCATAAACTCCAAAGCCCCATGTGCTCTGGACCTCTGCTACTCCTCAGGGTTTCTCTTCTACCACCCTCTCCCTGTTCACTCCACTCCATTCACCTTGGTTTCCAAACTTTCCTCAAACTGGTAGACACACTCCTGCCTCAGGAGAAAATGCTCCTTTGCATTTGCCTTTCCAACAGCCTGGAGTACTCTTCCCCAAGATATTCTCACAGCTCACCTGTGACTCCCTTTGGTGCCTACTCCAATGACTTCTTAGCAAGGACATGTGCCCTACTTTACTTTTCTACTTTATTTTTCTTCATAGAGTATACTGCCCTTTGAGATAGTATATAATTACTTATGTAATTTTTTTTTATATCTATCTCCCCTCACTAGGAATGAGGGCAGAGGCTGTCAGTTTTGTTCACTGTTTCATTCGTAGTGCCTAGAACATAGCATATTTTTGAATAAAAATTTACAGAAAGAATTAATTTTATGTTTCAAATCTTAGATCAAATACTCATTTTCCTATGGTGGATTAACCTGTAACACGAGGGAAAGGGGCAGGGTACAGTTTTTGAAAGAATGTCATAGTCCAGTTCAGTTCAGTCACTAGGTGTGTCTGACTCTTTGTGACCCTATGGACTACAACACGCCAGGCTTCCTTGTCCATCATCAACTACCAGAGCTTGCTCCAACTCATGTCCATCAAGTCAGGGATGCCATCCAACCATCTCATCCTTTGTCATCCCTTTCTTCTCCTGCCTCCAGTCTTTCCCAGCATCAGGGTCTTTTCAAATGAGTTAGTTCTTTGCATCAGGTGGCCAAAATATTAGAGCTTCAGCTTCAGCATCAGTCCTTCCATTGAATATTCAGCACTGATTTCTTTTAGGATTCACTGGTTTGATACCCTTGCAGTCCAAGGGACTCTCAAGAATCTTCACCAGACCATAATTCAAAAGCATCATTTCCTCAGTGCTCAGCTTTCTTTATGGTGCAACTTTCACATCCATACAGGATTACTGGAAAAACCATACTTTTGACTAGATGGACCTTTGTTGGCAAAGTAATGACTCTGCTTTTTAATATGCTGTCTAGGTTGTTCATAGCATTTCTTCCAAAGACCAAGTGTCTTTTAATTTCATGGCTGTGGTCACCATCTGCAGTTATTTTGGAGCCCAAGAAAATAAAGTCTGTCACTGTTTTCATTGTTTCCCCATCTATTTCCCATGAAGTGATGGAACTGGATACCATGATCTTAGATTTTTGAAAGTTGAGTTTTAAGACAGCTTTTTCACTCTCCTCCTTCACCTTCATCAAGAGGCTCTTTAGTTCCTCTTCACTTTCTTCCTTAAGGGTGGTGTCATCTGCATATCTGAGGTTATTGATATTTCTCCCAGCAATCTTGATTCCAGCTTCTGCTTCATTTAGCCCAGCATTTCACATGATGTACTCTGCATATAAGTTAAATAAGCAGGACGACAATACGCAGACGTCATTGTACGTATTGTGCGCTTGACGTACTCTTTTCCCAATTTGGAACCAGTCAGTGTTCCCATGTCCACTTCTAACTGTTATTTTTTGACCTGCATACAGATTTCTTAGGAGGCAGATCAGGTGGTCTAGTATTCCTGTCTCTTGAAGAATTTTCCACAGTTTGTTGTGATCCACACAGTCAAAGGCTTTAGCATGGTCATTGAAGCAGAAGTAGATGTTTTTCTGGAATTCTTTTTCTTTTTCTATGATCCAATGGATGTTGGCAATTTAATCTCTGGTTCCTCTGCCTTTTCTAAATCCAGCTTGAACATCTAGAAGTTCTTGATTTGTGTACTGTTATTGAAGGCGAGCTTCGAGAATCGTGAGCATTACTTTGCTAGCATGTGAGATGAGTACAACTGCGCGGTAGTTAGAGCATTCTTTGGCATTGCCTTGCCTTGGGATTGGAATGAAAACTGACCTTTCCAGTTCAGTGGCCACTGCTGAGTTTTCCAAATTTGCTGGCATATTGACTGCAGCACTTTCACAGCATCATCTTTCAGGATTTAAAAGAGCTCAACTGGAATTCCATCACCTCCTCTAGGTTTGTTCATAGTGATGCTTCCTAAGGCCTACTTGGCTTCACATTCCAGGATGTCTGGTTCTAGGAGAGTGATCACACCATTGTGGTCATCTGGGTCGTGAAGATCTTTTTTGTACAGTTCTTCTGTCTATTCTTGCCACCTTTTCTTAATATCTTCTGCTTCTGTTAGGTCCATACCATTTCTGTCTTTTATTGAGCCCATCTTTGCATGAAATGTTCCCTCAGTATCTCTAATTTTCTTGAAGACATCTCTAGTCTTTCCCATTCTATTGTTTTCCTCTGTTTCTTTGCATTAGTCACTGAGGAAAGCTTTCTTATCTCTCCTTGCTATTCTCTGGAACTCTACATTCAGATGAATATATCTTTCCTTTTCTCCTTTGCCTTGTGCTTCTCTCCTATTTTCAGCTATTTGTAAGGCTTCCTCAGACCATTTTGCCTTTTTGGATTTCTTTTTCTTGGGCACAGTTTTGATCACAGCCTCCTGTACAATGTTAGGAACCTCGTCCAGAGTTCAAGGACACAACATAAACAGATTAGAATCAAATGGGTCCAAAATGGCAGACAAGTTCACATTGATTAGACTTTAGGAATCCTCAGTTGCAATCTAAATGACACACCCATGATAGTTCCAAGGCATTGTCAAAAGACCAGAGAGTGGGCGGTGGGTGGCTTAATTCTTGGAAATCTCCACCCCTTCCCAAAGATACTTGGAATAATCTTCCCACTTATTAGCATATGAAATTGCCTAGTCTATAGAAACTAACCATGATACACTTCACAGCTGCACTCGTGGCCTGTGATGACTCACACTCTGTCTGTAGAGTGTGTTTCTCTCTGAATCGGAATAAATCCAGTTCTTGCATGCTTAGCTGCTCAGTCATGTCTGGCTTTTTGTGACCCCGTGGAATGTAATGCATCAGACTCCTCTGGCTATGGGATTCTCCAGGTAAGAAAACTGGAGTAGTTTGCCATTTCCTTCTCTGGGGGATCTTCCCGACCCAGGGACTGAAGCTCCGTCACTTACGTCTCCTGCATTTGCAGGCAGGTTCTTTTCCATTCATGCCACCTGGGAAGCCTCATGTCACTTTGTCTCTCACTGAATTCTTTCTACAATGAGACTTCAAGAACCTGAGCTTCATTAGGTCCTAAAACAGGTACCATGTATTTTGACTGGGTTCCAGTCCCAGCCACATGGGTTCAAGTCCCAGTCTGAGGTAAACGGTTTAAAAACCCATCAAAAATACCTTTGCACAGCACCATTCTTTCACCTATCACCTATTTATTTCTTCATGGCAATCATGAAAATCTGTATTATCTTATGTATTTTTGTTATTTATGTTCTTTACTTGAATATAACACTCTTCTCCCAGACACAGTAGGTTGTAAACCCCAGGACCACATCTTTGCTCATGATGCTTAACATAGCACCTAACACACTGATGCACCTTGAGCATTTTTCATACAAGCATGGAATAAGACAAGGTGCTTTCTCTACCTTGTCTTGATATTATCCTATTTTTATCTTTATATCAAACTCTGAGGTATATGATGTCATCTCCTATTTATGAGAAAATCAAAACTCAGGGGAAGCTAAATTGCCTAAAGTAACATTTAAAGTCCCACAGCAGCTTCCCTAGTGGCTCAAGTGGTAACGTGTTTGCTTGCCAATGCAGGAGACGTGGATTCAATCCCTGATCCCAGAGGATCCCACATGCCACGGAGCAAATAAGTCCCTGCGCCATGACTACTGAGCCAGTGCTCTACACCCTGGAAGCCACAAGTACTGCAGCCCCTGGGCCTTTAAGCCTGTGCTCCGCAACGAGAAGCCACTCTAATGAAAGCACTACGCAATACAACCGGAGAGCAGGCCCTGCTCACCACAACTAAAGGAAGCTCATGCAGCAACAAAGGCACAGCATAGTCAAAAATAAACATAAAGAAATACATAAAATTATGTTTTAGAAAACCTGAGGCAAACTCAAAAGTCCACTTTCTCTATGACATTGCTCCTCAAGGAAATCAGTCAAAGGGTCAATAGGATTTCCTTGACATAATACCCTAATTTGATGTAAAAGACATCTTGTTTAAGGTGTTAATAATCAAAAAGCCTTTATATCTACCCCTATTACTTTACTGTTACTTTGAAAGAGTAATTCAGTATTTTAACCCAAGTGAATAATAAAGATAGACCTATGACAGAAAGATATATGGAAAAGTAAATCTTTTGTTCTCATTAATGACTCCAAAATGGTAGCTAGTTTTTTTCTGGACTACATCTAGGGGATGGTGGGGTTGGAGGGGAGTATTAAATTTAGAATTCAGGTCTGGGTACAAATTAGACTTTAAGAAGAATTATGTTCCCTCTCTGAGCAGCAATTTTTCTCATTTAAAAAGTGAGAATAAAATCTGCCTTGAAGAACTACAGAGATAAGAGTAATGACAAAGTATGCCAATTGTCTGTTGTCACCTTGACATCACTGTCATTCCCTTGTGGGGTGCCCTCTACATTGCACAGAAAGTGCTAGAATAATTCCCACCATCTTTTTCTCAAAGCATCTCTAGGTTGGATTCTGCCAGGGAGAATCAATGGTACAAGTAGTGGTGAACAGAAGCTGAAAGCAGGTGATTACTACTGTAAAGAGGTACTGCAACAGCTGGGAGATCTGCAAGAGCTTCTTCGTGCACCCCACACATCCCCTGCTTCAGTGTTGTAGGTATGTGAGGCGGTGGGCAACGTTTTCTGGGCTCTTTACCCTAGGTCATGCAGACTGAACTAGTCGCTTCCGGGAGCTATTGAAAGTAACAGCAGCTTTCAGGGAGTGTTCACGCCAACCAGCCTGTTAGGGCTGCAGGCTGAGATGATTAGAAGTGTCTTTCCTGACCTTTCCTCCCTCACACTTTCCAAAAATTGCACACGCCTCTAATTCCCAAAATTCAGTTACTTTATAGTGGAATACATAGAGTAATTTCTGTTTATTCAGTGAAACCCTGAATGCCAAACAATAGTAACCGCATAATCATATGAAGCTCTTCTTAGACCCATCACGGAGCTCTGTGCTTTCAGTTGTCCCATCTCCTTGAATTCCTACAATAGTTCTGTGAGGTAGAGACTGACATTAGGTCCACTAAACCTACGAGGAATCTGAGGCTTAAAGGGGTCACTTGGACAAAATTAATAAACACCACACTCGGGTGAAATAAGTGTCTTAGTTCACGTTGCAAAGTACCATGAACTGCGTGACTTGAACAACAGAATTTTATTTCCTACAGTTCTGGAGGCTGCAAGTCCAGGATCAGGATATCCACCTGGTCGGATTCTGGTGAGAGCCTCTTCCCAAGAGGACTTCTACCCTCACGTGGCAGAAAAAGGGCGGGGGAGAAAGCTCTCTTGAGACCCTTTTATAAAAGCGCAAATCTGATTCCTGGGGGCTCCATCTTATGACCTAATTATTTCCCCAAAGCCCTACCTCCTAATACCATCACACTGGATGTTGAGATTTCAGCATATGAATTTTGGGGAGGACACAAATCTATAGTCCATAATAATAGGAAAGTACATTATAAATGGAAAAGCATTGCACAAAAAAATACATGTGACCATATAGCCTTCCCAGGCAGAAGTTCTCACAAGCATGAGAACAGATTGTTCCTTCTGTTCCTTAAAGTTCCTCTATGCTGGAATTTCTCAATCCTGGCACTACTGATATTATGGTGGGGTAATTCTTTGCTTGTAGGGAGGTTGTGGTCCTGTGCATTGTAGGCTATTTCACAGGACCCCTGGTCTTTACTAGCTAGATGCCAGAAGCACCCCCTACAGGTGCAACAATTGAAAATGCCTCCAGGCATTGTCAAATGCCTCCTGAGGGCAAAAACACTCTCCCTGCCACACCCTCCCAGAACCCCTGAGTTGAATGAAGGCTTCTTGCTCAGACACTAGAGCTGTAAAGACCACAGACTTATTCTCTCTTTTTTTTCAGGGGATGATGTAGTTTTTATTGACAAGGGAATATTTGAACAATACATTATTTTTTTTTAATTGTGGCAATAAAACACATAAAATTTACCCACCCAACAATTTCCAAGTATACACTATAATATTGTCAAGTGTTGTCATTGTTGTATAACAGAGCCCCAGAACATTCTCCCATTCTGCATGCTGCTGCTGCTAAGTCACGTCAGTCGTGTCCGACTCTGTGCAACCCCATAGACGGCAGCCCACCAGGCTCCCCTGTCCCTGGGATTCTCCAGGCAAGAACACTGGAGTGGGTTGCCATTTCCTTCTCCAGTGCATGAAAGTGAAAAGTGAAAGTGAAGTCACTCAGTCGCATCTGAGTCTTCGAGACCCCATGGACTGCAGCCTACCAGGCTCCTCCGTCCATGGGATTTTCCAGGCAAAAGTACTGGAG
Source organism: Muntiacus reevesi (assembly GCF_963930625.1). Classification (NCBI taxonomy): domain Eukaryota; kingdom Metazoa; phylum Chordata; class Mammalia; order Artiodactyla; family Cervidae; genus Muntiacus; species Muntiacus reevesi. The sequence goes on from NC_089252.1 coordinate 92,326,064, forward strand.
TGGAGTGCCATTGCCTTCTCCCATTCTGCATGACTGAGACTCTTTATCCACCAAAGAATACCTCCTATCTTTTTCTGCCCCCAAACCATAGCAACCACCAATCTACCTTCTGCCCTATGAATTTGACTCTTTTAGATACCTCACCTAAATGGAATCATGTAGTATTTGTCTTTTTATGACTGACATATTTCACTTAGCATAATATCCTTAAGTTTCATTCATGTGCCACAGCCCTATTCTTTATTGTGATGCCCTCACCAGGTATATCCATGTTCTGTAAGAGCAGGCAGACCCCACAGGGAAGTGCATGCTTTTACAAAACTTGAAAAGAAGATGCAGATTATTGTGTTTCATACACTATTTGGTAAAAAAGAAAAAAATGACATTGAAACATACCTACAGCAGAAGATAATGAAGATGCTCACATTCTTTATATTAAGGATATTGGTAGAACAAGAGTAGGAGAGATGATGAGATTTTTCTAAATGTGTTCCTTTTGTGGTTTGACCTATTAGAATGAGCAAAACCTTCCCAAGCATTTTTTTCAAATAGTTTTATCAATTATAATTAGGCAGTAATAACTAGAGTATCCGGTAGATGCAGACCCGCAGTTACATGCAGACACATGAAAGAGATCAAGATGAAGCATATTAAGTCCCTTCCTGAAGCCACCAATTCCTTTTGGAAAGATAAGGAGGTTTGAAAAACTAAGAGAATGTTCTCAGAATGTTCTAGAAATATTCTCTCTTGAGTGTTCTAGGAATGGGCTCTCAAGGTTGTGGGTCCTAAGGCAAAGCACCAAGCTGGAAACTAATTCCAAATCCATCACTACCCTTCGTGCAAACAGTCCCCGAGCATATCTTTTCTTGATTACCTTGTAATAGAAGTAATCACCCTGCAAGTTACTCTATTCATAGTCAACAGGACCTTCATTCCCCATGTTCAAAGAGCTAACAATCCACTCTCCCTACTTATTCCTTCCTTTCTTCAACCATCTTGACTCCTGCAGAGGCAAGGTCAGTACTGCTTCAATAGAAAGCAGAACAAATTACTGATTCAATAAACATTGTCCTCCAGAGATATAAGCTCTAGGACTATATTACTCAACTCTAGAAGCCTATAAACAGTCAGTACCTTTCTCTAACTAATGGAATAAGATCACTGGGATCCACACCAAACATTGTGGGTCTGAATGTGAGGGCAGGAGCAGTGGTACAGAAATGCAGTTTTCAACAACTCCTCAAGGAGATATCTTTGCACAGAAAGTATAACTTATTTTATACACTGTACATTCAATAAATAATTTTTAGTCATTTTAAACTGACTCAGATGAAACCAAGTGAATCCTTCTTGAATGCTGAAGAATAAAGAGTTGAAAAAGTGAGTTTTTCACTGTGTCATTTCCCTTCCACAAAACTCTGTGATTCGGGTAAAAGCAGAACCCCTTTCAAATTAAAGAACAGTCAGAAAGGCCTTTAGAAATGGATATTACCTCAACATCACAGCAAATGGCCCCAAATTTCAGTTGACTTTCGAATTTAAGCCTAACATCTGGGCAAACTATTAGTCTACTCTATTCCTCTGAAACGTGTATGAGAGCAAATGATTATTAAAAACATCACCAAAAGGTCATTTCATCATCTTCCTAATTTCATTTTAGAGGATCTAAATTTCCTTTTACCTGCATGTCTGCCTGGAGCAATCATATCATCTCCGTGTCAGCCAGGTGAAGGCGACTGATATGTGAACATACTTCTAAGGGCATCTGAGCTTTCAAGTTTTGAGTCACTGAAAGTTTCAAGCCATGTTCCAACTCAGAAGGGATGTGCTGTAAATTATGATGTGCAAGAGGGAAATACGAGTGTCTGTTTAAACCAAGTCTAAAAGGAAAATGGCTAAAACCAATGAAAAGGAGATTTTCAGCATGCAATAAACAGAAGGAAACAGGTTTAAAACAGTAAATAAACATTAATTAGTCTTTATAGAAAGGTTGTTAAATTATATCTAGACTGAAAGGATGAAATTTTTGGAGAATGATACACTGAAGACCTCATTTTAAATTATAAATTTTCATCTAAAGAGCAAATTATATTAAAGGCCCAATTTTATTACTCAGCACTGTTTTCAGTTTATGGAATATTTTGCATTACATTTTAATTAAACTTATAATTGCAGAACTAAATATAATTAGCTTCTTTCTTTCAAAGAAATTAGAAGTGAACTTACTTTATTAAATTTTCAATTTGTTTCCTGCAATGTTACATAGTTTATTCTAATTAATTGAAAGAGAGCTCATAAATATTTTATCAACATGGGAATGTGATTAAAAACTCAAGAATTTTTCCCTTGTGTTTTTTTTTTGTGTATGTGTGATTTTATACTCTTAACACTTTTGGCTTGTGCTCAGATGTGTGCAGATGAAGTAGAAGGATGAAGAAGCGCTCTTGATATATTCTTTCTGGACCTGATGCTTAGCATTCAAGCTGGTTGCAGCATTTATTCCACTTTATTTATTTATTTATTTTTTCCTTTTGGGTCAGCATTTTGAAGTATTCCCAGAGGAGGAAAGGGGATTGGCAGCCTGTATTCATCTTTCCTGAATGGCTATGCTAGTGGATACTGTATGATATCTCTGCCTGCCTCCACTTACCCTACAAACCTTCTAAACTATAAATTCCACCAGGACAGTTACTTCATTTGTTTTGCTGGCTGTCCACCCATAGCACCAAAAACAGCACCCAGCATAGAATGAGAGTTCAGTAAGTGTTCACTGAGTACATGGACCCAAATTTTCCAAAATTTGTCTCTTTAAGGATTATTTCTAAAAGATAAGAAAATGTTTGTTTAAAGATGTCCATGTCAAGTAAGGGGCATACTGAGCTTATTATTATTATCATTTTTGTACTTCAGTTTTACTGAGGTATAATTAACACATAAAATTGCAAGATATTTACAGTGTGCATCACGTTGACTTGATGCATACCAAAAGGACTCTGTCCAGCTAGTTAATTAACACATCCACCACCTCACTTATTTATCTGTTTTCTCTTTTTGATGGAGGGAGGTGGAAACATTTAAGTTACACTCTCTTAGTAAATTTCAATTGTACAAATACAGTGTTATCAACTACTTCTGTTGTTCAGTCGCTCAGTCGTGTCCAGCTCTTTGCGACCTCATGGACTGCAGCTTGCCAGGCTTCCTTGTCCTTCACCATCTCCCAGAACTTGCTCAAACTCAAGTCTATTGAGTCGCTGATGCCATCCAACCAGTCACCACATAATACATTTGACCCTCAGACCTTATTCATCTTAAAGCTGAAAACAGTACCCTTTGATCAGCCTCTCCTTATTTTCCCCATCCCCAGGCCCTGGTAACTACTTTTCTACTTTCTCTTTCTCTGAGTTAAAAAAAAAAAACAAAAAACTATAGAAACACACTTAGTTTCTTAACAGAAAGACTTCCAGGGAGGGGATCAAATATATACTACTACCCATTCTTATTTGATCAGGAACAACTTTTTTCCTCTCAGAACTATCTTATGAGACTAGTGTTTTGTAGAACATACATTGGGAAGTGCTGTTGCATGTTTATGGGATCTTAGGGGGGAAAATGTTTAACCTTAAGTACTTGACAGTGCAGTCAGTAGTGTCTCTCAGTTTAGGTATATCATCTTCACTGCCCCATAGTGCAAGGTTCCCACTTTGATCAACTGACTGATCAATTCACCTCTAACTCATTTCCTTTTCGTTCCCCTAAAGACAACCATATAATTAGGCTTAATGTGAATACTTTTGTTCTAATACATTGTCATGTTGGGGTGGGAAAGGAGTGGAGAAGAAAAAAGCGATCTCTCTGAATATTCTTTTTTGCATATAGTTAGACTTCCTGAAGGCTTTAATCTCCTATATATTAATATATGTGTTTGTGCATGCTAAGTCGCTTCAGTGGTGTCCCACTCTTTTGGACCTCATGGACTGTAGCCTGCCAGTCTCCTCTGTCCATGGAATTTTCCAGGGAAGAATACTGGAGAGGGTTGCATTTCCTCCTCCAGGGATCTTCCCAACCCAGAGATCGAAGCGGCATCTCTTATGTCTCCTGCATCAGTAGTCGGGTTTTTTTTTTTTTTTAACACTAGTGCCACATGGGAAGCACCAATATATATAAATATATATATATGGTGTACGCATATGCATATATACAGAAGGGAAAGAGCACTAAAACAAGAAGTCAACTAAACAAGAAAAATTCAATTGTTTTCCAAACAAATGCCATAACTACCCTTAAGTGGAACAGGAGAGACAGGAAGGGGGAAAAAGAAGGAGGGAAGGAGAAAAGAAGGAATTAATCCATGTAACTAACTATACACCCTCAGTTTGTGGCAGAATGGGATGAGGGTAAGAATTGCAAACAAATCTTGAACTATTTATAATATGGCTTGTTTTTTTTTGTAATGGAATGAGCAAAGGAATTGTGGAACTATTTCAGATGTGTTGTAAGATGGAGCAAGTAAATAAATTTGGGAGCCAGTTTTCTCAGTCAAGAAGAGGGAACATAAAAACATAAAATGGGAAAAGACAAGAAAGAACCCTGTAGGAATGGTTTAGAAACTGGGGATATTGATGTGAATTCTTATTTTGAGATATGCATATGTATGTGCATATGTATATGTAAGTGCATAGGTTTAAGAATATATGTATGCAAGTGTATGTATGTAAATGTGTTTATGCATGCATATGGTTTCAAGCTTTATGCACTGAAGAGGCCAAAATGCCACACTCCAAGTGCAATGAGCATACTCTGTATCAAGAGCTAGGCTTTAATACCATCCCCCCTAAAATCAACCTGGGATCCTTAGAGCTATGGCCAATGCTAGGGCTTGGGTGAACAGGTACAAGACTTGGGAACACCTTGCTATGTCATAAAGTAAGTGTTCAAACTTATTTTGGGGACATGTCCCAGACACAGAAGTCCCTTAAAAATACTCCCACTGTCAATATGGGACAATTTCAGTGCCAAATAATTAACTCTATGTAGTAATATACCAAAAGCCATTTGGAAGGAAAAAAGCAAACCATTATTCTTTATTGGTAATAAATAGAAAGAAAGGGAAGGTTCTTGCTTACAATAGAATGCCATGCAATATCTAATAAATGTGGAAAGTGTACTGGGATAGAAAATCAGAGTTTTGCAAAAATAGTAGTAAAAACTGGAGCAGGCAAGATTTATGTGCTGTGCTGTGCTTAGTCACTCAGTCTTGTCAGACTCTGCCACTTCATGGACTGTAGCCCGCCAGGCTCCTCTGTCCATGGAGATTCTCCAGGCAAGAATACTGGAGTGGATTGTCATGCCCTCCTCCAAAGATGCTAAACCCTAGGAGGGAAGCTTGATGAGGAGCAGAATCTGTGCATGCTTTCAAAGTGTCTCCCCACAGGTTGTTTCTATGTTGCAAGGGAAAAAAAAAAAAATTGACTATTCAGTGGAGAAATCAGGCAATAGCCTAACTAAGTGTTCAAAATAAACATCCCCAAATAGGGTTAGATGAGTGTTCTACTTCCGAATATGGCATCTAAGAAGGACACACTGTCATCATCTATGCAGTGTTCTGGTCAATAACACATAACTGAATACAATAATGAGGAAACATTAGACAAACTCCAAATGAGGAGAATTCTATGAAAATAAATGCATACAAAGGAGAACTGAGATTTTTCAAATTGTCAGCATCATAAGTAGCAAAGACTGGAGGAATGTTCCATATTATAGGAGGCAGAAAGAGGTGAAAATGTAAATGCTACACCTGACTCTACTCTAGATACTATAATGGAGGAAGAGAAATGCTATAAAAGACATGTCTTGGTCAACTGATATACTTGGAACATAATAAAATTCTATCAATATAAATTTATGAGATTGGTAACTATATTATGGTTATATATGACTGTGTCTTTATTCTTAGGAAATACATGGTGAAACATTTGGGGGTAAATTTCCATAGTTTGTATAAATTATCCTCAAGTTGTTCAGAAAAAGAAAATGTTACAGAGAAGGAGAGAAAATGCACACGCACTTGTGCCAATGACAAACAAGAAAGAATAAAATATTAACAGTAAGTGAATCTGGATAAAGGATTCCTGCATATTCTTCACACTATTCTTATTCTTACTTAAAATTATTCTATTTTTATTATATTACTGTATACTATTCTATTATTTTCTTACATGAAATTACTTCCAAATGAAAATTTTTAAATACTATGTTCCCTAAAGGAATTTGTCTTTCTAGAATGGTGATAATATTGAAGTTGGGTGAAGGGTGTGTAAGAGGACTGATATTCTATTCTGTCTACTTTGTAAACATTTCAGTTAAATTTTTTTCATAACAAAGAACTCTGCTTTTTCAGAAGTTATTTGACTTGGTTTTTGTTTAAAGCCTGATTTCATGTGCTGACCATGGGCCATTTCAAAGGGCTACACTTTTGAGATCCTATAAAAACTCTCTGGCACTGGACAAGTGAGTGTCCATACCACACAAAGCTTGCCTTCATATCTGCAGCTTGCACAGCTCTCTAGGTTCTCTAGTCCAACGCTGGGACTCTCTGGTCTTTGTTTTTATCTCACTGAGCCCATTCGACCTCTCTCGCCTTCTCTCCCTTCTTCCCTTTTTCACTACGAAATTTAGAGACACTTGTTCTTTTGGGCAACCCACAGTGATGTGATAGAATTGGATACCTTCCAGCTTCCTCTTATCCAGCTATTTATTCACTTTCTTCTGGATTTTTTTCATCTATTTTTTTCACTTGTTTAATATCATCCTCTACCCCTATAATAAAACTAAGGATTGTCAAAACACTTTTACACACAGAAAGGCATACTATCTGTAATTGATGTGAACAGATATACGCAACAATGCCACCTTGAATGAGCAAAAAACCTAGAAAAGCAGTTGGTGAATTCAGACTCACCAGGAGCAGGGATTAGAACCCAGCCTGTTTTCCTCTATATGATACACGTGCCCGATTAACAGCATGCTACATCGTGAAGTCTGAAACAAATGGCAAAATTATGCATGGTCCTTGCCTATTAATAGTTTCTGGTAAGATTTTAAATAACAACACTGGGCTTGATTTTAGCTGATGATCCACTCCGACACTGTGTCTTTTTCTGCTGTGACTATGCATAGCCTGGCATTCCCAGTCTTGGAACTGTGTCTTTTGCATGTGTCCATATTGATTTCACTTCCATATGAAATATTTACATATGTTTATCACTTTGTCATCATTTAGCATGGCATCTGTTTGCTGCAAATGAGTCAGGTCTCAGCCACAGCAGCTTGTCAGATTGGTGTATCTGAAGAGAAGGGGAAAATGCCTTTGGGTAAATTCCTATAAAAGTGGGTGACTTTATTAATCATTGCCTGACAGTATTTTACACTCTCAAATGTGCTCCTGCATGTTTCCCTTCATTTCAGGCTTATAACAACCCTGTGAAATATGTAAAGCAGCTTTGATAATCCTATTTGACAGCTGTGAAGTCAAAGCCTTTGGAAGGTGAAATGGTTTGAAAAAGGTCACAGACTGAATCCACACTGACCCAGGTGCCCTAATTCATAAACCCTGCGATCTTTACATCAAATGTGCTGAGTCACATCATTAAAACAAGCAGTAAAATGTGCTGGCTTGTCAAAGATGTTAGAAACTAATTTTTTAATTTAATTAACAACTACCACTTAATGAGCATTTAAGTATTAATTTAAATATGTATATACAAATTATTAAGCAGAATGTTTTCTGTGACTTCTAGAAATTAACTAAGTCCCAAAGAGGCAACAGATAACTCCTTATTCAAAAAAGATGGCCAAACTGGTCTTTTGACCCTCACACCCATCACTGATTCAGACTGTATAAGTAGAAGACTAGAGTTAGGACAGACTGGTTAAGTCAGGATGGTTGCTGACCCAGTAGCCATTCCACAAGCCAAGTGAAGAAGTTTCCAGTAAGAGATTGGGGACTGAATATAAGATAAGGAGATTAGTGTCTCATTCCCTCAGTCAGTTCAGTTTAGTCACTCAGTCGTGTCGGACTCTTTGTGACCCCATGAACCACAGCACGCCAGGTCTCCCTGTCCATCACTAATTCCTGAAGTTTACTCAAACTCATGTACGTCAAGTCAGTGATGCCATCCAACCATCTCATCCTCTGGCGTCCCCTTCTCCTCCCACCTTCAGTCTTTCCCAGCATCAGGGTCTCTTCAAATGAGCCAGCTCTTCACATCAGGTGGCCAAAGTATTGGAGTTTCTGCTTCAAGATTAGTCCTTCCAATGAATATTCAGGACTGATCTCCTTTAGGATGGACTGATTGGATCTCCTTGCAGTCCAAGGGACTCTCAAGAGTCTTCTCCAGTATCACATTTCAAAAGCATCAAATCTTTGGCACTCAGTTTTCTTTATAATCCAACTCTCACATCCATATAGTCTCATTCCCTAGCAGATTGCTTTCAGGTCTACAAAAAAGTCTTAGCATTCCCCACTACTCTCCCCATCCCTCTCTATACAGAGCTCAGTGACAAGATTCAGGAAAGAGTTTCACATGTGTCCCCTAAATTTGGGAGCATTTGTGAAACAAGAAGCTGACATCATTTCCTGTTAAAGTTTTCTGAAGCTGGAAGGGAATGCTGGCTGGAAACAGCCTCAAAAAATGGGGAGAAGAGGCAGCAGATAGTGAGCATTACCAAACCCTCAACCAACAGGAGATGAGCAATGTTGAATAATTGCCTCCAATGTCCCTGTCTTAGATCAAGTTCCCTAGAAGCAGAGATTGAGACAGGGATTTTAAATGTGTGAGATTAAGCACTGTAGATGTATCAGGAGACACTAGTAAGGGAAGGAAGGAAACACAAAAAGTAAGGGGAAAGAATCAAGTTAGGTATAGCCACAGTCATTCTAGTCTTGGCCTGTCCATGGTGAAGAGGGCTCTGTGCCATCAACCAAGCAGCAGAAATGTTTCCCTGGAGGTAAAAGGCTGGCTTTTGTATCCCCATACAAGTCAGTCAGTGCTACTGGCAGCTGGGACAGAAAGGTCCTTAAGCAAGGACAACACTCCAGAGAAGGGGTAGGGAGGACAGGCTATGAGAAACCCAAAGTTCACAGTAACTAGAGGCCATGTACACCAGGTCAGTAAAGGGATACAGTTCAGGAATCAGAAGCATCTATTAGGTTCACCTTTCTCTAAAGACAATGTTCTAAGGTCTGTTGCATGTGGAATTTCAGAGACATTGAGCCCTAGTTACTCAGAGTAGCGACCTGCTCATACAACGCTTTTACTAACAATTATTTCTTTCCTCTCTCCCCAATTCTTCACTTATGCTATTTTGAACCACCTCCCAGACAGGTTGTGTGTTAGTGATTCAGTCGTGTCCGACTCTTTGTAACCCCATGGACTGTAGTTCACCAGGCCCCTCTTGTCCATGGAATTCTCCTGGCAAGAATACTGGGGTGGGTAGCCATTCCCTTCTCCAGGGGGTCTTGCCAACCCAGGGATCGAACCCAGATCTCCTGCATTGCAGACAGATTCTTTACCCTCTGAGCCACCAGGGAAGCCCAGTAGGCTAACTGTACCCAAATTCTTGTCTTATAGTCCTTTTGTAGGGGGTAACCCAAACTAAGATAATTACCAGGAAGAAATTATTCTTAACACTCAATGTTACTTATAGCCATGGTTCCAACTAGATGACCTTATGGAACAAGGAACTGAAAATTGTGTTTGGAGGGAAAAATAAATGATGCTTTTTCCTGTTTTTACCTCCCTGAAATTTAAGTTGGTTAATAAACTGATACCCATGAATTATCTCATTTAATCTTCTGAGGTAGATATAACTCTGAGGTAGATATAACTATCTCTACTTTATTATACATAGGAAAACAGAGGTTGAGAGAAAGTAAGTGTGATATTCAAAGTTTCTCAGCCAAGATTCAAATTCAAGTAATGTGATCCTAAAGTCAGTATTCTTGCTCATTAAACCAGATCACTTTCCTCAAGGTTTTAGAAACATAACATAGATATTTGCTTGCTCATTTCTAAAATTAAATGTTGGGCTCCTAAAACAAACTCTTCAGACAGTGGTGGTGGGAAGTACAATTTTTAATGTGGTGAAGGGGTGCATTTTTCCTTTTCTAACATAACCAGGAAGATGAAAAGAGCAGATAGCTTGTTCTGCTGTTAAACTGACAGCATTATTGATATTTTTCAAGTTATTACAAAAAAGACCCAGGCTTCACATGTTTTATTTAAGGCAGTTCCTGCATTGTTTGGATATTACATTATTTATGTCAAAAATGGTATATTGGATGAACATTTATTCACCCAATAACATTTATTAGTTATAACCAAGCAATTTTAAGACCGGAATAAAAGATTGGAAAATGGAGGGAAATAAACCAGTGTCTTATTTCTCTGGCACTCTCCTTGACATGTGGACATTTTGTTCAAGTTATAAACTACATTCCTGATGTTTGCTCTATAGGTTTGACACAACTCTCTATGCTGCTAGCTTCTAGGAATGACTATGAAATCAGCCAAGCAAGTGGAAAGATGTCAACCACAGTTTTTCATTCAAGAGGCCACACTGTAAGGTGATTAGGGTACAAACACAGGTATCTGACATTCTTTGATTTGACTAAGCTTTGACACTTACATGCTGTGCAATCTTAGACTAATTAGTTTTGCTCCTTAAGACTGTTTTTCCAGTAGAAAACTGGAGACAATAATAGGTGCTCCCTGATGTGGTTTGGAAAGAATCAACTGCATTATGTCTACAAAGGGGTTCCATGGTATCCGGCAACAGAGTGAGCACTCACTAAGTGTTATTTATCTATAATCAATAAAATATTGTTTTTTCTGATTAGAATAGGGTATAAGAAGGATGAAAAAAGTCCTATTTGCGTCACAAAGATTTGGCCTAGGTAAGCACACCAAACTTTCTTTTAGCCACCAGCTAGAAGCTATACACAAATTCACTGTGCAACGCACACTGGAATGACTGCATTGCTGACACTGTTTACCTGGGACAATGCCACCTATAACATTACCCTAGGGGGACATTTTGGGGATTAGCCCCTTCCCCTGGAAAAACAGCAGAAGTAGAGAGGAATTGAAAACCCAGTGGAGAAAGAATATATGTCGATTTGGAGTGCTGTAAACCTACATTACCATGAATCTGGGATGACAGCATAAGTCACAGGAAGGGAAGCATCAAATGAATTACACAGCCCTTTCCTAAGATGTGGCAATAAAACAGTGAAGGACCCTTTGCCATCGCATATTTCATGTATGCCAGAAAAATTCAACTCGAATTTTGTCTTAATTTTTCCCCATGTTTAGCCTCTTTCTTATTCCCCTTCGCGTGCGACTCTGGAACTTATCCTTTCATTTGACATGTATTTGTTGAGAGCCTTCTCTGTTGTATAGAAGTATTTACTGGGCATTGTTAAGCTATAAGTGCCAAGCTATAGTGGTTATTTCCATGGATATATCACAAAATTAAATTTTTGTCCTATTATTTAATATAAAGGATGGAAAGCAGAGAGCCAGGTAAAAATAAGTGCTTATTAAGCATCGCATGTAATCACTCTCTAGCTAACACCATTATTTTATGTAAAATCATAGTAAATGTCAACCTAACATATTGATTGATATTCTAACAAGGAAGAACACTAGAAAATCATCCCTCATTAATTTGCTGAAAATGCAATGTTGATTCCTCATGGGTGTCTGGGGGGGTGCTCATAATTATTTAAATATGAGGTGAGCTAGCTTTTCAGGTCATTTTGGAGGCCCATCATTTTCCTGATTGAGAGATGCAGAAATGCAACACATGATTAGCCTTATATATGCATACACATACCCTGAGAACTGATCACTTTTCCCCAGTGAACGTTGATATTGACTCAGAATTTGTCTCAATTCAGCATTTCAGGAAATGACTTCCACCATCAGTCTGGACACATGAATTGTATTTATTAAGGATACAGCAATCTTTAGAGCTGATGGGGAGAGGATCTTTTTTCAGCTTCTTGACATACTGTATCCCTCAATTCCTTAAATTTGTGCATTTGGATACACACTTCACTTACAATTTTTTTAAAAAGTGCTTTGAATTGAGAAGGTTTGCATTTAATCTCCTGATTTTAAATAGTTTTAAAGACAGATTTATTTGTATATTCCATGAAGATTTTCACTCTGCTTTCATTCATCAGGGATCTAGAAAAAAGTTGGGGTAGTTATTGTTTACAAAAGGAAGTTAACTTGTACCAAGCAATCTTTACCTTGGCATACCATGAAAGTGAAACTGCTAATACATCAAATCCTAGCTTCTGATTCCGAGCCCACAGACTCAAAACCAACATAACATTTTTAATAAGTTCCAGAACAAAGTGAAGGAACAAAAACATTTTCTATTTAGGATAAAGTTCTTGCTTGTTTATCCAAAAAGAAAACATATCCTTCAAAATCCAGTTCAGATATCTTCCCTTGCAGATAGCCATCTTTGCTCATCTACTCTGACAGCTATTCATCTGTTCTAAGAGGTTTTGCCCATTTCTCACACAGATACACTTATCATTCTGTCCTCTACCAGATGGGGAGTCCCTTGAAGGCCAGGTGATGTCAGAACCATTTCCTTGCCCTAAGCACCCAGCAGAGTTCCTGGTCAAGAGGTAACACTCACTAAATGTTGTCACAATGAAATAAGCAGTATGCTCAGTCACAACACAGAGAGTCACCTTTATAATCATATATTCTTAGGAGATATCAGAGATGGTGGAAATGTAAAGAACAATTAATATAAAGAAGGTCAATAGCATGGAAGAGAAAGATGTAATCATCCATTCATTATTCAACAAATATCTAGTAAGTGTTTATTATAGAAAAAGGAAGAGAGCATGGAACTTCCTGCTTGGTTGGAAATTATCTACAATCCATCACAAGTAAACAAGTTTTCCATTACCACTCACAAAGAAACTTAAGCATTAAGTATAAAGGTGAATGCTTGAGACTGGAGAGCCAATCAGTATGAACAAACCATGTCAATGACCATAACACTATATTGATCCTATTTCTGAATATTCTATTAATTGTTGACAATTACACAAGCTTTGACTTGAAGCTCAAGAGTCATAAAAACTCTCAAAATCACTTTATGTCTATTGTTCCAGGAAGATGTTAAAGTGAAATGTTCATCTTAGCACCATGAAGAAAAGTTGTATATTCCTAAATACACTTAAAAAAATAAAATGTAGTAATATAATCTTTTATATTTACTGATACATTAATTTTCAGTATATCATGCTTGTAAGCTTTTGCACGTTTCAAAACCAAGTGTCTCCAATGTCTCTAATAATTGGCAACCATACACACAAGTGTGGCATGTGTGTGTGTGTGTGTGTGTGTGTTCACATTGATATAGATACTCAGACAAACAAACAGAGCAAGGGCTTTCGAGTCAATTGTTGTTCACTCACTAAGCTGTGTCCAACTCTTTGCCACCCTATGAACTGCAGCACGCCAGGCTCCCCTGTCCTTTACTGTCTCCCAGAGTTTGCTCAGATTCATGTCCATTGAGTCAGTGATGTTACCTAATCATCTCATCCTCAGCCACTCTCTTCTCCTTTTGCCTTCAATCTTTCCCAGCATTAGGGTCTTTTCCACTGAGTTGGTTCTTCCCATCAGGTGGCCAAAGTATTGGAGCTTCAGTGTCAGCATCAAATCTTCCAGTGAATACTCAAGATTGATTTCCTTTCAGTAGGTCATGATTTAAATTCTAGCATGGTTCCTCTCCAGCAGTATGACTGAATAGAAAATTACTTCACCTCCTCAAGCCTGTTTCCTCATCTATTTGTGTGGCTGCTTCAGGAACCACAAGAAAAACATACACCCTACTAGGTTGCTGTTCGGTGTTAAGATCTTACACGTCTTAAACAAAGAACTTAACATATGGTAGAATCTCAACAAACAATAGCAAAATAAAAATATTATTACTGTAACTATGATTATTATATTCATGTATCTTAAGCCACTCTACCTCTACCATCTAGCCCGACAACTCTTCCCCTGTCCCCCACAGTCTGTAATATTTCATGATGAATGGAGAAGTCACTAACAGTTGGTGAAAATGGGAATTGAGGGTCCATTAGAATGATGGCAGCATGGATATTAATAACATTTTTCAGATCACTTTCATGGACAAGACTAATAAATTCATGTAGTAACTTCTAATAATGTAAGATCCCTCGTTTATAAATTAGAGATAAAAGAATGCTTTCTTTGCAAGTTTATTTTGAAGACAACTTACAATGAATATAATTTATCTAGCACAGCTTCTGCAACATAGTAGACAGTCAAAGATGACAGCCATAACTATAAATACTATAATTTATACTATGAGCTTATTGTTCCCAGGATGAAAACAATGATCAAAATTTATCTCTCATTCCAAACACTCCCTCTGATATCATGCGTGATGGAAGTGTAATGCTTTCTTTTTCAGTATCCTCACATCCTTTTATAGCCCAGCTCATCCTGTCTACATTAGTAGTTCTAGGACATCAAAGCAGGTCTGGGAAAGTGAACAACCTCAAGGAGAACATCTCGCAAATCTGGATGGGATGGTCTATAAGCAGCTGTAAGTACACTAGAATCTAGGCATAAAATGGGCTGCTCAACTCATAGAAAAGACCTTTGATTCTTTATATTTTTCCCTTAATCCCTGTGGCTGTGGCTGTGGTTTTAAGTAGAGCTGGGTCATATAGAATTTTAACAAAAGTTTCTTTGAAAATCCAAAAGAACTATACTCTCTGTATTATTACGTAGCATCTTTTGTGAATTTATTACATAGAGGTATTTAGTTAAACAGAAATTTCTCTTCTCCAAACTAGTACAGAACATACTTTACATTTTTGTTTCTGCAAAGTTTCTAAACTTCTTCTCAAATTGTGGTTCATTTAACCCAATTATAATTTCATGTAAAGAAGACAAACCACAATATGAAAATAAGAGACTGGGAATGTAGAGTACAGCCACTCTAGAAAACACTTTGTCAGGTTCTTTAAAAACTAACCATGGAAATACCATATGACCTAGAAATTGAACTCCAGCAGAAATTTTACAGAAAAGTGAATTTATTTTCACCCCAAAAAAACTGTACACAAACATCTATAGCAGTTTTATCTATGAGTCAAGAAATGGAATCAGTCCAAATGTTCATTACAGGAACAGTTAAATAGACTACAGCACAGCCATGCCATGGATTATGACTCAGAAGTAAAAGAGATAAACTGTTGATACAAGCAGTCATTTAGGGAATCATGTTGAGTGAAAGAAACTGATCTCAAAAGAGTACATACTATTGATTCCATTTTTTGTAACATTTTGATTCCATTTGTAATCAATGTACAAACATTGATTCCATGTTTGAAATGACAAACATTTTTCAAAATGGAAGACAGATTCGTGGTTGCCCCATGGTAGAGGTAGGGTGAAGGACATGTGTTGGGGGCAGGGGGGAGGAGGATGCAGGGGAAGGGACTGACATGGGAGGGAGTAAGGGAGGGAGGGAGGAAGGGAACAAGTGGGAGGTGGGTGTGATTATAAAAGGGCAACATACAGGACCAGGTGACTTCATAGGTGAATTCTACCAAAAGTTTAGAGAATGTATCTTGCTCAAACTCTTCCAGAAAATTGCAGAGGAAGGAAAACTCCCAAACTCATTCTATGAGGCCACCATCACCTTGATACCAAAACCAGATAAAGATGCCACAAAAAAAAGAAAGAAAGAAAACTACAGGCCAATATCACTGGTAAACATAGCTGCAAAAATCCTCAATAAAATTCTAATAAACAGAATCCAACAACACATTGAAAGGATCCTACACAATTACCAAGTGGGATTTTTCCCGGGGATGCAAGGATTCTTCAATATAGGCAAATCAATCAATGTGATACACTATATTAACAAATTGAAAGATAAAAACCATATGATCACCTCAATATAAGCAGAGAAAGCCTTCAACAAAATTCAATACCCATATTGATAAAAACTCTCCAGAAAGTAGAACAGAAGGAATGTACCTCAATATAATAAAGGCCATATATTACAACCTCACAGCAAACATTATTCTCAATGCTGAAAAACTGAAAGCATTTCCTCTAAAATCAGGAATAAGACAAAGGTGCCCACTCTTACCACTATTATTCAACTTAGTTTTGGAAATCATAGCCATAACAATCAGAGAAGATAAAGAAATAAAAGGAATCCAAATTGGAAAAAAAGAAGTAAAATTCACGGTTTGCAGATGACATGATTCTCTACATAGAAAACCCCAAAGATGCCACCAGAAAATTACTCAGGTAATCAATGAATATAGTAAAGTCATAGGATATAAAACTAACACACAGAAATCCCTCACATTCCTATACATTAACAATGAAAAATCAGAAAGAGAACTTAAGAAAGCAATCCTATTCACCACTGCAACAAAAAGAATAAAATACTTAAGAATAAATTTACCTAAAGAAACAAAAGACCTGTATGCAGAAAATTATAAGACACTGATGAAGGAAATCATCAGACACTGATGAAAGACCTAAATAGATACTTCTCCAAAGAAGACATCAGATGGCTAGAAAGCACATAAGGAGATATTCAACATCACTCATTATTAGATAAATGCAAATCAACACTACAGTGAGGTACCATCTCACACCAGTCAGAATGGCTGCTATCAAAAAGTCTACAAACAATAAATGCTGGAGAGGGTGTGGAGAAAAAAGAACCCTCTACACTGTTGGTGGGAATACAAACTGACACAACCACCATGGAGAACAATATGGAGATACCTTAAAAAAACTAGGAATAAAAATACAATATTACCCAGTAATCCCACGATGGAGGCTAACTGAAAAAGACACATGTGCCCCCAATGTTCACTGCATCACTATTTACAATAGTTAGGACATGGAAGCAACCTAGATGTCCATGAGCAGATGAACAGATTAGGAAGTTGTGTTCTTCATACATAATGGAATATTACTCAGCTAGAAAAAGGAACTCATTTGAGTCAGTTCTAATGAGGTGGGTGAACCTAAAGCCTATTATAAGAGTGAAGTAATTCAGAAAGAGACAAATATTATATATTAATGCACATATATGGAATCACAGACAATCCTATGTGCAGGGCAGCAAAGGAGACACAAATATAAAGAACAGACTTTTGGACACAGTCAGGGAAGGAGAGGATAGGATGACTTGAGAGAATAGCACTGAAGCATACACATTCAGTTCAGTTCAGTTCAGTCGCTCAGTCGTGTCTGAATATTTGCAACCCCATGAATAACAGCACGCCAAGCCTCCCTGTCCATCACCAACTCCTGGAGTTTACTCAAACTCATGTCCATCGACTCAGTGATGCCATCCAGCCATCTTGTCCTCTGTCATCCCCTTCTCCTCCTGCCCCCAATCCCTCCCAGCATCAGGGTCTTTTTCAATGAGTCAACTCTTTGCATGAGGTGGCCAAAGTATTGGAGTTTCAGCTTCAGCATCAGTCCTTCCAATGAACACCCAGGACTGATCTCCTTTAGGATGTACTGGTTGGATCTCCTTGCAGTCCAAGGGACTCTCAAGAGTCTTCTCCAACACCACAGTACAAAAGCATCAATTCTTTGGCGCTCAGCTTTCTTCACAGTCCAACTCTCACATCCATACATGACCACTGGAAAAACCATAGGCTTGACTAGACGGACCTTTGTTGGCAAAGTAATGTCTCTGCTTTTAAATATGCTGTCTAGGTTGGTCATAACTTTCCTTCCAAGGAGTAAGTGTCTTTTAATTTTGTGGCTGCAATCACCATCTGCAGTGATTTTGGAGCCCCCCAAAATAAAGTCAGCCACTGTTTCCACTGTTTCCCCATCTATTTCCCATGAAGTGATGAGATAAGATGCCATGATCTTGGTTTTCTGAATGTTGAGCTTTAAGCCAACTTTTTCACTCTCCTCTTTCACTTTCATCAAGAGGCTTTTTAGTTCCTCCTCACTTTCTGCCATAAGGGTAAAACAGATCACCACTGTGAGTTTGATGTGTGACACAGGGAACCCAGTCGGTGCTCTGTGACAACTAAGAGTGATGGGGTGGAAAGGAGGTGGGAAGGGGGTTCAAGAGGGAGGGGGCACATGTGTACCTATGGCCCATTCATGCTGATGTATGGCAGGGGCCATCACAATATTGTGAAGCATTTATTCTTCAATTAAAAGAAGAAAAGAAATAAAAGGGTGACATAAGAGATCATTTTGTGCTATTGAAACTGTTCAGTACCTGACTGAGGTATATATAAGAACATATGAGGTATATATAAGAACATATAGGTATATATATACATATGATGATGAAGCTGAAGCTCCAATGTTTTGGCCACCTGATTCAAAGACCTGAGTCATTGGGAAAGACCATGATGCTGGGAAAGATTGAGGAGAACAGGACAACAGAGGATGAGATGATTGGAGGGCACCATCGACTCAATGCACACGAGTTTGAGCAAACCCTGGGAGATAGTGAAGGACAGGGAAGCCTGGCATTCTGCAATCTATAGGGTCACAAAGAATTGGACACAACTGAGCAACTGAAGTACAACAAAAAATACATATAATAAGACTGTATGTATGTGTGCATGCTAAGTCTCTTAAGTCATATCTGACTCTTTGTGACCCAATGGACTGCAGCCCCCCAGACTCCTCTGTCCATGGGATTCTTTAACAAGAATACTGGAGTGGGTTGCCATGCCCTCCTCCAAGGGATCTTTCCAACCCAGGAATCAACCCTGCATATTTTATGTCTTCTGCATTGCAAGTGGGTTCTTTACCTCTGAGCTACCAAGGAAGCCCCATAAGACTGTACAGGACTCACAAATGAGTAGAAATATAACTGGGAAAATGTGAATAAGATTGCTGAATGGTATCACTGTCAATACACTAGTCACCATATTATACCATATCTTTGTAAAATGTTACTATTGGTGAAAACTGGACATGATGTACCCAGAATCTTTCTATACTATTTCTTACAACTAATATTAGTCTACAATATAAAAAAAAAAAGCTTCAATTAAAAATTAAACTAAATGTGTATAGCACTGAGGATTATAGCCATTATCTTGTAATAACTTTTAATGCCATGCAATCTAGAAATACTGAATCAGTATGCTATATACCTGAAATTAATGCACTATTGTAAATCAACTACACGTTAATAAAAATTTAAACTAAATGAACGTACTAAGAAAAAAAATTATACAATGTCAGTATTGAAAGGAAATTATACAGTTCAAACTCTTAGAAAATTCTTGAATTATTAGCTAGTGATTGCTTAACCTCTATTTACTTGGACCAAAAGAAAATTTACCTCCTCCTGAGGTAATCAGTAACAGTTTTCCTCAGTCTGAAAAGTTCTTCCTGAAATTGAAAATGGAATCTCTTTTAAAGAAGCTGCATCCATTGTTCCTACAGAATAACTGTAAGCCCTCATGCACATGGTAAGCACTTCAAAATCACAAAAAGAGCTCAATTTTTTATTTTTGCTCTGAGTTCGATTTTCTTTATGACATTTTCAGTTATTTTTCCTCATATATCATGCTTTTATGGTCCTTCCCCATCCTAAAGAGCTCTTCTCTAGACACGTTCCAGCGTCACTTTTTTTTTTTTTCCTTAAAGCAAAAAAGGTAGTGTTTTAAGTGTGACATAGACAACAGGGCTATGGTTGCCATTAAGATCAGGGAGTGGAGTAAGGGAAACAGGGGTGTTTGTAAGGAACACCTGAAAAGTAGGGATTTTGGCGATGGAATTGTTTTGAAGCTTGACTGACTCTAGGCTAATAACTTAAAATATGATGGCGTATAGTTCTGTAAGAAGTTATCATTTGGAGAAACTGAGTAAAGTGTACCCAGAGTCACTCTGTATTATTTCTTTAAGCTACTTGTATGTCTAAAATTATTTAAAAACAAAAAGCTTAATTAAAACAACACAGTAGGAAGGGAGTAGAGACCACCCAACTTCTTCTTCAGTCATAAAAGGCTGAGCACTTGTAAAAACAAAGCAAAGCAAACCAAAAACACCCAAACTCCAACCAACTCTGAGTCGTTAACATAACCAGATGTTAACATCTGTGAGTAAATATGCTGAAGTGGTTTATGCTTGGCTCCAAATTGCGTACAAATATATATGTGAACTCTGGCATCTGTGTATTTGGAGAAATATGCATATTTGTAGTATGTGTTTGGAGAAAGAAGTATCCCATTGTCCTCATACTTTGGTTTTCCAAAACTGCATCTAAACACACCTAAAATCTTGGAGTTTTCCTTGATTGTTCTCATTTTTTTAATACCTCATGTCCAATCTATCAATAAATTCTGTTGTTTCTGTCTGCAAAATACATCTAGAACCTGACCACTTTTTCATTGATTTCACTGTTATCATCATCTCTCACCCAAATTATTCTAATAGCATCATAAACGGCTTCTACCATCTCCTTGTTCTTCTATGGTCAATTTTCAGCACCTGAAATGATCCCTTAAAACACGTCAGAGCATGACATTTTTCTCTTCAAAACCTTTCAATGGCTTCCAAACATAAACACCATTATAGAAAAGGTCAGCGCTTTCCATGTCCTGCATGGTCTGACTCCCACTGTACCCCTCTGACCTTGCACCGCCTACACTTCCCTCCCTCCATCCTTCAATGCATACTGGTCTCTGTTATTATTCAAATACACCAATCAAATCCCGGCCTCAGGGCCTTTACACTGGCTGTTCCATCTACCTCAGATGTTCTTCCTCAAGATATTCACATGACTAACTCCCAAACCATGTCTAGGTGTCTGCTTGAAGGTCACGTTCCCACTGCTCCCTATTCCTTTCTCCATATTTTTTTCAGAGAACTTAACACCATCTGCATATTACTTATTTATTAATCTCTACTGTTAGTCTATTTGGTCACCAGCATAAGAATACTGCCTTCAACATAAAGGCACTCTACACTTATTGAAAAACACTAATGAATATGTAAGGAAAATGAAGGACTAAGGCATTTTCATAGTAGGAAATATTAAATATTTTAATAAAATTCCCTACTTTCCAAACTAAACCAGAGTTCTCCTCCACCCTGCCTGTTCCTTTCCACAAAGAACAACTCCTTCACTGAATTCATAAATTCCTCCACAACAGTCACAGCTTGGTTTTTGTTTTAATTGTTCCATATATGACTTGTCGTCTCAAGTAAATGAGAAGTTCAAGAGTAAGAGCCATGTTCTGGTTTTTCAATCCTCTCCCATGACTGGCAGAGAACAAAGCACCCCATAGGTATTCATGAGATAAATACTTCTTGACTTAATTCCATCTCTGCATTTCATGACCCCTCCTATATTATTCTCACTTTGATATTATTTTATAATACATTGTAATCTTATGATGATTATGTCTCTTTTTCAAATGTAATTGAGGGCTGTCTGTACCCTGGCTACACAAGATTTTCCAGTGATGTGATTAAATATAACCTTTCACCACCTACCTCACTAACGTTCCCCAGCAGTAGAATCTGTCACCATGTCCTTACCATTAGTTGATTTGGAAGGTAAAGGCTGTCACCAAGGCTATGTAAGTCACATATGAAAGAGATTTCATAAGAAGTTCATCATCACGGAAGGGGAAAATGTTTTGTAGCTTGCAGAAATAAGGAAAGGTTTTCGATAAAATCCTCCTGGCTGAGAGAATTTTACCTTGCCATGCATAATAACTGAAGCAACCATTTTCACTAAGCTTTAGAAATGCAGATTCAGAGAATTCATTTTAGAGCAAATCAGAAACTTATCTTTTTATCTGACTGTTTCTATCCTTAAATGTCACTCCAAGTTTAAAGCTCTTGAATATTGTTTTATGTAAAGTCCTGAGAGATAACTTTGTATATTGCAAATTTGGTTTGTATAGCACTGAGTTTTAAGAAAAAGACCAGGGCAGTTTGAAAAACTACAGGGAGTGAAAATTCATAAAAGTGATTCTACTGATAGAAAAGGGGACAAGCAGGAAAAAAACAAACCCCATTTTTGTGAAAGATAATAAAATATTGTAAATGTGGGGCAGATCCTAAAAATCATTTATTTCAGCCACTTTATGAAATGCAGGCAAGTACGTCTGTCCAAAATGGTGAAATAAATTGTACAAAGGTCACACTGTGGTTAAGGACAGAAATACGATTAGAATCTAGCTCTCCTATCTCCCTTCCATTTTTTTTTTTTTTCTGTGTTATCAGAGTTTCTCAAGCTTGGCACAACTAATATTAGTGAATGTGTTAGTCGCTCAGTCATGTCCAACTCTTTACAACCCCACGGACTGTAGCCCGCCAGGTTCCTGTGTCCATGGAATTCTCCAGAAAGAATACTGGAGTGGAGAGTCGTGCCCTCCTCTAAGGGATCTTCCTGACCCAGGGACCGAAGCCAGGTCTCCAGCATTGCAGGCAGATTCTTTACCATCTGAGCCACCAGGCAAGCCCTTTGGGGCCCAGTAATTGTTTGTCATAGGGGGCTGTCATGTGCATCCCAGGATACTTAGCATCATCCTTGGTTCTCCACCCATGTCCCCTCCCTAGTTGTAACAAACAAAAAATGTCCTCAGACCTTTCAAATGTTTCCTGGAAAGAAAACTGCCTTCCCATTAATGAACAGTGGTGTCAAACCACTGTTCAACATGATCAACAAACAAGAATAATTGAGAGGTTTCCATTTCCAGTGCAATGATCTATGTGAGATTCTATGCTCAACAGGCCAGTCAAAATTCTGGTTGAAATGGCAGAAATCTATCTGAAACTAATTTAGACAACGTGGTAGTTTATTGACTTGAGTGAACAAAGCACCAAAGGCAGGTCCTAGGCTATCTGGAAGTAGGAATACCCAGTATTTCTCCACTGACTTTTTGCTTGTTTCAGTTCTCCCTTGTTGACCTTACTATCTCAGACCCTTTGTTTAGGAGTGGACATGGCCCCAATATCTGGAGTCACTTCCTTTCTATATTCAACACTTAAAGTCAAGAAGCAACAATCCTACCACCTTCAGTTGAGAAAATTCTGGAAAGACATCATGGACCCAGAATGATCATGCATCTGATCCTACAGTCAGGACATGGCAGCTCTATTTTTATCAGAATAGGGGTGGATGTGGGGGGAGGGGTAAAGAATATTGATTCAAAGTATAATAATAACAAAGATAATAATAATGTCCTCTATATTGCTTTGAAAAATCATTGGAAATAACTATTCTAATTTACTTTGCCATTTCCTTTAAATCCATATGTACTACAACTTAAGGTGAAGGCTCTTTCAAACCAGATGGAACACTCATGGCTCCAATGCTCAATTTCTTAGCATGAATACTTTTACTGTTAACAAGTTCTGCCTCTAATATTGTCCAGGTCCAGAGTAAGATGACTAAAAGAACTAAATCTTTCAATCTCACATTGTGTTAAGTAAACACAGTCTCTTTTTCTACATTGACAGATATTGTTGTTGTTGCTGTTCATTTGCTAAGTCGTATTTGACTCTTTGCAACCCCATGGATTGCAGCACACCAGGCTCCTCCGTCCTTCACCGTCTACCAGAGTTTGCTCAGATTCATGTCCATTGAGTCAGTAATGCTATCTAACCATCTCATCCTCTGCTGTTCTTTTCTCCTTTTGTCTTGAATCTTTCCCAGCATCAGTCTTTTCCATGAGTCAACTCTTCACGTCAGATGACCAAAGCTTTGGAGCCTGACAATAAATTTGTGAGTTCATACATTGACAAATATATCATCATAAAGACCTGGAAGGTCAGATTTGAATTTAGAATTATCAAGGTCCTTGTTGTTCTAAAGTAGAAAGGGTAGCCTGAGAAGAGTCAGCTTCCAACTTTCATGCCAGGCCCTGCTCACCTTTGTTTCACACACACAGCTTCATCTCACACTGTGAGGTCCTGCATGTCCAATCCCAGTCCACTCCCCGCAAATAACTGCCTCTCAAATACACTCTGGTTCTAGGTATTCCAAACTGGCAGCTTGATCTGTCCTGGGTGGGAGAGATTCAGGAAGAAGCTCACACAGGTTCTGTAAGTAGAATCTAGAGAAATCTAGGTCTAGGTACAGAGAGCATTTTCTAGAAGGTTGCACAAGTACTTTCTTCCTAACCACATAAACTCTTTACCCTGAGGAGTGCCAGAGGTGTGTCTTTTAAAGCATGGGGCCCAGGATATCTTTTGCCAAAATCTTAGGGGAGTACTTGGTGGAAGATGACACATGTGGTCTGAACAAAACATCTGTGTTCTATAAAATAGTACATTAAAAATGACGCCTTTGTGGGAAAAAAATACAGTTATGGGAACACCAAACCCTATTCAAGTTCAAAACCAAATCAACAATGAAACAACATTTGGTACCTTGGAAGAGAATTCAAACAGCTCAAGAAAGCAGCAGCATTAGACTTCCTTAGAGGAAACAGAAATGAACAAGAAACAACACAGTGCTAATGATGGCTTATGGGCAGAGTCAGTGTTGATGGAAAGAAAGTCCTGAGTCAGTGGGACTGCTGCTAAGGTGGGCACACCAGGAAGTGCAACCTGCTACAGACAAGAGCCAGGCACTGTGGAGGTGCTCCTTTCTAGGGAGCATATTGGATGCAGGCATTTATTTTTATTTTTCTTTAACATATAGTCAATGTACAGATATGAGTTGGACCACAAAGAAAGCTGAGCGCTGAAGAATTGATGCTTTGAACTGTGGTGCTGAAGACTCTTGAGAGTCCCTTGGACAGCAAGGAGATCAAACCAGTCTATTCTGAAGGAAATCAACCCTGAGTAGTCATTGGAAGGACTGATGCTGAAGCTGAAGCTCCAATACTTTGGCCACCTGATGCGAAGAGCTGACTGAATGGAAAAGAAGCTGATGCTGGGAAAGATTGAAGGCAGGAGGAGAAGTCAGTGACACAGGATGAGATGGTTGGATGGCATTGCCAACAAATGGACATGAGTTTGAGCAAACTCTGGAAGATAGTAAAGGAAAGGGAAGCCTGGTGTGGTTACAAAGAGTCAGACATGACTTAGCAAGAGAAACAACAACAACATGGAGTCGAACAGTCTCCCGCATGAACAACAGATGACCTGAAAGTCTATCTTTTTCTGCTGAAGTTTATAATTCTACTGCCATCGTTCCAGCTTTCCTTGCCTAAGGAAACACTTGTGCAACTCCAGTATCACTTTTGTGTTAAATTAACATTATTACCTATTAACAATTGTATGTGAACTGATGAGCATTATGGAAATATGTATAACAGAAGTATTTATTTTTTTTTAATTTATTTTTTAAAAATAAACAGTATTTATTTTTATTATAAAAATTATTATTTCATTTACAATTATTGAAAGAATGAAATAGAGTCTGTCACCCAATTGAAAAATGTGTATTTCCAGCACACAACTGTGTGCCACACAATTCCACTCCTTGTTCAAGACCACATCCAAATGCCACCTCTTCACACATACTTTCTTGAGTGTTACAAATGTAGAGTGATCTCATCTGCTTCTGCAAAATTTTATATCCTCTCCCTATATGTTCTTTAAGTTATTGATGCAGGTTTATTGTCTCCTTGAGAAAAAAATTTAGACTGCATTTATCTTTCCACTGTATCTCATTCAGGGCTTGGCTATGAGAGTTCAATAAACGCTTAATAAACAAATAAAACCTTGAATCTGGAAACCACACTGATCAAACTCAGTCTTGAATCATAGAAATGAAATGATAACCCTTATCTCAACTATCCATTCACTCTGTTCCCCCCCTGTAAGGCTGAACATAGTATAGAAAAACATATGAAAGTAATACAATGTGATAATAATTATTTTAGCATTTTTTAGAAAATCAGGCATGAAGCTAAGTACATAATGTACACTAACTCATTTAACAACCATCCTAAAGAAAAAATGGCAGTACCTTTATTTCATAAAGAAGGAGAAGCTGATGTTCAGAGAGGTTAGGGAGTTTGTCCAAGATGGCATAGTAAAGTGATGGACTTCATTGGTAAATCCTCTGAATCTCAATTCCCCATTTATAAAATCAAGACAAATATTTTCCCTGCTGACCTCATAGACCGTTGTGCAGTTGAAGTGATCTGCAAAAACCTCCAAGAAAATCCTAATTTTTACATATGCAAAAAGTATTAGTGTTTTTTAAAATGCTTTCTCATGCATCTAGCACTTAAAAAGCCCTAGGGTTCCATATAAATGTAAAGCATTATTAATCTCTGATGCTGTTTTTACTCCCAAGCTCATTTTGTGCACTGTAAGGTAATAACAGTATCAACAGCTAATATTAAAATATGCTAAGCTCAGTGCTAAGAGTTTTATACTGATTGTCTTAATTTATACTAAGAAGAAAAAAAAAGGTTACTATTCTTAATAACCCATTTTGAGGTAAAAAAATATATAGAAATTAAACAATTTGCATAATTCATTTTTAGTACATTAGCAGATCAGGATTTAAACATAACACTACTTCAAAAATAACATGTCATAGTAGAATTCATCCAAGATGTCATTGCAACATTGTGTAAAATTCAATGTACGTGTATTTCTTATTGATAATGATAACCTACAAGTATGGTTGGTTAGGAGAGATGCTTAAATTTTGAATTAATTGTGCCTCCTAAAGCATTTAAAAAAAAACTGAATTATTTCAAAAAATTCTGAATATATCAAGTATTTCCATTAAGGAATGTCTCACTTTGCAAGAAAATACTTGTAAATAAAACAACATTGTAGATAGGTTGGGTGGAGCAATTCTTTTAAAAACTTAATATTTTATGAAATAATAGCTAAAATGTGAATTAGTCTTCTAAGCTATGTGCGTGCATGCTAAATCATTTCAGTTGTATCCAACTTTTTGCGACCCTGTGGACTATAGCCCGCCAGTCTCCTCTGTCTGTGGGATTCTCCAGGCACGAATACTGGAGTGGGTAGCCGTTCCCTTGTCCAGGAGATCTTCCTAACCCAGGTAACAAGCCCACGTCTTTCACTTCTCCTGCACAGGCAGGCGGTTTCTTTACCACTATCACCACCTGTAAAGCCCTTCTAAGCCATACCACAGATTAATATCATTATGTATAAAATTTTCTCAGTGATAATACATGCTATAATAAGTGTCATTCTTTTTTAAAATTTTATTTATTTATTTTAACTGAACACTAATGACTTTAAAACATTGTAGTTGTTTTGCCATACACTGACATGAATAAGACATGGGTGTATATGCGTCCCCCATCCTAAACCCCCTTCCCACCTTCCTCACCATTCCATCCCTCAGGGTTGTCCCAGTGCACTGGCTTTGAGTGCCCTGTTTCACGCATCGGACTTGGACTGATGATCTATTTCACATATGGTAATTTACATGTTTCAATGCTATTCTCTCAAATCATCCCACCCTAGTGTTCTCCCACAGAGTCCAACAGTCTGTTCTTTATATCTGTGTCTCTTTTGCTGTCTCGCATATAGGGTCATTGTTCCATCTTTCTAAATTCCATATATATGCATTAATATGCTGTATTGGTGTTTTTCTTTCTGACTTACTTCACTCTGTATAATAAGCTCCAGTTTCATCCATCTCATTAGAACTGATTCAAATGCATTCTTTTTACTAGCTGAGTAATATTCCACTGTGTATAGGTACCACAACTTTCTCACCAATTTGTCTGTCAATGGACATCTAGGTTGCTTCTGTGCCCTAGCTATTGTAAACGGTGCTGCGATGAACATTAGGGTACACATATCTCTTTAAGTTCTGGTTTCCTTGGTGTGCATGCCCTTGCTGGGTCATATGGCAGATCTATTTCCAGTTTTTAAACAGGTGTCTCCACACTGTTCTCCATAGTGTCTGTATTAGCTTGCATTCCCACCAACAGTGTAAGAGGGTTCCCTTTTCTCCACACCTCCTCCAGCATTTATTGTTTGTAGACTTTTGGATAGCAGCCATTCTGCCCTACATGAGATGGTATCTCATTGTGGTTTTGATTTGTATTTCTCTGATAATGAGTGATGTTGAGCATCTTTTCATGTGTTTGCTAGCCATCTGCAGAAATGTCTGTTTAGTTTTTTGGCCCATTTTTTGACTGGGTCATTTATTTACCTGGTATTGAGTTGTATGAGCCACTTGTATATTTTTTAGATTAATTCTTTGTCAGTTGCTTCATTTACTATTATTTTCTCCCATTCTAAAGGCTGTCTTTTCACCTTGCTTATAGTTTCCTTCGTTGTGCAAAAGCTTTTAGGTTTAATTATGTCCCATTTGTTTATTTTTGCTTTTATTTCCATTACTCTGGGAGGTGAGGTATAGAGGATCCTGCTGTGATTTATGTCAGAGTGTTTTGCCTATGTTTTCCTCTAGGAGTTTTATAGTTTCTGGTCTTACATTTAGATCTTTAATCCATTTTGAGTTTATTTTTGTGTACGGTGTTAGAAAGTGTTCCAGTTTCATTCTTTTACAGGTGATTGACTGGTTTTCCCAGTACCACTTGTTAAAAAGATTGTCTTCTCTCCATTGTATATTCTTACCTTCTTTCTCAAAGATAAGGAATCCCTAGGTGCGTGGATTTATCTCTGGGCTTTCTATTTTGTTCCATTGATCTTTGTGCCAGTACCATACTGTCTTGATGACTATGGCACTGTAGTAGAGCCTGAAGTCAGGCAGGTTGATTCCTCCAGTTCCATTCTTCTTTCTCAAGATTACTTTGGCTATTCGAGGTTTTTTGTATTTCCATACAAATTGTGAAATTATTTGTTCTAGTTCTGTGAAAAATACCATTGGTAGCTTGATAGGGATTGCATTGAATCTACAGATTGCTTTGGGTAGCATACTCATTTTCATTGCATTGATTCTTCTGGTTCATGAACATGGTATATTTCTGCATCTATTTGGGTCATCTTTCATTTCTTCCATCACTGTTTTATAGTTTTCTATATATAGGTCTTTTGTTTCTTTAGGTAGATTTATTCCTAAGTATTTTATTCTTTTCATTGCAAGGGTGAATGGAATTGTTTCCTTAATTTCTCTTTCTGTTTTCTCATTGTTAGTGTATAGGAATACAAGGGATTTCTGTGTATTAATTTTATATCCTGCAACTTTACTATATTCATTAATTAGCTCTAGTAATTTTCTGGTGGTGTCTTTAGGGTTTTCTGTGTAGAGGATCATGTCAACTGCAAACAGTGAGAATTTTACTTCTTCTTTTCCAATCTGGATTCCTTTTATTTCTTTTTCTTCTCTGATTGCTGTGGCTAAAACTTCCAAAACTATGAATAGTAGTGGTGACAGTGCACACCCTTACCTTGTTCCTGACTTCAGGGGAAATGCTTTCAATTTTTCACCATTGAGGATAATGTCTGCTGTGGGTTTATCATATATGGCTTTTATTATGTTGAGGTATGTTCCTTCTATGCCTGCTCTCTGGAGGGTTTATATCATAAATGAGTGTTGAATTTTGTCAAAGACTTTTCCTGTATCTATGGAAATAATCATATGGTTTTTATCTTTCAATTTGTTAATGTGGTATATTACATTCATTGATTTGCAAATATTGAAGAGTCCTTGCATCCCTGGGATAAAGCCCACTTGGTCATGAGTATGATCTTTTTAATATGTTGTTGGATTCTGTTTGCTAGAATTTTGTTGAGGATTTTTGCATCTATGTTCATCAGTGATATTGGCCTGTAGTTTTCTTTTTTTGTGTGGCATCTTTGTCTGGTTTTGATATTAGGGTGATGGTGGCCTCATAGAATGAGTTTGGCAGCTTACCTTCCTCTGCAATTTTCTGAAAGAGTTTGAGTAGGATAGGTATTAGCTCTTCTCCAAGTTTTTGGTAAAATTCACCCATGAAGCCATCTAGTCCTGGGCTTTTGTTTGTTGGAAGATTTTTTATTACAGTTTCGATTTCCAGGCTTGTGATGGGTCTGTTAAAATGTTCTATTTCTTCCTGGTTCAGTTTTGGGAAGTTATACTTTTCTAAGAATTCATCCATTTCTTCCAAGTTGTCAATTTGATTGTCATATAGCTGCTGATAGTAGTCTCTTATGATCGTTTGTATTTCTGTGCTGTCTGTTGTGAATTCTCCATTTTCATTTCTAAATTTGTTGATTTGATTCTTTTCCCTTTTTTTCTTGATGAGTCTGGCTAGTGGTTTGTCTATTTTACTTATCTTCTGAAAGAACCAGCTTTTAGTTTTGTTGATTTTTGCTATAGTCTCCTTTGTTTATTTTTCCTTTATTTCTGCCCTAATTTTTATTATTTATTTTATTCTATTAACCCTAGGGTTCTTCATTTCTTCTTTTTCTTGTTGCTTTAGGTGTAAAGTTAGGTTATTTATTTGACTTTTCTCTTGTCTCTTGAGGTAAGACTGTATTGCTATGAACCTTCCCCTTAGCACTGCTTTTACCAAATCCCATAGGTTTCGGGTTGTTATGTTTTCATTTTTTTTGTTTCTATGCATATTTTGATTTTTTTTAAATTTCTGCTGTGATTTGTTGGTTATTCAGAAGCGTGTTGTTTACCCTCTGTATGTTTGTATTTTTAATAGCTTTTTTCCTATAGTTGACATCTAATCTTACTGCATTGTGATCAGAAAATATGCTTGCAATGATTTCATTTTTTTTTTCCAATTTATCAAGGCTAGATTTATGGCCCAGGATGTGATCTATCCTGGAGAAGGTTCCATGTGCACTTGAGAAAAAGGTGAAATCCATTGGTTTGGAGTGAAATGTCCTATAGATATCAATTAGGTCTAGCTAGTCCATTGTATCATTTAAAGTTTGTGTTTCTTTGCTAATTTTCTGTTTGGTAGATCTATCCATAGGTGTGAGTGTGGCATTAAAGTCTCCCACCATTATTGTGTTACTGTTAATTTCCCCTTTCATACTTGTTAGCATTTGCCTTACATATTGCAGTGCTCCTATGTTGCATATATATGGTTGCATATATATTTATAATTGTTATATCTTCTTCTTGGATTGATCCTTTAATCATTATGTAGTGTTCTTCTTTGTCTCTTTTCATGGCCTTTATTTCAAAGTCTATTTTATCTGACATGAGTATTGCTACTCCTGCTTTCTTTTAGTCTCCATTTGCATGAATTATCTTTTCAAGCCCTTCACTTTCAGACTGTATGTGTTGTTTTGTTTGAGGTGAGTGTCTTGTAGACAGCATATACAGGGGTCTTGTTTTTGTATCCATTCACCCTGTCTTTGTCTTTTGGTTGGGGCATTCAACCCATTTACATTTAAGGTAATTATTGATAAGTATGATCCCATTGCCATTTACTCTGTTGTTTTGGGTTCAAGTTTATAAACCTTTTCTGTGTTTCCTGTCTAGAGAAGATCTTTAGCATTTGTTGAAGAACTGATTTGGTGGTGCTGAATTCTCTCAGCTTTTTCTTGTCTGTAAAGCTTTTTATTTCTCCTTCATATTTGATAGAGATCACTGCTGGATATAGTAATCTGGGTTGTAGGTTTTTCTCTTTCATCACTTTAAATATGTCCTGCCATTCCCTTCTGGCCTGAAGAGTTTCTATTGAAAGATCAGCTGTTATCCTTATGGGGATCCCCTTGTGTGTTATTTGTTGCTTTTCCCTTGCTGCTTTTAATGTTTGCTCTTTGTGTTTGAGCTTTGCTAATTTGATTAATATGTGTCTTGGGGTATTTCACCTTGGGTTTTTCCTGTTTGGGACACTCTGGGTTTCTTGGACTTGGGTGGCTATCTCCTTCCCCATTTTAGGGAAGTTTTCAACTATTACCTCCTCAAGTACTTTCTCATGCCCTTTTTTTCTTCTTCTGGGACTCCTATGATTCACATGATGGGTCATTTAACATTGTCTCAGAGGTCTCTGAGATTGTCCTCATTTCTTTTCATTCTTTTTTCTTTTTTCCTCTCTGCTTTATATTTCCATCATTCTATCTTCAATCTCACTTATCCTATCTTCTGCCTCAGTTACTCTACTGTTGATTCCCTCCAGAGTGCTTCTTATATCAGTTATTGCATTATTCATTATTGATTCACTTTTTTATTTCTTCTAGGTCCTTGTTAAACATTTCTCGCATCTTCTCAATCCTTGACTATAGACTATAGTTTCTAGTCTATTTATCTGTAACTCCATTTTGTTTTCAAGATTTTGGATCATCTTTACTATCATTATTCTGAATTCTTTCTCAGGTAGACTCCCTATCTCCTCCTCTTTTATTTGGTTTGGTGGACATTTATCATGTTCCTTTACTTGCTGAATATTTCTCTGCCTTTTCATTTTGTTTAGACTGCTGTGTTTGGGGTGGTCTTTCTGTAGGCTGGAAGGTTGCAGTTCCTCTTTATTGTGGAGCTTGTTCCCATGGTGGGGGTGGACTAGTGGCTTGCAAGGCTTCCTGGTTAGGGGAGCTTGCATCTGTGTTCTGGTAGGTGGAGCTGGAACTCTTCTCTCTGGAGTGCAATGAAGTGTCCAGTAGTGAGTTTTGAGGTGTCTATGGGTTTGGCATGACTTTGGGCAGCCTGTATTTTAATGCTCAGGACTGTGTTCCTGTGTTGCTGGAGAATGAGTGTGGTATGTCTTGCTCTGGAACTTGTTGGCTCTGGGGTGGAGCTTGGTCTCAATGTAGGTATGGAGGCTTTTGAATTAGCTCCTATCTATTAATGTTCCCTAGATTCAGGAGTTCTCTGGTGTTTTCAAGTTTTGGATTTAAGCCTCCTGCCTCTGACTTCCAGTCTTATTCTTACAGTAGCCTCACGACTTCTCCATCCATATAGCACAGTTGATAAAACATCTAGGTTAATGGTGTAAAAATTTTCCACAGGGAGGGACACTCAGAGAAGTTCACAGCATTGCATGGAGATGTGAAGAGTGAGGAGCCAGATAGAGGTGACCAGAAGGAGAAGAGGGAGTCAAAAGGGGAGAGATCAGTCTAGTTGGTAATCAATTCTCTATGTGCTCTCCACAGTCTGGAACACCCAGAGAGATTCACAGAGCTAAGTAGAGAAGAGGAGGGGGAGGGAGGAGATAGATGTGACCTGAGGGAGAAAAGGGAGAGTCAAAAGTGGAGAGAGCAATCAAGTCAGTAATCACACCTCTAAGTGAAAATGGATATTGAAGATTAGATTCTTAAAGGTACAAAATTGATAACAAATAGCAAAAAGCAAAGATTAAAAATCTAGAGTTTAAATTCTCAAAAATACAATATTAAAAATACAAGACAAAATTAATCATAAAAATTATAAAAATGTTTATATGAAATTTGTTTTAAAAATAGGGTCTTTGTTCCACAAGGTAATAGTAGGTCATAAAATGAAAATTAAAGGAGTAATAAAGAACTTAAAAATAAAAAAAAATTTAAAAATGATAATAGTAAAAATATATCTAGGAATTTCTTTGGAGATGTTGTGGGTAGTGTAGGGCCAGTTCAGTTTCAGAATGTTCCTTGTTCCAGCTTGTATTTCTTCTCAAGGTCTATAGGCCCTTTCCAATGCTTAGTCAATGTTAACTATAGGGTTTTAACCTGTTGCACCTGTCGCTTCCAGAGTGGTTCCCTCTTCTTTGTTTATTTTGGCTTCCTCTGTTTGCAAGTCTCTCCAGTGTCTAATTTCTGCCCTGACACAAGGGGGTGAAGGTGGTCACATATTTAGGTTCACTTGTTCAGTTGTGTTGTAGGGAGGGAGGAACACTGTAAACAAATATCACTGGCGTGTGTGGGGTGTGCTCGCAGTGTATGGATCACACTGGGCTTGCCCCAGCTCGCAGCAGCATGTGCTTTCTCGGTCTACACTATTCAGGCTCCAGCTTGTTCTGCAGGGGTACTGTCCAAAGCAGGCCCTATGTTTTGTGCACTTCCCAGGTCTAAACTGCTCAGGTTCAGATTCTCGGGTACTCTGCAAGGGCACAGACTCGGTTGGGCGTGCATTTTGTGCCCTTCTCAGGTTAAGCAACTCAGGAGACCAGGTGCTTGGCGAGCACACTGTCTCAGGTGGACCATGCATCTTAATCACGTCCCTGACCTGGCAGTTTCCCAGGTGCACCGCTAGAGAAGCGTCTCTAGTGTGTCGTGTGTCTCCCCTGGGGAGCTGATCTCAGGCTGCGAACCTCCTGGCAGATGTTAACCATCTAGGATCCCAGGAAGACGTTGTTGGCAACTGAGAGCCTGCTCATAGTATGGTGGAGGATGCCGATCTCTGGGGCAGAGATTGCCACTTGCCTTCCGGCTCTGGCTGTCGCACGCCTGTCTCTCTGCCTCCAGTAGGGGGAGGAGCCTGTACGCAGACAACTAGCTCTCCTTTGGTATTCACCCAATCCTTTGTTCTATGAGCGGGCCAGGCTGTGTGTTAGGTAAGAGCCTTTCATGGAAAAGTTCCCTTATTTTTCTCTCTGCTATCCCACAGTTTAGGTTGCTATCTCACGTTAGCTCCCTCAGGTTGTCCTCAGGGCTTGCAGGCCTGGTCCTTTACCCTAAGCATTCAGCCCGTGACTCCCTGTCCAGCCCCAGCTCACTGGTGGCAGCTGCCAGCATCTGGGCTACTTCTCCACTGGGAGTGGTGGTTAGGAGCCTATTCTGTGGGTTTTTGGTTTTTTTTTTTCCCCTGGTTATGTTGCCCTCTGAGATTCCAAAACTCCCCACAGACCCACCAATTAAAGGATTTCCTTCTGTTTGGAAACCTCCTCCTTCACAACTCTCTCCCCAAGATGGGTCTCCCTCCCTAACACTTTTGTCTCTCTTTTTATCTTTTATATTTCATCCTACCTCCTTTCGAAAAGAATGGGCTGTGTTTCTGGGTGCCTGATGTCCTCCACCAGCGTCCAGAGGTTGTTTTGTGGAAGTTGCTCAGCATTCAAATGATCTTTTGATGAATTTGTGGGGAGAAAGTGGTCTCCCCGTCCTAATCTTCCACCATTTGGGTACCACCCTCAATAAGTATTATTTGTAAAGCAGCTTTTAATTTACAGAACAAATGAGCAGATAGCACAGGGAGTTCTCATATACTCTGCCCACCCAACCTCTGTAGACTGTTACCCCTATTATTCACATCTTACATTAGAATGGTATATTTGTCACAATTAATAAACCAATGATACATTATTGTTAGCTAAATCCCATACGTGTTCAGATTTTCCTAAATTTTACCTATTGTCTTTTTTCTGCTCCAGGATCGGACCCCAGATACATGTTACATTTAGTCTGTCTGTCTCCTCTAGACTGGGACAGTTTCTCAGATTTTCTACCTTTTGATGACTGACCTTGACTGTTTGATGAGTGCTTGTCAGGTATTTTGTTCAATGTCCCTCTTTGGGCCTTTTCTGATTTTTTTTTTTTTTTTTTGTAATTATACTGAGGCTTTGGATTTGAGGGGGAAATGCCATAGAGATAAAACACTATTTTCATTAAATTATATCACTTTATATCCATTTGATTTATAGCTATTGATGTTGGCTTTGATAACCTGACTGAGGTAGTGCTTGTCAGGTTTCTCCACTGTACTTTTTTTGCCCCACCTTTCCAAAATGTATTTTTTGGGGAGGGAGGGGAGAAAATCACTACCTACAGTATCTAAGGTTATTGATACTTCTCCTGGCAATCTTGATTCCAGCTTGTGCTTCATTCAGCCCAGCATTTCTCATGATGTACTCTGTGTATAAGTTAAATAAGCAAGGTGACAATATACAGCCTTGACATACTCCTTTTCCTATTTGGAACCAGTCTGTTGTTCCATGCCCAGTTCTAACTATTGCTTCCTGGCTTGTATACAGGTTTCCCAAGAGGCAGGTCAGATGGTATGGTATTCCCATCTCTTTCAGAATTTTCCACAGTTTATTGTGATCCGCACAGTCAAAGGCTTTGGCATTGTCAATAAAGCAGAAATAGATGTTTTTCTGGAACTCTCTTGCTTTTTTGATGATCCAATAGATGTTGGCAATTTGATCTCTGGTTCCTCTGCCTTTTCTAAAACTAGCTTGAACATCTGGAAGCTCACGGTTCACATAATGCTGAAGCCTGGCTTGGAGAATTTTGAGCATTACTTTACTAGCATGTGAGATGAGTGCAATTGTGTGGTAGTTTGAGCATTCTTTGGCATTGCCTTTCCTTGGGATTGGAATGAAAACAGAACTTTTCCAGCCCTGTGGCCACTGCTGAGTTTTCCAAATTTGCTGGCATGTTGAGTGCAGCACTTTCACAGCACCCTCTTTTAGGATTTGAAATAGGTCAACTGGAATTTCATCACCTCCACTAGCTTTGTTTGTAGTGATGCATCCTAAGGCCCACTTGACTTCGCATTCCAGGATGTCTGGCTCTAGGTGAGTGATCACACCATTGTGATTATCTAGGTCGTGAAGATCTTTTTTGTATAGTTCTTCTGTGTATTCTTGCCACCTCTTCTTAATATCTTTTGCTTTTCTTGGGTCCATACCATTTCTGTCTTTTATTGAGTCCATCTTTGCATGAAATGCTCCCTTGGTAGCTCTAATTTTCTTGAAGAGATCTCTGGTCTTGTCTTTCCCATTCTATTGTTTTCCTCTATTTCTTTGCACTGATCACTGAGGAAGGCTTTCTTATCTCTCCCTGTTATTTTTTGGAACTCTGCATTCAAATGTGTATATCTTTCCTTTTTTCCTTTGCTTTTCACAGCTATTTGTAAGGCCTCCTCAGACAGCCATTTTGCTTTTTTGCATTTCTTTTTCTTTGGGATGGTCTTGATCCCTGTCTCCTGTACAATGTCACGAACCTCCATTCATAATTCATCAGGCACTCTGTCTATCAGATCTAGTCCTTTAAATCTATTTCTCACTTCCACTGTATAATCATAAGGGATTTGATTTAGGTCATACCTGAATGGTCTAGTGGTTTTCCCTACTTTCTTCTATTTAAGTCTGAATTTGGCAATAAGGAGTTCATGATCTGAGCCACAGTCAGCTCCCAGTCTTGTTTTTGCTGACTGTGTAGAGCTTCTCCATCTTTGGCTGCAAAGAATATAATCAATCTGATTTCAGCATTGGCCATCTGCTGATGTCCATGTATAGAGTCTTCTCTTGTGTTGTTGCAAGAGGGTGTTTGCTATGACCAGTGCATTCTCTTGGCAGAACTCTATTAACCTTTGCCCTGCTTCATTCTGTACTCCATGTCCAAATTTGCCTGTCACTCCAGGTGTTTCTTGACTTCCTACTTTGGCATTCCAGTCCCCTATAGTGAAAAGGACATCTTTTTTGGGTGTTAGTTCTAAAAGTTTTTGTAGGTCTTCATAGAACCATTCAACTTCAGCTTCTTCAGCATTACTGGTTGGGGCATAGACTTGGATTACCATGATATTGAATGGTTTGCCTTGTAAGTGAACAGAGATCATTCTGTTGTTTTTGAAATTGCATCCAAGTACTGCATTTCAGACTTTTTTGTAGAGTATGATAGCTACTCCATTTCTTCTAAGGGGTTCTTGCCCACAGTAGTAGATATAATGGTCTTCTGAGTTAAACTCACCCATTCCAGTCCATTTTAGTTCACTGATTCCTAAAATGTCAATGTTCACTTTTGCCATCTCCTGTTTGACCACTTCCAATTTGCCTTGATTCATGGACTTAACATTCCAGGTTCCTATGCAATATTGCTCTTTACAGAGTCGGACCTTGCTTCTGTCACCAGTCACATCCATAACTGTCTATTGTTTTTGCTTTTGCTCCATCTCTTCATTCTTTTTGGAGTTATTTCTCCACTGATCTCCAGTAGCATATTGGGCCCCTACCGACCTGGGGAGTTCATCTTTCAGTGTCTTATCTTTTTGCCTTTTCATATTGCTCATGGGGTTCTCAACGCAAGAATACTGAAGTGGTTTGCCATTCCCTTCTCCAGTGGACCACATTTTACAACCTCGCTATAATCACTTATTAGTTTCAGGAGGTTGGTTTTTCTTTTTTTTTTTCTCTCTCTCTTTGGGATTTTCTAAATAGAAATGTTCACATGTCATCTGCAAACAAAGACACAACATTTTTCTTTTCCTTCCCAATCTGTGTACCTTTTATTTCCTTTTCTGTTTGTTTGTTTTTTTATTAGCT
Organism: Muntiacus reevesi; assembly: GCF_963930625.1. Classification (NCBI taxonomy): domain Eukaryota; kingdom Metazoa; phylum Chordata; class Mammalia; order Artiodactyla; family Cervidae; genus Muntiacus; species Muntiacus reevesi. Next base: position 92,364,219 of record NC_089252.1, read on the forward strand.
AGTACTTCCAGTAGGGTGTCGAAAAGATTTCCTTTAATTAAGCTTAGTTTATAAACTTACATTTAGTCTCATTTCTTAGCATATCAATTATATTTCCTTTTTTAATGTTTTAGTTGTTTTTCTATAGTTTGCAATATGCCTTTACAAGTAACCACAACCAATGAACACAGTTATGCTTTCTGAGCAGTGAAAGTCGCTCATTCATGTCCAACTCTGCTGTACCATGGACTGTAGCCTGCCAGGCTCCTCTGTCCATGGAGTTCTCCAGACCAGAATACTGGAGTGGGTAGCCATTCCCTTCTCCAGGGGATCTTCCTAACCCAGGGATTGAACCCAGGGCTCCCGCATTGCAGGTGGATTCTTTACCATCTTGAGCCACCAGGGAAGGCCTCCTGGGTAGTGCAGTTGCCATATAACAGAGCACTCTCACTTCCTCCCTCCAGTCCCTTTTACCACTGCTGCCATTTACTTCACTTATCTACAGGGTATATTTTACTTTCATGTGGTCTTTCAATGCTCTTCCTTTCTTTATGTAGATCCAAGTTTCTGACCTATATTATTTTCTTTCTTTTTGAAAATGTCTCTTAACATTTCTCGTAAGGCAGGCCTAGTGGCTGAGATGGAAAAGAATCTGCCTGTGATGCAGGAGACCTGGGTTTGACCCCTGGGTCGGAAGATCTCCAGGAGAAGAGAACCGCTATCCACTCCGGTATTTTTACTTGGGAAATCCCATGGAGAGAGCAGCCTGGCAGGCTTCAGTCCATGGTGTTGCAGAGTTGGACACAACTGAGTGGCTAAGCACATTTGAGAGCACAAGACTACTGGTGGCAGTTTCACTCAGGGTTTATCTAAGAAAATCTTTATATACCCTTCACTTTTGAATAACAAGTTTGATGGATACAGAATACTAAGTGGGACCTTTTCTTTCAACAGTTTCTATCTTTTATTTATTCTCTACTTCCTTGCATGGTTTTGAGGTTTTTTATAAGAAGTTTGATATAATTCTTAGCATTATTCCTTTACAGATAAGCTTTTAAATCCTTTGTAGCTTCTTTCAAGATTATCTTTTTGTCTTTGACATTCTCCAGATTGAATATGATATGCTAACATTTAGATTTTTGGTATTTATTCGACTTGCTGTTTTCAGACTTCTGAATCTGTGGTTCAGTGTCTCTCATTAATTTTGGAAAATTCTTGGCTATTATCAGTTTGATAATTTTCTCTATTTTCTCTATCATATATTCCAAATATGTGTAAGTTATACCTTTTTCAATTGTCCTACAATTCTTGGACATTCTTGGGTGCTTTTATTTCCATTCATTCTTAATTCTGCATTTAAGTTTGTAAAGTTTCTACATATCTAACTTGAGTTTTACTGATTATTTTCTTGTCTGTGTCCAGGCTACTGATGAGATTATTAAAAATATTCTTCATTTCTGTTTCAGTGTTGTTATTTTTTTCTTTTCTATCATTTCCTTTTGAGTCCTTATTAGAGCTTTCATCTCTGTTTATATTACTCATACATTCTTGCATAATGTCTACTTTTTACATTAGAGATCTTAATATCATTCAATTCAGTTCAGTTCAGTCACTCAGTTGTGTCCAACTCTTTGTGACCCCATGGACTGCAGCATGCAGATTAATGTCATTAATCATGGTTATTTAAAATTCCCTACTGAATTATTTTAAGATCTGTCATATGTGACTTTAGTTCTTGTCTCTCCAGACTACCTTGCTTCTCCAGACTACCTTTTAGCATGTCTTGTAAGTTGTTTTTTTTAAAGTCAGATGTGAAATATCAGGCAATGGGAATTAAGACAAAGTGGTATTTAGTGTGTGGTTTTATGTTACCCCGTCTAGGAACTGGGTTATGTTTAATATTTTCTGGAGCTATGCATACCAGATGCTTCAGTTTCCTCTGGTGTTCTTGTTAGCTTCTTCCACTATTGGATTTTCCTAAGAACTCCTTCTAAAATAAACTCTGTGTCCCACAGCTCCTTCTGTTGTAATTCACTGTTATTTTTGTGGAGTCCTTGTTGATGTGCTGGTAAGTTGTGTGTGGGTAGGGGGAGGCATTCTACAATCTTGCTATTAAATGTCAGTCTTGTAAAAGAATGAAACTAGAGCACTTTCTAACACCATACACAAAAATAAACTCAAAATGGATTAAAGATCTAAATGTAAGACCAGAAACTATAAAACTCCTAGAGGAGAATATAGGCAAAACACTCTCCAACATAAATTACAGCAGGATCCTCTTTGATCCACCTCCCAGAATATTGGAAATAAAAGCAAAAATAAACAAATGGGACCTAATGAAATTTAAAAGCTTTTGCACAACAAAGGAAACTATAAGCAAGGTGAAAAGACAGTCCTCAGACTGGGAGAAAATAATAGCAAATGAAGCAACAGACAAAGGATTAATCTCAAAAATATACAAGCAACTCCTACAGCTCAATTCCAGAAAAATAAATGACCCAATCAAAAAATCGGCCAAAGAACTAAACAGACATTTCTCCAAAGAAGACATACAGATGGCTAACAAACACATGAAAAGATGCTCAACATCACTCGTTATCAGAGAAATGCAAATCAAAACCACAATGAGGTACCATTACACGCCAGTCAGGATGGCTGCTATCCAAAAGTCTACAAACAATAAATGCTGGAGAGGGTGTGGAGAAAAGGGAACCCTCTTACACTGTTGGTGGGAATGCAAACTAGTACAGCCGCTATGGAGAACAGTGTGGAGATTTCTTAAGAAACTGGAAACAGAACTGCCATATGACCCAGCAATCCCACTTCTGGGCATACACACCAAGAAGACCAGATCTGAAAGAGACATGTGCACCCCAATGTTAATTGCAGCATTGTTTATAATAGCCAGGACATGGAAGCAACCTAGATCCCCATCAGCAGACAAATGGATAAGGAAGCTGTGGTACATATACATCATGGAATATTACTCAGCCATTAAAAAAAATTCATTTGAATCAGTTCTAATGAGATGGATGAAACTGGAGCCCATCATACAGAGTGAAGTAAGCCAGAAAGATAAAGACCATTACAGTATACTAACACATATATATGGAATTTAGAAAGATGGTAATGATAACCCTATATGCAAAACAGAAAAAGAGACACAGATGTATAGAACAGACTTTTGGACTCTGTGGGAGAAGGCGAGGGTGGGATGTTTCGAGAGAACAGCATGGAAACATGTATATTATCTATGGTGAAACAGATCACCAGCCCAGGTGGGATGCATGAGTCAAGTGCTCGGGCCTGGTGGGCTGGGAAGACCCAGAGGAATTGGGTGGAGAGGGAGGTGGGAGGGGGGATCGGGATGGGGAATACATGTAAATCCATGGCTGATTCATGTCAATGTATGACAAAAACCACTACAATATTGTAAAGTAATTAGCCTCCAACTAATAAAAATAAATGAAAAATAAATAAATAAAATCACAGAAATGGAAAAATAAAATAAAATAAATAAATGTCAGTCTTTTAATGGGCCTGAATCGCTGGGTTGTGACCTTCAGAAGTATTTTTCTTAGCCTTTTTTTTTTCCTTCCTTTAGGTGACACTTGAAGATTAAAGGGGCCTAAAGTTGGCTTATAGCCCTCTTCCCAAATCAAATAAAGCTCCAATAGCCTTCAAGAGTGAGTCTTTTTTTTTTTTTTTTTTTTTTGGAGAATGCCCTGAAAGTACTTCAAAAGGGTAGCTTTCGCTGTTCCACTTCACCAAAACAAGAGGTCTTTTCCCTAGGATCATTACCATGGAAATTTGGTGAGCTTCCTCAAGTTCAAACTCATGAGAGTGTGAGGGTCCCCTTAAGACTGCACTGAAAGTTTCTTACTCTCAAGTTAATTCACACTCAGTCTCCAGCAATTCATTCCTTCCAATTTGTGACTCTAGTGTCTTCTGCTCCAGGTAAGTTGATCTTGACTGAGATTCTCTGTAATATTCCTCTGTCTCTCCAGACTTTCAGATGGTGCTTTGCACTGGGGCCTCAGTTCTCTGGTGCAGCTAAGAAAGCTCATTGATTTAGTCAGTTTATTTAGCTGTTTTGTCATTGTTGTAAGGATCAGAGTGGTTGAAAGAGATCGCCAATCACATTACACGCCAATCACATTACAGGTTGGAGCTGAAATTGGAACTCCATGCCCTACACTTTTAGAGCACTCATTGCTTAATTCTTTTGGAATCTTTATTGTGTATTTTCTACTTCTATTTCAAAAAGCTGCTGATTTGGTGAGGGTGACCCTGTAATTATCCTTAGATCCCTTTTAATTTCATTATTCTAATATTAAATTATGTACTATAAATCTACTAAAAATTTATTACAAATGAGAATGGTAAATTTAAAAAAGTTACCCTAGAGAAGATGCTAGAATCTGTAGGATCCTATGGATTCATTGTCCACTGGTCTTGGCTCTGCATACTCTGAAGGTGTATTTTTGGTCTATAATTTCCTTTGAAAACAATGTGAGATAGTAAAACTGCATATCTAGTGCACTTTGTATTAATATTTTATGCTGTTGGAAAAATCTACATGATCCAGATGGTAACGATAACCCTATATGCAAAACAGAAAAAGAGACACAGAAGTACAGAACAGACTTTTGAACTCTGTGGGAGAAGGTGAGGGTGGGATGTTTCGAAAGAACAGCATGTATATTATCTATGATGAAACAGATCACCAGCCCAGGTGGGATGCATGAGACAAGTGCTCGGGCCTGGTGCACTGAGAGGACCCAGAGGAGTAGGGTAGAGAGGGAGGGGGGAGGGGGGATCGGGATGGGGAATACGTGTAACTCTATGGCTGATTCATGTCAATGTATGACAAAACCCACTGAAATATTGTGAAGGAATTAGCCTCCAACTAATAAAAAAAAAAAAAAATCTACATGATCCAATATCAAATTCAGTCATGGTCCCCTTCTTTGGAGATTTACAATTAATGAGAAGACCATTTTAAGGTATTAAAAGTTACTTTTTGCTAAAGTGAAAAAGACTGTGAATTAAAATATAAAATACTCTTTTTTTAAATTGAATATATCTCCGTTTATATATTCAGGAGTCTGACTTCATTCCACTGGCTTTTAAACAATAAGTACTTTCTAAAAACCCAAGTGACTATTTATTTAGTCTGTAACTAAGGAAAATTGCTGAAATGATAAGCATTCATGTTGGTAATGTGTACAGTGTTTAGAAAGAACATCAAAAAATGTATGGAAGAACATGCAAACTAAGCCAGCAGTAGGTCTTTGAAAAGGAGAATGTTGATTTGGGGCCTCTGATCTGTATGCTACCCCATTTCTCTACTGACAAGATGTTCATTTTTAGGCACCTAAAAGTCTGAACTATTAAGAAGCTCTACTTCAGAATCAATGTTGGTTTTGTCTCCAACTCCTTCACAGACAGACTTTCTTTGAAATCAATTCCTCTTTGGGGCTAATTGTTTAAAAGCCATGACATCATTTCCAGGTTAAATACATGTCTGTACTATTCTCAGAGTTAAAAGAAAAAAAAGAGAGAGAGAGAGGAAAAAAAAAAAGCAATCTTCAAGTACTATGTTCAACATACTGAAAAATGTCTAGAATACTAAAGCAATTCCAAAGGCAAATTTTTGGTGTGACAGATGCATAATAACACAGGCTGAAGGGTCTTAGAAAAGCATCCTGTAGCTACTTTAACAAGAGTACTGAGTATCATCTATAATTCATGCAAGTGCATTGAAACTTTCTGCTGCCATCCAAGAAAGATGGTTTTCAAAGCTACAGAGTGCAATAATCCAATATTCCTTGTAGAGAGTTCCATACATCTCATATAGATTTTACACTGGAGATCATTTCTATGCTGAAATCCTCAGGAACACAATGTTATATTTTCAGAAAACACAGATTTATGCTATGTGTTACGTCTGGAGGCTTGGAGTGTAGCCATTAGATCATCAAGTTGAGAATATATTTCTAGTTAGCTTCCTCAACATTGCAGAGGTCACCACAAAACAAATGGGTGTCCAAATGCTTCAAGAACTTCATTTTTTGTGTTCAATATATTTTTCAATTAGAAAATAAGTTTGACAATTAGAATATACTCCTGGTGAAAGTCAAAATGACCCAAGAGTATAATTCAATCATTTCTTTTACAGAATGGAACTTAAGAAATGAGACCAACTTCTGCTGAATTGTGTTGCAGACCCAAAATGGTGAGCTTCATAAAATAGTTTATTTGCAACTTTCAGAAAACAATAGTGCTATAGTCAACCAGAAACAGGTAGTCATTATAAGTTACTACGAAGCATTAGATTATATCATCAAAAAAGCAAGGTAATTTTAAACAGACCAGTGTATGCAATATAATTTATAATCAGATTCCAATTAGGGAAATTCTCTGTCCACAGTAATCTTCCAGTGGCCACCTCTCCCTCCAATACTTCTCTCCTTTCTTTGGGGTACTATGAAATATCTTCATTGCACTGCACTACACTGCCCTAGAATTCTGGATTACCCAATATAGTATGCAACTTCTTCCCTAGGACTGTGCCAGTTACTAGATGCCCATTGTAGAGCTAAGGTGTCATTACAACTTAAGACTGTACTACCACAAAGTAGACATGAAAGAATATTTGTTGAACAATTAACAATTATCAGTGAATAAACAAACACATGAACAAATGAACTGATAATTAGTAAATAAATACATTTTCTTCTGACAGACTTGCTTTTCCCACTTTTTATTTCAAGGCTAGAGAAGTTTTTTTGAACTGTGATTTCATTATAGAACAGATTTAGATTTATGAAAAAGGTACTAAGATGGTAAAAAGTTCTGATATATCACATATCCCTCTCCTATTATTAGCATCTTACATCAGTATGTTATGTTTGTCACAATTAATGAACCAATACTAATGAGTTATTACTAGCTAAGTCCCATACTTTATTCAGATTTCAGTTTTCACCTAATATTCTTTTTCTGTTCTAGGATTTCATTTCAGATACCATATATACTTGTCATGTCTAAAGATTCTAAAGAGTTAGGTTCTTCTTGGCTGGGACAATTTCTCAGCTAAGCTTATAAGTGTTTTGAGGAGTACTATTCAAGTATGTTGTAGATTGTCCCTCTATTAAGCTTCATCTGGTGTATTTCTCATGATTAGACTGGAGCTAGCTACAAGGTTTTGGGAAGAAAGACCATAGAGGAAAAATGCCATTCTCATCATATCATATCAAGGGTATATGCTATCAACTAGACTTATTACTTATCATCTGACCTGGGTCACTAGGCTGAGGTAGAGCTTGTCAGGTTTCTCCACTGTGTTATTGTGTTACTCTCCCCCTTAATCCTGTCCTCTTTGGAAGCAAGTTACTGTGCACATCTCACATTTAAGGGATGGGGAGTTATGTTCCACTTCCTAGAAGCAGCGTGTCTATATAAAATATTTGTAATTTTCTGCACAGGAGATTTGCATATTTCTCCAGTTAATTTATTTGATTATTTATTTATATCAGTACAGACATATTGATATTTATTTTACACTTTGGATTGTAATCCAATTTTACTTTATTTTGTTCCTCAAATAGTTTCACTTTTGGCCATTAGGAGCTCTTTCATTTCACTTCTGTGTCCCTTTGACACACTCCATCATTGTGGGTTTTTTCCTTTCATTTTTCAGAGCACTTTACTTCCTGACTCCACAAAAAGGTCCAGGCTAAATCTTGTTTATTTTCTATCCCAGTCCTAGAATCAGACATTTTCCCAAAAAACCCTGGTTCCTTTTTTTGGAGAATAGCATTAGAAACCAAGATCTTGGCACAGGGTTCTATAGGGTTTTGTTCCTGTTGTTCTTAGTTTACATGTTTGTTCACAGGTTATTGGTAATGTTTTCTCTGGTGGTTCCCATATGTAACTTTTGACAAATTACCTGGAAAATGGGTATAATAATTTGTGTATTTTAAATGGAGTAACTAGCAGAGTGTCATGAGTAAAAGCAAAAGCAACAGTAGCTCTAAGTGATAATTACAGTTTACTAGAAATGAAGCAAATGATAATTTGCTTCCCAAAGTCAATTTCAATTCTCTAGAGGTTGTGTTTTTGTTTTGAGCTGTCCTTATTGTCTGTTTGAGCTTCCCTTATGGCTCAGATGGTAAAGAATCCACCTGCAATGCAGGAGACCTCAGTTCGATCCCTGGGTTGGGAAGATCCCCTGAAGAAAGGAAAGACTACCCACTCCAGTATTCTGGCCTGGAGAAGTCCATGGATGGTATAGTCCAGTTCAGTTCAGTTCAGTCACTTAGTTGTGTCTGACTCTTTGTGACACCATGGACTGCACCATGCCAGGCTTCCCTGTCCATCGCCAACTCTGGAACTTACTCAAACTCATGTCCATAGAGTCAGTGATGCATCCTGGCATCTCATTCTCTGTCGTCCCCTTCTCCTCCCTCCTTCAATGTTTCCCAGTTTCAGGGTCTTTTCCAATGAGTCAATTCTTTGCATCAGATGGCCAAAGTATTGGAGCTTCAGTTTTAGCGTCAGTCCTTCCAGTGAATATTCAGGACTGATTTCCTTTAGGATGGACTGGTTGGATCTCCTTGCAGTTCAAGGGACTCTCAAGAGTCTTCTCCAACACCACAGTTCAAAAGCATCAATTCTTCACCACTCACCTTTCTTTACAGTCCAACTCTCACATCCATACATGACAACTGGAAAAATCATAGCTTTGACTGGATGGACTATTGTTGGCAAAGTAACGTCTCTGCTTTTTAAAATGCTGGCTAGTTTGGTCATAGCTTTTCTTCCAAGGAGCAAGTGTCTTTAATTTCATGGCTGCAGTCACCATCTGCAGTGATTTTGAAGCCCAAGAAAATAAAGTCTCTCACTGTTTCCCCATTTATTTGCCATGAGGTGATGGGACTGGATGCCATGATCTAAGTTTTCTGAATGTGGAGTTTTAAGCCAGATTTTTCACTCTCCTCTTTCACTTTCATCAAGAGGCTCTTTAGTTCTTCTTCACGTTCTGCCAAAACAGTGGTGTCATCTGCGTATCTAGGTTATTGATATTTCTCCTGACAATCTTGATTCTAGCTTGTGCTTCTCAGCATCTCACATGATGTACTCTGCATATAAGTTAAATAAGCAGGGTGACAGTATACAACATTGACATACTTCTTTCCCAATTTGGAAGCAGTCTGTTGCTCCATGTCCAGTTCTAACCATTGAATCCTGACCTGCATACAGATTTGTCAAGAGGCAGGTCAGGTGGTATAGTATTCTCATCTCTTTCAGAATTTTCCACAGTTTATTATGATCCACACAGTCAAAGGCATAGTCAATAAAGCAGAAGTAGATGTTTTTCTGGAACTCTCTTGCTTTCTCGATGATCCAATGGATGTTGGCAATTTGATCTCTGGTTCCTCTGCCTTTTCTTGAGCCAGCTAAACATCTGGAATTTCACAGTTCACATAATGCTGAAGCCTGGCTTGGAGAATTTTGAGCATTACTTTACTAGCATGTGAGATGAATGCAATTGTGCAGAAGCTTGAGCATTCTTTGGCATTGCCTTTCTTTAGGATTGGTGTGAAAACTGACCTTTTCCAGTCCTGGGGCCACTGCTGAGTTTTCCAAATTTGCTGGCATGTTGAGTGCAGCACCTTCACAGCATCATCTTTCAGGATTTGAAATAGCTACTCAACTGGAATTCCATCACCTCTACTAGCCTTGTTCATGGTGATGCTTCCGAAGGTGCACTTGACTTCACATTCCAGGATGTGTGGCTCTAGGTGAGTGATCACACCATTGTGGTTATCTGGGTCATGAAGATTTTTTTTGTACAGTTCTTCTGTGTATTCCTGCCAACTCTTCTTAATATTTTCTGCTTCTGTTAGGTCCATACTATTTCTTCCCTTTATTGAGCCCATCTTTGCATGAAATGTTCCCATAGTATCTCTAATTTTCTTGAAGAGATCTCTAGTCTTTCCCATTCTATTGTTTTCCTCTATTTTTTTGCACTGATCACTGATGAAGGCTTTCTTATCTCTCCTTGCTATTCTTTGGAACTCTACATTCAAATGGATATAACTTTCCTTTTCTCCTTTGCCTTTAGCGTCTCTTCTTTTCTCAGCTATATATATGGCCTCCTCAGACAACCATTTTGCCTTTTTGCATTTCTTCTTCTTTGGGATGGTCTTGATACTTGCCTCCTGTATAATGTCATGAACCTCTGTCCATAGTTCTTCAAGCACTCTATCAAATCTAATCCCTTGACTCTATTTGTCACTCCCACTGTTTAATCACAAGGAATTTGATTAAGGTCATACCTGAATATTCATTGGAAGGACTGATGCTGAAGCTGAAACTCCAAAGTTTGACTACCTGGTATGAAGAACTGACTCATTTGAAAAGACCCTGATGCTGGGAATGATTGAAGAGGAAGAGAAGGGGACAAGAGGATGCGATGGTTGGATGACATCCCTGACTCAATAGACATGAGTTTGAGCAAGCTCCAGGAGTTTGTGATGGACAGGGAAGCCTGGCATACTGTAGTCCATGGGGTCGCAAAGAGTCAGCCATGACTGAGTGACTGAACTGAATTGAACTGAATGGTCTAGTGGTTTTTCCTACTTTCTTCAATTTAAGTCTGAATTTGGCAATAAGGAGTTCATGATCTGAGCCACATCAACTTCTGGTCTTGTTTTTGCTGACGGTATAGAGCTCCTCCATCTTTGGCTGCAAAGAATATAATCAATCTGACTTCAGTATTGACCATGTGGTGATGTACATGTGTAGAGTCTTCTCTTGTGTTGTTGGAAAAGGGTGTTTGCTATGGTCAGTGCATTCTCTCAGCAAAACTCTATTAGCCTCTGCCTTGCTTCCCTGTGTACTCCAAGGCCAAATTTGCCTGTTACTCCAGTCACTGCATAATCCATGGGGTCACAAAGAGTCAGAGAGGACTGAGAGACTTTCACTTTCACTTTATCATCTATTTGAACAAGTGGGAAATTAGACGTTCCCATTCTAGCTCTGCTTGTTAAAAAGGATTTAATCAAATCATCCAGTGTATCCTTTTCTATAATGGGTATAATAGTGAAAGTTGCTCAGTCATGTCCAACTCTTTGCAAACCCATGGACAATACAGTCCATGGAATTCTTCAGGCCAGAATACAGGCATGGGTAGCCTTTCCCTTCCAAGGGATCTTGCCAACCGAGGGATTGAACCCAGGTCTCCTGCATTGCAGGTGGATACTTTACCAGCTGAGTCACAGGGGAAACCCAAGAATACTGGAGTGGGTAGCCTATCCCTTCTCCAGAGGATCTTCCTGACCCAGGAATTGAACCGGGGTCTTTTCCATTGCAGGCAGATTTTTTAACAACTGAGATATCAGGGAAGCCCGAGTATAATACAGATTGGCTCAATATAATGCCACAGGATTAGTCTGTATGTAAAACTGATGCAAATCAATGTTTATACAAATATATACTGGCTATATTATTATGATTTTTGTCAGTATCATTAACCTCTCACTCTTTTATTGCTATTTTACCACCTGACTTTTTTTCTCATTTCCCTGGTGGCTCAGATGATAAAGAATCTGCCTGCAATGCAGGAGACCTGGGTTCTATCCCTGGGTGGGGAAGATCCCCTGGATGAGGAAATGGAAACCCACTCCAGTATTCTTGCCTGGAGAATCCCATGGACAGAGCCTGGAGGGCTACAGTTCATAGGGTTACAAAGAGTCAGACACATCTGAGCAACTAACACTTTTACTTTGACCAAAATTATTTACTGTACTATCTTGAATTCTTCCCTTAATTATAAATTTAAATGATACTATGTTTTTAAAACCGGTATCCAAATTCAGATGTGACAATTGCTTTCAAATTCTACTACAGCAAATACACATTAGATGCTTAAAATTTAGCTAACATTTTCCTAACTTGTCCACGGGTATTATTTTAAGGTAATGAGCCCTCTTGGTTCTTCTTTAAGAAACTTAAATTAAACCAAATGTACTAAGTCCACTGAGTTATGTCATAATGAATGTGCGAAGATAGATGTTTGGCACAGCAAGATATGACAGAAAAGTGTAGCATCTCAAAAATGCCCTTATATCGAATTATTGATGCAAAGCAGTTGACTACTGTCCTAAGAGGCAGGGCCATCAACTGTCTAGACATGATCAGATATTAAAGTTGATGGGTTTTGCAATCTGATCATCTTGTTTTCCTTTTACCAAAGTAAAGGCCAGGAGCTTCATGACATCTGATAGACTATAGTATCAGTATACCCACAGGAGTGAAGTTGGCCTCCTAAGCCTGTGTCAACCTAAAGAGATTGATGCCATTTTTTTATCAGTCTGTTTGTTGGGAAGGATGGATAAGGTAGGATAAATATTTATCTCTTTAATCCTTTGAGCCTCACTTCCTTCAAGATACCAGTCATATCCCATACAAAAACACTCTAATTGATCTTAAGACCTGATGGAAACGTGTTGAGGAGGAGAACTGAACTAGGTTTCCATGCTTACGTGTTAAAAGTCACTGCTCCCTCACTGATTTATTTTCATGGACAACAATTTAGCTATTTGTAAGCAGCATTACTATAAAGTACTTCCAGATGTTCAAGCTGGATTTAGAAAAGGTAGAGGAACCAGAGACCAAATTGCCAAAGAGAGATCATACAAAAAGCAAGAGAATTCCAGAAAAAAAAAAGATCTACTTCTGCTTCATTGACTATACCAAAGCCTTTGATGGTGTGGATCACAATAAACTGTGGAAAATTCTTAAAGAGATAGGAATATCAGACCACCTTACCTGCCTCCTGAAAAATCTGTACGCAGGTCAAGAAGCAACAGCTAGAACCAGATATGGAACAACAGACTGGTTCCAAATTGGGAAAGGAGTACACCAAGGCTGTATGCTGTCACCCTGCTTTTTTAATTTCTGTGCAGAGTACATCATGAGACATGCCAGGCTGGATGAAGCACAAGCTGGAATCAAGATTGCCAGGAGAAATATCAATAACCTCAGATATACAGATGACACACCCTTATGACAGAAAGTGAAGAGGAACTAAAGAGCCTCTTGATGGAAATGAAAGAGGAGAGTGAAAAAGCTGGCTTCAAACTCAACATTCAGATAACTAAGATCATGGCATCTGTTCCCATCACTTCATGGTAAATAGATGGGGAAACAGTGGAAACAGTGACAGGTTTTATTTTCTTGGGCTCTATAATCACTGCAGACAGTCACTGCACCCATGAAATTAAAAGACACTTGCTCCTTGGGAGAAAAGTTATGACCAACCTAGACAGCATATTAAAAAGCAGACACATTACTTCACTGACAAAGATCCATCTAGTCAAAGCTATGGTTTTTCCAGTAGTCGTGTATGGATTTGAGAATTGGACTATAAAGAAAGCTGAGCACCAAAGAATTGATGCCTTTGAACTGTGGTGTTGGAGAAGACTCTCAGTGAATTCTAAAGGAAATCAGTCCTGAATATTCATTGGAAGGACTGATGCTGAAGCTGAAGCTCCAATACTTTGGTCACCTAATGTGAAGAGCCAGCTCATTAGAAAAGACCCTGATGCTGGGAAAGATTGAAGGCAGGAGGAGAAGGGGACAACAGCGAATGAGATGGCTGGATGGCATCACCGACTCAATGGACATGAGTTTGAGCAAGCTCTGGGAGTTGGTGATGGACAGGGAAGCCTGGCGTGCTGCAGTCCATGGGGTCACAGAGAGTCAGACATGGCTGAGCAACTGAACAGAACTGAACTGATGCAGTGACCAATGTTTTTATTACTTACATAAAATCTATTTGCAAGTCATCAAAATGGTTAATAAAATATTTCTTATGCATATCTGATCTCTTGATCCTTCAGTATATCTGATTTCTACAGTCAAGTATATTAAAAATCCTAAGGCAGATGTGGTCTTATCAATTGATACATGTTTATTTCCATTTTAACTAATCTGTCGATTTCTATTTTTTCTTAGTTTCCTAGCTACCTATTTTTTTTAATTTATTTATTTTAATTGGAGGCTAATTACTTTACAATACTGTGGTGGTTTTGCCATACACTGACATGAATCAGCCATGGGTATACATGTGTTCCCCTGAGCCCCCCTCCCACCTACCTCCACATCCCATCCCTCTGGGTCATCCCAGTGCACCAGCCCTGAGCACCCTGTCTCATGCATCAAACCTGGACTGGCAATCTGTTTCACATATCCTAGCTACCTATTATTTTGATTTACACATGACTCTTCTACCAGCATACACTTCAAAGATGACTTAATGACGAGACCATATAGAAAGAAAAGGGCTTAAAAATCCACATTTCAATGTTTTACCTGGAGGTGAGTGTAGCTTTCAGAGGAGAAAGGAAAAGACGTTTTCTCCCACTGATGCTAAGTGTTTTGTTTGGTTTAAATCTTGCTGTTAATGGCATGGAAGAAAGAAATAATTTCTGAAGTTAGAAAATTCCTTGAAGAATCTGAAAGTCCCACCACTTGCTTTTTCATGACTGGAATTAGTGATGCATTGGTTTCTTTTTCCAGGCTTCTAAAATGTCATTAAGAACCAACCCAAGGATCATCAGAGAGTCTGGTGCACATGGGAGCAACATTTGACAATGCAGTGCATACTACGGCAACCTCCTTTGAAAGACAAATAGAGAAAGTCAAATTGAGAGGATAGAAAATGCAAGGAGGGATTTCCCTGATGGTCTGGTGGTAAAGACTCCCAATGCATAGAGTGTCATTTCAATCAATAGGTGGAGAACTAACATGCCACATGGCAAGTATTACTATCAAGTACGTCTATACACGATGCTAGTTTGATTGTAATGATGAAATTTTTTTCAGAAAAAGAAAATCCAGGAATTTAACCATAACAGCCCATTTCAAGTTAAATATCCCTTCCTCTCTAAACCAGCCTATTTTAGCAGGGAAGGGGGCATGACCTGTGATTCTGTGTGGTTACCTGACAAACTTGTAGCTCATAATAAGGGCCTATGTGGTAGAGACAGAAAAATTCTTCACTGTTCAACCAAGCCATAACTTGCAGGCTTTCCCCTTCATGGACCAGCAAGTGTACTACTGTTTTGGGGTCCAGATTAAGCATATCAGCCAAGCTATGTTCTTTAAAAAAAAAACAAACACAGTTTTAAGGGAGGGAGTCCTAATTCAAACACACAATTAAAAATTTATTGATGTACCTACATTTCCTCAAAACAAATTCACATTTGGAATATGTGAAGAACTCCTTAAAATCAATGAGAAAAAGAGAGATAACCCAATAGATAAATAAGCAAAAGACTTGGACACTTCATCAGAAAGGATATCAATAAACATAAATAAAAAGTGCTCGACCTCATGAGTCATATGAAAAATGTAAATTAAAAGCACAATGCAGTGTTGCACTATTCCGAGCAGAATAATTAAAATGAGTAAGATGGAAATGCATCAGTGCTGAAGAGAAAGTGGGGCAATCAGAACTCTTCTACATTGCTGAAGGAAGATTCACTTAGGAAAATGATTTTGTACTATTGAGTAATGCCTAACATGTGTATCCCCTGTGATCCAGGAGTTTCACTGTAAGGTACATACCCAGTAGAAATGTGGATATATACTCACCAAAAGACATGTTCAAGAATGTTCACAGCATTATTATTCATGATAGACAAACACTGAAAACGTCATCAACCATAGGCTAAATAAATTGTACAGATGTGCACAACAATAATCTAAATCTACAGACAACAGCAAGGAAAAATGTCATAATAGAACATTGGATGAAAGAAGTCACATGAAAAGAGTATATAATATATGATTAAATTTCTGCAAAGCTCTAAAAGAGAAAGAACTGATATATGTTGATAAAATTCAAGATAATGTTTACCATTGGGAAGTTGAAAGAAGGCAAGAGGCAGGGGTTTGGGAAAGCTGTACACATTGCTTTCTTGACCTGATTGTGTCTATTTTTTAAAAAACTGATCAACCTGTAATTATGATTTTTGAATATATGTAATCAACAGTTGGTTCTTACACCTGGAATACCCAGGGTTAATCCTCAGAAATGGCTCCATAGATGCTCTCTCTCTCACACACACACACACACACACACATTATCTCTCTTTCTCTCTCTCAATAAGTCTGCCCTGTTTTCTTCACTGGTTGTTGTCTTGGACAGGGTCTCCCTGGATGCTGCCAAAATGTCCACTAGCATCCCCAGATTTACATGCTATTCAGTAGGAAGCATAACAAAAAGAGAACTCGTCCACTCTTTCTTGCTGTGAAGATAAAGGAACTGAGTCTCACCAGACCAAACTGAGATGCATGTCCATCCCTATAGGAAGCAGTATGTGCAGGCTGGTGGAACATAGTGAAAGGCTTGGACTATGTCATATGCTCATCCCATCATCTCCCATTTTGGGAGATTAACTGCACTCAGCTAGGTTATTCTTGCTGGGGGTCTCACAACCTGGTTGCAGTCAGACAGATTTTTGTCTGGGCTGGACTCATCTTGAAGATTGCCTCCTCACAGATCTGTGAGAAAAGACTTGGGCAGCTGGGGCTACTTGAGCATCTCCTTCTTCCTCTATGTAGCCTTTCCTCATGGCCTCTCTAGCAAGGTGGCTTCAGGACAACTGGACACGGTGGCTTGAATGGAGAGTAAGATGCCATAAAAGAGGTACAGACATCAAACATTTGGAAAGGTGCTCCACATTGTATATTAGGGAAATACAAGCTAAAACAACAATAAAATAAACTACTTATCTACTAGAATGGCCAAAATCCAGAACACTAACACCACCAAATGCTGGTGAGGATGTGAAGCAGCAAGAACTCTCATTTACTGCTGGTGGGAATGCAAAATAATACAACCACTTTGGAAAACAGTTTAGCAGTTTCTTACAAAACTAAAACACACTCCTAATATACCATCCAGCAACCGTGCTCCTTGGTGTTTACCCAAATGACTTGAAAACTACATCCATATAAAAACTTGCACACAAATGTTTACAACAACTTTATTCATAACTACCAAAATGTATCCCTCAGTAGGTGAGTGGATAAATAAACTGTAGTACACTCAGACAATGAAGTATTTCTCAGAGCTAATAAGAAATGAACTGTCCAGCCATGTGAAAAGACATGAAGGAATCTTAAAACAATATGACCAAGTGAAAGCAGCCAGTATGGATACACTACATACTCTACAATTCCAGTTATACGGCATTCTGTAAAAAACAAAATTACAGAGACAGTAAAAAGATCAGTGAGTACCAGGGCTAGGGGAGTTGAGGACGAATAGGTGGAGCACAGAGAATTTTTAGAGCAATGAAACTCCTCTGCATGATACCATAATGAGAGATAAATATCATTATACATTTGACCAAAGCCACAGAATTCACAACATCGAGAGTGAACCCTCATGTAAACTATGAACTTCAAGAGATTATGATTTATCATGGTAGTTCTATCAATATGATGCAATAAATGTACCACTTGGTGAGGGAAGTTGATCATGGGGGAAGCTATGAATGGAGCAGGGGGTATGTAGAAAAGATCTGTACCTTCTGCTCAATTTTTCTGTGAACCTAAAACTACTCTAGAAATATTGTCTTTTTAGATTGAAAGAGAAAGAAACAGGACAAGTCACATCATCTTTTTTTTATATAATTTTTATTTTTTATTATTTTTTTTCAGTGGGTTTTGTCACATCATCTTTTGTGACCTAATACTAGGGTTGGCAAACTATGACCTGTGGGACAAATCTGAGTCTTCATTTAATCTTATAAATTTCCATCTAACACAGCCAAGCCTGTTTGCACTACCCATTACAATAGAAGAGCAGTATAGCTATGGCAGAGACCATATGGGTATGACCTGAAAAGTCAAAAATATTTACTAACTGACCCTTTACAGAAACACTTTGCTCACACAGTCTCACTTCTGCGGCATTCTATTTGCTACAAATAAGCCTCTAAGGTGAGCCCATGCTCAAGTGGAGAATTAGTTGACATGCACTAAAGAGATTGATAAAATAAACAATTCCTTGGACAGAGGAGCGTGGCGGGCTACCCTCCATGGAGTCACAAAGAGTCAAACATGACTGAGCAACTAAGCACGCACACAGAAGATCAAACCAGTTCAGTTCAGTTGCTCAGTCATGTCCGACTCTTTGCGACCCCATGAATCACAGCATAACAGGCCTCCCTGTCCATCACCAACTCCCAGAGTTTACTCAAACTCATGTCCATTGAGTTAGTGATGCCATCCAGCCATCTCATCCTCTGTCATCCCCTTTTCCTCCTGCCCCCAATCCCTCCCAGCATCAGGGTCTTTTCCAATGACTCAACTCTTCACATGAGGTGACCAAAGTATTGGAGTTTCAGCTTCAGCATCAGTCCTTCCAATGAACACCCAGGATTGATCAAGATCAAACTAGTCAACCCTAAAGGAAATCAACCCTGAATATTCATTGGAAGGACTGATGCTGAAGCTGAAGCTCCAATACTTTGGCCACATGATGCAGAGAGCCGACTCACTGTAAAAAACCCTGATATGGGAAAGACTGAAGGCAAAAGGAGAAGGGGGAGGCAAAGAGTAAGATGGTTAGTTAGTATCACTGACTCAATGGACATGAATTTGAGCAAACTCCAGGAGATAATGAAGGACCGGGAAGCCTGGTGTGCAGCAGTCCATGGGATCTCAAAGAATCAGCACAACTTAGCAACTGAACAACAACAAAACTACCACCCAGAGGTGGAACCACTTAGTACACACACATTGAGAGGACAGTGCGGGGGCTATTGGTAAAACAAGGGCTCCAAGATACTGAACTGCCCTGAACAAGAACCCGCTATGAGGTGAGACAGTATGCTTCTAATTCTCAGGGCTAGTTAAGTAAGTGGAAAAGGTGCAGGCAGTACATTCTGTCTTCAAGTTAGTTAACACCATTGCCCACACCAGAGTGGTAAGAACAGAACTTGTTTCTCTCCAAAATTATGCCTATTGCTTAGGGGCACTTATGTTGAAGTCATTCTGACAATTTTACAATGCTCTAATTGAACTGCCTGGGCACAGAAGGATTGCTTTTTGCAAAAGAAAAATAGCTGGGAGAATTACAAAAATGACATATCAGAAAAAGTGCAACATATTCTTGGTCTTTTGAAATGTCAGATTTCTGGGCACCAATTTATCTGACTTTCACATTACAGCACTACAAACAGTCAGAAACTCTTTTTGGCCGTTTTTCACAATAAAAATACATTTCTAAGTGTTATTTTAGCTCAATAATGATTGTACAGATCTATTTATTTTGCATTTGTGTGCGTGTATGTTGGGAAGGGGGTGGTTCCCTAAGTAATACCTTGCCTTTGGCAATGTTGGGCAACAGAAGAGAATGCATTATATTAATCAGATTGGACCACTCGCCTAGTGAGAAGACTGTAATCTGGATTTTAGCATAATACAAAGCATTCAAAGTCCACATGTAAAATTAAGCAGTCACTGAGTTCCTTCTATAAGAATATGTCACTGACATCATCTCTCCTGCTCCAGAGTAACTGAGAAGGCTCAAGGCCATTATTATAATCATGAAGAAATTTCTTTTGATTGTATTATGCCCAGAGAGGCAGCTTAAAAGGTGGCTTGAAAATGAAGGGGGGTCTATCACTGCAGGAGAATAGAAGACTCCTTTATCAGTCATACTTCTCACACCAGGAGATACATAAATAGCGTCTTAAGAGTGAAATACTGACCAGCACAACTTTATGAAACATAGGGGGGTATTGGCAGAAATTGTATTTTTGTCACCTACATTTCAAGTGTTGATGTGAAGAGATTTTTCAAAATTACCTTTCTGCAACTAGCGCTGTATCCAGTGAGAGATGTGGGCAACATGCACCACAGGTTCTAATTCAAGGCACAACGTGAAGAAGCCCTGCCACACAGCAGGTGCCCAACAAGTACAAGTTGGGTGAAATCTGACATTTATTTAGGGTTTATCCACAGCAAGCAATATGGTAAAAGGTTTACACATTTAATCCTCACAATAAATTTATTGACTGCATATTATCATTATTGCACTTATTTTAAAGGCAAGGAAAATAGGGCTTTGTAAAGCCAAGTAACTTGTTCAAGATTTCATAAATTTCATTTTGGAACCTGAATATGAACTAATGAAATCTGATTTCAGAGTTTGTAATCTTAACTACTATGTATTACAACCAATGAATGAATGGATGGATGGGTGGGTGGATGGATGGGTGGACTGACAGATGGAATAACAAAAATATTGTGATCATGTAGGGTAAGGAGTAAGTACATCTGACTAGCTAGAAAAGAAGGCTAAACAGAAGAAGTGACATTTGACCTGAGTCTTAAAGACAGATGCTCCCAGGTGGGGACAGGGAAATGGGCTTCCCAGGCTGGCAGGGGAGCATGAGCAAAGACATTGACATGCAAGTCTCCATGAATCTAGAGGATGGCAGGTAGTCCCGCACAGCTAGTGACCAGGTCATCCAGGCCAACAGCCCAGATGGGTCTCTATGGTGTAAGAGTTGGAATGCTGTATTGGGTTTGGGTTTTCTTCTGCAAGAAGTTGAAAACCTTCAAAGATATATATATATATTTAATGATGGATAACATTTATCAAGGACTTAACTATCTGAGCCTTGAAGTGTTAAAATCCTCACAAGAACTCTATTGAGGTAGGTGCTAGCTATTATTCTTTTTTCAGAGAAGTTAAATCACTTGCCCAATGTTATATAGTCTAGAACTATTTGTATCTGTACTTGGACCCAAGCAGTTCTCCATAGCTACAGAGCTAAACAGAGCAAAAGAGAGGCATGATTTTATATGTGTTTAAAGAGACAGACAAAGCGGCAGTGTGGATGAGCATGAAACTTAAGGTAAGGAAACTAACTAGGAGGCTGTTTGTGTTTAGACAAGAAAACCTGGGGAAATGAGCTAAAGCAGGGCTCCTTGGCACTATTAACATTTTGGGCTGGATAATTCCTTGCTGAGGGAGCCTGTCTCAAATATTGTAGAATGTTTCGCAATGTCCCTAGCCTCTACGCAATAGATACCCTGTAGTATCCCCCTTCAAGGTGCAACAAAAATGTCTCGCCAGAGGGCAGACTGTCCCTTTTGAGAAACGATGAGTTAAGGTATTTGGGGGGGATTGGAAAACAGGGGATATTTCAGAAATAAGATTAAAATAACCAAGTAATCAAAAGATATAAAGTGGAAAGGTATAACATAGTCTTGGTCATAGTCAAGGCAATGAGAGACCCAGGATTCAGCTCAGGATCTAAATTAGGCACTGAGTAAAGTAAAAGTTGTTCAGTCGTGTCCAGCTCTTTGCGACTATATAGTCCATGGAATTCTCCAGGCCAGAACACTGAAGAGGGTAGCCTTTTCTTTCTCCAGGGGATCTTCCCAACACAGGAATAGAACCCAGGTCTCCCACATGGCAGGCAGATTCTTTACAAACTGAGCCACAGGGAAGCCCAGGTTCAAAACCCAGTTCTGTCATTTACCATTGGGTGAACTGGAGAAAATTACTTACAAACTACAGGTCCTAAAAAGAAGATCCTAACAGTAATTCTTGCCAAAAGTTGTTGTGGAGGTTTAAACAGAACCCAATCCAGTACTCTTGCCTGGAAAATCCCATGAACTGAGGAGCGTGGTAGGCTACAGTCCATGGGGTCACAGAGTCGGACACGACTGAGCGACTTCACTTTCACTTTCACCATGAGTCAAGTGCTTTGCAGAGTTTCCTGGCACTTAGTAATTGCTCTATATATGGTATTACTAGCAGGTAAGGGAAACACGGGGTAACTTCTTCAACCCCAGATCATGGAATTCATAGTTTGAGAGTTTTTAGGGAGTGGACACGGTGAACTTTTTAAGCAATTATCTACTCAGCAGAATCTCTCTCCTAACTCATTAAAGTTAAGTTGAAGAAAAGAATATACAACTGAATTTGGTTTTATATCAATTGTTTGGTGTATGTATATAAGTGAGTGTGTATGTGTGTGTACTTCTGGGTTTCTAGGTATACTTGGGCATGTGCACACATACATACACAAATTAACTTTTTGGAATTACACTAAAACAATAACACTAATTATACCATACATTAGATGATGAGTGAATTTAACTTTTATCTTTATTATTTATATTATCCTTTTTATTTTTTTCTATAATGAATAAGCATGATTTTTGTAAATAAGGACCAGAAGTAAATGTTCTAAAATACCTTCCTTTAAAATGTACAGATTGAAATCTGACTGTGTGTCAGGTATTGCACTAGAAACTAAGGATACAATAATGAGAACTCCTACCCTCATCCTACACCACACACACATACTCACACAGGGAACAACAAAAGCAACAAAAGACACCTTAAACCACATGCTCATGTACTGGAAGGTCAGAACTTGGAAAAACCAGGTTTAAATGTAACTGTGCTACTCCAGAAGCAACAAAAATGACGGGCTTCTGTGACACCATCCTAATCATGTTTTTTCAAGTCTGACAGAAGATCCAAAAGAATTTCCTAATTCTCCTACTTTGCCAGGGTTCAGTAGGAAACTCCACCGTTCCCTTCTTTTTAAGATTTTGCTTCCCCTTATTTAGTATTTCCTGTCCTGAGGGGATATAATACAGTTTTGCAATGTCCAAATCAACCTTGAGTCTAATTAGTAGGGATAGCTCCCCTGGAAACTACGATTCTTCACAGGGAGACTTGTTTCAGTAACAAAGGCTTTCCTCAGACAGTATATAGAGATTTCCTATTTCAAAGTACAAATCCTTTCCTTCCTGCACATTCAGGGAAATTTAGAACAGTATGTATATTTCTGAGCTCCCATAGATTTACAAGAACAATTTGGGCCTCTGGAAAACTCTGCAACATCCTGACTGTGTGTGTCAGTGAGATGGATGTGCCTGCCTTCGACTCACTGTAACAAGGAGATTCTGGCTCAGAATTGTCACTCTCAGTTTCAACTGGTGTCTGTGTGAAGAGTAATGGAAATGATCAATTAAGGATGCTCACTCTACCCTCCACATCCTTTTTAATTAAGTATCTACTGAAATGATGGACTTTACACAGATGACAGTTCGAGGCATTCTGTGTCTGCCCCCTGTCATTCATTCTCACTGCATCTCTGGAATTAGGATTCATGTTCTGTCATCTTGAATATTTTAATACTTTACTGATCTCAAATGTGTTTAGCCATAGGAGGACAGCAGTAAAATAAAATTTTATAGCCAACAAAGTCCTTTATACCTAAAGTTTATTGCACATTTTATATTTTGTTTAACAACACATGGCTCCTTGAGACTCTGAAATAAACATAGCTTCTTCAAGTCACAGTGGGCTTGTGCTGTTTCATTTCTTGTTAAGAGTTGATTCCATCATTGGGATAGAAAGAATTCCTCATAACTGGCCAGAGAGGCTGCAATTCTATCAGGCAGGTGCTTCTTTCTCTAACAGTATTAAGACAAACTTAAAGTTCCTTTGTGTTAGAAAAATGCCCCCCTTTTTTTCTTTGCTCTCAAAATACAGCTATTCAAAGTGACCTTTTTCCGTAGACTCCCTGGATTACATTCTGTTTTAACCAGTAAGTCAGGGATCAATCAATTGAGAAGACGTGAAGGAGTCCATTGACTCCTAAAGTAGTTGATATTTTCTAGCAACAACTTTTCTCACTGTTTGGCTAGGACCTGTAAAATTTTATGATAGTGACAAAACTACTGTTTTGTGTAGTGATGGTTTCTTGTAGTAATTAACACTATCTTATTTCTGTTCTTTGGTTTGCAAAGTTGGCATGGTAGACCAAGAAGCGAATAAAGAATTGTAATACCATGCAGGACATGAGAGTAGTTTCTGTTGTTCCCTGATTGAGCCAAATAACTGGTTTGGGGGATTTTTCCATTGTTGTTTTTTTTGTTGTGTATAGGAATTTAAAACAAACAAACAGAAAATTTCCAGGTTTTTCCACAAGACAAAGTGCAGAGAGAACTGGCATCCCAGAAGAGTAAAATGTAAGGACAATATCATTGAACTAGCTTCATACCTTCAGTCCCCAGTTCCGATAATATTATTCTGGGGGGGGGGGGTAATTATTTTGTTGCTCCATGAGTTTAAAAACTGAGTTTTAAAAACTGGATTAGATTCATTTCTTGAATGAACTCCAATTTTCTGTAGTTCTAAATAAAATACATTAAACCTATTTATACCATTTGTGTCATTGTCAAAGTTTCATCTGTTCATTCGCTCATTTGTATCTCCTGCCAAGATTTATTAAACCAACATTCATTGAGAACTCAAATATCTTGAACTTGTCTTTTCCTCTAACACTTCCAAACAGGACATACTATAGGACAGGGTATTTTGGGGACAAAGAGTTAAAAAGAATGGCAACTGGCATACAGAAATAAACCGCTGATCTCCTTGGTCTTACTGAGCTCTTGACCTATTTTCCTGCCTGAATGGCCAGGAAGAAATTTCAAAAGGCTTTAACCCTCCTCAAACTCAGAAACAGAATCTAAAAATATCAACACCCTATAGAAGTTCCTTACCACATTTTATCTTCAAAGATGAGATCACTGGGCCTTCGAATGAGAGTGGTGTTGGGGAGGTCACCATTTCCGGATGCTGACTTCAGATTTTCAGGACTCTTGGGCCTTTGCTATCAGATGCTGAGTTTCTACAAGGCCATCTTAAGAACTGAAACATACCAGAAAGAGTGGAGGTTAGTCCTTGGATTTTTTAATGACTTGTTTCCCCTGATATCCTTGTGGTCAGGAAGTTCATTGGACTGTCTACGTTTTTTGGCTTCAATTTAAAGTATATTTTCTAGTCTGTCTTTTACTGAGCTGGATACAATGCATCCTATGCCTCTTTGAACAGTCCTTCTTACTGCTGAATATGATTGTTAAAGTGCCCTTCAACTATCATTACTGTAAGCCATGTATCCTTTGCGATAAACATAATTAAAAACTGCTCCAGGGTCTTCTTAAAGTTATGTGAGATTTTAACATTTTTATGCCTGGTGTGGGTGATGTTTAAAAAACAGTACTGGGATGGGAAAGCAGGTGGGATGTCAAAAGATACCCTCCATCTTTAACATTCCCCTGATGGAAATGACAGCCTTATTTGTTTTGTTAACCAGTGCATAATTAAAAGTCAATATTCAAGATCATAATAAAAATCTGTGTAACTGCTCATGTTGTGAGACTGAGGCTTGGAAGGAAAATCCATTAAAACACAGCCATGTGTAATTTACAAGAAATCAGTAATAAAATGTTTGCTCTCGACATTATCTGCAAAATGGTCTGTATATTATGGGAATAAATCCATATAACTTGGAGGCTGTAGATAAACATCCATAGGCAAAGTTCACATTGAGGTTATCTGCCTTATGCTCTGAACTGGGGAGTGCTATTTAAAAGGAGATAAACTGTGGTTTACTTCTCCAAACCTCAAGTACATTGTGCAGAAATGACTTTAGTTCCTGAGAGGGTATCTCTCATATCCAAATAGGAAAATAATGCCCATTGCAGAAAGAATATAACTTTTGTCCTCAGTGGGAAACAGAAGGAAGCTTCTTAACTATTAAAAGCCCTGAATGAACCTTCTGTTCATACAAAAATGGGAGATATTTGATACTTTGCAAAACCCGGATTCATTGGGCAATAGAGTGATTGATGTCTTATTTTAAACCATCAGTGAATTCAGTGCTCAAATATGTGAAACTTTCATGAAGCTAGATCTTGGATATTGAAGTAAGAATAATTCTTTATGCATAGGAGAAAACCTAATAGCAATAGGAAGAAGTACTGAAACACCATAGCAGGAAAGTTTTCATGACAAAACCTTTCAAGGCAAGAAAATGGGCACTGGCTTTGGATAATATTTGGTTCCCTGGCATTTACTAAGGATTGTTACTTCTTGCCATTTAAATTAGACTCTAAGGTTGTAGGGAGAGGCAGCAGGTCTCTCTTTTGTCACTTTTTTTCCTTTCCCACCTCTCTGTCACCTCTCTCTAGCAGCAGAGGTGACTTCAGATCTTGTCTGGTGATGCCTACTACATTTATTTACAGTAAAAACCCAGTTTTAGAACCCCAGGCTTCACTTTTGATATGGAAATAGGAACTCTGAAATTTATAAATCTCTTTCTCTCTTTGTACACTTGATCTTGAGGAATTATTGTCCTCTGGGAGGGGGGCAGTGGTTCTCAAAATCAGCAGCATCAGTGTCACCTGGGAAATTATCAGAAATGCAAATTCCTGGGTCCCACCCCAGATCTTCTGAATCAGAAACTCTGGGTGAGATTTTGGAATAAGGCCCAGCATTCTATCACTTAGCAAACACTCCAGGTGATTCCTATGCTCGCTAAAATTGAAGAATCAGTGCTGTGGGGAGTCCAGGATATTCTCTCTGAGGCTCAGAGTCCAACAATGATTTCTTTGCCCTGAGTGATACCTGTCTTTTCCCTTAAGCCAATGAATGCTATGGATTCCGTTGATCCGGGGAATCACAGAGTGATACAATTCACTTAAATAAAAAATGGACTTATTATATATCTCAGAAACATTAACCCCTTTACACAGGTCCTATTTTCTGTCCTGAAAAACAACTTTGGTAAGTCTATTTAGGTTCCCATTTTCAGTAGGATTTCTTATTCTCACAAACTTATGTCTCATTCTCCTCATTGCTTTCAGAAAACAGAGGCATAACGAAGTCATCTGAAGCTCTAGACCAATTTCATATTAGTCTAATTAAAAAATAATATATTGTACAGTACAGTGAAGATAAAATCGGCATTCTGACAACATAAATCTATAAACTGGGCCTCAGTGAACTCATGAAGTAGAACCATGTTAGTAAATAATTGTGGTGAGGACCTCAAGACTTAGAAGTGCTTCCAAATCATGAAAAAACAAATAGATCAAGCCATGTTGACTCTGCACTCAAGTAATAAGTGTATTCCGTTATCCTCTCCAGATTGAATACTTCATCTCCATGGATGTAGTCTAGTTCAATGCACCTGACCTTGATTCAGCTTACTGGCAATAGTGTCCACATCCTGACTCTGCAAAATCCTTCATTCCCTATTCAAACCTGAAAACAGGACTTTGGGACAGAGGCCATGGATAACACTAGGAGAAGGTTCTTGTGCCAAAGTGAACAGGGAAAAGACCGCTAAGGTCCTGCTTCCCAGACTTTGCACAGGGCACTGCAACAAACATAAGAGTGCTACAGGGGATTTTAAACCTGTAAGAGAAACACAGCGATACTCCAGATCCATCCACACTGCATGGATTACTAGCTTGCAGTATTCCACAGCTTCAACATTACGTCCAGCTCCTTTGAGGACACCCTACCTTCTCAAAGCTGGATTTTCAGAGGTTTCTGTGATCAAAAGCTGTTATTGTTATTCAGTTGCCCAGTCATGTCCGACACTTTGCGACCTCATGGACTGCAGGATGCTAGGCACTAAAATAGGCAGGGCCCTGCAAAAATCGCTGTAGAACTGAAAATAAGGATGTCAATGTTCAACCTGATGCCAAGATTTGAAAGGCTGTGCAGTGCTCAATGGGCACACACATCCATCAGAAAGAAACTGTGGTTATGAAAGAATGGAAGGAATGTTTTTTTCACTGAAGTATATGTATTTTTTTCAAATGGCTACTAAGTTGTTAGCATAAGTTCATTATATATTTTAATCTACTTAACAAACAAAACTGTTAGGCATTTCTTTTGGCCTACAGGTATTACGAACCAAGAAAGTTTGTGAATCTCTGGGTCAGGGGATTCTTCTTATCTGGAACTACAAGGAGTAAGATATTCACCTCAGAGGTGAAGGCAGAAATGGTAGGAGCCAAAGGCTGTCAGACAGAAGCTTACAGACAAGGTCAAGAACGTGGGGCTGGAGCTGTCCTGAGTCCTCCCTTGGCCCAAAGCTTATACGGCCAGCATGGCAACTGTTTCTCTCTGCCTTGTATTATAATGAACTTCTACACATCAATCTCTTCCATTAGAATGTAAATTCAAAATCTTTCCTTATTTGTTTCTCTGTTTTCCCAGCACAACATCACAAACGCTTTCTGAGAGATTATCTTGGAATTAAACAACTTTTTGATTCAGTTGAGGACATTCTTTCAGTCTAACTCTTTGGTTATTCTTGGATTTCTCAGATTTCAGGTGGATTCAACATCTGTGATGAGGCCTCATGATACTTTCCTGCACATTGGGGCTTGAGCAGATGTCAGAATTTAAGGTTTATGTAAGCTTGGGGCTTGGAGGCTGGCTGTCCCCACCTTTCAGAGTCTTGGACCTGTGTGTCTCAGTGAATGAAAGGATGAATGAATGAGTGGATGAAATCCTTGAAAGACTGAACTGTGTTTAGCTTCATGGCCATTAGTCTTACAAGTCAGGAAATCAAAGGTAGCAGACAAGGGCAATCAGGACTGCTTGTCCACACCCCTAGGAAGTTCTCTCTTGGGAATCATATTCTTTTAAGGGACTTCTCCCAAGCCATCAGCTCAAACAGTCTGCCTATCTTAAGAGTCATTAAGATCTTTTTATCTTTATGAAAATAAGATGTCCTGATAATTCCCTGGACATACGAAAACTTCCTTAATCGCTCCTCTATGCTCACCAGGAAGGATAGTGAGTTCTGCTTAGCATGGTCCTGTCTATATCATCTGTACACATAAACACGGGTGACCCAACTCTTATATGTATGATCATATCTGCTCTGACTTTGCTCCAGGTAGATCCTTAGTTATTGAGTAGAGGAAGAAGACTAAATTTATCAAAATGGTTCCATGTAATTAAAGTTCATTGACACATCTGCCAGATTGCTTAGCAGTGTGGGCTTGTGAATGGATTGTATTTCAATGGTCCATTTGTAAACCAGTTGTGTGGAACATGAAATTCATTTTTCCATTAAAAAAGTTTTTATTAAAGATAGTTACTTTTCCAGCTTAGCCCCCAAACTTATTTAGCCTGTAATTTTGCTAGAATAACATATATTCACAAGGATGTTCATATAGCCTTGGTGTTTATTGTTAAATAAAGAAGAAAAAGAAAATTAAAAAATAAGTTTCTACTTTTAAATGTCTCTTGAAGGCTCATATTTTGACAAAGACAGTTTTAAATAAAATGGATGAGACAGATGAAAACTTTTAGAAAGATTCTGAAACAAATTTTGTGAAAAATCTGAACCTGTAGAATCCCATCCCCAACTCAGAAAAGATACTTAACCCAGCAACAGCAGTAATGATAGCCTTGGCATTCATGGGAATAATTCTTCCCTGACCTCATTCTCTACATTACCACCTCCTCCATAGGTAACAGATACATGTCAATCTATCCTCCTGGCATCCCTTCCCCCTTAATCGGGTGATAGCATCTCAATATTCCTTCACAGAAAAAAATTCAGTTTATGAAGTTTACTGACTCCATCTCTGAAGTTAAAAGTATGCAGGGAATTCAGTCCTGATTTGGTTAATCAGAGCATTTCGGCCTTCACCTTACAGACTGGTCCAGAGTTGAGCACGTGATCTTAGGAGTTCTAGTCGGGACCAAGGTGCATGACTTTACTTAGACTCTAAGGAAAAAGACCTTCATTCCCCTAGAGTTTCTAAGCTTGTAATTTGCAAGCCTGATGCTGCTTATAAGACAACAACAACAAAAAGCAACCACTGAGCCTACTTGGAAATTAAGCCAACACAGGAAGGTAGAGTCAAGGAACATAGAAAATTAAACTTCTGACTACACATTTTAAGCACCTGTGTCTCAAGCCTGTTCCTTAAATACATGAGCCAATGATTTGTCCTGTATATTTCAGGCATTTTTAGTTGGCTTTCTGTCACTTTCAATCAAAAGAACTGATTTATCTTACAACAAATGTCAAGTTATAGTTTATGTTTTAGAATGCTTCTGTGAGGATATCAAAGAAGACCCACACAAGCTGTTTCCAGATTCTGATATCGGGTGGGCTGGTTCCAGAGATTTCCAAAATTTGAATTAGAGGTCACTGATTATTTTGTTCATGTTTCTCGATTTGGGTCTATTACTACCATTGATCACCCATTGTTCAGTTCAGTTCAGTTTAGTCGCTCAGTCATGTCCGACTCTTTGTGATCCCATGGACTGCAGCATGCCAGGCTTCCCTGTCCATAGCCAACTCCCAGAGTTTACTCAAGCTCATGTCCATTGAGTTGATGCTGCCATCCAACCATCTCATCCTCTGTCATCCCCTTCTTCTCCCGCCTTCAATCTTTCCCAGCATCAGGGTCTTTTCAAATGAGTCTGTTTTTCGCATCAGGTAGCCAAAGTATTGGAGTTTCAGCTTCAGCATCAGCCCTTCCAATGAATATTCAGGACTGATCTCCTTTAGGATGGACTGGTTGGATCTCCTTGCAGTTCAAGGGACTCTCAAGAGTCTTCTCCAACACCACAGCTCAAAAGCATTAATTCTTCGGCATTCAGCTTTCTTTATAGTCCAACTCTCACATCCACACATGACTACCGGAAAAACCATAGCTTTGACTAGGCAAAAGTAATGTCTCTGCTTGTTAATATGCTTTCTAGGTTGGTCAAAGCTTTTCTTCCAAGGAGCAAGTGTCTTTTAATTTCATGGCTGCAATCACCATCTGCAGTGATGTTGGAGCCCAAGAAAATAAAGTCTGCCACTGTTTCTATTGTTTTCCCATCTATTTGCCATGAAGTGATGGGACTAGATGCCATGATCTTAGTTTTCTGAATGTGGAGTTTTAAGCCAACTTTTTCACTCTCCTCTTTCACCTTCATTAAGAGGTTCTTTAGTTCTTCTTCACTTTCTGCCATAAGGGTGGTGTCATCTGTATATCTGAGGTTATTGATATTCCTCCCAGCAATCTTGATTCCAACTTGTGCTCCATCCAGCCCAGCATTTCTCATGACATACTCTGCATATAAGTTAAATAAGCAGGGTGACAATATCCAGCCTTGACGTACTCCTTTTCCTATTTGGAAGTAGTCTGTTGTTCCATGTCCAGTTCTAACTGTTGCTTCCTGACCTGCCTACAGATTTCTCAGGAGGCAGGTCAGGTAGTCTGGTATTCCCATCTCTTTAAGAATTTTCCAGAGTTTGTTGTGATCCACACAGTCAAAGGCTTTGGCATAGTCAATAAAGCAGAGGTAGATGTTTTTCTGGAACTCTCTTGCTTTACTGATGATTCAATGGATGTTGGCAATTTGATCTCTGGTTCCTCTGCCCATTGTTAGTAATGTTTTGTTCTTTCCTTCTCTGTTCCAAGGGAGATTATAGAAATGTAACAAAAAGAGAAAGAAGAAGTCATAGAAATATAATAAGAATTTTTCTTTGGTTAGAGAATTGGAGTTCTTCTCTCTTTTCACTGTCAATATGCATATCTTAACAAAACCACTTTAATCTCCCCAGGTCTTTGTTCCTGTATTGGTTTAAGAAGAGAATGTGATTTTGAGATTTCTAAAAGTAACTGAAGTTGTGAGGGAAAAGAATTGTGAACCAGAGTCAAAACAAAGGCATGGGCAATCCTGCTCTTGCACACATATCCAGGAAAGACAAAGGCTCTAATTTGAAAAGATACATACAGCTCAGTGTTCACAGCGGCACGATTTAGAAAGCCAAAACATGGAATCAAGCTAGATGGCCATCAGCAGACGAATGTACATGCATGTGTGCTTAGTCACTCAGTCGTGTCAAACTCTCCGTGACCCCATGGACTGCACCCTGCCAGGCTCCTCTGTCCATGGCATTCTCCAGGAAAGATGTTGGAGTGGGTTGCCATTTCCGTCTCCAGGGGATCGTCACAGCCCAGAGATCGAACCCAGGCCTCCCACATTGCAGGAAGATTTTTTACCACCTGAGCCACCAGGGCTAGCTTGATGAATGTACATATATATTTATATATATATATATATATATGTACACATATACATATATACATAGACACATGGAATATTACTTAACCATAAAAAATAATGAAATAATGCCATTTGCAGGAACATGGATGAATCTGGAGATTATCATACTAAGTAAGACATATAGAGAAAAATAAATATCATATGCTATCACTTACACGTGGAATCTAAAAAAAAAAGTAATACAAATGAAATTATTTACCAAACAGAAGTAGACCCACAGACATAAAAAACAAAAGGATGGTTACCAAAGGGGAAAGGGGGGATACACTAGGAGTTTGGGATTAACAAATACACACTACGAGATATAAAATAAACAAGAAGGACCTACTGTTAAACAGGAAAGTACATCCAATATCTACAATAATCTGTAAGGGCAAAGATTACACTTTGTGGTACACCTGAAATTAAATATGGTAGATCAACTATACTTTTCAAAAAGTTCACTTTAAAGAGGTGAATCTTATAGTATGTAAAATCTATCTCAATAGCCAATTAAAAAAACCTGGGAACCAGTAAGAAAGTGATTTCCTGAGATGAACCGAGCTGAGAGCAATGAAGGATGGGAAAACTGGGTATTCCCTGGACACAATCCCAGTGAAAGGTAAGACAGTGCTTGGGAGGAAACACTGAATCAAATGATTCCCCATGGAACCCCACGGAGCAGACCATCAGTCTTCCAAGCACAAGGTGCTGCAGTTAAAATTGCTCCATAGACAAATGGCTGTAAGTTCCTCTTCCATGAATGCATCCAAGCAGTCTATGCTTAATATGTCTGGTCATTTATATCACCCCTATAATAAAACCCAGATAAAATAACACTTAACTTTTTATAATAAGGAGGTGGGAGAGGAGGAGAGATATTTTATGAGAGAAGAATTTTATTCCTCTGAAAACGAATATAATCCTGGTTAAAAATGAGCAAGCCTTTTTAACTTACTGGAGTAATTAGTTGACATTTGATTATAAAATAGGACAATTTTACAGTGCTGATTTCTGCCCTTTCTACAACATTAATGTCCAGAGATAGGTTTTAATTCCAAACAGAATATGTTGCTGGCAGTATGCTAACAATATACTCAAGATTTAAAAAACAAAAAACGTCATAATATGCACAAATTCAAAGGCAGCTGTAAAAGGTCAACCCTGAATTGTATATATAATGTATTTGTCAACATTTCCTTTTGGGAGACTGTGATGCTAACTTTGTCACCAAAGGCTGCTTGACCTGTTCTAGGGCGTTCTCTTGACTCAGGAAACAAACAAATGAAAAGAACCCTTGTGTTTGTTTTCTCTAATCTAGAGAAGCCAAGATGCACATTGTAATAAATTAAAAAGCATTAGCCATTAAAGTGGCAGAGTTTGAGGGACTTTCATGTCAGGGAAGATGGATAAACATACTTTTTCCTATTCCTTGTGTCAACTACAACTAAAAACTCTTGGCATTACATATGACAGAAACATACAGAGATTGGAAAAAGTAGAAAAGGAAGACAAATGATCTGGGGGCTTTGGAAGTCAAGGAACAACACAGTGGTAAATTCCCTGGGTTTGTATGCACTCATTTCACATGCTAGCGAGGTAATGCTCAAAATCCTTCAAGCTAGGTTTCAATGGTATATGAACTGAGAACTTCCAGATGTACAAGTTGGATTTAGAAAAGGCAGAGGAACCAGAGATCAAATTGCCAACATCTATTGGATCATAGAAAAAGCAAAAGAAGTCCAGAAAAACATCTGCTTCATTGACTACATTAAAGCTTTTGACTGTGTGGATCACAACAAACTGTGGAAAATTCTGAAAGAGATGGGACTACCAGACCACCTGACCTGCCTCCTGACAAACCTGTATCAAGGTCAAGAAGCAATAGTTAGAACCAGACATGGAACAACAGACTGGTTCAAAATTGGAAAAGGGGTACACCAAGGCTGTATATTGTCACCATGCTTATTTAACTTATATGCAGAGTATATAACGCAAAATGCAGGGGTGAATGAAGCATAAGCTGAAATCAAGATTGCTGGGAGAAATATCAATAACCTCAGATATGCAGATGACACCACCCTTATGGCAGAAAGTGAAGAAGAACTAAAAAGCCTCCTGATAAAGGTGAAAGAGGAGAGTGAAAGAGCTGGCTTAAAATTTCACATTCAAAAAATGAAGATCATGGCATCCAGTCCAACACTTCATGGCAAATAGATGGGGAAACAATGAAAACAGTGACAGACTTTATTTTCTTGGACTCTAAAATCACTGCAGATGATGACAGCAGCCATGAAATTAAAAGACACTTGCTCCTTGGATGAAAAGCTATGACAATGAACATTGGGGTGCATGTGTCTCTTTCAGATCTGGTTTCCTCAGTGTGTATGCCCAGAAGTGGGATTGCTGGGTCATATGGCAGTTCTAATTCCAGTTTTTTAAGAAATCTCCACACTGTTCTCCATAGCGGCTATACTAGTTTGCATTGCCACCAACAGTATAAGAGGGTTCCCTTTCTCCACACCCTCTCCAGCATTTATTGCTTGTAGACTTTTGGATAGCAGCCATTCTGACTGGTGTGAAATGGTACCTCATTGAGGTTTTGATTTGCATTTCTCTGATAATGAGTGATGTTGAGCATCTTTTCATGTGTTTGTTGGCCATCTGTATGTCTTCTCTGGAGAAATGTCTGTTTAGTTCTTTGGCCCATTTTTTGATTGGGTCATTTATTTTTCTGGAATTGAGCTGTAGGAGTTGCTTGTATATTTTTGAGATTAATCCTTTGTCTGTTGCTTTGTTTGCTATTATTTTCTCCCAATCTGAGCTGTGGTACATATACACCATGGAATATTACTTAGTCATTAAAAAGAATTCATTTGAATCAGTTCTAATGAGATGGGTGAAACTGGAGCCCATTATATAGAGTGAAGTAAGCCAGAAAGATAAAGACCATTACAGTATACTAAAACATATATATGGAATTTAGAAAGATGGTAATGATAACCCTATATGCAAAACAGAAAAAGAGGCACAGATGTACAGAACAGACTTTTGGACTCTGTGGGAGAAGGCGAGGGTGGGATGTTTCAAGAGAACAGCATCGAAACATGTATATTATCTAGGGTGAAACAGATCTTCAGCCGAGGCTGGGTGCATGAGACAAGTGCTTGGGCCTGGTGCACTGGGAAGACCCAGAGGGATCGGGTGGAGAGGGAGGTGGGAGGGGGGATCGGGATGGGGAATACATGTAAATCCATGGCTGATTCATGTCAATGTATGACAAAAACCACTACAATATTGTAAAGTAATTAGCCTCCAACTAATAAAAATAAATTGAGATGGTAAAAAAAATAAGTAAAAATAAAAGACCATTTCAGCTGCTGGGAAAAAAAAAAGAAAAAAAAAGCTATGACAAACCTAGACAGCATATTAAAAAAGCAGAGACATTACTTTGATGACAAAGGTCCATATAGTCAAATCTATAGTTCTTCCTGATGCAAAGAGCTCACTCATTGGAAAAGACCCTGATGCTGGGCAAGATTGAAGGCAGGAGGAGGAGGGGACAGCAGAGGACATAATGGTTGGATGGAATCACCGACTCCATGGACATGAGTTTGAACAAGCTCCAAGAGTTGGTGATGGACAGGGAAGCCTGGTGTGCTGCAGTCCATGGGGTCACAAAGAGTCCAACACAACTGAGCAACTGAACTGATAAACGTACAGATTGAGAGACTCGAGCAAATCCCAAAGGGTGTAATTTTTCCTTTAATCCACAACAAATATATTTATCTGCTGAGGCTACTGTTACAGAATATCACACACTGGGTGACTCTAATAACAAAACTTAATTTTGTCACAGTTTTACATGTTAGAACTCTAAGATCAAAGTGCTAGCAGAGTGATTTTCTGGTGAAGCCTTACTTCTTGGCTTGTAGAACAGCTATCTCCTTAGGATGTCTTCTCATGTCCTTTCCTCTGTGTGTGCATGGCAGAGGGGGTGTGGATGAGAGTAGGGAAGAGAAAGAGAGGGAACAAGAGAGAGAGATCTCAAGTCTCTTCCTCTTCTAATAATGATATGAGCTTTATCAGATTAGCACCTCACACTATAGTCTCAATTGACACATAATATCTCCTAAAAGGAGTGAATATATGAACTGACAGATTCAAAATTGGGAAAGGAGTATGACAAGGCTGCATATTGTCACCCTGCTTATTTAATGTCAATGCAGAGTACATCATGTGAAATGACATGCTGGATGGATCACAAGCAGGAATCAAGATGGCGGGAGAAATATTAACAATCTGATATGTAGATGATATCACTCTAATAGCAGCAAGTGAAGAGGAACTAAAGAGCCTGTGATGAAGGTGAAAGAGGAGAGTGGAAAAGCTACCTTAAAACTTAGCACTCAAAAGACTAAGATCATGGCATCTGGTCCCGTCATTTCATAGAAAATAGATGAGGGAAAAGTAGAAGCAGTGACAGATTTTATTTTCTTGGGCTCCAAAATCACTGCAGTGACTGCAGCCATGAAATTAAAAGACTCTTGCCCCTTGGAAGAAAAGCCATGACAAACCTAGACAGCGTATTATAAAGCAAAGACATCACTTTGCCAACGAGGGTCAGTCTAGTCAAAGCTATGGTTTTTCCAGTAGTCATGCATGGATGTGAGGGTTGGACCATAAAGATGGCTGAGTGCTGAAGTATTGTGGTGATGGGGAAGACTCTTGAGAGTCCCTTCAACAGCAAGGAGATAAAACCAATCAATCCTAAAGGAAATCAACTCTGAATATTCATTGGAAGGACTGATGCTGAAGCTGAAGCTCCAATATTTTGGTCACCTGATGTGAAGAGCCAACTCATGGAAAAGACCATAATGCTGAGAAAGATGGAAGGCAAAAGGAGAAGAGGGCAGCAGATGAGATGGTTTTCACTAA
Source organism: Muntiacus reevesi (assembly GCF_963930625.1). Taxonomy (NCBI): domain Eukaryota; kingdom Metazoa; phylum Chordata; class Mammalia; order Artiodactyla; family Cervidae; genus Muntiacus; species Muntiacus reevesi. Next base: position 92,401,129 of record NC_089252.1, read on the forward strand.
CTCAAGAGACATGAATTTGAGCAAACTCCAGGAGATAATGAAGTACAGGGAAGCCTGGTGTGCTTCAGTACATGGGGTTGCAAGGAGTCAGACACAGCTTAGCACTGAACAACAACAACAACCTCCTTAAAGACCATATCATAAAATATGGTAACATTGTGGGTTAGAGTTTAAACATACAAATTTGGGAGCAACATTTCATTCTGTAGCACAAAGAAACATTCATCGCAACAAAACTTTTGAAAATTACAGACAAAAAATTCCTCAAGACAGCAACAGAGAAATGACACTTCTAGGGAAAACAATTTGGATGATAATGGATTTCTCAGCAGCAGCAATGGAGCTCAGGAAGCATTCCAACACCATTAAATAATTTAAAGAGAAAAGAAACCACAATAATACCCCTCTAAGGAATGGAGGGACTGAGCTGATATCACATTTCAGAGCCTGAGCAGCCTTAGTTCCCAAGGCAGTACTGGGGTGGAACTGAGAGGAAACGACAGTACCTGCCAGCAAATTATCTCCCTTTGGACCTGGAGAGTCTGGTCCCCTGTGGATGGAACCCCAGTTTCTAGAAACAGGCAGGCTCTCCAACAGCTCAACCAAACTTAGTGCATTCAAAGGACAGTGGATTCTTGGGGCTAGAAGAGCTTTGAAAAGTCCCCTGCTCTTCAAGTCTCCTGTTGCTGGAGTTCCCCCTGGCAGGCTCCTTCCTGGGAGTCGCCTCCCCTGAGTACAACGGCACCCTCAACACAGTGGTCTCGGCGAAATGCTTGGAATTTGGGGAGTGAAGGGTAAGGGGGACAAAGTATAAGTCATGAGTCCGGGCTGTTTCTTCTAGCATATTCCACCCGAATCTACAACCCAGTAACAGGACTTTGTCTTTAGCTTTCCTTGTCCAGGCAACCTGCATGGGGCATCAAGAAATGCTGCCTTGTGGACGTTTTCTGTAACAACAACTTTCAAACTGGTGTTTCTGAGCACTTCATTATTTCTAAGGCCTGCAGGTCAGTAAATCACACCTGCCCTCAAGAAATGTCCTGGAGTAGGTAATTGGAAAACAGTTTCAAACAGGGCAGACCTTCAAGAAACCAATTTCAAGAGATAAATTAAAGCACACTGTTTTGTTTTGCCTTGTTTTAAGTCCATGAAAAATGCTCCACATGGCTCATTATTAGAGAAATGCAAATCAAAACTCCAACAAGTTATCATCTGGAATGAGTCAGAATGGCCAGCATCAAGAAGTCTACAAACAATAAATGTGGGGGAGTGCATGGAGAAAAGGGAACCCTCTTAGGCTGTTTTTGCAATTATAAAATGGTAACATCCATGACAGAAAAGAGATTCATTTAAAAAACTAAAAGTAGAGCTACTGCATGATCCAGCAATCCCACTCCCAGGCCTATATGCCAAGAAAAAATATAATTAAAAAAGACACATGCACCCCAACGTTCACTGCAGCACTATTGAAATAGCCAAGACATGGAAGCAAGCAAAATGTCCATTGATGGATGGGTAAAGAAGATGTGGTATACACTTATACAATGGAATATAACTCGGCCATTAAAAAGAATGCAATAATGCCTTTTCCAGCAATGTGGATGGACCTGGGCATGATCATACTAAGTGAAGGAAGTCAGACAGAGAAGGATAAATAGCCTATTATACCACTTATTAGAGATGTAAACTCATTTACAAAACACCAATAGACTCACAGACTTAGAAAACTAACTTATGGCTACCAAAGAAGACAGTTCTAAGGGATGAGGAGTAAATGAGGAGGTTGGGATGAGCATTTACAGAGCAATACATTTAAACAAGGTAATCAATAAGGACCTGCTATAGAGTATAGGAAACTCTACTGAACACATTGTAATAACATGTTTGGGGAAAAAATAATCCAAAGGAATAGTGTGGCATCTGTATGTGTAAGTGAATCAGGATTCCCTTACAATGAAAAAAAAATTTTTAAATCAACTATCAATATAAAATAAAAATCAAATTTAAAAAGAAAAATGCCCGTGGTATTCCCCTCAGGCCTGGCTGACCTGGGTTGGTGTTGTATCACTGGAGCCTGAGCAGACTTGGCCCCAAGGCAGGACTGGGATGGAGGGAGCTGAGGGAGCTGGAATGGATGTGCCAGCAAATCAGACGCCCTGGACCTGGAATGCCTGGTCCCCTGTGCATGGGACCCCAATCTCCACATCCCAGGGGGCCCTCCTCTACTGTTCAACCAAGCCTAGTTGTTCCCAAAGGATGGTGGACGATCTGGGCTGGATTTGTCTGGGGAGTGAAGAGTAAGGGGGACGAAGCAAAGAGACACTAGCTCTGGACTGTTTCTTCTGACACATTCCACTCTAATCCACAACTCAGGAACACGACTTTCTCTAGGGCTTCCCTCATGGATCATCTGGTAAAGAATCCGCCCGTAACAACGTAACACCTGGCTTCCATCCCTGGGTTGGGAAGATCCCCTGGAGGAGGGCATGGCAACTCACTCCAGTATTCTTGCCTGGAGAATCCCCATGGACAGAGGAGCCTGGTGGGCTACTGTCCACGGGATCATAAAGAGTCGGACACAACTGAGCGACTAAGCACAGCCCACTGGTTGCCCCAGGAATCCAAGAGGGGCATTGAGAAGTGCTGCCACCTTATGGACATTTCCTGGAACAACAACTTTCAAACCATTGCTTCTGGTCACTCATATTTCCAAAGCCTGTGGGGCTGTAAAGCATATCTGCCCTTGAGAAATGTCCCTGGGTAGGTTATCGAAAAAATGTTCAAAACAAGCAGACCGTCAAGAAGCCAATCTCAACAGTTAAATTAAATGGACACCAGTCACATATATATATGTCATATATATATATATAAAATAAATGAAAAGATGATCCACATGGCTCATTAACAGAGAAATGCAAATCAAAACTACAACAAGGTATCACCTTCCACCAGTCAGAATGGCTATCATCAAAAATCTACAAACAATAAATGCAGGAGAGGGTATGGATAAAAGGCAACAGTTCTATGCATTGTTTTAGGGAGTGGAAATTGGTAACAGCCAAATGGAAAATAGTGTGGAGATTCCTTTAAAAAAAAAAAAAAAAAAAAAACTAAATATAGAGCTACTAGATGATGTGCCAATCCCACTCCTAGGCCTGTATGAGGAGAAAAGGTATAATGTCAAAGACACATCCACCCCAAATTTCATGCACTATTGACAATAGCAAAAGATGAAAGCAAGGAAAATATCTATTGACAGTTGGATGAATAAGGAAGATGTGGTACATATTTGCAATGGAGTATTACTCAGTAACTTAAAAAAAAAAAGAATGAAATAACACCTTTACCAGCAATGTGGATGAACCTGGACATGATCATACCAAGTGAAAAAAGTCAGACAGAAAAGGACAAATATCCAGTGATATCACTTATGCATGGAGTAAAAAAATGATGTAAATGAACTCATTTACAAAACAGAAACAAAATCACAGACTTAGAAAACAAACTTACAGCTTCCAAAGGGTTAAAGTGGGATGCAAGGAGGGATAAATTAGAGCTTGAGATGGTCTTATACACTGTAATCTATTTAAACTACATAATCAACAAGAACCTACTCTATAGCACAGGGAACTCTACTCAATATTCTGTACTAAAGAATATGGGGAAAGAAGCTAAAAGAGAATAAACATACGTAACTGAGTTGCTCTGCTGTATACCCGGAACTGACACAGAACTAAGTCCGTCATGCAGGTGGGCTCAGTCGCTTGGTTGTGTCCAGCTCTTCTCAACCCCTTAGACTGTAGCCTGCTAGACGCCTCTGTCCATGGGATTCTCCAGGAAAGAATACCAGACTGGGATGCCATTTCCTCTTCCAGCAGATCTTCCCAACTCAGGAATTTAACCTGCACTGGCAAGCAGATTCTTTACCACTGAGCCACCTGGGAAGCCCCAAGTCAACTATACTCCAATATAAATTTTAAAATTTAATTTAAAAAAATATACTGGTGTGATATTGTACTATAGCGTTGTGATCTTTTATCATTGGGGGAAACTGGGGAAACAGTTCGTTTAATTTCTTGCAACTGCATATGAATCTACTTTTTTATGTAATCATAATCATCTCAAATTGAAAAGTTTAATTAAAAAAAGACACTGTTCATTAGTATGAATCAGCCATCTGCTAACAATGATAGGAGTGTCTACAAAATGTACACTTAGCTCGAGTTAAAAGTGAAATGAAGGACAATGTGGATCTAAAATACACATATCTTTCTACAAATTAAATACTGACAGCCCTGAGTATATTCTCAGCTGTTTTCAACACAAATTTGAAACATCTGAATCCACAAATTATAAGTCCAACATGCACTTAAAATGGTTTAATTAAACTTTTGACCACTTCTCTCTTTTGTTAAATTATCAGTAACAGAGCATATTTTCTAAATGACTCGCCATAAAAACACTTGTATAATATACATCATCTGATTTCCCCACAATTAGAGCAACCGTGACAAACGTGTTCCTTTGACACAAACCTCAGAATCACACATGTGCTAACAAGTCAAATGGGTTGATTGATGAGACCCTGTAAGGTGGAACACTTGGGGAATAACAGACAGCGATTTTGTCAAATACTCCCCCTGACTGATTCCTGGAAGCGGCCAGAGGGAGAAGCCAGAGTAGGAAGGAAGCCTCGTTTTCCTCCATGCTACGCTGTCTTAAGTACGCTTTGCCTTAGCCACCATGAGGCCCTTTCCTAACAACGAAACTCTGGCAGTAGCACACTAGCTAATGACTTCTGAGAACTTACTATGTGCTGGACACTAATAAACATACATTTATGTTATGTACGTTAATATTAGTAACCACATATACCAGATATTATTATTTTCTACAGTTTACAAAAGAAAAAGGAAGGTAGGAAGAGAGGGTGGGAGGGAAGAAAAAAGAAAGAAAAGGAAAGAGAAAAAAAGAACACCTAAGTTTACAGATGTTGAAAAACTAGATCAGAGTAATGTAGTCTAGTGGTAAAGTTGGAATTTGAACTAAGATCTGATTTTAAAGCTTAAGCCTTTGACCATTACTCCAGTGGTTTTCAGCCTTTGCTGTACATTAAAATTGATGGTGTTTTTTTTTTTTTTAATCTTCATGCTGGGTAACACTGCACATAATGGAATTAGGATGTTTGGAAGAGAAACCAGTTTCAGTATGTTTTAAATGATCACATGTGCATTCTAATGTACTGCCCATTTGGGAATCACTTTACTATTAACTAACCTTTTGATTAAAACTCTAGCCCTCCAGGAGCATCCCATTACCAACCTTCACCCCAAAGCTCTGCCTCTTCCACCTTCAAGGTCTAAGTACACCCTGCTTCGTTGAATGCCCTCATCCTGAACCTAGCCTGAGAAACTAGTTAGAATTTCTTGATTACCCAAGAGACTCTTCTACCCTAGGGTTTAGGCTAATGAAGGCTCAATACCTTTCTTCTCTGATGTAATGATTCAAACTGTGGTCTTGAATGCCTCAGCCCCAGAACACTATAGAAAATAAAGATATCTGGAGGCCCTGAAGCTTTACAGATGGAAACCAACTTCATATCAGAGTTAGAAACAGCACACCTGAATAAAGGAATATAGCAAATTAGAAAATATGAACAGAATCCCCAAGACGTAAGCCACTGACTTTCCTAAATAACCTCAGAAACGGCTTGCAAAGACTCTCAGTATGAATTGTGTATGAGTTAAGTTCTTCACATTGGCAGAGTAGACTGCACATAATAAAAATGAGTCACTGACAGCAGAACAAGCAAAGCCACACAGCTAGTGTGAGGACTGCCACTGAGATCACATTCTCCAGAAGGACATTGCTATTGTGAGGACAGATGGACAAAGGCATGTACAATTTGCATAGTGCCTGCTCTATGCACATTTGTCCATGGACAGTCAACAGACATCACCTGGGCCATTAGTTTCTTTTTTCTTGTTCAATATCTGTACAGTCATTGCATAACCAGAGATACATGGGTAACAGATGGGCACAAAAGTTGGTAGATAGAGAAATGAAAAATAAAGATGCAAAGAGCTAATAAATTCCTTGAATCCAAAAGCAAACAATCAAAGTCAATGGGTACGGCCCAAAATAAGTTGCATATGTGAAACAAATGGAATTTAGCCCCACTCTGTCTGAATCCACATTTGAGACCAAAGCTGACTGGGAGACCCATGGAACCCAAATACATTCTGACTGTTCTTGCCTGTCTCATATCCCCAGCAAGTGCAGCTGAACTCATTAGCTTGTTAACAGTGGCTTGGAGGAAGTTGCTATCTTGAAAATTTTCAGAACAATATCGGCAACTGTCTGTTTAAGAATTACCCTAGAAGCCATTTCTTATAGGGTGTACACTCTAGGTTTCCTAGTCCCATTCAGTGACTGTGTATCTTTTTTAAAATTTTGTCAGAATAACCCTCTTGACACTTTTTCTTTTACGTTTAAAAAATGATAAAGTTCTGAGAAACATCTGCCTCCCAAGAAGTGGATTTGCCTGGGCTGGTGATGAGAGAGGGAAATTTTTTCCTTCAAGCAGCTGTTAGGTGGATGGTGTGGAGGGGATCACAGACAATGGGAGGGTCAGGATTCACTGCCAAGAAGCCTTTGGCAATGCTCCTTTGAGGCTAAGGGTGGGAAATCCTGCTTCTGAAGCATGTCTCAGGCATACATTTACTCTTCTCAAGCAAACTTCTGGCCCACCAAGTGATAAAGAGACAAAGCTGAAGGAAAATGCTCCAAGGTAGAGAGAAACTCTTTTCACGGCACTAATTGAGGATGTTCATGAAGGAAGCATTAACTTCACATCAGTTCCTTTAGCTGTTCCTTCATAGAGTAGTTACTGTCTGCTTCAAACGTGGCCACGTTCTACAGAGCAGAAGGAATAAATGTTCCTAATAAACATAACATGATGGGGACTTCCCTGGTGGTCCAGTGGCTAAATCTCCATGCTCCCAATGCAGGGGGCCTGAGTTCAACCCCTGATCTGGAAAATGGATCCCACATGCCGCACTTGAAGAATTCCCATTCTGCCAGTAAAGATCCTGCACCTACAACTAAGACCCAGGACAGCCAACAAATAATTTCTCAAAAGAAAAAATAAATAAATAAAAATGAACATAACGTGATGCATTGCTGTCATGTCTCATTATCATGCTAATAGAGTTAGTAAATATAACCAGTAGTTCAGCCAATAAATTCACCTTATTTTGAAAAAGCAGACATCTCAGTAGAAAGCATACGCATGCATCCTGAGAAGTGAAACCAACCTGTGTTAGCTATCTAATGGTGCCTAAGAAATTATCCCAAAACAGTAAATTAAAATAACAAGGATGTATTATTTCATGGTGTCTGACGGTCATGAATCTGGGCACAGGTCAGCAGGCATCAAGGCCTCACAAGGCGCCTCAGCTGGGTCTACAGGCTTCTCACACTCTAACTAGAGGAGGATCTGAGACCAAGCTACTCACACTGTTGGCAGGCCTCATGGCCTTGATGTTTGTTGGCTGGACACACAAATTCCTTGCCACTTGGACCTCTCCAAGGGATTACTCATAATAACAGTAGCTTATTTTCCCCAGAGCAAGAGCTACAAGAAGCAAAAGAGGGAATAGCAATATGGAAATCACAATGTTTTATAATCCAATCTGAGGTAACAATCCATCTTGTTTTTTTTCCCCTATGCTATTCATAGAAACCATTTAGACTAACCAGGCTCAAAGGCAGCGAATTATATAAGGGTATGAATACTCACAGGCAGGAATTATTGGAGCCATTTTAGAGGCTGCCTGTCACACAATATAATTCCTTCTCCCCATATTACATAATCTTGAGTGGGATATGTTTCCTCTACAATAAAAAATACTTAGAACAAACAAATATTACCTAGAGGCTTACTCCAAGAAACACCTGATCTTGGAAGGTAAGAGTGTAAACTAAGATAGTTTACTCAGCAAGACTAACATCTTGCTCATCAAGATATCTTGAGGACCCTCATGTCGCTCTGTTCACTAGTCCAGAGCTATCAGGTCACAGACTCTGCCCAATCACAGTTTCCTACCTTGGAAGACTGCCCATAAAATCACCCAACCTGTACCCTAAAATGCTATAAATGTCCTCCCCTAATTTCACATTTTCAGATAGCACTGAGACTTTACAAAGGTGGTCATCTGTCTAAATTCAGCAGGTTTAGGAAGAGCTTTGCATAACCAACACAGTTGTTTCTGAGGGTCTTCCGAGATGTCAGGAGTCAAAATTTCAAGTATAAGTACAATTGTTTCAGTTTCCCAATATCCCTGAAATGTTGGCCCCCTGTCACTGCAGAATGGCAAGTCATTTTAGTCAAATGTCTCCTGAAAGAAGAGGGAAGTAGAATTATAATTTACTTCTTCAAGAAAAGGTACTATGGCCTACTACATATTCATTTATTAAAGCTAGATCATCTTACTAGAAGAATACACTGGATACTTTATAGATAGAAAAAGATCCAAATTAATGTCCATATTTTCTTCTCATCATTTGTTCTTTCTTAATTCTTTATGGTATTGGGGATTTTGCTGCCCATGAACAGGGAAGGACTGCTGAACTTTGACTTTACCACACAGGCAAAAATTTGACAAGATTCATCATTCACAAAATAAAATTCTCTCACATAGCAAAATATTAACTTGGTATTTCAATGTTTTTAAGCTATTTGTAATACTGATATATTTAGAATCCTCCCTGACTTTTAAAAAATTATAATTAAAGCATCAAGATCTCTATTCTATATCCAGTGGTAAGAGCAAACACCCCTGTGATTCACAGCACTTATCTCTAAGGTGCTTAATTAAAGTGAAGGTGTTTTGAGGGGTGGGGTGTTTTGTTGTTGCTGTTAGCCTCTGAAAATTAATACTGTTACTCATGTGAAAATTATAGTTCCTACTTAGAAGTCTAACATGATTGTGTAGTCCAAAATATAAAGTAATCTGAGGTCCTTCAGACTGCATCTTATATTAAGATTTCTTTCAGGATATTCATCATTTTTAACCTTATCAATTTACTTAGATTTATTTGTAAGGTGGAATTACAGAAATAATAGAATTCAAATTCTATATTTGAATTCAAATTCAAAGTCTTTCCAGTGAATGACGATGATGCTGATTTCCTATTGGCAAATGTATTCTTTCAGTGGCACTAGTGGATTTGTATTGATTGTTGTTGTTTAGCAACTAAGTCGTGTCAGACTCTTTGCAACCCCATGCAACCTCTGGCTGCATGCCAGGCTTCCCTGTCCTTCACTATCTCCCCGAGTTGACTCAAATTCATGTTCATTGTGTCACGGATGTTATCTAGCCACCTCATTGTCTGCCACCCGCTTCTCCTTTTGCCTTCAATCTGACCCAGCATCAGGGTCTTTCCCAATGATACATTTTCCCTAAATTCTTGGGCGGCACATAATTAAGTGTCCTCTTCCGTGCATCAGAGAGCGCTGTAGTTCGTAGTGATGGAAGAGCAAGAAGGTGAGGAGCCCACAGGAAAATCAGATCCCTGCCTTTTTCATTCATTAGGCATTACTGAATGCCTACTATATATCCTGAATATAAAATAAGACACGATCCCAGCTTCACTGAGTCCTTGTCACTACTAAACAGCTGAAGTGTTTCAACTAATCTGAAGCACAGAAAAAGTGCAAAAAGTAACACTTTAGGATATTCATCTTTACCTAACAGCAGGTTTTCCTCCACTCTGAGCTGCAGTGTTCAGTGGTAATGATGGAGAAAATATTTTTAATATATAAGAAAGTCATCCTTACATGCACTATTTGTCTTCTAATGATGATTAATGCTGCTAATCTGATGTCCAATTGAATTTATGAATCTTAAAGTTTGGTTTTACTGTTTAAACAGACACAGAGACCACCCATGCAATTAGGCATGGGGAGTGGAGGAACAATTACCTTATCAGTAAATGATCAAGAATTCAATAGATTACAAAAAATTACATATTTAAAATTTTTAACTTTTAAAATATATGCAGACAGAAACCTGGTTCTTTATCTCAAGGTAGGGACTTTCGATTAAATAAACATATACTAAAGAAAGGTCTTATTATGTTAGAATAACCTGAGACATTCCTAAGATAAGTTCCCTCTCATTTTAGATCAAAACCGTGCATGTAAAACTCAGAATACAATCTCACTGAGAATTTGGGACCCAGCCTACACTTGTAGTGAAAATCACTATTTTCTCAAGTCCTAGGATATTTTAGTCCTTGCATTCTAATGAGTAATTAGTACCACTACCAACCTATTAATCACACATATGGCTGCTTTGTAAGTAATTTTTCTGTGACTATAGCTTAAAGATTATGATTGAAATTAAAATGCCCCAGATCTATCAGTTTATTGATATTCTTGATGAATTAATTCAAGTCCCATGTTTTCATGTATTTGGAATTGGTTTCACAAAATAAATTATATCATTTTTTATAAATGTTGGTACTCATTCTCATGTTCAATATTCAATCTAATCAAGCATTACAATGTGAAATATTAAGATTCACTGAAAAGTCTGGTGTCAACATGTAACAGCATAAATCATTTTAAAAGTATAAATCTTTATTTTAACATGAATCACTGGTAATTTACAAATGTGCCTCTAGACAGAGAGTTACATAGATATTTAATGTCTGCATATGTATAATTCCTTCACCTACAGAAAACTTTCCCCACCAGCCTTTAGTCATCCTGACTTTCATCTGAGGAATCTGTTAGTCTAAAGAAAAAAGTCAAGTTCTAAGCCTATTTCTTTCTAGAACTGACGTTCTGTAAAGGACAAAAACTCTTCTTTTTTCCTCTGTGAACTGGTATGTATCTGCCTAATCACCACTAACAGGATTAGAAGGGATTGGTTTAGAAATATCTAACTTTTCATTATAACTTCTTTCCAGTGCCAACTTCCCAAATGTACTTATCTGTCCAAACCATAATTGTGAATCTAAATCACCATTCATAATCTAGGGCTTTCCTGGTGGCTCAGATAGTAAAGAATCTTCCTGCAATGCAGGAGACCTGGATTTAATCCCTGGGTTGGGATGTACCCTGGAGAACTGATAACCAAATGATTTTAAAATTCAAAGCAGTCAAACTTTGATTAAAAAAAAAAAAGGAAAGTAAAAAACGTTCATGTTGTAAGATATAAAATCCTCCCTTAGCACACTCTTTTCTCCTCTCTCTTTCCATGGTGGTGGTTGTTCAGTCACTCAGTTGTGTCCAACTCTTTGTGACCCATGGACTGCAGCATGCCAGGCTTCCCTGTCCTACACCATCTCCTGGAGTCTGCTCAGACTCATGTCCTTTGAGTCACTGGGGCCAGCCAACCATCTCATCATCTGTCTTCCCCTTCTCCTCCCACCTTCAATCTTTCCCAGCATCAGGAAAACTTTTTCAGAGTTGACTCTTTGCATCAGGTGGCCAAAGTATTGGAGCTTCAGCTTCAGCATCAGTCCTTCCAGTGAATATTCACGATGGATTTCCTTTAGAATTTGACTGGTTTGATCTCCTTGCAGTTCGAGGGACTCTCAAGAGTCTTCTCCAACACCACAATTAAAAGCATCAATTCTGCGGCACTCAGCCTTCTTTATGGTTCAACTCTCACATCCATACATGACTACTGTAAAAACCATAGCTTTGACTATATGGACCTTTGTCGTCAAAGTAATCTCTCTGCTTTTTAATATGCTATCTAGGCTGGTCATAACTTTCCTTCCAAGGAGTAAGCGTCTTTTAATTTCATGGCTGCAGTCACCATCTGCTGTGACTTTGGAACCCCCAAAAATAAAGTATGTCACTGTTTTCACTGTTTCACCCATTTATTTGTCATGAAGTGACAGGACCAGATGCCAAGATCTTCATTTTCTGAATGTGGAGTTTTAAGCCAGCTATTTCACCTCCTCTTTCACCTTCATCAAGAGACTCTTTAGTTCCTCTTCTCTTTCTCCTAAAAGGTGGTATCATCTGAATATCTGAGGCTATTGATATTTCTCCCTGCAACCTTGATTCCAGCTAGTGTTTCATGCAGTCCAGCATTTTGCATTTTTTACCTCATAGAGGGTAAAAAAGGCAGGGTGACAATATACAACCTTGACATAATCCTTTTCCAATCTGGAACCAGTCCATTGTTCCATGTCCAGTTCTAACTGTTGCTTCTTGACCTGCATACAGGTTTCTCAGGAGGCAGGTCAGGTGGTCTGCTATTTCCATCTCTTTAAGAATTTTCCACAGTTTGTTGTGATCCACACAGTCAAAGATTTTGGCATAATCAATGAAGCAGAAATAGATGTTTTTCTGGAACTCTCTTGCTTTTCTATAATCCAACGGATGTTAGCAATTTGATCTCTGGTTCTTCTGCCTTTTCTAAATCCAGCTTGAACATTTGGAAGTTCTCAGTTCATGTACTACTGAAGCCTAGCTTACCTTGCTAGCATGTGATATGTCTTTGACATTGCCCTTCTTTGGGGTTGGAATGAAAGCTGACCTTTTCTAGTCTTGTCGCCACTGCTAAGTTTTCCAAATTTGCTGGCACATTGAGCTCAGTACTTTCACAGCATCATCTTTTAGGATTTGAAATACCTCAGCTGGAATTCCATCACCTCCACTAGCTTTGTTCATAGTGATGCTTGCTAAGGCCCATTTGACTTTGCACTCCAGGATGTCTGACTCTAGCTGAGTGATCACACCATCGTGGTTATTCGGGTCATTAAGATCTTTTTTTGTATAGTTCTTGTGCATATTCTTGCCACCTCTTCTTAATTTCTTCTACTTCTTTTAGGTCCTTGCTGTTTCTGTCCTTTATTTTACTCATCTTTGCATGAAATGTTCCCTGGTATCTCCAATTTTCTTGAAAAGACCTTTTCCATTCTATTGTTTTCCTCTATTTCTTTGCAGTGTTCACTTAGGAAGGTTTGTTGTTTTTTTTTTAATCTCTCCTTGCTATTCTTTGGAACTCTGCATTCAGATGCCTGTATCTTTCCTTTTCTCTTTTGCCTTTTGCTGCTTTTCTTTTCTCAACTATTTGTAAGACCTCCTCAGACAACCATTTTGCCTTTTCACATTTCTTTTTCTTGGGGATGGTTTTGATCACTGCCTTCTGTCTAAAGTTACAAACCTCTGTCCAGAGTTTTTCAGGCACTCTGTCTATAAGATCTAATCCCTTGAATCTATTTGTCACTTCCACTATATAATCATAAGGGATTTGATTTAGGTCATACCTGAATGGCCTAGTGGTTTTCCCTACTTTCTTCAAGCCATGGTGGTAGTCAACCTTATTTGTTTCTTAAACTTTCAGACATTTTAAAACTCATTTTGAAAATACACATTTATATATTTATGCAGCATTTTCAGCAAAAGATTAAGAAAAAGTTTAATATGCATTACTACAAGACCAATAAAAGACTCATCCATGTAATAAAATTCTCTGAGGCCACAAGCAACAAGTCAGGAAACTTTTAAGTATAAATATGGACAGGTCTCAAATATATTCTCAAATGAAAAAAAGCAAGGTATACAACACTGTGTAAAGTATGTGTCCATTTTTATTTATCTTTTTTTTCATTCAATCTCTAGGTTGTGTCTGACTCTTTGCCACACCAGGGACTGCAGCACGCCAGGCTCCCCTGCCCTTCACTGTCTCCTGAACTTTGCTCAAACTCATGCCCATTGAGTCGGTGATGCTATCTAACCATCTCAACTTCTGCTACCCCCTTCTCTTCCTGCCCTCAATCTTTCTCAGCATCAGGGTCTTTTCCAGTGAGTCAGCTCTTCGCATCAGGTGGCCGAAGTATTGGAGCTCCAGCTTCAGCATCAATCTTTACATTGAATATTCAGGATTGGTTTCCTTTAAAGACTGACTGGTTTGATCTCCTTGCAGTCGAAGGGACTCTCAAGAGTCTTTTCCAGAATCAAAATTGAAAGCAGCAATTTTTCGGCACTCAGCCTTCTCTACTTTTTTAAACGAATTTATTTTTCTTTATTTATTTTAGATGCATGAAAATATTCCTGAAAAGGTTAAAAAGATTAAACAAACTTGACAACCTTTAGGGAAAGTAGTCAAGTGGCTGGGATAGAAGTGAGAAAGAGTTTCAAACAGATACATTTTTGTATTATTTAAGGAAATTGTGAAAAGAAAATCAGATTGCCAACAGAATATGTCATTATCTCATTTAGAGAAAACAATTTACTTGAATAGAAAAAATTCTGAAAGAATACAAAGCTCAAACATTAAACAGCAAATTTTCCCCAAACTGGAAACATAGATAATCTTTTATTCCTTTCCTAAAAAATCTTTCATAATATTTCTGAAATTGACATGCATCACTTATAAAAAAGTGAACCAAGCTTCAGTAATTGTTTAATAATCAAACTCTATTTACTGTAAGTTGGAACATATCAAAGGTCAAAGCATAGAAATAATGAATTTAACAACCTTCTATATTTACATTTTAACACCTAGAACTGGCAACTATTTGTGTATAGTGCCCTTTGTTGAAAAACACTAATAACAAAAATAGCTGCTAAATGGTACAAAGTTTCAGTTACAATACTAATAAGTTCTGGGAATCTAATGTATAGTACAGTGATTGTAGTTAATTATACTGTATTACATACATAAAGTTGCCAAGAGGGTAGATCTTAATGTTCACACCACCACAAAAAGAAAATGGCAATTACGTGACATGATAGAGGTATCAACTATGGTGGCAGTCATTCTGCAATACGTTAATACAGCTGTATCAAATCAGTGTTGTTCATTTAAATGTACACAATGTTATATGTCAATTATATCTCAATAAAGCTAGAAAAAATAAAATATTGCTGCTGCTGGGGAGCAGGCAAACAATGAGTCTAACTCTAATTAAGGACTGAACTGAGTAGTCATCCTCCCAAATGACAAGACCTATTTCCTTGAAACAGTCTATAACTGATTTTGCAAAACGAGAAAGCAACTCTTAGAATTTCAGAATATCAGCTAGTACCATGCAAGAAAAAAAAGTCTGAATGAGGAAGAAGGTTATGAGCAACACTGTGTGTGAGGCTTACCCCTAAGTAAACAACATGGCCTTTTTCCTCATAAATATTCTGCGATGCTTTGTGAAGATTTTATACAAACTCCCGGTACTTTGGCCTCGCCCCACTAATGCTCAGAACAGAGCATTTATTGCACCATGTTTGTTACTTGTGTAAACACATTTCTCCCTGTGGACTGCATGTGGAGTTTGTGAAGAGATGCTGTGTCATGGCCTTATGCCAGATATTCCCTGAAGGCTTCCTTTTTGCTGTCTAGTTATTCTGTTTTTGTGTGGAGCTTTAGACAGATTGACAAATCATGTCCCCAGCTGGAATCTTATCTTCACAATACATTTTTCAGGGGAAAAAAAAATTAACTTACAAACAGTATAGATCACAGGATCAGTAGGATACCAATTTCTCTAAAAAGCATAGATAACATATAAAAGGACACCTTGCTATCCAAATCTGATTTCTGTTAGGGGGAGTTTACACAGAAATTTCCTATAACAAGGCATTCTAAGTTATCTAAAATCTATTTGGTAGCAGCAGTTTGGTTAGTGTGAAATTATCAGGAAATGTCTCCTGGGTTCAAATAGGAGCACTCAAAATTTAATTAAATACTGGAAGTTACATCTTAATCATACACACTGAAGATGAGATTTCAGGAGATGAGGTCATTTTTACTTACTTCTCTATTACCGCTATCTTCTAGAAATTTTCTAAATCGAACTCGAGTGTTTCATTTTCCAAGGAATGATTTCACAAAGTGACTCACTTTTCAAAATTTCTTTAAGAAGAAAAGATCTAACTCAGCTCAATGTGAATTGTATCACTGACCATCAGTTTGTTGCTCCTTCAACATTAAAAGCATCACACAGAGGCAACTTTTTGATCCAAACAAGCTTTGCAATCACCCGAACACATGATGATTCAAAGATATATTCTAAGAAACATGCTTCCTAACTGCCTCCAAATAATTCTGCACAACTCTAAGTAAAATTCATCTTCTTTATTTACTATATTAAGCCAATACATTTTTGAAGGAAAAAGAGTCTGTAATGAAATAGGAAGGAAAATTATTTTTCTCATAATGACTATGTTTTTTAATCAGGTAGCCACGAATTCAATAAAACCAATCTATTTTTGCTTCGCCTGCCTTGTTGAGATCAATTCTCAAACTGCAAAAGGAATAAAAAAAATTTAATGTCTGAATTACAGTCAATATAACTTATTCCAGAACCCACTCCCATTTTCTTCAAATGATGTATCTAAGGTCTTTGGACATGGCAACCCACTCCAGTATTCTTGCCTGGATAATCCCCAAGGACAGAGGAGCCTGGTGGGCTACAGCGCATGAGATCGCAAAGAGTCGGACATGACTGAGCATCAGCATCAGCCTCATCAAGTTCTTTGGACATGTACCTCCATGTCCACTGATGTGAGCATAAAAATAAAGTGTATCCTAAATAGAGCAATGCAATAGGCTTCCTGATAGATCAGTTGGTAAAGACTCTGCCTGTAATGGAGGAGGCTCCGGTTCGATTCCTGGGTCAGGAAGCTCTGCTGGAGAAGGGATAGGCTACCCACTCCAGAATTCTTGGGCTTCCCTTGTGGCTTAGCTGGTAAAGAATTAACCCGCAATGCGGGAGACCTGGGTTCGATCCCTGGGTTGGGAAGATCCCTTGGAGAAGGGAAAGGAAACCCACTTCAGTATTCTGGCCTGGAGAATTCCATGGACTGTACAGTCCATTGGGTCACAAAGAGTCGGACAGGACTGAGTGACTTTCACTTTCACTTCACTTTCAAATACAACAGTGGCAGCAAAAAACAATGAGATGTATATGGTCTGTGGTATGTGGGGTATTTTGAGAGGCAATAGAAATGCAAATGTCCGTGATATAAATGTGTAAGACATGAATCCTGTGCCACAAAAGCTTATGCTCCTGTAGAGGTCAGATGGGCTGTTTGCACAAAAATATGTCATTTAGGGCAGATCTATTATAATCCCATAATGAGTGCTCAATAAAGGACACAAATGGTATGGGCCTAACAGAAGCTGAAGATATTAAGAAGAGGTGGCAAGAATACACAGAAGAACTATACAAAAAAGATCTTCACAACCCAGTTAATCACGATGGTGTGATCGCTCACCTAGAGCCAGACATCCTGGAATGTGAAGTCAAGTGGGCCTTAGGAAGCATCACTATGAACAAAGCTAGTGGAGGTAATGAAATTCCAGTCAAACTATTTCAAATCCTAAAAGATGATGCTGTGAAAGTGCTGCACTCAATATGCCAGCAAATTTGGAAAACTCAGCAGTGGCCACAGGACTGGAAAAGGTCAGTTTTCTTTCCAATCCCAGAGAAAGGCAATGCCAAAGAATGTTTAAACTACCACACAATTGCACTCATCTCACACACTAGCAAAGTATTGCTCAAAATTCTCCAAGCCAGGCTTCAACAATACATGAACCATGAACTTCCAGATGTTCAAGCTCATTTGAGAAAATGCAGAGAAACCAGAGATCAAATTGCCAACATCCGCTGGATCATCGAAAAAGAGAGGTCCAGAAAAACATCTATTTCTGCTTTATTGACTATGCCAAAGCCTTTGACTATGTGGATTACCACAAACTGTGGAAAATTCTGAAAGAGATGGGAATACCAGATCACCTGGCCTGCCTCTTGGGAAACCTGTATGCAGGTCAGGAAGCAACAGTTAGAACTGGACATGGAAACAGGTCACCAGCCCAGGTTGGATACATGAGACAAGTGCTCAGGCCTGGTGCACTGGGAAGACTCAGAGGGATTGGGTGGAGAGGGAGGTGGGAGGGGGGATCGGGATGGAGAATACATGTAAATCCATGGCTGATTCATGTCAATGTATGACAAAGACCACTACAATATTGTAAAGTAATTAGCCTCCAACTAATAAAAATAAATGGAAAATAAATAAATAAATAAGTAAAAGAAAATGTAAATGTAAGACATATTCCAAATCATTTTTAAAATTCAAATCAGTCTAATAAATTATAATAGTGCTTAGACCATAAAAAAAAAGAACTGGACATGGAACAACAGACTGGTTCCAAATAGGAAAAGGAGTACGTCAAGGCTGTATATTGTCACCATGCTTATGTAACTTATATGCAGAGTACATAGTGAGGAATGCTGGGCTGGAGGAAGCACAAGCTGGAATCAAGATTGCTGGGAGAAATATCAATAATCTCAGATATGCAGATGACACTACCCTTATGGCAGAAAGTGGAGAAGAACTAAAGAGCCTCTTAATGAAGGTAAAAGAGGAGAGTGAAAATGTTGGCTTAAAGCTCAACATTCAGAAAACAAAGATCATGGCATCCAGTTGCATCACTTCATGGCAAATAGATGGAGAAACAGTGAAACAGTGGCAGACTTCATTTTGGGGGGCTCCCAAATCACTGTAGATGGTGATTGCAGCCATGAAATAAAAAGACATTTGCTCCTTGGAAGAAAAGTTATGACCAACCTAGACAGCATGTTAAAAAGAAAAGACATTACTTTGCCAACAAAGGTCCATCTAGTCAAGGCTATGGTTTTTCCAGTGGTCATGTATGGATGTGAGAGCTGGACTATGAAGAAAGCTGAGCACTGAAGAATTGATGCATTTGAACCGTGGTGTTGGAGAAGACTCTTGAGAGTCCCTTGGACTGCAAAGAGATCCAACCAGTCCATCCTAAAGGAGATCAGTCCTGGGTGTTCACTGGAAGGACTGATGCTGAAGCTGAAACTCCAGTACTTTGGCCACCTAATGCAAAGAGCTGACTCATTTGAAAAGATCCTGATGCTGGGAAAGATTGAAGGTGGGAGGAGAAGGCGACGACAGATGAGATGGCTGGATGGCATCACCGATTCAGTGCACATGAGTCTGAGTAAACTCTGGGAATTGTTGATGGACAGGGACGCCTGGCATGCTGCAGTCCATGGGGTTGCAAAGAGTCGGACATGATGAGCAACTGAACTGAACTGAACTGAACTGAACTGACCTGAAGGAGTCACATTCCCTGTGCCCATGTTCCATTGTCACTCCTGTCGTGAGGCCGAGTCTATTTAGTTACTCCGTTGAATTTTGGCAAGTCTTTTAACTTTCTTTACCAGTAGAATCTGGCAATGTGACTTTGCACATGTTCTAGTCTGCCTTTTAAAAGGCCTTACGGCTTCTGCTTTCACTCTCTGAAGCCCTGAGATCACTGTGCCTGACAAAATTAAAGAATATGAGATGAAAGAAAAAAAAAATGTGAGATGAAAGAATGTGTACAGAAAGAAGCTCAGGCACCCTGGCCGTCACTTGGGAGCCCGGCCAGATCACCCAGAGAGAACAGCAGAATTACCTGACCACCCACCAAGCCAGACACAGAATACAAGGGTTTCAATTTCAGCTACTTCATTTTGGGGTAGTTTGTTAGGCAGCAATAAGTAAAGTACCACTTCAGCTATTTATCTATCTAACAAATATTTATGTATGGAGTGCAAACTATATGCCAGTCAGCAGCACTGGACAAACAGGTGGACATCAACAATGGTCCCTTTTTACAAGGCCTTTACATCTACTGCTTGAGGGTAGGGAAGGGAAAGACCGATGATTTAAATATGATAAAATGAATAATAACTTTACATACAAAGAGGTAACAGCTTTGAGGAAAACAAAGCAGGATAAAGGGAGAGTGACTGAGGTGGGCAGGGACAAAGAAGACTTTCTCTGTTTTTTGATGTTTAATTAGAAACCTGAATGTTGAGAAGAAATAAGCCAGGCAAAAAATTGTGAGGGAACAGCTTTCTATCAATAAACACTATCTATAAACACACATGAGATCAGGTTTCCATGCCTTGGGGACATCAAGGTTGGGGGCAAGAGGGCAATTACTTCTGGAGGGTGGCTGAAGTTGAGTGCTAAGAAACAGGTGCTAAAATGATCTCGTGGAACCTGGTGCACCACAGTAAGAAGGTCTGTTATATTTGATATAGTGAGATTTTTCTTCACTTTTAACATTTAGTTATATAGAGACACAAATATCCATTGCTAGAAATGATTCAACCAACACAGCAAGAGACTCTCCTCTTAACCTGTAATAACGCCCGCCTATTGTAATGGCCATCTTGTCCCTTGATTTAAAAATAAAATCTGGGACTATCCTGAAGGTCCAATGGTTAAGACTCCATTCTTTAACTGCAGGGGATGCAGGTTGAATCCTTGGTTGGAAAACTAAGATCCTGTGTGCCATCTGGCACAACCAAAAAAATTATAATAAAATCTGCATCAGTATGAGCTTTAGAAATTGTTTGTTGCATGGATTCACATTTGATAAGCAAAAAGTCACCGCTGGGATTCATGTCTTTAAAGTAGCTTGTTTTTACCCCAGGAATCCCTGACATTGGAAGGAATGTAATTCAAATTTGGGTTCAACGATTAGGAGTTCAGAAAGCAAGTATTGTGAGGACAGTTCTGAAACTGAAGAAGCTGTCACTCAGTCAGAAACTCAGAAGGAAAGCTGAGCCAAGCAACAAAAGCCTTTTCAGGGCGCCTCGCACTGTGCAGTTGAAACAGTGGTTGATTTTATAGCTAATAAGGCATTAAACTGAATCTCTTAAGCTTTTCATATTGAAAGTAATTGTAAATTGAATTTGCTAAAACAATAACTTAAAGAGGCAAGACTTGAATGTTGTTGGAGCACAGCAAATGATGTGGAATTTAAAGAACCACTGAAACAAGTGTCTTCGAGTACTTTATTGATCTGCCAGAAGCAGCTTCTGTTAACCCTGAGCTTTGCTTGGCAAGTGGAATTATTGTGCATTGATTATTCATCATGGAGTCAGGCTATCAGACTCCAGCTCCAGGTGGGATGGTCATTTACATTTCAACACTTTGCCTCAATAGAAATAATGCGTCTTAGAAAGAGCAAAGAGATAGCATGTCACCCAGGTTCAGGGGCTTCATTCTGTGGTTTGTAAAAGCATCAATCCAATCTCTGTCATCCCATATGTGGGTGTCTGTCTCCAAATATACACTTTCTATAGGGATTATCAGTCACACTGAATCAGAGCCCCATTAAGGATCTCATCTTAACTTGATTATCTCTGTAAGGACTCTATTTCCAAATAAGGTCATACTCTGAGATACTAAGGGTTAGGACTCCAGTATATGGATTTTGGGGGAGAGACACAATTCAACTCCTAACAGTGATAATCCAAAAGGGTAACAAATGACTTAGTATTCTCAGTCTTGGTCATGTCTCATCATCTCCTGGCAAGCTTTGAAAAAAATAGCTCTGCCTGGTTCCCATTTTCATTTTCTTTGATTTAATTGGTCTGGGTTAGGAGCCCAGGCATCAGTATTATAAACAAGCATCTTAGGTTCTAAAGTGTAGCCAGAATTGAAAACTATTCATTAAATATCTCATTTATTAGAATATTTAAGAATAGAATCTACTCATTCAGAATGAAAACTGTAACATAGATCAGTTATTTTAAGCACCATGAGGGAAGAGACTCTCTTCATTGATCAGCAACATATCCCTAGCAGTATCTGGTCTGTGGTAGCTTTCCCATAAATATTAATGGAAGAATGAACATGTAAATAAATTCAATATACTCACTGAGTATCTACCATATGTTAAGCATTACAGTAGGCACTGAAGACATGTAAATATTTTTTCAGTAAGTTAATGAGTGAATGAAGGAATGAGATTATATCCAACATTCTCTTCCAGTATAGGAAATGGGGTTTTACAATATAGGAGTTAGCATTTTCAGTATGCTGGAAAAAATCCACTCTAACAAAAATATTTACTTTAAATCAATTAAACAGCTTGCCTTTTGCCTAGAAATTTTTGAGAGTTTTTTCCTTTTTTTCTTTTTGTAATGGTTCTTACACAGTTAGACCTTGGGGCCATCCTCTTTTACTGAGTATATACATGTTTATATAACATCTGATAGACTCTTTATTGACACCTTCAGTATCACTTATAATGTTTAAGAGTTGGCATTACTCTATAGGAGAGAAAGATGAATGGTACACACAGAATTATCATAAGAAATCCTTGCATTCAAATACCATTCAGATGTCATTGACAATGGAGTAATACAATCTAAGATACAGATGTCAGAGTTTATCCTTCACAGCATTTGTCAGAGATCAACTAGAATAAAGAGATGAGCAATTACTTGTTGAATCTGATTCGTTTTGATATCTAGACTAGATAGTACTTTTAGGCCAGTGAAAAAGCTTCTTTAACTTTTTTGTCTTTTAAGAGTCCTAGGAATTATGGGGAACTTCATTCACTTGTTTGTTTATCCACCCATCCAACCAGGTCTGCTATTACCAGGTACAATAGCCTCTATGGAAGTTGTAAAAAGGTGTCCTCCGTGGTAAATAAATTACAAAATAGCTGCCCTTCCTTAGGTCTACTACAGATCTACATCAGGGTACACACCATGGCAAGTTAGATTTCAGTGCACTGCCCCTTAGCTAGATGTTTTTGTATATGATGCCAATAATCATATAAAGAAACCCTGCATCCAGCAAATGTCTATGAAGGACCTACCATGTGCCAGGCCTGGACTGGGCTCTGAACGTACAAAGATGAATGAGATATAGTCTTGCCCCTCTGGAAGTCCAGAGTCCACTTCAGTTCAGTTCAGTTAAGTCACTCAGTTGTGTCTGCTTAGGCAGACCCAAACCAAAGGAATAAGTTAAGAAATGCAAACAGCGAGGGCAAGAGTCAAGTGAGAAATATAGCCAAGACCTCATGGAGGAGGTGATATTGGAAATGAGGACTTGAAGGTGAATAGGACTTTATCACGTAGAAAAAACTAACAGACAAACACAAACAGAGAGTGAATAGTAAATGCCAATGCGTGATCACAGTAAGACATAACCAGGGGAAGTCAAACAACCCTAGAAAGACGGGGAAAAGATTGAGGGGATGGAAATAGCTGGAAAATTAGCTGGGAAATGTACATTGGCAATAGACAACTCATATTAGCAGGCTAATAGATACAGATAGATCTATTCATTTAAGACAGGAGAAAAGATTTGGGTGCCTAAAGTAATGTTAGAAAGCAAGGAGAATTAGGCAAAGCCACACTGGGGGAAAATGCACTTGTTCATCTCGGAAAACAGGAAATTTTCACTATCATATGGCTTCCATTCCTTAAGACATGGCTTTGAATTACTTAATCAGATAAATAGATTTTGAAATGTCTCATGTTGTATTTCACTTAAACTATGTTTTCACTAAAATGAAATTGAAGCATCAACCCAGATTGGTCAAGTCATTTTGGTTTAAATTCTTAAATTCAAGGTACAGGATAATTTTCCAATATTTTTCATCTGCAAATAAAGAAACTCAAACTGTGTGACTTTTCTGTCAGCCCTGAGGAGAGGTAAAGACGCTGTTAATCCTGGGGCACTCATTGCTTTGCCCTGAAGCCAGAAAATATTTTTCAGTAAAACCGCAAACACCTGAGTCTTTGGCTTATTGCCATCTTTTGTTTTCTTCCCTGTTTGACCTCTGCACAGCTGTAAAAGTTTGTAATAATTAACCAACCCAGTTAATGATTAGTAATGATTTGACATTACATGGTATAACAATCTGACCACCCAGTTTCTATGAAATTTCAAACATCAAACATAGCTGTCAGTCTATGTTCCTTTCCTAACTTGAAAAATTCAGTGGAGTTTAACTATAAATCATCCTGTGTTATATTCAAACTAGGGGTTTTGAAAGTGATCACATCAGCAATGTGTGGCTCTAATTGCATTACATTATCTGATAGTGTTCTAACAACAATTTTTGAGGAGTGTTGCTTTAAAGATGTTTCTTTGGAATGAATGGCAGCATCAGGCATTGATGCTGCAAAAGGAAACTGTCAGACTGAAAATCAGTTATGGTCATACATAGGGCCAAATTAATTGCCTTGTCATACTATACAATTGATGCATATCATTGCAACTCTGTGAATTGGAAGGCTTTAAGTATTAATCAGTTTTTACCATAGTTCTGCTTTGCTATATAAAAATAATTTCAGAACACTTTGTGAACTCCTCAAGGAGCCCTCAATTAAACAGGGCTCACCTTTGCATCTTTAGCATTTGGCCTATGTCCAGTATATACTAGGTATTCAAAACACATTTAACAACCAAATGAAGAGCAGTGATAACCTCTTCCTAGATACTAAACTCTATGTAGATTGTTTTCCGCATATGTGGTCATTAAGACTTCACAATAGCACCATGAAATCATTGCTGCTGCTGCTGCTGCTAAGTCACTTCAGCCGCGTCTGACTCTGTGTGACCCCATAGTCAGCAGCCCACCAGGCTCCTCCATCCCTGGGATTCTCCAGGCGAGAACACTGGAGTGGGTTGCCATTTCCTTCTCCAATGAAATCATTACCATTGTTAATTTTACAGATGATAAACAGAGGCATCAAAAGGTTGCACAGCTAGTAAAGGATAAAGAATGTGTCTTGGTGGCTCTAAACTCCCCATTCTTAACTGGTATGCTATACTAGATGAGTGCTTAGAAAGTTTAGGCAACTAGTGACTGACCTGTGTGAATCTTCATTTCTATAGTGTAAAGACAGCATCAACACAAACATGGGATTCTGTCTAGGAAATAAAATTCTCATCTATTACACTCATAAACTTTGACCACGAATGGGGGAAAGGGGCATTCCCCTACACCAAGCAACTCTTTAAAATACCAGCTAGATGTCCTACAATTCACTTCAATGCTGACACTAACTGGAGTTAGTGTAGATCCCACACGTTAAAGTAGGGAACTAGGAGGAGGGAAAAAAGAAGAAGAACAAAAAGGAAGAGAGAAAATATCCCAGGGTTGTGTTGAGGTCTAAATGAGATATAATTGTAAAAGTACTTTGAGATAGAGAAAGCAAATGTGCAAGGGACAGTCACAGAATAGTACTGGTATCTGTCAATAAGCCTTGGGAATAAAATGCCAATACCAATGGAGAAAACAACAGTAAATAAGACACTATAAAACCAAGTAAATTAAAAAGAATGACTTGACTGGTTATTTTCTGAAATTATTGGCAAAATGCACTCTCATAACCCAGTCAGCAACACAGAAATCTTCCTTTCTCCTCTGTGTGTAGAGGATGAATGCTTTAACTGGGGAAGACTCCTCCTGCCGCTTCATTCACAGCACAAAATGACAGCACAGAGAACCTGGCTTGAATCCACTGGCATCAAATAGATCTAAGCATTCCAATGTCGCAAACAGCCCAAAAAGACTATTTCATGACATTTACCAGGCAGTTCATACAGCACTGGACCACCCTAAAATAATCCTCCTATTTCCTCTCTACCATTCACAACAAAGAAAAGAAACAATCCAGGTTCAAAGAGTCACTTGGAGATATCACTACAGGTGAATTAATTATATTTCACTCAAAATGCTTTATCACCTACAGCAGAAACATTCAACACAGGGGGAAATGGGATATTTGGAAGCAGTAAGTGCTAAAAACAAACAAACAAACGTCCTAGAAGGACATGAGTGGCAGGCTGTTTATCTGGCATTCTAAGCAAGATTCCAGAAGTGATCCTGAAACTGTGGGACGATACACCAAGGTACCACAGTGCCTTGAGAAAAGGGATCTGAAAAGTCCATTTTGTTCTTTAAGCCACTGTTTAAAAGCCACTTCATCAGAAGTCTTTTAATCTTCAGGCTATACTAGGTCCTCTGTATACATTATCAAGAGAACTCTGTTCATTTACCTCAAAGCTTTTATAGAAATTTTAACTTTTTGCATTTTTGTTACAACAAATTAAAAAATACTCAAGAATGTTCTCTAATATAGTCAACACTCAGATTCAACAACTGTTGTAATTTACTACGTTGCTTCATCTACCCCTTTCCTTCTCTTTCTTCTTTTATGTTGGTGTAATCTTTATTTTTCTTTATTGAAGTACTGTTAATGTACAACATTAAATAAGTTATAGGTATACAATATAGTTGCTTCACAATTGCAAAAGCTATACTCCATTTATAGTTATTACAAAATACTGACTCTGTTTCCTGTATTGTACAATATATTCTTATAGCTTATTTTATACAAAATAGTTTGAACCTCTTAATTTCTTACCCCTATGTTGACCCTCCTCACTTTCCTCTTCCCACTGGACACCACTAGCTTGTTCTCTGTATCTGTGAGTCTGTTTATCTTTTTGTTATATTCACTACTTTCTGTTGTTTTTTAGATTCCACATACAAGTGCTATCATACACTGTTTGTCTTTATCTGACTGATTTCACTTAGCATGATCCATCCTGTTGCAAATTGCAAATATTCATCCTTTTTTATGACTTAGCAGTATTCCAGTGTGTGTGTGTGTGTTTATACCACATCTTCTTTATCCTTTCATCTGTTGATGGATACTTAGGTAGTTTCCATCTCTTGGTAATTGTAAATAATGCTGTTATGAATAATGGGGAGCATGTGTTTTTTTAAATTAGTGTGTTGCTGTTGTTGTTGTTGCTTTGGATATATACCCAAGAGTGGACCTGTTGGGTCATATCTCTTTTATTCTAGACTAGTCCTCCCTTGCCATTTTTTATGCCATTATACAAAAAGAAAAAATGTTAGTTGTTCTATAGATGGTTCTGCTTTGGTTTTGACACATTAGAGAGTCATTTCACTTAATTCTCTATCCCCGATATTTTCAGGAAGGATCATAACTCTACAGGCTTTATTCAGCTCAGATAAAACTTTTGTGGCAGTAAAATATGACAAGTGATGCCATGTGCTTCATAGCACACCCCAACAGCAGACACATGTAGTGGGAAGACTGTGGTCCCCCAAAAGGTATTTTTCACAATGTAATTCTACATTGTAATCCCCAGAAACTGTGAATATTATGTTATATGGGGGGAAATGTGATTAATTTAAGGACTGTAAAAAAATGAACTTATCCTAGATCATTTGAGTGGACTGTAAATGCAATCACATGTATTCCCATTAAAGACCGGCAGAGGACATTTGGGACAGCCGCAGAGAGCCTGTGCGAAGTTGCAGTCACAGACTGGAGTGATGTGACTGAAAACCCAGCAACCAGAAGCTGGAAGAGACAAGGAATGATTTCTCCAGAGGCCCTGAAGGGAATGCAGCAGTACTGGATTTCAGATTTCTATCCTCTAGAATTCTGAGACAGTACATTTCAGGTGAGCAAACGAATGTATCAGCCTGATCCCTCCATCACCAAGTTCCCCAGGAACTTTCCTTCTAATGGTTCCATTCATTGATGAGTGTGATCTACATTATTATTTAAGAGTAATAAAATGGTGCTTTGTGAATTCCCTTATTCTTTTCCCCTTTATTAGTAAAAGCCCTTTTATAAAGAATATTCTCCCCCCCAAAAAAAGAATATTCCCTTACCAGCTTGGGCTCTTTGCTTATCCTAAAATGCTGTTCATACAAGAAACACTAAAGATAAATACTTAATTCTTCTGTTTTAATTGCTATTCCCCAATTAAGGAAATGGTCGTGATAATAATTTTTTTCATTGCAAGACTCTTTCTTTTCTTAGCAACTGCATTTTATTTAGATTTTTTTTCTTTAGTTTTTTAATTGAAGAATAATTGCTTTA
This sequence comes from Muntiacus reevesi, assembly GCF_963930625.1. Classification (NCBI taxonomy): domain Eukaryota; kingdom Metazoa; phylum Chordata; class Mammalia; order Artiodactyla; family Cervidae; genus Muntiacus; species Muntiacus reevesi. The sequence goes on from NC_089252.1 coordinate 92,428,867, forward strand.
TGGAATTTTGTAGTTTTCTGTCATATGTCAACAGAAATCAGCCATAAGGTAAGCCCATATCGCCTCCCTCCCAGACCTCCCTCCCATCTCCCTCCACATCCCACCCTTCACAGACCCTGTGGCAGAGCCCCTCTTTGAGTTCCCTGAACCATACAGCAAATTCCCATTGGCTATCTATTTTACATATGGTATTGTAAGTTTCTATGTTACTGTTTCCATACATCTCCCTTTCTCCCTCCTCTCCTCCCACCATGTCCATAGATCTGTTCTCTAGTTCTGTTTCTCCATTGCTTCCCTGAAAATAAATTCATTAGTGACATCTCTTCAGATTCCATATATATGTGTCAGTATACAATGTTTCTCCTTCTGACTTCCTTCGCTCTGTATAATAGGCCATATTTTGTCCACCTCATTAGAACAGATTCAAATGTGTTCCTTTTTATGGCTGGGTAGTAGTCCACTGTGTATATGCACCACAGCTTCTTTATCCGTTCATCTATCGATGGACATCTAGGTTGCTTCCATGTTCTAGCTATTGTAAACAGTGCCCCAGTAAACATTGGGGAACATGTGCATAAGACTTTTAAAGAGCAGTTTTAGGTCCACAGCAGAACTGAGCAGAAAGTATAGGGATTTTGCATATACCTCCTTCTCTCACTATCCCACTATCAACCTCCCCCACCAGAGTGGCTGCAATTTGCTGCAATCAATGAAACTACAATAACACATCTCCCGAAGTCCATAGTTTATATTAGGGTTCACTCTTGGTGTACATTCTATGGATTTGGACATATATATAATGACAAGTATCCACCATTATAGTATCATATAGAATAGTTTCACTGCTCTAAAAACCCTCCATGTTTCACTTTTCATGACAGTAATTTAAATTCTTACTTGTGTCATTGTTTAATATCTATCTCCCCTGCTAGAGTTTAAAACTGCACAAACAGAAAAATATGTCAACCTTCTTCACTGCCTAATCCATCCTGCCTGCCACAGGGAAGGAGCACACCTAAGATATTTTAATAAACAAGACCTTCTACTATCTTGAGAAACCCCAGAGCTCCAAGAGGACTGTGGAGCTCTCCCCCTATCATTTCTGCTTGCCCTTGGTCACAAAGCAATGAAATTACTCTATGGGGATTTTTTCCAAGCCCTTACTTAAAGCAAGGAAGTAAAATCTTCTGAGGCAACATCAGCACCTCCTTGGGAAGAGGACCGAACTTTAAAGGGAATGGATCTCAGAGATGTTTTGGTGAAGTTTGGGGCATTATTTTTCTCATCAGAACCATCTTCTAGGATGTCAAAGTGGGAAGGGACTTTAACAATCATCTAGTCAAGTGCTTAAAGAATGCAATTCAGAACAGCTACCACTAAAATAATAACAAGAACAATAATAAAAATAGTAATAATACATCATACAAAGCCCTAGGATAACTGAATCAACAGCTTCAGGAACAAGCCTAGGAATCTCTACTTCAAGTTTTTCAAGTAGTTCTGACATAGCCCATCTTAGCCTTAGGCTTGGAAATACTGCTATAGTTGCTAGGTTTTCAAGTTGATAGTTGATAGCAAAACCTTTGGTAAAACTTCAGTTAATGTCCAATATGTTTTTCAAAAATTAATTCAGTCTAAAAAAGGAAAATAAATATAGAATTTATTCTAAAAGTACTGGGAGACTACTAAGTGTCAGGGACTATTCTAAAAACTGGGGACACAGAAATAAACAAAACCAAAAGGTCCCCATAGAGCTTGTATTAGGAGAGAGGGAGCGCATAAAATGAGCTAAAAATAAATAGTAAACATATCCATACATAACATAAGAGCTCAAGTTTTAGAAAGCTTAGGACTTCCTGCCCCCAAAATGTACCCTCTCCATGAGCACACAGCTGTACCAAGACAAGTGAATTACCAAGCTCACAGAGCTAGACCCAAGCAGGGTAAGACTATAGCAAATGTTCCTTTTGCTATAGTCTTATACCTTTTGCACCTTATCTATGCAGAGTTCTTGGATGGTTTGTCCACTTGACTCGAGTTTTCACAACTTAACGAGGTTCAAGAGAGGAGGATCACTACTTTACAGGAGAATAGGAGTGAACCAGACTCCACGCTGCACAGCCCCACTCCAAATCATCAGCCAGGAGGCACAGAGTTTCACGGGCAAGAGTGTCTAAAGTGGCATTTAGTCCAGGGTTGCCAAACTGAATCAGTATTACCTAAAGACTCAGTCAAGCTCCTGATTCCTAGAATCTTATTCTCATATATTCTCATTTGGTGGGATGGGGATGAGGCCTAGAAATATGTATTTTTAGAAATCTCTGTGTCAGAATGTTTGTGTGTGTGTGTGTGTGCGCGCGTGCATGTGCAAGTAACAAATAAAAACAAACTCTTTAAAGCAAAAATAAATATGTTTGATGTAGCTCAAAGAATCAAAGGAGAAGTTAAAAACACAGGCCATAAAGGGTATAAGAACTGAAACAGCTCCAGGGGCCTGCAAAGCAACAATTAAAGATAGGATTCCCCACAGGCCTTAGTTAGAAAGAATCAGCTCCTGGCATCATCCACATTTGGGTCAGTCTACTGAAGATTAAATTACAACAGGGCTTCCCTGGTGGCTCAATGGTAGAGAATCCTCCTGCCAATTCAAGAGACATGGGTTCGATCCGTGATCCGGGAAAATCACACATACTGTGGAGCAACTAAGACTATGTGGCCAGAATCCCTTAGCATGTGCTCTGGAGCAAAAGGCAAGGGAGAAAGGGAAAGATATACTGAACTGAATGCAGACTTTCAGGGAATAGCAAGAAAAAATAAGAAAGGCTTCTTAAGTGAACAATGCAAAGAAATAGAGGAAAACAATAGAATGGAAAAGACTAGAGATCCCTTCAAGAAAATTAGACATACCAAGGGAACACTTCATGCAAAGATAGGCACAATAAAGGGCAGACATGGCAAGGACAAAACAGAAGCAAAAGCGATTAAGAAGAGGTGGCAAGAATACACAGAGGAGCTATACAAAAAAGGACTTAATGACCTGGATTACCATAATGGTGTGGTCACTCACCTAAAGCCAGACTAACTGGAGTGTGAAGTCAAGTGGGCCTTGAAAAGCATTACTAGGATAACTGTTCCTAGAATAACTAGGAACAAAGCTAGTGGAGGTGATAAAATTTCACCTCAGCTATTTCAAATCCTAAAAGATGATGCTGTGAAAGTGCTGCCCTCAATATGCCCTCAAATTTGGAAAACTCAGCAGTGGCCACAGGACTGGAAAAGGTCAGTTTTCATTCCAGTTCCAAAGAAGGACATTGTCAAAGAATTTCACACTACTGCACAATTACACTCATTTCACATGCTAGCAAGGTCATGCTCAAAATCCTTCAAGCTAGGCTTCAGTAATTCATGAACCAAGAACTTCCAGATGCACAAGTCATATTTAGAAAAGGGAAAGGAACCAGAGATCAAATTGCCAACATTCATTGAATCATGGAGAAAGTGAAGGAGTTCAAGAAAAACATCTACTTCTGCTTCATTGACTACACTAAAGTTTTTGACTGTGTGGATCACAACAAACTGTGGAAAATTCTTAAAGACACAGGAATACCAGACCATCTTACCTTTCTCCTGAGAAACCTGTATGCGGGTCAAGAAGCAACAGTTAAAACTGTACATGGAATAATCAATGGGTTCAAATTTGGGAAAAGAGTACATCAAGGTTGTATACTGTCACCCTGTTTATTTATCTTATATGCAGAGTACACCAGGCAAACTGCCAGGCTGGATGAATCACAAGCCGGAATCAGGATTGCCGGGAGAAATATCAGTAACCTCAAATATGCAGATGATACCACTCTAATGGCAGAAAGTAAAGAGGAACTAAAGAGCCTCTTGATGAAGGTGAAAGAGGAGAGTGAAAAAGCTGGCTTGAAACTCAATCTTTAAAAAACTAAGATCATGGCATCCAGTCCCATCACTTCATGGCAAATGGAAAGAGAAAGAGTGGAAACAGTGACAAACTTTATTTTCTTTGGCTCCAAAATCACTGCAGATGGTGATTGCAGCCATGAAATTAAAAGACGCTTGCTCCTTGGAAGGAAAACTATGACAAACCTAGACAGTTTATTAAAATGTATAGACATCACTTTGCTGACAAAGGTTTGTATTGTCAAAGCTATGGTTTTTCCAGTAGTCATGTATGGATGTGACAGTTGGACCACAGATTTAATGCTTTCAAATTGTGGTGCTGAAGAAAACTCTTGAGAGTCCCTTAGACTGCAGATGATCAAACCTGTCAACCCTAAAGGAAATCAACACTGAATATTCATTAATATGCTGACCCTGAAGCTCCAATACTTTGGTCACCTGATAAGAAGATTCAACTCATTAGGAAAGACCCTGATGCTGGGAAAGATTGAAGGCAGGAGGAGAAGGCGGCAGCAGAAGATGAGAGATAGCATCACCAACTCAATGTCCATGAATTTGAGCAAACTCCAGGAGATAGTGAAGGACAGGGAAGCCTGGTTTGGTACAGTCTATGGGGTTGCAAACAGTCAGAGACCACTTAGCTACTGAACAACAATAGTAACACTTCCGATTATCTGGGCAGCTACCATCTAATCACATAAACTTTAAGAGCAAGTACTTTCTTCAGCCTGAGGTCAGAGCAGTGAGACATAAGGAGAAGCCAAAGACATTCAAAGCAAGAGGGTACTTGATGTTTCCTTTGAAGATTAAGTGTATCACAAGACAAGGAATGGAGATTATCTCTAAAGGCTGAGAATGATCCCTGGCTGATAGCCAGCAAGGACATGGGTCTTCTGTTCTTTAACCACGTGGGACTGAATTCTCTCAATAATCTAAGTCAAGAATTAGATTTTCAACCTACTCATTCAGACTTTCCCAAGACTCCAGCTAAGAGTCCAGGTTAGTCAACACCTAAATTTCAACTTTGTGAGCTCCTAAGCAGAGTACTCAGCTAAGCTTCTGGGCTTCTGACCAGAAGGACTTTGGACCACAGCTGTGAAATAATAAGCAGGCGTTGCTTTAAACTGTAAAGTTTGTGGCAGTTTCTTACAGCAGTAATAGAAAATTAATACCATAATGGATCCTATCTTGGAGGGACATATCATGAAATTAATGTCCAGCAGGACAGACTTTAGGAATGATGCTGTGTGATGCAAAATGATGCAAACATATTTGCATTGCCAATCTACTGAAGAGGTTTCAAGAAATTTCAAAGCTTTTCTAGAGCCTGTTATACAGAGAGAAATAAGTCAGAAAAACAAATATTGTATATTAATGTATATCTACGGAATGTAGCAAAGTGGTCCTGATGAACCCAATAGTGGGAGAGGAACAGAGGCACATACCTAGAGAGCAGACTTGTGGACACAGTAGGGGAGGGAGGGTGGGATGAGCTGAGAGGTTATCACTGACATATATATACTACTACATACACTACCACGTGTAAAGTAGCTAGCTAGTGGGAAGGTGCTCTATAGCACTGGGAACTCAGCTTGGTGCTCTGTGATGATTTAGAGAGGTGGAATGGGAGGGTGGGAGGAAGGCTCAAAGGGGAGAGGACATACATACACACATACACACACGTGGCTGATTTCATGATGTTATACATCAGAAATTAACACAATGTCATAAATTGATCATATTCCAATAAAAAGGTTTTCTTCTTTATAATTTTCCATATTTTCTAAATTATCTGCAGTGTACATTTATTACTTTCATAATCACAAAGGATATTTTTATTGTGAGGAAGCTCTTCAGGACAAAAGTCTACTAGGTTTATTTCAGTGAATGAATTTCAAGAAATAAAGGAAATGAAAGACAACCTACAGGCCAAAAGAGATTTAAGAAACACCAACTGATTGCAATTTATGGATCTTACTTGAACCCTGAATGAAACAAATTAATTAATTATATGTAATTTGTGTGTATATATTAATATATAATATTTACCAATTAGAAACTGAGTTCAGTTCAGTTCAGTTGCTCAGTCGTGTCCGACTCTTTGTGACCCCATGGGCTGCAACACACCATGCCTCCCTGTCCATCGCCAACTCCTGGAGTTTACTCAAAATCATGTCCATTGAGTTGGTGATGCCATCCAGCCATCTCATCCTCTGTCGTCCCCTTCTCTTCCCACCTTCAATCTTTCCCAGCATCAGAGTCTTTTCAAATGAGTCAGTTCTTCACATCAAGTGGCCAAAATATTGGAGTTTCAACTTCAGCATCAGTCCTTCCAATGAATATTCAGAACTGATTTCCTTTAGGATGGACTGATTGGATCTCCTTGCAGTCCAAGGGACTCTCAAGAGTCTTCTCCAACACCACAGTTCAAAAGCATCAATTCTTCAGTGTTCAGCTTGCTTTATCATCCAACTCTCACATGCATACGTGACTACTGGAAAAACTATAGCCTTGACTAGATGGACCTTTGTTGGCAAAGTAATGTCTCGGCTTTTTAATATGCCATCTATGTTGGTCATAACTGTCCTTCCAAGGAGCAAGTGTCTTTTAATTTCATGGCTGTAGTCACCATCTGCAGTGATTTTGGAGCTCCCCAAAATAAAGTATGTCACTGTTTCCACTGTTTACCCATCTATTTGCCATGAAGTGATGGGACCAGATGCCATCATCTTAGTTTTCTGAATGTGGAGTTTTAAGCCAACTTTTTCACTCTCCTCTTTCATTTTCATCAAGAGCCTCTTTAGTTCTTCACTTTTTGCCATAAGGGTGGTGTCATCTGCGTATCTGAGGTTAGTGATATTTCTCCCAGCAATCTTGATTCCAGTTTGTGCTTCATCCAGCCCCGCGTTTCTCATGGTGTACTCTGCATATAAGTTAAACAAGCAAGGTGAAAATATACAGCCCTGACTTACTCCTTTTCCTATTTGGAACCAGTCTGCTGTTTTGTGTCCAGTTCTAACTGTTGCTTCCTGAACTGCATACAGATTTTTCAAGAGGCCAGTCAGGTGTTCTGGTATTCCCACCTCTTTTAGAACTGTCCACAGTTTGTGGTGATCCACAAAGTCAAAGGCTTTGGCATAGTCAATATAGCAGAAATAGACATTTTTCTGGAACTCTCTTGCTTTTTCAGTGATCCAGAAGATGTTGGCAATTTGATCTCTGGTTCCTCTGCCTCTTCTAACACACAGCTGCAAATGACTAGACTAGTTATATTTGTTAGAATAAAATGAAGGGTGCAGCTTATTCATACACACACTGAAGCAAAGCTGTTTGCTTTGCCTGGTTACAGAGAGGATCATGGGCCCAGAGTTAAACTAAAAAGTGGCTCATAATGTTATGTCCATCACAGCTTTCAACAAGATATCAATGTCTCAGGGCAGGCCCATGTAGAAGAATAAAATGGGTTTCTACTTAGGTTTCACCTTCCTAACTTCTTTTTCCTCCCCCTCAGCATTTATATTTAAACCTACTCTTTACTCTTTCTGATCTCCCTTCTATTTTCTTTCACATCTAACTCAGGGGTTGGCAAAGCACAGCCAATAGGCCAAATTCAGTCAGCTGCCTATCTTTTCATAGTCTTCAAATGAAAAATAATTTTAAGTTATGACACTTTAAATGATTATAAAAGTTTCTGTAGAATTACCTTTATCTTACCTCTTTACCTGCAAAGTCTGAAGTAGTTATAAACTGGGCCTTCAAGAATAAGTTTTTTGACCCCTGGTCTAGCTTACAACAGAGAAGGCAATGGCAACCCACTCCAGTACTCTTGCCTGGAAAATCCTATGGATGGAGGAGCCTGGTAGGCTTCAGTCCATGGGGTTGCTAAAAGTCAGACATGACTGAGTGACTTCACTTTCACTTTTATGCACTGGAGAAGGAAATGGCAACCCACTCCACTGTTCTTGCCTGGAGAATCCCAGGGATCGGGGAGCCTTGTGGGCTGCCATCTATGGGGTTGCACAGAGCTGGACACGACTGAAGTGACTTAGCAGCAGCAGCAGCTAGCTCACAAAGCAGCATTCGTGGACCAGAAAGGTTGAAAAAGAGTGCCCATTTTTACTTACAGTAGACTTTTTAAATATGGTTATCATGGACTTGGGAATATATGCCATACGAATGTCTAGATGTGATGAAGGTGGAATCTTGTGTCCTGAGAAGGCCTCACCAAGCTTTCTCTTTCAGAATGGGCTCAGATGTCTTTTCTCAGGATCCAGGAGACTCTATTCTCTAGCTGGTAGTGGATTTTTATTCACCCATTTGACAAACATGTGCTCAGTGCCCAGTAAAGACGTGCCAGGCCCTGTAATAGAGACTGGATATGCTTAAATGAATGAAATGCGTAAATGTGGGACCTTACGGAGATTGCAGTTCAATCGTCCTGTGCAGAGTCCAGATGTCTGTGATGCTCAAAGGTAGTCTGTGATCCAGAAGCATCAGCATTACCTCCAAACTTGTTAGAATTACAAATTCTGGGAAACTCCCTGACAGTCCAATAGTTAGGATTCAGTGCTTTGACTGCAGGAGCCCTAGTTCCATCCCTGGTTGGGGAAATGAGATCCTGCAAGCCATGCGACTTAGCCAAAAAAACAAAACAAACAAACAAAAATCATATTCTGGGGCTCTAGAGTAGACCTCTTGAATCAGAAATCTGGATGGTGCTAGCCATGTGTGCTTTTGCCAGCCCTCCAGGTGATTCTGATGCAAGCTTAAGTTTTAGAACTACTAAGCTGAAACCAGCAAGGTTTGTGCTGGGATAGTGGTTTTATGAACCAGGTTTTAGGAAAGTATTTAGTCCTTTACAGTGCTAATGTCAGAAGGTACTTGGGCCACCTTATGTTAATTATTTATTTTTACTAAAATTATAGAACATAGTAAAAGTAAGCTACTGAATGCATAGATGGCTGAACATGTGCAGAACAATGAGCTAGGCACTATAGTGAGTGTTCAGGAAATACAGGCTGCCTTGCTGTCTTCCAGTGAAAAAGGAAACAAACCCATAGTATCAACATACATATATACCAGGGATCAGCAAACATTTTCTGTAAAGGTCCAGATAGAGATATTTTAGGCTTCATAGGCATATGGTCTCTGTCCCAACTATTCAACCATGCTATTGTAGCACAAAAGCAGCATATCTATAGAAGATATATAAATGAATGAGCATTGCTATGTTCCAATAAAATTTTGTTTACAAAAGCAGGCAGCAGGCCAATGATTTGCCTACCCATATTATACAGCATAACATACCATATACTGTTACATATGATGCCATGAACCATCCTGTATGGTTTCATTATATATTTCATCCTGTTCATATTTTTTACACAATTCTTCTTATAATCTTGTTGTATCTGATCATTTAAATTTGGCCCTCCTAACTGTACTAATGATGCAAAAGTGTTCAGAGCAGTAACCTTTAAGATACAGCCTTTCCCCAATGAAAGAATACCCTATTTATTTACTATCTCAGTACTGTAAACTACTGACCAAAAAAATCCCTGAAGCTAATATTATTATTTTAGAGGTTAAAAACTAAATCTGAAAGAAATTAAATAAATTATTGAAGTTCATACAAATAATGAGTTTCAGAGCCAAAGGTCAAAATATTTTTTCTGACACCAAACCAGTTACTGAGAACTGCCTCCCTATGCACTGAATGTGTAACCAGAAGTTTGGTTTAGGGTACAAATGCAATATTTATATTGGCTATTTCTGTTCTTGCCTCTTCTATGATTGTGATCTTAGTTTCAGGGCAATTAATATACTTAAGTCTTAGGACAATCACACTTAAGTTATAGGGGGGGTCATAATCCAAAATCCTAAGTGCAATACTAGTGAAGTAATTCTAGAATAGTAGACTTTCTTTAACAGCTCCATCACCAATACAGTATCTTTTGCAACTTGATTTTATAATTATCTATCCAAGATCTAACCTCCCATGTGACCACTGGCAGATTTTTCCCCTTCTGGTATGCTAATTTCTTCCATCTGAAAATAAGGGTCTTAGTCTATATATTATCAAGAGGCCTAAATTTGAACTCAAAATTCTAATTCTGTATCAACTTGACATTCTTCCTCCAAGTTTTTCACTCTTATAGAGACAATCCCATGTGTTTTTCTGTGGTTATAGACTACACACTTCTTCTGTTGATACATATGTTAAACCAAATACCCAACTTTGTAGGATGTACAACCTTAAATTTTAAGGTAAGAATCAATGCCAAATGTACAGTATAAAGGAATATCTTCTTAAAAGCTTGTAAACAAAGCCATGGATGACAAGATTTTCAGGGAGTTCACCTGTAGTATTCTGAAAATGGGAAGGCAAAATAAGGCACGCTAAACCTGAGAATGTGAGCAGATATGTACAGATGGGAACATCAGTGAACAAGCACCCATATGCATGTTGTCAGGTCAGATGGAGAGCCACTGAAAATAGACCAGAAAGCTGTAGAGCCTTACAAGGATGCATTTGAAACAGCAGAATTTAAAATCAGTCTCAATGGGGAAAAAAAAAAGACTCAACACCATTCTACTTCCCTGGTAAGATATGACTGTGACATGTTGACCATTCAGAAAACAAGAGGCGCCCAGCCAAGGAGAGAAACATGGTTTTAGACAAACACATCAACAAAGAAAGGGTTCCAGGCCTTCCTGAAAATTCATCAGTCCAACCAATGCCTGGTTCAGATGAATTGTTTTTACCATTCATAGCAAAGTGAAAAAAAGTAAGAACTTATTTTACAAGGTGTATTTATCAAATTTAAATGACAGTATTATTTTCTTGGATTATGTATTTCCTTTCTTTTGTCATTGTTGCAAAAATTCCTTTCTTTTAGATAAAATAATGAGAGTAAATGATAGTTGAATTGACTTTCTTCTTTAGTGTTTTAACAAGATAAAAGTAAAGCTTGTCAACTTTCTATCAGCTCTGTCAAAAAAAAAAATTATCTTAGTTCAAATCCAAAATGCTAAGGGGGGGCTGACTTGTCTCACACTTGGACATTATCACCTTGTGAATTCTCACAACTTCATTGTTGAAGGCCTGTTTGAATCATAAAGTTACATTTGTTATTTGTAATTGTCCCCTGAATCAAATCATGCAAGACATGTATCGCCATTTATAGTTTACAAATGAGGATGCTGAAGTTTGTAGAAATCAAGGGATAAACTTAAGATAAACAGCTATTAAAATGTAGCTCATATAACACCTCATATAACATCAGGGAAATGCAAATGAAAAAAACAATGAGAAATCACTACACACCTACTATAATGGACAAAATCCAGAAAACTGACAGCACCAAATGCTTGTGAGGATGTAGAGCAAAAGAAAATCTTATTCCCTGTTGAGAATGAAAAATACTACAGCCACTTTGCAGTACAGTTTGGCTGTTTCTTTCAATACTAAACATATTCTTACCATAAGATCTAGCAATTGCATTCCTTGGTGTTTAACCAAAGAATTTGAAAACCTACATATACACAAAAACCTGCATATAAATGTTTACAGCAGTTTTATTTATTTCTAATTGCCAAAACCAGGAAGTAAACAAAATATCCTTCAGTAGGTGAATAGATAAACTGGAGCAATCCAGACAACGGACTATTTTTCAATGCTAAAAAGAAATGAGTTACCAAGACGTGAAAAGTCGTGAAGAAAACTCAAATGCATATGACTAAGTGAAAGCAGCCAATCTGAAAAGACTATATCCTGTTTGACTCCACCTATAAGGCATTATGAAAAGGCAAAACTACAGAGAAAAAACGAAAAGGTTAATGGGTGCCAGGGTTGGGAGTGTCGGGAATGAATAGGTGGTGAACAGAGGATTTTTAGTGCAATGAAACTTCTCTGTTTATAATGAGAGATACATATCACTACATATTCATTGAAATCCATAGACTGCACAACATCAAGAGGAAACTCTCAAGTAAATTATGAACTTTGGGAGACTATGATGTGTCAAGGTAGTTTCATCATCGTTATGTAACAAATGTGCCACTTTGGTGGGGATGTTGATTGTGGGTGAGCTATGCATGTGTGGTGGGAGTGGGTATGTGGGAAATCTGTACCTTCCCTTCAACTGTGCTGTTAATAAAACCACTCTAGTTCATGTAATTCAATACTGAAAATACACACAAGCCAATAAAAAATGGACAGAAGACCTAAATAGGCATTTCTTCAAAGAAGACATAGAGTTGGCCAACAAGCATATGAAAAGATGTTCAACATTGCTAATCATTAGAGAAATGAAGATCAAATCCCAATGAGGTATAACCTTACACTGGTCAGAATGGCTTATCATCAAAAGGTCTACAAATTCTAGAAAGGGCGTGAAGAAAAGGGAATGTAAATGTGTTGGTGGGAATGTAAATTGGTGCAGCCACTATGGAGAACTATATGGAGTTTCCTTTAAAAATCTAAAGACAGAACTACCATTGTTGTGTTCAGTTGTTCAGTCATGTCCAACTCTTTGCGACCCCATGGACTGCAGCACACCAGGTTTCTCTATCCTTCACCATCTCCTAAAGCTTGCTCAAACTCATGTCCATTGAGTTGGTGATGCCATGAAACCATCTCATCCTCTGTCATCCCTGTCTCCTCCTGCCTTTAATCTTCCCAACATCCTGCTGCTGCAGCTGCTGCTAAGTCACTTCAGTCGTGTCCGACTCTGTGTGATCCCATAGACGGCAGCCCACCAGGCTTCCTAGCCCTGAAATTCTCCAGGCAATGACACTGGAATGGGTTGACATTTCCTTCTCCAATGTGTGATAGTGAAAAGTGAAAGTGAAGTCGCTCAGGCATGTCCGACTCTTAGCGACCCCATGGACCGCAGCCTACCAAGCTCCTCCATCCATGGGATTTTCCAGGCAAGAGTACTGGAGTGGGGTGCCACTCCAGGTCTTTTCAAATGTGTTGGCTCTTCGCATCAGGTGGCCAAAGTATTGGAGTTTCAGCTTCAGCATCAGTCCCTCCAATGAATATTCAGGATGGATTTCCTTTAGGATTGACTGGTTTGGTCTCCTTGCAGTCCAAGGGACTCTCAAGAGTCTTCACAAACACCACAGTTCAAAAGCATCAATTCTTTGACTCTCAGCCTTCTTTATGGGTCAACTCTCACATCCATACATGACTACTGGGAAAACCATAGCTTTGACTAGAGCTACCATATGATCCAGCAATTGCACTGCCAGGTATATACCTGAGTATATAAAAATAAAAACTGAGTATATAAAGATAAAAACTCTAATTCAAAAAGATACATGCTCCCCAATGTTCATAGTTGTACTATTTACAATAGCCAAGATGTGGAACCAACCTAAGTGCTCGTCACAGACTGCTGGTTTAAGATGTGGTATATGTGTGCAGTGGAATATTGCTCAGCCATAGTAAAGAGTGAACTATTGCTATTCGTGGTAGCATGGATGGATCTAGAGAATATTATATTTATAGAAGTAAGTCAACTATTAAATATATCACGTAAATGTGGAATATAAAAAATAATACAAATAGACCTACATAAAAAACGGAAATAGACTTACAGACATAGAAAACAAGCTTATGGTTACCAAAGGGGAAAGGAAGAGAGGGAAGAATGAATTAGGATTATAGGATTAACAGAAACAAGCTACTTTACATAAAACAGACAAGCAACAAAGATTTGCTATATAGCATAGGAAATTATAGTCAATATTTCACAATAACTTTTAATGGAAAATAATCTGAAAAAATATATGTGTAACAGAATCACTTTGTTATATGCATGAAACTAACACAGTGGTGTAAATCAACTATACTTAAATTTCAAAAAAGGAGTGGCAAATGAAAGTTTCAGTTAAAAAAAAAAACTACTCTAAAACATTAACTATTAACGTTTTTAATGGCTGTCCCTGACAGCTCTGTCCTTCCTCATAAACAATGCCGCCTCAGACACTTGATCACAAATGGCAGAAAGCCAACTGAAAATTGGCAAAACTCATTCTTCAGAGGAAAGCAGAAAGTAATCAACAGACAGACTCTCATACTTACCAGCAACCTTCATGACTCAAACGTTAACATTTTTTCCAAACAGCAAAGAAGATGTAAGTGATTTTAAATGTTTATGTGTCTTACTGTGGCTCAATCTATCAGAATACTTCATAGCATTTTGGATATACTCCACATTGGAAGAGTTGGAGAAACAGTTGGCAGTATTTTGTGTTTCATTTTAATTTGGAGGGGGGACATTTGAGATTAATCTGCAATTAAAAAGAGGTTTGGCTGTGATGAATTGATGTAATTCACAATTTAGCTTATTTGAGGAAAATAACAACACTCACATTTGCCATGTGCAAAAATGGGATGCACGATTCAGAATGGGAGTACCAGCTTGCTGATAGTACTATAGATTAGGAATTAAAAAGGCAGGACAAACATCTAGGGGCAATCATTTGACATTCTGTGAAATAACATGGAGGCTTTGCTTAGCAACCTTTTCAAAGAGATTCAAGATCCAAGAAACTTTGATATTGATACCCTTAGTGTAGCTAGAGCCTAATTATGGGTGCAGTTTTGAAAGAAGGAATTATTTTATACTGAACTGTTAGGAATATGAACTGAAGCCTTGAGTAATATGAAAGACATGGAACCAGTAATCCTAGAGGAAATCTTTCAATTACATCCTTCCATAGGAGGAAACTCAAATTCTCATGGTTTAAAATTTTAAATCCTGGGGAAATTATAAATGGTTCAGTTTACTTGGTAAGTCACTCTGGGTTTGCAAAACCAATATTTACCCTTTGAGTGGGTTTCTAGAAAGCCTATGTCCTTGTGAGGCTTACTGCCACATTCCCTCTCTAAAAAATCTTCTAGTGTTACAAGTGAAAGAAACAATGACAAAAGATGCTTTCTTCCCAAACTTTGGGGCCTAAAAAGGAGAATAAAGTTAAGTTTCATTTCACAGAAGATGAACTCCAGCTAAGGCTTGAGTTCTGAATGTTTCATACAATCAGTAAACAAATATGGAGGGAACGAAAGTTTTAAATATTAAACTGTATTTTGCTTCTCTGAAGAAAAATGGTTTCCCCCATCCACAGCCCTTCTGCCATGATAATTAGGCCAAGAAGTTGAGGCAATTTAGTTCAGGGAAAGAGAGACCAGATCTTTCAAAGAGGAAAACTAGGAAGCTTTGGCAGAGTGGACAGGAGGAGTCTTGTGGAAGACCAAAAAAAAAAAAGGCAAGAATTCATATCCTTGTGTTTTCCCAGTCATGTCTGGTAGATAACCTTAGGGTGCCAACATGCTATATACACAGACAAAATAGATAAAACATGCTATATACAGACAAAGCCAGAATTAAGGACTTTCACCTCAGACACCAGAATGTTATAGGAGAGCCACAAAAGGGCTTGCTCCAGGAAGAGAAGTCAGAGAAGTGGAAGGCAAGAACCCAGTACAGTGCTGTCCAACAGAAATAAACAGGAAAGCACATATACAACTAAAAATTTTCGGATAACCACATTGTAAAAAGTAAAAATAAACAGGTAAATTAATTTTAATAATATAGCTTATTTACTCTGACACAATCAAAACATTGTCATTTTGGTAACTATTCAATATGAAATTATTAATCATGTATTTTACATCTCTGAAAGTCAGTATATAATCTCACAGGATTTCATTTACAGCACATCTCATTTCAGACTAGATGCATTTCAGGCGCTAACTAGCCATATGTATTGGATAGCAGAGACCTAGAATAAACTGAGTGCAAATCCTGGGATAGTTAAAAATGGAAGAAACCAAATGACTCTGACTGGACCACCCTACTTATTTTTTGCCAAATCTGTAACAACATCTACTGTGTATAAGAGACTGGGCTGGACTATGGGGATACAGTGATGAATAAAACACTGAATCGCTCATGAAGCTCAGAGGTGGGCCCACAATAAAAAAAAATAAAGACATAGAAACAAAAAAAGCAACAGTGTGGGAACCAAGGAAGGCAGTCCTTAATTTTTCTGGATTTATCTAGGCTGTAAATTCCATGAGGGATGCAACCAAATCTCTTATTCGCCATTTTCTCAGTAGTAGCCAACAGAGGGCTCCATAAAACCTTGGTGAATGAGGGAGTGAGTGAAGGATTTCTGATCAGAGAGAACTAGGGCAGGAGAAGCCTCTCATCGGACATGATGTTCGAAATTGGTTTAGAAGAACAAATTGTTCTTCACCTTGGACAGTGGGATACTTGACACCAAACATCTGAATGTCCTGGAAGGTGAACATCTAAGGCACTTTCAGTCAATGATATTTGACTTCGGAGGCAGGAGTGTAGGTGAGGATGGAAGATGAGATGGGAAAGATAAGCTGGGGCCAGATGGCGAAAAGTGTGGAAGGCTTTTTATGAATTATTTGTAGCATCAGTCTATTCTAACCACCTGCTGATAGCACTAAAGTGTAGAAAGATTCCCACAATGCTAAAGCAGACTTCTCTTGCAACATATTGATCTCCTGTTTTTTGAGTTTCCAGAAAGCAATCAACCATCAGACAGCCAAACGGTTGTAAGCAGCAGCATATATTCTTTGAGCCTACCATACACTGCTGTTGAATTCTCCCCATCTCAGTTAACCGTTTTTTCCCTCTTAAAGTTACTGAGAGAATAATAAAAGCAGGGAATAAGATGAAAATGGGCTGGTTTATATTTCACCCCAAAATAATAGAATGAGTTGTTTTTTTTTAATGGGAAGAGGAGTGGCAATTTTTGCTTACTGCTATCATCAAGCCTCCTTTCAAGGATTTCTTATCTACTGAAGTAATATCAAACACACCATCCAACTGGTGATATTAATGCATAAATTGCAGGAATACATCTGGAAATGTTTGTGCTGTAAAAAAAATAGAATGTTCCTGAGTAATATGGTACTTTATAAATTCAATGTGCATACAGCAATAGCAAGTTTAGAAAGTGGCAATAAACAAAACAAAACAAAAAAGAAGGGAGGATAGTTTATGAAGCTTATAAAGGCATTTATTCCAACATTTCGGTAATTGGAAATTTGATTATTCCTGACCCTATTTGGGTCCATGTTAAAACAGAGATGGTGCCATGTGATGATTAATAAAATAAACATTAGAGTCAGATAAACAAGGACTCCATTATTGGCTCCTTTTCTTACTAGAAAGTGACTTAACTATCTGTTCTTCATATTTTTTCATCTGCAAAATGGAATTACAAAAATAGTATCTAACTCCAACGGTTCTTATGAACAGTAAGCAATATTTTAAAGAAATGCCTGACACATAGTAAAAAGCTTAATAAAAGATAACTATTGTTTTAATTTTTGTCCATTAAGCAATTATTGAACAGCTACTACACTCAAGATCCCGGAAATTCAGAGGTAAAAAACACCTGACTTGAAAAAGTTTACTTACTCGCAAATATTTTTGATGAAAGCATCCATCATTACCCAGGCTTAGACTACATGCTCTCTACAGTGATGGCCATGTTTTCTCAAGCTCCTTCACATTGCCCAGGGTTTCTCGATCTTGAAACAATTGACAGTCAGTGCTGGTTAATACTTTGTTGTGGGGAGCTACCCTTCACATTGTTGAATGTTTAGACACATCATTGGCATCTACCCACAAGATGCCAGTAGAAACCCCAGTTGTGATAACCAGCAACGTCTCCTGACATTACCAAATGCTCCCTGGGGTTATGGGGAGGGTGCAAAGTCTTCCTTGGTTGAAAACCACTAGCCTAGCCTGATGGGGAATGTGTTCCCAAGTCTTTATAAATAGGCAGGTATAAACTGACAGAACTAAAGATAGAAAATATTCTATCACCTAAGGTAGGGTTTCTAATTCTTATGTGTTAACGAGCCATTGCCTAAATTAGCCTGCACAGTTAAGGTTCTATTAGTCATCAAACCTGACTCCACATAGAACAGTTTGGTGGTGTGGTCACTTACCACTACAGGGTCTTTTGAATCCTGCCCCTCCTCTGTATTCCTGTAGTCTCTTTCCTATTTCAAGCATTCTCTCCCCTCACTAGAGCCACTGTTCCTCTAGAGCTAGGCTCCAGCCTCTTGTTCCCAGCTCACCCTACATACAGTAAGGAGATGGATCTTCCCCAAACACAGCTCTGGTTAGATATTCTCCTTTTCAAAAACTTGTTCTTATTCTGAGTCATATTTTATAACTGTTTCACTGGCAGCAAGAGTAACCAGTTCTTCCCGTTTTGTTCAAAACTTTCCCAGTTTTAACAATTTAGTACTGAAAGACTGAAGAAGGCCCTGGCCCAGGCAAACCAGCATGATGAGTGACCCATAGCAGGGAGCCCCGTTTATTTTCAGACAATGCTGTGGAACTCCAGAATGTATACAACAGATATGAATCTTTGGTTCAAAGACAGATGGTGAAATTTGTCATAACTGCTTATTTTTGTTATTTTAAAAATAATTTAGCCTAAGTTCTGACTTCAACTTTCTGACTGCACTTCATTTTTTAGAAGGAAAGAAAAATCTTAGTCTAACCTATGACCTCGCCTCCACAGACAGCCTCAGTGCTGGGATTCTAAGCAGAGCCCCAGGTGAGGGGTAAAGGGTCTTTCCTGGCCCTCAGTCAAGTGTGGTGCTCAGGAAGCAGCTGCTGAGTTCTTCAATGTCCCTGGGCCTGAGGCCCCTTCCAGTGCTGAAACCTCTGCTGCTTCTGGGTCATATCTGCCTTTGCTCCGAGGAAGAAGGGCCTCAGAGCAAAGGCAGACATGACCCAGGAGTAGCAGAGGCAACCTGGATGGAGGGAGTTTAGGGGCTTCACAGGCCCTGCTTTTGGTCCCTTCTCACTGCAATTGGGAGGAATTTCCCCAACTTAGGGGGTAGAAAAGGGGAAGTTGTCCCCTTGCTTCTTTAGCACCTTTTAGTATACCTGTAGATTTTTGCACTTAAAAAAAATTTTTTTTAATTGAAGGATAATTGCTTTACAGAATTTTATTGTTTTCTGTCAACCCTCAACATGAATCAGCCATAGGTATACATATATCCCCTCCCTTTTGAACCTCCCTCCCATCTCCTTCCCCATCCCACCGCTCTAGGTTGATACAGAGCCCCTGTTTAAGTTTCCTGAGCCAAACAGCAAATTCCCTTTGGCTATCTATTTTACATATGGTGATGTAAGTTTGCATGTTACTTTTTCCATACATCTCACCCTCTCCTCCCCTCTGCCATGTCCCTAAGTCTATTCTCTATGTCTTTCTCTGCTGCTGCCCTGTAGATAAATTCTTCAGTACCACTTCTCTAGATTCAGTATATGTGTGTTAGAATATGATATTTATCTTTCTCTTTCTGACTCACTTCACTCTGTATTCTAGGTTCATCCACCTCATCAGAACTGACTCAAATGTGTTCCTTTTATGGCTGAGTAGTATTCCATTGTGTATTTGTACCACTACTTCTTTAGTCATTTATCTGTCGATGGACATCTAGGTTGCTTCCATGTTCTAGCTATTGTAAATAGTGCTGCAATGAACAATGGGATATGTGTGTCTTTTTCAATTTTGGTTTCCTTAGGGTGTATGCCTAGGAGTGGTATTACTGGGTCATATGTTGGTTTTATTCCTAGTTTATTAAGGAATCTCTATAACATCTTCCACAGTGGCTGTATCAATTTACATTCCCAACAACAGTGCAAGAGCGGTCCCTTTTCTCCACACCCTCTCCAGCACGTATTATTTGTAGACTTTTTGATGAGGGCCATTCTGACTGGTGTGAGGTGATATCTAATTGTAGTTTTGACTTGCATTTTTCTAATAATGAGCTATGTTGAGCATCTTTTCATGTGTTTTTAGCCATCTGTATTCCTTCTTTGGAAAATGTCTATTCAGATCTTTTTCCCACTTTTTGATTGGGTTGTTTGTTTTTCTGGTATTGAGTTGTATGAGCTGCTTGAATATTTTGGAAATTAATCCTTTGTCCATTGTTTCACTTGCTATTATTTTCTCCCATGCTGAGAGTTGTCTTTTCACCTTGCTTATAGTTTCCTTTGCTGTGCAAAAGCTTTTAAGTTTAATTAGGTTCCACTTGTTTACTTTTATTTTTATTTCCATTACTCTAGGAGGTGGATCATAGAAGATCTTGCTTTGATTTATGTCATCAAGTGTTCTGCCTATGTTTTCCTCTAAGAGTTTGATATTTTCTGGTCTTACATTTAGGTCTTTAATCCATTTTGGGTTTATCTTTGTGTATTGTGTTAGGAAGTATTCTAACTTCATTCTTTTACATTTAGCTGTCTAGTTTTCCCAGCACCGTTTATTGAAGAGACTGTCTTTGCCCCATTGTATATTCTTGCCTTCTTTGTCAAAAACAAGGTACCCATAGGTGCATGGGTTTATGTTTGGGTTTTCTATCTTGTTGCATTGATTTATATTTCTGTTTTTGTGCCAGTACCATACTGTTTTGATGACTGTAGCTTTGTAGCATAATCTGAAGTCAGGAAGGTTGATTCTTTCAGTTCCATTCTTCTTTCTCAAGACTACTTGGCTATTCAGGGTCTTTTGTGTTTGCATATGAATTGTGAAACTTATTGTTCTAGTTCTGTGAAAAATGTCGTTAGTTATTTGATTGGGATCACATTGAATCTGCAGATTGCATTTGGTAGTATAGTCATTTTCACAACATTGATTCTTTCTACACAGGAACATGAAATATCTCTCTAACATGGAATATCTCTCCATCTGTTTATGTCATCTTTGATTTCTTTCATCAGTGTCATAATTTTCTGTGTACAGTTCTTTTGTATCCTTAGGTAAGTTTATTCCTAGATATTTAATCCTTTTTGTTGCAATGGTGAATGGGATTGCTTCCTTAAATGCTCTTTCTGATTTTTCATTGTTAGTATATAGAAATGCAATTGATTTCTGTGTGTTGATTTTGTATCCTGCAACTTTGCTAAATTCACTGATTAGCTCTAGCAATTTTCTGACACTATCTTTAGGGTTTTCTAGGTACAGTATCATGTCACCTGCAAATAGTGAGAGCTTTACTTCTTCTTTTCTGATATGTATTTCTTTTATTTCTTTTTCTTCTCTGATTGCTGTAGCTAGGACTTCCAGAACTGTGTTGAATAACAGTGGTGAAAGTGGACACCCTTGTTTGTTCCTGACCTTAGGGGGGATGCTTTCAGTGCTTTGCCATTGAGAATAACGCTTGCTGTAGGCTTATCATATGTGGCCTTTGTTCTGTTGAGGTAGGTTCCTTCTATGCCCATTTTTGGAAGAGTTTTAATCATAAATGGATGCTGAATTTTGTCAAAAACTTTTTCTCCATCTATTGAGATTATCATATGGCTTTTATCTTTCACTTTGTTAATATGGTGTATCACAATAATTGATTTGCATATATTGAAGAAATCCTTGCATCCCTGGAATAAACCAAACTTGATCATGGTGTATGAGCTTTTTGATGTGTTGCTGAATTCGGTTTGCTAAAATTTTGTTGAGGATTTTTGCATCTATGTTCATCAGTGATATTGGCCTATAGTTTTCTTTTTCTGTGTTGTCTTTTTCTGGTTTTGGTATCAGGGTGATGGTGGCCTCAGAGAATGAGTTTGGAAGTGTTCCATCCTCTGCAATTATTTGAAAGAGTTTTATAAGGATAGGCATTAGCTCTTCTCTAAATGTTTGATAGAATTCTGTGAAGCCATATGGTCCTGAGCCTTTGTGTTTTGGGAGATTTTTTTATCACAGCTTCAGTTTCAGTGCTTGCAATTGAGTTGTTCATAACATATTTCTTCCTGGTTCAATCTCAGAAGATTGAACTTTTCTAAGAATCTGTCCATTTCTTCCAGGTTATCCATTCTATGCCATATAGCTGTTCATAATAGTCTCTTATAATCCTTTGTGTTTCTGCACTGTCTGTTGTAACCTCTCCTTTTTCATTTCTAATTTTGTTGATTAGGTTCTTTTCTCTTTTTTTTCTTGATTAGTCTGGCTAAAGGTTTGTCAATTTTGTTTATCTTCTCAAAGAACAACCTTCTAGTTTTATTAATCTTTACTATTGTTTCTTTCATTTCTTTTTATTTCTGCTTGGATCTTTATTATTTCTTTCCTTCTACTAATTTTGGTGTTTCTTTTCTTCTTTTTCCAGTTGTTTTAGGTATAAAGTTAGATTGTCTAGTCAATGTTTTTCTTATTTCTTGAGGTAGGATTGTATTGCTATAAACTTCCCTCTTAGAACTGCTTTTGCTGCATCTCACAGGTTTTGAGTTGTTGTGTTTTCACTCATTTGTTTCTAGAAATTTTTTATTTCCTCTTTTATTTCTTCAGTAATCTGGTGGTTATTTAGAAATGTGTTGTTTAATCTTCATGTGTTTGTGTTTCTTACAGATATTTTTCTTGTAATTGATATCTAGTCTCATAGCATTGTGGTTGGATTTAAATATGATTTGAATTTTCTTAAATTTACTGAGATTTGCTTTGTGACCCAAGATGTGGTCTATCCTAGAGAATGTTCCATGTGCTCTTTAGAAGAAGGTGTATTCTTCTGCATTTGGATGGAATGTCCTGAAGATATCAATGAGATCCTTCTCATCTAATTTATCATTTAAGACTTGTGTTTCCTTATTAATTTTCTGTTTTGATGATCTGCCCATTAGTGTGAGAGGGGTGTTAAATTCTCCTACTATTATTGTGTTACTGTCAATTTCTCCTTTTATGTCTATTAGTGTTTGTCTTATGTACTGAGGTGCTCCTATGTTGGGCGAATAGATATTTACAGTTGTTATGTCTTCCTCTTGAATTGATCCCTTGATCATTACGTAGTGTCCTTCCTTATCTCTTGTAATATTATTTAATTTTAAGGTCTATTTTGTCTGATATTAGGATTGCTACTCCAGCTTTCTTTGTTTCCCATTTGCATGGAATATATTTTTCCATCCTCTCACTTTCATTCTATATGTATCTTTAAGTCTTGTTTTTGTGTTCATTCAGCCAGTCTGTGTCTTTTGGTTGGAGCATTTAATCCATTTACATTTAAAGTAATTATTGATATATATGTTCTTATTGCCATTTTCTTAATTGTTTGGAGTTGATTTTGCAGATCTTTTTTCTTCTCTTGTATTTCTTGACTATATAAGTCCTTTCAACATTTGTTGTAAAGTTGGTTTGGTGGTACTGAATTATCTTAACTTTTGCTTGTTTGAAAAGCTTTTTATTTCTCCATCAACTTTTAATGAGATCCTTGCCAGGTACAGTAATCCTGGTTGTAGAGCTTTCTCTTTCAGTACTTTAAATATATTCTGCCATCCCCTTTTGGCCTGCAGTTTCTACTGAAAGATCAGCTATTAAGTGTATGGGGTTTCCCTTGCATGTTACTTGTTGCTTTTCCCTTGCTGCTCTTAATATTCTTTCTTTGTGTTTAGTCTTTGTTAGTTTGAATAGTATGTGTCTTGCATACTAATGTGTCTTCAGTTTAACCTATATGGAACTCTTTGTGACTCTTGGACTTGATTGACTCTTTCCTTTTCCATGTTGAGGAAATTTTCAACTATATTCTCTTCAAAAATTTTCTCATATCCTTTCTTTATCTGTTCTTCTTCTGGGACCCCTATAATTCGAATGTTGGTATGTTTGATATTGTCCCAGAAGTCTCTGAGACTACCCTCAGTTCTTTTCATTCTTTTTACTTTATTCTGCTCTTCAGAAGTTATTTCCACCATTTTATAATCCAGCTTACTGATATGTTTTTCTGCTTCAGATATTCTGCTATTGATTCCTTCAAGAGTATTTTTAATTTCAGTAATTGTGTCATTTGTCTCTGTATGTTTATTCTTTAATTCTTCTAGGTCTTTGTTAATTGATTTTTGCATCTTCTCCTTTTTGTTTCCAAGGTTTTTTTTTTTTTTACTATTTTACATATTTACGTTACATTTACATTACAAGGTTTTTTAAATATTTACTATTATTCTGAATTCTTTTTCAGGTGGCTTGCTTATTTCCTCTTCATTTATTTGGACTTCTGTGTTTCTAGATCGTTCTTTTATTTGTGTAGTATTTCTCTGCCTTTCCATTATTTTCTTTAACTTATTGTGCTTGAGGTCTCCTTTTCCCAGGCTTCAAGGTTGAATTCTTTCTTCCTTTTGGTTTCTGTCCTCCTAAGGTTGGTCCAGTGATGTGTGTAAATAAGTATAGGGTGATATTTGTGCTGAGTGTCTTGTTTGTTTGTTTGTTTTTCCTCAATGGGCAAGGTTGAGTGAGGTGACAATACTGTCTGCTGATGATTGTGTTTGTATTTTCATTTTGGATGTTGTTTAGATGGGGTGTCCTGCACAGGGTGCTACTGGTGGTTGGGTGATGCTGGGTCTTGTATTCAAGTAGTTTTCTTTGTGTGAGTTTTCACTATTTGATAATCCTTAGGGTTAGTTCTCAGAGAAGGCAATGGCATCCCACTCCAGTACTCTTGCCTGGAAAATCCCATGGATACCTCAAATAGCCAAAGTAATCTTGAGAAACAAGAATGGAACTGGAGGAATCAACCTGCCTGACTTCAGACTATACTACAAAGCCACAGTCATCAAGACAGTATGGTACTGGCACAAAGACAGAAATATAGATCAATGGAACAGAATAGAAAGCCCAGAGATAAATTCACGAACCTGTGGACACCTTATCTTAAACAAAGGAGGCAAGGATATACAATGGAAAAAAGACAACCTCTTTAACAAGTGGTGCTGGGAAAACTGGTCAACCACTTGTAAAAGAATGAAACTAGAACACTTTCTAACACCATACACAAAAATAAACTCAAAATGGATTAAAGATCTAAATATAAGACCAGAGACTATAAAACTCCTAGAGACTATAAAACACTCTCTGACATAAATCACAGCAGGATCCTCTATGACCCACCTCCCAGAATATTGGAAATAAAAGCAAAAATAAACAAATGGGACCTAATTAAACTTCAAAGCTTTTACACAATAAAGGAAACTATAAGCAAGGTGAAAAGACAGCCCTCAGATTGGGAGAAAATAATAGCAAATGAAGCAACAGACAAAGGATTAATCTCAAAAATATACAAGCAACTCCTGCAGCTCAAGTTCAGAAAAATAAATGACCCAATCAAAAAATGGGCCAAAGAACTAAACAGACATTTCTCCAAAGAAGACATACAGATGGCTAACAAACACATGAAAAGATGCTCAACATCACTCATTATCAGAGAAATGCAAATCAAAACCACTATGAGGTACCATTACACGCCAGTCAGGATGGCTGCTATCCAAAACTTTACAAGCAATAAATGCTGGAGAGGGTGTGGAGAAAAGGGAACCCTCTTACACTGTTGGTGGGAATGCAGACTGATACAGCCGCTATGGAGAACAGTGTGGAGATTTCTTAAAAACCTGGAAACAGAACTGCCATATGACCCAGCAATCCCACTCCTGGGCATACACACCGAGGAAACCAGATCTGAAAGAGACACGTGCACCCCAATGTTCATCGCAGCACTGTTTATAATAGCCAGGACATGGAAGCAGCCTAGATGCCCATCAGCAGACAAATGGATAAGGAAGCTGTGGTACATATACACCATGGAATATTACTCAGCCATTAAAAAGAATTCGTTTGAACCAGTTCTAATGAGATGGATGAAACTGGAGCCCATCATACAGAGTGAAGTAAGCCAGAAAGATAAAGACCAATATAGTATACTAATGCATATATATGGAATTTAAAAAGATGGTAACGATAGCCCTATATGCAAAACAGAAAAAGAGACACGGATGTACAGAACAGAATTTTGGACTCTGAGGGAGAAGGCGAGGGTGGGATATTTCGAGAGAACAGCATCAAAACATGTATATTATCTAGGGTGAAACAGATCACCAGCCCAGGCTGGATGCATGAGACAAGTACTCGGGCCTGGTGCACTGGGAAGACTCAGAGGGATCGGGTGGAGAGGGAGGTGGGAGGGGGGATCGGGATGGGGAATACATGTAAATCCATGGCTGATTCATGTCAATGTATGACAAAGACCACTACAATATTTTAAAGCAATTAGCCTCCAACCAATAAAAATAAATGAAAAAAAAAAGAAAAAAAAATCCTATGGACAAAGAAGCCTGGTAGGCTGCAGTTCATGGGATTGCTAAGAGTCGGACACGACTAAACAACTTCACTTTCACTTTTCACCTTCATGCATTGGAGAAGGAAATGGCAACCCACTGCAGTGTTCTTGCCTGGAGAATCCCAGGGACGGGGGAGTCTGGTGGGCTGCAGTCCATGGGGTCGCTAAGAGTAGGACACGACTGAAGCGACTTAGCAGCAGCAGCAGGGTTAGTTTTCTGGTAGTCTAGGTTCTAGGAGTCAGTGCTCCCACTCCAAAGGCTCAGGGTTTGATCTCTGGTCAGGAACAAAGATTCCACATGTGGTTTTTTATGGCATTAAGTGAGATGAAATCAAATACCCAAAAACGAGAAATCAAAGATGAACCCCAGACAAGTGGCAGGTACAAAATCAGGCAAATAATAATTAAAATAATGGACTATACACACACACATATACACCCATAAGCAAAGTCAAAACAGTCCAAAGAAAAAAAAGTAAAGTACAGTAGATTGACCCAACAAAGGAAATCAAAAATTATATTTACCGTTTAAGAACAAAACTAACTAAAGCACAAACTGAAAAGCCAAACCAAACCAAGGACCAAGTGGGAAACAAAGCACTGTAAACAAAGCTAACAAATATGCAGAGAGGAAAGGAAAGAAAGAAAATAAAGAAATAATAGATACATAAAGTTAGATAGAGGTAGATGAAGAAGATTTATATACATTGAAGATTAACTGCAAGGGGAAAAGAACATCAGGAAAAGGAAACAAAGGAATAAATACAGAAAAAATAATAATAGGTTTAAAATATTAAAAATTAAAATTAACAATAGATAAAAGAAAAAAAAAAGAGAAAAGAAAGAAAAAAAAGAAAACTCCACAGAATTGCAAAAGCCCAACATAGATGCAGAGGTTTATAACAACAATAAAAAATGTGACTGAGAAAAAAAAAGTTCAAAAACTTAATTAGATTTAATAGTGCCAATAAAATTGACAACTATAACAGGGCAGGGGGGAGAAAGCAAATCCAAAAGAATCTACAGAACAAGTCAAAACACAAGAATAATAAGTGTTTTTCTTGAGTCACTGCTGTCAGAGTCCTTTCCCTCGCTGGGAGTCACAGTCCACCTCACTTCCCTAGGATGCCCTCAACACTGTGCTGATCTCTGGACCTGCTGTGGTGGCATCTCAGATTCTAACCAGGTAGGTCCTACTCCTGTGTGTTGTTGCCTCCAATGTCCACAGCTATCAGAACTACTGTGTTTTCTTTTGTGGGCACTTTCAGTGTTCTTTTATATATTCCATAGACAGACAGTCTGCCTAGCTGACAGTGTGGATTTAACCTGCAGCTTGTACAGCTGGTGGGAAGGTTTTCGGTCTTTTTCCTTAGCCACACTGGCCCTGGGTTTCAGTTGTGGCTTTATTTCCACCTCTGCATGTGGGTCGTCCACTGGGGTTTGCTCTCGAGGGTGCCCTGTAGGACTTGGGTTTGCCCCTGTGAGGGCCACATGTGGAGGTGGTGCAGCTGCTTGGGTTGCAGGGATTCTGGCAGCACCAGGTATTCAGAGGAGTTGGCAGCTAGGGCAGCAGGAAATATAGTGCTCTATATTATATATATAGTGCTCTCTATATATCTAGAAGGGTGTGGCAACCAGTATCGGCCAATACACTCCAGTATTCTGGCCTGGAGACCCGCCCTGACAGAGAAGCCTGGCAGGTCACAGACTATAGGGTCACAAAGAGCTGGACACTACCAAAATGACTTTGTATGCACAGATGCAAGATTTTTTTTGCCTGTGGCAGCTCTGCCCCAGTGAGAGTTGAGTGTGAAAGTCTCATAGCTGCTTGGCTTGCAGGGACCCTGGTGGCACCAAGTGTGCAAGGACATGGACTGCCTTCACTGCAGGAGTTATGGCCCCATCAGAGTCTTTTTTTTTTTGAGCCTCTTATAGCCAGCGATCAGATGGCCTCTTTGGCCAGTCTTTCTCCATAACTCCACCCATTCGGGCACTTAGAGGGTTCCCTTGTCTGGGGCCCTTCTCTGTTGTTCAGCGTGTCAGGAACTTAAAGGAGCACCTTGGGTGGGGTCCTACTCTGTAGTTCAGTGCGTCAGGCATTTGACGCGCCAGTCTCTCTATTGTTCAACTGCGGATGCTGGCCTGTGGGCAGAGAGAGGCTATGGTGAGGGCTCCACCCCCTACTTGTGACTCAGCCATACTGCCTTGCTTCCATGGCTGCCCAGCTTTCCTCCACAGGCATTTCCCACCACAATCTCCTCCCTCAGATCCCCTTGATCCGTGTCTCCAAAGCCAACAGCAGCCCTCACCCTGGGATTGTTCCACAATCCCTAAACTCCAGCTCCCAGCTGCTGTGCCTTCCTGGGAACGTGCGTCCCTGTCCAGGGTATGTATGGCTTCAGCAAGGACTGTCTGATTCTCATTCCATTTAGGCTGCCACAGATCAGCTGTTTCACTCTCAGCCTTAAATGTTTCTCCTCTGACTCAGACAATTGCCCCGATGTGGGGATTGAACTCCTGCTTCAGTTCCCCCACCTGACTTACTAAAACTCCTGTTTTTCCCACTAGTTGCTTCCTCCTACCGAGTTTTGCGTGATTCTATATATTCTTTTCTGCTGGTCAGGTACTCCTGTTCGCTCTCAGCTGGTGTTCTGCATGCACTTCTGTGTCTGAAGGTGTATTTCCTGATGGACCCATGGAGAGAGATGTACTCCATGTCCACTTACTCCTCTGCCATCTTATGCTTCCCAGATATTTGCATTTTAAAATTTTTCTGCCACCTTCTTCACCCAATTCTTCCAAAGTTTAGTTCACAGGAACTGAGAAACAGCCTGCAGATAATCCTTGTGTGGCTCCCTTATGTGTTTTTGTTCAAGGTTAAATTTAAATTCTTTAAAGGAGAAAAGTGCTTCCCACTTTTCCACAAACCTCATCACTCATTGGTTCTTCTGCACCCAATCCACTTGATCTGTTCCCACCAACTGTCTGCTCTTTCTAGGCAGTTTAAGCTTCCAACACGTGTCTCCCACTGGAGAAACAGAGCAGACAGTGAGCATAGAGCAAACTTCCATTTGAATGGAGCGAAATACAGAGAGGGAAGATAACAGATTCGTATCTCCAAATACTGTCTTAGCCAGATATGGAAAGACAAAGCAGCTGAGGGGCACGTGGGATGTCCAGAGCCCTGACACACAGCATCCTAAGTTGAAAAACCCCAAGTCTGCTGAACTAATGTAAATCTTTATGACAATGTTCTGGCCTGATCATCATATGACAACCAGCTCCTTTTTTCATCCCAGCTCCCTCTCAGCCTAACAATCAAACTGCATAACGTACTCTTCTCTATATCTTCTCCCTTTTCAGCTCATTATGTTTCCTCCATCTCCAAATGTCCTTTTTACTGATTTCTAGTCAGAAGCTTAATTATCCTTTAAGTAGGAGCTCAAACTCTACTTTCCTATGCTTTTACAAAAGGTTCTTGTCACCTTTTCAAGTGTAGCTTCCTCTATCAGTCTATTAGCTATAGAATTATAGCTATAAAATTCTTCAAGAATTCTAGATCCACTCCTCTGATCCCAAAACTTCCCCCAGCACAAAAATCTCACCCATGACCACAGCTCCAATTATAGCTATTTTGCAGATGACCCACACATGTATATTGCTAGTCCAGTAGTGACCACATATTTAATTGCCTTTTTGATATATCTTTTTTAAATATTTCAAAGGCATCTTCAAATCAACTTAACTATTGATCTTTCTCTACTAAACCTGAGCTGTTTTTTCAGCGAATGAAAGTTGCCCCCAACCAACCATGCTGTTAGCAACCAGAAACCTAGGAACCCTCCAGGATCTGCCCTTCTCTCTTAATCTCCATATGTAAACCATCAAAAATGCAAGTTTTTTTTACAAGTAGCGATGACCTGATCAGGCCAACTCAAAATGGTCTTTTCCAACTACTGCAGTGTAAATTGTTGGCATTTGAATTTCCTTCATCAGTATACTTTTGCAAAACATCACTCATCAACTCTGGGCCAGTGATAGCTTGAATTTCAAAACTGGTCAGGCTGAGAAGGGCATCACGCAAACCAATGATACAACTTCCAGTTAGAGTCTCAGTCCAAACCTGAAGTTCAAAAAACACTGATGTCTCAGCTTGAGGACAGTCAGGCAGAGACAATTCTTTCTCACTTAGCCTTTTGTTCTACTTGGCTACCTTTTTTGTTGTTGTAATTTCTTAGCCATTTGTTCAGTGAATTGCATGAGGTCCACCCACACTGGGGAGGGCGATCTGCTTTACTCAGTCTATGGATTCAAATGTTAATCTCATCTAGAAATACCCTCAGAGACACACCAAGAAATAATGTTTCAGTCAGTTCAGTTCAGTTGCTCAGTCGTGTCCGACTCTCTGTGACCCCATGAATCGCAGCACACCAGGCCTCCCTGCCCATCACCAACTCCTGGAGTTTACTCAAACTCATGTCCATCGAGTTGGTGATGCTATCCAGCCATCTCATCTTCTGTCGTCCCCTTCTCCTCCTGCCCCCAATCCCTCTCAGTATCAGGGTCTTTCCAAGAGTCAACTCTTCACATGAGGTGGCCAAAGTATTGGAGTTTCAGTTTCAGCATCAGTCCTTTCAGTGAACACCCAGGACTGATCTCCTTTAGGATGGACTGGTTGGATCTCTTTGCAGTCCAAGGGACTCTCAAGAGTCTTCTCCAACATCACAGTTCAAAAGCATCAATTCTTCGGCGCTCAGCTTTCTTCACAGTCCAACTCTCACATCCATACATGATCACTAGAAAAACCATAGCCTTGACTAGAAGGACCTTTGTTGGCAATGGAATGTCTCTGCTTTTTAATATGCTGTCTAGGTTGGTCATAGCTTTCCTTCCAAGGAGTAAGCGTCTTTTAATTTCTTGGCTGCAGTCACCATCTGCAGTGATTTTGGAGCCCAAAAAAATAAACTATGTCACTGTTTCCACTGTTTCTCCATCTATTTCCCATGAAGTGATGGGACCAGATGCCATAATCTTAGTTTTCTGAATGTTGAGCTTTAAGCCAACTTTTTCACTCTCCTCTTTCACTTTCATCAGGAGGCTTTTTAGTTCCTCTTCACTTTCTGCCATAAGGGTGGTGTCATCTGCATATCTGAGGTTATTGATATTTCTCCCGGCAATCTTGATTTCAACTTGTGCTTCTTCCAGCCCAGCGTTTCTCATGATGTACTCTACATATAAGTTAGACAAGCAAGGTGACAATATACAGCCTTGAAGTACTCCTTTTCCTATCTGGAAGCAGTCTGTTGTTCCATGTCCAGTCCTAACTGTTGCTTCCTGACTTGAATACAGATTTCTCAAAAGGCAGGTCAGGTGGCCTGGTATTCCCATCTCTTTCAAAATTTTCCACATTTCATTGTGATCCACACAGTCAAAGGCTTTGGCATAGTCAATAAAACAGAAGTAGATGTTTTTCTGGAACTCTCTTGCTTTTTCGATGATCCAGCGGATGTTGGCAATTTGATGTCTGGTTCCTCTGCCTTTTCTAAAACCAGCTTGAACATCTGGAAGTTCTCGGTTCACGTATTGCTGAAGCCTGGCTTGGAGAATTTTGAGCATTACTTTCCTAGCATGTGAGATGAGTGCAATTGTGTGGTAATTTGAGCATTCTTTGGCATTGCCTTTCTTTGGGATTGGAAAGAAAACTGACTTTTTCCAGTCCTGTGGCCACTGCTGAGTTTTCCAAATTAGCTGGCATATTGAATGAAGTACTTTCACAGCATCATCTTTCAAGATTTGAAATAGGTCAACTGGAATTTCATCACCTCCACTAGCTATGTTCGTAGTGATGCTTCCTAAGGCCCACTTGACTTCACATTCCAGGATGTCTGGCTCTAGGTGAGTGATCACACCATCGTGATTATCTGGGTCATGAAGATCTTTTTTGTACAGTTCTTCTGTGTATTCTTGCCACCTCTTCTTTATATCTTCTGCTTCTGTTAGGTCTATACCATTTCTGTCCTTTATTGAGCCCATCTTTGCACGGAATGTTCCCTTGGTATCTCTAATTTTCTTGAAGATATCTCTAGTCTTTCCCATTCTATTGTTTTCCTCTATTTCTTTGCACTGACCACTGAGGAAGGCTTTCTTATCTCTCCTTGCTATTCTTTGGAACTCTGCCTTCAAATGGGTGTATCTTTCCTTTTCTCCCTTCCTTTTCGCTTCTCTTCATTTCACTATTTGTAAGGCCTCCTCAGACAGTCATTTTGTTTTTTTGCATTTCTTTTTCATGGGGGTGGTCTTGATCCCTGTCTCCTGTACAATGTCACGAACCTCCATCCAAAGTTCATCAGGCACTCCGTCTATCAGATCTAGTCTCTTAAATCTATTTCTCACTTCCACTGTAAGGAATTTGATTTAGATCATACCTGAATGGTTTAGTGGTTTTCCGTACTTTCTTCAATTTAAGTACGAATTTGGCAATAAGGAGTACATGATCTGAGCCACAGTCAGCTCCCGGTCTTGTTTTTGCTGACTGTGTAGAGCTTCTCCATCTTTGGCCACAAAGAATATAATCAATCTGATTTCAGTGTTGACCATCTGGTGATGTCCATGTGTAGAGTCTTCTCTTGTGTTGTTGGAAGAGGGTGTTTGCTATGACCAGTGCGTTCTCTTGGCAAAACTCTATTAGCCTCTGCCCTGCTCATTCCGTACTCCAAGGCCAAATTTGCCTTTTACTCCAGGTGTTTCTTGACTTCCTACTTTTGCATTCCAGTCCCCTATAATGAAAAGGACATTTTTTGGGTGTTAGTTCTAAAAGTTTTTGTACGTCTTCATAGAACCGTTCAACTTCAGCTTCTTCAGCATTACTGGTTGGGGCATAGGCTTGGATTACCGTGATATTGAATAGTTTGCCTTGGAAACAAACAGAGATCATTCTGTTGTTTTTGAGATTGCACCCAAGTACTGCATTTCAGACTCTTGTTGACCATGATGGCTACTCCATTTCTTCTAAGGGATTCCTGCCCACAGTAGTAGATACAATGGTCATCTGAGTTAAATTCACCCATTCCAGTCCATTTTAGTTCGCTGATTCCTAGAATGTTGTCATTCACTCTTGCCATCTCCTGTGTGACCACTTCCAATTTGCCTTGATTCATGGACCTAACATTCCAGGTTCCTATGCAATATTGCTCTTTACAGCATCGGACCTTGCTTCTATCACCAGTCACATCCACAACTAGGTATTGTTTTTGCTTTGGCTCCATCCCTTCATTCTTTCTGGAGTTATTTCTCCACTGATCTCCAGCAGCATATCGGGCACCTACCAGTCTGGGCAATTTCTCTTTCAGTGTCCTATCATTTTGCCTTTTCATGCTGTTCATGGGGTTCTTAAGGCAAGAATACTGAAGTGGTTTGCCATTCCCTTCTCCAGTGGACCACATTCTGTCAGACCTCTCCACCATGACCCGTCTGTCTTGGGTGGCCCCACATGGCATGTTTAATCAAACTCTAAAAATCCCTTGGTCCAGTCAAGTTGACAAATAAAATTAACCAGCACATGAGTTAAATTTTGACATTTTTCTTCTT
The DNA here is from genome assembly GCF_963930625.1 of Muntiacus reevesi. Taxonomy (NCBI): domain Eukaryota; kingdom Metazoa; phylum Chordata; class Mammalia; order Artiodactyla; family Cervidae; genus Muntiacus; species Muntiacus reevesi. Next base: position 92,462,540 of record NC_089252.1, read on the forward strand.
ACCTGGCATTGCCTTGCTAATTCATTGACTTCTACCTTCATGCCACACCAAGTCTGGGTCTACTAAATAAGCACACACCCCTTCTTTTCCTGATCAGAGCAAGATCTGTCTATTCCTGGAAGCAAAATGTTGTGATAGGACCATTAGCCTTTCTCCAAAATGGAAAAAAAGTTATTAAAAATGAAGCATTTATGGAAGTTAATTTTATGGAATGCCAGTCCCATAAGATACACTGGGAAAAAAAACAAAAGGATTTCTTGACAATCAAATGCCATATTCTTCTATTAGTTTTCTATGTTATATAACATACTACCATAAACTTAGCAGCTTAAGTCAATAGTCATGTATTATCTCACTGTTTATGTGGGTTAGGAGTCCAAGCAAGTCCTAACTGGGCTCTCTGCTCAGATTCTCATGGGGATTCATCATGGTATTGACTGAGCTGTGTTCTTTTCTGGAGCTCAGGTTCTCCTCCAAGTTTATGAAGTATGAGACAGAATTCAGTTCCTCTTGGAGACTGCCCTCAGCAACAAAAGACAGCGTCTCTCCATGGGCAATCACACATGGCTGCTTCTTTCTCAAGGTCAGCAGGACAACTTCAGTCCCTTTTAAGGACCTTCTCCTGGTTAAGTCAGGTTCATCTGGGATCACCCTATTTTTCATTAACTCGAAGTCAACTGTTTTGAGAACCCGCGTACTTCCCAGTTGGTGACACTGGTAAAGAATCCACCCACCAATACAGGAGAAATGGGTCAACCCCTAGGTCAGGAAGATCTCCTGGAGGAGGAAATGGCAACTCATTCCAATATTCTTGCTGGGAAAATTCCATGGACAGAGGAACCTGGTGGGCCCATGGGGTCACAGAGAGTCAGACATGAGTGAGAACACACACACACAGAGAATCATTTGCCATGTAATGTAGCCAAAACATAGACATGATATTCCATCAACTTCACCAATCTGACTTTCACTCAAGGGGACAAGATTACACTGAACTCAAATACTCAGGGGTTGGAATCTTGGGGATGACCTTAGAATTCTTCTTTTGACAGCCCAGATCCAGTTTGTGAATTAGCATGTCATGATCTCTGAGAAACCCTAGAGGATAGAAATCTGGTTGACCTTTTTCCCACCTATTCGCCAGATTCATTTGGCCTCAATGAAAACTTTATTTTCACATAACACCATCATTGTCCTTGAAATTAGTGTTCTGTTTTATCTATGTCTTGGGATATACTGAACAGGAAAAACAAAAACAAAAAAACTGGACCACAGTTAGTCCAGGATTCAAATTTCCATCCTGTCACTTCCCTGTGTTTCCAGCTTGGACTTGTTCCCTGAACTCACAGTGACTTGTAAAATGGCTGCAGAAGAGCAGTGTACCTGCTTTTCAAGGCTGAAGACAATGGAATGAAAGTAAATAACACTGTGGGAGATGCATAGCACAAGTTAGAGATTCAATAGGTTAAAAAAAATCCTGTTGACCCCTCCCTCTCCTTTCATACATGAGATTTTATTAACTATTACAAAAGTGATACCCTATAAGTTTTCAGATCTCAGACTTGAAGGTCTGCAACATCCTTAAGCTAAAAAAATCTAAAACTAAAACTTGAGAGGAAGAATATTTTTTTGTTCTGCCCACGATAATTTTAAAGTCTTTCATCAATACCATCAGATTATAATAAATCAAAAAATGAATTATTAGCACATGTAGGTAGTTTTTGTATTATTCTTAACTATGAAAATAACAAAAATATGAAAACTTTGGGGTTATTGTCAAAGTTGAATAGGTTAAAATTGATGGAGATGTCAAAAAAAATGTCAAGTACTACTCCTTTTATCAAGCAAACTAATATGGAAAGCTTTCAACCATACAGTGTAAAGTATAAACTACCTAATGCCTTTGGAATGGTGCCAGGTTTTTAGTTTGTTTGCTTCTTTGCTTCAAATAAGTTTTATTTTTAATAGACAGAAACTGTAAATGACCTAAATGTTCATTAACAATTGGTGGATAAACAACTGTATACCATGCATACACAGGGAAATATTACTCAGCAACAAAAAGGTATAACTTATTGATATTCCTAACAGTAAATAATCTCAAAACAATTATGCTTACTGACAGAAGGTAAAAAAAGCTCATACAGTGTTACACTTATAAAAAATTCTAGAAAATGTAAACTAATGTGTTATGAAATAACACAAATCGATAGTTGCATGTAGATTAGGGAAGGACAAGAGGAAGAGATCATTAAGGGGCATGAGAAAACTTTTGGGGGTAAAAATATATGCATTACCGCTAGGTACATACCTATGTCAAAATTTAGCACATTGTACAATTTAAGTGTTATTGTTGTTTAGTTGCTAAGTTATGTCCAACTCTTACAACCTCATGGACTGTAGCATACCAGGCTCCTCTTTGTCCACGCGATTTCCCAGGCAAGAATACTGGAGTGGGTTGCTATTTCCTTCTCTAGGAGATCATCTCAACTCAGGGATCGAACCTGCATCTCCTGCTTGGCAGGCAGATTCTTTACCACTGAGCTACCTGGGAAGCCCCACAGTTTAAGTAAGTGCTGTTTATTCTATTCCAATTATAAATCAATAAAGATGTTAAGAGATAAAATGGGCCTACATAAAAATCTGGATCTCCCAGTTCTTCGAGAAAATCAACCAATCTAATTATCGACTCAACCATCTCCCACTTTGCATGTCTTGGTAGGGTGAAATCTGCTGCAGAAGCAGCAAAAGGTGGAGAAAATTAAGACCCCGACCAGCTAAACACTGGCTGGGTCACAAAACTCACCCAAGACTACAGAGACTCTTTCTTCTCTGCCCTAGGCTTCCTGCTTGTGCAGTGATGGCCATAATGTCAACAGCCCAGGAAGATACAGGAATCCAGGAAACCTTTAGATTATTTGTTCTGAGACTGACCTTGGTCACAGGAGAAAGAGAGCTGTAGGTCCTGAGAATTTCTATATACCTTTAACCCACAGAGCCATAGTCACATGAAATTTGTGTATGCCCTTCAGAACAGACACATAAATTCTAGTTTTCCACAACCTCCAAACACTCTACTTCTCAATGTTTTTGTACGCATTATGGTTTTTTTTTTTTTAATCTATGTACTTTATTAACTGTTTTAAAGTTTCTTTTTTTCTGTAAGATACAGTCAAATCTACTTTAGGATTTCTAAGTAAAACAACATTTACCAGAGTTAACTTTACTAAGTGTTAAGGCTTAAAATTTGAGACAATAGAAAAACAGAATTTATACCTTTAACCCTTAACTTTTGAACATCAGAAAAAATAACAAGATATGCATGAGAACAAGAAATATATCAATTATATTTCCCACTTAGCCCCTGTATGGCTTATCTACCACTAGATTCTAAACTCCACAGCAGTTATGACTTCTGGCTAGGTCTTAGGAGAAAGCAAACAACAGTGCTGAAGATTATGTGACACATTCCCTGGGAAAAGGGGACTTAGCACATGCTATTTCTAGAAGCACTGAAAGTTGTCATGCCAATTACCCCTTCGTCAAGGTTAGCATAGGGATCATAGAAGATTCTGGCATTGAGGTCGAAAGCTCAGTCTCACAAGTGAAGTGAAGTGAATGTCACTCAGTCGTGTCCAACTCTTTGCGACCCCATGGACTATACAGTCCATGAAATTTTCCAGGCCAAAATACTAGAGTGGGTAGCCTTTTCCTTCTCCAGGGGATCTTCCCAGCCCAGAGATCAAAACCAGCTCTCCAGCATTGCAGATGGATTCTTTACCAGCTGAGTTACAAAGGAAGCCCAAGAATACTGCAGTGGGTAGCCTGTTCCTTCTCCAGTGGATCTTCTGAACCCAGGAATCGAACCAGGGTCTCCTGCATTAATGGTAGATTCTTTACCAACTGAGCTATCAGGGAAGCCCTCAGTCTCACAAGGCTGAACAATTTTTCTTAAGACAGATTAGCCACCATTGCCAATTAGGCAAAATTAGGTTGAGAGCTAATTCATTGGAAGGACTAGTGATATTCATTGGCAGGACTGATGCTGAAACTAAAGTTCCAATACTTTGGCCACCTGATGCAAAGAGTCAGCTCATTAGAAAAGACCCAGATGCTTGGAAAGATAGAAGGTGGGATGAGAAGGGGGCAACAAAGGATGAGATAATTGGAGGGCATCACAGACTCAACGGACATGAGTTTGAGCAAGCTCTGAGAGATGGTGAAAGACATAGAAGCCTGGTGTGCTGCAGTCCATGGGATCACAAAGAGTTGGACATGACTGAGTGACTGAACAACAACAAGAAGGCTGAGAGCTGTTCTCTGCCATCCTGCTATTTTCTCTGAGACACATAAAGTTTGGGGCTCCCACAAAAGGTGTTCCTGTCTTCATGCTTGCAAAGCCCACTTCTTTTAAAAAAAATTTTATTGGAGTCTAGTTGCTTTACAATATTGTGTTAGTTCCTACTGTACAGCAAAGTGCATCAGCTATATGTATACATATATCCTTTTTTTTTTTTTTGATTTCCTTCCCATTTAGGTTACTGCAGAGCACTGGGTATAGAGTTCCCTTTGCCATATAGTAGGTTCTCATTAGTTATCCATCCTTTTTCTTTTTTAAAAAAATTTAATAACATTCTATTTAGCCCAATATACACCAAACAGTTTTTAACATATAGTCAATATAAAGATTATTATGTGTTTTACACACTTTTTTTTTTCAAACTGTCTTGAAAATCCAGTGTGCATTTCTTTGCTTGTAGCACACCTTAGCTTATTTCAAATGCTCAATAGTTATATGTGGCTAGTGCCTTGTTGTTGTTGTTTAGTCATTAAGTTGTGTCCCACTCTTTTGTGACACCATGGACTGTAGCCCACCAGGCTCCTCTATGGTTTTTCCCAGACAAGAATACTGGAGTGGGTTGCTGTTTCCTTCTCCAACTGCTAAGTTTTAGAGACAAAATATTTGACATTTAGGCTAGCTTGCAGGGCAGGGTCTGTATGCAAGATTAAATAGGATTAATTATTAAGGAACAAACTGATAAAGCTTGTGGGTAAAATACAAATACTATAATGATGGTGTGCCCTTTAGCCAAATGTTTATCCTTTCTAAGTCTCAGTGTATTTATCTAAAAAACGGGTATAATAATAGTATCTGTATCATAGACATATTATAAGGGCTTCCCTTGTGGCTCAGCTGGTAAAGAATCCACCTGCAATGCAGGAGACCTGGGTTTGATCCCTGGGTTGGGAAGATCCCCTGGAGAAAGGAAAGGCTACCACTCCGCTATTCTGGCCTGGAGAATTCCATAGACTATACAGTCCATGGGGCCACAAAGTGTTGGACACTACTGAGCGACTTTTATCATCATCATCAAAGGCTTCCTAGGTGGCACTGGTGGCAAAGAACCCGTCTGCCAATGCAGGTTAGGCTTAAGAGACATTAGTTTGGTCCCCGAGTTGGAAAGATCCCCTGAAGAAGAGAATGGCAATCCATGCCAGAATTCTTGCCTAGAGAATCCCATGGCCAGAGAAGCCTGGCGGGCTACAGTCCATAGGGTCACATAGAGTTGGACATGACTGAAGCGACCTAAGATAAAATAGATAAAAATAGAGTAGTGTGTGTCACTTCAGTATGAAGTTAATTATTGTATAAGCTTAAATTATCATTTGATCTCAACTCTTGTTGTGTTGTGCTTTTAAGTCCTTGAGTGAAAACATGGGGCTGAATTCTGAAACACCCAGAAAACTTCAGATTGAAGTTCATGTTGTACCTCTTATTAAAAGGAAAAGAAAAACAGCATGCTTATATTATTCAATGTCATTAGTCATTAATAGGAGGGAGGAAAATGCAGAGAATATATTACTCATAAACAAAATTCTTTCTAAAAGGAATTCTCTGCAACATATCCCATGAGGCATCTGCAGATCTTTAGGGACACAAAACAATTTATTGAAACTTCTGTGCAAAGTGAAACCTGTATTTGGAGCAATGCATTAAAAACCTACAGATCATTTATTCATGCTCTTCACTGAAGGAATTACAGACATCACTTCTATTACACAAATGCTCCTTTAGAGATTAAAATTCCTTCTCTCTGGCATATGGATGGAAAAGAAAGAAAAGCAAATGAATAAGAAATGAAACCCTCTCTGATACTGATAGATAAATTGCATACATTTAAGAACAAGGAATGTAGTGTATGTTTGCTATAGTATTAAAAAATAAAATATATTGGGAACTCCTTGAATTTCCTTCCCCAGGAATGAGTGGCAAGGATGGAAATGTCACTTACAACAGTTTCATTGGCACACCATCAGTGAGGCCAGAGTGGATAGTTGAAATAGATGTCAATAGGGTATCATTTGGATATTACTTCTGCAAACACAACTAGGAGAGCTAATGTCATTTAAAACTGCATGTCAATGCTTCAAAAGAATCACAAAAAATAAAGGAAAAAAAATCCTTGCAATTTAACTAGTTTTTCCTGGAGTTGTCTTTTCCAGGTATTAGCAAAGATAAAAGAAAAAGATGCTGGCATTGCCCAGGTCCACTAGGTAAGCTTGTATTAATTGTGCACACAACCCCACCAAAGGGGCCTGGCTTCAGAGTTGCAATAGAGTATAAAACAAAGAATTGAGAGTTACTCAGAGTTGGGTGGAAACTGACTTTGCCACTTAATGTATGAAGTTGGGACATTTCTTCACTTTTCAAAGACTGAATTTCTTTATTAGTCAAATGGGAATAAAAATACCTACCTCTTACATTAATTATGGGAATTGAATAGGTTAATGTATAGGAAACTTCACCCAGTATGTTGCAGATGTGCAGCAGTGGTTGTTATTACAACTTTTCTAGTTAATGTCTGTCTTTGGCTTTCCCAACAGCAGCCTCTTAGACAAGGATTTGGGTGCAAGAAATTTATTTAAGAAATCACAGAAAGCACAGGGGGAGAAGAGTTGGGAAGGGAGACAGAGAAGGGAAGGAAGATATTGCCACTGCTGCTAAGTCATGTCAGTCGTGTCCGACTCTGTGCGACCCCATAGACGGCAGCCCACAAGGGTCCCCCGTCCCTGGGATTCTTCAGGCAAGAGTACTGGAGTGGGGAAGACATTAGCAGGTGATATATTGACCAAGTGGCTGGTAGGGGTAACTGGGGTTCAATTCCTCAGGGGAACTGTAAGAGATCAAAGCAGAACAACTTCAGTATTATCCCCACCTAAGAGGTGAGAAAGCTAGGGTATTTATCCTATTATTGGTTGAGAATTGTTTTTGGAGACATTAACCTTCTTGCCCTTCTGGCCTGGCCTGATTGCTAGACCAATCTGTTCCCAAAAAAAAAGAAATGACCACAGGCAGAAAGAATCAAAGGGATTTCAGTAACTGGCCTTTCGAGTACAAAAGTGCACACACGGATATGGGCAGAGCTCCAGCAAGTTCTGCTGAATTCTCCTTAACCCAGACTTTATTAATCTCCTTAACTCCTTTATGATGATCCTACTTTATTATGTTATTATAATACAGGTAAAATCTTTCAAACTATATTCTTAGGCATCTGCTCATCTGGAAACTATAGGCTGGCAAGATTAGAGTGTCAACCCTCTGGTTGAATGGACATAGAAATTTGAACTTGGACAACCAGATTTTATAACAGGGTTGGTTTGGTAGACTCTCACAGAATTTACTATTGGAGAGATTGGACACACACAAGTAAAAAATGTAAATTTAGAAATTTAAGGTACCAAAGTAGACAGTAGGTGCGGTATAGTTTTCTAAGTGAGATGTGAGGTTTTGTCACTGGCAAAGCTGCTGAAATTCCTAATGCTTTCATCTAGTATCACTTCCCATTTCACTTTGAAACTTCAAGGGGTCTAAATAGGGCACACACTTAGTGCTGACTTCTTAAACTATCACCTGCGTAGCTCAGTAGTGAAATGATACATGATTTTGTGCAACAGAGTAAAAATGGCCAAAGATTGAACATGTGCTGGGAAACAGAATTATTCTGTTCCATTATTTTTAAGAGGAAAAAGAGCAGGAAATGGGTTATTTCCCAATTGCGGTATAAAGAACGCATCAAAGCTGGGGGCGAGACTTTAAAGTGAGAGTTTAAAATTGGAAAACATCTTTTGAATATGCAAATTTTGCTAATTAAAGTGAATAACAATCAATTACTGAGTGTCAAATTTGTGTTCTTAGAAAGATGGGCAGGATGAAAACAGCACAGAGTTTGCTGAGGGAAAATTCTGAGATCTAAGCTCCACTACTTATGAGCTAAGTGATCAGGTTCATCTCTCTGAGCCTAAATATCTCTTTCGTAATAAGAGTACAGTAAGACTTACCCCACAATATGGTGAAAAGAATATGAAATATAAATATAATATGATACATAAAAGTGCTAAAATCCATCAGCTGGTGAGCAGATAGAAAAATTGCAGTATTCCTACACAATAGGGCTTCCCTGGTAGCTCAGATGGTAAAGCGTCTGCCTACAATACAGGAGACCCGGGTTCAATCCCTGGGTTGGGAAGATTCCCTGGAGAAGGAAATGGCAACCCACTCCAGTATTCTTGTCTGGAGATTTCCATGGACCGAGGAGCCTTGGTGGGCTACAGTCCATGGGGTTGCAAAGAGTCAGACACGACAGTGATTTCACTTTCACTTTATACAACAGGGAGTTACTCAGCAATAAAAATGAATGAACTAGTGAGTGATGCACAAAACAACATGGATTAATCTCAAGCTAAGTCAAAAAACAGATTATCTATTGAAGGATTTCATTTATATAGCATTCTAGAAAACGCAAAGTAATCTATAGTGACAGAAAGCACTTGAGCAATTGCTCGAGGACAGAGGAACCAGAAAAGGGAGAAAGTGATGGGTAAGAAAGAAAAACTTCTGTAGTGATGAAGATGTTCTTCATCTTGATTGCTATAATTGTTAAATGGATTTATACAAATGCCAACATTTCTCAAAGTTATACTTTAAATATATGTCCTTTATTGTTTTATAATTATACTTCAATGAAGCTGTTAACAAAAACTATTAGTGACACAGAAGATTCTCAGTAAATGTAATTTTCCTTCTCTAAATGTGTGTTTGGGCTTTCAGCATAGTTCAGTCAGTAAAGAATCTGTCTGTGGTGCAGGAGACCTGGCTTCAATCCCTGGGTGGGGAAGATCTCCTGGAGAAGGGAAGAGCAACCCACTCCAATATTCTTGCCTAGAGAATTCCATGGATAGAGGTTATCAATCATAGAGAACCAGTACCTTGGCCACTCAGGGAATAGCTTGTGCAGCAAACACCAGTGCTGTGTGCTCAGCCCCCAACTTCCCTGGGCTATGCTGCAAAAGGCTGGTACCTGCAACCTTCCTCAGAGGTTTGCATTTGGGCTGCTAGAGCTGCCTCACCTCCAGAGAGCCAGAGCTGAAAGTGCCAAGGAGATTATACCCTCTTAGGGCAACCAGTAGCTAACTTACCAGTGCACAGGTGACAAGCCCAGCTTCCCTGCTTCCACACAGGGAAAAACTTTGACATGGCAATTTATGGTCCAGAGCCCCCTGTTGGATCAGAAGGAGGCTGGCACTTTATCTGATATTGCAGCTTTGGCAGACTCTTTTCCTTTCTTTACCCTGTTTCCTCCATTTGCTTATCATTTTCCACAGGGAGAATTTCCTGGATAAAACCACTTGTACTGGAATCCAATCTAAAATATCATGGCAACCCTTTCTGGCCACAGAGATGCCAAGAAATGGAACTGGGACCCCAGATGGCCTCATCAGAATCTTTTAGATATTCTTTTAGAACTTGAGTTAGGGAACGAGGATGTGATATGGAAGCTCCTGCTACCCACTTCTTCATCTTGTGAAAAATGATTTTAAAAGCCAAAGTAAGAGAAACTCAAACCATGATGATGATGATGCTGTGCTAAATTGCTTCAGCTGTGTTTGACTCTTTGCAACCCCATGGACCATAGCCTGCCAGGTTCCTCTGTCCAGGGAATTTTCCCAGCAACAATACTAGAATGGGTTGCCATGCCCTTCTCCAGGGGATCTTCCCGACCTGCATCTCTCAGGTCTCCTGCATTGGCAGGTGGGTTCTTTACCACTAGCCTTACCTAGGAAGCCCATTCTCATGATATTTAGGTCCAAACAGTTATATTTCAGAATAGATACTCTTTCTTTCTGGAGTGTTTTATGTTGGCCAATAAATGAGTCTGGTTTAAGTTTTTGTCATTTGTAATAGAAGAAGTCTTGATCAAAATTTCTGGTTAAGCAATGGAACTAGGGCTTTCTGCCCTTGCCATGTGAAATGCACAGGTTAGAACAAACTGGATCAAACAGGTGAACTACTCTTATCCAGTAAGGCCATAGGCAATAACCAATATCCAGTGTTCAAAATTTTGCCTTTCAGAATTAGAGTTCAAATAGATTTCACATTTTTCCCCCTCTGGCAAAGAAATACAACTTGTATTCTGAGGTATAATCAAACACTTTGACAATATTTTTCATACTGTATGTCAGTTGTTTTTAATAATTCAAACTGATTCTCTTTAGAATGCAAAATTCTCCCTTTCCACAGACTGATGCTATAAAGTCACTAAGGGGGAATGTGGAGGCTGATTTTAGGTTTGTTCCATTAAAAATTATACTTTTCCCTGAGACACAAAATGATAACATAAAAATCCATTCACCAAGGGAGGAAAAAAAAATGATCCTAATTGCACAGACTAACAGTAATAGTATAAAAATGACTTCCTGGGAAAGTTTAGCTCACAAATGCTCTGAACCTTTACTAATCGAATGAATAACAGGACCATCAACTGCTTGGAGAACTTTCAAATTGTAGTTTTCTATTTTGTGCAGAATATTGGAATAGTACTTACTTGGCTTGGCTAAAATCAGACTAATGACTTGAGAGTTACTATTTTAATTCATTTAATGATTGCTTGATGACTTAAAAAGTTTTTGCTTTCCTCTTGCTATGGCTTTTTAATGAAATTAATCTATGAAATGATTAGATTTATAAAATGAACATTTTGTGCAATAACCTCTGTTGCTCTCAGTTTGATAGTTGGAAAATTGGTGGAAGAAGAGATGTATCTAGGATTATGAACGTCCATAGGGGAAATGACAATATTAAGTATTGCATTTCTGCTCTAGGAATAAGTATTTCTATCAGTGGTACAAATATTTATACTACAGGAGATTTTGCTCCCTCTCCTCCTCCACTAATACCCCACTCATCTCAAGGACATTTTGCAATATACAGTAACAGTTTTGATTGTCACGATTCAGGTCATTTGCTTCTGGCATCTAGCGAGTAGAGGCTAATCTTGCTAATAAATATTCTACAATGCACATCCTAAAAATGTTAATAGTATTGAGGTTAATATCCTCTAATTTATACGCTTGCTACCAAACATTCTTTCTTTCACCGCTTCTGAGCTGTACACTGCAGTGGTTAAGTGGTTAATGCTTGGAGACGATCTGTGTTCATGGTACATATACACAATGGAATATTACTCAGCCATTAAAAGGAATTCATTTGAATCAGTTCTAATGAGATGGATGAAACTGGAGTCCATTATACAGAGTGAAGTAAGCCAGAAAGATAAAGACCAATATAGTATACTAACGCATATATATGGAATTTAAAAAGATGGTAACGATAACCCTATATGCAAAACAGAAAAAGAGACACAGATGTACAGAACAGACTTTTGGACTCTGTGGGAGAAGGCGAGGGTGGGATGTTCTGAGAGAATAGCACTGAAACAAGTATACTATCAAGGGTGAAACAGATCACCAACCCAGGTTGGATGCATGAGACAAGTGCTCAGGGTTGGTGCACTGGGAAGACACAGAGGGATGGGATGGAGAGGGAAGCGGGAGCAGGGATCGGGATGGGGAACACATGTAAATCCATGGCTGATTCACGTTAGTGTATGGCAAAAACCACTAGAATACTGTAAAGTAATTAGCCTCCAACTAATAAAAATAAATGGAAAAAAAAAACACACACCAAAGTCAGCCCTGCCCCCTTCTAGCCATATAACCTGAGGCAGATCCATATAACCTGTCCTTGTGTCTTTATTTTCTAATCTGTAATAGAGGAATAGCATTCATCTCACAGAGCTATTTTGAGAACTGACTCAGGTAGACACTCTTAGTAAATGTGCTTAACACACTGATTGCACATATTATAGATCCAACTCAACCTAACTATTGTTGTTTTTATTACTATGAGAAGAATTTGGATAGGGGTATGGGGGGGTGAAGCAAGATATTTTGTTTGGTCTGTTTTGATGAAGCCATTTTGGCACTAGAGATATTCTGATATAACCTAAAATATAAGACACTAGAATTTCATTTTAAAAATTACTGCATAACTTCTACCCAGACACCCTTAGTCCAGTCTTCAATCCTAAATGTTTTTAGGATTGAAGAATGGACTATTCTCTCCCTTCTCCCTAAGTCTGAAACATCTTGTCCATCTGTCGTTTTCAACCTAACTCCCTCCCTATTTTGAACCTCAGTTCAGTTAAGTTCAGTCACTCAGTCGTGTCCAACTCTGCAACCCCATGGACTACAGCACACCAGGCTTCCCTCCCCATCACCAACTCCTGGAGCTTGCTCAAACTCAAGTCCATCGAGTCTGTGATGCCATCCAACCATCTAATCCTCTGTCATCCCCTTCTCCTCCTGTCTTCAATCTTTCCTAGCATCAGGGTCTTTTCCAAGGAGTTAGTTCTTTGCATCAGGTAGCTGAAGTATTGGAGTTTCAGCTTTAGCATCAGAGGATCAGATGGTTGGGTGGCATCACTGACTCATTTAGGCTTTCTTGCTTTGTCTTCTAAAGGAAACCAGGTTTTCCACCCATGACAGTAGATGCTGTGGGAAGATGATGCTGTTGGAAGGACTTAGGAATGCAACTGGGAAGAGCTGGGTGCTTCAGGTGAAGGATGGCATTCTGGACAGGACAAAAGCTATGACTAAGTGTGCCAAGGCAGAATTTACAAGGCCTTTCCTGAGGACAAAGAGTTAATATCCAACTCTGGCTGAACAAACCCCTCATGAGGGAAGCCACTACGGAGACAGTTAGAAACAGGTATTTAAACCAGTGGTTCAATAGCCTTAAGCACTAACTGGAAGAATTTAGATTTAATTTATAGTGATGGGAAGTATCAAATGATTTAAAATAGGACATATAAATGACAAGATGAAAAGGATCTTTTGGGTCCTTTAAAAATATATTTAGTTTTTTTTATTATAATATGCATTAATTATGATAAATTTAGATAACAATAAAGAAAAACCACCCCAATGCTACTTTCTAGATTTCAAATTATTTATGGTTATATACAGGCTTCCCGAGTGGCTAAGCTGTAAAAAATCCACCTGCAATGCAGGAGACGTAAGAGGTTCGGGTTTGATCCCTGGGTCAGAAAGGTACCCTGGAGGAGGGCACAGCAACGCACTCCAGTATTCTTGCTGGGAAAATCCCAGTTAGATAGTATAGACCTGGAGTAGTCAATAGGGCAGCCATTAGCTATAAAATTAAATATAAATTAATTAAAACACATTTAAATAAAAAATTTATTTTCTTAGTTCCACTAGTAACATTTTAAGTGCTCAAAAGCCATACATGACTGATGGCTATAATACCAGACAGCCCAGATAAAGAACTTTTCCCTCACTGCAAAAAGATCTATTGGATAGTGCTGGCATAGATTCAGTCCCAGATTGAATGAGATTGGCCTCCTCCTAATCATTACCTAAGGCAACTTACTCTCTTCCATGAGACTCAGTTTGCAAATCTGTAAAATAAGGCTGTGGTGGGGACTAAGTTCTGTAAAGCTTGGAGAAAGCACATACCTATTCAATAAAAGTTGAGAACAAGAGAGAGAGGTTGGGGAGAGGTGGATCTTGAAGGCATCTAAGAACTCTGAAGAACAGTGAAGAAAACTACTAGTGTTCTGTGTGACACTGGGCAGGTTCTTTCTTTTCATGGGCCTCAACTTCCATTCTTGTTAGAAGGTACTGGCAGATTTCTAGATATTTTTGAATCTTCGAATTTTCTTTTTAGGGTGATTTTTGCACTGGTTTCATCTTCATTTTGTTATCCATCTAGCCAGGATTGGTTGAGTACCTCCTGTCTTCCAGGCACTGTACTGGTTGCAGGGTCGTAAGAGCAAGGAAGACACAATCCCTGTCATTGTGGATTTTTAGATTTATAGCAGAAACTAACACAACATTGTACAACAATTATACTCCAATATAAAGAAAGAAAGAAGCAGACAAGAAACCATTGGGGTAATTGCCTAGTGATAACCACCAAGATGACTCCCAGCCTTGCCTTCAGGGAAGCTTCCTGAAGGGGATGGTGACTGAGAGAGGAGGGATGAGATAGTCAGAGTATGGTGGGCAACAGGGAAGAGTTGTTTCTGGCAAAGGGAACAGCATGGAACCTTCTCTTGGAGTTTCATTCCATACTGTTTGATCTCATGTAGTAAATTAGATTTCAGAGAGGTAGGGAAAGGTTAAGGAACATACTAGAAGTGGGGTAAGAAATGGAAAAGAAAATGAGAGAGAAAGAAAATTGGATGACTGCTTTTTTTCTCTAGCCTACTCAAGTCCCACTTTCTGGGTCAGTGCTTCTCCAGTCATGGTAACTGGATCACCAACAATAAAGATGGTGGGGTGGGAAAGGTACTTATAAAAATACAGAAGGGCTTACTGAATCAGAACATATGGAGGATATGGTCCCAAGGATATTAAAAAAAAAAATGGGATTCTATTAAGAACTCTGCTGTGACTGCTTATTTCCCAACAAAGCAGGGCGTTTGAAATGGAATGTCTTTAATTTTAATTTTGTTATTTAAATAAAGGATGTCTTGATAATAGTGAAAGTGCTAAATTCCATAGCTCCCAATTGAAATGGAAATGCAGATTTTGTTTCTGAAGAGAATTTTTCTCTTTCAGTACATGTTTCTTCACTATCCTTTGTATAAATGTTCCTCACTTCATCCATTTCCTAATTTCCTGACCAGCAGAATGACATCGCCTTTGTTTCTATCCTTATATCTTATTCTCCACTTTCAGCTTTTCAAGTGACCTTCTCCCTGAATGCTCCCTCTCTGGGTTTCTGATAGTCCTTACTCTTCCTTCTTTTTCATCTTAACTTTGATCTGTTACTATAGCTCAACCTTGCCTCCCCCAAATTCTCTCTAGGATACAGTGAGAATTTTTCTTCAGTTCATTGCAGTTTTGTCAAAGAAGACACATTTAGTTTCAAATCCCTTTTCTTCTGTGCATCTTATCATTTAAATAAGCTGCTCAGAAATGCCATCAAAATTAATCATTTTAATGCATTATTGAAGAGGGAAAAAAATAACTTCAGCACAATGGCACTTCTTTCTGTGCCATTGGCAAATAACAAAATCGAAGCATTGGTTAAAACGGCTGTCACGAACAGCAACAGAGATATTACCTATGTACATAATGAAAGGCCAAAGTTTCTTTGTCTGTGAATTCAAGAAATCTGTTATCCATTAAAGAAGAAATAACCAAACAAAATCCACAAACGCCCTTTGTTTCATCATCGTAATAGTGATTTTCATTCCTGACAGGGAGCAGCATGAACTCAAACATATTATTCATGGAAATTCTATTCAGTTCTACTGGTTATAACAAGTTTGTATTTGTCAAGTGGTTTTTATGCTTAAATGAAAAGGTAATGATAAACAACCACTGGGACTGCTGGATGCATGATCCCTGTGTGAGGGTTCCTGACGTGCCTCTTTGGCAAATCGGGGCCCCACCCCGCGAGTAATCACTGTGGATACGAAAATGAGCACATTATTTCACTGTTAACATGCACTGCTTAGATGAAAGAGAGGGTGTGTGGGCTTACTGATGTTTTTATTTGCCTTCCTGGAACAATTAACTCAATAAGAAAAAGTGTAGGCCATTTGTTCTAAATCCAAAGTTTGATCTATGAGTTTTGCAACTTAATATTTCTAGTGCATGCAAAGTTTATGAGAAGTGCTACATTGTTCAAATAAGATGCTGTCATACTTGGCCTTCATTTTCCTAAAGGGGAAACAGGCTCACAGAAGTAAATAGTTAACTAACAAACATGAAAAAGCATTTTAGTCAAGTAAAGAAAGCCTGGGCTAACACCCACTGGGAACTCCAGTGCTTGACAATGCACTTGTAATAGGGAAGAACTTCTGTATTTTATCAATATTCTGAGTTAGTTACTAAAGGGATGTTGTATATAAGCTTAAGTTATATATAATGACCAATAACTGGGAACACTGCCTCCCAAGTAATGAGCATCAAGCTAAAATACCTTTGTTCAGCTCAGGAAACATCCTGACCAGGTTCAACCGGTAAAATGACGGCAGGGAGGAAGAAATTAACAAATCCCCTCTGGAAGCTGACTAGAACCAGGGAATGCTTGACATTACTTCTTCCCCTTTTAGTAAAAAGAAGCCTGAATTCTAACTTGCACAAGATGATTCTTTGAGGCTTGAGTTCATCATACTGTCAGTTTGCTGGCTTTCCAAATAAAGTCACTATTCCTTGCCCCGATAGTTTGTCTCTCGATTTATTGGCCTGTTGTGTTTGTGTGGTGAGCAGTACAAGCTTGGACTCAGTAACACACTGGCAAAATACATACTATTATAACCCCTTTTTCACATATAAAGGATTGAAGCTTGAAATAACTGCCCCCAGGTCAGAACTTTTAAATCACAGAGACAAAAGCTGAACTCAGCTTGTCTAATGTCTACCTCTGTGCTTCAATCTGATACCAGACAGCACGGAATGCTTTTGGTAATGCTACTGCCTATGGCCACAGTTACTACTCAAGCAGTTCACAATTGCAAAATTGATCGAAAAAAGCATAGAATCACTGTTTATTCACCCTTAGCCAATGCTTCCATGCATCAAGGCTGACCTAGTCCCCTGGTAGAAGATAGGTCTTGCATCCACGTGTCAGCATTTAGTCATCACCTCCATCTACAATTCATAGGATTTTCCTTCTACACTAGGAACTCGAAGAAGGCAGGTTAAGCTGCCTCTTGATTCACTGGGAAAGTTGACTTGAGCATTTACCACTATGGTTTGATTTGTTTGCTGGGTTTTTTTGTTTGTTTTTGTTTCATTTTCTGAACCAAAGAACCCTTTGAGAAAATTATTTACAATGCAGATCTCAGACTCTATCCTAAATGATTCAGTAGGTCTAGAGTGGTGCCTAGGAATCTGTATTTTCAAAGCTCTAGAAATGTAGAGGTTCCCTGACTCCTATCTTCCACCCTCTTCCAGGAGGCAACCACTTTAGACTCTTTTAAAAGTTTCATCTGGCATGTACACACCTCTACCCTTGTCCAATGCTATCAACATAAGTTATAAAGTGTCAGGGGTCTTATAACCTATATCTCAGATTGGCTCTGGTGTTTCACATTAGATATCAAATAAATATTTATTAAGAACTTAGAGGAAGAAACGTAACGTCTTTTTTTATTTTTAGTTTTAAACATGAGGCTAGACTTTATTATTTAATGCATTAATAAAGAAGGACATTTACCACATTAACATTGTGTTTTTTAACATTTTGATAACTATTTTAAATGTAACTGGTTTCTTTTATCATTCCAGGCACTTTATTTTATATATTCAAAAGCATTATTCTGAAAAGGGGTCATGGGCTTTTCACCAGGCTGCCAAAGGTGTCCATGGGCCTTGGTTACACACACACACACACACACACACACACACACACACACACTGATCCTTGATCTTTGTTGAGAGTGGGGGCAGCCTTTCCCTGGAACCAGAGTCCCTGCCAGGTCCAGGCAGCCCAATGCTCTGAGCATGTTGAGGAAAGTAAACCACTCCTGACACATGACAAAGATACTGCTTTGAGACATGTAACATTTATTAAGACCCTACTATGTGCAAGGTCTTTATACACATCTTATTGAATACTTACTATCACTGTGTGATGCAGGTAGATCCTCAGGTCACAGATTCATAGAAGACAGATATGGGCTTGAACCCAATCCAGTTTCACAGAAAACCCGGTGCTCATCTCAGTAAAGCACAGTGTATAACTCTGGTGGAATTCTTGACCTCAAAGAGCTTCCTATTTGGGAAATAAAAAGGATAGAAGATAGGGAGAAGTCTTAGGAAGAACTCCAAAGTGTAAGTCATCCTACATGTGTTTATTTCAAACTTTCTCTAATCCTGGCCTAATGCTAAGCAATGGAGATACCATATGAAGGCCCTTATGCTCTATATTCCCCAAACTCTGGGCTGCAGAGATGGCAGAATGAGAGAATCTGGAATGAAGACACTGAAGAATTGCAGATGCAAGACTTGAGCTCCAAAGCTGATGACTAGCCTGTCTTCCAATTGAAATAGGAAAACTCATATGATGCTACCCAACCCAAATAGTCACTAGTAGATAATGAAGTAAAGATTGCCACATGTACTTGAATGGTAATCAGAAAGCTTCTGCCCACTTCACTTCCAAAAACTCTACCCCTATAGAAAAAAACTCCATCCTAATAGAATACTCCTCAAAGACTGTCTAAATAGGTTCACCTTCCTCTTTATAAAATGTACTCTTTTTTTCAAACCCTTTCAAGTCTCGGCTGGAAAGAAAGTGATAGTAGCCAACTCCCTTGCAGCATAGTACTGTCTGAATAAGCAGACTTTGATGAATTCTACAGGTGGTCTGCTTCCTTCTGTCAACATGTTCAAAGCTCTCACCAAGTTTAAACATTCAGTCTGCAAACATTAATAAGTCTTTTCTCCGTATTGACTAGATGGCAGAACCCAATACGAGTAATGAGGATGAAGTGGAAACTCAGATCGACCCATGTCAAGAGGAGGGTATGGTCAGATTCCCAGCTTTGGGGTCTGCTCCCAAGCTGTGACCCTGGGCAAGTTACATTTCTTTCATGCAGTTACCCCTCTGGAAAAATGAGAATAACAGCATCATCCTTTACAGGGTTCCTGTGAGGATTAAATGACCCATATTCAGAGGCAGCTGAACTAAGTACATGTAAAGGAATGAACATAGGTTTGACAGTGAAAAAAAGGGACCTGTGAGTTGATACTGATACAAGTGAAAACAAGAATAAAGAAAGAGGGATTTCCCTGACAAAATAGTGGTTGGGAATCTGCCTTCCAGTGGGGCAACTAAGCCCCAATCAGCAAGATCACGAGTTCTGGAGCCTACCCTCCACAAAGAAAAGATCTTGTATGCCGCAACGAAGATCTCAAGTGTGGCAACTAACATCCGACAGAGCCAAAAATTAATATTTCAAAAAAAGAATAAACAAACTTGGGGGACAGTAAAGCTCTTCTGAGTAGAACATAAACTATAGAAATGTAGAAAGGAATGGAATTAGACAATCATGATTTTTGCAACCACCACAGTAAAAACTGATTTAAGAAATAATCATCAATGGATATGAAATCTAGCCAGTAAAACTATGATTAAGAATGGGATATAAAGCTACTTATCTATATCTATTAAAAAAAGGGGGATTGAGGCAAAATGTAAACAAGTGCTATCAATAAATCTGGGTGAAGGATATTTAGGGGTTTTGGGATAATATTCTTGCAACTTTTCTGTAGATTAAAAAAAAAAAAAAAGGATAGCTCAGTTGGTAAAGAATCTGCCTGCAATGCAGGAGACCCCAGCTGGATTCCTGAGTCGGGAAGATCACCTGGAGAAGGAAAGGGCTACCCATCCCAATAGTCTGGCCTAGAGAATTCCATGGACAGAATAGTCCGCGGGGTCACAACAAGTGGAACACAACTGTGCGACTGTCACTTTCAAAGAAAACTAGCAGAAATAGCTGCTCAGTTCTGTTAAATTTGTACCTTTTCTCATGATCATAGGCTCAAGAATAAAGTAAGGTTAAAAATTCTAAAATGACACTTTATAGGGTTGGGAGAAGAAAGCATGAGTTTGAAACTCATTTTCAATCCTTATCAGATCTGTGATCCTCAATAAGCAAGGAAACCTCTTTGTGTCTCAGTTTTTTCCTTCTGCCAAATGGGGATTTTTTTCATTGGTGCCTACTGGAAAGCTTGCTATGAACACTAAATGAATCCTTATTTGTAAAGTGACTGCCACATATTAAGCATATTTGCTAGCTATTTTTATTCCACGGACAGTGCTTAGAGTCATGTAAACTCCAAGTAAACTCTTGGTCTTCCTCTGGCGACTACACGTTTAAAATCCTTCAATATCTTTGTCTAAATCTTCACAAAGAGACAAAGTCTCACTAAAGCGTAGAGGACCTCCACTGACCTCTTCAGACCTGCTTGCTTCTCCCTTACTCCCTCAAGGTTCACCTCAAACACCGCTTCCCTACAGAAGCGCCTGTAGCCCCAGGACCAGAGCAGAGGCCTATCCCTCACTTGGCATCCCATACGGGCCGCTCCTCAGAGCACTCCCTGGAACCGGCAACAGGCACTGGCCTCTCGCTCCAGTGCACTTTAAGTCCACGACCGCTGGGCTCGGGGTGGGTTTTCGCTCACATTGTGACCCGCGGTAGCGCGGAGAGGAGGCTCCAAATGCTGAAAGTGAATTTGGGGCCGAGGTGGCCGTCGTCGTGGGGGACGCAGGGCTTCGACAGGTGTTCCCTCAGGAGTGTGGCCGCGTCCCAGGGTCACCAGGCGCGCCCGGGCGGAGGGGGCGGGGCGGGCGGCACGCGGCGGCCGGCCCCGCCCCTTTCCCCTCCCTTCCTCTTCCAGCCCCCTCCCGCCCTGTCGGCACCCAGTCAGGATCCCCTCGCTGGTTTCCTGGATAAGATGGCGGCCCCCGTGGGAGCGCAGGCCCGGAAACTTCTGAGAGACTTGGCGCTCCGGCCCCCGCTCCTGGCGGCCAGGTCCCAGGTGAGCGGACCCCTTGGTGGGGGCCTCGAGCAGCCGTTGGTCCCCTTCCGTCCCCTTCTGTCCTCCTCTTCCTGGTCCCGGGTGCGCGGTCGCCGCGGCGCCACACCTGTGGAGAGGACGCGCGGTGCGGCGTTTGGGGCGCACGAGGGACCCCAGCACCCTCTCCTTCAGGTGTGGGGGGTGGGTCCTGGGCTGAGGGGTTAATGACAGCCGGGGCCACCTCAGAGTGAGAGCCACCCAACTCAGTTGTCGCTGACATGGATTCCCACAGCGCGGGGGAGGGCGCCGGGCCCAATACCAGGAGCTGCACAGTCAACTTTAGGAAAAGTTCCTGGAAACGGGGTTTGAAGTCCCGAGGTGTTATTGTGTTGCCAACACACACACAGACACACACACAGACACACACACACACAAAGACCCGAGGTGTTATTGTGTTGCCAACACACACACACACACACACACACACACACACACGGGGTTTGAAGTCTCACACACACACACACACACACGGTTTGAAGTCACACACACACACACACACACACACACACACACACAACCAAAACACAACCTAAAAGTTGAGAAATAAAATTTTTTTGAGGCATTTATTGAGGACTGTATCCTGAGGAAGTTTTTGGATAGCTCCGAGAAATTGTTGGAAAGAGGTAGGGGAGGAGCCAGGATTTATAGGAGTTTTTGCTGGAAGACAAAAACCAAACCTTGTGGAATCCTCAATTCCCCTCAGGGTGCACTGTATCGGGCCCCTGCAGTGGCTGCTGATTTGATGGTAGGCAACATTACCGCTTACTGAAATGGCAGGAAACATTTTTTTTCTTGTCCTCAGTTATCTGTTCTGAGGTAACTGCCAGTCCTCAGTTGCCAGTCCTGCTTTTGAACCCATTTAACAAATGTCCTTGTGATGAAGGTACCTAGAAACCCACCCCAGCCTTGCTGGTTTAGTAACTCATTTCCTAGAGTGAGCTGCCTGCGTTTGCAGACTGGCAGGGTTGGGTGTGGGTGTGGGGTGCTGAGTTGGTGAAATGAGGGGGTCAAGGAGAATGATGGGAAATGTCCTTCCTCAATTTAGTGAAAATTCAGTCCTGTCAATGGAACACATTTGAGTATTGCCCTTGTCCTCTTTCTCCTTGTTTCTAGAGAACAAAATCCTAGGAGGGCCAGTGATGGACACTGAATAGCTATTAGAGCTTGGCCTCTAGGAGATTTTACTTTCTGTAGGTGGCAAGAGCCATACATAGTAGCCAGAAGGCCTTTGGGGATTTATGAGTTGGTGATGACTCTTGGAGAAATGACTGAACTACTCAACTTTTTATTCTCCATTAGAAATATCTCTTCCCTTTTGAAGAAAACAATATGGGGCTTGGCCACAGCACAGCCTTGTCCTTGTCCTTGTCCCCATTTTTAATTGATGAGAGACAAATGATCATTCTTGCAGTTTTATCTAGGATGTGCATAGTATGTTGTTTTTTTTTTTAATTGAAAGGTAGCTACTGATGATTTTTTGAGTTACTCTAAACTTTGGTTAATTATGACATCTGAGTTTTTTTTTTTTTTTTTTCTTTTCTTTTCCTGACTTCTCATTTGTATGTTTTTGTTAATGCAAATTTAACAGGTGCTAATAACATTACTGTAATATCTTTAACAGGCACTTGACAGTATGGTAAGATAGCAAAGGGAATGGTGGCTTTTGTCTAATTAAAATAACTAATAACCGTTGTAATAGAGTAAGGGGAATATCTCCAGGTGATCAAGTTCCATTCATTAAATGTTAGGAAAAAACCAAGAGCTGTGGTGCTAACTCTGAGAGTAGCTTTGAATTGATGAGAAACATGAGGCCTAAGGCAGTGAAAATTCGAGGAAAAGAAGTAATTGTGTAGAAAAATTCAAGTGTTTAGCTGAAGTATGATAGGGCTTCTTGCCTTAGCAAGAAATGGGAGCCTGAATACAACATTTTAGAAAATCTGGGTGGGGGATACCCTTGGTTTGGCAAAAAGATTGGGTAAAAGAATCTTCTACCTCACTCTGTCTGAAAACTTTGATTTACGTATTTGTAGATGAAGTATTGTCCTGTGAACACACACTTAGGAGATGAGAATTCTTTTTTTTTTTTTTAAGTCAAGAATAGTACACAGTGTTCAAGAACTGGAAATGGGCATTAGCAAGTATCCGATCCAAAAAACTCATTTCACAGGTCGAAAAATGGAGCATTAAAGAAGTTCAAGGACTTGTTCAAGGTTATAAAGAGAGTTTGTGGCAGAGCTGGTTCCAGGTTAAAGGTTTTCTTTTCAGTTTCCATTATACCAGTTTCTGATATAAGTTTCTTAATGAAAATACATTATACCAGCATGTAAGTTAGTCTGCAGAGCACAAAGTAACCATGACCAATACTACTGATCCATTTTAATTTTCTTCTTTGTAAACATCTTAGAAAAAAATACATGTTATGTAAGAAGCCCTTTTCATATTATTGGGTGTTTCTTTGTATCTGCTCCACCTGTGTATGCATTTATGTTGTGTTTACTTACTCCCTTGCCCAGGGCAGACATTACACTTGAATAGGACCCTGTTTTTCCAGGAGACTTTAGAATCTTCCCAAAGTGACTCAGAAATCAGTTGCTATTCTTGGCTCATACCTACTTTGTGCCATGCCTTGTGCAAAACTTTTGTGTGTACAGAGATAAAAGACCCAGTTTCTCACATATGCATCAATATACGATACATGTTTTTCTGACTTACTGTACTCTGTATGACAGACTGTAGTGATGACCTAGATGGGTGGGATGGGTGGGGGTAGGGAAATCTAAGAGGAAGGGGATATATGTGTACTTAGAACTGATTCACTTTGTTGTATAGCAGAAACTAACATAACATTGTAAAGAATTACACTCTTAAAAAAAAAAGACCCAGTTTCTGCTGTGAGAAGTAACTTCAGCCACTCTCACAGAGTGCCGTAGAATGACATTATCTATCCCCTCCTCATAGTTAAATTTGCCACATATTTTTAGGGCTTCCCTTGTGGCTCAGCTGGTAAAGAATCTGCCTGCAATGTGGGAGACCTGGGTTTGATCTCTGGGGTGTGAAAATCCCCTGGAGAAGGGAAAGGCTACCCACTTCAGTATTCTGGCCTGGAGAATTCCATGGATATACAGTCCATGGGATGGCAAAGAGTCGGACACAACTGAGTGACTTTCACTTTCACTTTCCTGATGCTTAATGTCATTGACAAACTGGAGGTAGTAAAGGACAGGGAAGCCTGGTGAGCTCCAACCCTTGGGGTCACAAAGACTCGGACACAGCTGAGCAACTGAACAACAACAAATGTTGTTGACATTTTGTCTTCTCTGTTGTTGGGCCTCACATAGTTTGCACCACAGTTCTTGGTTTTTTTTTCTAACACTTAAATAATGACTTTTATTTGATGTTAGATCATCCTTAAAGGGCCACCCTTTTGCCATTTATTTTACATGTTTTTTTTCCTATTCATTTTCTACCTGGAAAAAGGCTGTTTGAAGTGCTGATATTTGGGGATGGTAAACAAGACAGGTAGAGATCTTGGCCACATGATACTGCATTTTAATAGGGGTGGGAAATGGCTAGACTGTACTTACATAAACAGTAATGAAGATGATTTCAGTCAGTGACAGATGCTATGAAGAAAGTAAAACAAGGTCTTGGGGTAGAAAATGAATAGTCTAGCCCAGATGGTGTGTCATAGATTAGTTTATCAAGGAAAACCAATTTGACAACTTGTTCTTTTTATTGTTTTGGTTTAATTTTTTTATTGCAATGTAACACATACACTAAAAATGTGCATATTATAAGTGAACAGTTTGAGTTTTCACAAACTGAGCGTGTCCAGGTGAGCAGAACGGTATCAAGAAATTAATCATGTACCTGCAACTCAGAGGACATCCTTGTGCGGTTATAGAACTACTACTGAGAAAAGAGTAACTGGTCTCCTGAGTTAAGTCACCACACATTGCTTTTGTTTTGTACTTTAAGTAAATGGAATTATATGCACTCATGTGATCAACATCATGAGATACTGGAGGTGGCATTTTCACGTTTGAACTGAGGCCTGAGTAATGAAAAGTAGCCAACCAGGTGACTTGACATTCTGGGGAAGAGAGGACAGCAAATGCAAAGGCCCTTAGGTATGGCCTGAACTCAACATATCCAGACCATTAAAGAGGTGGAATGTGATAGTACTAGTCATGGTGTGTAAGGTAGGCAGGGCCTGAATCAAATGGGGCCTTGCAGGGCCTGGTAAGGAGTTTTTAAAAACTTACAGTTCTTGCATGACTTACCCACAGTTTTTCAGCTAGTAAAAAATAGCTGAATCCCAGTCTGGCTGCCAAAGGCCAGGCATGTAGTTATAGTGCACTATTAAAAATAGCACGATAGAGCGAGGCACAGCCTTATTGGGCACTGAAATGAGCCCATTACGTTAGTCATGTCTTAGAAGAAGTCCTGATTGAGGGCACTGTGTTTAAATGTTTAATGGTAATCTAATCATGGTATTTAGCTTTTTAGTATGTTTACCCTCTCATAATGGTTGGGTGAAGTTCACAGAGCTGTTCTGTTGTAGGAGAAGCAGAGACATTGTGGGAAAGACTGTCCCTAAGACCCCTAGCTGTACGGTCCTTGGTATGTATTTCTCTATAAAGCCCACAGCTTCTGTCCAGGAACTCAGGGAGGAATGTGCCTTGTTGAGGGAAATGGAAACCATGCCCCTGCTGTTATATACCTTACAGTAGATGACTCCAGCTTGATTTTCCGCTCTTTCCAGAAGTGGGAAAAGAAAGAGAGATGCTTGACTTTTAGAAGTGAAGGCTGAAGCTTACGTGGACATTTTTAATCAGCTAAATATGGCTGTGGATGCTGTGTTGGAAGTTGTGACTGACCTTTATCTGCCTTCTTGCCTAGAAGAATAAATATCTGACTTTTTTATTTTTAAAAATGAAGTACAACTGCAGTGTCCTTAGAAAAGGAAATTCATGTCAAATTAGATGCTAAACTACTGATTTCTGTGTGGGGAAGATCTTTAAGTGATAGCTCATCCCAAGTTGGTTTTGTTTACTGAGAAGGAAGCATTTCTTTCATGGATGAGAGATGGAGTAAACAGACCCACAGTCATGAGAATCTTGCTGCCCTTGTATCCTGCCGCAATTCTATAGGCACAATGCCCAGAAACTCACTGACATATCTTGTATTTGGGGGAGGAAAAGCAGTTATAAATGCAACTTCAGATCATTTGTCTTTCAACTCGTTTTACTATTCACTCAATCTGGTATTGTCCTTTGCTAGCTACATCCATCATTCTCTGTTACTTGATGAAAACGTTTGCCTGAAGAATTTGATCGACTTCTATTCATTTGGGCAAATAATAAAATCAGTATGTGTGTGTGCTGGGTGTGCTCAGTAGGGTATGACTCATTTGCAACCCCTAGGACTGTAGCCTGCCAGGCTCCTCAGTCCATGGGCTTTTCCAGGTGAGAAAACTAGAGAGAATTGCCATTTCCTCCTCTAGGGCATCTTCCCAACCCAGGCATCGAACCCACGTCTCTTGCATCTCCTGAATTGGCAGGCGGATTCTTTACTGCTGCAACACCTGGGAAGCAGTGCAGAAAGTCAGTATATTGATGAAATTTTGGGAAATAACATTAGAATTAGTCTGTTAAAGAGGATATAGGAGAAGGCATGCCAGGTGGAGTGGATTATGGGCCAAGGCAGAGGAGAGAGAGATGGGGAGATTAGAGGAGTCATTGCAGAAGACTTGAAAGGCTGGTGGAGATCTTTTAGGCAAATGAGGAAGGAAAGAAGGGCTGTAGAAAGGCCAGACTTTGCCATGATATTCAACTACATAACTGAACATCAAGCACATATTGTTCACTTAGTGAATATTTTCTGTATGCTTAGTCTTTGCCCAATGCTGTTTGTTGTAAGCTCCCTGAAGGTAGAGACGATTTATAGGAAAGACTATCTTCCCCATAAATCTAGTGCTTTAGAGAATGTCCCATGAGTGAGGGAGTGCAGGAAGAGGACATATCGCCCTGCCCTCAGGAGGCACATAATCTAGTGGCAAAACTGGTGTGTAAACCGGCAATCATACTGCAGCATTGTGAGGCCAGTAGAGTTATGTTTTTAGTCCTCTAAGGCACTGTTAGAGGCACTTGCTTTTTCCTCTTCCTGAAACGCTGTTCCCTCTGATCTCAGACCTTGTTCTCCTCTCTCATCATTCAGCTTGTCATTCAACTTTCTGATTCTAACCAGTCTTCCAACAGGGCTTGCGCTATATAAGATATTATCTGACTAACCCTCTCCCCTGAGACTGTATTCTGCTTCTCACCTGCTTTTTAACTCTTTGTGCTGTGCTTTGTCGCTCAGTTGTGTCCGACTCTTTGCGAGCCCATGGACTGTCACCTGCCAAGCTACTCTGTCCATGGGCATTCTCCAGGCAAGAATATTGGATTGAGTTGCCATGCCCTCCTCCAGAGGATCTTCCCAACCCAGGGATCGAATCCAGGTCTCCCACATTGCAGGTGGATTCTTTACCACTTTATTTGGTAGTTTACTACGTGTTTTTATTTGTTTGTTTTATTATCTGTCTTTCTTCCTTTCCCACGAATGTAAGACTGTAAAGTCTGTGAGGGTAAAGACTGTTCTTATGCACTCCTATTTACCAATCTGCCTGACCAGGTATCCAGTAAGCTTTTGTGGTTTAGATGAATTCATGGAGTGCAGAGAACAAGAGACAGGTAAGTAACAGAGAAGTTGAGGATTGATGCCCACATGACTCAGTGGGTAAAGAATCCACCTGCAGTGTAGGAGGTGTAGGAGACATCAGTTTGATCCCTGGGTTTGGAAGATCACCTGGAGGAGGGCATGGCATCCCAGTCTAGTATTCTTGCTTGGAGAATTCCATGGACAGAGGAGCTTGGCGGGCTACAGTCCATGGGGCTGCAAAAGAGTTGGACATGACTGAAGTGACTGAGCTTGCACACACGCACAGAATTTAGGCAAGTGAGAAAGGAAAAGTCTAGTGGTGAAAGGGCTTTCATAATAATAGTGCTGTGCATTCATATGTGACAGACTCTGTGCAAAGTGACTTCTGTGCATGATTTCCTTAAACCATGCTACTGCAGGCAGATTGTACTGTCTTCATATCACATGTAACAGAGTAGAGGCATAGACCAGTCATGTAATAACCTGCTTAAAATCACAGGGCCTGGGAGTCACCTGCCTCATGATGATACCTGTTAAAACAGTAAGTTATGTTGCCAGATGGTCCTGTTTGACCTGAACTGTTTAATTATGCTGATTGCTTACCTTTCCACATCTTTTTGTCCCTAAGGGATGGATACCTTGGTGTTTGAGCTTATGCTAATTTATTGTTGTTCAGTCACTAAGTTGTATCCGACTCTTTGTGACCCCATGGACTGTGTAGCACACCAGGCTTCCCTGTCCTTCACCATTTCCCGGAGTTTGCTCAAAGTCACGTCCACTGAGTTGGTGATGCCATCCAACCATCTCATCCTCTTTTGGCCCCTTCTGTTCCTTCCTCAATCTTTCCCAGTGTCAGAATCTTTTCTAGTGAACTGGCTCTTCGCGTCAGGTAGCCAAAGTATTGGATATTCACCTTTAGCATCAGTCCTTCCAATGGATATTCAGGGTTGATTTCCTTTAGGATTGACTGGTTTGATCTCCTTGCTGTCCAAGGGACTCTCAAGAATCTTCTCCAGTATCACAATTTGAAAGCGTCAATTCTTCAGCACTCAGCCTTCATTATGGTCCAAGTCTCACATTTGTACATGACTACTAGGAAAATCAAAGCTTTGGCTAGATGTACATTTGCTGGCAAAGCGATGTGTCTGCTTTTTAATATGCTGCCTAGGTTGGTCATAGCTTTTCCTTCCAAGGAGCAAGTGTTTTTTAATTTTATGGTTGCAGTCACTGTCTACAGTGATTCTGGAGCCCAAGAAAATAAAGTCTGTCACTGTTTCCTCCTTTTCCCTTTCTATTTGCCATGAAATGATGGGACAAGAGGCCATGATCTTACTTTTTTAGATGTTGAGTTTTAAGTCAGCCTTTTTGCTTTCCTCTTTGACCCTGATCAAGAGGCTCTTTAACGTAGATGGACTAATCAACTTTTCATGATTGTTTTCTCATCTGGCTCTTTTGTTGTTCTTTAATCGCCCAGGCATGTCTGACTCTTCGCGACCCCATGGACTACAGCATGCCAGGCTTCCCTGTGCTTCACCATCTCCCAGAGCTTGCTCAAACTCATATCCATTGAGTGGGTGATATCATCCATCTGATTCTTATCAGGCTTTTATCTGACACCCTCCTTCCTAGGCTCCAGGGTCTGAGAAGCAGAAGAAAAGGGTATGATTTCTGTATTAAAACAGGACTAAATTCAAATTCTAGGTCTGCCAAATTCTAGCTCTACAAATTACTGAACTTGACTCACCCTCAATTTCTTGTTCTCTAAAAGGAAATACTTGTTACAGATGGTTACAAAGATTGAGTGAGATGATATGCATGACATCTGACGTTCTCGTTAGATAGTAGGCTAGAGTCATTATTTTTCTTGCAGTGAATTTTTGAAACTAAATTTAGTTGCTTTATAAATTTAGGCTTTATTAGGTCAGAATAGTTTTCCTTTCCCAGATTTGGTAACCATTTATCATTTGCTGCCATATCAGGGTTAGGTTCTGCGTTGGCATTTCCAAATGTTTTATTTCACTTAATCCTGTAGCAACCACTTGAAACAGGTGATTATTCTCAGTTTACATCTGGGGATCTCGAGGCTCAGAGAGTTGAAGGCCTGTCTCCTGGGCCCCAGTTCTCATTGCAAAGATGGGGTGAAGGTCTGGTGAGGCTTAAGGTGGCAGTAGGGAAGGTCACACGGGGAGCTCAGTTGCACCATCCTAGATGTTGCTTCATTCCAGAAATGTTTGCACATCTAAGTGTTGACTTAGTAGCTATGGTTTCTGGACCTCATGTGCGTCAAAGGTTTGAGGTGGGCGGACACCCAAACACTAGATTATAGTGCTTAAAATGTACCCAAGGGCAACTGGCACATACCCTTCACTGTCTGCCCAGCACACAGCACTGCCTTTAATGTTTCAGGAATACTGAACAAATTGTGAAACTGGCTTTAGAGAGTGAGTTTTGGGGAATGGTGATAGAGGATGGAGTTTTCTAGTATTCTGAGTTCAGACTTTGATCAAACGTGCTGATTATGTTGCCAGCTTTAGTCCCTTTCTAGAAATGAGCCAATAATACAGCACGTGAATACCAGTCACAGAAGAATAAATTTCTAACATGTACCTCTAAAATTTATTTTCATTTTAAAATGAAGGAGTTTGATAAAATGTTTGAGTTGATATTTGAGACATGGCAAAGCTTAAGGAATAGGTTTGTGTAAGTTTGGGCATAAGAATTGGGGTGGAATGAGAGTCTGATATCTCTTTTTCTACCCTCACTTCTCCATGAGCTTATCCCATTTCCATTTCTAGATTGTGTTTGATCCAGGGTTGTGACTCAAGGATCCTGAGGAGTTGGATAAGGTGGCTTGTGAAGTTAGAGGTCAGGGAGCAGTGAGAGATGAGGTTGGAGACATAAGCAGGAAAATTTTGCTAATCCTGTGAGTTTGGTAATGCAGTTAAAATTAGTTCTTGAGGACAAGGGGAGCCATTGAGGTGTTTTAGACAGTGGGGTGGCAGGGGCCACTTTATGCTTTAGAGTATTCCTTCTGTGGAGAGGGTTGGAGGGATGTAAGTATGGAAATCATTCAGGAGATTGTTGTACTGTTTGAGTGCTGGTAGTAATTATGCCCAGGATAATAGACACAGACCAGGACTGGACTCACGCTGCGTGGGTTTAAGTCTTGCCCTCAACACTGGTTATCTTTGTGATGTGTGAAAATTACTTACATAATTTATTACAATTCATTTTTTTTTCTTTTTCACATTTCAGCATCTCTGAAAACTGGATGTGTTTGTAGACTTGTGTCACAGATTGAGGGACAGTTTTTTGTTTTTCCCTTGAGTGGTGAAAGTGAAAGAAGATGAGGGTTTTAGATCAAAATCAGGGTGACCACATAATTTATTGTCAAATCAGGATACTTTTCAGAGTGAATGTGAGCACTGTGAATAATTATACCAACACATATAAGAGAAACCCAAGCTGTGACCGGAAAACTGATATATGGTCCTTCTAACTACAATGGACTGAATGTTGGCAGTCAGGATAGAAGAGAAAGATTGGCATTATTAAGGAAAGAGGCCGAACAAGATTCATGTTTTCCCTGCTGGGTCTCCATTGCTGGCTTCTCTCCATTGCTGTGTACCAAAAAGGTGATAAAAGGCTGTTTACCGTCCCTTAGCAGAGAAGGTGTGAGTTGCTGTAGTTATAAAAGCTCCTTGCTTATCTCTGTCATGGAACCATGTGCTCTGTCCTTATGCTCAGGAGTTCTCGGGACATGTTGTTACGGCCTACAGAACAAGAACAGGTGAATAAAAGAAGAGAAATATAAAGATCCTTAAATTTGCCAGGCTTGCAAAGTGCAGGTTTCTAAACTTGAGCACAGTGAAGAGCTTTCCCAAGCCCCAAGCCTACCTTATCCAGTATTCACAGTATTCTGGGCCCTGTGGAATCATGCCGTCTGGCTTAGTTATTTCCTTTTGTGCTCTCACTCTTGTATGGATGATGCAGTTGATTGTTATGTCTTCCTTGGTTGAAAGATGTCTTTGGACTTATCTCGAGGGGGTAAAAAAAGAGAAAGGTTTATTGAAAGGGACACATAACAGAACTCAAGATTAATCTTCCTTGATGTTGGCTCCTCCGTGCATCTTCGTTTGTGTTAACTGGTTGCTACTAGGGGTACCATTTCTCTATAACTTCCACCTGCCTATAACTTGGTCCATTCTTTGGTCCACTCCAGCTTCCTAACCCTACCACATCATCCATCTCTGTCTCCCAGAATGTTACAGTTTTAATAATAAGAACATCTTATTGATCTAGCTCATCATTTTGCTCTAATGTTCAAGTCACTGGCCAGCTGCAAGACCTGATGCTTCTTTGTAAAGTACACATCTCCACCCTTCCATTTGTGGTTGAGATAGGGAGGTCTTGGAGAGGAGCAGCATCATAGCCCCTTGAATAGGAGGTCTCTGGGTGCAGTGTTGGTGGGGTGGCCTGATCTATTTAGAGTTCCTTTATGAACTGCTACTAACTTGTCCATCTTTTTCTCCAAGTTCACATGTTCACTTGTGCTTTGTTTCCTTTTTTGCATTCTCAAATTTCTGAAGATTATCTCACTTTTCAGTTGGCTGGTCTTAGGCTAATTTATCAGAGTTTAAGGTGAGGTTGGGACAGTTGGATAGCATCACCGACTCAAAAGATGTGAATTGAAGCAAACTCTGGGAGATGGTGAAGGACAGGGAAGCCTGGCATGTTGCAGTCCATGGAGTCACAAAGAATCAGACACGACTTAGCAACTGAACAACAAGGTGATGTAGTGGGCTTTGCTTTAGATCATTTTCTTATGATCACAATGAAAATAATTCTTTGGAAAAAATTATTAAGTGGGAAAAGGGTTATCATGGCAATCATCCAAATAGTCAAGTGAGTGTTTTCAAGACAAATGTAGAAAACAGGCTTTATGTGGCCCTGGAATACTTCTCAGCTTTGTTTGGAGCAATAATCTGAGTTGAAGTAACCCAACTTCTCTTGGGTTCATCTCCACTTTACACTTCCCTAAGAGGATTTGTTTGGGTTCTTTTGCCATCACTCAATAAAAACCTGCCATATTGGGCAGGACTTCCTTGAAGCTATCTGCAGAGGGTGCTGGCTCCTACATTAACCCCTGGTGCCCTCACGTGACACTCAGGGCACAGGATTTATTTCATTTAAACCATGAGTAGGAAAACTATGTTTTATCCTTGAAACTGGGGTACTTTTGATAGTTAAAGGGAGCACTGTTAATAATTTTGCCAGGATAATAGGCTTCCCAGGTAGCCCAAACAGTACAAAATCTGCTTGCTATGCAGGAGACCCGGGTATGATCCCTGGGTCAGGAAGATGAACTGGAGAAGGGAATGGCTATCCATTCTATTATTCTTGCCTGGAGAATTCCATGAACCGAGGAGCCTGATGGGCTACAGTCCATAGAGTAGCAAAGAATCAGGACAAAACTAAGCAACTTTTACTTACTTAATGGGCATAATTTGGAGACAGAAATGGCAACCCACTCCAGTATTCTTGCCTGGGAAATCACATGGACAGTGGAACCTCGTTGGTCGTAGTCCATGGGGTCCCAAAAGAGTCAGACACAACTTAGTGACTAAATGACCACAACAGACATAAATCAGGACTGGAACCAGGCTGTCTGTATTCAGTCTCACTTGTGATCTTAGTAGATTTGTGATCTTGTGAAAATTACATATTTTCTTATAAGATACTTTATGTTTTTCACATTTCAGCATCTCTGAAATATAGATGTGTTTTATCCTTGTGTCATAGATTGATTGGCAGGTTTTTCCTAGTGGTGCATTAAAGTGGTGCAAAAAAGTTGCTCATTCTTGAAACTTGATGAAATTTCTCTGTTTTTGATTTTCTCATCTATAAAATGTAGACAGTTACAGTATTCACCTCCCAAAGTTATACTGAGGATTAACTGAGGCCCTGTATACCCTCTTAGCACCATGCCATAGATGATCAATAAATTTTAGTTATTGGTTTTTGTATTATTACCACTGACTTTAATAAATTACATTTAAATCATAGTTACTTAAATCCTATTATATAATGTGATTAAATTTCATTTAACTTAAATGTGTTCATTAAATATGTTATCTAAATAAATATATTAAATAAGCTATCAATTAAAATGTGATTAAAGCAAATTGATGATGGTCAGTTAAAATCACTGCAGATGGTGACTGCAGCCATGAAATTAAAAGACACTTGCTCCTTGGAAGAAAAGTTACGACCAACCTAGACAACATATTAAAAAGCAGAGGCGTTGCTTTGCCAATAAAGGTCCATCTAATCAAAGCTGTGGTTTTTCCAGTAGTCATGTATGGATGTGAGAGTTGGACTGTACAGAAAGCTGAGCACCGAAGAATTAATGGTTTTGAACTGTGGTGTTCAAAACCCTTGGACTGCGAGGAGATCCAACCACTCCATCCTAAAGGAAATCAGTCCTGAATATTCGTTGGAAGGACTGATACTGAAACTCCAATACTTTGGCCACCTGATGGGAAGAACTGACTCATTTGAAAAGACCCTGATGCTTAGGAGCCTGCCAGGCTCTTCTGTCTGTGGGATTTCCCAGGCAAGAATACTGGCGTTGGTTGCCATTTCCTCCCCCAGGGGATCTTCCCAAATGATAAATCGAACCTGTATCTCTTACATCTCCTGGATTGGCAGGCAGGCTGTTTACCACTAGTGTCACCTGGGAAGCTCCTGTTTTCCATAGGGGCTGTACCATTTTACCTTCCCACCAACAGTGTGGGAGAGTTTCCTTCTCTACATACCCTTTTCAGCATTTATTCTTTATGGATTTTTTGATGATAGACATTCTCGAGCCATTTATAATCAGAAAATGTTACAGGTTTCAGCTTATATATGGAGATCTCATTACATTTTTATAAGGAAACGATCTTTATTTTTTGTTTGATGTTACCATCTATTCTAGTGTTCTCCTAATTGCTGTCCAGATGACCACCTGGACTTTGAGGGATATATTTGGGTTAACATAACTTTGAAATGAAGGGCAGGAAAACCATGTTTAATATGCAATCATATAGCAGCCTTAGGGCTTACTTACATAGGTCTTTAATAAGTAATATAAAGAAAGCTGAGAGTTATTATTTTTGATTAAGTGTATAAACTATTAATGGTGAGTGTTTGTTAAGATTCAGAACTTTTTTAAAGTGATGTATCATTAAAGTTGAAAACCAACAATACAGAGAGAGAAAAGACTTCAGTTTTTAACCTTTTTATAATTAGTATGAAAAAATAAATCTGCTATTTGGTTGGTTAGAAAAACTAAATTTTGAGATAGTGAAATTATAAACAGATTTTCCTCACTAATTTAAAAATGATGAAAACAGTGATGAAGGACTGAATGGCTGAGTGTGGAAGAGGTAAGTTTGAAATGGAAGCAAAAGTCTTGTGACTGGTTTGGGGGAATGCTGAGCCTGAGGGCATAGATTCTAACATCAGTTCCATTGTATGAGTTTTTAAATACCACCAAGCAATTCTCAAGCAGCTGGGTGTCCTACAGTGTAACTAGTCTGACACTGTTGATGTGAAAATAGCATTAGATTCCACAAGTTAAGGGCACAGTCCAATAGGACTGCCGCCATCCCACTTCAGAGACCAATATCAAATCTAGGATGTCACATGTACTACTGATCCACTGGTTATAGATTGGAGGTTCCCATGACCCCCTCCTCAGGTTTCATTAATTTGCTAGAATGGCTCACAGCATGTAGAGAAACATTTTACTCATTAGATTACCAGTTTATTATAAAAGGCTATAACCAAGGAACAGCCAGATTGAAGAGATGCCATAGGCAAAGTGTGCAGGGAGGCTTATGGAGTGAAACACTCTCCCTCAATCTCCACATGTTGATCACACTTCTGCTCTCCAATCTTCTGGTACATGGATTTTTATTACAGAACCAGGATTGATTAAATCTTTGGCCTTCAGTGATTGAACTTAATCTCTAGCCCCTCTCCCCTGCCTGGGGTGGAAGGGTGAGACTGAAAATTCTAACACTCTAATCACTAGGTTGGTTCCCCTGGCAACCAACCCCCATCCTTAGGTTGGAAGTGGAAGTGTTAGTTGGTCAGTCCTGTCAGACTATTTGCAACCCCATGGACGGTATCTGTCCATGAGATTTTCAAGGCAAGAATACTGGAGTGGGTTGCCATTTCCTTTTCCAGGGTATCTTCCCAAGCCAGGAGTCGAAGCTGAGTTCTCCTGCCTTGCAGGCAGATTATTTACTGAGCCATCAGATAAGCCCTATTCTTAGGATCAGTTCAGTTAAGTTCAGTTGCTCAGTCCTGTCTGCCGCTTTGGGACCCCATGGACTGTTTCATACCAGGCTTCCCTGTCTATCACCAACTCCTGGAGATTGCTCAAACTTATGTCCATCGAGTCGATGATGCCATAGAACCATCTGATCCTCTTTTGTCCACTTCTCCTGCCTTCAGTCTTTCTCATCATCAGGGTCTTTTCCAATGAGTCAGTTCTTTGCATCAAGTGGCCAAAGTACTGAAACGTCAGTCTCCGAGTCAGTCCTTCTGATGAATATTCAAGACTGATTTCCTTTAGGATGACTGGTTGGATCTCCTTGCAGTCCAAGGGACTCTCAGGAGTCTTATGTGGTGTAAGACTCTCCACAGTTCAAAACCATCAATTCTTTGGCGCTCAGCTTTCTTTATGGTTCAAAACTCACATCTATACGTGACCACTGGAAAAACCATAGCTTTAACTAGACGAACCTTTGTTGGCAGAGTAATGTCTCAGCTTTTTAATGTGCTCTCTAGGTTTGTCATAGCTTTTCTTCCAAGGAACAAGCATCTTTTAATTTCATGGCTGCAGTCACCATTTGTAGTGATTTTGGTGCCCAAGAAAATAAAGTCTGTCACTGTTTCCATTGTTTCTCCATCTATTTG
The DNA here is from genome assembly GCF_963930625.1 of Muntiacus reevesi. Taxonomy (NCBI): domain Eukaryota; kingdom Metazoa; phylum Chordata; class Mammalia; order Artiodactyla; family Cervidae; genus Muntiacus; species Muntiacus reevesi. The sequence continues at coordinate 92,499,173 of NC_089252.1, forward strand.
CCTTACCTAGTAGCTTTTCAAAAATTGTCTCACTTACTTAACAAAGACACTTAAAAAAATTTTTTTTTGAATTTTAATTGAAGGCTAATGGGTTTATAATATTGGGGTGGGTTTTGCCATACATTGACATGAATCAGCCACAGGTGTACATGTGTCCTCCATCCCAGACGCCCCTCCCACCTCCCTCCCCATCCCATCCCTCTGAGTTGTCCCAGTGCACTGGCTTTAAGTGTCCTGTTTCATGTATCGAACTTAGACTGGTCATCTCTTTCACATATGGTAATATACATGTTTCAGTGCTGTTCTCTCAAATCATCCCATCCTCGCCTTCTCTCACAGAGTCCAAAAGTCTGTTCTTTATATTTTTGTCTCTTTTGCTGTCTCACATATAAGGTCATCATTACCATTTTTCTAAATTCCATATATATGTGTTAATATACTGTATTGGTGTTTTTCTTTCTGACTTACTTCACTCTGTATATAGGCTCCAGTTTTATCCACCTCATTTGAACTGATTCAAAGGCATTCTTTTTAACAGCCGAGTAATATTCCATTCCATTTTGCATTCCAAGAAAAAGAAATGCAAAAAAGCAAAATGGCTGTCTGAGGAGGCCTTACGAGTAGCTGTGAAAAGAAGAGAAGTGAAAAGCAAAGGAGAAAAGGAAAGATATATCCATTTGAATGCAGAGTTCCAAGAAATAGCAAGGAGAGATAAGAAAGCCTTCCTCACTGATCAGTGCAAAGAAATAGAGGAAAACAATAGAATGGGAAAGACCAGAGATCTCTTCAAGAAAATTAGAGATACCAAGGGAACATTTCATGCAAAGATGGGCTCAGTAAAAGACAGAAATGGTATGGACCTAACAGAAGCAGAAGATACTGAGAAGAGGTGGCAAGAATACACAGAAGAACTGTACAAAAAAGATCTTCATGACACAGATAATCACGATGGTGTGATCACTCACCTAGAGCCAGACATCCTAGAATGTAAGGTCAAGTGGGCCTTAGGAAGCATCACTACGAACAAAGCTAGTGGAGGTGATGGAATTCCAGTTGAGCTACTTCAAATCCTGAAAGATGATGCTGTGAAAGTGCTGCACTCAATATGTAAGCAAATTTGAAAACTCAGCAGTGGCCATAGGACTGGAAAAGGTCAGTTTCTATTCCAATCCTAAAGAAAGGCAGGCAGGAAGGAAAGTTATGACCAACCTAGACAGCATATTAAAAAGCAGAGACATTACTTTGCCAATAAAGGTCTGTCTAGTCAAGGCTATGGTCTTTCCAGTAGTCATGTATGGATGTGAGAGTTGAACTGTAAAGAAAGCTGAGCACTGAAGAATTGATGCTTTTGAACTGTGCTGTTGGAGAAGACTCTTGAGAGTCCCTTGGACTGCAAGGAGATCCAACCAGTCCTTCCTAAAGAAAATCAGTCTTGAATATTCATTGGAAGGACTGATATTGAAGCTGAAGCTCCACTACTTTGGCCACCTGATGTAAAGAGATGACTTATTAGAAAAGACCCTTATTCTAGGAAAGATTGAAGGCAGGGGGCAAAGGGGACAACAGAGGACAAGATGATGGAATGGCATCACCGACTCAATGGATGTGAGTTTGAGCAAGCTCCGGGAGATGGTGAAGGACAGGGAAGCCTGGCATGCTGCAGTCCATGGGGTCGCAAAGAGCCAGACACTACTGAATGACTGAACAACGAACATATAAACTTAGGTGGAGGGGGGCAGATATGTACTGAGACCCTAGACTGGTTGAAACCAGAAGGTTGATGAATGAGATTCCTGGAATACTGTTCTTACCACACCACTAACCAGTCAAAAAGATACACCCTGAAGCCATCACCTCAAATGTAGCCTTTAAAATTACTTCCCTGAAAACCATTGAGGAATTTAGATCTTTTGAGTATAAGCCACTCATCCTTCTTGCTTGACCCTTGCCATAAACCTTTCTTTACTTTGAACTCCAATGTTTTGGTTTGTTTCGCCTCGTTGTGCATTGGTCACACAAACTTGGGTTCAATGACGTGTGTCATTTTTCTTCCTTTTTAAGGGTGGTTAATATATGTGTATATGTATATATGACATTTTGTTTATGTTGCTTCATCAGTGGGCACTTGGGTTGCTTCTGTATGTATGTGTATGTCATGGTCTGTGTGTGGATTGGAAAAGAATTTCCAAACATGAGGCAGAATAAGAGGAGAATATTTTATTAGAGTGGGAGGCACTGTTATAACAGTGGGCTGGCTCATGGAAGAGCCGGCTCCTTTTGTGGGCTGGTAGCCAATTTTTACAGCCTCAAGACAGAAAATTTCTACTGGAAGGCTGGCATTAGGTGATTGGTTAGGATGCTCTAGGGTGGATAATAGGATGGATATTTTACCTAACATTGGGTCGGGAAACTGTCCAGTTAAGATCTGGAGGCTCATGGCAACAGTTGCTCTGGGGCTCAGTCAGTTCCAGAGATTTTTGTCCTTTGAACTTGGTACCATGCTCCACAGTATACTTACAGTGTGTGTATGAATAACATTTTGTTTATATTGCTTCATCAACAGACACTTGGGTTATTTCCATCTTCCCATATCTGGGCAAAATGTCTGTTAAGGTTGATATTTCATTAAATTTTCATAGTCATTTATCCTTATGTCAGGTATTTATTTAATTCCTAATAGATACATTGTTAGGCCCAGAAGATAGTAGGTTGGTAGGAAGCTTGAGCATATGAAACTGCTACCATCTTTAAGAAACATATAGACTCACGTGGTGGAGATCAGTGGTACGTGGACAATTAGAGTGAGAGATGTTTGGTGTTACAAGCACTCCCCAAGTCTCTCTGGCTACACAGCTGTCCTGCTTCTCTTGGACTCAGCTACATGGTGGCTGTGGATGGCGTCTGCTGGATGATCTGAAGTTAGCCCAGGTAGATATAGACACTTGCCATTTCTCGAGCACATTCCTTAGGCCCGGCCTGGTGGTATGCTCATGAAGAGAGTCATCTCCTTGAGTCCTCACAGCCCCCTAGGAGGTCGGCACTCTTACTGCCTTCACTAAGCCCACTTTAAAATGCAACAAACCTTGGTTCAGAGTTTTTAAACAGCTTCCCTGTAGTCATAGCTTTTGTTCTGCACAGCTGCTTGCTATGCCACTCACATTGGGTCTCTTCAGTTGTGCCTGTTATTCATTGAATTGTGTCTTCTCCAAAATTCATACCTTGAAGGCCTCACTACTAGTACTTCAGAATGTGACTTTATTTGGAAAAAGGTTGTTTCTGGAGATAAATAAGTTGAAAGGAGGTCATTAGGGTGGGTCCTAATCAGGACTAGTGTCCTTATAAAAAGGGGCCTTTTAGACTCACAAATGCAGACAGGGACATTACTATCTGAATACAAAAAAAGAGAAAAGGGTGATGCTTCTACAAGCTGAGGAACACCAGAGATTACTAGCTAATCAATATAACCCAGCTGAGAGGCATAGTTAGAGATTCTCCCCCATAGTGTCAGACGGAACCAACACTGAAATCAACGCTTGATGTCAGACTTATGGTTTCCAGAACTGTGAGACAATGCATTTTTCTTGTTTAAGCCACCCAGGCCGTGGTGCTTTGTTATGGCAACTCTACGAAGGGAATACTGTGCCTCTTGGTATTATGTGGTGTACATTGCTGCTTGGCTCATCTTAAACTTTTTCACCTAGACATTTTTGGAATCTCTGAGCTTATCCTAGAGGGGTACATCTTCTTTTATTGCTGGTTGGGAAGCTAGTCCATAAACTACGGCCATAAATTGTCTTGCTTTAATAGGTTTCATATGCTTGTTGTGGTACTATTGCAGGAAAGGGGATCCCTTTCAGGGCCCAAAACTGGGTCTTGTCTAACACTTGGAAATGAATTGTCTGAGGAGACACATCTGCTGACAAAGCAAGAGATTTTATTGGGAAAGGGCACCCGGGTGGAGAGCAGGAGGGTAAGGGAACCCAGGAGAACAGCTCTGTCACATGACTTGCAGTCTCGGGTTTTATGGTGATGGGATTAGTTTCCGGGTTGTGCTTAGCCAATCATTCTGACTCAGAGTCCTTCCTGGTGGTGCACCCCTTGTTCAGCCAAGATTAATGCCAGAGAGAAGGATTCTGGGAGGCGGTCAGACAGGTGGTGTCTCCTTTTAACCTTTCCCGAGCTCTTCTTGTTGGTGGAGGCTTATTAGTTCCCTGTTCCTTACCAGGACCTCCTGTCCTAAAACAGCTCATGCAAATGGTTACTGTGGTGCCTGGCCAGGGTGGGCGGTTTCAGCCAGTGTGCTTCCCCTAACAGTACCAAAATACTGCTTCCCACTGTTCTATTCACTGGTGTTGGGTTTGAGAAGCTCTGATTATTTCTGAAAGTGAAGTCAATTTAAAGGAAGAAGAAAAGAATGTTTTAGGTATGGGGCACAGGCTTTGATACCACATTCCAAATAAAAGTTCTAGAAATACCTTGAATAGTAGCAAGAAATTGGAATAAATGCACAGCCTTACTTACTCAGATGTGTCAATTCTGGTATTTTTCATTTTGGTTAAAATAAAATAACAATAAAGCTCATTATTTTTTGAGCTCACCCAGTTTTTAAATATTCTTTTTATTGAGATAGCTCATCCAAGGTTAAACAAAAAAACTACATTTTAAAACTTGTGTTACAGACGTTTTAAAAAACAGTTACATACCTTAATCCAACTGATTTTGTAATCAGAAGCATAACGCCAAGTACTGTTTCTCTTCACTAGTATAAAGTTGAAATCTGAGAATAATCAGCATGTAATCAAATGCTGATTATAAATGAACAGTAATGAACTTAAAAGTGAAATCAGTTCTGAGGGTTACAATGAAAGAAAAAAAGGAATAATAGCAGTATTCATAATAGGAGAGTAATGAAAAGTCAGTATCATTATGCTGAAAGGAAGATAGTGGATGAAAATCAGCCTGCAAATATGTTCCACAAACATCTCAAAGAGTTTTGGGAAGAATGGGGGAAACAGACATTATAAGAGAGTGAAAATCTATATACTTGTATTGATTTACTGCCATTGATGAAGTCATCTAGGAAACATCAACAGTGGGTTTTTAGGAATGAATTTCTTGATTGTAGTTGCTGGCAGATGGCATGGAAAGGAAAGGTTAATTGTGTCTGTTTCTGGCCCATTGATCAAGTGTGTGACTTTAGGTAAGACATTCAGCTTCCTTAAGACTCAGTTTACTCATAAAGCTGTTTAATATTTTTATATATTGATCATGTACCATGACTTATGGTATGTGCTGGATACATACACAGTTTGCAAAGTGGCTACTAAAGCAACACTTCTCTAGATATAGGTGCATACCGCTGGCACTACACAAGACCAAGTAACTTGGGGACATCCTGTTGTCAGATACCAATGAGTCACATAGTGAGGAAATTACTTTCTTTTAAATATCTTTGAAACCTTAAGATTTTGTCAAGGAGAATTATTTAGTTCTGTGCCAGTGTGTTTTTTTAAGATCTTCAGCTAAAGACTTTCTGCCTAAACTGACCAGAATTGAATTTCTTTTATTTTTAAATTGTACTGGCATCACCTTCTTATAATACAAGCAGAGTAGATAGTGATATACAGTGACCTTTTAAAATAAAGTTCTTTATCTTAAAACTAGCCACATAAAGAAATTGATAATAGTATTAGTGTTCTGTGACTATGGCAAGGATTGTGTATGAGTGATTGTCATTTGGGGAACTCTGAATCAGTGTAACCCATGGATTTCTCTTAGTTTGTGTTTCTTGGTAACAGATTCTGAGAAAAGGATTCATGTGATAGTGATTTTGGGGGAAGGTATTCCTAGGGCAATCTGGAAGAATTGGGGAAGATGAACCAGTAAGAGGAGAAAGCTGAGAAGGGTGTTACTCAGCTGAGTCACCAGAAGATAACTTCTTTATTTCTACAAGGCAACTGTGGAGAAAGTACATGACAACCTCAGAGTTGTTACCATTAGGGGAAGAAGAGCTGGAGTATTTACACACCCTTATCCCTCCCATCAGGATGCAAATTCCCAGGCATTTCTGGGTCTTCAGGTCCATTGGCAAGTTGGCTTCAGTACCCCATGGCAGAGGACCACAGGGTTTGACTGCTGGAAGTGAGCACACAGAGTCTGTGTGCAGAAATGGTGGAGGAATCTGAAGCCATGGGTGGGGCACCAATAGTATGTAAGTGACCTGTGAAACAGTGACCTTGTGTCTTTTACATTTGGTTTAAGCCTTTGTGTCTTGATTTCCTCATGTTGGCTAGTATAACAGTTGAACTTGTCTCTGGGGTTTTCATGATGTTTAAATAACAGTATATGGATTTACTATTTTTCTGGTAAATCTGTTTATTGTTTTTTTTTTTTTAATTAAATCCACAGTTAAGCTGCACCTTAAGCAGTAATACCCTTGAAATTATGGGCTTCATAAGTAATTGACATATATTTCTTTTCTAACATGTTAACAAGCACACAGAGGAGAGTCTTGATGCAGAAAAAACACTCATGTCAGAATTATTATCTCTTAACTGAAGCTATCTCTCCTTTTCTCCAGATGCATGGCTGTACTGTGTTTCTCAGCCTGCCTTGCAGCTGGACATAGTCCTGTGACTGAACTCTAGACCAGTGGAATATGCCTAGAGGTGTGAGCCAGTCTAGTTTATGATGAATTCTTGTATGGTTCCTTTATGCTCTTGTGCCTTCCTGTTGACTGAAATGGTGATGTTGTAATTTGGAAGCCCTGTGGTCAAGATGGCAGGACCTCTGTCACCTAGGTTTCTGAGCTCTTGTGGCTAAGAATTCCCTCCCTATCTGTTTGCCCTCCCAGAACTGACTTTAGCAAAGAGGACTCTTTTGTTGTGTTGAAGCACACTGTGTTTGTATGTATTTGTTAGCTTAAGTTCGTGAACCTGAACTAGTACAGAGCTCAAAAAATATTAGCTAAAATCCCACATAGGACCTTGGGCAAATCAGTTTACCTCATTTATAAAATTGGGATAGTTAGTCTGACTTCAAGGGCAGTTGTGAAAGTCAAAATGGAAATGGCGAGTGTTGGTGGATGGTGAAGAGCTGCACACAGAAAGGGCTTATTGTGATCTTTCACTTTGTGCCTATGAAGAGGAGGGAACAGAGGGCAGTGTTCCTTGGCTGCTACTCTCACTTCTGAGATTTCTCTCAAACTTAAGCATATTGACAGGGCTCCTCATTCCTTGTGACCCCCGAATTACACTGGGTGTGGTGAACGGGGGTAGGGGGGTCCAGAGGAAAGGCCAACATTTGCCTTGATGTGATATACAGACAGTTGGTGACACCAAGGCTGATACTTGGGATACTTTGGTGAACATTCTAAATGCTCAATTATAAATGCAATTTATAATTGAAAAATGTATCTCTCATTCTAAACATGTACTTTTATATAATTGCTTGAGGTGAAGTTCAAGTATTTGCGTAAAGCCTACATAGATAGTAGGCTTAAAAAAACAAGTATACTTCTGGTAATGAGCTGTAGCAAAAATCAAGGAAGTTGGGTTTGCAAGGTACTATAATGACAGAGAACAACATGTCATTTTTAGTTCATCTGTCTTTAGTTTATTCATTGAGCAAGTAATATTCAAGTACCTGCTATCATTTAGGAACAATTTTAGTGACCAGGGATATAACAGAACAGAACAGATGAAAAATCTCTGCCGCCTTTCTAGTGGAGAAAGAGATACATTAAACAAAGAACATGTATGGCGAGCTAGATGACAGCATGTGCTATTGAGAAAAATAGGGCAGAGAAGAGACTGAGTGTGGGTAATGGTGTTGCACCCTTAGTTAGGACTGTCAGTGAGGTCGTCATTGATAAGGTGGTAGTTGAGCAAAGATCTGAAGGTGGGAGAGCTGTGGAGAAGTCCGGGAGGAGAGTGTTCCAGGTAGGGAAGGGGCAGGTGCAGAGACCCTCAGATGGGGTCATGTTCCTAGCATGTTTGAGTAACAAGTAGCCAGTTTATCTTGGGAGAGAGAGGAGCTTGGTGAGATGGACAGAACTGTCATAAACTACCACCAATGAGGTAGTTTCTGAGTTCAGAAATTTTTTTTTTTCCTCTTTAGATTTCTGGAGGTCAGAAGTTCAGAAGTTCTGAATCTAGGTGTTGGCAGAATTTGCTCTCTCTAAGGGTTCTAGAGGAGAATCATTTCTTGCCCCTTCTAGCTGCTGATGACTCCAGGCATTCCTTGACTTATATCTGTGTAGTTTCAGTCTTCCCCACCATCTTCATGGGGCTTTTTCCTCTTCTCCTGACTACCATCTTAGCTTTTTTCTCTTACAAGGAAACTCATCATTTGAATTATGACTCACCTGGGTAATCCAGGATAATTTCTTCTGCAAATCTGTGTTGTAATCAAATCTGCAAAGATCCTTTTTCCAAAGAAGGTCATATTCAGAGGTTCTTGGATGTGGATGTTGCAGATGGGACCACTATTCAAGCCGTTACAGGCAGAGTCAAGAGTATTACATGTCTGGAAGGACTTTTAGGGAGTGTTTAAGACTTTAGTTTTTACTCATAAGTGAAATCTTTTAAAGGTTAGACTTAGCTTTTCAGGAGACCTAAAGAAGGTCCTTTTTCTGTGAAAAGCATATACTGTGTGTGAGTAGGGATCATACCCAGGTCTCCCACATTGCAGGTGGATTCTGTATCAGCTGAGCTACAAGGGAAGCCTGTGAGCAGGGAGACCAGAAAATAATTCAGAGAAATGAAGATGACTTGGACCCCCAGAGTGTTGGATATAGATGATAAGGAGTGGTAGGATTCTGGAAACATTTTGAAAAGAAGATTGAAGGATGACTTAACCCTTCTTGCCTAATTGGCAAGATGGATTTTAGTTACCAATTTTACTCAATACTGAAAAGTTTCTTAGAAGTCTTCTTTCTTAAACATTTTGTTTTAAAGTAAGTATAGATTCACAAGAAATTGCAAAGACAATACATAGAGATCCCATAGTGTTAATACATCTATGATATTACATCTTCTTTAATTAGAAGTTTGCTCCTAAAACCAGGAATTTGATACTGATATAAAGCTTGTGTGTAGCTGCATGGCATTATATCACATGGTAAGTTTTTGTAACCACTACCACAATCAAGACACAGAACTGTGTCATCCTCACAGAGATCTTCCTTGTCCAAATCTTTTATAATCTTCCTTAACCCTCCCACCCCCCACTCTATGATGCCTAATTCCTGGCATCCTGAAATCTGTTTCCTATCTCTGTAATTTTTTCTGGAATTTGGAACTTAGGTATTTTTGATATCTCTTGCAGTTGATAAAGCAGCTGAATTGCATAGAAGTTAAATGTGGGAGACCAGTTACACTGCCTTGCTCAAAGTGGGAACTTGAACCCTTGTCTTATGACTCCCATTCCAGGGCACTTACAGTTTCTAATGCCAGTGAAGTAAATGTATTTAGGTGTTTGGATAAATTTTGTTTATGATGTAAAGTCAGTTGTTTGTGTCTTTAGATGACATTGTTTAGTTTAAGACCATTTGAGATGCTGGAAAGAAATGTTTTACGTTTGTGCTTAATATTCCCATGAGCTCTGGGCTAAAGAACCCTGGCGGTGCTCATCTATCCACCTGCATTAAAAAGATGTTACCTTAAAAACTTGGTATTTTGGTGAAGTCAGTTTATATATTTTCTGTTTAGAAGCTTTCTTCCTATAGTTTTGTAGTGTGATAGACCACCGGAACCTGGAGAATGTATCCATTAGTGATGGTCTTGGTAACATTTATAACCTGTTGATCAAATAAAAATCATTGAAATGGGTTCAGGTGGTGTGATGACAACAGATTTGTTTCAACTTCCTTTCCCTGGTTCTCTTAGGGAAAATATTGCTGGAAACTCCAGTTTTCATTGACTCTTTATAGAACCCCACACAATCTTGTAATTCTACTTCGACAGTGTTTTACAGAATCTTAGGACTGTAGGAACCTTGAAAATGATTCAGTTCTAGTACAGAAAATCATGGCATCCAGTCCCTTCACTTCATGGTAAATAGATGGGGAAGCAGTGGAAATAGCAAGAGACTTTATTTTCTTGGGCTTCAAAATCAGTGCAGATGGTGACTGAAGCCATGAAATTAAAAGACGCTTACTCCTTGGAAGAAAAGCTATGACCAACCTAGAAAACATTTTAAAAAGGAGAGACATTACCAGCTGGACGTTGCTGGACGTTGCCAGCAAAGGTCCATATAGTCAAACCGATGCTTTTCCAGTAGTCATGTATGGATACATGTAACTAGAGTTAGCTCATAAAGAAAACTGAGTGCCGAAAAATTGATGCTTTGAACTGTGGTGTTGGAGAAGACTTGAGAGTCCCTTGGACTGCAGGGAGATCAAAGCAGTCAGTCCTGAATAATCATTGGAAGGACTGATGCAGAAGCTTCAGTACTTTGGCCACTTGATGGGAAGAACTGACTCATTGGAGAAGACCCTGATGCTGGGAAACATTGAAAGCAGGAGGAGAAGGGGACGGCAGAGGATGAGATGGTTGGATGGCATCACTGACTTGAGGACGTGAGTTTGAGTAAGCTCAGGGAGTTGGTGATGGACAAGGAAGCCTGGTGTGCTGCACTTCATGGGGTTGCAAAGAGTTGGACACGACTGAGTGACTGAACTGAACAGTAGATGAAATTTAAGCAAAGAAAGTAAGACAAGAACATTTTGAGGTGTGAAGTTCCTGGGCTAGTATCATAGAAAAATGAAGGATACTTAATGGAGTATGAACACACTGAGCAACTGAACTGATCTGAAGCCATTGCCATTTTATATGAGCAATGAAAGCTTGTTTATGGTCACCAAGAACAGAAATCTGTTTTTTTTTTTTTTCTTTTACACTAGGATGTGACTGTTGCTGCTAAGTCACTTCAGTCATGTCCGACTCTGTGCGACCCCATAGACGTCAGCCCACCAGGCTACCCCGCCCCTGGGATTCTCCAGGCATGAACACTGGAGTGGGTTGCCGTTTCCTTCTCAAATGCGTGAAAGTGAAAAGTGAAAGTGAAGTCGCTCAGTCGTGTCCAAGTCTTGGTGACCCCAAGGACCGCAGCCTACCAGGCTCCTCCATCCATGGGATTTTCCAGGCAAGAGTACTGGAATGGGGTGCCATTGCCTTCTCTGAGAATATGACTGTTATATGAAATCAAATTGGTATTTTAAAGCCTTTGTTTTTATTCATTTTCAGTAGCAAGTACTGTAACTAAAGACTCTAAGAAAGTATTCATAGTTTGGTGGGTTAAGCCATAGCTTGAGGCTGAGTGTGGGGGAAATAGGAAGAGGTTGGTAAAAGGGTACAAACTTTCAGTTTTAACATGAATATAATCTGAATATCTAATTATAACCCCGTGACCATAATTGATAACCCTACTGTATGTTTGAAATTTGCTGAGAGAGTAGAACTTAAATTTTCTTACCAAAAAATAGAAGAGGATAGTAAATATATAAGGAGATTGACATGGGTATGTTAATTAACTTGATGTTAATCCTTTCAGAAAGTATGCATACATCAGATTATCATATACTTAAGTATCTTGCAATTTTATTCATCAGTTAGACCTCAGTAAAGTAGGGGAAAAAATAAAAATTAAGTAATAGAAAGGCAAATAAACAGAAGTCATATATGGGTATGAGAGTTGGACCATAAAGAAGAGTGAGTGCCAAAGAATTGATGCTTTTGAATTGTGGTGCTAGAGAAGAGTCTTGAGAGTCCCTTCAACTACAAGGAGATCAGACCTGTCAATCTTAAAGGAAATCAACTCTGAATATTCACTGGAAGGATTGATGCTGAAGCTGAAGCTCCAGTATTTTGGCCACCTGATGGTCAAAGACTTTGATGCTGGGAAAGATTGAAGGCAGGAGGAGAAGGGTGCGACAGAGGATGAGATGGTTGGATAACATCACCAACTCAATGGAAATGAGTTTGAGCCAACTCCAGGAGATAGTGAAGGACAGGGAAGCCTGGCATACTGCAGTCCATGGGGTTGCAAAGAGTGGAACATGACTTAGCAGCTGAACAACAACAGCAGCTACAGGTAGACTTCTAACCCTGGCCTAACTAACTGTGTGTTCTTAGGCAGGTAGTTTGAACTTTCAGAACTTTATTTTCCTTTTGTGTCTACTGAGGAAATAGAACAAGGAGGTTATAAACACTTAAAAGGTTAAGACTTAAGAGTACAATAGTGAGTGCTCAGTAAATGATGGTGATGGTATTAGTAGTACTAGTTGTTCTGTTATGAATTATAAAAATAATGCATTTTGTTTTTAAAAGTTTAATAAGTTGAACATTTTCTTAATATATCATTTTACATATAAGGATGTTATAAGGTTTGATTATATAGTATACTTTCTTAAAGTAGCAAGCTAAATAACTTAAGATAAATGCTGTAACTGACCAGTTTGGAAAGTAAGAATCCATTCTGTTGATCATTCTGTTGATCTCTGAATCACCAGAAGCCTGTTGTAGAAAGTAATCTTGGTCCCATGGTATGTATGGGCCACATTCTCGTTTCCTCTCCTGACTCACCATGAGCCTCATCCTCTTTCTCCTCCTGTATGTGGACTCACATACAAACCCAAGCTCATGTTCATATGACACTGAACTGTGAGGTCCCGTCAAACATTAGACCTGGATGTCCTCATATTTTTATGTATAATGTTTGCTGTGCTGGAAATGCCATTTCCTAACATCTCTATTGTCTTTTAACATTTAGCCCAATGTTACTTCTTGTTATGTTTTCTGTTTCTCACTGTTAACTTTTCTCCCACCCACCTCCAGTGGCCGAGCCTCTTTAATCTTCGTATTTTCAGCGTCTAGCACACGGAAGTTCTTAAGAATGAATGTGTCCCATTTCTGGTTAACAGAAGCTTACACTTACTTGAAAGGAAGGAGTTTTCTGCTTCTGATGAATAATTAGTCACTTTAAATTGTCCAGGAGAAAGTGTGGGTGTCTGGAAATCATCATCAGAACTTGGAAACTTGAGAGACTAATTCTGTTCCTTAGTTAATAAAAAAGTGCCCATGAATAACCAATAAAAATTTAATTGAGAGAATAATCAGATATTGCTTCCAGCCATTCTCCCCTTCCCTCTCCACATGTGGAAAACCAATTACTTCACTCTTTTACCTGAGGAACTCTTTAATCAATGTGATTTGGAATAGATTGTAATGGAGAAGTTGATAGTTTAATATCTGATCTTAATTTTCAAGGCTTGGAAGCTTGGTGCTATACCCGTAGTTGAATGCTTTAATATTATTCATATTTATTAGTGTGTTTTTCAGTACATTAAAATTTATTGTATTAAATGGCAATATTGTACATAAATGTGGGCATAGTTGGAAAAGTTTTTGGTTCTAATGTGAGGTCAGCTTTACAGAGGACAAAATATTTGATTCTGCTTTTGGTGGTGGTGGTGGTTGTTAGAATCTTAGCTTTGTATATAGTGTCCAAAATTTATGTGTTACTCACATTTTAATTTATTTTGTGGCATAAAATGAAGGAGTGAATGACAACAAGATAAGAAACTATTTGAGGGGAATAGTAGAGCCAAAAATCTTGTCTTTTCAAAAATATGTCATTTGTTTAGGTATGAAAATTATTTCAGGGAAATCTTTTTTTTTTTATTATTATTATTTTGTCATCTGGATATTTTGTGCCTCTTTGCCCAACACTTCTGGTTTATTCTGTGACTAGTCTATTCAGGTTCTTATTAACCATCTCAAAATTAGATGTCTTCTAGCTTGACAGCTAACAGTTGGCTTCATATCAAACTTCAGTTCTGCTAGGAATCTGAGAAGATTTAAAGAAAACTTTTTTGACAGTTAAGTAATATTTTGAAGGTATCAAGTTGCTGACATGAAATGATTGATATAAAGCATAGGCTTGGAGAAAACCTATATATATCAATTTTTTTTATATCAGATATTTTAAATATTATTTCTGCATAAGAAAATTTCAGTTGCCACTTTTTCTAAAAAAAATCTTGGGAAGCCACAGAAAAATGTTGAAAGGCCATAAAGATCCCTGCAATTAACTATGCCCTAGAGAAAGCCATTGTGAGCAGTAGTGGGTACCTTTTCATTATTTTTGTACCCATATGCCTTATGTACATACATGAATCTTCTAAACAAAGTTAGAGTCATACTGGTTAGATAATTTTGTTTTGTAATTTCTCTCCCATTTTGCATAAAATCACAGGTACTAACCTATGTATCAAGAATTTTTGCAGATGTTATTTCTGATGCCAGAGGTTTTGGAGAAAAAGAAGTTGTGTTCACATAGATTTCCTCATCTAGTTTGCTATTTGCTTATTCGTGGGCATTGATGTTATTTTTGATGTTCCACTCTTTTAATGTTGTGATGAATATTCTTAAACATAAATTTCTGTTTATTAATCAAATAAATTCTTAAGATGTTTTATCAAATTGTCCTCCAGAAATGCTTTACAAATTTACACCCTTTCTGTGGTGATTAGTAATAACAGCAATAATAGTGGCTCCTATTTATTGGCACTTTATTGTATGTTATATGCTACATCCTAGTCTAAGCACTTTGTGTGAATTACCTAATTTATTCTTAACAAAATACTAGCCTCCTTTCAGAATAAGAAAACCAACATAGAATATATGTGAATGTATGGTTTTTTAATTGCTTGACCAACATCAAATATGTTAATTAGATTTTTTTAATAGATGGGAAATAACTTCTCATTGTTTCAGGCTGTTTGATACTACAGAGATTGTACATCTTTTTCATCTTCCCTAAAATAAACACTATGATCTTCCTCTGTCTTAGGAAGAAATTTTTTTCTGAAAATGACCTAAGACAAGTTTTAAATTCTTATGAGTCAAGAATATAGTTTTTGACTCCTGATTTCAATAGGAAAAGTTTTGAGTGCATCCTTGACTTATAAAATTAATACTATTTTATGCTAAACAATACTAAGCCCTGTTAAAATGGACACAGTTTCTTTAGGAATTAAAGTCAGTAGTGGCCACTCAACTGGAAAAGTTCAGTTTTTATTCCAATCCCAAAGAAAGGCAATGCCAAAGAATGTTCAAACTATTGCACAGTTGCACTCATCTCACACGCTAGCAAACTAATGCTCAAAATTCTCCAAGCAGGGCTTCAACAGTACATGAACTGAGAACTTCCAGATGTTCAAGCTGGATTTAGAAAAGGCAGAGGGACCAGAGATCAAATTGCCAACATCTGTTGCATCATAGAAAAAGCAAGAGAATTCCAGGAAAACATCTGCTTCATTAACTACGCTAAAACCTTTGACTGTGTGGATCATAACAAACTGTGGAAAACTCCTCAAGAGATGGGAATACAAGACCCCGTGACCTGCCACCTGAGAAATATGTATGCAGGTCAAGAAGCAACAATTAGAACCGGACATGGAACAACAGACTGGTTCCAAATTGGGAAAGGAGCACGTCAAGGCTGTATATTATCACTTTGCTTATTTAATTTATATGCAAAGTTACATCATGCGAAATGCCGAGCTGGATGAAGCACAAGCTGGAATCAAGATTGCAGGGAGAAATATCAGTAACCTCAGACATGCAGATGACACCACCCTTATTGCAGAAAGTGAAGAGGAACTAGAGAGCCTCTTGATAAAAGTGAAAGGGGAGTGAAAAAGCTGACTTAAAACTCAGCATTCAAAAAATTAAGATCTTGGCATCCCGTCCCATCACTTCAATGCAAATAGGTGGGAAAACAGTGGGAACAGTGATAGATTTTATTTTCTTGAGCTCCAAAATCACTGCAAATGGTGACTGCAGCCATGAAATTAAAAGATGCTTGCTCCTTGTAAGAAAAGCTATGACTAACTTAGACAGCATGTTAAAAAGCAGAGATATTACTTTACCAACAAAGGTCCATCTGTGCAAAGCTATGGTTTTTCCAGTAGTCATGTATGGATGTGAGAGTTGGAGCATAAAGAAAGCTGAACATTGAAGAATTGATGCTTTTGAACTGTGATGTTGGAGAAGACTCTTGAGAATTCCTTGGACAGCAAGGAGATCAAACCAGTCTATCCTAAAGGAAATCAATTTTGACTATTCATTGGAAGGACTGATGTTGAAGCTGAAGCTCTAATACTTTGGTCACCTGATAGGAAGAACTGACTCATTGGAAAAGACCCTGATGCTGGGAACGATTGAAGGCTGAAGGAGAAGGGGACAGTAGAGGGTGAGATGGTTGGATGGTATGATCAACTCAATGAATATGAGTTTGAGCAAGCTCTGGGAGTTGGTGATGGACAGCAGAGCCTGGCGTGCTGCAGTCCATGGGGTCGCAAAGAGTCACACACAACTGAGCAACTGAACTAATGATGACACGACATAGCACGAGGGTGTCCTTTCACTGTTTGCTCTGTGATGCATCTGTTCTCTGAACACCTTCAGCCTTTGTTTACCTGTATATTTGTTGTTGTTCAGTCACTCAGTCATGTCCAACTCTTTGCAACCCCATGGATTGCAGCACGCCCGGCTTCCCTGTCTTTTCATGTTTGCAGTCAACGTCTGTGGTGATTTTGGATCCCAAGAAAACAGCCTCTCACTGTTTGCATTGTTTCCCCATCTATTTGCCATGAAGCGATGTGCACTTAATATTCTTTTTAGCAAGTATTCATTGATACTCAGTGTTTATGTAATTGAAAGTTTAATGCAAGCTCCATTCAAGAAAATCATAAAGCATACAGACAAAAGTCAATGAAAACAACGCAAGTGATACATGAGATCATTAGTATGTATTACGAACCACCACCCATGAGCACACTTATATCAGGTGTACGGATAGAAGGCTACTTGCATGATGTTTCAGCTTTTGGCTGCTCACAAGGATGAGGTACCAAAAATGATCCTTAGAAATAAATGCCATGTCAGTTGAACCAGATTTA
Organism: Muntiacus reevesi; assembly: GCF_963930625.1. Classification (NCBI taxonomy): domain Eukaryota; kingdom Metazoa; phylum Chordata; class Mammalia; order Artiodactyla; family Cervidae; genus Muntiacus; species Muntiacus reevesi. Next base: position 92,516,139 of record NC_089252.1, read on the forward strand.
TTATATGAAACTCCTCATTAAGTTGAATTCTTGTAACTGGATGGATATATCTCAGGGTCTTACTGTATTATAAATAATTGGGAAGAGGGAGGGAGTGAAGGTTATTGCATGTCGTGTAGCTCGGGTCAGTGTTTTAATTGAGTTTCACAAATGAAGGTTGTGGTGCAAGGTGATTAGATTTCAGTTTTTGAAGTATCACGTTGACTATTGGATGGAGAGTAAACTGCAGCCAAAAAGGTATAGAGATAGTCCTGAGTTAGGAGGCTGTTTGAAGAGTCAAGTGGAAAGGTTCAAGTGTGATTCTTAGATCATTTGTATCAGGATCACCTGGGATACTTGTTTAGAATGCTGATTCCTGGGTCCTCATGTATATAATCTATAGTTAAAATTCAAAAATCTGCAATGTATTAATGTTTATCTCATTAATGTTTGAGAATTAGTGATCTGGAGATTTGTAGAGTCTATTTTAGCCCTGTATAGGAAAGAAAACACTCTTTGGTCTGTTTTATGAATATTTGAATAAAGGAAAATAAATATCTTAATACCTTTCATAAGAATTCATTTTGATAGTGTGTCTTGAAAAAAAAAGGATCATTTATTGGATATTTAATAATTACCAGGCATTGTCCTAATTGCTTTTGATCTCTTTTTTATTTTTTTTCCCTTAAGCTTTCCACAACTGGGCAAACTCAGCATTAATAACCCAATTTCTAGATGAGGAAACTGAAATTCCTAAATCTGAAGTTAGAATACTTTTGGCTGCATGTAAAAAAGTCTTGACTCAAACTGACCTAAGTAATAATTTTTTATCGCAATTATCAGGAACTCCACAGTAGGTTGTGCCTCAGGTTTGTGGATTTCAGTGTCTTATGTATGTTATTGAGACTCCAGGATCTTTGCTTTTCTCTGCTGTGAGGGTGTTGGCACTGGTTTTACCTTTTGAAAGCAAGGTGACTTTCGCATTTCTGGGAGAGAGAGATTTTTCCAGAGAAAGTATAGAGATGTTCTCTTTTTGTCATTTTTCTGAAGGGAGGACATTCTTTACGTAACCCTCCCATCAGGCTTCATATGTTTCATATGTTTCAGGTTTCATATGTTTATGGGGAGAATTGGGTTACATACTCATTGCTGAAGCTGTAGAGGTGGGATTCCCATCTCTGGCTGGGACTACTGAATGATTTAGAAAAGGTACTGGAAGTCACTTACAGTGTCTGCTATGGCCAGACTGCTGGTGAGTGGCTGAGTTAGGATGTGAACCCTCTTTATCTGTCAGACTGCAAAGTGTTCGTGGTTCTTCTTGATCCCGAGTTATGTTTCAAGTATCCATTTCCAAGCCTTCCCATTCCTAGGCTGTGAGGGCATCTCCAGTTGCTGGAGCTCATAGCCACAGTAAAAGGGTTACATTTACTTTCAGCTCTCTGCTACCCCAAGACAATGTGAAAAGCTGTGTACTGTCCACTGAGAGGGAAAAGGTCAAGTGTTACTACCAACTGGAAATATATTGATGTTTGTCAGCCTAGCAATAAGCAGTGATGCGGGAGGCAGTTTCTGAGCCTTTGCAGAGATAGCCCAGCCTTTATAGGGCCCACTAAGTGCCAGGTTAAGCACTCTAATTGTGTTTTCTACTTGACACAGCAATATCATGAAGTATGTACTATCATTATCATTATCTGCCATTATCCTTATTTTACAAAAGAGAAAACTGAAACTTCGATGGGTTAGTTTGCCTAAATTCACCCAACGTGTAAATGGTAAAGAGTCTAGATTTGAATTCACTTTTATTTAAAAGATTTTTACAGTTGTGAAATATAGCATAAAATACTGAAAACAAATCTGTACAGTATATGTGTAGTTTAATTTGTAATTATAAAGTGAATATCACTCCCTGGACCAAAATAGAAGGTTATCAATACCCTAGAAAATCCTCATCTCACTGTTTCTGCCGATCAGTTTCCATACTACTTATTTTTCTGGTACTCTTTCAGTTGTGAGACTTATACTCTTAATTACTCTGCTTCATCTTCCTCCTTAGCAGTCTTAGAGTGTCCCTGGTAGCTCGGCTGTTAAAGAATCCGCCTGTTATGCAGGAGATCCCGGTTTGATTCCTCGGTCAGAAGTTCCCCTGGAGAAGGGATAGGCTACCCACTCCAGTATTCTTGGTCTTCCCTGGGGGCTCAGACGGTAAAGAATCCTCCTGCAATGTGGGAGACCTGGGTTCAATCCCTGGGTTGGGAAGCTCCCCGGATAAGGTAGTGGCAACCCACTCTAGTGTTCTTGGCTGGAGAATCCCCATGGACAGAGGAGCGTGGTGGGCTACAGTCCCTGGGGTCACACAAGAGTTGGACACATCTGAGCTACTAAGTACAGCACAGCAAGTCATAAAATGGCGTGAGGGGAAGCTAAATGGACCAGAAATCAGAGGCGTTGATGTGCCCCTTTAGTAATTATATTTACATTAATTAATTATTTATCAGCCAAGTCACGTCTTCAAAAGGGCAGATGTAAGGCCAAATAACTTCTAATAACCATTATCCAGATAAAGAGTTGGTTAACTAGAACTTGAAAACCAAGTTGGAGTGCAGGTTTTGCTTGCTCTTTTGTTTGTTAATTTAGTATTATTGGTTATAGAAACCCTTAACAATTCGGTGGTATACTTCACTCATTTTGAATAGTAAGTATTTTGTTCACTATGTAAGTCAGTAAATTGCCCTTGCACCTTATTGATTAAAATGTCCTAACTCTTGAAGGACTCATGAGTATAATTTCTCTAAGACAGACTGTACTTGCATTTTTTAAAATCTACCATTGAGGTCTGTGCATGATAAAGTGGAACCAAGTGGTTATTAATTTTTCATTGAAATCTTCTGAATAAGTGTTTTTTTTCTTGGTTGGTTTCAAAAGGAGTCATATTCCTGAATCTAATTAGAGGCAGTTCATGTACTGTAGGCTTATTAAGATTCAAGGCACTTTTTTATTTTAGCCTGTCTGATATCCCTTTTTAATTTCACTTAAATTTGAATTACTCTAAGCATCATGTGGGCATATTGAAGATACTCAGTGTTATTAATAATGATGATGTTGACGAATCTGTCCCATCTTACTCTTCTCAAGTTCCATAACCTTATTCTTGATCTTGGTTTGTGAATACGTGTGACTGTATTGCTTCCCTTTTCTTCCTGTGGCAAACATCAGTAATCAATCATGACATTATTCTGGTGGGTCCAGACAAAGCCCTTGGGGCTTTTTTCACATAGCATACCAAGCAGATATCTCTCTTTGGCCAGTTAGCAGGCCCTTTGCCATTCCTGGTCCTGATATTGGTTATCTTAGGTCTAAATGTGTGTATCCTTCTTTATGACCTATTGAGTAAGTTGCCCTATCAGCTGATTGGTTTTTTTTCTTTTTTCCTCAGTTTCTGCCTCGCAGTGTCATTTTTCTCCCTATTTGGATGACGATCTTTCCCTTTGCTGTTAGCTCTCTGTATTACATTGCTTCCTTTGTGTGCTCAGATCACTCAGGCCGTCCACTTCTCCGTGTGTGCACCTCAGAACAAGGTACTGGACTTACTCCTTGATTAGTCTTTGTTCACTTCTTTGGAGTTTGTTTTTAGAAGTGACTCCTTTCTTAAGATGAGGACTCTTTCCTGTTTTAATAACATGAACTCATAAACACTATCTCTGCTTGAATTCCTCCTGCATATGTATCAGACAGTCTCTACTTATAGCATGGCCATGTAAGCTCCTAGCTTTGGCCACCTGATGCAAAGAGCCAACTCATTGGAAAAGACCCTGATGCTGGGAAAGATGAAGGGCAGGAGGAGAAGGGGGCAACAGAGGATGAGATGGTTGGCTGGCAACATCAACTCTACGGACGTAAGTTGAGCAAATTCCAGGAGATAGTGAAGAATATGGAAGTCTTGTGTGCTGCAGTCTCTGGGGTCACAAAGAGTTGGACGCAGCTGACTGAACAACAAAAACAAAGCTCTTAACAGACTGAACTTTCCATAGCAACTGACTATATATTCTGGAAAAAATGCAAAAACAAAGAACTTGAATGTTCTGGAGAGTGAAGAAAAGCAGGGGGATCCCAGAAGAGAATTGAAATTGGAAGGGACAAGCATACTATATTCCCAGTTTTTACTTCCAAGATTTTTCTTCATAACAGGTCACTCCAATTCAGGGGTCAAACCCAGGTCCTCCCTCATTGCTGGTGGATTCTTTACCATCTGAGCCACCAGGGAAGCCCCGTAGCAGGTCACAGTGATATGTAAAACTCCCAATAGAAAACCTCTAGTCTTTCTGCTCTGAAGAAGCAGAGAACAGAGTTAGGGATAACCATAGCATCTAGAAAGTTGGGGATGAGGTATCCTGAATAGGAGAGAGACAAGGGGTGAGTCCTGGATCCTGTGCATAAACTGTCCAAATCAGAAGGTTCCCCCTGAAGGATACATGTAGGAGGCTGAGTGCAGGTGGCCCAGCTAAAGTGAAAAAGAACTGAACTAAGATTTGAGCAACTGCCAAGAGAGAGTTTGTAGTCTGAGTCTGAATGTGTGTCACCAGTGAATCACTCTTCTCTGAGAACTCAGCTTTTTTTTTTTTTTTTAACTTGTGTCTGATACACACAATGTAAATATGCTCCTTTTCCCACTGCTCAGTTGCCTGTCTTTGAGTTTTGTATGCTTCATTCACAGTTCACAGTTTTTGGGCTTAAGAGGCAGGAAAGAGGTCTAATACATTTAGAATTGGTGCAAAGCCTATCCAAGGCAGGAGTTTGATATGAGATTTTTAAGAATGATGGTTCTGCCACAATTCCCACTTCTTTTGCACAGTTACTGGTGTGTTGTGAAGGTTGCCCCCATGTGTACTAATGCCATGGTTACCTCCTTTGTTGGCTCTTCAGCATGGTGTTGGTAGCAGTGTTGCCTATGTTACAAAAATCTCAGTAATAATAAGTGGTAACAGCTAATATTTTCTGAGCTCTCATTACACAACAGGCACTGTTCTAAGCACTTTATATAGTAACTAATTTTATTCTCTTGTTAATCCTTTTTTATTATTCCTGTTTTATGGTTGAGTAAATAAAGGCTTAGAGGTTGAATTGTTGTTTAGTCACTAAGTCATGTCTGACTCTTTATGACCCCGTGGACTGTAGGCTGCCAGGCCCATCTGTCCACGAAATTTCCTAGACAAGAATACTGGAGTGGGTTGCCATTTCCTTCTCTAGGGGATTTTCCCGACCCATGGATCAAACATGTCTCGTGCACTGTTAGGTGGATTCTTCACCATGGAACCACCAGGGAAGCCCCAGCAGTTGGATATATATAAAGTGGTAAAGCCAGGAACCAAGTGAAGAGGAAGATAGGTTGGTATGGTATATACACATGTACACACTCTCAGAGAAGTTTGGTTTGAATTGGGACGTGGGTATCGTCTGGGCTGAGTTCCAGTAGACTCCTGAGCAAAGCAGATGTGACAAATACCATTTTCCTGCCACTGTGTCCTGTCAAGTTTACTGGCATGATGTTGGTAGGGGTAAGATTAAGAAATTACTTGTGTTAACCCAAAGATTGAAGCCTAATTTAGTTACAGGGATAATTAGCCAGCGAGTAGTTAGCCTGTCTCAGTTGAGTTAGATTCTATCTAGGCAACTGTTTTTTGACTCTTGTGACTAAAATACCACTGAAATTTTTATTCATATTGAGGAGCAAATTATTGAGTATAGTCAGTTAGAATGAAAAGAAGAGAAGAAACTAAGAGAAATAATAGTTCATTTTGTTTAGGCTAGAGTTTTTGACATCTGCTCACAGGCCTACAGAACCTTGATGATGATAGTGGTCCTGAAGTCAAGAATTGAAAAACGTACCAAAGAGCTTTTAATGATACACTGAGCACCAAAATTGACTGATGAGATGACTCAGGGTCTCTCTGGATACAAAAGAAGGCTTACATAATTTAGGATGTCCAGGATGTCCAGGATGGAGATGTGGGGTTTCTTCTCTGTTCCATATTGTTCAGACCACGTCTGAAACTTTGTCCTCTTCTGAACACCATGGTTATAGAATAGACACTTCATCCAGTAATGGAGTAGCTAGTATTGGACTAACAGATAAAATGTAAAACAATGATAATTTCTTGACAAAATATGAAAAAAATAAAAAAATATTAAAATATTTGATGATGTTATCGACAAAGTGAGGTAGATACTGGAGAGAATTCCATCCTTTAAGGAAGGGAAGCGCAATGAGTAAGAACCACATTTATACAGCATTTCCTTTGAAGGCTCCTCCCATTCTACCTAGAGTGTTAAACATCTATTGACGTCTTATTTTTGTGTATTTGCCTAGACAGGTTTGTGCTGTGCCATGCTTAGTGCTCAGTTGTGTCCAACTCTTTACGACCCCATGTCCTGTAGCCCGCCAGGCTCCTCTGTTCATGGGGATTCTCCAGGCAAGAATACTGGAGTGGGTTGCCATGCCCTCCTTCAGTGAATCTTCCCAACCCAGGGATCAAACCCAGGTCTCCCACATTGCAGGTGATTTCTTTACTAACTGAGCTACCAGGGAAGCCCTAGACAAGTTTAGGCTTTACTATTGCCAGGAAAAGTTGTTGACACTGATAGGAAGCATTGTTTTTTAACTGATACTGATTACAACTTTCACTATTACAACTAAATGTTTTCCTGGCATTTCATTATGGAATATGTCCTTAATTTCATGTATACTTGGGGATTTACACTGTTCCATAGGTTACAGGACATGAGGAAATCAAATATATAGTGAAGGAGTCATATGGATTTTGGTTTAGAACTTGCTTTATGAAAACATGCAAAATTCATTTGCTGTTTCTGTATTTTAAAGGTTTGACCTCTGTGTAAATGACTTCACTTCAGAAATTGATTGCAGTGTATTGCAGTGTTTTTGAATATTGATATAATAAATATTTAATGGATACATCTTGGTAGTCAGTACTCCATCTAGCATGGAATTAGAGAAATTTTACCTGAATCAGCCTGTAAAACAACCAGAAAAACATAATCATGTCCTTTTGAATAACCTTAAAAACATTTAACTTTTCATTATTAATTTGTTCTTGCTTTTTGGTGTCTGGCTTAAGCTTATTAATTAAAGAATGTGGTACCTGTACATTCATCTCTTTACACTTATGGGTTCTAGGAATGACAGCAATGGAAAAGCAAAACTATACAACTCAAATTTGTATTTGTGAAGAATTATGAAGCATTTTTGTACACATCCATTACATCTATGGAGAACCAAACAGATTCTTTTATTGACTGTTGATGTTTATGGCAATATAATAGTTATAATAGTAAAAGCATTTATTGAATGTCTTCTTTGTGTTAGGCACTATGATTCATAGTTCAAGGGGAGGATCTCATTGATGACAGATGATAACCTGACAGGATAGTGATTAACCTCATGAGCTCCAAAAATTTGGTTAGAATTCTTGAGACCTTGGAAACATGTCTAGTCTTCTGTGCTTCAGGTTTTCACCTGAAGTTGGGGATAAGCCTCTTCCTACCTTGCTGTTTCTAAATTTATGTACTGGGACAGTTATCTCCTGTGGTCACTTCCTGTTAGTGGTCATGGTCATCAGCATGGTAGGGCAAGGGCTCAAAAGCAGGTCTTTGCAAAGTCCTTGATTTTAGTCACCTTCCTCTATGTCTAAGCATGCCTGACCCATAGTAGGTGTTAAATCAATGTACTCTGAGGTACATCTTCCTTGTAGAGTCTGTGTTTGTTTGAATTGCCATTTGTAGGTAATACATGGCAAAATGTAGAAAGAAACTTTTCACCATTGTAGTCTTAGAGATAAATGGTGGGCATGTAAACTGAAAATTGGATCACTCTAACAACATGACTACTGAACTGCTTGGAGAAGGAAATGGCTTAGCTCAGAAGGTGCCTGACCTTGTCTAATTTAGCGTCACAAGAACTATTGTTGTCTCCGAGGAAGGCAGTTTGGTGGCCCTAGTTTTAGGTTGAGATCATTTTATCTGTGGTCTTTATATCTAATAAACTGTTATCACTCTGCCAATACTTATAAAGTGCTTTGTACACACCAGGACTGACCAGTCATAAAGGATGCATTGGTGAAGCCATCAGGCCTGGTATGTGCCTTTGAGGCCATTATGGTTTCTTGGGATGCCCAGACATTGACAGATCACACAGATAAGTCATCAGTCGCACTTTGAGAGATGCTGTGAGGAAAAATGATGGACTTCAGTGATAAAGATTAAGCTAGGAGTGGAATGCTGATGTAGATTTTAGGTTAGCAGATACTTTCTCTTCAGGACCATATAGTAAATATTTTAGACTCCTGCTCCTTACATTCTTGATTGGAACCACTCAGCGCTTATCAGCTGTAAAGTGAAAGCAGCGTTGACATTTGTAAAAGGATAGATGTGGCTGTATTCCAGTAAAACTTTATTTACAAAAATTGGCTGGTGGGTAGATATGTCCAATGGACTGTAGTCTGCTGAATCCTGATTTAGGAAATCAGGAAAGGTTTTCTGGAGAAAATTATTTATTTGAAAAAGTAGTTTATCCCTTTGGTACAGAATTAAAATCATTGGGTGTTATAATAAAAATAAAATCTCACACACCCTGTGCCCTTCCTCGGAAAAGAGCACCCTTGCTAGTTTGGGGTGTAGCGTTCTATGTATAAAGTTCACTTTATAAGCTACACCAATAAATGTAAATAAACTATTTAGAGGTGGTTTATTGAATAAGCTGAGTTAGGCACGTTTTGTGAAGAAAAAGCTGGTGCTACTGCTGGATCTGCTGCTGTCCAGTGATGAGATGAGGCTAGGGAACTCTGCTCATCGTTAGTCTTCTTTTTTCATCAATAATGGGACACAGTCTTTCAGTTCTTAATACAGATATGGATTTGTGAAAATTAGTGTCTGCTCTTGAGACTTTCTGATCATAACATGATATTAGTGGGAGGAGAAGGAGCACCTCTGGAATTGCTGTAGAAAGGCTTAGCAAAATGAGATTTACAGTCTGGAACGTCTCATGCTCCTTCTACTTATGCAGTATTAGAGAAGGAACTGTTCTCAAGGAAACTGACTATGTGTGGTACTCTGCAGAAAATGTGCTCAAAACTTGGATTTGATAGCTCCTGGGTGAGAATTTTCATCTTATTCCCTGTAATGGAATCACATGCTGAGTTAATTCCTGGCTGTTTTGCATTTTCTCAATTGGGAAATAAAACAGCATACCCAGAATTCCCGTCCCTTTTCTTTTGCCCTGTCCCTCTACAAATAGACCTCTTCTCCCATGATCTGGACTGGTGAGAAAGGACATTTGGGCTAGCAAGATGTTTCTGATGCCCTGTCAGAGAGTCTCTCAGTCAGAGAGACTTATCAAAATCTATAGCTTGACTTTACTTAATGAAGTAGCTTCTTACTGTATCTGCCCTGAAAGCCTCTTGTATGTTTTCACGTAGCTAGTGAGGTGAAAAAACTCTCCTGTGGGACTCCCAGTACTGATGAAGGAGGGTATGAGGTTGCAGTTTCCTTCTCTGGACTTTCAAGTAGCCTGTCCCCATCTCATATTGCGGACAGGAGTCATCAAGTTGTTTCTTCAAAGACCACATAGTAGGTATTTTAAGTTTTGTAGCCGTGTAGTCTCTGTTGTGGCTACTCAACTCTGCAGCTGTAGTGAGAAAGCAGTCGCAGACAATATATAAACAAGAAAGTTCACCCCAAACACCTTGTCAAAATATTGCTTCCAACTATATATCAGTCCTCCTGAGAGATTTTGGGAGTTGATGTACCTTTGTCCATCTTGAATGTTCACACATGGCGTTCATTCCATAAAAAACTGAATTGAGTACTTGCTGTGTACCATACAGTGTTCTAAGCACTGGGCATTCATCTGTGAACAAACAAGTTTGGGCCTGATGGACTTGACATTCTAGCTCTATAAACATATAATATTAGTTACAGATACGGAGAAGGAAATGACAACCCACTCCAGTGTTCTTGCCTGGAGAACCTCAGGGATGGGGGAGCCTGGTGGGCTACCGTCTATGGGGTCACACAGAGTCAGCCACGATTGAAGCGACTTAGCAGCAGCAGCAGCAGCACAGATAAGGAGTCATCAAACGGGAACAGCATTGTCTAAATTTCTCTGTATTCACACTTGCCATTCCTGCTTTTTTCATTTGGAGCTCAGTCAACTGCACTAGTTATTTTAACAAGAATAATTTAATGTAGCAAGTTGGTTAAAGAAATGTTGGGAGCGTTGCAGGAAAGGGGACCCCTTCCAGGGCCCGATACTGGGCTCTTGTCTAACATTCGGAAATGAATTGTCCGAGGAGACACATCTGCTGACAAAGCAAGAGATTTTATTGGGAAAGGGCACCTGGGTGGAGAGCAGGAGGGTAAGGGAACCCAGGAGAACAGCTCTGCCACATGGCTTGCAGTCTCGGGTTTTATGGTGATGGGATTAGTTTCCGGGTTGTGCTTAGCCAATCATTTTGACTCAGAGTCCTTCCTGGTGGTGCTCGCCTTGTTCAGCCAAGATGGACGCCAGAGAGAAGGATTTTGGGAGGCGGTCGGACAGGTGGTGTCTCCTTTTGACCTTTCCCGAGCTCTGCTGGTTGGTGGAGGCTTATTAGTTCCCTGTTCCTTACCAGGACCTCCTGTCTTAAAACAGCTCATGCAAATGGTTACTGTGGTGCCTGGCCAGGGTGGGCGGTTTCAGCCAGTGTGCTTCCCCTAACAGGAGGACTGCAGGGACAAAAAGAGAACCCTGACTAAAGCAGAGGTTGTAACTGTAGGAAGCAGCTACCACCCCTGGAATAAACTCTCCAAGAACTTGGAAATGGGGAGGAAGAATCCTGCAATGCTGGGACCCAGACCATTCAGGAAGAGGCACTGCCTGGCTGGGTTCCAATGGCTCTGAGGCTAATCTAGGAATATAGGCAGAACCTTTTAAACTGAAAGCAGGTGCTTTTGGAACCAACTGATACTGCCAGGGTTAAGAGCTGTGGCTCGGAGCTCTCATGAGGGAATATCATACACTGAAAGGAGCAGATACTTTCTCCATCCTCCAGTCTTCTAGTCTTGCAATGGTGCCATGTATTGGCAGAACGTAACAGGAAGCCGGCTGGCAAAGGAGAAGGTGATTTGCAGGGTTTCAGTTAGCAGAGTGGTGGGCCTCTAGGTGGGAGGTTTCAGAACTGATGAAAAATAGGTTAATAACTGGCACATAGTGATAAGGCTGAAGTGTGGGCCCTCGTTCTGCATTGAATCCCAAAGAGGTTGTGCAGAACAATAAGATAAGTGGAAATACCCGAGAAAACAAATATGTACTTTCACACAAAGGTAAACAATTCCTGTTTCCTTTCATCTGATATTATGGTTAGTTGTGTACTTGAAGTTGTTTGCAATCTATGGTATTTCGTAAGGGAATAACTAGTTCCATGGGATCTAAAGCAAATGTCAAGTGAAAATTGGTTTGGAGAAAACTGTGAAATATATCTAAATATGCATATTTTTTAAATGATTGGACTTCTCAGAACCTTTAATAAGATAATGTGTGTTGAGAATTTGTACGTAATGAAGTAAAATGGTATATTTGGTAGATATTTGACCATGAACTTCTCTCCTCCAGTTTCTAGTTCACTAATTTATCTTCTGAAAATATTTCCTTTACTTTCTTTTTTTTTAATTTATTTTTATTAGTTGGAAGCTAATTACTTTACAGTATTGTAGTGGGTCTTGTCATACATTGACATGAATCAGCCATGGAGTTACAAGTATTCCCTATCCCGATCCCCCCTCCCACCTCCCTCTCCACCCGATCCCTCTGGGTCTTCCCAGTGCACCAGGCCCGAGCACTTGTCTCATGCATCCAGCCTGGGCTGGTGATCTGTTTCACCCTAGATAATATACATGTTTTGATGCTGTTCTCTCGAAACATTCCACCCTCGCCTTCCTTTACTTTGAACGGATCTCTTCTTGCCTGTTTTTTTCCACTGATCAATTAAAAATTTTCAAGATCTTTAGATAAATTTTTTAATTGCTACATTATTCTGTGACGTGTCTGATGTGTTATATTTTTTAAGGCACAGTTTTGTGCTTTGTTCTACATGAGCTTTTTTGTCTCAGATATTAGTTCTTTTCTTTGTTTCTCTTTCATGATGTTGGTGGGCTTCCCCTGTTTATTAGTGACTCTGTTCTCACAGCATCCTGCTGTCAGTGACTGTGAGGGAGGGGCCAAGCATGTGGTCCCTTGGAAGGTGTCAGTAACCAGTCTTGTCCCAAGATGTCAGGGGGCACCTGGCTCACTGTGTCAGCCCTTGGGCCCAGGTGCCCCAAAACACCACTTTTTGTTTCACATGTCTGGTGCTGCCTGACATCAGTTAAGTTACCCTAATGGTTGCCTTGGCCCTTCCTTAGCTCCCTGTGTGCCAGCCTTCAAGTTTAAAGTATAATCAGTTACTTTCACTTCTGGTACAATTCCTGTCCTAGTTGTTTTAGATGTGGGATTCTATTTCAGTCTAGTTCCTATTTGCCTGACATTCTTCTGGGATTTTTCTCAACTTCTGGTCTACCAAGTGTGCTCCCTTCTTCACTATTATTTTCTCCAGTGCTGCTATGACTGTTTTGTTTAGACATTTTGGCCCAATCTTGTGTTCTTCCTTTCTGTGTCCCTACTCTGCTTAGCTTTTATTCTAACCTTGTAGAGTATGTGATGCTTACTAGTCAGATTGCTTTTGGGAGGGGACTTGGTCTCAAGGTGGCAGGTCACTTCTCCAGCCATCATTTTGGCAGTATTTCCTTTGGGTGTTTCCTCTGCCTTGGGAAGGTCAGGTGCCTCAAAGATGGCAGGATCTGTGGAAATCACAGATATCTACAGATCTGAGGGGAGTGTCCTCCACTAGAGACAAAGGAGGAAGTCCTCCAGAAAAGAGCTTGGCAGCCAACAGGGGAAAGTAGTTATTATTATCTTTTTTTGATATTTATTTATTGGGATGTACTGGGTCTTAGTTGCAGTATATAGGATCTACTTCTGAGACCAAGGATTGAACCTGGGCCTCCTGCATTGGGAGCTCGAAGTCTTAGCCATTGGACCACCAGCGAAATCCCAAGGTGAGTTATGTAGGCTGTTTATCTTGGGATAGCCATTGGATGCTGGCTGAATCCGGCCACATGGAAAGTAATGGAGCACCATCTTCTCATTTCTTGCCTTTCTGTGTTGTTTCTTGATCCCAGATCAGATTGAAAAACATCATAGACATTCTTTTTTTTTTTTTCTACAGCCCTGTAAGGTTGTAATGGTTGATAATTTCATTTAACTTAAGTAAAGAAGGTAAAAGGTCATCTACCAATGAACGATAGGGCAAAGATGGACCACCAGATCTTCAGCTTCACCCTTTTAAGCCCATTTCTCACTGTCAACTCCTGAATCCTTTATCACAACATTACCAAACAGTACATCATATTTTGTAGTTTTATTTCTCATTTTCTCTGTTAACTTAGTTTGGACCAGGTGTTTTATTTGTAGTAATATTGTATAACATTTCACTCTAGGTTCTTGAAAGAAAAATAATTAGAATTAAACTTTCTTGAGATTTCTTAGGTTCTTTTGAATCTTTCAATTTTAGGAGGATATAAAATGATTAGAATATTATTTTCTTTGCTGCTCAGATATTGAGTGTCACATTGTCTATTTTGCAGGTCCTTTCGTCTGTGTGTGCTTTTCAGGTTTTTCTGTCATCACAACATACTTTTCAAATGAATGACAGTATTTCTTTCAAAAGTTTCCTGGAACAAAGTGAATGTCATGTATCTATCCTATGCTGTGGGATAAATTCTCTTTTCAGGAATTATTTTGAAGTTTCATTTTCATGTTATCTAATTTTCTGAAAACTTGCCTTGAAGATTCACTCCTATGGGTTATTTATACAGATATATGTAAAATTTAGCAATCTCTGCCTTTCCAACTCTGACTAAAGAAACTCAGATTATTGCAAGAGAAGAGATGACTAATATAAATCAAAAGGTCTGGTGTCTATTTTTCTAAGTAGGACCTTTCTATGGGATATTGGGCCGTCAGATTTAACACTTGAGACTGTAATTTCTCCTCTAAGTAGGAATTCTGACAGTGGAAACATGAAGAAAGGGACACTCTATATGTTGATAACTTTCTTAATAGACAATTCTAAGATCTCACTCCCCAGAGTAGTAGTATTTCATTCATCAACAAGAATGAAGTCTCCTTCTAAACACAAATAATGCACTTGGAACCTTGCAGACACCAATTATCATTCTGTACAGCAAACCTTCAAAATGTCAGATGGTCTCAGGAATTTCCCCAGCAAAGATCGATCATTTACTACTCTCCGAGTCATTTCTTCAGTGTGCCAGGGTGACGGGTGATCCTGTGAGATTGAGTTAGCTAGGCCACTCAAAGCTGCTGCCATAAAGAAGCCATGAGAAGTCTCTTTCTATCAGGTAAATCCCATTAAACTCAAATGTATCCTAAACTGTTAAGTGCTATTAGATTGTTAGAAGGAGCACAAGTGGGCTGATTGAAATAAAGTTGGCCCCTTGCAAGCTTTCAACTGAATTTATTGGAAGGGACTTCAGGGAGTAATTTAAGGAGAGCTGACAAATTGGGAAATGAAGGGAATGGAGTGGGGTAGGTGGCAGGGCTCTATTGGGGAGCTGAATCGGATGCACTGAGTTGACGCATGTGACTCATGGTAATGGCCATGCTGAACACATGTAACAAAACACCTTCATAGACCTTCTGTGTTTATATCCTCCCAGCAACCCTGGAAGGTTTGGTGTTCTGCTTCACTAATATCTCTGCTTTACATACTCAGTGTCACAAGCTCATTTGAGGTGAAGTTCTTGAAAGCAGACTTCTCACACCTTTGGGCAAGGTTGCTGAAGAAAAGTATCTAGCATTTTCTCTTCTCTGAGTATTACATGTAATCTCCTCTGGTGGCATGTGTAAATGCATAAAGTGGCTGGGATTGGTGAGCAATTAATGGCCCCAGAATACAAAGTTGAGCACTGGCTGTTATATTATTCCACTGTTCTAAATTTGTTTTCCAGTGAGCACTTTGCATGAAGACTATTCTTGGAACCCCAAAGCCACAGAGACTACCACAGAGACTCACTTGCATGAGTGAAGTATCTCTCTTTCTCTCTCTCACACACACACAAACACACACACTTTTTATGAGGTGAAACAGTAACCTGATTTTCAGGAAATTACTTGTAGAGTTGCTCACTCATGCTCTAGAAGTGAGCAGAGACACAAGTTTTATGAACGTGAACCTGACATAAAAGCAAGCCACTTTGCACAGCCCTGTGTCAGTTCATGGATGAAAAGCTGCATCCTCCCTGCTTCCTGAGCTCACCTGCTCTGCACAGCTGTAGTGCTGGTGTGCTGGAAGGGCCTGAGCACGCAGCGGATGCCTCACGCTGGCTTGATAAGGCTGTGACAGCTTGGCAGCAGGGGTCGGAAGTCCTCCAGAGCTCAGTTACTCAGGTACAGTGCAACCTATTGGCACAGCGTGATCCCAGATTTCTTTTAGATCTGACTTTTTACTTCTCCTGATGAAGATTATTTTTGGCTTGCTCTCTTGTATTTTATTGATTAATAAATCCATCTTAATTCATGGAATTAGGCATAGTTATTAAATTTATTGTGTTAAGTACATAACTATTTTAAAAATGGGTGATGGTGAGATTACTATCAAGTCATATGTGTGTCCAATATGAAGAAGTTTCAAATGCTGCTTTCTTTTTATATTTGCTCAGATAATGTTTAAATGGGCTTCCCAGGTGGCACTGAAGTAAAGAGTCTGCCTGCGAAGGCAGGAGACACAGGTTTGATCCCTGGGTCAGGAAGATCCTCTGGAGAAGGAAGTGGCAACCCACTCCAGTATTCTTGCCAGGAAAATTTTTGCGTACAGAGGAACCTGGAGGGCCACAGTCCATGGTGTCGCAAAGAGTTGGACACAATTGAGCACATACGCATGCAATGTTTAAATAAAGATCATAAAGTGTACTTGATACTGTTGAAGTCTCTTGGTGTCCCTTTTCCAAACTCATGTCTCTCTCTGACTGACCTAGTCACTGTTCTAAACTTGGCATGTCATTTTTTAAACTGATTTGATATGTTAACTCACATTGTTGCAGAGGGAAAAACTTTCCCTCTACCCATCTTAGGTTCATTGTGTGGGTTCCTTCAAATTAGGCTGAGGAAAAAAAGAGAAAAACAGAGTTTTATTAACAGGTGCAGTGTGCACACATATGGCAGCCCTCAGTGATGAGTAACTTAAAAGGGTGATCAGAACTCAGGCTTTTATGGCATCTTAACAGAACAATAAATTTGTAGGGGAGTGATAGGATGAAGGAAAAGGACTTCTAGGGGGAGCAAATTGTGGGAGGTTAAATAGGTGGGGGATACTGATGGAAGGTAAGGACTAGTTAGTAGGTTCCTTAAGTTGATCCCTCTGATGCTGTTTCTGTGGTGAGATTTATCTCCCGTGATTAAGAATCATCGTACTCTTGGGAGGGGAGTTTGGGGGAGTATGGATACAAGTATATGGAAGACTTTTGCTGTCTCCCTTTGCTGTTCCCCTGAAACTATCACAACATTGTTAGTTGGCTGTACTTCATATAAAATTAAAAAAAGTTGAAAGAAGGATCATCCTGTCCTTCCTTGTTTGTGCATGTGTGTGTCTAGGACAGGGGGAGAGAGAGGAAGTTGGGAGCAGAGTTTTTCTTGTGTCTGTTTCTTTTTGTTTACTTTTAGCTCAGAATAATCCTTGTGCCTGAATGGCATATTTTGGGGTAGCATGCTCTGAACCCCTTTATTTATCTCCATATGATTGTTTAATATTATTGTTTTTCCAGTTTAAGTATGCATACTCTTATATGTCCCCCTCTTGTCTGTCACTTGCTTTCTTTTCCTCTCTGTTTTGCTTTGAAAATTTGTGTTGATCTATTTCAAGAGCTGGCTTATTCATTTGAAACATTTTAAGAAATTCCATTGGATATGCCACATTTTATTAATCCTTAGGTTTTATTTCTTCTTTATTTATTTATTAATCTTTTTTTTTTACTATTTCTGCTTGCTATCTCTTTAATCAAGGGAGGGCTTCTGTTTTCTCCTTGGAGAGAAGCTGCAGATGGGCCACTGTAGCAGGAGAGTGCTATAGGAGGGCCGTTTGCTTGTTGCCCACTGGGATCTATATTAAATAATGGAAGAAGGTTATAAGATCAAAGACCCAGCAGCTCTGATGTTGTGAAATAATGTACAGAAGTGTCAATAATTAAGTGTAATGCAAAGGCCAGTTTGGATCAAAAAGTTCAAACTTAAGACTGTTTCTAAAGAAATGCTTTTTTATGACTAGCAGGTACATAAAACTCACCAGGCTTAATGATGAACCTTGTAAAGTGTGTGTGTGTTGGGTGCATGTGTGTGTATAATACTAGATTTCTTTTTACTTTATTCCCCGCATCTAATCCATGAGGAAGCTTTGCTTAATTACCAAATTCTGCCGTCTGTTTCTGTTTCCATCTCCACCACCTTCTCTGTGGTCTAGTTGAGGAGTCTACAAACTGTGGCCTACTAGCCACATTGTTTTTGTAAATAAAGATTTATTGGAACACAGTCCTGCCCATTTATTTATGTATTAACTAAGCGTGCTTGTGCTACAAAAGCAGAGTTAAATAGTTGCAACTGAGACTATGTAGCCTCAAAGCCTATAATATTTACTATTTGGCTATTTACAGAAAAAGGTTGCAGGCTCTATTCTGGTTTAATATTGCTCTTTTAATTGGTTTCATTCTGTTAAACAGAAGACACAGTGACTTTTCTAAAATGTGAGTTTGATCTTCTCATCCTCACTGTGAGTGAATAAAACCTCAACTCCTCTCTGTAGCTTCAAAGCACTTGCGTGGCCTGGTCCCTGCTCACCGTCCCACCCGCAACCCTTTGAGGATCCCCCTCGCTCTGGTCACACGGAGCCTTTATGGCAGATGAGTCTGCTTGAGTTCTTGTGGTTACTTCACACGTCTCCCTGTTTTCTGACTTTAGCTTTTTGCCTGGATGACATTTCCTCAGAGGTGACTGCTCAATCTGCAGTTGGCCTCCATCATTCATTATGCATATTTTATTTCCTTCACAAGCTTCTTTGTAATTATACTTTTCATTTATGTGCTCATGTCTGTCTTCCTTGCTTCCTCTCTTAGGATGCAAACTCTGTGATCGCAAAAAACATGCCTGTACTGTTGATCTTGGTTGCCAAGCATAGTGGCCGCCACATTATAAAGTCCAGTGGAAAATTGTTGATTGAATGAACAAGGTATAGCTTCTGCCTAATTCTTTGGTGGTAGTTAAAATGCACGCATATATTTATGTTACCTAATTTGTTTTCTTTCTCTATATAAATAAATCTTGCCCACTTCTGTTCACAGTGTAAACTTAAGGTGATTTTCCTTCAAAACATAATCAAGCTGGCATACTCTTCACCAGGGAACAGGCAGGCACTTTGAAACACTGTTTCTCAGAATTTTTAGAGCCTTTTATACATTTGTTTCTGCTGTTGTGTTAATATGCTAATGTTTTTGGAGGTTGTATTTTTTCTTTCCCTTTCTTTCTTGCTGCTGGCAGAGCAGCAGTCTGGAGTTATGGAGTGAAGCCTCCTTTGGGCATCTGTCCTTACTACAAAGAGTTCTACATTTCTTTGCTCCTTAAAAAAAGTGCTGCTTTTCTGCTGAACCTAGGATAAAAAGAATGAAGCAGTATCTTTGAGCATCTTAATTCTTTTGACTTAGTGAAATCCATTCTGGAACCTCTCTTATTCAGAGCTTCTCATTTTTCCCTTGAACCTCCTTTCCGGTTCAGCTCAGTACTGTCCTACAGTGAAATCCACAAAACAGAACCTCCCACTTATCCCCTTGCCCCAGTTTATTTCACTGCCCAGGACCCACTTTTGTGGGCTAAGAGGCCATTCAGGATTTCTGCCTTACTGAAGAGCACAAACTCTGGAGTCTGGCACACACAGTCCTGGACTGGAATGCGGCTCTGCCTGTAACCACTTAGCTTTCCTGAGCCTTTACTTGCTCATGTATAAAATGGGCTTGTGCTAGTTTGTTTCCTTGTAGAGTGGTTTTGAGAATTAATTGACAAAGTACTTTTCTAGTAACTAATACAGTTTCTGCAGCTTCGTGGCACTTAACAATTGCCAGCTAGTATTTGGTGTAGTCTTAAAATAGAAGACTTTGCGGAGGTACTCAAAGAAGAATTAAATCTAAATAGCAACCGGCTATGATCCAGTGTCTGGAGAGTCTGAAAGGGCAGCTTTCAGTTCTTTCCTGGTAGGACAGATTATTTTATTTTTGTAACAGTTGCTGCCCCCCTTACTGTGGGCCTTAGAGAAGATGTACTATCAGAGATGCATTGTAAGTGAGGCGTGAATAGCCTCAGGCTCCTAGTCTGATCCTCATCTAATAGTTTATTGTAAAGAAGAATTCAACTATTACTTCTCTTGATCACTGTATGGCCAGGCCACTCAAGATGGCTGTTCTCTTGCTTTCTGTCCATCCACTGTCTGACCAGTGCCTGCTTCACTTACATCCTACTCACTCCACTGACCTTCCTGTGAACTTGCCCCATGTCCCAGCTACTGATTGTTCTTATCAAAGGGGTAGTAAGGAGCATGCCCCTCTCTGGTTTCCGTGATAACTAAAGAGCCCACCTGATGTCCATTCCCCTCTAACTGGTAATCTCCTCCTCCCCCAGAAGCAATGGGGTATTGTTGCTCCAGGACCCTCCTTCAGGCACATACGTTCCTCATCTTATTGTTTACATGATCACCTATTGTTTTTATTCTAATGAGTCCCCACTGTCTCCTTGTCACCCTGTTCTCCTGATTTGTTTTGCTACATTAAATAATCATAGCTAACCTCTTTTTGGTGCTTATGATAGACTGGACATTGTTCTAATTGATTTGTATTTAGTCCCTACAGCCACCTTGGGCCTGTTCATTTTCTCCCTTGTAAATGAGGAACCTCATTTCAACTGCCATTTCTCTCATCCATAGAGGGTGGCTTTCCTCTGTACCCCTGTTAGAGTTTAGGGACTCAGCCATAGGGGACTCATTAACTGGTTAATTAACTTCCTTACAGTGTGCAAAATGGGAATAACATGAATGGCACGTGGCCAGTTCTGGACAGAAAGGATGCTATATTTTCAAAGGTTACCCACACAAAGGCCCCACACTTTAGCTTGAACACACAGTAAATATAACAGTGTTGGTACCCACTTTCCTGCTCTTTCTTGCGACATTATTATTTCCTTCCCATTGGCTTAGGCTTCAAATCATGATGCTGCTCTTCTTTATCTGTTTCTTTAGCATGTTTTCTTTGTGAAGCAGGAGTTGACCTGCTGGCATTATCACAGAAAGGGCTAAATAGAAAAGCGCTATTATTATTATTGTTATGATTATGTTATGATTATATTATGTTATAAACAGGATTCCACTTAATCTCTTTTCCAGGGCATCAGTGAAGTTGCTGCTTCATCAGAGTCTGTTTTAAGCAAGCAGACTTTTTCTTTATGGTACTCATACTGAGACACATCAAGTTATATCTGTCTTTTCATTTGCACCAACATGTTTATTTGAAGCCTAGTATTTGCTAGGTAACGTGACTAAGGTATTTATGGGTCCTAATTTGCATACAGAATAACAATGGCAAAAACAAAAATATAGCAAACGATACTAACTCTTGGCCTGCCATAGCCCACCGAGCATCTGCTTTCCTTGCCTGTAATGAGAGGGAAATGTATTTTCTTTCACGTTTACAGCTAATTTCGTGTTTGTATTCTACTCTTGTCAATGCTTGTGAGAGCTCAAAATGAGGTTTAAGAGCCTCTTCCTGCCTAATAGCAGGAGTTCGTGTTAGAGGTGGTAGTTCTGTGTCACAGAGAAAGCAAGCCTTTGCTCTCCCACCTCAGTTTCACACCTCACTTGAAGAAACCTCATTACATTTAAGTAAGTGAGCAAACCCTTCATTGTCTAGGCAAGTTAATAGACTTGAGGTTATGCATTTGGGTTAAAGCCTAGGCTTAATGACTTCCTCTCAGTGTTTTTGAGTAAATTGATTTTCATTCCACGAATAATAAATATTTTGTTTGTTTTAAGTTATAGATTAGGTTAAATCTTTCTTTGATCACCATGTTCCTGGTCTGCCCCCCTCAGATTCACTGGCATTTCAAGTTTGGTGAACTTCTTCTGGCCCTTTTCTTACATACCTACTTACTCACATGTTTATCCTTGAAAGATACAAAATACTTCTTTGTGTGTGCACACGTGTGTCTGAAATATATATGTTATTCTACTTTGCCATTTTCTTCCAACGTGTGTTGGAAAACAGTGTTAGGCCTCCATACTTATGAGGCTAGACTGGTCAGTGAGAAAGTTATTCTCGAGATCTCGGTGGTCACCACATCAAAGGTTTATTTCTTGTTCATGCAAATGTGTGACTCTGAGGCAAGGGTCCTCCATGTAGCAACTCAGTGATCCATGCTCTTTCAACCCTCGGATTCCGCTGTCTCCACATGCGGCTGCCAAGTCTTGTAGCCACCAGAAAAGGGCACTGAAGGGTTGCACGTGGTGCTGCAGAGTTTTGGCACAGTAGCTGTAAGAGAGCTGAGAATGGAGGGAGCACGTGGACACTGGTGGTCGTGTGTTGCCACAGGAGTTTTCAGTGCTTAATATAGCTTGAATATATTGTGGTTTAATCAACTAGTCTCCTATTGGATGAGCATTTAGATCACTTTCAACTAAACTCTTTATTATGTACACCGCTACATAGAAGAGCCTTGTATGTATCTCAGGTACACATGTGAGTATTCTGCTAGTTTAAACACTCAAGAAGTAGACTTCCCAGTTCAGAGATTGTGGGTGTTTTGGTTACTGCCATCAGTGCTGTCAGCATTGTTTTTGGAGTTGGTTCCTCTGGTGTTTGATCACCAATGACATTATCAGACCTTCATTGTTTTCCCCTATCAAATGGCATCTTTGTTACTTTTGGCAAAATGACTTCTCATTTTTGTTGTAAATTCTATTTTCTTGGCTAGTAGTGAGTTTTTGGCTTTTTCTCACTCTCTGTTGTGCTGCCTTCCTGAGTGAAGCAGGACTGTGGATGATCAGGCTGAAGAAAGACAGGGCGTGTGGAGAGCCGGTGGGCAGATGTGGCTCGTGTGTTCTCTCTTTGAGGATGGGGGCACCTAGCTCAGTGACATTTCTTTCTATACCCCCTTTATTGTTTTTTTTTTTTTTTCTCCCTTGGTGTTATTTCAGTAGTCTCTACACCTCTAATTTTAAAACCACGGGGAAGGATGCTTTCTTTGTCGTGTCATTTTTTTCTTCTTCTGTGTAGCTGTCTAATTATGTGCTTTGAGTTTTCTCATGAATTTTTGCCTGCTTAGTCATTGTCTTTTTATCTCTTGGTTCTCTTTGTCCTTTCCCTCATTTTTCATTCTTTTTCTTCTGCCTCTGCTCCCTTATTCCCATAGGCCCTTAAATCTTTATGTGGTGTTTTTCTTTTAAGTTGTATTTTCCCTTTCCCCTCCAAGCTTAGAAATACTTGCTTTGTCAAAGAAATGTGGAAGGGAAGGGAGCAACAGAAATCTGGAAGGAAAGCAAACCCAGGTGCCCACCCACTCCAGCTGTTTTGAGAATATGATGCTGTCCCTGATGTGGTCACGTTGCCAAAATCTGTATGAAAGAAGGAAAGAACACTGAAGTTAGTCCCTTTCACAGTAGGGTCTCTGGGCACATTACTTCCTATCTTTAGGTCTCAAGTTTTTGAATACAAAATGAGGAGGCTGACTCTAGTGGCTTCTCTAGTGGCTCAGCGGTTGAGGAATCCACCTTGCCAATGCAGGAGACACAGGTTCCATCCCTCGGTTGGAAAGATCCACTGGAGAAAGAAATGGCAACCCAGTCTAGCGTTCTTGCCTTTTAAATTTCATGGACAAAGGAGACTATTGGGCTGCAGTCCATGGGGTTGCAGAGAGTTGGACACGACTGAGTGCGCACACAGACACAGTTGCAAAGAGCACAGGAAGTGATTCAAAGGCCAGCAGGCAAATGTGAAGGCAAGCAGGCAGAAACAACTAAAAGGCATGGGGTCCCATGATCTTTAAACTCTCTTCTGTTACATTCCAGAGTTCATCGATTCCCTGGGAGATTCTTGACTTCTTCAGTGAAGATAATAGTATAGGGTTTTAACAGGACATTCCTGTTAGGAGACAGAATAACTACTTACACCGTTTTAGAGTCTTAGGTCAGCATCCACTCATGCCTTCTCTTCCCGTATTCCCAAAACCTGGAGCAGCTACATTTTTCCTTACATGCACTGTGCCAGCATTTCACGAGGATCTTATTTCTGGTAGATTTTTGGCTTTTTGAAGACAGGAATATGATCCTGCTCATACCAGTCTCAGTCTTTATTACGAAGAGACTTCTGGGAATGTGGGGCCAGAATATAGTCACAGGGCATCAACAGTATTATATGGTCAGTCAGTGCTGTTGATCAGAGGAGCTTTGCTGTGTTATAGTCATCTGTGTTATAATCATATTGGGGCAGTGGTCAACCCTGCAGCCTGGGTTTCCTAACTGGTAAGATGGTTTTTATTAGGAAAAGTTAGGTGCTATAGATGGGCTAAATTCTGCAGCAACAGCAAATAACTAAATGTCAATGGCTAAAAGTCCACAAAGGTTTATTTTTCACTGCACGTTGATTGTGATCCACCTGGGGATGGTCAGTCCTTTCTCTAACCCCTAGCTCATAGATGAACTACCATCTTGAATACTGACAATCTCCAGGTCATGAGAGAGAACCTGGATGGGTAGAAGGGTTGACAATCAGATGCTGGACCTAATGTGTCATGTACCATATGTTCTCATGCCTTATCACCTGGAACTAGTTACATGGCCTCACCTAACTTCAGCTAAAGCAAGGAAGTGCCTGGTAGGAGGACAGTTTGGAATATTTGTTAGTTAGCATTAATGGTAACTACAGAGATAGATAGTAATACTTGACTTTTCATGATTTTTTGGCCATTAGATAATATGAATACTTATAATGCCTAACCCATAGAACATGCTCAGTCAATAATAGGTAGAACCACTATCATTATTATTGTTATTATTTAACAGTTGATTACATTTCCAGCATTCTTTACAACATCCTTCTACTTAGAAAGTTTCTCTTCTTTTTTCTTCTCATGAAAATGCTAAAGTAGACTTAACTTATTTGTCTCTAGACATATCACAGATTCTTAATGAAGTTGAGTTAATGAAGTTTTAGAGCAAGACAGGGGCCCTAGTTTAGAGCTGACAGATACAGGTCATTATTCTGTAAGATGATCAGTTTGTGAAGTGATGGCTTGAATATCAGCAGTGGCTTAAGAACTATGTTCACTGTGTTGGTTTTCAATTTAAGAGCCAAGGAGCTTTTCATTTTGAGTCAGTGCAGAAACAGTCAATATGTATTATATGTCTATGAAGCTTGTCTCTGGATCAATTGCAATTAGTTTGCAGCAGATTTCTTTAACATATCTAAAATTAATACAGCGAATGTTCTGATGAAAAGAAATTGACCACAACCACACTATGGCTGTTTTTAGTCTTTCTCAAACGTTCTTTTCAAACAGTATTTTTTTTTTTTCTTTTGTTAATGGCTTTAAATTGGTATGTCAACTTAGACTTAATGTATTGACCCTTCCCTAATTTGCCTTTTAAAAGTGGTCCCAGAATATGGCACATTACTAATGTTCAGTCGTTTCTCTCTTTAGGGGACTTTTACTAAATGCCTTAAGCTTGAATGTTTTTTTGTTTTTTGTCATGTTACATGAGGTACTGTTAAGACTGCTAAGTCAACAAGTACATTAATTTTTGAATTGTGTTTTTCAAATTACTAATGTTTCATCAAAATTTAAAAATTCAGAAGTAAGATTAACAAATTATAGGTAATTAACAAATTATATACAGTAAATGTGATAGTAGTTTACTTTTATGTTAGCATTTTCTGTTTCTAAAGAAGAAGTGCAGGCAACTTCAGTTTTAATAACATCATTACCAATATTTATAAGGTTGGAACAAAGAGACAGCTTGAGGCTTGATCATGTTGAAATGTGAATTTTTTTACAAGTGTGTATAAATTATGTTATGCTTATTTTAGATCTGAAGGAGTTTTACTTTTTTTAGAGCAAGTCAGTTTCTGGAAATGAAAATTATCTGTATCAGGGCACAAAAAGACAAGAGGCAGAATTTATTCATTTGGCTCTCTTACTGGTAGCTTTGCAGTTTCTTCTGTATGCCAAGCACCATCAGGTGCCTCACACAGATGCAAAGAAGCTGAAGACACTCTGCCGCTGAGCAGAACCAGCCTTGCAGTGAGGTTCTGGAGCCGTTTCGGGATGCCTCCCGCCCAGAAGAGCTTCATGAGTGCACTGTAGCTTGGAGGTGCCAGAAGAACATGCCGTTTTAAGGACACATTAGAGGTCTTGGAAGCTCATAGCTCCACGTGGTAAAGCCCTGTGGACCTCAGTTTATGGTCCGTGTGATATTACTCAGTCACTCACCAAGGCCCTTGCCTGAAGTTTTTAGGAAGTGTGTCAGGTGATCTTCCACGACCAGTCTTGTGATCCAATTGTGTGATTGATTTTTTGGTTGGTTTGTGTATTAATGGCATTGTTATCT
The DNA here is from genome assembly GCF_963930625.1 of Muntiacus reevesi. Lineage (NCBI taxonomy): Eukaryota > Metazoa > Chordata > Mammalia > Artiodactyla > Cervidae > Muntiacus > Muntiacus reevesi. The sequence goes on from NC_089252.1 coordinate 92,541,911, forward strand.
TACCTCCTGTGAGCAGTGGTTCCTTTGTATCATAGCCCATGGATAGAAATGAAACTAAGTATGTTTATTTTTTCTTTTCTTTTAAAAAACAAGGCTTATGAATTTAATGGGCTTCCCTGATAGCTCAGTTGGTAAAGAATCCGCCTGCAATGTGGGAGACCCTGGTTTAATTCCTGGATTGGGAAGATCCACTGGAGAAGGAATAGGCTACCCATGCCAGTGTTCTTGGGTTTCCCTTGTGGCTCAGCTGGTAAAGAATCTGCCTGCAATGTCGGAGACCTGGGTTCTTTCTCTGGTTTGGGAAGATCCCTTGGAGAAGGAAAAGGCTACCCACTCCAGGATTCTGGCCTGGAAAATTCCAAGGATTGTATAGCCCATGGGGTTGCAAAGAGTCAGACATGACTGAGTGACTTCAACTTTCACTTCACTTTCATGAATTTAATAGATAATGTTATTGATCTTATAGGATAGAATGAGAAGAGTTTTTTCATGTCATGCTATCCTTTGATCATTTTCTTTCAGTACAAATGAAAGCTTACTGATCAATGCGTAATGGAAGACCACTTTCACATGATTCTTAAGCAGTTACTTTAATATACAAATTGCAGTTTTTAGGAATTAGTAACTTAATTAATGGTGAGTATTTCAGGTTACTATACTCAGCTTTGGTGAGTTGGAGATAATCTCATTAAACATGTAATGGAATCCATTAAAAACCACAATAAAGAAATGGATTAGTCTGTGGCCCATTGACTTCAAAGAGTTAAAACAAATTTCCTGAGTTACGTTAATGTTTAATGATGTATATACAGTTATTTAAATAATGCTGTGAACTTTATTTGTTTGGAGTGGAGACAGGGGAAATCATATGCTGCACAACAGAGTCCTTAACAGTTTTAAAAGTAATTTTTTATTGACATCCTTGCAGACTCACAGGGAGCTGCCAACTAGTGCAGCAGTCCCATGTCCTCATCACCTAGGGTCCCCTGGTGTTGACATCTTACATAGTTTAACTCCAATATCAAAATTAGGAAATTGGCCTTGACTGAGCTACGACTGAAGCCCCCCTATTAACTAAATTTAGACCTTATTCATTTGGGTGTATGTGCAGTTGTCCTTAACAGTTTTGCTTAGAAAAACAATTAAGCATGGGGAATTCATTATATATGTGTATATTTTGCCTCTAAGATTTCTGTTCCTAATTGATGTTTGAGGGTACCTATAAGACTGGCCCTACCTGTTGACTGTTACTTTTCTTTCTGTTTTAAGTCGTCTTATCTCTCTTCCCCAATTTCTCTAGGTGGTTCAATTAACCTCCAGAAGATGGCTGAACCTGCAGGAATACCAGAGTAAGAAATTAATGTCTGACAACGGAGTGAAAGTTCAAAGATTCTTTGTTGCAGACACTGCCAATGAAGCTCTCGAGGCTGCTAAGAGACTAAGTAAGCTAATTCATAATGGGTGAAATATACTTGGCCAAATTAGTGAATTCACAGGTAGTGGTTTCCCACTAGTTAAATTTCTCAGTTGCAGGTTATAGTAACAGTGACAGGTACAGTGGAGAACTTTGAGCTGTAAGGGCAAAATGCCCAATTAAGAAAGCTTTATTCTTCTACATGAGACGGAAGCATATGTGGTACCACTCTATAGTAATTTTTCCATGTTTCTCAGCCACCATTTCACCTAGTTCTCTTATCTGTGGTTTAGTGGCTGTGAGAAAATTGGTTGAAGGGGATAAAGTGTCAAAGAGAAGCCTGTTGCACGATGAGTCAGGAAAGACAGTTGGCATCCTTCTTTAAGCCTCTGAGAACAAGGAGAAAGTTCCCTCTTAGTGACTGGAGGAGAGAAAGGGAAGAGTGTGCATTTTGAAATCCTGCTGACTTTGGTTCAGTGTTTTGCCCTTTGATTTATCAGCTCTGTATCTTTGCATAAGACCTTTTCTTTTCTGGGCCTCATTTTGTTTGTCTGTAAATCAAGGCTAGTATGTTTACCTCCCAAGGCTATTTAGAGCCTTTAAGGGAGCCTTTAAGGGAGACTGCATGGAGCTTCCCTGGTGTCTGAGTGGTAAACAATCCACTCAGCCAGTGCAGGAGACACAGGAGAAGTGGGTTTGGTTCCTGGATTGGGAAGATGCCCTGGAGTAGGAAATGGCAGTTCTCTCCAGGTTTGGTCCCTGGATTGGGAAGATGCCCTGAAATAGGAAATGGCAGTTCATTCCAGTATTCTCACCTGGGAGATCTCATGGACAGAGGAGCCTGGCAGGCTACAGTCTGTGGGGTTACACAATGGTCAGACACGACTTAACCAGTTAAACAACAAGAGAGACGGCACACTAGTACATGGTAGAAAATCTAGTTCGTTTCCCTAGTTATGGATTGAGAAATGAGGACTCAGACGTTGCTGTTTTTCAGTGAACATTCCTTTAGTGCCATGTAGACTTTCTTGTCAGTTTGGATAACCACCATCCATTAGAAATGTGAGCCACACAAATATTGTTAAATTTTCTAAGTCACCTTAGTAAAGGTAAAAATAAATAGATGAAACAAATTTTAATAATATATTTTGTTTACCCCAGTATATCCAATATACTATCATTTCAAAATGTAATTAATATAAAACAGTTTTCAAGGGGTCATTTTATATTCTTTTCTTGTGCTTAGGTCAGTTCAGTTCAGTCGCTCAGTCGTGTCCAACTCTTTGTGACCCCAAGAACTGCAGCACGCCAGACCTCCCTGTCCATCACCAACTCCCGGAGTCCACCCAAATCCATGTCCACTGAGTCAGTGATGCCATCCAACCATCTCATCCTCAATCCCCTTCTCCTCCTGCCCTCAGTCTTTCCCAGCATCAGGGTCTTTTCCTATGAGTCAGCTCTTCACATCAGGTGGCCAAAGTATTGGAGTTTCAGCTTCAACATCAGTCCTTCCAAGGAACACCCAGGACTGATCTCCTTTAGGATGGACTGGTTGGATCTCCTTGCAGTCCAAGGGACCCTCAAGAGTCTTCTCCAACAGCACAGTTCAAAAGCATCAATTCTTCCGCACTCAGCTTTCTTTATAGTCCAACTCTCACATGCATACACGATCACTGGATAAACCATAGCCTTGACTAGATGGACCTTTGTTGACAAAGTAATGTCTCTGCTTTTTAATATGCTGTCTAGGTTGGTCATAACTTTCCTTCAAAGGAGCAAGCGTCTTTTAATTTCATGGCTGCAGTCACCATCTGCAGTGATTTTGGAGCCCCCCAAAATAAAGTTAGTCACTATTTCCACTGTTTCCCCATCTATTTGCCATGAAGTAATGGGACCAGATGCCCTGATTTTCTGAATGTTGAGCTTTAAGCTTTTTTTCACTCTCCTCTTTAACTTTCCTCAAGAGGTTCTTTAGTTCCTCTTCACTTTCTGCCATAAGGGTGGTGTCATCTGCATATGTGAGGTTATTGGTATTTTTCCCAGCAATCTTGATTCCAGCTTGTGCTTCCTCCAGCCCAGCGTTTCTCATGATGTACTCTGCATGTAAGTTAAATAGGCATGGTGACAATATACAGCCTTGACGTGCTCCTTTTCCTATTTGGAACCAGTCTGTTGTTCCATGTGCAGTTCTAACTGTTGCTTCCTGGCCTGCATACAGGTTTCTCAAGAGGCAGGTCAGGTGGTCTGGTATTCCTATCTCTTTCAAAATTTTCCACATTTATTGTGATCCACACAGTCAAAGGCTTTGGCATAGCCAATGAAGCAGAAATAAATGTTGCTAATGCTCACAAATCTGGTTTTTATATTACCCCCCAGGACATCTCATTTCACACTGACCACATTTCAGGTGCTCGAATGACACATGTTGTGGCTACTCTGTTGGAGAGTACAAACCTGGACACTAGGAAGACGTGTCTGTGCATTCTTTGCTTGCAACCTTGGAGAGCAGTTGTTTCCCATTAAAGAATAAAGAATAGAGCATCTGCTCACTGGCATTGCCCAGGCAGCTGTAGCAGAGTTTGAGAGTACAAAACAGAGGCAGGCTCTGTATTTCAGTTTTTTAATTTTCTTTGCTCTTTTAAGAGTAAGCAGTGAGGTACTTCAGCTAGTACTTGTTGTTTTACCTCCCTTTCAGAGTTCCCCCAGGTGCTTAAATGCAGCTCCTTTATTATGTCAATTGAAATATATATGTATTCTTTCTTTCAACAAATATTTATTGTCACCCAAATGTTTTAGGCACAGTGGATGCAGCTGTGGAGGATGAGTGAGCCCCTTTTCTCCTTTGAAGTTGCATTCTAGAAAGGAATGGATTTGTACTTTTCAGATGCTAAATGTAGAAACTGAGAGCAGTTTATATTTTAAGAAACGAAAATTGGTTTTATTTTCAAGAACTATCAAAACTGGTTTTTATGGTGGAAAAAACATTAGACCTACACCTGGTTGAGAGTGCCCCAGTGAACTCTGGTAATAGCCTCAGTAAAGTTAGTATTGCAACATCTTTACATGAAAGGGTCATTTTTGTTTTATACTCCTGTGGTTTGGGGATTGGGTAATGAGAGCAAGATATGTAAAGTTCAGGTTGGTCTTTGCTCTTCATTTCCCCCATCATTTCCTCAAATGTGCTGACTCCCCATACTCCAGGTCGAAGAATCTTTCTTAAGGGAATTCGGGAAGCCAGCTGATTACCTCCCACCCCTTTAAGTGGAGCACAGCTAAGAGGACTTACCTTTCAGATTTTCAGAGATGTGGAGTTAACTAATTGGCTCCTTAACCATGGATTTGTTTTATAAGCATTTATTTAGCCACCACTTTGTGGTTGGGGCTTGTATACTGTGTCAGACAGGATTTTTGCTCTGGAGGAATTAACAAGGTGATTTCACATGCTAAGGGAGGGAAAGAAATGAACAGTGAAGCAAGCTTAAATAAAAGAAAACTAAAGTTCAAAAATGAATATCACCTTTTAAAAAAGGCATTGTGGTACTTGAAGAGTGGTTTTTAAAGAAATTGAAACTGAATTGAGAATGATGTGGCTGTATGTGTGCCTTGGCCAGTGCATACCCATGATAATCCTTAGATGAGGTGGCTGCAGGAAGGCCTCCCTGTGATCTGCTTAGAGGTAAAAGGGAATTTAGAGAACTAACAGAGCATCTCATTTGCTACACGAATGAGTAATCCTCTTCTTACTCAGTGAATAGTTTTGGTGGAAGGAAGAGCTCTGATTTTTGTTGTTTAATAGATGCATTTGATCAGAACAGTAATTTATAGTATTGGAGGAGGAGGTGGAACCAAGTCTAGTTGATAAAAATGAAAGCAGTTAATAGTGAATATGAAAGGAAGTATGCACATAACTGAGATACTTTGGAGAGAGCAAAACAAGAAGAATCTGGCAAAGTTCCATAGTGTTTATGTTCTTATCAGTGTAAATTGATAAGCATCAACAGCACAATTGAGAGATTCACCAAATAAATTTGAAGTTAAAGCTGGATCACACGTATATGTTCCCGATTGTTCTGAAAATGGGACCTCTGCCTTATAATTATAGTATTTTAATGGGGAAAAATTATGTAGAAAAATAATGTGTGTAACATGCAATAAGCACTCTATGAGATATTACTGTTGCCATCATAGGTGACAGCAGAGTCATGTAATCCTAAGTGGTTCAGTACTGTCATGAGGTAAGGTCGCAGACAAATCAGAGACCTGTGATAAGGAGTATTTTATTAATTGTATGTTCAGAGAGTTCATATTATAGTTTGCAAAGTTTGTAAGCGACTGAAATGTATTAACTTACCTTTCTGCTTTATTGATATTTGGGTATGTTTTGAAATAAAAGACATTTTGTAAAATATTATTATTTTTACAAAATATTAATATTTTGAAGACAAATATTGATATTAGCCATGTCTGTGATTTCCATTGTAATCTCTGTGTGGATCAGCTCACAAATCTCTTTGTGTTTAAACTCACACTGCTGGTTTTCTGTTTGCCATCCACTTATGGTGGTCTCACATGGAGCTTGTCGTCTCTTGGTTGCTCTGAACACTTTCTCCCACTTAGCTCTTCCTACTTACCCTGCTGAGATACCCCTGTGTCCTCTTTAATGCTTCTCATGTCTGTCATATTCATGCATTTGCCAAAGCCTGCTATCTTTAGCAGAGCTTTGTTATTTTGCTAAAGCAATTAAACAGGTAAGAAAAGGTTAAAAACAGTCAATGATTGACAAAGATGGGATTTCTACCCAGGCAGATTAGATTTAATTTCCTCCTCAAACATTTTTGCTCTTTGCTAACTTGATGATGTTGTTCTTGAGGAGATTTTAATAGATGGGTCAGCATTTTTAAGATAGGAAATGCATATTAATAAAATTAGAGGATTGAATTAAAACTAGATGTGGCAGGTTCTCAGACAATTTATAGAAACTCTATAATCTTCAGATATTTTCTTAATGATGCATTTTGTTGTATCTATTTTGGAAAGACAACTTTTTGCTGTAGAGTGATGGAAATCTTGTTAATTTGAACATTTGTTTCAAATGGGTAATACAAACCTTTTGTTTCTGAAACAATTAATGATGATAAGATATTGAGTGAGACCTTCATTTTCTTGCACAGAAAATGGACTTGTGTCTGATTAAGAGAGTAAATTTGGTTTAGGGAATTAAATTTTTAATATATGGATAATATTCCATTCTGCAGCATTTTTTATGAGCTACCTTTTGTAATCATGCTTTCAGAAAGGACTTGTTTCCCTTGTGTGTAATTTTCTCAGGAGACTTATTAATTATACAAATTGCTCCTGTATGGATTGCATTTAATGTATACAGTCAGCAAATAATTACAGAATACCTACAGTGTGCATGACTAACTTCTGTGTTGTCTTTCAGTTCACTTTAAAAATGAGGGCATTCATCTCTCACATAACTCTCAACTCTGAAGGCCTGTCTTAAAGGAGATGTTTATAAAAGAATAGGTGAAACTTACTTCAGACCACCACTTGTTAGTTTTTGGAATCTCCACAGTTGCTGCTTTTTTTAAAAAATACTTTTATTTATTTATTTGTTTTGTTTTTGGCTATGCTGGGTCTTTGTTGCTGCGCAGGCTTTTTCTCTAGTTGCAGCAAGTGGGGGCTTCTCTCCAGTTGCTGTGCATGGGCTCCTCATTGTGGTGGCTTCTCTTGTTGCGGAGTGCAGGCTGCAGGGCACGTGGGCTTCAGCAGCTGCAGCTCACAGGCTTCAGGGCGTGGGCTCCGGAGTTGTGGTGCGTGGGCTTGGTTGCTCTGCAGTGTGTGGGATCTTCCCAGACAGAACCCATGTCTCCTACACTGGCAGAAGCCCTGTGAGCCACCAAAGAAGCTCTTCCCCCCTTTTATATAATCACATCCTAAAGCCTGGTGAGTTACTTATACCATTAAGGGATTGTATTTTATATAAAAAGGGAACTGCTGTCTCTTGACTATAGATTGACATGTACTGTTTATCCTGTAGGCAATTAAATACATCATAAGCCTCCTTGTTGCTTTGTCATATCCGATTATGTGTTGAGGATCTTGCACAAAGATCTTAAACAACCTTTGTGTCGAGATGGTGGTCATTATGCTGTTGTAATGACAGGTGAGGATAACACTGGATGCTCTGTAGTAAATCTGTTTACCACTGTATCATCTGTCCATTATTTTGAATCTGCAGTTGGGAATGCAATTGCAAGGGTGATGGCAAATACAGGCCATTTGGAGGTTAAAGCAGTGTCTGTTTTCTGGGAATCATGGTGGTGAGTCATCCAGATAGAAGGTGTTTATGGTAGGTTCTGAGGCATAGTGAATGTTCAACAATAAATATTATTGTTGCTCACAAAATTTTCATTTGCCCATGTTTACTTAGAAATGCTCCCTAAAGGAGCATCTGAATTGATAATAAAAACTGTCCCTGACTATGTTTATTAAGACTATGTTTATCCCATTCAAAAAAGTAGAGCCTTTAGTATTATTTCCTACTGAATATACTTTGTGAAGAGATCCCCCACTTTTATAAACTGTTCTTTTCTCTTTTTCCTGAGACTGTACATATAAATGGGCTTGTCTGGTCATCTCCTTAGAACTCCTCTTTGCTAGAATATCTTTTCCTAGTTATTTTGTGCTGTTCAGTAAATAAAAGTGGCAGGAGAGCCATGGAGTGAAGGGTAAGATCAGGACAGGTTGTGGGCAGGCAGGGTTTATTGGGAGTGAACATGAAGCTTCCTGTCAGTTTCCTTAGAGAAACAAATGAGAACAGAGCTTTGAAAATCAGTGCCTCAACTTGATTTTTGTCTATGTAATAAGGTAAGGATTAATTCTTCTCACATTTTAACCAATAAAAATAATATTGGTGGGATTTAACCTTTGGCCTCTTGCCATGTTCCTGGTATCATGGTGAGCATTTTGCAAGTGCAGTATCATGTCCTCATTTAAACCAAAGGGAAGGCTTTCTTTTAGGAACTGGTTCCAAATGTTACTGGATCCTGTGTGTCAGTGACTGTGTATCCACAGTGACCATCAATTTCATTCAGTCTTTTCAATGTGTTTTTAATGGAGTTACTTATTAATTTGTTTTTTAAAGCTACCTCGTTGTGAATGAACAAAGAAGTTATGTGCATTATCTCATTTTGCATGTCTTTCCTATGAATAATTTGTTCCTGGGGTCTTTGACTCACCCCAGGGTATGTTATGAATTCTAAATATCCAGAGGGTACTTTGTAGGGGGTTGTAAATCTAGAATAGCTTTGCCTAGGGTATGTTGGCATAAAAGCTAGCTTCTTATCCTTCTATCCTTATCCTTCTTATCTATCTATCCTTATCCTTCTTATCCTTCTATCTGGACATACTGGTCTTTTAAAAGAAACCTTAAACATAAACAAAATCACTGCAGTGGAGACTGCAGTCATGAAATTAAAAGACACTTGATACTTGAAAGAACAGCTGTGATAAACCTAGATAGCATATTAAAAAGCAGAGACATCACTGCCTTCATTGGCAGTGGGAAGATCAAAGGAGATCAAACCAGTGAATCCTGAAAGAAATCAACCCTCAATATTCATTGAAAGGACTGATGCTGAAGCTGAAGCTCCAGTACTTTGGCCACCTGATGTGAACAACTGACTTGCTGGAAAAGACCTTGATGCTGGGAAAGATTGAAGGCAGGAGGGGAAGGGGACAACAGAGGATTAGATGGTTGGCTGGCATCATCGACTCAATGGACATGAGGTTGAGCAAACTCCGGGAGATAGTGAAGGACAGGGAAGCTTGGTATACCGCAGTGCGTGGGGTTGCAAAGAGTCGACATGACTTAGCAACTGAACTGAACTGAAACATAAACAGATAAATCTCTTCTATCAAAGGAATATTTTGATTTTGAAACTATGAAAAAGCACAAAGACCTCCTATAGTCTCATTACCCAGAGAGAACCTGCTTTAATATCAACTTATTTCTCTCCATTTTTCTTCTGCATTCATTCAGTCAACAACATTAGTTTCTGTGCACAAATTTACATAAATATAATTGACACAGAATGTTTGTTTTTTACTTTAGGAAAACACTATGCATATAGTTTTGTGTCCTACATTTAAAAGTCCACATAATAACAAGCATTACCTAAATATTAAATAATGTTTTTCATAAATATTACTGTAATAGTTGTAATCCCTCAATTGATTGCTTCCTATTGTGACTTACTTAGATTGTTTTTTCTATGTTTGCATGTTAGGAAATGCTAACTTATAACTGCCCAATTCTTGATAGATTAATATAGTAAGGAGTTTTTAGTCACGTATGGGTTCAGTATTGTGTTCCTGGTTTGCCTCTAATTGGTGACTCACAGATTAAGACTCCTTCATCATTTCACTCTGGCCTCTTCAACACATGTCTCTCAAAGAGGACCTGAGGATTGTGTCTGTTCCAGCCACATAAGAGAGAAAAAGAGCTTGGAGTGTTGTGTGTGGAGATTGCAGGGACTGTATCACATTCTGTTGACTGAAATTCATCACATGGTCACAATGAACTGCAGGAGAGGCTGGGAAATATAGTCCTAATGTGTGTAAAGGAAGAAGAGGAGATGGGTTTGGTGATCATGGTAGTGGCTTCTGGAGCTTTTAGAATTTTGGGGAAATTTGTTTCTTTGCTTCTTGACTTAGAAACAGCATGAACTGTACAGTCAGGACATCATCCCAGGGCTACTTTAATTACCTAAGTCACAGTTTGCTTGATTATAAAATTGAGGCTAATAATACATGTGTTAAGGAATGGTTTGAATTAAAAAATAAAAAGACAAACGTAGCACATACCTCATTTACTCACCAATTTACCTTCTTTCCTTCCTTTTTTTTTTTTTTTATCTGAACTGAGTGAATGTTTCAAGCCATCATAAAAGGCATATAATAACAGCTATTAAAAGCATCAACATCAGATAAAAAAATAACAGTGATCACTGCCTTTGCAGTAACACCAGAGTGTTTACCTGTACTTATTGCACAGCTCATCAGATGACTTGGTAATGAATCTATTACTTGTATACTGTTGGTTGATATTTTCTAGGGAGATGAAAGTATGTGAAGTCAAAAGTGCATAATTTTAAAAGAAAATGAAAGATATTCCTTCTTTACATTGCAGCAGAATAAATATTACTTAAGGCATTATGCTTTTAAGATGCTACTCTATTCCCCAAGGTGGTTGTTACAGGAATTGACAGTGTTTAACAGCTGTTCATAAATAGTACTAAGACTCCACTTGAGTTTTCTCGGTTACTTAAAAAAAGGTCAGGAATGGAATTGAAAAAACTTAAAAAAATATATATTTCTTGATCTACCTTAGGATACAAACCAGATGAGTAAATGAGCTACCTCAATTATGTATCTTTTTTTCCTTTTCATTCTGTGTGGAACAAGCTAATGGATTTGTGAGTCCATTATTTTTCTCAAATTAAGTGTGGGGCAAGTATTATAATTTTTTTGTCTTTAAGCTTTTCTTTGAGCAAATATACCAGTCACGTCAGTATGGAGGAAGAAGCAGCAGATGGGATATCCATAATAGGGGAAAAATAATAATGCTAGAAGTATTTGATTTGCAAAAGTCAAACTGTTCCCAAAATATTCAGGTGTGAGATGTAAAACAGCTTTATATAAACTAAAAAACAGCTTTATATAAACATATATTATCTTTATAGGTAACCTTACTCAGAATCCCTTACTACTCTTTCCTGTTTGTGGGTTCACAATAACCAGAAGTTCCCTTCATTTCCTTGTTTACTGAGTGTTTTTTTTTTAAATCATTAATTGATACTGAATACTGTCATGCATTTTCTGCACCTGTGTAGAACATCACCTATAATATTATCCTATTAATCTGTGTATTGTGGCTTGTGTGCATGCTCAGCATGTCCAGCTCTTTGCGACCCCATGAACTGTAGCCCAGTAAGCTACTTTGTCCATAGGATTTTCCAGGCAAGAATACTAGTGAGTTACCATTTCCTCCTCCAGGGAATCTTCCCGAGCCAGGGATTGAACTTGTGTCTCCTGCAAATCTCCTGCATGGCAGGTGGATTCTTTACCACTGAGCCACTGAAGAAGTCTTAATTCATATTTTTTTCTTTATGAGTTATTAATGTAGTGAATTATGTTGATTGATTTTTGAAGTTTGAACCAGACTTGCATTCTTAGAATGAACCTGCTTAGTTAAGGTGTATTATCTTTTATTTATCATTGAATTGTGTAATATAATATTTTGTTTAGAATTTTTGTGTCTATATTTCTGAGGGCTGTTGGTATATTGTTTACTTGTTTTTGTAATATATGTCTCTGGCTTTGCTATTAGGATCATGTTGGCTGTGTAAAATGAAAAAAATAAAAAAGGTACCCTCCTCCCCCCTGGCCTCCCATATTCGCCTCACCCCCTCTGACAACCACCAATCTGTTCTCTGTATTTTTGAGTATGTTTGTTTTTTAAGATTCCACGTGTAAGTGAGCTTATATGGTATTTGTCTTTTTCTGTCTGACTACTTAGCGTAAGAACCTCAAGGTCCATGCGTGTTGTTGTAAATGATAGTGTTTCCTTCTTTTTTATGGCTGAATAGTATTCGCATATCCTTTGTCTTTTCACCCACTGATGGGCAGTTAGGTGGTGCCCGTGTCTCAGCTGTTGTAAATAGTGCTGCACTGAACACGGGAGTGCGTATATCTTTCCAAGTTAGTGTTTTCATTTTCTGTGGATAAATACCCCAAAATGGAATTGCTGGATCATATAGTGGTTCTATTTTTAACTGTTTGATGGGCTTTCATACTGTTTTTCATAGTGGCTGCTCCAATTTGCATACCCACCAGCAGTGCAGATGTTGTCATCTTGTTGCTGTGGTTTTGCTGTTTGTGGTCAGTGATGTGCTGTGCGTCTCAGGAGTGTTGGTAGAAGCTGTCATGTGACTTGTGGTGTCTTCTTTTTCAGAAAGAGAAGGCACATTACTTATGAGACAGTTATGGGCTGACCTTTCCACACAATACTATTCATATAAAGAAGAGATTATACGTGCTCCTGCAAACCAGGACAGGTTTCAAGAGTCATGTGGAATTTACCATTTTCTTAAGGGTCTTTAAGCATAGATGACCATCACTGTTGGCTTCTTTAGATAGACTTTGTATATCTGTTGTTCCAGAACTATGATTAGTAGTAATCACATTCACTCTCACACTGTCTTCATTTAAACAATAAAGTACATGATCACCTTGAAGAATGACTTAAGAACTTAAGAATTCTTAAACTTAACTTTAAGAATGACTCCTTGACTTCAGTGGTCTTTGATATGAAGCCTGTTTTATGAATGGAATATGACGGCCTTAAGTATTGCCATATTAATTCATGTAGCTTTTGAATGAAGGATGAAGAGGAGATGGAAGGGCCGCCCTGATACTCTTAGGGATGGCGACAGGGAGCCAGAGTTTAAAAACAGTTGCGTAGGACAAAGCTTGATTCTTTGTTCCAAGGCCAAAGCTGTTTCCCACTCATCATTGCTTTCCTGGCATCCAGAACACAGTATGGGTTCAGTAAGTGGTTACCAAATGAAAAAACTAGTAAGAGAACAAACCTTCTAATGAACTTTCCATCTAGTTTCACAATTGCCAAGCAGGACTTCTGTCATGTACACACCCAGTGGGTTTTCTCTCATGCCACTGGGTCATATCTTTAAGCTTGGCTTAGGAAGAAGGCAAAACTAAGGGAGCAGCAGTTCCATGGTCCATGTTGATAAGGTAGGAGGTCATGATGGGGGATGTTAACCTAACGGCTTCATCCTTTGCCAGTTTTCTGGCAGAAGTTAGTTTAGGATTTTCTTCAAGCTGGTCCTATATTGCCACAAAACAGCCCTGGTTAGTATGTGGGGTTCGTCAGGTCCTTCTGATATTGCCAGGAACGAGTCTCCTTAGTGTCAGCTTCACTTTCTCTCAGGTTCTCTCTGAGCTCATGGTAATGGTAGTCCCTATTTACATCACCCACTTCTGCTTTCAGTTAGAGCATCAGTGGATATTTTTTCATTTTCAATTGAAAGGTACCTCAAGAATGCTTCATTTCAATGCCAGTTTTTGTCACTTCATCTGCCTACCGATGGAAACAAAAATAAATATTGCATGGTATTAGCTAGTAGCTTTCCATCCTTGCCATACTACTCATGGACAAAATAAGAGAATGGACTATAAGGAAACAAAGGGAAGGCTGAAAAACACCTGTAATTTAAGTAATCTTTTCTATGTGATGTTAATTCATTTAACAGTGATTGGGTGTCTGAAATCATTTAAGCACTGAATTTGGTTGGGCACATGGATGATCCAAGAATAGTTGCTGCTTCCAAGATCTTCACTGCCTTGTAGAGAGACTGATGTATAAACACCTAGGAATGCGGTAATGTTGGAAGCATGGCTTAATGGTATGGGCACACAGAGGGGAAATGGGTACCTATCCCATTGTGGATGCTGAACAATCAGGGAAGACTTCCTAGAAGAGGTGAAAATTACATTTCTTTTTCTGACTCTATTAAATCTAATATATGTAATAAACAGAGTTTATTCTGACACTAGAATAGAAACTTTGGCCTTCTTTACTTTTTTTTTGGTCTCTCTTTGGTTCTAATGGAAATGATGTCTCAAAATGATTGGTGAAGTATTGGCAATACTAACTCTGAGGAGATAAGTCATAACTTAGATAATTTTGCTATTTGTGTGTCAAGGTAGGAAAGAGAGAAGTGTGCTGCCTGAGGGAAGTGTGCTGCCTTCCGAGATGTGATTCTGTGGATAGTGCACCAAGGGATACTTCTTTGAGTAAACCTCAGGCCTCTGCTTGCCTTTGTAGGTTGTAAACTTTTGGGAACCTAGTCAGAATTTATCAGACTGAAGAGACTGAACACTCACAAACCAGACTTATGAGAATGATGCATGAACCAAAACCCAGAACGGAATGTTTCTGTTAGATTGGAATGTTCATATCTGCCATCCTGTTTGATGTCTTAGAACAGTGGTCCACAACCTTTTTGGTACCAGGGACTGGTTTTGTGGAAGACACTCTTTCTGTGAACCAGACTGGGAGGGTGCTGGTTACATTTATTGTGCACTTTATTTCTATTACTTTTACATCACCTCCACCTGAGATCATCAGGCATTAGACCCGGAAGATTGGGGACCCCTGTCTTAGAAGGGGTTGCTTTGTTTTACCTTTGCACAGGTTTTTTTTTTCTCCCTTTTTAAGCAGAAGACTACATGTCAGCAGAGCTGAGACTTTCATTTACTCATGTACTCAGTAGATATTTATTGGGTAAATGCACTGCTGCTGCTGCTGCTAAATTGCTTCAGTTGTATCCGACTCTGTGTGACCCCATAGACGGCAGCCTACCAGGCTCCTCAGTCCATAGGATTTTCCAGGCAAGAGTACTGGAGTGGGGTGGCATTGCCTTCTCCAGAGTAAATGCACTAGGTGGTGGAAAATACAACAGCTAACATAGTCTCGAGAACTCCATGTATGTTTAATAACTACTGTTAAATGCTTTGCCTGAATTTTCTTGTTGAATCTTCATAAGACATTTCTAAGATATGTCATCGTCCTTATTTCTAGTTTATAGAAGAATCCTCTAAGAGGCCAGCAAGCAGCAGCAGTAGCTGCAGCCTCTAAGAGGCCCTAAGTTGTCCATGTAGGCTAGACTTGTACCTTGAACTAAGTGGACTTTACAAATTTCAGACTACATGACGAACCTCTGAGTGATAGAAAAGCAAAGTCAAGGACCCTTTACTTCTGAGGTCAAAGTCAAGGGACTAGGACCTCTAGTCTCCTGAGCGCTATTCATAAAGTTGTTTGCCTTCACCCAGGAACTCTAATTCATCTTTTCATACCTTCTTCCTCTCTAAAGCTTAATGTAAAACGCCTTAGACTGGGCAAGCCCCCACCAGAGCCCTCCCTTCCTGCTTGAGACCAACCTGACCACCCATCTCCTGGGTTGATTTTATTAGTCAAAGCTCCCAGGAGTCCTGGTATCTCCCCCTTCCCTTCATGAATACTGTAAGCAACACCCATTAGCTGAACAAGGAACTGAGTCTGTTGTATTTTACATTACAGTGATATTCTCAATATAGAAATACATCCACAACCATGGTCCAGTGCCTTTTAACTTCACAGGAGTTGAAATTTAAAGGGATCTTTTGTGAACATTGAAATCCCTGAAGAAGGTGGACAGCTAAGGTTTACCTCTAGGCCAATAGTATGGAACTATAGTGATGGAGAATGATTCTTTCATTGCTTCTGTTTTAACTTCTGTAGCTAAAAGGTCAAACAATTTTTACTTGTTCAGCTTCCTTCAGTTTAAACAAAGTAGTTTTAGTAGTGGTGGAGGATTGTTACAAGGTTTTGATAATGAGGTTGTCTTTCATTTGGAAAAAGTGATGCAACTAAAGTATAATTCTGTCTGGTTTTTAGTAAGCTTATATCCAGCTAACACTCCCCCCTCATTAAATCCCTTTGAACTTTTCAATGGATAAACAGTCTGTAGCACTACTATCATAGCAGTTTTTACTTTCTGCTGTCAATAATAAAAATCTTTTACACTTCAGACCAGGATGATTTCAGATTAGCAGATTTTCTGGACCACTGGGTACCATTCAACTGATACTGAGTAACTTACAAAATATTGAATATTTCAGCTTGGTTGAGATACAGAGTATGAACAAATTAAAAAATTATTTACAGAATGCAAGAAGTGCGGTGACAGACATAAACAAGTGGTAAATCATAGAAGACTGAGTGATCAAGAAAGTCTTTGAGGAGGTGATTTTATGTTGACGTGCAAGGATAAAAAGGAGCCAGTCATAAGAAAAAACTCGAAGCAAGATGTTCTAGGCAGAGGCAGCAGGTGGGTCAGAGATCATAGGAGACCAGGGAGACTTAAAGACAGTGCAATAAGAGGGAGGTGAGAGCCCAGATCACGCAGAGTTGTTTTTTTTTTTTTTTTCCCACACAGAGTTTTGTGAGCCAGATAAGTCATTTTGGATCTATTTTTCTTTCGGCCATGCCATGCAGTATGTGGTGTAGGATCTTAGATCCCCAACCAGGATCAAACTCATACCCCCTGCATTTGAAAGTGTGGATTTTTAACCAGTGGACCACCAGGAAAGTCCCAATATTTTGGGTTTTATTCGAGGTGTAATGTGAAGCTATTGAAAGATTTTGATAAAAACATACCTGAGCTAGAGATTACTTCAGCAATGCTAGATGCCAAACCATCTCCAAGCTTCAGTGAGTCATTTGTTCTTTCTCAGACATCTGCATATTGGCTGCTGTATAGAGGTTTCACTGAGTTTGTCTGTAAGCTACTATTTGGGGCCAGGTCTGTTCCATGTGTCTTTCATCCTCTTTGGACCATTGGGCTAACTGGGGCAGACCTTCACAGGGAGATGTCCCAAATGCAAGAGAGCAAGCCCAACAACTAGCATATATCAAGCCTCTTTGCACTATTATCTGCTAACATCATGCTGGTTGAGCCCAAGAACAGAAGACCCAGATCTCTGGTGGAGTGAACTGCAGGGGCACATGGCAATGGGTGTGAATTCAAAACGGGGCCAGTGATTTATTTGACCACTGATTTTATCTGTTTTGTAAAAAGTTCACAGTTGAACTAGGGTGACTGACTATCTTGCTTGCCCAGCAGTGAGTAACTTCCTGGGCTACAGATCTTTCAGTGCTAAAAGTGAGAAAGTCTCAGGCAAACTAGAATGAGTTGGTTACCCTATGTGGATTGTGCTGTGGTGAGTTGATTAGCAGGGCTGCAGAAAGAGTAGGGAAGAGGTAGACTGATATGATCATCCAAGTGAGAGAAGATAGTGGTTGGATGGTGAGGATGGCAGAAGAGCTAAGAAGAATTGAATGTCTTAGGGATGTATTTTGGAGATAGAGCTCATGGATCTTGCTGATATGTGGAATGTGGTGAATGAAGAAAGGTGTTGAGGATGAGTTAGACCAATTGAATATACTGTTTGCTCAAGTATGATGATCTAAGCTAAAAAGCAGTATCACAAATTTTAGTAATTGTAAGAATATGATAATAAGCTAGTACTTGCAAGTGCATTCTATATTGAAGTCACACAATATGGTATTTCTCTGGAAATTAGTGGAATAAATGGGGAAGTTGCTATATCTAGATCCAGTCCTAAACTAATGAAAACAAGTTGTATCAGAAAAAAAAGATTGCTGCTAACAAAGAGCATACTGTTCATGGGGTTCTCGAGGCAAGCATACTGAAGTGGTTTGCCATTCCCTTCTCCAGTGGGCCACATTCTGTCAGACCTCTCCACCATGACCCATCCCTCTTGGGTGGACCCACACGACATGGCTTAGTTTCATTGAGTTAGAAAAGGCTGTGGTCTGTGTGATCAGATTGGCTAGTTGTCTGTGATTGTGGTTTCAGTCTGTCTGCCCTCTGATGCCCTCTCTCAGCGCCTACTGTCTTACTTGGGTTTCTCTTACCTTGGACATGAGGTATCTCTTCACGACCGCTCCAGCAAAGTCCAGCCGCCGCTCCTTACCTTGGACGTGATATGTGATATATGAACCGTGAACTTCCAGATGTTCACGCTGGTTTTGGTAAAGGCAGAGGAACCAGACATCAAATTGCCATCATCCGCTGGATCATCGAAAAAGCGAGAGAGTTCCAGAAAAACATCTATTTCTGCCACTGACTATGCCAAAGCCTTTGACTGTGTGGATCACAATAAACTGTGGAAAATTCTGAAAGAGATGGGAATACCAGACCACCTGACATGCCTCTTGAGAAACTTGTATGCAGATCAGGAAGCAACAGTTAGAACTGGACATGGAACAACAGACTGGTTCCAGATAGGAAAAGGAGTACGTCAGGGCTGGACATTGTCACCCTGCTTATTTAACTTAATGCAGAGTACATCATGAGAAACGCTGGGCTGGAGGAAGCACAAGCTTGAATCAGGATTGTTGGGAGAAATACCAATAACCTCAGATATGCAAATGACACCACCCATATGGCAGAAAGTGAAGAGGAACTAAAGAGCCTCTTGATGAAAGTGAATGAAGAGAGTGAAATAGTTGGCTTCAAGCTCAACATTCAGAAAACTAAGATCATGGCATCTGGTCCCATCACTTCATGGGAAATAGATGGAGAAACAGTGGAAACAGTGGCTGACTTTTATTATTTTGGGCTCCAAAATCACTGCAGATGGTGATTACAGCCATGAAATTAAAAGACGCTTGCTCCTTGGAAGGGAAGTTATGACCAACCTAGACAGCATATTAAAAAGCAGAGACATTACTTTGTCAACAAAGGTCCATCTAGTCAAGGCCGTGGTTTTTCCAGTAGAATGTATGGATGTGAGAGTTGGAGTATAAAGAAAACTAAGTGCAGAAGAATTAATCCTTTTGAACTGTGGTGTTGGAGAAGACTCTTGAGGGTCCCTTGGACTGCAAGGAGATCCAACCAGTCCATCCTAAAGGAGATCAGT
This sequence comes from Muntiacus reevesi, assembly GCF_963930625.1. Taxonomy (NCBI): domain Eukaryota; kingdom Metazoa; phylum Chordata; class Mammalia; order Artiodactyla; family Cervidae; genus Muntiacus; species Muntiacus reevesi. Next base: position 92,560,899 of record NC_089252.1, read on the forward strand.
CCTGGGTGTTCATTGGAGGGACTGATGTTTAAGGTGGAACTTCAACACTTTGGCCACCTGATGAAAAGAGCTGACTCATTGGAAAAGACCCTGATGCTGGGAAAGATTGAGGGCAGGAGGAGAAGGGGAAGACAGAGGATGAGATGGTTCGTTGGATGACATCACTGACACAATGGACATGGGTTTGGGTGGACTCCAGGAGTTGGTGATGGACAGGGAGGCCTGGCCTGCTGTGGTTCATGGGGTTGCAAAGAGTCGGACATGACTGAGGGACTGGACTGAACTGAACTGAACTGAACAAAGATCGTCTTCCTAATAACATTCACTGGCTTCCCAAGCTCAACACGGCACTTTGCATTATAATAGTGAGGAAGCAAGCCATGGTTGTTGGAGAATGTGTGTGTTCTCTTCATTTTGATTTGTCAGTGGCTCATCCCCTCATGATTTATAGTTTACTTTGACATTGTAACACTATCTTGGGTGATAGTGTGCCTGATGTGGTAGAAATCAGGTTAGAACAGGATTCAAAAGGTGTGAATTTGAGTTGTGGCTTTCATATTCACCATTTTCTCTTTCTTTTTTTTTTTTGCAGGGATGGGGACATTACATGGAACTGTGATTAGGCACTGCCAATTCCTTTTCCCCACCTGTTTAGTTTGCTATCTTGAGTCATTAGGAGAACCATTTCCCCAGAACATTCAGGGATGCTATGTGAATTAACATTGAGTTAATACCAGTTTTCATGAGGGTAGTGCCACTAAATACTTTTGTGATCTCAATGACTGACTTGGCATATTTGGACTCTGTAAGTCCTCTGTGACCTGGGAACCACAATTTAAGGATGTTGTGAGGATCCCATGAGAGATTGTATGTGAAGGTGCTCTGTGAGGTCCTATCAATATTATGCTCTTTTCCATCAGGACAATCAATTTCCAGGCCTGAATTCATATTGGCTTCCTTTTTTTTTTTATCCACTCTACCACTACCCATCCATGTAGTGGTGATGAAAACGTATTTTTTGGAAGGCATGGCAGAGAAAATATCTCCTTTCTATTAGTTCTTGATTCTTCTACTTACCTCTTGGCTGCCTTTGTGAAGCTAAATCTCCTGAATTCTTCTATAATTTTTTTACATTAGATCTTGGAAAGGTACTTAACCTCCATGTGCCTTAGTTTTCCCCTCTAAAGGATTAGTAATATTTCTTACTTCAGAGACTTTTTGTCTCTTCTTCATGTTATTAATAATTGTAATAATGTATTGTGTTTCCAGTAGAACAGTGGATGAAAATTGTAACTGTTCAGTGAGTGTTACCTCCTTTATTATTAGTGCTGTTACTTTTTGCACATAAGTTTCCTGCTAAATTTACTTGATTTGTAGACCTGAGTGGGATAGAAGTATCTGGTTATATATTGATACAAAAATGCAGTCCCTGTTGTTATGAACTCTAAGGGGTACTTCAGAATAAATTTTCAGTATTTATTTTTTGGTGATTTGTAGTTTTTCTAGTGGTTAGTGAACCCCATTTGATGAATTTATTGTATTGTGCAAAGTGGTTTTGATCATATCAAATGCAGTGTTTTTGAATCTCAGCCCACTGAAACCTTACTTTGTTTTCTCTTGTGTATTGGCCAGAATCTGTTTTAGCTTTTACTGCACTTTGGCCAACTCTCTGCTCTTAAGTATTTGAGTTTTTCTTTCTTTGTCCTAGCTTCTTTATGTGTTCTGTTTGTGCTCTTGATTTATTAAATCTCTAGGATCATCCTTTCTTTGGGATGGGAGCAGAGTCTTTTCGACAGACAGCCTGGGAAATCTAACACAGCCTCCAGGGTGTACTTCATGTTCAGTTCACTCCAGTAACTGATTAGAGATCAATAAATGCACAGTGCTAGTGTATATTATGTGCTTTTCCTGGAAAACAGATCTGTATTCAGTGGGCTAAATAGTATAAGAGGCATTTTTCAGTTGGCATGCCTTTGTAACTATAAATAACTACAGCTAATTCTGGAAGATTTTTTTCTTAAAAAATAAAATTCTGTTTTAATGTTTAAACTCATGGGCAGTCTGGTATCTTTTTCCTTTTGGAAGGATGTGAAACCTTGAAGGATAGAGAAATAATTTTATGACTATTTAACACTTCAAACAAATGAAATGAACACTAAAACTCTGTCTAGCTAAAAAGTTTATCAAGGCCACAGTAGCTTTGAGATTGGCAGTAGAAATTGTCATGGTCTTCACTTGACTGAAATATGTATGGAGGCATATTGAAAGGAATGCAGTATCACTACATTATACTTTTTATAGGTAGTTATGTACAGTCTCAGTTATTCTTTATATAATATGTGGGGCAAGATAGGAATTATTTCTTTCTCTCCGATGACAAAACAGGTTCATAGAGCTCAAGAAATTTGGTCAAAGTGGCAAATTTGGTCAAACTGGCAGATAGGCCTACCCCTAACATTTGTAGGACTGGATAGAAACCCACATCCCATATGTTCAAAATACAGTTATAAATCAAGCTAACAATTTATCGCAAAGAGTGGGACAAAGTGTTGGACATGACTGAGCGACTAAGCACAAGCACGCAACAGTTATCAGATCAACTAACATATACCCCAAAATGGAATAAAGTGTCTTACCTAGACAAGCATGCTTTCATAATGACCTGGTAGGTTTGTCTTGAATCTTATATTTCTGAGTTCTGTTTTTGTTTTTTTTCCCCTGGCCACACTGTATGACTTGTGGAATTTTGTTGCTTGACCGGGCTGATCTTATTCTTTGACCTCGGCAGGGAAAGTGCAGTGGCCCAACCACTGGACCGTAAGGGAATTCCACATATTCCTGGACTTTCATATAAGAATGTACAGCATAGGGATTACCACACCCTGGCCTGTGGTTTCTCTTTTCACACCAGCTCCATGCAGTCTTGTAAGATGTCTCACGTACATTCATGCCCATATCCATCCTCCTCTCTTGCACATAGCCACCCCACAGGCCTAAGAGTATACATAGAGGCACCATATTCTTCCCTTAGAAGGCCAGGTCTTGAGAAGAGACCCACACTGGATCATTTGGGCACAGATTTTAAGGAGATAGACTCTGGGCATGTCTCCTTTTTTTAATGGACTCTTTATCCCATCCTATCATGAAGTCTGATGATGAGGCTAGTAGTGGAGTATCCAGTATACAAGTTGGATTCACAAGGATTGTTTGTCCACTTCAGTCACATTATTAGTAAGTTTAGAGGAAAACAAAGTTTGTTCCTTCATTCACTGTGCATTTATCATGTGCAGGTACTTGGGACTAGAGATGTAGCTATGAGTAAGACATTTCTTTGGAAGAGTTTTATATTCTAGTGGGAGGATATAGAAAAATAAACATGTAAGTAATTGTAAAATAATGTCTGAAGATTATCAGTGCCATGAAGAAAATAAGAGGATAGTGAGTTAGTGATCTAAGGGGAGGGGAGGGTAAGGGGGCAATGGTCAAGGAACCCTTCTCTGAAGAAGCGACATTTGCGATGTGAATGCTGAACAGCTGCAAGAAGATCTAAGGGAGGAGTGTTTCCAGCTGGTGGAATAACATGGGTCTTGGCCATGAGATTGGAAGCTTCAGGGGGACAGAAAGACCATCATGGAATCTTGGGTGTAGTTGATCGGGGAGAGGAGACAGTTGAGGCTGCAGAGAAAAAGAGGTTCTAGGAGGTTAGTAGGGTGTTGTCTGCCCTGTAAGAGATTTGGATTTTTTCTGGTAGGAACTTTTGAATGATATTAAACAGGGGAGTGACAGTAAAACTTCCAGATACAATTCACTACCTTACAGTTACCTCAAAGTGACCTGTCAAAATTTTAATTAATTTTCCAATTTTAAAGGAAGCCCCCTGCCATACAGAATCCCTCCTCTCTTACAGTGGTTGAATGTCATAGATATATTTTGTGGACATTTTGAAGACTTAAACATCGGTGCTCCTGGCAAGTAATGTGAAAAAAAGATGGCCATATATTTAGCTATCAAGTTTCATGTCTTTTGCTAAAAATATAAAACCAAAGAGTTCTGAGCATAAATATAGGCATGCTCTTGGTGTTGGTTATTTCATAACTATTCTTAGGTGCCAAATGTCTTCATCTTTGTGCGATTTATAGTAATGTAAGTAATGTGTTGGAGACTAACAAATCAAAATCTCATTTCAGAAATGTGACACAAATGTTGTGTGTTGACTTATTGTTTCATGTGTTAGATTTCTGATGCATCTCCTAAAATACCTTCTTGAAAGGAGTAACAGAAAACAATTGTGGTACCATATATTCTGCTGTATGTACTTCCTTATTGTTAGGAGATTGCTAATCAATTCTTAATTGTGTTTAATAACTTATTAGTGTACTTCAGTGTAGGGACATGCAGCAATTTAAAATCTTTTGATATCAAGGCACTGAGAAGTATTTTGATGCTTGTTAAAAGAGAACAAAGAGCAGTTTTGGGTTTTATTATAATGATTTTTTTTTTAACCACTAAAGATGTTTTCTCAACAATAACCAGATGTGTAACATAGAAGCAGCTGCATTAAATTTTCATTTTTATGCATAATATTGGAAATCTTAGACAAGGTTTATTGTATGTTTGGAAAATGAAATGATCTTTTCATAGTCTGAACAGCTGTGTAAAACAGAATGAAAACATCTTCTCCTGTCTCCAAGTGACCATCTGTTTTTATGGAACTTGACAGGTAATTTATTAATTTTAAGAGGTTTGTTTTAGTGAAATGTTGGCAAATGTGCTTGTAGCAGATTTTTAGGAAATACTGTAAAGCTCTGGAGTTTTTAAGGGCCATTCTAAAGGTCTGGTAGAATGTTTAAAATCTTTTTTTCCTATATGTTTTGAGTAGATAAAAATATTTGCCAAAGAATGATAGAATAGGGAATACAGGCATCAGCGACACATTTACGTCTTTCATTTTGCTTTTGGCTGATTTTAGGAATACGACCTGTTCCATTAAGAAATAGTTTATTTAAAAAAATAGAGAGTTTATTTAATTTTTCTTTCATGTATATGTTCTTTTTAGCAGAAAAATTAAAGTAAAAAAATAAGTGGCAAGTTAACTTTTACAACTGTGTCATCCTCTATTCTAGCTGTCACTGCACTTTGTTAGGGTCCTCCTGGCATTGCCTCACATTTTGCAGGAGATGTCAGCTCTTTTTCATATTCATCTGTCGCCTTTAAGGTGTCACTGAATTACCCAGACTGAATGCAAAATGCTATGAAACGCCATAGTTATTATGCTGAGTGCAAACGCATGTGGGAATTCTTTATGATGGGTCCTTACTCATGTCTTTATACTTTATTTATTCCAGTGTGCTTAGCAAGCCAGCCTGGCCTTGTTTCTCTCCAGGTAGATGAAATGGCTGGAAACTGTCCTACCTATTTTTATTTGGGAAGCTGAAATATTTTTAAGATTATTCCCCATGGTGGATGAATAGAGTCAAGCTTCATCAGTTCTCTCTCTGCCTCAGTCACCAACTAACTCTAGAACTTAATCATCTTTAGCTTAATTCCACAATCTGCGTAGTGAGGTTAATGACATCTTCTTGTCTACTTCACTGGGATAGCATTAGAAAAATGAATTGAATGTGGTGACTGTTTTTTGGAAAACTTTTGCCTACTCTGTCTTTTCAGACTTCAAGATGTGATCAGGTAAACAAAACAGTTCAGATTATTGTCTGTAATACTGCTCTCTGATAGTGGGGATGAGGATAGTGATGATGGTGGTATTGGTATAAGAATAAGAGTGATTATTGTAAATGGCAAGCATCTTAGACTAGTGACCAAGCTCATGGACCTTGGAATCAAACTATCTTGGTTTAAATCCCTGTTATTTACTAGTTGTGACATTGTATAGGAAATAGGAATGAAGACCATCCCCAAGGAAAAAAAAAAAAGCATAAAAGCAAAATGACTGTCTGAGGACCTTACAAATAACTGTGAAAAGAAGAGAAGTGAAAAGCAAAGGAGAAAATGAAAGACATACCCATTTGAAGGCAGAGTTCCAAAGAATGGCAAGGAGATATAAGAAAGCCTTCCTTAGCTATCAGTGCAAAGAAATAGAGGGAAACAATGGAATGGGAAAGACTAGAGATCTCTTCAAGAAAATTAGAGATGCCAAGGGAACATTTCATGCAAATATGGGCTCAGTAAAGTGGACCTAACAGAAGCAGAAGATATTAAGAAGAGGTGGCAAGAATACAGAGAAGCACTGTACAAAAAAGATCTTTACGACCCAGATAATCATGATGGTATGATCACTCACCTAGAGCCAGACATCCTGGAATGTGAAGTCAAGTGGGCCTTAAGAAGCATCACTACGAACAAAGTTAGTGGAGGTGATGGAATTCCAGTTGAGCTATTTCAAATCCTGAAAGATGATGCTGTCAAAATGCTATACTCAATGTGCCTGCAAATTTGGAAAACTCGGCAGTGGCCACAGGACTGGAAAAGGTCAGTTTTCATTCCAATCTCAAAGGAAGGCAATGCCAAAGAATGCTCAAACTACCGCACAATTGCACTCATCTCACACGCTAGTAAAGTAATGCTCAAAATTCTCCAAGCCAGGCTTCAGCAATACGTGAACCGTGAACTTCCAGATGTTCAAGCTGGTTTTAGAAAAGGCAGAGGAACCAGACATTAAGTTGCCAACATCCGCTGGATCATCAAAAAAGCAAGAGAGTTCCAGAAAAACATCTATTTCTGCTTTATTGACTATGCCAAAGCCTTTGACTGTGTGGATCAAAATAAACTGTGGAAAATTTGGAAAGAGGTGGGCATACCAGACCACCTGACCTGCCTCTTGGGAAACCTGTATTCAGGTCAGGAAGCAACAGTTAGAACTGGACATGGAATAACAGACTGCTTCCAGATAGGAAAAGGAGTATGTCAAGGCTGTATATTGTCATCCTGCTTATTTAACTTACATGTAGAATACATCATGAGAAACGCTGGGCTGGAAGAAGCACAAGCTGGAATGAAGATTGCCGGGAGAAATATCAATAACCTCAGATATGCAGATGACACTACCCTTATGACAGAAGGTGAAGAGGAACTAAAGAGCCTCTTGATGAAATTGAAAGAGGAGAGTGAAAAAGTTGGCTTAAAGCTCAACATTCAGAAAACTAAGATCAGGGCATCTGGTCCCATCACCTCATGGGAAATAGATGGAAAAACAGTGGAAACGGTGTCAGGCTTTATTTTTGGGGGCTCCAAAATCACTGCAGATGGTGATTGCAGCCATGAAATTAAAAGACGCTTACTCCTTGGAAGGAAAGTTAATGACCAACCTCAACAGCATATTAAAAAGCAGAGACATTACATTGCCAACAAAGGTCCTTTACGTCAAGGCTATGGTTTTTCCAGTGGTCATGTATGGATGTGAGAGTTGGACTATAAAGAAGGCTGATCACTAAAGAATTGATGCTTTTGAACTGTGCTGTTGGAGAAGACTCTTGAGAGTCCCTTGGACTGCTAGGAGATCCAACCAGTCCATTGAAATGAGGTCAGCCCTGGGTGTTCATTGGAAGGACTGATGTTGAAGTTGAAACTACAGTATTTTGGCCACCTGATGAAAAGAGCTGACTCATTGGAAAAGACCCTGATGCTGGGAAAGATTGAGGGCAGGAGGAGAAGGGGACGACAGAGGTTGAGATGGTTGGATGGCATCACAGACTCAGTGGACATGGGTTTGTGTGGACTCCGGGAGTTGGTGATGGACAGGGAGGCCTGGCATACTGCGGTTCATGGGATCACAAAGAGTCAGACACGACTGAACGACTGAACTAAACTGATTTGCTAGTGTGACCTTGGGCAAATTACTTAAATCTCTGAACCTAATAAGTCAGTTTTTGGATTAGGACCTGCATTTGCCTTGGCTTGAGTCCTAACTTCTGTATAATGTTGCCTTCAAAACAAAAACAGAAAAGCCCTGGAACATGTTCTAGAGCATTTGAAAACATCATCTGACAGTTTAAAAATGGGAGAAACCAGAGACATTTTTATATTCTCTAAAATACTCCTTAAAATTTAAACAGTATGTCATAGGCATCCCTGGTGGCTCAGATAGTAAAGAATCTGCATGCAATGCAGGAGACCTGGATTGGATCCCTGGGTCAGGAAGATCCCCTGGAAAAGGGAGTAGCTATCCACTCCAGTATTCTCGCCTGGAAAATTCCATGGACAAAGTAGCCTAGCAGACTACAGTCCATGGGGTTTCAAAGAGTTTGCCGTGGCTGAATGGCTAAAATTTCACTTTACTTCATACGCTCATAGACTGAAGCAGGTAGATTGACTGAAATTGGCATATTGGAACTCTGCTACAAAGATTGCTTATTTCTGCTCTCTCACAATCAATGAATCTTGCTATTATGAATAGTTCTTTTTTTTTTTTTTTTTGAGTAAAGCACTTCCTTTGCAAAAAGAGATTATTCTCCCATGCATTGTAGGTTGTTCTGGGGACTTGTTTAGAGATAACTTCCTCAGGTGGTGAACTGATAAAGAATTTGCCTTGGTAAATTGGTAAATTATTTGACTTGGGTTGGATCCCTGGGTTAGGAAGGTCCCCTGGAGGAGGAAATGGCAACCCACTGCAGTATTCTTGCCTGTAGAATCCCAGGGACAGAGGAGCCTAGCGGGCTGCAGTCCATGGGATCCTAAAGAGTCAGATACGACTGAGCACTCTCGCACACACACTGATAAATGAAATCTCTGAGGTTAACTGGTACTGTTATCTTAACTTGGAAGTTTCTGTCCTGTGAATCTGGTAATGCAGTTTTGGCCATAGCTAGGAAAGAGCCTCTCTAGATTGTCAGTAGCTACAGTCTCTCAGGAAGTCATTGAGATTTATAAGTAACATACTCAGTCTGTGTGTGAGCCTGGTCGGTCGTGTCTGACTCTTTGCAACCCCGTGGATTGTAAACCACCAGGCTCCTTTGTCCATGGAATTTTCCAAGCTAGAATACTGGAATAGGTTGCCATTTCCTACTCCAGGGTATCTTGCCAACCTAGGGATCAAACCCGCATCTCTTCTACCTCCTGCATTGACAGGCCTGTATCTTATAAACTTCCTGGGTGACACAGTGATAAAGATACTCTGTCTTTGTAACAGAAAGGAATAATAAAGAGTCTGATTAAAAAGTGGAAATAAAAGCTTTTTTAAATTACACTGCAATTTATTTCACTGCACAAGTGGTTCTGATAAAGTGGGGGCGATTTTTTGTTACTTGAAGATTGAAGTTGGTTGATGTTGGCATCATTTTGCAAATGTTGAAGAAAATCCATCACAGAAATAATTGAAATAACCAGGGACTCAGACAGGGGAGTGAGAGCAGCAGCAAGGAGAAAGCATTTTGGCAGTGATATGTGCATTCCTGGTGTAGTCAGGTAGTGATTCTAGAAGCTTACTGGCATTGGTAGCTGGAGAAGGATGATATAGTGGCCAGGTTTCAAAGAATGTTCTTTGCCTCCTGTCTAAGTGTCACAGTGCTCAACCTTTATCATTGTTATCAGTATGATCATTTTTTCCTTACACCTTTCCTTACCCTCCTAGGAGAGCAGAAAGGAAGCCCTGAGTGTCCTCTTCCTGTTACTATGGTCAGCACCATGTTGATTCAGAACTGATTCAAGAGAGAGCTGGATCCAAAGCAGTGATAGTCTCGTTCAGAGGGCTGAGTTGGTAGGATAAATTAAAAGTGCCCTGAGGCTTGAATATGTAGGGACTAGGCAGGAAATAATAAGGAGGTCAAGATAGCAGGAAATAATAAGGAGGTCAAGATAGCAGAAACAGGCTAATGGGAAAGAGAGCACAGTAGGAAATGAGGTCATATTGGGATACTGGGAATTCAAATTGTTTAGGACCTTGTAAGCAGGCAGAAGAGTGTTGACTTTAAATCTGCATAAAAAGAGATCACTTTGCAATGGTGTTGTTTATTTGTAACTTTTCAGAAGTTTATTGAATCATGTTTTACATATCATTTCATTTACTCACATCAGGAGCACAGTTTAATGACTTTTGCTAATAGGTTTACCATCAACATAGTGCTGTTTAGAAAATTTTCATCCTCCAGTATGACTCCTCATGCCTTTTTACTGTTAACTCCATTTGTAGGCAACCATTATTCTACTTTCTTTTCCTATAAGATTTGCCTTTTCTGTAAATGTAATCATATAACATGTAGTCTTGTTTCTGGTTTCTGTCACATAATGTGATTTTTTTTGAAGTTCATTTATGTCATTAAATGCATTAGTAGTTTCTTTTTTGTATTTCTGAATATTTTTTGAATTAATACCCACTATATGGATATAGCACATTTTATCTATTCACTTGCTAGTAGATGCACATTTAGGTTGTTTTGAATTATTGGCTGTTCTGATTAGTTGTGCTTTGAATATTTGTGTGCAGATCTTGTTTGGAATTTGTCTGTTTTTCTTGGGTAGTGTGACGGGCAGAATTCTGGCCCCATGACCTTCACCCCTGGTGTTGTACCCATGGGTATGGGACTTGCAGTGGCCAAAGGCATTTTATGGTTATAATTAAGGTTACTGATTAGTTGACCTTAATATAGAGAGATTATCCTGGTGAACTCTGTGTGATCAGTTCAGTTCAATTCAGATGCTCAGTCATGTCCGACTCTATGTGACTCCATGGACTGCAGCACGCCAGGCCTCCCTGTCCATCACCAACTCCTGGAGTTTACCCAAACTCATGTCCATTGAGCCAGTGATGCCATCCAACCATCTCATCCTCTGTCGTCCCCTTCTTCTCTTGCCCTCAATCTTTCCCAGCATCAGGGTCTTTTCCAGTGAGTCAGCTCTCCCCATGAGGTGGCCGAAGTATTGGAGTTTCAGCTTCAGCATCAGTCCTTCCAATGGACACTCAGGACTCATCTCCTTTAGGATACAATGGTTGGATCTCCTTGCTGTCTGAGGGACTCTCAAGAATCTTCTTCAACACCACAGTTCAAAAGCATCAATTCCTTGGTGCTCTTATATAGTCCAACTCTGACATCCATACATGTCTACTGGAAAAACCATAGCCTTGACTAGACGGACCTTTGTTGGCAAAGTAATGTCTCTGCTTTTTAATATGCTGTCTAGGTTGGTCATAATTTTCCTTCTAAGGAATAAGCGTCTTTTAATTTCATGACTGCAGTCACCATCTGCAGTGATTTTGGAGCCCAAAAAAATAAAGTCAGGTGCTGTTTCTACTATTTCCCCGTTTATTTGCCATGAAGTGATGGACCGGATGCCTTGATCTTAGTTTTCTGAATGTAGAGCTTTAAGCCAAATTTTTACTCTCTTCTTTCACTTTCATCAAGAGGCTTTTTAGTTCTTCTTGATTTTCTGCCATAAGGGTGGTATCATCTGCATATCTGAGATTATTGATATTTCTCCTGGCAATCTTCATTCTAGCTTGTGTTTCTTCCATCCCAGCATTTCTCATGATGTACTCTGCATATAAGTTAAATAAGCAGGGTGACAATATACAGCCTTGATGTACTCCTTTTCCTATCTGGAATCAGTCTGTTGTTCCATGTCCAGTTCTTACTGTTGCTTCCTGACCTGCATACAGGTTTCTCAAGAGGCAGGTCGGATGGTCTGGTGTTCCATCTCTTTAAGAATTTTCCGCTGTTTATTGTGATCCACACAGTCAAAGGCTTTGGCCTAGTCAGTGGCAGAAATAGGTGTTTTTCTGGAATTCTCTTGCTTTTTCGATGATCCAGCAGATATTGGCAATTTGATCTCTGGTTCCTCTGCCTTTTCTAAAACCAGCTTGAACATCTGGAAGTTCACGGTTCACGTATTGCTGAAGCCTGGCTTGGAGAATTTTGAGCATTACTTTACTAGTGTGTGAGATGAGTGCAATTGTGTGGTAGTTTGAGCGTTCTTTGGCATTGCCTTTCTTTGGGATTGGGATGAAAACTGACCTTTTCCAGTCCTGTGGCCACTGCTGAGTTTTCCAAATTTGCAGGCACATTGAGTATAGCATTTTGACAGCATCATCTTTCAGGATTTGAAATAGCTCAACTGGAATTCCATCACCTCCACTAGCTTTGTTTGTAGTGAGGCTTCCGCCCCCATGTGGTCACATGAACCCTTAAAAGCCAAAGAGGAAATTAGAGGAATTCAAAGATTGGAACAATCAGAAGGATTTGATGCAGTATTGTCGGCTTGAGGATTAAGGATCATATGTCAAGGAAATGAAGACCTCATCCAATGAATGAATGTAAGGCACCCAGTTCTGCCAATAACCAGTGAACTTGGAAATTGACCCCGATCCTTGAATCAGTATCATGCATGTGTGTGTGCAAAGTCGCTTCAGTCATGTTCAATGCTTTGAGACCCTATGGACTGTATTCTACCAGGCTTCTCTGTCCATGGGATTCTCCAGGCAGGAATAGTGGAGTGGGTTGCCATATCCTCCTCAGGGGATCTTCCTTACCCAGGGATTGAACTCATGTCTCTTGGGTCTCCTGCATTGGCAGGTGGGTTCTTTACCACTAGTGCCACCTGGGAAGCCCAATGAGTATCACAGTCCTGGCTAATATCTTGGTTTTAGCCAGATGAGATCCTTCCACACTGTGCTTGACCTCAGACCCACAAACACTGTGAGATAATAAATGAATGCTCTTTTAAAATATTATGTTTATTGTATCTGTTACAACAGCAATAGAAAACTTAAGAGAGTAGGTTCCTAGGATGGAATTGCTGGGTCAAATGGTAAGTTCCTACTTTAAGAAACTTTGCAGTGGTTTTGAATGGAGCAATAACATGATATTTTGCAAGGATCCTCTGGTAATGCTGAATTAGGCCTTTAGAGGGACCAAATGAGGATGCAAGCAGAATCAGAGTTATTAATTTATTGCATGCCCGTCTCTTTTAGAAACATACTTAACATTTATTCTCTTAAAGAAAAAGTGTTTTGGGCAAGTCACTTGTGATTGACAGACCTCCCAATCCTTTTGACAAAGAAATATGGGAGAGTATATTAAGTTGAACCCAGTCTATTTTGTGCCACGTGTGGTTGCCACGATCCTTTTTAGGAGGAGACAGCTGTGCACTAAGTACTTTTGGTCTTGTGCCTTACTAGTTTAGTTGAATATTTGGAGTTTGCTCTTGAAAACTGCTGTGGGGACATCTAAAGATGGTGTTAAGCAACATTGGTTAAATGCCTTACTAACTCCCCTGTGTCAGTGCACAGGGATATATGTATGAGAAATGTGTTTATTAGAAAGGGGCTGGGCAACCATGTATTTAAAGGATAAAATACTCTTTAGAGGCAGTTAACAGGGTTTACTGTGCAAGATACGGTGGAGGGGGGAAAGCTTTGGTTTCAGGAGCACACACTCAACCAAATACATGGGATCTCATTTTCAGAGGGTCTTGCCCAGGTTTCCTGTTCATGCACCTATAAGTTTCCACAAGCAATTCAATTTTATTTGACATTTATTGGGTTACACTTGGCATTTCCAAGTACAGCAGACATTTTTTTTTCCTTTCTGACAACTCAGTTGCAAAATCATGATTGGCACTCTGTAATACTCAGCTCAGTTGTGTTCACAACTGACCAATGGTAAGTTTATAAAAGATGAATCAGTTTCAGATTTTGTAATCCATGCATTGTGACCCTACAAGTGGAGCTAATCTTAATTGTTAATCGAAAGGGTGTCTCTGCTAGTGGTCTGGTATCTTAGGCTTCATTTCTGGACTCAGTACTTTGGCTAGTCTGTATGTGTCTCTTAGTGTCCTCTGAGGAGCACTCAGCAAATTTTGAGTTAAATAATAAATATAGCTACTTTATATCTTTCATTATCTTTAAATTAATTTATTTAGCCCTTTTTCCCCTCAATTAAAAAAAAAGATCAAGTGGAATTATGCCCCCCGGAACTTTCCACTGTTGTCAGTTTGATTTATGGCCTTCCAGAATGAGGTATGAATGTGTAAGTGCATATACTTAGCCACAAAATGTGGCTTATAATGTACCTAACTTTTCATTTCACTTAAGTCATGATAGGTATCCATGATGAGGGAGTAACGCTCTACACTATAAATATATACAAAATCATTATTAGCTACACTTTACCTTATCTAACCAATCCTGTTTCTTAGGCATTTAGGATGCCTGTGTTCCTCTTTTATGAACACCCCTGCTGTGAACACCCTTAGTCTGTGGATCCATGTTCACTCAGGTGTTAATTGCTGCAGGAGTGGAACTGCTTGTTTCTAAGTGTACGATCCTTACTGCCTGTAAAATGTACCAGGGATCCCCTTTGAAGGTGTCTTGGTTTGGGATTTAGCCACAATAAATTTATTAAAATCTATTCAGATTTTTTTCCCCTTAACTTTATATTACATACAGTATGAATGATAAGGTTTTTTTTTTTCTAAGTGATGAGAAATAAAGCCTTTTGTTCTAAATGGTGAGGTATTAAGCAGTGATTACTGTGTCAGTCTCATCCAATTTCAGGTTTCATCTCAGAAAAACAAAGTTCTCTGAGCTCTTGTCATTAATTAAGTTAGGTGTAGAGAACATATTCCTCACTTAAATTAATGCCACTTGACATTCTAAATTCTTCTACTCTTAATCTTGTAATTGCCTGATTTTGCCCTGATTTATAAATTGTGAACTTGGATCCTTTATTCTACTGAAAACTCAATTGTAAAAGGATCTGTTAATGAGAAGCAATAATTTTATTTTATGTTCAGCTTTAATATACATTTGGATGTTACATACAACTGAAACTTTTAATTACTTCTTTTAAAGAACATTTTAGGATTTCATGATTTGAGTTTTAGTCTTTGGAGAACATCAAATTTTAGAAAGTACCGTGGACGAACCTCAGGATTTTATGCAAGGGCAGGAATTCTCAGACATTTTCACAGAGGCTCAGCCTCCCCTGTACCTCCTCATGCTGTGGGCCTGAGTGAATGCTTGTCTCCTCCGAGGCCCAAGCTGAATCACACCAGACCTTCTGAGGCTCAGGCTCCTCCCACCAACTTTTGGCAAACTTTAACCAGTAAAAGAAAGGAGATGGAAGACCAAGGAAGCCTGCAGATAAATCCCTTGCTCTGCTTTTCTGCCCCGTCTCATCCCTTCCTCCTCCCGCATGGCCTATTCCCAGACACAGTGATACCTGTGGTCTCTCTGGAGACATCTATTCTCCATGGCCAGCCATCCAGCAGAAGCACTGGCCACCTTGGCAGCTGCCACTTTGGATTCCTTTCCTGCATGCCTAACTTGCTGCCCAGTTCTTCTCACCCTGGCTACCCTGATATTCTACCTTCAAATACAAAATTCACTTTGCATATGTTTTTAAAAATATGCTCTAGTTTTTTATTTTTATTTATTTTTTCTATTTTTTTTCCATTTATTAGTTGGAGGCTAATTACTTTACAATATTGTAGTGGTTTTTGTCATACATTGACATGAATCAACCATGGATTTACATGTATTCCCCATCCCGATCCCCCCTCCCACCTCCCTCTCCACCCGATTCCTCTGGGTCTTCCCAGTGCACCAGGCCTGAGCACTTGTCTCATGCATCCAGCCTGGGCTGGTGATCTGTTTCACCCTAGATAATATACATGTTTCGATACTGTTCTCTCGAAACATCCCACCCTCGCCTTCTCTCACAGAGTCCAAAAGTCTGTTCTGTACATCTGTGTCTCTTTCTGTTTTGTGTATAGGGTTATCGTTACCATCTTTCTAAATTCCATATATATGCTATATACTATATATACTGTATACTATATACTATATCCGTATATACTATATTGGTCTTTATCTTTCTGGATTACTTCACTCTGTATGATGGGCTCCAGTTTCATCCATTTCATTAGAACTGATTCAAATGAATTCTTTTTAATGGCTGAGTAATATTCCATGGTGTATATGTACCATAGCTTCCTTATCCATTCGTCTGCTGATGGGCATCTAGGTTGCTTCCATGTCCTGGCTATTATAAACAGTGCTGCGATGAACATTGGGGTGCACATGTCTCTTTCAGATCTGGATTCATCGGTGTGTATGCCCAGAAGTGGGACTGCTGGGTCATATGGCAGTTCTAATTCCAGTTTTTTAAGAAATCTCCACACTGTTTTCCATAGTGGCTGTGTTAGTTTGCATTCCCACCAACAGTGTAAGAGGGTTCCCTTTTCTCCACACCCTCTCCAGCATTTATTGCTTGTAGACTTTTGGATAGCAGCCATCCTGACTGACGTGTAATGGTACCTCATTGTGGTTTTGATTTGCATTTCTCTGATAATGAGTGATGTTGAGCATCTTTTCAAGTGTTTGTTAGCCATCTGTATGTCTTCTTTGGAGAAATGTCTGTTTAGTTCTTTGGCCCATTTTTTGATTGGGTCATTTATTTTTCTGGACTTGAGCTGCAGGAGTTGCTTGTATATTTTTGAGATTAATCCTTTGTCTGTTGCTTCATTTACTACTATTTTTTCCCAATCTGAGGGCTGTCTTTTCACCTTGCTTATAGTTTCCTTTGTTGCGCAAAAGCTTTGAAGTTTAATTAGGTCCCATTTGTTTATTTTTGCTCTTGTTTTTTAGAGAAGCCCATCTAAGATGTCTTGAAAGCATAAAATGCCACCATTATTTTGTGTAAATATTTATTGTTACTAGGTAATTTCTACAGACGCAAGCTCTTATTCTTGATGAGGTGACTCAATTTTTTACCTCTTGTGTACAAAAATAGCTTTTAAAATTATATATGCATGAAATTTATATTATGTGTGTTGATTGTATTATTGATTTTGTACTATTCATTACAAGTAGTGTATATTAATTGCATAAATAATTGTATAGCAATATATATATTAATCATCTTAATGAAAAGTAGACTTGTGATTTTGAAGTGGTGCAACCTAATAATGTTATTTTATGACTATATCAGAAAGAAAAGCACAAAGAGAAAGGAAGAGTAAAAAATAATAACCCACTGGTCTTTCCTTCCTCCATTCACTGTCACCAAGTTTTGTTCAGTTGGTTGATGATCTATTTATTTTTTTAAAAATCACATTTGATGGGTCATTCTCCTTTCCCTTCCTCCAGTTGTTCTTAAAATAAAGGACTACCTTTAATTTTGGCCTTTGGTTCTTTGGGAAAATGGAGATTTGATTCTATTACTTAAGGTAGAACAGAGAAAGTGTATGTAAAATATCTAGCATAATGGCTGGTTAGACTGTAATGTGGCTTGCCCTCTAGAGCAGAGCTGTGTCTGGCCACCCTGATTGCATAATTCTCTCTCTTCCCATTCCTGCTATTACTAGAAGGGAAAGATCCAGTCAAACCAGAAGCTTTGGTGCAGCTTCTTGCCTGTCAGATTTTTGCCCTGAGCATCAAAAGAAGTTATTTTAGGTATCATTGATTTTAATGCCGCCAGATTTTGAGTCTCTGCTCTATAATAATAATGTCTTTTAGTTAACATTTAGTAGCTATGAAAAGTTAATGTTGAAGTTAGATTTTCTTCTCACATGTCATTTATTTCCCATGTGTTCTTTTACTTAAACTCAATCTAACTTTGTCTAGGTCTTAATTCTACTTAAAATTAATAACCAAATTGTTCTGAGTCCTAATTCTTTTGTAATGAAGAGTATAACTTGTTCTTGTAAAAGTCTTTATTTTTGACGTTGGATATCTCAAAGTATACTACTTGTTTTATTTTTGTTTATGTTATGTTCAACATGGGCTCTTTTTCAACTGTTCTTTAATTTTCTCCAGTGTAAACTCTCTTGTTAACAGCTTATTTTTAGCACAAAGTGAACTTTACTCTTTACTGCTGTAGTTAACTTAATTCTTTACCATCCACCTGGGTTGGGTCACTCAGGTGACATCCATGGTGAGTTTTTGTCTCTTTTTAAAATCACTGTTACGGTATTGTTAATAAAAGTTCATTTGATCAATTTGGTTATTAATCCTTAGAATGGATTAAGTGTTTTCTGTCTTCTCAACCTGTATGCTGTACCCCCAACCCAGTTGGTATGAGATATTTATTTTTAGTTGGCAGGGAGAAGTAACTCTCAACTGAAATTCTCTAAAATCAACAGTTGGGAAAAATGAGACACTCAGTAAGGTTCTTTGAGAAGGTTTCTATTTTCCTTGAGGTAATCTCCATTGTACATAGCAGAGCAGTTTTCTCAAGCAGAGGATGTTCTTGACATTTTCCCAAACTGTCGCAACTCCTCAAGATTGCTCTGGGAATTTAAATGTGTTTATCTAAATCCATCTATTTACTATTTAAAGAGGAGAATGTTTCAACATACTTGTGAATGGGAAACACTTCTTAAAACTCTGTTCGATTCCAGAATCAGGAAAATTTCCTGTCTACCTTTTTTCTCTGAAAAATTTACAGATTATTTAGTAGTACACACCCACTCCAATATTATTGCCTGGGAAATCCTTGGAGCCTGACAGGCTATAGTCCACAGAGTTGCAAAGAGTCGAATATGACTGAGTGGCTGAATAACAACATGAAATACTTTGGTGTTTTGCTTTGTACAAACTGTATCCTAGCATAGTCTGTTTCTTCCTTCAAAGAGAGTCTCTGGGTTATGAATGAACAGTGTCTCTCTAAATTCAGTGAATCTGTCATGAAAACAAAACTTGATCTGTGATTTTGTTGAGTTTTGCTCTCTGCCATTCTGTTGATTGGTAAATAATCAGGTTATTTATAGTTAGGGTCACATCCACATACCACTTTGGTGTCAAAATAGCAAGGGAACACATTTTCCTTTTAATTATTCATTTATTCATTCTTCTGTGTGTTCCTCCATTTGCTTTTATACATCTATTTGGCCATCTTTACATTTGTTCTCTTATCCATCCAAAACATATGAGTTAACACATCCAGCATGCCAGGTGTGGTGTTAGGTTTTTGGGCTTGAGAGGGAGAAGTTATGCTTCTTGTCTGAGGAGTTCACTTTATCATAGAGGGTGGTGGGAGAGACAGAGCCAAAAGCAAACAAATGAAACCTTTTTAGTTCTCAGACATAACATGCACAGGTCTGTGCCCTTAATCATTTCAAGTATTGATCAATTTGTAATTTTCTGGGAGATTGTCTTATAGTAGGGAGTTGCTTAACTGTTGGTTGAATTTAACAGGTGCTTATGTTCAACTGACTGCCCATCAGTGTCATTATTGAATTGCTTGGTTTATTTTCTTTGTCATTGCTTCTAGAGTATTTCTCATGTGTGATATAAACTTTGTTTCTTGATATAAAATGGGCACCAGGAAAATCTACTATGTGTGATGGTAATGAAAGCAAAGAGAGGAAAAAAGGGTCATGGACAGAGAAGACAGATTTTACATAGAAAAATAATTTTTTGGCAGCTCATATTTATGACACCAAGAAGCCATCTATCTGTTCTGCAACAAATTAAGAAGAAGCTGATTTATAAACCTGATTTTCCCAGTGTTCTAGTCATTAAAATTTTTTTTAATGGTTTCATCATACAAGGAAGATTAAGTGACATAGAGTGAACATTAAACCAGTGCTTACTTTGGTCTAAAAACTTTGCTAAATTATTTTAATATATGACTTTATATCTTCTGTAAATAATTATAAGGGATAAACTGTAATCACTAATTTCATTTTACAAATTAGGAAATTGAGGGCCAAAGGCTTAGAAGTTTGCCCAATGTCAAATCATGGTGGTTTATATGGAATGGGCATTTGAACACTGACCCTTGGAATTTAGGTGCTGTCTCCTCACTATTTCTAGAATTGTCATCTCAGATCTGGGGTTTCATCCTGACACTCTCAAGGGTCTAAAGCAGGGGTTTTCAAAATTGAGACCATTGACACTTTGGATTGGGTAATCTTTTGTTGTGGGGGGGTGTTGCTGTGCTTTGTAAGATGTTTAGTAACATCCCTAGCCTCTACTCCTAGAATTTAGTAGCATCCCTAAGTTGAGACCACCAAAAATGTGTCCAGACATTGTCAGATATCCTCTGAGGGACAGAATCACCCTGAGTTCAGAACCACTGTAACTATTAGCTTACATTTTGCTGTGGTATATACTGAAGGAAATCATAATTAATGGTTTTGGGCACTTAGAAAAAATTGTTACTGCAGTGGTAATATCTGAAGCTTCATTTCTACCTGGAGTTAGCCAAAGTGCAGAATTAGAGGGTACAGTCTCCATGAGTGTCTTTAATTCTGACACCAACTTCCAAGTTTGAGGGTTTCCAGAAACTACTCTCAGATTTGTTGGTTTGCTAAGAGGACACACAGATCTCACTAAAAGGTGTTAGGCATACAGGGAAAGGATATGGATATAAAGCAGGCAAAGGAAGACATGAATAAAGCAGAGTTTGGGAAGGTTCCATACATGAAATTCCTTTGTCATTTCCCTATAGAGTCAGCACACACTACCATCCCAGCGTTAATGTGTGACATGACACAAAGTATTGCCAGTCCGTGATGATGGCTTCAGTTTGGTGGTCAGCGTTTTTATTGAAGCTCTGTTGTGTAGGCTTAATTAAGTAGTTGTGTGGTTGCCCGTATGATTGGTCTCAGCCTCTGTGTGACTCAAATCTCCCACACTGAATCATATTGTTGGTTTTTCCTGGCATGGCCAGCCCTTACCCTAAGACAATCCTAACAACCCGCCTCCTGAACAGAGACACTCCATCAGATATGACATAGATTACTTCCTGGAAGCTGAAGACAAAACACAGACCACTCTTTGGGTAAAGCCAAACTGAACAACACAACCCCTGAGAAAATGATGGCATGTACTCTTGTTGTCGGAGGGCATGTATTCTCAGCCAGGAGCAATTTTCGGATGGAATAAATGGCAGGTATTTTGGTTTAGTAGGTCTGCCACAATAAAATGCTGTTGACTGGGTGGCTTAAAGAAAAGCAGTTTATTTTTCATGATTTTGGAGGCTGGAAATGTAAGTAAGAGTGAAGTGTTGACAAGGTTGATTTCATTCTGAGGCTTCTCTCTGAAGCTTACAGGTCACCTTCTTACTATATTCTCGCGCAGTCTTGTCTCTGTGCCCACCCATCCATGGTGTCTCCTTTTTATAAGGATACTAATTGTAATGAATTAGGGCTCTACTCTCATGGCTTCATTTTAACTTAATCACCTCTTGAAAGGCCTTATTTCTAAAACAGTTATTTTCTGTGGGACTGAGGTTGGGACTTTAGCGTATAAATTTTGCCAGGGACACAATTCAGCCTCTGACTTTCTGTCCTCTAGTCTTCCACATCCCCAAATTCATGGCCTTCTTTTATGTAAAAGATACATCCCATCAACCCCAAATGTATCATTCTAACATAAACTCTAAGACCAAGAGTTCATTTAAGTATCTGTATCAGCCATGAGTGAGACTCTTCAGTATGATTTATCTTGAGGCAAAATTCCTGACTATGAACCTTTGAAACCAGGCAAGTTATCTTCTTCCAAAACACTATGGTAGGACAGGCATAGGCTAGAAGTTCCCATTCCAAAGGGAGAAGTTGGGATGAAGAAAGGGATCATGGGTTCCAATCAGATTCAAAACCTAACAGGGCAAATTCTGTTAGATTTTAATGGTCAAGAATAATCTTCCTTGTTTTGATGATGCCCTGTCCTCTGAGCCCACTCGAGTGGCAACCCTGCCTTCTGAATTTACGGGGGCAGCCTTGTTGCTCTCTCATTGATGGGCAACAGCTTTGCCCCCACAACTCCTGGCTAAAGTAAATATGATTAGATATGAAAAATACTGAGTTTTCTTTGATGCTTATATGCTTAAAAGCTGCAGTCAAGATGGGTAGGTAGGCATCTTAATAGACAGTTGTAACAAATTAATAGGAAGTTCCATGAGCACCAGAGAGATTTTGTATTAAGAGTTAAAAAATTCTCATCTAGGATATCCTTAGGAATATTTTGAGATTTTTATTAACCTCATTTCTTAAATGATTCAACTAATGAATCATGAAAGGAGAGAATTAATGCATTTGCTTTAGTAACTTTGATAATTTCTGGATCCCATGTAGGTTTAGGGATCATAATTGGAAAAATTTGACAGTCTGGTCATCATTCCTAAATATGCTTCTAATATAATTTTAGCTTCCATAATCTTTGTTCAGATTTAGAAATGTTTTCCCTAAATAGGTCTAAGTTTGATCTGAGTGCTTTCAGTATTTATTTTTAAAAGCTTGCTGCTCTTGGAAGAAAGAGGCCAGATAATTTTAAGGATTCACACTTTGCATTCAGAAAATATTTGTGATATTTCCTTAAAAAAGAAGTCACTTGTCCTTTCAAAAACTTACCCATGGATGTTTATAGCACCTTATTCATAATTGCCAAAACTTGGGAGCAGCCAGGGTATTCTTCAGTAGATGAATGGATAAATAAACTGTAGAATATTCAGACAGCAGAATATTTTTTAGCCCTAAAAGGAAATGAGCTATTAAGCCATGAAAAGACATGGAGGAAACTTAAATGCATAATACTAAATAGAAGAAGTCAGTCTGAAAAGGCTATATACTATGTGACTCCAACTGTATGACATTATGGGAAAGGCACAATTTTTGAAACAAAAGATTAGTGGTTGCCAGCATCTAGCAGGGAGGAAAACATGATCAGATGGAATACAAAGGATTTTTTAGGGTAATGAAACTATTTTGTATGATAGTATGATGATGGAAACATTTGTCCGAATCCACAGGATATATCCAACACCAACAATAAACTCTAATGTAAACTATGGACTTGGGGTGATTATGATGTTTCTCTTGATTGGGTTCATCAGTTGGTAGGGTATATCAGTTTTAACAAAGGTAGTAGTACTCTGGTTGGGGAATGTTGATAACACTGAGGCTGTGTACGTGTAAGGACAGGACGTATATGGGAAATCTCTGTACCTTCTGGTCAGTTTTACTGTGAACCTAAAACTGCTCTAAAAAAATAAAATATAGTTAAAAAAAGAGAGAGAAGAGAAAGAAGTCACTTAAGCTTTCTGTAAGACCAAAATGTTTTCCTTACATTTCCTCACATTTTCTCTCATTTGCCTCTTTTTTTGTGGCTGTGGAATCTCAGGCTTACATTAGGAGCAAAGAATCATATTGATTTTTAGACTTTATTTTTCATTCTTTACTACTTTAAATTTTATTTGATTTTCCTTCAGAGTTGTAGCTGGCTGTGTTCCACCATTTGTTGGAAAACTGCGTCCCACCCTTTTTTCTCGTTTGAGGGATCCCTTTGGATTCTCCTTAATCTGTTGCCTTTGTGTTAACATGAATACCATTTTCTTTAACATATTTAAGCCCAGCAGTGATTTTTTTTCCCTCAAGTTAAAAAATGTTCAGAGACAGATGCAGGTTCTTTTTTGGCCATAGTCTCCATCTCAGGTACAATAGTCACGGAAGGCTGACCTCTAAGGTGCCCATGCTTTACGTTTTGATGGAGTTTCATTTGTGCCAACTATTCTTGAGAGAGCTAATCAACACTCGTCTTTCTTCTGTGCTGAGGCGGCTAGTCGTGTTGTCATTATCATCTTTTCATTTCTCCCTTTCACTTTTTGGTGTTAAGTCAATTGAGTTAACTTTCCCGAGGAATAGTTTCTGAAAGCATGTTCTCAAGAACAGAAAGACAGATTTTCTTTGTGTATAAATAAAGAAGATGGTTTATGCTAGGGGAATAAAGAATCTTTTAATAAGACATTGCCCCTCCCCTACTTTGGTTCAACTGGGAAAAAATCAATTTTAGGTTCTTCAAGTGCAAAGAAAGATCAAAAGAAAAAACTGACAGTCTCAACAGAGGGCAAGCTGGGATGCTGCATTTGGGTCCCATCTCTCTTGGTGGACTTTAAGTGAACTCTTTCCAAATGGAATAAATTAAAAAGAGACTAGAATTTCCTTCTCTGGGAGTGGGAATAAAGAGTGATATGAACCCAAAGATTGTCAAAATGTTTTTGGATTACTCTTTCAGTCTTGACACTCTTAACAAAAGAAGCATAGTTCTGTCTTAGTTAAATGCAGTACTACCTTATATTTAAAAGTATAATTTCATTGATATTTCTTCCTCCTATCCAAAAGATGTTAAATATATTGTAGCTATGCGGCATTAAAAATGAAGAATGTAAGAAATTCATAATTATAAATGTAACCATTAATCTTTAAAATCCTAGATAATTGTATCTTTCAAATTTCTTAAAAATTCATTGTATTTGCTATGAAGAGAATCATAGTGGCTCATTTGTATATGTGTTTTTAATGAATACAATTCAATTAAAAGTAGAAAAAGTATAATAGTGAATGATTGTGGAAAAAATGTTACTTTGCAGAAATCTAGTATAATTATCTGTTAGGGACATGCACTTTTTAATTTAAAAAAGTACATTATTTTCAGAATTTCTATAAGTAATGCTTGGTCCTGGTAGAAAAAATTTGAAACCAGAGAGAATTATGAGGAAGGAAGTAGGACTTAACTTATTTTTCTTGTGCACTGAGAGATAATAATTTAGTTGGCCTTTTTTGTTTTTCTGTATGCAAGTATGTACATATAGTAACTATTTTCATATAGCCTTGTTTCAGAAAATTTGATCATAGTTTATGTAAATTGTAGTCTGTATATTAACATGAAAGTGAAAGTGAAGTCGCTCAGCCGTGTCCGACTCTCTGTGACCCCGTGAACTGTAGCCTACCACACTCCTTCGTCCATGGGATTTTCCAGGCAAGAGTACTAGAGTGGGTTGCCATTTCCTTCTCCAGAGGATCTTCCCTAACCAGGGTTTGAACCTGGGTCTCCCACATGGTAGGCAGATGCTTTACCATCTGAGCCACCAGGGAAGTCCTGTATATTAACATGGTATACGATAAATGCCTCTTAAAACAGTTTCCCCGAATGTAATTATAATAATTATAATAAAGTCCATCAGTTGATGAATTAGAATTTTTTAAACCATTTTCCTCCTGTAGCATTTCCAGATTGATTTCTCTAAATTGACTCTCAATTTACAGTCTGAGGGGTAAAGACATGACTTTATAAGGTCAGGGAACATTGGAATGTTCACCATTTTCAGAGAATCAAAGAATTCATTAAAGAGGCTCATCAGCTGCTTGACGCTGGAGCATCTCCCTACAAATGCTTGTTTTAAGTTGGAAATCTTGTCGTGCGTGGACAGGTGTATGGTTCCTTCTAGCAGGCTGTTCTCTCTCTGACTGAAGGAGCCAAGGTTGTCACCACAGTAATTGGAATAGAGTACACCTCAGTAAAGCAAAGATAAGAGAAAGGAATGGTTTTCAGATATGATCGACAGCTGAGATGGACACAAATTTTTCAGCATTTCCGGTTTAAGCAGTGAATATGCTTTGTGGAACCATGGAGAACATTGAGTGACAGCTGCCTTGTAGGGTTTCATTCACCCTCTGTCACACGTGCATTCAGCAGCCCTGTATTGAGTGACTGAAGCATGCCAGGCACTGGGGAAGGTTCTGGTGACACACCACGAATGAAGCATAGTGTCTGCACCCAAGGAGCTCCCAGGTTACAGAAGGTGATATAACTTTAGTACAGTGAGATAAGTCCATAGTAGAAGTATGGATAAGTTATTGTAGGAAGGTGGAGGATTACAAACCTTAACTATCAATTGGAAAGACTTCTCTGGGGGAGTGGGATTTCTTATGCTGATGAATTATGAGAGGTATTTTTTTGTATACCGGTCTTAAATGGTTTGAACTTGAGCCAGTGACCAGTGATACATGTCATATTTTTAGAAACATGGCGCATTTGTATTTTAATGACTATTAAAAAGAAAACTATACTATATTCAGTAGAATTTTTATTGCTAACTCTTCATAAAATCAGGAATTATTAAAGAATGTCTATGTCTTTATCAAATAGTTTGTGAAATTATTTGTGGAATGAACCACCCCCCACCATTGGAGTTAGGACATGAGCCCAGTGAAAGCGAGGACCTTGTTTATTATATTTACTTCACTATCCCCAGCACCCAGCATAGTGCCTGGCACATAACAAATATTTAATAAGGCAGTAATGTCACTTTCTATTTAAGATAATTTTGACTGATTCCATTAGGTTCCATTATTTTGATTTTCCTAGGCCACAGTTTGAAAATCTAATGCATGTTCATTATTTTAAAAAAAAAATCCTGTGGGAAGAAGTACTATAATGCAAGGTATAGTTTACAAAGGAAAAATGTTCCTCTAAGGTTACAAATAGCAGTATGTGTTTCTGTCAATGATTATTTTTTTAAAAGTTGTTACACTTTCCTACTGGAGTACCAAGATTTCAAGCTCTGACTGTTCTGTGCAGATTCTGAACCTGATAGTTGAGACAGAAATGTAAAGGACCCACAAGAGAAGATTTCATTTAGGAACTGCTATTCATTATGGTGAATATAGAGTTTATGACTGTGGTGGTTGGTTTCTTCCCAGTTTCACTAATATAACCTGCCATGCCAACTTACTCCTTCCTTATTTTGGCAAACTTCTTTGTAGGTTGCAGAAACTCTAAATCAAGTTCCAATATGAAATATATACTGGAGTGAATGCTAGCAGAAAATAAAAAAAACAACCCAGTGAGCCCTTTAAATCAACTCAACATGGTGTCTATGCTGGAATCTCAACCTTCAGATATAATGTTCCAAGGAGAAGAAATCTGTCCAGAGACTGATGCTGGCAGTGTGCTCTGTTTACACAAAGGAAAAACATGTGAGGTTGGTCAGATTACATTGCCATTACAGATATGCTGTTTTTCTAGTAGGAAATATATTTATAATCTTAAAGTTTTCACCTTCTTATTCTTCCCTTTATCCCTTCACACATAAGAAAACTTCAGGGACAACTAGTACTTTTCTGTCAGCTCTCTCCACCATGACCCATCCGTCTTGGGTGGCCCCACATGGCATGGCTTAGTTTCATTGAGTTAGACAAGACCATGGTCCATGTGATCAGATGGCTGGTTTTCTGTGATTATGGTTTCAGTGTTTCTGCCCTCTGATGCCCTCTCACAGCACCTACCGTATTACTTGGGTTTCTCTTACCTTGGCCATGGGGTGTCTCTTTACAGCTGCTCCAGCAAAGCCCAGCCGCTATTCCTTACCTTGGATGAGTGGTATCTCCTCAGAGCCGCCCCTCCTGACCTTGAACGTGGAGTAGCTTCTCTCGGCCCTCCTCCGCCTGGAGTAGCTGCCGCTCCTTAGATGTGGGGTTGCTCCTCTCGGCTGCCACCCCTGGCCATTATATCTACTACTGTGGGCAGGAGTCCCTTAGAAGAAATGGAGTAGCCATCATGGTCAATAAAGAGTCCAAAATGCAGTATTTGGGTGCAATCTCAAAAATGACAGAATGATCTCTGTTCATTTCCAAAGCAAACCATTCAGTATCACGGTAATCCAAGCCTATGCCCCAACCAGTAACACTGAAGAAGCTGAAGTTGAATGGTTCTATGAAGACCTACAAGACCTTTTAGAACTAACACCCAACAAATATGTCCTTTTCATTATAGAGGACTGGAATGCAAAAGTAGGAAGTCAAGAAACACCTGGAGTAACAGGCAAATTTGATCTTGGAGTACGGAATGAAGCAAGGCAAAGGCTAATAGAGTGCCAAGAGAATGCACTGGTCATAGCAAACACCCTCTTCCAACAACACAAGAGAAGACTCTACACATGGACATCACCAGGTGGTCAACACCGCGAATCAGATTGATTATATTCTTTGCAGCCAAAGATGGAAAAAAGCTCTATACAGTCAGCAAAAGCAAGACTGGGAGCTGACTGTGCCTCAGATCATGAACTCCTTATTGCCAAATTCAGACTTAAACTGAAGAAAGTAGGGAAGACCACTAGACCATTCAGGTATGACCTAATCAAATCCCTTGTGACTATATAGTGGAAGTGAGAAATAGATTTAAGAGACTAGATCTGATAGACAGAGTGCCTGATGAACTATGGATGCAGGTTCATGACATTGTACAGGAGACAGGGATCAAGACCATCCCCATGGAAAAGAAATGCAAAAGGCAAAATGGTTGTCTGTGGATGCCTTACAAATAGCTGTGAAAAGAAGAGAAGCAAAAAGGAAAGGAGAAAAGGAAAGATATTCCCATCTGAATGCAGAGTTCCAAAGAATAGCCAGGAGAGATAAGAAAGCCTTTCTCAGCGATCAATGCAAAGAAATAGAGGAAAACAACAGAATGGGAAAGACTAGAGATCTCTTCAAGAAAATTAGAGATACCAAGGGAACATTTCATGCAAAGATGGGTTCGATAAAGGACAGAAATGGTATGGACCTAACAGAAGCAGAAGATGTTAAGAAGAGGTGGCAAGGATACACAGAAGAACTGTACAAAAAAGATCTTCATGACCCAGATAATCACGATGGTGTGATCACTCACACTCACCTAGAGCCAGACATCCTGGAATGTGAAGTCAAGTGGGCCTTAGGAAGCATCACTACGAACAAAGCTAGTGGAGGTGATGGAATTCCAGTTGAGCTCTTTCAAATCCTGAAAGATGATGCTGTGAAAGTGCTGCACTCAATATGCCAGCAAATTTGGAAAACTCAGCAGTGGCTACAGGACTGGAAAAGGTCAGTTTTCATTCCAATCCTAAAGAAAGGCAATGCCAAAGAATGCTCAAACTATGACACAACTGCACACATTTCACAGAATAGTAAAGTGATACTGAAAAGTCTCCAAGCTAGGCTTCAGCAATACATGAACTGTGAAATTCCATCTGTTCAAGCTGGTTTTAGAAAAGGCAGAGGAACCAGAGATCAAATTACCAACATCTGCTGGATCATTGAAAAAGCAAGAGAGTTCCAGAAAAACATAATTTCTGCTTTATTGACTATGCCAAAGCCTTTGACTGTGTGGATCACAATTAACTGTGTAAAATTCTGAAAGAGATGGGCATACCAGACCATCTGACTTGCCTCTTGAGAAACCTGTATGCAGGTCAGGAAGCAACAGTTAGAACTGGACATGGAACAACAGACTGGTTCCAGATAGGAAAAGGAGTACGTCAAGGCTGTATATTGTCACCCTGCTTATTTAACTTATATGCAGAGTACATCATAAGAAATGCTGGGCTGGAAGAAACACAAACTGGAATCAAGATTGCCGGGAGAAATATCAATAATCTCAGATATGCAGATGACACCACCCTTATGGCAGAAAGTGAAGAGGAACTAAAAAGCCTCTTGATGAAAGTGAAAGAGGAGAGTGAAAAAGTTGGCTTAAAGCTCAACATTCAGAAAACTAAGATCATGGCATCTTGTCCCATCACTTCATGGTAAATAGATGGGGAAACAGTGGAAATAGTGACTGACTTTATTTTTGGGGGCTCCAAAATCACTGCAGATGGTGATTGCAGCCATGAAATTAAAAGACACTTACTCCTTGGAAGGAAAGTTATGACCAACCTAGATAGCATATTAGAAAGCAGAGACGTTACTTTGCCAACAAAGGTTCGTCTAGTCAAGGCTATGGTTTTTCCAGTGGTCATGTGTGGATGTGAGAGTTGGACTGTGAAGAAAGCTGAGTGCCGAAAAATTGATGCTTTTGAACTGTGGTGTTGGAGAAGACTCTTGAGAGTCCCTTGGACTGCTAGGATGTCCAGTCAGTCCATCCTAAAGGAGATCAGTTCTGGGTGTTCATTGGAACGACTGATGCTGAAGCTCAACTTCCAGTACTTTGGGCACCTGATGTGAAGAGCTGACACATTGTAAAAGACCCTGATGCTGGGAGGGATTGGGGGCAGGAGGAGAAGGGAATGACAGCATGAGATGGCTGGATGGCATCACCGACTCAATGGACATGAGTTTGAGTAAACTCCGGGAGTTTGTGATGGACAGGGCGGCCTGGCGTGCTGCGATTCATGGGGTCACAAAGAATTGGACAGGACTGAGCGACTGAACTGAACTGAAGTACTTTTCTAGCATCTGCTAGTATTTGAAAATGCGGGTTGTGAAGGTACTTCTGCCAGGCCTGGTCAGCCTGAAAGTTAGAGTATTACACATTCTGTTCTGCACTTTGCCATTTTTCCTGGAACAATCTTCTGCCTTGAGGATCATTATGTAAGGAGCTTCTTTATTCCTTTCTGCCAGTTTGTAGTATTCCAGTTCGTGGGAGGACCACTTTTACTAAACCACGCGTCTTAGCCTAATGAGAGTAATATTCACAGCAGTAGCAGGAGCCACCACCTGCTGAGCACTTAGTTTGTGCCAGGTCTTGTCTTGGAACATTGAAACAGTTTATAAAAGTCAGTTGGTTTTCCTTTTTTGTTTTTGACCAGTGGCTGGGCATGAGAGATGCTATTAATATGTTCCCTACCAGGAGTTGATCCTGTGTTCCCTACAGTGGAAGTGTGGGTTCTCAACTGTGGACCACCATGGAATTCCCAACTCAGAACATTTTAATTCTTCAGCCACCTTATAAGGTGAAAGATATTGCCTTCATCTTACAAGCAAGGAAATTGATGTTGAAAACATTTGTGTAATTTGCTATGCTCTTGACCATTAGTATCGTACTGCTTCCTTTTTACATGTAATTGAGGTACTTGGGTTCCTTGGGTGCACTTTAAAGGACAAGCATGGAGGAAAATCTCCAGTACTGAAGATTATGCAGCGAGGTGTTTACAGTGAAAATGTCTGTGCTCTGCTCATCAGCTGAAAGGGAGGGTACTGAAGGGATAGGGTGGATTTAATGAGCAATGGCTTCTCATCCTCTTACTCACATGTTCTTCTTACCACAGAAAATGAAAAGGGCAATGGAGGCAGGGAGTAGGAACAGGACTAAAACCTTGGTGGAAACCACATGTTGGTCTCACCGAGTCCTGAGGCCTAACTGTGATCTGAGTCTCCTGGATGACTGATAAATAGGGTGTGTGTGTGTGTGTGTGTGTGTGTGTGTGTGTGTGATCTGAGTCTCCTGGATGACTGATAAATAGGGTGTGTGTGTGATAAATAGGGTGTGTGTGTGTGTGTGTGTGTGTGTGTGTGTGTGTGTGTGATCTGAGTCTCCTGGATGACTGATAAATAGGGTGTGTGTGTGTGTGTGTCCTGGATGACTGATAAATAGGGTGTGTGTGTGTGTGTGTGTGTGTGTGTGTGTGTGTGTCCTGGATGACTGATAAATAGGGTGTGTGTGTGTGTGTGTGTGTGTCCTGGATGACTGATAAATAGGGTGTGTGTGTGTGTGTGTGTGTGTGTGTGTGTGAGTGAGTGTGAGTCTCCTGGATGACTGGAAAATAGGGGATGGATGTGTGTGTGTGTGTGCGTGTGTGTGAGTCTCCTGGGTGACTGATAAATACGGTGTGTTTGTGTGTGTGTATAACTGATAAATAGTGTGTGTATACACTCAGTCGTGTCCAACTCTTTGCAACCCCATGGACTGTCGCCTGCCAGGCTCCTCTGTCCATGTAATTTTCCAGGCAAGGATACTGGAAAGGGTTGCCGTTTTGTACTCCAGAGGATCTTCCCCACGAGGGGTTGAACCCAAGTCCCTCTTGTGTCTCTTGCATTGGAAGGCGGATTCTGTACCTTTGCACCACCTGGGAAGCCCAATAATTAGAGGAGTGACCTTCAAAAAGTGGAAAAATCGAGTTTTGGAACCCTTATAATGTGATAAGAGACTATCAACCACTGGGTTTATTTGCCCAAGTATGTATCGTGTGTATTTGTCTGCATTTTAAATGATAAAAAGAGGAGTATAGAAACCCAGGATGCACATGATAAACATAGTTATTCTCTAAGAATTTCTTGAGTTGTTTTCATGGAAGTGGTGGGAATAGAGTAGAAAAAAAAGGGAAGCAGAGGAAATGACAGATCATTGAATATTGAAGGGGGAGGTGTTTGATCAAATTTGTTTTTTTTTAATATTTATTTTTGCTTGAATATGAAGATACACTTAATCTGTCAAACTCATTTTGGTTTATATGGTTAGCAGAGCAGGTTGGGTGCTGCACCTGTTAAGCTTTGTGCTATTTTTTTTGTTGGCCAACAAGAGTTTTGAAAAATAGTTGTCAAGAACTTAATATTTGCTTAGTGTGAAATACCACATAAAATATTGTCTTAACATTGACAGGGTTTAAACTGAAATTAATGCAAGGAAACAAAATATACCAAGGAACTGGCTTCATCTTGTTGGTGTTCATCAGTGTCCACAAGCAGGCAGGTGAATGACAGTTGTGTTTAGTGGTTATTAACTTCTTATAACAAAAAATAAAAGGCATGGTGCTTATTATTTTTGCTCATTATATTTGTAGGAGACGTTAAAAAAAGATGCAAATAGCCTCTGGGAATAAGACAAGCTGAATATTATACTAAATGACTGAGAAGGTTGTATCATTCCTTGTAGGAAAGAAAAAAAAGGTTAGCTATCAAAGAGAATTTTAAAAATATTCTCCAAGCATCTGGCAGGGTCAGAAGCCTCCCATCCTAGATGAGCAAAGTATACAACTGTGTTAATATTAATTTGCTGATTTTATGTTTGTGGTGCTGTTTTTATATTCACTCCAGGAGCTTAGCTGAGGGCGGAAGGGAAAAAAGTGGGGCCAGGTGGGGGAAACTGCCTTTTCTAATATTAATAGTTATCACTGCCACCTAGGACATCTCAAGGCTGTTCACAAAGACTGGAATATGGAGGTTTTGCTATTTAGTAACTCGAAAGAAGAGAAGAGTTTGTTATTCCAGGGACGTGAGAAGAGAGCTGGGCATGACAATTCAGGAATGTTGGGGTTACTGAGAAGAGATGCTGGAAAGTCACTGGGGGTTATCCTTTAGTGGTGGAGGCTGGCTTACTCTCGGGGGTGAAGGTGGTGATGAGAAGTGTGGGGGCCTAGTGCAGTCACATGCATTGCCCTCACATATAACTAGGAGGAGGATGCTGTTATGACAAAGTTGTTCTCACATAAAAATTTGATGAGTTTAGAGTCAAAAATAGTGAAAGACTAATAAAATTGAGGATTTTTGTTTTCTGTCACAGTGTTTATCTTCAACAGTCTTGCTGTGTTTTGCTTTATGTTTTAACCTCCCAGCTGACGATTCTGCCAAATTTGGACCCTTAGGAATTGACAAAGTTATACCCTATGCTAAGTATAAAAGGGCCATCCCCTTAGTTTCCAGAGGGATCATTTCTTTCCCCAGCCCTCCTCAGCCTAGAACAATTATTTTCACTGCTTGAAAAAAATCACCTGCTTTCAGTGGGACTGTGTATTCTCCTCCTGGCTTGGGCAGATGGCAGCGTTGTTTCAGACATCACCTTTTAGAAATGGGTCAGTAGAAAAGTTCTACTACCAGAAATCTCTTGTTTCAAAAGGAAACAGTTCTTTCAGCCCAGCTCACTGATGTGAAATGGACAGCCCAGCACTTTCTCACAGCTTCCGTGAGACACTGCACCAGGGGAAGAGCAGTGAGGAAGCAAACAGGCAGAAAGCCAGGCGGGACCTCAGCCCTCACCTAGCCACTGCCAAGCTAGAAGCTGAAATGTCGGGACATAATTGTGGAAAGTGGGGCATCTTCTTTCTAGAGAGCTACAGATGCTGTTGCAGTTTCAATTTTCTCTGTGGCATTTAGACCGTATGATTTTCTTTTTTTTTTTTAGTGTCAAAGAATAGAAAATTAGTTTTAATTGTTACTTATGAGGCACCATATGGCTACTCTATAATTCTGGCTTCCCATGGAGCTGCATGTGCATATGGAAAATGAAATTAATTGGAAATCACACCCTGAAATCTATTATTAAGTTAATATAGCTAACAGCTTGTGGGGTGTCCTCATACTCAGCATGATGTAATTGCACATAACAACAAGTAACGATAAACTCATAGAGGAGACCAGGAGGGATAAACAGAGGTCAAAGGGACAGCCTTTGGAAAGGAATGGCATCAATAATGGATGCTGCAGCAAACATCTTGGTTCCTCACTGTCCACAAACCCAGGGTACAAGGAAGCAGTTTAATTATATTCAAATGAATTAATCAGCAATCTTGTGAATTTCACAGCCAAGGGACTTATTTTTATCTTGCCAGCTAGTGTTTTAGTGACTAAGGTCACTCTTGGTAGAATTAGTGATGGTTGTTGAAGTCAAAAGTTCCCAAATTTACCTGTGTATCAGAATCCACTGAAAAACTGTTAAATGAACTCTGGGTCTGATTCTTGGGATTTTGATTAGTTAGTTCTGGATTTCTGATTTAAGATTGCCATAAGTATTCTGATATACCTCAGACATAGGCCTTGGAAACCACTTACTGAAGTGATAAGCCATCACACATGGCTTGATATATATAAATGATGAAGCCCATAGTTATCATGCGTTCAGTTTCCCTATTTGGTTCCTAACTTTAGAACACAGTAAAATAAGTAAAAACATAACCTGAGATTCGGTACTTCATTTGGAGACCTAGAAATGGTGAGCAATTTTTTATCATAGGTGTTTTTTTTTTTATTAGTTTACATTGTCCTTCCCAAGCCTGTGGACTCAGTGAGGGCACTGTTATTTTAGTCATCTTGATGTTCAAGGCTCAGAGTGGTACGAATTCAGAATATGTTTATGGACTGTGAATTTGAATGTGGAAAGAGGCAAAGTGTTCATTTTTAGAATTAATAGCTGCATGCTTTCTTCATAATAAACATTGGACACAATTGCTATTCATCATAAACTGACATGAACAGATGTTATAAATGACAGCACAGTTTGTGATATTAGTATTTAAGTGCCCAGCCTTCTTTAGGTCATTGAGGAGAGAATCTGTAGATTTGAAACTAGGAATTATGTTTTCTTCCATTGTCTTTATTTTTTTTTCTGTAAGTGCTAGGTCTGCAAACCTAAGTTACATTGATACGAGCAGTATCTAGAATTCTAGTTGAGAGACTCATTGATTAGACTTTCTGGAAAAATACAAAGTCCAGGTAGGTCGTTTGTGCTCGTGGTGGATCTCTGTGCTTGTTGTACAGGTCCACCAAGGCTGTAGCTCTGAAAACTTGCTCTCCCTTCTGTTTTGTCATCTATATTTTGTGCTGTCACATGCTCCCCACCTTGCCTGAGTTGTTCTCCAGTTTTCTTGGCGTGTTGCTTCCATTCTTCTGCTCCTGCTCAGTTTCTGCCTCAGAGCAGATTTGTGTCAGGAAGCTCTTTGCTGTGCAGATACTATGATGTTGAAAACACCTTTTCATCTGCCTGAAAATGTTATTGCCTGTGGTAACCGTGACCGGTTTGGAAATAAGGTGGGTTGGAATCTTACTGATGAACCAGAGGAAAAGGTATGATGTTGCTAAAGCAAACAGCTAGAGCACGACCATGGGAAGAAGGATTATGACTGTAGAGCTGAACAGAGACAAGGAGGGTATGCAGATACAGCAGCCTGATGTGAAGCCTGACCAACAGGGACCGCTAGCTGTCTCTCACTGTCAGGATTCTCCTTCCTGAACAACAGACCTTGAGGTTGTTTTTTTTTTTTTTTTTTAATACAGTATTTTGAAATAATTTCAAACTTGTGGCGAATTCTAACTCCCATATGCTTTCACCCCAGTTCACCGACTGTTAACATTTGAGAGCAAGTTGCAGACACAATGCCTCTTCACACTAAACATTTTAGTGTGTACTTCCCATATCATCACCATTCCACCCGCCAAATCAGGAAGTCCCGGTTATTTTTAGTAGAGGTGGTATTTGAAAACCACTTGGCATGTGGCTGTACTCATTATTATTGAGGTGTCATTGCTTTTAGGTCATCTTAAGAGACAATTGACTACATATATGCACATACACATATGTGTGCATGTACACATGTACAAATATATAGATATGTAAAATTATATATTCATTCTGCTCTATATGCTACACACATTTACAAACACTCATATATCAATAACCATTTCTTTGTCTGTGTATGTTACAAAAAACCTTGTGTTTATGTCAGTAATTCTAATCCAAACCTTGAATCTTTCTAGCCTCCCCTTTCCATATTTGGAAATACCCTTCTTCAACAGAGAGAAATGTGGCTCTCATTATCTTTAATTATATTTAATATAATTAATATAATTAAATAAAAATATTTAATTCAATTATAAATTTGTGTCCACAGTTGATTGTAACCTATGGATATGACCGGATGGAACTCTACTGTCTGAGCACTGCCTGCCACCTTCCGATGTCTTTATAGTCCTGGGGTGCTGTCAGGTATCCTGTTGACCTGTCTGTTTGAGGCATCTCTTCCCCTCCTTCAGTAACTATTCTCATGCTCCAGCAGGGGTGTGCCAGTACCTTCCTGACAGTCCTCTTCTCCCCTCAGCGCCCCTTGTTTTCGGGTACGTGGGGGCTATTAGTGTTTCACTAATAAGCACATGGCTACCTGGAGCAGAGACCGTGTTTCCCAATCTCTGGCAAAACTAACTACATAGGCTTATGATTTGGTTATAGCCAGTGGCTACCAATTTGACCATGAAGTCAAAATGGTATGTTGAGGGAATTGTGATACCAGTTCTTGACAACTCTCTTTGGGACTTTCTGTGAAAGAAAAATAAACTATCTTATTGAAAATTTCAAAATTATTGTTTAACATTTTTTGGTCCCTGAACGGCTAAGCCTAAATCTAATACTACCTCTGCTAGGCAAGAAAGAAAAAAAGAAAGTCTGAATTCATGAGGCAGTAAAGAATTGTGTAGAGGAGACCAGTACCAAATTGACAGAGGTCCAGTGATTGCTGAATTTAGTCTCCTTGAATCAAGTGACAACATTATAGACATTTAAAGGAATTATAGTAGAATATAAAGGATCTTATGGAATGGTGTTAAAATCCTCAAACAATAAAAAGACAACTGAAATTCCTAAAAAGCTTTTAAAAAATCCAGAAATGTAAAACACAAAACCATATATGTAGTCAGTGAAAATAATAGTTAAAGCCCTACAGAAGGTGCCCAACTTCTGTCTGCTGAAATCAGATGGAATTCAGCAGAATTAGATTGGTGGTATTACCTGAGTGGTTCTGGGTTACATATATAGTCCACGAGACCACCCTGCTTGGGGTCCACATTTCTCTTGGCAGTTATTAAAAATAGTTCTATACTGACCATCAGGAGTATATGAAAAATCACTCCCACCCTGACTAAGAATGTAACTTCCATTCCTCTCGTTTGTTATCTCATCTTCGACAAAGACTATGAAAAATATTTCCTTAGTTGTTATGGTCCTTTTAAGCCAGGTAGATAGATACCTTAGCAAACAGATGATGAAATTTCTAAAATTCATATGATTAATCCTAATCAGTTATTCATTATCTGTATATATTGTTTTAGTTTTTGTGTTCATAATGTTTAAGAGAATTTGACATATTCAAGTAACAGTGTAAACATTAATTCTATAAGTTTAATTTAGTAATTGAAATTGCTTATAAATTTTATGTTGAAAGATAAGGCTTTTGACAAAGATTATAAATAGTATTGCAATGGTTTTAAGATCCACTGAATCTTTTAATTTGTTAGGGAATTACTGGTGCAGTTTAGTACTTGAGAAGGTTTTACTCATTGAGTCAGACAGTTGAAGTGCTTGAGAAAAGAAAATGGATACATTCAGTTTATAAATTTAGTTTAAAATGTTTAAGAAAAATTAAATGTGTAAATGATACTGATTGCTGAGGAGCAATTTAGTATGTCCAACTTGAGTTGTTTGAACCTTAATCAAAGCCACCATGAAAGTAAATGTTAAATTTTTAAAGTAGTAGAATGTTAAGAACTAGAAGTTGAACTCAAAGGCTTATAAAAAATGAGTTAAAAAAAACAAAACCTGTTATTTAGCAAAGCAAATGTTTCATTTAAAATCACAGGTGGACTCTTTGCAGCAAAGCCACCCTTGGTCTTCCAAACACACTGACATGAGGAGCCTTTCCCCCTGCAGTGGCTGTAACTAAAGATCTGTGGTGGACAGGACTGTGGTCCTGGCAGAGCCTGGTTGCCAAAGCTGATTTCTGGCGATACCCCCTGGGCCATGGAAAGATAGGGGACTGTCAGACTTCAGAAAATGGGCAGCTGTCCTGGGCAGCAAAATAACAGTCACATCCCCTTCTTGCTTGGAATGGAAAACTGTAAGAGGAAACGCATGGACTGGAGGTCATACTCCATAACACATCACTTAAAACTTTTGAACTCCATTCACTGTTTTCTTCTGTAGAATGGGGACAGCTATTTTTAAATTTTGGAATTATTGGAAGGATTAAAGATAGTAGATGCAAAGCACCCATTATATTGCTTGCTGCCTCGCAGAGGCTCAAACAACCGTGACATTTGGTAGAGGAAAACGTGAAGGCTAATTCATTTATTTAGGGAATGTGTGAGACCAAATCAGAGGATGTATGTCATCAAACCTATAGTAGGTCACATGCTTTAGTCACCTGTTATATTGCCCAGTGTTGTTTAAACGTGCAATCACATGGATTGCACGTTTGAATTAACCCAAGAGATTGACTGATATCTTCTCTGTTTTACAAAGGGAAGTTTAGAGAAGTTAAGTAACTTTTAAGATTATGTACAGCTAAGTAAAGGAGTTGATCCGTAGCGAATGCTGGGGAGTGAACCCTGATGCACATGATGGCCTTTCTGTGTTGTGTGCATCTCTGTCTCCAGTAGCAGTGGCCTCAGAGAAGGAAGGACCAGTGTTGCTTTTGACCTTATAGAATTTATGTCTTGACTTTTGCACCCCAACAACCCAGACTACTGTCTTTAAAAAAATAATAATGATGATAAGAAAAATACAGAAAAATACACTGATAGAGTAGACTTTGTTTTATTGCAAGATGATCAGATATCAGCTCAGTTCAGTCACTCAGTCGTGTCCGACTCTTTGTGACCCCATGGACTGCAGCACACCAAGCCTCCCTGTCCATCACCAACTCCCGGAGTTTACTCAAACTCATGTCCATTGAGTCGGTGATGCCATCCAGCCATCTCATCCTCTGTCATCCCCTTCTGCCGACTTCAGTCTTTACCAGCATCAGGGTCTTTTCAAATGAGTCAGTTCTTTGCATCAGGGGGCCAAAGTATTGGAATTTGAGCTTCAGCGACAGTCCTTCCAATGGATATTCAGGACTGATTTCCTTTAGGATCGCCTGGTTGGATCTCCTTGTAGTCCAAGGGACTCTCAAGAGTCTTCTCCAACACCACAGTTCAAAAGTATCAATCCTTCGGTGCTCAGCTTTCTTTGCTTTTTTCTTTTTATTTAAATTATTTATTTATTTTACTTTACAACACTGTATTGGTTTTGCCATACATTGACTTGAATCCACCATGGGTGTACATGTGTTCCCCATCCTGAGTTCCCCACCCACCTCCCTCCCCACCCCATCCCTCTGGGTTATCCCAGTGCACCAGCCCCAAGCATCCTGCATCATGCATCGAACTTGGACTTGCAATTCGTCTCACATGTGATAATTTACATGTTTCAATGCCATTCTCCCATACCATCCCACCCTCACCCTCTCCCACAGAGTCCAAAAGACTGTTCAGTACATCTGTGTCTCTCTTGCTGTCTCGCATACAGGGTTATTGTTACCACCTTTCTTAATAGTCCAACTCTCACATCCATATGTGACTACAGGAAAAACCATAGCCTTGACTAGATGGATGTTTGTTGCCAAAGTAATGTTTCTGCTTTTTAATATGCTGTTGAGGTTGGTCATAACTTTTCTTTTAAGGAGTAAGTGTCTTTTAATTTCATGGCTGCAGTCATCATCTGCAGTGATTTTGGAACTCAAGAAAATAAAGTCTGTCACTGTTTCCACTGTTTTCCCATCTATTTGCCATGAAGTGATGGGACCAGATGCCATGATCTTAGTTTTCTGAATGTTGAGCTTTAAGTCACCTTTTTCACTCTCCTCTTTCACTTTTATCAAGAGGCTCTTTAGTTCTTCACTTTCTGCCATAAGGGTGGTGTCATCTGCATATCTGAGGTTATTAATAATTTCTCCCAGCAATCTTGATTCCAGCTTGTGCTTCATCCAGCCCAGCGTTTCTCATGATGTACTCTGCATATAAGTTAAATAAGTAGGGTGACAGTATAGAGCCTTGTCATACTCCTTTCCCTATTTGGAAAGGTATAATACATCACAAAAAGATTTGAGTGTGTAGACAGTCGAAAGGATTGTCCATGAAACTGTTAATACTTGTGAGCTACTTGATGGGCATAGCCTTTCCTTTGACTCAAAATGGGCAGTATTTCTTATTGTTGCTCTTATTGGGTCATCACGTTTTCTTCTCTGTACTTGACAGACCCCATAACTCATGGTCAGGGATTCTGGTCACATTGGAAGTGCTTGACTTGCCTTCTCTGTGACCATTATGATATCACACCCTCACAAGCTCATTCACTCCCGCAGTGTGAATGGGCAAGGGTAGTAGTAGCAGGTCATGCTCAGGTGGTGTTGGTGGATCTTCTCCTCTGGCCTGAGCCTGTGCTCTGGAATTTACAGCTGTGTGATCTTAGACAAGGGATTTTATTTCTCTGAGTTTCAGTGTCCTGATATCCTGGACTAGTATCTTATGCAGAGAACTAATGTGAAGATTAAATGAGATGAAGTGTATAAAGTCCTTTGAATAATTCTTGGTAGACAGTCAGTGCTGAGAATGTGATGTCTTTATGACATGTACAACAGCTCAACCACCATAGTAACAATAATGACAACAGCAGTGATGACACTGAAGGACAGAGAGCCATGTGTCCTGCCCCCAGTGTCCAAAATGCCAGCCAGACTCCGTGTCTAGTTTGCTTCCCAGCTCATTTTCCCTCCCCTGCAGGCTGCCACAGGGTTGGAACGGACCCAGCATCAATGCTGGGGGAGGGATGTGTTGTGCTGGTACAAGCCTCAGCCTGCTAATGAGGCCTGAAGTTGAGCAACTCCAGATGGAGTCAAGCGACATGTTCTCTGCCAGGAAATGTGGTAGATGGGCCAGGGCCACTCATTCCAGGCTACAGTCATGGATATCAAAAAGCAAAAAGTAAGGAAACATGCAGGCGTTGGAACTAAACTATCCAAATGTAAATAAAAACAGCGTGCATGTGTGGCAGGGAAATCCTATCTGGGATCCAGAGACGGTTTTCTTACAACAGCTGTAGTCCATCTGGGAGGGGACAGGGAAGTGCTAAGTGTCTGTAAATGTGAGCTTCTCTTGTATCTGACGTTTTAAAGCTTGATTTGAACTACTATGTTCTCATCAACCATGAGTACGTTTTATTGATCATTTCTGAATGATTGGGAAAAAAAGACATTGATATCTTAAGACTTATAAAAATTGGTAAGACTAGATTTCTTACTATGAAACATTTTTGCCCAGTGTACAGCATATTCATCTTTATCATCACCATCTACTATCTATTTTTTATTTGAAACTTAAGATGTGAATGTAAGTGAGAATGTAAGCCAGATATTGTGTTAAATAAGTAACTTAACATACCTTATATACTCCCCCCACCCCCTGCTCCCACACAATGCCAACTTCCTAGCATTTAATACTCATAGAAACTTTCAAAGGTAAGGGCTACATTTATGAACTTCATTTCATAGATGAGAACATTGAGGTTCTGCTTTCTTCAGCCAAGATCACTCAGTTGGCTGGTGAGGAAAAAGGCCCGATTTGTGATCCAAGGCCATCTGACCAGTGGCTCATTAACTTACCCATGTACTCTGATCATCTCCAACATGTTTTCTTCTTTGAATGGGGCTTAAGACAGATGATAGATTAAGTACATAGAAAGAAGATGCTCTAGTTTTCCGCACATACATCTGAAGGGCACTTGAAGAGGGCACTTGACCCCTGTATGTAGCCCGTAAGGAAATTGGTGACTTAAGACCCAGTGACTTATTCTGAATGTCACAGGGATGAATCTTTATGTTTCTTGCATGGATCCGATACAGTTAATTCTGGAAAGCACAGATGTGTGAGTCTCCAGGCCCCAAGGAACACCATGGCTGACTTTGAACTGGAAGATTAGTTGCTGCATTGAGAAGAGGCTGAGTCTTGCCTTCATCCTCAATTCCAAGCCATACTGCTTATGAAGTGAAGAAGGGGTGCCAAGCCCAGTAAAGCTGAATGGCAGCATTCTGTGTACATCTCAGGCACCAGTGTAATCAATGTGTGATAAATGTGTTTAGAAAATGAACTATTATTTCCCCCATTTACAGAAATTATACATGTTCTTTGTAGCATATCTGTAGTCAAAATGAAGAAAAAAATTACTGGTAATCTCTCCCTCTCCAAATAATCAGTTAATAGTTTGGTATATTACCTATATATATATATAGGTATATATATATTTATTGCAAAAGCTTTACTGCTCTTACCACCCCACCCTACTTAGCAATAATGTTATTGTTCTTACTAGGGAACATAAATATATCTTTTATTTAAATCTGAGAATAATTTTCCTCTGATTATAAAAGGCATAAGCAGTCATTGTTAAAAGGATAAGTAATATCATGGCTGTAAAGAAGAAAGTAAAAATCATTTGAAACTTGACCCCACAGAGGTAACTGTTGATACAGACTTTTTGTCATTTCAGACTTTTTTTGGATAAAAGCATTTTTATCTGTATTTTTCACAGTTTACAAATGAATAATGTGCTCTAGGTTTTAACATAGATGTGTTTTGCCTTTTCTCTTCTAAATACTTTCTAGTGGTTTTCTTTCAGAAACCTTGGCTGCTTAGGGAAAGTCTCGAATCCCAATATGTTAAGCTTCAGGCAGTGACAGTGACAGTGACATTGATGGCCTAGAAAAGCTTTGGGTTGAAGATAGTCCTTTTCATCACTTCATCACTTAAGCATCAGACCAAGGCTTGAAACATCATCCTGGCTTTTCTGGAGGTTGCAAGAATACCCAGGAGAATTCACTTCCCTTTTCAAAATGAAATAACCAGTCCAAAATACCAGGACACGCATGGTGCAGGCAAACACATTTGGTGCAGCTATTGTTGGAAGCGTCCCTGAACTTCCGAAATATCAGTGCTGGAAAAGTTCATATTTTAAAATAATTAATTGTTTTCAAAAAGTTCTTTATGCTTGTGGTTAAAAAAAAAAAAAAAAAAACGCTCTTGAAATCAGCGCTTTGCATGCTACTAACTCTGACTAGGAATGTTTCAAGTAGAATTCTGATTTGCAGGTGGTGGGGTGGGTAGTGGGGAACTGATTGCTTTTTATACTCCCGTGAATAGTCCAATAGCTGTTGGACTGTTGGTGGCCTGTTATAGGCCAGGCATGGATCTTTGTGCTGTTGGTCTAAGAATTTTAACATTTTGTTATGTTTCAATGAAAATTCAGTAAGAGACAACATCCCCATTGTCAGTGCTGCTCTATTTTGATATTTTGTCCCAAGGACACTCTTGTAATATGCTGTCATAAATAACAGTATATTTCCTGATTGGAAAACAGTATATTTTCTGAATGAGTCACAGAAGTAGATGCATTTGTCAAAATCTATGGAATAGTACATTTCAGAGTTGGGCATTTGACTGTATGGAAATTTTCTCTCTTGCCAAAAAGGAACTGTAAACAAGTATTGGCTTTAGTTACTGATGGGAGTGCTGAGGGGAACTGCACTGACGCCTGCAACTTACTTTGAAATGCTTGAAAAAATAAGATGAACTGTGATGGATGGAGAGATTTGGAATAAAGCAAATGTAGTTAAATGTTAGCAGCTAAAGAATTCAAGTGGTGAGTATGTAGATGTTTACTTGTAGTTCAACTTTATTTTAAAATGTGGTTGGTAATTTTAATAACAAAATGTTTGGAGGGGAAAACCCAATAACAGGGCTCTATGTGGAAGAGCTAAAGCACAGTCTATAGAATTATTTTTCTTGCTGAAACATTCTGACTCTGCTTCTTGCTAGCTGTGTGACTCCAGATATTTCAGCCTTGGTGAAGTTTTTCAGTGTGAGTAATGAATACACTTAGCACAAATCTTACCCCACAGTAAACACCTGATAAATACTGTGATGGTAATTCCACAGTGCAGAAGAAGTGGTGATTATAAATGAATGACCTTATGCTGAGGGCCCACTATGTGTCTGGCACTCTCTCTTGGTCGTTTCCAGAGGAATGAGGCCGTCTCATTCTGTATCATGGTGTGTGTAGCCACTAGAGAAGGTGTGAGGAGCGTGAGTGGGCAAGCCGAGCGTGGCTTCACTCAGGGTGACAGAGCTCCTCCCCAGCTCTGTGGCTCCCCTTCGGTGTGGTGTCTGCTTTGAACTAGAGGGCTCTTCAGAGGAAGGGTAGCATCTGCTTTGTTAGACTTTGTAGTATTCTCGGGTTGACGTTGACTTAATTCATCACAAAAATTGTTCCCTTTGTGTACGGCCAAGGCATTGTATTTTGAGGTTGTCATGTTTTAACTTTATGGACAGATACCTGGGAAATTCGTCTAGGGTGGCACGATCTCCTTTCGTCCCCACAGTGAAATCATGTTTATGCATTGTGACAGCCTGTTCCAAACTCCTACTGTGAGGCAAAGAGAAAGGGTCAGGGACCTGGAAAAAGCTGCAGCTGGATTTAGGACCACCAGCAGTGGGGGGATGAAAGGAATATTTCAGGTAATTCTGTGGATGTGCTGTTTACTTCCAAGTGTCTAATATCATACTCCTGAAAATTAAGGTAAAAAACAGTAAAAACAAAAACAAACAAACAAAAAAAAACGCCCAAAAACTGCGATGGTGAGGGAGAGTGGGAGAATAGAACAAATGCTGGCTACATTTTGAAGGAGAGATTGGTGGGCAGGAGGAATAGATTTATTCTGCTGACTTTCCAGCTGCCATAATGAA
This sequence comes from Muntiacus reevesi, assembly GCF_963930625.1. Lineage (NCBI taxonomy): Eukaryota > Metazoa > Chordata > Mammalia > Artiodactyla > Cervidae > Muntiacus > Muntiacus reevesi. Next base: position 92,605,698 of record NC_089252.1, read on the forward strand.
ATCTGAATCTTGAGTCTAAATGTCTCCTAATGATTGGGATTCCAGAGGGTATCCTTATATAGGACTGCTTGGTGGGTCAAGTGTGAAACAGGATTTGATTTGTCTGGCAGACTAATACAATTGGAGAACTACTTAAAACCTGCCAGAATTTTCTTTTACTGCATCTTGATCCCAACTCTTTTACCACATACTGATGCTGGTGTTTTACTGTTTTGGGCTTTACAGTTCCAAACTCAACTCAAAAGACTGTGTTAGCTCTTTCCCCCAAGAGGTAAAGTGCACATTAGCTTGTTAATTCTTTACTTTCTTCTTTTTGAAATTGGAGGATAATTGCTTTACAGCTTGTTGTAGTCTTTGCTGCCCATCAATGCAAATCAGTCATAATGAGACATATATATAAATATATTGCTGCTAAGTCACTTCAGTTGTGTGTGTGTATATATATATCTTTCCCTTTTGAGACATCCCCCACATTCCATCCCTCTTTAATGTCTTGTTTGTAATACTTGGCCTGGATCATTATGGTATGAATTCTTACTCAAACCAGGCATTTTTTTTTTAATGATTCAGGAAGTTCCAGAAGAGACCATCCTAATTTGAATGCTTCAAAGATCATCAGAAAGGTTATTCTGAAGACAGTCTAAGAAAGTAGTTTCTGGCTCTGTGACTTCTGAGGTCAGGTATAGATCATGTTAGTGATGAGTACAACAATTCTGAGGAATTTAAGTGCATTAAACCTTTTTGGGGAGTGGTTCTGAGGAAGGTGTGATGGGAGGTGAAATTTAAAGTTAGTCCTTATCTTCTGGCTGTTGAAATGAACTGTTGAAACTGAAGTTAGTTATCTTTAGATATAATTGAACTTGCACTTAACAAAAATTGGAAATAATACAGGGAAAGATCAAAGGAGGAAGGAAGGATGGGGAAGAAGAAGGAAACACAGAAAGGAAGGAAGAAAACCGAAGAAAGCTGGCATTGCAGGAAAAGGAAGAAGTAATTATTTCTCAGGCCTCAAAAGTCAGCCAAATATAAACTCTTCCCAGTTCAGGGTAATTGCTTGATTTCATCCCATAGGATAAGTCTTCCCTGTGTTTAACATTCTAACATTCAAGCAATAGACTTAAGACTTCAGACACAATGAATGGATCAAGACAGGCAATAAAAGAGTAAGACATTGCAGTTTAAAACTCAGTGCAATTTGAAAGCTACATAATAAATTATGCTGGAGCACAGTAGATGTATGTATCATGGGAAAGTGATTCTGAGGTTTTTCATCTCTCTTGGGTGTGGGTCATCCCCTGTTTCTGTCATCCCCTGACACTGCTCCGGAGTGTCATCCAGTACTTCAGCACTTTAAAATGGAAAATAAAACCCCCCTGAGTTCCTTTTTATAGCAACATCACCAACCCGGTGTTTGGAATTTTATATCTCAGGCATTAGGATGGTTCTAATATTAAGTCTGGAATATGTGTTTATTTGTAGGTTAGGAGGGGGTGGACATATACTTAACCCTTGCTATCATTAAACAGCTGCTTAGTTGAATCTCACTGACCCCTTGGAAGCTTTCACAACCCTCTTTGAAAGTGTGCCTGATTGGGGGCTTTTTAAAAACCACCGTGATAAAATTATTAGAGATCTTAAAAGCACTTAGGACAAAACAACTAAATTTAACAAAGATAATATATGTGTTTTTTTCAGTTATATGCTTTTCTTGAGTATGGAGAAATAAACTTTAATATGTAGAGTTTTTCTAAAGATCTGAAATCAGAAATTTGAGTGCTGAATCCTTGGCATGCTTGACTGGTTTATTTGAAGCAGTGCTATAGTGGTTTCTAATTTAAATAGGTAACTGCAACAGCCAAGTAAGTATAGCAGAGTAGCCTTTCTTAGCTATTTACCCATTGGTATATTCACTCCCTGGCTTTATCTACCTAGAAAACTCACAGCTCTTCTCTCCATGGTTCTTCTGTTCTCTCTTCTGCCCTGTTTAACTTGACACTGTTCTCCCTTCTCACTGTCCTTAATTCTTGCCATTTATGAAAGCATTCATATTTTTCAGTAATTCTTTGTTTGTATCTCTTTCCTTCAGTAGATTTTAGGTTTCTGAAAGGCAGTGACTATGGCTTTTTAAAATTTTTGTATTCCCTTAGGTGCTCAATAGATGTCTTAAAAAGGCAAAACATTTTTCTTTTGCTGTCAGTTTTCTTGCCTGACACTTTAGGAGGTCACATTGTAAGATTATGAGCCATGTTTCTTGAAGGTGTTTTCTGGAGGCCTGCTCAAATATAGACATCCCTGACCCCACAGAGAAAACCTATAAAGACTCATGCAGAAAGGAACATTTAAATATTCAAGACAAACCACTATAAATAACTGCCTATATTTATCTCACATTTTTAAAGTCTCAGTTTTATTTTTTTATGACAGCCCATGATAATTGCCAAAAATTTGCATCAGTACTGAAAGGTACCAATAATACTCCTCGTTACCTCCTTAAGATAATCTTAGTTAATAATTTGATTACTGTCCAGTTAGATTTCATTATGACTGTATAACTATTCACAAAAGTGAATATTTATTTTTAAATATTGTTAGCTCAGTTTAAAAGCTTATAGTGTCTGTGGATATTTCCCCATGTTTTTGCATAAATATTTACTTAAATCATGTTGTTTAGTCACTAAGTCATGTCTGACTCTTTGTGACTCCATGGTCTATAGCCTGCCAAGTTCCTCTGACCGTGGAATTCTCCAGGCAAGAACACTGGAGAGGGTTGTCATTTCCTACTCCAGGGGATTTTCCCAACCCAGGGATCGAACCCACAACTGCTGCTTGGCAGGTGGATTCTTTACCACTGAGCCCCCAGGGACCCTAATAAATATATATAGTATTTGTATTATTTCATCATACCGGTATGTACAATTTGTTTTTCCAATCCCACATGTTCAAATACTGATGGACATTTTGGTTGTTTTCACTGTTTCCCTCTTATAGTTACATTGCAGTGAAAATTCTTATTTCTGTGGTCGATTTTCACAGAATTAGGATTGCTCTATCAAAGGGTGTTCTGTGCATATTGGACAGATGGACCTCCTAATTGTCTTAGAACATTCCAGGTTTCTTAACCATCATGAATTTTTCAGAAGCATAGAACAGATGCCCAGTACTATTCCTTGATTTGCATTGGACTCGAGAGTCTGTGAGAAGGATTTTGAATGTATTCTGCAATTGGAAAATCAGGGCCTGTCTGGATAAAGGGTCCCTAAAGAGCAGAGTGGCTTAGAAAAATGCAGGGTTCTTGTGAGATCTCTGTAAGGAAAGGGGACGGCTGACCAGCAGGAGCTACAGCTCCCAGGGCACAGGATTGTCAGGTTTGATTGATCCTGGTCTCCCCTGGAGACTGCGTCCCAGAGGACACAGTCCCACTTGCTTGAGAAGTTCCCCAGAGGGGACCCACCTGTGAGAAGTTTGGAGTCTTTCTTGAGTAGGGGAAACTGGTGGCAGTGTGGCCAGTAGACCATGGCAGCAGAAGGAGAACAGCAAACAGGCGGTGGGGACAGTAGTGCTTGAGACCATCTCTCACCAAGTGGAGAGCCAGATAGAGGATGGATTTAAATAAGACAAGATAGTGAACAGACAAAATTTCTAATCATGAAAGTGAAAAATCTCAGAATACTAGTAGTGTTGCTCTGAAAGTGAAGGAAACATCTTTTAATGTGGATGCAACCAGGCAATGTATATGTTATATACGTTTTAAATGTTATAATCTTTCCACTTGGCTCTGAAAATAAAACCTTTGTGAGTTTATCTTCCCATATCAATTCCAGGAATCGCCACCTTTTCCTCCTTGTTCATCACTGGTTCAGATCAACAAGAGATTGATCCCCTTGTACTTTTGTATTATCAAGTAGCTTCCAGTTGTCTGCCTCTGAAGCTGGGATATACTCTTGCCCAGGATATGTTCTCTGGAAACTGTCAAAAATGTTAGTTCTGAACCTGCCAGCAGTCATGGTCTTTGCCTTTTGATGCCTTTATTATTAGCTCTGGTGATTTATACTGCGTCAGCTTGGTTAAGGTGAAACTCTGTCTCGCAGAATCTCCTTCCCTGTATAATTCACGTTAGAATTGGCTAGATATGGGATTGCACAGAATTTGGAATGCAGCTGTTACTCTGTGATACAGTGATGGGCAAATGTAGACATGCTGGCAAGAGGGTTCAACCTGTCTTTGCTGTTCTGTGCTCCATGTGCAACAATTTTCCTCAATTGCTGACCTTGCTGATCACCATGAACACAAACCCACTTGGCCACAAGTCCCATACCCTTCTCCGTGAGTCTGGATATGCTGGCTTCTCTGATTGGCTGGTTGGTGACTCTTGCGATTCTTCAACTTCCACTTTCACATCTTCCCTTCCTCAGTATCTTTTACAAGTTCAGCTTTAATTCCTGTAATAAGTCTCTTATCCATAACTCATGGTAGTTCTGCTTCCCTAATTGAACCTTGACTGAACACATCTTTGCCTTAAAAGTCAGGGAAAAAAATGATTTTTTTAATAGCTAGTTTTCTTTTATCATTCTTTCCTTTCAAGTGTACCACAAAACACTGTAGAAATGCTGTTGGTATTCATAAATGCTTTTCATCATCTGTGACTATTTCCAGGATATGTTGATGTTACAAATGTTACACAGGTATTTTTATTACTAGTGTATATCATTAATTCCTACCATAATCTGCATAGAGATTTCTTCTGGAGATTTCTTTTTCTGAAGAAACTTGTTTGTTCTGAAAGATTGTCTCTTTTTTCCCAAGTGGTTTCATTTGCAGAAGGTTTGTTTAATGCCCTGTGGTTTCAGTCTTAGAGTATTAGACATTTTTTTTTTTTTTTTTTTTGCTACATGTGCTTAAATAAGATCATGTTAATTTTGCCATCAGTGACAGGAAGTTCTATCCTTAACCTTTCTTTCAGAAACATATCTTTTAATCTAGTAGGCAAAATGAAAGATTGGTTTATAAGTGTTAAAGGATAGAAAAGGTAAGATATTACAACTGAATAAAGCCTTTCTGGAGGTAATTTTTATCTAGCTTTGAAATTTTTATCATAAATGGAGTGTGTATTAATGGTTATTAAAATAATTAATAGCACCAGTGACAAGGTCAGAAGAATAAGCTAATTTATCATTATAGATTTTAATGAAGCCTATAACGTAGTGTTACATATACAGTATTTTTTTTTTATCAAACTAATTTAGGAATTGTGTGTGTGTGTGTGTGTGTGTGTGTGTGTGTGTGTGTGTGTGTGTGTGTGTGTGTGTGTGTGTGCGCGCGCGCGCATGCTCAATTGTTTCCGACTCTTTGCAACTCCATGGACTGTAGCCCGCCAGGCTCCTCTCTCCATGGACTTCTCCAAGCAAGAATACAGGAGTAGGTAGCTGTTTCCTCCTCCAGGGAATCTTGCAGACTTGGGGATCATACCTGTGTCTCTTGCATCTCCAGGTGGATTCTTTTACCACTGTGCCACCTGGGAAACCCAGTTTTATAGGAACTCAAGTAGACTTGGGGATCATACCTGTGTCTCTTGCATCTCCAGGTGGATTCTTTTACCACTGTGCCACCTGGGAAACCCAGTTTTATAGGAACTCAAGTTAAAATGATTCCCTTGAAAGTAAAACTGTTTCATGTTAAGATAATATTATTATCTCCTTTATAATCAATAAACTGTTCAAGTGAGCATTATCATGCCTCCCCAGTGTCCAAATGAAGGAATTATTTTAGATAATGTGAAGTTAATTGACTATCATATTCAGTGGGAAATTAAGATTTAGAACTTACAGAAAAAAGCCTTATCAGTGAAGAATATTTTAATGTAAAATAATCTCTCCCTGGACAACTTCATGTTTGTATCGTAAAACCCCTGTACTGGAGAGTCTTATTTTCATCTTTTGCTTCTTTTTTTTTTTTTTTTTTTAATATTATTTTATTAGTTGGAGGCCAATCACTTCACAACATTTCAGTGGGTTTTGTCATACTTTGACATGAATCAGCCATATAGTTACACGTATTCCCCATCCCGATCCCCCCTCCCACCTCCCTCTCCACCCGACTCCTCAGGGTCCTCCCAGTGCACCAGGCCCGAGCACTTGACTCATGCATCCCACCTGGGCTGGTGGTCTGTTTCACCATAGATAATATACATGCTGTTCTTTCAAAACATCCCACCCTCACGTTCTCCCCCAGAGTTCAAAAGTCTGTTCTGTACTTCTGTGTCTCTTTTTCTGTTTTGCATATAGGGTTATCGCTACCATCTATCTAAATTCCGTATATATGTGTTAGTATGCTGTAATGTTCTTTATCTTTCTGGCTTACTTCACTCTGTATAATGGGCTCCAGTTTCATCCATCTCATTAGAACTGATTCAAATGAATTCTTTTTAACGGCTGAATAATATTCCATGGTGTATATGTACCACAGCTTCCTTATCCATTCATCTGCCGATGGGCATCTGGGTTGCTTCCATGTCCTGGCTATTATAAACAGTGCTGCGATGAACATTGGGGTGCACGTGTCTCTTTCAGATCTGGATTCCTCAGTGTGTATGCCCAGAAGTGGTATTGCTGGGTCATATGGCAGTTCTATTTCCAGTTTTTTAAGAAATCTCCACACTGTTTTCCATAGTGGCTGTACTAGTTTGCATTCCCACCAACAGTGTAAGAGGGTTCCCTTTTCTCCACACCCTCTCCAGCATTTATTGCTTGTAGACTTTTGGATAGCAGCCATCCTGACTGGCGTGTAATGGTACCTCATTGTGGTTTTGATTTGCATTTCTCTGATGATGAGTGATGTTGAGCATCTTTTCATGTGTTTGTTAGCCATCTGTATGTCTTCTTTGGAGAAATGTCTGTTTAGTTCTTTGGCCCTTTTTTTTTTTTTTTTTTTTTTTTTTTTGAGGTTTATGTTTTTTTTTTTTTTTTTTTTTTTTAATATTATTTTATTAGTTGGAGGCCAATCACTTCACAACATTTCAGTGGGTTTTGTCATACATTGACATGAATCAGCCATACAGTTACATGTATTCCCCATCCCGATCCCCCCTCCCACCTCCCTCCCCACCCGACTCCTCAGGGTCCTCCCAGTGCACCAGGCCCGAGCACCTGACTCATGTATCCCACCTGGGCTGGTGGTCCGTTTCACCATAGATAATATACATGCTGTTCTTTCAAAACATCCCACCCTCACGTTCTCCCCCAGAGTTCAAAAGTCTGTTCTGTATTTCTGTGTCTCTTTTTCTGTTTTGCATATAGGGTTATCGCCACCATCTATCTAAATTCCGTATATATGTGTTAGTATACTGTAATGTTCTTTATCTTTCTGACTTACTTCACTCTGTATAATGGGCTCCAGTTTCATCCATCTCATTAGAACTGATTCAAATGAATTCTTTTTAACGGCTGAGTAATATTCCATGGTGTATATGTACCACAGCTTCCTTATCCATTCATCTGCTGATGGGCATCTAGGTTGCTTCCATGTCCTGGCTATTATAAACAGTGCTGCGATGAACATTGGGGTGCACGTGTCTCTTTCAGATCTGGATTCCTCAGTGTGTATGCCCAGAAGTGGTATTGCTGGGTCATATGGCAGTTCTATTTCCAGTTTTTTAAGAAATCTCCACACTGTTTTCCATAGTGGCTGTACTAGTTTGCATTCCCACCAACAGTGTAAGAGGGTTCCCTTTTCTCCACACCCTCTCCAGCATTTATTGCTTGTAGACTTTTGGATAGCAGCCATCCTGACTGGCGTGTAATGGTACCTCATTGTGGTTTTGATTTGCATTTCTCTGATGATGAGTGATGTTGAGCATCTTTTCATGTGTTTGTTAGCCATCTGTATGTCTTCTTTGGAGAAATGTCTGTTTAGTTCTTTGGCCCATTTTTTGATTGGGTCGTTTATTTTTCTGGAATTGAGCTTCAGGAGTTGCTTGTATATTTTTGAGATTAATCCTTTGTCTGTTTCCTCATTTGTTATTATTTTCTCCCAATCTGAGGGCTGTCTTTTCACCTTACTTATAGTTTCCTTTGTTGTGCAAAAGCTTTTAATTTTCATTAGGTCCCATTTGTTTATTTTTCCTTTTATTTCCAATATTCTGGGAGGTGGGTCATAGAAGATCTTGCTGTGATTTATGTCGGAGAGTGTTTTGCCTATGTTCTCCTCTAGGAGTTTTATAGTTTCTGGTCTTACATTTAGATCTTTAATCCAAGCTTCTATTTGTAAATCACTTCTATCTGTAAATCATGTGTAATTTAAGTCTTTGATATAATTTAAGTCTTTAAGTCTCTAAGTAGCATACTGATACAGAGTCAAGTATCTCCAATTCTGTTTCAGTGTAGGGATGTGACCAATGGTGAAATGACTTACTCCGACACCTCATATGTTTAAAATTCTCTATCTCAGTGTTTGTGAGCCCTTGTCAGAGTTATTGAAAGTTGAAATCGTTGTTTGATCTCAGAATCAGTCTTCTTCACAGTGAGTGACCTAGTCACAATCAAAGGAAATAGGTAAGTCAGTCTGTAGGAGATATTACAGTCATGATTGAAGATGAGTAATTCACCATCTTCAGGTTCGGGTTCTGGAGTTGTAATGAAAACAGGGATGTTAGCTCATTTCCTTTGGGAAATTGCCACTTGAGTCTCCATTATCACCCTATAATTGTATGTTCTTCATTAAGATTCATCTTTTCATAGTATCTTTCAGCTCTTCTCTTACCTCCCCCTCCCCTTTCTCCATGCCTTCCATTTGTAATAGGTAAATCTGAAATACATTTACTTTCTTCTGTTAAGAATTCTATCAAACCTCGTGAAAGGTGATCACTATGCTCAAAATTACGCAATGCAGTTGTGCTGAAAACTAAATATTCCAATATTGCTTGTCAGTGAATCATAGAAATCATATTTCCCCCCAAAGCTCCAGTGTTATTGATTCAAAATAGATGATCATGGCAGTAGTCATCTCGCTGTAGTATTGGCATGTAGAGTAATACATTTTGTGTTTAGAAAGTATTATATTTTGAAAGAGCAATGCTGAATAAAAACCAGTTCAGTAATACAGATATTTGGTTCAATACCAAACTGTTTAAAAAAGGATAGCTGAAAATAGCTTACTCTTACTGATATTCTTGGCTAACATTTCAGACGTTTGCTGTGGCCCATTTGTGTTCTGGTTCAGAAGTATATCTTGTAAACATTATTTTGCATTGATATATTTTCAGAATTCTATCTCTGAAAAACAAAGTGAACTAGTTCTACAAAGTTTTTCGAATTAAAATATTTATTATTTATTCTATTTAGGCTTTGTTGTTGCTGTTTAATCACTTAAGTCGTATCCCGCTCTTTGCCACCCTATGGACTGCAGCATGCCAGGCTTCCCTGTCCTTTACTATCTCCTGAAGTTTGCTCAGACTCATTCCATGGAGTTAATGATGCCATCCAAATATCTCATCCTTCGTTGCCTCCTTCACCTCCTGCTCTCAATCTTTGTCAGTGTCAGGGTCTCTTCTAATGAGTTGGCTCTTTGCATCAGGTGGCCAAAGTATTGGAGCTTCAGCTTTTGCATCAGTCTTTCCAATAAATATGGGTTGATTTCCTTTAGGATTGACTGGTTTGATCTCCTTGCAGTCCAAGGGACTCTCAAGAGCCTTCTCCAGCTCCACAGTTCATTCCATCAATTCTTCAGCGCTCAGCCTTCTTACAGTCCAAATCTCACATTTGTATGTGACTACTAGAAAAAGGAAATCAGTCCTAAAGGAAATTTTTCAGCTCTCAGCCTTCTTATGGTCCAAATCTCACATTCATATGTGACTACCAGAAAAAGGAAATCAGTCCTAAAGGAAATCAGTTCTTTAGGACTGTATTGTAATTATACAATTACAAAAAACTGTATTGTAATTATAATAACACTCATTGTGATGGAGAATGAGAGGAAAACAGTGAGAAAGCATTATTTTAATATAGCTAATATAATGAAATATAACTGTGGCTTAGAGAGTTTCCTTTAGGTTTTCTTAATGGCTATAAATTTTGTTCTCTTAAGTGATATGGTATTTGGAAGTATTACATATTTATTAAGTTTATCAAATATGTCTCTTATAGTGCTTTTTTCTCCTAAAATATATGTATATGAATTACAGTAAACTGGTTTCCATCAAACCCAGTAGAAACCTTCCCCTAAGCACTGCTCATTATCAGAAAACTCACCAGGAAAGAAACAGAATAAAGTAGATGTATTGTATATTTAGGCTACTTTATGTAAGACTGTCATTTAAGAGTCAGAAATTTGGAGTTAAATAGACTTTGGTCTTACCAGTAATATGGTTATTTAATGTATAGATGAAATCCGTATCTGTACAAAATCTATTGGTGGAGAGTTTCACCCTCCTCTTGTCTCTTTTTAGCTTTATATCCTATAATGCAGTTGGATCATCTTGTGTATTCATGCAAAAATTGAATTTCCTCATTGAGATATCATTTATTTATTTATTTATTTCCGGCTGTGCTGGGCCTTTGTTGCTGCATGCAGGCGTTCTCTAGTTGCAGTGAGTAGGGACTACTCTCTCTTTGTAGCTTGTGGGCTTCAGTAATTGTGGTACGTGGGCTTAGTTGCTCTGTGGCATGTGGAATCAAATCCATGTGCCCTGCATTGGCAAGTGGATTCTTAACCACTGGACCACCAGGAAAGTCCCTGGAATATTCTTTTGTAATTCTCTTTGGAAGCAGGAGGTAATGTTAAAAAAAATGGAAATTTGTATGAGTTTTTGGAGAAGTTAGATTTTTAAATAAAATGGAAACAGTGACATTAAGTATGAAACCACTTGGTAAATACTAAATGAAAAAGCCAGTTCCTATTCAGTAGAATCTGGTCACTTAATTTTCAATAGTTTGAGTAAATAATCACATGAATTAAATTACTTTATGTGAGTTTCCTGCAAGACAGGACAAACTTATTTTACTTTGGCTTCTTACATACTGTATTGCTTTATTAGCATTGGAGAACTAACCAGAAGAGGTGATAGTAGTGAACTTACTTTTAGCCTGTGATGAAATTAAAAGACACTCCTTGGAAGGAAAATTATGACCAACCTAGATAGCATATTAGAAAGCAGAGACATTACTTTGCCAACAAAGATCCGTCTAGTCAAGGCTATGGTTTTCCCAGTGGTCATGTATGGATGTGAGAGTTAGACTATGAAGAAAGCTGAGCTCCGAAGAAATGATGCTTTTGAACTGTGGTGTTGGAGAAGACTCTTGAGAGTCCCTTGGACAGCAAGGAGATCCAACCAGTCCATCCTAAAGGAGATCAGTCTTGGGTGTTCATTAGAAGGACTGATGCTGAAGCTGAAACTCCAATACATTGGCCACCTCATGCGAAGAGTTGACTCATTGGAAAAGACCCTGATGCTGGGAGGGATTGAGGGCACGAGGAGAAGGGGACAACAGAGGATGAGAGATGGCTGGATGGCATCACTGACTCGATGGACATGAGTTTGAGTAAACTCTGGGAGTTGGTGATGGACAGGGAGGCCTGATGTGCTGCGATTCATGGGGTCGCAAAGAGTCCGACACGACTGAGCGACTGAACTGAACTGATAAATTGCAGAAGATATACCTAGATTTGACAGAGTCTCTTTCTTTCCCTCTTTCTCCATGCCCCAATATGTGTCTTCAGTCTCCAAATTGGTTGCTTGATCTACCAGCTGGGTGGCATGAAGTCCTTTGATAAGTGATCAATAGTGATGTGAATAATTGACAACACTTTTATTGAGCTTACAACTGTTTGTCTGTCTTGATGGTTAGTGCCTAAAACTTAACTAATCAAGCCCATGTAATGTCAGTTAACATTGCCCATTTAGGTTGTCTGCATGACTTTGAAGTTTTGCTACTGGAAAACTTGGAGAGGAAAGCATCTTTTTTTTCAGATTCATGAGGTTATGAAAAGTGATAATGGCAATGGAATGCTGGCTATTTTTAAAGAATTTGAAGAAAATGCAATTAAAAATTGAGTAAACAGCAGAAGTGTTTTTTCCACTTAATATCTTCAAAGGGAAATTGGAAATTTCTTTCTAAATTCTACTTTTGCTGAATTGCTGAAAATAATTATGATACTGTAATAGCTATAATATTTTGACTCTTTGTTTTAAATGTGCCAGACTTTGAGATGAGTATTTTACCTACTCTGTTCGTTTATTTTCACATCATTCTAACACTGTAAATTGTTATGACTATTTTATAGTTGGACATGTTACTTTTACCTTTCTGAATCTCATTCTCTTCTCAATAAATAAAGGTATAGGCAGAGTTGGAGATTTTAACTCTGTTTTACACCAAAGTTCTTATCTTACTACTACTCCTACATGCAGTACCTAAATGCACAATAACTTCATTTTACTTGGTTCCATTCCTAGTAAGGGTTTGATAATGAGCAGTAGCGATAACTTGGCTTCTACTTAATTTGATGGGAACTAGTTTATTCTAAGACATTGTTTGACTGATGTTGTGATGATTCGTATCCAGGGCAGAAACTGTTGTCAGAGGTTATAGAGGGCAGCAAAGAAGGGGCTGTGTTTGCTTCTGAGAGAAAGTGAACCTTGATTTTTTTGAGTGTGAGCAAATATATAAAGGAAGACCAACCAATAAGATTATGCACCTTAACAATCTGATTACATCAGCTAGGGTGACTGTTTTACCCAGTGCCTTCATTGTGTCAAATCCTTCCATAGCTCTCCCATTTCCTTCTTGAAAATACCTGTGGCTCCTTCTCTTTGAACCTTTGCCTCCTTGCTTATGAGTAATAGTAACGATGGTAGTACTGGCTAAAATAGCCAACATTTATAGACCTGGCATGAATGGTGGGAGATTCCATTACTTTTTATCATTTCTGCTTGAATGGAAATAATCGTTTTGGTTTTTCACAATATATAAAGATAATAAAATGAACTAATTGATCATGGCGATAATTTTTCATTGCTCATTTGAGTTTTTAGTCTGTTAGGATAGTCACATATATTTTCTAATTTAATTCTTGAAACAACCATGATTGTTGTTTCATAATTGAGTAAATTGAGTCTTAAAGACATTAAGTAACTTGTCCATTGTCACACAGCTGGGCAAAGGCGGAAGCCTCGATTTAAACCTGGGTCTGCAATTTTAGACCTGGTGTGCCAAACAAGAAAACTGTTAGAACCATATCGGAGATTGTCTGATTTCATTCTCTAATTTTAGATAAAACTAAATCACATACAGAGAATGATAATTGTGGCTGGAGGATATGTACTATTTGGTTTATTAAACACATTTAATTTGTGGGTTGCCTTTTTTTTCATTTTGTTGATTGGATAAGGGAGTATTCCTATTGGCTGATAATCCTTTCTCTATCACTGGGCTTCTTCACACACTCAGCTTTCCCACCAGGCCCATAAACGTGTTTGAGTTTATGACTGGTCTCAAATGTCCAGAGCGGACCATTCACTCTTTCCTTGAGTGTTTTGACGAAGAGAGATTCCACAGCCACTTTGCTCTGGGATATTCTGTTACCCTGCCAACACTGATAGAATACTGCTTCCTTTTAGTTTTAATCCATTTCTTCCTCCCTTACTGAACCCTGCTGATACATAGAACAACTGGTCAAAAAACTGTTGGTTTCCAAGAAAACAGCTATTAAATACTCCCTTTGCAACTTTTCTTTAAAACTTTCCTCCAAGTAAACCAGTCTTCCCTTTGACATCTCAGATGGCTGACAGGTAGTTAGCTCCTCTGACTGGCAGGTTGGTGTCTCTGTCACATGGGAGTGTTGTTACACAGTAGAATTAATAGTTCCAGCCTGGATTTATTTAGTATCTTCTGGCACTTAGAAGAACAAGGTAACACATGCCTTGTTCTCCCTTGGGATGGTTGAGAATTAGATTAAACTGGCAGGAAATATTTGAATGTCTTCAGTAAACAGACTTTGTATTTAGGTGTATCGATGTTTTTTGAAGTTCTTTATTGCCTTCATTTTCAAAGTTGTTTTGAGAGAGCTTTTGCCAGTCACTTTTGGAAGTTATGTCATTACCACTTGCTGGTTGCTAAAAAAAAAAAGAATTTTAAATCAGCTACTAACTCTGAATTTTCTTTTGCAGATGCAAAAGAAATTGTTTTAAAAGCCCAGATCTTAGCTGGCGGAAGAGGAAAAGGTGTCTTCAGCAGCGGTTTGAAAGGAGGCGTTCATTTAACAAAAGAGTAAGCGTGGAGGTTTTAATTCCTTATCTTTGGGCAAAGCAATTATGGAAAATGCTGCTCATGATCGAAAGGAGCACTGAGAAAGTCGGGCCGGGGTGGGGGTAGGAGCAGAAGGTCACAAATAAGTGACGTAGATAACAGGTAGAGGGCTCTGCAGTGTCCCAGTTTTCCTTCTCCTGTAAAAGGATTTTTGTTCACTAATTGGTGAAAACTTGACACCCCTTCTGTTCTAGACAACCAGTGAAAACACTTCCCTCTCCTCTCCTGTCACATTCCTTTCAATTGTTTTCTTTGATCCTTCCCCTTCCCTTTATCCCCATCTTTGGGCATTACTTCCCAAGTTGCCCACTATCTTACATAGTCTGCTGTGCATTTCAGCATTGTCTCTCTACTATGACTGTAACTTATTTGGGGGGAGGGAAGAACAAACTTAAGCAAACTTATTTTCGTTTTCCTCCCCTCCTCTTCCTTCCTTCCACCCCCATTCACTCATTCATATGTATTTTGCACTCGGGGAGCATCTGGTACACTGCTAGGCACCTGGTATATAAACAAAAAGTACCATGCATTCTGTGAAGGTGGAAGGTGGGCCCAAGGCAGGGTGGATGTGGGAGTGTAATATGGACTGTGTCTTAAAATTGTGTTCAGTATAAACATTGACTTTCTTTTCTTTCTTCTCTCTTTTTTTTCTCTTCTCTCTTAGCCCTAAAGTTGTGGGACAGCTGGCTAAACAGATGATTGGATATAATCTAGCAACAAAACAAACTCCGAAAGAAGGTGTGAAAGTTAAAAAGGTAATGTGAATGCTTTTGGCCATCTTCTGTGTATGTGTTAAAAAAAAAAAAATTATACTTCAGTTTTGACAGAATCTAATGAAGCAGTACACTTTGTCTATGTGTCATTTTTTTGAACCTCATGTAGTTTTTGGTGTAGTATGACTTTGAGGAGAGATAAAAAAGAATTCTAAATTAGTAATACTGTTTATTATCATCAGGATTGAGTAACGATGGGTAATGACTGAAATAATAATTTTTTGTTTTAGAACACACATTTTGTTTAAAGTCAAAAAGGACTTAACATGACAGTTTCTAGAATCAGTGAGGGACATTCTGTGCTTCCTCACAGCCCCACCCTCATCCAGTATATCAGAATTACTGTGCTTGTTTTGGTGGTTTTTCTGTGTTCCCCTGTAACTTACTTTGAGGTTATTACCATTTTGACTCACTGTTATTACTGGTAGTATGTTATATTAGTGGGATCTGCTGGGACACCCAAGTGTATACAGGGCACATACTTGTACACACACACAGAAAATAAAGTCTAAAGCAAAGTGGCTTATCTCAACCATGAAACTATGACTGGTAGATCTAACAGAGCCTAACTTGCCCTCCTATCAGTCTGATTAGCTTTGCTGAACTCCCTATTATGTATCAAGGCACCAGAATTGACTGCCTGATTTGCAGGATCCAGTGCAAAATGAAAATGTGAGATTCTTGTTCAGATTTCAAGTTGGCTGCAGCAGAACATCAAATCAGAGACCAGGAATGGGACCCTCTGGCATGCAGGCCTGGGTGACTGCACAGCTCACTCACTGTAGGCCTGTGCGGTACAGATGACTAGAAGGCCCCGGCATGACATTGTAACAGCAGGTTAGGGCCCAGCATTTTGGGGAGGCAACTGTCTGCTCCACAGACATAGCATCACATGTGGATTATCACATGATAATCTCTTCCAGAGTGCCATTCTTCAGGCAGCTGAGGCAGTGCATTCCATTTTTACATTTCAGAGGGAGTTATCTGGAAAATTTTTGATATGACGGCCCGCCCCAAAATCATCAGCTGGATCTTCTTAGCATACTTAGCTTACCAAGCACACTGCCTTGGTCCTGAAAAGGACACTGAGCTGGAGGGAGATGGAGATACTGGTGGGTCGTTAGCGCCTTCCCTCTAAGAACACAGAGACTTTCTGAAGGTTGAGGAAGTGTACAGACAAAACTGGCTCTGGTTGTTTCCCTTTCCCAGTGTCTCGCAGCTAGATACAAGAACTGTTTACATCTTAGAGTGGTTTTGAAGAAGAATTTTTGTTCAGCTCAGCACCATACTTTTATTTTCCCCTTTAAACTGGTTATGAGCCTCTACCTGTATAACTTGTTCAAAATTTGTTTACAGGGGATATGATTAGTGGTTTTGTTTGTAGGAATTTATTATTTTTTATGGACACATGGAGTTTGAGAATAGAGTTTGTGATATCTTTAAAAAGCATATAAAATACACACAAGAAGATTCTCTCTCTCACACACACACACATACTATATATATATATATATATATATATATATGCATAAAATTAGTTTGTAGATAGGTTCCTGAAATCCTGGGGATAAGTGCATTCTTGTAAATAGAATCATTGCCAAGAAATGACCAGAGTGGTATAGTTTTAAGTAGTTTTTTCCCTGTTTGCAAAAATGATTAACATGAGAAAAATTCCAATAGTACAGAAATATAAAGATTAGAGAGTAAAATTTTTTATTCTCACCTTCTAGAAATAATTGTTAAATATTGTTTTTGTCCTTTTCCTGTGTAAAATATGTATTACCACATACTTGAAGCAGTAACGTTACATATCCTTTAAGGAACCTGCATTTTTTTTAACTTTTTAAAAAATATTTTTATTGAGGTATAATTTGCATACCATAAAATTCACTCATTTAAAATGCACAACTTCAGTAGTTTTAATAAGTTTATGGAGTTGACAGCTATTACCACAATCTAATTTTTGAACATTTCCATCAACCAACCCAAAAGTCTCCCATCCATTTGCAGACAGTTTCTATACCTAGTCCCAGCCTGGGGAAACACTAATCCAGTGTGTCTGTATTGATTTTCTTTTTAATATGATATAATCCACATACCATACAATTCATCCATTTAAAATGTGCAGTTAAGTAGTTTTTAGTATATTCTTGGGTTGTGCAACCATCATCACTATCCAAAACCAGAACACTTTGATCACCCTTAAAAAGAAACCCATACCCATTGGAAGTCATTCTCCATTGTCTTTCCACCCCTTGGAAACTATGAACCTGTTTCTATAGTCATGGATCTGCCTATTCTGGATATTTCATGTCAATGGAATCTTTCAAATCTTTTTTGTCTGGCTTCCTTCACTTAGCTTTTTTTCAAGGTTCATCCATGTTGTAGCATGTATCAGTACTTCATACATTTTTATGGTTGAATAATACTGCTTTATATGACTGTAACACATTTGGCTTATTCATTCATCAGTTGATGAACAATTAATTGTATTATTACCACTTTTCAGCAAGCATGAACTTTTGTGTATGCATTTTTGTGTGAATATTCATTTGTGTTTTCATTCTTCCTGAGTAGAGCTTTGGGGGTAAAATTCCTGGATTAAATGGTAATTCTATGCTTAAGTTTTTCTGGAACCATCAAAATGTCTTCCAAAGTGACCATGCCATTTTGCATTCCCACCAGCAGTGTAGGTTTAGTTGCTCAGTTGTGTCTAACTCTTGCTACACTGTGGACTGAGCCCACAGGCTCCTCTGTCCATGGGCTTTCCCAGCCAAGAATATTGGAGTGGGTTGCCATTTCATTCTCCATGCATTTTTATTTAATTAATTAATTAATTAATTTTTTTCATACATTTTAAAATATGGAATCCTGGACATCAGTCAGAAGTTCCCAGGTGATAGAAACTTTAGGTCTTAGTTTGTTTAAGAAGCTATTTAAGGACATTACCTACATCTGTTCACACTGGGGCTTTTTCCTAAGTCTGTGTTTGTAGTGTTTTCCTTGGGATAGTAATAGGGGCGGTGAGACAGCGCTACTACACATGTGCTCCATGGGCCACTGCCAGTAATGGTTCCTGTTCCCCAGAGAGTAACTGAGTACCCTGTTAATCTTAGCTAATTGCTGTTCTGTTACAAATAGTTTGTGCACCAGCTCTCATCCACATACTGTAGTCTTAATAGCATGATATATAAAAAATAAAACAAAATGAACAGACAGAAACATGAAAAACAGATTCATTGCTCAAGGGTAAAGGACTTTAAAAAGGTTCTCCATACTGGAAGCCTCCATGAAAAGGCTGTGTTGATACAGTTTCTATCCGTCACGGATAAAGATGGTTGAAATGTGTTTAACTGAGCTTTGCATGACATGAGAGTTCACGGAGTCCATTTATGTTCTCTCTGTCACAATTCCTAGAGGATTTCAACATCCTGGGTCATATAAAGGGCATCTCAATGTCAGAAAATTTGTCTGTATATAAAAGTCCATGAATTATCTATTGAAAATCATCATTTTCTTGGGAATGTTTTCTTAAAGAGTGATGGGCTATTTCTACCAAGCAAGAGCTGTTTGAGACAGCAGCTGGTCTTTACAAATAGAAATTTGATAGAATACAGAGCACATCTGTCAACACTTGAGAAAATTAAGAATAGGACACTTGAATGACACTTATCCTAAAAAGTTATAACACTGCGTTGTTTGTTACAGTAACTACTGAAAGTTGTTAAATCTGGTTCTCTAGACTAGCTGTGGATTCGAAAGTGAGCTTGAAATAAAAATGGTTCTATGAAAATCCTAACACCATGTGCCAAGAAATATTTCTTACAAACTCATGAGCTACCATTTATGATAGAAGAATCACTATGAAGCCCCTTCTGAGGTACTCTATTTTTAACCAGTCATAAATTCTATAGAGGTTTGAAAAGAAGGAGTTAATTGTATTCATTACATTATAGCTTTCTAGGTCATCATATATTTATCCCGCTTCATGTGACTTAAAAATTAGTGCTTTTATGGCTTCTAGGGAGCTAAACTCTATTATTATTTAATCAGTAACATTTTTGGTGAAACATATTACTGAATTTCTTTTTAGGAAAAGCAATGTATGTGATTTTATTATTTTTACTTCAAGTGCTGATTCCTTATAGATGTTCTTATTTTCTTTTAAAAAGCATCCAAGACATTTTTTACTATTTTTTTTGGTAGTGTAAGTTGGTCCAGCATCTCTCTCCAAGGAAATTTGATAGTACTTATCAAAATTTTAAATATGAAGAATCTATTGTAAAACCTAGCCATTTTATCTTTATGTCCCTTGACCAGGGGGTTACTAAAACAATGGAGCAAAGCTACACATACAGAAATAATCACTGAGGTAGCATTTTTAGAAACACAAGTGCACATAAATGTCTGTCAGCCAGGACAAGGTCAAATAAATATTGACATATAAGTACTATGTAGTCACAATGCAGAGAGAAGACCTTGTACAATCTAAGTTATAGTATTGAGATAATAAACAAAAAGGAAGAAAGAGAGGCATTCAAGCATGTGTAATATTTATCCGTGTGCAAGATGATTCCATGTTGGTAATGCTTACCGATGCATAGTGAAGAGGTAAAAATTAGTGGATTTTCCTGGTAGGGCTGCTTCATGCCTTTGTTAAAGTTGTGCAGAGCAAAAAGGACCTGGCTGGAGCATGTGTGGAGAAGGAAATCCATTTATCCAGTTTGCCTCCTGCCCAGTCATGGCCCTGGAATGTGACTACATCCTCATAGAGAAAGGAATGTTTTTTTCTGGTCATCATAAAGGTTCTATAGGGACTCATGAACATCCTGACTGCGGGGCCCAAGGGGTGTGTTTGTGCAGGAGGGGACAGCTTTAACTGTCCCCTCTATATACTTTTAGTATCGTCAGCATTTATTTTCGAACAAGCAAATATTATGTTTGTAATTTAAGAGAAAGTATAAATTGAAATAAAAATACAGTGATCCAAGAGACAGAAGTATCCAAACATAGGAAGCATCAGACGCACCATAAAAAGAATCCTTCTTTGGCAAGCAAACTTGGTTTCCCACCAGTGCAATCTGAGAAGAATCAGTGTAGTAATATATATGTACTGCTAATGTCTCAAATTAAAATAACAGCTGCTTCCCTGGAGTTTTTCTCAAGTGTCAGGGTTTCTGAAGAAGAAAAGGAAGATTAAAGTGGGAAGGTTCCTTGAGGCAAACTGAATACCTGTCACTTGAAAAGTTAACAGGATCAATTAAGGAGGTGAAAATGGGCACTGTGCACCATGAAGGTAGAACTCTCAAATCTCACTGGGTTTAAAGAGCCTGAAAATGAAGCTGTTTGATTTGTGTAGCAAGTTTGTATAGATTTCCAAGTGGAAATCAGCTCGATGCTGACTTAATTGACTTTCCCACTAATGTGGTAGGTGATGGTTGCTGAAGCCCTGGACATTTCCAGGGAAACCTACTTGGCCATTCTGATGGACCGGTCCTGCAATGGCCCCGTGCTGGTGGGCAGCCCTCAGGGGGGCGTTGACATTGAAGAGGTGGCAGCTTCGAATCCAGAACTTATTTTTAAGGTATGTTTAGATTCCTGACTATGTTCTGTTCATTGATTGTTTCTGTACAAACTGTTAAAGACTGAGTGTGAGCCTGATTTCTGAGCCTGGTGTACTGTTTCTGGGACTTAAGGCATGAAGATATTGAGTCCTTTTTCGTATTGGATATCCAGTAAGAAAAGGTTGGGTAGATCAAAATATGTGCTTTTCAAGAGCTTTTCTTCTCCCTTCATTCTTTCCTCCTTCTAGCCTTTTCTTCCTCTCTAGTTTCTTTGCATCCAACTTGCCACAAGAATTAACCAATGGGAGAGGAATGTGAAATTTCCATTTCTTCCTGGTTAATTCTACCTCATTCATAAATATGACCCAGAAATTGTCTCCTAGAAATCAGATGTGAACTAGAAACTGCCTCGATGTCTTTCAGTACTGGTAATAAAGTGACTTAGCACAGTGTAAAGGAGAATCTTTCTAAGGCCCGGATTCTGTTTGTTTCAATCCTTTAAATCTTGTGTGTGTAGTTTGTTGTTGCTGTTGGGGTTGTCCTTTTTTTCTTTTTTTTTTTTTAAGATGTTAAGATTAGTTTCTAGTCAAAGAGACCTGGGGTCAAATCCTAACTAGCCAGTAAGTTTCTCAGTTTTTTGAATCAGTAAATGAAAATGGGGATAATGCCCTCCCTATAGAATTGTGAAGATTAAATTAGATAATATATGCAAAATGCTTTTCAACCTACCTCAACTATGAGAAGAAAATCCTAAGATCTTTAGAACTATAACCCTAGCTTTTAATTCCGAGTTCTCAGTGTCAAAAAAATCACACAAAAAATTTCTACTAGAAACCTTTATTATTTCTTTTAGAAAGTGATTTTTTTTTCCTTCTAAAAAGTGAGAATTTTATTTCTTGAAACTCTTCATTTATAAGGTACTAATACTTTGAAGACTGGTTTTAAAATATTTTCACCAGTGTTGCATATTTAAGTTAACTAGTTTGGAAGTTAAATTGAGACTTTACTTGCTGGCTTACCAATAACACCTACTTTTTTTTTTTTTTTTAAACTAACATTTTTAAACAAGTTATTACATTTGTTAAGAGGGTACATGAAATAATATATCTAAACAACGCTCATTATCTTGGAGGGAATAGCCCTTTGTAGAGCTTGGGTATTATTAATAATTATCAGCAGCTGAGTATTTAAATCGTAAGGTAATATTTAACCTATATAAGATAAACTCTGAACTTAACAGCAGTATTAGGCAGGAAAAACTTACTTTGGAAGCCTTCCAAAAACATGTCATAAAAATTAACTGACTAAATATTCGTCACTGCCATCTGTATAGTAATTAAAAGTGAAAACTGGCATCCGATCATCTTGTCAGCATGCCACCCTGAAGAATTATATAGTTTTGAAAAGGCTGTTTTATAGATGGTGTGCTAATTAAAATATACCCCATAGGCAGCTGTGGTGGCCCAACTCAGAGATCTTTGGAAAGATGCCACACTTTTAATTACTCATTTGCACATAAATACTAAGCATTTTCTTTTGAGGTTGTAAATCTTTTCATTTGATTGTCTGAATTTTGTTCATCTGATTCATTTTTACTAGGAGCAAATTGACATTATTGAAGGGATAAAGGACAGCCAAGCTCAGCGGATGGCGGAAAATCTAGGCTTCCTCGGGCCTTTGAAAAACCAGGTACTTGAGCAGTTGGAGGTGGTTTGTCTAACATGTTTCAGAAAGTGTTTGGGAACTTTGCCTAATATTGTCTAATGTTTGTGATTATCAGGAAATAAGGCAATTTATTATTTTCTCTTTTTTTTCCTGCAGTTGTTTATAGTGAAAGAATACTTCCCTGGTGTTCCAAAGAGAATGTTTATGATGCATGTGTTAATATATATATATATTTGTGTGTGTGTGTGTAATAAGAATATGTTGCCTGTAGACACACATACAGCTTGTTAAGTATGTTAGTTTCTTTGTTTTTTTCTATAGCAGTGCATCTCAATGAAATCAGTTATAAGATGCAGTATAGTGGTTAGAATCACAGGCTGTAGAGTTAGGCAAACTGAGTTTGAATCCTGCACTGCTACCCAGTACATGTGTGATTCAGACCATCTGAAAATCACTTTCAGAGTCTGTAAAATGGGGTGATAAAATCACAGCTGAGAGGGTTATTATGAGGATTGAGTAACCTGATGTGTGAAAATACATATTCAGTACTCCAGAAAGGTCAATTCTTATTATTAATAATAATATACATTACCTAATTAGTTACTGTTCTTTTATAGCTAATGGGCATTTGAGATGAATACTAATTACACAGAGGTGATACTTGACTGAAAACAGCTTGAATTATGCTAATTTAGTAATTATATCTTTTGGTTTCAAAGACAGGAAAATTGTTCTTTAAGCTATTAAGGGAGAGAGTCTGTCTTGAGCATCACAGTCCTGCACTGCCCTTGGTCCTGCCATGGAGCCTGATTTCATGTCTATGCAGGCATGCTTCCTTGTCTCATAGTTAAATCAGAAAAACTTCCTGGCTGTTGTTTTCCTCGTCTGTTACTAAGGGAAGCCACCTCAACCCTTCACTGTATGTCTGTGTTTGTATGTTGTCCTAGGGTTCTGGGATTCTTGTAGTTTCCTTTAATTTAGTTGGGCAGCATCCCCCTAGTAAAACAGTCAGTTGTACACTCTTTATTTTCTCTCTTTACCTTTTCTTTTGATTGAGTCTAACTTTAAAAGCTTAAGGGTAACATGAAGGCAAGTTATGGAAAGGTGAAGCACAATAAGACTTTAAAATATATTTGTTTAAATTAAGAGAGGACGACACTTACTTGAAGATTGGAGGAAAACCTCCAGTGGAAAGCAGAAGGTTCAACATGGTAGTAGGAAACAGGATCATCCGGGACTAAGCCTCAGTAGGAGATAGAAAGAGCCAGGATTCAGTGGATGGTTAGAGGAATTAGTCATCATTTTGAGACTGGTGAAGAAATGCCAGGTTAGTGACCTGCTAAAAGAGAGATACTGGAGGATTCATGGGTAAGGGTTGCAGTGGTTGGTTTCACTTCCTGAGAATGAGGCCATGAAGTATATTAGCTACAGACTATATTAACTGATCATTTGACATTTATTAAATAACTTCTTGTGTATTGGTGGTGGTCACAGAGAGCTATAGTCACTGTGTTCTAACCATACTGTCCTGCACTCAGCTCTGCAATATGCCTTGTAACTTTGTTTGTATCCTCTATACCTTGCACATCTGTATTTCTCTTGGACATTTGTAGTCTCGTTTGCTGGATCTTCATCTGCATCACGGTAGGGACTTGGTTGGTCTTGCTCACTACTGTGTTGCCAACAAAGTGTTTGACAAATATATTAGATGTCCAAGAAATATCTATCATATGCATGAATAAGTGAAATAACACATCTGAGGTGTCTACTTAGAAGAAATTCCTGGGGAGTCAGGAATGAGCAGTTGTAAGTGGCAAGAGAATAAATCTGGAGTGGGTAAAAATCTACTCACTGTGTGGTTTGAAAGCTCAAGAGGTAAATATACCTTAAAGTTCTAGAGAAGGCAGTAACAGTATTATGCACATCACAAGTACCCCCCAAAAAAGTAATGTAAGAGACAATTAGCAGTTATTTATAGCTCTTAAATGACTAAATCTTGTTTTCTGAGTACCTTAAATACTCTAGGTTTTAAGTGAGTTGTCTATGGAAGGAAGATAAACCTGCAAGTTCTCAGGGATTGGTAGTAGCTATATTGTCATTATATTTTTGATTTTATTTATCTAGGAAGGTGTATAAGTTTTAATTCACGTTTTTCCTATTATCATTG
The DNA here is from genome assembly GCF_963930625.1 of Muntiacus reevesi. Lineage (NCBI taxonomy): Eukaryota > Metazoa > Chordata > Mammalia > Artiodactyla > Cervidae > Muntiacus > Muntiacus reevesi. The sequence goes on from NC_089252.1 coordinate 92,630,164, forward strand.
CCAATTATATGAAAGACTTTAAATCTTCATTTCCTCAGCAGGTTGAACCAAGCTCATTTGCTGAACCCTGTTGAACAGAGATGATGAGAGCAGCCATTGTTCTCCAGGGGCTCACAGGGCGGTGGTCCGCCTGCTGACAGTGAACACAGGAAGAGGGGATGTGGAGGAGTGAAAATGGAGCGGTGGCGGGGGGAGGAGAGACGGTGATCTCAGCTGCAGTTGTGTCAGAATTTGTTCATCTGGGGACATCCATTTGTATTTGAGCAGCAGAACATGCAGTGCATGACCCAGGAGCACAGGAGTGCTATAGACCCGGGAGTCTCTGTTTTACACTGCTTCCTCCATACAGGAGCGGCATTGTGCGGTGCGCACAGGGGGTGCCTGAGAGGAGAAAACGTTTTTTTAAATAATCAACCATTGGTGAGCTTTTGATAAACAAGTGGTATCTTAAAGGCCTCTCAATTCAATGTGACTTTGAAAGTGACTTCATTTTCAGCTAGGATGTGGTTTGGTCCTTTGGAAGTGCCTCACTTGTGGATGAACAGCATATAAAATGATCCTCTTGTAAAATTAATATCTTTCCTGTGACTCATGCCTGATGTCTCTAAAATATAATGTATTAATATTAGATTTAACAAAAAATAAACATCACCTTGCATAAAAATCTACAGAATAATGTTCCTGGTGAAAATATATTTCAGCAAGAATTGGCTGAAAAGAATAAAGCCATGAGAAAACTCAGTATGACTCTAATCCATAAATTTCTCAAGAATGTCTTAATTATCATCTATACTATTCATTTCTAAAAACGTAGACTCCATGAGTTGTCAACATGTGCTTCCAGTATTTAAACTGATGAAAGTATCTGATCAGTCAAGTTAATACCAGCTCACTAACCCTTTTAGGTATGGTTTATATCTCTGGTTAGCTTTAAGAACCATATTTGAATAGTGCAAGTATTAGTTCCTGGGATGCAATAAAGTTTTTTCCAATTTTTTTTTAACCTGTTTAAACATTTTTGAAGACATTGGTAAATTTGTCAGTTTCATGTGCACGGCTCCAAAGATGTTTGATTTTAGGCTTGATTTTTTAATTGCTTAGTATATAACCTTGAAATAACATTAATTGTGGCAAAAAATAAATATTTGGACAGCATGGATCCTGAGGAAATAAGTGGCAGTAACAAACTGACTCACAGCACATTAACTAGCAGAATGTTTCCTTTGACTGGTGTTTAATCTGTTTTTTAAATTTGAACACATTTAGAAAGTAGAAGAGCCAACCTCAGCTTGCCATAGGCCCTGCCATTTCCTGCTATTACACCTGGGCAGACTGACATGTTTTGCCTGGATGGCCTTTATAGTCATTTGATGTATAGCCTCTGGAATAAGGCACATTCTGTCTACAAGCCAGGCTGGTTCTCCCTTGTGGATATTACAACACAGATTTTATATAACGTTCACCCCTTGCAGATCTTACAGCACAGATTTAGTCTTGCTTCAAAAAATGTTTATAGTCGCCTTTGCACAGTGACAGACAGTTGTAGTAATGGGTGCCCTCCAGTGCTGTGTTAGTGTATAACCACAGTGGCCGTAGCCTGAGAAAACTCAGGCTTCGTGCTAAGCGAGGTTAATGTAGGCTTTAGAGGTTTTGAAGCTACCGAGGTGTTCATAGACAAGTAAATGGATAAACGGAATATAGTATATACATACAATGGAAGGTTGTTTGGCCTTGAAAAAGAGGGAGGTCCTGACACATGCTGCATTGTGGTTGAGTCTTGAGAACATTGTGCTAAGTGAAGTTGTGTGTGTATGTGTGCGTGCACACTTAGTCAGTCATGTCTGACTCTTTGTGACCCTATGGACCATAGCCTGCTCCTCTGACCATGGAATTCTCCAGGCAAGAATACTGGAGTGGGTAACCATTCCATTCTCCAGGGGATCTTCCCAACTCAGGGATCGAACTCATGTCTCCTATATTGGCAGGTGAGTTCTTTCCCAGGGAAAGACCTGAAAGAGCCGCCAGAGAAGACCTGAAATTTATGTTATGTGTACTTAAAAACAAAACGAAAAACTTTTTGAAGTAGCTAGGATAAGATCTTATACTTGTATGCATTCAGAATTTATTTCTGTTGTGAAGTCTCTCCATATTATTACATTAATGATTTTTTCTACCATCGTTTATTGTATTGACTGTGTACAGACGCTGTGTAGGTGTAGTGATGCTATGATGTCCAGGATAGACGTCATGCTTTTGTCATGCAGCTCACATAGCACATTTGTTTGACAACCTGGGAAATCTCTAAAAATATAAAAAAGTTTGAACAGTGAGTCACTTACCTGCTTTACACTGTAATTCAAATAAAATCCACTTGGATTACACCCAAAAAGAAAAAAAAAAAGTAAACATTAAATAAAGGAAATCTTAAGTTTTTGAAAAAATAATGATAGAATTGTTAGGTTGGGAACCAACCTTTCCCAAGTCTGGCACAAAGCCAGAAGCTGTAAAAGAAAAGAGTGACATTATTATTAATGTTATTAGATTTCCATGTGGCAGAAGTAACAAAAACATGGGCAAAAAACAAATGTTAAAGGACAAAAATATTGCTATTTCTATGACATAAAGAGCTAAATTCCTTCCTGTAAAAATGCCTCCTTTACATTAATATGAGAAACACCAAAAATATGTGGATTTTTCCTATGCAGAGTTCACATCATAGGAAATACAGATGTCTCACTCTCATAGAATGCTCAGGTCTATTCATAATTAGAGCGATTCAAATTAAAACCATAAATGAGATACCCAAATAGCTGATGGTTGTGAGTTAAAAAAATAAAAATCTCTATAATGCTGGTTTGTGGGAGGGGACATTAGTGAAAGCTTCAATTTAAGATAAGAACAAGTACAATTTAAGATAATCTTTTATTATGTAAAATGCCCACCCCCTGTTCCCCACTTCAGAGAATTTATCCTGTAGATGTTTAATCACTGTAGGATATAAGGATAGATAGATAGATAGATAGATACACACACAGATAAGGCAGCATTTGAAGTAATGTCAAGCTACTGGAAACCAAATGGCCATTATTTAAGAGACAGGTTAAATGAATTATGATATATCCATACAATAAGATATTATGTGGTTATAAGATTGTTCTGTTTTGCTGCTGAAGGCTCTCTGAAATCTATCAGTAAAGAAACAAAGTGTAGAACCAAGTTTGTTATTTTAAAAAGATGAATGGAAAACTGTGTACACTTGCATTTGTATAGCTATATCCCTTGATGAACCAATAGAGTGGCTCCGACTGCGGGCTCTGTCGCTGGGGAGTCTGGTGAAGATCCTGAGGGGGAACCTTGTGGACCTTGGGGATTTTGTATTATGTACATGTACTATATAGCCACAAAAAATTAATATTATAAATATTCAGTCTAACTCATTATATATATTTGGTTATATCCACTGACTTTCAAATTAAGATTTAAGGATGTTTACACATGTACATCAAACAAAATAAGGTAAAATGAATTACTTGCATCTCCAAGAGTTCTTTAGTTAATACCAGAACAGAGAAATCACTCCTAGAATTTACCACATGCATGTGTGCTAAGTTGCTTCAGTTGTGTCCAACTCTTTGTGACCCTGTGGACTGTAGCCCAGCATGCTCCTCTGTCCAAGGAATTCTCCAAGTGAGAATTCTGGAGTGGGTAGCCATACCCTCCTCTAGGGGATCTTCCCAACCTAGGGATTGAACCCTCGTCTCTATGTCTTCTGCATTGGCAGGCAGATTCTTACCACTAGTGCCACCTGGGAAACCCCAGTATTGACCACAGTGGGACTTTATTCTAGGTAATTGGTTAAGTAGGTGCTGTGAGAACTGAGAAGTTTCTGAGTGAACAGCGAGGCAACACAGAGAGCTAAACAGCAATGGAAAGTTGTTGCCACCTATGTGCTCAAGGAGCAAAATAAAGTGGTAGTGTTACTGGACTTTGAGATACAGAAGTTGGTACCCTGATGGGAATTAAAGTGAGAGGATGCAGAAAGAGAGGAGTAAAAATATCCACTCTTTTTCCTTCTTCCCAGCTCCTGTCTCTCACTGCTGCTTCCCACTGGCTGAACTGAAGCCAGCTGGCCCAGGAGCCTTGAAAACCCAGTGTACAAGTGTCAGCTCCCCTGATAAATAGAGAAGAGATGGGGAAAAACTGGAAAGGAATCTGAGGGCAAATAATGCAGGATGGGAACCATGAAAAAAAATGTGGAAATGGGGAAAGCATGGCTGGGAAATAAGTTGGAGCTAAGAATAAGACTAAACCCCAACATTCACCCTTGATTGCACAATTACACAGTCTCACTTTGCTGTGTTAATGGTGAACAGGCTGTGTTTACTGCAGGTGCGAGCTTTCCTGGGTGCTGTCACACCTCATTTGTGATCCTCCCCCTAGCCCTAGATCACAAAGTGCCAGCCTGCTGTGACATGAGCAATTAATAAATGTTGGTTGAAAAGAATGAATGAGCGAGTGAATTTCAAGCAGAGTGAGAAAAATGAAGTTAGGGTACAACACTAGGGAAACTGTTGAATATTCTGGTTCTTTGTGGCTTATGCCTTCGGGACAAACTGTTTGCAGTTTGAATTGTGCTATTCAGTAAGTGTACTGTTTAGGTCTTGCATCTTCTTGTTTTGCAGCCATTTCCAATAGATACTCAGTAATTGTTGTTTCACAGATTATAGGTTTGGATTGATGAATATAATAACAGTTTTATTCCAGCATAAAACCTCATCATTAAAAACTCTCAAAATCATGTTTACCTTTTACTTAAATGGAGTTTTTTTGTATTAGTAATTCTAGCTCATATTGCAGTATAGCTCAGCTAATAGGGACATGATGATTTTCAAAAAGATTCACAACACTTTTGGGCCATACTGAAAATATTTTGTTTCCTGATGATGGTCTTTTCTAGGGTCTGGAGGAAAGTTGAGCAATTTCTTCTAATGAATAGCAGTAGAAATTAAAATAGTTATGCTTCTCTTTTTTTCCCTTCAGAAAACCTAACTGAAAATAGCTTGTTATTTTTAAGGTTTCATTAATGTAGCAAAATAATTTTTTTCTACTTTTATGAAATTTCATTTCACTTGATCATATTTAGGCTGCAGATCAAATTAAGAAGCTGTACAATCTCTTCCTGAAAATTGATGCTACTCAGGTGGAAGTGAACCCGTTTGGTGAAACTCCAGAAGGACAAGGTAAGAGAAAAAGAGAGAGAAAATGAATGAATGTAATTATTTATGCAAACTATAAATTATACAAAAGACTATAGAGCAACCTTGCATTAATTTCTTTCAGTAATTTACTTCCTGCCATAGTTTCAAGTGCTCCCATGATGCAATTGAACATTTTAGCACTTGAGTTTGTAGCCAAATGCCAAGCCTCACAGGAAGTTATCTCCTATTTTATTTAGAAACATCCGTCTACCATCATCCCCTAGTTTTCAGGTCCCTCCTTATTGCTATGATGGTAAAGATTTAGGTGTGAACAGGAGCCACAGTGCTTGTGTGTGATGAATATACCTGCTTTTATGGAACTGGAACTTTTTAGTTTCAGTTTTTAGTTTCTCTAAATCTGCATATAATTTCACATTGTGTCTCCTACTGAAGTTATGTCATCATGGTAGAATCCCTAATGCCCCATCATCGGTCTCTTTCACCCCTAGGTTAGCAGCTTTTGCTTCAGGTGGGAGAAGGAGACTTTTTTGTGGGGAAGGTTTTATCTTTTCACTGGGTACTTGTAGTCAATCAGCAGCTCTCTTACATCTCAGCACCTACCACACTTGCACTGTCTTGCATACAGCAAGTATTCAGTAAGGTCTTGAGAGCAAAAGCTTAAAGATATGCATGTTTAGGGTAGGAGGTAGAATATCAAGGGAGTAGGATTGTGTTACCAAAATGTGCTGGTAAATTCCAGGAGCCTTGCCTTTTTAAAGTATATCTCAACCCCATTTCTTGCTTTTTGCTTAGCATATTGTGGGCCACCAGTAAATAAGGATTTATCACTGGACTAATAAATACCCATTATGTGCAAATACAAATAAATTGTAGACCAGTGTGGATGGTACAATGCTTTTTCTCTAGTATATTTCAGAGACTATATAGTCAGAGTCAGAAAACTATCATGTCCCTGAAACCTAGAGAGGCCTGGGATTACCATGTTCCAGCCACGTACATGGGCTGTGCCTCAGGGATTTTTTGTTTTTGTTTGTAAATCCAAAACAATGAGTAAAAACATGGTAACCTATCTTGTAGGGCAGTTTTCAAAGTGAGGTGACTGATGATTGTGTAATAAGCATCCAGTGTCAGACACAAAATAGGCTAGTCCCACCCATTCATAAAATATAGTTGTTCTTCTCAAGTAGTGTAAAAATAGTCCAGGAAAGGTATAGATTTTACATTTTTGTCTATTTGTTTTGTTTGTATATTTTTGAAGTTTTCAAATTAGGACAGGCAAAGAGCTCATGTTTAAGAAGCTCTTGAAATTAATGTTTCATGACTTACAAAAGTGACCACTAGATAAAATTTTGTGGCTGGTGGTTTATAAGCAAACTACCTGTATAATTAAATATTTTAGAAATTGCTTTTGACTGTAAAATAATCAGTATTTTCTAGAGAGAGGGGAAGAAAATCATTTCTTAATCTCATACATCCAGTGCTGTGATAAACGTGCATGTCTTCTTTTTTATCATTTAACATAATCCTGCAGAGCGAGGAGTTGTTATCCCATTTTATAGAATACCAAAAAATGGATTTGTTTCCCCCAAGGGGAGCTAGATACTGGAGCTGGGATTCAAACCCTCGTCTTTCATAGTCTGGTATGCATGTGGATTCTGATACGCCAGACTAACTTATGGTGACCTGCTTCCTTTCTTTTCTGTTTTTTCCTTCTTAGGCTATTAATTTGTTTTAATCAGAGTGATCTAGAAATAGTCTCTAGTTTGAGAGCATCAGTTAAAATTCATTCTGCATTGAGTGGCTGATAATTAAATCCAAGAGAGGAAGTTCACTGTAAGTTCTTAGAGGTCATACATATATTGCTTTTTAAGCCAATATGCATAAGCAACCTGGTCATAGTAACAAAAAATGGGAATTGAGCCATAGAATAGAATAAAAATGGCATTTTCATTTAACCCTTTTTGGAAGCTGTCAGTCACAAAATGGTTTGCAGCATGGAAGAGGGATATGAGAACCTTTTCCTAAAGAATGTTTGTAAAATCTCATGAAATCTGAAGTTTTCTTTTTATTTATTAAAAGAAAGTATAATTATTGAGCTTTTTTGAAGGAGTCCCCATAAAATACATTCCATGTATATAGTTCATTAAAACATAAGTCTTATATGATATTTTTAACAGGGAAGATTAGCTATTAATTTGTTCATTGTACCATAAAGTTTCAGCTATTGAATTATAATCACAATTAAATGAATATGTTGGTTTATAACGCTAATGAGCAGTAGTCAAATTAAACCCAATTAGGAAACATTGATTACTGACCAGATGTACAAATTAACTTCATCATTGTCACAGTTCCCTAAAACTTTCCTTTATTTAGGAGCTATAAAAGCAGTCATATATATTTTAGTAATATTGACAATATTTATAATCAGAATATTTAAAGTTTTTCCTTTTAGATCAATAATAGGAAAATATATAGCAACCACTAATGCTGAAGAAGCTGAATGGTCTGTGAACCTACAGGATCTCCTAGAACTAAAAAAAAAAAGATGTCCTTTTCATCATATGGGACTGGAATGCAAAAGTAGGAAGTCAAGATAATTGAAGTAACAGGCAAGTTTGGTCTTGGAGTACAAAATGAAGCAGGTCAAAAGCTAACAGCTTGCCAAGAGAACACACTGATCATAGCAAACACCCTCTTCCAGCAACACAAGAGATGACTCTACACATGGACATCACCTGATGGGCATTACTAAAAACAGATTGATTATATTGCAGCCAAAGTTGGAGAGGCTCTATACAATCAGCAAAAACATGACGGGGAGCTGACTGTGACTAAGATTGTGAACTTCTGAGTGCAAAATTCAGACTTAAATTGAAGAAGTAGGGAAAACCACTAGGCCATTCAGGTATGACCTAAATCAAATCCCTTATGATTATACAGTGAAAGTGAGAAATAGATTAAGGAAATTAGATCTGATAGACAGAGTGCTTGAAGAACTGTGGATGGAGGTTCTTAACATTGTACAGGAGATAGTGACCAAAACCATCCCCAAGAAAAAGAAACGCAAAATGGCAAAATGGTTGCTTGAGGAGGCATTACAAATAACTGAGAAAAGAAGAGAAGCAAAAGGCAAAAAGGAAAGGAAAGATATACTCATCTCAGTGCCGAGTTCCAAAGAATAGCAAGGAGAGATAAGAAACACTTCCTAAGTAAACAATGTAAAGAAATAGAGGAAAACAGTAGAATGAGAAAGACTGGAGATCTCTTCAGGGCTTCCCAGGTGACTCAGTTACTGTAAAGAATCCGCCTGCAATGCAGAAGACACAGAAAATGCCATGGGTTCGATACCTGAATTGGGAAGATTCCCTGGAGGAGGGTAATGGCAAGCCATTCCGGTATTCTTACCTTGGAGAATCCTATGGACAGAGGAACCTGGCAGGCTGTAGTCCATGGGGTCCCACAGAGTCAGTCATGACTGAAGTGACTGAGCATAAGCATGAGAGATCTCTTCAATAAAATTAGAGATACCAGGGGAACATTTCATGCAAAAATGGGCACAATGAAGGACAGAAGTGGTATAGACCTAAAAGAAGCAGAAGACATTAAGAAGAGGTGGTAAAAATACCCAAAAGAACTATGCAAAAAAGATCTTCATGACCCCGATAATTACAGTGGTGTGATCACTCACCTAGAGCCAGACATACTGGAATACGGAGTCAAGTGGGCCTTAGGAAGCATCACAATGAACAAAACTAGTGGAGCTGATGGAATTCCTGCTGAGCTATTTCAAATCCTGAAAGATGATGCTGTGAAAGTGCTGCACTCAAGATGCCAGCAAATTTGGAAAACTCAGCAGTAGCCACAGGACTGGGAAAGATCAGTTTTCATTACAGTCCCAAAGAAGGACAGTGCCAAAGAATGTTCAAACAGTTACACTCATTCACATGCTAGCAAGGTCATGCTCAAAATCCTTCAAGTGAGGATTAAACATTATGTGAACCAAGAACTTTCAAATGTACATGCTGGGTTTAGAAGAGGTAGAGGAACCAGAGATCAAATTGCCAACTTCCACTGGGTCATAGAAAAAGCAAGAGAGTTCCAGAAAAACATCTACTTCTGCTTCATTGACTATGCTTAAGCCTTTGACTGTGTGGATCACAAAAAAACTGTGGAAAATTCTTCAAGAGATGGAAATACCAGGCCACTACCTGCCTCCTGAGAAACCTGTATGCAGGTCAAGAAGCAATAGTTAAAAGCAGACATGGACATGGCCTGGTTCCAAATTGGGAAAGGAATACGTCAAGGCAGTATATTGTCACCCTGGTTATTTAAGTATGCAGAATACATTATGCGAAATGGTAGGCTGGATGAAGCACAAGCTGGAATCAAGATTGCCAAGGAGAAATATCAATAACCTCAGCTATGCAGATGACACCACCCTTATGGCAGAAAGTGAAGAGGAACTAAAGAGCCTCTTGATGAGGGTGAAAGAAGAGTGAAAGAGCTGGCCTAAAACTCAACATTCAAAAAGTTAAGATAATGGCATCCCTGTTCCCATCCCTTTATGGCAAATAGATGGGGAAATAATGGAAACAGTGAGAGACTTTATTTTCTTTGGCTCCAAAATCACTGCAGATGGTGAAAGCAGTCATGAAATTAAAAAACACTTGTTCTTTGGAAGGAAAACTATGACCAATCTAGACAACATATTAAAAAGCAGAGACATTACTTTGCTGCAACAGGTCTGTCTAGTCAAAGCTATGGTTTTTCCAGTCGTCATGTATGGATGTGAGAGTTGGGCTGAAAAGATGGCTGAGTGGCAAAGAATTAATGCCTTTGAGCTGTGTTGGAGAAGACTCTTAAGAGTTCCTTGGATTGCGATGAGATAAAGCCAGTGAATCCTAAAGGAAATCAATTCTGAGTATCCATTAGAAGGACTAATGGTGAAGCGGAAGCTCTAGTACTTGGCCACCTGATGTGAAGAGCTGATTCACTGGAAAATACCCTGATGCTGGGAAGGATTGAAGGCAGGAGGAGAAGGGGATGACAGAGGATGGATGAGATGCTTGGATATCATCACTGACTCAATGGATGTATTTGAGCAAGCTCTGGGAGATGGTGAAGAACAGGGAAGCCTGACGTGCTGCAGTTCGTGGGGTCACAAAGAGTTGGACATGACTGAGTGACTCAACAACAAGCAAAATATATTACCTTTCCCATTAAAACTTTGTGTAACAGTTTCTCTTTTAATTTAGTTTAAGAAAGTTGGCATTATACCAAGCTTTTTACTTTAAAAATTTTATTTTAAACTTACTTATTGTATAGATACTTTGCAAAACCTTTCTTCAGTCTTCGCTTACTTGTTGAATAGTTTTTAAAAATCCAGGAGACTGGTCCTATGAATGGTACACAATGGGATAAATAACTTTGGCCCAATAATATCTATACTGTTCAGTCTCCCATGGGGAATTTTTGGTAAGAAGTACACTCAAAGAATGATTTTTTTCCAGTGTGATTAATAGTCTGGTTCAAACATCTAAGTTGACACTACTGACTGTAATGTAGTTTAGTGTCTGCTAGTTAGGATTATAATGGTTGTTAGTGACAGAGTCCCGCATCAGCCTGATTTTTGTTAAAAAGCCCCCTGAGGACGAGAGTTCTCATTTTACTTCTTTTACAGAGAAGTTTAGGAGTGAACTGGCTAAAGGAATGAAGGGGATCAGGGATTCTTTGCTTGTCCATGGCTGCTTGCTTCTAACTCTGCATCTTTGTCAGCCAGCATCTTGAGCTGTCAGTGAAGATGGTTCCCAGTTCCCATCCTCCTCCTTCAGCAGCCTTTAACAGTCCTTTCAGATGATACTGATTGGTCCTGCATGGGTCCTGCTGGAATCACATGGTGTCAGAAAAAGGCAGTTTCTCTGTGGAAAAAGGAACATTGAGTCAAAACATGCCTTATAAGAATGACCTAACTTTTCTTGAACTGAAAGCAAGCTATCAATTAAGTAGAGAGAAATGGACTATTTTCCTTACTGTCTAATTGCAGTGCCAGATTTTATTCATTAAATCTGTAGCCAGGTAAAAAACAGGGTTTTAAAAAAAATATTTACCTATCTTCATTAATTTACTTATTTTGTAAGACACTGTGCAAGTTTATGTCCTATTTCTTTTCGCCTCACTTTCAGTCAGATCTGCCTACACATAGACACTTTTCTTTGATATCTTTAAAACAATGTTTCTCAGTGGCAAGAATGGGCATCTTGTTCCCCAGGGACTCTTTGGCAACATCTAGACACATTTTTTTTTTTTTACTAAAATATAATTGACATATAACCTTATGTTAGTTTCAAGTATATACCATAATGATATGATATATGTCTGTGTCTGTATCTCTTTAGCCAAATGATGACCACAGTAAATCTAGTTAGCATCCATTTTTGCTTGTTACAACTTGGGATGTGTGATGTTACTTGCTTCTAGAGGATAGAGGCCAGGGATGGTACTAAACATCATACAGTGCACAGTGCTGTCTCCTTCATCAGAAAATGATCTCACTTAATATGTCAGTAGTCCTGAGATTAAGAATTCCTGCTCTAAGGCATTTTCATCAGTTGGACACCAAATTCATTCCCTGAGCTAAAGAAATTAAACCCAATTTAAAAACCGAGATTCTGTGGTTAAGATTCCATGGGAATTAAGGCTGGGTGATCCAAAGTTAAATGGCATATCAAATTCCTTTCTTTCTTCAGATTAATTTCCCTAAATAACTACCCTGTTGCTCTGTGCCCATGTTGTTGGTGGGTGTTTCTCTGTATTTCTCTCTTTATACATAAAACTCTATTTTCGAGAATATTCTCAGTTCTTTACCTCCCTCTTCAGTTCCCTCCCGCCTAGTATCTATTTTTCTCCTTTCACAGCAACTAAAGAAAAGTTCTCAAAAAGTTTACAACTCCTCAAACAATAACGTTTAACAGAACGTGGGACTAATTGGGAAGTATCAGCGTTTTAAGGCCATCTTGGCAAAGTGCTTTTCTGTAGCACATTATGGTTATTTATCATAAATCAGATTCAGTACATTGCTGAAGACAAGTTATTTTTCAGACTAATTATGACAGTCTTATTTCCTGTTGTGTTTATGTTTCTTTTATGTGTGAATCTTCACCTCTGAAATGTATTTTTATTTTGTTTAATTCTGTGGCACATTCTTCTGTTAAAACTCTAGGGTCAGAGGCCAATAACTGCCAATCACGTTGTTCATTGAGGTTGTTGAATTAGCAGCTCACAGGATCTCACACCATTAAACAAAATGACAAAAACACCCTATGAATATAAGTACCGCAGCTTTCTTTGATATTTGTTCAGAAGGAAAATTCATTTGTATAATCTATCAAGCATGTAACCATGTGCTTTTGATGGTGAAAATTGTTTTATAAATATTAATAGGTGTGTTTTTTCGCCCACTTTGTACATAGAATGGCCTTTGTTCAAGTTGAATTTTCTATAGAATTGAAGTGTCATTAATGTGACATTGAAAATCTTAATGTGTGAACCAAGCTCAGCACTTCCAAAAATATATTTTACCATAGTGTATTGTTTTATTAAATGAAAAAGCCAAGGTCTGAGCAAGGAAGTTTATTTTATTGTGCTCTTATTGACATAAACAATCCATTTTTAATCCACCAATTCTGAAAGTGTTCTTGGAGGGGGTCTTACAGGGGGAAATTAGCATATAAGAGTCAATCAGTGTTCAGGGATTGATCTATTCCTTTTGTGCAAGCTGCAGGTTTTGGTTTAGTTTGTTTGTTACACTTTTTTGTTTTCATATTACTGTGATGCACTTTTCTAAGTTTCTCTCTCACCAATACATATATGATACCTGTGTCTATTTTTTTAGTTGTTTAAGTAGGATATGGATGTGATGTGAACTGGAGCTTAGCTGGGAGTGGCAACCTGTTTCTATAAAGTGACAGTTAGTAAATATTAGGGGGTTTGGAGACTTTATAGTCTCTATTGCAGCCACTCATCTCTGCTGTTGTTTTGGGACAGCAACCAGAGAGGTATGTAAATGAATGGTGGTGACTGAATAACAGTAAAACTGTGGTTACAAAAACAGGCAGTGAGCTGGCCTAAGGGCTATACTCTGCCCCCGTCTGCCTTATAGTCTCACTTGGAGCTTTTTTATACCCATCTATAACCACCCTGACCTTATGCAAAAGTGTGGTGTGATTCAAGCATCACCAAGTCATCTCTTTCAACATCGCCCTTTAAGAAAAATCTCCTTCTCTGTCAGTTCCAAAGCCTGGAATGCCAACCATTAAAATCCTTCCTGTGGGAAAAGGGTAAATGTGTACATGTGTAAACTCCAGTAGGCATTAGTTTAGATTTACTCTGAACAGAAATCTAGGATTATAAGGGAGAGGAACAAGTACAGGTCATTTTCAGTGATAGGAGGAGAAGAGAATCCTATATCCTGGGCCCTAAGGACCTGTCCTGTTTCTGAAGCCCTAAGAAAGCACTGTGCCTGTAGAAGATGGCAGTGGTAATAATAGAAATCACCGGGAAGTGCCGACTGTTAGTGAGGCTAAGTGCTTGCATGCATCCTGCCCTTCCAGCAGCACAAGGCAATAGAAAATGCTCTGGTCCCACTTGATTGACAAGACCACTGGGCTTAAGAGAGACAGTGGCTTCCTGGTTAGGAAGTTATGATGGTTGTAATTTCTCCCCAAGTGTTTTTGATACCAGAGTCTACATTAAGTGGTCAAGTTCAAGGGAGAACTTTCAAATGAGGTAGCATTATAAACAGAGATTGTTAGGCTGGAAAGCACTATGTATGTTTGGGACTGTTTTAAAAATACTGAGCAGGTTTAACAAATATGTGTCTAACAGACTCCATGTACCTCAAAGGCCTTATTTCCCCTCTGCCACCACCCTCCCCAGAAAAAATTTAGGTATTAATGATGGCAGTTCAGTTTTGCTTATCTTTCTTTACTCTTAAGCTGCTTTATTTGCTTCCTGTTTGTGTAGTGTTTTTACCTTCTAAAAGCACTTGGACATATATACATTTGACCTAATTATGTTGTTTACTTTTCTCTACAGAGAATGTTTGGCAAGGGCCCATTGTAGATACACCTTGTTTTTTTTAACCTACAGATAACCCTATCATCTGCTATCACTATCTTTAAGTCCTTGGTTAACTCTAAAGTTCTCTCAAGGTGGTCCCCAAACAGTGAACTCATTTCTGTACTAGGCATACATGCCATACTACAGGAAAAAGAGACTTTTGAAAACCTGACTTTGCAGGCATTTAGCTGAGACTGCTTTCTGAGATTTGCATACGTACCTATTAATTATAATGTTTCTCAAGTAACTTGTAGTCTTTGCAAGGAGCAAAGATCAGCTTGGACCTGTTTTGATACACTGATTTATTGATCTTGACCAAGAATTCTGTTATTTGAAACTCTTCACTTAGGAAGTGAATTTCATAGCATTTACCCATTCATTCTGAACATGTTGGTTCCAAGTAATCTTGACAGTGAGTAATGGAGGAGCTAAAATTGCTAATAAATTAATTAAAGTATGTTTATAAACCCAGTGGAAAGCCAACAGTGACATTGCTTTCCTACTGATTGTTATACAGGTCATTAATTGCTGAGATAGTGCTACTGTAGCAAGCAGAGAACATTGGCCTTTGCTAACTCGGATCCTGTCATTAAGATTTCTGGAAAGTAATTACTCATTTGCTCTGTATATTCGTAGTATGTGGGTAAAGTGGTTGGACATTTTGTGGGAAGACAAAGGACTCAGGCAGACATTAAATTACATATAAGATTGTCCCTTGTCAGTCACTTCTACCTTAAGTACTTTGTGGTTTGGACTTTTATTTATGCTAAGAATTCTCCGATGTTAATATGCCAGCTCTGCACAGATTTGTACCAAAATTGTCACTTTTTATCGTAAAGAGACTTAAAAAAAAAAAAAAAAAACCTCTCTCTGGGGTCTTTAACTCCAGGATCCTACAAGGTAATAATATTTTCTTTTCATAAGAAGCAAGTTGTATTAACAAACCATGGTCATTTTTTTCCAGTGAAATGCACATAGATGATTGTTTTGCTGAAAAGACTTAGGTGCCTATGAGCAATGCTGATGGAGAATGAATAATATCTAAATTCATGGTCATAGATCCCTGCCTGTTGATATCCCAAGTGAAGTAGAAGATTATTATGGAGTATCACCCTAGACAATAATTTCTGCTCTAAAGGATGTAATAAAAGAGATCAGATCCAAGACACCAGAATACCACCACTCCCCACCGCATTAGCTCCCTGATTGCACATGTGGAAGATCTACAAGTCAAGGAAAACTATCTGTGGTCCATTCCTATCACTGTGTCCTGGTCTCCTCGCCAGTAGGAGACTTAGAGATTCCTGCCGGCACCAGTGGGTGGAGACGGTGGTGCTAATAATGCCTGGCAGCCTTCCATTGTAACAGACCAGTCTTGGCCACTTAATGTTTTGTAGCTTGAATCACAAGAATCATAAGATGGTCCTGCTCACATCAAGATCATGGTGTACTTTTAGCAGACCCCAGAGTAAGTATATCAGCAGTCTGGGGAATGTCTTTCTCCACTTTTCAAATAAGAAAACTGAGGTCCAGCAAGAAAGTAGGTTATTTTTATCAAGGTTACAGAGTTAGTTAAGGGTCAGATAAGTTAAAAAATCTAATGATTCTGACTTGGTATTTTTTCCACTAAATCTTCTAGACATATTAGTGAGCATAGTGACTAAATAAAAACTTCATTTTGCAACATCAGAAGAAGGCTGTAGGAGGACAGCAATAGTAAGCATTATTGTCTAGTCTCTCTTTGCATTGACAGGAAAGGTTAACTACTAAAAACAGGAACTGTAATAAAAATTGCAAATAAAAGCTATATTTAGCTATGCCAGTATGTAGTTTTAAAGAGTGATGGCAACTTATATTGTCATTTCATAGAAACCAACAGATAAAAATTATTATGCTTTTTATTAAAATATAAGTCCCTTGAAAACAGGGATCGTGTCATATTTGTCTTTGTAGCTTTAAAGTTTAAAGACAAAGCCTTAACAGCATCTCCTGTCTGAAGCTTGAGAAAAAAATGACAGTATTCGATTTTATTTCTCCTATATTTTTCAGCCTGGAGAACTCATTGGATTGGCCAAAAATTTCATTTGAGCCTTTCTGTTACATCTGACAGAAAAACTTGAATGAACTTTTTGGCCAACCCAATAATTTATAGATCTTTAGGAGATATTTATGTATGTTTGTGTTTTCTTTATTAGTTGTCTGTTTTGATGCCAAGATAAACTTTGATGACAACGCAGAATTCCGACAAAAGGATATATTTGCTATGGATGACAAATCAGAGAATGAGCCCATTGAAAATGAAGCTGCCAGATATGATCTAAAATACATAGGACTGGACGGGAACATTGCCTGTTTTGGTAAGAAAGCATTATATCAAAATAATAATTTGTGAATTTTTGCAGAGTTTAGAGACCCCTGGTTTCTAAAATGTTATTTCCCAATTGCAAGTGAACATGTGAGATTTTTGTAGCCAAAAACTCTTAAAAAAAAAAAACCCCAAAATTTCTTTCAAAAGTTCATTTTGGCCTGTGGTCACTGGTTTAAAGCAGGGTTTCTCACTTCTTGCCCTATGGACATTTTGGGTGGGATAATTCTTTGCTGTCAGGCTCTTTCCTTTGCTGCATTGTCACCAGTTGTGACAATCAAAAATGTCTCCAGACATTACCTTCTGGTAAGCAGTCACCCTAGTTCAGGACCAGTATTTTAAAGCATCTCAGTTAAACTTTGACTAGTAAAAGTCAGAACCTTTGCCGAAATTTTATTTAAAATATATTGCTTTCTTAGAGGAAGTTGAAGAGAATGCATGCTTTAATCATTATACTAAAGTTTGAGTTTCTGTGAAAACCAAATGATCAAATGTTTACTCCATTATGTCAGCTTATTAATAAGACAGTTGACTTTATCATAGTCATCTAAATTTGTGACACTGGCTTATTAGCAGAGATAAGAATGGGTGTAAAGAGGCAATACAATTTCTGTTATTGTCCACAGTGTGTAATACTGAGATTTATGCGCTTCTATGTTTCTGGTGGAACCAATTCATTGCACTTGAAACAGAGGTCTTAATCTTAATGGAATTAAAATAAAAAAGATTTGTAGCTCATTAAACCAACAGTATCATTATATTCAGAACTGAACAGACCTCATCTAGTAGTTTGCTGTTCATACAATAGAAAATGACATCCAATTACAAGTGATACCAAAAGCTCTTTCTTTATATTGGAGCAAAAACTCTTATGTACTAGATCACTCACATCATTCTTATCTTGATAAGCTAATACGCTGTCAATATTTGTAGGCATTTAGAAAGGGAAAAGATTTAATGGTGTGTTTAGAGCAAATTAAACACATATTCTTTGTAGCCTCTGTAGGAGTATGCATGATTTGGCCAAGGTGGCAGTCTCAAAAGGTAGGATTAACACATTTCACATTGTTTTAAGATCATATATAAATTATTTTTATATTAGTTGTCCCAGGTTTGCTTAGTCACAGTTCATAGGCATTATCTGAGGAATACAGAGTCAGAAAATGTGAAAGGTACTTTACCTGAAGAGTTTCTGTAATGTTCAGGAGGTTTTTTTTTGTTTGTTTTTTTTTGTGTGTGTGTGTGTGGGAAGGACTATCTAACTAAGGAAAATAATTTCCTATAATTAGACATAGGAAGCAAAAGAAGTGCAATTGATCAATAAAAGTTAGCTCTAGAAAATAAGAATTTTGATGTTAAAACTTGTTTTTTTAAAGAAAGCTTTCTAGGATGTTGGCTTATTTTAGTTCTACTTTTAATGATCAGGTTGCTAGTAAACATTTCTTACATTAATTTGAAATAGTAACAGGGGTTAGGAATATTATTTTGATGCTGTCATTTGTTCATTTGTTTTCTTTGTTTCTCCAGAGAACAAATAAACATGCATAGTTGCACTGAGTGTAAAAAAGTGTTTCAGTCCTATTGACGTTGGAACCCCTGTGGTTCAGTCCCCTGAGTGATACCACATTCAAAGGGACATCTTCACAGCAAGCAAAAAATGGAAAAAAATCACATTCTTTACTCAAATCTCTTAAAGAATATTAAAAATGATGTAATTCAGAGGCTCTAGCAACTTTTTATAGCCTTTTCCCTCTCTCCCAAGTCTCTTAAACTTTATACTGTCTAGAACCTAAAACTCTTCCCTCTACTAATAGTCCAAATTTATTGCTTACTGAATGAAGCTCTTCGCTTCTTTGTCTTTCCCAGATTGATTTAACTTCTCAATAAATCCTTCTCCCTATTCCTGGGTATTTTTTGTTTATTCTTTGTTCATTTTCTGTTTCTTTATTTTTGAGGTCTATGAATTTATCTGGTTGAATAGAATGTCAAGTAGGCTGGAAACTGGCTTATTAATGTCAGGTTTCTCTTTCAGTAATATGGAGAAGGGCCAAAGTCTATGCACCCTTTGATGTTGCTGTATTTATCCTGTCTTGTGTACCATTTGCATTTCACAGTTAATGGTGCTGGACTCGCCATGGCTACCTGTGACATCATTTTCCTGAATGGTGGGAAGCCAGCCAACTTCTTGGATCTTGGTGGTGGTGTAAAGGAATCTCAAGTATATCAAGCATTCAAATTACTCACAGCCGATCCTAAGGTAACTTCTCTTTTTGTAGGAGAGGTTGCATGATGTAATGATTTCTCACCATAACAATCTGCCTTGTACCTGCTGCTGAGGATTAATAAGCCAGCACATGTATAATACTTTCCAGCCCCAGGTACAAATACTGCCTTATATCACACTGGAATTCATGATGGCTTAAATCATCTGGGTAAAAGGCTTATAAGTACCCCTAAGATCTTACTTCAGGGCCTGTGCTTATAAAGTTCTGAGAAGTGGAAGGAAATTTTTTTAAACAGTGTCATGCAAATAAAGAACTATTGGTTGGCATGAACTATTTTTTGTGTGTACTTAACAGTGAAGTGATTAATTCTGTGCTCACATGAGTTAGAGAGGACTGAGTCTCAGATTCCTTCCTCAGAGCTGCTGAGACACTAATAAGATTAAGACAAGAAAGTTACAGTGTTATCATAGTATGTATTACTGGAAAATGATGACTTCACATCCTTCTGTATGCTTCTTAACTTTCATCTCTAATGATTACATGTGTTACAGCTTATATCATATGCTCTAGGTACATATAGTGTTATTCCATGGGTATCTTTTCTTCTTAACTAGAATGTAGCTGTCATGCTAGGCACATAGTAGGTATTTGGTAAATACTTAATCAGTTTAAAGACCAGTATGATTTGCATCCATTGTAGATATTTAGTTGTCTATGATAAGATTTAGGTAGATATCATTATATAGAAAGACTAGTAATTTTCAAATATGTATTCAAATGTTGTCTGAACTTAATATGGAAACTTCCCATTCATAAGTAGACTGGCATTTTGGGCCTCCTGTGTATGCAGTTTTGTCTTAGGTTGGTGGTATGCTTGTCTGTTTTCATTATGACTTAGTTGGTAACCTTACATTTTTGCTAAATCTTTTTCTTATAGTTAACACACACACACATAAAATGGTTAAACATTATCAGCAACTTATCTTCATTTCTGCATTGCTGTTCAGAAATAGCAAAGTGACTGAAGTCCAGAGTCACTCAGCCATGAATTGTCCACAGGTGATTTTTCTGTTAACAGAAGCGGCTTGTTTTCATTGGTTAAGTAGGGACATTATCAGAGGCTCCCTAATCATTTATGAATTCATTTATCCCTCTTTTCTACTCCTTTCTAAGGGAAGAATCATTTTTATCCCAGAGATTTTCAAAGCAATTGAAATCCGTAAATACCATGTACATAATACACAGCTCTTTCAACTGCTTGAACCACAAAATACCCAGAGGACAAGAAACTGTAATAAAATACTGCACGTTTAGTGTTGACTGAAATTCAGTGCTGAGCATTAAAGAGAGCCAGGAAGGATTAGATCTACCAGGACAATCATATTGCATTTTCTTTGGAGAATCTTTTCTTGGTGGCTGATCCTGAATTTTAATTTTCTTAAAGTACAGGAAGGGAATGAAAATCACTTGGAAAGTCTTTTTTTTTTTTTTTTTTTTTTTTAAACAATCTCTTAAAAAATGTTGACTCTTCCTATTTTCAAGTGCTGGGAGTATTTAAACTTTTTTGAGATTGGCTGTCATCTTGGGTAGATAAAGGTATGTGGGAGTTATTTTATTTTTCTCATGCTATATCAGGAAAATGAATGCTTGGCTCATCTCACAGTACATTTTCCAAATCTTGAAATTTCAAAGTCAGTTAAAAAGCATAGAAATGTAATGGGTATTTTCAATCCTGGCGTTGTTTCACAGATTTCAGGGAACAGAGGCTAAAAAATAGTATAGTTGAATTGATTGGATCTTGCAAGGAAACTGGTTGTAATTCTGGCAGTAATTATTTCAAGTAGAACCCCATCCAGTTGCTCACAACTAGAGATTCCCCAGAGCCCAAAGCTAATTATTTCAAAGGTATTGATTTTCTTGTTAGATATAAGGATTAGTCAGTTGAATACACTGAAACTAAAAATAACAGAAGGCCCATTGTTGTTAAACTTAAATCAAGTGATAGTAGCAACTGCTTGTTATGTGTACAAGCTAATTCTATTGATCAAGTAATAAGCATGCTCATTCAAGAAAAATATTATGCATTGACATATATTTCCACTCATGATGTCTGCCATGGAGCTGAGACTTAACATTTATTTCACTGACTTTTAGTCCAAATGCTGGTTTTCTTTGGGACCTAACACAAGTACCTTTTAACTAATGTGTCCCTTATTTGTTTGTAGTATATGTAGAGTGAAGTTCCTGTGCCAAACTGTTTAAAACAAGAATTTTTCCAAGATAGCACACTTTCTAAACTGGATTCCCATGAAAAGTATCATTAAATATTTTATAATTCTCTTAATTTTCCAGCTGGGCTTGAGATGAGAGAAAGGTAATAGAGTTTGTTCTGCTGGTGGTGGAATAGATACGATCTCACCCTCATCATTTTAACTTATAAGATTCTAAACACAGGTGTTCTTAAAATCATAGGGAGTAAAATTGTTTTAGAAAGTAGAAGTAATTCTGTGCCAGTCTATCTATAAAGAATTTGAGCACATTGAAAGGAGAAGTACTACTATCAAGAATGTTAGCATTATGTTTTTATTTTCCTGAGTTGTGCTTTTGACTTTTGTTTTTAATTTTGAACTTAGAATTCCAAAGGTATAGAAAATGAGTACAACATCATGTGGGGTATGTAGAACATATTGCATAAATGAATTAAAGGAAAAGATGGTTGATATGAATCTCAACAGTAACTCTGCTCTGTTGTCCAAGGTTAAGCCAGTCTATTGCCCTCTGGAGGCCTGATTTTGAAAAGCAGTAGCTTATGACTTGAGAAGTCCGTTCTCTTGATTTGACTGTGCTTTCTGGTTTAGGTCCAAAGTAGAGTCCAATTTTCAAAGCCTTTTAGGAAGGAAATGTGCTATATAAGCACCAAATACTTGGAAGAGATTCTTAGTGGGGCTCAGGTACCAGGCAGCCTGGGTTCCAATTCTGTCTTTAACATGTGTTGACTGTGGCACCTTGGGCATGTCATGTAACTTTTATGTGTCTTCGTTTCCTATTTTATAAAATGGAGATAGTAATAGTACTTATTACCTCAGAGAGTTACTTCATTGTATGAATTGAGATACATATACTTCCCATTTAAAGGGCAATGATTTCACCTGACAGTACTGTCTAAAAATTTTAATAAACTTTTATTAAAATATAGCTTCCATAAAGAACACTGTACAAATTGTAAGTATATAGTTCAGTGAATTATGACAAAGTGAACATATTTGTGGATCCTCTGATCACATCAAGATATAGGACATTCCCAGTGTTATGGACTGAGTATGTTTTCTCATAATTTATATGTTAAAATCCTACCCCTCAGTGTGATGGTGTGAGGAGGTGAGGCCTTTGGGTTGTAATTATATCATGAGAGTAGACCCTTCATGGGTGGGATTAGTGCCCTTATGAAAGAGATTCCCAGAGAGCTTTCCCACCCCTTCCATGGTGTGAGGACATTGCTGGAAGATGGTCACCTGTGTACTAATTAGCGGCCACTGAATGTGCTGGTGAGTTGATCTTGGACTTGCCAGCTTCCAGAAATGGGAGAAATGAATGCTTTTTAAACTACCCAGTCATCGCTTCTCGGCCTTTTGGCTAAGATCAAGTGTAAACTACCCAGTCTGTGGTAGTTGGTCACAGCAGTTTGAATGCCCTAGGACAGTCACCGTCCCAGCGTTGCTTTATGCCTCTGCACTATCTCCCTCAACCCTGCTTTCTTCCCAAAGCTAATACTCTCCTAACTTCTTCTATCAAAGATTTGTATTGCCTCGTTTTGAGCATAATACAAGTGGAATCATACAATGTATATACTTTTGTATTTGTCATCTTTCATTTGACTTTTTATCTCAGATTCAACCATATTTTATGTAGCAACAGTTCACTTAACCCTTATTGCTGTATAGTATTCTATTGTATAACTTGACAAGAGCTTTTTTATGTCATCTTCTATTGATAGACATTTGTGTGATTCTCATTTTTTACTACTATGAATAATGTTGCCATGAACATAAACATACATGCCATTTGGAGCATATTTTTGTGGTGTATATGCTTGGATGTAGAATTTGTGGGCAATAGGGTAATGTATATACTCAGTTTGAGTGATACTACCAAACAGTTTTCTAAATATGCCAATTTACATTTTGATGGACATGTGTGGGAAGCCCAGTTTTTCCACACCCTCACGAATATTTTTGTTATTCTGGTAGACATGTGGTAGTATTTATTGTGGTTTAATGCCATTCCCTCATAACTAATCAGGATGAACACCTTTTCATGTGTTTATTAGCAATGGAATATACTCTTTCAATTTCTGTCACCTCATGAATAAAGTAGACATGAAAATAATACCCCAATGCATTGTTTTATTATCATTTAAGATACATGTAAAGTACTTGGCAAACCTTTCTAAAGCATGATGAGAACTTTAGTTTGTGTGCTGTTTTCTTGAGTGTTCATTTTGATTATCATTTAAAGGCTTAGATTTAGAATTATTGAAACAGTGGGGAATAAATGGTTGTCTGCAGAAATGGGAGCTGTCTGAAGCAGTTCACTGATACCAGTGTTACTGCCTGGGTTGTTTTGAAATTGATGAAATGTGTAAGCAGTTTCAGTAGTGTGTAGTGGTTCTCCCTCCAGACAGCCAAGGAAACACAGTTTAATAAAGGGAGGATTAAATTCATATTTGGGAGAACCACAATATACAATTTGTTTTAAATTTGAGGAGAGGCCGGCTGGTTTAACTCTGTGGTAAGTACTTGAAAAGTCTTTAGAATTTGAGGCCGAGGACGTAAAACTCTGTGCTATATTTTTGATAAGGGGTTTATGCAAATGCCATGAGTTGTAATAAGTATATTTTGTAATTAATAACATACTAAATGCCTCATATATTGTTAATTATCATACAATTAGAGTTTATTTAAAAGCAAAACAGAAAATCCTCTTTTTCCCTTAAATACATGCTTATATCAGAGGCATGAAACAAAACTCATTTTATCATATACCACATGTATTTGCTGAAATGCCTTATCTGCAAGGGAATATTTCTTTTTGGAATTAATAGAATTCTTTTAGGGATTTGTTTTCAGATATAAGATCCAATACTTTTTAAACATGAACATTATTTTTTGAAATGATTACTGTGCATTTCTATTCTTACAGACCAGTTTGAAAACTAATTTTACTTTCATATAGAGTTGAGAAGCAGCCATTCTTTATGGTGATCACCTACCTGATAGCCTAGTCTGAAGAGAGTAAAAATGGCTTTGTGCTTCTGGATCTACAACCTGTCATTTGGTTTCGCCCCTTGTTTCACGTAACCATTGTGCTTACATTGGAGCATGGAAAACCGTCCTCCCTGTGCTCATTTCTCCTCGCAGGGATTTTCCTACTGTCGTGAATTCATAAATGCTGACATTTGCTTTTCTTTTCCCAATGGCCATTTGACCCAAATTTCCAAGACTGTCTGGCTCTCCATGCCCAACTTAACCTGCCAATCTTCCCAATAAGAGCCAAGTCCTGGCAAAGACAGTTGTTTCTGAATCTAACACATGATCAGTGTGTCTGATAGGTACCACATTTTCAAAGCATCTGTAATATAACACTCTAAATCTATTTTCATGCTCCTTGCTGACATACTGTCAGAAATTAAAAAATAAGATTTGTACCCTTTGCTCCACTTCTCAATATTCAGATTTTAACATACCTGACTTGGTTTTGTTGTAAGTAATTTAAAGAATTTAACAGATTTGGGGATATTTTAGTAAATTTTATGATTAATCTCAGCATGCTCAATAATTTATTATGAATCTTATGTGGAGAGGCCTTTGTAGACTGTTAAAGAGAAATGGACCACTAATCAAGTTGTAATATCATATAGGTTGGAAATAATATCTACTTACTAAATGTTAGAAATTTTTTTATTCTTAATGTTATTGCATTGAGAAAGGAAGTAGTTGACCTCAGCAATTAGAAAATAAAGAAAATAGTGTATATCCTAACAAGTTGAACAAATAATGGCTGAGATTAATGTCAGGCACCTCTGAATCTTAAGAATAGTCTTAGGATGGTTGAGTGATCAAGGCATCTGAAGGATTTACTAGTGTTATTTTTGAGGTATTGTTTTAGAATCCAAGGTCTACCCTATTGGCTCAGACAGTAAAGAATCCATCTGCAATGCAGAAGACCCAGGTTTGATCCCTGGTCAGGCAGATCCCCTGGAGAAGAGAATGGCTACCCACTCCAGTATTGCCTGAAAAGTTGTAGAGACAGAGGAACCTGACAGGTTACAGTCGATGGGGTCGCAGAGACACTACTCAGTGATTGTCACATTTAGAGTCCAAATTGCCTGGTAGAGGAAACCACTGGATGTGGAGAGTGAACTGAGTAAAATTATTCTGGAGAACAAGGTTAAAAACTGTGAATACCTCTGGTTCCTCTGCTCTGCAGAAGTGAACTGTGGTCTGGTGGGATGAGCCCCAGTGGGTTCAGGAGATTGAAGACACTGAATCCTCTTTCTTCTTCCTGCCATGCCGTGCCCCTCCACCCTGCCCCTGCTGCCAGAGAATTAGGAGTTACTGTCTCATTGTCTACTTCCTAAATGAGTAGCATGTCCACGTGGACTTGCTGAAGAAATTGGCTTGACTTGGAGTGGATTTCTATGTGTATGCCTTTCCCCCTAATTATTGAATTAGGGAAACATAAAACAGAAAAGTACAGAATTACACTAAATTTTATATATGTAAGTGTTGCTGAATAATATAGCATC
Source organism: Muntiacus reevesi (assembly GCF_963930625.1). Lineage (NCBI taxonomy): Eukaryota > Metazoa > Chordata > Mammalia > Artiodactyla > Cervidae > Muntiacus > Muntiacus reevesi. Next base: position 92,655,898 of record NC_089252.1, read on the forward strand.
TTTGACAAAACTATTTTTGATAATATAACTGACTATTATATAATCTTTTCACTTTTTATGTGCCTTTTGCCTGTCTTAGTACAGTACTCAACATTTTTAGTGGCTAAACAGTATACACTTGTATAGATGTATGTTTACTTAACCAGTCCTCTGTTTGGTATTCAGGGTGTTTCCAACTTAATATAATGCTGCTGTGAACCCCCTTATATCCATAACTTCAGAAACAGGTCAGATTTATTTACATAAGATGAACTTATAGAAGTATGAGGGTAAAGATGAATGCAGAGGTTAAGTTTTTCACACTTAGTGCCAAATTATCTCAGTATTAGTTGAAGGAACATAGAGGGTTTTCATCAAGTAAGTTTTCTTGCATCCTGGCCATTGTTACTGTGACTCTTTACTGTCATGAGAAGTAACATTTTAAATTGTTTTTCTTTTATTGAGCATTTTTATCACTTTTATTATGATCTGCCTATTAATGTATTTTGCCCAGTTTTCCATTGTGATGTCACTCTTTTTCATATTTAAGATACAGGCATGTATGCGGTTTTGGAAATCAAAGGAATGGGCTCTTTTATATATCTTGCCACACTTTTTTTCCATGCTGTCTCATGTCTTTGAATTGGTCTATGTAAATTTTTATTATTTCATTATATGTATGTCCTCCTGAAATAATATGAAGTGAGACCACTTAATGCATGTATTTTTTTTTTTTTTGGCTGTTATTTACTTAGTTTTTCATAAAACTTTTAGTAAAACTTTTTAAATTTGTTGCTTCATGAATCACCATATTAAGGTGCATTACAACTGTTTTTTGTAAGTGGAAGCATGGTACTCAAAACCCCTCCAAATGTGACTTAAGACAAGATGAATGTTGTGATTAAAATGACATAGTTCTCCAGTTTAGTTATTTTCAAGTAATGTTTTTCAAAGTATTGAAGGAATTTCATTGTAACCTAATGTGCATTTTTTTCAACCAGGATTCTTAGTATGGTTGATCACACTATTTGCAGGTTCGATATTTGCAAATTTGCCTATGTGCTAAACTTTATTTGTGATCCTATAATCAATACTCGGTGCTTTAACAATTGTTTGCAAAAGTACATAGAATTGGAAAAATTTTAGTTACGTGGTACACTGTTCTCAGTGAATGTCAAACAAGGCAGCATTTTCCTTTCTTATTTCAGTGCTCCTACAGTAAACAAGTGTCATTTTCATAATGTATTTAGTGCCCCATTTTTCATGTTTTTATCCTTTTTGGTGTGTAATTGTGTTGTTTAAAATGGACCCACATGTAGTGCTAAAGTACTGTCTAGTGTGACCTGCTTTATAGAGAAAATACATCTTAGATAAGGTTTCTTGAGCCATGATTTACAATGTTGTTGGCCACAATTACACAAAAAACAAGGTTATATATTGATAGGGTGACAAAAATGTGACCAAAGGCTCTCAGGAACCTAACCCTGTATTTCCCCTAGGAGCAATGGTTCAGTATTCACTAATTCAGTGTTCACTGCAACTTATAGACCATATTGCTCTGAATAATGTGAATTGCCTTTATAAAGTTTTAGATAATTAGGACAGCTCTTCAGAATTATTTACTAGAGACCCTCCATTTTATCTTTCTAAGAAAGGACATTTAGGAACTCCTACTATAAAGTAAAATAAAAAACAAAAACTTTTTGTAATTTACATTTATATGTCTCCTAAGGGAAGTATTTGATTATGAGAAACTTTGAAATGTGTCGTAAATGACTTTTGAGACATAGCAGCTTTATACCTATGGATTAAGTGAATAAACCTTGAGAACATTTTAATTTAGTTTTCATGTTTCAGTTAAGGTGATTTCCTTACCCATTTAAATTCCTTCACTTTATGCTTTTTGAAAGTTTTCTTTACATTTACAAAATTGATCATTTTTCACTTTTATAAATTTACCTTTCCTACTCAAAGTATAAAATAAAATAAAATAAATTGCCCCAACTTTATTTCTGTAACAGAACTGCTGTTACAGTTTGTTATATTTTCTTCCAGCATTATCTATGCCTATCTGCTTTATAAGGTTATAACTAGAATGTTCTTCCTTTTGATGGTTTTTTTTAAAGTTAGTTCAATATTACATGATAGACATATTCTCATGTTATTAGTTGGTCTCTCTGCCCATGAATTTTACTAGCAATATTAATAATCAGCTTATTAACGCTTCTTTTTACTTTAAAGATAATTTAAAGAAGCATTCTATTTAAAATCTTTTTCAGAAACTATATGAACTTTGTAAATCAGATTTGCTAAATCAGAGTAAAATATCATTGTAAATGCAGTAGTAACAAGCATAAAAAGCTTTATGGTACAAAACAAATTTTTATAACATCAAAAATGAGAATTAGTATAATCCAAAACTGCATTGGATACCTGTTCAGTGTTCTGTGCAATTACTACTTTCATGCACTGCTGATTTGAGTTTAATTATCTCAGAATTAATAGTGAATTGTTCATTAATATTTGATAAAGTCATTCTGAATTGCCTGGACTTGAAATAACCTAAAAATCCTAGAGGTGTCCTAATGCCCCTTCCTGTTTACTTAGTTCAATATCTTCCTGATCTGCTTGCATGGGTGCACCCCATGGACTGTAGCCTGCTAGGCTCCTCTGTTGAGGGAATTTTCCAGACAAAAATACTGGAGTGGGTTACCATTTCATACTTCAAGGGTTTTTCCTGACCCAGGGATTGAACCCACATCTCTTGTGTCTCCTGTCTCCCGCATTAGCAGGTGAATTCTTTACCACTGCACCTTACAATGACTCTTTTTAGCTTCCTGATATCTTCCTGTTATATACAGTTTAATAAGATGAAAGGGAGTTAAGAATGAGACTTGCTAGAAGTAGGAAAATAAACTCACCTTTATTTTTGGATGCTTTTTGGGGCAGGGCCAGGATTCTCTAATGAATTATTTTGTTTAAGAACTTCATGAGAATCCATTGATTTCTATTTGCATTCTCTGTAAAGGAGTAAGACACCTCAGGCAAACTTCTAAAATAGGTGTTTTTTTTTTTAAATCTTTATCATCTTCATCAGATGCCACCTTGGTGATAATTTGTCCCAATTTCCCTTTTCTATATGATATTTACAGTTTATAGTTCTCACCACTCAATAATCTCCTTTTTTTATTCATTTCTCTTAAGTCTCATAAAATTACCTTGAGCTATTCTTTTTCCCCCTCCCACTTCTTACTGATTTTTCAGTAAACTTTCCATTTGCCCCATATTCTTTATAAATAGCTAAAAATACAGTCTTTCCTTGAGTTGTTTTTTTATCAGTCCATAGTTTTGTTTAACTATTATTATATTTTCATTATTTGTAGCCACCCATCTCATGTGTAGAACATAATAAGTTCTCCAAAAATGTATTTTCAGAGCAAGTTCATATTGACAATTCATGTTTGTTTCCATATGCATCATCTAGCTAAATGTTCTCAGTCTAAAAGAAGAGCATAATGAATCAATGAATTGTCTTTCTGAAACAATTTATTTCCTAAACTGGATGCTAGTGTCATGTGTTTGGCGAGACTTTAATCAGAAAGGGCTGCCTGGTAAGGACCATAATCTATAACTAGACTTTGTCCTACAAGGTCAAGTAAATGATGGAAGGAAGGACCTCACTTTAGAGGGTGGAATGAGGCCTTATCCAGCTGCCAGATGCAGGAGAATAGTTGGTTTTACAGGGAGGATTGTGAGGGTGGGTAGCAGATCTTACCCAAAAGCAACATGTTAGAAAACAACAAGAGTACAAACATAGGCAATTCGTAAGTAGTATTTAGGGTGTTCTATTAACAGGTAGCCATTTCCACAGTTCACAGGCCATAGTGCAGGGATCAGACGCCATTCATGCATGGTACCTTGTAAATAGAAGCTTGGTTGTAGGGAGACTAGCCTACCAGGCACATAGCTGAGGCAGGAACTCAGCTAAAATTACAAGTCAGAATGTCAGCCATGAGGTTGGCAAAGGCTCATTCAACAGTAAGAATGACTTTGTTGAAGTGGGAGATATCCCTAGCCTGTTGGAAGCAGGTCTTCAAAGATCCCTTCTGAAGTCAAGACTTGTTCCTGAGACCACAGAATGACTAAGCTGGACTGTTTAGAAATGTCAGCCAAACAGGAATATACCATGTCTACATTGGGGGTGGACACGAGAAGGGATTTTGTACTCTGATAATCCAGATGGAGATATCTTGTGGTTTAAAGCAAGTGTCCCATCAAAAGCAATTCACATTTCAGCAAAATTATTTCAGGTTAAAACAGAAAAAAAGGGAATATATTATGTCTATATGCCAGGCATTCCTCTGGACACTAAAGATAAAGCAGTGATTGAAATAGAGTCTTACTCTCTTGGAGCTGCCATTTTAGAGGTGATAAATAGATAAATGAGTGAATTCACAGTCCAGTGAATGAATAAATCCATAATATAGGACAAATACCTTATATATTATGTGATGATATTCAACTAATTTGAAAAATAAAATTGAAAACTCCTGAAAATGCCAGGAATTTTTTTTTTAATAGATTCATAGGTTTGTCGAAGAAAGCCTCTAGATAAATTTACCTTGGAGAACAAAATGCTGTAGCTGTTACATGCATTGTGATCTAGGTTTGTGATGATGTATTTGCCGCTATTGAGGGAGGCTCTTCCACATCTACATCCATTGGAGTTGCCCTCCTTTCCTTTGTCTTTACTCACTATTTCTTTGCCAAAGTGTTCTATTCAACATTTCTTGCTTTATTATGGATCTAAAACAAGATTTTGTTCACTTGAATAGTTTATGCTGCAACTTTAATAATTTGGGTGGCAACTCTCTTGCAATTAGAGGTCCTTTGTGAACATTGATTGATATTTTATCTACATGTCAAAGACCCTCTCCTGGGATGCTCTTTTTACCTAAACCTTTGAGGTCTTATGAAACAGAGCACTTAGAACACATGTATTCGTTAACATTCCCAATGGACAGCTGGCACAAATCCTAGTTAATTATTTTTCTTTCAGCTTATCTGTGAGTTCTTTCATTAGTTGTTATATGTAAGCATTCTGGACACATCCCTTTTTTCTCAATTAGAGCTCCAGTAGAATATTTTTGAGCACACATTTAGGTGTCTGCTCAGAGGCCTTAGGACCATAAACAGTGAACAGAAAATCCATTTGGAGCTTTAACCCATGACCTTCTAGATTCATTTGCTCGTTAATCCCAAGCAGTGTATTTCTCTGAGAAGGAGACTTAAGTGATTTAGAGTCTTCACCATGTCAGTGTGGTCCAAGAATATTGGCACTTGGGTAGCAGTTTGGCAGAGAAATGTCCAGCTCATACTGTATTTAGATGATTTCAGATATTTTTCTGTGTTTTGCAATCTGTAATTAGTTGTTTTACTTTATAAAGGGAGCTTCTTCATGAAGATGAATTTCCAGATAGTTAATCCAAATGCTCACAGTGTTAAGCAAGTTCCAAAGAAGAGATGTTTGATACTCAAATGAGGAGAGTAAAAGAAGCAAAGGTAAAAAATACAAAAGCCAAGAAACATGAAAAGATGTTTTACTGAAAGAATAGATTCAGTCATTCCATGTTTTATCTCCAGGTACAACATTAAAACACTACCTATTGAAAGGTGTATCAGTTTATCAGACAATGCATAATATCTTAAGAAGGATAACTGGACAGAAATTAGAGCCTCATCATCATAAAAGAAAATCTTTCACCATGTTTTATGTGAAAAGCACTACTCTGTGAATAAAGATAGATAATATGTGCATAAAATCAGTATCATAAGTGAATTTGATTGCACCTGGTACATTTTGATGCCAAAGTAAACTTTGTTGTAGGCTATGAGAATCATATTGTGATATTATTCCTTGCCCATCATGTTTTCTCATGATTGTTTTTCTTGTTCCTTTAAGGATACTTCTCCTCTTCCCTGTGATCTTGGGAATACCATCAAATTCAGTGTCTCCTCTGATGCTCTGTGTCTCTGCTTGGATCCTCTGTTCCCCACTCCTGCCCATGGGGTATCCTTAACTAGGAGTAGGCCACTTGCTTTACTGCATCCCTGAAAGCAGAATGCTTTCACAAGTGATATCCTAGCACAGGCCCCTCAGTCTAATCAGCTTTCCTCCTAAAACTCATGGAAAAGGTCGTCTGTCTCTGGGATCATGAATGAAAACAATGTGGCTGAGGAGGTGCCCTCCTACCTGGTAGAAGTCTGAGTAAGATTCAGGAGCAAACCTTCATGATGGAGACTCCCTTGGCCTTAGGACCTCATTCCTATATAGCCTGTTTTCTCTAAGTCAGTGATTCTCGAAGTGGTTGACCCAGCAGAAGTAGTCTCACCTAGAACCTTTTTTGAATTGTAAATTCTTGGTCCCATTCAAGCCTGTTGTATCAAAAACTCTGGGGTGGGGCCCAGTACTGTGTTTTAACAAGTCTTTCTGGTGATTTCACATTTGCCTAAATTTGAGAATGATGACTATTATGGTTCTGCAGCTTCTCTTTACTTCTTTGAGCTGCTCTCCCTTTCCTAGCTATGGGCCAAATCATTTTTTCCCCCTTTGAATTAGATTTCATTGTATGACACTGACAACCCAGCAGGTCTGCTTAATATACCATACCTTTAAAATTCTCACCAGACTTGAGAACTTGTCCCAGCATTCTCTTGTGCTGTATACTGACCCTGGGCCCACATCTGTTAACACTTCTATTTAGTTCTTTCCCCATGCACTCTACACCCCCATGTATTTTAACTTTTTAGCCTCTTATTTTTATGTCAGAATCTCTGTGAAACTCAGAGAAATTTTTTCAATCCTAAAGTGATTTTTCTATCCAAATGAGAATTAAGGATAATCTCCTATCAAGGTAAAATTCATCAACTGGGATTGTAAATGCATTTTTCTGAAGACCAACTCCCTTGTGGAGAATTTTTATTTCTCTTCTCTCTAAGCATAGAATACAGCAACAAGTTGTGTGATTTTCAAGTGACTTTCTTTAAACTTTATGAAATCACCTAATCTTGAGCTCAGTCATTGAAGAAAATCTAATTCATTTTTGTCCTGATTAAGTTACCATCATCTACTTCTTTTCACAAGAGATTTCCTTTCCTATTATTGTTCTCTGTGGCTTTAATCTGTCTTGGTACTTTTCTTCTTCGCTCTTGATTTGTAAGTGTTTTGCTGTGATTCAGTCTCCTGTCTATTCTTGTTACAAAATACAACCTTCATTTACTATCTCGGTTCCTAGTGCTCTTTGGGGAAAAGGGAAGTGGTCAGATCCTTCAGTATTTGACAAAAATTGTAATGTAGAGTGTTTCAAGAGGGAGATGTTGAATCAAGTTTTATGTTTAGTCAAGAAAATGGATCCGTCAAAAAAAAAAGAAAGAAAGAAAATGGATCCATAATGGTATGTGACATGAGGAAGGTCTTTACTGAGTTTTCTTTTGGTTTACATGGGGGATGAAAAAAATCACTTAAAAATACAATATAATGTTTCTTTATCTTGATGTCTCTTTGTGAAGACTCCTTTTACAAAAATTCTTTGATCAGAGAATAAGCATATAACTTTTCCTTATCATTGGATAAACCATCTTTATGTCAACCATCTTTGGAGAATTGAAATTTACCTGCTTTTCTTTTAATTTGTATGTTCAATTTCATGGTGAGACCTTGTTGCTGATTCTTTTACCCATGAGGTTGTCACCATGAGTGCTTATGATATTGAGTGTTCATGTTTCTCTTAGAGAATGGACTAGGCAAGAAATGGAGTAAGAAGGGGGCTTCCTTAGACAAGAAATGGGCTTCCCTGGTGGTTCAGTCGCTGAAGAATACAGCTGTCATTCAGGAGACTGCCTGCAACATGGTCTGCCATTCAGGAGACCTGGGTTGGATCCCTGGGTCTGAAAGATCCCCTGGAGAAAGAAATGGCAACCCACTCTAGTGTTCTGGCCTGGGAAATTCCATGGACAGAGGAGGAACCTGGTAGACTACAGTCCATGAGGTCGCAAAAGTCAGACATGACATACTGACTAAACCACCACCATCAGGGTGATGAGCTAATTTTTATTCCTCTTTGTCACTCCCGTGTATCTCTAGCTCACTGCAGGCACTACATGGTGGAGTCACAATCCATGTGCCGGTGAGGCTCTAAGGACAGTTCATAAGACAAAAAATACAATCAAAATTAGCTTTGAAAGTCCTTTAAGTTACCCATATATCTTAATATCTTTAAGCACTAGAGTCCCTATAGTGTGGTGAGATGCCCATCCATTGAGCATTTGGGAGTGAGCAGTGACTCTCAATCCCTCCCATCTTCCTCAGGGACTGAGGTCCTTTGAATGAAATGGCAGTGAGGTCACCCACTAGATTTTACTCATGGATTTCAACTCTTTCTCACTTACTTACTCTATCCCCATGCCTGTAAAGGCAGATTCATATAAATTAAATGTGTTTATTTTTGGTGACTTTTTATTTTGTGGAGACACAAAAATGTGACTTTTTGGTGTATGAGATTAGATTAAACAAACTAGGGAAGGTATGAAGAGAGCAGTGAAAAACAGGACCCAAGAAGTTGCTTCAGGGTGTTCTTGTCGAGCATGTTAAACCCAACTAGAACGGTCATCTATGTGGTCATTAAGAACTTTTACTTGATCAGCAGACAGAGTTCAACTGAGATTCAGTTCTGTCAGTTCCCAGCTGTGTGACCTTGGACAAATTGATTCACCTTTCTGTGCCTGCCATTTAATCCGTAAAGTGGAGTTGATAATCTGTGGTACTAGATGAAATAACACATCAAGTACTTTTAGCCTGGAACTTTAGGCAGTCATTCCATGAGGGCAGTGCCAGTGGTGGTTATCCTCAGGCAGTGGTTGCTGTAATGGTCATCAATGGGGTAGTTGGCCCCTATTATATATATGAATTCCATCAGAATCACTTGGAATGGAGATGGACTGAGACTGCAGGAATTTCTAGGTTCTCCTCGTGAGTCCACAGTGCATCCAATGTCAGAAAGAATGATGGAGAAGGCACTATTGTGGGAATGTGAGCTAACTAGCAGATACAAGGGAGTTTGCATGCATTTTCAGATTCAGGAATCATTCAGGAACATTATAAGAAGTTCTGATCTTAGAAGCCTCTTTGAGTTAATCCCAAGAAAATGCCCTTGACTATTCCGTAAGACTAGATTCAGAGCTAGTACCAGCTACCCGGATTTTCTGAGCTTAGTATTATTTATAATAACCCCCCAATAAAAATAGCCATGAGTTTCAGTTTTCTCTCTTTTTGCTTCCATTGCTAAGGCTTCCAAACATACTGGCTCATACCATCTGAAGTCATCAGGTTAGGTGAATAGTCTAGCTTGATGGCTACATTGCTTAGAAGAAAATTATGAGGCAAACCTGGTCCCTTACGTGAATGTGGACATGACTCTTGATCTCTTAGAATCAACAAAACATTTGGGGTTAAAATTGGGTTTCTAAATTATGTATAAAGACACATAAATCGAACCCCATTGAAATCAAGTAAATGGGCAAAATGACCTTTGCACTGAGACAGAGGGAGAAAATATATATTCAAATTTTATAGTTCTGAGGGAGATTTTTCTATACCATAATCATTGAAGTTATCCTCCCAGACAGTATTTCAGTTTCGTAGCTATGTGGACTTTCAAGTGGAAAAAGAGTGTATTATAAAGGAGTAGATGAAGGCAGTGCATGCGCACGACACGTCAGAGTTGCTGATGGACCTGGAATAAGGCTTTCCTTGTGGCTCAGTGGTGAAGAATCTGCCTACCAATGCAGAAGATGTAGATTCCATTCTTGGGTCAGGAAGATCCCCTGGAGAAGGAAATGGCAATGCACTCCAGTATTCTTGCCTGGGAAATCACATGGACATTGGAGCCTGGTGGACTTCAGTCCATGTGCTCCTGAAAGAGCTGGACACAAGAGACTTAAACAACAACAAAACAGCAACAGATGGAAGCAGTGCGTTTGTACAGCATATCAAAGTTGGTGATGGACTTGGACTATTTCATGCCTAGCAAATCATTTGATGCAATGTTTTTGGACCAGAGGCCTGTCTTTTCATTGCAAATTTATAATAGGACAAATTGCAGTGAGCTGGCAAGTTCCAGGACCTCCTTGGAATTGTTCCAAGGGAACAATTGTTCCAAGGGAATGGTTCCCACTGCTTTCTGTTGGTCATTCTCTTGAACTGTTCTCTGGGGGACAGTGCTTTCTGAATTGCGGCAGATTCACCTTGATCAGAACTCGCAAGTCCAAAGCTTCTGTTACATAGGAGAGAAACTCAAAGAATGTTTCTCTTCCCAATGTTAAAAGGATGAAAAATAACTCAGTTTTTATGTTTACATATGAAAGAACATTTTCATTGGTGAGTTCTTAATGTCTGAAGTTAGCTATTGTCGGTATCATTTTTCTTCTTTCTTTGACTAATATATAGTAGACTTAACTAAATTCTCATGCTCTATCAGGGGTTCATTTCCAACCCGAGACTTTGGCGCTTAAGGTAATAATCTCGATGACGTTTTGTCCATTATGCATCCCATTTACTTCCATAGTACTAATAAAAACAGCATGGGTATTAGGACTTTAGTACTTGTGTTTTTATTCACTGCTTGGTGGCACACTTCCTCCTTTGCCAGCTCTCATCTTTTCAGAACAGAAAAGGAAATGGTGTTTGACACTGGATGTGCTTGCCTTGTTACTGTCAAGGGTGAGCAAGTCTGAGGACAGGGAAGGCAGAGATAATTATGTGTGAGTTTTAAGGAACACAGAGCTCTAAAGAGATGAAGTTCCAATCTACGAGCCCCTGTCTCTTACGCTTCCTAGGCCTGGGGTGGGGCTTTTCTGAGGGAGAAATCTCTCAAGTGGAAAAGGACCCAAGAACTGCGAATGACCTGGATGCTTGCATGAGGGCATCAAAACAAAGAAACAGACATACAGTAAAGGTAAATTAAAGGACATCTACATTAAGCCAGTAAATCTTGTGTCTAAATTTTGATTTTAAGAGACTTTTCTTTAAAAATCTGTTTTAAAACTTCTATGTAACAGTATTTTAGAATTGGGTGAGACCTTCTAAATATGATAAAAGCAGTATCTTAAGGCGAGTTAAATTTGAGCAAGTATAGGATGATTTGGCATGTTTTCCTGAAAGGGGGCCAAACCTGTTATAGTTACCCAGCAAATCAAGTCTTACTTCATCTTTGTTAGCTTAGTTAGAAATCAATCTTGGTTAGAAATTATCTTAGTTTTAGAAATCAATAGAATGAGACCAGTAAAACCATAGCAAATAAGCTGCCTGTTTGGGCATTGTTTTGAGATATTTCAATACAACATTCCTGTCTTCAGTGTATAGAAAATATAAATTCTAAAAATTTTAGTTTTCAACACTTCCCAAATCTCTCATAATTTCTATGGGCCATGTAGTCTTAAAATGTAATGACTGCACAAAGATGCCCGTGCCTTTTTGCCATTTTCTGTCATTAAGGATGTCAGCAGGACCCCCCTTTAGAGAAGAGCATACAGGCCTGACAGTCACTGTGGACTCTTGTTCCATTTACTTTGTCATTTGTTCCAATTGCAAATGATTATAATTAAACGCTATTCCCAACTTTAGTGTTGTGCTTAGCAAGTCCAGACTGGTCCCACCGCTACTCAGAAATATTCTATAGAAAACAGCCTTATGTCTTTCCCCCAAAAAATCTTTTTAAAATAAAGTTGGGTCAAAACTCAAAACTCACCCCCAAATAAAGTGTGTAATGTCTGTTCTTACACAGTTTGTGCTTTGTAGTTAAGGTGCTTAATGAGCACCTGGGAACTTGGTGCAGAAGGCTTTTTCTTTTTTTAAACAATGCTTAAACATACCTTTTATCAGTCATTCTTTTTGGAGTCATAAATTAATTTACATGTCACTAATACTTTTTAAAAACATTTGAATTAAGTGTCTGGGAGATTTATTTCATTTTCTAAATAACTGTTCCGTAATTTAATCTGTGGTCAGTACAGAGTATTTGGAATACAGAAAAGCACACAAAATAAAATAAAATCACTCATGATACCTTAGCTCAGAGATAGGTATTATTTAAATTTGACCTGTCTGCTTCCAGTGTTTTCTTTTTACTTCTTGTATAAATACATCTATGTTTTAAATTAAATTGGAATCATACTGCTTTTTCCACATAACAATATACTGAAATCATTTTACCACATCATTAAATTTTTTCCTACAATAAGAATTTTAACATGTGTGTTATATTCCATTGTGTGAATACATCCTTATATTTTTAGACCTTTCCCTACTAGTACATTTAACCAGTTTCCTATTTTTTGATGTCACCATAATGTGATCATCTTTTATATTTTTGTGGTATTGTTTTATCCATGGAATTGGAATTATAGTGACCTTTTCTTCCCCTTCATAGACGTGGGACTATATTAAATATTTCTTTTAAAAATTATTTATTTATGTTTGTGCTGGGTCTTTGTTGCTGTGCTGACTTTTCACTAGTTGTGATAAGCAGGGACCAACTCTGTAGTTGTGATACACAGGCTTCTCATTGTGATGGCTTCCCTTGTTGCTGAGCACAGGCTCCAGGGTACACTGAACTTCAGTATTTTGGCGCATGGGCTTAGTTGCTTCTGGCCATGTGGGATTTTTCCAGAACAGGGATAAAACCCATGTCTCCCAACACTGGCAGGCGGATTCTTTACCCGTGAGCCACCAGAGAAGCCCCTAAATGTTTCTTTTTAAAAAATTCTACACCTAAATATGAAATTAATTTTGTTGTCCCTCCTTAAAATGATACTCTGAGAAGTTCGTTAATTGAGTTTGGTTGGCTTTCATTGTTCACTGAATGAAGTGTTTTACTAAATGATCCCACATGTTAAATGAAAACTGATTAACAAATAGATGCTTAGATACTAACAGATGTCTTCAGGAGGTCTGCATATAATTAGAGGAAATAAATCTTACCCTGATAGTGACAGTTGGTAAAAACAAATTATTATCAAGGGCATTTCATTGTAAGACAATCCAATAAACAGAATGTGTGTTAAAAGTCGCATAAAAATCTTGTCTATCTTGTAATAAATATGTGGTTATCTGATTTTAGATCTGATAGTAAATATATGATACTTTGTGATTGTGACAGACTGCCTCCAATAAGAAAAGAAACATAATCCTTTCTAAAAATAATTATTTTCTTAAACTATAATAGTAGAATATGAACATGGGAGTTTTCTAGATTTTACCTTTCCCATATATTGAAGAGATGAATACTACTGAGTTCAAATTGCATCAAATTAGAGTCTAGGAAACAGCTTTTTTGCTATGTTCTTATTGGACTCATTTTACAAATTTTCAGGGACAAAGTAGGTAATTGAAATGAAACTCAGCTTGGTTTTTTTCAGTGATACTATTAATTTATAATGTAGCATTGAATTATTTTCACTTATTTTGTATATTTTAAACCAAGGCCCTCAGGTACTGTAAAGACATGGAAATTTTTTTTTTTTTAATTGGTAGCATTATGATGATTTTGTAAGTATCCATGTGTGGGTGTGTCTGTGTTTTTACTATTTTCTTTAATCACATTATTACCTCTGGAGGAACAAGTTACTTACATGTACTTTTTCCTCCTAACTGCTCTAAGGAGGAAGAAAGCCATGAATCAGATTTGTTTCATTAACATACATTTGGTTTGTCAGTGTCTTGGTGGATGGAATCACAGTATCCAGTTAAAAGATTTGAGAACCCAGACTTACTATGGTCCCTTTTGAAGGTCCTGCCTGAGAATAACAAGAGGCCAAGATTCTCCCTCAAAGCTGTATATTAGCTTTCTTTCTTGTCTTATTCATCATCATCATTTCTATCCAGACCTCGTCTTCTGTATTCAGCCCCAGAGAAGGCAGGACCAATGTAGAACAGACCATTTGCAGAGTAAATGCCATGTGTTCTCTGTCTACCTTTCGTTTGACTGTGGAACAGTGAAGTTTCTGCCTTCAGTGGAGTAGTAACTTAAGAAACTTGGATTTAGTGCTTTGGAATGGCGTACGAGGGAGGAGAGAGCTATGATAATATTCTAATGTCATTGACCTAATCGGGATAAAGAAGCCCACAACACAATCGTCCATAAGACTTGGACGCTCTTACCGCAGCTAATACCAGAGCTCACATTGCTTTTCCTTCCTTTGTTGGCATACTGTCCCATCATTGGTCTTGTGTGGTCACCGCAGACTCAAGGCTGAGAGACTTCAGACTTCAATGGGTGCTCTGGCCAAATGTCATTTCTATACCTAAAATAGCACACTGGCACTATGATTTTTAATAATTATTGCTAGAACAAGTTCTTATTTTAGAAAATACACAAAAGCAAACATGCAAAACAGATGAAGACCACCCAGATCCCAAAACTGTTAGGATCATGTTGGATTTTCTCAAGTTTTTCTTACCAGAATGATTCGTTCTCCAGAGAACAATGTCCTGGCCTCCCTTTTGACACAACCCAACACCCTCCCAGTCTGTAGGCCTCTGTGTGACAAAGGAGTGAAGTATTTCAGATCTGAAACAGCTGTGCTTGGGAGGAGCGCTCCAATCTGTAGTTGTCAGGTAGGGATGGCATTGGGCCTGTGTACAGATATCAAATGATAGTCATTAAAAATACCTGGGTGTTTTAGAGAAAAGCATGTCAACGAAATAAGTAAATACAGTTATAGACCCAACAGAAGCAGAAAGCTGAGGCAGAAGCTCAAGTACAAGAAACTCATCATATCCACATCTTTAATTAACTTGGGCCTGAGAAAACCTTGTGAAATGTGAAAGAATTCATTGAATTTCTTATTCAAACCATGTCATTCTTTTTGTTTTGTTTTCTTTATTGAATTTAGCCACATTCCACTCCCCAGATTATGTCAGATTTACATTTGGACTCTGTACTTAAACTTGTGTCAGTGGTAAAGTTTGAATTGAGTAAGTTAATTCCCTGGACACCATATATATATATTTTTTAAAACCAAGATGCTTCTGGACATCTGAGGCCTAAGTAAAGGCTGGTTTTCATTTCAGGTCATCCTGCATTTGGATCTCTTAAGATCTCATGTCCACGTGGATTCCCCATTGACTCTCCTTGAGACCCTGCTTATGGTGACGACAGCGACCACAGATCTGTCATGTCTCTTGTTTGGCTCCCATTGCTCTCAGGATATAGTTCCCAGCACCCACTGTGACTTACAAGGCTCCATGTGACCCAGCTCTCCAGGCCAACTCCTGTCCTTTTATCTATTTGGTTTAATTTGGTCACTGTCCTCCTCTCTCTTTCCGGAATATATGAGCACATCTCCATCTTTGGGACTTTGCCTGGGCTGTTCTTTGTGCCCCAAGCTCTTTCCCTTTCATGTTTTTCTTTGTTCTAGTCACTTCTTATGTCTCATCCTAAATGTTGTTATGCAGAAAGCTTTCCACAAACCCCTCAGACCTCGTTGAAGCCAAGGGTATTACTGGTTATGATTTCTTAAATCATACTCTACTACTTTTTAATTATGGAGTTGTGTTGGTGATTTGTATTCAGTTCTGTTACAGTTATCCACTGCTTCCTAACAAACCACCACCACCTCCCCCACCACCCAGTGTAGTGGCTTTAAATAGCAGCTTATTCTTATTTTTTCTGGTTCTGTGGGGTACCTGGGCTCAGCTGGGTGATCTTGCTTGGAATGTGTCATGAAGCTGCACACAGTGGTGGCTGGGGCTGGAGCCATCCTAAGATTACTCAAGGCTGGAAGTTCTCAGTCGCTTTCTCACCTGTCTGGCACGTCACTGCTCCTTGGTCCCTCTCTTTTCTTTTTCTCCATATCCCTCCTCATCTTTTCATGTGGTCTGTCTTTTCACAGTGGTCTCAGTATGATTTTGTTGACGACTGGCTTCCAGGAGGCAGGAAATGGACGCTACCAGGGCAGGACTAGTACTGTCAGTTTTGCCATATTCTGTTAATCTGAAAAGATTTGTTAGTAAATAAACATATTAGAACTTTTGAATAGTTCCCTCTAAGACATGTTACCCTGTACCCATTCAAGGTAAAATTACAGTTTAGGTTTCAAGACATAATCCTTCTACTAAGACTCGTTTTGAAAAAGCTGTCATTCCAGGCCTTGCCTTTGTTTGTTTGTTTGTTTTCATATTATAAGAGGGCAGTAAGGCTGGATTTTTCCTCACTTCATTTGTCAAAGTTGTTCCCTCAAGAGCTTACATAAGTATAATACACGCTTTGACTCAACCCTTTGCATTTGGTAAGAAAATTGTGAGAAACTGAAAAACTTCATATGCTTCTGTGCTGTGATTAGAAAAAATATAGCAGAGCTATTATTTTGATTTGCAGAATTTAAGAGATTCTGACTAGAATGGCAAAACTTAGATTTCAGCACGGTAATTATGTAGGTAAGTGTATTTATATCACTGATGTCAAGATTTAAGAGAAAAAAGTTTTGGACAACATATGAAGTTCTACGGATGGCTTTGCAGGCCAGAGGTCATTAATTAGTAAGAAAGGTCCTTGTTTCTGAATTCATATCATTGTGGATGTTCCCTTTCTCTATTCTTAAAAACAAGTTAAGTATTCTTACTTTTCAGAATCCTGACTCCTATCTTAAGTTATAATAGGCTAGATTTAATACATCTTCCCTCAAGGAAAGATATTTAAGGATTTACATTAGAAAGGAGACTTTCTGCTGCCTGCCTTTTGTAAGC
Source organism: Muntiacus reevesi (assembly GCF_963930625.1). Lineage (NCBI taxonomy): Eukaryota > Metazoa > Chordata > Mammalia > Artiodactyla > Cervidae > Muntiacus > Muntiacus reevesi. The sequence continues at coordinate 92,672,678 of NC_089252.1, forward strand.
AGTAAAGCATGTTACAATATATTTCTGTATCTTGGCTGTTCCACCAGGTAGTATTTCATACCTGACCATCTGTAAGTTTCTTGATTGTAATCATTCCATTCTGTCGTTATCATTCTTGCTTGTACTATGACTCAGCCACCACTATTCACCAAAACCTTAGCATTTCTTCAAGGAGATCATGCTGTCTAATCTTAAAGGAAAAACAGGAGAACAAGGCACAGGTTTTGCCACACAGAAGTCGATAGGTGCAAACTTCAGAGCCATTTCATCCTGCCAGATGCCATCTTGATAGCACCACTGCTTTTCAATGTTATAGTAATAGCAGAACATCAGATTAAGATTCCCTCACAAGAGAGTGATATAAACTGAGAAGTTAATTTTTATTGCCTAAAAGCTATAAAGTCAGTTGGATATATGGAGGCAGTCAGCCATGTTCAAGTCAATGTTTTAGAAATTCTTTTGAGTTACCTGTTAATGTTAATTTATTAAATCCATATTTAAAAAAATAGATGTGAAACACTGACCAGTGTTTAAATTCATTTGTTAAATCAGAGTACTTAAGCAAGTATACAGTTTTAAGGGTTGTGTGTTTATTAAATGTGTTGGTTCCTGAGAAATGCACTGGGATTTTATAAGGTTGAGTCCTGATTCTTACACTGACTGTAATTATCTGTGTATTATTACGTCTTTGTTTCTCAAACTTGAGTATGTCCCAGAACCACCTCAAGGGCTTGGCAAAATACAGAATGTGGATTCCATTTTAGATCATCTTTAGTGGTCAGTGCTAAGAAGACAATAAAACAGGTTGAGGTGTTGCTGAACTTGTAGATCAGGGTCCCAGATACCACCAGACCAGGATTCATATGCAAGGCTTTTGTTTGGGGAATTGCTTTCGGTGGAAAATGAAGAGGAGGCCAGGAGAGGCTGGGAGGGCCACCAGACTGTGATGGAGATCTGTCTGTGAGTGAGGGAGAAGGGGAAGGAGGAGTGGGAGAAGTGTCCCAAGCTGACAGGCAAAGTGAGGAACACTTGGCAAGGCTGTAGGGGTGTCCTGGAGCCACAGTCACCTGATACTGAAGTCCACCCTCTCCCAGGGATGAGTCAGGCCTCGTGTCTCTCCAGACCCAGTTGTTGGCTGGGAGCAGGGAAGCATGGCTCTCAAGTTGCAGATCCAAGGTACATTCACCCAGTGAGTAGTTATTTGAGATGGAGTGACCACAGGGGGCTTCTCCCTTAGATGTATGTGCTGAGACCTGAAAGACAGCAAGGAACCTGGGTTGACCTGGGGCTTAAGGAAAGATCCAGGGTAGCAAGTGTAGAGGCTGAAAGACAAAAAACACCTCTGGACACTTCAAGGGCAGAGCAAGTTAGGAGAACTGAGTGGAAAGTGAGAGAGAGTCTGTGGCCAGTTCAGGAATTGCTTGTAGGCCCAAGTGGGAAGTTTAAATTTTATTCTAAATAAGATAGGAAGCCCCTCCAAGTCTTTAAGCACCAAAATGATGACATCTGAGAAAGAGCTGGAGGTTTGTGTCATGGAAAGGGTAGAAAGAGCAGAAATAAGTTAGGACTTTAGTTAGCATTAGTCTAGGCAACCCCAAACTATCTTTTGAATAGTGTTTCTTTATTGAAAATTATACCTTTGAATCACCCCTTTTTTTCTCTATGCCTTTAGGATTCTGAAAATGTAGTGAGTAGTTTGCTGGTATTTAGGGAAAACAGTTGCCGGTCCCTGTTTTTTCCCCACCTGTCTTCAATAATGTATTTCAGGCTGTCTTTTTGTCCACCCGCAGTTCCAAAGAGTGTTCAAATTACTGTACAATTGCACTCATCTCACATGCTAGCAAAGTAATGCTCAAAAACCTCCAAGCCAGGCTTCGACAGTACGTGAACCATGAACTTCCAGATATTCAAGCTGGATTTAAAAAAGGCAGAGGAACCAGAGATCAAACTGCCAACATCCATTGGGTCATCGATAAAGCAAGAGAGTTCCAGAAAAGCATCTGCTTTTGCTTTATTGACTGTGCCAAAGCCTTTGACTTTGTGGATCACAACAAACTGTGGAAAATTCTTCCAGATGGGAATACCAGACCACCTGACCTGCCTCCTGAGAAATGTATATGCAGGTCAAGAAGCAACAGTTACAACTGGATGTGGAACAACAGACTGGTTCCAAGTCAGGAAAGGAGTACGTCAAGGCTGTATATTGTCACCCTGATTATTTAACTTATATGCAGAGTAGATCATGCAAAATGCCGGGCTGGATGAAGCACAAGCTGGAATCAGGATTGCCGGGAGAAATATCAATAACCTCAGATATGCAGATGACACCACCCTTATGGCATAAAGCGAAGAAGAACTAAAGAGCCTCTTGATGAAAGTGAAAGAGGAGAGTGAAAAAGTTGGCTTAAAACTCAACATTCAGAAAACTAAGATCATGGCATCTGGTCCATCACTTCATGGCAGATAGATGGGGAAACAATGGAAACAGTGACAGACTTTATTTTTTGGGGCTCCAAAATCACTCTAGATGGTGACCGCAGCCATGACATTAAAAGACACTTGTTCCTTGGGAGAAAAGATATGACAACCTAGATGGCATATTAAAAAGCAGAGATATTACTTTGCCAGCAAAGTTCCATTTAGTCAAAGCTCTGGTTTTTCTAGTGGTCATGTATGGATGTGAGAGTTGGCCTATAAAGAAAGCTGAGTGCTGAAGAAATGATGCTTTTGAACTGGTGTTGGAGAAGACCCTTCAAAGTCCCTTGAAATGCAAGGAGATCCCACCGGTCCATCTTAAAGGAAATCAGTCCTGAATATTCATTGAAGGGACTGATGCTGAAGCTGAAGCTGCAGTACTTTGGCTACCTGATGTGAAGAACTGACTCATTAGAATAGACCCTGGTGCTGTGAAAGATTGAAGGCGGGAGGAGAAGGGGACGACAGAGGATGAGATGGTTGGATGGTATCACCAACTCGATAGACATGAGTTTGAGTAAGCTCTGGGAGTTGGTGATGGACAGGGAAGTGTAGCGTGCTGCAGTCCCTGGTGTCACAAAGAGTCGGACACGACTGAGTGACTGAACTGACTGACTTCCAGTTCATTCCAGTGGTTCTCATTTCACATGTAATCTCTTTCCCTACTCTGTACACCTTTGGTTTTTAACACCAGGTGATAACAGTTAGCCTCATCTTTTTTTTCCCCACAAGCACTGACCATCACATCCAAACCAGCTGAGATACTGATTCTCCCATCTCATTTATCTTTCTGTGTATGGTCTGAGAAATTACCTGCATTACCACTCCCAAAATTGAAGCAGGGCATTGGTTAATATATGGAGGCAACCTTTAGAGGAAAACAAATGAGTGGCATTTGGCTAAATTTGATTAATATGAAACATTAATCAATTATTAAATATTAATTAATCAAATATTTGATTTGATTGAAATGTGTGATTTGTTTTGGAGGTGGGTGGTGGTGTTGACTCCTATTCCACCCCTGGGCACTTTGGTCTGCTTGGACCTAGCGAAGTCTTTGACATTGACTTTTCTTTCCTGTGCCTTCTCATTGTGTTTTGAGCAGCCACAGTGAGCATGAAGTAAATCCTAGCCACAGTGCTTGCAATTTGGAAACATACCTCTGGGAATGGGGATATCTCCATTTCAGAGGGGTGCCGCCTGGGAAAGCACTGTTACCTAGAAGGGTGTGTGCTCACAGGCTTGTAAAATTTCACTCCTATGAGGACTTCTCACCTTTTTCATTTGTGAATTTTTCTGTTCTTTAAGCAGTTGGGGAGCTCTCGCAGACCAGGAGAAGTTGGTGCTTAGGCTTTAAGTAAAGTGCTGATTGCCTTGTCAATCAGAGCACCAAGGAACTAGGGACTTCTAAGATTGATTCTTGACAGAATAATTAGAAACGTGTCACTTTCAGTAACTGTTTGAGCACTCTGTAAAGGAATGGCCAGGTCTCTGCTGTCCACATCCGGAGGTTAAGTGTTCAGGAAGACAAAATACGGTCTGTCATGGGAGAAAATTGCCTCCAGTGTGCAGGGTAGGATGGCCCTCTAACTCCAGAACAACAATGCCCAGTTGTCTGGGTGTTTGCAGATGTGTCTCCCTGGCCTTCTTCCAACACTGCTGCTGTTTCAATACCTGCTTGAGGTTATTTCTCTCTCTGTCCGTTGTTTGCCTTGGAATGTAGTGCAGACAGCTGGCAAGGCAGTTTTCTCCTTGACCTTTTTGTCGGGTTGACCCCTTCCCCTCAGTTCAAGAGGGCTGGCCCTTGCATAACATCAGAATCCCAAAGCCGGGGATTTTTTCCAGACAGTCCCAGGTACTTGATCAGGGCAGTGTTTTCAAAACTTACACTGTCTCAAGTCTAGGGGGACATGAACATGTACTCAGAGGACAAGAAAAGAGTGGCCTCATGGACCAAACTAATTGCCTCAAGAAAAGGTAAAAAAAAATTAGTTTATGTTTTCTCCGTTTATATGAAAATACAAGTTAGGGAACTTAAGCATTTATAACAAAATACATGGAGACAAAGATAAATACCTCTTGTTTTTTATCCTTTGTTATAAATAATTTCCTTTTTAAAAAAATAAGTTTCGGAAGGAAAGTAATTCACTATGCCCATCTGCATGTTTATATGGATATTTTTAACACTTCCCAGATTCCAGAGTTTATTGGAACAGAGCTGAGAAATGCTGACGTCAGCGATCATTACCCTGTCTTCTTTTAATAATCACAGCAGCAGTAGTGATAACAAGGAAGAATTAACATTGCTTGGAGTACTTTGTGTTTGAGGCAAAGTGTAAAATGCTTTCTATGTGTTGAAATATCTCTGTTTTAAAAATCAGAAAAATTTCAGTGGTGTTTAGCTGCTTTGTTAAGTAGACAGTTTAAGGAGGAGGGGGCATTGTCATTTCTTCATCTCCCAGTTGACTTTACTGAAAGCAATAGAAGGCAGAAGCCACAGCAGCATGCCCTCTAGTTCACCTCTTAGGACTGGCTTTTTGTCACTGCTCACAAACCTGAGTTGATCCTCATTTTCTGCAGACGGAATTCTAAACTCTTTGAGTCAGATTCAGAAGCTTGTGTCATCAGGCAGAGACCCTTACCTTCCATTGCTGGCATACTCTACCATCTATTCTAAGTACCCTTGTCTAAGAAGGTTCTGCGTCTCCCTCCCTACGTTTCCTGCTTCAGTTAGCACTACTGCCTTGCATATCTTCCCACATTGAGTGAACTGGAGGGCATCTAACATCATTGGACCTCAACTAGAGGTCATGTTCCCCCGCAGCCCTCCCTGGCCCATGGGACACTTGGCAGCATCTGGAGTCATTGTCCCAGTGACTTGGGTAGTTGTGTTACTGGCATCTAGTGAGAAGAGGCCAGGGGTGCTTCTAAACATCCTGCCAATAGTCCTGCAAAGATTTATACAGCCCAAAATGACAATAGTAATCAGGTTGAGAAAACTTGTACTAGATGTAAGGTCCTCTTGTTTGATTTATCACTGTCTTCTCAGTGTTTGATGCATAGTATGTGATTAAAAGCATCTTGAAATTGATATACATACTCCTTCCTTCCCAGAACACCAACTTCCATTATAGTTATATAGAAATCTAATTACATTTTATGTTTTTGCTTGCCAAAATACCAGAGTCACTTAAACATATAATCTACACTTAAGATTTCAAGCAGACTTATGGAATTGGCAAAAGAAAATGAGAAATGAGTTGGCTTCAGTGCATTGCGAATGTTCAAACCCGGAGTTTTGTTTGGGGTGTTAAAGTCGTGCACAGCATGGTAATCTGTTAATAGTCACATTTCAGTTTTCTTTATCTTGCTCCTTGAAAGAAAAACATATAAATGCATTTTCTTAAGAGCACAGTAAAAGAAAGGGCGATCTCTCTGTTACAAAAATTTCCAGGCATGCACATACATGGGGTGTCTTATAGAAGGAAGGTTAAGACTTATGAATGTGCTGGGGCACTGAATACACAGGAACCTTGGGCAGTGTGGACTTGAGTCCTGTCCTCCTGGCTTAGAAACTTGAGGCAAATTACTTAATCTGTCTCTCTCCATGTTCCCTTCCCTATCTATAAATCTTGATCAAAAAACTCCAAGAGAGTGCTTACCAAAATGTTCACGTTGGTAGTAGTATCTTTGATTGGTGCGTTGTGGGGGTGATTTTTACTTCTTTTCTGCATTGTACTGATTTTTCCTTCTCAATGGACATGTATTGTTTTGACAATCAAGTTGGAATTACTATTAATACATAGTCAGGATGAGAAACCAGATTTCTTAACTCCTTCTCTGGGCCCATTAGGATTCAGTGAGTAAAAAAATAATTTTTTATGAATAAAATTCTACTATTAGTTTGAAATTATAGTAAATTATAACTGTAGTAAGTCGAAGCACTCTTGATTATTTAAACCTTAGTTTTATGAACTATAAACTGAGAGTATTAATGACCTTATCAAGATAATGAATAGCACCAGTATGATCAGGAGGGCACTGGTGGCATTATAGCTTTGTCTCTTCCGAATGACGTATAACCTTAGAAAAGTCACTTCCCAACTCTGAAGTCAGTGTCTTCTCTGCAAAATGGAGTTATTCAAATCCTTGCAAAGCTGTTATGAAAATTGGTTAAAATAAGGTATTGCATCAGTTAACATAAAGCATAGTGTTCAATAATTTGTATATACTGCACTACTTTCTGATATTAGAAATAATTATTAATATTATTGTCATTTTTATTGTTACTATAATGCATTATGTGAACCAAATTATAACTTTCACTTGGAATTTTTTTTAGACTTAATTTATCATTAACACTCATTATTTTTAGCTATATGTCTATCATTGGAAATTATAAGACCTCAATCAGGAGTAATTTACTCTCAAGACATTTATTGGTATAAAGCAGAGACTCTTTGTTCTGTGATATCAAGTTTCAGTTCATTAGTTCTTCTTTAGTAGCAGTATCTCAACAGAATGTCAGTCAATTCTGTGAACTTTTTTTTAGCCTCTCTTTCAGCTAAGTAGAATTATGTGACTGCTTTCTGGTCACTGAGATATAAACCAAAATGTAGTATGGAACTTCTGTCAAGGCTGTTTTTAATAAGCTGAAGCAGTTGGAAAAGAAGCCCTTTTGCTTTTCCCCTGTTCTTCCCTGCTGCTTAGAATGCCTTGGTTATGGCTGGAGCTCTAGCAGTATTCTTGGACTAAGAAATAAACTTAGTATGTAGTTCTGCATGGTGACAGTGAAAGATCAAGGGGGTCTGAGTGTCTGATGGGTTTCCTTGATAGCTCAGTTGGTAAAGAATCCGCCTGCAATGCAGGAGACCCTGGTTCGATTCCTGGGTCGCGAAGATCTACTGAAGAAGGGATCGGCCACCCACTCCAGTATTCTTGAGCTTTCCTTGTGGCTCAGCTGGTAAAGAATCCGCCTGCAATGCAGGAGACCTGGGTTCGAACCCTGGGTTGAGAAGATCCCGTGGAGAAGGGAAAGGCTACCCGCTCCAGTATTCTGGCCTATAGAATTCCGTGGATGGTATAGTCTATGAGGTCTCAAAGAGTCGGACACGACTGAGTGACTTTCACTCATTCACTTGGGTCTCTGATTGACTTTAGGTAGTGTCAAACCAGTCCTGGGTACCCACCACCAGTCTTCTTTTATATAAAAGAATAAATACTTACATGTTTTAAGTTCATGTATTTCTTTGTTCTTGACTGATCCAGTTTTGCTGCTGAGCTCTTTGGCATATTTCCTCTTATTTATCATGGAATACTTCCAGTGTTTTCGATCTTCCCTGGTAAATTTCTCTTCCAGTATAAAGCAGATAGATAAGTTAACTCCAGTTTAAACTGGACCTTTGAGCAAATGAACAAACAAAAACTTCCATAGGAAGTGCAAAGACAAATGTACGCTGTTCCTTGACATGCATTTTAGGCTTATTTGGAAGATGAAATAGTTTTTAGAGAAAGCAGTGCTTGGGTCTGCTGCCTGCATTTTGTCTGTATGTGGGGTCCCAGTCCAGTTGGTCATCTGGTAGTTGATGCTACTTCAGTGCCAGTGGAAATGCGTGGCATGTGATCTGGTGTTCTAAAGGTGGTACCAGTATTTCTGTAAAGCTGTTATGATGTTTTCCTTCAGATAGATAGTTGTAGCATGAATCTGGTGAGTTCTTTGTATACATTGACTAGAGAAAGGCCATGGAGAATATGTTTTTGTTCCAGAAAACAAAGAACATTTAGTATTTGTTCTCTCTTCTTAAATGTACTTTGTCAAGTAGGGCATGCTAGTTTAAATAGTAGAAGAAGAGAAAGCTGTTCAAATGTGGTAAGCAATTCTTATTAAAACACACACGCACACACACACACCCCACAGCTGCCCTTTGAATGGTTCACTGGCCACCGAGATCAGGTGCCCGCTGAATTAAGAGCATTTGGATAATTGACCTTCCATGTGAATAAATTAGAATAGATTAGAGTTGATTGACCACATAACAATTTAAGTCATAAAAAGTCCCTTTCTCCTTCTCAGCTACTTCGTTGTGTTGAGTCTCAAAGGTGATTTAACTGTGTGTTTTTTTTGTTGTTGGAAGACTTTCCTAATCACTAGAAAGGAATGGTAATATGTCGATGTGTCATTTCTGTTTTAATTAAAGGCCGCAAAGGACTGTATGACAGACCGAGTTGTTTAAAGACTTTCTAGAAGGGCAGTGTGGTTAGGGTGTTTTCATTTGTATTGAACCTTCCCTTCCAGCGTGGTGGGGTTGTTACTGTGATTCCAATCGCTGGGGCAATTAAGCTCTGATGTTTTGGGGGTTCTTTTTACCCTTCTGACCTTTGCTCAATCAAGGCCACATGTTTGTGCATGGGATGTGCTGTGATGAAGGCCATGCTATCTAAGCAACAAATAGTTATTACTTCAGACAGTCATGAAATTATAGAGCTGGCAAAGATCTTAGACAGCCATGGGTTCACTTGCTTTATAGATGAGAGGCAACACAGGCCAGTAAGAGGAGATGTTATGTCCTCAGATCAGGAAGAAAGGTACTGGATGTAGCATAATGTACAGAATCATTCTTATACACAAAGCCTTAGCCCTGCCTCCTGCATATACTGGTGTGTGGTTGTATTCAAATTGGATAAACCCTCCTATAGAAAGAGGATATTTTTAGTACCTAATTTTAGAGTTTTTGTGAGATTGAAATGAGACAGATGTCTATATAGTACTGTTTTGGTTGTTAACTGCTGTGTAGCAGACCATTCCAAAATTTAGTGGCTTAAAACATTAATCATTTTGTTTCCTTATAATTCAGCAATCTGGGTTGGGATCAGGTGGCCACTTCTACCCTTCTCAATGTTCACTCTCTTGGCCGCATTCAGCTTGCAGGTTGGCTAGTGTTGGGGCTCAGCTGTGATGCGAGGGCCATTGGGCTCTTTGCTCATCCCCACATTGAGGCCTCTACTTCTCCACATGATCTCTCCACATGCTGCCTTCTTATGGCCTTCCCAGCAGAGTAAACACACTTATTGCATGGCACCTCAGGGTCTCTATCTGAGACTGCCAGGCCTTTTTCAGGCATAAGCCTAGAACTAGTGGAACAGCTTTTTTGGTCACATTTCTAGCAGTTAAGGCAAGTCACAGGCTCAGCCAAGATTCATGAGGAAAGCATTATACGAGATCATATATTAGTTAGCAGTGACATGGCTCCGTGTAGGAACCAGTACAGCAGATCATGACAAGGACCCACCTCTGAGCCTGGTGCATGCCAAAGACACAATAAATGTTAACTGCTCTCTTTTGATGTAGTTGTAGTACTGAGAGTTGTCTTTATTGTTTGTTGTTGTTACTGTTGTAAGTAGCCATAGGTGGAAAACAGTTCAGGTAGAAGTTTTGAAAGATGGCAAAAAATCTTTATTTCTGACATCTTTTAGTATCCAGAGTTTTACTGTGAAACTCCAAACGGAAACATATTATTTGCAGTAGGCATAGAATAAATTTCCTAACTCAGTAATTCTCCAATAAATTTCTCAGTTCTCTAATTTAAGTAGATGTGAGTTGTGGCCAGAGAGTCTGCATTTCTGATCAGTGTGACATTGAGAATTATACAATTAAAGTTGTTCAAGCTAAAAAGTTAATCTCTGTAATTTCTCATCTGTATTTTATAGTTTATATGTAGACATATATAGAGAGAGATATATATATCTCACTTTAGAGCATTACATATTTAGGAGCAGCAAGAAATTAAAACTCTTCTCTTTTCCTCCAGTGTGATCCTTCACCTTTTTTCAGATCATTTTCCTGCTGTTGATGTAGAGAGCCATACTTGGAGAAGCAAAGCTCTAGTCTGGGACTCAGAGATCCTGGCCTTTACTGTTACTGTTGTTCAGTCTCTAAGTCATGTGCAACTCTTTGCAACTCCATGGACTACAGCATGCCAGGCTTCCCTGTTCTTCAGTGTCTTCTGGAATTTGCTCTAACTTAAGTCCATTAATTCCATCCGACCATCTTATCCTCTGTCACCCCTTTCTCTTCCTGCCCTCAGTCTTTCACCTTTCTTTTCCAATGAGTTGACTCTTTGCATCCAAAATATTGGAGCTTCAGCATCAGTCCTTCCAGTGAATATTCAGAAGGGAATAGCAAACCACTCCAGTATTCTTACTTCAAGAATCCCTTGAATAGTATAAAAAGGCCTTCACTATTAGCAGCATCTAAAAATGAGTATCTTTAGGAGGCTCCATTCTTTCATTAAGAGCAAGTTACTGTTTTGTAGAGGATATTTGGGGAATATTTGGATTTGATGAGCCTTCTGTGTCTAATGTTTATACTACATTATTATGTAACTGCTTGAATGCTTTTTGCAAAGCTGTTTGTCTTAATTTAAAAATTATTCACACACCATTTAAAATTATTAAAGCTTGCATAAGGGTATAAAGAAAGGAAAATAAATTGATAAACTGGAGATATACATGTTAGTATTAATATTTTGGTATGTATTATCCCAGACTTTTCATTTTAATATCCCTTCCCTCCCCTAACACTTGTTCCTGTCTGGAAATTATGTGAATTTTCTTTTAAATATTCACAACTGAAAATCTTCAAGAAACTTTCAAGTTTAGTCATTTTGCTTGAGAGAAAGAGATAATCTCTTTTTGCTAATACATTTTAAATTTCACTTTATTTATAATTTCTCCTTAGAAGCTTGAAATTAAGTTTTCTTTCCTTCCTGATTTTGATTCTTTCCTTCTGGCTTACACTGATTTCACTTCTCTGTGTTCCCAATGAAGCCTGAGATTACTACACTCTAGTTGAGGTAAGCATGTTTTTTCTGTGCCCTCACCTACCATGGATAGCATAACAGCTCTCTGTTCCCGTTATCAGCTACACCTTCCCCTGCTGTCTACATTCAATCCAGTGTTCCAGAAAACCTTTGAATGAGAGTTTATACTGGGACTGAGCAAACTCTTGTTTAGTAACATTGGAGGAGCATTGGTTTCCTCCATAGAGGATCCTGTTTTCCTTTGGTTTCTCTGTTATTCCCTCTATAAGACCTGCCTGTATTATGACCTTTGCATGCAATGGGTCATATATTTTTCACTCAATTAATTTTTATTTTGATGGGTAATAAGGGTGATGAATCCTGTGTAGTTTTATTTAAGATATTCATATATTGGGGTGGAGAGTGACATAATGACCAGACTGGATACCAGGTGTCCCACACTGTGCTTTGGGTTATATTTCACTACCCAGAAAATATTGACTTGGTTCCAAGTTGAAAAGGAGGGTGAAAAATATCATAGAATTGGTATACTTTTGAGATTCTGCAGCTACGGGAAAAGTAAACAATCAGTGGTGTTACCCCAGGACCCCTGCCTTATACCAGTTAGTGTCTTGACAGTGAAGGATCGCTGATGGAGGTATTATTACTTCTAGTGGCTTGATGGCATACCTAAAGATGATAACAGTGGTAATAATACTTTAAATTTAAAAAGCACTGGGTAAAACAGTACCCCTTATACCAGATATCCCTAGGACAGAGCGAGAGTGCCATGTGAGGACTGGGGACTTTGTGCTGTTCTCCTTGGGATTGGAACGCTAAGTAAGAAGACAGAAATGGAAAGAAAGACTCACCCTTTTTGGTGCCCATATTTGAAAACCTTCAGTCTTCATGTTTTCACTTTCTCTGCCACATTTCCTAATAAGATCTCTGCATTATCAAGTATTTTCCCCCACCCTGTACTTGGAGCACATAATAGTGTTTTTTGATTAGAGTGATAATGCTAACATTAAGAATTATAAAATAGAAGCTGTTTAAGTTAGAAAATTAATTTCATCATACTGTATCAAAAGTATTTTACATTTCCAGTTTGTATCACTCTAAAGCATTCCATGCAGGAAGAAATTAAATATTCCCTATTTTCCTTCAGTTTGATTCTAGAAAACAGCCTCCCGTTTTAGTCAAAGGTTTTAAAATGAATTGGTTAAGCAGTCATAAAAGATGCTTGTAGTGGTTTATACCCCAGATCCCAAGTGTATGTCAAGTGCAAAATTATTCCTAACCCACATGACCTCTGCTTACTGAGAGGATGGGACGCATGAACCAGAGGTCTCCATAATGTCCTTTTAACGGTAATTCATAGAGCTCAGTTTCAAGTTACAGGTTTAAAAATACCTGATGTAAGTCAGACACAAATGGAATAAAATATATAAAAGATAAAAAATTTGATATGAGTGAATCTTAAAGACTGACCATAGGTCCAAAGAACCACATACAATGTGTGAACTTCAGTAGATCCTGTTTGTGTATCTGTGTCTATAACACATTTTGGTGATGATTGGGAAAATTTCACTGTGGACTACATATTAGATAATAATAGGGAATTATTATAAGTTATAATAATACTATGATTGGGTGACAGAATGTCCTTATGTTAGGAAATGCATCCCAAGGTATTTGGGGCAGAGTCATTAAGAAGGTAAGTTACTTTGAATGGCTCAGCATCATCTTTACATGGAGACACAGATAAAGCAAATATGGCAAGATATTAAAAACTATTAAATGTAGGTAGAGGACAAAGCAGTGTTATCTGCAATTATTTCGGCTTGTCTATATTTTTCTAGATATTTAATGTTATTTGCCCTTCAAAAGGTAAAAAAGCATTGCTTAGTAAACACTAGTACAAGCACAACCTGTTGCTCATCGTATTCTCCAGTTCCCCAGATGGTGTTCGATTATCATTTATTAAACATCTGCTATACATGCCAGGTACTCTTCCAAGTGCTAGAGATAAAAATTAGTAAGAAATTTTCTCTTCAAGAGCTAATAATTTAGTATGTTTCTTTTGCTTCTTTTATTTATTAATAGTTCTAAGCCAAATTTCTATAAAATCTTGGGAATTAAATGTTTAATCTGCTTATACCTAAGCATTTTTTAAAGCAGTGTATATTACTCCAAGATTGTTGCCAGTCAGACCTGTAACATCATATTTTTTGGATAAGTTTTGTGTAACAACAATAGGCAATAATGAATATTTTTAAGGTGTTTGAACATATAAATGTGCCATTGATAACCTTAGGGGTTTGCACAAGTTCCTGGTGACTTTCTGGACAAATTTGGATGTATTTCCAACATTTGCAGGCTTCCCTGGTGGCTCAAACAGTAAAGAATCTGCCTGCAATGTAGGAGACCCAGATTCGATCCCCGGGTCAGGAAGATCCCCTGGAGAAAGGAATGGCAGCCTACTCCAATATTCTTGCCTGGAGAATCCCATGGACAGAGGAGCTGGCTGGCTATAGTTAAAGGGGTCTGACAATAGTTAAAGAGTCTGACATGACTGAATGACTTTAACACTGTTTCACTTGCAAATATTTGCCATTAGAGTTATGTTTTAACAGGATGATAATGTCATTTGTAACCAGTGTTCATGTGACCACTGACCCAAGTTTCCAGGAGGCAGGGCCTTCTTAAAAGCCATGGGCTGATATGGATCCTCCATCAGAGAATATTAAGAGTTTCCCACTATCTGAAAATAGCTGTGTTGAAACATGTTTTTTCCTACTTTCTAATTTTTATCCAGGTAACCAGAAAGGAAAAAACAAAAACAAAAACCACTGTCACTCTAAATATTTTCTTTGCATTATTCCTTTGAAGAAGAAAATGTCCATATGACTCAAACATCATAGCATTTGAAATCCAGTGTTGCAGTCCTTGCACATCAGCTCCAAGGTAAAGAGAGAGGTATATATTGAGAGTGAAAGGCAATACAGAAAAAAATAAATGAAGAATTTCAGGATTCTACTTATTTTAAGGAATTTAAAGACAGGTCTACTGTGGACCTTCATCTGTGATTCCCTTTGAAAAGGAAATAATACTAAAGGCTTCCTTTCAAGCATTTGGAAATGCAACTGATTTGGCAAGAAGACTCTTTCACGTATCCACCAGATTATTTTAGAATATATAATTTTATCAGATAATTTTAGAATATATATCTGAATAGAGTTTCAGCTGCTGAATGACAATAGATGAATTTATTAGATATCTCTGAGATGTAGGAACGTCTTGGTTTGGATTTAGTAGCCTCTATAAATATTTGAATGGAGGGATGAAAGAAAAGAAAACAAGGAGGAGGGAAGGGGCGTGGGAGGGCAAGGAGGCCAGGATGGATGTGGAATTATCTAGTTAACTTGGTAAGGAACTTGTGATAATTTAGAGACTTACTGAAAGTAACCTCTCTTCTCTGTTTTAGAAAGAGTTGGATAAACTAATAGAAGGAAAAATATTTTAATTTGTTAAGTGAACTGTTCAAGAGAACATTGCCAGTTTGTTAAGCAACACAGAAGCACTCATTTAAATAAAATCAGTGCACTAATTGCAAGTCAGTCTCAGTATTGTAAAAGCAGGGCCAAAATCTTAAAAAATACTTCAGTAGTTATGATTCATGGCTGCATGTGGCACGAATGGGAATACCAGGCCACCTGACCTGCTTCTTGAGAAATCTGTATGCAGATCAGGAAGCAACAGTTAGAACTGGACTTGGAACAATAGACAGGTTCCAAATAGGAAAAGGAGTACATCAAGGCTGTATATTGTCACCCTTCTTATTTATGTTATATGCACAGTACATCATGAGAAACGCTGGGCTGGATGAAGCACAAGCTGGAATCCAGATTGCCAAGAGAAATATCAGTAACCTCAGATAGGCAGATGACATCACCGTTACGGCAGAAAGCGAAGAACAACTAAAGAGCCTCTTGATGAAAGTGAAAGAGGAGAGTAAAAAAGTTGGCTTAAAGCTTAACATTCAGAAAACTAAGATCATGGCATCTGGTCCCATCACTTCATGGCAAATAGATGGGGAAACAGTGGAAAAAGTGGCAAAATTAATTTTGGGGGGCTCCAAAATCACTGCAGATGGTGACTGCAGCCATGAAATTAAGTCACTACTCCTTGGAAGGAAAGTTATTACCAATCTAGATAGCATATTAAAAAGCAGAGACATTGCTTTGCCAACAAAGGTCCGTCTAGTCAAGGCTATGGTTTTTCCAGTGGTCATGTATGGATGTGAGAGTTGGACTGTGAAGAAAAGCTGAGCGCCGAAGAATTGATGCTTTTGAATCATCGTGTTGGAGAAGACTCTTGAGAGTCCCTTGGACTGCAAGGAGATCCAACCAGTCCATTGAAAGGAGATCAGTCCTGGGTGTTCATTGGAAGGACTGATGCTGAAGCTGAAACTCCAATACTTTAGCCACCTCATGCTATGAGTTGACTCATTAGAAAAGACCCTGATGCTGGGAGGGACTGGGGACAGGAGGAGAAGGGGACGATAGAGAATGAGATGGTTGAATGGCATCACCAACTTGATGGACATGATTTTGAGTAAACTCCGGGAATTGGTGATGGACAGGGAAGCCTGGTGTGCTGCAATTCATGGGGTTGCAAAGAGTCAGACACTACTGAGCAACTGAACTGAACTGAACTGATGATGAGTACATGGATGGTCTCTGTTAGGTTTTCTTTTTTAAACCTTCTCTATATGCTTGAAATATATCACAGTTGTAAAAAAAATTAGAAAGTTTGTTCACTCTTTAGTTCTCTTCCACTTGTTGAAAATCTCAGTTTCTGGGTGCAATAAGGCATTAACACTATACTTTGGCTTGGGCGAATGAAGAGTTTTTTGGTTTCCGCTGGTCACTGTTAAGTTTCTATATGTGGTGAAGGGTGCCTGTGTTCACATTTCCTCAAAACATTATGAAAGCTAAGCCCCAAATCTTACCAATTTTCTAGTGCTTATAACATGGCATCCTTTGTGTGTTCTGTGGAACATTGGCATATTTCCTGGGGGAAATGTGTATGTATGTATGTTTTCTTTAAATAGCAAAGAGCCGTTTAATTTGACTGATTTGCCAAGTAGGGCCTGAACCAGATATAGTCTATCAGTGTTACTTTTTATTGATAGAATTTTCTCTTAATAGAATTTTAAAAACATCACACATTACATCGTTTCTACAAAATAAATATACAATAATGTGTTTCGGTAAAGGCGAAAAAGCAAGAGATATTCAAGGTAGTGTTTTGATATTACTTCTGTCTCTCTACTGATAGGGTTTTATGTTCATTACTATCTCAATGGAATTTAAGATTTTTTTTGCACTACCAGAATCAATAAGAACACAGCCAGTCAGAATAACTGGAGTTTACCCACTGAAAGGGAAAGCTTTTTTTTCCCCCCTTTTCCACACATGACACAAGAATGCCACACAAGAATTCTCATGCACTGTTTAAACAATTTAAAAGTATATTGTTTTCCAGGACCAATTTCAGTCAGAATTTAGATATAAGTTTTCTCACTCAACACTTTGAGGTGTTGGTATGAATGTACATATACATTCATACAAACACATGATTCTAATTTGTTCTCTAAATAAATGGACCCATCTTATAAAGATTCTTCTGTGACTTGAATATTTCACCTAGCCATAGATCTTAGAGAGTTTTTTATGTTATTATACATGACCTTTCTTCATTTGTTTTCATGACTGCACAGCATTCTATAGTATGAAGGTTTGATATTTTATAACTTAATACCAAGTTCTGTCATGTTGGATATTAGGTTATTCATAGCTTTTTAATTTTTTCCCCTGTGACCATCATTAATATGTGTCTTTGTGAGCATATGTGTATATTTTCGATAAATTGTCAGAAATAAAATTGCTAAAACAGTGTATGAATATTTTAACTTCAGCTGTTTTTTTAAACTGTCAAATATTTATGAACTTTTTTCTCCATTAGCAAATATGTTGATTTAGAGTATATTTTATTGGTGATCTAATAACCCTATGGTGGATGTCAAAGTTTCTTCTTAGTATTTTGCTCAAGTTTGCTCTGTTTGCACATTTTGTTGTAATCTGTATCCATTCCCTTCCTACACTCCACATTCCTTCCAACCATTCCACCCATAGATTATGAGCACATTCAAAACAGAAGGACTGATATTTGTAGTTTATTCCATCTGTCTCAGTATCTGCCATATAATAATTGCCTGAAGAATATTTAGAAGACAATGGGAAAAATACTCCACTCCTACTCCCTTATAAAATCATAATATTTTTTATATTCAGACAGTTCCTTTCCTGTAATGACTTGGTAACATTTCTTCTCATTAGAGTTCAAGTTTATAGTGAATTTTGTATTTAATTGCAGTATTTTATGGTACTTCTAGTATTCTTACATTTGGGAAATGAGGTAGAAATCCTAGAAGGGAGTAAATAAAACATTTCTTAAAAAATTAAGTCAGTTTTATAGACCTTGAATTTTAGCATGTTACCAGTTGAGAGTGATTCCTGTTAACATATGCATCTTGATAATACACACTAAATAAGTCTGGTAAATAAAAGTACAGTGTATTTTCATGAGCTAATTGCTACTCATGATTTTTTTTAAACATATCAAAAATGAATGTTGATCTTTAGATTTTAATTATTTTCTTCCTTGAATATAGATGACTATTTAAAAATTTGCATTTTATTTGAAAAGTATTAATAGAAACCTGTAGTGAAGAGATAACCTGATTTTAATAACTCATAATTTCAAATAGTTAAATGTATAGTGATTTTATATACGTATGTAGGTATGTGTATGTGTGAAGTGAAATGTCCTTTTGATAGCCAACATACTTTCAGTATCTGGCATTGTTTTGCCTAAAAAGATGTGCACATATTTACATACCAGATAGATCTAATTATTATCTATGTATGTGACTTTTTATAGCGAGAATGGGGTACACATTGTGTCTTTGTATTTTGTCTGAATTAGGATTGGGAAATGATTAATTGTAGGGCAGTATTTCTTGTCAAGTTGTGAATAAATATGTTTAGCATTAGTATAACTGTTTACAAGCAGGAAAACTCATACTGCTTGCCAAGCATTTGATTAAAAAATGCCTTCAATGCATCACATAGTCTCTCTGTAGGAAAGATCTTTACATTTGTGTGGCTTGGCATTTAGTAATTAAATCTCTTTAAACATTTTAATTAGAGTGAAGGCCACCCAAAGCCTTTGCTCTCATTTTGAAAACACTTTCAGCTATATTAAGGCACAAAGCTGTAGGACAGCCATGGTCACTTTCACAGGAGTCTTAAATAAAGCAATGCTTTTCATACTCAGTTGTGCATAAAAATCACTTGGAAAACTTGTTAGAACATAGATCCTTGAGCCCCACTTTACAGATGCTGGTTCAGTATTCGGGGATGGGATCTTCTAAGGAACTCTAGGCCTATCCTCAAGATGCTGATCCTTGGACCATACTTTGGGAACCACTCTACTAGGAAATTCTATTGTGATTTGAAAGTAGACAAGTTTATTGAACTTCTCTAATGATTTTTTTAAAAGCAAACTTTTTTAAGAGTCTTCCATTTGGCAGGTATTTCAGATGTGTCCAAATAAGATACTGCTGCTGCTGCTGCTGCTAAGTCGCTTCAGTCGTGTCTAACTCTGTTCAACCCCATAGAAGGCAGCCCACCAGACTCCCCCGTCCCTGGGATTCTCCAGGCAAGAACACTGGAGTGGGTTGCTATTTCCTCCTCCAATAAGATACTACTGAGTAATCAAATGGCAAAAGTGTTTTTATAGAAGATTTGTAAGGAAAAGCAGAGGCAAACACTATGGTTCCCTCTCCATTTCTCTTCATTTCATCAGGAGCAGGGGAAACATTCTGAAAACAGTTTTAGTTCCGTTCATGCCTTCAACTTCCTAACAGCAAGTGTATTGATGTGGTTGAGAGCTTGACCTCTACCACTTCTAGCTGTATAACAAGTTACTTCGTTTATTAGTTAGCTATCTGTAACAAAATACTCCAAATTTAGTAGCTTAAAAAAACATTTATTATCACTTGACACTTTCCAAGGTTCAGATATTCAGTAAATTTAACTTAACTCATCATTTAATTTAGCTTTGCAAAACTTTAAGGTTTCAGGTTACTAAAAAGATTTGGGGAAACTATTTGAAAAGTTCACCTAAAATTGTTCATCCTGATTACATCTATTTAATTTGCTTGTTTGTAGCAAACAGTCTTCACAAAAGCTTCATTAGAGATTAGATGATATCACCCTAAGTTTTGTTTTGTTTTGTTTTGTTTTTGGCTGATGAATTTTATAACAGATTCTTGAACTTACTTGATTAATAAGCCCAGATTGAATAAAAGTTTTATATTTAATGCTGATAACTATTAGTATAAAGACATGCCTATCTTAAGGAAGTCAGCAACCTTAAACTGCCTTTTATTTTATTTTATTTTATTTTTTTAATTTTTTATTATTCAGTGGGTTTTGTCATACATTGATATGAATCAGCCATAGAGTTACACGTATTCCCCATCCCGGTCCCCCATCCCACCTCCCTCTCCACCCGATTCCTTTGGGTCTTCCCAACCCACCAGGCCTGAGCACTTGACTCATGCCTCCCACCTGGGCTGGTGGTCTGTTTCACCACAGATAATATACATGTTGTTCTTTCGAAACATCCCACCCTCACCTCCCACAGAGTTCAAAAGTCTGTTCTGTACTTCTGCGTCTCTTCTTCTGCCCTGCATATAGGGCCACCAAATACTTTCTTAAATCACAAGGGCCTGAAATTCATTTCTGTTAGTTTCTGAGAAATTCTGTTATTTCTGAGAAATTAATTTACATAAGTGCCTAATTTATTTAAGCCAATTTTAAAAAGCTCTTTTAATTTTAGCAACACCATGCAGAGGTAGAAAATATCATCCATCTACACCACATATATATAGACATACATAAATAGACACACAGAGACCTTATAGTTTTGTTCTAAAAGTCGTGAGATGGGTAAGATAATGCAAAACTCACTGGCTTATAAAAGAACAGTTGGGATAAGTTTAAATTTATCTACTCAGATGTTTAAAGCTTTTTAGAAGATACTTAAGATTTGTATATTTATCCTTGACAAGTAATCTTAATGTAGTTCTTCCAAGAAGGGTTTTTGGTTTCCTAGGGCTAGAATTTTTATAATGCTTGCAAGGCTTTTGATATAAATAGGGGTGGTTTCAGGATTGCTATAAAGGAATAGGTGAAATTTAAACTTTATCTAGAGCTGTATTTCCAGTTTTGCAAAGATGTGTAAGGTTAAGACAGTTGTCCCTCAGTTCAACCTCAGTTCCCAAATTGGGTTATAGCCTGGCTGATAAAGGACTGGCGTACCCTTCCACCTTTGGTGTAATGTTTTCTTTTCCTCTGGGTACATTTAGCTTAGAGGAAAAGGCCTTAAAATTTTTCGTGTTAGGCTGTGAATGTCAGCTTCTAGTTTGTTCAAATTTCTGACCATAGAGTTGTTAAATTCTTTTAGATATATTGTCAGGTTTCAGATAAGACAGACAGTAAATATTTACAACAGTATTAAACAGCCCCATGGACCCACGAGGTGTCCTCAAAGAGGATGCAGAGTTTATTTTCTTCCCAAGCTCCAGAGTCACTCTCAACAATAGCCAAAAGAAAGAACTGCCAGCCTGCATGTATGCCAGGCAGGTGGAAAGCCAAACTAACTTCTTAGAACACAAAACACCACAAGTGTGAAGGCAATATTTATTCCTAGGAGAAAAAAGATCAATAACCTATGGGTCTGGAGATGGAAAAGAAGGAACAGCAAGAAATTGTATTATCCTCTCTCGACTGTGCGATAGAGTTCGAGGTCTAGGGAGCTGACTCTGGCTAGAATTTTCACCCTTGGCCTGCTGGTGCCAGTTTTCCTAGAATCTCCTCAATGGATCCCAGTGTCAAGATTTTTCATTAATTTTAGTCATTCTTGGCTGTTTAAAGGAATAATGCAGCAGTTTACCTGTATATCCCTCAGTTTTGTCAACTCTGGGAGGAGTCTGTACAGAGACTCTTCTTTGAAGGAAGAATCAGATTGTCTATTAGGCCAGTAACTCAGTGGACTTTTGTTTGTGGTTGTGTAGCTTTTTCAGCCTGGAGAAACAATTCAGACAGGTTATTACTTGAATGAGTACTCAAGTAAAGTAGCAGTAGGAGTTACTTCAGACTTAATGTTTTGTTTTAGATACCTCTTACATCTTAATTTTTAATTAGCCTTTTGCAACAAATCTTTCAATGAAACTATTTTGGGATATTGATGCCTTTTTGAGGCTTTTGCATGCCAGGTAAAGTAGGTACCCTGTTCTGTTTATTAATTTGGCAGCTCCTGCTTTCAGTCTCTTGATCTTAACTGATCTTATCTAATTGAAATGTTTCTCATAATGGCCCTTGTAATTCTAGGTTGTTTTCTATAGATATATATAGCTTTCAGGACCATAACGCTAAGACATAAAATAAGCAGGTGTGCCAGAAGGTATCCCACTTAACCCTTGATATTTTCAAGATCCTATTATTAGCTAAACCTTTGGGTCTCTTAGAGCCAGAGTAATACATAAAGGAATGTGCTTCTAGGTTGAGAATTGTATGATGTTTTGCAAAGAAAATTTTCTTGAGATTGAGAGATGACTTACTGCCAATCTAACCCATTCCATGATGAACTTTGCCTGACACGGGAGTCTTTAGGTTAGGTGGCAGGCATTCCAACAGCTTTGAAATACTCAACGCATGTCTACCAGTTTTGGGGTTTTTTTTGTTATTTGATTCAAAGATTTCCATTAGCAATAAACTTAAAGCAAAATTTTATTCACCCAAGGCTTTGCGCGCGACTCAGCCCAGGTTAAACTGGCCCAGGTTCCATCCCAAGCTCAGTCTGGTTTTTAAGTTGGACCCACTTTGACTCTGGCCAGTAGTCACTAGCAGTTTCCAGTGTGTAGTCTGGGGATTGGTAAAAAGATTGAAGAGTAGACCTCAACAAATGGGGACTGCATGCTGGGAGCTCTGCATAAATGGGGAACTGCAGACTGCCACTAACAACTCCCACATAGAACTGAAGACAGAATTAAGGGCTGCAGGTTTCCAGTCAGATGGGATACTGTGAAAAGCCAGTTAGATTGGGAGCTCAATGCAGAGAGAAGAACTCAGAAAGAGGATTAACTTACTACAACCCTCAGAAACAGGGAGAAAGACAGTGAACTCAGTTGGCTTGTGGGGTGCCACACCTGTGTTTCTCACTTTTGATTACTATCAGAAGTTTGCTTTAAAGCCCAGTGTGGCCACCAAATTTGTTAAATAATGAAATTCAGCTGAGAAAATTTAAAAATCAACTTGGCTTTTATTCAGTGATTTTTGAATTAGATAGCATCCTATCTCACAAATGAAAAGAACCTCCAAGGAACTGTAAAAAATGCAAAGCTTTTATAGACAGAATGGTACAGGAACAGGGGAAAAGCAGATTTTCTCATCTTTCTTGTCTGAGGGCTGGAAGGTGGCAGCGGAAGGAGTCTGTCAGGTGGATGAATGACCTTACTAGTACTGATCACAGAATTTCCGACTGATTGATTAAGCCTACATTTTGGGGAGAGGCTGAACTAAATGACTGTTTTTATTGTTCAGTCACTAAGTCATGCCTGACTCTGTGACCCCAAGAACTGATGAATACCAGGCTTCCCTGTCCTTCACTGTCTCTCCAAGTTGGCTCAAACTCATGTCCATTGAGTCGCTGATGCTATCCAACCATCTCATGCTCTGTCATCCCCTTCTGCCCACAGTCTTTCCCAGCATCAGAGTCTTTTGCAGTGAGTCAACTCTTCACACCAGTGGCCAAAATATTGGAGCTTCAGCTTCAGCGTCAGTCCTTCCAGTGAATATTCAGGGTTGATTTCCTTTAGGATTGACTGGTTTGATATTTTTGCTGTCCAGGGGACTCTCGAGAGTTTTCCAGCATCATAGTTTGAAAGCATAAATTCTTCAGCAGTCAGTCTTCTTTATGGTCCAACTCTTTCATCCGTACATGACTACTGGAACATAGCTTTGACCATACAGACCTTTGTCGGCAAGGTGGTATCTCTGCTTTTTAATATGATGTCTGGGTTTGTCATAGCTTTCCTTCCAAGGGGCAAGCATCTTTTAATTTCATGGATGCAGTCACTGTCTGCAGTGATTTTGGAGCCCAAAAAATAAAATCTGTCACATTTTCACTTTTTCCATTTTATTTGCCATGAAGTGATGGTACTGTGTGTCATAAGTTTTTTTTGTTTTTTTTTTTAGTTTTTTTTTTCCATTTATTTTTATTAGTTGGAGGCTAATTACTTTACAGTATTGTAGTGGTTTTTGTCATACATTGACATGAATCAGCCATGGATTTACATGTATTCCCCATCCCGATCCCCCCTCCTACCTCCCTGTCTACCCGATCCCTCTGGGTCTTCCCAGTGCACCAGGCCTGAGCACTTGTCTCATGCATCCAACCTAGGCTGGTGATCTGCTTCACCCTAGATAATATACATGATTCGATGCTGTTCTCTCAAAACATCCCACCCTCGCCTTCTCCCACAGAGTCCAAAAGTCTGTTTTGTGCATCTGTGTCTCTTTTTCTGTTTTGCATATAGGGTTATCATTACCATCTTTCTAAATTCCATATATATGTGTTAGTATACTGTAATGGTCTTTATCTTTCTGGCTTACCTCACTCTGTATAATGGGTTCCAGTTTCATCCATCTCATTAGAACTGATACAAATGAATTCTTTTTAACGGCTGAGTAATATTCCATGGTGTATATGTACCACGGCTTCCTTATCCATTCGTCTGCTGATGGGCATCTAGGTTGCTTCCATGTCCTGGCTATTATAAACAGTGCTGCGATGAACATTGGGGTGCACGTGTCTGTTTCAGATCTAGTTTCCTCGGTGTGTATGCCCAGAAGTGGTATTGCTGAGTCATATGGCAGTTCTATTCCCAGTTTTTTACGAAATCTCCACACTGTTCTCCATAGCAGCTGTACTAGTTTGCATTCCCACCAACAGTGTAAGAGGGTTCCCTTTTCTCCACACCCTCTCCAGCATTTATTGCTTGTAGACTTTTGGATAGCAGCCATCCTGACTGGTGTGTAATGGTACCTCATTATGGTTTTGATTTGCATTTCTCTGATAATGAGTGATGTTGAGCATCTTTTCATGTGTTTGTTGGCCATCTGTATGTCTTCTTTGGAGAAATGTCTGTTTAGTTCTTTGGCCCATGCCAGTTTTTTTTACTGTCCTCTTTCACCCTCATCAACTAAAAAGGCTCTTTAGTTCCTCTTTGCTTTCTGCTATTAGAGTGGTATCATCTGCGTATCTGAGGTTGTTGATACTTCTCCCAGCAGACTTGATTCCAGCTTATGATTTATCCAGTCCAGCATTTTGCATGATGTATTCTGCATAGAAGTTAAATAAGCAGAGTGACAGTATACAGCCTTGATGTACTTCTTTGCCGATTTTGAACCAGTCCATTGTTCCATGTCCAGTTCTAACTGTTGCTTAAACTGTGTACAGGTTTCTCAGGAGACAGGTAAGATGGTCTGGTATTCCCATATTTTTAAGAATTTTCTACAGTTTGTTGTGATCCACACAGTCAAAGACTAGTGAGGTCAATGAAGCAGAAGTAGTTGTTTTTCTGGAATTCCCTTGCTTTCTGTATAATACAATAAATGTTGACAGTTTAATTTCTGGTTCCCCTGCTATTCTAAACCCACAAGCTGGGTTTCTGGGTACATTTGGACATTCTCAGTTCATATACTGCTGATGCTTAGCTTGAAGGATTTTGAGCATAACCAGCTAGCATGTGAAATGAATGCAATTGTATGGTTGTTTCATCATTCTTTGGCATTGCCCTTCTTTGAGATTGGAATGAAAATTGACCTTTTCCAGTCCTGTGGTCGCTACTGAGTTTTCCAAGTTTGCTGACATATTGAGGGCAGCACTTTAACAGCATCATCTTTTAGAATTTTAAATAGCTCAGTCAGATTTCCGTCACCTCCACTTTGCTTTGTCCTAGGGCCCACCTGACTTCACACTCTAGGATGTCTGGTCCTAGGTGAGTGACCATACCATAATGGTTATCTGGGTCATTAAGACCTTCTTTGTATAATTCTGTATATTCTTGCCACTTCTGATTTAATAGCTTCTTTTTAACAGCTAACAGGTTAGGTATGTGTCTTGGTTTACTGATGGGAGACTTGGCACAAATGACTTCCATGATGGCTGATTCTGTCTCCTTTGGAGTTGGCTACAGGTGACTACAATGTGGGTATCTAGCCAAGAGCTGGTGAACAGAAATGTTAATTTGCTTCAGATTGCTTGGATGCCCTTACCTTTTCTCAAGCAGGAACTGAAACAAAGCAAGGTTTTGTTTCTTTTGATTAGAAGGGCATTGTGTTTGGACAAAGAAATCGTATTTTTCCACTTTTGAGCCCTTTGTTAAAATTGCCTGAACTACTTTGCTAAGATTGGAGTTCATTGCATGTATTTCTGTGATACTCACAGGTAATGTTCATTCTTCGTATTTTATTTTATTTTCTAAAGTGGTCAAACCAAATGAAATAATTTCCCAAGTACCAAATTTACTAGAATTCCAAGTTTTAAAAAATTCATCTAGAACATATGCATCTCTCTGACAGCAAATATAATTTCAGAAGCCACTTTTGGGTGATAACCATTTTTCATACACTACTGTTTCAGACAATTTATAGAACTTCACCTCCAAAATGTAAGAGGAAGGAAACATTAAACTGTTTTAAATGGTCAATGTAAATTTCATTTAGCTGCATGCATATTTGTTCCTAAGTGAAGTTATTTCAGGGGAAAAAATTCATACTTTAGAAGAGCATATAATGTTCTCTAGTCAGTACTTGTTTAGTTTAAAAAAAATAATTCATTTTAGAATGTAGTTTCCTTTAAAAATACATCATAAAAGAATATTTTTGTTTTGACTAGCTTTTCTATTTCTGCAGTCTTCCAGCCACAATATATGTGGACATAATAATGGACTACAATTATGTGTATTCTTTTTAATCTATAAGATGATGCATATACATTCTCCATACTGAGTCTTAAGAGCTGCTTCAGCTTGAACTGTGCAATAATTTTGCATTTTCCTTTTGTCTGATTTAACTGATGTCTATAAATAAAGGCTGCAACTTATTTTAATAATAAAAAGCCCATCATCGCCATGTGGTAGAGATAACGTATTATCACTACCACCATTAACAACTGCTGGTGTTAATAATGCATGTTTTCTGCTTCATCGCAGAGCAGCTTGCATTTGAAGCGAAGAATTGAGGTATATAGTTTTTCAAATTTATTCTCTCAGGTTTTTTTTCAAAAGGAAAATAATTATTGAAAGATCTTGAAAATGAATTGTTTGGACCTCAGTTACTACTACAGGGGAGCAAACTGCACTCATGCAAGTGTACTTGTGATTTGCTGAGAATTATATAGAGTAGTGGTTCCTGAGCCTTCATCAATTATAAGCCACACCACCAGGTGGAGGAGAGAGATTGCTTTAGTTTCTCAACCAAGCAAATCTATAGAGATGCAAGTGAGAGAAAAAACAGTATAAGGTTGACCTTGAGGCCTTTCTGCTGCCTTGAAAAACCCAAATAGATCATTCGTAGATTTACATATTCAGCCATGATCAGTTGCTCGTGATGGGTTTGCTGAGCGCCGAAGAATTGATTCTTTTGAACTGTGGTGTTAAAGAAGACTCTTGAGAGTCCCTTGGATTACAAGGAGATCCAACCAGTGCATCCTAAAGGAAATCAGTCCTGAATATTTATTGGAAGGACTGATGCTGAAGCTGAAACTCCAGTACTTTGGACACTGATGCAAAGAACTGACTCATTAGAAAAGACCCTGATGCTGGGAAAGATTGAAGGTGGGAGGAGAAGGGGATGCCAGAGGATGAGATGGTTGGATGGCATCACTGACTCAATGGACATGCGTTTGAATAAACTCTGGGGGTTGGTGATGGACAGGGAGGCCTACATGCTACAGTCCATGAGGTCGCAAAGAGTTTGGACATAACTGAGTGACTGAACTGACTGATGGAACGAACATATGAAGAAAGCATACTTAAGAATAGTGGAATGTGTGAAATTAGGCTTGGCCTTCCTGGGGCCTTCCCAGGTTACTCAGTGGTAAAAAAGCCACCTTCTGTGCAGATGTGGGTTTGATCCCTGGGTTGGGAAGATCCTCTGGAGGAGGAAATGGCAGCCCGCTCCAGTATTCTTGCCTGGGAATTCCATGGACAGAGGAGCCTGGCAGGCTACAGTCCATGGTCACAAAAGAGTTGGACATGACTTAGCAACTAAACAGCAGCAACAGCCCTTCTTGGACAAAGTTCTCTTGCTTATTTGTTTGAATGGAAAGAGGAAATAAATGAAGAGTTTGAAGCTCATTCTGCCACATAGCATGCATATTCACAAGTATTTAAAAATTAATAAAAAAGGAAATTCACTTTTTAAGTGAAGTGTTTGTTTTGTATTCATATTTGACCTCCATATTCCCTCTCCCCAGCCAGTGTAAAATTTCAGTGCTACCCTTCCCATCTCCCATCTCAGTGTTGAAAATAATTTTGATACATCTTTCTGTTTTAGTATCCTATATGCAGTTTTCAGTTCAGTTCAGTCGCTCAGTCTTGTCCGACTCTTTGCGACCCTATGGACTGCAGCATGCCAGGCCTCCCTGTCCATCGCCAAATCCTGGAGTTTACTCAAACGCATGTCCATTGAGTCAGTGATGCCATCCAACCATCTCATCCTCTATGCAGTTTTAGATTGAGTTTATTTTAGCTGTATCCCATTTCATAATTCATAATAAAACAGTACTGATCATCATCCTTTGCATGTATGTCTGTGTGTGTGCTTGTGTGTACTTTTTTGCTTTTCAGGGGGATTTTAAACTGACTAATTCCTTTGATCAGTTTGCCTGGGTGGCAGTTGTGCTCATGTTAATGGTTTGGGGATGCAAAATCCGCACTCCTGCTACTGTGTCTTCCCGAGTGTTTCGTCAACCTCTAGATTTGTGGTGGTGTATTGGATTTACTCTTATTGCTCAATTAGATGGGCTTCCCGTCAGTATAGAAAACTTTTTCTTTACAATTTTTTCTAGGAACAAAAATTAAACCTACTGTTAAACCAGCAAGTAGATAGTTTAAAGACACATGTTGTAGATGTTTTTATGGAGCCAAACTTAACCAAACATCTCACTGCAAATTAGTTCCCTTTACTGTAAATCCTGAACTTCACAATTCCTGGCTACTGTGACCCTGGTTTAGTGTTCAGACCTTAAGTTTAATTTATCCAATCTCTGGATTTAATAATAATTCCCTTGGGAACTATCAGTTCTGAGTGTTTTAGCGATTTGATCGATCAGCTAAAGTAGTAAGCTCACTCTGCCTCACTACTCCAGTCATCTTAAGTACTAGGCTCATTCTGCGTCACTGCTAAGTTTCTATCCCACTCTCAGTTTTCTTTAGTAAGAAATAAACTCTTCTTCCCCACACAGTCACCAAAGAAGAGAGAAGTCACCCAATGACTTGTTCCTGGGCCACTGTCTTCTCTCTTAACCAAGAAAGATTTTTTTTCTCCCTCAGCGCCTGCCCTCTACCCATCAACTTTTTGTTGTTGTTGTTGATAAAGCATCACACCTAACTGAAATGTCTTTTAAGTGAATAAAATGTATCATTTTTAGCCAGTTTTGACTGCTGATTAGGTCACAACTGATAAATGGAATGAGAAAATAAACTTCAAGTAACATTTCAGCTAAATATTTTCAATCTTATCAAACAAGTGTATGGGGAAACTATATATGAAGTGGTTTCTCTTCAAGGTCCACTTTAGGATTTTTTTTCCATTTATTTTTGTTAGTTGGAGGCTAATTACTTTACAATATTGTAGTGGTTTTTGCCATACATTGACATGAATCAGCCATGGATTTACATGTGTTCCCCATCCTGAAGCCCCCTCCCACCTCCCTCCCCATCACTTTAGGATTTTTAATATGGTTATCAAGTAATGTTTTCTGTGAATAACTTATAGAAATGCTATTTTGAACTTTTATTGGAGGTTATGGTTAGCACGGCTTCTGTTGTGGCTCAGACGGTGAAGCATCTGCCTGCAATCTGGGAGACCTGGGTTCGATCTCTGGGTTGGGAAGATCTTCCTGGAGGAAGAAATGGCAATGCATTCCAGTACTCTTGCCTGGAAAATTCCATGGATGTAGGAGCCTGGTAGGCTATAGTCCATGGGGTCACAAAGAGTCAGACACGACTGAGCAACTTCACTGGCTGGCTAGCACCAGCTTTCCCCCAGAAGTAATAATACAGTGAAAAGGACAGAAAATAGACAGATGCTGCAGTGTTCCCTACTTTAGAGGGCTGTCTACTCAAAGGATTTTAAGAAGAAAATTCAGATGATATCAGCATTCCTTGCAATTTAAGTCAACTTAATAAATGTATACTGAGCTGTTGGTCATTTTTAAACTCTAACTGATGTTGTAGGAAAGGGCTGCAAAGTGGAAGGGTTATGGAAGTAAGTAAGGTTCCATTTCTTCCTCAGACAAATTTAGAATAGGGACTCATGTGTGTATCTGGAATATCCATAGCTAACGACAGTGTCTTTCACAGCTGTTTTCTCTGCATTTTACTATTGCATGTGAGCTGTTTGGCCTTCGTGATCATAAAATTTATATTATCACCTATACCGTGGTCCTATGCTCCTGAGATGCAGCTTTTACTAAGACCAGTTGCTGTCCGTTAAGAAGCCTTGAGCCCCATGTGCATACCGCTGTATTTAAAATGGGTAGCAAACAGGGGCTACCGTGCCACGCGGGGAGCTCTGCTCAGTGTTGCCCGGTGGCCTGGATGGGCGGCCGGCTTGGAGGACAGGGACAGATGTATGTGTGTGGCTGAGTCCCTTGCTACTCACCTGAAACTTTCACAACATTGTTTTTTCCCAGTTGGGCTTCCCTTGTGGGTCAGATGGTAAAGAATCTGTGAATGTGCCTGCAGTGCAGGAGACCTGGGCTTGATCCCTGGGTTGGGAAGATCCCCTGGAGAAGGCAGTGGTTCTCCACTCCAGTATTCTTGCCTGGAGAATCCCATGGACAGAGGAGTCTGGCAGACTATAGTCCACGGGGTCGCAAAAGAGTCAGATACGACTGAGTGGCAAAGAGTCACACTTAGGTAAAGTGGAAGTTGCGCAGTGGTGTCTGACTCTTTGCGACCCCATGGACTGTAGCCTGCCAGGGTCCTCTATCCATGGAGTTCTCCAGGCAAGAATTCTGGAGTGGGTAGCCTATCTGTCCCTTCTCCAGGGGATCTTCCTGACCCAGGAATTTGAACCGGGGTCTCCTACGTTGCAGGTGGATTCTTCACCAACTTAGCGACCAGAGAAGCCTTATACACACTTACACCCCAATATAAAATAAAAAGTTCTTTAAAAGAGAAAACAGAAACTCTCGGTCAGTTGCTGGTTGCTTGTTTATTGAAGCAGGTTTAACCAGCAAAATGGTGGTTAGCAATCTGAAAAGTGAAAGTAAAATTGCTCAGTCATGTCCAATTCTTTGCGACCCCATGGACTGTAGCCTACCAGGCTTCTCCGTCCATGGGATTTTCCAGGCAAGAGTACCAGAGTGGGTTGCCTTTTCTTTCTCCAGGGGATCTTCCTGACCCAGGGATCGAACCCAGGTCTCCCGCATTGCAGGCGGATGCTTTTACCCTCTGAGCTACCAAGTTGCTAGTTTTTGCAGTAAAGTTGCTGTTGTCAGCTGCCAAGGGTATAGCCAGTTAGTAATCACGCCCCCAGGTGGTTTCTCATTGTTGAATCTGGCCCCTGCAAGTGCACCTTTGGCAGCTGAAAAATGCAGCTGGGACAGAGGGAGTCTGAGCACACCATCCATCATTCCTTCCTGCTCTTCTTAAGGTCACTTGGCCTCAGTGTAACATCCAGGGAGAGCAAACGGCCTTCAGTGCCCAACCAAGCCACCAGTTGCTGACCCCTAAGTGATTATTATTTGTTTATGCTTAATTTCAGTTTGAAGGTTGAACTGACTTTTCTTCCCTAGTTGCAAACTAGTCAGTTGACCAGATTAATTTCAGGGATATAATAGCCCAAAGAAATAGTGACGACCAACTGCTTCCTTGATAACAATGTACTTCTGAAACCAAGCATTTGTGTCCATGAACAATAAAGAAAGTCCAGGTCTTGAGTTGGTGACCTGGTTTCTATTGTTACTCTCCTTTCAAGGGCCTCTCCTCCTTGGAGTTATTTTAAAACATCTCATAGAAACAGCTTCAGTTTCCCATGTGAATTGGTGGGCTATTTTGAAAGGAAAATATTTTTTTTTTGTTAAAAAGAGAGAACAACACAAGCATAAAATACGTTTCTGTGATCAGAATTTTATTTAGAGAAAAACTATCCTGTCTCTATGATAATATGCAAAACCTTTTTCCAGTCTTACTATAATAAGGCTAATAAGCAGGAATAGATCCTATTGTGAATTATATTCTTAATGCCATTTACTGTTTTGAATGATTAAAGTAGGCAAACAATCCTTGATCAGGTAGATGTCTTTTGCTACCAATTTAAATTAGCCAAAAGGATTGTCTTTTTATTAAGGAATCAAGTATTTATAAATTTGATGGTGAGACATTTGATGGTGGCAAAATGTTTGTTTCTTTAAATATGTTAAATATATACTTCATAATCTTATTTAAGTATTTTTTTACTCAGCAAATCCTTTTTCTTAGATGATACAAAAGTAAATTTTATATAAGTCCACATCTACATTCTGAACAAATGGAATTTGAAATGCAGAATTACACCTGTTTGTGTGGAGACATACATATTTGGAGAAGTAATCAGAGTGATCTATCAGCCATCATATCCTTCCTTGTATCTCTGTTTGCTTGCTGACTTTTTTTTTTTTTAATTGTATAAACCAGGCTTTACTACCCCAGGTGCTAATATAACACTTGGTTTTATAAGTAGTGAAATAATAGTGATGATGACATTCTGTTGTTATTTGTTTCCTTGCTTATTTTGTTTGTATTTTTAGCTCGGGAAAATGTACTATAAAATACTAAGATTTGACAATCCTCTATTCTTGCCTAACTTCCTGGAGCAGAACTCCTTAACATTCTGCATTTCTCTCTCACACAGTCTTTCACACAGGAATTGTGTCCTATTTACTTTAAGTAGGTCAATTGATAAATATATTGTATTTTAGATTATAGGAAGTTAGGGTCTCTCTGAGCTCAAATTCCTTTCTTACTGTCCATTAAAACTGCTTTTGAGAATATGTTAACATTTTACATGTCTCAACTTAAGACTAAGGGGTTTCCCAGGTGGCTCAGTGGTAAAGAATCTGCCTGCCAATGCAGGAAGATGCAGGAGACTTGGGTTCAATCCCTGGTATGGGAAAATCCCCCAGAAGAGGAAATGACAGCCCACTCCAGCATTCTTGCCTGGAGCATCCCTTGGATGGAGGAGCCTAGAAAGCTATAGTTCATAGGGTCGCAGAGAGTCAGACTCAACTAAGCAACTGAGTACGCACACATGTTTAAGACTAAATCTCCTTTATTTTAGATTGCTGGAATCCTTTATGGCCCTAATGTTAAGCAACAACATATTGTCCAGTGAAGATTTACTTCACTTTTCAAGGTTCCTGATATTAATTCTACAGATAACCAGCACACTTAAAACATGTGAATCAGTCCACTGATACTGTCTGGGTATTATTCTTCATCCCCAGAGTGATGCTAAGTGCACAAAAGCAATACTATATAAGAATAGGAAACTCTTTACCCTGTAGTTATTTAAAGACAAGTTTAATTCATGAGTCAATTAGAAAGCCATAAATCATAGTAATTCTCTATGGCATTGAATTTAAAACTAACAGAGCACTTAGTCAGATTTGAAATCATTATCTGAATAAAGGTGAGGAAGAGGAGATAATTATGAGTAGAAGACATCAGGTAAGCACAATGTGCAGATTCATGGAGGCAAGAGAAGTGTTGAAAGAGTGGAGGAGAACCAGCAAGGCCTTTGAGACTGGATGCTTAAGCAGGAAAAGCCAGTAAAGAGGTTGTTCACTTTGGGAAAAAGTGAAGGGATCGTTAAGAAATTCAGTTAGGTAAGAAGGGACCGGGTCATACAGGCCCCGGAAAGCTGTTGTCACTTCTGTACCCGTTGTTGCACCAAAGCAGTGTCCATTTGGAGTTATCCATCATGCCACGAGAGTAGTGATAAAGGTGGTGGTAGTGGTGATGGCAATGGTGGTGTTTTTAATGGTCAACAGTTTTTTGAGTTCTTATTGTGTACCAGTCTCTTGTATTTTTTGTGGATTGTACTTGAAGACATTATTATTATCTATTTTATAGCCAAGAAAAGAAGGCTTAATAGAGATTCTTTACTTACCCAAAACCACAGAGCTAGTATGTTATAGAGCCTAAATTTGAACCCAGGTAATTTTACACCAAAGTCTACCTTCTTTAGCATTTCTCAGTCACTTAGGTATAATAAATATTAGCAAACAGCAGTTCAGAAGCATGATCCTACATTTTTAAAAGGGACATTGATAGCTGCAGTCCATCCAAAGGAGGCCTAGTGGGATGATAAAGAATCCTGGAATCCCTGTGAACTGAAAAGAGACATCAAGAAGAAAATCTGGTTTGTGAGACAAAGTGATGAAGTTGGCCATATATCTCCCTTTATTCTCTTCTTCAGTCTTGGTGGGCTGAATTCCCTCACCGTTATGTATTCTAGAGATTGAGGAATTAGGGAGAAATGTTTCAGTGAATCACAGGATTATTTTGATGGGACTAGTTTTGCCAGTGACAGAGGAGTTCTTAAGAGTTGTCATTCATTGGTCTTTTTTGAATGAGTAGTCATTTGCTTTTATATGGCACCAAAGCAATTCTTGAAGATTGAGTACACAGAAAACAAAATCCGAGCACCTATAAATTTCTGCAGCTGATTCTGAGTCACACACATGGGGTCCTTTGGAGACTTCATGAAGCAGATGAAGAGGAGGAGAGGTTGGTGTCTGGATAACATTGGAGTTAGTCCTGTTTTTGGTCAGCATCTAAACAACAAACATGCAGTGTTCCTTCTTTTCAAGAATACTAAACTATTCTAAGATATGCCAAAAACCCACATTCAGTAAAGGCAGACATCTGATCTAATTTGGATTCTGCTGTCAGAAGTGTTAAAATGTCTAAAGGCTTTTATCTTAGAGTAGAGGATAAAGAAAGAAGTTCTGCCCCAGTCTATACAAAATCTTGTAGGGCAATAAAAAGAGAGAAAGAGAAAAAAAACAAACAGGCAAATTTGGGAGAATGCAGTATGATTTGTGGCTGTTTTGTCTCTAAGAAATAAAAGAAGAATTAGGAAGACAAATTCAATGGCCAGACATAGAAAAGATCAGAATGACATTAGTGGGTATCAGAAGGAGGGACTTCTAGTGTCTAGACTTGGATACTCTGATCAGTTTGGCATAATATCTGATGAAGGCTATGTTAGATCATTCCTTAAGGCCTCACCCATTAACTATCATGAAATAAGACTAAATCAACTTTAGCAGCCCAGTCCAAGGAAATCTACCTTCTTTAGTCTAATAGATCTACCTCTAAAGGTACTGACCACATTGTCCCACTTCCTATTTTCAGATCTGAAGGCTTCAGCCTAAGGCGATGGGTGTCTTTGTAAACTTCTGACTGCTGACCATCCCTCTTAGTGTAGATGAAGGAGGTTATTCAGTGTGAATGTAGGATAAAAAGTAGATGGTCACCTCCTTGTAGACATCATCCTCAGTAGGGGGTGAATAGCCATTAAATGGGAGCTTAGTCGTGAATAAGGAGATATTATTAGTTGAGCTGTGCCTTTCAGTTCAGTTCAGTAGCTCAGTCGTGTCCGACTCTTTGCGAGCCCATGAATCGCAGCACGCCAGGCCTCCTTGTCCATCACCAACTCCCAGAGTTTACTCAGACTCATTCCTACCGAGTCGGTGATGCCATCCAGCCATCTCATCCTCTGTCGTCCCCTTCTCCTCCTGCCCCCAGTCCCTGAGCTGTGCCTTTGAAATCTCTTTTTGCCCTCTGAAAAAATAAAATCAGTAAAGGCGAAGACTATGACTTTTTTGGTCACCAACTTGCTCTGTCCCCACATCTCAACATTGTAGAATTTTAGCAAATTTTTGTTGAATGTTCTTTCTTTTAATATCCCTGTCATTTTTTAATGTTCCCCAAGGCTGTCTAGGGGGAAAAATGAATTCTGAAGCTTAGTCTCTGAGAGTCAGGTGGAACTGACAAAACTTTGTTTTGCATTTACTTGCCTCCTTTTAGTAAATTTCCTACCTTGAAGAAAATTTCATACATTTAGACTGATTAATGTACAAATCTTGAGTGCTTTTAATTCTCAGAATTAGAAATACTTCTCATTGAAATATTCAGCTCTCAACATAACTCATTTTAATTATTTTCCGGTCCAGTTTATGCCAAAAGATGCGATTGAGTTCTGACAGTGTCTCTGTACTCTAATTAAACTCTAAATTTGCATTTCTTTTTATCAATCTTCATTTATCCATAAACACCAAATTTGACCTAGGTATGTAATAATAGATAACAGCACATTGAGTTTCTAATCCCTGTTCTCCCAGTGAATATTGCTTTATCACCTCTCCTTTTGTAGTATTAAAAGTTTCATAAACCTATCACAGCAGTGAAAGCAAAACAGCCTTGTGCTGGGTGTGTTCACCATGACTGGCACATGGGCTTGATCATACATTCAGTACTTTCGTGCAGGGATTTTTCTCCAGGATTTCCTGAAAGGATGATGCAGTTGAGGTCATGAAAGATAAAGAGATGTTTCCAAGACCCCATACTTAATTTAGGGCAGAATAAAGACCCAAGCCTCCCACCTGACTAGTAGTGGAATGTTTTATATGTTTGCTTCTTTGCTTGTTTGTTTTTTACTGAAGAAGGATAACATAAGGATATATAAAAAGACTTTCTTTTAGCATGTTTCTGGGGTCATATTGCACTATGGTAGAGAAGTTCAGTGTACTCTCCAGGTGGCAGGACAGTGGATCTCTGAATGTGATAGATTGTGCGCCATGCTGAATAATAGTTTAGGGCTTATGGTCAGGTTCAGTTCAGTTCAGTTCAGTCGCTCAGTCATGTCTGACTCTTTGTGACCCCATGAACCACAGCACACCAGGCCTCCCTGTCCATCACCAACTGCCAGAGTCTACCCAAACCCATGTCCATTGAGTCGGTGATGCCATCCAACCATCTCATCCTCTGTTGTCCGCTTCTCCTCCTGTTCACAGTCTTTCCCAGCATCAGGGTCTTTTCAAATGAGTCAGCTCTTTGTGTGAGGTGGCCAAAGTATTGGAATTTCAGCTTCAATATCAGTCCTCCAATGAACACCCAGGACTGATCTCCTTTAGGATGGACTGGTTGGATCTCCTTGCAGTCCAAGGGACTCTCAAGAGTCTTCTCCAACACCACAGTTCAAAAGCATCAATTCTTTGGCAATCAGCCTTCTTTATAGTCCAGCTCTCACATCCATACATTACTGGAAAAACCATAGCCGGACTAGATGAACCTTTGTTGGCAAAGGAATGTCTCTGCTTTTTAATATACTGTCTAGGTTGGTCATAACTTCCCTTCGAAGGAGTTAATAAGTATCTTTTAATTTCATGGCTGCAATCACCATCTGCAGTGATTTTGGAGCCCAGAAAAATAAAGTCAGCCATCTATTTGCCATGAAGTGAAGGGACCAGATTCCATGATCTTAGTTTTCTGAATGTTAAGCTTTAAGCCAGCTTTTTCACTCTCCTCTTTCAATTTCATCAAGAGGCTCTTTAGTTCTTCTTCACTTTCTGCCGTAAGGGTGGTGCCATCTGCATATCTGAGGTTATTGATATTTGTCCCAGGACAAAATGATAACCATTTTTCTCATTAACCTCTAGCTGGAACACACAGCAAACGTATATATGTGTGTATGTGTTTGCTAGTTTAATTTTTACTAAATCAACATGCCCATAGTAGGATTTTTTAACCTAGAAAGAAATCTTTAGCATGTATGTATGTCATGTTGTAGCACAGTAGTGCATTGGGTGGGGTACTCTTGAGGTTCCCCTTATGAAGACGTTTACTAAGAAAGGTCAGTAATTTTACTTTGTGGTGCATGGATTTAAGTCAATAACAGGAAAATATTTTACTATTTCCTATCCTGTTCTGCACTCATGCTTAATAATATCTCTCCCAGCTTCTTTTTTAATTCTATCACTTCTCCTGAAGCCAGAGGTGAAAACTTTAGATAATTTGCCTATGGACAGTCTAACTTATTTTGGAAAACATTGTTGTAGATTGTTATCTTCTTCATTTACTGCCATTTATGGCACAATGCAGTGTTTGAAAAGAAGATCATTTCTGTAAGATCAGTCCATGGTTTTGCATGCTTTGTAGACAGAGTACCCCAGTTACATTAATGCCTGACTTTAATTGGGCTGTAAGTCTTTTTGAACTAAATCCAATTCCATTTTCCTTTTTTTACCCCATCACATTTCCCCAAATGTTCTTCTGTATTTGTGATGACAGCATTTTTTTCATGGAAGCAGCTCTGTGTAGCAGTGAAAACTCTCATAGTAAGATCAGCGCATGTTGAAACCCTATCCGACTAGCTGCTGAGTGTTGCAAGCTAGTCACCATTCTCCTGATCCCCAGTTCTTCTATCTCTAAAAATAAGGGTAATAAGTCATCCCTCATGGGAGTTTGGTAAAGGCTGAATGACTTATTTGTCGACTACGTAGCAGTGGTGGCAATTACTGGGTACCTATTTTCAAGACATTAGGCTTTGTGTTTTACTTGAATTATCTCACTTAATCCTGGCATCAACCCTGCAGAGCGACTATTATTATCATCCTCATTTTACAGTTGAGAAAACTGATGTCCAATTAAAGTAAACTAATTCACATAGCTTGTAACTGATAGAGCCAGTACTTATGGGTCAGAAGTGAGGATCAGAACCTCATGGGTGGAATTTTACAGCATCTTGAAGTCAGGATCATATGTTGTTCATCTTTGTATCTTGCCTCCTCTTTTTGACCTCAGGAACCAAAGCTGTTGTTGTGTGTTGGATGAGTTCTCTCAGTGTGAAGATTAAGGAATTATTTTCAAACATTTACAGCCAAGACAGTAGAATGGGCCACCTTGCGAAAGTAGAAGCTCCCTGTCTTTGAAAATGTTCAAGCTGCTGTTGGCTGACCTCTCAGGTCCTATCCGCCTCTGAGGTTTTATGGTTCATTAATCTCCTTGGCATGTTCACATTCTGTAAGGTGCCTTTTCCTGCTGGAGGAGAGGGGAACAGTACTTGTCTGTGGATTGTGTGTTAGACTGTTTCATCTTCTCTCTTAAAAAGTAGAATCTCCTACATAGGATCCTACCATCTGTTATTGTCTAAGCTTTATTAAACAATCAGATTCTCGTTTCTACTCCTAATTTTAGTTTTGAGAGCCTAGTTCAGTTCCTTGCTAAAAGAGTATTGTAAGCATCATGTAGCACCATTATTAAGAAATGTATTATTCTGTATGAATGGAGTGCTAGATGAATTTATGTGAATTATTCCATGTCTGAGAAGGAACCTTTAGGTACTTGTTCTGAATAAAATTCTTTAAGGGAAGGAAATTGCAGATGTACAGTTTTTCCACCCCTTCTCAAAACCCTTGGCTTCGTCTGGGCAGCTAGCATGATGATTGCCCTCAAAATGAGATTACCATGGCACTTTCTAGGTATTCCAGATCTTTAATTATTTCTAATGCCAGTGCCAAATGAAACATTTATGGAAAAGCTTACAATTAAGCCAAGTAGGTTGAAAATTTGTGCATACATTGTGAAACATCAGACATTAAATAGAAATACTATTTTTTTTTCTGGAGACAGGAATTCTCTTTGCCTAATTATTCATGAGTCATCTTTTCTTTACTATTTTATCCTTTGAAATTTCCTCTTCAGAGAATTTGAAAAAGCTTTATTCATCGTTTTTCTCTTCAATTCACAAGAGCTCCACTTTTAAGTGGGAGAAATAATGTTAGTTTTTCCACAGGGATTGATTATAAATTCCTTCTCCATGTTGAATTACACTGGCCTCTAGTGGTTACCTGTCACAATTATATTTCATACTGCTCTTGCTTTAACTTATTGTAACACTATACCATATATTATAATACTTTTTGAGAGTCTGTTAAGCAGCACAGTCAGATTTATCAGGGGTTTGAAGTAGATTTCATCATGAAATTGATTGAACTTTATGTACCTTGTGCATCTATGAAGACAGCCATTTGGAACTACAGCATAAAACTCCTGTTCTCATACCTGCCTGTTCTCACACACAGGACCTGGAATTCCTGATCTCACACCTGCCTGGCAGACATTGTGGTTGTCCCAACTTGCTGATAATAACTTTGGAGAACTAGATGACATGGTGTGAAAGGAAACCTCCAGATCACACTGTGAGGCAGAAGTGTTAGCTTACTGTGGGCACACGAGAAGTGGGAGATGACCTTAACTAGTCTTGAGCTACTCGGAAGACTGTCTCAGGGTTTCTGGACTGAACACTGGGATGTGATTTTTTTGTTTTAAGGTAATCTTAAAAATAAAAAGAAATTTTAAAAGAGGTACTTCAAGGCATTAAAAAAAAAAGTGTATCTGCCTATCCAAGGAGCTGCTTCCACTTGGATACAGCATTTTAATAGTTGTTAACCAGATTTAAGACTACCCTTTAGATCTAGCACGTAGGAAAATAACACTTCAAGAAATAAATGTGCCGAGGGACTGTGTGAGATGAGTGAGGTGGGCTTTCACAAACAAAGGGACTTTTGTTCAGATGTTTCAGAAAATAGAGAGTAGTTACAGGTTTAGGGTAGAGAAAAGCAAGCACTCTCAGGAAAGCAAATGCTTATCTAAATTGTGTGGATTTGGCTAATAAGCATGCATGTCTGGCCTTTCCAGGTGCTGTTCACTTCCTGAAAAGCTACATGGATCTTGTGTGATTTGAGAACTACTGTTCCTTCCCTATGTATTTTTTCTTTTTTGTAAAGCTATCCTATACCTACTCCCTTGGGGTGCATTTTATTGTAGACTATTAATTGCCCAATGGCACAGTTTATTTACTTGATAAAAAAAGAATAAAGTAACTTTGGGGATAAATGTGAAGCCACTACTACTTGCAGTTGGGTCATTGGAGTTTCGTGGAGGTTAAACATTATCTTTTGGCTAAGGCTGCAGACCTACATTTTTACTTTTTAACCATCTTTTCTGGTTTGTCTCCCTGCCACTTACGTTCCTTTAGACAGACTGGGAGGGTGCATGGGGATTCAGACTTACTGAACCTATCTTTCATTATGCTGAAAATAAAAATTGCAAGTCACCTTCTAGATGTGTCTTCCTTAGTTTTTGTTTGCAGCCAATAAACCAGATGAAGCCATTTCAGTGCTGAGAAGTTCGTTTTCAACTGCAGGCTATCATTTGTCATTTATAATGGACGGGACCCAAGATAACAAAGCTTTTGGCTTGTTTTCCTTTTCCTGCCTTTACCTTGAGTGTAGATTCAGACAGTTAATGAGCAGTAATCTCAGATTTTTAGGTGTTAGCCATCTCCCAGGAAGAGCAAGAGAAAAAAATCATTTGAAAATATTCATTAAATGGCTTAAACTGAGAGTGTTCAGATATTTTTCTATTATTTTATTGTTTAAGTCATGTCCATAGAAGATGTTATAGAGGAAAACTATACAAAAATTAAGCTTCCAGTTTTAGAAGTTTCAGCCTCAAAAGGATTTTCTCAAATTCAAACTGAGTTGGTCAAAATAAGATGTTCTTATAAGTCTTGCTAGGAATTAATGACTCACAGTTTATTTACAGAGACATTGAGAAAGAGTGTGGATAGAGGGTACGAAAACTGTAAGAGAGAGTATAAGAACCTGGGGCAAGTCTGAGATGAAGACTTTCTTGACATGATCAGAGACCTTTTGTGGAGGGACCCAGCCACTCAAGACAGCCTCTCTGGGAGGGGCCTGAATGAATAGAAACACCTTGACTACCCTCTCCTCCTGCCAAGACTTCCCAGTGACAACGGAGAAAGGAGTCCATTGATTTAGCCCTTGGAGTCAGCCTTCTAGGACCCAGAGGAGCAGGGTGGGAGTGCAGATTTACAGGCTGGATATATCCCAAGGGACGTCCTTTGACTGTTGAGTATGTGCTTCAGGTAGAATATTCTGAATCCTTTTGTCAACAGCTGGAGAAATCTGAGGTCTACAAAAGGTTAACCAGAGATGGGAGAGGGTGTGGCAAATCAGTGATTTAGACATTGAGATACAAAGAGTTTGATTAAATTTCTTTCTTTTCAGGCTGTGGGGAGTGCTTTGCCAGTGTAGTGTCTAATTTGCTCCGGACATGGTATTCTGACATTTGCTGAACAGCTAAATAAACAAATCAGGCTTCCACACAACAGATTACAGTGAGGTCAGACAGTGAAATCAGCAATTTTAAAATATGGTCTACAGCAGAGCATAATTTTTGATGACAGTGACAGCTGATGCTGCTAGTTGACATAGATTGAATTCTATAGATTTTCCTCTTTTCCTGAGTTTAAATATTACTAGGCACCCGTCCTACCCAGACATTTCAGAAGAGCCCTATTTCAAATGGGATATTGATTTTTAATAATTACAAATGTTTTAATTGGTACCTTTTTTGGAGTTTTTGTTGACTTATGTTTCACCCGAATTGATTGACCTGAAATTAAAGTTTTTGATGCCAAAGTATATTATCTTCAGTGACAGTTTTGGAGATTAAAATTGTGAGTGTAAGATTTGGTGTTGGAGGCCATTTTACTGGATGAATAAAGGGTAGGATTTTAGGAAATGAATTGGAAACTCGTTCTTACAAAGAAACTTGGCAGTAAACTGATTTTCACAAATATACTGATGAAATCTGTTATAAAAAGAAACATATGTATATGTTTTTAAAATTATATTATTTAAAACAATTTAAACATGAATTTTAGTGTATAATAAACAGCTGGTCACTTATTGAGATCTTAACTGGAAACTTACGTTACTACTTTTCCTAGTCACCTATTTTTCCATTAAGGGTTTTTGATAAGAATGTTTGTCAGCTCTTTGTTTTTCCAGAAAACTAAATGATCAAGTAGGTTTGAACAGATGTATGAGGCATCACAGAATCATTATATGCCACCTTCATCTTACATAGACTTGTTATTTACAGAAACAGTGGGTTTTGCTATTAACTAAATTTATCTTCATTTCTCTGTGGTGTGAAGTGCGAATCTGTGTGGTCCTAAGTTTTGGCTCTGTCTGCATAGCTAACTTTTTTTTCTTTAATTATGTCAGTCATGAATAAAAGCAAAGAAATCACCCATAGAAGCATTTTTTTCCCTTTTCTGTAGGAATAGTTACCCTGTGGAGATGATTATGTTGCAACAGTAGATGGAGAGACATCCTGCTTATAGATTAATAAATGAGTCCTTCACCAAGTTGCCAATTTTATGGGTGTTCTCTATATTAACTCTCCAACTAATGATGATGGAGTGTACATATTCACATTTATCAATATGACATAAGTTTGAGATGATTGGCAAAATACTGCTCAGAAAGAATGTGCCAATAAATATTCTTAATCTGCATCAATGTAGCTTCCATTACAAATTAAAAATAGATATTGCATTATGAGCAGTGAGCATCCTGCCTCGAAAG
Organism: Muntiacus reevesi; assembly: GCF_963930625.1. NCBI lineage: Eukaryota > Metazoa > Chordata > Mammalia > Artiodactyla > Cervidae > Muntiacus > Muntiacus reevesi. The sequence goes on from NC_089252.1 coordinate 92,715,889, forward strand.
CAATTATCTGTTAAGCTGGGAAGGCAGTTTTGTAACCAAAATATTTCTTAACAGTCAATTTTAATAGCGTATTTCTTAAGTGAGCTCACTCACTCTCTTCCCTTAAGTCTTTTGAAGCTTCATTGGTAAAATCATAGGACCAAAATCTCATTGATCTGTTTTTTTTTTTTTTTTCCTTTTAGTTTCAAATGGCTTTGTGGCCAAATTACACATAGTAGTTTTTGCAAGAGCTATTTTAAATGCAGGACTCTGAAAAAGAACCTTACATTTGCCATTCTAAATGTTCAAGTGGTTTTTGTTATCCTGGTGATGGTTCTGATTCTCAGTTCAAAAGGATTTGTAAAATGTCTCTGTAAAAGATAAAAAACGTCTGTCTGTGCTATTCCCTCGAATCTCTGTGTTCTTCGGTCCTTTTAACTTGTCTCCTGTGCCTGCTCATAATGACAACCAGTATTTCCATCTTTAGATTTTTCCTTCTCCTGAAAATCCTGTTAATAGTTGACTTCACTACCACCACTATGTTTACTGGCAACTGGGAAAGCATTTGTGTCCCACCCTTGGACTGGCCAAAGTAATCATGGTTGCTGTTCTTAATTATAAAAACCTTCCAGTTTTGCAGATTCATGCAAATATGATCTAAGTAGTGCAATGATTAGCATCTTTGGGGAGAAGGACCCTAAATTCCTATGCCACCTAACACCCCAATATACCAGCTCCTGAATACTTTCTTTGACAGTTTTCTGGGGATCAAATTTTCAACCCTGTGACACTTGCGCAATAAATGACTGAAGTTGGGTATTCTAAGTGAGAACACACATTCTCTGCTAAAGCTTTCCTAAGAGTGAATCCATACTATTTGACCAGATCATTGTTTTTTCATGAAGCATTACATAAGCCTAATGCTTCATAGACCACACTAGAGCACTTTGACTTAAGGTACTTGCCCTGGGAGCAAGAATGGCTTTATAGTTTATATAGGTTCAGTATGCAGAGTATCTTTTAACTTGTTAAACCAGTATTCATAATGGAAGGTGCCTTGGGTCCTCTCTAGTGCTGGAAGTCCATATTCAAATTTTTTTTAAATTAATGTATCTAAACAGGCACAGTTAATGAGATTGTGAGTGATCATGCTGAATCTGAATTGGGTTTTTTGATTGTCTGATTATTTTCTTTGTATTGAGTAAAAGCCATTAAAAGAGAACATTTTGACAGACTAAATCTTTAAGTGCTAATTATCAAAATATGCATTAGGTAACTAACTGTAAAGTTAGGGAGACATATCTCTAACACACTTATTGTGCCTCTTTCCCCCACTGCCATAGCAGAAATCTCTGAATAGGTCACAGATCTCTCTAAACCAGGACGCGGCTCCATCATTAGTCTCAATGCAGCACTTTGAATAGTCCCTCAAATGTAGTTACCACTTAAAATCTGTGTCCACAGTGATGTCTCTAATGGCATGTGTCTCTCTTAGAATATTCTTGGTCATAAAAATAGAAATAATACTGTTAGCAAAGGGATGAATTTCAGTGCATCAGAAAGGGGAAAAGGATGGCTTACCAGTCTACAGAGGTGAGTCTTGTAGGGATATCTACCTCAGTTCAGGAGGGACTGTGGGTTTTGAACTCATTCTATAACATTATGACCCCTCTGCAGTCCTAAGTAGGGACTGCAAACCACAAACTCTGGACAACTCTTTTATCAGTAAGCAGGGAACATGTTGGGTTGTGAAGAACCAAAACCTCTGGTCTGTGAAACTATAAAAGATATCTTACTCTGATCCATTTTAATTGAGATTAAGTGAGATTTGAAAGCAAGGAATAGTTGGCCATCAGAATTTAGAACTCAAGACTGTCCTTGAAACTTGGGAATAAGATAAAAATAGAACTGGGATTCTTGATTAATCATGAAAGTGACTGGTTATAGAAAGACTGTTGAAAGGAGTGGAAACACCATGGACTTTGAAGTAAGACTGACTTGGTCCAAATCCTTACTCCAATGCTTAAATGCCATGTGCCCTTGGACAACTTATTTAAGCTCCTTGAGTCTCAACTTATATGCCAGGGAAGGTTGTAGTGCATCTCTTTTAGTACCTGGGAAAATTAACATGCAATAAATGCTGAGCCTCCATACCATTTTACTTATCCTAGTGAGGAGCAGCTCACAAGATACACGTGTGGTGAAGAATTCAGGAATAAGTAAATGGAACAGGATGATTTAGACACATTTTCCTTCTTTCATCCTGGGTGATCTTAGAGGTAAAGCTTAAGGGAAACTTCGCTTTCCAACCAAGCATTACTCCTCTATCAGATGTCATTTCCATGCTATCAGTTTTGGGATATCGGATGGATACTCCAAAATTGGAGGGGAGAATGGTCAGATATTTATCTTGATCACTTAAAAATGCTGAAATGTTGTTTGGGATTAAAATGTTTACTTTAAATTCTGAGCTCTTCAGGCCGATTGTTTACTCACTCATAGTATTTCTCTTTTAGAAGAAACTAAAAGGGCAGAGTGGATGGGCGTTTTTCAAGAAATACTGGTGTTCTCATGTCATGTATAAGTTTGGACATTATTTACTTTAACCCAAGGATCCTGGAGCTTGATTTTGTACAAGAGAAAATAATATCAAACTTAAGGAACAAATCAAAAGTAAAACAGCAAGCTGTGGAAGCTCACTCAGATTTGAGCAAAAGGCAGATCTGGTCCCAATTGAACTGATCTGTTGGCTTATTTGTAAGATTACAACAAATCCCAGGATTGAATGCCTCACCTGAATCACTTCCCTATTGACTGAATCCATTTAGACTCCTCTCTAATTTAGCAGAGTGTTTTTATTAAAGCCAGGCATACAAACATCAATTATCCAAGCTGCATCTAATTTCCTTCATCATTTATTTTCCTTCTTTGGCTGCCAGTGGATTAGAAGACATGATTAGAATTCAGCAGGAAAATAAAAACAGCAAGAAAAAGAGAGAAAAACAGTTTGAGAAAAACAGATGCTTAAACAAGAGCAACAACATTCAGAATTAAAATAAGTTGTGATTAAAAGAAAGTCCTTATCTTCTCTAATGTAAACACGCTTGCTTGATTTTTATCAGCATGCTTACTGCACTGGGACTGAATTAGCAGTGTGCACTGGGAGAGGCAGACGGAACCCAGCAGTGGTGCTCACTATGCTTAATGTATACACTGCAGTGTGTTCTGAATGCAGTATAGTATTTAACTGTCTGCAGTAATCATTGCGAAATGGATGGCTTATTGCCTAAGTCTTTCTGTTTGTTGCTTCCAGCCAGTGTTAGGAAGAGAAAAAGAACAAAGGCATTCAGTTCATTTTATGAACTTGTTAAAGGTAGAAGTTTGTTTCAGATGACTGATACTGATGTTGAAGTGGATACATTTATTTAATTATCCATTGCTACAGCCTAGGTGCATTAATGCTGTTGATGAGAACAAGAAAATGGTTCAACAAAGGAAGAGATGTTAAACACTGAAAAATCACTCTCAGAGAAATACAATAGGATTTAAAAAAAAAAAAAAGGAGAGGTGGTTGCAGTGAATCTGAGAATAACCATCAGTCAAATTGTGTCTGTGTCAAGGGGTGGCAAACTATGAGCCATGGGCCAAATCTGGCCTCCCAGATTTGTTTTTTGTGAATTAAGTTTTATGGAAACATATTAGCTTATTTATTTACATGTTGTCTATGACTGCTTCAGTGCTTCAACAGCAGGCTTGAGTAACTGAGACAGAGCCTGGCCCTCAAAGCCTCAGATATTTACTAACTAGTCCTTATCCTGGAGAAGGCAATGGCAACCCACTCCAGGGTTCTTGCCTGGAGAACCCCAGGGATGGTGGGCTGCCATCTGTGGGGTCGCACAGAGTAGGACACGACTGAAGTGACTTAGCAGCAGCAGCAGCAGCCCTTATCCCAGGCGTCCATAGTGTATGTAAAGAATCCACCTGCCAGTGCCGGAGACAGGTTTGATCCCTGACTTGGGAAGATCCCCTGGATAACAAAATGGCAGCTCACTCCAATATTCTTTCCTGGAAATCCCATGGACAGAGGAGCCTGGTGGGCTGTATGTAGTCCATGGGGTCGCATAGAGTCAGACACAGCTGAGCACACACACCATACTAGTCCTTTCAAGAACAGGCGTGCTAACCCCTGGTGTATGTCAGCAGTGCCGCTACGATCACCCAGCTGTTGCAGACAGCTCTGCATGTGATGTGAGAAAGAGCCTCATTGATACTGTGACTTCTTAGTAGTTAAGAAACCCTAAACTCTCAACCTCAGTCTATCCATGAAATAGAGGTTCTAAACCCATCTTATAAACTTAATGTGAGTGCACTGTGGATCCTGAATAAGGATAGTTCCCTTCCTAACCTCCCTGAAGTCTGCATAGATATATGGAGATGGAAGGCTTTTCAAAACTCATGATATTTGCTCTGTAAGATTCTGATTTGGTTCCTGCTGCTGTAGTCCATCTCGTTTCCCAGCAGTTCACATTGGAAGTCCCAGCCTCCTGATACTCCTCCAGGTTTTGTTCAGTTTTTCAAAGGCATCAAGTTCTGTCCTGCCCCCTTGACCTTTGCCCATAGCGTTCTCTGGTCTTGAAGTACTTACTCTCGTAATTTACCTGGCCTCTTCTAGAGTGTCCTTCAGATACTGTGCTAAATCTCACCGCCTGCATGAGGCCCTCCCTCAACACGCAGTGTACCAGGAACCTGTCCTGTGATCTCAGAGTACCCAGTCTGCCTCGCCTTCATGACTGGTAATCAGCGTTTATAATTTAATATATACATGTAGAATATTTCTGGTCTGTTGTATAAAAATCTTTCTTGTCGAACTAGCTACCTATCACACTTTATGATTAAAAGAGTGCCTAGCACAGAACAGGCTCTCAAGAATATACTTTTCATTCAGCAGTCTGTGAATACTTACCTTTCATTAAAAGGAGCCAGGATAATCTTAAAGAAAATACAACTGAAGTTTTGATTCTGATGACATAGTGGGTGCATAATTTGATACAAGTCACTTTATCTCTCTGAGCCTCACTTTTCTCATATGTAAAATGTGATAGATAATATTTACCTCATATGTTTATGGCAGAATCAGATCTGATAATGAATGAGACAATACTAACCATAGTATATGTTGTGGGACCTCAGTAGGTTTACTGGCTCCAAAAGACATTTGACAGTAAAGGTGCAGCTCCAGTGATTCTCCAGAACTTTGGTACTCTCAGTTTTTTTATCTGTAGAATGAGGACAAAAACTGTATCCATCTCGTATACTACTTAGGTGTTTAGTGTGTTAATATATGTAAAATAGAATACTGCCTACTGTGACCTGCTAAATGCCTAATTGCTGCTTTGGTTGCTAAATCATGTCTGACTCTTTCAAGACCCCATGGACTATAGCCCACCACACTCCACTGTGCATGGGATTTCCCAGGCAAGAATACTGGAGTAGGTTGACATTTCCTTCTCCAGGGGATCTTCCCAAGCCAAGGATCAAACCTGCATCTCCTGCATTGGCAGCTGGATTCTTTGCACTGAGCCACCAAGGAGGCCCTTAAATACTTAGTAAACACTAGCTATTGCTGTATTTGAGATTATTATTAATATTTTTATTCTTAAAGATTTTGAACACTTTCCGGGGGAAAGTGTACATTCTAACAAAATTTTATAAATAGTTGCAAAGAGTTCACAATTCCTCTGAAATTTACACTATGCTGTCAAGCAGTCAATCCTAAAGGAATCAGGCCTGAATATTCATTGGAAGGACTGATGCTGAAGCTGAAACTCCAGTACTTTGGCCACCTGATGTGAAGAACTGACTCATTGGAAAAGACCCTGATGCTAGGAAAGATTGGAGGCAGGAGGAGAAGGGGACCACAGAGGATGAGATAATTGGATGGCATCACCGACTCATCGACTTGATGGACATGAGTTTGATCAAGCTGTGGGATTTGGTGATGGACAGGGAAGCCTGGTGTGCTGCAGTGCATGGGGTCACAAAGAGTCAGACAAGACTGAGCAACTGAACTGAACTGATCTGTATATACTGTAAATACCTTTTGCTGTTATCTGCCTTTGAGGCCAAATTCTAAAGGATAGGACTTACCTAAAATTATGTCAAAGAATTTCTGTGTGTGTGAACTTATCTGACTGAGGTTCCCTAGTGTTCATTGTTATTTAGTCGCCAAGTTGTGTCCCACCCTTCCACAACCCCATGGATGGTAGCCCATCAGGCTTCTCTGTCTATGGGATTTCTCAGGCAAAAATACTGCACTGGGTTGCCATTTCCTTCTCCAGGGGATCTTCCTGACCCAGGGATTGAACCTGCATATCCTATGTTGGCATGCGGGTTCTTCACCACTGAGCCACCAGTGAAGCCCCAGTGTTCAATTCTCAAAATGATTACATCCCCCCAAAAGGGTTTTAGTTGTGATTTTTGTTTGTTTTCCAGTTGAGAGGAACGTGTTAAATACCAAAGCTGTAGCTTTTCTTCTTTTGAAGTTCATTCTTTACCTTTAATTGTGGATGAAAATCTGCAGCTGGAGTATATTTTACAAAGCCAAACACACACAAACATTTGAAAAACCTGCAGTTGCACTGCCCGGCCACCTGCAGAGCAGCCAACAGCTGCTACAGACCCCTCCTTGGCAGTGGCTGTCCGTGGTCCAGGGACCTGTGCAGTGGATCTGACACCATAACCTCCTCGCTAGATGATCTTTACTTTTGTGAAACAGTAAATAGCAACCCTTGTAATCCTCACTCGAGAATTTAGAAAAGCCTACTCCTGAAAGCACTTAGGAATCTTTGGGAGAGTTTCGAATTCGTGAATAGGCCCAGTGCCAACTTTTAAAAACATTCCCTTTGCCAGAGGAGAAAAAAGATTATTAAAAGTTTGTGTTGGTATTGTCATGGAGCAGCAGTTAGGGGTTATAATAATAAATGATCACGTGAAGCACACATTGCATATTTGACATGCTTTATAAATGCCAAATAATAATAATGATGATATCACAAGGCTTTCATTTTCAAACTGTCTTAATTTCATTCTCAGTTTGAGATTGCAGATTATAGTAGTTAATTATAGAAATTAGCCCAAAGTGAAAGCTTAAATCAGATTTCCATTTAAGTGCTTGACTACAGAAAATTAGTTTGTAGGAGGAGATAACCACATCATCTCTGGTGGTGTGGGGTCTTTCCATCACCCTTGTGGTGATTTCATCGTGGTGCCCGTGGTACACCATGTTTCCCAAACAACCCCATGTCCCTGAGCTAAGCGGCCTGTTCACTTCTGTGTCTTGCTGTTCTTCTTGTAAACATCTTAACTGCTTTGTTAGTATCACTCACACTCCTTTCTCTCCTTCTCTTTCTCTCACATACACATTCTGTCATGCTCTCTCTCTCACTGGTGGTCTTTCTTAGTGTCTCTCATGCTCTCACATGGTTGCTCTGTATTTTTCATCTTACATTTGCTCATGTACTCACTCTTTCCCATCACTCCCCTTTCCACCCCAAGGGAGACTTGCAAGGCTTGCCTTCACCCAGCTCTGGGAAAGAAAGGAATAAGCCAAAAGAACCAAGTTCCCATCCCTGGCTGCTGGTGACTTCCAGTTTACCTCACCTGCATTTTCTCAGATTATTTCCCTGTTCAGCCTGTAGGTCCTGAGTGAACCAAGTTGGGTAACAGCTCTGCCTTCATCCGCGCTGCCCTCTATTACCTGAGTTCCTCCTCTCTCTTTCTGTTTGTCACCTGGAGCATCACGTCTTCCAAAAGGCCCCTCTTGCTACAATAGTCTGCACCACTTGTGGTGCTCTTGTCTTAGCTCCACGAGGTTATGGAGCCAGGACTGCAGTTGACAGTTACTAGTCTGACTCTAAAACTCATCTTTGTTCTTTGAGTACAGTGATGACACCTTACTCATCTCCATATCCCAAGGACTTAACTCTGTTGTGTCTAATATAAGGGAGATGACCATTAAGTGTCTATTGAAATTAATTTATTCCAGTCTTTAAACTATTATTTATTAGGTGATTGCACTATGTCATGAATTGCATTAGCTCCTTATTAAAACAAGCAAACAAACTAAAAACTCCTGTTGTAGAGGACTACAGAGGCGGCCCGCCCTGAGTGTTGTGCCTAGGGCATGGAGATGGGGGGTAAATATACTACACTGGAGAACAGCTGTTCTTCTCTCAGCACACCTAACAAAGTCACCTATTCCCCCACCTTTCGAAAAGAGGACTTTTCTGAGCGTTCAGTACCGGTTGAAGTGGTTGACTCACTTTTAGGTACAAGTTGTTGTATGAAGAGTATCTGTTTTTATTTGTCAGATGCTGATTAAACACAATGAGAGACTGACGTGAAAGATTCATAGGTACTTATACTGTATAAGGCAATACCAGTATCACAGCTCATATCTGATACTGACTCCAGGGTATACATCTACTGAGTTGAACTGAATCACAGGGCCAGAGGCATCTTCCTGCCTCTGGTCTCCCACTCCTGCCACTGTGAATGACTTCACGTATGTTCGTGGTATGTGGTGTGACTACTCTCTAGAATGATTTTATGGTCTTAAATGGATTAGACAGAATAATTCACTGTAACTTGATGACACAGGAAAGCTTCACTGAGAATTTGTTGACATCTGAACTCATCCTTAAAGAATGTACAAGTTGGATCATGGCAGAGATGTACATGGGCCAGTGTATTTTACTAGAAAGCTTAGTTCTTCTACAGAAACTGAGTAAGCCTCAGCTGTTCCTGAGTTTCTCTCTTGGACCCTGTGGAGTCATTATTGCTCTTAAGTGTATTTTTCTTCCATTGTTCTGGCAAACTTCTCTCCATCCCACAGCTATTTGGAAACTACTGCTGTACCAAGCCTCAATACTAACAGCATTTAATAGCCATCATTAGAAAGCAAACTTCTGCTTACCAGTCGGCCTGCTGTGAATAGTAATGGGAGATTTCTTTTTTGGGAGTAGCCCCAATCTCTTAATTGGTTTGAAAAATATTGCTCATTTATTTTATTCTTAAAACATTACCTTTTTGCTGAACTTTAATAAGTTCATTTTTCTATTACATTCAGATTCAACATAGCTGCAGTCTGCTGAAAGGTTTCCTTCTTATATATGCTGTCTAGGTAACCTGTCCACTTTCACCATTGCTTACGTCAGTAAACGCATGTATAAATATCCGTAAAGTACCTTGCATGCCCAGTTGCTTCATGTCCAACTCATTGCAATCCTATAGACTGTAACCCACCAGGCTCCTCTGTCCATGGGATTCTCCAGGCAATAATAGTGGAGTGGGTTGTTGTGCCCTCTTCCAGGGGATCTTCCCGACCCAGGGACTGAACCTGGGTCTTCTGTGTTTCTAGTACCACAGGTGGATTTTTTTTTACCACTGAGCCACCAGGGAAGTCCCATAAAGTACCTTATAGGCATGTAATAAGCATGTCATGTGTCTTATCTCATTTAGGCCTTTCAATAACTTTATGGACTAGGTACTATTATTCCCATTTCATAGGTGAGAAAGCCGTATTCAAGATAGTGTATGTCCCTTACCCAAGATTCTAGCTCTAGGATCTGGCATGAATGGAGTATCTGCAGGCCATCTAGAAGCTGACTTGGAGCTTCACCTCTGCTGCTTGTTAGCTGTGTAACATTGGGACACATTGTGTGGGTTTTCTGAATGGCTTTATCTGGTATAGAGGGTTAATCCTCACTGTATTTACTGTATACTGTGAGTATCAAAATTAAAAATGAGAGTTCATGTAATGGCACTTTTAAAGCAGTTAAGTGCTGAACAAATGTAAGGTGTTCTTTTCTCATATGTTTTGTATAGTTAATTTAACATATTGGAATAAATGGAATTTAAAAATGTCATGCAGCACACACATATATGCTTTGCAATTAGTGTGGCAGAATTTAATTGTCACTCCATTGTTGGAATTTTGATACCTCCAGCTTGATGAATAGCCATTATCTGTGGGTGTTATCAATTAATCTAGTTAATGAATTCTCTTCATTATCTCGTTCTTCATGTTAATCATACAGGATTTTCTTAAACCTGTTTATCAAGTCAGGGCAAGTACAATTTTGTTTTTTTGGCCCACATGCCTTTGAATATGGAATATGTACAAACAGGTTAACATGATGGGTTTAAATTTACTTTTCAGAAAAATTCTAGTCAGTAGCATGACTTTTCTTATATCTTTACTTGTAGTGTAAACTTGTATCTCTTTATTGGGAGGGTATTTTTTTAATTAAAAAAGTCATTATCTAAGATTATTAAGCTACCTCTGAATTTTAAGTATTAATATGTACCTCTGGCATATCAAAGAAGTATTAAGGAGGCATAGAAAAATTTTAATTTTTACCTATTAACATAAAACAAATAATGTCACTAGTTTTGAAATATTTTAAGAGGTACCATGACAGGTAAAAAATAAGTATAAACCATAAAGAGAAAAGATGTAAGTACATGAAATTTTAAATGACACTACTTATAAAATAACAGTACCAGACAGTAATATAAGACAAAGCAGAAGACAGTATATAAGAAATAAGTGGGAAAAAAAAAAAAAGAAATAAGAGGCTTATTCATTTTGAATTTGGAGAACTGATTGATAAGATAATTTGGGTTAATATGGTAATGTTATTTAGTGATATTTATTAAGTACTAAATTTTAACTTTCTTAACATCTTGGTCTTTATATTGTGTTTTTTTTTTTTAAAGAGAGCATTATTTTGATTATCTTTGTTATTTAGCCAGTTACTTGAGGGAATGTTGACTGTCAGCATTTTGATGAGCACCTTCCTATTTTGATTTCAGGTTGAAGCCATCCTAGTCAATATTTTTGGTGGAATTGTCAACTGTGCCATCATTGCCAACGGGATCACCAAAGCCTGCCGGGAGCTGGAACTCAAGGTGCCACTGGTGGTCCGACTTGAAGGTAAGTTACCACAGATGTCCACAGTGCCAGTGCCTCCTTCTTCAAGATCAGGTGACCAGCATGTTTTGCATTCACAGACTTCCTGAGACAACATAGAGAAACACTGGGTTACATAAGATGTCACAAATGCAGTACAGCAGTACCTCTCTGAACTTCTAATCTGGTTTGCAACTCTCTAAGAATAGCATATGTTATAAGTCTCCAACTTTTCCAAGCATATTCCAGAGTGGAACCCTTTTACTATGAATCATATCATGAGTTTGATGTTCTGGGAAAAACACTCTGAGAAATGCTGCTCCAAGAATTTTTCAACATGCAACAGCAGAGGTTCTCAAACTTTTTCATCTGGCATCCTTACTTATTAAAATTGAGAAACCCAAAGACCTCTTATTTATTTTGGGTTATATCTGTCAATATTTATTAATTTACTTAATTTATTAATAAATTAATTTGGTAATAAAAATAATGACTTGGAAAATTTTAAATACTTATTTTTAAGTAATAATTTAATTTTTATATTATACATTTTATATGTAAATATATATAGTATATAGTTATGAAGAATAACTCTTAAATTTTAGTAATAATAGCAGCATTGCTTTATGGTTTTACAGATCCCTTTAATATCTAGTTTAATAATTTCTTCTACATCAGAACTTTTGCAATATGTTGTTTTGGTAGAAGTATATGAATAAAATCTGGCCTTATAGAGTCATATACCTGGAAAAGTGAACAGTTTTTAATAATCATTTTGTATAATTCTGAACATTAATCCTTGTTACTACACTAAAACCTATAAGTAATAATTTCTTTATTAAAGATTAGTTTTAATGAAGAATCTGAAACTATTTCAATGAACTTTTTATACTCTGTTATATTAAAATCCATTGGTCTGTCTTAGACAGTAAGTGGATTTTACACATGTGTGATTTATTGATCATTTGGAAAATTTTGTATTGTTCAGATCTTCCAAAGGTTAGCACATTTCAACATACAGTATCAAAAACTTCACATCTGTTAATATCACACCATTATGAGAAAAGCTTCTAAGTATTGAGAAGTTGTCAAGGTGGTAGATGCAAATTTTCCAGAATTCTAATTTTCATTTGAAAATACTAATTTTTCTCAGTATCCACAGGATGGTAAACTGTTTTCCTTGCAGTAACAGTCTTAATTCACCCATTTTGGGGACAGTGTCTACCAGATATCTAAGACTGAACAAGCGTAGTATGTTCTTTGTTCTTCCAAGAAAAAAATAGTATTCCATGGAAGAGTGGGGATTTTAGCTTGCTACTCCAACAGTTATAACGTGCTTTTCATCATAGTTCGGTATACAGCCGAGTGCTTTTTTTATACTGCCCGTGTGATCACACAGAGTATTAGAAAGATGTGTACTCAAGGGTTGAAAGTTAATTAAATTACTATTTTTTTTTCATTAAGGACATTCTTACTTGAAAGTGAAAACTTTTCGTTGTGAATGTGAGGTGGTGAAAAATAAAATGAATACTAGTACACATCAGTGCTGCTTGATCCTTACTAACCTGCCAGCAGTTTTATCCACAGTTGCTTCATCAGGGCAGATGCCAGCAGAGAAGTGTTATTATCATTATTACTACTTTAAAAATAGTTCTTACATCACAGACCTTGCCCAGGGTCTGTACACTTTGAGGAGCACTGTAACGGAGAAGCGGAAACAGATAGTTTGATGTGAAAACTATGTAAAAGACCCATCCACATCGTCAACAAATTCACGTTACAGTGATCAAGCAGACTTCAAGAGTATCATTTTGGGGACAGTTTAATTTGTCCATTCACCATGCTGGTGCTATAATTCCTTAGAGACCTTCTTCTTCTTAAGATAAAGTCCAGTGATATTTTGACACTAACTGTGTAGCACTGTATTCTTTTGAAGTCTAACCTCCAGAGCAGCTGCAGTCCATTTTCCTCTGCTTGCTTCTTTCTTTGTGTCTCTTTCTTCTCTTACCCTCTACCTCCTTGAGATTCTCTACTTCACAGACTTAGACGTACACCATATGGACTTGACAGAAATAATGATCACAAAGGAAAAATGAAAATAGCAGGGGTTCCAGTTGGCAAAGTTTAATATGGACCTTAAAACATATAATTGAATTAAAAGTTCTTGCAAATGTAAATGTGACATAATTGATCCCAATAAAAATAATTTCAATGAAAGGATAATGATTGAAATGATTGGCAAGGCTGCAATGAAAATTCATCGGGTAATTAGTGTGTTCATCAGTGTATTTATAACTCTAATTAAAATATTGATCTCAGACTGCTTCCAGGGTCAAAATAATCAGATTCTAGAAGTCAGCTCTTCGTGTGTTCTTAAAGGGGAGCAGGTCTCCATGAGCAATTCAGGGTTTGAAATGTCTTAAGTCTATTAGACTATTGGATTTGCATTTTTTTCTTTTTCTTTTTTAGATTTGTATCTTTTAAATTAAAACATTACCAAGGTACATGCTTGTGGGTTTTTTAATTATTTAAGTGATATTATAAGTACTATGTGTAAGCCATTGAGCTTTAGACATTAAGGAGTGTGCTTAGACCTATAAGAAGTCATGTCAGTTACTAGATAACTGGGGAAATAAAAAGTAAAATTAACAGTGCAAGCTAATATATATATATAAAATGTAAACCATTGTTTGCCCTAAGAAAATCTGCTTCTATATTAGTAGCAATAGCTTTTGGGGCATCTCACAAAATCACCAGCCTGGCTTTTGGAAATGTTTATACCTAACGGCAACCCACTCCAGTATAATTGCCTTGAAAATCCCGTGGACAGAGGATCCTGAAGAGTGGGCTACAGTACATGGGGCACAAACAGTTGGATACGACTGAGTGACTAACACTTAAGAATGTCCACCGTATCATGGGGGACTGAAGATGAACTTCAAGTGGATACTGGGCCCCAAATGTATGTAGCCTACAAATGTGGAGGGTGATGTTTTTCTGCCAGTCCCCTCATTTCATCGTCATAGTTTGCTGTCTTGGCTGTGATATTTGATAACAAAATACAGAAATTTGGCAACCGTAGTATCCATAAAGACAACCAGATACAAACCAAACTTTGTGCTCTTTATGCTAAGGGACTGAAGCATGTGTTCTTTAAGTTGTGCCTATTGTAGCTTCAGCCCACATTCATTTTCATACCTTGTATTTTGTTTTTTGAAGTATAGTTGATTTAGAATGTTGTGTTAATTTTTACCATATATATGTACTTTTTCATATTCTTTTCCATTATGGTTTATCACAGAATATTGAATACAGCATATCCTTTTTTAAAAAAACTTACTCAATATTGACTACTATAATTATAGTACATTTACAGATATAAATTAGCAGTGACGTGCTATAAAAGGAGGATTTCCAAGCTGAACATGGAAATAACTAAGCTTTGAATCTTTGAAAAGAAGGAAGAAGGAGGAAATTTGTAAAGGACCAGAAGCAAGCTGTCAGATCTGTTACATATTTGGGAGTTGGTACTGGGATCATAACAGAGGCAGAAACTGAAAGCCAGAACCCAAGCAGATCAGTAGGCTCTCCTGGAGAAAGCAGTGTCTTTGTAGCAGCATGTTATGAATGAAAAGAACTGAGTGGGACAATTAAGTTAGTAGCCAGAATTTACAGTGTTAGGTAAAATCTAAAACCCAGGCAAATTTGCCAGATAGAGGTAAAATTGAATACGAACAGAGCTAGAAAAAGAGATGAGAGAAAGCGGGGCCCTAAGATTTAAATCTATGACCAGAAGAACAATGGCACAGTTAATAGACTTGGGAAAGTCAGAAGTGGAAACTAGATAGAAAGACTGGGAGAGGATGACATTAGGGTGTAGTCATCCTTTATTTGCTCAAAGTACTGCACAATGGCACTCATCTCACATGCTAGCAAAGTAACGCTCAAAATTCTCTAAGCCAGGCTTTAACAGTATGTGAACCATGAACAGTATGTTGAACAGTATGTTCAACCTGGATTTAGAAAAGGCAGAGGAACCAGAGATCAAATTGCCAACATCTCTTGGATCATTGAAAAAGCAAGAGAATTAAAAAAAAAAAAAAAATCTGCTTCATTGACTATGCTAAAGTCTTTGTGTGGATCACAACAAACCAGAAAATTCCTAAAAAGATAGGAATACTAACCCGCCTGACCTGTCTCCTGAGAAATCTGTATGCAGGTCAAGAAGCAACACTTAGAAGTGGGCATGGAGCAACAGACTGGTTCCAAATAAGAAAAGGAGTACGTCAAGGCTGTATATTGTCACCCTGCTTATTTAACTTATATGCAGACTACATCATGAGAAATGCTGGGCTGGAGGAAGCACAAGCTGGAATCAGGATTGCCGGGAGAAATATCAATAACCTCAGATATGCAGATGACACCATCCTTATGGCAGAAAATGAAGAAGAACTAAAGAGCCTCTTAATGAAATTGAAAGAGGAGAGTGAAAAAGCTGACTTAAGACTCAACATTCAGAAAACTAAGATGATGGCATCTGGTCCCATCAGTTCATGGGAAATAGATGGGGAAACAGTGGAAACAGAGAGAATTTATTTTTGGGGGGTCCAGAATTACTGCAGATGGTGACTGCAGCCAAGAAATTAAAAGACACTTGCTCCTTGGAAGAAAAGTTATGACCAACCTAGACAGCATATTAAAAAGCAGAGACATTAGTTTGCCAACAAAGGTCCATCTAGTGAAAGCTATGGTTTGTCTAGTAGTCATGTATGGTTGTGAGAGTTGGACTATAAAGAAAGCTGAATGTCAAAGAATTGATGCTTGGAGAAGACTCTTGAGAGTCCCTTAGACAGCAAGGAGATCCAACCAGTCCATTCTAAAGGAAATCATTACTGAATATTCATTGGTAGGTCTGATGCTGAAACTGAAACTCTAATACTTTGGCCACCTGATGTGAAGAACTGACTCATTTGAAAAGACCCTGATGCTGAGAATGATTGAAGGTGGGAGGAGAAGGGGATGGCAGATGATGAGGTGGTTGGATGGCATCACTGACTCAATGGACATGAGTTTCAGTAAACTCTGGGAGTTGTTGATGGACAGGGAGGCCTGGCATGCTGCAGTCCATGGGATCACAAAGAGTTGGACACGACTGAGCAACTGTACTGAACTGAACATCCTTTATTTGAGATGAAGCTGCAATATCAGATGGAATCTTTGTGGTGCCAGAGATGTAATACGGGGTAAGATCCAAGGCGAAGTATGATAGACAAGTGGACAAGTCACCTCCATTTTGAAGATAAACCATACTCAGGACTCAGGGCATTGGAAATTATTCCTCAGTAGCACAGCTCTGTTCAAATGAGAAACCAGTCAAAACCCCAAATCCCTTGTCACGGAAAGTCTTGTTCTCAGTACTTTTAGTGGGGAAGAAGTTGCTAACCACAGGGCCCTCTCAGGAATTTCTCTTAGACTCAGTATAAATGTTTTCATTTGCTTTCCTATTGGTCAGAACGTAAATTCTGTACCTCACAAATCTCTGCATTCAGTTATATATTACCTAACCTTAGAGTATCATTGGATCCTTCTGTTTTTCTAAACAGAGCAAACTCTTCTTTATCTCTGGCAACAGAGAAAGGCAAAGTGGTACAAAGAAGCAGAAACATTTTGAAGAAGTCTAGTGATAGTTTCTGTTTAACTTGACACCATACTTTGTTTTAGCTGAGATAAACTTCAAAAATAATGTTTTTTGTATTAGTCCTAAAATTGGTTCACATTCTCAGAACACCCACCATTGTCTGCCTAGTTAGTAAAAGTGAGATGAGAAATGGGTGTCCACCATCCCAGCATCTTATGAAAAGCCAAGCGATGACACATGAAAGTTAAGTGTGATAGAGAAACCTTATCAGAGTCTGAATTACAATAATAAAAAATTGTTGCTAATATTTATTAGCTGCTTTCTAAGATACTTTGACACATAGCTGTAGAGTCTGAACAAATGTGAGGTTTTTAATGATTCAGATTAGAGATATTTCAAAAGCCTGATAATGTGATTCATTATTAGTTTAGTATCTTATTTCCTATAAACAGAGAAGGTGGCCTCTCTTGGCTGTTATGTGACTATTCAGAAGAGTTCCTTGCTGTAAGTCTGACCAGCTTGTGGGTCCACCTTTTAAAGACTGTGTTGCCACACATGGTGTATTAGAAATGTCCAGATGTGAAAAGTTTTATTCAATCAAATCAGGTTTTATTTAGTGGGATTTTGTGGACAAATCTTTGTTCTCAGCTGTATAATAATTACAGGCTCTTTTACCAGTGGATAAGGAAAGGATTACTCTCTGAAAACTTGGTGACTTTATAGTTACATGTATTTACCTGCCTTATCAGAATAGACTTTACCAGCTGAGATACAGGATTATTTTTATGTAAAAGACACTCGGGTTAATGGAACAAGCACACTTTTGTGGGGAGTTTAGCTTTTATAGACACTTTGTTCCTGACATGAATGAAGAACAAATGAAATTAGTTTTATTTTTTCTTTCCTTTTTGAAATGTATACAGACTTGGCACAGAAATTACCTAGATAGTTAGTTTAGCCCAACCTGTGATCCTACTGAGAAGTGTACAGACATTTATTGACAACTTGGTGTGTTCAGCGTGCAGACGTTTTTTTGCCAAGGCTCTGTATTTCACATGGGAAGTTTTATGGTGCTGGATCAGAATCTGCTAAAACCTTCAGAGGAGTTTTCTTTTTCAGAATTCATTTTTCTTTCTTACTATCCCACTTCAATCTGCAGCTAACTTCTCAGGTATGTCTCAGGTATGCCTGAAGAAGAATTTACTTTTCTCTCAGGTGTTCATTATAATTCAAAGTTCATAAAGAAGTAATAATGAGTCTAGACAATCTTTAGATTGGATTCTGTTTCTCATAGCCAAATCTCAATTTGATTTTTCTACCCAATACCAAAATTTTGTTTCAGCAACATAAGCATCTTACTTTTCTTTTGCCACATGTCTTTAGAAACAGGCATCCCTTGTGGTGTCCCTCCTTATCCTTCCAATCTCACTAATGTTCCCTAAGCTTTCTAAAGTTACTGAGAATGTAAACATCCCTGAGTCAGAAACTTTGTCTTCTGTTTCTATTATTAACACTTTCTTGAGAAGCCTTCCTGAAATACTGACAGATTGGACCCACAGTCAGAGGTATGCACATCAAGTGTCCTTCTTAGCATGGACACCGGAAAATTGCTGTGCAATGCTTTGGTCTGCTTAAGGGGAAAAAAAAAACCCTGAGCATTGAAGCATTAAGAGACAGCCACGAGCCTTCAGCTCTGTCCATCTACTTGGCAGCCGTCCATTCATCAGGGCTTCATTTATGCTAGGATATGAGACCTGGAGAGGAGAGTGTGATTGTCTTTGTGACTCCCATCAGAAAGTCAGCTATGGCAGATTGGCTATGAGCGACTGGCTTGGAAAAGTTTTCATTCAGGTTTGTGCTCTAGGCTTGCTGTTTATACTCAGACTGCAGAGACTAAGGGATGCCCAGCAGCGTGGTGGCACCATCCTGGGCCGAATAAGTGCAGATGCCCAGGAGGACTGGCGTCTGGCTCTGTGTTTGATAGCACTGCTGGCCTGTCTGCCTTTTTGCATTTTCCTACTGTGCTCTCTACCAAGTTTTTTTCTTCTCTTCCTTTCTCAGTTCCTGCTCCCTGCAAGATGAGATGGACCTGGTCCTCACATGCACCCCAGCCTCCCCAAGTACATCTTCCCTTCTTTCCACATTTCAGTTCTCATGTGGCTGTCATTGGGAGCATGGCTCCTGGATGAGGGTTCTGATGTTTTCTGTCAGGGCATGTCTCTCTTCCTCTCTGTTTGATTCTCATTTTTCTTCTGTCCCTACTCTTCCAGTTTCCTTTTTCTGCACACCCCATTCCTCACCTGACTTTCTGCCTCACCTGACTTTCTGCCTCACTCTTTTCATCTCCTCCCTCCTTCAGTGTCACCTGTGGGTGCTTCTTTACTGGGACCATTTTCACTTCACGTTGACATCTGTCTCCTCTCCTGCTTTTTATCACTAGCATCTTCTCCCTGTGTCTCCTCCATCATGTTTAATTCATCATCACCAGGTTAAACAAAATGAGCCATTGGAGACAATCCTGTTCTGTCAACAAGACTTAAATCCTCTCATTGTCTCAATCGATAAACACTTCTAAATGCTTAAACTTTGCCACTCTTAAACCTTAGACCAAGTCTCACAGGACCTACCTAAAGTATTAGACTAGTTAAAGCTTTTTGCGATCTAAATTTAAGTTTCCAGACAAAGAGTCTACTGTATTTGGGAATTTGAACTCTCATTTTACCCCTCAGTAGTTCGTGTGACTCACTGAAATTTATATCATGTTGGACACCTGCTGCCTTGCACAAGTGAAAGCCTCCTACACTTCAAGGAAGCAGTCAGTGTGATTACAGGACTAGGGCTCCTTTAAGGAAGATGGCCTCTGTATTGTGCAACTTTTTTTTTTTTTTTTCAGTTTTATGGATGTGGCAACTTTAAATTCTCTGACCACCTCAATAAATCAGATGTTTAGTGTAAGGTTTTAATGGCATTGCACTTGGAAACCTCCCTACTCTGACCTTCTCACTCCCTGTTTTTCTTTCTTGGTGCCTCTACCCTCTCAGCCTCTCACTAGGGCCAGCCTGCTTCCTCAGTTCCCTAGAAGTCCAGATCCCACAGATTGTCAATCTTCTAAGCTTCCATGAAAACCATCCCTCCTATTGTCCACAGCCCATCGAGCCAGACCATGTTATTGGGATCTTTGAGGGGACCAAACAGATTTTTCCCCATCTGGGTTTTGATAGTGAGAAATAAGAAAAAGGACAAAGGAAAAATATCACCTTCATTCCTGGTAGAGAAGTTGAAGTAGATAACTTAACTATATACTAAAAATGAGCTGTTACTCTGCCTAACCCCCAAGTTAGGCAGCTGTCCACAGCCAGCCATGGGTACCGCTGGTCTTGGGTGGGCCTCCCTCCCCTACACCAGAGCAGAATGCTGAGTGGCAGAGGTTGACCTGGGCTGACTGTGAGCATCATGGCAGAAGGAAGGCCAGAGGATGGGGCTGGGCCATCCATGCCAACTTTGTCCTTTCATACATTTGGTCAGATACAGCCCTCCACTACCACTGTGGAGTCAGTCAGAGACGAGATGGGGTATATAATGCCAGTGACTGCACCCTGCATGGGAGGAAAATGCCCCTGCCAGGTACATCACAGGTCATTCGTCTGCCTGAGGAGTGGACTGCCTTTTGGTCAGATGCCCACCCCAGTCTAGGCAGTGGACATCTCTTCAGAAACAAGTCGATTTCCTGAGCAGAAGCTGGGGGTGGGGCACTTTAATAAGGAGCAGTGGGGACTAGCATATCCTGAGTCCTGCTTACGACCTCACAGTACTGCCCTCTGCTCCCTGAGTATTTTCTCTGTGACCAGTCAATTCCTCATGTAACATCTGAAAGTCGTATTCTATCAGCCATCATAGAGAGAGAGAGAAAAAACACATAGGTATGACGGAAAAGACAGCAGATTCAGTCTGTTCTGTTTTACAGATGACAGGCATGCTCTGTGTATAAGCCTCTCCCAGAGTGCGGCACCTTGAGGATGTCCAGAGGCAGAGCTGCCCACGCCGAGAGACTAACTTTCTCATGGAATGTTTTAGGACAGGAATGACAAATAGCTTTTATGTCATGCCACCTCTTATATATTTATTGGCAGTAGCTGCCAGGAGTGCTATGCCAAGGAAGATTCCGAGGCTGTAGTCCCAGTCAGCAGGAAAGAGTTCTGTGATCATTACTGATGTGGGTAAGGAGAGTGAAGGCACTTGAGCCAAGTACTGGCCATTGTTGATTCAAAGAGAGCATAGGAGGAATCTTCATCCCTAGAAATATCACAGTCCGTGCACCAGAAGTAGGAAGTGGGAACTTAAAGCTGGAGAAGCACCAAACAAGACTGGGCCACAAGGCCAAAATTTTGGATTGTGCACCACCAAAATCTGCAGACTTTTTCTATAAACAACAGAATTTTTTTTAGGCTTTGTGAGCCATGTATTCCCTGTCGCAATGACTCAGCTCTACCGTCATTTTGCTGAAGCAGCATAGACAATAGAAAGGAATGGGCATGGTTATGCCACAGTAAATCTTATTTTACAGAAGCAAACGGTGAGCCATAGTTTGTTGCTTGGTGTAGAGAAGAGGCTAGCATCAAGACCAAGAACTCTGGAAACTCCGCATGGTACCTGTGTCTAAATCTCTCTAGACCCAACAAAGCATTTGACAGGCAATATTAAGCTCCCCAAATCTAACTTCTTCTCAGGAAAATGTTAACAATGATGTCTACTCAGAGATTTCCCCCAGGTATGTTCAGAGTATGTGCAGTGATGCAGTCATGTCACGTCACTTCTTAGGCAGCAGCGGGGTTCCAAAGACAACATATCAGACAGAAGTCTCACACCACCGAAGTTACCTGTGAAAACCCCTGCGATCACTGTAAGTTAGAATATAGCAATACAGGGATTGAGTCATGAGATGTACTGAAGGAAGGCATGAAAGGAAAGTCCACATGCAGGTAGATGTTCAGGTGAAGGAGCATTCCTTCTTTGTTAGAACATTCTTACCTGAGCAGGTGCAGACTGTAATGTTTCCTACTTGCCGGAGGGCTCCTCCCATTCTAGTTTAATATTAAGTCTCCTGAGCCTTTGGTTTACAGTAATATCTATATTACTTGTCTGAGAGTTCATCCAGTTGAAAGCAAGAACATAGGCACCTGTCCTAAGCCCTCAACCATTATGTTAGGTTTGATCCTAAACCTGCTTGCGTGATCATAAACACATACACACCATTCAAGGAAACTTTGTAAAGAATATGGCAGTCAGCTTCCTGCCACCTCCGGCTGTCATCATAGGAATTCTAGTCATGCTCACAGCCTTGGCATTTGGTTTTTTTCTTACCAAGTGAGAAGAAATCATTGAAGCCAGTAGGTATGTATGATACAGCCCCACAGGCTATCTTATGTCATCTTCAATTTTTATAAAACATGAGGGATACACAGTATTCAGTAAGATACTCATCCAGCTACAGTGACTTTCCCAGGATGCTCAGCTAGTCAGTACCAAAATGAAGTTTAAATCTCAACTTCCTCGTCTATGAAACGGGAATAAAAATATAGCAGCCTCACAGGGATATTCTAAGGAACAGATGAATTCTAAAATAACCTAGAATGATCCCTGTCTCAGTGATTGTCAGCTCTCATTTTTATCTGAGGTTTTATGCACAATTCAAGTGATTCCATATGGATGGACTCCTGCAAGGTGCTAGCTGTAAGATGCCCATCATCTCAGGCGAATGAGGGGCCACGGATGCAGCAGGAGCTTTGCCTCTGATCCTCAATGAATTATTCCATTTCTAACAATACAGTCACAAGACACAAGAGGTGTGATAAGCTTTCTAAATTTATGTGTCACCAAGAAAATGAACCTCCTCTATCTGATTGTCACTCGGAAGAATAATGAAGAAGGATCAAGGGCACAGGGACAGTGAACATTTGAGGAGGAAGCTGCTGCTTTATAGAATTTGGTTTGTTTCCACTGACCTCTCCTATCCTGGGGAAAAGGAAAAAAGACTCAATTATTCAAAGCAGGGGTCGAAGTATTTTAGGATTTATGAGCCATGCTGTTTCTGTCACAAGTCCTCAGCTCCACCACTGGAGCACAGAAGCAGCCATTGACGATCTGTAAATGAATCACTTTGGCTGTGTTCCACTGAAACTTTATTTATGGGCACTGAAATTTGAATTTCATGTAATTTTCATGTATCACAAAATATTATTCTGATTTTTTCTCAACTGTCTAAAAGATGTAAAACCATTCTCAGCTCACAGGTGGTACAAAAAGAGGAAGCAGCCTGAGTTTGTCCCCCAGGCCATTGCACCAGCCTGAGACACAGACCTGTCATGGTTTGCTGGTTGTCTGGGTACATTATCTCTCCTCTCTGGACCTCAGTTTCCTCTAGTGAGAACAAGAGACTGATCCTAAAGGAGCCCTGAGATTCCTTCCTGCACTAAAAGGCCAAGACTGCGTGGTTGTCATGTGGTTTTATAGTCAGACAAACACAGGTTCTAGCCTGGGATTTGCTGAGGGACGTTGGGCAAGTTCCTAAGCCCCCCAGTGCCTCAGTTGCCTCGTTTGTAGAGTGGGGATGGCAATGATGTCAACTTTAGGGTTGCTGTGAAGATTCAACTAATAGGATACCTGTGACCCCCTCTACTGATGTGTCCAATGAACATTTATTATACCTAATATACACTAAGTGCTATTGTATTATAAATAACTTGTATTAATTGTGGTAACTGGTTTTTGTTTTTGTTTTTTTAGAAAAAGCTGAATTCCTATTGAAATAATACTTTTTAAAACTAGAACGTAGTTTTCTTCATAGCCCTGTGATAAAAAGCTGGCCTAAGTGGCGGGGAGGGACTGCACCTTTTGAACAAAGCCCTGTAATTAGTGTCCACTACTGTTATCTTCTTTCCCATGTAATGGAAAGGAACAAATTTTGATAAATTAACCTTGCATCTCTGTATACAGCTCTCTCACTCCACCCAGTGGCAGGAAGTAAGTGGTAAATCATGTGGAAGAGACGAGAATTTTTTTTTAATTTTAATAATTATTATTGTTCTTTTTATAATATCCTCTACCAATAGAGCAAGATTTCATTTTAAACTCAGTCCCCTGTGACTCTCTATAGCTGTTTTTAAAGCCTGCAGTGGTAGGTAACCATTTAGCTGAGTGGCTTTCAACAGGAAGTGCCTGACTCGTGCTTTCGACCAGCACGAGTTGATCGGTTATCTGTATAGGTGGTTATTAAAAGTGTTGTCCTGCAGCCTCATTAAAAAGCAACCCAGCCTTTAATAAATATTAGAAAATGTCAGCAGCACAATTTAAATGTGGGAAAGGGATCAGTTTTCTTGGTATTTGTGTGGATAGGCATAAACAGTCTGTTTGAAACTCTTGATTCCGTGTCATCGTTTAGCAGCCATGATGGTTTCTATTTACAAAGAAGGATGGGAAGGGAATGTGGAGTAGGTGTCAGCCACTTGGTGAATCAAGAAGAAACTAAGCTGAAATACTCACATGATGTCATTAACAAAAAGACTCTGCAGACTGGCTAGTGTTTGTTGAAGACTCCCTCCGTTCCCCTCATCATTTCCAGTGACCTCATTTCAGTGATGGCTGTTCTTTGTCACCATCGTCTTCGCATCCCCACTTCCCCTTCCAGCTGCTCTCAGAACCAGAATGAGGAGGTGATTTGTAATTCCTCTCCCAGGCAGGGTCCCTGGGCTTTGCTTCTCCTGGCCTGTCCCTTGCCCTGCCAGCCAAGGAGAAATCGAGAGGTGCTGACAGGGAGATACTGGCAGGGGCAGGGCAGGGCTGCTGTAGAGGAAACTCCCTCACTTCTTTCCCCCTCATTCTCTCTGTTTGACTCTTCATCCCTCTTTGTCCTTCATTCTCTTAGTCATCTCCTCTTTGATCCATTCTGTCCCTTCTTCTCCTTGTTTGTTTGTTGGTCTCTTTCCTCTTCTCTCTCTCTGTTTATCTTGTCCCTCTGTCTCTCCCTCGGTCTCTCTTTCTGTCTCTTTTTGACTCTCCTGCCTCTGGCTCTGCCACGCCCCCCATCTCATCTGTTCTATGTGTTTCTCTCTTTCTTAACCTGTTTCTGACGCCAGCCTCCACCCACCCCCCTCCGCCAACCTTGTGTGAGAGATTTTCATTTGACCAAGGCCCCTCTGTATATTTCCCCTTTCTCCTCGTAGTCCTATGCCTGAGCTTTCTATTTTACTGTGAGGTTCTCTTCCAAAACTGCTTGGCTCTGAGCATGCCTAGTATGTGCTTAATAATTAAGACTGTAATTGAAATGTAACTGCAAGTATAATTAAATTCACTTTAGTGGACCCTGGAATTATGAAGAAATTAGGCATTTTGATATGGCCCTGCAGGAACAGCTGGAAGGAGAGAAGGACCCTGTGTTAGTGTGGAGCTGCCCTATCCACTCTGTTACCCTGGCCACCACTTCTGGCTGTTAACCTTGAGCACAGTGACCTCGTATGCCTGGACAGCTAGACGTGGCAGGAGCCTGGGGCCTCCCTCAAGGACACTCAACACGGCCAGCTGCTGTGTGGCCCTTCTTAGAGAGAGGAACCAGTGAAAGCATCTAAGGACTCAGAAAGCTCAGCAACAACCCTTTTCATTTTCCCTGAGGCCATTTGGGTTTTTTATTTCAAGCTTATAAAAAGAGTTATCTTGAAGTGTTGGGCCAGCAAGGTGCTCAGAAGAGGAGTCACCCACACTTGCTGCCTGAAGCTCACTTTGTATGGGTGAGCCTGTCCATGGTTATTCAGTCCATGCACAGGCACATCCTTTGTGGGGGACGCTGTGCCTGGAGGTACACGGTGAGCAAACCTGAGCAATGGCGGCAGCCCTTCCAAAGCGTATGTTTAGTGGGGACGAGAGCAGTGTCAGTAAGCAATCATAAGAGTGCTGGGATTTTAGATGTACAAAGTATTTGGGAAGCTCATTTTCCAGTCCGCTGCTCTAGGTTGGGGGTTGAGATGTGGTGACAAGAAAGCATCCCCAAAGAAATGTCATTTTAAAAGATAGTTCACGGACATATGGTGTCTTCCAAGCAGAGAGGGCAGCAGAGCTCAGGGTGGAGGGCATAGCAGGCTTGTCTGCAGGTTCACAGATTTCTCTGTCAGTCATTTTCCCCCTTGGGTATATCTGGTGCTAAGTTGTATACTGAAAAGGGTACTAAGACAGGAACTGGCTAGTTGGTTATAAGGAAGAACAACCCATTTATCAGGAGGTTATTTCATGCATACTCACGGAAAGGAAGGTGAACCAACAGTTCTCTCAGTGGGTGGGGGCCATAATAAAACTGGCCCACAAGGAAGAGCAGGGTCTGAGTTGGAGGCAGACCTCAGGAACATCATTCCAGCCGTTGGTCTCTTCACTTGACTTCTCCACCCTCTGTGTATTTGCACGGTCTTTCTCTTATCTGCCTACTTATGACTGGAAGTCCTGTTCATGCTACCACTTTCTCTTTCATGGAAACCACCGGTTGAGATTCTCTATGGAGCAAATCTAGTTGGACTGGTGACCATGGTCTGTATTTGGATCACCCTTGGGTCAGGTGCAGTCAGTGTCTTGGAAGCAGTCAAGGTCTGCCTTGGGGCAGAGAATATGCCATGGTCCCTCATAGAGCAGGGACTGTGGGGACAGAAGGTTTAGCCAGAAGAGCAGACATCCTAGTTGTATATGATCCTTGTTCTTGAATAATTTATAGCCTCATTGAGGTTCCGATGATCTCATGCATGGGAAAGAGCTCCATGTTTTAAATGTCAAACAGGAGTCACTGGGAAATCAAAATAGAGTCCAGAAAGCAAAGGATTTTGAAACTGAATTCTGCCAATCAGTTACTAAGCCTCAGTGCTCTTGGCTTAAATAAAAAAGAAAAAGAACTGATGTATAAACACTGAACTCATGTGTTTATTTAGAAACATCTAATTCACAAGTTCCTTGTAAGAGTCAAATAAAGTAATGTGGGAGGACTTTGTAAACCAGACTTTTTATTGTTGTTGTTATAAGGATGATGATGACATATATTTACAAAATCATAAGAAGGACTTATTCAGGTATCAGAATGGGTATGTCAAGCATTATTTGAATGTTCATTCCACTGCTTCCTATTACTAGCCATACTTACTGGACTAGCCTTTAATTTATTTGTGCCCCAGTCCTCTCCTCTGTAAAAGTAAGGTAATAGCAGCTATCTCAGGGTTTCTACTGAGGAACAGGGGAGCTAATATAGTTAGAACCCCAGAGCAGTGTGTGACCTGTGTGAAGCGGAAGCTGCTCTCTCCTTTTATTGCTGTCAGCCCCACTCCTAGCAGAACTCTCTCAGCCCAGTTACACAGAGCTTGGTGTACGTGGGTGAGACCTGTACCCACAGGAGGAGTCATATCGAGAAGTAGATTAGAAAATGAGGGATGTTCGCACAGAGAAGACTGCCTCTTGGGGTGATGCATGGGGACCTGGGGAGCTGTGTGTTGAGAAAGAAAGAAGAATTCTGAGTCTTTTGTAGCATAATGTAGATTTTTCTTCTCTGGTGAATTGGAGCCCAGGTGGAGAGAGCGCTCTAAGTCTATATCTCTGTTGAAGGAGATAAAAATTTCCACCTTTAACTTTCATTGACCTCCTAGTCCAAAGACTGATTCGATTCTGTGTCTATCAAGACTGATTCACGTTGTACCACTACTATTATACATAAGCCTGCAGATTAAGGTTGGAATCCCTTAGCCTGGTACCAACACCTACCACAGTCTGATCCCCTGTCCTGCTTTTCAGCCTCTGGGACCTTGGCTGAAACTTTACCAAATGAATCAAAATGCACATTGAGGTTGTTCTTAATGAAATAGTAGATCTCTTCATCTGCATTAGTTAAGTTCTAGTATGAAACAAACTGCCCCAAAATTTAGCTGCTGCTTAGCACAAGAAACATTTGACCATGTTACAGTTTTTTTAGTGGGGAATCTAGGGCTGGCTCAGCTGCTTCCTCTGGCTCAAGATCTCTCTCAAGTCCAATCATTGTGTTGGCCAGGACTGGGGTCCTGTTGCAGCTTGCCTGGCAGGGGTGGCGGGAGTGGGGGTTGTTGCCTATAGGCACACTCACACAGTTGTTGGTGGGGTGCAGCTCTTTATGGTTGTTGGAATGAAGGCCTCAGTTCCTTGGTGCCTGCTGGCTGGAGGCTGCCCTGAGTCCTTTGCATTGTGAGTTTCCCCATGGGGCAGCCCATAACCCATAGCATGGCAGTTGGTATCATTAGAGTGAACAAACAGAAAATCAGAGGAAGTAAGACCGCAGTGATAGACTTAGTCTCAGAAGTGACTTTCCATCACTTTTGTTATATTCTTCTCCTTTAGAGGCAGGCCACTGTTCCAGCCTGTACTCAAGGGGCATGAACACCAAGAGGTAGCAGTCAGTCATCTGAGAACCATTTTAGAAGCTGCCACCCACACTTAACACAATAGTGTGTTAATTAAAGTAATGCTTGTGACATATGTATACCTATGGCTGATTCCTGTTGATGCATGGCAGAAATCAACACAATATTGTAAAGAAATTACCCTTAAATGAAAATAAATGATTTTTTTTATAAAAAATGTAATGCTCACTCCTATAACAACAGATATGTTCAGAGGCAATATAGTAGGGGTTTTGTTCTGCTTCATACGAAGTCAGAGAGGGTGAGTGAGCCGAGTGCTTGGCTCTGCAGGCTTACCCAGGCATGGATGCTAAGGGAATCATTGTCACCTGAAAAAAATATTTTTCTGGCTGGCAACATTTCAGAAGGTAGACAAGGAAAGCAGAGGGAATACAGAGAGTAACAGTGGAAGAAACTTCACGGGTGTGTGTTTCATTGCTACTCACAGTGTATTGGCCAGGACTCAGTCACACGGCCCCCCTCCCTCACCTGGAACGGGGGCCTGGGAAATGCAGTTCCTGTTTGGCAGCTCTTTCCCAGCAGTAGGTCCCCACTGTAGCAGAGGAGCATGGAACTTTGGTAGACAGCCAGCCACGACTGCCACAGAGACTGCCATTTACAGAATGCTTTCACACCTCTTATTTCATTTGGTTCTCATGGCGACCTATGCTACCAGCATTATTATCCTCATTTTAAAGATAGGAAAACAGACTAGTATGCCTTTAGGACATAATTAGAACAGGATTCAAGTACCGTCTCTGCCTCTTACAACTGGTGTGACTATGGAGAAGTTCTTTAATCTCTCTGTGCCTCAGTTATCTCATCTGTGAAATAGGTACAAACAAACCTATCCAAATTCATTGTAAAGTTTTCATGTATCACATGTAAATCCCTTAGCACTGTACCTGACATATGCTTAATCAATATTCATTGTGAGGAAGATGATCACAGTATTATGTCTGAGGATAAAGAAGTTGATGCTCAAAGGATTTAAATGATTTATCTGAAACTACACAACTAATACATGACAGAGTCAGGATGGGAGTCTAGGGATTTTAAGTAACAACTTCCCTATGTTTTAAGTTCTTGCTTGTCATGGAGTCCATTCATCAGATTCCTGTGTAAGGCAGCCCCGAGTGAGCCTTGAGCCAAAGACAGTGTCCAGTGTCTGCTTCAGCACGGTTTGGTGGACCCAGCATGCCAGGAGAATCAGTACTATACCGCCTTCTCACCTCAGTTGTTCCTCCTTAATTCTTGCCCTTGCCTTTGGTATGAAACATGCTGACCAAGCATCTTTTTATTTGTACTCTGAGGTCCTCCAAGGCCTATATTTCAAGGTCTTTTGTTTATAAATAGGCTCTGTCTTGCTAACTAGATAAAAGCACTGGAGATGATGTAAGATGAGATATTTCATTAGACACTTAAATTTTATCACATTTCTCCCAGGGGCTTGTTCACATTGAAGAGAACAGAGTGATGTTTTGCATGTTAAATAGTCACCGAAGAACACAATGAGGTGGGGTGGTTTGGCCTGCATATTCTACAGATCCACCAGAAATGGCCAAGAGATGTCATCAGAGGTTACAGTGCTCATTTTCATGGAATCTGCCATTTTTGTTAGGTAGAATGAGGATGAAGCATAAAGGGACACATTGAATACTGTCACTGTCTCCAGGCAATGAATTCGAGCCAGTGAGCAGATTCTCTAACTTCAGATCTCCAATTAGCTCATGACTCAGACCTTTTGTTTCAAGAGATTAAGACAAAGGACTTCTGGAATGAGCCAAAACTACACTAAATTCAGTTGAGTGTGTGGATTACCAGCAGCAATTTTAGCTTTTATCAGGAAAAAAATGTCCATTAGTCTCTTGCAAATCCTGTCTTTCATCTTTTTTTGTAGCTGGACTATCACTTGATACAGATTTTGTCACATCATCTTTCCTATCTGTGGCATTGGTTAGAATCTGTGTTTTAATTTTCTTCCTGGTGAAAAGCTCCAAGTAGATTCATCCTGAGCATCTTCCTGTGTTACTGCCATACTCCATATAGTTCTAACACCCTGACTTATCATTCTCTTGCTCTTTTTGTGTGTGCACAAAGTTTTTTTCTTTATATTACATATTCTGACTATCCAGTCAAAGGATACATCTATTTCAGAAGATTTTCCTCTTTCAAACTAGTTGAACAAGTGGTTGTTAATCTTTGTTTACAATCTTCTAAGAGCCTCATTATTTCAGTTTTTTTAATGCCAGGGAAAATATAAGTAATATCTTTTTAATGCCAGGCATTTGAATTAAAAAGAGGAAAAAAATAAATTTTCCATCTAAATATATCAGAATAGCCAGATCTGGATCATAAAAAGTTGACCTGAATTGTAATTAAATGGTGTTAGAAGATTTAGGTGGTTTTCCCAGGTGGTAAAGCACCCACTTACCAGTGCAAGAAATGCAAGAGATGCAGGTTTGATCCCTGAGTCAAGAAGATCCCCTGGAGGAGGACATGGCAACCCACTCCAGTGTTCTTGCCTGGAGAATCCCATGGACAGAGGAGCCTGGAAGGCTACAGTCCATGGGGTCGCAAAGAGTCAGACACAACTAAAGCAACTTAGCATGCATGCATATACAGGAGACTCAGGCATCTCATGACTTCAGGTTGTATGAAACTTCCTGGGGCACCACCTTCAATTCCATCTCAGTGACTGTACAACATCCCCCCACTCCCTTCCAGGAACCAATGTCCACGAGGCCCAGAACATTCTCAGTAACAGCGGACTCCCCATCACTTCAGCTGTTGACCTGGAGGATGCAGCCAAGAAAGCTGTGGCCAGCGTAGCTAAGAAGTGATGCCTTGCCCTGATCCCCTGGAAGAAGTGCACTTACCCATGAAAAGGGATGGTTCTTTCACCACTGTGAAGAAAATGGTTATTCCATTGGGGAGAAGGGGGGGGGGGGCGTGGAGAAGGGGAAAAGCAAGAATTACAAGTTTTTTGTTTAAAAAATTTAAATCTGTATTTTTTTGAATAAGATACCTGGACAGCTTAATTTCCCTTATAGCCTTTATTAATTTAATGTCCTGCATTCTCATAATGTTCTGTCATAGTGAGTCAGTTCACCATTGTTTTGCCAGTTTGGGGGAGCAATCTACAAGGCCGAACAGTGTGTGTGTATACAGCATTTGAGATCAGACCCTGGTTCATTTGGAGCAATTTTGGTGAATATTTGTACTGTGTTAAAAAAAAAAAAAAAAAAAAAAGTTAGACAAGATTGCATTCAACAGATTTGCCATCAAAAAGGTGCAGCTAAGACACTAAAACAAGTAGCTGTTATAAACTGCAAGAGTTTTTACTATTTTGAATTCCAACATGTTTATTTTAGAAATGTATTTTACAATGTAAGATTCATAATTAATACCATATACATGTATCCTACCATTTGCCTTAATATTGAGTACATTTACCTCATACTCAAAATGAAGCCAGAAGCCTTATTTGTGATTTTGGAGTAGAAGTTTCTCTTTTAACATCAAAACTGAAGGTTGATTCTTATGGAAATCTCTGATTGAGTCATTTCAAGATGAGACAACACTGAAATCAAATTATGCTGTGAGTGTCACTGTCTTCTCTCTGTTCCTGTTTCCCCCTGAGTCTACCACCTGGGAAAATGTAATTGAGAATATGGCTTTTTTGCATCGTGTCCATTTTTGTGGTGGGAAAGAATGTGATTTAGGTTTGTGTTAAAATTTTGGTAAATTTTTATCTGTATGTAAATTCAAATAAAATCCTCTTTTATAAACTCTTAAGATCTGTGTATTTCTCATTTTAATACATTTTATCATTTTTTTTCATTTACTAAGATACTAGTGTCTTAGGCAATATAGCCAAAGATAGAAAATTTGGGTTGTCCCAGGATTATTCCAGTTCTACTCAACTTTTTCAGTGACTGTTTCCATTAGGAGATTACTTAATCAAAGGATGAAAATTTTATACACCCTGGAAACCCAGGTAAGTGCCACAAATATCTGACAGTCAAAACATGGCCTTAGTTTGCTTAGCACTGTAGGAAATATTCAGACATAATCTCCTCCCACTTATGCGGCTCAGGTTCCAACATTAGCCATTTTCCTCTCAACATACAAATGTGTCACACCATACTTTTTTTTAACCAGTTTGTACGTTGTTCTCCAAAACTTCATATCTGGACGGAAGTTAAAACACCATTGTTTTATAGATCTGTGTTTATCGTGGAGGAAGAACTCATTTGATAGATCGGTCTTACATCCATTATTGTTACACAGTACATAAAAAATATTAACAGTGTCTTTTTAAGTGTTTTTTGTAGTAGTCAGTATTGTAAAATAAATAATGTATACTCTGTCAATTAGCAAAAACTACATATTTGAATCCTTTACCCTTTGTTAAGGCTTGTGTTCATCTGGCTGTATATATGGGTATTTCTAATCAATACAGTTTGGAGGAGGGGGTAAAGAAATGAAATCATTCTTGTGATTATTTTGTTAAATAATAACAAACAGCCCTTTGTTTTCAAAGACATGGGAAGCTATATTTTGGTAGAACCTCAATGTATTGAGTTTATGTGGTTCGCATAGTAACCCTGGTGCTAAACACAGTACAGTTTCCATGGATTTTTATGGACTGAATCACTGGTGTGTGTTAAAGTACAGCCACACAGACTGAGGGGACACAGGAGAGTTGGGGACAGTTGGTGGTGTGGATCTGAAGCCTGTATATTACCTACTCCAGTGTGTGCTGTATTTCTGACCTTCTGATGTCCCCTTCAAGTCTTTCAGCTGTACTGTATGTAAGGGTGAAAAGTAATTTCCTTTAAATCTGATCAGTATTTGTTATACACGGCCTTATCCTAAACAAGAGTATCTATGAAAGGAAGTGAGAGTCTAAATACAGCACTCAAAGAAGCTTAAAGAGTAATACACACCTTTTACCCAAACTGCTTTGCATGTAAGATTTTAATGGGTTTGCTAGTCTACCCTGTCAGTCTCGTAGAACCAGCATCAGATTTAGAGGGAATTGAAGTCCTGACCTTCCCACTTAGCAACATTCACTTCTTCGGACTGAACAACCTCTTGTATTTGTATAAGCTCTTTTGCAGTGGCAAAAAACCAACTCAAGCTTAAGAAAAAAGGCTGAGAGGGGGAGGATGGTTTTGTTCTTATAATTACAAAAGGCAGACATTTTCAACTACAGTTAAGGCTAGATCCAGAAACTCAGAGCCTCGGAATGTGAACTCTGCATCTCAGAGATGCTAGTCTCTGTGTTGGGTTCATTCTCTGGTGGGCCATTTCCACAAGGTGGCAAAAAGGGCTGCTGGCCATCCCAGGTAGGTATTCTCAAAAGTTTGCATCTGTAAGAGAGAAAGAATGGGTCAGGGGCAAGAAAGAGTAAAGGATGAAAGGAAGGGAAGGGAAGAGGGAGGGAGAAGGAAAAGGGAAGGAAAGAAGGAAGGTTTTTTCTCTCCTGGCAATTCTAAGAAACACCCCAGAATTTAGATGATGATTTTAGGTCAGAAACTTACCTCTGAACAGTCCTCTGGTCAAGAGTTTATAGGGTTCTGATGAATCCTCTCTGGGTTAAATTCCCACTTGTTGGCCTGATGACAAGACCACCCTCATTCAAACTTCCAGAGCTGAGAGTAAGAAAAGGAAGTTTCCATAAGAAACCTGGGGATCTAATGAGAAGAAACAGTGTATTCTGGAAAGGAAAATTAAAAGATTACCACACTCATCATCCATAGAACAATGATGTTGAACAAGTTGTTCTATAAGGACTCTTCCAACTCTGAAATGTCATGATTTTATTTTATTAATTTCTCATCATTTCTTGGCAGTCCATTCTTAACCTATGCATACAAGTTACCAGGTTTTTTGAATAGATGCTGCTTGAGTCATCTGAATATTTGACCTTGATTTATTTGTGTAGAACAGTAATGTGAACTTAAGAAGTAATGGCATTGAGGCTCTTAGCTCAATTTTGGTTTTCTATTTAAGTTTTAATTCAACTCATGAATTAGTAAAATAGGTAGGAAACTTTGAATGACCTTATTAGATCTGTGAATCACTTAATTTGTTATTTTACAGTTTATATACTATGACCATCCTTCTCAGTTTGCTATCAGCATGAAAATAAAGGTATCGTCATAAAGAATTATATTATTTATATTCAATGTCTTAATAAAAATGAGAAGAAAAAATGTTTTGACATTTCTAAATTAAACATTTAAAACTGATTATTTGTAGGATACAGTGTATGTTCAAATAAAATAAATGAAAAATTCATATAATTATGTAAAAAATACTGTGAAGAAGAGCAGGAAAAGATATGTTCTTCCATGTCCTTCTACATATGAAGTTGGCAAATGTAGGCCTGAGGGACTAGATAGTTTTATTGACACAACCATGCCATTTATTTACATTCTGTGGTGGTTTTCATGCTACACCAACAGAATTAAGTAAGTATGATAGAAAATTTATGGCCCTAGACCATTTACTCTGGACCTTTACAGAAAAAATTGTCAACACCTTCTCTGTATTAAAAAAAAAAAAAATTTACAGTATTATCCTCACAATGACAGCCTAGATTATTGTTTCTAAATCTGGGAAAGGCAGATTAAGGCATTAAAGTGAAACAAACAAATAAGTAGAAAATAGGATCTCTGACCTTTGCAATTTAAACCCAGTGAAGATTGATTTGTCTACGAAAGGACATTTGCCAATGAACACCTTTTTAACTGTGTTACTTTGTTTCTTTCCATCACCCCAAGAAGTGCCTGCACATAGCTAGGTGTGCTTCTGAAATAGGCTATTCTTAACTACTTACAGGTGTGTTGGAATAACTTCAAGTCATGGCTCTGAATATTGAGCTCCCAAAGAGCTGTATCTGCTGTCATACTCAAAGTGGTCCTTGCTAATTTTTGTGCATAATTTAATCTTGGGGTCCTGGGAAGATGGTAAGAAAGCAAAGAAAAATTATTTCAATGCACCTCATCTCTGCAACGTTGCTGTAAAGGCATTATTACATTCTATCTTGAGGAACAGTAGCATAGTGAGATAAAGTTACTCTGCTAAAATTACATAGTGGCAAGAATTTAGGCTTCTAGGCTTCTGGTTTTCGTTGAATTCTATCACTTCTAGTGCCTCTAGTTCAGTAGAACTTCTGTGATGATGGTGATGGTAAGTGTTGGTGCTATCCAGTATATGGCCACTAGCCACATGAGGCTATTAAGCACTGAAAACTTAATTTTAAAGATTACTTAGTTTCGATACCAGTCTCAGTAGGCCCCTGGAACTTCCCTAGCCTTCCAGTGGTTAAGACTCCATACTTCCAATGCTGGGGAGTGGTGGTTGGATCCCTGACTGGGAACTAAAATCCGACATGCCACATGGTATGACCAAAAAAAAAAAAACAAAAAAAATTTAGCCACTTGTCGCTGGTAGCTACCATTTTGGACAGCATAGCCCTTCAGTCTCAATCTGGTGGGTTTTTATGCATTACTTTGACATCAGAGGAACTTACACTGATTAAGTGCTTACTGTGTTCCAGGAACTTTACAGATGTTGCCTTAATTAATCTTCTTAGCATCTCTGTGAATCTCTCATTCCTCTGTTACAGATGAAATGTTTTACAGGTGATACATATCTCAGGGAAGGTATAACACGACCAAGAACACAAAACTAATATGTGACCGGTCAGGATTCAACTCTGATCTTCTGAGTCCAAAGCTAGTGCTTTTTTGCTTAAATCTGTCGGAACCTAAATTCAATACAGTTTTGCTGCTGATAGTGATGTATAATTGGAAAGAATGTTGGAGGCAAAGATATTTAGCAAGCTGAGTACTTGAGCGTTTTGCCTTTTAGTGTACCTCTTGGCCTGGGAAGGAAAATTTAAAAGCTGAAAGATTGCCCTCTGCAGTTGGACCAGTTGTATAGACTGTAATGGGAATGGCACGTTTCCATACCCACACAGTAAAGTCTAAGATAGGGGCCACTTCTTGGGGACTTAATTCCAAGTGCCTTCTTATTAATTCACTGCCTTCTCTAATACACAGAACGATGACAAAACAAGACAAAAGGCAGAGGGTGAAAGCTGAGACAGTGTTACCATAGCAGTTGGGGAAAATTTAGTTAAATGTATCATTATTCTTCTGGACAATTTAGATCCATAACTCTTGTCTCAAGTCCTGATATTCAAAATAGGCCAGCAGCAGTTCTCATGTACATTATGCCAAATTCCACAAATCCAAAATTAATTAGATTTTATATGTTGACTGTGGGAAAATGCATTATTTTCTTGTTCCTCCATTATGTGCACAGGAAGTATGTGGAGGCATTTTTTTTGTTTTAAACTGGGAGCGCTTCTAGCCCCTTTCTAGCCAGAGGAGAAAGAAATGAAATAGAATCATTATCTAGCAGTCATTTAGAGATCTGTTCTCAGAGATCAGACAGAGACTTGTATGGACTACAAGATTTGGAGGTTCTTATTTGGAGTTTAAATTATATCTTAATGTTGAATATTCATGTACTCTAAATCCTTATAATTATTTTTCCTCAAAAAAATAATTTTTGACTTTGTATTAAGAGTACAATCTGCAAACAAATACAAGTTGAATATATTATAATAAAATAAACTGTTTGCAGAAAGTTTTTCCAGAGAGTAGTAACAACCCAAATGTCTATCAGCTTATGACTGGATAAATGAAATGGTGTATATCCATTTTCATCAATTAAAAGAATGAAGTACAAGAATGCTACAGTATGGATTAACTAGAAACCTCAAAAAATTTAGTGAACCTTCATTAAACCAAATGAAGGAATACAGTCACAAAGGCCACATAACATGTGATCCCACTTTTAGGGAATGTCCACAGTACATAAATGTAAAGAAATAGGTTATAGATTAGTATTTGCCAGGACTAGAGAGGAGAGGAGGATAGGGAGTGACTCCTAATGGGTTTTCATTTGGGATGGCAAAAATGTTGTGAAATGAGATAGTTGTGATGGTTACACAATTTGAATTTACTAAATACCACTAAACTGTACTTTTCAGTGATAGATTTTATACTATATGAATTACTTCTCAGTAAAGCTATTCTAGATTCAGGATGGACAGACACATATATAGGTAGGAGGACTTGTATTAGTAGTTGCATGTGTTAATAAAGACATAGGTTGGGTTTTATTTCCTGCTCTTCATTTATATTATCTCACGGATACAATCAGGTGACCTTAGAGATAGTGATCATTTTGTACATGTGTTCATGGGAAGAATAGTTGATAACCTTTCTTTCTGGATTTCAAAGAAACAGCTATTACTTTCTGAAAAACATTTCATCCTTTACTTTAAAAGTCATTTTTCTCCTACCTTCAACACTGTGTCTTAAACATTTAAGTCTATTTTATAAATTGCCCCCAGTTTTATATAATTGCTTTAAGAATTGCCTTTTAAAGATGCCTTTTTACACATTAATAAGAATCCTTTACATTTCTGTTAAGTTTTTAGACTATTGTACAGTTTGTGTGTACATGACATTTATAAGCTTTCAGCTATCACTTGTGAATTTCAAAAAATAATCATAAATTCTTTGAATACATTTGAAATATATTAAAATGCATTTTTATAGTTTTAATTTTTTTACAAAATTCCAATTATATTAACAAGAAAGCAAGTAAACAAGGTTGGCAAGAATATAGGGAGGTGGATACACTCCTTTCATGGGGCAATTGCTTTGTGATCAGTAAAACCTTTCTGCAGGGCAGTTTTTTAGTATGGCTCAACTGCCTTAAAAGTGTTCATAGTTAAGGGGCAGGTGGCCAGCATGATGGAGTAGGAAGAACCTGAGCTGGCTTCCTCCCACATGCCCACCCGAATTATAACTATTTACAGAGTAACTATTGATAAGAACGACCTGAAGACTGGCAGAAAAAATCCTTCACAAGTAAAAATATAAAGAAATAACCACAGTGAGTTGGGTAGGAGGGGCGGAGTCTTGGTCAAAACTCACACCTCAGGTAAGGAACTCCCAAAGAGGATGATAATCACAACTGTAGAGATTCTCCCTAAGTAACAATGGGTCCAAGCCCCATGTTAGGCTCTCCAGCCCAGGAATTCTATACCAGAAGAGCCCCCAGAACACCTTGCTTTGAAGACAAATGCGGCTTACTTTCAGGAGAGCTAGAGGACTATAGGAAACAGAATCTGCTCTTAAAGTTTGCACACAGAATCTCACAGTGTTTGAGACCCAGGACAGGAAGCAGTAATTTGATAGAACCAGGTCAGATGCACTTGCTGATCTTGGACATTCTCGGAGAGGGAGGAGGCAACTGGGACTCATCCTGAGGACATAGATGCTGGTCATGGCCATTTTGAGGAGCTCATTCTACCATGAGAACACTGATGCTGTGTGAGTTGCATTTTGGAACACTCCCTCTGGCTTATTAGCACTGAGATCTGATATCCCTCACTAGCCAGTCAACTGGAGCTTCCCCAAGATAAGCAGCCACCTGTGTGGGGTCCCAGCTCCAACCACCACTGGGATGACATCAGCTTCAGGATCCCTGCAGCACTGTAGCCAATTAGATCGCAACCCAGCCCACTCATGAAAGGGCTGTCATCAAACTTGGAACTCCTGGGCCCCAGCTCTGCCCACTATCAAGCCAATACTACCTCCAGGATCCACAGATCTGCAGACAGCCACTCCAAGACCTGGCTCCACTCACTAGCAGGACAGCACCAGGACTGGGACTTCTGAGTCATGCAGCCAGCCATGCCACTACCTGGCATCATCTACCAGTGGCCAGCAACATTCACCCTAGGCTGGAGAGGGCAGCCACCTGGGTCAGGGACCAGCCACACCTATCAGAGTGCCCACAGTAGTCAGCCCCATCATAACAGAAGGGCCTACACAGCCCACACTCCTAGAGCATATACTTCTGGATATTTTTAAACACAAATTGAAAAGAGACATGCACCCTTATATTCAGTGGAGCATTATTTACAGTAGCCAAGATACAGAAGCAGCATATGTGCACATCAATAGATGAACAAATAAAGATGTTATACACACACATCCACACACAATGGAATAGTATTCAGCCATTAAAAGAGAATGAAATACTGCCATTTACAGCAACATGGATGGACCTAGACAGTATTGTGCTTATTAAAATAAGTCAGGCAAAGAAAGACAAATACCATATAATTTATATGTGGAATCTAAAAAACAAACACAACAGTCATAGATACACTTGATTGTCAGAAGGATGGGGTGATTGGAGGAGAGAAGCAAGTGAGAGAGATTAAGAGGTACAAACTTTAAGTTAGAAAATGAGTCATAGGTGTGAAATAAAATATGTGATGAATATACTCAATGATTGTGTAATATCGTCATTTGGTGACAAATGACACCTAGATTTATCATCATGCTCATTTTGAAATGTTTAGAAATATGGAATCACAATGTTGTGCACCAAAAATTTAACATAATGTTGTAAGTCAATTATACTTCAAAAACAGTAAAATAAATTCATAGAAAAAGAGATTAGGTTTGTGGTTATTAGAGGCAAGGGTTAGAGGTAGGAGAAATTGGATGAAGATAGTCAAAAGGTACAAATTTCCAGTCACAAGATAAATATTAGGAATGTAGTATACAACATAAAACATAACTAGTATAATTAATCCTGGAGTATTATACATGAAACTTGTTAAAGAGTGAATTCCAAAGGTTTTCATCACAAGAAAGCACTATTTTTTCTATTTACTTTGTATCTATGTGAGGTGATAAATATTCACTAAATTCCTTACAGCAGTCATTTTATGATGCATGTTACTAAAATCATTATGCTGTACACCTTAAATTTACATAGTGCTGCATTCAGTTGTATCAGTAAAACTGAAACTGTCAAATATAAAAATATTTTTTAATGCTCATAATTTTACCTCTTCAGAGTTTGGGAATGACTGCTCTGTGTCAACATGTGAATCAGAAAGGGAAAACTGGCTTGATTGGACTGAAGCAATGGCTGGAAGCTCTGTGCTAAAAGCAGGAATGATTTGATGCCAAAGGATATTTTTCCTCACCACCACTGAAGAAATGTGAATGGTAACAGCACACACTACCAATTATATCAAGATGACCCTGGCCCAGTGGAACAGTTTCCATCTGCTCCCCTAGAATTTTCACCACTGGCACACAGACTAAGGAAAGGAGTTGAATATCACCTTCTAGGACTCAGACAGATAGGCAGCTGATCTCTGATAAGGTGGGCAGTGAGTCAAAGAGGATTGGCACATACTATTTCATAACAAAGATAATAACAAAGAGATCAACTATGTCAATCATGAGCAAGAAAATGAAGAACATAGTATCTGTCCTATTATAACTGCCGATTGACCTCTTTTGGAAAAACATAAAACATGTTACTCAAGATACAGAAAACAAATTCTTGATAAGAGCTTCATGGTATGGAAGACCTTAAGAAGAATATTCAGTTAATAAACAAAAACATGTTCATAATGACTTACAGAGAAAGAAAAAGGAGCTAAGGACACCAGAAGAGGACCAGAACAACACTATTCAAGAACTAATAAATAAGTCACAAAGCTCAGTAAATCTTAAATATATTGCAGTGTACAGGAGACCCCACACCCCACAATGAAGAGTTTTCCAGCCCAAATGTTGTTAGAGTCAAAGTTGAGAAACCCTCATTTAGCTGCATTTGTTAACATAACTATGGTAAATATGGGTTATTTCTGTCATTAAAATAAAGATACCAAAAGAAAAAATACTAAAGTGGAGAAAAGCTGAAACACTGATTTAAATGAAGGATTGCATGATTCACAATGAAGGCAAAGGGAAAAATAAAGAAATTAGAGCACTTAGGAGAAAATAACAAAGCCAGGGATAATACAATATAAGGAAAATTGGTGGCAGTGAAGAAGGGATACCAGCAACTGAAAATGAAAGTTAATTTAAAGATATTGATAGAAGAAAATCTCATTGAAAAGAATGTAGAATTGTGCCATACTCCAGGAAATATCAGTAACAAAAATTTACATTTTAAAGCCCAAATTTCTCAACTTTGAGAGCAGACAGTCTTTCACTGCCTAAACATACAAATGAGAATATACAAGAGAAAAGCAATC
The DNA here is from genome assembly GCF_963930625.1 of Muntiacus reevesi. NCBI lineage: Eukaryota > Metazoa > Chordata > Mammalia > Artiodactyla > Cervidae > Muntiacus > Muntiacus reevesi. The sequence goes on from NC_089252.1 coordinate 92,757,096, forward strand.
ATACTGGACTTACATTTCTCTCTCTAACCAACTTTTAATATCAAAAGACATGAAACAAAATCTGTAAAATTCTTAGGGAAAGAAAGTGTCACCCAAAAATATCTTAGCCAACTAAGTGAGCACTTTTGTCATGTTACTGTCTGTGAAAATATTAGGAATAACTTCAAAATCTAAGTACAGGTAATTGAGCAAATAAACTATATAATGTCTAACTGGTGGAATACTATGTAACCATTAGGAATGATGAAGTGGATATGGGCTTATTTGTGAAAAAGTGTTTCTGATACACTTTATAGTAATTGGACTTAATAGATACCTACAGGACATTTCATCCAAAAGCATCAGAATACACATTCTTTTCAAGTGCACGTGGTATATTTTCCAGGACAGTTCATTTTCTAGGTCATAAAAGAAATTTCAACAAATTTAAGAGGATAGAAATTATATCATTTGTGACCACCAAGGTATGAAGTGAGAAATCAATTACAGAAATAAAGACAAACACATGTAGACTAAATAGCGTGCTAATTAAAAAACCCTGGGTCAGTGTGGAACTCAAAAAGGAAATCAGAAAATAAGACAAATGCAAATAAAAACATAACCATCCAAAAGTCTGTGGGATATAGCAAAAGCAATTCTCGCAAGTTTGTAGTGATACAGGACTATCTCAAGAAAAAAAGAACAAAAAATTCTCAAACAACCTACTTTCTAACAGAATTAGATAAAGAAGAACAAGCAAAGCACAAAGTCAGAAAAAGGAAAAACTAAAGATCAGAGTATAAAGGAATAAAGTGGAACCCCCCCGCCCCGCCAAAAAAAAGCTAGCTGAAAAGATCAATGAAACCAAGAACTGGTTTTTTGAAAAGATAATCAAAATTGAGGAACGTTCAGCCAGGATCATTAGGGTGGAAAAAAAAAGATTACTCAAGTGTACACACACAAACACAAAGAAACGAAAGAGGAGAAATTACAACTGATATTTCAGAGATCTAAGCAATCATAAGAGAATACTGCAAACAGTTATATACCAACAAACTGGTCAATCTAGAAAGCATGAATAAATTCCTAGAAACATACAGTCTTCTAAAACTAAATCAAGAAGAAGTAGATAATCTGAAGAGACCTGTCACTGCAATTGAAATTGAATCAGTAATCAAAAAATTCCCAACAAAGTCCAGGACCAGATGGCTTCACAGAGGAAATCTCCCAAACACATAAAGAAGAGCTAACACCTGTCCTTATCAACCTATTCCAAAAAACTGAAGAGGAAGGAAGACTTCCCAGATTCATTCAGTCTGGCCACCATTACCCTGATGCCAAAACCAGACAAAGACAAAACAAAAAAAGAAAATTACGGAGTAATAACTGGGATGAATATAAGTGCAAAAATGACCAACAAAATATTAGCAAGGTAAATTAAATGATGTGCAAAATTGATTCCATACCATGTTCAAAAAAATAACCACCAGCAAAGGAAAAAGACAGCCTATGGAATGGGAGAAAGCGTTTGCAAGCAGTGTGTCTGACAGGGGTTAATACCCAAAATGTATAAGCAAATTGCTGTTCATAAAATAAATAAGGTGTAAGAATGTAGTGTACAGCATAGGGAATATAATCAGTATGATAACTTTAGATGGATTATAATCTATAAAAACATTGAATCTATTTTGTACACCTTAAACTCATATAATATTGCAAATCAACTATAGTTTAATGTAAAAAGTACTCATAATATATGCTGCAGAAGAATGGTAACAATATGTGAGATAATATTTTAAAGAATTTGTTCATACGTTTGTATCTGTGTGTGTAGAAAATTTATGATAAGGATATAAATTAATTTTGTTTTCTTTTAATTTAATTTATTGGTTCTCAACTGGGGACAGTTTTTCTCCCCCAGAGGTATCTGGCAATATCTGAGATTTTTGTTTGTTACAACTGGGAAAATGCAGCTCACTTCTAGTAGCTCTGAAAATACAGCTAAATATCCTCACACACAGGACAGCCTTCCACAAGGAAGAATCCTCCTGCCCAAATCAATAGGGCTGAGATTGAGAAAACCTGACTTAATTGTATTTACTAATTTGCTATAGTAAATAAGAGTTACTGATATAATAAAAATAAAGTTACCCAGAAATGCTGTATCAAGTGAAACTCGAGTAGATTTTGCTTAGTGGATGAATGTGTTCAAGTCAAAAAGATATAAATTCATTTTTACATACAGTCCTTTGTTAGGGGTCTTGACTTAATTTGCAATGCATATCTCCACTAAGTGAAAACTTAGTAAAGCATACTGTTCTTTTAAATAATGTTCTACGTTGGGAGATAAAGACCAAATTAGAAAAGAAAATACGGTCAACACAGATCCAAGTAAAAGTATATACTCTAAACTGCTATATTTAAATAACATTTTAAGATCTCCTCATTCACTTTATACTGTATATCTCAGAATACATGATAATTTAATCTTGGGCCTAGGATTGGAATAATTTGTGATTCTCAACTGGTATATATTTCATTGGTATATCCCCCAATATTGTTCAATACATAGGAATTATTTTCTTCTACAGTATGAGTTATGAGATATTAGGAGTGTTCTATTGTTTGGAGTACCTTAAACCTTTAAGTGTGGGTGTCTAATATTCTAATACATGAAATTATGCCCCACTGAGTTCAAGTGATATATATCAAATAGTATGTGGATCTATGTTGATGACTTTAGTGGAGATAAAACTTGTTTTTTAGGTAGAAGCATAGTGTAAGGACAAGCCAGCATTGCAGAAAACATGAGTGGTTAAAGGGAACATGGCAGACTTTGCCTCCTGAGTATGTAGAAATTGTGTTTGAGCTATTCGACAGTTTTCCCCAACCAGCCGCAGAGTGCTGGAGAGGCCCACGTGCTGCTTAAACGTATCATCACTGAAGTGCTCAGGTTGCAAATATGGCTGGTATTTTGCAGGGTCTACAGAGTCTTTTTGTCCGTGGAAGCACATCTGAAATTCTAGTACTTGAAAGTGTGCCATGAGCACAAAAACTCTTCAGCATCCCCAGCAAATGTCATTTTAAAATTAGAGCTTGAAAAATGTAGCTAATTAAGGTTAATTCAAACAAATGTTTATCTAACATCTGCTCTTCCCCAGCAACATGGCAGCTGCTGGGAGAACACAGTGAAAGTGAAAGTGTTCAGTCATGTCTGACTTTTTGCGGCCCCATGGACGATAGCCCTCAGGCTCCACACTCCTTGGAATTCTCCAGGCAAGAATACTGGAGTGGGTTGCCATTTCCTTCTCCAGGGAATCTCCTAGACTCAGGGATTGAACCCAGGAATCTTGCATTGCAGGCAGATTTTTACTGTCTGAGCCAATAAAGACACACCCTGTACTCAAGGAGTGGATCATCCAGATGTGCTTAGAACTACTCCCTGACACTTGACAGAACTTAGGAAAGTGATGGAAAATGAAATGTTAGAAACACCTGAGAAAAATTTTCCACAGATGATAATCATACCATGTGTTCATGTAATGTGTATGCCAATGTGAGGGATTTTATGTCTTTGGGAGCAACTTTCATGCATTAAAAAGATCTTTCAGAGATTCAAATTGGTTTAAAAGTTAATCATTGATTGTTATAAATTTTAAACTTATTTTCTAAATTTATAGATGATCTTTTTCTATTTGTACATCTATCTGATTCTATCAAATCACTTTTAAGGGGCCTTCGATTCATGTTTTGGTCTGTTTTTAAGCTTAGTGAACTTAAAGCTGTGTTAAAGTTAGTGAATTTAACTTGAGCTTAAACACTCAAACTGTCATACAGATTTAATATGTTCCATTTTCTTCTTGAGTGTTCTCAGTTTTATGACAAGCCATCCCAAGAATTTAAGGAGTCCTTACAAATCTAATAAATTAAAGTTAAAATAGTCATCTTAAATGATCTTAAATGTGCTGATATTGTTTATGTGCTTAGTAAGATTTCAGTTTAAAACCCAAGTCTTTTTCAAGCTCATATACACATGCTAGATTGGAAACATGATGCTTACTTGTTAATCTAAATATTTCTTACACATGACAAGTGCACAGAATACCATATTTTACACCAAAGTATTGAACATTTTCATGTCTTAAATATTTCTTTACTTAAATCTCAATCTTCCTGGGCTAGCTGCAGTGTTGAAAGCTAGTCACTTTGGCCTGGACAGAGGAGGGTGGAACACCTCTTTGCAGCCTGGTCAAAGTGGAAATCTAGGCTCCGCCACTAGACTTGTTGGCTTCGGTGAGGTAGGTAGCAGATTATTTTTATGGTTTCTCAGTGAAGTAGTGAAAAGATGGTCTAAATGTTTTCCATATTGTTTTCCTTTTCTTACCCTTCAACTACAAAGAACAGGCTTTCGTTGGTGCTTTTCTGGTCTGTACCCATTGGCATTTCCAGGTTGCCAAGTTCTGTAATTCCAAGTCTGGAACATATGGGACAAAAGGAAACCCCAGGAATCTCACCACCTTATTCCTGGTTTCCTCAGGTGCCTAGGAAATCTTTTCTTCACCTTTCAGAGGCATCTTATGTTTGTTTAATACATAATGTGCAATATTTTTAGTTGTAATTTTTGAAAGGAAAAGAGAAAAGTGCATCTACTCCTTCCCCAAAGTGGAAGATCCCCTTCATAGATTTTAAACCGAATTCAGTTAGGAGAATGCCATTGTTGTCTACAATCTTTTTGCTGATTTGCTCATTTTGGTTGTTTCTTGGGAGTTTTCGTTTATTTTTTACCATTTAAAAAATTGCAGTCATGCAATTTGTAAGGTTTTTTGACATTAGGAAAATATGCAAAAGGGAATTAAAATCTTTCATGACCCTACTGCTACTGTTTACATCTTGGTATGCTTCATTTGTCTTTTAATGCTTTGATAGAGAGATAAGTAGATGGATAGTTTTGTTTTTTTGTTTTTTTGTTTTACTATTTAGGATTCTACTATGTGCAGATTTGTGTCATTTCTGTCTTAACACTTCATTATGGACATTTTTGCAGCTGCCATCACCTCTTCTTTAGTTACCTTCTGAAAGCAGCAACCCACATCTATAGATGAGATGAAAATCCTGGTAGTCAGATATCAAACATGCTTTTCACCTGGTCAGTTCTCTTGAGAATTGCAGTATTATGCAGTGGTACAAATATGGAAACCCACATTTCCAGGAAGAAATAAAACTGCTGTATGCTCCTACATTTTAATAACCCACTTAAAATCTTAAATTTGAAAGAGTTAGTATTAATAATTATGGAGGCTGTAACCAATCCTGAAATTATTAGATATTTGCGAATTTCTGGACCCTTTGAGAAAAGTGAGCTCTTAATCTATCCAAAGAGTTATCCCAAAGGATACTATTTCAGGGTTCTAAGTTTTCTTGGGTAAGTGAGAAATTCTCAACCTGAACTCATGTCTTTAGTTTGGTTTGATTGGAAGCAGAACTTGAAAGAAAAATTCTTCTGCAAATAATTTATTGAGGTCAAGTTCTTTGGAAAAGGGCTTCCCAAGTGATGCTAGTAATAAAGAACGCACCTGCCAACGCAGGAGACCTAAGGACATGGGTTGGATCCCTGAGTCAGGAAGACCCCCTGCAGCAGAAAATAGCAACCCACTTTTCTTTCAAAAAGCATGAAAGAGATGAGGGGAAAGTCATAGTCCAGAATAAGAAACTAGATAAATATGCAGTTGCAGGAGGCTGTCTAGCCTAAGCTACATCCTATGGGAGCTTTTGAGCATAAATTGCACCACAAAAGTTGTTTCATCCAGTGGAGAGCAGGCTGGACTATTCAATACCTCCATTATCCTTGGTCATTGTATTCTGCATGGAGGAGAGGGTTGGTTTGGGTAACTTCTCAGGTATTTCTGAATGAGGCAGCTCCTGTCACTCAAGGTTGTTCACAACTCTGGAGAATGCTATAGATGTAAGTTATGGAATGTCATCACCAACTGGAGGTGGAGGACTGGTACTTCTGCCACAGCTTCTTTATTCAGTAAAAGCTGGTCGTAGTCCCTGTATTAGGCATTGCCACTTCATTTGGGCACAGTGGAGACCCAGATAGCAGTTGTTTTCACTAAACTCTTGGGCTTTTTGATCTAGTGTATAGGTCAGACTTTAACACCAATGTCACATACATCAGAGTATAATTAATAGCAGAGACATCTGAAAAAAAAAAAAAAAACTGTTCTAGCATAATGTAACATGAATCTCTAATAAAGAAATTTGTCTTACCCCGCGATGGAAAGAAAGTCCTTTCCTTAGGTAAAGGAAACTGCTTTTGAGCTAAGAACTGATGAATACATGTACTGAATTAAGGAACTGGCTAATAAGGGATGAGGGAGAGAAGCCTAAGAGACAGTTCCAAGTGGAGGAGGAATGGCATGTGCAAGGATCCTGTGGTGGGGTGCATGGCACATTCTCTTAAATTGGTATGTCTAATGTTGTTTGAGTACTGAAAGCAAGGGGGAAAGTGTTAGCATATCCAGACAATTGCCACCATGAATGCTGTATAATAAAATATCTCAAAACTCAGTGTTTTAAAACAATAAGCATTTATTTTGCTCCTGAGTCTGAATTAGTGATTTAGGCTGGGTTCTTTATGATTTGGCTCATTCACATGTCTGTGAGCCAGCTAGCTGATGTTTGTTTTAGGTTGACTTTGGCTGGGGCACCTGGACAACTTGGCTCTATTGTGTGCGTCTCATCCTTCAACATCCTAGCCAAGGCATGTTCTCGCAATCAGAGAAGAACAAGAGCAAAACCCAAAACATGTAAGCACTTTTTTAGACATCTGTTTGCATCATAACCATGAACATTCTTTTGGCCAAAGCAAGTTACATGGCCAAATTTAGAATCAAGATATTATTAAGTATTCTCTGCTTTTTGGTGAGTGTTACTTAAAATCGCATGCCAAAAGTCATGAATACAGGAAAGGATGAAGAATTGGGCCATTGATGTAATCAATCTCATAACAAAGAGGTGAGCGGGGCCCAGACCATTTTGGACTTTAAGCTCTACCTAAGGTGCCCTGACTGCACAACTGCCCATTTGCAAGTTTGTGGCAAAAATCTACCTCATCTATCTACTCAGCCCTTCCTTAGAAATTAACCCATTTCATCACTTGCATCATTTTCCTTTTTCATCTACAGGCTGCAGTTGTATTCTTCATAACCCCTATCCTGTTCATGCTGTGTTGATGAATCACAGCTTTTATTTCTCTTCTTGTAATTCTAGACTTTATATTTAATGTGCATTTTTGCATTCCTGTGAGAAGCTCAAAGTGATGTATACTCCATCCTTTTAACTAAGCTGCCAGCTATTCCTTTGAGATGGTAGCATATCAAAGTAGACGGTAGAGAGCTCCATAATGTGTGTGTGTGCATATGTGTGTTAGTCGCTCAGTTGTGTCCGACTCTTTGGACTGTAGCCTGCCAGATTCCTCTGTCCATGAAATTCTCCAGGCAAGAATACTGGAGTGGGTTGCCATTTCCTTCTCCAGAGCTCCATAATAGAAAAGTATAATTACCATTTATAGGTGTAGCCCAGAGAAGTGCCATGAGATTCTTGAGTAGTTTTCCACCCAGTATCTCAAAAGTAAAAGACTGAACAATTGGCCATGTGAGTCTTGACTTCTAATCTAGATTATATTATAGTCACTCTATTCTCTGTTTTAGAAGAAAATTCTGTGTGTAGTTTTAATCTCTATAGGGAGATAAGAAAACTCATCAGTTTTATGCTGCCTTATCCAAATGTCAGCAATCTGAGGGGACCACAGAATTGTTTTCCTAAAAGATGAGGGACAGGGGCGGAGGTTGGGGGGAAGTGTGGTCCTCATAGCATAATCCTCCAGCGAGAGAAGAACTAGTACTACATTATGTTCCATCAATGAATGGGAATAACAGGGCATTACAGATCCATAATCTTGTATGTTTAAATGTATTGCAAAGAAAAAATCATTACAAGAATCTGATTTCAGTTTTAACCCTCTTATGAAAAGCAAGAAAGTTGTATGTACTAAAACCAAAAAGCCAGAAAACTCAAATGGATGTATAACTGATCTCCAAGAGTATGTCATCCAGAAAAATCTAAACAAGTGTCCCACTGGCATCTTTTGTGTGTTAAAGGTTAATTTTGCTATAATACTTTTGCCAAAATTACCTTCACAAATTAATGAATATTGTCAGAATTATTTTTTTATATTAAATCTCAGCTACCCAGTAATGTAATTAGAAAATTGAAGAGAATATGTGCCCAATTCCACAAGAATATTTTGGGATTGTATCTAGGTATTCTGTGTCTAGAAACTTTGTGGAAGAAGTGTACTTCAGCTCTGGCATTTGAAAGCTATTGGAAAGAAAAGAATGTGTAATCAAGGACTATGATCAGATTTCTAAGTCTTGGCCTCTTAATTAGATGGAAAATTGGCTATGGGTCCTCTCCAGACATCTTATGTAACATGATTTTGAATTCTGCTCCTTGTTCAATACTTTGATGAGAAGGAAGCAGAGAGTTCAGAAGGTTCAACAGCTGTCGTCCTCGAACAGCATCTCTCCATTCCTGGCTCCTAGAGTGACGTTTGTTAAAAGAGAAAGAAAGCTACTCAGATTGTTCCATTTTGTTTGGAAATAAAAGCTGTGAATTTAAATGCTGGAGAGGGTGTGGAGAAAAGGGAACCCTCTTACACTGTTGGTGGGAATGCAAACTAGTATAGCCACTATGGAAAACAGTGTGGAGATTTCTTAAAAAACTGGAAATAGAACTGCCATGTGACCCAGCAATACCACTCCTGGGCATACACACTGAGGAAACCAGATCTGAAAGAGACACATGCACCCCAATGTTCATCGCAGCACTGTTTATAATAGCCAGGACATGGAAGCAACCTAGATGCCCATCAGCAGACAAATGGATAAGGAAGCTGTGGTACATATACACCGTGGAATATTACTCAGCCATTAAAAAGAATTCATTTGAATCAGTTCTAATGAGATGGATTAGATGAAACTGGAGCCCATCATACAGAGTGAAGTAAGCCAGAAAGATAAAGATCATTACAGCATACTAACACATATATATGGAATTTAGAAAGATGGTAATGATAACCCTATATGCAAAACAGAAAAAGAGACACAGAAGTACAGAACAGACTTTTGAACTCTGTGGGAGAAGGTGAGGGTGGGATGTTTCGAAAGAACAGCATGTATATTATCTATGATGAAACAGGTCACCAGCCCAGGTTGGTTGCATGAGACAAGTGCTCGGGCCTGGTGGGCTGGGAAGACCCAGAGGAATCGGGTGGAGAGGGAGGTGGGAGGGGGGATCGGGATGGGGAATACATGTAACTCCATGGCTGATTCATGTCAATGTATGACAAAACCCACTGAAATGTTGTGAAGTAATTAGCCTCCAACTAATAAAAATAAATAAATAAATAATAAATTTTAAAAAAAGAAAAACAACAACAAAAAACGCTGTGAATTTTGCATTGAATCTATATTTTTAAATAAAATTTTAAAATTCCAATTTTTAAATTTAAAATAGCACAGCATACTATGTCCAATAGGATGCTTTGGCTCCAACTCATAGAATAATTTTATAAGAGCTAATTAGACAAAAGAGAATGTATTATCTCACATAACAAGAATCTGAAGGTATGATAGTTTTGTTTGGTTATTCAGAGGGCTCAGCTGTATCCTTGTTAGTTTCTCTGAATTCGCTGCTGTCATCCATTATGGCTGCAGCACCAGGCATCACTTCTTCAGACAGCAGTCACACAGGAAGGGCTTTTCTTTGTCTTGTGACGTGGCTTTAGCATGAAAACAGAAAAAATAAAAGTTCATGAAAGAGTTGTAAGAAATTTTCCCATTGTGTCTTGTTCTTTTCTCAACAATTGTCATATAACCTTTCCTATCTTGATCACTAGCAAGGGAAATAAAATTAAGTTGATTCTCAGTTTAATAAATTTTTGGTATCTGTGGTGTGTCTGTTTCCTTTTTGTTCCCCTTATTGTTTATTTATGCCATCTCTTTTTTAAAAAATTAGTCTTTCTAGAAATTTTTTTTTTAGAGAGCCAATTTTTGGTTTGTTAATCCTGCCTGTTGTATTTTTGTTTTATTGGTTTCTTAATAATGTTTATTATGTTTTCTTCTGCTTTTTGGGTTTACTTTTCAAAAACATTTTTCTAGTTCTTTGGTTTAAATATTTACTCATTTATATTTGGTCTTTCTTGATATTGAACATGTGTATTTAAACTTACCTCTTTTTTCAGCTACATCTCTTTAGTTTATGTTATCTTTTATTGGTGCTCTATCCTAAGTATTTTATAATTCTCTCACTGTAAATGTCATAATTCTCTCATTTCCTTTTGGAACATGAATTATATAGCAGTGATTTTTGTAAGATTCTAAATGTGTAATCTTTTTAGCTGTTTTTTTTTCCTCCAAATTAAGTAACATTTATTTTTTTTTATCTTTTTTTTTTTTTTTTGGTTGGAGGCTAATTACTTCACAACATTTCAGTGGGTTTTGTCATACATTGACATGAAATAGCTGTTTTTTAATTCTTGATATATAGTTCAATTTTTATTACTGTAGTTTGCAGTGACAGTGAAACTTTTAAGTCTGTTGAGAACATAGTCTGTATGATAGTTAAATTTTGAAGTTTTTTGACATTTCTTTATGACATAGTTAATTACTATAGGTGATAACATTTATATTTGAGAAGAATTTATTAGTATAGAATTCAATATTTTGCTACGAAATCAAACATAGTAATTCTGTTTTCAAATGTTCCGTATCCTTATCAAATTTTATTAGGTGGTACTCTCCATCTTTAATAGACTTATGTTGAAATTTCCCAGTTTAATTTTGTTTTTATATATACATTAGGTAATATTGTCAGATGTGGTATAAATGAATAATTATATCTTTAAGAGAGTTAGTCCTTGCATTATAATTGTTAGTATTGTTAATACTTTGGACTTAGCTTCTGTTTTGTTTGTTATTGTATTAGGAACCCAGAATTTGGAGGGTCATAATTTTACTGGCTTTTTTTTTTTTAATTTCCTTACTTTCAATTTTTTCATGTTTTTAGTTTATCCATTGTAAAAAATATAGCTAGATTTTGTGTTTTTTACCCATTTAAAAAATCTTTGTTTTTAAAAATTAATTTATTTTTTTATCATGATAACTGGATTTACTTATGTCTCTTTTGATAGTTTTATTTTTTGTCTTCTGTTAAACCAATTTTTTTGTTGTTTTTTATTTCTCCTTTCCAATTGGCAGAGTAGGTAGAGTTTGCTGTATTTCATTCTTTAAACACCCTATTGCTGGATGATAGCTGATGCTATAGCAGCATGAGACCTGTGGGAACTTTAGAAAGGTAAATGAATGTTGCATTTGGAAGGATGTGAGCTATTGGGAATCAGAGGGCAAAATGTGGTAGGCAGAATTCTAAGGCAGTCCCTAAGAGTCATATCTTCTGGGAATTCCCACCCCATTTAATCTTCTCCTATCAAGAATGGACAAGACTAGAGAAAAAGATGGGCCAGGACAGCTTTCCAGTGATTAAGTTACGTTACAGACAAAGTTACGTTACAGACAAACATATACAATCATGTTCTCTAATCAGCTGACTTAAAGCTAATCAAGAGGGAGGTTATCCTGGTTCAGACTTATCAGGTGAGTGCCTCACATGAAGGTCTAAAGATCAAAAACAAATCAGAGATATTCTCCTACTGGCCTCGAGAAAGCATGTAGTCTCAGTGTGAACTGACTATGGAGGTAACTACATGGCAAGGACCTGAGGACACCTAGGACCTAAGACCAGTCTTCTGCCAACAGCTTGCGAGACCAGGGTTTCAGTCGTACAAATACAAGAACATGAATTTTGCCAGCAGCCGAGTGAGACCGGAAGTGAATTGTCCTTATTGAATGCCCGATGAGGGTGCAACTCAGCCAGAACTTTGTAAACTTCTGAGACTCTGAGCAGAGAGAACCCAGCTAATCTGTAACCAGACTCCTTACCCACAGAAACTCTGAGATACTGAAGGTATTTGTTTCAAGCAGCTAAATTTGTGATAATTTATTATACAACAGTTGAGAATATCCATTGTACTCTTTAGCTATAGTAGCAACCCTTGATTTTTTTCCCACAAATATATTTAACTATTACTATCCTTTACAAATGTGAAGTTTTTTTTTAGTTTTATGTCTATTTTCATTTTTATCACAACTTAACAAACCAAACTTCTCTATTCCCCATATATTGTTTTTGTCTAACACAGTGCTGTTTAACACACACCCCAAATAGTCAATACTTTACTGATAATTTCATCAGTTTCTTTAGTCATCCTTGTTTCTTGTCTCCTTAGTGTATATGTCATGCTCAGTTATTTTATGGCTTTTATTCCTTTATTTTTGTTTTGTTTTGCTTTGTTTTTTCATTTATTTTTATTAGTTGGAGGCTAATTACTTTACAATATTGTAGTGGTTTTGCCATACATTGACATGAATCAGCCATGGGTTTACATCCTGAACCCCCTTCCCACCTCCCTCCCCATCCCATCCCTCTGGGTCTTCCCAGTGCACCAGCCCTGAGCACTTGTCCCATGCATCCAACCTGGGCTGGTGATCTGTTTCACCTTTGATAGTATACTTGTTTCAATGTTGTTCTCTCAGAACATCCCACCCTCACCTTCTCCCACAGAGTCCCAAAGTCTGTTCTGTACATCTGTGTCTCTTTTTCTGTTTTGCATAAACAAAGGATTAATCTCAAAAATACACAAGCAACTCCTGAAGCTCAATTCCAGAAAAATGAATGACCCAATCAAAAAATGGGCCAAAGAACTAAACAGACATTTCTCCAGAGAAGACATACAGATGGCTAACAAACACATGAAAAGATACTCACCATCGCTCATTATCAGAGAAATGCAAATCAAAACCACAATGAGGTACCATTACACGCCAGTCAGGATGGCTGCTGTCCAAAAGTCTACAAGCAATAAATGCTGGAGAGGGTGTGGAGAAAAGGGAACCCTCTTACACTGTTGGTGGGAATGCAAACTAGTACAGCCACTATGGAGAACATTGTGGAGAATCCTTAAAAAACTGGAAATAGAACTGCCATATGACCCAGCAATCCCACTCCTGGGCATACACACCGAGGAAACCAGATCTGAAAGAGACACATGCACCCCAATGTTCATCATAGCACTGTTTATAATAGCCAGGACATGGAGGCAACCTAGATACCCATCAGCAGACGAATGGATAAGAAAGCTATGGTACATATACACCATGGAATATTACTCAGCCGTTAAAAAGAATGCATTTGAATCAGTTGTAATGAGATGGATGAAACTGGAGCCCATTATACAGAGTGAAGTAAGCCAGAAAGATAAAGACCAATACAGTATACTAACACATATATATTTTTGTCTTTAGATATTCTAAACATCTATTTTAAAGTCCTTGTACTCTTCTATAAAATAAATATCTTCAAGAGGTGAATGTTATCAATAAAAATCCTAGTACCATAGTTTTGTTTTTTCTCTTATTTTGACTTCTCTACTTTCCTCTTCCCTCTCTCCCTCTTTACTTGCTGATATTCAGCAGCTGGACCCTTAGTCTTTAAGTCACTTTGAGGCTCATTCCTCACTGTGATATCAAGGATATTGGCTCAGTTTCTACTCATCCAGATCTGTTTTGGTCCTCTTGCCTCCTGGGCCATGAAAGTGAAAATGAAAGCATTAGTCACTCAGTCATGTCCATTCTTTGTGACCCATGGGTGGTAGCCCGAGAGGCTCCTCAGTCCATGGAATTCTCCAGGAAAGAATAGTAGAGTGGGTTTCCGTTTCCTTCTCCAGGGGATCTTCCTAACCTAGGGATTGAACCCGGGCCTCTCACATTGCAGGGGGATTCTTTACCACCTGAGCCACCAGGGGAGCCCCTAAAACTGTAAGCTTCTGGCCCTGGTTGATGAAACTTTAGTCCCATGTAATGGTATACAACATTCCCCCCATCTCAGTTTTGTTCAGTCGTTCAGTCATTTCCGACTCTTTGCGACCCCAAGGACTGCAGCACGCTAGGCTTCCCTGTCCATCACCACTCCCAAAGCATACTGAAATTCATGTCCATCGAGTTGGTGATGCCATCCAACCATTTCATCCTCTGTTGCCCCCTTATCCTCCCACCTTCAATCTTTCCCAGCATCAGGGTCTTTTCAAATGAGTCACTTCACATCAGGTGGCCAAAGTATTGGCATTTCAGCTTCAGCATCAGTCCTTCCAGTGAATAATCAGGACTGATTTCCTTTAGGATGGACTGGTTGGATCTCCTTGAGAGTCCAACCGACTCTCAAGAGTCTTTTCCAATACCACAGTTCAAAAGCATCAATTCTTCGGTGCTTAGCTTTCTTTATAGTCTAACTCTTACATCCATACATGACCACTGGAAAAACCATAGCTTTGACTAGACAGACCTTTGTTGGCAACGTAATGTTTCTGCTTTTTAATATGCTGTCTAGATTGGTCATAACTTTTTTTCTAAGGAGCAAGAGTCTTTTAATTTCATGGCTGGAGTTGCCATCTGCAGTGACTTTGGAGCCCCCAAAAATAAAGTCTGTCACTTGTTTCCATTGTTTTCCCATGTATTTGCCATGAAGTGATGAGACCGGATGCCGTGGTGTTAGTTTTTTGAATGTTGAGTTTTAAGCCAACTTTTTCATTCTTTCAGTTTCATCATGAGGCTCTTCAGTTCCTCTTCACTTTCTGCCATAAGGGTGGTGTCATCTGCACATCTGAGGTTGTTGATATTTTTCCCTGCAATCTTGATTCCAGCTTGTGCTTCATCCACCCCAGCATTTCTCATGATGTACTCTACATGTAAGTTAAATAATCATGGTGCCAATACACAGCCTTGACATACTGCCTTTCCTATTTGGAACCAGTGTGTTGTTCCATGTCCAGTTCTAACTGTTGCTTCTTTTCCTGCATACAAATTTCTCAGGAAGAAGGCAAGGTGGTCTGGTATTTCCATCTCTTGATGGAATTCTGTATTCAAATGGGTATATCTTTCCTTTTCTTCTTTGCCTTTTACTTCTCTTCTTTTCTCAGCTATTTGTAAGGCCTCCTCAGACAACCATTTTGCCTTTTTGCATTTCTTTTTTTGGGGGATGGTCTTGGTCACTGCGTCCTGTACAGTGTCATGAACCTCCGTCCATAGTTCTTCAGGCACTCTATCAGATCTCATACCTTGAATCTATTTGTCACTTCCACTGTATAATCATAAGGGATTTGATTTAGGTCATAACTGAATGGTCTGGTTGTTTTCCCTACTTTCTTCACTTTAAGTCTGAATTTTGCAGTAAGGAGTTCATGATCTGTAGCCACAGTCAGCTCCCGGTCTTATTTTTGCTGACTGTATAGAGCTTCTCCATCTTTGGCTGCAGAGAATATGATCAATTTGATTTCAGTATTGACCATCTGGTGATGTCCACGTGTAGACTCTTCTCTTGTGTTGTCAGAAGAGGTGTTTACTATGACCAGTGCATTCTCTTGGCATGACTCTCTTAGCCTTTGCTCTGCTTCAGTTTGTACTCCAAGGCCAAATTTGCCTATTACGCCAGGTATCTCTTGACTTCCTACTTGTACATTCCAGTCCCCTATGATGAAAAGGACATCTTTTTTGGGTGTTAGTTTTGGAAGGTCTTGTAGGTCTTCATGGAACTGTTCAATTTCAGCTTCTTCAGCATTACTGGTTGTAGCATAGACTTGGATTACTGTGATGTTTAATGGTTTGCCTTGGAAATGCTGTGATGAACCTGACTCCAACTGCCTAACTTTTGTGCATCTCTTTGGTCAGTGTTTTAACATGAGGCTAGCCTTCAGCAACCACTGTCCACAGTGAGTCCAACAGGCTTGCACTTTCAGCTCTATTTATTACTTTGTATTTCTGTTCTGTTTTTAGTTCAAGTTACGCTTATCTTATTTTTGAGCTGCAGCATATCTTATTGCTTTTTTATTTTTCATATTCTGCCTGACATTGTTATTTCCTTAGAGCAGAGAAAATATACCAGTGCTTAAATCTTGGGTGCCATTTTGCCCAGTGGTCCCCTAGACCTTTAATTCTCAATACCGTGCTTTGAAGTGAATATTATTAATACCATTTTATCTATGGAGAAACTGAAGCTTGATGATGTTAAGCAGTTTTCTCAAGAGCACACAAATAGTACATTGATAAGCCAAAATATAAATCTTAATTTTTTTTTTATCTTGGGGTGTTAGATTTAAAGTTCTAGATCTTGACAAGAAGAAGCTATTGAAGATGCAGATAAGATAGCAGTGAATAATTGATGGAGCAACACCACAGAGCCTGTGAGATGAGTAGCCCGTGGGAGGGATTGGGTCATGGTCTAAAGGAATAATGAGTCTTTGTGGAGACAGGAAAGGTAGGGAAATGGAAAGTGATATTACAGAAAGATCTTAAAGAAGATGCATTGTTGACTCAGAAGTCTAGGCTGCTATGTAAGTTCTTATTAAATTGGAAAGTGAGGTTTTCTGCTCAGAAAAGGCAGGGCCTAGAGTAGGGGAAACATGGAAAACAATCACTGTAAAAGATTTGAAAAGGACCTGGAAAAATAATTTTTAATGTAATTCGATATGGTAGATTAAAGGAACCCATAACAACAAATGTAACCATTTGGATCCAGGAAAATTTATTTTTCAACTGTTTCTCCTTGCTAATGCCTCAGGGAAGTAGATCAAGGCACTTTGTGTAAGATTATACCCTGTTCTTCTGGCCCTATGTTTATCCATTTCAAGTGTTTTCAAAGAAGAGCTATTATATATTTTCCTCTACTCTTGGTTTTCTATAATGCCTAGTGATAACAAGAGCCAGGGTGACTGCATACCTTGTTTTGGTTTGGAAAGTGAAAGTGAAGTCATCCAGTCGTGTCTAATTCTTTGCAATCCCATGGACCGTTGCCTACCAGGCTCCTCTGTCCATGGGACTTTCCAGGCAAGGGTATTGGAGAGGGTTGCCATTTCCTTCTCCAGAGGATCTGTTTTGGTTTAGATATCCCTGTGGTGTTAGAGAAGACTCTTGAGAGTCCCTTGGACTGCAAGGAGATCCAACCAGTCCATCCTAAAGATCAGTCCTGGGTGTTCATTGGAAGGACTGATGCTGAAGCTGAAACTCCAATACTTTGGCCACCTCAAACAGAGTTGACTCATTGGAAAAGACCCTGATGCTGGGAGGGATTGGGGGCAGGAGGAGAAGGGGACGACAGAGGATGAGATGGCTGGATGCCATCACCGACTCAATGGGCATGAGTTTGAGTAAACTCCGGGAGTTGGTGACGGACACAGGGAGGCCTGGCATGCTGCGATTCATGGGGTTGCAAAGAATCGGACACGACTGAGCGACTGAACTGAACTGAACTGAAATGAATTTACAACTTTGTTCCTATGTATTGTTAGTATCTACTGTCACTCTCAAAAGTGTCCAGAATGTGATACTATATATCACCTTAGTAAAAACTGTTATTAATGTGCATATTCCAGATCTGTGCTCAGCATTTACATGTTTAACCATATTTCCTTTTCTTATCTACCCCATGAGGAAAGTACATGATTGGCCCCATCATCAAATGTACTTGTTTTAGTCATTGAATATTTGTTAAGTACCTATCAGGTACCAGCTAGTATATTTAACATGGGGGATAAAATTATGAGGTCAGTAGATTATATCCTTACTCTTACATGGAAATTGAATTGAGATTTAGAAAAGTTGAGCTACTTAATCAAGATCACACCATATGCAAAAACTCAGAATTTTAAACCTAATCCAGTCTGACATGAAAGGCTAAGTTTTAACCCATTGTATTTTTAGCAATGATAAGTATTTTAAGTTATATACTATTAAATGAGTCAAGTAGCTATGAAAATACTAAAAATATCAACAAGTGTAAGATTTCAGTAGCAAACTAAAGCTTCTCACACAACAGTATTCTATGGATAAAATATTTTATACAAATGTTAAATTTCATTAGTTAATGCCATTTGGCCTTGTCATCATCTGTTAAAAGTTGCGAAGGATTAAACTAAAATGGTCCTTATTAGAAAGATTGTAGCTGGCATGATAAATACCTGCCCCAGGCATTAGAAATCTCTGTATGGAATTTTTGTCAACATTGGTTTAAAATTTTTTTCTCTAAAAACAATGTATCCAGTTTTCTATAATGTCGAAAATGCAAAGATAGCCTTTTATGGTTCATTCATTTTATAAAATTACCTCTTTACAGATAATAAAAATTACAGTGTTCAGAGTATCTCATCAAAAACTTTTAAAAAATGTTGATTGTAAGACATTAAATACATAAACCATTATGAAGAAAATTAAAAGCTATCCCTTTTGATAGGGAAAAATTTATATTTTAGTGCCTATCAATTTTTTGAATCAGTAGAATGATAACATGAGCGTATTAATATTGGACTGCATGAAGGACCCTTGGGTGACTTTTCAAGGGAGGACTATAATAGAGAAATGGAAGAAACTTGAGAAAAATGAGTATAGTAGTCAAGAGCCCCACTATTCAGAGATTAGCCAATCATATGTTTTCATTTAATAGCCTCATTAAAAAAGCATTTTAAAAAACACTTTTCCAAGTAGATAACAAAACTTATTTCTTCCATGATAAAGTAAATTTTTGACTTTATTGTTTTTGTTTATAATTAAGAGTTCATTTTTGTTGTTATTGCATTATTCTGCTGATTTATTGAAATGAGTAAATAGAAATAGTTCAACTTTAAAAGTAGTGAAAGAAAAAGTAAAATTGTTTGCTTTTCATTATTTTTTATAGCTTAAGATGCAGTTGGAAGCCCATGTACTAAATATAGGCTCTGAATCTGTGTTTGCTGGGATAAGCAAAGTTATAGGTGTGAGATAACTCAGGCAGCCAAACCAGCAAAATGTGTCTAAGAATTACAGTGAGGAATATCTGAAAGTTGGATTTAATTGGACCACTCCTTTATGAATTTTTATAATAATACCATAATGTATCTCATGCCTTTTATCTCTTTCAAGTAATATGCAGGTAAACTAATTGTGTTTTCTCAGAAAGAGAAATGCAAAAAAAAAAATTTGACAGTACAAAAATTAAGAATTATGTTGGTAAAGTCAGAGAAGGGCATGACTACAGAGGCACCATACAGAGTTGTATTCTCGTGGTAAAAAGCAGCAGGGTTATTTGTCTTTCTCTGTCTGATTTATTTCACTCAGTATGACAATTTCTAGGTCCATCCAAAATATCATATGATATCACTTATGTTTGGAATCTAAAAAAAGATGCAAATGAACTTATCTACAAAACAGAAATAGAGATACAGATAGAAAATAAACTAATGGTTACCAGGGCTTCCCTGGTAGTTTAGCTGGTAAAGAATCCGCCTGCAGTGCAGTAGACCCCAGTTCAATTCCCAGGTCGGGAAGATCCCGTGAAGAAGGGACAGGCTACCCACTCCAGTATTCATGGGCTTCCCTGGTGACTCAGCTGGTGAAGAATTGCCTGCAATGTGGGAGACCTGTGTTTGATCCTGGGTTGCCAAGATCCCCTGGAGAAGGAAAGGCTACCCACTCCAGTATTCTAGCCTGGAGAATTCCATGGACTGAATAGTCCATGAAGTCACAGAGTTGGACACAACTGAGCAACTTTCACTACCGGAGGTAAGGGTGGAGGGAAGGATAAACTGAAAGATTGTGATTGACATTTTTATACTACCATATATAAAATAGATAACTAATAAGAAGTGACTGTATAGAACTGACTGTATAGGGAACTCTATTCAGTACTCTGTGATAGCCTATATGGGAAAAGAACCTAAAAAAGAGTGGATATATGTACGTATATAACTGATTCACTTTGCCGTACACCTTAAACTAATACAATATTGTAAATCATCTGTACTCCAATAAAAATAAAAATTTGAAAAACAAGAGAAAAGATACCATACACACACACACAAAGCAGCAGAGTTAATGGCATATACACTTGGGAGAGAGAACTGAGTGAACTTTCAGCGTGATTCTTTCATCAAGTGACACTGATGGCCATTATATAAAGTATGCAGTGTACACTGGGGAATACAAAGCACTGGTGTTTGAGTTGACAGGTGCTTTGCATTACAATTGGATTCCAGGCTAAGTTTCTTAGTGTGTGCATGATATGTGCTACGAGAGAGAAGTGCTTAATGATTTTCTTTTTTGTTTACCAATTAGCATCCATTGTATGGAAGAGATATTTTATTTCATTTATAGTCATTTGAAAGATATGAAGTGGAATAGAAAATGTATGCTGTAATCAATACTGAAAGAGCACCAATTACATGTGAGTTACAGTGAAGGACTTTAAATTAAAAGGATTACACCTGATTATCAATTCAAAACTACTTTATTTACAGAGAGTAATGGTGGTCAATAATATGTCTCTGGATCCTGATCTGGTATTGAAGAAATAGTAAACATATGTATTTTTATTTTATATTTATATATAAATAAAAACTGTAATATTGAATGTGTAATATATCACATCAATATATAAGTAAAATAACATATATTGATATGTGATCTGTTATAAATGAACATAAAATTTTGCATATATTTTGTATGTGGTGTTGGTAGTTTTAGTCACTAGGTCATGTCTGACTCTTGTGACCCCGTGGACTAGCTCGCCAGGCTCCTCTGTCCATGGGATTTCCCAGGCAAGAGTACTTGAGTGGGTTGCCATTTCCTTCTTCAATATTTTATATATAGTACTTCTTTTAAAATACAAAGACTATGAAATAACAGCAATTTGTTTTAACTCCTTACAGAGTATTAGGCACGTGTAGCAATTTCAGTGTTTTACTTTTCTATAGTGCTTTTTTTCTTACTTTTTTTTTTTTTTTTTGCCTTGTTTACTTTTTTGAGGAAAAAAGATGCTAGATGAACTTTAAAACAGGAAGTGAGATTTAAAAGCACATTTCTTCATTACACTGATGATTCCAATAAAGATTGCTTCTGTGACTTCAGACAGTTTCTCCAGTGGCAGATTTTGTTGATTTATCCAGAATCTTGAATGCATGTATCTATCACTTCAAGGAAATAGTGTCATTATCTTTTACTGCTGAAGATAAGACATCAAAATTTCTTAGCAGCAGTGTGGGGCAAACACCTCAGTCTTTGCAAATTGTGTTCTTTTCAAATGCTTTGTGGACAACCCCCCCCCCCCCCCAACTTATCTATGAAGGAAGTCTTGACATGTTATTGAAAGAAAGGGAAAGCGTTAGTTGCTCAGTTAAAATGCTCAGTCATGTCCAACTCTGCAACCACATGAACTGAAGCCCACCAGGCTCCTCTGTCCATGGGATTTCCCAGGCAACAACCCTGGAATGGGTAACTATTCTGTTCTCCAGGGGAAATTTCTGACCCACAGATCAAACCCATATCTCCCGCACTGTAGGCGGATTCTTTACTGTCTGAGCCACCAGAGAAGCCCTAACATATTACTGGGTACGTTTAAAACCCCATTCAAAAGCTGCTATAGGAAAAGGAAATGAACTTTATAGGGCTGAAAACAACCAGAGTGCATTGGCATTCCATTGTCTGGGATCCTTCAAGGTAAACATTTAGTCTTCCACCCTTTGAATGTGTTATGTGGTATTGTTATTTTAGCATCATGTTGTGGGCTGGCATGGTCTTCAGTGGGGAATTTTCCCCATAATCCATGTCTGTATTTGGCCTGGATATCATTTTATAGAAATAAAGGATATAAAAATAAACTGAGTGGATGAAGTACATACCCTACAGCTAATGCTACTTATGCAAGTGGTTATATATACTTACTTGGCTATGATATTAACATTGTTATTCAGTTCAGTTCAGTTCAGTCACTCAGTCATGTCCAACTCTTTGTGACCCCATGGACTGCAGCACGACAGGCCTCCCTGGCCATCACCAACTCCCGGAGTTTACCTAAACTCATGTCCGTTGAGTCGGTGATGCCATCCAACCACTTCATCTTCTGTTGTCCCCTTCTCCTCCTGCCTTCAGTCTTTCCCAGCATCAGGGTCTTTTCCTGTGAGTCAGGTCTTCACATCAGGTGGCCAAAGTATTGGAGTTTCAGCTTCAATTTCAGTCCTTCCAATGAACACTCAGGACTAATCTCCTTTAAGATGGACTGGTTGGATCTGCTTGTAGTCCAAGAGACTCTCAAGAGTCTTCTCCAACACCACAGTTCAAAAGCATCAGTTCTTCAGCGTTCAGCTTTCTTTATGATCCAACCCTCACATCCATTCATGACTACTGGAAAAACCATAGTCTTGACAAGATGGACCTTTGTTGGCAGTGTATTGTCTCTGCTTTTTAATATGCTATCTAAGTTGGTCATAACTGTTTCCACTGTTTCCCTATCTATTTGCCATGAACTGATAGGACCAGATGCCATGATCTTAGTTTTCTGAATGTTGAGCTTTAAGCCAACTTTTTCACTCTCCTCTTTAACCTTCATCAAGAGGTTCTTTGTTCTTCACTTTCTGCCATAAGGGTGGTGTCATCTGCATTTCTGAGGTTATTGATATTTTTCCCTGCAATCTTGATTCCAGCTTGTGCTTCATCCAGCTCAGTGTTTTTCATGATGTACTCTGCATGTAAGTTAAATAAGCAGGGTGACAATATACAGCCTTGACATACTCCTTTTCCTGTTTGGAACCTGTGTGTTGTTCCATGTCCAGTTCTAACTGTTGCTTCTTTTCCTGCATACAGATTTCTCAGGAGGAAGGCAAGGTGGTCTGGTATTCCCATCTGACCAGGGCACCTCCTGGAGGGGACGTTTGGAAGTATCTTGCAAGTGGAAGTTGTGTACATTCCATTCCCTCTTGACTTCTCAGAGTTTGTTTTATCGGGTAAATGCGAATCATAGACCCTGTAGGTGAGGCTATCGAACAGTCTCTTTCAGAATTTTCCACAGTTTATTGTGATCCACACACAAAGGCTTTGGCATAGTCAATAAAGCAGAAATAGATGTTTTTCTGGAACTCTGTTGCTTTTCCGATGATCCAGTGGATGTTGGCAATTTTATTTCTGGTTCCTCTGCCTTTTCTAAAACCAGCTTGAACATCTGGAAGTTCACAGTTCACGCATTGCTGAAGCTTGGCTTGGAGAATTTTGAGCATTACTTTGCTAGGGTGTGAGATGAGTACAATTGTGTGGTAGTTAGAGCATTCTTTGACATTGCCTTTCATTGGGATTGGAATGAAAACTGACCTTTTCCAGTCCTGTGGCCACTGCTGAGTTTTCCAAATTTGCTAGCATATTGAGTGCAGCATTTTCACAGCATATCTTTTAGGATTTGAAATAGCTCAACTGGGATTCCATCACCTCCACTAGCTTTGTTCGTAGTGATGCTTCCTAAGGCCCACTTGACTTCGCATTCCAAGATGTCTGGCTCTAGGTGAGTGATCACACAATTGTGATTATCTGGGTCGTGAAGATCTTTTCTGTACAGTTCTTCTGTGTATTCTTGCCACCTCTTCTTAATAGCTTCTGCTTCTGTTAGGTCCATACCATTTCTGTCCTTTATTGAACCCAGCTTTATTATTAATGTATTATAAAACCATCTCTCCCACTGATATTTAACTTTTTATTATAATTAAATAGTAAATATTGTTGCATTTTTACACATTTTAATTTACTAATCATGGTGATGTGAATGTCTGAAAAATCTATTATTATTTGTTCTATAAATGCCAAACTTTGACAAATATTGGTTCACATCATAAGTGATGCAATGAGTCTTTCCAGTGAAAAGCAGACAAAAATAAAGTGAAGTGCAAATCATATAGGAAGTCCAAGGAAACAACTAATCTGTCAAGGGAGCTAAACTAACATTTTAAAGAATCAAGTCTCAAAATGCTCATTCCATGAAACAATTTTTAAAGTCTTTGATCATCACCCTCAGTAAGAAATAATCCATCTAATACACATGTACATCTTTTTTAGTCTTCTTTGGCCAGGTTATGCTATGGTAACAAGCAACTCAGAATCTCTGATTTCTTTCTCATTATTTTATGTGTAGTCTATGCATCCCCAGCTGCTCTGCTGTACTTTGTAGCTCTCTCTAGGCTGTAGGGAGGCTATGATGTTGCTCCAAGTAGCTCACCATTCCAGGACTCAGGATAAAGGAGCAGCCCTATCCTGAGAGCAATTTCTCTGCCATGAGAAAGGGTCAAGGCCTGAGCCAAGCTACATAATTGCTCCCAGAGCTTCTCTGACACTTGGCAGTATCTCACATGCTTATGCAGATGTTCCTGTACTTATGGTGAGGTCAAGCCCTCATAAAGCCATCCTAAGTGGAAGTCTTTTTAATACACCTAACTAATGAGAACATCATAACTCAGCCTAGCCTACTTAAATGTGCTATAAACACTTACATTGGCCTACAGTTGGGCAAAAGCATCTAACACGAGATCTCTTTTTATAATAAAGTTTTGTGTATGTTATGTAATTTATTGAATACTGTACCAAAAGTTAAATACAGGATGATTTGGTACAGCATAGTTATAAGTTGTTGTTCATGGTTCATGGTTACCAGGTTGTTCACCCTGGTTGTTTCAAGGTTGCCAGGGAGCTGCGGGGGCTGATGCTGCCCAGCGTCTCTAAGGAGAAGCTACTGCATGTCAGTAGCCTGGCAGAAGATCAAAATTCAGAATTTGAAGTACAGTTTCTGTTGAATGTGTACTGCTCTTACACCATCCTAAAGTCAAAAAACCATAAGTCAGACTGCCGTAAGTCAGGGACACTGTGTTCTGTTGACTCTAGTGAGTCCCTCAGCCCCTCCCAAACATCAGTGCAGTGAGGAAGCACTCCACTCTCGCAGGAGTCCTGCAAGTCAGCTGGTAAGGAGGAAGGATGAAGGGTCCTTCAAGAAGGAAAGTAAGAGAGGGGAGGAGGGAAATACTGAGGGAAACAATGCAGCCCACTTCCTATGTGTGCATGTATGAGTACATATATAACTGAGCCAAAACGGCATGAAGTAGTTATCACCCTTAGCATGTTTGATACATTCTGATATTTCCTATTCTATTGGGTTTTTTTTAAATACTGATTGCAGCTTACTAAATTGAATATTCAACTCACTAATGGGTTAGTACTGGCATTTTGAAAATACTGTTCTTATAGCCTAAGCAAGTTCTTGCTGTTTTTAGTGTAAAAGTCGGAGAGTGAACAGATCCTTGATTACTGCTTTTCTTATAATTGAATGAAACAAACCCATCTTTCCTTATTCTAAATTTAACTATATGTGATAGAAAGTGTGCGACACTAGAGTAAGATTTTGGAGAGCTTAGTTCTAATTCAGCCCCTGACTTGCTGTGTGGGTCATTGAGTCTTTCTAAGCCTCAGTTTCCCCATCTGCACAATGTGGATAATGACAGCTGCGCTGCCTGTCTCAGGTGATAAATGACACTTCCATGATGCCTGGCACTGTACTAAGCACCTTGCATTTACTAACTCATTTAACCCCCTCAGCAACTCTCTAGATAGATACTACTGATTTTCTCATTTTACAGGAAAAAAGCATGAGATGCAGAGAGATGGTTAATGATTTCTAAGCGGTGGCGCTAGTGGTAAAGAGCTCACCTGCTAATGCAGGAGACAGGAGAGGCAGGTTCAGGCCCTGGGTGGGAAGATCCCTGAAGGAGAAAATGGCAATCCGCTCCAGCATTCTTGCCTGAAAAATTCCATGGACAGAGGAGCCTGGAGGGCTACAGCCTATAGGGTGGCAAAGAGTTGGACACGACTGAAACGGCTTTGCACAGTACACGTACACACAAGTGGTGAAAACAAGATGCTAAGCCATGTAGTCTGGCTGTGGTCTGGCTTCACAACTGTTAGTCTAGTTGGTCACTGTTGTGGAAAATAGCTCTTTCACTGTGTAAAACCACCACTCTTCAAATTGTGCTATTATTGTTGCTCTTTATCTGGGAACCTAATGGTCTGGTTTTTTACTTTTCAGAGTGTCCCTGGTGAAAATTGCACATCCACTAACAGTGAAATTGGCAGCAATTGTGATGAGCAGATGTCTTGGTCCCAAGTCAGAGATGCAAAGCCAGATGTAGCTTCCTATTAACTTCTGGCATACCCATTGGTCTGTCTCTCTCCCGAGACAGAGTGAGAACCAGGATGTTAGGCTCTGCGAGCATGACTGTACATTTGCTTAGTAACAATGAAAACTATGATTGCTGCACATGAACCCCAAATGTTAGATTATTAAAATTCAACCCCATTCAACTTGGATATATTAATTTTGCTAGAGCATACAAGTAAATGAGGGTCATCATCTGTCCTATAGGTTTATAGTCCTGATCTCCACAATGTAATCGCTTTCTCGATTGCTTTTTAAAAGGCTTGTTTACAAAGATATCCAGTCTAGCTACAATGAGGTCATTCTTCCAGGAAAAATTCAAAAGCACCAGATTTATGTCAAATTTCTTTTTCTTCTTTCTTCTTTTTTTAAAAAGAAACAGTTTTATCAGGTTTAAAGCAAAGCATTTGAGAAAGCACCTTGTAGTGAGACAACATATAAAGACTCGACTGCGAGGAAATTTCCTGTTTCTAAGAAACTATTCTAAGGAAGAAGACTCCTGCATCCAGATAAAATTTTTATATACTATTGATTTGGGAGTCCACATTTATGCCTAAATGTGTCGATGTCTTTTGCCTACCTAATAGAGGAATGCTTTGCAATGATATGTAAAGTCCATTATTTAAAAGAAACAGATATACTGTATTGGTCTTTATCTTTCTGGCTTACTTCACTCTGTATAATGGGTTCCAGTTTCATCCATCTCATTAGAACTGATTCAAATGAATTATTTTTAATGGCTGAGTAATATATATGTGGAATTTAGAAAGATGGTAGCCATAACCCTATATGCAAAACAGAAAAAGAGACACAGATGTACAGAACAGACTTTTGGACTCTGTGGGAGAAGGCGAGGATGGGATCTTTAGAGAGAACATCATCGAAACATGTATATTATCTAGGGTGAAACAGATCACCAGCCCAGGTTGGATGCATGAGACAAGTGCTCGGGGCTGGTACACTTGGAAGACCCAGAGGGATCAGATGGATAGGGGGGTGGGAGGGGGGATCGGGATGGGGAATACATGTAAATCCATGGCTGATTCATGTCAATGTATGGCAGAAACCACTACAATATTGTAAAGTAATTAGCCTACAACTAATAAAAATAAATGGGAAAAAATAAATAAAAGAAACAGATAAAGTATTAGTGTTCACCAAAGTTATTGAAATATTTGTACTATCACTTTGCATTGATATTCTAATCTAGAGGAATTAGGGTCTAGTAAAACCTTAAATAACTTGGCATTTTTTAACATTTAAAATCAAATTCGCAGTGTAATTTATACACTAAATTCATACATTAAAAGTTTTCTATTTTAAAAGTTCAAATGATGAGTTTTGACAAATATATAATGTTAAGCACCATAACAAACATATTACAGAACATTTCCATCACATAGAAATTTCCTTTGGGTCCCATTACAGATAGTCCCCTCCTCCCACTTCTGATCCTTGATGATGCCTGATCTACTTATTGTCACTGTAATTTTTGTCTTTTCTAGAATTTCATGCAAATAGAAAAATGCTCCTTTAAAAAAATTAATAGGTTTAATGAGCTATAATTCATATACCATAGAATTCACCCATTTAAAATATATAGTTCAGTGTTTGCTTTAATATGTTCAGAGGTATGTGCAACAATCACCACCGTCAATTTTAGAAAATTTTCATCATCTTTAAAAGAAACTCTGCACCCTTTAGATATCACTCCAGTCCTAAGCAACTGTTTATCTATTTTCTGTCAACAGAAAGATTTCCCTGTTCTTGACATTTCATGCTAATGTAATCATGTAATATATAGTCTTTTTGTGGCTGTGTTCTTTCACTTAGCATAATGTTTTCAAGGTTCATCCATGCTGTAGCATCTGTCAGTACTTCATCTGTTTCTGTGACTGACTAACCTTCCATCACGCAAATGTGCCACATTTTGCTTATGCATTTACCAACTGAGAGATATTTGGATTGTCTTCCTTAGGCTGTTATAAATATACTACTATGAACATTCATGTACCAAATTTTTGTGTGCACATATGTTTTCAGTTTCCCTGAGTGTAGTAAATGGCTGGATCATAGGATAACTCTGTGTTTAGTTATTTGAGAAAATTCCAGATTGTTTTCCAAAGCATCTGTATCATTTTATGTTCTAGCCTTCAGTAGATGAGGATTATATTTTCTCCATATTCTTTCAACACTTGTTATTATATGACATCTTTTTCTATTATATGACTTCTTTTTCTAACATATGACTTCTTTTTCTAACATATGACTTCTTTTTCTAACCATCTTAGTGGGTAGTGTTTGGTGACTAGTTCAGTCTCGTCACTTGTTAGAGAGGAGTATTAAAATGGTCTGTTGAACCTTGAGTCAGTTTTGGTAGTTTGTATCTTTATAGGAATTTATAGTTTTCATTGAAATTATTTAATTTGTTGGCATAGAATTTTTTGTAGCATTTCTTTATAATCAGTTTTATTTCTGTAAGTTCAATGATAATATCCCTTATTTCTGACTCTAGTAATTTGCCTTTCTTCTCTCTTATCCTTGGTTAATCTAGCTAAGCCTTACAAATAATAAGCCTTGCAAGTTTTGTATATCTTTTCAACAACCAGGTTTTTGTTTTTCTACTATTTTTATATTCTCTATTTTACCAATTTATGCTCTAATCTTTGTTATTTCTTTCCTTCTGCTTGCTTTGTATTTAGGGTTCTCTTCTTTTCCAGATGTTTTAGGGTGGTGTACGTTAGTGCTGAGTTATTCACTCATGTCCAGCTGTTGGCAGCCCCACGGACTGTAGCCCATCACGTTCCTCTGTCCATGGAATTTTCAAGGCAGGAATACTGGAATGGCTTGCATTTCTTAGGCTATTGATTTGAGATTGTGCTTCTTTTGTGTCTTAATAAAGAAATTTATAACCATAAATTTTCCTCTTAGCACTGCTTTAGCAGTATCACATGTTTTGTTGTGTCTTTATTATCTTTCATCTCAAATTATTTTTTGTTTTCCCTTTTGATTTCTTCTTTGATCCATTGGTTATTTATGAGTATATTCTTTTATTTCCACATATTTAGAAATTTTTTCTGCTATTGATTTCTAATTTTATCTCTTTACAGTTGAAGATCATACCATGTATTATTTCTATCCTTTCAAATTTGTTGAGGTTTGTTATATGGCCTAGCATACTGACTATATTAGAAATAAGTATTTTTTGTTTCTGGCTTCCTACATTGGTGTAATGCTTTGGGATTCGTCCATGGTGCTGCATTTATAATAGTTCTACTTTTAATGCTGAATAATTGTATAGATGCCGTGATTTGTTTATTCACTATCTAACTGAGGTGTATTTAGTTTGTATCAAGTTACTGAGTATTATGAATACTCCTGATGCTAGTATTTGCATACAAGATTTTGTATGGAAGTATACTTTTGTTTCTCTTGGGAAAATACACAAAAGAAGGATTCCTGGATCATAGGATGTGTGTATTTTTAATTTTATGAGATACTGCTGATCTCTTTTTCCAGAGTCTGTATCATTTGCATTTCTACTAGTAAATATATGAGATTTCAGCTCAACAACTTTTAAAAACTTGGTATTGTTAGTCATTTTAATTTAACCACTCTAGTGGATGTACTGGTATCTAATTGAGGATTTAATTTTAATTTCCCAAATTAATGATGATGTTGAATATAATTTGTTTTTTTTAATTTTTATTTGTGTATTTATTTATTTAGTTTTGACTGTGCTGGGTCTTCATTGCTGCACACAGCCTTTCTCTAGTTGCAGCGAGCAGGGGCTAGTCTTCATTGGGGTGCACGTGTTTGTTATTATTGTGGCTTCTCTTGTTGCGGAACATGGGCTTCGGTGTGTGGACTTCAGTAGTTATGGTGCATGAGCTTAGTTGTTACAGAGCATGCTACAAATATTTTTTTCTTATTTTTGTTTCTAGGAATTTCTTGTTTATATGTTCTTGTAGAGTTTTTGTGGATTTCTTAGGATATTCTACAAGGACCATCTTGTCATCTGCAAATTAGAGTTTGCTTTTTCCCTTCCAGTCTGTATGATTTTATTGTTCTTTTTTTTTGCCTTATTGTATTAGCTACAATGAAATATAACTTATTATTAAACAAACATATTGAGAGGGGAAATCCTTGAATTGTTCCCAGTTTTAGGGAAAACAAAATAGACATGAATATAAAGTGAAGACTTTCTTGTCAGCTCAGTTCATTCGCTCAGTCATGTCTAACTCTTTGCTACCCCATGAATTGCAGCATGCCAGACCTCCCTATCCATCACCAACTCCTGAAGTCTACCCAAACCCATGTCCATCGAGTTGGTGATACCATCCAGCCGTCTCATCCTCTGTTGTCCCCTTCTCCTCCTGCCCCCAATCCTTCCCAGCATTAGGGTCTTTTCCAATGAGTCAACTCTTCGCATGAGGTGGCCAAAGTATTGGGGAGTTTCAGCTTCAACATCAGTCCTTCCAATGAACACCCAGGGCTGATCTCCTTTAGGATGGACTGGTTGGATCTTCTAGTATTAAACAAACATATTGAGAGGAGACTTTCTTGAATCCAGTTTTAGGGAAAACATAATAGACATGAATATAAAGTGAAGACTTTCTTTTAGATGCCTTTTATCAAGTTAAGGAAGATTCTTTACTGTTCCTAATTGAGAATTCTTATCTTGACAGCATGTTGATTTTGTCAAATACTTTTTCTGCATCTATTGAGAGGGCCATATAATATTTTCTTTTTTTCAGTCTATTAATGCAATAGATTACATTTATTTTTGAATATTAAACCAACTGTACCTACCTATGATCTCACATGAAATCGGTTATAATTTATCTTTTTTATGACTTGCCAGACTTAATTCACTAATATTTTGTTAAGGATTCTTTCAGCTATGCTCATCAGGGATGTCACATTTGACTCTTTTGCAACCCCATGGACTGAAGCCTGCCAAACTGCTGTCCATGGGATTTCCTAGGCCAGAATACTAGATAGGATGCCTTTTCCTTCTCCAGGGATCTTCACAACCCAGGGATCGAACCTGGGTCACCTGTTTTGCAGGCGGATTCTTTACCACCAGAGAAGCCCTAATATCAGGGTTATAAAGGCCTTATAAACTGAATTGAAATGTGTTTTTTTCTTTTGCATTTACTGACTGAGTCATCTGAATTATTGTTTTTTTTATAAATACTTATTAAAATTCACTAGTGAAGACTGTAGTTTTCTTTGTAGGAAAATTTTTAGCTGTAATTTTAAATTGTCAATTATTTGTTTTCAAATTGAAAATAAAATTACTACTATTATGATACTGAAGAACAATGGTGGATATTTTCTTAAACAAAGCAGCACTTTGTTTTTATTTTTTAAATTTTTTTATTTTTATTTTTTTCAGCACTTTGTTTTTAAAGTAAATTTAAAAGCTGTACTTGAATATTAATAGATTATAGCCATTACTTTCTTCTCTGTATCTTTCATTCTCTACAAGTATTAAAACTCACCTTTTTTTCTAGGAATACTATTTTATTATTTTTTTCCATTTATTTTTATTAGTTGGAGGCTAATTACTTTACAATATTGTAGTGGTTTTTGCCATACATTGACATGAATCAGCCATGGATTTACATGTATTCCCCATCCCGATCCCCCCTCCCACCCCCCTATCCACCTGATCCCTCTGGGTCTTCCCAGTGCACCAGCCCTGAGCACCTGCCTCATGCAGAAATACTATTTTAAATCACTCTTCATTCAACTCAGTTCACTTCAGTTGCTCAGTCGTGTCTGACTCTGCAACCCCAAGGACTGCTGCATGCCAGGCTTCCCTGTCCATCACCAACATCTGGAGTGTACTCAAATTCATGTCCATTGAGTCAGTGATGCCATCCAACCATCTCATCCTCTGTCATCCCCTTATCCTCCCACCTTCAATCTTTCCCAGCATCAGGGTCTTTTCAAATGAGTCAGTTCTTCACATCTGGTGGTCAAAATATTGGAGTTTCGGCTTCAGCATCAGTCCTTCCAATGAATATTCAGGACTGATTTCTTTTAGGATGTATTGTTTGGATCTCCTTGCAATCCAAGGGACTCTCAAGAGTCTTCTCCAACACCACAGTTCAAAAGCATCAATTCTTTAGTGCTCAGCTTTCTTTATAGTCCAACTCTCACATCCATACATGACTATTGGAAGAACCAAACCTTTGACTAGACGGACAGTTGTTGGCAAAGTAATGTCTCTGCTTTTTAATGTGCTGTCTAGGTTGGTCATAACTTTTCTTCCAAGGAACAAGTGTCTTTTAATTTCATGGCTGCAGTTACCATCTGCAGTGACTTTGTGTGTGTGTGTTAGTTGCTTAGTTGTGTCCGACTCCGTGACTCCATGGACTGTAGTCCTCCAGGCTCCTTTGTCCATGGCATTCTCCAGGCAAGAATACTGGAGTGGGTTGCCATTTCCTTCTCCAGCAGTGACTTTGGAGCCCCCCCAAAATAAAGTCTGTCACTGTTTCCATTGTTTCCCCTTGCATTTGCCATGAAGTGATGAAACTGGATGCCATGATCTTAGTTTTCTGAATGTTGAGTTTTAAGTCAACTTTTTCACTCTCCTCTTTCACTTTCTTCAAGAGGCTCTTTAGTTCCTCTTCGCTTTCTGCCATAAGGGTGGTGTCATCTGCATATCTGAGGTTATTGATATTTCTCCATGCAGTCTTGATTCCAGCTTGTGCTTCATCCAGCCCAGTGTTTCTCATGATGTACTCTGCATGTAAGTTAAATAAACGGGGTGACAATATACACCTTGATGTACTCCTTTCCCAATTTGAAATCAGTCTGTTGTTCCAAGTCCAGTTCTAACTGTTGCCTCTTGACCTGTATACAGATTTCTCAGGAGGCAGATAAGGTGGTCTGATATCCCATCTCTTTCAGAATTTCCACAGTTTGTTGTGATCCACAGTCAAAGGCTTTGGCATAGTCAATAAAGCAGAAATAGATGTTTTTCTGGAACTCTTTTACTTTTTTGATGATCCAACGAATATTGGCAATTTGATTTCTGGTTCTTATGCCTTTTCTAAATCCAGCTTGCACATCTGGAAGTTCACTGTTCACATACTGTTGAAGCCTGGCTTGGAGAATTTTGAACATTACTTGGCTAGCATGTGAGATGAGTGCAATTGTGCAGTAGTTCAAGCATTCTTTGGCATTCCCTTTCTTTGGGATTGAAATGTAAACTGACCTTGTCCAATCCTGTGGCCACTGCTGAGTTTTCCAAATTTGCTAGCATATTGAGTGCAGCACTTTCACAGCATCATCTTTTAGGATTTGAAATAGCTCAACTGGAATTCCATCAGCTCCACTAGCTTTGCTCATAGTAATGCCTCCTAAGGGCCACTCAATTTCGCATTCCAGGGTGTCTGGTTCTAGGAGAGTGATCACACCATCACAGTTATCTGGGTCATGAAGATCTTTTTTGCATACTTCTGTGTATTCTTGCCACCTCTTCTTAATATCTTCTGCTTCTGTTAGGTCCAAACCATTTCTGTCCTTTATTGTGCCCATTTTGCATGAAATGTTCTCTTGGTGTCTCTAATTTTCTTAAAGAGATCCCTAGTCTTTCCCATAGTGGTCTCTAGTGTTTCTTCATAGTGGGCAGTTATTCCTGTAGCTACATGGATTACCTATTACTAAAATGATAATTCTAGTTTCCATTTACTTATAGTTGAATTTTCTATTCAGCTAACCGAGGAAATTGTGTCATTTAATTGGAACAGAGTATAGCTATGTAGTTGAAGTCTTCTTTCAGTTTATGTATTGAATCCTGCTAAATGCTTTTGTGTGTTATCTTAAGAATTGTTATATCAGTCACATTCATTCTGTTCTCTCTGAGTGAGATTTGGCCTTACCATTATCCTTTTTCTATTCTACTAAGAGGATTTTAGAACTGCTGTTTCTAAAGAGCAACTTGATGACAGAACGGTGTTTTCAATGTGTGCAACAGACACACACAAACATTTATATTCATATTTATATATTTCAAGCAAGTACTTGCTTCCTGGAAATGACCATCCTAGCCATTGTCACTTAGAGACCTTGGCAAAAGCAGCCTTTCTGAGTTGTTGCAGGTACATCGATAGAATGATACTGCTGCTGGTATAGCCTTACAAAAAACATCCTTAACATCACTGTTAAGACTAATCTGAGTTCTTCTTAGGCTTTAGTTTTTCCCAGCTTTGGTAAGATATAATTGACATGTAACATCGTGCATGTTGAAAGTGTAAGGTGAACAGCATGTTAGTTTGATACACTTACATATTACAGGGTGTCACCTCATACCTGTTAGAATGGCTGTAATCAGAAACACAAGAGATAAATGTTGGCAAGGATGTAGAGACATAGAAACTTTGATCACTGTTGGTGGGAATGTAAATTGTTACAACCACTATGGAAAACAATAGGGAGGTTCTTCTTTGGCTTTAAAAGCTCGAGCTACAAAGGGAGAAGATACAGGGCACACAATAGTTTTACCTAACCTTATACTCAGAGGAGCCGGAATTAAAAGAATGTTTTTGGCTTGTATGTATTGTTGTTGTAGTTCAGTTACTAAGTTGTGTCAGACTCTTTGTGACCCCATGAACTGCAGCACACCAGGCTTCCCTGTCCTTCACTGTTTACTGGAGTTTGCTCAAATTCCTGTCCATTGAGTCCGTTATGCCATCCAACCATCTCATCTTCTGTTGCCCCCTTCTCCTCCTCAAACTTTCCTAGCATCAGGGTCTTTTCCAATGAGTCAACTCTTTACATCAGGTGGCCAAAGTATTCAGTCTTTAGCTTCAGCATCAGTCCTTTCAATGAATATTCATGGTTGATTTCCTTAGGATTACCTGGTTTGATCTCATTGCTGTGCAACACGCTCTGAAGTGTCTTCTCCAGCACCACAGTCCAAAAGCATCAGTTTTTTGTTGCTCAGCCTTCCATATGGTTCAACTCTCACATCTGTACATGACTACTAGAAAAACAATATTTTTGACTCTATGGACCTTTGTTGGCAAAGTGATGTCTCTGCTTTCTATGCTATCTAACTTTCTCATAGCCTTTCTTCCAAAGAGTAAGCATCTTTTAATTTTATGACTGCAGTCACCATCTGCAGTGATTTTGGAGGCCAACAAAATAAAGTCTCTCTCTGTTTCCATTGTTTCCCCATTTATTTTGCCATAAAGTGATAATCTTAGTTTTTTTAATGTTGAGTTTTAAGCCAGCTTATTCACGCTTCTCTTTCACCCTCATTAAAAGGCTCTTTATTTCCTTTTCGTTTTCTGCCATTAGAGTGGTATCATCTGCCTATCTGAGGTGGTTGATATTTCTCCTGGCTATCTTGATTCCAGCTTGTGAGCCATCCAGCCTGGCATTTTGCATAATGTACTCTGTGTAGAAGTTAAATAAGCAGGGTGACAATATACAGCCTTGACATACTCCTTTCCCAAGTTTGACCCAGTCCATTGTTCTATGTCAGATTCTACTGTTGCTTCTTGTTCTGCATACAGGTTTCTCAGGAGACACATAAGGTGGTCCGGTATTCTCATCTCTTGAAGAATTTTCCATGTTTTTTTGTGATCCACACAGTCAAAGGCTTCAGTGCAGTCAGTGAAGCAGATTCTTTGGTCATTTCCTTCCTTTTTCTGTGATCCAACAAATGTTGGCAATTCAATATCTGGTTCCTCTGCCTTTTATCCCATCCATGCACTAACCAGGCCCAATCCTGCTTGGCTTCTGAGATCAGACAAGATTGAGCATGTTCAGGGTGGTATTACTATAGACTCCTCTGCCTTTTCTAAATCCAGCTTGTACATGTGTAAGTTCTCAGTTCACATACTGTTGAAGCTTAGCTTGAAGAATTTTGAGCATGACCTTGCTGGCATGTGAAATGATTGCAGTTCTATGGTAGTTTGAACATTCTTTGGCATTGCCCTTCTTTAGGACAAGAATGAAAACTGACCCTTTCTTGTCCTGTGGCCACTGCTGGGTTTTGGAAATTTACTGGCATTCTGAGTGTAGCACTTTAACAGCATCATCTTTTAGGATTTAAAATAGCTCAGTTGTAATCCAGTCACCTCTGTTAGCTTTATTTGTAGTAATGTTTCCTAAGGTCCACTTGATATCACATTCCAGGATTCTGGCTCTAGGTGTGTGGCCACACCATTGTGGTTATGCGGGTCATTAAGACCTTTTTTAATAGTTCTTCTGTGTATTCGTGCCACCTCTATTTCATTTCTGCTGCTTCTGTTAGGTCCCTGCTATTTCTGTCCCTTATTATGCCCATCTTTGCATGAAATATTCCTTTGGTATCTCGTTTTCTTTAAGACATCTCTAGTCTTTCCCATTTTATTGTTTTCCTGTTTCTTTGCATTGTATGTATTAGCTTCTGCCTATAATTTTTGCTGCCATAAGTGAAAGTGAAGTCAGTCATGTCTGACTCTTTGTGACCCCATGGACTGTACCTGCCAGGTTCCTCCATCCATGGAATTTTCCAGGCAAGATTACTGGAGTGGGCTGCCATTTTCTTTTCCAGTTTTTGCTACCATATCTAGATTATTCTTGCTAGATCTTCTTTTAGAACTGTATTCGTTCCTAACTAATGCCATTTCCCCCTTTCTTCATCAGTTGTCCTGTGTATTTTTTCCTACCTTTTAATTCACTCCTTCTCATACAATACCTCTTCAGTAAGAAAAATAAGGCAACTTACTATTAGCTTTCTCAACTTGCTAACTTAATATAGTTTATCCTCACATTGACTTATTTTTTCTTTCCATTCAATGATATTTACTGCTCTCCACAGGATGTAATTATTGGTGTATTTACTGGTGACCTCTATGTTTATATCTAAAAGAAAGTAAACTTCTGTACTGTGTGCAAAGACAGTAACCATGTTTTTGGAACTCAGATAAAATTAAATATAAATGAAATGCTCAGAACATTTTTGATGATTACTACTTAATCTCTATATTTAAGTCTCATTTATTGAAGTATGATTTGTATAGAGTAAAATGAAATTATTTTATTGTAAATCTCATGGGTTTTTACCAACAAATATAGTGCTCTAGTCACCACTATAATTAATATACAGAACAGTTACAGCATCCCCAAATCCCCCCCTTATTCTTTGTCATCAACCCTTCCCTCTACCTCCAAACTCAGAAAATCACTGTCTGTTTTCTGTCTCTATTGTTCATCTTTGTAATAATGTCACGTAAATGGAATTATGTGGTACTTAGCCTTTTGAGTTTGGCTTAATTTACTTAGTATAATTCATTTGATAGTCATCTGTGTTATTATGTGAGTCAGTAGTTCATTTCTTTTTATTGCTGACTGATATTTTATTGCCTAGATGTACTACAATTTGTAAACATTTTTACAATTGAAGTATAATTAAGGTTTGGGCTTCCAAGGTGGCACTAGTGGTGAAGAACCCACCTGCCAATGCAGGAGAGTTAAGAGATGCGGGTTCAACCCCTGGGTGGGAAGATCCCCTGGAAGAGGGCTTGGCATCCCAGTCCACCATTCTTGTCTGGAGAATCCCATGGACAGAGGAGCCTGGCAGGCTACAGTTCATAGGGTCACACAGAGTTGAGCATGACTGAAACAGCTTAGTACGCTAGCACACATAATTAACTTAAAACACTGTGTTAGTTTCAGATATACAGCAAAGTGATTATGTTCCATATATGTGTGTGTGTGTGTGTGTGTGTGTATTCTTTTTGAGGTTCTTTTCTATTATAGATTATCACAAGGCTTTGAATATAGTTCTCTGTGCTATAAAATGAGTCCTTCTTATTTATCTATTTTATGCATAGTAGTATGTATATATTTTAATTCCAAACCACTAATTTATCTCCCCCATCTGCACCCCAACTCTGATAACCATAGTTTGTTTTCTATGTTGTTAAGTCTGTTTTGTAAATAATTTCATTTATATAATTTTTTTTAGATTCCACACTTAAGTGGTAACCTTCGATATTTGTCTTTGTCTGATTTCACTTAGTATGATTATCTCTGTTACTTCAAAGGCATTATTTCATTACTTTTATGACTAATATTCTGTTGTGTATGTATGTACCACATCTTCTTTATCCACTCATCTCTTGATGGACACTTAAGTTGTTTCCAGTGTCTTGGATGTTGTAAATAGTGCTACTGTGAACATTGGGGTGCATGTATCTTTTCAAATTAAAGTTTTGTCTGGATATATGCCCAGGAGTGAGTTTGCTGGATCATGTGGTGACTCTGTGCTTAGTTTTTTAAGGAACATCCATATGTTCTCCATAGTGGCACACCACTTTACATCTCCATCAACAATGTAGGAGTGTTCCTTTTTTTCCACACCCTCTCCAGGATTTATTATTTTTTACTACAACTTTTTTAAAGAAAGTTCATTAACTGAAGGATATTCGGGTGAGTGGACTGTTGGTTATATGGTAAATGTTTGTGTAACTTAATAAGAAAATGTCAGGTTGCTTTCTAAAGCAGCTGTGTCATATTGCATTCCCACCAGCAACATATGAAAATAATAATTGTTCTGCATCCTCATCGGCAATTGGTATTATCAGATTTTTAAAAATTTAAGCCATTCTAATATGTATAGTGATATCACACTGAGGTTTTAATTTAAATTTTCCTAATGACTTATGATGTTGAACATTTTTTGTTTATCTGGTTATTTGTCAGCTCAAGATTTGGTGTACATTACCATGCTGAATAATTGGATATTGGGCCTGATCTCAGAGATACAGCTATTTGGGCCATGATACTTGTTATATACCTATGTGTTGAAATTCATCAAAGGTCAGTGAATGTGGATCCAACCTCAGCTAGTTCAGTTCAGTTTAGTTCAGTCGCTCAGTCGTGTCCAACTCTGCGACCCCATGGACTACAGCACGCCAGTCCTCCCTGTCCATCACCAACTCCCAGCTTACTCAAACTCATGTCCATTGAGTCAGTGTATCTCATCCTCTGGCGTCCCCTTCTCCTCCTGCCTTCAATCTTGCCTAGCATCAGGGTCTTTTCCAGTGAGTCAGTTCTTCGCATCAGGTGGCCAAAGTATTGGAGTTTCAACTTCAGTATCAGTCCTTCCAATGAATATTCAGGACTGATTTCCTTTAGAATGGACAGGTTGGAGTCCCTAGCTGTCCAAGGGACTCTCAAGAGTCTTCTCCAACACCACAGTTCAAAAGCATCAATTCTTCAGCACTCAGCTTTCTTTATAGTCCAACTCTCACATCCATACATAATTACGGAAAAAAACAAACCTTTGGCTAGATGGACCTTTGTTGGCAAAGTAATGTCTCTGCTTTTTAATATGCTGTCTAGGTAAGTCATAACTTTTCTTCCAAGGAGTAAGCATCTTTTAATTTCATGGCTACAGTCACCATCTGCAGTGATTTTGGAGCCCCCAAAAATGAAGTCTCTCACTGTTTCCATTGTTTACACATCTATTTGCCATAAAGTGATGGGACTTACTTATCGTTACATCATGATTTCTAAATCTGTGAGAACTGTGTGGGTAAAAGATTATCCATTACTCCTTTTGTTCAGTATTCAACCTATGTACAGTACCTGGAATACAGCAGATGTTCAGAAATTGTATTTTGAATGGATTAATGAATGAATGAGGCTTTTAAGTCATTCCCAGATCACTAGAAAGTTCTCCTTCTACTTTTTTGGGTCTAGTTATAGGCAATATTATGTAGCTTACTATGCTACAATTTTTAAACACTCCTGAATTTCCTAAAAACTTATTCTTGAGATTGTCTTTCTTGCTTTCATTATATGAAGTACAGGCTTCACAATAGGTCAGCACTTCGTGTACTGCCTTCTCCAAGGCTCTCAAAAACCTCTCTTTTTGTATCAGAACAGAATCTATGGAAATTCCTTTGTTACATTTGCATTGGAAGCCTGTCTTAACAACCAGTGTTTCTCTCCCTATAATTCAGACTCTACTACACAAGTTCTTCTCACCCAGGCCTATGAACAATGATCTATCCACCCAAGTTAGTAATATTAAGTTAAATTTATGCAGGTAGGTTTTCATCATATTTCCCATTTGGAGCTGCATTCTTCTTCCATAGCCTGCATATGAACAACAGCTTTAGTTATAAATGTTTCCCAGTGAACCAGCACTGCAGATGATAGAAATGAAATTTATTGTATTTCTTACAAAGCTCTGACATGAATCGCACCAGTCACCATGACATTCAGCTCAGAAACCTCACTTGCCTTTGGGACTGGTGTTTTATCACTCCAAAGAGAACTGGCAAAACTTAAAAGTCCTCTAATCAGGTTACGTTTTAAAGAGGGTGGGCAGAGTATTATCAAGAGTTCGAGGAGCAGAGGGACCAGTTCACTCAGTAGACTACAGGAATTTTCATGTTCTACCTTGAATAATAGCAGCAGTAATCAACACTGTTTTTAGAAAGGAAAAGGGGGCAGCAGAAAGCATGTTCTGTGTTTAAAATGCCTTTCAAATCTATCTTCTTTTTGATACCTCACCTTTTTCTTCCTAATGGCATGTGATAATCTTGTTCATGTCAAATGAATTATTTGAAATAGAAATTTTATTTCATACATATCACAGTTGCTCACAGATAAAATGAAAGTGCCAGTGTTCTGGTCTGTTGAATATTAATTCTGTCTTTCTCTTTAACACACACACACACTCCCTCACTAGTTCACACCCACATAAACTACATTGCTTGCCATTTGTAATATTTGCATGATAGTCTACCTTGGAAAGCATTTCCATCAGCCTGTTACATCTCGTTTTGTCCCCACTGCCCATCAGTAGGTCATTCTTGTACCCATTTTCAACCAAGGAAGCAGATGTCTAGAGAGATTCAGTGACATGAACACACAGTATCTTACTTTTGAACTTGATCCTCTTCTCCTGCACTTGTGGGGATAATAAGATCATCTATAGCAAGTGCTTATTTTGAGGACTGCCTAAGCCAGCACACATGAGAAACTGAGTGCGAAGTGGTACCTACTCGAAGCTGAGAAGACAGTAGCCCAACCTACAAATGTCCTGAAGGAGAAGTATACCAGGCCAGACGCCTTTGTTTGCCCTTTGCCCCGGTCTAGTGCAGTAGATCTACATCCTTGGACACAGTTCTCAAAAGATTGTCTTAGCCTTAAAATGATACCACGTTCCAAAATGATATGCATATTGTACTTTACCACAGGATTTGTGTGTCAATAAGCTTGCCTGGAGAATCTCAGGGACTGGGGAGCCTGGTGGGCTGCCATCTATGGGGTCGCACAGAGTCAGACACGGCTGAAGCGACTTAGCAGCAGCAGCAAGCTCTGTAAAAAGACAAGTTACCTACCTCCAGTTCCTACATAGAAATCTGTATTAAGAGTATAAAACTGTGCAGACTTTAATAAAACTCATAGTATTTTTTGATTATCATGCTTCAGCTTAAAGTTCTGACATTTGAAGTTTATACTTCATTTGTGTCAGAGAATGGTTCATAATACCTGTCTTAAGCCTGGTTACTCAAGAAGCAGACTCTGAAATAGAGACAAGCGTGCGGGAAGCTTATTGGATAGGTTCCCTGGGATCAACATCTGTGAGGCTGTTGGGAAGCAGAGTTGATAAAGGAAAGGATGCTGCAGCTGCAACAGAACCTCAGCCAGAAGCCGGGGCGCCCATTCACGTTGACCAACCTAGGCCTTTCCATGGCCTCAGCAATCAGTTGTCACCTGCAGGCCTTCTCTGATGAAAGGCAGGGCCTGGGGTGCAGCTCAGCTGAAACCCATCAGCCACCAACACTCCAGCAACTGAGAATGAGAACTGAGGGCAGGCCTGAAGAGGGTGTCTGTGCAACACACCACAGCACCCCTCGCAAAACAGCACCCACTACAATTGCCTCTCTGTCCCTCTCCTGTGTGCATCTGTGTTCCTGATGCTTTTGTTATTACTGGAGTACAGTTTCTTAACAATGCTGTGTTAGTTTCTACTGTACACCAAAATGAATCAGCTGTATATGGCAGGCATAATGATTCCTAGTGAATGCTTTTCTTTTGGATTTGTCATTGTGATTCTAGTATCATTTCTTTTGTCTCTACCTTTAAAGATACTAGGATTAGGAGTTTTAAAAAGCACCTAGCTGGACCAGTTTCCATTATGGTAACAATTTGGGTGAGGCCAAGGATCCTGGCAGGAAACAAATGGCACACTCAAGTGGGCTTAACCAAGAAGAGATTAATGAAGGGACTATTTAGAAATGTGTGGTCAAAGTTAAGGGAAACTAACAATGAGTGATGACACCTCATTTGGGCAACAGTGGAAATCTGTCACAGCCCCTAAGCTTGAAGGGCAAGGAGAGGGAGAGATCAAGGAAAGTGGAGAGGGTAAAGTCTGACAAGAGCTAGGCCCTTTGGA
Organism: Muntiacus reevesi; assembly: GCF_963930625.1. Classification (NCBI taxonomy): domain Eukaryota; kingdom Metazoa; phylum Chordata; class Mammalia; order Artiodactyla; family Cervidae; genus Muntiacus; species Muntiacus reevesi. The sequence goes on from NC_089252.1 coordinate 92,799,718, forward strand.
GGAGGAACTCAACCACTAACAATCTAGAAGGAGAGGTCAGTAAATGCCTTAACCTTACTCTTCTGCCATCCTTTGATCACCTCCGGATGACACCCATCAGCTGAACACAGAATACAGTGGGTGAGGGAACCTGTGGATGAATTCTGGGTAGGTCAGCCTCCTGGGTACATAGAAGGATAGAGGAGATCTGGAGAAGCAAGTCAAAGGTCTCCCTTTATGGCCTTGTGCCATTTCCCGTGCTCTTCAAGTTTTCAACATCCATGTCAAGTTCTGAAGCCTTTTTCCATGTCAACTCTCGTACATGTCATCCTCAATTGCTTCCATTCTTGACTCCTACAAACCCTTTTCCACCTAGTAAGCAGAATGTTATTTTTAAAGCACATTTCTTTTCCTGCTGCATACTTGCTGAGTGTGTCTATCCACCGCTCTTAAAACCAAAGGCCAGTCATTTAGCATTACCCACAAGATTCTTAATCTGATCATGTGCACACCTGCCCCAGCCTCATGCTGTGCCAGCCATCCCCTTGTGCACATCTGTCAGATCCTTGAATAATCCATCCCCTCTTCACCTCACCCCAACCTGTTCCCTCTCCCTAGACCACACTAGCCTTGTTAACCTCTCCAGATCTTTATATCTCAGTTTGAAGATCTACGTCTCCTGAAAGACTTCTGTGATCCTTCCTCTTCTACTCCAGAATACTGCAGAATCCCATGGCAAATGCCTCCATAGCACTCTGCATTGTTGCTTCTAGCACTTTTCTAAATTGTCAATTTTATAGAACTCTTTACTGTCCATTTTGCTTAGACTGTACATTCTTGGAGGGCAGAATCTAGCACAGTATCATCTGGCATGTAGTAGGAATTCAAGAAGTATTTATTGAATTAATCCATGAATGAATATCTGAATGAATGAGTGAATTGGACTGTATGGGAAATGTAACAAATTATATACCTCATACCTGCTTAAAGGGATAGGTGTTAAAAAAAAGTCACTGCAAATCACAGGCTTGGTACTTCCAAGAAGTGGCATGAGTCTAATGTTGCTGGAACTTTCTGTGTTTTAACTGAACTTAACTGTTACCTTGATCTAATGTAAAATCTCACAATTTTCAAATGTTGATCACGCATTCCAACTTGTTTGAAAATACTGTGCAGTCCAACAGAAATATTGTGTTTTAATTCTTGGTATATTCAGCTTCAAAGAAGGTAAAATTTTACATCAGAGTTTCTTTGTTTAGCATGTGGCCCAAGATGTTTTATTCTAATGATATTATTAATGTCTGAGTTTAACTTATATTTATTTGTAATCAATTAATGGTCTACCCTAGCTTTCACTTAATCATCAAGTGAAGGGAACAATTTAAAGAAACAATTAAGTAGAATACAAGACCTATTGAGCAAGATCTATTCCTACTAAAAATATGAATTTGTAGACATTGACTTACCTTTCTTTTTCAGTAATTAGTTAGAGAAAATGCACTAATTAAAACTAGTAGTGTCATTTTTCTAATGGCAAGTGATTTCTTAATGAACATAAAATTTTACTTGAAGACAGCTTACACCAAAAGAAAACATGTTTCTGTGGAATTCCTTATTTATTTCAAGCTCTGTTTCTCTTTTGGCCACTCAGTACGCAGTTACTAAAAAGTGCTGCATAGCACAAGCGCTGAAGACAGGAAATGGAAGGGAAAATTGAGAGAAGAATATACCATGGAACAAATAAGGCTACCATGGAAGCTCTCTCAACAGTATACAGTATACTTTCAGAAACATTGCACATATTTTTAATACCCTCCTGAAAAGGGATAGATTTGAGCTCTTTACTCAATCCATTGTGTTTTCTGTTAGGAATGAGAGTATTCTCACCACATGAAACCACAGTTTTTCTGAAGCGACGTGCAGAACTTAGGCCCCTTTTTGCCTTTGTGTTTTCAAAAGCTGCATATTATTTCCCCCCATTCTGCTGCTACTTAGAATGAAGAAATGTATTTCAACTGGTAGCGTCAAATGCTATAGACCTCAAATGTCTTTCATCCAGGAATAGGTGTCCTGGCATCTTTCAAGCTCTTCCCCTTGGAAAGGCTGTGTGGCTTGTCACCAGTGGTGTTTTCCAAGGGAAGATGTATGCTGTGTAAGAAGGTCACAGATCCCAAGGCATATGTTTTCCAGCCATCTTGCTACTACAGGCTGTAAACCTGAAACTACCTAGTAATTAGGTCGCCTCTGAACTGAAGATATCCTGACTGTACTACATGTCATCTTGAGGAATTACTTACAAAACCTCATTTCTTTCTGCAAATGGTAAGTTTCACCATGAAGCTGAAAGTGAACTGTCTTTACAAACTTGGAAGCAAATTTTGAGGGGAAATTATTTTATTTTCCCTTTCATATGAAATGTCATTACAAAGAAAATTTTTATATACATATTCCCCTGTAGCTCAGACTGTAAAGAATCTGCCTGCAATGCAGGAGACCTGGGTTCTATCACCTGGTCAGGAAGATCTCCTGGAGAAGGGAATGGCAACTCACTCCAGTTTTCTTGCTTGGAGAATTCCCATGGGCAGAGGAGCCCGGCAGGCTTCACTCCATGGGGTCGCAAAGAGCTGGACACGACTGAGTGACTCAGCCCAGCACAGCACATAGTAGTTTCAGGGGCTCCTTCACGTTGTAATTTACAGTCCTAAACCCTTTGGTGTTTGTCACTTGATGTAGCTTCCCACTTGATGAGATGAAAAAAGAATTCCTAGCATAAAACCTTCTTATTGACATATGTCAGTATGTCAATATTGACATATTATACATATTTCAATGTTAGGGAAGGCCCCAGATTAATTTGTTTGACATTTCACCACAGTCTTCTACCACTCGTTGTTAGAAGAACCACAAATGCATGGGAAACCATAGAATCTTCAGGAATTTCCACTTCTATGTCTCATTAAAAAGTGTTTATTTCCATAAAAAACATACAGTAGTATATTTCATTCACCAGTAAAGAAACAAATTAATACCAATAACTAGAATAAGTGAATTTAAGAGTGATGTACCATCTGCCTTTTCTTACTTAAAACAATTACTCTGATGAGAAAAATCTAACACTAGAAATAAAATAATTTAACCAGAGTTAATTACTGGCAATGGTTATATAATATGCTACAGTATGGTCTCATATCTACTAAAAGACATTGATAGTTTCTATATCCTCCTCAGTAAAATACAAAATTCTCTCAAAATCAGTAATTTTTAGTAGCTGATTGAAGTTTCTCAACAGGTTGTTCATAACCCTTCCAAAAGATTGTTCCTTTTCTCTACTCCCTCTCCATTGTCTTCATGGTGACAGATGGGATTGAATGGCATCCCCCTGACTCTCTATCTCTGGAAGTTTCATTTCCTTTAATGTCAATGCCCTGGGCTGTTGTCTCTCCTCATTGTCCTACCCCCTTTCCACTTTGGAACCCATTATCTCATGAAGTATGGTGGCTTTGTTGCCTCCTCAGGATTTCACTGGTCTGTTGCCGTTCTTTGTAATCACCAATGCATCTCCTTTTGCCATTTCATATTTGCTCTGTGTCCCCCTGCTCCATAGGAAGATATTGGCATTAATATCAGTCATGGGTCACAGAATTTGAAATCCTTTCTGTATCTCAGAGCATTTGAAAATTGTATATAAAATACCATTTGAGTAGTAAAGATGTAGCCATGTTGCTTTCAAAAGTGCCTCCATACTTCTGCAAGTGCAAGGAAATGGAAAATAAAAAGAATCTCCCAATTGTGCAGTGTATAAGAAAGTAACACTTTTCTAACGTTAATGTGGTTGAATGCATACCCTCAATTGCTCAGGTGAAATTTGTCAGTAAATATGAATACAAAAGCAGTCATGTGTCGCCTTCTTTTTCAACCTTTTCTGTACTAAGAGGTGATTATGGAATAGGTGTTAGGTTCCAGAAACTATATTTCTAGAAACTACAGAGGAGAAATTGGAATATTAGGAAAGTTATTCAGTAGTTTCTTCCTGAAAATCGTGATTAACTTCCCAGTTCATCAGAGAGTAATTTGAAACCCTGATCCAGGTTACATCATGTTTTGGTTATAGAGACATCATCAGTATTTCATATGTGTTAATTTTTGTTCATATTATATCTTTCTATTTATTCAAATTACTATTGACCTGAGTATTTTTATCAATTTCAAGAGTTGATTCTCAAAAATTCTGTTGAATGTCTGCTGAATGAAGGAGGAATGGCTGAAAGATTTTTTTTTGGTGATAAAAAATGCACTACAGTTAGAGAGATTTTAAATCCTTCCTGTATCTCAAAGCATTTGAAAATTGCATATAAAATACCATTTGAATAATAAAGATATAGCCATGTTCTTTTCAAAAATGATTCCATACTTCTTCAAGTGCAAGGAAATTGAAAGTAAAAGGTTATATCACTCTGTAATCATGCTAAAAACCACTGAATTTGTACACTGTAAAAGTGTGAATTTGGTATCTGAATTATTTGCCAGTAATGTACATATTTATACCAGTAAGACTGTTATTTATAAAGTAAAAAGAAAAAACTAAGTTGGTATAGTTATGTTAATACAGTGTAAAATAAAGTAGACTTTGGACCTAAGAAAATTACCAGAGACAGAGACAATACATCTGATGAAATTGTCACTTCACTAAGAATAGCATAGCTATCCTAAGTGTGTATGCTACCAGTAACCAAAATATGAAAATCAAAAACTGGTCAAGCTAAAAGGAGAAATAGGAAAAATCACAATTATGATCAAAAGCTTCAACATTCCTCTCAGTAATTGATAGAACAATAGCTATACAAAGAATCAGCAAGGATATATTATCAACACTGTCAGCCAACAGGATCTAATCAAAACATACGAACACTCCTCCCTACTACAACAAAATATACATTCTGTTCGAGCATTCACAGAATATATGCCAACATAAACATAGACCGTAACTGGGCCATAAACCAAACCTCACCAGATTTTAAAGACTTGAAGTCATACAGATGGTACCCTCAAGTTGAAAATGAAAAACAGAAAGATCACAGGAAACTCTCCAAACACTTGGAAACTAAATAATGTACTTCTGAATAACCAAGGAGATTAGAAAAGATGAAAAGCCTCATATCTTCTTAAGAAACTAGAAAAATAAGATCAAATTATACCCAAAGAAAGCACAAGGAAGAAAATAATAAATATAAGCGCAGAAATTAACCAAATGAAAATGCTCCCACATATCACATGTGTTTGCATATGCATGTGAATATGTGCAGGGTTGTGGACATGTATTTGTGCTTGTGTGGGGTATGTGTGTACACATACGTTTGTGTGTGTGTGTGTGTATAGTTAAAATGAGGCTCTGGTACTTCATTTTTCCTCTCTTTACAGCTGCTGAAGATCTTTGGCCAGGTGTTCCAGTCTTCTCCTTTAAATGTCTGTCATTCTTGTCCCATCCTGGGGTACACTCAGGGAGCCACTTCCTCAGAGCAGAAGTCTTGTTACTTCACCAGAACTCTAGCTTCACATACAGATCAGCTTTAGATAGGGTGATCTTCACCCTCACATTTAAAGGAGGGTGCCTTTGTGATTCCTCTGCAGAAGGGTTTCTCCTCCTAATTGCATCATCCTATAGATCTCTCCTGCATAAATCTTTTTATCTGTTCTGCTTGAGTTTCAGGCACAGGTTGACTTTCAAACCTCTTTCTTTCCCTTGGAGAGACATGCTGATTAAGTCCAAGCTGTAAAACTCTTTCTGATTCTAGAAACATAAACTTGGTAATACCTTCCTCCCATTTCCTATAAAAGCTTAGAACCTTGCATTATTACTCTGTGACTCTGTCCTGCACGTTGATTATGGCAAAATGTGTTCACATGCACATGTGTTTACATCCACAAGTTTACAGGCTCATATGTCTGCATAACTATGTCAAAGCCAGGGAAGTGCCAGTGGATGAACCATAGAAACCATCCCAGTGCCTTTATGCCAAACTATGTGCCACTGCATCTGGGGAGTTAGACTCCCTTCAGGGGAGGATGGGCAGTGTTTTTTGATGTGATAACCCCTTCTACCTGACGAGGCCAGAGTCTTCCTAGTGCCTTACTCTTGCCTGTTTGACTGAATGAATTATATTTGACAGTTCTCCCTGGTTTACAGGAAAGAACATTCCATTTACTCACATTAGTCATTCTTGTAAAAAATTGCCATTAAGTTATCCCTAATTGCGGAAAAGACTACTCCTAGCTATTGGTGTTAGACACATTTATTCAAAATCAATCATTTTCTATCTAGAATTTGCATGAAATTTCTATTCTGTCTGTTACTATGTTCATTTTTATTGTTTTTAAGTTGCAAATTACATGGAAGAAAATTTAGCAACTATGCCAGTTTCATAATAGTAATTTGTTCATTAACTAGTTTTTCCTTGTTTTCCAGTTTTTCTTTGAGTAATGAATAATAAGGAAACAGTACTTCAATTTAAAATAGAAATGCATTATAAAATATTTTGTCCACATAAAACATATATTTGTCCAGAAAATCTTTTTTTTCCTCATATGTTGCTATAAAATAGACTCTTCAGCTCTCTCATTGTAGCTTGATTTGTAAGAGATTTCAGCAGTGTCAGCCAAGAACTTTTTCACTTTTTACAGACTGTTATACTTGTTTTATACAGTGAATACACACAAGTGGATATAATCTATAATCAGCCTACATATTCTTTAGCAATAAATGAGACACTCAGGGATGTGTTAACAACTCTCATATCTTCCTGTTACTGAAGTGGCCCAGAAGAGATAGTAAAGCTTCCAAAAGAGGTTAGCTCACTTCCAAAGAGAAATCTGGCTCACCCACTCACAAATAAAAAAATATATAGACACTTTGAGTAAGCTTTTATGATTGCAATATATGAGAATATCCTTCCCTTTATTTTCCCCTTGTGAAAATTAGATTTAATGAACATTTATTTTAGAATGGGGGAAAAAAGAAAACTTGTGTTCCCTGAACATGAAAACAAACCAAGGACAGTTTTTCCCCTGAAATTGATCTGCCTTTTTGCAGCCTCTATCTATGAAAGCAGAGTTGTGATAAGTTTGTGTATTTATTCAGCAAACACTGAGGGAGGATATAACAGTGACTAAGATAGACATTGTCCTTGCCTTCGTGACATGATGTTTTCATGGGGGAATAGACAAAGAAAATGATCAACAAGCAAAATCATTGCAAATTTTGATAAGTGCAATGAAAGAAATTGTTTGATGGGATAAAACCTACTCCAGTTATAGCAATGAAGAAAAGTCTCTTTAGGGAGAGACTATTTTAGCTGATATAGGAGGAAACAGATAGGGTCACAAGTGATCCAGGAAGAACAGCAAGCCTTGAAGCAGGAAAGAACTTTAGAATGGCCAAGAGATGGGGGTATAATGTTTTTGGCTCCATGGGAAACACAGTTAGGCAGAGAAGGGGTTCCAGAAGCTCTATGCCTTCAGATTTATTCTAAGTGCAAGGGGAAGCCATTGAAGATTTTAACCAGGGTCAACATAATCTTATTATCCTGCCTAGTTTGTGGAAGATGCATTAGGGGAGGCCAAGGATAGAGAGAGAACTTTAAAAACAAAAACTTTTTTAGAAGACTAGGCATCCAAGAATAATGGTGTGAGCCAGGATGGAGCTAGAAAAAAACTTTGTGATGTATGTTGGAATGGAGAATTGACGGAAGTTGTTCATGGATTAGAAGCAGGAGGAGAGGTAAAGGGAGAAAGCAGAGGACTCCTCTGTTTCTGGCTTGAGTGTTTGAGTGGATCTTGCTGCCTTTTACTGGAAATGGCCAGATTTCATGTCTGCACAAGGAATGCAGCAGTTTTCCTTACTTCAGTGATGTTAAGCATGCAACGTGGGACATTTAACTTTTATTTCACAATTAGCAATTTTTTTTTTGCATCATAGATATAGATTTCTGCAGTTGCATGACACATTATATGGATAATGTTCATATCAATTGTTTTTATAAATAAGAGAAAGATTCCTACTCTTAAAAGCTATTTCTTGCATGTATCGAGTGGATGTGACACTAACCTTTATCATGGAAAAATAAGCACAAGAGTTGATGTAAAGCTTTTTTCCAAGTGCCCATTGTGTGATCCATAATTCACCCTGGAGAACTAGTACCGTGGGCCTCTCAAATGTATTCATAACAATATACCACCCTAGATTTCTGTTTTATACAGGTCAATGGAGAATCATCACTGCTGAATCAATGTATCTAACTTCTTGAATGTCTGAATTTAAAAAGAATACATTCCTGCTAAGATTCCTATCAACTTTCACTGATTATGTTTCATAAAAGCAAATTCTCGTATGGTGGGCTTTTAAAAGGACCAATTTTCTGCTTCTCTTGACTATATGAGACATTCAGGAATTAATGAAAAAAGCAATGCCTGTCTGGTTTGTAAGCATCACAGTCTTATTTCTGCATAAATTCTCGCAGGTCAACTCAAAAAACAGTTCAGGGTCAAAATCTCATCTAGTCACCTAGATTAAAAACTAATTTCTCTAAAGTATATCCTATATTAAAGCTTTTTCATGCAAATAAATAGCAAGGGCCTTATCCTCTATTCCTTTATTAGTTGGGCATGTCATGAATTTGAACAGAACATTTTGTTCTGTACTCTAATTACATGCGTTATCAGGAAAAATCTATTCCTTGCATACATATCATTAGAAACAGCTCTGCGAGTGTGGTTCTATCATAGGTCTCGTCACGGCAGTTCATCGTAATATTGACAGTTTAATCTTTTTGTTTCATACAAGATTAAAAGTCACTTGATATCCATTTCTTTATAGCTTGGACAGTGAATCCAATTGGACTCAATGCGTATCTAACGACCGTCTCTATCGTGAAGATGGACTCCATTTTTCCAGATATACCAGATAATTATCTCCTGTTATGGGAAAAATGCTTTGTTGATGAGAAAACCCCACAAAAAGTGATTTTCTAAAAAATATTGTTTACTCACAACTAAGTGGCTGAACAAGAGGAATCAACAATATCCTTTCCGTTCAGATGAATAGACAAACCAGTACTGTCACCACCTCTTTATCAGTTTGAAGACACGGTGGTTCTACTTGGTCATTTGGTTTATTGGCTGTTGAAACATAATGGCTACCTTTGAAATGAAATGACTTTTCAAAGCCCTTTATTGGATCTCAGAATCTTGTCACTAAAAAGAAAGAAACAGATGGAAATTGGACACAAAGAAAAACAACCTTCACTCAAAAACTATTTATTAAAATGATAGTAAAATGCCCTTTGTCTGTGAGGTGTAGAGTCACAAATAAGAAATGTGGAAAACTGTAGAGCTGTTGAAATTTAAATTATGTGGCACCTTTCCATCAGAAACGCAACAGTAATTTAGAGTTCAGCTCTCCTGGCAGATTTATGTTTCAGTAAACAAACAAAAGGACTTTCTCGACCGCAGTGCCGGCTGCAGCAAAAGCATCCACATGGATTGGAAAGAATGTTGGGAAATTGATGTGGTTCATTCCTCTTGTTCAATATATTTACATATTTCACCCATACTTATGTTTATACAGAGGAGCAGATAAATATGAATGAGAGTCAGCATAACCCTTCAGAATATTCTGAAACACCACCTGTTGGAATAACTGGAAAATGGAGCCTTGGAAAGGCAGAAGCAGTTTGCAGTTTCTTGTGATCCTGCAAAATTTCTAGTTTAATTTCTGAACCATGTCATGAATGTTATTTCACAACTGAGATGATTTTCCAACAAAGTGCCTAGAACTATGCAAATGAGGAAATGCTTGGTTACTCAATAAAAATGAATAGAGTGGGTTTGAATAGAAAGGAGAGTTTTGAACAGTGGTCTTGAATCTTTGGGAGAGTGTCATCTGTGCTTTGAAAGGAGCAGCAGAGTGGTCATCATCACTTTTTTTGTTCTCGTCAACATCTCAGCAGTCACTTGGGAAAACATGAGATGCTGGGAAGCTTATCTTGGAATCCCAGGCCTTTTTACCCCAAGGCATAGGGACTATCAGGTCAGGCTATGGAAAGGTTTATCAGCCCGTTCTCCTTGCCCAGGTGACCCTGAAGAATTGATGGTAGGAGGTGATCACGCTAGCCCTTGTCAGTGCAGAGGATCAAATTCAGCTACTGTGTGTCATTGCTTACCTTGGAGGTGATTTTTTAGGATTTTCTTTTATGTTCTATCTTGTTACCCACACTTTCAGTATGTATGGCTAAGCAGTCGAACCTAGGTCTCTAAAAGGTTCTTAAGGTTGCTCACTTTTGGTCGCTGCGGCTTTGCACTGCTCTAATCAAGGTGAGGCCCTTCAGGAAAGTGTCTGTGAATTGTGTCAGGCTGTTATTGTTATATGCACTGTTCTTAAAGTCTAACTGGGCGGAAGCCTTTTTTTTTTTTTTTTTTAATTCCAAAGACTTTCCCTGGGAAGAAATGTGTTTTAATTAATCAATAGCCACTTTCATCTTTTCTCTTCTATTCTGATGTTAGTCAGCAGTTGCAACAGGGTATTTACAAAAACTAAAATGCTCTGTCATATATACTCCTCAAATTGAAAGCATAAAGTAAATGAGTTGGGATAGAGTAATCATCAGGACAGTAAGAGTACTTTTCAGGAAAGAATATTTCTTGACCTTTTCTAAATAGCAAATGTCTTCTCAACCTTAGAGGAGAGGTATAATTTATTTTTTAAAGTGTAAAAATATCTGAGGGTGTTAAGACATCAAACACACAAGCACAGGGAACATAAGAAGAGATTAAGACTTCAATTTGAGTTGTCCCTTCAAGGCTGCAGGCTTCATTTCCATATGAGTTATAAGAATTCCACTCAATTTAAACATGACAACTACCTGTGAGATAACAAAGAGGTATATTTGTAATGTAGTATCTGTTTATAATGATTGATAAATGATATCTAGTTTTACAAGAACAGTTATTACTTTGGGCTTTTTGTACTTAGTGAATCAGGAAAATTGGTCTTTATATGAATATATATATTTACATAACTATAAATAATATAAATATATTAAATATAAACATACATTTGTGTATAAATAAAGTAACTTTATATATTTTATATGTAAATATGCACTTATATTTCTTTATATGCACACTTAATGAAAGCCTATTGATGGGTTTTTCCTTTCCTTTTCGCTGGTGATATTCATTGGTAAATATTGTTAAATAGCAACTTTTAAACTGTGAATAATATGTACGACTAATTCCTCTCTCCATAAATCTAATTAAACAAGAGAGTGAGTAAAAAATATGCTCCCAGCTTCTAGTTCATCTTTATAGACATTTGTTAATGATTAACTGAGCAATCAAGTATCTGTATAAACTGATATAACTTTTCATACCATGAGCCTAATTATAGCTCTGGTTAAACACAAGCTACATAGATAGCTAATATACTTTTAACCTGAATAGTAGTCTTAATAGAGCTTATAATTACAGAATTTTTCGGGAGGGGAAGGGTGAGTATGTGGTATGTGAATTATTGCAAATATTCTTCTGTTCAATAACAACGTAAAGAGAACTATTACTTTTATAATCCATTCCACTTGAGCCCAAGAAACCCTCTTGTCATCTCTCAGTTGCCAGGGAGGCCTGGGAATATTTCCACAACCCTAGCACAAAATAAGGACATATTTTGCAGATTCAGTGCCAACTAGATAATGAAGACCCTGCTACTCATAAAGCCTACTTTCTAGTGAGAGAAATTATCTGGCATATTTTATGAATTCATATATGAAATTATGTGGCATATAATCATTCATAACAGTTTCCTATGATCCATTATTTGTGTTACCAGCTGTATTATTTCCTTTTTCAATTCTGATTTTATGTATTTCAGTCTTCTCTCCTTTTTCTTAGTCTAGCTAAAGGTTTGTCAATTCTTTTTAGTATTTCAAAAAATCAGCTCTTAGTCTCACTGGTATTTTAAGCTGTCTTTTCAGTCTATTTTATTTATTTATGCCCTAATTTTTGTTATTTCCTTCCTTCTACTGACTTTGGGGTTCGTATCCTTTTGTGACTAGTTCTTTGAGGTGTAAAAATTGAGCTATCTATTTCAAATATCTCTTTTTTCTTAGTGTGGGTACTTATTACTATAAATGATTTTCTTAGAACTTCTTTTGCTTCATCCCACACATTTTGGTATGATGTAGTTACATTTTTATCTGTCTCAAATTATTTTTTAAATTTTATTTTTCATTTTTTTTTTTGACCCTTTGGTTGCTCAGGGGCATTTTGTTTAATCTCCCCATAATTTTGAATTGCCCAGCTTTTTTCTTGCAGTTGATTTCTAATTTCTTTTCAAGCCTGTGTGAGCACTTAAAACTGGCATGAGGCTCTTGTAGGCAGAATGTAGTCGGATCTTATTTTTTTAATCTATTCTGTCTTTAATTAGAGAAACTAATTCATTTACATTTAAAGTGACTATTAATAAATATGGACTTTCTGTTGCCATTTTAAAGTGGTTTTCTGGCTATTTTATAGTTCCTTTGTTTCTTTCTTCCTCTCTTGCTCACTTCCTTATTGAGTTGATGATTTCCTGTAATAGGATGTTTTGGGTTTTTTTAATTTATCTTTTATATTTACAGTATATTTTTGCTTTATGATTACTGTGAAGCTTACATAAAACTTCTTATAGTTATAACAGTATATTTTCATCTAATAGCAGCTTAACTTTGAAGGCATAAAAATGATCGACATTTTTATACTCCCCCCATGAAATTCTTTATGGTTTTAATGTCACAATTCACATCCTTTTACCCTATCTATCCAGTAATAAATTATTATAATTATAGTTTTGTTTAGCACTTCCCCTCCATTCTGAATTTTACTATATATTTACCTTTTACCAGTGAGTCTCAGTAGGGGGCGGGGCTACTCCAAAACGCTTTCCTTCATCTTAGTTTCCTGGACCATTTGGCCACCTCTAGCTTCACTGGCAATGGCACCCCACTCCAGTACTCTTGCCTGGACAATCCCTTGGACGGAGGAGCCTGGTAGGCTGCAGTCCATGGGGTTGCTACAAGTCGGACACGACTGAGCAACTTCACTTTCACTTTTCCCTTTCATGCATTGGAGAAGGAAATGGCAACCCACTCCAGTGTTCTTGTCTGGAGCATTCCAGGGATGGGGGAGCCTGGTGGGCTACCGTCTATGGGGTCGCACAGAGTCGGACACGACTGAAGCGACTTAGTAGCAGCAGCTTCACTGGAGTTTGAGGAAGTAAGTTAACTTTATCTGGGAACACAAAATTGTTGCTTGCACAAAATCAGCATGTAGTTAATAAGGACAAGGGGAAAATGGATGTTCAACAGGCAGTTAACAATATCTACCATACTATAAAAATACTACTCATGTCATTCAAATGGTTCAATCTGGAAGTTATCCATGCAGCTTATGCTCATGGACACATCTTTGTAATTCTTTACTTTTCCTTCTTTATTGCAATCAAAGTCAAAGAGAGAGCTGGCGTTTTGTATAGATCATACCTGGTTGCTTTCATCTCTTTCGTGGCCTCTTTCCCTTATAAAACTGATGCACTTGTTGCTTAGCAGGACTTCCCCAGGACATTGTATTCTCCAACACAATGGGTGGCTTTGTCAGCCTACTGCCTGCTAGGGTTTTATTGAGATTTCTGTCTTCCAGAGATGGATGTGAATTTTCAGTAAGCATCCATACTCTAATTCTCTGGAACTTTTTGGTCATTTCTAGATATCTTAGAGGGCATGACAGATGTCGAAAATAGAAAATAGAAAAAGGCAAAGTTAACTGAATTACTGAATAACTGAAATTGTTCTCATCGGATCTATTATTCACTAAGACACCAGAGTGACTGTTGAAAATGTATCCCTGATCATGACATTACCAAATGTCATGATAGTTTTTGCATCCCTTCCTCCCTGGTAGGAAATAATACTTGGCATGACATTTAATGACCTCTGTAATTTGACCTCTTCCTGTCTTACCACCAACTAGTCCTCAGCCTTGCCGTTTTAGCCTCAAATAGCATGAAATTTCCTTCCTGTCCTCATATGTATCAGGCTGTTTTCCGTTATTCTGCCTTTGTTTTTGCTATGACCTCTTTCAGGAGTTACCCTCCCCCCACATCCTCACCTGCCTACCTCTTGCTGTCTCTTTAAGTCATTGGTTCTCAATTCAGTGATCTCTCCCATTCCCAGTCAGGGAACATTAGGGACTATCTAAAGATACTTACAGCCATCCCTACTGACAAGAAGATGCTTCTGTATCTAGTGTGTAGAGGTCAGGGATGTTGCTAAACATTCTGTAATTCACAGAACAGCTTCCTACAACAAAGAATCATCTAGCCCTAAATGTCAGCCATGCCACGGGTTGAGACATGCTTCTTTATATATTCATTCCTCCAGAAAAAGAAACTGTTTCTGAATTTTCCAAGACTGTCTTAGGTAACTCTCTTCATGTTGCCATAAAACTATTGAGATTTCTTGAGAACCTTATGGGCTTCCCAAGTGATACCATGGTAAAGAACCCACTTGCCCATGGAGGAGACGTAAGAGATTTGGCTTCAATCTCTCCGTCAGGAAGATCCCCTAGAAGAGGACATGGCAACACACTCCAGTATTCTTCTCTGGAAATTCCATGGGCAGAGGACCCTGGTGGGCTACAGTCTGTGGGGTCTGTGGGACATGACTGAGCATGCACACACACATGAGAACCTTATACTTTGGTGATAAAGAGCTTATTAGAGTCAGAATCTTCGATTTTGAATTCAGTTTTACCATTCTGTCCACTAGAAAGTTATTGAGCCTTCATTTCCTTATCTTTAAATTTGGTATCAAAGTCATGTAGCTGTGGTATGATTGAATGAGATAATGCATTTAAAGTGCTTCATGCAGTGCTTGTAACTCAGTATGGAGTAGCTGCTGAGGCTGCTGTTATTGTTGCTATTGTGCTTATCATTTTTTATTCCTCTGCTTCTAGAATCAGATACAGATTTACCAAGAAACCAGTGAAGCTTAAACTTCAGAGCCCCTCATTTTGCTTGGGGCCCTTCCAGTGACCCATACCTTTCTGTATTCAAGATTTTACATTACTGTGTCGAAGCCCCTTCCCACCTCCCTGCTTCCTCTCTGTTATTGAATGAGCTTCAGGCTCTACAGAGTTTAGATTTGCGTCTCTGGTCAGGACCTAGGATAAAGCCTTGATATTGGGACACAATAAATATTTATCCGTCAGCAAGTTGGTCAGCCTGGAGAGAAACGTGCTTACCCATTATTGCCTGTTTTTTAAAAACCCATCAGGCTTAAACTCTCATTGCTGCCCTTCTTCCTTGTTGTTGGAGTTCTCTAGAAGACATTTCACCCTATCATTCAGGAAACAATGGCATCCCTCCACCTTTTGTTCTCTATTTCCAGTAGAGGATTCACCATTGTCAAAAGGACAATGAGGAAAAAATAAGTATGTGTTATCACTGATTATTTACTGAGGAGAACTCTGATATAACTGCAGAAGAAAAGGCCTGTTTCCATGGGGACTGTCTGGGTCTGGGAAATGTTTGTTAGCACAAACTTCAAGTTATTACAGCATTCACTATACAGTTATCTGACTTGCATAGCTTCTCAATCTCAGCTGGCTCCAACATCCCACCCTACATTTTCAGAAATAAATGCTTGTGTATGTGTCTGTGACGGGCTTCCAGCCTTCCAGTGTCAAGGTTGACATGCCAGGAAAAAAAGAGCTGCACAGGTCAATAAGGAAAAAACATACGGTGGCTGAATAATTCTGAAGTCTGAGCTGGCATTGAAAACTACACGAAGCATTAGAATTCTGACCACAGGGAAGTCCAGTGACAAGCACCTAATAAAAATGGAAAGATATTAATAGAAAAAGAATCTCAGGAAAATTAAACTCTTAAGGTAGCAAGACTAAAATAAGAATTAGAAATAATAATGCAAATATCCAACTTTTCTCACAGTATGGCTGATTATTCGAGTAGGATAGCTTGTAGCTTTTCTTCCCTTAAATTTGGTATCTGATCATTATCTCATACAATCCATCCTTTAAAGTAGAAATCACACAGGTCTTCACTGAGAAACCACAGGCAAAATTTTCCTCTTGACTAATTCCCATCAGTAACTGCCATTTTCATCAGTCCTTATTATGATTAAGATGGAGGCTGGGGAGGGAACAGCCACATTTAATCCTTTTGATCTAAGAAAAAGTAAAAGATGAAACCAAAAAGGAATGTTTCATCATGGTATAAGTTCTCATTTGCTTGTCTGGGAGCCTCAATTTCCTTATCTGTAAAATGAGGTTTGTAATATTTACCCATGAGCTGAGGTGTGGGAGAGATCTGTATGATGGTGCTTTCTCCTCAGAGACTTTTTTTCATGGACCTATTGCTTTAATGCAGATGGTGATTGCAGCCATGAAATTAAAAGACACTTACTCCTTGGAAGGAAAGTTATGACCAATCTAGATAGCATATTAAAAAGCAGAGACATTACCTTGCCAACAAAAGTCCGTCAGGTCAAGACTATGGTTTTTCCAGTGGTCATGTATGGATGTGAGAGTTGGACTGTGAAGAAAGCTGAGTGCCGAAGAATTGATGCTTTTAAACTGTGGTGTTGGAGAAAACTCTTGAGAGTCCCTTGGACTGAAAGGACATCCAACCAGTCCATCCTAAAACAGATCAGTCCTGGGTGCTCATTCTAAGGACTGATGCTGAAGCTGAAACTCCATTACTTTGGCTACCTCATGCAAAGAGTTGACTCATTGGAAAAGACCCTGATGCTGGGAGGAATTGGGGGGCAGAAGGAGAAGAGGATGACAGAGGATGAGATGGCTGGATGGCATCACCGTCTCAATGGACATGTTTTTGGGTAAACTCCAGGCGTTTGTAATGGACAAGGAGGCCTGGCATGCTGCGATTCATGGGGTCGCAGAGTCGGACACGACTGAGCAACTGAACTGAACTGAACTGATTGCTTTAGTTAACTATAAGGGCATGCCAGTGGCTTCAACATTGATGGCTTCAGCCCAGACCCCTTTACTAAACTCTCAGTTCATATGTTCTGTGCTCTGAGAACATCTCTATTTGTCCTTCTCCAAGGCACCTTAAATGCACACATACATACCAAAATCATCGTCTTTCCCCCAACATCTGGTGCTTTTCTATGTTCTCCAGTTCATGAATTTCACATCACCATTTATATGAACAAACCAGAAACCTAAATGTCGCTTTTCCAATCTTCAGTGACTTTATTCTTCTCAGTATAGAGCTAAAGCATTCTGAATGTAGTCCTGGGTTGCCTTATGTCTATGAAGACAGGACTATAAAAGAAAAGCAAAGATTTTTTTATATACTGTAGTATAGTAATCTTTTTAATATAGTATGGTAAGATTCTTTAATAAAGTACTTTGTGTCTGAACCAGTGTAGCACCTGGAAGTAAATAGATACAGTTCCCTGATCTGTTAACCTGCAGGGATGGCACCAGTACATGGGCAAAGAGTGCTATAAAAAGGAGATTCTTAATGTGAAATAGACATGATTTCATTTCTTTTAGATTACCGAGAAAGGCAAAGGAAAACCGATAGACTTTAAAAGAAGAAAAAATGAAGAAAGAAAGTAGAATTGAAATTTATTTTCTTCCCTCCAAGGACATATCACGTTTATCAAAGGAAATAATATGACTCTTAAAAATGTTTGTGATTGCCTTTTAATTTCTATTCAGTAACATCACTCAAGTAGCACTGTGTAGCCTGTTGGAGAATATGAAACTAGCCTGAGAGAATGTTCAATTATGTTTGCAACTTGCTTTTATTTCTCATATGAGTACATTTCAATATTCACAGCTGCTACTGATCTCTATTTTAGGATTTCTGTTGCAATTCTAATGCATTAACTTTTTTAAAAAGTACTATATAGAGTCACATAATTTAGGACTCAGTAGGATATTTGGGATTGTCTAGTTTGTCACCCTCATTTCCAAGAAAGAAGAAAAGAAAAAAAGTGGGATACGGTGGGGTTAAGACTTGTCCAAAGTTATCTATAGCTTTTCAGAACTCACTCTGGAACCTAGACTTTGTGACTCTACCTAGTCCCCTCCCTCTGGCATTGGTATTCTCTACCTGTTCTGTTTTAAACTTTCTTTCTTTCTTTTTTTTTTTTTTTAACAAAAGAGTTCTCTCACAAAAGTTTACTGAGAAATTTGTTTTGTTAAATTCTCTTTACATGCTTCAGGGCACTCTCATGGTAACAAAAATAAAATGAAACTGATATAAAACCAAGTAAAATAAATGTTGTTTCTTGATCAGTTCATTTCCATGTTACTCCTTCTTCATTTTCCCCTAATGCCCTCTGCATCTACCATTCTGAATCTTCTTTTGACCTTGATTTTAACAGTTGCTGCAAACTTATCAGTAATGGCCCTTTGAATTCATTGCCAAAATAATCTAAACCTATTATTAAAACATTTATATCCTCACTTGTCTACATTTAAGCATTAAACTTCAATTGAAAGTTGAAAGCAATAGAATAACTGTATTTTAAACCTCTTGGTAACTGGCTTCTTAACCATCTTTTTAAGGAATTTGAATTAATTATTAAAATAAGAGATTATTTGCCTTGAGATTAACTGCTTGGTTTTTAAAGCCAATTTGTATGGGTAGGCAGCCTGCTGTTCCCTGCACATTAAAATTCAGAGTACACAAAGTAGATCTCAGTTTTGTTTAGCTTCTATGCAGATCTCACAAAATATTACAGTGCCCTTGAATCCAGTATACTCATGTGAAATCCATGTGAGGTGTATTTCTCTACATGTATCACCCAGCGACACAAAATCTCACAGACTAGTAACGCTGTCTCCATCAGGAAGTACCATCTATCAGTGACAAATGTAATAAGTGCAAGTTGCTCAATCGTGTCCGACTCTTTGCAACCCCATGGACTATATAGTCCATGGAATTCTCCAGGCCAGAGTACTGAAGTGGATAGCCTTTCCCTTCTCCAGGGGATCTTCCTAACCCAGGGATCGAACCCAGGTCTTCCTCACTACAGGTGGATTCTTTACCAGCTGAGCCACAAGGGAAGCCCAAGGATACCGGAATGGGAAGCCTATCCCTTCTCCAGGGGCTCTTCCCAACTCAGGAATCGAACTGGGGTCTCCTGCATTGCAGGCGGATTCCTTACCAACTGAGCCATCAGGGAAGCTCTGATAAATATATTAAGAACATATGTAATTTTTTTAAGTTAGAAAACATTTTTACCCACCCCCACCCCACATATAAGCAAAACCAGGCAAGCATATACCAAAGCAAGCTTGGGAGTATTAGTTCAACTTCATTGTGATGCTTATAACTTGACTGAAGTTTCTCTAAGTGTCCTAGAAATTAGAGGTCTTCATTTGCAAAGAGCTCTTGGGCCCTGGTCACTCTGGTTGGTTCAGAAGTAAATATTTGTGCTAATCAGAGCTTCTGAAGGTCAATACTTTTTATCTGAACTATTGGGAAGGGAGATTCTTGCTTCAATAAAAATACTCTGCTGTACTATGCTTAGTCACTCAGTCGTGTCCCACTCTTTGCGATCCCATGGACTGTAGCCCACCACGCTCCTCTGTCCATGGGGATTCTCCAGGCAAGAATACTGAAGTGGGTTGCCATGCCCTTCTCCAGGGAATCTTCCCAACCCAGGGGTTGAACCCAGGTCTCCCTCTTGCAGTTGGATTCTTTACCAGCTGAGCTACCAGGGAAGCCCTGATAAAAATATAGTTTTCCTTTAATATGCAAACATAGTTTGTATTACTCTTAGTTTATAATTATACAAGTCTCACAAAGAACTTTAAGCGAAATACCCAATTCTGTGATTGATCGGGTGTGGAACTGAAACAATGCTATGCTGATTAATATGTCTTTCAGTGCTAACAGTCATTAGTTCTAGAACTCTCTCCTTATTTTTGCTTCTTTATGGAAATCACATCTATAATTGGTTTGGTCTTTCTATTGAAAAGTACAGAGCAGACAATCTTAAATACAGGGCATCTTACATTGCTTATTG
The DNA here is from genome assembly GCF_963930625.1 of Muntiacus reevesi. Classification (NCBI taxonomy): domain Eukaryota; kingdom Metazoa; phylum Chordata; class Mammalia; order Artiodactyla; family Cervidae; genus Muntiacus; species Muntiacus reevesi. The sequence continues at coordinate 92,819,811 of NC_089252.1, forward strand.
ACCAACTGAATTATTTCCTAAATTTCTCCTCCCTTTTGTGATGTGAAAGAATAAGGCTGGCATTTGCCTCTGTGGTTTATTTCTTGATTCTCTCGTACCTAAATTTCTTTTGTACAAGGCCTCTCAACCTATATAATAAAAACCTATCATTTCAGTCGCTCAGTCGTGTCTGATTCTTTGCGACCCCAAGGACTGCAGCACGCCAGGCTTCCCTGTACATCACCAACTCCCAGAGCTTATTCAAACTCACATCCATCACGTCAGTGATGCCATCCAACCATCTCATCCTCTGTTGTCCCCTTCTCCCCCCACCTTCAATATTTCCCAGCTTCAGGGTCTTATCAAAAGAGTCAGTTCTTTGCATCAGGTGGCCAAAGTATTTGAGTTTTAGCTTCAGTATCAGTCCTTCCAATGAATATTCAGTACCGGTTTCCTCCAGGATTGACTGGTTGGATCTCCTTGCAGTCCAAGGGACTCTCAAGAATCTTCTCCAACACCACAGTCCGAAAGTATCAGTTATTCAGCGCTCGGCTTTGTTTATAGTCCAACTCTCACATCCATATTTGAATACTGGAAAAACCATAGCTTTGACTAGATGGACCTTTGTCAGAAAAGTAATGTCTCTGCTTTTTAATATGCTGTCTAGGTTGATCATAGCTTTTCTTCCACAGAGCAAGTGTCTTTCAATTTCATGGATGCAGTCACCATATGCAATGATTTTGGGACCACCAAATATAAAGTCACTGTTTCCATATCTATTTGCCATGAAATGATGGGACTGGATCACTTCTGAAATGCCAATACTTTGGCCACCTGATGTCAAGAACTGACTATTTTGGAAAGACCCTGATGCTGGGAAAGATTGAGGGTGGGAGGAGAAGGGGATGACAGAGGATGAGATGGTTGGATGGCATCACCGACTTGATGGACATGAGTGTTAATAAGCTCTGGGAGTTGGTGATGCACAGGGAAGGCTGGCGTGCTGCAGTCCATGGGGTCACAAAGAGTCAGACACAATTGAGTGATTAAACCAAACTGATGGGACCAGATGCCATGATCTTAGTTTTCTGGATGTTGAGCTTTAAGCCAACTTTTTCACTGTCCTCTTTCACTTACATCAAGAGGCTCTTTAGTTCTTCTTTGCTTCATGCCGTAAGGGTGGTGTCATCTGCACATCTAAGGTTATTGATATTTTCCCATCAATCTTGATTCCAGCCTGTGCTTCATCCAGCCTGGCATTTCACGTGATGTACTCTGCGTGTAAGTTAAATAAGCAGGGTGACAGTATACAGCCCTGACATACTCCTTTCCCGATTTGGAATCAGCCTGTTGTTCCATGTCCGGTTCTAACTGTTGTTTCTTGACCTGCATACAGATTTCTCAGGAGGAAGGTCAGGTGGTCTTGTATTCCCATCTCTTTCAGAATTTTCCACAGTTTGTTGTGATACACACAGTCAAAGGCTTTGGCATTGCCAATAAAGCAGAAGTACAGTTTTTCTGAAACTCTCTTGCTTTTTCAATGATCCAGTGAATGTTGGCAGTTTGATCTCTGGTAGCAAAAAGTAATTATGTCAGGGGAAGTTTAGATAAATTTATGACACTCACCATTGGTGTTTTAGAGACTCAGATAGTCATGTGTTCCAAGTGAATTCACACTCATGACTGAATGGCATTGAGAAAACTGTATTTGTATTTCAGTACTTATAACATCCCTGAACCATTTTGTTTGAGTTTATTTTTTTCCGCCTGATATCTACTCTTCCCTATTCCTGATATACTAACACCTGAGATTCTAAGAGGACTCACTTTTCCCTACTTTTCTCACTTTTTATTTTTAAAATTGTAATAAAGATGGTGTACAATGCTATATGTTAAGGTGCACAACATAGTTATTCATGATTTTTAAGGTTATATTCCCTTTATAGTTAGTATAAAATATTGGCTGTATTCCTTGTATTGTACAATATATCCTTGTAACTAGTTTATTTTAAACATACTAACTTGCATTTCTTAACCCAATGCCTGTGTTGCCCCTTCCCCTCCCCAGGATTGGTAACCCGTAATTTGTTCTCTGTAAGTCTGTTTCTGTTTTGTTGTATTCACAAGTTTGTTGTATTTTTTAGCTTCCACTTAGAAGTGATATGATATCACTTCATTCTTTTCTGATTTATTTTCCTTAAGATAATGCCCTCCAGGTCCATCCTGTTGTTGCAAGTGGAAAAATTTGATTCTTTTTTTCTATGGCTTTTTACCTTCACGTGGACATGTAGATGTGGGTACGCATTTATATGTGTTGTATGAATCCATGTATACCTGAATGGATATGCATAATATATTCATACAAACCCATGTGTAGTTCATACTACTTTTATATTATTCATAATATTTTTATATTGTTTTATGTTGTTATATATCTCTGACTTAGGTGGGGGAGGAATTTATTAGTACCTTTCCTGGCTCAGTCATAGAACATTCTTCTAATTAGTTCAATAAAATCACCCAATATTTATATAACTCCAGAGCTAATATTCAGCAAGTATTTACCAGTACAGTCATACCATTTCTATAGCCAGCACTAATTTTATGGTTGTCCATTCTGCTTGACCAGTGTGCATGCCATACTTACAGTTGGAATTAGCAGCCTGACTATATGCTTATACCGGCCATCAGAACCAAGTCTCCAGACTCCAGATGAGTCTCTCTGTGACTCAGAATTTAATCCCACATGTTCAGAGAATATTCCTGCTTCCCCCAGACACGGCTCACCATAATCAAAGCTTAGAGGAGCATGTTTTTTCCTGGAAAGGAAAGGTGAAGAGTAGAACTCTTGTCTCCTTATACCTGCAATAGACTGAAGGCAGGATAACTTTTTAGACAGAGTTGCATGTTTAAGATCTCTTATCCTCAATTCAGTCCCAAACAGAGAGCCAGACCCTTGGTCTCTTTTTGCCTTTGAATTTTTGCAGGATTGAAAACAAAATCTTGGAATTTCTGCTCCTGTTATCTTGTGTTAATACCTGAATTCACTGTATTCATATATGAGGGTCAAGGAACAAGGAGAGCAGTGTGTCTCTTGGCAGAGAAGTAGAAGGATGCCTCACCTTTGGGGATCCACACTGAAATGGGGCAGGTTGATGACAGCATACCTTGCCTCTATTTTCCATCAGATAAGTCTATCAGAATTCAAGTCACACACAGTAGTTTCCCTCAGCTGAAAGAATAAAGGTTTGAGTACCTTAATCTGATTTAGGAGCATATATTTTTAATTTAAAATGTATAATTTTCAAATAGTGAGGACAAAAGTAAGTAGGGAAAATAGAAAATGGGTATTCCTTACCCAGCTGAAAATTGGGATCAAAGAGTCACACCTGTGGTGCCCATGTAGAACAGGCTCGTGGAAAGCAGGAGTGAGATTTGCAGTGAGAGCGTCTTCCTTGGACCTAGGGCTTGTTCATGAACAATCCTGACGGGACCATGTGTGGGAAGAGTTACCTGGTATTCCATGTACGAACAGGCTGGGTAAACTGTATCATGGCTCTGTGGGATGTTGAGGTCAAGGTTGGCTAGTTCAAGGTGATGTACAGTTTTTCAAGGACGTGCACAGTTGTCCACATCCTAGGACTGAATCTTTTTTGTTGTGTTTGCAGAGCTTCAGCCGGGACTCTAACTTATTTGAGAAATTTTTGCTCCATGTGAATAATGCCCCAAGGCTTTCAAGGAGAAAAACATGTGCACCTCGACACAAAAATCTATGGGTTTCAGTGCAAAACATTCCAGTGGGGAGATTTTAAAAATTAATTTGTATTCGAGGCAGCACAATATGGAATATTTGAGGCATTTAAGAATTTTAAATATGAGGGAGTGTGCTGAATGAGGAAGCTGTTCATTTGAAATAGTATATCAGAGTTTAGAACAGGTGGGGAAACTCAACTTTCTTTTTTTAATGAAGAAAATGTTGCAAAATTGAGTTTTGCTTTGCCCACACAGGAGCACTAAGAAACCAAAGCAGCAGACTTCAACTCTGCTAAAGAGCTCTGGATGTACAATATTGCAGTCACTTCTGCACATTCAGTGCAAGCCACCATGTGTGTTTGTAAACAACTAAAAGACCCAACTAATCTTGAGCAATACACAAATGAGCCATCTTTGAGAATGCCAGTCGCCTGCTAATAACTTTCTAAAATTGCTCTCCAGCACTAATTGAAATCATAAATCCTTATCACATTCAAAGCCCAACCACTGTATACCATTAGCTCACCACGGTTCTTAATCTTCTTCTTCTGGGGCACTTTCTTGCTGTATCCTTCCTCTTGGAGCAACCACATTTATTATTACAGTTCAAACACCTGGCAGTATCCCTCCTGGAGATACTATATAACATCTTTCTAAGCACGTCACTATGAGGGCATGCTTAATAGGAATATCTACCCCAATCCCATTGGAACAAGGTCAAACAATGTCAGAGAAATATATTTACTCATTTCATCCTAGATGCCTGTAGATAACATAGATCGAAAGAATATTTAAATTCTGTTTTGTTAAGACAGGCTACTTCTGTTATATAGTGGAGCAGGTAGGAGGTTATGGTTGCCTCTAGACAATTTGCCAGACAAGAAAAATGGCTTTGCAGACCATCTGACAGCTTTATTCTTATGGCTCCGGCAGAAAAATAGGCAAAAAAGATTGCAGAGGTGGCTGAGTGGAATACAACACAACAGTTCAGAAAAATATTAACTGCTTGTAAAATGAGTGGGAGGATATAGTAAAGGAACTGGCATTTCAGTTATATAAAACCACTTATTACAATATTTTTATAGCCAAATTATACTCCTTTTCTGTGCGGTATCTTTGAGTCTGTTGCCCGGAATAGATGGGAAAGAATCTTTCCACAAGGCAAGGAATGTTTATGTGGAAAGAAAGAGAAGGAGCAGCTATGAATCATTTTATGGATGAATTATGTTTATTATCACAAGAAAGATCCCCTGGAAGTTTAGGTCTGATTTTACAGTAGATTGTGCACTTTTACAGATCTGTTCTGGCCCCATTTATTTGCCTGTACAACCACTCCTGGGCCTTCCAATAGACACTTATAACTAATGTGGAATGCTCTGATACTTGTATCGAGACGAGTCCGCTTGGGGCCTTAAAAAGCTGAGACAACAGTGAATACCTTGAAATGGAAAAGACAGACTCTGTAAAGTATTTTCTGAGATGACGGCCCACCTTATAGAGTCATCTTCAGCTCATCGCTTTTAACCAGCCTCTCTCATTAAACACAGAAGAGAAATCGGCCTCTCAACTCTCTTGTAAGAGTAATAAGGACCTGTACATTTCCTGACAAAGCTCTTTTTTTGGCATAAAAAGTGAAGAACACAGACCATGCACCCTCAGCAATAGTACATCTTGTAGTTGTAAGTAGTATCTGTCAAAGAGAAAAATCCATAATGAAATACTTGGGAAAATACAGACTGATACAGGATTAAGTAGCTTTTCATCCTGCAGGACTTCTCAGGTCTTTGGATATCCTAATATGCATTTCAGATCTTTAAGACAGGAATATATGCATTTCTGATATTTATTTTACCACAGAGATCTTTATTTTATGGAAACTAGCATGTGGCCAGTGTTCCTTTCGATACTGTAAGGAGTAATGCACTTTTATACAAGACTCTCTTGTATAAAAGAGTCCTGGATAACAAGTCCTGATACTTTTAAGAATCAGGCAGATTTAAATATTTGCCTTTTAAAATTTTTTTAGAGTTCTCTGTTGTCTCCATTTGTCATAGAATAATGATCAATGCCTTTATTTACATTCAAAAATCACAGATGATCTAGTCTTGTATTGTCTCCCTTTATGACCCATTATGGAGCTTTCTTTGCCTCTCACACACTGACTCGATGGTCATGAGTTTGAGTAAACTTAGGGAGTTAGTATAGACAGGGAGGCCTGACGTGCTGTGATTCATGGGGTCGCAAAGAATCAGACACGACTGAGCGACTGGACTGAACTGAACTGAACTGATGGAGCTTTCTTTGCCTCTCACACTCTAGTTCAATTTGTTCGTTGCTTTTCTCTTATATACTTTGTACTTCTCACCTCTATATCCTTGAAGACAATACTTCCTCTTTCTGGAAAAACTATCTCTTATTTCTACCTATTTGGGACCTAGACTTTTTCCACGATCATGCCAAAGGCCACCTTCCACAAATCCTTTGGTTTTGCATTTGGAAATCATTCTTTCCTGCTTTAATGTTTGCTATTGTATTTGGTATGGACCTTGGCCATAGCTTACATCAGCCTTCCAGTGTTCTGACTGTTTGCTACTTTCTGAGTCCTTTGAGGCCAGGGACTAGGTAGTCTTGTCTTGTTTGTCTTTGGCCACAGAGCCTGTTACATTGTCAAAACAGAATCTAGGTCAAGCTAAATTGAGATATTTAACCCCTAATCCCCATTTTTACTTGGCTTTCTCTCTTCAGCTTCCCTGCAGTGTTTTTGAAATGGGCCAGACAATAGGATGATGGCATGTTCCACCTTAGAGCTGGCCTAAAACCATCCTTGCAAGTCTGAGTGTACTGTGCTTTGCTTCAGTGTTACACTGTCTATTTCATACATGCATGGCTGACAAGGTGCTCCTGACTGGGAGACAAATTTATCAGAACTTTGTAGTTTACCTGCAGAATTGCTCTAGACTTAGATGCATAAGGCTGAGCCTACAGGGAGGAGAGGCAGTTGAACTTACAGGAGGTCTAATTCACCCTCTGTCTCAGGTCTAGCAAACACGCGTGTGCACACATGTATCCCTGATGAAGATGCTGTCTCCAAGTTCTTGCTTTACTCAGGCTTTGAAGCCCCTTCCTGATGACATTCAGGATGACAGAGGCCGTATAATCACAGTCTTCTCAGCTTTTGTTCCATGAGATTTCTTCACTGAGTACTGGCTTAGCTCTGTGCGAGTTCACTCTCATAGAGGCTGGTGGCAGAACTCATTTCCCATGGCTGTGGGACTTGTGGCAGTTCACTTCTTCCTCAAAGTCAACAATACAGAGAAAGAAACAGACTTCAGTAAGATTACACTGCAGTGTGATCAACATGTCCCATCCCCTTTGCCGTGTAACACTGGTTGGAAGCCCAGTCAAAGGTCCTGCCCACCGTTGAGGGGAAGGGAATCACAGAAATGTATAAATATGGCTGCCATCTTACTGCCTGTCCTCCACAAGAGGGATGCTGGCAATAGCAGTGGTTTTGTGGGTTGTTGTGGGGATTAAACGAATTGTGGGGATTAATTAAACATGTTGTGGGGATTAATACAGAAAAAGTGCCTGCTACTTAGTATGTGTCCTGTAAGGGTTCTCTGTTTCTAATCAGACCTGTGAATGGAAGAGCAAACTGGATTGGAATGAGTGAATGAATGAATGAGTGAATGTAGATACATGCAAGATTTATAACTGGGTAGATTTCCCAAGCAATCTCTTTGCACAGGCTGAATTCCCCAGTGGTTTCAGATCAGCATCTGTGAGCTCTGCCGTGGGTGGTGTTGAATGTCAACTGTAGGTGGGTATTACTTGCCTTAGTCATCTGTAACTAATTTCAGGCACACTCTGTTTTCAGGCAAATGTCGGTAATTGCCATTTTTGCTAATTGTGAGAATGACTTGTTTGCCATCTTCTCTCACAACTCTTAAGAATGTGAGTTGAGAATCAAGGAATGGGCTTGAATGAATTGACTTCCTCCTGTGTGAGAAACTGAGGTATCAATTTGGCGCCACACGCTGGCTTGTAGGCAAAGTTCAGACAATCATAGAGCTAGGAATCAGCTCAGAGATGCTGTGGCCAAGCACAGGCTCCCTGGTCCACAGACAAAGTATACAAAAAATGAATTTCCTTATTTCATCTGAATGCATTTTCTGTGCCAGACTTTGTGCTAGTTGCTCAGGAAACAAAGGAAAGGAGACAGACAAAAATCATGCTTGTAGAATTTTTACTGTATGATTCCTGAATTCTTTGACATGCCATCCATTGAGAGGGAGGAGGAATTTATGTCTCCTCTCCTTGAATCTGGGCTCTATTGAATGTTGACAAATAACCTATGGCAGAAATGATGCTGTGTCAGTTTCTAGTCCCAGATGTTAAGGAATTTGCAACCTCCATTCCCTACCTCCATGCTTGCTCTTGAAACCTAGTCACCTTCCCACCATGGAGAGGCCCTGTGCAGATGAAATCATAGCCACAGTTACCTGCCAGCCATGTGAGGATGCCATCTCAGAAGTATATCCTTCAGTACCAATAGAACTGACACTACATAGAACAGGGCTGAACTGTTCCTTTGAGCTCCTACCCAAATTATCACTGTTGTTTTGAGTTCCTACATTTTGGGCTAGCTTGTTCTACAGCAGTAGATAGCTGGGGCAATGCCCTTACAGTCTGAAAGAGGTTAACAGAGACTAGTCAAAGCCTCAAGCTGGCAACCTATATCTATATGATGAGATCATTGCTCTGCAGGATAAAAACATCTGTGAGACTGTCAAACTAGGAGTTCTGACTTAGGCTGTACAGCCAGAGAGGGTTTCCCTGAAGTGATGCTTGAGCTGAGATTGAAAGGAGCTAACTGGGTGAAGGTGAAGCAAGAAAGAGCTGTGGCAGGGCCTCATGGTGTGCAGGAGCATGAGATATTTGAAGAGGGAAGAAAATCAGTGTGAATTAGGGGCAGACACGGGGTGCAGGGGGTGAATCAAGGAGCTGCCGTCGAGATGGGCAGCATCCAGGTGTTAGAGTGGGCCGGTCCCCGTGTCGGGCAATATTCTGTGTTCTCACAGGATGAGACTGTAGGGCTCACAGGCATGTGTCAGATGAGTGGGAGGGAGAGTGGAGAAACTTGACAGGGGATTTGGTAAAATTTGCGCATCTTTGCCTACAAATGCAACCCATCGTGAGTGACCTCAGTGATGGCCTGGGGTGGGAGTGCTTGATCAGTAAGAAATTGTTTCCTGACAGGAGAAAGGCTGAAAGACTTTTTCTGAAGAGTTCTAACTCCTTTTTCAAGCTGCTTTTCTCAGCTGACCTAATTCAGTAGCACTGTCTCCAGGAGTTTTTAATAGATTCACAGGGGCTAGTGTTTCACAGTCTGTTCTCTATTTTTACATTTTTACAGTGAAGACATTCTTCCTTACAGCTAAGCATCTTTGCTGGAAATTTGGGCTGCTTTCTCTCCTGTTGCCTCTGTTTAGACAAGAACACAGAACACAGGCCTTGACATGTATTTCACTCATGTATGTGAGAACAGTTGCTTCCACTATGTTCTGTCCTCCAACTTTTCCAATTGTCCCTTATCTTTCAGGCAGTATCTCCTGCCTTAATCCTCAGATTCACCCCTTCCTTCCTTCCCACACCCACAGCATGTCCATATCCCTTCAAACCTGAGTCTCAGCTTCATGTATGTGTGCTAAGTCACTTCAGTGTTGTCCAACTCTTTGCGACACTATGGAGTGTAGCCTTCCAGGCTACTCTGTCCGTGAGATTCTCCAGGCAGGAATACTAGAATGGGTTGTCATGTCCTCCTCCAGGGGATCTTCCTGACCTAGAAATTGAACCCGAGTCTGTTGCATCTCCTGAATTGGCAGGGAGGTTCTTTACAACTAGCACCATCTTGGAAGCCTCCAGTTTCATGTAAACAGCAAGTATGTTTTTGTGAACTGGACATTAAGTACTAGGGATTCAGGAGTTGATAACTAGAATAATCTGACCAGCGCAGTGGTTCTCAACCCCAGCAGCATGTTAGAATCACTGGAAGAGTGGAGGACAGAGAGAGGAAGTGGGGAGCATTAAATTATGTCAATGCCTTTAGACCTATGTGCAGAAAGTCTGATTTTATTGGTTCTTTACTATTGGAGTTGTACAAATAAGATAGAGAAGTAAACTAGAATGATCCATGTGGTAATCAGTCAGACTCAGATACATAGGTACGAATTCATGTTTGGTTTACTACAGATACAGATAGTTATGGGCCTTCTCTCGTGGCTCTAGTGGTAAAGAACCAGCCTGCCAGTGCAGAAGATCTAAGAGACACAGTCTTGATCCCTGGGTCGGAAATATCCCCTGGAGGAGGGAATGGCAACCCACTCCAGAATTCTTTCCTGGAGAATCCCATGGACAGATGAGCCTGGTGGGCTATAATCTGTAGGGTTGCAGAGTTGGACACAACTGAAATGACTTAGCATTCACAGATAGTTACACGTAGATAGATAGATGTATATATATTCACATATATCTCCTTGCTCTGCCAGCTGAGAGGAAATATTTATAGAAGCAATGAAACCCTAGTAGCAAAGAGTACATCTAGACCCAGATCTTGGTGTCTAATTCCATTTTGCAGTAAAAGGAACCAGTAATCCTTAAAGAAATGGCCGATGTTATAATTGGGGCAGGAAATATACAAGATGAGCCTGGATCATCTTGTACTGTCAAAAAGTCTGGAAATACACGAAAATTGGAACACCCCAAAATCCCACAATGATGAGGGTATGTCAAAGTGGTACTGAAAAAGCTTCCAGGGGCCAAGACTAAGACAATTAGTGCAAGAAAGTTAAGTAGTACTGGATTATAACTCAGAGTATAAATATCCATGAATGAGTTCATACTGGCATACATAAACAACTCAATAAAGAGATAAATGGGTAGAAGAAAGAAATGAGAGAACTCTCCCATGCAGAAGAATTCCAAACAATCTGCAGTTATACTTGCCTCTCAAGGAGGGAGAACCTAACTCCTCATTCTTTAAGTGTGGCCTGTGCACAGTGACTTCTTTCCAGAAGTATTTACAGTATGCACAGGGAGGAAGAGAATCATTTAACAGGAAAGAAGTCTGACAAATAGTTCCTCAGCCAGCAAGCTAATCAAGTTTAACATCAATGACGGTAAGTCTTGCTGAGTGATGTACCATTGACACAATATGGTGCAAATGGTACTTTACCTCTGTCATCTTCCTCCTAAAAAAAAAGCCATAACTTCAGACTCATCACGAGGAAAAATCAGACAAATCCCATTTGAGTGACAGTCTATAAACTACCTAACTCCTTGAAACTGTCAAGGTCATAAAAAACAAGGGAAGTCAGAGAAACTGTCATAACCAAGAGGAGGCTAAGGAGACATGGCGTGCCATGCAAAGTGATATCCTTCTCTAAGTAACAGTTTTCTTTAACAGAGTTGAGAAGGATTTACTTGAATCAAAAAAGAAGTATATTGAAATCAATTTTGATTAGATGGTATCTAATATCATCACTGTGAGTGATTTGGTATTCTTTTAGATATATATTTTTTTATTTTTCCATTATAAAACTGGAATCATGCACGCCTAGCATTTTGAAACCTGTTTTCACAAATGGTCAGTTAAAAATTTTCCCCCATTCCATAAATAATCTTAAAGCATAAAGTGAGAACTTTAATAGGTGGATGATGTTAATTGCTAAATTTGCTCAAAAATACAGGGAAGGAAGAAGAAAGGCAAGATAAAGGGTAAGGAAGAGTGGAAGTAGTCTTAGGTGGTAACAATGGCTGTAGCACTGATGTCAGGAGTGCTTGATTCGCTGATGTGGTGGGAGTTTGGCAGGCAACGGGAAAACTAGTTCTTCTTGAGCCTCTAAATCCACTTTTCTGCGGACAAAAGGCTCTAGAGAGATCATTTCAGTGGTTCTCATTTTCTACTGCAAATGAGGAGGAAGGCTATTTACCAGCAAGTTGAACAGCTTCTTCAGTGCCATGTTTTTTCTCTGTCTCATTAGATGGATATGCCAAGGCTTATAAATTAGTTGGCGGTATTGGACAATGCAGTTAGGTCTTTTAGAGCTCCAGCCTTTTCAGTCCAGAGCCACTTCCTGGCCCGTTTTTTAAATGATAGACTGTGTCTAGGAAAGAACTAGTTGAGAGAATCCTGGTTTCCCTGCCTGTACTCATTGTATATTAAAAGTATACAGAAAGTAATCAGTATTATGTGGCAGTTGACCCCATGATGCAAATCCTCCATCAGTTTCTATACTTCCTCCCCCAAAATCAAATTCCACAGTGCCTAGGCATACTCTTTCTTCACAGAACAAATTGTACTTGAGATATACTGGGATATACTAATCTTGGCCTGGGTTAGGTTGCCTGGGTTTTCATAGTTAGCACAATGCTTATATTTTTTTTGTTAACCACAGTTTCTTCTCCTTTTGGACATTTGGAAGAAAATTGAAGGGAAACTTTGCTTGAGTGGGTTGCTGTGAGTGGAGACTTATTTTTGGCTGTCATAACAAGGACATTTAGAAAACAATGAGTGTTTTCATAGGGAGTGAGGGAGGCAGTCACGAAAATGTGGGACCAGTGTGGATTTTGGGGTTTTGAGTAGCATGTGGGTGACTACTGACATTTGAGAACTTTTATCTGGGGTGGATTACAGATGAAAAATTATACATGTTGGCATTTTAATTGGCACTTAGTAATGCCAAGTCAATAACCAATTCAATATAGTGGAAAAAAATCCATAAGTTGATCAGTCCTTTTGAGAAAGATCATAGATCGTATAAAGAAGTATTTTGAGGTGTTAAGTAATATATATGGTCACTGAAAACCAACCTTTTTTAAATGTTAGAACTTCAAATTTATGGTGTTTTTTTGTTTTTCTTTTTGTTTTGTTTTTTTGCTGTAGGAAAAATTTCAGAATCCTGTGAGTCCATCTTAAATTCCACCCCAGGAAGGTTAGTTAGAGAAATAATTTAAGGCTTTTCTTAAAAATTATGTTAACTCTCGAGAGACTGGATGACTAAGTCACGTAGACAGAAAGAGGTATGATGGTTTAGATTCATTACTATGTTGCTATGCAACCACAGAAAAAATGCAAAATCATAAGCAATTACATGTCAGTGATAGTAAGTGATAGTAATGTAGGAACAGAAATTTGGGGTTCAAATCCTTGCTCCCTCACTTTTTAGCTTTGTGACTGCAAGCAAATCAGAGAACTTTTCTGAACTTCAGTCTCATCTTCTGTAACATGAGGTGGTTGTGCTGTGTGTTGTGCTGTCCTCAGCTGGCTTCAGTTGGGTCTGACTCTTTGTGACCCCATGGACTATAGCCCACCAGGCTCCTCAGCCCATGGGATTCTCCAAGTAAGAATACTGGAGTGGGTTGCCATGTCCTCCTTCAGGGGATCGTCCCAACCCAGGGATTGAACCTGTATCTCTTGCATCTGCTGCTTTGCGGGTGGATTCTTTACCCCTGAGCCACCAGGGAAACCCCATAAAATGAGGATACTGATAATGAATACAAGCCTTACAATCTCTACCGTGTTGTCATAAGAATGAAACAAGAAAGATATAAAAGCCTGATGGAGAAAATGTAATTACAGTATTAAATGCTGGTAGAGACCCCAAATTGGTGTTGCTCTGTGGTTCTAGTTTTGATCAAGAGAGATTTAAGAACTTAGAAATGTATTATCTAATAGTGAGTTGTTTTCTGGTATTATTGTTACTCACACAAAGCCAGGCTAATGCTGTCCCTAGGGCAAAAGGAAGAGTTTTGTCTGTAGGCAGTGAGCTCTGTTGGAGGAAATCTTGCAGAAGACGTGACCACCAGTTGACCTGTGAACTGAACCTGGACAGACAGAGGCTCCACACACCTGCCTAGACCCTTGGAATCCCTATTTTCCCCACAGTGGGAAATATCCTCAGGAGACTAAGGTATTGTTGAAACCATCTGGACTGAATATGTAACTGAATCCAGCTTTAAGGTCTCATATAAATTTTAAAGATTTGGCAGGTGGTTACAGAGATCTCCTTGTCTTGTGGTCACTCAAGACAAGCCTCAGAAGTAAGTTCCCTTGCTTGTTGAAAGCTGCCACCTACTAATCTGGAGTAATCTGCCTCTTTCTTTGGTCCCTATGTCCTCTGCATAGGGGGCCAGTTTGCCAACCAACACCCCACCAGAGTGGCAAGGAAGTGTTCAGAAATGTTAAAGGGTTTGCAGATGAAGGCTTGATGGGGTCGGACACTCTGTTGCAGGAGGAGAGGTTGTTTGTGGTCACAGCAGTAGGTCTTGGCTTGTGACATAGTGCAGTGAATCAGGCCTTGGCCAGTGTTCCATTTGGCCTAAGGGCTAGGGAAAGGAATTCTTCCCCATAACACTCTCTCCATGAATAACCATGACGTCCTTACCAAGAAAGCAACTTTGACTAGGCCAGCCCCACAGCCCTGACATGAAAAAGAGGCCAAAGCGTCCTACAACCAGAGCGCCCAGGACATGGGTTCTAAGAACACCTTCCCCCATTTCCTATGGTCACTTAAATCTTTCTAATTTACACACTTTAGTTTTATATCTTCCACTACTAAAGTTATGAGTTCCTTGAAGAGAGGCATGTGACTTGGTCATTAGGAAGAAAACACGTGGCAATTGAGGATAAAATCCGTGATTTGGAATTGGAAAAATCAAGTGCAAATCTCACCTCCAAGCAGTGAGGTTCTCCAAATTTATTATCTGTATCACTTTAGGCAGTCAGTTCAGTTCAGTTGCTCAGTTATGTCTGACTCTTTTCGACCCCATGGACTGCAGCATGCCAGGCCTCCCTGTCCATCAACAACTCCCTGAGTTTACTCAAACTCCTGTCCATTGAGTCGATGATGCCATCCAACCATCTCATCCTCTGTCGTCCCCTTCTCCTCCTGCCCTCAATCTTCCCCAGCATCAGGGTCTTTTTTCAAAAAATTCAGCTCTTTGCATCAGGTGGCCAAACATTAGGAGTTTCAGCTTCAACATCAGTCCATCCAGGACTGATCTCCTTTAGGATGGACTGATTGGATCTCCTTGCAGTCCAAGGAACTCTCAAGAGTCTTCTCCAACACCACAGTTCAAAACATCAATTCTTCGGCACTCAGCTTTCTTTATAGACCAACTCTCACATCCATACATGACTACTGAAAAAACCATAGCCTTGACTAGACGGACCTTTGTAGACAAAGTGATGTCTCTGCTTTTTAATATGCTGTCTAGGTTGGTTATAACTTGCCTTCCAAAGAGTAAGTGTCTTTTAATTTCATGGCTGCAATCACCATCTGCAGTGATTTGGGAGCCCAAAAAAATAAAGTCAGCCACTGTTTCCCCATCTATTTGCCATGAAGTGATGGGGCCAGATGCCATGATCTTAGTTTTCTGAATGTTGAGCTTTAAGCCAACTTTTTCACTCTCCTCTTTCACTTTCATCAAGAGGCTCTTTGGTTCTTCTTCACTTTCTGCCATAAGGGTGGTGTCATCTGCATATCTGAGGTTATTGATATTTGTCCCGGCAGTCTTGATTCCAGCTTGTGCTTCTTCCAGCCCAGCGTTTCTTATGATGTACTCTGCATATAAGTTAAATAAGCAGGGTGACAATATATAACCTTGACATACTTTTCCTATTTGGAATCAGTCTGTTGTTCCATGTCCACTTCTAGCTGTTGCTTCTTAACCTGCATCCAGATCTCTCAGGAGGCAGGTCAGGTGGTCTGGTATTCCCATCTCGAAGAATTTTCCACAGTTTGTTGTGATCCACACAGTCAAAGGCTTTCGCATAGTCTATAAAGCAGAAAGGTCTTAAACCCCTGAGCCTTATTTTCTGTTACTGAATATTGTAGCCTCTAATGAGATAATTCAGGCTTTTTTTTTTTCTTTTCAAGTTTACTTAATATTTACATTGTATGATGAAAAGTGTATACTTCATACCTTATATGTATTTACTCATGAAGACTCAGTGAGGTGCAGTATTATTCCATTGGGCAAATACAGTCATTGACCATCTTGCAGAAACAGCTCCAGGCTCAGTTACTGGTTGTTCTCAGCCTTTTTCTATGTAAATTTTCTCCCTGGGTATCCTCATCTGCCCTTGTGGCTTTAAATATCACCGGGATGCTAAGGACTTCCAACTTAATATATCAAGCCCAAACCACTCCCCTGAACTTGGGACCCACATACCCAGCTGCCCCCTCAATATCTAATAGGTATCTGAATTTGACCTAGGGTGAGCCCCTGGTATTCCTCCTAAATGTACTTTTTTCCAATTATACCTTCTCAATGAGTAACTCTGTTCTTTCAACTGCTCAACTCAAAAACCTTGGAGTCATCCACAAATCCTTAATCTGGCCTGCCACATTCAGCCTTTCAAAAAAATCTCGTCAACTCTACCTCTAGACCCCTCTCGTCTGGGCTTCTTCTTCAACTTCTGTCCCAGCCACCATCATCTCTTACCTGGATTTATTTCAGGAGCCTCCTGACTGGTCTCCCTGCTTCCAACCTTGAGTCATGATGGTCTGTTCTCAACACAGCAGCCAGGGAGATGCTGCTGTAAGGTGGTTAGAAGATGTGTTCCCTGGGCTCTGCACCCGCTGATGGCTGCCCATCTCATCAGAGTAAGCTCTGAGTCCTCATGTGATGTGAGGCCCAACATGACTGCTACCTCCACTTGGCCCAGGGCTCCATCCTCCACCAGCTTTCCCCTCCTGGGTCCTTCACCAGTCTTCTTATGACCTTGATGTTTCTCCAACACACCAGGCACATTTTTTCCTCAGAGCCTTTGTGCTCATGGCTCCCCCTGCCTGAATTCCCTGCTCCCAGATACCTGCGTGGCTCCTTTACTCACTTTCTTCAGGCTCGTCTCATGCCTTCTCAGCAAAGTCTGTCCTGATCCCCCTTTCTAGAACACCAACTCTAAAACACCCCTCCCCATTCCAACCCCCTTCCCTGACCGATATTTTCCCTAACACCCATCATTGCCTAAAATATTATGTACTTTGTTTATAGTAGATCTTTCCCTCTAGGATGAAAACTCCACAAGAGTATACGGGTCCCCCAGTGTCCAGAACTGGCCATGACACTTAGGTGTCCAGTACATATATTTGGAATCAGTGAATAGGGAAACTAAATTTTAATCTCAGGAAGATTAAGAAATTGTCCACACTCAAAAAGGTCTAAACAGGCACTCAGAGAGTTCAGTTCTCTCAGAGATGGGGAAAGGCAGGCAGAATTCAGGCCCCCACTGACTCTGGTTCACTCATTTCTGAAAGCCCCTGAAGTGCTCTTCTTGCCAAAGAAGTGTTTTTTTAGGACTGTGAACAAAGATGCTCCTGTGAATAAGACCCGCTGGGATGCCTGGCGCATAGCAGGCTGACAATGCTAACTCCTGGAGTTCCAAATTCATAGCCCTTGACATGGCCTGTCAGCTTTCACTGCCTTCAATTCTAAATTCGTATGATCTTAGCATAATTAGCTCAATTTTTGTCATTCCACAACTGCTAAGTATGCAGTGGCTGTGGTGTGTTATGGCTTCTCTTGGAAGCAGATGACATATCATGAAATATTTATTTAAAAAAACAAGTGCAGGCTTTCTTAATTATTACCACTGACTGCTTTCCCCTCCAAGTCCGGGAAAGGTGAGTCTGTGTTTGACAGAACTGCTTGAATATGATAATTTCCTTTTGATCTTTCATTTTCCTCCTATGCATTAGGGTGCACTTCGTGGCTTCTTTGAAAATCTGCACTCAGCCTCACTGGCTGCTAGTTTATTTTCCCCATTCTGCACTGCCTTTTGCTTTATCATTTACATTTCTTAGGCTGCTTCAGATGAATAAATATTGCTCCAACTGCTCTAGCTTACTATAACTATTATTGCTCTTTAACTCTCTGTGCTAGAATTAGCCAGAAAATACACACTAGGTTTGTTTCCTGTTTTGTGTATTAATATTAAAAAAAAATAATTTTTTTCTCTGGGATCCCTAAAGTTTATTCTTGGGGGTGAAGAGACAGATCTTTGGACAGAAGTCCATGACCTCAGTTCATTGCTACAGAGAACCCATTTGTCACTTAAAGGAATCACTAGTTCTTGAGTGGGCAAGTCAAGTTAGAAAGTGAGTGTGCTTCAGCTTTTCACAAGCCCCTTGTTACTCCTAGGAGAAAGGTAGCTGTTGAATTCACTTGGTCTCCCTCTTGTTTTCATCCTGGGCCGAGACCTCCCTTCTGTCTCCGCCCTGCTTCTTTCCTTTTTATCTTGTCCCACACGTCCGTTGTCATGTGAATACAAGAAACTTATTTAGTGAATTTTCACATGTGACCAGGTGCAGGGTGTCCCACCTCCACAAAAGGTAACCAGAGAATAGAAGGCCTGTTCTTCATGAGAGTTCTAAGTTCCTTAACTAAGGAGCCACATCCAGTCATCCCTGAAGTTTCCTTTGCCCTCTCTCCACTGTCCTAAGTCTGCTTTCTTGGAGAAGTCAAGGAAATTAGAATGGATAGAAACTTTCGCAGGAAGATCTATTCATTTATATTCACCTAATGGCTCAAAGGTTAAAGCGTCTGCCCACAATGCGGGATACCCGGGTTTGATCCCTGGGCCGGGAAGATCCCCTGGAGAAGGAAATGGCAACCCACTCCAGTATTCTTACCTGGAGAATCCCATGGATGGAGGAGCCTGGTGGGCTACAGTCCTTGGGGTTGCAAAGAGTCAGACACGACTGAGCGACTTCACTTTCATACGTTCAATGAGGGAAGTAGAAACCAGCCCGTTTCATAGATAGAAAAGCTGAAGAACTGAAAATGTAACATCTAAAAATTCAGGTAAAAATTGAGAGTAATTTAGAGGGCATATTTAATACATACCAAAGAATACATGTGACCCAGCAAGACATAAAATACAATAACAAAAGTGTTAGAACAGTATTAAACCATCGAATTTACCTCTGGATATCCCCAGAGCTAACTACTATCCTAAATTTTGTGTTTA
This sequence comes from Muntiacus reevesi, assembly GCF_963930625.1. Lineage (NCBI taxonomy): Eukaryota > Metazoa > Chordata > Mammalia > Artiodactyla > Cervidae > Muntiacus > Muntiacus reevesi. Next base: position 92,838,577 of record NC_089252.1, read on the forward strand.
TTATTCCTCTGCTTTTTACCAAGTAGTACCTCTGTATGTATTTCTAGGCAATATATCATTAATATTTCATTTTTGTTATTTTCAAGTACTATAAATGATAGCACATTGTAAGTAGTTCTGTGACTTAATTTTTTCACTCATACAACACAACTCCATCATAACCAATACATGCTGTCAAAAAATTCAGCTACACAAAATGAAGTATCGTATTTCTTCCAGATTAATGGAATTAACAAAAACCTGAAAAGCTCATGGGCTAGGATTCTGGAAGTCCAGCTGCATGGTTCAAATCCACTCTGGTCCTGACTGCTCCTGGTGATGGTTGCCGGTTCCTTTTTGGTGTCAGTGGGGACAGTTCTGTAATCTTTATCACCATTGGGAAGTGAACAAGTTGACCTGCAGTGGACTGTGACAAGAATGTTTTTAGATTAAGTTTTTTGGCAGCCGGTTTTAAATATCCTCATCAGTAAGCTTCTTTCCATTCAGGACAACTTTTTTTTTTTTTTTTTCAGATTTGTGCCAGTATCTCTTGATCACTAGAGGTTTGTTGACTTTATTATTTTCTCAAAGAACTGACTTTGACTTAACAGATCATTTCTATTTAAATGTTCTGTTTTTATTTCATTTAAAGTTTTCCTCCTCTTTCCCATAAATCTATGTGGCTGTTGTTTCTCTAGGACCTTTAATTGCTTAGTTCACTAATTTTCAGCTTCTTCTTTTATTACGTAAGCATCTAGAGCTACACATTTTCTTGAAGTAGTAGTTTTGGTCCATTTCACAAGTCTTGATTTGTGGTTATGTGGGTCAGATTGGTCTAGATATGTTTCAGTAATAAATAGCTCCTAGTTCTCATTTAGTTAAAACAACGAAGGTCGTTTCTAACAAATCCCCGTTTGATGCTGACAGTGCTGGCTCATGGACCACACTTTAAGTCACACTGATTTAAATTCATTCTTTCCTCCTTACAAAATGGAACACTAAGCTAGTAACAGCTATGAAATAAACAATGTATCTTAAGCTGTGAAATAGATAAGTATCTTCTATTCTTATATTCACTTATTCCTTTTTAATTATCTCTTCAGATAGCCTTTGGGTCTTCTCTTGATGGTGTTATCTCTCCTTTCCAGGTAGGGAAATTAAGAGACAGAAAGGGATTTCTCCACAAGGCAGTAGCAGGTATTTGGATCTGGATACTGGCCTCACATGTCTTGTTCAGCTCTCTGAACCTCACATGAAGGCAATTCAGTAAGCTCCTGGTTACACCATTCTAGCATGCCCTCCTCACTTTCCCTGACCTGCATGCCACTTCCACCTTGAAAGGCCACAGCAAATTGAAATTTTTCTGTATAGGCTATATCTCACAATAGCTACCATGCCTCATTTAGTTTCCTTAACTTTCCTCATTTGAGGCATCAACATTGGGGTTTCTTATAATTCTGCTTCAAGTACCTGACTCAAAGACAGCCCAGTTGAAAGTACCATGCAACAAGAATAATGAGGATTAAGTGGACTGTTGCAATTCTCATCCCCTGAGGCCAGATGTACTGTAGTTCCTGTTCTTCCCATGACATTAGCTTATAGGGCTTTTCGTGTTCAAATGTTGAAATCTCTATTGTAGCAGGAGAGTTAAGAGAGCTTGTTTTCCAAACCTATGCCTAAGGGAACATAACGCTTGATTGTTCAAAAGGGCAGAGACATCCAAGAATAAGAAGTAGGAGAGGTCTGCCCCTGGGCAGAGATGAGTATTCTTAAGTTGCCTGCAGGGTGACCATAAAAAAGAAAAAAATGTGGATTTTATGATTGCTTTCACAGTTTTTATGGACAGGACACCCTCTTATTACCTGTGTTGTGACGGTACTAGCTCTGGCCACCTTTGGTATGCCATTGTCAAAAGGAGGGGCTTCCAGGGATTGAGGGTGAAGTTGATGAGCAAGAGATGAGCTCCACTTCCTTGGGATGATAAGGAAAGGACCATCTTCTCCCACAGAGCACCTAGGAGAGGCAGACTTATTAATAAAGTTGGCACGTGTGTGTCTATTGAGTGAGCACTATATGCTGTGGCCCGGGGAGTTAAAATCCTAAAGGGAGCACAAGGCATGCACATCTCTGAATGAATTGTAGGAGTTTAATCAAGAAACATCCTAGCTGCTACTCATAGTGCATATGAACATCAGAGACTTTTTTCTCAAACTTACAAGACTTCCATAGATTCCAGGGCATTTACACATTTCTCCAAAAAGATTAAGGTTTTTTTTACCAATGTGTTCATGGGTAAGGGGCAAAAGTGATACTAGATTTGATTCAATTTGGAAAGAGTAAGGGATGTGATATGTCTGTGTGTTAAGAGGCAAAGTCATGTCTACTCATCTATCTTGCTTGTTTCCATCCTTATTTTTTATAATATCACCCATGGCTTGAGGAAAGCTGAGTGATCCTTTACTCCTTGAAGCTAAGAGGGGCCAAACTGACTCAGAAAGACATTTCAAAATGAGTCTCCCTCAATCAGTTGTCTGTTGTTTCAAGTCAAAGGGGGAATTACCCAGTTTCACACTGAAGTTAGTACCTCAGAAAACGAATTACCAGTCCCAATGCTTTCTTTCTAATGGGATCTGGCAGGCTTCCTCTCCTGTGAGACATTCTGGGCAATACAGAGTGTGAACCTAAGCCAAGGACAGAAAGGACAGGTGGGCTCTCAGGAGAAAGGAGGAAAATAGGGAAAGTAAAAATTATATTTCCACAAACAAAGGGTATTTTTTTTTTTCTTTTCTTCCTGCTGAGCAAATGGCTTATTTGGAAAATCTTGCATTTCCTCATAACCTGTTGGAATCTTATGGACAGCAAGCCACATCCCGCCTGCCATGGTGAGACTTATGTCTCCTGATAGTTGCTGGCCCAGCCTGTGTCTCCCAAAATAGCAGCAGTGCCTCCTTGAAGTCATCATCAGGTTATAGCAGTGCTCCCAGTATTCTTTAACGTAGTCTTCCAGAAACTCCTATTTGCCTGTACATAATGGATGGGTTTTTTTGTTTGTTTGTTTGTTTTACAAAAAAGAAGTCACAGTGTGGATGTTATGATCCCCATTAAGATTCAATTCAAGGCTCTTATGAGAAAGACTTCAGTTCTTACTTTGATAATCAAATGCTCTTCCTCATCCAGAGAATTAGGGTTTGGCCACAATGACTATTATCAACTCAGACAGTCTCTTAACTAAGGCTGAGAAGTAGTCTATTTTCTGAGCTCATTCATCTTCTTAAGGCATCCTTTTCTTTTCCAAGTCCCCCTTGTTTCCTTGGAGCTAAAAGAGAATCTACCACCCTCCCCAGCCTTATCTCTTTTGGAACTCTTTCCTTTTCTTAAAGCTACATTAAAATTATCCTGGACTGACTTACTCAGTGCTGGGACAAATTTAATATTAGGCATTAATGGTTGCTTCGTTTATTTTTTGCTACATAAAATCAACCCTAAATTTAATGACTTCAAAGGTAATAATGATACATTATCTCTGCCAGCTTCTATTCACCAGATGTTGGAATATCTATCAGGTGGGTGGTTCTCATTAGAGGTTCTGATGTGTTTTCAGTTAAATGCTGGTAATTTTCAGTTCTGTGCTAGCTGGGACTACAGTCATCTGAAGTCCTGACTGGGGCTGAAATGTTTGCTTCCGGGATGACTCATTCACATGCCTGGCAGTTTAGTGCTGGCTGTGGGTTTGGGGCTTCAGTTCCTCTCCACAGAATGCCTTCAGTATCCTCGGTGCATGGCAGCTCGCTTCCCCACTGTGAGCGATCCAAGAGGAAGGTGGAAACGATAATGCCTTCTCTGTACCAGCCTTGGAAGCCACGCCAGTTCCACGGTATTCTGTAGGTTGAAAATGAAAGTGAAAGTGAAGTCGCCCAGTCGTGTCCGACTCTTTGCGACCTCTTGGACTGTAGCCCACCAGGCTCCTCCATCCATGGGATTCTCCAGGCAAGAATACTGCAGTGGGTTATCATTTCCTTCTCCAGGGGATCTTCCCGACCCAGGGATCGAACCCGGGTCTCCCTCATTGAAGGCAGACGCTTTAACCTCTGAGCCACCAGGGAAGCCCTCTGTAGGTTGAGGCACTTACAAAAATCTCTCCAGGTTCTAGGAGAGAGAACACCAACCCTAACTCCTAATGGGGGAGTGTCACTTTGTAAGAATTGTGTATGGGATGAGCTATGTATCAATGCAGCCATTTTGGGAGAATATAATCTGCCTTAATGCCTGATAAAAATTTAATAAGCTTCCTAAGGGTAACAGTTGGAAATAAGAGTTTGGTAAATTTCTGAGTGTACAACGCCTTACCACAAAGGCCTGAATGTATGATGTTAGAAAGTAGGATTGTCTCTTGCAATACAACTGGACCAGCAACCGGAGACTCTACGGACCAAAGGGAGTGAGAAGAAAAGGACACTTTTTGGCCTAGGGTAAAGAAGCAGTTGGGAGTGTACTTTGTAGATTACTACAGGACAGTTGTTGGCTGTGAGGTGGAAGAGGAATGAGAATTTCACGTGTTTGGACTGAGTGCTTGCTTTCCATTATTATTCTTGATGGATCTGAGCAACAAATGGAATTCTTTTAAAATTAGTTTTGCCCAATGAATTGTGCTTTTAGAGTGGGATTTGGTGGCTCAGACAGTAAAGAATCTGCCTGCAATGCAGGAGACCCAGGTTCAAATCCCTGGACTGGGAAGATCCCCTGGAGAAGGAAATGGCAACCCACTCCAGTATTCTTGCCTAGAAAATTCCATGGACAGAGGAGCCTGGCAGGCTACAGTCCATGGGATCGCAAAGAGTTGGACACGACTGAGCAACTAACACTTTCCTCCTAAAGACTGAACCACGTGGGTGTCAGGGTTCAAGAACCAAGAAATTTAATGTGGGATTAAAAGAGTAGCATTGAAATATATACATTCCCATGTGTAAAATAGCTAGCTAGGGGCAAGGTGCTGTGTAGCACAGGGAGCTCGGCCCAGCAATGACCTAGAGAGGTAGGATTGGAGGGGTGGGAGTGGGAGAGAGGTTCAAGAGGAAGGCGGAAAGTGTGTGTATATATACATATATGTATACACACCATTATGACTGATTCATGTTGTTGTAGAAGTCAACACAACATTGTAAAGCAATTATCCTCCAATTAAAAATAAACAAAAAATACCAGCTCCAAAGTCACACAGATCTAAGTGTATAATTTGGCTTATGGAGTACTAGCTATGGGGCTTGGGACAAATTATCCACCTTCACTGGACCTCAGTTTTATCCCCAGTCAAATGAGGTTATGCATTTCTAAGTCTTCTCTATTAAAATACTAAGTCTCCTCTAGCATTTTAAAATATTAGACCTGATACAGCCCCAAATCATATGACTTCTTATAGTTTGGCATCCAGGCAAAATCAGGGCTTTGAAAAATAGAGTCCCTGAAACAGAATAATAAGAGAAGTAGCTTAAAATAGAGGTTCTCCAGAAAATCCAGGGCACAGGACTCCTCATCCAAGGCAATTAAAGATTTTCAGCCTTCTGTGGAAACTGGGACATTCCGCCTGACTCCTTGGCTTCTACTTGACATGTCATCACATAGGGACAAAAAATAAATTGTTAAAGAATCAAGTAGAATTCTTAAACCAAACCAAACAAAACCCAAACTCTCTTTATAGGTACTGATTAGGTTTTAACTATTTTTCAAAGATATGTAAAGTGAAAGGAAAGGTGGGAACTGAGGCAAAGTATCAAAGTGGAAACTGAGGCAAAGTGTGGGGGGAAACCCCACACTTAATAGTTTAGTTTGGAAAAATATTCATTTCCCCCCTCCCCTTTTTTTTAAGGCTTAAATGTTACTGGAAGTTAAATGGAATTTTTCCCCTTTGCTATAAAAAGGAATTTCAATGTGATTCATACACAATTTGAAATTATTTTTAAAGAGTCTGCTTTTTCCCTTCATTTTTTGCTATGCTTGAACCTAGACTCACGTGATAATGGTCATAATGATACTAATTGAATATGAAAAGCCTTCAATAATCTGAAGCCCTCTTAAATCCTCAAATTACTTATTTCTTTCCTCTCTACTCTTTTTTCCTTCTTCTCTTTAGGTAAATGACCATCATCATCTCAGCCATGTTTTAAGACAGTCGTTAAGGCTTAGAAATTTTCATACATGATCTAATTTTTATGACAACTCTCTTGAGTCTCATATTATTAGCTCCAACTTAGAGATATAAAAATATAAACCCAGCATGATTAATTATCCTGTCTAAGATCTTACAGCCTGCAAAGTTGTAGAAATAGGATTCCTAATTCCAAAAGTATGATTTCCCTCAAAACATGCAAATATTTCATTTACTTTTTCAATTTAATCACTAGCACGCCCCTGCCCAGTTTGTCTACTGTTAACATTTCGCATTCCTATGCTTCATTTGTTGTAATCGATAAACTAATATTAACCCGTTATTAATGAGAAATCAGTTTGCACCAGAGTTCCATGTTGTACCATTCTGTACATTTTGTCAAGTACATTGTCATGTATTCACTATTACAGTATCATACAAGATAATTTCACTGAGGTAAAAATCTTCCTACTCTACCTATTTATTCTTGCTCCTCCCACCAACTCCTGAGTCGCTGCCAACTGCTGATAGTTTTTTGTCTTTATATAGTTTTTTGTCTTTTCCAAATGTCATATAATTGGAATCAAGCAGCATGTAGCCTTTTTAGACTAGTTTCTTTCACTTAGAATATGTGTTTAAGGATGTTCCTTGTCTTTTTGTGACTTGATAGTCATTTTTTTCACTCTTGAATAATATTCCTCTGTATGGATATACCATAGTCTTTGTATACATTCATCTGCTGAAAGACATACTTGTTTCTTCTGGGTTTTGACAATAATGAATAAAGCTGCTTCAAACATTCATATGTTTGAAAACATTCAAGATTTTTTTATATGGACATGTTTTCAGCTCATTTGGGTGAATACCTTAGAGTGTGATTGCTAGATCATATGATAAAGCTCTGTGTAGTTTTATAAGAAACTGCCAAACTATTTTCCAGAATAATTATATTGTTTCAATTTCTACTGGCAGTGGGTGAGAATTCCTGTTGTTCCACAACCTTGCTGGAATTGGTGTTTTTAGTTTTGGTGTTTTTTTTTGTTTGTTTTTTAGCCATTCTGTAGGTACACAAAGGTATTTAAATATTGTTTTAATCTGCAATCCCCTGATGATGTATGATAATAAACATTTTTTCACATAATTATTTGCTGTTCACATATTTTTGGTGACATATATGTTCATCCCTTTTGTCCATCTTTAAATCAAGTCATTTGTTTTCTTATTGTTGAGTTTTATGAGTTCTTTGTATACTGCATCTACAAGTCCTTTATCACATATGTGTTTTGCTAATATTTTCTCCATCTGTGACTTTTCTTTTTATTCTTGTAAGCCTTCTTGCTTTATAAGAGAGTCTTTCCAAAATATCTAGAGTTTGAAATGCCCAAGTTCTACAGTTTTAACAAATGTTGCCAGTTGAAGCAAACAAAACAACATATCAAACCTTTAAATAAAGCAAATGCTTTCTAGTATTTGTATCCACTTAAACTGATATTGAATTTCCAAACATGTGTGCACCTTCACCATAGTACTCACTCCATTATCACCAGAGCATTTATCATGTGGGACCATATGGTGATCTTGAAAATAAATGAGAAGTTTGACTGTTGCTATTAAAAGTAGTCACTGGGGTTGTTCCTTATTGTTTGTAGCCAAATGGGATGTGTTGCCATACTTTGAAAATACTTCACAAAATTTATCTCATTTAATCTTCACAACTGTACAAAGAGGGAGGTGCTATTATTCCCATTTTGCAATTAAGAAAACTGAGGCACAGCCAGTAGGCAGAAGAGCTAGGATTCAAACCCAGAACTGTTGAATTCATGAGCCTATAAGGCTGGCTTTGGACCCTGCTGCCTCTGCCCATGTTCTGCTTTCATGATGCCTGAATTTGTTAAACACTTTGATTCTAGCAAAATGTGTTGCTCTCTCTTATATATAAAAAAAAAAAATCAAACATATCTAGAGTAAGGCAACTTAACTGAAGTTAGGTAAGCTCCTTTTTCAGTCTTACAAAAGTCATCAAAAGATTGCTTTTAAAGGATGCTGTTTATAGGCTGATTTAACTCTCAATAGTTTATTAATCTATTAGTGCCTCTCTTTTCTCTATTTTATTCTCAGAGAAAGCAGCCAAGTTTTCTTTCTGCATGTGCTTTAGTGTGAGGATATCAAGAATAGTGTGTTAATGGTTTTTTCCATTATTGCTTGAGACTTTGCACCTTGAGAATGGGGAGGGGCTTGGGCATGAAGAGGAATATGAGCCCACCCCAGGCCTTTTTTATCTTTCTTCAGAAATATCCACAAAGACCCTCTGAAATGTAGGCTTTCCTTCCCATCACAGTTTGGCCTCAGATTCCTGATTTTTAATGTCTCTGACTTAGCTTCCTAACTCTGGGTGTATCTCCTGGAAGCTGTCTTTCATGCTCTGGCCCATCTTCATGGACTATGTAGAGAACACTTGCTGGGTACAAAATACAAGAAGGTTAGTATAGAGATCTAGTGTTAGTAAACTGTATTGTGGGGATCCTCCACAATACGTCACATCATCAGGTTGTAAATACAGAACAGTTTTATCTGTCAGCTATAGCTTAATAATAAAGCTGAGAAAAATGTATAGAGATCTAGCTGCAGAAGTTTGGAAGAGCCAAGAGTAAACAGGGAAAGGTGAGCCAACCCAGTTTAACAACTATAAGAAGGCGCTAGTTCAGCTAGAACTGGAGGGACTTAGGGCAGCAGATGCTGTTGTCAGAGTCCAGGAGTCAGGGACGCTGGAGGGAGCTGGAAACCTGGAGGAGGAGATGGACCTGGGGACTTGGTGGCTGGAACTGTCAGGTGAAAGCTAGAACTCTGGAGAAATCAGTGGGAAATTGGGCTAAAGCAGGGGTTTCCCAGAGGGAACAAGGAGCACAGAGAGAACAGGTAGTAAAAACCGAGGAGGCACAGCCTCAAATGAGATGCCACCTAAAGCAGAGAAGGGGAGAGAAATATCCTGGCTGCTCCTTTCCTTCTGCCCTGCAGTCTTTCAACATCACCTCCCATTGGATGAAGCTAGACACCACTTAGCAAAGGAACTGGGAATTGTAGTTTTCAGAGTTCCACTTTCTGTGATGCAGAGCAGACTAGAGAAAGTATAGGAATGGATCTGAGAACAACTAGACAAATAATCAGTACAGACACTAAAGGGAAATGATATCTGAGTGGCATCAAGATTGCTACAACTTACAAACAGAGGGGCCAAAAAGTCTGGAAACAAAAGAATATGTATAGCACACTGATATCGCCTTAAAGTTCCTGTGTTCAATGACAAGAAATATGTTCAAAGTTTTCACCCTCGTTAGTAGCTCACAGTTCAATGAAGTATGAAAATTGCCTCAGTAACGGTATATGAATGCATTTCTGTCAGTCCTTACCTAGGAATCTGAGATCCGTTGTCTCCCTTGATTTGATTTTCATTGCATAAGCCTGCGGAGAAGGCAGTGGCAACCCACTCCAGTACTCTTGCCTGGAAAATCACGTGGACAGAGGAGCCTGGTAGGCTGCAGTCCATGGGGTCGCGAAGAGTCAGACATGACTGAGCGACTTCACTTTCACTTTTCCCTTTCATGCATTGGAGAAGGAAATGGCAACCCACTCCAGTGTTCTTGCCTGGAGAATCCAGGGACGGGGGAGCCTGGTGGGCTGCAGTCTATGGGGTTGCACAGAGTCGGACAGGACTGAAGCGACTTAGCAGCAGCAGCAGCGTAAGCCTGAATTTTCAGCATGTTCCAGATGAATTTTGTTCAGTCTATTTTTAAAACAACCATCTATGTTTCCATCTGCCTTAATTACCTACTGTTGAGCATTAAATGCCATCTCCAGTTTATTCCAGAGAGAAAATCTGAGCTAAGCTCAGCAAACTTTTCCATGGTCTCACACCCAGTTTCATGACAAGCAACTGAGGGCACAGTGGTCAGCATGAGTTGAAGAAGTAAGTTGTGTATAAACTCTGTAATGTGCCATGATTCATCTCAAAATGGTATATGTGATGTAGAAATCTAGAAATACTATCCGTCTGGCACTTGAAGAATCTAGAACCAGAAGCAGTTCCAGAGGATCTGAAGTTTGAACAGAATTGAAGATTTTAAGCTTATTCATCACTTATCCAGAAAGAAAAGTTTAAGGAGAGGGGAATGTAGTCATTTGCTAATATCAAAAGTTGGTCTCAGAGTCTTCAGGGACTACAGATAATGGGCAGGGCCTGGAAACTATTTTTTCCTCCACTTTTTGTATAAATTATTAGTTTTAGTTCTTATTTTGTTGTCCAAGGCAGGAACTTCTGCTTCCTCACTGTAGATCCTACTTGTTATGCTTTTGTTTTTCAGCCTTGCTGTCTGCTCATACTCCTGAACATGGCTTTATATCACATCCACACCTCCTCATACCTCGTCCGTGACAGCAGCTGCCTAGCTGGCCTCCATTCAGTACATCTTCCAACCTATATTACCATGTGGTAGATAGTGATATTTCTAAAATCCTGGTCTGATCTTGTAACTCCTTTTTTAGAACCTACATTGGTCCTTCTTCCTTTTAACTAAAGTCTATCAAGACTTCCCATTGAACAGGAAAAAGTATGAGCTCTTTAGCATGATGTACAAGACCCTTCCTCATCTGACTCTTGCCTAACTTTGTATAGCTCCTCTCTAGCAGCTTCCCTCTATTCAAGTTTTCTTGTCATTGTAAGGAATGGAACCTTACTCAAAAGTGGTCCCGACACAGATACAACGGTTTTCAGGCATCTGTTTTAGTCTTTAGCAAGGCTGGTTCTCTTCCTTTGTGATGCACAGTGGGCTTGTACTTCCCTGTATGTTGTATGGGTCTCTGTGATTAGTTCTGGCCAGTGTGTTTTGCGTAGTTTGTGATGTGGGTCCATACTGAAGCATTTAATTGCTGTTGGAAGACTTTCTGAAGTGTTTTCCCACTGCCGCAACATTTGACAGCATGATGTCATGTTCATGATGACATACTAAGCATGATGCCTGCTCTCTCAGCCTCCTATCCCAAGGAAAGGGACTCTGGGCAAAGCTCCAAGGTGTTAGCACGAGTGAGGAATGAAACTTTCTGGTTAAAAGCTTCAAAGATTTGGTACAGAGATTAGCAAATATTTTCTATAAAAGCTTTGCGGACCACATAGGAAGTTGATCTCCCTCTTCCTTTATGATCCTTAAAATTATAAGGAAAAAAAAAAGCTTTTAGTTCAAGTTGTTCAAAAGCAGACCCTAGGTTGCACTATTTCAAGGGCTATTGTTTACCCCTCCCTAATATAGTATAACCTGGTATATTTTGACTAATACAACATCAAAAAACAGGAAACAAAATACATGTAATTATTTCATTATTGCCTTTTTCTGTGAGTCTGTTTATTCTTGTTTCTGTGTAAATCTGCTACCTCTGTTTTTTTGCCCTGTCTATTAAAGGTACAATATGACTGCCCATGTCTCAGCTTTCCAACTGAAATATCTCTGGTCTATTAGTTCCCATTCTCTAAAGACAATCTAATTGGTTACTTAACAACCACGTATTGGGTAAGGTGTCTGTCTTTGATCCAGTTGGTATTCACTGAGTGTTTGCTACCACTTGGTAAATAAGGTCTTTCCTTGCAGTGGCTGAGTGTAGGACTGCCTTCCCAGAAGGGACCATGAACAGGGAATGTTTATAGATTTTTATAATAGACTACTCCAACATTTTGAACGACCTTGTCTAGTCCTCTTGTTTGGTACACCTGTTACATGTTTCTTTTCCCTGCTTTTCACCTGGCATTCCTCAGTCCATATCTCAAGGCTTAGCCTAAATGTCAGCTCCTCTCTGAGGCCTTTCATGAATCATTTTAACTTCATCTCATGCCTGCCATTCAACTGAGTAGGCAATGTTAGTTGCTTCTCCCCTGTCGCATAGTACTTTATACCAAAGCACACCAAAGTAACATAGTGTAATGCTTACATGTAGATACCCATGGGAAGGGGCCAGAGACCATCCTTTGTTCACTATCATGGTAGCTTTCCTGGCTGTCTGGATGTTGCCTTCTAGTCCTTAATGGACACCATCTCATCATATTTTCTATCATTTCATATTTAGATTTGTCTTTGGCATCCATATCTGGGGTCCTTAGCAACAACAATTACTGCAAAATAGAGATTCAGTGATTTTTTAGCAGAATATACTCTTACTGGAATCAGTTTTCAGAAATGCAGAAATTAAAAAATCTATATAGTCAGTCATGTATAAAACTTAGTCCCTCAAATAAAATTCTAGTCTGGAGAGCAAAAGGAATTAGTTAACCGCTGCCTGTAGCCTAAATGCACGTGATGACTATTTTGCCTCAAGTGCAGCGCAATACTACAAACTTTTTAGTGAGCTGAGATACAGCCTCAGTTAACCAACCACCACCAACTGGTTTAACTTTAATAAAACATCAAGAAGCTAAACAGACCATCCCTTTTTCATTCCAGAATTTGATATGTCTACTGATTGCTTACAGTTTCTGGAAGCCAGCAAATAATAAATAGAACAACATGTATAAAATACTAATTTATTTTAAGTTATTATTTGGCAACATTTGAATCCTGGAATGTCATTTTTAAAACATTAAGGAACTTTTTAAAGCGTGTAATGTAATTTAAAAGTAGGATTTGCAATCTTAAAAGGTCCCTGAAAATTTGAAAATGCCCCTTTTAGACATTTCAATCAGAGAATGGTCAACATCAGTCAGCATAATCAATTGTTGGTTGATGGTGGACTCATACCATTGACAGATTAGCACATCATTTTTCTTTGCTCACACATGGGCAGTAAAATGTTCAATTTGAGTGGTCCTTGATATTGCTTGGGAAGAAACTTCCAGGATGATTAGCAGCTGTGTAGAGGCTGGAAGTTAAGGGTGACAAAGGAGAAATAAGGTGGACTAACCAGTAGGTTGAGAGAAAAGTAGTGTACGAAGTAGGGGCATAAGTAGAGTCAAGGAAAAGGCCAGTGTTTGAGGCAAAGGAAGATGGAAAAGTTCCATAGAAATTGAGAAAAGGGGGCATATTTTTCATATTTTTTCTTCATATTTCAAATCAATTCATTATCTACCAATGAGTGCCTGTTGGACTATGGGATACATTTAGTTTGCTACATGGCCTCTCCACAGCCAAGGGCCCCAGGAACATATAAATTCTGCCTTGGGTCAGCTGCTCACTTTCCCCATCAGATCCTCATGAGAAATGGGTGCCCTGGAACAGTTTTTAGTGACAGAGTGCCTAGTACCATCATGACTGAACTTAAATACCAAGGCATAGTTCTAGTTAGATACTTTAACAAACTGAAGTTTCTTTTTTCCAAAATCAGTTAAGACCAATCAGCCTCCGATAAAGCAGGTTGTAAGCATGGCTCTTATTCTCGTACACATCCCAAATGATCGAACCCAGGATTCTGGTTCAATCACCGTGAGCTGCGACTTGTCTGATATCTACTGACAGTCAGGTATGGAGCAGGACCAAGCAGCTTTATGTTCCCTCCAAAGCTGTCTAACAGGAGGAAAGAGAACACCCGGTAGCTCAGCTGGTAAAGAATCCACCTGCAGTGCAGGAGACCCCAGCTTGATTCCTGGGTTGGGAAGATCCCCTGGAGAAGGGATAGGCTACCCACTGCAGTGTTCTTGGGCTTCCCTGGTAGCTCAGATGGTAACGAATCCACCTGCAATGCAGGAGACCTGGGTTCGATCCTTGTGTTGGGGAGATCCCCTGTAGAAAGGAACAGCTATCCACTCCAGCATTCTTGCCTGGAGAATTCCATGGACAGAGGAGCCTGGCAGGCTACAGTCCATGAGGTTGCAAAGAGTCGCACATGGCTGAGCAACTGCACACAACAACAGAGGAGAGAGGGAGATCCCAGGTTCGATAGCCCCAGACCCTTACCATCTCCTCGGGGTTCAAGGAAGAAAGAGAAGTGTGGCCGTGTATATGACATGAAAGTGTATCGCCACTGAAAGTCAGCGTCAGTATGCTAAAGTTTCAGCAACTCTTTTCCTTTTTTGGAGGCCAAGTTTCTTCCCACTGATCCCAAGGAGGTAGGAATCAGGGTGGTGTAAGAAAGAAAGAAAGGAAAAAAAAAAAAAAAAAACAATCTTGACTCCCCTCTCCCTAGAGACAAATAGTGCCTCACTTAATTCCCTTATGCTATATAAATATACTGTGGACAATATTCAGGTCATACCAGACCTTTGCAAATTTCCATTGAACAAAACTTGGGATCCTAAATATCACCAATGTGTCAGACTTTGACCAAGCTCCTGGCCGTGATATGGTTATTCTTCTGGTATCTGACCCCTTTAATTTAATGATCTCATTTAAAGATCCCTTACTCCTCTTTAAGTTACCTCACATCTTGAACTGAAGATTTGAATTTTGAACTTTTAAGAGAGTAGACATTTGAGCAGCCTGTATTTTCAGGTAGGAAAGCTTTTTATTTTTTTAAACAGCAACAAAAGAGCTACTTATAAGGGACCAACTTAGCAACATTCATTTCGAAACTAATTTTCTTTTTATAAGCTGTAAATAAATTTGCAAAATCATGTAACTTCATGGTAATAACATGACTGGGAAATTACAAGGTAATTAAACTCAAAGCATCTAAGTATAGTACTCTAAGAAATAATTTACTTCTCTGTGCCAGGAGTCAGGATTTCTTGCTGCTAAGCACTAATGCAAAATGAATTAGTACAGAAAGTTCCAAGCTGCCACACTCCAGGAATTATGGGAGGCTGCCTCTGTGGCTGCTGGATGTAATTGATGACTGCATGGTGTAGAAGCAGTGGTGTTGTAAGGATGTTTGCTGATGACTTTTTGCAAAAGTTTATTATGACTTTAAAGCAAGTTCTGTATTCCTGGTGAAAGGCAGTGGTAGGCATCAGAATGGCCTATATAAAGAACTAAAAGTCAGGGTTCAATCAAACCTGGATGTATCCAAAGGTTTGAAAATGGAGCCGGTAGTTTGATGGTATAGCTTGAGTTTAATGATGCCCTAGGAAAGGCCTAGAAGAGATTTTCCTAGGATGAAAATAGAAAGTTTTCAGATCACAGTTTGGCCTGTCCAATCTCAGTGGAAAAGAATCCAAAACAAAGCATTTACCCTAAACCTGGTACTACAAAGGCAGCTGGCCAACAGACTTGTGACCATCTTAATACAGGCACTGTTTTCTTGGACTGTCCTTATCTGACACACCAGATGGCTGCTATGGAAGGGGCTTTGCTTCCTCCTGAAAAGAGACAAACTGCTTAAGTTCACCTCTATGTTGTCTTGTTGGACCTTCTGAGAAAGCAGTGAAGAGGCACGCTGGCTTCCAGCCCACTGAATGGCCAGCACTATGTATGGTGTGTTGCAGCTCAGTTGAAGTGGCTGCAAATGTTCTAGGTGTTAGAGTCAATATTCCCACCTCTGTAGTGCATCAGGATGGCTGTATCCTCTAGCTAAGGGCACTGCTTTTCTGAAGGTGGCCCTTTCAGAGGACTCTTCTCCTCTAAGCTCTGACTGCCTTACCTGCATCTTGCCTCCTCAGACTCGGGATATGTAATCATTCCACTCTTATTAAACCCAGGACACTGCACTATTCCTTGTGGTTGCCCTACATCTGCTCACATCTTTTAAATATCTCCTTCATTAGGCCCCACTTGGGTTATCCTAATTTGAATGAACCATCTGTTTCCTGTTGGGATGCTTACTGATATTCTTACTAATGTTTGGGGGTAACTTTTTAACTTAAATTTTATCATTGATACCTATTTTCATCGTTAAGAGCATGTAGTCTGTGATATAATAATTGTAATATTCTTTGTAGTTGTCTTTATTCTCATTTTTGTGATTTGTAAGCTAGAATGTGATCCATTTTTATAATTAGTCCATAAATGTTTAGAAAGTAGTCATATCCTTTATATAAGAGGCAAAGTTCTACACAAAACATCATATTAAACTTAGAAAAAACTAGTCACTGGCATTTCCAAGAGAAATTTTTGAAAATTCCCAAATTTGAAGTATTCTTAGAACATAATTTTTATTCTGTAAAATGTAGTAACATGTGATTGAAAAACATCAGTCAACACCCCACCCACAGGTTCCTAAAGAAAGAAACCTTTTAAGCTCTGATAATGAGAAAAGAAGACCAGTGGACAGATTCATCCTGGGCCATGTGTTCAGTTCACTTACAAGCTCAGTGCACCTAAGTCAGATCCTCAGAATTGCAGGTTTCAGAAAACTCACACTTATCTGCATTCCAAAGACTCTGGAGCACTCACAAGGGCTGTGACATGGGCACAGTCACAGCTGCTCAAGAACAGGAGCACTGGTGTAGTACATGTGTGTACATGTGTGCGGTGTGGAGACGATGAGAGGACCATAAGGCATGTGGACCATAAGGCACCTGTGTGCTATGGCCGCAGCCAGCCCGTGAGGACAGGACAGATGGAAACCATAAAGGGAGGAGAAGGGTGAAAAATTCAGAGATTTCTGCATCTCTTTTTCTCTGGTCTTTGCTCTTAAAGCTCTTCTTGTAAGGCTAGGGTCTAGTAAGAGATATCAGTATAGATTATGCTCAGATCTTTTATATATTTTTTTATCATTTTGTCTGCTTGATATACTAGTAACTAAAACAGAAGAGATGAAATTTTTAATTATGACTGTATTTGTCAATTTCTGCCTAAAACCTCTTTTCTCATCAATACAGTACCTCCATTATGTATCTCATTTCCAGATCTTGGCTCTCCAAGGTGACAGTTATCTCTGTTAGTTTCCCCTGAATCATTATTGATTGATAATGAATTAACAGGTTGTTGGAATCCGTAGGCTGTATCTAGAAAGCCCCCCTACTTACTAGTAGGCTCAGTTCTTAAAGATTCTATTCATAAGTCAGAGAGATCACTAATGCCTTTTGTGGTCATATTTAATGAGCTTTTGTTCAGTTGTGTGTCTTTGCTCATATTTATAACAGCCTGCATCAGAGAGTTCCAATGTTGAGAGTCTATAATTAAAGGCTCTTCTGTAGTCTCTCAAAACATTTCTCTGCTCCACAATGAGGAAGAGATGGAATGCACATTGAGTCAGAGCAGATTTTCTGCTTTGGAAGGGGGTCTCATTCAGATCCCAAATCCAGAAAGAACTCCTGACTTAAGTGCAAGATGTATGGTTAGCTGATAGCTTCTATTACCTCGATCATTTGACCCTAACCTTTGAAACAAGATCAAGCTCTTTCCAGAGTAGTCCCAGCCAATGACTGAGTAGCACAGTGGTACCAGGGCTTGACCTTTCTGCACAGTGGTGGCCTCTAAAGAGCAGCCTATGGTCTGCAGTCTTGTAGGGCTGCCAGATCTATATACAGCCTCAGGACCCACCCTGGCTGATTCTGCTTCCTCCCTTTTAGTTTCACAAATGTTACTTTCCAATCAACCTTCTGCTCTCCTAGTTCACTCTTATCATCTATTTTCCAAAGGACCCAACTGATTCCAGAGTTAACCACAAGTGTCCATTCCAATCTAATTATTTTACTTTCTCTCCATGTTGCTTCTGTAATCCTTCTAGAAGGATTAAAGATTTTATTTCAGCATTGGAGTCAGTTTTTATTTCAATCTGTGAAGTAATGTGTCCAGTAGCTTCATCAGTAGGTTCAGGAAACCATTGGTTCATAGCACTCTTACAACTCTTATTCAGTCTCAAGGCATTTTGCCTGAGTAAACTCAATAGCCTCAGGGCACAAATGTTATGTTATAGATGCTGTTGAACTACTGCAAGGAAGTGATTCATCGATTCCATCCAGAGGTGCCAGTCTGCATCCATGTAGGGAGAAGTAGATTTTTGAGCCATTTTAATGCTAAATGGAAAGCATTTGAGAGTTTGATCTCTAGTTGTACCTTTACTGGTCTTAAAAATGTGAGAGGAGGGAGGGTCCATAAACCATGCTTGGACAAGGAGGGTTTCAAAGAATAAAGCGCAGTCAACTCCAGGCAAGAGATACCTGGATGACTGAGAATACTGGAGGAAGAAATGAGGATAATACCAGTAAAATCTGACCTTTAATTATCTGAGTCATTCAGAGGAGTGGCGTCATGTGTCCACAATGCAGACAGGTATGATCTCAGCATCCACTGCATGTGGACTTCCAGACTTTAGAAATATTAGTCTCACCTCAGTGTATGTCCTAAAATAACTTAGACTTACTGTGAATATTCAGGGTAGGCACATATTATGGGATGGGATTGAGTGATGGTGTATGGTTGGTGCTGATGGCCTGATGGGCCACATCCAGTGTGGCTCATTAGAGCCCATGGGTTTTAAAAAGTGGGTCATATTATTGTTCACCATCACTTTTTCCTTTGGTTCAGAACTCAATGAAGCTGACCGGATCCATGCATTTTTAAGCTATTTTATTTTCATTTCTGTGTTAAACTGGTAACAGCTAAACTGTTATTCCTCCCTGATTGGGAAGTAGAACATGTATGTGTGTTGGGATGGAAAGGAAGTTGAGAGTGATGGTAAGTTGACAGTAGTAACAGAAAGTGAAGAATTCAGTAAGCAAAGATTCATTTTGGGGAAGTAGGGATTGTGGGGAGGGGAGGGTTGTTGTGAAGGCATCACAGATTCTAAGTGATTTGGAACCAGTGTCATTCCCTCTCTGTATGTCCTGAAGATAATTCCAGATGCCCTGGCAGAGAAGAGCCTAGGAAGGGTGAATGGGTCATCTTGCTGTCATTAGTCACTTGTAGACAACTGGTTTCTGGAGCTCCCTCAGTCCTGCCCTGGCGTGATCTATAGTGTCTCCTGCCAAGAAGATGTGTGAAAGCTCAGCTTGTTCTTGTGCTTCTTTCTTTTTTAAATGTCAGCCTCAGAGAACCATCCTCAGGAGGAAATATATATATGCCTTGTAACTCTTGTAAGTCAAAAACATCCTCTACACATGCATTTTTAGAAGAAGATTGCAACTCTTTCCTTTTTTACTTTGGATAACTCAATTAATGTGTCAGGTGGTATACTTTAAAGGATTATCTGCTAGACTTGAGTGGTATGTTATTTCTACTTATTTATCACACCTTATAATCAGCATTTGTCAAAATGGGTTCTGTGGAATACTGGTTCTTTGAGATGCTTATGAAGAACAGCTTTGATTCACTTTGGTCTTAAGAAGCGAAGGGCTGCCCCCTATGGTTCCTTCTTAGAGATTTTCAGTGCATGTTAAAAGATCTAAGGAATCATGCAGTCAAGGAACCTCTTTCTTTAACGGAGTGTTTGCTAAACTTTCTTGATGATGGAATCCTTTTTCTACATATATAACATTTATTAATATCCCCAATATAGAGTACTTAACCACAGCTGTGTGCTGAGGACATGCTGTAAAACCTCTGTTTAACCTCAGCATAAAGCCCATAGACTAATGCTTAGGTTAAAACCCAGCTGTCATTTGTTGACTGTGTGACCTTGTACAAGTTTATTATTCAGTTTGAAGTTCAGGTTCCTCATCTGAAAACTGGAAATAATATTAATAATAGTGCGTTTGGGTTACTGTGAGGTTCAAATGAGTTGACATATTTAAAGTGTTGGTAAAATGAATGATACACAGTAAGTATTCCGTAATGTTTCCTGTTATCATTGTGAGTTTCTGTGTTTATCTTCAGAAAACACTGACCTAATAGTAACAATGGATAAAAAGTGAATATAAATTATGGTTGACAAACTTTCTCAAATATGCATATTTAATCTTCATATCCATCTTGATGGTGAAGCATTATTATTATACCCATTTTATAGGTTTAGAAAGAAATACTAAGAAATTTGAGTATATTTCATGAGTGGGCTGTAAAGGAGAGAACCAGGAATTTAAAAAGTGTGCCTTTTTCATTGGATATAATTGGTTTTCCAGTGATTCCAAATTAAAATGTGAAAACTGTTCACTTACAGTAAATGAGAAATTCTGCCTCTCAAAAGACAGATTTTGAAAACCAAAGATTAAAGATTGAAAGATAGAATTTAGAAACCCCAAGTATTAAAGACAGAAATCAGAAATTAAAGGAAATACAGTAGATGAAATTTAAGCAAAGAAACTAAGACAGGAACATTTGAGATATAAAGTTCCTGGGCTAGTATCATAGAAAAATGAAGGATACTTAATGGAATATGAACACATTCATCAAGTTATAAACTAAAAATCAGTGTGTATAATCTGACCAAGTTTATTATGCTTTTGTACATGCAAGAAAAATGTTTAGATAATTGAAATACTGAATTTCTATGGCAGTTTGATAGTTATGGGGAAAATGAAACTGAATACTTGAGATTTGGATTTGAGTTCAAAAGAATTCATTTGTCCTTACTATCACATAATTTATGATCTCCTTCAGCACACATAATCTGAAAATCAGAAAAATCAGTTTGTGGCACTTAAAGTTTTCTAGAAAATGCAGTTTGCTGTGTTAGTGCTGTAGTTCCTCAGACCAGTATGGCACTCTCCTTCTTGACTCTCATCTTTGGCTCTCTGACTAATATTGGAATAATCAAGTGATCTTTGAAGCGTTTTTAAGAGGGTTATATAAACATTGCTATCAAACTAGCCAAGGTGTTTATTTTCATAAAGCATAGCAATTAACAGAAGGTAGAGGTAGGACCATGATCTCACTGACTTGCTATTGACCACCTTTTTAAACCAAGACAGTCTCATCATAGGTTCAATTTCTAGTCAGAAGAGTCAACAAAATCAAGTAAAATGCTATGTGCAAGGGATAGGTGGGAATATAGAGGAAAATATTTCCTCCTGTGAAAATCATTGTTGGGATAAAGCTTTCATGTAGGTCATTATTATTAGATTTTAGTGCCCGTGTTCTGTCAAGAGTTTATCTTTCCTGCTTTGCTTCTTTTAATTAGAAAATGGGATCTATAAAGTGCTTTGCTTCTTTTAATTAGGAAGTGGGATCTATTTCTTATTTTGCTATGCCTACCAGGGAACTCATAGCTAAACTTCATCCAGAATTTGGTCATCGTTTCAGGAATCTGAAACCTGATGCAGTCTCACCCCTTTGTAACTGTGACTGTTTATATTAATTTATTAATGTATAAATTTAGATATTTGTGTGCTGATAGTTATGTTCTTTTTTATCTGTGAAATTAGAGTAAAATGAAAGATGGATGGGAGAAAAACATTTAAGAGAAAGATTTTCAACCAAGAGCACTGAAAAAGTAAAGATTTTTCTTTATTTGTGCTCAATTAACCAGAATTCCCCCTCACACCCTTAGCCATTTTATTTAAATGAGACTGTTAGTACTGTGTGTATGTGTCCATGTGTGTGCATATGTGTGTGTCCGTGCACACGCTGAGTCGCGTCTGACTGTTTTGTGACCCCACGGACTGGAGTCCACCAGGTTTCTCTGTCCATAGAATTTTCCAGGCAAAAATAGTGGAGTGGGTTGCCATTTCCTACTCCAGGGGATCTTCCCGGCCCAGAGATTGAACCTGTGTCTCTTGCGTCAGGAGGGAGATTCTTTACCACTGAGCTCATAGTGATACTTAAAGATAAGCATCATGAGAAAACTGAAAATATACATTCATATGGGGGACAAAAGGAGTGATGGAAAAGGGAGGTTGGAAAGACTAAACCTAATCAATGCCTGTGATTTTTAAAAAATGTTTTATTTTATTTATTTGGCTGCATTGGGTCTTAGTTGCAGCACACAGGATCTTCATTGCATCATGCCAGCTGTCTTGTTGTGGTACACACAATCGCTGGTTGTGGTTGCAGGGGCTCCACAGCACGCAGGCTCAGTAGTTGCAGCACCCAGGCTTAGTTGCTCTTCAGCATGTGGGATCTTAGTTCTTCAACAAGGAATTGAACCCACATCCCCTGCATTGCAAGACGGATTCTTAACTACTGGGTCACCAGAGAAGTCCCTGTGACTTTTATTAACGGTTCAAAAGAAACTGTTGTCAAAATTAAGGTAAGCACTGCTCAAAGTAGAAAAAGCCAGTTACTCCCCTCTGTCTTTGAGCAGCCAAATACACAAAGAGAATTGAAAAATAAAGTTAGGGGTTGTGGAAGAGGGGAAAGGTACCTGTATTATACAGGCTTATGTGGAGGACACTCTTCTTAGTTACAATTTTCTGGACATTTAAGATCTAAGACTGAGACTCTAAGATCTTTGCATTTCCAGGTCTTTTTAATATGTTTCTATTTTCTTCAGGGCATCAAAAAGGAAATGCCTAGGATATGTAACATTTCGCGACAGAAAGAGAATCCATTTCCACTGTGCATCCGCCTGCAATGCAGCAGACCTGGGTTCGATTTCTGGGTTGGGAAGATCCCCTAGAGAAGGGAAAGGCTACCCACTCCAGTATTCTGGCCTGAAGAGTTCCGTGGACTGTATAGTCCATGGGGTCGCAAAGAGTTGGACACGACTGAGCGACTTTCACTTAACTTCACTTCTTTGAACTGAAAGTGAGTCTGGCTTCATTCTTTATCTGGGGTCCCTCCAACTTCCTCCCTTCCAGCGACTCCAGAGTTTAATGGCAAGGGGACTGTTAGCAACAGAAAGAGGCCAAGAGAATAAGTGAGCATCTAGGCTAGTACTTCTCTTCCCCAGAGAGGACTGAAACATTCGCTTCTCTGGGCCTTTCTCAATGCCTGTGGTGTGGCGACAGTGCTGTTTTATTTTTGTTTTCTCTTGGATCTCAGTTTGCAGACTTGCATCTTTCTGAACACCAGTAACTATTTATTCATAAGCCTCAAGCAACTGGGGTTTGTATGTGGTGGTAAATGGAATTGGTGCTGAACACATAAACTGATTTGTACCTGTAATTTACATTTATTCTCTGGGTACATTGACACTAATACTGTGACTGCACTGCCATGCTGAAGATTAATTATGTAAACATTTTTGCTGACTTTGTGAGTGGCCATGTTGATTGTTTTACTTGATTTTCTAAGCTTGGTGCTTAATAGCAATATGGAAAACATTTCTTGGTTTTGCTCAGCATCTTCATAGATTAACTGCCCCAGACCAATCTTACCTAATAAGCACTTGGGGAAAGGTTTATACTAGCTTGAGTGTGAGGGAAGAAGTAGAACTTTGCTCAGTTCTTGAAATTTTGCAAACACCTGTATTTGAGCAAAATTCCCCAGAATAAAATAAGCATTGAGCTTCTAAAGTGAATATGAAGTGAATATAAATGTGCTTCACACGAATAAGAAACCACAATTTGTATCAGTCTTTTTGCTTAACCAGTATTAGCCTAGACTCCAGACATCTTGAGCTGGTGAAAGCTCTATTTTCTCCTTTGTAAAACAGGGATGCATGTAGTAGCGCCCAGTGCCCAGTGGACTGCTCACACAGGCATTCCTGAATATGTGCTAGAGATGCAGTGTAGGGGCCCAGTTCAAGTCATACAAAATCAGAAACACCAGTAGAGCCTGTGTATATCCAGGTGTGGTTTAGAAGTCACTTTCCTCTCCCTTGAGATTATAGAAAAAT
This sequence comes from Muntiacus reevesi, assembly GCF_963930625.1. Classification (NCBI taxonomy): domain Eukaryota; kingdom Metazoa; phylum Chordata; class Mammalia; order Artiodactyla; family Cervidae; genus Muntiacus; species Muntiacus reevesi. The sequence continues at coordinate 92,862,206 of NC_089252.1, forward strand.
CCTAAGGGACTTACACGGACCCAACAGTTCTCACCCGAGTAGCCTCTAATTGTCAGCGCATCATGGTCACTACTATAGGACTCGTTGTCCAGGCCCACATGTGCACTTAAAGACGGCAGCTCAGGTTCTTCCCCAGAGGACTGGCATGGGAGCTCTTTGACAAGGTTCCAAAAACCCAGGGCCTGAAATCTCAGGATTTTGGCATCCACAGCTGCTTCCCAGAAGTCTTGTTGTTAGGAGTGAATGCTGTTTTCATTTCTGAAAAACAAACTCAGACTTAATGAACTCCTCCAGCAAGAAAACCCAAATTTGGCTAGCAAAGCCTTATAACCTCTGTGCACTGGGCCTAAAGAAAAATAGCCCTCGTTTTTCCAAGTCCCATAGGTGCGCCAAAAGAAAGCACAATTTACTGTTTTCAGAAATGTTCCTGCCTCACTTGTATTTGAATTCACTTTCCTACTTTCCTATTATGGGAACAGTGTAGGGGAAACCACAGGAATACTCCAGTATCCTAGAGTTATCATCAGCAGGGAGCAGTTCCTTCCCAGGGGCCTGAGGAAGCTAGGAGAGGAGCATTTCTGGAGATTTCAAGATGAAGCAGCTGTGCAGAAAGGGGTGCTTTATACCCATTTAGTTGAGGGATGATGCTGGGAGGAACTGGGGGAAACAAGTGCCTGACCTGCCTCTCTCTCATGCCTCCACTCTCACACTGGAACTCAGAAAAGGCAAGGGGACCCACTGGCATGGTCCAAGTTGGGTGACCTCAGGATGGGTACAGAGATGGCTGGAGAAGGTACGAAGGGGGAAATGAGAGACACCCAGAATACCTTCTTTCCACTTTGGTCTTTTTTCATTTCAGTTGCCATTCATTGAGTACTAACCATGGGCATTAACTATACCAGGCATTTCATATCCATTATCGAGTTTAACCCTCAAAGCAGAGCTATGGGATAGACAAGATTGTTTTAGAGGTGAGAAATTAGAGGTGTTTGGTTTGAAAGGTCATTTCATTATCAGGACACTCACTTTATCTATAGGACAAACAGACCAAACAGCAACACTTTAGCTTCTGTTTGCCAGTGAAATGGCTGATTGTCTAGGTATATACTCGGAATTGGTGAAAGTGAAGTCACTCAGTCGTGTCCAACTCTTTGTGACCCCATGGGCTGTAGCCTACTCGGCTCCTCCATCCATGGCATTTTCCAGGCAAGAGTACTGGAGTGGGTTGCATTATTTTTTTTTATCAGCTGTCATTACAGGAGGTCAAAGCTAGCAGACAGGGACACTTCACTTTCTCTCTTTAGCCCTTATTTATTTTACTTATATATTTACTTCTTGTAAACTTTTTTTTCTGGGTATAACATGCATGCAGAAAATACTCATGTAAAAGTGCATGGGCCAGTGAAATTTCATGAAGTCGTTCAATGTGTAACAGCATCCAGACAAAGAAATGGAACACCCCCAAGCCGTGGAGCATGGGCCCTCTTCTAGTACCCGGCTCCCTCCCCACTGTTCCGATTCCTAATCACTGTACATTGCCGTTGTTTTTAGTATTCATTGGGATGTAACAAGGAAATGAGTGTACTTATTTTATACTTAGTGCAGTTTTGCTAATATTTGTGTGCTATATCAGGGGACACAAACTATGGCCTACAGGCCAAATACAGCCCACCATCTATAAAGTTGTATTGGAACAAAGTCAGTGTCCCCACCTTGGCATAATGCTGGTTTTGTGTTACCCTGACAGGGACAGTATGGATCCTCTGAAATTACACTGGATGTGTGTGTGAGCAGCCTTTCAAGAATCGTTGTCAAACATTCCACATCCCCGATGCCAGGGGAGCTAATCCAGAAGACCACAGCTGAGTCGCTATGCAAAGCTGCCTCCCAGCATCATTGCCCATGTCTGCTTAATAACCGGAAGGTGCCTTGTCTGTTCACCTTTAACCTGGAGGCCCAGAAATCCCTCTCTTTCACTACGCAGTGACCTCTCCTGCCTCTTCTCTCATGACTGAATTCTTTGTCCTTGTGAACCTGGCTGCCACGTGTGATTCTGACTGAAGGTGGAGAGGAGCCCTAGGCTAGAGCAGCAGGTGCAACCTTCCAGGGAGTACAGTAGATTCACATTTAATATTGTTGGGAAAGAGTTTATTTCTTTTTTGCCTCTGGGGAGTTTGCAAAGAGTGAATATTTGGGTTTGTAAGGGACGGAGGAAACCTGCAGTGACTTTTCACCCGTTTGGTCCAGAATTTCACGATAGTAGATATGTGGGGGAATCACACCTGGGCCTTCAGTGAGGGCGGAGGTGCTGCCTTAAAGGGACTCAGCCTCTAGGCCAGCCAGGGGCTAACTTTTGGGTTTTGTGCTTTGATCAGTTGGAATGTTCTTCTTTTCCTTCATTATTTCCTTTTAAATATTTTATTGAAGAGAAAGGTATCCTACCCAAGCCGGTATTTCAGTTCCCATGCGTTGGGTTTGCATTTAGTGTTGATTATTGGAACAGACATCTTCAAACCCTCCCTAATCACAGGCTGGCAGCCGTTTGAGCTTTGCGTGGTCTCAGCGCATCTGTAGGAGCAGAACAGGCCTTGCCCTTCTGAGCTGCCTGCTGAAAGAGGAAACTTGGAAAAGTTTTCTTGGATTTTTGTCTCTCTCTGAACAAGAGGGCTCAGAAAAACTGTCAAGAGAGGCGGAAATTTATAGCCTTCTTTACAGAAATTTAGTTTATAGAAACTAGAGTTTCTTTCAACCAGGGTGACAAAACCTCCAGGCAAACTTCCACACACATTACTCCAGCCCATGTCAGACATTGGGTCAATCAGTCCACCCCTTTCTGCTGAGCTTAGACATTGTCAGTCCACCCCTTTCTGCTGAGCTTAGACAAGGCCTCAGACTCACTCTTAACACTGTATTTCTGGTAACTACTATCAGGAAATAAAGCACAAACTTAAACAGATTTGCCATTCCTAATTTAAGTAATGACTTACAGTAGAGAGCATAGTGAATAATAACGAGGATAATAGATAACATGCACTGAGAATTTGTTACTATTGTGCCAGACATTATTCTATATGCTTAACATGGATTCACTCATTAAATGTAAACCACATGAGTACAAAGTTTGTTTGGATTATTGTTGCATCATCAGTACCTGCATGAGTCTCTGAAACATAGTAGGTACTTAGTAAATCCTTGGTATTTAAATGAATTTTAAACATAATAGTTATTATTCTCATATTACAGATGAGCAAGCTGAGTTTAAATAACTCTCCTAAGCTAATTAGGGCAGAAGCCACAATTTGACATTGCTTCAGCAGTTTATTCAAACTTTTAACCACATTGCTCTCCTGCTTCTCACAGCAGCTATCTGTGACCTCTGCTCTTGTTTATTAATATTTTTTAATATCCAGTATATTGGTTGCTCAGTCTCAGTGCTTCTTTGCATTCTTGTTTCAATCCCTTTTAATACTTTAGAGAGTTATTTTTCTCTGAAAATAAAGGGAAAACTAGGAGTTGACATCCAAATGTCTATGAGATTTAGCAAAAAGACTAGTGAGGCAAGCAGGTCAGGTGGAGACACAGGGCTGTGGAGAGCACACGCCCTCTGGGCAGCCACTGCTTAGCGCCAGCAATTATAGCTGTAGGGAATCAAAGCCAGTATTGCCAAATCTTCCCAGTTTTCAGTAGAACTAGGAAATCTGAACTTGCGTATGAAAAAATCCAGTGAAAATATAAATCTGAAAAATCCCACATATAAAATGCTGACAAGCAAGACAATTTAAAAAGCAAAATAAACACAACACCGCAAGTCTAAATTTCTCTGTGGGCTAAATCTAGCCCTTGTATCCATAGTTTATAACCTGTGAAAGAGAATGAAGTTGAACTTAGATAACTGATCTTTTTGTAATTGTTGTTGTTCAGTCACTAAGTTGTGTCTGACTCTTTGCAACCACATGGACTGCAGACTGACAGGCTCCCCGTCCTTCACTATCTCCCGGAGTTTGCTCAAACTTATGTCCATTGAGCCAGCGATGCTATCTAACCGTTTCATCCTCTGTTGGCTGCTTCTCCTCTTGCCCTCAATCTTCCCCATCATCAGGGTATTTTCCAGTGAGTCGGCTTGTCACATCAGGTGGCCCAAGTGTTGGTGATTCAGCTTCAGCATCAGTCTCTTCGATGTATATTCAAAGTTGATTTCGTTTAGGACTGAGTGGTTTGATCTCCTTGCAATCTGAGGGACTCTCAAGAGTCTTCTCCAGCACCACAATTTGAAAGCATCAGTTCTTCAGTGCTCAGCCTTCTTTATGGTCCAACTCTCACATCCATACATGACTACTGGAAAAACCATAGCCTTGACTATATGGACCTTTTTCGGCAAAGTGATATCTCTGCTTTCTCATATCCTGTCTAGGTTTGTCACAGTTTTCCTTCCAAAGAGCAAGTGTGTTTTAATTTCATGGCAGCAGTCACTGCTCACAGTGATTCTGGAGCCCAAGAAAAGAAAATCTGTCACTGCTTCCACTTTTTACCCATCTGTTTGCCATGAAGTGATGGGACCAGATGCCATGATCTTAGTTTTTTGAATGTTAAGTTTTAAGCCATCTTTTTTACTCTCCTCTTTCACCCTCATTAAGAGGCTCTTTAGTTTTTTCCTCCTCACTTTCTGCCATTAGAGTGGTATCATCTGCCTTTCTGATGTTGTTGATATTTCTCCCAACAATCTTAATTTCAGCTTGTGTTTTATCCACCCTGGCATTTCACATGATGTACTCTGCATGTAAGTTAACTAAGTGAGATGACAATATACAGCCTTGTCACACTCCTTTCCCAATTTTGAACCAGTCCATTGTTCCATGTCCAGTTCCAACTGTTGCTTCTTGACCCACATGCAAGTTTTTCAGCAGACAGGTAAGGTGGTCTGATATTCCCATCTCTTTTTAAGAATTTTCCACAGTTTGTTTTGGTCCACACAGTCAAAGGCTTTAGTGTAGTCAATGTAGATGTTTTCCTGGAATTTCTTTGCTTTCTTTATGATCCAGCCGATGTTGGCAATTTGATCTCTGGCTCCTCTGCTTTTTCTAAACCCAGCTTGTACATATGGAACTTTTCAGTTCACATAACATTGAAGCCTTGTTTGAAGGATTTTGAGCATTTCCTTGCTAGCATGTGAAATGAGGATAGTTGTGTGGTAGTTTGAACATTCTTGGCATTGCATTTCTTCTTTGTAATTCTGTTTGGTGTTTTTTTCTTTTTTTAAAGAGCATGGTGGATATTGTTGTCACTATTTGTTACAGTTTTAGAATTGAGGTTTCTGGGAACAAGAAGTGCAAAAAAGTATTCAGCTCAATACTTTTGTGTAGTGCTTCATATTTTTCAGTTCACTTCTATATGCACATTTGAATCTCCCTGAAAATCATTTTGGTGGTTCAACTATTTGGTTGGTATTAAGCCGTAGAAGTCAAGATTCATATCCTGCCCTCTCAGTTTTCAATCCACTTTTCCTCCAGCAACACAAACCCTGAAGGGGAGTGACTAACCCCCAATATTCACAGTTCTTCCATGGACTGTATAGTCCTGGAATTCTCCAGGCCAGAATACTGGAGTGGGTAGCCGTTCCCTTCTCCAGGGGATCTTCCCAACCCAGGGATCTAACCCAGGTCTCCCGCATAGCAGGTGGATTCCTTGCCAGCTGAGCCACCAGGGAAGCCCGAAGTTCTTCCAGGCCTGTTCTTTTTCATCTCATATCTAATCAAGAGGTAGAAGACTATGTTAAGACACAGAGCTCGTGTCCCGTCTCTGATGAATATGCAGATAGGAGAGAAAGAGGACAGTTGTTTGAGGATGTCTGTATGATTGCTAAAGCATCTTATTCTTGGCAGATCGAGATCATTGATTTACATTTGGTCCTACCCAAATCATCTCTAATTACAAAAATCTGTGCCTAGCAAAGTCCAAAGAAATAATGTAACTGTGGCCTAATCACTGTGTACATTCCTAACCACATAGCTAATGATTGGTAGGTTTGGGGTTTCGCTCCTCCAAGTGTAGCTAACTGCCAGACGGAGCTGAAATGTGGCATGTTTGCAGTTTTCCTTGGAAACCATTTTAAATTAAGCAGATTTGGAAACCATCACATGGAGGAAGATTTTCCTGATTGTTGGGTCTGTGCAGGCTTCTCGAATGTCAGTTTCATGCACAAAGGGCTCTTGGCATTTGATGCCTTTCTGCCAGGTTGTGTATTTGACAGCTGTTCTGGGGTATCTTTTCCCAGTCACTGACCTGGCCAATGTCATAAAGCCAATTAAAGTCTCAGGCAGTTAATGTTATTTTCTTCAAGTGCTCCTGGAAATACTTACTTCATGTGGTACTCTGGCATGACATCTGTGACCTTTGGAAATACAAACACAAGAAAGCAAACAAGCTGGGCTGTGTGTGTCCTATGCTCCATTAAGTTATGAAGAATATGAACACAGAACATAGTTTCTGCATGCAGAGATGTCCATGGAGCACTTTATGTCTCAGGATCCCTACAAATGAAGATGCGTGCCCACTGCAAAATTCGGATAAACCCTAGCAGGTGAGAGGTATGCTGGACAGCGGTATATTCACATATGTTCAGCAAAGTGTTTAAGAAAATTTGTGAATTGTAACACATTCAGAATGGGGCTCCATAACTAGTACTTTACACTAATTTGCCATGTAGAAGGATATTAATGTACTTGAAAAGCAAAGAAAACCCTAATACTTTAGGAAGGACAAGAGAAAAAGGGCTATTGGGTCTAGACAGAGAAAACTTTCGGGACGGGGAAGTTATCCTCCGGTAGATACAATGAACTCTCCATGAGAAAGCCTGTCTTAGCCCCTGGTGTTCTCTCAGGGATTCCTTGTAACCCTTGGCTGAGAAGACTGTCCCTGGAGTATTCTTGTTCAGTTGCTCAGTCATGTCAGACTCTTCGAGACCCTGTGGACTTCAGCACGCCAGGCTTCCCTGTCCCTTACCATCTCTCTGAGTTTGTCCAAGTTCTTGTCCGTTGAATCAATGATGCCATCCAACCATCTCTTGCTCTGTTGCCCTCTTCTCCTTCTGCCTTCTATTTTTCGCAGTATCAGGTCTTTTCCAGTGAATCAGCTCTTTGCATCAGGTGGCCAAAGTATTGGAGCTTCACCTTCAACATCAGTCCTTCTAGTGAGTATTCAGGGGTGATTTCCTTTAGGATTGACAGGTTTGATCTCCTTGCTGTCCAAGGGATTCTGGAGAGTCTTCTCCAGCACCACAGTTTGAAACCATCAATTCTTCAGTGTTCTGCCTTCTTTATGGTCCAGCTGTCACTCCCTAGAGTATAGGAAGTGCTTAATACAGATTTTTTCAATGAGTTAAAAAGGTTGAGTACAAGCTATTTATAAAGAGACAAATACTTGAAAAAATGCAGTGGGTTACATGCAATGGGTTGCTTTGTGAAATGAGATCTCTGTTATCTACTTAAGCCAGGGCTGTAAACCAATTGGCTTGTGGACCATCACTTATATATGGATGAATATGACTTGCCCATTTAGTGTTTTCTTTAAGTCGTGTTTCTAAAAATTTTTTGAGATGATCGTGCTGTTTTTTTCCCTCTGTCTGTCTCTCTGCCTGTCTCTCCTTCTCTCTTTCTCTCTCTCTCTCTCTCTCTTCTCTCTCTCTCTCACACACACACACACACACACACACACACAGAGTACCCACCATTCTGCATTTCGATAATATTAGGAGGTGATATTTCTCCTCCTATTCAATGGCACGCATGCTTTTCAGTTTTCCTTAGACCCCACTTCTCCCTGTTACTCTAGAGTCAGTTCCTTTCCACTCACTGATCTTACCTTCCTTGCCCCTGCAGGCAGCTGAGTCTGCTGCCCTTGCTAAAGCAGCAGTGGTGGCTCGCCGCCTCCTGGCTGGGTAACAGCGGTTCCTGTGTTAAGGAGGAGAACAGACCAAACTTTTACTCCAGGATGCCTAGGTTCAGTGATGAATACCCATGCCTTGTTCATCAGGGTAAAAACAGCACTGGTGTGGTGTCAGCTAACACACAAGCACTTCCTTTGAAGACAACTGATCTGTCAAAAGGAGCACTCTGTCACACAATTCCCAGGCCAGTAGAGGTCCAGAGTGCCCCAGATGTCCTCAAGATTCAAGGTGATTAGCTAAAACTTTTGAGGATGGATCTAATCTATATTCACCTAACAGCACACCTATCCCTTAAAGAGCAAAATCAGCACCCAGTGTGTGACCCTTCAAGACAGAGGCCCTTCCCAGTTGCCAACCCCCACCTTTCTGCAAAGGTCAAACTGCCCTTAACTTGGGTGCTGACCATGGGGTAGCCAAACTGCTAAGCTACTCACCTTGACAACTCCTTGGATTTTAGTGGATTTAACCATCCCATTCCCCTCTCCTTTCTCATCTGCATTGGTTTTCATCCAGCTGCACGCATGGATCCATCCCTCCAGGGTCAGTTTCAGGGGCTGGAGGAAGTAGAGGTGGGGAACTCAGGGAGATGAGTGTTGTCACCAGTTAGTGACATCAACATCATGAAGAGCTGGAGCTGAGTGAGTTTACAGGGAGCTGGGAGCAGGGACTTGTTTGGATTTAGAGGTTGCCATGGTTGTACTAAATGCTAATCACTTTTCATCACACTGGCTAACGGGTGTAGAATTTTTGGCTCGAGTTCCTTTCAGCTATTCCTGGCCAGCTCTTAAGACAGCTGCAGAGTTCCAGCTCCAGCTGTGCCCCTTCCTCTTTGCTTCCTTTAAAGAACATGAATTATCCTTAGATGTGGTAGCCTAAAATGTAGGCAGTGATTCACAGGAGAGCTGGAGACACAGCAAGAGTGAAGAGCAAATCACCTGCTTAGGATTCAAGGTCCAGTTGTTGACAGCACACCTAGTCAGGTCAAATTGGTGCTACAACATTGCACATAAGTGCCTTAGGTATCTTAAAGATGCTGTATAACCATATCGGGAAAGGTCAAACTGTCATTATTATTCATTGGAGAAAGGGAGATTGAACTTTTGAGGGTGGATCTAATCTATATTCACCTAACACGTGCTAGATAAATACCAGCAAGGCTGGATAGCGTGTTCGCCTGCAGTCACGCTGTCAGAAGGCTTGTGTTTCCACTATCGCTCAGGTGCCATAAGCCAGCGGCAGGATGGTGTCCTTGGACCACACATGTTTTGGTCCCAGAGTCAGTGTCCAATATGTCAGACCATCAAGGCAGATGGCAAGCAGGACATTGTTTCTGAACTTTTGGAAAATATACCACTTGAGAGTCCAGCTGGGGAAATGCCTGAAATTGGAAAATAATGTAATAGAATATTTGATTTGCCACCAAAGACCTGAGCTGGGAAGACTGCCACGTTGAAATGAGGGGACAGCTTGGCCGACTTTGATCTTTCAGCTCTACTTAGTTACCGTCTATTGGTGGGCTGTGTCTTGAATGCCCTGTGGGGCCCCAAAGTGCCCATTTTACCTCTCTCTCCCCCAAACAGTGCACATACAAAGGCACACATTCCAGATGAGGTCTGGAGCAACATTCACAAGCAAGTAGCAGCAACGTAAGAACAAAGGTCAAGGCCAGTGGTCCCTGAATGATTCTGCAAAGGACCTGTAGGTGGCCATCAGAGTGGATGACTTGGTAAATGAGATGTCATTTTCACTTAAAGCTCGATTTGCTTTTTCTCCATGCTGCCAGCTACTGGCTGGCCCTCTCTGAGGCCAAGTTGTTTTTTTGTGATTCATCAGCCTTTCTGAATCCAAATACCTCCATCCTCCAAGGCTAGCCTCACTGAGCCACTAACTTGAATGGGTCCATTCACAGGGTAAAGAATTTTGTCATTCCTCCTCTCCCCAGTATTCGCTGAACTTCTCAGTATGCACCTTACCTGTGGAAAGCTGCTTACTTTAAACAGCTACAAATCTCTTTTCCCTGCTTGGCTAAGTGAATACCCTTGGCAAATTTGAAATGCTTGAGCATCACTAGTTCCAGAAGCACCCTTCAACCATTATCAGATGAGGTGGTTGTTGTTCAGTCACTGAGTCATGTTCGACTCTTTGTGACCTCATGGATTGTATCACGCCAGGCTTCTCTGTCCTTCACCATCTCCTGGAGTTTGCTCAGGCTCATGTCCATTGAGTCAGTGATGACATCCAACCATCTCATCCTCTGTCGTCCCCTTCTCCTCCTACCTTCAATCTTTCCCAGCATCAGTTGGGAAAGTTGGCTCTCCACATCAGGTGGCCAAAATATTGGAGCCTCAGCTTTAGCATCAGTCCTTCCAGTGAATATTCAGAGTTGACTTCCTTTAAGACTGACTGGTTTGATCTCCTCACTGTGCAAGGGATTTCCAAGAGTCTTCTCCAGCACCACAGTTCAAAGATACCAATTCTTTGGTGCTCAGCCTTTTTTATTGTCCAGCTTTCACATCCATACATGACTACTGGAAAAATCACAGCTTTGACTATACAGATCTCTATAGTCAAAGTAATGTCTCTGCTTTTTAATATGCTACCTAGGTTTGTCATTGCTTTTCTTCCAAGGAGCAAGCTCTTTTAGTTTCATGGCTGCAGTCACCATCCACAGTGATTTTGGAAACCAAGAAGATAAAGTCTGTCACTGTTCCATTGTTTCCCCATCTGTTTGTCATATCTCCTAGTTTATAAGTTTTTATATTAAAATTTTTCTTTTCAATTAGGTAGTGATATTTTTCTGTCTTCAACTGGTCCCTTATTTGAGAGAGCCCAGAATTAAGAACATCTTTCAGTTTCATTTGGCCTCCAGCAGTGAGATGCATTGAGTGGCTCTTTCAAATTGGAAGGAAAAAAGAAAAAAAAAGTTTGGTTCACTTTTTGAAACCCTGAACTAATTTCATAACCCTATGTCATATGAGGAGCCCATGACTAATCCACATGTCCCAGGCTTTGCAACTCTACCTCTCCGCGACAAAGGTGGCTAAAAATTGATACTGTCACTCCAAAGAGCAGATTTCATTTTTCTCCCAGCTCTGGTTTGCTTCAAGGTTGAGGTAATTGTTGGGATGAATAGAAAAAGATCCAAAGCAGCATCTTCACCCCTGGGATTTGGATAAATAGAAAAGTGTTCATAGCAAACTTAGCTAGAAGTGTGGTAGTATTTTGTGCCCCAAGACTGTATCTTAGAGCTAGTGAGATGTAGAGTGGACAGTTTGGGGGTATCAGGCCTTTGAAACACCTGCATTATTCCCTCTTGTTTATTTGTGAAGGAAGCAATGCTGCCAAGGGTTTACACATGCAGATTTTAAAGGCTGGCTGCCTAGTAAAGTCCTGACACAGCTACTTTTTTTGTGATCTTGGTCAAATTACTTCACACACCTCAATTTCCTCATCTGTAAAATGGGGACAGTAATAGAACCTATATCATAAAGGCAGTTGTGAGGACTGAATGAGTTAGTACATAGGAAGTGCTTACATGACTACCTGATGCCTCATCTGGAGCTGCCGTGACGTGATGGTGGTGATAATGATGATAATGATGGGAAATGCTAGAAGAGATAAAGGTGAAGAAGACATGACATGAGCACTTACTAAATACTGTACTTGCCAAATCTCATTTAATCCTATAAAGTAAGATGGCTTTCATTTTACAGATGAGGAAGCTGAGGCTTAAACAGGTTAAACTCCAGATCAAAGTTAGCCAACCGCAGATCCCGTTAGGGTTAGGGATTTCACCCATCTCCCTGGCACTGGATAGTTGCATTGCTTCCACTTCACAGCTCTTCTTCTCTTCCCTGTCTGTCTTTCCACATCAAGCTCCTGCAAGTTTTCTTGAGAGCAGAGAGTCCCTGATGGTGATCACTCCCACCTCAGGACCTCTCTCCATGCTGGTCCCCTTGCTTGGGAAGTTCTTTTTCCTCCTCCTCACCTAATTAATTTCTCATCAAGTTCTTTCCCAGATGACACTGTTTACAATGATAGAATTTGTTAGGGTGTCTCCTTCCCAATCCTGGTTCCTGGTATGAGCTGGTCTCCCTGGTAGAAGGCTTGCCTTTTCCCAATTCTTACAAGTTTACTCGTGACATGGCAAGTCCACAGGGCAAATATGCTGGAGACAGAGCCTTTTCCTGATGCACATTACATTTCCAGATGGCATGGCTGTGTCCTGACCTCTTACCTCAGTCCATCCCCCGTTATGAGGTCTCATAGCACTGCTGACAAGTTTTCCAGTTTTTTATTGTTAAAAAATCCAGGCACATAGAGAAATTGAAAGACAAGATGGTGCCTACATTAAAGACTTAGACTGCACTCTCATTAACATTTTCAATTTGCTTTTACTGTCTATATGCCTGTTTACCTTTCATTAAAATTTTGTCTTAGTAGAAGATGTAGAGGAAAAAATGCACTAATTCTAAGAGTGTATTCTGACTAGTGTTTGCAAAGTGAAGGCACCTGTTTACAGGGCGCTGCTCTGACCCCCCTCTGGATGCGCCTCTGGTCCACTCTCATTTCAGGCCCCTCTTGGTCCTCTTTTCCAGGTCTGTTTCCAGGACCACATGCCTCTAGACCTAGCTGGTAGTATAGGGATTGCTGTTTACTGAAGATGTGAGCAAAGCTTGGACATATGGCCTGGAGTTTCTGAATTCCTTTATGAAAGGTCCCATTAAAGTGTGGAATAGAGTCATGCCTTCAATTGTTCTCCTGTTCTAGGCCTCACAGATGTTATATGTATATATGTTATATGTATATATGTTATATGTATATATACTCCTTGAATTCTCTTGAGCACTTAGGGGACATCATATTCCATTTCATTCATTCTGTCACTCATTCTTCTATCCATTCAGTAAATACTTACTGACCACAAGCTTCACGAGGCAGTGAGGCCCAGATAGGTTATACAACAAACAGCTATATGCATCATGGGCAGAACTGACATGCAAGTCTAGGCAGTCTGACTTCAGATCCACACAATACTGTTGCTGCAGAATACTGAGCCACAGACAGTGAGAAATGTGAGTAAAACAATAATGCATTGTTTCCTTCTCTCCTCTATACTTCAACCCGTGCCAACTTCCACCCCTGCTCAAACTGTTCACAAACAGAGGGACTAGGCATACACATAGTAAAATCCACATGGAGAACAACATTCAGCTCAGGTGCTATGTGAGCACACACAGAATAAGAACCACCAGAGACCAGAATTCGGGGCAGGGAGGCTAGGGGATCTGAAGAGATGGGACTCTGATGGAATTTAAAAGGAGCTAAGGACGCAGAGCAACAGAGAAAAGCAAGGAGTATCAACTCTTTCAGGCGGCCTGACACCCACTGATGACTCAGCTCAGCTCAGAAGATAAATCCAGTCTATATTAGATGCCCCTTCCTTTCTCCCCAATGATTACTGAGCCCTGCATGCTCTCTTTCCCCTTCTTATTTAGCCCCTTAAGTACCAAGTAAGGAACTTTTTGCAATGTTTCCTTAAGGGGAAATTTAGGAAACAATAAGTGCCATTCCTGGGCTTTCAACCATTGCCTTCAACCACTAGCCTCCTAAACCCTCTACTACTCATCATATGTGGGCTTCCTTGTGACTTACTGGCAAAGAATTTGCCTGCCAGTGAAGGAGATGTAGGAGACTTGGGTTCAGTCTCTGGGTCAGAAAGACCCTCTGGTGAAGGGAATGGCTCCCCACTCCAGTATTCTTTCCTGGAGAATTCCATGGACAAGAGGACCCTGGTGGGCTACAGTCCATAGGGTCACAAAAGAGTTGAATATGACTTAGCTGAACATGACTTAGTTGAATATGTTGTTGTTTAGACTTAACGACTAAACAACAACTCAGTCTATATACAGAGCAAGATGTGCAGCATTATCTGTGATCTCTTTGAATAAACATTTTTACCATTTGTGGGGATTAATTCCTCAATTGATCATCCTTCCATCAGCTGGGAGGTGCCAGAAGGAAGCGGTGAAGCAGGCAGACACTTGGAAAGATTTGCTCCAGCCCTAGTGTGAGTCCGAAATGTTTTCATCAGAACCCATATAAATGGGACCTCACAGCCCATATCTCTTGCCCAGTCCCACTTGTTAATGGAAAAATCATTCTTTGCAAACAGCTGGCAGGGAACAAAATGCTGAAAACCATACCAAATTGTAGTCATACTTCATCATTCCCCTCCAGTAAGTCAATGAGAACAAATTTCTAACTGAGCATGTATTTTAAAATCTTTCCTAGCCGTGTAATTTTTCCACAGGAGCCAGCAGTAGATGCCTTGGGTGTCCCACCCATATTCACTTGCTTGTACAACTTGCATGCTTACCTCCAGGTCTTCCCACTCCTTGCACCTGATTTTCTTCCCCTGTGGGAATTCTCTGCCCACCACACAGCAGGCTGGGAATGCATTCTCCCTCCCAGAAGTCCTCAATGAGTTTCTGATGGGAGTTAATGTATGGATACCCTAACACTGCATCCTCAGGTGGGATGACCCTGAGACATAGAGTCTACACTGACCCCCAGAGTTTTCCCAGAGGGTTAGCTTCACTTCCCCAGGCTGATAACAGTGTGACAACATACCCTTTATTGCCTTCTGTCCCTTCCCTGTCTCACTTCCACCCCCTCTAGAGTGGTTCCTAGAATCACCTCTCAGGGAAATAATTTGCACTCAAATCCATGTCTCAGGGTCTAGATCTGGGGAATCCCAAACCAGGAATCTTTGTTCAGCTTTTTATGTTACAAAAACCAGGCACTGTAACTTAAAGAAGATCCTCTTTCATAGGAAAAAGAGCAGACACTGTTTGCCCCTCAAGCAAATGTTAGGGAATTCTACTTGCTTTAATTTGGAACTAATTGCCCATAAATTTATTTATATTGTGTCCAAGTCAGGACCCTTTTCATTCTAAGGAATACAAAAACCACTTAAGGTAGATTACATTTCTGAAAGGATGGGTGAGGGGCTTTATTCTAAAGACCATGTTGTGTCTCTCAAGACCAGAAATGCACCTGAGGCAAAGGGACAGACTGGAACTAGGAAGTGAATGACTGTCTTGCTCTTCCCTTGGGGCTGCAGGTTCTCTTATTTTTAATTCATTTACAGCTGCTTCTTCTCTTTCTGTAGACTAGCTTGTCCTACCCCACTGTATCAATGGACAAAACTTTTGCATTTTCCTATTACCTGTTCTATCATAAAGTCAATTCAGAATTCCAGGGAGAAAGCCCTGATTAGTTCACCTTGAGTCATATGTCATCAGAGGTAGTGAGTAGACTGGGTTGGGGGAGGGGATGATAACACATACCTGCTGGATCGTATGCCTCTGGGGGCACTCAAAGAAGAGGGCTGAGGCCTGGACATAGCCCCAAAGGAGTGTTACACAAGCTTGGAAGCAGAGAAGGATAAGAAAAAAGAATTTTTAATTAGCAAACTATGATTTTCTGTATTTGGTCATCACCTATTTGGACATTTGAAAAAATACTGTCTGGTTCCAAGAGGGCAAGTTTGTGCATAAAGTATGCAGTGCAAATATGCCCCTATTCATTAATACCACACCAAAAGTCATTCAACTGAAAAATGTTCTTATGGTCAGCAAACTGAAAAAATTTTTTCTAAAGTGCCTTCACTCGGGAAAAGGAGTGAAAATGTGAAGTCTATACATTGCTTGTCATTGCATCCCCAACAATTCCATTTCCAATGTGTAGTACTGTGTAGATAGGACAGGAATGCTGGCCCCCCAGTGGGTGACCTTAGGAGCTAAGCTTTCTGTATTAATTATTTTCTGCTTCAAGCAGACCTGGATTTGAGTGCCAGCTCTGCCAATTTTTAGCTATTTAATCACTGGAAACCTTTTATTTCTCCTCTGTAAGATAGGATTATTAATTTGATTAAGTATTAATTGATAAACTGCCTGGCACATCAGGAGGGGTATAGGAGTACAATAAATGTTATCTATCATTGTTGTCAGTTACTAATTCACTTTTCATGTAACCTTTCTCATTAAAATATAGCATTTCTCATCAAGAGGGCAATGAAAACTTTGGGGAGTCAGTGAAATGGTAGAAACAATGAGTTCCAGAGACTTTCAGCCTCAGTCACATTCAAGTTCTGACGTTTATTACCTATGTGTGTTAACTTCTCTCTGCCTCAATTTTCTGACCCATAAACTGAGGGTTTATCATCACAGTAACTACTTCTTAGGGTTATACTTAGGATTAGATGAGATGTAAGTGCTTAAGATAGTGCCTGGTGCATAGTAAGTACTCAGTACATGAAAGCTAGAATAATATTAATACAGGTCATAGCTGTAGGAAGTGTTCTTGTTGGAAATATGCTTTTTAGTCTGCAAGTAAGATGAAGTGAGAGGGGGGTCTTTATAGAAATGTACATAGATGCTTATAATTCACACATGATCTGTCACTGGCCCTATTTCCATTGAAAGAATATCCCAATAGAATTAAATTAATATCCCAGTTATTAGTGTTGAAACTTAGTGTCCAAAATCATATTTCTGCCTCAAGGCAAAAATAAGCCTGCTCTGTATATGAGGCCACTGGGCATAGACAAGATTTGCTTTTTCAGTATAAAATATTCTAGACCAACAGATTCATGAATATATATATATTTCAGCCCAAGTTTACTGGTAAGTAAGAGAAATGCATTCAGGTCTATTTCCGTGCATTGGGCAAGCCACCACTTTAAATACTAACCTGTCTGCTTTTCTGAACTGAATTCACATTTATTTCTGTGACTGATACACTGCTGTGCTTCATTACAAACTCTCAACTCCATTGCCATCATCACACCTATAACACTGACCCTGCATGCAGAACCCTGGCCTGGTCACTGTACAGTTACCTGGACCTCTGTTCTCCAGATGCTGTGATGCACATTCAGGTTGGAGGACCCCAGGGGTAGTGGGCATGAGTTCAACTTTGGATTCAGTCCATTGGGTTTGGGACCCCAGGGGTAGTGGGCATGAGTTCAACTTTGGATTCAGTCCATTGGGTTTGGAATCCCAATTCTACATCTCTTTAGCTGTGTCAACTTAGTGATTTCATTACCATACTGCTGTCTCTTCATTTATGATACAGGGCAGTAATAGTTCTTCCTTCATTAGATGATTGTGACATTTAAATGAGATAATAAATGTAAAGCATTTAGGCTAGTATCTAGTACCTAATAAGCACTCAAAAAAAAGGTCTGTTGTCATGACTGTAAGTCTCATTTCATAGATGAGGGAATTGAAGATAAGAGGATGAGGCGGGTAAGAGGGTTTCATGGGCTGACCTGACATTTAAATCAGGGCTCACAACCCCAAAGTCCTCACTGCATTCTGAAAAAAGATCAAACTGTATCAGGAAGGGTTGACATAGGAGCCATACCCCCAAATGGGATTGACCAAATTCACTTTTCAAGTGTTCTCTAAGTGATTTCATTCAGTGAAAGCAACTCTTAGCTTCATTACTAGTCAAAAGAAGAGTCTAGTGGAGCTCTGCTACCTATCTAGTTATTCCTGTTACCAGCCTGAGCTCAATGAACCCTTTCCAAGAGCTCCACCTCATCTGGGAGGCTGAGAGCAATAAAGAGTCTGTGTTCAGCTCATGCAAGCAATAGAATTTTTAAAGTTTCCTCTATAGTGTTTGAAAATCTGTAGAAAAACAGGTGAGGGGCCTGAAAGATAGGTAAATGTGGGAGTAATAAAATCTGTCTCATCGAGCTGTCTTGGGCCTCAATGGAGGTCATATATACATAGGTTTCTAGGTACAGTGATTGGTAATTAGCAAGTAGTTAAGAAGTGGCAGCTTGGGTAGGAAGAGGAGCTAGGATGGCGGAGGAGTAGGACAGGGAGACCACTTTCTCCCCCACAAATTCATCGAAAGATCATTTGAACGCTGAGCAAACTCCACAAAACAACTTCTGATCGGTAGCAGAGGACATCAGGCACCCAGAAAAGCAGCCCATTGTCTTTGAAAGGAGGTAGGAAAAAATATAAAAGATAAAAAAAGAAGTGGCTGCTTTCCATGAAGGAAAGCAGTCAAACCAGCCAGAATAAAATGTCTTTTGTCCAACACAGAAAAGGCATAGTTCATTCTACTTGGGCCAACAAAATTCCCTTAAAGGGCAAAATCAGCACCCAGTGTGTGACCCTTTAAGGCTGAGGCCCTTCCCAGCTGCCAACCCCCACATTTCTGCAAAGGTCAAACTGCCCTTAACTTGGGTGCTGACCATGGGGTAGCCAAACTGCTAAGCTACTCACCTTGACAACTCCTTGGATTTTAGTGGATTTAATCAGCAGTCGTCTTTTTTTAGTAACTAAAATCTGCATTTGATGTGGCATCTTCTTTGCTGTTTCTGCCATCAGCTCTTTGATGAGTTTTTCTTGAGAGCAAAGTGTCTGGTTTAATCAACAGGGTTGTTCAGACCAGCATTGCGGTCCTTTCTTCAATTTAACTAGCTTAACTCTTCAGCACGGTGCCTGACCTCCCCAACGCCTCACCTTCTTGTCTGAAAAATAAAGATAATGATAACACTTACTTCAGGGTTGGCAAGGTTAAAGAAATAATGAGTTGAGAAATGAGAGATCTGTCTCAGTGTACAGCCCCTCATAAATCCTTGGTAAAAGGTGATTACTGTTATTGTTTTAATTGATATGCTATTTCTGCTACTGCTACTATATTTTAGATTTTCTTATAGATGAGGATACTGGAGTGAAATGGAAATAATAAGAGAATTGACCATTTGGAGTTATTGGAAGGAACAGTATAGATGCACAGTCTGTTGAGCCTCCTAAATGAACATTGATTGTAAGCAATAGCTAACATAACCATTTTATTGCTACCACCTACTCTTTACACACCTGGCTTGTATTTAGGTTGAAATATAATGACCAACTGCAAAACTACTGCAGTCAGGGAACCATTAGTAGTAATGACTGTTGGCTGACCCATAACATAAAGTTTTTCAGGGCATGAAGTTATGAGTTATGTTTATCTTCCAGCCTACTTTGACAGATTGTTTTAAAGGGTCTCATATTGTCATACTGGAAAAAAAAATCATCAAAGTGTGCTAAGAAAAGGATATTTGGGGCAGGTCAGAACACTAAAAATGCCTCCCCCAAATAACCCCTCCTGTGCAGCTACTGCTTATCAGTCTTACCAGGAGCACCATAAATCACCTCTAAATTGACCATTATGTCATCCTTGGGCATCGGGAGTGACAAATAATCTGAGGCAACCTCCTAGATTCCAAGGAGATTGTTTTCTTGCTCACATCAACTAAAAAGGACTTAGAAACAGTTCCGAACTTATGCTTCACCTTTCTAATCTCCTCTCCCTCTTCTAATGCAATAAACAAGGAGTCAGGGGAACTTAGTTCCTGCTTCCTGACGTGATGATGGTGAATGGAAATGTGGCTGAGGCAGAGACGCTCTCCTTGTCTTTGACTCTGTTTGAAACTCCACACAGGTGGTAAGAATTTGCCAAGAAAACATACTTCTACAGACATCTGAAGGGGACGGCCAAGGAGTAGAGAGAATGAACAGATGAGTGGCTAGTGGCCCATCCTTGGCCATAATGTGTGATAATGACAGATTTCATGAGTGATCTTCCTATGACATTCAATCAGTCCATCAAATGCTTGAGAGCAGGTGGGGAGTGAAAAGTTATTCAGGGGTGGTGCTAGGGACCCTTTATGAATTATTCATCTTAAACAAACTTGCATGAACCAGAGTACTCAAGTGAAAGCCTGTTAGCCTGAAGGAGGCCACTCAAGAGCCCAGCAATGGTTTTCAAATGCTGTGTTTCATGGCTCACGTCAGGTGGGAGACTGTGTGCTGACTCTGACTCATTTCTTAGTTGCAGTCTGCTCCCATTCTCACATGGATAGCCATCTTACCACCTCTTTTATCGTGGAGCTTTCAAAAAGCTGCACTCCATGAAATGGAAATTATTAGGGTCACTGGTCTCTTGTTTTAGGGGCTGTGAACAGGGCAGAGCAATGGACTGTGGACTTCTGAGTGTTAGTGGTACCCTAAGTCATAGAATCCAAAGGAAAGGGAAGGAGAGAGTGTGGGAAGTTCCACATTATCTAAGAAGAGGTCAGTGGTAGAGAGGAAAAAAAAAAAGGAAGAAGTATACTGCAAATGGCAATAGTAAATGGCTCCCAGAGGTATTAACACCCATGAGGTGTTAATGTCATGGGCTGCTCATCTCAACTCAAGATTGGGTTTCAGTGGTGGATAAGTGAAGTGTAATTAATTTACACAGAACTAGAAATCACAATACATGGACCTGGAATACTATCCCCTGCCAGATGTCCAATAATCAATAGCTGAAATCAATAGGATTGGATGAAATTGAGTTAAAACTATTTATTTGACTCTACACTTGCTATCAGATAATTGGGGGAAATACTATGAATATCTAACATTTATTAAGCAGTTGGTGTTAGTGTTCTGGGTTTGTGCATGCACCGTCACATTTCATCCTCTTAACTATAAGGAAACTCAGACTCAAAGAGCCTGAGCAACATTTTTTAGGGTCATATAACCAAGAAGTAACACCACCGTGATTTGAGCTCAAACCAGTCTCTTGCTAGCCCTCTACCAGGCTATGCCATATTTTCTAGCACTAGTTCTTTAATATATCAAAAGGTGACCACAAGCCATGCCTTACCCAGTTCACAAGGTTATTGCTGATTTCCATGGAAAAAAGACAGGAACCCAAAGTGAGCAGGCAAGTGCTGCCAAAATGAAGCACATCATTACTATTTGCTAAGTCCAGTCTATATTTGTGGTTAAGGAGGATAGGCTTCAGGGACAGATATCTGGGCATGAAGCCAAGCTTTGATTTTGCCCCTTCCTAGCTGTGTGACCTTGGGCAAATTATTTAACTTCTCTGAGCCTCAGTTGCCCCATTTGTAAATGGGGAAAATAATGGTCTTGACCTCATAGAGGTCTTAGGGGGTCTTAAGTGAGATAATGTCTTTAAGATGTTAAGCACACTGCCTTAGCCATGGTCAACATTCAGGAAAGCGTAACTTCTGTTAGTATTACCTTTAAGTTAGTTCTCTCCAAACTCTGGCTGGGCTCTGGTTTAAAACCCAGTAACTGGAGCATCCCACACCTGTCCCTGAATGCCGATAACCCACAGTCACTCTAATTATACTCCTGCAGTGCTGAACTAGCATTTGAGACCTTCTAGACTATCTTGATGGCTCGATTGACACAGGCAATGATTGTTCAGCTTCTGGTCATGATGACAGCAAAACCTCGACTTCACTGAAACACCCAGGTGTAGATTTGAATTTTTTTTAAATGAAATTATTCTTCTCACACCATGCTGGCTGTGAGAAGTATAGTTTCTTTAATGATTTTTCAGTTGAAATGCTCTGTAAACAAAATATTGGATTAATTACCACTTTTTAAAGCACTTATTCTATATTATCTTTTTTCAGTATAGATTATCTAAATCTTGGACTTTTGGTTTCAAATTCCCATTTCACTGACATCCAGTGTACATATCTTTAACTCATTTTTTAAAATTTTAAAATCATGAATGGCACTAGCATTTAATAAGTGCAAGACTAATCTAAATCACTGTTAGCCAGGGTTCTCCAGAGAAACAAAACCAATAAGGTGTATAAAGATGTATATAAATGTTAGTCACTCAGTTGTATCTGACTCCTTGCAACCCCATGTACTGTAGCCCCACAGGCTCCTCTGTCCATGGGATTCTCTAGGCAAGAATACTGGAGTGGGTTGCAATTCCCTTCTCTGGGGGAATCTTCCAGACCCGGGGTTTGAACCTGCATCTCCTGCATTGCAGGCAGATTCTTTACCATCTGATTCACCAGGGAAGCCACAAAAAGATGTATAAAAGAGGTTTATTATAAACATTGGCTCACACAGTTATAAAGGCCAAGTAATCCCACAGCATGCCATATGCAACTTGGAGAACTTGGAAAGCTATTGGGCAATTCAGTCCAAGTTCACAGGCCTGAGAACTAGGTGAGTCAGTGACAGTGATATAATTCCCAATCCTAGGTCAAAGGCCTGAGGACTGCTGGTGTAAGTCCCAGAATCCGAATGCCCAAGAACAAGGAGCTCTGATGTCTACGAGCAGGAGAAGATTCATGCCCAACTGAGGAAGACAGGGAAGGAATTTGTCCTTTCTTTGCCTTTCTGCTTTGTCCAGGCACTCAAAAGTTTGGATGATGGCTGCTTACACTGGGGAGAGCACCGCTCTTTACTCAGTCTACTGAATCAAATGTTAATCTCTTGCAGAAACACCATCACAGACACTCCTCAAAATAATGTTTCACCAGCATCCCTTAACCCAGTCAAGTTCGTATAAAATTAACCATCACAATCACTATGTATTTATTATCACTTTTGGCCCTTGCAGCCTTGTTGGGTTTGATGACCTATTCATTCACCTGACTGTCTTGACAACAAATAATTATTGAGAAAATGATTGTAAGATGTAAGTATTATGCTAGATCCTGAGGATACAACTTTAAAAGTGATTTCCCTTGCCTCTGGGAGCTTAGAGATGAAACAATGTCTTTAAAAGCCAAAAGTCACTCGCTGGTTCACTGCAGTATTATTCATAATAGCCAAGATATGGAAACAATCCAAATGTCCATCAACAGAAGAATAGATTATGAAAATGTGGTGTATATACATACAGTGCAGGGCTTCACCAGCGGCTCAACTGTAAAGGGTCCACCTGCAGTGAAGGAGACTCAGGAAACTTAGATTCAGTCTCTGGGCAGGAAAGATCCCCTGGAGAAGGAAGTGGCAACCCACTCCAACATTGTTGCTGGGAAAATTCCATGGACAGAGGAGCCTGGCGGGCTATAGTAAACAGGGTTGCAAATAGTCAGACGTGACTGGATGTGCCTGCACATACAATGGAATATTATTCAGCCTTAGAAAGAAGGAAATCCTACCCTTTGCAACAAGATGGATGGACCTGGAGAGCATTATGCTAAAGAGAAATAAACCACTCTCAGAAGAGTTTGGGGTCACAAAGAGTTGGGAGACAACTGAGCTACTAAGCATGCATGTTTGACGTTGTGCCTACAGTTAACAGCACAGTACTGTGAACTTGACAATTTAAGCAAATAAACCTGTTAAGTGTTCTTACACACATGCGCACATATGTATAACCACACACACATGCACACACCCACACAAAGACACAGGGAAATGTTAGAGGTGATGGGTACACACATTATCTTGACTGTAGTGATAGTATCACCACATGGATACCATCATTGCCTAATTCCCAAATACCATGCATATGTCCAAACTCACCAAATTGTATGCATTATTTAAAATGTACAGTTTTTAATGAAAACAAAATAAAACTTTAAAGGTGATAGCCATTAGATGACAAACGGCCCATGGCAAGAGTGTATGCTTTAGGAATTCTTATGAGGCAATACTCACTTTGGACTTGGGTCATCCGTGAAGATTTCTGGGGGAAGAATTTGAGTTGGAATTGAAGGATGCCCTGAGTATGACAAATAGAGGAGAGGAAGGAGGGCAGAGAGTTCAGCCAGCATGGCGTGTGTGGAGACAGAGTGGGCGGCCTCATGGGGTTTGCTGCAGGAAGGTGGATAAAAGTATTGAAAACCCATAACCTGGTTGTAGAAGGCCCTGAACAGTAGAATAGGTAGCTTTCCACTGTAGCCAAATGAATGTTGAACTCCTTAAAATTAAATTACATGAGTGATTTTATTCATATGAATGAAATAGCTCAACTTCTCCTGTAAGGTATGTTTAAGCTGTCCACATTGGTGCCATGAAACAGTAGTTTCATTTGTCTCAACAAAAATCTGGAATTTCCACCAAGCACATCAACTGGCTTTATCACAGGAACACTTAAATTAAGTATTATCTAAGCAAGAGCCAGGGTAGTGACCAAGGGAATTTCAACTTGAAGATGAAGTGTTTACAAACTGTGAGATTACACTTAAGGTTTTATAAAGTTAAAATCTTAAACATGTTGAGACTAAAAAAGTGATTCAGAAATTTTTACTAATTTGGCTAAATGGCTCATTTTTAATGCAACACTTAAGATACTGATATATGTCAACACAGACAAAGGCTGTTCTCCAAAATTCTGTAATTTTTTCCCCTCTGGGAGCTTATTTCATTTAATTAATTGACACAACAATTTTTATGTATTTTTCCCTTCACAAATGGTAAGTAATGATGTTAAAAGTAAACATACTTAGAGAGAGCTGTCTTCCACCAAATTACCAGCATGATTAATAAAAATTCCTAATTTTAATCGGAAAAACAGTCTTAATTTGGTTTTATTAGGTCTAAATTAGTGAATGCATTCTTGTGTCCCTATCACTATTTGGGGTCCTCCCATTTTCATCTCTCGAAGGAGATGGCAGAACAGAATACTGTGCCTTTGTTGCACAGTAAATAAAATTGACTTGATAAAGGGATCTTTACCTCTCTCTGGAAACGTAGACAGTACTCAGATCCCTTGAGTATCATGACAAAAACAAATTCTTGGTGTCTTCCCTAAGTGGCAAGCTCCATCCCACTTACTATTTCTGTAAATAAGGCACAGATTCTGTAACACACAGCCACACTGACTGCCCTATACATCACATACAACTATGAACAAGTGCCTTGAGCCCACCCTGTATTCCTCTTCTTTCCAGGTCTCAGTTCACCTTCCCTTCACAGTTTCTGCAACCTGACCCTTAGGAGTAGTCTTATCTACTACCTTTAGTAATAGTCACCTAGTAGTCTCATCCACTGCCTTTCATCTAGTAGTTTTGTCCAAGGATGATTGTTATCCAAATCAGTTATTTCACTTGAAGGTTGAAAATTGGTATTTTTCCAGTTCAACTCTTTGGTCCTTAACTGATTTTTTAAAATACAGCAATATGTGAGGCGCAGACCTTTTCCAGAATCAACAATTAGATAAAGAAAACATTTCCAGCCTGGCCTCTTGGTGGCCAAGTTTGCTTTCATGAAATGTGTGTACATGCTTAGTTGCTCAGAGTCATGGTCATGTCTGATTATTTTCATGACCTCATGTATGGTAGCCCACCAGGCTCTTCTGTCCATGGGGTTATCCAGGCAAGAATACTGGAGTGGGTTTCCATTTCCTCTTCAAGGGAATCTTCCTGACTGAGAGATCGAACCTGTGTTTCCTGCGTCTCTTATATTGGCAAGCCCACACAAGTCAATCTTTCCAGGAAAGAGAGGCAGTGCTTTTTGAAGCTTCCAGTCTAGTCAGGGCACTGGGGTTGGTTTCAAAATGTGGTTCTTCTGAAGACCACAGAACTTCAAATTTTAATAGGAAAAGAGATCCTAGATTTGGGGAACCTATAATTGTTCCGATCGTACTCCACCTGAAGATATCTTCTCTATTAGCCTGTCAAAGTACCTAGAGTTCAAACATTAGGAGCATTTGGACTAGTCAACATTGAATTTTTCCACTTGTTTAAGAAATACTGTTTGTTTTGTTTTAGTCGCTAAGTCGTGTCTTTTTGTGACCCATGTTCTCAAGCCCGTCAGGTTCCTCCTTCCGTGGGATTTCCCAGGCAACTATACTGAAATGTGTTGCCATTTCCTCTTCCAGGGGATGCAGGTGGCTTCTTTACCACTGAGCCACCTGGGAAGCCCATTTTAGGAAATATTAACTGCTGTCTTATTTGAATCAAGAGTCAAGGTGAGCAGATTTCCTTGTGTTGTTACATTTCTTATTCTCTAACTGTTGAGCACTCTCTCTCTTTTTTTTTTCCAGAATCAACAAATATTATTATATTTGCTTCATGTATTTTTTAAACTAATAAATTTTATTTTTTAGAGCAATTTTAGGTTCACAGCAAAACTGAACAGAAAGTACAGAGGGTTCCCCTAAACACCCTGTCCTCACACATGCACAGTGCCTTCTGCATTATCAACATGCTGCCTCATAGGAGTACATTTGTTAATTGATGACTCATATTGATACATCATTATTGCTCAAAGTCCACAGTTTACATTAGGGTTGACCTTTGGTACTGTACATTCTTTTTCTTTTTTTCATTTATTTTTATTAGTTGGAGGCTAATTACTTTACAATATTGTAGTGGTTTTTGTCATACATTGACATGAATCAGCCATGGATTTACATGTATTCCCCATCCCTATCCCCCCTCCCACCTCCCTCTCTACCCAATCCCTCTGGGTCTTCCCAGTGTACCAGCCCCAAGCACTTGTCTCATGCATCCAACCTGGGCTGGTGATCTGTTTCACTATAGATAATATACATGCTGTTCTCTCGAAACATCCCACCCTCGCCTTCTCCCACAGAGTCCAGAAGTCTGTTCTGTACATCTGTGTCTCTTTTTCTGTTTTGCATATAGGGTTATCATTACCATCTTTCTAAATTCCATATGTATGTGTTAGTATACTGTAATGGTCTTTATCTTTCTGGCTTACTTCACTCTGTATAATGGGCTCCAGTTTCATCCATCTCATTAGAACTGGTTCAAATGAATTCTTTTTAATGGCTGAGTAATATTCCATGGTGTATATGTACCACAGCGTCCTTATCCATTCATCTGCTGATGGGCATCTAGGTTGCTTCCATGTCCTGGCTATTATAAACAGTGCTGTGATGAACATTGGGGTGCATGTGCCTCTTTCAGATCTGGTTTCTTCGGTGTGTATGCCCAGAAGTGGTATTGCTGGGTCATATGGCAGTTCTATTTCCAGTTTTTTAAGAAATCTCCACACTGTTCTCCATAGCAGCTGTATCAGTCTGCATTCCCACCAACAGTGAAGAGGGTTCCCTTTTCTCCACACCCTCTCCAGCATTTACTGCTTGTAGACTTTTGGATAGCAGCCATCCTGATTGGTGTGTAATGATACCTCATTGCGGTTTTGATTTGCATTTCTCTGATAATGAGTGATGTTGAGCATCTTTTCATGTGTTTGTTGGCCATCTGTATGTCTTCTTTGAAGAAATGTCTGTTTAGTTCTTTGGCCCATTTTTTGATTGGGCCATTTATTTTTCTGAAATTGAGTTGCAGGAGTTGCTTATATATTTTTGAGATTAATCCTTTGTCTGTTGCTTTGTTTGCTATTATTTTCTCCCAATCTGAGGGCTGTCTTTTCACCTTGCTTATAGTTTCCTTTGTTGTGCAAAAGCTTTTAAGTTTCATTAGGTCCCATTTGTTTATTTTTGCTTTTATTTCCAATATTCTGGGAGGTGGGTCATAGAGGATCCTGTAAATTTATGTGATTTAAGAACACTCTCTCTTTTAAAGGTATTTTTCCATTTTGGTGACTTTTTGAAGAAACTGGATCAAAGAAAGAAATCTATAAGGAGAAAATCTAGCCTGCTAGTGCTATTCCTTATAGAGAGAGACAGCAATATGAGGAGAAGGGCAATCCTTCACTTTTAAAGAGGGAAGCACTCTATGAGGACAAGGGCTAGGCAGCATGCAGCCTTCCTCCCCAGAGAGAAGAGAAAGCTGATCTGATTCAGCTTCTCCATCAGCCTTGTTTTCCTCGAATGAGTCTCACACAACCTTTCATCATTTTCTTTACATTCTTGCCAACACCTGTTGCTTCCAGTTTGTTTGTTTGTTTGTTTAATAATAGCCATCCTATTGGGTGTGTGGCAGTATCTCACTGTGGTGACACCTTAGTCTTATCATCTTACTTGGAATATCTTTTCTTGAACTGGAATACTGTAGTAACAGAAATTGTGGACAAAGTGTTAGATCACTCAGACGCAGGACCACTGACCCTATGATTTCAGAAGCAAATCATATTTACTGAAAGTAGTACCATAGGAAGGTTATCTTTGGGAACAGCCTCATGACTATGGAGTAGTCCTCCGTATACATAAATTGTCAGTTATAATACTTTCTCGTGGATTTCAAAAGATTAAATATGATGTTTATAAAGTGCTGCCCACAGTTTGTGGCACATGGGATGTGCTCAGTGAAGAAAAGATATTATTACTTGAATTTTTTGGCATCTATGCACTTTTTTAAAAACAAAAAAACCCAAACTGGTAATTTTGTCACAATCAGGGATATGGCTGGTTTGGAATGACCTTGTGCTTAGCAAATCCTTACTGGCCTCTAGTGATCACTGAATTATTTTGTGAGACAGCTTATTTAATAATGCATACTAGCATTTTGTTTTTCCTTTCCAAAATGAGACATTTGCATATGTCTAATCTTCAGACCTATTTTTCCTGGTTGACACAGCCAAGGTACCTTAGTCAAATATTTACATTCCTGATACAATCTTCCCAAGACATTCTCAGAACTTTTGGCTAATTCATACATAAATAAATAAATTATAGTGTTAGGTCACTTTTTTTTTAAAGCCACTCCAATAACTCCTTGTCAGTTGAGATATAACATCACAGTTACAAAAATGCTTAAGATCTCAGTTTCTAACTGAAGTGAACTCTTTCTTTCATATGCACACAATAGTGAGCTTGCTGTTCAAAAAATATAAAAATCAATGAGAAAGATTTAACAGAGCAATTAATGAGATAATGTCTAGAATGCAGTTTGAAACCCTGGGAAAAATGTATTTATACCCACAAAACATTTTTACCATTATGTTTGTTCATGAGCCATAAATACAGTTGAATTCTTCTGTGAAATCAGGGCCTGGAGGTAGGGAAAAAGGAGTAATGAATATTTTGTGTCTCTGTATCATAGTGATGTTTGTTCATAGCCATTTGAACATTTATTTACAATTACTATTAGAGCACAACACTCTCTTTAATATGCATTTTATTAATCTCAGACTCAAGAAAAGTGACTTCTGGCAGTCACCTTCACTGTTACCCTTGAATCTGAGGACTTCCCTGTTATTTTTAAATTGGACTGTCTTATTTAGGTTGGCTCTTTGTCTTTCCAGGAAGATTCTGAAGAGTTTTTTATTTGTACTTCACCTATTTCTTTATTGACTTTGTGACTTATTTAAGGGACATTGGATTTCTTTATACCATCCATTCACTTATCTAGGACACTGTCTCCAAGTTACAGATAAATCTGGAAAGACTAAGCTAGATACACTTCCTAAATTTAAAATGACTCTGATTGTCCTTACCTTTGCCTAAATATGAAATAAAGAATGTAAAGAATTTTACAATAGCTTTGGTTGTAACTATGGAAAATACTACTTCTTTAATCTATCAGGTAAATAGAAAAGATAGGTTGAACATGTCATTTAATCTTGAGAGCCCATCTTCTAGAGCAGTGCTTCTCAAAATTTAATGAGCATACCAGTTATCTGGAGAACTCCTTAAAATCAGGAGTTTGAAATTCTGCATTCTAACAAATGCCCTGCTGATAAGGCTGTTGGTTCATAGAACTTACATTCGAAATGCAAGGATCTAAAATATTTTAAAATACTGAGATGAAAGACGATTCTTTGAATTCAGCTTCATGCTTGAAAAATGTAAAGGAACATGTTTATAAGTGTATCATGTACACATAATATTCAAAAGTTTATGACAAAATTTAGAACATACTCAAAAGTGAGATTTCAGTGTATTAAAGAGTAGATTATTTGCCAAATTATCCCTTTAGCATTTGTGGTGCTAATATAGACATTAGAAAGAGAATTTGATGTTCCTGAAACTCACTACAAAATTTTTAATGACCTCACAGCTGCTTAGTTTTTGAAGCATGGTGAATGGTGGAAAGTCACTCAGTCATGTCTGACTCTTTGCGACCCCATGGACTGTAGCCTACCAGGCTATTCCTCCATGGGATTTTCCAGGCAAGAATACTGGAGTGGGTTGCCGTTTCCTGTTTCAGGAGATCTTCCCAACCCAGGGATTGAACCCAGGTCTCCCACATTGTAGGTTTTACTGCTTTACCATCTGAGCCACCAGGGAAGTCTCTTTTGAAGCATAACAAGTGCTTATTTTGGAGTGGAAATAATTCCTGATCATGAACATGTTTTATAGAGAATGCCTACCAATGGGTTATTTGTTATTGTTATTACAAATATCAATTTTTCTTTTGAGCTGAGTTGTTTCTTACTTAGGGTTTTTTTTTTTTTTTTGCTTTGCTTATTTAAATTGCTTCTCCATCAGCTTTACTGAAGTACAGGTGACATATAACATTGTGTTAATTTAAGGTATGCAGCATGTTTATTTGATACACTTCTATATTGTAGAATGATCACTGCTGCAATGTGAGCCAACAACCTCCATTACATAATTTACATAATTGCTGTTTTGTTTGTTGTGGTGAGAACATTTAAGATCTACCCTCTTAGACACTTTGAAGTTTATAATAAAGTGTTATTAACAATAATCACCATGTTGTATATTAGATCCCCAGAACTTAATCGCCGTATAACTGAAAGTTCATGTTCTTTCAGACTGCTTATTAAAATTCTGTAGACATTATGTCCCCAAATTAGTTAAGGAAGAAAAGTTCAGCTAATTCATTTTGGCCAACATTTATTGAATGACTGCCATGGATGGGCCAGGAACTGTAAAAGACACTAAAGTTACCCAAGGAGTCCAATGCTGAATCAGCAAATTAGAAAGTGGAAGAGAAAGATAAGCACACGGCCACTGGTAATTCTGTTAGAACTACACTAAAATAGTAGTGGTCAGCTAGAGCTTCTGCGGCAAAATTGCACAGACTGGATGTTTAAAGCCAACAGAAAGTTATTCTCTTACAACTCTGGGGGCTGAAGGCCAAGACTAAGGTGTCGGCAGGTTTGGTTGTCCCTGAGGCCTCTTTCTCGGGCTTACAGAGGCCGCTTCTCAGTGTCCTCGTGTGGTCTTTCCTCTGTGCTCACATCCCTGGTGTCTGTCTGTGTGTCCAAATTTCCTTCTCTTACTAGGACAGCAGTCAGACGGGCTTTGGGCTGGCCCTCACAATACTGTTTTTACTTAATGCCCTCTCCAAAGGCTCTGTCTCCAAACACTGTCACATTCTGGTACTGGGGGTTAGGGGCTTCAACACAGGAATTTGGAGGGAACAAAATTTCACCCATAACAGGAAGGCAAAATGGTTTTTTGGAGCAGTGAACAGAAAACAGTGTATTATGTCTGGGTCAAGATAGTCACATAAGGCTACTTGTATGTAGCATTTGAGGTGACTCTCAAAAGAGAAATCAGATTTGGGTCATATAGGTTAAAAATTGGAGGAACAGTCAGGATCAAAAGTTGGAAGCAGTATTTAAGAAATTTGTTTGAAAAATGTATCAAAAAACTTGGAAAATCAGGAAAAAAGTCCCTAACAAATGCTACTTCCTACATAATCATTGTTGTTATTTTGTTGAATTTTCTTTTATCTTTCTTACCTATCTAGTTTTATATACAATTAATGTGTATAGACACATTTAACCTTGGTTTATTTTGTTAAACCATTAACAAAATAACTTGTTATTTTAATGTTAACTATTAAATGTTAACTATTAACTGTTAATGTTAACTACTCTACATATTATATAACTTTTTTTACATTATGTCATAAGCATTCTCCATGTTTTAGTAAACCTATCAGAATTCATCCTACCATCCCCTTTAGTTGACAAATAAGTATCTTCTAGTTTTATAAAATATTATGAAGTTTTTGAATTATTGGGTTATTTTCTGTGTTGGGAGATTTTCTTGGCATACTGTCCCCGTGGTGATGTTGACAGGGCATATCTTCAGAGATGTCATATTTGTTAAGTGATTGAATGAAATCAACAGTGTTATGACCCCTGACATATACTGACAAATCACCTTCCTATAAGACTACACCAATTTTCATGTCACCAGCAGAGCGTGGCAGCACCAGTGTTATGCTCAAATGTCAGGGCCACTGTGTCCTTCTCTGACATCCTACAGTAACCTCCTGCTGTTCAAGATTCTCCGCCCATGTCACCCTCTTGCTTCCTTCACGGCACTCAGGGCTGTGTGAAATTATCTCACTTGGTGTGTAATTGTGCACGTTGCTTGTCTCTCCCTTTCCAGGAGATAAACTGCACCGTGGCATCCATCTTTGTGTCCCTCCCTCCCTGGCACATTGTAGACACTCAGAGATACTAAATGAGTGAGTTCATTTTGCCACATCTGGTCCTTTTAATTTGATTTTTTTTCAAAATATCTCACCTCATTTGTAATGTATTATCAGTTGTCCATCCCCTTTTGTGAAGTGTTTTTTTAAGTCAATGCAAATACAAGTCTTGGCCATGAACATGTAACATAAGATATACAGGCCAGCTGGCCTAGAGCTCAGGGTTTGGACTCAGTATTCTCCTAAAACACATGTGCTGTGTATATTGAAGATACACGTATCAACCAGAGTGACCAGGGAGTAAAAGGGCATGGATGGATGTAAGGAAAATGAAGTCACAAAATACTCCACATGAAAATGAGCTGGAAAACAGAAGATGACTCGTCACTGCCACTTAGGGGAGGGAAGGCATGTGTTTTGTCTCTCAGAGGACACTTGGCAATGTCTGGAGACGTTTTTCCTTGAGAGGGGAAAATGCTTGGATATCACCAGGGGGAGTCCAGGGTGGCTCCCACATACAGAAACCGTAACCTAGAGCAAGAGACAGGCATCAATACCATTTAAAACTTCTCAGATAACTCAGATGATGGGCAGCCATGTTTGGGAACCATTGGAATTTTGAAAAAAGTGGTTTTCAGATATGCAGTAGCTGAGCGGCCTTTTAAAATCCATTGAGAGCGTATAAAGGTATGGATTCTCCAACCCTAACTAATGCTCTCCAGGCCCCGTTTCTTCACCAGTAGGTAAAGTGAGACGGGGCAATCTCGTTTCCAAGAGCTCCTTGGCCATCACCTGAAGGTCTAGAGCTGGGACCTCAGGTGAGTGGAGAGATTAGGAGCTCAGGTGGGCAGGGCTGCCCATTGCTCCCAGGTGTGTGTTTTTAGGAGAGTCCCTGCTTGATTTTTCCAGTCAGACTGAGCACGTCGTATTGTAGTAACTAGGACACATGCCATAGTAGTTTGAAGTGAGGAACCGTGTGGCCTGTGTGTTTGCAGGGCGGAAGCCTGCTCACCTGGGTGGCACTGGACTCTGGAGACAGCAGGAAATGAGACCACATTCCTGTTGTTCAAATAACCCGTCTGCAAGGCCTGAGGAGCGCTGCCATTCAGCAGTGAGCTGTCTGGCTCCCTTTCGCTGCATGCGTTGGACACAATAGAACTGGAAGCTTCTGAAAGCAGGTAAAAGGTAAGACCCACCTGGGAAATGGCTTGTTCCACTTCACCCCCATCACTCAGAACAGGTTTCCAGCAAAGGAGCTAACCCTTTGCATGCCCCCTGCCCCTTGCTGTCTCTCCCACATATTCTGTGCCTAGCGTGGACTTCATTTAGAGATAGCTCTCAAATCTGACTTTACTATTTTAGGCTTCCAGACTCCCCACAGAGTTCTCAGTTAGTCTGTGTTCGGCATGTTATCTGAGTCATCAAAGTGCCTGAGCTTACTCCAAGTTTATAAGCAAAGTTGCCTCCTACCACCTTCAGAATAGCCGGGGCCAGGTGGGTATCCGCAAAGGCTGTTCGCCTGCAGCACCAGCTGCCTCAGGCTATAGGGGTGAGGAAGCTGCACTTTGATACTTCTCGTTGTGGTTTATCGATCCTATTGTCATCATCTCAGGAAAATCAATGCTTCGGTCTTTCAGTGAATATGTAAATAAAGTGATAAAAAATAAACCAAGGCCAGTTGTTTCCTGGTGGAAAAAGGGGAGGTGAATTAAGAGCATTTACACGTTTACGATGAGCAGCAGAGGGCTGTTTGTGAGCTTAGGAGGATTTAGAAACTGTGAAAACCAGGGCTGTGTTTAGTGACTCAGTGATGCTGGCTGTTTTGTGCTGGGAGGACATCCTTGTCCCAAGTGTGTAGTCTCCTGGTTATTAATGGTGTTGCTTGGAATTGTGCTTTGATCTGTTTGAAACCAACATTGTTCACTCAATTTCCTGTCAGTTTTATCTTAGGAGATAAACCTTTGTCTTAACTGAGTTACCTAGCTGATAAAAGGAGATATTACTAGTCAAAATAAGGTTAATAACAAACTATCACTGGAATCTCCTACATGTCTATTCATTTATTCAGCAATATTTTTTTCTGAGTCTGTTCTCTGCATCAGGTATGATTCTAGGCCCTAGGGTACACTGTGACCCTTGCCTCTTAGAACCTACCAGTTCAGTTGGAAGACAGAAGGTAAAAAAACCAGTGCAATATGATGTCAAATACTAACACGTGAAGAATAAAGCAGAGTAACAGCATGACAAGTGAGTGGGGTACAGTTTATGTGGGGAGGTCAGGGAAAGTCACTGTGAAATTATCTAACAGTGGTATCTAACAAGTGAAAGAAGGAGCCACTCTGTGACAAAATGCAGACCCAACAATGATCTCATTTGGGAACCTGCAAGCATACTGGAAAAATCCTGATTTTTGAAAGCGGGAGTCCCGGGGTTCTGATCCTGGCCGCACTTCTGATTAGCTATGTGACTTTGAGAAGTTAAGCACTCTCTCTGTGTGTCTTCTGATTTCTCCAGGCAGAAGAAGAAAGTGTTTTGGTTCAACTTACAGGATGGTTTTGAGACTTGAATGAGAATCAAACATTTGAAACACAGTGGGCCAAGATGTGGGAGGGTCTTGGTGAGTGTCAGGATGCTGAGAGACAGATGGGTGACTGTCTCTCGAGGGGCTGCTGTGCTTCCCCCAGCCTGTCACTGTGTGTTCGAGCACCTCCTGGGCAGTCTCAGGATGCCCCAGTGAAGGCAGACAGTACCTGATCCCAAGGGTCTCCATTCAGACTGTTCTATGATAGCTTAGTGTTTGAGAACTAGACACCCTGGAGCCAGCCATGTGGGTACAAGTCTCAGTCCTTCCACTTCGTTTATTTATGAGCTTGGCAAGTAGGTTAACGTCTCTGCACCTCTCTTTCCTCATCTGTAGAATAGGATGATGATAACTAATAATAACAATAATAGTAGTACTTAACCCATAAAATTGTCAGGTTGATAAAATAAGTAATATTTGAAATACATTTAAGGGAATTTCACACATGATACATGCGAGAAGAGTATTTCAAAGTTGAGAATAACAACATCCTTGTAAATTGTTCTGTGTTGCAGAAGAGGCAGGCTAACCTT
The DNA here is from genome assembly GCF_963930625.1 of Muntiacus reevesi. NCBI lineage: Eukaryota > Metazoa > Chordata > Mammalia > Artiodactyla > Cervidae > Muntiacus > Muntiacus reevesi. The sequence goes on from NC_089252.1 coordinate 92,897,338, forward strand.
TGCTCTGCAGTTATCACCGTATTCGATTATCTCAACAGTTCATTTCACAAGTGAGGAAAAGGAAACTCAGAAATGTTAAACATTTCGCCCCAAAATCACACACCTGGTTAGTGCATGAGCTGGAAATGTAAACTAAGTTTGACTCTAGAACTCCCTCTTGACCCTTTTCCCTCTGGGATGGGTTACTAAAGGTCCAGATACGAGTATAGGTGGGTTCCTGCCCTGAGAAGATTTCAAGTGGACAGGAAGAGCCACTCTGGGGTTACAAGAGATGCACAGGATCTCACAGCTCATGAGGAATCCAAATCCAGAATTCCCACCTCTAAGTCTAGAGCAACTTTTCTGTTCCATTTGTAGAATCGAATGCAGTAAGCATTTATTAAATGATTCTGTGTACTAAAAGATAAAAGAGCAAAATAATTCCTGATGTATTCAGGTGACCAGAAAAGATGGTGCTCCCCAGGGAATATTAAGGAGAGTCTCTTGGTTTGGGAAACTGGAGGAAAGTCTTTTTTAGATAAACTTTTTATTTGGGCATAATTTTTCAAAAGCTTTACAGAAAAGTCATGAGGATAATACACTGGTTCCTACATAGCTTTAATTCAGTTCCTCTAAAATGGTAACATCTGACCCATCTAAAGTTAACTTTGCTACATTTATATTAGCTAAACTACAGGCTTAATTAGGATTTCACCACTTTTTCTGCTAATATCTTTCACCTGGGATCCACTCCAAGTTATCAAAGTGAACTTAGGAAAATCCTCCTTTTGACTTAAGAAATTTTAACTTGTATCCCTATTTGCAAATGTTGAATTCTGGTAAAAAGATATTGCATCTCATTTAATGGTTTCCTCTTTTTGTTTGGAAAGAAGGAGCTGGGTGCTTCAGAGTTTTGAATGGCACAGTCATTACACAGATTTGTTTCCCTCAGAAGAGGAAAAAGGATCAATCAATACAATAGGATAATTCTAAATTTATTTGAAACAGCCAGAGTCATATATTTAATGGACGAGAAAAAGAAAACCAGCCTAGATTTCCTCTTTTTAAGTTTATTGATCTATCACCCCAAAGACCAAAAAAAATGTATCTATCTGTAATGTGTTAATTGACCCCTCCCAAGACAGATTGCACTTTTAGTTTTAAAGCACACCTCATGAAGTTATCCTGTTCTGTGAGTGTTTCTCAAAGTGGGAATTATTCTAAGGGGGATAAAATAATACCAGAGAAAGCAAACGAAAGTGGTCTTTATGAGTTTCACGTTCATTTTTATTACATAATTTTGTCTGAAAGCTTAGTTAAATTAAATGTATAATGTGATCCGGCTGTATTTGCATTCATGAAATAGCTTTTTAGTTTGTTTTTAACAGAAGTCTTCCTGACCTTGGAGGTTTAGAAAATTTGCTTTCACATGGCCAAATGGCTTGGGTGTATTTCTCTGGTATATTAGGCAAAAATGTATTGGTCTTCTCACCAGTATGGTGCCCTTCCTCCTTTTTAACCTCTTGTGTATTTGTGTCAACAAAATTAATTATGACCAGAAAGAAAAGTACAATACAAAGCAACTTTTATTCACGACTAAGCTTCTAGGTGTTTTCTTTGAGGTAAGAAGCTCAGGGGAGAGGTTACCATTTGATAATTCATATAGACTTCTCCTAACTCAGACATTTTTTATAGCACTCTTAGGTCTTCAAGTGCTGCTTCAGTAGGTACCCAGTCATTGTTTATCCATACAGGTTAAATTCTTCTTGTCTAGTAGGGACTAAGAGTGATACTTATCTGCACTAGAAAGGATCATTAAGGTAGAATTTTATTCTAACTTGGAAGCGAGTGTTTTGAGAAGAAAAAAATTAAAGGTGGCCAGTCAAACCGGAAATCATCAACCAAATCACCACTACTTGATGATTTCCCTTCCCTTTAGTGAATTTGTCACTTGTCACAGTTTATACTCTGAAGCCTGACATTGAGATTCCCGAGGATACAACCTGAGAGTTTCCATATCTTTGAGGATTGTTGCTGTTCAGTTGCTGAGTCTCTCCTGACTCTTGGTGGCCCCATGGATTGCAGCACTCCAGGAGTCTTTGTCCTTCACTATCTTCTGAAGTTTGCTCAAACTCATGTACATGTCCAGTGAGTCAGTGATTCTATCCAACCATCTCATCCTCTGCCGCCCCCTTCTCCTTTTGCCTTCTGTCTTTCCCAGCATCAGGGTCTTTTCCAATGAGTTGACTCTTCCCATCAGGTGACCAAAGTACTGGAACTTCAGCTTCACTCCTTCCCATGTATATTCAGGGTTGATTTTCTTTAGGATTGACTGGTTTGATCTCCTTGCTGTCCAAGAGACTTGAGAGTCTCTTGGGAGACTCTTGAGAGTCTTCTCTAACACCAGAAATCAAAAGCATCAATTTTTTGGCACTCAGCCTTCTTTATAATCCAACTGTCCCATCTGTTGGACCATAAACTTGGACCAAGTTCTTTCCATCCTCCAAGAATCAGTTCAGATGATTCTATTAATTCTCTCCTTTCACATCTCCTAAATAGAATTCTTTATGATATAAACATGCATTCTCTGTGGGAACAGTATTATCCTCGGGGGAGCAAAAATTGGTTCATAGTTGGAGGGGGCTAAAAAAAAAATCTTACTCTCTTTGTGTATAACATACAGATATACAGAGTACATAAACAGATAATCAGTACATTTGCCTATTAATTAATGGGGGAGGCAATTAAGAAAATATAGATATGTAAAAAGGTTCTCAGAAGGACAATAAGGAAAAAGAAGTTAAAAACACTGGTTATAGACTAACCCTTGAGTATTTGTTGTTTCCAAAACCAGGAATCATTTCTCTAGCAGATGTCCTCTTAGGTAAATAGAACAAGAGTTACCGATAAAACATAATATTGGCCCGATGTTGCAATTAGGCAGTGCTCCATCCTCTAATCTTCCCATTGCCATGGCAGAAAGAAAGCTTTTGATGTTATCTTATCCAGGGGCTTTGTCTGCCCTTTTGCACTTTCTGATTTACAAAATCGTCAGTAAGTTTGTCATTGTGTTTAAAGATTCCAAGTTAACTGAAGTTTATGTGTTGTTATACCTGGACTTCTCAGACAAAATGGAAAAATAGAGATGTTCTATAACAGTTGTGGGGAGCAACCAAAGAAATGACAGAAAAATTGTTGTGTAAATGTGAAAGCCACAGGAAGTGAGAGAGACTTTGCTTGACTATAAAGAGTCACTTTGAAGCCTACTGTCCTTGACACACCTGCCTGAGGGATTGGAAAAAATGAAATAGTTTCTCAGCCATTCTTTCAGCCAAGGGTGTCTGTGTGACAGATCTGATAGAAAGTCGCTGGTGGTAAGGATGGAAGTTCTGGGGAAATTTTTGCTCTTGTATCTTTCCCTTTTATTCTGTCTTTGAATGCAAGTATAATGTCAGGATCTGGCAGCCACCTTGTAATATAATTATGAGGCAGCAAATTCAAGGCCAAAACCCTAGCATGCTGTGGATGACAGAATGGAAAGAGAGGAAGAGACAGAGTTTCTTGTCACCTCATTGAATACGGAGACCAGTGTCAGTAGCTGCCCTATCGTTCCATGGAATACTGTGTGTCTGTCCTGCCTAAGCCACTCTTAATTGGGTTTTCTATTACTTGTGGCTAAACATGTTTCTATAATACCTTATTTAGGAGATAATATCAGATGATGAAGAATAAAAGAGGCATATTTTTCTGCCTTGCCCTCTAAATATAAGTGATTTTTTAATCCTTCAGGTTATTTCTATAACATCAGGCCTCTGCAAATTTAGCTCATTAATATTCCTTGACAAGGAGTTATTACATGTCTTACATTTCAGCATAGATTACAAGTTGTGGAAAGTGGAAAGCCAAGACTTTATAGGAAATTTTCTGATCATCTCTCCCACGGATTGTGTTCTGCGTATTTGGAACCTCGGTATCCTGAAGCCTCTGCGATAACCACACTATGGCCTTGTCCATCCCACTAGCAAAGAGAAACTTTCCACCCTCACTACCGCTTTCTGTGCATTCTGTGCTTACCTCTCAGGAAAACAGAATCTCAGAGGTACAAAAAGACACAGAAGGAGCACACACTTTTGCAGGGTCATGCAGAGTACTTTAATTCCTCCTGATCTCATTTTAGGTCCTGGCCACTCCATTAAGGTTTCACTTTTGCTTAATCAAAAGTCTCTTTGAAGGGCTGATACTCCCCTTCCTCTATATGGAAGAGCAATATTCTAACACTAACAGAAAAACTGCCAAGAGTTTTAAAATAGCTTTTTGTCACCAGTTGTATAAATAAATACTTCAAAATTACCAAGAATTAGCCTCATTTACAATTGTTTGATTCATATTAAATTTCTGTTTTTATTATTAATATAATTTATTTAATGGGTTCATGGATGAGAAGACTGCAAAGTTTTGGGGGTCATTTTTTTTTGTCACAAGTAAATTGGAAACAAGAGAAAATAAAAAGGAAGAAAAACTATGATACTATTATCTAGAGATGATATTTGGGGCAAAATTTTGCTTTATCTGTCTATATATATGGATTTATATAGATAGAAAAAAGAATGGGAAAATTATGCATACATATATGTATATTATATGCATAAAGATTTCAATCTTTACTTAGTGTATGTTACTTCCATTTTTGCATTTCACTCACTCAGCATCTTTTTTTAATGATTGCATAAGTTTTCATTATATAAAATCATAATGTATATTTTAAAAGATCAGTTATTAGATAAATGTTCTCCTATTTTCATCAGTATAAATATTGCTAGAAGGAATACTTTTTACAGTAAGTCTCTGGCATACTTAAGGGTCACTTCAAATAAATTTGCTAAGATTTCATAGCAAATTAAAATCTAGAACTAATCAGAATAAACCATTATTTTATTCTGTACTCAGCCATATAAATAGATTATGCTTTCCAGAGTTTGTCGTTCTTTACTGAGGTCATCAGTCCAATTCCGAATGATCAGAATATAAATATATTTGTGTGCTTGAACTTCTAGACCCCTTTAGGTAAAACCAATCTTTTCTCAATAAGTTTAATGATCTTAACCAACCAAGACACCATATTGCTAGATGATGAAGTGACTAAGTTTCTGGTGAGATTTGGCAAATTTAAATGATGGGACCTTCATTTTTCTAGGCAGTTTGATCATCGGGGTTGTCAGTGCAAAATAGATGCTTTTCTGAGTTAATGTTATTTTTATGTCTGTTAAGCAGTAATGAGTTTTACATAATTAGTTTATAACTCATTTCATATTCATCAAGTTTTTAATGAGAGAAATAATGCTGGGTTTGGCAGCAAAACAGTAATAATGTTACATGTAATAGACCAAAAGAGGAAAAGTTGTGGTTAAGCTGATTTTTTGGTAAGTAACGTTGCTTTTTTTTGTTCAGTTTGAGACCCAGAATATTTTATATTGTAGTTCTTCCTTATAATTAAAATGGGGCTTCCCAGGTGGTACAATGGTAAAGAATCTGCCTGACAATTCAGGAGACTTAAAAGACAGGAGTTTGGTCCCTGGGTTGGAAAGACCCTCTGGAGTAGGAAATGGCAACCTGCTCCAATATTCTTGCCAAGAAAATTCCTTGAACAGAGGAGACTGAAAGGCTACAGTCCATGGGGTTGTAAAGAGTCGGACACACCTGCACACCAGCATACATATAATTAAAATAAAAGTCCATTGTCATTGTGGTAAAAATGAATGCAGAAAAATATAAAGCAGAAAATAAATATTAACCATAATTTTACCTCTCAAGAAATAATTGATAATATAGTATATTTCCTTCAAGTCATTTTTCTGTGCCTACTGAAAATGAAAGTATATGTGCTATTTTTTATTCATCATCATATTAAAACAGTTGTCCCATGTTATTAAAAATTCTTCAAAAACACCATCAGAGTAGCTGTGTAACATCCCAGGGGTAAATATGTGATAGTTTAATCAAATTTCTGTTGAGAGATATTTTTGGTAATATTTTACTACCGAGAATAATACTGAGATAAATATCCACAAACTTCTTTGTCAAAATATTAATACCAAACCACTCCGTTCATAGGGTAGATTTCCTAAAATGAAATTACTAGATCAGAAACTATTAGCTTTTCTAAGCTTTGGCAATATATTGCCAGATTGCTTTTCAGAAAACAATTCACATTCCCACTATTCAGGATAAGAGTACCCGTCTCAACATACCCAAATCAGCATTGCTGTTGTTTTTTTATTTTAACTAATGAACAAAGCAATTTTTTTTGCATTGATAATAAATACCTAAATATTTCCATAACTGTGTCAATTATTTGTGTTTCTTCTGTGAAATATAAATTCATGGCCTTCTGAGAACAAAAGAATTGATTGTAGTAGCCATGGTGGGAGGGGTACTGAAAAACGTTTCCTTGAGGGTCATTGAAGTTAATTTTATTATAAATTATACATGTACTCTGCTTTATCAAGAACTCAATACTACTTATTTCAGATGGATAAAAATTTTAAATATTAAAAAAGAAAACCAAATAGTTCTGAGAAAAATTATGGATAATTTATATTTTCAGTAAATCTTTAAAAGGCCAGGTGGCTGTGGACCTGTCCACTCCCCTCCACCCCAGTAGGCTTCTTTCTGGCCTAGCTGTGAGAATTGAGATAATTTACCACAGATCTGACAGCTAATAATTTTTCTTGAAAATCTGGTGCACAATTCACAAATACTATCTAAATTCTTATAATACTGCTGGAGCAAGTTGGTCACAAGGCCCCAGGACCAGCTCACTTATCCATAAGTTCACAGTCTGGCTTGATGATTTGTTGGCTTTACTACTGGTCTTAATTTCATCATCATAACTTACCATTCATCAAAACTAACCATGCTCACTGAGGGCTTTACCAAATGACCCAATAAGAACTTGGGTTAATGTCCTTTCTAACATCTGTTACCTTGATGGGCTCAGAAAACAACTCAGACAGAAAAAGGGCCCAAAGTCACTATTGCACTTATGCATTTGCTCGTTCAGTCCCTTACACAGTTCCTCCCCAGGGGGACTGGATATTGTGTGACCTTGGGCCTTTCGATATTACATAGAGGGGTCCACATCAGCCTCTACATTATCAACTGGGGGTAAAGTGGATAAAATTAAAAGTGCCATATATTTTTTCCCTCTTAATGATTTTTTTTTTTACAGCATAACCTTCTTCTTTTTACTAAAAAAACTAAACAATACAAAAAGAAATACCAAAAAATTTTCTTGAGTATTTTTAGTTTTGTCCTTTCTAGATTTTCCTACAATAATAATATTAGAAGAAATTATAGAAAATACTAACCTCTGAAAACACACCCCTTAAGATTGCCCTAATGATTGCATTGTAAAGTCACTGGTCTCCATGTCCCCTGGACGCCCATTTGTCTGAAAGGCAACCCAGACGTGTGTGTTGGGGAAGGGAGCAGGACAGGGAACAGAGTGGTGGTGGGAAAACCTTAATCACAAATTCATGACAAAAATGTAAGATGGTAACATTTCAAATAGAGTAGTGAATCATTTATACTGTAAAACCTTGATGGTAGCTGTCTTTCCTCAGTTCTTCTTATGGAATTTATTAATCTGTTTCCATGTGATATTACTTAGTTCTGCATTTAAATGATCTGATACAAGCATATAGTCCTGGATAAAATTTCTCCCTTTTAAATGAAGTTCCACTAGGTTATTAATAGCTCTTGATTCTCCAAACTCCTCTAGTTTACGGGAGAAATGATTTAGTGAAGACTCATTTGGGTTGTGTAACTTTGTTAATGTAAGTGAGTAATATGTATTGATTCTTCATGGTGTAAAAATGTTATTCATTTTGTGCAAGAAAGTCGGTTAAAGAATTATTAATGACACAGTAATTGCTTTAAAAAATATGCCTTAATTAAAATGGTAAATTCTTTATTACATCTTTATTTTAATTAGATGTACAGAAAGACAATAATTTTTACAAGGAACCTCGTGTAAAATAAAATGATCTCATTTAAAAGCATTTCAAAAACTCTGTAGTGGTGCTCTCTAGAGAGGCAGTCGGGAACTTCCTAAAGTAAAACTACTGTGACTCCACTTCCGATTGAAATTAAAGGTGTTATTCTGACTAAAATTAATAATCTTAAATAAAATATTTTACACTTTTCCTCCATACCAAGAAATTCCATTTCTTGAGCGTATTTTTAAAGGTTTGTGTACAGAGTGAAGTAAGTCAGAAAGAGAAAGACAAATAGCATATATTAGCATGTATATATGGAGTCTAGAAAGATGGTACTGATGATCCTACCTGCAGGGCAGCAAAGGAGGCAGAGACATTTTAGACACAGTCCGGGAAAGAGAGGGTGGGATAATATGAGAGAATTGCATTGAAATGTATATATTACCATATGTAAAATAGATAGCTAGCCAGTGGGAGTTTGATGTAGGACACAAGAAACCCAAAGCTAGTGCTCTGTGACAACCTGGAGGGGTAAGATAGAGAAGGCAGTGGCAGGGAAGTTCAAGAGGGAGGGGACAGGCGTATACCTAATGCCAGTTCATGGTGATGTACGGCAAAACCACCACACTGTTGTGATTATTCTCTAATTATATATATATATATATATATATATATATATAAAAGAAAAGCTCAAAAAGACAAGGAGGAAACAGACTTATTTTTATGGAAATTATATATCAACTAGATTCAACTTGTTTTTGCAGTTGCACTTTGCTCTGTTTCTTCAATTTGCAAGACAGTGCTTTTCAGTGATTTGTCTGGAGTTGTATGTATAGAAAAACCACAACCAAAATCAATAACTGCCTTCTATTTATCATGTCACTCTGTTCTCCTTGCTTTTCTATCTTTAATTTGTATGCGTAATTATCTGAGACAGTGCTCCCTTGTGGATAATGATCACTAACTTGGAAAAGGTCTGTGTGGGGGTGGGGAGGCTGCTGGTTAACATTTGAGTGTAAATTTGGGGCCAGGTGCTAGATTGTGATCTCTCATGATTGTCAATTCATCCATGTGTGTGTGTATGTGTGTGCGTGCGTGCGTGTACTCAATTGTATCCAGCTTTTTGTGAGCTCCTAGACTGCAGCCCACCAGGCTCCTCTATCCTTGGAATTTTCCAGGCAAGAACACCAGAATAGGTTGCCATTTCCTTCTCCAGGAGATCTTCCTAACCCAGGGATTGAACCCACATCTCTTGTGTCTCCTGCACTGGCAGGCGGATTCTTTACCACTGCACCACCTGGGAAGCCCCAATTAACTCTTATAACAACCAAAACTGAGAAAATATGATTTCCATTTCAAAGAGAAAGGAAAGGAAGGTTGAGAGCTGCAACCATTTTGATCATTTAAACCAAAGGTCTAAAAATTATGGCCCATGGGCAGTCTCTACCTTGCCATCAAATTTTATAAATAGAGCTTTATTGGAACATGGAGACAGCTATTTTTTCTTATAACAACGAGTTGAGTAGTCCAGGGAGAGAGATTGTCTGACCTGTCAAACCTAAAATACTTACTATCTAGCTCTTAGAAGGAAGAGTTTGCAGATCCCTGGTCTAACCCAGAGCTGCTTACACAATTGCATCTGCTCCCATTCATCAGACCCCATTGTGTAACATTGTTTAAAATTATGTATCCTCTTTTCCAAGCAGACTCTTCCAACTTCATACATTTTTCTCTTCTTTAATTTAAATTTTCTTAATATAGGAGTCTTTTTCCTATGAGCAACATTTCCTCTCTTTTCTGAATGAGCTGAGATGACATGCCTCTAGCCTGTCTCTCTCATAGCTATCATTATTTATTTAACTCTGCTCAGGTTATTTTAACTCAGCTTAGCATTTTCCGAAATGCTTTAGCTAGTAAGAGGATTCTTATAGCCAAGTATTGCTTCACACTGCTCTTCATATAATATGAATTTATTTTTAAAGTTTCCCAGAGGACAATGGTTATCTCACTGCTGGGGAAAGAGTCACAGGCATTTATAGTTCAGAAAAGCCAGCAGCTGCCATGTAATAAAAATCAGATCAAAGGAGCACCATGCCCAGCCAGAGAGCCTATATTTTTTTGTATGTAAAGAAAGAAAGAATCGGTTGATAGGGAGGGGTTTTCCCCACCTTAAGACACTTGTTGGTAGATCACATATGCCAGTTACAGCCTCTTTGCTCACAGACACTGCTTGTCATGCAGCGAAAGGTGCCATGCTCCACATTCACGTTCCGCAGGGTCAGTTAAGTAGACTAATTTCTTAGGTCCCCTACAGAGGAGGCCCAGACTGCCTTACATTCGTCAACCCTGAGAGGTTTTACATCCAAGAAGAGGAAGGCCTCAGAAGTTCTCATTTGTCAAAAAGTGGTCAAAGGCAGTGAAAGGCGGAAGCATTCTGAGATGGTCATGAACAGGTTAATGGAATACTGAAAACAGAATACTGGAGTGGGTAGCCTTTCCCTGCTCTAGGGGATCTTCTCAAACCAGGAATCGAACCCAGGTCTCCTGCATTGCAGGCAGATTTTTTACCAGCTGAGCCACAAGGGGAGCCCTGTGCTGTAAAACCCTATGCAAAATTAATAATATTGTGGAAGACAGTGCAGTGATGATAGGACATAGAAGGTTCTTACATATGTATGTTTAATGTTTATGATTTTTAAGTTTTAAAAATAAATACATTAAGTTTATACAGAAAATAGCATTTGATGATATATACCATGATATTAAGAGTGATTATCTTTGGGTGATAAAGACATGACTGACTCTAGGTTTTTTTGTTGTTTTTTTTCTATTCTTTGCTATATTTTCCTAGAAACTACGAATTATTTTGCACTTCCCTAGTGGCACAGATGGTAAAGAATCTGCCTGCAATGTGGGAGACCTGGAATTGATCCCTGGGTTGGGAAGATCCTCTGGAGGAGGACATAGCAACCCACTCTAGTATTCTTGCCTGGAGAATCCCATGGACAGAGGAGGCTGGTGGGCTGCAGTCCATGTGGTCGCAGAGAGTCGGGCAGGACCAAGCAACCGAGCACAGCACAGCACATGTATTACTGTTACCAGCACAAGACGTTTCCTTTCATGAGATAAAAGGACACAACTAGGAATGTTATGATAAACAGGAGAGGAAAACAAATGCTCCCTCTCCTAAATAAACTTGAAGAGTTTTGGTAAGTATGTGATGTTTCTACCACTGAGTTTGGGGAAAAAAAAAAAAACAATCTTAGAAGCAGATTGCTTTTGCTGAGATGTGTTAAGACAAAGGGTTTAGGTTGTTTCCTCTGGGTATTATAGAAGCATTAGGATAAACATTGTATATATGTGTATATATATATTCTTTTAATAAAAAATATGCTATACTATCACTGATTGCTGAGTTACTCACTTTGGACGTCCTTAGAGTTCCCCAAGCTGTCCATAGACTGTGCTCTTTCTTGTTTGCATAACTTAACACCCTCACTCAGGACCGTCTTATTATCCTTCTCTCCCTGGACCAGCTAAAACGTTGCCTCTTTTCTGTATCCCTCATAACCCCTTTCCCTGCCTCTTATTCCCCCACTAACTGGCATTCCCTTCCTGGTCCTGTACTATTTCTATAACTATTTCTGGATTAGATTGTATTTCCTTGTTTTTTTGTTTTTGTTTTTGCTTTCTCTTTTCTTTTCTACCACACTGATGGCAAACCCCGACTTAATCATTGTCACTTTTCCAGGGCTGAGAGGAAGTATTTGAATGGCCTGTAATTACCAAATAGCTCTACTCAGCAATATTTCATTTCCATGAGTCTGCCAGCCCAGCTCTTAGATGTGTTTTGCCTTCTTCCTCTTCTGTCAGAATTTTTAGAAGTGACCCAGATTCATGGCTGGAAGTGGAAGGGCTGGTGGACCAAGAGTTCCACTAGAGTAAACTTGCCTAAAGTGGCACATTTTGCCAGTTTTTAAAGTAATATATTGATACAATGTTTATTAAAACTAAGATGAATAGATGCTAGAGAAAATAACAGGAACTTTGCAGCTGAAACATTAATCTTTGTCCCCAAGACTCATAGGGAAGATAATCAAATGATGTTGCCATCTTGCCGTTGTCCTCCTCCATGAACTACTGATTATATCGTACATTCATTCTCACTTTCCAAGCACTGTTTTGGGGGACTTTGCTCTACCCTGACATAGGCAGGCCCTTTCAAAATTTAATCACCCTGGCCTCTGTTACCTACTTTCCTCTCTGCTAATCTGAAAAACTTGAACAATTTATTTGAGGATTTTGTTGAGATGTTCTTCTTTGTGGCCTTGTAAAAATGTGTAGTCTCTCTAGGGACTAAATTTTAATGCATAGCTATAAAACCAAAATTATTTATTGTTTCTCTTTTCTTCTGTATCCTTATTTTTTTTTTTTTGGTCTTCTTGATCTGCTAAAGATTTAGCACAGTATGTTAAGAGCTCCACTAAGGAATATTTACAGTAAATTAACTGTTTAAGCTGAGCAAGGCCTTTAGTCAAGGAGGAGTTAGAGAAGAAGGATGAACTTGGTCCTTTGGATACCTCAGTGATCCTCAAAGATGTTAAGAAGTGCAGTAAAATGGGAGCTTAGGAGAGACAAGGATAGACGAGGGAAGAAAGTCTTGATGAAGAAAGTCACATTGACCTATTTGTGGAACACCTGCTATTCTCTGGCTTCCCAAAGTGACGCTAGCATCTTATTCCTCATCAGCACAAGAAGCAAAATAGTGATTTATAGACTGTTAATCAGCCAGGCTGAGGCCTTATTAAATTGTCTTGGTTCTCTGCTGTCTGGTGAGATAGATTATCCACTGTATTTATTTTCTGTCATTTATCAGACACCAACCACAAAACTTTCCTGGCTCTTGGAGCCCAAACTGAAGTGAAATCAAAAGAAACGCCCAACAAAAACAGTCATCTTGAGAACCAAAACACACTTTGTCCTTTTTCCACAAGTTCTATCTGTTTAATGTGCTTAATTAATGAGTATTTTAGAGGGGAATGAATTAGGAGCTCTCTGTGTAGAGAGTAGGAGATGACATTTCCATAGTGGGTTGCCCATATTTTACCTTAAACAGAAGAAAGAGGAAGATTTATAAGTTTATAATCTCTTGCAAACAATAGCCTTCATGATGCGTGAAACATTTTTATTGTCTCCTCTTCCTTTGGAACTTCAATCCAATATAATTTTCATGGACAACTAAATTAAGAACAATATAATAGTAATAATTACATATATGCCAGGCATGTTTGAAGTATTATATATATATCGACATTTTTAATATTCAGTAGCATCATTGCAATTTTACTTATGAAGAAAATGAGGCAAAGGGATATTTGTACAAGATTAAACAGCTTTAAGTGTCAGAGCCAGGATTTGAACCTAGTCAGTTTGCTGGACCATTAGGCTATCCCATTTCTTAAACAACTGATACATGTTTCATGTCGCTCTGATCTTCAGGCAAAGTGCATTTCAAGAGGTAGTTACTGAGATTCTACAGTGTGGGGAGCACTGGGCTAACTTCTTTGGCATTATTTTTTCTCAGGGAGAAATAAATCCATCTCTTAGTTTAAATTGGTTAGAGTTTAGTAGAGAGATTAAGACAAACATGCACAGTATACCTACAATGTAGAAAGACATTCATGGAGAAAGAATAAGCAAAACACTATGACAATAAAGGTAGAACAAGTGGCAGTGGTCTCTAGTAAAATTTAGTGACTGTGTTCTGTCTTTGCTTATCAGTTACAGATCCTTTTGTTGTATTTTTCAATGTCCAGTATAAAGAAACAAAGACTTTATTGTCAATTGTTGTGCCTCAAGACTGAGCTTAATCCATCTGAAGTGTGTTGTTCTTAATTTCAATGCTTATGTTGACTGTAAGGTTTGTAAAACAGGCTTTAGTACTGGCATGATATCACAAAACAAGGCAAATGTGGAAGACAGTGATAGCTTATAAATTGCACCTTATTTATTTACTTTAGCTCTTTTTGTTAACATCATTATTTCTCTTTCTGCCTTGCTCTGAGTCTTTGATTTCCCAGAGCATAAGAGGGTAGTGTACTTTTTGGTGTTTTGAGAGAAGCTCAGTTTGTCTTTGCTCTGCAGGGCCTTAAATATTTCTGACAGTTTCCAAACCTTAACACAATTCAAAGTGTCACGGGAGGACACATGTCGGACCCTTGCTGTGATTATTGTCATAGAGGAAGGGCTCAATTATTATTATTTTTTTGAAAAACAATCTCCAGTCAGTTTTATTAAGGAAAATTATACATGATTTACTTTTCACCAGTCTGTTCTGGCATGCTCCTAATGATATCAGAATCACCTGGATCAATGATAGCCAGTGTGCATACTCTGTAATATTTTCCACATGCTGTGCCCAGTTCAACATTATTGCTACTGTAGTGACGGACACCAGCTTTGGCCAACATGGCGTAATACTCTATATCAGATTTCCTCAAGGCTGGGCAGTTGTCGGCGAGTATAACCAGTTTCGCTTTGCCTTGTCTGCTCATTCTCAGTCTGCTTGTACCCCAGCACATACTTTCCACTTTTCATAAGCAGTTGGAGCCTAGGGTTGATTGACTCCAGTGACTTTTTCATTTTCTTTATGGCCACCATCATCCTGCCTTAGGTGAGGGACACCCCCAACCAAGAGCAGCCTCCAAGATGTCCGAGGAGTGAGAAAGGCATGCTCAATTATTATTGGTTGCTATTGCTGGGTTGTTTGTTTCTTTTTTTTGTAATTTCTGTCAGACTTCAAACCTCAAAAACCATTTCTGTCATACCCTCCTGATTTGAATTCTGTGACAAGAGCAGAGGAAGTGTGTCTGGCAAAGAAAGTCATGTAACACAAAGTTGGGAAACTATAGGTCATTTCGGTCAAGTCCAAATTGTCAAATTTGGTTGAGATATACTGGTGGGCTAATTGTGTATCCATGCATTCATGCCTGCGTGCTATGTCACTTTCATCGTGTCCAACACTTTGTGACCCTGTGGACTGCAGCCTGCCAGGCTTCTCTGTCTGTCCATGGGATTCTCCAAGCGAGAAGTGTGAGTAGGTTGCCATGCCCTCCTCCAGGATATCTTCCCAACCCAGGGACTGAACCTGTGTCTCCTGAATTGGCAAGTGGTTCTTTACCACTGAGCCACTTGGGAAAGCCCAATTGTGAACATGGACTGATAAAATAAATGCAAGTGTTTGACTGCATTTTGTGACTTTTAGCATTTGAGTTGCTTACATCTGAGACAAACAAAACAGACCTGTCCTCTGAAAATGATGTGAAAAGTATGATTCTTTAAAATAATAGGGTTGCTGGGAAGTTAAAAAGCAATGGAATTGTATCTGAATTTTGAATCTACTTTGTCTTTGTATCTTATTCCAGACATTCTTAACCTGATTCCGTAGCTTGCCCCACACTAATAAGTATCTAAATCAGTTTCACTATGAATTTGGGTAAAACATCATTAGCTGCATCTGGAATGGGTTAGATGTGTAACATATTTCATAATTAAGTTTAAGTTATTTTTAGATTATTTGCTGTTTTGAATTATTTACCCCTCTGCTTTCAGTTATTGCAAAAAGAAAATCAAGATTTGACTTACTATTCATAAAATTCTGAGTTTATCTTCAAGGTGTTCATCCCCTAAAGTATACAAGTGGTATGAATAATTCCAATGCACATGTCAGCTTCTATGTGGTGTTCTAGGATGCACACATTCAATATGAACTGTGTTGAGATTCTGTTTTCCCTGGCTCAAGGCAAATATGTTCTTTGAAATGTAGATATGTATAATTAAATATGACTACTAAATTATGCGAATGAAATCTATTTTTCTTTGTAAAACAAGTTGAAAAACAGGACTTAAAGTATCTTGAGGTTTTCTTTTGAAGTCCTAGTTAGTCTATTTAAAAACAACAATAATAGATATAATAATTATCTGCACCTAGAGTAGAATATACTCTAAAGTTTACTAATAAAATATTAGCATGTTTAAGTATTTAAACATTTTATTAAAGAACAGTTACCAGTCTTGTTCCTTCCATATATAGGGCTTAGTGGATATAAAGGGTCAGATTTTAAGTGAACAAAACATACTTGTTCATAAGCAGATTCATGATTCACAGGTATAAGCAAATTGAGTTTGTTGCTATGCAGATAAGCAGAATCTGTTGGTAAGAGTTGTTAATGGACGTTGAAGAGGCCAAACATATAGGAAGCCATCTTTTGAATAGGAAGAACATATTTATATTAGAAGGAAAGAGTATCCAAATTCATTGCCATGGTCATAGGTATCACATGCACTTCTGATCTACTGCTCTGAGTCTAGTAACATCACGTGAGGGCTGCAGAAGGGTGTCGTGGACTCCAGCTTCAGAGAACAGGCAGGGCCAGGTGCACCTCAGCAGACACCTGTCTAGGGTCGCCGGGGACCAGCAGAACAGGGGGCGTCTCCATGGAGGCCAGTAAAGAATGAGGATGGACAATAGCCAGAATTATATTCAACATCTTTCCCCCAGTATTAAGATGGCAGCTTAATCACGACTGACCTTCACAAACCAGGGAAGGCAAGGAATAGGGGAATGCAGAAACAAGTGGGCTTAAACAACAAAAAGAGAGTTATCCAAATAGGGTGGTATTGATGGAAGACGTGATATTCTAACCGGGAGCTGATGAGAAAATACTCCTTTTGGGCGGGGGGTGGGGAATGTTTATATCCTCATTCCACCTTCCAGTGTGTAGGCACTTTAAAATTGTTTCAGGGTCAGACCTTTGTTGTTTTGTTTGCTTTATTATCTGAAGCAAAGCTTCATCAGGTAAAACTCAAGGAAATACAGGAGCAGAGAGGAGAAGGATGAAACCCCTGGAGATAGGGGAGGATGCGGTGAAGCCAGGGAGATTTTCTCCAAAGAGAAGTTGTTTGAGCATGATCTCAGCATCAAGAACCTGGTGATGGTAGAGGAAGTGCCAGAATGCAGGTATCCTTGCTTTTATTTCAGTGTCCTTTACACTGCACCGTCTGTCTTCCTGCCAACCTGCTAGAGCCAGTCTACTCATTACCTGGCACCAGGCACAGAATAATAAATATAAGCATTCCTCCTGTAAGAAAAGAAAATCTGACCAGTTGTAGATTTGATTTTATTACCAGAGAGCAAAGCAAATTCATACAAATCACAGAGTGGCTCAGAGCTCTAGACAAGAGGAACACATCCATCACCATGTAAGCCCCCCGTGAATCTCAGGATTCCATGGGAAACACATTTTGGTGGTATGTTATAAACAAGCCCATGTGAAACTGGGGAGTACAAGTAACTGCTTTATCTGCAAAGACTTGTCCACCTCTTAGGAAAAGAATGTAACAGAATAACTGCCCAGGAGTAACATCTGTAAGCCCTAGGATACTGCTTAGCCCAGCACCCTCAGCCTCACAAAGCTAAAAGCTTTGCTCCCACATCAACTGGGGCCTCCGCTGGCCTGTATCCTTGACTCAGGGTCAAATGATTACATAATACTTGTTATAAGTGAGCCAGCGGAACAAGGAACCAGAAGGGCAAGAATGCTTAAAGGCACAACTGTCAAACCCAGGAGCCGCTCTCCAGGGGTGCCCGGGTGCTAGGTTTGGGAGCACCGTGTTGATGGGAATTTGCACACCTTAGCAGAGGGGCCAGAGGGGCTGAGGCCATGGGCACAGTTGTGAAATGAGTTCCTGCCCTGCACGTTTCCCCACGCTTCCTGCCTACTGATTGGAGTTATTTGTTAACTCAAGAGTGACCAAAAATGGTTTTGTTGTTCTGATTGTGATGAGCTTAAATACCCTTGACCGGAATTTAGAGATTGTTTGGGATTCTTGAGGTCATTCCTCCCGCTTGAGGTCTTTGTCACCCCAAAGTACTTAAACTATTAAACACTTGGCTTCTTTTCCAGTTTGGCTTCTGGAACAAGACAAAATAGAGTTCATAGACATTGTCTCCCGGTCCCCAAACTCCTAACTTCTTCACTCCACAACACACGGGATTCAGTTAGTAGCTCCTTCCCTACTAGCCCCCACTTGGACAAAATTAAGTTTTCTTTTATAGTTCCCCTCATTGCTTCAACCTTTAAAAAGCCTCTCTATTCTAACTTCTTTTCTTTTCTTTTTTTCATTGACCTCTTCTTTTATTCATTCCCTGTCTCAACATTTGTCTATTGAGGTGGCGATACCAGGTACTTGGGGAAAAGAACACACATGGCCCATGCTCTCGTGGATTCACAGTATAGCAGGGGAGGTTGTGAGCCTCTACTTCAAAAAGAAGTAGAATCATACATACTAGTCTATAAAGAATCCAACGTAGTATGTCGTCTTAGCAAGACTATTGAAAAATTACAAATCACATGAAATAAACCTTAGAGTGAAAAAGTATATCAAGAACCTGGAGAAAGATCTAAACACAGAAATTTACAGGGGGATTCTGAGAACCGATAAATTTTCTGTTCTGATTAGTACAAAAATAAGGTTATGTCTATACTCTAACCCCACTTCAGGAGCGAAAGCTTGTCTAAACCTATATTTCAGAAGTTTGTCTTAATCATAAAAGAAGCCAGTCTCCTCTTGAGGATGGCGCAAATGGTACCCAGGGTGGTTTCCTCTGGGTGTTATTTGGGTGTTTCATTAAGGTACAGTAACAGTGTGTTCCACAGGAGAGTTGCTAGCATGTTTCCTGCCCCTTCTACTTTATCTATGGCATCTATTTGCAGGGTAACATTTTAAAAATGGTTCTTGTAGTTCCAGCCATTAAACTTAATTTCCAGGTGGGAAGTAGAAAGACAAGGGTACATACATTTAAAGTATATTTTCCATAAACCCTACTCAATAACTTCTGCTTACATCTCAGTGGCCAATACTCATTATGGGGCCAGATTCATTTCCAATCCAAGTAAAATCGGTTAGCAAGTGTTAAGGGGAGAAAGAGTGCTGGGTGGACTAGCAGGCTTCGCCACCCCTGCAGCTGAGACACAAGGAACGCACTGAAACCTCTTACCTGGAGGAGAAGAAAGTTGTGAGCATGAGAGTGGAAGGTCAGGCAAAGGAGACCAGGGCCTAAGGACTCTCCTCGCAGACATTGCCGTGTCAACTTCTCTCTAGCAAGCATAAAAAGAAATTTGTGACTAAGTTTTAGAATTTGGTGCTAAGAAGCTTCATCACCTATTTCTCCTCAAGTAATTGGAATTCTAGAAGAACATTTTTTTAAATAAGTGCAGGTGTATACTGTACATGGATTTTTGTATGAATATAGATTTCTAATATTTACTTCTTCACATAAACATTGAAGCCTGTGAATTCATCTCTTAGAGAATAACCGATGTTTGGTTTTAAAATAGTGACCCAGCAGAAAATTTGTTGACCACATTATATTTATTTCATATATGTTGGAAATATGTAATTTTAAAAAATGGTTTATTTTTAGAAGCACTTGTTTCAGCTGTTAAAGATTGTTTCCCACCTACCCGCCATCCAAAATACTCTAGGTTTTTCTCAAAACAAATATTGACAGAGAAATGAGGTTACCATTTAATCCTCCAGGTGATCTTCCCAACCCAGGGATCAAACTTGTATCTCCTCATTGGCAGGGGGATTCTTTACCACTGAGCCACCTGGGAAGGCCATATGAAAAAGCATAATCCTTTAAATATAATCCTATCTCATCTTAAAAACAGAATATGGAAACCTGTTTGAATGATGCAGTCAATTTTAATGAAACTTTTACAGAATTATAATATATCAAACACTGGAATTAACAAGAGGGCAGCAATTAAGAGTTCCAACAGGAAACAGTACACTCAAAGCAGGCTATTTCAGGGAGGGTCCATTTTCAAAGGCACTATTTACAAAGATGGGGATAGGGTCTGGGAGAGTCATAGAGGGGTGTAAGGACCTGGACCAGGAGTGGAGGGAATGCTATTGCCTCTTCTAGATTGAAAGGGGACCAAAATAGAAAGATGTTAGCAGAACCAGAAGGAGAAAGATGAGTAAGGAGAGTTGTCTTGAGCTTAAGTGGGTAGGTCCAGGGAAAGCCAAGGAATAAATACCCCCATCTCCTGCTGAGCTTCCATTAGCCACATCCAACCAACAGGCAGAGTGCCTGCAAGTCCCACTGATCTGTTGCATGCAGGGCAGCCCTGGGACAGAGAGCAGAGGGAGCAGGGGGAACAGTGGACCTGGAGGGGTAAGCAGAAGTCATCCCACACAGCAAGTTAAGGATGTGTCCATCTATCATTTGCGATTCTCTACACCTTGAGATACCAAAGGCTCTTCATCGTGAGGGAATATGTAATGTCACACTCTGTTTGTCAGCTTAATAGATCTCCTGGTATCACGGAGGCGATTTTAAAGCTACTCTGCTACCTTTCCAGAAACCACCTCCAAAAGCTAATTAATGGTGCACCCTTGTTAACACATGCAGATTTGGCATTATTAGTATAATTAAAAGGATTTTAATAGTCTCACCTCCCCCCACCCCACTGAGTGCCACATATTCCAGTCAGAGTAAATTAAACTCATTAATCAAAGTGGTAAAAATGATATAAGATACAGGATACAAGCAGAACTGTGAGGAGACTAACAGCCCTCATTATGTTTAATTTTGTTCCCCAGCAAAGGATAATAAATTCAGATTGTAACATCACAATAAAATATTTAATTATTCAGGAGCAGGGCAAGACACATTGTAATTAATTCCCACTTATGCATCTTCATTTAGGTGGTAATAGATGCAGTTGAGTAGCCTAGCCAGTCTTAAGTTAAAGATTTGACATGATATCTCAACCACTCTGCCACCTTGGAAAATGTGCCTGCCACATGGAGCTTGCCTTGTGTTGGGAGTGTGACACTAACTATTCCCTCAGTGAGTTTTGATGCCCTTGATTCATTCTCAGTCCAACAGATCTCTGATGAGTGTCAGCTGTGTCAGAGTTCTGGGTCATGTGGTGCCAACAAGTGAATAAGTAGAGTAAGTACCTCCCCTCATAGAGCTTACATGAGGACTGAAAAAAATGCATTCTTCTCTTACCCTTGAAGCTCTCCTTGAGCTGTCCCCAGTCTGCTTCTTAGACCTCATTCTGTGTCACCTTCCTTGTTGCTCGAATTCTGCATTTTGCTGTTTCTCAAGCATGCCAAACTCCTTCCTACTTCACATGCTCTGCATTTGCTCTTCCACCTATCTAGAATCTGCTTTCCCCCAAGATGTTTATGTAACTGGTTTCTTCTCATCATTAAGTTCTCTGATTAAGAGAGCACTATGCTAACCACCTTCCTCTAAAAAGCTTCCTTAAGCCCAATTACTCTAATTTTTAAATATTCTTTATGTCACGTATCACTGTCCCAAATGAGCTTCCTGGTGTGTGTACTTTTTTTCATCTCTTCATTCACCTTCAGTAGGACATAAACCTCACAGGAGGAAGGACCTTGTCTGTCCTCTTCATATATTCTCAATATGTTTGTAGCCTGGCACATCGTAGGTTCTCAGCAAATATTTGTGACTATAGCTGATCATATTTTCCAAAGATTATGACAGTAGTATCTCCCAGCCTCCATGTTTTTCTTTAAATAAAACCTAGTCACATCTTCATCAAGAGGTAGAGAATTAGTCTCCACATCTTCAATCTTGGAGGCGTGGAGGGCACTTTTTTTTAGCTTATATCCAATAGGATACTGTGGAAGTGATGCTGTGTAACTTCAGGGACGAAGTCATACATGGTGATACATCTTGCCTTTGCAGTCCCAATTAACCCACTTGAAGAGGCCCTGAAACCGTATGAAGAGAATGAGGTACCCATCCATCCCCCAGCTGCCCCAGCCCCATCCTCTCCTCCCTCCAGCCACCATCTGACTTGAAACCAAAGGAAAACCCTGAGCCAAAACCACCCATCAGAGCCTTTCCAAAATTCCTGAGCCTTAGAAACTAGGAGAGGTAATAACATGATTATTGCTGATTCGGACCAAGTTTGGGAGAGATCTATTACACAGCAGTAGGTAACCAAGAGGTGAATGACAGTCTGAATGAATGAATGAACTAACAAAGTACAGCTTATTACTGCTAGTCTGATTCAAAATGGAGAAAAGGACATGCTATAGGATGGAAGACAATGTTTCAGAGATCTGTGTGTCTAAATAGAAATCAAATACTTCAACAGAATTCCAATATCAAGTACCCCCAATTTAACGCAGATTCATTTATCCTGTTGAGTAAATAATATTCCATCCAAAATAGCTTAAGGCATTTTTTTTTTACCACTGCATAGAAATTATATGGGACAAACTTTGTTTCTAATCACAAGTTAACACTTTTTCATGGTAGACATTGTTAATTGTTTATGGCATTCTTTCTTGCTAACTGTGGCCTCACAGTCCTTTCGAGGCCGCCATTAATAAAATAAAAAAAAAAATTACGTGTAACTCTGTGGCTGATTCATATCAATGTATGACAAAATCCACTGAAAAAATAAATAAATAAATAAATAAAAAAGAATGAATAAATATTAACATTTTGTCAAAAAAAAAAATAATTGATTAGCATGGTGCTCATGATTTTTGCCATACAAGCCTTAAGGAGACCCCCTGTGTCCCAGATGAGCATCACAGGTTGTCTTCATTCCCCTCCTCCCACCGCACCTTCCCTGGGAATTCTCTAGTAACACCAAGACTAGGAACAGCATGAGAATTTTGAAAGCTGAAAACATTTGTGCTCCCCTGTAAACTTGTAGAATTCTTTGGGAGTATCTCCTTCCATCTCTGATGAAGGAGGTAGTATTTGATTAAAGGCTTTGGAACCTCTCATTGATTGGGAAGCAGAAATGGAGATCTCTATTGATAAGAATTTGTGGCGAGTTGGTAGATGCTAGGTGCTAGGATGATGCTAGCATTTTTGAGAACTTTCTTAGTTGATTTGTTTTGGGAAACAGTGGATTATTAGTTCTGAAAGGATTTTTTTAACTCATAATCACCTCATGTCTTTGTATCTCTCACTCTTTTATTCACATATATAAGTTTCTTCTTATCCATAAAGATTGACATAGTGTCATTATTTACTTCCCGTTAAACTGAGGAAATCTAAATCCTTTTAGTCAAAGGCATTTATTTATTGTTTCAAATACTAACTTCATCAAGCAATATATCCTAGCTCCCTGTGCTGTTAGTGGTTACTCTTTCAGAACTCCAATATCAGTTGGCATTTCTTAGAGACTTCCACTATTCCATGTGATATAATTATTTTTGCAATTTAACTCCTCCAATTATGCTGAAACTCCTTGAGGTCAGAAATCATTTCTAATTCATCTTTATATTCCCTGCAGAGTCTGATAAATAGGCAATTCAGAGGATCCAAAATGTCAGTGCTGCTTTGCCACTCAAATTTCCTATATTGCGTACCAACGTCTCCCTTTCACAGAAAGTCCATTTATAATGTGAACAAGGAAGCATATCAGGGGACCATTCTGATTACTGAGTTATGGTCCTTAACTGGTGAGATAACTGAGTCCCTCACCTGCAAAATGTGGTTTTGGGACATGCAGGGAAGGCATATTTTGTTTGTCACAAAATTTGGAGTATTTTTAGCTGATGTTTAGCACCGAAGATCCAAGAATGCTGAAAATTGACATGTGAGGAACAGTCCCGTGTAACAAGAAACTATCCTGCTAAAACATCAGTAATGTACCTAGAGAAACACCACTGGACTATTTATCTGGCTGTATTAACAGCAGCCCCCATTATTTTCACTTATTTTGTGCCAGACACTAACTAAAAAAAACTCACCCTACCCATAACTCTCCACACTTACTGTGCATACAGTCTCCTGAAGAAAGATTACATCACAGATTGCTGGGCCGCACTCCTAAACTTTCTGATTCATTAGGTTTGTGATGAGACTCAAAAATGCATTTTTTTATGACTCCTAGGTGGTACTGGTTTTGTTGGTCCAGAGATTGCACTTGAAAAAACACAGACCTACTAGTATTTAACCTGTGTTAGCCTGTCCGTGTTTAACCTCATGATTTTCCTCTGAATTACATTCTGCATGATTCCTATTTTTAAAATGAGAAAGCCAAATTAAATTACCAAGTTAAGTCTACAAGTGGTCCAGCACTACCCAATTAGGGTGTTATGAATACTGTCTAATACATGTAAGACTGAGCCGAGAAATTAATTAGTTTGGGCAATGGGCAGAGAGGTTGAAGTGAAGGTTCTGTAGCCCAGGCTACTTGGGTTTACTAATTCTTAACTGTACAATTATGAGAAAATTACTTAAACTCTCTGAGCCTCAGTTTCTTTGATTTCATACAATGACGATAATGGTCCTCTCTCATTGGGGTGTCATGGATTTGGAATGAGATAATGAATGGAAAACTTAGAATGTTCTAGTGGAGAAGAGTAGAGTGAACAATATCCCTTAAGGTGTTTGCATTCCAGTGGAAGAGCCAGACGATAAACCTATAAAAATATAAATAAGGACTTCCAAACCCAGAGGTGCTATAAAGAAATAGAATGAGTGATGGCTTGGAGATGAGGAATAGGGATGTTGAAGTCTAAGATGGTTCTTTGATAACATTTGAGCTGAGATGTGATTGACAAGAAGAGCCAGTCATATAAAATCGAAGAATGAGTGTTGCAGCCAGAGGCAGGAATAGGTAGAAAGGCACAGAGGCAGGAATATGTTTTCCTTATTCTAGAAACTGAGAGAAAACTGGAGATACTAGAGTGGAGTTGGGGGGGGCGGGGGGCGAGGTAGTAGGGAGATGGAGGCAGGAGAAAACAGTGGAGGGAAAGGGATGACATCAGACAGGTTGGTTGCCATTGATGACCACCAACCTTCTAAGGCTTTCAGACAAATAAGTATTTTATTCCAAAGACAGTGAAAAGGTATTGGAGGGTTTCAAGTGGGTTTCAGCGAGTGACTTAACTGGATTTGTTTTTGACCAATTCATTTTGTTGCTTGATTCTAAAGGAAATGGATTATAACAGGTTACAAGGAACCTTTGGAGGGTTACAGATAAGTTCGTTTTCTTATCTCATTTGTGGTGTTGGTTTCACACATGTACACACAAGCTAAAATTCAACACCTTACATGCTTTTAATATGTGCAGTGAACCAGTTCAGCCTCAATAAACCTGTATTTTAAAAAGCTGTGAAGGGAATCATTATATGCCAGGCCAAAATTTGCCACTTTGGCATAAGAATTATTTTGTACTAAAGGCATCTGAGCTTCTGAAATCCCTTATCTGCCTAAAAGCAGAGCCTCCCCAAAGAACTCAGTTGTCATAAATGCCCTCCTCAACTCTAATCTTCTGTCTGGGAGAGAAGTTATTATCACACCCAGAGAGACATTGTCACGAACTGTCACTCTCCTGTATCCCATCTGTTCTCCTGATGGTCCCGTTATCTTTACAGAAAAGTCATTTGTGTCTCCATAAGGCCCCTTTCTCCCTTCGCTTCTAAGAAAGTACTTGTTCCACCAGAAGTGCCCTTCTGTTCCTCGCTTTCCCCTATTAAGAGAGTTTGCATGAATGAGTGCTAAGTGCTTCAGTCATGTCTGACTCTTTGTGACCCCATGTACTGTAGCCCGCCAGGCTCCTCTGAGCATGGGATTTCCCAGACAAGAATGCTGGAATGGGTTGCCATGCCCTCCTCCAGGGGATCTTCCTGACTCAAGAATCGAACCGACGTCTCTTATGTCTCCTGCATTGGCAGGCAGGTTCTTTACCACTAGTGCTACCTGACAAACCCATTAAGAGAGTATATATAGTATTAATTGCTCAATCATGTCCAACTCTTTGTGACCCCATGGACTGTAGCCCACCAGGCTCCTCTGTCCATGGAATTCTCCAGGCAAGAATACTGGAGTGGGTTGCTGTTCTCTTCTCCAGGGAATCTTCCTGACCCAGGGATCAAACCTGGGTCTCCTGCGTTACAGGCAGATTCTTAATCATCTGAGCCACCAAAAAAACTGTGAAGAGACTATAAAAGCTCTTGAATCTCACCATTCTTTGGGTACTCATTTCTTCCTCTGGTGCCTCTGTGCATAACAAAATTTAATAAGTGTGTATGCCTTTTCTCCTGTTAATCTGTCATTTTAAAATTCACAATTCTGACAGCACTGAGCCTAACAGGGCAGAGGAAAAGCTTTTCTTCCCCTTTAGTGTAAAGAACAATGAGCAACAACAGTGAGATGTTTATTCACCAAGTAGAGTTCAGGTATGCTGTTGGATATATGCATCTAGAACAGAGCAAAACCGCTCAGGAGATTTTTCTTGATAACTTCAAAAACTCAGAGAAGAACTTGGCAACCAGTTTGTTCTAGGGCTCAGCTTGACTGAAGGACCACAGAACTAGAAGCTAGATTTGGGTTCTGATTCCTGTCAGATATATAATATCTAATACTGTGAATATGGCACTTGATCTCTTCATCTAAATATATTCTGCTTTGGTAAAATAAGGAGAGTCCTATTTGGCTGTTGGGAGGGTAAGATGGATGCTGCTGCAGAATCATTTGAAAAAGTTATATCACTCAACAGGAGAGTGCTTCAAAGGGTGGTAGTTTGGAGGGAGTCTCTGATCAAAACTGAGACTAAGGGTAAGACATGCAAGCAAAGCCAATAACTTAGAGCGGAAACTTTTAGGGTTTTTTGTTTGTTTGTTTTTTGATGTCCAGAGCTCAAGGCTTTCCTCCCCTGTTAGTTTTGAGTAAGACAGAACTTGGAGATTCTTCCTGGACTGAAACATATGCAAAGTCATGGTCTACAAAGCATACCTAATCTTTTACCTTTTCAAAATCACTAAATAATTATTATGAGAACATGGCAATGGGAATGGCAATCAATATTCTAAATGGTGATTTCTCTGTTTCAAAAGCCTTCTCTGCAAGATTTATTGTATTGTTGAGGTGTGTTTAAAAATAAATAAATAAGACAGTACTGAGCTGGGGAGTTACACATAGGCAACCAGTCGTTTAAAGACTCATTAATCACTGGTTTAAATCCCAGGGTCTCCAGCCATCCAAATTAATGCCAGAGATCTTGACTTGAGTCATGAATAAGTTATTAGACCTTGCGAAAGAAACCCAGTGGTTCCTCAAAAGATGTAAATACTCTTTCATTTCAAACACATACATTTAAGTTTACAAATTCCCTGAAATGTAAATTGATTGATTCCAAATATTATACAGAGAGAATCCAGCCTGAAGAGAGAGAAAGGGTAGATTTATCACTATAGGACGTTAAAAAGAACCCACCCTGTTCACATTTCACCTGGACACATGGCCCTCCAAATTATTCTAGTATCTCATTTAACAGGAGAGTGATTAGTTACAATGCTGTAGGGAAAACTGCCTTTGTTGACTTTTTAAGATGGTTTAGTAGACAAAAATATTACCTACGTTAAATGGGTGATTTAAAGGAATTTCAAGGGTAATTTTAGTCATCCACAATTTTTAAAAATTTTATGCAACCATCAGCAACTAACTCTGCCCAGGAGGTGATGTTTGCTTTAAGTGGCTTATCTATTTTGATCAAACCCTCACATCTAAGCTTAAAATGCAGTTAGTACTTGACAAATGAAAGCTGTTGCAAATTACTAGTAGTAACCATCTAGTCACGGGATCAATAGTATTAATATTCATTATGGTAGCAGATGACACAGCTAAAGAAAGGTTTCTAGGCACCCTAATTAAGAAGTTGTTCTGAATAATTAAGTGGTTTTAGAATTTGATGATTATTCTTGTAGGAGGTTATTTCTATGCAGTGATAAATGGTCATTTATAGAAATAATTTTTTGTTCTAGCTATAATCTCATTATAGTGACATTCTACTTTGTGATTTTCAAGTAGAGCTGTTCATTTATCCTGCAGATTGCTTAATTATTAATTTTTCTAGTATAGTCAAAACTAAAGAATAGAAATTCTAGATTGTAGGAAATTTGTAGCTTCTGCAAATTCAGCCGAAGTGTTGGGCTGAAACAGAGCTAGAGTTCTGCTCTGTGTGATTTGTTATTAACATTCAGAGCAATTTTGATTAGCCTTTAGATGTTAAAGTTTAAAAGATCCTTTATTATTTTCTACCTAGGTGCACATTTAGGGATATTTAGCAACTAAACCATCACCACCATAAATATATAGGGCTTCACTGGTGGCTCAGTGGTAAAGAACCTATCTGCCAATGCAAGAGATGTGGGTTTGACGCCTGGGACAGGAAGATCCCCTAGAGAAGGAAATAGCAACCCACTCAGTATTCTTGCCTGAGAAATTCCATGAACAGAGGAGCCTGTATAGCCCCATGGCTGTAGTCCATGGGGTCACAAAAGAATTGGGCATGACTTAGCGAATAAATAGCAACAACAATGATAAATATATAGGTGTGGTGGTAATTGTGATGCTTTTTTAAAATCTAAGTTTGCCCAAACTTCATTAGTAAGCACCGTTTCTTTCATATAGCTACCCAAATGAGGGCTGGCCAATTTGAACGAGTACATTCACGGTACTGTGTTGCACCATTTGTATTATACAGGTTATAAAATGCATTCATCGCTAAGATAAAAATCTATTAATATTTCAGCAAATAATATCCAAAACTAATTGGAATTGAAAAGGAAATAGGCAGAGTAAATGGAACAGTCCAGTTTATGCTTTACTGTTGTAGACCGAGTTAATTATCTCAATCAGTAGAATATGTTCCAAATCTGGGTCCCCAAAACAAACTGGAAGGCAAGGTGTCTCTTCCCTTTTCCTCTATCACTTCCCCCATTTACCCTATTCTTTCTTTCTTTCTTTTTTTTTTTTTTTTTTTAATATTATTTTATTAGTTGGAGGCCAATCACTTCACAACATTTCAGTGGATTTTGTCATACATTGACATGAATCAGCCATATAGTTACACGTATTCCCCATCCCGATCCCCCCTCCCACCTCCCTCTCCACCTGACTCCTCAGGGTCCTCCCAGGGCACCAGGCCCGAGCACTTGACTCATGCATCCCACCTGGGCTGGTGGTCTGTTTCACCATAGATAATATACATGCTGTTCTTTCAAAACATCCCACCCTCACGTTCTCCCCCAGAGTTCAAAAGTCTGTTCTGTACTTCTGTGTCTCTTTTTCTGTTTTGCATATAGGGTTATCGCTACCATCTATCTAAATTCCGTATATATGTGTTAGTATACTGTAATGTTCTTTATCTTTCTGGCTTACTTCACTCTGTATAATGGGCTCCAGTTTCATCCATCTCATTAGAACTGATTCAAATGAATTCTTTTTAATGGCTGAGTAATATTCCATGGTGTATATGTACCACAGCTTCCTTATCCATTCATCTGCTGATGGGCATCTGGGTTGCTTCCATGTCCTGGCTATTATAAACAGTGCTGTGATGAACATTGGGGTGCACGTGTCTCTTTCAGATCTGGATTCCTCAGTGTGTATGCCCAGAAGTGGTATTGCTGGGTCATATGGCAGTTCTATTTCCAGTTTTTTAAGAAATCTCCACACTGTTTTCCATAGTGGCTGTACTAGTTTGCATTCCCACCAACAGTGAAGAGGGTTCCCTTTTCTCCACACCCTCTCCAGCATTTATTGCTTGTAGACTTTTGGATAGCAGCCATCCTGACTGGCGTGTAATGGTACCTCATTGTGGTTTTGATTTGCATTTCTCTGATGATGAGTGATGTTGAGCATCTTTTCATGTGTTTGTTAGCCATCTGTATGTCTTCTTTGGAGAAATGTCTGTTTAGTTCTTTGGCCCATTTTTTAATTGGGTCATTTATTTTTCTGGAATTGAGCTTCAGGAGTTGCTTGTATATTTTTGAGATTAATCCTTTGTCTGTTTCCTCATTTGTTATTATTTTCTCCCAATCTGAGAGCTGTCTTTTCACCTTACTTATAGTTTCCTTTGTTGTGCAAAAGCTTTTAATTTTCATTAGGTCCCATTTGTTTATTTTTGCTTTTATTTCCAATATTCTGGGAGGTGGGTCGTAGAAGATCTTGCTGTGATTTATGTCGGAGAGTGTTTTGCCTATGTTCTCCTCTAGGAGTTTTATAGTTTCTGGTCTTACATTTAGATCTTTAATCCATTTTGAGTTTATTTTTGTGTATGGTGTTAGGAAGTGTTCTAGTTTCATTCTTTTACAAGTGGTTGACCAGTTTTCCCAGCACCACTTGTTAAAGAGATTGTCTTTTTTCCATTGTATATCCTTGCCTCCTTTGTCAAAGATGAGGTGTCCATAGGTTCGTGGATTTATCTCTGGGCTTTCTATTCTGTTCCATTGATCTATATTTCTGTCTTTGTGCCAGTACCATACTGTCTTGATGACTGTGGCTTTGTAAAAATAAACAAAATTGACAAACCATTAGCAAGACTCATTAAGAAACAAAGAGAGAAGAACCAAATTAACAAAATAAGAAATGAAAAGGGTGAGATCACAACAGACAACACTGAAATACAAAGGATCATAAGAGACTACTACCAGCAGCTCTATGCCAATAAAATGGACAACTTGGATGAAATGGACAAATTCTTAGAAAAGCATAACTTTCCAAAACTGAACCAGGAAGAAATAGAAGATCTTAACAGAGCCATCACAAGCAAGGAAATCGAAACTGTAATCAAAAATCTTCCAGCAAACAAAAGCCCAGGACCAGATGGCTTCACAGCTGAATTCTACCAAAAATTTAGAGAAGAGCTAACACCTATCTTACTCAAACTCTTCCAGAAAATTGTAGAAGAAGGTAAACTTCCAAACTCATTCTATGAGGCCACCATCACCCTAATTCCAAAACCAGACAAAGATGCCACAAAAAAAGAAAACTACAGGCCAATATCACTGATGAACATAGATGCAAAAATCCTTAACAAAATTCTAGCAAACAGAATCCAACAACATATTAAAAAAATCATACACCATGACCAAGTGGGCTTTATCCCAGGAATGCAAGGATTCTTTAATATCCGCAAATCAATCAACGTAATACACCACATTAACAAATTGAAAGATAAAAACCATATGATTATCTCAATAGATGCAGAGAAAGCCTTTGACAAAATTCAACACTCATTTATGATGAAAACTCTCCAGAAAGCAGGAATAGAAGGAACATACCTCAACATAATAAAAGCTATATATGACAAACCCACAGCAAGCATCACCCTCAATGGTGAAAAATTGAAAGCATTTCCTCTGAAATCAGGAACAAGACAAGGATGCCCACTCTCACCACTACTATTCAACATAGTGTTGGAAGTTTTGGCCACAGCAATCAGAGCAGAAAAAGACATAAAAGGAATCCAGATAGGAAAAGAAGAAGTGAAACTCTCGCTGTTCGCAGATGACATGATCCTCTACATAGAAAACCCTAAAGACTCTTCCAGAAAATTAGAGCTAATTAATGAATATAGTAAAGTTGCAGGATATAAAATTAACGCACAGAAATCCCTTGCATTCCTATACACTAACAATGAAAAAACAGAAAGAGAAATTAAGGAAACAATACCATTCACCATTGCAGCAAAAAGAATAAAATACTTAGGAATATATCTACCTAAAGAAACAAAAGACCTATACATAGAAAACTATAAAACACTGATGAAAGAAATCAAAGAGGACACAAACAGATGGAGAAACATACCGTGTTCATGGATTGGAAGAATCAATATTGTCAAAATGGCTATTCTACCCAAAGCAATCTATAGATTCAATGCAATCCCTATCAAGCTACCAACGGTATTTTTCACAGAACTAGAACAAATAATTTCACAATTTGTATGGAAATACAAAAAAACCTCAAATAGCCAAAGTAATCTTGAGAAAGAAGAATGGAACTGGAGGAATCAACCTGCCTGACCCTATTCTTTCTTGATTAAGAACTTGCTGAGATGCTTTCATCCCCCTCAAGAATTGGCACAGCTGCAGCCACTACTTGTTCCTAACACACTTCCTGTTAACTCTGTCCTTCATCCCACACTTTACTATGGAAGAGTAGGGATCATAGTGTTTATGAGACCTTCTGCATTGCAGGTTATTTTGATCCCAAGCTTATGGTTGGCCTCATGATGTACATTATTGCCAGGAAGGAGTGATTTTTAAATACCAGATTCCGGGTTCACAGGATGGTCTCTGAGGTCATTTGTCCTAATATTTCAATTATCTGTTGACTTATCCAAAATACTTGGATTAATAGATACACCGAGTTTGGCTTTTTTAGTAAAGAATGTGCCATATATTTCAGTTCAGTTCAGTTCAATTCAGTTCAGTCGTTCAGTTGTGTCCAACTCTTTGCAACCCCATAGACTGCAACCCCATAGCATTTCCCTGTCCTGCAGCATGAACTCCTGGAGTTTGCTCAAACTCATGTTCATTGAGTTGGTGATGCCATCCAACCCTCTCATCTTTTGTCATCCCCTTCTCCTGCCTTCAATTTTTGTCAGCATCGGGATGTTTTCTAATGAGTTAGTTCTTTGCATCAGGTGGCCAAATATTGTAGCTTCAGCTTCAACATCAGTCCTTTCAATGAATATTCAGGATTGATCTCCTTTAGGATTTTTTTTTTTTTTCCTTTAGGATTGACTGACTTGATCTCCTTGTAGTTCAAGGGACTCTCGATCTTCTCGAACACCACAGTTCAAAAGCATCAGTTCTTCTGTGTTCAGCTTTCTTTATGGTCCAGCTCCTACATCCATACATGATATATTTAGGGAAGTATAAAATACACATGTACATTTAAAAAAGTAATAGTGAAGCAAATTCTTAAGTACCCACAACCTGCCTTACAAGATGTAACATTACCAGAACCCCACATTAACCCATCCAAGAGGCATCCACTGTTCTAACCTCTGTGATACTCACTACCTTGCTTTTCTCTATAGTTTTGCCACTAAGCATGCATCCCTAGACACTTGTAGGGATACATATGTCCAACTGGACACAATTTGCATCTATGAAAAAAAACAATTTGTACTGCTATCAGTTTTATGAGGTTTACAGAGCTATAAAATAGCTCAAAGACAGTGAAAGACAGCAGTAACTTGGAGAAGGGGCTACTAAATAGGACAGCTTAGTTTTTCCACCTAAGCGTGCATCCCTAGACTCCTTCTTGAAGCTTACATAAGTGGATTATAAATATGTATTCTTTTGTATCTGAATTCTCTTACTAAATATCATGTTCTTTATTCATTCATGTTATAGATATTTGTACTTTATTCATTTTTATTACATGTTATTCAATCATATGAATTTATCAATTTATTAATTGCTTCTGTGGAGAAAAATTTGGGCTTTTCTATATTTTTTAGGCTTTTACAAATAGTATTTCTTTTATTTTTTGGCCACACCATGTAGCAAGCAGGTGTTCCCTGCTTAGTTCCTTAGTTCCCTGACCAAGGATCAAACCCTTGTTCCCTGCATCAGGAGTGCAGAGTATTAACCACTGGACTGTAAAGGAAGTCCCCAAATAATATTTCGTCAATAGTATTATATGTGCCCTCTGTTATATGAGTGAAGAGTTTTCCTAGGATATACAGGACAGTGGAGTTTCTGGGTGATGCTTATCTTTACCTGTTAATATTCAGCTATTTTCTAGCTTTTACTGTTAAAGGGTATTTTTAAATATAAAACCATTTGATTTTCATACAAATATAAAATTAATACATGTCAAAGAGTTTATTTAATTTATTAATTGATGAAGGAAACTGTTAGTGTCACAGTCAGTTCAAAGAAGAATCCAAAAAGCATGCAAATATATTGTCATCAAAGATGCTGAAAAGATTTGACAAATAGATGCAAAATAGGTTAGTATACATTGAGTAACTATTAATGCCATCCAACTGGACACAATTTGCATTTCTATGAAAAATAGTAATTTATATTGCATCAGTTTTATGCAGTTTACAGAAGTATAAAATACCTCAAAGACAATGAAAGACAGCAATAACTTGGACAGGGGCACTAAATAGGAAAGTTAGTAATCTTACGATCCTTATCAAGGTCTTTCACAATTTCTCCCTATAGTATCACTTTGCACTCCTTAGCAGTACATGTGAATTCCTGTTCCCATACATTCTTTTCTTAAAAATATTTTTGAAGTATAATTGATTCACAATGTTGTTAGTTCCAGGTGTACAACAAACTGAATCAGTTAACTATATGTGTGTGTGTGTTTATGTATATATATATATGGATATATATATATATATATCCACTCTTTTTTCTTTGGAATCTTTTCCCTTACAGACCCTTACAGAGTCTTGAGTCCAATTCCCAGTGCTCTATATGGCAGGTTCTTGTTAGTTATCTATTTTATAGATAATAGTGCCTATAACCTACTTACCACACTTGGTAGTGTCAGACCTTCTAATTTGGTCGGTTTGATGGGTATGTAATGGTGTCTCACTGTGGTTCTAGTTTACATTTTCCTGATTATTAATACAGCTAAGCCCCTTTTCATATGTTCATAGGCCATGTGGATAGCCTCTTCTTTAAAAGTACTTATTCAAGGTTTGGCCCATTTTCTTTGGTAAAATGGACTCTTTGAGGAACTTGAAGGAACATAAGCGTTCATCTGTCTAGTGTAGTGTGTCTGCATCTTCTCTCGTTCTTGCGCCATGTTCAAAGTATGACTTATCTATATGCCTGCTGTTATTTATTTGATATTTTTCTGTAAATTGACACATTTTATCTTTACATATTATATATTGATTTTAGAGTTAAATTTCTATGAGTACTATCAATGGAAAGCCAATATAAACTTGCCATAAACAGAAGATAACAGTTAAATGAATACAATGAAAGCAAAATCATGTTATCAAATTTAACTAGATAGATTGAGTCCCATTCACTATTCTCTTTATTTCTAAGCTCCACCCTAATGAGGAAGGAGATAAGCAAATATTAGAGCAGTCTAAAAGAAATATTAGCACCAAACAGACTCTTTCCCTGTTTCTATGAAGACTTGAAAGAGACTGATTCATTGTGACTTAATGTTATATTCAGATACTGATTCCCATTTACATTGTGGTCTTCCAGAAGATGGCTTCCACACACTCTGAAGAGACAGTGATTTAATTGAGCCTGCTTCTTTTAGAGGTAAAGAAGCTTTTATAGGAGAGGTAAATGAGAGGTAGGCAGAATAATGGCTGACCCCTCCAAAGATGTCTACACTCTGATCCTTAGAACCTGTGAATTAGCTACCTTATACAGTAGAACAGTCTTTGCAAGTGTATTTCAATTTGGATGTTGAGATGGGGAGATTCTGTTAGCCTTTGTCCTGCGTCATTTTGTATTCGAAGGTCAAAGTTGCCTGTCACTCCAGGTATCTCTTGACTTCTTACTTTTGCATTCCAGTCCCCTATAATAAAATGGACATTGTTTTTTGATATTAGTTCTAGAAGGTCTTGTAGATCTTCATAGAACCAGTCAACTTCACCTTCTTTGGCTTTAGTGGTTGGGGCATAGACTTGGATTACTGTCATACTGAATGGTTTGCCTTGGAAATGAACAGAGATCATTCTGTCGTTTTTGAGATTGCATCCAAGTACTGCATTTCGGACTCTTTTGTTGACTATGATGGTTACTCCATTTCTTCTAAGGGATTCTTTCCCACAGTAGTAGATAGAATGGTCATCTGAATTAAATTCGCCCATTCCTATCCATTTTAGTTTACTGATTGCTAACATGTCACTGTTCACTCTTGTCATCTCCTGTTTGACCACTTCCAGTTTACCTTGATTTATGTACCTTAAAAAGACTGAGCATTGAAGAACTGATGCTTTCAAACTGTGGTTCTGGAGAAGACTCTTGAGAGGCCCTTAGACTGTAAGAATATTAAGCCAGTCAGTCTTAAAGGAAATCAGCCCTGAATATTCACTGGAAGGACTGATGGTGAAGCTGAAGCTCCAATACTTAGGCCACTTGATGCAAAGAGCCAACTCATTGGGAAAGATCCTGAAGCTGGGAAAGATTGAAGGCAGGAGGAGAAGAGGACGAGCAAGGATGAGATGGTTGGATGGCATCAGCAACTCAATGGATATGAGTTTGAGCAAACTCCAGGAGATGGTGAAGGACAGGGAAGCCTGGTGTTCTGCAGTCCATGGGGTTGCAAAGAGTCAGGCATGACTGAGTGACTGAACAACAATGGAGAGATTATCCTGAATTCCCTAGGTGAGCTGTATCTAATCAGAATGCTTAAAAGCAGAAACCCTTCCCTGGCTAGAGTCAAAGACTTGGATGAACAGAAGAGGCAGGAGAGATTTGAAACCTGAGAAGAACTCATGTTTCTGGCTTTGAAAATAAAGGAAACCCAGAGTTAGGAAATGTAGGTGACCTCCAGAAGCTGAGAATACCCATAGGCTGACAGTTAGCAGGAAACCTCATAACTACAACAATGGAGCAAAATTCTGCAAATGACCTATAAAGAACAAATGAGCTTGGAAGCATGTATTTCCCAGAGTGTCCAGGGAAGAGTCCTGGCTGGCCAACACCTTGATTTCTGCCTTGTGGAACCCAGAGCAGAGAAACCAGTCAAGCTGACTGGACTTCAGACCTACATCATGAAACAACAAGTTTGTATTGTTTTAGGCCACTCAACTTGTGGTAATTTGTTACAGGAACCATAGAAAACTATATTCAATCTCTTGTTCAAAGGTGCACAGCTATTTTGAATCACAGATGAAACTAGAACCCAGGTCTTTTGTCTTCCATTCCAAGGTTCTTTATCCTATATTGCATAATTGAAAAAAAGTGTTAGTTGCTCAGCCCTGTCTGACTCTTTGCAACCCCAAGGACTGTAGCCCACCAGGCTCCTTTGTCCATGGAATTCTCCACGGAAGAATACTGGAGTGGGTATCCTTTACCTTCTCCAGTGAATCTTCCTGACCCAGGGATTGAATCTGGGTCTTCTGTATTGCAAGTGGACTCTTTACCATCTGAGCCACCAGGGAAGCCCATAATTACATTGATTGAAAAGATTTATTGGCATATAATAAAATATATA
This sequence comes from Muntiacus reevesi, assembly GCF_963930625.1. Classification (NCBI taxonomy): domain Eukaryota; kingdom Metazoa; phylum Chordata; class Mammalia; order Artiodactyla; family Cervidae; genus Muntiacus; species Muntiacus reevesi. Next base: position 92,934,349 of record NC_089252.1, read on the forward strand.
GAGAAAACTTCTTAAATTACAATTTTCATTCAGTTCTTTCTGTCATTAGTGCCAGTGTACTTATATATTCCAGAGTCATATAATTTCAAGAGAATGAGATGTACAGAGCAATGACGTTTGAACCATATTTTGAGTCCAGCAGTATTCATACTGGAATATTTTGTGCAAAGTAGATAATAATGTGAAGATAAAGGGCAGAACATGTGAGTCACACTGCTGAGGAAATAAATCATTCTGTAGAAGGTTAAAAAAAGAAAGGAGTGAAAGAAAAACAAACCCAGGACAACAGAGTTCAGTGCTCTGGTGACTTAATGCAATCAATTTACAGTTCACACCACTTTTCCACAGAGGGCAGTGGATAAAAGATTGGTTCAGCCACTGTCTATTGAATAAGAGGTCCTACTGAGGAGGAAATTGAATGTCTCCTGTCAAACACATCCTAGGTTGGCTCTGATTTACCTAATAAATACAAAACTTTCTCAAATAATAGTTTTGCCGGCAGTGAGCTGTTGTCAAGAAAGATGATAGTAGAGAGTTATTTCTCCCCCACAATCATTATTTTTTTTCCTCATTATGTGCAAACCACTCTATTAATGTCCAGTGCCATTGAACTTTGAGACAAAAGTAATATTTTTTTGTTTCTGCATTAACTCTTTGATAAAGATGCACAGGATCATGTGACTTTTGGTTCTTGGCCAGCACAAGATAACAGAAGAGGTTAGTGATGATTGCCATGAGTTATGATCATCTCTTGGTGAACCACTGAACAGGGAAATTGGGCAAAAAGGCAAGAGTTATGCTCCATTTCAGACTGAAAATTTAATATTCTTTTGACAATCCTGAAACTCTTTTGAAAGGCTACATTCCCCTCCTTTTTGGTGACACTATCATCAAAAGATAACGAAGATTAGCTTCACAAACCCAGTGCTGAACTTACAACTGGAATCTGAGCTTTTGCTGTGAGCATTTTTTGCCCTTTTAAAAAACAATTTTTCAAACTCTTTGTTATTAGCATACTTTCTTTCTGACGCACGTTATTTTACACTACAAAAGTATGGAGAAAAAAGACAGTTCTGTGTGGTATTTTTATAATCAACTTTAGCTCTAGTCCTTCCATCAAGATGGAATTCATATAAAATAATTAACAAGGTCTAAATAAAATATGTTTTTAGGGCAAGCGTTTCTCTCAGTGAACATTGCAAATGGTTGCTGAGGGTAGGAGTCATTAAATACATTCCCAGTCAGAGGAAATCTTACATTAGCAATTTCTATCAACTCTTTTGCTATCCAAAAAGATGTCCTGATCAATGTAAATCAGAGTCTTACATAATTGGTTCAGAGGGCAAAATTGAACCCCTTCTGTTCTCACTGTGAAATTTTCCACCACAGTTCAACAGTGGAATGAGATCACCCTCGGGTTCCCCCACATCAATACAACCAATTACATCAACCTCGTAGTGAGCTGAGCAGCTGCCAGGGTGTAAACACGATGGGAGGAGGAAGTGCGTCGTAAATCTGAGTACCAGATAATTTTCCTTCTGGGTCTTAGTTTCTTCTTCTGTAAAATGGAAGAGTTTCTTGAACTAGATACTCTTTAATGAATTCTGAACTCCAAGTCAGCAAATATAGCCTTAACCTGTAATTCTGTAATGTCGACTCTGTGTTTGCTTTAATTTTTTTAACTGTTTTTTTTAATTGAGGCATCCTTATATTTTAAATAGCTGAAAATTAGGAAAAATGAAAAAAGATTTTGAAAGCCCATAATGTGCATATTCACAGATTTAATATTGACTGTAATGTATTTTCAAACCTTTTTTCTGTGTTTATAAATAAATAATTAGATATATGTAAATATACACACTCATGTGTATATATGCAAATTTTTAACATCCATTTTTTTCATGGAATAAATCACAAATATTTCTCCCTAATGGGAACAGGAGAAATATATAATTTTAACTGCTGGAAAGAATTTGTTTTGTAGATATACCATAATATTTTGAGCCAAGTTCTCTATTAGTTTACATTTTAAGTTGCTTCAAGTTTTTTATTGTTACAAACAGCACGGTAGTGAATATCATGTACATATGTCTTTACCTGCTTGAGCCAATTTCTGTGAGACAGAGACCAGTAAATAGAATTACTAGACCAGAACTTACACACATCCATAGGCATTATACTGTCAATCTATTGTATGGACTGTGGATACAATGTCAGGGGCAAGAAAAAGTCCATTTCTTTCCCCAGGGCCTTACTGATGTAGTTAGTTAGGAACTACGGGAAATAGACTCAAGTTGTATTTATATTAGAGAGTTTTTAAAAAAGAATTTGTTTTGATTTTTCACCTTGAATTTGGAATTTACCAGTTTACTTAGGAATTACATGGAAATCACATCCATATAATTTTTGAAAGTGCCAGGTATACTTAAGATATTCAGTCTGGTAATATTACTATTCTCACCCCTTTTGTGAAGACACATGGACAGGTAATATCTGCTAAATCTTCCAGATATTTAATTTTAGTTGATGTGAATAGATCACTTATTCAAACAATCCATGGAAGAATCTAAATTGACTGAATCTGCCGACATAGGTATGATCAGGTTAAGAACACAGTTTAGTTTTTCCTTTATTTTTCTTTTCCTTCCTTTTTCTTTCTTTGACTTCTGTATACCTTTTCCTCCTACTACTTTTTTAAAGTTTATTTATTTTTTAATTGAAGGATAAATACTTTACAGAATTTTGTTGCTTTCTGTCAAACATCAACATGAATCAGCCATAAGTGTACATATGTCCTCTCGTATGCCTTTTTAAATAAAATACCAGTGATAAGACTGTGAAGTAAACCAAGCAAGATTGGAAAGAGGGAATTGAGAAATCAGGGGTGCTCTTGTAGCTAAGATGGTTAGGGAAGTCTTCTTGGAGGAGGTGGCAGAAATCTGAATGAAAAGAATATGTGAGGGAAGGCAGCTCCAAGCAGTGAAAGCAACACATGTTAAAAAAAAAGTTAAAAATATTTCTGGCATTTTATGAAACAGCAGGAAAACTGATATATCTGAAGTAAACAAGGGAAATAGTTGTTGAACCTGAGACAAGCAAAGATGTCAGTTAAACAGTTGGATAGGCATTTAGATTTCAGAGGGAACTTGAAACATGAGATTTTAAATTTGTGAGTCACATATGTAAATGAACCACCTGCAAAATCATCGTAGGGTACAGCTTGAAACATGCCCAACACACATACACAAACATAGTTGTGATATGTGTGAATGGAGGAGTCAGTGTTTGTTTCTGTGCAAATCCTCTGAGAGGCAGGTGCCAAGATTAAATTTCAGCATACAAGAGATTCATTGGGGGAGAGGCCCAGGAAGGATATGTGGGGAAGGAAACAGGAGGAGGTAGAGGGAAACTGCAGTGTAGTTCCGCAGTGTAGGTCTGATTCCTAAGAAATGAGAAAGGAAAGGAAGGGGTTTGGGGTGGGAAGAGCCTTCATCTGCAGCACTGTTCTGCAAAAGTCTTAGCCAGACTGGTGGGAGTCCGCAAGCGTGGGCCTTCCATTGTAAGAGAGTCACATCAGGTGAGAATGGCCCAGCTCTAGAACCCCTGCTGTGCCCTAAACACTGTCTGAGTGGCTCTGGGAGCACAGGACACATGCATGAAGGTCATGATACATCTGTGAGGATAGCAGTTAGAAGCTCTCAGCCAACTGCATCTCAGCTCTTCTTCAAGAGAAAGGAGATCAAAGTGGTACACTCCATGGCCATCACAGTGTTCAAAGTGTACTTTACTCTGTCAACAAATTGGCCCTGGAAATATGACAAGTAAACTTTTCTATTTACTCTCACTTAACTTGAAAATTTTCTCTTCAAGAAAATTAGAGATACCAAGGGAACACTTCATACCAAGATGGACACAATAAAGGACACAAATGGTATGGACCTGACAGAAACAGAAGATATTAAGAAGAGGTGACAAGAATACAGAGAAGAACTATACAAAAAGATCTTCATGACCCAAATAATCACGTTGATATGATCACTCACCTAGAGCCAGACATCCTGGAATGTGAAGTCAAGTGGGCTGTAGAAGCATCACTAAGAACAAAGCTAGTGGAGATGATGGAATCCTAGTTGAGCTATTTCAAGTCCTAAAAGATGATGTTGTGAAAGTGCTGTATGCTATATGCCACCAAATTTGGAAAACTCAGCAGTGGGCACAGGATTGGAAAAAGTCAGTTTTCATTCCAATCCCAAAGAAAGGTAATGCCAAAGAATGATCAAACTACCGCACAACTGTACTCATCTCACACGCTAGCAAAGTAATGCTCAAAATTCTCCAAACCAGACTTCAACAGTATATGAACTGTGAAATTCCAGATGCTTAAGCTAGATTTAGAAAAGGCAGAGGAACCAAAGATCAAATTACCAACATCCTTGAATCACTGAAAAAGCAACAGAGTGCCAGAAAAAATCTACTTCTGCTTTATTGACTATGCCAAAACCTTTGATTGTGTGGATCACAACAAACTGGAAAATTCTTCAAGAGATGGCAATACCAGACCACCTGACCTGCCTCCTGAAAATCTGTATGCAGGTCAAGAAGCAACAGTTAGAACTGGACATGGAACAACAGACTGGTTCCAAATCGGGAAAGGAGTACATCAAGGCTGTATATTGTCACTCTACTTATTTAACTTACTTGCAGAGTATATCATGAGAAACACTGGGCTGGATGAAGCACAAGCTGCAATCAAGATTGCCAAGAAAAATTTCAGTAACCTCAGATATACAGATGACACCACCCTTATGGCAGAAAGCGAAGCAGAACTAAAGAGCCTCTTGATGAAAGTGAAAGAGGAGAGTGAAAAAGTTGACTTAAAACTCAACATTCAGAAAACTAAGATCATGGCATCTGGCCCCATCACTTCATGGCAGATAGGTGGGGAAACAGTGGAAACAGTGACAGACTTTAATTTTGGGGGCTCCCAAATCACTGCAGATGGTGACTGCAGCCATGAAATTAAAAGACACTTGCTCCTTGGAAAAAAAGTTATGACCAACCTATACAGCATATTAAAAAGCAGAGACATTACTTTGCCAACAAAGGTCCGTCTAGTCAAAGCTATGGTTTTTCCAGTAGTCATGTATGGATGTGAGAGTTGGACTCTAAAGAAAGCTGAGTTGTAAAGAACTAATGCTTTTGAACTGTGGTGTTGGAGAAGACTCTTGAGAGTCCCTTGAACTGCAAGGGGATCCAGCCAATCAATCCTAAAGGAAATCAGTCCTGAACATTCATTGGAAGGACTGATGCTGAAGCTGACACTCCAATACTTTGGCCCCCTCATGTGAAGAACTGACTCATTGGAAAAGACCCTAATGCTGGGAAAAATTGAAGGCAGGAGGAGAAGGGGATGACAGAGGATGAAAGGGTTGGTTGGCATCACCAACTCAATGGATGAGTTTGAGTAAACTTCAGGAGTTGGTGATCGACAGGGAGACCTGGCATGCTGCAGTCCATGGGGTCACAAAGCATCAGACACAACTGAGAGACCGAACTGAACTTGGAAAAGAATAAAACTCTGTGTATGGGTTGAAGATTTTCTGATTGAACACTCCATGACATAACGAGATTGAATGAGATTGCTGTCACTTAATATTGGAAGGATGAATGGATAGAAACTGAGGCATTTCATAATAGTCTTTTGACCTCCAAGCAGAAGGTGAAAGTGATGTGGCTGTACCAGCCAGAAAATATGCAGAGAAATCATGATTCTTGAGAATAGGTGAGAATTAATAAATTCTGAGAGAGATAAGTGAAAGAAAGACCAGTACACATCTCACCATTCATTCTTTCATTCTGCCCATACAGATAAAAGCCAGCCTAAGAGCTAAAGTCATTTCTCTTCTTGTCGGCCTTAGCTGTAATTTCAATAGCATCTGAAGTTATTGGCCTAGTATTTCTATCAACCACAGTTGGGCCTAAGAGCCTAGCAGAGTTGCTCTGAAAGTAACATTATTGCAGGAAGATGGGGAGCAAATCTGCAAGTATGATTTATTTCAACTCACAAGTAAAGTCAAGTAGACTAAAAGAATTCTGTTACTACTCAGTGCTGGCTTTATGGCCCAGTTTCCTAAAATCACCTTAGAAAGGATTGATTCTTTTTTTTTTTTCTACCAGTGATATCCATCTAGTTTTAATCCCAAACATTTTAGCTTAGCAGTCTTCTTCAGGACAGAAGAGAAAAGGGAAGAGGATGCACAGTAAGCCCATGAATGTCAATCACACTGCCAGGATTTGACTTCTGATTTCACCACTTACTGTGAGACTTTGGGCAAGTGATTCTACCTCTCCACACCTTGGTTTCATTGTCTGTAAAATGGGTATTACATAGTATGCCTCTTATTCTTTGCTGAAAGGATTAAAAAATGATGCATGTACAGCCCAATAGAGTAGAAACTGGTCATAGTAAGTATTTTGTAAAGTTACCTGCAAGTATTACATGCTTTTGATTAAAAATAGACATTTACCCCAACAATCAATTCCCCTAAAAATATTTCTCTGATCAGCTTGTCATTTTGCTCTTAAACATTAGAAGTTTTTAACAAAAGAGAAGAACTTTAGAGAACTGGCTGTGGTCTTGATACCATTCCTGTCTCCTTCGCTTGCAAGGAGTAGTCCCAAAAACCTCCACGGGGCAAAGTTTGCGAGGAGGAAAACAGTGATCCTGTCTTCCAGGAGGTTTTTGGCCTACACTGCTGATGCTTTGTAGATTTTACATTTCAGTTACACTGAGCCATGTTAATCAAAATACTATCATGGACAGGTATTACTTGTGCATGAACAGGAACCAGACAGTTCCTTCTGCTACTTTGGAGAACAAAATGAAGCCTGCATTTTCATCTTATTTTTGTATTAGTAATTCATCTTAAATTGCACCTAGCAGGCCCATTATTGGGAGCCAGCTTCATTTAGCATTAGATCTGCATTCATGGTTTACTGATATAGTTATCTCCTCTGTATTCTTAAGACAAGTTCTCTTTGTGTCTCTGTTTAGGTCTTGCCTGACTCACATTGAACTGACACCCCACCCATTGCAGTGAAATTTGCATTTTGACATCCACGCATTAATATTTTAACCACTGCACACATCCCTTATTTTTTTCTCCTTTAAAATATTATCCAACTATTCTTTGTAAGTGAAAAGCCAAGCATTGGAAAAGATATTAATGGCAGAGACTCCCAGCCCCTAATGGAACAGAGGACAGGAGGGTGTATAAGAGAAAAATAAAATATGGTACCCTTGCTCCCAAGTAGACCAATAGTAAACTGAGTCACTGCTTTCTGGGACATCACTGAACTATGAGTATCTGCAGCCTCTTGAACTTTATCTCTTACTCTAATGACTCCATTATTATACTCCAAAACTTGTCAGTTTAAAGGCTATTCATCTTAGCATTCCCTGGCAAGGAGAATACTTCTGTATTTAAAATAATAATAATAATTTAGCCAAACCCTTTTCTGTCAAATCTCTAGATTTCTATATTCCCAGTGAAGATGTATATCAACATGCAGGAACTCTTTTTTTAAAACTAAGGAAGTCTGGCAAAGCACGGAGGGGTGTCGACTTGACAGCACAGATGCAATCCTGTTGCTGACCAGTTGCTCAGCCCTGTGCATGCTCTCTGCCCCGGTCAGATGTTCAGCTTCTCTGGGAGACAGCTTTCCAGTCCCTGGGAAGGAACCATCAGTCATTATCCATAGGTCAGAATTTCCAGCATGGCTGGAGGAAACATTTTGATTAATGCCTACATGGTGACCTGGATGATGCCAAGAGCTAAAAATTGTGGTGAAAATGGGATAAGGAGTAGTTGATTTTTTATAACTTTGATCATTATCCTTTTTGTGGCTCTTACCATGAATTCTAAACTTATTCCACAATATTAAAATCCAGTCTAAAAAAGTTATTATTAATGAGCTCCTGTATCCTGAAAACCATGAGACAGTGCTGTTTTGAGCCCCTGAGATGTAGAGTGTTAGGGGTTTATGTGCTTTATTTTCTTTTTTCTGAAGACTCAAAGAAAGCTGATTTTATTTGGCCAAAACAGCTCTTAATAGTATACAAAGTAAGGAAGGTTTTACTTCCTTCCTAATTTTGATGAGCTTTCAACAGGGTTTTTAAGATATATTTATCTAAATATTTTTGAATGGATGTTGAACACTTAAGAAGGTCTGTTCATTGTTGTTTAGTCACTGTCATGTCCAGCTCTTTTCTGATCCCATGGACTATAGCCCGCCAAGCTTCTCTGTCCATGGAGTTTCACAGGCAAGAATACTGGAGTGGGTTACCATTTCCTTCTCCAGGGGATCTTCCTGATCCAGGGACTGAATCCTTATCTCCTGTATTGCAAGTGAATTATTTACCACTGAGCCACTTAGGAAGCCCCATGAAGGTCTGTTAGGAGTTTTGATAAAAGCATTTACCAAACTAAAACTTCAAGAGCTGTTGAATTGTTCAGTTGTAATGATTAGAGCAGTGTTCTTTTAGGTGGTGGTCTAAACTCCTTTTTGTATATGAATATATATTAATAAAAGGCAATGAATCTTATCTATAGATTCTGATGTGTAAGAATCATTAGTTTTCTTTATCAAGAAAAAAATGAAAAAATACTTTACTCCTCTGATATGATGAGAAGGGAACTTCACTTCCTGGCATTTGTTCCAAAAACCCATAATCCCAATCTTAATTATGAGAAAGACATCAGAAAAATTCCACTGAGGGATTTTCTACAAACTACCTGACCAGTACTGCTCAAGACTGTCAAGATCATGAAAAATAAAGGGAAAATGAGAAATTCGTAGAATAGCGAAGAGTGGGGAGACATGACAACTAAACACAACATGATACCTGGACTGATCCTGGAACATTAGTGGAAAAATGAGTGAAATCCAAATAAAAACTTAGATAATAGTGATGTACCAATGTCCATTTCTTAGTTTTGACAAATGTTCCTTGGTAAGGTAAGATGGTAGGGCAATTGGTGAGGTATATATGGAAATTCTGTTCTCTTGGCAGTTTTTCTGTAAATGAAAATGTATTTCAAAATTAAAACTCAACTCTAGCCTTCATTCTACTGGCCTGGCTGGAAATTCAGTCCCTGTCATTGTTGGAGCTCCCTATACCCACAAGGCATCAGATTTTCTGCCTACTGAAGTTAGTATTAAAGTCATCTTTGTCTACACCCACAAGGTCTCATAAAACTAGCAACTCTGTTGTTTGGGGAGAACAGACAAGAATGGAAATCCCAGAGCTAGGGTTGTTTTTCTTAAGTGTACATGAAAGTCATGCCCTTAAGGCTTTGAGTCCATCTGTAAGAAACCACACCTGGGCCTCCTGATTTCCTTCCACTTCCCATTCTAAAATTGGGTGGAAAAAAAAAAAAAGAAGCTCTCTTTTCTCCCTGTCCTCAAAGGCGACTACCTCTCCTTTCCACTTCCTGGAAATAACTAGCATCCTGTTTTCCCTGAACTCAAACTTTCTCAAAAAGCTTCACTTTCCTGCCATTACCTATGTGGCCCTGCAAAATTCCGTCGCACAAGGAATGCATAAAGTCTGGCTACTTGGTTGGAATAGGTAGAAGGAAAACTGCAGCAAAAATAAATACAAATTAATATATAAATAAATCATCCTGCCACTTCTGTAATTGTAAACTACTCTGTTATAGTGGCCTAGTAGCTTAGCTGAAGGAAGTACGCGTAGTTGGGATCCCCCGCACGTCTGCCTTCAACCTTTATCTTTGCAGTGAAAGAAGCTGATACCTATACAGCTCTCCTCTTGCCTTGGGGCACTTCCTTTCTTGAGTCTGGAGTCCCTAGCATCTTTCAGCTCCAAGAAGCGTGACAAGCCCTGTCTACTTTTCCTACCTTGCTCCTCGCTGTAGCAAGAGACTTAATGAGATCTCTCAAGGCCCAGGGAAGCCTTAAGGCCAAGCACAGAGCAAGCCCAGTAAGAATGCAAACAGAGCAGGCTAGTGTTGGTGCTGAGAGGAGGTCAGAGAAGAGAAAGGCCCAGAGTAGAGAATTAAGGGAGAAGAGAGGGCTCTGAAAAGGGGTAGAGACCCTGGCTGGTCTGGGGAAGACAGAAATGGAGCAGATCCCTGAGGCTTGGCAAGCTCAGTGAAAGAGGTATAAGCTAGAGTCACTGTCAAATTTTACAGGAACAAAAAGTTTCCTAAGTTCTTGAAATCCTAAAATCCTTTAAGTTTGCCAAGGTTAATTGAAGAGTGAATCAAGGTTCACAACTTTTTAGCTGTAAAAATGGAGCTGTTTATGTTAAGTAGAAGTTTTTGGCTGATGATGAGTCCAAGATCAACACTGCAAATAGTCCCTTCAGAGAGTGGTCATGGTCACTTCTCAAGAGACACATGTCACAAATTGTGGGAAAAAATTGTTGTTTTCCTCATTTAAGTGCCTAACATTTGCGAAGTCTGGCTGGAGCAAGAGAATAAATGGAAGTCTACATACAATAGCTCTCAATGTTTAAAAGTTGTAAATCAGTCTGACTAGATATTAAATAGAACAATTGGTCCTGCTACCTGGGCAAATAAATCTTCATTATGCAAAATCAAAAATACATGAAAAGGAAACTTCTTCATTTGTTGAACAGTTTGTGGAATATCAGAAGCAGCTGGATTTAATTATTGTTGAGTACTGTTCTGGGTTGTTCTGTTAAGACAGTGATATTTGGTGGAGTAATAGGCAAGATTCTTAAAGGATTATGTATCTATTGCAAAAATTATTTTTCTGGTTTCATTTCAAAAAAATGTTATAATTTAATTTTCACTTATTTTGCATTTTGGTGACAGTAATAAGCTAAAGAATTAAAAAAATGAAAGGTGACAGTTTGCTTAATTTTAAATATATTGCATCAGAAATACAAATTAAATGAAAAAGTTGAACTTATAATCATTTTAAAATGCATTCAAAAAGTTAGTTTTCTTAATTATCTAGCAGTATGTATAAAAATTGAGTCAAAATATTAATCATAATTATGAATTATAACTAAATTATTTTTAAGCTAAAGTCATATAATGTTTTATTTCAATTAAGTTATCCTTAATAACTTAAGTTACATTTATGAAAATATTAGTACTTGCAGTACTAGACTTCATATCTGCATACTACTTACATACATAAAGCATCAGTGACACAGTTCATGCATGATACATCTAGAGTAGATCAACATACAAGCACATTTAGAAATAAAATGGATGTTTAACATTGTAAAATGTTGCTCACATGCAATTTCTGTGACTACCATGCTAACTTGCATATGTCTCCAGAACTGTAAACTAGAAAACCAAGGGTATCCAGACATTTAACCCTAATGGAAGGTGATAATTTTTGTTAGAATTATAGTTCTCCCTTTCATTTTTTAATTGTGATATAATTGACATATAGCACAATAGTTTCAGATAGTTTCAGATGTATAATTTAATGACTTGATATTTGGGTATAATGTGAAATTATCAGCACAATAAGAATAGTTAACATCCAATGACACATAGTTACAATTTTTTCCTGTGATGAGAACTTGTAAGATCTACTGTCTTAGCAACTTTCAAATCTACAGTGCAGTGTTAACTGTAGATACTATGTTGTATATTATATCTGCAGACTTTACTTATTTATTTATAACTAAAAGTTTGTACCTTTTGATCACCTTCACCCATTTTGTCAACCTTCACCCCTAGCCTCTGGCAACCACCAAACTGTTCTGTGTAACTTTGAAATCAGTTCTTAGTTTATTTTTTGTTTGTTTGTTTGTTTTAGATTCCATATATAACTGAGATTGTATAGTATTTGTCTTTTTCTGTCTGACTTACTTCACTTCATGCTTTAAGCTTCATCCATGTTTTGCAGATGGAAAGGTTTCCTTCCTTTTTATGGTCAAATTATGTTCCATTGTATATACATACATACACACCACATTTTTCTTTCTCCATTCAGTCATTGATGGACACTTACATTGTTTTCATGTTTTGGCCATTGTAAATAATGCTGCAATGAACATAAAGCTGCATATGCCTTTTCCAGTTGCTATTTTTGTTTCCTTCAGATAAATACCCAGAATAGCAGTTGCAGAATCATACAGTAGTTCTATTTTTAATTTTTTTAGGAATCTGCATACCGTTTTCCATAGTGGCTATACCAGTTTACAAACCTACCAGCAGTGCATGAAGGATCCCTTCTTTTCAGATCCTTACCAACATAAGTTATTTCTTGTCTTTTTGATAATAGTGCTTTGAACAGATGTAAGGTAGTTTCTCATTGTAGCTTTGGTTTGCATTTCCCTGATGATTCAGTTCATTTCAACTCAGTTCAGTCACTCCGTCATGTCCGACTCTTTGCGACCCCATGGACTATAGCACACCAGGCCTCCCTGTCCATCACCAACTCCCGGAGCTTACCCAAACTCATATCCATTGAGTCGGTGATGCCATCCGACCCTCTCATCCTTTGTCATACCCTTCTCCTCCTGCCTTCAATCTTTCAAGCATCAGGGTCTTTTCTAATGAGTCAGCTCTTTGCATCAGGTGGCCAAAGTATTGGAGTGTCAGCTTCAGCATCAGTCCTTCCAATGAACACTCAGGACTGATCTCCTTTAGGATTGACTGGTTGGATCTCCTTGCAGTCCAAGGGACTCTCAAGAGTCTTCTCTAACACCACAGTTTCAAAAGCATCGGTTCTTCAGCACTCAGCTTTCTTTATAGTCCAACTCTCATATCCATACATGACTACTGGAAAAACCACAGCCTTGACTGGATGGATCTTTGTTGGCAAAGTAATATCTCTGTTTTTTATCTCATAAAAGACAGATGTGTCATGGTGGAGAATCCTGACAAAATGTGGTCCACTGGAGAAGGGAATGGCAAACCACTTCAGTATTCTTGCCTTGAGAACCCCATGAACAATATGAAAGGCAAAAAGATAGGACACTGAAAGATGAACTCCTTAGGTCAGTAGGTGCCCAATATGCTACTAGAGATTAGTGGAGAAATAGCTACAGAAAGAATGAAGCGACGAAGCCAAAGCAAAAACAACACCCAGTTGTGGATGTGACTGGCTATAGAAGCAAGGTACGATGCTGTAAAGAGCAATATTGCATAGAAACCTGGAATGTTAGGTCCATGAATCAAGGCAAATTGGAAGTGGTCAGACAGGAGACAGCAAGAGTGAACATCGACATTCTAGGAATCAGAGAACTAAAATGGATTGGAATGGGTGAATTTAACTCAGATGACCATTTTATCTACTGTGCGCAGGAATCCCTTAGAAGAAATGGAGTAGACCTCATAGTCAACAAAAGAGTCTGAAATGCAGTACTTGGATGCAATCTCAAAAATGACAGAATGATCTCTGTTCATTTCCATGGCAAACCATTCAATATCATGGTAATCCAAGTCTATGCCCCAACCAGTAATGCTGAAGGACCTGAAGTTGAAAGGTTTTATGAAGACCTACAAGACCTTTTAGAACTAACACCCAAAAAAGATGTCCTTTTCATTATAGGGGACTGGAATGCAAAAGTAGGAAGTCAAGAAACACCTGGAGTAACAGGCAAATTTGGCCTTGGACTACAGAATGAAGCAGGGCAAAGGCTAATAGATTTTTGCCAAGAGAACACACTGGCCACAGCAAACACCCTCTTCCCTGGTGATTAGTGGGCATCTTTTCTTGTACCTTTTAAATGGTGGTACACAGTGCAAAAAATCTGTTGCATTCTCACAATCTGAGAGAAGGATTTGTAGGAGTTAATTTGTGTTATCTTTTACCTAAGCTTTTCTACCACTCAAAACCTCCCCACATTCCATAGCAACTACCCACACATTTGTTTTGAATACATAGGGAGTGTAAAGAAGTCTTTTCCTAGACATGAACAGGGTCAGTAACGATAGTGAATGATTAAGGTTATGGATCATGCTGTAGTGATACAGAGGGCTGGATCCTGAGTGACAGAAGCCCACCCCCACCATGTTTTTTAATAAATACATTTCTCTTAATAAATACATTTTGAGAAAAAAGGCCTCTAACATGAGGGTTCCAGGGCTGGAGCCCTTCTTGTCCAAGTCCAGGGGCCATACTGGTGTCTCTTATTGATCTTGATCACCAATCATGATTACTCAAATCCTGCATCATGTATCATTCATTTTAAAAATGTTGTTGTTGTGATACAGGAAAGATTATATTAGTGTCACAACACTCCAACCAGAAAAATTGCTTTGGAAGGTACAGATAGTCTTGAGGGCCTGAAAATGGCAGAATAAATATAATCACATGTATGTCTCCTTCGGCAGAGGTTGAGATGGTTAGATAGCATCATCGACTCAGTAGACACGAGTCTGAGCAAACTCCAGGAGATAGTGATGGACAGGGAAGCTTGGTGTGCTGCAGTCCATGGGGTCGCAAAGAGTCGGACACAACTTAATGACTGAACAATGTCTCCTTCTCCTTACCCACTGTTTCAGAAGGGTTTATGAATCACAGATAGTGAGATGGTTGGTTGATAACACCTGCTGAAACTCATACCCATAATCAGAGAGCTGCTTATTTGTAGATGCTGTCTCCTCTGTTTGCTGGAAAATTTGACAGAATCCTAATTGAGTACCTGGGACAGAGTTTCTGCAATAAAGACACTGGCTGTTGAGCAGCAAAATTATCCGTTTTAACAGCTTACCAAATGCCTTACCTCTTCTCCTTTCCCATGAATCCCTTATGGCAGCCCAGCTACCTTAAGGATCACCTTGTCATCTGACATTACAGGCAGAGTGTCGTGGCTGGTGAGATTTATTTGGGGATATCACTGAGTTAAGTTGTAGGCAGTCCCCAAGAAGAGAGAAGATTGAGCAACCAGTGGGAAATAGGATCCCAGCATCTCTCTCTTCTTTTCTTTTCTAAATTTTATTTATTTATTTTTAATTTTTTATTTTTATTTATTTATTTTTCCAATTATTTTTATTAGTTGGAGGCTAATTACTCTTTTCGAAGACATTGGACTGCTTTTCTGGGCGCCTGATGTCCTCTGCTAGCGATCAGAAGTTGTGCGGAGTTTGCTCAGCATTCAAATGTTCTTTTGATGAATTTGTAGGGGAGAAACTGGTCTCCCTGTCCTATTCCTCCGCCATCTTCCCCTCTCTTCTTTTCATGTAGGGCATCCCATGCCTGTCCAGAAGCAAGTGCTGGTACTAGTTTCCCTGGTTCAGACTCTAAGACTTTCCCAAGACCAGCTCCTGGTAGAGTCACAGTTACAAGCTTCATTTCTCCAAGGAATAGGATTTCTGCCCTTTTAGCTGGAAAGTAATCAGCATCCTAACACTTCATTTTCTGTATCTCATGGTTCAAAGCTGCTATGAGGGAAATACCTCCTTTCTAAGAATGATACTTCAGGCCTCTCTTCTAAGAATGTCATGCCACTGAAAATTATGGCCTTTTTAACCTAGCCCCCAGATCCATAAGGGCCGTGTCTTTTTGTGACTTCTGCTTTCTGCAGAAACTCAGCTCTACAAGTTGCACCTATTTTGGTGTACCTTACTATGCAAGGATCACTTATTTTGCGGGCTGCATCCTCCAGAGGGCCCAGCTGCTGGACGCTAGAGGCCTTGCTGGACCAGAACCTCCAGCCTGAAGACCCTGGTCTAGCTACTGGGGAAACCATAAGAAACATGGCTCCATATGCATTCTTTCCCATTTCCCTGTATGTCTCCAGAGAAAGTCTGAAAAGTTTTGGCCTACATGGAGAAGCCAGAACTGAGATGCAGAAGCGTTGAGCCTCAGCGGGCTTCCTGTTTCTCTGATTGAATGAGATCCTTTCAGACCAGGTGGAACTAAGTGAGTCATTGTTCGTTGTAAATCAGTAAGGAGAAAAATACCAGATATTGGGGTTTGGGAAAAAGGAAGAAAATTGGCTTTGGGCAAAGTGGGAAACTCCATGTTGCCTAGAAGCATTCTAAAGTGGTGTGTAGAAATATGAACCATAAACCCAAACTTCCATGGTTAAAATTCCATGTCTGCTCCTTATTAACCATTTAACCTGTTAGGGTATTTAAGTTGTCTATGTCCTAGAAGTAGGAAGAATCACAAATAATAGGATCGACTTCTCAGTGTTATTACCAGGATTAAATGAATCCATGTTTGTAAAGCTCTTAGATTAGCGCTTGAAAGTTAGTTAAGTCACTCAGTCATGTCTGACTCTTTGCAACCCCGTGGAGTGTAGCCCACCAGGCTCCTCCGTCCATGGGATTCTCCAGGCAAGAATACTGGAGTGGTTTGCCATTTCCTTCTCCAGGGGATCTTCCCAACCCAGGGATCGAACCCAAGTCTCCTGCATTGCGGGCAGACACTTTAACCTCTGAGCCACCAGGGAAGCCCCAGATTAGCACTTGGTCCTTATCAAATCATTAGTTGGTGTGATTTAGAACTATTATCATTCATCATAATCATCACTAGCTCTTAGAGGTAGGCCATGACAGTGCCTGGTTCCAGCCCAGTTCTCCGTGTAGTGTGATCACCACTGAACAGATTTCCTAAGGCTGAGCTGCTTCCTGGTCCTTGGAGGACTGATAGGCAGCTCCTTTACAGAAGATGCCTCCTCATTCTGTGGACCCCAGGTTGATTTAAAGACACAGCTAGCTGGTGAAGTCCACATTTTTCAATCATCTACTCATGAAAGGCTTTAAGGTGTAGGTAGGGTAGGAAGGGACTCCTGAAATGTTATTGCAATCTGAGTTCAATCTCAGTCAAGGAATATGCAATAGCAGGAAGACCCAGAAGATGCTTAACTGAGCTTACTGATGGATAGCTCTCCTCCAAGACCCCATCCCTGATTCTGATCAAGGTTTCCAGCGTAACTGTGTGGGTGTGCATCTCTGCAGAAGTAGCTCAGCTACCTGCTGCAACATGGTCCACCAGCCACAAGTCAGTGACCCCTAGTGATGACACTGGGACTCAGTTTCTTTATAGGAACAACTGCAAACAGACCCTGGAAACCCAGGTATTTTACTAGTAACGCTTAAGTTCTTTTATCAGGCAGAAGGCAATCAGTAACAGGTAGAAGTGTAACTGTACAAAGAAATAAACAGCACAATAGTAAGTCTGTGGGTAAATATAGTATTTTTTCTGATCTTTAAAAGATATTTGACTATTTAAAGAAAAAATAATAACATGGCATTTATAGAGTATGAAGAAATAAAATAAATAATATCAGTACAAATGATAAGAGGGAAGTATTTATGCTTCTAATGTATTATGTGAAGTGATATAATATTGTTTGAAGGTAGACTGTGATAAGTATTTATTATGAATTCTAGAGAAAATTGAAAATATAAAGAGGAAGAGTCAACTAAGCTAATAGTGGAGATAAAATGATATAGGAAATGATAGTCAATTCAAAGGAAGGCAGGGAAATAGTAAAACAAAGAAAGAAAGAACAGAAAAGCCACATAGAAAATAAATAGTAAAACTAGATTTAAATCCAAACATGTTGATAATCACATTAAATGTAAATACTCTAAACAGTGTAATTAAAACTCAGAGATTGTTAAATTGGATAATTTATGCGACTCAACTTCTTGCTGCTTGAAAGAAAATCACTTTAAATAAAAAAACACAGACAAATTAAATTTCAAAAGATGACCATGGAAACACTGACCTAAAAGTAGCAGGGAAGAGCATGGACCAAGATTTGGCCTTGAATCTTAGCTCTTGTGCCTTCTTGGTGGTGAACTTGGGTGAGTCACTTGGCTTCTCTGAACCTAATTTTCTTCCATTTGTTTATAATGAGGATAAGATACCTATCTCAGAGGGTTGTGGCAAAGTTTAAATGAGTTAATGTAAAACATATAACTTAGTTCCTAGTGTATATTAAGTACCTAAAAATGTTAGCAGTTGTGAGTTGTTTTTACTGTTTCTAGGTTCTGAAAACATTAGCAGTTGTTGAGTTTTGTTTTTTTGGTTTTGTTTTGTTTTTTATTTTTTTCACTGTTTCTAGATTCTGAAATGCCTACCAAATAGTCATAATGTCTAGGAAGTTGTGATTCAGCCTGGGCAATGGGATTCCAGCCAATGTACAGAGGACATTTGTATTTTGGTGGCTGCAAAGCAAAATTCAGTCTGCAGTACAGGTTTCTTACGCATTCAGGGTTGCTACGGAGCTCTTGGAAAAGATTGATTGGCCTTATGTTTGAGTGGAGCTGGGACTGTCTGTCATCCCTGAGCTGGCTGGAGACTGGCTTCCCTCAGCCCCCAAGGAGAAAGGCATGTGTCCCACTCGACAGGAAGGTGACTGGATAAGTGAGTGAGGAGAGGCAGGAAAGACACCTGGACGCTGCATGCAGACTCGCTGTCCGTGGGGGAGCGAGAAGGGAACATCGTTCTCCCATTTCTGTTGTGACATTACATAAAGATAATGTAACACAGATGCTTTGGATAAATAATTCAGGGGAGAACAAGAAACATAAAACCCAGACACCAGTAACAGCAGCCAAGGTGTCGCAGCTCCTATGTACCCTGGTTGTGACAAAGCCTGCACTTGAACTTTATATCCAGATGTGAATCCTTAATGGGAAAGGGAAAACATAATAATTTCATAGGGCTGGAAGCTGTGTGATGTGTTCAGCCCAGACTGCTGCTTCAAGCACCTGCTTCCAAATACTTTGCCTTTTTCTTTCCAACAAACTGCCCTCTCTCCTGCTTTCCTCTCTACAGCCTTCACCCAACACGTGCGTAATTACTAGACAACTGACTATTGAATTGTTTTCTTAATAAATAAGAATAGATAATCAGTGGTACTGAGCACTTGGCACATGACAGTGTACTCAGTCCATGGTCTGTGTTATCATGTTTGATCCTCACAAACATCCTTGGCAGAAGATTCTCTTTATTTGTCCCATTTTGGAACCAAAAGAAACTGAGGTCAGAGAGGCTGGGTAGCTTGCCCAAGGCCATACAGATAGGACGTGGTAGGGTAAGAATTAGAAGCTGGACCTCTGACTCCGAAGTTCTTTTAATCACTGTTCAACTACTCCATAAGCTATGTAGTAGTTGGGAAATTTTTTCAATGCAGGGTGATCATACAGTGCTGGTCTGCTTGGGTAACTGTGAATTAGAAAACCTGTAGCAGAGTGACCAACAGCATGGACTTCAGTGCCCAGGATTTCTATCCCACCTCCCCCCTTTCCTAGCTGTGTACCCATGACAAGTGTCCTTCATCTCTTTGAGCTTCATTCCCCATCAGAATAACAGGGTCATGAGAGTGCCCACCTCCTGGATCCTTGTGGGAGTTCAATAAAATAATCCTTGCAAAGGGCATAGCCCAGTGCCTGAAACATGCTAAGTGTCCACAAATACTCACAGAAGTTACTGAATTGCTGACAAGTGCTTAAGCTTTGGTGAATAGTCTCTTCCTGAGTTCAGCTCCTGTCTGTTCATCTACATATGGGAATCAGTTGGGCACTTATCCTGAAGAGGGCAAAATTAAAAGAACACACGAATAAAGTAAAACGGGGAAAGACTTTTATTTCTGTTATTTTTTGAAGAGGAGGGAGGTAAAGTTATCAACTGATATAATCACATCTCTGTAGGATGACAAAGAAAATCTTGCAACAAGTTGGCATATGAAACAAACATGACAACTACACCTTTTGGAAAAGTCAGGCCTACCACGAATGAAGGTTCCCTGAGGCAGTATTCCTGGAGATTTCCTATTGGGATTTTGTGGAAAGATGTGGTAGAATCAAGATGTCCATTAGGTTTACAGCATGAAGTTTTGTACAGGATGGCACTGGCCTTTTCAGTATGTCCTGGCCTGATTGACTGACAGCCCTGAATGTGTTTGTCTGTGAGAAACATACTGGGGGGAGAATGACATCAGTCACCATAATATGTGGATATAAACCAAACTGCAGTTTATGGTGGAATCAAATCCAGATGCTAACTTTTTATCATTAAAATTATAAAGCAAATAGAGAAGGACATAGAATCAATCAATTTTCTTTACCAAGACTAGGAGGAAATAATACCATCTGACTATTTCCAAACAGTAATAAATATCTCTGCATCATAGATAGGCCAACACACTTCTCAGAAGCACTTGTTTTATTAATCAACTGATGAAACCAGAAACAGATCAGTCTTATTTGAAAAAAGCCCCTCCCCCAAACTATAGATGTTATGAATCCATGTACCTAATTTGAAACAAAATTTAGTAGTTCATTTTCTGTCCTTTTATGACATAGCACACTTTTTGAAAAAAGGCTTTAACATTACTCTCAGTCAGGAGAGTTCCTTAAATTATGATCAGAGGTCTAATGGACAAGTCAAACTGTCTAACCCTTTTAGACAAAGTCCAAATTTTTGGTCCAAATTTATTCTAAAACCAGGAAAATAATAGGGAAGTGTATTTTTTATATATACTATAGTACTTGCCTTTTTTCCTCTGATTTTGTGGCTGATTGTTTTTCCTTAGACTTTTAGTTATTTTGTGACAGTTTATCTTCTACACTCTCCAGGTATACTTTAAGCAGTGAAAGTTATATTGTATCTCCACAGTAACAAAACTTGTAGAGTGTTATTTTCATATTAAGAACTGTGTAAACACTTATTAAATAAATGTCTTTATCCAACCATACATATATTTACACATACAAACACACACATGCACACCTTGAACAGGTAAAAAGAAACAGTCAATAGAATTTTTCAGTCATTATTCAGTTCAGTTCAGTTGCTCAGTTGTATCCAACTCTTTGCAACCCCACAGACTGCAGCATGCCAGGCTTCCCTGTCCTTCACCTGCTGGAAGTTTGCTCACCTGCTGGAGTTTGCTTCACCTGGTGGAGTTTGCTCGAACTCGTGTCCATTGAGTTGCTGATGCCATCCAACCATCTCATCCTTTCTTGTCCCCTTCTCCTCCTGCCTTCTGTCTTTCCCAGCATCACGGTCTTTTCTAATGAGTCAGTTCTTCGCATCAGCTGGCCAAAGCATTGGAACTTCAGCTTCAGCATCAGTCCTTCCGATGAATATTCAGGACTGATTTCTTCTAGGATGGACTAGTTGGATCTCCTTGCAGTCCAAGGGACTCTCAAGAGTCTTGTCCACAGTTCAAAAGCATCAGTTCTTCAGCACACAAGCTTTCTTACAAAGAACTCTCACGTCCATACATGACTATTGGAAAAACCATAGCTTTGACTAAATGGACCTTTGTCGGCAAAGTAATGTCTCTGCTTTTTGATATGCTGTCTAGGTTTGTCATAGCTTTTCTTCCAAGGAGCAAATATGTTTTAATTTCATGGTTGCACTCACCATCTGCAGTGATTTTGGAGCCCAAGAAAATAACATCTCTTACTGTTTCCCAATCTATTTGCCATGAAGTGATGGGACTGGATACCATGATCTTCTCTTTTCTGAATGCTGAGTTTTAAGCCACCTTTTTCACTCTCCTCTTTCACTTTCATCAAAAGGTTCTTTAGTTCCTCTTCACTTTCTGCCATAAGGGTGGTATCATCTGCATAGCTGAGGTTATTGATATTTCTCCCGGCAATCTTGATTCCAACTTGTGCTTCATCCAACCCAGCATTTCTCATGATGTACTCTGCATATAAGTTGTGACAATATACAACCTTGACATACTCCTTTCCCGATTTAGAACCAGTCTGTTGTTCCATGTCCAGTTCTAACTGTTGCTTCTTGACCTGCATACAGATTTCTCAGGAGGCAGGTCAGGTGGTCTGGTATTGCCACCTCTTAAAGAATTTTCCACAGTTTGCTGTGATCCACACAGTCAGAGGCTTTAGCATAGTAAATGAAGCAGATGATTCATAAATGTTTTTATGAATTCTCTTGCTTTTCCTATGATCCAATGGATGTTGGTAATTTGATCTCTGGCTCCTCTGCCTTTTCTAAATCCAGCTTGAACATCTGGAAGTTCCTGGTCCATGTACTGTTGAAGCCTAGCTTGGAGAATTTTGAGCATTACTTTGCTAGCATGTGAGATGAATCCAATTGTGCAGTAGTTTGAACATTCTTTGGCATTGCCTTTCTTTGGGATTGGAATGAAAACTGACCTTTTCCAATCCTGTGGCCACTGCTGAGTTTTCCAAATTTGCTGGCATATTGAGTGCAGCAGTTTCACAGCATCATCTTTTAGGGTTTGAAATAGCTCATTGTTTCACATTTCATTATATAAATAGTGTAATTATTATGGTTAGCCTTTAATGAAAAGTTATATGAATACTCATTGCCTTAATTACAAATCAAGTATATACATTTCCTAAATCTATAGTGAATAATAACTAGCACTTAGCTAGACACTGTGATCAATATTTAATTTCTTTTATGTAATTTTATTCTTCAACAGCCCTATGAGGTAGGTCCTATGATCATCTCCATTTTACAGAAGAAGAAACTGAGGTTTAGCAGGACTAAGTAACCCTTGTGAGTTACTAGTAATAACAACGCAAATCCACACCTGGCTCTCCTCTATTCTATCAATCATATGGTTAAACTCTCTTTCTTAGAATTGCTCTGTCCAACTTATCTTCTTATGAGTCAGAGCTGAGATGTGAAACAGTCTTCCCAGCCTTTCAGAGCAAATTTATAGTAATGGAGCCAGGAAGAGAACCACATCTCCTGATTCTTGGTTCAGTGCTTTTTGCCTGGCTCTTGAAAGTTGTGTGTGTGTGTGTGTGTGTGTGTGTATGTGTTTTTTCCTCTCCCTCAAGTTCACAGATCTTTTCATGGTGTCAGAGACTTCAGGTATAACTTCCAGTTTTTCTGTTACCAAGAAAATCAGCAGCATGCAGTGGTCATGAGGGCACCATGCTGGTTTTGCTGAATACACTGCATTGATAAACGCTGTGAGAAGAAGCAACATCTCTGGGAGCATTTTGAAACCACAAGAAATTACCAGAGGGCACTGGCTGATGGAACACCCGTTGCTCACCTTGTCCTAAAATTCCCCGACATCCTCCGAGATGTTCACCACACGTTTAAAAGTCCAGGCCTGCTCTTGCATGCACTGTTTCTCATAACAGCCGCTGTGCATTCTGGAATTGACACCTGGTGATGTTCAGGCATTTAATGGTTGCTGACTGGTAATGTGAACAGCCTATACTGATCACTATCCCCACAGCTCTTTGAAAAAGAAAAAGAAAGAAGAGAGAAAATATTTATCCGTAATAGTGTTTAAACTTTTTTGTCTTTGATTTTCTCAGTCTCCACATTAAACTGATTACCATGTAGCTAAACAGCTTGTGTGATTATCTGCTCAATGTCTGTCTCTGTCACCAGAGCATAAAGCCCATGAGGACAAGTCCTTTGTCTCCTCCCCCCCCCCAGCCCCCACTGCATTCCTAGAGTCCAGTTCCTCAGTCACACAATGCAATAAACAGTTTGACTTAAAAGATATGCTCTGAGGGTGACCATGAGAAAAACCCAACATTGCAGATAAATTTACTGAAGCCACAAAACAGTGCCTTACTGTATTTTTGACATCAGGAGGGTAGCTCAAATGTTTGTATATGAAATCCAGTTGCATACACAAAGAGATACAAATCACTAGTGTGGAATTTGAAGAGTGCATTCTTTTCACATTAGAAGGGAAGAGGAGACAAATGGATGAATTACAGAGTAGCAAACTAGAGGAACACTAATCAGAAAGGTGTGTCTTTTGTAACAAAGTAAAATATGGGTGTTCACATCTCCTGCTAGCCCAGAGCATCACCTACAACTCTGGCATCAGTTAAGTACTTATACCAAAGCCTGCGTAGTAATCTTGTTGGAATAGAAATGTTTCTTGGGTGACCATGATAACTTGTGTCTACTGAGAAGTGTAACGAAGTCTCTACTACTCCCACCTAGCTGCTGTACAGAGCAATGTGGACAGTTGCAGACAGCTTTTGGCAAGTCACTGGTAAAATCAGCCTGGTTCAAATTCTCATGCAAACTCTCAGTCACTAAACCGAATTGAATTCTCATCA
Organism: Muntiacus reevesi; assembly: GCF_963930625.1. Taxonomy (NCBI): domain Eukaryota; kingdom Metazoa; phylum Chordata; class Mammalia; order Artiodactyla; family Cervidae; genus Muntiacus; species Muntiacus reevesi. Next base: position 92,958,378 of record NC_089252.1, read on the forward strand.
AGAGAGATTCAGGAGTCTTGTGAGAGAGAGTTGCAGAATGAGAAGCTGATGGTCCATCATTGATACAATGAGTTCTGTTCTGCTGGGAATGGAAATAATGATCGATGATTTACTTTCTTTCTTAGCACCATTGTTAAGTGCATAGTGGCAAGAAAAATATCAGGTCTCTCCTCTGAAAAACAATAATAATACAAAATATTTTAAAGGATGATAGAACAGTGGCCTCTCTCCCTAAAAGGTTTTATGAGTTTCCTTTCCTGGATGAAGCTATAGGTTTTTATTCAAGTATGATAAAAGGGAGTTTGATGGGTTTTTGTGACCTTTTCATTCAGAGTCCTATTTTCCACTGGAAAACTAAGAAAATGATATCTCAAAAGCCTGGGAAATTTTTTTTCTCCAATTTGTCCTCATTTTGGTAGCAAATTTGAAGGAAAACTAAGAATTATGTTTTTGACCTTTTCTTCTGGTTAATGGGATATTTTTTTTAGCCCAAATCATGTTGGCAAAAAAATTCTACACTTTGATTCCACAGTTCATAGGCGTTAGAGTATGACATGGATGTGACATTTAAGGTTTCACACCTTGCATATTAATAGAGGGGGGAGTCAGAAAGAGATATCCTGAGGGCAAAGCAAGACTTCTTTTTTCTTCAAATGTTCATCCTGTTTTGCCCTCATCTCAGAGGGGATTATACCACCTGAATAGCTGCAGGCAGACATGCCTTGCAACTCAGCCACAGCTCTGAGAAAGAGTTTAAATAACATTTTCTACAGAATCCTCATACTTTCAGTTAATATTTTGGATTACTTCAAAAAAATTTCATCATGAACTCTTTCCACTTTTTTTTTGGTCTATGTTGCCATAACAACTGGAATCACATTATGTTCATAAGTAACTCTGCAGAATCGCATGAATTGCAGTACCAGTGAGTAAATTAATTATAACCTTATTCCCCCCCCAAAAAAAAATGTTTTAGTTACTCCCTGTTCCATGCCACCCTTAGCTGAATTTGCTGTTTAAGTGTCTTGTTTTGATTTTTTTTTTCTTTTGGTGATAGTGATAATATATTAATTGATAATCAGAAATATAAAGTCACCTCTTGGAAAGCTTTTAGGGAGGTGGTCAGCAGGAGATTGATGGAAGATAAAGAGGTAATAAAGCAACTGGAAATTGATAAAACTGGTAGAGATCAATTTTGTGCTGTGCTCATTAGTAGCCTGGTCTCATGAAAAGAACTGACTGTCCTTATTCAGGCATATACATGTTCCCCCTTTTCAGACATTTAACTGTTTGGGTCCATATTCAATCTGTGTGTTACAGAGCTTAGAGAAAAGAGATTGACTAGTTGAAAATGAAAGGAGGAAAATCAAGTCCCTATACTAGAAATCTCTTCCCCTAAAAAGGCTTCTTTTCAGTCATGTAAAGGGAAGCAGTGTCCATTGTGTTTATTAAAATGGCCATATACATTACTCAGCTTAAGGTCTGAAATCCTAGTCATATCTACCAAAAAAAAAAACAAACAAAAAAAAAAACCCAACGTGTTGTCAGAGAGTGGTGTAGTCATCAAAAGCACCTGTCCCATTTTACCTCTAAAGACTGTCACTGTATCAGTGGTTATCACTCCCAAGATTATTGCAAAGAGAACCTACTCACAATTTGAATGCCTGTGGGAGTGCATTTAAATTCTTGAAGATTTAAGCTCCTCTTATGAAAAAGTCATACTAGAAGGCTCCTATTATATTCTAAAAGGAGCTAATGCCTCTTTCCCATTTCCTTTTTCTCTGTTCCTGCCAGCTCCTAGGTGCATGAAGTTCTTCTAACTTTTACAAGGTAACATGATGAGTTATTATAACAACCACAGTAACAGCCACAGAGACCTCAACGCTAATTACTGTCTTTTCTTTGGGGAGACTGTAGACTATCAGGAAGGAATAAGACATTTAATTTCTTGTCTCTGATATGAGAGTGCATTGTTGGGTTTTCAAGAAAATTAAGTCATCCCTCTGTCTTTCTCCTGTCTCTATCTGTCTGTCTCTCTCTTTGTCTCCCTCCCTCTCTCTCTCTCACACACACACAGACACACACGCACGCACACACACACAACATACTTAACACAAACTCAGATGTGAAGGAAATAGCTTTTGTGTTTTAGTCCCTGAAGAAGAGTAGACTAGATTACTTCAAAGTTGGAGGAAATGGCCACACACTAGAAATTCAAGGATGAACAGGGTTGAGTGTCCCAGCTTGGAACATGGCTTCTGCAGGAAAAAGGAATAATGGGTTTCTGGAGTGTCCAGGAAGTGGTAGGGTCACAAAGTTCCACATATTTGTGAACAGCTGCTGATGTCTCCATGCTTGCATGCTTGAGGGAGCAGAGTTACTCACCTTTAAATCACTATAAAGGTTTGGACAGGAGTATTTGGTGACCATCACGGCACACCAAGGCCAGAGGTCTTTTTCCAAGTTCTGTAGGTTGCATCAGCCTCCTGATACAGTGCAAGAAACACCTATATAATGATTAGAGTTCATAGTCAGATTTAATGAATTGGAATGTGGGTTTGGGGGTTTTGTTTTTTGTTTTTTGCACCCAAGTGTGGGATATAAATTTATGCCAATTTACAGAAATAGTTGCTAGAATAGTGTAGTTCAATAAGATGTCACTTTTGCAAGTTTGATAAAATGTCACTTCTTTGGCCAAATTCTCCCCTACATCACATCACAAACTTATTGCTTTGACTTCTGCTTCACACTTTGCTCTTAAATGTCTTATAGGCTTTACACTAGAGTTTATATGGTGGTTTACCTATATGCATCTCTCTCCCCCCAGTCCTGAATTCCATAATGTAAGTGCTTTTAAAAGCAACCGACGTATACCATTCAAGATAGACCTGGATTATACTGAGGTAATAAATGATCCTAAATCTAATAACTTTTTTAAAAAGTTGATTTCTTGGGTACATTTTCTGTCCATCATGGGTTAGCTAGAGTCTCTCCTCAACACTGTCATTGTTCTCATTCAGGGCGCCAGGCTGGCAGGGCAAACACGATCTGAAGCATTGTGTGCTGGTTGGGGAGGGGTTTGGCAGGGAGAAGAAAAGCATGGCAAAGCTCACAGTAGCTTCTGAACCTTTGATGTAGCAATGCTGCACATCACTGCTCTCATTTCATCGGCTAAATCTTTTGTGACCATCTGCCAGAGTGTTTGTAAAACGTCTTAATGACTGCATTTGTATTCACTTTGCCTGGCAGAGAGTAGATGTTTAATAAATGCTTGATGAATGAATAAATAAGCAGGCAAATGGTTATATACATTTCTTGTGTATACATTTGTTTGATATGTATAAACTACTTTGAGTAACGTAAGTTGACATGCATTGAGGTCATCATTTCTCTCTGTCCCTTCCCAGTGTAGAATCGTCATCATCGTTGTAGTGGTCACGATCTCTGGAGCACTATGTGCCAGATGTTAAGTCACAGCCCTACAGACTCAGTCATCATAACCATTCTCTAAGATGTGTATTATCGTTTTTCCTGTTTCATAATTGATAAAATTAAGGTGCAGAGATGTTATCATTTACCCAGAGTTACATAGAGGGTAAGTGATGGAGTCAAGTCTAAATCCAGATCTAAAGCCCATGTTTTTACTATTTTCATATGTCCCTCCCAGAACCCCCCTTCTTAATATTTTAATAGACTACATAATCCTAGTTCCAAACATACCCTAAAAAGGACATTTATTGCTGTCGTTCAATAGGTAAATATGAAGTCAGTCAATATTAATACAAGGGCTATGAAGGGAGTTTCAGATCCACATTGTCCAAAACTATCTTATGCTGTTTGATATTTTGCACTTGTTTTTTTGCTCTTTGATACTGTGGCTACCAAGTATAAACCCTGAGGTGTCCACTGCAGAAAAATCCTTAAAATAAATAAAATATCCTTAAATTTTAATCCTTAAAATAAATAAAAATCTACATTTATTATCTGGAGCAATTAAGGGTTTTTGGCGCGCTCTCTAATCACTGTGAAACTATGAAAATTGAGCTAGCTTTCTGCCTCTTGAAGAATCATGTTTGGCTCTAAACACTCTCTAAAAGTAATGATTACTCTGCCCTCTACTGGAAGGAATATCTGCCTCTGTCCTTGGTACTGAAATATCAGTTGCCCATAAGTCACAGCTATTTCTCATTATTTGGGACCTGAAGAGGGACTCTGGTCTCAGCTATACCACTGTCAAGAGTTCCTTGTTTCTTTTTTCTATCTTGATAAATAGTAGAGCTTATTTAGTGTAGTATCTAAAGTTTTGTCCTTTTTCTTACACTTGTTATTTTGATCTAGGAAGTTGGGAGCACATAAGCTTTTCTCTATGCATTCTGATCCCGATGTTTAAGTCTAATAAAAATATGGAATGATTATTTGCAAGAAGACTAATTTTAGAGTAGTAGTTAAAAATCCAAGCTATGGAATCAGTTCGACCATTTCTAAATCTGAGCTCTACCATTTACAAACTGGGAAACTTTTGGAGATGTCTGACTTCTCACTGGAAAAGACCCTGATGCTGGGAAAGATTGAAGGCAGGAAGGTTGGTTAAATGATTCTTGCAGGAGTCTGTGCCTCCTACAACATTATTCTTCACTATATCCCATGAACTTTTAAAAAGGATTCAGTAACATCAAAAATTTCTATCAAAAAAACTTACCTGCCTTCTTTTGTCTGAAACAAAAATGAATATTATGTAGCTTAGCATGGTTTTCTCCCTCTTAATTATGAGGTAATATATAGTCTAGGTTCATATAGTCAAGGCAATGGTCTATCCAGTAATTATGTACTGTTGTGAGAGCTGGACCATAAAGAAGGCTGGGCACTGAAGAATTAATGCTTTTGAACTATGGTGCTACAGAAGACTCTTGAGAATCCCTTGGACCACAAGGAGGTCAAACTGGTCAATCTTAAAGGAAATAAGCCCTTACTACTCATTGAAAGGACTGATGCTGAAGCTGAAGTTCCAATACTTTGGCCACCTTATGGAACAACCAACTCATTAGAAAAGACCATGATGCTGGGAAAGACTGAAGGCAGAAGGAGAAGAGGGTGACAGAGGATGAAATGGTTGGATGGCATCACTGACACAATGGACATGAACTTGGGCAAATACCAGGAGATGGTGAGGGACAAGGAGGCCTGGCGTGCTGCAGCCCGTGCGGTTGCAGAGTCAGAGACGGCTTGGTGACTGAACAGCAGTAACAATATATAGTCAAGCTCGTTTTCCAACAGGAGTAATGAGTTCATTTCAAATACCTAATACTGGTACTTCACATAATCTTTGTTTTATTTTTATCAATAATTGGTTTATTCTGCCTTTCCATGCACAGCCAACTGAACATTTCTTTATAATTTATAATTCTTTCAGACAGTTTGTTTTGCCCAAAATTCTGTCAGCTGCCATAAATATTTTAATGTAGAGGGAGTTTTGTATTCTCGACATAGGAATAAATCATAATTTCAGTTAGTTTAATAGATGGGGAAACAATGGAAACAGTGAGAGACTTTATTTTTTTGGATTCCAAAATCACTGCAGATGGTGACTGCAACCATGAAATTAAAAGATGTTTATTCCTTGGAAGAAAAGCTATGACCAACCTAGACAGCGTATTAAAGAGCAGAGACATTACTTTACCAACAAAGGTCTGTCTAGTCAAAGCTCTTGTTTTTCCTGTAGTCATATATGGATGTGAGAGCTGAACTATAAAGAAAGCTGAGCACTGAAGATTTGATGCTTTTGAACTGTGGTGTTGAAGAGGACTCTTGACAGTCCCTTGGACTGTGAGGAGATCCAACCAGTGAATCTTAAAGGAAATCAGTCCTGAATATTTATTGGAAAGATTGATGCTGAAGCTGAAGCTCCAATACTTTGTCCACCTGATGCAAAAAACTGACTCATTGGAAAAGACCCTGGTGCTGGGAAAGATTGAAGGCAGGAGGAGAAGGGGTTGGCGGAGGATAAGATTATTGGATGGCATCACCAACGTGATGGACATGATTTTGAGTAGGCTCCAGGAATTGGTGATGGACAGGGAAGCCTGGCGTGCTGCAGTCCAGGGAGTCGGACACGACTGAGTGGCTGAACTGACTGACTGAGAAAATTAGGTTAGCATGGTTCACTCGATGTTGTCTCCTTCATGGGCATTTACAGTATATAGCAGGGACACTCAACAGAAGCCTTCTGGTGGGCTGAAGAACTTGGGTTGAGGCTCAGAATGTCTACACTTTTTTCTTATTAGCTGAATCTGGACAAGGTGTATGGTTTTCCTGATCTTTTTTCCTTATCTATGAGAAAGAGTGGTAGTGATGATTAAATAAGGTCTAAATTAAAGGAAGCTGGCATATATTGATAGTAAGCATTCAATAAGTATAAGCTGTGCTACTGCCTATAATGACATAATAATAATAATAACTACTACTATTGCCATTATAAATAGTATCTTTCCCTGATCATCTTGTTTTAAACGGCAAGACAAGCAAACAGAACAAAATAACACTCCTTATCTTCCTTCCCATTTTTGTTTTTCTCTGTAGAATTTATCAGCATCATACTATGTTTCCCTCATCTGTATTAATTTTTCATCTCCCCTCCCAGGTTGTAGACAGAGATTTTTATTGTTTTAATTTTATTTTTGTTTTATTTTCTTCCATATTCTCAGCACCTAGTAATGCCTTGTATGTAGTAAGTTCTTAATAAATACTTGATGAGTGAATCAGTGAATGAATGAACAGCTCATCATGGGTAATTACTGCAGTATTCTTTTCTGGGAGACAGGATTGTTTAACCCACAATCTGACATTGATAACAAAGAGATTACTTAGCACTTCTCACTGTACCGTAGAGTGAGAATGCAGATAATTCATCATAGAGCCAACCTGAGCATAATTATTTGTCACAACTGCAAATACAAACTGAGTTTCCAAGAGGGGTTTCAATATTCTCCTTTTAAAAATAGTGTAAATTTTAGGCACTTGATGGAGGAGAGAAGTTCTTACCATGTGGCCTTGCTCTGTGTCCTACAGATAGAAAGCATGAAGGACACATCCTTCAGCTATTTGAGTCACACATCTGTCTGTTACAAAACCCCAACAGATCGTAAAGTTCACCATTAGTACATCTTGTTTATCATCTAATTCCTGCTGATCTTGTCTTGCAACTTTTTTTGCTATTCTGCCTAGCAATGGCCATTCTTTTATATCAGAGTTGTAATGATTCTCTTCATCTATAACTTCAAATAAAGCTCTGACCATATGATACGGAACTCTTATCCACAACATTGTTCAGCTAGGCACCTGGGTTTGACTCCTAGCTCCACCATTTACCATCTGTCCCTCCATCCTAAGTTGCTTCAGTCATGTCCAACTCTTTGCCACCCTATGGGTCACAGCCTAACAGGCTCCCCTGTCCATGGGATTTTCCAGTAGGAATACTGGAGTGGGTTGCCATTTCCTCCTCCAGAGGACCTTCCCAACCTAGGGATCGAACCAGCATCTCTTAGGTCTCCTGCACTGACAGGCAGGTTCTTTACCGCTAGTATAGGTATCTGTTATTGAATTACTTCTGTTAGACTTCATTTATCTGGAAAATGAGACTGAGGAGCAAGCTTAACTCAGTTGTGAAGGCAGTTGTGAAGATGACATGAAATAAACCACATAAAGTGCCAAGCACATAGTAAATGCTCAGTAAATATTAGTAGTTACTATATATTCCTCATTTGGCATGGCATCATTTTTAGAGGTCCTGGGAATTATCACTTGATTCTTAGCAAAACTATGAAGCGTTATGTCTTTGGTACCTCTCTTGTCAATGTTCTTTTTCTTGCCACTGAAGGTATTTTCCTACCACTCACTTCACACCAAAAGATAAGTGATAGAAAAGCACACTTCATGCTTATTAGTACTTTAATTTGTAAAATGGAGCTGAATTCTTTGTAAAACAAAAACTAGGGTTATATGGTTTCTGTAGTAGAGTGGTTATCACATTTGCCTAACAAAAACTAGGGTTATAAGATGTCATTTTCAAATTTTTTTCTCAGTCTTTTGTGTAAAAATGAATTTTAGCTAAGTCAGTATGGTTTTCTCTCTGTCCTAACTGGGTCCAGCCTCAGGGAGAACCTCTTTATACAGTGAAGATGAACTCATTTCACGGTATCCTTCAAGTGTTATCTATGACACATAAGAAATACTGCAAAGAGTACGACCTTTAAGAAGTTAGAATAATGATACATACATGCCTGCCTCCCAGTTTCTAAATTCTAAAGTCACTTTCTAAATTCCTTTAGTTGAACTGTTCCAGGCACGTGTGAGAAATTTTGTAGAAACTGCTTATTAGAAAGCAAAGTTTGGGATTTTGGTCTCATCAGAAATGTATTTGAAGACAATAGGTACAAAGAAAGCGGTAAACTCAGTCATTGTTTAAGTTGGAACTCACAGGCTCATGGAGAAATCCAAATTATTTTTGAAAAGCTCTTGTGAAAAGAATGATTAGCTCTGAGGCCCAAAACAGCAGTTGTATTTACTGTAGCTCTCAGTGCCCTGCCATGAGCCCGAGCCCCCAAGTTCCACTGACCAGAAGCATAATCTCCCATAAATCAGCCAGGTAATTACAGCTGAAGATTTTACTTAGAAATGAACAAACTGAATCTAAAGGAAAAGGTTTCTCAACAATTGAAAAATTAGTTGTAACCGAAACATTCAATAATTTTATACTTGATGACAATACCAGTCAGGAAATCTTAAGTATGTTGGAAAGAAAAGGCACATTAATAAAGGCAGCTCTTGGTAGCCAAAGGTCAGGATTTAAACTGGAGAAAGCACTTTGGGAATTTTCTTTTTGTTTTGTTTTGTTTAAGGGGATCGCTCTTCTATTTTTCTTCTTTGAGATAGTCTAGATAAGAGCAAGATTGAACTCTAGTGGTGAAAAACTGAAACTACAAGCTATTTAAAAATCCTACATCTGAAATAATCCTGGAGAAGGAAAGGACAACCCACTCCAGTATTCTTGCCTGGAAAGGTCCATTGACATGGACAGAGGAGCCTGGCAGGCTACCGCCCATGGAGTCGAAAAGACTGAACACGACTACACACGCACGCACATGTGAAATAATAGCTCTGGAATTTTGTACCTAAATAAAGAGGTTCAGGAGGTTCAAGAGGTTCAAACCTGAGCGACAGCAGCAGACTTGACCCTAAAAGAAAAGTCTGTTTGAAAGGACCCAGGTTTCCTCCCATATGGTGGGACTGTTATGGCTAAGTCAAGGCAGCGCACTGTTCCAGGGCAAATGCCAAGGGACGGTATTTTTAGATTTCTCAAAAGCGACCACTGAGTATGTACCGAATATATATGAGTCTACAAGGATAGCATTCATGAAGTAATGTGCTGAAAATAAGTTTTATTAAGAATTCCTTAAGTCAACCTTGACTGGAACCATGTTAATAAGGAATAGGACCAGCCTGAGTTTCATTCAGTCCACAGACATGAATTAAGCTCCTTCTCTGGGCGCTGTTTTGAGGACAGCAAGAGGTGTTAGGCAAGTGTCTTGTTTCCCTGGGTGGGAGATAATAGAGGTATAGAGAACCTGCACAGCTAGTTCTGCCAGACGAAAAAGACTCCTAAGACTGCTGTGACTGGCTCCCACCACATCCCGTGAAATTGCCATCCCTTAGAATTGTGTGCTTCAGAGTCTGTGTGTGCTTGCCCCCGACTTTGCACAATGTCACGCTGTGTCTGAATATCTGGCTCCAGCTTCAAGCTGAGGGTCTATGCAGATTTCATCCAGGAAGTAGATCTATGTTTATAAAATCTGTATGTTATTAGAAACAAGAGTCATTTTCTCTGATTGGTTGGTTGGTTATTTGTTGTCCTTTCAAGTTTGAGTGCACTGGTCAACAGCTCAGACTTATTGCTGAGGTTGCCATAGGAGAGGATTTCCCAAAGAAATTCAGTTAAAAAAAAAAAAAGGTATTGCATGTGTATTAGTGAACCAGTCTAAAAAAGGCATTTGTTATTGTTGTTTAATTACCAAGTCATGTCCAACTCTTTGCAATCCCATGGACTGTAGCATGCCAGGCTCCTCTGCCCTCTACTATCTCCCAGAGTTTGCACAAACTCATGTGTGTTGAGTTGGTGATGCCATCCAACCATCTCATCCTCTGTTGTCCCCTTCACCTCCTGCCATCAGTCTTTCCCAGAATCAGGATCTTTTCCAGTGAGTCAGTTCTTGGCATCAGGTGTCCAAAGTATTGGAGCTTCAGCTTCAGCATCAGTCCTTCCATTGAATATTCAGGGTTGAGTTCCTTTAGGATTGGAGATGGGGGTATATTTTCTTTTGTGACAAAATATTAGGACAGGGTATACCTAGCCTCAGGGATAACTGGACTTAGAGGCTTAAAGGACCAATGGGTAGTATTTACTTTCTCCTCCTTTCTTTCTCTACATCTCATATGCAGGTCTGTGTCTAAACTGTCTTCTCTTTTGCTACACACTAGCTTTCTCATTATAACGAAAATTATAGAACAGGCTACTTAAAAGTTATAGTGTTCAATTCATGACGTAAAATACAAGGGATGTCTGTCTCCCAGTTTCGGCCTTTAATTCTTGCAGATGTCCTGATTGGCCTGGCCTGGTTCGTAGGCCCACCCTTTAGACAAATCATGAGTCACTGTAGTTGGTCCAGCATGGATCATATGCCTGCCTACTACAGTGCCCAGATACACAAAGTCTGTGTCAGAAGAAGCTGGAGTGAAATTATTGCATGTCAAGTGACTCCCAACTATGGAGTTCTTTGCAAAATGATTTCTTTGCCAATATATATTTAAGACATTTTAAAATAAGACTAATTCAGTTCATTTACTGCAGGACTGCTCAGAACATCCCGCATGGTAACGGGAAGAGTGCTTCTGCATGAAACAGATACGGAATGCAGCATTTGTTCATCTTTTTTATCCACATGACACTTTTCAACAATGACTTACTTGTGCAGGACAAGTATTCACTCAAACACGCTTTGGGACGTAGAACTCCATAGAAACAATACTCATAACATACATAGATTGTTTCTACTGACAAATATGTTTTAACATCCTGGATTTCTGTCCCTTATAACTATGTTGTCCTATTAACAGAGCTCTTCTGGTTTGTATTTCACATTTTCCCATTCATTTAGCAAATGTTTACCGGTAATCTAAACATCCCCATTGAAAAGAAATGCAAAAAAGCAAAATGGCTATCTGAGGAGGCCTTACAAATAGCTGTAAAAAGAAGAGAAGTGAAAAGCAAAGTAGAAGAGGAAAGATCTACCCATCTGAATTCAGAGTTCCAAGGAATAGCAAGGAGAGAGAAGAAAGCCTTCCTCAGCGATCAATGCAAAGAAATAGAAGAAAGCAACAGAATGGGAAAGACTAGAGAGCTCTTCAAGAAAATTAGAGATACCAAGGGAACATTTCATGCAAAGATGGGCTCAATAAAGGACAGAAATGGTAGGGACCTAAGAGAAGCAGAGGATATTAAGATGAGGTGGCAAGAGAACACAGAAGAACTATACAAAAAAGATCTTCATGACCCAGATAATCATGATCGTGTGATCACTCACCTAGAGCCAGACATCCTGGAATGGGAAGTCAAGTGGGCCTTAGGACGCATCACTACAAACAAAGCTAGTGGAGGTGATGGAATTCCAATTGAGCTATTTCAAATCCTGAAAGATGATGCTGTGAAGGTGCTTCACTCAATATGCCAGCAAATTTGGAAAGCTCAGCAGTAGCCACAGGACTGGAAATGGTCAGTTTTCATTCCACACACTAGTAAAGAAATGCTCAAAATTCTCCAAGCCAGGTTTCAGCAATACATTAACCATGAACTTCCAGATGTTCAAGCTGGTTCTAGAAAAGGCAGAGGAACCAGAGATCAAATTGCCAACATCTGCTGGATCATCATAAAAGCAAGAGAGTTCCAGAAAAACATCTATTTCTGCTTTATTGACTCTGTCAAAGCCTTTGACTGTGTGGATCACAATCAACTGTGGAAAATTCTGAAGGAGATGGGAATACCAGACTATCTGACCTGTCTCTTGAGAAACCTGTATGCAGGTCAGGAAGTGACAGTTAGAACTGGGCATGGAACAATAGACTGGTTCCAAATAGGAAAAGGAGTACATCAAGGCTGGATATTGTCACCCTGCTTATTTAACTTATATGCAGAGTACATCATGAGAAACGCTGGGCTGGAAGAACCACAAGCTGGAATCAAGATTGCCGGGAGAAATATCAATAACCTCAGATATGCAGATGACACAACCCTTATGGCAGAAAGTGAAGAAGAACTAAAGAGCCTCTTGATGAAAGTGAAGGAGGAGAGTGAAAAAATTGACTTAAAGCTCAAGATTCATAAAATTAAGACCATGGCATCTGGTCCCATCACTTCATGGGAAATAGATGGGGAAACAGTGGAAACAGTGTCAGACTTTATTTGGGGGGGCTCCAAAATCACTGCAGATGGTGACTGCAGCCATGAATTAAAAGACGCTTACTCCTTGGAAGGAAAGTTATGACCAACCTAGACAACATATTTAAAAGCAGAGACATTACTTTGCCAACAAAGTTCCATTTAGTTAAGGCTATGGTTTTTCCAGTGGTCATGTATGGATGTGAGAGTTGGACTGTGAAGAAAACTGAGTGCCAAAGAACTGATGCTTTTGAACTGTGCTGTTGGAGAAGACTCTTGAGAATCCCTTGGACTGCAAGAAGATCCAACCAGTCCATCCTAAAGGAGATCAGCCCTGGGTGTTTATTGGAAGGACTGATGTTGAAACTGAAACTCCAGTACTTTGGCCACCTCATGCGAAGAGTTGACTCCTTTGAAAAGACCCTAATGCTGGGAAGGATTGGGGGTGGGAGGAGGAGGGGATGACAGAGACGAGATGGTTGGATGGCATCATCGACTTTGTGGACATTGGTTTGGGTAGACCCTGGGAGTTGGTGATGGACAGGGAGGCCTGGCATGCTGCGATTCATGGGGTCCCAAAGGGCCGGACATGACTGAGTGACTGAACTGAACTGAATCTAGACATGATTCTAGGTGCTGGAGATATTAATGAATAAAACAAATAATCATGGGCATGGATATTAATGAATAAAACAAATAATCATGGGCCCTTTTAGAATTATATTCTAATAAGAAATTACAGAAAATAGATATGTTGAGTGATGATAAATGCTTCAAAGAAAAATAAATCCGAGTATTGGAAAAGAGAATAAAGGGTGCACTGGACTAGGTAGGCTGGTCATGGGCGGTCTCTCTAAAAGGGTGAAATTAAACACAGGTTTTCCTGCAAGACAGCAGCCACTACTGAAACACCAGGAGAGTATCATCTCTGGCTAGTGGGTGCAAAGGCTCTGGGAAGAAAAGATCCAATTTGCTTGGGGAAAAGAAAGAAGGCCACGGATCAAGAAAGTTAAGAAACATTACGATTACCATGTAGTGGGGAAAGTGTGAAAAACTTGGGTGAAGGAGTAATGAGTAACTCTGAGCTGCTGAACTTCGCTAGGAAAACCAAGCCAGGAGCTTTGGGACACATTTTTAGAGGTGGGTTATAGGGAAGAAGCAGTTAAGGGACTGTGGTAGTTTGGTTAAAGCTAGGGCAGTGCTTGTGGGAATAGAAAGGAGACCATTCAGTCTCATGTTACTAGGTTGGTGTTTTATACACAGGCTTCAAGGGAAGGAAGGCGGAAGGATTAGGAAGTATCTTTCTTTGGCCAACTTTTCTATTTATCCCCGTTCTCCATGTTCCAAATCCCTACCTTGCATAGGCCATCAGATGAGAAGAAAAACTAAACTGATCCTCACAACAAAGAACAGAGAGAAGGGGGAAAGCTACTAAATTTGGGGTTAGAGAAAATTGAAGGGAGGAGTGTGAGCAGAGTTTTGTGTTTTTTAGCTTAACTGCCTAATATGGCAGTCGCTAGACACAGGTGGCTATTTATTAATAAATTTAAATTAATTTAAATAAAATTAAATTAAAAGTTCACTTTCTTAATCACATGTCACCTTCCATCACCACACTGGTTAGTGGCTACCATATTGAACAGCTCAGCTCTAAAGGGGCTTCCCTCATAGCTCAGTTGGTAAAGACTTTGCCTGCAATGCAGGAGACCCTGGTTTGATTCTTGGGTGGGGAAGATCCTCTGGAGAAGGGATAGGCTACCCACTCCAGTATTCTTGGGCTTCCCTTGTGGCTCAGCTGGTAAAGAATCTGCCTGCAATGTGGGAGACCTGAGTTGCATCCCTGGGTTGGGAAGATCCCCTGGAGAAGGGAAAGCCTACCGACTCCAGTATACTGGCCTGGAGAATTCCCTGGACTGTGTATGGGGTCGCAAAGCATCAGACACCACTGAGGGACTTTCACTTTCACTTTCAGCTCTAAAGCATATAATTTCACCCCTGGCTAATTTTCTCTGTTACTGACTTAAGAACTCATTCATTTTATTGAAAAGTATCTCATTATATGAATAATGCAGTTTGGATAAATTATACAGTTTGGATATACAGACTGTGTTTTCTCCATTTACCTATTGAAGGACATTTTGGTTGCTTTCAGTTTGTGGTGTTTAGAAATAAAGCAACTAAAAACACTCACATGCTGGGTTTTTTGTGGACATGCATTTTCATATCACTTTGGTAAATGCTAAGAAGCATGATATTAAAAAGCAGAGACATTACTTTGCCAACAAAGGTCTGTCTGGTCAAGGCTATGGTTTTTCCAGTGGTCATGTATGGATGTGAGATTTGGACTGTGAAGAAAGCTGAGCGCCGAAGAATTGATGCTTTTGAACTATGGTATTGGAGAAGACTCTTGAGAGTCCCTTGAACTGCAAGGAAATCCAACCAGTCCATCCTAAAGGAGATCAGTCCTGGGTGTTCATTGAAAGGACTGACGCTGAAGCTGAAACTCCAGTACTTTGGCCACCTCATGCGAAGAGTTGACTCATTGGAAAAGACCCTGATGTTGGGAGGGATTGGGGGCAGGAGAAGAAGGGGACGACAGAGGATGAGATGGCTGGATGGCATCACTGACTCGATGGACATGAGTTTGAGTAAACTCCGGGAGTTGGTGATGGACAGGGAGGCCTGGTGTGCTGCGATTCATGGGGTCGCAAAGAGTCGGACACGACTGAGCGACTGAACTGAACTGAAGAAGCATGATTGTTGGAACATATAGTAAGCCTATTTTAGCTTTGCAAGAAACTGTAAAACTCCTCCAAAGTGACTGTACTATTTTGCATTCATCTCAGCATTGAGTGAGACTTTCTATTGCTCTGTATCTTTTCTAGAAATTAATACTGTGATTGTTTAAAATTTTTGTCATTTTAATAGATAGTGATATTTCATTGTTATTTTAATTTGCATTTCCATAGTAATCAATGGTATTTAAAATATTTTCATGTGTTTATTTGTAATCTGTATTTCTTCCTTGGTGAGGTGTCTATTCAGATCTTTGGCCCACTTTCTCTGGATTTCTCATTTTCTTATTGTTAAATTTTAATATACATATGTATTATACATACAAGTCCAACCTTAGATATACATTTTGCAAATATTGTCCCCAAGTATGCAACTTATCTTTTCATTCTATTAACAGTGTCTCTTGTAGAACAGATGTTATTAATTTTAATAAAATCAATGGGTCATTTTTTCTTCAATGTACTGTGTTTCGGTGCTGTATCTAAGGAGAACCAGCATGCTGTTATCTTTACTCTGTTAAATTACCTTTGCATCTTTGTTGAAATCAATTGATTACATTTGTGGAGGTCCTCTTCTGTTTCCTTGATCTGTGTGTCTACTTTTTGCCAATACCATGTTGTCTTGGTTTCTATAACTTTATAGTAAGTCAGGAATTGTGAATCTTCCAGTTTTATTCTTCTTCAATATTGTTTTGACTATTCTAGGTCTTTTTCATACATCCTTTAGAATCACTTTGTCAGTATCTGCAGAATTTCTTGCTTGGATTTTTCTTGGAATTATGTTGAAACTATAGATCAAGTTGAGAAGTATTACCCTCTTAATAATATTGAGTCTTCTAATCCAAAAACATGGAGTATCTATTTATTTGTATCTTCCTTGATTTCTTTCAACAGAATTTTGTATTGTTTTGCATCCTATAAATCCCAAAACTATTTTGTTAATTTATACCATATATTTCTTTTTGTGTGTATGCATGTTTGTGAAACTGTGATTTTTTTTAAAAAAATTTAAATTCCAAAAGTTCAGTGCAGGCATATAAGGTAGCAGTTGCCTTATGTCTTGACATTTTATCATGCAACCCTTGCTATACTTCCTTATTAGTTCTTTAATTTTTGTTGATTCTTTAATATTGTCTATGTAGATAATTATGCCACCCATAAATAAATGCAACTTTATTTCTTCCCTTCCAGTCTGTACATATTTTCTTTCTTTTTTTTTTTTTGAAATTTATTTAGCTGTGCTGGTTCTTCATTGCTGAGCATGGGCTTTCTCTAGTTGCAGTGAGCAGGGTTTACTCTTCATTGCAGTGCTCAGGCTTCTGAGCGTGGGGGGCTACATCCCATGGGGCTGCAGAGAGTCAGATATGACTGAAATGACTAAACACAGCACTCTTGTTGTGGAGCACAGGCTCTCGGCACTGGGGTTTAGTAGCTGTGGCACTCGGGCTTGGGCTTAGTTGCTCTGGGGCATGTGAGATCTTCCTGGGTCAGGGATTGAAACCATGTACTCTGTGTTGGCAGGAGGATTCTTAACCACTGGACCACTAGGGGAGCCCTACATATTTATTCTTATTAAGCTAGCAAAGACTTTCAGCATAACATTGACTAGGAGGGCTGAGCCAGGACATCCTTGATTTGTTTCTAATCTTACAGGGAAACTGTACAATCTCTATGAGGCATGGTGTACAGTCTCTCTTAAGCAGCTTTTTTATAGCTGTTACTGATTAAGTTGAAGAAGTTGCTTTTAATTCCTAGTTTACTGAGAGTTATTTTATGATGACTTGATCTTTGATTTTGTCTAATGCTTTTTCAGTGTCAGCTGATATGATCATATCTTTTTTCTTTAGTGGTTATATTAACTAATTTTCATATATTGAACCAGTTTTGCATACTTTGAATAAATCTGACTGGATTTGTGACTTCTATACAAGTATATTTGTACCTGTATGTATTTATAAATATGTATTTGATTTGTTAATATTTTGTTGAGGATCCTGCATCTAACTTCATGAGAGATACTGATCTGTAGTTTTCCTTTCTCAGTCAATGTGTTTACCTCGTTTGATATTAGGGCAGAACTAGACTCAATACCGGAGAAGGCAATGGCACCCCACTCCAGTATTCTTGCCTGGAAAATCCCATGGATGGAGGAGCCTGGTAGGCTGCAGTCCTTGGGGTTGTGAAGAGTCGGACATGACTGAGCAACTTCATTTTCACTTTTCACTTTCATGCATTGGAGAAGGACATGGCAACCCACTCCAGTGTTCTTGCCTGGAGAATCCCAG
Organism: Muntiacus reevesi; assembly: GCF_963930625.1. Classification (NCBI taxonomy): domain Eukaryota; kingdom Metazoa; phylum Chordata; class Mammalia; order Artiodactyla; family Cervidae; genus Muntiacus; species Muntiacus reevesi. The sequence continues at coordinate 92,975,942 of NC_089252.1, forward strand.
GGACGGCGGAGCCTGGTGGGATGTCCTATGGGGTCGCACAGAGTTGGACACGACTGAAGCGACTTAGCAGCAGCAGCAGACTCAATACATTTCAGAAGTGTTTCCTCTGCTTCTGTTTTCTGAAAGGTATGAGATTATAGAGAATTGGTATAATTTCTACATTAAATGTTCAGTTGAATTTTCTAGTAAACACCTGGACCTAGTTTTCTTTCTTTAGAAGGCTATTTATTATTTATTCAAGTTACTTAATAGATATAGGGTTATTCTGGTTATATGTTTGTCTATGTGCATTTTGGTAGTTTGTATCTTTTGAGAACTTGGACTGTTTCATCAAAGTTAACAAATGTGTGGGTGTTGAGCTGGTTCATAGCATTTCTTTATTGTTTTATAAATGTCCAGGAGGTCAGTAGCAATGTACCTTTTCTCATTTCTGATGTTGTAATTTGTGTCTTCTCTCCTCTTTTTTTCTTAGTTAGCCTGGCTAGAGTTTTATCAATTTTATTGATTTTTTAAATAAGAACTGGCTTTTAATTTCATTGATTTTCTCTATTGTTTTGTGTTTTCACTTTCATTGATTTTTGCTCTAATTTTTATAATTTTTTTTTTCTGCTTGTGTTAGGTTTAAACTACCCTCCTTTCTGTAGTTTTCTATGTGAGAGCTTTGGGTTAACAATGTTAGATTCTCTCTGAGAACATTTCTCTCTGAGAACTATGTTGACATGTATCCCACATGTTTTTGTAAGTTGTAATTTTCATTTTAATTCAGTTCAAAATAGTTTTGAGATTTCTCTTGAAACTTTTTCTTTGACCTATGATTGATTTTTAAATGTACTGTTTAAAACACAGAGTTACAGAGAATAAAGTAGTGGTTACCAGAGGGAAAGAAGTTAAAGGCTGGGGGAGTGAAGGATAAAAGGGATCAACTGTATAGTGACAGATGGAAAATAGAATTTTGGTGGTGAGCACATTGCTTGGTTTATAGAAAGAGAAATGTAATGTTGTACACATGAAACTCATATAATGTTAAAAATCAGTGTTACCTCAATAGAAAAATCAAAGTGTGTTAACTTTCAGATATTTGGGGATTTTTCAGATTATCTCCCTGTTGTTGATTCCTAGTTTAATTATGTTGTTGTCTAAGGATGTATTTTGTATAAATTCTGTTGTTTTGAATTTGTGAAGGTGTGTTTTGTGACACAGAATGTGGTTTGTCTTGGTGAGTTTTCCATGTGTGCTTGAGAAGGATGTATATTGTGCTGTTGTTGGATGGATTATTGTATGAGTATCAGTTAGACGAAGATGATTGATGGTTCAGACTGTCTGTATCCTCATAATTTTCTGCCTTCTTGGTCTTTCACTGACAAACAGAAGTTCTGGAGTTTCCTGCTGGAATGGTGGATTTATCTATTTTTCCTTAGAGTTCTTTTTGGGTTTTTCCCCATACATTTTGATGCTCTCTTTGTAGATGCATAAACATTTAAGATTGTCACTTTTGGGGAGAGGAATTTTCTATTTTATAATTACGTAACACCCCTCTTTATCCCCGATAATTGTTCTGTCCTCAAGTGTTGTTGTTCAGTCACTAACTCGTGTCCAGCTCTTTGTGAACCCATGGACTGTAGCATGCAAGGCTCCTCTTTTGTTGGGATTTCCCAGGCAAGAATACTGGAGTGGGTTGCCATTTCCTTCTTCAGGACATCTTCCTGACCCAAGGATCGAATTTGCGTCTCCTGCATTAGGAGGCAGATTCTTTACCACTAAACCACCAGGGAAACCTATTTTCAAGTATGCTTGGTCTGAGATTAGTTTAACCACTATGGCTTCCTTTTGATTAGTAGTAATTTTGTGGTTTTCTCTACACCTTTTCTTTTAACCTGAGTCTTTATCTATAAAATGGGTATCTAATAAACAACATTTAGTTGCAATGTGTTTTTATATCTATAGTCACAATCTCTGGGTGCCCTCCCAGTTTTATTGGTAAATAATTGCCATATATCATTTTAAATTTTGTAAATTTAAAGTATACAGCACAATGGTTTGATTTAAATATATTGTGAAAAACTCAGGTTTAGTTAACATCTCTCATCTCATATAGATACAATAAAAAGAAAAAGAATACAAAAGAATAACAGCAATGTCATGAGAACTTTTGGTGACTTGAAAACTCTTAGGATTTACTCTCCTAACAAAATAATCTCTGTTTTTAATTGATGCTTATGGACCACTTATACTTAAAATAATTGTTGCTGTGGTTGAACTAATATTTACCCTGTCTCTGCTTTATATTCATTGAATTTATTCTTTGTTTTCCCCTTCTGTTTTTCTGCCTTTTTTGTTGTTGTGTTAATTGAGCATTTTTTATAATTCCATTTTCTCTCCCTCTTGGAATATGAACTATACTTCTTTTTAAAATTTTAAATGGTTGCCTTAAATTTACAGTGTACATTTTTAGTGAATGTAAGTCTGCTTTCAAATAACATGATACCATGTTGCCTATAGTGTAGGTAAATAATAAAAGAGACAATATTATCAACTATTTCACTTATCCATCTGCTATAAACACCCAGTACAGTATTGCTATTATTACCCTGAGCACACAATTATCTTTTAGAACGAATAAAAAAGATGAAAGATAAAATATTTCATTTTGCCTTAATATCTTCTTTGTCTAATGCTACCTATTTTTTATGGAGTCCCAGTTTTCTGACCTACATCATTTTTATTTTAGCTAAAGAAGTTTTTTTGACATTGCTTTCAGGAACAGATCTTCTGGTGAATTCCCTTAGTTTTTGCTTATATGATAAAATATTCCTCTACTGGTAATGGATAATTGCACTGGATATAGAATTCTAAATTGGTATTCTGTGTTTGTTTGTTTGTTTTAATTTCAACATTGTATCCATCGTCTCCGACTGCCATCAGTAAATGCCATAGATCAGTGGGTTGAACAACAGTAGTTAATTTTCTCACAATTCTGGAGGCTGCACATCTAAGAACAAGGTTCTGGCCAATTTGGTTGCTGATGAGGGTTCTCTTTATGGTTTGCACATGACCACCTTCTCTCTATGTCTTCCATGGTCTTTCCTTGGTGTATACACTTGAGGAGGGGGGAAGAAGGAGTTAAAGGAAGAAGGAAAGAGAGCAGGAGGAGAGAATTAGAGAGAGCATATAACCGTGAGTGAGTAAAAGTGATCCGATGCCTCTTTTTATAAGACACTAATCCCACTGGATGAGGTCCCCACCCTTATGACTTCATGTAACCTCAATTACTTCCGTAGAGGCCCCATCTCCAAATACAGCCTCACTGGTGGTTAGGCCTTCAACATAAGAGTTTCGGGGAAACACATTCAGTTTAGAACATATACTTTAAGTATTTCACTACACCCTCTTCTTGTTTGCCTGTTTTCTGATGAAACATCTACTGTAATTCTTATCTTGTTCCTCTGTAGGCAAGTTTTTTTCTCTCTCTTTGACTTCTTTTGAGATTTTCTCTTTCACTTCCTGCAGTTTAAATATGATATGCTTGTTTGTGAATTTTGTAGGGTTTTTATGTTGCTTGTTTTTTTTTTTTTTTATCTTTACATTGCTCTGTAACCTCTTAGCTTCCTGCATCTCTAATTTTGTATCTGTCTTTAAAAAGTTTTCAACCATTATTACTTCAAATTTTTCTTTTCCACTCTCTTTTTTCCTCCTAGCACTACAAATGCATGTATAAATTTTGCAATTGTCCTATACTTGTTAGATACTATGTTTTCTTTTCCTTTTCTCTCTCTCTCTCTCTCTCTCTCTCTCTATTTCCATTTGGGAACTTTCTCTTGACCTATCTTCAGTGTCACTGAATTTTTTTGTCACTTCATAGGAGACATTTTTTCTGTTACAGTGTTTTTGATTTCTAGCATTTCCTTTTGGTTCTTTCTTAGAATTTCCATCTCTGTTATTATGGTACACATATTTTCTTGCATACTGTCTACTTTCCCATTAAAGCCCATAACTTCTTACTCATAGTTCTTTTATATTCCTGTTTGGTTATTTCAACATGTATGTCAGACATGAGTCTGGTTTTGAGACTTCCTTTGTCCCCTCAGACTGTAGTATTTTTGTTTTTTTTTTAAATTTTTTAGTTTACCTTTTGAAATGCCTTATAATTTTTTTACTGAAAGCTATGTTTTATCAGATAATAGGAATGGGTGCAAATTGACCTTTAGTATGAGGATTTATGTTACTCTGGCCAGGAATTAGGCTGTGTCTGATGTACCTACAGGTGTACCTACAGATGCAAGAAGCTTCAAATTGTTCTAGTGTCCTTCTTTGAGTCTCCCCTCTTGACTTTGGGTTTTCCTAAGTTCACCTACTCAGAAAGATTCTGTGTATCGCAATACTTGAAAATATCATCCACTGCCCTTATACCAGAACTGTTAGTGTGGTGATAAGGTGTGGGGAGAGGAAGTATTCTATAACCTTCTGATTACATCTCCGTGCTTTAGTGGTCCAGTGACGTGGGCTGTTGCTTTCACTTGTTCATCTCCTATGGTGTAGCTTTTTGCCTCCTGTCTCCTACTTCCTTCAATGGTTGAAATGTTTCTGGTCTGTTTTCTTAAAGCCTGACCAAAATTGATTTTTTTATTTCCTCTTGGATGAGACAGGAAGTCTAAAGAGGGTTGAGAAAAAAGTCCTTATCCCAACTAGGGTAAGACTCTGGCAAATCTCTTCCTGTGGATTAGAGACCTTTGCTTGTTATGTGGAAGGCTCTGGGCATATGTCACAAAGATTATTCTTCTACTCTTTCTAGAGCCACCAGATATCTTTCTTGGATCTTCACTGTGAGAATCTGGTAGATTCCTAGATGTAGAAGCCAAGGGAGCCTTTGGGCCTCCTAAGACCGGCACCGGGAGTTTCTTGCGCTCATGCTGGTCTGCACTCAGCCTCCAACAACTCACCACACTTTCCATTGAAATGTTCTTCACGGTTCATGGCTCTAGCAGAGGCCCTGTCTCCCCGTATTTTGTGGTGACAGTTTGACTTGCAACTTGGAAATTCTAATGGGCCTAGCAAAAAAAAAAAAAAAAAAAAAATCACTGGTTTTCTGCTTGTCCGTATTTTTCCTGTTGTAATAACAAGAGTATTGATTCCCAAGTTCTCTGCATGTCTCAGCTGAAACCAGAAATGATAGTATAGACTTAAACACAGTCCTTGTAAGCTATTACAGATATACAATGAATTTTCATAGCATGGAAGAGATATTCTAGGGTCCTTATCCCTTCTGTGGCCTCTGTCCAACTTGAAATAAACTCCTGGAAGTGGAAACAATGCTGTTTCATCCATCCTTTTGTGCTCCAGTTAACAATCAGCCACTCAGAAAAGGGACTGTATTACCTTTCCTTTCCACTCTGAAGGTTGTAACCCTGAGGTCACACAGATGGTTGTTTACCTGAGTCCCCAGCAAATGGCTTCTGTGACTCATTGACTGTCCTCTGTACTTCCTTACACAGAAGACTGAGCGAATTTATGTTCATGTGATGTTCTGAGACTCTCCTATTGTTTAACAAGGTAGTTAGCCCCAAGCAGTGTTCTCTTTGCCTCCAAATAGATTCTGGAGGAACCTTGGCCCTGACTCTGACAGTGACAGACACCTAATTCAAAACCGTCCTGGACTTGCTTTGTGTTTAGTGGCTGTTTCTATGGAGCAGAGATACATTTGGGGGGCTGCTTCTCATTAGCTTGTATTTCACATATTCAGAAGTTACAAGGTCATTACCACAGGAGATGGAATCACACGCAGTCACTTCATCTATAAAAGCAGTCTCCACGGAACACAGGCATGTGGGGCCTCGTCGTGTGTGTTAGCTGAGGAGGGGCATTTTTCACCTGCAAAAAGCCACAGGGATTGCATAACCGAGAGCAGACATAAAACATAGAATCTCAGTGCTCTTTATAAAATGGAAAGAAAGCCACAAGAGAAAAATAGGATTCATCACTTATGTTGCGCTCTAAGTTGTCTGGATAGTTTATGATCCTTCATTAGTTATTCTTCACAGCACACTTAAGGGACAAAGTATTGGGTTCATTCAGAGGAAGGAGTATTAACTTTGAATCAGACATTTTAGCCTTTCCCATGCCGCTTCCATCCCACCCTGCAAGAATCCTTGGAAGATTGTAACCCTCAAATGATGGGAGAGCCCAGATTAATAGAAAGGTTGGAATCTTCTGTTGGCAACTTGCATCTGTCTGGTAATAGGAATTCTCCTTCAGAGACCTAAAGAAAATACATTTGACTGTGGTTCATTGGAGTTGAGGATGTTTTTATTCAGGCCTCCAACCATTATGCTTCTAGATTTGGGCACTAATATTTCTCTTCAGGTGATTCCCCAATGACTCAGCATAAAGAATCAGCCTGCAATTCAGGAGACACAGGAGATGCATGTTTGATCCCTGGATCAGAAAGATCCCCTGGAGAAGGACATGACAACCCACTCCAGTATTCTTGCCTAAAAAGTGCCAGGGACAGAGAAGCCTGGCGGGCCACAGTCCAAAGGGTCTCAAAGAGTCAGACTCAACTGAGCACACACATTTCTCTTCCAAGACGTACTAGCCCTGGGTTGTTTACCCTTGTTCCCAGTGGTGGAAACTCTCCCTGTGGATTCAATTTTTAAAAAACCAAATTGTCAAGGTATGGAATAGTCAAGAGTTGGACAATTACTTGGCTAACATGACCGCTGGATCATTCATCTGAAGTTCTTGCATAAGCTGTTCTCAAACATTGCTTCAACTCTCCACTTTACTCTTCCTGGTAAAAAAACTGTCCATACGTGTGTGAGCTGGAGACCTGTGGGTGTGATTGTCTGAGAGCAGAGCAAAGTGAGGTCTGTTCTGCAGGCCAGCCTCAGAGGCAGCCATTCCAGGGAGCCATGCTGCCTGTCTGCACATTAGGTCAGATCTGAAGAACCAGTGAATAGCTTCCTGGAAGAGGGCCAGGGGCAGCACAGACTCTCTGAGCTCTGGATTGAATCAAGGGCTTTATGAGTAATTTGGAATATTTTAGGAGAGCAGAGGCCTGCCCATTTGAGGAACCACCCTCCCCTGAAATGGGGGTATGTTCTGACTCAAAGGAAAATTAACTCCTGTTAACTGTGGGTCTTTGAAATTTCCTCTTAACACCTCAGCCCGTCAACTCCTGCTCCCTGAGCAGTACACACAGCTCGGGGGGAGGGGAGGACTTGCTTTTGGGTGGAGCAGTAGAGTTTTATTCCTTCAAAACACCAAGTCGTTTCTTAGTTTTGCCAAGTATTTCTCATGTACGTGGGGTATTTATTGCTTCCAAATCTCTGTTTCCGGATCCTTTTTTTTTTTTTTTTATGAGTAATAATAGTCTATTTTGTAGAGTTAAAAAATGGAAATGAACAGTGAACAGTGTGTTTCCTAGTACATAATCTATAGTTAGTAAACACCTAATGCTATTACAGCTTCATCATCAATCGTCAGCCTTGTAGTTGCCATCTTACTTGGATAAATTGCCTTGTTAAAAACATCTAATGCCTTCTGCTAGTTTGAGGGTACCTAGTTAGTTCAGATCCTAAACAGAATTGAGAAGTTGGCATTTTGATCACCTTTCCTCCCTCTTTAATTGGAGGTTTACCCTTTAATCCTAGTCTCTTTTTCTCTCAGAAATGTGGTCCACTCTCGTAAGTTGACCACACTTTATTTTAAATTACTTTAAGTAAAAATCCTGCCAAGCATTTTTGCAGTTGGAAAGAAAAAGCAGATTTTATAGAGGTGCTCCCCAACCTCCCTTGCCTTCCTTCCCTTTCCCTCTTCCATTTCATTCTTCCCCTCTCCCATTTCATTCTCTCTCTCTTTCTCTCTCTCCCTCTCTCTCCCACTCCTTTTCTCCCTCTCTGTCACACACACACACAGAGTAAAAAATCAGGTACAGACATAGTCATTAAAGAAAAGGCAGAAAGTGTCGGAGACTCTCATATCACACCAGGCAGGCACAGCTACCTGATGCATATCTGTAGGATGAATTTGGGATAACAACATTCTCCTCCCATGGACAGAGGAGCCTGGTGGGCTATAGTTCATAAGGTTGCGAAGAGTTGGACACTACTGAAGTGACTGAGCACGCACACACACTCTATTTCTAGGAGACAAGCTTGAAGTTAAAATTGTCCTGAAGTTCCACAGGCTTTTTAATTTCTATATCCTGTCAGTATTATTTTAAATAAAACCACATTCCTACCGAAAATATTCTTTATCAATGTTGCACCCATTTAAAAAATACTCCCTACCCCAAGTAAGAAAAATGTTGGTTAAAGACCATATATTAAAAATAAGCATAGCTTTGGAATTCAGCTCTTTTGTGGAAATTGATCTATTCTTGTACCTGTGCACCTCTTTGAAGTCTTCAATGTTGGGATAACTCACAGGGCATGACCATGCCTCCTTAATTGAAAAAAGGCAAAAGTTATGGAAGTATTTGTCTCACAATTGAATTAACTTGGATGATGAAACAATAGGCCTCCTAAAAGATACACAGGCTCTATTGAGACTTTGAAAATCCTGTTTTGATGATCTAAAAAGAAAAGAATGTTTTGGAAGTTGTTCCTAATTGGACAGACATTCTTGACTAATTTAGTTCATAGCTGAATGATTTCAAATGACCCTAAAGACTTCTTCAGGTTGGGAAAAGTTTCTGTTTTGTTCCTGAGATACAGGCATCTTCACAAAGCCATGTGTACAAAGTCAGCTATAGTTGTTGACATTTTCAATATATTTCTGGATAATTTTCAGTGTGAGACTATCTAAATTTTTATTTAAAGGCTAAATATTTTTTGACACCACTCCTCATATAAACATATTGGTTAATGTTTTGGCATCATGCATCATCAAATACAAGTTATTTGATCATTCAAATCATTTATTCCTCCATGGAGTCAAGATTCTTACATCAAGGAATTGAAATTACTGTTGAACTGATGTCTCAGTCCATTGCTCTTGGGAGCATTGAGGACTCACTGCCAGACGACTGCCTTGGCTTCTGGTTGTCACTGAGATCAAGATCTAGCTTTGTTAGTGAGCGGAATGCCTCCCCTTGGACACTTGGGGCAGAGTCTTCTTTGGATGCTGAAAAAGATGACAGACCCAATCTCTTTTCTGTAAAACTCGGGAGAGAATCGATTAGATTAAACAAAAAGGATGTGATGTAATTTGACTGAAAACCAGAACATGACTCGTCTATTTCTTCACTTCACTTCCCCTTGACTGAATTCATATGCAGGATGCCCTAGGATTTAGGGTGTCTGTTTCTGGCAACATGATTGAAGCAAAAATCTATTATTTAAGTTGCCCTAGTATTTATGATTTCTCTATGCAAAAGAATTTTAAAATCATTTGGAACCTTAATCAGCATCAGAAATAGGGAAGAGTCTATTATCAATGACTAGTTATTGGTTACTGGTTATTGGTATTACAGGTGGGAAAGAGTGACAGGCATGTGGGGAAAGTAGGTGTAGCCATCTATGCCCTTCCCATCTGGTGTGCCAAAACATGGTCCCTGAATACTGAGAAAGCGACATTTTAGCCCCTTGATATGGCCTTAAGTAGCCTTGTTCATTTTCCCCACATGCTGTTTACATTGTCATGTTTTACGTAGGAAGGATTGGTCTCAATCTGTGGTTCTCAACATTTATCACTCGTCAAGATCATTTGAAGGACTTGGTAAAAGGCAGATCTCCGCTGCTCCTCCCGAGTTTCAGATTCAGTAACTCTGGGGCCTGAGAATTTCCTTTTCTAATAAGTATTTAAGTGATGCTGTTGCTGCTGGTCTAGACAACACACTATGAGAACCATTGCTCTAGATGTTCTTAGAAACAAACCAAGTAATCTAGTGGGATAGAATAAGCAGATAAGAGGGTCACAGAATCTAAGTCCTGCCTTGCCTTGTATTGCTAGCAGGACACAAACTGAGAGATGACCCTTAAATGATTTCTTCCTGTTTCTAATTCTGGGCCTCTTGTGCACTTTGCAGTCTCTCCAGTTCCTATATTTTTCTGGTCACTTTTTCCCCTATCCCATATCTTGGAAACCTGTGTTCCATCCTTAAGAACACAGTCTGGGCTTCTCAGGTGGTTTAGTGGTAAAGAACCCACCTGCCAATGCAGGAGATGTGGGTTTGATCCCTGGATTGGGAAGGTTCCCTGAAAAAGGAAATTGCAACCCACTCCAGTATTCTTGCCTGGGAAATCCCATGGACAGAGGGGTTTGGTGGTTACAGTCCATGGGGTCATGAAAGAATCTGACATGACTGAGTGACTAAACAAAGTGGACACAGCCTCGGACTAGCCCTGACTAAATTCCATATTACAGTACTCCTCATTTTCCCAAATGGAATCTGTTTAAACTCAAATCTTCTGAAATCTTAGGTAGACTGACCAATCACCCCAGGGCCCAGGACTGCAGGAGTTTCTTAGGACACAAGACTTTCAGTGCTACAACCAGAAAAGTCTTAGACAAGCCAGGATGAGGTGGTCTCCTTACCTAACAGTGTGACCAAATTTTGATCCCTCCTAAATTTAATGAGTTATGTGCCTTTGTTTTCTAAGTCATTTAGGCAATACCCATACCAAGAATGCACACTGTTCTCTTTAATCTCAAGACACAGTTGAATGAAGAACACATTTTTATAACATATCTTACCTACATATTGTCTTTATGGTGAAATAATAAAAACATGTTATCTACTTGCTTACCAGATCATAGGAACCACTTGAGAAGAAGAATGATTTTTTACTGCAGGCCCCCGTTTTCTGGTGGGAAGAAGAAAATCTTTGACTTCATACAGTTTTCTAAAAGACAAATTTGAAACACTAAATTAACCCTGACCTATAGCCAAAATAGGCTCTTAAAACTCACATGTTTGGAAGTAAACAAAACCATTTATTTCTGCAGGCTTTCCATCTCATCTCTTCTGGGAGATTAATTCCATGAACTTCTCTAAAACAGTGTGATTTGCCAGCAGCAGGAAAAGTGTAACAAATTAATTATAGATGTATGTTAAATTACTTTCATTACCTTCCCTGGTTTAGGGATAGGCTCGCGTGAGTGGAAATGCTGATCAAAGAGTCTTTCAATCCATCCCCATGGCGATAGCTACTTATGTTCTGCTTGTAATGCTGTTTTCAGATAAGAGAAGAAGCCAAGTTCTGATTTGAAGGGCTGGCTATTTACAGATTCATGAGGAAGGAATGTGGCTTATCCAGTATGATGTATCCATGTATATAGATGTAATATAACTTTCGTTCTCATTAATTCTACTAGTCTGGCATTTCTGAAGTCATGTAAATATCAAAACATTTGCTAACTTCTAGCAGGCTCAGTTTTCCTTACTGCCTTTTTGCCATCTCACTTTGGGGAAGGCCTTGTGATTCCTCATGATCTTCTTCAACCACCCTTCCTAGTTGTTGCTACTTGCTGGGTCTTGGGACCTGCCTTATTTCCTAAACAAAAGAAACTTTACCTTTTTACGGTGAAGCTAAAGCTGGCATTCACAGGAGATACAAACTTTTTCTTTAGCCACAATATGTGCAACCTCAAAAAACTTAGTAACCTTAAGTCTCAATTTTGAGAGACTGAATAAACAAACCAGTGAACCAATGGCCAGACACTATATAAAAATAGAATTTTGATCCCTAACTTGCAGGAACCGGTCCAGGAAACCAAACCACATTTTCTGTAGCAATCAGTCCAGTGTAGTCACTTAATAGAACTTAATAAGGTTCTCTAATACTTGACTCCATTTCCAACTTAGGACAGAAGGAAAAGGGCAAACATGCTTCCTAAGGCAGTCACATAGATGCACTGTTTGTGGTTACCCTGCCTTCAGCATCGCCATGCTGACAGCCTCCATCAGGGCACATCTGAAGCCGTCCCTTTCTCCGCTGTAAAGCTCTCCCACTCCTCTGCCTGCCTTTCAGTCTCTGGCAAATTCAGGTAATGGTGGCCAACTCCTTTGTACAACAAATTCTGAATAAATAGCCCTTGCTTCATCATTCAGGAGATTGCTGTCTGTTTTCAGTTTTTTCCTCTATCAAAGAAGAGTTTGAAAGCAAAAAAGAGCCAGAAGGGGCCTGGGGGATTATTCAGAAGGGCACTTGGAACATCAGAGAGCTAGACTGCTCACTTATTTTGTCCTACGAAGCTTGGAGGTGAGCATGTCTGTGCGCCTCTCCCTGCTCACCCATCTTTCACAAAACAAGTCTATGTTGGTTTAGACAGGAGGGTTTCACAGCTAAAACAAGATTTGAAAACCCACCTCTGCCCTTCCAAAGTGGTAAAATAGCCCAGGCAGTAGAAAATCCAGCTTAGACTGCACTGAAGGAGTTTGTAGTAATCTGTTTGCCTATTTCTAAGTGTCTCATACTTTTTTTTTTTTTCCTGGAAAAACCCTAGTTCAAATGAGTAAACTAAGATTTGGGGAGGTTCTCTAACTGGCTCAAAACCATGGGGCTCCTTAGCGCTGAGGCTGTGGGCAGAACTCGTGACTGTCAGCCATAAAGTCTCCAGAAAAGAGAAGAAGCCAACGTGTTACTTCTCTTACACTGCATCTTGCTGCACACAGAGCGTGCGGTCAGTGCCTCTGTCTCCTGCGGACAGCTCCCACCCACAGAGGATCTTCTGCTTCTCTGCGCCTGTGGGTATCTGTATCCCACTGCCGAAGATGGCTGGAAATGCCCGAAACTTAATGTCCCTGGGATGACCCTCAAGCAATGACAGAGAAGTGTTTATGGATACATAGAACTCATACCCAGTTTACTTGTCTTTAAGTGTGACATTCCTTTCTTTCTTTATTTTGTTTATTTTATTGAAGTATAATTGATTTGCAATGTTGTATTAGCTTCTGCTATAGAGCAAAATGATTCAGTTACGTATAACTGAATATATATATACAAACATCTATATAGTATTTTTCATATTCCTTTCCATCATGGTTTATCATAGGATATTGAATATAGTTCCCAGTGCTATACAATAGAACCTTGCCTGTTATCCATTCTATATATAATAATTTGCATCTGCTAATCTCTAAGTTCCGATCCATCCCTCATCCAGCCCTCTTGGCAATCACAAGTCTGTTTTATATGTCTCTGAGTCTGTTTCTGCTTCATAGATATATTCGTTTATATCATAATTTAGATTCCACATAAGTGATATCATATGATGTTTGTCTTTCTCTTTCCTACCTCCCTTAGAAAGATAATCTCTTTGTCCATCCATGTTGTAACAAATGACCTTATTTCATTATTTTTTTGATAGCTGAGTAATATTACATTGTATATATGTAGCACATCTTTATCCTTTCATCTATTTAGAATATAGATGGACATTTAGAATATATAGTACATTTAGGTCTTGACTATTGTAAATAGTGCTTCTATGAACATAAGGATGCACGTGTCTTTTTAAATTATAGTTTCACCCAGATAGAGGTCTAGGAATGGGATTGCTGGATTATGTGGCAACTCTATTTTTTTTTTTTTTTTTTTTTTTGAGGAACCTCCATGTTGTTTTCCACAGTAGCTGCACTGGTTTACTTTCAATGGGGTATTTCTGAGGTGTGTTCCACACAGATCTCTGAGGGCTGTGGTTGCCCTCAGAAGTAGTATGGTAATTAACATCTGCTTCTTTATCTTCCTCCCCAGTCCTCATTGTGTCTCCTGGGATTGGATCCCAAATAATTTACTTGCTCCCAAATCCTTGGCTCAGAGATTGCTTTAGAAAGAACCCAAATCAAGACAGAAAGGAAGCCAGGTTTTGAAGATAATTCACCCTCCCAGCTTCACTAATCAAAGCATCCATTGTCTATAATGGTTTGAATGAAATGCAGGCATTATGATCAGATAGGAAAATGCCAGATGTCACAGAGAATACAGCTTTTCAGGGAAGATTCTTTTTAATAAATCATTTGTCATCAAGTTACATAGCCATCCTTCTGAGGGTTTTGGAGCCAGAGTTACAAGGGTGTGTGTGTGTGTGTGTGTGTGTACCCAAATCCTTTAGTCCTATGTAAATACTCAGATTTTCAGATGGAAGAAATTTAATTAACCTTTGATGATTGCACATTTCACTCATATTTTGAAGGCAAATAGTTTAAAACTTAAAATATGAAGGAAAGTAAAATCAAAATCTCAAAGGCAATATAAAATATATTGTGAATACCTTAATAAATCATGCTTCAGAAATAGACATAAATAACCCCAAGATCATAAAGGAAGGAAATAGAAAGAAGCGATGGAAAATGTAATTACTGAAATAAAACAATTATACTGTTAAAAGTACCTCTTTGAATGAATATTAATGATGGCGAGTCATAATAGGTTAGTGCCAGCTAAGGATCAGTGAGTTCTCCAAATGTCTTTAGTGAGAATTGATCTTTTCATGTTTACATATATACTTTATTTTCATTCATGAGCTTCTATATGATGTCTAATAAGAAATCCTTCTCTCAACAGCAGTTATTGGTCAGTGATCAAGTAATAAAATAAATCAGGATATACATGTTTATTTGTATGGATGTATATTCATGCAGGGGTGTGTGTGTGTATCCTAATTACAAAATATACTGATTTTAAAAAGCACATAACAATTAAAAAAGATCAATGACCCCATAAATAAACACTTCAAAAATAATAATCATTAGTATTTTAGCTTATATATCTCAAATTTATTATATTTTTAAAGAAAACATATTTATATATATAAACCCACACATATATATTAACAGATTTTGGATCAAAAGTATTAACTTTTGGAAATTCTTAATTTTTCACTTAGAATCCTCAGTGTTTTTCCATGTCAAAATATATTTATTGAAAGCAATCTACAGTTGACTTCTTAATATTTCATTGTATTTATATCCCATAATTTATTTAACCTTCCTGTATCATTGGACATTTATGATGTTTGCACATATTTGCCATTATGAATAATGCTGCAATTAACAGTTTTATCTATTGTCTTTTAGTCTCTTATATTAGTTTCTCTTGATAAATTACTATAAGTGGAATTTTCTAAGGCATGATTATGAACATTTTAATACTCGACATATATCACTAAATTGTTTGTTTATATAACATACATTTCTTGTCTGCAATGTGTAATAGTTACTATTTAATCAAATTCTTAACTCTATGTATTAACATTTAACTTTTATCACTTTGATACATGAAAAAAACTATCAGTTTTTAAATATAAATATATTTGCTTACTAGTGAATATTTATGTCGTATGCCCATTTTTCTTAATAGTTTTAAGAGTTCTGTATATTCTCACAGTATTAACCCTTTGTCTTCGTTTAACAAGTATTTATTGAGCATCTACTTTATGCTAAGCTTTATGCGAGACACAGGAGACACTTTATTGAATAAAATAGAAACAGTTTCTTCTTTCCTCTCACATCTCAGCCAGCCTTTCTTCTTTGCTGGTGGAGGTTACAGGCTATGAGAGACAGGTCTTTGAACAAGTAGGTTTGTAGGAGGAGTACAAGATGCTGTGGAAACCGAAAGGATCAGTACAGTGCAGACCAGTCTGTATGAGTCTCAGGCCTAGTATAGCAGGCCTAAGACTGTTTATCCTTATCAGGCCTGCTTACAAGATTGACCCTTAGATTTCATGAGAATTCCCACCATCCTATGTTAAGAAAGACTCACTGGGCCTGAACCACTTGTCCAAATGATGTGGTTTATACTGAACACTTGCTCTCCTTCTGAGAGTCTTAAATCTTGGTACTTGCTTGGCAAGGCCTGCCTATGAGACCAGCCCCTCAACAAAAAATTTGAGCACTTTAGTTTTCTAATGAGCTTCTAATGTAGATAACATTTCACAAGTGTTGTCACAGCTTAGTGTAAGAATTAAGCATGTTCTATGTGACTCCACTTAGAAGGTCTCTGGAAGCTTGTATCTGGTTTCTCCAGACTTTACCCCATGTGCCTTTTTCTTTTGTTGACTTTTATTTCTGTCTTTTAGCTGTAATAAATCTCACCTGTGCATATAGTGAATGCATCATATGCGTACATCCTGGTAACTGTGGGAAGTTTGGTGTGGCTTGAGGACACGGGACAGTGGTACCCCACCCAGTCCTACTGCATCTTTTGTAGGGGCATGTGAGGACATGTAAGGAACTAATAGCATCAGTTAGAGTTGTACTGATATCACACTGTTTCAAAGCAATTTAACCATGTCTCAAAACAAAGTTTTAGAGGGAAGAAAACGGATCAAGCAATCAATGAGTTAAAAGGTATAGTATTTGCCATCTGATGAAAAATTACCAACATTTTAAAAAAGTGGGAAAATATAACCCATAATGTTGAGAAAAATTGATCAAAACTCATCTAGAAATGATGCAAATGACATAGAGTAGATAAGGACATTTACATAGTTATTTAACTATGTTTAACATTTAAATATGTTTAACATTTACATAGTTATTTACAAAGCTAGAGGAAAGATTGAATATGTAAATAAGGACTAATAAACAAAATACCCCAATGAAAATTCTAGAGATGAAAATTACAATGTCTGAAACTTTAAAAAATGCACAGGATAAGAAAATATAGTGATTACAGATTAGACATTGCTGCAGGAATTATCAGTGACGTTGAAGGTATAACAGTAGAAGTTACTAAAAAAAATCACAGATAATAAACAGCTATAAAAATTGAAAGGGTAGTAGCAAACTGTAGGAAATGCCAGACAGCCACATATTTGTGTAAACAGAGTCCAAAAAAGAGGAAGATAGAAAGAAAATTTGAAAAAATTTGAAAAGACACAAAGTGCCACAAAAGAGAAAGTATGGAGGAGACGAAACAGACTTTGACCAGAGTTGAGCAGGAACCATTAGAAACATCCCTTTTCATTCCTGATTCCATCAGACTATCCCTGAATATCTGTGTTCTGTACAGCCTGTGAATAGATAGTCTACATGAGTAAGTAACTATGTCTCTTTTCATCTCAGGAAGAAGCAGACAGCTGAATGATGTATCACCTTGTGTTTTTTTCTATACTTCTCTGTCTCACATCCCTTCTTCCTCAACCTGAATTCTCTGAGTCTTCACTTCTCTGTAAAGCATGAAAATTTGAATATTATCTCAGGCCTTTGTTTTTAGAAAACTCCACTTAAGCCTTTCTTGCATTCCAGAGATGGTCCACACTCTGTCCATGGAGTGTGTTTCCTCCCTGAAAAAGCCTTTTCCCCCTTTACTCTGGTCTTTGAATTCTTTCCTGATCAAAGTCAAGAACTTCGCTGTCCCAGGGACTCAGACATGACTGGGGATGTGACCATCCCCTCGAGACCCACCCTTTCTTGCAGCAGTATTACCTGCTTCCTAATGCATCAGGAGAAACATGACTTTCCTCATCAAGTTTTCTTATCATGCTCAGTTCAGTCGCTCAGTCGTGTCCGACTCTTTGCGACCCCATGAATTGCAGCACGCCAGGCCTCCCTGTCCATCACCAACTCCCAAAGTTTACTCAAATTCATGTCCATCAAGTCAGTGATGCCATCCAGCCATCTCATCCTCTGTCGTCCCCTTCTCCTCCTGCCCCCAATCCCTCCCAGCATCAGGATCTTTTCCAATGAGTCAACTCTTTGCATGAGGTGGCCAAAGTATTGGAGTTTCAGCTTCAACATCAGTCCTTCCAATGAACACCCAGGACTGATCTCCTTTAGGATGGACTTGTTGGATCTCCTTGCAGTCCAAGGGACTCTCAAGAGTCTTCTCCAACACCATAGTTCAAAAGCATCAATTTTTCAGTGCTCAGCTTTCTTCACAGTCCAACTTTCACATCCATACATGACCACTGGAAAAACCACAGCTTTGACCAGACAGACCTTTGTTGACAAAGTAATGTCTCTGCTTTCTAATATGCTATCTAGGTTGGTCATAACTTTCCTTCCAAGGAGTAAGCGTCTTTTAATTTCATGGCTGCAGTCACCATCTGCAGTGATTTTGGAGCCCCAAAAAATAAAGTCAGCCACTGCTTCCACTGTTTCCCCATCTATTTGCCATGAAGTGATGGGACTGGATGCCATGATCTTAGTTTTCTGAATGTTGAGCTTTAAGCCAACTTTTTCACTCTCCTCTTTCACTTTCATCAAGAAGCTCTTTAGTTCCTCTTCACTTTCTGCCATAAGGGTGGTGTCATCTGCATATCTGAGGTTATTGATATTTCTCCTGGCAATCTTGATTCCAGCTTGTGCTTCTTCCAGCCCAGCATTTCTCATGATGTACTCTGCATATAAGTTAAATAAGCAGGGTGACAATATACAGCCTTGACGTACTCCTTTTCCTATTTGGAACCAATCTGTTTTTCCATGTCCAGTTCTAACTGTTGCTTCCAGGTTTCTCAAGAGGCAGATCAGGTGGTCTGGTATTCCCATCTCTTTCAGAATTATCCACTTGTACACAATTACTGTGATATATTACTATACAGTCCTCTAAAAAGCCAAGGGTCTTAACTGAAACCCATATCAAAAGGGTTAAAAAGTGACAAAACTCTGTTTAAGAAGTGTACAGAAGACTCCGATTTTAAGATAGTGCAATACAGGAAAGGAAAGAATCACATAAGGTGACAATGGGATAGGGAATTGAAGGCTTAAGAAGAGTACAGAGTACTTGGCATGAGTGCTGTGGAAAATGGGCATGAACTGATTCAGAATAAAAATAATAAGATTGTTGCAAGAAAATACTCAAGCTGTTTGAGGTCAGTGACTGCAAATGTTCGTTGGCCCCTGTTTGCACAGTTGTACCCACCACTTGTCAGCAACCTGGGTGTGGAAAGGGGGACTCTGGGACTCGTCCAAATGTGGGTGGAGTTTTGGTCAGGCAAGTGTAAGAGAAGGACCAGAGGTCAAGGAAATTAAGAATATTTCTGAGTTACTTTAAATAGAAATAGATTCTAAACTGCACAATGAATAGAAAAATAAATTAAGGAGGCTGCAGGGGAGTCCAGAAAGTATGTTGGGTCTCAGTGAAAAACAAAGAATTGAATTCTTGGGAATAATGGAGAGAACCAGAAGAAATGAAGCTTGTGACTTGAGAGGAGAATGTCTGAGTTTACAGTGTCAAGAGTGGGAAAATGTCCCAAGTGTAAGTGGATGGTTATAAATGGGTGGCCGACATGGTATAAAGTCAGTAACTCCAAAAATTAGTGGAGACGTAAAACAAAACTGTAGAGCAAAAGCAAGAACCACCTTTTAGGATATTTTATTGATCATGTCAACTTATTTCATTTTCTTTAACTAAACTGCTTATTTTGAGGATTGTATATTGACTGCTTTGCTTCACTAACTTTTCTTCACTATATCATATATGCTCACTTGAGTTCAGAAGAACAGAACATAGTATTTAGGTCAATAGAAGATGAAATTTTGGAGGAAGGAGAAGGAGCCCACTTGTTGTCAAGGTTGGGAGAGGCAAGTACAAGCTGAGTCAGGTTGGTTCAGTCACCCTGGTTCAGACAGTTTCTAGGTCTTACTTCTCTCATATATAAAATGAAAATAATACTACTGGTTAAGTTGCTTTAAGGATTAAGTTAAGTAAATGAAATTACTACATAATGCTTGATATATAAAAAGAACTTAAACCATTGTACATGGGTTGAAATGAAGTTCTATTAGTATCATCTGATATTAGTGTAAGATTTTAGTGATAGATCGTAAATAGTATTACCAAAGTATAAAAAGAATGGTTTCCTAATCACAGTAACTATGCTTTCTGGGGGAGTGTCATAATAGGTGTCAGACTTTGCTCTTCAGTATTTCTTAGACTGTTTTATTTGGTAACCCCTTCTTGCAAGTTGCATTCATAAGTTCATTACTTTTCAGTCTGGTGTGGTAGGTAATTAATTCCTGAAGATTTTCTGCCTGGAGATTCCTGAAGACCCGTTTAAAAGAAAATGTAATCAAATGTAAAAATGATTTTATTTAAATTATAAGGTTATAGGTTAATGTTTTCATTTCTGTTGAAGATAGAATAAATGATCTACAGATCTAAGACTGAACATTGCCAAAGCAAAATGGTGGCAGAAGCTTAACAAAGAAAGTCAATTACGTTGAACTCTGCTTCTGATCTTTATTTCTGCTTGTTTGAAAGGTCTTGGATGGGACATTGCGATGCTGAGCCTCATTTTATCCACCTCAAAATACAATCCAGTTGTTGCTACTTACCCCCAAGGTTTTGTAGAGCCCAAGTGAAATAATACACATGCCATGTGATTTTCGTTAGTAACTCCACAGAAAAAGGATATACCATCCATTGGTGGCACCCCAGCCAGCTGGCACATATTTTTCAGTTACATTTGGGCTTTCAGCTGTTGCTGGGCAGGAGCCATCTCCCCTACATTTTTTTTCAAATCACTCTGTAAAACATCCTAGTTTACCAGATGGTTCTCTTTATATTGTAAAGCCCATTGTTTGCTGTTAACTTGAGTCGTTTTTCCCAAAGTAAAGAAAAAAATACATATTGATTGCAAAAGAAGTTTCTTTCATAGAGTAGGAAGTTGATTTAATATAAAATGAGCATCTAACCTGGCACATTTTGTTGCAGTACTGACGTCCTGGGAATTTACTTGAAAATGAGCCAAGTGCATTTAAAATTCCTATTACCCGGCAATGGGCAGTTCTGGGTTACATGCATATTAATCAACAGGGACTGCTGGAAACCCAGATGTGCAGGTGTTTTGCCTACATAAATGTGCGTGTAAAAGTGATTTGCATGTTCAATTTCTCATGGCAACTCATTGGAGCAGCCTGTAGTTGGGTGATTTCCTGAAAATCCCAACTGAGAGTTTCCATTTATTTAGAAAAACAGAAATATGAAGACAGCCTCAAATTATAAAGTAATCCTTGGTTTCTGTGAAAGGCACCATGAGCCTTCCTAATTATATAAAATGTTTGTGTCACACAGGATAGTAAAATAATCATAATGATATGAATATAAAGAAAAACTAAACAGTTGAGTAAGTTTTATAAACTATGGATTAAATATGAATATGAAACTAAAGGTAAAAATGGTGGCAAGTGATTTTTGGCTTAAATATTGATAGTTTTAGATGTTCTCATTGAATATGGATAGACCAAGATATATACAGCATTTTCACAGAAGACCATTTATAGTATACTATCAGATACACATCACACTCAAAAGCTATAAGATTAAATAAGTAACCTGAAAGATGACAGCTAATGTATTCTTAATCTTCTCTTTAGCTGTTTTGAGGGACTAAGGAAAACATTCATATGCTTTGTATCACTTGTGCCTCTGTGTGCGTGCACATGTATATACATGTATATTTAATAGCCAATGAGATCATTGATTTCTTTCTCAAAAAATGAAAAAAGACAAATTTCAAGGGAATAGTCAGACTCTGGTCAATCAAGGCATGTGTTCCACAGTTTGGTCTTCTTGATAAATCCTATTGTTTGGCCAAGGAGTATTGTTCTTTGGCATACCTCAATAAGAATAACTTCAGACAATTCACACAAGCACTTTGGCTGTCATTAACTCGAGTGATTAAATATGGAAAACAGTCTTGAACCTGTTGCCATTCTCCTCCCACTGAACTTTCATTCACCCAGTTGCCATGTTTTAATCATATTCATAGTTGTTATTTTGGCCATCAGTGCTGAATCAAGACCATCGGGCACAGTGCTGAATGTCATTTCTTCCCCATAATGAAGCCATGTGCATTCTGGCCCCCTTTTGTTTCCAGAGCCGTGCCCTTTCTGGCTCTTATATCTCTGCCATTCCGCCAGTGTTGGCCAGAGTGTACCTTTTCCAGTCTGCATCTGGCCAGCAATTTGAACACTGGCTGAATGGCAAATGGCTTCTCTTATGGCATGGGTGGTGACAAGCAGAATTAAAAGCCATCAAGCACCCCTCATTCTATATGTCCTAAGTGTGTGCATACAAAGGAGATTCATATTTTGCATTTTAGAGATTTCAACCAACTTAACACAGACACACACACACGTGTAAGTCTACCATACTGGGCATAACTGGGATTGTGCTATCATCCAGTACTGTCATTAAGAAATCTCCCAAGAGGCTTTTCTCCTTTCTGACCAGATTTCATATGTCATTAATGTTGTATTTACATGCTTCTTAGATGAAGTATGGCATTTACCCTTTGTGGCACCATGGAAAGCAACAGACAAGAAGGTGTATTCTCAACGTTTCTTAACAGACAGCATAGCGAAGACTAAGAGAAAATATTTAGATTATCTTTTTAGTTTATATTCACACTCTTTCTACTACCTGAGCAAAATCTTTATATTAAAGATTCACTTGTCCCTTTATGATCAGGCTCAGATCCTATATACATTCATTACATCCACAGGGTTATTCTGGTTATTATTATGTACTTATTGCATTGGCACTTTTTTGCATCACTGAATCACTTATGAGCCATTGAACCATTTTTATAAATTGTGTTTATAATATAGTATAATTGCAACAAACAAAGATGAGAGAGTAACAAATGTAAATAGTAAGAAGTAAATGATGTGAACACACATTACAGAAAATATCTCTTACCCTGTTAGCTAAAAGTTAGCTGAGATGAACTGATCAGCTCGTTCAGCCCGGACCTCAGAGCAGGTGTGCAGTGATACTGAATTATGGTTCTGTAGCATTCATATCTTATACTTGCAAATCATTGCTTAAAATCACAGTTCTGTGGCTTTCATATCTTACTTGTAAGCAAAATACATTTTTCCTATTATCATATGTGCTGTTAATATCTCCATAATAACGCAGTTGCCTAATGGGCCCTCAATAAACCACCTAGACCCCCACAAACCACATTTTGAGAACATTTACTCCAAGAAACTTATACCCTTTTCTCTTTGGGGCTGGACAAACTAGATCTAGATAATTAGACAAGTTCTTTCCCCAAGGTCACACAGCTAACTAATTGCAACTGGCAAGAGCTCCAGCCTCCTCATCCCCCTACTGCTTGGCACGGCCTCTTACTGCACTGCGCACCCACGGCCTGCACTGCCTCCTGGCAATCTGCCTGGATGACGGGCAGTTCTCAAACGTTGGTGAGCAGCAGCCACAGCCTGAAGGCTTGTTAAAACACAGGTTACCGGGCCCTATCCCAGAGTATCTGACTCAGATACTCTGATAGTATCTGGGGTGGGGCTAAGGATTTGCATTCCTAACAAGTTCCCAGATGATGTCGCCGCTGGTAGAGGACTGTGACCCTTGGAGAACCTCTGGTGTCTTGCTCATCTCTGAGAGTCCTCTTTAAGGGTGCTCCCCAAATTTTAATAGGCATACACATCACTAAGGGGTCTTGTTAAAATGCAGATTCTGCCTCTCTGATGAATTCCTTGTTAATGCCAGGGCTGCTTGCACAAGCTGCAGTTTGAGGAAAACTCAAAACATGCTCAGCTACCAAGTCAACATGGGAGGAAAATCTGAAAACATGTAATTTGGCCCAGAAAAATAAAGAATTCCTCAAATATAGCATCACTTCCAAGAGGACGTGCTTGTAGACACACCTGAAGCCATCTCCAGCAACCCTAGGAGGCAGGGTGTGCCACTCATGTCCCGTTCTCTTATGTCGTCATAACCAGCACTTCTCCAGGCTCTCTTAGGGTCCCCAGTTGGTCTCACTCTTACTCCCTTCCTTTGAGTAGAGTGGTGGTTTTCAGAATCTTCAGGGGCAAGAAGAACCCAGTGCTTGTGTGAAAGGGGAGTGTGTAGGAGGGTCCAGGCTGCTACTATTTTGACCTGGTACTAAGCTGCCTATCTTGTGACCAAGGTATACAACTGCCTCATGAGACTGTCTTTTCAGCTCAGAGATCTGTAACAAAATAAGCAAACAAGGCAGATGTGTGTGTGGTGAGGGAGGTGGTTCATACACCCAGGTTCTAATGCAGCCTTGGGATCAGAGGTCCTTCATGTAATATTTACCCTGTGACCCAATAGTATAGGTCCTTCTGGCTTTCTCCTGTCTCTTAGACTTTGCCAGTTGCAATTTTGACCTTCATTTTCCTATCCTAAATGCTCCAACCTCTGCCTTTTGCAGTTTAAGTGAACCATATATGTCTTGGCATACTCATTCTCATTCATTTTTATATCCATTTGTGATACCTTGTGTTATTGATCCAGCAGTAATTTTTGTCATTGAACCAACAATACTTACTGTGTGTCATTTTTAAGCCAATATTTGCTCCATGCCATGCCCTATACTAGACCCTGGGGATTTACCGGAATCTTATCCAGATCATGCTCCTGCCTTTGAAGAGATTTATATTAGTCCAGAGGGCACATGGAGGGAGAGAAGAGGCCCAGACCAGTAAACTGACCATCTCAACCCATCTCCCAATCTATTATCTACAAAAAGTACCAATTCTGATATAACCTGGGGTAGGAAAAGCTTAAAGTCACCTTCAAAATGCACTATCCTGAGGGATCCATTAAAGAGTTTTAACCAGTGTGGATGACCCAATCTGATTTGTATTTTGGAAAGATCACTCTGGCTGCTGTGTATGTGTGTGTGTGTGTGTGTGAGAGAGAGAGAGAGAGAGAGAGAGAAAGAAAGAGAGAGAGAGAGGGGGATGGAGGGAGAGAGAGGGATGGAGGGAGAGAGGGAAATCAGTTAGGCAAAAAGAAATCCAGGTAAGAGGTAATGGTGGTCTGAACTAGTGTGGAAATAGAAAGGAGATACCAGGAAGCCACAGAGAATTGAATCAGTGAACTTGATAATGGATTGGACTGTGGTGGGAAGGGCAGGAGAATGCTAAGAAATAATAAGAGATTCCAGTTGTTAGGTTTTGCATAGCCTTGCAGGATAGAGGTGACCTATTTTGTAGATGAGGTGAAAGTTCTAAAAAGGTTGATCATGTGCCCAAGGTGGAAAGAATTAATAACCAGATGGTAGAACCCAACTCACCCTGACAATGAAGCTATGATTTTCATCAGGATGTGTCCATTTTGGCATCAACTAATAGACCCCTCAGGCTCAGAAAGTAGGCTGCCTGAAATGGAATCCAGGTTTCACCACAGGTTAGAGGTGTGGCCCCAAGCATGTTTTTGAATTCCTTCCATCTATAGGTTTCTTGTATAGAAAATAAAGATAAAAAAATATTTGAAACTTCTTACATTTGTTTAGTATATTTCCTGGCACATGTAAGCGCCCAATAAAGGGGAGGCACTGTCTCTATTATATTATTTAGCAGCTACTCTTCCCCGATATTCTCAGAGTGGGCATATGCCTTCCAGTAAGAGGCAACATGGATCTGGCTCTTTGACCGTGCATGGAGGTCTGAGCACTGTGGCAAGCTCCTGTGGCTCTCGGTCTGTTTGCCACTTAGGCAGGGCTCACCTGGCCCTCTAGATCTCCCGTGTCTCTCGAGGAGGAGTTCTCCATGGTGCAGACCTTGGGGCTCGTTTCCATCTAGATCCTCCATCCATGTAATCACATCCATTTTTCTGACTTTAAATGCCGTCTCCATGCTGACTCTCACTTTTCTATCTCCAGTCCTCTGCCTTGTGGCTCATTTATTCATCTGCCTCTTGACATCGCCCCATGAATGACCAAGAGCCCAAATGGAACTCCTGACTTTTCTCCCCAAACCTACTCCTCTCAAAGACTTGTTGCTTTTCAGTTAATGGAAATTCCTTCAGTTTGCTTGAACTAAAAACTAAAAACAGTGCTATTGTTTTCCTTGCATCCCAGAGCTAGTTTGTAGCAAATCCTATTAACTATACCTTCAGAATAAATCTAATCCTAGCACTTCACACCCCCTCTGCTGCTCCCACCCTCACCTGAGCCAGCTGCATCACTCACCTGGATTAGTGCACGAGCCTCCTGTTTCATCTCCTTGCTTCTCTCCTTTGCAGCCGCAGCATATGTTCAACAGGGCAGCCACAGTGGTCCTTGAAAATGTGTGCCGGATCACATCACTCTGCTCTACACCCTCTGGAAGTGTCCCATGGTCGAAACACCATGGTGAGTGCATGTGTCATCTTTGTGACCACACTGCCTCCTGATGTTCCCTGCATGAAGTGCTCCAGCCACAGGAGCCTCATTGCTGGTCGTGGATCTCACCAGGCACACTCCCATCTCAGGGCCTGTGTAATTGCAGTGCTCCCTGTCAGGACGGCTCTTCCTCTAGGCACTCAGACAGCTAGCCTCCTCACTTTCTGAGGTCCCTAAGCCGGTCATCTCCTTGTTGAAGCCTTTCCTGATGTCTCAGGTTTAAGCAACCAGTGTTCCATATCCCACTTTCCTGCTTTATTTTATTTTATTTTTAGCTTTTATCATGCTTTTTAGCTGAACTCACCTATATACACACACACATGTGCGTTTTTTCTTTTCTCTACTGGAAATAAGCCACATAAAGTTTGGGACTTTGTTTTGCTCACTTCTGTGTCCTCAGTGCCCGGAATTGTATCTTGCACATGGTAGTTCCTCAGTAAATATTTATTGAATGATTGAGTGCATTGAAATGTTCTGCTGTTTGTGATTTCACTCCTATTTCTTATTAGGTGTCCCTTTGAATAATTCCTTATCTCAATACATTTCATTTTAGAACTTCAGAAAAATACAAGATTTCTCATCAATAAGTAACTGGCTCACTTTCCTGTCTTGGGCTAGTTCATTGCACCACAGACTTTACGCCCATCCAAGCCGCTGACCCTCCACTTTCTTTGCCAATTGTTGCTGCTCTACACTCTCTCTTGAAACGTCTTCTCTTCAAAACTGGCTTTGGATGCAGGGCTCCCCCAGCTGTCTCCACCTCTTCCTGGATGTTGCCCACACTCAATCTGTTTTTAAGAGTTATATTAATCAAGGTAGGGAAATGAGCAAGGATGATACACTTTCAGCAGGTTTGTTACATAAAAGCACTGAGACATTTCCATAATCCAGATCTTTCTATATGACTCATTTCCTGCATTTGGCTTTCCAAACATTATCACAACCATTCTTGAATGTTGCTGTATAAATAACATTTAACATTTTATTTATATTGCTATGAATGGTTTCTTTGGTATGTTTTTCTAATTTCTCTTATATCAATGTGATCATACATCCCAAGTGTCCGGAAGAGTCCTAGTTTGGTGTCTCATTCTAAGTAATCATAGAGTCCCCCTTTTATTCATAAGCGTCCATTTGGAGTGACAACTTACATGGTCACCCTACTTAGATTTGACCCTCCATCCTTTGTGCCAGATAGTTTTCTGTACAGTTGTTAAATTCCCTCCTCTCACTCTGTCTTTTTATTGTTGGTGAGGTTTCAAAATTATCGTTAAATTTACGTACAATAACAGTTGCTCTTTTTAAAGAGTGGCTATATGACTTTTGACAAATTCTTCAAGTCTTATAACCACTTCCACAATTTAGACTCCCGATCTGTAAATGCTGGCATCCACTCCATGGTTAAAGATTTGTCTTTTTCAGAATAACACATGATGGAATCATGTAGACTTTGAATCTAGCTTTTTCAGATGACATAATGTATTTGAGATGCATCAAAGTTGTTGCCTGTACTTTCATTTTGCGTGTATTTTTCATTTTTGTTTGTTTTATCCCATTGTACAGATGCACCAGTTACCTATTCACCTGGTGAATGATGTTTGGGTTTTGGGTTTTTCCAGTTTTTGGTGATTGTGAATAGAGCTGCTGTAAGCATTCATGAACAAATTTTTTGTGTGAACGTGTTTTATTTCTCCTGGGTTAATATCTAGAAGCAGAATTGCTGGATTTTATGATAAGCAACTCTTGAACTTTTTAAGAAATTCTCAACCTGTTTTGCAAAGTGTTTATACAATTTTATATTCATAGCATTGTATGAGAATTCTAACCATACTGTATTCTGGCAAGCCTTAAGTTATATCACTTTCATTCTTGTAATTTGTGCTGTCCCTTTGTTTATTATTTTAACCATTCTAATAGGTGTGTATGGTATTTTATTGTGGTTTCAATTTGCATTCCCCTCATGAGTAAAGCTTCAACCTCTTTTCACATGCTTATTTACTGTCCTTATATCTTCAGTAATGAAACATCTATTCACATCTTTTGCATATTTTCATAACTGGTTGTTTGTTATCATACTGTTAAGTTTTGAAAGCTCATAGTCTGGATTCAAATATTTTATTAGATATTTGATAGCAAATATTTTGTCCCAGTTTTTTTACTTGTCTTTGCACCTCCTTTTAGCGGTATTCTTCCCAGAGCAGAATTTTTTTTATTTTGGTGAAAGTGAAATGAAAGTGAAAGTCACTCAGT
This sequence comes from Muntiacus reevesi, assembly GCF_963930625.1. Classification (NCBI taxonomy): domain Eukaryota; kingdom Metazoa; phylum Chordata; class Mammalia; order Artiodactyla; family Cervidae; genus Muntiacus; species Muntiacus reevesi. The sequence continues at coordinate 93,004,235 of NC_089252.1, forward strand.
TGTGTCTGACCCTTTGCAACCCCTTGGACTATATAATCCTGGAATTCTCCAGGCTAGAATACTGAAGTGGTAACCACTCCCTTCTCCAGAGGATCTTCTGAACCCAGGTCTCCATTTCAGGCAGATTCTTTACCCGCTGAGCCACCAGGGAAGCCCAGGAATACTGGAGTGGGTAACCTGTCCCTTCTCCAGCAGGTCTTCCTGACCCAGGAATTGAACCAGGGAATCGAACCAGAATGTAGGAGTATTCTTTACCAGCTGAGCTACCAGGGAATCCCTTATTTTGGTGAAACCCTTTGAAATGCCTTTGCAAAGTTGTATTTGTCAAACATCAATTGTGCATGTCTGTATGAGCCTGTTTCTAGACTGTCCATTCTGCTCCATTGGTCTATGTTGCTGGGAAATTTTATTTAGAATTTAAGAGTTGAAATTAGTATCTTTCATGTCTTAACTGAAAATTCTGTATTTTTACTAAATAGAGTAAATAGTCTTCATTGAAAGATAATGTAAAAAGATACATGACTGTATTAATGGAGCATAGAAACTCTTGTAATATCACTTTACTTGCCCAATATTTCAGTGAAATCTCAATTATTTTCCATAATAAAGTTGGTGACAACATTTAACATAGCATTTCCAAAAGTATTTCTTAGGAATCCTCTATGCAGTGCACCACCAAAAAGTTAAATAAAATAGATTAAAAATCTGAAGTCAAAGCTGTTTAAGAGACCCTATTTACTCCTTTTTGCATCTTCTTGGTAATTAACAGTGCATAGATTGTAGGCTTGAGTAGTCCTGCAGTCAAGGAGCATTTTTATCACTTAGCCTAGCATGTCTCCATCATATTGTACTGGAAACCCTTTACTCAAGTGACACCAGTCAGAATCTCAAGGACATTTCTATTAAGAATTTCACCTGTTACTTTTAACTTTCACCAGCTCTTTACTTTTTCTGAAAAACTACCTTAGGTTTTTTTTTTTTTTTCCTTCCCCCTCATCTGTGTGGTTTTGTGTTATCCCCACTGGAGACATATTTTCACATCCTAGTAAATGTTTATACTCAGAGCATCCTTCTTGAAAATCTGCTTCTCATCTACTTATTATTAATTCAACATTTTCTTCATAATTGAAGCTTTTCTGTGGGAAATGATTGACTTGTGTATGATGCAACAAAGCAGATAAATTTGAAAATTTTATGGAGAGCTATGCTTTGTACATATAGAAGTAGTTACTACTTTTACTTGCAAATAAAGTTCCTTAAATGATGAACTTCACTTGAAATTAGTTAATGCTGATACTTTAAAACATGGTGTCATAACAGATTCATAGTACTCTTTGAAATAAAAACTGAAAAAAATGCAAAATACTACTAATAAATTAAGCCTTTTTGAAAATTGATCGTATCATATAAAATTTGAAAGGTAAAGGTAACCTTTATAAGAAATAAAATTGACTAGAACCTTTTGCATTTCTATCCACAAATACGATTCACTTTTGGTTGCCAGTTAACAAAATTGTGTCTGGACTGTTTATGTTCTAAAGAAGAACATGGAAGCAACCTAGATGTCCATTGACAGATGAATGGATAAAGAAGTTGTGGTACATATACACAATGGAATATTACTCAGCCCTAAAAGGAAACACATTTGAGTCAGTTCTGTCGAGGTGGATGAACCTAGAACCTATTATACAGAGTGAAGTGAGTCAGAAAGAGAAAGATAAATATCGTATTCTAACATATATATATGGAATCTAGAAGAATGGTAATGAAGAACTTATTTACAGGGCAGCACTGGAGAAACAGGCATAGAGAATAGACTTATGGACATGGGGAGAGGGGAGGAGAGGGTGAGATGTATGGAAACAGTAACATGGAAACTTATATTACCACGTGTAAAACAGATAGCCAACGGGAATTTGCTGTATGGCTCAGGAAACTCAAACAGGAGCTCTGTATCAACCTAGAGGGGTGGGATGGGGAGGGTGATGGGAGGGAGGTTCAAAAGGGAGGGGATATATGTATACCTGTGGCTGATTCATGTTGAGGTTTGACAGAAAACAGCAAAATTCTGTAAAGCAACTATCCTTCAATAAAAAAATAAATTGAAAAAAAGAACAAGTTTAAGTCAGTTTTAGATAGAAAAGTTGTGATGTTCACATTTCATAACGTAGATCAGACAATATTTGTGAAACTATATGTAAGTTTTAGCCCTGTTTTATTAATATGGATTAGATAGAAAAATAGCATATTTGATGAGAAAATACCTATATATTTCATATTTCTAACCAACTCATTAAGGCATGTATTTGAAAGGGTACTGTACTATAACTTAGAAAGAATAGCAGTGTCTGCTTAAAATTGTTGACCAAGTAGGAGGGTGAAAAACTTAAAATTGAGCCAAAATTTAAAAAGATACAAGGATTTCCTAGGCACTGAAAAGTTTACACATGTTTTAGAGCACTGGGCTTCTCTGCTGGGATTCTCTCCAGCTGGGGTGATATGGTTTCAATTCCAAGGCAACTCTCATAGGTCACAGCTACCTGTTGGCTCACATATAGGTCAAATGAATTGTTATTAACTCCATGTAATTTTAGTTTTAATTTCAAAACATGTTTTTATAGTATATTATGCTTATAACACATTAATATTTCTCAATTCATTATAGTTCTAATAATATATTTGTGATGTGATATTTTTATATCTAAAAATAGAAAGCTCTGAAGTTATTGATAGAATACAAAGTCTGCAGTGACTTCGCTGTGTCATTCTATTTCTACTATTTATAATATGTAATTGTTTTTATATAAATGTTTTATATTTTGAGTCATTAATAGGAAACTCATATTTAACTGTGACATAGCTATGGCTGTAGGAAGGCAATATCCTAGAGTATTGTGAGAGTCTACTCTGTTTACAGTGCTCAAGGGTAATGTACGCTGAAGATAAAGTAATTAATATATCTTTAAGTTTCTTTTAGCTTTCTTTTATCTTTCTCAACTATTCACATTTAATATTTTGATTTATGCTATTGTCTTCATTCTTTATTTCTAGTTTTCCCTCTTTTCTTAATTATTCTGTTAGGGTGGGCCATTATAAAACAGAAGAAAATTCAGAATATAGTTCAACTATATTCTGCTAGAACTAACACATAGCTGTTCAGTTCAGTTCACTTCAGTCGCTCAGTCGTGTCCGACTCTTTTCGACCCCATGAATCGCAGCACGCCAGGCCTCCCTGTCCATCACCAGCCCCAGAGTCTACCCAAACCCATGTCCATCGAGTCGATGATGCCATCCAACCATCGCATCCTCTGTCGTCCCCTTCTCCTCCTGCCCTCAATCTTTCCTGGCATCAGGGTCTTTTCAAATGAGTCAGCTCTTCACATCAGGTGGCCAAAGTATTGGAGTTTCAGCTTCAACATCAGTCCTTCCAATGAACACCCAGGACTGATCTCCTTTAGGATGGACTGGTTGGATCTCCTTGCAGCCCAAGGGACTATCAAGAGTCTTCTCCAACACCACAGTTCAAAAGCATCAATTCTTTGGCACTCAGCTTTCTTCACAGTCCAACTCTCACATCCATACATGACCACTGGAATAACCATAGCCTTGACTAAACGGAACTTTGTTGGCAAAGTAATGTCTCTGCTTTCTAATATGCTGTCTAGGTTGGTCATAACTTTTCTTCCAAGGAGTAAGCCTCTTTTAATTTCATGGCTGCAATTACCATCTGCAGTGATTTTGGAGCCCCAAAAAATAAAGTCAGCCACTATTTCCACTGTTTCCCCATCTATTTGCCATGAAGTGATGGGACCAGATGCCATGATCTTAGTTTTCTGAATGTTAAGCTTTAAACCAACCTTTTCACTCTCCTCTTTCACTTTCATCCAGAGGCTCTTTAGTTCTTCTTCACTTTCTGCCATGAGTGTGGTGTCATCTGCATATCTGCAGTTATTGATATTTCTCCCGGCAATCTTGATTCCATACATAGCTTACATAGCTGTAAGATTCATAACAATCCATAACCACACATATAACTTTTCTAGAAATTTTCATGCTTTCTCTTGAGATAACCATTTCTATCTTCTAAACTTAAAATTCAGTTGTTCTATATTTAAATATTAGAGTAGTGAGACACTAAGATAAGATTTTCACTTCAGGTCTGAGGCTCACTTATATAGTATAACTAAACAAATATTTTTTAAAGTCCAGACAGTACTTAAGTGAATTAATTATATTAAATATGGTAGTAATAATTTATCATTCTTTCAATAGAAAGAAGGTTATTGAGTAGATTTATTGCAATTTAAGAGCCAGTTTTGCTCTAAAGTTTGGAGAAGCGGATGCCCTTTATCAGTCTATGTATCAAGGTTTTATTACATAAGACACTTCCTACTTATAAGCTGGGGGCAAAGAGAGGTTATATAATTAAGCGTCTCAGTCTATGGGGCTTCCCTGATGGCACTGGTGGTAAAGAATCCACCTGCCATTGCAGGAGACATGAGAGACAAGGATTCGATCCCTCAGTTGGGAAAATCCCCTGGAGGAGAGCACAACAACCTACTCCAGTATTCTTGCCTGGAAAATTCCATGAATAGAGGAAGTCTGGAGGGCTAAAGTTCATAGCATCGCAAAGAGTTGGACATGACTGAAGTGACTTAGCATGCATGCAAATTAAGTCTATAGGACAACTGAATTCAGACCATTGTAATTAACTTTACTTTTTTTCCCCCAGTTTTGCTGAAAAGTAACTGACATACATCACTTTCAAGACATACAGCATGATGGTTTGATTTACATATGTTGTGAAATGATTGCCACGAGAGCTTCAGCTCACATCTCTCTTCCCATAAAGATACAATAAAAAGGAAAGAAAGAAAAAAGACAACATTTTTCCCCTTTGATGCGAACTCTTAGAATTTACTCTCAACAACTTTCCGAAATTAGCAACATAGGATTTTTATTTCAAATGCTTTTTAAGGGAAACTGTATCTACCTGAAAGTAATAACAACTGAATCATTCTAATTTCATGGATCCAAAGAGCTAACTTTTATCCTTTGGAGTTTCTGATTTATCATTCATTCTCTTATATCCTGGCAAAATTTTTTTTTCCCATTTATTCTCCACTTATAGCTGTCTTTAAGAAAAGAGACATGAGGAGAAACTGAGCGTCAGATAATGGTAGTAAAACATTCCCAGCAAGATGATTCCCAGCAAGGCTTGTATGTCAGATTGTTCTCAACAGGACTGGGAGAGTTTCAAATGGTAGTGAATCAATCAAGTCAAAACACATGCCATGAACACCACAAGAGAAACATTTCTGGAATGGCAAAATAAGGACCTCCAAAAGTCCACTCCTGCCTGAGGCTTCCCTGGTGGTCCAGTGGTTAAGACTCTGAGCTTCCACTGCAGTGGATACAGATTTGATCCCTGGTTGGGGAACTAAGATCCTACATGCGCAATATGGCAAAACAAAAACAAAACAAAACACTTCTCCATAAAGGAATGAGAACACTGGCAAAAATTATGAAAATCAACATTTTCACAAGTCTGGATCTTAAGCAAATGCTTGCAATCATTCTTTGACTACATAAACATTTATGCAAGAAAAAGAGCTGAATCTCAGACTGCTCTGAGTGAGTAAGACTGCAAGCTTCATGGCTTCCCTCTCTCCGGATTCCCATCCCCAGCTCCCCGGTTCTCAGACCGCTGTAATTCACTTTCCTTTTTTCCCCCAGTTTTACTTAAAATTAATTGACATACATCACTTTCAAGACATACAATGTGATAGTTTGATTTACATATGTCATGAAATGATTACCAGAAGATGTTCAGCTAACATCTCTCTTTTCATACAGATACAATAAAAAGAAAAGAAAGAAAGTAGCCATGATGAACAACAGTCTCACAGCTGTGGTAACTATGAAAACCAGAAGCCAGCAGCCACTAAAATAGGCAGGATGGGTTGGAGTCCTCAAAAAACATAATGTGTGTCACTCTCTGACTTGTTTGAAAACTCCCTGGAGAAGATCCACTTGTCTTTGTTTGATCTGACACAGAACTCACTTTGGAAACAGGATCATCGCTAAGACATTGGTCTAAATAAATAAATAAATAAGCAAGCATCTATTGCTTAACATTACTCTTTTCTGATATCAGTTGAGGTTAACAAGAGCCTGACAAAAACATTTAAAAGGAAAAGTTGAGGAATTAGATGTCCACAGGGGACTTGAAAAATCCCAGATGTGTGCCGGGAGACCTAGAACACAGGCACGTACAGGACAGTGGGGATGCTCAGGAGACACCCGAGGAGGCCTTTTTCTCTCACCACTGGCCTGGCGGGGTACAGTCCATAGGGTTGCAAACAGTCAGACACAACTGAGTGACTAACACTTACTTATTTTGCTTAAGGCTTTATGCAAACAGGAAGTGAAGGTTAAGGCAGAGTTTTAAACCACTGGCCTCTGCATTGACAGTGTGCCCAACCACACACAAAGAGCCCCATGGCAAAGGCAGGAAATCTCTGGGTCAAGGAAGTCTCTAGATAATCATTGCCTGACTACCAAGGCAATCAAGCACAATCTTTGGTGACTTCAAGTGACAAAGAATGCAGACTTTCCTTAATTTGACCAAGAAAGTCACAAAATAAGCCAACAGAAGCAACAAGATGATGGAAAATTTTTTCACACATTGAAGTATGGGGAAATCATTCTACCTTATATTTGATTGTCTTGAACTTTATGCTTAGAACAACCTGTCTTATGTCTTGTTGAGCATTCATTGTACATCTGCCTCACCCATTAAAGAAAATAATTCATTTAAAAATTGAAATGGAGTAACTGTGGTTCAAGCATTCAGTCACTGATGTGTTGGTTTCAGACATGTTCCTGCATCACTGAGAATCTGTATGCTCTAAACTGTATCAAACTCAAGGATACCACCAGCGGTTCACAAAATACTATGTGCCTAATGGCAGAAAGTCAAACTTTGAGGTACAAGGAGAAATAGATAAAATAAAAGTAGGAGAAAGAGATAAACCCACTAATTTGATAGTCAATACCTCTCTCATAAATGGAAGGTCCAGCAAAGAGGACATAGATGAACTCAACAGTACCTCAGTTATAATGCATATAATGGACATCATAGACTGTTTCATCCACCAGTATCAGAACTCACATTCTTCTCAAACTCACACAGAAAATTCACCAAGACAGACCACATTCTGGGCCATAATGAAACAAGATTTAAAAGGATAAAAATCATACAATACATGCTCTCAGACCCATAAGAATGTCTAAAATAAAAGAGGACGGGCTATAACAAGTGTAGGCAAGAACATGGAAAAATCAGAACCCATTGAACCCTTCGATTGAAGGTGGGAGGAGAAGGGGGCGACAGAGGATGAGATGGTTGGATGGCATCACCGACTTAATGGGCATGAGTTTGAGTAAACTCCAGGAGTTGGGATGGACAGGGAGGCCTGGCATGCTGCAGTACACGGGGTTGCAAAGACTTGGACTCGACTGAGCAGCTGAACTGAACTGAACTGAGAACCCTTAAACATTGCTGGTATGTTATAAAATGGTGTAGTCACTTTGGAAAACAGTTTGGCAGTTCCTCAAAATGTTAAACATAGAGTTACTGTATGACCTAGTAATTTGACTCTTCAGTTTATGCTCAAGTTAATTGAAAACATGTGTCCACACAGAAACTTGTACTTGAATATTTGTAGCAGCATTATTCATAATAACTAAAAAGTAAAAACAATGCCGATGTCTTGCACCTGATGAATGAATAAACAATATATATCCAATCAAAATGTCATATATTTATACAATAGAATACTATTTGGCAATAAAAATGAATGACATTCTGTATTATAGGCTACAAAATGTGTGAACCTTGAAAGCATTATGCTAAGTGAAAGAAAGCAAAGACTACGTACTTTTTAATTCCGTTTATATGAAATGTTTGGGTAAATCTCAAAAGACAGAAGGTAGGCTAGTGATTACAAAACTCTGGGGGAAGGAGGAAAGGGCAGTAGCAGTATCTAATGGGTATGGTTTTTTGCAGGGGAAGGGATGAAAATGTTTTGGAATTAGATTAGTGGTTACACAACTCTGTGTACACTGAATTGGGAACTTTAAAGGGTGAATTTTTGAGTACATAAATTACATCTCAATAAAGCCATTGTAGCAAAAACGCAATATACTACTAGAAGGGTCCTAGAAAATTCATGCTTAATCTACATGATCCTCAACATACAGAATTACTGCAATGTTATCATGTGAAATTAAAGGCTGAATTTTCTTTATCTTTTGCCCACATTCAAGTCCAAGGCCTGGAAACAATATACACAAGGCATTCAATGCTCTGAGAAGAAGTTGCTATAAATGGTTCACTCCAATGGGCTAATTGAAGTATCAGAAATAGTTTGGGTAAAGGTGTAAGATGAATTGTGTTCACCCGAAATTTATATGTTGAAATCCGAATTCCTAGTCTCTTAGATTCTGACTATATTTGGAGGTAGAGTCTTAAAAAAAAGATTAAGTTCAACGAGGTCATTGGAGTGGGCCCTAATCCCATATAATTGATTAGTGTCCTTAAAGAGGAGGAGATAGGACAGAGAGACACACAAAGAAAGGACCATGTAAAGACATAGGAAGAGGAAGACCATCTACCAGCCAAGAAGAGACCTTCAGAAGAAACCAACCATTTAACATCTTTATTTTGGACTTCTAGTCTCCAGAATTGAGTCAAAATTAATTTCTGTTGTGTAAGCCACCCAGCCCATGATATTTGTTATCGCAGCCTTACTAAACCATTTAAGAAGGGAAAGATTTGAATGGTCTTTGCATCTCCAAGAAAATTAGCAAAATTTTATGCTCCAAAAGGTAGAGTCTAGAAGTTACCAATATTAAAGGAGCCATGTGTTTTTCTTCAGTCGATGAAGTTTAATTTCAACCATTTCATTGCCAGCGGCGTTGACTTTACTTTTTGTGCCTTGATGCTGAAGGACCCTTACAGAATTTGCTAATAATTAAATAATTAAAGAGAACTCTACCTAAGAAAATTCTGCCCCCTCCAGCCATAGCTACATCAGCTAGGTAAATGGAAGCAGAAAGGTCACTGTCATCAGATGTCTTGTCATCGTGATGCCATTAGCCCTCTTTTAAGTGTTTTGAAATCATTCTCAGTGAAGAATATCTCTGAAACCTGTTCTTGGAACTGTTCACACACTCTGCATACAGTGTTTCCCTGCCTAGAGAAGAAGAGTGAGCATGCACATGGCCCTCACGTGCTCAGCACTGTGCAGCCTCTCTTCGGTGCGGTGGGGCGGTCAGAGAGAGACCCCTGGGGTTGATGTCAGCATTGTGGGCAGAGGGGGCCAGACGACGCAGTTCTGTGTAGTTCATGGTAAAGCTTTTTATCTAAACTTAAGAATAATCTATATCAGTAGCATTAACTCTCAGCCAGGTTAACAAAATACACATTTTTTTTTCAAACTACTTTCCAAATCCCTACCTTGTTTTCCACCTGCAATGACTTTATTTACACCCATAATGACTATTCTTTAGTTGGCTAAAGGAAATGCAGATACATGGTACAATTCGTAGACCCAGTGAAGCTGACTCACACTCAGAAGTAGTTTGAGATAATGTAAAGTTTCACTACTTGAAATTAATGCCAGAAAGATACAATTATTGAAAACTCCTTAAGTAAATCTTCTGTTTACATTTTAAATAATTTATTATCTAAAAGACAGATATTGCTGGTAAGTTTGAGGGATCTCCAAGTGTTTGTAATTAGAACTAATTTGTAATCCATGTTATATTTTATATAAATGAATATTTTTTACCTGCCAAGAAATGTTTGATTCTCTTGAGAGTGTTTAGAGATAACCTCCTCCCTGCCAAAAATTGAAATTTTACATTATAAAGTCAGTTACTTGGGAATGTGCTGACACTTTGATTTAGGTGATTTTTTGTATTGTTCTTGGGTTGTCAGTAATATTAATTTAATATTAATTCATATTAATTTTTTAAATTAAGGTTTTAATACCATATTTATTCACATATTTCCCATTTCTGGGGAAATATTTCTGGGGACATTCATTTTTTAGGGTAAAATTTTAAGGTCCTCTTCAAAGCGGCTTATGCTTTTTGCTTTAAAACAAAAATGGTACTCCCATGCTTCCCTCCTTATGCTGTTGCCTAAAAAAGAGAGACAGAAATGAGAGGACTGACTGTATCCATGCTTATCTTCCACTTGACCAGCTAAGACAAGGAGAACACTCAGCCCACCCTTACTCTGCAGCTCTCAAACCACCCCTTCCCCCTCACCACCTCCTCTTCTGCACCCCCCACACCCCACCCCTCACTTAGGCAGGGTGGGAGTACAGAGCTATCACTTTCCTCCAGAAACTTCCAACCCATGGGGATGTAAGAAGAGTTCAGAAATGGGGCTGGAAGCTACTTGTTTTGCACAGGGCCAAATATATGTGAGCCCCAAATCTGGAACTTGAAGGGAACACATACCTAATGGAAATATCACTGTGCTGTCAGTTGTAAATCCCCTCCCTTCTCTTACATTTGTCTGTATCACTATAGCCCTTAAAAAGTCTTGGGCTCCCAGTGGTATTTTTGAGCAGTGTCTTTATGTATGGAAGGAAGAGAGCAGTTAGGAGATTTAGAATCCAATTAACTTTGCACCTGAGTATTGTTGGATTAACTCTGAACATGTCACTCTGCTCTAGTAAATTGAGTAAGAAATATCAGATTAATTATGACTATAAAAGGTGACAATGAGCAAGGTGCTATGATAATTTTTGTTCCCTTTATCCTGCTTATAATAGAAAACATTGTGAATAGTATTTCACAACATGACGTTGTGCATTGCACAATCTGTGTAACAAATATGACAACTCTGCTTAGAGAGTTAAAATTATATAGGTGAGATTTATATAAAGTGAAAGAATGCTTAACTTTTGCTGAGTCATTTGGCTTTTAAACCTCTTAGGACTATCCAGGGAAGATATTAGAATTTTGAATTTTAAAAATGTAGTTAACATCTAAATATCCTTCAATCCACATATATATCCATGATTTTGGAGCTAAATATCAAAAATTTAAAGCCCAGTCCACTGATGTGCTCACATGCTATACCTATTGGCCTTCAATCAAGTATATACACACAAAAATTTTTTTAATTCGAATATTGTGACATACTTGTGCTCAATAACCAAAATGCCATTAAAAGTCTTTCATGGATATTTCTATTTCTGAAAAGATAAAGTAGACAGTTTTCCCCATTCCTCCTATAGGTACATCTAAAAACCCTTGGGTATTATATATAGGTAGAGAGAAGATGAAGAAGGACTGGAGTCCTCAGACCTGAGGAATGGTACTGTAACTTTAATCAAAAATTGCTAATCGTGCAAGGACAAAGTAAATCTCAATTTCTACAAGAGAAGCAGCATCTGTGAAGATCAAAATGATACGAATGTCAGAACTATCAGATAAGGACTTTAAAGCAGCCGTCTGAGCAATTCCTATCACACTTGAAACAGGTGAAATAACAGCCTAAGCAGAGAAACAGTGTTAGCAAATGAACTGTGATCTAAATTACACCTTATCAGAAATTAACTCAAGTGAATCATGAACAAAAGTGTAAAATATAAAACTATGACTGTTTTTTAACATAAGAGAGAATCTTCGTAATCTAGGGATACATAAAGACTTCATAGACTTGACACCAAAGCAAGACAAAGAAAGTCAATCCATTGGTCTTCATCCAAAGTAAAGTTTAAAAATTCCCTCTGTGAAAGACCCTGGTCAGATGATGAAATTAATTAAAATTTAAAATGTAGACAGATATCTTAAAATTCACAATCAAAATGATGTAAAGACAAGCTGCAAACTCAAAGAAATATATCTGACAAAAACCTTACATCTGTAATATACAAAGAATTCTCCTAACAGTAGAACAGAACATGACAAAATCCAAACAACAGTCCTGTAAGAAAATGACAGAAGACATCACTGAAAAGGTTACATGGATGACAAAATACAACAGAAGATGCTCAACATCATTAGCTGTTACAGACATAATAATAACCCCCTCAAAATCCATAAATCTAATTCCCAGAAACTTTGAATATGCTATCTTGCATTCCAAGGGGACTTGCAGCTGTGAATAAGTTTTTAGGAATCTTGCAATGAAACTGTCCTGGATAATACAGCAGGGCCTGATGTAATCACAAGTGTCCTTATAAGAGGGAGGCAGGATCAGAGATAAGAGAAGATGCTATGATACTGCCTTTGAAGATGGGGGAAAGGGCCAGGAGCCAAAGATTATCTCTAGAAGTCGAAAAAAGCTAGGAAATATTCTCCCCTAGAGTCTTCTCTAGAGGCAGTCCTGCATTCTATTCTTCTGACCTCCTGATCTGTAAGGGAATAAATAAATCTGTCTTGTTTCAAGGCACTAAATTTGAGATAATTTCCTACAGCAGCAATAGGAAATTAATTCAACTATCCATTAGAGAAATGGATCTTATTTCTTACAGTAAGATCTTACTACAAACATATGAGAGCAATAGTGACAATGGCAAATACATGTGAGAATGCACAGAAAAGAAATCTTCTTTATATTTCTGTTAGAAATATAAATATAAATGTTAGATTCTCTCTGAAAAATTGTTTGGCAGTTTCTTTAAAAAACCAAGCATATATATTACCATATGATCCAGCAGTTGCACTCCTGGGCATTTATCCTAGGTAAATGAAAATGTATGTCCACACAAAAACCTGTACATGATTGTTCATAGCAGTTTTGTTTGTAAAAGCCAAAAACTTGAAACAAGCAAAATATCCTTCAGTAAGTGTATGGTTAAAATGTGGTACATCCATAACATAGAATACTGCTGCTGCTAAGTCACTTCAGTTGTGTCCGACTCTGTGCAACCCCTTCCCTGGGATTCTCCAGGCAAGAACACTGGAGCGGGTTGCCATTTCCTTCCCCAATGCATAAAACTGAAAAGTGAATGTGAAGTCTCTCAGCCATGTCTGACTCTTCGCAACCCCATGGACTGCAGCCTACCAGGCTCCTCCGTCCATGGGATTTTCCAGGCAAAAGTACTGGAGTGGGGTGCCATTGTCTTCTCCAAACATAGAATACTAGTCACCAATAAAAAAAGGAATAAACTTTTGACACCCACAACTTGGATGGTCTAACGGCATTATACTTAGTAAACAAAGCCAAATCTCATACTATATGATTCACTCTACATAATATCCTCAAAATGATGTAATTATAGAGATGAAAAGCAGGTTTTCAATTACAAGGGATTAGAGATGTTGGGCAGCTGGGGGCAGGTTGTGACTGTAAAGGTGTAGCTTGAGGGAAATCTTTATGGTGATAGAATTGTCTTGTGTGTTTATTATGGTGATGGTTACATAAATCTATGCCTGTGATAAAAGAACAGAGCTATACATGCAATGTCAAGTTACCAATTCGATGACATACTGTAATTATGTAAGACAGAACCGTTGGTTGAAACCAGGTTATGGATACTTGCACCTTGAGGTGCTATCTTTGCAACTCTTCTGAAATTATAATTCTTTTTTTTTTCTTATGTATAATCCAGTCATTTATTATGAAAATTTAACTTTATAGTTTAAAAAACTTGTATTTTGTAGAGTGTGTATGTATATATACTTTCTTTTTTTTCATTTATTTTTATTCATTGGAGGCTAATTACTTTACAATATTGTAGTGGTTTTTGCCATTCATTGACATGAATCAGCCATGGGTTTACATGTGTTCCCCATCCTGATCCCCCCTCCCACCTCTCTCCCCATCCCATCCCTCTGGGTCTTCCCAGTGCACCAGCCCTGAGCACTTGTCTCATGTATCCAACCTGGGCTGGTGATCTGTTTCACACTTGATAATATACATGTTTCAATGCTATTCTCTCAGATCATCCCACCCTCGCCTTCTCCCACAGAGTCCAAAATTCTGTTCTATACATCTGTGTCTCTTTTTCTGTCCTGCATATAGGGTTATCGTTACCATCTTTTTAAATTCCATATATATGCATTAGTATACTGTATCAGTGTTTATCTTTCTGGCTTACTTCACTCTGTATAATGGACTCCAGTTTCATCCATCTCATTAGAACTGATTCAAATGTATTCTTTTTAATGGCTGAGTAATATTCCATGGTGTATATGTACCATAGCTTTCTTATCCAATTGTCTGCTGATAGGCATCTAGGTTGCTTCTATGTCCTGGCTGAAATTATAATTCTTTTTAAGTTAGAAAAAATTGTGGCAAAAAGTGGGATGGAGTCAACTGATATCTGTCCAAAAGAGATAGCTAAAAGTTTAATTAATGGTGAAGCTTTCTTTGTTTAGAAAAACCAAGATATAGATATAATAGAAAGGATTTTTAGTTACTTTTCATATCATTTTTATTTTTTCAACTTGAAATACGTTATGCATACAAAAGCATACATAAAATAAATACTTAAATGTCACTCTAAAAATTGAATATAAACAAAACCTTAGAAAGACCCTGTATTTGACAGTTATGACAGCCCTTCTGTGCCATAGAGATAACCTCTCTCCTGACATCTGTGATAATCCCCTGGCTAAAATGGTTCCTTTCTGATGGGAGAGGAAGCCAGAAACTTACTCATGAGGTCGATAGAAAATCAAAGAGGTGTTAGAGAAAGTATTCATAAAAGCATTTAATAATACTATTATAGTCAAAATTCAAGATTAACATAAAGTGCTTATTTCCTTTTAAAGTTCTATCTATTTTGGCTCAGTTAGCAACACTTGTTTAATAAAATACTTAAAATCCCATAGCCAAAACTAAAGAACAGGAAATAAATTAATCCTGTTACCAGACATTCTTGTTCTCTCTTTTTAATGTGTATGTGTGCTTTCCTTGTGTCTTGGTCCAGATGAGAATATCAAGAATAAACACTGTTTATCAGTGTTGCACAATTACAGCAAAAATAGTCCCCTTCTGTGTATTTATCTCTGAGTACTAAATCATGAATCCCTGTCTGTTTTGGGCTTTATATTAATGACACATACTACTTGTTTTCTCCTGTGAGCTGCATCTTTTGCTACTGTTATGTCTTTAAGATTTGTCTTTCATGAGCCTGGCTGTAGTTCTTTACTTTCCAAAGCTAAACAGTATTCTCTTTATGAAATGATTACTGGTGAACTTTCTGGCCCTCTGCTATTAAATATTAGGCCCAACCCCTTTTTCTCTTTTCTTAGGAGCAAGTCTGAACAGAGAAAATGCATTCTCAGGTTTTTCCAGCCAGGTCCAGCTGGAGCTGAGAATAGGAGGATTACTTTAAAACCGAGTTCCTTGTTGGAAAGTCACTGGCCTGCCTTGTGGCATTCACATTCTACAATGCCAGTTTCATTAGTAATGGCAATGCTTTAGCCTCCATTTGCCTCACTCCTCTTGACCGAATTCTCAGTTGTTACAGTTAGGCAGGGAAGAAAAGGATTGCATATTTTTTTCCTGCTTTGAAACCGCACATTGACATTCTAATAACCAAATTTATTATTTTTCTTGATCTTTCGATTGTGTTGATGTCTCCCTCTTTCTTGAATTCCCCCTTCCCTGGCTCCATCCACATTGTTATGGTTCTCCTCTTCTTGTTGAGTTTTCTCTTTTTAAGATCTTGTGTATAATAGACCTTGAATCTTTACCATATGCCAGACTCTGCTGGAGGCTTATTTGTTTACTCTTCTAGATTAATTTTAGGATAAGTTTTTCAAGTGAAAAAATTGTCTTATTGTATGTAATGCATGCATTGAGTTGGGAATCATGAGTATCTTCTGATATTTATTTCCCCAACCTGGTGGTAGCAGTGTAATTGCCGAGTGGTGTCTGACTCTTGTGACTCCATGGGCTGAAGCCTGCCAGACTCCTCTGTCCATGGCATTCTCCAGGCAAGAATACTGGAGTGGGTTGCCATTTCCTTCTGCAGGGGATCTTCCTGACCCAGGAATTGAACCCAGATCTCCTGCCTTTGTAGGCCGATTCTTTACTAACTGAGCTATGAGGGAAGATCCAATACACCTGCGATGCGTGCATTTTCTTAGTACTATGTTAGTTCAGTCGCTCAGTCATGTCTGACTCTTTGCAACCCCATGGACTACAGCAGGCCAGGCTTCCCCGTCCTTACCAACGCCTGGAGCCTGCTCAAACTCATGTTCATCAAGTCGGTGATGCTATCCAACCATCTCATCCTCTGTCATCCCGTTATCCTCCCACCTTCAATCTTTCCCAGCATCAGGGTCTTTTCCAAACAGTCAGTTCTTCACATCAGGTGGCCAAAGTATTGGAGTTTCAGCTTCAGCATCAGTCCTTTCAATGAACATTCAGGACTGACTTCCTCTAGGATTGACTGGTTTAATCTCCTTGCAGTCCAGGGACTCTTAAGAGTCTTCTCCAACACCATGGTTTAAAAACATTTATTCTTCTGTGCTCAGCTTTCTTTATAGTCTAACTCTCACATCCATACATGATTACTGGAAAGACCTTGACTAGATGGATCTTTGTCGGCAAAGTAATGTCTCTGCTTTTTAATATGCTGTCTAGGTTGGTCATAGCTTTTCTTCCAAGGAGCAAGCATCTTCTAATTTCATGGCTGCAGTCACCATCTGCAGTGATTTTGGAGCCCAAGAAAATAAAGTTTCTCACTGTTTCCATTGTTTCCCCATCTATTGAAGCGATGGAATAAGATGCCATGATCTTCGTTTTTTGAATGTTGAGTTTTAAGACAACTTTTTCACTCTTCTCTTTCACTTTCATCAAGAAGCTCCTTAGTTCTTTGCTTTCTGCCATAAGGGTGGTGTCATCTGCATATCTAATGTTCATGATATTTCTCCCGGCAATCTTGATTCCAGCTTGTGTTTCTTCCAGCCCTGCGTTTCTCATGATGTACTCTGCTGCTGCTGCTGGTAAGTCGCTTCAGTCGTGTCTGACTCTGTGCGACCCCATAGACGGCAGCCCACCAGGCTCCCCCGTCCCTTGGATTCTCTAGGCAAGAACACTGGAGTGGGTTGCCATTTCCTTCTCCAATGCAGGAAAGTAAAAATTGAAAGTGAAGTCGCTCAGTTGTGTCTGACTCTTAGAGACCCCATGGACTGCAGCCTACCAGGCTCCTCCGTTCGTGGGATTTTCCAGGCAAGAGTACTGGAGTGGGTGCCATTGCCTTCTCTGGATGTACTCTGCACATAAGTTAAATAAGCAGGGTGACAGTACACAGCCTTGACATACTCATTTCCCAATTTGGAATCAGTCTATTGTTCCATGTCCGGTTCTAACTGTTGCTTCTTGACCTGCATACAGATTTCTCAGGAGGCAGGTCAGTTGATCTGGTATTCCCATCTCTTGAAGAATTTTCCACAGTTTGTTGTGATCTACATAGTCAAAGGCTTTGGCATAATCAATAAAGCAGAAGTAGATGTTTTTCTGGAATTCTCTTGCTTTTTCTATGAGCCAATGGATGTTGACAGTTTGATCTCATAAACTGTATATTGATTTAAATTACAGTTTAAATTTAAATTACAGTTGACTTAAATACATAATCTGCATTTAAGTCATACATATACTGTATTTGAAGTGAAGTGAAGTGAAGTCGCTCAGTCGTGTCCGACTCTCTGCGATCCTATAGACTATAGCCTACCAAGCTCCTCTGTCCATGGGATTTTCCAAACAAGAGCACTGGAGTGGATTGCCACTTCCTTCTCCAGGGGATCTCCCTGACCCAAGGATCAAACCCAGGTCTCCCCCATTGTAGGCAGTCGTTTTGCCATCTGAGCCACTAGTGAAGTCCAAACTGTGTTTAAATCATACATAATCACATATAAACTGTACATAAATGTACACAATGTACATAAATTTTACATAAACTGTATTTTTAAAATATATATATTTAAATAAAGATTTACATAAATGGCATAATTAACATTGTGAATCTTGCTTTTCACTCAACACTATATTTCAGTATGTATAAGGCAAACTCACTCATTTTAGCTGCCATATAAAATTTTATTGTTTATGTGCCTATTCTTCTACTTGTTTGAATTGCCATGTTAAATATTGCTAGGTGTTTCCTTGTGCACATGTTCAAGTTAGCATATATACCTGAGAATGAGTGTTTAACTTTACAAGTTATTACCAAATCACTTTCCCAAGTGGTTGTACCAATTTGCACTCCTGCCAGAGGTTTATCAGAGTTCCTTTTTGACTACATGCTTACTGACACCTGGTATTAACCTACTATTAAGTTTTAAAGCTTGAAATGTTGTCATTGTAGTTTTAATTTTTATTCCCCAAATCCCTAGTGAAGTAGAGCATCCTTTTAATTTGTTATTGAGTTTTCTCATCTGTGAGTTACCTACTCCTATCCTTTGCCATTTTTTACTTGGGTCTTCTTATAGATCTGTAGGAATTGTCTGCAAGTTCTGAATAGTGACACTTTTTCACTTAAACTCTTGATAATTTCTCCTCATGTGCCACTGCCATTTAACTGAGCTTATAGTTCTTTTTTTAATACATATTTTTCTTTTTATGTAGTTAAATTTATCGCACTTTTCTTCTACAATCTACTCCTTTCTGCTTCAGTATTGTGAAAATATTCTAACTTCTACAAAAAATTTTTAGAAGTTTTGTGTTTCACAATTTGATCTTCAATTCACCTGAAACATTTTTCGTATGTTATATGAAGAAAAATGAAGGTGAAAAAGTGGATAGAATCATTAGACCTCTATATTATCTGTCAAAACTGAGATAAATGAGGCACAGCCTCTGTACCTTACCTTTGAAGGGAATCTCTGTTTAACATGCTAAGTCAGGATTTCATACTTTTATTGACAGTGTCACTTGCTTCACTCATTTAAGGGCTTTCTAAAGTATGTAAATAGGTTGTTTTATTTTTTCTGGAAACTGGAATGTATGGCAAAGTACTTCATTTTCCCTACATGATAGATGATTATTAGTAAATAGAAAGATATCAACTCTTTCAAAACTGCTGCTTTGCTTCAGTTAATGAGGTGCTATGTTAGAACCAGAAGGACTGGTCAGCAAAAACCAGTGGGAAACGGATATAAGCATCTTGTCTCTTGAATCAGCTAATCAAAGCAATGTGAATTTCCAGAATGAAGGACACATCCAAATATACCTGTGTAAATATAATCCAAAGGCAAGAATAAAGAATTCTTTAGGTTTTCCCCATCTGGATCAATAGACCATCTCCTGATGGCTTACTGGGTCAGCACTAAACAAGAATTTACTTTATAGCTTTATAGCAGAGCTTTTTTATTGTGCCTTTGCTAGAAAATGGGATTTCTGTATACCATGAATCTGCTAACAAAACTTTTCCCCATATCTGGGGATGGAATCACTTAATAGATATTCTATAAATATTTTCTATCCAGTTAAAATATATCTGAACAAGAAGGCTAAACCTGACTGCTGAATCTGTCTATCCAGAGAACCCTTTAGGTGGACAGCCACGCTTCACTAGTGAGTCCTTGGCCTCCTGACATTCTTTTTGCCTTCCCGTGCTCCTGGCCACCATGCCAATAGAGCCACGCTCCATCAGGAAACTCACTTGGCCAATAAAATACAGAGGCCAAAAGAATACAACATTGTACCTACAGTAAACAATAATGTAGGGTGCACTTAAAAAATTGTCAAGTGGGTAGATGTCATGCTAAGTGTCCTTACTGCAATAAAATAATTTTTTTTAAAAAAAGGATTTATTTCCCTTAGTATCTTCACAGAATAGCTTAAGGACAAAACGGGAGGAAGATGAAGAGTCAAATACAGCTTTCACAAGTAACTAGCAGAGGTCAGAGTGGTGATATTAGCTTTTACAGGTTGCTTAGTAGTGAGAAAAATGTGAGTAAAAGTCAAGACTCAAGAGTGGCTAAAATCATTAGCATGAATGTTCTAGAGTGACTAGTTTTATGTTGTCTCCTTATGGAAAAAAAAGATTGTTACCAGTTGACTACTCTTGTGAAATAGGACAGGAAGGATAACAAATATGAAGACATCATGTTTTTTAATGGTTTCATCCCATGCTAATTGACACTGAAAGTGAAAGTTGTAGTTGGTCTGTAACTACAGACCCTTTAAGTTGCCTAAGTCAAATCAGTAACCTAAAGGATAGACACATCAATGTTTT
Organism: Muntiacus reevesi; assembly: GCF_963930625.1. NCBI lineage: Eukaryota > Metazoa > Chordata > Mammalia > Artiodactyla > Cervidae > Muntiacus > Muntiacus reevesi. Next base: position 93,024,460 of record NC_089252.1, read on the forward strand.
TTTATGCTTCCAGTTGGATTAGTTAATCCAACTGAGAAAAGTTAGGATTTCAACAGATATAGAAAACGAACTAGTGGTTATCAGTAGGGAGAGGATGGGGGAAGGAGAAATATAGGGTTAGGAGAGTAAAAAATGCAAGCTATTATGTACAAAATAAATAAGCTACAGGGATATTATACAGCACAGGGAGCGTAACTGGTATCTTATAACTGTAAATGGAATATAATTGTAAGTATGCATTACTATGTTGTACACTGGAAATTTATATAATATTGTAAATCAGCTATATGTCAGTAAAAAATAAAAAGTCAGGATGTTGTTATCTTTATCAATAGCTGTTTCCATTCATGACATCTTATCTAGAAGACTTTTAATTGATAGAGACAAAAGGTAAACATTAACTAAAGTTCAAACCAGAAAAATTTACTGTGAGAAAGTCTTATAAAATGTTCTCTATTATTTACTTAAAGAAGGCTTAACTTTACACTTTTAAGGAAAGAAATTCAGCCTTTTGTGATAACATTATGAAGACATAACATCAGAACACAATAGTCTGAAGAAGTGAACTTAACACAGTTATTGTATTAGGCAACTTGGGATACATATTGATTTGTGGGAAGTATAAGAAGCCTATCCTCTAAAGAGCTCAAACCTACCCTAATTCAGCTCCAAGAATTGCTTTGATAACTCTCTCTTGGGAAAATTAGATGAAAGCTTGCCCTAGCAGTGATTAAGAGATTTATGGGATTTATACACCAACATGAAAGCTCAGGATTTTAGGCTTGTACTAATTGTTCCAACCCTAGGTCCCCAAAGTCTGACTCCACTGTTGAGATATCTTAAAGGATATTTCAAAATGTGCTTCAGGAGTCCCACAATTATTTAATTCAAACATTAGTTCATACATTTTTAGATATTATTTAAACTGTAATAGACTGTAATAGGAGCTTCCCTGGGGGCTCAGCGGTAAAGAATCTGCCTGCAATGTGGAAGCCACAGGAGACGAGGATTTGATCCCTGGTTTGGAAAAGTCCCCTGGAGAAGGGCATGGCAACCCACTCCACTCTTGCTGCCTGGAGAATCCCATGGACAGGCAGTCCATAGAGTCACAAAGAGTTGGACTCCACTGAAGTGACTTAGCACGCATGCCAACTATAATAGATGCAATTTTTCAAAAGTGTTGAATATCAAATTTTAACACATTAGAGAGAATTAGTGCCTGATCTCATGTGTTCACATGCAATCACTGAGGTACAGATGTGAAAATAATAGTTGCTTTAACCTCTTTTGCATATAGTTGAACTTACCAATGCAGTATTAATCTTAAAAAGTGTATGTGACTTTACATACATGTTTTACTTTTGCGTATGGAAATGTCATTTTATTTTATTATTTTTAATGAAGTATTTTTGATTTACAGTGTTGTATTAGTATTATGTGTATAGCAAAGTGATTCAGTTATACATATTTATATTATTATATATATGTACAAGTATATATGTATGCATAAATATATGTATATATATACATGTACACATTGTTTTCCAGATTCTTTTCTCTTATAGCTTACTACAAAATATTGAGTATAGTTCCCTGTGCCATACAGTAGGCTCTTGTTGGTTATCTCTTATATATAGGAGTATGTGTAAGTCAATCCCATCTCTTAATTTACATATCTTTTTAGTATTAAATAATTATTCAGGACTGTACATGTCTGTCACATTAGATTGTAATTTTGCATCAGCTTTTGTGTTTGCCAATAATTTTTATAATATGAATAAGACTATGCAGTCTGTAGTCATACCATCCTGCCTACTGCAGACAATATAAGCAGTGAAGGCAAATCTTGAATTTAATGCAAAGCAAAGACCATTTTACTCTTTTGAAATTTTAAGTGACTCTCTATTTACTAGAGACAAGCACTGAAGTATACAGGAGACTTTTTAAATAACTACACCAAATGTCACATTATAAGATAATTTTTTAAAATCTTTTCTACAAAAAAAAAAACTTTGTTTTTTAATCATCTTCCCTGAAATTTAAACACTTACCTACCTTATTATGTGAGCAATAGATGGATAACAAAATGAATAAATGCAGGAAAATATCTAGCATCCTCTGTAATGTTTCAGAATCAGTTTAAGTGTCCAGTACCCTGAGAATGCAAAATGAATGACTTAGAGAAGTGTCATTTCTTCTATATTACGAATTAGGAATTTCTCCCTATTGTGCAAACAAAATAAAATACAAAGCAATGATTTGTCAAAACTGATAAAAGAGTAAAACTGTCATCATTACTGTAATAATAACCGTTGCTTCAAATAATGAGTGTTTCAAAACAGTCTAATTATATCCTCTGGTTTTATAAATAAATGAAAAAGCAGATTGAAATGACTGAATTTCTATTTGTGCCTATTTTATGTCTCCAGAGTCTATAAAAGATAACATTTGAAATATAACGTCCACTTTTGCTTAAAGCTTTTGAAAACTGTTGTGTTAATACAAAGATGAAAATTACTAGCTTTTAATTTGTACAAGTAAACATTCAGTATACTTCCATGGCCATCCCTAAGTTTTATTTGGTTTTGTTGTTATTTAGGTTCTGCAGATCTAACATCTAATTCTCATATTGAAAACTGCATCCACTCAAGACAGCCAAGTTCAGCACTGTCCTCTAAGAAATAGATTCCCCTCCAAAAAAATCTCATTTATACCATCTCTGGTATTTACCAAGGTTATTTTGTAGGTTTGCATGTTCAATCTAGCAGTTAAGTGGATTCTAAATTTCTTCTGATCCCCTGTTACTGTTTGAGTGAACTGTCATCCTATTCATCGCGCTTTCTAAGTTATAGCTTCCAAGTGTGAATTGCTAGCTTCCCACAGGCATGCGAAGTCAGTCACGGGATTAAGCTAAATGTTCTGCTCAGGTTTATCTGAAGGAGAATTCTCTGTTAAAGAAAACAGCAGAGCATGAAGAAAGACTCTCTTTTAACAAGAGGCACAATTTAGAGAAAAACTTAGAAAGATACCAGGTGAGCTTAGATATTTTGCTTACTCACTTTCAGCTCTATTGCTCAGTGTTCAATTTAACCTGAAGTTTCCCTTCAAAGCTCACTGAATCCCTTGCAATCTGATTTTTTTTTTTAATTTTTCTAGGACTTCTTTAAGGAATTAACATCTTATTCACTGAGGTCAGTTATCAAAATTACTGTAGCTTTTCTTCTTTTCAGACCATTTATACCATAATCGTATCTCGACAGCAGCCAGCCTCTGTCCACTTAAAATTTATAAAGAAAAACATTTCATCTGGTTTCTCAAGTTACTTGTGTTGTTTCTCTTCTCCTTTATATGCCTCTCACCCAATAGAAAAGGAGAGATTAGAACATAACAGGCATGGCAGTAATTATAGTTTGCTTGAGGTGCTTCCAAGCCTCCTTTTTTGATTGGAATGGGATTTCATTTATTCTAGGCTTGTGTGCTGTCTTCTACCACCTGCCCTCTACATGCACATAAATGGTTTTCAGCATCACAGTCTGACCTATTTAAATGAATCCAGACTCCATTTCTTGGAATTTAACTTTTTAAAGAAAGGTATACCTGGACACATATTAAAATGGTTCTAAATGGAACTCTAAAGCGGCTTCTCCAAAATGTCTTATAAACGGAAAATACCATTCGTGGAAGTGACAGATGAAAATGGCAGTTTTCTCCCTCTCTGTGTAATTCCTTGTCTGTCTCCCTTAACTCTAGATCATGTTGGAACTCGCAGGGCTCTATCAAGGTAAGAGGTCAGGGTAGATCCACAGAAACCAGGGGAGCAGGGTGAGGAAATTCGGAGTGGGGATCCCAGCCAACATTTGGGTGCTCTGTTCCTTCTGTTTGCTAACTGTATCCTAGCCATGGATTCACTCACTTAGTTCTGGCCCCGGAGCCACCGGATTCCTGGAGTTGTATTTTAAAGCCGAATGAATGGATTCAGAGAGCTATAAAGAATGGGGCCAGCTAGGGCAGTGGCTCTGAGCCACGGAGGCCAGAACCCAGGAGGACTTTACCCTTCTCAAATTGAGCGTTGCTTTAGCAGTTTTGTATTTTAGAGCCATGTGGTACCACATACTGAGCCAGTTTCTTTTGGATTGATGTCATGTAATTCTGATGTTTTGATGTAATTCTTCAGTTGGTACATAGAATGAGTTAGGGTTCCCTAGGAAAAGTATTACTAAATTTTTTTTTTATTATTTTACAATGTTAATTAGTAATACAAAATTTTAAAAAGGGATTCAAAGAAAAAATGCACTCTCCCCTCTGACCCTCTCCTTCCGTTTTGCCAATGTCCAGATAAGCAATATTGTTTTTGGTTTATTTTATATATTTCCAATGTTTTTTCATCCTTACACAAACAAATATAAATGTATGCCTGGATTTTCCCCTTTCTCTATGAAACAGTGTTTCGTACTTTGCTTTTTTCACTTGGTAATGTATCTGTGGTCTTTCAGTATCGATACATGAAGAGCTCCCCTATTCTTTACACAGCAGCACAGTATTCCATTGTATTGATCCACATGATTTATTAACTAGTCCCTCCAGTATTCTTCCCGAGAGGATCCCCATGGACAGAAGAGCCTGGTGGACTGTAGTCCATGGGGTCACAAAGAGTCAGAGATGACTGAGTGACTAGCACAGCACGGCACAGATGAAATATAAAGTGTTGCCAATGGTTCTGCTATTTCAAATATTGTTGCAAATATATTTATCAGTTACTGCATTTTGACTTAGCTTACATCATTTTCAGCTAAGACTAAATTTTAATGTCAACATAAATACCTCGTCTTATAGCTTCTGAACTTCCACAATCATAAAGGAACTTTCTCGTGTATTCTTCTAATGATTTTATGATTTCACTTTTTACTTGTGTATTTTTGATCGACTTGGAATTTATCTGGTAGATCAGTGCATCAGGTTTGGACACAGCTTTTTTCTTTATACTCATCCAATTGTACCAATGCCATTTTTTGACTACTCTATATTTATTCCACTAACCTGAGATCGCTTCTTTACTGTGTGGCATGTGTTTGAGTCAATTTCTGTATTTTCTTTTTTGTTTCATTGATTTCTCTGTTTAGTCTTGAACTGCTACTGCAGTGTTTAAATTATTGACTTATTAGGGTATGAATTTCTGTCTATTACAGCTAGTCTCACTTTATAAAGCTAGTCTGCTTTTCTTTTCCCGAGTTTTTATTTGGAGGATAATTTTGTTTATTTTGCCATGTGAATTTTATTTTATATTGTTTTTATATTTTTTATATAGAGAGAACTTTTCTAATAAAAAATATGAAGACTATTAGTATTTTTATTGGCATTATAACATTAAATTTTAAATTTACATAGGAAGAATTTATATTTTTATGGTATCTAGAACATTAATACATCTTTCTTTTTGGTATCCTTTGACCATGTTTTAAAGCTATTTTTATGTTTTTAAGTCTTGCATATTTCTCAAATTTATTCCCTTTTACTTTTTCATTTAATACTATAAATGAGATATTTTTTCCATTATATCTTCTTAGTTTTTTTTCATCCTAATATGCTTGGTTATTGTCATGAATGATAGGGGAAAAGGGATAACCTGCAAGTCATTCAAATTTTTCAAAGAGACAGGCCTTTATAATGATGTTTGAGAATGAACATCTGTAAAATCTGAGGCTTTCTGATAGAAAAGAATCACAACCTTGAGAAGTCCTTGTATAGAAAATGCTAATTGGTACCAGTTTTATTTGGCTTCATCAGTTCTCAGAACTTTGCCACAACCCTACAGATAAATTTGTCCAGCCACCGAAAAATTGCCATTTCTCAGAATTCATTTGCATCAGTTAAGGAAAGTTCCATTTAATTTTTAATTTTAATGCTTATTTTTTAATGTACTTAAGGTAAAGACTATATCGTTAATAAGAGTAAACTCTTGACCCATAATTTAAAATTCCCTGCTCGCTGACTCCAACCTACTTTTTCATCCTTCACATCCCAGAATTGAAGTACTCACTATTTCTTCCACAGTCACATACTTTTCCACCTTCAGATATCTGAGCACCCTATTATCATCGTCCGGAATACATCTAACTTCCACCAGTCAAAATTCTATCCACATAAGGCCCCACCTCTAATAGTTCTAATCGGATAGTACTTTCATAATAGTTCTTTCTTATCATTTAACTTTAGAAACTTTCTTTTTTTGGTTACTAATTTTGAATTGGGATGTAATTGAGATTTAACATTGTGTAAATTTAAGGCATACAGCCTGTTTATTTGATACACTTATATATCACAAAATGATTACCCTCATCCTGTTAGCTAACGCCACCATCATCCCACATAATTCCCACTTCTTTTTTTGTGGTAAGAACATTTAACATCTATTCTTTTAGCAACTTTCAAGTATGTAATAGAGTATTTTTACCCATACTCATCATTAGATTCCCCAACTTGTTTATCGTTTAACTGAAAGTTTCTACCTTTAAATCAATATCTCCCCACTTCCCCCGACACTGGTAACCACAATTCTACTCTCTGTTTCTATGACTTTGGCTTTTTTCAATTATATGTGTAAGTGATATTATGCAGTATTTGTCTTTCTGTGTCTGACTTATTTCACTCAATTTAATGCCCTCAGGGTCTATCCATGTTGTCACACATGGCAGAATTTTTTCTTTCTTGTGGTTGAATAATATTCCATTGTTATGTATACACCACATATTCTTTATTCATCCATTGACAGACACTTAGGTTGTTTACATATTTTGGCTATTGTCAGTAATGCTACAACGAACCTGGTAGTACACATATCTTTTTGAGATCCTGATTTCATTTCTTTTGGATATATATATCCCAAAGTGAGATTTGCTGGATAATGTAGTAGTTCTGTTTTTAATTTTTTGAGGAATCTCTACACTGTTTTCAGTAGTGACTCTACCAGTTTACATTCCTAGCAAAAATGCAAAAAGAGCCCCCCCCCCCCTTCCCTTCATCCTCACCAACACTTATCTTTTTTCCTTTTGATGATAGTCATCCCAACAGATGTGAGGTGATAGTCATTGTGGTTTTGGTCTTCCATGATAGTTCTAATCAGACTGGTTATCCCTGCTGAATGTCTGCTACACGTTACCTACAGGTCTCTCTGGTAACATAACCCCCCCGCCCCTCCTGCCACAAAAGGTCCACACCCTGATCCTAGGAACATATGAGTATGTTACACAGCCAGGAGGCTTTGCAGAATTAAGGTTAGAAAACTTTAGCTAGGGTAGCCTGTATTGCACAGCACATGAGCCTTATAAGCAAAGAACTTTCTTCACCTGGACTCAGAGATTGGAAGCTTGAGAGGGACTCATTGCTGGCTTACGAGTGGAAGCAGCAACATTAAAACCTGAGAAGGAAACGGGTTTTGCAGAAAACCAATGAGCTTGTAAGAAATACTGAGATCCACATAAGAATTGCAGTCCCAGCTGATAACATTGATTCTGGCTAGATGTTAACTTTTGGCTAATATTTTTGGAGTATGCAAAATTCAAATCTAAAGAGCATTAGGGACATTGAGATTGTTATCATGGACGGAAAGAATTGGAGATAAAGTAGACATTCACCTTCTCTCAACAGAACTAGCCCAAGTGAAAAAAATCATGGGAAGACTGACTAATAAGAAGTGGAAAACACATTGGGTTAATGATGATGGCATCAGCAGAGAAAGAGATAGAAACTTTTAAACAAGCAGGTATTATCTCCTCAAAAGACTTGACAAGTTGTGCGTATGTGTGAGTCTAAGATGGTGTAGGTGTTCTGGGGACGGCTTTTGTCCTGACTTAAGTCAACTGGGTAATAGGCTTAAGGTAATTGACCAACCTCGACAGCATATTAAAAAGCAGAGACATTGCTTTGCCAACAAAGGTGTGTCTAGCCAAAGCTATGGTTTTTCCAGTAGTCATGTATGGATGTTAGAGTTGGACTATAAAGAAAGCTGAGCATCGAAGAATTGATGCTTTTGAACTGTGGTGTTGGAGAAGATTCTTGAAAGTCCCTTGGACTGCAAGGCGATCCAACCAGTCCATCTAAAGGAAATCAGTCCTGAATATGCACTGGAAGGACTGATGCTAAAGCTGAAACTCCAATACTTTGGCCACCTGATATGAAGAACTGATTGATCAGAAAAGACCCTGATGCTGGGAAAGATTGAGGGCAGGAGGAGAAGGGGACGACAGAGGGTGAGATGGTTGGATGGCATCACCGGCTCTATGGATATGAGTTTGAGCAAGCTCTGGGATTTGGTGATGAACAGGGAAGCCTGGCATGCTGTGGTTCATGGGGTTGCAAAGAGTCAGACACCACTGAGCAACTGAACTGAACTGAAGGTAACTGGGACATTTGTAGTAAAGGAAAGTAAAGAGAATTGAAAGTTTGGTACTTGATTGTCAAAGAAAAGAACAGTAATGAATTGAAGAACAGATCAATTCACCCTTTCTCCTAACTTACAAGTCACTGAGCCTACTCTCAATCATTATTTTTAGAAAAAAATAATGATGATTAAATGGATGAGAAATAGCAGAAAACTCATGGTTTACAGAACCATTCATCACAGTTGTAACCAAAGCACTGCATTGTATTCATTATGGATCATAAGAAAAATTGCTCATTTCTATTGAAATTTTTTTTGCTCTGATGAAGTATTATGCATATATTACAAGGTGACACAAATAGTATCATGATGAGCATGATTTTAGAAAGAGTTCTTTATTGATTAAAAGCTATAAAGCTTTCTCTGCATAATTCTAAGTTATGCCATATTTCTTTTCACAAATTTCTGTGGTTATCTTTCTGGCTTTAAATATTTCTGGGAACATCAACATTATGTAAGAAAGTACTGTATTTTTATAGCATCTGTTGGCCCCTAAATATTAGGTATATTTGAGGGAATAAGTGCATATTTCTGAAAAGTCCTGTCATCAGATATTCAAAGGAGTCTGAATACTATTACTGAGATAATATTAGTAGTAGGAAGAATCTCTGTTCCAGAGCTTTGCAGGCATGATTCCTCTTTACTCTTGATGTACAAGCTTTCTATTTCTGGCTGAAACTGCATCGTGGCCCAGTGTGTGTTCTGTTGATCTCCAATAATGGTTTCACATTTGTGAGAATGGGTGTTCATGCTTGACCTTGTGTGGGGGAGTCCAATAAAATAAATAGAGATAATTTAAATATTGTGACTGGCAAGGATGAAAAATTCTGCCATGTTTTCTTTCTATTTTTAAGCTTTTAGCAAACTTTCCACAGTTAACGCTTTTTCAATCTTTCTTAGATGAGAAGGGACTTCCCTGGAAGTCCAGTGGTCAGGATTCTGAGCTTTCACTGCGGAGGGCTCTGATTCAGTCCCTGGTTGGGGAACTAAGATCCCATAAAGCCAGGGCACGGCCAAAAAAAAGACTAGTAGATGTAATTTGTAATTCACAGGAAGCACAATTTTCTGATAATGCGAGACACAGTGTAAATAAACAGATACCTAAGTTCAGTCATAATAAGAGACTGGCTCTCAGCATGATTAAAAAACATGTATTTAAATCCTCCGTGGTGACCCATGACTCTCAGAATAAATCCCTTCAATTAGCTTTGTGATCTAGCCCCAGTTTTCATCTACAAGTTTATCTATAATGGGGCTTTCTGGCTTAGGCACTGTTAACATCAGGGCCACATAATCCTTTGTTGTAGGAGACTTGTGCATTGTCATGTTTGGCATCACCCCTGGCCTCCACCAACTTGAAGCCAGTAGCCTCCCCACACACTCAGCTGTGGCAAACAACAACATCTCCAGACGTTGACAAGTGTCCCCTGGGAGCCAAAACCTTCCCTGGTTGAAAGTCGCCAGTGGATATATAGCCTTTTACTCCCTCAAACTTGACCTCCCCACCGTAATGAGTTCTTTTCCATTTCAGATGCACACTGTTCTTTCTCCTCTGTATTTGTGTACCTTCTATCCCCTTTACGTACACAACACTCTCCCCACTCCTCTGTGTCTAGTGGCCTCCGTCTTTTTAGGGCTCAGCTTAGATGTCTGGGTGAGGCGAGTACAGCTCTCACCAGCCTCTCCCCTTCCGATGAATGGTCCTACTCTCTGGAGTGGTGGAGTGTCTGCTTGTCTACATCACCTGTTAAACCAGAAGTCACAAGATGTCAGGGATCATTACCAGGTTTCTCACGAGTGTGTCACCACTGCCTGGCACATATTCGATACACAGTAAAGAGTTGTTGAATAAACTAACATTTTAGCCAAAAGATTAGTAATGCCATAGTGCTACTTTTAAAAATAGTTTTTTCCTACAGTTATTGAGCATTAAAATGTCAAAAAAAAATAACTAACCTTGGAAAAAATCTGGTACAACATGTGTCAAACACAAATCACTGTTTCAACTTCTTTCTTTTCATGCTTTTGACCTTTGTAAAGTTTCTTGGCTAAATTAATTTTATATTTAAAACCTATATTTTATCACAATTTGGCAGATTTTTGTTTGCTGTCTATTAACACAGTAAAGGTCACATCATTAGATTAAATCTGACGGCAGGAAAAAACACAGTAATTTGCCAATGGGAAACATGAAAAAGACTTCATTTTTTATGTTGTCTTACACTTTTTACCTTGGGGTTGAATTTAAATGCTATTATTCAAAATTGAAAATTATGTCCGAAGTGAATCTGGGAAGGACAAAAAAAAAGAAAGATCACTTAGAAGTTCAACTTTAAGACCATGTTTATTTCATACAATTAAATCATAGAAAGGTGCTTAAAATATCTTGGGTGACAAGGGATTTTAAAAGCTACTAAATAATAGCTGCTTATTATAAGTAGGTCGAAAACCCTCAGCTATGTGTTTCACTTTGTTTCTTATCACTAATGTTCTTTCTAATGATAAAATAATTTCCAGCAGTATGTACATACTGGACAGATAATTATTTGATGCCTACCAAACTGGATACAAACTACAGTCCATTCTTGATAGTGGTGTGTGGGATGCAGGGCAATGCTCACAGTAATTATCTAGGCACTGTTTCTCATTTCAAGGATTTCACTTTAATCCAAAGCAAGGTAAACTGTCAACAGTGATTTACTGGGTGTCCACTTTGTGCGAACACTATAGGAGATAACAAAAGATAAGTGATACAAAGCACCTGCTTGGAGTGACTACCTATCTGGTAAGGGAGAAAAGACATGTACACTAAGAGCTATAATTTAGCAAAAAGAGCACCCCGTGTATTAAGGATAAGCAAAGTACTATTGGAATTTGACCAGAGAGACGACATCATCATGTGTGTGTTTGTGTGTGTTTATGTCTCTATCTCTCTTTGTGATGGAGTTGTCTCAGAAAGCGGGGCCTTCTAGATAAATAATATGTTTAAAGAAACATTTATAAAGACATATTTTGGTGTCAGTGAGCAGAGGATGTATTCGGAGCTGAGAACTGGGATATTTGGTGCCTGATATGTCACAGTGAAGACTGTGTCTTTAGCTTGGTTGACAGGAGATACATTTTAACAATTTTTGTCTCTATCCCACTAGTATCAAAATGTCATTCAGTAATTGCTGGTGGTGGTGTGGCTATGGGAGGGAGAAAGCTTGTGGAGGGAGGGAAGGGAGAAGATAGGGAAGAAGGGAGATACTAATAGGAAGCCATAGAGATGCTTATATCAGGATTCTGTAACTTCAGCTGTATTGAATAAATCATCTGACAGTAGACAATAGAACAGACCGTGAGGAAAGAGGCGTGTGATCAGATATCAGCTGAAACTACTGAGATAAGAGGAAATGAGACCTTGACTCTGGCTGACCATGGGGATGGAAAGAAAGAGATTGATGAGAAAAACATTTTACATGGAGGATTTTAGGAAGTGATAAATTACTGAATTAGGTGTTAGCAAGAAAGACTGAATACCACTCTGAGGTCTCATGACTGGACAACTCAGCAATGTTAATAAGTAGAGAAACTGGTGAAGAAGGTGTATGGGAATCCTTTGCACTATATTGTCAATTTTTCTATAAATCCAAAAATGTTCTATAAATAAAGTCCACTTAAAAGGGGAGAAAGATTTGTAGGTTAAGTGATTCCGTTTATGAAATGCTTCAGATATGCAGAGAAGGCAGTCAGGATAGACCTGCAGATTACACTTTCATAAGTCAAATTCTAAAGAGACGTTTCAGTGAACATTGGGCAGGAAACTCCATTTACAGAGAAAGAAGTAGTGAGTGTATGGTTAGGATATAGAAGCAATAAGAAGGATTATGGTGAAGACAGACTGGACTGAAGAATCTAGGAGCTTAGACTCCAGGGAAGCTCAAGAGCATGTACAGGTGAAGAAAGGAAGGAATGAAGGGAGAGAGCGAGGCTGAAAGGGTAGGACAGTGTAATGAGTATGTACTCATTCCCTCTACTGTAATGAATTACCACACACTTAATGACATTAATTTATCAACTTACAGTTCTGGAGGTCAGAAGTACAAAATCAGTTCCAATGGGCAAAATCAAACTGTCAGTTGGGTCTATGCTACTGCTATTAAAAGCTCTAAGTTAGAATCTGTTTCCTCATATTTTGCAGCTTCTAGAGGCCACCTACATTCCTTGGCTTGTGCCCCCTTTCTTCATCCTCAAAGCCAGCAGAGTAGAGAGAAAATTAACCCTTTCTCTGCCTTCTGTTCTATTTGAGCCCTCACTGCATTGGATGATGCTCACCTACAAAGAGGAGGGCAGATATTCTTACTCAGTCTACTGATTCAGCTGCTAATATCTTCCAGACACACCCTCAGAGACACACACAGACATTTTTTCTTTTCTTTTTTTTTAACCAATCATGTAAGCATCTCTTAGCCCGCTCAAGTTGACACATAAAATTAACCATCATAGTTACCCTTTATAGTTATGTGAAGAGTTCACAGAAAAGATGCTAACTGGGTGTCCTCCATGACCATGAAATCATCACTGAAAGGTGAGCGGCCTCTTGCCCAGAAGTTAAGGATGTAGGGCACATAGGGGAGGACTTGGTTCCTGGTGATGCTGGGGAACGACTGTGCACTCGCCTTGCCCAGAGATCCTCTGTCAGAGAAGGCAGCCCTCTTTCTGCCAATTAGATGTTCATCCACCTGAAGATGCTGAGCTGCCTTCTCAAGGACCTTTTGCAAAGAGTCACAATTTGATGATCAAAGACCAAAATGCACTTTCAAAGTCACACCTTTGTCATTAACAGAAAAGTTGGTAAAATAGGAAAGGATCAGTAGACCCTTTTTCATTCAATTTCAAGAGAATGTAGATGACTGCTATGAAGCTGTAGTAAAAAAAAGTTTGAAATGCATCTGTGAAACAACATTCCCAGGAAAAATGGGAGAAACTATAAGTATTCAGAACTTTTTGCATATTGCATTAAATTTTTCTACATTTTCTAACTCTTAAAAATTCCATTTAACTGGGTTAGTAGGCTTACTTTTGCACCAAACTTTTCCGATATGAGGATATTTTAATAACATTGCCACTGTTAAATTCCTACAGCTAGAATGGCTTCATTTAACCTGACCTCCTCACACTAAAAGAACATACATTATAGTTTTTTAATTCTTAAAAATGTTACAAACTAATAGAAGTTTTTTTAAAACCTCTTAAGTGTATACAGTACATTTTGGGCAGTAAGACATTTACTTACCAGTGAGCTTTCTATCTGCCCCAAGATTAGTTATGAAATATGATCAGTAAGGCTGCATTCAACTGGACCAAAAAGCTAATTTTAGAATTTTAATATTATCAGCCCCTAAGTATGATCAGCTTCAGATCTCAAATAACTGATAAGGAATACATATCACAGAACTTTTGACAAATTTTTGTTTCATAATTAAAATAGGTACATCAAAATCCTCTTGAGATTCATAGTGTAGACCTTCAGACAAAAGAATTAAAGTAATACTGAGCCCTAACTTGAAAAGAGCTGTGACAGTATTTAGCCTCACTAATTCTTACCCCATAATATAATGACAACAGATCACTTTTTCTAAACCAGAAAGGGAGCTCCATGCTAGAGGACCTGAGTCTAACCCACACAATTTCAGATTCATGTGATCCCTGAGACAGTATAAACTGGTTTTTCAAGCTACCACTTAACATGGTGATAAAAATATAACCACAAAATATTAACTACCTTCTCTACTGAAATATATGCATAAGACTATACGCATAAAAAGTTCAGAGTACTCTTTTTAAAAGAAGAGATGAATGTATTATTTTCTTACAGTGGACTCCTGGGAGAGCTTGTTCAAAGTTTTGCAGCCTTCTGGATGTGAGTGATAAAGAGCAATGAAACTTGAGGGAGGGAATAAAATGAATAGAGTTGAGGGAAGAGTTCTATATTGTTTTTATAAAAATCGGTTTCATATATCAAGAGAGTATATAGCTTAAGTAGTGTGTCATATCATCTTTAAAAAAGAAAATTGAGAACATTGTTCTGAAAATCAGTTTATTCAGTTGAGCAGTAAAAAAGTATAATTATATAAAACATAAAAGATATCCACTTATAAAAATATATATCAGAGCTTTATTTAATATGTTATTCATAAAAACTAACTGGTCATCAAAAAGTAGGCTTAGGGCAAATAATTCACAACTCTTAAATGAGTGCCCCTAAACAGTAGCTAACAAAGAATGCTTAGTGTATGCTGGAATATTTGTATGTTTTATATTATATATTAATGTAATAGTCCTATAGCAACTCTACAAGATAGGCATTATTATTACTCCTGTGTTAAAATGAGAAAACTGACACCATGAAAACTCAAGTTACTTGGCAAAGGTCACACAAGCCAGTGAGTGGTAGAGTTCATGTTCAAATTTAAGGAGTTTTAGTGTTAGTTTTGTTTAGTTTATGTAATAAGTAATGCATGGTCTTTGTTTAGAATAAGTAAACAAAAGTCAACTAGATAAAAAAGCTACTCAGAAACAAATAAATACAGCTGTTTAGAGGTATATAAAATGAAGCATTTGAGAACACCTCTCCATCCTGGGCTCAAAAAGTAACAGTTTGAGACTTAAGTACATAGACTTACACATATGTATAGACACAGTACTTTCACAAAAATGGGATACTTTTATACGATGCATATCATTTTTTCTTAATATCTAACATGCATGTTTCTGTGTCTTTAAAATACATCTCTCCGTGTACTATTACAGATAATACAACAATTACCATTCTTATGCACATATATGTTTTTATATGTGCTGAATTTCTCTGAAACAAATCCTGAGGAGTACAGTTCTTGATTCAAGTCTATGTGCTTAAGAAAACATTGACAGGTAATGATAAATTATCCTCCAAGATGATAATTAATTAATTAACTAAATTAATTAACTACCACCTTGAATATGGGCTTCCCTGATAGCTCAGTTGGTAAAGAATCCACCTGCAATGCAGGAGACCCCAGTTCTATTCCTGGGTTGGGAAGATCCCCTGGAGAAGGTTAAGCCTACCCACTCCAGTATTCTGGCCTGGAGAATTCCATGGACACGACTGAGAGACTTTCACTTTTCACCTTGAATATAATGTTAAAATCTGATCATCCTTTTTTGAAATCATTATTTTGAAAAACTTTTGTGTGCATGCACCAGTGTTCCCTTTTTTTTAACCAATACACAAGTCTGATTTTTTAAATTAATTTTTTATTGGAATATAGTTGATTTACAATGTTGTGTTAGTTTCTGCTCTACAGCAAAGTGAGTCAGTTACATATATGTGTGCAGATGTCCACCTTTTTTATGTTCTGTTCCCATATGGGATATTACAGAGTGCTGAGTATTGAGTAGAGTCCTCTTTGCTATACAGTAAGTTCTTATTCACTATCCATTTTATGTACAGTAGTGTGTATATGTCAATCAGAATTTCCCAATTTACCCCTCCCCCAGCTTTCCCCCTGGGTAATCATAGGTTTGTTTTCTACATCTATGATTTAATTTATGTTTTATAAAAAGGTTCTTTTGTACCATTTTTTTTAGATTCCAGATACAAGCAATATCGTATGATATTTGTCTTTCTCTGACTTATTACTCAGTAGTTTTGATGTGTGTGTGTGTGTGTGTGTGTGTGTGTGTGTGTGTGTGCATGCGTGCGCGCGCACATTTAGTGGCTCAGTTGTATTTAGTGTATTTAGTGGCTCTTTGTGACCTCATTGGACTATACCTCGTCAGGCTCCTCTGTCCGTGGAATTCTCCAGGCAAGAATACTGGAGTGAGTAGCCATCATTCCTTTCTCCCGGGCATCTTCCTGACCCAGGGATCGAATCTGGGTCTTCTGAATTGCAGGTGGGTTCTTTACCGTCCGAGCCATCAGGGAAGCGCAATCTATGTCGCTGCCCAACACTAAACTGTGTAATTAGTTCCACTCTTATCAGTTTGGTTTCCTTAGATTTTTTTTTTCTAGGTAAGCAAACCAATCATTCACAAATATCTCTTTACCCACAAAGTCTATTTTGTTCCCTCGTCTAATTTCACAGTGGTTGGTGCACACCTTCTTCTGATTTGAGTAGGAATGTCTGTCCTTTAACATGTGTGTATGGTTCCCATTTCTTAAATAAGTTTCCCGGCACATTTTCATCTTCTTTTTTGTCTTCTTGAGATTTCCTTGACCTCTCCTTTGCTACAGTACAGTATGTGGTTTCTTCAACTATATGTGTGTGAAGTTTTCTTTTGTTTCCTGGAGTAATTCTGCTCTCATGTTTTCATTATCTACAAGTTACTTACTGTGCTTTCTTTCTACCCCCTCCCTGTCCCCCTCCCATCCTCTTCCTTGTTCTTTCTCTCTCCCCCCCATTTTCTTTTGTATTATCAAAGCATAGATCCCAATGTTATTCCTTTCTGAACATTCCTCTTCTTTGTATGTGGAGAGTTTTTCCTCAGGCACCTGGTTAACAAGGTAGGAGCAGTTTAGGGGAGCTGTTTTTGGCAGTAGCTTTAGTTTGTATTCTTATTTTTAAATGTTAATAATATTTTCTCATCAAATCATATGTCTTCTTCCTAGAGGCAACATCCTTTGTCAGTTTCTAGCATTCTTCACTTTGGGGTGAGCAGGAGGCAAGAGTATCTTCCTGTGAAACAAATCCTTCCATGACTCCCTGTTGCTTTATCTCTGTTCAGCTGACTGGATTAGCACATACAGAGCTCATCTCTGCTTCTTTTCTATCACTTATCTCCTTACACTTTTAGGCATGCTTTGTTTTGTTTTTCCTGGGAAAGGCATCTAGTTTAGAGTAAATCTGGGTGGCAAGCTTATGTGTTTCCACCTCATCCCTACCCTCCCATTTCTACTCTGCAGTGGCATCCCTGTAACTAGGTCTTTTTCTTTGCTTATGGCCTGCCTATTGATGAAAGTCATCACTCATTTGTAGGCTCTTTCAGGCTACTTTCACTGACTTTTGAGGAAAATACAAATCTATCCCAGTTAGTTTTAGTATGAGATGTTTCCTTGATTCCACATTTCTACATCTATCTGGGTGACATATGAAGCTTATCCTTTAGATAAAAGATGAAAGTTGGCTATTATATTAATAGTATCTATTCAGCCATCCAACTTCTGAGAGGAGAGGGAAATAACCTCTCCCCCATGCATGTTCACAGTGATACTCTGTCCTTTCTCTCTGAAAGTGTTGAATCCTTTGCTATAAGGATCACTTCCGCTCAACCGGACACTTTTTAAAACCCTTCCTAGGGGAACTCCTGAAATCTGAGGGTCAGCATGCCATTTTCTAAGAAGGTGGATAAGAATGGCAGCTATCAGGTCTTTGATGAACTGTTTATTTCTCTGCATCATTGGGGTCTAAAGTTTAAACACTTGAGGGGTTTGCCTGGTGGTCCAGGGGCTAAGGCTCTGCACTCCCAATGCTGGGACTCAGGACACCACTGTGAGTTCAAATGCCATAACTAAGACCCAGCACAAATAGATTAAATATTAAAAAAATAAAAGTTAAAACACTCGAGAGGGCCCCAGATGATCCTTTTAGGCCTTACTTTCTCTCAGATGCGAGACCCAGAAGAAAACACTACTGTGTGGTGATAGTAGTATTGGGCTGTCTTGGTGACTCAGTGGGAAAGAATCTGCCTGCAATGCAGGAGACGTGGCTGGAGACACGGGTTCAATCCCTGGCTCAGGAAGATCCCCTGGAGAAGGAAATGGCAACCCACTCCAGTATTCTTGCCTGGAAAATCCCGTGGACAGAGGAGCCTGGCGGGCTACAGTCCATGGGGTCGCAAAGAGTTGGACACGACCGAGCAACTGAGCCCACACACAGTGACTGCATATTTTCCCCAGTCCTAATAGTCCTTCTGATTCATACCAAGTAGTGAAAGCCCAGTATCTTGCCCACAACCACCAGCCCACTGCAGTCCTTCATGATATTTCTTATTTCCAGAATAAGGGTAATATACTACATGTTCTAGAATGAAACTAAAACCGGTTGTTTGCAAAATAATAAGTATTAAACTGGCATCAGCCTTCTGATCCATGCTACTAAATGTTTGAAGGTATGAACAAATGCCTACCAAGTTCTAAGAGTAGAGGATTGTGAACTTTCACAGTCAAGGGCAAAAGTAAAATTAAATAATAAAAAACATTTTCTGATACACAGGGATTTAAAAGTATACTACCTGTGAACCCTTTATGAACAGAATTTAATAAAATTTATCTCCAAGTGTTTTTAGAAAAGTGGTAGAGAATGAGCTCATGTAAAATTAGACAGAGGTTAAGAAAGAAGAAATGGTAAAACTGACACAAGATTAGGACAAGAGTTCTAAAATGACAGCATGTAATTGGCTTTGGGGACAGAAGTGTTCAGTACTGTGGGATACTTACTGAGGTCCTCCAGGAAAAGAAAGAGAGGAGATGAGGAGAGGGAAAGATAGACGAGGGGAGGTGAGGGTATTTAGACACAATATTAAGTATTTGTATTTAAATTGGAACAATAATTTTTTTTTCTTTTACCATTCAAGAATGTTTCTCTGGCCTCTAGAAGTTAGAGTATGTCCCACCACTGGTTAGAATTCTTCTAGAGAAAGACTGCAGAGAAAGGGAATAGAGCAATACTTGGCTTATGGTGTACAAAGTAAGTTCATGCAGCAAGAAAGTAATCGTGCAAGGCCAGCTTCTCTCTCAAGGGAAAGTCATCTGTGCCTGACCATTCACCTTCATGCGGTCAAGCACCAGGCTTAGTCACCTGGAGTATAGAGGTTTCTGTGAGACAGGAGTCAAGGAGAAGAGAGAGAAGGATGAGATAGAGAGAGACGGATGAGATGTAGACAGAAAGAAAAAGAACTGAGTGGTCAAGATGTGTTGTTCTTGTTGTTTAGTTGCTAAATCATGTCTGACTCTTTTGCAGTCTCATGGACTATAGCCTGCCAGGATCCTCTGTCCATGGGGTTTCCCAGGCAAGAATACTGGAGTGGGTTGCCATTTCGTCTGCAGGGAGTCTTCCTAACCCAGGGACCGAACCCACATCTCCCACATTGGAGGTGGTCTCCTGCAGCGCAGGCAGATTCTTTACCAGTGAGCTACCAGGTGACTGTGTCATTATTTCCTTCTCAAAGGAAAGAGAGGATGTGTGAGAGATGTGGCAACAACATCAAGAGCAGAGCCATCCTTCATCCTTGTTTAAAATCCTGGACAAGATGATACCTTGGATTGTCCCCACACCAACCCAGGGCAGGCCACTCTGATTTAGTAGAACTGCCTGCTCAGGCAGAGATAAAACTGGGCGTGTCTGTCCAAGAAACTGAAGACTCCTGAAAGGGAACTGTTAAATTTATTGGATCAAACTCAGAATTAAATGAAAGTGGACAGGTTATACTTTTCCTCCCATTCACCTCGAAGGATGGCCTGATTGGTTATATTTAAAACAATGAAATTATTATTCCCCCATAAGTTACAATATTAAAGTCTTACAACCTCCTTCTTGCTGCACACTCTTTATTTTCTAAGATAGGCTCCCACGTGTGGTTAAAAAATTACTAGTTCCCTTCCCCTTTTCCCATCTCTGTTAATTTATTTTTTCTTTGCCTCCTCCTACACATACAGAATGATAAAATAGAGTCAGTGCAAATGTACCATTCATTTTTCAAATGAAAAGCAAATCTAAAGTCTCCAAAGAGATTTGGTAAGCATTTAGAAAAAGTGTATGAAATCTCAGCACTGACAAATATGCCATACCCAGTCCTCTTTTTAGTCAGGGGAAAGTGTTTCTCCCCACGTGGTCCTGCTGCATAACAAAGGACAATGTTCTTCCTAAACACTGGTAAAGCAGAGTTCAAGTGTATCACAGTAAGCAATGATCTCATTATGTATATTGCACATGTGACGGAAGCACCAGATATTTCCATCTGTCCATCTTTATCTGCAGCAAATTGATTTCACAACTTCTCCGGATGTTAGATGCCAAGCCCCATATAAAAATGTTTGCCAATCACTGCTAAGCCTGAAAATGTATCTTGCCAAACAGTGTTGGGGAATGTGGAGTCTGAAAGTCCCAGAGAGGAGAAAGAAACCCGTGGCAAGTGAAAAAAGGACTTTCGCACTTCCATTAATCAAAGAGTTGGGGGACTCCTGTCTGCCGCACACCCTGCTCTGTGCTCAGAGGACACTGGAGACTAAATGCACTCGGTACGTGGTCGCTGTCCTCGGGAGCTTCAAATCCAAGTGGAAACTTAGGGGGACCAGTGTCCTGAGGGAACGTACAGGTGTGTAAGAGGACACTCAGCAACATGCATTAAGAAACAAAATCAAGTTCCTCTGAGTCGTATTGGTTAGGCAGAGAGGCGTTCTGATTCATCAAATCATCTCATTATTCTATACGAATAAACAATTTTCAGAGTCAGAATTTGAAACTTACACTTCACAGTGAACTCAGAAGCGAAAGGCGTCACTGAGTTTCCAGGCATCATTTCAGAAGTCCTGGCACTGTGAACACCCGGTTTGCACTTGACACTGTGTGGCCTCTTTGCTTCCTCAGTCCCGAGTTCCTGGTTCTCCCAGGACCTCACTGCTCTTGGCTCCTCAGAAGGACTCTCTTCCCCTTCCCGTGCCTCACATGGGCCCTCCAAGGCTTTGCTCCTCCCCACACCCTTCTCTCCACACTCCCTCCGTGAACGCTGGCCTGCATGCCTGGGGGCTCCAGCTCTGCTCAGTCTCGGGCTGGCTGCCAAATTCACATCTTGCCTGACCTATCACCTTCATTCAGTTTCCTGTCTCCGGGCCCATCCTGGCTCTTTCCCCGCACAGCAATCTATACATAGTTATCCCGCTGTCACTTGCAACTCGGGCTCTTCCAAAAGTGAGCTCACTCGCTTTACATCCCACACTGGCTGCCTTTCCAGCCGTCTGCTGTCCTCACACCAACATGTTCTGTTTTTCAATAGAACCCATTCTGGGCATCTCTTGGGTCCCCACTCACGAGGGACTGGGGAGAAATTCATAAATCCGCTTCCATTTACAGCTACGTTCTTATCCCATTAGTTTGACAATTGCCTTTTCAGTTCCTTTGTTTCTTCAACAGTAAAAACAGAGGCAGTGACAGATGACAGCAAATAATACATACAAAACCGTTCTGCAAAGTAGAAAGCGTCACACAAGAATATGAGCCAGTGGTTCATAAATGTTAAAATATTTTTCACGTGAGAGGCTATTGTCATATACAAGTATGATCAAGAGGACCCGCAGCCTTAAAATATAGAGTCTGTCATGCCAAACTTCAAATCAAACTTGAACAGCTCAATGCCCAGCAAAGGGTGGATAGTATTGTATTTTTGGAGGAGTGAAATGTAGGTTTAAGAAAAACAAAACAAAACAAAATCACCTCTTAGAAGCCCTCAAGAATAAAGAGGCACAAAAGTTGCTGTGTATCACATTTATGTATGACTGTGAAAGTGTGTAATATCCACGTGCCCAAATCATCTCGTTTCTGCCGCCCCAGTTACCATTCTGTTGTGGTTTTCTGAACTGTGGACAATAGTTGCTCCAGGACTAAATCCCCAGGCATGTGCTGCACAACCAGGAGTTGAAATCTGAAATCTGGGGAAGTCTCTATTCCCTGGGGGCTGGCCAGGCGGTGGGTACTATCTCCCGAGCCACCCCATGCCCAAACATGCTCCGCAAACACCGTGGGAGAGGAACTAGGTCCTCCATACCTTCGCATACGCCTGTTCTGATCAGCTCATCAGTTCTGCCTGTGACTCCCGCCACACCCACCACATACTTTAGAAAACACAGGATATTCGCGTACTTATCACAAACCAGATGTCTTGGGTCAGGGGTGGAAACCAGATTGGGCTCTCAACTGAATTTCATCCAGCCTGTGGGGCGAAGTAGCAAGAACTTGCAAAATCGGTTAACATTTGTACTCTCTGGCAGAGATGTGAGAGGCCACAGAAAGGGTGTCTGTTTCTCTCTGGGTCAGTATTTTCCTGCGTGGTTTTTCATCCGCTCCTGTTTCTAAGAGTTTGTCTTGTGCTGATTCAGAGTTTAGCCTGCAGCTCTATGGGTGTCCTCGTCTCTGTAGTTCTCATTTCTTTGAGTGGGAACAGGGGTACTGCAGAGCTCTCACCTGGGAATAGTCTAGAAACAGTAGGTTATGACTGCATCGGTATTGCTCATTTCCTGTTTTTGCTGAAAAAGCATGAAGTGCTCTGATTTATTTTTTAAACTCCATATGTCCCAGGCCTCTGTTTCTGACCCCTGCTACCTCTAGGCTTCCTGGGCTGAGCACCTGTACCCCCCCACACACACACACTCATACCTTCAACCTGTACCTTAAGTCACAGCAATCTGATTTCTGTCCCTAGCACTCTGCTGAAACCACTGCATCCTTTCCGATCTTTAAACTGCCAGAGCCCGGAGCTAGCTGCATTTTCCTCATGTTCTTAGGATCACATTCTCCTCTGATAACTTCCTAGTTGCCTTTCTACCGCCTTTCAAGTCAATTTCTCAGATTTTTGTTCTTAGACAATTTTTCTTCTCCCTTTGTATTTTATGTTTTAGCCAATGTATCTATTCACTGAAATTTAACTAAAATCAGCCAATTCGGTGCCAGACTCCTAAATTCCATTGCTAACCTTGACCTCAACTTTAGACCAGCTGTCAGAGAGCATCTGTGGATTTCTTGTCATCTCAGATACTCACTAGCTCCAAGGAAATGCCCTCATATGTGGTGTAGGTTCTTCTTAGTACGTGACCTTTAAAACTTCGGTCACCTGACTCAGGCATAGGTGACACCTATTTAGATATCCTAAATAGGTGTCAGTATACAATGCTTTGGCTGTATTTTTTGTCCTTAAAGGAGCTGTAGAATCACATTTTTCAAGAACTGAACTATGTCACTTGAATCCCGTAGATCCTCATCCATAAGTGAGAACAGAGGACAGGATTGAACCCTGAGGGACAGATTCTTTTCAGTTCTTAAAAATAGACAAGCAGATACACACAAGCCCACTTTTTATTTTGCAGACATAAGTTACTAGCCTAGTGGCAATCGCTTTAAGTACTGTTTGTTTGATTTCAGTCCTTTAGAAATGAGTGGTGAAGAAGTGAAAGTGAGAACTGTGTGACTGTAAAACTGTGAAAATTGTTTTCATGTGCGGATTATGGGCACAGTCTCATTAATAAGAGTCTACCCTTCTAATAAGACAGCTACCCTTCTTTTTAGCATGTACCTTATACTAGTTGTAAAGGAGATGTTATTCTACTGAGGTTGTTTTTAGTGTATCCAAGAGACGGCAGGATAGCTGTGAATAACACTAACAAGGACCATTTTAGAGTGTTTATTACATGCCAGGCGCTGTGATATGACTTTTTCATGCTTATTTTCTCCTCACGAAAACTATAAATTGAATTATATTAAAAGTCCTACTGTATATATGAGAAAGATTAAAGCTTGGGGACTTTAAGTAATCTGCCCAGTCACCCAAAACACTGTAATTCCTGTTCATAAGACCAATTTACATATTTAGAAAACATAATACACATTTTCTGTTTGTTAATATTTGTGTCTAGCTTTCTTTTCCACCAAATCATATGCTTGTGCATATATCGTCGAAGGGGAAAGAAAGGAAGAAAAGGATCTATTAACTCTCATGTGTTTCTAGCAAACTAATCAATAGAAAATGTTCTGTGTGTGCATGATAAGGATAATTTAAAATGATTACATTCAAATGTCCAATTTAGTTTTAATAGTATAATTACATCTATGAAAATATATTTTATACTCAAATGTATAATTATGCTCAAAATTAAAATCTTAATTGAATTATATCATATCATTTTGATTTGGTCCTGAGTGGCTGGGCTATTAGGTACTCGAGAGTCAATAATCGCTGAACTGTGTGTTAAATAATTCTGGGGAGGCGAGGGTGGGATGAATGGAGAGAGTGTGTAAAATAGCTAGCTAGTGGGAAGCTGCCGTAGCTCACAGGGGGCCCAGCCTGGTGGTCTGTGAGGCCCTAGAGGGGTGGGATGGGGTGGAGGGTGGGAGTGAGGTTCAAGAGGGAGGCGACATATGTTTACCTATGGCTGATTCATGGTGTTGTACTGCAGAAATCAACACATCGTAAGGGAATTATCCTCCAGTGGAAAAAAACTAATAATAATTCTGTGACCATGTAAGGATACCTACATATGATTAAGTGTATGGACATGTTTACAAAGTAAACATAGTAATCATAACTTTTAAACTTATTCTTTTATTGTGAAATATATACATATAAAAGAGGCTATATGATACTTATGTATGAGGGAAAGAATAACTCATTCACTTAGTAAATGAATAGAAGCTTATTATAGAGACTTCCAGATTCAACACTGCAATGTAAGGAATTTGGAAGTTGTTACTCTCAACCTTACAACAAGGAAAAGCTATTCAACTGAGAATTAATGACTTTTCTTGGCCCTGTCAGAGAAGTTAGATTGCAGGGCAGTCACTCTGAAATCTAGAGTACACGTGAGTCCAGACAACTGTCATCAAGATCTGTTCACCTAGACCAGAAATCCCAAGAGCTATCAACAAATAAGGACACTAAAATGGTAATTTTGATGAATTGCTGGAAATTGAGTGTAGAGAAGGAAGAGAGTGTGAAACTCCTGGACCCCTATACCTTAGTGGACATTACCTACAGGCCCCAGTTCTCATAGTGAAGAGCTGAGAAAGGTTTCCTAGCGGCTCTGGCATGAGAGGAGGAGTGATAATTGTGAAATACTCCCAGAGCCTTTCCGTAACAAAGGCCTCCTCTCCAGGGAAAAATACTCTGAGAGAGCTTGATAAAAGCTGGAGGAAGAGCTAGCCTTCCATCTCATCTAAGGGGAAAAAGAATCAACAGGTCCACAGGGATCAGAGCTTTAAGGAAATAGCTTAGGGTCACTGCACCAAGGAAGGGGGGATGAGGCAAGAGAAAATAAAATGCTGTACCAGTAGAGAAGGTAACAGCCCAAGACATACGCCCACCAAAATACTGAGATTTAATCATAAAACTTTACTATGCTCTCCCTCACCTGTACCACCACACCAACAGGACTGCAGATAATAAGAGTGAATTAAAGCAGAAAGAGCCACAAGACACAAACTGTTTCTGACAAATACTTAGAACAGTCCAACAGAAAGAGTAGACAAAACAAGGGAGCTACAGGAATTTGATGCCTCCAGTGCCAGTAGCTATAGTAGTCATTAAATACAGCCCAGACGCCTAGCCATTTTAACGTAAGTCTTCACACTAAAGGCCTGATTACCTTATTTCCTGTTACCCAATTCATCATGTCTGTCTTTCACAAAAACTATGGCATGCTCAAATAAGGCAAGAAAAACACAATCTGAAGGGAAAAATCAAGCTTCAGAACAAGACTCAGATATGTCAAAGATTTTGGGATGGTCTGTGTGAGAATTATGGCATGCTCAAATAAGGCAAGAAAAACACAATCTGAAGGGAAAAATCAAGCTTCAGAACAAGACTCAGATATGTCAAAGATTTTGGGATGGTCTGTGTGAGAATTTAAAATAACTGATTAATATGTAAGGACCCTAATGGAAAAGCGCAGACAACAGGCAAGAACAGATGGGTAATGTAAGCAAAGAGATGGAAACTCTAAGAAAGAATCAAAAGTAAATACTGGAAGTCAAAAACACTGTACAAGAAATGAAAATTGCCATTGATGGACTCATCAGTAGACTGGATATGGCTGATAAAACAGTGAACTTGAATATATGTCAGTAGAAATTTGGCATACTGACACAAAGAAAAAGAATGAAAACAATGGTAGAGAACATCCAAAGACTGTTAGGCAAATACAAAATGTGTAACATAAGCATAATTTTAATACCAGAAGAAGAAAGAGAGAAAGGAGCAAAAAAGAAATATTTAACAATGACTGAGAATTTCTCTAAATTAGTGACAGACACCAACTTACAGAGCTAGGAAGCTCAGAGAACACCAAGGAAGATAAATAACAAAAGCCATCATGTAGAGATACCATGTTCAAAATGAAGGAAACCAGATAGAAAGAGGAAATCTTTCTTTTTGATAAGATGAAAAATACACCCTCCTTAAAAAGGAACAAAAATAAGAATTACATCATACTTCTCATTGGAAGCTATGCAATATTTAAAAGGTTGGAAAAAAAAAACAAATAAAAAGCAACATAGAATTTTCAATTCAGTAAGATTATCCTTAAAAACAAAGAAATTTTTTCAGACAAACAAAATCTGAAGGAATTCATCACCTACACACCTGCTCCTCAAGCCATGTAAAAAGTTCTTCAGAAACTGGTTAAACAACATAGGTCAGGAATTTGGATCTACATAAAGAGATGGACAATGTCAGAGAAGGAATAAATGAAGAGAAGGCAGGGAAATAGATGGAAAGAAGAAACAACAACTAATAAGGATAGCAAAATGCTAACAAATACAGTCGATATCAATCCAGCTATATTGATAGTCACATTAAATGTGAATGGTCTATGTATACCAATGAACAGATAGAGCTTCTTATAATGGACATCAAAACAAGTCCTAAATATAAGTCGTTTACAAGAAACTCATTTGGATATAAAGATTCAGATAGCTAAAAGGGATGGGGAAAGATGATGATATTAAGTTAGCACTAGGTAAAAGAATACTGGAATGACTATATTAATTTCACAGAAGACGTCTCTAGAACAAGGAAGATTATCAGAAATTTCATAATTATGAAAGTGTTCCTTCTCCAAGACATGATAAAGATATTTTGTACTAACTAAAGTCATAATAACAACATATTGAAATTTGTGAAAGGCGGCAAAAATAGTGCTTAGAGGAAAATTAATAGCTTTAAGTGCATGTACTACAAAAAGAAGAAAAATCTAAAATCGGTAACCTAAGCTTCCACCTTAGGTAATTAGAGAATGAAGAGTAATTAAAGCTTAAACCAGCATAAGAAAATAAATAATAAATCTTAGAACAGAAATCAATGAAATTAAAGCCACAAAACAGTCAAGGAAACTGGTTAACCTGAATCTGGTTCTTAGACAAGAACAATAAAATTGATGCCTCTAGCTGGGTAAATTAAGAGTAAACCAAGCTGAATAAACCAAGAAAAAAAGAAGACACAAATTACCAACACCAGGAATGAAAGAGGGCTAATGACTACTAATTCCATGGACATTAGAAGAATAATAAAGGAATACTCTGAATGAGTCTGTGCCCACAAACTTGATAATGTAAATAAAATGGACCATTTTCTTGAAAGACATGAACAGAATTCACTCAAGGAGAAATACATAGCCTGAGTAACCAAATATCTATTTAAGACATTGAATTATTTTTTTTTAAACTTGCAAAGAATAAAGCATTAGGTTCACATGGTTTCAACTGTAAATTCTACCGTACTTTTAAAGGAGAAATTATACCAGTTTTCCACTGTCTGTTTCAGAAAACAGAATCAGAGGGAAAACTTCTTTTAATGAATCCAGCATTACCCTCACACCAAACACAATGAAGACATTGGCCAATATTTCTCATTAACCCAGACACAAAAATCCTCAAAAAATATTAGCAAACCAAATATAACAATGTATAAAAGGGATTATATATCATGACAAAGTACATTTAATTCTAGGTATGTAAGTCTGGTTTGGAGAAGGAAATGGCAGCCCACTCCAGTACTCTTGCCTAGAGAATCCCATGGATGGAGGACCCTGGTGGGCTGCCGTCTGTGGGGTTGCACAGAGTCGGACACGGCTGAAGCGACTTAGCAGCAGCAGCAGCAGCAAGTCTGGTTTAACATTTATAAATCAATCAGTGTAATCCACCACACCCTAGGCTGAAGAAGAAAAACTATATCATCACACAAATTATTTAAACTGTATGAAACAATCTCAGCCCCATGGACTGTAACCGGCCAGGGTCCTCTGTCCATGGGGTTCTCCAGGCCAGAATACTGGAGTGGGTAGCCGTTCCCTTCTCCAAGGGATCTTCCCCACCCAGGAATCAAACCCAAATCTCCTGTATTGCAGGTGGATTCTTTACCATCTGAGCCACCAGGGAGACCAGAGAGGGAAAGGTGCTGACCTAAATAACTCTAGAAATGAATGGAGTCTATAAGGGTAAAGTTGAAATAACTATATGTAAGCACCATGCTCTCGCTGATAAAGTTGCTTCTCATGGGAGTGTGGGTTATCATTTCTGAAACCACTGGATGAATACAGTAGAAATGAACAGTTTAGTAAATGAATGGTAGATGGTTGGAGTCAGGCTTCTCACTGGATTGGAGAGAAGGCTAGGAATTTCCATGTAGCAATGCATTAGGGTAGGACACAGTATAAAGTAAAATTTAGCTTCGTGTTGATATGAATGCATATAGGAATTTTTCAGACATGTGCTTATAAAGCAGTTAGAACACACATACAACTTTTTTTTCAGTCAGCTAAGAGGGTCTAGAAACAAAGATATTCCAGTAGCAATGAGAATACCAAGTGCCCAGATGTCCAATGAAAAGAACTACAGATTTTTGGAGAAATGGCTAATCCCAGGACTGGGAAAGGAAACTTATGACTTAAGCCTGGAGCATCTTATAGAGCCAGAAAATAGGAACAGCTCATAAAATATATACACATAAAAAAAGAAAATATGCTAATGGGAGTATGTCCAAAGGGCACAGGAGCCAACTGAAAGAGCTCCTAGTGGCCAAAGCTGAACAATTTGAGCCACAAAATAAAGTAGCAGTAGATTATCTCCCAAAGTATAAATATATATAATAGCCCAAAGTATAAAATAGTCCATACTAATATAAATAAATAATTGAATAAATAAATAAATTAGGAAAGAGAGATAATCTGTACAGTAGAATTCCAAATAACTTACATAGAAAATCTGCCTTTAAGGAGGCCATAACTCTGCACTCCTTGAGTGGGAAATGCACACAGTGGCTTCCTTTCAGAGGAAAGAGGGGGAAATAACTTTACAGGGAAGTAACCTAACAAAACTATCTCAGCCAGGTGATGAAGGCTAACATCAACGGTGACAAGTCATACTGAGACTAAACACCCTTGATATGATGATGTGATTAGTACTTTTACCTCTATGGTCCTCCTTCCTCAACCACATAGCCTCAGTCTAATCATGAGAAAAACGTCAGACAAATCCCAGTTGAGGGCTGTTGTAATAAATGCCTGACTAGTGTCTCTGAAAACTGTCAGAGTCATCCAAAACAAGGAATGTCCGAGACACTGTCACAGCCAAAAGGAGCCTGAGGAGACATAACAACTAAATGTTATATATCCTTAATGAGATCCCGGAGCATTAACAGGACATTATGTAAAAACTAAGAATTTCTTAGTAAAGTATCAGTTCAGTTCAGTCGCTCAGTCATGTCCAACTCTTTGCGACCCCATGAATTGCAGCACACCAGGCCTCCCTGTCCATCACCAACTCCCAGAGTTTACTCAAACTCATGCCCATTGAGTCAGTGATGCCATCCAGCCATCTCATCCTTTGTGGTCCCCTTCTCCTCCTGCCCCCAATCCCTCCCAGCATCAGGGTCTTTTCCAGTGAGTCAACTCTTCGCATGAGGTAGCCAAAGTACTGGAGTTTCGCTTCAGCATCAGTCCTTCCAAATGAACACCCAGGACTGATCTCCTTTAGGATGGACTGGTTGGATCTCCTTGCAGTCCAAGAGACTCTCAAGAGTCTTCCCCAACACGACAGTTCAAAAGTATCAACTTTTCAGTGCTCAGCTTTCTTCACAGTCCAACTCTCACATCCATACATGACCACTGGAAAAACCATAGAATTTAGTTAATTATAATTAATCTATACTTGCTTATTAATACATTAATAATAAGGGAAACTGGGTGTGGGATATATGAGAACTCTCTGTTCTATGTTCTCTGTTCTATCCCATATATATATATATATATATATGGGATCTAAAAAGTTGGTAGTAATGAACCTATGGACAGGGAAGCAGAAGAAATGCAGAAATAAAGAACAGACTTATGGTCACAGTGGGGGAGGGAAAGGGTGGGAATGCTTCAGAGAGCAGTACTGAAACATACACATTAAAATATGTAAAATGGATCACCAGTGGGGATTTGCTGTATGGTGCGGGGACTCCAGTAGTCATGTGTGGATGTGAGAGTTGGACCATAAAGAAGGCTGAGTGCTAAAGAATTGATGCTTTTGAACTAGGTGTTGGAGAAGACTCTTGAGAGTCCCTTAGACTGCAAGGAAATCAAACCAGTCAATCCTAAAGGAAATCAGTCCTGAATATTCATTGGTAGGACTGATGCTTAAACTGAAACTCCAACTTTGGCCATCTGATGTGAAGAGCCAACTCATTGGAAAAGACCCTGATGCTGGGAAAGATTGAAGGCAAAATGTGAAAAGGGAGGCAGAGAATAAGATGGTTAAATAGCATCACTGACTCAATGGACATGAATGTGAGCAAACTCCAGGAGATAGTGAAGTACAGGGGAACCTGGCATGCTGCAGTTCATGGGGTTGCAAAGAGTCAGACACAACTCAGTGACTGAATGTGAAACAGCAGGGAATTCAAAACTGATGCTCTGTGACAACCTAGTGGGGTGGGATGCAAAGGAAAGTAGGAGAATGGTTTGAGAAGGAGGGTTTGAGAAGTATGTCTATGGCTGATTCATGTTGATGGATGGCAGAAACCTTTACAATATTGTAAAGTAATTATTCTCCAATTAAAAATAATTTTAAAAAAATTATACGTGAGACACTCTTCCAGGTATGGGCAAATATTGGATGACAATACGCCTGGGCTCTGCCCTTGTAGAGCTGTTTAGTGGGAGAACTGTTTATACGGCAGAAAGCAGTGGGGGAATAGACCACTTTGGGTGGTAAAATCTAACATGACAAGGACATTTAGTTCATTTAGGATTGTTTTCTTTAAACAAAAGTTTAATAACTGCAATAGGATTTAGCTAGCGAGATCTTATTGAGACTTGAAATATAAGAACAAAATCGTCGTGCAAAGAGCAGAGGTGAAGGACAGAAGTTTTCAAGTGCAAGGGGACAGCATGAACAGAGCCCATAATATAGGTTTCTTGAGGGATTGAAAAAATGGCCAGTGTCTTAGGTTGAGTTATTGCAGAAGCCAGTCATGAGCCAGGATTTGAGTGCAAGAACAAGGATCTGAATGCAGGTAGTTAATTATGGGGAGAGAAGGTGGTCCCAAGAAGCATTGGTAGGATAGGAAGAAAATGAATAGGAGAAGACATGGTTATCAAGCAGGTATTATGGGCAACTAGGGCTCATTCTCATTGGGGAACTCGAGGAGACAGTGGAGAACATGCCTCACTTATCCCACCTATGGAAAGAAACTGGGATCTTTATCCACCAGCTCCCATCAGGAACTGGTTGTAAGCTGCTCCTCAGGGGTAACTGCCTGTAACTTGAATACCTGTATGACAACTGAAAGTCATAAAGGTCAGTAGGCATGGAAACCGTGAGTGCCAAGTATGTATGGGAGAAACATGCACAGGTCTTTAGATATAGCCGTGGACCTAAAGAACAGGTAGCCAGGGGCAAAGCGGCACTGGATAAGGCTGGAGGAGTAAGCAGGAGGCCATTTCTATAGCACCTGATGGTAGGCAATTGCTATGTTCCACACTTGACAATAACACAATACCGTTTGTGTGAGATCACTCTGGCTGTTGTACTGGGAATGGAGACTGAGGATGTGGCTTAGGTTGAAATAGGCAGAACTGTTATGGTGCCACTGTAGTGGGCCGGGCAGTAGAAGTCTAGCTTCAGCATAGGTGAGAGTAATGGAAATGGAGAGGGGTGGACAGGTATAAATTGCATTTTGCATATGGAGCTTTTCAGGGGATAATAGAAAAGGAGGATTTAAAGATGCTGAACTTGAGACGTGTCCACCAATGTGTCCGTCTCCACAGGAGCTATCTAGTAGGCAGTTGGATGGGAGCCTGGAGACAGGAGTTGAGATGTGGTTAGAAAATATAAATTTGAAAGTCATCAGTATGCATATAGCATTCCAATGCCAAAGAAATAGGTGAGGTCAGTTGAGAAGAGAAGACAGAAGAGGACTCAGGGAGAGAAGGACCCTATAAAGGGGGGTTAGTAATAAGTGAGTAATGAGAATTTTCAGGGCATGGTGTCCCAGGAAGGCTTCAGAATATGGGAGTCAACTGTGCCAAACACATCTGTGAAGTCAAGTGAGTTAAGGACGGAAATGTGCAAAATGAATTTACAGCTTAATGTTGTTGGAGACCTTGATGACAGGAGTTTTGGTTATGAGGAGACCGTAGTGACTGCAGTAGGTTGAAGAGTTAAAGAAAGCTGGGAAATCGAACATTTGTAGGAACAACCCCATTACAAAACTGTGGCTTTCATGGAAGCCGAGAGTAGGGGCACGAAGTGGAGGGGGCTGCTGGACAATCTGTTGTTGTTTGTTTTTGTTTTGTTTTTGTTTTGCTAAATGGTAGAGAAAAGTGCATTTTTTGTTTTCATCGAATGATCTGAGGGGGATTTTTGGATGACTTAGAAGAGTGGATGGTGAAGGAACCAGAGCAGAAAGCAACTATGGGTAGAAAAAGCTTATTTTCTTCACATATTTTAAAAGGACAAGCAGAGAAGATTTAGGCAGATGGTGGAAGGAAAGGGGGCACCTATATAATGGCTGCCACCTCGATACATCAGGAAGAAAAGCACAGAACTAATAACCAAGAGGGATAAAAAAGATAGGCATACAGAAGTTTGAGAAAAGGTAAAAACTGCTCCATTATGCTGAGAATCCATGGTAGGTCCATCATGTCAAAGAGAGTCAGTATGAACATATGGAATTTTTCCAGCGATATTCCTCCACTCAGGGC
The DNA here is from genome assembly GCF_963930625.1 of Muntiacus reevesi. Lineage (NCBI taxonomy): Eukaryota > Metazoa > Chordata > Mammalia > Artiodactyla > Cervidae > Muntiacus > Muntiacus reevesi. Next base: position 93,057,867 of record NC_089252.1, read on the forward strand.
CCAAGCACAGAGGAGACTCATAGCCAGGATCTTCAGAGTTGGGGTTTTACAGGCAAGTATGGCAGCAGTAACAAGAAGGAACTGAGGAAATGTAAAATGGCATTATTTTGAATAGATTATGGAATTTAAGATGGGTAAATTCAGAAAAATCCCCAGTAGAAGCTGATGGATAGTAGAAAAAGTCCTGGGATTGGCATCTCAATGAAATCCAAAAAGCCTAACTGCAGGGTTCTTGAGCAAGTGGATTTAAATAATGGAGGTGGTAGCTAGCAGGAAGCTTATTACATACTTTCTATCATTTGAGTGATTTAAAATGCATGACTTAAAAGTGGAATATTGTGTTTGTGGTTACTTAAGTCATACTGAACTACGTCCCTCTCAGTAGGCATAAAATGCTTTATACTTTAATAAATTAAAATTTTGCCTGTGACTTAGCAATTTAAATCTCCAAATATATACTTTATGATGGAATGTCTTCACTTTTTCCTTTCTCTGGGGTGGCAGCCCTATTGATTCCCCTGTTCAAATGTGTAGAATAGCTTCCTTAAGAACCTATACAAGTAAACTAGGCTAAAGGTTACCAAAAAGGAAGGAGAATCAGCAAATCCATGAACCAGATGTCCAACTCTCTAGATTCTGGGGTCTTCTACCAAAGAAATACAGATCATCAAAATGAAGTGTGGAGAATGAGAATGAAGGACAAATTAGCTTGATATTTACTAGAACTGGTAGTAGTAATACTACCACTTCATAGTTACTTTTGAAAGGCATTTAAATTCTGTCTACCAAAGTTTCAAGTCAAGAACCTTTAGTATATACTAGACACATTTGTTCAGTTACTTAGTTATGTCTGACTCTTTGAGACCTCCATGGACTGCAGCATGCTAGGCCTCCCTGTCCCTCGCCATCTCCCAAAGTTTGCCCAAGTTCATGTACATTGCATTGATGATGCCATCCGGCCATCTCATCCTCGGACGTCCTCTTCTCCTTCTGCCTTCAATCTTTCCCAGCATTAGGGTCTTATCCAATGAGTCAGCTGTTCATATCAGGTGACCAAAGTATTGGAGCTTCAGCTTCAGCATCAGTCCTTCCAATGACTATTCAGGGTTGATTTCCTTTAGGACTGACTAGTTTGATCTCCTTGCTATCCAAGGGACTCTCAAAAGTCTTCTCCAACACCACAGTTTGAAAGCATCAATTGAGGGATACATTGAGGGAAAATACTTTTTTCCTTACTCCATTTTATCAAATTCTAACTTTCACTTCAAAAAACTAGGTGTCATTTACAGCATTCTTTTGGAGCTCCTGGTGGCTCAGATAATAAGAGAGTCTGCCTGCAATGCAGGAGACCTAGGTTTGATCCCTGGGTTGGGAAGATCCTCTGGAGAAGGAAATGGCAACCCACTCCAGTATTCCTGCCTGGAGAATCCCACGGCCAGGGGATCGCCAAGAGTCAGACACAACTCAGCGACTTCACTTTCACTTTCTTTCACTTTTTGAAGAGTTAGATTCCAGACCACTTATTTTTAATTTTTGTATTTGCAAATAATTTGTCAATTAAGAAAAAAAAAAAAAACAGTCATACAGCCAAGATTTTAATTTGGCAAGTTATTTTAACTTCACAGAGAACCAAAGTAACAGCACTCTAATTTAAATCAGTATTTCTCAAGCCTTTTCTTTTTATCAACTTGGTTGAGGGCTAGAACTCAGTACAGTGGTATCTAAGCATACTGATGTAATTAGAGGAGTGCAGGTGGGGTGCATTCCTTTGTTGAGAGCTAATCACAGTCATAATATAGAGTTGTTGTTGTTCAGTTGCTAAACTGTGTCCAACTCTCTGCAATCCCATGACATACAGTAGATAATTTAAATAATAGTATTGGAAAAAAGGTGGGACTCAGACAAGGCAACCAGTAAACACAAAATGTAGAGCATCTGCTTTTCTATCAGTTTTGTTTAGAAGGAACTAGTAACCCACTCCAGTATTCTTGCCTGGAAAATCCCGTGGATGGAGGAGCCTGGCGAGCTACAGTCCATGGGGTCGCAAAGAGTTGGACGAGACTGAACAACTAACACACAATGGAGAAACTAGGGCTTCCGTGATAGCTCAATTGGTAAAGAATCCGCCTGCAATGCAGGAGACCCTGGTTTGATTCCTGGGTCAGGAAGATCTGCTGGAGAAGGGATAGTCTACCCACTCCAGTATTCTTGGGCTTCCCCGGTGGCTCAGCTGGTAAAGAATCTGCCTGCAATGCAGGAGACCTGGGTTTGATCCCTGGGTTGGGAATATCCCCTGCAGAAGGGAAAGGCTACTCACTCTAGTATTCTGGCCTGGAGAATTCCATAAACTGTATAGTCCGTGGGGTAGCAGAGTCAGGTACGACGGAGCAGCTTTCACTTTCACTTTTCAATGGAGCACCTGTCAGAACTAGATTGAGTCAAAGTGGAGCGCTTGGCTCTAATCCCGGGTGAGCGTCTCATTAGTTACATGACCTTCAGCAATTTACTTGGGCTTTGTGTTTCTGATCTGATAAAACAGAGGTGATAGCACTGGTTCTGCCACTTCTCAGGGTTTTCTAAGACCGAAATGAAAATTTGTTTTTTACAAACTTTGAATGCCTTGTAGGTTCCAGGCGCTGGGCTGAGGTGAACACGAAATAAAATAAATTCCTTGCCTTCATGGAACTTACATTTGAATGAGGGGAGATGTTTGAAAAATAAAGAGGGGAAAGACTGGTGGTATGCGTGGGGTTGAGTTTGGAAGGCACTGTTTTACACAAGGTGGTCAGGGAAGGCCTGTCTGGAGTTTTAATACTGAAATAAGTGCATTGTCAGGGCTTCCTCAGCAGAAGACACAGCAAAGAAATAGGCCTCGATGTTGGAGGGGCTTGGAACAGCAGTCAGTGTGGCTGGAAGGGAGTGAGCAGGTGGAACGGCAATGTGGTCTCAAGAGTAGGGTTGGGATGGATCATGTGAGGAAGGGGTGTGGCTCTCACATGAAGGGAGATGGGGAGCCACTGGGATCAGAGCAGAAGTAAGTAATCTGACTTATGTTTCAACAGGATTGCTCTGGCTACTGTGTGGACAGAATAGATTACAAGGAGTCAAAGGTGATGGAGAAAAGATCAATTCAGTGGCACAGCATTAAGGCAGACAAGGTCGGCTAGTTTAGACTAGTGTGATAGTGGTGCAAGAGATATGTGGTGAGAATCGAGGTCTATTTTGAAGGAAGAGGCAACAGGATTTCCTTATGGGTTGACATGAATTGTGAGAGAGAGGAGTGGGACACCAAGAGATGAGGACAGAACCACTCAACAAAGGGGCTACCAATGAGTGAGCTTGCTTCAGAATTTCAAGAGCATTATTCAAGCATTATGAATTACCTTGTTCATTTTGTACCAGAGACCAGGCATTTGGTAGATGAAAATCTCCTCCAATTCCCAATAAAAGGTATTACATGATTTTCACCAAACTCGCTAGGTCAGAGGTCAATTTATGACAGTGGAACTTTTCCGTCAGAAAAAGTTTTATTACAAGAAACAATGCCATCAGGTAAAAATGCAAAAAATTGTGCAATTATGGCAAAATGTTTAAAAATATCTACACATTTGCCCCCAAAGGACTACAGTACTTAACTACATACCTGAGCACAGAACATCGAATGCCATTTTAAACTGTTTCACATAGAAAATCTGATTCCTTGCAAGATCACATCCACTTTCTCTCATGCACCCATGAAATCAGCTTGATGCTTAAGCATCAACTTTGTAGGATAACAGAAAACAAAGATGGAAAATAAAGAATACAATTTCTACTTCCCTATAACATAGTTATACCACATCCAGTTTTCAATGTATAAAAAATACATAGGAAAGTGCTACATACTTTCTTCAAATGCAAAAACAAAGCTCAAGTGGAACTGGCGTCTGTCACCCTCTATTTTAATTCTATAGTACCCATTATGCCTTGTACTTATATTCTCATCATACTAAGCAAATGTACCTTAAATATCTAAACACAGACCCACACATATTACTAATCTTAGTTTTCTAGAACCTCTTCTGAAATCATCTGAAAAGTGGCAAAATATCCCAGCTATATAATTTAAACAAATAGTTATTCATACAAAATTCAATATATATTCTATTGATACTTCCATAGCAAATTCTAAACCTTGGCTTTGACACACTACCCTTAGATCACACCCTCAATATAAACTGTTATAGGATCAATTGTTAGAGGATCAACTGTTGTGCAGATCAATAGAATAAATCGACTGCAGAATTAACCACAGTACATTGTACTCCTATACATCACACGGCACATGTAAATTGTTAATGTTCTAATGTCATGTTTTCAAGTAACACAGTGTTCTAAATAAATACAGGAGATTGTCAAAAAGCGGCAGAAGTCTCAGGAAGCAACAAAGCTTTCAAAAATAAATTACGGGAACATCTCTTGTTATGTTTAGTTTGGTTTTTCCTCCCCTTGGCAATGCATCACAGTGTAGATGCTTCAAAATGCTCACAGAAAAAGCCCCAAAACAGCACGAAGATAAAGAAAAACTGAGAAGAAAAAGAACAGGTGATTAGTCAACAATCAGTAAGGAGACTATAGACACACTACCAAGGCCAGCAAGAAGAAAGCATGTACGCAGCTTCCCAAGACTGGATTTTAAAATGTCAATTCTCTAAATGCTGTCCACTTTCAATTCGGCTTCAGGAAACATTCCCTGCTTGTAGAGAGCTAAGACAAGCAGTTTGGAAAGTTTCCGAAAAACGAGGTATGTGATGCAAAGAGGCAATGTTTTCGATTTGTTTCACAGTATCACATTACAATTTGTGCAAGAGTTTTTAATACAAACTGTGCCAGTTTGTTTTCTTTAAGGGAATCAAAATGTTCCAGTTAAGGACAGACTCTGGCTATACTTATATCCTTTATTACTTATTCCGGGAAGAGTAAAAAATAAGTTACTGATCTAAATATCTGCCTTAGGTATAACACATGAGTTGGTTTGTCCTCTCTGTGAGTATTTCTGTTAGAAATTAATCAGTTAAATATGAAAAATGATTTAGTACCTATAATGCTACGGTTCTATTCACTCACACTTTTCCTTCTCAGTCACCTGCAGTTAGAACAAAGGTTTTCAATGCAAAACTACTCATAACTGTTAAGTGCAAAAAAAATTTTTTTAAATGAGGTTTTAATTGTCATAGGTAATGCAAAAGACATTAAATGAGATTATTGCAGGAGTTTTATGTTTCTGGAAAACAGAATTTTAAAAGTAGGAGTTAAAACTTCACATTCTGCTCTGTTTGTACCGATAATGAATGGACAGGTAGAGGATGGAAAGGAGGTTAGGCAACAAAATGGCCCATGTTAGTGCAAAATGAGGATAATAGTCTTTTCACTATTCTGAGATTGAATCCAGTTAGACCAGTAACTAGCCATAGCTTGCCATCATGTAAGTAGAGAATCTTGTGAAATCACAAGAGTTCAGCAGGTCAAGTACTATGGTCATGAAACTAACATACCAATTTGAAAGGTAAGCATAGGCTCAGACATTTGAAATATACCTAACTATACACATGAGTTAAATTATACTAGCACCAGCCACCTTTGAATTTGAACCCTACTCCGGATTAAAAAAAAAAGAAAAAATGAGACAGTGTTAGCACTTGAAAAAACTGTCAACACAAAACTACTTTAAAACTTTAGCTTAACTTAAAGTAACATGGGAAATATAAAATAATCCAACTAAAAGCTCTTTCTGAGACTGATTTGTTTTTCCTTCAAACTACTCTAATAACACATTTAAATCCAGTAAACGTGAAAACAGTACGCAAAATATACACATATTCAGAATGAGGATCTAAGTTAGTGCGTCTCTGTAGCAGAGAGGTCACAGCTAAAGTCCTAGTGATATTGCCTCAAATTTTTACCCGTATTTAAAATAAAAAGTCACATCAAACTATTCTGGATGTCTCTAATCCATAGTACCCTAACTGCTCTTCTAAGAGTGCATAGTTGTCAATTCGTCTGGTATCTGAGTGACTCTTCATCACACAATTCTAGAATGATGTGATTACTTTTATACCAGAAAAAAAAAAATGCTGATAATTGCACTTTGTTACCTTTTGCTTACTGAAATGAAAACATCACATGGATGAAAAGAAATCCCTCCCTACACTCATCTCAAACAGCACCCATCTCCACGTGTAAACTCTCTTCAGCTTTCTTAAATACTGACAGCACTTCTTATCACTGAAAGACTTAAGTTTCCTCCGGCACAAGATGCCGGTGAGCTCACTAAGGCCTGCCATTCATTAAAGTACTTTCTGAAGACACTGAGGATACAGCTTAGCAACAGCACATTCAAAATGCCGGCCAAGGTCCCAGAGGCGATCTGGGGTCTCATACACTTTCATCCATTGGTCAGTGATATCATCATACTGGTAAAGGGAATTTTTTCTGCTGGTTCTGAAGACATGTTCTTCAACGGTCACTTGAGTAGCTCGAACAAATAAATGGAGTTTATTCTGGAAAAGTACCAGTTTAAGGTATGGGTTTATGGACTCATCACATGGAAAGTCCTTCTTACGAGTCCACTTATTGAGCTCAATATCATAGGCTTCTACAGTAAACATCCGCTGATGATTTCCACAGGTTCCAGCTATGTAGTAGATAGAGTTCTTGTATACCGCTGCTAAGCCCTGGATTCTAGGCACAGTCATGGGGGTTAAGAAACCCCAGTAGTCTTTCTGAGGCTCATAGAAGAGGAAAAACTCTCCTAAAGAAAGAGAAAGGAAAAAAAAAAAGAGAGAGAAAACAAAACAAGAATATGAACATTTAAATATAAGATAGCTTAAACCATCTACATCCCATGGCACAACATAACATAATATTAGAATCAACCTGATTTGGGGCATTCAAACCGGGTAAGTATGAGCAGTTACTTTGGCTTGATGGCAGTATAAGGGTTAAGAGCTTGGTTTCATTTACTCTATCCAAATATCTGGGTATTTCAGAAAATTGATTTTAAGCCAGCTCTTATAAAAAGTATTATTACTAATGGTTAGCCAGCAAGATCAAAACATGAATATAGGTTCAATCATGAATAAGCCACTATAAATTTATGTGCTAGTTACTTAATTATAAGGTAGTACATAGAATTGTTCAGATTTGTATCTATGGGCCACTAATGTGTTTACTTTAGTGTTGCTATAAGGCAAAGACAAATATCAAGAGGAGAAAATATGACCTTAAGCTGATAGAAAACATGCACATCATTTATAGAAATGAGGCAGTTTCCATTCTGTTTTGACAATGAAAAGGTGTGCTGAGTCACACTGCCGATGTAAAAATGTCTAAAAGAATTAAGCTAGTGAAGATTTACAAGAGCTTGGCTAATTATAACATTAAAATCTTTGATTTGAAAGAATCAAATAAAATCTTTGATATGAAAATCTGAACCCTTTATGATCAGATTAAGTGGTACTCCAATAGCCACTGACAGTAGGGCATGATCTTCTGACTATTCATGTCAAGTTTATTTATATTAAGAGGCTTTGTTTAAATCAGAAGTACCTACTTCTAAATTGAGCTTCCCCTTGAAATCTGTTCTGAACTAGGTTAACTCCTATCGATAAATATAACTGCCTACCTAATAAAAGTGATGCTGAAAAAAATCCAGGTTTTCATAAAATAGCTTGTTAAACTCTCAGCTTTTGCCTGCATATTCCCTATGCTTTTTGACTAAAATGTAACAGGATTCTTAATAAAGAAGAGAGGAATGAACATTTTTTACCATGTACTACCTCGCTACAAATTTCTTATAAAGAGGAAAAATAATACATTTTAAAAGTTGATTTTTAAACCTAAAGTCGTCTTTAATAAACTAAAACCAGTAATGGGCAATTAAAACCCTCAGTGCCTCAGATTTGTCTTATACAATCTGATTAAACAATGTTCATTCCAACCCTGAAATTCTGTTAATTCACTGTTACTTTGCTTTAGTATTTAAATTAATATACAACCTTTACATTCCATTCGGGAGTCTTCTAATTAATTCTGTCTCTACTGAAAAATAACTGCTCAGCCAGTAAAATCAAAAATCTATGAAGAGAGAGCTTCATCATATTGGATGATATAACCTATCCAACCATGTAAGTGAATGTGTTACTGGCTGAGTTGTATCCAACTCTTTGCAACCCCATGGACTCTAGCCCACCGGGCCCCTCAGGTCATGGAATTCTCCAGGCAAGAATACTGGAGTGCGTAGCCATTCCCTTCTCCAGGGGCTCTTCCCAACCCAGGGATCAAACCTGGCTCTCCAGGACTGCAGGCAGATTCCCCACCACTTGAGCCACCCAGGAAGCCCTATCTAACCATTCTTGATAGATTTTACATTCATTCAGATACTCCATTTTTTGGCAAGACCAACAAACCTACATCATCTCAGGCTTCCATTCAATTAAAATGAGGCACAAGAGAGTATTCCTTACTCTCTCTGGAGGATTAACTTTACACTGAAGTTTAAACAAATGGGTTTAGGCATTTCTAAGAAATTTTAAGTCAAATAAAGGATTACGGCAAAGAACATTTAAAAAAAAAAAACTTAAACAATGGGGGAAAAAACTAAAAAAATCATATGTATCTACATAGAAGTTACACCCCTTTCCTTATTTTTTTTATAGTAGTGAAGAAAAGCATTTATATATAAGCAGTTAAGAAATGCAAAAGAGAAGAAGGATGTTGGTATTGTCAATACTGTATTCAGCATTCAAGCAACTAAAATAAGAAACCAAACACAAGGAAAACATTAGCACAAATCAGAACCTTGAATCAAGTATCTTATTTACCGTTACTCAGTTCCTCTTTCTTGTATCTTTACCAAGGTACCAGTCGTCAATTGTTTAAACAAAAATTTTTAAGCTAAGCATATTACCATCCCGCTCATCTTATAATGTTAAAAAGATGACATCTCAAAATTTTTCAGTGAAAAAAAATTGAAAACACTGTATTATGGATGACAACATTAACTGCAGTGAAATTAAAATCTTGAATAGTGTGATTTCAAACTCTTTGTAAGTGAGTTTCGTAACCTTTGCCATCATAAGACTTCATACAAAATTCTTTGGCAACTGAATAGTATAACTGCAGTTGAGGCTTTGTTCTTTTTTTCTCTTTTAAGCTAATCCAGTAAGTTCCATAAGAAGAATACTTGCTACCATCCCTTGATTATATATCATTCAACTGCAAAAAGTCATGTATCAAACTTGCTTCCTTGTTTAAAGTCTTTAAAATGGCACAGGAATAGTTTTTCTCAAATGCTGAACTATTATGTATGGGAAAAAAAGTTTTCAAAAATACTTATGTCACATGATGTCAAAAGACAGTAAGAACATAAAAAACTTACATGATCATTTTAGGAACTTGAAAGCACCTGCCTTTTTTGATTGAAAATTTTATTTTCTTTACTAGTCCCTTAAAGAACAGACTACTCCAATAAATACTTTAACCACTCAGACACCTACCCTGTAAAACATAGATCTTCTCTTTGTATTCCACGGCATTATGAAACTCCATTGCAACAGGCATGGCGCAAACAGTAGTCCAGCGGTTCTCTCTGCTGTCATAGCACTCCACAGATTTTAGTGAGTTTCTCCCATCACCTTCATAGACACGCCCTCCGATTGCATACATCTTACCACAGCAGTACACCAGTTTGCAGCCTATTCTGGCTCGAAGCAAGGACGGTTTGGAAAGCCACCTATTGGTGGAATGGTCATACATCCAGAAATCATTTTCTGCCTTGTGGTCAATGGATACCTCACTGCTGCTTGGCCTGTACCCTCCTGCAATGTAAATATCATTATCTGGTGATACAAGAATTCCAACTTCTCTCAGATCATTTGGTGGTTTGCATAGTTTGAACACTCTTCCTGTGAATATATCTAGACAAGGCACTGTTTGCTTCTTTCCTGAGTGTTTGTGGGCTGCGTCGAAACATATGATCATTTCCGATGCAGTCATTCCAAGTCTCTGTGTACAGCCATTGGGACTGGCTGGTCCCTTTTCCACACAGCTTTTGGCGATAGCCTGTGCAAACTGAGGTGGAATTTTCTCTATAAAGGTGTCTTCCATCAGAGGAAAACGTATGCATTTGGCAAAAATTTCTGGAAGGTGCACTTCTCTTTCATTCTGTTCATGTTCAAACCACCTTACAATACTCTCATAAACATGCTCTTCCCGGTCTACATTTAAATCATCACTGTCTAGGATACTTATCAGTTGGTCTTTTGTCAGCTGAAGAAACTCCTGTTCTTTGCTGACACACAGGAACTTTTTACGAATATATTCTTTAGATCGATCTCCAAGTTCCTGATGACCGTAGTGATCAGCAAAGATGAAGACCCCGATAGAATTTTGTGGGTCCAAATGACTGATCATGTACTTAGCACACTGGTCTTGGATGGAGGGAATCTGGAAGATGCTAGCTGCAGTGAACAAGGCTTGAACATTGGCCTCTGTCAGAACAACTCTGGAGGTATAGGCATAGTTCAACACTAAATCCATCGACTCGGCTTCAACACCAACAATTCGAACTTCTTTTTGAGTGCTTTCTGTAAGGCCGCTAGTGAACATGGATCTAGGAAGGAAAGAGTGGTGAATTTATGTGCACTACAAATAAAAATTATTGTGGCAAGCTTGTAAAAGCATAAAGTTATCACAAGGATCACCTTTTGAAATTGAAAAACATGTCCTAATGTGTTTCCTGATATCCTGAATATCAGGAAAGGGATAAAGTGGATCATCTAGCAGAAGGATTTAATCTGGCTAATCTCAAAGAAACCCTGTTCTCAGGACCAGTCGGTCTACTTTGTGCCAACTCTGAGAAAAGCAGAGTATACCTAACTAAATCAAACTGAAAAGGGGCAAGACATATTCTAGAACATCTTATTTTCCTTGGAACCCCATGCAGGCTTCTGGTCAAGTTGCTTTAGGGAGTTAAGATTTTCAATCACCAGGTCAGTCAGAAAGTTTTCAAATACCTATGGGGTATCAGTGTGACACATTAGCATATAGAGACTGTCTAATAGAACTTCTCATAACCCAGTGGAAATTTACAAGGCAACCTGTGCCCAAAATGTATCTTTAAAAATTTTAGCTTAGAAAAATAAGATGTTCTTCAGAAGTTCTTATTTTCTTCCTACTCCTTTTTAAAATAATTATCCTTTGAATGCTTCCTTGATCACTATAAAGAATATAAAGCACATCAATTCATCAGTTATCCTTTTTCTTGAGAAAATCAAGCAATATACTTGATTTTCTCAAAGTTACCATAGTTTTATCTGTTTATAAATAAAAATGTTAGCCTCATTGATGCTCAGTCGTATCTGACTCTTTGCAACCCCAGGGACTGTAGCTCTCCAGGCTCCTTTGTCCTGGGATTTCCCAGGCAGGAATACTGGAGTAGGTTGCCATATCCTTCTCCGGGAGATCTTCCCAACCTAGGGATTGCACCCCTGTCTCCTGCATCACAGATGGATTGTTTAACACTGAACCACCTGGGAGGCCATAAATAAAGATCTGGCTAGGGTTAATATTAATAAATTGCCTACTTCTAAAGAGAATTTAAGAATTAACTGATTTGTTGCAGATCTGATTTTGTTTGTTTTCAAAAATTCCAGGTTTTTGTCTTTGAGACCAAGCTTTCTTTTCCTTTTTAATGTGATTTTATGGTACTTTCAGGACTTCCTTGGTAGTTCAGCTGGTAAAGAATCCACCTGCAATTCAGGAGACCCCAGTTTGATTCCTGGGTGGGGAAGATGCCCTGGAGAAGAGACAGGCTACCCACTCCAGTATTCTTGGGCTTCCCTTGTGGCTCCGCTGGTAAAGAATCCACCTGCAATGCGGGAGAACCTGAGTTTGATCCCTGGGTTGGGAAAATTCCCTGGAAGAGGGCATGGCAACCCACTCCTATATTCCTGCCTGGAGAATCTCCATGGACAAAGTCAGAATGAGCGACTAAGACAGCACAGCATGGTACTTTCTTGGCCAAACCATTAAGAAGTCAAAAGCCTAGCTTTTTATTTAAAGTCCTAGTCATTTATAAACATCATTTGCCTTTCTTCTCCCTCCTTTGATGTTTCTTTCTAAGCAGTTCTTAAAATTAAACTTAGAAAAAGGTCAAAAGCTCTTTTAAAATCCTCTTGAGAAAAGGATGGTATGCCCTAGAATGCTTAATAGATGTCTGTTGAAGATATTGACCTAACACTGGTGATAAACTTGATTATTCAGATCCAGACCTCTCCTATTTTAAGTGTGATGTTATGAAAAAAGAGTGGGAAGATTTCAGACCACCTTTAACGTCTTTGTCAAAAACATGAAATTAATTCAAAAATGCAATATGTAATATTGGAGGTATACAGGGGTACCTGGACCTGGCTTGTTACCTGGGTTAACCAACCTTTGAGTCCTAATTTTACTTCTATTATGCAAAATTTCATATCCTGCAGACTTTTTTTTTTCCCCTTAAATGACTGAAAACTAAATGTTCCAATGTATGAGCTGGTTTTTAAATTCAGGTACTGAAAAACTCAGTTATATAGGTCCCAATTAAAAAGAAAAAGAAAGCCCTTCATTATGCAAAGATTAAATCCCAAAGGAGAACATTACCACATAACCCTTTATCAAGGGAGCTACTCTACTGACTTGAATAAGCTGGCCTCACACACAGCAATGTGACATGCAAGTTCTCCTCTGGTCTATCATGTTCTTTATGTAAACTCTATATAAAGTGGGAGTACTTCCTCACACAAAAATCCTGAGCAACATATTTCTAATAATCATACACATTTTATTTCTGACAAGTCTCTGGGATCAGGAAACAGCCATGGCAGATTGCAAGCTATTCTATTTTTTCCATCAGTGATGCAAGATTTGCAAATATTAAGTATGACTTTCTACATCTCACATAAGGTGCAACAACTGGTGCCCAAGAAACTTCTGTACAAAAAGCTCTAGTCAAGTGAGAAGAACCTAATCCTTGAGTCTTCTAGCCAAATACCTTCATTTGACTTCACCTATCTTATGCTTAGAAAGTCTTCCAAGCATTTCCTTAACTTCTTGGAAAGCAAGAAAATCTACTGCAGTGTACGTCTTTCCAAGAGATCTGTCAGGTCCTCAAAACTAATTTTAAGCAAGTGTGATATTCAAATGATACAAGCCAGAATATAAAATTACACTGAATAAATATTTTCACTTTAAAGTTTCAATTTTTTTTTTTTTTACTATTTAAATTTAATATACAATTAACACTTCTGTAAATTAAAATATAAAGAGGACACACTCTTGTTCCTTAAAAGTTATACAGTGACTAAGAAGCCTGGCTCTGGACTCAAATCCAGCCTCTGCCACTTACTAGTTAGATGATTTAGGCAGTTCACTTAACCTCTTTGAGCCTCAGTTTTTTCACATGTAAAAGGGTAATAACAAGAGTGTAGAGACAGAATTATAAAGATTATATAAAGTGATATAGGTAAAGTGAGCTTTGCCTAGAGCTTGATCAGCAGTAACGATAGCATATATGACCTAACATAAATGACCTAACCATATCTAATGGATGACCGAGATAACTGAATCTCACCAGCAATTTTCATTAGAGGCCAAACTTCATACCTTTTGTGTATACCAGTTTCTTCTTTTTCCTTTCCAGGTCACTCCCTTGTTATGGTTAATACTTAATAGTCCACTGGCCTATCCAATGCAAATCTAAATGGTTACATCACAAACATCAAACTGAAGTGACTATATGTAACCCAGTATTCTGAGAAGGAGGAACCAGAAACTACTGTCTGGAACATTACACTGCTATATGCCCTATAATGGTAAGCACCTTCAAAAGGAAAAAATACATTTACCGTGTGGTTGAGAAAATTACTTCACAGTCATTCATGCACCATTTTTGAAAACAAAAAGGCTTAAAGTGAGCACTTCAAACAAAAAAAAAGTTAAACTTGAACAGGAAATTGCCTTTATCACTGATCTTTTCTTAGAGTATGGCATTATTTTTTAGACCCAAGTTTTGAAATTTTACTTTTCCAAGTTTTATAATATATAAAGATGAATATAAATGAAAATTAAAATTGACCTCTAAAATACTTCTGGAAATCTTAGAAATAGTCACTAGTGTGGGGCCTAACACACATAGAAACTGTATTTCACTGATTTTTATTTCACTGCTGTTACCATCATGGGATTAAGACAGTCCATTAAGTGGCCAATTTGTTTTTAAAAGAAAACGCTATTAATTTTTAAATTCTAAAAGAGTTAACATGCACTAAAGAAATCCTGGATAAATTTCTGGAACAAATTCCAGATCAGCACTGTCCAATAAAACTTCCAGTGATGGAAAGGTTCTGTTTCTGGGCTGTACAGTGGGGCAACCACTACCTACATGTGGCTACTGAGCACTTTAAATGTGGTTAGTGTACCTGAGGAACTGAATTTTTTTTATTTTATTTAATTTTAGATAAGTGAAGTTTAGCCACACGTGACTAGTGGCTGCCATATTGGGCAGTGCAATTTTAGATTTTTCTAGAACATACAAACAAAAACATATTCACTGACTTAAAACCAGTCATCTGAACTCTACAAGAATCTGTCAGCTTTTTTTAAAAAGGGGGGGGGGGCTTAATAAAATAGGGCCTGCTATTTATTCTTAGGAAACAAATGCATTAGTTTCAGTCATTGTTGCATCTCAATATAAAAATGAAGTGGGCAGTACTGAAGGAGAAAGGGGACTCGGTGCAGACATCAATAGAGGTTTCCACCAACATCATACCTGAAGTAAGGGCTGATTGCAGCAAGAACGTTTCTATGACAGGAAAATGTTTTCCCGTGATCCACTTCCACTACAATGTCTGTCAGCTGTCCTTCATCGTACATTGTTTTGAGTTGCTTAAGAATACTGCAAGCATGCAAGGGGTCCATGGCATCGCTGGCTGTGTCTGAAGATGGAACTCCATTCGGTGTTGGGGAAGACTTACTTAAATCTAGGAGGAGAAAAATCGTACAACCACAAGAAGTTCGGGGCCAGTTTCGGCGTTGCGGGTTTTATTTTTTGTTTTTGTGTTTGTTTGTTTTGTTGTTGTCTCTGGGATGGGGCTGGGGGTTGTTTGTTGGCTTGGCTTGCTTTCTCCCCGCTACAAAAATACACATATGTATACAGACTCCCTTAATTAGAACGCGAGATAGGATATGGGAAAGAGCGAGGTGCGATGCAAGTTCAAACACCAGCCTGCTTCTCCCGGAGCCCGGCGAGCCCGAAGCCCCGTGCTCGCCGACAGACCGCGCAGGCAGAACAGGCGAGGTGTCTGCGGCGACTCCGCCGACAGCCAGAACGTCCCAGCTGAGAGTGGAGGGCAGGAGCCTCACAAGGGAAGCTCGATGGATGGCGGCCGCCAGTGCCTCCTCAACCGCCTTGCGAACAGGTCAGAGCGGCGGCGGGTACCCGGCCTCCCCATCCCTGTCCGGCCGGACCGCCCACCTCCCTCCACGCCATTCATCTTCCCTCTACTCATCTCTGTCCACCTCTCCATCCTTCTCTCCCAGTCCTCATCGCCGCCGCCTAAGCTCGCAGCCCGAACTTGGCCCCCGGCCCACCTCCCCTCCACACCTCCCTAGCCACCACACGACCCACCTGCCGACGCGGCCATTTCTAGACGCGGCCCGGGCTCCAGCTATTTAAAGAGGAAATGTCATTTCGCTTCTCTCTCTCCCGGGTTCCGGCTCTTCTAAGCCGTCCCTAGCCAATGGGGTGACCTATGCATCCGGCTCCGCCTCTAAGCTCCGAAATCAGGGGGTCTATTGGCCACGAGAAGCGCAACGGCACGTCGGGAAATGTAGTTTTATTGCCCCCGCTCCCGCGTGGTCCGTGTAGGGCGGAGGCCCAAACTCGGAATTTCTATTGGCTGCTTTGGGTGGAGGCGGAGAGCAGGAAGCCCGCCAGCCTGTGTCTGTGGGGCGCGCAGTGCCTGCCGGAAGAGGTAGTCTTCTGGCTGAGGCGAGCTGTCATTCTGAGAGGCTGGGGTAGGGAAAGCTCTTGAAGTGCAAATTTTCCCATTTTAGGCCTCTTTCCAGGCCCCCGGTTCTTTTTTTTTTTTCCCCCCAACCTGGTTCTTCGTTTCCTAAACCTCCTGCCAATGACTAGCTTCCGGTGCGAAAGCGGGGGTCCATGCGAGGGCTGTGAAACGAGAAAAATTTGGAAATGGACAAGAGAGCTGTTGTCCAAAAATGGGAAGGAAACCTGACACCTCACCCCTAAGAAAAATATCAGGAGGCCAAAAAGCAAGCCATCTTTGATGAGTCACCTGTGACACCCAATTGAAACAGCATCGACTTGGCTGAGTGCTGCGGTTTCCACAGATTAATTGGTCTGGTTACAACCGCTGCTCGGGATCTTTAACTCCCACAAAAAGCATTGCTTTTCCTGAGCACCCGGGAACACCTGTTCCACTTTTAAGAGTACATGGACATTACAGAGGGATACAAGACGCTTTCCTTTTTGCTCCTGGTAAATTGAGTGGTGAAGATACTAAGTAGTCTTGATTTTCCTTTGAAGAAATCCTGGAAAGTGCCCTGAGCCTGAAACGAGGGGCGATTATTGAATCCCTGGCTCTACTTCTTAATGTGGGACCTTTAGATAAGACCATTTAATTCTTGGTCACTTAGCTCCTTCACCTGTAATGTGTGAATAATAATTCTTTTTCTAACTGCCTCATAGGCAGCAAGTCTTGTGAAAGAAAACAAAAATGTTTTACTGTTGACATGTTTTGATTTTCTTGTCGTGTATTTCTAGCATCTAACAGGGTGCCTGACACATTATAGGTAGGTAATGTTTGAAAAATAAATGTAAGGCACAAATGAGCTAACATTGGAAATGCTATTTCCAGATATTTCACTTGTAAGGAATTCTTACCAGCGAGTAGGAAGGAAATTTTGGATGATATATAGTTAGTGCATGAGCATAGCTTTTCTAATCCTGAAAAGACCAAACAGTTGAATCTCCTGATGAAGGATCTCGGAATTTAAATTGTAATTGTGGAACACAGAGAATGAGGAAAAACAATACAATTCTGTCCTACAAGGTCAGCTGAATAATTTAGAGCTCAAAGTATTAAAATTCTATGCAGGTTAACAAGAATTGGCGTTTCTTTGGAGCTGGGATATGTGGACTTTGATAACCTTGTATACACAGTTCTGCATGAATGAAATTGATTTAACTTTTGTTATTCAGGACTTTAAATTTCCATTTTTTTAATGAGCCAAATATTGTTGATTTCTACTTTATGAAAATAGTGGAAATTTTACTCACAATATTGATGGCTTCCCTGGTGGCTCTGATGGCAAAGAGTCTGGCTACAAATCGGGAGACCTGGGTTCAATCCCTGGGTTGGGAAGATTCCCTGGAGAAGGGAATGACTACCCACTCCAGTATTATTGCCTGAAGAATTCCATGGAAAGAGGAGCCTGGCAGGCTACAGTCCATGGGGTCACAAAGAGCCGAACACAACTGAGCAACTAACACACACAAGAGAAATGACATCAATCTTTAGGGTTGCCAAATTTAGCAAATAAAAACACAGAAGGCGCGGTATTGGGGAGATACTTATAGTAAAATGTCACTTGTTATCTGAATCAAATTTAATTGGGTGTTTTGTATTTTACCTGTCAACCTTTTCAAGCCTATTAAAATAGGGGTTTTATTGTTTGAGTTTGGCTTTTGGTAGCCACCTGTTTAAGATTTTGGAAATTTGTCCAATTTGCTTTTTCATTTAATTTTCACTTAATTAAGAAATAGACTTGGCAATATTTTTTTCATTTTTTTTTTAAGTTTTCTGATTCTTTGAGTCACAATAATTTCTAAATTTGGAGGTGGGCAGAATACAAAGAGCAAAAGTCAATTTAAATATAAATAGGGGAAAAAATGAAGATTTATAATTACAAGGTTGCCATTTATATGACACTGTAAACGAACTCCATCCTACTGGGCAAATGGCATTACATGGTAGAGTCCATCATCATCCAAAAGGCACTTTTGAAAAATATAGAATAAGTGGGAAAATGTCAAAATTGAGTCAGTAGTCCCAGAGTAGTTATTCTCAGTGATCTGTAAGAACACAAAAGAGATTTTGTTTCAGGATTGATATTAAGTAGCCAAAGACTACAGTTTTATTTTCAAATAGCTCTGATTTGAAATTTAATATGAATTCATTGCCAATCTAGAAAGGCAGCAGCAAGGGTAAACCCGTTTTCTTCTTTATGTATTAAGTACTGTATTGTCCTCTGAAGCAATCTTCTCAAATAGTTACAGTTTAAAGTAAATTTTCATGAAGATGAAAATTGAAAAAGCAAACCAAAATAGTTGAAGAACCTATATTTATTTCAAATTAGACATTTAGAGCATTATTACTTTATTAATTATTACCTAGGAACTGAAGGCAAAGGAGATTGCTATAACCATAGTTGTTTGAGAGTTGAAAAGTCTTCACATTTAAATTCTTACAGAGATGAAAGGAAAGCAGCAAATTTGGAAAATAAGAAAATTGCACAGTCGCCTTGGTTTTTTGTTTTTTTCTGCTTCTACTTTAAGAGAATGACTTAGCAATTATCAGGTGTGCCCAGGCTCCTGTCCCTAATAATACCACATAACACAAGAATGATAGCAACTCTGATGAAGAAAGTGTAAAAGAAAATAGGACTTCACTTCTGCAAATCTCTTCTGCAGTTTTCCAGTTTCCCTATTCAGTTTTGATTCAGGCTATGAAATTAGCCAAAGCAACTTAAAATGAAGATAGAGAATTCCTGTGACTTCTCCTTTTTAACAAATGACATCTTATAGTATATATATATAGTATCATTCTTTTCAGGCTATGGCTGCAACAAAAGATGACATTTTCCTTGCTGAAGACTGTTGTGATGGATTACTGCCTCAAGTGCAGTAACAAAAGTGATTATTTGAATATGATTTTCAAATAATTATATTTTCAAATTTATTATTTGAATATAAAACTGATTATTTGAAAATAAGTGATTATTTGAATATAAATTTGATATAATATTACATACTGAGAGAGATTTGGGGGGTGATTTCTAGAACCTTACATATTGTATATGAATTACTTTATTTGAAATACAAAACTTTAAATAGATAGTAGCATCAGGTTTACTGCTTGAACATTATTAACCTTTGTTGCATTTTAATTTTTATTCCATCTAAGGTGATATGAGGACTCAACATGGTAGTAACTAGAAGATTGCATTTTGTGAATCACTGAATTTGATCATATTGTAAGATGTTAAATCATATTAATTTGCCTTTTAAGTATTTGAAATTTAGCATATATGTGAAAAAAGTGTGTGTGGGGGGATTGTTTTGTGACTCCATGGACTGCAACCTGCCAGGCTCCTCTTCCATGGAGTTCTCCAGGCAAGAATTCTGGGATGGGTAGCCATTCCCTTCTCCAAGGTATCTTCTCGATCTAGGGATTGAACCGAGGTTTCCTGCATTGCAGGCAGATTTTCTTTTACCATCTGAGCCACCAGGGAAGCACTAAAAGTAGTAGCTGGGATAGTCAGTTCCTCAAGAATGCTTATCACCTCCATCCTCCACCTGAACCTGCGTTCTGAGCAGGCACTGTATAAAGCAGTGTTCCTGATAGTAGAAATAGTACATGATGATAGAGATAAAGATAGCAGTACAGATAGAGACACTGAGTGTGTCTCTGCAAAAAGGATGTGGAAACCTGATCTCCAGTGTGATAGTATTTGGAGACAGGGCCTTTGGGAGGTGATTAGATTGTGAGGGTGAAGCTCTCATGAAAGGAATTAGTGCCCTTATAAAAGAGACCCCCAAAGACATTTCACTGCGTGAGGACACAGTGAGAAGACAGATATCTGTAAACAAGGAAGCAAATCCTCACTGGCAACCAAACCCACCAGTGCCTTGAGCTTTGATTTTCCAGCCTCCGGAACTGTGAGAAATTAATTTCTGTTGTTTGTAAACCACCAAGTCTATGGTATTCAGCTATAGGAGCTTAAATAGACTAAGGTTTATATATGGATGGATGGTTAGATAGATGTAAATGATATAATGTGATATATGTGTGCTTATGTGCTCAGTTGTGTCCAACTCTTTGCGACTCTCCAGACTGTAGCCCACCAGGCTCCTCTGTTCTTGGGATTTCCCAGGCAAGAATACTGGAGTGGGTTGCCATTTCCTTCTCTAGGGAATTGTCCCGACCCAGGGATCAAACCTGTGTCTCCTGTGTGGATTCTTTATCATCTGAGCCACCAGGGAAGCCATATTACATATATATGAATGATTAGCCATATATATAGTTACATGTATGTGGTTAATCACATATAATTATATATCATATATATTCATGATTAACCATTCATATTTGTTAAGCTGATCATAACTCACTATTCTACAATATAACTGAGTACAAAACTGGAAACCTTGAACAGAATTACTCTACTGGACCCTTCAGTTACAATATTTAAACTTAGAATGATTGAGAGAACCAAAGCCACTGTCAATATGTGAGACATCAACACCCTTCCTTGTATGAAGATTACCTCATAACCCAATTGGGACTGATAGAATTAATCAATGACTGCTGCTTCTTTCTAACCTCAGTCATGATCCAAATCTTTAAGCTCATGGTATCACTGGAAAATGTAAAGAGAAGAAACATCAGTGTCTTCAGCGTGTAGCCATAGGAACAGAAATTCATGGAGAAGAGGCATAACGTATAGGAAAGAAGTATATTAAACACAGCAGAGAGAGCACAAAGGATGAAGAGCTGATGGTACTTTAATCCCTAAAAGAATCAAATGTTTAGAAAGCAAATCTGCTGGCATGCCACAGTAATTTCAGAGATATTTAATTTTTATTTCTGCTTGTTCTACCACAGGATTTCTTAATCTTGGCACTGTTCATATTTGCCAGCAGATAAATTTTTGGTGGTGGGGGGTGGGGGTTGCGTCTGTTCTGTGCATTATCAAATGCTGCTCACCAGTATCCATGGTCTCTGTGCACCAGAGGCCAGCAGTACCTTCCATGAGGACTTGACAACCAAAAATGTCCCCAGAGGTGATCAAATGTCCCTTGGGAAAACCATCCCTAGTTGAGAACCACTGTAGTGCAATATGCCCTCCCGCTTTGTTAACAGTTCTATTACACTTTATATCGATCTACCATGTTTATTATTTAAAGCTGTTTTGTTTATCTTCCTTTTAAATATTCATTGCAAGGATTTGAGTTAATCATCTCTTGTGTTCATAACACAACAGTGTCTTTGGTCCAGAAGCCCCATCTCCTGTGTTGCAGATGTCCTACTTTCTTTACCCCTCCCCACATCCTCTAATCCCATCCTCTCCTGCTTCACATACAGCCATTGTAATGGTTTGATGTGGATCCCTCTGTTTACATCTGTTCTTGTAAATTCTGATTGTTGTTTTATGCACTTTATATAATGGTATTGTGCTATGGATCTCTTGTATTTCTTACTTTTTTCACTCAGTACTATGTTTTAAGATCTGTGTCAATACTTCCTCTTTATATCCCCATCAACTAGCTTACTATACGATGTATGTTAGGTGCCAAATAAATGTTCACATAATTAATTGCATAAGTGAATACGTCAAATGGTGAATCAGAATAGTAGACAGAATAGTGGCTTCCCAAAGACGTCCATGTTGTGAGCTCTAGAATCTGTGAATGTGTTACCTTATGAAGCACAAGAGACTTTGACTGCTGCTGCTGCTGCTAAGTTGCTTCAGTCGTGTCTGACTCTGTGTGACCTCACAGACGGCAACCCACTAGGCTCCTCCATCCCTGGGACTCTCTAGGCAAGAATACTGGAGTGGGTTGCCGTTTCCTTCTCCAATGCATGAAAGTGAAAAGTGAAAGTGAAGTTGCTCAGTTGTGCCGACTCTTAGTGACCCCATGGACTGTAGCCTACCAGGCTCTCCATCCATGGGATTTTCCAGGCAAGAGTACTGGAGTGGGTTACTATTTCCTTCTCCAAGAGACTTTGGAGATGTGTTTAAATTAAGAATTTCAAGATGGGAAGATGACCCTGGATTATCCAGGTGGACTCAGTATAATCACAAGGGTCCTTATAAGAGGAGAAAAAGGGGTCAACGCCAGAAAAAGGAGACGTGATGACAGAAGCAGAGGATGAGTGATGTGCTTTCAAGATGAGTCAGGAGCATGAGCCAAGGAATGCAGGCAGGCTGGAGAAGTTAGCAAGGCAAGGTAATAGATTCTGCCCTAGAGCCTGCATGAGGAAGTCCGTCCTGCTGACATGTTAGTTTCAGGTTTTCTGACATCCAGGACTGTAAGGTCATTTGTTTTGTTTTAAGCCACTAAATCTGTGGTAATTTGTTACAGCAGCGATAGAAAAGTAACACAGTGACTGAATTAATACATAGATAAGTGTACAAAACTTTCCAACAGTTGAACTTCTCTCTCCTGTCTCCTCCTTGTCTCTCCGTAAAGTGTTTATTATTCATACAAATTGAGAGAATCTCAAAATATGAAAAGACCTCAAAGAGTAATACTTTAAAGGGAAAATCATGAGGTAGACAGTCAGCCCACATCTGTCTGTTAACTGGATGGTCCACTTGACTGCAGCAGGGGTTCACTCAGGTATCTTGTAAGGAGAGTGAGATTCACATGGGCTAAGGACTTGAATACCTGGGAGGTATGGTTCCTTTGTGGCCATCTCTGGAGATTAGCCACTTTACTAGATTTAAGTCTTGAAGATAAACAGGTTACTGTGATAGAGACAGGCTTCTCTGGTGGCTCAGATAGTAAAGACTCTGCCTGTGATGCAGGAGACCTGAATTTGATCCCTGGGTCAGGAAAATCCCCTGGAGACGGGAGCGGCTACCCACTCCAGTCATTTTTTTTTCCTGAAGAATTCCATGGACAGAGGAGCCTGGAGAGCTACAGTCCATGGGGTCACCAAGAGTCAGGCGTGACTGAGTGACTTACACATGTACACACACATGATAGACACATCAAGTCTCATAATTGTGGTAGAATTCTTTCTACGGGTCTGGAACCAAAATTATAACACTCACTACATTAGATGTGACCCAAACCCGATGGTGTCTTACATGCAGCTTTCTTGCATGACCCAATCCATCCCTCAGAAAGAAATGTATTCACTTATATACATATCAATTCGGTTACAGGTTTAGGATCTCGCCTCATTTCAAAGATATGCCTATTTTTTCCAACCATCTCATAAGGCTTCCTTGTTAGAGCACATGTAGCCCTATCTTGTTAGGCACATGTCTGCATATTCACCAGGACCTCATTTTCTGGAAAATCAGAGAATCATTCTTTAGGAAGTAGGTTATCATAGCTGTCAAGAAGTGCAGGCTGAGATCAGACTACCCCAGTTCAAACTTTTGTTGAACCGCATTCTAGCTGTGACCTCAAACAAATGAATAACTTCCTGATGCCTTTGTTTCTTCAGCTCTAAAACTGAGCTAATAATAACATTTACAGTTATAAGGAACATAGGAGATAATTTATATAGATTATTGCAAAACATTTAGTTCACTGATGGGCACAAAGAAAATACTCAGTGAATATTAGTTATTAGTAGTAGTAGGACTGTGATAGTGAAAATTCAGTTTAATTTTCCAGATAATTATGGCAATTAATTCTTTATTCTTCATGGAACATTTACCAGTTTTGCAGCTTAGAGTTAAACTTGATCAGGAACCTGAGATGCAGCTATTTCCCCAGCTCTCACCATCAGTGACCTGTAGCCTTGCTAAGGGTAAGGGAAGAGGAACCAAACCACCCTCATGGGTCCTCTGAATCCAAATGTCCCTGACATTAAAACCAGCACGTATTGTTGCTTAGTTGCTAAGTCATGTCAGCAACTCTTTGCAACTCCCTGGACTGTAGCCCGCCAGGCTCCTCTATCCGTGGGATTTCCCAGGCAAGAATACTAGAGTGGGTTGCCGTTCCCTTCTCCAGGGGATCTTCCTGACCCAGGAATCAAACCCACATCTCCTGCTTGGCAGACAAATTCTTTACCACTGAGCTACCAGGGAATCATGTATACTTTAGAATAGACTAAAATATGTTGTGGTAACAAATAATCCCATGCTTCCAGTAGTGTAACTCACCAAAAATTTTATTTTTCACTGTTGCATATGTCCAACTGAGGTGAGCAGAAATCTCTGCTCACTGTAGTCACTCAGAGACCCAGAATGATGGGTATCCACCATCATAAATGGGGATGGTCCACATGTCTGAAAGAAAGCAATTGGGTGGTGAATTGTGCACTGGTTCTTAAAATTTCCACCTGGAAAAATATGCATCACTTTCCTTCCCATTTCAGTAGCCAGAAAAGTCAAGTGGCCACTCCTCATTGCAAATAGGATGGAACATTTAATTCTACCATTCTCAGAAGGAAGAAAGCCAGAAATATTTGGAGATCCACATCAATGACAAACATGCCATACAAAGACTATGCTAGGTGCTTTTAGTGATTGGGCATAAACAAAACCTAGCAGCTACTCTCAGTGACTTGACAGATAAAAGGCAATCTGTGCATGAACATGTATGACTTTTTTAAAAAAACATTTATTTATTTAGGTTTACCAGTTATTCAGTGTGGCACACAGGATCTTCCATCTTCGTTTTGACGTGGAGCATCTTTAGTTGCAGCATGCAAACCCTTAGTTACAACATGTCGGGTCTAGTTCCCTGACCAGGGATCAAATCCGGGCCCCCTGCATTGGCAGCACAGAGTCTTAACCACCGGACCACGAGGGAAGTCCCCACATCTGATTTTGAAATTAACTAGCAGCTGCTAAGATCACTTTACCCCGATCATGTGGGGAAAGGAAACCAAAGTCACTGATGTATTGGCCAGCTTAATTAAGCAAGATTTAGTCCCAATGGGGGGAAAAAAAAGAGTGGCATGACATAATTAGATGCTGACTGTGGATAACAAGGTGAGGGCTATAGTGAGACCTTCTTGCCCTGAAGCACCTTTCTTTAAGAAAAGTCTAACATGGTAAGAGGAATCAGGAAATGATCAGTGGTTAGTGGCCAAGGAAAGGGGGTATAGTAAAAGTCCATGGTTCTAACTGAGTTTGTGGGCACGTTTTGCCAGACACAACTCCAGAGGTAAGGGAGGAAATAGAAGGAATTTGTTATAGTACTTCAAGGTCAGGAGCTGTAAGTGAACCACACCAAGGTAATTTTGACCTCCCCACCGTCAGCTTGTGTTAGGATTTGGGTTTAAGGTTGGATCCCAGGTTTGTTTCCCCATCTGAGCCTCAAGCCTGAGGCTTGTAGAATGATTGGCTCCAGAACCATGATGGGTTGCCTGGCAAAAGGAGATCTGTGGGTTGTTAATCTGTGAATCAAAAAGCAAACCCTGGCCCAGCAGTATGTTAATCCTGATGGCTGAGAGGGAGCCAGTGCAGTCATTTACAAGAATGCATCCAGCACAGGGTCTCAGAAATAGTCTAAGGAAGTGTTTGGAATGGACCAAATCAATAAATTGCTGATTTTTCCTCCTGTGTTAGATTTCCTGTAGTGCAAATACAATCCCAACACTTTCTGAATGACTCAGGTCAAAGGAGCAGGCCTAAATTCAGTTTGGAATTCTTTTATTTATCAAGTGTCTACAGTCATAGGGGAAATTTAATTGCTATGTGTCTTCATTAAAAAAAAAATTTTGCCCCTTTCACACCTGTCCTTGATGGAGACCAGCATATTCTTCCTTTCATGCACTGGGTTTTGTTATATAAATGCTATTCTTCTAAGAGAATATAAGTTTGAGAGCTTTAGGTGTGAAGAGTCTTGATTCTTACAACATACTTTCAAATGGTCTAGCATAAATAATAAGTATAAAAGTATAAACACAGAACAAGGACCTACTGTATAGCACAGGGAACTGTACTCAATTTTTTGTAATAACCTGTAAGGGAAAAGAATCTGAGAACATATATAAATGTATATAAATATAAAATATATGTCAATATATACATATATATATTTCAGTTGCACATACGTATATATAACTGAATCACTATGCCGTATACCTGAACCTAACATGCCACTATAAATCAACTATACTTCAATTAAAAATAAAGTATATACGCCTACACAGGAATAAAGCAAACATGGCACAATACTAACCTTTTGGTGATTCAAAGTGAAACACTTACAAGACTGTATTGTTCTACTCTTGCAGATTTATCTACACTGTTTCAAATAAAGAAGTAAAAAACAAGCAGGCAAACAAGGAAAATCCCAGATATGTGAGGCAGTAGAAAGGAGGTTCTCCTATTACAGTTTAAAATCTTAAAATGAGATGGCAATAAAAATTGTTTTGAATTTTTCTTTAAGGTAAATTGGTGGGAGTAAGGTTGCAGGTTGAGTCATTAAGAAAGAATATTTGGATGTGATGGAACACTCTATTTGTTAATACATCCTTGTTAAATGAAGGGGATGATGCTTCTCTACTCAGGGTGTTTTTCTATCAGTGATGACGGATGATTCCAGAGTTAGCTACACAATGTGAACTGATGTCTCTCATTATAAGAAAAAAAAAAAAAAAAGAAGGAGAGACCTAATCAGGATGCTGACAATAAACGTATGCCTCTTTATAATGACCTAGTCTGAGCTGACTTTGATTTATCAGCACCGGACTCGAAGCTGCCTGGTTGACTCGTCCTAGTTGTGCTGGTAGAAAAAAAAATGCTTCCTCAGCACTGAGTGCTTTTGAGACCTGATCGTTCACTGTAGTGGATCAGACCTTGGAGACCTCCTTATTGATTGCCGCTATGGACTGAAATGTGTCTTCCCCAAATTCCTATGTCAAAGCCTTTCCCTCCAGTATGATGGTATGTGGAGAGGCAGCCTTTGGGAGGTAATCAGGATTGGGTGCATTCATGAGAGTGGGCCCTCATGATGGGACTAGTGCCCTTATAAAGAGAGACACCAGAGAGCTGATGCTATCCCTCTCCCTGTGAGGGCACAGTGACAAAGCAAATAAATTCAAAATAATGTGTAAGTGATAATACATGTATGCATGCTGAGTTCACTTCGGCCTGTCCGACTCTTTGTGACCTCATGGACTATAGCCCGCCAGGCTGCTCTGTTCATGAGATTCTCCAGGCAAGAATACTGGAGTGGGTTGCCATGCCCTCCTCTAGGGAATCTTCCTGACCCAGGGATTGAACCCGCCACTCTTACATCTCCTGCATTGGCAGGCAGGTTCTTTACCACTAGCACCACCTGGGAAGCCCGTAAGTGGTAAAGTATGATTATAATTACTCAAAACAAAATATACTTTGCTAATGTGAATTAATTTTCTGTAGACTTCAATAATGGGAGCTTCTTTGGTGTTTCAGATGTAAAGAATCTTCCTACAATGCGGGAGACCTGGATTCAATTCCTGGCTTGGAAAGATCCCCTGGAGAAGAGAATAGCAACCCACTCCAGTATTCTTATTTGGAGAATTCCATGGACAGAGGAGCCTGGTGGGCTACAGTCCATGGGGTCACAAACAGTTGGACATGACTGAGTGAATAATACTTTCACTTTTTCAAGCTTCAGTAATAAAAGAAAGTTAAAACTAAAACTCTTATATTACTTGCAGGAGAGAGGACTTGCCTAGGATGTTACAAATGTAACATGTATCAATTAGCAGTACAGAAAGGTAGACATAGTTTTAATTTCCAAATCTTTCATCATAGTGTATTACCAAGAAGATGGTGGTAAATAAAATTACAATATAAAGTCACACCAGAATGTATTGTAACACTCACTTTAGAAATACATAGCATGGTTTGGTTACATAGAAAGCATACCATTGTATGCTAAATTTCATCAGAAGGCTCAGTATCTCCCTGTAATTCTAAAAATTGTCAGCTCTATGCCTGTTTCTTGTACTAAAACAAAAAAGAATATTACAGGTAATAGCAATAAATATCTTTCAAAAACAACTGAGGAAACCCTAAATAATTTAAGAAAATGGTTTTAATTATTACATGATTCTCAGCGTATGATTGAAGTTTAATTTTCATGTTATGTTTTATATCACAGTGTGTATTTTCCAACCCAATTTTGACATTCCCTACATCTCTAAAGCTGTCACTGAATTGGTCCTGACTCTGCCTAATGGATAATGATCAGAAACGGGTGGGTAGATTGAGGAATGAGGTCAGATATTGTCAACCACAAAGAGAAATGCAAACATGAGAATTGTGAGTTAGGTTTTATTTGGGGTAAAGTGAGGGCTGTAACTTGGGAGACAGCCTCTCAGATGACTCTGAGGAACTGCTCCAAAAAGGTAAGAGGAAAGAAAGGTGATCACATACTTTTTATTTTAGTGAAGGAGGGTATGTAAAGTATACATTTGGGGAGGTTACTGCTCTTAAGAAGGTTGCCGCCAGTCGTGAGGAACAGATAATCTCTGTTTATGACTTTAGGACTTTTCTAGATATGAGAAAATATAAGAATTTGAGCTCATAAAATCTTCTTCTGAGAATGGACACATGTACACTTATGGTTGAGTCCCCTTGCTGTTCTCCTGAAACTATCACAACATTGTTAATTGACTATGCATGCGTGCATGCTAAGTTGCTTCAGCCATGTCCAACTCTTTGCAAATCTATGGACTGTAGCCCATCAGGCTCCTCTGTCCATGGGATTCTTCCAGGCAAGAATACTAGAGTGGGTTGCCTTGCTCTCCTCCAGGGGATCTGCCCGACGCAGGGTAATTGGCTATATTCCAATACAAAAATAGGTATGTAAATAACATGAGAAAAAAATAATAAAATAAAAATATGCTTTTGGAGGAAGTTGTTGATGATCATAAAAGGCAAATTAATAATGATAAGATGTCACAGCTCCATGAAAACTGTCTAACTATCTGAAGTCCTGTTCTGCCAGTCTTTCACATAGCACAGAGTGCCTCTTTTAATTTCCACCCTGAATTCCTTTCAGGGTGTGTTGAAGGTCAGTGACTAGAGTGGCTAGAGACCTAATCCTTGTAGAGGGAGATGGCGAGTGATAGGTTTTCTTCCACAATATTAAAAAACTTCAATTGCATTTTCACTTGCCACACAGACTAATAAAATGAACTCAGTGGGTTTAGGCATAGATTGAGCAAGAAATCTAAACACCTAATTGAAGCATTCTCTCTTATTTTGTCATACTTTGTCACCAAACCATCCCAATGTTTTTGTCCTATTGAAATATACACATTAATTATATATATAAATGATATAAATGAAATAGAATTCATATTTTATAGCAAGACAAGAAAAATTTTAAACAAAAAAATCTTCTCTGCCAACTGTACATTGTGTATCTGCATTCTGCATGCTCTAGGCCTTCCCAGTGACAGAAATACCTGTTCAACCATAAACAGTAGTATTCTCCTAGCATCAATAAAACAACTCCTGAAAGATAATGTTCCTTGTGTATCTCATAAGAGGTCACATGATGCTTAGATCTGGATTGTATAAGCCAGCAATAATATGTAATATGCAGTCCTCTGTCTCAAAAAATGTATGTAACTGTGCCTTGACTTCTAGTAGATGAAATAATTCTCAGAGCTTTTTGAGATGCCGTTCCTGGATTATAATCCTCAAATTTGACTTGACTAAAATTTTCCATTCCTTTCTTAGATTGACTAACTTCATATATGTATATATATAGTATGTGTAGGAAAGCTTGACTAGGGTTTTAGCAACTACTTTTTAGTAAATTTGACTGATATGACTTTTGTCACATGTAGGTATATAGTATTTAAGAATTATTTTATCTTCATCTTTCTATTTCTGCCTTTTAGTAATGCCTTTCATCTTAAAGTCTATTTTGTCAAATATTAACATAGTCAGTCACCCTCTCTTTTCCCTCTAATAAATTTCCCTTTTCTTGCCTGACTGCCCAGCTCGCTATCTTTTTCTCTGCACTCATCTTACATTCTGTTGCTGAAACCCGGGAGGGAAGATCCACCACAACTGGGTGGGCTCCTCTCATGAGTCCACCTCTGGTGGTTCCCTCCCTTGGACCTTGCCAAGAAACTGAGACAAGCTCTGGGATGGGACCTTCCACTTGCCTTGCTGGACTGACATTCACACACCAGCCCACATTTCATCCATCGGTTACAAGGGACTGATGCTGAAGCTGAAGCTCTAATACTTTGGCCACCACCTGAAGTGAAGAGCCTGATGCTGGAAAAGATTGAAGGCAAAAGGAGGAAAGGGTTGGCAGAGGATGAGATGGTTAGATAACATCACCGACTCAATGGACATGAATTTGACCAAACTCTGAGAGATACTGAAGGACAGGTAAAAGTATTTCCTTGAATGACATAATTAATTGGTATATTTAGAGATGGAAAACTATGTGGATTTGATTGAGACAAATCAATAGAGCATGCTGTTACAAAGATCAAACCCTGAACCTTTGGAGTGAGATCACTGACTCCAAGACCCTAGACTACCCGAGAACTGTGGAGTATCAAGTGGTGAGAACTCACACAAAGGAAACCACTTGAATACAAGATCACGCATCACCCAACCACCAGTAGCACCTGTGCAGGATGCCTCATCTAAACAACAAACAGAACAAAAATGCAAACCCTATCATCAGCAGACAGGATTACCACCTCACTTGTCCATAAGAGGAAAAACAAACAAAAACTCAGCACAAATCTCATACGAAGCAGAAATCTATATGAAGCTCATAAACTTAGGAAGGCAGACTTAGGACCAAACTTAGGAAGGTAGAAACCAAAAGGAAGAATGAATTCAACCTTCTTCAAGGAAAGAATTCACCTTTCCTTGAAGCCTGGGAAAAGGAAACCTCAAACACAATAACTTAAAAAAAAAGAATGAAAAGGCAGAGAAATACTGCACAAATGAAGGAACAAACTAGAAACACAGAAGTCCAAATAAATGAAGAGGAAAATAGGAAAACTACCTGAAAAATAATTCAGAATAGTGATAGTAAATATGATCAAATCCTTGAAAATGAAATGGAGAAAATGCAAGAATCAATCAACAAAGACCTAGAAGAATTAAAAAATAAGCATACAGAGACAAATAACACAATTACTGAAATTAAAAATACTCTAGAAGGAACCAATAACAAAATATCTGAAGCAGAAGAGTGAATCAGGGAGCTGGAAGATAAAATGGTGGAAATAACTTCTGAAGAGCAGAATAAAGTAAAAAGAATGAAAAGAGCTGAGGACAGTTTCAGAGACCATATCAAATGGGTCCCATATCTGGGACCATATCAAATGCACCAATATTCAAATTACAGGGATCCCAGAAGAGGAAGAGAAAAAGGGTATGAGAAAATTCTTGAAGAAATTATAGTTGAAAATTTCCCCAACATGGATAAGGAAATCGCAAATCTAGTCCAAGAGGCACAAAGAGTCCCATACAGGATAAACCCAAGGAGAAACACACCAAGACACATACTAATCAAACTAACAAAGACTGAATACAAAGAAAGAATATTAAAAGCAGCAAGGGAGAAGCAACAAGTAACATACAAGGGAAACCCCATACATTTAACAACTGATCTTTCAGCAAAAATTCTGCAGGCCAGAAGGGAATGGCAGGATATATTTAAACTACTGAAAGGGAAAAAATCTACAACCAAGAATACTGTACCCAGCAATCATCTCATTTAAAACTGATGGAGAAATAAAAAGCTTTTCAGACAAGCAAAATTTAAGAGAATTCAGTACCACCAAACCAGTTTTACAACAAATGGTAAATGGACATATATAGTCAAGAAATACTAGAGAAGAAAAAAGATCTGCCAAATCAACCCCAAACAATTAGAAAATGGCAATAGGAATAAATATATCAATAATTACTTTAAATGTAAATTGATTAAATGCTCCAAACAAAAGACTGGCTGAATGGATACAAAATTAAAACCCATATATATGCTGTTTTATGTCAAGAAACCCACTTCAGACATCAAGACACATATAGACTGAAAGTGAGAGGATGGAAAGGTATATTCTGTGCAATTGGGAAGCAAAAGAAAGCTGGAATAGCAATCCTCGTATCAGACAAAATAGACCTTAAAATAAAGAATATTGCAAGAGATAAGGAAGGACACTACATAATGATAAAGGGATCAATCCAAAAGGAACTCAAAGCAATTGTAAATATCTATGCACCCAACATAGGAGCACCTCAATACATAAGACAAACACTAACAGACATAAAAGGAGAAATTGACATAACACAATAATAGTAGGAGACTTTAACACCCCACTCACACCAATGGACAGATCATCAAAACAGAAAATTGATAAGAAAACATAAGTCTTAAATGATACATTTGGTGAGATGGATCTCATTGATATCTTCAGGACATTCCATCCAAATGCAGAATACACCTTCTTCTCAAGTGCACATGGAACATTCTCCAGGATAGACCACATCTTGGGTCACAAATCAAACCTCAGTAAATTTAAGAAAGTTGAAATTGTATCAAGCATCTTCTCTGACCACAATGCTATGAGACTAGATATCAATTACAAGGAAAAAAAACTATAAGAAACACAAACACGTGGAGATTAAACAACACATTTCTAAGTAACCAACAGGTTCCTGAAGAAATCAAAAGGGAAATAAAATAATTTCTAGAAACAAATGACAATGAAAACATGACAGCTCATCCTATGGGATGCAGCAAAATCAGTTCTAAGAGGGAAGTTTATAGCAATACAATCCTACCTCAAGAAACAAGAAAAACATTGAATAGACAACCTAACTTTACACCTAAAGCAACTGGAAAAAGAAGAAGAAAAAAAACCCCAAAATTAGTAGAAGGAAAGAAATCATAAAGATCCAAGCAGAAATGAAAACAAAATGAAAGATGCAATAGTAAAGATTAATAAAACTAAAAACTGATTCTTTGAGAAGATAAAGAAAGTTGACAAACCCTTAGCCAGACTCATCAAGAAAAAAAGAGAGAAGAATCAAATCAACAAAATTAGAAATGAAAAAAGAGACAGACAATGCAGAAATACAAAGGTTTACAAGAGATTATTATAAACAACTATATGGCAATAAAATAGATAACCTGGAAGAAATAGATTCTAAGAAAAGTTCAATCTTCCAAAACTGAACCAGAAAGAAATAGAATTATGAACAACCCAATTACAAGCACTGAAATTGAAACTGTGATTTAAAAAAATCTCCCAAAAAACAAAAGCCCAGGACCAGATGGCTTCACAGGAGATTTCTATCAAACATTTAGAGAAGAGCTAATGCCTATCCTTCTAAAACTCTTTCAAAAAATTGCAGAAGAAGGAACACTTCCAAACTCATTCTATGAGGCCACCATCACCCTGATACCAAAACCAGACAGACAACACAAAAAAAGAAAACTACAGGCCAATATCACTGATGAATGAACATAGATGCAAAATTCCTCAACAAAACTTTAGCAACCAGAATTCAGCAACACATCAAAAAGTTCATACACCATAATTAAGTTGGGTTTATTCCAGGGATTCAAGGGTTCTTCAATATATGAATATATGAAATCAATTAATATGAATATGAAATCAATATGAAATCAATATATGAAAATCAGTCAATTTTCATGTGATACACATGAAAATTTAACAAATTGAAAGTTAAAAATAATATGAACATATCAATAGATGCATAAAAAGCCTTTGACAAAATTCAGCACCTATTTATAATTAAAACTCTTGAAAAAATGGGCATAGATGGAACCTACCTCAATATAGTAAAGGCCTTATGATAAGCCTACAGCAAGCATTATTCTCAATGTTAAAAAACTAAAAGCATTCCCCCTAAGATCAGGAAAAAGACAAGGGTGTCCACTGTTATTCAACATAGTTCTGGAAGTCCTAGCTATAGCAATCAGAGAAGAAAAAGAAATAAAAGGACTCTAAATCAGAAAAGAAGAAGTAAAGCTCTCACTGTTTGCAGATGACATGATACTGTACATAGAAAATCCTAAAGAGAGTATCAGAAAATCACTAAAGCTAATCAGTGAATTTAGCAAAGTTGAAGGATACAAAATCAATACACAGAAACCACTTGCATTTCTATATACTAACAATGAAAAAATCAGAAAAAACAATTAAGGAATCAATCCCATTCACCAATGCAACAAAAAAAATTAAATATCTAGGAATAAACTTAACTAACGATAAAAAAGAACTGTACACAGAAAATTATAAGACACTAATGAAAGAAATGATGAAGAAATATTCCATGTTCCTGGGGAGGAAGAATCAATATTTTGAAAATGACTATACAACCAAATGCAAACAGATTTAATACAATCCCTATCAAATTATCAATGGCATTTTTCCCAGAACTAAAACAAAAAATTTCACAATTTATATGGAAACACAAAAGGACCCAAATAGTCAAAGCAGTCTTGAGAAGGAAGAATGGGGCTGGAGGAATCAACCTTCCCGACTTCAAATTATACTACAAAGCTACAGTCATCAAGACAGTATGGTACTGGCACAAAAACAGAAATATAGACCAATGAAACAAAATAGAAAGCCCATAAATAAATCCATGCACCCATGGATACCTTATTTTTTACAAAGGATGCAAGACAACCTCTTCAATAAATGGTGCTGGGAAAATTTGACAGGTACATGTAAAAGAATGAAATTAGAATGCTTCCTAACACCATACACAAAGATAAACTCAAAATGGATTAAAGACCTAAATGTAAGACCAGAAATTATAAAACTCATAGAGGAAAACATAGGCAGAACATTTGATGACATAAACCAAAGCAAGATCCTCTGTGACCCACCTCCCAGAGTAATGGAAATAAAAAGAAAAGTAAACAAGTGGGACCTGATTAAACTTAAAAGCTTTTGCGCAGCAAAGGAAACTATAATCAAGGTGAAAAGACAACCCTCAGAATGGGAGAAAATAATAGAAAATGAAACAATGGACAAAGGATTAATTTCCAAAGTATCCAAGCAGCTCATACAACTCAATAACAGAAAAACAAACAATCCAATCAAAAAATGGGAAAAAGACCTAAACAGACATTTCTCCAAAGAAGACATACAGATGACTAACAAACACATGAAAATATGCTCAACATTGCTCATTATTAGAGAAATGCAAATCAAAACTACAATGAGATATCACCTCACACTGGTCAGAATGGCCCTCATCAAAAAGTTTACAAACAATAAATGCTGGAGAGGGCGTGGAGAAAAGGGAACACTCTTGTACTGTTGGTGGGAATGTAAATTGATATAACCACTATGGAAGACAGTATGGAGATCCCTTAAAAATCTAGGAATAAAGCCACCGTATAACCCAGCAATCCCACTCCTAGGCATATACCCTGAGGAAACCAAAATTGAAAGAGACACATGTATCCCATTGTTCACTGCAGCACTATTTACAATAGCTAGAACAATGAAGCAAACTAGATGTCCATCAACAGATGAATGGATAAAGAAGTTGTGGTATTTGTACACAATGGAATATTACTCAACCATAAAATGGAATGTATTTGAGTCAGTTCTAATGAGGTGGATGAACCTAGAACCTATTATACAGAGTGAAGTGAGTCAAAAAGAGAAAGATAAATATCGTATTCTAACACACATATATATGGAATCTAGAAAAATGGTACTGAAGAATTTACTCAGGACAACAATGGAGAAACAGACATAGAGAATAGACTTGTGGACATGGGAAGAGGGGAGGAGAGGGTGAGATATATAGAGAGAGTAACATGGAAACTTACATCACCATATGTAAAATAGATGGCCAACGGGAATTTGCTGTATGGCTCAGGAAACTTAAACAGGGGCTCTATATCAACCTAGAGGAGTGGGATGGGAAGGGAGATGGGAGGGAGGTTCAAAAAGGAGGCGATATATGTATACCTATGGCTGATTCATGTTGAGATTTGACAGAAAACAGCAATATTCTGTAAAGCAGTTATCCTTCAATAAAAATAAATTAATTTTAAAAATATATTAACATAGACACACGGGTTTCCTTTTAATTGGTATTTACATGATCTAACTTTTTCCTCCTTTTTCTTTCAAACATACTGCATCCTTAAATTTAAATTGGCACACATTTTTAATATAAGTGGGAGATATTTTTAAATGATTCTAAAGTTAAATTAATATATTTATAGTTAAATGTTGTATCTTAAATATTATACTTAATATTTAATATATATACAATTTATATAAAATTTTAATTATCTGAAAATTTTTATTTATTTATTTATTTTTAATTATCTGAAAAACTTTAATTTAGAGCAACATAATTCTTCTAGGTTTACTGTAATTACTAGGAAGTGCTACTGGCATCTAGTAGGTGAAGGCCAGGGAAGCTGCTAAATATTCTCACTGTAAGTACAGTAGGGGATCCCCCAAGGAAAAGAACCAGATAGAGGTTTCTGACATAAGCGAAGCCATTTTAGGATTAAGCCATTTGTGATCCAAGCCTGCCCATGACAGTTGCCATTGAACAGGTCTTGTAGGAATGATCTTAAAAGGCAAGTGAAGTAACTGTAGCAAGGATAATAAATGAGATAATAAGATCCCCAGTTTTTTTCCCCCCAGTCACAAAGATTAGCCTGAAGCACTTTCTTGAGCTGCTTTGCAGAATTTAAACCACCCCCAATTTAGGTGCTGAACCACTAGATCAGTTGGAACCTAAGGGGTGATGGTGTTGACCTTTTCTAACCCTCCTGACTTTAGTCCACTGAAATTGGACTCTGTTGACCTTTGCCCTAATTCTATGCTGACTTCTCTGCTCAAACTCTTTCATTATCGTGCATGTACCCTTAACTTAAAACTTCCTCATTTGTGCTGCTTGGAGAGACCCTGATTGGGAAGTATTCCTGGTGTCCTTCTTTATTACTGTAAGGAATAAATCCTCCGCTTCCCATTCTTTGTCTCAATTATGTCTTTCATGGCTTGACATCCACCAAGAGGTGAATCCAGTTTTCAGATAACACTACCATGCTCAGGACAGCCTCCCACAACAAAGAATTATACAGCCCCAAATGTCAAAAGCCCTGAGATTGAGAAACTTCGGATTGGAGAGCATTAGTTGATCTGGCAAGTTGCTAAGTAGAGATTTAAAGGAGCTTCTATTATATGTTTATATGTTTGCAAGAATTAAATAAGTTCAAACTGTAAATGATGTCAAGACTTAGAAATTGTTGAGTCTCCTAAGTAAGCCAGTAAATGCATGAAGCATGCCTTCACCTCCCCGCCCCCCAACAACCCTATGTATCCTAAACTACCTGAGAATTTGGCATAGAAAGTACACAGGCACCAGAGTACAAGCCCAATTGGAGACCCTAACGTGGACAAATAGCCAAAGGGGAATTCTGAATGCTTTCTTAGCATAAGAGGAATCTAGGAAGATGGAGAGAGTGCAGCCACAGGAACAGAACAGCATCTAACTCATCCAGGTCTTCTAGTAAGGAAATACAGACCACAGACGTCAGACTGTTCATCTTCTCACCAGCCAGATAATTCATTTCTCTTTCCATGGAAGTGTTGAAGAGGTGAGAGCTTTAGCCTTTCCAGTAGGGTAGCATTTCTATCTTGTTAACTGAAAGAACTTTTGAAAGATGGCAAGGTTGGTTCTCCCTCAATCATGGTTCAAAAAGCATCTTACCTGTAGGAGACCCATTCTTTTTCCTCTCTCTTTGAACAAGGCACGACTTCGCAGACCTCACTTCCTTCCAACTCATAATATTCCACATTTCTCAGAATAGGAGCTGGCTCAGATAATCTGTAGAGATCTCTTAAAATCTTAAGAACATTCCAAATGAGACACTGATGATTTAAAGGCAGCACAAAATGTATGCACTTAGGAAGACCTGACTGTGAGGTGTATAATCTGTCTTTTGATTGATGAGAATTTGGCTGTGGGGAAAGCCATTTGAATGGAAAAGATGTGTTTCAGGGCACCATCTCAAGCTCTTCTGGGTACAGTGTCTTCCTTGGCCTCAGTAAGTAGCTCATCTGTAACTAGAAGTTGGATATTCTGTTTTCCCGTTTTCTCTGTTGTTGGCTTGGGCTCCATGATAGTTCTGACCCAATTTTATTATTATTATTATTTATTTCTATCATCTGTCAATTGTAATTCTGATATTCAGAGGTTTTCTTTTAAATGACTGTAGGATTTTTGATAGTTACCTAATATATTTCTGTCATTGGTTCTTTATGATGAAGGGAATAATAAACTTACAGGATTTGGGATAAGAGACAGGAATTGTAGCCTTGACTCAGTCTCTTGCTGGCCTGGTGACTGAAGGAAAATCAGAGATGCACCTGAGCCGTCACTGTTTTATCTGTAAAATCATGATTCAAAACATATTAAGCGCTCAAGGCTCTTGTGAGGGTAATGTCTGTGAAATCACTCATAAAACTGGAAAGCATGTGCAAATGATAGGAGGTTATTGGTTCTTTTTATTTTTTATTTTTTGGGTCAGCATAAATTTTTTATCTATTGTATTTTTTCCATTGGAGTATAATTGCTTTACAACACTGTGTTAGTTTCTGCTGCACAACAACTTGAATCAGCTGTATGTATACACATATCTCTTCCTTCTTGAGTTTCCCTCCCACCCCCAGGGCTGAGCTCGCTGTCATCATCATGCAGTGGGTCTCTGAGACACCAGAGTCTTCTTTGCTTTGAGAAATAAACATGTAGGAAAGGAAGTGCTTTTTTTTTTTTAACCCCAAAGTTAGATGTGTGGTTGAAAAATATCTGGGAGTCTCTTTGTCCCGATTTAAACATCCAGATATGTTTGCCTGACTTACTCAGATGTGTTCCTAGGGGTCCCACCTCTAGAAGAATCTCTCCATCTCACTTCTATGAGCTTCAAGGGGTAAACCCAGGCCCTGAGGGCCCTATTTGATCAGGGGCCTCTTTCTAAATCATAGTGGCTTCTGACAGTGTGACTTAATGTTACAGAAATGTTCTGAGTCATAATATTCTGTCTCTTTTAAATCTCAACTTCAGAACCTATCATTAGAAGGAAGGACATAAAAACATGTTTATCCGAAAAGCTTTCTTTTTTCCACTTGTTAGATAACTGTAACAGACCAAAACAGGATTAAGAAAAGTCAACACTGAAGTCTAGCTAGAGTTTCTAGTGCAGATCTCTCAGAACTCATTTTCTGATCCATTAGAATTCTAATAAGTCTCCAGAGGTTGGGCTGAAAAGTGGACACTTCCTTAAAACAACTCTCTCTGTTCACACCATTGAACTCAGTTGGTTGCCTGGCAATAGTGATTGTAGGAAAATCACCATAGCTACCCTTTCTTCCAATTTATTAAACACATAATTCTATCCCCCAACCAGGAATTTGATAATATGTGATTGAAGAGCCATAAAAATGTCTATTCTCTTTGACTCAGTAATTCTACTTTGGGTATGTGTCCTAAGGAAGCTACTCAAAACATGGAAAAGACTATGTGACCCCAAATATTCAGTCCTACTTGACTGATAATACCAAATGACTGGGGAAAAAAAAGCATTCATGTCCACCTTTAGAAAAAGTGTAAAGTCAGTTGTGATGTATGCCTGTAATGGAACATTGTACAGCCAATGAACGTTATATAAAGGATATCTTAAAAATGGAAATGCTTATCATATAATGTTGAGTAGACAAGTAGAATTTATAGATGTCAGGGTGGTACACCCTGATCATAACATAGGAGAAAATATGTCAAAGAGAAAAATACTGTGAACAAATTCACCAGAATGTTATTATCATTCCTAGGTTAGTGAGGCAAAATCACAGAAGATTTTCAGGAAGTACTTTTCTCTATTGAAGATGAGTATACAGATTTTAATAATAATTTATCTAAAGATTTACATGTCTCAAACTTGCTCTTGTCCTGATTTCTCCACCTAGTGCCTGATCTAGATCTATTCCAAATTTGTGGAATTAAGTAGGTAATTAAGAAGAACCTCAGAACTACAAGGAATCATTAAAGAAGGTATCTGATATACCCTAAAAATAAAAGAAAGTTTCCCAAAGATATGAAAGGAAAAAAAGCATGAATGTAAGTGGGACATGATATTAATAAAATTATTTTATGGGCCTGGAATGAGGAAAACATGCCCATCTAGCTTTAGAGAAGAAAATAGCTCTAAGAAAAGGAATGCCTGGGGTGGGCATAACTGTCCAGCAATGCTATGAGCAGATTTCCTTGGGTTCCCAGAATACGAAATGCAGAAATGTATTGCAGTGGAAACTTCAGAGACCTAGGTCTTGCTGTGACTCAGACAGCTCAGCACCGTCCTGCATATGCCTCCATCTTCCTGAACAGGATTCTAAAATAAGGACTCCAATGTTGTTCCTAGCTCTTCAATTCATTCATTCATGCAACAGATTTTCATTGAGCACCCACTGCATTCCAAGCACTGCTCTAGGTGAATCAATAAAACAAACCAGAATAAAATGAAACACAATCAGATTAGGACATGGTTCCTAATCCCCAAATAAGCATTTGAACCCCATTTTAGGGGTGGGGTAGGAGCAGGACAACAGTAGGAAGGCTTGGTTTTGATGCTTCCTTTACAAATAGGAACATGAAATATACTTTAAAGAGATAACCATGCCCCTAAGACTTCCCTGATAACTCAGTTGGTGCAGAATCCACCTGCAATGCAGGAGACCCCGGTTTGATTCCTGGATTGGGAAGATTTGCTGAAGGAGGGAAGGCTACCCACTCCAGTATTCTTGGGCTTCTCTTGTGGCTCAGCTGGTAAAGAATCCGCCTGCAATGCGGGAGACCTCAGTTTGATCCCTGGGTTGGGAAGATCCCCTGGAGAAGGGAAGGCTATCCTCTCCAGTATTCTGGTCTGGAGAATTCCATGGGTTATATATATAGTTCATGGGTCACAAAAAGTCGGACACGACTGAACAACTTTCACTTTCATTAGACAATGAAAAGAAAGATTGTCATTCTGTTCATTAGTGCTGATTAGTTCAGTAAATTAAAAAGCAGTTACAGAATTTTGGTCACTGGCTAAGGGAATACATATTCTAAGGATTCAAGTGAGATAATTAACATGAAAAAATGGTATGACGATCTAGTTGAGAGATAAATACCCTGTGACTAGAATTTAGATCTTTTAATAGGTCTTAGTTCTGTCCCTTTCCTGTTATTATTTTCATGTCCGTTCCCCAAATGAACAAGAGTATCATTCTAACATTCCACATTCCCTTCTTATAACAGGGAGTGAAAAAAAATTTTTTTAAAGAGAGAGAGAGAAGAATGTTCACAGTCTGGCCAGGACTTCCTACTAGGTGCCAAAACCCAAACCTTTATTTAATGTTGACTTAAGACTAGACCAAGACACCCACTAGTCAAATACCATAATGTAAACTTTGCCAGTGACAGGCTCAGTGCTTAAAGTCAGTATGTAACTTTTAGAATTTTAACATAGTTTCCTTTTCTCCATTTATTACTGAGTCCTTCTATATTCCAAGACCTTCTCTTAATAAAAAAAAAAAAAACAGCTAACACAAACCAGACCTTTGCTGCATGCCAGGAACTTTGCAAAGTACCTTACATATATTATATGATTTTTAATCTTCACCAAAATGCTACGAGATAGACACTGCAAACAGATGAGAAATTAAGAAGTGGCTAAAGGTAGCAAAATAGTAGTAAAAGGGAACATACACACTAAGGTAGTCATGTATATAATTTCAAAATTATATCACTTAAAAGTATAGCATTTCACTTGCTATACGACATCTGAAATTATGACAGTCACTTGTGCAGTGGATGGGATGCTACATTGCTGACATCCCCACTTGAGGACCTAATTCAGCTGCTTGCTGGAAGAGAAATAAGCTGACTGGCCTCAGGTTAGTGTCTCTCTGGAGACTGCTTCATCTGAAAAGAGCTTCCCTGTTCAAGACCATAACCCCTTCCCTCCAAGAACTGATGACAACAAGGAGATGAAAGTCCTAATACTGGATGCCCTAGACGAGCCATCTCAGCCTCAGAGCATCCTGGAGCGTTGACTGGGGCCCTTAGAACTGTATCCTTCCCTTCTGTAGGTACTGATCCTGACAGTATTCTTTAATAAATCTCCCAAATGCTCACCTCCACACAGAGTCTGCCTCCCAGGAACCCAACCCAACCCAGAATGTGCCACGTGTAAGTCACTCAGTCATGTCCAATTCTGTGA
Organism: Muntiacus reevesi; assembly: GCF_963930625.1. Classification (NCBI taxonomy): domain Eukaryota; kingdom Metazoa; phylum Chordata; class Mammalia; order Artiodactyla; family Cervidae; genus Muntiacus; species Muntiacus reevesi. The sequence continues at coordinate 93,100,195 of NC_089252.1, forward strand.
CCCCATGGACTATATACAGTCCATGGAATTCTCCAGGCCAGATTACTGAAGTGGGTAGCCTTTCCCTTCTCCAGCAGATCTTCCCGACCCAGGAATCGAACCTGGCTCTCCTACATTGCAGGAGGATTCTTTACCAACTGAGCTGTGAGGGAAGCCCAAGGATCTCATAATTTCAAGGTTTAGTTAGTCAAGCGATTATATTCTTGTGTGAATGAATGAATGAACTGACTACCAGGAAGCCAGTAGATAAAAGTGCCCTGTATCCTCTGTCTGGGTCAGTCTTAGATTATCTGAGGGCTTCAGGAACATATTCCTTGCATATAATATATTCAGAGCCACTAAGTGCCTTCCATGTGTAATCTCGTGTTATTCTTATAACAACCTTCTGAAGCAGATACTATTTTGTTCCCATTTTGAATTTGAAGAAACTGAGGATTAGAGTGGTTAATATCTTGTCAAAGGTGAGTAAGTGAGACGCAAAGGTGGGATTTGAATCCATGCCTTTCTGACTCTAGAACCTGTGTTCTAAAGCTGACATGCTATAGTATCTCACTGACTACTATATATTGCTTTCCTCCACAGTTCCTTATGCATAGAAATAATTTAATGCTTTTTTACTCGATTGTTGATTTTATGGTGCCTAAAAGAGGGCTTTGCATGAGGGTAGTTAAGCATTTGAAAATGACCTTAAACTCACTTGAACTTTGCAGAGAATATTCTGTTGCTCTGCCTTACAGGGATTTAACCAGCCACCTAATAAGGTGAGGAACCCTAATTCCTCATTTGTATCTGAGGCCACAGTCTAGCACCCAGCACATAGTACCACTAAGGTACATTTGCTGGCTGAATGACTGAATAAATTAATAAATAAGAAAAACTTCTTTATTTCAAAAGTTTACCAGAAAGGGGAAGAATACTCTTTGACATTTTTACAGAGGATTATTTTATGTGTAGATTTGCCAATCAGAAGAAAGATGACTAGGCATACAGAAAACTGATGTTCATTTTCATACTGAGATGAATAGTAAATGTCAATTAATATTATGCTGTATAGAATTATAAGTGTTAGTTGCTCAGTTGTGTCTGACTCTTTGTGACCCCATGTACTGTAACCTGCCAGGCTCCTCTACCCATGGAATTCTTCAGGCAAGAATACTAGAGAAAGAATCCTTTCTCTAGGGGATCTCCCTGACCCAGGGATTGAAGCCAGGTCTCCTGCATTGCAGACAGATTCTTTATCATCTGGGCCACCAGAGAAGCCCATAGAATCATAGGTTTTAATCAATTAAGTACATACAGAAGATAATATGAAGATCTAAACATTGTATCAAGGAGATTCTATTATAAAATTATGAGGACACACATACAAATCTTAAATACAGATGACATGTTAAGTGGTAGAGAGCAGACCGTAGAGGAGCCATGAGAAGGATACTGATTTGGTAAGGAATAGAGAAAGCATTCATTTTGTAGACTACCTGAAACACTCGTCTGAACAGTTATTTCCCCACTCAAGAACTTCAAGAGCTCCTTATTGTGTACAAACACAGCCTAACCCCTATGGCATGGCCTTTAAGACCCTAATTTCCTGGACCACAGTCCTCTAAGTCTAGGTAATCCACTCATCCTGGTTTCCCCAGGACTTACTGAGTTTTAATATTTAAAGTCCTGCTTCCCTGGAGAACAGATCATTCCAGACGAACCAGGACGGGTGGTCTCCCAAACTACACACTTTAATGTTTGATGAGGCCAAAGTGAGCCACTCTCGGATACTTTCAGATGTTCTCTGCTTTCTCACTTCAGAGTTTTCCTCATCCCCTTTCCCCAAACTTATACTGATTCCACCTCTTAATTCAAGAACCATATTCAGTATCCCCATCACAAAGTGTTAATGATGATATTACCTATGTTAATACCGTTACTAATAATAACTAACTTTTACTAACATTTCTATAACACTTTAAGTGTATCCTTACATGAATTTTCACCCCCAATCACATGGCTTCTACAATTATCTCTGTTTTACAGAGGCATAAAGTGAGATTCAGAGACAGTGTTATGATTCATCCCAAGTGATCAGCTAACAAGTGGCAAAGCTGAACTTTAACTTCAAATGTAACACAAAACTCTATTCTTCTAATCACAATGGTACACATTGTCTCCCTTCTCAGATTCTTCCGGGGTGGAATTAACACCATCTCTAAAATAAATGCTTCATTGATCACTTAACACTACAGTACACTAAGAGCAATGTACACTTGACTTGTTCCTGCTCCCATGCTAGGAGCTCCTTGATACCTGAAGCTCAGAAGCTAAGTCCAATTCACTTATTAATCCCGAAGAGTATGAAAGAGACATAAGAATATATTTCACATGACAGAATGGATATGTGGACAAATGGAGGAGATGTTATAACTGAGTCTTAAAGAAAAAGTAGGTTTTAGATGAGCATATGCCAAGCAAAGTAAATACTAATTATTAACAAGGATGTCTGGTGAATTCTTACACTGCATGAAATGCTACGGCATCCCATTATCATAAGTAACCTATGAAGAGAAGTCCTATTGCTATCCTTGTTCTTCATGTGGAGAAACTGAGGCTCAGAAAAATGAAACCAGTTGCCCAACGTTACATAGCTTGTAAATGGCAGAAGTAGACTTCAGAAGGGGCTTCCCAGGAGACGCTAGTGGTAAAGAACCCACCTGCCAATGCAGGAGACATAAGAGACTTGGGTTGGAGCCCTGGGTTGTTAAGATTCCCTGGAGCAGGACAGGGCAACCCACTCCAGTATTCTTGCCTGGAAATTCCCATGCACAGAGGAGCCTGGTGGGCTACAGTCCATGGGGGTCGCAAAGAGTTGGATACTACTGAAGCGGCTTAGCACGCAGGCATGCGCACAGACTTCAGAATCAACTGTATGTGATTCTATAGCAAGAGCTGTGAATTCTAAAGAGACAGAAGACATTACAGGGCGTGCCAGCTAAAGCCGCAATGCAGCTGGTTTAGATGGAGCAAAGAGGACATGAAGAGAATGTTAATAACAATAACGGTGATAATGATGATTGTTCTTTATCGACCTCCTTCCATTTCCTGTCGCATTTAATGGTGGGCAGATCCGCAGCTCACATTTACTGAGTATGGTACAGACAAAGCATCAAACAAAGCACTTTGCATGGATCACCTGTTTCACTACGCACAACAACCCTTTAAATAAGTACTGTTATTAGCCTCACGGTTTTGAAATAAAATGAGGCTTAGGTGGCTTAGGTGACTACTGAAGCTTGACGACTAGAAAAACATCTTCCAGGTCTGCGATCGCCACCAGCGCGAGGCCCACTGGCAGCATCCCAGCAGCCACCGCGCCGGCGTGCGTCGCCCACGCACGCTTCTTAAAGCCGCGTCAGCTGAAGCTGGTTCAGGCTCCGGCGTCTCAGAGAGCTGGCGCCCTCTCAGCTCTTCTTCCGGAGATTCCGCATTTGTAAGTAATTCATATAGATATACTTTTTAGGGGGTAAAGGGTCCCCAACCGCCGTCTGGGGCATGTTTCTCTTACTTAAGTGGCGCTGTCTGGTGACTGGTGATATGCTAGACTGAGGGAAAGGGTTGTCCAGCCTGGTCCCTTCAGTTTGGGCCTAATTCCGCCAGTCAGATAAGATGCAGTGGAAGCCTCAATGAGTTGTATTTAGCTCATACGGTTTCGGGTTGATGAGGTGACCGCGGGTTGGAATCAGGTCAGTCTAAATAGCTACTCTGTGAGACCGAAGAGAAGGTGAGGGTGAGAGCCGCACAGGCCTCGGCTTGGCTCAGAGCTGCCGCCTACCCGACTCTCTTCTGCCACCTAGCGCTGCTCGCCGGGAAAGGTCGCGCTTTTTTTGATGTTAACGTTTTCTCTTCTGTAGGCTAGGAATCTTGGTTGTGTTTTGCAAGGCGTATTCTTTGTGTTGTATGAAACGTTAGTCAACTTCTGGGTGCTTTTCCTTTTTTTTTTTTTCTTTTTTAATTTGGCAACTTCTTGATCTTTTGGAAAATGAAGTTTGATACTCCAATGTAATGCGTCGAGAAATAAAAGTAACCGAGGTGGATTTCAGATATTTGTTTGTATGAATATTAACTCCTTGGCTTCAGTTTCAGAGTCGGCCCTGTGACAGTACAATCCAGACTCCTTTAGTAGAATTTCACCTGTGGTCCCTGTCGTCTGGCTTCTCAGAAATTGGTCCTTTTATACAATAAGTTATCTGGTTTGACAAAAATGAAGCTGGAAAGCTCCAAAGCAATTTTTGAACTTTGGCCTTTAGTCTTAAACATTTTGAGGGAAAAGATGATGCTCTGTACTTGAGAACTTTCTTGGGAGACACATGGAGAATATAACCACTGTTCCTGTGTACAGATACAGAAAAGCCCTTAACTTCTCTGTTTTTATTTTCCTCGCGTCTCCTCTAGTCTTTGAGTATTGTGTTATTCAAGTGTCTGGAGGCTTGTTTCCTTGACTTCTAAACTTTACAGAAGAAAAGATTTATCTCTATGATTACTCTTACTTATTTATATTTATTTAGGAAGCATACTTATAAAGTTACAAATGTGTTTGAAACTGAATAGCAAAAGCACTATATAAATCCTTATATATAAATCCATTTTTGAAAGTTATTTTAAATTGGTTCGATTAAGCTACTATTACAATGATCTATTTTATGCACAAGCTTAAATTTATAGTAGCTTTAAAGGTAAATTATCTTTTAAATTTTAACCTCATTTTCCTATATTGACTACAAGTTCCTTGAAATATACTAGTGCTTTTTCTGGTTACACCACAGAGCGCAATAGGTTGGAGAGTCTGATTGAAGCAGAAAAGCTAATAGGCTATTGATCTTCCATTGTTAACAAATGTCTCTTCTTACAAGTGAAAACAATTTTATTAAACAATTCTGTTGAAACCGATGGTTATCTGTAATGTGGTTGGAGAAAGAAACGCTTCCTAAATTACTTAAATTTGATACTGAAGAAAAATAAAAAATCTCATACAAATGACTCCAAAAAATTAATCTAAAAATGATAGATAGCCTTTATGGATTTTAATAGGGCCAACAGCAGTTGCAGTTTTAAGAAATCAGGCAGATTATGCTGAATACTACATAAAAGACTATAGCTTTAAATGATAACCTATGTTGGGGGAATCTCATCCTATAATTTCTCTTCCTGTGTATAACTGTGCTCCTTATTAGGTAACTATTGTATTTATAAAAACAGTAATTTTTGACTTGTAAGTCCATTGAAGATAAATTGTTTTATAGAACCATTTGATACATTTGTGTTAAAAGACCAAAATATATATGCATTTATTTGGAGCTTGTTTTTTTCTTACAGAGAATGTGTTCACTTGTCTGCTGTATTGGATTATTGAGTTCACTGACTCAGTTCAGCTTGTTCCTAAAGAATCAGTCCCCAAATAAATGATGATGATAGTAACGAGAGAGGTTTACTAGAAGGCTGGCGCTCTGCCTCAGTATCTGTGTGTATTATCTCATTTAATTTCCACTGAATCCCTTGAGGTGGTATTGTTATTCTCTACTTGACAGATGCAGATTGAGTCTTTGACTTAAGTACTTGCAGGTGGCCATGAAACACTTTAAATGAGGGCGATGCCTTTAGTCCCAGGACATTCTGGGTCCTTATGCTGTGCTATTTCTCTTTCATTGACTTGCATTTTCACCTTATGGTTAGTAACTCAGTTAATTAGAACAGGTGGTGATGAAGTTAGTCAGTGGTTGGATCCTTAACTAGTAATTTTTTTTTACTGCTTTCCTAATTTCATAGAGACACAGGGTTTTGTTCTTGACTTGAGAGAATCAATGTGGCCGACATTGGCTCTGTATTTCCTCACACAGAGATCAGCTGCCTGGATGAGATGCAGCTGTGTCGTTACTGCGTTCAGTCCCTCACATTACCTCCTTGGTCCCTGTTGTCATTTGTGATCCCTGCTTTACTCCAGTGTCTTCAGAAAAGCAGGTTAACTAAGCTGCAAAGATTTGTATATAAGAGGTCTAATGTGTTAAAATCTGATGTCTAATACACTTAGTTGTTCATGTGATTTGTTCCTTTACTTATTGTTTGAAAACAATTAAAATTATATAAAAAGAAGAATTATTTAATGTTCATGGAATGCTGGAAGCACATGTGTGAACCCTAAAACTTGGATGCAAAACTACTTGGAGAAAAATAGTAAAATTATCCCTCCCAACTTTCAGTAGAGCAGACATTTTGGAGTGTTAAATTTGCCATCAATATACAGAGAGGTTTCCCTGATGGCTTCAGTGGTAACGAACCTGCCTACCAATTCAGGAGACACAGGTTCTGTCCCTGGGTGGGGAAGATCTCCTGAAGAAGGAAATGGCAACCTGTTGCAGTATTCTTGCCTGGAAAACCCCATGGAGAGAGGATTCCAGCAGGCTACAGTTCATGGGATCACAAAGAGTTGGACATGACTTAGCGACTCCATATAACAACAATATACAGAGGCAAACACAAGATGGCAGACACATTACCCTACGACTCCCCCTGCCACCCGTGTGCACATATACACACCTCCACCCATCCACCCTGGTAGGTTGCGCTCCAGTCCTGATTCTGATACTTATTTGAAATAGGATTTTAAACCACCGGTGTTTGCTCTTCAATATAATAAAGGAATTTGGCTTAAGTTCCCTTCCAACAACAGGATGCTATTATTCTGAAGTTATGACATCTGTTTTCTTTCTTTACATCTCAAGTAGAAAAGGCAGCAAGATTCTTTTCCTCATCAGAATTTTAGAATATAAACAAAATGCTAAACCTTCTTTCAAGGAAGATTATATTGAAATAGACTGTAATAAATTCAAATGCTCAGAGTTTAAATCTATAGGGTTTAAAAAGGCATCATCAGTACTGAAGAATATGGTTGTCATTCTCCAAAATGTCATATGCAAGATCAAGTCTTCTAACACTACTAGTGTATTGAAAATATAGTTAAAAGCTGGAGAAATTGTAATATGCATGAGCATTTCCAATGAAGATTAACATTTTATTGTACCCAATAACCTCAGTAAGCAAAAAAAAAAGTGTTATTCTATAAACTACAAATTACTGCCTTAACTGCGTTTGCTTTGTGAAATTTACATTGATTTCATAACCCTAAGTAATTTTAATTCCTTGAACTTGGTTTTCTTATACCTAAGAGGAAGTAGCTCAGAATGTATGTGTTTTATTCTTTGCTTTCTATGGGCTTTGTTGTTTTGAATATAAAATCTTGTTTTCCCTTAGGCAATGAAAATGTTACTCTTTTTTTTAATGTTTTAAATTGTAGGGAAAATGGATGAACACTGAGAATGGACTGGAAACTTGATAACAAAATTCAATATACACTTATTCTCAGTTGAGATAATTTCTTCATTAACTAAGAAAATTATTTTAGTTTTTGTTTTGAAGTGAATTTTTTTATTAAATAACTTCTGAATTTAAATTAAATAAATTTAAATTAAATAACTTCTGAAAAAGGGTTTTTCACTGTCACATTTTTGTGGTCAAATTTAGCTGATGGAAAATAAGAATTAGGGAGGAAATGAGGGAAGAAACAGAATGATTTGAATACCTGTAAATTGTCAGTCTTTCGCAGACATTATTCCATTTAGTCTTCAGGAGAATTCTCAATGGTGGGTTTCACACTTCCTATTTTGCTAAAATTACTAAAATGTGATCACAAGCTCACTGCTAAGCAGGATCTGGTTTCAGGTTGTCTGACTCTAAACCTTGAGAGCTTTCATTTCACCATCTTTCATGGAAGAAATATATTTTTGTACAAATATTTATTTCCTGCCATCTTCACCATTAGACCGTAAACCTGAGAACAGAGACAGGATTTTCCTTACTTACTGCCCTGTTGTCTGTCCTGTCACACTTCCTGAATCCTGAGTAAGTGCTCAAGAAGTATGAATTGAATGAACAAACAAGAAATGCTTTAGAAACATAAATAATCATACAGACTTATTTCACTTCCTGTATTTCGTAACACTTATTTTTCGGCTACTAATATTTCTTTACTAGAGAGGATGACTCTCTTTGGTGTTGAGTTCAGGATGGATTTTAATGACTGTATTGAGAGGAATGTGTGACTAGCATTTAAAATAACTATCTTCCTTCTAGTTCCTGAATTTTTAAGATAAAATAGCAAAGTTTGTTACAAAATCCCTTATTAAAAAGATTTACAAATAATATCTGTTAAACCAGTCTGTTCTGATAGGATCTTTTCAAGTTAACTCCTAATCAAGTAATTTGCAACAGAATGGCTTCTCCAAGTGCAACATTAACTACCTGGTACAAAGGTGCTTGAACTTTCTTTGGATAAAATTCTGTAACATCATCTTTCATGTATTTCAGGCTCACTCTTATAGTAATTAGGTAAGGGACTTAGTGTCTTAGTAAAAATATGCTTGTTTTGTACTGAGTTACTTTTAAGAAGACTCTTGAAATAACTGGTTCAGTATATGCAAGATTAAAATGATCTTCTTAGCTTCTCTTATTTTACAAATTATCACCTTACAGTAAGATTCTCTTACTTTATAAATTATGACCTTAAAGTTCTTTGGTAAACAGATCTTGTTTTGTGGTCAACAGTATTTTTCTCCCTGAAATTGACAGTTCTTCTTTTTTTTTTTTTTTCCTGAGAACTGTTTTTATTTTATGCTTAATGCAACCAGTGGAAAGAGTGCTGAATTTTGAATATGATACACTAAATTTACATGTTAGGGTCTCAATTTGACATAAATTAGCTTTGCAATGGTATGATATTTTATATAATTGTGCACAGGGAAAACTAAAAGAATTTTGTTAAAACCATGCCTCACAGTGTGTTGAGGAGAGTAAGTTAATTTTATTCTGTACCTTGTAAGTGAGATCTTATTAATACTGTTCACTTTGTATTTTTAATACACCACTGATATTTTCTCATTTTTCCTTTTAGTTCTAGATTGGAACATTGAAAATGACAATTTTAGACCCTAATTATGTTATGTTTGCAGATTTTTATTCATCTCAACCACCATAAAGACAATATAGAATCATTGTAATCCACTCTACAATCTAGTTTATAAGTGAGTATAAACCACTAGTATTAATGAACCCGCCTGCCAGTGCAGGAGACATAAGAGTTGCATATTCAATCCCTCTGTCAGGAAGATATCTAGAGGAGGGCATGGCAACCCATTCCAGTATTCTTGCCTGGAGAGTCCCATGGACAGAGAAGCCTGGCGGGCTGCAGTCCATCTTGTTGCCCAGAGTCAGACACTACTAGTGAATTGACTTAGTACACAAGCACAATCCACTTTTTAAAATTCCTGTTTAAGCTTTAGAATTTTAGAGATGTTGCCTTGATCTTAAATGTTAATCTTTCTGTCAGTCTTCTATTTTTGCAAGTTCTTTATCTTTTTCCTTATATAAAAATAATTCATCTGTGTTGCTCTCCTTTTTTTAACTTAATTCAAGGTATTTTATGTTCCAGGTCAATTTTGGAATCATTATGGAATCATGTTTTTGTCACTACTTTAAATATTATTTTCATTAAATATTATTTTTTGCTGCCTTTTTAGCTTATCTGTTATTCCCAGTTGTATATGTGACACATCTCATTATTTGGGATGACAAGATACTACTGGTTAGAAACTTTCATACAAGATAAAGCATATGTGTGTGTTTGTTTTTTCTAAGCCATAGATGGTGGTGGGACAGTGTAAGAAATTCCTTCCTTTTTTTCTTATCTTACCAAATAGGATAGAGCATATCACACATACCAGGCCCTGTGCAAGAGCTAAAGATCAAAGATGAATAATATACCTTCAGTCCTGGTTTCCCAAACATCTTGCAGTTAGTATTTACGACCCTCAAAAATGCATGTAAGAAGGAAGCAAGTAATAAGAACTGTAATAAAGAGGCCTTGAAGTAGCTCTGGGGACAGAGGGAGACAAAGGACCAACCCTGTTGACTGTCGCCATGGAAGAGTTCAGGGAGATAAAAAGCCAGGCTTTGCTTTAAGAAAGCAGACGATTCTACCGGGTGGAAAGATGGGGAAGAACATTCTGGGAGGGTTTTGCCAGTGGCGGCTCTGAACCTTGAAGGTCACACGTGTTAGAAAGGCTGGGCCTCGCTCAAAGACTTCACCAGTTCATACATGGTGAGCCTCAGTAGCCTTGTCAGTGGGTGGATTAAATGAGATATGTGCCAAAGTCTGGACTTCCCTGGTAGCTCAGTTGGTAAAGAATCTTCCCGCAATGTGGGAGACCTGGGTTCAATCCCTGGGTTGGGAAGATCCCCTGGAGAAGGGAAAGGCTACCCACTTCAGTATTCTGGCCTGGAGAATTCAGGTTGCTGGGATTGCATATGGTGGTGGCATGGGTGACCATATATCCCAGGATGGACTGACTTTGGAGGAATAGCTGTGGAGTGGTCTCTGAGACCTTGGAGACTTCATCCCAGTTCTAAACTAAGACACAGGATGCCTGCCTCCAAAAGGACCATGATACAAGGGCAAAGGAGCCCAGCTTGACCAGTGCCCAGGAGAGAAGATCAGAATTTGACCTGCTCTCCTGTGCTTTGCCAGCCCAGTTAGAAGTAGCTTCCTAGAACTTAATCTCAAACAAGTAAAGCTAGAGCCAGATGTCATTGTAAGAATTTTTGAAAATATGACTTTTTTTTTTTGCACTCTTAAGTAACATAATGCACACATTTCCTAACAGATTGAAAGAATGAGGAGATGACTGTATCCTGTTCCTCCCTCTACTCATATCTACCCCTACCTTTCCTTTATGACCAAGTCTCCTGAAAGAGCATTGCACACCACTCACAATCTGTAGAAGCAGCAAGGGTCCCAGCAGTAAATAGAAGGCACACTGCTATTGAGGGTAATTCAAGAAGGGTTAATAAAAGGACTGTTTATAGTGGGCAAGGTGGAAGGAAATCACAAGGAATAGTGCGGTCCCCTGAAGATGGTACCAGCTGAATCATCAGAAACTTGAGTTGGCATATTTTAGAGTTGTAAAAAAAAATATTACTTAAATACTACTGCAGGTTGCCATTTCTGTGGCATGAGACATGAAGGGTCCATTTCAGATGTGTATTAAATACTTTTGAAAAATTTATGTATCTTCTTTTTAAGTTTAGGCTCTTGTTAATTTGATGTGTTAAGATAGTTGTGCGTGTGTCTGTGTGATGGAAGATTTTTCTTGTAAGGATATACCTTATGTTTTATTCCTACATTATTTTTTCCTCTGTATTTAGTTGAGAAAAATAATTGACAGTAATTTAAAGGAATGGCTAATTAATGCAATCTAAATATAACTGCTCAGTTTGGGGTTTAAGATTTAGTGGAAAATGGGGACTTCCCACATGGCTCAGTAGTAAAGAATCCACCTGCCAATGCAGGAGACGTGGGTTCGATTCCTGAATCAAGAAAATCCCCTGGAGAAAGAAATGGCAGCCCACTCCAGTATTCTTGCCTGGGAAATCCCATGGACAGAGGAGAGTGGCCCGGTACAGTCCATGAGGTTGCAAAGAGTCGGGCACAACTAAGCATGCATGCAGTGGAAAATAACTTAACGCATTGAAATATTTAAAGTAGAAGGCAAACAAGCTAAGACTGTGCTTTTTTTCTTTTTCTTTGATATGTCCAAGTTTTTCTCACTTCAGTTCCTGTCTGGTAAATTTCTGTAGCTGATTAAGCCTACAGTTTGTTGTATCTCCTGTAACTCAGTAGTCTTTTCTTTCAACTCTTATAAGGTAATTTGCCCTTCGGAACCACTTTTACCTTGTTTTGTTCTCTTTTATTTGTTTATCTTCTTCCATGGGTTGTCCTCATCTTTAAAATCCTGTTTTCAGTTTTATCTTCTTTGATCATCCTCTTTCTTGTTGATCTTATCTTCCATTAATGTGATGCATTTGGGGATGATAAAGATAATTAAGTGCTAAAAACAAAGTCATTGATTTAGTGCTGGAACATTCATAGAAGAGGAGCCAGAAGTTTAACTTGATTTCAACTTTAGGGTCTCAACTCTGTCAGTGAGTAAATTGTACATCATGAAATTTAAAGGGTTCTGTGAATGTAAGCAGTGCAATACCAGGTAGAGCTGCAAGTGGTGCAAAGAAGATAGTGAGGGGGTCACCTCCTGGAGGTTGAGACTTTGGTCCTATGGCAACTTCTGTGTGGAACCCTGTCTGGATTTTCATGGGTGCTAGTATTTGCCTTGTCCATAGATTGCTTTGACCTTCCTTCACCTGTTTAAAGAGATTTAGGCAGATTCTGGTTCAAAATTGGGAAAGGAGTATGTCAAGGCTGTATATTGTCACCCTGCTTATTTAACTTATATGCAGAGTACATTATATGAAATGCCAGGCTGGATGAAGCTCAAGCTGAAATCTAGATTGCTGGAGAAATAACAGTAACTTCAGATATGTATATGACACCACCCTTATGGCAGAAAGTGAAGAGGAACTAAAGAGCCTCTTGATGAAGGTCAAAGAGGAGAGTGAAAAAACTGGCTTAAAACTCAGCATTCAGAAAATGAAAATCATGGTATCTGGTCCCATCACTTCATTGCAAATAGATGGGGAAACAACAGAAACAGTGACAGACTTTATCTTCTTGGGCTCCAAAATCACTGCAGACAGTGACTGCAGCTGTGAAATTAACACACTTGCTCCTTGGAAGAAAAGCTGTGACGAACCACAGCAGCATATTGAAAAGCAGAGATACTACTTTACCAACAAAGGTTGGTGTATTCAAAGCTATGGTTTTTCCAGTAGTCATAATATGGATGTGAGAGTTGGACCATAAAGAAGGCTGAGCACCAAAGAATTGATACTTTCTAACTGTGGTGTTGGAGAAGACTCTGAGAGTCTCTTGGACTGCAAGGAGATCAAACCAGTCAATCCTAAAGGAAATCAGTCCTGACTGTTCATTGGAAGGACTGATGCTGAAGGTGAAATTCCAATACTTTGGCCTCCTGATGCGAAGTTCTGACTCATTTGAAAAAACCCTGATGATGGGAAAGATTGAAGGCAGGAGGGGAAGTGGACAACAGAGGATGAGATGGTTGGATGGCATTACTGACTCAGTGGACATGAGTTTGAGCAAACTCCAGGAGATGGTAAAGGACAAGGAAGCCTGGTGTGCTGCAGTCCATGGGGTTGCAAAGAGTCAGATGTGATTGAGCAATTGAACAATTACAACAACAGGCAGACTCTAGCATTTGGACAAAATGATCTCTTATGACCTTCTAACCTTAAATTCTGTGGCACAAATTTACAATTAGGATACTGTGCCCTCATTTAACATTTTTGTACTTGAACTACCTGATTTTAAGACTAAATAAGCTTTTATAATTTGAAAATGTGACACATACCCAAAGGCATTTCTCCATGGATGTACACTACAGTGTTGTTTGTAAGATCTAAAACTGTCTCTGTGTCCATCAGTAGAAGACTGATACTGTTCATAATTCAAACTGAAAAATATTATGCAGTTATTATAAATGTGCTGTGGTGCCACTAAGTATCTTCAAGATCTGTTAAATGGGAAAATTAAAATTAAATTTTTTTGGATCTTATTCACGTTAAGTTGCTCATAGTATTCCTTAATTATTCTCTATTGTCTGTTGGATCAGTAGTAATATTTCCCCTTTCATTCCTGATACTGGTTAAGTTGTGTCTTCTCTCCTGTTTGCCCTTATAGCTTTGTAGATTATACTGATCTTTTCAAAGAAGCAACTTTTGGTTTCATTTTTTTCCCCCTATGTTGTTTCTCTTTTTCTAGTTTTATCAATTTCAGGCCTTACCTTTATTATTTTCTTTCTCTATTTTGGGTTTAATTTACTCTTTTTCTGGTTTGTTAAGATGGACAGTTAGAGTGTCAATTTGAGGCCTTTGTTTCTTTTTTCAACCACAAATAGTTTTGTGTCTTTATTATATCAGTGCCTTTCTCATGTAGATAATTAATAGCCCTGGTAAGAATGGACATGCTTAGCCTTTGTTTCTTTTTTAATGTATTATTTACTTTCATTGAGATATAATTGACATATAACATTAGTCTCATGACTACAGTGTGATGATTTGATACATGATCACCACAGTAAGTCCTTGAAAAGAATCTAATGGCTTTTCCTTTACCCTTCCTTTCTATTTCCTTCCATCTCCTAACAATCCAGGCCACAGAGTAGATCAATTAAGTAGGGCAGAACAGGGTAGGCCTTGCATGAGGGAATGGGATCTTCAAGACCAAACAGGTGATAAAGTCACCCAAACAGCTATGGGCAGGCATGGGGAACCCAAACTGAGTGATAAGGGCATCCATGGAGTTGAAAGGCCTGTCACAGTGTGCAAATGGAGTGAGGAGGGATTCTTGCCAAGAGTCTGCCTGGTGTCAGAGCCCATGCAGGAGAGGGGATGGTGCCCATCAGAAGCAAGAGCCCATGTGGGGTGAGTAAAGTATCCGTACATGGGTAGCCTGGCCCACAAAATCAGAGCCCAATCTGGTAAAAATGGCTTCCATGTAAGCATGTGGCCCAGACAGAGCCCAAGTGGATTGAGGAAGGCATCACCATATTGAAGGGATGAGGTGGTGATGGGAAATTGATGACGCAGAGGGAACAGGAAACCTGATTTCTTGCTGTCAGAGGAGGAAAATAAAGCTATGGAGAGAGAAGACCAGAATGAATCCTGTGATATGGGATTGAAATTAAATGTCTTGTTGTGAATTCATATTTTCAATATATAGATTGATATGAAAATCAGTATACATACACATTCATGAATGCGGGTATGCAGGGTGGCTCAGTGGTAAAGAATCCACCTGACAAGCATGAAACATGGGTTCGATCCCTGGGTCAGGAAGATCCCCTAGAGAGGGAAATGGCAACCCAATCCAGTGTTTTTGCCTGGGAAATCCCATAGACAGAGGAGCCTGGCGGGCTATAGTCCATGGGGTTGCAAAGAGTCAGACATGACTGACTCCCCGCGCCTTCTTCACTGATCCTCTCACAACAGGGCTGGGCTGGGAGCTTTGCCTTTGCTCCTCTCTGTGAAGCAGCTTCGCAGAAGGCAATGGCACCCCGCTCCAGTACTCTTGCCTGAAAAATCCCATGGATGGAGGAGCCTGGTAGGCTGCAGTCCATGGGGTCATGAAGAGTCGGACATGACTGAGTGACTTCTCTTTCACTTTTCACTTTCCTGCATTGGTGAAGGAAATGGCAACCCACTCCAGTGTTCTTGCCTGGAGGATCCCAGGGACGGGGGAGCCTGGTGGGCTGCCATCTATGGGGTCGCACAGAGTCAGACACGACTGAAGCGACTTACCAGCAGCAGCAGCAGCATCGAAATCTTGGCTTCTCAAAATCATTCTCCACTAAAAAAAGATTAAGGGTTCTTTTAGCAATGGCTGATTTCAAGGCTGGAACAGGCAAAGGAGAAGATGAATATGAATATCTTGTTTCAGAAAATGAGGAAGTGCTCAAAGAACCATGGGGCTGCGTCAGCTCCAAGATACTCCTTTTGTCCAAATATGGGACAGTATGAACATCAAAATAGATGAGGATAGAGTATAACCCGTTAAATAAAGCTAGAAACCCCATTATCATATGATACAAGTAAATGAATGAATAAATAGAAAGTTTGATGAAGAATCAGGTATTTGCATGGTTTCAAAGTACCCCCTCCCAAATACTTATAATTTACAAAGGTGGACCAAATAACTTTACAGTGGAGAAACTTGGCAGAGACCAGGTTATCCAGGGAATCAAAATGAGTATCATTTAGAGTGGAACAGATAGAAACCACCTGACATCTGATTGGATGCAATGAAAACAGCACTGCGTTCCCTCTCTGTCCATCAAGCTGAAGATTCATAATTTGAGTCTAATCACAAGAAAACATCAAACACAAGTTGAAGGAGAGTCTACAAAATACAGTAGATTCCCCCCACCCCACCCCAATTCATGTTTTCTCTTTCAGAGTTTGTTACTCAAGATTAACCACAGTCTGAAAACAGTAAATGGGGAATTCCAGAAATAAACATCTTACGTAAATTTTAAATTGCACACTGTCCTGGGTATGGTACTGAAATCTCTCACAGACTCACCCCATTTTACCCTAAATGGGCCTTTGTCCAGCATGTCTGCCTGTTAGTAAGTTAATAACCATTTCAGTTATCAGGTCAAGTGTTGCAGTGTGACAGTGTTTGTAAGTCACTCTTACTATACATAATAAGTAATGGCCCCAAAGGGCAAGACCAGTGATGCTGGCAGTTCAGATGTGCCAAAGAGAAGCCATAATGTACTTCCTTTAAGCGAAAAGGTGAAAGTTCTCAACTTAATAAGAAAAAATATCATATGCTGAAGTTGCTTCTGCAGTAAGAATGAACGTGTGAAAAAGGAAAAAGAAATAATACTAGTTTTGCTGTCATACCTTAAGCTGCAAAAGTTAAGGCCACAGTGCACAATGAGTACTTAGATAAGATGATAAAAGGCAGTAAATTTGAACTATAAGGTATTTTGATAGACACAGAGTCCACATTCAAGTAACTTTTATTACAATATATTGTTATGCGTGTGTGCTCAGTTATGTCCAACTCTTTGAAACCCCATGGACTGTAGCCCGCCAGGCTCCTCTGTCCATGGAATTTTCCAGGCAAGAATACTGGAGCAGGTCTCCAGCCAGTAATGTCAGCTAGAGGTTTGCCTTGACTAGGGAATAAAGTGGTGTAAACAGAAGTGTATCCCATTATCCAGAGTCAAACAAAGGCCACCCCAAATCTTCACATGCTGCACCTTGTATTCAGCCCAGAGGTCTTTTTAAATTAACAACTGATTATCCCAGAGTACAACTGAAATAGAAGAGCAATGCATTAAATTATAGAATGTTCTTCTTTGCTTTCTCCAAACCATTTTATCTTCAGCACATTTTACTGGACTTTTTAATCACTGCAGTTTTTAACATAACTGAAGGCAGTTTGTAGAAAACCTCTTTCTATAATCATGAACTAATTACTCATAATTAGAAAATCATTTGTGAAAATTATTACTTTAGCTAGTAAGGTTGCATGTATCTGAATGAAAGTAAAAGGTAAATCAGAACAAAAAAGTTAATCACTACATGATCTTAAACCTTAAAATCTTATCAGATAGCACATTTTTGCATTATAGAAACTGGTTTATTTAGCTCCTCAATATAAAAATGCTGTCTAGAATAAGAGAGGGCTGTAGAATTAGCCACACTCTGAGATCAGTGCAGAGCCAACTCTGACTCAGGTATCATAGTCTGAATGGGCTCTTTAAGCCGAGGACCTGAATTCTGAGCGGGGAACAGGGCAGGGAAGATCACGTGGGAGATCAGGGTGCTGATGTGACAGCCTTCCTACTGGTTTCAACAACAGGTCAGTATGGAGCTCAGATTCTCATGGGGGTGAGCTCCTTAAAATTACCTGCAGCATAAATGAAAAGGAGACTTATTTTAAAATAATATACAAAGAAGAATGAAAATATGGTGTTTGAATGTGAAAATAAATATTTCATGTGTGTGCATACAACTCTTTGCAACTCCATGGACCATAGCCCACCAGGCTCCTCTGTTGATGGAATTTTCCAGGCAAGAATATGGAGGTGGGTTTCCATTTAAGCATTTCATACCTTTGGTTTAAATTTAAATAGAAAACAAAATTTCATTTACTTCACATGTGTGTACCTATGTGTTTATTTATATACACAGAGAATTGTTTCATGCATATACATCATCCATGGAATCATTCCATTATTCTCATCTTTTTAAATGTTTTTAACAGAGTACAGCCTAAATAGTTCTTTTTAAGAACTTCAAATATTTATTTTAGGTCTTTATTTTAGACATCATCATAACATCTATCATCATATATTTCTAAGCCCTTACCATTGTATTTTTTAATATGGTAGTTTTATTTTTATTATCTTTATTAATCTTTGATTCTACTGTAGCGAAAGGAAGTATGCAGTATTGTTCCTTTTTGTGTATCAGTCTTAAAAATGATTGTTTCCTGCCAGCAGATGGAATTGGAGATTCTGACAAATACATTTATGCAGGGGTCTCCCTTCAGCCATGTTTATCAGCTTCATGGTAATGAGTCAGTTTCTATGGAAATATAATCAGTATTTGATGGTGGTGAGGAAACTTCTTAGATTAAATTATTTTCATGGTTCCTTGATTAACATACTTTATAAAACTATTATCATGTGCACAACCATTGCACTTTTGGAAATAGCTCAGATTCAAGTCTTAGATCTTTCTAAAGAAGTGTGACCCTCCTTATAGAGAAAAATACTGTGTGTCCCCAGAAACTCAAGACTAGGGTTTTGATACAAAAGTATTGCTAGTTACTGAGTATAGACTATTCCAAGCTTTGCTCTGGCATGTATACTTTACCCCAGCAAGTCTTCCTGATCTCAGGGAATATCTGTTATAATGAGAAAGTCAGCCATGGAAATAGCTGCTGTTAATTTTAGATAGTGACAGAAGGAGAGGAGAGGGTATGGGCCATCTTTCACTCAGGTGATTGGGGAAAGTCTTTCTGAGCTGATGTTTGCTGAGACCCTGTTGATCAGAAGCAGTCAGCTGAGTAAAGACGAAAAAAAGAAGGTGAGTGATCTAGGGAGATCAGAGAGCAAGTGCAGGATACAGAGGAGGGAATGAGTATGGATATTCAAGGAGTTTGAGGTCAGGTAGGGCTGGGTGCAGAGAGGACAGAGTGGTAGGCAGGGGCATAACTCCTAAGGCCATTGTGTGAAGTTAATAATGTTGCTAGATTTAGCAAATAAAAATATAAGAGACTGTTAAACTTGAATATCAGATGAACGATGAAAAAACTCTACTATAGATATGTCCTATGCAATATTTGGTATTTTCCAGTTTATCTGGCAATCCTATTAAGTGCAATCCTGGTATCATTTCTGAAGTGAGGAGTGTTCCTATACCACCAAGCAGTGCTCCAGATACCAACTGGGTGTCATGTGATTCAACTCAATCGTGATACTATCTACACAAAGATAGCTTCAGATCCCACAGGTTAAGTTTCAGTCCTACAAAGACTGCATTCCCTCCTTCCCGCTGACCTCAGTCAGTCTTGAGTCCTGGTTGTTACCTGTGCATCTGACTGACGGGCTACAATGAGGGGTTCCCTCCACTTGCCCCTTGAACTTCAGATGCCAGTTGCAAGTTCAGGTTGTTTATTACCTGTACTTCTGATTGACTGACTGTAAAACAGAGGTTCCCGAGATCCCCTTCTTGGACCCTTCTGTAGCTCGCAGAACTCAGAAGTATTGTACTCACCAGATTATTTGTTTATTATGACAGGATATAACTGGCAAACAGCCAAATGGAAGAGATGCCTAGGGCAAGGTATGGAGAAGGATCACAGAGCTCCCATACTGTCTCTGGACACACCACTCTCCTCAAATTTCCACATGTTCTCCAACCTGGAAGTTTTCCACACCTTGTCCATTCGGGTTTTATGGAGACTTCATTACATACTCATGATTGGTTAAATAAACCACCAGCCCTCTCTCCGCCCCCCTTGGGGATCATGGGTGGAGGAGAGTGGGTGTGGTGAGGGGAGTAATGGATGGAATCTAACATGATTGATTCTTCCAGCAGGCAATTGCTGTCCTAGGTGGGGCCCTGATCTCTTTAACATGGTAAGAGACAGCTTCATCACTCCCCCTACTTAAGAATCCAAGGGTTTGGTGAACTGTGGCTCAGGAACCCTTGGCAAAGACCAAACATATATTTTTCTTATAAATCACAATATCACAACTATCCTTATCCTTATTGTCCAAACAAAAACACTTCTGAATCACTTGGGCATTACTGACAGCTAATCCAGGACAGCAGGTAAAAACCATGTCTGACTCAAGTAAACCAGGGCATGTGGTCCCTGTACTTAGAGTTTGAATTTTTTCTTTCCTTCACATTTCCATAGGAGGCCATTGGAGAGTTTTAATTGAGAGAGATATATATACACACATGCACACATGTTTAATCTGCTGTGGTACATTTGTGTGGAGAGTAGATCATGCATGAAATAAAGATTAACTGACACCATTTAGGGAGATGAGATGAGTGAAGCCTATTGATGAATGGCAGAGAGCCAAATGTAACAAGGACTCTTCCTTTGTCATTGATAAGTTTAATTGAGATTGGTGTTTAAAAACTATTGTCAAAAAAAGGTGCCAGCTTCTTTACTCTGGAAGCGCCATTGCATACCTTGGCAAGAAATTAATCAAAACACATACACATAGTGCTCAGTTGCTTAGGCATGTCTGACTCTTTTTGACCCCCCTGGACTGTAGGCCACCAGGCTTCTCTGTCCATTGGATTTTCCTGGCAAGAATACTCGAGTGTGTTGCCATTTTCTGCTCCACAATTTAGTACACTCCTACTGCTAGTGTTGAAATAAATCTGCATCAGCAGTATCTCCTGAAAACTTCTGAGAAATACAAATTCTTGGCTCCCAGTCCAGATCCACCAAATCACATCCTCTGAGACTGGGGCCAAGCAGTGTATAATTGTGATGCATAGTTGAAGAACCTGCTTTATATTACCTTTTTAATAGTGATATAGTATCATATCATGTTAATGTACCATAGTTGTTACATCTGCTCTTACTTCAGTTTTTGCACTATTATGTACAGTATTGGCAACAAACTTGTTCATATATGTAGCTCCACTTTTTCTCCACTTTTCAAGTATTCACCAGAGTGTGACTATGAGGGCAAAGGTTAGGACCAGTTTTATTTCACATTTCCTGCTAAATTCCTTTCTAAAAACATTTATTTATACTGCACCACCAAAATTTTGGTGAGCAAGTTTTCCTGTTATGACTGAACCAACTTGAGGTATTATTCTTCTAAGAAGGACACTTTAACTTATAATCTCATAACTTTAAAGTGACAGCTTATTTCAGTTTGCATTTTTAATACTAGTGAAGGAAAATACCTTGTTTGGAGTTCATATTTTCCCTGTGTGAATATTTTTGTGTCTCTATTCATTTATTGACTAATTGTTTTGTAGTTCTCAACATTTGAGTGTTTGCTTTATATATACATAGGGGCTTCCCTGGTGGCTCAGATGGTAAAGAATCTGCCTGCAATGCAGGAGACCCAGGTTTGATCCCTGGATTGGGAAGATCCTCTGAAGAAGGGAATGGCAACCCACTCCAGTATTCTTGCCTGGAGAATTCCATGGACAGAGAAGCCTGGCGGACTACAGTCCATGGGATCACAAAGAGTCGGACATGACTGAACGACTAACACTTTACGTATACATGTATGTGTTCGTGTCTGTGTCAATATCTGCATACATTATTTCAATAGGATTATTTTAATAATAATATAGTACATTTCTTTTAATGATAATGTAGTACATTTTAGTTAGAAGTGAAATTGTTGTTTCAAATTTTAAGACAGGTTCTGTTGTTTCTTAAGTAGGTCTTGTGCCTGTGAAACAGACCAAGCTAGGGCCACCTGTGTTAACAAATTTAACCAGAATCTCAGCACTTTATACTCGGCAAAGATTTCCTTCTTGTTCATGTTTCATGTTCAACAGAGATCAACAAGGTAGCTCCACTGCTTGTAGTGTTTAGAGCTCCCATCTCCTGGAAACTCTGTCATCTTGTAACTGACCCACTGTAATACAGAACCTCTGCGAAAGAGGAACAGAGTGTGGAGGTAGCAAGAGAAGCTCTTAAATGCCTTGGCCCTGAAATGGTCCATCAGTTTACTTATGAATAGTCCTCATGGCCAGAATTAATTCTGTGATCTCAACCAACTGCAAAAGAGGATTGGAAATATGGGAAACGTCTGTTTCTCAGTTGTTTTCATATTATGATGAGCAGTCTGTAATGCTTGATAAGTATTCATTATTTTATTCATTCACTTATGTTAGATAATGTTCAGGCAGGAAAAAAGAGATGCTACTCTATATTTCAGTGGTGATGAATTTTATTAGGTTAGCCAAAAAGTTTGTTAGGATTTTTCCATGACATGGGAAAACCAGAAAGAACATTTTGGCCAACCCAATAGATAGGAATTAGGGGCTTATATTAGAAGCTATAGGGACATAAAGATTGGGGATGGCACATAGATCTCAGCCACAAGCTTTGAAGCAGGTGGCTTGTAGAGCTCACTCAGAGCCTGCTGTGGTTCTCCAGTCTCCAGGAAACTCCCACCAGCTCCCACTGCAGCGTCACAAAGCATAGTTTTCATCAGCTCATTGGGAAGCTGCTGTGAAATATCTCAGCCTGCATGTCTGATTACCACTACTCCGAGGAAATAAAGATTTCTTATTCTCTTTCACCTTTCAAATGTTATATTTGTTCTTGAGGGCCAGCTGTAATCTAGAACTGTATGGGGACAGGGATTGGGGATACAGTCCCTGACGTCTCCTCTGTGAGAAAGAATAAAGGTTGGAAGGCTGGTGTGAAGTGAAGTCGCTCAGTCGTGTTCGACTCTGTGACCCCAGGGCCTGTACGGTCCGTGGAATTCTCCAGGCCAGAAGACTAGAGTAGGTAGCCTTTCCCTTCTCAAAGGGGGTCTTCCCAACCTGGCGATCGAGTCCAGGTCTCCCTCATTGCAGGCGGATTCTTCACCAGCTGAGCCACCAGGGGAGCCCAGGAATACTGGAGTGGGCAGCCTTCCCTTCTCCAGCGGCTCTTCCTGACCCAGGAATCGAACTAGGGTCTCCTAAATTGCAGGCAGATTCTTTACCAACTGAGCTACCAGGGGAGCTTAGAAGGCTGGTAGTGGTTAGTTCCCTATTAAACACTGTATTAAAATAGTCTGACAAAATTGTGGGAAGGTGGTTAGTTTTTACCAAGCTGACAACACACAGGTTGCCACACTCATTCATTTGCAGGTGGCAACTAGAAAAAAACCCATCGTGTTGAAGACAACCTGTGTGTCCCTGTCTCTACCTCATTCCTTTTTGAGTGAAGCCATAAACTTGACATTTGATATTACTAACTTGAATGGTAAAATATCTTCTAGCAATCGTTTGAAGTAAGTTTTAGTCTTCTCATAATCAGCTTTTCATAAATTCTGAAAACTACAAGGTCAGAAGGAAAACTGGAATATTGTCTTGTCCTTCCCTGAATTCTCAAAGAGTTTTACAACGCCTTTTTGTGAGGCTAAGACTTAACACATGTGAAGCAATAGTGTTTGGCATAGGTTTTATATAACTGTTATGAAATGTCATACTGAAAGTCACAGAGAAATAAACATCTGGATGAAGAACTATCATATTTAGAGCTCAAGAGAATAGAAAAATACCTACCTTTTTTAGACTGTAAAATGGTAAAATGTGGCATCTCTTGTTTGCCTGCATTTCACACAGGGAAACAAAAACTGCTTTTTATATTTCAGGCATAAAAGGTGTGAGATAAAAGTTAGGGACTAATACAAAATTTAGAAGCTGTGTGTAGTGAAGGTCAAAGATGCCACTACTGACGTCAAAAGATGCCACACAGAGATCTTAACCAAAAGGTTCAAAGGAGGTGCAAGTCTGCTATTAATGAGGCAGAATAACTGTTAATGGAGTAAACTAGATGGCCATGCAATAAATTAGCTATTAATGAGATAAAATACTCACAGTAAACTGTCATGGAAAACCCACTGCAACAGGAACCCTGGCATTCTCCTTGTCAATTCTGAAATAATCACATGGACCCCCTCCCCATTTGTGGTTAGATTATTTTGTTACAGTGTTTAATAGGGAATATCTCTAAGGCCTCCTCTTGGATTGTTTATGAATGTCCCTGCATTTGGACATAACTATCCTAAGAAATCAGTAATGGCCAAGATTTTTCTCTGGCATAGCAGCTGAAGATCACCAGTTGCTTACTGGAGAACTCTGTTAAGAAGGATTCTGAGCTGCATTTGACTGCTTAGTTTGACATATGGTGGTTTCTGTGGTGTAGAAGGGGCTACTCTGACTTGCCTTGTACATGTTTGCCTTCTGTGACTTCCCATCTTAAGTCTACTTCCCTTTCAAGTAGAAATGATTCTTTCCTGCCAGTCTCTTTGTGACATATTAATTTAATATCTTCGTTCTTATGTTTTTGATAGATTGCATATTAATATGCCTGTGTGCCTGTAAAACACATAATATAAAGCAATTTCCAAGACAGAAATGAGATCACATTGTTTCTTAGATCACTGAAATGTTTTCTTCTCTTGCGTACATGGCAAATCCTAGAGATTGCAACAAGAACCCTGGGTATCTTACCAAGATGGCTGAGTAAAGGGCTTGCCCCCTGTGAGACTTGGTCTGATGAAGGCAGAGTCGTTTCAAACAAACAGTATTACTAAATTTGAGGCTAAGATCTCTTACCCTCCCCACTCTAACATTTATTATCTGCTAAAATCACAGCAAGCTGCAATACCAAAGCTGTTGATTGGAGTTACTCAGTAAATAACATTTGATGAAAAGAAAATTAGGTGGTAAAGAGACCCTTGAGAAATTAGAAAATAGCCTTCTAGGCTTTCAACCTATTTATCATTTACAAAGGAATTGAATAATACAGCAGGCCTAAGAACCAGCAGCAGCCTGCTTCCAAGTGCCCAGAATACGGAATCCAATAGTTGAGCAATCCAGCTTGAGGAATTGTTCAAAGTTGAATCAAAATAAGCTTTGATTAAGGAAGGAAAAAAAAAAAAACACCAAAAAACTAATCTTCAAGTTTAACAGAAAGGCTTAAAAGAGCCGTTACAAACAACATGAATTATTCAGGCTGAGAATATTGTGACTTGCTTTTTATACACACAAGGCTCAAATGTCTGTTCTCAAACCCAGAGCAAATAAATTGATTTATACCAGTTGAGCCATGCTTGGATGAGGGAAAAGGATGAGCTGATTTTCCTCAGTGCCCTGGCTTTGTTTTTTATAATAATATGTAGTGAACTTTGAGCCCCAGGCATTTTTGCTGTTGGATTAGGATGGGAGAGAAGAGGCCTCATACAACAGACTTCTGATGGGGCAAATAAATTCTTCTGGAAGTGTCACCCCTAAATCTCTTCTACATATAACCTGGGGTGCCCAAATGGAAAAAAAAAAAACCAGTACAATTGCATCTGTTTGCTGCTTCCAATACATAGTAGGATGGTTGAAAAATATTCTGTCACTAGATCTTGATATTAAAGATTTTTTCATTAGAGCAAATAAAGGTAACAGCCATCCTGTTGCTTTTTTGCTATAAAATCCCATCTTTTGCTGGCAGATTTTCCTAGTTTACCTCCAGTTATATCCTGTTCTAAGTTCTCATAACACTTTATACATCGTTCCCTGTACTGTTCTGAGAGGCACTGTGTAGTAAACAAATAATGGGCTTTGAAATCAACCCCAGCTCCAACTGGGTAGATCACCTGTCTTCTCTGCTTCTCAGTTTCTTTGTATAAAGGCTTTTATGTGAGGATTTATGGGATAATGGCAGTGCCCAATAAATAAGAGCATTTTTCTATTAATCAAACTCTGAGTTCTTAGGAACAGGGTGTACATCCCACACATGATCCTGCCAGTGATGAGACAGACACATAGGAGATTATATTTTTTGAGTGAATGGTCTATATGGCTCATACATCATTCCACAGAACTTGTTCTTTTCACTGTGTTCCATCATCACTTTAAGCATTTTTCTCTCAAATCCTTCTTGTGGCTTATTTCAGAGTTTGTTTACACATATGTTTGATTCCCACAAGTACGTTCTTTAGGCCTTACTCTTTTATATCTGATACATGATAAGTAAACAGGACTAGTTAACTGAGTGAGAGAAGGGAGGATGCTAAATGAGACATTGGATGGTTGGAAAGTGAAGTTCTCTCAGTCATGTTCGACTGTTTGCTACCCCATGGACCAAAGAGTCCATGGAATTCTCCAGGCCAGAATACTGGAGTGGATAGCCTTTCCCTTCTCCAGGGGATCTTCCCAACCCAGGGTCGAACCCAGGTCTCCCACATTGCAGGCAGATTCTTTACCAGCTGAGCCTAGAGGGAAAGCCTAAAAGCTTATGAAGTTTCAGTGCTAAATGGAACATGTATTTTTTAATGGTTTGTTGTCTATGCTCACTGCTCCCTTATACTTGTACTATTTTCTTATTTACTTATGTATGAAACATTTACCAGTGTGCTGGGTAACATTCTGGGGAATACAGAGAAGAATCAGAGAGAGAGAGAGATGGATTACTTAAGGAGGGATAATTTTTCAGAGAAGATAGAGTGTGGGATACAACAGAATAGATTGTAAATTCAAATGATGTTACTTCAACTGGGAAGTCTTCGCTAGATTCTCAGGGCTTCTCACTTCAAATCAAACTTCTTACTCTTAACTCATGATTCTCCATGATCTTAAACTCGTCTTCCACTCTGTTCTAACCGGTCCAGCTAAGTCTTCTCCTCCTGAAACATGGTCTTTTTGCCCCTTTCATCCTCTGTCTGAAAACTCTCCCTCACTCTTCTTCTCTGCTTGGCACAGTTGTCTGCATATCCTTTAAAGTCCACCCCCAAAGTCACTTCTTCTTGGAGCCTTCCCTGAGTTCCCTAACCCAAAACAGTCTTTCTCTCCTTTAAATGTGTTAAGTACTGGCTTCTTGTTGTTGACAGCAGAAATGAAAATAGAGAAGATATTTAAGTTTTATAAACTCAGATGAGTAGGATACTTGTCTATAAGCAGACAGGAGGTATAGGGGAGGATTGGGTTTACTGAGATAAGGTGATTTTGACAAAATTCCTGACCAGCACTGGGGATTCCTGTCTGGAGCTCAGGAAAGGCCATGCCAGTGGCGTGCATTTGGGCATGCAGAGAGACAGAAATGGAAATTTGAGATGAATGGGATTGACAGGAAGGCATAGTAAGAGACTGAGCAGAGACTTGAGGAACACCTATGTTTAAAGACTGCAAAAAGAAGAGGAACCTCTGAAAGAATTTGGGAGGGAGCTCTCTGCCACATGGAATAGAAAACAACTTATAGAGAAGCCAAAGAACAAATTCTAAAAGTTGTTAGGTAAAATGGAAGACAGTAAGGAAAGGAAGGATGAAGATACCATCTCCTTTCTGGGCAGTCAGTCATCTGTGTTCCTGAAGCTTAGGATAATGTGCAAATTTGTATTGTCATTTGACAGTATAATCACCATTGGATCATTGTTACAACACAGCCTTAAAGTCACAGTAAAGAAAGCAAGTGTTGACTAAAATGAACTCTCAAAGACAGGTCAGTCCAGAATTTTATATGCAAAATTTAATATTTCTTGGAGAAATATTTCAGAGTGTCTTAGAGGAACTCATCAGTGCTAAATGGAAAAAAAATATCATGAGACTATGGAATGTCTTTATTCTTGAAAGGTTTCTAGTGAATACACATGAGCTTGTTTCAGCCTTTATGGAATACTAATTAATATGGATTATTAATATGGATCATATGTACAAGATAAAGTAAGTCAGTGACTGCAAGTAACTCTGTAAAGCTAAGATGCTGCAATATTGGAAAGAGAAAAAAATTGAAACTAGATGGGAAAGAAGCCATGTTCTAGGTTGAACATCTGACTGACAAATGTTACATTAAAATTATATAAATAAGTCAACTGAGTAAGTCATCTACCCAGAGAGCTTCTGAAAGTCTCACCAGTAAATGTTCTAATTTGAACATTCACTTGTTTACTCTTGTAACTTTTCTGTGAGATAATTGCCTATAGAAGCATGAAGAATGATGTCAGTGAGAGAAGGACAAAAATGGACTTTAATCCACAGGTTTCTATCTTTCTGTCAAACAGAAAAGGGCAGCCTCTTCCCTCACTAACAACTGAAGCCAGGTGAATAAAAACTGAGACAAAATTCAGAGCCTCAAGATACATCAAGTAAAACAGACATGGGTATGAGACAGAGATGGATGTAACACTGCCGGAATAAGGCACATACCCTATTGATGAGGACTCTAGAAGTTAAAAACAGTGATGATACACATGAAAAGATGCCCAGCATCACTAATCATTAGGGAAATGCAAGTCCAAACCACAGTGAGTGATCATCTTGCACCCATTAAGGTGGCTACTATCAAAAACAAAAACAGTAACAAGTGTTGTGAGAGAGTGAAGAAACTGGAACCCTTGTGTACTGTTGGTGAGAATATAAAATTTGCAACCACTGGAAAACAATATGGCATTTCCTCAAAAGAGTAAAAACAGAATCACTGTTTGATCCAAGAATTCCCCTTCTGTCCATTGAGAGGTGAGTGGAATTTTTGAAATGTGGCATACACATATCATGAAATATATTCAGCCTTAAAAAGGAAGAGCATTCTGAAACATCATTGAACCTTGAGGACATTACGTTAACCGAAATACGCCAGTTGTGGAAAGACAAAGAGTAATGTGATTCCCCTTATAAGAGCTACCCAAAAGTAGTCAAATTCATAAAGACGAAAAGTATAGTGGTGGTTATCAGAAGCTGGGGAAAAGAGGCAATTGGGAGTTACTGTTTAATGGATAGAGAGTTTCAATTTTGCAAGAACAAAAGGAGATTGCAAAGCCTGTCTGTTGTGTTGAAGGGGCAACCAGGAGGCCACTGTGGTTGGAACTGAATGAGGGTAGAGATGAGGGCTAGGGGATGACGGACTGGCAAGGAGACTGACACAGAAATGAAGAAAGATGTTTTGTGGCTTAGGTGAGGGAGGTAAGAGTAGAGAGAGTAAGAAAATGTCATCTTTAAAGTAGAGTTAATGGGGTTTGTTGA
This sequence comes from Muntiacus reevesi, assembly GCF_963930625.1. Taxonomy (NCBI): domain Eukaryota; kingdom Metazoa; phylum Chordata; class Mammalia; order Artiodactyla; family Cervidae; genus Muntiacus; species Muntiacus reevesi. The sequence goes on from NC_089252.1 coordinate 93,129,001, forward strand.
TGGATTAGGTACAAAAGTGTACAAAAAAGAGAAAAGTCAAGAATGACCCTACCGCAGTGGTTCTCAACCACGTATGCTTTTGCCCCCCAGGGGACATATGTCAAAAGGCACAAGAGATCCCTCCACAACAAAGAATTATCTGGTTCAAAGTGCCATACATTGAGTGAGAAAGTCTACCCTAAGTTGTTTGGCCTAAGTACTTAGACTAATAAAGTGTGACTAAGATAATTAATTTGATGTCAGGCTCAAGACTGGGAAACAGTGGAGAATAGTTATAGGACTAGCTAACATATTAATATGTGCACTACCTCAGGGACTGTAAGCAACACATTGAGGGGGTGATCCTGTTGTCTATTTGTCAAAATAATGCTTTGAGGTATGTTTTGACATCCCTCAACATGTAGATGGAAACATAGATGGTTTAACTTCTTGCAGTGCCCAGATTCAGCCAAGGTCTCTGAACCTTGAAGCTCAGAGCCAAACTGTATGTCACAGAAGCTTCCTGAATTCACCATGTTTGCAAGTGAAGCCAACAAACAGAGGCAGTTGAGTCAAAAGATACATATATATGTGTATGGGTATATATACATAAATATATATACACATACACACATGCTTTTGGGGGTTTTTCCTCTAAACACGAGTCCAGCAACATGAAACAATAATGTGCGCTAATTTGCTACAGCTAAAGTTTGAAAACGGCTCAGTCATATCTGACTCTTTGCAACCCCAGACTATAGCCCACCAGGCTCCTCTGTCCATGGAATTCTCCAGGAAAGAGTACTGGAGTGGATAGCCATTCCCTTCTCCCGGGGATCTTCCCAACCCAGGGATCAAACCCAGGTCTCTAGCATTGCAGCCAGATTCTTTACCATCTGAGCCACCTGGGACGCCCAAGAACACTGGAGTGGGTAGCCTATCCCTTCTTTAGGGGATATTCCCGACCCAGGAATCCTATCGGGGTCTCCTGCATTGCAGGTGGATTCTTTATCAGCTGAGCCATCAGGGAATCCTACACAGCAAAGATGCCAGATAACAGTTAAGAATGGTGAGATTTCTACCATCAGAGACCCAGCACCTTGCCTGGCTTTCCTACTTAAGGAGCAGGTGGTGGAAAGATTTCAGACCTCCTCTCAGTGTCTATTTTTCTAGTCTCCCAGTTATGTCCTGACTGGCCAGGGTCAGGGTAATTTTTATATTTGCAAGAGAAATGATGAAGAACAGTATGTTGATTTCCTGGGAATGCAGACAGCAGTGTATGTGTGTCTGTTCTTGTTCACTTCAAGGTGGCAGCTGCAAATGGGTTGAGAGAGAGGAGAGGGCAGTGAGGTTAAGCATTAGACAACGGTGATGTTCAGACGACCGTGCCTAATGTATATTCAGCCTCTAGGCTGGAAAACACAGGCAGAGGGACTCCCTTCAGTACACAGTGACAAAAAGGGCAGTGTTTTTGTCCCTCTGCATTTCCACCCCTTCCCAGGACTTTTGAACCATGTTTAGCAAGAAATGAAAGGAAATGGCAGGCAAGAAAGAAACAGTGTACCCTCTCTTTTTCTACTGCTACACCATCTGCTTTCAGACTACTGACTTCTTAATTATTTCACTCTTTTGCTTTTCTGCGCATGTTTTGAATGATAAGCAGTATTTGGCAAAGAGGGCTGGCTTTTAGCCTCAGAGTGAAACTCAGAATCATCCTAGATCAGTGAGGGATTTGGTTTTTGCTCTCCCCTCCCCACCAGTACTCTGCTGTGTAGGAGACACTGAATAAATGATATACTAAATTTAATAAGCTCACCTAACTTATGTTTGTTAAGGCTTGGATGGCATATCGCCTCATCCATGATGTCTTTGATGACCTCTTCATTCATGCAGCTCTCTCCCCCTGAATCCCATGATACCCATTGCCTGTGGGACTCATTCATGAAAAAAAAATGTTTTATGGAGCACTAAATATGTGCTTGTTACTGTGTTCGGAGCTGAGGATGCAGCAGTGACAGACAGAAATCCCTGCCCTCCTCGATCTGACTTTCCAGTCTATCATATTATTAAATATGTCTCCAAACACTGGTTAAATTTTTGTGTACTTACTAGCCTCTGCAAGTAGACTGTAAATTTTTTTTAAACCTAGACTTATATTTATTTTTTGGTACCCTGAGCTTTGAATACTGTATCTTCAGAGCAGCAGGAGCTCATTAAATCTTTGTTTCAGAATTCAGAAACAGAGGCATTCTCAAATCCTGCCAGTAACAGACTCACTGGAAGTCCATTGTTGCTGGTGCTTGCTCTGAATGGGTGATGATTTCCACTAGTTAGCAAGTTAAATTACCCACAGAGTTTGGATCCATGAAATAAATAGCATCTTCTCTAGTTTTATAAAACACCATGCCTAGAGGGGAAAAAACTACAAAATGAGACCAACGTCACTAGTTAGTGGTGGACTGTTTGTGCTTATCTGTAAGTTCATGTTTTTCATCTCTTGTAAACTCTGTAAGCTGGTTCTGTATCTCCAAGCAGAGATTTGCCAGGTAGGCTGTGATGTTACTCATGTCACATGAGATCATGTTTGCTGCAAGTACAAAGTGCTGTGATTATCATGGGCAGTTAATTACTTGTGACTGAGCAGAGAGAAGCCAGTGGTTACATGGTGGTTCAATCAGCTTTTTCATGGAGAATTTTTGGTCTAAGACCTGCTGTTTTAGAAAAACAGAGAACCATTTGGGAAGTCCAAGTCTCATTTGGACCATTTTAGCATGAATCTATGAGATGTCATTTAGGAGGGGAGTTGCCAGGGAGAGCCACCTTGCCTCCCAAAACAAATGCCATTTCTGCCTGCTGATACTTTAGTTAGGGCTTAAAAAAAAAAAAAAAAAAAAAAAAACAAAACACCCAGTTAAGCAAAGCTTAGTAATGCAACTATCCCTATGAAAAGTCATAATCAATTCTAAGAGGGGGGAGGGGGGAAACCTTATTATGGAATCTGAAGACTTTAAAGGACTTCATTTTTACCTAAGACCAGACCACTGTAGATAAATCCATGCTTTATAAACTGGTCCCATTTGTATTAGGAAGAAAGTGTCTTAAATTAATTCATCTAATATCAGATATTTCTGTTTTTTAGTTACTAGATATATATTTTCTGTTATAAAAACCCCCTAAATATGTATCAAGTGATGGAAATTGTAAGGTTACATTTTTAGTTGTAAATCATATATTTAATGTAGAGTCTGGGTAGATGACCATATGTAGGGTTTAAATACATATAATCTTCCTTTCGTTAAGTACTTATCCAATTTTGCTTCAGATATTACCAATGAGTAACCTCTTTTTCCATTTCATCTGCCCCATAAGAACATATTCAAACTTAATTTAGCTCTAAAATTTTTGCCAAATGCTGACCCAGAGTTAGGTGCTATGGAGGTGTGCCAGAATAAGAGAACTATGTTTTGTGAGAGAGACTTAAAGTGACTCAACACAACTGGAGTCCCAAATAGCCATAAACCCTACAGTTAACCCTTGAACAACATGGGTTTAAACAGCGAGGATCTACTTAAGAGCAGGGTTTTTTTTCAAGAGTCAACAAGGCAGCACCATGACATCTGTGTTAGTTAAATCCACTAATGTAGAACTGTGGGTTCAAAAGGAACCACAGACATGAAGGGCCAACTGTAAGTTATAGGCAGATTTTCCATTTCCAGGAGGGTTGGTCCCCCAATCCCCTCATTGTTTAGAGGTCAACTGTATAAGGGCTGTCATGACAGAGAAATAATCATACTCAAAAACTGTCCTGCACTCAATACGCCAGCAAATTTGGAAAACTCAGCAGTGGTCATAGGACTGGAAAAGGTCAGTTTTCATTCCAATCCCAAAGAAAGGCAATGCCAAAGAATGTTCAAACTACTGCACAGTTGGACTCATTTCACATGCTCGCAAGCTAATGCTCAAAATCCTTCAAGCTAGGCTTCAACTGTATGTGAGCTGAGAACTTCCAGATGTACAGGCTGGATTTTGGAAAGGCAGAGGAACCAGAGATCAAATTGCCAACATTGGTTGGATCATACAAAAAGCGAGAAAATTCCAGAAAAACATCTACTTCTGCTTCATGGACTACACTAAAGTTTTTGACTGTGTGGATCGCAACAAACTGTGGAAAATTCTTAAAGAGACAGGAATACCAGACCACCTTACCTGCCTCCTGAGAAACCTGCATATAGGTCAAGAAGCAACAGTTAGAACCTGACATGGAACCATGGACTGGTTCAAAATTGGGAAAGGAGTACGTCAAGGCTATATGTTGTCACGCTGCTTATGTAACTTCTTTGCAGAGTACATCATGAGAAATGCTGGGCTGGAAGAAGCACAGGCTGGAATTGAGGTTGCTGGGAGAAATATCAATAACCTCAGATATGCAGATGACACCACCCTAGTGGCAAAAAGTGAAGAGGAACTAAAGAGCCTCCTGATGAAGGTGAAAGAGGGGAGTGAAAAGGCTGGCTTAAAACTCAACATTCAAAAAGCTAAGATCATGGCACTCAGTCCCATCACTTCATGACAAATAGATGGGGGAAAAAATGGAAACAGTGACAGACTTTATTTTCTTGGACTCCAAAATCACAGTGAACAGTGACTGCAGCCATGAAATTAAAAGACACTTGCTCCTTGGAAGAAAAGCTGTAACAAATCTAGTCAATATTGAAAAGCAGAGACATCACTTTGCTGACAAAGGTTGGTATAGTCAAAGCTATGGTTTTTCCAGTAGTCACATATGGATGTGAAAGTTGGACCATAAAGAAGGCTGAGTGCCAAAGAATTGATGCTTTTGAACTGTGGTATTGAAGAAGACTCTTGAGAGTCCCTTGGACTGCAAGGAGATCAAACCAGTCAATCCTAAAGGAAATCAACCTTGACTATTCATTGGAAGATGTGATGCTGAAGCTCCTCTACTTTGGCCACCTGATGTGAAGAGCTGACTCACTGGAAAAGATGCTGATGGTGGGAAAAATTGAGGGCAGGAGGAGAACAGGACAACAGAGGATGAGATGGTTGGATGGCATCACTGACTCAATGGATATGAGTTTGAGTAAACTCCGGGAGATAGTGAAGGACAGGTAAGCCTAGTGTGCTGCAGTCCATGAGGTTGCAAAGAATCGGACAGGACTGAGCGACTAAGCAACAACAAATCATACTCAAATGTAATTTGAGGTTACAAAACAAGTTGCCTAACCTTTGTATTTGTATTGGTATGCTGATTTATTTTCAAACTGTTTTGAATAGGTACATATGTAAGATTTGTTTTCGAGAAGTTGTTTCCTCTTAGTTCTCATTCTTACAGCATTTTGCCCATACTCTCATAGTGTACTGTGATTGTTCAATAAATGTATTAAATTAGTTGTTCTGTCTCTTCCTTCAAACACTGAAGTCCTCCAGGCCAGAGGCTGTCTTTCTCCTTCCTGCTCATTTTTGTACCCACAATACTTAACACCATATTTGGCACAAAGAAATATTCATTGTATTTTTATCAAATGTATACTTCAGTGTCTTGACTTCATGTCTGTCCGTAAGAGTTATGATTATAATTCACTTCTTTCTCACTACAAGGACAAATTCAGGATGCAAAGATCTTTTTCCTGTCTCTTAAATCAGAATTAGTTTTTTGAGTAAGAGTTGGTTGGTTATGCATATTGCATAGAGATACTATAAGTGAAAATAGAATTTGCCCCTGACTTATCTTTATACATTCAAAATGGAATGTCTGTCCCACATCTATTTTATATTTTCCTTGTAGTTTATTCTCATCTCCTTCTCAGTATCTCATATGTATAATAATAGAAGTCCTTTCTTGTTCTCCTTTCTATGGCTGCTTTAAGCTACACTGCTTTTAGGAGTCTATTTGTATTCAGAGACTCCAATGGTAAGTAATTTCAACAGGATGAAGCTCTTTAATCCTATTTTATATCTAAAAGGCATGCTCAACACTATCTCCTGCCATCTCTTGAGAATCCAATTTCCTAAGGTTATATTCCTGAGACTGAATGGAAATTTTCGAAACTTAGAGTTCAAAGTTAAGTATCAAATTCAGACAAAGCCCAGACAATCCCAGCTGAGACTGATTTGTGTGGCCATAAACAGCAACAGTCTTCCAGTGGCTATTGGTATAATAACTATGATTGTGACTTAACAAAGTCAAGTTTCTCTCCTCTGGGCCCTACACACTTGGACCTGTTTTTCCTAAACAGAATTTGTCGAGAATGTAACATTCACAATAAAAGTCACCAGAACATGATAGCAGACATCTGTGTAACTACTAGGTAGCAAAACAGTAGGATGTAATTTCAGAATAAATTCAGTTATAAATCAAAATGCCGTTACTGAGACAACAAACAACAGTTTCTAGGTGGAAACCTGCTGAGTACAGCTAGTGGAAGAAGCTGCTAAGTCACCAGCTCCTAACTTTCATGAGCAACATGCCAAGGTCAAGTAGTCTTTTCTAAGCCATTTTTTTGGTCCGTGAAATACAGAGATGAAGAAATAATTGTGATTTTTTTTAAGTAAATGTAATGAAAATTTAAAAACTATATAAATCCAACAGATAAAACACCCTTAAGCTGCTGGTTTACTGAAGCTTCCAGCTAAGTGTTAATTCTAAAATCACTGATGGACCAAGACACTTAGTAATTCCTTACCAACACCCTCACTACCTGTTGGATTTTAAAATTACTTTTGGGAAATCTAGTGGAAAATGTACCCCCAGAAATGAGTTATTGATTATTCTATATATTTTTTTAAATTGAGAATTTCCAATGCTGTAGTGGTAATGGATTAATGCAGACTTTTATTTCTGGGTCATATGGAAAGTTAGAATTAAAATCACCTGCCTTTCAGTGAAATCAGTATAGATGAATTCAGAAATTACATACCACAGGGAGCCAGCTTTCATTCCTGAAAGTCCAGGAATGAGATGTAGGCCAAATACATGCAAATCTGCCAAATATCAACTTACTCTAGTGCTATAGTTTCTCAGAAAACTCTTAAACTAAATACAATGGAAAGAAGGAAATAAGAATTAAGATAAAATAATTCAATTAGGAGGTTGTGGAACATTAAGACTGTGATTTTTTTTTTTTTTCCTGTCAAGGTTGCAAAAATACTATAACTTCCAAATATGCAGACTTTCCTCTCTCAGAAGTTTCAATCTATGTATTAGAGATGGAAGAAAATATGTCATTTCTGTAAGTCCCATCTTAGACATAATAGGACTAATTAGCAATTTCTCTCTGAAGGGGGCTTTTTTATGCACAGTCCAGAGACTGTTGGTCTTTGCTCATGATGCATCCTGTGGAAAGAACTCTGCTGCCCTCTGCTGTCACTGAAAGTAGAGGACACAGAAGAAAAGAAAACTCAGGCACCTATGAATGAGAGGTGATGGGAACACCTTGGTACTGGCAGCTTCCTTGGTGGCTCAGACGGTAAAGAATCTGCCTGCAAATGCAGGAGACCTGGCTTCCATCCCTGGGTTGAGAAGATCCCCTGGAGAAGGAAACGGCTACCCACTCCAGTATTCTTGCCTGGAGAATTCCATGGACAGAGAAGACTGGCAGACTACAGTCCATGGGATCACAGAGAGTTGGACACGACTGAGTGACTTTCACTTTCACTGGAAGGCCAGGCAAGTCAATGCCCCTTCTGAGGTAAAAGACCCTTGTAAACATCCTTGAGCTACTGGTCCAGTTCTTCAGCCTAACTGGAGGATGTGATACAAGTGAAGAATTGAAGAAGTAGCTAAGGCAGCTTTGAAATGTGAAGGCCAAGAGATCAAAGTGAGCAAACTTATTTATTTTTTAAAATTGGGCATTATCCAAAAAGTTGATTATAAGAAAGCACAAGAACCAATTCCATCTATCCATCCATGTATATTCACAGTAATAGAACAACACAGAGGATATATTACCAGTTCAACATGTTATGAAGAAGAATAAAACAGGGTAAGGATATGTAGAGTGGTAAAAATACTGTATCCATAAAGTGGTTGAGGAACATTCCTCTGAAGAAGTCAAGAATGAGATTAAGAAACAAGCCATGGGGAAATGTGAGGGAAGGACATTCTAGGCTGAGGAGACAGCCACTGCAGAGGTCCTCTGGTAGGAACATGTTGGGAGTGTTTTAGGAGAAACAAGGGTGACTAAAGTGTAGTAACTGGCAAAGTGACAGTGAGGCTAGAGAAGATGGCAGAGTTTAGACTGTCAAGGGTGGCACTAGCTAATAATCGTGTAATGTGAGCCACATAAGCAATTTTAAAGTGTCTAGTTGCCAGGTTTAAAAAGAACAAGAAGAAATAGATGAAATCAGTTTTCATCATGTATTTTGTTTAGCTCAATAGATCTAAAACATTATGTAACCAATATAAGAAATACTGTGATATTTTACTTTTTTCTGTACTAAATCTTTCAAATTCTGTCTTACATCACACCTCATTTGATTTAGCCATAGGTCAAACCTCAATAGTCAAGTGTAGCCATGGTTCCATTTAAAATTTTTTTCTAGGTATATTTTAATGTTTAAATACTTTTTACGATCATTTTCTTACCTTTTAGAAGTGACCCAGTGATGATTGCCAAATAATTTCTATAGAATTCAATGGAGAATAATGAGCAGGAAACCTTGCAGCTCAAAGGGATTCCAAGTTAACCTTGATTCAGTACACTGGGTTTCTTTCAGCTGTTCTACCTTAGGAACAGGTGGGTATGATTTTGAAATGTTTAGGTAGGAATAAGTTTTTTATTGAAATATACTTGACATTTAATATTATGTTAGTTTCAGGTGTACTGCATAGTGATTTGACTTTTCATACATTGCAAAATTACTCAAAAAATTTAGTAATCATCTATTCCCATACAAAGTTACTACATTATTATTGAACATATTTCTTTTTCTGTTTATTGTATCCCTATGGCTTATTTATTTTGTAATTGGAGGTTTATACCTCTTTAATCCGCTACGCCTATTTCATCCAACTCCCCACCGCTTACCCTGTTCTTTGTGCCTTCAGGTCTGTTTTCATTTTGTTTTGTTTGTTATATTAGATTCCACATATAAGTGAGGTCATATGTTTGTCTTTACCTTCTTGTCTCTTTATTTTACTCAGATGATATCCTATAGATCCATCCATGTTGACAAAAATGGCAAAATTTCTTTTTTAATAGTTGAGTGATGTTAAGATCATTATGGGGCTTCCCTGGTGGCTCAGTGGTAAAGAATCTGCCTGTCAGTGCAGGAAATGCAGATTCGATTGCTGGGTTGGGACAATCCCCTGGATAAGGAAATGGCAACCCACTCCATTATACTTGCCATGGACAAAGAAGCCTGGCAGGCTACAGTCCATGGGGTCACACAAGAGTTGTGCATGGTTTAATGACTAAACAACAGCAGCAATATTCCATTATGTGTATGGACCTCATCCTTTCATCTCTTCATGGTCACTTAGGTTGCTCCCATATCTTGACCGTTGTAAATAATGTTGCAGTGAACGTTGGCTTACACTATTTTTTGAGTTAGTGTTTTTTGTTTTCTTTGGATAAATACCCAGAGTCAAATGACTGGGTTATATGGTAGAAAGAACTGTTTTTAATTTTTTTGAGAAACCTCCATACTATTTTCTGTAGTGGCTATACCAATTTACAGTCTCACCAAGAGTGCGCAAGGCTTCCCTTTTCTTCATGTTCTCACTAGCACTGGGTGTTTGCTGTCTTTTGGATGATAACCATTCCTACGGGTGTGAGGTAGTATCTTATGGTGGTTTTGATTTGCATTTCCCTGATTATTAGTGATGTTGAGCGTCTACCCATTTGTCTTTTTCCATTTGTCTGTCTTCTTTAAAAAAGCATCTGTTCAGATCCTCTGTCCGTTTTTAATTGGGTTATTTTTCTTATATTCAGTTACATGAGCTCTTTGCATATTTTGGATATTAACTTCTTATCAGATACATTGTTTGCAAATATCTTCTCCCATTTGGTAGGCTGCCTTTACATTTGTTTACTGTGCAAGAGCCTTTTAGTTTAATGTAGTGCCATTTCTTTATTTTTGCTTTTATTTCCCTTTCCTAAAGAGGCAGATCCAAAAATATAAATATATATTGGTAAGACCAATTGCAAAGGCCATACTGCCTATGTCTTCTTCTGGAAATTTTATGGTTGAACTCTTTACCAGACAGATTGCACATTTCTATCATTTTGTTCTTTTTCTGAGGTTTTATCTTATTCCTTCATTTGGAACATCTGTTCTCTCATTTTATCTAACTTAAGATTTTGTTTATATTATTAGGTAGGTCTGTTGTGTCTCCCAGTCTTGAAAAGTGGCCTATGTAAGAGATGTCCTATGTTACCAGCAGCGTGCTCCCCTCTGGTCACTGGAGCTGTGTGCTCTGGGATGCGCCTATGTTACTCTGCACCCTTGTGCAGTGACCCTTGTGTGCGCTGCTGGGCAGGGCTGGCCACTGGCCCTCTTGGCTGCAGTGCCCTGCTTTGTGCTGTGGCTGCAGGTCCACTGGAGAACAGAGCAGGCCTCTTGCACAACAACCCAGTGGCATGTGGCTGCTGCAGGCCCACATGTGTCAGGGCAGGCTCTCACATGCTCAGCTGCACGGCCCTGCAGACACCGTTGCTTCTGGCCCGTTGGTAGTCAGGGCCAGATCCCCACATGGCTGGCCACATGGTCTGCTCGCCCACAGCTTCTTCAGGCTCACAGTCTAGGGAACCCAATGTGGGACTCAAGACTCCCACTTCCTGGGGAGGACCTTTGCGGTTGTGATATGCCTCCTGTTTGTGAATCAGCAGCCCCAGAATGTGGGTCCTGACTAAACCACATCTTTGCCACTCCTGCCTGTCATGTTGAGGCTTCTTCTTTATATCTTTAATTGTGGAGATTCTTTTCTGCTAGTCTTTACATTGTTCTCATAAATAGTTGTTCTGTGAGTAGCTTTAATTTTTGGTGTGCCCTTGGGAAGAGATAACTACAGGGTCTTCCTAGTGGACTGTCTTGGGCAGACTTTCCAGGAAAAAATTACCCCTCAAGTTCATTAGAGGTCATTTATGGACCATTGCAGGTAGAGGGCCAGGGCAATGTAAAAGACAGTCACTCACTCACTCACTCACTCACTCACTCACTCACTCAGTTGTTCCCCAACCCCAGCTTCAGCCAGCCCAGTTCTGTCAAAGGATGTGCAGTGTCATGGTTAGGAGCGTGTGTGCTGGATTCTGACTCCTAATTCTGATACTTATTGGCTTTGTGACTTTGACTGGTTTTCTTACCTTTTTTGTGCCTCAGTTTTCTTATTTGCAATGCAAGGTGGTTGTGAAGATCAAATGAGTTAATGTCAGAAGTTTAGACCCTAGTGCTTGATGTCTAATAAATTTTGAATGATGATAACTGTGTGGGACATCTCTTCCTGTCACTGTAAAATCCTCTCAGCCTTACCTCTTATCTCACCAGCCACTACTTGTGACAGCTCTGTGCCAGCTTTGAAGGCTTTAACATGTACAGTGGCACAGTTTTCCACCTGGGCCATAGCCCTGTACCTTTTTCTTTCAGCCCTTGGGTTTCTAAGAAGCCACATCATGAGGTACCCTCAGCAACCTGCTTGGTACTCAAAATCTTCTCATCTCAGAAATGCAAAGAAGTTCATCTAGTGGACCATCTTTGACCTAGGTGAAATGGAAACAAAAGAAAAAAAATTTTTTTTTTTTTTTTTTTTGCTCCTAGGTAGGCAATTTTAAAACATGTTTTATGAGATTTTTCAGAAGGTTTGGAATTAAGCACCAGTTGCCTGCAGAGGCGGCCAAACCCATATAGAAACTTTCTCCCTTTTTCCCTCCTGTTCCCCTGTACTCCTGCTCACTGGGATCACCTTCCCAAATAAACAATGTGACCTTGAAAGTTTGTCTTCGGCTCCACTTTCAGGGGAACCCAGGATAAAAAACTATTGTTTTTAATTTTCTTAGCTTTGACTTTAAAAATGCTTATCCAGTTACTCATATGGTATGTCTGTTTACAGAGTGGCCTTGACTCTTGTCTTGTCTTTAGGACCTTGACCCTCTTTTCTCTGGTATCTCCAGTCTCATAACTTTTATTGATTCCTTCTGCATATCCTCTCCATCCTGGAGAGACCGTCTGCATCATGCCACTGCCCAAGTTCTTGATAGAGGAGTCTGCCTTTGCTGCTGTCATTTGTTCAGTTCTCATCCATCCGTCTCCTCCCCTGCTCTGAAGGCATTCTCACAATTGACCTGTCAAATGACAACTCTAGTCACTTAGAAGAAATAAAGTGGAACTGTTAAGCTGTGGCAGGATGAGTTATTATAAAACCTGAATCCATTCTGCAAAGAGGTTTGTGAATAATGAGAGTAAATATACTCATTAATTAACATGTAATGATTTATATGCATTCTCATTTAATATTCAAAACAAGCCTATTTTGTAGTTGAGAAAACAGATTCAGAGAAGGTACTTTTCAGCAAACACACAGCTAGCCTGTGCAGTGTGTATGTTAGTCTGTCAGTGGTGTCTGACTCTTTACAGTCTCATAGACTGTAGCCCATCAGGCTTCTCTGTCCATGGGATTCTTCAGGCAAGAATACTGGAGTGGGTTGCCATTCCCTTCTCCAGGGGATCCTCCCTGACCCAGGGATTGAACCCCGGGTCTCTCGCACTGCAGGCAAATTCTTTACCAGCTGAGGCACCAGGAAAGCCCCAACCCATGCAGAATTAGGACTTGAATCCAGGTCTTTCTTCCTAGATGCTCAGCTCTTACTCCATTAGGACCCTCTTTAGCGATGACTTGTGTGCTTGGCCCTGGTCCTAAGGCTGTCTGTAGTTCTCAGCACTGTGATGTGCAGATTTCTTTCCCACTGGTTTGAAAAGCAGGAATGAAAGGAATCCCATTATATAGTGACAGAAAGTATATTTAAAATTACTTAGGGCTTTCGATTAAGGAAAAATGGACACTGACTACTCATGGATACAGGTTTTCATGTGGGGTGTTGAAAATATTCTAAAATTGATTATGGTGACTGTTGCAAAGCTCTGTGAATATGCTAAAACAACAACAATGAATTCTACACTTCCAACGGGTGATTTGTCGTTATCTGGATTCTATCTCAAAAACTGTGATTGAAAAAAATCCCACTAGAATTTTTACCAAATCTATTGGATAACCAAATATAGCACATGTGTAGGAACTGGTCAGTAATGCCACTGTTATTCCTCATATTCACAACCAGTAATTTTTTTTCATAAAATGGTGCTTGGTTTTCACTTGCATATATTTGTGGGCTGGAGGATTTGGGGTTCCAGAAAGTATTCCTTTTCAGATTGTTGCTGACCTGGCACAAGGTTACTAAGCCTCATGGCTAGGAAGCCTGCCAGCAGCTCTGAGTGCAGGCAGCCTCTTCTGCGCCTTTAAAACTAAGAAAGATCATCAGCATCTGAAAGAAAACAGCACAGAGTCCTGTGAATGCCTGCCTTTGATGTGGCCTTACTTAGGGACCCATATCCAGATGTCCCAGGCAATTACAATGACCACTTTGCCTTAAATATATTCTTCTTGTCCTAACTCCCAACAATGAAAGGGACTAGAAAAATAAACCATAACTGAGTTCCACAAACCAATATGGTGTTCTTATCTTCCAGGAGATGTTGACTGTAGGGAAGCTGTGCAGCGGGGAAAACGCCATTCAGTTTTGAAAAATGTAGACTCTCAATGAGCCTCAGCTCACCTGAGGCAGGTACATCAAGCAAAAGAAAGATGATTAGCGTGGCAGGACCATTGACCATTAACTATCGGTATCTACTGACCCTATTATTTCAGTATCTTGATTAATTTCACCCTGAACATCGAAGAGGAGGTGGATTTCCCACTTCTCTCCACCTGTGACCTTATTAACTACTGGTCACTTAGGGGTGCCTCCTGTCCTAAACAACTCACATCCTCAACAATTTTTTTTTTCTGATCCACAAAACTAAAACTGATGTGTGTCACAGCACAGGGGGAATCTCTTTCCCAGTTTTCCCCGCTTCCTCAGCTTGTAGAAGAGAAACCAGAACTGTAGGTAGTTTTCTCCAGATTCCCAGTCGTAAGGAGAAACTCTAATCTACATAAGAAAGAATGCCTTATAAATCTACATGATAAAACACAGAGAAAGGATAAAGGGAAAATTGGGGGAGGAAAAAACTGGATACTCTAAGGAGAAATGGCCACTATTATATTCCTGAGCTTTGAAAGATACAAGTAAGGGGTTCGACCCCAACAGTTCTTTGGGCCATGGGTCTATTGCCTCTGCTTAATACATTGCCTTGAGATTCACCACATGGGTCAAGAATTCTCCCTGGATGTTCCTACTGAGAGAGGACCCCTTAGATATGTTTTTAAAAACAATTGGTGGTACATTTAGACAGTAAGCAGAGGGTTTTAGAATCCTGGGGACAGAATATAAGGACATTGCACTTTACCTAAAGGAAAGTAAACTTTCTCCTTGGTTAACAAAAATCAGATTTTCTAAATGATTAGGATTGGGCAGAACTAGTGACAGCTTATTTTGCAAAGTACTAACTAAATTGATAAAACTATAACAATAGAGGTGGGCTAAGTAGACAAAACTGTTTTTTGGAGAAGGATTTCAGATTCCTCAATATATAGGAATTCTAAAAGTCCTTCTGTTCCTAGTTTCTATTGAGAAAATCTGGAAAAGAGCTCTTGGGGAGAGAGAAGGTCTGAACACAAATGCTTGACTCACTTCTTAGCTCTGGGACTATAGGTAGGCTGGTTTACCTCACTAATCTTCCCCTTTTTAATGGGTAGTGAAGAAAAATATTTTACTTGGCTTTCCCACAACACTATTAATGTTTTGGTTATTACATGTATCTACAACTGATAAATATATATTTATCTACTTATACTATTGATAAGTATATACTTACCATATGTAAAAAAGGAAGGGAGAAGTAGCAGCATCTATTAAGTGCACCTAAGTAAGGAACTGTATTATCCCATTTTATAGATCAGCAAGTTGGCTCTCAAAACATTCACTAAGTGATGCCAGGTCAAATACCTAGAAAGTGCCAGGACTGGTTCAAACCCAGTCTGTTTCCTTTCAAAGTCTCTTTCTTTCAGTGATCACTTTTCTTTTTATTAAATAGTGAGGTATTCTACAGATACAGTATTATTTACATCACTAAGTTTTCACTTGACAATTTCTTCTTTGTCAGATGAAATTTTTGTGTTCATAATCAGGAATTCCGTTTCTTCAAACAACTTACTGAAGTTTTCAAGTGTCTACACCATTTATAACTAGGTGAAGCAGTCTCATTGAAGATTCAAGTGAATCTTTGCCTATCTTGTAGTATCTCAAGTTAATTTTCTCATCTGAA
This sequence comes from Muntiacus reevesi, assembly GCF_963930625.1. Taxonomy (NCBI): domain Eukaryota; kingdom Metazoa; phylum Chordata; class Mammalia; order Artiodactyla; family Cervidae; genus Muntiacus; species Muntiacus reevesi. The sequence goes on from NC_089252.1 coordinate 93,144,415, forward strand.
ACTGAAAATATAATAAATGAATGAATGTTTAAACTCAGCTTGGGTTTTCGGTGTGAAAAACTGACTACAGAATATTAGCAGTATATTTTAACTAATTTAAGAATTTCTTTGTTTCTCTTATTCTTCTCAGTAATAACAAAGGAATAATCAGATATTGTAAAGTGAACATTGGGGTATATGTAGACATGGAAGTAACCTAAGTATCCATTACCAGATGACAGAAGAAAATATGGTCCATATATATATGCAATGGGATATTACTCAGCCATAAAAAGAATGAAATAATGCTGTTTGCAGCAACATGGATGGACCTAGAAATCGTCATACCAAGTGAAGTAAACCAGACAGATATTGTACCACTGCTTATATGTGAAATCTTAAAAAAGAATGACACAAATGAACTTATATATAAAGCAGAAATATACTCACAGACATAGAAAACTTATGGTTATCAAAGGTTAAGGGAGTGGGAGGGATAAATTGTGAGTTTGGGATTAACATACACACTACTGAATATAAAACAGATAATCAACAAGGACCTACAGTACAGGACAGAGAACTTATACTCAATATTTTGTAATTACTGATATTGCAAAATTTTCTAGAAGAGAATATGTGTGTGTGTGTGTGTGTGTATATATATATAATATATATATATATAAGTGTGTGTTTGTGTATAACTGAATCACTTTGCTATATACCCAAAACTAACACAGCATTGTAAATCAGCTAAGCTTTAATTTTAAAAAATTAAACTCATTTTAAACTAAAAAATAATATTGGTTAGGGGAAAAAGTCCTTATTTGGCCCTAGGTAACTGCTTGCCATTTCTAGGTGTATCAATACACAAGTTCTGAGTTAAGCATGAAATACTGCTGATAAAAAAGTTATTTTCTAAGTTTCTAGGTGTTATCTACCAGCAGTTGGACCTCAGTTAACAAGCAAAACTCAGATTCCTTCCACAGCTATTTTAAGTATCTCATTAAAAAGTGAAAACATATTTAAATATCCAGAAAATTTAAAGAAGAAAAAAGGTAGGAGGCAGAAAAAAATTAAAGAGGGCCAGAAAGATATGCATCAGTGATTCCTCTGTCAGGTAACACTTTCTCAAACTGGCCTGATCGCTGAAGATGAAATAGAAATTTCTTTATCAAACGAGAATGTGAAAGAACTGACCTTTGATCAAATGTCCGTTTGTAGTTTTGACAAGGAAATTTGCTTGGGGGGAAGAAAAAGTACACTGGACACTTTCTACATGAAAAGTTAAGTTGCAGTAATGTAAAGGGAGCCAGAGGTCAGACTTCTGAAAACAAATCTGTCAGATAAAAGCTGGACTGCTTCTACTGTGCACATGGTGTGTTTGTCAAGCTGCCAAGGGGTTTTAAGGACAGGTGTGGTATTTTTGTTCTGTGCTTCAACACAAAGTACTTTACATAATTTTAGGCCTGAGTTTGAGCTTCTAATTTTTCACCTAGCATATATTACAGATTGGGATGGAAAAAAGCTAAAATGGTAACATAAACATTGTCACCCATCTAATTTGTATTCAGTAATTATTCTACAAGATAATTAGTTATATAAGCCTATTGATTTCTTTTTAGTGTCCTCTATAACATGCTATTAGAAGACCCATAGCTGTGTTTTAAGAGTTAACTAAAAATGACTTGAGGGTCCCTTGGACTGCAAGGAGATCCAACCAGTCCATTCTAAAGGAGATCAGTCCTGAATATTCATTGGAAGGACTGATGTTGAAGCTGAAACACCAGTATTTGGCCACCTGATGCGAAGAGCTGACTCATTTGAAAAGACCCTGACGCTGGGAAAGATTGAAGGCTGGAGGAGAAGGGGACAACAGAAGATGAGATGGTTGAGTGGCGTCACCAACTCAATGGACATGAGTTTGAGTAAACTCCAAGAGTTGGTGATGGACAGGGAGGCCTGGCGTGCTGCAGTCCATGGGATCGCAAAGAGTTGTACACTACTGAACAACTGAACTGAACTGAAAAATGATTGTATTATATAATGATCTGAGTGAGTACAAGATGATTAATATTTATATGTAAAATCATCATGTACAGATATATGATCATTTTTCTTTTCATTCAGAGAATTTGATAGTTGATAATGAACCTATTTGTATCAAGATCCTCCTCATGAAGTCAAACTAATTCAAAATACTGGAAATGACACAGTGCAGGACGCCTGCCCTGACTTCTCACCCTATGCATTTTTCCATTCAGCCACATTATATAGTATTTTAAAGACTATATTCCATGCACATAGCAGGAAATTAATACATATTTGTAGAATCACAGAATATTGTATACAATATTGATAGTTGTTTGGAAGAAGCAATCAAAGAAAGTTTTCCTTTTGTCCTTCTAATAGAGTTCTTTACTGAATGAAATTCATTTTTACTTTGGGGAGGCAAATAGAATTATGATTAATTGTATGGACTTTTAGAATTTCACATTTTAGTAACAAATCCCAGATAAATCTTAACAACATGTCACCAACTTGGAAATGTTCAGTAAGTGACAACTGAATAACTTTGCAGTTTTATGAATGATACCACATAAGTTCTTATAAAACTCCCATCCTTATCACAAGCATCATCTGAGTTATGCCTTCAGATATGTGCCTTTGTTTATATGTCTCCCATCTATGTTAACACAAGGGAGTCTTTTTTTCAGTTGGCATTGCTTATTGGTGCTCATTCCTAATGGTAGGGACCATAGTACTAACCTTAGCTGATAAAGATAGTATTCCTGATAGACAGTGTTATGTCATATGAGCTGACTTGTCTCCAGATATACTGATCCTGTTGCCAGGTGTCCATGAGAAGGGTAAGGGTTTCTAGTGGATTATCTCAAGGTTAGTACCATCTTTTCTGAAAATCAAGAGCTAAAATAAATGCGTAGCTCCTGATTGTTTATTTCTACTATAAACTTCATTGTACAGAACACTTTCCTTTCTTTAGTATGGTCTCCAAAATACGTAAGACCTTAAAAGAATCTTTTGGCATGTGGTAACTGGTTTTTTCAAATAGCCTTAGGCTTTCTTTTTCTTCTTCTTTGTATCTACTTAATGTAAGAACTCAGAGAAGAAAGCAGGGAAATGGAATCTGAAATCAGTGATCTAGGCCTACAGCTCTCCATTTGTGAAATATTTATTTCATACTTATCCTTGGAAGCTTGTTAGCCAGTGTTTTGAAAATCAGTAATCCATAATTTAAGAGTCCAGATGAACTGGTCTTACAAAGACTAACATCTGGCAGAGAAGAATAGGGACAGTTCTTGAAAATACTTCCTCGATTTTTAACCGAGAGTGAAAAACCTTGACATCTGGTCTTAATACAACAAGTCTGACCTTCTGTTGATGAAGGTCACAACAGTACACACTTTTGAACACTTGCAAAATAAGACCTCTTGTAATTTTCATAAAGATCTTTAAAATCGCTGTTCCATTGAAGAACATTTGCAAGACCAGTATTGATCACACTTGGTAAATGTTGCTTATTATGACCAAATTGGAAAACTCTTAGAAATGGTCATTTCTACTGTAATTACTCTGAACTCAGATATTGGATATTATTTTCTAGAAAATAATTCTGAAGCAGTCATTCTAAATAAATCATAAATATGCCAGTATCTCTCAGTGTGAAAGAAATAAGAGGAAAATAAACTAATCTCTACACCATCAATATGTTTCACCTGACATGAATGCTACAGGTTTTCATAAAAATAGCATTGCTGAGAGATAATTCACATTCCAAAAAGTTCATCCTTTTAAAGTATACAATTTAGTGGGGGGGTGGGGGGGGGTGGTGACGGGGCGGAGAGGTGTCTAGCATGTTCAGCATTGCACATTGTTTTAGTTCAGAAAATTTTCATCAGCTAAAGAAAGATTGTTATTTTCAAAATCATTTTGTCTGTTCTGGGTTCCTTATGTTTCGTGTGAATTTTAGGATCACTTTTTTCATCTCTGCAGAAGTAGCAGCTGGGATTGTACTGTGATAGGTTGAGTTTGTAGATCATCTTAATCAAGTCTTCTGACTCATAAGCATGAGATGTATTTTCATTTATTTAGATCTTCTTTATTTCTCTGAAAAGTTTTACAATTATTAGTAATAATTTTATATTTTCTATTTATTTTTTAATATTTTATTGGTACTCTTGTAAATATAATTGTCATCTAAATTTTATTGTAGAATTGTTGATTACTAGAGTATAGAAGGGAGAAGGCAATGGCACCCCACTCCAGTACTCTTGCCTGGAAAATCCCGTGGATGGAGGAGCCTGGTAGGCTGCAGTCCATGGGGTCACCAAGAGTCGGGTACGACTGAGCAACTTCACTTTCACTTTTCACTTTCATGCATTGGAGAAGGAAATGGCAACCCACTCTAGTGTTCTTGTCTGGAGAATCCCAGGGACAGAGGAACCTAGTTGGCGGCCGTCTGTGGGGTCGCACAGAGTCAGACACAACTGAAGCGACTTAGCAGCAGCAGCAGGGTATAGAAAGGGGCTTCCCAGGTGGCACAAAAGGTAAAGAACCTGCCTGCCAATGCAGGAGACACAAGAGATGCAGGTTCCATCCCTGGTTCGAGAAGATCCCCTGGAGGAGGGCATGGCAACCCACTCCAGTATTCTTGCCTGGAAAATCCCCATGGACAGAGGAGCCTGGTGGGCTACAGTCCATAGGATTACAAAGAGTCAGACAGGACTGAAGGGACTTAGTACAGTGTATAGAAATACAGTTTTTTAAAAGTTGATCTTGTGTCCTGTACCTTTTCGGAACTTGCTCATTAGATCTGATTATTTATTAGTTGATTCCTTAGATGTTTTTAGATATAAGATCATGTGCTATGCAGATAGATACTTTTAGTTATTTTTTCTAATCTAAACATTTATTATTGCCTAAATTGCCCTGAATAAAACCTCTGTACAGCACTGAATAAAAATGTCAAGAGTGTTCTTATCTTCTTCCTGTTCTTAAAAGAAAAAGCATTCTGTATGATGTTAGCTGTGAGATTTTTTAAATAGCATTTATCAACTTGGGGAAATTCCTGTCTTTTCCTAGTTTGTTAAATATTTTACTATGAAGGGATGCTGGATTTCTGTAAAATTCTTTTCTTAGGTTTGTTGAGATGATTGTGTGGTTTTTGTCCTTTATCCTGTCAATACAGCGTGTTACATTGACTTTTCATATGTTGAATTCATCTTGCATCCCCGGGGAATAAATTGCACATTTGTTACAGAGTGCTGTCAGTTTCTGTATAATCTTTCTTATATCTTGCTGGATTTGGTTTGCTAGTAATTTTGTTGAGAATTTTTGCATTTATAAATCATCAGAGATATTCAGCCATAGTTTTCTTTTCCTGTCATGTCTTTGTCTGATTTTGCTCTCAAGGTATTACTGACCACATAGAATAACTTGGGGCATATTCCCTCCTTTTCCAAATTTTTGAAACAGTTGATGAAATATCTGTAATAATTTTTTTTCTTAAACATTTGGTAGATTTACTAGCAAAGCCTGAGCTTACCTGAGCCCGGGCTTATCTTGTGGAATTTTTTGATTAATAATTCAGTATGTTTACTTGTTATATGTCTATTCAGACTTCCTATTTCTTGAGTCAGTTTCAGAAGTTTTTGTCTCTCTAGGAATTTTCCTATTCCATCCAAGTGATGTAACTCATTGCTATATAATTATTCATAGTATACCTTTATAATTTCTGTTATTCCTCTAAGAGTGATAGTGACGTGCTTCTTTTAAAGTCCTTAACATAGTAACTTGAGTCACTTTCTTTTGTTTGGTCAATCTAGCTATGTCTTTTGAGTTTGTTTATTTATTTATTTATTTTGTCTTTCCTAGAGCCAATTTTTTATTTTATTGATTTTTTTCTATTGTTTTCCTATACTCTATTTCATAAAGTTCCCCTCTAATCTTTATTTACTTCCCTCTGCTTGGGTTTTTTGTGTGTTTTGTTTTTTAGTTTTTTTAAAGATTCAAGGTCAGTTTTTTTTTTATTGAAGTATAGTTGATTTATAGTGTTTCAGGTATACAGTAAAGTGATTCAGTCATTCTTACATGCCTTATTTTTTGGAGTATTTTCCATTGTAGATTATATACAAGACATTATAGTTTCCTGTGCCATACAGTAGGTCTTTGTTGTTTATCTATTTTATATATAGTAGTATGTATATGTTAGTCCCAAATTCCTAAATTCTGTCTCCTCCTTTTTTCCTTTTGGTAATCATAAGTTTGTTTTCTGTGTATGTAAATCTTTCTGTATTTTGTATGTAAGTTAATTTGTATTATTTTTTTAGATTCCCCATATAAGCAATATGATGTGTCTTCCTGGTTTACTTCACTCAGTATGATAATCTCTAGATCTATGCAGTATCTATGTTGTTGCAAATGACATTATTTCATCCTTTTATGACTGAGTAATACTCTATTGTATATATGTACCACATCTTCTTTATCCATCTGTCATCGGACATTTTGTTTGCTATTCTGTCTTGGCTTTTGTAAATAGTTGTGCTGTGAACATTGAGATACATGTGTATTTTCAAATTAGAGCTTTCATCTTTTCCAGATATACGCCAAAAAGTGAGATTGCTGGGTCATATGGTAATTATGTGTTTAGTTTTTTAAGGAACCCAAGCCTCCGTACTGTTTTCCATAATAGTCATTGTTTTCTTCCAGTGGTAAAGATTCTGCCTGCCAACTCAGGAGATACAGCTTCGATCTCTGGACTGGGAAGATCCTCTGGAGGAGAAAATGGCAACTCACTCCAGTATTCTTGCCTGGAGAATCCCATGGACAAGGAGCCTGGTGGGCTACAGTAGGATCGCAAAGAGTCAGACACTACTGAGCATGACTGAACACACACACACCAATTCACACTTCTACCAACAGCATAGTAGAGTTTTTTTTTTTATTAAAACCTTCTCCACCATTTGTTATTTGTAGACTTTGCTGATGGCCATTCTGACTAGTCTGAAGTGATACCTCATTGTAGTTTTGATGTTCATTTTTCTAATAATTAGCAATGATGAGCATCTTGTCATGTGACTGTTGGCCATCTGGATGTTTTCTTTGGAGAAATGCCTCTTCAGGTTTATGTCCATTTCTGGTTGGATTGTTTTGGGGTTTTTGTTTGGTTTGGTTTGGTAGTTTGCTATATGAGCTGTTTGTATAGTTTGGAAATTTAATCCCTTGTCAGTCACATTATTTGCAAATATTTTCTCCTGTTCCATAGGTTTTACAATTTCCTTGCTCTGCAAAATCTTTTTAGTTTGGTTAGGTTCTATCATTTGTTTATTTTTGCTTTTGCTTCCATTACTCTTGGTGTGTGAGCTCAGTTGCTCAGTCCAGTCCAGCTCTTTGTGACCCCATGGACTGTAACCTTCCAGGCTCCTCTGTTCATGAAAATTTCCAGGCAAGAATACTGCATTGGGTTGCCACTTCATATTCCAGAAGATCTTCCCAACCCAGGGATTGAACCCACATCTGTTGGATCTCCTACATTGGCAGCTAGATTCTTTACCACTGTGGCACCTGGGAAGCCCCTATTACTCTAGGAGATGGGTCTGAAAAAATTATTGCTGTGATTTATGTCAAAGAGTGTTCTGCTTGTGTTTTTCTCTAGGAATTTTATAGTATCCAGCCTTAAATTTAGGTCTTCAATTCATCTTGAGTTTACTTTTGTATATGGTATTAGAGAATGTTTTGATTTCTTTTACATGTAGATATCCAGTTTCCCAGCATCACTTATGGAAGAGACTGTCTTTTCTCCATTGTATATTCTTGCCTCTTTTGCCATAGATTTATTGAACATAGGCATGTGGGTTTATTTCTGGGCTTTCTGACCTATTCCATTATCAGTGTGTCTGTTTTTGTGCCAGTACCATACTGTCTTGATTACTGTAGCTTTGTAGTATAGTTTGATACTGTAAAAGGCTAGCCTGGAACTGAGGTAAGGGGATAAAATTAAGGAAACATAAACTGCTATGAAGCTCTAGCTCATTGTTCTTGCTGAATGTCTACCATTCTTCTTGCATAGTACTCCCTGATTTGTTGCAGACAGTTGGTGAGAATGTAAATTGGTGTGTGTGTGTGTATACACACATGTGTGTCTATTCAGTTGCTGAGTCATGTCCTACTCTTTGGAGATATTTCTAAAGAAAGTAAGCTGAAAATGTTACTTTTGAGATTCCTATTTATGGATCAGTTTAAAAGTTTGTGCAGTATTTGAGAATTTAGGTTTTCTCTAAGAGAAAAATGGCTTCTGTGTATTCACATGCAACCACAAGTTTCTTAAAGAAATAGCAAACATTTGTCTCTAAGTGGAGCAGAAAGTAAGGGACCTGAATGATTTTGAGGGGGAAGAGGGAGGAAAAAAAAGTGATAACATTCACAGTACAAAAAAGTAACAGTCAGTCCTATTGATATCTGTGACAAAGACCTGAGTAACCAAAGAGGATTATAAATCACTGTACACAGATCAGTGCCACTGAAGAATTTGTTGACTGTAAAAACATGAAAGTGTCTGAAATAGAAACCTGAATATGTTTCCAAGTTGGAAGGCTTTGTATCAGTTTGTAGAAGAGGAAAGCATTAAAAAATAGAGTGCTACCTATGCCTTATTTATTTATCTTTAAATAGAAAGTAGCTAATAAAAATAAATAAATAAATAAATAGAAAGTAGCAAAGAAGGGATAAATTTGATTCAGCCAGTGGTATTCAGAGATAAAGTAAAGTGGGCTATTATAGAGGATGAGGGGGTACCATCAGTGGTATATGCTGCTCCAAACATGAGGAACTAAGTGACTGACACCTGACTATCCTTCACTGCCTTTTAATCCAAGATCTTTTATGATGTTTTAATTCTAGAACATACTGCTAATGGTTAAAGAAAACAACTGTTTGAGGGAATATTTAAGTGCAATACCATTTACCAAAAAGCATATAATGTTCCCTAATACCTTGAAGCTAAAACATGGCTGCTGAGAAACAGAGATACATTTTTTTAAGACCAGATGACTTTCTCCTTTCCTTCCACCCACAACTCTCTCTGAAATACTAGGTATTTGCTCTCTTCTTTTTAGCAAGTTTATTTTAAACATGTGCATTTCTTTCTTCTTCTTCTTCTTCTTTTTTTATGCTACTTTGTTATTTTTTTTAACTGAAGGATAATTGCTTTACAGAATTTTGTGGTTTTCTGTCATACATCACCAAGAATCAGTCATGTCTCCTCCCTCCCGAAACTCCCTCCCCATCCCGCCCTTCTAGATTGTCAGAGCCCTTGTTTGAGTTCTCTGAGTCAAACAGCAATTTCCCATTGGCTGCTGATTTTACATATTGTACTGTAAATTTCCATGTTACTGAGAGAGTCAATTCCTAGGCAGGTTGATAGGAAGTCCGGGGTCCCCGAGGAGGAAAGAAGAGTCTGGAATTCTCAAGGAGGAGAAAAGGACAAACATCTTTTTTTTTTCCCCTCTATGTTCCTTAGTCTTAGTCACATAAAGTGTTGTTTTCTTTAAACCAGGAACTGATGGTTACACAACAAACAACTGGGTTTAAACTCTGTACTAAGGATTGTATAGCAACAATGTATGCTGCTAGAGGACAGTTTCTCCTTCCTGAAAACCTTCTGACAAATACTGTTACCCTAAAATGTATAGTATGTGAGTGGGTCTAGTAAGATCTTTACAACCTTGAGACATTCCTTTGATTTATTGTAATGACCAATTTAAAAGTATATAACTCCCTTAGACTAGCAAGGTGGGTACTCTCCATCCCCCTTCTGATGTCTGTGTCAGAAGCTTTCTCTGTACCTTTTCATACTTTAATAAAACTCTGCTACACAAAAGCTCTTGAGTGATCAAGCCTGGTCCTGAAGCTAAATCTTCTTTGGAGATCAAGAATCCAACACCGTTCATAAGCTGTTGTTCCTGTCTCCGTACATCTCACCCTCTCTTCTCCCCTCCCCTGATGTCCATAGGTCTGTTCTTTATGGTTTCTTCTTTGCTGCCCTGAAAATAAATTCATCAGTACCATCTTTCTAGATTCCATGTATATGTGTCAGTATACAATATTTAAAAGATCTGCAGGAGAAGCGATAAGCTACCCACTGCAGTATTCTTGGGCTTCCATTGTGGCTCAGCTGGTAAAGAATCCACCTGCAGTGCAGGAGACCTGTTTAATCCCTGGGTTGTGAAGATCCCCTAGAAAAGGGAAAGGCTACGCACTCCAGTATTCTTGCCTGGAGAATTCTACAGACTGTATAGTTCATGGGGTCGCAAAGAGTTGGACACGACTGAGTGACTTTTGCTTTCTTTCTATACGTTATTTATATTTTTCTTTCTGACTTAACTTCACTGTGTATAATCAGTTCTAGGTTCATCTGCTTCATTGGAACTGACTCAAATGCATTCCTCTTTGTGGTTGAGTAGTATTCCATTGTATATATGTACCACAGTCTCTTTATCCATTCATCTGTTGATGGACATCTAGGTTGTTTCCATGTTCTAGCTATTGTAAATAGTGCTGCAATGAACATTGGGATATGTGTGTTTTTTTTTTAATTTTGGTTTCCTCAGGGTATATGCCTAGCAGTGGGATTGCTGAGCCATGAGGTGGTTTCATTCCTAGTTTTTTAAGGAATCTCCATACTGTCTTCCATGGTGGCTGTGTCAATTTACATTCCCTCCAGCAATAAAAGAGGGTTCCCTTTTCTTCATGTTGTTAAGAGGGTAGTATCCTCCAAAGTGAGCTATAGATTCAGCAGAATACCTATCAGAATCTTAGCTGCCATTTTTGCAGAAACTGGCAAGCTCATTCTAAAATTCATCTGAAATGCAAGGAATAGCCAAAACAGTCTCTAAAAAGATCAAAGTTAGAGAATTTATATTTTCCAATTGCAAAACTTACTCTAAAGCTGCACTATTCAAGACTATTGAAAATACAAAAAAAGACTATTAAAAAACTATTAAAAATACAAACACATGGTGGCTAAACAACATACTTCTGAACAGCCAACAAATCACAGAAGAAACCCAAAAAGAAATAAAAATATGCATAGAAACGAATGAAAATGAAAACAAAACAACCCAAAACCTATGGGACACTGTAAAAACAGTGCTAAGGGGAAGGTTCATAGTAATACAAGCCTACCTCAAGAAACAGGAGAGAAATAAATAACCTAATTCTATACCTAAAGCAACTAGAAAAAGAAGAAATGAAGCACCCCAAGGTTAGTAGAAGGAAAGAAATCATTAAAAAAAAAATTAGGGCAGAAATAAATGCTAAAGAAACAAAGGAGACCATAGCCAAAATCAACAAAGCTAAAAGTTGCTTCTTTGAGAAGATAAATAAAATTGACAAACCATTAGCCAGACTCATCAAGAAACAAAGGGAGAAGAATCAAATCAACAAAATTAGAAGTGAAAATGGAGAAATCACAACAGACAACACAGAAATACAAAGGATCATAAAAGACTACTACTAGCAACTATATGCCAATAAAATGGACAACTTGGAAGAAGTGGACAAATTCTTAGAAAAGTATAATGTTCCAAAACTGAACCAGGAAGAAATAGAAGATCTTAACAGAACCATCACAAGCACAAAAATTGAAACTGTAATCAGAAATCTTCCAGCAAACAAAAACCCAGGACCAGACAGCTTCACAGCTGAATTCTACTAAAAATTTAGAGAAGAGCTAACACCTATCCTACTCAAACTTTTCCAGAAAATTGTAGAGAAAGTTAAACTTCCAAACTCATTCTGTGAGGCCACCATCACCCTAATACCAAAACCAGAGAAAGATGCCACAAAAAAAGGAAAAATACAGTCCAATATCACTGATGAACATAGATGTAAACTCCTTAACAAAATTCTAGCAGACAGAATCCAACAACATATTAAAAAGGTCACATCATGACCAAGAGGGCTTTATCCCACGGATGCAAGGATTCTTCAATATCCACAAATAAATCAATGTAATACACCACATTGACAAATTGAAAGATAAAAACCATATGATTATCTCAATAGATGCAGAGAAAACCTTTGACGAAATTCAACATCCATTTATTATAAAAAAAAAAAAAAAAAAAAAAACCCTCCAGAAAGCAGGCATAGAAGGAACATACCTCAAGAAATAGAAGTTATATATGACAAACCCACAGCAAACATTATCCTCAATGGTGAAAAATTGAAAGCATTTCCCCTAAAGTCAGGAACAAGGCAAGGGTGCCCACTCTCACCACTACTATTCAACATAGTTTTGGGAGTTTGGGCCACAGTAATCAGAGAAGAAAAAGAAATAAAAGGAATCCAGATTGGAAAAAAAGAAGTAAAACTCTCATTGTTTGCAGGTGACATGATCCTCTACATAGAAAACCCTAAAGACTCCACCAGAAAATTACGAGAGCTAACTAATGAATATAGTAAAGTTGCAGGATATAAAATTAACACACAGAAATCCCTTGCATTCCTACACACTAACAATGAGAAAACAAAAAGAGGAATTAAGGAAACAATTCCATTCACCATTGCAACAAAAAAGAATAAAATACTTAGGAATAAATCTACCTAAAGAAACAAAAGACCTATATATAGAAAACTATAAAACAATGATGAAAGAAATCAAAGAGGACACAAATAGATGGAGAAATATACCACGTTCATGGATTGGAAGAATCAATATAGTGAAAATGAATATACTACCCAAAGCAATCTATAGATTCAATGCAATCCCTATCAAGCTACCAAGGGTATTTTTCAGAGAACTAGAACAAACAATTTCACAATTTGTATGGAAATACAAAAAACCTTGAGTAGCCAAAGCAATCTTGAGAAAGAAGAATGGAAGTGGAGGAATCAACCTGAGTGACTTCAGCCTATACTACAGAGCTACAGTCATCAAGACAGTATGGTACTGGTACAAAGACAGATATATAAATCAATGCAACAAGATAGAAAACCCAGAAATAAACCCATGCACCTATGGACATCTTATCTTTGTCAAAGGAGGCAAGAATATACAATTGAGAAAAGACAATCTCTTTAACAAGTGGTGCTGGGAAAACTGGTAAAAGAATGAAACTAGAACACTTTTTAACACCATACATAAAAATAAACTCAAAATGGTTTAAAGATCTAAATGTAAGACCAGAAACTATAAAACTCCTAGAGGAAAACATAGGCAAAACACTCTCTGACGTAAATCATAGCAGGATCCTCTATAGCCCACCTCCCAGAGTAATGGAAATAAAAGCAAAAAATAAACAAATGGGACCTAATAAGGTGAAAAGCTTTTGCACAATGAAGGAAACTATAAGCAAGGTGAAAAGACAGCCTTCCGAATGGGAGAATATAACAGCAAATGAAGCAACTGTCAAAGAATTAATCTCAAAAATATACAAACAACTCCTGAAACTCAATTCCAGAAAAATAAGCAACCCAATCAAAAATGGGCCAATGAACTAAACAGACATTTCTCCAAAGAAGACATACAGATGGCTAAAAAACACATGAAAAGATGCTCAACATCACTCATTATCAGAGAAATGCAAATCAAAACCACAGTGAGGTACCATCTCATGCCAGTCAGAATGGCTGCTATCCAAAAGTCTATAAGCAATAAATGCTGTAGAGGGTGTGGAGAAAAGGGAACTCTTTTACACTGTTGGTGGGAATGCTAACTAGTACAGCCACTATGGAGATTCCTTTAAAAACTAGAAATAGAACTGCCATATGACCCAACAATCCCACTGCTGGGCATACACAATGAGGAAACCAAAATTGAAAGAGACACGTGTACACCAGTGTTCATTGCAGCACTATTAATAGCCAGGACAAGGAATCAACCTAGGTATCCATTGGCAAACGAATGGATAAGAAAGCTGTGGTACATATACACAGTGGGACATTACTCAGCTATTAAAAAGAATGCATTTGAATCAGTTCTAATGAGGTGGATGAAACTGGAGCCTATTATACAGAGTGAAGTAAGTCAGAAAGAAAAACACCAATATGGTGTATTAATGCATATATATGGAATTAAGATGGAGAAAGCAATGGCAACCCACTCCAGTATGCTTGCCTGGAAAATCCCATGGATGAAGGAGCCTGGTAGGCTGCAGTCTGTGGTGTCACGAAGAGTCGGACACGACTGAGCAACTTCACTTTCACTTTTCACTTTTGTGCATTGAAGATGGAAATGGCAACCCACTCCAGTGTTCTTGCATGGAGAATCCCAGAGATGGAGGAGCCTGGTTGGCTGCCGTGTATGGGGTTGTACAGAGTCGGACATGTCTGAAGCAACTTAGCAGCAGCAGTAGCAGCATGGAATTTAGAAAGATGGTAACGATGACACTATTTGCAAGACTGCAAAAGAGACACAGATGTAAAGAACAGACTTTTGGACTCTGTGGGAGAAGGCAAGGGTGGGATGATTTGAGACAATAGCACTGAGACATGTATGTTATCATATGTGAAATAGTTTGCCAGTCCAGGTTTGATGCATGAGACAGTGTACTCAGGGCTGGTACACTGGGATGACCCTGAGGGAAGGGCAGTGGGAGGGAGGGTCAGGATGGGGAACCATGTACACCCATGTCTGATTCATGTGAATGTATGGCAAAAACCACCACAATATTGTAAAGTAATTGGCCTCCAATTAAAATAAATTAAAAAAAAAAAAACAACCAGTATACCCACAGTTTAAAAACTTGTGTTGAAACAGTTTATTGTGTTTCCTGCTTTCAGTTTACTGTATTTTATTACTTGTCATTCACATACATTTAACTTTTATTCTGTTATTTTTTCCCCTCTTTACATTAGTTGTAAGTGGTGTGTTTTTTGTTTTTTGTCTTTTTTCTTTTTTTTTTTTTCATTTTGCTTCCTGGTCTTGATAACTACCATTTTCTGGAAAATAAGCTACTTATTTTCCAGAAGTGGACTAACCACATCTTACTTTACATTTTCTCTGTTTGCCATTCAATTTCTATTCATTTCTTTATTATAATGTGAATGAATCAAAAAACAGCTTTGTATATGTACTTTTTCTTATTACAGGGGTTATTTCTTCAATCAATTGGTAAAAAGAAAGTGTTAATGCTGTGTCAAATACTATGAAACATTTTCTAACGTTAGTGAATTTTGCCAAATTTCCTTCCATAAGAGTTTCTCTGTCATTTTGTTAAGTATTGTGTAACCAAGTATTAATAGCTCTCCACTCCCACTAACATTATGCCCACAGGATTTTCTGCAACCCCAAATGTGCAAATTCACCCTAAACCTTTGAGAAATTGGCCATGTGCCATTAAGAGGATGAGAGCAAGCATGAAATTGGTTATGAACAGATGCATTGCACAATTGATTATCCAAGCCTCTGTCTCTTCTATAATTAATCATAGGTTCTTTACAAGAGTCATGTTGCAGAGAAACCCACCACTTACAGAGCCAGGAAGGCACCTGGTATCAGGATAGAGGATAAAGATGAGCAGAGGCAGAGAAAACAGAATGTCATTTCAGAGCGAGTCTGTTCCTGTGGGCCCAGGGGCTTCAAATCATGGAAGTGCCCTGAACTGCTTCCTGTCTGAGAATTTGAATCATCAGACTACACACCTAGTCTTTTAGGGGGCTCTGTAATTCCTGAGGGAACCAGTTTCCTGGGCCAGGTCCATTAGACATTGTAAGTAAATTTTGGGAAACAGCCTTGCAACCCTCACCAAGGATTTTCTGTAGGGTACTTTCATAAAAGTAGTTTGGTTATTGGCCCAGTGATTCCACCTAGCCATAGTCATGCATGTTATATGGGAGCCCACAGACTTCTTTCAGGCTAATAAAGAAGGTGATTTTCTTCTTATGATGCGGATCTCAGTCTAAGACCCAGTTCTAGGTGGTCCACAAGAAATAAATGGTGATGTTGAATTGAACAGCTGGCATCTTTTGCAACATGAACTCGCAGGGAGACAAGCTTAAAGCAAATCACCAGCTGGCGTAGCATTCTAATTTCTGACAGATGTATTAATCACAAGTTTTTATTTCCATAGGCCTACACCCTCACCTCACTCCTGCATCCATAATTTATGTGCTTTACTTCATAGTTCACATTGGTGAAATATACAGGGTGGATTTAGAATTTAGAGTTGGAATTTCTCAATCTTTAAAGTCATTACATTCTCTTGTGTTTTTCATACTCAGTCCAGAAAAAGTCTGCATTTCTGCCATTAATATATCACTCTTTCCTTTTCCTCAGAGTTTGAAAGATCTGTGCCCCATATTTTTCCTAGCATTACAGTTTTTTTGAGAAGATTCTTGTCCATTAATTCCCATTTTTTATGAAGTGTCTTGTCCATCATTCCTCATGTTTTCAGAATCCACATTAAATCTACACCTTTAAAAAAAAAAAATCTACACCTTTGTATATATTTGAATTTCTTCTCCAACAATCCTTTTCTATAGCTTTTTTCTTTTTCACTTTGAACTTTTTCATATCTTCGTTTCATATCTGCCAACATAGAATTCTTTTAAAACTCTTAATATTGTAGTAGTAATCACTATAGTAATATTTTTAAGACACCTTAACTTATATTTTATTCATTTATTGCATTTTTTTATCATGTACTTCCTGTGTTCCCTGCATGCTGCTAAGCACTGAGCAGCCAGTGGTGAACAAAAAGTAGCTGTCTCCCTGTTTTCATGAAATTCATTGTCTTGTAGAGGTGCCAGATAAGTAGATAAGAATAAGATTTTTTAAAATTGTAACTACCATAAATATTCTGAAGAAGAGGTAAAGGATGCTGGGAGGGTGTATGAAAGGAGGATATAATCTGGTCTGAAAAGTCAGGGAAGTAAGTTTGAGAAAGTGACACTGAGCTGAGATAGAAAGGATAAATAGGGGTTACTTTTGTGAGTGAGGGAGTGGGGGGAGATAAGAATGTTCCAGACAGAGGGAAGAGTATGTGCAAATCTTATCATGGGAGCAGAGAGTGTCCATGACTCTGAATAAAGGCCACTGTGACTGAAATACTTGGGGAGTGTGATAAGAGATAAAGTTGGTGAAGAAAGCAGTGGCCATATTAATATTTGTTTTCATCCTAGAAGCAGTTACATTAATTTCAATTATCACTGTCTTACAGCAGCAAATGTTGATCATTTATAACCATTAGAATCATTCTCTCTGTTATCCATTGTGCAATATCCAACAAGTCTGAATTCAGATACCTGTATGGCTTAGTGGAGTTACTGGTGTTATTCTTGCTATTGGCTTGTGATCTTTCTTGCCCTTGATTTTGAAAGTATTATTTTAAAGTACCCAATAATGCTTTCTGATTCTGTATTTTCTGTACCTAATCATCTGTCCTAGTGGTGCCTGGCACAGTGCTTCATGCTTAGCCAGTGATCAGTAGATGCTTGCAGGGTGGTGAGGGAGAAAGAATTGAGCTTGAGGTTGCCAGAGGCCTTGTAGAATGCAAAATGCAAAAACCTCTCAAAGAGTCACTGAGAGAGCCATGTGCTAGTATCTCACAAATTTCTTTCTTTCTTTAAAAAAGAAAAAAAAAAAAACTTTTATTTAGAAAAGCTGAAATGATTGTATGCTAACTTGAACAGCTAGTTTGTTTAAAAAAAGGCCTTTTTTTTTTTTTTTTTGACTGCATCTCAAGGCTTGTGGAATTCAAGTTCCCTGACCAGGGATCAAACTCAGGCCTCAGCAGTGAAAGTGCAGAGTCCTAATGACTGGCCCACCAAGAATTCCCAAGACAATTCCATTTTTTTATATCCTCCAAGAGTTGGAATCCACTGAGTATGCTTTGTTCTTTCTTCAGTACTGGAGGAAAACAACAACTGATTTTTCAAATAGTAATTTGTTCCTCCCTTTGCCATGTTTAAAATTCTTATAATTCCTCAGACAGTTCCTTCTGGAAAAAGCTTTCCTCTTCTACTCCGGCCAGCCCCAGTGGGTTCACCTTTACATGCTCTGGGACTCTGACAGGAGGTAAGATGCATGAATGTTTCTTCACTGGGAAAAAATTTATGATGCAAGAAAAGAGAAAGAGAGTGGATCTATGAACACTCTTTCAGATTGAAGTATATTTCCCTCTAAATTATTACTACTTCTTCAGTTGACTTCTGCTTTCTAAAATGATTCCCCTCTTTTTAAACCCACTACATTGCCATTATCTGGGTTGGGTGTTGACCAACGAAATCAGAGTTGACAGTACACCAACCTGATTTGAACCTACCTCCTGTTATAGGAATGTGACACTCTGAAACATCAAACAGCATTGTGATAGATCGTTCACTCCTGTGTTGGAGATAATTGTTTCCTCAGAGTAGAAGGCTTTATAATAACTTGGCTAAAACCCAAGAAGCTTGTTAGGTTCATTTCAGATCTGCAGAGCTTCACAGAACGGTTTCAGTGTACAGGATACTATCATATGTGACAAGTCAACAGGTACTATCCCAGTCCTCACAAATCCCATACACAAATGTAGTTCTCATTCAAAGCAGATCTGATTTTTACTATAGTAATCAAACACATGGAAAGCTTTGGGAATGAATGTGAAAGAACTCTATAGAGGAGGTTAACAGTTGGTGTCTTATGTTTTGACCTAATTTGTTTAAGCAACTACATCTGTTGGAGGCCAAGTCCTGTGCTGGGTGCTGGAAATTGGAAGATGGCTCATTTCTTGCCCTTGAGAAGCTCACAGGCTAGTGATGAAGAAATAAATAGATCACTGTCATGAAATGTGGCAACTGTAGCATTAGAGGTATGTGTGTAATTGTAAAGAAGCACAAAGGAGGAGGACTGGAGCCTAGAGTAGAGCTAAGGTCATTTCTCAATGTAGTTATTAGGAACTGGATCCTAAAAAATGAATGGGTAAGGGACAGGACAGGTCTCGATAAGGACACGGAGAGCAGTGGGAAGTGAGTGTGTAAAGACACAAAGGAGTAGAAAGTGTCTTGTTTGAGGAATGACTAGTCATTCTGCATTCCAGAACTACCCTCTTCCAACAGGAGGAAATGCTAAACAAGTTGTTTGTAGGAAAGTTGTAAGCAGACCTAAGAAATTTGGATATTATAGGGCATTATGTGTCATTGAAAATTTCAGCCAGTGTCATGATCAAATACACTTTAGAAGAAGCACAAATGAGAGGGATCTGGAGGCAGGAGACCAAAATATAAGGCACATACTGTGACCAAGCAAGAAGAGGTGAGGGCAGGGCCAGAGTTAAAGGGGCACTATTGCTGCCCACCCGCCTCAATATCCCATGCAGGCAGAAGAGAGAAAGGTGTTCTGCTGTTTTTCTCTTTCTGAGCTCTCTGCCGCAATATACACATTTAGACTGTGACATGTGTTAGATTGCTCAGAGATTTGGTCAGTGTTGTTAAATTGAAGTGAGTTAATTTTCTTTTTTTTTTTTTTTTTTGAGTTAATTTTCTAAAGGAACCAGAATCAAACTCAACTAATCATGGACATCAAGGTTTTCAGTTCTCATCTGCAAAATGGGGATAATTTTAGAGCCTTCCTTGTAGGGCTGACCTGATAATTAAATGAGATAATGTCTGCCAAGCATCTGACTCTGTGCTGACCCACAGTAAACACATAGTAAGTATTATTTATCATTACTAATGGAGAGTTAATAAACATCTAGTCTGAGCCATTGAATACTAAGCCAGGCAATAAAGTCATGAGGAGCATGGGGCTTCCCAGGTGGCTCAATGGTAAGGAATCCACCTGCCAAGCATGAGACCCAGTTTTGATTGCTGGGTTGGGAAGATCCGCTGGAAAAGGAAATGGCAACCCACTCCAGTATTCTTGCCTGGGAAAATCCCATGGACAGAGGAGTCTGTCCATGGGATTTCATTCTTGGTGGACTGGAGTACAACAACTTAGCAACTAAACAACAGCAGCATGAAGAGAACAGAGACCTACTCTTAGTCTCATAGTCTTCCTGGAGAAAACAGTACATAAAGAAGTTATTACAAGAATGGGACAAGTTGAAATAAAGGGTATGGGGAAGGTGTTAGAAGTTATAGAAAAGAATGTTCCCTCTCTGACTAGAAGGACAAGGTGTAAAAGTTTTGGGAGAGAAGGCCATTTGCACCTGAGCACAAAGACGACATGAAAAAGGCATCTCAAGCAGTTGAACAGAGCCTTTGTACCCAAGCAGGTTCTTTGAACCAGCAGCATCAGAATCAGCAGCATTTGGAATTTGTTATTAATATAAATGCAGAGTCTTGGAGCCCACCTACACTACACCTAGAATCTGCTTTTTAGCAAAAACCTCGGGTGACTTGTGTCTGTCTTAAGAGAAGCAGTACAGAGGTGTAGTTGTGAAAATTAACCTGATCGCTATAGAATGTGTTACTTGCTGAATCCAAATGACTTATTTTAAAAATTAAAATATAATGGGTGAAAAATTGGTATTTTCCCTTTTATAATTAATTTTTGAGCTAGAGTACATTTCAAAAGGAACCTATATGCGTAACTAACCAATGGATCAGAGAAGTTCCCAGGGAAATTAGAAAATCCTTAGATGAATGAAAATAAAAAATAACTTATTAAACTTCTGGGAGACTGCTAAAGGAGTTCCTAAACTCTAACATAGGCATTTATTATAGCTGTAAATGCCTATATTATAAGAGAAGAAAGGTCACAAGTCAGTAACATAACTTTCCATAGTAAGACACTGGGGAAAAAAAGAGCTAACTAAACCTAGACCTAGCAAAAAGAAGGAAATTATGAAGAATGGAATGAAAATTAATTTTGAAAAGAATAGAAAAACAATAAAAAAATTGTTGAAACAAAAATTTGATTCTTTGAAAGATCTATAAAATTGATGAGTCTTTTGCTGGAATGATCAGAATGATCAGGAAAAGAGAGAAGACTCAAATTTCTAAAATAAGGGATGGTCACAGAGAGTCAGAGATGACCAAGCCATTAAGCACGACACAGGAATGATCAGTAAAGTTCAGGGAACATAGAAGGTACATAATATGTAAAATGTTAAATAAGTGAATGAAAAATGAGGTACAATAAAAATTAAGATAATTAATGGTATTATAATATTAGAGTTTTAAAATGACTCTATGTTATCAAATGGATGTGAAAATTTGAAGTAAACAGAAGAAAAATTCTGTGGGACAGGATTATTGGAGAAGAACATCAGATAAATATATTCTGGGATATAGATCCTTGTTAATGTGCGGAAGATTTAACATTATTAAGATGACAGCAATCCCCAAACTGATTTTCAGATTCAACAGAATTTTTATAAAAATCCCAACTGATGTATATGCGGATCAGTTACTCAGCCGTTAAAAAGAATTCATTTGAATCAGTTCTGATGAGATGGATGAAACTGGAGCCCATTATACAGAGTGAAGTAAGCCAGAAAGATAAAGAACATTACAGCATACTAACACATATATATGGAATTTAGAAAGATGGTAATGATGGCCCTATATACAGGGCAGAAGAAGAGACGCAGAAGTACAGAACAGACTTTTGAATTCTGTGGGAGAAGGTGAGGGTGGGATGTTTCGAAAGAACAGCATGTATATTATCTGTGGTGAAACAGACCACCAGCCCAGGTGGGAGGCATGAGTCAAGTGCTCGGGCCTGGTGGGCTGGGAAGACCCAGAGGAATCGGGTGGAGAGGGAGGTGGGATGGGGGACCGGATGGGGAATATGTGTAACTCTATGGCTGATTCATATCAATGTATGACAAAACCCACTGAAAAATAAAAAATAAAAAAAATAAAAAAATAAAAATCCCAACTGAATTTTTTTTACATAAATTGAAAAACTCAACTTAAAATGAAAAAGACTCAGAATACCCAAACAATCTTGAAAATGAGCAAAACTGTTGAAGTAATACTTTCCAATTTCAAAACATAATTCAAAGCTACAGTAGTGTGGTACTGGTTTAAGCATAGACATAGAACAATAAAATAGAATTGAGAGTCCAGAAAAAAATGTTATATGTATGGTCAATTGATTTTTGTTGTGAGTGCTAAGATAATTCAACAGGAAAAAAAAAGTAGTCTTTGTAAGAAAGGGTTTTGGGACAACTGTATATTCGCATACAAAAAAAATGACATTGAACCCCTTCCGAAATGAACTCAAAGTGGATTCTTGACCAAAATAGAAGAATAAAAAGTGTTATAAGAAAATTTAGGAGTAAATCTTCACAACCTTGGATCAGGTGGTTTATTTGACATTAAAAGTACAACTGACAAGGAAAAAAAAAAGATAAACTGGACTTCCTTAAAATTAATTTTTGCATATCAAAGGGCACTTATTTAAAAAGTGAAAAGACAGTCCAGAAAAGGACATAATATACTTACAGATTTTACACATATAAAAAATGATCAGAGGGGATTCCATGGTGGCTCAGTGGTAAAGAATCCGCCCACCAGTGCAGGAGACGGGTTCAATTCCTGGTCCAAAAGGATGTCTCATGCCGTGGAGCAGGTAAGCCTGTGCACCACAACTATTGAACCTGTGCTCTAGAGCCCAGGAATCACAACTGTTGAGTCCACACCACACAGCAACTGCTGAAGCCCTCGTGTCCTACAGCCGTGCTCTGTAACAAGAGAAGCTACTGCAATGAAAAGCCCACGCACTGCAACAAAGAGTAGCCCCCACTCACTACAACAGGAGAAAAGCTGGCACAGCAATGATGACCGAGCACAGCCAAAATTAAACAAATAAAATAATTTTTACATGATCACAGTAGATAATGATTTTTTTAGTGATCATAGGTAAATAATATTTTAAAAATAATTTTTAAATGATCATAGGTAGATAATAGTAAATGTTGATAAGAATGGGGAGAAATTGGAGCCCTCATCCTTTGCTGGTAAGGATATACAGTGGTATAGCCACTTAAAAAATTTTTTCTGAGTTTGTTTTTTTAAAAACAGCCTGTTCCTCAAAATATTAGAAATGGAGTGACCGTGTAACCCAACAATTCCATTCCTGGGTATATACCCAAGATAACAGATACTTGCACATGAATAATTGTAGGAGAATTATTCATTATAGCCAAGAATCAGAAACAGTTCAAAAACTGTTCAGTTGATAAATAGGTAAACAAAATGTCATCTATCCTAGAATGAAATATTATTCAACAGTACAAAGGAATGGTGTGCTGACACATCATGATCACTGAAGTATCTTGATCAGTACCACTGACACTACAGCATAAATGAACCTTAGAAGTATTTTAAAGAACCTTTTGCAGAAGTTATTAAAAAGCCAGTCACAAGGACTACATACTGTATGGCTCCATTTATATGAGAGGTCCAAAATAGATAAATCTATGAGTTGGGATAGATTAATAGTTACCGAGGGCTAGGAGAGACTGGGAAAAATGAATGACATCTAATGGGTTTGGGATTTCTTTGGGGGTGACAGAAATATTCTAATACTGATTGTGCCGATGGTTGCATAGATGTAATATGCTAAACACCATTGAATTACTGTATACGTCATTTGAGCAAATTGTGTGATACGCATTCATTTCAGTTCAGTTCAAAGAGTCATGTCTGACTCTTTGTGACCCCATGAACCACAGCACGCCAGGCCTCCTGTCCATCACCAACTCCCGGAGTTTACTCAAACCTATGTCCATTGAGTCGGTGATGCCATCCAACCATCTCATCCTCTGTCGTCCCTTTCTCCTCCCGCCTTCAATCTTTCCCATCATCAGGGTCTTTTCCAATAAGTCTGTTCTTCTCATCAGATGGCCAAAGTATTGGAGTTTCAGCTTCAGCATCAGTCCTTCCAATGAACACCCAGGACTGATCTCCTTTAGGATGGACTGGTTGGATCTCCTTGCAGTCTCAAGGGTCTCAAGAGTCTTCTCCAACACCACAGTTCAAAAGCATCAATTTTTCGGCACTCAGCTTTCTTCACAGTCCAACTCTCACATCCATACATGGCCACTGGAAAAACCATAGCCTTGACTAGACGGACCTTTGTTGGCAAAGTAATGTCTCTGCTTTTTAATATCCTATCTAGGTTGGTCATAACTTTCCTTCCAAGGAGTAAGTGTTTTTTAATTTCATGGCTGCAGTCACCATCTGCAGTGATTTTGGAGCCCAAAAAAATAAAGTCTGACACTGTTTCCACTGTTTCCCCATCTATTTCCCATGAAGTGATGGGACCAGATCCCATGATCTTAGTTTTCTGAATGTTAAGGTTTAAGCCAACTTTTTCACTCTCCTCTTTCACCTTCATCAAGAGGCTTTTTAGTTCCTCTTCACTTTCTGCCCTAAGAGTGGTATCATCTGCATATCTGAGGTTATTGGTATTTCTCCCGGCAATTTTGGTTCCAGCTTGTGCTTCTTCCAGCCCAGCATTTCTCATGATGTACTCGGCATAGAAGTTAAATAAGCAGGGTGACAATATACAGCCTTGACGTACTCCTTTTCCTATTTGGAACCAGTCTGTTTTTCCATGTCCAGTTCTAACTTGCTTCCTGACCTGCATATAGATTTCTCAAGAGGCAGATCAGGTGGTCTGGTATTCCCATCTCTTGAAGAATTTTCCAGTTTATTGTGATCCACACAGTCAAAGGCTTTGGCATAGTCAATAAAGCCGAAATAGATGTTTCTCTGGAACTCTCTTGCTTTTTCGATGATCCAGCGGATGTTGGCAATTTGATCTCTGGTTCCTCTGCCTTTTCTAAAACCAGCTTGAACATCTAGAAGTTCATGATTCACATATTGCTGAAGAGAATTTTGACTTGGAGAATTTTGAGCATTACTTTACTAGTGTGTGAGATGAGTGCAATTGTGTGGTAGTTTGAGCATTCTTTGGCATCGCCTTTCTTAGGGATTGGAATGAAAACTGACGTTTTCCAGTCCTGTGGCCACTGCTGAGTTTTCCAAATTTGCTGGCATATTGAGTGAAGCACTTTCACAGCATCATCTTTCAGGATTTGAAATAACTCAACTGGAATTCCATCACCTCCATTAGCTTTGTTCATAGTGATGCTTTCTAAGGCCCACTTGACTTCACATTCCAGGATGTCTGGCTCTAGGTGAGTGATCACACCATCATGATTATCTGGGTCGTGAAGGTCTTTTTTGTACAGTTCTTCTGTGTATTCTTGCCACCTCTTCTTAATATCTTCTGCTTCTGTTAGGTCCATACCATTTTTGTCCTTTATCGAGCCCATCTTTGCATGAAATGTTCCCTTGGTATCTCTAATTTTCTTGAAGAGATCTCTAGTCTTTCCCATTCTGTTGTTTTCCTCTATTTCTTTTCATTGATCACTGAGGAAGGCTTTCTTACGTATTATAGCTGCATAAAACTGTTTTTTAGAAATACATCTATATGAAATAAGTTCTTATTTTGATGTCTGTGAACCTCTCGTCTAGAGCTATCTGTCCAGTCTAGGCTAGTGGCTGCCATATTAGTGCAGATAGAAAACATTTTCCTTCTAAGAATGTGTTATAGAAGCACTGGTCTGGAGCACACACTGTAGAGTATTCACCAGATCCATGAAAACCTGAAAATGGAGGATAGGAAACGTTGAGGATACTTGTCTTTTTCTGGAAAGAGGTGCATGTCTTTCAAAGAAGTTAAGTACCGAAGTCAGGAGATGCAGTTTCAATCTCTGGGTCAGAAAGATCTCCTGGAAAAGAAAATGGCAACCCACTGCAGTATTCTTGCCTGAAGAATCCCATGGACAGAGAAGCCTGGCAGGATACATACACACAAGTACCATTGTGAACATAGCATTTTCTTATATCCCTGAACTGAGCTAGTAAAATATCAAAGTAAATTCCTACTGGTCTTCTACTGCAGTGAAATTTCATTTTATTTGAGGCCCTGAGTAGTTTACTAGCTATTGTAGAATCTAGAAGCATAATTTTGTTAAATCTGCATTGCTTTTACCTGCGAAACCAAAGATTCCATTAAAATCTCCTTAAAGTATTATTTCTCTCACTCACGAAATCAGAACATAGAAATTATTATGACTCAAAGCAGTAAAAATTATGCCAGAGGCAGTACTTAGTGTGGGTCAGATGGACATCGATCCACAAAAGAAAGGAAAAGCAAAGGTCATATTGAATTTTATCTGACAAGAAAGTCATCATAGTGATGAGTGATAATGATGAGAACAGGCACAATGGTGGAGGGCCCTAGCATGGATAATTGGAGGAATCTCTGACTGCATTCAGGAGGTCTAAGTGCCTGAGCAGAGCCCCTCTTTAGAGTCTTGTGCTCTAGAATAAAGGTGAATCCCAGGGGGATCCCTGAGAACGGTCATGGCAAATCACACATTTTTGTGGAGATGCAAAGACATAAAACTGGAACTCTTTGATTTCATCTGGCATCCAGTTCGACCACCAGCTTGGCTGAAAAAAATTGAAATCTGCCCCCACAGCTGTCCCTACCAGTGTTTCTGAAATATCAACACCTGGCACTCCACAGTTGCTCTTTCAACGAGGAATTATTGCTTAAGCACAACCACACCAAGCACATGTGACGGTGGCTGACAGATGGCTTATGTCAAATTCTCCGGAGATAAAAATGTAACCCCTCCTGAGTCGACAGCACCGATGGATCCTCATACAGAGTCAGTGTCTAGTCCAGGCCAGCGGTGGTTCTGTCTGAGAAGGTTTCTGCCTAGGTCACACACCTCTAGCTTTTACGTCTCAGTGACGGGAAGCCACTGTCACTGATGGCAGCCTTCCTTCCCTCTAAATCATACCACCAGGAAGACCCAGACTCTCAGGTCAGATCTGCAGCCACTAGGTTTGCCAGTGGCATCAACAGTAGTATCAGCAATTCCTAACAATGCCGTTTAAAAGGGTAAAAATGCTTTTTTCCTTTTGTCGTGATACTCAGGTAATATTTGAAAGTTCTCAAGAAACCACTGTCTGCCTTCTTTTTCCTTCAGATTCTTCTTTAATCTGTTAACATGGCAGAGTAGTTGAAAAGATGAACTATAAGACACTTAGATGTGAACCTGAACTTTGCCACTCTAGCTATGTGACCCTGGACACATACTCTGTTATTCTGTTTTTTAATCAGGAAAAATGGAATAATAATAGATGCTATTTTAAAGGGTGAAAGAATCAAATGTTGTGATTTAAGTACGATTCACAACAGTGCCTGGCTAAGTGTCAGAGCTCTGGAGTTGAGAAGTTGAAGTTGTACTAATCGATTTCCATATATTACCTTACTTAATCTAAACCTTAATGCCAATGGATAAACTCAGAATTATTCGGGAAAGAATGTCTTCTGATGTTATTTTTTAAATAAAAACCATATTAATATGGAGATATGTACGTGGGATTCTCCAGGCAAGAATACTTGAGTGGGTTGCCATGCCCTCCTTCAGGGATCTTCCTCACCCAGGTTGAACCCACATCTCTGACATCTCCACTGGCAGGTGGATTCTTTACCACTAGTGCAACCTGGGAATCCCTGTGTTTCTTAGTAATTTTTATGTTTGTTTACCTGTTTTCATGATACTTGGAAGAAGTAACCTTTTTCCACCAATTAGGTTCTCTCATCCTGTCTGGTGTCAGCTACAAATTGGCACTTACCAAGAGCATTGCTAGTGACTGAACAGCAAAGGCATTTGTCATGTGCTTTTATGTAGAACCTTGCTGCTATAGCTGTTGACCTTCAACAACCCCTGAGGGAGTTCAGGGTGAAGTGAGGCGCTCTGTGCTCCAGGGAATCTGGTGGGACAGGTCTTTAGATAGTTGGTTGTTTTTAGGGACAGATTTTATTATCTCAATCCTTGCATCTTCTCATATGGAGAGAAACACTAAATCCCTTCATGGTGACATCAGATCCTCATGACTAACAAAAAAACCTTTTGAAAAATGATTACTTAATGGTAATGAACTCACCCTTCACCAAAACCTTATATATTGACCTTCCCCTACTGCCACTTTGGAGCAGTCTCTCAGAGTTATCTGAGGTGCTGCCTCCCAGGCTGCAGTCCTCATTTTGCCCCAAATAAAGCTTAACTCGCAACTCTCAAGTTCTGCATTTTTTTTAGTCAACACTGGGAATTTAACTGCAAATAGAATCGATCAGAATCATTTGATATTTAGCCTTTCACCTTGTGAACTGGTCTTTCTGCTCAGCTCAAGGCCACTGACCACAGAATTGACAAATGATGTCAGTATATTGCAGGAGTAAGCTCTAGAACAAGGAAAAAAGAGATCAGGAGTAGCATTAGGAAATCTATGGTTTGGGTGGCTTTTGTAGGTCAGAGGAGTATAAGATGAGAAAATATGTTGAAAAGACAAATAAATATATTTTAGGACTCAAACTGTTTATTTCAACTGAGAGATATCTTTTTCCTTTG
This sequence comes from Muntiacus reevesi, assembly GCF_963930625.1. Lineage (NCBI taxonomy): Eukaryota > Metazoa > Chordata > Mammalia > Artiodactyla > Cervidae > Muntiacus > Muntiacus reevesi. The sequence goes on from NC_089252.1 coordinate 93,172,788, forward strand.
CTCTTCTTTAGTGATACAGCTAAGTCTTGAAACCATGAAGTTTGAACAGTTGCCAACAAAATAATCAAATAAGCTTTATGATTAATTTTGCTTCAACACAGAGTTCCTTTGAAGACCCAAATTAATGTAAAACTCATTTATTAATAGGTAAGAATTAAATTGCACTTGTTGCTGACATCCTTGGGGTTGGTCCATAACTAGATTTCAGTTAAATAACAGAGGAGTTCTCTAATAATCCTGACTTTTGGAGATCTCACCTTAAGTGGTAAGATCATTACAGGTAGCATATGAAACATACTATAACATGCATACTCTGAGACTTCAAGGAGTCATGTTGGAACTCAACTCCAGCTTACCAATCCATATAAGGAAAAAGTCTTTATAGAAAGAAGAGGTCTTAGGGTGCATCTACACAATTCCTCAGTAATTTCTAAAGCTTATCTTTTTTTCATTTAGAACCTTAAACTCTGGCTTAGAGAATACTCAAAGACCCTTCACTTCTTAATATTATAGAAATGAAATAAGCTCAGAGAGGGGAAGTAACTTACCCAAGGACACATACTCTTTTCATGGCTGAGCTGGGTCTGCTGGTAAGGTCCTCCTGATTCTTGACTCAGTGCTTAGTTCAGTTAATGAAGGCTGCATAGAGAGTTTGGGGGGACATTCCTAATGTGCTATCTTTCTATATAAAATATGACCACATCAACTTTCATCAGCAGATTTATTTGAGGTTTTTTTCTTTTTATTAACCTTGTTGTTTATCCATCCTGTATATTACCAGTATGCATCTGCTAATCCGAACTCCCAATCCATCTTTCTCCCCCAACTTCCCCTTAGCAACCACCAGTCTATTCTCTATGTCTCTGATTTTGTTTCTGTTTCATAGATAGGTTCATTAGTGTCATATTTTAGACTACACATATAAGTAATATCATATAGTGTTTGTCTTTCTGACTTAGTTCACTTAATATGATCTCTGGTGGATCCATTTGCTATAAGTGGCATTATTTTGTTCTTTCCTTATGGCTGAGTATTCCATGTGTCTGGAGAAGGAAATGGCAACCCACTTCAATATTCTTGCCTGGAGAATCTCATGGACAGAGGAACCTGGAGGGCTACAGTCCATAGGGTCACAAGAGTTGGACACGACTTAGTGACTAAACCACCACTATTCCGTGTATATATGTATGTGTGTGTATATACACACATACGCCACTTCTTTTCTTTATCCATTCACCTGTTGATGGTCCTTTACATTGTTTCCATGTTTGGCTGTTGTGAGTAGCGTGTGAGCAAGTTTCTTTGAATCCTGTCTAAACTCCCCTTTGTAGCCAACAGTGTGCTTTGCTAAAATGACTTGAGATAAATGTCGTTCAATATTAACTGGTCTATAGAATAACTGAGTATATAATTTTGGTGTTCCAGTTAGAGTAATTTGGTTACAAGCAGCAGAAACGTGGAGGCTTAGGCTCAAAATGAATTTGTGGAGGCAACAATGAAGAACAACACTCAGAAAGGCGCTCATCAGGGTTCTGGAGATCCAGGTAGTAGAATGAATTAACACCTTCTCCAAGTGGGTATGCAGTTTATGTTGATATTAATGGGCTTTTTGTTTGTTCTTTATTTTGAAAGAGTTTTGTCCTTGGATTGCTCTGCTCAAGATTTGAATTCCCAAGAGAATGACTCCAGGTGGTATAACTCAAGCCACTTGTCTGCCCCTTGACATCAAAACAAGACTGAGAATCTTGAGAGTAGAAAGTACTAGACACTTGAGAGTAGGAAGTATTAGACAGAAGTTCAGAATGCCATTACCAATGGAGGAGGGTCCTGGGCAACAAAATCAGCACCACCACCCTTGGCTTCCTTTTAGGGTGGTCATCCAGTTCTCTTGGTGAGGCCTCCCAAGGTTCAGGCATCTTTAGTTCAAATGTATCTTTTAGACTTCTTGTAGCTCAAATGGTAAAGAATCCACCTGCAGTGCAGGAGACCCAGGTTTGATTCCTGGGTCCTGGAAAGATCCCCTGGAGAAGGAGATGGCAACCCACTCCAGTTTTCTTGCCTGGAGAGTCCCATGGACAGGGGAGTCTGGTGAGCTACAGTCTGTGGGGTCACAAAGAGTGAAACATGACTGAGTAACTAACACTACTGTCTTTTAGAAGATAACACATGAGACTTCCCTAGTGGTCCAGTGGTTAAGAATCCACCTGCCAGTGCAGGGAACATAGGTTCAACCCCTGTCTGGGAAGATGCCACATGTCACAGAGCAACTAAGCCCTTGCTCCACAACTGAGAAGCCATCGTAACGAGAAGCCCATAAACAAATAAATAAACATTTAAAAAGAGAAGACGACACCTGAGGAGAGGGGCCACGTTTTTGTGTGTCATTTCTGTCCTTTGCCACCACCCTTCTCCTTTCTGAGCCACAAAAAGCACTTACTGGTCCCTTAATATTTTATTGATTTTGGACTGAACCACTTCAACTGAACTCACTTTCCTGTTGCTGTGAGTCGGCTCATGATCTCATGGAATATGAGAGCTGGGAGAACAACTTTGTGGATAGTTGAAGTAAATGTAGTAGAATCTGCCACGCCATGTGAAAGCATAGCAGTTAGTGTGCTGGCACCATCATGATTGGTGCCAGGAGGAATGAAAGGCACTTGTTCTACCCCCTTGTTCACTGCAGCATTAATCACAGGAGCCAAGTAAGGAAACAGCCTGTGTCTGTCAAATGGCCTTATTTCTATCCATTGGATAGATGGATAAAGAAGATGTAGGATGTGTGTATGTGTGAGAGAGAGTATGTGTGAGAGCATGTGTGTGTGTGTGATATTATTCAGCCATGAGAAAGAAGGAAACCCTGTTGTTGGCAACCAGATAGGTGGAACTTGAGGCCATTATGCTAAGTGAAGTAAGTCAGGCAGAGAAAGACAAGTATTGTATGATTTCACTTACATATGGAATCCAAAAAAGCCAAGCTTAGAGAAACAGAGTAGAAGGTGGGTTACCAGGAGCTGTGGGGTAAAGGAAGTGGGAAATGTTGATTAAAAAGTGCAGACTTCTGTTAGAAGAGGAGAAGTTCTGGACATCTGAGGCACAACATTGTAATTATAGTCACCAGTGCTGAATGTATGTTTGACAGTTGCCAAGAGAGTATATCTGAAATGTTGTCACCAGAAGTAAAGGGTAATTGTATAACACAATGGAGGAAAGTGTCAGTTAATGCTGTGGTATAATCACATTGCAGGTTTATCAAATCAGTACATTGTATGCCTTAAAATACACAATGTTGAATGTCAATTATATCTCATTCAAACTGAGGTGGATGGGAAAGCATGTGTCCTAGAGCCAGATTACCCAAGTTTGAGGAGGTGCTGCCACTAACCAGCATGTAACATTAGGCAGGTTACCTAAATGCTGTACCTTAAAAATGAGGTTAAATAATCATCAATTTTATGTTGTCATGAGGAATAGACAGTTTAATATATGAAGAGTGGTTGATGGTAACAACTTTGTTACCATCACCATTATTGGGAAATGTCAGATAACACTGACATTTTGTTGAAGATGGGTGGCTTTTTCCAGCTTTTGTGGCCCTTGTTAGAAGGGTGACAGAAGATTGATTGTAACATAAAGACAGTGTTTAGCAATTTAGTCATGTATTCAGTAGCATTGAGTAATGCATTCAGAATTTGTGCTAAAAATTTTTTTTCTTTGTGTCTCTTAAACACTTCCTCAGAAGTTGCCCTTGCAATTTTCACTTTCTTTATAAATACAAAACTTCTGAGCACACTCAGCTGAACTCAAGAGTCCACATTTATTTCTAAGCGCTTGAATCTGCATTTATAATGGCTACACTTTTAATCAGGGAATTGTCTTGTGGTTATTCACTGCCCATTCATCAGTGTGCCTCCTTAAAAGGTTACAAATGGTGGTCTCTTTCAAGTTTCAAAGAGGCCAGTTTAATCTGGGCCTTCTGTGGCTTTGTTAGGGAAATTGAATGCCCAGAGTTGTTCTTTGGCTTTCCCCAGTTGCTCAGAGGTCGTGGGAAAGGAGATGTGAGAGCTTCATTGTGATCCATCATCGCCTTACGAAATCATCTGTTCTCAGGGCACAGCGTTCTGACTGATGGCACTCACTTTCTCTGCTTCTCTGTGAGCCGACCCAGTGGCAAGTAAAGGCAGCAGTGACTCTGAGCAGGAAAGGTAATACGTGGTCACACCTGGGGTTGCACCTGTCCCCACCTGCTTGTAAGAGTTGAGCTTTACTGTGTCTGCTTCAATGCAGCTTCCTCCTTCTTTCCTTGGGTCTTTACTTTTCCTGCATCAGCAGTACAGGCTAACATAGCTGTGTCAGTTAAACCTTTAAATCCATGTTAGACAAAGCACAGCCCCTTCTACAAAAAGGTGCATGAATGGCCAGGTGAGGGTCTATGTCCTGCAGATGTTAATGCCCAAGGTAGGTTTTACACGATGAACTTCATTACACAGTAAATGTTCTTATTCTCTAGGAATTGATGTTAGACACACTTAAGTCTTTTTGTTAGTGATTAGCATGGAAGGGAGGCTTCCTTGAGACCCAAAGAGGGAGGAAACTTTGACCTTAGAGGCAGAAAAATACCTAGAAAGTATCTGAGAAGGATATCTGGAAAATGTGTCCAGTTGTGACAACTGGAGAAATGCCTCCATGCTCCCAGAGAACAACTGTCTTCTCTTCACTGTGTATTTCATACATCTTTCAGCATTTACTTTCAGCTCTGTGTGTCCTCTCTGTGCAAAGCCCCTGGGAAATAGAGTCAGATTCACCCCTGATCCTGTCTTCGTTTGTCCAGAGAAAGTTGATGAGAAGGCAAGTAAACTAATAATTGTGTAAAGAGGTTAGAGTCTCCCTATTCCTTGGGTGGTCCCTTGGGCAGCTGTTAGAAGTTTAGAAACTCAGACCCACCCAGAACCTACTGAGAATCAGCATGTTTACAAGATTCAGAGGTGATTCACATGCGCATTAAAATGCTGTCAAAGGCATGCACAGTCTACTAGGTAAGAAAACACAAATTTGTATGTTATTTATGAGACTCTTGTCAAAAGTCCAAACCCTCTTAAGGTTCACATTCCCCAGGTTACAAACATCTTGCTCACTGAAATGGTAAACAGAGTAACTACTTTTTGTATTGCACATTGAAGGTTTTACTCCATGCCAAGAATTTTACTGAGCAATTTGGATATTATATTGCTTAATCTTAGCAACTGTACTATCTGGTAGGTCTTTACTGTCACCATTTTAAAGAAGAGTAAACTGAACAAGACGTTTTTAATTTGTCCAAGACCATAAACCAGTAAGAATCAAAAGTGAAAATCAAATGCCAACCTGTGTGACTCCAGCACCCATGCCCTCAACACTATGCATACTGTCTCCCCAGGGTAAAATATTACCTTTAAAAATAAGGTGAAAAATGTGCTTAATGCCACTAAATTGTACACTTAAAACGGCAAATTTTACATTGTGTATATTTTGCTACAGTAAAAAGAAATGATCAAAAACCAAGACTATATACTCACACAGAATAAAATGTTTAGAAATGTTCAGAGTTTCCAAGTCCCTCTAGACTCTGATTCACCAACCCCCTTTTTCTAAAAAGTAATGAAATAAGCCAAAATTTATGAACTTTGCCCCTTGTTGACCACATTTGGAAACCCTAACTGTGTACTGCTCTAACCATAGATCATCCAAAGTCCTCATGTACCATTTTCAACATAGACGTTGAACTTGTGGTTACCCTCTAATAGGCCACAGTTTTGAGATATTCTTGTAGGTCCTGCAAAGTACAGAACTTTTAAAGAAATGTCATTGTTCTTTATTCTATCCTTATATACCACTATGAAAAATCCTGTTGAAAAACAACCTTTAAGTGTCATCTTCCCAATCCTAAAAGCCTCCTAGAGTGGTGGTTTCAGAACACAGACTGTAGAGTTCAAATCTTCCATCTGCTGCCTTTTATTTGAGTGATCCAGGACAAGTTTTAATCCTTTTATATCTCTCACCCCCCAATCTCGAAAAAAATAGTAAGATATAGCTTCTGGAGTGGTTGTGAGGATTAAACAAAATAAAACAAGTAAATGTTTTTGTAGGAAACCTGGTCCATGCAGGGCAAGCATTGAATATATGCTTATGTTGATGATGAAGTTGGTAATGATGTTCAGATTTATTCAGAGTCTGAAGATTTTCCTGAATCATTTTGGTGTGGCATCTCGTGCCATGCTGTCTTTGATAATCCATGCTCATGACCATGATTTCTGTGTTATCTTTATTATTTACAGAATGAGCCCCTTTTCAGAGGTATAACTGAAATGTGCCCAAATGCATATATCAGTATTTAAGGTGAATGATCTTTGAGTTTTGAAGTATGTATATACCCATGTAACCATCACTACAAGTAAGATAATAAGCTTGTCCATCACCCCCAGAATTTGCTTGTACCCCTTTGGCATCCCTCCCTCACTCACTCCACCATTGTTTCTCTCCAGGCAATCACTAACCTGCTTTCTCACAGAATTTTCTTGAGGCATACTAAACCATACTGGGGTTTCTGCATTTTCTGTTTGACAGAGCATATTATTTTGTTTTCCTCTTAAATTTTATTACATGTTAAACTTCTTTTAAAAATGAGAGGGGTTTTTGATGCATAGATGTCCAGAAATGATATAATAGCTTTTCTAGATGAATAGATCAAACATGCCAATGTCTCCTCACTTTGCATTCCTCTTATCCTGTCACATGTCACAGATTCTACTGGCATTGTTTGTGTTGCTTGCTATTTTGACAACAGTCTTCTCCTTACCCAATACATTTTTGTTTCAGTATTACAACGCAATAACATTTTAGACATTTTAGGCAACTGTAGGTGTTCAAGTTTTAGCTAAGATTCAAATGATCATGGTAAGTAAGGTGTAACCTCTAGAAATGAATCAGTTCACGTTTAATATCTGAGGGAAGATGTCACAATGCATTCCTCTTCCTTGAAGTTTTCTTTTTTTTTTTTTTTTTAGATTTATTTTAATTGGAGGCTAATTACTTTACAATATTGTAGTGGTTTTGCCATACATTGACATGAATCAGCCATGGGTGTACATGTGTTCCCCATCCTGAACTCCCCTCCCACCTCCCTCCCTATTCCATCCCTCTGGGTCATCTCAGTGCACCAGCCCTGAGCACCCTGTCCCATGCATCAAACCTGGACTGGTGATCTCTTTCACATATGATAATATACATGTTTCAATGCTATTCTCTCAAATCATCCCACCCTCATCTTCTCCCACAGAGTCCAAAAGACTGTTCTATACATCTCTGTCTCTTTTACTGTCTCGCATATTGGGTTCTCGTTACCGTCTTTCTAAATTCCATATGTATGCATTAGTATACTGCATTGGTGTTTTTCTTTCTGACTTACTTCACTCTGTATAACAGGCTCCAGTTTCATCCACCTCATTAGAACTGATTCAAATGTCTTCTTTTTAATGGCTGAGTAATATTCCATTGTGTATATGTATCACAAGTTTCTTATCCATTCATCTCCCAATGGACATCTAGGTTGCTTCCATGTCCTGGCTGTTAGAAACAGTGCTGCAATGAACCTTGGGGTACACGTGTCTCTTCCAATTCGTTTCCTCTGTGTGTATGCCCAGCAGTGGGATTGCTGGGTCATATGGCAGTTCTGTTTCCAGTTTTTTAAGGAATCATCACACTGTTCTCCATAGTGGCTGTACTAGTTTGCATTCCCATCAACAGTGTAAGAGGGTTCCCTTTTCTCCACACCCTCCACAGCATTTATTGCTTGTAGACTTTTGGATAGCAGCCATTCTGACTGGCATGAGATGGTGCTTCTATGTGATTTTGATTTGCATTTCTCTGGTAATGAGTGATGTTGACCATCTTTTCACGTGTTTGTTAGCCATCTGTATGGGTCGCTTATTTTTCTGGAATTGAGCTGCAGGAGTTGCTTGTATATTTTTGAGGTTAATTCTTTGTCAGTTGCTTCATTTGCTATTATTTTCTCCCATTCTGAATGCTGTTTTTTTCACCTTGCTTATAGTTTCCTTCGTTGTGCAAAAGCTTTTAAGTTTAATTAGGTCACATTTGTTTATTTTTGCTTTTATTTCCAATACACTGGGAGGTGGGTCATAGAGGATCCTACTTTGATTTAGAGCAGGAGAAGAAGGGGACGACAGAGGATGAGATGGTTGGATGGCATCACCGGCTCAGTGGACAGGAGTTAGAGCAAACTCTGGGAAATAGTGAAGGACAGGGAAGCCTGATGAGCTGCAGTCCATGCGGTCACAGACTCAGATATGACTTAGTGACTGAACAACAACAAGCACATTCACAGTTTGTACTTCGATATTTCAGCTTTCCTCTTTCAGCAATTGACAAAACAACTGCATCGGAAATCCAATAAAGATATAGAAGATCTGAGCATAATATTAACCCCTTGACCTAGTTGACATTTATGGAACACTTCACCCAACAACAGCAGAATATGCATGCTTTTCAAGTGCACATGTTCATAACATGTACCATAGCCACATGGTGGGCCATATCACAAGTCTTAAATTTAAAAAGATTTCAATCATTCATTGTTTTGTGGCCTGACTTAGGATCCTGGACCATGTTCTGTGTGCATCTGAGAAGAATGTTTATGCTATTGCTCTTGGATTGGAGTGTCATACCTGTTAGGTCCATTGGATCTAACATATAGTTTCAGGCCAGTGTTTCCTTACAGATATTCTGTCTAGATGATCTGCTCATTATTGAACATATAGTTGGTTCATTTTTGTAGTTCCATTTTTTTTTCTACTCGATTACCCCTTGTTTTTACTCATTATTAGCATTTTCTTTTATAAACTCTGTTAAACCCAATATCTGAGTCATTTTCGAGTTGGTCCCTATAGGTTATTTTTTCTCTTGAGTGGATCATGTTTTCTCATTTTTTTCATGTGTTGAGTAGTTTTAGGTAGTGTTATAAGCACTGTCAAGTAGATGCTGAGAGACCACACTCTGTTATAATCCGTATTCTGTTATAATCCTCTGAAGAATATTGATATTTTTCTTTTTTCAAAACAGTGTTTCCTTGACTGAAGTCAGTCTGTATAGTCTGTCTCCTCTGCATTGGACTTTAGCTGAAATCCCCATGGACTTTTTTTGTAGCCTCACTTGGACTTCTTGGTGTCTGCTATATACATATATGTGTCTATGTATATATGTTTTTATATATATACAAGTTGGTGCGCTCCCTCTCAGAATCTCTTCCTTGGAAAGTTCCTCCAGCATTTTCTGGTACTTGTAGTTGCTCTGAACTATGTCCTCAGATTCTTCAAGCCAGTAAGACTGCGGGTATTCTATATGAATTTTAACCACCCAGCTAAGCACAGTCTAAAGCTTGCCATGAGGTTGGTAGCTATAAAAGATTCAGAACTCAGTAACTACCCTTCTTTCAGGTAGTGTTTCTCCTCCAGTACGTGATTGTTTTTGGTCATTCTCCAGTGCCTCCAGATACTTGCTTTTAATACTTATATTTATGCAGGACAATTGGTCTGTTAGGAGCTACTCATCATTGCTTGAATCAATATCCTTCAACTTTATTTGTCTAACCTTCACAGTATCCCATGGAATAACTGCCAGACTTCAGTAGCCTGATGATGATCTCATCAGTGGAAACTTAGCAGTGTATATTCAGACAGCTTTTTGATTCAGATAATGTGTTACGTGTGCATGATCTTACTCTGTTGGCAAACTGACAGTACAGTTTCTTCTTCTGCTTCTTATATATCTTTCTGTATCAGCATTCAGGTTCCCCAAATCAGTATAAAGAGTAGTATGAAACACACATGATGGTAATCTTTATATTCTGTCACCGCAACTTGGTAATTGTGTGATCTTAGGCAAGTAGTCCTGGGCCTCAGTTTCCTCATGTGTAAAATGAAGAAAAATTACCAATTTTTAGTACTTAGAATACTGTAGTTAAATGTTACTTGTATATATGTTTTGTGTTTGTGTAGCTTGATTGTACTTATGAATTTACATAGTGTGGAGAATTTAATTATGTAATGACCTGAGCTCAGAGTTTGCCACAAACTGGAGTCTTGACTCTTGCACTGAAAGATACTTGATATAATATGACCTACATGATATGATTTGATATATGGTGTGATATATTTAACTAATAAAGAAAATAGTTTCCTCTAATGTGGAATGATTTAATTGTATTTGTCATTGGAGACCAAAGGGAAGGGATGTGTAGGCTCTTTGATTTCTCTTCTCTTACTGGTTCAGGGCCAAAGCAGTGGATGAAGAAATTCTCTGTGTTTGGTTTGGGTTGTACAGAGTGATCCTGGGAAGAAGACTCTGGCCTTGCAGGTTTAAATGCAACAAATTGGGCCTTTTTAGAAACTAGAGGGTGGTGTTGGGGTTAGTACAGAAAATGGGATATCTAGGGTTACTCTATGACTTCTCACATCCTGGTTAATATTTTAATAAAATATTTAACTGCCAAATTAAATAAATTATGGCAGTAGAATAGTGTTAATACACATTTCACATTGCCTTTTTAATTTTTACTTTATATTGGAATATAGTTGATTAACAATGCTGTGTTATTTTCAGGTATACAGCAAAGTGATTTAGTTATATATATACATGTATGTATTCCTTTTCAGATTCTTCTCCCACTTAGGTTATTGCAGAGTACTGAGCAGAGTTCCCTGTGCTACACAGTAGGTCCTTATTGGTTATCTATTGTAAATAAAGCAGTGTGTACATATCAGTTGAAAACAACCGATCTACCCCTCCCTTCCACCATTTTCTCCAGTAACCATAAATTTGTTCTCTAACCTGTGAGTCTGTTTCTGATTCACTTTGCCTTTTTTTTTTTTTTTCCAAGAAAGCAGAGAGAACAAAGGAAGACCAAGGTGTTTTAGTTCTTGTAACCTCAAACACCTCGGGGAAATATAGGCCATTCTGCCAAAACACTCATAAAAATCTAACTTCTATTATAAAATAATTTCTGATATTAACTTGTGCAGTTATAATAAGGTGCATGTCTACTAAACAATCACTGATGTTACATTTTTATTATTACCTGTTATTTTATAAATGATCATTAATAATCATATCTTACATTTTTTATTGTATTTTTCAAAGTAGCTTCTTAAGTTAGCTCCTCCTTACAACCTTGTGAAGTAAATAACCCACTGACAGTTGAATGGATGAAGAAGAGGTGCATGTACATATATGTATACATATAATAGGATATTAACCATAAAAATGAATAAAATAATGCCATTTGCAGCAACATGGATGGACCTAGAGATTATCATAGTATGTAAAGTCAGTCAGACAGAAGAGACAAAGATCATTTATATGTAGAATTCAAAAATGATACAAGTGAACTTATTTACAGAACAGAAATAGACTCACAGAAATAGAAAACAAATTCATGGTTTGGGAAAGTGGGGAAGAGACAAATTAGGAGTTTGGGTAACAGATACACACTATTTTGTATAAAAGAAGCAACAGGCTGTATAGCACAGGGGGCTAGATTTAAAATTTTATAATAACTCATAATGGAAAAGAATCTGAAAATTTATGTTATATATATATTTCTGAATCACTTTGTTGTATACCTGAAACTAACACAACATTATTAGTCAGCTATACTTCAGTAAAGAAAAAAGTAGATAAGACATGTATTAGAACAAAAAACTGGCACATGAGGAGACAGGTGATGTTTTTTCCCTTCTTAGGCATAAAGAGGACTCATTAGCTGACCCATGTCTAGGACACTATCTCCTTAAATTCAGGTGGAATCAAACACAGTGTTCTGTCTTCTGAAAAGATATGGTCTTCTACATTATTTGTGACTCTTAGAATTTTGAGATAGCTTTCACTTTTTCTTACGAGAACGGTAATAAATGCCATGTAGAAAATACATACACAAGAACAGAATAGGCTTCCTATTGTTCAGGATAGCTTGTTAGCTTTCTAAATTTTTCTTCTGTGCATAAATAGATATATAAAATTATTTTACTGAATTTGAATATTATGTAATACCTTTTCACACTTGCTGTATTGAGAAAACATCTTTATGTCATTAAAAGTTCTAAAACACGACTCTTAATTTCTCTTTAATATTCCATCATGTGAAAGGACTAAACCTAATTTATGTAATTTCTATTGTACTTTTTATTCTGTAGCTACATTTTTTGCTGCTGTTAGTAATTACTAAACATCCTCAATATACATCTCTGATACTTGTCTTAGGATAATTTTATAGAAGTCAGAATACCATATCAAGGATTAGTGTATAAAATTTAAAATACTACCTTATGAGGCGTTATTAGTAGACAGAGATTTGAAGGTTCACTACCTCTAAGATCCATTTGATCTTTTATAAAATCCATTGGCTGATTCAAATCTTACCTTTCTCATTATATAATTCACAGGGCAGGAGGAAGGACTTCCATAACAACCCCAAAATATTATCTATACGTTCCAAATACATATTAAAGTGTTTAAATTGAACCTACATGTGTTTGAAAATTTTTGTAATATCCCCTAAGACAATTGGTGACAAACACGTATCATAACCAGTTTTGAGAATTATTCGCCTAGGGCCCAAATAGCACCTGAGTATTTAGACTTGTGACTTTGCTAAAAGGTTTCTAAAACTGTTTGACTTTATATTGCTCATTTCCAACAACTGTCGCATTTTGGTAAAGCATCAAGAGATAAGCATTAAACTCTCTGCTGATATATAAATCTAGTGTCAGTTCTCATAGCATCTGTTATAATTTGGGCAGTTTAATATGATTAAAATGCCAAAAAGCTTAATGTGACTGGATAATTTCAAGGATTGATGATGACCATTAAAATATTATGTTGTTTATTTCACTTGAAACAAATATGAGTGATTGAGAGCTGAGAGATGGAAATGGTTTTGAAGTGGCCTCTTTCTTCCATAATAACAAAAGCCGGTTCTGTTTTCTGCGTGCTGATAGTGTGTTAGTTGGGACTTTTAGTTAAGCACAGTGGAAATGCACTAGGGGTAATTCAAGCAACAGGAATGTATTGTCATCAAGAATCATGGTGGATACTGCACCAAAATCAGAGAAGAAATCCTGCATTTCTTTATCATCTCTCATTTCTATGTCTGTTTTATGTTTTAAAACTATATTATAGCTTTCTGTATTTCTACCATAATGTAGAAAATGGCTATCAACATTACCTAGATTTACATTTCTGCCATCCAAGAGACCAGACAAAGACTAAGCTTGTTTAATCCTTATTTTAAATTTCCAAGAGGAAATTTACAATAGCATCAAAAAGAATAAAATACGTAGGGATACATTTAACAAAAAGATGTACAAGCTTCTCCCCTGAAAGTAATTAAAGAAGATCTAAATAAATGGAAAGACATCCCATCTTCCTCCAAATCTTCATAGATCTGAAGGCTCAATATTTGTAAAGATGGCAGTAGTCTCCAACTGTGTCTACACATTCAAAATAGTCCCTGTAAAAATCCCAGGTCCCTTCTTGGCAGAAATTGTGAAACTCATTCTAAGATTCATAGAAAAATGCAACTGACCCATTATGACAAAAACAGTGTTGAAATAGGACAATAAAATTAGAGGGCTCTTCTTCCTGGTTTCAAAACTTACTACAGAGCTACAATAATCATGACAATGTGGTACTGGCATTAAGTAGGCAGGTAGGTCAATGGGATAGAATTGAGACTCCAGAAATTAAACCCTTACATATTTAGTCAGTTGACTTCCTATAGGGACTTCCCAGGTGGCGCTAGTGGTAAAGAACCCACCTGCCAATGCAGGAGGTGTAAGAGAAGAGAGTTCAATCCCAGGGTAGGGAAGATACCCTAGAGGAGGGCATGGCAACCCTCTCCAGTATTCTTGTCTGAGAATCCCATGGACAGAGAAGCCTGGCGAGCTGCAGTCCATAGGGTTGCAAAGAGTTGAACATGAGTGCAGTGTCTTAGCATGCACACATGACCTTCTTTAGAGGTGTAAAGGTAATTTGATGATGAAAGAATAATCTTTTCAACAACTGGTACTGAGACTCCCACACACAAAAGGATGAAGTTGGACCTCCAAAATCACACTACACACTAAAATTAACTCAAAATGAATCACAGACTTACATGTGAAAAGTAAAACTATGAAACTTTTAGAAGAAAATACATGAGTATGTAAGTGTGTGTTCATGACCTTAAGTTAGGCAGTGGTTTCTTCAAGAAACACAAGAAGCACAGAGGCCAAAGAAAAGAATATAAATTGGACTATATAAAAAATCAGACCTTTCTACTCAAAGTAAGTGAAAAGACATCCTAATGACTGAGGAAAAATATTTTTTAAAATATTTCATTAAAAATAGACTTATTTCAAGAATATGTAAGTCACTCTTTCAAGTAAGTAATAAAAATATGCAATCAAACAGTGGTCAAAGGATTTAAATAGATGTTTAACCAAAGAAGGTAAATAAATGGCCAATAAGTCGTGGGAAGATGCTCAACATTATTAGTTATTAGGGAAATTCAAGTCAGTACCACAATAAGATGCCACTTCACACTAACTAGGATGGCGAAAATAGACAGTCACGAGTGTTGATGAGAATGTGGAGAAATTAGAACTCTTTGATTCATTGTAATAGAAGTGTGAAATAGTGCATCCACTTTGAAAAAGTTTGACAGTTCCTCAAAATGTATGATACATTAATTTTACCTCTTAGGTGTAAGACAAATAAAAACATAATACCACGCAAAAACTTGAACACAGATGTTCATAGCAAGCAGTGTTATTTTTAGTAGCCTGAAAGTGAAAACAACCCAACTCTCCAACAACTGATAAATGGGTTAGAACTGGTATATCCATACAATGAGATATTATTCAGCTATTTTTTTTAAAAAAGAGTGAAATACTAATGCATGCTCCATCATGGATAAACCTCAGAGACATTATGCTAAGTTAAAGAAAGCAGTCACGAAAGATCTATACCATATAAATACATTTTTATGAAATGTCCTTAATAGATCTGTAGAGACAGAAAGTACAACAGGGCCTTGGGGACAGGGGAAGAGGAGGAAAAATGGGATGTGATTGGCAATGGCATGGAGTGTTTCTTTTTTGGCTAATAAAAATGTTCTATGTGGATTATGGTGATGTTTGTAAACTCTGAATTTATTCAAACATTGAAGAGAAACTCCTCAGGGAAGGATCCTGAAGGCTTTAGTTGGGGCTCTGTGTCTACTCCCGGATGAGTCAACTGTGGCCAGAGGCAAGAAGTTATATTTTGTGAGTATGTCTGCTTCCACCTTCTGGTGCAGGAGATGCAGGTTCGATCCCTAGGTCGGGAAGATTCCCTGGAGT
This sequence comes from Muntiacus reevesi, assembly GCF_963930625.1. Classification (NCBI taxonomy): domain Eukaryota; kingdom Metazoa; phylum Chordata; class Mammalia; order Artiodactyla; family Cervidae; genus Muntiacus; species Muntiacus reevesi. Next base: position 93,188,213 of record NC_089252.1, read on the forward strand.
AGGAAATGGGAACTTACTCCAGTATTCTTGCCTGGAAAATTCCACAGACAGAGGAGCCTGGCGGAGTACGGTCTATGCGGTCACAAAGAGTTGGACACTGTGAGTGACTGCACACACATGCACTGCTTTTATAATTGTGTGGGTGGAAGTTGAGGGAAGGGGAAGAGACAGTTTTCATAAAGGATGGAGATAACAGAAGACTCGTAAGTATAAGTATTTCTTTAACCAGAGCACACTTAAGTACATGAGTATGTTGGATACAAATATGTTTTATTAAACTTACCTTTCTGTCTTTGATTTGGTCCATTGAAAAGATAGCTAGAACTTGCTTGTTGAAAACATTATTGAACATAATAGGCAATACAATGACTTAAAGACAAGTTTGACTCGATATTATTTTTCTTTGTCTCTGAAGAGACATTTTAACCAGAGGTTGTTGAAGCAGCTGGCATTTGTTTTATTTGCCTGTCCTCTCCAAACACAGACACTCCTATGTGAAATGCCACCTGGAGACAGTGGCCATGGCCCATAAATTTAATCACTAACCTTTAATTCATCGCTGGCAAAATCAGTTCTTGAAGCATCTAAGCTAATCACCCTTCTCTGACAATGCTAATCAATCGTTCAGCAGTCCACCTTTGGCTTAATTACTCTTGCACTACATTACATTTTCAAAATGTCAAGTATCTTCTGGAAAAGCAATAAATCATTCCTACATGATGTGAGTAGAGAGCCTGTTATTCCCTCACACTTGACCTTGGCTGTGTGAAGTTGAAATTGATTATTTGCTGCAGTGATACATTATAAGGAAGAGAGATTCAATAAGAATCATAGCATGCACAAAATAGGGAGCTTTTCAGCACAATCTTGCCTCACCTGAAATGAACCAGCTGCTGTCAGATGTTGTTTTTAGCAGTTGGCTAAATCCACCATAGAATTTCCTGAAACAGAGGAGCTGTGAGACTTTTACACTTCTGTGAATTTCTGTGGTCAAAGAAGTATAAAACTATCATCTTATCAGAAATCCAGCCAATCTCTTGCTGTAGATTCTAATCCAAAAATGACAGTTCATTTCCCTGATATTTTTCTCCAAATTACAAAAAAATAATCCACAGTACTTCTCAGAATATGAGAAGAAAGGAGTCAAGTGAAAGAAGAAAGCTCCATGTTGAGATTAAGTAGCCGATTGAGAGTTAGACCAGTGTTCGAATCCTGATCATATCACTCACTACCTTAGTGAAACTGGGCAAGTTATTTAACCTCTGTAAGCCTTGTTTTCCTCATTTCTGATTCCTGGAGAGCAGCGGTTCTCATCCAGAGGCAGTTTTACCCCCCAAGAGAGACATTTTATCATTAAAACTGGGAAAGGAGTACATCAAATGGGTGCTGGTCAGGGGTGATGTTAAACATTTTACAGTGTACAAAAGTGAAAGTGTTAGTCACTCAGACATGTCTGGTTCTTTGCGGCCTTATGGACTATAGCCCTCCAGACTCTCCTGTCCATGGGATTCTCCAGGCAAGAATATTGGAGTTGATTGCCATTCCCTTCTCCAAGGCATCTTCCCGACCTAGGGATCGAACCCAGGTCTCCTGCATTGCAGGTAGATTTTTTACTATCTAAGCCACCAGAGATAGCCCTTATTACAAGTGCTTTATTACAAGGCACTACCAAGAGAAACTCTTCTTTAGAGCAATTAGCACAGGTCTTGAAACCTAAATACTCAAGGAATCATTACCATTATCATTTTGGTTTATTCAATATAAGTAAAAGCCCCTCTCATCACAAATATAGATTTTCTCCTCTCTCCCTTTTCCCTATTGCAGCATAATCTTTAAATGTAACAGATATTCTATCTAGAGCTAATACTGGAATTATTTTCTTAATAAACATAATGGGACTTTTTCTTCTACTAGTATTAAGTTTCTTTGATTTCTTCACAAAATAGTAATTGCTACTCAGTTTTAATATTTTCCACCTGCCATGGATGAACATAGGATTCGACTTTTAAGAATCTCATTTAACCTTTCAAGGGCAAATTTATTTTTTCAACTTATGAACTCTTAGAGGTAAATCACAGGATGATAAAAATCATAGACATCATTGAGTCTAGTCTGACATGTAGCAGAACTCAATTGACTTTACAGTTATTACTCTTATTACCATCATAGATCAATAGCTCTATTCATGGATATATATTTTTTTAATTTAGTGGTACTCACCAGTTGCATTGGTCTTCCCTGGTGGTGCTTCCCAGGTGGAACCTGCCTGCCAATGCAGGAGACCTGGGTTCTATCCCTGGGTCTGAAAGATCCTCTGGAGGAGAAAATGGCAACCCATCCCAGTATTCTTACCTGGAGAATCCCTTGGAAAGAGGAGCCTGGCAGGCTGTAAGCAATAGGGTTGCAAAAAGACACTACTGAAGTAACTTAGCATGCACACACAGTTTGGAAGCTAGAAAAACCAGTTTGCTTGAATTCCCCTGTTCAGTAAGTCCTTACTTTGTCACTACCAATAAGCTTATTAGTAGAGGGGCCCTACAGACGCCCATTCACCATACTTCCTCTGGTTTGTGTTTCAGGGCTTGCCTCTGCCCTCTGAACTCACCAGGCTCCCTTGCCAGTTGGCCCCTGGCTCCATTAGCTCATGATAGACACTGACAAGAGAGAAAGCAGGAGAAAGGGAGTACCAGGGTCTGTGTGTTTCTGTCTGTCTGTCTGTCTGTCTGTCTGCTGCTTTTTAAATTGTCTCCTCTGTGATCCTGCCTCCAGCTAGGTTGGGTCCTAAAAACTGGTAACAAGCAGCTTCAACTTTTCCCTCAGTCCTAAAGGATGGTAGGTGCCTCCACTTTGACTAATCCCTTGGTTATCACACCATCTCATTTTCAGATCTTCCAACATTGTTTTTAGCCAATATCTTTTTTATTTGCTGGTATTTCCATGCTAGGTGTCTTTCATCTAACATAATTGTGCTCATATAATTTGAGAATATTCATTTCTGCTATACAGAATAAAATAAAGGACTTTCCTAATGATCCAGTGGTTATATTTTAGCACTTTCAGTGACAAGACCCTGGAAACTACAGTTATTTTACAATGTTGTGTTAATTTCTGCAGTACAGCAAAGCGATTCAGTTATATATATGTGTGTGTATGTATATACACACACATGCATTTTTGTTTTCTTTTCCATTTTGGTTTATCCTAGGATATTGAATATAGTTATCTATTTTCTCTATGTTGTTGTTAACCTATTCTATATATAATAGCTTACATCTGCTAACCCCAGCCTCCCTCTCCATCTCTCCCCATCCCTTCTCCCCCTTGGCAACCACAATTCTGTTCTCTATGTCTGTGAGTCTGTTTCTGTTTTGTAGATTAACTCATTTGCATTCTAGTTCAGATTCTACACATAAGTGATATTCCACATGTCATTTTGAATCAGGATTTGGCCCATCTGGAAACCTTGATATGTTTCTAGTGTCTGTGTATTGCACCTCAGGAATCATCTCCCCCAATCTAAAAAAGAAGGATTTTCCATTAGTCTTCTGAAAAATGAAATCTCAGCATGCCTGAGCTTGACTTGGACTTTGTTTATTTTCTCCGCTAAGTACAGTGAACCTCGTCTAGTAAGGCTTTCAATTAACATGGTCAAAAAGTACAAACTGACAAACAGGAACAGCACTGAAACCTGAAGCTATTCACCAAAAGAACATTAACATCACAACAGACTGGTTGATAATTTTAAAATCTGATGAGAGTCTTGGCTGGAAAAATGAGATAGACATCCCAGGTGATTTCTAAAGAGTTGAGTTGAATGAGGTCAACATCACACATAAAATGTGCATAGCTCTGTACTAGGCACTTGGTATAATTACCTCCTTTAATCCTTGAATAATTCCCAATGGTAGATACCATAACCCTTGCTTCAGAGGTTAGTCATCAGAGGGTCGAAAAAGTATAGGCCGCAGTCACAGAAGGAGGAAGTAGGCATTTAGCAATTAGCAACACAGACTGTGGAACCAGTTGTCTGGGTGCCATTACTAGCTCTGCCACTTTCCAAGTGAATGACTTGGGATGCTTCTTGATCTTTTGGTTTCTTTGTTTATCAAATGGAGCTAATTACAGTTTATACTTCAGGGAGTCATCATGAAGGTTCATCTTTTTAAAGAACATTGAACAACTACTACCCTAGACTAAGAGCTAAAAAAAGTATTAGTTAAATTTTTAAATCTAATCTGCTTTATCCCAAGTTCACTATATCCTGCTTCAATGTTCTAGACACTCTAGCCTTATTTTACAGAGTATGGGCTGTAAATGTCTTCAGCAGGTTTTCTGGAAGCAGAGCCTACAGTCGGGTTTAGGAGGCAGTGCTCTGAAGAAACCTCTAAGCAAGAGACCCGAGGCAAGGTAGGGTCAGGATGTGGCTTTGGGTGAAGTCTAGCCTCAGCCTAATTCCACTTTACTGAAAAGCTTTGAAGCAGAAATTGCACCCAAGAGTGTATTCCACCTTTTGGCAAGTGAAATAGGCTTTTGTTCTTTAATAACTGTGAGTCACTGGATATGATTGCAGAGAATGGGAGTAGGCATAAACAATAGCCCAAGAGCAGTTCTTCCTAGGCTTTAATAGGGAAAAGGGTAACAACTGAGGAATGGATACACAGAATCTGTTAAAAGGAGAATCCCAGGGGACTCATGTGAGTCATGTAGCTAGATTGCACCACTGGAGGGATCCGTAGCACTGGCATCAGCTATGAGTTTGTTGGAAAGACAGGACCATTGCAGGACCCACCCCAGATCAGAATCTGCATTTAACAAACATCTCTGAATGTTTGCACACTATTGAGAAACTCTGTTCTGCAAATGGGTTCTTTACTACTAGTACCACCTAGGAAGTCCATGGGGGTGGGTTAGTTGCTCAGTCATGTCCGACTCTTTGGCCCCATGGATTGTAGCCTGCCAGGTTCCTCTGTCCTTGAGGAAGGACAGGTCCGTGAGGTTCTGCACGCAGGAATACCATGCTTGCCATTTCCTTCTCCAGGGGATCTTCCCAAACCAGGGCTCTAACCCACATTTATGGTGTGTGTGTATGAAAGTTTTCAATATCATTCCTCAAAAAGCATTTTTATCAGAAAGTTTAAATTCCTAATATTCTAGTATTTTAGTATTAGCTTAATCGTAACTACAGGGTTCCCTTCAACAAGATGGGTGAAGAAGACAGTAAAGATTGTGTCTTAGAAACAGATAGGAAAACGAGAAGCAGATGACTAGCTTTAACAGCCCATGGCTAAAGTTTGCACAGTTTTCTAGAGTTGGAAAGTCTCCAGGAGCTCACTGATCCATAAAAGGAGGACATGCCACGTGCCAGCAGAGCACATGCTCTCCAGGGCCTGGCTCTAGCCAGGTTGTTTGGAGCAGCCATCCATGAACTTCACAAATATTTGTGTTCCTTTTATTGGGCACAGTTTTCCTTGCCAGGGGGCCAACTGAAAGCTACAAAATGCCCTGGAAAAAGAGATCCAATTTAGAGTTGTGATCTGTATAATTTTATAGACAAAGCAGGTGGCCAATATTTTGGATCATAATGTTTGTGAGATTGGACTTGAGGTTTTAGAATGACTGTGCAAAAAGAGGAATTCATAAGCCATCAGTATTTCTTGCCAGGGCTTCATATTTTTAGTAAGATTTAGTGAAAAAAGTATTTGTCTTATTCTTACTTCCTAGTCTCCTAGAATGCCTCCATATTTGTTAGTGTAATACCTCTTGTTGCTTGCTGAAAACAGATGTACATCTGTGAAAGAGGTTGTAGGTGCTTGTTCATGTCCATTTCTCATCTTTTTTTTGGGTGCCTGGGGATACTGTGCTTCCCAGACCCCTTTGGTTTAGACAGGGCCATGTAACTTAATTTTTGCCAATGAAATGTAAGTGGAAATAATATATAAAACTTCCAAGATGAAGCACTTAAAATTGGTGTGATAAGCCATTTTTTAATATGGTGGTGGTTCAAGTTGAAGAGAGTCTGGGCCTCTGGATCATGGAAAAGTGGGAGTCCCCAGTTACCTACTTGACTTCACATGAAACACATTGGCTGAACCACTGAGATTTTGAAATTGTTCTTTTGTGGAATCTTGCCGTTACTTACCTTTGTTAATAAAACATAAGCAATCAATATCATGGGATGTTTTTTGCTATAATATTAATGTAGTCTGAAAGCAGTGGATTTGAAGACAAAGACTCAAGTCTTTGCTCCAACACTTAGCTAAGTGTGTGACATTAGGAAAATCATTAACCATCTCTGGTCTTAAGTAAAATTAGATTGAGCTACATCATCTTTGAGATCTCTTCTTCTCAACTCTTGTACCCTATAATTCATTGAAAGCCCATATATATCATTTTTAACTTATTGTCTAAAGCTTCTTCATACTTTGCATAATTATTATAAATGATAAATTTATGTAAATACAAGTACATGCACTCTGCAAATCCTAAGAGGATATTTTTTAAAGGAGTCATAAAATCACTTTGTGCCTTAAAAAAATTATTTTTTATGAAGAAGTTTCCGTCAGTACATAAGTTATGTTTACAGGGCCGTGCCTTGTATTTGCCTGATTTATTTATCTGCCTGGTTTACAACCAGGAGAGTCTTTCAAAGAAGACTTCGTTGTCATAGTGAGGGGTATACCTGAAAAATCAGTGATATAAAACTGAACTGTTTCTGCTACCACTAAATAGATTAATTTCCATCAGGGTTTTATCCCATTCGAGTCTCCAAGTGGAACAGTGGAGATTAAGGTAAATTACAGATGGGAAGTTTTTCTGGTATTTTAGGAGTAGTTATATGACCCTCTAGGGCTGCACTTAGTAAAGAACTTATGTGTAGATTTCCTTGGTGGTGGTGGTGTAGTCGCCAAGTTGTGTTCGACTCTTGCGACCTGCCAGGATTCTCTGTCCATGGGATTCTCCAGGCAAGGATACTGGAGTGGGTTGCCATTTCCTTCTTCAGTAGGTTTCCTTGGGGGCCTTAGGTTGCTCCAAACTCTTGTTTTGTTTCTAGGGACAGTGCTGTTGCTATGACATCCAGTCTCCCACTCCATTCCCAATGTGTTCACTGCCCTTCTTTCATCTCTGGTCTTGGACATGTCAGATTTTATGCTACTGAGCTTGGACTGCAGTGAACAGTGATACTTTCCACCCTCCTTTGGGGGAAAAGGGACACAAACTGTCCACATTTGATGTGAGAACCATGCTTGTTATAGATTTTTAAATGCTGAGGCCTGAACATCGATCTGAGGGAAAATAGCAGGGGACAGGATTGGGGAAGAGAGAAAATTGGGGTGAGAAAGGGCACATGAGGAAATGCATTGATTGTTTCAGATGATGCTTTGTTGTTTGTGAAATAAATGTATCCTCTGAACTCGGGTCATCTTTTCAGAATTCTTTTGAAAACATGGATGTATTTTCTTTCTCACTGCCTGTCTGTTTCTGACTTGTCCTCTCTGGGGCTATTTCAGCTGCTGCCCTGGTGTTTCTGCATAAATTGTGTTGAGCACACTGTTTGCGTTTGCCACCATTCCAGGAGGAAAGTTCTTTAGACACAACCATCTCTGTCTTGACAGCCCAAATGCATGTTTGGGAACACCAGAGAATAAACCACTTCCATCTCCCAGGAAACGCAAGGGAAACTGCTTTCTTAATACAGGGCAGACAGAAGATAGGTTTTTCTCATTTTTTCAGGGTGATTGAAATTCTGTGAGGACAGACTTTAGCATAGGAGACTTGGGAAAGGGTTGTTTGTTTGCACTTGGTCCTTTTGTTTTTGTACTTCAGAATTGGATTGGAAACCTAAGTGCTTCTCAATTGTTCCTCCTCAAGTGTAGATAAATAATAGTAATAACTGCTATTATAAAATTGAACATTTTCCCTACTAATTCTTACTGAAAACAATATTATTCAAATTTTAGTGGTATGTTTTACAGTATTTTTTGCTCCTAATCTTAGTTCTTTAGAAAGAAGTCTAAATTCTGTTGAAATCTTTAGAAGTAAAGTTTAATCTTATTTTTAGTCTTCGACTTCAAGCACACATTTGTCCTTTCCCAATTGGTTTCTTTCCTGATATATCTTACTGACTTTGAAATTGTGTTTGTGTCTTCACTGCTTTCTACTCACTGTTTGTCCACCAGTGTGCATTTGCTGCCTTCCCTCTCTTTCTGAAAACATGACAGTTTTTCTATAAAATTGTTTTGTTCTGCCCTCTTTTCCTGTATAACTCTATTCCCAAATTATTTTTTCTTTACCTTTTCCTTCCCACTTCTATCAGAATCTGAATCAATTCTACTTGCTTTTACCCTACTGGCAATTGTTAACTAGAGTGTAGAATAACAAATTGACTTACTTGTTTATTAAGAAATTTTTTTTCATTGTATTTCTTATAAGGGTGACATTCTTCCCATGCCTTGATAGCACCGAGAAGGAAAATGTCATTCCACAAATTCATCCTCTACCATGATCTTGTGCTTGGTAAAATATTGCTGATTTCATTTTATAATAGATTAAAGATAGACAGAAATGTTTGATAATTCTTATCTAGAGGGAGGAATCTCCTCTCCCCTGAACCTGGGTGCAGTCTGTGACTACTCAGATAGAATTTGGTGAAAGTCTGACTGTGCAGTGAGAGGGCCCAGGCTCGGACAGGTTGTGCATCTCTACATCCTCTCTGGTTGGAACACTCACTCTTGGAGCATTCAGTCACCATGAAAAAGTATGACTCCTTTTGATCATAGGAAAAGCCACAAGGAGGCACTTCTTGTGGTAGTCCCAGCTAAGCTGAGCCTTCCAGCCAAGGATCCAGGTACACAAAGTGAAGCCATCTCAGACGTTCAGACCAGCCCATCTGTTAATCAGTACCACCAAGTGACCTCATTCAAAATCATCAAGGGCAGAAAAACCATCCTGTTAAACTGTACCCGAGTTTCTGACCCATAAAATTCTGAAATATCATGAAATGGTTGCTATTTTGAGACATTATGTTTTGGAATGATTTGTTACACAGAATTTAATAACTGTAATGCCCTTAATGCTGGGAATTTTACTGTGGGCTGGTGGGGCCTTGGAGGAACACTTAGGCAAAACATAGTTTCTCCTTTGGGCCATCTTGTACCCTGAGAAGGAGCTGATCACACTTCTTCTGACCTCTTGAACAAAAGGATAATATCCTGCTTAGCCTGCAGCTACTGTATGTAATTTGAACCCCAATCGTATATTCATGGTGTAAAAATTTTAATTTATTTTTTTCAAACACCTTCTGCTTTAAGCTTTCATTCCACTTACACGAGTCATCAGAGAATCCTTCCCTTTCCTTGGTGTCAGCAAACTACAGTTTCTAGGCTGCGTGTTTTTGTATGCCCTGCAAGCTTACAATGCTTTTTTTTTATGAATATGAAAAGGATTGTTTTTAAAAAAAATAGGAACAAAGAATATGCAACGGAGACAAAATATGGCATCCAGATTCTAAACTATTTGGTATTTGACCTTTCACAGAAAAAAACTTGCCCATTCTTGGTACAAAGAATTGAAGTAACTAACAGTCTGCAGTTGTCATCTTTATATGGGATGTATATAAAAACCTCTGGGATACCTGCTCTTGTGCTTAGATAACAGACATCAGCTGACATACAATTTCCCCCTCGTCTCATCTAGAAGTTTTATCTAATAGTTCTGTTTTTCTTCCCCAGGACTTACCTCTGGACTAGCAATGGAAGAGGTTCAGGATGTATACATTATTTACTGAGCTTCCACTTAATGGCAGGCACTGTGCTGGGCACTTTGATAGACCAGTGAACAAACAAAGATCCTTGCATCATTCTAAAAGAGGTAGCAGACAATAAACCATAGGGAAAAAATGAATATATACATTATCTATTTACTAAAAGCATGTAGTACTAAAGTATATATGAAAAGTACAGTCAAAAAAGAACAGATAGAAGACAATAGGAGGGAAAAGTTGGAGGTGGAGAGTCTTAGGGCAGGCCTTATTGAGGGTAAGTATTTGAGTAAAAACCTGAAGGAGGTCAGTAAATGAGCCATGTCGATATCTGTCTCGGAGATGAGTGTGCCGAGGTACTGAAGACAGCAGTATGCCTGACATGTTCAAGCACCATGAGGGAAGGTGGTGTAAATGCAAAGGAATGTAACCAGAAGGAGAGCAGGGTTATGTGTGCAGAGTTTTGTAATCCTTGTTAAGATCTTTTTGGTTTTCGACTCTGAATACCACCAGGAGCCTTGACAGAGTTTTGAGCAGAGGACTTGGTCTGATTTGGCCGAGGCTACAACAGAGATCACTTTGTCTGCTCTGCTGATATCAGATTGGGGGAGGTGGGGTGGGGCAAGAGTAAAAACAGGTATACTTACTGGGAAGCTACTGCAATAACCTAGCATATTATTATAATAGCTCAAATTTAAGGTGACCCCATGGAGATGGTTAAAAACCATGACCTCCCTGTCCATCACCAACTGCCAGAGTCCACCCAAACCCATGTCCATTGAGTCGGTGATGCCATCCAACCATCTCATCCTCTGTCATCCCCCTCTCCTCCTGCCCTCAATCTTTCCCAGCATCAGGGTCTTTTCAAATGAGTTAGCTCTTCACATCAGGTGGCCCAAATATTGGAGTTTCAGCTTCAACATCAGTCCTTCCAATGAACACCCAGGACTGATCTCCTTTAGGGTGGACTGGTTGGATCTCCTTGCAGTCCAAGCAACTCTCAAGAGTCTTCTCCAACACCACAGTTCAAAAGCATCAATTCTTCAGCACTCAACTTTCTTTATAGTTCAACTCTCACATCCATACATGACCACTGGAAAAACCATAGCCTTGACTAGATGGACCTTTGTTGACAAAACAATGTCTCTGCTTTTTAATATGCTGTCTAGGTTGGTCATAAGGTTGCTGCTGTTATTTCGTACCCTTTTTTAAATCACAAAAGTCATATTTTCCTTTGTGTCTTTTTGAGTATAGTTATGAGATGCCTTAAAATCCTTGTCTGCTATATCAGTACCTGGTTCATCTCACATCTGGTCTTTGTTGATACTCTTGAATATAGATTGCATTTCCCTGTGTCTTCATGTTATAAGAAAATTGGGATGATATTCTAGATATTGAGTATGATTATATCAAAGAAGCTCTGGATTCTGGTATGTTCCTTTGAAAACTACTGATGATTTTTGCAAGTTAACTGAACTCAAACTGCAGACTTTTCCTCCCCTGCCATGAGCATCAGCTGAAGTCTTTCCAGCTCTTTTAGCCTTGGATGGGTTGTTTGCGGTCTTCCCATGCATGTGGGATGTTGGGATGTGGTGGGGCGGAGTTGGGGGGGTGGTGGCAGGAGTGGGGTTGGGAGGCGGGTGGTCAGTCACAGACTGGGACGAGCTTTATGCACGAAACTGAGGACACTGTCTGTACCTCTTCTTTCTGTGATATCTCCCCTCACTTTGCTTATTTTCAAGCCACTTAACTGTGAGTTGTTCTGAGTTTGCTTTGACCCAAATGGCAGAGTAGGGACTTCCCTAAGGCTAAAAGCCATCAAAATGGGAGACTCACCAAGTGCTGTTCCCTTTTTTTGTTTTGTCAAGTGTCTACCCTCCTTCCACTGTTTGCTTTCCTCTAGTGGTTCTCACAGGCCTGTAGATAGTAGTTTTGTAGTTGTTTGCTCCAAAAATGTTAGCCAAATGAGAACTGTTCAAATATTACCCACAATGAAACCACCTCCTACTTTTTGCAAGTCTGCAGTTACTCATCTCTCTTCCATTATTCAAGAGCCCATTGCAGGGCTGTATTTCATGCATCTCTCTTTCTGTTGCCCAGAGGCTTGTACTCAGTGTGTGATCCCTGGGCTGACAGCGTTGGCCTCACCTGGGAGCTTGTTAGAAATGCAGACTCTCCCAGATTACTGAATGAGAATCCGTACTATAACAATACCCCAGGCAATTCATAGGTACATGCAATTTGATAAACTCTGGCATAGAGCACGCTGAAGGCCACACTGCAAATGCTAATTGAAAGTATAAATAAATAAATTCTTCACCTAGATGTTTACTACTAAGTGTATATATTTGCATTGAGAAATCATTTTGCTCTCAAATTTTAATAACAGCATTTGGTTTTGTTTATCTTTGTCCTTAAAAAAACAAAAACAAAAACCCTCTTTCTAAACTAATAGATAAGGTTGGCAAATGTGAATCTGAACACTAAAGGAGAGATATTTTAAAGGGTCATATCATAAAATGGAAAGTATGACCACTACATTTATAAAAGAACCAGCATTATGCGTGGTTGTAATTAAAATAAGAAATTTTATGAATCACATCTTCTGTCTACTTTTTTAAAAAAGCTATTCCCCCAGCCTCTAGGCTATAGATAAAAATCTCTTTCAAAAAGAATTTCCCGCCCCCATCCCATGCATAAATTCATCCAGATGAAAGCATTCTTTTTTATTGGCAAGCAAAACTGATGATAATTATGGGTCCTGGCAAAGCAAATCCTGTCATAAAAATATTTCTGATAAATGTCTATAGTTTAAAAAACTACAAAATAATTTTCAAATACAGAACATAGAGGAAACTTGACACAAACCAAATGAATTCATTTCCTTTACATTTAAAAATCATTCTACTTGATTACAAAAAATTTTCACTCTTCTTCAGCTAATAGTAACTCAATGTAATTTTATATGCATTGCATTCTTTAAAGGAAAATCATAATTTAAAAGCATGCAAATGGAATGCTAGTGAACAAAAGAACTGTCAAGTAGAAAAAAGTCATAAAGCAGGAAAAAAAGAGAATCATCAAGAAGAATTTGTAACACATACCTAAAAGGGCAACAAAAGCATGTTTATGCACCATGAGCATGATAATTATTTTGCCCACAGGTATAAAAACAATATCAAACTTCTTACCATAATGAAATTAATTATCAGTTATCTGATATTAATTATCAGTTATCTCCAAGTTATCAGTAATTTTTACTGCCACATAGTAGGTGAAAGTTAGTGTTTTCTTTTTTTTTTTTTCTGTTCTGAGCATATGATGTTATTAAGTAAGTGCTAATTTGTGAAAATAATACTATTAAATAAGAATGCAACAACACATTTAATAATAAACCTTCTTTTAAAAGAAAAGTGGCATTTTCATCTGTATGCCAAAATAAATTTCCTTGATAAATACCTGTAGTAGCTCTCAACACTTAAAATCAGCTAATAATTGAGAGCTATGAGTTCTCAAATCATAGAAAAGAATCAGCAGTGGAAATATTACAGATATGGATAAATAATTGTCAACTTTAAAAGGATGTATTCCAGTTTTTAACTCAAGTGGCCATTGGGATTGGCCAAGAATACCTCATTAAACTAATTTGGTGCAAGGCTCAGACTGATCCAGTGGACCAAGGTCCTACATCCATTCCCCCTGGCTTCCCAGCAGAATCACTGATGATGGAGATGTGAATCCATCTCTGTGGACTCTGCAAGTATTGAAGGATCATAAGGAACATGAGTTCTAGGACCAAACACATCTTTGATTTAAATCCTGGTTCTGCCATATCAATACGGTGTGACCTTTTTGGCAGTTTAATTAACTTTTAAGCTTCTGTTTCTTCACCTTTGGATTAAGGAAGAGTTAATAATCTCCCATATGTCATAGGATTATTTAAAGCATGAAATGAGACAATTTATGTCATTATTATAGTATTTCACTGAGAGTAAGTGCTGTTCAGATGGTTTCTTTACTTCCTCCTCCTCCTCCTCTGTTGTTGCCATAAATGAATTTTCAGGAGTAAAATCTATTGAGTGAATGATAAGTGGTGCCAGCCATGACTCTGAAACAGTTAATGTCTAGAGCAGTGCTGTCCAACAGATTACATTTGAAGATGGAAGTGTTCTAGCCTGTGCTGCCCAGTATGGTACCCACTAACCAACCACCTGTGGCTTAGGGGCACTTAAAGTGTGGCTGGTGCAACTGAGATGCTAAATTTTGTTTCATTTTTAAAATTTTATTTTTATTGAAGTGCAGTTGGTTTATACAGAGAAGGTAATGGCAACCCACTCCAGCACTGTTGCCTGGAAAATCCCGTGGACAGAGGAGCCTGGTAGGCTGCAGTCCATGGGGTTGCTAGGAGTCAGACATGACTGAGCGACTTCACTTTCACTTTTCACTTTCATGCATTGGAGAAGGAAATGGCAACCCACTCCAGTATTCTTGCCTGGAGAATCCCAGGGACGGGGGAGCCTGGTGGGCTGCCGTCTATGGGGTCACACAGAGTCGGACATGACTGAAGTGACGTAGCAGCAGCAGCAGCAGCAGCAGTTGGTTTACAGCATTGTGTTAATTTCTGCTGTACAGCAGTGAGGTTCTAAATTTTAAATTTTGTTTAACTTTAATTTAAGTGCAAATTGAGCCACATGTGGTTAATGGCTACTGTATTGGATGGTGCAAATCTAAAGCAAAGATCATAAGCTTAAGTGCATAAAGGGAGAAGACAGGTGACAAATCAGTGAAGTGAGCTGAGTCTATGACAGGGTGTGGACTTATGGAAATTACAGACATAGGAATGCCTTGTTTAAAGGAGTCTCAGCCAGTACTAGCCTTAGTCAATGCTGCTGGGTAGGTGTTTGTCCAGCTTTCCTCATGTTTCAGGAGAAGCCAGAAATGCAAGTTTGCTTGCAAAGTCTTACTATTCTTTAATGCGTCAACAAGTTTTAAAAAATTTGGAGCACTCCAAGCCAAACAAAATATATTTACCAGCCAGGTGTGGGCCATGAAACAGCAGTCTGCAGCCTCTACTTGAGAGCCCACCCCTAAAAAATTATGAAAAAAAATCACCAAATTACACTGCCCATAGGAAGAGCAGGGGTCGTCAGCCTTGTTACATGTCAAATAGATTTGAGGAAGTGGGACTTCTTAGGAACCCCATTAATGATGACCTCATTGCCTACATCAAACCTTCAGAAGCTGTCTCATTCCTGGGTCCTCATTCCACATGGCTTATAAACTGAAAGAACCTAGTCTAAGAAAGAAGAATCCTGCAAAGACATTAGTGTTTCCTGGTCCAGCTCACCACCAACACTTGGTGTCCATTGGTATAAGCATCTCCCCCTAAAAGAAAAGTGACAGAAACAGGAACCAGATCAGTCTTCCGTGTTCTAAATTCTTAAGATTCTGGCAAGCCTCAACTGATGGAAAAATGGAAGGGCTTCTGTCCTGCCTGAACGTGAAGCTCTCTGGCATCTGATGACTCTGTGAAGCCACCAGGGTTTTCCCGTGCTGTATTTGTGTATTCATTCCCTCAATTTCAGCCTTGTCTTCATGTAGGAGCCAAACATAAAAGTAACACATCATCTGAAGTAAGAGCACTATTTTTGGCCTCAGGCCCAGGATTCAGACTGTCCGTTTACTATCTGTGTGGCTTTAAGCAAGAGACTTTTTTTAAGAGCATCGAATTTTTATTTCAGTTAATTCACATAATGCCTGTTCTTTTTTTTAATGAGATATAGTTAATTTGCAATGTTGTGTTCATTTCTGTTGTACAGCTACATATATACACACAGATTCTTTCCCTTCTAGTTTATTGCAAGATATTGAATATTGTTGCCTGTGCTATATAGTAGTACCTTGATGTTTATCAATTTTATACAGGGTAGCTAAGCATGAGACTTCTTAATACCTCATCCACACAATGAGAAAAGTGAGAGTATCTTCCCTATAAGTTGGTGAGAAGATTAGATGACAAAAACATGTTAAGGGCTAGTATAATCAGGAAGCTCTCAACTGGGTGGGGGGTGGGGGAGATGTTTACGTATAATGGATGAATCTTTGCTCCATACAGTAGCATTCCAAGGGGAGGGTATAGTGGGGGTTATCTCTCTCAGTCAAGAGGAGTATTTTATCATTGACTTTATTTAGAATTACTGGTGTAGGTGATAATTAAAGACAGATTGACTTTTCAGTTCAGTTCAATCTCTCAGTTGTGTCTGACTCTGCGACCCCATGGACTTGCAGCACTCCAGGCTTCCATGTCCATCACTAACTCTGGAGCTTGCTCAAACTCATGTCCATCGAGTTGGTGATGCCATGTGACTATCTCATCCTCTGTCGTCCCCTTCTCCTCCTGCCTTCAGTCTTCCCCAGCATCAGGGTCTTTGCTAATGAGTCAGTTCTTTGCATCAGGTGGCCAAAGTATTGGAGTTTCAGCTTCAGCATCAGTCCTTCAAATGAATATTCAGGGTTGGTTTCCTCTAGGATTAACTGGTTTGATCTCCTTACAGTCCAGTTCAGTTACTTCAGTTCAGTCACTCAGCTGTGTCTGACTCTTTGTGACCCTGTGAACTGCAGCCAGCCAGGCCTCCTTGTCCATCACCAACTCATGGAGCTTGCTCAAACTCATGTCCATCGAGTCGGTGATGCCATCCAACCATCTCGTCCTCTGTCATCTCCTCCTCCTGCCTTCAGTCTTTCCCGGCATCAGGGTCTTTTCAAATGAGTCAACTCTTTGCATCAGGTGATCAAAGTATTCAGCTTCAAAATTAGTCCTTTCAATGAATATTAAGGACTGATTTCCTTTAGGATGGACAGGTTGGATCTCCTTGCAGTCCAAGGGACTCTCAAGAGTCTTCTCCAACACCACAGTTGAAAAGCATCAATTCTTCGGTGCTCAGCTTTCTTTATAGTCCAACTCTCACATCCATACATGGCTACTGGAAAAACCATAGCTTTGACTATACATATCTTTGTCGTCAAAGTAATGTCTCTGCTTTTAAATATGCTGTCTAGGTTTGTTTTAAAATCCTCTGTAGACATCGCACTCCATTATTATCTGCTCCTAAGGAGACTGCTGCCACTGGCTTTTAGTGCATCTAGTGATGCACTAGATGCACTCGATGCATGACTGGCTTCGTATTTATCCTTTATGTGGTCTTGCTCTCTGAGTATCTTTATTACTGTTTTTAGTCCCTGTTGGCCCCTTAGCTGATTTGTGTATATTATAATGATGAGTTGAAAATAGGCTCCATGCAAACAGATACTGAGCATTTACGACACAGGATGACCACCTTGTACCAGTTTGCCTAGGACTTTCCCAGTTTGAGCACTAAAAGTCCCATGTTCCCTCAGTCCTGTGCAACTGGTGGGTAGTTGGTTATCTTACACATGCCAGACACTAAGGAAAGATAGTGGAAAGGTAAGAAGCCAGGTTCTAATAACAGTAGTTTGAATATTATTTGGTGTCGTATCAGTGGAGAAAGAAGTACAATTGACCCTTGGAACAGCACAGGTTTAAACTGTGTGGATACACTTACATGAATTATTTTTCAATAAATACATGCAGTACTACGGGATTCCAGCTTGATTGAATCCACAGACACATAACCATGGATACCAAAGAACTGCAGATCCTGAGGGTGGACTGTAAATTATAGAGACATTTTTGACTGTGAGAGCTGTCTGAGCCCCTAACCTCCATATTGTTTAGAGGTCACCTGTACTCACCAGAGAGAGAGGAAAAAAACATGTTTAAGAACTTGGCTAACACACGCCTTGCCTAGATCCCCTGCTTTTGACATCATGCAAACATCTCCTTCCACCCTCTGATCACGTCCATGTATCCATACTCATTTAGCCGAACCTGGAAGTACGGAGTTAGCAACCAGGTCTTCATGCCCTTTCTTGTCTTCCATGTTTGTGATGGGTCTGCTCAGAGAACGTTCAACATGCTCTAAAGGAGGCCACACAGACGTGCAGCCTGGGCCAAACTGATCATCGCAGAATTGATAATAGGCCTTTTGTATTCACATTCTATTTAGATTATTGTACACAGCAGGTGACAGGTGTTCAGAGAACATTACCCAATCTGCCTGTTGCCAAGAACATCCTGAGACCAGCTGGGGCAGGGAGCCCAAAGGAAATCCCCAGGGTAATTTAATAGTTCACAGGGCTTTGGGTTTGTGAGGATTACAACCAAGAATTAAGGTGGTATTGACCACCCACTTAAGAAGGGGCTTTGTGCTTTTCCCTTCTACACCTACTATTTTTGTTCCCAAGGAAATTGCTGCATGGTGACCTTCTTTCTCCCCACTTAACATGAGAAAGAGTGAAATAGAAAGCCTCTAGTAAAGGAGAAGCCTGCTTTAAAACATCCATTATTGGGTACACTAGTTTGGGGTGGATGGGAGTTATTTAACTCTCTTTTAACAAGATCTATACCAGAGTCAGATGTTTCAGGAAGACTGTAGAATGCAACTTTCAGGATCAGAAGTTCGTTCTGAAATAGAACTAGACAAAACATTTCACTCGATTTCTCAGAATTCATATTTTAGATTCACAGCTAAAGTTTTCACACTTAATAGAGCCACTGCCTTGCTGTGTGTTCAGAAATCTACCTACAGTTGGCCTTGCTTTTGAGTATTTCTCCCCTGCTTTCTCAGGCAGTTTGGTTATTCAGAAGAAGTTTGGGTCAAAATTCACGTATTGGCTCATTCCCCAAACATTTACTAAACATGCCTACAACACACTACGTGAGACAGGATTCATTCCAGCATCCGTCCCACAGATATCTCTGGAGATCTGCTATGTGGCAAAGGTCTAAGCAAGGCTGTGAAAACATGTTCTATACAAGGAGCTTACATTCCAACAGGTCAGACAGAACCATCTGGTGATACTTGCTATGGACAAAAGTGGAGTGGAGTAAGGGAGGAGTGAGAAGTGATGGGGTAAGGGAGTAGAAGAGACTATTTGAGCAAAAAGTTGAAAATGATGAGTGAATTGGCCAAGTGGACATTTGGGAACAAAACGTTCCTGGCAGGAGAACAGGCTGTGCCAAGGCCCTGTGGCAGAGGATACCTGAAATGTTTGAGGCCACAGTAAGGACTTCAGCTTCACTGAGTGACACAGGAAGCCTTCATAGGGTTTTGAATAAAGAAGTGAAGGAATCCAATCAGATCTTATCAAGATCATCCTGATTACTGTATGAAGATCATTAAAAATCAAGAATAGATTTAAGGAGACTTCTGAGAGGGCTGTGAAATTTTCCAAGGAAGAAAATACAATGCACAAATACATAATTCTAGCTCTCAATAAGCTTATAGGCTACTGAAAAGAGATCTTTGCAGCATTTTGTTTAAAATGAGGTAAAATGGAATAAGGAAAAGCAAGCCAAGGAAACGCTGGTTAATTGCTTCCATTAGGGAAAACCTTCTTGGAGAAGATGTCTGTGAGAAAGACTTCTTTTCATTCTTTTAAGACCTTCTTCATTCTCTCCTCTTTCTCTTATTTCTTCTCTCTCTCCATCTTTCCATATCCTTCTCTCTCTTTTTCTTATGTAATATCTTTTTAGCTTTAGTATTAGTTAATCTGGAGAAGGAAATGGCAACCCACTCCGATATTCTTGCCTAGAGAATTCCATGGACAGGGGAGCCTGATGGGCTGCTGTCCATGGAGTCGCATAGAGTTGGACACGACGGAAGCGACTTAGCTTGCATGCATGCATTGGAGAGGGAAATGGCAACCCACTCCAGTATTCTTGCCTGAAGAATCCCAGGGAATGCATGTAAATCCATGGCTGATTCATGTCAATGTATGACAAAAACCATTACAATATTGTAAAGAAATTAGCCTCCAACTAATAAAAATAAATGAAAAAAAAAAAAAAGAGAAGCCCAGGGATGGAGGAGCCTAGTGGGCTGCCGTTCATGGGGTCGCAGAAAGTCGGACATGACTGAAGCAACTTAGCAGCAGCAGCATTAGTTAGTCATTCATAATACTGAAATCAGATTGATAATATTCTTTGCAGCCAAAGATGGAAAAGCTCTATACAGTCAACAAAAACAAGACCAGGAGCTGACTGACTGTGGCTCAGATCATGAATTCGTTATTGCCAAATTCAGGTTTAAATTGAAGAAAGTAGGGAAAACCACTAAACTGTTCAGGTACTACCTAAATCAAATCCCTTACAATTATACACGGAAAGTGAGAAATAGATTCAGGGGATTAGATCTGATAGAGTACCTGAAGAACTGTGGACAGAGGTTCGTGACATTGTACAGGATAGGGATTGAGACCATCTCCAAGAAAAAGAAATGCAAAAATGCAAAAATAGCGGTGAAAAGAAAAGCAAAAGGCAATCGGGTAAAGGAAAGATATACCCATTTGAATGAACAGTTCCAAAGAAGAGCAAGGAGAGATAAGAAAGCCTTCCTCAGTGATCAGTGCAAAGAAATAGAGGAAAACAATAAAATGGGAAAGACTAGAGATCTCTTCAAGAAAATTAGAGATTCCAAAGGAATATTTCATGCAAAGATGGCCTCAACAAAGGACAGAAATGGTATGGACCTAGCAAAAGATATTAAGAAGAGGTGGCAAGAATGCACAGAAGAACTAAACAAAAAAGATCTTCATGACCCAGATAATCATGATCGTGTGATCACTCACCTAGAGCCAGACATCCTGGAATATGAAGTGAAGTGGGCCTTAGGAAGTATCACTAGGAACAAAGCTAGTTAGTGGAGGTCATGGAATTCCAGTTGAGTTATTTCAAATCCTAAAAGATGATGCTATGAAAGTGCTGCACTCTACATGCCAGCAAATTTGGAAAACTCAGCAGTGGCCACAGGACTGGAAATGGTCAGTTTTCATTCCAATTCCAAAGAAAGGCAATGCCAAAGAATGCTCCAACTACTGCACAATTGCACTTATCTCACACACTAGTAAAGTAATGTTCAAAATCCTCCAAGCCAGGCTTCAGCAGTACGTGAACCGTGAACTTCCAGATGTTCAAGCAGGTTTTAGAAAAGGCAGAGGAACCAGAGATCAAATTGCCAACATCCACTGGATCATTGAAAAAGCAAGAGAGTCCCATAAAAACATCTACTTCTGCTTTACTGACTATGCTAAAGCCTTTGACTGTGTGGATCACAACACACTGTGGAAAATTCTTCAAGAGATGGGAATACCAGACCACCTGACCTGCCTCCTGAGAAATCTGTTTTCACGTCAGGAAGCAACAGCTGGAACTGAAAATGAAACAACAGATGGGTTCCAAATTGGGGAGGGAGTACGTCAAGGTTGTATATTGTCACCGTGCTCATTTAACTTATATGCAGAGTACATCATGCGAAATGCTGGACTGGATGAAGCACAGCTTAAAACAAGATTGCCGGGAGAAATATCAATAACCTCAGATATGCAGATGACACTACTTTTACAGCAGAAAGCAAAGATCTAAAGAGCCTCTTGATGAAAGTGAAAGAGAAGAGTGAAAAAGTTGGCTTAAAGCTCAGCATTCAAAAAACTAACATCATGTCGTCTGGTCTCATCACTTCATGGCAAATAGACGGGGAAGGAATGGAAATAGTGAGACTTTATTTTGGGGGGCTCCAAAATCACTGCAGATGGTGACTGCAGCCATGAAATTAAAAGACACTTGCTCCTTGGAAGAAAAGTTATGACCAACCTAGACAACATAGTAAAAAGCAGAGACATTACTTTGCCAACAAAGGTCTGTAGTCAAAGCCATGGTTTTTCCAGTAGTCATGTATGCATGTGAGAGTTGGACTAAAGAGAAAGCTGAGTGCCAAAGAATGGATGCTTTTGAACTGTGATGTTGGAGAAGACTCTTGAGAGTCCCTTGGACTGCAAGGAGAGCCAACCATCCAACCAGTCCATCCTAAAGGAAATCAGTCCTGAATATTCATTGGGAGGACTGATATTAAAGCTGAAACTCCAATACTTTGGCCACCTGATATGAAGAACTGATTCATTGGAAAAGACCCTGATGCTGGGAAAGACTGAAGGCGGGAGGGGAAGAGGACGACAGAGGGTGAGATGGTTGAATGGCATCACCGACTCAATGGGCATGAGTTTGAGGAAACTCCGGAAGTTGGTGATGGACAGGGAGATCTGGCGTCCTGCTGCTGTCTACAGGGTCGCAAAGAGTCGGACACGACTGAGCGACTGAACTGAACTGACTGAATCATTCACAAAAGCTAACTTTTATGTTGCCTTTACAGTACCTTCTTCTTACTGCTCTCAAATGTGATATTTCACTTATCTCCCCTCAAGTCAGTAGAGTTCAATACATTGAATACTGTTTTAAAGAAAATTTTAAGCACTGAAAGGTGGATTTTTATATTCAAACTATGATAATTTATTAAACTGATTAAAGTAGTGTTTGAAATGAAGGAAGTGCAAGTGGTGAAGGAAGTAGAGATGCAGTTCAATTAGCAGAACAGCCATAATGGCTGGAGTGGAGTCACGGGCCCATGGAGATTTGGTACACCATTCTCGGTTCCTCTATGACTGTTTGAAATTTTCTCTAATAAAACATTTAAAAACCTCATTATCATGACATACTGCCATCTGTGATACAAAACGTTTGATATCTTTTAGAAATGATATCTTTGAAAGTCTTTTTTTGTTGGGAACTGATCTCTGAATTGAATGGTTTGTAAGAGTGAACATCTCCAGAAGTAACTTTTAAGTATATAAGCAGACTCGTGCAGCTTTTCCTTTACATCTTGAATTTGACTTAATGACATAACATCCCTATTGTACACTTAGTTCCATAATATTGACTTTCAGTTTGATAATGAATAAATTACCAAGATTATTTGAAATATCTAGCACAGTTTGAAGGAGGTCTGGAATAAGGCCCACCTTCCTCATCAGGGCACAGCACCAGGGAGATGTGTAACACTTATTTGTGGAACTGATTGCTGAAGCAATTCGTATCCAAGTACCCACTCAGTACCAGACCTAGACTGCTGGTTCTTAAAAAAACAGAACACTAGAGGGCAGTCTTCACATTGAGAATGAATGGAAAGGTATAGCTGGTAACTAGGAGTCAGACTGATAACTTGTAAATAGCCTTCTAAATTGAAAGATTATGTTAGATTAACCTTCATATATCTTATGTAACCTCTACTATTGGTGTAGCTTGAAAGAATTAAAATCATTTAGATATGCATTATATAAATATATATGTATTTATCTTTTCATAGAATATCCAGTATGGATTATATACATCAGAAATTCAATTTTTTTGAATGTCGATCTATTAAGATATTTTTTGACAATCTTGAAAACCTAAATTAGGAGACAGAAAATTGAAACCCAAACTTACGTTGGTTAACTAAACTCTCTGCAAACATACACCCCCAAAGTCCAGAGCAGTTTAAATGGGTCACAGGGACTCGCTGCTTTTCCTGTTTCACTGGAACCTATTTTCCTTCCCAAATTATGACTATGATGAATTGAAGGTCATGGGTTCCTCAGTTTCCAAATAACCAGCCTTTTATCAGTTGTTTTCCTGCTACCACTTTTTTTTTTCTTCCTAACACCTTATTTGAACTTATGTTTTATTCCTGTGATGTATTTTCTTCTCTTTGTCCAAGTGACATCTGCCAGCATCCCAGAGCCCCAAAAGATATCACATTGATGAGTCCATTTATATAAAATTTCTGAGTAACAGAAGTTTAAAAACTGAGAATGCATTAATGATTCCTAGGGGGATTAGGAACCACAGGAGGAAGGGAAGGACGTGGGAGGAAGTTGAGTGTCATTATTGAAGGATGACTCAAGGGATCCCTATGGTGATAAAATGTTGTGTCTTGACTGTGGTGGTGGGAGCACAAGCCTACACAGGTAGTAAAATTGTATAGAACTAAACACACACATATACAGACACAAGTCCAAGTGAAACTGGAGAAATCTCAATATGATTGGTGGATTGTGGCTTTGTGAATGTCCTGGTTCTGCCATTAAACTGTAGTTTTGCGAAATGTTAACACTAGGAAAGATCAGGTAAAGTGTATATGGGATTGGTTTCTCTGTTTTATTTGTTGAAACCAAATGTGAATCTTTAGTTATCTCAAAGTAAAATTTTAATTAAAAGACAGTATTAAAAAAAGTTAAAGAATTCAAATAACACAGCTTCTTAGCCATTCAAATTTAAATATGTCTTCAGACTCCTAACCGATTTTTTTCTGCCTGTTCAAGACTTAAATTTTCTAAAACAGTATCTGTCAAGTGGTTGTTTCTTGATCCTAAGACTATGGCTGAAGCGTTGATCAAAATAATCTGAGACAAGTTCCCTAAGGCAAAAGGGAAAAAAAAGTAATTTCCGAAGTAGATTGGCTATTTGAACAATTGCCACAAAAATTACAGTATTGGAGAGAAAAATGGTAATGCTGGGAAAGCACAAGTCTTTCCTCACTTATCATGCTTTCAAAATATTTTGTCAGTCTGTGTAAATGAGACATGAAGTCGGTCATTAACCAGCATATTTGTTCAGTTCATGGGGGAGCATTGGTAATAAAATTTTTATTTTTCCCACCCTACATATGCTAAACTCTTCTGTGATCCACTGTCACCTCTTTTCTCACATTATTATTATCAGGCCTGTCACTGCAAAGTGTCCTGGGCTTTAACTTCTCAGGAGGCCTGACTTCTCCAGCCTGAATCAAGTAACATAAAGTATTGTCTAAATAACTAAAAGCAAAAAACAATAGATGCCTCCGACCTCATCCCCACCACCCAGAATCACCTCTGACTATAGATGACCAGTAAACATTTTCATCAATGGCTTCTAGCAAAGAATTATTTTCAGGAATTAGATGAACTTTGAGGTTTCACCTAAGTGAAGGGGAGATTAGATTAATGAATCATCATAGGATAAGCTCTACTGTGGTAACAACCGCTGAATCTTGAAGTGGCGAGATATGAGCCCCCCACCACCTCTACCACACACTCACGAGTTTTTGTGAAAACTGAGAAAATGGAGTGAAATCTGTAGTTTAGTTGACAGTATTATGTCAATGGCAGTTCCCTGGAGTAATACTGACCTGTAGTTAGATGTGATACCTCCATGGGGGAAGCTGACTGAAGGGTTCAGGGATGCTCTGTACTATTTTTGCAACTTTGTGGGAGTCCAGAGTGATCTCAACACACATCAGCATTTCTCTCTCACCTACCCCACTTGCCCATCTGCGAGGCAGCTGGGGGTTCTTCTCTGTGTTGTGGATTCAGGCTGACAGATCAGCTCCCATCTGCAGTGTGATCAAGGGAAAGAGTTTGGGAGGGCCCGGCCCTGCACATGAGTGCCCCTGCCCAAAGGTGGCACCAGGACAGCCTCTCACCAGGTAGCCGACCTAGTAGTCATGCGGGTAGGCAAAGGGGAAGGAAGGGAGAGTCAGTGAAGTCTTTGCACATGCTCAGAAGGTGTAAACTAGAAATATTTGGCAAATATCATGACTGACTCTCACACTGAAGCAAGCAGCGAGCTACAAAACAAGCTGTGGTGTTGTAAATACAAATTCAGGGCCTGTCAACAAGAAATTTGAGGAGGACCTATGTACCTTAAAGAATAAACATCTTGCCCCCTAAGTGAATTCAGGCTCTACTACTCATTTAATGGTTGACTTTGAGCCCATTACATCTCCCCTAAGCTTTAGTTCCTTCCTTGGAAAATGAGTTTGTTGAGAAGATTAAAGGAGATCGCACATGAAATGTTCTGTGTGAAGCGCATGTGGAGGTGCATGAATAGCAAATGTATAACACACATTAGTATGTATAGTGCCATTACTGTTTCTGCTCCCGTTGTTTGGTTGTTACTCATTTTATCCACTATCATTTCCCATTCAGTCTATCAAGGCTGTATGTTGAAGGAGAAATAGAGGGGTAGACGTGCTGAAAGTTAAAGGCATGTACTTACTAATTAGTCGACTGAACCCTTATTCACTCCTATTAGATCTTGTTTCTTATCTTCTCACCCATCCAGTTCCGTCTCTTTGAAGCTCTATGAACCTACGAATATTGTTAATATTATAAGGGAGAGTATAGAATATCTGTTTAAAAGAAATGACTCTGGAACCCAGCTACCTGGATCTGCATCAGCTTTCATATTTTACTGGGCTTCCTTGGTGGCTCAGATGGTAAAGGTTCTACCTGCAATGAGGGAAACCCGGGTTCAGTCCCTCAACTGGGAAGATAACCTGGAGGAGGGAATGGCTACCCTCTCTAGTAGTCTTGCCGGGAAAATTCTATGAACAGAGGAGTCTGGCAGGCTACAGTCCATGAGGTCGGAAAGAGTCAGACACTACCGAGCGACTAACACTTTCATAATTTACTAAACTGTGTGACGTTGGGCACCTTCCTTAACTTCTCTGTGCCTTAGTTTTCTCATCCATAGAACTGGCTGTTGTAGGGATTGAGTTTGTATTTTGTACAAAACAGCAGGGAAACTGTCAGTCACAGAAAACATAATGTGTCCTTCTCCTCTCACTAACCAAATAGGCAAATATTAGGAAAACATGTAAACTTGTTCATATACAATCATGGAGCTCATAGGAGGCTTCCCTGGTAGCTCAGCAGTGAAGAATCTGCTGCAGTGTAGGAGACGAAGGAGACTCAAGTTCGATCCCTGGGTCGGGAAGATCCCCTGGGTGAGAAATGGCAACCCGCTCCAGTATTCTTGCCTGGAGAATTCCATGGACAGAGGAGCCTGGCGGGCTACAGTCCATGGGGTCACAAAGAGTTGGACACGACTGAGTGACTGATACACACACACACAGTGAAACTCATGGCTGCTCAAAAATTTTAAGAATCCCAGTTTAGGTGGAGAGAAAAGCAAAGATGTATAACTGACTGAGTGAAATGAACCTGCTTTCATAATGTTTTTTTTTTTTTAAACTTAAGGAAACCTAGGATTTTCTATGGGTGGTAAATAGTCTCAGACTTCATACAGATGTCTCCTGCTTTGGTTGATGATGTGGATTTTTCATATGAGGCAGCAGTGACCATCCTTATTCCAACAGAAAAGGGACCCTTCTTTCCCTGTCATGGTACAGAAGATTAAGTCGTATTGGTAGCTGGTAATGCCCCAGAGATTTGTTCACTGTCTCATGGCTGCTGGCAGAGGGGCTAATCCCAGATCCTTTTACTAGGATGACTTTTAAACAACTACATCTCTTGTGCTCTTACTGCGTTTCATCAAAGGCTAAAACAAAAACCTATCTAATCTGTCAGAAGGGCCGATCTAATCTGCCCTATTAACTATGTTTATGGAAGAAAATGCTTTGTAACCTTATATATCATAAACTCAACACATGAAACCAATGTAAAATGTTCCTGAAATTGCAAATATTGACCCATGTCTTTTTCTCCTCAAGCAAATAAACTTGGGACACACAAAACACATTATCTGTTATCAAAGGAGAATAATAGAAAAAATAGGGTCCAGTTCTTTATCCCACCACATCCATTTATTCCATAATGCCCATCTCAGAGCCCAGGCTGCCTAGAAACATGTTTAATATAGCATATTTTTAATATTGTTTCAAAATTATGTTGGCCACTTTACATGTCGTTGAGTATATCATTTAACCTCAGTCACATGTTTCCAAGACACTGGTGGGAAATGCTGCATGAATGAAGGCAGGCCGGCAATCACATGTTCCCATAGCACATACTGTTTCTCAACCTTTCATTTCTCTCAGGATAGCATCCAAGCATTTGAATTCCCTGGGGAGCTTGTTAAAGATGCAGGTTCCCAGGCCCTGCCCTAGACCCTCTGAAACAAATTTTTGAGCCTGGAACTCAGGAAATCACAGTTTAATTCAGCTTTCCAGATGATTTTTGAATTGCTACAGTGCTAACAAACCAGATCTTCAGTAATATCATCATAATTATGGTTTAAATGTGGTAAACTATATGACTTATGGTTCATAAGTCAAAGTATATAACCCTAGAAAAGAATTACAAATATTAATAAAATATAATCTTTGTGAAGTCATGTGGTTTTTTGGAATATTAACTATTAGGATGATATACTTTAACTTATGGACTGTATAATTGATCAATAGATAGAAGAATAAATAGCTATAAATATATAGAGATATTTAACTTAAATTCTCTACAATACAAATGGTAAACATATTTCAAAAGACAAAAGTAGTTAAGGTTTTCTGTGACCCTAGTAAATCCTGATAAGAGTGTGTATTTTTTATGAGCAAGAGACTAAGGGAGTGTTAATCTTATTTATTTTTTCAATTTGTTTTGCTTTACTTAAGATATTTTCTCTAATGGGAAGTATAGCAGTTTTGAAAATATTAAAGTGCTGAAGAAAATACATTTCTTCACATTAAAATACACATCTCAGTAAAAGCAAAAAGAGAAGTATCACCCTTAATTTTGATTGAAATAATAGCTCAAGCCTGATGACAACGTCCTCCTAAGCCGTGCTTGCCAGAGCGTCTTCCGAGAACACTGGCCCCACGTGATGTGCCTCTAGGGACAGGTTCCATTTTTCCAAATATATTTGCAAATTGCTTCAGGCTTTCTCTCCTGGCCCCCACCCGACTGCTTCAAAAAGTACATTTTCACATTAAAAGACTGAGTAGTCCTGCGGGAAAGAAGCTTGGTTGACTTTGATCAGCAAGGCATTTTTCAAGCTTATTTGTCTCCTAACCATCCCCTTCCTCTTACTTTAAATCACTACTATTACTTCTGGAGCAGTTCCACAGAACAGGCACACTTGGACTTGTGGTAAGCCATCTTGAAAGAATCTGTTCAGTCTATGGGGTTCCATTGATTTCCTGTATCTGCTGGATTAGTTAAGTTTACTCTCCACCTCCATCCAGGCCATGGGTCATAAGTGGCAGGAAATTTAGGACCACCCCCCATTCCCACTGCCAGAAAGCAGGCTCAGAGCCTGTACCCTCATCACCAGCATAGCCCAGCATAGCAGAACAAGAAGTCAGTTCGGTGCTTCCAGACTGACAGCTCTTCTCTTTTTAAGATCCCCAACAAAGGTGATTTCCCAGTCTCCTTTCCTAAATGATGTTATCTTGCCTGTCTCATAAATCATAGATTTTGCTCCCTGTAATCTGTTGTCACCTAGGGCAATACCTTCCAAGCCCCCATATTTGTAGTTCTAGAGTGGCTGAGTTGTGTAATACAACACATTGAAAGTCTTTCAACATTTCAGTGTAAAATAGTATTTTTTTCTTAAATGATCTAACTGCTCTGTGGTTCAATAGCAAAACCTTTCCATACCAACACCCCACTGGGTTTCCAGTTTTTGTCAGCACATCTTATTCACCATTGTCCCTGGTGCCCAGAATAATAACGCAGTTCACAGGGACAAGTAGTGGGCATTTGATAAATACTTGCTGGAAGAATGAATTAGGCAGAAACTCAATGGTGGCCACACATAAAGGCTCTTGAACACATAGCATCTCTTGAGATTGACCCACCACAATCATACCTGTTCCCTTCCTCACCCTCTCACACTGGGACCAGTAAACTTGAAACTCATGGCTCTGTCCAAATGAATAAAAAGGGTTCTTGGTCCATCAGTCACTATAGGAAAACCACCATATGGAATTAGGGATTTATCAGAATAAACAGAACAGAGAAGAAATACAACCCAGAGTAGAGGAATGATCACAGAGCCACCAAGAATTCCAGAGTCTATGTGCAAGCAAGCCCTCCTTAAGCCTGGTCGTGCCTGTGTCCACTGGGATTCGCATATGGTGGAGGTTGTCAGACAAACTCAGGAAGAAGTCCCTACATTTTATTTGAATCTGAGCTTTTCAGCTTCCTCCAAGAAGACTCCTCTCAAAAAGGAAAGTGACACAATTGAATCACAACCCTGGTCGCAAAGGGATGAATAGGATAGAGCATGTTGACTTTCTTCAGTGATGACCTGGAGGAGCCCTCTGAGTGCATGTCCAGATCTAGAGAGAGAGCCTGTGAGTAAATTCTGAAAGTATATGTCCCCTAAATTTCAGGTCACATGAGTAGTTGTAAATGCTCGCCTGGGGCCTCTATAATGCTAATGGAGCAACACGAATGAGAAACTTCTCTCCTTCCCCCAGCTTCTTGCACATCATCAGTACATGGACAGATGGAGAACCAGTGTAGTCTCTGCAGGGAGCTCTGTTTGTGGCAGAAGAGGGTGAGAACCTGGTTCCCTGAGAAGCAAGCCAGAATCTCCATGGGTCCCAGAGGCAGGGAATTCACCACCTCTTCTGCTCAGGAGAGTGGAATCTAGTGCTTGAAGCTACTCAAACCTTGGGGGTGAAAGTGTTCCCTCAGATGCTTGTGGGCAGGACTTTGGGGGAGGCTGGAAGGTTCTCTGTCTACACAGATGAGGGCCAGAGGGTGAGCTGTTTGTTTTGCAAAATAGAAAGTTGATTCTATGACGACAAGACCTCTGTAGACAAGAAGTTTGGACTTTGAGGACCTATCTCTCTGAAAAGTGTTAGGCATGTCCACACAGGACATGCACCTGAGCTAGCATTTTATTTATTCTTAATTTTTTAACTGAGGAAACCAATTTATAGCGTTATGTGTTTCATGTGTGCATCATTTTGTTTCTGTGACTGTGTACACTGCAGTGTGCTCACTAGAAAAATTTAATTTCCACCCATCACCTTACCCTTGGTCTTCTGTACCCACTTCACTCTCTTCTTACCTCTTCACTCTTGTAACTACTATTCTGTTCTCTGTAGCTATATGTTTGATTTTGTTGGTTCATTTACTCTGTTTGTGTTTCTTTGGGGCAACTAGCATTTTACAGAAAATACTCTGAGAGAGGAACTAGGGACTCTGATAAAAATAAATTTAGAATTAAAATGGACTCTGAAAGTGATTTCATTCAAATATGTTCTTTGACAGGCAAGAAAACATGCTAGGAGGGAAATATGGGAAGTCACTTAGGAGTTTCCTCCCAAACCATAGTACTAAGTATATTCCAGTGGATTCTGGCTTAGCCCTGGAATTTGAAGGTGGGATCTGAACTTTGAGGAGGACCCCCATGGATTATGGGATAGCCATTGCTAAAATGTCCAGAGCCTTATTGCTCTGGAGATTTAAAAGCCATATTGTGATCTCCAGAACAAGGCACCTACTTCAGAAACAGTGGGAAACCCTTCGCCTCTAACTCCAAGACCAGAATTTTGCCTCAATAAGTTCTTGGAACTGGAGTGCCAGCCAGTTAGCCCCAAGAGGCCCCTAGGTAATCTGTGCCTCTATAAGACTCTCAGCTACCTCCCTTGGAGCCCCATGGACACCTGGGTTATGTTAGCACAAGAATATCCCTCTCTTTCCCTTCCCCTGTGAGCTGCTTCACAGTAGTGAGTTGTAATAAGAATCAGACTTGGCAGCCATCTGAAAGAATTTTTTCTTTTTTAATAAAAGATGGGCGTTAACCTGGTACACTGACAAGTTAAAGGCCCAGCTCCTGCTTGATACCAGGGCAGCCTCTGAGAAGGCCCTTGATGAGCCTCTTCTGGTAAGAGTTCTCCAGCAGAGCCTGAGAGCGAGGGTGGGTAGGGTCTTCTTAGGCATGACCTTCCTCAATCAATCATGACCTGGGATCCCTTGTGGCTCAGCTGGTAAAGAATCCGCCTGCAATGCAGGAGACCTGGGTTTGATCCCTGGGTTGGGACGATCCCCTGGAAAAGGGAAAGGCTACCCACTCCAGTATTCTGGCCTGGAGAATCCCATGGACTATACATTCCATGGGTCACAAAGAGTCAGACACGACTGAGCAACTTTCTCTTCAACTTGCTGAAAGCCTCTCTAGAAATTCCAAATCACTAGAATTGAAAGAATAGATACTCTAAGGTTCAAAGGAAAATAATCTCAGAGAAATGCTCAGTTGGGATCTAGACTTCACAGAGTCACCTCCTTTTCTATCACTTCTCTACTCAGGTCCCCACTTACCCCTAACATTCTTCCCTCAACTCTCCCTCTTCAGAGAATGCTTTCTCCTTTGTTCATTGATGTGTTCTAAATATAGTTACTGAGACCCAAGAAATGTACTCAACATCAGGGATACAGCCATGGCATGATACATCCCTGTCCTCACTGAACCTACAGCTGGTGGGAAATCCTGATGATTACAGTATAGGGTGAGAAATGCTTTCCAGGTGTTGCTAGTGGTAAAGAACTTTCCTGCCAATGCAGGAGACATAAGAGACTCAGGTTCAATCCCTGGGTTGAGAAGCTCCTCTGGAGAAGGAAATGGCAGTCCACTCCAGTGTTCTTGCCTGGAGAATCCCATGGACAGAGGAGCCTGGCAGGCTACAGCCCAGAGGATTGCGCAGAGTCGGACATGACATGAGTGATGTAGCACGCATGCATAGATGGTAGGAGAAGACACAGGAGTGACATGTAACTCTGTCTCAGAAGGTCAGGAAGAGCATCCTACAGGAGATAATGTTTTCACTAAGATCTTAGGAATCAACCAGTCACTTGTCAAAGGTGAAGGATCCACTACTATACAGGGAGATGGTAGACCTGCAGATATATTTAGGGAGATGATGGACCTTCAGATAGAACAGCTTGTCTGCAAAAGCTCAGGGGTAATAGAGGACACACAATTCATTCAGAAATCAGAAAGATTAAGATGATTTAGATTAAGGGAAAGAAAAGAGCATTAGAAATGAGAGTCCTGAGACTGGGGTACCAGTCTTGGCACAGAGATAGATTAGCAGTGGCCTTGAACCAGTCACTCCTTTCTGGTCCTCATGTCCCCGTCTGTAATACAAGGGACTGGCCTACAGGGCAATGGAAAGGAAATGGTCAGAAAGCCCCTGCCCCTGTGACACTGGCACAGAGGTCCTCCAAGGACACTTGCTGGAAAAGGTCAGGACAGTCACCTTGGTCTCAGTCTTTGGAGCCACTTCAAGTTCCTGCAGTCACA
This sequence comes from Muntiacus reevesi, assembly GCF_963930625.1. Classification (NCBI taxonomy): domain Eukaryota; kingdom Metazoa; phylum Chordata; class Mammalia; order Artiodactyla; family Cervidae; genus Muntiacus; species Muntiacus reevesi. The sequence continues at coordinate 93,220,957 of NC_089252.1, forward strand.
TGGCAGGAGAAAACTGGGAGGCAGTGGAAACTTTCTCGAGACTTGGAGCCACTCAGGTTGCCACCGAGTCCTGTTATCACAGGGAGACATTTGTATAGTCCTCATTCTTTGATAGTCTGTCTCTGAAATGTTTCATTAAACCCGGAGAAGGGCAAATGCTTAGGTGTGATTGCATGGCACTGTGAAAGAACTTTGTTTAATGAGTGGAAAACAAATACTGATTGGAACTTGTTAAAACTGTGGTGTATAGGATAAGAAGCAATGTTTACCAAGGTTCTTAGACTTCTCCTACACTTAGTAGGTGTTTAGTGATGGTGTTGGCTCTATATATATTTATTGTTTATTAAATGGATATATAATATATGTATATAGTAGTCCTGATATTACATGTTTGTTATATGGGACTTGTTACTGTTTGATTTCTCCAAAAATGTAGTCATGGACTGGGTTCCCAACACGTTGACTCAAACTCAAGGGTTGTTTTCCCCCATGTAAATGATTCTCTTCTGATTTGAACATTATCTGTGGCGGTTGTCAAACAAATATGAGTCAAGATAAATCTGAATTATCACATCAAAACATGTTGTAATCAAGATCATAGACTGAACACATGCTTTATATTTCATCTGCTGAGATCTTGGTGCTGCTTTGAACAACAGTACAAATACTGCTTAAATACACAGCTTAAAATCAAATAGAATTTGAGTACTGGAAGAAATTGGTCCATAAATGATGTACGTGATAATTGATTTCATTTCAGAGGAAGTTGCTGTCTGTGGTTAAATAAACATAAGATAGGTACCTCTTGCAGACCTGTAGCCCAGTCTTTTAAACTACACACAAAACCCATTGAAAAATACATTGGTAAGTGAGATTGTTGTAGTTTTTTGTTCAGTCACTAAGTCGTATCCAACTGTTGGTGACCCCATGGACTGCAGCATTCCAGGCTTCTCTGTCCTCCACTGTCTTGCATTAAATGAAATGAAGAAGTTAGGTTTGGGAAGGTTATAGTTTGGTTTCATGCAAACACATGTAAGCTGTTGAGCTGGTTTGATACCTGGAAGAGACAGAACAGCCATAATCAGTCAGGCTGTGCATCATTTCACCTCCACTCACCCAAACAAGAGATGTGACCCGAGAAAGATATGTGAGGTGGGGAAAATTCAGGTAAGAATTCCAAAGCAAGAGAGTTTGAGAGTTGTCTCACAAACTGAGAATTAGAGAAGGCCATGTGTGCTATTTGGAACAGGAACATAAGTGTAATGTCACCAACCCCTTCTTCAGTTTAGAGGTCACCAGTGTTCATCATGTATTCTAACCCCCTACTCCCACTCCCCACTTCTCTGATAACAGCTCCAGAAATCCCCACAAAGGAGAGCACTGACCTGGTGAATCAAGCCCCGTTAGAGGGTATCGGGTGGATTCTAGTGTGGGGATACAGGGGCATGTCACAAAGCTGACCCTTCATGGCCAAGCTCCACTGTTCCCGTACCCAGCTGTTAGCTGGTTTGGAAGCTCACCCTCCCACACTGGGTCAGGGTAGACATAGGCACCTACCACCTGTTAGAACCCAACCAGCCTCTCAGGCCACAAGTTACTGCCAGGGCTCTGGATGCTTCTCAAACAGAATGTTTTCTTATACCACTTTCCTTGGCACTGGTCGTGGTAGCAGTGTTAGTCACTCAGTCGTGTCCGACTCTTTGCGACCCCATGGACTGTGGCCCACCAGGCTCCTCTGTCCATGGGATTCTCTAGGCAAGAATACTGGAGTGGATTGCCATTCTCTTCTCCAGAGGATCCTTCTGACCCAGGGATTGAACCCGGGTCTTCTTCATTGCAGGCAGATTCTTTACCATCTGAGCTACAGGGAAGATCTTTGACACTGGAGTGGGTGGCAAAACCTTCTAAGGAGACTTGTCTTTAATGCCAGCAAACCTTCTTAGAAAGGGGCATATCTGCCTTTCAGACCTTCGAGATAATTTCTGTTCTGATACTGACCAAGGTGACTCTTTAAAATCATTTCTGCAAGAGCAAGGGCATTGAACAATGTTCTGAACCTTTTCCAGGCATCGGCCATAACTCATCCTAGAAATCCTAAATCGAAAACTCAACTTTGCCATTTGTGGTCCATGTAAGGTTGGCACATTTCTGCCAAAAGTAAGTGTAGGGTCCGGTGTAGAATTACCATTTGATTCTTGAAGATGACTGGCCAAAGAAAGAGGAGAAAGGAAAACAACTTACGAAGAACTCCTGTTAGCACCTGCTCCACTGCAATGTCTGCTCCTTAGCCGCCACACAGTTCTGTAAATGTGGCTTCATACCACACATACACATCATGTACCCAAATGTAATGTGCTGTTTGCTGTTGTCTTATAACTGGCCACGTGTACTCTGGCATTTAAAGAAAAGCAGTTTTTAAATGTTAGTATGGCATTTTTCTTCCAGCTTTTTTAATTTAATTTTTGCAACTGAGGTCTTAGGTCCTCGTGCCACAGCCAATACAGTTCATTTTTCTGTAGAAAGTTACACTGATCTTGACAGTTCACTTCTACTGAGTTGGCCACAGAGGAAGAAAAATGAAAACATGGCAATGTGTGATGTCCTAGCTTTGGAAATGAGGATAATTTAAGGATCTGGTTAGAAATGATGGATCTCCCTACCCTAAGGTTCACTATTATTGCTATTATTACAGTCATTTTGGAGTTGATAACTTAACCAAATGACTGGGAAGCTAAGAGATTCCATAGCCTAAGAAGGGGATTAACCAAAGGAAAAAGGTCCTAACTTAACCTGTTGCAAGCGCCCTCCCCAAAATCTTCTTCTAAGGATGAGCATTGTCTGTATAGAATTACTTAGTGATAATGATAACTTCTGTTATCTTTGACTACATCTTTCCTTTTGTTTTTCACAGCAACTCAGAGGAATGAGTTGCTTCCTCTTTATGAATGAGTAAGGTTTAGGGGTCATGCTTAAGGCCACTCAGATGACTGGCAAGATTGGTACTCACATCCAGACCTTTCAGTGTGGAGATTTAGAGCTTTTTCCTCATCCCAGTCACTACTTTCTAAGAAGCAGAAAATGGGCTCATTAAATTGTTAGGCCTTTCAAGAGTTACCATGCTGGCAGACGAATAGCATCTTCAAAATCCAGCTGTCTCCTTCATTGCAACAGAGTTCATAAAACAGGCCTTTTCTCCTCACTTACACTGTCAACTGTGAGACATAAAACTTCAAAATGCCTTAAAGGAATAAGTTGGAATTCTGATGCTGTGAGCCCTTTAAATACCCCATTGTCTCAGAGGAGAGGGACAATCCAGGCTTTGTACTGCAGCACATTTTTCCTCAATCCCCAATCCCTGGAAGGCCCCCTTTCCTCAGAAGGGCTGTTGTGTTTTTCCTGCCACAACATCACTGTGACATATCTCGCACTTAAGGCACAGCCTACTCAGCCCCATTCATGGGTTCCTCTGGAAATTAATGTCCGCTCACCACCACCCCCTCAAAAAAAAAAAAAAAAGTTCTGGCTTTGTCAAAAGAGTTATTGGAAATGGAACTTGTGAAAAACCCTTACTATGTGATGTGAACCCAGACAATAATGTTTTGTAATAGTTCTGTTTGATGTGTACTGATGGGAATTAATCATTTCAGTTAACAGAATTGCTCTTTGTTATGTAAACTTGGTAAAGTCCGCCTCATCTGACCTCTTGCACTGGGGAATCCACTGTTCAAAACTGTCATCTTTCTGTGGGCAGCAGGATTCTTTTGGCAACTTCTGGAACCGAATTACCCCCTGAACTTAAAGTTCATACTGCCACTGAGTTAGATGCCAAACCAAGTGAAGACTAAAATACTTTAAAGTATGTATATCCACATGTCCCATTCCCCAAGAATTGGTTAAGAGGAGTGCGCATTATTTTCCCATTTCTCCATTTTATTTGTTGGTATCTCAGATAGCCAAACTCTATCATAAATGATCACAACCCTAAAAATACACTATTTCTAGATTAGATACACTTCTGTTCACTTTAGATATCCAGTGCTTGTGTATGTATAAATTGAATCCATTGGAGAAAATAGTTGGCCCTCAGTTGTATGCTTTTAGATTAGCTCTTTAAGAAGCGAATAAAGTAGATCCCACCTTCATCACCACCTCCCAAACCCCTGAAAAAGGAATTCCCTTACCATGTGGTTTCCCAGGCATCTCTGACATGGCTTGACCCAGCTCTTACAGTCTCACCCAAGAGAGCTGTATTCCATAAAATCACCATCACCACGAAGACAACCAGATTTAACTTTTTTAGAACCTATTCTTCAGTCTCTTTCTGCCCAGAAGAACTGGATTGACATAACCAGTCTCAGGAACCTTCCAAGACTCCTGCAAAGAAACGAGCTCATCTCCTAAGCTGCCAGCCTGCTAGAGTTGGTTGTGAAGGAGTCAGTTCCAATGCTTCCCCCAAGTATGTACCTAAGAAGCCAGTTGATAGCCCCAAATTGTTTAGCTCTGAATCTTCCAAGAATGACAAAGGCAATAATAATACATCAGTGTAACATAAGAAAGAAAGCAGGAAAGAAAGGCATTCAGAATAACAAAGATCTGAGGTCAAGCCCCACCTCCACAGCTTACATCCCATCTGTGTGATGTGGTGCAGGTTTTCAAATGTCTCAGGATTTCCTGTCTTACATAGTTAAGAGTGGTGTGTGATAGAAAGGAATGCCTTAGTGTGTGTTAACATTGGACTTCAGTGTATGGCACATAGTGGGTATTTGAGAAATGACAGCTGCTTTAATTACCAGTTACAGCTACTATTACCAACTCCTTTTTATGATTCAAATAAAGTCCATTCTCCATGTAGTGAAAATTAGGAAATAATGTTAGGAAATCAATCATTTTTCTTTCCAAATTCTAGATTTTTTTTTCACCCTGCTCCAAGGTTTTTTTTTTGTTTGTGTTTGTTTTTCTGTTTTAATTGTAGTGTAGTTGATTTACAGTATTAGTTTCAGGTATATCGCAAAATGAATCAGTTATACAAACACACACACATATATATATTTATATCAACTCTTTTTATATAGATACTTTCCCATATAGGCTATCCCAAGTTTTAAGATAAGTAAATCTACTTTGAAATGTCTGTTGCCATTTGTAAGAATGTGAGAATTAAATCATGTGCTTTTTACAAGAAAAGGATAACCTAGTGGAAAAGTACAAAAGCGAAGCATTCAGCCTCTAAGACTCCTTTCTTTGGGAGTGATAGAAAAAGCCCTTTACTGGTTTCACTCAGACTTTTATCTGCCATCTGAGTGGAACAAGATTAAAGTTCTGACCTGTACAGTTAGCACAATCGGTAATATCCTGAATGTAAAACATCGGGTGGGGGTATGACGATTGTCAGGCACACGGCTCTCTTGTAACCTTACCTGGGTCTTCAGTGTTCCCCATCCTTATCAGAAGCGGATAGGAAATACAGCACACTTGTTCGCCAGCTGCAGGCTTATACGATGGCTCTTCCAAATAAAGGACATGGCAGGCGCAATCATTTGAAAACTTATCTGCCTTGATATCTGCAAGCCCATCAAATGTTCTCTAGTAAACAGGTAATCTGAACTGGTGGATTCCTGCAGACAGGGAGTGACCGAGGTGCCCTTGCCAGGGAGGGAGGGAGGAGCTGGCCTGATTCAGAGTGTGGATGCTGGGCCTCCCGGCTGCTTAACAGCCTCTCATGAAAGAGGCAACAGGCGCTCTGGGACTGGTCATCGACAACATGGACCTGTGGACTGGGGGCCCTGCCATGTCTGCCAGCCACGACACTGGGGACCAGGCTGAAGCAGCAAGGCTACAGAGGAGATCCCCGCTCCTCCTCCTGCTCTCAGCACAGGTGATGTAGGGTTCTTTCTGACTCCTGTTGACCATAACAGTGTTTAAGCAGATGTATTTGAAACATATATTTGGGAAACAAAATTTCAAAACTGAGTTGATTTTCTTTGGTTTTTATAACATGTATCAGTTCATTTTTTAAAATACAGAGAAATAGAAAGAAAACAAATGGTCTATAATCTTACTTCCCAAGGATTCTTCTTGACATCATTCTTGAAACTTTTACTCCAGCTGAACACACATGCAGCAAAGTATACAAAACAGAAATAGACAGCTTGGTGGAATCTTCACAGGCTGAGCACATGTTTGTTACTGGCACCAGCTCCCCAGCTCAAGAGAAAACATCTTCAGTCTCCCCGCGTTTCCTTTTCCACTTCTAGGGCACTGTCCACCTCCAAGGACAAACCTGATCTGGACTTCTCATGTCATAGATTAACGTCATGCCATTTTTTTCTTGATTTTAAAACAAATAATTAGGTCTATCTGATCAGAAGAAGTTTTAAGTACAGAAACATAAACCAGAAAGCAATATCCTTTCTCCCTACCCTGTATTTCCTAAACGTCCATTAATAGATTTTCAGTTTTGTGGTTTGTTTTGTTTTTGATTTATTTCAGGAAAATGTTTGTGCCCTTTGCCAGAATTATTTCTCCTCCTCCTTCCTCTCCCTCCTCCTTCCTCTCCCCCTTCCTTCCTCCCTTTCTCCTCCTCTTCTTTGAGTTTACACTCAACAGATGATACATACATACTGTCCTCTTTCTTGTTCACCTTCTCTGTACCATTTTCCCCCAGAAAGGATATTTGTACAGACTTTACAGTGCTGTGTTTAAAGTACTTTGGTGGGAGGGGAATTGGGGAGGAGGGTGAGAAAGGCTATTTTGTAATTCATAACCAGATACTTTCTGTTCTTAATTAATAAGAGGGAAGCGGGGAGAGTACTTTTTCTTTTCTTTGAAAAGGTAGATGAAATCTCCACTGGTCATTCCAGACTCTTCTCCAGATTTCTGGCTCCTTCTATAATAGAGCTCAGGAAGGAAAACTCCCAGTTTCTGAGAAGAGCCTGCTCTGGTCATGCCCTGGGAAACTCAGCCGCCGTTAGAGATGGCCGTGGAATAACTTGTAGCAAAGCCCTTTCTCGAACTACAGTGTTGGTTTCATGTTGCATTATTATTTCACCTTTTTTTTTTTTTTTTTTTTGCATCCAGTTGAAAAACAAAAGCTTTTTTTTCCCCGCGAAACCAAATACCTGGAGTTCACCTACCATTCTTTCAGTGAGCTGGCTTCACTTGTTTTTCTTTGGCAGGGGAAGTTGCCATCCAGGTAAAGATGGCATCTTTAACTGCCATCCAGTTAAGCCTGCAACTTTATTCCTATTAAAATATATTTTTCCAATAGGTGGCACTAATGTGTTTATCTGGAGTTAATACATCCCCACTGGAGGGAACTGTACAGGTCAAATGAGCTGCTCTTACCACTTCTCAACAAGTTTCTCTTACACTCTTAGAGGTTGTCTTAACTTCGCACCTCAAACCGGATAAAGATACCCAGACAAGCATCTCAGAAACTGACCCTCAGCTCTTGAAAAACAGAAAGAGAGAATAGATTGCCCATGAAGAGTATTCCTTTTGTCCTTGAATTCGTTTGAGGGAATATTAATACCTGGGATTGAAAATCTCAGAGTGAAAATTTTCTTTTATGTATAACTACACACCGAGGAAGCAGCAGAAGTCTGAGAGGCCTGCCCAAGAGTCACCTACTTGAAGTGCGGCTGGCGTGAGCACCCAGAGGGAGCCATGTGCTTGGCTTCTCTTTCAGGTTCTCCCATCTGAAGGCAGAGGCTTTAGTGGGTTTTCCCAAAGAATCATTGATTTTGAGGATTTGTACAACCTCAACAAAAGAGTTTGTTCTCCATAATATAAAGGTCAGTTTATATTATGCCCTCAAGAGGACTTTTTTTCACTACTTTTCAGCAATATTCTAAATGGAAAATTAGACTACTCTTTGTGTATCACAGAATCTGAGAAAATTCAAGATGAGACCATCTGTGGGTACTTGAATCTCAGTTCCTTCTCTTTTCTATTTGTATCATCACAGAATAGTCATCTAAGCCCTTTGCTTATTAATCCGTCTGTAAAATGGAATTGAATGTAATAACTTCTACTCCTATATTCCTTAAGGATAAGCCAAAGGCCAGATAGTTGTAAAGCACCAGGCCTGAGTTGCTGATGCAGTTTTATTTTTCTTTTTTTTTTATATTTAAACTATTTCACAACTAAATATGAAATATTTCATTTTAATAAGCACCACTGTGTTTGGAGGGAAAGGTAACATGTAAATTCAAGATAATGTTATAGAACTTTAACTTACCAGAAGAGTGATACCTAATAATTACAGAAAAAAATTGGAAAATTATGAAAAGTGAAAACAGAGGGAGTAGCTTACCAACTCTAGGGGAGATATCCACAGTTGCCACAAGCCTTAACACTTTTGAAGATTGTGATTAGCATTTTTCACTAAGGTACCGGCTACAGTGTAGCAAATCAATAAAATAGGGCTGCTTCAGGTTGCAGTAACCAAGTAAAAAGCTCAGCACCATATAAATTCACTTAAATTGTTGAAAATGTTGCCTCTATCAGTAGATTCAACTAGTTAAACTTCTAAAGTTGTTTCCAAAATTGATTCTGTATTGTTAATACATTCATTCAACAACTACTTATGAGTACTTACTTTATGAAAGACACTGTGCCGGCTATTAGGATGTACAGTGATAAGCAAAAGAAGCAGGAAGACAGGCATTAGACAATAATCATTACTTGATTACAAATGTAAAAAGAACTGTGAGGTTGTCATGTGAGAGAAGGCTGGTTATCTAACCTAGCGTAGCGAGCCAGGAAGCTGACCTCTAAAGACTGAAAGAACATTGAACTAGACAAATGGAATAAACAGAATGGAAAGGAGGGAGCTTGTGCAACGGCCCTGTTGCAGAAGAGAGCCCCAAGGCATCTGAGAAGAGAGCACAGCGTGTGGAGCAGCAGTGGGTAGTGGGGTTGTCACAGCTAAGGTCGGAGGGTTGTCAGGGGCTTCTGGACTAGGAGTGTACCCTTCAGACTACCAGTTTAGTTTAATTCAAAATAAGTGTTCAATAATTCAAATAATTCAAATTTGTGTTATTTCAAAGTTACTTTTTTAAAGTTGAAATATAGTTGATTTACAATGTTATGTTTCAGACGTACAACATAGTGATTTGATATTTTTATAGATTGTGGTTCATTTAAAATTATTACAAAATAATAGGTATATTTTCATGTGCTAGGCAATGCATCCTTGTTGCTTATGGATTTTATACATAGTAGTTTGTCTCTCTCAATTCCTACCCCCATGATGCCCCTCCCTCTTCCTTCTGTCAACTGGTAGCCACTGGTTTATTCTCTGTATCTGCGAGGCTGTTTCTATTTTATTATATACATTTGTTTATTTTTTTAGATTCCACAAAAATGTTAACAGAATAATTGTCTTTCTCTGATGTATTTCACTAAGCATAATACTCTCTAGGTCCATCCACATTGTTGAAAATAACGGAATTTCATTCTTTTTTATGACTGAGTACTATTCCATTGTGTGTGTGTGTGTGTGTGTGTGTGTGAAGACATCTTCTTCATTCATTCATCTGTTGATTGGCTCTTAGGTTGTTTCCATGTGTTGGATATTTTAAATAATGCTGCTGTGAACATTGGGGTGTGTGTATCTTTTCAAATTAGTGTTTTCCATTGAGATTATAGCATTTCCTAACACCATAGAAAAAAAAACTTAAGATGGCTTAAAGACCTAAATTCAAGATTTGAAGCCATGAAATTTCTAGAAGAGAGCACAGGCTGAACAGTCTTTGACATAAATCATAGCAATATTTCATTTGATCTGTCTCCTAAAAGAGTTAAAAGCAAAAATAAGCAGATGAGACCTAATTAAATGTAAAAGCTTTTGCATGGCAAAGGAGATCATCAACACAAAAGACAGCCTACTGAAGGGGAGAAAATATTTGGAAATTATATGATTGATAAGGGGTTAACATCCAAAATAGCATAAATAGCTGATATAATTCAGTATCAAAAGGCAATGAAACAGGACTTTTCAGGCCTGTAAAGATACCCCACATTGCTAATCATCAGAGAAATGCAAGTCACAACCACAGTGAGGTATCACCTCACACCTGCCAAAGTGGCTGCTATCAAAAAGAATACAAATAACAAATTTTGGCAAGGAAGTGGAGAAAAGGTAACACCCGTACACTATTGGTAGAAATGTAAATTGCTGCAACTACTTTGAAAAACATTATGGCAATTTCTCAAAAAGCTAAAAATAGAGCTACCAAATGATCCACCAGTTTCACTCCTGGGTATATATTCAAAGAAAACAAAAACACTAATTTGAAAAGATACATGCATCCCAGTGTTCATAGCAACGTTATTTACAGTATTCATTGAATTTTAGGCAGGGCCTGCTTGCTGTTCAGATGTGATTCTGTGTTGAGGTTGAATTAGATGGTGACAGGAGGAGTTATGAGTGAAGACTTGGGCTTCCCTGGTGGCTCAGGTGGTAAAGAATCTGGCTGCAATGCAGGAGACCTGGGTTCAATCCCTGGGTTGGGAAGATCCATGAAGACTGAGTTTGCTTAAATAGTTCGGCAAGAGATGGTGGTGGCAGCAGATGGAGAAGGATATTGTAAAAGTAGTATCGACAGGACTTGATGCAGTTGAACAAGACTAGAAACGGAAGAAACAAAGGACAACATCCAGGCACATATATTAAAATAGGTTGTTGGTATATCTATTAAATTTCAGGGAACGTGACTTTTTCAGTCAAGAAACATAAATTAAGCCCCTGTGATATATTTCAGACCCTGTTCTCGGTTAAGGAATACAACAGTGAACAAAGTCAACAAGTTCCCAAAGCACCTTTGAAACCAGGTTATGAAAAAATTTAGGCCAGCCGTCAGCAAACTGCAGCCATGGCCAAATCCAGCCTGCTGCCTGTTTCATAAAGTAACAGTTTCTTGGAACAGAGCCAGGCCCATTCAGTCATAGATTGTGGCGGTTTTCACCTATCAGTGGCAAAGGTAAGCAGCTGCACCAGAGACAATTTGACCCACAAAACTAAGAGTATTTGCTATCCAGCTCTTAACAAAAAGTTGGCCAGTCACTAACTTAAATGATGAGTGTAGTGATCCTACCTTTTTCTCTAATTTTCATTGTCACCTTGAGAAAACTAGTTAACCTCTCTGACTCAGTTTTCCCCGAGCTAAAGGAGCTGAGCTACCAAGTGGACCAGTTGAGAAACTATCAGTGAGGGCTTTGGCTGTAGTGTGAACTGATGAGAGGGATCTAGATGTATCATGAGAGTGTGTGCTGTTTTTATTCTAATCTTCCTTTGCCTGGTCCCTGACCTCCTTTTCTAAGGAACCTGGAATGTTAGGTCCATGAATGTAGTCAAATTGGAAGTGGTCAAACAGGAGATGACAAGAGTGAATATTGACATTTTAGGAATCAGCGAACTAACATGGGCTGGAATACCCCCCCCAAAAAAAAATTAAAAAAATAAATAAATAAAATGGACTGGAATAGATGAATTTAACTCAGATGACCATTGTATCTACTACTGTGGGCAAGAATACCTTAGAAGAAATGTAGCCATCACAGTCAACAAGAGAGTCCGAAATGCAGTATTTAGATGCAATCTCAAAAACAACAGAATGATCTCTGTTCATTTCCAAGGCAAACCACTTAATATCACAGTAATCCAAGTCTATTCCCTGAACAGTAACACTGAAGAAACGGAAGTTGAATGGTTCTGTGAAGATCTACAAAACCTTCTAGAACTAACACCCAGAAAAGATGCCCTTTTCATTATAGGGGACTGGAGGGAAAAGTAGGAAGTCAAGAAATACCTGGAGTAACAGGCAAATTTGGCCTTGGAGTACAGAATGAAGCAGGGCAAAGGCTAGTAGAGATATGCCAAGAGAATGCACTGGTCATAGCAAACACCCTCTTCCAACAACACAAGAGAAGACTCTACACATGGACATCACCAGATGGTCAACATCAAAATCGGATTGATTATATTCTTTGCAGCCAAAGATGGAGTAGCTCTATACAGTCAGCAAAAACAAGACCGGGAGCTGATTGTGGCTCAGATCATGAACTCCTTATTGCCAAATTCAGACATAAATTGAAGAAAGTAGGGAAAACCACTAGACCATTCAGGTATGACCTAAATCAAATCCCTAACAATTACATAGTGGAAGTGAGAAATAGATTTAAGGGACTAGATCTGATAGACAGAGTGCCTGATGAACTATGGACAGAGGTTCGTGACATTGTACAGGAGACATGGTGTAAGACCATCCCCAAGAAAGAGAAATGGAAAAAAGCAAAATGGCTGTCTGAGGAGACCTTACAAATAGCAGTGAAAAGAAGAGAAGCAAAAAGCAAAGGAGAAAAGGAAAGATATACCCATTTGAATGCACAGTTCCAGAGAAGAGCAAGGAGAGATAAGAAAATCTTCCTCACTGATCAGTGCAAAGAAATAGAGGAAAACAATAGAATGGGAAAGAATAGAGATCTCTTCAAGAAAATTAGAGATCCCAAGGGAATATTTCATGCAAAGATGGCCTCAATAAAGGGCAGAAATGGTATGGACCTAACAGAAGCAGAAGATATTAAGAGGAGGTGGCAAGAATATACAGATGAAATGTACAAAAAAGACCTTCACGACCCAGATAATCACAATAGTGTGATCACTCACCTAAAGCCAGACATCCTGGAATATGAAGTGAAGTGGGCCTTAGGAAGCATCACTATGAACAAAGCTAGTGGAGGTGATGGAATTTTAGTTGAGCTATTTCAAATCCTAAAAGATGATGCTATGAAAGTGCTGCACTCTACATGCCAGCAAATTTGGAAAATTCAGCAGTGGCCACAGGACTGGAAAAGATCAGTTTTCATTCCAATCCCATAGAAAGGCAATGCGAAGGAATGCTCAAACTATTGCACAATAGCACTCATCTCATATGCTAGTAAAGTAATGCTCAAAATTCTCCAAGCCAGACTTCAACAGTATGTGAACCGTGAACTTCCAGATGGTCAAGCTGGTTTTAGAAAAGACAAAGGAACTAGAGATCAAATTGCCAACTTCCGTTGGATCATTGAAAAAACCAGAGTTCCAGGAAAATATCTACTTCTGCTTTATTGACTATGCCAAAACCTTTGACTGTGTGGACCACAACGAACTGGAAAATTCTTCAAGAGATGGGAATACCAGACCACCTGACCTGCCTCTTGAGAAACCTGTATGCAGGTCAAGAAGCAACAGTTAGAACTGGACATGAAACAACAGACTGGTTCCAAATAGGGAAAGGAGTACATCAAGGTTGTATATTGTCACCGTGCTCATTTAACTTATATGCGGAATACATCATGAGAAACACTGGGCTGGATGAAGCACAAGCTTGAAACAAGATTGCCGGGAGAAATATCAGTAACCTCAGATATGCAGATGACACCACCCTTATAGCAGAAAGCAAAGAAGAACTAAAGAGCTTCTTGATAAAAGTGAAAGAGGAGAGTCAAAAAGCTGGCTTAAAACTCAACATTCAGAATACTAAGATCATGGCATCTGGTCCCATCACTTCATGGCAAATAGATGGGGAAACAGTGGAGACAGTGGCTGACTTTATTTTTCTGGGCTCCAAAATCACTGCAGATGGTTACTGCAGCCATGAAATTGAAAGACGCTGGCTCCTTGGAAGAAAAGCTATGACCAACCTAGACAGCATATTAAAAAGCAGAGACATTACTTTGCCAACAAAGGTCCGTCTAGTCAAGGCTATGATTTTTTCCAGTAGTCATGTATGGATGTGAGAGTTGAACTATAAAGAAAGCTGAGCGCTGAAAAATTGATACTTTTGAACTGTGGTGTTGGAGAAGACTCTTAAGAGTCCCTTGGACTGAAAGGAGATCCAACCAGTCCATCCTAAAGGAAATCAATCCTGAATATTCATTGAAACGACTGATGCTGAAGCTGAAACTCCAATACTTTGGCCACCTGATGCGAAGAACTGACTCCATTTAAAAGGCCCTGATGCTGGGAAGATTGAAGGTGGGAGAAGGGGATGACAGAGGATGAGATGGTTGGATGGCGTCACCAACTCAATGGACATAAGTTTGAGTAAACTTCGGGAGTTGGTGATGACAGGGAGGCCTGGTGTGCTGCAGTCCATGGGGTCTCAGAGAGTCAGACACGACTGAGTGACTGTACTGAACTGATAGCTCCAGCTTCTAAAAACATGTTCTTCTCCAGCCAAACTGAAAACTTTCTCAAATCTCCATCCTATTTATGCTATTCCCTTTTTCTTTAATTCTTTTTGTTTAAGTTTACTGAAACTATGCCTATGCACTGTCTTCAAAAGTGTCACCTTCTTAATGAAATCTTTCCAGAGTGAATCAGCCTGAGGCCTTTCCTCTGTTCATGTACGTTTTGTACTAGCTCTGTCCGTCTCTTAACAGCCTACCCATCTATCTGCCCTGATGTTCCTTTTATTTGCCTTTTTATGACTTGTGAGACGGGAGGAAAGACGGGCATTATGACTTGCTCATGTGTACAGCCCTGCCTGCTTAACAGTGCCTTGAACCAGCAGAGGCTCATGTCTAGTCACTGACTTAAATTAAATATACACTTAATAATGACTTCAAGTTTTAGACTGTAACCCTAAAGCTAGCTTCTCCATAGGAAGAAAGCTGAGTGGAAGATGAACCATCCCAGCAACCAAAAGACAAATGCAGTAATAATTAACTCCAGTCTATAGCCTTGTTCTTTTTGACTTGATTATGTGGCCCCAGGCAGGGTTATAATTAGGTTGAGTCACCAACTTCTTAAAATGGGAAAATTTCACCAAAAAAAAAAAAAAAAAAAATCTGGATTTCTGCTTTCTTTTAATAGAAGCCTAAATCTCCATATGGCAATCACAAAACTTATGAATTGCAAGTTTGTGCCCTTAAATAACATGTCCCCAGTTTCCCACTCTCAACCCCCCACAGCCACCATTCTGCTTTATTTGGGGGGAGTTCAACTTATTTAGATTCCATATATGCATGAGATAATGCAATATTTATCTTTCACTTTGTGACTTATCTAATATAATGTCTTCAAGGTCCATCCATGTCTTATAAATGGCAGGATTTCTGTCTTTTTGTGACTGAATAATATTCCACTGTGTATACATAACACATCTATTTTTTTAACCACATAATTTGATACACTTACATTGTTTCCATATCTTTGCTATTGTGAATGATGCTGTGGTGAATATGGCAGTACAGATATCTCTTCAATATCCTGTTTTCATTTCCCTTGACTGTAAACCCAGATGTAGATCTGCTAGATCATATGACAGTTCTAGTTTTAATTTTTTGAGGAACCACCATACTGTTTCTGTAATGGCTGAACCAATTTACATTCCCCACAATGTACACGGGTATCCTTTTCTTCAACTTTGTCAACACTTGTTATTACTTATCTTTTTGATGCTAGCCATTCACAGGTGTGAAGTAATATCTCATTGTACTTTCAATTTGTATGTCTGGGATAATTAGTAGTGTTGAGCATCTTTTCATGTACCTGTTGGCCTTTTGGATGTCTTTGGATACATGTCTATTTCATTTCTCTGCCCATTTTTTAATCAGATCATGTGAAGTATTTGTTGTTGTTACGGTGTTATATGAGTTCTTTATGAATTTCAGATTTTTAAAAATATATTTTCCTCTTACCTTGTATATGTGTGTGTAAATTTATATAAATTTCATATATATATATATATATATATATATATATAATTTACAAGTTGGACAAGGAAATGGCAACCCATTCCACTGTTCTTGCCTGGAAAATTTCATGGATTGAGAAGATTGGCCGGCTACAGTCCATGGGGTTGCACAGTCAGACTGAAGCAACTTAGCACTCACACATGTTCAGCACACACAGTAACTATCTTGGCCGCAGGTGCCCTTGTAAGACAGATATGGCCAACTTCACTTTTTGTATTAGTCGTCTGGCTACAGTAGACAGTTGAATTTACAGTTTGAGCATATGCCATAGATGCAAAGTCAGAAGACCTATGTTCTAGTTTTGTTCTTTCTCGAGCTGGAGAATTACAGGCAGAAGATTTTCTTTCTCTGGGAAGTTCATCTCCTCCTACCACTAGAGGAGCAAAGGGATGCTTTTTGCTTTCTGTCAGCAGCAGGGATTATTCTAAATTGAGTTTGTGGTACTTTTGACTTGGAAACTTTGAAGCATAATGGTGAAGTCAGGCAGAAGAGAAAGGGAAGGAAGAAACTGAATTATTCTGGTTAGTATGAAAAGTAGGTAAGGCATTTTCAATTTGTAGCATGTGAACCCCATCTCATTTCCTATTTTGGATGTGGATCTCTTCCAGAATTTAAAGAATGATTCTCAGAAGATAAGCAAATATCTGCACAGGTCCAATCAGTGGAGTGAACCCCAGGTGTTTGCCTGGAATGGAATTTAACTGAAAGAATTTAGAAGATCATCATGTTGATCAGTACAGCTGGGCATTGGGCCTCACTGGCCAATCTGAGGGACCAAAGCCAGTTCTGGCTACCTGGGTGCCAGTGTTAATGAGGCTATCTTGTTGTAATCTCATCTCAAACAGGGTTCTGAGCCATACACAGAGAGAAAGGGAGAGAGGTGAGCTGGGAAAAACAGGCTGTGATGAGTGATGAGGCTTTGTCAGTTAAACCAACATGTGGAGTTCATAAATCAGAGAATATTTCCTGATCTGAAAATCTGGATTTGCAACTTTGGTGACTATTTTTGAATAAGTTCGGAGAGATTGCAAGTAGGGACTTGAAAACACAATCAAAACCCTGGAGCAGATAAGCCATCTGTGTGTGCTCAACGAAAGAGAAATGAATTTTATACTCTTTGAAAAAGGAGGAAGGTTCTCTTGGCAGGCCCATAAAATTTGTGTGATGGTCAGAGTGGCAGACACTCAAAGTCAGGGAGTGAATTGTCTACACAGTGTCATCATTCTTCCTGGATCATCTTTTAAACTTTCATGAGCATCAGTCCAAGTGCCAAAATCATCTCTGAGAAGAAAAAAAAAATTATATTCTTACAGAGAGCACAGATTTGTTTACGTCTTATCAACATTGGGAGGTGTTTGTTAGATGTTCAGTAAAGTTGGAAAGACCTTCTGTACTTCAATTCTTTGAAGGACTGTGATGATTCCTTTCACCTATGCTTTGCCTCTTTCCAAAGTCCAGGAAACTCTTACAGTTTCATGAGAATAAGACATCCCAAATATAACTTCATAACACTCTCAAGTGAAAATTAACTAGATCCTCACAATTCATTTTTATTATCAGTCAAACTTGACAGTTAAGAAGTTTTAAAACCATATTCAAGGAGGTTAACACTATATACTGTGTTTAACAAACTAAGATACACTTTCAGTACATTTTCTACCTTTTCAACTTTTTTCTTTCATTATTCGTCATAGTTGTTATCTTGTTAAAGGAAGATTCAGTGATGAATATCTTGCTTTTAGATAGTCTCACTTTGTCTCTGCCCATTTATTTGTCTTTCCAGTGACTGTGATGCCACTAACATTTTTCAGGAACTTCCTTTTTTGGCTTAAATCAGATGGTTAATTTCTGTTGCTTGCCACCAGAACTTCTGGTTGGTATTTTATCTATTTTGCCTAGTATTGGAGTTGTTTGTGTTTGTATATATCTTCCTAAGGAGACTCTAATATCTTGCAAGAAGAGTTAATCTCTGGCATTTGTGTAGTAATACAGTACAACAATAATGCCCATCATAGAATCTCACATACTAAGACAGTTAAACGTGTGGATTATGGAGCCATATCACCGTGATTAAACTTCTAGCTTCTTTCTTTATGAACTTTGTAACAACCTTTCTAGGTTTTGGTTTCCTTGTGTAAGCTTGCAAGCACCTACTTGTTCTAATGGTTAAAACAGGACCTGGCACATAGAACGCATTGCAGAAGTATTAGGTATTATCAGTGTAACAGTAGTACATTTTATTATCTTGTTTCTTATTACTTCATGTTATTTTCATATTGTATATATGATATCAACTTTATTATATGTATAATGTAGAAATTATATAACACATATTGTTAAATACATTCTATATAATATTATCATTGTAATATAGTAATTATTATTATTAAAAAGTGTTCAAGAAAAATAAATGTTTTTAATTGATTTGGTGGTTTCTCAAACTGTAAGCTCACTTCCAGTGGACACTATGAGGTTATTTGTTTGTAAGAAAAGTTTTCTTCCCACCCTTGGTTTTTAAACATCTATGCTAAAAAGCTTCCCTTTAGAGGAAGTAATAAATTTTAATGTGCAAGTTATTAAAGTACCAGCAGGGACTGTTTCATAATATGCTAAATTTCTCAACCTCTACCCAAGTAGTCTTCACCTGACTGAAATGTTGCTTGATTCTTTTCTTAATGTCATGATGTTTTTCATGAAGGATCTGTTCATTTCATCTACCTGAATGTAATGTTTCCCTGAACCGGCTGCATTTTCCATGAGCTTATAAGGCCTGCGAAGTCATCTCTTCATTGTGACCCCTTTTACTTAATCTTAGTGTGGCACCTGACACGGTTTGCTCCATTCTTCTTGCATTTTGGAAGGTTGTCTGCTTTCCTTCAGCAGGCCCGTCAGTCAGTTCCATCTCTCACAACTTTGTTGGTGTTGCATGGGATCCTTTGGAGTTTCACTCTGCCGGTTCTTAGTGCTGACATCAGAAATGTTCTTTTATTGAGAAGTTTGCCTCCTTGGATCGCTATGCTAACACCTCAATTATAATAGCATCAAAATGGCAAGCAGGGATCAGTTTTGTTTTTAGTATTTTGGGAACTCCTGGTCCCCAAAACAGTCTCCTTATGAAACTGCTGTCAGTAAAGTAGGATCAGTTCATCTGTTTGAAGTGAAATGAAAGTCACTGAGTTGTGTCTGACTCTTTGCGACCCCATAGACTATACAGTCCATGGAATTCTCCAGGCCAGAATACTGGAATGGGTTGGCTGTCCCTTCTCCAAGGGTTCTTCCTAATCCAGGGATCGAACCCAGGTCTGCTGCATTGCAGGTGGATTCTTTACCAGCTGAGCCACAAGGGAATCCCAAGAATACTGGAGTGGATAGCCTATCCCTTCTCTAGCAGATCTTCCCAACCCAGGAATCAAACCAGGGTCTCCTGCATTGCAGGTGGGTTCATCTGTTTAGCAATCATTAATTGGGGACTTAAACTGGGTAGAATTTGCTCAGAATGCTGAGCTGATTTGGAGATGAATTTGGCACATCCACTCACGTTATAGAAGCAAAGAGTTTCAGAAGATGAAATTCTCTGTAGAGTATCAATGCCTATCTTCAGTTCACATTCACTGCACACCTGTCCTTATTTGGGTCTACAGATACAGTGAGTTTCCCATTGACTTCTGAGGGCAGAGAATGACAAGAAAGATGGAGGAAATGAGTAGAAGGTTGTGAGGGGGAAAAGTTGGTTAAGGATTACCTGTTGTTACCTCACTGTCCTAGAATGTTTTTCATCCAGTTTCATGAATAAGTAAACAAGAGCTCAAAGAAGCCTGCCACTACTTCCATGGTTTTACAGCCAGAATGTACCTGAGCCATTTGCTGGTCTAGGAGACCTGTGTTTTTACCCTCATCAACCACACTGCCCCACAAACAGGGAGTAGAGGGTGATGGGTGGCAAGTCAGGACAACATGCTGTTTTTAGTCATAAGGCCACTTATTGCCATTGTTCCAAAATCTGAGAAGATGAGTAGAATCAAGGAAGAGCAGTTGACTGATTTTAATCCTCTATTAGTTGTTCCTACCTAATTAGAGGGTGTTCTGTACAGACTCTTAAATTTCAAAATGTGTCCATCTACCCATCTACCCAGCCAGCCTACATCTTGGTATTTATCCTAGAGGAATAGCTGAATATGGGTAGAAAAAAAGGTGTACGTTAATTGTAGAATTTTATGTAGTGTGCAGAAATTTGAAATAACACAAATGTTCATTGATAATGGAATGATTAAATTCTGCCAAATCTATACTAGTAAATGCTATCCCAGTGAGGTAGATCTGTACATGTAGAACTGAAAATATCTTCAGGACACAGTAAGTTAACAAAAAAAAAAAAAATCAAGTAGCAGGAACATGATGTAGAATGAACACATATATTTTAAAAATTAAATAAAGTTCTATACTTCAGAAAAGGGTGAGGACTTTAAAGAGGAAAATAGTATTTCCAAGTTTTAGAGAAAACAAGCACAGATTACTTTATGTGGAGGTGATAACTAGAGTTGAAACTTGGGGCATGGTAAAATTTAGAGATGTAGGGGTTTATCCAGAACAACCTAGCTAAACAAGGGGGTTGAGCCAAGACATACCCAGTTCTATCTGAGTCCAGTGCTGCTGCTTTTAAGTAAGATTCCTCTCACAATATAAACTCTAAGCATCAGGTATAAGATGTAGGTAAAACTCACATACAGAGGTAAAGAATATGCATATGCTTTCATTAAGTATTTACCTTGTGTCAGGTACCCTACAAGAGGGTGTATGGAATATCCTGATGAATTAGAATTCCTGGCCTTAATAACTTGAGGTCTTGGAAGGGAAAGAAGATGTATTTATAAACTTTTAAAATATATGAAAGTTAACCAAACCCTAAAACAAAACTACAGAGAAATTCAGGATTCATGAGCCGAGAGGAGAGAAATATATTTGCAGTTGTGAAGGTTGGAAGATGTACCAGGTAAAAATGTGTTCATATATGAGAAGCAGAAAACAGAAGTAGCAGTGACTTAAATCATGAGGCTTAATTTCTTAGTAAGAAGTCTGAAGCTGGCTGTCCCTAAGTTGATTCAGTATTTCAATAATATCATCAAGGACTAGGTTCCTTCTGTCCTCTTTAGTAATCCTACACCTTTGGACTTGTCACATTTATTATCCAGTATGGCAGCTACAACTCCAACCACATTCAAGGGTAGGAAGCACCATGTAGCTGAGGCAGCAAGGAAAGAGAAGGACCTTTAATGAGTACAGTCTCCTTGCACCTCTGAACAAACTTTCCTCCGGACACCTTCTAAGAGATTTCTTTTTCTAATTGACCAGAATTAGATCATAAGCCTCCCCACTGGCTTGACCCAAGGGATGCTGTGAGAGTATGATTCTGGCATTTCCACTCTCCTCTCACAGAACTATCAGTTCAATTCAATCACTCAGTCATGTCTGACTCTTTGTGACCCCATGGACTGCAGCACACCAGGCTTTCCTGTCCATCACCAACTCCTGGAGCTTACTCAAACTCATGTCCATCGAGTCGGTGATGCCATCCAACCATCTCATCCTCTGTCGTCCCCTTCTCCTCCTGTCCCCAATCCCTCCCAGGATCAGGGTCTTTTCCAATAAGTGAGTTCTTCACATCAGGTGACCAAAGTATTGGAGTGTCAGGTTCAGCATCAGTCCTTCCAGTGAATATTCAGGACTGATTTCCTTTAGGATGGACTGTTTGGATCTCCTTGCAGTCCAAGGGACTCTCAAGAGTCTTCTCCAACACCACAGTTCAAAAGCATCAATTCTTTGGCACTCTGCTCTCTTTATAGTCCAACTCCCACATCCCTACATGACTACTGGAAAAACCATAGCCTTGACTAGACGGACCTTTGTCGGCAAAGTAATGTCTCTGCTTTTTAGTATGCTGTCTAGGTTGGTCATAGGTTTTCTTCCAAGGAGCCAGCGTCTTTTAATTTCATTGCTGCAATCACCATCTGCAGTGATTTTGGAGCCCCCAAAAATAAAGTCTCTCACTGTTTCCCCATCTATTTGACACGAAGTGGTGGGACCAGATGCCATGATCTTAGTTTTCTGAATGTTGAGTTTTAAACCAGCTTTTTGAGTCTCCTCTTTCACTTTTATCAAGAGGCTCTTTAGTTCTTTGCTTTCTGCCATAAGGGTGGTGTCATCTGCATATCTGAAGTTATTGATATTTCTCTCGGCAATCTTGATTCCAGCTTGTGCTTCATCCAGTCCAGCATTTCACCAATGTACTCTGCAAATAAGCATGGTGACAATATATAGCCTTGACCTACTCCTTTCCCTATTCGGAAACAGTCTGTTGTTCTATGTCCAGTTCTAAGTCTTGCTTTTGACCTGTATACAGATTTTTCAGGAGGCAAATAAGGTGATCTGGTATTCCGATCTCTTGAAGAATTTTCCACAGTTTGTTGTGGTCCACACAGTCAAAGGCTTTGGCATAGTCAATAAAGCAGAAGTAGATGTTTTTCTGGAACTCTCTTGCTTTTTTGATGATCCAACAGATGTTGGCAATTTGATCTCTGGTTCCTCTGCCTTTTCTAAATCCAGATTGAACATCTGGAAGTTCATAGTTCATGTACAGTTGAAGCCTGGCTTGGAGAATTTTGAGCATTACTTTGGTAGCTTGTGAGATGAGTACAGTTGTGCAGTAGTTTGGTCATTCTTTGGCATTGCCTTTCTTTGGGAACTATGGCTAGAAATAAAAAGCCTTATGATATTCAGGAGCATCTGAGAATATTGGCTACAGCAGATTTCATTGAGGAAGCAGTACTTGGGTTGGATCTGAAACAAGAATAAAGACATTTGTTAGATAGTCTATCTTCCAATATTTTCTGAAAATTGTCTGTCCTCAGCTTCACGTGGAGTTACCAGTATCATACAGTATGTTCCCATCTCTGAACATGCATTGTAACAGTTGTCATTCTGCTGCTAAGTCACTTCAGTCGTCTCCGACTCTGTGCAACCCCATAGACGGCAGCCCACCAGGCTCCCCCATCCCTGGGATTCTCCAGGCAAGAACACTGGAGTCACAGATACTGCCAAATTGGTCTTTGTTTTGTTTGTTCCTCTCAAGGAGCTTTTTTTTTTTTTTTCAAGGAGCATTTCTAACTTTCTTCCTTTATTGAATCTAACTGTGTAAGAAGAGTACTACTACTGGTTGGCCTTTCATCTGATGGCTGTTTAACTCTCTGCGCTCAGTTTCCAGCATCAGTCAAGTTCCCGATTATTTTATCAGAAAGAATTTAACAGGATGCATTATTAACCATGTATAAGAAAACCAACAAGGCACAAAAGGGCATCACAGTATCGCAGAGGTAGTAACTTAAGGAAGCTTGCTACAGCCCCAAGCGTGGGGGACAAGGCAGTCGAGGTACTTGTCAGTGCTGGTCTCAGAGAGAGCTGATGCACCCGGTTGTGTTGAAGGAAAAAATCTGCAGCTTGAAACCAGCTTCTACTCCAGTAGGAGCTTCTACTACTCCTATTGGAATCAACAGACTCTGACAAGCTTAAAACCCCTTGCTGGAGAGATGCTGAGGGCAAAGGCAAGGAAATCCAGCCGGAGCAAGTCCCTTCTCCCGCCTCCATTCCTCCCAGCTCCTTCCAGCGTCCCCGGTGGTGAACCTAACAGAAAGCTGCATCAACAGATGTGGGGCTTACAGAGTTCCAACCCCAGCATCATGTAGCAGAATATAGAAGATTCGGAGCTAAAACAGCACATCATTTTGTTATTATTGTTTTTAGCACATCCTTATTAACTGTAAGTAATAATAGAACCTACCTCTTATTATTATTTTGAGGTTTAAATGAGGCTGGTCGTGAAAAGTGGTTAGCAGGGTACCCAGAGATGTATAGGCACTTAAGAAGTATTAGTGAATGTTATTACTTCTTATTCAACAAGTATTTATTGTGTACCTGTTACATGCCAGACACCAATCTAAGATCTGAAAATATAGTGATGGCTGAGATAGACAAGCCCCTGTGCCTGTAACATTTGCATTCCACTGAGCAGTGGCCTGAAATAAATAAGATTATTTCAGACATTTATATGTGGTTTAGAGATAATAAAACAGTCCTGCATTTGAGAGTAATAGGGAGGAAGATAACTAAGATTCAATGATCAGCAGCTAAGGAAATGAAAAGATAAGCTACAGACAGGGAGAAAGTGTTTGCAAACCTTGTGTCTGATAAAGAATTTATACCCAGAATATAGAAAGAACTCTCAAAACCTAACCATAAGGAAACAAGTAATCCATTTTTAAAAATGGATGAAAGATTTTGACAGTATGCCATCAGTTAAGTTCAGTTTAGTCTCTCAGTCGTGTCTGACTTTTTGTGACCCCATGAATCGCAGCACGCCAGGTCTCCCTGTCCATCACCAACTCCCGGAGTTTACTCAAACTCATGTCCATCGAGTTGGTGATGCCATCCAGTCATCTCATCCTCTGTCATCCCCCATAGAAGATACATAAATGGAAAATAAGTACATGAAAAAATGCTAAAGATGAAAAGACCATTAGTTATTAGTGAAATGAAAATTAAAAGCACAGTGAGATATACTACCTTTTTAAAAAACTGACAGTACTGTTGAGGAGGATATAGACTAACTGGAACTCTCATATATTGCTGATGGGAATGCAAAATGGCACAATCACTTTGTAAAATACTTTGGCAGTTTCTAAAGAAGTTAAACATAAACTAACCTTGTAACCCAGCAAACGCACTCCTAGGTGTTTACTCTAGAGAAGTAAAAGCAGAGACTTACACAAAAACCTATACACAAATAAACATTTGTTATATCCATTTGCTTTATTCATGGTCACTGCATTCATAAAATTGGAATTAATCCCAAATTTTCTTCAACTGGTGAATAGATAAATAAGCTGTGGTATATCCATACAGTGGAATATTATTCAGCAACAAAAGGAAATTAGTACTATAGCTGCAACAACATGAATGAATCTCAAAGACATTATGAAAATGGACAAAGGCTATATTCTGCATGATTTCATTATGATGACATTTCAGAAAAGGCAAGGCGAGAGGGACAAACAAGGGGTCAGTGGTTGCAGGGGTTGAGAATGGGGTCAGTGGTTGACTCCAAAGGGCCAGGTAAGTCAAGGGAATTTTGTGGAGGTGAAAGAACTGTTCTGTATCTTGACTGTGTTGATGGTTACATGACTTACACATTTGTCAAAACTCATGGAATCGTACACTGTAACCGTTGAATTTTGCTATACACCAGTGCCATAGACTGAATATTTGTATCCCTACCCCCAAAACTTATATGTCAAAACCTAATCCCCGAACGTGATGGTATTTGGAAGTAAGACTTTGGGGAGGTGACTGGGTCATGAGGGTAGAGACCTCATGAGTGGGGTTAATACCCTTTTAGAAGAGGTTCTAGAGAACCTCCATGCAGAGAGAATAGCAAGGACAAATTCTGAAGACAGAGGAAGCAAGAAATGTGGGTGAAAGGTCTATGGATTGGAAAAATAGAGTGATACATGGTGAAAAGAGCTTCATCTCAGAGTCCCTGTTTGGTAGGGCTACCAGTTTCTGCTAAATAAATAGACACTCAGATAAATTGGAAGTTTGTGTAAGAAATAAGTCATTTTTAGTATATCATGCAATATTTGGGATATACTTATACTAAAAAATACTAAAATACTAAATTCAAATTTAAGTGAGAGTCTTGCTTTTTATCTGACGACTCTTCACCTAAAATTTGGTGAGAATTTTGGATTCTCTTCTGGCTACAGTGAGAAACCAATGGTAGGGCTTAAAGAGACACAGTGGCATGTTGTGTGTTCTACTAAGATCATTCTGATCACTGTGGAGAATGGATTATTACAGAGGCGAAGGCATGGCCATTGCAGTGGTCCAAGAAAGAAAGGATGGTGGGCTAGTCTAGTTAGTGTTAGAGACTGAAAGAGTAGATGGATTGAGGACAGAGAAATCTAAGGACTTGTTTATAGATTATGGGAGAGAGGGATAAAGGGGAAGAGGAAAATGAAGGATGCCCCTAACATTTTGGCCTCAGCCACTGGGCAAATTTTCTACTATCTCATAATAAAAAAGTTTTAAATAGTGTTGACAATGGGCTGTGCTCCCTTCTAAGCACTTTACATGTACAAACTCATTGAATATTAACTCATTTAATCTTCAGTATGACTTAGGCACTTGAGAGAGGGAAAGTTGTCCCTAACGTACTGAAGGGTTTGGTAGTATGCTGAAGATCATGGAGATAATAGCTGCAGAGCTGTGCTTCTAACCCAAGCAGCCTGTGCTAGTTGCCACACTCTACTATCTCTTCTGGTATTGAGCACAGGAGAGGTGCTCAGTAAAGAATTATCGAATCAATGAATGAATGAGGAAATGAAAGAATGGGTTCCCATGTCTTATGTTGATTTTTATACCAAGTGGGCTGTGATGTCCTTATGCCTGCCAGGTAGACATTATCTGTATGCTTTTTCCCATTCTCCACACAAATTTTAATTTTCCCTTCATTCTTTTTCTGGACATCATCTCATTATGTTGATGTTGGACATCATTAAAAGAACTCCTGGGAGGTGTTTTTTAAGATTTAAGTTGTTACTAAGTAGGGTTGAGAAACACTTTTCCAGTGCCCCAAGCAAACTGGCACAGGTGGTTAAGTCTGACCTCCAAGAAGGCCATGTTGTATCAAATTCACATCCTGTCTATCATCTACTGAATTTTTCCTCCAGATATGTTCTAACCTGCAGGGTATAATGTGCAGTTATCGTCTCATCCTGAGGGGCTCAGTACATCCACTGGGAGGTAATCTAGCATGGTGGTTAAGGCTGCTGCTGTCTGGGCAAGCAGAGAGACATGCACTCAGATGATGGCTTGGCTCTGTGACCTGAACGTCTTTGTGCTTAGCTTCCTTGTCTGTGTAATGGGGATAGTACCAGTGCCCGTTTCATAGGATGATTGTGAAGGATGAGCAGGAAATAGTTTACCAGTACCTGACTGAATAAAATGCCAAATAAAAAATTGGAATCCATTATTTTTATACCTAATTCTCACTTAGGAAAAAGCTAGTCATACCAGGGGCCCACTAGAAGTATCCATAGCTACAAAATAAGTTCCTTGCCTAGAATTTGCCTTGGTTCTCCCAAGTCCAACTGTGGGCATGAAGAAAGATCTGTGAGCTTGTTCTTACCACTCTTCCCTTCCCTTGTCTTCAGAAGCCCTACTGTGGAATCATTCCCATTTCTTAAGACAAATGGACAGGTGTCCATCTGAAGTTATTTAATGATCTTCACACCATCTCTCAATCCTCTTGTGGCCCCTGCTTAGATTCCATCTTGGCTTCAAAGCAAGTGCACACTCAAGAATTCCTAAGCTGATTGCTACTGCAAGCATCAGTCAAGTTCACATTTCCCATTCAGTTCACCAGTGTGTAAGTGAATCAAATGGGCCTCATCAAAGAATATTCAGATATTAAATGCCAAACAAGGACAGGGAATGAAGTATATAGGGTATTTTGTCTTATTACTGAGAGATGCTAGCATCTGGCTGGTGAAACCACTAAATAAAACTCCCCAAGGAGACCTGTATGAGTATTTTGCATGTGCAAATTAGTGGGACATAAATTCTTCTTTATGACTACATTATTGAAGAAAATTATTTCAAAGAGTGTGCAATAGCCAACAAAAATAAATCTTTACAAAACAGGTGAACTTAAGAAAACTCTCTGTATCTAAATACAAGCCCTTAAAGTGAAAATTAGGTATGTTTATTCACTTGACCAAAGGAATTTTTAGCTTCAACGCGAACTTTTTCCTAGAATTTGTTAAAAGTATGAGGTACTGAAACACAGTTAAAATGTTACCTGATTCAAATGAAATTTCCCTTTTACACTCTGTGTTGTATGTGGGCCAGGTCAGTCATCTTTTCTCTCTCAGCACTGTGTCCTGCTCTGCAAGATAAGGGCTTTGCATTCGTGCTTAGTCACTCTGTTGTGTTCTACTCTTTGTGACCCCCATGGACGGTATGTAGCCTGCCAGACTCTTCTCCATGGAATTTTTCAGGTAGGAATACTGGTGTGGTTGTCATTTTCTCCCCCAGAGGATCTTTCTGGCCCAGGGACTGAGCCTGAGTCTCCTGTGTCTCTTGCACTGGCAGGCGAATTTTTTAACCACTGTGCCACCTGGAAACCATTGTGTCTTGCTTTGCAGAATAAGGGGTTTAGAGTGAATAATTTCAGAGTTTCATCTGGGAGTAAGATCCTCCGTTTATGGAACTGGAGAGTAGTTTGACATATTAATTCATTTTGTTCTATAAATATACATTTTTCCTTTACTCTTTCCCTCATTTAAGCAGGTAGCAGATTCTGTGCCTCTGAGCATCCAACAGAGTTTTGTGGGAAGGCAAAAAGCAGAGAGAGCCTGTCTTCTTGAGGGCAGGGCAAAGAAGGCATAGAAGGCAGGGGCTGAGGATGGGCTTGGAGACGTGTGGAGGGAAGAATGCCATGGGCCAGCAGGAACAGAGACCAGGGTCCACCTTCCTGGCAGTGCCCTGAAGACATGGCAGAATCCCAAAGAAAGATGACTCAATGCAGCATCTCAGGCAGTCCAGCAAATGAGCCTTACTTCCCAAGCCTCATGCTGAAGCAGCCACAAGCTTTAGAACCAACCCCTGTGGGTGGTGGCAGTGGTATTCCCCAGACCAGCTCCTGGGTCTGACAACCAGAAGGCCACCCCTATTACACCACTTCTGGCACAGAGTTAGACACTAGAAATCAAGAGTGAGGAATCTCCACAGTGACTGAGATTAAGATTCCCACCAGCATGGTAGGATAAGGGCTCAAAATCAAAAATAAATTGGCTTAGTTAAATAAAGAAATGTGATGTTTCAGAAACACTAAATATAAGGACTGAATTCACATTCACTATGTGTCTGTGTGTGCACTTAGTCGCTCAGTTGTGTCCGACTCTTGCGACCCCATAGACTGTAGCCTGCCAAGCTCCTCTATCCATAGAATTCTCCCGGGAGGAATACTGGAGTGAGTTGCCATTTCCTTCTCCAGGAGATCTTTCCAGCCCAGGAATTGAACCTGGGTCTTCTGCATTGCAGGCAGATTCTTTACCGACTGAGCTACAAGGGAAGCCACTACGACTGAGCTACGAGGGAAGACACTATATGTCTAGATCACAATATTTGCAATCTTTCATTCTTTCTAAATCTCCATTAAATTTCTCCTTAGTTTTGTCCAATCCTTTTACTTCATTTTGAAACTATACGTGTTACATGAAGAATGTTGAAATGATTCCCTCCAGGGGCTTTCTCTCAAGGGTTTACAAAACACTGTGAGGTTCCTATAGATGCTGCTGTGTGGGAGGCATTTGGACACCATACCTTCTTGTTGGATTGAAGAGGCACCATCAGAGAGGGCTGTTAATTCATCAAGAAGAGCTTTGTGACTGTCTGGCTATGTGACAATCAGTTTGTCTCTGAGCCTCTGTTCTTAGAATTAAGTAGGGGTAGTAGAAAAAGGAAGAAGAAACCATATCAGATCTCCCATGAATGACTGGGCAGGCTGTGCCTTCCACAAGTGCAGCCCTGCCATCCACTCATCAGTCCCGTGCCCAGTACTCCCGGACCTGGTATGTCTGCCTTTTCCTCACCCACATAGGGGAGCCACATGAGTTACCCCTGGCACTCATTATACTGCATAATCCAGCTTGGATACTTTGTGATTCCAATTTGCCAGGTCTTTTCCTCTAAAGCAATGGTCCCCAACATTTTTGGCACCAGGGACAGGTATCATGGAAAACAATTTTTCCACCAACCCAGGACAGGGGATCGCTTCAGAATGATTTAAGTGCATGACATTTATTATGTCCTTTACTTCTGTTATTACATCAGTTCCACTTCAGGTCATCAGGCATTAGATCCCAGAGGTTGGGGACCCCTGCTGTAAAGGATTTTGCTTCTAGCAGTCTTTAAAGGATTTCATAACTATTTTTCCTTTCCCTTCAAAAGCACTTTTAAATATATGTGTATATAGACAGATTGATTTGATAAGAAGAAAGTTGTTATGAAGTCAGGCAGAACTTCCAAGGGCCCCAAAAATAGCTGCAATTTTTTTTTCACCCAAATTAGTTGATAGATAAATGAGCAGGGAAGTTTGTCCAGTTAGTATGGAAAGCAGTCCTTGTTCAGGCCTCTGGTGAGCGAGACTCCAGGGAGATCGAGAGGACAGGGGGGTTTCAGGTCCAGCTAGCAGTTCTCCAGGAGAGTATCGTTGTGCGTCTGTTTCTGGAAACCACACTCTGGGGCTGGGGGAGGAGGTGCTGTTGCTGCCTCCCTCCTCCCCAACTTAGAGAAACAGCTCTGAAGTTGCAGCAACTGAGTCCAGCTGGGATTTGTCAGAAGTCCTGCGTTCACCCATGACCCAGTGGTTGCCGAGCTCTCAGTGGGGAAGGCGGGCAGCGAACGCCTCCTGGGGAGAAATGTCCGGTCCCCTGCTTGGCCCTGGAAGGCAGACCCCCAGCTTCAATGATGTCTTTGTTATCAGCTCAGACTGAAACTCTGGTTTGCGTTTTCATGAGCGCGGGACACCTGTGTGCTAGCACTTTGGGCCCCCACCTCCTCTGCCAGGAGAGCACAGCCTGGACTCTGAGACCCCTGTACAAAGGGCACCGGGGCTGGGAGGAAGGAGCCCTTTCTGGGCCACCTTGCAGGACCAGCAGGGTACCCAGGGGTCTCCCTTGCTCTGCCGCACCCTCCTCAGCTCTCCCGGGTCCCAGAAGGGAGTGCATACCCCAGGGTATTTTTTTCTGTTTTCTGGCTGCAGCTACACAAGGCTGTTGAATTAGAGTCATGATTGTAATTTAATTTCTCCAAACTCAGAGCTATTTTCTTTCCAAATATATGAGGAGCCAGGAAACGTTCAAAGAACTAGGGAAACCAGTCCAAATTCAGAAAGGTTAAAGAGGAAGAAAAGTCACAGGGTGAATACTACTAATAATATAATCTTTCATAATAATTATAATATCTCATGTACAGTGTAATATATACCTCATATACCATGACATATGTATTCTTATATGTATAACATATAGTAATAATCTTATAGATGTGTTATACATTGTGGTAGTTACTATAGTATGGCACAAATATATACATATAACATGTAACAGGACAATATTCAAAATGTTAAAAAATATTTTTAGTAATATAAAAGTGAAGAAGAACTAAAGAGCCTCTTGATAAAAGTGAAAGAGGAGAGTCAAAAAGCTGGCTTAAAACTCAGCGTTCAAATAACAAAGATCATGGCATCCCATCCCATCACTTCATGGCAAATAGATGGGGAAACAATGGCAACAGTAACAGACTTTATTTTCTTGGGCTCCAAAATCACTCCAGATGGTGACTGCAGTCATGAAATTAAAAGATGCTGGCTCCTTGTAAGAAAAGCTGTGACCAAACTAGACAGCATATTAAAAAGCAGAGACATTACTTTGCCGACAAAGGTCCGTCTAGTCAAAGCTATGGTTTTTCCAGTAGTCATGTATAGATGTAGAGTTGGAATATAAAGAAAGCTGAGCACTGAAAAATTGATGCCTTTGAACTGTGGTGTTGGAGAAGTCTCTTGAGAGAGTCCCTTGGACTGCAAGGAGATCAAACCAGTCAATCTTAAAGGAAATCAGTCCTGAGTATTCATTGGAAGGACTGATGTTGAAGCTGAAACTCCAATACTTTGGCCAACTGATGCGAAGAACTGATTCATTGGAAAAGACCCTGATGCTGGGGAAGATTGAAAGAAGAGAAGAAGGGGATGACAGAGGATGAGATTGTTGGATGGCATCATGGACTCGATGGATATGAGTTTGAGCAATCTCTGGGAGTTGATGATGGACAGGGAGGCATGTGTGCTGCAATCCATGGGGTCGCAAAGAGTCAGACACAACTGAGCAACTGAACTGAACTGAATTAAAAAAATAAATAAAATTGGAGGACCATCCCAAATGAGATCAGGCGTGGTCAGTGCCATATGGCTATAGACTGGATAATCATTCCAAGATCAGAAAAGTTTAAGAGGAAGAGGAGACAGGTTAAAATAATTATTTTGTAATTATTTTATGATAATTTATATTTAACACAGTTGCATATACATTCTGTATGATAGCTATTATTTTATATACTATAACATTATATAAATATAAGTATATAATTGTTGACATTATTATAATTAAAAATAATATTTATTGATTGTTTACCAGTATATATATACCATTATATATAAGTATATAATTGTTGACATTATTATTATAATTAAAAATGATATTTATTGATTGTTTACTTGCATCCTCAATCACTCAGCTGTGTCCAAATCTTTGAGACCCCATAGACTGTAGCCCATCAGGCCTCTCTGTCCATGGAATTTTCCAGGCAAGGATACTGGAGTGGGTTGCCATTTCCTTCTCCAGGGGATCCTCCTGGACCCAGGGACCAAACCCAAGCCTCTTACATCTCCTGCATTGGCAAGTGGATTCTTTACCCCTGCACCACCTTGCAGTGTGGTAAACACTTTACAGGCATTATATGACTTAATTTTTATAATAACCACATGATGTACGAGGAAATGGCAACCCACTCCAGTATTCTTGCCTGGAGAATCCCATGGACATAGGAGCCTGGTGGGCTAGAATCCATGGGGTTGCAAAGAGTCGGACACAACTGAAGGGACTTAGCATGCATGCATGTATGTGCAGTATTTTAATTCACATACCATACCATTCACTCATTCAAAGTATATAACTCATTGGTTTTTAGTATATTCAGAGTTTGCAACCATAACCACAATCAATGTTAGGATATCTTCATCATCTCCCCAAAAACCTCTGTACCCATAAGAAGTCACTCCCCATTCCCCACTTCCACTAGCCCTGCTGCTGCTGCTAAGTCACTTCAGTCGTGTCCGACTCTGTGCGACCCCATCCCTGTGATTCTGTAGGCAAGAACACTGGAGTGGGTTGCCATTTCCTTCTCCAATGCATAAAAGTGAAAGTGAAGTCTCTCAGTTGTGTCCGACTCTTTGCGACCCCATGGACTGCAGCCTACCAGGCTTCTCCGTCCATGGGATTTTCCAGGCAAGAGTACTGGAGTGGGGTGCCATTGCCTTCTCCTCCACTAGCCCTAGGCAACCACAAATCTACTTTTTGTCTCTATAGATCTGCATTTTCTGGACTTTTCTTATAAAAGGAATCATCATATATGGCCTTTTGTGACTGACTTTTTTCATTGGGCATAATGTTTTCCAAGTTTGTCCACATTGGAGCATGTATCGGTACCATATTCCTTTTAGATCTGAATAGTATTCCATTTATTAATATACCACGTTTTGTTTACCCATTCATCAGTTGATAGACATTTGGGCTGTTTCTGCTTTGGGGCTGTTATGAAGAATTTTGCTGTTGATAGTCATGTGCATGTTCTTGTGTGGATTATGCTTTCATTTCTCTTGGTGGTACCATGTTTTTACCCCATTTGATAGATGAGGAAGCTGAGGTACAGAGATGTTAAGTAACTTGCCCAAGGACACACAGCTAGTTAATGCTCTGAGATTCAAAGTGAGTTCTGCCTGATGTTCTTAGTTGCTCCGCTCTGTTTATCAAAGGTTAATCAGTGGAGGGTAGAATTCATGTCCCTCGGGGCCTCTGGAGAGACACTGAAAAGAAATACAGCAGGAAGAGTTTCTCTGCAAGCTGAGGATGAACTTTCTCCATCATGGCTGGTTAGTTAAGCTTGGGAGTGACTGCCAAGGGAGGGGTGGATACCCCTTTTGACATGAAGGATCCTCTGTGGGGCTCTTTAAGACATAGTAGGGAGGGATGTCTCACTCCTGGGAATGGAATTTGGCTCAAGGCTGTCCAAATGGCAGCGTTCACTTTGCATCTGGTGTCCAAATGGTGTGAGAGGAGCCAGGCCACGATCCAGGCCTTCCTCACCCTTCTCAGCCTGACCTTACCCCAGCCTGTATTCAGACCCCTGTGCCACAGAGCTGGACCTCGCAGACCTCCTCCTTGTCCATCCCCGACCTTGACTGGCCCCTCCCTCTGGCTCTCACTTGGATGTCTGCAGAGGGAACTGACTGAGGCAAACGAAACCAGGGCCGGCTTTGGGTGGGGAGAAAGGTGATGAAGTTCAGGGAGGGAGGGAAAGAGATGGGGGAGGCCAGAGGAGCTATTTCAGAACCCCCAGGGCAGGGCAGGGTGTGGAGGACAGGATCCACAAAGCCTCCCCAGGGGAGGTGATGTTGCTCAGAGCACCTGGCCATAACATGACACCTCTGGGCCTGTGTGGCTTACAGATCCAGGGCCATTTGAAATATTTCTGTAGAATATGGACTTTCTTCTTAATCTTACCAAAGAATAGACCCTGAATTCTGGAATTGTTATTATACCGATCATGGGAAAAACAAGTCCACAGGCTCTTGGCAGGGGTGAGGAGGGTGGGGGTGGGAGTGTCGGGGGGGACTTTAGTTGTGAAATGTAGTAGACGCAGTTTCAGCTCTGAAGTTAGAGACAGAATCCCTCTCTCAGTAACGACCCTAAATAATTTTCTTAACCTTCCAGAGCCTCACTTGCTTCTGTGTACAGTATTGGAGTAAAAGCAAGACCTGCCTTGCAGCTCCTGGCGAGAGTAAGTGAGACTGTGGTCCGCTGGCCATGCGCACACTGGGACCGAACTCCTGCAGGTTACTGTGAGGTAGGAGCCAAGAGGCAGAGGGTCTGGAGGAGCAGTGGTTTCAACAAAGCTAAAAACAGCTTCTGTTCTTGAACTGCTTCTCAGGGCATTTATTATAATTACTTGCATTAAGAATATCCAAGAAGAACCATTTTCTATTGGATTTCGCAAATTTATTCAACCACAGCAGTTTTTGGATCTAACTTTCAGGGTAGAGGTTACCAACTGGCGGTCCATGGGTCAGATCTGGCTAACAGATGTAGAGATTTTTTGGCCAGTGCATTTTTGCTTTTAGAAGTTTCCTGTACTCAAGTATAGCAAGATTTCACATACAGATGGCAAGATTTCACATAAAATTTGACTTTTCAGCTTCTCTTGAAAAGTATAAAGGTTGGGCCAAGCTGGGTCACTACCGTGTGGTAACACTTGGCGGGAAATTGGGTGGGCAGAGCCGTGCAGCAGCTGCCTACTTTAGATGGGGTGTGAGCTCTCTGCTCAGTCCATGGCCCCCATGATATCCCAGTCTGTGACCCCCGAGAATCTATTGCTTTTCACATGCTGAGATGTGGAATGTAAAATAATGTTTTGTCCACATGCCCCTTCATTTACAAATTGTTAGACATCTGCTTATTAATTATGTCCATGATTTACTGAATCATCATTAAAAAGCATGAACCAAGAATAACTTAACAGAATGAGATTCAAAATAAATATGAATCAGAAGTTTTACTCTCCACCCTTCACTCTAAGGGCCACTGAGGCAGCTTCTTGTACAGAATTGGCACCTGGTCAGGCTCACAACTTAACTCTTACATGTCATTATTGATGATGGGATATGAAGGTGTCTTAACTTCTTTGTTAAAAAAAGCTGAACATGGAACCACCATGCCGGTAGCCAACCCTAAATGTCTTGTGTATCTGAACTGCTCCATCCATGCAAGCAGATTGTGAAATAAGCACTATTTTGCTTTCACTTGACTCTTGAAGATTACTTTTCCTTTCTTTTAACTTTTCATGCCCAGTACCATAAAACAACAGTCTTTGGAATCGAGGATCTGCCTGAAATACTTCCTTAGGTAAATGTCCATCTATACAAAGAGAGAAATCTGTGCACAGCATTTTTTTTTTTCAAATATTGAAGTCATGCTTTAACCAGAAAGATCTGGGGAAAAATTAGACAACTGTGAAGGGACTCTTTGAGTCTCAAAGCAGTCTCATTGTGTTTTAGTTCCTGAGAGAACATTATAATGAAGAGTGCTTGTGAAGTCAACTGAGATTTCTAGATGAAAGGCCAGGCAGAAACATTTTTGAAAGTGTTATTTACTGTGCTGACTTGGGGCTTCCTTTTCCAAGCTTTCAGCCTCATCCTGTAACTAATTTTGAAAATAGTGAAAAGCTGTGTGACTGATTAATCAGTTTTCTTTTTAAAAATCTAGTAAAGAAGTCAAGTGCAACTAGGTGTGAAAGTCCTCCCCACCCTACCCTTCACTAGGACATTTTAAGTGCAGATTCAGGGGGCCATTGAAGATGTAAGGAATCTAAATTTCTTGTAATACTGCTGCCTCCAGCAGCAGACACTGAGACTTTGGGCACCACAGACTTGGGTAAATGATGCAGCCATTCCAGTGCTCTCTGTGACAGGGAAACAGACAGTAGGACAACCATGTGGTCAAAACTGTGGGCTCTGAATCACCCCGGCTTCCAATTCCCAATCTACCACTTACTAGCTGGATATCCACAGCAAGTGACTCAGCATCTCCAGGCCTCAGCTTTCTGCTCTGTAATAAGAACACCTCCCTCACAGACCTGAGAAGAGAAAATGCATGTAAAGTACTTGCCACAGTGTTTAGGTACACGGAAAGTGTCCAGCACAAATTACTTATTGTGTTGCAAACAATGAGTTATTTCTCTTGCTTTTCTGCTCTCACGGTCAGAAATGTAGATGTCCTCCTTCAATTCTTTGAATCCCCAATTTTTCAGCTGTTCTGATCTGCATCTCCATTACTTCAGCCCAGTGTTAGAAATCTTTATCTTTGAAGGGCCAGATACGTTCCTTTAGTAGACTGTAAACTCTCCATTACCATTAGTCATGTCTGCCTTTGTCACTAGAAAGCAGCCATAGAGGATACAGAAGTAAATGGGTGTGGCTGTGCGCCAGTAAAACTTGACTCACAAAAAATAGGCAACCGCCGGATGCGGCCCTCAGGCCAAAGTTTCTGCCCCCTGATTTAGGCTCTGTTTCTCCTCCCAAGGTGCACAAAGCAGGCAGGAGAGGCCACTGGAATGAACCAAGTGTTTAGCGTGTGTGCTCCAGAAGGAACCTGAGAAAGGAGCCTGGGCTTGCATGGATTGAAGGGAAATGGGGGAAATGGAGTCCTCTCTCCCTGCAGAAAGTTAGCTAGCTTCTCTTTGTACAACAGGGCAGTCTCAAGTAGAAGGAACAGTGCCACTGTGTGTGTATTGGGGGGAGGGGGTGGAAACGGTGCTTGGTACAGCATCCGATGCCTGAGAGTGCCCCCCTCATGCCCCTCCAGGCTGTTTGCCCACAGTGCTCCAAATCCCTGGTGGCTGGGGTAGGGGGCGCAGAGCAAATGGCTGCACCAAGGAGAGCTTTGAAATGGTTCAGTCATTGGTTGTGCCATATGGAAAAGGTCTCAAATATTCCTAGAAGCTTGCTGAAATCATTAGGAAAGGAGTATCTGAAAAAAAAAAACAACTTTGTAGCATTTTTGCTTGTCCCCCTCTGCTGGAGGTACTCTTTCAGTTTCCTTCACATCTTCTGCAGGGTAAAGTATCTTCTCAAATAATCAGTTCCTACTGAGGGAGATCAGTCATGCCTCTAGTCTGTCTCCATCTTTCTCTAGAAGGAGAAAATTCTCTTCTCCCCCCATCAAGCTCCTGAGTAGAGAAACTTTCACCAGAGTGAGTCAGGGCAGTGTCTTCTAAGGGAAGGTGCTACCTTTAATGTTCTTTTCTGCTCCACCTGCCCTGTTTCTGAGATCAGGAAAACATCAGAAAGCTCTGAGTGCCTGATGTGTAAAAGTTCCTGAATTGGGCAGTTTGTGTCTGGGAAAAAGGTCTCCAAACTGGATGGAGGCTTCTTGTGGTGAGATCTGCCTTCCTTCCACTCTTTGCTTTCCTCCAACCAATGCTGAACATGTGACATGTCTCCATAGTAGGATGCTAGACATAAACTGGTGGTGGTTTGCTTACTTAAATATGAGGATATTTTTTTTTCTTTTGACTCTTAGAAGGGTCTGTGCAGTGTCATGCTAACAGTGAAATTTGAATTCCATCTTAAGTGGAGATGTTTTTCTTTTTCCTGCCATCCTAACTGGGGTAGATGTTGAGGAGAAGATACAAGGACATCTTGGAGCATGGATTCTGGTTTATTTCATGTGGGTTCAGAGCTTCCCTGGTGGCTCAGCTGGTAAAGAATCCACCTGCAGTGCGGGAGACCTGGGTTCAATCCCTGGCTTGGGAAGATCCCCTGGAGAAGGGAAAGGCTATCCACTCCAATTTTCTGGCCTGAAGAATTCCATGGATTGTGTAGTCCATGGGTTCGCAAAGACTCAGACGCGACTGAGCGACTTTCACTTTCAGGTGATAATCAAGCTGATAAATTTTCAGAAAATCATCTGCCCATCCTCTGTGCTGCCCAGAAAACAGCTCTGCTTCAATGGATAGATGATAAAAGTGGCTCAGTTGTGTCTGACTCTTTGCAACCCCATGGACTGTACAGTCCATGGAATTCTCCAGGCCAGAATACTGGAATAGGTAGCCTTTCCCTTCTCCAGGGGATCTTCCCAATCCAGGGATCAAACCCAGGTCTCCCGCATTGCAGGCAGATTCTTTACCAGCTGAGCCACAAGGGAAGCCCCAAGATTGATAATAATAGATACAATTCCCCTTAATCGGGAAGTTTTGAGACTTGGGTATGCCTTAGAATCATCCAGAAGGTGTTTGAAAAGAAAAAAAAGAGAAAAGGAAAGTCACTTGGGCCCACCTCTAATATAATAGGGCTCAGACAGGTCCTCGGAGGCTCTGTCTTTACCATGAACACTGCCCACCCTCTCCACCCCTCAACCAGTGTGAATGAGCTAGAAACTGTAGCTGGAGACATACTTACTTAACCTGAGCATAAGGTTTATAATGGACTAACTCTGAGACATGATTCCTCAGTCCTTCAGTTCAGTTCAGTTCAGTTCAGTCGCTTAGTCGTGTCCAACTCTTTGTGACCCCATGAATCGCAGCACGCCAGGCCGCCCTGTCTATAACCAACTCCCGGAGTTTACTCAAACTCATGTCCATCGAGTTGGTGATGCCATCCAGCCATCTCATTCTCTGTCGTCCCCTTCTCCTCCTGCCCCCAATCCCTCCCAACATCAGGGTCTTTTCCAATGAGTCAACTCTTCGCATGAGGTGGCCAAAGTATTGGAGCTTCAGCTTCAGCATCAGTCCTTCCAATGAACACTCAGGAATTATGATGGACTGGTTGGATCTCCTTGCAGTCCAAAGGACTCTCAAAAGTCTTCTCCAACACCACAGTTCAAAAACATCAATTTTTCGGTGTTCAGCTTTCTTCACAGTCCCAACTCTCACATCCATACATGGCCACTGGAAAAACCATAGCCTTGACTAGATGGACCTTTGTTGGCAAAGTAATGTCTCTGCTTTTAAATATGCTGTCTAGGTTGGTCATAACTTTTCTTCCACGGAGTAAGCATCTTTTAATTTCATGGCTGCAATCACCATCTGCAGTGATTTTGGAGTCCAAAAATATAAAGTCTGACACTGTTTCCACTGTTTCCCCATCTATTTCCCATGAGGTGATGGTACCAGATGCCATGATCATAGTTTTCTGAATGTTGAGCTTTAAGCCAACTTTTTCACTCTCCTCTTTCACAGTATAACCTTTCAAAATTGTGAATTACTTACTATATCATAGCCCTGTAACTTAACTATAAATTTTAAACTATATTTAACATAAAAAGTAAATAAAATCCCAATAAGGGATTTGTGGGTTTCCTGGACTGCTGAAGGGATCTGTGGGGAAAAAAAATACAAAAAAGTAATACTTGGTGATATTATCATTATCACCATGACTCCTAGAAGATGGCAAGGTGTAGTTACTGTCGTCCTCTTTCAAAGGATGAGGAAGCTTAGGGAAGTCAAGTGACGTGCCCAAGATGGCAGTAGTGGGTAACAGAGCCCGAGCTCCTATGGGATGCTCAGGGTTCCCAACCGACAACAGTCATCAGTGTGGGAGGGACACTGGCCCCTCTCTGTGCAGGAGCCAGCATGTGAAATGGAGTAGTGGGAAAGAAAAAAAAAACATTGAGGAATTCTTGCATCTGGGGTAGGCTTTGGAATAATCACCAGAACAGCCAGAGGATGAGTAGAAGCAAAGAGTTGGGCCTGTCAGACTGGGGTCCAGTGATTAATTGGTACAGGGAACACAGCCAAGAGCAGAGAAACCACACTAGATCTCCATCCATTTGTCCATGCCCTGGGGTCAGAGATGGAGCAACTGGAATCTTTTATAAAACAGCAAAGTGTGGAATGTAGCCATTGGGGGAGTTCTGCAAGGAATTCACAGGTGTTTTCTTATTGTGCTTTGCCCTCCCTGAGGACCTCTGAGTGTGCTGTTCGAAATAAAGAGGAGGGGTAGGGGTGCAGCCAGGCTGTGCTCTGCGATCTTTCATCCACCTCCCCACCCCCCTCCCTCAGTCCTCTATTTTTTATAGGCTACAGAGGTTTCTGTGGAAATTTCAGAAGTCACATTCACTTCACAGGGATCTGGGTCACTGGGAAATCCATTGGGCTCTTCAGCAAACGTCATCAGGCAAATCCAGAGGGTCTTTGGGTCTTTGCGGGGGTCAGTCACTAGGGTCACCCCACTGTAGGCCGTGAAGCTGACCATCCTTCTTTAAGTCACCCCATCGTGGTTATTCTGTAGATTTGGATTCAAGT
Source organism: Muntiacus reevesi (assembly GCF_963930625.1). Taxonomy (NCBI): domain Eukaryota; kingdom Metazoa; phylum Chordata; class Mammalia; order Artiodactyla; family Cervidae; genus Muntiacus; species Muntiacus reevesi. Next base: position 93,261,448 of record NC_089252.1, read on the forward strand.
GAAGCTCTGCAAACTCTTCCCTCTCTTGAGGAAAGAAAGCTCCAGGGGTTGGTTCAGCCCATTTTTTCCAGTTGAACTGCTGGTGAAAGTGTGTTGGTTAATTGATACTCAGAAACATTTAGTGACAGGGAAACACAGCTATTGTGTGTCCAGAGGTCATTTTTTCCCTCTAACACTTACTCAAATTATGAAATGATGGAAGATTTGCCAAAGGTTTTTAAAGAATAAAACAAGAATCACTTTTAACTCATCACCCAGTGTGACCAATGTTAATATTTTGGTTCCTTTTCCTCTGGATAGAAAGGTAGACATTTAGAATTTCTCTACATCTGTAATGTAGACTGTGTATAAGTACAACCTTTGGATGGATACTTCTCCATCAAGCAGTGGGGAATCTGTGTTCCTCTCCGTGAAACTGAGTGAACCATTGTAACTGTCTTGATAATAGAATGCATTGGAAATGACATTGTCTGACTTTCAAGGCCAGGTTATAAAAGGCAATACAGTTTTCCCCTGCTCTCTTCCTCTCTGCGAACACTTCCTTCTAGAATAAAGTCACCATTTCTTGAAAACAAAGCCCCTGCTGCATGAAGAGGCCTTGTATGATGTTCTGGCTGATGGGCCAGCGAGACCTCAGTCAAGAGCCGGCACTGACCCCCAGACACATGGGTGTGTGGGACTGTAGATTAGGGCAGGCCCAGGCCCCCTCCTAAGATTCTGGACCATGCAGAGTAGAGCCGAGCTATTCTCAGTCAGCCCTGTCTGAATTCCTGACCCACACAAATTGTGAACAGCAAAAAATGATGACCATTGTTTGATGCCTCTGAGTTTTAGGAGATTTCCTATGCAGCCAGAGTAACTGGAATATTGCTCTAACTCTTATAGCAAGACTGGAATAAGATCTCTGGGACTCTCTAAGTGAAGTTGCTCAGTCGTGTCTGAATCTTTGTGACCCCATGGACTGTAGCCTACCAGCCTCCTCCGCCCATGGGATTTTCCAGGCAAGAGTACTGGAGTGGGGTGCCATTTCCTTCTCCATCCCCACATTTATTCTGGTCCACTCTGGTATATCACCAGGCTTGATGTTGCCATGAGAGAAATCTTGTATAGGTTTTTCTTGATCCAACTCTGTCAGGAGAACTTTTCCCATCAGTCTTTCTATTGTTTAAGTTTTTGCATTTTCCTCAGTTTTCCCAAGTCTTTTGTTGGGAATTAAGAGGCTGCCTCAGAGACTGCAAGCCAAATGCTATTTTAAGCCAGATGTTAAATTGGCCTCTTTCAGGAAAGATCTAGCCAGTCCTTCAACAGTTATTGACTAAGGAATTACTCAGACCAATACTGGACTTTGTCCAAGTGAGTTTATTTAGTAAAAAGATGCTGTATGAAAATTTTCTTAAAAAGAAAAACAAAGAAAAGAAAAAAAAGAAATGCCCCCTATGCTTGAAGTCGAGACCCTGTGATCCTCTCTGTAATGCTCTTCTCCAGAAAAAGAAAGGGAGGTGGGAAGACCGACAAACCAAGAGAAAGGTATAATGGCTTAAATAGTAGGTGGAAAAATAGGCTCATGTTGTCTGATGAGAGATTCAGGAGAGATTCAGGATATTTAAGATTTGCAAACTGATGGGGCCAAGCTCGTCCCCAACCCCAGCGCTTTTGTACCTGGTTTTTGACATTTCTTTCTCAGATATGAACCTGGCTCATTTCTTTTAGCCCTCTGCTCAAGCATCCTTATAAATTATCCATAGTTTAGTTTGGTGTGGGGAATGGGGAGAAGACATGAAAACAACTCTCTCACATTTGTATAAGCAAAATGAATGTGCCCAAACTGGTCCTTTTAGGGGGACATCTATTTTTGTTACATTGCATAACTTAAATGTTACACCAAACTACCTCCTGAAACTCTATATATGTTGTTTTTTTTTTTTCATATTTGCATACTTACAGGTCATAGGGCTAGGAGGAAAAAAGAAAACACTAATAGAGGAGAAAAATGGATAAAGATTAAATATGTGAATACCCAGGTTTGAATTCTAAGAGATTAAATATTTCTGAGTTAGCTCAGAGTCCCAACAAGAACAGATGACACATGCTGAATAAAATCATTTGGTAAGTTTTTATTTACAAAGGGTCTACTTACGGTGGTGTGGGTGGAGGGTGCCACAGGGGATGGTGCAGAAACTGGGGCATATCTGGAGTGAAGTTGTCACTATCATGACCTAAAAGGGAGGGTGAGGTTGCTGGAACTGAAAAAAAGAGACAGTCGCATAGAACAGCTACCTCAAGAGCACCGTGACTTTCTGTTGAGACACAGTTGAGGAACTTCAAAGGGGGCCGGAGAAATTAATAGCCAAATCTCACTCTCCTCCTTCCTTTTCACCTGCTGGAAATTTCCATTGGCTCTACCTCCCTGGACCCCAGAGTTACCAGAGGCTATTACACAAGTCCACACAGGTCAGCTCCTGAGCAGACAGCAGAGTAAAGAGAGTAGTGGGACTGGAGAGCAAAAGAGAGGTCTCCAGCACACTTGCCACCCTACACATAATAAAAGTTTTCAAATTGAGAAAATGCTTGCTTGAAGTGCTCAGTATTATTGTTGTTATTTAGTTGCTAAGTAATACCGACTCTTTTGCCACCCCTTGGACTGTAGCCTACTGGGCTTCTCTGTCTATGGGATTTCCCAGGCAAGAATACTGGTGTTGGTTGCCATTTCCTACCCCAGGGTATCATCCAGATCCAGGGATCTAATTGTTGTCTCCTGCATTGCAGGCAGATTCATTAACCTGAGCCACCAGGGAAGCCCACTAAGTATTATTAGTAATGCCTAAAATGTACAAATTCAACTTTAAACCTACTAAAGATTTCAGAAAGACATTTACAAGGGTGTAAGATTTATCACTCATCTTCTTAGCTCATATGTAATTGAGTACTCTGAATGTGCAGCAATAAACTCAATTCCTGTTTATCTTTAGGTGACTGGTCTTCACAGTCAGACTCTTGGGTATTGAGCCTCGATTAGTGATCCTTTTAAAAGATGAGTCTGATAATGCCTCCCCTCTGTCAACCACCCCCTTCTCTATGTCTTGGATTAAGAACTAGAGTCTTTATAATGGCCTACAAGACCCTGGATAATAGGCCGCTGGCTGTTCTCTGAACTTATCACTACTTCCCCTTGCTTACCTGACTTCAGGCAAACTGTTTCTGATCTATCAATCATAATCTGCCCCAGGGTTTTTGCACTTGTTTTCACTACTGTTTTCCAAATATAAGCGTGACTCATTCCTGTACTTTTATATGTTCAAATATCACCTTTAAAGAAGCCTACCTGGCAGTCCTATATAAAGTAATAATTATAGCAAAGTGTGTTTTCCAGAAAGAGCCATACCAATAATTCCTGTCCCACATGATCTTCCAGATCTTGCCACTGCCCATCTGCCAACAGGTGGAGTCTGTTTGCTATATGCAAGCATTAGAAATTATCTAAATGTTTATCAGCTGGAAGATGGAAAAACAAAATGTGGTTTGTTCATACAGTGGGATATTTTATAGCAGCTAAAATGAATGAGTTAAATTAGACATGTAAACATGGATAAATTTCTAAAATATGATATAGAGTAAAAAAAAATCACGTTGTAAAATGATGCACACAGAATGATCCACTTATGGAAAGTTTTAAAACATGCAGGATAATACTGTTGTTTATAATATTGCATGTGTAATAAAAATATTAAAACAGATTTAGGAATGATAAAAACAAAATCCATCTGGGGAAGGAGGGAGATAGAAATAGGGGTACTAGGGAGTCTCAAGCATATTTGTGATGTTTCATTTCTTTAAAAGGAGAAAGAGGGCTATTTCAAATTAAGCTTTCATTAAGTTTTGCTGTGGGTAAGTGGGCGCCCAATACATCATTCTCTATGCTTTTCTGTTGACATATATTTTTTTAAAGCTTAATAAGAATCAGAAGCCTCAGTGTGTCCATATGGTTTATTGCCTTATTTGTGGGTCTAGCTATACATTTGGTACACAACTTTTGCTGATAACGTTCTAAAGGTATGCATGGAATTCTTTTCTTACTGTTCTCCAAAGTCACATCTACACATCATCAGCAAACCTCTTCATTTTTAAGTAAAATGAGCAATTAGGTTATTCTCCCCTTCTAGGGAGAGGGTTTTCTTTTAAATTTATCATCAGAAAATCCACTTCCAAGGAGTTCAGTCTGCGGAAGAAAGATAAGATTTCAACAGATAATCCCCCAAATTGCCTGAAGGCCAAAAATAAAAGAAATACTTAGTATGCCTACAGTGGTTAGTAAGGCCAAGTTAAAAGCTTTCAATTTTCCAGCTTGAGGAGGGAGATTGAATCATCAAAGGGGATGATCAAAACTTGAATTAGGACTATAGAACTTCTTGGTCATTGAAAAGTATCTAAGAGGTCATTTTATAGTATTTCCATGTCAGTTTCTACATCAGTATTCACCTCATTGTTTTAGGAGCAAGAGTGATACAGGACTGGGTTTGATTAGCTGGAAGCAACAGTTGGAATTAGCTGGATTTCTAGTTGGATTAGCTGGAAATAAAGTTTCATCTTATTTATTCATTTTTCGATGAAAATCATAGATTTACTCTTTGATTGTATTCCCTAAAAGTAGACCCTAAGAAAAGGAAGCTATTTTATTGGGGACAGCACAGTGAGGGAGTAGGGTTGAGACCAAGAAGGGGAGAAGGTCACCAGAGGTGGGTTAATGAGTGAGTTGATGCCCTGGGCAACTGGGGCTACATTTTGCTGGAGACTTTGAGGGTCTGTATAGAAAACCCTTCAAATTGGCTTGGCAAATCATAAGGAAGCAGGAGTACTTTTTCATCAACTATTTAAGGATTATTCCTTGGGAAAATTAACTCCTTGTACCTTGGCCTGCCACCCCTGTAAGCTTGTCAAGCAGACTCTTATAGGACACAGATGCTGACAGCATGTAGCAAAGATATCTATCACAGAGCCAGTATTTGTGTTTTCCAAAACATAGGATGAGTATCACCAGTGGTTTAGGAGACAACTTTAGATCATTTTGGGTCATGGCATTAAATAATATTTATCAAGTGATGAGGGAGTTCTTCCCTTTTCCCTTTTGGTTCAACTTTTCTTATTATTCCAAGGAGAATGTCTCATTTTGGTGCTGTTATGGACTGACTTGGGTTTCCCTGGTAGCTCAGCTGGTAAAGAATCTGCCTGCCATGCGGGAGACCTGGGTTCAATCCCTGGGTTGGGAAGCCTCACCTAGAGGAGGTCACAGCAACCTGCTCCAGTATTCTTGCCTGGAGAAATCCCCATGGACAGAGGAGCCTGGTGGACTACAGTCCATGGGGTTGCAAAGAGTCGGACATGACTCAGCGACTAAACACAGCACACTTGGACTGAATTGGGTCCCTCCCAAGATTCATAATTTGAAGTCCTAACCCCCAGTAATCTCAGAATGTGACTAAATTTGGAAATAGGGTCATTAAAGACGTAAGTTAAATGAGATCCTTAGGGGCCCTGATTCAACATGACTAGTGTCCTTATAAGAGAAGGGGATTTGCACACACACGTACAGAGGGGAGACCATGTAAAGACACAAGGGGAGGGCCATGTAGAAGCCAAGATAGATGTCAGAAGAAATCAACCTGCCAACACCTTGACCTTGGACCCCCAGCCTCCAGAATTGTGAGAAAATAAATTTCTGTTGTTTAATCCCTCTAGGCTTTGATACTTTGTTATGGCAACCCAGCAAAGTAATGCAGTCATAATGGCTTTAATACATCTCCAGCAGTTGCTAGCTTCGGATTGAGGAGCGTCAGCCTTGGGCTTAGAACGTTTACTAATGACTACAATTGGATAAAATGTTCCAGCATTGTCCTGTTTTCATTGATTTATTTTTTTATAATTACCCTCAATCTGTGACAAGTGGTACTATTTGTCAGCAACAATGTAAAGTTTCCTTTTTAAATGCATGTATTTAATCTTCAAAGCCTTTGTAAAGAACAACATGAAGCAAACAATAGGACCCTAGAGACAGTAGGAAATGGCCCAAATCTGGGAAATTCTGTGAGCTCTGGAGCAGCATGTTCTGATGGATGGAAAGAGTGTGACCTTGCGTAGATCACCTAACCCCTCTGAGCTTTGGTTCCCCTGATATGGACCTCTTAAAGTAGCTGGGAAATTCAAATGAAATGTTTGTCAAGCAACAAGCACTCTGCCTCGAAGTAATAAAAAAAAAATCAATAAATGTTGGTTCTCTCCCCTTGAAATATGTATAAGAAAATAAGAGATCTTTTAATAGGGCTTTGGAAAGCTATTAATTAGGTATTAGAACACAGCCAATCAGATGTTAGTCAAATCTAGTATAGCTTTCTTTAGAAAATTACCTTTTCTATAGTTTTGTCCAATCCTAAGAATCTGGGTCCTTTTCATATGTTTGGAACTATTCAGCCCATCTTTTCTGAACTTTGGGAGGATCATGTGAGGCAGCAGGTTTGGAAGTGTGTTAGGAAGTCTTCACACAGATGGAGTGACAGTGGGATTTCCACTTACATCCCACTGTGGCTGTGTGAATTGATTTGTGCATCTTGGTTGCATTCATTGAAATGAACTATAGTACTTTTAAACTACTTTTTTTCCTATGGCTTTTTATTTTAATATGCAAAATGTTCACAAGTTTCTTATCCAAATAGGAGAGCATTGGGGGCCTCACAAGGGCCGGTGGTTTTCAGTAGAGAAAAATCCATCATCTCAGAATTCCTGAGGCCTTAATGAGAAGAGGTAGTGAGTCAGTGTTCTTATAACAGTGCAAGTGCCAGTTCTGAGTACAATGTCATGTATCTTTCATGGGGGGAAAAAAGCAACATGGAAATCCCCAAAGTAGGAGCTATTACGGGGTTTCTTTCTTGTTGTTAGGATATTTTAAGCTTTTAAGAAAAATAGGTTTGGCATTGTGTCCTGAAAAGCCCTTACCTGTCAGCAGACTCTTTAGGAATGTTGTCTCCCATCACTTCCAAGAGATGCCTTTCTTTCATGAATATGCCACGTCTAGTGAATACAGGGAAGGGTGGCCCTGGGAAAAAGCGAAGGGGTGGATGCCAAGGTGAGAAAAGAATATAATTAATAGAGTCCTGTCTGGTCCTAGCTTATTCTTGATAATCAAGTCCTGCCAAATGGTAGATTCCTGAACAAAGGAAACAAACAGAAAAAAATCTCTACCCTCTTGTAACACATTCTAGTTCAGGATTTTAATTTCTTCTTGTCCACAAATTCTGTGGTGTTTTGGTAAAGTCTAGAGATCCTTTCTCAGAATAGTGTTTTCAAATGTAGAAAATAAAAATACAAAGAATTCAAAGAAAAGCAATTATATTGAAAGTCACTAACTTGTACTGTACTTGACCCCTATTACTGCACACTCTCTTAGCTGTAGGCTACTTTAAATAACACACTGCGATAATTATCTCAACCATCACATGTATTTGAAGTTATCTGGTCTTTATTCCTAGACTGCATGCCTGTCCTTATTGTAAAAGGCCATGCAACGTTATAGAGAGTTAAGAATTCTTATGTGAACTATGTACTCTTAGACACTTTTAACAAGCAACAGAAACAACTCAGTCTTTCTACATATTGAATAACACTGTAAGTGAGAAATACCAGAATGCAAGAAGATGTCTGAGTCACCAGCATAGGAAACCATGGTTTCACTGGTGGCTGAATGACAGCCAAGTACAGAGTTGTTCTATGATCAGCCATTTTGTGAGCATCTGTATCCAGGAAGACTATCACATGCCACCTAGCTGCAAGCCCATTGACAACCATAGTTTCTAAGCAGTGGGCATAAATGCTATTTTAAGATATCGTCGACAACTGTAATGTCATGGGAAACATACCTCCAATTTCTTGCTGCTAACAAGTCACAGGCCCTGCTATACATTCAGTTTGCTGTCTGTACTCATAATTGAAAGAAATGTCAAATTTCAGTTAGAGGGCATTTAAAAATAAGGATATGATTATTTTGTTGTCCAAGGACTCCTTGACTCCCAGTTTGACTCTAGGAAAGAATCCCTTGTGGGAAGGCAGATAATAAGTAAATAATAACATGCCAACTGATGATATATATTATAGAGGAAAATAGCTTGAAGTAAGGGAGAAAGAGAGAGCCAAGTGTGTGGAGGAGGAGGAGCCACTTTAGGACTGACATTCTAGGATGGCATTCGAACAGTGATATGAAAGGATAATGGAAGTGAGCCCTGTGACCATGTATAGAAAAAACATTCTAGGTAGAGGAAGCCCCAAATGTGATCCCACCTGTTGATTGTATTAGTGAAAGTTCAGTCAGAAAAGCAGAACCCCTATGAATACTTTGAAAATAAGGGCTTTATTATAGGAATTAGACTTTTCACACTTGTGGGAGCAGCTGGGTAAGTAACAGTCTGGCAAGGAGTATTGCCTGTCAGGAGAGTCACTAACCAGCCTGGTGTAGGGAATAATTTAGAGCTGGCAAGGAGATCTGAGCCAGGAGCCAGTTGTGTGTCCAGATGCTGGGGTGGGGCTATAGAGAAGAGCTAGCAAAGAAGTCCACAGGAGGCTATAGCCCATGCATATCCCCTGCCTCTGAATGTCCACAAATGAACATGTGGACTTGGACCTGGGGCGACTGTCAGTCAGTAGCCAAGAAAAATTAGGTATATGGCAGAGGAGAATGAGAAACACCTGGAGTCTTCTAGACTCATCTGTATTTGTCCTTCTCCGTATTTGACTGGAAAGACCTCCAAAGAGTAGTGGCCACTTTTGTTCTTCTGCCTTCCAGATCTTGCTCAAATCCCTCTCTGGCCAACTCTGACCGAGAACCACTCAGGGAAGAGAATTCTGTGAAAATTAGTTCCAGCTTAATCAAGTTGCCAAGATGCAGACTCCCAGATCTGTCAGTGTCAGAGCTGTAGCTTGTAATGGCAAGGTGGGAAGCCCTCGGATGGTTTTGCGCAGAGACATGTGTGCTCAAGGTTATAAAAATCTTTCTATTTGGTGCACTACTAAGAACACTATTTACTATGTGTTTTGCATTCATTTTAGAAATGCAGGTTTTTCTCATTTCTTTTTTATTTTAACAAGGGTAACCCCAGTCTGGAGAAGGAAATGGCAACCCACTCTAGTATTCTTGCCTGGAGAATCCCATGGACGGAGGAGGCTGGTAGGCTGCAGTTCACAGGGTCACAAAGAGTTGGACACGACTGATTGACTTCACTTTTACTTTCACTTTCATCCCCAGTCTGAAGCAACTGTGTCTGCACAAAACTCTGAAATTTCAAGTTTTCCTATAGCTTAGAGGAGCAGAGAAGTTGTTTTGAAGTAAAAGACCTATAGCTTAAAGAAACTGAATCTGGCTGATATAGCCACTCGGGAAAACAGTGTGGCGATTCCTCAAAAAATTAAAAATAGAGCTACCATATGGTCCAGCATTCCAATTCTGGCTGTATATCCGAAAGAAATGAAATCACTATGCAGAAGAAATACCTGCACACTCATGTTCATTATAGCATTATTTATAGTAGCTAAGATATGAGGCTGAAACTCCAATACTTTGGCCACCTCATGCAAAGAGTTGACTCACTGGAAAAGATCCTGATGTTGGGAGGGATTGGGGGCAGGAGGAGAAGGGGACGACAGAAGATGAGATGGCTGGATGGCATCACCAACTTGATGGACAAGAGTTTGAGTAAACTCCGGGAGTTGGTGACGGATGGGGAGGTCTGGCATGCTGCGATTCATGGGGTCACAAAGAGTCAGACACAACTGAGCGACTGAACTAACTAACTAAGATATGAAAGCAACCTAAGTGTCCATCAACAGATGGATGGATAAAGAAAATGTGTATATATCTGTATCTGTGTCCATACAACGGAAAGCTATTTCACCACTAAAAAAGAAAGAAGTTTTGCTATTTGCCACCACATAGATAGACCTTGAGGGCATTATGCTAAGTGAAATAAGTCAGAGAAAGATAAATACTATGATATAACTTTAGGGATTCTTTTTTAAATGTAAATAAAAAAATTAAAACATATTTAGTACCTTCTGTGTACCCAGTACTAGGACACTATTCTAGGCATGTTGTATTTATCTTGAACAAAGTAGACAAAAATTGCTGCCCTTATGGAGCTAATACTTCAGTGGGTAAGAGAATAACATTTTAAAAAATGTTACACAGTATTTCTAAATGCTTTGGGAAAAATAAATCAGAGTAGAGCAATCAGGAGTCCTAAGGAAGGCTAGGGAGACATAATGCAGAATTAAATAGCTTGGTCAGGTGGCAGGGGCTCCTTGAGACAGTGAGATGTTAGCAAAGCCTTGGGGGAGACACGAAGTGAGCTGTGTGCCTGGGGCAGAGGGAAGAGCTGAGGCACAGGCTGTAAGGCAGGCACCTGCCTCGCATGTTCAAGAAAGAGCAAGGAGTGAACCAGAAAAGAAATTGAGGTCAGAGGGCACAACATGGTCAGAAGCCTTGAGCCGTGACGCCCCTGTAAGGACTGTAGCTTTTGCTCTGAGTGAAGTAGGGAAAGCACTGCGGAACTTGGAGCAGCAGAATAACAGGACAGCGAATTATTGGCATGTTTTAGGAATTTTCAGCCTGTGAATTCACTTTTATATGTTACATTTTGGAGCTAAAAGGAAGAAGTAACCTGAGCTTATGATTGTTTCCAAAGCCATGTAAGAAGACTTAAATCTCTCTGAAAGGAATAGTAGGAATAGAAGAGGAAAAATAAGACAGAGAGCTAAGTCCACAATATCAATCTTAATGCCTTCATCATACTCAGGAAATGAAGACTGAACTGAACTGAGGGCACACTTCAGATTCCTGGAAAGTATTTCAAATGGGCTGAAGCATTCTTTTTACAAGATCCTTTGGGGTTTGGAGTTAGCCCAGTCTTGGTTTTTGTGAGCCCAGAAATACTAACTGGGACTTCCCAAAGTACACTTGATGTTGACGAATGATAAAAAGGTCTCTCTGTTCTGTTCCTATGAGTAAAAGGAAAATCCCCCATCTTCAGGTGCTATAATCTGTGGATTGGTTATAGTTTGTCATAAAGGAGAAGCTCACAGTAGAAAAAGATATCAGCTCTTGTGATAACCAGTTTAGATGGATCTAACCCAAGAGTCAGCCTACAGTTCTTATTCTACCAAATCTATAGTGCTTGAGCCCAACCATTAAATCACAGTGGTTGCTTCTCAAGTTGGGCACAATGCTATTTTCATGATGAAAGCAACTCAAAGAATGACCTGAAAAAGGAAAAAAGAAAACCTCCCCAGAAAGCCACTTTCCAGCCCTCCACACCATCATTCTCAATTCAGGGCTAAAAAATTCAACATAAACTTCTTTTACATACAAGAAGGTGAAACCTACCATTGAATGCAGGTAAAAAGTAGAGTAAAAGTACCATTTGGGAAGGCAGTTGAAGAGAGATTGCCCAATACTTGGAATCCACTTTCAGGCTGAGTCTCATCGTATATACAGAAATCATATGCAGTCCATGCCCTGAGGCCCTGTGATGAAATCCCCTGTGGAGTAAACAAAAAAAAGAATAAGCATCAAGACCCAACAGGACTGACTCAACTGGAATCAGAGCAGGGCTGGCAGACACAGCAGAAATCATAATACAGGTCACAAAATCCCCCCTAAGGCTGCCCGTTTCCAAAAGGATAGCCAGAGCACATCAGCTTGTTGAAAGACAAGGCTGAGAGACTCCAACAATAAGACCTCACTTTAAAAGCATGGTCACCTTCTGCAGCTCACCTACAGAGGTGCCGCGGATGGTGAGGAAAACCAAAGTCTTCTACAGGGAAAGTGAGAAGTCAAAAACGTTGCCACAGTAATTTAAAATAACACTCATTATCTTTCCAAAGTTTTAAAGAAATATGAAAATAGGCCCCGATTAGCTAAAGATTTACAAACCCAGGCCAAATTCCAACAGTCTCAGCTCCTTCCAGCTAGCTCCAGGAAGCTGATGTACCAGATTTTGGGAAAGGAGCCTAAAGAGCTAGAATCACCTGGTTTGGGGATTACTTGGGGCATGGAGTTCACTTGACCTGGTTCTTTAAGAGTCATAGGCTCATGACTGGCATTTATTTACCTGGGCCTATTGTTAGATGATAAATTGCTTATTATATTCCTTTCCCAGGAAAGGCAAACTTTTATTTTCCTCATTAATTCTTGAAGTGAGAGTTGCTTCCTTACTGATTTGTTCTAGAGACTGATAGAAACACCATCTGGACAAACAATAAGCTTTGTTCTACTGGGAGAACCCTCCAGGAAACTCTCCAGACCTCAATGAGGATGTGAGAACCAAGGCTCTGGAATTCAGCTGTGGGGCAACACACCCAGGGCCCTGAACATGAAGAATGTCCCAAAGGATGTCCTACCTCCTGGACTCACACTGGTGGGACTGGGGGGGCTGTCACTGGCCGGGATGCTTGCTTATACACAAGGAGGAACCCCTGCCACCTCCAGCAGACACAGTGGCAGCACCTTTTCTCTTGAACTTGGTGGTCATTTTTGAAATCTCCTTAGAATTTCAGTTGAGTTGGAGAAAATGTCCCCAGGGAAAAAACATGCAGATTGGAATTCCATGAACAGAAGTTGCTGATTTGGATTTGAGGCCCATGCCAAACACACACACCTTCACAAAGCAACAACATCAACCCAGCTATAAGCAAAAACACAAACACGTAAGAGAAGAGAACTCTTCCAAGTAGAGCTTGAATGTGCCTCCCTGCTGACCCACAGACTCTTCCCCTGATGGGCGATGAACATGGCTGCACTTAGAGGGCATTCAAGTGATTCCCAAGTCATGGTAAAGGGATTGAACAGCACCCTCAGTGCAAGTTTCTTAGGCCTCTCTTGTGAAAAAGAGCAACCTTGCCTGTAAGCAGAGTAAAATAAGATAGGGGCACAACCTCTGGCCTTGTTTTATGAACTTTCAGCTTTTTTTCTTTATATATTTCTGTTGATTTTAGCACTTGACCCAAAGACTAAGAACTCCTCTAGCCTAGTGTTGTCAGTCTGCTTTTTCCAAAGAAATTGTTCATTTTATTAAAAACCTTGTCTCAAGACTACCATACTAAGTGAAGTTAGTCAGACAAAGACAAATATGGTATCACTTATATATGGAATCTAAAAAATGATACAAATAAATTTATTTGTATAAATAAATTTACAAAATAGAGTCTATTTACAAAATAGACTCATAGATATAGAAAACAAATGTGGTTACCAAAGGGGAAGGAGGGAAGAGAGAGAAATTAGGAATGTGGGATTAACACATACACACTACTTTGTATATAACAGATAAATAACAAAGATGTACTATATAGCACAGGACACTATACTCAGTATCTTGTAGTAACCTCTAGTGGAAAAACATCTGAAAAAGAGTAGATATCCATGTATCTACTGTAAACATGTATATGTATAACTGAATCGATTCAATTTGCTCTACACCTAAAACTGACACAGCATTGGTACATCAACTATACTTCAATAAAAACATAAAAATAAAAGTTACTTGGTTTAAAAAAAATTTTTTTTAATCAAGCAGAGGAAGAGTGTGAGAAGGTGGAGGGATCATCCTGATCACTTCTAAATCACAATAAATGTAATTTATTCTCTCAACATGTGATTCATAGGACTTAGCATGCACACGTAAGCCATCTAATCCACCTCTCTCATTTTACGTATGAGGAGATTAAGGGCCAAAACATGCATGTTTCTGAATGTAAATAAATTGAAATTTATTCCCAGCTGCTGATTCCTTACTTAATTTCCTGTTCATTGTTTCCATGGGAGTTCTTGAGCATCTCAAAATTTGTAAATAAGAAAAAACTTGGCATGTTACAGTGAAAAAGAAGAAAAATTCAGTTGGACCAGCCACTTCTTACGGGTCCTGGCCTAAGAAAGCTTTTGCACCGAGCCCTGGTTAACAGCCCCGTCCTTGGTAACCAGATGGCCCACAGGGTCATAGTTGCAAGGACCAGGATGATAACCTCAGCTCCACTTTCTCTCTTTACTTGGAAAAGAAATCAGTAGGATCAGCTATGCCACTGTCTTACTGAGTTATCAATTTTACCTACAAAGATTCCTTGATTTTACAGAAATTGGACTTCATAATTTCAGCTCCACAGAATATGCAATGGTGGTGTTCCAATGTTATGGAACCAGTAGGTCTTTGGTTATCTAAATATGTGGTTCTCATTTTCCTTGTGATCAGATTATTGGGAAATTCAGCACAATAACATGAAGACATTGTTCACATAAAGCATGGCTGTTACTATAGCAGTTTGTCATTATTTTTTGCAGCTGTACATATCTTCCCTCATGTTATCTGAATTAATAATTTTAGTATCTTTCTCTTTAAGAAATCTTTTCAACTTCTTAATCATATTCACTAAACAGTTTTTACGTGATAGAAGCTCTACTTCTGTCCCATGTGTATTCAGGGATCTTTATTTGAAATGAATTATAAGTTTTATATAGTAGAACTTATCTACCTATATACTTATGAAATGTGTGTGTGTGTATATATGTATATATTTATATATATATATGTATGTATATATATGAAATATATGTATTTCAAAATAGTTGATCTACATCAAGGTTTCACAACCACAGTACTGTTGACATTTGGGGGTGGACAATTCGTCATTGAGGGGCTGACCCGTGGATACCAAAGGACAGTGCATTCCTAAAAAGGTTACGGTACCATTAGGAAATAAGTTCTTTAGAAGCCTTTACACTGAAAGACTGTGATTTCTCTACTTCCTGTACTTTATAGGCCAATCAACTGAAAAAATTATATATGTGTGTATACATGTATAAAACACAGAATTTGTCTGTATATTCATTTTTTTCCCTAAAGCAGCTAGTTTTGCCGGAGGACTAAGAGCATGACTGGCCAACCTGTTGCAAAGTCCAATATAACCTGGTAGGCATTGCACAGATAAGCATCAGGGATCAGGTCCTGCATGGAAGGAGAAGGGCTGTTTCAGTTGTGGCTGTGTGTGACTGGTGGGCAGACTGCAGCAGTGGGCGAAGGAGCCTCCTGCACAGGATCCGTTTCAGATCACAGCCGGTGTTGGCTACGCCTAATCCACAAGGTGAAGTCTCTGTGGTGCCAAGTACGAGTTCTGCAGGAGCAAGAACTAGTGCAGGAGGATTCTTGCCCCACTCTGTAGGAACCACTATTTGGCTGTGTGTGGTGTGGGGGGGTGTCAGGTGAGCTTTTGGCTTTTTTCCCCTCCCCACCCCACTCCCAAGTAACTAAGTTTGTTCTCTAAGTCTTGAGTCTGTTTCTGTTTTCTGCATTTTCCTTGAGTCCACCACACTTAGGCTCAGCCTCTAGCTCCACCACATGCTAGCTTTTTCTCTTTAAACAAATTGTTTAACCTCAGTTTCCTTGTTAGGAATAATGCACATATAATAATATTTACTCCTTTAGATTGCTCTGAGGATTAAATCATATGAAGTGATGAGCACAGTGTCAGGAAGATAGTAACTATCCAATAAACTTTAGCTCTTTTCTTCCCTATCTACCAAGAGATGATTTCCCCCAGTGTCACGAAGGTCAGTAGCCTGCACACAGAAAACCATGTCCCTAGGATGCAATATTCAAGCTTAATAGAAATGCTATCTGCCAAAATGTTAAGTGAAAGGGGAGTGTCCCCAGATATCAGGCTTCCAGCCATCCCAGACTCAACCTGAGTCCAAGCCAAAACAGAGGCTAAGAATTGAAAGGTTTATCTTCTAAAGCTGACCTTTAAACATTCAAAGGCCCATGCAAGAAAACAACCATGGAGCCAGCCCATAGCTATTCCAACTCTGATCTCCAGAAGATAATTTCTTTGATTAGAGTGTTTATTCCAGTTCCTAAATCTGCTTTGTGTCTTAAAGAGAATGAATACTAAAGATACTCCCTCTGCTTGCATTTGAAGCCCGAAAATTTTATTAAGCTGGACTATTTATTAGTAGAATAATAATGGGAATTTTTGTTTGGCAAAGAGATGTGTCCCATCCGCTAGGGCAATAGTTCTCAATGGGGCTTGATTTTGCCCCACCTACCCAGGGGTTGTTGGGCAGTGTCTGGAGACATTTCTGGTTGTCACAAGTAGGCACAGGAGGTTATCTTACTGGCATTTAGTGGGTAGAGGCCAGGGATAATGTTACTATCCCACATTGTGCCCAACAGCTCCCCACAGTGGATGATTCAGTGGCCCAAAGTGTCAGTAGTGCTGAGGTCAAGAAACCCCGGTCTGGAACATCACAGCAATGCAGTTTGCTCTAAGAACTCATATAAAACTTACACAGGGATAGCTAATTTGGCATCCCCTCTGGTCATCTAGAGACTGAAGAACCCAATGAACTTCATTATTTTGCCTATCAGGTAAAAACCATTGTATAGATTCAGAAGCATGTAGCCAGGGAGTAGGAAGTATCTTCTGGCAAGTGATGCTTTTCCCTCAGTATATACTCCAAAAGTGTTGTCTTTTCAATAGTTTTAAGGTGGTGTGTAAGATAATAATGAAGATATAAGAGGAAACCACGTGAAAATAGACTCATGTTATCTTGAGAAGGTAACCAAGGGTGGCATCCTCTCTACGTGCTTACCAACCACCAGCACCACCCTGCTCTTCTCCCAAGCATGACTTCCCCCATCCTAGCACCTGAGAGTGCTGCTGTTGGCCTAAAGATGTAACTTTTCATCTCTGCAGCCTCCAGCCTGACATAAAATGGCTTTTTATTGGTACTGATTAAATGGAAAAAACAAAAGACCAAGTGAAATCAGTCACTCAGCCAAACAAGCAGTCAAGCAGTGTATTAATATTATGGCAAAATATACTAGCACTTCATTTTTTTTAAGGTGCCTAAAAGCAAAGCATAAGATGAAGATTTTAAATTTTTAAAAAGACTGGCATATTTTGAAGAATATCTTCCACTGAAAATGTGGGGGTGGGGGGACCATGTAAGGAATGAGTGAGGGACTACCTGGAAGCATGAGAATAAATGCACTCATGATCCACGCGACCATTGGGGTGAGTTTCACAGAAATCATGGTGAACAAAAGAAACCAGATACAAAAGAAAGCATATGGTATGATTCTACTTGTAAACCAGGGTTTCTCAACCTTGACGACACTGACATTTGACGGTTGAAGTCAGGTGTTTCTTTGTTGTTGAGGACTGTGCTCTGCATTGCAGGATGTGTAGCAACACATCTGTGCTTACTAATGCCAGTGTCACCCGTTCCCCAGTTTTGATAGCCAATAGTATGTTCAGACATTGCCAAATATCCTGGGGGGGATGGTCGCCCTGAGTTGAACATGCTATGCAAAGCAATCCACAATGTTAGAAGAGGAGGGGGTAGCAGGGAGTGGCCCGAAGGGCAATTTCTAGGGTGCTAGTAACACTTTTTTTATCTTGATACCGGCTAGTTTTGTGTTTTCACTTTGCTAAAAATTTGAGCCAAGCAATTACATTTTGCACAGGTCTCCTTGTATATATAAAGTTTGCTTGGAAAATAAACAGGGCCATGATCACTGCAGATGGTGATTGCAGCTATGAAATTAAAAGACGCTTACTCCTTGGAAGGAAAGTTATGACCAACCTAGACAGCATATTGAAAAGGAGAGACATTACTTTGTCAACAAAGGTCTGTCTAGTCAAGACTATGGTTTTTCCATTAGTCATGTATGGATGTGAGAGTTGGACTATAAAGAAAGCTGAGTGCGGAAGAATTGATGCTTTTGAACTATGGTGTTGGAGAAGACTCTTGAGAGTCCCTTGGACTGCAAGGAGTTCCAGCCAGTCCATCCTAAAGGAGATCAGTCCTGGGTGTTCATTGGAAGGACTGATGTTGAAGCTGAAACTCCAGTATTTTGGCTACCTGATGGGAAGAGCTGACTCATTTGAAAAGACTCTGATATTGGGAAAGATTGAAGGCAGGAGGAGAGGGGGATGACAGACAATGAGATGGTTGGGTGGCATTACTGACTCAATGGGCATGAGTTTGGGTAAACTCCAGGAGTTGGTGATGGACAGGGAGGCCTGGCGTGCTGCGGTTCATGGGGTTGCAAAGAGTCGGACATGACTGAGCGACTAAACTGAACTGAACTGAAAATAGAAAAGAAATTTCAACCACTGATAGGGCTGCTAGAAGGGTCCGTACAATATTGTAGTATTTTCCAACAGTACAGCTTTCTTTTCCAATATTTGTTGCTATTTCTGAAGTTTAAGGAAGGTTTTACAAAATGTCATCTGGATGAGAAATTTCCTTGTTCATCTTTAGAGGCAGAAAGTTGGTGGAAAAATAAAAGTGTGTGACCTGCAGAGTTCTGGAGCCAGCACATCCTCTGGGCAGCCCCTAAACTTGGCACACTGTCTCCGAGGTGGAGTACCACACACATGTACAGATTACATTGTTGAGATTATCATGAAAGGATTTTGTGTGTCAAAACGTCCCTTCCTTCTGTGATAACTGCTCGGTTCTCGGGTTACCATTGTCCCTGCTTGTTCTCACAGTGAGTCATTGCTGAGACCAAAACAAAATTCTTCTCTGAAATGTCTCTCTTGATATACACGACCATTTAAACTTGCCAGGGCCCAGAAATCCTATTGAAATTACCTCGGAGGTTCTTGTGGGAATCCTTTTCTTGTGCAAGAATTTTATTTTATCTAACTTTGTTTTAAATAAATAGACCAGTGGCTGAAGCTTGGAAATATTTTTTTGCTCTTTATGGATTATCTTTGCAACATAGTAATTTGAATTGGTTAAATTCAGATAGGTTATATCTGACATAGAGGTCACTCTAATTTAACATCTCTGCTGAAGGAAAAGCAAAGGCCAGAGAGACAGTGTTAGGGATGGGTTACAATATGCTCAGGACACTATTTTTCTGGAGTACCCTAAAAGAGACATTCTCTCAACTTTCCCACCCTTTATTTTCTCCATTAGCAAACTAGGTTCTGTAATTGATGACTGATCCAGAATTTCACTGAGCTTAAGCACACACATTGGCATAAATATATAATTCAAGTGGAGTATTCTTTGAAAGTTAAAATTTCTAGTGAGAGAATGAGAAGCCACATTATGAGCTATTCTTATAGGGACAGAAACTAGACCATGTGTCCTCTGCGCGAATTATCTAATTCCCCCAGGTCCTTGGCTGTGTTTTTGGAAAAGGACCATCCTTGTGGCTACAGTATTTTGCTCTGGCAAGATTACCGTGTAATACATTTGGGTCAATGTGGCATTTTTGTTCCTTCTCACCACCTCCAGTCTCCCTCTCATTTTTATTGTCCCTCTCTCCTCTCTCTCTTTCCAGCGGTCTTACTCCTTCTTACCCACCTCTATATTCTTGGTAAAGAGAAAGAGTTTTAATATGTACAGTTTTCAAAGATTACTCTCCATTTACAGTTAGTAAAACTATTAGCTCTATTCCCCATGTTGTACAATACACCCTTGAGCCTATCTTAACACTCAGTAGTGTATACCTTCTACCCCTTTCTTGCCTCCCCACTTGCTCCCCACTGGTAACCTCTACTAGTTTGTTGTCTTTACCTGTGAGTCTGATTCCTTTTTGTTATATTCACTAGTTGACTGCATTTTTTAGATTCCACATCTAAGTGATATTATACAGTATTTGTCTTTCTCTTTCTGACTTTTTTCACTTTAACGTAATACCCTTGAAGTCAATCCATGTTGATGCAACTGACAAAAATCCCATTCTTTTTTATGGCTCAGTCATATTCCATGTTATATATGTATGCCACCTCTTCTTTGTCCATTTGTCTGTTAATGGGCACTTGGGTTATTTCCCTATCTTGACAATTGTAAATAATGCTGCTGTGAACATTGGGTTACACGTATCTTTTCAAATTAGCGTTTTGGGGGTTTTCTGGATATATAGCCAGGAGTGGAATTGCTGGATCATATGGTAACTCTATTGTTAGCTTTTTGTGAAATCTCCATACTGTTTTCCACAGTGTCTACACCAATTTATGTTGCCACTAACAGTGTACCAGGGTTCCCTTTTCTGTGCATCCTCACCAACATTTGTTGTTTGTTTTCTTTCTGATGATAGCCATTCTGACAAGTATGAGATGATAGCTCACAGTGGTTTTGATTTGCGTTTTCCTGATGATTATTGATGCTGAGCATCTGAAAAGGGCTTTTTTGATAAGACACAGGAACAAAAAAAAGGCATGGTAACATCCTATTTCATCAATGCAGTTTCTATAAAAGATGATTCTTACTGCCCATGGATATATTTGTCCTAAAAGATGCTTCAGTATAAAGACTTCAAAGGACACACATCAGAACTTCTCAGGGACACAATAATCTACAGTGGTCACAAACCCATTATAGTTTGAGGCCAATCGAGACATTAGACTAGGCTCCCAAACTCCTCTATCCATGGACCATTTTCTATCTTCCCCTTTCTCCTTGTGATATTAGCAGAGTTTGTGTTTGGAGGTCAAGACAACACATTCTTCTTACCAACTATCTTGAATTTCTTCTGCCCTCACTATCAGCTTCCCAAGGGAAACACAGACATTTTTCATAGTGCCTGGAACACCTTCACAGTGCTAGAGTAAACGGCCAGCCAGAAAGCATGGAGATGGACTGCCAACCTTAGATGCTTTTTGCTGAACTATTCAAGGAATGGAAGGCACAAGAACACGGTTATCATACAAAGTTTTTTCTGGACTGGAACCACGTGTGTAGACGCCCAGTACCTGGAGGCAATTAAGACTATGGTGATACTCGACAAATGCCATTAAAATCTAGTAAACAACCCACCCATTGTTATAAGGAAAAATTCAGCATAAATAAATTATTTCTCTGAAACCCGTCAGATCATTGTTGGCTGTTTGAAAAGTTTGTTAAAAAAAAAATGGTTTCCACCAGTACTAAATTCTTCTTCTGAAATTCATACTTGGTGTTAATCACCTTCAGAGGCTGCCAGTGGACCAGAGACCCTCATCTTAACCAATTCAGCAGAAAAGTAGACAGAATTCCTCTTCCTGTGCCCCATCAATAATTATTTGAACCTGTTGGCCTGATGGGCACCCTTGTTGATGTTGAGTGAATGCATCACCTAGTTCATTACTCAGAGAAAGAAGAAAAGCTACCCTTTTTTTGTGGACTGGGGATGGGACTCATGAAGATGTGGGTAACATCAGCCAGCTGACTTGGAGAATTTTCTTGCAGCCAGGCAGTAGAGATGAAGACCATTCTCTCAGCCTGGGAGGCAGTAGGCGTAGAGGGTACCACACACAGCTGCTCAGAATTTTGCTTGTGTAGCAGTCATGTGGGGCCAAGCTATTGCACTTTTTGCAGACTCAGCCCCATAAATGGACATTTCTGGCTCACAGCTCTCTGCTCAGATGCTTCCCGCCATTCTGACTACAGTTGTCCCCATCACGTCACTCTGTGGGTTGAAGAAAATGTAAGACCTTGGGGAAGATGAAAGGACATCTTTAGGCAAGATGGCTCCCATGGCAGCCTCACAGCTGCCGTGAGGGGGACGTGGAGATCATTTCAGCACTCTGGAGACTCTTCCGTCTCCCTCCGCCCTGTGAGCACCAAACTCACATGAAATCATGTTGATACAGGCGCTGTGATCTTTAAAGAAAGTTGCATTTTCAAATGAACATGTGGGAGAAAATATTCTTTTCCTTTTGGAATCTGGCCCCTTCTCCCCAGCCCAGTGGCAACGTGACTGAGACACACTCATCCCCATCTGTGTTGCAGCTGCCAAGGCAAAGAAAGAGGCTGCGATAGTTTCTACACTGGGGGTGCACCAGGCCTGAGTTGCTTATGCGTTGCTTTTGGCACGCGTTTCTGTAAGCACTGAACCTATTTTCATGTAAGCCCCTGAGATTTCTTTTTGCGAAGAAAAACATTCTCTACATTCCCATCTTCATTTGGGCATGAAGAGGGGAACATTCCCTTTGTCTCTAGCCAGTACTGTTGAGTTTAGCAGATGTCAGTGAGCAGCTACCACGTGGCCAGACACTGCCCTGTGGACTGTAGAAGTCTGATGCTGAGGACGGCAGAATCCTTGTCTTCAAGGACCGCATGACCTCGCGAAGGGGACATACCAGTGACAACTCATATAATACAATAGAATAAGTTCCTATAATATGTAATCACCTGAGTGCTGTAGAAGATAGAATGATCAGTTCTATTTTGAAGTGACGAGAAGGTTGACCTCAGGTTGCAGTTTTAGGGGTAAGTTGAAGCTTGCCAAGCAAAAACAATAATAGTAGTAATATGTTTATACTTTTATTATATAATTTGTAACTGTGTGTATCTGTATCCAGTACCCTGTACTGAACACATTTTATATGGCTGGCATTTAGCCAAAGAATTTGCATACATCATCTCATTTATTTTTCACAGTAATCATTAAAATAATAAACATATTTCTAATACTTGCTATGTAGCAGGCACCAATCTACTTTATATATAGACAGAGAAGAAATAGGATGGAATCTTTGGATGATTCTCTATTCTGAGAATCATCAAGAGGAAAATGTTAAACATTTTTCCAGTGATTCTAAATTTGTACTATAAGTAAACTGTGCTTAATATGTGGAAGAATAGAAAAAGAGAGAAAGGAAGGGAGGAAGGCAAGGAGGCGAGAAAGGAAACGAAAAAGATTAGGAAAGGATATCTTTTTTTTTAATTGACTAATTAATTTTACTTTACAATATTTTATTGGTTTTTGCCATACATTGACTTGAATCTACCATGGGTGTACATGTGCTCCCCATCCCAAACCCCCCTCTCACCTCCCTCCCCATCCCATCCCTCCGGGTCATCCCGGCTCACCAGCCCCGAGCACTCTGTCTCATGCATCGAACCTGGACTGGCAATTCGTTTCACATATGATAATTTACATGTTTCAATGCCATTCTCCCATATCATCCCACCCTCGCCCTCTCCCACAGAGTCCAAAAGACTGTTCAATACATCTGTGTCTCTTTTGCTGTCTTGCATACAAGGTCATCATTACCATCTTTCTAAATTCCATATATATGTGTTAGTATACTATATTGGTGTTTTTCTTTCTGGCTCACTTCACTCTGTATAATAGGCTCCAGTTTCATCCACCTCATTAGAACTGATTCTAATGTATTCTTTTTAATGGCTGAGTAATATTCCATGATGTATATGTACCACAGCTTTCTTATCCATTCATCTGCTGATGGACATCTAGGTTGCTTCCATGTCCTGGCTAGCAGTGCTGTGATGAGCATTGGGGTACATGTGTCTCTTTCACATTCTTCTTTGTGCTTGGTAAAGATCTACAATGAACTTTTTCATGATCTTTCTCCAAACTGCATAGAATCCTACTGGGGAGCGTCTGCTAGCATGAGGCGATGTTTGTGCTTAGCTGAGGCCAAGCCTCTTTGGCTTCCTTCTGGAATTGAGTTTGGGAGACAATATTGTTCTTCAGCTGATCTTTAAGACAGTTTGTGACTTGGCTTTGAACTTAATTGCCCTTGGTATATTGGTGACTTTGACCGTTACACCTGCAAAGTTTGTGTCTGTGTATGTATTGGCACAAGTGGGGAGAATTGATGCGAATGATGAAACAATGAGGAAACTTTTTCACATGGTGACTATCACTTCTTTGCTGTATAAAAATCATTCTTAGGTTTCTCCCTTCTTTATCCAACTCCACGGTATAAAAACAAAATGAAATGAGTATTTTATACTACAGAAACAGGGCAATAGTCATTCAGTAGTTTGATATCCTGTGTCTGTTCTTGATTTGTCTGAGTTGGGAACCAATAAGTTTAACAAAAATCCCAGTATTCAGTGACTAACCCAAGCCCAAACCCTGCCAAGAGGGCAGCCTTCAGAGAAACCACACGACACCTTCAGAAGAGAGCTTTACAATCTGATAAGCTCCTCCTGCCACGTGAGACCCGCCCCGCGCCCCGCCCGCGCCTGGACAAGCTCTTCTTTAGAGCGAGCGCGCTCTGGGCCTGATGCTCCCCAGCCAGTCTCTGCACAGAAGCTGCAGCCGGTAGGATGGGAAGCTCCTGCCTCATTTTCAGAGCCCTGTGAAACAAAGTCAGAAGGGTCCCTCAGGTCAGTGTTCATCTAAGAGAGTTCTGCGTCCAGATAACCTAGACAGAGGTCACATCTATCTCAAGTAAATCAAAGTGTTCTGCCGGCTTGGTCAAGCAAAAACTATCAGTCTGTAGACATGCCCCCTTCTCTTCTCATCAGAGAATCTTCCCATGTTTCTATATGGAGCAGGTGCAGAGGGTGGAGGAGAGCAGGGGCAGGAATAGATTTTCAAAAGGCAAGGCCAACCTCATTCTTAAGAGTTGCTTTATTTGCTTTTGGTTGTCTTCTATATGATAACACTGTTTCTTGTATTTTCGTTCTTCCCCCCAGTTTGATTTTCAGTGGTGTCCTTTGTTTGTTATCATTTCCTCTGTATTTTAAGGGATTTTTATGTACAGTATTCTAAATCTCAGATTCATTTTTAACAACCCCAAGAATTTCAAGGACACCTGAGTGCCCACAGGGCACAGCTTTGTTGAATCCGTGGCCTCGCCGTGACACTACCAGTTCTGTGGTTCCCCAAGAAGTAAAGTGCATCATTGAGAGAGAAGGGCAATAGCTTTGGAAGCTCATTTTCTACATATTAATTGAGGTTCTTAAATGTGAGCTCTCATTGCAGGCTCCAGACTCCCCCCAGAATGAAATTACATTGAACATTAAACATTATTCAGAGTGTACGTTCCAGTTTAAAGAAGGGGAAGAAAATTATTGTGGCAATGCAAATGCCTATTACTGTACACATCAAGAATAATAAAAGTAGGTCTTTTAAAGAGCCTTTAAAAAAGAAAAAGGATATAGAAAACAGCTCCCAGAGAAGTAATTTTTCAATTTCCTTGATTTGTTTAGCGGGAAATTGCTCTCCAATTTATTATAATTTGAAAAGACAATGAATTCTTCATTTGGAATTAATATAAAAATGACTGAAATGCATCTTGCTTGTCTTAGAATTTGCAACCTGTTTGGATAAAGCATTTTGAGTCATGGATCACTGTTAAAACCCAAGACTTAGTAAAGGCTGGTAATGTTTTCCATATGGTTTCCCTAAATGATAATTATAGTTCATTCTGAACTGCAAATTATATACACTAAAAATGTTAATTTAATTTAGGATTACTGACTAGGCTTTTTTCTGAAAGCAGGTGTAATAGGAATTACATTGTCTGAATATTGTCAGTAATACTAGACATGATGAATAGATATAACCAAATTATTCCTGAGTTTGACTTTATTTTGTGGATTCTGCTTGCAAATGTTCAGCCTGGTATGCATTCTCTGTGATTTATCCTAAAAGGAGAAAACATTAATGAGGGAAATCAAAACAAATGCCTCTGCTGGACTCTCCAATAAAGCTGTTTGAAATGGTCTATCTGAGAGAGAGGATGGGCGTGAGTATAAAACTGCAAACCAGTCTCCATGTGACTTCTTGAAATTTCACCATCCGTCAGCATTAAGTCAGAAACATTGATAAGTATTGAAGTTGAAAATAACTGCAACCTCTGACTGAAAAGTATTTACTCATAACCTTTCAGTTAGTTTCTATAATGAAATATGGCAATGAATTAGCCATGATGGCCTGGAGAAAGGTGGTTAATAAGAAAAACTGTGCATATTTAGAATCCACATTCTTCTCATGTTTATGTTAGTGAATCCTCTTCATCCTCCCCCTCCCGCCCCCCACCATTGCCTTTTCATTAATCTATCAGTGCTTACAGTAGAGACAGGTCATTGGAAAGAATTTTAATTAGTCTTTAAAGGAGCCTTAGAAATCATTAGGATCCAGAGGCTGTGAAACATCAGTGTTCAAGAGAGACAGAGTATACGTTGCAGCAGCTGGAGTTCTGCTTGGATTGGTACTTGGCTCCCCATAGTTACTATGCCTTGAAAGAGTCACTTAATCACTGTGACTCTTAGTTCCTTCATCTGTCAAGTGGACATAATAATAATAATACTTTACATCACAGGTAAGTATAATGAGAACAAAGCTTATACGATCTGATACTTATAAATAATCTCGAAATGCCTTATCATAGGAGCAATTTAGGGTGCATTTTAAAAATATAGATCTCTAGGTCCTCACCTTGAACAGTTCCAGTTTCAGTGTTCATTGAAGTTCAATACCTTCATTTTGACCAACAGCCAAGGTGATCCTGAACCACACTTGAAGAAACACTGATTTTGTCCAACACCCTTGTTTAGATGATGAGAAGAGTGAGTCCCAGAGGGTGAAGTGCTTTTGTCAAGGTCATTTAGTGATCCACGTGATAGAGATCTGGCATTCTAACAGGCTTTGCACTGTAGTTGCCTCCATTTATTGAGTCCTTAGAAGTGAGATTCTTAACCAGAGGTGCACATCAGAAATACCTAATGTGCCTTTTCAAGTACTCATGCCCAAGACCCAGCCCACACCTGCTCAACCCAATAGCAAGTGGCAGCTCTCAGACCTGAACCCAAGGTCCCTGGTTGTTTTATAGGACCAGGTGATAACCCTAGGTTAGCTTCACATGCTTTTCTTACACGGAGCTCAGAACACGTGATTTTAACTCATATTTAAGTCATTTTCATTTCCTGACCACAGTGTCAGATCATGTACTATAATAAAGACACACATTATTAAATATATTTTTAGTTTATTTCCCTTCCTCTTCCACCATGAAAAGCTCTGGCATTAGCCACTGCTCCCCAATCTCCCAGGGCTTTTAATGCATAGATTGGAGTAATCCACTCTTTCTTAACTGGGTTTGCTTTTACCGCCCAGGAGATACTGAGCAGTGTCTGAAGACATTTTTGTCTAAGGGGCAGTGCTAGTGGCATCGAGTGGGTGGTGGCCAGGGATGCTGATAAACATCTTTCGATGCACAAGACAGCCCCACAGCGAGGAATTGTATAGACCCAAGTGTCACTAGTACAAAAGTGAAGAAACCATAAGCTAATCGACAGGAAGAAAGACCCAGTGAGGATTTGTCATCGAGAGCTCTGACAGCCACTTCTAGAGAGGGGAAGACAAACAAACAAACAAAGAAAAACTCACTTGGAAGAGCAAAGAGTGAGGGCAGGAAAGAGTGAGCTACCATTTGGGAATATCAAAGAAGAGTCTGGGGAGAAAGTAGAGAGTGTGTGTTGCTGCTGCTGCTGCTGCTAAGTCACTTCAGTCGTGTCCGACTCTGTTCGACCCCATAGACGAGAGCCCACCAGGCTTCCCCATCCCTGGGATTCTCCAGGCAAGAACACTGGAGTGGGTTGCCATTTCCCTCTCCAATCCATGAAAGTGAAAAGTGAAAGTGAGGTCACTCAGTTGTGTCCGACTCTTAGCGGACCCCATGAACTGCAGCCCACCAGGCTCCTCCGTCCATGGGATTTTCCAGGCGAGAGTACTGGAGTGGGGTGCCATCACCTTCTGCTGAGTATGTGTTAGGAAGAAGGAAATTATGAGCCAGCTTGAAGTTGTGAGAGAGTTAGCATCTGTGAGGAAATGCTGCTTTCACTTAGGAAGTAAATCTTTAAGGTTTCGCAAGAGATGTGAGTTAACATTAGATTGATTTAAACTTCTGGTTTCTTTCAATGTGATGCTGCTCAAGACAGGGCCCATGAAGTGCTGGCTTACAGTATGGTGTTACCCTTTGTGAAGATGATAAAAAGCATTTTAAATTATCAAAATAATTTTACTTTTTCTTTATGTAAGCCTTAGATCAATATCACATGCATATACCATATATAGCACATATGCTTTTCAGTGAGGAGAAAAGAGCAGGGAGCTCAGAGAAACTGATTCAAAGACCCAGAAAGGCTCTAGTAGCAATTAAGCATTGTACCCAATATGATTGTTCAGTCACTTTTAAAAATCATTGTTCTGTTTGTATTTAATTTTGTCTCTGCCTTCAGACTTTTACTGTGTGTTCTGTGTTGTGACAGTGGGGTGTGTTTGATGACTGGTCAGGCATTGTACGGTCACTGAGAAAGCTGTATAAACATCACCAGGGTTGTTCTCAAACTGGATGCATTTTACCTGTTAGTTTCTGACTATTTTAAGATGTCACATGAAGTCTACAGCACTACTTTAAGGTCTACATGACATGTGTGATGATTTAAGGTACTCAGTTATCTGAGAAACTTGGCACATCTTGTGTTCCAGGAATTACCCTGTTTAATGGGGAAGGCAACAAGCATATTCCCTCTAACTGCAAACCTCCTCTGAAATATCAAAGTTTTTCCTAGTGTTTGAATTGAGTCACATGTCAAGAAAAACACATTGCATTCCTTTGCCATAAGACAAACGCCATATGTTAAGTTTATTTTTAAAGGGTGGGCAAGAACAGGGAGACCATGTTCCAGTCTGAGAAAATATTGATGCCATGGTGTCAGCAAGGCAGGTTATGGTTTAATTCATACCTGCGGATTAAAGAATGAAAAATGAACCCACATCCCCAGCCTGACATCTGTATAAATGGCGCATAGGGATGGAGGCCTGTCTACCTTCCTTAATGTTCTCGGGATAAAGTAAATACTGAAGGGCTTGACATCTCTCCTAAACCTAACAAAGTTGGCACAGCTGGTGCCCAGATGCACCAGCCGGGTGGGTGGAAGGTTCTCAGGGCTGGGGAGAAAGAAGAGAAGTGAGACGGTGCCCTGGGGCTTAGGAGACTTAGGAGAAATAGTGACAAATTCCTTCTTTTACCCAGGATTGTTCTTAGGGGCAATTGAAAAGTGGATGAAGTTGGAATCTGGGTTGTCCCTGCAGTCACCCCCTTTCTGGCCATCCTGCCAGCACACTCCCCATTCCATACCCCATCACAGTTTGGAGAATGTCTTAAACCTAAAAATGCACATACCTTACCCCTCAGCTCTTACCTTCTCCTATTCATCCTACCTACACCTGGACAAGGAGATCTGGTAGCATGTTTGTTACAGTAGGGAATTGGAAACATCATAAACATCTAGCAGCAGATGAAATAAAGCATGGCATTTTTATGTTGGTTCCAAGATTTCTTGTTTGTGAAGTGGGAACAGTATTGGCTGCTTATTTCATGAAGTTTCTTGAGGATTAAGTAAGAATAGTTCTTGGAAAACTGTCAACAGTCAATAAATTGTAATTATTATTATTAAAGGGAATACTATACAGCTGTTACAAAGAATGATCTATGGTTTTTCTGTAGCAACTGACATTAAGGACAAAAACAAGTGAAAGGCACTAAACACAATATTCCATTTATACTTTTATTATTAAATTCATAGCAGCACCAAAGTGCTTGCCAAGAATACAGTTGCCCAGCTTTCAATTCTCATTTTGATGAGCTTCTGACATTCAATAGAGTTGGAAAATTAAAATGTGCAGAAACAGCATGTGTTCATTTTTAAAACCTCACAAAACAATACTATACAGTTTCTTTGGATATTCGTATGTATATAAAAGCAGGAAACCACCAGGAAAAGGACAGGTCAAACCCCTAAAGAAGTAAATAAAATTTGTTGTTGTGTTTATGTGTGTGCGTCTGTTTGTGTTTCTTTTATCCTAAAGCACGGGGGTGATAACGGTTAGGGTAGAAGGTAGGAACCATTTGAGTCTTAATTCTGTTTTGATTTTGTACAGGAATAAATACTCATGTGTCATTTGTGCAATTAAAAAATAGTTTAAAGGTAAAAGGGTAACCTGTGCTCACGTGCTCACTTTTAATCAAGTCAGGTGTGTTTTCCTTGAGCAGCACGACCTGAATCTTCAACCTCAGAATACACACACCCTCAGAGACCTTCCAGAACAGGTCCCTTGTCTCAGCTGAGGGAAACAATGGTTTACTTTTCATGTTTTTTTATTGAAGTATAGTCGATATACAGCGTTGTGCCAGTCTCTGCTGTATAGCATAGTGACTCAGTTATACACATCAGTTCAGTTCAGTCACTCATTCGTGTCCAAATCTTTGTGACCCCATGGACAACAGCATGCCAGGCCTCCCTGTCCATCACCAGCTCCTGAGTTTACTCAAACTCATGTCCACTGAATCGGTGACACCATCCAACCATCTTATCCCCTGTCATCCCATTCTCCTCCCTCCTTCAGTCTTTCCCAGCATCAGGATCTTTCCAAATGAGTCAGTTCTTCACATCAGGTGGCCAAAGTATTGGAGTTTCAGCATCAGTCCTTCAAGTGAATATGCAGGACTGATTTCCTTTAGGATCGACTGGTTGGATCTCCTTGCTGTCCAAGGGACTCTCAAGAGTTTTCTCCAACACCACAGTTCAAAAGCATCGGTTCTTCGGTGCTCAGTTTTCTTTATAGTACAATTCTCACATCCATATATGACTACTGGAAAAACAATAGCTTTGACTAGATGGACTTTTGATGACAAAGTAATGTCTCTGCTTTTTAATATGCTGTCTAGGTTGGTCATAACTTTTCTTCCAAGGAGCAAGTGTCTTTTAATTTCATGGCTGCAGTCACCATCCACAGTGATTTTGGAGCCCCCCAAAATAGTCTCTGACTGTTTCCACTGTTTCCCCATCTATGTGCCATGAAGTGTTTGCCATGAAGTGATGGGACCAGATGCCATGATCTTAGTTTTCTGAATGTTGAACTTTAAAGCACCTTTTTCACTATCCTCTTTCACTTTTGTCAAGAGGCTCTTTAGTTCTTCACTTTCTGCGTAAGGGTGGTGTCATCGGCATATCTGAGGTTATTGATATTTCTCCTGGCAATCTTGACTCCAGCTTGTGCTTCATCCAATCTGGCATTTCTCATGATGTACTCTACATATAAGTTAAATAAACAGGATGACAATATACAGCCTTGATGTACTCCTTCCCGATTTGAAACCAGTCTGTTGTTCCATGTCCAGTTCTAACTGTTGCCTCCTGACCTGCATACAGATTCCTCAGGAGGCAGGTCAGGTGGTCTGGTATTCTCATCTCTTGAAGAATTTTCCACAGTTTCTTGTGATATACACAGTCAAAGGCTTTTGCATAGTCAATAAAGCAGAAGTAGATGTTTTTGTGGAACTCTCTTGCTTTTCCGATGATCCAGTGGATGTTGACAATTTGATCTTTGGTTCCTCTGTCTTTTCTAAAACCATCTTGAACATCTGGAAGTTCATGGTTCACGTACTGTTGAAGGCTGGGTTGGAGAATTTTGAATATTACTAGCGTGTGAGATGAGTGCAATTGTGCAGTAGTTTGAGCATTCTTTGGCATTGCCTTTCTTTGGGATTGGAATGAAAACTGACCTTTTTCAGTCCTGTGGCCACTGCTGAGTTTTCCAAATTTGCTGTCATATTGAGTGTAGCACTTCCACAGCATCATCTTTTAGGACCTGAAATAGCTCAACTGGAATTCTGTCACCTCCATTAGCTTTGTTCATAGTGATGCTTCCTAAGGCCCACTTAACTTCGCCTTCCAGGATGTCTGGCTCTAGGTGAGTGATCACACCATCATGATTATCTGGGTCATGAAGATCTTTTTTGTACAGTTCTTCTGGATATTCTTGCCACCTCTTCTTAACATCTTCTGCTTCTGTAGGTCCATACCATTTCTGTCATTTATTGAGGCCATCTTTGCATGAAATGTTCACTTGGTATCTCTAATTTTCTTGAAGAGATCTCTAGTCTTTCCCATTCTGTTGTTTTCCTCTCTTTCTTTGCATTGATCGCTGAGGAAGTCTTCGTTATCTCTCCTTGCTCTTCTTTGGAACTCTGCATTCAAGTGGGTATATCTTTCCTTTTCTCCTTTGCCTCTCACTTTTTTCTTTTCATAACTATTTGTAAGGCCTCCTCAGACAGCCATTTTGCCTTTTTGCATTTGTTTTTCTTGGAGACGGTCTTGATCACTGCCTCCTGTACAATGTCACGAACCTCTTCAGGTTCTTCAGGCACTCTGTCTATCAGATCTAATCCCTTGAATCTATTTGTCACTTCCACTGGATAATCGTTAGCGATTTGATTTAGGTCACACCTGAACGGTCTAGTGTTTTCCCGATTTTTTTCAATTTAAGTCTGAATTTGGCAATAAGGAGTTCATGATCTGAGCCACAGTCATCTCCCAGTCTTGTTTTTGCTGACTATATAGAGCTTCTCCATCTTTGGCTGCAAAGTATATAATCAGTCTGATTTCAGTGTTGACCATTTGGTGATGTCCATGTGTAGAGTCTTCTCTTGTGTTGTTGGAAGAGGGTGTTTGCTATGACCAGTGCGTTCTCTTGGCAAAACTCTGTTAGCCTTTGCCCTGCTTCATTCTGTACTCCAAGGCCAAATTTGCCTATTATTCCAAGTATTTCTTGACTTTCTACTTTTGCATTCCAGTTCCCTATAATGAAAAGGGCATCTTTTTTGGGTGTTAGTTCTAAAAGATCTTGTAAATCTTCATAGAACCATTCAACTTTCGCTTCTTCAGCATTACTGCTAGGGGCATAGACTTGGATTACTGTGATATTAAGTGGTTTGCCTTGGAAATGAACAGAGATCATTTTGTCGTTTTTGAGATTGCATCCAAGTGCTGCATTTTGGACTCTTTTGTTGACTATGATGGCTATTCCATTTCTTCTAAGTGATTCTTGCCCACAGTAGTAGATATATGGTCATCTGAGTTAAATTCACCCATTCCAGTCCATTTTAGTTCACTGATCCCAAAAATGTCAATGTTCATTCTTGCCATCTCCTGTATGACCACTTTCAATTTGTATTGATTCATGAACCTAACATTCCAGGTTCCTATGCTGTATTGCTCTTTACAGCAGACTTTTTACTTCCATCACCAGTCACATCCACAACTGGGTGTTGTTTTTGCTTTGGCTCCATCTCTTCATTCTTCCTGGAGTTATTTCTCCACTGATCTCCAGTAGCATTTTGGGCACCTACTGACCTGGGGAGTTCATCTTTCAGTGTCCTATCTTTTTCCCTTTTCATACTGTTCATGGGGTTCTCAAGGCAAGAATACTGAAGTGGCTTTCTATTCCCTTCTCCAGTGGACCACGTTTTGTCAGAACTCTCCACCATGACGCATCCATCTTGGTGGCCCTACACAGCCTGGCTCATAGTGTCATTGAGTTAGACAAGGCTGTGGTCCATGTGATCAGATTGGTTAGTTTTCTGTGATTGTGACTCACTCTGTCTGCCTTCTGATGGAGAAGGATAAGAAGCTTATGGAAGCTTCCTGATGGGAGAGACTGACTGAGGGGGAAACTTAAAGATTTACTGAGCATGGCCCCGCCCATCAGAGCAAGACCCAGTTATACACATAGAGATATTCCTTTTTTTATATATTCTTTTCCATTATGGGTTACCGCAGGACTTTGAATATAGTTCACTGTGCTGTGTAGTAGACCCTGTTGTTTATCCATCCTATGTATAATTGTTTACATCTGCTAATTGCAAGCTCCTGGTGCCTTCTACCTCCAGCTCCCCCTTGGCAACCACACATCTGCTGTCTATGTCTGCGAGTCTGTTTCTGTTTTGTAGCTAGGTTCTTTTGTGCCATATTTTTGATTCCACATTAAAGCTATGTGGTGTTTGTCTTTCTCTGACTGACTTAGCATGATAATCTCCAGTTGCATCCACACAGCTGCAAACAGCATCATTCCATTCCTCTTATGGCTGAGTAGTATTCCATTGTGTGTGTGTGTGTGTGTGTGTGTGTGAGACACCTTCTTTTTCCATTCGTCTGTCAGTGGACATTTAGCTTTCTTCCATGTCTTGGATATGTGAATAGTGCTGCTATGAACTTAGGGGCGTGTGTATCTCTGAATTAGAGTTTTGTCCAGGTACATGTGCAGAAGTGGGATTGCTGGGTCATGTAGTATGTGGTAATTCTATTTTTAGTTTTCTGAAGAACCTCTGTAGTATTTTGTATAGTGGCTGTACCAACTTACATTCCCACCAGCAGTGTAGGAGAGGGAACCAAGCGTTTAGCATGGGAATGACTAGCTCAAGGTCACATAGTAGAGGGGGCTGGGAGAGAAAGAGGGAGCAAGTGACAGGTATTGGGGTTATAAAAGAACTAGTGAAGTTGAAGCTCAGCTAAAGTTAAGGGAACAAGGAGGTTGGAAGAAGAGGGAATGAGTTAGAAGGGTCTTCAGAGGTTTTGTAATCAAGGTCCAAAAATATCCAAATCAGCAGGCAAGTTCCTCGGGCTCTCCCCTTCCCACCACTTCCCAGGGAGCTTTTGTATTTGCCTGCTCACCCTCTAAGGCCTTTGGTTGTGTTATTGCTAATAATAGCAAAGGAGAATTGAAAGATAGCCAGAAAATCTAGAAATATTTATGTTAGAAAAAGACTAAGACCCTCGTGAAAGTTGAGGTGCAGATCTCAGAGAAGATCCAGGCTCATGGTAGTTTAGAAAGCGTGGGGGTCTGGGGGTTGCTGCAAGAGTTGGCAATACTTCAGAGACAGTGGGACAAAGAGGGGAAAGAGGATTGTCCAAAGTTTTTGTGGGTTGGGAATGTAATCCCCTTTTCGTGACATTTCAAGAGACTTCAGTAAAAATTTAAGTGGTTCATTAATATTCTTTGGATATCACACTTGGTTTTCTGTTGAATGAACAGTAGCCCAACATCCTAAAGTGTGCACTAAAAATCGCCAGTGCTGAGGGAACTAGAAGGAAATACACAACATTCAGAAATGTTGTCAGTATCAGGAGTAGGATCTGGAACCCTCTGTCCCAGTCATGCCCCTCGCCAGCTTCGCTCTTTGCTTTCATCCCTTCATCCCTCAGACAAAGGTAAAAAGGAGATGGTGATCGGAGAATGCCCACCTTTGAAACCACTTCTTTCCTAGTAGGGTGAAAAAGGAATTCTGTAACAGCACCAATTGCCCACCAAGAATACACTTGCCTGACTTTCAGTTCTCATCTGAAGAAGCCTCTGAGACTTTCAGTGGAACTAGAAAATTAAAATGTGCACAAACAGCATATATGGCATATCATTATGACCTACAGAATAAAATGCACATACATAAGCACACACACACAAAGGGAGGCGGAAGAAGACCCATGTCCTTGGTTTGTGCTGGCAGAGTACCAGATGAGGGGCTTAAGGACTTAGTATATCCAGTATCCCATTGACAGAAAGGTTAAGGTTATTCTGCTTTGTGATAAACATCCCCCACAGAATCTTGCTTTCTCTGCCCTTGGTTCCCTTGGCCTGGGTGTTATATACCATATTTTCCAGGCAGATCAGAATATGCATTGACAGTCATTTCCCAAAGATTACCTGGGTGGCACCTTCTTGTGAGAATGCAAATGATTCTCCTGAATCCCTCACACGTTGAACGAAGAATAAACAACCTTGTTGAAATCATCTACATGACCTGGAATGCTAAAAGCCTTCAGTTTGCTTGCTATAGTGCAAAAATATGAGAAATATTTAATCTTTAAAAATACACAATGGAATCATAATTTTGCTGCAGGTTCAAAGAGCACAATATAATGCAGTGTATTTAAAATGTAATGGCAGTGTATATTTTCAAAATGCAAACAGCAGAGAGTTTGATGAATAGCTAAAGAGCACCAGACCATATCTTATCCTTATAAAAGTGTCTCCCTTGAATGTTAACTGTATCTCTCAGAAAATTCTTAATATGCTCCATGGCTCAGTGTGTAGACAACAACTCTATAGAAATGTATGTGCCTACCTGGTGTGTGGTCTTTGTCAACTCAAAGTGAAGGTTGTATAAACTTTGGGTGCCCAGCCTTTTACTTCAGAACAAAGAAACAAATCTAAAAGTTTATATTTTCCAGACCTCTCATGTACCTAGTGTTTTTTAAAATCTATTCTTGATACAATGTTTTTTCTATTTTTAAATAATCACACCAGATTATTTATAGTATATCTTTGTCTGTTTTAATCCATGTTGATGTCCAATTGTATATTTAAAATTCTATTCATTTTATATCATAAAATTGATACATGTTCTTGTAAAAAACATGTACAGGGTGTGTTCAAATACAGGTTAAAAAGACATAAATTTGGGGGAATTTATCCTTGAGAATCTGGAAACAAGGAGCGGAGCAGCACTAGCCAGCAGAGCTCTCTGCTGTGATGAAAGCCCTTGTCGCCCAGTGTGACGGCCGCTGGCCAGCGCTCTGCCATTACTGAGTGTTTGAAGTGTAGCTACTTGGACTGAGGGACTGAATTTCTTTAAATTTTATGTAATTTTGATTAATCTACTAAGACATTCACATGGGCTTCATGGCTCCCATGGTAGACAGCAGAGGAGCAGTGGGTTTGAATGGAGCAGACTCATGCTCTTTCATCCTAGTATCCTCGTGTTTGTGGCTTCTACACTCAAGATGTCCTCACGGTCCAAGGTGGCTGTTGGAGTCATGCCAGGAATCCACATTCCAGGCAGCAGGGAGGAATTTGGACTAAAGGGCTAGTCCCTTCCCTTTTAATGAGGCTTCCTAGGTGTCCTACACAACTACTACTAGTCTACAGCTTGCCCAACACTTAGTCACATGCCTACACTGAGCCACTAGGAGTCTTTTTCTCTTTTCTTTCTTTCTTTCTTTTTTTTTTTTTTTTTTTTTTTTTTGACTGAAGAAGGGATTTGAGGGTAGGCAGTTGTCTCCCTGCCACAAAAATGTATTATTAAGTGCACCATTCCCATCCATTCCTCCATCCCAACCCAAACTCATTCCTAGTCTGCAAAGATAACTGCTATGAATAACACTGTGTAGAACCCTCTGGCAAAATCACTTATATACACACATACATTTTTTAGCATTTTAATTTTTTTATGTACTCTGCAAATCACATATTGCATTTTTACAACATTTTTTGAATCACTGATAGAATGTATAGATCTAGATCATTCTGCTTCATCAAGTATACAATCAGTTCTCTGAGGGCAGGCAGTATATGTGCTGTGCTCATTTTTATGCCCTAGCTGTAGTAGACTGAAAACATTCAGCATAAAATCTTCTTTTATGGATATATCATAATTTAGTTAGCCCATTCTTTACTCCTACCACTGAAATAATAACCCTTCTCAAGAAAAAAACAACTTTGCTTTGTGCTCTAAGAGCTTTAGACAGTTAGCTAAATAAGTGCCATCCATCCAATTTCTTGTCTTCCCAACCAACTGCAAAAATTGATTGTCTCTACTCTGTTATGATTTGATTCAATTATTGTAACAACTTGAAACTATGTGTCCATGTTTCTCTTACTCCATGGAGATATGCATTGACTCAGAGCACCAGTTAAGGAAAGAGTCAAACTAGTTAAAAGTTCCTTTAGGGAGAGAGCCAGATCACTTCTTTGTGTTTCCAGGCATTCTGTTGGTATAGATGTACTCTACAGCTGGAGATAAATGGTTATATAAATGGTTATATACACCACTTGGAACAGGAGTGCAGTGAATGGATGTTTTGAAGAGCTCTCACCTTCCCCAGCTGTGCCAACCTCTGGGGGATTATTGTGTGGAAAGTGTAGCTGAAGAAACAGACAGTCTGACAAACAGGAAGGAAGCAATAGCTTTGGAAGCAAACAAATCAGACTTTGATTCCTGGCTCAGCCCTTTCCTAATTCTGTGACTAAGAAAGTCACAAAATGTCACTGAGACTCAATGACCTTATTATTAAAAGGTGACAGTGTCCTTTGCCTTCTAGCATTGTGTAAATCAAATGGAATATTCTCTGTTGCCTGCCCATAGCAGGACTCACACAATCAGAGCTATGCATGTGGATAACATTCATGTGTTTCCAAAATACTGGAATGGATCCTAAGAGTCAGTGGATCAATTTCAAGAGGGAGATCCTTTTTTTTTTTAGTATTTATTTATTTGGCTGTGCTGGATCTGTGCCGGCTCTTATTTGTGGCATGTGGAATCCAGCTCCATAACCTGGGATCACACTCAGGCCCTCTACATTGGGAATGCAGAGTCTCAGCCACTGGACCTCCAGGGAAGTCCCAGGAGATCTTCTTGATGGTGGAGTTACTCATTAGTATTGAGTAACTCAGGCTGATCTGGCCTGAAATTGAGCACATTTTCATATTTCTCTTTACAGGCATCCTTACAGAAACATAATCCAAATGAACTTGGGTGGCTCCCTCACTGATGTATTTGGTCCATGATTTTGGTATTTAGAGGACATAGAGACCAGTGCAATGAGCAGGGCAGTAGCAGCCCACCAGACCAGGACTCGGCATCCTAGACTCCAATTCAGAAGTATTCTAAACCAGCATTTTACATTGACCATATGCATCAGAAATCATTAGTCTACTGGTTAAAAATGCAGATTCCTGGAGCCCAGCTAAAAAGTACAGAATCATAATTTATGGCAGAGGGATCCAGAGTTCCCCAGGTTAATAAGCTTACTAGGTGATTTTTGTGCATGGGAAAATTGTAAAACTTTTTTCCCAGGATGATTTAAATTGAACAATAACTAAAGTGAGTAATTGAATACTCCCTAGAATTATCTTAGAGGTATAGAGATATATCTATAGAGATAACATGGTTAACTGCCACTAGACTGCAAAAGTAAGAACACAAAGATACCCATTTCCTCAAGAATATATCAACAACACGTGTGATGTGAACAGGATAGAGATAAGTAAGCAGTCCACAGAAATAGCAGAGAGGAAGAAGTGATTAACTCTGGTAGGAGAAGTCTTAAGAAAGACATGATATCTGAGCAGGACTTTGAAGGATGACTAGGAGTTCACCAAATTACCAAGATGGCAGGGAAGCATTTCTCAAGCTTTAATGCATATATGATAGAATCACTTGGGGATCCTATTAATAAAATGCACATTCTGTTTCAATGAATCTGGGTGACACTCCCAAGTGATGACTTATTGATCACACTTTGAGTAGCAAAGCTCTAGAGGTGAAAATTACATTGGTTATAATGGATCAAATGAAGTTTCCATTTTACCCGTAGTGAGGCATGCATTACACATTAGGTTGATATCTCCTGACTGCTCTTTTATGAAGAACCAGCTGATCTCTTTCCTTCTGCACAGGAATATCTTCACTAAATACATACATTCCTTAAGCAACCCACCTTGGACCATGGTGTTGCCCATGTAAGAAGCAAGTCATTTCAAAACTCAGCCTCAGCAGTTCTAGTCTTTCGGTAAACTGATCAGTGTTTGTTAGCCATCTCTTTGTCTGCTTCAGAGAAATGTCTATTTAAGTCTTTTGCTCTCTTTTTTATTGGGTGCTTTGTTTTTCTGGCATTGAGTTGTATGTTCAGTTCATTTCAGTCGCTCAGTCATGTCCGACGCTTTGCGACCCCATGGACTGCAGCACACCAGACTCCCTGTCCGTCACCAACTCCTGGAGCTTACTCAACTCGTGTCGATTGTGTCAGTGATACCATCCAGCCATCTCATCCTTGGTCATCCCCTTCTCCTCCCGCCTTCAATCTTTCCCAGATTCAGGGTCTTTTCAAATGAGTCAGTTCTTCACATCAGGTGGCCAAAGTATTGAGTTTCAGCTTTCCAATGAATATTCAGGACTGATTTCCTTTAGGGTGGACTGGTTAGATCTCCTTGCAGTCCAAGAGACTCTTAAGAGTCTTCTCCAACACCACAGTTCAAAAGCATCAATTCTTTAGCGCTCAGCTTTCTTTATAGTCCAACTCTCACATCCATACATAACTACTGAAAAAATCATAGCTTTGACTAGATGGACATTTGTTGGCAAAGTAATGTCTCTGCTTTTTAATATGCTGTCTATGTTGGTCATAGCTTTTTTTCCAAGGAGCAAGCGTCTTAATTTCTTGGCTGCAGTCACCATCTGCAGTGATTTTGGAGCCCAAAAGAATAAAGTAAGCCACTGTTTCCTCATCTATTTGCCATGAAGTGATGGGACCAGATGCCATGATCTCAGTTTTCTGAATGTTGAATTTTAAGCCACTTTTTTCACTCTTCCCTTTCACTTTCAATAAGAGGCTCTTTAGTTCTTCTTCACTTTGTGCCATAAGGGTGGTGTCATCTGCAGATCTGAGGTTATTGATATTTCTCCTGGCAATCTTGATTCCAGCTTGTGCTTCATCCAGTCTGGCATTTCTCTTGATGTACTCTGCATATAAGTTAAATAAGCAGGATGACAATATACAGCCTTGATGTACGCCTTTCCCAATTTGGAACCAGTCTGTTGTTCCATGTCCAGTTCTAACTTTTGCTTCTTCACCTGCATACAGATTTTATCAGGAGGCAGGTCAGGTGGTCTGGTATTCCTGTCTCTTGAAGAATTTTCCACAGTTTTGACTGTGATCCACACAGTCAAAGGCTTTGGTGTAGTTGATAAAGCAGAAGTAGATGTTTTTCTGGAACTCTCTTGCTTTTTTGATGATCCAACAGATGTTGGCAATTTGATCTTTGGTTCCTCTGCCTTTTCTAAATCCAGCTTGAACATCTGGAAGTTCACAGTTCATGTACTGTTGAAGCCTGGCTTGGAGAATTTTGAACATTACTTTGCTAGCGTGTGAGATGAGTGCAGTTGTGCAGTAGTTTAAACATTCATGAGCTGCTTGTATATTTTGGAAATTAATCATTTTTCAGTTATTTCATTTGCTATTATATTCTCCCAGTCTGAGAACTGTCTTTTCACCTTGTTTATAGTTCCCTTCACTGTGCAAAAGCTTTTAAGTTTAATTAGGTCCCACTTGTTTATTTTTGTTTTTATTTCCATTATTCTAGGAAGTAGGTCATAGAGGATCTTGCTGTGATTTATATCTTAGAGTATTTTGCCTATGTTTTCCTCTAAGAGTTTTTGTTTTTTGTTTTTTTTTTTAATTTTTATTTTTCAGTGGGTTTTGTCATACATTGTCCTCTAAGAGTTTTATAGTTTCTCGTCTTACATTTAGGTCTTTAATCCACTTTGAGTTTATTTTTGCATATGGTATTGGGAAGTGTTCTAGTTTCATTCTTTTACATGTAGCTGCCCAGTTTTCCCAGCACCACTTACTGAAGAGATAATCTACCCTCTATTTTATATTCTTGCCTCCTTTGTCAAAAATAAAGTGTCCATAGGTATGTGGGTTTACCTCTGGGTTTTTTTTCTTGTTCCATTGATTTATATTTCTGTTTTTGTGCCAATACCATTCTGTCTTGATGACTGTAACTTTGTGGTATAGTCTGAAGACAGGAAGGTTGATTTCTCTAGCTCCATTCTTCTTTCTCAAGATTGCTTTGGCTATGCAGGATCTTTTGTGTTTCCATTACAAATTGTGAAAATTTTTGTTTTAGTTCTATGAAAAATGCCATTGGTAATTTGTTAGGGATTGCACTGAATCTGTAGATTGCGTCTGGTAGTATAGTCATTTTCACAATATTGATTCTTCCAACCCAGGAACATGGAATATGTCTTCATCAAAAACATTATATTGTCTTTGATTTCTTTCATCAGTGTCCTATAGTTTTCTCTATACAGTTCTTTTGTCTCCTTAGGTAGGTTTATTCCTAGATATTTTATTCTTTCTAAAGGAAGGGAAATGA
Organism: Muntiacus reevesi; assembly: GCF_963930625.1. Classification (NCBI taxonomy): domain Eukaryota; kingdom Metazoa; phylum Chordata; class Mammalia; order Artiodactyla; family Cervidae; genus Muntiacus; species Muntiacus reevesi. The sequence goes on from NC_089252.1 coordinate 93,303,015, forward strand.
AAGTGAAGTCGCTCAGTCGTGTCCGACTCTTTGCAACCCCATGGACTGTAGCCTACCACGCTCCTCTGTCCTTGGGATTTTCCAGGCAAGAGTACTGGAGTGGGCTGCCATTTCCTTCTCCAGAGGATCTTCCTGACACAGGGATCGAACCCAGGTCTCCTGCATTGTAGGCAGAAGCTTTACCATCTGAGCCACCAGGGAAGTGTATAGAAATGCAAGTGATTTCTGCATACTGATTTTGTATCCTATAACTACTGATTTCAAAATTCACTGATTAGCTCTAGTAATTTTCTGATAGTATCTTCAGGATTTTTTGTGTATAGTATCATGTTGTCTGCAAACAGTGAGAGTTTTACTTCTTTTCCAGTCTAGATTTGTTTTATTTCTTTTTGTTCTCTGATTGCTGCAGCTCGGACTTCCAAAACTATGTTGAATGATTGCAGTGAGACTGGACACCCTTGTCTTGTTCCTGATCTTAGAGGAAATGCTTTGTTTTTCACCATTGAGAATAACGTTTGCTGTGGGTTTATTATATATGGCCTTTATTATGTTGAGGTAGAATCCTTCTATGCCCATTTTTTGAAGAGTTACTATCATAGATGGGTGCTGAAAGTTATTTTTAAAGTGTTTTTTTCTTTTTTTCCTTTTTTGGTCTGTTTCCTGTGTCCTTTATTCTTCTTTTCTTCACCACAGCCTCAGATTTACAGTTTTTTCCTTTTTCTGTCCTCAAAGTAAGCAATAGTAGAACATCTTTCTTACATAAAAAACCTGGTTGCTCCTCAGTCCTTTCCTTTTTTAGTGATGCTGCCAGAGATTGGCTCTTTCTTTGTTCTCTTTGTTACCTTCTAAGAAATTTTCCCTGTAATTACAGCTCTAAGCTTAACCCCTGTCTTCGGCTCCAGGCTATTCTGCCAGCTGGCAGCAAAGCATGGAATAGTGGTTATGACCCCAGACTTCAGCAATAGATAAACCTAGATTACAATCCAGGCTCTCATATGAACTCTGTGACCTTATGCAAATTGCTTAACCTCTCTGAGCCTCAGTGTCTTCACTGAGGTATTAGAAGTGAAGGAGGAATAATAAAGGTACCTATCTCAAGAGGGTGTAGAGAGAAAGGAGTCCAGCACTGTTGATTGGAATGTAAGTTGGTGCAGCCATTATGGAGAAGAATATGGAGGTTCTTTCAAAAACTAAAAGAATTACCATATGATCCTGCAGTCCCACTCCTGGGCATATATCCAGAGAAAAACTCTAATTTGAAGAGATACATGCACCCCAATGTTCATAGCAGCACCATTTACAGTAGCCAAGACATGGAAGCAATCTAAATGTCCTTTAACAAATGGATGGATAAAGAAAATGTGGTACATACATGCAGTGGAACATTACTAACCCATAAAAAAGAGTGAAACAAAATCATTTGCAGCAACATGGATGAACCTAGAGATTATCATATTAAGTGAAGTCAGGCAGAGAAAGACAAATGTCATGTTATTACTCACAGGTGAAATTTAAAAAATTATACAAATAAACTTATTTACAAAGCAGAAATAGACTCCCAGACATAGGTAACAAATTCATGTTTACCAAAGGGGATCACAGGGAAAGTAGACAAATTAGGAGTTTGGGATTTTATATATATATATATATATATATATATATATATATATATATATATATATAAAATGAACAACTATATATATAAAATAAACAGCAAGAACTTACTATATAGCATAAGGAAGTATATTCAATATCATGTAATAACCTATAATGGAAAGGAATCAGAAAAAGAGTATATATGCATAAGAGAGTATATATATTAATAAAAGAGCTATATGTATATATGTCTAACAGGATCACATTCCTGTAGACCTGAAGCAAGCATAACATTGTAAATTAAATACATATCAATTTAAAAAGTGGTTATTGAAAAAGGTACCTATCTCATGGGCTTCCCAGGTAGCTCAACAGTAAAGAATCTGCCTGCTAAGGCAGGAGACATGGATTCCATCCCTGGCTCAGGAAGATCCCCTGGAGAAGGAAATGGCAACCCACTCCAATATTTTTGCCTGGGAAATCCTGTGGACAGAGGAGCCTGGCCAGCTACAGTCCACGGGGTCACAAAAGAGTTGGGCATGACTTAGCAACTAAAAACAACAACCTGTCTCATAGTATTTATGAAAGTAACAATCAGTTCTATGTAAAAGGCACAGTACCTGGTTTATGATGATTATTCAGGAAGAGTAGCTACATGGTCTTCATACTCACCTGCCCTCCTACCGTAACCTCCACCTCACCGCCCTGTGCTGACCCAGATTGATGACTTGCATGCCCTGGTATCTGCCATCACGCCCCCACCTTCACACGGCTTCTCCCCCCCATACTGTACTACCCTGTGTTTTGCCTGAAATCAACTCCTGCTGTGTATTTCTTCTAAAGAACTCTTGTTTGCACAGAAAAACAAATACACCCACACAGACTACATGTTTGCTATCTCTCTGTGTTCCATTCAAGCCTTGTGGACAAGCACAATAGGCAAAGCAGCTTAGGGAGAAAAAGTACTTGGACACATTTGCCAAGCAAAGGTGCAGCCATGGCAACCCAGGTACACACAGGAGGATAACTGAGATTTATCAGCTAGGAGTTTGACAGCCTTTACTCCTAATCACATCTACCTGTCTCATGTATCTGAGGTGACTAACTTCCGTTCTGTGTCCCATAATGCTGTTGCTTCCTGCTATAATGACAGCCATCATATGATGACAGTCTTTTCAAAGACTTGCCACTTATTTTAAGATGGACCAAGGATGCTTAAGTTGTATCCAGAAATACTTCAGTAAATAATCATTTTGTTACAAAATCAGTTAAACTCCTTCGAACGATTACCTCCGCAAGTATCCTGATCTTCATATCTGAAGATTCTATGTAGCACAGATGCTGAAAGGCAGGCTGGTTCAGAAGGCTGGTCTGGCTCTATTGCCCTTTGTCCTGAAATAGACTGTCATGGGTAGGTAGCCAGTGATGGAGAGGATGGGGAAGGTTGACTTCCCTACTTTTCTTGTTCCTATCAGTCTAGGGGAGCTGACTTTTTTTTCCCTAGCCTGGTGCTTCTCAGACTTTCACAATTTATTGATTCATCAAAAAATGTTTCCTGCCTGCTTCCTACGCACAGGAACAGGATCCACGAGGGAGGCTCTGGCTCCGTGCAGCTCCTGGACTTCTCTGTGGCAGAGGTCCTGGGGCATCTGGCTGGAAGGGGGAGGGCTGGGGCCCTTTCTGGGAAGCCAGAGGTGCACAGCCAGGGTTTCTCCTTTAATTACCTACTTATTTGGGGTGGTCTCAGGTGCAGCTTCTTCTCTGAGGACCTAAAGAGGGTCTGAAGCCCAACCCCACCCCACCCCCACCCCACTTTGGCCCTGCCCTGAATGTGAACCTTGACAAAGAGGATGCTTCCTGGCAAGGGAGTTACAGCCTACTGGTGGAAGAAACAGACACTCAATGAGGAAGTAAACCCCAAACTGAATAAAGGTGCAAGAAGTGCTATGAGAGAGATGAAGAAGATAGCATGATTAAGAAAAAAGAGAAATGCTGGGGGAGGTGACATTTAAAATGGAATTTGAAAGTAAGGGGTCAGGCACACAAAGGACAAAGGGGCAGATGTGTTGGCAGGTGGAATCACACATGGGCCTAGAGGTGAGAGCAGAAGGGCCCTAGGCCCGCAGGGTGGGAGGCCAGGACTGAGTAGCCCTAGCTCAGGTCAGAGCCAAGATGGAGTCATGTCCCATGTACACCTGGCTAAGGGGGTTGTGTTTTACACCCAGTGCAGTGGAAAGCTGAAGGTTTAAAAAGCAGGTCAGCTCCCTGCCCTTTTTTAATTAAATGAAATCTTATTCAGAAGACATACTTTAAATGATTAAAGCAGACCTTTCTGATTGAACTGAGGAAGGGGACCCTGAGCTGGTCTGAGAAGACTTCTAAGCTACTCCCCAGGCACCTCCGTGGCTGTATAGGACACAGTTAACTTTCCATTCCTGGCAAAGGGAAGCCAGTGCTGGTATTGAAGGTTGGGAATGATTTCAGCTAGGAGTGAATAAAAAAACTGGTGTCAGAGTCTGGAGGCCAGGTTCTCTGGAGGAAATGGGTTTGAAATGATGCAGGGCAGGACTGTTACATGATTTCCGTTAGCATTATTCAGCATCCTCGGCTAGGAGTAGAAAAAGTGGATGGTTAGAATTAGGCAAGATGGGTGTGACAAAAGCTCTAAGATGTTGGCTATGTATGGATCCAGGGTTGTTGAAAAAGAAGAAGAAAACTCAGAAGATTTGAGGAATAAGGTAGGGCAAGAACATTGAGCCTCTCAGGAGGTTTGACTGAAGATAGGCTTGGAAGGAGCGTGGAAGATGTGGCGGAAGAGATAATCAGGAAGTGTTGGCTGGAGATGTGCTGGGTGACAAGATCTAAAATCCTTCTTGTGAGTACCTAGGGCAAGTGATGGTCAAGATTGCTGGGGCAGAAGAGGACCAGGAGCAACAGGGCTGCTGAAATCATGCAGCTGATGGTAGGGAGGATGGAGAGGAAAATTGTAGGCTGGATATGAGTGATAGTTCATCAGTATACTGTGGTAACGAAACTGGGAAAAGGGTGACATGACTGAGTTATATAGTCTTAAAGAAAAGTTCTTTTGTTTTAATTCACCTTGGTTAGTATTTTACACCCTCAGAAGTTTACAAAGAAAATGCAATCATTATCTTTGCATTCATCACTCAGCTTAAGAAGTAAAGCTCTATACCAACACCATTGTAGCCCCCTAGGTAAATCCTCATAGATTCATCTCCACTCCTGCCCCTACCAAAGTAATTACTATTAAATAGGTCTTATCATTGCCTATCATTCTTTTTGTTCTTGTTAAATTTACATGTATCCTTAAAGCTTTGACTTCCATGTTTTAAACTTTTACAGAAATGATACTGTACATTTTCCTATAATTTCCTTTTATTCATTCAACATTGAATTATGAGATTCACTCAAGCTGAGATACACACACACACACACACATACACACACACACACACACACACACACACACACACACACACACACACATGTACCTACTTCAGGTTCATTCACATGTAACTACTGCATAGTTTCTCACTATATGAATATAAAATTTATTTATCATTCTCTTTGGTGAACATTAAGTTGCTTCCAATTTTAGTCACTTCCAGTCTTGCCCCAGTTTACACATACCTTGTTGTGCATCTGGGTGAGAGCTGCTCTAGACTCAGCTAGCAATGACACTGTTGAGTCCTAGAGTAAGGGCTTTTTAACTGACTTAGACCCTGCCAGATTGTTCTCAGATGTGGTCATGAACATTTATACTCCATCCAGGAGTCTAAGTTTCCATTACTTCAGATTATCATCCCCACTTGGTATTGTCCAACTTCTTAATTGAGTGTGAAATGGTACTTACTAAGGTTCTGGCGTGTATTTCCCTAATTAGAAGTGGAATTGAGCATCTTCTCATGTTTCGTGTGATGTTCATGCTTTCCTGTTCTGTGGACTGCCTCAGTGTATCTTGTTCCCATTTTCTTTATATTGTATGATTTACTTTTTTACTAACATATAGCATTTCATCATATATTCTAGGCACTAATCCTGAACACTGAAAACTTCTGTTTTTTCGTTTGCATTTGCTACCTTTGATTGACCCATCTTCTTAATTTTAACCCAGACAAATTTATCAAGCTTCTCTAAGCCATATTTTTAAAATTCTCAAAAGAAAAGTTCTAGAATGAATGTGATCTAGAAGCATCTGTGATAAGTTAGGGGAAATCTTTTTGTCATAGGTTATAGAAAGGAAGGATGATGTCAATGTATGGCAAAACCACTACGGTATTGTAAAGTAATTAGCCTCCAATTAAAATAAATCAATTTATATTAAAAAAAGAATAAAGGAATAGAAAAGGGCCCTCAGAAAAAAAAAAGGAAGAATGAGTGAGTGGCCTATACTTGAAAAGAAGACTTCCAAGAGATGAGAGATTTCTAGGAAAAAAAAAAACCTCCAATATAAAGTGATATATTATGTCAAACAAACAGTATTCTAAAGATTCAAGTTGAAGAAGATTGGCGAGGGACATGCAGGACAAGGAATCTAAAAGAGGAGGTAAAGAATGAGCCAGGTGCAGGTGGAGAAAAAAAAAGAAATGTTTGGAAAGGCTTACATCTTAGCCAGTGACTCTGAATGCCAGGAATAAAGGAGATAAAAATGAAGAGGGACTTGTATGAATCTCTTCACCACAAGGCTCTTCACAAACTTTACTGTGCACCTGAATTGCCTGGGGATCTTGTTGAAATTCATACTGTAATTCAGTGGATCTGCAGCCCAAGATACTGCATTCCTAACAGACTCCCAAGTGATACCTGTGCTGCAGGTGTAGGGAGCAGTGAGATCGTGCACCATCCTTTGCAGTCAACATTTTAACAGCATTTTTCAAGATAAACTATGTGATCTCAGAAAAAATATTCAGAAACCAACAGATCTACAGAAAATTTTGTTTGACCTTGCACATTTCTCTTATTCCTTCCTTCCAGAGATTGATCCTTCCCACTCCTTTGCAGTTTCCCAGATCTTGAAACTCAAGTCTTTGAATAAAAAGGTAGGAGACCACTGCTCTATTACAAGAGAGTTGTGTTGATTTTCAGCCCAAGCAGATCCCTGGACAGGGTGACAAGAACTAGGCTGATCTGTCTAGGGCTTTGGCAACTGAGGAAGCTGAGCTACCTTAGGCTGATGGTGCACAATCCTCTAAAAGGAAATGAGATGGAGTGGGAGTTTGGGATTGACATGTACACACTGCTGTATTTAAAATAGATTGCCCAAAGAACCTACTATATAGAACAGGTAACTCAGCTCAATATTCTGTAGTAAATTAAATGGAAACAGAATTTGAAAAAAAATTCGGTAAATATATATGTATACCCGAATCACTTTGCTATATACCTGAAACTAACACAACATCATTAATCAACTATTCTCCAATATAAAATTTTTTTTAAAAATTAAAGAAAATTTGAGGGAAATGCCTTAAGATTAAGACTGGGATTCATGAGAGACGGTGGGGGAGCTAACCTTACTTTCCAAGGAAGCTGGATGGGTCACAAAGCTTATTGCAGGCAGAGTTGTCCTGGAAAAAGACAGTTTGAAAAATATGATATTCCAGGTGTTTGGTTAAACAGTGACTTCAGCTGCTTCAGGCACTGAGGCTAGCTGAATTAATATTCGTATCCTAAGGAGACATTATCATGAATGGCACCCAAAAAAAAGATTCCTGAGAACAATAATAATTTTTTAGTTTATTTTTCCCTGAACTGTAATTATTATGAGCCACTTGTTTGTTTCTAAACAATCACAGATTATAAAATAATTTGTATCTATAAGCTATAGTAATGTGTACATTCAACTTTATAAATAAGCGGTGCCCAAGGCTTTAAAGAAATAAAGGAAATTAATGTTTTCATTGAGAGTTTGTCATTTACTAGTTTAGTAACCTGGGGGCACAGGCACTTCACTTCTTTGGATCTCACTTTCTTCATCTATAAAATGAGGGAAATGATGTTAATACTGTCTAAAGATCCAGTCCATGGTTTTCCTTTCCTTTAGTTATTTTTAGCTCGTTTCGGTGGAAATTTCTATAGAGGAACTATGAGCATGAGCTTTAACGTGCTCAGCAAATGCTTGGGTCGTTTAGTCTGACAATCTGGGAAACCAGAGAAAAAGGGAACCATCCCTGGAAGAAGCTGCAGAAATATTCTGGCTTAAACTACCTGTTGCTGGTGTGCTGGTTTGTGGAGACTCTGTCCAAGGCATTTTAGTTTATCTTAAGAAAAGCTGTGACCAACCCAAGGATTCCGAGATCCCTGTTGGAGTTCAACTGACATAGTTTGAAGGTGCTTTTGTTTTCCTCCTTGAAACTGATTAATTATTATTCTGAATAGGCTCAGTCAACTGCCTTATTTTCTTGCTATGCTGAATGAAGAGGCACCTTTGCACTTGTAGGATATTTATTGCTTTAGTTATGAATTCATTTCTCCTGGATATAGCTCCTATATTGTGTATTTTCCCATTTTTTTCATCTTTTCTTTTTCTTTTCCCATAATCTTTACCGGTGGCTATCAGGATAGTAGCAAAGACTTGCAGATTGTCTTAAATTCAGTACTTAGTTTGTTTAACATCATCCCCTGGCGTCAGGGGCATCTCTGTTTCTTCCTGTTTGTTGTTGTCTCTTGTGCAAGAAGGGAAACCAGACCAAGCCCTTGGAAGACACTGAACACCACAGCCTGGAAAAGTTTATTGTCTTGCAGGCCCATTCAAGGGTTTCAGACCTTGGAGATGAAGACAGGAATCTAAGTGACCTCAAAGATATCCCACTTTCAGGAAGACACACGGGTTCAGCTGGGAGGCAAAGATTGAGTTTTAGATGATGAGAGCAGCTCCTCTCTTTTGCTACCAAAGAGATTTCAGAACTGGGCCTCCCCATGCGGGAGAGAAAAACACCAGGGAGAGGGGAATTCCCTCAACAATGACCACCAGTGCTAGAATGCTGAGCTGCCACCACAGCTCATGGAGATGTCCAGCTGGAAATATTTGAAAGGCTTTTGATACCCAGTGGAAAACTCCAGAAGGGGTTCTGGGGTTAAGGGTCACATATGTAGCCTTGAAGGCTGTGTGTGACAGAGTTGTTTTTCTATCAGCACTTGACAGGTGTGTTGTGGACAGCACGTCTGACTCCTCAGGGGAGCTGACAAAATGTCAGGGCTCTACGCCCAGATTAGTTGAGCCGTCAGTCACTTCAGGCCCTTGTACAAACAGTTACGAGTCTCTCGGCCCTTCCTTTCCATTCAGGCTTTCTTTCAAGTTAAACAAAGTCACTGACCATCACAAAGGAAATATTCATATCATTGTATGGAGGAAAAAAAGGTGCAAAATGGAACTGTTTACTTTGCTGTGTTTGGATTATAAACAAATATTCACACCTGTGCTGGGCCTCCAGCTGATGAAGAACTCAGCCAACTATTTGAAACAGACACATTTCCATACTTTTCATAACTTCCAGTCACTTTAGCGCAGATTGCCAAGACTGAAAATTAAAAGATGAAGAAGAAAAAGAGCAAACATTCTGTGGATAATTAACCACAAGAGGAAAATTGCTAAATTGGTTGAACTTCATAACCAATCTGTGATATAATGATTTCTGTATTCACCAATTTGCTGGAGGTAGAATACCTTAAAAGGAGCCTTTACACAATTGATGGCGCTGATAGATTGCTCCAACACATAAAGTGAAAGAGCAATGAATGCATTTCACCACAATATTCATGCCAGGTGCTAAAGTTGGAATAAGAAGCAAAGTGAGGAAAACTAACATGATCAATTGAGTAAAAAAATGTGGCCAGATCAACCTCACCAAGGGTAGTCTCTTGGTCTCTTGTTTTTAACTCTGGTCAGCTGAGTAGCATAGTAACTCCATGGCATCCAAATATTGATTGGGTATCCAACATTCCAAAGTCTGCTGACTACATAGAGACAGCTTCTGTCAACAAACAAATAAGCCCTTTGCTGCTTCAGTCTGTGCAGTTTAGTGAATCTTTTTGAAAGATCTTCAAAAGTAATTACCTGGCTATTTTTAGAGGGTACTGTTACCTTGCTCAGTGTCCTCTCAGATCTGTATAGAGTTATTTGCTGGATTTTAATTTCCTGGAATTCAGGGTTGGCTTAGGGACTGAATTAGTTTGCTCAGAGCTGCCAACTGGTAGCCAGACACTACAGCAGACACAGCCAGTGAGGTTGTTCGTGTGATCGTGGAGCACCATGGGCGGTCTTCATGTTCACGTGACTGACTCACCTGCACACCCCCAGGCAGGTCCGGAAGCAACTGTGATATTTGGTGAAAGTTAAAAAAAAAAAAAAAATACATAGCCATTTTTTAAAATGAAACCTGGAAGATTTGTATCAGATTTTTAGACTGAAAATTAGGCCCCTGGGTCTTCCTTCTCTCTGTAAACACTAGTTATGGTTATCACTCACAGAACCATTTTGTGGTCAGTACCAAGGGTATTGTAAATGAATTTTGCTTGAAATGGCATAAACATTCATGGAGTGAGTAAGGATGAGACCAGACTCAAAAATGAATGAAGCAGAGATCCTGGCCTAAGTAAAGTTTTCTTCTACCAGGTAGCGGAACCAACCAGAAAGATTGTTTTTAACATGAGAGGAGCTATGGAAGTTCTAAAGAGGGTTCTAAGGAATTTTCTTTGAGGTGAGTAGGAAAGGAGATTGATGCAGAAGAGATGTTAAATCCCAAGGCAGGGTTTCTCAACCTCAGCACTATTGACATTTAGGGCCAAAAAGTTCTTCATTGCAGAGGCTGGCCTCTGTGCTCTAAGATGTTGAGCAGTATCCCTGGCCTCTACTTTCTAAGATCCCTGTCACACACATGCACACACACACACCTGGCCTCTACTTACTAGAGACATGTGAGAGACACACATGTGCATGCACACACACACACACACACACACACACACACCAGCTGTCACAACCAACATTTTCGCATTCTATTGCCAAATGTCCCATGAAAGCAACAACAAAAAATCACTCCTAGTTGAAAAGCACTCTTCTTATGCATTCTTCAAGTTGAACCAAGACGCGTGTTAAAAATAAAGTTTCCCAGGCCTCACCCTGACTCTGCTGAAACAATGACTACTTAGAAGTGGGACCCAGGAGTCTGCCATTTAGCAAGTTCCCCAAGAATTCTTAGACTCATATAGCTGTTAAAACAACTGCAGGCATAAATGCTACCTATTTGATAAAATAACTCGGGATAAATGGATGGAGTATGACTAATGTTTAAGAGTAGCTCTTGGGAACTTGGAAACATATTTCTATAGACATAATTCAGGTTGATATTCCTGTTCCTCTACTGAAGCTTCACAGTGGGGCTTCACAGTGCGGCTTTACAGACAAGGGAGCAATAATCGAATCCCAGCCCTAGGACCATAGGAAAGTTGCATAGCCTCTCTGAGCTTCATTTTCTTCCTCTTTGCAGTAGGGTTGCTAGAGCTTTCTTGAGGTTTAAATTCTGCCCCCTCACCTTCATTGAGGTGAATCTAAGTTTCAGCTTAAATCTACCTCCCTCATTGGGGTCTTTCCTGACTCCCCAGTGGTTCTGTCACATTACTGGATTTTAATTCTGTGCATAGCATTGATTCTGTTGTTTGTTTTAAGAACTTGTTGATTATCTCCTCTTACTAGAACAGAAGCTTTAGGAAAGCAGGCACTTTGGGTATCTTGTTCACTGCTGTGTCCTTAGCACCTGGAATGATGCCTGGCATACAGTAACGTCTCGGGGACTATTGAGTGACTCATGTGCCAAGGACCTTGTACAATGCCAGGCATTCAATAGGTGCTCAATAAATGCTAGTTATGGTTATTATTTTTATTTAAATTTCTTTGAGATGACACAAGATTTTGATCCAGAAAATCTCCCTCCATTCACAAAGGAGGTGGTAGAGGTCCCATGACCATGGACTGCTTTTAATTAGGGGTCAAGGAGCAAAACTGTTTGGATATTTCAAAATTTCCAGTATCACATTTAATACTGTTTTCTCTTTCTCTGGGATTCTCTGGTAGCTCAGTCGGTAGAGAAACCAACTGCAGTGCCGGAGACCCACATGAGAGTCCAGCATGACTTAGTGACTAAACCATCACCACCACTCTTTCTCTAGTGCCAGTAAAACATGATTACTTATTTTTAAGTGAATTCTGTCATAGACAGTCATGAGAGAGAGAGTGCCTTCTTGATTTCCCTCTTTTCATTGGACCTTTTTTCCCTACTTCACAGATCTCAGGTCACTGATAATTGGCTCATGTTACTTACTTCTAGTGTCCAAAGCTAACCTCATTGATTTTGCTTCCATCTCACCTCAGGGCAAAAAACGGAGCTGTAAATCTTAGCCTCGACCTATAGCAAAAAATTTTCCTAAAGGTGATGTTCAAAATCAACACAGCCAGGAGCCACACCCTGTCTCATAAAAAGTGTGGTAGATGCAGGCAGAAGCAGTTTGATGTTAGGTGTTTGTTTTGTTTGGGGGATTTTTTTTTTTTTACAACTGTGTCATAATTGAAGAGGATAAAGCAGACAGTATTAAGAGGCTTTTCTTGAAGTCTCTGGGACCAATCTGGGACTGACCTTGAGCTCTAAGACCGATAGAATCAGTTCTTGGAATCAAGGAATAATATTTATCAGAGTCCAACATGCCTTACTGTTGTTTCCTTTGAACAGGAAAGTCAGGACAGATATAATGATGTATAAAAACCCAGAAAAGGTGTACTCGCTTCTTTATTACATATGAGAAAGGACATCTGACCATTATTATGGTCACCATTGAGTATGGGGCCTCCATGTTGCTGCTCATTGAGTGAACAGGGTGGTTGTATGAACTGCATTCTTGGCTTGACCATTGGTTTCTGAAACTCACACATGATTACAGCCAGAGACAGAAACTTGTAAGAAATAAAATACAGTTCATCTTCTGTGGTTCAGGCCCCCATGTGCCATGCTCAGATCTTTTTCAGCAAAGAAATGTGGACCAAAACAAAAGACATGACAATGATCCTATTAGCAGCTGTCACTTACTGATCATATACTGATGCTCTGAGCTACAGGCATCAATTATGTATGTGGTTTCATAGTCAAACCTTCTTCCTCTTTTTTTCTAACAGAAGGGTTATACCTAGAATTCTTCAGTGTTCTCTGTCTAGAAGTTTACTTTGTATAAAGAACTATCCACACAGTGTGGGTGAAGTGTATGTAACTCATAACCTCCCCCAAGATATGGTATGGACTGGAAAGATACATACATTCAAAGAAGATCACAATAGGCAAAGGATGTGCATTCAAGAATGTTCACTGCATCATTATTTATATAAGCAAAAAAAAAAAAAAAATCCAAAATGATTATCAAAGAAGAGGCTGGCTAGGTAAATTATGACACATCTCACATCAGCAACACCATGCAGCTATTAAAAATCAAGAAAATCATTATTAATTGAGACAAAAACATGCCAGGTGAAACCCACATATATATATACATTCACATCCACACATGCATACACATACATCTCTATTTATGGAAATCTGTGCACATACAGGTATGACCAGAGAAGAGCCGTTGAGAGATGGTCACTAAATCATTCACCCTACTCATCTGACGTTAGGGACAGAAGGATGCCAAGTGATTTCCGCCTGCTTCTTTGTACTTTTCTACAGTTTTGACAAGTTTTTCCAGTGAGATTATGAATGTATATCATTTTTTTTAAAAATAAACTTTAAAGTTTTGGATTCACAGCCCATCAAATGCAGCTTCCCCCGCTGTCTACACCCCCCACTGTAGGGTCCATTTGTCACACTTGATGAACCTACATTGACACATCCTTATCACTCAAAGTTCATAATTTACATTAGGATTCAGTCTTGGTGCTATACATTCTATGGGTGTGATTTAAAAAAAAAAAACTAACAAAATTTAAAGTTTTTATGGATTAATGAAATATTCTGAGTTATTACTAGAAACTGGATGTTTATGATGTCATCCTATCTCCATCAAGCCCCATTTCTTTGGGATTCCTAAATGAAGGTGAGTCATTTGAAGGGAGAGAGGATAAGTTTGACTACAGCAATATTTTATTTACGTGTCTTCTCCTTGCCTTTGGTTTGCTTGGGAATCTAAAGTAAGTTGGTTGTTCCCCACCTTTCCCTTAGACTGTATCCCCGTGGATCAAAAGAAGCTGAACTTGGAGTCATGGTTTTAGGGGCTGAGAAGATAAGAAAGAGCAACGGCAAGGAAGAAGGAGATGTCTGGTGGGCAGTTCCTAGGACAGAACTTCAAATTGTAGGGGCAAAATTTGACACATATGCCATGATGTTTGGGACCCTAGAAACCTTGGGTTGTATTTCAGTGGTATCCCCTGCATTCTCTGTCCCCACAGGTGGAAAAATGGGGAGAATATTTGAATATGAAAGCCTTAAACTTAAGATTCTGGAGAGCAGGATACATATCATATTGTCCTTTTATCTTCCAGATCTTACTTAAAACCTGGCCTTTAGTCAGCAGTGTGAATGGATGGGAGAAGCAAAGAGATGAAAAAGAAAAAGGCAAGAGAGCCAAAGGGTAGGAGGCTTTAGATTATAAAGCAGGTATCACCCACTTTTGGGTGAGATCCATTGTTGTTGTTGTTCAGTCACTAAGTTGTATCCGACTCTTTGCAACCTCATGGACTACAGCAAGGCAGGCTTCCCTGTCCTTCACGATCTCCCAGAGTTTGCTCAAACTCTTGTCCATTGAGTCAGTTATGCCATCCAGCCACCTCATCCTCTGTCGCCCCCTTTTCCTCCTGCCCTCAATCTTTCCCAGCATCAGCGTCTTTTCTAGTGAGTCATCTCTTTGCATCTGGTGGCCAAAATATTGGAGCTTCAGCTTCAGCATCAGTCCTTCCAATGAATATTCAGGATTGATTTTCTTTAGGATGGACTGGTTTGATCTCCTTGCTTTCTAAGTAATTCTCAGGAGTCTTCTCCAGTATCACAATTCAAAAGCATCAATTCTTTGGCACTTGGCATTCTTAATAGTTTAACTCTCACATCTGTACATGACTACTGGAAAAACCATAGCTTTCAATATAGGGACCTTCGTTGGCAAAGTGATGAGATCCGTTACCTTTTAACCAACTCTCCATAACTTAAAGCTGACATTGACCAGACCTTGTCATCCACATTTGGCTTCTTCCTATACGTGGTTCTCCAGTGAAAATGAAATTTATTTGTTCCTCTCTGTTCTCACACAAAGTTCCAAATGCTCACCAACTCTATTTCCATTTGAAATGACAACCAAAGTAATTGTTCTTTGCACAACGTTTAAGATCATGAAAGCCAGCTTCCACTTATAATAGGATTCTCTAAACTTCTGAGTACAGGATGTCAACTCTGTCTCTAGATATCAATCACTGAGAGCTCTGTGGTCCTCATTCCTGTGCTTCTGTTGGGAAGAAGAACAGCAGAATGGAAAGAGCATGGGTTTGAATCCTGCCCATGCATCTCAGAGAAATTATTGGAACTCTCTGAGCGTCCATCTTCTCATTTGTAGAAGGGTGAGAAGAACTCTATTAGATTGTGAGGATTGTATTAAATGAGTATCTAAAAATTGCTTTTTAAATTATTATCTTTCCAGCAAAGCTTTATCACCAGAACAGTGAAGGAGGATCCCATTTTTCAGTTTCTGCATTGCAGTAAGAGTAGAGAGAATGGCCAAAAGCTTCAGCCCTTCTTTAAAAATATTTATTTAAAATTTTTAAAATTCAAGACTGGGTTTTAAGGAAGGTCTAGGAGGTCTGGACACTTGGGTCTGATGAACTCAGTGAGGGACACCTGGCTCCAAATTTTTACACAGGGAGGTAACTTTAAAAACAAAAAAGGCACACCACCTGCTGATTTCTTCATTGGGAAACCAAGAATTATGTAACTCCACATCATAAACAACCCGCATGTGAAATGCGAAGGCAGAAAAAGGACAAGTTTCATCATGATTATGGGCATTCGGAGACCTGTAACCACAAAACAAGCACAGGTGAAGAAATGCTCAGTTTTAAGGCTGCTGAATGCCAAGTCAAAACCTCAGAGTACACTTGAGGCAGTGTGGTTGTATTGTACAACCCTGCCATGGGAGAGTGAAAGGGTAGTGCAGTAGGAAGCCTGAAGGGAGGATACCTTTATCTGTCAACAATTTACTTTATGGAAAATGATGTCAGATCATTAACTTAGTGGCCATATTGCAGCAAGAGTTACAGAAGGTAGTTACAGAAGGGGTTGATGATGTTATGGTATAAACTGTTGGCTACTTTTTGTTAGTAGGGAGAGCAGGTGTATAAACATCCATGAACTTGGTTCAGTATGAGGAATGTTTTCTTTTAGAGATTCTCATTGGGCATCAGAGCATCTTTCTTTTAGACCAGAGATAAGAAAACTTTTTCTGTGAAGACCCAGATAGTAAATGTTCTCAGCTTTGCAGGCCATACGGTCACTATCAAAACTGTTCAACTCTGCTGTCATGAATGCAACCAGAGATAATTTGTAAACAGATGAGCATGACTGCCTTCCAATAAAATGTATTTGTTAAAACAGGTTGTGGGCCAAACTTAGCCCATGGGCCATAGTTTGCTGACTCCTGTTTTGGACCAATAGTCTCTATTTTGGTCACCCCAGACCCTGAACTACTTATATTACCAGCTGACATCATATTCTTCATATTCAAGAAGAATTAATTTGTCTTTTGAATTGAATAGATTTGTATTGGGTGTTTTTGAATCTGTGATTTAGTACAGTAAATATTTCTACTATAAAAATATCAGAGTAAGGCTATCTCTTCCCTTCTGACATTTTCATCCCTTGGGAAATCTTCAGGACATGGCTATAAACTGCCTAGTTCAACTTGTATCTCTAGTTTTAATCCCATCTTTCAACAAATTTCCCAACCACCAATAAACCTTCATATTTTACACAGTAGAGAGGCCCCTGTTTTCTTTCAAATACACTGGTTGAGCAAACTCACTGGTTGAGTTTATCAGGCTATTCATGTGTTCAGTGGATGTTAGATGAATGAAAAAGTGAACAAGTGAAGGAGGAAAAAGGAGGATGGAACAAGGAACGCAGGGGGAAAGTTATGGTACATCATTCAGTCAGTGATTTAATGTGTTCTGGTTCTTTTACAGGTAGATTTGTAGTCAGGGGCTTCTGGTTATATGTTCAGTTTATAGGATACATCAGAAATAGAGATACAGAGAACAAACTTAAGGTTACCAAAGGGAAAAGATAGAGGAGAGAGAAATTAGGAACTTGATCAACACATACACACTATTCTATATAAAATAGATGTACAACAGGGACTTATTGTATAACATAGTGAACTATATTCAGTACCTTGCAATAACCTATAATGGAAAAGAATGTGAAATACATACATATATATGTATACATATACACGTATATGCACATAACTGAATCTCTTTGCTGTACACCTAAAACATAGTAAATCAACTATACTTCAGTTTTTAAATTTTTATTCTATATTGGAATATAGTTGATTTATAATACTTTCATATGGACAGCAAAGTGGTGGTTGTACATATACATGTGTCTATTCTTTTACAGATTCTTTTCCTATATAGATTATTACAGAGTATTGAGTATAGTTCCTTGTGCTATACCATAGGTCCTTGTTGATGACTTTGTATACAATAGTGTATATATGTTAATCCCAACATCCTCATTTATCCTTCCCTCCTCCTTTCTCCTTTGATAATCATAAATTTGTTTTCTAAGTCTATGAGTCTGTTTCTGTTTTATAAATAAATTCATTGATGTCATTTTTTAAGGTTCCACATATAAATATTATTTGATATTTGTCTTTCTCTGTCTGACTTATGTATTTCAATTTTAAGAAAAAAAGATTCATCGATAAGGAGCCAGCCATTCATTTACTCAGCATATACTCATTCAAGAGTGTCAGTGTACCATGATTCAGGGATAGAGTGATGGACAAAGTAGACAAAAATCCCTGCCTTCATGGCGCTTACATTCTATTGGCAAAGGTGGCCAGTAAACAAACAAGTCAGTGTATGATAAAGTGCAAAATGACTGGCTTCCAGGCTCACTTCCCAACTATCAACACTTGCTATTGCTTCTCCCTCATCAAGCATTTGCTAAAGAGCAACCCAAGCCCTCTTTCCCTTCTCTTCCCTCCTGCAGAACAGATCTGTACCATGGTGCCAGGGTAAGGCTGGGACCATAAAGCCATGGGAATTGGGATAGATTCCCAGATGCTGCAAAAACACTCTCTTGCTCTGGTACCAGGCTGGAAGGAAAGAGGTGCCTCTTTCCAGCAATTTGAACTCTCCCAGGCTGGCAGCCGTCAGGGAACTGTAAAGTGCTGGTGACAGCTTCAGTAACTAGAGCCAGGGGGCTGTCCTAGACAGCCTGAAGCTCGTGCCATCTCGGGACCATATCAGTAACACTACTGCAAACATGGCCGGTGCCCATGGCAATGACAGTCCCGGGAACATCTGCTTTTTCTCTCCCCAAGCCCCAGGGTCTAGAGCCCACGCCTAGAGCCTGGGCTCCTGAGGGGATAAACAGAAAAGGGGATTAGCAGCCAACAGGGAGAGAAACAATCAAGGATGTTTGCTGCTGTGCTAGCCAGACCAGCCGCTGCTTGTCCAGACAAAGCCTGTTTCAGCTGCAGAGACTCCAAGGAAAACTATCAGTGCCGGGAGGCAAGAGACCGAGGAAGCTGACCTCATCCCAGCCCCCAATGCGAGATAGGCACAGTATCCTGTCACCCAGGGGAGCCCAGGCTAGTTCCAAGAGCTGAGAAATCTTTCAGGGATACATCTGAAGGGATACATATTCACAAGCTGTCTGGTATACGACCACAAAGGCTGTGAAAAGGGAAGAATCCAGCACAGCCGTGTCCCCTCCAGAGAAGGCTCAGCTCAGGGGAGCCATTATGGACCATGTCATTTCCTGCTAATAATTATATCTTGCCCCCCATACATAGAATTCTGTGCTTTCCAGAGTACTCTCAATTTCAAAACAAGCAAAACAAAACTTACCATTTGTTGAGGGTTCACTGTGTGCCAAGCAATGTGCTGAGCAATTTACATCTATTATCTTATTTAATCCATTTGACCATTGTATAAAAAGTAGTTATTACTAAACCCACTTTTGAGATGAGGGAACTGATGCTCGAGGAGGTTGAATAGACTTACCAAAAGTCAAGATAGCCAGGGCTGGAGCTGGTATTAATATTTAAACCAGGTTATCTGATTTCATCACATGATACTGCCTTATAGTTCCATCATTTCATTTATTCCTTACCACAGCCCTATAAGAGAAACAGACTGTGAATTATTTTCCTGACTTTATAGTCAAGCAATGTGCCGTCCAGTACATAGCCACTAGCCTTTTGTGGCTTTATTATTTAGTCGCTAAATCATGTCTGACTCTTTGTGACCCCATGGACTGCAGCATACCAGATTCCCCTGTCCTTCACTGTCTCCCAGAGT
The DNA here is from genome assembly GCF_963930625.1 of Muntiacus reevesi. Taxonomy (NCBI): domain Eukaryota; kingdom Metazoa; phylum Chordata; class Mammalia; order Artiodactyla; family Cervidae; genus Muntiacus; species Muntiacus reevesi. The sequence goes on from NC_089252.1 coordinate 93,322,189, forward strand.
TTGCTCAGATTCATGTCCATTGAGTCGGGGATGCTATCTAACCATCTCTTCCTCTTCCGCCCACTTCGCCTTTTGCTTTCAATCTTTCCCAGCATGAGGGTCTTTTCTAATGCGTCAGCTCTTCGCATCAGGTGACCAAAGTATTGGAGCTTCAGCTTCAGCATCAGTCCTTCCAATGAATATTCCGGACTGATTTCCTTTAGGATTGACTAGTTGGATCTGCTTATAGTCCAAAGGACTCTCAAGAGTCTTCTCCAACACCTCAAAAGCATCAATTCTTCACTTAAATTTAAATAAATTAAAATTAAATAAAATTTAAAAATCAGCTTCTTAGTCCCTCTAGCCAACTTTCAAGTGCTCAGTTATCACCTCTGACAGCACAAATAATTAACATTTCCATCTCTGCAGAAAGTTCTAGTGAATAGCACTGACCTGGAACTCTGAGCTGCAGGTCAGTCATTTCTGAGCTCTCTGCAGTGTGCTAGAGGGTACAGCAATGAAAATACAACATCATATCCTTTGAAAGGTTGCAAATTATGGAGACTGTGATAGATTAAACAATTTGCTGTTAGTGAAGACAGGGGCCTGAACCCCACTCACTCTATCTCTTCCACCACACTGTTTCTCAGGCCTCTCAATAGAGAGATTAGAAATAAGATGACTCCAGGTGTCCAAGGTCTTTCTACATGTACTCTTGCACCAAGCTTGTGATACACTGTTGCACTAGGTCGTCCTCTAGGAAAGTTTGGGGAGAGACAGAAGTAGACAGAAGCAGAGAGTTTGTGTTGGGAAAAGAGCATCAAGCTGGGAACATAGAAACATACCTGAGCTATTGGGAAGAGCATTCCTACATATCCTGCAAGTCCAGGAAGAAAAGCACCTCTTCTTTCATGGGTCCTGTCTCTGATTAGAGCAAATGCTGGTGAAAAATAAATGAAAAGCGTGCAGTGCTCGCCACAAACAGGTAGAAAGCAAACTGCTGACCTACAGAAATGGAGTGACACAGGGTAGCTTGTTGGAGCATGGCCTCTTAGTTCAAATGCCAGCTTCATCTCTTTCTAGCTGTACAGATTTAGGTGAGTTACTCAGTTCTTCTCAGTTTCAAGTTCTCTATCCATAAAATGGCAATGGTAGTATTATTCCCTGTATCTTAGGATTCTTATGGGATTAAGTAAATAGGATTTATGAGAATTATGCAGCATCCACACAGGCCAGCAACATAGGAAACAGTCTTTGGACAGTGAAGCTTTGAGTGACTGTCAATGACTCAAAGCTTTAACAATGGCAGCTTTGAGTCACAAAAAACTATTTTTCCCATGTATATCAAGAGATTTGATTTTTTCAGACCTGTAAATATTAAATTGTTTTTATTTTTCTAATTTATGTAAAACACTGTGACACTGGGCTTAGAGAAATACAATAAATTACATCCATTTGATTATTCATATAGTTTATTTGTATAGTTGAATGATAAAATTTTGACCAAAGAGAGGGTAAGAAACAGCCTAACAAATTGTGGTAAGTTGCCTCATTATTGGCAGTTTATGGAGGCTCAGCCACGAAAGCAAATTTTTCACTCATGAAACATTTATTAATTCCCCTTCCACCTGCCAGGCGGAGATAAATAGGATGTGACCCTTACCTCAAAGAGTTCAGGATTAAATTCAGATGGCACCTCTCCCACTAAACTTCATCCTGCTAAAGACAGATGCCCACCTCCATGCCACCCATCACTTCCTGGGTGTAACTCTAACTTGGAGTTAACGTATTGTTTGGAAATGACCTACTTTTGTATCTGCTTTTCTTTTTTAATCAGCTCTTTGAGGGCAGGGACCTCAAGGTCATCTGTGCCAGTTCACTACCCAGCCAGAACATGTTGGTTGAGCTTAATTAAGTTGGTGGTGCCTAGTGAACAGCCAAGTGAAGCTTTAGGCAATTGCCAAATGAAGAAAGAATAGAGAGAAGCTAAGGATAGGACCATAAACAGAAAGAGAGAGAAGAGGTAGTGAAAGTATTTTTAAGAGGAAATTAGCATTTTCCTTAAGAAAACTAAACCAATGACTCTAAACCACTAATCTGAAAAGTTCACTTGAAATAGCATTGAATGGTCCCATCTAGTAGATGGAATCAAATTGAGAGTCAACTGGAAGTGTGATTCTTCTCATGCTACTTTTTCCAAGGAAGAATGTTCATGTGTACCTACAGACTGAGGTAGAGCCATCAGAATCATCAGTCGGCCAGGCTCATTCCCTGAAGACTTCTATTTCCGTCTTCCTCAAAATCCTTGACTCTATCTCTGTTTCAGAAAGCAGACTGGCCTGTGTAATCAGGAAGATGGTCAAGTTTAATCACAAAATAAATAATGGAGAAAATAAGAAGTTTTCTTATTTTTCCTTTGTAGAGTTGCCTTTAAGAGAAAAATATCAAAACAAGATATTATTGAATTTATAATGTCAGAGGGACAAAATTAACAGATATGAATGTTTTAGGGCTTCCCAGGTGACTCAGTGGTAAAGAATCTGCCTGCCAATACAGGAAACTCAAGAGACATGGGTTCAATCTCTGGGTCGGGAAGAGCCTCTGGAGAAGAGAATGGCAACCCACTCCAGTATTCTTGCCTGGAGAATCCCACTGGCAGAGAAGTCTGCTGGGCTACAGTCCATGGGGTCACAAAGAGTCCAACACACTGAGTGAGTGAGCACACACATATCAAAACAGAGAGCCTTCCGACTATCATGAGCTTTACAAGAATTTCTTTGGGTTCTTTGTGAACGGTGGCTCATCCAAGCCATAATGAGAAATAATATGGGAGTTACTATCATTTATCTTTAGTGATCTAACCTCTGACCAGGCTTGCATCTCAGACACACCTTGTATTCTGTTGTGTGTTAATAAATTCGTGTGAAAAAAAAATCAATCCTCCAAATTAGTCCTGCCAGGTGTTTCTAAAAAATAGTTTCCATATGACAGCAGCTCTTGTCAATATCTTACTAAAGATGTGAAACATTTTTCAAAAGGTTTTACAGCCCTGGCTTTGTCCAGGGACTCCTCCAGTTTTCCTGTCTCAAGTGATATCATTTTAAACATCTGCTTTCTCCAAATGGCTCATGTGTTCTGTATAACTCTACCTGCGATGCTTCCTGGCCTATAACTGTGGAAATATTAAATCATTCCACATGCGTATGCATTTGCCTCTCCACATATATTTTGGAACTTTCTTGAGAACTGTGATTGTGTCTCCTTGTCCTCCTCCTCTTCTCTCTTTCACTTTCTTTTCCCTAGAAACATCTCAAAGCTTACTGAGCAATTTCTCCATGATTCTTGGCTAGCTAATTTCCTAGTTAAAAAATAAAATCTGCAATGTATTGGCTAGTATAGGCCATGCATAGAAGGAAGTGCTCTACATGTGTTTTTTTCTTTGATCTTTGCAACAGTCCTGTAAGTATTATTCCCACTTCCCAACTGTGGAACCTGAGGTTTAGCAAGAGAAGGTGACTTTCCCAAAGTCACAGCTAATGAGTGAGTGGCAGAGCTGGGAATCAGACCTAGACTCTGTCTCTAGAACCCATGATTACCTGTAGTCACACTCATTTTCCATCGTTTTAGCTAGCAACTTTTCAGGAGTTATTGCTTTGCAGATTTAGAAAGGGAAGTGTGTTCTTTGGGTTGATTAATCTGATGTTTCTGACAAGAGACTCTGAGTAGAATGCTTGTTATGAAGTCAACTGAGCCTTCTCTGATCTTCATTTCTAGAAGGTCCTTGTTTCCATTCCCTCTGGAATGGTGCACATGTGACACTGTCACACCCAGGCTGGTTGGTCTGTGCAGCCATTCATAAAGTGATCCATCATCTTCTACCTACTTGCTGTTCAAAGTGCGGTCCTTCAACCAGGAGACTTATCTCAAGCTCAGATGTTAGAAATGCAAAGTCACAGGGCCCCTGAGACTTGCTAAATCAGAATCGACTTGTAAACTGTATCCCCATGTGATTCATGTGTGCATTAAAGTTTGAGAAGCGCTATCCTGCTTGTCACTGTCACATAGAGTGGAACTTCTTCTCCGGTGACTATTAGTAAAGAAGTCAAGATGGGTCAGACTCAGCTTCAGGTGAATCAGTGATATCACCCCTGGTCCGTCATCACTGCCACCCACCAGGTGTTCAGTCTTCTCTCTCAACATCACTCTTCCAAGTTAATTGAAAAGTCTGTAGCTGGAGAATCATGTATTAGGCTGAAAAGATAAAACCTTGTTGAAAGGTGGTTTTAAAATTCATTGTGCTTTCTAGATCTTGTCCATAACATCCATTGCTACCAGAACCAAAGTGTAGCTGCTAAATTCATGGGACATTTTAATCTAGGCCAACGTCAAAACAGAATAACTTTGTTAAAGGAGAGGTGAGTTTAGGATTACAGCCCCTTTTAAGATCTGCATTAAGAAATGTTTATGCCACCCGTCTCTAGCATATGTCTAATTGTGTTGCTGCTGTGGACAGGCGTAAAGAATGGCCTCATTATTTCTCTCTCTAACCTGTTTGGAGTTATACAGCCTAAACACACTTTGTACTTGCACTGGTTTGAATGCAGTGTTATTTTGTAAAATAAGACCAGTGATTATTCTGCAGGGACTTAGCATGTTTTGCGTCACCATGTGGACTCTGCTTCTTTTCAAAGAATACATTTAAATTGATTGTATTTCTCCACACTTATATAATTCAAGTATTTATCAAGCCATGTGCCAGGTACAAAACAAGTCAGACATGAATAATTGATCTCGAGAAGATTCTGTTCTGACTAGAGGAATAAGACTGTACATAGCAAAAAGTAGAAAAGAGGATTTAAATTCATTTGTACAATTTATCCAAAAGTTAGTGTTGCCCTGAAGGGTGACAGGGGTATAGCCATGGTCTAAGAAGGTCTCATACATAGCAAGCAGAGACAGACTTGAAGACAGGAGAGGCAAAGACTGAAAAAGAACTTGTTCTAGAAGGAAAATGATCCGATCATAGGAAAAAGCACTGTTGGGCATGGAACCTTGTCCATGACATACATCACATACTTTGACTAATGCAGCCATTCTTCTGCTAAAACACAAAATTAAAAGTGGCATTGAGTTAACCCATTCTCTAGGGCTTTAAATAATAATGTGTAATTACATAAATATATATAATTGTATACTATATAGTATGCATTATATATAATTCCTATAGGTTTATTGATATTTTATAAGTGATTTGCTACATAATATATTAGTAATATGATTAATAATGTTAATAAAGTATAGGTTAATATTAATACATAATTGTAAGTTATATAATAATTATAACTATATAAGAATATACTTACGTGATATTGTCATATATGGGCTTCCTGGGTGGCTCAGTGGTAAAGAATCCGCCTGCCAATGCAGGAGACATTGCAGGTTCAATTCCTGGGTCTGGAAGATCCCCTGGTGTAGGAAATGCAATCCAGTCCAGTATTCTTGCCTGGAGAATCCAGTGAACAGAGGAGCCTGGTAGGTACAGTCCATGGGGTCGCAAAGAGTTGGACATGACTGAGTCCACATTTTTATGTATATAATAATTTATAAGTAGCATTTTTTATGTCTCTCCACATACCACAGTTGAGTATAGCAATACATTCAATACGTCTGACTTTACAGGCTATTTTAATCTCCATTTCATCGATAGGGAAAGAGAAAATTTAGCAATTTGAGCAGTCACATAGTGGGGAGCAATGACTCTCTGCAAACAAAAAAAACTGAAGGCAAAGCTATTCTCAACACTGTGTCATACTATCCAGAAACTCTCCATGGTACTGGACCTTGAATAACTGTATACTGAGGTGCAGTATAACATTAGGATATCAGGACAGGAGAAGCTAATCCCTTTAAGCAATTTCCATTCTGTGTGGGAAACCAAGGTATGATATATAGCACTGAGACAACTGCAGTGGCGGTAACCTCTTTCTCAAGCCCTGAAAGTATATTAAAAAGGCATGGAGGTGAGGTCATTTGGATAAGACTTCTTAGAACTGATTAATTTTGAGGGATCCACTCTCCTAGACCAAAGGATTGTGACAGACTATTTGCACGGCTGTGTGACTGTGTGGTATGCAAACATCCCTTCCCTCAGTTCAGTCCAGTTCTGTCACTCAGTCGTGTCCGACTTTTTGTGACCCCATGAATCACAGCACACCAGGCCTTCCTGTCCATCACCAACTCCCGAAGTTTACTCAGACTCATGTCCATCGAGTCAGTGATGTCATCCAGCCATCTCATCCTCTGTCGTCCCCTTCTTCTCCTGCCCCCAATCCCTGCCAGCATCAGGGTCTTTTCCAATGAGTCAACTCTTTGCATGACGTGGCCAGAGTATTGGAGTTTCAGCTTCAACATCAGTCCTTCCAATGAACACCCAGGACTGATCTCCTTTAGGATGGACTGGTTGGATCTCCTTGCAGTCCAAGGGACTCTCAAGAGTCTTCTCCAACACCACAGTTCAAAAGCATCAATTCTTCGGCGCTCAGCTTTCTTCACAGTCCAACTCTCACATCCATACATGACCACTGGAAAAACCATAGCCTTGACTAGACAGACATTTGTTCGCTAAGTAATGTCTCTGCCTTTTAGTATGCTATCTAGGTTGCTCATAATTTTCCTTCCAAGGAGTAAGCATCTTTTAATTTCATGGCTGCAATCACCATCTGCAGTGATTTTGGAGCCCAAAAAAATAAAGTCTGACACTGTTTCCACTGTTTCCCCGTCTATTTCCCATTAAGTGATGGGACCAGATCTCTTCCCTAAATGGCCCAAAATGCAGGACCCAATGAGAGAGACTTGAGTCATTTGGGATATAGCATCCATTAAATGTTTTATAAGATTTTCTGAGTGTATGTTTGGATATCTTTCACTGGCTTCTTTTTGGAGCTCATGGGAGGTGGTTTACCAGGAATGATGAAAAGAATGAGTAAAAAGTAACATTCACATCTGAGTTTGAGAACTGGCCCTGCCATGGTGATCATGAGATTTGGTTGTTCACTTAAATGCTTGGCCAGTGTCATCACAGTGCAGTCCTGGCCAGCAGCCTCAGCACCATCTGGGGACTCCTTAGAAATGCAAAATCTGAGGGCCCCACCCCATGCTGATGGAATAGAAATCTCTAGGGACAGAGACAAGGGATCTGTGTTTTAACGACCTTTCCAGCTTTGGGAAACACCATGCTAGACCACACCTTCCACATCTTTAAAAAGGAGATAGCATAGTAATCATGCCCTTTTCACAATATGATAGTAAAGATTAAGGGAGGCAGTGTATACATAAAGTCCTTAATGTGATGTCTAAAATAAGCATGCTTCCTAATTCTTATCTTCCATGGCTTCATTTTATTTCTTGATTCTAGTTTAAGAAAAGGTAAAAAATAAAAATTAAAAAAAAAAAAAGAAAGAAAAGGTAAGAAACCAGAACCCTAAGCAGCTAACTCTGTCTACCATAGGTTTTATTAATAGCAGAAACCAATTCTTAGTTAGTGACGAAGTCTTGTCTGACGTCTGCCTTATGTTACTAAGAAAACCTGAACTGTATAAACAGGTTTCTGCTGTGGTCTTTCTTGGGCTCCTGTTTGAAAACCAAGGAGGTCTGTCTGTGCCTGAGTGTTTTACAACCAGTGCAGAGGCTCCAAGGGAACAGTTCTGATGGATGTGTGTGTCAGATTGCAAAACACCCCTGCCTGGAGCCGTTAAACTGGACGGTTTAGAAAACCACCTCCAGGTTTCACATTTGGGAACACAAATACTTGTAAAGGGCAGTGCTTCTTCCCAGGGAGACATGGCACTGCTTCAGCTCCCTGGGAAGTGCCCGTATATATCTGGGACTGGACAGAGTCCCAGCAAGGCCCAACAGGACCCTCTGTGGCCAGTTCCAAACCATCTGAATCCATTCTAATTTCTCTGCACCTTTTGTTCAGTATTTATATGCATTTGGCCATTCATCTTGCTGATAGACTTTTTACTTCTCATTTGCTCTTTCTCCCTTAGACAAAGGGCAGCAAACTTTTCTATAAAGGGCCTGATCAAATATTTTGAGGCCAAAGAGTCTCTATCACAACTGCTCAGTTCTGCCACTGTAACTCAAAAGCGGCCGTTAACAATTCATAACTGAATGAGTGTGGGCATGTGCCAATAAAGCTTTTTTTTTTTTGCAAAAACCAAAAATGAACCAGATTTGGCCTGTAAGTTGTAATTTGCTGATCTCTAGCTTGGAATCTCAAAACATCTAACAAAAGGACCCAGATGACCAGGCAGAAGAATCTATTCACGTGTAAAGTTCTGACTTAGAAGTATATCCTGGCATAAGCTGAGCCATGCCTCAGTAATGGAAGATAAACACTAGCAGACCAGTTTCAGAATGGGTCTTGGTCTCTCTGGACCAACTGGACTAAGACTCATTCTGAAAGTGAGAAAATACCTCTCAATTTAAAAACTTTTAGTGAAGGTGTTACCTCATACTTTGGAACCAATCAAAGCAAGTTCCAAATCTGGAACAAGGACGTCTTCCTCTGAGTGATGAGATAGAAATGGAGATGCTGGGTTTTTTGTTTGTTTTATTTTTGACTGTGCTGGCTATTTGTTGCTGCATGCTGGTTTTCTCTAGTTGTGGTGAGCAGGGCTGCTCTGTAGTTGTAGTGCACAGGCTGCTCATTGTGGTGGCTTCTCTTGTGGAGCACGGTCTCTAGGGTGCGTGAGCTTCAGTACTTGCTGCATACGGGCTCGGTAGTTGTGGTGCACGGGCTTACCTGCCATGCGGCATATGGGATCCTCCCGGACCAGGCATTGATCCCATGTTCCCTGCATTGCAAGGCGGATTCCTAACCAGTGGACCACCAAGGAAGCCCAGAAATGCTGTTTAGATTCCGGTGAAGCAGGAAGTTAGGGCTCTGACTTAAATCAGAGCAACAGAGAGTGAGTACCACTGTCTTACTTTTCTAGAATAGTTCAGGACACATAACTCCCAGTGTTTAGAAATAACTGAACAATCCCTTCTGCAAAGAAGTAACTGAGAGGAAGTGAATGTAATAAATTACTCTGTACTGATGTCCTAGTTCTAAAGTAATGATATGCCCATACATTGACATGAATCGGCCATGGATTTACATGCGTTCCCCATCCCGATCCCCCCTCCCGCCTCCCTCTCCATCCCATCTCCAACTAGTAAAAATAAATGGGAAAAAAAAAAAGAAACTAGAATAGTAAGAGAAGAGGTTGAATACAAGAACCAATAAACACTAAAAAAAAAAAAAAAAGTAATGATATGAACCTCTCTGTGAGACTGCAGCAGAAGAAACCAGTGGACACACATTGTGATCCAGGCTGTCCTTTTATGTGAGGGGTTTTATAGTGCCAGGTATGATGTGAGATTCAGCCTTGTAAGACTTACTCATTTCCAAAGTTGGAATTTGCAAGGTAGCCATTTTTTGCCTTTTTATTTTGTATCAGAGTATAGATGGTTAACAATGTTGTCATAATTTCAGGTGAATGGCAAAGGCAATCAGCCATTCATGTACATGTATCCATTCTCCTGTCAACTCCCCTCCCATCCAGGCTGCCACATAACATTGAACAGAGTTCCATGTTCATTACAGTAGGTCCTTGTTGGTTACCCATTTTAAATATAGCGGTGCGTATATGTCCATCCCAGACTCCGTAACTAATAGCCCTCACCCCCATCCTTCCTCCCAGCAACCATAAGTTTATTCTCTAAGTCTGTGAGTCTCTTTGTCTTTTGTAAGTTCATTAGTATCATATCTTCTTAGATTCTACATATAAGGGATGTCGTATGGTATTTTTCCTTCTCTGTCTGACTTATTTCACCCAGTATGACAATCTCTGGGTCCATCCATGCTGCTGCAAGTAGCATTATTTCTTTCTTTGTAATAGCTTGGTCCTCTGTACATATGTACCACATCTTTATCCATTCCTCTGTCGATGGACGTTCAGGTTGCTTCCATGCCTTGAATGCCAGGAAGTCATTTGTGATCACTGTCATTGGTTGCACATCCAGCAGCCGCTCCAGTTTTTCCTTTTTTGTTTGAAGAAGAGCTCATAATCATGTTGCAGTGTCCACATGTAAGTCATATGAAAGTCATATGTAAGTCATATCAAAGATAAGTCTTTCTTGATTTCATTAGATCATGGTCATCTCTTTGGCCATACCAGTGATTGGTTTATAGATGAGCATGTAACCCGGTGCTGCCTAATGAAAAATAAAGGCTGTTGGGAAGCTCCTGGCAAAAGTGTCTTTTCCCTGAAAAAGAGGCAGAGGGGAAAATATGTTCTTCTGGTGACTTTGGAACTATGGTGGCTATCCTGCAACTATAGGGAAAACCAGGCTATGGATCATGAAGCAGAATTAACCCTGGAACTGCCTTGCTTTGGGACAACTTGCTGTGAGAATAAATATTCTTTATTGTATAAACTAACTTGGGTTTTCTGTTTCTTACATCCAGTAGAATCCAAAATGATATATACTCCTATGTGGCCTCTACCAGGTCATTTCAGGTCTCTCTGCTCTCACTAGGTCTCAAGTACTGTCCCCACCTCATCTTACCACCTGATAGAGACTCAGGAATTGTGCTTTATTTCAGTTTTGTTTTTCCATAACTTATAGCCCTTAAGGTTGAGGTCTTAACCTGTTAGGATTTCACTATGGAGCCACTGGTCACTAAAGAGTTGCAAAACTAGCTATTCATAGGCTGGAGTGATTTCAATTTGTTGTTTTGTTATTACAAGTACCAGTAATAGTGATGCCGTGTTTCTTTTTTCATTCATCCCATAAAACTGTCCTTCTCTAACAAAGGTAATAGGCCAGTAGATAGTCAAGTAAGTAATTACATACAATATAATGGTGGGCCTTGGGGAAACTAGCGATTGTGGAAGTCCAAAGTGAGGTGCTGTGAACGGCTTACCCAATAATCATACCCTTTGCATTTCTTCCATGCTTGAAGAGACTCTTTCCCTGAAAATCCAGCCTCCATTCCAACTATGGTATGTATATATAGGCCCCTTCTGACCAGGGAGATGTTAGCGAAAGCCAGAGACTTCTAGGAAGGATTTTCTTTGAAGAGTAAGATCACCTTAAACAGGTGTCTGATTCCCTTCCTGCTCTTGGTTGGTTTGTGAGAGGCCATAATTTGGAGTTGCAGTATCCCTCTTATATCCATCAGGCAAAGCTAAGAGAATTATAGAAAAGTTGTATTCAGTTTTCAACATTATCGTAGCACAGAACTAGTCTTTGATCTGTTTATATCCAGATATGTGACATCCAGTTATGTGATAATGCCACTGTATTTCATTATCTGTTACTTACAGCCAGTTGTATGCTAAATGATACAGTGAGTATCTAACCTGGACTAAGGCAGATGAGGGAGGCTTCCTGGAGGAGATGACTCATGAGCTAAAGCATAAAAGATATGTAACATTTTGTAATAGGAGAGGTAATAAAGGAGGGTCCAAAGACTTGGAGGAGAAAATACGGGAAGTTTAAAAATTCAAAATAGGTGGTTATGGCTGAAGCAGAGAGTATTGTTTATGGAGTGCCAAGAGTTACAGCCAAAGAAGTGGTGGGTAAGAGCACAAGTCATATGTGACCTTGTAAGTATGTTAAGAAATTTTGCCCTTATTGTTAAGATCATTAGGAACACACTTGGGGCCTTTCTCATTCTCCAGATTAATCTCTTTACGCCCAGACCACAGTGTTGATAGCTTACTGTCATTTGGTCCTTTTGGGCTTGTCTGTTATCAGGGATCTGTTTCCTCCAGTAGGGTAAAAGATACTGGAGGGCAGAGGCTATGTTTTGTCCCATTTAATCCAACCCCCTCAAACAAATCCTGATAAAGCTTTGTTAAATCAAATTAACTCTCCCATTATGGTTGATAAAACCTGAACCTATTTTAATGTACTTTGTCTTGCTTCATCCTTTCAGTACCCCCGTGAAGCCTAGAGAGAGCCAGGGGTCCAAGCCTCTCACAGCTGAATAGGACAGAACCATACAGACTAGAAATAGATAGTATCTCTCTTGGTCCAAAGATGCTTTTCACTGTATCATACAGTTTTACCCCACAGCATGAGTTTCCATCACTAAAAGTTTGTACGTTAATTCACCTACTGTGAGGTCCCAGCTTGATGAAACTTAAAAAAAAAAAAAAAAAAAAAATTCCACATCATCTTTGCCAGAAGCTTTGTAGTAGTGGAAACATCCAGTCACACTTTCTTTTCTTGGGGAGAACTCAGGGTGGCCCTTTGGAGTTAGCAGATGTAAGGCAAATGTGGTTGGAAAAAGGCCAGCACTCCTCTTGTCTCCTGTTCTGCAAAGCTCATAGAATGTTTAAGGGCTAGAGGACAAATTTGTGTAGAAACATATTATTTAGGGTAACTGACTACTTGCCTAACTACCTGTTCAGATAAACCTGAACATCTCAGTGTCTCTACTCCATAATTTATTTCTCACTCACATAAAGATTAGCTTTCAGGGGGGGCTTCATCAGAGACCCAGGTTCTTTCTGTCTTATGGGTCCACCTTCCCCTGTAGCCCCTGGTAGGTCTGAGTCTAGCAGACAGAGGAGAGAGGGGAGCTTTCCATAGACTTGACTTTCGCCCATGTTACATTGGGCAGGCCTCAGTCTTGTGACCACATTTACCTGCACAGGGCCATGAGAAATGGAGCACCTGTTTGCACAGAAAGTAGCTTGATGAGTTTGGTAGACCAGTGGTCATCTCTGACTTAGGGACCAAAGTGAATTTTATGACAAATGGTGGTGATACCCCTTACCTTCTGCTGTTCTAAATTGTATAGTATCTCTGCTGAACTAGGATAGATCAGAGGAAGGTGGAGAGCCTAGAGGAGAATTCACCAAAAGGGATGAGATAGACTTGCTTACTAATTGACCTCAAAGCCAGTCATGTTTTCATGGAAGAAAATGAGTTCCAAACATCCTATGTGGTTGAAGTGAAAAATTCCTCCTTATCCAAATGGACAAGTGTCCATATAGCAAAAGAGTTGTGTAGAGTTGTGTAGTATAGAATTGTATATATTATTAAGGAACCAGCATAGCAACATAACATCACATAACACTGTAAAATGACCCTCTCACTCTTTCATTCATTCAGCAAAGCTTATTAAGTATCTTCCATGCACCCAACATGTTCTAGGTGCCTGCACCTAAGCAGCTGTCCCTGCACTTAAGCTTAGGTCCGAGAGAAAGAGGAGATAAATAATAAATGATTTCAAGTAGTCATAAGCATTGTGAAGAAAATAGAGTTTTGTTACAAGGATAGGGAATAGAAAGTGATTACAGTAGAAGGGACTGGCACTTTTATAGGTTGCACAGAACAGGATGTAATGAATGTAACTAAGGGAGAGAAGGGCTTCATTTCCCCATTTGTAAGACCCAGCGAGACTGCTGCTGGGCCAACTGTGGCATGTGCTCTGCTAGGCTGAAGGCTTTTCTTGTGCCCTAAGGCTTTTCTTCAATGATTTAATTCTGTTCCACTTTCTGGACCTCTTGTTTTCAAGGGTCACACTATGCAGTAATGGTGACAAAGCAGTAGCCCAGTGGGAGCTCCCTGTGCAGACAAATATCTCTAGGGTTTTTGTGCTATCTATAGGACAGCAATCAAGAAGGACCTCTTTTGTTAATGAACACTCCTACAATTCTCAGACTCACCCCCAGATACTCCTTAGAAATCCTCAGAGGGAAGACGGTGTCATACTTGTAGTTTGACTAGGAAGAGAGATGTGACCTCGCAGGTGAAGGAAGACATATCAGTTTTCCTTCCATTCCACAATTATTCAGGGCTTCCCTCATGATTCAGACAGTAAAGAATCTACCTGCAATGCAGGAGACCCTGGGATCAATCCCTGGGTCAAGAAGATCCCCTGGAGAAGGGAATGGCAACCCACTGCAGTATTCTTGCCTGGAGAATTCCATGAACAGAGGAGTCTGGTGGGCTGCAATCCATTGGGTCACAAAGAGTCAGACATGACTGAGTGACTTTCACCCCAGGTGGCTCAGTGGTAAAGAATCCACCTATAGTGCAGGAGACACGGGTTCCATCCCTGGATTTGAAAGATCCCTTGCAGAAGGAAATAGCTACCCACTCCAGTGGGCATTCCAATGAGAATTCCATGGACAGAGGAGCCTGGAGGGCTACAGTCCATGGGGTCACAAAGGGTCAGACATGACTTAGCAACTGAGCATGAGCCACAGTTACTTATTAAACACTTTCTATGTATCAGAAACTTTGTAAAGACCTGGAGATCTTAAAAAATAAAGTGAACACAGATGACATAATCCCTGACTGGATACAGCTTTTAGTCTCGAGGAAAAGTGAAAGGGCTGGACAGAAAAATCAAAGCTATGCACGCAGATGGTTTTGTGCTCGCACTGAGTACAAGGCACTTTGCTGGATTCCACAAAGCAGGGCATTGGTGGGACACCCCTTGTGCTGCATCACGTGTTTCATGAAGACCCAAGGACGTCTTTATTCCTTGCTACACTCCTCTCAGAAGGAACACTGACTTTCTCTCCCTGTGAACAGTTCGGCAGGCGCTTCCCTCCTGAGGGAATTCAGCTTCTTTCCGCTTGATGATCAGGCAGCTGGGAGGTCCTGCAGGGCAGTGTCCTCACCTTATCCCGGGATCCAGCCCCACCTTATGTGTTCTGACCCCCGCCCTCCCACTTTACCCTGTGGCTGCCCGGAAGCACCGGACCCCCTGGGCATTGCTCTCCCAAACTTAGCCTTGTCATTACACAGATGCTGTCAAAGGCCATATCTGAACACCATGCCAAACAGCTAGTCCAGAAGGAATATTCAGCCAATCTGGTTTGTCAGAAAGCAAAAAAACTAACACATTTGTTTGATTGCATTCATGTAAGAGTTGGTTGGTTTTATTCTGAACAGTATTTAGTCTTGTTAGCTCACATATCTCAGCACAGTCCTCATCTCCCTGGGTTACAAGAGCTTACGTAGCAACAAGCACCACAATAAAAATGTGTCTGTTTATCCCCCAAGATCTTCACTTTATCTCCATAACTACCCTGGAAAGCCCTCGAGGGCACGACTATGTGATCAGCTCCATTGCACACAATAGATGTTAAATATTGCATTGGCCAAAAACTTCGTTCAGATCTTTCCATAACATCTTACAGAAACAGGCAAGCAAACTTTTTGACCAACCCAATGTTTGTGTCATTCAGGGTCTTGCCAGCAAAGAGGTGATCTGTTCAAATGAAATCTTGGAGGAGAGTCCAGCAGAGGGACAGTTTCCCAAGGTGTAGGCAGGTGTAGCGAAATTGTAGGAGGTAGGGCAGGACCTCAGAGGAGTTAAAAGAGAACTATCGTTAAGCCTGAAAGGATATGTAAAGGAAGCGGAAAGGACAGAGAGAGGTGAGCTACCTTTGTCCAAGGAATACATCCATTATGTGTCAGATCCATAGTGGGAGACGGGAGGAAATAAACCCTCCACCCCACTCTCCTCTGCCCTTCCTGGGTCCCCTACTTGCTAGACTCACCTGGAAACCAGAGAGCACAGAAACCTGTGGATATGACTCGTATTTGTCAACCTCTGGGAAGACCAAAAAAATCTGAAAGTGTAGAAAGTAGACCTAGACAGACAGAAATTATCCAGCCCAGTACTGTATTAAGTAACTTGAAGGACAGTTTGATTCCACACCCTCCCTGAATCATCTTACATGGGAAGCAATCATATGGATTCACAGATTTTTGGGCTTGGGGGAACTTTGAAAGCACCAACCCCTTTGGAATGCATAAAACTTCTCTCAAGGATCCTCAGCAAGTGGCCATCTTACTTGACTGCCTCTTGTGACAGGGAGATCACTACATGTCACAGCCTTCCCAATTAGAAGCCTCCACAGCCCAGATCTCAATTTCTCGTTTTACCCCCAGCATCACCAGAACAAGTCTACATGCCCAACTCCCATTCACAGAGAGGGATACTTGAGCTCTAAAACTCTACATTGTATAGTAAAATTTGTGCTGCCATATGATCCAACAATCCCACTCCCAGGAGTGGAGAAAACTCTCCCTATATAGCTTGTATATCTGGAGAAAACTAATTCTGAAAGATACACACACCCCAGTGTTCCTAGCCGCACTATTTACAACAGCTAAGACCTGGAAGTACCTGAAACGTTCACCAGTAGCTGAGTGAATAAAGAAGACACAGTATAAAAGTAGGTAATAACGAGAAAATGCCGTACAGCACAGGAAGCTCTCCTCAGCGCTCTGCGGTGATCTGTGTGCAGAGGAAATCCAGAAACGGGGGAGGTATCTATACATACAGCTGAGTCATGGTGCTGTACGGTAGACACTAACACAGCATTGTAAAGCAGCTATATTCCAATAAAAATACACTTTAAAAAATCAGATCTCCCTCGCAAAAAAAGGAAGATGTGGTATATATTGGGTTGGCCAAAAGGTTCATTCAGGTTTTTCCATGAGATGTTAACAGAAAACCTGAAACGAATGTTTTTGCCAACCCAGTACATACAGTGGAATATTACTCAGCCATAGAAAGAATGAAGTAATGCCATTTGCAGCAAGATGACTGGGCCTAGAGACTCTCATACTAAGTGAAGTAAGTCAGAGAAGGACAAATACCACATGATATCTCTTAAATGTGGAGTCTAAAATACAACACAAAAGAGCCTACCTACAGAATAAGAACATACAGACATAGAGAACACACTTGTGATTGCCAAGGGGGAGGTGATGAGGGGCGGGAAGGATTGGGAGTTTGGGATTAGCAGATGCAAACTAATATGATGATGGGTAAGCAACAGGGTCCTACTGTATAGCACAGAGAACTGTATTCGACATCCTGAATATACCATAATGGAAAAGAATATGACTAAAACGCTACATTTTGTGCATGGTAATCATGTCCTTCAAAGCTGGGAGAAGCTGCAAAGCTTGAGCCAATCTCCCAGACAAAGGCCGAAGAGAACTTAGACTGTGCAAAGAGGGGGGAAACCATTCTCTCCCTGTATCCTACCGTAAAAACATCTAGAATCCAAAACACCCTAAAGACAAAGATGTGACGATGAAATTGCTAAGCTCCGGAGCTGGGACCCTTCAGACAGATTTAATTATATTTCAAAGCCACACACTCTCTTCAGCAAGACAGCAGAAACCAAGAGCCACAGCCAACAGCAACCAATGTAATTAATGAAAACCTAGCAGCTAAAAATACCCTTTGCCAGCTCAGAGGACCCCACTGCTGCCTCTCAGTTATATTTCATCTTTTTAAAAACCTCAGCCTGCAGAAAGCATTCTGCGTGGAAGGGGCTGGGTCATTTGCAGGAATCAGTGTAAAACTTAGACAGTAGTTTATTTGTTAGGCTGGTAACACATGAGAAATGGAGGAGAGGTTTGTTTTCTGTAGCAGTAAGCAGATCAAGCCAGCTGGCATTGTGCCCAAAACAAATAACCAAGAAACAACTAGATCTGTGTGAAACTTGGTGAGAAAGTTTAGAGTTGGTGGTACAGGAAAGGGGGGGCTCCAGTGGAAGAGAAAATGGGCAGGCAGGGAGGACAAAGAGGTTTTCGAGTTCTCTGATTGGTAAAGTCATCGTTGTAGAAGTCTGTGTGGATTCTTCCCGTCCCCTGTCTCTTTTCAGCTGTCACCACATCAGCATTTCTCTTACAGCCCGGGATCTTGCTCGACTTCTGTCTCACCATTTTGAAGAGTTGACATTAAATTTGGTTCCACTTCTTGTCCTTTTATTCAGCAGCCACAAACCTAGAAATATCTAGTTAGGAATATGTTAAAAATAGTTTTGGTAGTTACTTTACTGTTGAGTGTGCTAACACCCAGCAACCCCATGAGAGAAGATCTTTATTAGCCCAGTTATCTTTTAATCATCTGAATCTTTTCAAATTTGCATTCAGTAAACCTCAGTTTTTTTCTCTACAGTTAGTTTTATGAGTTTTCATAAATGCACAGAGTCGTGTGACCACCACAATGAACAGTTCTGTCACCTCGAAACTCTTCCTTAGGCTAAAATTTGGTAGGCTGACCTTCGCCACACCTAGCCCTGTCCCTTGAAAACCACTGTTTCTCTGTCCCTGTAGTTTTGCCTCCTCTGAAATGTGATATAAATTAAGTAGTACCATGTATAGGCTTTTGAGTCTGTATTAGGCATATTGCATGAATAAGTCAGAGCAAGCTCAGAGAAGTTCTGTAACTTGCCCAGGGTCACCCAGCTATAAAAGCAGGGCAGAAAAACAGAAAAAGAGACACAGAAGTGGGAGAAGGTGAGGGTGGGATGTTTCGAAAGAACAGCATGTATATTATCTATAGTGAAACAGATCACCAGCCCAGGTGGGATGCATGAGACAAGTGCTTGGGCCTGGTGCACTGGGAAGACCCAGAGGAATCGGGTGGAGAGGGAGGGGGGAGGGGGGATCGGGATGGGGAATACATGTAACTCCATGGCTGATTCAGTCAATGTATGACAAAACCCACTGAAATGTTGTGAAGTAATTAGCCTCCAACTAATGAAACAAAAAAAAAAGCAGGGCAGAAATTTAAGGGCAAGCCCACTGATTCCAAATCTCACCCTTTCTCCCCAGCACTGAGCTGGAACACTGCCTGGGCTCACTTTCCTTCACTCCCTCATTGAGAAGGTGGGAGTGGGGAGACAGACAGTGAAGTCATGGTTGCATAAGGACTCTGAAAAGTGTACAGCCCTGTGTGAAAACACATGCTTTTTGTATTTCTACCCATCTTTGTCCTCTGCCAGGCATTTTAGAGGAGGGCACTTGGGCTTTGCAAATCATCTTATTGAATCAGGTGGCACACATTTGAACCCTACCATAATCAATCTGCATAAAGAAGCCTGCATAGACACACACACGCACACACACTGCTGCTAATGAAAGAAGCATCTCAGGAGGTTAAAGGACTTATCTTGCCTGTTCTTCACAAAAGAGGGAAAGCCACAGATTTATTTAATGGGATTTGGGTTGTGCAGGGGTGTTATGGTCATCTGAAGGGATGTTTCTATTTTCAGGACATGAAAGTGACTGCTATGAAATAAAATTTGACTTGACTATTATGTCACAAGAAGTAAACATCATCTGCTGGCCTGATGACTTGGAAGCCTCTCTCTAAACTACTTCTGCCAAAGACTTTGAAATGTTTGCTTTCAGACTGGATTCAACCATCAGAATATTTAGAGAAGTACATGCCTTAGCCCCACAAAACAGATCTCTTTCTTGGTGAAGATAAACCTGCAAAGCTGTAGCTTTCTCCAGGCCACACAAAAATGGATTTGGTTGCTTCCCCCACTGCTGCTTTGGGTAAATGTTACTGAAAGCAAAAGTCTACTTTTCTTCATTACTGCTGTAGGCAGTAGAGTTCTAGAATAATCCCAATGGAGACTTATGAGGTACTTTTTGCTGTATTCCAGAGCTATCCAGTGAATGGATAATGCAAACCATATTTATATGTGTGTATAGCAATGTGACCTTGGGCAAGTTATTTCAACTCTCTGCACCTTGGTTTTTCCATCCAAGAAAAAAACAGTGACTTCATTATGTCTACTCACAGAGTGGGTGTGAGGATTAAATGAGATAATCCAAGTAAAGGGCTCAGCATGTGACAATTGGCCAATGAATTTGAGTTATTAGAAACAAACTTATTATTGTTTTTACTGGTGTCATTATTTTACCATTTCTATTGAGAAAGTCGAGCCTCACTGGTCTGTCTTTGGATTTCTCATGGAAATGGAAACTGGAATCATATTCATTACTTCCAAGGTGGAAAAGGATTAAGAAGGCAACCAAAGAATAAATCATATTTTTACAGTTCTTAAGTATTCAAAGAATTATTTCCTCCATGTTAGTTCTTTATAGTAGTCAAAATTCACCTGTAATATAGAAATGCTTTCTCTTTCTTTGTAGATGAGAAAACATGGGCTCATAAAAGTTGGGTAAGGTCACCCAACCAGAGCAGGAGAGCTAGGACTTAACTCTAAGGCTTTCATCACCAAAGGTGTATCTCTAATAACATTCTCTAAGCCTTCAGAGTCTCAGCCCTGCATGTGACGGTGCTGCTCCTGCTGCTCCTTCAGTATCCTTTCTGAGTTTTCTTTAATCATCTGTAAAACAGCAACAGTATCAGCCTCATGGGGAGTCAGGGAGGTTAAATGTAGAGGATTTGTAGACTGAGTAACAGAGTATTTCACTGTCAGCACACACTTTGTGTGGGTTACCTAAGCCAGAACAGCCACCATACTTGCAAGGTGGATGTTGAATTCTTTGGATGTTGATGTGACCTTTGGATGGAAGGTCTAAGGGGTCAGTTGTTTTAAAGTTGTGCTTACTTAGATCAGAAAAATCATTGAGGGTTGAAGTGAACATGGCACCACGCCTTTTGTGCACATTGATTGACTTCAGTGTGCCTGTCTGGGCTTACATGCTCTTTGTTTGCTCTGAAGCATCCCTCATCCCACAGAATCGCAGAAGGAGGCCTCATGGTGCAGCCGTCACCGCCATTCAGCCGGCAGAGTGTGCTTTACTCTCCCGTGAAGGCTTAATGGGAAAAAACTTGCTTCACTTCAAAAGTAATGTGACTCAAAGTCTTGGCAAGATTCATGTGGCTCTCTCCCATGGGAGATTTGGGGAGGATTTAATGAAAGTACAAAGTAGCTTATAAAAGTGTAGATAGATTAAGGGGAACAAGGAAGGGATACTATGGAACCTTGTGCTTAGCTACTCAGGAGCCGTACCAGCCCAAAGGTAAAGGAGCGAGGAGGCAGAATCTGGGCATCACTGGACTGGAAGAGGGGTAGTCTAGTGCCCTTGAGGGCTGCCTCATGGGAGATGGAGCATGATAACTTCACTCTCGGACCTCTTGGCAATGCTCTTGATTGGCCACATTCAACAGAAAGGGCAAGGGAGCCCATTGGTGGAGGCCATGATCAGCCTCCTGAGAGCACAGTGCTTCGTCAAGATATAGAGTGGATCTGGAGGCGCAAATGGAAAATATCCAGCAAAAAAGATCACGTGATAGGGATTTCAAAACCTTTCCTAAATGACTGACTCTCTAGCTACTAAATTTGGTAGGTATTTTGTTGCTATTTTTTTGTTTTGTTTTGTAAGTGAAAGACTATTCAGGGAGATACACTTTCCATATACAGAGTGTGGGCCATATCAGAAGGCAAGAGGCACCAGGGTATGGGGTTGTCAGTTTTTATTGGGGTGAATAATTTCATAGGGTAATGAGTAGGAGGATTTTTCCAACTATTTGGGGAAAGTAGCAGGGATTTCCAGGACTTGGACCACCACCAAGTTTTTTTGGCATTTTATAAGTAGCCTCAGAACTGTCATAGTACTGGTGGGTGTGTCATTTGGCATGCTCATGTGGAAGAGCATGTACTGGGGCTCAAGGTCTAGTGGCTAAAGCCAACTTGTCCACCATCTTGGACCTAGTTGGTTCTAACCAGTCTGTCATGTCCTCAACAGCTATGTCATTCTTTTAAAAGTTGTGGCCTGCCTTCTCCCTGTATCTTTCATCACTCAAAGTCTTTACTCCCATAATCTTATGAGAGGCAGAGGGCTGTAAAAATGTGTATACCTTAGGAAGCCAATACAGGAGAACTAGCAAACACCCTATAGTAAACCAGACATGGTGCTAGGCAGTTTACAATAGTTAACCCTACATCTATGACCCTAGAGTCTCTATCCACTAAAGGAAAGGAGGAAATTAAGCTTGAAGTTTTTAATTTTCAATATAAACATAAATGTTACAATAATATGTTATAATGGAAAGCCAGGTTAGGTTTTACATTATTAACATTAGAGAGTGGTTAACACTCATCTGAAAGAAGTGATTTACAAAAAAAAAAATTTGATAGAATGAAAATCTGATGGAGGTGGGCATAAGGATTTTATAGTGAACACTAGAAAATAAGGTATTTCACACAAAGTGTTCGCCAAAATGTGTTAGTCTCTGGACCTGGTGTGTTTTTGTTTGTTTGTTTGTTTTTGGCTCTCCCTGACTAATATCAAACCCTTAGAGTAAGAAAGATGTAAAATCAAAACAAAGAAGTCACCTCCACAGAAGCACCCCCAAGAACCTGGGTAGATGTATCTCTGAACCTAAACATAAGGCTGAAACCAAAATGGGCCATAGATTCAGTGGTTGTAAGAGTCAGTGGGCAGGAGTTGGGAAAAAAAGGGAGAAAAGGGGATTGGAGTGGGGTGGTGGGAGGGAGCAGACTGGTCACTTGTCATCTCGAATCCCTTAACAAAGGTAGATATTCTTTTTCAGTTTTCAGCTGACTCTGGTCACAGACAGAACACGTTTGGCTGCAGTGACAAGGAGCACATTCAGTGTAGTAGAAGTAGGTATTTGGAGTAACCTCTGGTTTTAACATGGAAAACCTCTCTTATTCAAAAAAGAAATTCATTGACTATTTACTCTGAATTTGCTGCTGATTATGTAGCTAGTACCTATGTAGAAAATTTGACATAACACACAAACAAAAATAATGAAATATCAGACAGTTTTTATCCCATCTCAGAAATATTTCTGTGTGTAACTTTTCAGTAAAAGTGGAAAAAAACAAAACTTGAAAGTGAAAGTCATTCAGTCTCATCCGATTCTTTGCAACTCTGAGGACTATAGCCCTCCAGGCTCCTCTGTCCATGGAATTCTCCAGGCAGGAATACTGAAGCGGATAGCCATTCTCTTCTCCAGGGGATCTTCCTGACTCTGGGATGAAACCAATGTCTCCTGCATCACAGGCAGTTTCTTTACTGTCAGAGCCACTAGGGAAGCCCTAAGTTTTCAGGAAATCTCTGTGTATGTTTGGTTTGTGTGCCCATTTTTTCAGCTGGGATAGTTTTGAAATTATAGTGCAATTATTTTTTCTTCTTAGTCACTGTCTTAAAGTTTACCTAGTCTGAAAGAATAGGTCTTCCTATTAAAGTCAGTTGTAGAGTTTATTTTTTTAAATATAATCTTCAAATAAAAACAAGCCTTTCCCTGGAGATGATGATTTAGTATACATTAAAGTCAGTTATAGAATTTATTTTTTTAAATATAATCTTCAAATAAAAACAAGCCTTTCCCTGCAAATGATGATTTAGTATATATAAAGTGAATGAACCTTGGCCATAAATAGATTTTTTTTAAGCTCCTCTGATGATTCAGGTTCATATCTCCAACTGTGAATCAGTCCATTCTAATAGAAAGAAAAAAATAGCAATGTATTCCCTATAATATGAATAGAAAGTCATTTTTAACATAGTATCTGGGTTTGTTGTTGTTTTGGGTTTTTTTATTATAAGTGTTTTCCTGTATTACCAAATTCCTTATTATCTTGGTGAAATATACATAGCATGAAATTTATCAGTTTAATCCTTTTTAAGTGTACAATTGCACTCATGTCACATGCTAGTAAAGTAATGCTCAATTCTCCAAGCCAGGCTTCAGCAATACGTGAACCGTGAACTTAGATGTTCAAGCTGGTTTTAGAAAAGGCAGAGGAACCAGAGATCAAATTGCCAACATCCGCTGGATCATCGAAAAAGCAAGAGTTCCAGAAAAACATCTATTTCTGCTTTATTGACTACACCAAAGCCTTTGACTGTGTGGATCACAATAAACGGTGGAAAATTCTTCAAGAGATGAAATTCTTCAAAATTCTTCAAGACCACCTGACCTGCCTCTTGAGAAATCTGTATGCACGTCAGGGAGCAACAGTTAGAACTGGACATGAAACAACAGACTGGTTCCAAATAGAAAAAGGAGTACGTCAAGGCTGTATATTGTCACCGCGCTCATTTAACTTATATGCAGAGTACATCATGAGAAATGCTGGGCTGGAAGAAGCACAAGCTGGAATCAAGATTGCTGGGAGACATATCAATAACCTCAGATATGCAGATGACATCACCCTTATGGCAGAAAGCGAAGAACTAAAAAGCCTCTTGATGAAAGTGAAAGAGGAGAGTGAAAAAGTTGGCTTAAAGCTCAACATTCAAAAAACCAAGATCATGGCATCTGGTCCCATCACTTCATGGCAAATGGATTGGGAAACAGTGGCAGACTTTATTTTGGGGGGGCTCCAAAATCACTGCAGATGGTGACTGCAGTCATGAAATTAAAAGACGCTTGCTCCTTGGAAGGAAAGTTATGGCCAACCTAGACAGCATATTAAAAAGCAGAGACATTACTTTGCCAACAAAGGTCCATTTGGTCAAAGCTGTGGTTTTTCCATTAGTCATGTATGGATGTGAGAGTTGGACTATAAAGAAAGGTAAGTGCCGAAGAATTGATACTTTTGAACTGTGG
The DNA here is from genome assembly GCF_963930625.1 of Muntiacus reevesi. Taxonomy (NCBI): domain Eukaryota; kingdom Metazoa; phylum Chordata; class Mammalia; order Artiodactyla; family Cervidae; genus Muntiacus; species Muntiacus reevesi. The sequence goes on from NC_089252.1 coordinate 93,346,562, forward strand.
CGTTGTAGAAGACTCTTGAGAGTCCCTTGGATTGCATGGAGATCCAACCAGTCTATCCTAAAGGAGATCAATTCTGAGTGTTCATTGGAAGGACTGATGCTGAAGCTGAAACTCCAATACTTTGGCCATCTGATGTGAAGAATAGACTCATTTGAAAAGACCCTGATGCTGGGAAAGATTGAAGGCAGGAGAAGGGGACGACAAAGGTTGAGATGGTTGGATGGCATCACTGACTCAATGGACATGAGTTTGGGTAAACTCTGGGAGTTGGTGATGGTCAGCGAAGCCTGGCGTGCTGCAGTCCATGGGGTCGCAAAGAATTGGAAATAACTGAGCGACTGAACTGAAGTGTACAATTTGGTGACATTAAAAAAATTCACAATGTTATATAACCATTGAAAAGTGAAAGTGTCAGTCACTCAGCCATGTCCAACTCTTTGCAACCCCATGGACTGTAGCCCACCAGGTTTCTCTGTCCATGGAATTCTCCAGGCAAGAATACTGGAGTGGGTAGCCATTCCCTTCTCCAGGGATCTTCCTGACCCAGGGATCAAACGGTGGTCTCCTGCACTGCAGGCAGTTTCTTTACCATATGAACCACCTTACCACTGTCTATTCCAGAACTTTTTCGTCATGGCAAAAAGAAGTTTTACAAATCATGCCTCTCATATCCCCAGCCCCTGGAGAAAAATCATATTTTTAAACATCATTTCATATTAACTACAAAATATTCCTTATGTGGATATGCTATAATTTACTGAACCATTGTTATAACTTTGGACAATTATATTGTTTCCAGATTTTTCTTTCTAAGACTTACATGAACATTGGGGTGGGTGCGTGAATGTATGTGTGTATGTGTTTGTGTGTGTGTGTGTGTCTGTGTATGTTTCTATTTGGTTCTTCTTCATATCTCCTGTTTCTATGCTGAGATCTTCTTTTTTTTATTTCTTTCAAGTATATTTGCAATTTCTTATTGGATCATTGTGTAAGAGGTGCTATAAAATATCACATGATTCCATACTTACATTCATATGTGTATAATTCATACATAGCATAATAATATATGTTATACATTATATTTTTGTCCTTGAAATAAACTCAGGGAAGTGAATATATTGGATAATATGTGTAGTATTTTACAGCTTTAGTGCTGTTAACCAAAAAGCCTGATTAAAGGATTGTCTTTATTATTAGAAAGAGAGTTTCATCGCATTCTCTGTAAGACCATTTATCATATTTGGTAGATAATTATGTCTAGTAGTTTTAATTTCTCTAAAGCAGCTTATTATTAAAGAATTTTTATGTATTTGTTAGCCATTTTCATTTTGTAAATTATCAGGGTATTTGACTGTTTATCTTCTTGAGTATTACTGTTCATTTTATTCATTTATTAGGTGAACATATCTGTTGCAGATACTCATAGTTTGTTGTTAGTTACTTTCAAAATATAAAGTGTGAAATGTTTAAGTGATAAAATCTTTAACCTTTGGGAGTGTTGTCTTTTGTTCTTACCTTAAAAAGTTTTTTCCCAAATGAAGAGTCAGTAATCACTTATTTTTCAGATTTTTATGGTTTAACTTTTTTTTCCATTTAACTCTTATATGTACCTAGAATTGATTTTCATGTTTTGTATTCAGTGAAAAGAAAAAATTTTTCCCACAAACAACTAATGCATTACCAGATATCTATTTGTACAAAAAAAAAAATCTTTCCCACTGATGTATTTGTTTTTGTTTTTGTTGTTTTGAAGTATCATTGATTTGCAATGTTGTGTTAATTTCTGCTATACAACAAAGTGATTCAGTTATGTGCATGTATTATATATCTACCTATAGATGTAGATACACATGCACACATTCTTTTTTATATTCTTTTCCTTTATGGTTTACCATAAGACCCTGAATACAGTTCTTGTGCTATACAGTAGGACTTTGTTGTTTATCTGTCCTGTCTATATTAATTTACATCTGCTGATCCTGAACTCCTGATCGATTCATCTCCCCACCCTCCACCTTGGCAACCACAGTTCTGTTCTCTATGCCTGTGAGTCTGTTTCTGTTTTCTAGATAGGTTCATTTGTATCATGTTTTAGATGCCACATATGTTATATCATAAGTTTTACGGTGTTTGTCTTGCTCTTTCTGACTAACTTCACTTAGTATGATAATCTCCAGGTCAATCCACATTGCTCCAAATGGTATTATTTCATTCTTTTTATGCTGAGTGGTATTCCACTATATATTATGTACCACATCTTCTTTGTCCATTATCTGTTGATGGACGTTTATGTTATCTCCATGTCTTGACTGCTGTGGGTAGTGCTGCTATGAACACAGAAGTGCGTGAATCTTTTTAGATTAGGCTTTTGTCTGGACATATGCCCAGAAGAGGGATTGCCGGATCATATGGCAATTCTGTTTTTATGCTCCTTTCCACAGTGGCTGTAACTTTCCTACTGACTTATGATTGCATCTTCAACCTATCAATATATGTCAGCAATGTGCTAGCTAGATCTGCATCAAGACTACCTATCCTATCTCAGTAATTATCTTTTTATTTTTGTACCAGTGCCACACTGTTATTATAATTTCATTAATTTTTAACTTTTAATTTTTATTGTGAGGAATTTTAAGAATATACAAAAGAGATAAAATTATATTATAAAGTCTTACGTATTCATCAAAAAGCATTATTTTTAAAGCATGATTTAGAAAAAGCCAAAAAGAAATGGCAAAGAAAAAGGAGAGAGATTAATAATCCTACCATTGCCTCTTATTCACTTATGACTTAGTTTGTATCAATAAAATAAATATAAACTAATAAGCCACATGTAATGTGATAGAGGAAAAGCAGTCGTTCTGAGAATACTAGCTAAGGAGAACCAGTGACACAAGAGCCAGAACAAAGACTATATGAGGTTCCATATGAGGTTCTTATATTCCTGAAAGGCATGGAAAAAAGAAAAGTTGTAGAAGAGGCATGTGAGTTCATAAGAAGTGATGAACCTTTTCTTTACATGAAATTCAAAGAGGAATGTTTTATTTAAACAGCATGGAACAAAATGGGCAATGTCCTCCAAAGTACAACTGTAGAAGATAACAAAGCAAACTTTAGATTACTTTTTCTCTTCTCTACTTTGGATAAAAACCAAAGTCTGTTTTTAATCACTGTCTTGAGTAAATTTCAACCAAGAGCTAAAATAGTATCATCCAGGTATATAGTTTTTTAAAGATGCTTAGTGAATCTAAGATCTTCAGCCGTAAGTTTTAAATTAACGGTACCTATGTCGTGACTAAAAGACTGATAAACCTATCATTGTTCTTTTCTTAGGAAAAAGCCACCTTGCTTTTGACTGGTAATTCTCAAATATGGTGTAGGACTTTTTATGATAGATGTTGAATAGATTTTAAAAAATGCATGTTTTAACAAACTTATGGTTACCAGGGTATAAGCAGGGAGATGGATAAATTGAGAGATGGGGATTGACATATACACTGTACTGTATATAAAATAGATAACTAAAAAGAACCTGCTGTTTAGCACAAGGGAACTTTGTTCAATACTCTGCAATGGACTATATCAGAAAAGAATATTTTTTTAAAAGAGTGGATATATGTATATGTATAAATGAAACTATTTTTCTGTACTCCTGAAACTAATACAACATTGTAAATCAACTATATTCCACTGAATTTTTTTGAAAATGCATGTTTTAAGGTTCACGTTCCAGTTAAGATGGAGTAAGCTCATTCTATGCTTTATCTCCCATTGAACTCAACTGTCAAATATGGGCAGAATGCATGGAGCAGCTCTCTGAGGACTCTGAAAAGTAATTAGTACCAGGTAGTTTAGGGAAGAAGACTAGAATTTGAAGTGCCACCAAAATGGTTGTGAGTTTATTATTTTTTTCCCTTTGAACATCACCATGGCTGAACACAGTACAACCTGAAACCCCATAGAGAGCCCTGGGGGTACAGAGAGTGCTCCAGAAGAAGCCTTCTACTCCAAACTTGAGAAGAAGGGAAAAGGGACTTGTAATGCTGGAGACAGTGTGGAAAATGGTTTTACCTTCTTTTCCTTCTCTTGGTTCATTTCCACCATGTTCTGTAGACATTCCCATGATAACAGTGACAAAAACTGGGCCTGGAGCTAGCAGGAACCAAAACTCTAGGGAAGGGCACCTTTCTCTTCAGTGATGGAAATGTGGTCCTGAGAGAGTGGGACAGCGCTTCCATTGCCTTGGTTCCTTCTCTGTCCTTTGCCACTTGGGCCTACAACATGGATGTGGTCACAAATGTGCAAGACAGAAAGGGTAACTAAAGCCCAACTCTCAGGCCAGAGGCCAAAAGAGGAACCCAAGGAAAATGAAAGCACCTAGGAGATTGGAGAGCAGAACTTAAAGAAAAATAGAAACCCATGAAGTGATTTATGAACACATGGGCTTCCCCTGACTTATATATGCAGGAGTCTGATTCTAATCAGCAGATTGAAGACTTGTGAGAATTGAACTAACTGATAGGCCTTGGATAGGGTTCCAGACTAATCACTGAGTGACACAGATGGGGGACAGATCTTAATAGTACTGCAAAGGCTTTGAAAATTAAAAAGACATTAGAAACAGTGCTCATAGATTGAAATTTGTCATCTGAGCCTAACCAGTTTGATTGCCTACTAAAACAAAAGTATCAATAATTTTCATCAGATTCAAAGAAGACACAGAATTTTATAATATAATATTCAAAATACATCCAAATTACTGGCCATACAGAGGATGAGAAAAACCTTAAACTGCATGGAAAAAGCAATCAACAGACCTCAATACCACATTGATACACATATTGAAAGTATCTGGCCAAGGCTTTGTAGCAGCTATTATTATATAATGGCAAGAGTGAACATTTTAGAAACCAGTGAGCTAAAATGGATGGGAATGGGCGAATTTAATTCAGATGACCATTATATCTACTGCTGTGAGCAAGAATCCCCTAGAAGAAATGGAGTAGCCCTCATAGTCAACTAAAGAGTCTGAAATGCAGTACTTGGGTGCAGTCTCAAAAATGACAGAATGATCTCAATTCTTTTCCAAGGCAAACCATTCAACATCAGTCATTAGAGAAATACAAATTAAAACCTCAGTAAGTATCACTGCATATCTATCAGAATGACTAAAATTAAAATAAATGGAGGCAACACCAAATGCTGGAGAGGATATACAGAAATAGATCACTTGTATATTTAAGTAAGAATGTAAAATGGTACAGTCATTCTGGAAAATAATTTGGCAGTTTCCCAAAAGATTACTTACTATATTATCCCATTGATTAGAACTCTTGAGATGAGAAACTTATAGAAATGGGGACCAGATTACTGGTAGCCCGAGATGAAAAGGATGGAGGTGGGAGAGAAGTGGGTATGGCTACAAAAGGACAACTTGAGAGATTGTTGTGTTGATGGAAATATTTTGTATCTTGATTGTATCAGTGTCAATATTGTGGTTGTGACATCATACTATTGTTTTACAAGATATTACCATTTGGGGAAACTGAGTAAAAAGTACACTGGACCTCTCCATCCTATTTCTCACAACTGTGTATGAATCTACAATTGTCTCAAAATAAGAAGTTAACATTTTTAGTATTTTTTTTCTCTTGTGGCTTCTAGATGAATGATTTGAAATTCCATGGACTGTTATATCAATGTATGATTAAGGGTCACTTCATAGTAACCTAATAAGTGAGTCACTCAAATATTCATTTAAAACTTGATATTCATTATTAGAACTAGATTACTCTGGCTTTTAATTCTGAATTCTTCTAAGAAAGCCATGTTCCAGGCAGGGTTTCACAGAGCTGTGAAGCTCTTGCTGTGTGCATAGGCACCATCTAGTCATTGGAAACCCTGAGCTATGGGAGTAGAATACATTGTACTGTTATCTTATCAGACTATACTTTTTTATTTCTCCTAATGGTGTTTTTTTTTTTAAATCTTAAATTACTGTTGGTTTAGCCTCACAATGATTAATTGAATTTGTTGGAGTTGCTTGGTTAACTTGATGCTATATAGAAATTCCTATCTATATAACTATGTCTAGTCAATAAACTTTTGAATAAGTTGACTTGCATGTATTTTTTGTGTTGTGGATCAAAATGAGTCATCCTTGTCTGAATTGCTAAAACCAACTAATACACAATCCCAAAGAAATTGCTTAGACACTGACCCTTCATTGTTATCAAGGAGCTATCTTTCCACTGGAAAGATAGGGTGGATAGGCCAGGAGGTCTTTTGCTCCACTAACCACCCATGGCAAAAGAAGTAATGAAGGCTTTAACCTTACACTTGTTTGACTACTAATAGTCCTCACTGAATTTAATAGCAAAAAAGTCCAGAGCAAGAGTACTGGCAAATGCAGATATTATGTTATCGAATGAAACAAGACCCAGGTACATTGAACACCAACTGCATAAACAGCAGCAGTGGGTATTGTTATGAATGTTAATGATTCTGACTTGCGTTAATGTCCCTGTATAAGTTCTTCCTACTTCAATCCAAGGATGCACTGCTAAAATCTGTTTTCATTTCTCACAGAACAAAGTGGGCTTTGTACACTTGCTGGTGCCATTTGTGGCAGCGAAGGACTTTCTCGGATTGCTTTGGGATGATGAAGAGCGTGTCTCTCATCCAAGAACTGAAACGATACCTTCAGGTGAGTCCAGAGTCCAAATCCTCAAAGGAGGGATTTAGGAAGGCATGTGAGAGGATCAGGTTTAAACCAAATAATCCCTGAAGAAGAAATTCCATTCAGGTTCTTTCTTTAAAACAGGAAATTAAACAGCATCATATAAGGCAAACTCAAGAGAGTAGTAGCACCATCCCTCCCTACTGTTAGTTGCATGAATTTCATTTTGGGTCATCTGTGAATTGAAAACTTGATTTAAATTCAATCCTGGTGACCATAGCTCATTGCACATACAACAATCAGAATTCTAGGCAAAATGCGTCATTTTCGAAACATGTAATATACCTGAAATACAACTCCTTGCATAATTATCAAGATTTAAGTCTCCTGGAGAATTATTTTAAGTAGTTCATTAAATTCACGGGCCTATTTCCAAATCTTAGAGCAATTGAGAGAGCTAGCTTACAGAGCATGAATTCTTTCAAGACACTGGTACAGTTAACGTATTTTATTAAAATTACTTGAGGCAAGCCAGAAAGCTGGATTGGTGAAGCAGGCATTGGTTGGCATACTTTACAGATGATTTTATTTGTCAGTTTCATTAAGTGAATATCAGCAGAATAGCCAATGCAAGACTGAAACCCCACCCAGTAAATAACTCTTGCAGTTGCTCTCAACCAGGCTTTCTCTGCACCACTGAATTGTATTTTGTTCTTTAAGAACACAAGAAGAAAGACTTCATATACATCAGGGCAGAATGTTGATGAACATTCCTCTTAAAGCATTAATGGGAATGAAAATGTGTTCCCATTTCTCACAGAAAGTAATCTGATTTAATTAATTAATTTAATTAACATTACTCTGATTGTATCAGGATTTTTTTTTTTTCCCTGTGAGCCAAATGAGGGATTTAGGGGAAACTGGTCAGCTCAGTTGCTTTATTCTAACAGGTCAGAGAGTTAAAGTCCTAGAGCTGGGAGAATATTGGCAGATATAGCAGTGCCTGGAATGTTTAAGGAAGAGCAAGAGGGGCGGTAAAAAGGAGCACAGCTGGGTGGGAGGCTGTAGCAGATGAGGTTGGAGTAACAAGCCCCACTGCATCAAGCCTTGCAGCCCCAGTATGAAGACTTTGTTGTTTTTTGTTTTATTTTTTTACTCTGAATGAGAAAAGGAACAATCAAAGACAAGACTTTGCAGCAGAATGGGGACAAGATCTGGAAGTGGAAGTAGAATCAGCATCTCTGGAACCCCAGATCCCCAAATGGAAATCAGGGACTGCTGAGGAGTGGGGAGGGGAGCAGATGCTGGGGAGACAGCCAACAATGTGTACAGCACACTCAGTTTCCCACAGTGAATGATAGAAAATAAAACAAAGCATGCTTTTGAAACCAGGAATACTCACACATGTGTAGCATACACATACGCAGAGAGGGAGAGAGAGACAAAGAGAGAAAGATGTTGCATCCCAAATACCTTTGTAGCCACGACAAAGTGAACAAAGTACAGAAACAGAAGAATTAAAAATCACTGAAGTGCTTTGATCAAAATGATTTTTTCTTTTAAAAATTAGGGTCACTTTGAGGAGTTCCCACTCCTCAGGAGTACATCTTCTTAGTTCCATCTGTCCAATGTTTCAGGAAACAGTCTGTTTTGGCAGTTAACTGTGTCTACAATTCTTACATAAAATATGTTAAACATCTGTCCCTGATCAATTTAAATATCACTGCCTTTATTGTGTCTAATGTTGGCCCATCAAAATGTAACTTACAAGAGAAGATTTTTTTTCCCCTGAGCCAGTCTTAACAACTGCTTCTTTGCAGCATAATCATTCTCTCAGGACTAAACAGGAAATTTTCTAAGTATGACAGTTATTCAGTTTCTTTGTAGACAGGTGACATTAATTTGGGGACCACCTGACTAAATGAATCTGACTCAACCCCTATTTAAAGATATTTCCACTCCTGTTTGTAGCTCAGAGATAGTTCTTTTTGTCCTCCAGGGCAACCCCAAACCCATATTCCGTGAAAGAATGAACTTCCATCAATACTAACACACTGACCATTGTGAAATTTCCAGCCAGCCAAAATTCTGATACTCCCAAGGCAGCCCCTTAGAAAAGGTTCTCTATATATATGGCAGCATGAATACTGCCCATTATTGAGTGTCTACTGTATGCCTGGTCCTGGCTGAGCCCTTCACATATGGTAATCCAGCTTCACCCCTTAAAATTGTGCAACCTCATATAATGTACTTAATCTTTCTAAGCCCCAGTTTCCTCATCCTCAGTAAAATGGTCTTGTTGTAAGAAGTAAATAAATAAATCCATGTGAAGTACTTACTGAATGTGTAGCCTTTGAATTATCTAATTTAATAATTTTCACAACAGTTATGAAATAATATTGTTATGTTCCCTACCTTACTGAGCTGAGCACCAAAGAATAGATGCTTTTGAACCATGATGTTGGAGAAGACTCTTGAGAATCCCTTGGACTTCAAGGAGATCCAACCAGTCCATCCTAAAGGAAATCAGTCCTGAATATGCATTGGAAGAACTGATGCTGAAGCTGAAACCCCAATACTTTGGCCTCCTGATGCAAAGAACTGACTCATTAGAAAAGACCCTAATGCTGGGAAAGATTGAAAGCAGGAGGAGAGGACGACAGAGGATGAGATGGTTGGATGGCATCACTGACTCAGTGGACATGAGTTTAAGTAAATTCTGGGAGTTGGTGATGGACAGGGAGGCCTGGCGTGCTGCAGTCCATGGGGTTGCAGAGAGTCTGACATGACTGAGCACCTGAACTGAGCTGAACACTTTACTGATTGAGGGTAAGAAGAGATAAAGACAATAGCAATGATCATTAATAATACTAATAACTGGGCTATGCAGGTTATATACATTATCACTATTCTCATTGGGGAACCAGCCTCAAAGAGATTAACGTCACTTGGCTGGATTGGTGGAGCCAAATTTCAAACCGAAGTTATCTGAGAGGAATATCTGTTTCTTTCCATTACACCAAGCTGTCTCCCTCCTTGAGGCTGAGTGAATGAATGTGTGCATGCATGCTCAGTAGTGCCCCAGTCTTTGCGACCCCATGAACTGGAGCCTGCCAGGCTCCTTTGTCCGTGGAATTTTCCAGGCAAGAACCCTAGAGTGGGTTGCCATTACCTTCTCCAGGGAATCTTCCCAATCCAGGGATCGAAAACATGTCTCTTGTGTCTCCTGCATTGCCAGGAAGACCCTTTTATCTCTGTGCCACCATGAAGGCCCTCCCCCTTGAGAGTTTGGTCTAAATAGTAGAAATCACATTTCAGTGAAATTTTAACCAAATTGGCCAGTAGGTTTTGGCTTGTGTTCTACACTTGACCAAATCAGTAAGCTTCGCGTCTTAAGATTATGATTTTTAAAATTTCTTTACTTAAGTGGTATCTTTTTTCTCTAGTGCTATGCTTTTTTTCTATTTCTTCTCTTGGTTAAAAAGTTAAAGTGATTTTAAAAGTAGGCTTTAAGTGTGTTTCTTGATATTAAAGCCTGTCTCAGGAAATGACTCGGGGGGGAAGGGTGGGGCGGGGTGCCCATATGGATTGAGCGAAGGCAGGTCCTGCAGCACCAGGCCAGTGTTCTCTTACTTAAGCAACAAGTTTCAAAACAACAGAATACTGATGCAGACGCAAGTAAGAACCGAGTTTCTTAGAGTGACGTTCAGACATGATTCTGCATTAAATTCCTTTGGTAATTAGGAAAGGTGAAGAATGCTGGGCAGGACTGGCTGAATTCAGACATTTGAAGGTCAGAGCCAACCATCCACGGTGTAGTAAGTACACCATGGGGTCCACAGGCACAGTATAAGTTGGAACATCTCATTTTCATATATGACTTTTTCTGCTCCTCATCGTCTTTAGAACCAGCATCCAGAATCAGATTGGAGCTCTTTACAAATAAGAAGTCAGACAAGAGGAAATCTCTTACAGCCAGCCAGTCAAGGAGAGGCTGAGAACAGAGAGGATAGGAAATTATAGTCAGGAGAGACCAAGTGTCTCTCACGCTCTAATCCTTTTAAGTTCAGTTTATGTGAGAAATCCAAACCTATAAACTCAATGACCCAGAGACCCCAAAGGTCTTTTCCCCCTCTACAGCCCACCGGCTAAATCACAAGGTGGAGATGTTACGGTAGAGGAAAAATCTTGGATTTCCTCTCAGCCTGCATGATGCTGTTAATCCAACTTTACAACACAGAGAACCTTAGGCGACATTTGTATATCCTGGTCCTGGTTAGAACCAAGCTCCTCAGTGAGATAGTAGGGACGGCAGGGGAAATAAAAATCATACTAATGGCCCAACTGTTGAGGACTTAGGAGGCGGCCCTCTTTAGCCCAGCACTTTATGTGTAGCATCTTATTTGAGCTTACAACCTAAGAGGTAGGTCCTCTTTTATCCCCATTTTGTAGATGAGGAAACAGAGGCACAGAGAGGTTGAATGATTTACCAGGAGTGTTCACTAGGACAGAGGCATGGTACTGTATCCTAACTGCTCTGCTCAGCAGTTTCAGAGGTTTGGTCCCAGTTAGTCAAAGGCTCCCATGTGGTAGTAGCCAACCAATTAATTCAGTTAGATACACTTATGTGGAAAACAGCAACAGAAAAAGGGAGTATGTATTGCCCACATGCCTTTGATGTTTGATTATGGCTATGACTGTGTCTCAGTTGAAACTGATCAGCAGCAAGTGTCTGAAAAACAAACAGATCACAATCTGGTAATGACTGATTGTTTCAGTTTATAGGGATCCTACGCTTTTTTTCTGGGATGGGGACAAACCCAACACAGTGACAGCCAGTTCTGCTCTGTGTTGTTAAAAGCAGTTGACTGTAGGGTAGTCACCATGTGCCAAGCACTGATTTGGCATTTTCCATACATTTTCTCATTTAACCATCACAGTAATCCCAGCCAGTACAATGGTACCTTCTGTGAACCCACTTTCCAGGTGAGATGAGTGATGTATAGAGTGAATTGAGGCTTCAAAGTAAAATCTGTGTGACCTCAGAGCCTGAGATATCCCTGTATTAGTTATAATTTCAAAAGAAACAGAACCTCTAGGATACGTATAAATATATATAAGGAGATTTATTACAGGAATTGGCTCATGCAGTTACAGAGACTGCGAAGTCCCCCAATTTTGCCACCTGTAGTGGAGATCAGGGAAGCTGGTGGTGTAAGTCAGCCCAAGTTCAAAGGCTCGAGAACCAGGGGAGCCAGTGGTTTAAGTCCCTGTCTTAGTCTGAAGGTCTAAGAACCAGGAACACCAGTGTCCAAGGGCAGAAGATGAATGCCTCAGCTCAAGCTAAAGGAGAGCATATCTGCCCTTACTTGGCTCTTTTGTTTTACTCAAGTCCTAACAAATTGGATGATGTCCACCCCTAGTGGTGAGGGCCATCTTTACTCCACTTACAGATTCAAATGCGAATCTCTTCCTGAAGCGACCCCACAGACACACCCAGAAATAACGTTTTACCGGTGATCCAGGTATCCTTTAGTCCAGTCAGTTCAGTTCAGTTCAGTCTCTCAGTCGTGTCTAACTCTTTGCAGCCCCATGGACTGAAGCATACCACGCTCCCCTGTCCTTCACTGTCTCCTGGAGTTTGCTTAGATTCATGTCCATTGAGTTGGTGATGCTATCTAACCATCTCTTCTTCTGCCAACCACTTCTCCTTTTGCTTTCAATCTTTCCCAACGTCAGGGTCTTTTCCAGTGAGTCTGTGCTTCACATCAGGTGGCCAAAGTATTGGAGTTTCAGCTTCAGCATCAGTCCTTCTAGTGAATAGTCAGGACTGATCTCCTTTATGATAGAGTGGTTGGATCTCCTTGCAGTCCAAGGGACTCTCAAGTCTTCTCCAACACCACAGTTTAAAAGTATCAATTCATCGGTGTTCAGCTTTCTTTATAGTCCAACTCTCGCATCCATACATGACTACTGGAAAAACCATAGCTTTGACTAGATGGACCTTTGTTGGTAAAGTAATGTCTTTGCTTTTTAATATGCTGTCTAGGTTGGTCATAACTTTTCTTCCAAGGAGCAAGCGTCTTTTAATTTCATGGCTGCAGTCACCATCTGCAGTGATTTTGGAGCCCCCCAAAATAAAGCCTCTCAATGTTTCCACTGTTTCCCCATCTACTTGCCATGAAGTGATGGAACCGGATGCTATGATCTTAGTTTTCTGAATGTTGAGTTTTAAACCACCTTTTTCACTCTCCTCTTTCACTTTCATCAAGAGGCTCTTTAATTCTTCTTCACTTTCTGCCATAAAGGTGGTGTCATCTGCATATCTGAGGTTATTGATATTTCTCCTGGGAAACTTGATTCCAGCTTGTGCTTCATCCAGTCCAACATTTCTCATGATGTACTCTGGATGTAAGTTAAATAAGCAGGGTGACAATATATAGCCTTGACATACTCCTTTCCTGATTTGGAACCCATCTGTTGTTCCATGTCCATTTCTAACTGTTGCTTCCTGACCTGCATACAGATTTCTCAGGAGGCAGGTCAGGTGGTCTGGTATTCCTATCTCTTGAAGAACTTTCCACAGTTAGCCCAGTCAAGGTAACATTTAAAAGTAATCATCATACTTGCCTTTCCAACAGGGAGTAGTTAAGGTCGAGGTCAGTGGGAAGACACAGGAGACTCAAAGTCCAGCTCTAACTTGGTGTTTTCACACTTAGCAATCCTATGATAGTTCCTTGTCCCAATCTGGACTTCAGTCTTTTCCATTCAGAGCTGGAGATATTGCCCTAATTCAACTACAGACCACTAATTACTCTTTCAAAGACTTGGAACTTACCATGATAGAAGCTTAAAGTCTCTTTTTTCTGAAAAACTATATGTTATAGGCATTCTGTTGTCATAGAAGCCACATATGAAAAGTCTTAAGGACCTCAGTTGCCCTGCAGAAATGCATTTGATAGTGATATTCAAATTTGTCTTATAAATAAAATCCCAGTGTTCCACAAAAAAGCCTTCTCCCTACTCCTGGTATGAGAACTGCTTCACTTAATAATATCTTTAAATTTATCCCTTCTGACATTAAATTTGACAAGCCTAGGACCATGTTTCTCAGGGAAAGATCAAAAGGGGACAGGGGAATAACTTATGTAATGAACACATTGTGTTCCATATATCTATTGCTTTTTTAATACAAGCAAAATTTTGGCTGGTAAGGGTACCCAGAAGATAGACAAAGTATTGTAAGATGCTTAAAATATGCTGAGAAACAAGTACACCAATGATAATTAATAAAGCATATCATTGAATAAAACAGGTAGTTAGTTTTGATTATAGAAATACAAACAGGACCTAATTAGCAGAACTTTTCATTACTATCTCTTGGTTGAGGACAGTCAACATTTGGTATTTTGCTATCACACCCATGTGCATAATTGCTTAGTTGATTTTGGCCAGACAGACTGGATGGCAGTCAAGATGTACAAACAGTTGAGGGCAGTCACAGTGCTGAAGTTTTTGTATTCATATAATTTCTAGTGAGTCAAAGACAACATGTGTATAAATTGAAAAAGTTCTATGTTATCAAACCAAGCTTCTTGTAAGAATTGCCTCCATCTGATGTCTGTATTCCAGCAGTTTCTGTAATTGCGTAGGAATGACCCTTCATCCCATGCTTTCCATTACTCCAGGATGCAAAAGAGGCTGAGTTGCTGAGTCAGCTGCAATCTGGCTTCCTTTGTCATCAATCCACCGCATCAGTCACTTAGTATAGAGTTTTCAGTCACCGCCATGTTGCCAAAGACGATAGATATATTTTCTTTGCTCTCCTTCTTGACTTCTTTAGTGATTGTTCCTCTGTCTACTGCCCCTCCTCCTTAAGAACACATTTTGTTCTGTGATGCCCCTCTCCTGGTTTTCTTTCTGCCCTTGTGGTTACACCTTCTCCATTTCCTTTGCCCATGTTCGTCCTCCTGCCCACTTGAAATGGGACTTCATTAGTGATCAGACACATTTTCCCCTCCATGAATAATTACTATAAACTCATACCTGTAACGATTGTAATGAAGCTATAGCTTCCTTTACATTCTTACTGGCAACGCCTTTTGCCACAGATCTTGTCACTTGTCTCCTGCATTATTTTAAGGCCTTCCTCATTTTTCTCCTTGCTCCCAATTTGACATCCCCTCTTCAATTTGTTCTGTACTAGTATTTCTAGATTGCAGATGTGATCCCATTTGTTCTTTGTTCTCTGTCCTCTAGACTTCTCTTTACAAAGTCATTTTGACTATAGGCTATTAGGGTAGTTTATAACTCCCCAGGGCTAAGTGACTCCAGAGGCTAGGTTCATAGAGGTGATGGCTGCTGTCACAAGCACAGGTTTGCTTCCTAGGGGAAAGCTGTACCAAGGTTAAAATGAAGGCTAAAGATTGGTCCTAAAACCAAATGAAATAAGAATCAAATGGATACCATTCGGTTAATTTCTGAGAGGAAAGCAATAAAACAGAGAAGTTAGGACCAATCTTGGTTGGCTACATGAACTTGCAGTCTGTTTTCCTTACATGTAGAAGGGGAATAATGGGTTATAAAATAATGAGCATGTTTTAAAACCCCAGGTCTCCTGCCTTGACAGGTAGTAGACACTATTCAATGTCCCAATGGCCAGCTACAAACACTAGGCTGAACAAAAGCTACCAGAAAGAAGCCATGTTCAAAATGTAGATCTGGTGTTCCCTGTTGACCCAGGTGATGGCAGTTTGCTTGTTGTTTGCTTCATGAAGGCGGAAGGTGGGCCTGTTTTGTTCCCCATTGGATCCGTGGTGCTTGCAACAGCCCCTGGCACATGATAGGCATTAGGTGACCTTCCTTTTTTATACAGCTGGTTTATACTGTGTTCATTTCTGCTGTACAGCTAAATGATTCAGTTATATATATATATACACACACACACACACACACATATGTATACATCCTTTTTTATTTATTCTTTTTCATTATGGCTTTTTATAGGATACTGAATATACTCCTGTGTGCTATACAGTAGGACCTTGTTGTTTATCCATTCCACATACAATAACTTACACCTAACCCCAACTTCTCACTCTATCTCTCCCCAGTGCTCCGACTCGGCCACCACAAGCCTGTTCTCTATGTCCATTGGTCTATTTCTGTTTCATAGATAGGTTCATGTGTATCATATCATGTCACATGTAACTGTTAGCATATGATATTTGTCTGTCTTTCAGACTTTCTTCACTTAGTATGATACTCTCTCGTTGCACCCGTGTTGCTGCAAATGGCATTTACGTCACTGCTCTTCTTTATCTAGTCATCTGTGGATGGACATTTAGGTTGCTTGCAAGTCTTAGCTATGGTGAATAGCGCTGCTGTGAACATAGGGGTATATGCGTGTTTTTATATCAAAGTTTCGTCAGGACATATGCCCACGAGTGGGATTGCTGGATCATATAGTAACCCTATTTTTACCTTTCTGAGGAACTTCCCTACTGTTTTCCACAGTGAGTATACCAAAATTTACGTTCCCACCAACAGCATAGGAAGGTTCCCTTTTCCCCACATTCTCTCCAACATTTATTATTTGTAGAGTTTTTAATGATAGTCATTCTGACGTGTGAGGTGGTTCATCATTGTAGTTTTGATTTGCATTTCTGTAATAATTAGTGATGTTGAGCATCTTTTCATGTGCCTATTGGCTATTTGTGTGTCTTAATTGGGGAAATATCTATTTAGATCTTCTGACAATTTTTAGATTGGATTGTTTGGGTATTTTTGGTCTTGAGTTGTATGAGCTGTTTGTATATTTTGAAAATTAAGCCTTTATTGGTTGCATTGTTTGCAAACATTTTTTCCCATTGTCTAAATTGTCTTTTCTTATCATTTCCTTTGCTGTGCAAGAGCCTGTACATTTGATTAGATCCCATTTGTTTATTTTTGTTTTCATTTCTGTTGCCTTGGGAGTCTGACCTAAGAAAACATTGGTACAATAGATGTCAGGGGATGTTTTGCCTATAATCTCTTCTAGGAATTTTATGGTGTCATGTCTTATGTTTAACTCCTTAAGTCATTTTGAGTTTATTTTTGTGTATGGTGAGAGGGTATGTTCTAATTTCATTGATTTACATTTGGCTCTCTGGCTTTCCCACCACAGCTTCCTGAAGAGACTCTCTTTACCCCATTGTTAATTGACCATAGATGCATGGATTTATTTCTGGGTTCTCTGTTCTGTTCCGTTGATCCATATGTCTGTTTTTGTATCAGTACCACACTGTTTTGACTACTGTAGCTTTGTAGTATTATCTGAAACCTTCAGAGATTATGCCTCCTGCTTTATTATTTTTCTGCAGGATTGTTTTGCTAATTCCCGGTATTTTATGGTTCCATATAAATCTGAAGATTATTTGTTATAGATCTGTAAAATAAAAAAAAGTCATTGGTAATTTGATGAGGATCACATTAAATATATAGATTGTTTTAGGTACTAGGACCATGTTAGCAATTTTAATTCTCAGTAAATTTTTCCTGAACTAAATGAGTGAATGACCCAAAGTAATTTGATAAAGTTTGCAGAAAATGGCTAAGAACATCATTGCAGAGACTGTGTGAGAGTCCTCAATCACATTTGGGAGAAACTAGTGAAATGATCAGGAGAGTTTGTGGGGCAGGGGTGGCAGTGGGAAAAAGAGCTAATTAGCATATTTGATGCTGGCAAATATTTAGCAAAATAATGATTATTTTTTAAACAACCTTGCAAACAACCTTGCAAGTTTGACATTTTTTATTGTTTTGAATTGAGGGATTTTAAGTTCTTATTTGGTGCTTTATAACTAAAGATGGGATAAAAATGTAAATTGAAACTGATTGAATTAAGCAGTGAAACAAATACAAGCAGAAAAACCTGTTACATGAGCTCTTATGACACACATGAAGAACTGAAAGCCTCATGAGCTCTTGGCAACTTCCTCCAGGACAGATTGTTTTTCCCTTGCATTACACAAATCTAAATGTTTGTAAAACTCTCGAGAAAATATGGCAACCACATGAATGCAGTCGGTAACAGCTTTCTTTTTATAGGTGGTGGCGCTCTGTTAATGAGATATTTATAGTGTCAGTACCATCATTCCAGATTTGTCACAGAACGTTTAATATCCACCTGGATATTGCACCGTGTAACCACTGGAATGCATAAATATTTCTTACCAACATAACCAATAGCTCATATTGAACCAATACCATGTAATTCTCTTTTTTCACTTTTTAAAACAGTCATATATATGTCATCACATGTACTTTCTTTCTCTCTCATGTACACCTCATCCCACCTCTTTATTAACCTGCTGTGCCTTAGTAATTATTATAATAAAGATCCCACCTGTAAAGCTTCTTCTGATCCAGCAGTTACTCTCCTGTGTCTATACCGCTCCAAGGTGCTGGAGGTTTCTTCTCCTGGAGTGCAGTGAACCTAATGAAGGTCATCTCTTTTCTAGACTCTTGCTGCCACATATGAACTCTCTCTGGCAAAGTTGGGGATCTTTGCCTCTTGGTCCCCAAGCTCTCTCTGGAGAAAGTATCCTCCCTTCTCCAAGGATTAAGCTAGAGAGTTAGAGGTCATCTAGGTCAAAGAAATAAACCTGCATCTTAGCCCTCTTGGCATGCCTTTGACCCCTCTCACACAGGTCGAGAGTTCTTTTCTGATTTCAGGAGCAAAAAAATCCCTTGCTCTAGCTGAATATATTTACTCCTGAATTTATTGCTTATATCATGAATCCTTCCTATTCCATCATTGTCTTGACCAGTGCTGTTCAACAGAAATATAACATGAGCCACATATGTAATTTTCTAATAGATTTATTTTTAAAGGAAATGGGTAAAATCAATATTTCCAGTATACTTTACTCAGCCAAGTAGCATATTGTTATTTTGATATGTAATCAATTTTTAAAAACAGTGAAGTATTTTGAGTCCCTTTTTCTGAAATCTAGCATGCAGCGTGCACTTACACTGTACGCACAGTCAGCCATTCAGTAGAAACTCAGCGCCAGTAGCCACCATGTTGTCAGCACTGTCTGTGACTTGAGTCTTCCTTTCCATTCCTTCATTGTCTGACTTTCAGAGTACAAATTCCAGAAGAGCCTTCTTTTTATCTGCTTTTCTATTCCCTGAGGCAGTGACCCAGAATAGATAATTTCCCCAATGGGAAATACAGTTATGGGATAAAAGGAGTAGGGGAACAAAGGTTAGTAATTCACAGATGTTACCTCACTATCATTGATAAATTATTTGATTTATTTATAATAAACTTAGCATTTACTATTTATTATATTTTGCTATTTATATTTTATTACATGAATATAATACATATTCAGTTCAGTTCAGTTCAGTCGCTCAGTCGTATCTGACTCTTTGCGACCCCATGAACCACAGCATGCCAGGCCTTCCTGTCCATCACCAACTCCCGGAGTCCACCCAAACCCACGTCCATCAAGTCAGTGATGCCATCCAACCATCTTATCCTCTGTTGTCCTCTTCTCCTCCTGCCCTCAACCTCTCCCAGCATCAGGGTCTTTTCCCATGAGTCAGCTCTTCGCATGAGGTGGCCAAAGTATTGGAGTTTCAGCTTCAACATCAGTCCTACCATTGAACACCCAGGAGACTAATCTCCTTTAGGATGGACTGATTGGAACTCCTTGCAGTCCAAGGGACTCTCAAGAGTCTTCTCCAATATCACAGTTCAAAAGCATCAATTCTTCAGCACTCAACTTTCTTTATAGTCCAACTCTCACATTCATACATGACCACTGGAAAAACCATAGCCTTGACTAGACGGACCTTTGTTGGCAAAGTAATGCCTCTGCTTTTTAAAATGCTGTCTAGGTTGGTCATAACTTTCCTTCCAAGGAGTAAGCGTCTTTTAATTTCATGGCTGCAATCACCATCTGCAGTGATTTTGGAGCTCAGAAAAATAAAATCAGCCACTGTTTCCATTGTTTCCCCATCTATTTGCCATGAAGTGATGGGACCAGATGCCATGATCTTAGTTTTCTGAATGTGGAGCTTTAAGCCAACTTTTTCACTCTCCTCTTTCACTTTCATCAAGAGACTTTTTAGTTCTTCTTCACTTTCTGCCATAAGGGTGATGTCATTTGCCTATCTGAGGTTATTGATATTTCTCCCGGCAATCTTGATTCCAGCTTGTGCTTCCTCCAACCCAGCATTTCTCATGATGCACTCTGCATATAAGTTAAATGAGCACGGTGACAACATACAGCCTTGTACTCCTTTCCCTATTTGGAACCAGTCTGTTGTTCCATGTCCAGTTCTAACTGTTGCTTCCTGACCTGCATACAGGTTTCTCAACAGGCAGATCAGGTGGTCTGGTATGCCCATCTCTTGAACAATTTTCCACAGATTATTGTGATCCACACAGTTGAAGGCTTTGGCATAATCAATAAAGAAATAGATGTTTTTCTGGAATGCTCTTGCTTTTTCGATGATCTGGCGGATATTGGCAATTTGATCACTGGTTCCTCTGCCTTTTCTAAAACCAGCTTGAACATCTAAGTTCATGGTTCATATATTGCTGAAGCCTGGCTTGAAGAATTTTGAGCATTGCTTTACTAGCATGTGAGATGAATGCAATTGTGCGGTAGTTTGAGCATTCTTTGGCATTGCCTTTCTTTGGGATTGGAATGAAAACTGACCTTTTCTAGTCCTGTGGCCACTGCTGAGTTTTCCAAATTTGCTGACATATTGAGTGCAGCACTTTCACAGCATCATCTTTCAGGATTTGAAATAACTGGAATTCCATCACTTCCACTAGCTTTGTTCATAGTGATGCTTCCTAAGGCCCATTTGACTTCACATTCCAGGATGTCTGTATATTAACTAACATATGTTATTGATTATAAGTGCTATCCTACTATTATGTTTTGAGTGCCTATTATGTACACTTTCTAAATCTTCTTTCTAGGACTTTCAACAACCCTAAGAAGATAAATTCAATTTATCAACCAAAGATACAGGCTCATAGATATTAAGTAACTTGCACACAATCAGGATCAACAGAGCCAGAATTTCAAACCCAAATCATCCTGGTGACCCCCAAATCCTTTGCCACTTCCACAGAGCCATACCAACTTCTTTTTCTTCTTGTTGGACATAGTTTTGTTTGTTTCTCCCTCTACATCATGACTTTAACAGAGCATGTAGGTAAGACTGCCTTCTGCCCCTTCTTGACTTTGGTTGAATTAGCTCTCGGAGTCAACTGACAGAGGAAACCAGTGAGGCCACAGAGCATTGCTAGCGTGACTGGTCCAACCAGTGATTGCCCTGGCCTTTGCCGCCATCTCAGAGTGGGGCCAGAGCTGCTTCCCATGTCAAGAGAACCTTCATTTCTGATAAATGACAGTGGTTGGGATTGAAAAGTTTATGTCCAGCCTTTGGCAGCAAACTACAGGTTCACTCCCTCAAAGTGACTGCCTGCAGTTCACAGGGACAATTGGATGTGAGTACTGGGTTCTCAGCCATCACTTGGGGTGCAGTAGAGACCTGACTCGGAATTTCAACCCTTGCTTAATCTTTTCTATTATAATTTTCATTCTTTATCTGAAGACAGCTCTTTCTTTCTGTTCTACTCTCCGCTACACAGATCTAATTTTCCTTTTCCCTTTTGTAGAGAGGGCAGTCCACCAAGTTCAAAGGACCACCTGAATTACCTCTTTCAGTTTTGTTTAACTCTTAGGTTGGCTTCCAGCATTTGTGTTAGATTTTCTCTTTCTTATTAACAATCCTGAGTTATATCGCTTTTTCACTTACCTACTACTACATAAATGATTATTTATACATATGTCTTCCTCACTTGTAACCACTTAAGGGAAGAGATCTTGTGTTATCAACTTGGTTTTCCTCTTTTCAATACGTTCATATGACATTTGCTCATCAAGTACCTCTCAGAGGCAGTCCAGTCACAGAAGACAAAAGAAGGACACAATTTGGCCCATATCCCAAGGAGCTTGGGGTAGTGTTTGTAAAAATAGAATGGTAATTAATTTTATATGAAAAACAGATTCTTTGGGCAAATACTTTTGAAAAACACTGTTTTAAACTAACCTCACCTCCACCCCTGGACGCTGCAGGACTTCTCAGAGCCTTTAATATGCTAATGTGCACCATGAATCTCCACGTGGGAGGATAAAATATGTAGTATTTCATGAAATGTTTTGACTGTAGAACTGTTTTTATGCAGTGGCATCTCATGGGACAAGTGTTTTGTGAAACATGCTTTAGAGGATGGTGGCTTAGACCTAGGAGAGGGAAGAGACATGGAAAAGTAATTGAAATAATGTCAGCTAACAATTATGGAGCTCTTACTCTGGTCCAGGTTCAGTGCAGATGCTGAGAAGAGGGAACCCTCCTGAGGGAGGTAAAGAAGATATCAGGTGGTGGAGGAGGGGACTCTTAAACTGCTGATTGAAGTCTGTGCAAAGACTTTTATAGAAATCTCTGTTGAAAAAATGAGTAAAAAAGGTATATCTGCATTCAAACTGATAAATACTGTAATTACAGATTTTAGTTGGCTTTTTGTTTGTTTTTCTGTTAAGGATCCAATTTGTAGAAAAACTCAATAGAATTGTAGTAGGCTGAATAATGGCCCCCAAGATGCCCATGTCCTAATCCCCAGAACCTATGATATCTTATATGGCAAAGGGGACTTTGCAGGTGTGGTAACATTAAGGATTTTAGGATGGGAAGAGTGTCCTGGATTATTCAGGTCAGCCCAGTGTTTTGAAGACAGAGGAAGGAGGACACACACCACGAGATGGAGGCAGTCTCAGAGCTGCAGAGGACAAGGAAGTAAATTGTCCCCTGGAACCTCCAGAAAGAACTCAGTCCTGGGGACACAAGAAGATAATAAGAATGTTGTTTTTAAGTCACCAAGTTCATGGTGTTTTGTTACAACAGTTGTGTAGCAAAGCAAACTAAGGCAGAAATATATTTTTTCTTTATTTTTAGAACCATAGTCTTAAAAATAATTGGCAACCCCAGATAGCTTTGGTTTGTGTAAGTCAGAGCTACCAGTGTTTGCCATATTGGAAATTCAAACTAAGATTGTGTTAAATAATTATTTGTGTACTTAAAATAGCAATAATAGAACATATGACATGTTAAACAAAAATGCATATTTTATGAAAGATATCTATTTTTTCCAAAAAAATTAGAAGGGTGGTATTATTTTATATTTTTGCAATTTTTTAGAACAACCAGCGTAAAGAAAGATAGGTGTGTTCTCCTAATTGCTTCTGCATTCAGTCTGTGATACTGTTACACATTATGTAGCCTCTGGAAACCTCCACTGTATATTTATGAGAGAATAAGGATGAAAGGGCAAATAATATCTTAATATCATCATGAAACCTCTTTTGACCTCACAGACCCCCACCCAATAAGACTCTTCAGGGATCTCCAGACCACACTTGTTTAAGCTACCTTGTGCTAGATAGGCAGTCTGACTTAATTCTGACAGCGGTTCTTTATGGTAGATACTAATATTAACCCTTTTCACAGGTGATGATGCTGAGATTTCTAAAAGGTCGATGAAATACCTCAGTCTGCATAGTGGTAGAGCCAGAATTCAAACCCAAGTAGCCTGACTCTATAGCCTGTGATGTTCTCTCCCCAGCTGTCCTGACCTATTGTTAATACAATAACAGTATTTTATTTATTTATTAACCTACATACATAGGGTTCCCTCCTTTATGTCCTTTCCTCTTCCAGGTTAGACCACATGCGAAGCACTTCAGCCCTCCCATCCCATTTTAATCTGGATCAGTTCAGTTCAGTTCAGTCACTCAGTCGTGTCCAACTCTTTGCGACTCCATGAACCGCAACACGCCAGGCTTCCCTGTCCATCATCAACTCCCGGAGTCCACCCAAACCCATGTCCATCGAGTCGGTGATGCCATCCAACCATCTCATCCTCTGTCGTCCCCTTCTCCTCCTGCCCTCAATCTTTCCTAGCATCAGGATCTTTTCCAATGAGTCAGTTCTTCGCATCAGGTGGCTGAAGTATTGGAGTTTCAGCTTCAACATCAGTCCTTCCAATGAACACCCAGGACTAATCTCCTTTAGGATGGACTGGTTGGAACTCCTTGCAGTCCAAGGGACTCTCAAGAGTCTTCTCCAATATCACAGTTCAAAAGCATCAATTCTTCAGCACTCAACTTTCTTTATAGTCCAACTCTCACATCCATACATGACCACTGGAAAAACCATAGCCTTGACTAGACGGACCTTTGTTGGCAAAGTAATGTCTCTGCTTTTTAATATGCTGTCTAGGTTGGTCATAACTTTCCTTCCAAGGAGTAAGCATCTTTTAATTTCATGGCTGCAATCACCATCTGCAGTAATTTTGGAGCTCAGAAAAATAGTCAGCCACTGTTCCCATCTATTTGCCATGAAGTGATTGGACCAGATGCCATGATCTTAGTTTTCTGAATGTTGAGCTTTAAGCCAACTTTTTCACTCTCCTCTTTCACTTTCATCAAGAGGCTCTTTGGTTCTTCACTTTCTGCCTTAAGGGTGGTGTCATCTGCCTATCTGAGGTTATTGATATTTCTCCCGGCAATCTTGATTCCAGCTTGTGCTTCCTCCAACCCAGCATTTCTCATGATATACTCTGCATATAAATTAAATAAGTAGATATCCACTTTTAAGCTATTAACAAATTGTAGGATCACAAAGCTGGAAGGCAATTAAAAATGTTCACCACCTCCTCATACCTTTCAAAAGGCTGCAGCCCAGAGGATAAATGTCACTTGCATGTGATCACATGACCCAGGTAGTGATTAGCAGAACTAGAAGCAGAGCTCTAGTTCTGACTGTTGAATTGTGATTCTCCTATGACACCATGTTACACTGGATCTCACCACTGAAGCAAAGATTTTTTTTAAATATAATAGAAAAATGACAACTGTCCTCTCATGGCGTTTCCACTTTGACAGCCTCCTGTCAGTGTCTGTTTTCTAAAAGGGTAAGGAATGGCTGAAATTGTGAAGGTTTTGAGGTCAAGTAATGAAGGAGACCGCTTTAATCACTTGTAGGGATGATGTTCAACTCCATTACGAAAGTGTCATCAGCCCCCGATACCAAGTGGGCATTTAATAAATATTTACGGAGTGAATAAGTAAATGACTCACACCATCTCCTTATGCCACCTCTGCCTGTTTTTGTCAAGTCCCTTCTACAGAAGGTGGATGATTTTCACCTCTACTGAGGGAAGCCAGCTAGGAGTTTCTCACAGGCCAAGTGAGCTCCCTGGGAATCCCAACTTCAGGATTTGCCTTTTGTTTCCCTTTCACATTCCTGCTCAAGACCAAGGCCTCTACTCTCCCTGCCAGAAAAGAGGGAGGGGAACTTTGTTTTTTATTAGAAGAAGAGAAGAAGAAGAAGATAAAGTGCCTTTGTCATAGCTCTGCTTTATCTACAGCTTCCTCTAGAAGCCACCCACCCCTTCCCTTTAGATTGCAATAACTGGACCCTTTTTTAGTTTTTCTTATCAAGAGGGAAATAAGAAAAGAATTGCCTTTTCAAAGACTTCAGAAGTCATCAGATTGTGGCTCTGGAAGGGGGGAAGTGTTCAGACATTTAGGGAGTCAGGCCCAAGGAAGGTTGCCTCCTAGTTACGGCACACCTGCTCCCAGAGAAGGCTCTGATTCCTGTGTCTGGGGACGGGGGGTTACCGATGCAGCTGTTTGCTTTAGGAAAGTAGCTTGCACTGTAAATACCCCAAGGTATTGTGCCTGGTGTACAAAAATCTTGGTTCCAGAGCAAATACATAAATCTGACCCTGACAGGGGGAGCTTAGAGGGCCACATGTTCAAAACTGTTCAATGTTTTCTTTATAAAAGTAGATTGCCTTGCCCTGTGGACTTAGGGGATCCTGTTTGCTTTTTTCATTTCAAATCCATGGGCTCTGAGAAGAATTGAAGGCAAGCAGGTTACACCAGGTGCTTTGAGGACAATGAAAAACGGCTGCTGGACCTAAAAGCATTAGTCATTTGGGGAATTTTTTCCTCTTTTTCAAATGAGACCTGGTGGAATTAGATGCTCAGAGAAGTTATTACCATTTAACTGAATCAGGTGGCTTCTCAGGCAGTGTCTGTAATGGACCAAGTTCAGTGGGTGCTGTCAGAACTCTGGTTTGTTTCATGAGAAAAGAGATAGCCAAGCAGATATGAATTCTCCCCTGTCCTCCCTGCCAAAAATATCAGTGAAGTTGTTACATTCTGATAAAACCTCTCTCACAACTTTTCCACACTTGTAGTCCCAGATGCAGATGAAAATAAGGCTTCTTAGTCCCAAGAAAGAGTCCAAACCAAAACTTGTGCTGAAATTAGTCAACCCTAAATCAAGGACCCAACAAATTACTCAAACATTTTCTATTCTGACAGTTCTGTTCTTTATAGCCACCTCCCTTTGTTACTTTAATTTCTTCCCCCTCCAAAAAGAATGGTGAAAATTTATGGCTAGGAGAAATAACTGATTACTGCTGGCAAGTTAACTGAAGGGACCGATTGTTCCATATGGCAAGAATCACAGGGCTGGAGAGCCATTCACCACGAAAGACTGATGTGCGAAAGGGCAGAGCAATGGTCCCTCCATTGTGTGATGAAGAGTTTCATGTTTGATTCCAAATTCCTAAAGGCAGCCTGGTGTACAACAGGCCAAGGCATGGGGAGAGCATGAGGAAGCGAGGTGTGTGCTTCACACGCAAGATCAGGGTCAATTTCCAGGAGACAAAGGTTTCCTGTTCACTTTTGTTAGAATGGTCGAGACCTTTTGCACAGTTGTCAAGACAGGATGAGCTGAATGCCCATTTTGGCATTTTCACATGAAATCTGAATGACCCCAGGGCTCATTAGACTTTAGGAATGAGGTCACAGAGACCCCCTGGGCCACCCACACACATACACCAAAGTGTTTCAGAGGCGACTCCCATGTGCTTAAGTCAACTTTAACTGGACGCTGCTGCTACACGCAATTGCTGTGCATTGCTAAGATGTCTCAGCCACATCCTACCAGACCGTAGATCCCAACCACTGCTGTCCACTGTTCAGATTCTATCATCAATGTGTATGAGGACAAGGCAGAGCTGGGTTCCACCAAGAAGTGGGAGAATGCTTTATCTCACATTTTGTCATGTCACCCTGAGCAATACAGTATGTGACCATGATCCCACACCACCCGCTTCCCAGAATAACTGCAGCTTTTCCATGCAGCACTCCATAAGACTGGGGAAGAGAACCCACCTTGCTTTGATTTCCCCCTCCTGCCCCTAGGTGCCTGTTCTCAAAACTTCCTTCTTAGTGAATTCTTTTTCTAACAGAATCTAACCATTCCTGCACATGATACTCCAGGAAAACACTGACCCGTCAGTCAGTGAAACCCAGCTAGACCTTGAACCTCAGTGAAGACTGACACATTACTCACAGTAGGTCCAACCAGGAGCTCATTTAAAAGGGATTTAATTTGTGTGGGTGAGTCTCTCCCTGACTTACTCTGTCATTACTTAGTCACTTAACATGTTTATTGTATGTGTTACTAAGAATGAGAAAGTCATAGAATAAGAAAATGTTATAAGTAGGAGGGAGCCACAAGATGAGCTAGTCCAGCCAACTATGGGAAGGAGAAACCTCAAACCTTATGTCTTCCGTGTGGTGGTAATAACAATAGCAACTCTAATCACTAACAGGTGTCAATTGCTTTAGAATTTATGAAGCATTTTACATACATTATTTCATTTAGATAATAAACTGAACCCAACCCTCTGGACCCCAAGTTGTTAAATAGCAATGAAATGAAACTTTCTGTTTCTAAGTAGGGAAGTCTTTAAAAAAAAAACTTATTAAAAATAGCTCCAAAGGCAATTTAAACATCAAAGAGCTTTTTATGAAACAGCATTTTGATGAGTTAAGTGTAAATGAATCAGGAACATATGGATTAAATTTTCTTTAAAATAAACAAGGATTTAAAAATTAAGAGGCAAAGTAGTTTGAAAATACATCTGACTTGATCCAAAGTGTCTGACCACAGAAAGGAACCAGGACTTTGTAAACCAGGGAGGTTAAAAATGGTCATCTTGTTCCCTAGAGTTCTCATCTTAGATTCTAGCTAGAGAAAAACTCTACAGACCTTAATTCCTAAATGAGTGGACACCTATAAGTTATTTTGAAATTTCCTTTTATGAAATTATTGTCTTAATACCAGATGACTACAATCGTGAATTAAGCTATCCACAGTTTGAGCATGCTCTGGGAGATGGTGAAGGACAGGGAAGCCTGGCATGCTGCAGTCCAAGGGTCACAAAGAGTCAGACGGGACTGAGCGATTGAACAAAAAAAAAATATTGATAATACCATAGAGCTTCTGTTTTTCTGACATGATTTTTGCTCTTCTGTGGGATTGCCTTTAGGAACAACGTGCTTAGTTTTCAAAGATGTTTCCAGGTTTCTCTTTCTCTCTCTCTTTATAAACATTTGTATATTTATATTGAGACATCTCTCCTTTTCTTTTTTCTTCCAAAATTAGTAGACAGCCCACAGAGTATCAGAAAATTACTAGAGCTAATCAGTGAATTTAGCAAAGGTGCAGGATACAAAATCAACACACAGAAATCACTTGTATTTCTACATATTAACAATGAAAAATCAGAAAGAGAAATTAAGGAATCAATCCCACTCACCATTGCAACAAAAAGAATTAAATATGTAGGAATAAACCTACCTGAGGAAACAGAAGAATAGTACACAGAAAATTATAAGATACTAATGGAAGAAATCAAAGACACATAAACAGATGAAGAGATATTCCATGTTCCTGGGTAGGAAGAATCAATATTGTGAAAATGACTGTACTATCAAATGCAATCTACAGATTCAATGCAACCCCTATCAAATTTCCAATGGCAATTTTCACAGAACTAGAAGAAAAAATTTCACAATTCATATGGAAACACAAAAGACCCCGAATAGCCAAAACAGTCTTGAGAAAGAAGAATGGGGCTAGAGGAAGTCAGGAATCCTGACTTCAGATTATACTACAAAGCTAAAGTCATCAAGACAGTATGGTACTGGCACAAAAACAGAAACATAGACCAATGGAACAAGATAGAAAGCCCAGAAATAAATCCATGCACCTATGGGTCCCTTGTTCTTGACCAAGGAGGAAAGAATATACAATGGGGCAAAGACAGCCCCTTCAATAAATGGTGCTGGGAAAACTGGACAGCTACATGTAAAAGAATGAAATTAGAGCACTTCCTAGCACCATACACAAAGATAAACTCAAAATGGATTAAAGACCTAAATGTAAGACCAGAAATTATAAAACTTGTAGAGGAAAACATAGGCAACACTTGATGACATAAAGCAAGATCCTCTATGACCCACCTCCTAGAGTAATGGAAATAAAAACAAAAGTAAACAAGTGGGACCTGATTAAACTTAAAAGGTTTTGCACAGCAAAGGAAACTCTAAGCAAGGTGAAAAGACAACCCTCAGAATGGGAAAAATAATAGCAAATGAAACAACTGACAAAGAATTAATTTCCAAAATATGCAAGCAGATAATACAACTCAATATCAGAAAAACAAACAACCCAATCTAAAAGTGGGAAAAAGACCTAAACAAACATTTCTGCAAAGAAGGAATATAGATGGCTAACAAACACGTGAAAAGATGCTCAATGTCGCTCATTATTAGAGAATTGCAAATCAAAACTACAATGAGATATCACCTCACACCAGTCAGAATAGACATCATTAAAAAGTCTATAAACAATAAATTCTGGAGAGGGGGTAGAGAACAGAGAACACTCTTGCACAATTGGTGGGAATGTAAATTGATACAGCCACTGTGAAATTTTTCTTTCCAATTTATTCATCAAAATTTTTGGTTGTTGACTGAGTCAGGTATTTTAAGATATGCAACTTAAAAAATCCACCTGGTTTGGGGAGCCACAGTTGTTTTCCAGTTATATAAGAACCCTGGTTTGAAGCCAGTAACCAGAGCTGACAAAGATTTGGTTTGCACAGATAATTTCCTTTTGTCCTGAAAAATGTTTGTCTTACTAACAGTTCTTTATTCGCCTTTATTGGATCCTACAATTGGCATGTTATGCAAACATTCCTTATGTTGAAAGATCAATTTTCCTCTCTCCAGCAACACACCTCAGGTTTCTGTTTCAAAAATTATTTTCCCCTCCCCTGGAGGTGAGATCCTCAGAGCAGTTGTTGCTTTTGGTCCAACCCTTCCTGTCTCTAAGTAAGTACTGCTTGGTGGAGTCATGATACTTAATAGATGTCTTGGAAAAGTTTTAGGCAGTGTCTGGGTGTCTGCAACAAAATTGAATTGAGACAGGGAGTTTCATAGTACCAAATATCCTCTGTCTCTCCGTGTCATC
Source organism: Muntiacus reevesi (assembly GCF_963930625.1). Taxonomy (NCBI): domain Eukaryota; kingdom Metazoa; phylum Chordata; class Mammalia; order Artiodactyla; family Cervidae; genus Muntiacus; species Muntiacus reevesi. Next base: position 93,376,713 of record NC_089252.1, read on the forward strand.
CATCCTTAACTGGGTTCCAGAAATCAGAGCAGCCTGAGACAGATTGTCAAAATGTGTCTTCAGCCTTCTTCCAGCTTCTCATATTATTAATGCCCACAGGGAGACTTGGGGCTTTCATGGGGTAGACCAGAAAACCTTGTACTTGAAGTCACACAGACATGGGTTTAAGATGTGCATTTACTAACATGTGGTGGATTCAAAAGAATTTAGCTCTACAAAACATGGCATTTAAAATTTTTTCAAGTCATTCCTGTGAGTGTGGTGTATTTAACATGTTCTGTTGTCTTAAATTCACTTGGAAGTTGTATCTTTTGGGTGCTTTTTAATGTCATCTTCATTGCATTCAGAAGATGCTGCCTTCTTAGGACCTGACCTTCATCTGTATAGACATGCTAGGCTGTTCTCCCCATGCCTGCATCTTTGCCCTCATGCTTCCTCTGTCTGGAATTTGCTCCCCCTCACTGGTCTTCATTCCTGCTATGCAAAAGCCTATTCATCCTCCAGGCCTGCCTTTTCCTAGAATCTCTTCCATGAAATGCTTGTTCAGAGGTGATGGCCTCTCCCCCTCAATTTCTCTGCCCCAGCTGTGCCCCTCCCCATGTGGTGTCACAGATTGTCAAGATTCAGTCCACATCAGTCTCATCTCCTCTTCTAAAACTGCTCTGTCCAATACAAGAGCTATAAGTTATGTGTTGCATCCTCATTTTAAATAATTAAACTTAAGTAATTGAAAATTCAGTTCCTTGGTTGCAGTAGCCACATTTCAAGTGCTCACAATTCACATATGAATAGGAGCTATCCTGTTTGACAGAGCAGTTAGGGAACATTTCCATCACTCCAGAAAGTTATGTTGAACCACATCACTCTAAACTGTATAGACATAGGGCAGCATGTTTCTGCTCTGTCTCTTCTACAAACTCTTCCCCACAATCTGCTCTACATGCCACAGTACCTGGCACATGAGGTACTGTTCACATCTGTCAACTTCCTGTCTTCCATAAGGCCCATTCAGAGCACTGATCGTGAAATCTTATCATTTTAAGTGCCATGTACTAATCTGAGTACTTGATGAGGTAGGTGTAACTAGTTTCATTTTAGAAATGACAGAATTAAATGAAGCGATCTGCTTAGGTCACAGGGGCAGTAGGTGATGAAGCCAGGATTTGAACTCTGGCCTTTCTGACTCCTTTCTGACTTTCTGACGGCTTTTATGATTAGCCATCATGCTCTGCAACAGGATTTCTCAGCCTTAGCAGTACTGAGAATATTGACTAGTGAGGGTTAGATAGTTCATTGCGGGGCTGTCCTGTGCACTGTAGGATGTTTAGCAGCATCCTTGTCCTCTTGGTTGTTCGAAGCCAGTAGTATTACCCACCTACCACCTACCCCCTTTGTGGCAACCATGAATATCTCCAGACTTTGCCCAATGTCCCCTGTGGGTACCCTCCTCCCCTATTCAGACCCATTTAAAGTTGGTCATATGGGTGAAGAGATGCCTTTCAAAATACTGACAACTTACTTCCAGCAAGTGAGAAGCAAGTTGACACTCTTCAATAGGGGAACCAAAAAAACTGTTCTTTTAATCTCCTGTGTAATCGGCCAGGCCAGCTTCCCATCTGGGAAATGTTCAGCGGCTGCTTCCTTTTATGTTCAGCAGAGATAGAGCCTCAGGTTGCTGACAGCCCAGATGCTTTGCAGTGCCCTGTGACTCCTGGTAACACCCATGGGCCCTGTTCCACAAGGCCAGGCAGCTAACTTTTCCTTGAGACCACCAGGTTTAGGCACAGTCTCCATAAGCAGCACCTCCATGGGAGGGGTGGATAGGGAGGAGTCGAAGAGATGTGAAAAGAAGGAATAAAGAGCTAGTATCTGGCATACCTTGAATGAGAGAAAAGCGTTCTGAGTTTTTGAAAGGGTGCAGGGCCAAGCCAATGGCTCCAAAACCAGAAAAGAACAAGCTTCCTGGGAATAAGATTTCAGGCTTTATAAGAAATCACAAGATGAATAAGGCAAATAAGATGATCGTTTTAAAAACCACAAGATCTTCTTCCTAAGACAGCTCTGTCCCTACTGTAGATTCAGCCCTGTCACACACCCGTCTCTCCTGGCTTCTCCTTCATTTGGTTGTTACCTAAGTATGGTGACTGCAGACACCGCGTAAGAAAAGCATTTATTTTACAGAAGTTATAACTAAGACAACAGGTCTCTACTAGCACTCTGAGGAATGCCACAGACAAAAAATGGGTCCTATGAGCTGGAGGAATGCTGACTTTTCTTTCTCCTTTCTGGTGTTTTCAATGCACACTAGTATATAGAGGCTCTTAGAATGTCTGTAGCAAAGAAATGTGAATCACAAGCAAAGAAATCTTCTCTGGCTAACTTGAGCAAAAGGCGATCATACCTACCCAGCAAGCCCTTGGGAAAGAAGAGAGATAGGAGAGATGGCAGGTATGAAAGCATTTTTAAATGTTGAGGGTAGAAGTACAAATATGTGGTAAAATTCAACAAGGCTGCAGGAAAATTGTGTTGTAGAATCACTGGGTACAGAACAAACTTCCCAGGCTCAAAATTAACACACACACACACACACACACACAAAGATGTCTCTCCAAGAGCATATAAAGCTTTATTCTTTCAAAAATAATCTGTTTGAAGAGTTTTATTTTAGGTTCAGAATTTCTTATGTTCTCCACGTCTCTATTTTTAGGCATTCCAACTCCTGACTCTAATTAAGGAAATTATACTCAGCTCTTAACAAGTAAAATCCAGAGCATGAGCAGTTATAATTTATGAATAATAATATTCGTTAGGCTGAAGCAGTAACAGGCAGGACCTGACCTGGATCTGTTTCCTCCTTTTTCCCCTACTCCCCACCTTAGCTCTGTATTAAAATTTGCAGGAGAGGCACTGCGTGGGAGGCGGGGGAGGCAGGGGTATGGGGTATGTGTGTGTTGTCAGGGAGACTGCCTGCTTCACCCAGGTCACAGGGCCGGTCTGGTAGGTGGCAGAGCTGCCTGCCCTGTGTAACAGAAACTCTTCACTCTTGCCCATGCGTCTTCTCAATACACTGGCAATAGCCCAGCAACAACAAGAACTGGAGTTGCTTACTACCAAGCCTCAATAGAAGTGCTTTTTCTACAACCATTATTAACATTTGAAAGACATCACTGCAGACATCTTCCTAGGTGCTTATAACTGATAATAGAAAGGCTGGATAGATGGACACTGTATCAGTCACCTATGGCTGCATAACAGATACCCTCACAATAGCAGTAGTATTCAAAAATTAGCCTTTATTTCTTATTCAGGCTTCTGTGAGTTGTCTGGACAAATTCTTCAGTGGCCTGTGGGTCTGTCTGTTGACTTTGCATCTTATGTGGCATTTTGGTACCCAGACCAGAGGGACAGTGGCTTCAAGGGTATGTTTGTCTCATGGTGATAGGAGATGTACAGAAGAGCCAAGCCAAACCATGAAGTCACATTTCAAGCCTTTGCTTATAATTTGTCTATTCACATCCCACTGGGCAAAGCAAGTCCTATACCTAGATCCAAAATCAAAGATTAGAGAAGCATGCTTAACGTACATATGGATGGATGGAGAGACCGTCTAATCATCTGATAGAATTAAACAGAAATGTAACTGTTCAACTATATTTTTAAATGAAAGCATTTAAATACTACTTGAGTTTAACAGAAGAAAAAGAAACTAAAGAACCTGTTTTGTGTCAGCTAAATGTTTTTCTTTCACAGAATATGTTGAATTTTTTTTTCTTAATCTCTTAAAATTTTAATAAACAAGATTAAAAAGAAACACAGTACTGCTTTTTCAAGAACATTGATGCTCCTAGATGGAACATTCATATTCCCTTTAAAATGCATGTGTTGAAACCTAATCCCCATTGTGATGGTTTTAGGAGGTGAGGCCTTTAGGAGATGATTAGGTCATGGGGTGGGGCCTTCATGAATGAATTCATGTCCTAATAAAAGAGACCCCAGACAGATCTGTCACCCTTCCTCCATGTGAGACATTAAGAAGGAGGCCATTGGTGAACCAGAAAGCAGGTCCTTACCAGTCACCAAATTCTCCAGTGCATTGACCTTGGACTTCCCCGTCTCCAGAACTGTGAGAAATCAATTTCTGTTGTTTGTAAGCCACCTCACCTATGATGTTCTGCTATAGTAGCCTAAATAGACTTTATATATGTTATATATTAACTTGAATGAGGAAAATATACATTTTTTTTTAATTTTCAGTGACCTCTAACTGAAATAAAAAATGGCTTTCAACTACAAATATAGGCAACAAACCACACAGTAGAATTGGCAGTACCTGTGACTTTTTAACCTGTAGAAAATGTTGATTTTTTTTTTTCTGTAACATGCAGTTATAGATATCTTGAAATATTATTTTCCCTTATCATTCATTGAGCAGAATTTTTACTTTTCATGTCAAATTTATCTATCTGTTTTTCATAGGTGGTGCTTTTTGCTTCTTGTTTAAGAAATCATTTAAGAAATCATTCCCCACCTCCAAAGTCATAGAGATAAACTTCTGTATTTCTTCTTAAATGTCTTAAAAGTTCTGCATTTCACATTTAAGCCCTTGATACATCTGAAATTGACTTTCATGAAAGTTGTGAAGTAGAGATTCAATTCCTCTTTTTGTCCCCATATGGATAGCTAAGTGTCCTAATGTTGATCATTGAATTGTCTTATTTTCCCACACTGCTTCCACATGGACCTTTTGTTTCTATGTTCTGTGAACCAGTCCCTGGGCCCATACTACTTTGTCTTATTTAACTTAATATGTTATAGCAAATCGTATCAACTTTTTTAAGGCCTACCTTGCCAATTCTTCCTTTTCTGTGTGAATTTCTAAACAACTTGTCAAGTTACACACACACACACACACACACACACACAAGTGCAACATATATAAATTTTGGCTATGCCAAAACTTTTGACTGTGTGGATCACAACAAACTGTGGAAAATTCTTAAAGAGATGGGAATACCAGACCACCTGACCTGCCTCTTGAGAAATCTGTATGCAGGTCAGGAAGCAACAGTTAGAACTGGACATGGAACAACAGACGGGTTCCAAATCAGGAAAGGAGTGCATCAAGGCTGTACATTGTCACCGTGCAGAGTACATCATGAGGAACACTGGACTGGATGAAGCACAGGCTGAAATCAGGATTGCCGGGGGGGAAATATCAATAACCTCAGATATGCTGATGACACCACCCTTATGGCAGAAAGCGAAGAAGAACTAAAGAGCCTTTTGATGAAAGTGAAAGAGGAGAGTGGAAAGGTTAGCTTAAAACTCCACATTCAGAAAACTAAGATCATGACATCTGGCCCTATCACTTTGTGGCAAATAGATGGGGAAACAATGGAAACAGTGGCAGACTTTATTTTGGGGGGCTCCAAAATCACTGCAGATGGTGACTGCAGCCATGAAATTAAAAGACGCTTGCTCCTTGGAAGAAAAATTATGACCAACCTAGACAACATATTAAAAAGCAGAGACATTACTTTGCCAACAACAGTCTGTCTAATCAAAGCTATTGGTTTTTCCAGTAGTCATGTATGGATGTGAGAGTTGGACTATAAAGAAAGCTGAGCGCTGAAGAATTGATGCTTATGAACTGTGATATTGGAGAAGACTCTTGAGAGTCCCTTGGACTGCAAGGAGATCCAACCAGTCCACCCTAAAGAAAATCAGTCCTGAATATTCATTGGAAGGACTGATGTTGAAGCTGAAACTCCCATACTTTGGCCACCTGATGCAAAGAACTGACTCATTGGAAAAGACCCTGATGCTGGGAAGATTGAAGGTGGGAGGAGAAGGGGACAAGAGAGGATGAGAAGGTTGAATGGCATCACCGACTCAATGGACATGAGTTTGAGTAAGCTCCAGGAGTTGGTGATGACGGGGAGGCCTGGCATGCCGCAGTCCATGGGGTCACAAAGAGTCGGACACGACTGAGCTACTGAACTGAACTGAACTAGGGCATAAATCAAGTATCAACACTGTCTCTGTGATATCGGTTGCTTGAAATTTGTTGATACTTTCTTTATGCCCCGGTACAGGGTCAAATTTTATATATGTTGCATGTATGCAAAAAATTTTAAAGTTTGCTAATGTGTTAGGAATAGTGTTCTGTATATATCCAGTACGTTATTCTTACTGTGTTCTTTAAATCTTCTATCTTCTCATTTTTATTTCCTTTATTATTTTTTGGTTCCTATTGATAAAGAAGTTTTTGCAATCTTAGGGGACTTGTTAATTATTTGTTGTGGTCCTAAAATTCTTGCTTTAGGAATTTTGAAGTTATACTACCAGAAACATGTTTGGAATTGTTCTGTCCTTCTGATGATTGCAACTTTTGTGAAAATCTACTGACCCTCTTTATCTGTAGAAGCATTTGTTTCTAGAAATAGAGGTACACGTTTTCTTTGGATTAATACTTACCTAACCTGTTCATCTTTTTATTTTTTTAATCATTCTGTATTGCTGCATTTTTAAAAATGATATCCAATAAGCTTCTATTTCTTACTGAATTTTTTTTTTTTACTTATAGTGATTAATACTATAATACTATTTAAGTCTATAATCTTATTTTAAATTTTCTGTTGACTGCATTCTGTTTAAGACTGGGCAAGGCTTCCCTAATTCCATTTCTTCCTCCTGAGTAGTTGGTTAATTATATATGTAGTCTTGTTTCTCATTATATGCATGATGACTTTGTTTCTTAATGTTTGTATTAGTTTTAATTGTGAATGTCATTTCTTGATACTTGTCAAGACCCAGGTTTCTGATTGCATTTCTGCTCTAAAGACTTGAGACTTTTCCTTCTCCCAGCCACCTTAGAACTGCCTAAAATTACATTTCTGCCCTGAGGTTGTTTGTTGATAGCGTGGATTCCAGCCCCAAACCTGTAAACACCTTCTCTTTTCTCTCCTGGCCCCATGCAGAGCCCCGTAAAGCCAGCTTCTGCTCAGGCACTTGCTCCTCCTCTCCCCTGCATGCTCTGCCCAGTTGCTCAGTCCTGTCTGACTCTCTGCGACCCTCTGGTCAGTAGCCCACCAGGCTCCTCTGTCCGTGGGATTCTCCAGGCAAGAATACTGAAGTGGGTTACCATGCCCTTCTCCAGGGGATCTTCCTGACCCAGGGATCAAACCCACTTCTCCTGTGTCTCCTGTACTGCAGGCAGATTCTTTGCCGCCAAGCCACTGGGGAAGCCCCCTCTTATCTCCTCCTGGTGACTAGTTTAGACCCAGGCTGTCAGCCATGAGAAAAATAACTTACCCTAAGACAAGTGCCAAACTCCAGAGCTACCTTTCCCTGATGATTCTTGTTTTCTGGTCATTTATGGCCTCCATGCAGTTCCCTTGCTCTCCTGGGCAGAAAGCAATTTATTTCTTAAAATGTCTTTAGTATTTCCTTAAGCGTTAAAATCATTGTACTTTACTAAGATGAGTTTCTGCAAACATCTAGTCTGTCAGTTGGTTAGAAACAGAAATACCTTTCTACTCTTCTCTTTCTCAGTCTCTTATTTATTCCTTGTAACACACAGTATATCATTCATTTACATGTTTTTTAATTTGTCTTCCTCATTATTTTCCATGAAGATATTAACTCTATTCTTTTCTCTCCCCTTGTATCTTTAGGACCTCACTAGCATCACATCTCAGTACATTTCTATTAAATTTATATGTAAATGAACAAGTGAATGAATAAATGAATGAATGAAAATTCAGCAAGCTGGATCACAAATACATAGTAATAAAAAGAAGGCAGGTTCTTGGAGAAGGTGTTTGTTTGCTCCACACCTTATATTTTGAGGGGAAGGAGTAGAAGACTCCAGGCAACTAATGTATCTGGTAGAAACTGGCAGAAACAAAGTCCAGATAATGCGTAGACTTGCCAAATGGGAGGAACCTGTGGTCCTGCTCTCAAGGTGTCAGACCACCTCACATTTCACAGTCGAGTAAGGAAAAAAGTTTTATAGACCAAGGTTGTCTGAAAATACACACTGCCTTTATGCAGTCCACTGAGTTTGATAACTATGTTGTAAAGCCTTTTCAGCCTATTTTGTCTCATGGGGCTTTTCTAAAGGCTTGGTGTACTAATGTAGGTTGGTGAAGGGCTAGATGCCCCAAGGAAATCATGTGCAATGTGAGAACAAAGTACTCTCAATGCTGTTTACCCTCTGACCACCCTGTTCCCAGTTACTGCTCCAACAGGTTTTATTTATCTTAAGATTAAAGCAAATCACCAGTGGACATGTAGTTATTGCTTTCCAGTGAAATGCAAACACATAAGCCAGAGGCATCAGGGGATTCTGTCACCTTTGAAAAATGATTCATTTTTTTGTGGGCTTTGTTTTTCCCTCATGAGAAACCTGGTAACATTTTAGAACCTGAAATCCTTCCCTAAACTAAAATAACCTGTTGAAGGTAAGTTTAAATCTAAAGTAAAAGAGGGGAATTTTTTTTCTTGAATTTAGAAAGATGTCTGGTCCTGCTATTGCAATTTTTTTTAAAAAAGAAATCATAATTGGATTTCACTGAGTCACAATTTACCCTGAAATTGCATTAATTAGAGAAATCTAAGACTTGTAAATAAACTTACTAACATGTCTGTTCTAGACTCTGTGCCATCATTAATCAATCACAGGGCTCCTTCACTGGGCCTCAAAATCCTTCTCAACACTAGAGCAACAGGAGAAACCTAAATGCCGTTTCTCGTTCTCAGTGAATAAAGATGACACACCCTTTGGCCATTTTACCAGACAAGCTAATGCTAAACTTGCCCCTTCAGTGTAGGTTCTAGATTTTATAGGCGAAGCAAGTTCAGGTCTCATCTCAGAAATTTGGTAATACTTGCTTTCTGTGTTTGTTTTTAACAGCTAATCTATTTTTCACTTATTCTGCCTCTGTCATACCATAACTGATTTCCTGCTCTCTTTATAATAGTTCAAAGACAAAAATAATATCCTTTACAAGAAAAAGAAAATTCCTAGCAGCAGAGAAGCAGGGAGTCAGATAAACGAAATTGCCTTATTTTCCATACAGTGAACTTAGTGGCTGTGGTCCCCGTTGAGCAAACCAGAAGGTGAGAAGCTCTGTAAACAGAGGCTGTGAAAGTTGTGATAACAATCAGCAACTGATTTTTCCTCAGTGAAGAAATTTTCCATCAGATTTCACTTGACCTTGAGCACTGTGTTATTAGCCATGAATAATTTATGGTACTTATTACAGTAAGGTCCCTTTTAACTGACATTATCAGGGAATTAGATGCCTTAAATGAGTGAATTGGCCAGATACTAAGACTTGCTCCCTTTACAGGGTAAAGAAAATATTTATTATAACCATTTCAGTACTTATTTTTCTCAGATGTGTGGCAGTATTTTGTGAGTTATTGACAGTCAAGGAAACGTAGACATTCATTTATTCAATAAATAGTTATGGGAGCCTTGCAGTGCCAGACACTGTGCCGGGTACACTCTTTTCCAGTGAAAGGGTGTCTGTTCTTATAAACCCTCTGTTCTGGTGAAGAGAGAAAAACAAGGAATCATACTGAAGTGCAGGATAAGAGATATAAAGACTGTTGTGAACTTCATTGAATTGGGTGACAAATATAGTTAAATTCAGAGCTGACTGGGTTCTCCAGAACAGTTGGCCTCGCCACTCTGATAGCTATGCCTTGGGTTCTTGCAGTTGATCTTATAATATTTGTACTTCCTCCCCTAAATTTAACTCCAGCTTCTTACTGTTTGCTAAGTGTGTGGCACTGCCCCTGTCATCTTTCTGTTCCTCAATAATGTTCATGAAATGGTTAAATGAGGGATAGCATGTACATGGTGTGTCTATTACTATGTAAAAAACTACCCTGAAACTTACTGGCTTGGAATAACGCACATTTATTACCATACAGTTTCTGTGGGTTAGGAATCCAGCATGTTCAACTGGATCCCCTACTTCAGAGTGTTTGACGTGGCTGCCAATCATGGTGTCTTTGCCACAGTTGGGGTCTCGTCGGAAGGCAGGCCTCCAATCTTCAAGGACTGTTGGGCTGAGACCTTCACTTCTCTGCTGGCTGTTGTCTGGAGCACCCCTCAGTTCCTTGTTACATGAGCCATTCCACCAAGGCAGCTAGCTTGCTTCATCAAGGCCAGCAAGACAGCATCTTCCAGCAAGATGGAGGTCACAGTCATAACCTAAACACAGACGTGACATTCCATCACTTCTGCTGTATTCTATTGGTTCCAAGCAAGGCACTAGGTCCCACCCACCCTCAAAGAGAAGAATACCAGGGGAGGGATCAATGGGGATTCCCACAGAGGCTGCCTACCCTCACATACCAACATATCATTGTATTTCTCCCTGAGGCCATAGCAGAAGTAATTAATCAGTCATGGCTGCTCTCCCACTGAGCCCAGAAGAGCTTTCAAAATCCTGTCTAGTAGAGGACTCCAAGAGGTCTATTACCAATCAGGTGGTGATAAGGGCAACTTGCCTTCTCCTATTTAAATAGTAACCATTCCAAGTCATTGCAGTAGAGAAAATGTTTAGGTTGAGAATCTAGACAGAAACAGAGACTGTAGTTAGAGACAGAACTATAATATGGCATGGCGATAGCCATTGTTTGCAAAGTCAATGAGAAGCAAGCAAAGCTAGTAGTAGAAATCAATTGATAAAATATTAGAGGCAGATATTTCACAGTAAGGGCCAAGAATAAAGAAATGTACATCACAGCATGAAAAAGCCCGTGTGAGATCAGATCATATCATAGTTGGACATATAGAGGAAAATCCAGTCCTGACCAGAATGCAGGTTATTCTGTTGGCTACACTGAACAAGAGTTATCATCATTTTAATCAATGAAAAATACCAGAGATGGACATCAGAGAGCATGACCTATGCTTAGTTTCTATCTTGTGCCTGTTTCAGGTTTGAGGGTATCCTACTGATGTCTATGGCAGAATTTTTCAACCTTTCTTCAGCTGCCTTCTCTTTGCATAAACTTCAAACTCATTACCTTGGAGAAGGAAATGATAACTCACTCCACTATTCTTGTCTGGAAAATCCTATGGGCAGAGGAGGCTGATGGGCTACAATCCATGGGGTCTCATAGAGTCGAACAGGACAACTGTGCCTGCGCACACATGCACACACACACACATACAATTGTATGAAAAAGTTACTTCTCCAGAATAATTTTGCTTACAAAAGTCAAGTAGTTAAAGTCCTATTATTATAGACCAATGTGCTCCAGATGAAAATGTCTCCAGTTTTGGTTGTTTTATTCTGGTTTCTGAGAACTGCATGAAGAGCAGAACATTTCACAGTAATCCTCTGGAACCCCTAAGTCCTGTTTCAAAAAATTATTTGTTGGCTCTTTTCTAGGGCCTGCACAAAAGTAGTCATGGCATTCATCCACTCTCCTCCAGTGAGCTGGAGAGAATAAGGCACATTCCATCCCTATACCCTGAGCAGTACCATGACTTCAGGGCCAGACATGGACTCCAGAGAGCTTTCTACTTATACTAAAGGCACACCAACTCTTAGTTCTAAAAAATCAGGTAGTGAAATATTTGTGTTTTTAGCCATTGTCATAAGTAAAACCCTAAACAAGTTTATCTCTAGGTCGGTTTGATCATTTCCAGGATGTAGTTTTGAGAACTCTAAATATACGAATTTCCCTTATTACGTAAACATAGTAGTAATTGGGGCGGGGGGAAGAAAAATAAAAAGAGAGTCAAAAAAATACTCATTACCTATGTACAAGGGAACTTCTCTACTCCCCCTTCTTTGAGACTCACTCACTAATCTCTGCGTGATTTTATTCCTACTACACAATGAGGACCTTCTTACTTGTAATGAATTCTTTTATGTGTTCACACTGGCTTTGAACTCCTGAAGGCTTTATTTTTGTCCATGACGTTTCTTAAAAAAAAAAAAAAAATCTGATGATCTTTAAACTAGGGCTTTGCAGCTCCCCAGGAGAATAAGATGTTTTAAAGATTTATTTTAATATTATTTCATACTTTCAGAAAAGCTTCTATAACAGTACATTGAGTTCCTGCGTATTCTTCACTCAGGTTCCTCACAGTTTTATCACTCCTTCAATATATGTACTTATATTTTTTCAGAGCCATAAGAAGTTATACTGCTGAGTTAATACACATTACACCTTTATACTCCAAAGTCTCTTCACTAAAAATAAGAGCCTTTCCCCATATCGTCATAGTACAGCCATGAAATGGTGATGCCTTCTAATCTACAGACTTCTTTTGCATTTCACCCATTTTCCCAGTAATGGGTTTACAGGTCTGGATCCATTTGTGGTCACATACTGCGTTTGTCTGGACATTTTTGAAGAGTACGGGCCAATTATTTTGTAGAACATCCCTCCATTTGAGTTTCTCTAAACATTTCCGCAAGATGCAATTCAAGATACACTTTTCAGGTAGAACTATCAGAAATGATGCTATGTTTTTCTCAGTGCATCCTCTCTGTAGGGACCCACTGTTTGTCCATGTACAGTTCGCAACTTTCTGTGCTATATAATTATGTCGTATTTAGTGATACTTGGTTTCATCTTCATGTTTAGTAACTGTCCTATTCCTCACCAGTTCTAGCCTACGTTGATGATTTTTACCTGAATCTGCTATTTCTCTGATACTTGACATGAAGATTTTTAAGGGCAACTTTGCATGAACGGTTTTAAAGGAATAATTTCCAGATTGTCAGCTCCCCTCTAGAGTCTTCTAAAAGTGCTCTGAGAGCACGCATGTGGCATGCAAGTTCTCCTGCCAGAGCCTCACAATGTGGACTCCTGGAGTGGCCTGCTCCAGGACACCACAACTCAAGGAGAAGGACGCATCTGGATTTGTACCATGGGCCCCAGCTGGTTCCCTCCCACTTCCCTTCTCATGGCTGCCTTTTCCCCCTTTTATCAAAGGGAGGCCCACCTCTTGACCATTTGAATCTTACTGTGGTGCATTCCCCCAGGGTAAAAAAATCCAGGACTTCAGACAAAGGAGTGATTCAAACTTTAGCTGTTAGTGTTGAGAAAATGAATGATTCTAGTGATTGGGTTACAAATCCTTCTCAGTTCTTTGCTTTCAACAAAATTGAAGAAGGATCTGATGGAGTTGTCAGTTGATCATTAAAAATAATTTTTGATGATAGATCACCATATAATTTTTGACAAATGACTTGGAAGAGTTTAAAGACTTAAGTGATGTTGCTGTAAAAAAACCTCTTTCCACGTCCATCTACTTATGTGAACAAAGGTTTTCAGTCCTTACAATTGTGATTAAAAGGTGGGGGGCGGGGGGGGCGGGCAGAAGGAGTGAAATTGATGCTGAATTCTGTCTCACTTGGGCAATAAAACGTATTCTGGAGTTAATAGGAGAGAAAAACCCAAACTCATTTAAGATACACACTTCCATTAAAATTTTACTTCTTGTGTCTTGTAATTATATATCAAAATTTATAATGCATATATCTGTTGTTTTGACCAATTAAATACAGATAAAAATAGTTGTGATAATAACATAAATGAAGCATAAATACTTTTTCAGAAGCTTTTTGGGAGTCATGAGCAGTAATATTTGAAGAATATTGCTCAGAAAGATGCTTTCCCTCTGGATATATTACAGAATTTCTCTGGTACTTTCTCTGGTAATTTCTCTGGTGTTCTATAGCCAACCTTCCTCTCCTCTTCCAAGGTTTGTCTCTACCTTACTTTACAAGTTCTGCTCAGCTATTATACCCCACTCTCACCCCCAGACCAGTGGGATTTGACCCCTAAGTCAAAGACCAGCCTTACTCCTGAGCAGGAGAGGAGTCCATATCATCCTCTTAGATTCTTACAGGTCCTTAATCCTGTGTCTATAATCAGGGCATAGCCCCTGCAGTTACTATATAACCAGACCTATAGAGGCAGGGGGAGAAGGAAATGGCAACCCACTCCAGTATTCTTGCCTGGAGAACTCCGTGGACAGAGGAGCCTGGTGGGCTGCTTGCTGTCCATGGGGTCACACAGAGATGGACACGACTGAAGCAACTTAGCATGCATGCGTGCATTGGAGAAGGAAATGGAAACCCACTCCAGTATTCTTGCCTGGAGAATCCCAGGGACAGAGGAACCTGGTGGGCTGCTGTCTATGGGGTCACACAGAGTCAGACACAACTGAAGTGACTTAGCAGCAGCAGTAGTATATTTCTAAGACACATGCTTCTTCTCTGAGTATAGTCAATAGGTCATATCCAACAAAGAAAAACATGTCCTTGTGGCAAGTCCCATTTGCAAGATTCTACTTGAATAAGAGCTGTCTTGCTCAGAATATGTGTACAGGCTTATTAGACTGTGGATAAAGCACAGCAGAGTCAGGGAAAAGAAGAAAGTCTATCAGTTCAGTTCAGTTCAGTTGCTCAGTCGTGTCTGACTCGTTGCGACCCCGTGAGTCGCAGCATGCCAGGCCTTCCTGTCCATCACCAACTCCCGGAGTTTACTCAAACTCATATCCATCGAGTCAATGATGCCATCCAGCCATCTCATCCTCTGTCATCCCCTTCTCCTCCTGCCCCCAATCCCTCCCAGCATCAGGGTCTTTTCCAATGAGTCAACTCTTCGCATGAGGTGGCCAAAGGATTGGAGTTTCAGCTTCAGCATCAGTCCTTCCAATGAACACCCAGGACTGATCTTTAGGATGGACTGGTTGGATTTCCTTGCATTCCTAAATTGCAAGATTTTTATTAGCGTTCCTTGTTACAATTCTTATTAAGATCCCCAGACTTTGACAACAGGATCATCTGATCTGCGGGTATGGGCTAGGCACAGCCCCACCAGATAACTTTGTTGTATTCTATACTTGCACCAAACCTCAGAGCCTGGTCCTTAATCCTAATTTCAGCTTTCCAAATCCATTCTTTTGTTTCTATGCAGGTATTCCATACTCCAAAGAGTTAAAATGGATCAATAAATCAGCTGAGGGTAAGTGAACTGTTAAATCACAAATTTTTATTGTTGTAGTAGTATTCCAGCCTATATAAATTTGATTGTTTATATCAAATGATTCTTGTATACGTCACTTAAAATATTTCTTCTGATTGGAAGTATAATCAAGCATGTAGATGATATCAATAATTCTTTA
Organism: Muntiacus reevesi; assembly: GCF_963930625.1. NCBI lineage: Eukaryota > Metazoa > Chordata > Mammalia > Artiodactyla > Cervidae > Muntiacus > Muntiacus reevesi. Next base: position 93,391,888 of record NC_089252.1, read on the forward strand.
AGTGTAATTGAATATTTAAGCTTCAAAAGACATGTGAACATGGAAAGTAAATTTGTAGAAAAATATTTAATTGGTAAGCATTTTAATTGATGTTTTCTAATGAAATATAAAAGTATTATGTGTTTGACGATGTAATAATTTTGGTGAAATTCTTTGGCGGAGTGTGGTAAAATAGATATGAATGGGGTTAAGACTGTGGACTTTTATCATTCCCACACAATTAATATGGCTGTGCCGGTCCACAGTATACTCCTTGAGCCAATAATGTTGCTTTTACAAAGCTCCTTAAGGAAAATGCAAAGTTAGCAAATTTGTTCATTGTAGAATTTTGTATTAGTTGCAGACTGACAGCAATAAATAAAAACAACTGATGCAAGGGATTAGGGTAAATTAACTGTAATAGTATACAGTTCTTTAAAATTTTGTCAAAGCACATTTGTTTTGTTTTTTATTGAGGCATAGTTGGTGTACAGAACACATAGAATGCTACATAGATCCTGTGTGTGTATGTGTGTGTCTGTGTGAGAGAGAGACAGAAAGAAACAGGAGAGTGGGGGGAAAGGAATTTAAAACACAAATACACAAGAAAAAGATAGGCAACCATGATGGCAAGATTAAGGGTAATTTTTATTTTCTTGATTACATTTTGTTTAGCTTTTAAATTCTTTTGCAATGCATGCAATCAGTTTTATGGTCCAAAGCAGCATTGCTTTAAAAACTATATTGAATGAGTATTCCAACTTCTGAACTGCTGGTTTTGAGGAAAATCAGATTTTGCAGTCCACTGGCAGCATGTTTGCGGTGTCCTTTCTCTTCCCCTGTCCCCCAGCCTATGGACAGCAGCTTGACTGAGAGACCTACAGGCTGGTGTGTATCTCTCTTTCACTCACACACGCAGGCGTGTACGCATGCACACACACAATCAGAGGGTATTCTAGTGTGTCCCTCGAGAGTGTACTTTCTTTCCTTTATCCTGAATAATTTAAATGGAGCTGAAGAAAGCTATTCTTTTCCATGAGCTGATATTAAAAGGTTGAGCGAACCATGCAATGAGTTACTTTCATCTATCAGTATTATGACTAAATATCCTCTCTTAAATTATTCATTCGTTCAACAAATAATTTTGAGTGACTCTCAGGTAGTCATTTTTATGGAGATGAAAATGTATTCATTTATTCATCTGTTTAGTCAGTCAGTAAATAGTATTTCCTACAGTCCTTACCAGTGTGTGACTGGTAATACCAGCCGCTATCCTAGACCCTGCAAATACTGTGGTAAACTAGATAGATCTGAGACTACCCTCAAGGACTTCATGGTCTGGTAGGAGAGAGAAAAAATTCAAGCAATAAATAAAAATAAGTTCAGTTTGCAGAATTGCCTTGTAAAAATGCCCAGTGTTGCAGTAAGATCAGCGGTGATCCTCCCCAGTGAGGTGGTCCCGGAAGGCCTCTCTGAGCAGAGGACCTGGGTGTGACTCAGAAAGTGATAAGAAATCGGTCTGAGGTGAGCTGAGTTCCAAGAAGTTAGGGAGAGCACTTTCCAACCTGAGACAGGAAAGGACTCCAGAAGCCCTAGAGGTAGGGAATGTCTGCAGTGGGATGGTTCTTGGCAGGCTCCAGGGAAGAGGGGCCTGCCTTTTCCAGAGTGATGAGTTTGGCTGGATCCAACACAGAGTTTGAGTACAAATTTGAGTTTTAATGAGCAGAATAGTCAATAGGTATAATTAAGGTATAAATCAGAGATCAACAAGCTTTTCCTGTAAAGGGCCAAAATTTTTTACTTTCTGGCCCTGCAAGGCTTTAGAGTCTCAACTCTGCCTTTGTTAAGGAAAACACCAGAGGCAATAGGTAGAAGAATGGGATCTTCACTCACAGAACCAGGCTTAGACCAGATTTGGCTCAGGAGGTATAGTTTGCCAACCCTGGACATAAACGGAAAAGTTGTAGAACTCCTCAGTCATGCTACTGAACGTCAGGGAAAGAGATGACTTCCTGTGGTGAAATCTGAGGTGGGTCTTAAAAGATAAGGAGGAATCCAAAATGAAATGATGGGGGGAAAGAAAATATAGGCAAAGGAATCAGTAGGGTACAGTTCAGAGGCAGTAAAGTCCAGAGCCCCCAGGGAGGCAATTAGTATCTGCCCAGGGAGTGGTGAGGAAGTGCAGCTCTTTTATTCCTCAGATACTTCAAGGACCTGTGAAGTAGCAGACACTGCACTAGACAGTGGGGGTCGGAGATAAGGAGTGAATAAGGAATGAATCTACAACCTCAGATACGAGAGGAGTTGACAGATAAGTACGCAAGTCATCCCACAATTAACTCAGTGTGGGGAAATAAGGCTTCTTAACAAGGATGAGTCAAGAAATTAACTTTCTTTCCTTCATTGTAGCTGTTTTCTTTGGTGCTTGATTAAGTCAGTGTGCTCACATGCTAGAAAATTACAAAGATACCAGAGGATATACAGTGAAAATTTTCTCTCCCAACCTCTATCCCTTAAGCCTACTGAATACCCACCCTACCACGCCCCCCAGCACAACCAGTGTCACTGATTTCTTCTGGATCCTTCTAAAGTTCATCTATGCAGATCTAAAGAAATGAGTATATTTGGGGTTCTTTGTTTTTCCTCTTGATTACACTGATCATCTAGCTGAATCTTTAAGTATAAATTTTCCCGAGAGGAGAAAGACAATGGAGGTTAAGAGAGAGCATGTGTCTTAAAGATCGATGGAGGAGAAGAAGGGACAGGAGATGGGCACAGTGCATAAGTTGGCTACATAGGATAATCCATCCTGTCAGTCCTCATATGTGTCAATTCCAGTCTCCCAATTCATCCCATTCCCCCTATTCCTCCCTTGGTGTCCATACCTTTGTCCTCTATATCTGTGTCTCTATTTCTGTTTTGCAAATAAAATCATCTATACCATTTTTTTAGCTTTCACATATGTGTATTAATATACAGTATTTCTTTTTCTTTAACCTACTTCACTCTGTATGACCATCTCTAGGTCCATCCACATCTCTACAGATGACCCAGTTTTGTTCCTTTTAATGGCTGAGTAATGTTCCATTGTATATATGTACTACATCTTTCTTATTCATTCCTTTATTGATGGCCCTTTGGGTTGCTTTCATGTCCTAGCTATTGTAAATAGTGCTGTAATGAACATTGGGGTGCATGTATCTTTTTGAATTATGATTTTCTCTTTGATATGCCCAGGAGTAGGATTGCTTGGTCATATGGTAGTTCTATGTTTAATTTTTAAGGAACCTTCTTGCTGTTCTCCCTAGTGGCTGTATCAATTTACATTCCCACCAGCAGCACAAGAGCATTCCCTTTACTCCACACTCTCTCCGGCATTTATTGTTTGTAGACTTTTGATGATGGCCATTCAGACCAGTGTGAGGTGGTACCTCATTATAGTTTTGATTTGCATTTCTCTAATAATTAGTGATGTTGATCATCTTTTCGTGTGATTGTTGACCATCTGTATGTCTTCTTTGGAGAAATGCCAATGTAGATCTCCCACCCATGTTTTGATTGAGTTGTTTGAGTTTTCTTTTAATAGTAATTGGTGTTTTAGGAAGATTGTTCTAACAGCTGGCAGAAAGTAGATATCCAGGGGAGCTTTGAATGACACTTGCAAAAGTAGTCCTTCTTTCCTTCAGTCAATAAAAGTCAATGAAGGTGTTTAAATAGAAGAAGGGTAATATCTGAAGTATTCTTCAGGTGGATTAACCTATCTACACATTTTTTGAAGAATTCAAACTAAGAGAAAACCAACTAAGTGACAATCTAACTCATCACCAACTCTCAGCAGAAATGTATGTTTATGTACTTTTTAACTTTAAGAAAGAAATCTGTGTTAGTAATCTACTGCTGCATAACAAACTACCATAAAGTGAAGTAGCTTCAAATAACCCATGTTTATTACCCCACATCTCACATGGGTCAGGAATCTGGGCATACCTTAATTGGGTCCTTGGCTTCAGGGTGTCACAGCTAGAACCAAAATGTCAGGCCGGGGTGGGCTTTCATTTGAAAGTTCAATTGGTAAAGAATCTACTGTTCACGGTTGTCAACAGGATTGACAAAATGGAGTGTTGTTGGCCCTTAGTTCCTTGACAGGTGGGCTTCTCTGTATGGCAGCTTATTTCATGAAAATGAACAAGCTGAGAGGGCAGGAGAGTGAGTCTGCTGACAAGACGAATGCTAGACACATTTGTAGCCTAATCGCAGAAGTGATATGCCATCGTTTTTTCCGTTGGTTAGAAGCAAGTCACTAGTTCCAGTGCATACTCAGGGGCAGGGAGTTCCATAGAGGCAGGAATATAAAGAGGTGGGATTGTGGGATGCTGACTTAGAAGCTGCCCACCAGGGGAGCTACACTAGGATGCGGTCTGGAGGAATAAAGCCAGCATTGTTCCTCCCCCGTGATCTAGTCAGGAAATCATCTTGCTCTCCCCTGGCCGGCTGATTACCACCCTCATTACCATCACTGCCGCACGGCTGTCATGTTTGTCCACTTCTCCTGATGACAAAATGCCGCCCCTCTTGAAGTCAGAGCATCTGGGAGTATTTATATGCAAGCTGTATTGGGCTCTCTCCCCCTGCTGGAGTTGGACTGTTGTGAAGAGTCTCCCCCCCGGCTGCTGCTGCCGATATTTATGACATCAACTGACTAAAGGGAACTCATTTAAAAGTAAAGATAAATTCTTCACTCATGCCTTGCTCTTTCTAGCAGAGCAGACTGGTTGGTTTGGTAAAGAACTTGCTTCCACGCCATGTAGGACTTCATAAACCAGAGTGCTAGAGGAGGGCCTTAGAACAAGCAACTCAGAGAATGCCTGGAGGAACTCAGAGCTCAGAATCTAGACTGTGTAAACTGCCATTCCAAACCAAAGAGAAATTAGACACATAGAAATCACAAAAGCTACCATTGTGTGTGTACACTGTGCTCCAGTGATGGAATAAGAGCCTGACCTTCATTATCTTGTTTTAGTCCCTAAGTGTGCAAAGTTAATGCTATTAAACGCATTTGACAGAAGAGGAAACTGAGACCCACAGGACAGAAAGCTTGCACATGCTCACAAGTAGGAAGAATAGTACTGCAATTCAAACGCTGTCAGTCTGGTTCCGAGCATTCTTAAATTAGGAACCAGCAATGATTTATTTCTATGAATAACCACATTTTGTCTGAATTATAGAGTGGCCTCATCAGCTAGGGATAATTCAGGGAGGATAAGCAGGGGTAAGCATCACAGAGAATAAATCAACTTAGAAATCAAAATGCTGTTGGAAAGAGTGGAGGGAAAAGTTTTTATTAGAAAAATATTTTATAAAAATAAAATAAGAAAAAGTTTATTAAAAAAAAAAACTTAGATCACAAATCAGCAAAGTTTGTCTGTAAAGGGCCAGATAGTAAGTATTATTGGCTTTGTGAACAATGGTATCTCTGCTGTAGCTACTCAAGGCTTCAGCTTTAGTATATAAGCAGCCATGGACAATAAGCAAATGAATGAGCATTGCTGTGTTCTAGTATTTATTTACAAACTCATGTGATGGGTCAGATTTGGTTCTCGAGCTACAGTCTGCAGACCCTTGACTTGGGTCATAATTGTAGTATATACGATTCTTATAAAAAGCAAGAATCATGTGGGTTGTGTGGTTTTTTTTTTAAACCCAGTATTTCTGACAAAATTTGTGGTAACAAAGTAGAGTATCATCACTTCTTATTTGAACTCAGCAGTTTTATCGAAAAGAGCCCATTATTATGCAAAAATACTGGAGGGCTTCTTCATTTCTTTAGTATTTCACACAGCCCTTTGATAGCTAAATAATTACCTTTTGAAAATGTTATAGCACCATCCTTCCTGGATTTCCTCTTATTCGGGTGTACATTTGTCTAATTCTGCTAGATCCCTCCTTCTGTGTGACTTGAACAGATCTCTAACATCTTTTCATCTAGTTTGTGAAATCTTACGCTGTGTGTAAGATTTGCTGTTCACAGGTAGGCACCCAAAGGACAGTAAGAGAGGGGAACCAACTAAGACTGTGGCCTAATGAGCAAAATGGGTGCTAAGCAAGGAAGAATTTAAGGTGGCACAAATTTTGAAATAGTTGTGTCATTGGTGGATATTTTTCATGTTACCATGATCTCAGCGTCCCTTCACGATTTATTCTCTGCAAGTTCTCAAATAATGAATACTCAGGTAATGGAGAACTTCCCCATATGATTTATCCACTTTTTTACCCATACATTATTCTCTTGCATTCATTTTTCTATTACAGGCATATATCACTCTATTGCAATTCACAGTGATAGGGTTTCTTACAAATTGAAGGTTTGTGGCAATTCTGCATCAAGCAAGTCCATTGGCTCCATTTTTCCAATAGCACTTGCTCCCTTTGGGTCTTGGTTTCACATTTTGGTGACTATCACAGTATTTCAAACTTTTTTTATTATTGTGTATTTGTTACTGTGATCTGTGATGAGTGACTTCTTTATGTTTTTAGTAGGACTCAATGAAGGCTCAGAGAATGGTTAGCATTTTTTAGCAAGAAAATTATTTTTAAATTAAGGTTTATAATTAGTTCTTTTAGACATAATGCTATTGCACACTTAATGGACTACAGTAGCCTGTAAATACAACTTTTATATGTACTGTAAAAGCAAAAAACTCCATGTATCTTGCTTTATCTCTATACTTATTTTAATGTGGTAATCTGGAGCCAAATCTATAATATCTCTGAGTTATACCTCTGTATCTTTTTTTATTTTTGAGTGTCTGCTCTGTAAAACGTCTCCTTACATGTATAAATATCTTTCTCTGTCCAAACTCTTACTATCTAAGCTCAATAACCAAATAAAATTTTCCAATAAAACCTTCACTACCTAAAACTCAGGAGCCAAATAGCTTCAAAAAGCACTATATCCCTTGCTATACAAATTGATAATTTTTTTCCCATAATCCAATTGATCTTTTAGTAAGTAGAAATACTTTTCTTCTTCTTCTTCTTCTTTTTTTTTTTTTTTACTCTTTTTTCTAGCAACTTTGAAAAGAATCTTTTATAATCTACACTTCCTGATGGATATTCTGAGACCCTTAGATAGCATTAACTCGTCCAGGGTCTCCTTGACAGTTGACAGTGAAGTGAAATTCAGTCAGGTCCTACTGGCTCCAAAATCCATGCTCTTTCCTACACATGCCTTTTAAATATGGAATCTACACTGATGAAAGGCCCATCTGTCTACCACATGGTCAAAGATATACATTCCTAAGTTCTTCAGATCACACTGTAACCGATAAGGCTGATTTTCCACTGTAGGTAGTAATATTGCCATTTCTTAAAACCTGCGGTGCAAATCTAATTGTTAAAAGAAATGCAGTTACAACTCAGTTCCCCTATTTATTCCTGAAGTGGTTCTCACACTGTAGCCTTGGAGCAACTGCAGCAGCATCCTCTGGAGGTGTGTTAGAAATGCTGATGTCAGGGCCCTGACACAGGGAACAAGAAACTGGGGACAGGACCATCAGTCTGTCCTTGTACAAATCCTTCAGATGACTGTAATGTGCAGACAAAGCTGAGAACCCCTGAATTATAGGGCCAGTGCCAATAGTCCTGCTCATTCTTGCAATAAGAATCAGATGATATGAGTGCCAGAAGTCCAGGGGACTTTTGGCAAATGTAAAGCTCTGATTAATGCTCCTGTTTCCCTTCTCATCATCCATTCATTCATCTGACAAATACATTCTGAGCCCTACCCTGGGTCAGAGATTAAGCCAGATGCTGGGGACAAGGTGGAGAAGGTGACAGACACGGTCCTATCTCCCCTGGGTTTATAACTGGATGTGGGTGACAGAGGACAAAACGGTGATTCCAGTACAGCATAGCCAGTGCCATGAGAGGTCAACACAGGGTGCTGGGGGCAAGGGTTCCCTAATCCAGCCCTGCAAGTCAGCGAAAATTTTCTGCACAAGCCAGTCAGCAGGGTAGGAGTGCAGAACTTTCTGAGGCCTAGTGCTGTAGGAGGTTGTTCTGTTCTCCGTCAGGTCCACAGCCTGCTTGAAGCAGTGTCAGATGGAGTTGGGGGGCAGGGGGAGCACTCAACCTGTTGCTTCCAACTTGCTGGAACGTTTATCTCCGACACGCATTAAAAACATATGGAGGGTCAAAGCTCCATGTGTTCGCTTGGTAGGGGAGCAGAAAATTGGAAAAGCAAATATGCATACCTCCCCGATCCCAACTGTTGGACTCTTATTGCCAATTTACGTAATTTCCTGTGCTTATTTCAAAATAGTCAGGAGGGCAGGAGGCATTGAGAACACCATAACTAGGCCATTTCGACTAGCAGCTGCTGGTGCATTCCCGTCTTTTTTTATTAAAAAAAAAAAAAAAAAGTCCAGTGGAATTTGAGGGGAAAGCATCTTTCAGGCAAGGAATAAATAATCTCTTCTTAAGAGAAATCAGTTTAGATTTAACACTCTATTTCAAAACATATTCCCACTTTCTCATTCAGCAAAAATGCCTTGTGTGCCTACTGTGTGCTGACATGGAGGTGGGTGCTGGTGACATGACAAGTACCAGGAGGTATCTGATTTTGAGAAGGTTAGAGGGCAGACACGGAACCGGACATTACAGAGTGGTGGTTAGTAAATGTGCACCAGTACAATTGAAGATTATTAGAATGATGAAATGATTTCTGTACTGACTGGTGAGTGTAATTTTTTTTTTTCAACTGTAGTCCAGATATGTTCAGAGCCTGAACAGGACCTGGAGTGCTTTGGCAGTGCCCACCTGCTACTCTGGGGTGGCCTGTGTCTCTGGGGATGGGGAGCAGGTAGCAAGACAAGGGGCTTGGGAGGTGCCACTGTTGTCACAGGTTCTCCTGAGTACCTGGGAAGCTCTGGCATCCACATATGTGCACCACCTGAATGTGCGGGTAGCATCCCTCACCAGGACAAAACAGGCCAGGTACCTCACCGCTACTGATGTAATGAGGAGGTCATTGGAAACACCAGTGCAGATTCCTCTGTCAAATCATAACCCAGAAGACACATATTTAGCTAGTGGCATTCCACTTGAAAGATAAGACCACACCATCTATGTTTAACCTTCAGATGACATACTGCGTGATTTTAAAATAGATTACATACTATTTGATTACATTGATATTGCTTCTTGAAATGACAAAATTACAGAGATGGAAACAAATTTGTGCTTGCAAGAGTTGGAAACAGGTGGGGATGGTGAGGAAATGCATTGAGTCTTACTGTAAAAGGAGAGCTCATGAGACCTTTGTGGTGCTGAAATAGTCATGTGTCTTAATTGTGATAGTCACATGAATCTACACATGTGATGTAATTGCATAAAGCTACAGACACATAACAGCTTTCCAAGTTGCTTGGTGTTAAAGAATCCACCTACCAATGAAGGAGACATGGGTTTGATCCCTGTGTTGGGAGGATCTCCTGGAGAAGGAAATGACAGCCCACTCCAACATTCTTGCCAGGAAAATCCATGGACAGAGGAGCCTGTCCATGGTGTTGTGCTACAGTCCGTGGTGTTGCAGAGTCAGACAAGACTTAGCAACTAAACAGCAACACAGACACATAGACACACACACACACACACACACACGCGCACATATACACACTATACACACAGACATAAACTATTTGTATGACTGATGGAGTCTGAAAAAAGTTCTATGGATTGCACCAACACCAATGCCCCAGCTTTGACTTCATACTAGAGTTTTGTAAAATGTTTCTATGGAGGAAATTCTGTGAAGGGGACACAGGGCCTCTCTGTATTATTTTTGCAACTTCCTGTGAATCCATAATTATTTTAAAATAGTTTTTAAGAAGTAACTTGGAAATTATTGGAACAGTTTATACTGTAACATATCACTCAGTAAGCAGATTTGTTCAACATATAGTTTAATTTATGTAGAGAAATACAGGGTGCCATTGAATGAATTGTGTCCCCCTCAAAATTCACATATTGAAGCCCTATGGGTATTTGGAGGTGTGTCCTTTGGAAGGGAATCAGGTTGTATGAGATCATGAGGGTGGAGCCCCCGTGATGAGATTAGTGCCATTATAAAAAGAGACCAGAGAGCTTGCCCTTGCTTTCTCTACCAGGTAAGGACACAGAGAGAAAGCAGCCATCTGCAGGTCAAGAAAAGGGCTCTCTCCAAAACCCAACCATGCTGACATCCTGACCTTGGATTTCTAGCCTCCAGAACTGTGAGAAAACTAGTTTCTGTTCCTTAAGCGACCCACTATGCTAATTTGTTATAGCATCCCTAGCTAGCTAAGACAGAAGGAGATTAGTGTTAATTCTTGCATTCGTTTGTTCCTTGATTCATTCATTAGCCCACAGCACTTATATATTTTGACTGTCACCTCTGGTCCTTGGGACAGAAAACAAGGGATCCAGTGTGGGTCCAGCGTCGTAATGTAGCCATGGGGAACTTCCCTGGGCAGGGCAGGATCTGAGGGAAAGTGCAACAGGAAGGACTGATCAAGGCCCTTAAGTGGAAAAGGCACATGGAACAAAAGGAATCCACCCTAGATGGAGCAGAGAGCAGGGGGTTGAAGAAAATAAGAGGCTGAGGGGACAGGCAGGAGCCAGATACCACAGGTATGAGTCCACGCCTTGATTTGCTGGGGACAGCCTCTGTGTATATCCGTTGTCCTGGCATAATTTGTGCTACACTTTCACCTTTAGAAATGTCCTTCTCAAAAAAAAAAAAAAGAAAAGAAAAAAAGAAATGTTCTTCGCTGGATGATAACAGTCTTCTTGCATTTGAGCCATGATTTGGATTGCATCATACCCTGAGGATGACAGGCAGTCCTCTGCAGGGTTTTTAGCTAGAGTGTTAGGTTTCATTTTTATTATACTCTAGAACAGCCTTATGGCAGAAAGGGAAGAGGAACTAAAATGCCTCCTGATGAAAGTGAAAGAGGAGAGTTGGCTTAAAGCTCAACATTCAGAAAACTAAGATCATGGGATCTGGTCCCATCACTTAATGGGAAATAGATGGGGAAACAGTGGAAACAGTGTCAGACTTTATTTTTTTGGGCTCCAGAATCACTGCAGATGGTAATTGCAGCCATGAAATTAAAAGACGCTTACTCCTTGGAAGAAAAGTTATGACCAACCTAGATAGCATATTAAAAAGCAGAGACATTACATTGCCAACAAAGGTCCGTCTAGTCAAGGCTGTGGTTTTTCCAGTGGTCATGTATGGATGTGAGAGTTGGACCCTGAAGAAAGCTGAGTGCCGAAGAATTGATGCTTTTGAACTGTGGTGTTGGAGAAGACTCGAGAGTCCCTTGGACTGCAAGGAGATCCAACCAGTCCATCCTAAAGGAGATCAGTCCTGGGTGTTCATTGGAAGGACTGATGCTGAAGCTGAAACTCCAATACTTTGGCCACCTCAAGCGAAGAGTTGACTCATTGGAAAAGACCCTGATGCTGGGAGGGATTGGGGGCAGGAGGAGAAGGGGATGACAGAGGATGAGATGGCTGGATGGCATCACTGACTCAATGGACATGAGTTTGAGTAAACTCTGGGAGTTGGTGATGGACAGGGAGGCCTGGTGTGCTGCAATTCATGGGGTCGCAAAGAGTCGGACATGATTGAGTGACTGAACTGAACTGAACTGAGAACAGCCTTGCTAGCTTCAGGGACTAGAGATATTGCTGAAAGACAGAAAAAAACAACAAACAAAAAAAGCTGTTGAGGCTACTGGGCTTCCCTAGCAGCTCAGTGATAAAGAATCTGCCTGCCAGTGCAAGAGACATGGGTTCAATCCCTCGGTCAGGAAAGATCCCCTGGAGAAGGAAATGGCAACCCACTCCAGTATTCTTGCCCGGAGAATTCCATGGACTGCAGTCCATGGGGTCACAAAGAGTCAGACATGGCGACTAAGCAGCAGCAGCAATTAAAGACCAGCAGCAGCAGGATGCTTGCTTATTCTGTACAAAGCAGACAAAAAATGGGGGTGGAAAGAGAACTGCCAGGGGCTTCAAAACCTAGCAGTGTCTTTGTGTGAAACTTCAAGCCCATCACCTTAAGGTGGCGGCTAGGATGGCCACACTCAGCCACGCCAGGGGTTTTATTGTTTGGTTCCCACCCACCCCCACCTTCCCAACCCTCCCAAATCCCATCTCCTAACCCCTCTCCTCTTCCTGCCCTCTCAGCCTCCCATATCTACCCCTAGATAAAAACCCACAGAGGACAACTGTGGAAGAGGGGGCAAGCAGCAGACAGGGTCCTTTATTGCCTTCGGATGCCTTGCTCTGTTTTCAGACCTGGCACTGAAGAGCAGGCAGCATTCCACACAGACACCAGTCCTGCTGAGTCACAACAGCTCTGTCCATTTTGACCCAGGATTTCCTTCTGCAAGAAGCCAGAGTCTAGCCTGTAGGACAGAGGTGCCAGTGCTTGAAATTATTCTGAGCAGAGTTTTCCTGCAGCATTAAAAAATCAATTTCTCCCAGTTTCTCACGGGCTTTCTAACACTCAGTAAAGAGCCCCATCAGCTGTCTCAAAGAATGCTTCGCTTCCTTTCTTTCAGAACTTTCTAAATATCAGGGATATTTCTCGAAAAGATTCTTCTTTTTATGCCTTTATCCAAAGGATTATTTGCTTTCTCTAACCATATCCACAAACTCTGTTCTTAAGAATTTGTTACACTACAGTATTCCTTATTACACCTAGCACTACTAAAAAGGAAACATTACTAATTTTCCATCTTTAACTTAAAATTCTTTTCTTTTTCAAGCATAAAGCTGAAGTAGTCCCTGTCCGTTTAAGTCCAATCAGTCATCCCAAATGTGGATTGGAGTTTGTATTGGCATGATCTCCAAGAGAGAATTCTTTCCCAACTTTGCCAGGGAAAAGGCTTTCTGGCTCTTTGCTAGGAAGGCAATTTTGATGTAAACTGACTTTTCTCAGATGCCCATCTTGGGAAGATTCGATGTGAAACCCAAAATTTCTGGCAGCTGAAACCCAGGCCCAACTGCCAGCCCTGGGCAGAGATAAAAGAGTGTGGATGAGCAGCCAGCAGATGGGATTACAAGGAGCCTTTTCTCTGAGCCCAGGGAGATGAGCCTGGGAAGGGGTCGAGTGGGTGACAGAGGAGGGGGAGGGCAGCACTTTGCAGTGAGAGAATCAACAAAAAAGACACTTTCTCAGCTATTCATGGAGAGGGCCCGTTTCCCCTGTTTTCCAGCCCATTTTGTGCACCATTCATTGAGAGGCGTCTTTCTTCTCAAGTCTTTTATCCCGGGATGCTGAGCATGTTCCCAAGTCCTTGTCACAAGAAGGTTTCTCCCACACTCCAGCACAACCGCCAGCAGGCTGCCCTGCGAAGCACACAGCTTGCTGGGTTCTGCTGCTTTCTGCTCAGCTTCAAAAACTGTTTTGCATTGTTTCTTCTTCTTTTACATTCCTAAAGTCAGGCATTTAAAAGTTTGAAAAGGTGACAAATCAAGAACTTTTCCTCCTTCTTTTTCTTGCTTCTTTTCTCTTTGGGGGAGGTTATAGTAGGGTTGAGATAGAGAAAACTTGGTTTAACTCATTCTTGATCTTTTTCATCTTCTTATATCTTCCACATCTGAGAATTGGACTTAACTTTTTTTTTAATACCAAACATCAAACGGAAAGCCATCAAACACTTTACTTTGCCATCAGATTTTTAGAATTTCTGGTATGGATTTATTAAATGTGGGCTTGACAAACAAGTCCAGGGTGAGTAATGATAATAGAAACTCCATTCCCACATCCAGCTGCCTAAATGCAAGTCCCAGCTCTACTACCTCCCAGCTGTGTGACCTTGGGCAATTTACTTAACCTCCATGTTTATTCCATCAGCAAAATTGGGATGATAATAGCACACATTTCATGGAGTTGTTGTGTGGATTATTTGGGGTATGGCTTACTAGATGATCAAGAAATATTAGCTTTTATGTTAATATATACACATGTGTGTGTGTGTGCGTGTGTGTGTGTATATATATATCTCCTTACATGTTTCCTTCTGCACAGAGACTGATTACCATTCATTTTTCTAATAAACAGAAAGCTGGGTACCCTTACATCCAAGGCCAGTTCACATCTTCATTTAGTGTTTGCCCCCACCTGAGGCCCTTTGGCAGGAAAAGGCCCCAGACAGCAAGGCTCTCAGGACAGAATTCCAGGGCAGTGGGTTTTGGGAATTGGTCACTTAAATAAATATGTCTCTGGATTATTTTTATTTTTTCTTTCAAAGAAATTTCCAGAGTAAAATTGGCTAGAAGGAAAATCCCAAAGCCCCTGTACATACTTTTATCTTTGCCCTGAAGACTGGTTGCAGGGCAGGGGTGTCCTGGTGTCTATTGCCACCTGAGCTCTCCTCCCCTCCTTCAGGACCCCAAGGTCATTCAAGGTCATGCGGGCCCCTCGGGGGCTCATGAGCCTCCAGCTCCTCTTGGGGGAGAATGGATTTTCCAAATCTCTGCCCATGGGTTTCCCAATGTCCCAATTTTATGCTTGTTGTTATGACTTATAAAAGCTTACTGGGTTTGTTTTGAAGACAAGGGAAAAAATAACATTACGCTATTTTAAATGCCTGCAAATATTTTAAATATGACCCAAGGCAGTTTAAAAAAAGCCATATTTCCCAAACCACAAACCCCACTCCTTGTTAAAATCCAATTGCCATCTGAGTGTGGGATGAAGAGTCAGGATGTCAAGCCTTGAGCATCACACATGGTATCTTTCTTGGGGGAAAATCCTCTGAAGTACTGTTGTGTCTGCCACTTTCTGCATTTCACAGCGAAAGTTCCTAAAACTGCTGAAAAACCATACTCCAAAGATGTAGTTCCTAGACCCCACTGAGGTTTGATTTGAGGAAACAAGATTTATTGGAGAATGAAGAGGGAATGCAGATCAGTTCTGAGAGCTCTCCTTGGAGATGTTAGAGGTGGCAGAGCACAGGTCAGAGTGTAAAAGTGGCCCCGAGGGTCCTCTGGCTGTTTTCCCTCTGGTGCTCAGAGCATAAGGACAGTTTCTGGTTCATTTTAGGGTGAACTGTGCCAAACTAGTATCTGACACTGCGTGCCGAGCAGACGTTTGTTGCATGAATGATCTATTTAAAGAATGAGGCCTAAAAGGGAAACAAAATTGGCATAACTTGCTTTATTTTTACTCTATGTAAGTGAGTGGACTGTTTTATGTTAAGTGTATAGTTTAAAATTTAAACACAATATTTGTGCCTACATAAATAGTTGGAAAAGGTAAAATGTCATAACATTGGGTGTTTGTTATTAAAATTGGAGCTTGCCTTTGGATTATGACAACTTGATTTAAAACAAGGAATGGATTGTTCCTTACTCCACTTACTCTGAACTTCAGTGTTTTGCAACATGAAGTCTTTCTTTGTGATATAAACAGATGGTGACAAAGGGTAGGTGCCTTCTGGAGAAACTGCATCTGAGTATTGACATTTCTGGGTGATCAAAGACAGGGCAGAGAAAAGCCGACCCCAGACCCAGGATAGAGTGACTCAGATGGCAAATCCGTCCAACCTACAATGTCCCAGAGAAAAACCAGCCACTTCCCTCAAAGTTCTAGCAGTGCAAGACCTGAACTTGACTAGACCATTATAGGGAAGAGAGAGGTGACTTTTTTCCCCTTGGCTTTTTTTTTTTTAACTGAGGTATAATTGACATACAGGATTATATATAATTGACATTATATCTGATGGAATGATTCAGTATATACAAAATGATCACCACAATAAGTCTAATTGGCATCCGTCACCATACAGAGTTACAGAATATTTTTTCTTATTACAATGAGGACTTTTTAGATCTACTCTGTTAGCAACTTGTAGACATGCAGTACAGTATCTCTATTAGTTATATAGTCACCACACGGTACATCACATCCCCAACTCATTTACTTTCTGACTGGGAGTTTGTACCTTTTGACTTCCCCTGACTTTTTAACTTAAAATTCACAGATACGTGTGATCTTTATCTCATTATAAGAGAATACCTTTCTCTCTGAGCCTTGGCATCCCACTCACACACACACACACACACACACACACACGGCCTCTCTGGTATCAACTTTTGTGATTATCATAGAACAGCAAGATTTGAGGGTGATACAGATTGTCCTCCACTCTGGGGTTGTGGAATTCTCAGAAAGCCCCCATTGTGTTCATGGAGTCACTTGCAATGTTATCATGGGTCTCTGGTTCACAAGCTGCCTCTGTGCTCACTGCCTATCAAATGACACAATGTGAGCTATTTCCTTAAAACTGAGGCATTTCTATTGCACCCAAACAAAAAACCAAATAACCTCAAATTCCAACCGAACAGACTTTTGGAAGAGTTACACCAAGTGCAGATCCCAGCCCACCACTTGCAACCTGTCTGGATTTAGGCAAGTCACTTGCTCTTTTGAGCCTCCCTCTATTGCCTCATAAGTGAAAAATAGAAATAATAGGAGGACTTTCCCTGTGGAGTTGTTGTGAGGCCTGGATGAGATCACCAGGTACAGCCCTCGACAAATTACATGGCACACAGGAAGGGCTCAGTGAAGGTTTACAACAAATCCATCAATGAGACGTATTAAACATATGAAACCAGGGTCTGCCCCAGGACTGCAGCAATGGATTTTCTGCAAAAGCATCGTTGCAAAGGGAGGCACCTGGCCCATTTCTGTCCAGGAGGAGAAGGGGTGGATGGTGTTCTGTCAACAAACGCTAAGAAGAGCCCAGTGCAGCATGCCCTGGACTTCCACTCTCAGCTCAGCTGGTTCCTAATTGATACCTTATTAGTCTGCACACCTGGGATATGACTTTATCCTCCACCAGCCACTCTTTAACCCTGTCCTAGGCATCTCCTACCAGGAAGGCAAAACTGAGTAAGACTTTCCTCATTGGAGAGCTGAAACTAGCGAAAGGGCCGTATTCAGGAACTGGAAAGCACTGGGTATAGAACCCTTCCCACTTCCTTGGATGTGGACTTTTGGGCAATCTGCTGAGGGCTGCAGACCCCTTCTCACAATAAGATTTTGAAATGCATAAAACAAAATACACTGGATTAGAAAAGAAATCATTATATAACAGTGTTTACATTAAAAAGTTGTGATCAAATTATCTGTGAGCCTCTTTAGTAACGTACTGAATAACATGATCAAGCAGCCCATCTGATAGCCAATGTAATTTTAAAGAAGTGATAAGGGAAAATGCTATTTCAATACCCCTGCCACAACTGTAATACAATCTGAAAATATCTGTAATTTCTTACTGGTGGCAGGATTGCAGGAATTGTCATGTGGATGTGAAATCGCCCCTGGTCTGATCTAAAACTGTTGGAGCCCCAGCTCCAGACACTGCGCAGAGGCCACTTTCTGGGGAAGGTGTCAACCTTCCTCTCTTGTGCCTTCACACCGAAAGTTCCACTGCTAATCTCCACATTGCCTTCCTCTCTCCCTTCCTCCTTTTCTCCCTAATTCAATCTTATTACGTCCCTCTCCTGGACATCATGAACTGAAAAATAAGGCTTGCTGTCTGCACTCAAAGAGTTTAGAGACCAGGAGGAAAAAGCAAACAAACAAACAAAAAATTTAATGATGTTGATAATGGTAAAAGTTTGCATTTATTGAGAGATTTCTGCACACCAGACTGTGCTAAATACTTCATCGGTACTTAAATACATATATGAACCTCTTTAATCTTCACGGTAACCCTTTCAGATAGGTCCTTTTGTTAACCCGAATGTACGGAAGAGGAAACTAACATACAGAGAAGTTAAATTTTGTTGTTGTTGTTGGGTCACTAAATCATGTCTGATTCTTTGTGACCCCATGGACTGCAGCACACCAGCCTTCATTACCCTTCATTATCTCCTGAAGTTTGCTCAGATTTATGCCCATTGAGCCAGTGATGCTATCTAACCATCTCATCACCTACTACCCTCTTCTCCTTTGCCTTCAGTATTTCCCAGCATTAGGGTCTTTTCCAGTGAGTCGGCTCTTCACATCAGATGGCCAAAGTGTTGGAACTTCAGCATCAGTCCTTCCAATGAATATTCAGGGTTGATTTCCTTTAGGATTGACTGATTTGATCTTCTTACAGGCCACAGGAGTCTCAAGAGTCTTCTCTAACACCACAATTCAAAAGCATCAATTCTTTGGGCTCCCCCTTTATGGCCCAGCTGTCACATCTGTACATGACCATTGGAGAAAAAATAGCTTTGACTATATGGACCTCTGTCAACAAAGTGATCTCTCTTCTTTTTAATATGTTGTCTGGGTTTGTCATAGCTTTTCTTCCAAGGAGCAAATGTCTTCTAATTTTATGGCTGCAGTCACAGTGTGGAGTGATTTTGGAGCCCAAGAAAATAAAATCTGCCACTGCTTCCAGTTTTTTCCCTTCTATTTGCCATGAAGTGATGGGACTGGATACCATGATCTTAGTTTTCTGACTATTGGAAAACCAGCTTTTTCGTTCTCCTCTTTCACCCTCATCAAAAGGCTCTTTAGTTCCTCTTATCTTTCTGCCACTAGGGTGGTATCATCTGCATATCTGAGGTTGTTGATATTTTCCTGAAAGTCTTGATTCCAGCTTGTGATTCATCCAACCTGGTATTTCACATAATGTACTCTGCATAATAAGTTAAATAAACAAGGTAACAGTATATAGCCATGTCATACTCCTTTCCCAATTTTGAACCAATCTGTTGTTACATGTCCAGTTCTACCTGTTGCTTCTTGACTCACATCCAGGTTTCTAAGAAGACAGGTAAGGTGGTTTGGTATTCCAATTTCTTTAATATAATTTTCCACAGTGTGTTGTGATCCATACAGTCAAAGGCTTTCACGTAGTCAGTAATTTTTTGGAATACTTTTGGAATTCCTTTGCTTTCTCCATGATCCAACAAATGTTGGCAATTTGATCTCTGGTTTGTCTACACTTTCTAAACCTAGCTTCCAAATGTGGAAGTTCTCGTTTCACATACTACTGAGGCCTCGCTTGAAAGATAACCTCACTAGCATGCAAAATGAGCACAGTTGTCCAATAATTTGAACATTCTTAGCGATTGCCTTTCTTTGGGATTGGAATGAAAACTGACCTTTTCCAATCCTGTGGCCACTGCTGAGTTTTCCAGATTTGCTGGCACACTGAGGGTAGCACTTTCACAGCATCATCTTTCAGGATCTGAAACAGCTCAGCTGGAATTCCATCCCCTCCACTAGTTCTGTTTGTAGCAATGCTTCCTAAGGCCCACTTGACTTCTCATTCTAGGATGTCTGACTCTAGGTTAGTGATCACACCATCGTGGTTTTCTGGGTCGTTAAGACCTTTTTTTTATATAATTGCTCTGTGTATTCTTGCCACCTCTTCTTAATCTCTTCTGCCTCTGTTAGGTCTTTACAATTTCTGTCCTTTATCGTGCCCATCCTTACGTGACATATTCCCTTGATATCTCCAGTCTTCTTGAAGAGATCACTAGTCTTTCCCATTCTGTTGTTTGCCTCTATTTGTTTGCATCATTCGCTGAAGAAGGCATTCTTGTCTCTCCTTGCTATTCTTTGGAACTCTGCGTTCAGTTGCGTATGTCTTTCCTTTTCTCTGTTGCTTGGCGCTTCTCTTTTCCTCAGCTATTTGTAAAGCCTCCTCAGACAACCACTTTGCCTTCTTGTATTTCTTTCTCTTTGGGATGATTTTGATCACTGACACCTTTACAATGTTACAAACCTCCATCCATAGTTCTTCAGGCAGAAGATTTTATCCCTTGAATCTATTCATCACTTCCTTTATATAATCATAAGGGATTTGCTTTAGGTCATATCTGAATGGCCTAGTGGTTTTCCCTACTTTCTTCAATTTAAGCCTGAATTTTGCAATAAGGAGCCAATGATCTGAGTCACAGCTCCGGGTCTTGTTTTTGCTGAGCCACAGCTTTGGGTCTTATTTTTGCTGACCGTGTGAACTTCTCCATCTTCAGCAGCAAAGAATACAATCAGTCTGGTTTCAATATTAACCATTTGGTGATGTCCATGCGTAGAGTTGTCTCTTTTGTTGTTGCAAAGTGTTTGCTATGGCCAATGTGTTCTCTTGACAAAACTTTGTTAGTTAGTCTTTGACCTGCTTTGTTTTGTGCCCTCAGGCCAAACTTACCTGTTACTCTGGGTATTTCTTGACTTGCTACTTTTGCATTTTAATCCTTATGATGAAAAGGACATCTTTTTTTGGTGTTAGTTCTAGAAGGTCTTGTAGGTCTTCATAGAATCATTCTGCTTCTTCAGCATCAGTTGTTGGGGCATAGACTTGAATTACTGTGATGTTGGTTTGCCTTGGAAACAAGTTGACATCATTCTGTCATTTTTGAGATTGCGCCCAAGTACTGTATTTCAGACTCTTCTGTTGACTGTGAGGGCTACTTCATTTCTTCCAAGGGATTGTTGCCCATAGTAATAGATATATTGGTCATCTGAATTAAATTCGCCTGTTCCTGTCCATTTTAGTTCATTGATTCCTAAAATGTCGATATTCACCCTTGCCATCTCCTGCTGGGCCACATCCAATTTACCTTGATTCACAGACCTGACATTCCAGGTTCCTATGCAATATGGTTATTTATAGCATCAGACTTTACTTTTACCACCAGACACATCCACAGCTGAGTGTTACTTCCACTTTCGCTCAGCCACTTCATTCTTTCTAGAGCTGTTAGTAATTGCCCTCTACTCTTCCCCAGTAGCATATTGGACACCTTCCAACCTAATGGGCTTATCTTCTAGTATCATACATATCTTTTTGCCTTTTCATACTGTTCATGGGGTTCTCGCAGCAAGAATACTTCAATGGACCACATTTTGTCAGAACTTTCCACCAGTCCATCATGGTTGGCCCTGCACAGTATGGCTCATAGCGTCATTGAGTTATGCAAACCCCTTTGCCATGACAAGTCTGTGATCTGTAAAGGGGGAGAAGTTAACTAATGTATCTAAATTCACGAGGCTAAGAAATGGTAGAACCAGAATTTGGACAAAGACAGCCGAGCTGGAAAACTGTGCTTTAAGCACGATACCTATCCTGCCCCTTTAACATAGACCATAGCTCCCATCCGTGACTGACTTTACAACCCTAAGAGACATTGGGCAGTGTCTGAAAGTATTTTTGTATGTAACAATTTGGGAAGAGAAAGGCACTATTGGCATTAAGTGAGTAGAGGCCTGGGATGCTGCTCGACATCCTGCCACATATAGGATAGCCCCACAAGAGAGAATGAACCAGTCCGAAATGGCAGTAATACTGAGGATGAGAAACTCTAACCCAGACCAGTCATTGAATATAAAGGATTTGATAAAGGGCTGTATGTGTATATTCTTCACAGAGAATTTAGAAATTGATATTCCCATTATTATTATTTTCATTGGTTTCATTTTTATTAAACAATGAAGAGATCTTCAAGCAAGTCTCTCAAATACATATGACTTGATCCCCCAAAGCCAAGAACCCAAATGCTATTATTTAAATGTAAGATATTAAGTGGTAAAGGAAGATGGACCAGCTGCTGGGCAGCCCTCTCCACTCCCAGCATCCCACCCCCACAAGGAGGTTCAGGCCCCAGGTTTCCACACACACCCTCCTGATCCTGCACTGATTTGGTCTCCTGAGTGCCCTTCTGCGCACCACCTTCGGAAATAATTATCCTCTCTGGACCCACGCCAATTAAATTCTCCCATGGCTGCTTGTGAGCAGAAGAGCAGGGGCGGCAGACTGGTTGGCATGCATCTCTTTTTCATCGCTTCTGGGCTCCCACGTCATCAGCAAGTAGAGCTTTTTCTCAGGATGCCCACAGCTGCATTCCCAACCCAGTCAAGCCAGACATTCCTGGCCCCAGCAGCAGGCTGACCATCCCATTTGTAAGGAAAAGGGAAAGAGACAGTTTCCGGAAAGGCCTTGTCTGAAGTTTCTGTTCCCTGATGCTGAGAAATCTCTCATCCAGGAAGTTCTATTTGGCTTTGGCTCCAGGCCAGGGAATGGCAGCCAATGCTGGACCCACCCATTACCATGAAGAACACAAGCGAGGAAGAGGGTGCTGGAGATTATACTGATGGGCGTTTCTCAAAGCACATTCCAGGGAGCTTTCATCCTGGGGAATTTTAAAGATCTTAGGAGTAAACCATTCTGTGGCAGATGAGTTTGAGAAGCCCTTAGTTAAAGAGAGCTTGTATGTCTGTGTTAAATCATTTTAGTCGTGTTTGGTTCTTTGAGACCCTATGGACTGTAGCCCCCCAGGCTCCTCTGTGCATGGGATTCTCCAGACAAGAATACTGGAGAGGTTTGCCATGCCCTCCTCTGGGGAATCTTCCCAACCCAGGGATTGAACTTGCATCTTCTATAACTCCTGCATTGCAGGTGGATTTTTTTACCACTGAGCCACCAGGGAAGCCCTAAAGAGAGCTAGACAGGTAACTGCAGCAGGACTTTTCAAAGCTTTGAATATGTTAACGTGCATTTTGAATGTCTGACAGAGAAACATAGCATGCAGGGTTTTCTTATTATTTGACCATATGTCTTGGTTTTACTTCTCCTAGAAGCAATGACAAAGGCTTGAGCTCAGGTACAGTTTATTTCTGAGTAGATTCCAGTGATGAAAAGTGAAGGAGTGGGGAGCAGGAAACAGGAAAAGAAAAAGATGCATTAGGAGCTGATTACAAATACGAGTAATGGAAACTCAGTGTTGCTAGAGAACAGTTGAGGAACCATATGAAATGTGCCTCAAGATTGTCCCACTAAAGATTGAGGCTCCTCAGGCTCTTATTGGCTGAAGGTTGTCCGTGAGGTGTTAGATGCCCTGCCCTTCCTGGGTTGCACCTGAGTGCTGGCAGAGCAAACCGCTGCAGCTTTCAGGAAAACGCTAAGGCGACAAAGCAAAGAGACAGCAAGGAAACAGTCGACATGGAACTCTGGCAGTGTGCGTGGAACTTTCCACACAGCTGCCCTGAGCTAAGGTGGGCCAAAGGGATGTGGCATGGCACATAAGTCTGCTCACCACAGAAGTCTTTATTTCCTTCTAGAGCAACTCAGATATATAGTTCTCCTTAGGACCCTTAAGAGGAAACCTTGCTCTATCCTGACCCCTTTAAGTAACAGTTGAGGGACAGAGATTCCAGAGGGGTGGTTGCCCTATGTATGTCACAGTATTCCAACAGAGGTTTACTGTATTTCTTATTCCTCATCTATAAAACGGGACTTTTAACAGGACCTTCCTGCACTTATAATGTGCTTAAAACAGTGCCTGGCACATAGTAATGGCCGAAGGAAATTTGCCCCAAAGTGAGGGTGATTGCACATATATGATGACGAGCTGGCCAACACAGAAATCAGATTGATTATATTCTTTGCAGCCAAAGATGGAGAAGCTCTATATAGTCAGCAAAAACAAGACTGGGAGCTGACTGTGGCTCAGATCATGAACTCCTTATTGCCAAATTCAGACTTAAATTGAAGAAAGTGGGGAAAACCACTAGACCATTCAGGTATGACCTAAATCAAGCCCTTTATGATTATACAGTGGAAGAAAGAAATAGATTTAAGGGACTAGGTCTGATAGGCAGAGTGCCTGATGAAATATGGATGGAGATTCGTGACGTTGGACAGGAGACAGGGATCAAAACCATCCCCAGGAAAAGAAATGCAAAAAAGCAAAAAAGCTGTCTGAGGAATCCTTACAAATAGCTGTGAAAAGAAGGGAAGTGAAAAGCAAAGGAGAGAAGGAAAGATATACCCATTTGAATGCTGAGTTCCAAAGAATAGCAAGGAGAGATAAGAAAGCCTTCCTCAGTGATCAGTGCAAAGGAATAGAGGAGAATAATAGAATGGGAAAGACTAGAGATCTCTTCAAGACAATTAGAGAAACCAAGGGAGCATTACATGCAAAGATGGGCTCAATAAAGGACAGAAATGGTATCGACCTAACAGAAGCAGAAGATATTAAGAGGTGGCAGGAATTCACAGAAGAACTGTACAAAAAAAATCTTCACGACACAAATAACCAGTGTGTGATATCACTGTGACATCACAGTGATAGTGTGATCACTCACTTAGAGCCAGACATCCTGGAATACTTAGTGGGGCTTAGGAAGCATTACTATGAACAAAGCTAGTGGAGGTGATGGAATTCCAGTTGAGCTATTTCAAATCCTAAAAGATGATGCTGTGAAAGTCCTGAACTCAGTATGCCAGTAAATTTGGAAAACTCAGCAATGGCCACAGGACTGGAAAAGGTCAGTTTTCATTCCAATCCCAAAGAAAGGCAATGCCAAAGAATGCTCAAATTACCACACAATTGCACTCATCTCACACGCTAGTAAAGTAATGCTCAAAATTCTCCAAGCCAGGCTTCAGCAATATGTGAACCATGAACTTCCAGATGTTCAAGCTCGTTTTAGAAAAGGCAGAGGAACCAGAGATCAAATTGCCAACATCCACTGGATCATCGAAAAAGCAAGAGAGTTCCAGAAAAACATATATTTCTGCCTTATTAACTATAGCAAAGCCTTTGAGTGTGTGGATCACAATAAACTGTGGAAAATTCTGAAAGAGATGGGAATACCAGACCACCTGACCTGCCTCTTGAGAAACCTGTATACAGGTCAGGAAGCAAGAGTTAGAACTGGACATGGAACAACAGATTGGTTCCAAATAGGGAAAGTAGTACATCAAGGCTATATATTGTCACATTGCTTATTTAACTTATATGCACAGTACATCATGAGAAACACTGGGCTGGATGAAACACAAGCTAGAATCAAGATTGCTGGGAGAAATATCAATAACCTCAGATATGCAGTTGACACCACTCTTATGGCAGAAAGTGAAGAAGAACTCTTGATGAAAGTGAGAGTGAAAAAGTTGCCTGCATCTGACATTATTGCTAACTCTCATCATCCATCCTGTACCCAAAGGAGAGCAGCTTGTCTTCTCCCTTTTTTTCCCCCACAATATCATCATGAAAGATAATAGAAGAACCTGAGAAAAAAACTTTGTTCTGTCATAAAAATTATTCAGTTCAGTTGCTCAGTCGTGTCTGACTCTTTGCAAGCCCATGGACTGCAGCATGCCAGACTTCCCTGTTCATCACAGAGAAAGGAGCTTACTCAAACTCATGTCTATCGAGTCAGTGATGCCATCCAACCATCTTATTCTCTGTCGTCCCCTTCTCCTCCACCTTCAATCTTTCCCAGCATCAGGGTCTTTTCAAATGAGTTAGTTCTTGGCATCAGATAGCCAAAGTATTGGAGTTTCAGCTTCAGGATCAGTCCTTCCAATGAATATTCAGGACTGATTTCCTTTAGGATGGACTGGTTGGATCTCCTTGCAGTCCAAGGGACTCTCAAGAGTCTTCTCCAACACCACAGTTCAAAAGCATCAATTCTTCAGCGCTCAGCTTTCTTTATATTCCCAACTCTCACATCTGTAAAAATATTTGTAAAAAATATTAAACATTATTATTATACAGCTACCATTCATTAAACATCAACTCACATGCCTCTTTGTAGGCCACTTCTGTGTTGCTCATTTAACATCCAAGTACCTACTATATGCCAGGCTGTGAACAAAACATGTAAAAATCCCTACCTTCTTGGGGTTCACAGTCTAGGGGAGAAAGATAGTACACAGAGCAAATAGGTAGACTAATGGTATGTCAATGTATCAGGTAGCCTTTGCTGCATAACAAAGCACCCCACATCTCAGTTTCTTAACACTGTAACCATTTCTGTAGTTCCTGATTCTCCTGATCAGTGATTCAGGCTGTTTGCTTCTTCTGGTCTGCTCTTGGCTTGCTCACATGTCTGGCTGGCTTGTGGCTGAGGACTCAGTCATCCCGGGTCAGCTGGAGCAAACTAGGCCATTCTGGCCCATGTCTCTCCCATCCCGCCAGCAGACTAGCCCCAGAAAATTCTCATGGCAAGGCAGACATGCAAAGGCGAACAGTCCACTTCTACAAAAGGAAAAAATGGAAAGGCACACACACTTCTCAACTCTCTGCTTACCTTCTAGTTACTAATATACCACTGACCAAAGGAGGTCATGTGACAGAGCCTGGACTCAGTGGAGGGGACTGTGAAGTGACAGGGCAAAAGATGCAGATTCAGGGAAGGTGGCATAAATGATTCTGCAATAAGTGCTTCAAAAATAAAGACAGAGAATAAATGTTGCAGAAACAAAGCAGGCTTTGTGAGATGGAAGATGCTGAAGCCTCGAAATTTTCAGTAGGAAGATCAGCACCGTTTCCCCTGCAAAGGTAACATTCGGGAAAGATTTGTTTCTTTGTGTACTACTATATACTAGTATCATTTCTAATTCTCACAATAAAACTCCACATTATAAATTTTTACCCCCATTTTACAAATGTAGAAATTGAAGCTCAGTATGGTTGTGTAACCCCAAGTTTTCATAACTAGTAAGAGGCTATAATAGAACCCAAACCGACATATGCCCGAAAAAAACAGATGGGACGGCGACTGATTGGCTTACAGAATTGAAAAAAAATCATCAATAGGTACATCAATAGAAAATACATAGGAAGTGTCGCCTTCAGTTAATACTTGGAGTCAGGCCTCATACTCTGTCACTAGGACCTCATTTCCCATTCTGTGTGTATCTGTGTGTGTATGTGTGTGTGTGTGTGTGTGCATGTGTGCATGTATCTTGCTCTGTTCCTCAGCCAACTCCCTCTGTTTGGTTCCATTCTTGGCTAGCCTCCCCTGGGTGGCAGAGTGGCCACCAGTAGTTGCTTCTAATGTCAAGTCCAGGAGGAAACAGTGAGACTCTTTTTTGGCAGTTCCCACCAGAATTTAGAGGATTCACTCCAGTTGGACTGGTTTTGACCCCAATCGTCCCTGACCATTGGCATGACAGCAGAAAGTGATGTGGAACTAACTGTCTCATACCACCCCAGCATCAGGGCTTTGTATCCTGCCCACGGAGCAGACTGTCCTGTTGATAACTAGGCAAGACGATAGATGCTTGACAAGTGTAAAGTGGACAAATGAATATACGAACAGACCTCAATGTGAGCTTAATAGCGACATACACACATGTATAGTCTATACAGGCCTATCACCAGGCAATGTCTAAAATCGCTCACTTCTTTACAGTAAACAGCAGCAACTTTTAGAGTGCCTTCCCCTACCTCAGTACACACCTCCCACCCTTATATCCAGCAACTAAACAGCAATTGTTGATTTAACTCTGTAATGTGCACATGTAGTTGATGGAGCATCTATGGTACAGAGAAGGCAATCGCTTTATCTAGACTCACACAACGGGTCAGTCCTAGAACCAGAAAACAGACAAGTTTAATTCCAAAGACAACCAGGTCATTGCAAGAATTGAATGTACTCTTCTCTGAAGGACAAGACAAGTGAACTGTAAAAGAGCTGTCAGAAAAATCAAGGCTGAGATTATCTAAAAGAAGTGTCAGTATGGAAAATGTTACACAGTCATCTTAATGAAAGGCCTCTTTCATAAGTAATATATGTCCTCAAATGCTTCTCTGAATCTCATCAGTGATACTAGTAGGTTTCACAGAATGTATCCTTTGAAAATTTACTTTGCTTAGCGTTTTAAAATAGATAATGAAATTTTGAGATCATAATGTGACCCAAAGAGATATATGTTAGTTCAGATTAATTCACCAAGCACACACTGAACTCTTACATAGTGCCCAGAACTGTTCACTTCTGTGATGAATAGAGACCTAAAGCTCAGGTGATCTAGGAGAATCAGACACATACAGTATCTAACAATTAGTAGCATCTTCACAACTGATACTTTATTGAACTCCATGTACTAGGCATTTTTCTAAGCACTTGACATGCCCTGTCTCATGTAATTCCCAAAACAGTCCTGTGGGTGGCTATTATTTTCTTTTTGCTTCAGATTAGGAAACTGAGACACAGAGAGGTGAAGTAACTTGTCCAGGGTCACTCGGCTAGGAAGGGGCAGAGCAGTGAATCAAATCCAAGCAGTCTGACTGCCGAGCCTGTCCCCCCACCCCTCACCTATACAACACTGCTTCCTTCTTATTCATGCAAACCCTGAAGAGAGAAGAAGAGTCACATTAACCAAGGGATCTCAGCACTCGTTTTCCTTTCTTAAAAAAAAATATTTATTTATTTGGCTGCACATGTGTTAGCTGCAGCATGCGGGATCTTCAGTTACAGCATTCAAACTTTTAGTTGCAGCCTGTGGTATTTAGTTCCCTGACTAGGGATTGAACCCAAGCCCCCTGCACAGAGAGCATGCAGTCTTAGCCTCTGGACTGCCAGAGAAGTCCCAACACTCATTTTCTAACTGCTGTTTCTTGAGGACTTCCTTTGGGCCAGGCACCACCACACTAGGATAGTTACATATATTAGCCCATTTAGCCTGCAAAGCAACCCTATGAAATTGTGTTATTGGCCCCATTTTTCAGTTAAATAAACTGAGGTTGAAAGCTGTTAAGTAATGACCAGATGACTAAAGATTGGTATGGTGATCAGAGGAAGGGAAGTTTCAGCAGGACCTCACTCCAGTCTACCCCAAAATGATTGCGGCTGCCCTTCTCTGCTCACTCTTTGCTTGCCAGACCTTCTGCTCTGTGCTTTGTATAGATTTCCTCCAGCACTCTTCTGAGGAAACTGAGTCATGGTAGTTCGCTGACTTGCCCACGGTTCACACACTAGGAAGTACCACGCCTAGGATTCAGTCCCGTGTTTAGCTGACCCCAAACCTGCTCTCAGCCACTGTGAAGGCATTACTTTTCCATATAAGAAGAGAGGAGGTGATATCCCTCAAGTGGGGAAATGGATAAACAAACTTCGTACATCCATACAAGGGAAGCGACTCAGCCATTGAAAGGAATGAATTAATGATACAGCATGATGAGTCTCCAGTGCATTAAGCTAAACGAAAGAAGCCAGATTCTAAAGACTTGCTCCTGTACGGACAGAAATCAGAGCAGCTGTTGCCAGGGCAGAGGTGCAGAGAGTGATTAGCTGCTAAATAGCCCAGGGTTCGGGGTGGGGGGCGGTTTGGGAGGTGATAAAACTCTTTCTATCTTGATTGTGGTGGGTATATGACTGAATGCATTTGTCAAAACTTGCAGAACCACATACTAAGGGAGATGGAGTTTACTGTTGGTGATTTATATCTTAAAATTTGAAAAGGGGTAAAAAAAAAGGAAAGATGTGAAGGTCGGAAATCATTTGAAGGAACTTAGCTGGCTTTGCATCTTCAGGGAGCCCTGACTTCCTTTCTAGAAAGTACATTGACGAAAACATGTTGATTTACTTAGCGAAATTTACTGAGCACCAACTGTGAACCAAGTAGTATATTGTGCATAGAAAATAAAACAGCAAACAAAACAGAGGAGTTCCTAATCCTTTAAACCTCACGGCTTATATTCAAGTTTTAAAAGATTAAAACTAATTAAGAAAATTTCAGTTAGTAGTGATAAAATAAGAAAGTAAAATTGGCTAACAACATGCAGTGAATGTCTTCTCGGTCAGGGAATGCAGAGTTGTCAGTAGGGCGCAGGGCATTGGAAAAACCACACCAAAACTAGGAGTGGACAACAGTGGGTTCAAAAGTTTTTTAACTTGAAAAAACCCTAGATGATAGCACCCCCAGTCAACTCTCACCGATGCCTGTATTAAGTTATCTGCAGGAATGTTTTGACCCCAGGGGTATGTCTTAGTGCTGTTCAAAATGTGGGTCCCCTTTCTCCAGTCACTCAGGGAATGCTTATTCATTTAAACAATAAATTATAGGAAACATATTTAGAAAGAGAAATATGCCAGGGCAAGACATCACATTATTCATTCTCCAGACTTTGGAGCAGTACTTGTTGGATTATTTACGTGGCTGCTTCTGTCAATTCTAAATAGATTTATCATCTATTCTTTTGCACAGTATTAAGACACTACAATTCCTTTCCAACCTGCACTGTTTGCTTAGCTTTAGATTTTATGAACAACACATTCTTCCCTTCCCCTGGACTCTTTCTATGCCTTTATGCCCAGGAAAACCACACAACTTAAATGCTTTGGGATTGGGTCACTTCTTCCTGCATTTTAACTCCTTATGTCCTGAAAACATGTTGCCAGAAGTCACCTCCCACATTTACAAGATATGTTCTTTGTTTGACCAGAACACATCCTTTCTCCCTTTGTCCTGTGCTCACCTGAAGAATGTTTCAAGTTCAAACTGTCCACATAGAGTCAAATAATTGTCAGAGTTGAGAGACAGAAGGATTTTTATATCATTCCAAGATGCCCTGTTGTCCCCATCACCTTTATTTCAGCCGCGTTTGTCTCCCCACCAGTCTTCAAATCTCACCTGGTTTGGTCTGGTTTCATGGCCATCTTTCACTTTCAGGTCAAAGAACCTGGTAATTGGTTCTGAGACTTTTCCAGGAATACAGTCATTATGTTGTGATAGCCAAACTCTTGTGAGAGTTGCAAAATCTGACGCAAGTTGTTCCTGAATTTCCAGTGCTCAGAAAAGAAAACACCTTGTCTTTTGTCTCCGTAAGCTGTTTACTTAGGGCTTTGACTACGCTTCCTACCTTCCTTACACAGAAAGAATGATCTCCAGCCAGCTGGCATTCTCAGTCTTAATTTGTCTGTGAGCACATCTTTTTCTTTAACTTTGTTAATGTCAAGAATCTTCACTGGGAACTCAGAACGTAGTTGAGAATTTTTGGAAGCCTCTGGTAAAAGAGATTATAAACTTAGTCCCTGCCAAAGGCTGGCCTGCCCCAGCAGGTTTAGACGATGTGAAAACCACATCTCAAGTGAGAATTGGCTGTCCTGCCTCTCTTCTCTTACAGCCTTGGCTCCCCCATCGGCATTATTATGAGGGGGCAAACATTTGTTTTTATCCCTTGAAATGTTTGTGGGTTTGCTGTTGACCATGGGTTCCTGCTTAACTTCAGCAATACAAAGTGATTTCCATAGCAGTTAGTCATCAGGGATGTGTGTAAAGATAAGCCTCAAAGATGTCCATGATGGTGGTGTTTATAATAGCAAAAAGACCAAAAAGAGAGAGAGAGAAATCGAAGGAAAAAAAGGGGGGGGAAGAAGGATCTATCTAAATGTCCAATAATAGAGAATTGGTTGGTATTAATGACATGCCATCCTAAAAAGAACAATGTTATGGAAAGCTAGATGGCGGCATGAAAGAATTTTCACACTAGAAGGAAACTAGTAGTATTAATTGTTTAGCATTTTAATCTTATTGTCACGTGGTTGATTTACAACATGGCTTCGTTTCAGGTGTGTAGCAAAGTGAATCAGTTATAAATATACATACTGTCACTCTATTTTAGAATTTTTTCTCAGATAGGTTATCAGAGAACATTGAGTAGAGTTCCCTATGCTGTGCAGTAGGTCCTTGTTGGTCGATCACTATCTTATACATGATAGTGCATGTGTGTCCATCCCAAGCTCCTGGTTTATCTCTTCACCACCACGTTTCCCCTTTGGTGACCATAAGTGTGTTTTCAACATCTGTAAGTCTGCTTCTGGAAAACTAGTCATGTTAGAGAAATGAATAAATAAATGTTCAGGAGTCACTTTTAACTTGTAAAGGCAAATGATCTGTAATTGTGATCTTATTTTTATTTTAAAATATAAATAAATACAGGACAGGGTTTCTTAGCATTGGTGCAACTGACTTTTTTTTTTTGCTTGTTTCCCATATTTAAATTGGTTTCTCTTTTATTATTTTACAAGTTTTATATATATATATATATATATATATATATACACACACACACACACATATGCAAACACACACACACATATACTGGATACAAGTCTCTATAATCAGACACAGGAGTTGTGAATATTTTCTCCCAT
Source organism: Muntiacus reevesi (assembly GCF_963930625.1). Classification (NCBI taxonomy): domain Eukaryota; kingdom Metazoa; phylum Chordata; class Mammalia; order Artiodactyla; family Cervidae; genus Muntiacus; species Muntiacus reevesi. Next base: position 93,423,821 of record NC_089252.1, read on the forward strand.
TTGTTAGGTTGTCTTTTTACTTTCTTTTCTTTTTTTAAATTTATTTTTAATTGGAGGATAACTGCTATACAATGTTGTATTGGTTTCTGCCATACCACAGCATGAATCAGCCGTAAGTATACATATGTCCCTTCCCTCCTGAAACTCTTTCCCAACCCCCCACTCCATCCTCCCCCTTCGCCCCCAGTGCCAAGCTGTCACAGAGCACTAGACTGCGTTCCCTTTATCATATAGCAGTTTCCTCCTCGCTAGCTATTTTACACATGGCAATGTATGTGTTTCAGTGCGACTCGCTCAATTTGCTCCATCCTTTCCTTTCCCTGCCATGTCTGTAAGTCTGTTCTTTATGTCAGTGTCTCTATTCCTGCCCTGCAAATAGGCTCATCAGTACCATTTTTCTAGATTCCATATACATGCTTTAATATACAATATTTGTTATTCTCTTTCTGACTTCAGTCTGTTTAACAGGCTCTAGGTTTATCGACCTCACTAGAACTGACTCAGATTTATTCTTTGTTGTGACTAGTATTCCATTGTATATATGTACCATAACTTTTTTATCCATTCACCTGTTGATGGACATTTAGGTGGCTTCCATGTCCTGGCTATTGTAAATAGCACTGCAGTGAACATCGGAATGCATGTGTCTTTTTGAATTACAGTTTTCTCAGGGTTTACGCCCAGTAGTGGGATTTGTGGTAGTTCTTTTTTAGTTTTTTTTCTAAGGAATCTCCATACTGTTCTCCATAGTGACTGTATCGATTTACATTCCCACCACCTTGTTTGTATATTTTTTGATGATGGCCATTCTGACCCATGTGAAGTGATACCTCATTGTAGTTTTGATTTGCATTTCTCTAATAATGAGTGGTGTTGAGCATTTATTCATGTTGCATCTGACATTTGATGCCAGATAACTTTTGTTGTACGGACTCTATAACCTGTGCATTGTAGGATATTTAGCATTATCCACCACCTGTTCATGGAATTTTCACCGCCCCCTGCAGTTGTGATAATAAAAAGTGTCTCTCAACATAGACAAATGTCCCCTTGATGAGAACCGCTCATCTAGCACATATTGATAATCTGTGGGAACTATTATAAGAGAAGGAAACTTTATGAGAATGTGTTGAAGTGAGTCTGGTTTCACGGTGGAGTCAGAGAAGGTCTTCTTGAGGAAGGAGTATTTGAGCTGAGGTCTAAAGTTAAGTAGGAGATACCCAAACAAGGAGGGCAGGGAGACAAGGGGAGAGCATCCTACAAATCAGAGACCATGGCTAAAGAAATGGTAATCATTTTGGTTCCATTTTGAGACACTCAGTAGGCCCAAATCCCAACCTGTCACTGTGATTCTCCTCCAAAGAGGAATCTCGAGAGTTATGACCTCTTTGCTATGAATAGAGCTTAAAATAGTAAGAGATTCAGCTGATGGTATTTAGACTCAAAAAGTCCCATATTTTAATTCTAACTCCTCCACCTACTAGGTGCATAACAAGTTGTTGAACTTCTCTGAGCAAGTTATTGAACTTCTCTGAATCTCAGTTTCCCCATCTATAAGATGGGTATAACAGTTTCATCCTCAGGCAGTTTCTGTGAGGATGAATCCTAGGAAGCCCCTTGCAGAGGGCCCAACACATGATCTGTGTTGCATGATCATGGCTGTTGCTGCTTATTCTTGCTTTTTGAGCATTTGTTAAATGTCATGCATCATATTTAGGACTTGATACTTATTATTTCATTCTAATCTTCATAACATTTAAAAAATCTTACCTATCATTTTAATTTTAATTTGTACATAATAAAACTGAGTTTTAGGGAGGTTAGGTAATTTGTTACAAATAACACACCTGGTAACGGGTAGAGCCAGGGTTTTAATCAGAGACATTTGAATAAAGAGAACATCCTCCTGATCAAAAAGCCCCACTGCCTGTCTGACTGTGACTCTAGCTATTGTCCTGTGATTTACTGCTCTATTGCTGAGTAACAAGTTACCACAAGTTTATCTCCCAGTTTCTGTAGGTGAGATGTCTGAGCACAGCATGGCTGGATTCTTTGTTTAGAGTCTCATTTGGTTGAAATCAAGATGTCAGCCAAGACTTGCAGTTCTCATCAGGGGCTTTGGCTCCTCCAAAAAGCACACCAGTTGTTGGTAGATTAATTTCCTTGCAGTTGTAGGACTGATGTCCTAGCTGTCAGTTGGGTGTCACCCTCAGCTCCTGCAGGTTGCCTGCACTGCTTGCCATATGACCTCTGTGGGCATTTCACAAACGAGGTTGTTTGCTTTCCTCCAGGCCTCTCTACCTCTCATCTATGCCACTCTGTCTTTAAAGGACTCATGTAGAGTGTCTTAGATCCTGTTGGACCAAAACCTGATCTTAAAGTCAGCTGATTTGGGACCTAAATTACATCTCCAAAATTTTTCACAGCACTGCTTAGAATAGTAGTTGACTGCCTGACCAGGAGATAGTCTGTGCCTACCAGGGGAATCTTGAGGGGCATCTCAGCATTCTTCCTACTGCCACACTTTAGTTCCGTGACTGCTGAGGCCATCAGAGAAAGTCTTCTGCCCATACTATGTTTTGGGGTCTAAGACAGCTCTTTGAAATGATATCTCCCTCCACAGCCTTCCTTCTCTGCCTCACTCAGTGCCCCATGCAGGCATACAGGAGTTCACCCCAGGTTTCCTGCTAGTGAGGTTTTCTGCTGCCCCTCCATGCTTACCTCCATCAGCACTGCGAATTTCTCTCTGGTTCTTTCCTCCTCTGTCCTGTTGGGAGAGTCTTGTAATTCCCACTATGACAAAGAAAAGTCTGTGCTCTTGGAGAAGGCAGAGGGCTACCATTGCCAAATATAACTAGGAAATGATTCCAGTTCAACCAGTGCCATTTTGTGGAATCCAAAATTTTTTCTGACTTCTTAGCCACACTTATCCTCTCCACCTCTTCTCCTCCCTACTATGTTCTCTTGTTTCCCCTGAAAATTCCTGTGTTCTTATAAGCATGCCAAGAAAACTGCACTCAAACCATCTGGACAAGTAATCCCAGCGTGAAAATTATCTTGGTACTTGGACTTCCCAAACTAAAAGGGTTTGAGTCATTCACAGAGACCCACCCTAAAACAGCCTCATTCTTCTTAAGGAAAGGAAATGACACCTTAATAAAGAGGCAGCATCCAGACTATAAAATTTCACTCTGCCGCAGATTTCTTCACATCTGATCTCTGCAGAAAATTTCACTGATTTTTTTTTTCAGGAGTAACAAATGAAGAGTGTGAGAGACAGGATGTGGAGAATTAGCTATACCGAGCATGTATTTTAGTTTAAAGGCTTAAAGGTGAAAGTCCTTCAAAAATAGTCACATAAAATAATATTTTTGATCCACCCAGACTACTTGAGATCTCTTTATCTGGTTCTTGATAATTTCAATATTGGTTTTGGTGCATAGAAGAGTATAAAGTGACCATAGGCTAACAATGTGAGCTGACTATCTTGATAGAAAATGGAAGCCAACACAGTCTATAAATGAGTGCCTCCTCTGTGATTTGTATTTAGTGAAACTAAAGATCAAAGAAACAGCAGCTGTCTTCTTGAGAAAAAAATGTGACAATTAATACGCACTCTCCTGACAAGACTTAAGATGAGGTCAGAAGACCTAGGATTTTAACTCAACCCAAATTCTGCAACTGAACTCATCAAAACCAGTCTTCCCAAGTCCCCAGTGGTCAAAAGGAGAAAGACTGGTGAAAGCCAAAGTGGAGAAGCTGGGCTCCGAGTATCCCAACTCTCTTCAAGTCATTGGTTGAGGGCTGCTGTCTGAGGCATTAACTCTCTAGGGTACCCATCTGTGGACCTCATAGTTTGAGGAGGACTCCAACTGACAAAGAAAGCCTTCAGGCAAATAAAGGCAGGCTCTGGCCCTTGGAAGTCAGGCCAGTGTGTCCTGAGGTGGAAAGAACAAGCTGATGTGACTGTCTGATATTCCAGATTTAGTGAGATGCTCCATTTCTCCTGAAAAGAGCTATACCAAGTTCTGCCCTGGCATCCTCTTAGAATTTGTGAGAAAAAAAGTATACATAGAAGAAAACATGTATCTTGGCATACAAAGGGTGTTCAAAAAGTAAGTTATGATGTTAAATAATAGGATAAAGGTCAATATCTGAATGCTTGGTCCCAACTGGTGTCTCCTCACCTCCTACCTTAGCTGCCTGTGTTCTCTCTGGGATCCTCCATTCTGATCTTCTTCCAGGCACTTGAACCACTTTGCTCCCTCACATCGCAGAACCTTTGCACAAGAAGTTCTCCCTCCCCGGAATGCCATCCACAGTCCATCCCACCCCACCCCAGACTAACTTAGGTCACCGTGGAACATGCACCTGACCTTTAGTTAGGTCCACCAGTCAGTAGACTCTGTGACAGCAAGAAACACCTCTGGGTTTGGCTCCATACCCTGTCCCCAGGGTCTGGCACAATGCCTGGCACTCAGGCAATTGGTTAATATGGAGTGAATAAATGAATGTTAAAAAAAAAAAGAAAGAAATTCAAAGTGTCAGTCTTGATATTTGAGACAGCTCAGATATACATTCTTTTTCATGGCTTTTTTTCTTTGAGTAGGTAGTCCATCTGTTTTACTCCATCCATGTATAATTGTGTACAATATACAAAATCTAAAGGTATAAAATGATTTACCTTATGTTTTAAATATGCCCTCTCCACTCCAGTATTCTTGCCTGGAGAATCCCATGGACAGAAGTGCCTGGCAGGCTACAGTCCATAGGGTCACAAAGAGTCAGCCACGACTGAAGTCACTTAACACACACATCCTACCTCCCTTCCTCTAAGGTAAGGGCTTCTCGGATTAGTACTGCTATAGATTCCGTTTCTAAGTCCTTCTCTATTTGCACATGGTAACAGATACTTGTGCATTTGCTCTTCTTTTTTTTTCTCCTACAATTGGTAGTGTACTGTGTATACTGTGTACATACTGTTACTTTTTCACTTAATGAAACTGGAGATAAGTCCTTATCAGGACGTGAAAAACTTCCTCATTCTTTTTTACCCCCAACACTTTATGCACATTCTCAAAATAGAGCAAGATTTAAGTAAGTTTACTGTGAATACCTGTAAACACTCACCAGTTAGGTTTTCCCATTAGTATTTTTACTGTGCTTGCTTTATCAAATATGCATCCTTCTAGCCAGCTATCTAACCACCTTATTTTTTGCTGCATTTCAAGAAAGATTGAAGGCTTCAATATACTTTTCACCTAAATACTTCAGCAAGTGTGTCATTTCCTAGAGTTCAATATTTGTTTACATTTTTGTGTAAAATATATATACAATAAAATGCACAAATCTTAAGTACATGTTCTGAGTTTTGACACATGCATACATCCTAGGTGTATATTCACTGAGTTTTGACAAATGAACACAGACTTTTTACAAGATACAGAAAATTAATATTGTCCTTTCTGTCATGTCCTTCCCCAGTCAGTTCCTACTCTTACATCCTCAGAAACAACGATTGGTTTTTCTTCCATCAAATACCTTTGCCTGTTCTAGAATTTCCTATAAAGGAAACCATACAGTTTGTATGCTTTTGGTTTTGAGATTCATCCATGTTGTTGCACATCTTCCTTTTTATTGCTGAGAATTCCACAGGAAGGAGTAGATTCCAAAATATATCCACAGTTTCCTTAATCTCCTCATCTTCATAACTACATCTTATGCCATTATTGGTAAACATTGAGGCTGTTTATACCTTCTGCTATCACAAAGATTGACCTCTCCTCCTGGGGATTATAAATACATGAACTGGACTTCTAGAAGTGGAATCACTGAGTTTGATAATCCTTGCTTTTTGATCCTCAAACCTGCGAACAAATCTTGATGCATGAGACACTCATCAGGCCTGTTTCAATGGCTGGTGTTTTGCAAGACATCTTATGAAAACGGTAACTGTGAATTCCTCCGTCCGTCATTTCCCAGCCTCAGCTCTGTTGCACAGCTTAAAGCAAGCTGAGAGACATGTCACAGAGAACAAATTCCATCAAATATTTGTGAGTCTTAAACTCCTCTCAAGTGTGGGTATCGCTTGGTACACATTCCTCTAGTTTCCCACTAAACCTTTTGTTTCTGTCAGGCTTTCTCCCCCAAAGTTGGTGGCAGACTGACTGCTGGGTTCACTCTCAGTTATAATCCTTTGTTCAAGATTCCACATCCTTGCAAGGCTCTGGGTTTCATTAGATAAGCTTACCCTCCACCCTTTTTTCACACCCATTATCCCAAGTCCTGGAACGGGGTGATGTGTTTTCCTTACTTTTCCCCCTTTCTCTTTTATTTCCCACTGATAAATGGCAAAAGCAGCTGTGGACTTTGCTTTGAAGGTTCTGACGGACGAGCATGATGAATCGGTGATGGATTAGAGCAAATGAATCACATAACGCGGAAAGGGAAGAGGGCGAGAGCACAGAGCCGGCTCCCAGCTTTACCGTTTTTCAAACTCCTTAAAAGCCAGCATTTCTTTTAATCTGGTTCCAGTTTCTGCGGTGACTCTGCATATGTTTAAAAGAGGGAGAGCAGAGAAGTCTTGTGGATATAAACAGGGAATTCCATTCTTCAGTCCAGCTCTAAAGCCGCATTGTCATTCAGGGGGAGTTTAAATAGCTAGGAAACCACTTCAAGGCCCCTCAAAAACAACTGGGCAGCTCCAGGAAGAGGAACAGTTGGCAAATCAAGTGACAGAATTGAAAACTATAAATCTTTACCATGAGGATTGACTAGCAAAATACAGCTGTTGCTGCTGGTAGTCATCTCCTTGTTTGGAAGGAAAGTGTATTCTTGAGCTAATTATCATAAACTGCTTGGTTACTATGAAATGGTAAGCATGAGCAGGTTGGAATCTGGTCTTGTTTGGAACCCAAGAAAAATAAGAACAGTTACTTCATTGCCTGTAGCGTTACTAGTCTTAAAGAGACAAAGACAATAGACTGCAGTTCTGGAGCTGCAGGTTGAGGCTGGGACTGAGAAATTCCAAGTCCTCCTTTGAAATTGAAGAGATACTTAACAGAGAAGAAAGGTCTTGGTGTATGGATGGTTCCTTTGTATTTGAACAAGAGGGGCCCTCTTCCTCCCCAGATGGAAAGCCATTCAAAGGAAATCATTAAAGGACATCCCTTTTTACACTCTAGGGATAGATGCAAAGCACAGTGTAGAATTGATGCAATTACCCAAACACGGAGGTTAGGACTAAAAGGAGGAGAAAATCTAGGCCTAGATGTTTGACCAGTTGCTAGTATCCTAGGCAACATGAAGAAGTTACTTCTTACTTTCTAGTTTCATATTGTAAGGAAAGTACAGAATATGTTGTGAAAGTGTTAGTCATTCAGGTCCTGTGCGACTCTTTGAGACCCCATGGACTGTAGCCTGCCAGGTTCCTCTGTCTATATGGGATTGTCCAGACAGGAATACAGAAGTGGATAGCCATTCCCTTCTCCAGGGAATCTCCCTGACTCAGAGATAGAGCACAGGTCTCCTGCAATGCAGGCATATTCTTCACCATTCAAGCCCCCAGTGTGTTAGTGTATTAGAAGCTAAGTCATGTCTGATTCTCTGTGACCCCATGGACTATAACCCACCAGGCACCTCTGCCTTGGAATTCTCCAGTCAAGAATACTGGACTGGGTTGCCATTCCCTTCTCCAGGGGATCTTCCAGACCCAGGGATCAAATCTAGGTCTCCTACATTGCAGGGAGATTCTTTACCATCTGAGCCACCAGGGAAGCCAGCTAGGGTAAAATATAAGGGTTCAATACTAAAGTAATTGATTGCTTAAATATTGAAAATCATACAAATGATAGTTCACTATCACAAAGGTCTAGTGGGGAGATGGAGAAAATATTTCCAATTAAGTGACTGAAACAGAGAAGTGCAATATTAAAGGTCGCCAAAGACTATTGAATGACAAGGAGGCTAGGTTTGATTTATCAAAAATTTTTTGGCCACGAGAGTTCTTAGATAATCAGTATAGTTTCCAAGACCAAAGACTGAAAGAGGCTCGCCCAGCATTGCTGAATGGTAATAATCCTCGCCAACAGCAGTGATTGAGCACTCGATATAGACCACTTGGCTAAATCTTTTCCACGTATTATCTGATTTAATCTTTACCTCATCCCTGTGGATACTGTGGCATAACTTTCTCTTGGAGAACTTCAGCAAGCAAATGGATCATTTTTTTTAAAACAATTCTGGCTGCCTTGCTCAAGGTAGATCTAAAAACATGAAGCAGTGATTAGAAAAGATATTTATTATCCTCTGTCTTTCCTCTACACTTCTTGCTCTGACTTCTCTAAGACTGTGGGTCTGGTGGGAGCTCTGAGAGATTCTAAGTCATTACCCACGTCCTCCATTCATTTCCACACCTCCTGTTGCCAGGTACGGGACTAATTCTTGGTTGTGATGAGTTGATGAATACTAAAAGCAGAAAGGGAAGGGAATGATAAAATTGATTTGTGTGTGTGCATTTCGACCTTGCATATTTTGTAATTCTATTTACAAGACTGGCAAAGCCTATCTGTTTGGAAAAGTCATATTAAATATGAATGAAGGTTAAATGATTAATCAGATTTCTCCCCCAGTGTCGTATTTTTTTTAATTTACCAAGGTATCTAGATAATAATAAAACAGAGTCCTAAAAAAATGCATGTAGTTTGTTTATGAGATGTCTCCACCTACATCTTCTTTCTGACCACAGTGAGCTCGTTATGATTAAATATTTCTCATTCAACAAGTATTTATTGAGAAGCTCCTCTGTAGCAGACCACCCCCTACCAGATTCTGAAGATGCATTAATACGCAGTGCCCTTTTTATGTTAATAGTGCAGCAGACAGCTGACGTTAGGTGTAGGTGTGTAATCACTCAGACAAAAATACAGTTACCAACAATAATAAGTGCTGGGGAGGAAAGGGACCTGAGAGCAAGAGAAAGAGTACACAGGCTATCTCATTTGGTTGGGATGCCCCAGGAAGGCCTCGCTGAGAAAGTAACTTATCAGTGAGTGTGAGATAAAAGGAGGCCAACTCAAAACTGATTGCAAGGGTCTTCCAGGAAGAGGAACTAACATTGGCCAAGGCTCTGAGGCTGGGAAGTGTTAGGTGAGGCTGGCAGGGGTGTTGCTGGCAGGCTGGGTGTCCTGGGGTGGGCCATAAGGTATATAAGATCAAGGGTAAGACCAGGCACCAGAATGCTAGGGAGAGACTAAATCCAGAAGGACCTAGTAAATATTTTAAGCTTTATAAGAACAAGGAATGAGGTGCTGTTGATGGTTTTAAGCAAGTAAGTGGAATGATGAAATCTCCATTTAAAAATGATCACACCATTATACAGAGTGAAGTAAGCCAGAAAGATAAAGAACATTACAGCATACTAACACATATGTATGGAATTTAGAAAGATGGTAACAATAACCCTATATGCAAAACAGAAAAAGAGACACAGAAGTACAGAACAGACTTTTGAACTCTGTGGGAGAAGGTGAGGGTGGGATGTTTCAAAAGAACAGCATGTATATTATCTATGGTGAAACAGATCACCAGCCCAGGTGGGATGCATGAGTCAAGTGCTCGGGCCTGGTGCACTGGGAAGACCCAGAGGAATCGGGTAGAGAGGGAGGTGGGAGGGGGGATTGGGATGGGGAATACGTGTAACTCTATGGCTGATTCATATCAATGTATGACAAAACCCACTGAAAAATTTTTTAAAAAATTAAAAAATAAATAAATAAAAAATAAAAATGATCACTCACTTTGGAGACTGCAGACTGGATTGAAAGAAGCAATTTGGTCTTAGGGAGACCCACTAGGAAGCTACTGCAGCAGCCCAGGTGCAAGGTGAAGGTGGCTGGGATTACAGTGATAGTTACAGAGAGATGACTAGTTGGAGAGATTTGAGAAATATTAGTCCATTCTTGCTATATCTGAAACAGAAAAACTATGTGCACAACTGCAAAGCAAAAGTAAATAATATCCTTGTCTATTTACTTAAGCAAATAAAGTAATTCACACCTTTATAAGTGTTTTTTTTTTAAAGAGGGAAGGTTTTCCTAAGTTCTTCTGCCTAGCTGTTCTCATCAACGCTGTTGATGGACAGATGCTGTCTGTCTAGATGTTGACACTAGCATTAAGAAGTCATAAACTGACTCACAGATTAGCACATTGCTCCTTCAATTGAATTGTTGAAAAAGACAAGTGCCTCGCAGAAGAGGATAGAGATATTGTGAGTTTATTTATCTGCCATGTGCTGGAAAGTACTTACTAGAGTTTACCATAAGCTATATTATCCTTTGCCATAGCCCTCCTAGGATATGATTTTGATCTTTCTCAAGTGAGATCATTCCCTTCATCAGCCAGAGGCCACGCCTTCATTCCTGAGTCATAAAGTCTGTCTCCCGACCCCGTGGTAGATGTGCTGTCCCTGCCAGTCACACTCTGTTGCCTGATTCACGTTGGTTAATTCTTGGGTGTCCTATCTGATTACACGCATTGAACTGAGCTCCTGTGAACTTTCCTCTTCCTCGGCAGGACTGAACAACAAACTTTACTTTATGTGCTGTTTGTCTTTGCTCAAACCACAGCCCTGCACTGGATACAGTCTACAAGTTGCTCTTTCAGTTGAGTTGGCCAGGGTTCATCATTTTGGAGGTCAAGGTTGCACATTTCTGTTTCCTATGACACATGCCTGGATGAGCCAATAATTGGGGTGCCTGCATTTATGAATGGGTCATTACAACACCCACTGTAGTCATGCAACACTGTGGTGAACCCCTCTCCAAGAATCAGAGGGACTTTGTTCATCTTAATGGATCATATTGCTTAGGATTTGTTGGAAGTTTAGTGTTTTAAAATGGTTTTAATGGTTTTTAACATTAATAACTTTTATTCTCTACGAGAAGATAAACATTTGATGGATTTCAGCAGTGTCTCTATAAAGTTATCCCCTCTGTGTCTATGTATACATTGGAATGGATAACAATGGGGTGATTATCTGGATAAAATGCCAAGAGCTGAAATAAGAATCTGAATCAAATCCCAAGTCCCTTTGCTTCATTGTCTCTTCTCATTTGGCTGATGGTCTCCCTTTTCCATCCTTTTAATTGTGATAGAATATAAATAACATCAAATTGACCATTTTGACCATTTTTTAGTATAGCATTAAATACATTAACAATAAGTACATTTAGCATTAAGTACACCATCACCAGTATCTGTATTTCCAGAACTTTTTTTTAATCCCATATAGAAATTCTGTACCCATTATACAATAACTCCCCACCATCCTCCCCCCACCCTCTAAGCTCCTGGTAACCTCTGTTATACTTTCTATATCTATGAATTTGCCTATTCTAGGTACTTCATATAAGTGGAATTATATAATATTTGTCCTTTTGTGTCTAGCTTGTTTCATTTATCATGTTTTCAAGGTTCATCCATGTTGTGGCATGTGTCAGAATTTTCTGTTTCTTTTTGTGGCTGAATAATGTTCCACTGTATGGATATACCGCATTTCATTTACCTCTTCATCCACTGGGCTTCCCTCAGAGCAGATGGCAGAGGATCTGTCTGCAATGGAGGAGACCCAGGTTCAATCCTGGGGTCCATGGAGAAGGAAATGGCAATCCATTCCAGTATTCTTGCCTCAAGAATGCCATGGATAGAAGAGCCTAGCGAGCTACAGTCCAGGAGATGGCAAAGAGTCAAACACTACTGAGTGACTCACACTTTTAACACTTTCACTTTCTCCATCCATTGGTAGACATTTGGGTTGTTTCTGCCTTTTAGCTCTTGTGACTCAGGCCGCTGTTGGTGTACAGGAATCAATCTGGGTCTCGGCTTTCAGTTCTTTCGGGGGTATGTACCTAGAAGTGGAATTGGTGGCTCATACGGCAATTCTGTTTAACTCTCTGAAGAATTGCCAAATTGTCTTCCATGATGGCAGTGACATTTTACACTCCCACCAGCAATGCACCAGAGTTCCAGTGTCTCCACCTCCCCACCAACACCTATTATTAGCCATCCTAATAAGTGTGTCCATTTCTTTTTAAGTGGTCTTTTGTCTATTTTCCTGGTCATCTTCATAGAATCAGTTGATGGCTCTATACAACATGGCTGATCTAAGTCACAGAAAGATGCAAATTTTTGTTTAGACAAAAAGTTAAAAAATAAAGTATTTCATCCAGACTCAAAATAAGCCAGCAGTGATAACATAGGAGGCAGTGTAGCAATGTGACTGAAAGCTTAGACTCTGCCACCAGACTGCCAGAGTTTGAACCCCAGGTTCGCTGTAGCCAACTGGGTCTGGGTGATCTTGCATGAGGTGCATGACTCCTTCTCCTCAGTTTTCTCCCCTCTGAAGTGAGGATAACCTCCAAGTGTTACAGTGAGGTGTAAATGAGTGAATACACGCAAAGCTCTTAGAACAGTGCTCTATAAATATATATTAGTTCAAACAGCACTAACCCAGGACATTTCTGGCATCCATATGAAGTCATTTGGACCTCATCTCAGACCCCAGGCAGTTAGGGCAGTCTTGGTGTGGGAAAACCTCTGCACTTTTAATGAGCACCGAGTGCCCCATGATCCCTACAAGCGTTAGTGTTTGACAACCCCCGCTCTAACCCATAGCCAACTACTCTCACCTTTGGATTTCATCTGACCTTCCAATAGGTCAGGTCTCAAGAAGTGACCCCATTTATGTGCAAGTTGCAAAACTACAACCAAGATTTTAAATTATTAGAACTGATAGCCTATAAATATTGTAAGATTATTCCCTGAAGGAAATTCGCTTTAGAATTTTTCACCCTGTTTATTTAGATGTATCACTGTCTTCTTGCAAGAGCAAAAAGATGGATTTTCCCCCATCTGTTTAAAATGACAAAGGCTTTACATTTTTGTAACCAGTTTTGTTTAGCGCAACCCATTTAAAATGCCTCAAAAGTTGCATTTTATTTTTATAAAACAATGATCCTAACACTCCAGAAAATGCCAGAGCACACATGCAGAAGTCACCTGGCCATCCACAAGCAACCAGATGGATGGTATTAAATAAACAAAACATGACAATTGAAGACACAACTTCTGTCTTGGCCTAAAAAAAAATCAAAGAAATGTTCTAGTTCCCATAAGTATTTTCAATATGGACAGGAGCTCTTATGAGATGCTCTTCACAGTTTACATTTTAGAAGTTGTTTCTCTGAAATTTTCAGACAGTTGAAAAGTTGCGGAATATAGAGACTTTGCACATTCAGGCCCCACTTTTACAAGCAGGCCAGTCTCATCAGGTTCCCACAGGGACAGCCACCAGAGTCTTCAGTCCATGCCCACAGGAGGCAGAGCTGGGATCATCGTGTGAAGGTTTTCTTCAGGAAACGCTGAGGTTACTAAAGATCATGTCAGAGAAAAGAAGTAAGAACATTTCAAATACAGAGCCTCAGAATCATTTTGCAAGAAACATCTCTCAGAATAATTACAAGCAGTGGAAATATTTTGCACTGAAAGTAATGACCAGAGACATCCTATCTGCACCTTCCCAAGATTTCCCAAGGGCCTCATAGTTTAAGGAGTGGCTGTCCTGCCATAGAAAAGCTGATGCAGAAATTGAGGTTTTACCTGCCAGAGCTTTGAAAAGAGCCTGAGTTTCATAAACACATTGCCAGCCCCTAAACACTCCTCATCCACACAACAGCATCACCACAACCTAGATTATGCCCCCAGAATATGAAAAATAGCAACCACCTTTCTCAAAGGCTCACCATGTGTCATAAGCTCAGCAAGTCCTTACCCTTTGTTACCCTCGTGAATCCTCACAACTTTATAAAGTAGACTCGTTTAACAAATTAGGACAGCTTAAGGCTAATCCATTTATTCATTCCAGAAATATTCACTGGGCACTTCCTGTATCTAGAACTCCGAAATAGCAGTGGTTAAAAATGAGGACGGGAGGGACTTCCTGGTGGCTCAGTGGTAAAGAATCTGCCTGCCAAGGCAAAGGACATGGGTTAGATCCCTGGTCCAGGAAGATTCCAAATGCTGAGAAGCAGCTAAGCCCATGTGCCACAACCACTGAACCTGTGTTCCAGAGCCCAGCAGCCGTAACTGCCGAGGCCTGCACACTGGAGCCTGCACTCCACAGGAAGGCAAGCCCCAACAGTGAGCAGCCCCCACTCACCACACCTAGAGAAAAGCACTCGCAGCAACAAAGACCCAGCATAGCCAAAAATAAATACAGGTTTTTTTAAAAAGTAAGGCAAGGAGGAAAATTATAAATGAAGGAAGTCAGTCTGTAAAAGTTCCTTACTGTTTGATTTCAACTACAATTGGCCCTTGAACAATGCAGAGGTGAGGGGTGTCAACCCTCCACACAGTGGAAAATTCTAGTTTAATTTATAGTTAACCTTCTAGGCCTTCGTATCTCAAGTTCCCCTGTATCCACTGTATGGTGTCTGAGGATTCAACCAATCACGGATCATGTATTTAATATTTAGTATTAAATATTTATTGTTTAATATAGAAAAATCCATGTATAAAGTGGATCCACGCAGTTCAAATCCACGTTGTTCAGGAGTCAACTATATATGACATTCTGGAAAAGGCAAACCTATGGAGACAGCATAAAGATCAGTGGTGCCAGATGTTCAAGAGAGGGAAGGATGAATAGATGGAGCACAAGGGACTTTTAGGCCAGTGAATCTGTTCTGTGTGATACTGTAATGGTGGAGCCTAGAATGTATAACACCAGAGTGAACCCTTATATAAATTCTGAAATTTAGTTAATTATAGTGGGTCAGCATTTGTTCATCAGTTGTAACAAATGCACCACCCTAATGCAAGATAGTAGTCATGAGGGAGTTGGGTTATGAGGGAATGTGTTAGAACACTCAGTGAGAACGCTCAGTGTACCTGCCACTCAATTTTTCTGTGAACCTAAATCTGCTCAAAAACAAAAGTCTTATTTTCTCTTCTTAATGGGAAGGGGGGACCACAGGCCCTACCATTATGAAGACCTGAGGACAAATAGAAAACAAAGAAATAAAAACATTACAAGAGCTGGTGCTCCGTGTAATGATGAAAACAAACAAGGCAAATGGCGGGCCTGCATTAACGGGGTGGTCAGGGAAGGACCCTCTTGAAGAGGTGACGTCGAGAGAGACGTGAAGGCGCCCCCATGCTAAAGGCAGGAAGAGTGTTACACATGAAGCAGCGTGTGCAGAGACCCTGGCCAGAAAGGGAACAAAGAGGTCACACAGCTGACAAATCATGGACTCAGGGTTCAGTTCTCCTTCTAATCCCAGTGCCTCACTGCTGTCTCTTGTTTAATTGGCCACTGTCTTTGAGTATTGAGCCTCACTCTTTTTCAAATTCTTGCTGTCTCCCTTTCTCTATGGTGTGGTGGATAGTGTAAACATTACTTAAAATGGGAATAAATTCTTCTATGGCTCATGGCAAAGTGTTCTGCCTCACTCTTCAATCAGCAGAGAGAATTCCAGGGCTTCAATTTCCCAGCTATCTTTAAAATGCGAGAGGTGGAAGGGGGTAGCAGAGGGAGGCATTTTGTCATTTGGAAAAAGTTTGTCTATTCTTCGCTTTCCAAAAACCTCTGACACATACTGCTCAACTCTTATTGGGCATATCCCCCTGCATTGTGAGCAAGGTTCCTATGGTCTTTATAAATATTTATGATACATTACTGACCACATTATATATACGGTGCTTTGCTAATATTAGTCATGGCTTAAGGGCCATCTAAGCACAGAGCATACTGATTGTAGATGTGGCGTCCTGGCCAGGGGAGAAAGACATTCATTACTGTTGTTCTGCTGAAAGAATTGACACGTACCCAAATCAAAATATAGGTACTTCTTTTCTTGAAGAAGAAGACAAAAACACCTCCATGTGTTTCAGTCCAGATGAAAAAGCAATTCAAAACTGAAAACACAGCATGTAAAGAAGAAAGAGGTGAGTGTGTTATTTTCAATGGAAAAAACAGCTGCTCACATCAGATAGAAACCAGATGGGAGAGAAAGAACCAGAAGAATAAAGCTGAACCATATTCAGGAAAAAGACATCAGAGGCAAAACGTACTCCCAAGTCAGAGGACCAGGAACTCCTAGACCTTTCTTCCTGTGCTGCTGGACCACATGGGCCACATGGCTCCCAGGAACACAGAAGAAAAACTGAGGCAGATGCCCCAAGTTAGCCAAGGAACTGGTTCAGAAAACAATCTAACCCCAGCCCACATGGCTGCGTGTCTTCATTAGGCAGGTGCGGAGTTTGGCATGTCCTCTGAGGGTGTGGAGAGATGCCCCAGAAGTAGAAGGATGTGCCTGTGTGTCCTCAGCATCGGGGCTGAGGGGACATCGGGAAATAATCCAGGGAGTCAGGCCTTTTTAGCTTTTGTTTAGAGGAACTCTCCTGTGTCATAGCCCACCTGTCTTTTTAAATTTTTTTTGTCTCGTCTCCCTTTTTAATTGATTTTTTTTTTTCCTGGCCATGCTGTGGCATGAGGATTCTTCAGTCCCCAACCAGAGATCAAACCCAGGCTCCCAGCAGTGAAAGCACTGAGTCCTAACCCCTAGACTGCCAGGGAAATACCCCACCTGTGAATTTTAACACAATTCTCTGGGAAACACGGATGGGTGAACTCAGAGACCTTTCTCAAATCCCAGCCGCAGAGGCCTTGTTGCCCAGCAGACGTGAGGTAGAAAGCTCTGGTGCAGTTTCCTCTGTGCTGTGTTGTGGCTTTCTCACCCCAGTGGAGTGTATTATTTGAGTTGCCACATGCTGACCACAGGCTCCCGGCGGCACCACACGCTGACCTCAGAGGAGAATGGCTCAGAGTGACGCTTCCCACGGAGGGCCTGCCGCGGTCGAGGAGGAGGCGACAGCAGCCTGGATGGCTGGCACGGCCTCCACCCGCACAGAGCTGGAAACACGCCTGCCCCTGGCTGGTGGTGTGCGTACCATGCCCAACTCAGCCCTTCAAATAACCCACTTCTCCTGGCCAGGGGTAGTTATCCTATCAAGTGAGCATTATCTTAGCCGCTAATGGTTCATGAACACACCAGCTTTGGAAAAACAGCCCACAAAGAGGATGGCTAGCGCCGCACCAGGCCACAAGCGGACAGAGCTGGCATCCGGGCCTCTCAGTCTAAACCCTTGCACAGCCAGGGTTTAGCAGATAAAAAGAAAGAATCCTATAAAGAGTAACACGGGCTGCTTTCATAAACCTCTGTAACCTTTGGCCAGTCACTAACCATTTCTGAGCCTCAGTTTTCACATTCATAAAATGGTGATCGTGATGATAATCATCTCACAGGGTAGCTGAGAAAATCAAGTGGGATAATTTATATAAAAAGTTTATTATAAATAGGAACTTAAAAGGAGGAGAACCTCTCAACTTGAATGAGTATAAGCTGAAAAAAATAAAAGGTACTTGTTGGCTCCCATCAACTGAAAAGTCCTGGGGTGCATCTGGCTTCAGGCGTAGCTGGATCCAGTTACTCAAATTATTTCTTCCAGATGCTTGCTTGCTTTTGTATTTTCTGTCTCAATCTCTTTATCTCTCGCTCTTTCTCCCTCCTTCTCTCCTCCTCTCCTTACCTTCCTCTCATTCTTGCTCTTTGTTTCTTATTTTAGACTCTGCTTTTTTGTGAGTAAGTGTCATACTCAGACAGGCTCTCCCAGATAATGTGAAAAAAATGGCTTCTTACAGTTCTAAGCCAAATAATCTTACAAAGGAAGTAAGACTTCCCTTTACCCCATTTCATGGAGGGACTCTAAGTGGATCTGAAAGTCACCCCTTGCTTAGACCTATGCCTACAAAATGGTATGGGGTGACCTATGACTGACTGGGCTTAGTTGCATGTGCCCTCAGGGGTAGGGAGTCAGCCAACTGTAGGGTCTTTGATTGATAACCCACCAGAATTACATGGGATAGACAAAGGACAGTTCTGCACCAACACCACACAGTTTCACAAAAATAATTGACGTCTCCATAAGCACGTCCTCGTAATTACTATTGGTCTATTTTCTCTCTTTTCCTATCAAAACTTACTCACTCTGGAGCTCCAGTTTCCTTTTATTTAGCTGTTAACTGTAGAAAGGAATCAGACGTAAGCTAACCTCTAATCACTTAATATGGAAAGAACTTTTACTAGTGGTCAGAGACCTGTATTCTAATCCAAGTTTTGCCAGTAATTGGCTTGGTGATTTAGGTCTGATTAGTTTAACCTCCCTGTGGTTAAGTTTCTTCATGTATCACATACACAAGGGTTGCCATCAGTTCTCTCCAAGCCCATAGGCCCATGTTCCTAGGATTTCATCTGTGTTGTATGAAAACACTGGGGTATTCACATCTTAGCAGAAACTTCCCAAAATGGCAATGACTTGATACAATGAATAAGCCACCAACAGTGGAAACATAATAAAACATATTCAGACCAGAGAGAGTAGAATCTTTTTCCAAGCCTTCTAAACATCATTCTTTGTGGGTAGTCACCTAAATATGGTATTTTGGGGTTGCTGTTCATGTCAGTCAAAAGTGTGGCTTGGTCAGCCTGTGTCAACAGAATGCCAGAAAACAAGGCTGAGTGACCAGTTTTCTGGCTTTCCATTTCTCCTGCCGATGACGCTTGTCCAACTTTGGGGTGATCTGGAGACTCCTTCCATTACCTCCCACTTGAGTCCATGCTGGTAATACCTGACTTTCACAACGCTCTAAGCTGCAAAATATCCCTAACCTCCAGGTATCCACCATAGCTTCCCTTGTCCTGTTTATCATCACTTCCAAGCCCTGTACCATGCTGAGTGTGACATCACATTCAACAAACTAGTCTTACTAGTAAATGCAGAAAAGTTTCCGTCCAAAATAATACATGTGTGCTTCTCATGGGTCTTGTGAAGAAGATGCCCTAACAAAATAGAGTGAGTCTAGTGAGGGAATCTCAGGACCTGTAGTTGGTTTAGAAGCCAGACCTTGTGACCTCACTCTCAGATGTGTAATTTGTATTTATCATTTTATATACCACTTCTTCCAAACAGCATTGGAGGCCTATAAAAATTTGTATGCCTATAACAACAAAAAAAGGCCCCTGTAGAAAATGATAGGAATTAAAAAAGAGAAAGTATGGCTCACGCACCTAGGCTAATACATTTATTATGAGTGTAAAAATTCACCCTGAACTTCTCAGTAGTCTAGGCAAAAGCACAACATGGTATACTAAATCACTCTTAGTCACCAGTTAAAAGAGAAAAAACTAGATGCTGATTGTAAATTATCAGAGGTGTTCTTAGGAGGGACTTCAAAAATGGTGTAAATTACAATGGCAAAGACTGAAACATGGATGTGCATTTGTTTTCATATCAACTTTGTTGGAGTCTTTGAGAAAAGATGACCTCACAGGGTAGAGGGTTCCCTTGTTTTCTTTTTTTCTTAATAATTTTTTCAGTTATTTATCTTTGGCCGTGCTGGGTCTTTGTTTGCCATGAGCGGGCTGTCTGTAGTCCCAGTGAGCGGGGGCTACTCTCTAGTGTTGGTGTGCGGGCTTCTCTTGTTGTGGACACAAGGTCTAGGCTGCTGGGCTGCAGTAGTTGTAGCACACGGACTTTAGTCGCTCCTCTCAGGTCATGTGGGATCTTCCCAGACCAGGGATCGAACGCTTGTGCCCTGCTTTGGCAGGTGGATTCTGATCCACTGTGCCAACAGGGAAGATGACATCACGGGGTAGAGGGTTCCCTCATTTTCTCGCGTGGAACCTTGTCCACACAGCACAAAGTGGAGAGGTACCACTTATCATAAGCAGCCAAAGTTGTTTAGTCTCCTGCCTGATTTGAAAAATGGAGACTCAAGTTATCACCTGGTCTTGCAATTTCTGCATTCGAAGTGCTCTCAAATGAGCCAGCCTTTTCTCTGTCTGATAGCTCAGCACTTCTCAAATCACATTTGAACTACCCGTTTGCTCACCACCTGGATCTACTATGCATAAGCGCGCAGGCTCCAGAGCTGTCCCTGTGGGTCTCTTTCCAGTCACCTGATCCTCAACAAGTTCCCCTGGGCTTCAGTTTTCCCATCTCTGAAGATATCCATGCTTCCTAAAGATATCATGAGGACTAACTGAGAAAATTTATTAAAAGCAGTTAGTCATGAACCTATTAAGTATGAATAACAGTTATTGTTACTGGAATACTGAAATGGGTTGCCATTCCTTCCTCCAGGGAATCTTTCTGACCCAGGGATCGAACCCAGGTCCCCTGCATTACAGGCAGATTCTTTACCATCTAAGCCACCAGGGAAGCCTTAAGTATGAATAACAGTTATTTTTATTGTCATGAGTAGTATTTGTTGTATTATGCTGAAAATTGTATCTGTCTTATTCACTGTTTTATCTGCATACCCAGTCTAAAATCTGGCACAGGATAGGAGTTCAACAAACACTTGTTGGGTGAGAAGAAGAAAGAAAGAACAAGTTAGTGTGGGAATTCCCTGGCGGTCCACTGGTTAGGATTCGGCATGGCCCGGGTTCAATCCCTGGTTAGAGAACTAAGATCCCACAAGATGGCATGGCACAGCCAAAGAAACAAGTGTCAAGGAATGAATGAATGAATGTCCAGTTATCTGCTTTTATTACGTACATAGTTTAGACTCCACTTTATTGAGGTCTGCATAGACCAAAAGAACCAATTGTGCCAGTGCCTTCCGCAGCGTGTTTTCTCTGGTGTTTTTTCCTTCATCGCTGTTAGGAAAAGGATTCCATTTTACAAAGAAGGGAGGAGGAGGGAGCCCAATTCCAAAGGCCTGTTTGTTCTCATTATTAATTTGCCTCTCCTCGTCCAAGTAGAGTTTGAATGATTTTGAATGTGCACTCATCTGGAACGGCACCCTCATTCTCTCATTTCATGCCTGGCTGCAATTAAAGTCAAAAGCAAAATTTAAAAATACAGCTTTATTATAGGCTGAAAGAATTGTTGATTCAGGGACTGGCCTATAATCCCACAATGATCCTCCCCCCACCCCCAACAAAAAGAGAAAGAAAAAATAACACCGAACTTCGAGCCTATGGGTTTGGTCTCACCAACAGAGGCCCCAAACTACAGAATCAATAACTCAGTTAATGCCACTTTCTAACCTAATTACAAGAATTGGAAAACTGCCCAAATGCTCAAAAAAGGATGAAGGTTCTAGCAGCAGTGCCCCACCCCCTTTTCTAAAGAAGTATTTGGGTGATAAAAGCAAAATAACCACACAGGGTGGGGCGCAAATGTTTCCGATGTCAGATCACAGAGCTGGGGAATTTCAGAGCTGGAAAGAAGCTTAGAGGTCATCTTGAGGCCATTTCACAGATGAGATAACTGAGACCTAGACAAGAAAGAGTTTACCTAAGTTCACACCATGGGCCTGAATCCTGAAAGATCTCCAGTCTGATGTCTTCAGTGGCACAAGAAATATTTACTGAGAGTCCAGGGCCAGGTGCTATTCATGAAGGAGGTTCATGAATAAGGCAAGCTGGCCTGTTCTCTGCCTTTGTAGAGCTTACATTCTATCAATCAGTCTGACAGTCAAGTAAACCAACAAATACACATGTGACAAATGACCAGAACTAATCAGAGGGCAGTGGTAGAGAGCTGCTTACCTGGGGTTGGTCAGAAAAGGCAACTCTGAGCAGGGGACATTCTCAGCTGAGACCTGGGAAAGAGCGCTGTTTCAAAGACCCAGAAGCAGAGAGGAGCTTGGCAAGTTCTAGAAGACAATGAGACATTCTGCCATTTAAAAAAAAAAAAAAAAATGCAGTTTTGCCATTTGCAACAATATGAATTGACTCGGAGGGTATTATACTTAGTGAAATAAGTTAGATAAAGACAAATATTGTATAATATCACTTATATGCAAGATCTAAAATAGAAAACTAGTGAATATAACAAAAAAGAAACGAACTCACAGAGACAACAAACTAGTGGTTACCAGTGAGGAAAGGGGAAGAGAGGCAAGATTGGAGGGGAGGAGTAAGTAGTACAAAGTGCTATGTAAATAAGCTGCAAAATACATAGTAGAGCACAGGGGAGGTAGGCAATATTCTGTAATAATTATAGGCAGAGTAAAACCCTTAAAATTACGTATCACTGTGTTGTACACCTGAGACTTATATGATATTGTACATCAACTATACCTCAATTAAGGATTCAAGCTTTCAGAGCCAAGGGTGCAGGTTCAATCCCTGGTCCCCGAACTAAGATCCCACAAGCCTCACAGCCTGGCCCAAAAATTTAAAAGTAAAAATAAATAATAAAATTTTGAAGAAAACAAAGGGACAAGCATGTGGTTGGAGTATAATGGATGACAAGACATCCACATCCTGAAAGTGGAACGGAATCACGCTCACCCTCACGCTCCTCCTGACAGGCCTGCCCTTGGGCCTTCGCAAGAGTAAGGAGGGGCTCTGACCCACTCCTCCCTGAGAACTGGAGACCCTAGATCCACTATACCTCACATACGCCTGTTCCCTGCACTTGTGAAAGTAGTTTTCATTCATGAAGGAGAAAAGAGTTTGACCAGACATAATAGCCACACTTACTGTCAGCTTCCAAATGAGAAGACCACGTCGAGGAGAACATGGCTCTAGTGAGAAGGTCAGAAGATGCTTCAGCACAGCTCAGCAGTCAAGAGCCCAGACAGCGGAGTCAGACACTCTTGGGAAGAGATGGGCTCAGTCATTATGGAGCTGGCCGTGTCAGCCAAGTGCATGACCGTGACACTTTTCACCTGCTCGCAACAATTATGTGCTGAAATGCCATCTGTTCTGTCTTGCTATTTCCTTCCCAACAGTTGGCTTTTTCTTTGTAAAATAGTATATTCTCATGTAGTGTTTTTAAATCTTGGGTTGGAACCCAATCATTCATGGGAAGTGAAACCATAGCTAAATCATAGGTGTGTGTCTGCATGCTCAGTCTGTCCAACTCTTTGTGACCCCACCAGGCTCCTCTATCCATGGGGTTTTTTAAGCCAGAATACTGGAGTGGGTTGCCATTTCCTCCTCCAGGGATCTTCCCAACTAAGGGATCTAACTGCATCTGCCGTGTCTCCTGCACTGGCAGGCAGATTCTTTACCACTGAGCCAACTAGGAAGCCCAACTAAATCATAACTGTAGCTAGTGAGCCATAACTAAAAATTTTCAAAGAATAAAACAGGTGAGTACAGAAGAAAATAGAAAAGAAAAAACAAATCAGAGTATGTGACAGTTGAGTATGTTATTGGTTTCGATTTTCCCCAAAATGATGCCATGTTAGATCTCCCTTGCCCAAAATCTCCTGTGCCTCCTTATTGTGTATCAGATAAAGCATTATCATCTAAACCTAGATTTCAGGCCCTCCCTAGTCTAACCCTCTGCAGCCTTGTTGCCTATCTACAGGATAAGATTCACTTTCCCTTGCAGCCACACTGTCTACCTGCCTGTCCTGTAGCATGCCTCATCCCTCCCTCCCTCTACTAATACCCCTCTCTTCCTCCGCCTAAATTATCTTCCTGTCTTTTCTCTGCCTGGTCAAATTCTACTAGCTCTCAGGACCAAACTAAGTCCCAGGTCTTCAGCAGTAACTTAGTGCTGTCTTCCAACTTCTAATGAATTTGTCTCAGCTATTGTCTTAATTTCAGCAGCCAGCCCAGGTACAGGATTAGAAGGATTAAAGAAGAGAAAGGTGGGGAGGGGGAGGACCAATAAGCAATAATTGTCAGACTTTAGTGGGATTTGAATTATTCAGAGGGCTTGTCAAATAAGACTTGTCGAGCCCCATCCCGAGAGCTTTTGATTGAGTTTTTGGGGAGGGGGAGTATAAGTGAGAATTTGCATTTTTAACAAGTTCCCTAGTGATGCTCCTGGTCGTGGGACCAGACTTGGAGAACACTGGTGGCGTGCTTGAAAATAAGGGCTCAGTAAGACGAACCCAGGCAACTGTGGAGACTCCAAACTCAGAGTTCAAATCTGGTCACATCTTTTTTTATATAATTAAACTTGCCATAATAGCAGGATGTTCTGTAGCATTTGTTTGAGACATCTTCCCACATGAACAACTGCCTAAGAACCCCAGAATCTTCCTGAGTCTGGAAGGAGTTACTCCTCTTCAACAAAGAACCTCTACATTGATCACTTACTGCCATTGCTTCTCCTGAACACACGAGGATGCTGTTGAAGACTGTCCCTGCACCTGCGGGCATGCCGTTACTTACCAGGTTCTGACTGATCCAAGCACCTTCTGAAGCAGTGCGTTGACATCTCGTTCGGAGCTTTATTACAGCTTTTTTTCCTTTACATTTCCACATGTACCCATTTTTCACTAAAGCACACCCACTATGCCAAGATAACTGAGTCCAGGGGAGTTCAGGTCATTAATCACACCCTGTGCCAGAATCAGCCCGACTCTGGATTCTGAGCCGTTCGGGTGGGACCTAACGATTAGTATAAATCTGTGCTGCGCTTAGTGCTCAGTCGTGTCTGACTCTGCGACCCCACGGACTGCAGCCCGCCAGGCTCCTCTGTCCATGGGGACTCCCCAGGCAAGAACGCTGGAGTGGGTCGCCATTTTCTCCTCCAGGTGAGGCTTCCCAACCCAGGGATTGAACCCAGATCTCCCACATTGTGGGCAGATTCTTTTCCATCTGAGCCACCAGGGAAGCCTGAGTATACTGGAGTCAGTGACCTATCCCTTCTCCAGGGGAACTTCTCGACCAAGAAATTGAACTGGGATCTCTCACACAGCAGGCAGACTTTTTACCAGCGGAGCTACCCATCTAATACTATACTATTTTAGGGACTCCGTGGCCCTGTCCCACCATTCATAGGGGCTATTCTGCAAGGCCCGGATCCCTCTAAAAGAGATTGGGAGCAGTTTGCATGAAAACTGGTCAATTCTTCTCAAGCACTAGCTCCATATAACAAAGACTGAGGCAGCTTTTGGTACACCCCACAAAAGAATAAAACACCGAGTTCTTGACTCACTTTTCCAGGACAATGGGAACCAATTCACGCTTTGATTTTCATACTAAGAGGGCTTTTTCCTGACCAGGTTGATCTGATTCACAGACTTGGAGCCTGAGCCACCACCCCGTTTAATTTGCATTTATCAGGCACTACGCCAACTTTAAGTTTAGGCCGATAACCTCAGTGCACTCCAGTGGGTTCCAACAATGTAGTGGGCAGCAACCCTCCTCCCTTTTACTGAAGTAAAATAGAAAGTAAGAGAGTATTTTGCCTGTTTTAAAAAAGGAATTGATACATGTACTTGTATTTCACTTATATATGAAAATGAATCTATAGTAGATTATCTAAGATTTTAAGTGAATTTCTCAGGTGTGGGTCACAGTCAAAGGTTTGAGTCCAATGCCCTCTGCTAAAGGTCTGTTTGTTACTAAGACACTCTTGCTTCTCCTCTGGCATTCTCCTCTGTGTTCTCTAGGGTACACTCTTGGAAGACTATTTTCGTCTCCTCTTCTGCTTTAAGAAGCTGACCTCCAGGCTTCTAGAACACCCTGTGTGTTTCTCTGGTACACTTACCTCATGGTTTTGCAGTGGGACCCCCCCTCTCTTTTACCCATTCACCCCCACAGACCTTGAGCTCCTCAGTGTCTTAATCTCCTTTGTATTCACACACAGCACTTGGTACAGTAAATACCTGCTAAATGCCTCCACCATCCTTCTTGACTTGTTGCTTTTGGCACTTTTCAGATACCACCTTACTTTCTTGTTGATAGACATTTTTTCCATCTTGTATTTGGTAACTTGGTACACATCTTATCACTCATCTGTTCCCTTAGTAGAATTTAAACCTTTTGAAGACAGAGAACATCTCTTGGTTTTTTTATCTTGAGTCCTCAGAGAAAAACTGAATGTAAAGGCCATGCACTAATCCCAGTTGACTGATGGATAGCTGTGCTGAGCCTCTGCTAATCTGAGGACTAGAGATTAGGCGTGTCTGACTTTCTCTCCTTAATTATGTCTCTGCTTGTTCCACAAAGTAAGGGTGATCAACGGGATACACTGAGTAAAGCAAGAATGACATAACTTAGAAGCTGAGCAGAATTTCTAAGAATTTTAATTGCAAGAAGGATTGATATGTTCATAAAAATTCAGCTACAAGGGTGTTTTATGAAAACGTTTCTTTTTGTAAATGGAGAAATTTATAAACAGCCTAAAATTCACCAATCCTGTATTGGCTGACTAAATTTTGGGACATCTACTAAATCAGAGAAGTGCATGGGTAACAAGTAGGGGTGACAGTTCTAAAACACTATCTATGGCATGATTTCATTTTGTAAAATATGTGCACCATGGGGACAGAAGAGGGGGAACACTAAAACATAAAAGGTGTTTCCCTCCAAGTATGACCATGAATAATTTTTACTAATTTGATGTTGGTATTTCTGTGTTTTCTACATTTTCTAAAAATGAGCTTATGCTACTTTTATAGAAGAACAGGATGAGAAAGTTATCTTTTTTAAAAGAAAAATAGGTAAACCAAAAGAAATAAAAAGAATAGGGAGCTAAGAATGAGGCTTATTCCAAAAATGAATATCATGAAGATTTAATCAGGCAAGTCACAGATTTGCTTCTGAGCTTTCCAACAATTCACACAAAAAGGATCAGCTGCATAATTCACATTGTCCAGGAAAAGCTCTTATCTTCCTGATAAGTAGCAATCTATCAGTGTCTCCCTTGGAGCCCCCTGAGGATGTTCTTCTAAGTAATAAATAACATCTGCAGCAGATCCTGTCATCCAGGTGAGTCTCCTAGAGCAGGCTCTGAATTTGAGTACCACATTCTCTGCCTTTATTCGAAGGATGGCCTTAGGCAGGTATTTAATTCCTGTCTAAATACCTCCACTTACTCCTGGTGAATTAATTAGTCCATATCTAAATAACGGGTGATTATTAATAGTGGCAGTGAGCAATTAGAGTTATTAACCCATCCTGGCCTCTCGCTGGCATCTCTGAAGTAGTTCCCTCCCCCAGACCGCCAGGAGCCCCTTTCATGGGGAGTGGTCCCCTCAGCCTCGCCCCAGCAGGGCCAGAAGACCACCCAGTGGCTGGCCTACACTCCCACCTTGACCTCAGCCAGGTGTGCAAAGACAGGAAGCCAGAAAGGCTTGATCGTTAAAAAGTTATCTCCTACCTAAAGTCCACAGCACTCAGTACAGCCAAAACAAGTGGTTTTTTTTTTTTTTTTTTTTTTCCTTTCCTTCATAGTCAGGGACTCTTAAAATGGACACAGAGAGAAAAGGAAGGAAAGGCTACAGAAGGGGATTTGGACTCAAAGAAAGTTTCTCATTCTGGGACCCCCAGGACCTGCTCCCTTGGAGACGCTTGGGCTCAGGGTCTTTGACTGACTTTGTGCGGTATCCTCTCCTAACTGTGCTTGGTTCTCACTGGTGGTGGGGCACAGAGGTGAGTATGGGTAGGTGAGGGAACTTCCCAGCTGGGAAGACAGCTGGACAAGCCACTCTTCTCAAATTGTCAGCTAAAGATGACGTCAGCTGACCTACAAGCAAGTAGGGTAACATAAAGAGATCTTTGTCTAACCCTAAGCATCAGGGAGCGCCTGCTGGAGAAGTTGGTACCTAAACTGAGACTTGAAGGCTCAGTATGGCTTCCCATAACTGAGGAAAGGGTGAAAGGCATTACAAGGAAGGAAAGACATGCTGTTTTCTGGAAATCCAAATCATCTCCTTATTGCAAAAGCATAAAGCTCAGAGTGTGCTGGAGATGAGGCGGGAGAAGTGAATCGGGACCAATGCTAGAGGGCCATGGGCCATGAATGTAGGACTAAGGAAACATTCTTTGACCCTTTAGTCCTAAGGTTTTGTACATGAATGCCAATATTGGGCAGCTGATGTGAATCAGTCAGTGGCCCAGGGACAATAGGGAATGGTGGGACCTGTGGCAAATAGGAGTGCATTTGAGTTACCCCAAGAGGCCACTCCATACTCCAGCCAGTTGTTACCACGGGAGAACACAGCACTAGCCTTGCTGGATCTTCTCATTGTTCAACCGAAGGTGACATCCAGACCCCTACATGCCACTCTCCCTCTCTGTAAATGGTGGTGGTTGTTCAGTGACTAAGGTTTGTCCAACTCTATGCAGCCCCCTGGACTGCAGCATGCCAGCCTTCCCTGTCCTTCACCATCTCCCAGAGTTTGTTCAAACTCATGTCCATTGAGTTGATGATGCCATCTAACCATCTCATTCTCTGCCACCACCTTCTCCTCCTGCCCTTACTCTTCCCCAGCATCACGGTCTTTTCCAATGAGTTGGCTCTTTGCATCAGGTGGTCAAAGCAACTAATTCAAATTTAAAATACAGTGAAGATCCAGTGAGACAGAGGGCCCCACTTCTGTGTCAGTGAGCCGGATTTAACCTGAGGGCTGAATTTGGTCTGTAAACTCATCATGTTACCAC
Source organism: Muntiacus reevesi (assembly GCF_963930625.1). Taxonomy (NCBI): domain Eukaryota; kingdom Metazoa; phylum Chordata; class Mammalia; order Artiodactyla; family Cervidae; genus Muntiacus; species Muntiacus reevesi. The sequence continues at coordinate 93,452,305 of NC_089252.1, forward strand.
TTCTGCCTTAAAAAGCAGGGAGCCATGGACAGCTCAGAGGTAGGGGACAAGTGTGGGCTTGCCCTCTTCTTAAACCCCATGTGTGTTTGTGTGAAATGTTGGTTAGAAAAGGACAAGAAAGAGGAGACCTGAAACACGTTACCGAAAGGCCCTAAATCTGAGAATGAGTTACTATGAAATGCCGATAGGCAATTCTTTCTTATCACCTCAGTGGTCTTCACTATTAATATGTAGTATCAGACCCATTTGACAGAACCTAGCAACCATTTGCAAAGGCAGAAGGTCAGTGGAAGGACCCAAGAATCTGTGGTCTGGAATCTGCTGCAGTATACTAGACACTGTGCTGGAATGCAGAGAATTACCAGGGCTAAGATTGTGAGGGGAAGGACTGGGTCTTACCCATCTTACAACCTCAGCATTCATTGTGAACAGAATCATACAAGATCAATAAGCATTTTCATGAACTTATTGCTTTATGAATGATCTAGTGGGAAGAAACCCAACTTTACGTCCTGGCTTTACCAGTCATTAACTGGGTGACTCAGGTCAAGACACCTGGCATTTCAGAACCTTAGGTTCCTACTCTGAAAACTGGGGATAAGAATACCCACTGTGTCTACCTTGTAGACTCAAAACCAAAGCTTAGGAATGCTTGGAAGGAAGACCTTTATATGTAAACTCACACATGCTCTATAGTGTGGACTGGGATGGTTACAATTGCTTTGCCAACCTTGAGTATCTCATTTATTTGCTTTTTTTTGGCTGTGCTGGATCTTCCTTGCTGTGCAGGCTTTTCCCTAGTTGCGACTGGAGTAGAGAACAGTCTCTAGTTGTGGTGCACAGGCTTCGCCTTGCAGTGGCTTCTTTGTTACAAAGCACGGGCTCTAGGGCGTGCGGGCTCAGCAGTCGTAGCACACAGGCTTAGTGGCCTCTCAGCACGTGACATCTTCCCAGACCAGGAATGGAACCTGTTGCCCCTGCAGTGGCAGGCAGTTTCTTTACCACTGAGCCACCATGGAAGCCCAAAACTGAGTATCTTTAAGAACCATATTTTTACATTTATGGCACAGGAGAAAATGTACAGCATCTGATACCTTTGAGGTGGGCCTTCCAATCCTTGACAGGTTACCACCTGCTTTTGTGAGAATTCTGGAGCCCAAGCTCTAGGCTTTAACCTGTGCCAAAGAGCATTTGTAAGGCAAAGACATACCCCACCCCACCCCCACCCCCAAACACACAACCCATTCCATCAACTATTGCTCCTAACAGTGTAGTGCTGTGAACTCTACATTCCCAGTACACAGAACCACTCTGAGTCAGATCACCATATGCACAGAGCTCTGTAGAGCCTTCGTGTATGCTGTTCCCTCTGCCTGGAACACTTTTCCTTTCTTAGCTTTTAGGTCTCAGTTTATAGCAGCTCCTGAGTATTGTAGTAAAAAGTCTTGAAATCACAAATTATTCAAAGATCTCAAGAAGTTTCAGCGGAAGCTGTTACTTACCAACTGTTTCTTAACGTATTTCTACTTTTCTCTCCTTAAAACACAAATGTTTATTCTAAATAATAGCTACTATATAGAGTAATTGAGCTAAATTCCCCTCCATAGCTCCAAAGTACTTTAGGCAGCACTCACTTGGGAGGAATTTACTGTTAATTTTAGTCAAAGAACTAATTTGGCAGCCGTTTTTCACAGTTCTTTTTTCTTTTTCTTTCCATAATATTTTAGAGTGAATGCCTATCATTCAGAACATCATTCACCCTTTAACAATTCTGTATGAATCTCTAAAATATCAGAACCTTTACCAACAAAACTGCAATACTCTTATCACACTTAGCAGATTATAATTATTTAACATCATTTACTAGCCAGTTGGTATTTGAATGTCCCCAATTTTCTCAAAAGTATCTTTTTACAGTTGATTTCTCCAGGTGCTGCACTTGATTGTTAACATCCCTCTCAATTCACAGTCTAGAGTAGCCTCCCCTTCCCCACTCTCTGAAGCCCCTCTGTCCTAGGCAGTGATCCATCCTGGCCTCTCTTTTTCTTTAAGAATCCACCTGCTCCCTACCCAAGGATTGGAAGTACAAACTCAAGGATTGTAGTGAAACCTGCAATACAGAGAATGCTTCTCTACATTTACCTGCAGTAAACAGGGAACATCTATGCAGAAACTCAGGTAACACTAGTGTTACAAAACCAGCCTACCAATGCAGGAGACATAAGAGACTCAGGTCCGATCCCTGGATTGGGGAGATCCCCTGGAGATGGAAGGGAATGGCAACCCACTTCAGTATTCTTGCCTGGAAAAGCCCAGCGACAGAGGAGCCTGGCAGGCTACAACTCCATGGAATCAAAAAGAGTCGGATACAACTGAACACATACACACACACATGCACATGCATAAACTGAGTGTTCATTATTCATGCATTCCATATTTGTAAATTCACCCACTCACTAGACCTTATTTGTAACCCCAAAACCAATATGCAGCATGTTTGCCTTAATCTGCAAATGTGTGCAGAGCAGTGAAAAATCTGAGTCTCCATCAGGCACAATTCCTGATAAGATCAAGCAAAGACGCTTGTACCAGCCTGTTTGAGCTCTCAGCCTCTGAACAAGTGTCCTTTTCACCGTCCATTTAGCACCATGCTTTTCATATTTTTGTGCTTTTAGTTGGTGGTTTTGCTATTTACAGTGGCCCCTAAGCAGAGTGCATAAGTGTTTGTTATCTGATGTGCCTTACAGAATCAGCAATATACATTAAATAAGATGTCTTTAAATAGAAATACAGAAAACAAGGTTATGTATTAACAATAATATTATGGCCAGAGACTCACAGGGTAGATTTCCCCAAGGAATGATGACTTGCTATTCACTAATTTAGTGTTTGCTATGACTTTCTAGAACAAAACTACCGCAGATAATGAGAATCAACTGTCTGTACGTACACTCTCCCTGTGTTTATTTTTTTTTTTAGTTCTACAAAATCTGATTGACTTTGTTTTCAAATGAAATATTTTGAACCAGATTTGTTTTCATTGAAAAGGGGGGGGGGTGCACTGAGCATGTGATGAGGAATAGAAGTTTATATGTCTAAACTCATATATATATATGATTCTGTTTTCTCTGCTCCAATCAATTCAGGGTAAACTTTTGCATTGAAGCATACCCTAATATTGCTGACTCTTCTGAGGCAAGTTGGCTTGGGGGGATAGGTTCAAATCTGCTCCCAATTTAATGTTACTCAGTGCTGAGGTATTTATAATTTTGTTTTGCTGAATCATTATAAAGTATCTGAGCAAAAGAAAATTAATCAGTTCCTGAAGTTTTTATGCCTCTAGGACTTTAAGGAGATTAACAGAATTTTCTTTTACTGTGATTAGTTTTCAACCTTCATGGCAATCTGTAGCCCTTAATATAACTAATTTCATATTGACTCTGGGTTTTCTCTTTAATATGAAAGTTGGGTTCTCATTTGAGAATGCTCAATATTCTTTCATTCTTACTACTAAAGGACGGTAGAAAAAAATTTTTTTTGGAAAACACTGAAGAAGTATCTCCCTTCCCTAAGATACACAGTGTGTGCTTTTTAATTAGTGTTTTCATAATTGAGCGCCTTTAAAGCATAACATTCATTCCACTGTTTCCATATTTAGAGCGATCTTTCATATTGTTTTTGCCATTTAATTTTTTTTCTTATTAAACATGTTTACAAAAATGTAGACTGTGACTTTGATGAGAACCATGATCTGAAGAACAGTTCTTAAAAACCAGAGAAGTCACACCTATAACCCTTTAAATGCAGGCAGTGTTTTTGAGCTGAAAATTCTGAATCCATCTTCCACATCAGACTGATGGAATTTTTAAAAATAGGTAGCATAATATTGAAATGACTTTGGGCTGCCAATTGACAGAATTTACCAATGGTTGTCAAACATCCAGTTTAAAAGTTTGGGGTGTTTTTTGTTTGGTGTGTGTACATGTGTTTAGGCATAAAATTAACTAGTTTTTCTTTTGCAGTGATTTGATACATAATCTTAATTTTTGAAGATGGCTTTAAAACAGCAAAGAGTGATGATTCAAGCTGAGTTCAGAGATTAGTGCCTCATCGTCCTGGCTGTGCAAATCAGCAAGTCATAGAACTTCTGTGACTTTTTGTAAAACCAAATCCTGACACCGGCTTCACAGTCTTTATCCACATCCGGCAATTTATCATAGCACCCAGGACGTAGCAAATGCTCAAAATGTGTTAGCTATTTTTCTTAAAACTTGCACCCTCCAATAATCATATTTGCAACGGAGTGACTGTCCTCATCATGAAATGATCAACTGTACTTTAACCAACATGTATTTTTAAGTGTCCAAGGCAGCCGTAATTGAGGGAACAAATGTGAGAATTTTCTACTTGAAGTCCTTGTTTACTAAACATCCCTGGACAAATACAGGTTTGTCCTTTTTTTTTTTTTTTTTTTTTTCTTAAGGGAGGTGAGGAAAGAAGAAAAGAAAGGAATGCATTCAGAGAGAGACAGCTTGGTGTAGATTTTCTAAGTAAGAAGACTACAGACCACCTTGAGTCCTGGTTGTTTTCCTGTAGCCACCAAAGCTGCAGATTAGATAGTGCTGAGGCTCTCATCTCTCTGATATGCTTTATGAAGTATGTGGGAAGAGGGAAAACCTCCTTCTCAGGGGAACAATTGCCAGACCCAAAGCTATCACCCCTTCTCCTTTAGACAGAACTCCTCAGGCAGCAATGTGCCCAGCTTGGGGGAATGCACCAGGATTGGTCTGAGCCAGTTGTGACTATCCGTTTCTCTCTATCTGTCATTAGTCTGTGGCAATGGTCTCATCCCATAGAGTTTTAAACCCACACTCACCCCCCCACATTGGTGATGGACATTGGTGATGTTGGGAGGCATTGGGGTTATGGTAACTGGGAGGGTGCTCCTGGGTTCTAGTGGGCGGAGGTAGGGGATGCTCCACAACCTCCTGCAATGCCAAGACAGCTCCCCGTCACAGAGAATTACCTGGCCCCAGGTGTCAACAAACGAGTTGAGACACAGTGGTCTAGGAATTGAAGAGTGACACGTTTCTGGTCAGTAAAATGCGACAGGAAGGAGGTAGGGGAACTTCTAGAAACTAATTTTCCTCCTTAAAAGAGGCAGTATTTTTTGCCCCACCTCTTTTGGAGGCGGGGGGGAATGCTAGGGTGTAAAGATGGGAAGCTTGGAAACACTGCAACTATCACAGGACCATGAGGGGAGACATCACTAACACATACTTGTCTCCAGACTTATTGTTACTTGAGAAAATTGTCTTTACTTTAAAAACTGCTATTACTTGGTATTTTTGTCACTTGTAGTTAAAAGCATAATTATTAAATCTACCATGTTGTGTAACTTTCCCAAAAAAGATCCACATTCAGTTAACCAGAAAACAGCAGAACTTTTCTGAGATTCAGATATTGGTCAGTGAGCTGGGCTTAGTCACTACCTAAGTGTTTAGCTTCTGGCACTGAGTCCCTCATAGCAAGTGTATTTCAGTTCATGTCTCTGAAGCATGACACAAAAGTCTACATCTTGAGTCTTCAGTGACCCAGGAAGACTGAAATTGTCTGAGGACATCCTGTCCTAGTTTGAATTCAAGCTCTGCCAGGTGGTAGGTGTGTGAGCCTGGATGAGGTTACTTCTCTGCTTCACCTTCTTCATCTGTAAAATGGGGTTAATTGTGGTGATCTAAGAGGTTAAATGAATCACATGAAAAAATGCCTAGAATAGTGTCTGGGACCTCACCATCACCTCATCCTCATCACGCCATCATCCTCATCACCATGAAATGTTACATTTGTGATGGCCAAGGCTCTGATGACAATGTTCATATTGGAATCTTTCCTCCACACATGACCATCTTTCAAAGTTGAAATTGGCAGCCAAGTGGATATTTTGTGGGAGCAACTAATAGGGAAATGGACTAATAATTCTCTGTCCAGTCTTCCAGAATTCCACCATTGTGTAGAGGCATAGCCGGGTGACTGGTGCACACTTTTCCCAGGACATCAGTGGTGTGATACTTGAGACTGATTCCAGAGAACCTAACTACAAACACACGTGTCCTTGTCTCCCAGGGTTAATGATTCCCCCACATTGTTAGGTGTGGACCCCATGGTTGGTCTAGTATTGTACAGCTCTGTTTCATATACGTTCTTAACTCAGTCAAACCAGTACCAGATAGATACCATTAAATTCTTTTTCCATATATACCCTGGATGGACCAGCCTTTTTCGGAGTCTTGTAGTCTTCCTCTTGTCTTTAAAATCCTGTTGTCTGAACATCTGCCTATTGGTACTTTGAATTGAGGCATGTCAGGATTTGAATCCAGTAGTCATGTGACACCAGGCAAGTTCCTTAAATTTACTATATTCCCTCATCCTGAAAGTGGGGCTCAGGAGATCCCTGTTTTATAGAGTCGCTGGGCATAAGTTAACAGTAAAAACTCTTTAACGAGGCTCAAAGCTTAATAAAAAGTTGCTGTTGGTTGTAATTCTGTCTGGTTCTCGCTAATCTCTGTTCACTTACTTAACAAAATCAGTATTACAGAATATTGCAGGGCTTAGTGTTAAGTTGATTGTGCTGAACGATGATGGATCTCAGCCAAGTGTTATGCTCCCTTTTTATAAATACCTGAGTAATAACTCAAGAAGGCAGAGAAGAAGCAATAGGACCTGGGAAGAGTTAGCCAGACCTGTGTGAATTGTGTATTCTCAGTGGTTCTCCTACAGTCCTGGAATATAAATCTTAAACCCTGCAGATCTGCTCCTTTTTGAAGACTCCAAGCTCCACAGCTTGACAACCACTTTAATTGGTTACCAGGTCTCTGTAGACAAAAGTCGTCCTTTGCACCATGAGGTTTCCTGTCTTATATAAACGTTCCAGAGCTTGGCACCAACCTGTCTATTTTCAGGCTTCCTGGAAGGAACCAGCTCCTGTCTCCATCTGCTGCCCCCTCTCTGCCCCAGGCAACAGGCAACATTCTTGCCCCAGCCTTTTGACAGAAGTGCCAGCAGGAGACACCATCCCAAAAGCATTCCCCTCCATCCCCACTGTCCTTCCAGAGTGTCTCTAAGTAAATTGTACCTGTGGCCCTGGGGAATATACAGGATGACTTTGGATGGTATCTAGATACTCTTTTCCTTTGAAGTTCCTTTTAAACTAAAATTTATCCTTTTTTTTAAAATGAAAAACTGATCAAAGTCATGCAAAAGAATTTTCTTTATTGTGGTGAGTTAATTTAAAAATGGGCTTCCCTGGTGGCTCAGCTGGTAAAGAATCCACCTGCATTGGAGACCCAGGTTCGATCCCTGGGTCGGGAAGATCCCCTGGAGAAAGGAATGGCAACCCACTCCAGTATTCTTGCCTGCAGAATTCCATGGATAGAGGAGGCTGGCCTGTAATTTTAAGAAACTTTCTCTTTTTAACCTTTTTATTTTTTATTGGATCACAGTTGATTAACAGTGCTGGTTAGTTTCAGGAGTACAGCAGAGTGATGCAGTTATACATATATCTGTTCTCTTTCAAATTCTTTTCCCATTTAAGTTGTTACTGGGTTGGCCAAAGACTTTGTTCAGGTTTTCCTGAATCAGCTTAAAAAACCTGGACAAACTTTTTGGCCATCCATACATAATATTGAGCAGAGTTCCTGTCCTTGTTGGTTATCTGTTCTAAATATAGCAGTGTGTACATGTTACTCCCAAACTCCCTAGTGATGCCTCCCCCGACCTTTAGCCCTGGTAACCAACCATAAGTTCACTCTCTAAGTCTGTGAAGAAACTTTCTCTCCTTAAAACAGTTTATTTCAAGTTTGACAATGATGCATAAAACAGAATTGCAGGCCTGCACATACTTAGGTTAAATATAAGATTATAAGCTTACTGGCCACTGGTTCAGGCTTGTGGTCACTCACTGTGAAGACCCCAGCTTAGACTCTGAGTGAGGCAGAAATCATTGGAAGGGACTTCTGTCTGTTTTGTCTCAACTTATAAGAATGGTACCTAAACTAGAATAGGTATTCAATAAATAGGTATTGAATGAATGAATTCATTGAGTGTTCTAATGTGCCAGGCATGGGGCCAGGAGCTGAGGCTTCAAAGATGAAGCTGATAGATAACAGTCTTCATCTTCCTGTAGATTATTAAAGGATTCGTTCTGTTTTCCCTATGACATTCTGTTGATTTCAGAATTCTTAAATGCTAGAGCGCAGAATGTAAATATCTGTCATCTGAATCACCTCTCAGCCTCAGCTTTCTCACACTGACAAAAACTAAGCTTGAAAGCACAGCTCCCCAAACCGCTCCAGTGCTGGGCGTTCCCTGTTCCTGCCCCAGTCTCAGAATCTCCCCTTTTCCTTCCAGTGAATGCCCCACATCCTTTTGGCCTCCACCCAGCTCTCATCCCTCCCAGGGAGACCAGGATTCAGCTGACATTCAACAACGGTGAACACTTGACTTTTTCACCCTGGGGATATGGCGCATTAGTCAGCCCATAAACATTTAATTTTATTTAGCTATATTTTATAAGCTGGCACATCATCAGAACTGTCTCTCTCTCTCTCTCTCTGTTGCCTCAAGTGCCACTATTTGAACATACCCATAATGTCTCTTAATTTTATGTCACTCTTTATTTCTAGTAAAACATGGGAACATACAGGGGAAAATAGGAAAGGCAGGTGCCGGGGGCCTTCTAGAAAGTCTCTGGAGGAGGAAATGCGTGCTCCTTCTAGTGCAGCGGCTTTCTCAAAGAGGGAGGCCTCTGCTGACTCCCACTGGTAGTGTCCGGGGAGCAGTGCTGTTGGTCCGGAGTGGGGCCCTGGAATTAGCATTTTAACTTTTCACTGCAATGTTAATGTGAAGAAAAGTACAAATAAGTGTCCAGCTCAATGAATTTTCAAACATCCAATATTGCCAGCACCCCAGAAGTGTCCTGTTCCTTTTTCTTTTAACATTTCTGTCATCGTTGTTGAAGTCTAGCTGACTTATAGCACTGTTATTCTCATGTGTACAGCAGAGTAATTCAAAATATATACATAGACTTTCTTTTTCAGATTATTTTCCATTATAAGTTATTACAAGATACTGAGTATAGTTAAATATAATTCCCTGTGCTATACGGTAGGATCTTGTTCCTTTTCTGTTTTATGTTTAGTACTGTGTATTGGTGAACCCCAAAGCCCTAAGTTATCAATCCCTCTCCCCTGCTTGGTTCCCTTTGTCACTGCCTCTCTCTAGCAGTTCCTTTTATCCTGACTTATAACCTATAGATGAGGTTTTGCCAATCTCTGTATTTATATGAAAGATAGAGAAAGTCGCTCAGTCGTGTCCTACTTTTTGCAACCCCATGGACGATGTAGTCCATGGAATTCTCCAGGCCAGAATACTGGAGTGAGTAGCCTTTCCCTTCTCCAGGGAATCTTCCCAACCCAGGGATCGAACCTAGGTCGCCCACATTGCAGGCAGATTCTTTACCAGCTGAGCCACAAGGAAAGCCCAAAATACAGGAGTGCGTAGCTTATCCCTTTTCCAGAAGATATTCCTGACTCAAGAATTGAATTGGGGTCTCCTGCATTGCAGGTGGATTTATTTATACATGTAAGTGTAAACTGTATTTCTTGTTTTCTGGCTTCTTATACTCAATATTATGATTTGTGAGATTCATGTTGCTACATGTTGCTGCAGTTCATTCACTTTCATTGCACTATGTTTTTATTATAAATATTATCATAATTTTTAGATTTATTCTGAGACTGATGATGGGCTATTGGATTGCTTTCAGCTTGCAGCTATTATGAATAATGCTTCTGTGAATATCCTAGTGGATGTCTTCTGATGAATATCTGTACACATTTCTGTTGGGTGTATACCTTGCAGTGGAATTGCTGGGGCAAATCAGCATTTTTAACAAGCAACTCCATTAACACTGACCCATGCTAAAATTTAAGAGCTATACAACTAGACAAACAAGCAAGTACCATTTACCAAGATTAATTGGGTTTGAATACAGAAGATATGAATTGCCCACAAAAACTTTATAGTCTTATTGAGGAAAACAAAAAATAACAACAATAAAAACAAACAAACAAACAAAAAACATAGACTCACAAAGCACAAACTGAAGAAAACACAGGAGAGAAAATAACTCAGACATGCAATCCAGATGCCTGTTGTAGTTTGGAGCAATACACATATACATAGAATAGAGTTACATACAGGTTTCCTATCAGAAAGATTTTGGGTTTTGTTTGGCATAAGAATGTTTCAAAAATGAAGAAGTGTTATAAAATGTTTATATCTCTGACTTCTCTTCAAAAATTAAGCTCCAGCAGCAGAGGTTCTGCCTTGTTGCTACATGGCAACAGTTGTCTAGATCTGGGCCATGACTGTCCCCTTTAGATGAATCATGTGGTCTCCTGGTTCCACAATCTACCACATCCCCATCTGCCTCTATCGCCTCACTGTGGCCTGCTCTCATTTACATTAGCTGCCTAAATCCTGTGAGGATTTGGCTTCCCAGTCCCTAGGCTAGAGAATTACAGTAAACTTTTTCCCCATTCAATATTTGCGTGAATCCTCACCAGAACCCTGCCAGCCATCAGGGGCTTGATAAGATTGTCTCCATTTAGGGGCTGAGGAAATTGAGGCTCTGAGAGTGACTGAACAGAGTTGCACAACTAGCAAGTGGTGGCCTTCTGGGGACTATTGTGAGAAGTATTTTAAAATTGTGTGTATGGTTTTTTAATGTGAAGCAGTAACTTAAATAAATCAAGATATGTATAATAAGACGTTCCTAATAAAGTTCAGAGAAGTTTTTTTTTTTAAGGCATCAGAGGAGGGAAAACGTTCTGTGGGTTAAAGTGGTCACAGATGTGTTTCCCCCCAGGATGGGGGATCTCATCTGAGCTTTGATGGATGACTGTGAAGAGGAGGCGTGATGATGGCATTCTGGGCAAGGGCTCAGCTGGAGCACAGGCGCAGCGTCGGAAGCACACAGTTGGGGATGAGGTGGGGACAAACACAGGAGAGACCCGGAGGCGTGATGGGAAACGACTGCTCAGCTGTGAGCAAAGGTCTTCACTTTGCTACGTCTCCAGGTCTGTGAAAGTTCTTGACCTCACTAGCTTTTGAGAGGACGAAAGGAAATTCTGTAAGCTCAGTTAGTTGTAGTTTATTCCTCCTTATTCAGATGAATAGCATTATCCTGACACTGGCAACCACACAAGAAACGATAGGTCTTGTGCTCTTACCACCATGAGGCTGATGGTTCATGTGCTGGAGGGGAGCTCTGAGCGAGAAGCAGCCTAACTCCCCAGGGGATCTGACATGGGGGTCAACAAGAGCTCCATCTTTCCGCCACACCCTCTCAGCCTACCCCAAACCCTCCTTTTCCTCAACTGCAGGGGCAGCTTTTTATTCCATCTAAATTATCTTCCCCAGTCTTCCTCTTTAAGTTGTTTTCAAAGTGACTGCCAAGAAGCAGCACCCGTTTGGCAAAAAATATGACAACAAAATCTTCCCTTAGATGCCCCACACTTTAAGTTTATTCTTGTTATTAGTGAAGGAGGCTTTGATGCCTAGGAAGGAAGGCAGTGGGTGTTACGAAATCAGTGTGAGCTGTAGCATCTGACATGAGTGTCATCACATGGACATCTAACTGTGTGGCCTCAGGGAGCCAGTCAACCTCTCCAGGTTTCAATTTTTGTTACCTGCAAAATAGGAAAAATAGTACCAACCACTCAAGGTGATGGTGAAGTTTCAAAATAAACATACAAAGTGCCTGGAACAAAGTAGGTACTCAGCTCATTGCCTTTATTGCCATTCCAGTGCAAGATCTTCATCAGAGGAGCCTGTGTATTAACTGACACTTCATGGGCGATGGGAATGGAGTTGGCCAGCACACAGAGCACAACATTATGGACACATCAGGGGCTCAGTCTTCTCAGCTGATTTCCTAGTTTCAACTCTGTTACTATAAAAGCTCTGTGACCTCGAATAGGTTCCTTAACTTTTTTTGGTCTACCCTTCTATATCCATAAAATGTAGGACTGGAGGAAATGACCAGAATATTCACTCTGCAACTAAAATTTCAATATCTGTGTGTCTATGATTAACAGCTGACACTTTCAGATTCTTTATTTCTACTGCCCCCTCTCTGTTCATTTCACACCCTCTTTCTGGTGGTTCATCTCCCTTGAACACAGGGATGAACACATGATTCATGTGTCACCTCCTTGACTAGTGATTGGCTAATGAGGTAGGGGTGTAATTCATTGAGGCCAATCAGAGGTCTTCCCTAGGATTTTTATAACTACGAGAGAAAGAGAGACTCTTCACTCTTGGAAATTTTGCAAAACCAGAAAGGTCTCTTTGGCCATGTGTTGTGCTGTAAGGAGAAAACACTTCTGCTTTAGGAAATAAGGAGGTGACATTTGGAGACAAATAGAACTGAGAGAAAAACAGGAAGCAGCCAAATCAGCACAGGTGAGTTCAACACTTGAGGCTCTGGACTCAGCGTTTCTTGAAGCCAACTTCTCTCTCTTTGTCTTCCGTAGAGTGGATCCAATAACTCCCTTTTGTTTTTAAACTGCATGAAGTGAGTTTTGTCATTATCACCAAAAGTACTCTTAACCTCTGTCACAGTCATGTATAAAATGTGTCTGAAGTCATAAGAGTGGCCTAGGATCACAATAAAAGGACATCCTTTTCTTTCTTCACTCCACTGACTCTTCATGGTCACCCTCTCCAAACACAAAGTTGAGAACCTAGTCTTGATAAGTGACATCATATGATACTTATATTTCTCTGTCTGACTTCACTTAGTATGATAGTCTTTTTGGTCCTTCCATTTTGCTGCGAATGGCATTATTTCATTGTTTTTATGGCTGAGTAGTATTCCCCATGGACGGAAGAACCTGGTGGGATGCACTCCATGGGGTCACAAAGAGTCAGATATGGCTGAGCAACTAAGCATATAGTATTCCTTTATTTATATGTAGCCCATCACCTTTATCCATTCATCTGTTGATGTACATTTAGGTTGCTTCCATGTGTTGACTGTTGTCAGCCGTGCTGTTATGAATGGTAGCCACTTTAAACAAAGGAAAAAGAATCAGCTGCATTTCAAGTCTTCCTTTGTCACGTGGTAAGTGGCTACTGTATTGGACAGAACAGCTCTAGAACAGTAAATTCCATCTGAAATGATTATGAAAACATAAACTATCTAGAAATAATTCCAACAAAGTTTAGAAGTCATATATATTTTAACACTAATTAGCAAGTCAGTAAGGATTTCAAGTAGATTACTGTTGCTTGGAGTTGCCTGGGGATATTCAAGAAATCAAGGCAGGTCACCTAAAGAGTATTGAGTTTCTTTTTAGGGTGATAAAATGTTCAAAAATTTATTGTAGAAAAGATTGCTCAACTCTGTGAATATACTAAAAACCATCGAATCATGTACTTTATTTTTTTTTTTTGAATTGTGTACTTTAAATGGATGAAGTATTGTTGTTGTTCAGTCACTTAGTTGTATCAGACTCTTTGCAGCCCTGTGAACTGCAGCATACCAGGCTTCCCTGTTGTTCACCATCTCCCAGAGCTTGTTCAGACTCATGTCCGTTGAGTCAATGGTGCCATCCAACCATCTTATCCTCTCTTGTACCCTTCTTCTCCTGCCTTCCTTCAGTCTTTCCCAGCATCAGGGTCTTTTCCAGTGAGTTGGCTGTTCACATCAGATGGCCAAAGTATTGGAGCTTCAGCTTCAGCATCAGTCCTTCCAATGAATATTCAGGGTTGATATCCTTTAGGACTGGTACTCAAGAGTCTTCTCCAACACCACAAATCAAAAACATCAATTCTTCAGCACTCAGTATGTGAATTATATCACAGTGAAGCTTTTCCTACTCAAAAAACATATTTTATCTAATCATCTAAGACAACATGAATTGCAAAGGTTGTGATTTTTTGGTACCAGATGGAGTATAGGATGGGAAATCAGAAGCCCTCTCCTGTGACCATGGGGAGCTTCTGATTCCTCATCTACTAACACACCTACCTACACAGGGTTAACTGAGATGATCACATGGTAACTCCCTCTTTCATGTAACAATTTACTGATCACTTACTTTGGGCCAGGCTTGATCTAAGTGCTGGAATGCAGTAGTGCACTAAACACACAGTCTCTGCTCTCAAGAAGCATTTTCTAGTGAAGGAGACAAGCAGTAGCTCACTAATTAAATAAATATAGTGAATGGTGACAAGTGTTAAAAAGTAAAGCCACATAATAAGTTAGAGAACAATGACTGGGGGACCTAGTACACAAACATGATAGCACACGATATGGTGGAGGCGCTCTTCAGAGAAGCCTCAATGGTGAGGTGATATTTGACTGACTTGAGATATAGTATAAATGAGCAAGGTTTATAAACTGCAAAGTACTAAAGAATATTTATTATTACTACTACTGATGACGTAACTGAACCTGTATGTACTCTGTAAGACGTCCCTATAAATTTCAGATTTCTTTATCCACAGGTATATTTGTTATAAATTGAGTTGAGCTCCCCAGCCCCCCCCCCCACAAAAAAAAAAAGACAGGCTGAAGCTCTAACCCCCTAATGTGACTGGAGATAGGGCCTTTAGGGAGATAATTAAAGGTTAGAGAAGGTCAGAAGAGCATGGCCTTCATCTCATGGGGCCAGTATCCTTATAGAAGGAAGAGACCCCAGGAGTGTGACACACAGCGAAAGGGCCATGCGAGGAGATGGCAAGTCGGGGGCCGTCTGCCAGCTAAGGTGAGTCCTCACCAAAAACCAACCTGCCAGCTCATTGAGGTTGGCCTTCCAGCCTCCAGAACTGCGAGAAAATTAATTTCTGTTGCTGAAACCACCCAGTCTCTACTATGTTATGATGGCAGCCCTAACATTTCTTACTCTGATAAAGTTTCTATATTAAACAGAGGAATTGCCTAATTTTTGAAGGTTTAAAAACCTTACTTTTTTGGCTTCAGAAGCTACTTTAGAGATAACTTTTTGATACATAGTTCCATTTTCTTGTACAATTTTTAGTTTTATATTATCTCAGATAATCCTTTACTTCTTTGAAATCCTCAACAATGCTAATAGAGAAAAGGGCGCCTAATTTTCTGTCATTCTCCTCCCCTTAACATTTCATTTATTGTGTTTTCTTTTTCTGGGTGAAAATTTCCTGAGGTTTTTCTATTTTGCCTTTTTTTTTAAGTGCATAGAATTATTTATTAACTGTATGGTTATTTTTTCAGATCTTATTAATTTTTGCTCTAATATATTTTTTATTTTCAATGTGTATGTTTTATCATTTTGATAAGGGTTTGTATTGAACACGCCTCATTTATTTTTATTCTTTCTTATTTAATAATGAGAAAATTTAAGTCAGTGATTTTAGTCAGAGTTTGGGTTTGCTAGTTTTCTGAAAATACTCTCTTTTCATTAATTTCCAAATTGTCAGTTAGTAGGCATTTTATTTCTCCTTTCCTCAGTATGTTTCTAAGATTTCTAACTTACATTTTGTTATTCATTTCTAATTTTATTGCACTAGGTTGAGGATATATACCTCGGGTATTTTCAGTTGAGGAAGTTACGTTCTCAATGTGACAACATAGTCAATTTTTATGAACCTTAATGGATACCCAAGAAGAGGATATTGTTTCATTATATAAATATACATATTGATTCTAACTTTATTGTTCAAATTCTCTCCTCTGCCTATTTGTATTTTTTAACTACCCAATTTGTAAAAGTATATGAAAAACATTGTAAAATCTCCCACAATACTTGCCTACTATCCACCTCACCTCTTTTTTTTTTTTTTTTTACTATGTCTGTGATAAATGATGCATTTAGATTATTGAGTATTCTGTCTTTGCTGTGGGTTGTAACTTTTATCTGTACAAAATTGCCTCTTTTGTTTCATGATTGATTTTTGTCTCAGATTTCAAATCGCCAGGGAGAAGGCAATGGCAACCCACTCCATTACTCTTGCCTGGAAAATCCCATGGATGGAGGAGCCTGGTAGGCTGCAGTCCATGGGGTCGCTAAGAGTCAGACACAGCTGAGCGACTTCACTTTCACCTTTCACTTTCATGCATTGGAGAAGGAAATGGCAACCCACTTCAGTGTTCTTGCCTGGAGAATCCCAGGGACAGGGGAGCCTGGTGGGCTGCCGTCTATGGGGTCGTACAGAGTCAGACACGACTGAAGCGACTTAGCAACAGCAGTGGCCAAATTGCCAAAACATACATGTGCCACCTCTGATCTTTTTGTTTGCATTTTCAAGGAAAATCTTACTCATCCTTTTATTTCTAAGTTTTTCATTTAAATTACTTGTAGGTATGTATTTCACTTTCAGTCTTTTAACCTTTGTCATTTAATTGTGAAAAGTGCTGTTGACTTTTTTTTTGAGGAAGAAGGCTTTGTGTTTTCAAAGAACTGTGGGTTGCTTTCCTAATACAGTACCATTTGACTTACATTGGTGAAGATTCCTCTGGTACTCGGCATGTGATCCTCTACTGAGGCTGGTTTCTATCTTTTTCTTAGTTTTCCTTAAGTATTTGAGCACAAGCTGGCAGATACTGTGTTGAGACATGCAGGCGGATGCCGTTTTAAATTAAAATTTGCACAGCCAGATGTTCACGTTTCATAAGATGGTAACATAATAACTTCATAGATAAATAACTTCCTAACTTAGCACAGGCATCAAGACACAGCTGGGACTGAGCTCTCAAATCATAATTTCACCTTTGTGTCACTCAGGATTGTTTTCCCCCCAAGTAAGCCTGATAAAGAAGTAATACTAATTCAGTACAGCTTAACAGGTTTTTATTGGCCTGCCAGGCCCTGGGCTAATTTTCTGTTTTTCATTCACTTAACAAAAGTATGCTGAACAGCTGCATGTACTGGGCACTGTTCTGAGCTCTGGAAATGAAGTGAGGGTATGAGACAGGCTGTTTATATCCTTGTGGAGAATACATTTTTAATACAGTACAAAAAAAAATAACCTGTTAAAACTAACTATATAATTCTAGATAGTGATGTGTGCCATGTGGAAAAATAGAGTGAGAGAATAAAGGATGACAGGCAGATAAGGGAGCTGTTTCAATTGAGGTGATCTCTTCCGTAAATGACATGGAAGAGAGACCTGGAAGGAGTGGAGGAGCGAGGGGAATGATAGGACCAAAATCAGCCAGGCAGCACGCAGCGTCAGTACCAGAGCCCTCAGACATGAATGCGCTACTGCCATGAATGAACCTTACTAGTCCTCTTGTGATGCTCAATCAAGATTCAAAACCCTGGGCAGATGTTGCTGAGTGGCTGCTCCTGGTTCATATGTTCCCACTCTGGTATCCAGAGAGAAGAAGAGAGAGGGATGATCTGTCATGGCACTCTGGCTTCCATCATAAGAGATAGATCACATGCAAGTGGTGAGTCCCCTAAACAGAAAGAGAGTTAGGCTGCTAGACAGCAACAGTGTCTACTGCGGCTTATTCCTGTAGCTGTCCAGCATGCCTTACCACAGTTCTGTTTTGTTTTAATATTCCAGCTAACATTGTGCAACCAAATCCCATAGAGCCACAAACATGCTCATCCACTTCCCAGAGGAAAGCAATGCATGGTTTCCTCAACTCCTGCATCCCCATCTCAAAGTCCAGGACTTGTGGATCATGACCATTTCACTAAATCCGTGGCCCTACATCTCAGTATCATGAAACCTTTGAATTGATTGCAAAGTTAACCACCATAACACCTTCTATATAAAAATAGTATGGGAAAGAAAAAAGGAAGAGAAGGGAAGTTGACAAATACAACATGTATAAATGTTGTTGTTGTTCAATCACTGAGTCATGTCTGACTCTTTTGTGACCCCATTGACCGTAGCCCATCAGGCTCCTCTGTTAGACTTCCCAGGCAAGAATACTGGAGTGGTTTGCCATTTCCTTCTCCATGGGATCTTCCTGACTCAGGGATCGAACCTGCACTACAGGTGGATTCTTTACCACTGGGAAGCCAAATGTATAAATATACGTGCATTTTATTTTAGAAAAATATTAAAGGATACTGTTTTCCAGAGCAACTGAGACATTTTACAGCCCCACCTGTAATACATGGGAATTTCCCCAGTTCCTTGTCAATGCTGGTAATTGTCTGTTTTTTTTTTTTTTATTACAGCCACTCTAGTTAGTGTGAAGTGGTGTTTCATTGCAGTTTTAATTTGCTTTACTGTAATGCCTAATGGTGTTAACCTCTTTTCATGTGCTTGTTTGTCATCCATATATCTTCTTTGGTGAAATGTTTATTCAAATCATTTGGTCATTATTTAACTGGGTTACTACTGAGCTGTAAGAATTCAAGTCCTTTATCAGATAGATGATTTGCAAATATTTTCTCTGTCTATTCTTTCTTATTGGTGGTGTTTCAAATATATGCATTAAAAAATTTTTATTGAAGTATAGTTGATTTGTAGTGTGTTAATTTCAGCTGTAGAGCAAAGTGATTTAGTATATTCTTTTTCATGTTCTTTTCCATTCTGATTTATCTCAGGGTATTGAATATAGTTCTCTGTGTATACAGTAGGACCTTGTTGTTTATCCATTCTATATATAATATTTTGCATCTGCTAGTCCCAAACTCCCAATCCTTCCCTCACCCACTCCCCTCCCTCTTGGCAGTCACAAGTCTGTTCTGTTGTCTGTGAATCTGTTTCTCTTTCTTAGATATGTTCATTTTGTGTCATATTTTAAATTCCACATATATGATGTTTGTCTTTCTTTTTCTGACTTACTTCACTTCATGTGATAATCTCTAGGTCCGTCCATGTTCCTGCAAATGGCATTATTTTGTTTCTTTTTCATGGCTGAGTAATATTCCATTTGTATACATACCATTACCGTCTGTGTCTATTCATCTGTCAGTGAACATGTAAGTTGTTTTCCGTGTCTTGGCTGTTGTAAATAGTGCTGCTATGAACATGTATCTTTTCAAATTACAGTTTTTCCTGGATATATGCCCAGGAGTGGGATTGCGAGGTCATATGGCAACAAAATTTTCAGTTTTTTTGAGGAACCTCCATACTGTTTTCCATAGTGGCTCTACCAATTTACATCCCCACCAACAGTGTAAGAGGATTCCCTTTTCTCTACACCCTCTCCAACATTTTGTAGGCTTTTAAATTATGTCCATTCTTACCAGTGTGAGCTGGTGCCTCGTTGTAGTTTCGATTTGCAGTTCTCTAATAATTAGCAATGATGAGCATCTTTTCCTGTTCCTATTGGCCATCTCTGGAGAAGTACCTATTTAAGTAGATCTTCTACCCATTTTTTGATTGTTTTTTTTTGTCACTGAGTTATATGACCTATTTGTATATTTTGGAAATTAAGCCCTTGTTGGTCACTTCATTTGCAAATATTTTGAAGTATATATATTTTTAATTTTGATGAAATCCAATTTGCTAAATGTTTTCTTTTATCCATTGTACTTATGGTATCCTTTTTAAGCATTTTCTTCTTTGTTCAAGGAAGATAATTTTCATGTAAAAGTATATGATAGATTGGAAGAGGAAATGGCAACCCACTCCAGTATTCTTGCCTGGAGAATCCCCATGGACTGAGGAGTCTGGCGGGCTACAGTCCATGGGGTGGAAAAGAATCGGACACAATTAAGCAACTAAAGGACATATAATAGATACATTTTTCTTGCGTCTGTACCAATTTTGAATGAGCCCCAAATTTACGATGGCAACAGTCTTCTAATCTAGTATCTATTTGCAGGATAAAAAGTGAGTCACTGGCTGAAGGTTTTTGCTGTCAGTGCAGCCTAAGTCTTCAGGCCATTATTGGGTGAGTTTTTCTCTCTGTCTCTCTATACTTTCCATCTGATTTCATGGATAACTTTCCCCTAGTGACTCACTCCTATAGCACAAGGAAAATGCTCCTTTTTTGGAGATAAAGGTCAAGTTTTGCTCAGCTTCACTGAACCTAAAATATGACAGTGGAAGATGAGAGGCAGTCACATTTAAGAGCCCATCTGTAAAGCCAGGTAGCATGTGAGTTTACTGCTCTGCGCCTTACTAGCTAAAATGATCTCAGGCAACTTTAGTGTCTCCAAACCCCGGAAGGTCCTTTTATATTAATAAGATGGGGACAGTTATAAGTAGGCTAGACTTGCCCTTTGTATACTAGGCCCTCCGTCATTGTCAGTCATCATCATAGTAATCATTATTGTCACCTTTACTATTTAAGTAGGACCAGCAAAAAAGAATCTCAAAGTGTCAACTTTATGAAACTTCTTTTGAATCTCAGTTTTCAAGATCCTTAGGAAATCAGAGATACTCCTTCTTACTCAGTGTGATTCCTGAACCGGCAGCATCAACATCAGGGGGAAGCTTGTTAGAAATGCAGGATCTCAGGCTCCACTCAGTTCTGTTGACCTGGGATCTGAATTTTAAC
This sequence comes from Muntiacus reevesi, assembly GCF_963930625.1. NCBI lineage: Eukaryota > Metazoa > Chordata > Mammalia > Artiodactyla > Cervidae > Muntiacus > Muntiacus reevesi. The sequence goes on from NC_089252.1 coordinate 93,472,823, forward strand.
AACGTGTCCAGGTGCTCTGTGTATACTGTACAGTTTGAGAAGCACCAGAAAATTCCTAGCGTGAAAGGAAGAGTGAACAGCCTGGCCTGTTACTTACCTCCTTCAACTCCATCCACTGTCTGACTGATAAATAGTCCTCTCTTCATGTAATAGGTACTCTTGAAGGAGATCAAGGTTTGGCTAGGGCTTTCTTCACCAGAGTAAAAGAGGTTAGGGAGAATCCTGTCTTATCTTAGTTGCACCATTAAAGTTAATCACTGTTTCCATGAACCTCTTTCATGAGTGGGGTTACTGTACCCTTTCAAAGAAAAAGATAACAGACCATTAGCACAGACAAGATACGGACAGATAAGCAGAAGTAGTGGAGTTGGTTTTCTCCTCTTAGGCAATGAACAGGCTGCTGAATCGAACTATCAAAGCTCCCAGTTAATCTTTTAAAGAGTCAACATCTGCTGAAGTTTTTATTAAAGCATGGCCCTTCAGATGGGCATTTGTGGATTCAGATGTTTCTCAGAGTTATAGGCTTTGATGAGACAAAGTCATCTTTTCCAGTGTAAGGTAATAGAAAAGATAAGACTTGGACTACACTTAGCTGTCAAACTCATCTGTCCCCAATCTTTAAAATGCAGTGCCTCTGACTGGAAAACAAAGAGTCCCTTTCTCTCTCTTTTTTTAAATTTAGAAGCTCCAGGGGAAACTGTGGGAAAAGTCACAGCAGAAAAATCACACATTTGGGAATCTGTTTTACTGAAGTCAAACTAGGATTTACCTCCAATGCTCAGATCAGGGGAAGAAGGAGAAGGGAAGAAGTGTTAAATTCCAAGTTTCACAGACAGTTGAGCAGGGTCTCCCAAAGGGTTTATTTTTCTTAACCCCCTCCCTTCATTCAAACCAGTATTTAAATCAGAACAGAAAGAACTATGGTGACTATTGTTGTTTAGTCAGTCGCTAAGTCGTGTCCACAAGGTTGCAAAGAGTCAGACACAACTTGGCAACTGAGCACACACGCAGGACTATAGCCCCCCATGCTCCTCTGTCCACGGGATTTCCCAGGCAAAAATACTGGGGCAAAAAAAAAGGGTTGCCATTTCCTACTCCAGGAGATCTTACCAATCCAGGGATCAAGCCCACGTCTTCTGCATTGGCAGGCAATTTCTTTCCTGGTAAGCCACCAGGGAAGCCCATAGTAACTATAGGCCATGCATATAAAAATTTCGGGGAGAAGAAGGTATCTAAATTTTTTTTTTTTTTTGAGCTGTAATTTGCATACCATAAAAGTACCTCTGTTAAAGTGTACAGTTAAGTATTTTTTAGTACATTTTCAAAGTCATGCAACTGTCACTACTATCTAATTCCACAGCATTCATCACACCAAAAGAATCCTAATACTCCTTAGCAGTCATTCCCCATTCCCCCCTTCACTTGACCCCTGGCAACCGACCTACTCTCTGTAACAGGACCATTTTTAAGACAGAAAAAGAGCCAGGATGCAGGGTGGTGGAAACAACTCACACATCCCTTGCTCTGAGGATGGGCCCAGGAGTGCCCTGTGTCATCCTGTCCTCAAAAAGCCTGCTCAATTCAAATTTTCCAAAAATTAATATTTAACGATGGAAATGACATGAAAGCTAGGCTGTGGAGAATTCCAGAAAGGTAATTAAGAGCATAGATGCAGGGTTTGGAATTTTATGTAGAAGTACCCTAATATTTTACAAGGCAGGCAAGGAATTTTAGGAATATAATGCATAGCATTATATTAATTAATATAAGAAACCTAGTCCACTTGTCAGCTTTCATCTTGAGGTATCTGTGGTCTTTTTTTGTGTGTGTGTGTGTGGTCTTATTAACAAGAGTGAGAGCTGATATTGAGTCCTTCGTATCTGCCAGGCATCAGTCTAAACCCTCAGAATGTGAAGAAAGTGCTGTCATTCTCATCTTGCAGGTGAGGTTACTGAAGTTGAGAGAAATAAATATCTTACCTGATGTCCGACTCATAGTAAGTGACAAAAGTAAGATGTATTCACAGGGATGTCTGACCCCAGGACCCAGCACTGTAGCCACACTTTTACACTGTCCCCAACATAAGGGCTTCCCTCCTCCAGCAACTGCTCATCTCTTTTTCTAGGAATTCACATGCTCTGTCAGGATGCCTAACTCAAATTGAATTGCCTTGAGAATATTGAAATGTTCAAATTTAGAACTTTTTCTGGTACAACTGTTCAACATGAAACATTAAATAGACTGCAACTCAGGCCTGTGCTGTCAATATTGCTGGGTTCCTTTCTACCATTTTTTCACTCTTTCTTGTTCAATAGGAAATTCATTAGGAATTGCTGGATGATCTCAGCCTGTGCTCCCTCTACAAACTGAAGATTGCCTTTGGGTATCATTTTCTAATGAAATAATTATAAATCTAATAATATATTACCATGTTAAGGATGTGTTCAAGTTGTTTGGTCTGATGGGAAAGCAGAGGGTATGTAGAAACTGAATTTTTTTAAGGGTTAGAAAACTTTGTTTTTCCCTTCTCTATCCACCTGCCTTCTTAACTGTAAGTGGTTCACCCTTGACTAATTCAGGTCATTCTTCAGTTTCTAAAACTGTCAATGTCAGTACTAGGAAGAGTGTAGCCAACATCTAATCCAGTGTTCCTACTTCTATTAGTAATGTAACCCTAGCAATAATAATTCACTGCTGATATTTATAATATATGATCAGCTTCTTGTCTTGTGTTATACTAATGAAATTCTGTGCTTCTGTTGTAGAATGAGAACATGTACATAAACTGCCTTGTGCTACCTTGAAGCTCAGTAAACTGAAGTAAATCTGAGGTTATTCTGTCAAGATATCACTTATATTCTGAGATGATTTCTTGTAGAGGCGAAGAAAGACTGTTATCTCTAGAACCTTGGAAATTTCTTCCAACTTAGATTATGTCCATCCTTGCCTGGTGGATGGGAACATTCTCTGTGAAGCACGTCATGGTAAAAATAATAATAATTAAGTTGGAGCAGCTGTTCTTGCTCAGTCTTCTCATTTGACAGAGGAGGAAACCAAAGCTCAGAGAGGCTGGCTAACTTCTTCAAAATCACCTCGGTGGGTAGAGACCCCATCAGGACAAGAAGCCAGTGTTTTCCCATAGCAGGGAAGTAGAACTGTAGCCGAAAGGGCGGTGAAGCTTATGAGAGGTCTTCAGCTCCTGGTGCTCAGTAAATGTCACTCACTCATTGAGATCTGTACTTATTTTCTACTATTGCTATATAAGAGTGCCACAAATTTAGCAGATTAAACAGCACAAATATATTCTTTTACAGTTCTGGAATGTAGAAGTCTGCTGTGTCTCTCATGAGGCTAAAATTGAGGTGTCAGCAGGGCTGCGTTCCTCTCTGGAGTTTCTTGGGGAGGATTTGTGTCCTTGCTCTTCTGTCTTGGCCAAATTCAGTTCTTTGCAGTTTCAGGACTGAGATTACAGATTTTTTGCCATCTGAAAGCTGATGGCCCCTCACAGCTTCTAAAGGTGCCGTGTTCCTTGATTCATGGCCCCTTTCAGAGCAATGGCTGGTCAAGTTCTTGTCACATCCTATTTCTCTGACCCTTTATCCATGGGCATATCTCTGCGTGATCACAACTGGGAAAGGCTCTTTGTTTGAAGGATGCATGTGACTAAATTGGGCCCATCTGGATAATCCAGGATAAACTTCCCATCTCAAAGTCTTTACCATTAATCACATCTGCAAGGTTCCTTTTGCCACCTAAGGTAGCATATTCATAGAGTCTAGTGATTAGTGCGTGGGTATTTCTGGGGGCATGACTCTTCCTGCTAGTCCATACCTTCTAGTACCCCACCTCTACCCCAAAGGGCTATCAGGGTGGACCCCCAGTTCTCCGTCTGCTGGACCTTCATAACTGGCCTTCTTCTTTTCATTAACTCCTACCTCCAGTCCCACTGGATTAAGTTCCTCTAAGGCACAGGGTTATAACCGTCAGTTCTCTTTTCAAAATAATGGATAACTTTTCCTTGTCTCTTTAATTGAATCTACTTCCTCACCCTGGCATTAAGGCCTTTGGTGATGTGATATTTGATATCAGCCTTTCTTTTTTTCATATCCCAACACTTTACTCTTGCAGCCTTTTTTTTTCCCCCACAATGGACCACTCCATGTTCCCCACTCATCAGATACTTTCTTACTTCCTGTACCTTTACCTGCATTTTTTTCTCTGCCTGGATTGTCCTTAGCCTCTCGTCTCTGAATTTCCTAATCCTCAAAGTTTTCCAAACTCATCTCAAATGTCACTACTTTCTTGAAGCCTTCCCTGCTTCCTCCCACCATCATTAAGGTTAGGAACAGATTTTTCTTCTGGTTTCTCATGTTTCTCGTGTATCCCTTTATCTTAACACTTAAGCATTGCTGCTTCTCTACGGCAACACAGGAAAGTATGCCAAAACTTAGTGATGTAAAACTACAATTTGCTGTTTGATTTCAAGAATCTCTAGGTGAAAAAATTTGGTCAGAGCATAGCAGGAATGGCATGTGTTTGCTCGATGATTTCTGAAACATTGGCTAAGTTGACTTGGGTATGTCTCTGGCTCAGTTTTTCAACAGAGCTTCTTCACATGCCCAGCTTGGGCTTCCTCATGGCATGGGGACCATAGTGCAGTTGATATGTTTACATGGTAGTCCAGGGATCCAGTAAACCAAAGGGAAAGCTCCTCATCCCTACAAAGGCAGGTCTGGCCCTGGCCAAGCATCTCCTCTGTCTTACTTTATCGCCCAAAGCAGTCACACACTGGAGTCAAGACCTCCACTTGTCTGTGAAAGGAATGTCAAAAGAACCCGAGGACCTCTTTGAAATAAATCATTTTCTAGTTACTTTGTTCTGTACCTGGTCTCTCGAAGACTATGAGTTTGCAGGGTGGTTCATTTAGTGGCTGCCATGGGCTTCCCTGGTGGCTCAAATGGTAAAGAATTTGCCTACAATGCGGAAGACCTGGGTTCGATCCCTGGGTTGGGAAGATCCCCTGGAGGAGGGCATGGCAACCCACCCCAGTATTCTTGCCTGGAGAACCCCCACGGACAGAGGAGTCTGGCTGCAGTCCATGGGTTCACAAAGAGATGGACACGACTGAGTGACTAAGCACAGCGCATGGTGTCTAGCACACATCTTAGTTCATAACGAATAAACATGTGTAGCAGATTCTTCTTGCCAAATGTAACCATACCTAATTTTACATCCTTTCCAGTGAGTAAGAAAAGATTGGGATGGGAGGAAAAGCAGGGATGGGAGGCTGGGGGGACAATGGCTCGAATTGTTTGTTTGTTTTAAGCCATCTAAAGGTTTTGAAAATGACCATGTGATACACAGATGACTGTGTTCTTTAGAGGGCAGACCGTGGGCATGACGATAGTATTTGTGACGTGAATTATGGGTAATCAGTTTGGGGTTGTATTGAACCAATCTTTCTAATTGGATTCCAATGAAGCACCTGCTTTCTGTCAAACTCCAACTTATGCATAGACAAGTCACAGAGAAACCCATTTCACATCGATTTTCACTGCTGCTTAATAGTTTGTTTTGCTGATTCAATCACAATGTAAATTCGTAATGACCAAATCAAGTGCTTGCCGTAAAACTTTTTTATCAGCTCTCTGCTCAGAGGTTGTATTGTATCAGCTTTTAGAAATTAAAATTCCCTAGTTAAATATACAATTTTACTTCTAAAATGAATTTATCAGCAACCCTTCCCATTTTAACCATTATTATTTTCATGACAAAATAGGACCTTTCTCTTTTGTTAGAAGCGGATAAGGCAGTAACAACCCACTCTAGTACTCTTGCCTGGCAAATCCCATGGAGGATGGAGGAGCCTGGTGGGCTGCAGTCCATGGGGTCGCTAGGAGTCGGACTTGACTGAGCGACTTCACTTTCACTTTTTACTTTCATGCTTTGGAGAAGGAAATGGCAACCCATTCAAGTGTTCTTGCCTGAAGAATCCCAGGGACGGGGGAGCCTGGTGGGCTGCCGTCTATGGAGTCACACAGAGTCGGACACGACTGAAGCAACTTAGCAGCAGCGGCAGCTTTTGTTAGAAGAGCGTTGAAAAGGTTTCACAGAAATTTTGAAAACACATGTAATACTAGTAATAAGATAATCATCATAATAAGATGGCAAGTATAATTTTATAAAGAGGAAAGTTATTAGAAGGCAATGTGAGGGATGAAAAGGAGAAAGATCTTTTTCATAGTCTGGGAAAAGAGCACTTCAACTGCCTAATTGCTCTGAGCTTTTCCCTCCTCATTGGCAAAACAGTGCTAATAATATCTAACACTGTTGTTGAAAGGATTCAATGGAAAATGTACATTTCTGGAACACAGTATTCAGTTAATGTTAGCTATTATTATCATTTTTATTATGCTTTATGGTTTCTTAGGATACTTTCCCTAAAGAACTTACTTTCCAGGAATAAAGAGGAAACAAAGGTGTGATGATAAAGAAGAGGAGGGAAAGAGAGAAGGGAGGTGGGTAGAGAGAGGAGGAAGAGGAAGAAGGCAGGAAATGATGAAAGATTCAGAAAGAGACACAAGGATTAGGGACATCAGTGGAGGTGCTCCAGGGACTCTGCACTCTGCTGGGAATCAATGATGTCTGCTTAGAGGATACTGGCCCAAAAGGGTTTCACGTTAGACCCTGAATATGTAAATGGAAAGACCGGTGTGTCAACAGAATCCTGAGCCATGTACCTCTGCAGCAACCACCCTAGTAAGCCTAATCAAAGTCCCTTAATTTTATGACCAGTTCAGGAAGCCAAAACACAACCTCTGCAATCATCAGCTCAGGATGGTTAAGACTCAGTCAATAGCAGCCAACGTATATGTTTTTTGCCCCCACTCCCAGCTCAGGAGTAACCAGAGAAAGCCAAGTATGCTTTCAAACCACACAAACTGCCCCATTTCTAATTAAGCAACCCCACCTCTCCTGTGCCAATAGCCTCCCATCAGGGCACACCTAAAGCCTTTCCCCTTCCTCACTCTAAAAATTTCCCTCTTTCCTGAGAGCCTTTGAGTCTTTGCCAAATGCAAGTGATAGTGGCTGATTCCCTGTGTATTACATTTCTAGGGCTGCCACAACCCATGACAGCTCAGTGGCTTATAATGCCAGAAACCTGTCCTCTCATATTTCTGGAGGCTTATAGTCCTAAATCAGTAGGGCCACACTCTCGCCCAAAGGTCTAGGGGAGAATCTTTCATGCCTCCTCTTAGCTTCTGTTGTTGACAATAATGCTTGCTGCTCCTTCATCTGTTCATGGATTAGATCACTCTAATATTGTCCCCATCTTTACATGGTATTCTTCCTGTGTGTCTCTTCTCATCTTCTTTTGTGGACACCAGTTGTATTGGATTAAGGTCCCACCCTGTTCCAGTGGGTTCCCTGGTGGCTCAGAGGGTAAAGAATCTGCCTGCAGTGCAGAAGACCCAGGTTCGATCCCTGGCTTGGGAAGATCCCCTGGGGGAGAAAATGGCAACCCACTCCAGTATTCTTGTCTGGAGAATCCCATGGACAGGGGAGCCTGGCGGGCTACAGTTCATGGGGTCACAAAGAGTCAGACACGACTGAGCTACCAACACCACTCCAATATGACCTCATCTTGACAGATTATATCTGCAATGACTCTGTTTCCAAATAAGATGACCCTCTGAGGTTCTGGGATGGACATGAATTTGGGGGGGATGCTATCCCACCCAGTGCACCTTGTTATAGCTAACTCTGAATAAATAGGCACTTATGTCCACATGGCATGTGAGTACATAGCTGAGGGTTAGCAGGTTAAAAGGGCAAGATGGTAGGGAGCTCACAGAGCATGTAATACAGTAAACAGTGTGCTGTGATGAACAGTCCCCAGAGTTTAGTGGCTGTATACATTAAGTGTATTCTGTGCTCATATCGTAGTTCATTGGAGGGGGAGGAGGGTAGTGGTTCAGACACTGACTTGCTTAGGGGACCAGGCTTTTCCGTCTTTGTCTGAACTCGGTGAGACCACACCTGTTCTAAAGGAAGCAGACAAACGTAGCATTGCTGGGTGCCAGGAAGAAGAGGAGGACATATTGGCAGTGGCCTGAAGCCCAGTGCAGAGAAGAGAAGGGCTCATTTCTATTCACTCTCTTCCCCTATCCTATGGCCAGATGTGCCGGGAACCCCAAAGTGCAGGCCTCGTGAGGGACTCCTCTGAAGGCTACTCTCTAAACTGTGCCTAACTCCCAGCGCATTATTTCTGTGCTTCCCTTATCAATACGAGAATGAGCAGTTCATAAAGGATAAGTCCTCTCAGGGGGTGTTGCCATTTTACCATAAGACCTAGATTTCCCCCAGAGCAATGAATCTCTAATGGTAAAATCACAGCACTTGGAAATAAAACTTCAGGGTGGAGTTAGAGAAGAAGACACTTACCTAAGAGTTAGACCAACCCAGTAGGGCACTCTCAAAAGGGTTTAGGTAGAGGGGCTTCCCTGTTAGCTTAGTTGGTAAAGAATCAATCTGCAATGTAGGAGACCCCAGTTCTATGCCTAGGTCAGGAAGATCCACTGGAGAAGGGATAGGGTACCCACTCCAGTATTCTTGGGCTTCCCTGGTGGCTCAGCTGGTAAAGAATCCATCTAAATGCGGAAGACCTGGTTTCCATCCCTAGGTTGGGAAGATCCCCTGGAGATGGGAAAGGCTACCAACTCCAGTATTCTGGCCTGGAGAATTGCATGGACTATATAGTCTCTGGGGTTGCAAAGGGCTGGACATGACTGAGCGACTTTCACCAGAGGGGCTTTACCAGAGCCCAGTTTGATCCTTAGCTTAGATATTTACCATCTATGTGAGCTAGTGCCTGTTTCTTTAACATCTCTGATCCTTTATGGCCTCATCTATAAAATGGGGCAAAAAGAAAACCTACTTCATTGATTGCCTGTGAGAATTAGACAAAGTCAAACAAATTATGTTCTCAGTAAGCGATAGCCATTGATCCCCAGCAAGAGTAGCTTCACTTTCTTTCCAGTGATGATGAAACTTCCATTCAATTTCCAGTTTTAAGTATCTAAACACCTAATTACATTATCCAGCACGTGCACTCTTCCTATCAGTTTAGAATTCCAACCTGGGGAGGCCCCGCTCTCTTCATCCTTGTGTTACCCTCCCGCTGACTCCACTCATCCATCAAAGTAGTGCTTCGTATGTAGTAAATGCTCGATAGAATCTTCGTTAAAGATCTAGGTCCTAAGAAACCAAGGTGACCCTTGAATCATTTTAACGGCTTATAATTAATATGATGAGTGAGGCATGGTCAGTGCTTCAAGTTACTGCTTCAGTGGTCTCTGTAGAAGAGACAGCAGATTTTAACCTTGAAATCCTGCATTTAGGAATCAGTGCCTTTGCCCTCATGCCCCAGGGCCCTTTGAGACTTTGTCATCTGAAAGAGATGCTCAGGGAACACAGCAACCAGCACGCAGCCTCGGCTTCAGGCCTCTGGGGTAGAATTTTTCTTTACAAAACTCCCTTCAGCCTGAGAATCTGGTGTGGTGAAGTCCACAGGAGCCTGATAGTACCTAGGACATGATGACAATCACGTGTTAAGTCATCACTGGGCTACTCACCTGGAGATGCTGAAACTCACTCTCATCCAACTTTCAATCTGCAATTGGGAAGACAGAAGCCCCTCCCATGGGTCCTTAGTGGGCGGGAAACATCACTGTTTAAGATTGAAAGATTGTGGCTTAAGAAAAACATCCCTTGAATATATGAACATCACGGTGTTCGCCCATTTGTGCCACTTGGCTGACCCTCAGAGCCTCAGGGGAACATTCTCCTGTGATCGTGGGGCCCTATGGCCCTGCTCACAAAGCTGATAACAGCACAGGTTTGTTCTCTCATGTGTGTGCCAGAAGTCCATTTCCTTCACACCCTCACGAGGCATGGCATTTAAGAGCTGCTTACTGTCTTAGTTATACATGAGAGAAAATCATGAGGCCTAGTTGTTTAACCTTTTCATAAGAAAACATGGAAATGCTTATTAGTTTAACCCAAGATGCCATTTTTGCTTTCTGAAAAATTAGTGTGCCTAAGTCCAATAATTATAGGCATTAATCAATTATAGCCAGCCTTGGTATTTAGGAAACTCTATTCTATTTTATACAAGAGAAATTAGGTTGTTGTTGGTTTTTTGTTTTCTATGACTTACCACTCCTGTGGGACAGTGGCTGGGTGATATTTTTTCTCTCTGCAGCCCCTGAGCTTGGCATAAGGAAAGATTTGCAAGAGATCAGTTGAAGGAGCTGTGCTTTGTACTACTGGAGGATTTTGTCTTGTGGTTTATCCTGGTTCTTACTCTATGAGTATCTGAAGCCAGTGGGAGCTGTTTACACAGTGAAGAATTCTGAGGCTGGTGGGAGCTATTTACACAGACCAGCTCTCTGTCCTCATAGAACAGGTATTCTAGCAGAGAGAGACCCCAAATGAGCAGATAAACTAATGTATGAACAAGAAAACCTTAAAATAGTACTAAGCATTATAGATTTGTTTTAAAAGGTGATGGGAGAGATATGAAAGGGAGAGGGGTGTGTGTGCAACTTGAGCTGGAGGCACCGGGAAAGGCCTCTGAGAAGTGAACTGAGCTTGAGGACAAGGAAGCATGTCCATGAGAAGATCTAAGACAGAGAGAGGATGACCCATAGCCACACCCTACCTGATACCAACTTTTGTGCGGCCCGCCAGCTAAGAATAGGTTTTTCACTTTTAAATGGGAAAAACAAATTTAAAGTAGAGGATATTGTGTGACACAGAAAAGTCATAGGAAATTCAGATTTCTGAGTTCACAAAGGTTTATCCAAACAAATCCACGTCTGTTCACTTCGATACCATCTGTGGCTACTTGGATGCTACATCGGCAGAACTGAGCAGTTACAACAGAGAATTGATGGAGCCCAAAGCCTAAAAGATGAACTGAGGAGAAAGCATGCTGACTTTGGTCTAAGAAAAGAAGTTTTGGACAAAGGACCCACACATGCTGAGTCCCAGTACAAAAACTCAGGGGACGGCAGGGAAACTGGGAATAAGATGGAAAGATGACATCAGAGAGGCAGAGACCAGATCCTGTGGACACTAAGTATTTGTCCTATAACCATACACTTCCATGTGTTACAAGTAACATGCTTTTGTCTCGTCTCTGCCCCAAACATTTGCAAGTTCCTGAAAACAAGGCAATGCTTTCTAGCCATAAATGAACATCTACCCCATCCTCTTGCTTGGTCTGGGAGCTTATGAAGCTTCTTCCTATCTCCTTTTCAAAACCTCACAGCAATGGTTTCTCAACTAAAAATTAGAATCAGAATCCTGGCTGTGCTACTTATTGGCTGTGAGACCTTGAACAGATTGCTTAATCTCTCTGAGCTGCAATTTCCTCACTGATAAAGTGGGGCTATTACTACACAGTTTAAGGATTTCTGTGAAGATTCAGTGAGATAGTACAAATAAACTGCTTGATAAGTGCTGCCATGAGCTGCTGCTGAGATTCTTCTTGAGTAAAACGTCACTTGACAAGTGTGGATTCCTGACCCCACCCCTAGAGATTTGATTTAGTGAGTCTAGGGTGGGGCCCAGGAATCTGCCACAAGCTGAACCACATGTTGAGAACTATACCACTCCAGGAAGACAGGTGCGGGGGCCACCTGGCCTGGCCCAGGGCATTGATAAACAGTAACTGTGTATCACTGAATGGGTTAGAAGTCCGGATATGGGATTTTTTTTTTTTTTTCTGTGCAAGTCCAAGTCTGAGATTAAACGAAGAAATGGAAGTGGAGGTAAGGGTGGAGATGGAGTGAGCTTTAAACCAACCCCAGTCTGTGAAAATAATATTAAGTACTCTCCCATTGTAGGCAAAGGGAGAAGGGGGCATCACTGATGCAATGGACATGAATCTGAGCAAACTCAGGGAGGTAGTGAAGGACAGGGGAGCCTGGCGTGGTGCAATCCCTGAGGTTACACAGAGTCAGACATGACTGAACGACTGGACAGCACCCCAGGGGCCTGTGCGGATTAAGCTGTGTATAGAAAAGGAGTTCTCGTCCCTAATTCTCTGTAAATCCAAGAATCTCTGTGTTTGTCACCACCCTTGTGGATGGCAGTCCTTGTATTGTACTTCCCAGGGGAGATATTACAGAGAGAGAGACAGGGCTTCCCCCCTCGCCGCCCTGCCCCTTCAGTCAGAGTCACCAGGGCCAGGAAGGTATTAGGGAGTGGTGAGGACGGCCCCTCCTCTCCAGCAAATTATGGTCACACAGGAATGCAGACTGAGAATGGCCAGAGAATCCTATTTTCAAAATGAAGCCAGATATCCAGATTTTTATGCAATACATTCCCATTAATAAATGTTGGCAAGTGATTCAGTTTTCTTCTTTTTTTTTTAAACCTCCATACAGGCCAAACAAAACACATCTGCTGGCCGGATCGAGCCTGTGGGTGGGCTTCTAATTTGCAAGCTCTGGTCTAGACTGACTAATTCAAGCTTTGGAACCTGCGCCGCCACTCCCATTCTGCCCTGTGACCTGGTGGAGGGACAGGATCTTTGCTAGAGCGGTGGCTCACAAACCTAGCTACACGTTAAAGTCTCTCCTAGCTACCTGGGAAAATAAAACATGTCCTGATGCCCAGCTCCATGTCAAGAGGTTCTGATTTGACTGGTGCACTGAGGCTCACCAGCAAATATCCAATGAGATTTGAACTTCCCCAAGCGAGGGCAAGAGCAAAGAGCCTTGTTTGGAGAAGGAGATGTTCTTGGAAAGAGAGTGCCCAGAAGTCTGAAAATCAAGGCCAGGCCAGAAACCCCTGTCAACATGTGAATTTGCCTTGTTTCCTGTGGCTCTGAACAGTCACGCGAACAGCTACGAGGAGTTTGACCTTGATAAAAGTTTTGCCTTCCAGTTTCCTTCAGATATCTCCAAGCCATCACTACATTCTCCCAGCCTAGTGCAGGCGGTGACAATGGTGGTGGTGGTTTTGTGTGTAGGGGAGGGGAGTAGAATAAGGGATGAAGGAAAGACATCTTGTTCCTTCTGCTCTCCCCCACGAATGCTCATGCAGAGAAGCAGCATCCCCCTGATGGGGCTGAAGCCTGGAGGGAGGGAAGACTTTGCAACCTGAGAGTCTGTGTCAGACTTCCTGAGCTGCAGAGTTAAGGCATATCACCTCTTTTCCCCATTCCAGAGGAAAGTGACTGCTACAGTTGGGGTGAAGGGGTAATGCTTAAGCGATGAACATCTTTGATACCTAGCCCAGGGTGTGGCCCATAGTGGCCCATGAATGCTTGTTGAATGAATGGAGAGAAAGAGAGAGAGAATATGGGGGAGTCAGTGACTGTCTTTACTGCCTTTCCGCCCTTTGAGGCAGTTCTTACTCTTCTTCCTCCCTCCCCATGAGCAAACCAGGGGTCTGTATGGGACTGGGTCCACTAAACTTTGTTTTCCATGAGCTGCTAGGTTTTCCAGCAAGTTCACAAGTTGCCAGTGTGGTTTCATACAAAGGCTTTACTCACATACATTAATTTGCCCTTAACACACAGGAAGACACCAGTGAGATTTTATAGTGTGTAGAGGGTTTTTTAAACCAGGAACCAGATTCCCAGTTTCCCTTGCACCTACTCTTTTCCCTTTGAAGTCAACAGGAGCCCTGCTCAGGGTGTCTAGAGAGAAACAAGGATCTGGTCTAAGTGAATTGTTAGGAAAATGCATTAAAGTGCTAAAGTAAGATTATGTTACCCAGAGAAAATATACTTTGGCCAACAGAAACTGCAATCAGAGTCATCTGAAGGGGGTCCTGTGGTCAGAGAAAAGAAGAAAACATATTTTAAAAATTCAATTAATGTGTTCAGTTGCCTCAAAGGAAATAAAGGCCCATTGTCTTTTATGTGTTTTAAAATATGAATCGCCAATTAATGATGAGATTGGCAAATTGCTCTACAATTAAAAACATAGAAATGTTGTTTAAGGCTGTTAGAATAATTGTCATATGTTAATTATGGGTTGATGGATTTTGCCAGCAACTACCTTTTCAGTTTGAGCTTTTCTGAACAGAATCCAAATCCATAAAGACATTGATATAATAAAAACTGTCTTCCTTGTTGGCGTGCCTGCCGTATTTTCAGTGTCTTTTAAGGTATGTAATTATTTTTAATTAGGTCTCCAGAAGAAAATTTCTTAATACATGCTTTACTGCTGCTGCTGTGCTGCGCCCCGTCATGTCTGACTCTGTGTGACCCCATGGACTGTAGTCTGCCAGGTTCCTCTGTCCATGGGATTTCCCAGGCAAGAATATTTGAGTGGGTTGCCATTTCCTCCTCCAGGGGATCTTCCCAACCCAGGGACTGAACCCACTTCTCCTTCATTGGCAGGTGGATTCTTTACCACTGAGCCATTTGAGAAGCCCATATGCTTTACTAGGTCATCCTTAAAGAACCTCGTAATTTATGTGAGGGAAGAGAGGTATAGAAGAAATTGAATATGAGGCAGACCTTGGTTTAGATATTAACTAGCTGGGTACTTTGGGCAGATTGCTTAGCTTTTCTGAATATCAAAGTTAAAAAATGGAAAATACATACCTTACAGGGTTGCTGGGGTTTTGTATGGGACAATATTTGTGTATCCCCATGTATTGTGCCTGGTGCTCAGGAGATGCTCAATACAAGTAGTTATTGTTTTTCTAGAAATAGTGGTGAAAGTAATTCAAGTTGGCATGTCCTGTTAGCTACTTCATTACAGTAAAATCCTTGCAGTTACTGTTCTCACGACTAGGACTGTCGTGTGTTCAGATTATGCCCTGCACAATGTCTGGGGTAGTATTGACATTGATGTGTATGTGAATAGTGCTCTGTTGTGCAGGGACTTGTGCAGTGTGCAACTTTCACAACTGTACATGGGTGCTCTGCTTGTAATCAGATCCTAATTTTAAGTCCTTTTAAATCTTTGGTCTTTAGATAAACATGTCCTCTTTTTCTTCACTAGACCTTCCCCTAGCTGGACTTTTTTCCAACAGTTTTTGTCAGAAGTTACTGGATTTCTATCTATAGGCCTAATCTGACCTGCAGCCTGTATGTGTAAATACAGTTTTATTGAACTGTACTAATACTTATTCATTTATGCATCATATACAGCTACTTTTGAGCTGCAATGACCCAGTAGAGTATTTGCAAGAAGGACTCTATGGCTGTCAAAGTATTTGCTCTCTCGCCCTTCACTAGGAAGGTTTGTTGACCTCTGGTGTTGATGATTGTCTAGCCAAATTATGTTTATTATGATTCCAGGGAAAGTTAATGGTTGATGCCTGTTTGTTTGTTTCTCTCTCACACCTCTTAAATTTCTTAGTCAGGAGGTGGGGTAGATGTTTTTCTTTATCCTACTTGCCACTTCCAGACCATTCTCCTTCCTTTCTCCCCCAAATCCCTACAGCTCTGAAACTCATGATTTAAAATTCTCCCATACCTTTCCTTGATTCCTTTTTGATTCCAGCTTGTGCTTCATCCAACCTGGCATTTCGCATGATGTAATCTGCATATAATTTAAATAAGCAGGATGACAATATACAGCCTTGATGTATTCCTTTCTCAATTTGGAACCAGTCCATTGTTCCATGCCCAGTTCTAACTGTTGCTTCTTGACCTGCATACAGATTTCTCAGGAGGCAGGTCAGATGGCCTGGTAGTCCCATCTCTTGAAGAATTTTCCACAGTTTGTTGTGATCCATATAGTCAAAGGCTTTGGTGTAGTCAGTAAAGCAGAAGTAGATGTTTTTCTGGAATTCTTTTTACTTTTTTTTATGATCCAACGGATGTTGACAATTTGATCTCTGGCTCCTCTGCCTTTTCTAAATCCAGCTTGAACCTCTGGAAGTTCTTGGTTCATGTACTGTTGAAACCTGGCTTGGAGAATTTTGAGCATTACTTTGCTAGTGTGTGAGATGAATGCAACTGTGCAGTAGTTTGAACAATCTTTGGCATTGCCTTTCTTTGGGATTGGAATGAAAACTGACCTTTTCCAGTCCTGTGGCCACTGCTGAGTTTCCCAAATTTGACAGCCTATTGAGTGCAGCACTTCCACAGCATCATCTCTTGGGATTTGAAATAACCCAACTGGAATTCCATCACCTCCACTAGCTTTGTTCGTAGTGATGCTTCCTAAGGCCAACTTGACTTCACATTCAGGAAGTCTGGCTCTAGATGAGTGATCTCACCATCATGGTTATCTGGGTCATGAAGATCTTTTTTGTATAGTTCTTCTGTGTATTCTTGCCACCTCTTCTTAATATCTTCTGCTTCTGTTAGGTCCATACCATTTCTGTCCTTGATTGTGCCTATCTTTACATGAATTGTTCACTTGGTATCTCTGGTTTTCTTGAAGAGATCTCTAGTCCCATTTTATTTTCCTCTATTTCTTTGCACTGATCACTGAGGAAGGCTTTCTTGTCTCTCCTTGCTATTCTTTGGAACTCTGCATTCAGATGGATATATCTTTCCTTTTCTCCTTTGCTTTTCACTTATCTTTTTTTCTTAGCCATTTGTAAGGCCTCCTCAGACAACCATTTTGCCTTTTTGCATTTCTTTTTCTTGGGGATGCTTCCCATCATAATTCTTGGTAATTTTAGTATTGTTTTCATAAACAGTATTTCCATTATCCTGGCCTCTCAGGTCTTGAATTAGATCACCTCCAGTGATTTTGCTTTTATTCAACATCTGACAAGATCTGCTGGAGTGCCAGACCTCCCTCTTGCATACTCTCTCAACTGCTGACTGCCATGGTCCCCAGCCTAGTGTTCAACAACTGGAGCAACTCCTGCCCAATCAGGCCTCCCAGCTCACTCCCTGTAGCTCTCAAATTCAAGAAATCCCAAACCCTGGGACTTATTGCGCTGATGCCACACCACCTTTCTCACTGTCCCTCACCCCTTTCTGTCTTCACATCCCTTACTGCCTAGCTTACACATCATGGCCTTTTGTTCTAATTACTGTTTAGCGTATAGTCTCAAGTTCCCCTGCCCCTTCACTGCTTTGTAACAATCTTCCAGCAAAGCTTGAGTTCTGGTGATGTCCAATACTGGACCCAGCTGCAGTTCAGCCCAGGAATTTGACTAAAAAGATACATACAGCCATGCCCACTTTCATCCATGCCCTCTAACCTTGAGTAGACATGTATGTTCCCTGATTATCTTACTCCATGTTTCTCATTTCCATTCTCATAGATGATTTTTTCATACCTTCTCATGGCTCTGGCTCATGGCTTCTCATGAGCCTCTGACCCTCTATCTGTATTCTTTTTCTAAGTGATCTTGCCTCCTATTTCACTAAGGCAGAGAAGCTTCCAGAATAGAATATCTGCAGACTCCCACCGCCAGAGCTATTTGCTTCTTTGGCATTTAATCTGCCTTCCAGCTTATTTAAGCCTCCGTGGTCCTGGGTAAGACCATCTTCTCCATTTATCTACAAGACTCCATCACTTCTTGCCTATTCAAAAATATCTGAATTCTTGAATTCAATTCTCCACATTTCTCTCCTTCCGTTAGTACATTATTGGTTCTTCCCATTTTGTACAAGAATATTTATATC
Organism: Muntiacus reevesi; assembly: GCF_963930625.1. NCBI lineage: Eukaryota > Metazoa > Chordata > Mammalia > Artiodactyla > Cervidae > Muntiacus > Muntiacus reevesi. Next base: position 93,490,449 of record NC_089252.1, read on the forward strand.
ATTACAAGTATCTTTTTATTCCTCCCATCTTTTGACTCCATTTCTCTCTTTTGACCACCCCATTTCTTTTTTTAATTGATTTATTTTTAATGGAAGGATAATTGCTTTATAATATTGTGTTGGTTTCTGCCATACATCAACATGAATCAGTCATAGGTGTGCATATGTTCCCTCACTCTTGAACCTTCCTCCCAGCTCCCAGCCCGTCCCATCCGTCTAGGTTGTCAGAGCACCAGGTTTGAGTTCCCTCCATCATACAGAAAATTTCCTGTGCCTATCTTTGGCTATCTATTTTATATATGGTAATGTATATTTTTTCACACTACTCTTTCAATTTGGCCCACCCTCCCCTTCCCCCATGTGTCCACAAGTCTTTTCACTAACCCTGTGTATAGGTTCATCAGTACCATCTTTCCAGATCCATATATACGCATTTATATGCAATATTTATTTTTCTCTTTCTGACTTACTTCACTCTGTATCATAGACTCTAGGTTCATCCACCTCACTAGAACTGACTTTTAAGAACTGTTCTTTTTAATGGCTGAGTAATAATCCATTGTATATGTATACCACAACTTCCTTATCCATTCATCTGTCAGTAGACATCTAAGTTGCTTCCATATCTTAGCTGTTGTTAATAGTGATTCAATGAACATTGGGGTACATCTGTCTTTTTCAATTATAGTTTCCTCAGAGTATATGCCCAGTAGTGGGATTGTTGGGTCCTGTGGTAGTTTTATTCCTAGTTGGCTTTCTTTTTTTTCAAACTTTAAACCTTTTGCTTTGTATTGGGGTCTAGCCGATTAACAGTGTTGTGGTAGTCTTAGATGAACAGCAGAGGGACTCAGCCATACATTTACATGTATCCATTCTCCCCCAAACTCCTCTCCCATTCAGGCTGCCACATAACATTGAGTAGAGTTCCATGTGCAATACAATAGATCTTTGTTGGTTATCCATTTTGAATATAACTGTGTGTACATGACCTTCCCAAACTCCTTAACTATCCCTTTCCCCCGGCAACCATAAGTTTGGTTTCTAAGTCTGTGAGTCTCTTTCTGTTCTGTAAGTAAGTTCATTTGTATCATTTCTTTTTAGATTCCACATATAAGGGATGTCATGCAGTATTTCTCTTTCTCTCTCTAAATTGCTTCAATCTCTAGGTCCATCCATTTTACTGCAAATGGCTTTATTTCATTCTTTTTAATGCCTGAGTAATATTCCATTGTATATATGTACCACATCTTCTTTATCCATTCTTCTGTAGATGGTCATTTAGATTGCTTCCATGTCTTGGCTGTTGTAATCAGTGCTGCAGTGAACATTGGAGGCATGCATCCTTTCAGATCATGTTTTTATCCATAAATATACCCAGGAGTGAGATTGCAGGGTCATATGGTAGTTCTGTTCCTAGTGTTTTAAGGAATCTCTATACTGTTTTCCATAGTGACTGTATCAATTTACATTCCCACCAATGGTGCAAGGGGGTTCCCTTTTCTCCACACTCTCTCCAGCACTTGTTATCTGTAGATTTTTTGATGATGGCCATTCTGACCTGTGTGTGGTGATACCCCATTTCTGTTTTGATTTGCATTTCTGAGGAGCCTGGTAGGCTACAGTCCACGGGGTCTCAAAGAGTCAGATACAACCGAGCAACTTCACTTTCACTTCACTTTCATGCATTGGAGAAGGAAATGGCAACCCACTACTGTATTCTTGCCTGGAGAATCCCAGGGACAGAGGGGCCTGGTGGGCTGCTGTCTATGGGGTCGCACAGAGTCAGACACAACTGAAGCAACTTAGCAGCAGCAGCAGCAACAATGATCAATGTTGAGCATCTTCTCATGTGTTTATTAGCCATTTGTATTTCTTCTTTGGAGAAATGTCTGTTCAGGTGTTCTGCCCATTTTTTGATTGGGCTATTTATTTTCCTGATGTTGAGCTGTATGAGCTGCTTGTATATTCTGGAGATTAATCCTTTGTGAGTTGTTTCTTGTACAATTACTCTCTCCCATTCTGAGGGTTGTCTTTTCGTCTTGTTTACTGGTTCCTTTGCTGTGTAGAAGCTTTTGTGTTTAATTAAGTCTCATTTGTTTATTTTTGTTTTTATTTCCATTACTCTAGGAAGTGTGACTACTCCGTATCTCTGTTCCCCTTTGTAGGACAACTCTTCAAAACTGTTATCCATCCTCGTGGTGTCCAATTTTTACCTTCAGTTCACTTCTTAACATTCTTATCATGCTTTTGTTACCTTTACTCCACCCGAAAAGCTCTTGCCAAGGTGACAGATGAAATCTGTATTGCTAAATCAACGGTCAGTTTGTAGTTCTCACTTTGACCTTATGAAAGAATTTGACATGGTTGACTGTTCTTCCACTTAGCTTCCAGAACACCGTGTTCTCATCATATCTCAGTCATGGAGAAGAACAATCTAAAAGACCCTGAGGTGCATTTGGAGTGATTGTATGGAATGCAAAAGGAGACTCCTTTTGTAGAAGCCTCACCCTTGTAAATTGGACGCTTTATCTGAGAGGAGACCGCCCTCTTGCTCCTGTGGTGCTCTAGTGGCTAAAAGGGCAATGGGGCTGGAGGGATGGAGGTGGGGAGAAGGGTGAGCTCTTTTGAGTTGAGTCTTTAGGAGCTTGCAATCTCGGCCAGGTTACCTGTAATTCCTCAGCCTCAGTTTTTGTATCAGTAAAGTGTAGATGTAAATACCTGCTACATTGTCTTATTGTTAAAAATAAATGAATTTGTCTCAGACAAAGCTTGGAGTCCTAATTACAAACCCAAATGCCTGCCAGGATGGACAGAAAGGAAATAAAAATTAGGACAGTCAGCAGATGGCTAGCCTCTAAAGGTAGGTCATATTTAGATTTTGAAAATAAACACACCAGGTCAAATAGACCATACCTGAAGGCCAAGTTTGGCCCACATTTTTCATGGGCTGTGGCTGAGACATGGTGGATATTCAGTTAATATTAGACTCCCTTTCTTTCAGAAACTCGCGTTGATCAGTCAGTCATTGAGTCACCCACGATGTTTCATGCTCGTGACATCCATTCAACACCTGTGTCCTCAGCCCTGTCTGTGCCAGGCAGTGTGCAAGGTCAAGTGGTGGCCCCTTGTCTCAGGCTCTATTTCCCCTATTAGAGGTTGACTGACAAATTGGGAAAATAATAGCTGTGAAAGAACTGTGGAAAAGTGTTATGAAAACAAAGGGACGTGATTAACAAGAAAGAAAAAAGAGTGGAAGAGGAGCTGGGAATCTCCTGTAATAAAAAGGAAGTATATGAGAATCATGGCTCACTTCTGGAGTCTTGAGTTTCTGGAGCTTAAGTTCTGGAGTCTAATTTCCTACCTCTATGACCTTAGGCAAGTTTCTTATTCTTCCTATGTGTCAGTATTCTACAGGCAGGCCTCGTTTCATTGAATTTCACTTCATTGCACTTCACAGATACTGTATTTTTTACAGATTGAAGGTTTGTGGTAACCTTATGTCAAGTTAGTCTGTTGACACCATTTTTCCAACAGCATTTGCCTGCTTCATGTCTCTGTTGTCACATTTTGGTAATTCTCACCATATTTCAACCTTTTTCATGACTATTATATTAACATTTGTTATGTGCTCTGTAATCAGTGACCTTTGATGTTAGTACTATGACTCGCTGAAGTCTCAGATGATGGTTATTGTTTTTTAGTAATAGTGTGATAGATTATAGTACAGGGAAGCATCCTTTTTCTTTTTCTTTTCCATGGTGGTCTATCGGTTTATCACCGGATTTTGAATATAGTTCTCTGGGCTATACAGTAGGACCTTATTGTTTATCCATTCTGTATATAATAGTTTGCATCTGCTGATCCTAAACTCCCAATCCATTCCCTGCCTCCTTCTGGCAACCACAAGTCTGCTCTCTAAAACAACACTTCTCTATGCACTGGGAAACCAAAACCTCACATGACTCGCTTTACTGAGCTTGTCGGTAGTTAAACCCATATAATCTCTGAGGTATGCCTGTATGTTACAAAATGAAGATGATAATAGTCCCTATCTCATCAGACTGTTGAGAAGGTTAAGTGAGTTAATGCATTTAAAGCACTCAGATCATTCACTGGTATAGTTGGTTTTCAGGTAGATCAGCTAGCTATATGATAGGCACAGGGATCTAGATGTGAATTTGGAAACTAGGGTTCTAATAAGGTGTCCAGCTTCCCTGACTCACCCAGAACTTCCCCTGTCTTAGTGCTTGAAGTCATGTGCCCTGAGAAACCCCACAGTTCTGGGCAGAACTAGATAGTTGGTCACCCTCACTCTGCTTCCAGCCCCTGACTAGCTGTGGGACTGTGTGAGGCCATCTTATGCCATCTCTGTAAAATGAGGAGTTCAGACTAGACAGGAAGTTCTCAAACTCCATCATGTATGAAACTCTGTTGTTAAAACATGGGATGCCAAGCCCCGCCCCCAGAGTTTCTGGTCCAATAGGTGTGAGGTGGAGCCCGACCCACGGTCATAAACGTCCATTTGTCTTCCAACAGTGTGTGATTCTGTGACTACTTCCTGTGACCTGCTCACAGTCTATATGAGAAAATGAGGTTCAGGTACAGAAAACCATGTCAGTCAGTCATGTGTTCATTCAACACGACTGTCTTGGACACCAACTATTTGTCAGGTAGTGTTCTCACTGCTAGAGATCCAGCAGTCCACCAAACCAAAAGCAGGGGACTCAACTCTATTCCCTGCACTGCCCTGCCTCTCCCCAGTGTCACGCACAGGGAAGGCTCTGAGATGATGAGAACTGGAGAAGAGGCTAAGATAACACACGGAAGCAGTAAGCTCTGCCTTACAGACCTTAAAGGCAAGCATACAGCCACCTGGTTAGGGAGAGGGGTAAGAAAGTCTGTGCTCAGGAGTTACAACCCCTCATTACCTACTGAACACCCACACCCAGACTTCGTATCTCAATGTCAAGGACTTTTATGGCCAAGATTTTTTTTCTTCTTTTTTTTTAGATTTCTCCATTTGTCTCATGAAAAATAGGGTTCACACTTTAAGCCTTAGCTGATATTTTTGAGAAAGAATAGGACTTCCACAATGTCATCCTTTCAAATATTTTATTTTGCTGCCCGCTACATGGGAGAAGCTACCTTTTATAAATAAGCAGATATTCTGCATTTCTCTCATACCAAGTTCCAGGTGAGGAGGAAGAGAGCTCGTTTTGTGCCCTGATGAAAAGCCAGAATATTTATTACCCAGTAAGTTTTGTTCAACCTCTTAAGTCAGTCAGCATGTTTCATTCAATCAAGGGCCCTGACAAACATGCCAGGAAGGTCAAGTGATAACACTCATTTTTTGGACACTCCTAATGACAGGTTTATTTGATTAGATTTAATTCCCCACCCTCCCCCCATCTACTCACATGTTATTGCATGTCCTGTTAGCCACTTTTGTTGTTTCAGGTATCCACTGCTGCATAACCCATCATCCCAAAACTTAGTGGCTTAAAGGAAGGTCTGGTTTTTTTTTTCTTTTTTGGAGGGGAAGGTCTGTTTTTATTGGTTCCCATTTTGTGGGTCAGGAATTTGGGCCAGGTTCAGGGGGATGGTATATCTCTGCTCACGGGGTGCTGGCACACACATGTTAGAACTGGCACAGTGTCACTTCCACCACGTTCTGTTGGTCAAAGCAAGTCATAGGACCAATCCAGATTCAAAGAGGGAGAGAAAATGTACTCTACATCTTGATGGAAGAAATTATTGGTGGCCATTTTTGTAGGCGATTAACCTATATCCTTGCCTTCTTAGTTAATGCACTTCAAAGAAGAAAAAAATAGTGTTTTGTGTGTGTGTGTGTGTGTGTGTGGTGAGGGGGTCTGGTGACAAGACAAAGTCTTTATAGATATCTAAATCCAAAAAGAGTGTCAGAACTCCCTCAGGGAAATGAGGATATTTAAATGATTACCTAAAGAATGTAGCTCATGGAGAAGAGTAACAGTGAAAAGCATATATGCATATGTCTGGCTATACATTTACGATAAATTTGAAATGTGTCAAAATCCCAAGCGTCCTTTTGGAAACAAATACAGCAGGCCATAAAATTCTCAAATGCTTCTTATTAGCCTGAATGTATCTCAAAGAAAAAGGAGAATTGAATGGCACGAGAGGATTTGACCAAAATCTCATGGGCAGCAGATGTTTTGAATGCTCTTCTGTTAAGGGGTAATAATGCCAACCACATGCCTGCCTATATTTTGGGAATTATTTTATTGAGGGCTTGTGAAAATATGGAAAATGTAAACATATACACATAAGCATATGAAAATGCATTAAGTATGGTCTGTCCTCATAGCAGTGATGGGAGAGACAGAGGAGGTTCATATATGGGATGTGTAGGTGACCTGGTACTTCTTAAACTTTGCATGTGCAAACAAGTCATTTGGGGACCTTGTTTCAAAGCAGATCCTGATCCACTGGGTCTGGGAGGAAGCTGAAGTTGGAGTTTCTGACACGCTCAGGTGCATTTATGCTGCTGGTGCGCAGAACAGAAGAGCAAGCTTGTATTAGATGGTGGATGGAAGGGGTTGCTATACGCTTCCCTGTTCAGGGGCCAGCAAGGGTCAGGTAGCAAATGTTGCCTCTGTGCCTACCACGTGCCTGACACTGGGCTAAGACTCGGGCTCTGAACTTAACAAGCTGCCAGTCTAGAAGGAAAGATAAGCACAAAAAACAATTGCAATAGAGACTGCTGAGGGAATGGTGGGTTAACTGTGATTCTGATGAGTTATCTGTCAATTAGCAGAGGCTTTGATTCCTGAACCGCTAACAAGGATGTGGCTTGGGTTAGTTGATTGACTAGAGTCTTGGAGTCTTCATCTATAAAATGATCTTTCCAATGCCTACCTCACAGAATTCTTAGGTGACTTCAGTGAAATTAGGCCATAACGCCACATAATGCATAGTGCATGGTAACTGGTCAGTAATGATTAACTTTTATTATTATACAAATCCTACCAGGTATGGTGGGGGGAAAGACCAATATATTTATCTGTAAAATATTTTGCTTATTAATCAGAGAGGAAATTCAGGAAAGTGATTGACCACTGTGGAAGAGGAAAGAAATTTCATCCATTCTCACAGGATCCTTGAAAAACAAGCAACATGAGCATCTCTTAAGACATTTTTTGAATATAAAACATGTGTGACGATAGTTGAAATGGAACTTGGATTTAAGGTTCTATTTTTTCTTGACTCTGTGGGACCTTGACATGTCGTTTAACCTCAGCTTTCTCATCTATAAAGTGGAAACAATAACAATTGTCATATTTGAAGTTTATGAGGCTCAAATGTCATAATGAATCTTTGGTGTCCTCACAGCCGGTTTGAATCTTGACCTTGTGTCACTTATTAGCTTGTGTGACCTTGACCATTTTTCTCAACTTCTACCTTACTAAAAAAGTACCTAAAGTACTCTGCCAAGGGACAGACACAGAATAAGTGCTCTGTAAATGACAGCTGTTGTTATGATGTGACCTTCCTTTGAAAAATATAAGGTATATGACTTCATGAAGATTATTATTATAACATGATACATGTGCTGTTCTTTATATACATTGAGGTGTTGCTTTCGAGTTTCTGGCAGTAAAGCATAAACTTTGATTTCCCGCCCCCCTTCTCTGTCATGTGTGGTTGCAAGTAATAATTGGAAAGGCAGCAGATTGGTGGTGAGAGTTACAGCCTCTGTGATGATGTAATTAGCCATCTCTTCATCATTGGAGCAGACAGGCTGCGTCTTACACTGATCCTCACACCAGAATCTCAAAATTTTGAAATGCTCCTAGCTTTCATAAAGCTTTTCCTTAGTCTGTCAGTGAACCAATTAAAATGGCAGATTCATGAGGCAAGGACAAACATACAGGGTTTAGTTTGAGTTAGAAGGTGGACTCTAGTGGTCTGGGGCCTCTGGTAGATGATGCTCTGCAGGAGCAGGAGTGGACAGATAAACTTCAGGCAACGGCCTTTCTTGCTATGGAAATGCAGTGACTGCAGCCTGGCACCCTTTGGGGCATTAACGAATATTTCAGTAGCCAGAGAATGTACAATAAAGTATACATCTCCGCACTTCCACCAAGGGAAAAATTGGGATGGGACAGAGAAATTGCCAAATTATCTCTTCTTATATTCCATCCCTTGACTTCCGGTCACCTTCTCTACATATCTGTCTCATTGACACAGTTACTGCGAGGAAGGAGTTAATGAGTACACAGCTTTATTTTCCTTGGAAGAGAGATACAAAACAGGCTCAAAGCAGGGCTGTCATCACCCGGCAAATCTTCAGGGGTTTTATAGGTAATTATTAACCCTTTGTGGCCTGCCTGGGGGGGAAAAACCCTCTGTGCTGCTACTAAGCAACTACTAAGATACTCCATCTATGGTATGTACCTGCACATACCATACCTGCTCAATTTTTTTTCAGACTTAAAATTCAGTAATACCTTAAAAATAAATCTATGTATATAGGCCCAAATGATTGACAAAGTCCCCCAGGTCCTGTACCAGAACAGATCCTTCCCTAACTCTCTTAACACTGGGTCAGAAGTACCATTCTTTTTGTTTTCCATTTGAGAAAAGTGAGGCTTAAAGGAAATGACTGGGCGAAGGTTTCATAGGTAACAGGTCTTGGCTAGAATCCAGGTCTTCTGAATACAGCCCTGGTGCTCTTTGAATGTACTGAACATAGTGTAAAATCTCTTCTCACAGTCAGAAAGCACGTCTGAATCTCAGCATTCTTTAAAACCACCAATTATCACCACCTAGAACTGTCATAAACTGCCCCAATTCAGTCTCCTGGAATTTGTGTTTTCTTTAAAAAAAAAAAAAAATCCATGCGATCAATCTGTTTTCTTGTTATTTTGTCATTTGCTTTTCTCCTGCTTGATGATTTCAGGCTATTTCGATTTGGGGTTTGTCTCTTTCAGTGGGTTTAGGGTGAGTAACTGCTGTATTTAAGAAAATCCTGCAGATATTTGGGATGGGAGGGGGGATTTGAGTCCATGTTGGTCCTAGCAGTTGGTCTCTGGTGGATTAAAACAAAGTGAAAAGCCTAAAAATCCCTGAATGACCCCCTTCAAGGAGTAACTTTAAAATTGAGGAGATGGCAGTGGAGGAAAATGAGGACCCACAATGCCCCAATCAGCTGTTGCTCCGTGCTTAGTGGACCACTATTTGCTCTTTCGTAAGCGGTGACAGAGTCTCCCTTAGAAAGCTGCCTTTGTTGTTCTTCAGGTCTTTGTGATTTTAAGTTGTGGCTACAGATGAGTTCTCCCCTGAGTTCTCCAAGCCCACACTCTCCTTTCAGTCACAAGCAGGTTGCTAGTATATGGGCAAACTTCCATACATGGTATGGGGAGCAGACATGACTTCATGCTCTGCTGTAGACAAGGGGGACTGCCAAGGCTCAGGCGCCCGGTGCCGGCAAGTGTTCCTGGGTTTTGGAATCCTTCTCTCTGGCTGCGTGGTAACCAGACCACAGGGGCTGCTTTAGACTTGTGAGCACATCCTTACCCTGCCAGTTCTCAGGTCCAACCTCCCTACCCTCCAAGAAAGTATCTCACAGGTGCACCCACAAGCATTTGGAAAAACATTTGACAATAAATGTCCATTTTATAATACCAATTGTGGAACAAACGTGAAAGGTAATTTTAGGTCAGCCTCTCAAGGGGTTCAATGAGTTCAGTTTGTTTCTGCTGTATGTGTTGTTTCATTTGAGGTGGGGCAAGGCAGGTCTGATAGCTTTGTTTAAGGAAGTACTCCATGGGTATTCTGCATTAAATTACTATTTTGTGTTCTTTGGTCATGAAAAGTTTCAGAAACCTTGACATAGAGGACTACACCAATTTGGGGTCCTTTAAATTCCATCTTTCTGCTTATTAATATTATTTTACTGAAAGGCATTGTAACAAAGAGGTATATTTCTTCTTGTCTAGAGGGATGGTGTATGTTTAGAATGGGTCACAAATGAAACATAAAAACTGGTTAAGGTCTTGGTAGAATATATCAGGTACAGCCTTTTTCTGATAGTGTTCCTTGGGAATCATATTTGGATTAATTTACACACATATTTGTGCTTTGCTTTGGGCATTACTATTGAGATCTTGCAGAGAGAGAGGGAAGGAGAAAGAGAGAAAGAGGGAGGAGGGAATGGAGGAAGAAAGGAAAACATGAGGCACCAGTAGTTGATAGCATAGTGAATCAGTAGAAGTTGGAGGAGGATAAAGGGGAAGGAGGCAACAAAAAGAAAGGAAACCAGCAACCACGTGACTACCAAGCCCAAACCTAGTTTTGGTTAAAGAAAAGAAGTTTTCTTGACGGAGGAAAATTTTAACATCTCAATTAAAGCAACCCCTTAGAATGTATCAAAAATGAAGCAATACTTAAAAAAAAATTTTTTTTTTCTCTCTGAGGAACATCTTCCTTTCTTTTTGGTAACACAGAAGTCAGATTTCAATAGCTGGAGCAAATGTTTTTCAACAGACATGACTCACTTAATTTTTCTGACAATGTGTGCAGTTATGTTAGAAACTTGCATACTCTTGGGAAGGGACATGAGACACCAGCAAACCAAAACGTCGATAGGAGCAGCTATATCTTGAAGTGTTAATCTTGTAACTTTTTCAGTGTGTGTGTGTGTGTGTGTGTGTGTGTGTGTGTGTGTGTCTATATCTTGAAGTGTTAATCTTGTAACTTTTTCACTGTGTGTGTGTGTGTGTGTGTGTGTGTGTGTGTGTGTGTGTGTGTGTGCGCGCGCGCGCGCCCGTCCCCCCGGAGTGGAGTGCCTGCCTTGCTCTTTGCGCTGTCGTTAACACTTGGCTACTACGCTCGGACCAGTAGGAGCCACAGTTAGTAACTTTGTAAGAATTATTATTTCTCTTTTTATTCTGTCTCTTAGGAGTTCTTGATGTATAGCTTCTTGAAAACTGGCTTTAAAAGGCTGTGATTTAAACAAATAAAGCAACCCCTTTATATCAAAGGTTGGAGTGTTTCCAGGATAACCCTTCAGTTCACTAGGGCAGAGGTGGGGATGGAGGTGGGACTGCGAACACCTTTCAGATTCGGTTTCTGCACGCATTACACTTTCATTTTGGTAATCAAGGACATATTGCTAGATTTAAGGGGTCAGGAACAAGTCAGGAGTCAGAAAGAGCTCCCGGTTGTGAGAGAGGAAGGCGGTCACCCCTAATAAAATAGCTAAAGATGCCCCCAGCAGTAGATTAGTGAAGTTTTAAATCTGCATACATCTGGAAAATGGGTGTAAACTTTAAGTCGCCCGCCCTGTTTGCAGACTGGGAAGGAGGGAAGAAACTTTGAGGCCAGAACGCTCCAAAGCGGGAGCTTTGCCTTCTTTACCGAAGTTTTCTCCTCCCGTACACCCAGAGGGCATACTTTTATTGCACCTCTCCCCACTGCGCATCCCCCTCCTCCATCAGTCAGTAAGTCCCCTTTAAGAGCCAGAGGCCGACTCTCCCTTTCTCCTCCCAGTCCCCCGCCCTTCACACCTTGGGTGGGAAAAGAGACTGGGGTGGGGTGGCCGGAGAGGCGGGAGGGGCGGGATCATGGTGAACGCTCCAATGGGCGTCCAAACTGGCCGCCGTGGGCCCCGGCAGCCAATGAACAGCAGGCGGGGGGCGGGGCGGGGCGCTGTTGCAAAGCATCCAACGTGGGCCGGCAGGAGGCCGCGGGCGGCTGAGCCCAGGGGGTGTGTGAGGGCGAGCGGTCGGGGGCGGGGCTTCGGGACCGGCCCGGGCTGGGCCGCGGGGAAGCGAGCGGCGAGAGGCTGATTGTTCGGCCGCGAGGTCTGCGGGGTTCTGGCTAAGCGGAGGAGCGTGCGGAGCCCGGAACTGCGCGGGCGCGCTCTGCCTGAGGCGCTTGGACAGCTAGGCGCACCGGGCCCTTGGAGCACTGCGGGGGTGGCCGCGTCGTCCAGCCGGGAGCCTGCAGCTGGACGCTTGGAGCCGCGAGGAATATGCCTACGGGCGCAGAGCTTCTGCTGTGAACCCGAGCTCCTTGCTCGCAGCGGCGGCGGCACTTGGTGTGCGAGGGGACTCCGAGGCGCGGCGGGGGAACGAGGAGCGTCAGCCGAGCACCGTTTGCTGGGCTCCGTGGGGTTCGCAGCGAGCACGGACGGGTCGGCCCGGATGGGCACGGGGTTCGCGGCCCCCTCCGGGCTCTGCCGAGTAGCCCAGGCACTGGGGGCCCCCTGAGCGTCAGAGTCGCTACCGCAAAGAGAACTTGTGCTGGCAGCCATGCCCCGGCACTGAGCCTAGTGCGGAGCGGAGCTCCCGCAGGCCTGCCCGTGCAGGCGGTCGCCCCGGACTTCGCAGCCCCAGCACAGGGAGTTCGCTGCGCGCTCCAGACAAGATGGCGCGGCCGGTCCGCGGAACGCTCGGGGCCCCGCGCCTCTCGCCTTGTCTTCTCCTCTTCTGGCTGCTGCTGCTGCTTCAGCTGGAGCCCGCATCGGCCACAGCGGGCTCGCGGGCGCCCTGCGCCGCCGCCTGCACTTGCGCTGGGGACTCTCTGGACTGCGGCGGGCGCGGGTTGGCGGCGCTGCCAGGGGACCTGCCCGCCTGGACGCGGAGTCTGTAAGTGCCGCCCTTTACTCCCTCCTCGCGCCCCGGGGCGCTGTCACTTGCGGACGGGGCGGCTGGGGTGCTTCTCCGAAAAGGGGCTACGCTTTGAGTTTCGTATGTGTCAAGTTTGAATGAGCTGCAAAACTGTTAGTGGGGGATTGTAGTGGTGACATGGTCCTTGGGGATCTGGAGGAGACTGTGCGTGCGAAGAAGTCTGGATGGGAAAAGTGTGAGTCTCGTGAGTGTGTGGCGGTGCACGAGCGTGGGTCTTTGGGGTCTTAAGGCGGGAAGTGTACCTCGAACGTGGGTCCTTGGGGTCTGAAGGTGAGCGAATGTGGGTCTTGAGGTTCTGGAGAAGAAAAAGTGTCGTGGGGGTCTGGAGGTGAGTGAGCGTGGCTCATGAAAGCCATCTGGGAGTTGGTGAGTGGGTGGGAATGTGGAGGTAAGAGAGTGTGAGTGAAGAGTCAGGAGGTGAGGGTGTATGTGTGGGTGGAGAGCGGGAAACATCTGGAGGGGAGAGTGTGAGGAAGTCTGTCTGGGGGTCCGCGAGTGTTTCTTTTTCTCTCTCCTGTAATCCATCTCTCTTGTCTGAGCTGCTTGGCCTTCCAGTGGGTAATGAATGAAGGTGACTTTTGGCTCCAGTCTTCCATTTACATCATTTATTAGTGAGAGTGTGCGTAGCCGCCTCCTCGTCCACCAGACTGGTGGCCTGACTTGGCTCTGGCCCCCCGCAGAATTCTGGAGGACTCCCCGAGTTGAGTTAGGGGACTCTGAGAGTTCCTGGAGATCTGTGACTGCTGGAAGTTGGTCCTTTCCCCCCTGGTTGGTATCTTAGGGAACTGTGTTTAGATCCTTCCTGGCTGCTCCCTGGGGGATCCTAGGACTTGCCAATCCAGTGCACCTTGGGGCCCCCCCTGTAGCATTTCTCCTCTGTAACTGGTGCAGATGAGTCTTGGAGTAGTGCTACTTCGGGAGAGGGTGGGAGACTCCGGTTTCTGCAGAGTGTGTTAACCGGCAGAAGAGTCTCATCTCTGTGCTGTCAGGATTTTGACCTATTGGGACTTGGGGGGCCACTTCTCAGCAAAACACAAATAAGGAGTTGTGTAAACATGGCAGAATGTCATAACCTTTTAAAATTTCTAACAAATCTGCTTCATGAGTCAAAATCCTGTCCAGTTATCAGTAATTAGCATCTCTGCAGAACTGTTAGTACCTTCCAGAAGAGGCCTAGCTTGAATAGTCTGCTTTTTAGTTGAATAATTGGACATCTTTCCTAGAACATACAAGAGTCACAGTAGTAACCTCAGGCATGACATTCACTCTTCAAAAAGAGAAACAAAACTGGTGACACCAGTTTTAACCAACACCTGTGGCTTGATGTAAGAACATGTGGTCTGAGACTCAGACTGCCATAAGGGGAAAGAAGTTAATTCCTTTCAAATGTGAAGATCCTGTGTCCCTGAGAGTGGGGCACAGATCTCTTAACGTTCCACACTGCTTAGCGCTCCATCCTGCGCAGTTGTGAAGCGTGACCCTTATACACAGGCTTTCTCTTCAGTGTTCTGCTGCTGCTTTGGAATTCCTGACTTAGGGAAAACCAGTGGTCAGGTGGTGGGGTTTTAACACAGGTGGTGGCCATGCAAATTAATGGAGGTGGACCCCGGAGCTGCCATTAGGTAGTATGGTGTATGGCTGGGGCAGTCTGGAGTATTGTGGGTTTGCCTGTACACACTCTTAAGAAGTTTCTTTTTTTTAATTGTTTTAAGTCATGGGATCAGTAGCTGCTTGTGTTCACCTGCTGGAATAGTGACTCCCAACGTCACATGTCGTCGGCACCATGGGCAAGGCACTGAGTTCAGAAGTGGTGGCTTCCTGGAGAGGACAGGGTGGCCTCTTTTTTCACTTGCTATGGCCACAAGATCCTCTTTGCCTTGCCCTTTAATTTTTGGAGCAAAACTACTGGTTGTTTGGGGGGGCTTTTGTCTCCTAAAGAGTGACATTTCACAAGTCATAAATACCTTTAAAATTGCAGTCTTTTCTCTTTTCCCAACACATTTGCTGATCAGTGAATACAAAACTGGCTGTTTTGAATTTCTGGAGACTTGATTATACTGATTATGGTGTTAACTGCTGAGATTTTAAGTGAGTAGTATGGCCTCTGGTTAGTATGTGGCAATATGGTATTCAGTACGGAAATGTGTGTCCTTTGAAAAAATGTTTGTGAAGTTTGTTTTTCTTCTGATTAAAGAACAATTTGGTAAATATCTTCCCCCTTCTCCCCCAGACTTCACATTTCTCGATTTAAGTCATTAGTCTAATTCTGAATTTTCCATCAGGATATTTGTTTTATATTCCTGGCTATGATTCAGTCAGAATTGAGGGGAGAAAGTCTCTTGTCTATATATATGATAAAATACATTATAGCTTCACCAACTTTACACCCTCTGAATCCATTGTGTCTAGAAAGTGCATTGAGCTAGTTTATAACCCCATGAACTAGATTTACTGCAGCTAGGTCAATTTCAGGCTGTGGGTTTGAGATAGAAGGGGACCTGTGGCTTTATGGAACGTTTTTTTTCTTTTCTTTTTTTTTTTTTTTTTTTTTTGCTTTTGTAAACAGTGCATCTAATTTTGGAGTTGCTGTTAAGCCCCACATAAGGAAAGTAAAACTCCTTAATAGTGGATGTAAATGCAGTTGGAATAACAGAACTGGAATAGTGCTGGGAGAAGGGAAAATATGTTCTTTCCTGGGGCCTGAGGATAACTTATTCAACACAATAACTTATAGTGGTAGTAGTCGAGCCATAACTGAGTCTGCCATCCCATTACGTAGGTGAGAACGGCCTAGTCCAACCAGCACATTCATAAATAGCTCCCAGCTCTGCCAAGCTCTCTTCAAACTTCCCAGAACCTTAGAAGACGTTGAACTTCTTAGAACTCAGATGTTTTCTTTCTTTGAAATTGCTTTGGGGAGTATGGCTTCAGAAGCTGTTTAAGGTGCTTTAAACACAATTTACCTTCGCCTCTTGTCTGTGGCATAAAGTTGAGCAGAGCGTTGCTTGTTCACAGGGTCTGGCAACTCAATGATGAGCTAATGATTCTGTGTTAGGAAGGCAGGCAGGCCCTGGAGGAGGAACCATTGATTGTCAGCTTGGAGGGAAGATGACTTGGCGTTGGAAAGCAAGGACGTTCCCTAAAGGTCATTCTGAGTCACATTAAGACAAATGTATTGATTTGGTTCTCTGTGTTTTGTCTCCCTACCTGTTTGCGTTACCAAACCCAGGGGACTCAGTCGAACTTCTTTGTCAGTTTGGGCACCTACGTGGTACTTAGGATTATATTAGAAAACAAAACGCAAGCCCCATGGTGGTTCCCATTGTTGTCGGGAAGCAAAGAGGGCCTTTGTCTTTCAAATTTTACAGCTGTGCTGGAAGACCCAGGTGTGCAGGGTGTTGTGAATTAAGGGTTTGGAAAATAGTTTCCATCCTGTTTATGCAAATTAGATCTAAAGTGCATAAGACCAAATTCTTCCAGAACCAAAGCTAAGATGCACACGCGTGCACTTGTGTGTGTGTGTCTGTTTTAAGAGGTAGATAACAGTCTGGATTGCCCCGAGGTCTTCCTTTCTGCCCATTTTCCTCTTTCTGTCTCTATCACTTAAGAAGAATTCAGCAGACCATGAACGTCCAATTCTCCAATTCGTGGGTGTAGACAGAGGTTTGTTCTGAAGAGGGAGCTTGTCCAATACAGGGTAACGGCAGAGAGAAAATCTGAGAAGTGCAAGTGCTTTTAAAGTTTGGGGGAGCTTTAGCCTGAGCTCAGAGTCCTTTTCTTTTCAAGTGTCAGAAGCCTGGCTTCACCTCCCCTACTTGATGGAGCACCTATGTGATACGTTGTTGCTTAGCCCCGAAGTAGTGTCCAACTCGTTTGCGATCTGAAGTAGTGTCCAACTCGTTTGCGATCCCCGTGGACTGTAGCCCACCAGGTTCCTCTGTCCATGGAATTTTCCCAGCAAGAATACTGGTGTGGGTTACCTTGTCTTTCTCCAGGGAATCTTTCCAACCCAGAGATCGAACTCGCATCTCCTGCTTGGCAGGCAGATTTTTACCAATGAACCACCTGGGAAGTCTGCATCCCTTATGTTATTTGACACTTTTTTTGAATAAGGGTAAGTCAGGGAAATGAAATTGGGTGCCTTTTTAGGCACAGGATTTAAGTCCCTTTGATATGAAATTATAGTCATAAAATCTAAGTTTTGAGGACTGAAATTAGGGAGTGCCCAGAGACCCCAAAGTCCAAGGTGTCTCTTGCCTATAGTGTATGTCAGGGCTGTTCCTGCCCCCTTTTACAAGGGACAGTTTTAGAAGCGGGCTCATCTCTTTTCATATTTACATCAGGTCACCAGATTTCCCAACTTTTGAATGTATTGTGGGCAGTACTTCGTCATCTCCAGAAGGATGACGATTCTGTGCAGGGTAATCAGATCTGGGTCCCAGTGGATGTCCAGCTCCACGGGACTTGCAGCCCTGCCCAGGGGCTGTAAGTCTCTCTCCCTTGCTATTAATGCCTTGGCATGAATTCCCCACGCAGCCTTCCCTGAGCACGTTGGGATGACCTCTGGCTGACCTTACTCTCCCTCAGACACCATGCTCACAATGAAAGGGCCTTTCCCCCATTCTGCAGAGGTGTCTCCCTGGTGCAAAGCCTTTTCAGCATCTTCTCTTTCAGTGTGGACAGGAATGCAAGAGAGCCGCTAGGGTTTTGTGCGACTTAACAATACCCCTGGCCTAGCTCTCTGCACCTGCTGCAGCCCCAAAGGTCTGTTATCTGGGGAAGGAGGTGGTTTAAAATAGCCACTGGTTATTTCAAAAGTGACATCCACCAGAGAGGGAAATCTGCTGAAGGGATTCATTAAACTGAAAGTTGCTGTAAGCAGTCAAGGATGTTGGTTGTACCAGTATCTCTGGTTTAAAACTCAGAGGGATTCCTGTGACTTAGCCCATAGGTTGAAAGACCAAGTTTCATGAGCAAGCCTGATTTTCAATGACTTGTGAATGAGCTTGGTGACATTTACTCATTGGGGACCTTTCCCCTCCTCAGCAACTGCAGTTAGAAACCCTGGGGGTCTTTTAGAGTAGAACTCTGAGCTCTGTTAATATTCAGAGCTGTTTACAATGGATGCAGTTTCAAAGGCTGGAGGCATTGTCTTGAGACCGGAGGAGGAGGGGTAGGAGGAAAATTCCCAGGCAGAGGAGGGGAAATATATCTGAAAATCCCCAATGTTTCCTGGCCGATGGGAAATTTAGGAACCGTTAGTGGTGGTGTTTAATGACTTACGCATGTCATTGAGCCTATGGGTCCATTCCATCTACGTCCTGGCTTCAGTTCATAGTGTGTCAGTAATGTGGTTGTCTTCTGCGTTTGTTTCATGTTAAAGCGTGGGAATCTGTCACAAACTCAGATCTGTTCGTACTTCCCCAGAGAAATAGGACTTCGGAGACCAGAGGTAAAAGTTTGCACAGTAGTTAACCCTCTTGGAGTTACTTTTTCTATGTAACTGTGGGGTTTAAAATGGCAGTCCACACTTACCTATTAATTGGCCAATTATATGAGTAGACTGAGAAATTTTCTACTGAAGAACTTGATACAGGACCATTGTTGCCATGAAGCAAAATGAGTAGTTAAATAAGGATTATGGAAAAAATGTAACTTGTGGTTTGTCTATGGTCTGATTGAAAGTTGCTAATTTGTATCCTAGTTTTTAGGGGTTTGGTGGGGTATGCTTATGAATTTTTCTTATCCAAGGGCTTTATGCTTTATACATTTCTCTACTAATATGTTTTATATAATTTCGTACTTTACGTGTGGTTTCAATATGCTTTATGCATAATCTTGTAAGATACATTCTATAAACCCAGTCTGCTTATAAAAGTCACTGTTTTTTAAAAAGCTGCTTCCCTGTTCCCCTGGATTTCGTGCTTTTGGTGTCCTGCCTTCAGCTCTTCTCTTTGTCCTGCAGCTTGGCATGTGATGTCTGATCGTTCCTCAGGTCTTGTTTGGGTTAGTGATGGAGGAAGGAGCGGATGAGGGCAAAGCTTCCTTTATTCTTCTCTGGTAATGATTTGGATGCCTCCTCCCTGCTGATGGCACCCAGTACTCACTATTCACTCCAGAGTAGTGATGATGAGATTGGAAATTATTTCTACGGTCCATTCCTGGCTCCGCCACCCTACAGCTGTGTGTATGATTTGTGGTGAAACTTTCCCCTTTGTTGGTAAAAGAAGGAATCATAATATTCTGCCTTAAGCTGCCGTGAAGACAAGGTTAGGCAATGTGTGTTCAGCCTAATCCAGTGTGGGTCAGTCACCTTGCTGATGGTTCAGAGCACAGGCTGGAGGCTAAGACCTCCCACCCCGTTAACAGGTTTGTATCCCCTTGTAGCATGGCCAGTCTCTCCAAGTCAGGAGTTCCTGGTGACAGAGGCTTCTTGGGAAGAGTGCTTTTCTGACATGAAGATCTCATTTGTTAGGAGCAGGTGGCAGGGCTCAGCCCCCAAGTGGCCTTCTGCCATAAAGTTTCTGGTGAGATGGATACAGTGAAGCTTTGTGTGCCCTAGGGAAGCTCAGACAAATTCAAGGGGGACTCTATGAACAGTTGCAAAAAATTATACAAATTATGCAATTAGCAAAAAATGATTGAGGTAGTTTATAAATGTATTCCAGTTGTGCAAATACAACTGTCTATTGAGCATTACCCTCCTGGGAGGTGGGATATGGGAAGGAGGCTGAGAAGTGAGAGGCCCTTAAACTAATAATTTTACCCTATTATTTCTCAGAGTTTCATTGAAACTGATCCCTGCCAAGAAGCTCGGTCAATTGCTTGGAAACATGCAGGTGCACTCTTCCAAACAAGGGTTAGGTTACGAACTCGGGGGCTGGCTGAATCCTCTGCTGTACCCACTTCTCTTTGGAAATGTTTGAGGGAGGAGGTAGGGTGAGGGGAGGTGATTGTGGGGTGGTTTGCAGAGGGCTGGAGATCTCTGACATTTTTTGTTTGGTTTGTCTGCCATCGTGCAGTAACTTTGTAGGGGACATGGGCATTGAGCACAGGGCCATCCGTGGAATGTGGCAAGGATGCCACCTGAAAAGCCGTTTCTTTCCTTGCCCCTGCACCTGTACCTGCCTCCCTTCCCCCATGAATGGCCGTGATTCACAGCCTTGCCCACATGAACGGCTACGATTGTTTGCGTCTTTATTACTATTTAATCTAGCATAACCGGTAAAGCCCATTGTGTGAACAACCAATCTGTTCATCTCCGTAAGTCCTAATACATCTTGGTTTCCTTATGAACCAGGATGCAGGTTCCAATCACTGCTCATTCAGTTTATTTTGGCAAAAGGTGGCCTTCAGAGAGTTTAAAGAAAGCATGGCCTGTCTTCTTTTGAAGCCCTTTGCATTGATTATTCTTTAAACTTTTATGGCGCCCAAGTCTCTGATCCTTTATGATCTGTGGATACTTTTTTTTCTTGAGGTCTCTTATTATTGGGAAGAAAATGAATGAGAGGAGTGAGGTTCTGTCCTGCGGTAGAATTACCTATATGTTGAGAAATAAGATAGTGGAGAGTTAATTATTTTATTTTTTAGGTGATTAAAAACAAATCACACAACTTCATCTTCTAAGACTGTATTATACAGTATTTAGGAGGTGTTCCCCACCCCCACCTCCTTTTCCTGTCCTTTGCTCCTACCACCCGTTTATAATTGCTGTTCAAGTAATTTCACACTTATCTTGGTCAGGGTGTACATTGCACTGATAAAATTCTTCCTCACTGGATTACCTACTTGATGATGGCCTGTTAGATATACAGTGAGAAGAATCAAGCACTTAAGAACTAAGGAATGGATAATCTCACTTTATTTCCACATTTTGTGGTCACTGTGCTCTTCGTTGGTACCCACAAACTTTAGCACTTCAAGCTGGGTGGAGAGGCATTGACACCCCCCTCCCTCTGCCACTGGTAACCACTCGTTTATTCTCTATATATGTGAGTCTTCTGCTTTTTCTTTATGTTCACGACTTTGTTGTATTTTTTTAGATTCCACATATGAGTGATAGCATATAGTGCTTGTCTTTTTGTCTGACTTCTTTCACTTAGCCTCCTGCCCTCCCAAGTCCATCCGTGTTGCTTCAGATGGCAAATTTCATTTTTTGTGACTGGATAGTATTCCATTTTACATATATATGTGGATGTCACATCACATCTTCTTTATCTGGTCATCTGTTGATAGGCATTTAAGTTCTTCTGTGTATTGGCAGTTGTAAATAATGCCAGTATGAACATTGAGGTGCTTGTATCGTTTTTAATTAGTCTTTTTGTTTGTTGGATTTATACCCAGGAGTGGAATTGCTGGGTCATATGGTAGATCTATTTTTAGCTGTGCATTTAAAAATAATTTTATTTATTTATTTATGACTCTGCTGGGTCTCATTGCTACGCGGGCTTTTCTCTAGTTGTGATGAGTGGGGTCTGCTCTCTAGTCGGGGTGCGAGGGCTTCTCGCTGTGGAACAGGACCGCTCTTGGGCTTTAGTAGTTGCAGTAGTTGTGGCTCCTGAACCTCGAGCACAGGTTCAGTAGTTGTGGCGCGTGGGCTTAGTCACTCCGCAGCATGTGGGGTGTTCACAGGTCAGGGATTGAACCCATGTCTCCTGCATCGGCAAATGGATTCTTTACCACTGAGCCGCCAGGGAAACCCAATTTTTATTTTTTTGAGAAACCTCCATACTGTTTTCATTGTTACTGTACCAATTTACATTCCCACCAACAGTACACCAGGGTTCCCATTTCTCCACACCCTCCTCAGCATTTGTTATTTGTGTTATTTTTGATAATGGCCTCTTTTGTTTAATCTATGCCGTAATAGACTTGTCCCCATGGTTTTTTGTTTTGTTTTTTTTTTTCTGGAAGCAAATCCGAGCATATCACTTCATCTGAAGATATAGATAGGTTTTAAAAAATTAAGATACATTTTTTTTGAGATATAGTTTGCATATATTATTTGCTATAGGGTGGTTTAAAGAAGTGCTAACTGTAACAACCTTTTGGGAAAAAAAAAATCATGTGTTTTAAGTCTGTTTTTCCAAAGGGAGTTTTGGTAAACGATACCTTTAAAGAATGTTTATTGAGCACATAGTGTGTGCTCTGTCAATTTGTATACTCTCAGAATACGGTTTTCTCTCTTTTGTGAGAGGTACTTAGTTCTTTTGTCCTTTTATCCTTTGCCTGAAATGTGGTAATTCTGAGGAACTCTCATCTCTCCCCATGTAGCTGTTAATTGGAAGTTTCTTCTCTGCTATTAATTGTTGATAAGAATTCTTTTGTGAACGAGCATAATTCCAAATGGGTCATTTAAAAAGTGATATTTCAGGTACTATTGGTTAATAGAGGGGTAATTAGCTATTGGTTGTAGTTAAGTCGTGAGTCTGAATCGAGTTAACTATTGTTTACTTTGTAAGCATGACCCTCCAGCTGTGGCTACTTGAGGCTGCTTTAAATAGAGTGAGAGGCACCCTGGAAGAAAATCCCCCCAAAGCAAAGAACTATGTTCCTGGAACCCTCTGTGCTTGATTTAAACTTCACACAGATTTGAAAATGCTTTTCTTCAAGTAGCTGCAGAATGGTTTGATTTGGTTTTGTCAAAATGCATAGTTTAATTTCTCTGCAGCCTGTTACTTTGTTGGTTAGGAGAGACTTTTAGAATGGATTTCATGCTGGTTGCAGCTTAATTAGCAGTCCGAATGGGAGTTACATACCAATCCACTTGATCAAAGTCTGTGGAATGTTTTCCATATTCTGTTTGTGAAAATCTAATTCTGTATGGATCCTGTGGTGTTCGTTGGTTTTAAAAACTGTCTTACATGGTCAGGTTAAATTCATGTGTGTATTAAGCTTAATAAAATTTA
Organism: Muntiacus reevesi; assembly: GCF_963930625.1. Classification (NCBI taxonomy): domain Eukaryota; kingdom Metazoa; phylum Chordata; class Mammalia; order Artiodactyla; family Cervidae; genus Muntiacus; species Muntiacus reevesi. The sequence goes on from NC_089252.1 coordinate 93,513,031, forward strand.
TATGATATTTGGTTAGATACCATCTTACAGGGCATTCTGTGTTTAGGGAAGTGGAAGCACACACCGAAGGGGTTAAGAAAGATCTACAGGGTGGGAGGGCGCTTAAAACTGAGAAATTCTGACTGTGAGTTTAATTTCTATTTTATAAATTTGTTGTTTCATCTGATTTCTGCTGTGCAGGACCTTGGTCTAGTACCATGCATCTTGCCTACATTTTAGTTTTCATTTTATCTTTAATTAATTTTTTTTCCTTTGATTTCCTCCCTACACCTGGACTGGTGTGAGTTTCTGGCACACAAGCTCCCAGGGCTTGCAAAACTTATAAACAGCCAGGAGAGCTTGTTGCTTCCAGGAAGTTGGTTGTTGATCCAGCAAAGTGATGGATGCAGAAAGTCCAGCTCAAATGGAATGGAGTTTCCTTTCGTCTTTGGGGGAGAAGAGATCCAGAAAGCGAACTGAAATGTTTTGTAACTCTGAAAGTCTGCCCCATCCCAAATTCCTCTGAATGTTTTCTCAGATTTGGTGTCTGTGTGGGACTCTTGGCCACAGTGGTTTGGCTTCATCGATGGTTGTGTTTTGTCCAAGAGAAAAATCTCCTAGATTTTTGGATCCCTTCACGAGTTCATTTGAAACAGAATTGTGAATTGATTAAATTATATTGAATTCCAGACTATCCTAAAATACAGACTGACTGACCTCAAATGTTATTGGGGGTGGGGGAGGAGAGGGGGCAGTGTAGGGAGCTACAGTGTATGTGAAATCTCAAATCTCGCTGCATCTTTCTGGGCAGAAAGAAGCTAACATTTTCATTAAGCATCTTAAAGGGGCTCTAGACCAAAGAGGAGTAAAAACTATGGACCTAAAAGGAAAAAAACAAATAGTTGTCTTAAAGCTGTGAGGCAGGAGTGTGGATGGTTGAGAAAATGGCTGGACATCTGGAAAGTTTGGGGTTTTGTCCCAGTTCTGCCCCTCCTTAGCAGTATGACCTTGATCTAATCAGTTCATTTCCTTTCTGTAAAGCGATGTATGATTTCTAAGGCTGCTCATCTTCAAATATAGGAGTCCATCTGAATTGAAACAAAGAAGTAATAAACTTACACGACTTAGTGAATGGTAAGAATCAGTCATTTTACTCGCTGTGTCTAGGATACTTACTTCAGTCACCTTCCATGTTCGGTGCTTCTGAGTGGTATCCTCATTTGGACGCCCCGGGGAGGTAACGGGAAACGGTGTGCACGTGGGACTCTCGGGGCACCTCCTGTGGTCCTTTAGGAGTTACTGAAGGGGGGCATGTACTCCACCGTATTTCTTTACTTGGTCATTGCCTCTTTTTCCCACTAACCCAGAGAAAACCACAGAAGTTGGTGCAGACCTACATTAGATCTTTGATTTAGCCTTTTAAGATCTCGTCACAAAAGGCAAATAAATGAAGGGCCTGTTTTTTCAAAGAGGCACCTGTCTCCTCTGCCTTTCTTAGGGCCACTCAAGCAGCATCCCTCTCAAGTCGGCCGTCGGTGAATGACTAGATGAGCCACCTGTAGCAGATTCACTAGTAATCACCCGAGGAAGGGCCGTGCTCCCCACCTTGTCTGTCCTCCCTGAGCTGGCTCGCCATTGGCAACATGCAGGGAACATTGCGGGTATCAGAGGAGCTGTTAACCCTTTACCAGGGCGCTCTTTTGAGGGCGCCTTTCAAGGTGAAAACGCAACAGTTTATTATGTCCGTACTATCAGATCAAGGTCATACTTGATGCCCAGCACATACCATGTCCATACTAAGTCTAGGGGCCTGAGTTTTGCAATTTTGAGGTCTCTCTCTTTCTCTGGTCAAGTTCATAGCAATTTACCCATCTGCATTGGGTCTTCATTGGTTCTCACTTGGTCAGACACTTGTTTTGAAAATTGTGGTCTTTGTCATAATGGAACTCCTTAAAACACTTCATTTGTTATACCAAGTCTGGGAGCTTTTCTCCTCTGTGTCCTGAATATCCACCTCTCTTTGGTGTCGAGTTCACTTGTGCCTTCAGTGGAAAGTCTTGGACTTTTTTTTCCTTTCCACTCTTTCTTTGTCATACACAATTTCAAAAGGTGGAACCTTTTGGTTTGTTTTTTTTTTTTCCTCTCTCTTTTATCCTGTAGAGCTAATTCTGAGAATCTGGAGCCCTGTTTGAGATACAACTAAAATGCAGTGAAGTTGGGAGGCACAATTAGTGGTTTGGAATTTCTTGAGAGGAGGGTTGACAAGAGTTAGGGACTACTCTAGGACTAAAGGAAATAGTCCAAAGAACTAGGCTTTCTTTTTCTTTTTTTAATATCCTCCCTTTCAGGCCTAAATGTGGCCTTTGCCCATGTGCGTTCTGAGATAGTCCAAATAGTCCTCCTGCCCTTCCACAAGCTTTTGTCAACATTAGACACACTCTCTGTTATTCCCTTGACCTTGTTCTGGTGGATTTATTGTTTATATCTTGTCCTTCCCCAGAGGAATCTTGGAGTCCCCCTGCTTAGGTAAGTTTTCACGCATCCTTGTCTCTTTTCTCTCCACTTGAGGTAGCAGGGATTGTCCAGTTTCACGTGGCCCGGAAATCACTGGATCAGTATTTGTTTATAGCTCTACAGCTCTCGTTCTTGAGGCTTGGTGCACTTTTTTCTGGGCAGAAAGGATCCCATGTGTTCATTGTATCTGAAAAGGGTTCTGAGGTTCACCCTCCAAGTGTGATTACTCCTAATTGACCTTTGTGGAGGACTTCACAGAAGTGTGTTTGGCGTTCAGGTTTAAAGAGTAAAAGGCCATTTTCTTTGTGCTGAAGACCTGCTTTCCCAGGAAGAGCCCAGCTGATGGGTAAAGAGATGAGTTCAAGGGCCTTCTTCAGTCGTGGTGCTTCCAACAGTGTGGACCTTGAGGGAGAAGTCATAGCTTGTGGTTTGTCTGATTTTATGTGGCAAAGAGCCCTTTTGGAGGGACATAAAGCCCAGAAATTATGGATGGGCTTCCCTTCCTTTCCACTTTATCCTTATTTTCTGCTCTCTGCTTGAGAACCACTTCAAAGAATCAGATGTGTTGATGCCAGACGCCATGCAGTTATTGTTAAAAGAATTTGGAAATATAATTGAAAACAAACTTTGTCGAGCAGAGCAGATCTAGGCGAGTTCTTAACTTTGGGGGAGAAGGGAATTCCAAGTTTTTGCTCTATTTGGAGCTGATGTCTCCGAACACTTGTTCTGCGAGATGAATCATCTGTGAATTCTACATCTGGGAGTTATATATTGGGAAATGGCATTCTTTTTAAATGTAGAAGAAACACAAAGGCTTAAAGTTACAGTGTAGTTGGAAAATTCTAGTCAGAGTTTAAAAAAATAAAATGAGCATTGAGGTGAAATTGGCAGAGTAATTGGACATGAGATTGTGATTCCTGAAATAGACATGTCCATATATGGAAAGCAATATGACTGCCGCACTTATTTGTTGGGTCCCCTCCCTTTGTTTTGACACAGCAGACGTTTAAAAAAATTTTTGTAAACATCAACTAATCAGAATCATTAGTTATGGCAAATGTGACATTAGAGTCCAAATTTATTTTAGCATTTGTCTTGAACTTTTCAAGTAAGTTCAAGCCATAAAACCCAGGAAAAGGCCAGAACAGTACACAGTTGTAGGGTCTGCTGGGGAAGATAATGCTGTGTCCCCGTCCTCTACAAAGCCCCCTTCATGTCACCTGTGTGATGATGACGGGTGTTGTGGCGGCGATGAAGCCAGCCATGCTTTTAGGTAGTACAATGGCAACAGCGGTAGCATGTGTGCCTACTTTCCTGGGTGACCTTGGGCAATCTACTTAGCTTCTGAATGACTCCGTTTCTTCTCTCTGTTAAATGAGGGTAATCATAGAGCCCACCTCACTAAAAGTTATTGTGAGGGAGGGCAAAAGTGAAATCATTTATAACTGTTAGAAGAGAGGCCCCAGCACATAGCAGTGATAGTTTGCGTTTTTGCATGAGGACACATCAAGACAAACTCATTTAGCTGTCACCTTAACTCTGTGAAATATCTTACATCTTTGCTATGCATGAGGCTCAGGGTGGTTGAATAACCTGCCCAGAAACTAGCCCTTTGCCAGAATTAGAACCCAAACCGGACCACATAACTGTATTTAGAAAGACTTCAGTGAGATTGAGAGTGGTGTCATCTGCTTTCGTGTGTTTGTCTGGCATCCCCTTCAAGTCTGTGAATTCCTGGAGGCCCGTGATCGGTCCTTCACCTGCCTGGTGGCCTAAAGCACCTAGCACGGTTCTAGGTGTACGGCTGGTGCTCCGTAAGTAGTGTCTGGAGCGTGGTCTGGAAGGGCGCGAGTCTGCGTCGGCAGGCTGGTGTGTCAGCATCCATTTCTGCATCCCCTCCGGTGCAGGGGCGGCAGCCTGCGCATGTGTCTTGCCATCTGTTGTTTATTGTTTCCGTGAGGTTGTGGTTTGTGTTCCTGTTCCGTGTTTCTTTGGTTTCTGGAGCAACTGCGAATATTATATGCCCAGGGATCAAAAAAAGTAAACTATTTATAAACAGTAAAGTATCCTTGGGTTTGGAAAGTGTTTTTCTCAAATGCGTGTGTATTTGGTGGCTTTATTATAATCCCACTGATGTATCGGCAGACAATTTGCAGATTGAGGCACATTTAAAAGATGGGCAAGTCACAGGCCCGCTTGTGTAACTGGCTTACAAAGAGCCTTGGTGATAAAACCCTGGTGTTAACGCTGACCTGAGTGGTGTATTTTTAACTCAAGAACGTATAAACAGTTAGGCCAGCCGATGGAGTGTGTGCTCCGCCTGCGATCCGCGGCGTGCCTTGGCTGTGCGGCCCTGTGAGCCATCCCGGGAGACCGCTGTGGCCATCAGTGAGCCCCTGCCTGCCTCCCCACCGCCTTCATTTTATAAAAAGATTCTATCGGAGAGATGGAAAGAAGGTGGAATTCATCAGCTATTTGGTGGATCCGTTTTATGCTCAGTTTTCGTCTATATTTTCTTTGTGTTATGCAGACTTTACAGGAAGTAAAGGACTTTTTACTCTCATCTCTTCCACCCACTGCCCCCCCCGCCCCAGCTGTGGGGGTCTTGGCAGAGTTACGCATTAGAACATAGGATTCCCACTGCCTAATGCTCTGGCCATCCACCTGCCTCTCCAGCTTCATCTCTTCTTCCCACCTGGTTCCGTGCATCCCGGCCACCAGGTGGGATTTTTTTACAGGCTCTTTTAATATTCCATGTGTCACATGTCCCTCTGCCTGAGAGGCGTTTTTCTCTCTGCCTTGCAAACTCCTGTTCATTCCCCTTAAATGTCTCTTCTCTTGGAGACCTTTGCTGACCTTCCCTCTGGGTTACAGAGTCCTGCCTCGGGGACCCTGCAGTACTTCACACAGAAGTTCTGCATCCTGATTGGAAGTTCTGCATCCTCACTCCCCCATTAAACTGTCAGCTCCCTGGAGCAGGGACTGGCCTTGGTTCTGATCCACGTGGTGCCCCAGAATCCCTTCCCAAGCCTGGCATACAGTAAATGCTCAGGACAGATCCTGATATAGCTGGAGCTGTCAGTCCTCTTTCTGTGTCCTCCTGTAAGTCCTACAGAAACATCTTTCCCAGATAGTGGGGATCATTGAGGCCTCCCAGCGGCTCAGCTGTCTGTCGTTTCCATACCTTGTTTATTTGATAGTTTTCTCCACCCTCCACCAAATATTTGTGTTGAAGAACTTAAAAGAATGGAAGGAAGAAGAAAGAAGTGGCACCCAAGTGGAGCTATGACAGATGGGCAGCCTCCACGCCCCAAGAAGGTTTGGCTGCTTTTTGGTCCCTCCCTCTGTTGGGGGAGGGTGGCTGTGAAATCCTGTAACCAAGTATTGTTTCCTTTTTTAGGTTAAGCACCGCATGGAACCTGCCTTCCTTTGGGGTCTCTGGTCTCCGTCCTGCGTGTTGTGTTTGCGCTAGGAGTCCGGTTTTGCAGAGTTGACACAGCAGGGGCGGGTTGCCTCTCACCTAGACCAGGGCTGTCTAGACACCCTTCCCCTTGTGGTTTTTCTGCTCAGTTTATGCTGAGCCCTGGCCAGGCAGCTGGTTTGGGTTGCCTGGCTCTTCTTCATTTCGCTAAGGCCTCTTCTTTGACAGAAGGGATGATCAGGCCAAGGTCATGTTTTGTTTTTTTTCCTCCCTCTTTGTTGGCACAGGGAAAGGCTGCTCTCCTTGACCAGACGAGTTGTAAGGACGCTGAGGGCGGGTTACCGTGTCCTCTGGTTCAGGGCAGAGGAGAGGTTTAGTCTGTGGCTGGACACATTTTGGGCAGATGGATTTCTAAGTCTGACCCTGCTGAGCATGTACCCCAGGCATGGGCAGTCCCCCGGACATGTTAATGAGAGGCAGTGGGAAAGCTATCTTCTCCCTGGTAAACTCTGCCTCAAATGTTTATTTTAATGGTTTGGAGGCCTCGGGCTGTGATTCAGAGGTAAGGCCCTTTTTGTACCTGGTGAGCTGAGGAAGGTGACTTGATGTGAAAGGGGTTTTGTGCCATTAACCTGATATCCCAGTTACATGCATTTATTTTATTTAATTTATCGATTGATTATCCACACCATGAGACTTGTGGGATCTTAATTTAACCTCAACCAGAGATCGAACCTGCGCCCTTGGTAATGAAAGCTCGGCGTCCTAACCACCAGACCACTAGGGTATTCCCCGTGCATTTTTTTAGTTACTTTTAATTCTCTGGTGATACATGGTAAGCATTGTATTGAATAAAGAGGAAGCTGCACAAGAAAGAATAGTTAATCTTACTATCCAGTGGTAAATATTACCACCTTGGTATATAAATTTATATACACCACCTTGGTGTATAAATTTCCAATAATGTCTGTGGTTGAATACTATTACAAGTTATATATATATATATATATATAAATATTAAACAAAATTATGGTTACCATTCAGTTGTAATTTCTGCTTTTATAAAAAAAAATTTTTAATTGAGGAAAAATTGACCTGTGACATTATATTAGTTTCAGGTGTATGTATAATAGAACATGTGCTTTAAGACTCAGTATCATGAATATTTTTTCCAACTTTAAACATTTAAATAACTATGATTTAAGTCATAATTAAACTTCCCTGATATTGAGTATTAGGATTATTCTTTAACATCCTTATATGTTTATACATTTCTTATTTCCTTAGGATGACTTAAATCTAAATTGCTGTGGATATGCAAATTCTTAGGACTTGACACGGCTGCTTCTGAGAGGCTGTAGATTTATGATTTACATGTGAAACTGTGCCCATTTTCCCCTCACAAACTTGAGATTGCTTTCTTTCTTCGACCACACAGCAGTTTAATACATGGAAATAGCATTGGATTACTTTAATCTGCATTTCTTCAGATGGTGAGGCCAAAGATCTTTGCCCGTGTTACCCATGTACTCTTCCTTTTTTAAGTTTCCTTCTTTTTCTTAGGTTTAGTTAGCCAAATAACATCTCTTAGCACCCTCAACTGTGACCTTTGGGCTCAAACACACATCCAGTACCCCTGATACTCAGAGATGGTGTGTGTCTGAGGGCCTGGAAAGCCTCCCTCCGCCGCCTCGCCAAGGTGTAATTGCCTAGAAAACTACTTCTGTGTGGGCGTGTCAATTTCCTAGTTCACTTTTGCCTCTGAACTAGGTAATGTTTGTGTGTTCTTCTTAAAGCAAAGTTGACTGTGCGTCCAGGAGAGGGATGTCGCCGTGTCTTTGCGGGTCCCCCGAAATCCCCCCAAGCCTGCGGCTGTGCCTGCAGAGCCAGCCTGTCTGTGCCAGCCCTCCCCGTCTGTGGCCGGCGTGCCTGGCACCTCCAGCTGCTAGGAATCAGAGCAGATTAGCGTGGTGGAGAGCCCTTCAAGAACAGCTTCCAGCAAATGGAAATTATTTTAAAACAAATTGATGTGGTTTTTCTGTCAAACCTACTTGGAGCATAAACAAGGTTGGACTCTAAGCCACTTCCCTTCTACAAACGAGCCCGTGTTTAGAGTGTGGCTTTCGGCAAAGTAAACATGGTCTCGAAAGTGAGTTGTCCTGGTGTGTGTCTGATTTGAAAAGTAAAAGTAGTGCCCTCCCCAGCATCCCTGTAGTCCGCCCGATCGCCCTGGAGATGTCCCTTCTAACTCATCTGTCTTCCTGCCACAAATATCACAACTTCCTGGAGAGGTTTAAAAGGTAAGGAGTAATCTTGTGTTGAAAGGGAAAGAAATGCCAGGTTCATTTGTGCGGTAAGATCAACATTTTAATCTTACCCCTTTGCCAAGTAGGAATATCAAAAACATCTTGTGAAATACATACTTCGCATGTGAAGTGTGAGGGTGTGGACAGGTACCTACCCTCTGACCTGGGCATCTTTGAATTGTCTGCGGCTTATAACAGTTCTTCCATCCCAGGGACAATGTCGACTTTATTAAATCGGCCACAGCTTCCCTAGAAGGCGAAACAATGCTTTTAATGTTCCTATTACATATTAATGAACAACCAGGCCAAGGGACATTTGCCAGAAAAGCTACAAAGTGAGAAAGTCACCAATATCAGAGTGAACTTTGCACTCTGAAAGTGTGAATGATGTCGGGTGAAAGAAGTTTATTGCATAAGGGGAGCAACTGGAATCTCTTTGAAGTTGGTTAGCGTCCTGGCCCCATTAGACTTTTGGGCTTCCCAGTTAACTGCATGTGTGCTGGCAAAGACTGTGCTATGCCATGGTAACCTGTGGTCTAAGGGGACACTTCTTGAACAGAAGGGACTAGCGTCCCCATTCGGAGCGAGTGGGGAGTGTTGGTCATTTGTATCTGCTTTTGATCAGCTTCAGTGAATTTTTAACATAAAACTGAAATGGAGAGTCTCACCCCTGCCCAGCTTTTCCCCTGGAAGGACTTTTCCCGAAATAACATGCTTTTTTTCCCCTAAAATCCGCCGGCACCAACCACAGAAAGGGATCAGATCTTAATCAATTAGATCTTAATCTAACCAATTTATTTTCTCCCCATTGTGGTGGCACTTCCTCCTGCCTCTGGCTTGTTCTTAATTTTTGAAAGGCTCGCCATCGGGAAAACCCTACTTTCCACAGCCTTATTAAATAATTACTCAGAAGAAAAAAAAATTGCTGTTTTGAAATCTTGAGAATTTATTTTCTGCGGGAGGATACATTCCAACTGAGGTTTTCCACTTCTTCCAGGTTCGTGGACTGAGCTGCGGTCCTTAGTGCCGTTTAGGAAGCAAGAAGGAGTTGATTGGGTGGAAAGGATTTTAGAGGTGGCACCATGCCTTGAGCATCTAAAATGTGAACATTTTGCCTGTTCCCCCACTGCATTTATCTCCTAGCACTTAGAGAAAAAGTTTATTTCTGCATCTGTGTGGTACAGAAGCATTATAGCTAGGTGGCATTTTCAGTCTGTAATTTTGAAAGCCTGCTAAAGCAAGAGTGTTTGTGTTTTGTTTATAATAGATTGGTTAAGATAAAATTTAAGTATCTAGAAGCCATCCTTTCAAACTATGCGATTCAGGGTTTTTTTTCGTTTTTTCACAGAGTTGTAAAACCATCACTGCTAATTCCAGCACCTCCTAGTCACCCAAGGACAAAACCCTGTTCCCTCAGCAGCCCCTCCTCACTCTTCCCATCCACTGGCAACATCTGCTTCCTGCCTCTCTGGATTTGCCTACTCTGAACATTTCGCATAAACGGAATCATACAGTACCTGGTCTTTTGTGTCTGTCTTCTTTCATTTGGCCTCGTGTTTTCAGGGTTCTTCCATGTTGTAGCATGTATTGGCAAATCTTTCCTTTTTATGGCTGAATAATATTCCCTTGCATGGGTAGACCACATTGGGTTTATCCATTCATAAGTTGTTGGACTTTTTGGCTGATGCAAATAATGCTGCCATGAACATCGGTGTATAGCATTTGTTGTATGAATGTATGTTTTCATTTCTCTTGGGTAGATACTTGGGATTGAAATTGCTGGGTCATGTGGTGTCTCTATGTTTAACTTTTTGAGAGACTGCTAGGCTGTTTTACACAGAAGCTGCACACCACCTTTTGCAATTTCATCAGCAGGGAATAAAGGTTCCCATTTCTCCACAACCTCACCAGTACTTCTTATCTCTGTCAGGTTAATTATAGCCATGCTGGTGGGTATGAAGCAGTATCTCTTCGTGGTTTTGATTTATATTTCCCTAATGACTAGTGATGTGGAGAAAGCAATGGCACCCCACTCCAGTACTCTTGCCTGGAAAATCCCATGGACGGAGGAGCCTGGTAAGCTACAGTCCATGGGATCATGAAGAGTCGGACACGACTGAGCGACTTCACTTTCACTTTTCACTTTCATGCACTGGAGAAGGAAATGGCACCCCACTCCAGTGTTCTTGCTTGGAGAATCGCAGGGACGGGAGCCTGGTGGGCTGCCGTCTATGGGGTCACACAGAGTTGGCACGACTGAAGTGACTTAGCAGCAGCAGCAATGACTAGTGATGCAGAGCGAGTTTTCATGTGCTTCTTGGCCACTTGTATATCTTCTTTGGAGAAATATTTATTCATTTTCTTTGCCCATTTTTCAGTTGGATCATTTGTCTTTTGAGTTGTAAACAGGGCAAGTTTAAAAAAAAAGACAGGTCATAAAATCTTGGATGAGTTGAATTCCCCAGGGACAGAAATGTCTCTGTCTCGCCATCCTTGGGTGAGCTGGATTTTATTTTTGAGTTTAAAGACTTTTAAGATCTTCAGGTAGAAATAAAAGGGGCAGTATTTGCCTAGTGTGTATGCTGTACCTGTCTCCCTGTTTGTAATTCCAAGCGAAGGAGGAAATGCGGCAGAACAGAACGATAGTACCTGAAATCGGTACCGCAGCGAGTACCAATTTCAGGCTCTCTGGGGGAGCTTAGCACCCCGTGCCCGCCGCTGGGACAAGGGGAGCGTGTGCCCTTCTGTACCCTAAGGACGCTGGCTGTGCGCTTGCGTGTACAGCCAGGTCTGACCGTTTTCTCTGCACTTCCTCCGCTCCAGGGCAAGGCTGCCTCTGCCGCCAGAGCTTTGCAGCTATAAATTAGACAGAAATGCGGTCCTGAGGCTGTCCAAAGGCAGGCAGGGTAATTGCTCTGGACAGGTTTACAATAGGGAGGTGTGAAGTGCTCTGTGGCGACCGGAAGCTGGGGGGAGGGCTGACATGTTGAACTTGGGCGGCTTCGGGGTGGTAGGCTGACACAGCTAATTGAAAACTGTGGCCCTGGTGGCTTTTAATGGGAAAGGAAGCCAAGGCTCTGCAGCGGTTTCCTTTAGAGCCAGAAGCCGGGGGAGAGGGGCTAGTGGGGTTACTTCAGGGGGTCTGGACTGTACCTCTGTGAGCACTGAGAGCCCCGGGCCTGGATCGGGGGGCCCGATCTCCTCTTACTTGTTTCTCATTTCTTACCCTCTAGTCCTCTTCTGGGTGTGCTGAGGGCCCCAGGTGGTGGAGTCTTGCTTGAAAGAAGGGCGACAGGTAGATTTTGGAAAAACATTGCCAGTCCACCTCTGGCGATCCACCAATGCAGGTCAACTGGCCAGGGGGCTGATTATTATTGAAACAGTAATGACATGGTGGCTGGCTGGCTGTCCCCCGGGGAGCCATGGGGTCCATTTAACGCATCCCCACACTTTGGAGTCTGAGTCTGTGGTGCCAGGGACTGAGGATCTGCATTGTAAGCAGTTCTTTGGGGAACTGGGTTTTGAGTCTGAAGTGCAGACTCACTACCCTGGACACTGGGGTCCCTTAGGTCCAGCTTCATGTCCATGTGGCTCCAGGCACCTGCTCCTGCCTCCTGCCCGCCCTCCTCTGCAGTCAGTGGATACCAGGACTGGAGTTACCTCTGCCAGCCGAGCCGTTTCTTCCCTTCAGAGCTTTTGCCTATGCTCTCATCTCTGTGCCTTTTCTGCGTGACTCGTGTGATCCTTCTGGTCTCAGGTTAAACCACTGCTCAGAGGGGTCTGTCCAAACACCCAGGTGAGCTTGGCTGTGGTCGTGCTCCAGGGTGGCCTTTGGAACATGTGTCTGGTGACTGACTCAGCATCCGTCTTCCCCTCCTGGTTATACACTCCGTCAGGGGAGAGGCCACCTTGCTACTCTGCGGCCCTGGAGTCCAGCACCATTCCTGGAGCTCAGGACAGTCGTGTGTGTTCACTCATTTCCGAACCAGTGTGAGTGACCACCGCTCTTTCTACTGTGCCATATTGTCCCAAGGCACTGTTTCCCCATGCCCCTGAAAGACCTGGTGAAATAACCAGTGGTTGGCTGTATCCTGTACGTCTGCCCTTTTGCATTTACTGTTATTTAGTATTATTTTCTGTCCCTTTTAAGGGCCAGCTGCCCCCCACTGAAGTCGTAGCTTTATTAAAAACTAAGAATGTGGACCCAGCCTTATTTATTTCCAGTGCCATGGTAGCAACTTCTAGAAAACCCTTTCAAAGGCGGGATATGAGAGGTGTGGAGATGGTGCGGGTGATAGACTCTTCCTTGAGCCTTGTGGCAGTTAATGTGTAACCTCTTTAACAAGGGTTATGTGGACATTCATGTGGCCTTAGCGCTATCGCAGGTTCATAAACCCAGGCGGTAGGTCCTGGCTTTGTATGAAGTTCATGGCTTTGCAGATAACACAGACCCCCGAGGTTTAATTTCCCCTGGTTGAAAAACAACCACCACCCACTGGTCAGCGTCATGTCCTGCAGCATTGGAGACACTCGGGAGCGGCTGGAGAAAGCAGCCTTACAGTCCTCCTCCCCACTCTCAACACACATATGCACCATTTTAGAGGAAACCGAAGTGAGATAAGAGAAGTGGAAAGAGTGTCGAGGGAAGAGGGGATCGGGCCCTCCTTTTTGGGGGATTGACAGTCTGATCTGAGATCCTGGCAGCTTGCCTCTTCCGTGGGCACCTCCAGCTCTTTTGCAATGGCATTTTGGGGACTTGACCATCTGCCCAGATTAGAAACCAGAGAGCATGACTACAATAAAGTCTTATCAGCAAACTAGGACTTTTGCGATCCTGGATTTTCACCTTACTGGACTTGTCCAGCTTTTTCCTCTGTGTGTGCATGTGCGTGCTAAGTTGCTTCAGTCGTGTCCAACTCTTTAGGACCCTATGGACTGTAACCCCCCAGACTCCACTGTCCATGGGATTCTCTAGGCAAGAGTACTGGAGTGGGTTGCCATGCCCTCCTCCAGGGGATCTTCCAGGGTTTTGGATAACATATAAGCCAGAGACTGAGCAACCCAGATAGTGGCGTATCTGCCTTCATGCCTAACCTTTTGAAGTGCTACCTGCCCCTAATGGCAACAGAAGCCATCAGTTAAATAAACCAGCTGTTAAGTAAGAGCAAGAACAGGAGTGTTTGCACAAACCACCTTTCAATTTTCTAATCCTTGATGAATGTCAGTTAGTTTGTGAATTATTAACCTCAGTGTGTGTGAGGAAATACTGTGCGCTTAAGTGTCCTGTATATTTTTATGTGAGAAAAAAAATAAAACTAACCACACCTTCAGCTGCTACCATTTTGGGCTCAATGCTGGCCCGCTTCCACCCAGCAGGAATATTTAAAGCAGAGGAAGGAATGCTTGCCCCTCGCAGACCACACGTGCCTCATAGCTCATCACTTGCTGTCACACTTTTTGCTCAGGAAGGAACGGAAGTGATTTACAGTCCATTGGCAGATTGAAGTCTGATGATCCTTATCGGGTTTTATGGAGTGTCCAGATCTTAGTGGGGATTGGGGGACACCCAGGTAACTGGGAAGTATTGTGTGTATGGGCTCAGAAAGGTAGATCCAGTGAATCGTAGGAATCTGGCTTGAGAAATCTTTTCGCTGTCACTCCCCTGAGCTTTGCAGGAGGGCTTTCAGGCAAGTTCTTTGACCTATCACTGGAGAGAGCACCTTTTTTCTGCAGTGCCTCAGTTTCCTTGGCATAAAAGCCTGGAGTCGGCTGGCCCCACGAGGCCACCACAGCGCCTCTCCTTGAAGATGTCAGCACAGTGGATGGAGGGAGTGCAACTCAGCGTCCTTTGCGGAAAGGGCATCTCAGGACTCTGAGTGCTGGGGAAAGACTTGGAGGCCTCCGTTTATGAGCCTCATTTCCACAATGCACAGCTATTTTCAGGGGCCTTAAGGGCCTCCTAAATTTGGTGTTTACCTGAAAGGGAGATTGTGTATATGCCTCTTTCTTGGGAGAAGGGGAGACTAAGGGAGCAAGACTCCTTACAGGGTGAGAAGGAGGGGGTCCAGGAGAGTTGGAACTGAGCAAGAAGGGCTCCTGAAATAGCACATGGCTTCCTTTGAGCTGCACATACCTTGGGTATTCATTGCTGGATTAATCTTGCAGTGTGAGTAAGTCACACCTAGAAATGCCGGGTGTGGTTCTGGGGATTCACTTTACTGCAAGGCCTAAGCTTTGTTCATTTCCAGAGCAGAAAACGCACATGCCTTGGGGAGGGAGAAAGCAGGCGCTCTGTTTCACTTCCCCGTCTCTTTATTGTCCTCAGGGGCAAGGCCATTTGATATCAGCAGTTCTGAAACACATTGAACGCTTTCTTCTCGAGCTGCTGGATTATGGCTGACACAGACCATGGGCCCCACCACCAGCCTTCTGTATGGCAGTGGAAGAAAAGAAATTCAAGCTGTAAATGAATCTCTCTTGGGGAGTTTTGTAGTGGCAAAGTACGTGAATGAGTGAATTGAAAAAGTGCCCGGTTTCTACCATGGTGAATACCTAGGCCTTAGATAAATATTGACACCGGCAGTGCGGCAGGTCTACCATTTGTCCCGTGCCCCTGGGAAGAAAAGATCTTTTCTTGAGGCACTTGTGACCTCCCAAACCACCCTGACGAGTTCGTGCAGGTGCTTTTCGCAGGAGCTCTCTGGGTCTGGGAGCGTGGGTGGTTTTTACCTTGTGCTTCTGCGAGGGGGAGCCTCCCCGAATCCAGACCTGCCTCGGCTTATCGATCGGGGCCAAATTTGCCACAGGTGAATGAGTTGCCAGTGCAGTTTTGCAGAGTCACGCTCATGTGGCTGCGTGGACCCAACCTGGGATGGGATGGGGGCATCTTTTATTTGCTGTGACAATCTTCTGTGGGGAGGAGGGAGTGAGAAGACAGGACAGGCAGCCTGGAGAGTCTGAGTTGGAGGACAGGTTGGATCTCATCACTGGAGGCCTTATCGCCCCAACTCTGCCACACTCCCAGCTGTACTTTGTTTGGTTTTGTATCTCAGTGCGTGGAACCCAACTGGCTTCTAACCAAAGAGGGTTTCAGATGCCAACTTTGTTAGCATGAAGTCTGCAGGCGCAAGTCAGCCTTTCCCCTGAGAGTGACAGAGTTGGTTGACCAGGGCAAGCTGAGCAGAGACTGTGACTAGTTGAAATTTGATGACATCATCTTTAAAAAGGGGTGATGGTGGAAGCTGGAGGGGTGGGCTGTGGTAGTGTTCAAGAGATAACAAATGACTGTTCTTAGGGCAGCTGCTTCCCTGTAGCCCATGTCATGGATGTCTGGGTCTGGCCAGACCATGGGCGTTGAGTCCCTGCTGAGATGGGAATTGGATGTCTTTTGTCTCTCCCGAGCACTCTGAGAGGAGATGGAGTAACTCGAAGTCCACGTTGTGTTTCTGAGGTCTCTTCAGCCTGTTAACAGGGACACTATAGGGAGCTATGTAGGAATGACTTTCAGTAGAGCTTTTAATTGCTTTTGCTGGCAATTTACTTTAAAAACAGACTCATATCCCATAGATAGTAACAGTCATTATTTGGTTGAGATGTAATTTAGCAGAATTCACTGTTAGGATCCCTCCTTTAAGACACATGTTTGGGAGTAAATGACCTGGAACTGCAAACTCTGAAGAGGAAGTGGGGCGGGGGATGGACGGTGTGACTGTGAGGAGCTGGATGTTCGGGTGCCCTGGGCCTCAGCGAATGTCAGTGAGCCATGTGGAAGAGGATCTCTTAGATATGTCGTGTTGTTCAGTCACCTAGTCATGTCCGACTCTTCACGATCCCATGAATTGTAGCACACCGGGCTTTGGAAACTTTGATGAAAGACTGAAAAAGAGAAGAAGCAACAAAAGTATATTGTAGCTCTGTCATTTTCACTGACAGTTCTGCATTCGAAGTAGTAGAAGTTTAGTATGTCCAGGGTGCAGGTCACAGGCATCATCTGATTCTTGGTGTCTGTAATCTCGGTGAGAAGGAAGGCCCCGTGTTGCAGAGAACACTGTGCAGAAGCTGCACTGAAATGCCTGCCACCTAGCTGTTCTACCTGAACTGACTTGGTCTCTGCTCAGCCATTCCAGCAGCCAGACCAGAGAAGTCACCCTGGCCCCAGGACAACAATGTGGATGGGCTTTGAATTTTATGGTGTTTGTGTGACATCTGAGCATCATAGAAACAAAAAAATTTTGGCTTCAGCTGAGCATTTCGTGACACACATAAACTCTTAAAAGCCCAGCGGAAAAATTGACAGAATGAGATCCCAAGCGATAAGCTAGCTAATAAAGTCAGCACCTTCACTGTTAGCCAGGAGGCTGACCTTTCCAAACCGCGTTTTCTTTAAAATACTTAACTCCAGTCCCTTGTGCGCCTCCCTGTAATACAGTGGATGTGTTCTTGAAAACTTGTGGGTAAATTCAAATTCAGTTTTTGTGGGATCTGTTCTTTATATTTGAGTCATCTTCATTTTTAAGTTGGGAAGTAGCTGGGAAATGCGGGAAAGGATGGGAAGGTAAACCTAGAAGGTAATACTTGACTCTCTGAGACCTAGAAGAAGATACAGAAAACCAAGAAGACGATGTTTGGTAATATCTGTGGGAACCTTGCTCTCCATCAGCTTGTAATGCAGAGTAACATGGTCAATGCAAGCAAACCTAGGTTTTTCTGTTAGCTTTGTAGCTTGCGGATGCTCGGGCTTTGCACAGGCACAGAGAGATGCCTGAGACTTCAGTGAATGCTTGGTGTGATTTCAGTTGGAAAAATAAAAGATGCATGTAAATTCCACTGCAAGCTGAAAGAGGATTCCAGAGAATACCTGTATGAACGTCTGGCTTTCCAGAGAAGGTTTTCCTTATGAGCAGCTCTGTTCTGGGAAGGTAGTTATGCCCACTTATGTCATTTATCCCTTAAAATTTTTTGTGTCAGATTAGGAAAGGTATACTGATAACATTAAGGTATACTTACTTATAAAAATGTAATTACTGGGGGAAAAAAAAATCATTTCCTTCTTCCCCCTTAAAGGGGGACAAAAGGCCACTCACCATGTCAGGGGTGGTGGCTTCGTCACTAAGTTGTTTTGTGACTCCATGGACGTATGTATATATACTGCCCTTTTGTAACCAAAATTATGTTTGCCTAAAATGACTCTTCTAAACACTTCTCTAAAACAACATCAACAGACTCTGATCATCACATGTACAGAGTTTAATTTTCATCTTTCGGTGTACATTTCTGTAATGTGAAGCTTGTGTACTATTTTTTCATTGACTGGATTATGTTGTGAAGTGAATTTTCAGAAATGAGGGTTAAAAAAACACAGAATGAATGCCTTGATCCTTGCCTGGTTCAGGAAGCATCTAGAGAAGAGTATTTAGGATGGTGTGTAATGACTCAGATGGTGGAAAGGGTGTTTGGTTTTTTTTTTTTTTCTGGTTGGTTGGTTGGTTCTTAATATTTCAGTGTGTGTCTCATGTACTCAGGGGAAGTAATCCATTATTGGAGGTTTCATTTCTGAAGAGTCTCGAGTCACTGGTATAGGATTTCTTTATCCTTTTATCCCAATGAAATCCTCGATTATATCTTCTGCCAGCAAGACAAGCTTGGAATCTGGCCAGCCTGTTCTTGCAACCAGGAGTACCTTTTACGGGGCTGTGTTAAAATAGTTCTTTTCCTCTCTGGTAATCGCAGTCCTCCCAGGCCCTTAGGTGGTGGCATGAAGTGTGGGAAACCACTCTGCGCTCTGTGGGGAAGCATTTCACTGTGTTGTAAAAGGAAATTGATCACAGTATATGGTTGTGCCACCATTTATATAGTTAAATTTGGTTGGGTGACACATTGAAAAAACTGTTCCTACAGTGTTAGATCTTGAACAGGTCAACTCAGACTCAATGAATTTCAAAGCCCCATCACCCTTTTATTAAATACCCTGTATTTTGCAGTGATTGGTTCCACAGGAAGCTAATCTTCTGGAAGTGAATATTTGTAGGGACAGAGGTACAGGTGGAGATTTTAGGACAGGAAAACAGTGATCTGTGACCAGAGGGGCACTGGTGGACTCCACAAAGCACTTGGCAGACCATGGATTCCAGATTTATCCACTGGATTAATGTGTCCCTCACTTCCTGTCCCTTTTGCTCGGCTTGTTTTAACTACTACGGAAGCAAGAGCCTCTGTTTCCTGCCTTAATGCAGCATGGTTTTTGTTTAGGAAAACCCTCCTCCATTTTTTTTCACTGAAGGAACTCCAGCCTCTGGAGTGTGCTGGTGGAGGTGAGCCCACATTCTTGGGGCACATTTCAGAGCCTTTACAGGTCCTGATTGATGGGCCCTTTGCTCTCCCCAGAGCTCCCCCCCCCCCCACCCCGTGCCTTTGGAGGAGGAGAGGTTGGTGGGGGTGGGAGGGCCTGGTCCCGAGGCACCACCACCCTCTGTTCTACAGAATGGCTGGGCTTTCAAGAGGGAAAGATTAAGCTGTGTGTGGAGTGTGCCCAGCAAGGGGGTGATGACTTTGGAAAACCCAATGGATCTTAAGGACTGTCTGAAAGGGCCAACGTGTGATCCCTGTCCAGAGGTGATAAAGGAGAGAATAGGTGAGGAGACTCCTGACCCCTCACCGCCTCTGCCCATTTCCAAGTCGGTGCAAAGTCACTTGTCTAATAGCAAAACCAAGTGATGGCTGTAGGTGCTTCTTCCCTGCTGGGGTGTTTCTGGGTATCGGTGTCTTTGTGACAGGTTTGTGGGCGGGGGAGGCGGGGGTCAGCCTGTGGCCAGCAGCTATTCTCTGCCCAAATCTTCATTATTAGTGAGATCCCCACCAACCTGCTTAGTTGCTGCAGCGACTGGAGTGCCTCTTCTTAATGAAATTAATTAATCTCTCATTGTCAGTGATGCACAGACCATATTTAACAAATGACTATTATGGAAAAAATGTGTACTCCCCCAGTACATCCTCCACAATCAAGCACGAGACTGCTTAAATGAGAGAGCCATGTCATATCCAGTTGCTTTCTCTCTTTACCCAAGCTAAGATTTGGGCAGGGAAAGCTGATCCTAGGATCTCCTGTTTTAAGGGCTGTTGTAGAAATTGAATATTGATTACTTTCAGTGATGGTGGGCCTCTTGAGCGTTCGGGTCAGAACTTGAAGTAGATGAGCAAGGAGATTTTCTGTTGCTCCGGGAATCACCTGTAATGACCTTGTAATAATGTTCACAATGGACCTGGCAGTGGGGTTCATTATGGTTTGTAGAACCCGTGACTTAACTGCCTGCGGGGCTGCCGCTCTGACAGCCGGGGGCTGCATGCTCTCCTCCTCGAAGCCTGCAACCTTTCCTGTCTTGACCTTCCCTTTCTAGGAGCTCCTGACTTGGCTTTTTTTTTTTTTTAATCCATGCCTTATTGTACTTTTCTGGCCTTATATCCTGAAACTCTTCCTTAAAAGCCATGCTGTTCTGCTGCTGCTCTTCCAGATTTAGCGAAGGTCTTACATTTTCTGATAAACCTTCCTCATCACAGCTAATTTTCCCTGCTCTGAACGTCACCTGGACTCCATGCCAGGAAGACAAACCCAGATGCTTGCAGGGCCAGGGAGATACTACAAGTGAGCAGAGAAGTCGTGAGGGAGGGAGATCATAGGAGTGGTGAGTCCTGTGGTCAGCTGGGTCCTTGCTAAATAATGTAACGGATTGTGCTGTCAGCATGCTGACCCTGTGACGACAGGCAAACCGCCCTCCACTGCATTTCACTTTGTTATATTTTTTACCGATTGAAGGTTTGTGACAACCCTGAACTGAGCAAGTCTGTAGGGTCAATTTTTCTAAGAGCAGTATTTTATAATTAAGGTATGTTCATTATTATTTTTTAAGACATAATGCTGTTGCACACTTCATGGTTTATAGTATGGTGTAAAGACACAATTTTGTATATACTGGGAAACCAGAAAGATTGTATGATTTGCTGTATTGCAACATTTGCTTTATTGCCCTGGTATGTAACTGAACTCACATTATCTGTGAGGTGTCCCTGCAATTTCAAGAGAAGCTGAAACTTTCAAATTTTTGCTGAAAACTTTAGGTATCTCCAAATACCATTTAGTCAGACACGAATTTCCCTGCAATTCACCTTTGGCCCAAGAGCTATCATCTTGCAACTCCTGGTTCATCATTCCCAAGATGCTTCCCCTGTTAGAGCCTTTGGGTGGAGTTATTTGGTTCAGGGTCTTACCTGACCATTAGGTTGTAAACTCTTTAAAGTCACGAACTAGATCTTATCCTGATTTGTATTAGAACTTAACCTAGGCGCAATATAGACTATAGACCAACACTCAGTAAATATTTGTCAAACTTGACATCTTCTGGGTGCTATAGGACAAAGACTTAAACCTGCATTCAAACTAACCACAGGCCCGGGTGAGCTGTGTGAACTGTCAGGCATAGAAGCCCACTTAAGACCAACAGGATGAGTTACACAAGGCTGACTTCTCTCAGATAATGTCTTAAGCGTCAAAAGTCGGAGACCCATGCTCATTTCTAAAGCTGGTTTTAAGGAGTGAGTGACTCTGGTGTGTGGATAATGGCTAGTGTGTAATAACTCCTCTTCTGAGTTACTTGTAAGCCTCATTTGCATATAGAATTATCTGTGTAACATTTTCAAAAGTCAGAATAACTGTGACTCATTACTGACTTTGTTCAGTGTTAGTGACCTAAAGCTGTCAAGGTGAGCTGGTAAGTACTGAGTTCTGTCCAGTGATTTTGCATTTGATTATTTGCTCAATGTATTTCTTTATCTGAGCCTCAGTTTAGGGAATATGTGGTTGATCACCTGACAGAAAAGACACAAGTATAAGACCACCTTTTGCCTGGTAATTCTTGGGTGAGGAATTCCTCTGATATAGAGGAATGATAATCTAGTTTAAGATACAGTTTTGTCTTTCTTGAAATAAACCTTCAATGTGTATGAACAGCCCTTTCACTTATGGCTTTTGGTTAATGAGGGGAAAGTGTTGTAATAGGGGGAAGAAAAAGGTAAGGGCATCTGATATCCTAGATTTAAAAAGAAATTTCTTCTCATAAAACCTTGTAATGTGGACCTAAGGAACACAGTGTGGTGATTTCGTTGGATCTTGATATGTATGACACATAACTTGCTCAGAAGGCAAAAATGCAACAGAAAAAGCCTTGAACGTTTAAGAGATTAAATGACTCTAGCAAGTCTGCGTGTTCTTCCTCATTCACACCCCTTGGGAAAAAGACTCATCACGTCTTCCCAGTGAGTGCTCAGCAGATGACTCCTCTATGATGGAAGGCAGGCAGTACCCTATACGGTTAAGGGGAGACATACAGCCAAAGCCCGCAGGTTCCCGAGAAAGAAGAGCTTCCTGGGCTAGTCCGAGGTACCCCAATGTGCTCAGCAAATGGGTTGCTTTCCAGCTGCATTCTTTGCTTTCTCGAACATCTGAACGCTTAAAATACGCTAAGTTCTGTTTTGTTCAGGTGCCCAGACAGTGCTGAGTAGTGGGAAATAGACTGACCTGGAAACCAAACTGAATGGGAAAACCTCCTTTCCCAGAGGATTCCTGTCACAGATTTGTGGCCAGTTCCTTTCACTCTGGATTATTTTTCTTCATAGAGTTGTAAATACAGCTGTGCGTGGCACTTTCCTTCCTCTGAGAGGTTTTGTCTATAGAGTCAGTGGTCTGTGAGCAGTGCCTGTTTTTGAGGGTAAAGAGCTATTGACATTGTCTAGTGATGCTGGGGTTGTCTCCTCACCACAACTTACTCAGAAGTAAGTGTAGCGTTTTCCCCCTCAGTTTCTAAGGAGTCAATGAATTATTGTTTGCCAGCTTTGAACAGTGTTTGCCAAGTTTGTAATATGTGGTTGTGGTTGTAATCCAGAATGGTGCTGGTCAGATTATGTCAATAACTGATAAAGCCTATAGAATTACATTCAGAGGGCATTTTTTGATTTAAGAGCCTCTTCCTCATGGATTTAGTTTTCAAAGCCCCTTTTCTCTGCTGGAATTGGTTAAGAACTGTGTGTGCCTGACGTGGGCTGAGATCTGAGCCCCTCCCCCACCAAGTTTTTAACAAAGCCTTCGGGCTTCCCTAGTGGCTCAGACAGTAAAGAATCAGCCCGCAGTGCCGGAGACCTGGGTTCAATCCCTGGGTTGTGAAGATCCCCTGGAGGAGGGCATGGCAACCCGCTCATGGACAGGGGCGCCTGGCAGGCTGCAGTCCATGGGATCACACAGAGTCGGACACGCCTGAGCCTCTAAGCACAGCTGGTGCTGGAGTCCCGTGGATTTAGATTATTGGGAAGTTCAAATTTTATTTTTTAAAATTTTTATTGAAGAATAGTTAATTTACATTGTTGTGTTAGTTTCAGGTGTATAGCAAAATGACTCAGTTATATAAATACCCACCCTTTTTTAGATTCTTTTCCCATATAAGTCGTTACAGAGTATTGAGTAGAGTTCTCTGTGCTAGACAGTAGGTCGTTATTAGTTACCTATTTAGTATGTAATAGTGTGTATACTTCAATCCCAATGTCCCAGTTTATACCCCTGCTTTACCCTCTGGTAACGAAAAGTTTCTTTTCTACATCTATAGCTATTTCTGTTTTGTCATTTTTCCCAGAATTAGCACCAAAAAAAATTGAAATTTGTATCGAAACACAAAAGTCCTAAGTACCCAAAACAATCTTGAAAAAGAAAACTAAACTAAACTAAAAAAAAACTAAAAGAAAAATAAAAAAACCAAAAAAACTGGAGGAATAACACTCCCTAACTTCAGACTATACTACAAAGCTGCAGTGATCACATTTGTTTTTCAAATCCAACTTTCTTCCCTCCATGCATTTCACTTTAAATATTTGTTGATTACTCCTTGATTTCAGTCAATAGGAATTTCAGGGATGATGGAAATGGCCTGCCCCTGCCTTGTGCAGTCAGGACAGTAGCTGCTAGCCACAGGTGGTTGGATACTCGTGTGGTGGCAGGTGCCCCTGAGACCCTGAAGTCCTCATTTTCTGTAATCTTGATTAGTTTAAGTATGAATGTCAGGTTCACTCCGCTGGGTGCTGCTGGATTGGAGAGCAGGGGTTTACAGAACAGTGGGGGATTTCTCAACTATCTGAAGACTTAGGTCTTCTCATTCTGTGAGGTCTGGGTAGGGGGTCTTGCCAGGAAAAGGGCTCAGCAAGCAGATTATTGCTGTGCACTGTTGAACCCCTTGCTCTTCAGCTGCAGATAAAACCTGTCTAAAACTTGAGCCGGTCTCTGCGGAGGGGCCTCTTGCATGTTGGGCAAACGGTGGGCCAGACAGTCATCTCTCAGCAGATTAGCAGAAAGAGTATCTATGGCTGGGCTCCATTGTTGGAAGAGTGGTGCACCCTTTGTGCAAGAACAAGGGAAATTTGTGTTATGACAATGGCTGACAAACTGTTTAATGAAAGCTGCAATTGGCAGTAACTAAACTCCCCAAGGTTTCTTTCCTCTCTGCTTTGCTCCTGAAAGGTGCAGAAGTGCTTTTGACAGCGTCTGTCCTGCTGATAGATGGATTGTTTTGACAGGAGAATCTGAAACCTTCAACCAATAACACATTCAGATGTCAGGCCTGGTAAGGCTGACCATGTTTGCAGAAATAAGTGAGATGCTTTAGACTTGTGTCCCTGTCAGCTGCCACCTGAAAAAAAAAAAGGTCTCTTAGGTAAAAGTTTTTCACTAATTAACTCTTAAATTGTTATTCAGATCCTTCTCTGCACAGTTCTTGGACCAAAGTATATGGATATGTTTCATCTTGGAGAAATGAATGTTGTCAGAAAGTGTGGCAGTCAAAGAGTTTAAAAAAAAAATCTTTATGTTGTGCCGGGGCGTGGGTGGGGGATGACCATGTCCACAGCAGCATGATACACAATAACCAAAAGATGGAACCAGCCCTCATATCCATCAGCTTTTATAGGGAGAAACAAAATATGGAAGATACACACACACACACACACACACACACACACACACAGGTGAATAGTGGAATACTATTCAGCCACAAAAAGAAACAGGAAACCATGACACATGTTACAGTATGGATGCACCTTAAGGACACTGAGCTGAGTGAAATAAGCCAGACACAAAAGGTACTGTGTGGCTCCACTTGTGTGAAGTACCTCTCAAGTCCAAGTCCTACAGGCAGCGTGTAGAGTGAAGGTAGGTAGGCCCTGGAGGGAGGGGAGAATGGGAAGTTAGTATTTAATGGGTGATGAGTTTCAGTTGGAAAAGGTGTAGAAGTGCTAGGGAGGGATGGTTGGTCGTGATGGTTGTACAACAGTGAGAATGTATTTATTGTCCCTGAACTGTACACATAAACATGGTCAAGATGGTACACTATATGTTATGTGTATTTTACCACAGTAGGAAAATATTTATACTGAGAGTGTGTCTCCCAGAGATGAGCAAACAAGAAAAATGTCTGCGGATTTTACTTCAGATTGTGCTTGTCAGGGAGAAGAAAGTAAATATTTTCCCTGTTGTTTGATAAAGCAGTTGGTAATCACATAAAATTTCAGAGATCGAGCTTCTCTTGAAAGTGAAGGAGACTGGTCTGCACCCACCCTCGTTTTGGGAACCAGGTCCAAATGGCCCCTGTAGGTGGCAGGCAGATGAGTGGACACTGCTGTGTCGGCCTCATCCCCTGCTTTGTACCAGGATTTATTTTTCAGACTTAAAAGCTCTGTCACAAAGCAGAGCCATTCCAAGGGACCTGGGCCTCAGCCACTGTGTTCTCTTTGTGCTGGTGATAGGCGCTGAGAGGAGAATTACTCTTAGAGGCAGTCTGGGTTGGTGATACATGGCTTTTCTAGTTGATCAAGAATCGAAAAATCACTTCATCCAGGCAGACCAAGTGAACGCTTAGGTTTCCACTTAACAAGTCTCTTGAACTTGTTGCTACGTCCCTGGAATCTCCATGTTAAGTACTGATCCTGTCTGACTTCTTGATAAAAGTAGCTTATGGAATCCCCCTTTATCAAGTTGCCTTATCTAAAAAGCAGAATTTGTACAAGGTTTTTTTGTTTTTGTTTGTTTTACTTTATTTTATATTAGAGTATAGTTGATTGACAATGTTGCGTTAGTTGCAGGCATGCAGCAGAGGAATTCATATGTCACAGTTATGCATATACATTTGTCTGTTTTTTTTTTTTTTCAAATTCTTTTACTAGTTAAGTTACTACAGAGTATTGAGTAGAGTTCCCTATCTTATACAGTAGGTCCTTGTTGGCCATGTATTTTAAATATAACACTAGATACAGCATTTTTGAAATGTAAATAAATTTTATGTGCTCTCTAAGGGAAAAAATAGAGACCAAGGAGAGTTGTGATTTTAAATGTCTTTATTCTAATCCTGAGTTCCTAAAGGATCTGGACTTTTCTGGCACATGGATTGAGGGAAGTGATTTCCTTTCAGATTGTTCAGAACAGAGCCACCAGGCCTAGCCTGGGCTCTAGATCCTGTGAACCCCAGCTCCTGCCCTGGCCGCAAGTCATTCATTTTGAAACTAGATCAGAGGTTGTAAAATGGTGATCCTCTGGTTAAATATGGTCTGTAGATTTATGTGTGCAGAGGTGTGGTCCACACACACTGCCAGATTTGTACATACACATTTAAAGAATTGAAAAAACTTCACATAAAATTTCAGAGATCAGGCTTCTCTTGAAAATGAAGGAGACTGGTCTGCACCACCCTTCTTTTGGGAAACAGGTACAAATGGCCTCTTTAGGTGGCAGGCAGGTTGAGTTGGCACTGCTGTGTCGGCCTCATTCTACACCCGCCAGGTGACCCCCTGCATCACTTGTTTACCCTTCCAGCTCTTGGCTTTGTGGTTTCTGAGTCTTTCTCTCAAGCCTGCTCCAGCTTAGCAACTCCCCGTTACTTGTGATGATATGAATGTCACAGTCATTATCAACTCACACTACCTGTAGACCCAGAAACAAGATCTCCGCCCCACTTTGTCATGATAATGTGCTCATCGTAGGAGAAGCTTTGAGTCCATTCAGTCCTTTCCATGACAGGAGAGAACTCTCTCTATTTGTGGATTTTCTGTTCCAAATCTAACCTGTTGATTTCTGTGTAAGTATCTCATTGTAAATACTCCCAAGAACAGACAAGCTCACACTTGACTTCAATAGGTGGTTTAAAAATTACCACCTTCAATTTTTATGGTAACATAATCCCTGGACAAATTGCTTTTAATTCAGGCTGTGCCCTGAACACAGATGTACCATTAATTTCAAGGGTGGTTTGACTTTTATTTAGATAAATGTCTTGAGTTGACAGTGAAATGGCTCTCAGCTCTGGCTTAGTATTGATTGGAATGTCTCTGGAGGAAGCTTAAAAGAAAGTTGCCACTTAATGTGATACTGGGCCCCTTAAGAGACTTTGAACTCCTGATTCGTAGTACTTGTTAATTGGCAGTAATGGCAATGGAATTAATAGCCAAGATGAAAAATGTTAGCCAGCTCCTTTGGCACACACAGGACTGGATGTGTTTTGGTGGCAAGAGAGTGAGGCACAGTGAGGGCCCGTGTGGACCACATCTGTGTGGATTCTGTTCCTGAAAGATCAAGCTGGTCTGGGTTGAGGGTGTGCTCTGGGAAGCTCAGCGGATCAGACATTGTCCTGCTTGATCCTTGTCTCCCTCTGAGAATGGGGTCAAGGATGGGCTGAAGGGGAGAGAGATGTACTTCTGAGTCATGTGATAGACGCTGTCATCTTGAGAAGGCTACTGGCATGTGAGGCTTTGGTTCACACCAGCGTGATTTCCTATGACACTACTCCTCTCTCCGGCATGATTATCACATGAAATATTTATTCACTGATAGTAGGAATGCCATGTTCATATAAATAAACCTTATGATTAAGATCTTACATTGCTCACTTATTAAATAGTCCTTTCAACTTTAACTATACATCCCAGCGAGTTTTGATCCTGAAGTTTTTGTTTAGACCAAAGTCTCTCAACCTCTGAATGTTACTATTAACAGTGAAGGCTGGGTCTGTCCTTAAGGGCTGTCCTGTCCTTTGGAGGATGTTTAGCAGCATCCTTGTCCTCGTCCCACCAGATGCTAGTAGGATCCTCCCCTCCCCTCCCCTTCAGTTGTGACAACCAGAAATGTCTACAGACTTTGCCAAATGTCATCCATGGTTGGGGACCACTGATTTTTAGACAATGAAGGATCAGACTCCCTTTACTGCTTCTTAATAGTGTTTGATGCCTTAGTAAAACAGTAATTTTTAAAAATGCCATTTGATATGGTGCCAGGCATTTGGACCAGCATGGTGGTCACAGAATCCCTCTCTCCATGGAATTCTCCAGGCAAGAATACTGCAGTGGGTTGCCATTTCCTTCTCCAGGGATCTTCCTGACATGGGGATTGAACCCTGGTCTCCTGCGTTGCAGGCAGATTCTTTACTGTCTGAGCCACCAGGGTTACTTAAAATAGTACATGAGATGGGGGCAGTTATGAGTAAGAGGGATTATTTCTCCTGGGGAGGGATGGGTAGATGATTCCTGAATTTGGGAGTATTGACTAAATTTTTTCTTTGTTTTTTGCTCTCCTTTTACCAGAAACCTGAGTTACAACAAACTTTCTGAGATTGATCCTGCTGGTTTTGAGGACTTGCCGAATCTACAAGAAGTGTGAGTGCTTTTCCCAAAACTCTGGGGGGTTGATGGGCAGGATGGCAAGCTCCTGGGGAGGAGCCTCTCATGTCGCAGCGCTGCTCTTTCCCCTGGATCAGCATTCTGAATTTGTTAGAGGGGGCATCTGCTGGGGGCTGTTGGAGACAAAAGGCCCTGCTCCTTAGCGCTCCTTTGCTGAAGCCCCTCTCTTCTTCCTGGGCAGTCAGTGGTGGGTGTGTCCAGCAGGTGTGAGTTTACTGGAAATCTCAGGCCCACGGGGGCTGTACAGGCTTGTGGAAAGCCTTGGGTGCCAGGGGGACTAACACACCTGGCTGGTACTTCCCCCAGTCGCCAGGGCACTAGAGCAGCCTGCTTTCCAGGGGCATATCAGCCAGCCCACCCCTTCTGTTTCCCAGAAATCCAAGGTATAGAGGAATGGATGATAAGGCTGATTTTTCTCTCCTGATCTCCAAACAAAACTAGACATTACTGTCTTTAGAACACTAGGTTCGCTGTCTCTTGCAGTGTCCTTTAAATCAGGCCTCAGTCTTTTCTTCTTCTTTTTAATGTAAGGAATTCTGCTTTTAACATGAATGTTAGAGTTATTCAAGATTTTAGTTCCATGGGGACTTCAAAGAAAAGTCGTGCATACCCACTGCAGAAAATTTGGCAGCTGTAGAAATATGTAAAATAAATTAAAATCACCAGTATTATCACCCAAGGCTAAACATTGTGGACACTTAGTGAAAACTGTATACTTCTACACATAATTTTGGAGTCAAACTGTGTTTATACTGTGGTTTTACATCTGTTTCTTACTTCTCCTTACATTTCTGAATACTTTGTCATGTAAATTAAAAGAGTTTTACTATCCCATTTCAATTTTTAGTAAGGCTACTTATGCATGAAGATTTCATAAATCATTCACCCAATGCTCCTATTGTTACTCTATTTTTAGTAGACATTAAGTGCTTTATATATTTTACTTGTTATATGTAACTGATAAAAATCCTTGTTTATTATTTTTTGATCCCATTGTTGAGGGTTTAATCTAAAGGAAATTTAATCAGATGATGCAATTTGTTAAATACTTGTGTTCTCTACCACCATCTCCAGATTCTCCAAAATGCTGTTTATGATTTCCAGGTCTGTTTAAAGAAGGTTCCAACTTCCCAAGTTAAAGTTGGAAGGGACCCTTGGAAATACTTTGTCCAGGGCCCTTATTTTTCCATATTTTTCCATAAGGTCATAGTGATTAGGACTAGTTTGGAAGTGGGTCATTATGTAAGTTTACTGTAGTAAACTTTTAAGACCACAGACTGGGTGACTTAAATAATAGCAACTTACTCTCTCAGGGTTCTGGAGGCTGGAAGTTCAAGATCAGGGTCCTGGCAGGGTTGGTTTCCTCTGAGGCGTCTCTCCTTGACTTGCAGATGGCCACTTTCTTGCTGCCTCTTCCCATCCTTTCCTTTCCCTGATGCCTCTTCTGTGTGTCCAAATGTCCTCCTCTCAAAAGGGCACCAGTCACACTGGATCAGGAGCCGTCCATATGACCTCTTTAAAAACCCTTTCTCCATATACGGTCACAGGCTGAGTGCGGAGGGCTGGAACTGCAGCCTAAGAATTTTGTGGGGGTACAGTTCACCCACCACAGCCACCTGAAATGATAAACCCAGCCCATCAAGGAGCTGGTTTAGGCCATAACCCAGTGCTTTCCCTTGATCCAGTCTGTCTTTAACACTTGTGGTTACTGTATTCAACTTCCGTGTATTGAGTCTCAGAGCTTAGTGGTTTCTTTTAGAATTGGACAAAACAAAAATCACGTTATTTCTTAGGGCATCATTCAGGCTTTCATTTACTATTTCCTCGAGTACCTCCTATGGGCCAGGCGCTGCTCTGCTGCTGGGGGCATGGGAATGAATAAGGCAGACAGAGAGAGCTAGGGTGAGGGCTAGGTAAGTGAGGCGTTTGCCGGTGGTGCAGGATTGAAGGGGCTTCTAAAAATTCAGCATTCGAGATGAAGGACATCTTAATGCAGTATTTAAAAAAAGCAAAATGGATGCCAAATAATAAAATAATACTAATCCGTGATGGAAAAAAATACAAAAAGTTAAAAGTCTAAATCAGCTTAACTGATTATTTTTCCTTTTGCCCCAGGCTCTTGTCTGGCTTGACGGGGCTCTGTTGCAGATCATATCTTGGTTTGAAAACTTACAAACTCTGAATGAGTGTAGTTTTGTGTTCACTTTCATATTTTAAAAGTGCTACATTCAGATATTCTTTATTCTGGCTTCCTAGTTTTCTTGGTGGCCGCCTAAATGCTGTTCTCATTTCCCACAATCCTGGCACCTCAGACAAACCTTGCTTGTCACAGAACCACATTAAAAAAGGGGAAGATAGGTGGGGAACAAGGAAGCCAGGTGACTCACTAGTCGTACGCGTTTGGGGGACCTAGAACAGGATCAGGGGAGGGTTTTCTTCTTTGATTTTGGAGAGGTAATAATGGAGCTGGAGTGCTCGGGATGGTGACTGATAGGCAGATCAAGCAGCTATGAGTGGTGTGGACAGGGTGGGCTGCACGTATAAGACAAGGCCCTCAGAAGGACCAGGACGAGAGCCCTTGCCCCTGATGTGCGTGAGGGCGGGGTGTGTGGCCAGGGCCTGGGTCCCGCGGGGCCCTGGGGGTCATGTTAGGTTGTGGATCCAGTGTCATCGGCCCCGCCATAGACTGGGTGCACGGTTGATGGTCTGTGAGCCTTTTCTGTGTTCTCTCTAGCTCTCTGTTTTCATTTGCTCCTTCCCCAAACAGCCGTCCAGTTTCAATTGGTTTGGTTCCCTTGACCTGCGGCTTTTAATCCCCCTTTTACTTGGTGCTTTTTTAGATCTTAATCCCCACCCAGATCTAGAACGGAGAGCATCTGACTTGCACCTGTCCTTCACTGGGGATGCTGGTTAGTCTTAAAAATAAATTTCCTGAATCACAACAGCACAGCAATGACAGTAACAGCAACTCAACCTTAGGGGAAGACAGCTTCATTTCATCCTGACACCAGCTCTATGTGATTTAAATTCTTTTCTTTACAGTCATTTTCTCCACTTTACAGAGGAGGAAATGGAAGCTCAGACAGATTAAATAAACCTGTGCAGTGTCCCCTGGTTGGTAAAGCTGAGAAAAGTGTTAGTCACTCAGTTGAGTGTAACTGTTTGCAACCCCATGAACTGTATCCCTTCAGTCTCCTCTGTCCATGGAATTCTCCAACCGAGAGTACTGGAGTGGGTTGCCATTCCCTTCTCCAGGGGATCTTCCCAAACCAGGGATCAAACCCGGGTCTCCCACATTGCAGGTGGATTCTTTACAATCTCAGCCTCCGGAAAGCTGAGAGTTGGACTCAGATCTGTTTGATTTCCAGAACTGTGCATTTAAGCCTGAAGCTGCACTGCCTTCACCCCACACCCCCTCCTCCTAACCTGCAACCTTCCACCCAAGATTTTAAAAGGATGGACAGTCCAGTGTTTTATCTCCTCTATCACTCTTCCTGCATTGGTCTTCTCTATCGAGGTACTGAGGTATTTCCTCTGATTCCTCCAGACTCTTTGTCCAAACCCACATCAACCCGTCCAAGCCCACCTTCCCTTCTCCCTTCACATTCTGGCTTTTTTTCCTTCCTCTGAGCTCCTGTTGAATTTAGGGACAGGGTGAGACTTCTCGACCCCCATCGTCTACCCTCTCTCTACTGTGTGTGTCTTCTCCTCTTACTCCAGCTAATGAGCTCAGGAAAGTGGACCGTAGCTGGCTCTTGTGCTAATAAAAAGCCCTCCACTCCTTAAGGTCATTTCTGCATTTTCAGGCAGTTGTAGAGCAGAGGCCTGGGAACCTGGCTGCATTGCACAGCTAGTAAATGGGGGAGCGGGGCCTGGAGTCCCTGGTCTCAGTCCTGTCCCAGACTCTCCATGGCAGCACAGTCTTCTCAGGTGTGGGACTTGTTAAGATAGGGGTCACTGCTTGTGAGTACAGTGTCGTGTACTGGGAGGATGTGAGTTTGGTAGTAGGCAAACCTGGCTTGGAGTCTTGCTTCTGCCCCTTACCGGGACTGAGTCCCCGGACAAGTTACTTCCTTCCGTGCTGCGTCTGGAACATGGGTGTAGTGATGTGTTATCCAGTTACAAATACTGTAACTATTTACTGGATCTGATTTTTCAGAGCGTTGTACACGGGCAGGGCTCTATGCTGTGTGTTTAGTCACTCAGTCGTGTCTGACTCTTTGCGATCCTGTGGACTGTAGTCCACCAGGCTCCTCTGTCCATGGAATTTTTCAGGCAAGAATACTGGAGTGGTTGCCATTTCCTCCTCCAGGGGATCTTCCTGACCCAAAGGTTGAACCCATGTGTCCTGCATTGGCAGGCAGCCTCTTTACTACTGAGGCACCTGGGAAGCCCAGGGGCACACTGTGTATTATTTATTTCTCTTCTGCTACTTTGAGAACCCCAGAGCCGCCCTCCACATCCCCTCCACCCCGCCACTGAGCTGGGTGGCTTGTTAAGAAACAAATCCTTGGGGGCTGATAGGTTGAACCCTTTACCAGCGTGACCACCCCGGTCCCCAGTGTCACACTGTGGGATGGATAACACAAATTCCCCAGGGCCCAGATCAGTGGAACTTGTCATTGATAAAGATCCAGTCCTTTCCTGAAGGGAATCCTAATACATCGTGCAGGCAGAAAGAGGCAGTGAGGAGCAATGGGTGGGGAGATGGAGAAGGATATTAAAGAAAAGAAAAAAAAAATCACAGTGGGCACACAGTTGCTTCTAAATTAACTGGGTCTTCCAGGGGCTGTCAGTTCTCCTGAAACCTGCACAGCCACCAGCTACCACTTGTGTCTGGAAGCCTCAGCACGAGGGGAACCACAGGCTGGCAAAGCCGTGGTCGGTGGTTTAGCAGTGGTTTTATTTTGGAGGCCGGCAACCGCAGAGCATCGCGGGCCAGTTGGAGAGAGAAAGCGAGCCGGTTGGGGGCCCCCGGAGGACCTAAGGATGTTGGCGCAGCTGCCGCCAGACCACGTGGTCGTTACTGCCCGCAGCGCTGAGGAAAGCCCGCCAGGGAGAGCCTCCAGCCAGGAGTCCTGGACTGCGAGGCCCCTCTGTTAATAAGAGGGCTATTTATACCGTCCTCCTTCAGAGCTGCGCTCAGATCGCATTACTGCTGCCTGGCCCGGGAATGCCTAACGTGGGTGCCGCCGTGTGCTCTCCAGGGTCGCTGACCTAAACGGTTCTGGAGGCACCGAGAAAGGCTGAGCGTGCCCGCCCCTGGGTATTTATGTCTCACCCTGCGGCGGCCCAGGCTTCCACTGCCCCTGTTTGCGCATGTGCGGTGTGTTTCAGGGGAGGGTTGGAATCGTAAGGGGGTGTCATTTCAGGCACTGCTTTTTGGCTGTGAATCACCACCACCTGTTAAGCATTTACTATATATCTGGCTCTCTCCTAGGCTGTTAGATTTAGTGATTTCAGCCAGATCCTGCCAAAACCGTATGAAGTTGGGGCTTGTGCCTTGTGCGTTTGGGGGAGAAGAAAGCTAAGGCGCAGTGAGGCTCAGTGACACCCTGAAGGCCATTTGACTGGTAGGGGGTGAGCTCAGGGTTAAATGGACCCGGGTCTGTCTGACTTAAACACGTGAGCTGTATCGTCTCCTCCTAGTACTCCCTGCTCTGCTGCGCAGTAACCGGGTCTCCGTTTCTCCTTTTGACGTGAGGTGATGACGTAGTGCCTTCCTTCAAGGGTCGGCGTGTTATTCAGTGACACATGGCGTGGAAAACCCTCCGCACGGAGCCTGGCACACAGAGAAGTGTTTGCCTTTATTCCTGTTTCTAAGTGTTGACTTAGAGGAACTGTATTCTGTGTCACAGTCCTGAAATACCTGTACCTGTCCAGCTGGTATACAAACTATAAGTCTGGCCAAAGTCGGTAAGGTAGTCTGCCTTATTCTCGAGTAGCTGAAAGCACTGATAACAGCTGTTGATGAAGTGGCCCTAACTCCAAAGTGGCTCCTACCTGCTACTGATGACTTTCTCCCACTTCAGAAACAAAACAAACTGATACGGCACCCCCCGGCCCAACTTGACTCATATTAACGGCAGCTCACTTTGTGTTTGGAAGCAACCAACGTGTCTAGGAAATTAGTGAATCGGCTACATCAGTCGTGGTTCATTCATACCATTCATTGCAGCAGAGGAGCACTTCACCTAAGATTTAGGGAGATCTTCAAGATCTATTACTAAGGGGAAACTGGCGCAGAATAGTCTGTGTAAGACACAGGCATCTGTGTGGAAGAAGACCGCGTGTCCATCTGCAGTAGCCTGCAGCTGGAGCTTCCTCTTGGAGGCAAACCAGAGGCCGAGGGGGCAGGGGGTGGCTTTCAATATATAGTCCTCATGTTCTTTTTTTGAAATAATTTGGAATTTCACCGTGTACTTATATCAGCTATTCAGTAAGTAAATAGGGCCAAACAGTTTTTAAAAAACAGAAAGGGCTATAATTCAAAGTGATCCTGTGGGTTTGTTTTCCATTGTTTCTTGATGGCTGATTTGGTTGAGGCAGTCAGTAATAAAAGTTCTCTGAAACATCCTTTTTAACATTCTGCATCTTGTACAATGTGAAAACTTCCTTTCACCAGGTCCAGTAAATGGAAGTTTCAGAGAGAGAGCTGAGGGGGCCCGGAAGGCTGGGAAAGGCCAACATCCAGGTTCTGCCCTAGGAATGGGATGGGGAGTGGGGGGATGGGGAGGCAGTCTATGCAAAGCTCTCCCCTCACCCCACCCCATGCCTTTTTCACACCTTTTCCAGCTGCAGGGCTGGGCCATTGTTCATGGTCTGAGGCTTCCAGAGCTGTTCTTGGTCCTAAATCATCAGGAAAAGTTTCAGTTGTAGAAGCCAGATATTTAAGAAGAATTTTTAGGGCCTTTGGATGGAAACACATTTGGAGGGAGTGAGAAGGGGGGAAAGACTGAACAGCCCTAGATATTCAGAAGAGTTCATCAAACATCCTAATTCTGACAACGTCCCTACACATGGAGACTGTGCCGAACAGTCTGCAGGCCCTTCTTCAGCTGACTCTGGAGCTGGTGCTATTTTTGACCGGTCTCTATTTCAGGCTGGCAAGTTGGTCATGTCTCAGCGGGAGTTGGGCCTTTGTTGCCTTCCGAGGGTGGTGTTCTGATTTCAACGAGGGACAGAGCGAGCAGAGAGCCAGTGGTGGAGGAGTTGATTGAGGTTTACTTGCAGTTCTTTTGAAGCAGAAATGATCAAGAAGTAAGCTAGCCTTGCAGATCTTCTCCTCTATGCTCCGTCTGACCTTTTCATAAATCCAGAAGCCCTGCTGAGAACAGAGCCTGCGATTTCTGCCTCGTCTTGTTGACTCCAGGCTGCTGATCCAGACCTGAAATGCCCTGTGTACCTTCAGCACTGCTGGCCACACCTGCACGCTCTGCTTGCAGCATTTTGGTCACGATTTGAGATATGATAATGATGCCTCCTTTCCTTGTTCAGTTATCATTCCTAGGAGTTGGGTGGAGCAGTTTGTTGTGTGTGCAGCAGGGTGACCCGAGACCGAACTCATTCAGCGAAAGTTCTCCTGCAGAGAAGTCCTTACTGACAATTGAAAGACAGCTACCATGCTACCATGAGGTTATGAGCTTTTTGCCTGCTAGCCTTTTCAGCTGTGGCTCTCCCATGGCTTGCAGTTATACTTCGTTCACCTCTTGTCCAGGCCTCTCTCTCTCTCTCTCTCTGTCACCTTAGGATGGTGACTTAAACTTAGAGACCTTACCTGTAAGGTAGAGAACAGTACTAGCACCTGGATCCGAACCCAGAGTCTGACAGTGCAGTTACATAATGCTGTAGAGTTGCTGCTGCAGCTATAAATCAATGGAAGTAATGGTTAAGAACCTAGACTTTGGGGCTTGACCCCCAGGGCCACTGCCTTTTACTGCTGGTGACCTCAGTTAAATTACTTAACATCTTAGTGATTCAGTTTCCTCATTGGTACAATGGAAATGTTAATGGGGCCTGCCTAGTAGGGCTCTAAGGACAGATTAATATATTGAAAAGCCTTCAAGAGTCAGGCCTGGCACATAATAAGCCCTCAGTAAGTTAGCTGCTGCTATAATTATTATGACACCCCCCCCCCCAACCCCGCATCTGTGTTTTAGAATAAATCTCTAAGAAATGAAGACTTTGTAAGCAAGCTGCCTTCTTGGCAACAGGCCCTTGACCTTAGCTTTCCTTGCCCTGCTAAGATCTGAGGATCTCGTCGAGGAATACGTACATTTATGGTACTGTGAAAATTTATTAATAGATTCCAACAGATGGTGAGTTTTCAGCATCCCTGTACCAAGATGGGAAACGGATCACAGCAGGGGTAGAGAGATAAAAGGTGAAGCAGAAGTAGTCTGCTTTAGGGGCAGTCAGATAAGAGACTGTTAAAGTAATTAATCGTCTCCTTCAGCACACAAACAAGGGCCCTTTAAGTGGAGAAAGGCTTTGCCACGTGATACAGATCTGCTTTCTCTCCGCCAGATGCTTCAGTCATGAAGCTGTTGAAATAGACATTCTGTGTCCCTCAGCCCAGTAATTGCCAGGCTTCATCTCTAACCAGCTTTGGCACTGAAGAAAGCGAATGGGATAATTCAAGGCCTTTTCCTCCCCTTCCCCATTCATTCTATAAAAGATGGCAGACAACCAGATTATTCTATTCAAGCAAATTCTCGAGTAAACTTGTATGAATGCAGCTGTCACTTCAGTGGCCTTGTCTTCAAACCGTAACTGGATGCTCTGCGTAAGACATATTGTGTAAAAAAACAAGAATAAGATAAACCAGCATTATCCTTGATTCTGCATCTCAGATACCATTTCTTTCCAGCCTGTCCCCGTCAAAAACCCTGATCACTGTGCTTTAGCTATCCTAAGGATTTCGGGGCTCACTTTGCAAATCTGATTTTGGAGTCTCTTCCCCATTTGGAAATACATATCCGTGTAAGGAAGTTGGATTTCAGAGCCTCTGGGGATGGCCCAGGCGAGCTGTGTTCTGGTTTTTGGGCTTCCCCTTCCTTTAAGAGTTGAGAATTGTGGAAGTACAGATATAGAATATTCAGGCAGGAAGGGAGCTTGGGGAGGGTCTCTGGTCTGCAGAGGATTTTCAGATTGCCTGCGTGCCAAAGTGTGTGTGTATATGGATATATTCCTGGAAGACACACCTGGAGGCTTCATCAGAGTTCACGCAAATAGATAAGAACCTCTAAGAACCAGTCATTAGTTCACGTGTCTCCAGCACCAGGAACCCCCCACAGGAGCGCATGAATCTGTGGCGCTGGGTGCACGCTTGTGGCCCTTTGGTGAGGGCAGAGCCACGTGGTGGATGCGTACAGAACAATGGGGGAAGGCGGTGATCCCAGCTGGAGTGGGCTCTGGCCCTTCAGCCCACAAGGAGCACTCTCAGGGATGGTCTGGGGAGCTGTTGTTTCATTCGTGCATCTCCGCCTGTGTTCATAGTCCCTTGTCTGTTAGTCCTGATTTCTGAGCTAGAGTGGAAGCTGCTAGAGGACAGGGGACGTGTCCTGGGTGTGTTTATTCCTAAACTATGAGTGTGGTGCATAGTGTTTATGACCTGCTATAACTTCTCTCGTATTAAAAACTTGCTTTTAGATTCTCGTATTCAGCATTACAGCATAGCAGTTTGCCCGTGGCCATTGTTTAAAAAATGTCCTTCTATATCTGTGATTCCATACGACTAATTTTAATGATTTAACTGATTCATTTCTTCTTCTTGTCATTATAGGTACCTCAATAACAATGAGTTGACAGCCATACCCTCCCTGGGCACTGCCTCATCTCACATCGTCTCTCTCTTTCTGTAAGTGGTACCGTTTGGGAGACCTGGGGCTGTGTGGGGAGGCCCTGGTATCAGGTTGCTGACATTGGGTATCAGGGAAACTTGTGTTTCTGGGCTCACTGGAGAAAATGGTCTTACTCCGTGTACCTCTAGTGATCATGACAAATGCGTTGCTTGCTGTTTCAGGGTGTGTAGAATTAAAAACTGGAAGTTTTGCCTCATCTCTAGCTTGGCAGGAAATTATCTTTTTAATGCCCAGGGGTACTAAATGTCTTGTTCCTAATGGATAAGCTGGCAGTTTGAGTGCCTAAACTGAACTTAAAGAACACTGTATGAGGGATGAGACAGCAGGCTCATCTTTGTGGCAGTGACTTTGATAATGTGACTCAGCTCACTTTCAGGGCTTAAAAAAAAACAAAGAACTCATCAGGCTTCTGACATTAGCATGAAAGTAAGGATTTCTTTGCCATGGTCAAGTGTTACACAGCATAAAACCTGTCGACTATTATAGACAACATATTGGAAATGAGAAAGGGAATAAAGGGACCTCAGTGAGGAAGAAAGGGAGATGCCCGGCGTATGTCACTGTTGGGGTCAAAAGTACCCTGTGGGGAAGTTAAGTACTGTGAGTTACCCCACTTCTTCCGCAGTCAGACGGAGGTGCTCGCTTATTTCAAACTCACCCAGAGGTCTTTCCAGATACACCAGTCACAAGTCCAGCTATTTTCTAGACCAGCCTTTATTGGCAGCTTCCCCAGCAGAGCACCTCCCTCTTCACGCCAAATTTCCTGTTTCCACTCCAGCCCTGCCCATTTTTATTTGATTGTGATTTTACTGGTGTTGTAACTCGTCCACTCACCTGGAGGTATCATTTCTGACACTGACCCGAGCAGAGTGAACTGGGGAGAAGGCTTCCTCTGTCCGATAACTCGTGCGGCTTACAGGTCTCTGGGTTTTCCTGGCTGCAGGGCCTGTGTTCAGAAGATGGCCAAGCCTTGGGACACACAGTCTTGGTTTTAACCCTTTTCCAGGTGTTGTGGGGTTGGGGAGCAGGGGCTTAGAATTGTGACCCAGCCCTGTGTCCTGAACAGACAGCTTCATCTCGCTGAACCTCATTTTCCTCATCTATGGGATGTGTTCCTGTTCCCCTTGTGTTGTACATGAAGGGGCAGTGAGTCCAAAGTTCGAGGGGAGCATGAGGTACAGGAAACGCCTAATGTCTTGGCACAAGCCAGAATAGGTGTTTGACAGGTGGAAGCGGCTGCTGGCTGGTGGCTAGTTGTCACCTGGCCCCTTGGGCCTTGGCATGATCTCACCTTTAGGGCCACAGGGTCTGTGAGTCACTTCTTGTACCTGTGAAGTGCTGGAATGATGCATATGGTTCTTTGTACCAAGATGATCAGTCAGGGATCTAATTTTCTTGTTGCACCTGTTTGGCCCGTCGTGTTCTAGCATCTGGAAGGTGTTTCATTGCTGGTTAAATGAGTTATCCGTACCTGAGGCCACTTAAGGACATGTCAATCCCTGGTATGTTTATAGAGCACCGCACCGGAAGATGCCTCTAATGCCTTGCTATTTAAAGGACCGTTCCTGGCCCAGCAGTGTGCTGTCAGTACTGAGCTCATTAGAAATGCAGACCCCCAGGCCTCATCCCAGTCCTGCTGGCCAGAAGCCATTTTCACCGGGGCCTCTGGCCATTGGCCCACTCCTTCAAGGTTGAGA
This sequence comes from Muntiacus reevesi, assembly GCF_963930625.1. Taxonomy (NCBI): domain Eukaryota; kingdom Metazoa; phylum Chordata; class Mammalia; order Artiodactyla; family Cervidae; genus Muntiacus; species Muntiacus reevesi. The sequence continues at coordinate 93,552,560 of NC_089252.1, forward strand.
AGCACGGCTTCCCCACCCCTTGTTCTTCACTTGGTTGGGAAGCCCAGGCCACAGAGACCATCTTTATGTTACCAGACAGGAAACCGAGGCTGCCTGAGCTCCTGTGAGTTGCGCAACAGAGAGGTGAGCGGAGACTGAGCACAGGCCCGTGCACGGCTCCTCTGTCTCCCCCCACATGGGGGCAGGAGCATGGCAGGTGACTGTGACCCGCCCTGTGCCAGGACGGGCAGGGCCCCCCGTTTGCCCTGGGGCCTGTGGCGCTGTGAATCACTCCTTGCTCTGCTGACTAAAAATACATTTCTGTTCCTTGGCCCAGGTGTCCGAAGCAGGGGGGCTGGTTGGCCTTGTTCCTGCTATTCCATTAGACAGCGTTAAAATATGTAAAGTAGGAAGGAAAAAGAAAACAGGGCTCCCTCCCAATTCTGATTCAGTTTGGAAAATTCAGGTTTGTATTGGCAGATACTCCCTTTGGCCTGAAGCTGGGCTCCATGTAACTTGGTCAGTGAATTCTCTGAAATGACAGACGCTGAAGGGTCTTTACCTTCCTTCTGTCTAAAGGGCCTGTGTTCTCCGATCTTAGACTCGTGGATTTACTGCCTGGGAGTCAGGCTAACAGCATGACGTCACAGTAGCAGGATTATAGATAAATGTGCTGTCTTCCTTCATGCCTTCCTGTATTTCCTAAGTGAGTTGTGCAAAGAGCAGGGGAGAGCGGACAGCAGGTGAACGTGACTTTCTCAGCCTGACCTCTAAGGGGAAACATCTTGCATCTCCATCCAGCCACGATTGATAATTCCAACAGTCCAGGCTGTTTTTTTTTTTTTTTTTTTTTTTAAGATTTATTTTATTTGTTTATACGGCTGTGCTGGGTCTTGGTCGCTGCTGAGTCTTTTCTTCAGGTGCAGCAATCGAGGACAACTCTCTAGTTGCAATGCACGTGCTTCTCACTGTCGTGGCTTCTCTTGTGGCAGAGCGTGGGCCCTAGGGCACGCGTGCTTCAGTGGTTGCAGCTCCCGGGCTCTGGAGCACTGGCACATGGGCTTGCTTAGTTGTTCCACGGTATGTGGGATCTTCCCAGATCAGGAATCGAACCTGTGTCTTTTGCATTGGCAGGTGGATTCTTTACCACTGAACCACCAGGGGAGCCCACCATTCCGGCTTTGAAGGGCAAGTTATGCTGGTATGTTTGTGGTTTTTCAGAAGAATAGCAGTAAAAGGTGTCAGCGTATTCAACAAACATTTAGTAGGAACCTCTGTGCCCCTGCAGTTGCGGGCTCCAACATCATCACACGTAGGAGGTTCCTGACGTATTCTCTGTGGATGTGATAGGTCAGTTAGCTTAATTAACATTCACCTTGGTAGCCCTCATAGTCTCCAAATTCTCCCCTTCCTGGGCAGGAGGAGGAGGAGGTAAATAATCAGAACTTGCCAAGGGACCACATGGCTGAGGAGCTGGGATGACTTTCTGGGGACAAGGCTGTAGACAGGTGGGCCAGGGGAAAGAAGGGGACCAGGCAAATATCCAGCTGTATCCCTGATGATACTGTGAACAGGGACAGGTGGATGAAGGGGTTGAAATACTCACAAAGGTACACTTGCAGCTTTTATATCCTTTCCATGACCAGGAAACTGAGAGTTGAGGCAATAATGTCACAAAAGAAACACCAACCCTGCTGTCCCATAACCGCTCTTGCTGCCTTATGTCTTTTAGGACAGATAGCAGCTTTGTGGTTTTCAGTTCAGACACCTGAGATTAGGGACTTTTGCCTCTGGATTTTGTTTGCCTGTCCAAGTCAGCTCTCCATCTCTGTGTTTGGTTTCTTGTCTCCCGAGTCTGTGTCAGTAACCCTGGTCCCTCGCTCACGTGACAGAGCTCTCAGCACCCTGCTTCGCTGAGGTCACACTTGGGAGGACTGTGTGGGGAAAAGGATTTGTTTCAAGCCTGGCTTTACTATTAGGGCCTCAGGACAGAGTTTTCTAGAGTTTTTGGGAACTGGAGTCCTTCAGGAAAGTTTCAGTTGGTTAACAATTTCTGATTAAAGGAATCTAATTCAATTAATGTATTTGTCAAAGAGCAGATTTTTATTTGCATTGTGTTCTGCAGATAAGGACAAAGCCATTTGTTCTTAATAACCAAAAAGCATTAAACTCAAGGAAAGCTTTTAATAGGATTGGGTCGGAGTGAGGGAGCTAGATTTCATGAAATGCTTCTCAGAAAAAGAAACAGACTTTTGTTCAGTGGGGGCGGACTCTGCTGGTAGATTTTCACGTTTGAGTTTTTTCTTTCTTTCTTTCTAATTTGAAGTCCAGGAAACTCAAGTTACAATTCCCACAGCAATAGTAATTTCATGTGATGCATAAGTGACATTTCTGGGGAAGAAAAATTTCCGCTTTTCCTGTGGTGTTACTGCACTTGTATCATTGAGGAGATTGGTTCCAGTGGAAATGGTTCTGTGTGTGTTTTTTTCCCCCTTCAGCCCTAGGAGTAAAATGCCTGTGAAACCAGCTTGAGTTGTCAATTCCAGCAGCTTTGTTTCGTCTGTGTGAGCCATGTCGCCCTCGGCTCTGTCCACCTGAGTTCTTTTCCTCTTGGTGGTGTGTCTCGGGCCCTGTTCCTTACCCATGTTTCGCGGCTTCCTCTCCCCACTCTGGCTTCGATCAGGTAGGAGATCTAGGCTAAGACTCCTCAGACACTGTTACCTGTGACTTTGTGCTGTTAAAATCCTTAGGTCTATGTTGCGTTTGGAAACACAGCAAAATATTAATCTTTTACTTCGAATCTGGGGGAAATAAACTTTTCTGAAAGCTTTTCTTTTTTTTTCCAGGGAAACATTTTATTTTATTTTATTTTTTTAATTGAGAGAAAACTAACATAAAACACTGTTTTAAACAAATTTCAGGTGCATTTCCTAAAACACAACACACCCCTCAACACAATCTAATTTCAGAATGTTGTCATCACCCCAAAATAATCCCCCTACTCCTTAAGCAATCACCTCTCCTATCCCCACCCTCTCAGCTTCCTGAAAACTCATCTTTTTTTTCCTTCGAGTAAAGTATTTTTCTCTCCTGTTAGCAAATGTACCTGGAAGACTTAGAATTGAATCATTTAAATAAAAATATCAGAAGCAGAATGAACTACACAGATGTGTATTTTGCCGTGACCTCTTAACTGAAGAAAAACTGATTAAAGGCATGGAGTATTTAGCATTACTTTATTGTTACTTCCAGAGAATAAAACCTGGAAGGACTGAAACCTGCTGTCCTGTCTGTGACCCCGCTTGGAGCCAGTTAGATGGAAGGAGCGCTGGGTGGGGCTGAGGGACCCCAAGGCTGGGAAGGATGGAGCGAACTCTTCTGGGCCAGGCCTGCTGTGGATGTAAAATCAGTAGTGATATTTAACTCTCCCTCTGCCTAGCAAACCCTCTCGAAGAAAGGGGCTAGATCAATCTTTGCAGGCTCGTTCATGAACAGGAGAGGTCACATTAAAGAGTAATTGAAAAGCGAGAGCCTTAACGCAAGGCAGTGAGGACCTGGGCTGCTTCCCAGTGCTGGAATCCAGGTCTCTGAGGGCCCAGCCCAGAAGCCAGGGAGAAAGGAGCCCCAGACTTCTCTTCAGAAAATTCGGCTGGACTTTGGGACCTGAGCGGAGACTGTTAGTAATCAGGTGAAGTTTTCCTGAGTAATAAATAGTTTCTGGGCATTGCTAAAGCCGTGTGTGGGTATAGCTTGGGTTCAGGCCTCTTGCCTGTACTTTACTTTGCTGCCCTTGAAACTGTCCCTCTGTTGCTTCACCTGGAAGAAGGTCATCATTTGTAGACTTAATAGTTGATGCTGAAATCTTTTTTTTTAACCATGAAGTTTCTCCCCCTAAGTGTGAAATCATAGCTTGTCTTAAATAGTTGACTGGTAACTGTGGACGGTGGAGCTCTTTACATCATGTTACAGAAGTGGACCTGTGGGGAGTACAGATTTGTGTAAGGCGGACATCAGAATTCTCCCCAAGCTGAGGGGTTACCCATCTTTCCTCTGGTGGAACTTGCTGGACCATCCATGAACCATCAGGTTAAGAGTGGACTTAACCAAGTTTAAGAGAAAATGGGCAGTCTTTTCCCCCTATTTCTGCTTCTGAACCGTGTCGTCCAATAATAACCTAGTTTAGCCTTTCTGGTGAAGGAAGGCCAGTCAGCTAGGGAACTGGAATAAACTTACCCCTGTGGGTTCTTGGCATCGTATTTACTGCAGGTTTTTGGACATTCTCATCAGGATCATGGAGTTAGTAGTGACTGAAATGGTTTAGGGAGAAACTGAACATTGTGCTTAGTCCCTCAGTTATGCCTGACTGTTTGTGACTCCATGGACTGTAGCCCTCCAGACTCCTTTGTCCATGGGGATTCTGCAGACAAGAATACTGGAGTGGGTTGCCATGGCGCTCCTCCAGGGGGTCTTCCCAACCCAGGGATTGAACCCAGTTCTCCCCATTTGAGGCAGATTCTTTACCATCTGAGCCACCAGGGAAGCCCTGGTTTGAAAGGCCGTAAGTCAAGCGTGAATGTCCAGTTCAGATCCCAGATGCTGAAGGGAAGCCAGGGCCCTCGTCAGCAGACAGCACAACAGGAAAGCATAGTAAACCGGGGGCTTCAGTTCCTCTTCAGAGACGTGCTCACCTGCCTTTCTTGCCCAGATTTCTCTGGGTGCATGTGAACGAATTCTGTCCTCTGGATAAAATGTCACACCCATTACCTTGGGAGACTGTGGCTTCGCCATCACCTGTGTGGTTCTCAAACTGGACCATTTACCAAAATTGCCTAGAAGGCTCACTGGACCGTAGGATGGCCGGGTCCCAGCCACAGTTTCTGGTATGGCAGGTGTGGGTGCGGTGTGATTACAGAATTTGCTCTACTCACAAAGTCCTGGGTGATGCTGGTGCTGGTGGTCTGGCAACCCCCTGCCCTTCTTTTAAGAACCACTACCTGAGCATCTGTAGTGATGGGTGGGGGTGGGAGACTTCTTACTAACCAAGCTGCTCAGCTTTTGGAGGGCAGGAAATTACTTAGACAAATTCCCCATGTCAGCTGTGTGGGCACGGGCATTTAATTGGGACAGTGGGGCTCCAAGCCCTGGTTAAGGTATTTATTTCTGAGGAAAGTGCTGAGAGCAGTGGACATCAAGTGAGCGTGGGCAGCACAGCTCTGCATGTTGATGGGTGATCACACGGCCTCCCCATCAGACCTTCACGAGCTCCTGGGAGGCAGGGAGCCTCTCAGCAAGCACCCTCTCCTGGCAGGGGACCTGCTCCTACCTCCCGCCTCGGTGTTGGGTGTTGCAGCCCTCCTTGTAGCCTGCGTCCCTGGGCAGGAGGGCCTGGGCTGGGAGCCGCTGTTAGCACCGCTTACCTTTCTGCAGGTTATCAGTCACTGTTATCAGATGAAACTTTGCCCTCGACTCAGACTTGAGTGGTGCTGCTCCGTGCAAGGCGGAAGTTAACAGGAATATCTGAAAGACAAGCGCAGCAGTGCTGTCGGCCCTGATGGGGGATCAGAACGTGGGGCCCACACCTTCCTCCCACCCCAAGATGTCTGTGACCCCAGTCCTTCACTCTTGTTTGCCCGGCCTTCTGCCCCTGGGAGGCTGCCGTCCAGGCTGTCCGGGTACAAGAACTGAAAGGAAAGCGGAGGAAGCGAATGTCAGGGCCCAGGACCCACGTGCGAGGCCGAGGAGAGGGGTGCCAGCGTGTGCCCCACGTGGAGCCCAGGGCTGATGAACGAGCCCTGCCCACCGGAGCCCCTGCCCTCGAGGGACTCTCAGTCTTGCCACAGAGAAAGATGAGTAAACCGGCAGTTGCCATGCAGAGTCAAGGCCTGGGGAGTGTCTCGGGCTTCTCACCACCGTCACTGATGGGCTACAAGACAAGGAAGGTTCCCAGACGAAGTGACGTTCTGTGGATCCCCTTCCTTGTCCCCCATATTGGTAACGTTGGTTATGGGCCTCAAGATGGGGCATTGCGGTGCTTAGCCGACACGCTGGCCACTTGGAGGAGCAGGGGGAGAAATGTCCATAAGACATGGCTGCTTCCACGGTAAGGCCAGTTTGCTCCCCGCTCCCCACTCTATCTTCTGCCAGCGGGCAAGCTGCTCTGAATGGCCAGGACGCTGCTGCCAGAACCAGGGCAGGACCCTGGTTCTCAGACCCATAGCCGCCTCAGACGCTGGACATGACCAGTGGGCCTCGCGACAGAAAGTTAAAACACCCAGTTGACAAAGCAGCTCTGTCCTGTAAGCTTCCCCTGGATTCTGTAGTGTGGATTGCCTCTCGCCCGGAGTCGCAGGGAGCCTTTCACTGGGAAAGGAGCTGTCGAGGCCTCTGAGGCAAGCCTGCCAAATGACACACAGTCCTGACTTGTCATTTTCCTTCTCTTTTCTTTCCTTTTTTTTTTTTTGGTCTCTCTCTCTCTTTGAGAGTGGGGGTGGCGAGGCAGCCAGATGAGCAGTCCATCTGCGTGTCATTTGCTGAGAAAGTGAAGCAGACTCCAGCTGTGGGGTCTGGGGAACGGAGGAAGGGGCGCGCCCATGGAGTAGGAGCTTGGTCACCGAAGACACTGCCTTTTTTTGGGAACTCGGTAGCTTAGGGTCTGTTGGCCAGAGTTGGCCTTCGTGGTGTTTCTGGCTCTTTTCTCCCCCCTCCTCTCATTTTTTCTGATGACCATGTAAGCTTTAAATAGTCCCAGATCCAGTGGGAATGGGGTGCGGGTGCAGTGTGGATGGTCTTAGAGGGAAGTGGGTGCTGAGCTGGCAGCACTGGGAAGGGACGGGGAGCTTCCTGGCCCATTGCACAATCTCCCGCGTGAGAGGAGCTGGCCCCCGCCCATGTCCACAGCCTCCTTCCAGCCGGCCCGTTTCCTCCCCCTCCTCCCTGCGCCCACTTCCTGCAGGTGGCTCCTGTAATCCACTTACCCCGGGGGAAGGCTCGCCAGCGTGTGCACCTAATCCGAAAATGGCCGGCTCGACTTTGACCCCCGTGGTGACCTTGCGGAGCAGACTGGGCCGATTGTGTCGGCTCACACCTGGGAGCCATTTTCAGCTTCTACAACCCAAGTGGAAGAAATGTGTTTGCATTTATGCCGGGCCTTCCTTTCATGAGGCCTGTCATTGTCAGGCCATGTGGATGGAATATTAGATTCCCCCTGCCTGTTCAAAGGCAAGGGTTTTAAAGACGGGCCAGTTTACCCAGTGTATTTAAGCTGAGTCATACGAAACTGTCCAGTTTTATAGTTCAGAAATGCTCAGAGCATCCCCAGACTCATGATGGTTCGGCCTCTTGAGAGAGAAAATTGCGACAGTCTCTGTATGTGGTCACAGGCGTTGGCAGGCATTGCTGTGTGTCTGTGCCCAGGCCTCATCTCATCGTGTTGCCTCTGCAGGCCGAGGCGGCGCAGGGTCTGCTGTTAAGCACTTTTTACAGATGACAGGTTTGAGGCACAGAGAGGGCAAGACACTTGCCTGAGGTCACACAGAAAGTGGCAGAGGTGAGTCTTGACCTCGTTTCTGTGCACCTCTGGGCTTCGTGCTCACTGTACATGGGGAAAGGTGTGGTCTGGGAACCTGGGAGGGTCTTCTCATTTCATGTCCTGACATTTCAGATTGGGTCAGGAGGGGAGTTTCTCTGGCCTGCAGCCGCAAGGCTCCGCTGTGGCTCTCCGGTGTGGATGAGAGGCTGTGCTCCATGAGGCGGGTGTCTCTTCAGGTCGTGTTCCCACCTCTGAACGTTGAGAGGCCCTCGGTATGGTTTTCATCTAAGGATGCCGGGTGACAGGAAGTCCTCCTGAGATCAGCCTGACTGTCCCCTCAGCCCCAGTCACCCTCAGAGGCTGCCTGTTCTGAGCTGGTTCTGGTCGCCCGTCCTGTGAGGGCGCAGGGCAGACGACTCGCCCTGCTCCCATGTCTCTGCAGCCCCCAGGCCTGTTCGGTTCTGCCAGCAGCTCCTCAGACAGTGGCCCTCTGCCCTCCGACACAGCACTTCAAGGCAGATTCCTCCACAGTTTCCTCACTTCCTGGAAGCCTTTCAGACGCAGGCAGCTGAGATAAAGGTGCCAACGTGCGGTTCTTTCTCCCCGCCCCTCCAACAGGAGCAGGAAACCTGTGCCCAGGGCTGCAGGGTGAGCCAGGTGGCCGTCCCGGGTCCCCCTCTGGGGGCCACTGGTCTCTGCTCGGCTGCACGGCTGTAGTCTCTTTGGGGGCAAAGAAGCTTCTCTTCAGTGGGGAGGGCTGTGAGAGGCGGGCTGCTGGGATCAGTTGGTAAAGAGCGGGCTCCTTCCCCTGGAGTCTGGGGAGAGGGAGGTGTCCGTGACTTCACCTCACAGCGCCTCCTGTGTCAGAGGGCCTCATGGAGCCTGGTTTAGAGAACGCTGCCTCCGTCACCTCCTGGCCTTGGTTCGCTCACTCGTGCAGTGGTGTGTGCCAACACACCGAGCCGTGGGACTCACTAAACACCACGGGTCTCCGCGCAGGCTCTGACGTCTAGTGGAGGTGCGTCAGACGGAAGGCGTGCATGGAGCTGGCCTTGCTTTGGTGTCTGTGTGCCCACGGAGGTTGGTGTTAGAAGCAGAGGCTCGTCACTTCCCTGAAAACGGACTCTACTTGCCATTCCCCATTGTGGCTGTTAACCTCCATCCTTGTGTGCATGTATGTATATATGTATGTTATGCTTAGCTTTCTCCTGTATTAATTCCTGCCATGGGAGCCGTTGCATGCCCCGGGAGAGTTGGTTTCCCTTCTCTTTCCTCGTCACCGGGCAGAGGTGCAGGAGCAGTAGGGCTGTGCAGACGTCCCCCACCCTGCGCTGCACAGTGGGAAGACCGAGGGAGCTTGAACAAGCCTAGATGCCCAGGCTGCATCCCAGGGCAGGTCAAGGAAAACCTTGGGACTGGGGGGTTGGGGGTTTATTAGTGTTTCGAGTTTTTTTTTTTAAGCTCCTTTCCAGGTCCCTTCCACGTGCAGGTAAAATTAATGAGTCACAGCTGGGTAATTGCAAGTGAAAGGTTTTGTGTCTCTCCTCCCCTCTGATGCCTGTCACTTAAAATCCCCAGGCTCCCCTGCCTTCCTCACCTTCACACCTTCTTTTTTCTTTTTTTCATTTACTTTCCAGTTGGTGGAAAAATAAATAAGAAGGCTGACTTTTAATTTAGTACTTATAATTCTGGAGTCCCTGTTAGAGGTTTTAGTTACCTCTTTTAGTGGAAAGATACTGCAAAGTTGGGCTTCCCTGGTGACTCAGATTGTAAAGAATCAGCCTGAAGTGCAGGACACCCGGATTTGATCCCTGGGTCAGGAAGATCCCCTAGAGAAGGAAATGGCAGCCCACTGCAATATTTTTGCCTAGAGAATTCCATGGACAGAGGAGCCTGGCAGGCTAGAGTGCGTGGGGTTGCAGAGAGTCAGACACGACTCGGCAACTAACAGTTTCTACTACAAGGTTAGCCCTTTAAAATGAGTAGGAGATGCTTTTGACCTCGTGGTGTGTGTGACAGCCTGGTTGGCCTGGTGAGGCATGACCAGCTCATTGGTGATCACAGAACTTGACTGTGGGTTTGCCACTTAATCTGGATTATTTATTTATTTATTTTTTTTACCTCCTGAAAGCCAGATGACCCATCTCTCATTTGGATTCTGCTTATAAATCAGAGAAGCCCCATTATGATAGTGGTGGGGGGGGGGTGGTATCTCTTTATAGTAAAACAATAGGCAAAACTTATATCAGACTTTATAAATCTTTTTCTTTATAATTCTAAAAGTAAGACTTGAATTTTTGTGGACCATTTTTAAAGTCTTTATTGAGTTTGTTACAGTATTGCTTCTGTTTTGTGTTTAATGTTTTTTGATCACACAGAATGTGGAATCTTAGCTCCCAACAAGGGATCAAACCTGCACCTTCTGCATTGGATGGTGAACTCTAACCATTGGACCACCCAGGGAAGTCACTGAACTTTACTCTTAATTAGGAAAAAAAAAAAAAGAATATGTAAACATGAGATATAGGCAGTGAATGTCCCCTCCGATTCCACCGAAAAGCTGTACTGTAATACAGCAGATTTCTGGTCCTGACATTCACTGTGGATAATTATCCGTTGGTATTCTGTGAGGGTTGTGTTTGGAATTGGCCCCTTCACCAGGTCACAGAGAGTAACTAGAACTTTGGAAATAAGAGAGAAAGTTTCTCTTGGACTTGTTGGGAATGTGACGTTTTCTCTGAGTGTCATTCTTCTTTGTGTGTGGAAAAGCAGTGGCTATCAGTGTGCAGAGTGAAGTTTTTCTGCCCCATAATTGTTGTTTGGTTTTGGGAGACAGCGTGAGGATTGGCCCTTCCAGGGGTCCCCCTCCTCCTGGCCTTGCCGACAGCCACGATAAACCCTTTCACCACTCGAGGCTCTTCCCCCTCCCCCTCATTCTCTATTGTGTGTTAACAAGAGCCCTGATTTGGGGATGCTCCAGCAATTCTGTGGTTCCAAGTAAGAGTCTCACGCCTGTCTTCACTTTCCCCTGTTCCCTGAAAAAGAATCCCAGCTCCTGGAAGGCTCAGGAAATTGTCCTGGGAGATGGATTCAGAAAACAAAGTGCCATATGCTTCATGGGTACCATCAGACCCGTTTACTGGCGCGGCCACAGTCTGTGCTGTCCCCCTCTCGGTGGCCCCATGGTCACCGTGGAGAAGAGAAGACACACAGCACGTTGACACCACCCGCCTGCCGCTCCCGCGCTGCTCCTTTATGGGCATTTGACAGAGACTGTTGTTGGTCCAGTGTCTGTTCACCTCCAACTGGACACGGGGTGTTGGGGCGACCCTTCTGCTGTCAGGAAACCCCTCCGTTCTGTCCTTTTGCCAGGCTGTCACCCAGCAAGGCACTTCCTACCTCTTGAATTCAGAATGCAAGCCATTCCCAGCATAATGGGAACAGGAAGAAGCATCTCTCCGGTGAGTGTGGCCTCCCACTCAGCTTCCAGCCCTGCCACTTGCAGAGACCCTGCTACAGGGCCTTTCACAAGCCACGTTTCCTTTTCAGTCTTCTGTTCCCTCAGCTGTGAGGGAAGGTCCTGGTTCCATACCAGCCACACTTAGCCAGGGTTAAGGATATACATGGCTTCTTCCTCTCCCGCAGGCCCCAGGGGGCACCTGGGCTGTGTATTCTCTGGAGCAAACTAGAGCGCTTCTGTTGTGGGTGACCCACGAGCTGTGGGACCCTGGGTTCCTCACAGAGGCTCAGATGCTTGAGTTCTGTCTCATGGGCCAACTGCATACCCCTGTTGAGAAGCTGCTTAGATGGTACAGCGTTCACATCCTAGCTCTCCTGGTCACCACCAAACCTGAGACGCACTCCCCAGCTCTGAAGGGGTCCTCACAGCCTCGGCTCCAGTGGGGTCAGGGTTTGGTCCTTCTCTTCGTCTCCATTTTCTGTCCCTCATGACCCCCCCACCCCACAGAGCTCCACCCACATCACCCTGCACATCACACCTACCACCCAGTGGGGTGCCTGCCTCTCGGCGGCCCCTCAGTCAGTGTTGGATGAGGAAATGAAGGATGGACCCTTTGTGGCTTCCCCATCACCTGTGGGGTAAATCTCCGCTCTTTCAGAGGTGACCCCAGTTCCTTTTCTTCCTGGCTTCTCACCACTTCCTGCCTCCAACTTTACATCACATTGCTCATGATGGGAACCCTCACAGCCCAGGGCCCTGCTTCCAGGCCTCGTTCATGTTGTCACCTTGGTCTGGAATGGTTGTCCCTCCCTCAGCCTTCCCCCAACAGCGCTGTGTCCCCATATGTTGACGTCCATCACCTCCGTCTTTCTGTGATTCCTCGACTCCAGGGAGAAGGGGGTCGGCTCTACTGCGATGTAGTTTACCTTTTTCTTACAGCTGCTGCACATATAGGCACCCCATACACACTTGACTGAATATAAACTAAGGGCTAAATGAATGGTTTCATCCAAGTGAGTATGAAGCTTAAGGCAGATATTGGTTAGTTTTAGAAATATATTGTTCAGGTGAAGGGACACATTTGAAACAAGTAATAACAGAAATGGTCTTTTGGGGGACTTCCTAGAGGGCCTGGTCTTTTCAGCTAGGAAAGAGGACTCGTTTTCATTGATTTCTTGAAAATCTGAGCCAATGTTCTGGAGGAAGAATAGTTGAAATTACCCTGTGAAAGTCAGCATGGCTTTGGGGATGTGAAAGGGCCCAGGGGTCTCATTGTCCAGGTGTGAATCCTTATCCTGTTCTTTTCTAGTAGCAGCTTTGGAAACCTCGGTTTGCTTAGACATGAAATTACCCTTACCCTGGAGGGTGTGTCAGGACAAGGGCTGTCCTGGTCTCCACTCACCTGTGAGGGTCAAATGATGATTGGGGGAAGGGTTCTGTTACAGTGAAGGTGGAGAATCCCTGCAGACCCCTCAGTGCATCCATCCCAACCCAATTACTACTCTGTAGTCAGGAAGTTCAGGAAACCCAGAGCTAAAGGGTAGCAGCCTCCTTTACCCCAGGATATGTAGAGCCTTTAATAATGAGGGGGTGCAGCGTGGCGTCTCCCATGTGAAATAAGCCCTTATTCTATGAGATACTAAGAGTTGCTTCATGAAGAAGGTCGCAAAAGTTTAGCAAATGCAGAGTTGAGCAGAATGAGAGGGTACCTTTCCTGAACCTGCTTTGGGAGTCTGCCAGGACTGCCAGGGGAGGAATATATGCAACCCTTCCAGAGCCTTTTAGGCTGGTGTTCCAGGGATGGGGTTCTGAGAACCTTGTGTCTGGCAGGTCAGGCCTGACTCGTGTCCACCACCATCTTGGTCAATGCCCAGCAGGCCCTCCCGCTTGGCCACAGAGTGCTGGATCTTGGCCCAATCACAGGACACTGAACTGAGCTGTAACTCCTGATATACAGACAGAAGGCAGTGTTCTTCCCAGTCACCTTTGTCAGCTACACATTTCTCACTGAGTCCAAACTACCCCGTCCCCCACCCCGCAATTCCTTCCTCATCAGTGGAAAGTAATGAAACAATTTATGCTTATCCCTAGATTTTGAAAATTTCAGAGTCCAGCAGCATTGGGTGCTTGGCCCTTGGAACTGAATCATATTGGGTAGATTTTTGCTGGAAACCAAATGAGGTAGCAGGTTGGCTGGCTGATTCCACCATAAATTTCACCGGAGTTTCTGATTCCACTGTTTTGCCATGTTTTTTAATGTTTTAATTAATCTTTTTGAGTTCATTATGGATTCTCATGCTATTGTAAAAAATTGCATTGAAAGATCCTTCTATACCCTTAACACAGTTTCCACCAACGGCCATTGCTTGCAAAATTTCATACATACAGGATATTGACTTCAATACAGACAAGATAAACATTTCCATCCCTGGGTCATGCATTGTGCTGCCTTTTTATGCCCACACCAACTCTTTCCTGCCCCATACCTTTGGCAAGCTCTAAATCTGTTCTCCATGTATATAATTTTCATTTAAGGAATGTGATATAAATAGATGGGGAAATAGACAGGGAAGCAATGGAAACAGTGACAGACTTTATTTTGGGGGACTCCAAAATCACTGCAAATGGTGACTGCAGCCATGAAATTAAAAGACGCTTGCTCCTTGGAAGAAAAGCTATGACCAACCTAGACAACATATTAAAAAGCAGAGATATTACTTTGCCAACAAAGGTCCATCTAGTCAAAGCTATGGTTTTTTCAGTAGTCATATATGGATGCAAGAGTCAGACTATAAAGAAAGTTGAGTGCTGAAGAATTGATGCTTTTGAATTGTGGTGTTGGAGATGCGACTCTTGAGAGTTGCTTGGACTGCAAGGAGATCCAAGCAGTGAATCCTAAAGGAAATCAGACCTGAATATTCATTGGAAGGACTGATGCTGAAGCTGAAACTCCAATACTTTGGCCACCTGATGCAAAGAACTGACTCATGGGAAAAGACCCTGATGCTGGGAAAGATTGAAGGCAAGAGGAGAAGGGGAGGACAGAGAATGAGATGGTTGGATGGCATCACCGACTCAATGGATATGAGTTTGAGTAGGCTCTGGGAGTTGATGATGGACAGGGAAGCCTAGCGTGCTGCAGTCCATGGGGTCGCAACGAGTCGGGCATGACTGAGCAACTGAATTGATATAAATGGCTTCATACAACATCTCACCTTTGGGGATTGGCTTTTTTTCAATCAGTATATAATTCTCTGGAGATGCATCTAGGTCATTGTGGTGTGTATCAATAGTTGGTTCTTATTACTGCTGAGTATCCACAGTGTGAAGGGACTGTACTTGGTTTAACTGTGCATTTTCTGAGGGACATCTGGGGTGTTTGCAGATTTGGGCTAATAAGAATAAAGTGGCTTTGAGCATTTTTGTGTGAGCATAAATTTCCGTTCTATGGGAGAAATGCCCAAGGGGGTATTTGCTGCATTGTATGATACTTTTATGTTTAGATTTTTTAAGGAAGTGCCAAACTATTTCAGGGTGCCTATACTGTCTTACATTCCTGCCAGCAGTGAACAATCTGGTTCTCCACAGCATGACCAGCATTTGATATTGAGAGTATTTTTTACTTTAGCCATTCACAAGGTGTATATTGTTATTTCCTGGTGGTTTTAATTTACATTTCCCTAATGGCTAAAGATGCTGAACATCATCTCATGTACTTATTTGCCATCTGTGTATTCTTTTTTGAGTAATATCTGTTCATTTCTTTTGCCCATATTCTAATTGGATTGTTTGGGGATTTTTGCCATTGAGTTTTGAGAGTCTTTTATTTATTCTAGATAATAGCTCTTTGTTGGATGTGTTGTTTGAAAATATGTTCTCCTAGTCTGTAGTTTGCCTTTTCATCTTAACAGGATCTTTCCCGAAGCAAATGTTTTCAATTTTGGTAGAATTATAGTATGTTAATTTTTTAGTTTATGAATTGTGCTTGTAGTATCAAATTTAAAAAATTGGTCTAGCTTGAGATCCCAAAACAGATTTCTCCTATGTCTTTTTCTAAAAAGTCTTTAGTTTACATTTGACATTGAGGTTCATGATGATACATATTTTAAAACCTGAAGCATAGGAGAAAATTGAAGCTTGTGGTTTCATGAAAGGAAGAGAGCTAGAGTGGGAACCCAGAAGGGGTGAGATGCTGAAGTCGGTGCCACTTTGATGTCGTAGCAAGTCTTATCCCCCTAGTGTGGGTAAGAAGGACTATTTTAGAAGCCAACTCCTTAATCCCGCCCATGCTCATCCTCCACCCTCCCAGAGTGCAGTCAGGTCGCATGCTGAAGGCTTGGGAAATTGCGTGGTAAGAGATATACTAAATCATATGATCGGGAGATCAGAAGTCTTCCAGATGGGGCAGGAAGCAGGCCCGGCTTTATTTGTAAAGGCCCATCAGTGGTGTCAGTCTCTGGAGGCGGGAGGGTCTCAGCTTAGAGGCCACAGCCAAGTGCTGAAGCAGCTTCCTCCACGGCTGGAGCTGCAGAGCTGCTGCAGTGCTGGCAGGCAAGCCACGGACAGCTGGCAGTGACCACCGGCGGGGCGGGGGGGCAGGATGCAGTCTCAGGAGCACCCCAGCAACCACAGGCCCGTCCCTGTCCTCGTAGCCACGGGCCGTCTCCAGAGAGCAGCGTGGCCCGGAGCCAGAGGGCAGCTGGACTTGCAGGCTGTTAGCTGGGGGACCCCAGAGCCGCAGTGTACCCTCTGTGGAGGGTGGAGCAGGGGGTGTCTCCTGCTCCATGAGAAGTACCCAGTTCTGTCTTGTGATACGGACTGCCTGAGGATGGAAGAACCGCTTTTGAAGTCCTATTTAGGGCCTGCATTCGTCATCTTAAACATAAATAGAAAGGTTTGGTGGGGCCTTGCAGCAACTGCATGCTGATGTGCTATGGGTTGAGGGTCTGGGGTGTGTGTGTGTGTGTATGAGTGTGTGTGTGTATGGGTGTGAGAGGGACGGTGGGTAGTGGCAGAATGTGCACTTCCTCCACGTGTAGTCGGGCGCTGCCTCCTTTGGAATCACAGGATCAGGGGTGGCCCTTGTGGATGCTGGGAGGAGGGGGAGGCACAGGGTCCTGTCCAGAGAAGCCCGCTTCCCCAGGGTCATTCTACCCGTTTCTGTTAACAAGGCGGCTCCACACGCAGGTGGGAGGGTGGCACGAGGAGTCGTGTTGGGCTCCAGTCCCACTGCACCGCTTCCTGTTGGTTAGCCTTCCTACACCTCATCCCCCGCATCTGTGAAATGGGGATGGTAACAGGGTCCACCTCGGGTTGTCATGAAGATTGAATGAGCTGAACCAGAGCCTGATTCCTAGTGAGCACAAATGGAACGCTAGATGTGTCAGTCCTCCTCCAGCTCCTGTATCTCCTGAGAATGAAGTACGTGCCTCCTTGGTGGCTCAGCGGCCAGTCAGCTCCGTGTCCTGCCGTTTGCTCTGGCAGGTGGCGTGCACAGCCTCCTGAGCACCTGAGTCCTTTGGACAGCCTGGTGGCCGAGGCTGCAATGGGAGCCCAGCCCAGAGAGGGACGAGGTTAGGTTTCCTTTGGAAATGCTGAGTGAGGCCTCCATGTTGTTCCTGTGCAGTGGTTACATTTTCTCAAGTCTTGAGTAGTGAGGTGGATGGGAAGGAAAAGCCACCACCACTACGAGGAGCTCCTGACACAGCCTGTTGGTCTCAGATCCCTGAGGACCCCCGTGCTCCCCCAGCCCCACCAACTGCAGACCAGCATCAATGGGCCCTGGGGAGGGGTGCTTGCTCTGTGCAAGCCAGCAGCTCAATCGTGTCGCCTGGCAGGGAGCCAGCTCACCCAACTCTCGTTCTGGGGAGCCATCAGTTATAGAAGTACCCACCGCAGCGTCTTCACGTCCTCGGGGGAGGGGGGGGTTGTGTGGACATCCCTTGTTTGAACCTTGCATTCATGGATGCTCTGACCTCCTGGGTTCTGATCACTGCCTTCTCTCCATCTTTCCCACCTTTCTTTGCCAGGAATGGTAGCCTAGCCCCTCGAATCTAGAAGAGTCTGTGCCTCTAACTCCTGGTTAGGCTTGTCCTGCAGAGCCTCCTTGAAAAATATGAGAAACTTGGCGAGTCCATTCAGCCTTCAGCCATGCAGCACTGATGGGCCCCTGACTGATGTTGGGGTGTGTGGCTCCATGTGACTCGGCCTGACAGCCAGGCCCCTCCCCATTGAGATGCAGAGGATCATACCTGTGTGGTGGGGTGTGCAGGGAGCAGGCCGCCAGGGCAAAGGGAGAGAAGGAGGAAAAAAACAAGGGGCTTGATCAACTCACGTAGAGGGGAAGATAAAGCCCAGAGGGGCCATGTCGACTTTGACCAGAAGAGAGAAGCTCTCTGGGCACTTCTGACCCGGGGTGCCGCTCTGTGGGTGGGAGTTCAGGTGGAGTGGCTCTCTGTTGCTGACTTTTCCATGTCCCGGTCCAGCTTCGTGCTGCCCCGCGCTGCCCAGATCCAGGGCAGGTTACCTCCCTGTGGTCACGGAACCAAGTCCCCAGCCAGCCCTTAGAAGCGCCTGCCAGTATGAAATGGCCAGCCATCTCCCAGGGGAGCACAGTCCAGATGTGACCCAAAAGGCGTCCTCAGGTCAGCTTGTTGGGTTGGAACTCCCTGCTGGAATTTCTCCTCCTCCTTTTTCGCTGTAGCTGAGGCAGGATTGGGGAAGGGTCTTTGTGGCAGTGACAGAGATCCTGGTTAGGGCCAAGCAGCCCTCCCTGCTGTTGGAGGTGGGGCAGGGGTCTGTTGGCTACTTCATGACGAGTAGAGGCGTCATCTGCACCAACCCCAGCTGATCAGTGAATATTCAAGGTCAGTTTGAACTTGGGAGATAGATTCACACGGTCAACCTGAAAGTCCATGGTGTTTGAAATTTTCTTCAAAGGTTATCAGTTAGCTTCCCAACTAGAAAGTTGATTCTACCTTACACCTCTCACATTTTTCCTTAGAAAATTTTTAATTGAATAGTGGATTTTGCCTCAGAGTAGTTGTTTTTTTTTTTCTTTCTGATTAACATTCCTTTGTTCGTGAATGTGGTAGCAGATATGGGAGACTGAGGTAAAGTTGTAAGTCGTTCGTTTCTTCAACAGATTTATAAAAATTTTACTTTATACTGGAGCTAGTTGAAAAACATGTTGTGTTTCAGATGTGCAGCAGAGTGATTCAGTTATACAGATACATACATGGATTCTTCTTCAGATTCTTTTCCCATTTAGATTATTTCCCATTTAAATTATTATATAATATAGAGCAGAGTGCCCTGTGCTGTGCAGTAGGTCCTTGTTGGTAATCTATTTTAAATACAGCAGTGCGTACCTGTCAATCCCAGACTCCCTAGCTATCCTTCCCTGCCACACTCCCCCCAGTACCCATAAGTTTGTTCTCTAAGTTTGTGAGTCTTCACCAGATATTGATTGTCCTTTCTGTCCTCCACGTGGTCCTAGGTGACTAAATCCCTGCCCTTGTGTAGCTTGTATTCTAATGATGTGATGATCTTGGGACTACTTAATACCTTAGGAAGTTTCGTTTTGTTCTGTTTATAATTAATAGACTTTTAGAGCAGTTGTAGGTTTACAGGAAAATGGAGCAGAAAACACAGAGACAGCCCTTATAAACCCTGCCCCCTCTCTGGTTTCCACTGTTTACATATTGCATTAGTGTGGTGCTTCGTTATCATTGATGGACCAGCGTTACTGCATTATTGTTAACTAAACCTACAGTTTTCATGAGGGTTCACTATTTGTGTAGTACTTACTGTGGGCTTCCGCAAATGTCTTGGGGAATGTATTCACCATTACAGTGTCACACTAAATAGTTTCCTTGCCCCAAACATCCCATGTGCATCACCTGTTCATTCTCCTCTCCTCCCAACCCCCTAGCCACCACTGCTCTTTCTCCTGTCCCTGCAGTTGGGCCTTTTCCAGAAGGTCGTGTATTAGGAATCATACAGTAGATTGCCTTTTCTGGTTAGCTTCTCCCACTCAGCAATGTGCGTTTCCTCAGGAGGTCTTGTTTTTGTCCTGTGCTTGTAGTTTGGATTAGATCCTGACGACTTGGAGTCCTTTGTGACTTGGGTCGCTTTCGACTCCAAAGAACTGTAGTGGCCGACCCTTGACTGTGCCTAAGTTGCTTCATTCCAGATGCTGGGCTTCCAGCTGCATGTGAATAAGCTGGTGGGTGGGAGAACCAAGCATGATCTGGTGCACCAAGGTGCCTGGGGACCTCCGATCCCCTTCACAGAGTTCATTGGAACAGTCTGTTGAAGATCCCAAGGGGAAAGTGACCCTTAAGGAAGTGAACAGGTCAGAAGGTCGGCTGACACAGGCCAGTCCTGCCTTTCAGAGTGGCTGACCCCGCCTGGCGGAGGCTGTTTATCCCGCCACTGGACCGCTCTTGTTTTTTATCCGATCTCCACCTGAATAAACAGATCCGGAACGTCATCTGCAGCCAGGCTGAGAATCGCGCCAAAATTCCCCAGGGAACTGGTGATTCACCAGCAGCGGGTGGGGGGAGAGGGAGTGAGCAAGAGACAGAAGGAGACCTGCTTTTTCGGAGTCTCATTTCCTGTCCAGAAAATAACCCAGGCTGGGCCCTTCTCACAAGGCACTGGTTTCTTGGAGCAAATTATCAATTTATGCAATAAAACAGATGGTTTGGGTTTTCATTTTTAAGATGATGAATGCAAAGCAGCCTAGTGAGAGGGTGATGCTTTTAAATGTCATTCTGAGAAGAGAAACTTATCCTCAAGTTGGCCTAGGAAAGCTCTTCTGAATTCATGGGTTGTTTAAAAAAATCTCTTTATTTTCAAGATGCTTATGGGCATTGGTCCCAATGACGGGCATGTTTGAAGTTTTCTTGCCGATTTTGAGGCTTAGAATTACTCATTCTCTTTTTTTCCCCCTTTTTTGGTGCTCCATTAAGCCCCTACTTATAATAAAATTACTCTATTTGACTCCTGAACAAGATTAGATTGAGCTTTGTTATGCTGTGTGGTCCCAGGCTATATTCCTAATGCTTTACATGGGGGAAGGGTACTGGAAAAGAGACACATGGGGGCGGTGGCATCTCAGAATGTGGTTGAATGAGCCAGCATGAAACATGGCACTTGGATCAAATGACTTTTCAGATTCATTTCAGCCCTGAGGGATTTGGTTAAAAGGAATGTACCAATGTCTGCAAAGGCTGAACATAAATGTGTAGCAACACCACCCTAGACGCTGATGCATGCTAGACCTGCAGGCAAGTATGCACTGAAAGATACGTGCAAAAGGCACGTCGCTGTGCATGAATGTGGTTTTTGCAGTAACCCAAACTGAAAGTAGCTCAGTATCCATCGGCAGCAGAATGGAAAATAAATTGCTGTAGAGAAGTACTACACAATGATGAAAAAGAGTAAAGTCCTGCTAATGCAACAGCAAACAAGATGTTTGTTTCTTGGCAAGAAAGCTATGACAATCCTAGATAGCGTGCTGAAAAGCAGAGACAACTCTGAAAGGTCCGTATAGTTAAGGCTATATGGTCTTACCAGTGGTTATGTATGGTTGTGAGAACCGGACCCTAAAGAAGGCAGAGCACCAAAGAATTGATGCCTTCAAAGTGTGGTATTGGAGAGGACTGCTGAGAGTCCCTTGGACAGCAAGGAGAGCAAATCTATCAATCTTAAGGGAAGTCAGCCCTGAATATTGTTTGGAAGGACTGATGCTGAAGCCGAAACTCCAGTATATTGGTCATCTGATGCAAATAGCTGACTCATTGGAAAAGTCCCTGATGCTAGGGACAGTTGAGGGCAGTAGGAGAAGAGGGCGTCAGAGGATGAGATGGCTGGATGGCATCACCAATGCAATGGACTTGAACTTAGGCAAACTTTGGGAGATGGTGAGGGACAGAGAGGCCTGGTGTGCTGCAATCCATGGGGTTGCAAAGAGCCGGACACGACTGGGCAAGAGCATGGAGGGGTCTCATGTGGAGCGAAAGCAGCCAGATACAGAAGAGTAAGTATGGACTGATTTCATGTAGATGAAGCACAGCAATAGGCAAAGTTAATCACAGGTGATAGAAATTACGGTTGCCTTGGAAAGGAATAAATGACAAGGAAAATGACAGGAGGAAGCCTGCTGGGATGTTGAAAGTGTCCTGTGTCTGTCGTGTGCTTACGTGAGTGCAGGCACTTTATTAAAATGCCTTGAACTCTATGTTGATCATTTATGCACTTCTCAGTATGCCTGTGATATTTCATTAAAACATTTGCAAACAGAACAGCGCCCTCCCCCACCAACACATGGCCTGTTGTATAGTGCTATATTTTTCAACAAAGGAGAAATCATGATCTTCTTGTTTGTTCTTGAATGATGAATATCTTTTAGCCCTTGCTGAAATTCAGTTGAACCCCCGAGGTAGCCATCAGGGCTACTCTGCCCAGCACTGAGTTTTGCGCTAAATCATTAATACTTGGCGTGCACCTTCATCCTCCTCACTGTGATCAGATCTTGGAGCACCTGCTCCAGGCGGGGCATGGGGCTAGGTGCAGAGTCACAGGAGTTGTTCCAGGGCAGCACAGTGATGGGCCAGGTGCAGAGCGCTGCGGGTGCTCCAAGGCTGCAGGGTGTGCCGTTTGATTGACCATGTCTGCCAAGGTCACTCTGGGGAATGGACTGGGGCAGGGATGGGAATGGCGGCAGGTGTGTTACATCTTTCCCTCCATTTCCGGGCTAGATTGTGTGCAGCTGTTTCTTAGCCAGAGGTTCAAATGAGGTGAGAGCTATAATTTGAATTTTGCTGATTATTAGATGCGTGATTTTAAGGTAACATTATGGAAGACTTGCTGTTTGTAGTAATAGTCCCCATTGCAGGAGTTGACCACTGTGAGTCACGACACTTGTCTGGGAGAGCCCAGGGCATACCTGCTTAGAGTCAGGACTGCTATGTTGGCTAGCTTCGGTGTGTTTCTTTTTGCCTCACTGGAAGAACTGAGAAGAGTGAGGACGCACAAGTGTGAATCTGTTCTCAGATCACCCTGTCAGCCTGCCTGCTCCACTGGCCCCAGTCAGGAGCCTGGATCTTCGTCCGAGGTACATAATAAATGGTGTAAACTTAGGTTCCATTTCACTTCTTGAAGGGGTAGAGAAGGCATCGGTGGGTAAGGCATGGATTAGTGAAGTCTGACCTGGGCACTGGAGGGAGTACTGTAGGTTCTCTCTGTTGCAGTGAGGCACTTAGCCTCATTTTGCAGGTGATTAAACCAGATCCAAAAAGAGTGATTTGCACATAGTTCTAAAGCCAGAATTAGAATCAGAGCTAGAATTAGAGTCTGGGTCCCTGTCCCCAGAAACCCAAACTAGTTGCTGAAGTATAGACCAGGGGTCAGTAAACTACAGGGGGGCAAATCTGGCTCACAGCTTGTTTTTGTAAATAAAGTTTTATTGGAACACAACCACACTCATTGGTTTACATATTGGCTACTTTTACACCCCAGTGTCAAAATTGAGTTGTCATGACAGAAACCAAATGACCCCGATAGCCTAAAATATTTAAAATCTGGCTCATTATAGAATGCGTTGCTGACACCTGGTGTAGACAGTAGGTGCATAATTTCAGCAACCAGCAATAATCCATTTGACCCCTCTTGACCCTGCCTTCTTTGATCTCCTTGCCCTTTCTTCCTGGCTGTTATCTGTGACATGAGATCTTTCTCACCGCTCACAGGACTACCATATAAACCCCAGTTTACAGAACTGTACTGGAACAGTCACACTTACGATAAAAACTTTTAAATGTTGGTTTCAAATGCCTCGATCTGTTTTCCTGTCTAATTTACCATCAGCTCTGAGAACATGGCCAAGTGGAGAGAGCTTATCTTGCCGCTCTCAGCCTTTGAAGCCTGATTTTATTTGTGAAGCCTTTAACAGGTGTTGGTTTAATAGACTTCTGCTGTATTTTCTGTGCCCCAGAGGGCAGCCCAAGGGGGAAAGCAACCCGGGATGGACATGCAGGCGGCGTGGTCTGCCTCCCACCCCCCCAGTCCCTGTCACCAGTAGAGGTTCTCGCGTGGCACTGCCCCCTCCCCTCCCCTCTCCTCCGTCTTTGTAAACCTAAGGGCATCGCTTTGCAGCTTGTCTGCACTGTTCTCTTCTTTCCATCCAGAGTATCCTTAAGAACTAGAGCTTCCTCTGCCTTGTTTGCTGAGCTTGGCTCCCCTCGCCCTCTGCAGACTCATCAGTCACTCAGGCCTTTGGGAGACTGGCTCAAAGCAGGCCAGGCTGAGACCGATGACGCAGACCGTCTTTGCTGACCTGGGGAGAGGCGGCCAGCATTCACATCTAGCCAAGCTTAGGCGAAGGCTTGCGGATTGAACCTGGGGTGGTGCACTTAAAATTCTGCCTAGAGAGCCTTTCAGATGGACTGGCAGTTCCTCCTCCCCTGGGCTCGCGTGCTGGCTCCTCTCGTGTCCCAGCTGGGCTGACCGCAGGCAGAGTCCCAATGTCTTCAGCTGTAAAGCAGAGATGATGGTGAAGTAGAGTACCTTCCTTGTGAGATCACAGTGTGATTTCATGGAGCCATCACCAGGGCCTGGGACATACAGGTGTCTAGTAACTGGTCGGCTGTTGTCAAGAAGAGCTTGGACAAAGATTCAAGAGATAACAGTGTTGACTGTGGGCCTTCTTGAAAACTGGACAGTTAGTTACATTAAAGGACTGATAGGGACCCTCACGGTCACATGGCAGTAAAAACAGGTGGAGTTTTAGAAAAGTAGGACACCCCTTGAGGGGGCGTGGGAGGCTGCCCCTGCCTACTGGCTGTTGCTCTAACCTAGAGGGATGCGTGTCCGGAGGGGGTGTCCCGAGGGAGTGGGGTTTGGTGGGTTGGGTTAGGGGTGTGGGCCTGAGTCCCACTTGCTACAGGAGTGAGAAAGGGGATTGTTAGGGACCCATCAGATCTCTAGGACCCCCCTGAGTCCTGCAGAAGCTTCAGTCTGGGATTTACTTTGAAGCACAGCGCCCCAAGGAGCCCTGTCTCTCAGTGTCAGGGTTTTTCTACATTCTCCAGCTGGAACAGACTCATGTCATGCATGAAGCTAAGAGTGAGAGCTCTGAGCCAGCTCTTCGCTCCCTAGAGAGGAATCGGTCCTGCCCGTTTGCATTGTAATGTGGCAGACAAATAGGAAACCATATTCCTTCTCTTTCCAGAGCACCTCCCACAAACTGGATACTGTTCCTTGCTCTGAGGATACAAATATGGCTAATAAAAACAAGAACTCATTGTACTTTATTGAGTACATGCTTCATGTCAGGTCATGTCAGCCCAAGGGGCATAGAACTTGACACCCACTTGATTGCAGTTCACACCTGTAAGGGGTGTATGGGGATTCAGACTGAGGCAGAGCTCTGCTCGCGGCCTGTTCTTCAGTGCTGTGGCATGTTCCAGCCCATGAAGAATAGCTGGCCTTGGGTGAAATTGCTGGGGTCCACAGAAACATCTAACAAGATGTGATTCTTGCTCTGTGAGAGAAGGGAGACAGAGCTGCGGGGTCAGCTTTCCTGAACATGAGGAATTTGGGAAGAGTTTAATCAGGGCACTGGGCTAGAGTCTAGAGCAGAGAGACCAGACCTGGGGGAGAAGATGACGCACAAGAAGCTCTGAAGTCACCGTGGGCTGGGTCATTTGCCTCTGAGCAGAGCTGCTACAGAGCAATTGGCAGACTCTTTCCTTCATGTTTCTTGGTTATACTCATCTGCTTGCATGGTTTTCTCCTACTTAAATGTTGTGGAATGCTGTGCTTCAGTTGTGTCTGACTCTTTGCGACACTATGGACAGTAGCCCGCTAGGCTCTTCTGTCTGTGGGATTCTGTAAGCAAGAATACTGGAGTGGGTTACCATTTCCTCCTCCAGAGGATCTTTCCAACCCAGGGATCGAACCCACGTCACTTTCGTCTCCTGCATTGTCAGGTGGGTTCTTACCTCTAGTGCCACCTACTTAAATGTTCAGGTGAGTCCCAGATCTGTATCTAGGTTCAGCCTTTCTGAATTCAGTCTGTATTCATTCTTTGTGATTCCTTCAGCAAGTATTTACTGAGGACGTACTGTGTACCTCACACTATCCTAGTGGTTGGAGACACAGTAGTCAAAACAGATGAACATCTCTGCTTTCAGGGAGCTGCATCCTGATGGGAGAGATGTTAAAGTAGAAATAAACTAAATACTGGGAGTATTAGATGATAGAAATATTACGAGAAATAAAGCTGGCAAAAGAGTGGAAAGTGTGAATGAGTGTCTGTGTGTGTGGCTGCGTGCGTGTATTTGTATGTGTATGAGGGAAAGAAATTAGGAGTCAGAGGCTTATAGTTTTTAGAGAATGTTGCTCAGGCCACCTCATTGAAAAGATGACATGTGAACAAAGATGGAAAGGAAGTAAAGGCATGGGACCTGCGAATCTCCGGGGGAAGAGCATTCCAAGAGGTGGAAAAGGCATTTGCAAAGATCCTGAGGCAGGATCCTGCCTGCTGCGACCAAGGGCCAGCATTCTGGGCAAGGTACAAGGCGGAAGGGCAGGAAGTGAGGCAGCAAGGCAGGTGTGTGGCAGCTCACGTGCGCCTTGGAGGCTGTTGTGTGGACTTAGTCCTGAGTGAGACACAGAGCTGTTAATCTAGTTTTAGACAAATACACGTTGTGAGTTGCTTTTTTTTTTTTTTCTTTGTTTTGTTTGTAAATTGTAGTCATATATATACACATTGCATATAATGTACCATCTTAATCGTTTAGGTGTACAGTTGCATAGTGGTAAGTACACTCGTGTTGTGTAACCAGTCTCCAGAGCTTTCTCCATCTTGGAAAATGAAAACTCCACCCCTATTAAACCACTCCCCATGCCCCAACCCCAGCCCCTGGCAACCAGCACCACTCCACTTTCTGTCTCGATGCATGTGACTGCTCTGGGTACCTCGTGGAAGTGGAATCGTGAGGTGTTTGTCTCTTGTGACCTGCATTTTTCACTTACTGTAGTGTCCTAGGATTCATCCATGCTGTGATGTGTGTCAGAACGTCCTCTCTAAGGCTGAATAACAGTCCACCACACGTGTACACCTGTCGGTGTGTCCATCCATCCATACATTCATCCACTGACGGAGGTGCTTCACCTTTTGGCTACTGTGAGTGATGCCGCTGTGAATGTGGGTGTACAGATCCCTGTGAGGCCCATGTTCATTTCTTTTGGATGGATACCCAATAGAATTGCTGGGGCCCCTGCTGGTAATTCTGTGCCTAGGTTGTGGAAGATCCACCGTACCGTTGTCTTCAGCAACTGTGCCAGGATCCCAGCTTCCCCACACCCTCTCCCACACTTGCTGTTCCTGTTTTGTTTGTTTTGTCTTTAGTAGTGGCCATGCTGTAGGTTTGGGGCTCTAACTCATTGCGTTTCCCTGACAGTCTGTGATGTTGAGTATTTTTTCACGTGCTTATTTGTTTATCGTCTTCGGAGAAATGTCTCTTCGAGGCCTTTGCCCATTTTTTGTTCAGCTTGTTGGGGTTGCTTGTGTGGTGGTCGCTGAGTTGTAGTTCCTGTGTGTTCTGGGTATTTTCTCCTTATCAGATGCATGTGCAAATGTTTCTTCCCGTTCTGAGAGATGCCCTGACAGGATTTCTCTGGATGTTGAGTTGAGAGTAGGCCAGAAGGGGGTAAAGATGGAAGGGGTAGCCCATTAGCTCGTTGTTGTTGTTCTGTACTTGCTAAGTTGTGTCTGACTCTTTGTGGCCCCAGGGACTATAGCCCACCAGGCTTCTATCCATGGGATTTGCCAAACAAAAATACTGGACTGGGTTGCCATTTCCTTTTCCAAGGGATCTTCCTAACCCAAGGATCGAACTTACGGCTCCTGCCGCATCTCCTATGTTGTAGGCAGATTCTTTACCACTGAGCCACCAGGAAAGCCAAGTTACCTGGTTTTCTTAACGTTTCTGAACTAGAAAATTTAGCGTCACCATTCTGTGGTGCCCTCACCCTGTGGACCCTGTCTCTGTTGCCACCACCTCTCACCTGGGCCCCTGGGACATAGACGCCCTACTCCTCAGAGGCTCTTGAGGCCTCGCCTGATGTCCGTCTGCTTCTGCCCCGCCTGTCTCTTGCCTGCATCCACACCTGCCCCCCACCCCGGAGCTGGCCCCCACAGCCTCTTCCAGGCAGAATCCTCCCCAGCTCCCCTCTCCCTCCTGGCAGACCTCACCCATCCTCACTCCCACGCTCCGTTGTTCCCCATCTCCATGGCTGCCTCTTCTGCTCAACAGGGAACTCTTTCCAGCGTGTGAAAGAGACCCGTCTTCATCACAGCATCCTTCCTCCAGCCTGGGCCTGGCACAGAGCGGGGCCCAGAACGTGTTTGATTCGGTGAATAAATACACAGATGAGAAAGAAGAAAGAAGGTGTAAGATGAAAGCGACAGGGAAGCCTGAGCGGGGGAGCGCTGGGGGTGGCCTGCAGCTGTCTCGTGGCCGCTCGGGCTGTGTACGGTCGGTCCCTCTTTGTGCGACTTGGGGCCAGCGGCACCCCTCCCCTTCTTTCCTTAGACCTTCTTTTTCCTGGCTCCCTGGTACTGCATTCAGAGTTCCTGGATGAGGCTCAACTCTGTTCCCTTTATTTCTCCTTCTTTTTTCCCATACTTTACATAATAAAGGTTTCCTTTTCTATTCTTTTTTTTCTTCCTTTTTATTTGGGAGTCAGAAAACTGAAGAGACTATCTTTATTAAGAACTTAATAAAGAACTCAAAGGAAATAGTTTGGCGAGGGGAGCATGGAGGGAAAAAAGTGGCCTTTCACTCCAGGGAGATTCTGCTGTGCGTAAAGGGAGCTGTACCCTCGTAAATGGGTTTTCGGGTTCAAGGCCTGGGAAAGATGGGAAGAAAACAAAGGCATCAGCGAGAAGGCCCAGAGCTTCTGGGAAAGAGGGCCTTGTTTATGCCTGTTGGAACCGATTTGGTCAAGTGTTTGTTTAAAAGAGATGCCACTTGGTGAGCGACGCCTGGCTCCCTGTGTCGTGTTCGGGACTGCTTGGATTGGCTGGAGCCCCCGACACTGTTTACTCAGAAGCTGGCCCTAGTGAGCGCGTGGAACCAGAAGCACAGCGCCCAACTCCACGGGGTCTGAAATATCTGGATACCAGGATCTGGGCTGTGGCAGCTTGAATCCGCTAGGCAGAGCCAGACCTACAAGGGGACTGGCCTGCTCCTTCCAGCCGTGGTTGGCATTTGTCAGATTTCTGCTGATTAATAAATACTGGTTGGTGGGTGAGACAGTGGTATTTTTTAGAAAGAGGATTCAAGGACAAATACGTCTCGGAGGGAGGTGAACACTGAACACATATATGAACATCTGCCAAACACAGCAGTGTGGTTCAGGTGGGACCATTCATATCCCTAAAGTAAGGGGGTGTGGCCCCATCTTCCAGATGAGGAAACTTGAGGAACTGTCAAGAGGGTGGGGTCAGAGATGCAGGGGGTTCGATTCCAGTTAGACCCAGTGCTGAATTCCTGTCTCCCTTATTAGGCTGGCAGGATTGTGCACTTTTTTTTTTTTTAATCCCTTGTGCCTGTCGACACGCCTGGTACATGGTAGGTGTCGGTAAAATGTGAAGTGTGTAATGATGCGCTCAGTTGGATTAAATTGGATGCTGGGCTCTGGTGCCTGCATTCTTGTGAGTGATGGGGCTGGCCTGGATTCTGAAGATTCTAGACACAAGCAGCCTCAAAAGCTGGCTGGTTGCATGGGGCACATCCTTTGTGGGGAAAGTGTACCAGTGAGTTCTGAGTTCTGGTCATGCCAGGCTGCTCTCCACATGGCCAAAATATCACTCCCATGTTCCTGTCCTTGGGGAGAGCAGTCTGGCTTAGAACTTGGGCAGGCAGACTTGCCACAGGCAAAGAATTTAATGCTCTGTCTAGCTTCCGGCCTGCAGGTAATAACCCGATGCAAGAAGGATGGGACGCCTCATTTGCGAGTGTCATAGCATTTGTAATTCTCTGAAACTGCAGGGGAAAAAATGTCTAGAAGTGTTGAGGAAAATAGTTTCTTTGCAAAATGACATGTTGGACTCACCTGCCCTGTGTGTTTTAGGCAACACAACAGGATTCGCAGCGTGGAGGGGAGTCAGCTGAAGGCTTACCTTTCCTTGCAAGTGTTGGACCTCAGCGCCAACAACATCACAGAGATCCGGAGCACCTGCTTCCCACATGGACTGCCCCTCAAGGAGCTGTAAGTGCGTCGGGTCTGCCCGCACTGCCCAGGTCTGGATGCTGGTGGATGCCGGGCTGAGTCTGTGGGCTAGGCACATGCCTGCCATCTGTGCCCTCAGCAGGGCAGGGGCCCCAGGTCCACATTTTCAGCATGTCCAAGTCAGCGGTGCTGTTCTGACTACACGTGGGCGAGGGAGCTGACCTGGGGACAGACCATCTCAGAGCACCATCTTGCGCTAAAACGCATGGCTGTGTGGACCACAAAGCCGGGTTTCTTTCTCCTTCTGGGGGCTGCCCCCTAGGCGAGCTTAGAGAAGAGGTGGGGAGTAGTTAGGTGAGTGACAGCAGAGGGCAGCCTCTCTGCAGAGACCCCACCAGCCAGTGCCTACCCATTCTCTGAGTGCTCTCGACCTGCTTCGTCAGATTGTTGGTCTGTTTCTGTTCTGCCCTGTCTCACGCCCGCTGATGGCAGACAGAAGAAAAACAGTCAAAACCTAGTTAACCCGCTGCTTGTTGGTAGGAGAATGTTATTTTAGGGAAGAAACTGAAAACTCAGGCTAAAGAGGTGTCTTCAGATGACATGCGAGCTCTCATCTCTTGGGTTACCACTGAGTACTCTAAGGGTTGTTTGTGAGGTTGGTTTATGGGTCATTGTGACCCATCAGTTCAGAGACCAAGGCCAGGCGCACAGATTTTTGAGATGTCCGAGGAGCAGAACAGTCTCTTTCTTAGGATGCATCAAGGTGCCCGAGGTGGAAGCGGGAGGCCTTGGCCAATCCTTCAGTTGATGGAGTGGTGCTCAGCCCCCTGTGGGGCTTCCGAAGGAGGTCCACCGGCCACCCACCACCACCCTGCTTGGGACAAAAACACCTCCCCTGCTGAACTGCCTCGCAGTGACCTTCTCTCTCTCTGCACGAAAGCAGGGGGACTCTCTGTTTTGGCAGAAGCTGGCCAGTGTATCTTCATCACACAGAATGTTCTTCTTTAATCTGGAGTGTTAAGAACAAACAGTCCAGCTCCGTTTGCGAAGAATCCTCACATGCCCTGTGCTGGGCCTCTGCCGGGTGGAGATGATGAATGCCTCCTTCCCTTACCAACTCTGATGTAGAAAATTCTCTCTGGTCTTTTCTCTTTTGTTTAAGGCACAACAAGCAGAATTGGTCCAGGGAAGGTGGAAGGAAAAGTGTTGTGGCCCCATTTCCTTTCCCTCTCCCCCGCTGGGAACCATTCGTGTGCAGTTGTCCTTCACTAGAATGTTTCTCTGACACATTTGAAATGATTAAAATGAAATGTTTTATGTACATTTAGAAGTCATACAATGGGATCCACTTCAGAATTAAAGGCCATTTCCCCAAATTGTGAAACCCTCTCTGACCTTGCCTCACAGTGGACTTTCTGCTTCCTAAGGCTCTTCTCACCAACCTTGAACCCTGAGCCTTGGGTTGTGACTGGCAAGGAGGGACTCCTAAGCAGCCCAGCTAGAGTGGAGGCCATTGACTTCCCTCCTGGAGTAGTCACCCTGACTGAAAGCGGGGTGAGCACTGGGCTTGAACAAGCCAGGCCTCTGTCACGTCTGAAGACGGTCCTAACACCTGAGGCTGGGAGTGGAGATGGGCTTTGCAGCATCAGGATGACAGATGTCTCATTGGAAACCCAGCCTGCTGGGTGTGTTGTAGCTTATTTTCCCAACTCACCTAGGTCTGGTGTCTGTAACAAGACAAGGAAGGCCTCCTACTGACCCCTGCATTTTCTCTCCTGAATCCTTCCAGCAACCTGGCAAGCAACCGGATCAGCACCCTGGAATCAGGAGCATTTGATGGTCTGTCACGGTCACTGCTAACGCTTCGGTTGAGCAAAAACAGGATCACCCAGCTTCCTGTGAAAGCATTCAAGTTACCCCGGCTGACACAACTGTGAGTCCAGAGACCTGTGCTGTAATTAAGCTTAGCCAAACTTTATGGAGACCAGAGTTCCTCCAGGAGCGTTCCAAATGCACCCGCTTCCCTTGCTCCCCTTCGGTCGGGCTCTGCATAAGCTGCCACTGATGGCCGTGCGGCAGCACCTAATAAAAGCAAATTAGACGCTGGGTCCGCAGCCTGCAAACTGCCCCAGGTTGCTGAGAAAGATCCTCTGAGGATATGCAGGCCGGTCCTCTTCAGCACTTTCCAGAACACAGTGAGGAATCCTGCTGCTTAGCTGACCCTGGCTAATACATAGCCTGTGTGGACTGGAGTCCTTATTTATTGTGAGGTTTCTGTGGTTTTTTCTTTTTTTAAGGAACCCATGTAATCTGTCCAGTGGCCATTATGGGGCCCAGTGCTGCTTGAGCAGTTCAGAGAGGAACTTAGTGTAGCCAGAGGTAGGAAGCAAGAGAGAGGGTCACTGTTTTCTTCTCCTCAGTCTCATAAGGTAGTTGATTGGCTTTTTTTTTTTTTTTTTGGTAAAGAAAGGATGTGTTTGTTTAGTTTTTTGACTACCACAACTGACCGCACTCCTAGAATGGCCCAGGGTTTGGAGTCAAGAAAACCTCTATTTACCAAAACCTGACGGACTGCCTGTTCCCCGGTTTTTTGCCTTCCCAGCATCCTTTTTTTGGTAGGAGAAAAATATATTTTAGGAGAATACACTGATACTGGAGCTTTGGTTCAAGCAGAACGGGCTGCTCAGGGGCAGGTGTGGTGGCAAGACGGGGTGCTCCCCTCCTCTCACTGCTGTGCTCCCCCCGCACACCAGGCAGGGGGTCCCGGAGAGACTCCCTGATGCTCAGGACCTGGTGTGCGTCATGAGACACTGCAGAAGAATTTGGGGAAAACCGAGGGCTCACTGGTCAGGCTGTGTTCTCCCTTACCAAGTGTTACCAACGTAGCCAGCTCACCCAGATTCCTGAAATCTTTTGGTTCACTGCGGTCTCATCACACAGGGGCCGGAGGCCCGTGAGTATGCTTCATGATGGTTCCAGGCACCTCCTCCTGAATGCAGTTGGTGGGAAGTTGCCACCAGTATCTAGTGGTTCGAGTTCCTGGGTTGACGCATCTGATGGTGGTTTCTGCTGCTGAGCTAAGAGATGTCTCACCTAAGACGTTCATATCCTGAGTCATACCCTGTCCTCACTACAGAGTCACAGTTATGGGGGAGGAAATAGGAGCGCTTGCTCATTCTGGGGTGCAAGGGGACCAGCTTCTAGGAGCCCTGGGCTCCCTTTCACACATTAACAGTGGCCAGTTGGTGTCTTGGGCACACGGGCTTCCGTGGTATGTCTGTGCTGCCCGGGACCTCCTCCTGGGATTGTCCCTGGGGGCCACCTGGTGATGGCTGTGGGTGATGGGGGGCATGGGTAGTGGATGCTCTGAACTGCTGTCCTCATCTCTTTAGGGACCTCAATCGGAATCGGATTCGGCTGATCGAGGGCCTGACATTCCAGGGGCTCGACAGTTTGGAGGTGCTGAGGCTCCAGCGAAACAACATCAGCAAGCTGACAGACGGCGCCTTCTGGGGGCTGGCCAGGATGCACGCGCTGTGAGTCGGAGCCGGGCGCCGGGGCTCCTGCGGGGCCGAGTGATCCCCTGGGCCCTCGGCTGGACCCAGCCCCTGCCCTTCGGGACCTCAGCGGTGGCCCTCCTCAGCGTCTGTGGGATCTTTTGGTACCTCTTGGGGTGTTTTCCTTGCAGGCTAGGATAGTTTCTTGGGAGAGTTTCAGAGGATTTAGTAAAGTGAGCTGGTTGGTGAGGATGGAAGGCAGGGGCCGCTTTGCTGGGGCTGTTCCCCTCTCCCATTTCCACTCCCCCTGTTACTGAATGCACGCTCAGGTGCTCAACTCACAATGCAGCCAAACAATACCGCAGCGTCAGACTTTGGAGCAGAGAAAGGTTTATTGCAGGGCCATGTGAGGAGATGGGTGGCGCATGCCCCAAGAAAAGCCAGAGTTCCAAAGTGTTTCAACAAAATATTTTTAAAGGCCAAGTGAGAGAGGAGCATGGTTGCTTGTTACAGCCAACAGCCTTGGTGTAGGAATCCCTTGATCTTGCAGCCATCCATTGTAAGTCAGGTCCTGATGTTCAGTAAACCTCCGACCAGACAAAAGTTATTCTTAGTTCTGCACCTTCTTGTCTCTAGATGAGTGGAAAAGCGTCATATGGCCTAGTATTCTTCATACTCTAGGCAGCATTCTTAACCGGAAGCAAAAGAGATAGAATACAAAGGTTAAAGTACAGGGAACGTCTATTATGGAGTCAGATTGTTCTTCCTGATTATACCCCTGCCCCCCACTCCTTGGCGGACATTGGGCTCCCTTCCCACATCCTATCCCCTCTCCCACACGCCACAGGAAGTTCCCTCTCCCTCTACTTCGGTTTTGACAGTCTTTCTTGATGTGCAGGTGGGCCAAAGAATGTATAGTTCATCCTGAGAGATTTATTTCTGTTTTGTGAGCTAATCAAGCCCCTCACTGCAGATGTTCCATTTCTGTCAAGGGAGCACTTGCTCCAGCCAGATGTGGACAGTCTTGGGGCTTGCCTGCCTAACAGAGGAACAGAAGAGCGTCCGGAGAGGGTCAGACAAGGCAGTTACCAAGCTTCAACTTTTAAATATTTATGTTTGTTTATTTTTAATCAAAAGAAACATATACTCAATAGTTGAGCTAAATCAGAGAGTAAAGAAAAGCAGTTGTTGCCCAACCCTAGCCCCCACTCTCCCCCGACTCCCAGTTCCACTCACAAGAGGCAGGCAGTCACTTCTCATCATGTTCTGTCTTTGTGTTCTATTTGTAGTTCTGCCGATTGTTCCTTCCAAGTTCATATACTAATACCACTTACATTTTGGTGTGTCATCATGAGATTTCTTGCTTTATGGTCAGTGACTTAACTTGCTCAAGACACGCCGAAGCCCTTTGGTCTACAAGTTACACCACTGCATCTGTGTTCTTGCTCAATTATCTTTGCAACTGAAACAAAAACCAGAAACTCCAGGTCCAGTTCCATCAACTCCCTGTGCCTTCCTCATCATCAGGAGCATCTCAATCTGCATACCTTCATACACACACACACACACACACACACACACACACACGCGCGCGCGCGCACTTTGTAAAAGACAGCTTAGCCTTGCGAAGCTTTGCTTCTCCCGCTCTTCATTGTTCACCTTTGCATAACTCTGTCTCTTTTTATATATTCGAGAACACTTGTCCTTGACATCCTTGAAACTGTCATTTTGGACTTTGGAAGCCAGGTGGTCGTGCACTGGGTGGGCTGGGAGTCAGAGTGCATTCTCAGAAAAACAGAGTTCTTAGCACATACCATTTGGTTTTTCTGTTGAACAAATTCATGCAAGTTGGGAGGTGAAGGAAGAGTTACCTTAGAGGTTAGTTATAGATTAAGGGCTCATGTTTTGAGCAGACACAGAAAACAGACGATGTGAAAAGCAAAGCCCGGCTGCTCGAAGCCCTTGTGATCGTGCATGCGGAGCAGCATATGAAGTAGTAGCTTCTGGTCACAAGGCCAGTCCTGTGAGGTGGCGCATCGTCTGTGGCCGCGCTGTCGAGAAGGCTGATGGTAACTTACATCCCTACTTACTGAACTTGAACGGGAGCTCAGTTCTCAGCACGAAGCTGAAATCCTGACCTGCGTTTTCTGCCTTCTCAGCACAGCCCTATGGAGTCAATACTTCTTGGGCATCTCCACTTCATGGTTGTTCAGGCTCCTTCAGCCAGCCAGGTGACAGAATTGAGAATTAAGTCGCAGTATTTCGACCCCAGATGTCAAGCCATGTCTTGGCACAGTGGCCCCAGGCCCATGCTTGGTCCGCTTCGCTCTGAATTCCGGCCCCTCACTGCTGGCTGAGCTGAGGAACAAGGCTTAGGTTACCCTGCTGTCTCAGCCTCATACAGAGTTTGCTCATCCACAAGACAGGGACAGTGATGAGGCCTGCCCCTTGTCTTCCTCTCTCCGCCTTGAATGGCCTGCCCTCCGCTCCGAGCTCCTTGCCCGTGTGCTGCTGGCTCGCTTGTCTGCCACTCAGAGGGTTGCTTCTAGGAGCTTCCCTGTGGCCTGTGAGCCCTCGCAGCTGGCCTGAATCCTCACCACCGTCTGTGTAGCTTTGCCTCCCTGCCACCCCCAGGTGTGCGCACACGCGTCAGTGCACACCCATCACGAGTCCCTCCAGCAGTGTCGTCAGATCCTCAGTGCCGCCTGGCGTGATGGCAGGGAGCGGCTCCTTCGCCGTCAGGTGGGCGGGTGGGTGCGGGACCCCCAGGAGTGCACTCACACTCACCGCACGCGGGGCTGTCATGGCAGGCACCTGGAGTACAACAGCCTGGCGGAGGTGAACAGCGGCTCGCTGTACGGCCTCACGGCCCTGCACCAGCTGCACCTCGGCAACAACTCCATCTCCCGGATCCACCGAGACGGCTGGAGCTTCTGCCAGAAGCTGCACGAGCTGTGAGTGTCCCACCAGCTCTGCGGGTGACAGTGGACGCATCCGGGGGTGCCTCCTCCAGAGCCTGGGGAGCCCTGGGCCCCGTGACCCACAGCACAGGGGCTTGGGAGGAGTGTTGAGGGCCTGTTGCAGAGCGGGACTCCAAGGACCTGAGAGCCAAACTCTCACCTATTCTAGACTCTGCTCCCCATTTCAGATTAGCAGGGACCACTGTCTAAGAACAGCTGTTTTGAGAGCCTCTGTCCACAAACGACTGCAGCCTGTAACATGTGCTTCTGTATAGAGAGAGCGGCTACAGGCAGACCTCAGTGGTACTGTGCAGTTAGTCCCAGACCACCTTGTAAAGCAGATCCCACGCTTTTGGCTCCCCCATACATAGGAAAGTGTCTTTCTGCTACACTGTAGTCTGGGACGTGTGCAGTAGCATTATGTCTGAAAAAATGATGTACAGATCTTAATTTAAAAATACTTTATTACTGAAAAATGCTGTTTATCACCCAGCCACACAGGGTGCCAAAATATTCAATTTGTTTAAAAAAAAAAAGTGTAGTATCCTCAAAGCGCAGTAAAGCAAGTTATGTCTATATTGGGGCTCACAGAAAAGACAGTGAACCCGAGAAATGGTGACACATGGACAGTAAGGAATTTCTATGTGTTTACCCTGTTTAAACTTAGTACTGAGTCTCTTGCAGGTTGTGTTTTTATCTATTTGTCCACGTTCTCCCCTCTCCCCCCTCCTCCTTCCCCCTCAGCCCACCCCATACTGACCTGGAGTTTATATTTCAGTGAAGTTCATCATTACCTAATGTAAAAATCGATAGTTGTGTGTGTGTGTGTGTGTGTGTGTGTGAATAACTCTTTGGGTTTGGCTTCCTGCCCCCTCCAGGATGTGAAGCTGCACGGTATCCTCACGTGGACTGGGATGGCTTCTGAAAGGCTCCCCTTGGGCCAGGACCCCACTCGGGAGCTCCCAGGACCCTTGGTTTTCCACGGTCCCGGCCTCAGAGCCGTGGGGAAGCAGGAGAAGTCTTCTCATCCCCCGGAGCCCATGCACTTGCACAGGCGAGGAGCCACCCGCCCGCTGAATCGCGGAGGGTGTGTGCCCCCTGGTGCTGAGGCAATGGGGAGGGGCGCCTCCTCCTGCCCCCCTCGGCCTGCCTGCTGTGCCCTTCAGAAGGGTCAGAGGCGGTCACGGGAATGTGTCCCGACCAGCTTCACACTGTGTCCGACACCCAGGTAACCCTGGAGCCAGATTTAGGGCTGCTTTCCACGTGTGTGTCCCGCCCCTCCTTTAAGCTGAATTCTTTAATTGCAGGTGAGGATGTAATTTTGATCTCCTGCCAGGTCTTTGCAACTGACAGACACCATGCCTGACTTCTCCAGGAGAGAAAAACTGTCACTCCCTGCTACCTTAACATACTTACTAATCTCCGAATTTATTTTCCTTCCTCCTGCCCCAGCCCAGAGTTCCCATTTTTTCAACGACAGATGACTAATACGCTAGGTCACAACCCACAGCCACATCAGAGGTGCAGGGGGTGTGTTGGGAGGAAAGTTTGATTCTGACGCTCAAAGAAGGTGTGTGATTGGAGGTGTGGTCCTGACCTGCTTACAGTAGCGAGATCATGCTAAGAGGCTGGCTCAGGTGAGGGCAAGGAAGCCTGGAGGGACATGGTCCCAAGGGCGCCGCCCAGGTGAGGCCTACAGTTCGGTGAGGGTCTCGTTCCAGGCAGTGCCTGGTGGCGCCCTCTGCTGGCCGAGGGCGGAGGCTGTCCGGCTGCCTTGCTCATTGTGAGAACCCACTGGGGTCCCATCGAGAGTCCCCGGCCACAGCCATGAGAAGTCTTCCGTGGCCTGAATCAGGACCAGCCACAGACACAACGTGTAGGAAGGGGTTGGAGCCTTGCTTGTTGAACGACCCTGTAGTGCTCTGTTTACAGATCTCCTTCCAAGAGTCAAGCTCCATGGGCATCAAGCCCTGGTGGGTTTCTAGCTGTGAGACCACTTTGCCCTCGGGATTATGGTGGCCATGTCCCTTCCCGCTTGGACCCAGACGACTGGCTGACCCGGCTCCACCGTCGGGAGAGGAGAAGGGACAACGCCGAGCAACCCAATGGTGACCACGTTTGCTCTCCCCTCCCGTTCCTCAGGATTCTGTCCTTCAATAACCTGACCCGGCTGGACGAGGAGAGCCTGGCCGACCTGAGTAGCCTGAGCATCCTTCGGCTCAGCCACAACTCCATCAGTCACATCGCGGAAGGCGCCTTCCGGGGACTCAAGAGCCTGCGTGTCTTGTAAGTCTTTCCCCGTTGGGTTGATGGGAGAGCAGAAGACAGCAAGCCACCTGCTTCACTGTGTTCCCTTCTCACTGGTCTTGAGCTGCAGTTAGATCCACAGCTGACTTGTGACGTCTGCCACGGTCTCAAACTTTAACATCGTACATCAAAAAAGAGCTGGTTGAGCAGAAAACTGTCCTTCATTCCCCTTAGGGTGGTGCCTAGAATGATACCTCCAAGCCCTGGTTCCCACACTACACGTGACGGGACGTGGGGTCCACCGGCAGGAACTTCCCCAGACCGCACGCCGCCCCCTGGGACAGCAGCCCAGCCGGCGGGCCATCCTTGCATCCTGAGCCGTCCCACAGTGACTTGTGGTTTTGTCCTGAGCGTTTTTATCTGAGCGAGGGCAGTACTGAGGCGTGTGTCTTGGGCTAGCTCTCAACTTCTTCAGCACACACTGTGCGTTCAGAAGTCCATGTCCACGAGAGGTGACGGGGGAGCCCAGTGTCTGTCCCTGAGGGTCGTTTAACCCAACGGAGGTGGTCGTGTCACCTTCCTCGCAGCAACCAGTGAGGTGGAGGGAACTTTCAGAGCTTGCTGCAGGGCGCTTTTCTGGGACTGAAATTTTTCAGCCGTTGGCTTCCAAGAACTTCCAGGCAACAGAGAACAACCAGCCAACCAGCTATGGGGTGGGGGTTGAGGGGGGCGCATCTGGATTTCAACAGAGGGTTGCGGGTCCTCCCTCCTAGGCCTGCCCCCTGCAGAAAGAGCGGCTG
This sequence comes from Muntiacus reevesi, assembly GCF_963930625.1. NCBI lineage: Eukaryota > Metazoa > Chordata > Mammalia > Artiodactyla > Cervidae > Muntiacus > Muntiacus reevesi. The sequence goes on from NC_089252.1 coordinate 93,591,280, forward strand.
CTCCAGTCTGATGGGGAGAAAGGCCCTTGCACTTGGCAGGGAGGACTGAGAAAGCTGTCACGCCAGGCCGTCGCTGGGGAGTGAGAAAGAACCCGGACACCAGGCTATTCAAACTGGGGTCAGCCTCCGAGCCCTTTCGGTGCTGACTGACATGGCCAGGATGTTCAGATGGCGCAGGCCAGAGAAGAGAGAAAAAACTGGCAGCCAGGACTGGAGCAGGGGGACAGGCACACAAAGCCACAGCCCCGGGTCCCGGGTGTTTCAGGACAAATAGGGAGGAACGGATGAGAAGGAGGAGGCCCTTCCAGCCTCTGAATCGCAGCTCTCTGCACATGCTGCAGTAAAATAAAGGTCAGAGCAACCAACGCACTCCACGGTCCAAGCTCCCTGCCCCATTGGCTCTCCCAGGAGCCAAGAGCAGCATCCTGTCCTGTTCGTGGCCCACGTCTCCAGGGCTCCGGAAAGGAAGGTGTGGGAGACCTTGTGGAAAGTCAGAGAGGGCCGACCGGGGCGGCGCGGGGCATGGTCACCAGGTGGGGTGTCTCGCCCGGTGGTGACCTGCCCTTGGAAGCTGGGGCAGGAAGCTGAGTCATCGGCCTTGTGATTCTCATTGTTGGAGGGGACTGGCCCGAGAAGTTGGCCTCGTCCTCTCATCCTGGCAAGTGGGTCACAAGTCTGACTCAGCACCCAGATGTGCCTGGCTGGGAGTCAGCACCTGTGGAGGCCCTGGGGGGGTTGGGAGTTGAGGGTGCAAATCCCACTTGCCAGCCTGGAGGTGGCTGCAGAGGGCCCTGTGCCAGGAGCTTGCTGTTCCCCGTCCCCCTCCTCCGCGGGCCTTGTGCAGTGTCTCGTCAAGTCCAGGGAAGGGACCCTAGGTGGTAGGCAAGCAGATGGGAACCTTAGGGAACCTTTTGGACTCATTCTCAGAGCAGTGGCCAGAAGTCCACCCTTGGGGAGTGGAATCCAAAGCAGGCTTTCCCGTGTGCCGTCTGCACCCCTTCCCCCAGGGCTGATCTTAGCCCACTGGGGAGCAGCGCGTGGAGCCCAGAAGCTGCTGGTCAGAGGCCCCTGTCAGCTTTGCTGGGAGGCTGAGAAAGCCAGGCTGCACGGCAGGGTTGCCCAGTGGTCACACCTCTAATTTTTTTTTTCCCCTGTTTATTTCTTATTGGGGTATGGCCAATAAACTCTGTTATGGTAGTTTCAGGTGAGCAGTGAACAGACTCAGCCATACACACGCATGTATCCACTCTCCCCCAAACCCCTTCCCACCCAGGCTGCCACATGACACTGAGCAGAGTTCCCTGTGCCGTTCAGTAGGTCCTTGTTGGTGATCCATTTTAAATATAGCCAAGTGTACGGGCAAGCGTTAAGTTTGTTTTATAATACCTGTAATCTTACGCAGACATGCCGTCCAGGCATCTGGAATAGACTGGGATGTTCTGAGCTTCAAGGTGGCAGGCTAGGCATGGGTCTCTCTTCCCACAGCAGACTGGATACTGAGCCTTCTGTCTCTCCTCCCCAGGGATCTGGACCACAATGAGATTTCGGGCACAATCGAGGACACCAGTGGCGCTTTCACAGGGCTGGACAGCCTCAGCAAGCTGTGAGTGTGGGCACTGAAAGATCCGTGAGCATGGTGCACAGAGGTGACTCTTTACACGCCCCTGCTCCCCACCAGTACACACACCACTTTGGTTCTGGGTCCACCCCGGGTAGCACTGGCACATTCATTGTTCTTTTGTTTGGAAAGGAAAGTCTGCTTAGGAAGGCAGAGATCTCTCCACTTCTCTCTGACCTGCCGTCTCCTTGCTGCCCTGGGTGTTGGTTTTTTGGGGGCTGAAGACTTGGGGTTTGGAGGCCCGTTAGATCTTCTTTCCTCTTCAGTTCTTGACTGATGTGAAAACAGCCAACTTTTTTGTTTTTCTTTGCTCAAAGGCGTCTTGCCCTGTTATTCAGTTTCTAGAAATTCTAAACATCTAAAGCCAAGTAACTCTTGATGGTTTAGAGACTTCGGGCAGTCTTTTTGTTGTCAATCATAATCTTAAAGAGAAACAGTCATTACCAAGGGTGATACAGTAGCTGTTTTTCATTCAGGGTTTCCGGTGTTTGGGTTTGTTTTTCTAAGCTCCTAGAATTTGCACGGCGTGTGCATGTGTGCGTGCACGCCTGTGTGTGTTACATCTAACTCGCCGGAATTGTGTATTTGTGTGAGTGTGTGTGACATCTAACTATCTCAGGAGGTGTGTGTCTGTCTCTCTGAGTGTGTGTGACATCTGTCTCAGGAGGCGTGTGTGTCTGTGTGAGTGTGTGTGACATCTATCTCGGGAAGCCTGGCTGTGTTTTGCGTTTTTCTGTAGTTGAGGAAACAGGGGAAGGGATGTTGCCCAAGATCACACAGCTGCTGGGTGGCAGGGCCTGTGCAGACCCAAAGCCCACCCTGTACCCTCCTCGTCCGCTGTTTCTGCCTCTCACCAGCGCTGCGCTGAGGCTGCCCTGGGAGCATTCAGGCAAGGGGTGGGAGCTGTTACTACTGTTTACTGCCTCCCGAGTGGAGGGTGTGGAGGAGGACAAGGCAGGATGGTCACAGCTCCGTACCCCCACCTCCCACGGCCTGTTTCGGAGACTGTGAGCCGAGCACGAGAGTAAAGTAAATATTTTGAAAGCGGCAGCGGAAGGCGAGGCTCTGGGAAAGGCTGTGGTGGGAGGGTCTTTCTGTGGAGTTAGCGTTTCTAATTTGTTTAGAAAAGTGGGGTTTTTCACGCCTTGGGTGCTCTGGGAGTGGTGAGTAAGCGTCAGCTGTTTTGACTCGAGATCTCTTCCTGAGGATCCTGTGTTCTGAGAGTGGGTTGAAAAGCCTGGCAGCCGCCTTCTTCTCCCCTAAAAATGCTCCCTTCTCCCCCACCTCCTAGGCGCTTTGCCCCGCAAGCTTGGGAAGGGGACCGCACGATGCGGCACAGGGGCTTGTCATTGACAGCGGAGCCCCAAGCTCGGGATGCAGCTGCTGGGGGCCGTGGGCAGGGGTGTGGGCACCTGAGCAGCCCTTCAGCTCGAGCCTCATTTCCAGCGCCTCGTCCGGCCCCAGCCTGACTAAGCGATGGCGAAGTGGGGGTCCTGTGTGGGGCCTGTCCGTTCCGTGAAACCTGGAGGCGGTTCTTGCGTGTCGTGGCTTCCAGGAGGCTCTTCCCTGGCAGGTGAAGGGCAGCGACCCTCGGGGGCATGTGACCTCTGGTTCCGCGTAAGCCATCCTGTGTCTGGAGCTACTTTCTGATTGCCTGTGGTCTGTTTGCCCGCGTGTTCTCCGTTCCCCACTGGACTACAGTAACAGTCCTGTGTAAAGTCCCAAGGACTCAGCCCAAGAGCCTGGATCCCTCGCTTGCGCTGAGCTGCCTGACACAGGCTCCTTGGAAGCAGCCGGTTAACCCTGACCTGTAGAATAGTCTCCAGTCTCCTCCCGCCCAGCTCCACTGGCCAGGATCTTGGGCACGGAGGCTCTCCTGAGCGTTTCCAAAAAAGACAGATGCAAACAATTGGGGGAAACTGGGGACGGTAACAGTAATTCCTTAACATCATTAAATACATGCAATCAGTTACTTAGGCGGGCTGGTATTTCGGTTATAGGCAAAAGGAAAAAAAGTAATTCTCTTTCTTGGTTAGAAAAAGAAGACTATGTGATGCAGATTCTCAGAGGTGAGGAATGAGAAGTGGGCAGACGGGAAGTAGGACTGGCACCGTTACATGATGGTCACAGCTGTGAGGTGGGCTGTGACGCTGTGACCCTGGCGCGTGGCGGCCCCTCCCGCCCACGAGGTAGGCCTGGCCCTCGCGGCCGCGAGGCGCACAGCTCCTCTCAGCCGCCTGCGTTCAGCTTGCGGCCCTTCCCGATGCCTGGCTGTGCTGAGTCACGTGAAGTGGGAGGAAGCCGAGCTGCCTCGGTCTCCCTGGAGCGCTGCCCGGACGCTCTGCGCCGTGGCCCTGACACCACGTTGCCCCACCGAGCAGCCGAGTGGTCACTCTGTTGGGCCCATTATCGGGGGGCGGGGGCACATGTCAGTGTGGAGGTGGGCTGTCCCCCTCGAGCTGCTGTCCACCCGTGGGGCTGCTGTCAGGGCTCTGGGTCCCCTGAGCCTGAGTGGCTCAGCCACGGAAGCACCTGGGGGGCGGAGATCGGGGACCTCCCTCAGAAGGGGGACACTGTGTGGCCTGCACCCCCCGGTCAAGGACCTGGGGTCCTTCCTGCCAGGCTCAAGGCCAGACCGAAATTAAAACGCTTTCCAAAAAGGAACAAGTGAGCAGCAGAGCCATAAAAGGCTTCCCTCTGTGAAGCCCGCCCTGCCTTTCATTTTGCAGCCGCTGAACAGAGCCATCGGTGATGGGCTTTCCAGCCAGAGCTTGCTGGCCGCATTACTGTGCTCACCCACGCGGCGGCCCCCTCTTCCAGAATGTCAGCGGGACACCAGCTGGGGGCCCACGTGTGGCGGGGGCAGGGTTTCTGGAGCACAGGTCAGCCACACAGAAGAGCATTCAGTCACTTGTATGCAACGGGAGACAGGTGCTGGCCCACGGCTCCGGCTCTCCCGTGGCATTCCTGGGCACAGGCCTTTCAGTCTTTGTGGGGTGAAGTTAGAGCTGGGTTGGCAGGGGATGAGGGAGAGGGTTTGATAGGCAAAGCCCAAGGTCACTGTCTGCTCCAGGTCAATGGTGTGGGGTCATCAGGCCGGCTGTCCTTTCTTGGGAGCCATCATCAAGTGCAGCCACATTCACTGGCCCCCAGCACACGGGATGGGGGCGCCCCCCCGCCCAACAGCCCCAGCTCTCTGCCCACACAGTCTGCTGGGCAAGCCCAGCCCCCACCCATAGACATCTGCTGGGGAATGGGAGGACCTGTTTCAATCCACCAACAGGTCGATGAGCCAGCCCCTGAATAATTGAGAATTTGAGATTTTGTTTTATTGCTATTGTCACCATTAGAAATAGCAGCCTGCCCTCATTGTCAAAGAGGTCAACCTGACTAATATTTAACGGATAAAATAAAGCACAGCTTTTTTCCTGGATCTCATTTACGGAAGATTTCACTGAAGAGTTCACTATATTTTACTGGGACCTGGAGCACGCAGTGACTTGGCCTGGGGGATCTGAGTAAGTGCGAGGCTGGCAGCGCGGTCAGTCGCTGGGCTTCGGCACCCCTCCGGTTAGAGCTGGCTGCACTCGCCCGGCGGTGAGGGAGCCCCGGCAGACACGGCCACCAGGTTTCTGGGTGCTGGGTTGGTTTGTCTTAGAATGAAAGCCTCAGACAGCAGTCATGGAAGCTCTTGCGAGATGAGATTGTTGTTTTCACCTTCATGTAGACCACCTCCCGGAGAAGGAAAGGGCAAAGGGGTCGGTGGCCTTGGTGCTCTTCACCCTCGGAGGCGGGGGCCAGAGCTGCTGCGTCCAAGGGCCAAGCTCAGGGTCCCCGTGGGGCTGCTGTGACACTGCGGGGCCGGCGCAGCCCTGGGGTCCAGCGGCCTGGGAGCAGGCGGAGGCCGGGCCTGGCGCAGGCTGGGTCTGCGGACCCTGTGACCCTGTCTCTCGGAGGTAGCCTCATGGTCCTCGCCTGCATGGCCGCAGGGACCCTGCAGTGAGGCGGAAGCTTGGGGCCCATCTGTGGCTTTCTTCAAACCTCACGTTTCTCTTTCCAGAGAGTGGTTGGTGCTTCTTGTTGGCCCTCGTGGGCCCCATCCTAACGCAGGTCTGAAGCAGGGCTGGGCTCTGATGGCGATCATCCCCCTGATGCTCGGTGGATCTGGACAAAGACTCCCGCTCCTGTTAGCGGCTCGCGGCCGGCCTTTCTCCAGGGCTCTCTGCCCTGAGCACCTGCCTGGTGCCTAGGGGTCTCTGCCCCACCCTGTGGTTCAGAGACTTCCCGGACGCTGGCTGCCGGGAGCCCGCAACTTTCCTAACCTGCGCTTTGCAGAACCCTGGTAGGCACCACGGTCACAGAGCCACACGTTGTCAGCATGATCTCGGTGTTCGCCGATGGTTTTGTGTGCAGCCGCGGGTGGAGAGAATGCGGTGTGGGCGCTCAGCAGAGCGTCTGATAATGAGGAGGGAAATCTGGAATCTGACGCTTTTCCTTCCCAGTGTCCAGCCCCTCAGTGCACCCCTACTCTTTACCCCAAGTCCAGGCTCACTGCCCTCGGATCACACGGCCTGTGGAAGAGGCTTGCGTGTCCTCCAGGTGTATAGCAGGTGCCAGGTTTGGGTTTTTGAGAAAACTCTGGCTGTCACTGCTGAGATGGTGATTGGAGTGGCCAGCAGGCGGGCGCCCCCTCTCTTGGGTGGGTGGTCCAGGTACAGGCGTTAGTTAGGTAACCTTTGAGGACTTGTCTGGGATTTAATGATCCTCGCACCACTGGCTTCATGTGAAACTTGGGCTCTTGCTGAAGAGCTGAGGGGCCTTGTGGGCAGGGACGCAGCTCCGCGTGGCCGCATCCTGGCTGCCATCTCAGTGCACACCCACTGTCCTGTCCTCTCCCAGCCGCCTTTGGGGACCTTTATCCACAGAATGCAGTTTCCAGAAGTGGGCTGTAGTCTTTAGTTCCAAGAGTTTTCATTGTGACTGCGTGCGCTCTTACTGGAGCCTGATGAGTCGCTCTCTCCCCTGTGAGACTGTGGCTACACACCCCCCACCCGTGGGTGGTCCCTGGGGAGATAACCAGGTTGGATGAGGTGATTTCCACTTACCACCACAAGGGGCCTTTTTTGGCAAGACAGAGCATGGAGTTCCTACTTGTCATCACTGTTAAGTTCTGCTAAAGATAAAAGTACCTCATTTCAGAAGGGGAGGGTCTCTGTGCCTCAGACACATCATCTCAGCCCAGGTCAGATTCCCACCTGCCTCTCCCCAGACTGACCTCTCAGCTAGCATCGCCCTGACGCTGTGTTCTTTCTCCCCTCACTTCCCTCGTCACTCTCCTGCCCTCTCCACCTCTGTTTCTGGATGTTTGGAAACTGCAGGACGCTGTTCGGCAACAAGATCAAGTCCGTGGCCAAGAGAGCGTTCTCGGGACTGGAAGGCTTGGAGCATCTGTGAGTACCCAGCCAGGCCCCACTGACCCCAGGCCTGCGGACCCAGCGGCCGGGGAATCCACTGGCAATTCAATCACGTCTTTGTAAACCCAGAAACAGGCTGTTCAGAAATGCCAGCTGCTTCCTTCTAAGTCAGCTTCAACTTTGGCTTTCGTCTTGCCTGTGCCAGCAACGGTTACCGAACATACAGCCTCTTGGGGCTCACAGAAATACCTTCCTCCGTCCCCTTGCCCAGCGCTGACTCGGGCCCTGGGCTCCTTCCACTTCCTTGATGACCCTTCACCTGCCTCAGGCTCAGCCTCCCCTTAAGCAGCTCCGCAGGGCTTAGGGACACGGTGGGCCGAGCCAGGAGTTGGGAGGACGGGGCCAGCCCTGAGGCTGATCAGTGTCACCATCTGATGCCTCTGGTACTGGATTCTTAGTTTGTCTTTAAATCAAATGCAACCTTGATTCTTTTGGGAAAGTTTTCCCTACTGACTTGCTGAGCAGGCCTCAGCTTAGCTTTGATGCTGCCCTTAGTCCTGGCTTATTCCCCAGTTATTCTGTGTGCTTGTGTCAATATAGGTGAAAGAATAGCCACTTACGGTGGCCTTTGGACAGGACACAGGGCTGTGACCTATTGCCCACGGTTCATCAGTGAAACCAGGACTGTCAGGAAAAAATCCCTGAGCATCTTAACTCACACACATGGCTAACCTGAAGGATACCTAGAGTTTCTTTGCCTAAGTAAAGAATGTTGCTTTTCAGGAACCTTGGAGAGAATGCAATCAGATCTGTCCAGTTTGATGCCTTTGTGAAGATGAAGAATCTTAAAGAGCTGTAAGTACCCGGGGTTCTGTGGCCCCAGATTAACATGAGTAGAGGATTTCAGAGTAAGAAGTGCCTTATTTGCAGTAAGCTTCATCTTACCAAACAGTTGTGTGATCATTTACGGGCTTCTGTGGTGGCTTAGGTGGTAAAAAATCCACCTGCAATGCAGGAGACCCAGGTTTGATCCCTGGGTCAGGAAGATCCCCTGGATAAGGGAATAGCAACCCACTCTAGTATTCTTGCCTGGAGAATTCCATGGACAGAGGAGCCTGGCAGGCTGTAGGCCATGGGGTTCAGACATGACCGAGTGACTAACACTTTACTTTCACACTTGGGATCATTTATAAGTTAAATTGTCTTTTAGGAAAAAAAAAAATGCCCTCTAGGGGCTTATTCTGAATCAGGGGACAATACCCTTTTTTTACAGGACCTCAGTAAATAGTTTCCACTTTTTGGGCCACAAGAGCTCTGTCACAACAGCTTGATTCTTAAGCAGAAACCAGCCATAGATAATACATAAATGCGTGGGTGTGGCTGTGTGCCAGTAAATTCTTATTTACAGAAACAGGCAGTGGGCCTGCAGGCTGCAGCTGACGACCCACTGCTGTCGATCATGGGAAACAAACTCTCTTCTATAAAATGGATACTTGCCCCTTTAATTACATCAAGGACAAGTCTCCATCTTTAGGGTGTGCTTACAATGAAGGGCCCTTATCGAGAGGGCTTTCTCTAAGCAGCGGGGTGGACTGTGGACAGGGCAGAGCTCCCCGTGGAGTGTCACATGGACTTCAGGATGGAGAGGAGGTGCCCGGCCCCCATGTGTCTCCAGGGCCTCCGTGGCGTCTGCAGGGGGTGATGCTGGCACTGCAGTGTGGCCCTGGGGTGACTGGTTAGAAGAGCTTACCCCTGGCAGAGCAGCTCATCTAAGGATGGAGGTGGCAACACCCGAGCTTCCTTTCTTCTTCCTGTACATGTATCTGATTCTTTAGTTCCCTCGAGGTGCAGCTTTGGGTTCTCAAAGTAGCTGACAAAGTCACACGTGCCCATGGCTGTCTTTGCACCCTGAGCTCATCCTCGTTCCTGAGGACCTTCCTGGTGAACCCTTGGTGGGGGCGGGGAGCGGGGAATGGGTCATAGAGAGGCACAGTCTCCATGGTTGGAAAGGCGAGCAGGAAGAGGCCCCAGTGATGTTCCCCTGGGAAGGACGTTAGTGAGGGGAGGCAGGCAGGCACTGGCCTCGTGACACTCTGTCCTGTGAGAGTCCCGTCTGTCAGGTCTTGCTGTTTCTCAGAAGGGCCGTGGTCTTAGAACGAGAGTTCGTGAAAGGATGGACATGTGGATAGATACATGATAGAGTAAGCATCACAAAGCATTCATTGTAGAATCTAAGTTGTGTTTTCACTGTACATTTCTTCCAGCATTCCTGTTTTTTAAACTTTCCAAATATAGTGCTGGAAGTAAAAACGATCTGATTAAAGGGAAGAGGGTGTTTTGAGGGAAGACAGCAGGACAGGGAGAGAATTTCCTCTGGGCCTCTTAAAAACGCGGGCTTCCTTAGGGCTTTCTAGCTGGGAACAACTGGACCCCTCCAGGTGCTTGACTCCACCCCGGCCCTGCTTCTGGTTCTGGAGGCTCAGCCTGGGCCCCTGCCTGTGCTTCCCACCAGTTCCCGAATGTACCCAGCTGGGGCTGGCCCTGGGCCCAGCCCTCTGATGGGAGAAATGGGTAATCCCACTTGGTCATTTTCTTCCCCCATCGGATCAAGGCAGGTTGAGCCGTGCACTTAGTCATCCTCTGGGTAAATTTCCACAAGCAATGATTAGAAACACACTTGGAGTTGGAGTCATGAAAATGCATGATGGAAGCCAGCAGAGTGCTGGGCTGGCTGCAAGGCAGGAGCCCAGGATGGGTGTGCTTGTTGGCAGCAGGGAGCTGCAGAGTCTTGGGGTCACCACTGACCCCCCCCCAATCTGGCCTTTCAAGCTGGGCCTGGTCTTGGAGGTGGTGTGTGTGTATGGAAGGGAGGTCAGTGTCCCCGATGTCTGCCTCCATGCCTCTTCTTCTGGCCTGTTACTCCTAAATTCTCTAGGATAGCCTTCTGTCCATCCTGAACACCCACTATCTGAGGTCTCGAGGCTTCCATCTGCAGAGGTTTTAACAGGAGGAGGAGGTGAAATTCTCCAGGAAGCTGGGCCAGCAAAAATGCCCTGCTTGTGTGACATGAGCTATAACCCTTCCCGAAAACGTTTCTGATCAGGGAGAAAAGCCGTGTGTTTTCTCGTTTGTGTGGTTCAAATGAAACACACCCCTGTCCCTGACCTGAAGGCCTGAGGGTCCCAGTGACAGCCAGTGTCTCCCCTAGACATTCATGTGTGGTGCCCAAGCCTCCCTGTGGGAAGGGGCAGCCACTCCGGATGGTCCCCCAACAGTGGGGAGCCCCTTTCTGCTCTTCACCCATGCTGAGGAGTCTTCTGGTGCCTGGTGGCACCTCCACAACCACTGTTCTGGGGAGCTCTCCGGATGTGGGGTGGGAATTGGCTGTTTCTCCATGCTCAGCTGTGAGGACCCTCCTGGCACCTCTAGGAACCCTCAACAGAGCAGCACCTATGGGAACCCCACAACAGAGCAACTCTCCAGACAGCACGAAGCATGACCCTACCCCATCAAACAGACACAAAACCCAGTGTTGATGTTAAGGTGTAATATGGGCAATATCCCAGTTATCGTGGCTCAGATCTCAATTATTTCAGTCTTGAGAAATCACTTCCCCAAATTATTTCAATAAGTGAAGACGCCCAGCTCATCTGGGAATGGTGAGGAATGGGAGCAAAGAGCAGGTTTTATATAATTTTGTCAGCCGTGGGTTCTCTGCCTTCAGGTTCATCCCGCCTTGCTATTGACTGATTTGATGGCTTCTCTGCTCATTCAGAGGCTGAGTGACATACAGGAAAATAAAGGAGGGGCTATGGAATATGGGGGTGGGGGGCAGGTTAGCGGACAGGTATTGCTCTAAAACTGGCCCGTGTGACACTACTGGGATTTCTGAGCATCTCAGCACCCCCTTTTTGTCATCATGTACCTGGGACCGTTTATTCCAGGGAAGCCCATGTAATAAGCCCTCCGTCTCCACTCTCGTGGCAGGCTGACCTCCACTCTTGAGCTCGTGGCCTGAGGTCTTCCAGGAACAGGGCAGGTCTGCTCCTCGGCTGACTTATCTTCTAGTGACTCCTCAGGAAGGAATGTCCGCTGAGATGGCGATTCCGATTTCTGTTGAAAAAGCTTATCCTTAGTTGCTGAGAAATGAAAAAGAAAATATTCTCTGTTTTGGTTGGAGCCTCACAAAACCCAGCTTGTGCGTTCTCATGCTCCCTGGGCAGTGGCAATTAACTCACAAGCACTATTTAGGGAGCGGAGCTGATTCCTGCCGGCCTCCTGACTAGCGCTGGTGTGGAGATAAATATACAAACAAGAGGGGAGCACGCTGGTGAGGCTGACATTTGGACGTAACAAAGCCTGCAGCTCCGCCGGATAAAAACACAGCAGTCATATAGGAAAAGAGCCCTTCTCGAGACTTGTTTCAGAATTTAGATCTCACTCTTGGATTGAGCTTGGAAGCTCCAAGTCTGTCTTATAGGAGGGTGTGGGGAAAAGCATGGCAACCCACTCAGTATTCTTGCCTGGAGAACCACACAGACAGAGGGGCCTGGCGGGCTGCACTCCATGGGGTCACAAAGAGTGGGACACAGCTGAGTGTCTTCACACACACAGGCCATGCTATTCCCATCCGATGGTCAGAGGCCTGGGGTCCCGTGAGGGCGGTGGCTATTGCAGAGAGGACGCATGTGGCGTCTAGATGGCGGCACCTGAAGTGTGGGCCTGCGACCGGCAGGGTCAGCGTCACCAGGTGGCTTGTTCATGACGCAGAATCTAAACCGCTGAGCGAGAAGCTGCTGTTGCTCAGTCTCCAGGTAGGCTGTATGCACAGCTCTAGGTCGCCGGAAAGGAACCGTCAGAGAGAGCTCTCCCGCTGGAGCTTGCCGGCACCGCAGCCAGAGCTGGCTGGAGGGGAGGATCACTCCAGGCCAGGTGGGGGGCGTCCCTCCTGTGCGGTCACAGCTCACATGACCCTTTCGTCTCCCTTTCAGCCACATCAGCAGCGACAGCTTCCTCTGTGACTGCCAGCTCCAGTGGCTGCCCCCCTGGCTGCTGGGCAGGACGCTGCAGGGCTTCGTGACGGCCACCTGTGCCCACCCAGAGGCGCTCAAGGGCCAGAGCATCTTCTCCGTGCCGCCCGAGAGTTTTGTGTGTGGTAAGACGGTTTTTGTAATTTGGTGTTTTTCTTTTTTACCAAGGGCACGGGGGCCGGGTGAAACTTCATTACAGGATGAGAGTCAGCCCAGCCCGCGGTGACCTGTCAGCTGCTGGATACAGTTCATTTCCCACCGAAACCACACGTCATATTTACGGGGCCATCGCCTCATTATGTGGTTGTCGGAGTGCATGCATTTAATCAGGGGAGAGCAGGAGTTGGTTCAGTTACACGGCGAATAATCAGTTACAGGAAGGTGGCTGTGTTGTTTCAGGACGGCGCTGGTGCCCAGGCTTAGCTGCGAATTTACTCAGCGTACGAGGCTGGGGTTTTCCTGTGTGTTTCTTTCCAACCCCAAGAATGAAAGGTTAAATACAGGAAGAATGAGTCTCAGGAGAACAGTTGCTGCAGTAAAAATAATTCCTTCGTGTTGACTTGCACTCTTGCTGCGTCTCCAAAGCACTGGAATCGCACTTGTAGCTTTTTTTCCTTCTGATTGTTGGCATATTGGTCCTGCCATCTTTTTGAAGAGGAGTGGTCGGGATCCAGGTTTGGTTGCAGAGAGCACAGAAAATGGTGAGCACCTGAACAGACACACACACGCTCACACGCACATGCACACAGGCTCCATGCAGGGATGACGCAGCCTCGTGGGCAGGAAGATGTAGTCACAGAAAGAGGTGAGCTTCGAGTTGTTGCTGGTTCCTGCTCTAGGAGCGGAACTGCCGGGCAGCTGTGCGACCTGCTGCCTCTTGTCCCCCGGGTCTGCCCGGAGCCTTGGGGGTGATGTTCCCAGGAAGGAGCTCCTCAAGGCAGGGTCTGGGGACCCCTGTGGTGCACTTCACTTTCTTACTCTTTGGGCACAGCAGTAACCAGTGCGCTTGGGGATGTCAGGATAGAGGTGCCCGCCTTCCACACACCCACCCGCCACCACCTCCACCACTTCTGACAGCAGGCTTGCCTGCCTTTCTTCTGACCCAGTCCAGCGGTGTGGTAGCAGCCCCCCAAACCAGCCGTCCTTACTGTCGGTGCTTCTCACGGAAGCCATGAACTTGGCTCCCATTCTCTAGGACAGAAGAGCCACATCCTCCATTGTTCTCAGGTTCCTAGTCCCTGACCATTCGGTTGTCATAGAGCTCCCTGAAATTGCACCTTCTGCCCCCTTCCTCCTCTGTCCCGCTACGGGGCATCATCTATCCCAGTGAACGCGAGCTGAGGCAGGACTTGGGACATGCTGGGCCCAGTCTCTGGCCTGTGGCCCCGGCAGGTAGGTCCTGGGCTGCAGCAGTCAGGACCCATTTCTCAGAGCCACCTTCACGTTTTCGCTCAGGCTCCCACTCAATCAATCATCCAATACTAGTGGGAATCATGGAAACACTTGGCAGAAGATCAGAATTTTCAAGCTCGTGGGAATCTCCCATTCCTTTTTAATAAAATGGAAACCACTTCACACCCACGAGGAAAGCTAGACTCGAAGTCAGATACCAACAAGGGTCGGTGAGGACGGGGAGAGCTCCGACGCTGCCTACACGTCGGGTGGGAATGCAGTACAGTGTAGCTGTTTTGAAAAACAGCTTTCAGCGTCTCAAACAGTTGAACATAGATACTATATGACCCACAAATCCCACTCCTAGGTAAGTTCCAAAGAAAAGCAAAATATATGCCCTCAGCAAAGCATGTACATGAATGTTGATAGCACTATTATTATTACTGGCCAAAAAGTGGAAACCCACATGCCTATCAGTTGATGATGGATAAATAAAATGTGTTATAGGCATACAATTAGGATTATTATTAGGTCATGAAAAGCAAGCTGAGTGAAACAAGTCAGTCACAAAAGACTGTATGTGATTCCATTCATGTGAAATGTCCAGACTAGGAAAACCTCTAGAGGTAGAAGTAGATTAGTTGGTTTCCTAGGGCTGGGGAGGGGTGGAGGGAGAAGGGATGATAGCTACAAGATGCAAAGGTTCTTTCTGAGGTGATGAAAATGTTCTTAAAATGGACTGTGATGCAGTTTGCACATACCTGTGAACATACTGAAAACCATCAGTTGTCCACTTTAAATAGGTGGATGGTATTGTAAGAAAGTTGTATTTCACTAAAGCTATTTTTTAAGAGAAGTATAATTTACACATAAAATTTACTGCTATAAATAATGTACAAGTCAATGGTGTTTAGAATATGGAATAGTCATGTAACCCTCACTACTAATTTCACATTTTCATCACCCATAAAAGAAACCGCAAACACATTAACAACCACTCCTGTTCATCAGGTCTCTAGGATTTACCTATTCTGGATGTTTTGTGTAACTGGAATCCTATATATAGTGTTTTGTGACTAGCCTTTTCCACTTAATGTAGTTTTTTTTCTTTCTCCCTCCCCCACCATGTATCAGTTCTTCATTATTTTTTAAGTGGCTGAATAAATATTCCAGTGCATGGCTATCCATTTATTTAGCCATTCATCAGGTTGTTTTCTACTTTTTGATTACTATAAATAATGCTGCTGTGAAAATTCATGTACAAGTTTTTGTGTAAAATCTCTTGGGTTTGTACCAGGAATGGAACTGCTGGGCCATATGGTAATTGTATGCTGAACTTTCTGAAGAGCTGCCAAACTGTCTCCCACAGTGGCTGTACCACTTTCACATGCCCCCGGACGATGCATGAGGAGTCTGCTTCCCTGTCTTTCTCATCACTTGTCCTTCAGTCATAAAGTTGTGTCCGATTCTTTGTGACCCCATGGACTGCGGCACGCAGGACTCCACTGTCCAACACTTGTTACTGCCGTTTCAGTTTTACCTAGACTAGTAGATATTAAGTGGAATCTCACTGTTGTCTTGATTGCATCCCCCTAATGAGGTTGAGCTTGTTTTCATATGCATATTATCGGACCTATATGTATCTCTGCTTTGGAAAACTGGCTACTCACATCTTCTGCCCATGTTTTAGTTGGTCATCTGTCTTTTCAATGTTAAGTTATAAGAGTTCGTTATGTATTATGGATAGTAAATCCTTAGCAGGATTAAGATACGCCAGTATTTTCTACCATTCTGTGGGCTGGTTAGGTTTTTAAATTTTGATTGTCTAATTTTTTCTTTTGTCATTTGTATTTTGATGTCATTATCTAAAAAGCTATTAGCACAGACAGGGTCACAAAGATTTATGCCTATGTTTTCGTTTGAGAGTTTCACAATTTTATTAGCTTGTACATAGTCCTCCACTTTTGGTCTTGTTGAAGATTCTTTTCACTACGACTCCCTCCGATGTCCGCATTATCTTGTCAATTTATGCAATAGAGACAGCTGAGATTTTGAAACAGGGATTGCATTGAGCCTCTAGATTAATTTCGGGAGTACTGCCATCTTAAGTCTTCGTGGCCTATGAACATATTGTGTGTTGGGGGGATGTGCCATCACTTCCTGTTTGATCTTTGATGCACGTCACAGGAAGAAATCTGCACCCTCTCAGGTCTTTCCTGGGCACACGCCTAGTCCTGCACATGCGGGTGACCTTCTGGGTCCTTCAGAAATGTACTGAACCTCTTCAGAGCCCACTGGTGACATTTCACTCACCCGATTTCCTTTGCAATCTCCTGGCCACCCTCTTAATGGTTCCAACTGATACACCTGCCTCAGCACTGACTGCTGGTTATTTTTACCACATGCCCTGGGCCGGGGCTCCCCTTGCTGAGCAGACTGTATCAGGTCAAGTAAAGGCAGCTTCTGTGGGTGTTCCCAGTCCGTCCTGCTCGCCTCACTAGTTACCAGGCTTGTGGGGTTTTACTGCTACCATAGAGCTAGGGAGAGAAGAATGGGACTTTAGGTGAGTTATGCCAGAACGGTCACTTTTCTTCAAATGTTTTCTTGACTCAACACTCCTTGGGTTGTTACAGACTAGTTATTTCCTAGGACTCCAGAAAAGCTGATGGTGATCATGTTTGCTAACGCTCTCACCGCTTTAATGGAGGTGTGCGTCTTCACAAGCCACACTCTGATGTTCTGGTGGTGGCGGTCTAGTCTCTTAAGTCTCGTACAACTCTTGCAACCTTGGACTATAGCCCGCCAGGCTCCTTTCTCCATGGGATTCTCCAGGCAAGAATACTGGGGTAGGCAGCCATCCCCTTCTCCAGGGGATCTTCCCGACCCAGGGATCAAAACCCAGGTCTCCGGCATTGCAGGCAGATTCTTTACCAACTGAGCTACAAGGGAAGTAAGTGATGTTCTGGAGATACTTCATACCCTACTCCCTTTGGAGTAAAGTTTGAGGGGTGTGGGGTACTCTGCATTCACAGTGGTTCATGATGCTGTTTTCTGTGACAATGAGTGAGTAAAGCTGTAGCCTTATGGAAGTTGAGGACTGTTTGATAACTGAGCACCATGGATGTGCCTGTAATCGAGGGGTGTGATCATGGAGGAGTCACTGTTCATGGAGCTGCTACTGGATATGGTCAGATAACCACAGTGCACATCCCTGAGAGTATCTGGTAGAGCTGAGGGTGCTCAGGGACCCGCGGAGGTCTGAGTTTCTTGTTCACGAGAACCGCAGCTGGTCCCCATGTCCTGGAGGGTCCCAGTACCTTACAGCTGGCTCTTCTCACCCCAGATGACTTGCCAAAGCCCCAGATCATCACCCAGCCAGAGACCATCACAGCCGTGATGGGCAAGGATGTCCGCTTCACCTGCTCGGCCGCCAGCAGCAGCAGCTCCCCGATGACATTCGCCTGGAAGAAGGACAACGAGGCGCTGGCCAACGCCGACATGGAGAACTTCGCCCACGTGCGCGCTCAGGACGGGGAGGTGATGGAGTATACCACCGTCCTGCACCTGCGCCGCGTCACCTTCGTGCACGAGGGCCGCTACCAGTGCGTCATCACCAACCACTTCGGCTCCTCCTACTCGCACAAGGCCAAGCTCACGGTGCACGGTACGTGCGCCGTCTGTACTGGGGGTCGGGTTCCTGCAGAGCCACGCTCGGGACTGCTCTGTCACCCGTCTGGAAACGACTGAGATGGGAGACGCCATTCCGTCACACACTGTGGCCTGGCTTGGGCTCAGGAGTAGCAGATTGTAGGGTTATTCTCAGTGGATTCTTTTTGGGTGATTTATTTTTTTAATCCAGTTATTATGTACAGTAGGCTTCCCTTGTGGCTCAGCTGGTAAAGAATCTGCCTGCAATGTGGGAGGCCTGGGTTCAATCCCTGGGTTGGGAAGATCTCCTAGAGAAGGGAAAGACTACCCACTCCAGGATTTCAGCCTGGAGAATTCCATGGACTGTATAGTCCATGGGGTTGCAAAGAGTCGGACACGACTGAGCAACTTCACCACCACCACCACCACATTGTAGGTAGGACCAAACCTTGTTATTTTTTTTCCCCCTCACTTATTATCCTCCTCAGCCCAGGATGCCTGGCAGCCAGATTCCAAGTGCACCCCAACACTGGGGAAGCCACTGCCCTCCGAGGAGACAGCCCAGCATTGGGGCTGGCAGCCAACCCAGGTGGGGCTAGGCCAGGGAGCCGTGGACCAGTGACCTGGGAGCAGAACGGTCTTACGGGTATCTGACAAGGATTTTTACTTGGTAGCCAGCTCTAGAGCCTGTCAAGATGGCCTTCTTCAGGGCTGCTGTTTCTTGTAGTGAGTTTAGGGGGGAGAGAGGTAGACAGTTTGAGCAGTCAATAGCACCCTGCCCTGTAACATAGCAAGCTTCTCTTGATTTATTAAATCTATAGTTAAATGGTTCCGGCACCAAGGTTCCTAAATGGGTTCTCTTCAAGACAGAAGAGCCATCCTATTGCCTTCTCCAGGCTGGAGGCATGTCACGTTCCCTGTCACAGCACCTGGCAGGAGCAGATGTCCTTGTTTTTCAGGCTCCCTCAGGGTGACTAAAGCAGGCAGGCAGGTATCAGGCCCTGGCACTTATGGGGTATCCCTATACAGACTGGTCACCATAGGACAGACGGTAGCAGTGTTTCAGGGGAGCCTTCCATTGAAGGGGTCCAAGCCAACCTTGTGTGCACGATGAGAGGGAGTGATAACTGCCGCCCCTGCGGCAGGAACCGTCTGCGGCGCTCAGAAAGCCCAGCTCCTGGTTCTGGGGCGGGGGCGGTCCTAGGCGGACGCTGCACAAAGAGCGGTGAGTGTGAGCTGACACTTGGGAGTGGGGCAGTCAGTCTGACAGAAGCCACTCCTGGCCTCTGCACCCAGCTTTCTACAGACTTGCCTCTGTCCGCTCTGCAGTGTTCCCTTCGTTCACCAAAATGCCCCACGACATCGCCATCCGGACCGGCACCACGGCCCGCCTGGAATGTGCCGCCACCGGCCACCCCAACCCCCAGATCGCCTGGCAGAAGGATGGGGGCACAGACTTCCCCGCCGCTCGGGAGCGCCGCATGCACGTCATGCCCGACGACGACGTGTTTTTCATCACGGATGTGAAGATAGACGACATGGGGGTTTACAGCTGCACCGCCCAGAACTCAGCTGGCTCCGTTTCAGCCAACGCCACCCTGACTGTCCTAGGTTGGTACGCTGAGTGTGAGTGTGAGTGTGTGTGTGTGTGTGTGAGGGAAAGGTTTTCTTACACATCATAGGGACTTGGAGGCACGGTTCTCAGACTGTCCTGTGAAGCCTGGGGTCGGGGAGTGCAAGAGGCGGTTTTTACTTTAAACAAAACAAGTAGTTCCCTCTCTTAAAAAAAAAAAGCCACCGGTTTAGCCTCCACAGGGCTTAGGTGTAAGGCACTCTGAAGAACTGCCCTCTCCTCAGGGAGGCAGGGTGGGTCAAGAGGGACAGACGTGAGCCTGTCACCAGGCGGTGTGGGAACCACGGGGTTCTGTGGCTTGAGGTCAGTTCATCCCCAGACAGCACGGCTTAGTTCCTCTGGTAGAAAACCCAGCCGCTCTGATAAAGGTCCCAGATGGCACTGCATGACGCGTTGGGTTGTCCTTGTTCCAGGAGACAGACCTAGAACAGCCGAGGCCCAGAGAGAAACGGTTACACCCCCACTTTCTTGCAGAGACCCCGTCCCTGGCGGTGCCGCTGGAGGACCGCGTGGTGTCCGTGGGAGAAACGGTGGCCCTGCAGTGCAAGGCGAACGGCAGCCCTCCTCCCCGCATCAGCTGGCTCAAGGGGGACCGGCCCCTGAGCCTCACCGAACGCCACCACTTCACCCCCGGCAACCAGCTGCTGGTTGTTCAGAACGTGGTGGCGGAAGACGCGGGCCGCTACACCTGCGAGATGTCCAACGCCCTGGGCACCGAGCGCGCGCACAGCCAGCTGAGCGTCCTGCCCACCCCGGGCTGCAGGAAGGACGGCACCACCGTGGGCATCTTCACCATCGCAGTGGTGTGCAGCATCGTGCTCACCTCCCTTGTCTGGGTGTGCATCATCTACCAGACCAGGAAGAAGAGCGAGGAGTACAGCGTCACGAACACAGGTGAGCCACCGCGCCCAGGGGACGTGCAGTGGAGGGGAGCAGCCAGGCCGTCTGGGAAGGAGGCCACAGGCTTCTTCGAGACTCAGTGTACTCCAAAGTCTAGATCGTTGGGGAATGACACCATGTTATCTTTCTCAATGACCGCATTTTGTCTTTGGAGAATAGCACATTTTAATGGGAATACTCTCAATGCAAGTTCATTACAAACTGCAGTTTTCTGAGCCATCGAGCTTTGCCACTGTGTGGTGGGTTGTTGCTGCAGGAATTTCACTGGGCCGTTTTTCTCTTGGGGCACAGTGATGAGAAGGCAGACAGACCTCTCTCCCAATCCTGGGTAAAGTCAGGCTAAGCAGGTGCTAGGAGGGCTCCTCCAGTGCGGACGCCACACGGCGTCTCTGCACAGCTTTCCAGCGGCTGCCCACGTCTGCTTGTCATCACCACAGAGGGTCGGGACCCCTGCTGTCTGACCGTCTTGCCTCCCTGCAGATGAAACCATCGTGCCGCCAGACGTCCCGAGCTACCTCTCTTCTCAGGGGACACTCTCGGATCGACAGGAGACTGCGGTCAGGACGGAAGGTGGCCACCAGGCCAACGGGCATCTGGAGAGCAACGGTAGGGCCTCAGCCCGAGCGCATCCTCTTAAGCATGGGGACCTGTCAGCTTGGGTGACCCGAGTCTGCTGGTGGGTCTTTTGGGGCTTAACCTGTGCAAGTTGGGTTTACCATCTCCTAATCCGGACAAGGTGGGACTGCCTACAGCAAAGCAGGAGACCGCTTCAGAAACACACACTGCAAGACTGCACAGTGGTCTGGAGTGAGTTTATCCAAACCACGAACTGCTTAGCGTCACGGCTCTGGGTGCTGCAAGGCCGGCCTGGTGTGAAGGCAGTGTTAGAGAAGGGTCCTCGCTGGCCCTCTGGGTTAGCAGCCCCGGAACAGACCCCTGGGAGGAACCTCTTGAAGAGTGTCCCTGTGCAGGTCGCCTTGCCCGTTCTTTTTGCCCAGCATCGTCTGAAGCGCTATGCCCACCTCAGGAAGAGAGTCTAACCGGATGGGAGTCTGTTGCAGGTGTTTGTCCAAGAGACGCAGGCCTCTTTCCCGAGGTGGAAGCTCACGGTGTTATGTGCAGGCAGCCCAAGTTCTGCGTTGGGTTTACCAAGGAGCCCTGGAAAGTGGTGGAGAAGGCTGATGGCCCACCTGGTCCCCAGAAGACAATGGGTATGACAAGCTTTCCTCAGGAAAGAGTATTTAGCTCTTGAAAGCAAAATGAGTTGACCTACTCGCTACATGAAAGTTGTGGGGGGAGACACATAACTGATGATGTCAAAACTATCTCAGAATTTGGCATTCAGTCTATAAATAGGAAGTGTGGCCTGGTTCTTTTTAAATTCCAGAGTAGGATGTCGCTTAAGTAATACTACGGTGTGTAAGCATGAGTTTAGATTTTTAAGTGACAAATAAAGAGGTACCTTTGCACCAGGGCCACTCTGACACCAGATGTCTAATTGTTCAGGAGACTTCTGACACTGCACAATGCCTCATGCACACTGGATTTTTTCCCCTGGGATCAGAGAGTAGCAGTTCACAGTCTGATTAAGAAATTAACCTGCAGCATTTCAATGTGGACGATCTCTATGTTCTTCACGAATAGCTTGGTGTTGGCCACAGTCCTTTGTGAACGGACTTGGGAGGGGAGGTGTTTACAGAGTAGTTGATGGTTCTCTGTCTCATCCACAGAGCGCGGCGGCCCAATGGGGTGCGGTGACTGCAGCGCTGAGTCGCACGGTTACTCCAAGGAGCCAGCCTGCCACCTTCAGCCCGGGGACGGCAGCCAGCCGGGAACCCTGAGCAGCCAGGAGCCCAGCCCAAGTGAGCACCCACACTCTCCACTGCATCCGAGCAGGGGGCCCCTTTACCCCAGTAACCACGACAGAATGCGGGCCGCCTTGAAGAAGCCCGTGGTGCCTCTCGATGGGAAAGGTAACGGGGGCTTTGTCTTCCGAGGGTCACCAGTTGGGGGGTTGTGCGGCCAGGCTGACGTGGCCTCTCCTTTCTCCCCTCCTAGGGGCATCCTCTTGGACTCTAGCGCGGCTGTGTGAGCCGGACTCCTTAGACCTCCAGCCTTCATCTGTGTTAGCTCCAGGCAAGCCTGAGCTCACGGATGCCGCCTCGGGCTCCCCTGACGTGCCCAGTGAAGGCCAGCACTTGCTTCTTTCCAACGGACACCTCCCCCAAGCCTGTGACTCCGGCTCCGAGTCCACGCCCCTGACAGGACAGCCCCCCGGGAGACGGAGCACACCACTGCTGTTTGCACCGAAAAGCTAGGCTTTGTCTACCTCGGCCCTCAAGGCGTCTGTAGGAAAGAGAGGTGGGTGAGGCCGCGAGGGAGCCTGGCTTCGGGCATCACTGATTTGTACATAGTTCTCACCTCCACGTGGAGCGGCAAGTGTGAAAGGACTTGCAGTAGAAGCACAGAAATGCAAGAGGCTAGCAGCGTGTACAAAAGGTAGAGAAGCATTTGGTACCCTTGTACATAAGAGTTCTCAGAGATGCCATATATATTATATATATCTTTTACAGAGGCTATTTTAATCTTTAGTGCATGGTTAACAGAAACAAAAATCCTACAACGTTGACATTATTATTTTTCATACCTGGTTGCTGTTTAATTTTGGAGGGGGGGCTAGTTCTGGTGCCTTAATGCATGGATGGGAGTTCCTTGAAGCTACACACCACATTTGTTCACAGGAGGTTTTGGTAGGTGGATGGAAAGGAGGCGCTCTGGCATCCCTGGGATGCTTTACCACCAGAGGCTGTATCTGCAGTGGAAGCAACTTCCTGTCACGGTTGCTTGTGTGGACAGCATTGCGGGGACCTCCCTGTAGAGCCCAGAGGGGCAGACGTCACATTCCTTCACGGTGAAGGCGTTCTTGTAGGTTTAAGTTCTTTCTCTAACAGGTGGAATATTAATCCATCACAAGCAATCGGTTCCAACAATTAGGATGCCTTTCTTCCTTCTGTGAGAAAGGCAAATGTGGTCTTGTCAGTATCATTCAATGGTCATTTGAGGCTTTTTAATAAGATAGAGGCTGCTGGTGTTGGTACCTGTGGATTTTTCAATAGTGATGTTGTAGTTCTGCCGATATAATTAATATTACATTGGCCTTAGGGGAGAAAAAAATCCGAGTCCTCACTTTTCAGGGCTCATATGTCTCTACTGAGGATCCAGAGCAGGCCTGGCCATGTCCTTCCCTCACCCAGATGGCCCCGGGCTTGGACTCTCAGAGATCAGCTCTCCTCCTGGGTTTTGGGTATTTTTGCACTTTTTTTGAGACCTGTTGCTAACCATCTTGTGAGTGCCAATGTGTATTTCAGGAAAAATTACATTGAAACAAGGTCCTTAAAAATCTCAGAAAGCCAAGTTCCTTTAGCCAAAAAGCTGAAGGGGATGTATTGATGGAATGGTTACTTACCTATGTTAATCACTGTCAGCTGTCACCACTGTCCCAAAAGGTAAGCACATCTAGAATTCTGTTCTCAACAGTTAACTGATTGTTACTTCCACAAAATATGTGAATTTGCTGCTTCTGAGAGGCAATGTGAAAGAGGAAGTATTACTTTTATGTACAAAGTTATTTATTTATAGAAATTTTGGTACAATGTACATTGAAAAACATGTAAAATATTGAAGTGTCTAACAAATGGCATTGAAGTGTCTTTAATAAAGGTTCATTTATAACATGTTAAGTGTGTGGCGGGTTGTTTTTATACCCACATTAACCAGCCATGCTTCATCCTGTTTAATTCCAGAGACTGCCTTTGTAAGGGAGTCATCCTGCCCTAATTACCCTTTTACTTCTTGAAAAGGAAAAAAAAATTAGTCAAAGCAGAACTATATACTGTTGCTCCAGGGAAGACATGACAGCACTGGATTCCTAAGATTTCTCTCTGAATTTTTCTAACACCTGGAGCTTATTAGTCAAGCTCTAGAATGGTGACCTTCTCACTTCATCTCTTCAATTTCCAGTGCTGAGCTTAAAATTCCTAACGGTGAACCTTACCGATTAGGAAGGATGAAACCACCGTGTTTGCAAAGCCAGCCCCGGCCCTTGCTCTGAGTCTGAAATAAGGGGAGAGGTCGGTGACGGCCCAGCTAGTCGCTGAGCCGAGACTGGGTTCTCTCTCATGAGACACCACATGAGCAGCTGGACACGTCTCTGTGAAAGAATACAAGTGTTTTTATAGGTGAAATCTGATGGTCATTAAGACCAGCAGCTTGCTTACCAGCAAAGATGCTTGCCGTGCACCTGTAGTTCATTCTTTTTACACAAAGCTGTAAGCTGATGCAACTGGAATTAACCCAGGGGGGAAAACCCACCCACATCCCCAACTTTTTCCGTAAGTCCCCTTCTGGCCATTCTTTTAAAATTGTAACCATCCCTGCCTTTGGCTGACTCCACTATCAGGTGGCAGGAAATGAAAGATCAGATACAGATCAAATGAAGGCTCTGAAAGGGCCTGGACTCAGCATTACCATGCTTATTTATTGAGGGGTTCTGAGAAAAAAATTGTTCAGAGTACTGGCGTGGACATCATTTTCTCTCTCCACTCTGGCAAACGAGCCGATGACGTCACCCCAGCCAGCCTGCAGCGCGGAAGACGTGTCCTCCATGTTGTAACCCGAGCGGGACTGGGCTTCCGCACTGTGTCTCGTTGTTCAGATGGCTGGACAGCTGCTCAATGGAAGGGAAACTCTTCTCACAGCAGGATCCTTTCTTGAAGGCAGGGGCCGTCTCTGATTCAGGGGCTCTCTCTGCCAAGTTCCGACAGAAAGCTGCGTGTTTGGTCATAAGCACCAAGAAAGATGAAACCCCCCAGACTGATGGCTGCCATTCGAGGGAAGACACCTGCAAATAATCTGGTGGGAGGCAAGAGGAAAGACGTTTAAAAACTGTGTGTGTAAAAAAGGTTAAATTCCAACACCTACAACTTGCTCAACTTAACCCACCACGCTCATTAAACCGCACACAGCACTTGAGATGTGTGTGTTTTTCCTTTCAGAATGGCACTTACATTCCCGAGCAGACTTGCTGAAGCTGGAGCCCAGCTGTTTGTTGGCTAAAGTGGCCGAACACCAAACAGAGCTTACTTGTGAGCACCCACCACAAGTGGGTTAGTCCAGCAGTTAGTCCAAACTAACTTGATCCCCACGAGAGTTCTGTTAACAACTTTCACACCATTTCTGTCTTCGAGAGACAGTGAAATCGACTTTTTAATAAAAATGTCAATGAGCTGACCCCTGGGGAAGGCTGGAGCCCCCCGAAACCTTAAACCTGACATGGGCCCTGGGTATTTAGGGAGATTGCCAACGACTCTCCTGCTCCTCCCGGTGACTCACTTGGTCCCACTTTGTCCTTAAAACCCCACAAATGTGATGCCACTTGGGGAATCCAGTCTCCAGGGATCCCATTTTCTTTCTCCTCTAATGAAGGGCAAGACAGATGGGTTGTTCCAGCTGGGAGGGAACAGCACCTCATTATGGGTTTTGTCCCCAAGCACTAGGGAAGGCCAGTCACCATCAAAGTTGCAACTTTGGAACAAGCAAAGAAATGCAAAGTAAAAGAATAATGTTACTGGGGTTGTAAGTTGGGCAATCACTGTTTAATACACTCCCAGAGCGACGCACAGTTATTTGTTCAAAGATGGTCATCGTGGTTTCGCTGATGAAACAAAAACTGCAAAGAACCCACTCTCGGATTACAGATTCTGTCTGGTACAGGAGACAAACCTGGGAGACTCTGCAACTGAAAAATAAGGTCGTCCACAGGGACTCAATGGAAGACAGACAAAATGGGTTCTAAAAGAAGTCCCAGAGCAGTGTAATGTGACTGCATGTTGGACAAACACGGCCGACATGTGTCCTCAACTTTCTGTGGAGACTTTCCTCGCCTATGTGTAACAACTGAACCTTTTTACCAACAGTATTACTTGTGTAAGCAGAAAACAAAATTACAAAGTTAGAACTAGTGAACTCCCTACTAAAAATACTTTGGGTCAGATCTAGGGAGGAAAGCTGAAAATACATACATCATGCCAACAGGAGCCTGGGGTAGCCTTGACAGTCTGGGAAACCTCCATGCTCAGCTGAAGGGAGACTCACCAAGACCGGGACAGGAAGGAGACCTCACGAAGGCAGCCTAGTTCACAGCTGCCCAGCTGCCCCCTTTCTGTCTAACTGCCAGGAGAGGCCAGCTCCCCGCTCCTCAGACAATCCCACCACGTAAGCCCTCAGCACTTCTGAGGAAAACAAACTCGACAGGAGTTCTGGGGGTCAGTGATTTAGTTAGCTGAGAATTTAAATCATCAACGAAAATGACACCCAAAATGAAAACCTTTTTCTTGTCCACATGAAGATTCTACAGACGGTGAAAACACATTTGTGAGGAAAAAGCTGTTCAGCCCAGCACCGTGCAAACTGTTTCTACATGAGGTGTCCCTAAATTTCTGCATTCAGGCCCCTCTGTCCTTCTGACCTGGAGAACAGCGTCACCTCCCATCCCCCATCCCACAAAGAGCCGAGCTGGCCGGGCGGCCGCAGGGGCTGAGCTGTGGAAACCACATTCGCCACAGAATCCTCCCGCCCTGCCTCGTTTCCACAGCCAGTGTCTCACTCCGCCCTGCTAATGAGCTCAGCTGCTCCACGCTAGGGGCAGACGGAAGCAGTTTATGGCTTCACTAGATGACAACTGAGTCTGTTAACATCATTACAGCTTTAACATAGAGTAATCTGTCCAGTGAGCACCCCAACCAGACTCAGACACGGGCTGGAGCAGAGCGGAGCCTCGCTGGAGGGAGCAGGCGGGAGACAGGACGCGGGGCGCCACGCGAGGGCCGAGGGGCAGCGGCGGCGCTCGGGAGGGCGCAGGAGAGGAAAGCAGAAGGCCGGGAGGCGAGCGGGAGGACGGAGCAGGATAAACAGGCTCCCGTCTGCTTTCGGGCCACTGGGCTGCATGAGCGTGTGGTATTTTTATTTGAGAAACCAATTTGCCCAAGGGCACATCTCCCAAATCTGTGCCAGAACATGGTTCCCCCCGCCCTCCCTGGAGTGACCCAAGCGCGTCACTGCTCTAACGGATGCCAGGAGCTCAGCACCAGCCCTGAGCGGGGCTTGGGCTGTGGGGGGTGTGCACGTGCACACAAGGCGCGAGGCTGTACCTTCGAGGCAGCTGGAACCCTCTGCAAAGCCGGCAGGCGTGTTCCAGGACCACCAGGAGCCCCCGGGGCCTCTGCGTAGAGGACAGAGGAAGCAGCAGAAGCCTAGGCTCACTGCTCAGAACAGCTGCCCGAGATGGCAGGGCCTTTCTCTCTTTGCCTTTTGTTACAGTTCCCTTGTCAGATTATTTGTCTCCTATCACATTAATGAGAAGCTAATGAACACTCAGCTAAGGACCGCACTGGGCATACCAATGGGAGCCCAGGACTCAAGAAGCTTCTGGAAGGTAAGATCCCTTCACAGGGCTGACAGCAGGAGCAGGGACAGGCCCTCGGCATGAGGATAATGCCCTGTCTCTGCCTGCAATTCTGGCGTGGTCCCATGAGGCAGCACCCAGTGACACCACCGCCAGGACAGGCGAGGTTAAGTTTTGATCATCTCGGGGAAATCCCATCTCCGCGAGCTTCTGGTTCCACAGTCCTGCCAACAAGGCCACCCCCACACACATCACCACCTTCCTGAAAAAGGCAGGCAGGCTACAGCCCCACTCAGACTCCACAGGGCTAAGGTCTAGGGCAGAGGTTTGACCAATAGTTGCCAGAGCCTCTTTAAGAATGATATCAAAACAAATGAGTAAAATTGGGCAGTCTGACATGATAACCTAAAAAAGCTACTGCAGGCAACACCTCTGTGTGGCCCAGTCATTATTTGAAGCCCTAAGAACCTTTTCTGGGCTATTTCATAGCTCATTTTCTCCCCCCTCATACCATTTCTTTCTTCAGGAGGAACTGACATCAAACTCAAAGTGTCTCAGCTATGAGCAACCAGATTCCTACTTCCTCACCATCAGTTAGCCGTGCGTCACTGACTCAGGACAGACGAGCTCCCACCCTGCCCTCCCAGGCTCACCACTCCTCTGTGAGCGCAGCCCCAGTCTCCATACCCCGTGTCCTACAGGCACGCGGCATCCGCTGGGAGGCGGCACAGCCAGTGAGGCTACACACCGTTAGCTGTTTTGAATACAGGATGGGGCTGTTCTGCAAAATACCCTTGCCTGGGCCTGGCTAACCTGCACCAGGCTCTCCAGCCTGTCAACGAGCTGCCATAAAACCTGCCAAACGGACCCACACCAGTCACATGACTGACGGCCGTGGCTCTGGGACGAGGAGGGGCGCTGCTGTGGCCGGGCTGTGTCATACCAGCCTTGTCCCCAGGCTCCCTTCAACCTTCCCTGAGAGGAGGCTGGGCTCTCAGGAAAATCCCGGAGATGAGGCCAGAGAGAATCATGATTTCGCCCATCCGCACAGATCCCAACCTTTAGACAGCTTTGGTGCTTAGTCACTTAGCTGTGTCCCATGGACTGTAGCCTGCCAGCCTCCTCTGTGCATGGATTTCCCAGCCAAGAATACTGGAGTGAGCAGCCACTTCCTTCTCCAGAGGATCTTCCTAACTCAGGGATCAAGCCTGTGTCTCCTGCACTGCGGGCAGATTCTTTACTGCTGAGCCACCGGGGAAGCGCTTGAACAGGTTTACATGTTGTAAAAGCAGTACTGAAATAATATTTTAAAGAGAGCTTTGCGGGACACTACGCTGGAGTATGAAGCACTCGGCTGACGATACAAAGCTGTGGGCTTCAAGGGGGGGGGGTCACGCACCATGCTATGTTGAAGGCGATAACTAAGAGAGGTGAAAGTGTCCCAAACCACAAACACTGTCTTCTAACAACGCTACCTTCGTCACTCGGGTCCCGGTCCACAAGCGGACGCTGGCTTTCTCACTGCTGCAGCCCAGAACGCGGCAGGGGCCACACACACGGACATCGCCTGACACTGGGATGGGACCTACCGGCTACAGCACTGCGTCAGCTCGATTGTGTAGCAGCGCCTCACACACGCAACATCAGACGTAACGTCTCCACGATCAGGACGAGTGGAAAAAGAAGGGTGGGTGTGCCCGACACGGCTAGAGGAGGAGGAGGGTGGAGAAGCCTCCCCCTGGCCTTACCCCGACAGCCCCTGTGTCCGCCAAACCGCGTGCAGGGCAGAGAGGATGTTCCCACTTGCGGTGCTGGAACCAGCCTGCAAGGAAAGACAAGGCAAAGACATAGTCTCACAAAATTCCCCGAGCCACTCACAGCCGGCTCCCCGACACCCCCACCGGGGACAGCTTCAGGCGGACTGGCGAGGCCCTGGGGAATCAGCTCCCTGGCGCTCCCTGGACGAGCAGCCCTCACACCCGAAGCTGCAGCAAGCACTCATCTGGCCCAAATCCTACCCCAAGCAGCTTTTCTAGGTGAGTTCTCTCACCATCAACCGATGAGCAGAGCTTCCCCAGACAATTCACAGGCTACTACCCACCAGGAAAAAGATGGGAAGCGGTATAATTGCTGAGAAGGATGGGGAGTAATCAGTATAATGGTATTATGAAACTTCTCTAAGTGGCTAATGCACACATTTGATAAAGAACAGTACGTTCTGTTTAAAACTGGCTTTGCCCTATGAAGTTTCACACTACGATTCTGTCTTTGTTTCTTCCACTTTTCCACATGACCTTTCAGAGTCACCGTTTTGGTTCAGATATGTTCTGTGAACTTCTCTGAAGTCTTGATGCAGTTTTTTTAAAGATAATTTTTCTTCATGGCATTTATTAACAGTTCTGAAAACTGTCCTAGTTCATCTGGTGAAAGCTTAATAAGCATGAGCTGAGTTCAGAGCCTCAGACTTGCTCCCTGGCGTGAAGCGGGCCAGCTCTCTGAGCCTCAGGACCATCAGCAGTAAAAACAGGGGGTTTCTGAAAACAGCATTGCCAGCCAGAGGCCCTGCCAGCCCCACCTGCTCACATAAGACAGAAGAAAGTCATGTCAAAAGGACAGCCATCAGGCGATTCCTGTGGATAGTGCTCTGTGCAAAGGCAGTTCCATTCACGACTCAACAGGCAGCGCAAGGCTGCTGACGCACAGGTATCACGCCACCTTTGTTCACTTCATATACATATAAGCCCTGGCCTTTATGGAGACAAGCATCTGTTGTGTCCGATACCTTATTTTACCACTTACCTTTGCCAACATGATTCTTGTTTTGGCCACGTCCAGAGGCGTGGTGACTGCAGCTGCAAAGCCACCTGTGCACATAAAAACACACAACACACAAGTGAGGCCTTGTTTACCACATGGCATTTTATAATTTTTATTCCAGAATTCCTCGTAACTCTGCCAAAAATACTTCTTTATCGTTACATCCACTTGACTGATTCAAAAATAGGACGCACACATGCTGCTTGGCAGTGATGTCTAACTGCGTATCACAGAGGTGACGGGACAACGTTTTATACGCTCAAGTTTAAAGAAAAGGCCCCACAACGTATCTTGCTCTCTTGTGAAGCAGCGCATGAACCTTTGTGTGTACATGGGGTATCTGTGGTCAGACCCCGCCCCTGCCTGAGAGGCACTGCAGCACCCCACGAGTCTCGGGGGGTCCATGCCTTTCGCGGGCCTATGTTCTCTAATCTGACTCCAAAACGCTGCTATGGATTCTGCTCTGAGGCAAAACTGGCAAAGAGAAACGTGTATTGCTGTGGGAATTTCTGGTATACATGGCTGGGTTTTTAACGGTTAAGAGAGTACATTTTTCTGTATTTCCAGACTTCTGATCAACAGGACAGCTAGAGTAACAAGATTTCTAAACTCATTTCTTGTTAGAGTCAGTCTTGATTCAAGCCCGAGTTCTTCCTTACGGCTCTGTCCTCTTTATTTAAATTCTGTGACTGCCAAATGGATCTTTAAAAAAATCTACATATTTTAAAAGGGTCTGTACGTACACACAGAGGAAGTGGAAGACTTTTTCTTTTTTAACAGAAATCACGGTATCTGGTATCAATATTTTATTCAATATGCTACAAAGAGATATTGCAGACCCCCAAAGTCCCAAAAAAGACTGAAACAGTAAGCCCAAAAGGGTTTTCTAAAGATTCAGCTTCCATGACCACAGTGAAATTGGACAGTTTTCTAAGAGTTGAACACAACACATGTGTGAAGGATGCTCCAGAAATAGCAGCCTCTCCCTCTAAGTTCTGGGTTGTGTGAACAAGGAGGTCATCTGATCTCTGCCAAATATCTTTCTAAATATGTTGCTGAAATAAGATCATTAAACTGAACCTCCTCCATTTGGTAACATTATGTTATTTATTATGATGCTGACTTCTTGAAAGATATACCCAGAAGGGCACAAATCTTAGGGCTAAAGAGTAAAGCAGAAACACGCATACTAAGTTGCCTTTTATTTTAGCCACCTCTGAGTTATGAATGTGAAATGTTTTCCTCCCAATTCAAAAGTTGCCTGAAATTCAGAAACCTGCTAAACTGCAAGTATTTTTAAAATTCTGTGGACTCAATCCTCAAACACTACTCTCTTCTTTAAATCACTTAACCATTTACTCTGCCTTTGATACTCAAAGTCACATGTATCTTGGCTCCAAAAGTAGTACTGTTTCATTACACAATGACTTTGATATAAGAATAAGACAAACACAAATTTGTCCAGTTGTTTAAATTCCTAACTGCATAACCATTTTCCTGTTTGAAAATGTTTCAAACTGACCTAAACCAACTAAAAAGGTTTAAAAATTGACAAGGACATCATCAGTCCCCCGTCTGACCACTCAAGCTCTCACGAATCACCCATGTTGAAAAGTATTTGTCTTCTACTAAATTTGGATACTGTAAATTGAACTTATTTTGGCCATTAGTGAAGTTCATCATTCCTTTACTGTAGGTGCCTGCCAATATTCTTCCAGTGATTTGTTTCCTGAAAGTAATATGAAGAAAAGTGAGACAAAAACATATGCTGAAATAGGTCCTAATTTTACTACCATGAAGGAAACTTTATTTTATGAAAGTTATTAATGTCAACTTAAATGTCTTCAAATATCAAAGACTGCTTTAATTCACAGACCTCACAGTGTTTTTTTTATGAGGCTGTAAGAAGGACTTGTGAAGATCATGTAATAGAATAACCGGTCATAATGGGGAGGGAGCAGGGGAGCTGTATTTTCAGTTAAAATGCAGTTATTTTCTACATTTTACTTAAGGGAACTGTAAACCTCTGGTAATAAATACAAGGAACATGCTAACGTATTAGACAGGAAATAATTATTTGGTATAGCAACTGCAGGCTACTTTAGTATTCAAATCACATGTGAAACAATTTTCTATGTGTTCCACAAGAGACAGGTTTGTACTTAATGCTGGGCTAACTGCTTCCAAGAACCAGATTCGGGGGAAATTAGATTTTTACAGTGAAACAGCATCTCACGTGTCCTCAGGGTTCTCTCCCCTCCAGACAAAGGGGCCACCTGCCTACACTAAGTCTGGAGCTGTCACCTCCAACATCTGCTAGGAGTGTAGGGGCGGGGCACAGCGGTCGGGGGCTGCCACACACTGCCCCCCACTCACTAGCTGGGAGCAGGAAGAGCTGCTCCAGCGGGAGCCCCAAACAAATGGGGCTTCAACAACAACAATGGCAACAAACGTGCTTGCATTTCTTTCAGACCGAATCGGGCCCTGTCATTTGTTACCCAGATGATCCTTCACCCTGTTACAGGATTTCAAGCCATGGCTCTCCTCCCTCCTCCCAGAGAGTGTAAGTGTTCATTACAGGAAATGAATCAAAGAGCATTAGAATAGCAGATATCACCATACAGCAGATGTCATAATTGTGCAGACTGAATGATGGTTTTATGTTTAGGAGTTAACTTGAAGTGAGGAAGCTGGCAACAGTCCCAAAGTTCATTTTTTTCCCCCTAATTTAACCCCCTGACCAGAGGCCAAGGGAATTTCTAAGCATGACAAGCCATCAACACCTCCAATCTCAAGGGACATTTTTGGATATTTGTGCCAAGTGGTTCATAAAGCAAGCATGGGCACCAAAGAGCGCCAAGGATGACCAGAAAGAGCTCTGTCTGTGACAATTTAATCAGCTTAAACTTGGAAAGGCACACAGGGATGAGAAATAAGATTTCTGGTTTAAGGGCAAGTTTTATCATTGCCTTTATGGCCATGTAAGGCGAAAACAGCTGAAAAGTGCAGCGGGCAACCGTGCCAGAACTTACGGGCTGCCCAGTGTGACAAGTCGGGACTCATGTCTCTATACTGTGTAGTACACAACCTTGCAGCAAATTCTTACAGAATATCACTTTTCCACAATGTGAAGTATTTTCCAATTATGCTTATCTTTTAGAAAGGTTTTTAAACAGTAACCTTGTTCCTCAGGGTCAATATTTGTACCAACTAAAATTTCAAAACAAGGAATGTAAACAAGAAACCTATTTAATTTTGTCTTCTGTTAAAGACATGTACATCTACTAACAATTTTCTGCAGACCCTGGGCAAATTCCTATCAGATGTCAGCTGAAAAAATAAGATAGTTGTCTTGGAAGAGCTTTTAAATCTATACCCTAGTAGAGGCAATGATTAGGTATAGTAAATTTATTAATGTGCTTTTTCCCCCCATGCAATTAAGAATTACTATGATGATGACAGCTTTTCATTTCCTGGGTGTTAGCTGTTTTTACTGAAATACTAGTAATTCCTTAAATGTAGTTCTACAGACTACCAAACACTAACACGCTATGCAGGGGCTTCCAGGTAGCTGAGTGGTAAAGAATCTGCCTGCCAATGCAGGAGATGCGCGTTCAATCCCTCGGCCAGGAGGATCCCCTAGAGAAGGGAGTGTTCTTGCCTGGAGAATCCCATGGACAGAGGAGCCTGGCAGGCTATACAGTCTGTGGGGTCACAAAAGAGTCAGACACAGCCTAGGGACTAAACGACGACAACACCCACTATCACCTGTCCCAGAAACAACCTCTTCATGGAGGGACAGTTGCTTCTACGTCACAGGTAAGGAAACTGGTGCCTAGCAAGGCCCCGAAGTCTCCTTCCTCAGCTGCGGACAGAACAGAGGTCTGACAGCTCTGTGACTCGGACAGGCCAGCCAGCACTGGGGGCGGCAGCTCTGGGCGAATCCATCGGCTGCGCCGATCCCAGCTTCCCCAGCGACCCAGACAGTGGACACTGGTGATGCAGGCAGCAGACAGCCCGCGTCTCCCCCACCCAGGCTCAAGTGACTGGAGACTCACTCTCTGTGGACTGAAACTCCAGGGTGACAGCAGCAGGACGGGAGGCTGAGCCCGGCCCAGCCCACAGATTTCTCATTCTCCAAGTCAGGCGAC
Source organism: Muntiacus reevesi (assembly GCF_963930625.1). NCBI lineage: Eukaryota > Metazoa > Chordata > Mammalia > Artiodactyla > Cervidae > Muntiacus > Muntiacus reevesi. The sequence continues at coordinate 93,625,345 of NC_089252.1, forward strand.
CTCCCCGACCACACATGCGCAGAAAAGGTCTTGGCGATCAAAGGGGAGTGACGTTAAGAGATGCTCCACGCATAACCCTCTGCAGTAGAATCCATCTCGGCTAACAGACACGTGCGCACACACAGAAGAATCCTGAGGTACACCAAATATGGGCTACGAACCAGGCGAACCATAATGACTAGCCAAAGGAAAGCTGGAAGAAATGCCTCATTATAGTAATCCACACTGCCCCGAGGGCACAACTCAGGGACTCTTTCTCTAAGTCTGCCTGTGGGGGTTTCTGTCCACACGTACTGTACTCTTTTTCCACCTAATAAAAACTTCACTTCCCATCTCTGTGGGAATTTTTTTCCTGCAAAGTTGAAAAGCCAGGGTCTTGTCACTGACCACTGTCTACTGGCTAAGATTTGGTGCTCTCTCCGCCATGACCCGTCCTCAATCTCTGGCCGGGACCGAAGCCCTGCTTCAGTGGCTGCCAGCCGAGACCGCCGAGATCACTGATACCAAGCTTCTCCCCCTTCTGCCGCACCCCCACCTCCTGCCACCTCTGACTAAACTAAATGCTTACTGTCTATCATACAATGTTTCTCACAAAAAGGAGCTGTAATGAACACACATGTCCTTAAGAGGAATGATACATTTGCAAGTATATCTTGAATTAACTCCTTAAAGAAAGAGACCAGAAAAAAATATATATTTGTTTTAACACAGGGACATTTTATAGTATGTTCACTTTAAGAAGTGGCCTTCCTTAGCCAGTATGACTCAATTTCCAGAATGCTCACTTTACCCCCAGGCTCCAAAGGGGGTCCACAGACAGAACCTCATAGGTACCAGGGAGTGAGGACTCCTGACCACTGGCAAACGAATCAAGACCACCTACCCACTTAACGCAGCTGAGGACATGGATCATGTGGAAACAATCACCCGTCATAATCAATCCGAGCTGGCTTCGTATCTACAGGCAATAGTCTTATTTTGGATTATCAATTCTACAAGTCAGAAGGGTCCAGTTATTACTACAGGATCCTATAAAAATGTATGTTTTCTGTTCTCCTGATCACTATAACAAAAAGTCCATCCAACGACCATTAAAACAAATTGGAAATGAATTTTTTTTTCCACTAAAGCTGGTATCCTAAGCCCATGTATCTGTCACTTTATGGGGTCTGCATCAAAACCAGCAGTTTATAGTTTTCTGGCAAATCTCCGTTTCAATTTATTTCAACTGTAATTCTCACTTACCTTTATTTCCAACAACAAAATGCCTTTCTCTCTCAGACTGTTACACCTCTCACTTACTAAATTCTTTCCAGCTTCTGTGTTTTCCCTAAAACCTCACTGGAAAATGCGTATGACCAAGTGATAGATAGCATGACAATGCATATTGTCACTCTGCTCTTTGTTTAATGTCTAGAAAGACGCCCAGATGCTTAGACCTCCGTATTTTCTACACCATGCAGTTTAGCCTTCGGTAAGTTGTGGAGCAGCCTCTGCTGTTCTGACAATAGTTAATCTACAAGGCTGTCAAACATGTCACAGGGACCGTGAATCACTGCCTCCTGCAGAATTTGATGAAACCCCCCAAGAAGTGCTCGAGGCAGACAGCTGCACTGGAAGCCCTGCACCCACAGCTAGGCTCTTCGCAGAGAGGCCTTGCTAAAACATCTTCAAGATAATCCAAGGGCCTGAGTGAAGGCTTTAATAAAAAGAAAATGAAAAATTTGTCAAAAACAAATTGGCTGTCTTTCAGGCAGACACCTTTTTAGCAGGAGTTCCTCCCCCCACAACACCCATCCAGACACTCTTTTCTCAGACTAGTGGAGCTCTCTTCTTCTAAACAATCTGGAATTTCTGAAGAATGTTGTTTTTGCATAGTTAATATTTTCACATTTTTCTCCCCCTCCTTGGTCTTTCCCAGTATAATATAATCCTTTGCACCTGCAAAAGCTCCACAGACTGCTGACTGCCAAGAATTCACCACGTGATCTTGCCGCCAGGACCAGAGGGCCTGTGGTAAAGGAGAAAGAGAAACACACGTGATTAAAGATCTGAATTTATCAGAGCCTCCTGTGGGCTAGCTCTGGGGATGGGAACTTAAGTGAGAAGCTATTTTGGTGGCATTCCTCACTGATGACATAAGTGATTTTCCCAAGGACTTAACGACCTTCTAAAATAAGTCAAAGAAACCAGGGGGACAGGGACATTAGTGTGCCCAAAGGAAACCATTTTCCGGGAATACGTGTCATACACATACACATATACACACATTTATATATAGGCATAAAAATAAAAACATCTTTAAGACAATGTAACATTTAAAATATTTCCTGTATAATTCTAAACATGGAAATACCATAATACACAAATTATTCCAAAGCAGTGTATACCAAATTCCACAGTTCTGTTTTCAATCTTTATCCATGCTGTACATGTTTGAAGGACGCTGATTCTATTACTAAACAATGTAAAGTTCCTCAAAATGTTTTCACACTGCTCTGTGTAATATGTGTAACATAAAACTCATGCTGAGTTTCAAACTAGACAAGATGATGGCGGGTGTGGTGCCTTGCTTGCTGAGAGTTTACAATACACTAGAAAATGAGACAGTCATTTCAAATGGTGAAGAGCTCTGAGTCAGGCCTCTGAACACGTATCAAAACCCAAGACATCCCTGGTGATCCAGTGGTTAACAATCTGCTTTGCCCTGCAGGGGACGTGGGTTTGATCTCTAGTCAGGGAACTAAGATCCTACCTGCCCCACAGAGTATCTAATCCCACATGCCACGACTAGACAATCCATGGGAAAGATCTCCACATGACAAAACGAAGACCCAGTACAGCTAAATAAATATTAAAAAAAAAAAAAAAAAAAAACCAAAACAAACAAATGTACAAAAAAACTCCAAAACACCCACAGTCCTCATAACAGCACTGAGAGTCAGGTCCTGTTGCTAGTCTCATTTCATCCACGCTTTCTAACACCAGAGCCTATACTATTTGTTTTTAGCTTTCTTGAGGTATAAATGATAGCCAGTAAACTACATGTATTTAAAGTAGGTGATACAGTAACTTCTGATACACATATATATGAAACCATCGCCATGATTAGATAATGAACATATCCATCACCCCAAAAAGCTTTGTTGTCCCTTTGACATCCCCCTTTCCTGCCCTTCCTGACCAAACCTTAAACAATCTGATCGATCCCTGTAGATTAGTTTGCCTTTCCTGGAATTTTATATAAAAGTAATTATACATTAACTTTTTAACACAAATTCTTTCCTTCAGATTTTTTGTACGATTTGCTCATGATAATGTGGATATCAATCATTTGTTCCTTTTTATTGGTTAAATAATAGTCCATTGTATAGATGCATCATTATTTGTCTATGTATCTGCCTGTTGATGGACCTATACAATTTTTCCAGTTTGGGGCTACTACTAATAAAACTGTTATGAACATTTATATTTATGACTTCATATGTACACATGCCTTCATTTCTCTTGGAAAAATATCCAGGAGTGAAATAACTGAACTACATGGCTGACGTATGTAGGTATACTTTTTAAGAAACTAATTGTTCCAGAAACTGTTGTACCATTTTACATTTAGACCAGTTTCTTTACATCTTTTCCAATATCTGGTACTGTCAGTATTTTTAATGTTTTACCATTTTAATTCATGTGCAGTAGTATTTCATTGTGGTTTCAATATGTATTTCCCTAATAATGCTGAGTTCCGTTTCATGTACTTTTTTTTTACCATCCATAAAATATCTTCTTTACGAAGTGTCTGTTCAAATGTTTTACACATTTTTATTGGGCTGTCTGTTTTGTAATTACTGAGTTTTGACAGTTCTTTCTTAATTACTGCCTTTTATTTTTCTTGCCTTACTGAACTGCTTGGGGCCTCTAGCATAATGGCAAGTACCACAATAAGGACAAAGAATATTAGAAATAAGACCTCTTGAATATATTCATTACAATGGTTAGAATGGTATATATAATATCCTGTCAATGGTGGTGTGACATTTTCATAGGTGATCAAATATACCACAACTAACAAATGGGACCTATTTAAACTTAAAACCTTTTGCATAGCAAAGGAAACCCTCAACAAGATGAAAAGACAACCCTCCCAATGGGAAAAAATACTTGCAAATGAAGGAACAAAGGATTAATCTCCAAAATACAGAAGCAGTTCATTCAGTTCTATATCAAAAATAATAATAATACTAACCCAATTAAAAAAAATGGGCACAAAGCCTAAACAGAAATTTTTCCAAAGAAGACATATGGATGGCCAATGGACATGAAAAGATGCTCACCACTGTTCATTATTAGAGAAATGCAAACCAAACTACCATGAGATACCGTCAAAAAATCTACAAACCTGGACTTCCATGGTGAGACAGTGGCTAAGAACTCCCCTTCCAACGCAGAGTACATTGCTTTGGATCCCACATGCCTTGGAGCAACTAAGCCCATGTGCCACAACTACTCAGCCAGAGTTCTGCAACTAATGGAGCCTGTGCACCCAGAAGCCATGATCTACAGCAAGAGAGCCCACCACAGTGAGAAGCCCCTGTACCATGAAGAGTAGCCCCTGCTCACTGCAATTAGAGAAAGACCACTCACAGCAACTGAAAATAAAATTAAGCAAATGAACTACTTCAAAATTAAAAATCTACAAATCTCTAAATGCTGCAGAGGATACGGAGAAAAGGGAACCCTCCTGCAGTACTGGTGGGAATGTAAATTCATACAGCCACTATGGAGAACAGTATGGAGGTGCGTTAAAAAGTTAAAACCAGAACTACCAGCAACCCCACTATTTGGGTACCATCCAGAACCCAATGTTCACTGTAGCGCTTTTTACAACACCTCAAGACCTGGAAGCAACCTAAACGTCCACCCACAGACAAAGACGTGGGGCATACAGAACAGAACACTGCTGTTTAGTTGCTAAGTTGTGTCTGAGTCTCCAACTCCAGAAGGAACAAAGATGCTGAGCCAAAGGGGAAACTGCTCAGCTGAGGGCGTGTCTGGTGGTGATAGGCAAGTCTGATGCTGGCAAGAACAGTACTGAATAGGAACTTGCAGAGTTACGTCCACGAAACAAGGCAAATGGAAGTGGTCAAAAAGGAGACGGCAAGAGTGAACCATCAGCATTTTAGCCATCACTGAACTAAAATGGACAGGAATGAGTGAATTTAATTCACATGACGGTTATATCTATGATTGTAGGCAAGAATCTCTTAGAAGAAACGGACTAGTCCTTGTAGTCAACAACAGAGTCCAAAATGCAGTACTTGGGTGCAAACTCAAAAATGACAGGGAACACATCATGCAAAGATGGGCACAATAAAGAACAGAAACAGTATGGACCTAACAGAAAAAGAAGATATTAAGAAGAGGTGGCAAGACTACACAGAAGAACTAGACAAAAAAGATCTTCATGACCCAGAAAACCATGATGATGTGATCACTCACCTAGAGCCAGACATCCTGAAGTGCGAAGTCAAGCAGGCCTTAGGAAGCATCACTGTGAACAAAGCTAGTGGAGGTGATGGAATTCCAGTTTGAGCTATTTCAAATCCTAAAAGATGATGCTGCAGAAGTGCTGCATGCAATATGCCAGCAAATTTGGAAAACTCAGCAGTGGCCACAGGACTGGAAAAGGTCACTTTTCATTCCAATTCCAGAAGTACAATGCCAAAAAATGTTCAAACTACCACACAATTGCACTCATTTCACATGCTAGCAAAGTAATGCTCAAAATCCTTCAAGCTAGGCTTCAACAGTATGTGAATGAAGAACTTCCAGATGTACAAATTGGATTTAGAAAAGGTAAAGGAATCACAGATCAAACTGCCAACATCTGTTGGTCACAGAAAAAGACAGAGAATTCCAGAACATCTACGTTGGACTATGCTAAAACCTTTGACTGCAGAGATCACAATAAACTGAAAGTTCTTCAAGAGATGGGAATAACAGACCACCTGACCTGCCACCCAAGAAATCTGTATGCAGGTCAAAAAGTAACAGAACTGAACATGGAACAACAGACTGCTTTCAAATTGGGGAAGGAGGGCATCGGGCTGTATATGTCACCCTGCTGACTGAACTTGTCTGAAGAGTGCATCATGCGAAATGCTGGGCTGGATGAAGCACAAGCTGGAATCAAGATTCCTGGGAGAAATATCAATAACCTCAGAGAGGAAAATGAAATCACCCTAATGGCAGAAAAGGAAAAGGAACTAAAGAATCTCTTGATGAGGGTGAAAGAGGAGAGTGAAAAATCTGGCTTAAAACTCAACATTCAAAAAACAAAGATCATGGCATCTGATCCCATCACTTCATGGCAAATAAATGGGGAAACAATGGAAACAGTGAGAGACTTTATTTTCTTGGGCTCCAAAATCACTGTGGACGATGACTGCAGCCATGAAATTAAAAGACGCTTGCTCCTTGGAAGAAGAGCTATGACAATCCTAGACAGCATATTAAAAAGCAGAGACATTACTTTGCTGACAAAGGTCCATAGAGTCAAAACTATGCTTTTTCCAGTAGTCATGTATGGATGTGAGAACTGGACAATAAAAATGCCAAAACAATGGAATGCCCAAGTGGCCAAAGAATGGAAGCCTTCGAACTGTAGTCTGAAGAAGACCCCTGCACAGCAAGGAGATCAAACCAGTCAATTCTTAAGGAAATCAAACCTGAATATTCATTGGAAGGACTGATGCTGAAGCTGAAGCCTAATATTTTTGGCCACCTAATGAAAAGAGCTGATTCACTGGAAAAGACTCTGATGCTGGTAAAGAATGAAGGCAGGAGGAGAAGGGGATGACAGAGCATGAGATGGTTGGATGACATCAACTCAATGGACATGAGTTTGAGCGTGCTCCAGGAGTTGCTGAAGGACAGGGAAGCCTGGCATGCTGCAGTCCATGGGGTCGCAAAGAGCCGGACACGACTGAGCGACTGAAGAACAACAAGATAAAAAGGAGTGAAACTGGGTCACTTGTAGTGATATGAATGGACCCAGCATCTTTCATACAGAGTGAAGTAAGAGAAGAACAAGTATCACATAATATTGAATATACAGGAAATTTAGAACAATGGTACAGGTGAACATATCTGCAGGGCAGGAATACAGGCGCAGATGCCGCGGATGGACACGCAGACACGGGCCAGGGAGACAGCAGGGCTGGGACGAACTGAAAGAGCAGCATGGACATACACTCTACCACGTGTGAGCCAGGCAGCCAGCAGGAAACGGCTGCATGGCGCAGGGAGCTCAACCTGGTGCCGTGTGGTGGCCGAGGGGCGGCGTGGTGGCCCGACAGCGAATTCACTTCACTGGCCGTCAGAAAGGAACGCAGCACTGTACAGCCGCTATCCTCTAAATGCATACACATACACGCACAACCGAAAGAACAGCTAACTTAGTACTACTTTCCTACTCTCAATAATTCTCCACTGAAAATGTACTTGGAAGGCTGAGAAAGCTGCTACAGAAATGGAAAAGCCACCATGTAAACAAACCAAGGCACGTATGTCTCTGTCAGCTTTAGCAACGCTGCTGCAGTCAGACATCAAATGTAGAGTAATGTGTGGTGTCCAGCTCCAGCATTTCCTTCCACCTAACTAATGAGACTGTTTACTTGGAAAGTATCTTTATTGAAATCACTGGACTGAGTAAAGCTGATAATCAAATAGATTTTTGTAACCTTACTAGTGGAAGTAGATTAGCTAAAAAAAGAAAGTTTAATCAAAAACAGCTTTCTAAAGATAGTCTTGCCATTAAGCAGAATTTCTGGTATTTTTCTGTAAATGTTCTAATGTTTCCAAGTATATCTGTCTGCTTTTGTAAAAAACGTTATTTTCTCCAGAGCTCTTACAAGTACTGGAGACAGCATAAGAACCAACTCAGGAGAACAGCAACTTTTTATCTGTTTATTTTTTTTCAATTTCTGGCCACACTCCAAGGCACAAAGAACCTTAGTTTGTCAGCCAGGGATCAAAACCAATGCCCCCTGTTTGGAAAGCAGGATCTCAATTACTGGATAGCCAGGGAAGTCACAACTTTTTACTTTAAAGGTGGCAAAATGTTTATTTTATCAGATTAATGCCAAATTGAACAACAACTATTCTTTACTTTGCTGAGTTTTCAGGAAATGGATACAAAACATAGAATATCAATGGTCATTTTGGAAATGACTGAAAGTCATCTACAGTTTCTGCTGGTACCTGCAAGGATTCCACAGAGTCAAAGTTTACTCCAAACAGACGTAAAATACTACAAATAATGCTGAGTTTGTAAGTAGTGAGCATGTGCTCAGGTGCAGTCGTGTCCGACTCTGCGACCCCATGGACTGCAGCCACATGGCTCCTCTGCCCATCAGATTTCCCAGGCAAGCATACTGGTGTTGGGTGCCATTTCCTCCTCCAGGAGATCTTCCTGACCCAGGGATCGAACCTGTGTCTCCTGCATCTCCTGCACTGGCAGGTGGATTATTTACCACTGAGCCACCTGGGAAGACCTTATAAGTAGTAATAAAAAACAAATAATAAGATGTGTATTATGTGTCATACAGGAGAAGAAAAATCAGAGACACTATATAATTCATAAATTGAGCATTTACTCAATACCTACTACGTTTCAGGCAGTGTAAAGTCAGAGGGAAAAGAAATAGCAGTCCCCAGGTCTAATATTTGATGGGGGTACAATGAGGACAGAAGAGGTTATAAGAGGAAGAAGGCTTCACAGAGGTGCCTGCTATAATCTAGGGAAGAAAAAAAAATTGGTTGCCAAGGGGGGTGGGGGGGGTGGGGTGGGGAAACCACTGGGTCAAAATAGACCCAAAAGGCTGAAGACATAATTTAAAAACAGAATCTCCAAAGATAAGCATAACCTTCCACTATCACCTGGCCAGAATAACTTAGCCTAGAAACATAAAAAGAAATAATTTTTTATTAGAAAAAGATACTAATAAATAAACAAACAAAAAAAATCTCTAGAACCAAAAGATTAAGATTCAAGTGAAAAACTTCCACGGCAAACACAGAGCATTGTAACAGGAACCACAGTAACTACACTCACACGGAACTTACTATGCTCCAGGCACCAAACACTTTACATACATTAACTCATATAATCCTAACCACAATCTTCCAAAGTATTTGCCACTTAATCATTTCACAAACAAGGACGTTGAGGCTCAGAGAAGTTAAGCACCTTGCCAAAGTTTAAATAGTGACAGTTTATAAATGCTCCAACTTGTATCTATAGGTTAGAGGTATCTTGAAAGCAAACAAAGGTATCTATAAGACATTTCACAGTTCTATATACAGATGATAACTTTTACTAGAATGATATCAGAATAACCAAGTGAATGAACAAACTACGTCAATGTCCAAAATAATGTGCTTTAAAGAATACGAATTTTCTCATGCAACTCAACATCAAAAAAAACAGACAAGTCGATCAGACAATGGGGAGAAGATCTAAACAGACTTTTCTGCAAGAGAACATACAAATGGCTAAGAGGCGCATGAAAAGATGCTCAACATCACTAATTATTAGAGAAATGCAAATCAAAACTACAAGGTACCTCTCACCAATCAGAATAGAGATCATCAAAATATCTACAAACCCCTAAATGCTAGAGAGGGTGTGAAGAAAAGGGAACACTCTTACACTGTTGATAGGGATGCAAATTGATACAGACACTGTGGAGAACAGTAAAACGGTTCCTTAAAAAACTAAACACAGAACTACCATGTGACCCAGCAATTCCACTCCTGGGCAGATATCCAGAGAAAATCATAGTTCTGAAAGATACACCCACCCCAGTGTTCAGTGCAGCACTATTTACAACAGCCAGGACATGCAAACAACCTAGATGTCATTCACCAGAGGAATGGGTAAAGATGGATAAAGTTAAACACATATAATGGAACATATTCAGCTACAAAAAGGAACATTTGTATCATTTGCAGAGATATGAATGAACCTAGAGTCTGTCATACAGAGTGAAGTCGGGAAGAGAAAAACAAATATCATATATTAATGTTTCTATGTGGAATCTAGAAAAATGGTACTGATGCACCTATTTGCAAAGAAGAGTAGACACAGACGTGTGGACATCACGGGGGGTGCGGGGGCGGGATGGCCTGGGAGAGCGGGACAGACCGTGTACACAAGGACGCATGAAGCAGATCCGTGAGGCCTGCTGTGCGGCACAGGGGCGGAGGGAGAAGGTACAACCTGTTTGTAGGACATACACTGAGTTAAACTTAAAAAAGGATTCCAGAATTCATTTTGTTGTTGTTTAGTTACTAGTCAGACTCTTCTGCAACCCCATGGACTGTAGCCCACCAGGCTCCTCTGTCTATGGGATTTCCCAGGCAAGAATACTGGAGTGAGCTACTCTTCCTTTCTCCAGGGGATCTTCCCAGCCCAGGGATCAAACCCACATCTTCTACATTGGTAGGCAGATTCTTTACCACCGAGTCACCAGGGAAGCCCCCAATATACATTCAGTTCAGTTCCGTCGCTCAGTCGTGTCCGACTCTTTGCGGCCCCATGAATCGCAGCACACCAGGCTTCCCTATCCATCACCAACTCTCAGAGTATACTCAAATCCATGTCCATCGAGTTGGTGATGCCATCCAGCCATCTCATCCTCTGTCGTCCCCTTCTCCTCCTGCCTCCAATCCCTCCCAGCATCAGGGTCTTTTCCAATGAGTCAACTCTTCGCATGAGGTGGCCAAAGTATTGGAGTTTCAGCTTTAGCATCAGTCCTTCCAATGAACACTCAGGACTGAGCTCCTTTAGGATGGACTGGTTGGATCTCCTTTCAGTCCAAGGGACTCTCAAGAGTCTTCTCCAACACCACAGTTCAAAAGCATCAATTCTTCGGCACTCAGCCTTCCTCACAGTCCAACTCTCACATCCATATGTGACCACTGGAAAAACCATAGCCTTGACTAGATGGACCTTTGTTGGCAAAGTAATGTCTCTGCTTTTTAATATGCTGTCTAAGTTGGTCATAAGTTTCCTTCTAAGGAGTAAGCATCTTTTAATTTCATGGCTGCGATCACCATCTGCAATGATTTTGAAGCCCAAGAAAATAAAGTCTGACACTGTTTCCACTGTTTCCCCATCTATACATTAGGTACAAACACTGCTTGATTCCACTTACATGAGGTACCTAGAATAGCCAAATTCATAGCCATGAAGTACACTCATAGAGGCTGGGGGTAGGGGTGTGGGGGGTGGGGGTGGGGAATGGGAGTTAGTAATTAATGGCACAGCTTCAGGTTAGGAAGATAAAAAATCCAGGAGATGGATGGTGAGAGTTGTACAACAATGTGAATGTACTTAAGTGCCACTGAACTGTACAGCTAAACAAGGTTAATATAGTATGTTTTCTATTAAGTGAATTTTACCATAATAAAAAAAATTTTTTTTAAATTTTTAAATATGTGTGATTTTTTAAAATAAAGAACTGCCTGAATGTAAAACTTCAGAAAAAGAATACTGACACTAAGCTAAAGAGAAAAGTGCTGTTGAGGCTTCCCTGCTGACTCAGTGGTAAAGAACCCACCCGCCGATGCAGGAGACGCAGACTCAACCCCTGGTCCGGGGAGATCCCCCATGCCGTGGAGCAACTAGCCCATGCATCACAACTATTAAGCCTGCGCTCTACAGCCCCGGAGTCACAACAAGAGGAGTCACCGCAATGAGCAGTCCATGCATCACAACTGGAGAGTGGCCCCTACTTGCCGCAACTAGAGAAAAGCCTGTGCAGTAACGAAGACCAGCACAGCCAAAAATGAGTAAATAAATCAATCGCTACCCCAAAAAGGTAAGTGTTGTTTACAAATTATTCATCTGAGAGCAACTTTAAATTCATTAAGCTACAAGAATAATGACAAGAATCTGGCTGGTAAAAAGTATTATTAAAGCATTTTGAAATTACTTATTTGTTATGGAGGAACTAGAGGGTCATAAGCAACAAAAAACGGACTGGAGGGACAGGAAGATTACTCACAGGAGTGTAGCATTATTGTTTACGGACTTTGAATACTTTAAAGAGTAGTGGGAAATGGAACAAAAATGTGGTGTCAGCCAACAGTATGAATGACTGTGATTGACAGACAGTATTACTGGCCACTTCCTGAGTACCTAGAAACTATGCAAAGATTTCACATTTCTCATTGAATTTTGAAAGGTGTGTATTATTATCCATAAACACAGGTGTGGGGCGGTGCAAACCAATGTCAAGTAACTTGCCTGAGGTCAGACAGAAAGTGGGGGAGCTAAACCTGGTTGTTATGGTTCCCTCAAAGCCATGTGTCTTGTAGACAGAACAGTAATATAAACAACATTTGTAAGCTCCCTTGATACACAGCTCACCTTCTAGAGAAGCTACAATATGCAAGTTATTATAGTTTGATGTCAATAAAATTTAGTTAAATAATGTCGGTTTGTAATAAGAGAGTTTTTCTTAAAACCTCAACACCAAAATTTTTAATTGCCATTAAGTAAGCATTTCCATTGCCACTGAAGTCTAATGATGACTCTTCTAAAGGTGCAGAGAGGGGCCCATATATGAAAACCACAGTGCTGGTGTCTCAAATGAGGTGACAAAGCTTGGGAACCTAAAAATAAACCTAAATAATACTTTTTAAAAATCAAGCAGCCATACTTTACTTGGTGTTTGCTTATTTATCAAAATTGAAACTGTTTCCATTTTCTTTTCAAATAATGAATGAAACGTTCAGATGAATCCACGCTCATTTGTTTACATCTCATGTTAACGAAACATTTCAAGTAATGAGAATGGCAGTCAGAAATGTTCTTAATCTCACTTCTGCGTTTTGTCTTGAGTAAAGCTTCTAATTAACATAGGATGACTGGAAACTATTTCTAGTAGCTTATTTAGAAAATCTCATTTTGACGTAATTTTAGACTTACAGAAAATTTACAATAGTAGAGGTTCTATGTACCCTTCACCCAGCCTACCCTAATGTTGACATCTTACATAACCCAAGTAAACTTATAAAACTGGGAAATGAAAATAGGTACAATAGTAAGACACAGACCTTAACTGAATTTCACCATTCACAATGCTTAATGGTGTGCAATTTTTATTTATTTATTTAATTTTTTTAGGTGTGCAATTTTTAAACAGCAAGCCTGTTTTTTCAATTAATGATATTTCTATTATCAGTAGTATTCAATATGTCATGAGGAATTCTAAACCGTTAGTGGTAGCACTACAAACACAATCAAGTTGTTCTAATTTTCCAAGTCATTCTTCACTCATAGTTCGAGGCCCATCAGAGGAAGAACAGCATGAAGTAATTTCAAGGCTTCCCCACACACACTCCCACCAGGGTTACAGCAATAAGCCCCAGCGTTCCTTCACAGGACAGACAGCGAACAGCAGGCTCCACACCAGGAAGCAACTGGACATCCAAGCCTGGGCCAAGTGACTTCTGTTCAGACGCACATTATTAGAGACATGGAAAACAAAACTACAGTAAGGTTATCACCTCACAGAGGTCAGAATGGCCATCATCAAAATCCACAACAATAAATGCCGGAGACAACGTGGAGAAAAGAGATCCCTCCTGCAGTGTTCGTGGCAAAGTCAACTGATGGAGCCACTGTGTAGAACAGGATGGAGATTCCTTCAGAAACAAGGAATAACACCACCATGTGACCCAGCAATCCGGCTATGGGAATATGCCCTGAGAAAACCATGATTCAAAAAGGCACGTGAACCCCAAAGTTCACTGCAGCACTGTTTACAATAGCCAGGACATGAAGCATCTAAATGTACACCAACAGATGAAGGGATAAAGAAGACGTAGGCCATATATCAGACGTAGTACATATTGCGAGTCAATTCCTAGGTAGGTTGATAAGGAATCCAGGGTCCCCGAGGAGGAGAAAGGGGTCTGGAGCTCTCAAGGAGGAGATAGGGGTCTGGAATTCTCAAGGAGGAGGAAAGGACGAATGTTTATTTCTACAGTCCTTGTTAAAGACTATATAACAATAATGTATCCCGCTTAAGGACAGTTTCTCCTTCCTAAAAACCTTCTGACTAATCCTGTTATCTTAAAATGTATATTATGGAAGTGGGTCTAGTAAGATCTTTACAACCTTGAGACATTCTTTTGATTTATTGTAATAACCAATTAAAAAAGTATATAGCTCCCTTGCTTAGACTAGCAAGGGGGGTGCTCTCCGTCACCCTTCTGATATCTGTGTCAGAAGCTTTCTCTGCCCCTTTTCATACTTTAATAAAACTCTGCTGCACAAAAGTTCTTCAGTGATCAAGTCTGGTCCCTGGTCCCGAAGCTAAATCTTCTTCGGAGATCAAGAATCTGACAACGTTCACTGTAAGCTAACAATTTAACAGAAACAGAAGCAGAAGATATCAAGAGGTGGCAAGAATACACAGAAGAACTATACAAAAAAGATCTTCATGACCCAGATAACAATGGTGAGATCACTCACCTAGAGCCAGACATCCTGGAGTCTGAAGTCAAGTGGGCCTTAGGAAGCATCATTACAAACAAAGCTAGTGGAGGTGATAGAATTCCAGTTGAGCTATTTCAAATTCCAAAAGATGATGCTGTTAAAGTGCTGCACTCAATATGTCAGCAAATTTGGGAAACTCAGCAGTGGCCACAGGACTGGAAAAGGTCAGTTTTCATTCCAATCCCAAAGAAGGGCAATGGCAAACAATGCTTAAACTACTGCACATTGCACTCATTTCACACGCTAGCAAGGTCATGCTCAAAATCCTCCAAGCTAGGCTTCAACAGTATGTGAACCAAGAACTTCCAGATGTTCAAGCTGGATTTAGAAAAAGCAGAAGAACCACAGATCAAATTGCCAACATTCACTGGATCACAGAAAAAGCAAAAGAATTTCAGAGATATATCCACTTCTGCTTCATTGACTATGCTAAAGCCTTTGACTGTGTGGATCACAACAAACTGTGGAAAATTCTTAAAGAGATGGGAATACCAGAACACCTTATGTGTCTCCTGTGAAACCTGTATGCAGGTCAACAAGCTACAGTTAGAACCGGACATGAAACAATGGGCTGGTTCCAAATTGGGAAAGGAGTACGTCAAGGCTTTATATTGTCACCCTGTTTATTTAACTTATGCAAAGTGCATCATGCAAAATGCCGAGCTGGATGAAGCACGAGCTGGTATCAAGATTCCCAGGAAAAATATCAATAACTTCAAATATGTAGATGACACCACCCTTATGGCAGAAAGCAAAGAGGAACTGAAGAGCCTCTTGATGGAAATGAAAGAGGAGAGTGAAAAAGCTGGCTTAAAACTCAACATTCAAAAAACAAAGATCATGGCATCTGGTCCCACCACTTCATGGCAAATAGATGGGGAAACAATGGAAACTGGGACAGATCCTATTTTCCTGGGCTCCAAAATCACTGCAGATGGTGATCACAACCATGAAATTAAAAGACACTTACTCCTTGGAAGAAAAGTTATGACCAAACTAGACAGCATATTAAAAAGCAGAGACATTACTTTGCCAACAAAGGTCCCCCCAGTCAAAGCTATGGTTTTTCCAGTAGTCATGTGTGGATGCGAGAGTTGGACCATAAAGAAGACTGAGCGCCAAAAAATTGATGCTTTCGAACTGCGATGCTAGAGAAGACTCCTGAAAGTCCCTTGGACTGCAAGGAGATCAAACAAGTCAACTGTAAAGGAAATCAACCCCAAATACTCATTGGAAGGACTGAAGCTGAAGCTCCAATACTTTGGCCACCTGACGACAGAAGAGTCAACTCATTGGAAAAGACCCCGATGCCGGGAAGACAGAAGGCAGAAGAAGGGGACGAGAGAGGACGAGATGGCTGGATGGCATCACTGACTCAATGGACATGAGTCTAAGTAAGCTCCAGGAGATGGTGAAGGACAGGGAAGCATGCTGCAGTCCGCGGGGCCACAAAGAGTTGGACACAACTGAGTGCCTGAACAACAACAAGTACATATATAAAATGGAATGTTATTCAGCCAAAAAAACGAACAAAGTTGAGTCATTTGCAGTGATGTGGATAGACCTAGAGTCTGTCACACAGAGTGAAGCAAGTCAGGCAGAGAAAAAAAAAATACTGTAAATTAACAAACATATATATGGAATCCAGAAAAACGGTACCAATGAACCTATCTGCAGGGCAGAAACAGAGAGCAGACATAGAGAATGGACCTGTGGGCACAAGGGGGAAAGGAGAGGCTGGGGCGAACTGAGAAGAGGCAAAGAGGTCTTTCTCCTGAGAACGGGCAGTCAGACGAGAGAGCTTCAGCAGACTAATGAGAACAAGTGACTCCTTATTATACATACTCTTGGTGCTTCTGAGGAGAACAACCTGCCAGTGGACCCGTTTCCAGATGAATGAAGCTTGTGAGTGTGTGAAACAGCTGGCTAGTGGGAAGCTGTTGTGTACCACACGGAGCTCAGCCTGGTGCTCTGTGATGATCCAGAGCGGTGAAGTGGGGGTGGGCGTCAGGAGGTAAACACAAGAGGAAGGGATTTATGTACACACAGAGCTGATTCATTTTGTTATGTAGCAGAAACACAACACTGTAAAGCAATTATCCTCCAATTAAAAAATAAGTAATATTTTTAAAGTATAGCATGAAGAGGAGGCTCTGTCACTTTAAAAGACCCATCCAAATGCATACAGTTGTCTTATGAATGAACAACAAATTGAAAATAGGCCATTTTGGCTTCAGTGTGGGGAAACCTAAATGTGAGACTTTTTCAGTTGCTATGTTCAGAAGCAGTCATGTGGCTTCCAACTGTGCAACATTACAAAACTGTACGCCATGACATTTTCGATACAACAGTAGGAATGTGCTGTAATCGCCTACTCAGTTCCACATGAATCAACATCGCAATAATTGATGATGATTACTTTAAGACAACAACAGCAACAACAAAAAAAAACCACACAATTATCTCTGCGGGTCTCACTGCTGTCCATTTAGCACCAGAATTTTAAAACACACTGAAGACAGATGATTATTTTCACTCAACTGCCCTCCATACCATAGGTGATTAGCTATTATATAGGGACTTCACTGGTGGTCCAGTGGTTAAGAATCTATCTGGCAACACAGGGCACATGGGTTCAACTTTGCTAAAAATCCTAATCGGCAACTCTTTGTTGGTGATCTGGACACAAAATACTTTGCTCTTATTTTCAAGTGTTTCTTTCCACATTGGCATACTGTATTTAATTTAGGGAACAAGTCTGGTGTGGTAAAATCATACAGGATCTTTTTACTGTTATCATTCCCTTCTCAACCTTTACAGGAATCTATGTTCTGATCAAACATGTCTGTGCAGACACTAGATTGTCCACCCTCATGAAACTGAGGGCAGGAGGAGAAGAGGACAACACAGGATGAGATGGTTGGATGGCATCACCGACTCAACGGACATGAGGTTGAGCAAGCTCCAGGAGACAGGGAAGGACAAGGAGGCCTGGTGTGCTGCAGTCCGTGGAGTCACAGAGTCAGACATAACTGGGTGGCTGAACAACAGTGTGAAATGGGGGCAGTGGAGAGCCTGAGCACCCTTTACATTACTATCATTTCATTCACATTACCAAAGGAATGGAAGAATCTTGAGGGTGGGGTGATAACACACATTTGACTATTGTTAAAATAAGAATCAACAACAATAAACAAGTTATTATCTCTAAATCTGAATAAAAATATGGTTTTTATAAAGTAGCCTATTTAAAAGACATAAAATGTACTATTTTATACACTGTAGTATAACAGAAATGATAATTCAATGTCCCCTGATTTCTACTGCAAAGCTATGATTTCATCTTAGAAAATCAGCAGCATAATGTGAAAATCTCACATAAACAAACTGAGTTTATTTTCAGTTTGCTTCAAATGTTGCATCTGAGTTAAAGCTTGCGGTTTCTTCTAGTTACTGTGTTGCTACTTCATAACACCTTGTGGCTAGAAGCACAACTACTTAGACCTGATAGGCATTGTTAACAATCCTCTACAGTGCACTTATATATTCAGACACAAGAACGAATCTGACATTCTTACAGGAAATTTTATCATATCCTCTCACAATCCATGTACTGTTTGCCTAAGATTCAGTAAGAGTACATCTGTACATTATAGCTCTGGTTGTACTTCTAAGAGAAACTAATTATAAATAAAAGAGTTCGTGTATACAGCTATCCAACTTTGCACTGACCCTGAAAAAGAATGCTAACCTCCCCACAATTAGTAAATTAGCTGTGAACACCTGCTGTGTAAAAGACATAACTATAAAGAATATAAACATAAATGACCAGAAGACAAAGTTTCTTCCTCCAAAATGCAGAGCTAAAACACAAGCGAGTGGAAACATGTGGTCTGGCTCCACTCATCCCCATAAACCATCTGTGCCCCCCAGCCCAGGTCAGTGTCTGAGAGCTGAGTCTTTCCTGAAGGCACACTGTTACGCCCTTGCCCAAGAACAGCAGAACCAGGAATGCTGTGGGCGGTGGTACTGGTGTAAGAAATATGGTTGACTTGATGAGCCATATTGATACCATCAAGTCAAACAATCAACACAATTTCTAGAAACACCTGAAATAAGCTGATTTAATAATACAACCTAACTTTTGAACCTATGAAACAGCAACAACATTATTAAAGACATCATGCACTAGGTGCAAAGTTATGTGTAAAATGATTAAGAACATCAACTCAGAATATCACTCGGCCATAAAAAGGAACAAAATTGTGCCATTTGTGGACATGTAGAGGGACCTAGAGTCTGTCACACACAGTAAAGTCAGAAATGGACAAAAATCATATATTAACACACAGAGGTAGGATCTAGAAAATGGTACAGGTGTTTCTGCAAAGCAGTAAGAGAGACACAGATATAGAGAAAAAATGTATGACCACCACGTGGTGAAAGATGGGGTGGGATGAACTGAGAGACGGGAATGACTACATACACCACCGTGTATGAGTCGGGTAAGTAATGAGAGAACCGGCACAGGGAACGTCACTCACCGTTCTGTGGTGCCCGAAACGGGAAGGAAATTCAGAAGGGCGGGGGGCGTACGTAAACATACCGCCGGATCACTTCGCTGTACTGGAGAAGCTAACACAACTTTGTAAAGCAACTACATTCCAATGAAAAAAATTTTTAAAGGACACCAATTCTGGAGTCAGATGATCTGGGTCCGAAACCCAGATGTACCCCTTAACACTGAGTATTACTGAGGCCTTGGTCAAGGCACTCTAACTCTCCTTCAGTTTCCACATCTGCAAAACAAAGGCCTTTCCTGGTAGCTCGGTCAGTAAAGAATCCATCTGCAATGCAGGAGACCCTGGTTCAATTCCTGGGTTGGGAAGATCCCCTGGAGAAGGGGTAGGGCTACCCACTCCAGTATTCCTGGGTTTCCCTGGCGGTGCATGCCTGCAATGTGGGAGACCTGGGTTTGATCCCTGGGTTGGGAACATCCCCTTGAGAGAGAGATTTCCAAGGCAGGTTGATAAGAAGTCCAGGGGTGCCCAAGGAGAGAGGGCTCTGGAATTCTCAAGGAGGAAGAAAAGACAAACTTTTTTCCCTCTACATCCCTTAGGATTATATAACAAAAATGTATCCTGCCTGAGGACAGTCTCTGGAAAAACCTTCTAGCGAATCCTGTTACCTTAAAGTGTAAATTACGGGAACAGGTCTAGTGAGGTCTTTACAGCCTCCAGGCATTCTTCTGATTCACTGTAATAACTAACTGGAGAGTATGTAACTTCATTGCTAATATTGGCAAGGGGGTACTCTTTCTGCCCCCTTCTGATGCCTATGTCAGAAGCTTTCACTATCTCCTTTATACTTTAATAAATCTTTATTACTCAAAGCTCTGAGCAATCAAGCCTCGTCTCTGGCCCCGGATTGAATTCTTCTCCTCCAGAGGCCAAGAATCCCGGCGTCTTTTCATCGTTCAGCAACAACCTTTCACCCTGGAGAAGGGTATGGCAACCCACTCCAGTATCCTTGCCTGGAGAATCCCCATGGACAGAGGAGCCTGGCGGGGGCTACATTTAGTCGCAAAGAATCGTACACAACTGAGTGACTAAGCACAAGAGACTAAGCACACAAGAACAGCACCCACCTCACAGAACTGCCATGAAGATTTATAAGAGATAATCCATGGAACCAGATATGCACAGTCAGATACGCAGATGTCACTACTCTAACGGCAGAAAGTCAACAGGAACTAAAGAGCCTCTTGATGAGGGTGAAAGAGGAGAGTGAAAAATCTGGCTTAAAGCTCAACATTCAAAAAACAAAGATCATGGCATCTGGTCCCATCAATTCATGGCAAACAGATGGGGAAACAATGGAAACTGGGACAGACTTTATTTTCTTAGACTCCAAAATCATTCTGGGACAGTGACTGCAGTCATCAAATTAAAAGACGCTTGCTCCTTGGAAGAAAAGTTATGACCAACCTAGACAGCATATTAAAAAGCAGAGACATCAGTTGGCCAACAAAGGTCCGTATAGTCAAAGCTACAGTTTTTCCAGCAGTCATGTATGGCTGTGGGAGTTGGACCATAAGGAAAGCTGAGCACCAAAGAACTGATGCTTTCAAATCCCACAAGTCATGCGGCAGAGCCAAAAGTTACATACTATACAATTCTATTTTTATAAAATTCTAGAAAAAGCAAACTAATCTCTAGTGACACAGAGATCAGTGTTCGCTGCCCATGGGGTAGAGGAAGAATAAAAGTGAGAAGAGGTTTCAGAGAAACATGAGTAAATTTTGAGAAGGTAATGAATATGTGCATTTTTTTCATTATAAAGTTTCATAGATAGAAAAATATGTCAAAATTCATCATGGTGCTAGAAAAGACTCTTGAGAGTCTCCTGGACAGCAAGGAGGTTAAACAAGTCAATCCTAAAGGAAATCAACCATGACTACTCACTGGAACGACTGATGCTGAAGCTCCAATACTTTGGCCACCTGATGCAAAGAGCTGACTCAGTAGAAAAGACCCTGATGCTGGGAAAGATTGAAGGCAGGAGGATAAGGGGTTGACAGAATTAATGACTATTAATGACAGAGGATGAGATGGTTCGGATGGCATAACCGATTCAATGGACGTTGAGTTTGAGCAAACTCTGGGAGATGGTGAAGGACAGGAAAGCCTGGTATGCTGCATGCAGTCCATGGGGTCGCAAAGAATCAGACACAACTGAGTGACTGAACAACAATCCATGGAAAGTGGTTGTCACAGTGCTGGGCACACTGTAACTATGAGAAATGCTAACTACTGTGACTATTAATGACTACTAATAATTGTAGGAATAGAAACAATGTTAACATGGTGAAAGGGTGCTGGGCAGAAAACCAAGGACCTGATTTGGGAGATGAAATACAATCTCTGAGACCTGGTTTCTCCGTCTTAGTGGGGATGACCAAGCCCTGTCTCCCTGAGCTGTATGTCACGTGAATAAGAGGCTAAGGAATATAAAATATGCTGCTTAGCACAATGCCCACCCCAGCATAAAACATCTGTTCTAACACAATGGCTTTTCTTACAAGAATTCAAGTGACAATAAGTGCATAACTATTAAACTTATAAACTATAAACTCATAATTGAACATAATTTATAAATGAATCATTAAAATGCCAGGAAGGAAATAAACAGGTACTGTGTTGACTGAGCAGGGAAGAGGGGAAAGTCCTGCTTTAAAGAGGGGTAAACAGGGAAGGAAAGCCTCTCTGCAGTGACATGATCTAAGACCTAGGAGACGAGAAGGATTTGGACACCAAGAAAGCCTAGCGAAAGAGCCAGAATGAGGAGGGAAGGGATTTCTGTCAACCCTCCAGATCACTACGGCCCCGGCCCCCGGCACACAGTAGGCGCCCAGTAACAAAGCGTAGAAGGGATCACGAACACTTCTGGCAGACGGCACAAAGACTTAAAGGCCCTCGGGTAAGAAGCGGCCTGGCAAGTCCAGACAGAAGAGAGGGAGGCCAGAGGGGCCGCAGGGCAGGACTCGCAGCGGGCAGGCACTGCGGGGCAAGGTCAGTGAGGCAGGGGGGCCCAGATGACGTGGGGCCCGTCAACCACAGCTGAAACTCCGCATTTTACTCTTCTTTCAAAGAGCTGTCACTGGAGGCTTTTAGCAGAGAGTGTTAAGATCTATTTCTGTAAAAGATCGTTCTGGCTGTCGTGAAGAGAGGATATTTTGGAAAAGCACAAACACCATCACGGAGACCCTCGGAGAGGTCAATGCAGCAGTTCAGACAGGAGGTGAGTTAGAGGCTTAAGTCCCAACAGTGGAGTTGGCGATGGACTGGATGATGACGGAGAGAACCATGGAGTTATCCTTAAGTTTCTACTTTGGCAAGGAACAGACATTTGTGCTATTTTACTGAGGAGAGGACATCTGGGAAGGAACAGGATGGGGAAAAGGGGAATACAAACCAAGTGTTGTGTTCTGAACTGCTTCCCCTGAGACACCTTGATAAGGATGTCACTGAGGATGTTGGTCATGTGAGGCTGTAACTCAGAGCAGGGGGTCCATGACAGAGCTCTCAATGTGCAAGTTATCCACACCGATATGGCATCCAAAGCCAAGAAACAAGGTAAAATAGCATGCTTTGGTCATTTGCTGGGTAGTAGAACCATGTCATCTAACACACTTCTCTTCCTGTTGGGCTGCCAGAAAATTCCAAAGTCAGCATAAACCTTAAAGGAAAATTACTTGTGTGGGGATTCTAGATACGATGATTGAGCCCCTTTACTTCCCCTTCTCTTCATGGTTTTTTTTTTTTTAAGTCTTTATTAAATTTCGTACAGCACTGCTTCTGATTTATGTTCTGTTGTTTTGGCCACAAAAAAAACATATCATGTGGGATCTTAGCTCGTCGACCAGAGATCAAACCTGCATCCCTTGTATTGGAAGGGGAAGTCTTAACCACTGGACCACCAGGGAAGTCCATCTTTATGCTGTTTAGTCTCTCATCTAAATCGTTTTTGTAAGGACGTGTACTATTAAAAACAGAAAGAAAATCTAAGAAACGAGGTAGTGCAGTGATATGCCTCAGGGTGTCAGAAGGGCGGACCCCCGCTCTGCCTTTGGTGGGTGTCAGTCACAGACACCTGACCACGGCGCTACCTGTGATGTGCACTTCTCTGACAGACTACAAGCTCCTCAAGGGCATCAGTCACCCCCCAGTCATCTCTGAACCGCTGTGAAAGGGCACAGTGTCGAGCTCATAGGAGGCAGGCAATACATGTACACTAATGGCATCGGTCACTTCTCTATCCGTGGAAGGTTGGGGCCTTATGAGAATGCGCCGCGGCTCACCTCTAAGACGTTTTATACACAACACAGCACACGATTAAACACTAGTCAGCAACACAGACAGATGTTAGACACACGGGTATGTCTTCAGGGTCTGGGTTGGAAGACTTCAGGCAGGAGAAAAAAAACTGAGCTGGCTTTAAAAGATGTATTTGCATTTGATCTGTGAAAAGGCATTTCAGAGATTAGCCAAAGAAAAAGGGCAGTAAGGAGCCTATTCTGGCTGGAAGGAAAGAAAGGAAGGAAGGAAGAGCCAAAACAAAAAAAGTATTGGGGAAGGGAGCTGTAAAAACCAATTAAGGACACAATGTGGATATCCTTGAGTGCCAACAACTTCATGTTTTAGAGTTTTAGAAAGTTACACATTCCTGGGAACTTCAAAAAGATGTTTAAGGAAGATCACACAAATTCAGTGTGTAAAACAGATCAGAGTGTTAGCTTAGTTCAGGCACAAGTTAGTAAGAATCTGATAAAAACAAAGGATACCACAGGTTCCAAAAAGTCTTAGTGAACACAACTTGGTGAGTGATATAGAAACCGAGAATCGGATTTAATCTGGGATTTGAGACTAAGGGCTCAGGAGAATAGCGGTATGATTAACAGAAATCAAGGAGACAGGAGGAAGTGATTTTAGAAGGTGATTCCATCAATTTTAGGCAGAATAAGTTTAAGGTGACAGTGGCTAGACCCTATCTCCAGATTCCCAATACTTCACAGCATACTGTGCACACAATCTGCCAAAGTCCTTGCTGAGAAAAATCTTCCTGAGCAGTATTTTTCCCCAAACATAACAGAAAGAAACTATTGCATATAATGCAGTGTCTCCATGGCTGCAGAAGCAAGTTTTACTTGATAAAAATCATAAATACAAAAATAAAAGAATGCCAAAAATTACCTACTTTTACAAAGCGCTGTGATTTCACATTATATGTACGTTAAAAAAAAAATTATATGAGAAGATGCTCAACATTATTTAGTCCTGAGAAAAGTGCAAATCAAAACTGCAATGAGGGAACTTCCCTGGTGGTACAGTGGATAAGAATCTGTCCAACAACACAGGGGACACAGATTCAATCCATGATCTAAGAAGATTACACATGCCAAGGAGCAAAGCCCGTGTGCCACAACAACTGAAGTTTGTGTAACCAGAGCCTCTGCTTCCACCACAAGAGAAGACACCATGATGAGAGGCCTTTGCATCGCAACGAAGAGGAGCCCCGCACACCACACTGCAAGCAGAGCAACGTCCGTGCACCCAGCCCAACCTGAATAAACAAGAACTGCAACGAGGACTTCCCCACCAGTCCAGAGGGTAGTGCTCTCACTTCCACTACAGGGGGCAGGGATTCTATCCCTAGCCAGGAAACTAAGAGCCCGCATGCAGAGTGGTGTGGCAAAAATAAAAAACAAACACAAACAAAAAACCTGCCATAAAGATACCAGTACACAACTATCAGAGAAGCTAAACTTTAATAATAAGCAACAACATGGATGTAGAGCAACAGGAACTTTCATACATTATTAGAAAACAGGACAGCTACTTTGGAAAACACTGTGACAGTTTCTTAATAACTTAAACTTATACTCTCCATAAGATCCAGCAATCACACTTCTCAGTACTAAACCAAGAAAAACAAAAACAAATGTCCATACAAAAATGTCCTTATGCAAATATATATAGCAGCTTCATCCAAAATCATCAAAAACTGAAAACAACTCAAAAGTGTATCAACTAGTAACTGGCGAGGCAAACTATAGTATATGCACACAAGTTACACTCAGTGTCGACAGGAGCGAACGACAAGTATGGGACAGAACAGAAACGAACCTCAGAAGCATCACACTAAACGAAAGAAGCCAGGCACAAAATACTACACAGTGTGCGATTCTATTTATGAGATTCTGGAAAAGAGAAACCTACTAATACTCTGTATCATGTTTAGGGTGGTACTCATTATTTGCCAAAACCTATAAAAATGTACACTTACAGACGTTTCCTATATGATGATTATACCTTAATACATCTGACTTGAAAAAAAAAAACCCTAGCATCTGAACACTGGCTCAAAGAAAAGTATTAAAGCTCAACATTGGCATCTGTGATTACTCTGAAAAATTCTAGACATTTCTTAACTAGTTACCATACTACAAATGTCCTGAGAACTGAAAAGAAATAAGCCCCATGCTTTTTCCCTCTTTGGGCCTCAAAGCATTCCTGTGCAGAGACCAGGCCTGGGGATGTCAGCGAGTGTGCAGAAGCTACGTGAATGCTGGTTACTGAGACACCACTACAGTGAGTCTTGTTTTCAGGACAGCTGTTGCCTCGTTGTTCTTTTGTCACACGCACAAAAAGAGAGCTGTTATGCTTATGGAATGTGACCTTCTCATTGGACAGCTGTTACATCACGCCTGGAAACACGGCCAGAGAAATTCATTTTTCCCGTGTGCCACACAGAAAACAGTAAAAGCAAAAACAAACTAAATAACCATGAAAGACCCCAAAACCTGCGTTAAACAAACTGCATTACTCCTTAAAAATCAGATCACTTATAAGAAGTATTTCTCAATACTAAATACTGAAGAGCTTATTTTTTATGGGTAACGTTTTGTCTCATTTTATTATCCTTAGTGTATAACCTTAACAGACTATTTTTCAGACTCCAAATAACCATTACTCTTCCAAAGACATCTTCTTTGAGCGTGCCATGATTATTAATGCTATACAGTAATGAGTTATTCCTTTATTTTTTGTAATATCAAGTGCCTACCTAGGAACTTTGCCATTTTACAGTTTGGTCAATTCTAAACCATTTTCATTTGCACAAGGGCTTTCAAATTTTTTTGATCATTATCCACAGTGAGATAATGATTACAACCCAGTGCACAGATGTGTGCATATATGTGCACACAATTCGGAAGTCTGACAAAACAAGACTTATTAACCTTACCTCATAAGATGCTGTTATTTTCTTTTTTTATTGTTATCTTTAAAAAGCTGGCAAACAACCACACAAGTCACAGCATGGCCCACAACTTTCAAAATCACTGCACCAGAAGATGAAAAACAAATACGACATCTCTTCGTGTTTTGAACAATGGCTTTCACACATTCGTTTAGTTGGCTTTTTTTCCAGTCTATACGTGACATTCCTCACGGCTGACTCCCTACACTCTGCTCCTGCTCAGGCTCAGTGAGGGCTCCTGGGCCTGGTGAGCAGGGAAGATGGAAGCGACCTGAGGAAGCCAGGGCCCCACTGCTCCTGCTCTGGCCCACTGCTAGGTGTGGGGGTGGGGGGAAGGTCCTGGCCTTCTAGGCCTATAAATATCCACAGCCTGGCTCTCCTTCCTTTTCCATTTACCCTCACTGTTATTCCTTAACCTCTACACGCACACAGTGAACTGAAATATAATTCAACTGGGTAGAAAAAGAGCAACAACACACAGGAAAGTAAAGTTTTTCCTACACATCTCAGGATTTCAGTTATGCCTACCATATGCTTCTTCCCCATATACCACAGATACCTAAACAAATTCAAAACAAGCTTACTGGCATGTAAATCCCACTCACAAAGTTTCCAACTAATCATTTTGAATTTTTAAATCAATAATCAATATTATATTCCAGTATTCCATTCTGAAACTAGTGGGTATTTATTATAATTAGACAGCAATTTTATATGAAGATCAGGAAACTTACTTTTAAGGACTCCCACAAGGGAAACTGGACCAATGAGAAAGGAATCTGCAGAGAAAAAAAGGAAAACCAAATAAATTAGGTCAGAAAGATCAGTTTGCTTAGCATGACCATATGAACTTATAATTATTATTCAGAAACATTATTTCATTTTTAACTTCATGTACATAAAAATATTACCATTAAACAAATTTTTAAGTAAAGAATTAAACAGTAACTCCTTGTAGAATCTACTGACTTTTTAAGCACAAGGGATATAAAATGATGCTGTGATGCCCTCTTAAAACTGAAATAGGAGTGCGGTATAAAGAGTCTGGCAACTGAAAAAAATGAGAAAATAAATACTTTCCATCACAAATAATAAAGCTTTAAGGACGTGACATTTTTCTGCTTTATAGTTCTAGCTGTCTGCAGGCCAGGTGTCAGGGTTGAAGAGAGAAACTGGGAGGGGGAAAGAGAAAGGGGGTGAGGCAGGAGAGGAGGAGGAGTGGAGAAGGGAAAGGGAGAGCAGGAAAGAAGAAAGGGGAGAGAAGAAAAGAGGAGGAGGGAGAAAGAAGAGATGGAGGGGGCGGAAGGAAGAAAAACAGAGGGGTGAGGCAGGTGGATGGAGGGACAGAGCAGGAGAGAGGGAAGAGGAGGCAGGCAGAGCCGCTTGCAGGGGGAAGCTGAGAAAACGGATCCAGGGCCAGAGCCCAGCGTGGGAAGGAAGCAACGCTTCTCTGTGCTGGATGAGTGAGGGCTCTGAGCAGACAGGGGCAGAGGTGGCCTGAGAGCCTGATTTAGTCTCAAGCTTCGTCAGGGACAAGAGTCATCTCCAGCATGAAGACAATCAATGCACTTAAAAGCTTTACAGTCAGATGTATTGATAAGCTAGAATTGTTACCAAGCACGTTTCACGTGCCAGGAACTGTGTCTATTAGCACTTCATAGTTCTTATTTCACTGAATCTTCACAACAACCCCATGAGACAGGTATCATTACCATCCCCATTTTATAGAAGAGGGATGGAGCTTCATAGAAGCTGTTTAACTTGCCTAAAGACAAAGAGTTAAGAAGAAAGAAGCCCAGACCATCTGACTACTAGACTACCTAAGACACCTAAACTGAATTTATCTGCATACAAATTCACCCCCAGTATAATCCATGTGCTTTTAACTAAATCTTCTAAAATTCTAAAAAAAAGGACCCTACCTTTATATTTCCTAAAATAAAAATACCTGAACTCCAGGGGACCCTACCCAGTAGCCTAGATAATCTCCACGCACTGTGCACTGGTCCTGAGAAAGAGACGATTCTGCTCAAGCAGACTATGGCCCCAGAACTGCTGCTCTGGACCCAGGTCAGCTGTCAGTGAAGAGTAAATGTGGACTCTGACCAGTAACAATGGGCACAGGGGTGTGTGTGCGTGTGTGGGTGTGTGTGTAGACCACAATGTTGAAGAGATTAATGAGTATTTATCTTCCCGTGAATTAAGAGTGCTAACTTATTTCTAAAATATTTATATTTAATCAGAAACTAAGAGTAGCATCAGCTTCTTCCTCTGCTTGAAGAAATAGTGGCCCTGGGCTTGACAAGTGTCCACAGAAAGAAACTGGGCCTTCCATTCAGGCAGGAAATGGCAGTGAGGAAAAAAATAAAAATAAAAAAGCCCATGTCACTAAACTAGTTTAAGCTAACAACCTAAGAGTTTCAGAGAAGTCTGTCATCTTCATAATTAAGCAGCACCCCATCCTGTACATCAGAGTACCATAACAGGAGATAAATTTAGTTGAGTTTCTCTTATCAAACCATGAAAGCATCTGATACTGTCCATTCTGACACTAAAGTGCTGTATTTTCAATTATCAAAACCAAAAAAAACTGACTGTAGTTTTCTTTTTCTTTTTTTGGCTCTACCGCACACTTGCGGGATCTTAGTTCCCCAACCAGGGATCAAACCTGGGTCCCCTGCAGTGGAAGTGTTGAGTCCAAACCACTGGATCACCATTTTAAAAAATGTAGAATATGTAACAAAATGCCAAAGAGGACTAACAGTTAGTGGGATTATTGTTTTCGTTCAGTCGCTAAGTCCTGTCTGGTTCTGTGACCCCCATGAACTGCAGCATACCAGGCTTCTCTGTCCATCACTGCCTCTCAGAGCTTGCTCACACTTGTGTCCATTGAGTCCATGATGCCATCCAACCACCTCATTCTCTGTCGCCCCTTCTCATGAATGGCAAACCACTTCAGTATTCTTGCCTTGAGAACCCCATGAACAGTATGAAAAGTGGGATTACAGATGATTTTAATTTTCTTCTTTGTGTTGTCTCCTACCAAATGTAAATATATATTATACTTTAACAAGAATGTACATATGTCACAGTTATAAGATGAAAAACACCTTATAACTTATTATAACGGTCCTTGCTAGCTTTCCTCACTTCTTGATTAAAATTAACCCATAAAACTGCATTGTATGTTATTGGCACTTTTTTGATACTTAATAAATAATACCAGATTTTGAATACTATAGATGGACATTTTGCCCATTTTTCTCTATTAAGAGTTATTCATTACTTTGTTACTTCAATTTAAAGAAGTAATTTTGAAATCACACATTTGAAATGGCCAAAACTATTCCACAGAGTATTTATTTCAAAAAGTCAGCCGACAGTAAATCCCAACTTTACTCTAAAACAAGATTAACTGACAGTCTCAGGTAATTAAATGTGCTGTAAATGCTTGAATAATTAAATGTATTTTTGACTTCTGGTAACAAAATATCCCTCATAAGATAAACTCGTGATGTGTGAAAATGTTTCAAACATTCTCCAAGTCAAATTCATATTGAATGTGTCTTGTCATTTACAATATGAAGAAATAATGAAAATGTGTTCCACACATGTTACAGTAGTACTGCCAGCAAATATGGCTCCCCAGCTAAAACAAACACTCCCAATTACTACAGAACATGGGCCAGTCAGAAAGCGAGTTCCCTCCCCAGGTCTGGTTTGTAGTTTCAAAACAATGATGTTTCTTCAAAACATGGAATCTTAAACCCTAAACAGATGTAAGCTGTTATTCTAAAATGTTTTATAGATGAAGAAAATGAATAGCTGCACTCAGAGGTCTTGTATTCCAAAACACAACATACCCATTTTATTGCACCAAAAGTTACAAAAATGGCTCGCTGTTGTGACCTTTTTAATGACTCCATTTAAGACGTTTTGTTTGAATAAGGCTGCTAAGACCCAGGGCACTAATAAGCGAGCAGCAGTAAACCCAACTACCATCAAAGAGGCAGATGTAGAGGAGGGAGAACCTGCTAGAATTCACCATGGATTCCTCTGGTAATAAACACAGCAATAATTCTACACAAGAGTGCATATTAGGATTCCACATGAAGCAGAGAAAGTGAAAGCTGAGTGGTAAACAGGGGAAGAAGTGTTGGGCATTACTAATGAAATAGAGAAGGTACAAAAATTATATTATCGGCACACTTTACCTATTACCAAATGCTTCTACTAGAATTATCTTTGAAGCCAATCAGTGCTGACAATCCTGTGATCTTAAATACCTATAACCCTACAGTCCTTGATCAAATAATGTGATTTACAATATAACTGAAGGGATATGAAATATGATTTCTAAAGTCTCATTTGCTCTAGAATTCTATGTCTCAATAATCTTCCAAATTATTAGTAGAATACCAACATGTTAAAAAAAAAAAAAAAGATTTGATTGTAAGCTGCAAAGAATACAATGGATCCTACAAGTGACCCAAAGGAAGTCTCCTTTCTGCTGCAAGACAGTGTCCAAATTTCTGTGTTTGATTTCAGGTTTTCCATTCTAGTGTTGCAAAGATACCAAGGCCAGCTCTTCTGTTACATATTCTGGTTTTTTCCACTCAAGCCCAGTGGTAACCAAGGACAACTGAATTTGAAGACCAGAAAGTATTTTTCCCCAAAGTGACTACTATTCTTTCATAAAAAAAGAGAGAGACTCATTCAAATCTGGTCTGCTAGCATTTGACATACCAGCAAAGAATTCTAATAATACATATTGATTTTTTTAATTTAGCAACTATAATTCACTTACTCACAACTATAAATAGAGAACAGAATGTTTACCTAATAAAGGAAATTAACCTAAAAGTAGAAAAAATTTAATGTGACTCACACCACAGGTCTATAAACCATACTAAAATTCCGGAAGTATCTTTCCAAATACAGCACTAAGTGGACCCAAGAGTAACAAAATCTAAATTAGGGAAGGAGATGATGGTGAGCAGTTTGATTCTCAAGTAAAAGTTAATCTGAGAGGGAAGAGCACTAAGAGTATTAATACTTGCACAAATATATAGTAAGCAAATCAGTGCGGTAGTATACAGACAATGGAACAGAATGAAGAGTCCAGAATTAAGCCCCTGCCTATATGTTCAAATGATCTTTAACAATAATGCCAACAACATTCAATGGGGAAAGGACAACTTCCTCAAAGACTTCTCTGGTGGCTCAGAGGTAAAGGGTCTGCCTGCAATGAAGGAGATACAAGAGACATGTGTTTGATCCCTAGGCCAGGAAGGTCCCCTGGAGTAGAAAATGGCAAGTCATTCAACTATTCTTGCCTGGGAAACCCCATGGACAGAGGAGCCTGGTGGGCTACAGTCCATGGAGCCGCAAAGGGGTTGCAAAGAGTTGGACACAACTGACCACATGTGCGCACACACACACACTGTCAGGAAAATGGATATACACATACAAAGGAATCAAGTTTGAGCCTTACATTATACCACATACAAAAAGGAGCTCAAAATGAATCAAAGGGGAAAAAAAAGAATAAAAGATCTAAAGGTAGGACCTAAAACCATAAAACTCCTAGAAGAAAAAAGGGAAAAACCTTCATGATATTAGTTTTGGCAATTATTTCTTGACTATTATACCAATTCACAGGTAACAAAAGTAAAACTAGACAAACCAGACAAAACTAGACAAACAACTACATTAAAATTTCAAACTTTCCATCAAAGGACAAAATCAACAGCTTGAAAAGGCAACCTATGGAATGGGAGGAAGTATTTTCAAATCATCAATCTAATAACAGGTTAATATTCAGAATACATAAACAATTTCTACAACTCAACAGTAACCAAAACATCCTATTTTTCAAATGGACAAAGGATTTGACTAGACATTTCTCCAAAAAGATATACAAACAGCCAACAAGCATATGAAAAGATGTTCAACATTACTAGTCATTTGGGAAATGAAAATCAAAAGCAAAATAATATCATTCATTATGAAACTACTATGAAAGAAAGAGGGAACGAGAGAGAGGGAAAGAGAGAAGGAAGGAAGCAAGTGTGGACAAGGATATGGGGAAATTGGAATCCACAAGCTGTACTGGTGGGAATCTAAAATGGTGCAGTCACTTGGATAACTTGGTGCTTCCTGAAAAGACTAACAGTAATATTACCAAATGACTCAGCAAGCCTACTTCTGGGGATAAACACTAAAGAACTGAAAGCAAAGTCTTAGAAAGAGATGTGTACATTTATATTCACAGTAGCATTATTCAGAACAGCAAAAAGCTGGAAGCAACCCAAGTGCCCACTTGCAGACAAAAGGATACCCAAAATACTGTATATACATAATAACAAAATACCACTCAGCCTTAAAAAGAAGGTAATTCTGATAAGCTACAGAACAGATGAAACTGGAAGACATTACGGTAAGTAAAAGCCAGTCAGAAGGAGACAAATATTGGAGGATCCCATTTACATGAGGTGACTAACATAGTCAAATTCACAGACAGACAAAGTAGAATGGTGGCTGCCAGGGGTGGAGGAGGGGTTGACTGGGATAAGATGGGAAAGGGGAGTTGCTGTTTAATGATTATTAAAGAAGTTAAAGAGTATCAGGTTTGCAAAATGAAGTGTTTTGAAGACAACTGCAAAACTATGTGAAAAGAGTACAACTGAATCCTACACTTCAAAATGGTTAAAATGACATGTATGTGTATTTTATTACAATGTTAACATATGTCAAATTTTTTAAACAATACTGTTACTAAAAAGGCAAGTCACAGAATGAAAGAAAATATTCACAAAACACACACCTTAAAAAGAACTTCTATTCAGAATAAAGAACTTTAACAACACAAAGAAAACATAGACAACAAAGAAAAATAACCCAATTTTTTTTAAATGCACAAAGACCTGAACAAGCACTTCACAAAGAAAGTTATACAATTCACTAATATAAGCACAGGAAAGATAGTCAACATCATTAGTCACCAAGGAAGCATTAATCAAAGCATACTGAGAAAACAATGCAGTGTTTGCCCCCACTAGTGTTAAATACACAACTTGGAAATTCCACTCTTAGGTAGAGCCAAAACCAGGGACTTAAACAGATATGTGTACAACAAGCTTCACTGCAGCAATATTGACAATAACCAAATAACCCAAATGTTCATCAACAAATAAATCGATAAATAAAATGTGATCTATCCATATAATGGAATATTATTCCATCATAAAAAGGAACAAAGTTCTGATTATACACATGCTACAATACAGATGAACCCTGAAAACATTATGCGGAGTGAAGTAAGCCAGACACAACTGACAAATATTATATGATTCCATTTATATGAAATAGCTAGACTATGCAAACTTAGAGAGACAAAAACTAGTTTAAAAGTTATGGGACTCAGGAAAGAGAACAACAGGGTGAGCTCAGTCATGTCTGACTCTCTGTGACCCCATGGACTGTAGCCCACCAGGCTCCTCTGTCCATGGGATTTCCCAGGCAAGAATACTGGCGTGGGTTGCCATTCCCTTCTCCAGGGGATCTTCCCAACCCAGGGTTGGAACCCACGTCTCCTGCATCTCCTGCACTGACAGGCAGCTTCCCTACCACTGCGCCACCTGGGAGAGTGGGGGGTTGTTGCTTCGTGAGTCCAGTGTTTCTGGTCACAATGATGAAAACGCTGGGGAGTAGACTGTAGTGATGACTGCACCACGTCATCAATCACACTGAAGTGTATGCTTAAAAGTGGTTAAACTGGCAAATTTCATGTGATACCTATTTTACCACAATCTAAAAACTGTTTTTTAAAAAGCACACACTGAGGCGCCACTATACAACCACTAGAACAGCTGAGATTAAAAAGGCTGACAAAACCAAATAAAGGTAAGGATTGTGCAGCAACCACAACTCTCATGTTTTGCCAGTGGGAACTTAAAATGGGACAGTCCCTTTCAAAAGGAGTTTGCTCAGCTTTTATTTGATCCAGAAATTCCACTCCTACATATTTATTCAAGAGCAGTAACAATATATGCCTGTGATAAGATCGGTATATGTACGTCAAAGTAGGCTTAATCATAATAGGTAATGACCATCAACAGAAAAAAAAGACATATATACTGTGGTATATTCATACAATGAAATATTAGGAATAAAGTGGAAAGAACTACCAATACATGCTGTAACACTGATGATTCTCACCTATGCTATGCTGAGGAAAAGAAGCCAGACACACAAAAAGGATTTATACTGCAAGACTCTATTTACAGAAAGTTTTAGGGAAAGGGAAAACTAACCTGATGGGCCAAGTAACTGGGATGGAATATCAGAAAACATTCTAGGGATATGGAAATATTCAATATCATAATAGGGTGTCAATTACAAATATATCCTCTCTTGAAAAGTGTGTATCTATGATGTGTGCATTTCAACATATACAAATGCTATCTACAAATACACTATGAAAAATACAATAGCAGTGAAGAGTGGGTTGAGGTAAGAGATGAATAAAAATGACAGATTACTGATAACTGTCAAAGCTTGATGATGAGCACTTTGGGTTCATTATACTATTTCTTTACCTTACCTATGACTTAAGTTTTTATTAAGTGAAAAAAAAAAAAAAACTGTAAAAGGGAAGCACAATTGTTGTTATCTAGTCGCTAAGTCGTGTCTGACTCTTGCAACCCTGTGGGACTGTAAGCCCACCGGGTTCCTCTGTCTGTGGGATTTTCCAGGCAGGAATACTGGAGTGGGTTGCCATTTCCTTCTTCAGGGGACCTTTCCGACCCAGGGATCAAACCCGCGTCTCCTGCAGTGGCAGGCGGATTCTCTACCACAGAACCAGCACCGAAGCACCAAGGACGATTAGCTTCTCATTATCAGAATCCGTGTACTAGGATTAGAGCAGCCCAGAGCTGAAAGCTGAACAGGGCTTCCCATCTCCAGTTAAACCAAAGTTAAGTGACATTAACAGTTTGGGATATAGCTTCTCATTTATCTCAACATAGTGTTTTTGTTCCCTCAATTAAACAGTAGTATACATATAGTTCCAAAATTTAAATTCTTCCCTAAACAATG
The DNA here is from genome assembly GCF_963930625.1 of Muntiacus reevesi. Classification (NCBI taxonomy): domain Eukaryota; kingdom Metazoa; phylum Chordata; class Mammalia; order Artiodactyla; family Cervidae; genus Muntiacus; species Muntiacus reevesi. The sequence continues at coordinate 93,660,833 of NC_089252.1, forward strand.
TCTCCATGGAGATATCTCCATGATTATCATTTCAGATCAATGCATAGTATTTTATAGTATTTAACTATCCCGTAATAGTTGATGTCCAATTACTTCCCTCAAAAGATACTATTTTGTTTAATCATTCATTTCTGATACACAGGAGATTCTAGATATATCATACAGATTGTTAATATATAATTTCTGAACATATCTAATAACGACGTGGAAGGCTAAGGTCCAACATTAACCATTCATCAACATAATCACCTTTATAAATGCCTAGTGTTAACATTCAGGAAAATCAGAGCACAAAGATATCTTCCATGAGCTATCATTTAATAAGTTAATCAAAAGGAAAACAACATTACCACACTGGCTTTCATGTATCCAGTGAATAATTCTAATACAGCAGTCAGCATTAACTGACTCTGAGCAAATGTTCAACATTTGCATTAAGATTTAATCCTGCTTCCAGTGATCTATAAACAACTACTTATGCAGCAGAATTATGGCATCAAGAATTACCAATATATGTCTGATTTATGGCATGTAAATGTAAGGTCACAAGTAGACACTAGCTGTAACCAATCTTAAAAAAAAAAAAAAAAAAACTATATGTTAGTTGAGACCTCTAAATAAAATTAGAAATATTTTTTAAAGTTTTCCATTTATTTTTAAGAAAGTAAAATAAAATCCATCTTTATATAAATATATACATATAGGGGCTTCCCTGGTGGATCAATGGTAAAGAATCTGCCTGCCAATGCAGGAGACACTGGTCGATCCCTGATCGATGATGATCCCGTATACTGAGGGGCAACTGAGCCCTTGCCACAACTATTGAGGCTGTGCCCTAGAGCCCAGGAACCGCAACCACTGAGGCCACAGGCCACAGCTATTGAAGCCTGCAGGCTCTAGAGCCCGTGATGTGCAATAAGAGAAGCCACCGCAATGAGAAGTGTGTGCACTGCAACTAGAGTAGTCCCTGCTTACCACAACTGGAGAAAAGCACGTGCAGCAACAAAGACTCAACACAGCCAAAACCAATCAGTAAATATACATACACACGGATTCCTTTCCATTTATTTTCACTGACTTCTTTAATGAACTACAGATCATCCCACAAGCCTTCAGGTTAATCACTCAGCTACTAGGACAATTCTCGGTAATGAAACCTGAAATTTTCTTTTCGAGTATAAAAAGCAAAGGATGTTCATTTTCAATTCTTCACAGTCATTCCCAACACGTTAGGCAGTGTTGATGTAAGGCTTCTAAGAAAACAGCCAGAGAGCAGTTGAGGGAGGTGCCTGAGACTCAGAATTTCAAAATCAGAATTCCTGTCAAGATGTGAGAACTCTGGCACAGGGTCAGCAAACAGATGTTCTCAGTTAGCATTTGCATGCAACTTTAATCCCTTACAAAATATAATCAGGTTGTTCTTGAGATGTTTTTCTGCGGCTGAGAATGGCTTTAGCAAGAAGGGTTTGGCTGTCTCTCCCACCTACCACTCCCTCCTCCTCATCCAGCAGCCCATCTTGTTCTTGACTCAGAAAGCAAGGAAAAGTGAGTAACCAATCCCTCAAGAAGTTCTATAATAGAGAGTATATTATTTAACTTACTATATCAGCAACTGTCCTTGGTAACTAAGGCACATACTTATTTATCCAGGTTTTGCTCCTTTCTGAAGCAACTTGGTTTTTGGTAATAAAGATGTTGTAATCAATGGCTTCCCAAATTCTCAGGAACAAAAATTAGATTAATACAATTTAAAAGACCAACCAAGAGCAATAAACACCTCACCTAATATTCAAAACATTTGTATGTGTGTGTGGGTTAAGTCACTTTGACTCTCTGCCACAGTATGGACCACAGCCCACCAGTCTCCTCTGTCCATGGGATTTCCCAGGCAAGAATAATGGAGTGGCTTGCCATTTTCTTCTCCAGGGGATCTTCCCAACCCAGGGATCAAACACATGCTTCTTGTGTCTCCTGCACTGACAGGCAGTTTCGTTACCACTACTGCATAGGTACATCCTTTGGGTAGGCAAAACTACAACTTGAAAAGAACTATGAAAAATAAAGACAGGTTTGTACAGTGGTTAGGCTGTGCAGGGAGCTCCCTCCAGCTCTCCCTCCCACTTCCTTCTTTCCTCTCCCAGCAACTCCCTCAACCTCGCCAAAATAATCCAATGATCGTAAAAGCAAACTCAAAAGCAGCCCCATTACCATGAAATGACAATATTACCATAAAATGACTTATGCTGGAGCCTCAGTGTAAGTAGGGCGCTGACTAGGCTACAGTGTGGTCAGAAGGGAGAGAGACTGGAGAAGCAGAAGGAAAGAGGGCGGTAAGCTTGAAAGGGGCAGGAAGGCAGAGGTGTCCACTTACCTCTCGTTATCTCCCACTGCCTGGCCTGACAGTGCTCAGTAACTACTTGTTACGTAAGTGAATAGAAGAAAGGCAAAGGAATGGAAGAAGAGAAGGCAGAAAATAAGGCTAGTGGTAGGATAACAGTAGAACTCAGGTATTCTGGTTCATAGTCCAATGAATACTCTTTTCATTCATCGACAATTAACTTAAAAGTATTCATTACAACAATGTTTTAAGAGCTGAATGAGAAAAAAGTGAGTACCAATCAAACACAAAAGCGAAAAGAATAAAAACAGATCCCATTCTATTTGTTATTTAAGTAAAAAATATGAAATATTCAAGTACACACACACACTGTACACACACATCCCAGGAAACAAAAACTTTTGAAAGCCACTCTATGAATGCTTCTCCACTTATCTCTTATCATACCATTTATGATAGTAGAAAACAGCATTAAAGGCCAGGTGTTGAGAACTATAAATAATCTACTTTGTACAACTGAAAAGAAGCTATACTTCCAGAAGAATAATCCGGGGTAGAGTTTAAGGTATTAGATAAATGAATGTAATAAACTACCAGAAGACACTGCCCCGATTTACTGGTTACCTTTTCTTCCAGCTTGGTTACATAGGTCGGGTCCTAGTATATAATTTGTGAATACTCTACCATAGGTATTTACTGTTTAACTACAATACTAGCTTATGCTTATCAGTCAGTTAAAAGATTAGGAGAAAGAAAATAGATTTTAGGGTCTGTAACAGACTTTTTTTAAAGATGGAAAAAAAACTTATCTAATTAAAAAAAAGGAACAAAAAATTAAACCAGATTTTATCAGTCAGCCTTGCTTCAGTATCAAAACAATCCTGAAATCTCAGAGGGCACATTATACATTGCTTTTCCTATTCACATGACATGTCAGCTGTAGGGTGGCTGTGGCTATCCCCAGGCTGTAGCTTTTGCTCCATGTCTTCTCACAGTTCAGTTCAGTTGCTCAGGCATGTCTGACTCTTGGCAACCTCATGGACTGAAGCACTCCAGGCTTCCCTGTCCATCACCAACTCCTGGAGATTGCTCAAACTCACGTCCATTGAGTCAGTGATGCCATCCAACCATCTCATCCTCTGTCATCCCCTTCTAATCCTGCCTTCAATCTTTCCCAGCATCAGGGTCTTTTCCAATAAGTCAGTTCTTCATATCAGGTGGCCAAAGTATTGGAGCTTCAGCTTCAGCCTCAGTCCTTCCAATGAATATTCAGGACTGATTTTCTTTAGGATAGACTGGTTTGACCTCCTTGCAGTCCAAGGGACTCTCAAGAGTCTTCTCCAACACCACAGTTCAAAAGCATCAATTCTTCAGCACTCAGCTTTCTTTATGGTCCAACTCTCACATCCATACAGGACTACCAGAAAAACCATAGCTTTGACTCCAAGACACAATCAGAAGGACAGACCTTACCTAAGACATGCCATTCTCAAGGCAAAAGGCAGAAGCTAGAGGGCTGATAGAAACTTGTCATGCCTCTTGTACCTTTGTTCAGAACTAGAACACTGTCACTTTCACATACATATACTGACCAAGCTAAGTCATGATGCCAAGCATGACTATGGGGCAGGGAGGCACTGCAAATCATTTAACCCCAGGCAGCAAAGTATAACAGATCATCTTACTGAGAAAGATGCAGAATTGAGAACTATGATATAATTTATCCCACAGATCTTCCAACTTGCATGCCGAATGCTTTTCTCCCCATTATTGGTAAGTCTGAGCAAAAGTGCATACTCACAGCCATTAAGGGAAAGAAAAAATGAACAATTCAGGCTTGAAGAAGATTCTGAGAATATGATGACATGAACTCAGTCGATTTTACCCCCATTCTATTTTTAATCTATCTGCTGCAACAACAGGTATAGGCCTGGAGCCTGCAGACACCTAAATGAAATTGAGGGCTTGGATCCCTTGGAGGGTAGAGGAGGGAACTAGAAAATGTTGCTTTTTTTTTTTCTTCCCTCTGAGCCGAGCCTAGTGCCTGGGGACCAGTCTCTTGGAACAAGCCTGGAATAAAGACTGTAAATTAACACTACTAGAAAAAGCCCAGTCCATGGAGATCTGATGACCCTGGGACAGGAGGAAGGCATGTCTCCCTGATAAGTAGAGGCCAAGACCAGACCTAGACCCTGATGAGCTTTCAAGGAAGATATGACCACATATAAGCAGGCTGAGCATCCGAAAAGATAGTGATTGGTCAGGACAACAGGGACAAACCCACAACTAAACAAAGCTGCTTGAAGTGAGAGAGGCCAACATGGGTCAGAAAAATAATAAAAAGAACTTTGGGAGATTTAACCACAGCATAGAGCAGTCTTCCTGCATCTAAAAACAAGTTTCCAAATAAACCATACAGTCTATAAACTAAAGGAAAGAATGAACTGTGGCAAAGGTCCAAATTTGTGGTCCGGAAAGTCAAATGGAAAAAACAGCTCAAAGTAGCAAAATAGAAATCATGATAGAAAAGATAAGAGATCTGGAAGACAGATTTAATGAGAAGAACAGCAGTTCTAGCAGAAGAAATACAGACAGAATAGAGACAATTAACAATACATAACAGAAGAAAATTTGCTTAGACCAAAAAAAGACCTTAATCTTCAGATTCAGAGAGCTTACTTTACCCTAGACACAAATCTAGACATAACTATGTAAATTCCTGAATTTAAGAAAGGAAAAAAAAATTGAAGCTTGCAGGTAACAAGACCTTAGAGAGAAGAGAATTCAGAGACATCTGACTTCTCATGTGCAATGTAGGAAGCTATAGCAATAACTTTAACAGACTACTGAAAGGAAAACAGTGATGCCCAAACACCACATCTAGCAGGTAAAACAGATGGGTGGATACTCAGAAAATGTACCACCCATCAGCCTCATATAGAAAAATATCTGTGAAAGAATTCTGACTGAAGAACAAATGGATTAGAACAAAGACCCTCTAAGGGAGGACATCAGAAAGAGCAAGAAAACACTTTGTTCTTGCACTTGCTTCCTCTCCCTATATCCAGTTTCATGTATCTGTATCAACTCCGCTGACTCTACTAACCATAAGAAAGACAAACGCTGCAAAGGACAATTGTAAATCTAATCCTAGGAAGCTATCAATTATAAGGCACATCTTAATTTCAAAGGTGCTAAAAAAAAAAACACTTGCTTTTTAGAATTATGAAATATGAAAGTTTTATATACAGTTGAGTCCAAATTAGTAATTATTAACTGTCTGGCATCATGTAATAAATTCTAGATCAGAATTCTTGAAAGAAAACATACATACAGCAAAGCAGTATCTACTAAACACTGAACTAAAAGTATTAAACTGTCTCAGGAAAATCCAGGAGGTGAAAGAGGGACTACAAATAGGAGTAAAAGCATCCTACAGACCCCAGCGAGGTATGAGGTAGGCAGAAGACTCAAGTATTCTCAAGTTCTCACTTTACTGAGAGGGGGGAGTGAAAAAGGTATAAAAATGAGCCAGTCATACTGAAGTCAAGTTGCGGGGGAGAAATTACTAGTGTCTTATGTTCAAATAAGGGTAAGTAAATATTTCTAATGATGAGTACAGAAAAGGTAATTACTCATGGGATGGAAATGTGTAGGAAAATTTTTAAACAAGAACCAGTACCAAAAAAAGAGAAGTGTAAAATAACTTGATCAAACCAACAAAAAATAAAAAGGAAATAAAGAAACCAAAAGTTAAAATATATAATTAAACAAGTTAAAAGAAAAATTATTTATACAACAGGTGAAGAAATAAAATTATTGTAAGACCCACTTATATTCTGTTCAATGCAATCCCTATCAAGCTACCAACGGTATTTTTCACAGAATTAGAACAAATAATTTCACAATTTGTATGGAAATACAAAAAACCTCGAATAGCCAAAGTAATCTTGAGAAAGAAGAATGGAACTGGAGGAATCAACCTGCCTGACTTCAGACTCTACTACAAAGCCACAGTCATCAAGACAGTATGGTACTGGCACAAAGACAGAAATATAGATCAATGGAACAGAATAGAAAGCCCAGAGATAAATCCACGAACCTATGGACAGCTTATCTTTGACAAAGGAGGCAAGGATATACAATGGAAAAAAGACAATCTCTTTAACAAGTGGTGCTGGGAAAACTGGTTAACCACTTGTAAAAGAATGAAACTAGAACACTTCCTAACACCATACACAAAAATAAACTCAAAATGGATTAAAGATCTAAATGTAAGACCAGAAACTATAAAACTCCTAGAGGAGAACATAGGCAAAACACTCTCCGACATAAATCACAGCAAGATCTTCTATGACCCACCTCCCAGAATATTGGAAATAAAAGCAAAAATAAACAAATGGGACTTAATGAAAATTAAAAGCTTTTGCACAACAAAGGAAACTATAAGTAAGGTGAAAAGACAGCCCTCAGATTGGGAGAAAATAATAACAAATGAGGAAACAGACAAAGGATTAATCTCAAAAATATACAAGCAACTCCTGAAGCTCAATTCCAGAAAAATAAACGACCCAATCAAAAAATGGGCCAAAGAACTAAACAGACATTTCTCCAAAGAAGACATACAGATGGCTAACAAACACATGAAAAGATGCTCAACATCACTCATCATCAGAGAAATGCAAATCAAAACCACAATGAGGTACCATTACACGCCAGTCAGGATGGCTGCTATCCAAAAGTCTACAAGCAATAAATGCTGGAGAGGGTGTGGAGAAAAGGGAACCCTCTTACACTGTTGGTGGGAATGCAAACTAGTACAGCCACTATGGAAAACAGTGTGGAGATTTCTTAAAAAACTGGAAATAGAACTGCCATATGACCCAGCAATACCACTTCTGGGCATACACACTGAGGAATCCAGATCTGAAAGAGACACGTGCACCCCAATGTTCATCGCAGCACTGTTTATAATAGCCAGGACATGGAAGCAACCTAGATGCCCATCAGCAGATGAATGGATAAGGAAGCTGTGGTACATATACACCATGGAATATTACTCAGCCGTTAAAAAGAATTCATTTGAATCAGTTCTAATGAGATGGATGAAACTGGAGCCCATTATACAGAGTGAAGTAAGTCAGAAAGATAAAGAACATTACAGTATACTAACATATATATACGGAATTTAGATAGATGGTGGCGATAACCCTATATGCAAAACAGAAAAAGAGACACAGAAATACAGAACAGACTTTTGAACTCTGGGGGAGAACGTGAGGGTGGGATGTTTTGAAAGAACAGCATGTATATTATCTATGGTGAAACGGACCACCAGCCCAGGTGGGATACATGAGTCAGGTGCTCGGGCCTGGTGCACTGGGAGGACCCTGAGGAGTCGGGTGGGGAGGGAGGTGGGAGGGGGGATCGGGATGGGGAATACATGTAACTATATGGCTGATTCATGTCAATGTATGACAAAACCCACTGAAATGTTGTAAAGTGATTGGCCTCCAACTAATAAAATAATATTAAAAAAAAAAAAAAAAAAAAAAAAAAAAAAGTAAAATCACAAAAAAACACTTAAAAGGACAGGCACAGAAGTTAGGTTTAGAAGGTCAAAATGACTAAATGATATGTTTTTAAGTGTCATTGCTGCTAAGTCGCTTCAGTCGTGTCTGACTCTGTGCGACCCCATAGATGGCAGTCCACCAGGCTCCGCCGTCCCTGGGATTCTCCAGGCAAGAATACTGGAGTGGGTTGCCATTTCCTTCTCCATTAAGTGTCATTATGTAATGATAAAAGCCAGGATTTATGAACAGGCCATGTCATAAACCTATACCCAACCAAAACCTGAGCAATTACATGAATAAAAAACTGAAACTAGATAATACTGCCATCAGCCAAGAGTACTAGTCAACATTCCTTAAAGGTTGTGAACAGAGTAAAACAAAAAAATAAAATAACCAGTAGGAACACAAGAAAGAGAGGAGAGGAAAGGAGAAGGAAAAAGAACCTTTCTTACTGTCACGCCATAGAAAACCCAAGAGTTACCGAGAAATTTACCAAGTCAATACCTTTTAAAACTGTTTTACCCATAAGCTCCTAAAAATAAAAAAAAGGGGGTGGGGGTGGTGACCATTCACAATAGTAACAAAATCTATGGATAAATTCAAGAGGTATAAGAGGACTTCCCTGGTGCGGCAGTAGACAGGAATCTGCCTAGCAATGCAGGACGCACAGGTTCGATCGCTGGTCTGAGCAGATCCCACATACCAGGGGCAGCCAGGCCCGTGGGGCAGCCAGGCCCATGTGCCACAACCACTGGGCCTGTGTGCTGCGGCTGCTGAAGCCCTCTCACCTTGAGCCTGTGCTCCACAACAGGGGAGGCCACCGCGATGAGAAACCCACTCACCGCAACAAGGAGAAGGCCCCATTCGCTACAACTAGAGAGAGTCTGTACAGAGCAACAAACACGCAGCATAGCCAAAAAACTGATCTATAATTATGAACAGAACTACAGAATGATTAGCAAAAGGCAGCAAATAAGGTCTGGAAAAAGTGTAGAAACCATACTGCATTCTTCTCAGTTTTCCCAAGTTTAATACATATATACTTAATATAACTTTCAGTTATACAGCAATCTTTTAAAAATTGCATATTGATCTTAACATTTATATGGAAGAAAACTATACACATGTATAGCCAAGAGTATTTTGAAAAACAAGAGCAAGGGGTGGGTGGGGGGAAGCAGAATTCATGTTCGTATATCAGAATATACTTAAAAAGCAACTTTAATCAAATCAGTACATTTGTAGCCTAAAAGTAAACAGAACTATTAACAAAACAGAACAGTGAGCCAAGTATTAGGTTGGTGAAAAGTAAATGCAATTTCAGACTGTGAATTTTAAATCATTATAAGTAGACACAAACACATCTTTACTAATCAAAATAGGAACCATCACAATCAACACATTTTTGCCAATGAGAAGTAAGTTTGTTTATTCATGTAGTGTAAAAATCCATGCTTCAGGATTTGATGAACTCTTAGAAAGTATTTTCTGCCTCCTGCTGGTTGTGGAAGCATTTTCCCTGCAAAAAGTTTTCAAGATGGTTGAACTAGTGGTTGTCAGCTGGCTAGAGGTCATGTGAATATGGTGGATGAGGCACAACTTTGTAGCCCAATTTGTTCAACTTCTGAAGCGTTGGTTGTGTGACACTCGGTCACGTACTGTCATGGAGAAGCATTGGGCCCTTTCGGTTGACAAGTGTCAACTGCAGGCATCACAGTTTTTGATGCATCTCATTGATTTGTTGAGCATACTTCTCAGATATAATGGTTTCATCAGGATTCAGAAAGCTGTAGTGGACCAGACGGGTAGCAGCCACCAAATAGTGACCATGACTTTTTTTGGTTCATGTTTGGCTTTGTGAAGTGCTTTGGCGGTGCTTCTCAGTCCGACCACTGAGCTGGTCATTCCTGAGTGTAGCATAAAATCCACTTTTCATCACACATTACAGTCCAATATAAAAATGGTTTGTTGTTGCACAGAATAAGAGAAGATATTTCAAAATGATGTGTTTTTTTTTTTTTTTTTTTTGCATCACCCATTTATCGAGCTTTTTCACCTTTCCAATTTGCTTCCAATGCTGAATGACCACAGAATGGTCAGTGTTGAGTTCTTTGGCAACTTCTCCTGTAGTTGTAAGAGGATCAGCTTCAATGATCCTCTCAGTTGGTTGTTGTCAACTTCCGAAGGCCAGTCACTGCACTCCTTATCTTCTTGGCAAAACTTCTAGAACCATCAATGCACTACACATTCGTTAGCAGTTCCTGGGCCAAATGCACCGTTGATGTTGCAAATTGTCTCCACTACTTTATGACCCATTTTGAACTCGAATAAGAAAATAGCTCAAATTTGTTTTTTGCCTAACATCGTTTCCCTAGTCTAAGATAAACATAAACAAACAGCAACAAGTCATTAGCAAAAAAACAAAGTGAGAAATATGCATTAAAATGATGTATAACATAATAGCATTTATTTAAGAATGTATTTCAATATCAAACACCAAAGTTCAACAATGCAAAACTGCAATTATTTTTGCACCAATCTAAAAATAAATTTCAACACATAAAAGAATTTAATTTATAAAAAGGTAAAGAAAGGTTCTAGTATATTACACCATGGGAAACTAGAAGACTAAAACAGAACTCCATCTCACTCCAGGCACAAAATATAAACACTAAAAAAGCTACCAGAAAACTACTAGGGTTCAAAAATGAATTTGGTAAGGTTGTAGGATACAAAATATACAGAAATCTGTCACATTTCTACAAACTAACAATGAACAATCAGAAAGAGAAGTTAAGGAAACAATCTCAGTTACTACTGAATCAAAAAGAATGAAATACCTAGGAATGAACCTACCTTACGAACAAAAGATCTGTACTCTGAAAACTGTAAGACACTGATGAAAGAAGTCGGAAATGACACAGATGGAAAGATATATCATGTTCTTGGATTGGAAGAAACAATGCTGTCAAAATGACTATATCACTCAAAGCAATCTAGAGATTCAAGGTAATCCAAGTTACCAATGGTATTTCACACAGAACTAGAACCAAAAAAACTTATAAATTTGTATGGAACCACAAAAGACTCAGAATAGCCAAAGCAATTCTGAGAAAAACAAAACAACAAAAAGAAGCCAGAGGAAGCAGGCTCCCTGACTTTGATTATTCTATTAATACAAAGCTACAGTAATCAAAATAGTATGGTACTGGCACAAAAAAAGAAAGAACGAACGATAGATCAACGGAACAGAATAGAAAGCCCAGAACCAAGCCCATGAACCAATATTCTGTGACAAAAGAAGCAAGAATACATAATACAATGGAGAAAAGACAATGTCTTTGATAAGCAGTGCTAAGAAAACTGGACAGCTACATGAAAAACAATGAAAGTGGAATATTCCCTAACTCCACACACAAAAATAAACTCAAAATGGATTAAAGATCTAAACAGAAGACTAGATACTATAAAACTCTCAGAGGAAATTCCCAGCAGAACACTCTATAATATAAATCACAGCAGTATCTTTTTTAATATATCAATTTCCTAAAGTAATGAAAATTTTTAAAAGTTTTAAATGGGACCTAATTACACTTAAAAGCTTTTGCACAGCAAAGGAAACCATAAACAAAACAAAAAAACAACCCACAGAATGGGAGAAAACATTTGCAAACAAATCAATTGACAAGGGATTAATCTCCAAAACTCATAAACAGCTCATTCAGCCCCCAAAAATAAACAGCTTAGGTAAAATATGGGCAAAAGACCTAAGTAGACACTTCTCCAAAGAAGACATACAGATGGCCAAGAAGAGCATGCAAAGATATTCAACACTGCTAATTACTTGAAAAGATGCTCAACATCGCTAATTATTAGAGAAATGCGTATCAAAACTACAATGAAGTATCATCTCACACAGGTCAGAATGACTATCATCAAAAATTCTACAGATAATAAATGCTGGAGACAGTGTGGAGAAAAGAAACCCTTCTGCATTGTTGGTGGGAACGTAAACTGTTAGAGGCACCATAGAGAACAGCATGGAGGTTTCTCAAAAAACAAAAAAATTTACAACTATCACACGAACCAGCAATTTCACTCCTAGGCATTTACCTGAATAAAAAATTCAAAAAGATCATGCACCCCAATGTTCACTGCAGAACTATTTACGAAAGCCAAGACATGGAAGCAACCTAAATATCAATCAACAGAAAAATGGATAAAGAAGATGTGGTACATGTATACAACAAAATAACACTCAGCCATAAAAAAGAATGAAATAATGCCATTTGCAGCAACATGGATAGACCTAGAGATTATCACAGTAAGTGAAGTCAGACAGAAAAGACAAACACATTATGATATCACTTATATGTGGAATCTAAAAAGATGGTAAAAATGAACGTATTTACAAAACAGAAACAGACTGACAGACCTTGAAAACAAACATGGTTACCAATGAGGAAGAGTTGGGGGGGGATAAGTTAGGAGGAATGGACTGACATATACACACTGCTATATATAAAACAGGTAACTAAGAAGGATCTCTTGTGCAGCACAGGGAACTCCACTCAAAGTTCTGTAATAATCTATTTGGGAAAAGAATCTGAAAAAGAAAAAAATAACTGAAGCATTCTGCTTTACACCTGAAACTAACACAACATTGTAAATCAACTATACTCCAATACAAAATAAAAAGTAAATTTAAAAAATTTCATTTGGATTAAGAAAAAACCTGCCAAAAAAAAAACTAAGAGACCTTAAACCCAAAAGCTATAAACAAGAAGAAAAGCAGATTTATTACATAAAACATTTTCGATTTCTATAGCAAACAGAAAACACAGAAGAGTAGACAACAGATACAGGGGAAGCGATGACAAGCTAGTGTGCTGAAAAGCAGAGATATCACTCGGGCCACACACAAGTTCCTGTAGTCAAGGCTAGGGTTTTCCCAGTGGTCACGTATGGTTGTTAGACCTGGACCATAAAGAAGGCGGAATGCCAAAAAATCGATGCCTTTCAACTGTGGTGCTACAGAAGACTCCTGAAAGTCCCTAGGACAGTGAGGAGATCAAACCACTCGAGCTTAAAGGAGATCAACCCTGAATATTCACTGGAAGGACTGATGCTAAAGCTCCAGTATTTTGGTCATCTGATGCGAGTGGTCAACTCACTGGAAGTCTCTGATGCTGGGCAAGATCAAGGGCAGAAGGAGAAGAGGGCGTCAGAGGATGAGATGGCTGGATGGCATCACCAATGCAATGAACATAAATTCTGGCAAACTCTGGGAGATGGTGAGCGACAGGGAGGCCTGGCATGCTGCAGGCCACGGGGTCGCAAAGAGTTAAGACACAACTGGGTGATGGAACAACAAATAGAGGAAATATTTCCAATACAGAGGACACAGGCTTAATATTCACAAAGAACTTCTACAAACTGACAAGATGAGCACCCAGGAAAAAAATGGTAAAGGACAAAAAAGAAACAAGCTCACAGAAGGGCAGCTCTCAGTGGTCAGTGCACATAACCAATGAACAAGACGACGCTCGAGAGAAATGCAAACTGAACCACCAAGGAGGCATCACTGAACATAACCCAGATCTGCACAACTGATGAGACCTGTTCTACCTGCTGCAGACAGGAATGCAAGGGAAAGGCTCCTCTCAGACATTCCTGGTGGGTGTGTGATTTGCTAGTTTGAAAAGAATGTTGCAATCTAGAAACAACTATTTAAAAACATATCTTTAGATACAGCAAACCCACTCTGAGAAATTCATCCTACAAAAATAAAGCATTTCTGTTCAGGGATTTTTACTGCAACACTATTCATAGATTAACGCCTCAGAAGAAAAGTATGTGAACACCATTAACAATGAAATAGCTGTATTCATTAAAATGATCACCTACCAGAAAATAGTAAGCAGCCATTTAAAAGAACAAATCAGAATTCTAACAGGTGGGATGAAGACCTCCTTTAGCTATTTTTAAAAGACAGAAAGACAAAATACAGGAAAATATGTACCATGTAAGCCATCTTTTATAAAGGATAAATGTTTTAAATATATCAATACATAAAAAATTGATAAAATTTAAAAAGAAAATGTAAAAACTACAAAGACATCAGGACAGGTCTATACAAAGTCTGAGATGTCAGGAAAAGTAATGTGGAATTTATCCTTTGTCACCTTGGAGCCCTAGTGCCTATCACAAATGGTGAACACATTTCAAGCATTCAAAAAATGTTTTACAGTAGAGAAGGCCGGGGGAGGGGGCATAGGGAGGAGTTGAGAGTGGAGGGAAAACCCGGACAGGATTCCACTGCTAGGGCAGGAAATTTACATGAAGAGCCAGGAGCATCTTGTAGGTCCAGAAATTAATACTCAAAACCAAAAACACAGAAAACTTCAACACTCACATTGATGAGGGTATATCAGAGAGACATAGGAGCCAATGGAAAGAGTACCCAATAGTTCAAACTAGAGTAATTCAAACAATAGAAGTACAGTAGTAATGGATCAGATCCAAAGTATAAAATAAGCATTCACGAATCATACTAATTAATAAATAACTAAATTAGGGAGAAGAGACAAATCTGTATGCAAGAATTTCAAGTAATTCAGGCAGATGCCCTGTCCTCTAGAATGTGGAGTGTAAGTCCCCCACTCCTTAAGTGTGGGGAAAGAAGAGTAACTTCCCAGTGGAGAAACCTAACAAGTACTAACTCTCTCAGCCAGGTAATCAAGGTCAACATTAACAGTGACAAGTCTCGTAGGCAGTGAGTACCCTAACATCAGTCTAATCATGAGAAAAATATTCTACAAATCCCAATAGACAGGCATTCTTCAAGCAGAGCTGTTGACCAGAACTCCTCGAAACAGTCAAGGTCTTCAAAAACAAAGCGTTAGAGACTGACACAACCTAGAGGGACCCATGGAGACATGAAAACAAAATATTTTAGGTTGACCAAAAAGTTCATTCAGGTTATCCCCATAAGACCAAACAAACTTTTTGGCCAATGCAATACTGTGCTATCCTGGGTGGAATCCTAGGGGGAAAAAATAATAAGGTAAAAACTAAGGATATATGAATCAAGTGTAGATGTTAGTCAACAACAATGTATCGGTATTAGTTCATTTGCCATAACCAACCCATCTTATTGATGTAAGATATTAGTAACAGGATAAACTGTCTTTATAGAGCATATAGTGGGCTTCCCACGTGGTGCTAGAGGCAAAGAATCTGCCTAGATCCCTGAGTCGGGGAGATAGCAACCCACTCCAGTATTCTTGCCTGGAGAATTCCATGGACAGAGGAGCCTAGCAGGCTATCCATGAGATTGCAAAGAGCTGGAGACAACCGTGCAAACGCGCGTGCGTGCACGCACACATACACACAGAGGGTATATGGTAACTCTCCTATCTTGGCAGTAATTCTGTAAATCTAAAACTGACGCAAAAAATGAAGTTTCAGAAACAGAACAAAGTTCCAGAAATAGCTACCACACTCACACCACTTATGACACCAGATCTGTGAGGTTTCTTCCACACAAGCAATTCTCTGTGAAACCAGCGGGTCAGTTCAGTTGCTCAGTCGTATCTGACTCTTTTCGACCCCATGGACTGCAGTATGCCAGGGTTGCCTGTCCATCTCCAACTCCTGGAGCTTGCTCAAACTCATGTTCATCGAAACGGTGATACCATCCAACCAAGTCATCCTCTGTCGCATCCTATAATTTAATTCAATTTAACTTAAGGTAGTTAAAGCAGAACCCACAAGTTAAGGGCTCAGCCCACAAGACTGCCCTCCACTTCAGACACCAATTGTAAATAACAGGTCCCCGGCTTACTTACTCCTTCTGTCCAACTTGGCTACAAACTGGAGGTTCCCATGATGCACTCCCATCCACCCAATTCAATCACTTGCTAGAAGAGCTCGAAGGCTTCAGGAAAACAGTTCTGTTCAGACACATGAACAGGCAGATGGAAAGATACAAGAGGCCTCAAGAGTCTTGCCCTTCCGTTCCCATGGAGCTGGAGTGCACCACCCTGCTGCTCATACGTGCATGTGCTCAACCTGGAAGCTCCCTAAAGCCCGTATGTTGGGTTTTTATAAAGGCTTCATCACAGAGCCATGATGGATCATTAACTCAGGCCTCCAGTCCCCCTCCACTTTCCGGAAGATGGAGAGTGAGGTGGAAAGGTCCAGTATTTTAAATATGGCCTCGTCTTTCTAGTGACCACTCTCAACCAGGGGACATCCAGAAGCCCACCATGAGCCACTTCACTAGAGCAAAAGACATTCCCATCACCGGGAAAATCCTAAGGGATTTAGGAACTCTGTGAACCAGGGTCAAAGACCAAACATTAGAACAAAAGATGTTCTTAGTATTCTTACCAAACACGAATTTGGAAGGGTTTTAGGATCTCTAGCCAAAAGCAGGGATTTTGATCAACATACATATTTTCTATTATTTTACATCTGCCTACTCAACATTTCCATTTGGAAGTCTAACAGACATCTTAAATTGAGCAGGTCCACACTCAACTCCTGATCCTCCTCTCAAACCTACTCTACCTACAGTCTCTCCCATCTTAAAGGGAACTCTAAGGTAAGAGACCAACTGTATAGGCCAACTGGATGACTGCCCTTTTCCTCTCACAAATCACATCCTTTATAGGCCAACTAACTGGAAACTCCTTAACTCAGGAGCAGACTGGAAGATTAAGAGAAAGTAGGGAAGTTAAAGATGGGGTAGGGGTGGTGTGTCTTAATGAATCAAAGTCCCAAGAATAACATCTTATATGTAACAGGTTCTCAGTAAATACTTCTTGAATGAATGAATATATCTCAGAAAAAAAAATACAAGGATAAATGCCACAGCTGTTCATTACAGAAGATGATTTACAATCACTATCTAAACCAATATTAAAATAGAGTGGGTGAAATAATAATAGAACAATCTGCCATAAAATAGTAAACCTAATTGCCTTTTAGTGGTTTTCTTTTTTCACCTTACTTATATTTTAAAATGTAGTAAGTAAATATGCAATTGCATTATAATGAAAACTTCCGTGAAAAACCCTAATGGAAACTCATGTCAATTTTGTCTAACACCTCCATTCACTCTTGGAAGGCAAAGGGGTAGAAAGGGGGAAATTTCTTAAAAGCAATTCACTGCAATAGTCTTCATTATTATATAGGCATGCAATACACCTTATTTCTTTGCTTCTCAAATCTGGTACCACTTAGATGCATAAAATGTGAATGGCTTTATAAATTATTTGGTTTATAGAAGGATGCAGAATTTTAAGAAAAGGAAGAGATTCTTAAGTAAGACATGTTTTTAAAAAAATCTACAGAGAAACCACAAAAGGAGAAAGTGTGGAAAAACAAATTATGGCATACACGCAAATTAAATATGAAGAAAGAAAATCTTCAGCAGAGAATTTTAGAGGAAACAAGTTTATAATAATGATCACTGATAAAATGGAATTTCAGTGTAAGAACCAAAAAATATCCTTCATTTCCATCTTTTCCATCTGTAAAATCAAGTTAAGAGTAATAATGACAAACCCTTAGTGGTCACTGTATGGCAGGCACTGTTTGAAGCACTTTATATACCTTATAAATAAATGGTAATATATAACTAATTCTAATGCAACTTTTTTTAAAAAACTGCATGTATTTTGGATTTTAACAAGCCATGACAAAACAATACTGTAAGTAACCTGCTCATTAGGTAATTTTCCCCTAAAGATATGGTTTTCTCATAATCCAATAAGAAAATGTTAGTGTCTTCTTAAGACATTTTAAATGGGGCCATTTAGACAACAAATGAGAAACTAAGATTTAAATATAATTGCAAATACTTATCAAAGAATACCTTATAAGGAGAAACACAGTGGTGTTCTACTGACACAATCTTATTGATTAAACAATGTATAAAACAATGTCTTATCTAAAGACACCTAAGCTATTTCTTGAACATCTGAGTTTCCTTTAAGGTAAACATTTTGTAATGTAGTAGATGATTCAGCAGCTTTAGATGAATGGAATTATTGTTAAATAGGAAACAGAAGTATGTCAGATGGCAAACCTCTTCCAGTCCCATCATTAAAAGAAACAGTGTAACAATAAACCATCTGAAAATATGTGAGCTGTTCAGAAGCCACAGCTGATCTCCTACTTAGTGGTAGGTAATGCATTAGGCCACATGTGCAGGATTTAAAACCACAAAGATCTAACACTGATTCACATGAAAAGCACCTCTCAGAAACAGGTTTTCATATTAAATAAAACTTCAGAGGAAAAAAGGTTGAAGACTAAATATAACGAAAAACCTTTGCTATGAAGTAAGTCATTCTTTGAATATTCATCTTAAAAGGACTTTTATTCTCTTTCTAACCATTACTGAAAGAATGCAGCGTCAACACAATGTGAAAAAAGATAAGCATAATGAAAAGAATCTGTGGAAACTCATCTTCCTAATTAAAATGTAATAGTAAGAAAGTAAAAAATGAAATAAAATGTAATAGTAAAAGACAAGGAATGACTTACAAGAGAATAAGACATACTTTCATAGAATATTCACTAAATGCTTCAAATTCCTAATAAACCACAGTATTAATATAAATCCAAGGCATATTACCTTTACTATGTGTTTTTTTTTCAATTTGACACAACAAAAGATTTTATTACATGTTAATACCTTACTTTCTCGATGACTAAACCATCATTAAGTTAAATGAGTAAGAAACAAATGAAAAGGTCAGAACAGAGTGAATTTTAAAAGTTTAAATTTTTAAAAAACCAACAACAAAACTAAGAAACCTTTAAAAAGTGTTTTTTAAGGGAAAAAAATTTAAGTAAAACAGAATACGAAAGTTCAAAAAGCTTTCTTAATTCAAAAAGACTTATTCTGGTCCAATCTCCATGAACACTATGAACAACTACTGAAGGTCAACTCATTAAGCACCCATTGCTAAGCTAAATCCTGGGGATACAAGGATAATCAAAACAAGGTCTTTGACCTCAAGAAGACTCCATTCTAGTGTTATTTTTTCTTTTAAGAATTAAATAAAAGAGATGTTAAACTCTACTGAACAAAAGTCACTGGCTCCATTTCCAAGCCTATCCCAGGGCCTGGTCCACAGTGAGCATTTCATAAATGATCCATAAAGCAATTGAGCTGAACGGAGCTCAGCTAGAGAGGGCAACAGCATATAGGTAGAGGCAGATTGACTTCCCTCTTAGAAGTTGACCTTTCTCAAATTCCAAAGCTGAGAAAACAGTAACATGGAGATTGAAGCTTTGTGCTCCCTCCTTGTCCTCTAATACCACACAGCTGCAGAATCAATTCCTTCCAAGAAACATCCTCTCTGAGTACCAGTACTGAGGTGACCCTGGAGACAAAGTCAGATGATTCTGTACCACAGGAAGGATTACCAGACTATTTCAGCTACAAGTTTATTAAGTTTTTCAACTGTATCTATATATTTGGAAACAAGAAAGTTGGGCAGATGATACTGATGACTCCTAGTAACTGCATTTCAGTTCTGGTCCAAAAAATTACAAAAAAATATGGAAACAAGTAACTTCACAAAAAATTTCACAGAAACAGGGAAAGGAGATGGGGGAGCAATATACACTGCTTGGGGCTTCCCTGATAGCTCAGTTGGTAAAGAATCCACCTGCAATGCAGGAAACCCAGGTTCCATTCCTAAGATCTGCCAGAGAAGGGAAAAGCTACCCACTCCAGTGTTCTTGGGCTTCCCTGGTGGCTCAGCCAGTGAAGAATTCAACTGCAATGCAGGAGACTGGATTCAATCCGTGGGTTGGGAAGATCTCCTTGAGAAGGGAAAGGCTACCCATTCCAGTATTCTGGCCTGAAGAATTCCATGGACTGTACAGTCCATGGATCACACTTTTTTCTTTCATACATTGTGTGGGGTATGTATGTGTGTGTAAGTCAATACTATTATTCTTACATCAATAATTACATGTCTTTGGTATATATTTGTATATTTGTCAATACATGTGTGTAAGCATACCTGTATACACTCAAAGGCTCAGTCGTGTCCAAGTCTGCAACCCCATGGACTGTAGCCCGCCAGGCTCATCTGCCCATGAGATCTTCCAGGCAAGACCACTAGAGTGTGTTGCCATTTCCTTCTCCAAGGGATCATCCCTACCCAGGGATCGAACCTGGGTCTTCTGCATTGAAGATGGGTTCTTTAGCAAGTGAGCCACGGCCGGGGGGTGGGGGTGGCACAATAAATATACGTATGTAAGTATACCTATATACATGTGTGTAAAACTCTTAGATACACTATAATGCAGATAGAATGAAATATCTATTTTCCAACTGTATCAGTTAAAAAGCTGTGCTGAATCTATAGAATTATCCAAGAATCTGCTATCTTTATTTTCTAAAAATAAATAAAATATTCAGTGGAACCTTCATATAATTGATCTTTTTTCAGTATAAAGAATTTTTTTTAATCCCTGATAATTCAACAAACATACAGCTACAATATGTCAATCAATCTATTAATAAAAATTCACTCCCAAATAATCGGGAAATAAACCCAAGGGTCTACATAATATAGGAAGGAACTTCAGTCCCTACATGGATGACACAATAAAGCTAAGTCAGAAAGAAGTGAAAAACTCCAAATCTATATTCTAGAATATTATGCTACCTGGACCAGCTCCAGCCATCACTCTGTATGTTTGTGCGTATGTACTTAACAGGGGGAGTGAGAAAACCAGAGAGGTTTATTGGTCGTGACTGTACTCACCATTTGTCTATCTTCCTATGAACTGACTAAGCCAATGTGATTAGATTTTTTGTTTAAATATTGGCAAGCAAATAAAGGTGAAGCAGGTGAGAGGTCTAGACTGTTATAAGTCTCCTTTCCAACAACTTCTTTATCGGGTTATATTTACAATGAAAAGACACCTTATAGCAAAACTGAAGACAGACCCAGTGATTAAAATTAACTTCTATATGTATGCATATATTATACTATATTTAGAAATACTTGATAAATTACA
Source organism: Muntiacus reevesi (assembly GCF_963930625.1). NCBI lineage: Eukaryota > Metazoa > Chordata > Mammalia > Artiodactyla > Cervidae > Muntiacus > Muntiacus reevesi. Next base: position 93,681,800 of record NC_089252.1, read on the forward strand.
GACAATACAATACTTGAAGTAATGGTCTCTGCAAAATAATTCAAACTGAACTAAAGAAAGATGAATATCTCACAATAGTTAAGTCCCCAAAGATCTGATTTTAGTTTTCAAATCAGGCCCACTCCCGCCAAATCCTTGAGACTCCAGCCAGCAACATCTAGTATCCCATCCCTCAGGACTCAAAACAGTGTAAAAAATATCCCTAAGAACCGTGTCAAAAAGGGATGTGAAAACTAGAAACCAGACATAAATGGTGCAGTGAACATAAGTGCACACTGGAAAGTTACCAGAAATCGGAAGATACTTATAGTTTTAAAATCCAAATGACTGAAGCAAATGCAATGTCTTCTTAAGAAAATGCAACACTGAAGAAAAAAATAATGACACAGAATTTATCTGACAGACATTTATAGACTTCCTGCAAGACTCAAGGCCCCATGTGGAAGTGGAGATGAGTGCACGGGAGCACAATACTCTGAGCCTAAGAGGAGACCTCAGGCAGGAGCCATTGACTCTAGCAGCTGATGGAGGAACAGGCTTTGAAAAATAAAGTGTTTCGAAAGGTGAAGGAGGGGAGTGGGATCTTCCGGCATAAGAAACAAAGATAAGGAAAAGCCCTTGGGGAGCAATAACTTGTGTGGGATAGTGAGCAGGTGTGTAATAAGGACTAGTGGGTCATACTGATGGGGCGTGTGTGGACGCTGGAGCCCAACTACAGGGAACGAGGAAGAACAGCCTGAGGAGCTGTGACATCAAATACAAGGTTCTGGGGAGAATTCAATCAGTGTGAGCTGTAAAGGGGCACTGCGGAACTTAGGAAAAGACCCACTAGGAGGTCACTGCAATAGTGCAGAAGGATGGGAGAATGAATGAGGCTAGAGAGAGCAAGAAGTGGATTCAGTAACAGGGCTGAAAGGCCTTGTGGGAGATCAGCGGATGGTGCTTACACAACTGAATGTGAGTGCGGACAGAGAAATCAAAGACGAGATCAACAGTGGACACTGGTGAAACGAGGAGCCTTTCCCATTAACAGGATCTGTGACCTTGATGTTTTTGTTTGGTTATCTGTAAACTAAGGATATTAGACATCAAGATCTCATAAGCCCTTTCCAACACTAAAGTTTTAGAATTCTAAGGTTCTAAGTTTTAAGTTCTGTTGGCTGACAGAACACTGGTACAAGAAGCAGACAAGGAAGTCAAAAAGTGTGCTTTGAAACAGAGTACATTCCAGGTATCTGTGAAACCATAGATGCTTCAAATAATGATTTTAAACTGACTAGACATTAGTTTAACCGTTTCTTGGGTTGCAACAGGTGTTTGTGCAAAGAGTGAAGTTACTGGATGTCCCTAAGCCTCATCACATTTAACCCATGAACAGAAGTTCTACTTGGGAGGATGAGAGATATAAAGAGCTGGGCGTCACACCTGGCTGGAAAGAGGATAGCCTGTGACTGGCAGCTTCCTTACAGGCGACTCTACAGGTGATCTTATTTGAAGGTTTCCATTCTCCCTTACTGCTGCGGTCAGGGAAGATATCTTACTTTAAAAGAAAGAGAAAAAAAAAAAAATGACGAGAAAAAAATTGTATTACCATAATCTGTGGTGTCTGCAAATTTTTGCAATATTGGACATTTCATTAACAGTTATGGAGATAGCCAAGATGGCTAAAATGGACTAGAATGGGTGAATTTTTAGGCAAACTATTCAACATCACAGTAATTCAAGTCTATGACCCAATCACTAATGCCAGAGAAGAAGTTGAACAGTTCTATGAAGACCTACAAGACCTTCCAGAACACCAAAAAAAGATGTCCTCTTCATCATCAGGGAAAATGAAGTCGCTCAGAAATCATAGAGAAATGATTTTTAAAATCCATCTGAAACGTTTTTCTAGCCCAGACCGTTCCTCTAGCTCCTGATCCACAGGTTTCAACTGCCCCAACCACCAAAGCCTTTCATTCTCCTGGCATCCCTACAGTGTCAACAAGGACACCATACAACCAGGTCATCGTGCCAGACACCTGGGGGTTGTTCTTAGCACTTCCTTTCTCTTCACTAAGTGAAGTCACTCAGTCGTGTCTGACTCTTTGCGACCCCATGGACTGCAGCCTACCAGGCTCCTCCGTCAATGGGATTTTCCAGGCAGGAATACTGGAGTGGGTTGCCATTTCCTTCTCCAGATCTTCCCAACCCAGGGATTGAACCCAGGTCTCCGGCATTGTAGGCAGACACTTTACCGTCTGAGCCATCAGCGAAGTCCTTTCTCTCTTCACTAGCTAGTAGTCAATTCTAATACATCAATCTGCTCTCCTACCTATTTCTTCAACCTATTGCTCTGCATTGCGCCCCTAATCCAAGCTCCCATTACCTTCCATCTGAACAACTGCAAGAGCCTGACATCCTTCTCCCACCTCCTTCCCATTCCCCCCAACACAAATTTCTGAGAGGAACCAGAGGCAGTATAAGAACAGTAGTTCAGCAAATGAAACAACAGTGAGTGGTCACCTTCTACATAAAGGTTTCTATTATTTTTATGATAAAATACAACATGATTCCCTGGTCTTCAAGACTCCGCATGCACTGCTCACTTCAAGCCACCTGACCTTGCTCCAGGCTCTAAGTCACTCTGGCCTTATCTGCTGAGAGCCTTCATACATGATTCCCGTCCAGACTGTTCAGCCATCACTGAACCCCCTTTCATCTAATTAGGATTCATACCTTGGAATTCAGACTCAACAGCACTACCTCCAAGAAAATGCCACTAAATGATCCCAGATAAGACCAGGAGTCACAACTCAGACACTTCCACAGTATGTGTGCTTCTCCTCTGAGACTCTCATGTTCACATTACTGTCTGTTTCACTGACCTGACCATGAGCAAAGCAAAAACAAAGAGTAGGGCCATTCTTGCCTTGTTAATGAACATCCTCCTATGCACAGGGCCTTGTGCACATGAAAGACTGTGTGTACTTCAAGTGAATCAGTGACCTAACCATCCACCCATCAATCTGTGATACCTTGCATAGCTGGATTTGACTCCTGATACACAAACAGGGTAGGGCTTATCATCTCACCCTTCCCTGGAACTATTTTCTTTTACACTAGTAATATTTTCTTCTTTGTTGAATATATACCCCAGTCTCCCACAAACTAGAACTGGATGAGTGTTCAGAGAGAAATGCCTGCATTTAAGCTATGAAAACATCAAAGGAGACTAAGAAAACTTTACAGGGGTTAAGACAACCCTCCAGAATGAGGAGAAACCCAAATGAAAGGGGAGGTGGGCATGGAAAGCCAACTATGAAGCTGAGTGGTGGTACAGAGTAAAGAAGAAGAATAAAAGCACCCAGGACAGCTCCAAATTTCCATCAATGTCACTTAACTCGCCCTTTAAGTTTACGAGACCTGGTTTTAGATAACCAACTTCAGACAGTAATGCAGCACACTAAGGGATGAGAGCCAGAGAGCTAAAGCCTAGAAAAGAGAAAAGCCATGTGCAGATCCTTGAGCAGTCAAACCATTCTGCCTCTAAGATACTATCAAATTCCTAGATGAAAGGAAGATGGAACAGTATTCTCAAGTGACTGGCTTGCCTGTGGGTTTTTTCTCATTTTGTTTTATTATGAAACCTCCTCAACTGCGATATATGCTCATAGATACACATATCAGTTATGATTCAACAAGTTCCTATGTGCAAAATGTACTAGCATGGGGACTGGAACACAGTAGGTATTGGATTTAAATGCATGGTTTGCTAAATCAAAACCACATACATGCTGTGGTTTGGAAAGCTGCAGGAAAGAATAAAGTCAACTGCTTCCTCTCTTTCCTGGCTGACACTTCTTACCACAGCCACACTGAAGAATCACGACCCTTGCGCCTTTGGAGCCATCCCAGTGGAGTCCCATTTTACATGGGTTAGGCTCTACAGGTCTGCAGGGGAAGTTAAGCGACCACAGGACCCTTCTCTATTTAGTGGGACTTCTTGCCAGAAACCAAGGCAACTACGAATAGGAGAAAGTCTGGATTTGTGGTCAGGAGTCCAGTACAGCATCCATGGCACAGGCAGGTGAATGTGGAGGCACCGTGAGCAGAACCACAGTTGCTTCTCGCTATTCTTGCCAGCTTACCTAACAGGTGGCCAAAGTTAGCATGTCCAAGAGTGAGAAATGAGAAATTCTCCTCTGTATCTCTGTCTTCATTCTTGTCCTTATGAATACAGAGGTAGAAATACAGAGACACTGAGCAAAATGAGGAGCTGAGGACTGATCTCCAGCATACCTAAACTACTAACCCCACTGCATGAAAGTCCACTCCCACATGAGCAGCTAACAGAGACCAGAGGTCCCACCTTTGGAGAGGCCCATGCTCTTCAAGATATTTGATTTGGAAGACATTCTAAGCACTTCAACTGTTTCACAAACAGGAACCATCAAAGCCTTTGCCCTGTGACAATGCCATTTGCTGAACAGTTCTCTCCAACTGCACCATTTCACTTATGAAGCTAAGCACAAGCGACGTGAGCACAAAGCTTACAGGGGGTCAGTAGAAGACTCCAATGGGTCTGTGGGTCTCAAATACACGATGGATGTGATTTCCAGATAAAAGAAGACCTCAGAAACAATAAACCACTGCTCTCCTATATCCTTGAGAAAGGGTAAGCTGTTTTATTGTGTTGTTTTTCATTTCAATATAATAAATTAAAAGTGAGATACACAAAAAGTCCCTTTATGCCAGGACACTTAAATAAAACCACAAAAAAGTTTTACACCCTCTATAGCACCTAAAGAATTTACATAAGCTGAAATGAAGTTGTTAAAGGAACGTACTGACCTGGAAAAAGAACAACTGCTTTTCCTAAACAACAGTATTTTGAGAATACTGGGATGTGACAAAGGAATCAGCACTTAACCTCCTGTCATGTTCGGTAGAGCTGTTAAGTCACTCAATTATACAAAAGAATATATCTCATAAAGTAAGCTACAGTTTGAAGATGAACCAAAATAGAATTTTTGCTAAAAATATTTGAGACAAAAAGGATCAAGGACCTACTCTATGGCACTGGAAACTCTGTTCAATGTTATGTGGCAGCCTGGAAGGCTGGAGTTTGGGGGAGAATGGATACATGTATATGGATCTCTGAGTCCCTTTGCTGTCCACCTGGAACTATCACAACGTTGTTATCAGCTGTATTGCAATACAAAATAAAATGTTTAATTTAAAAAAAAAAGGATCTCTTCAACAAGAAAAAACCAATGAGTGCGTGTTTTTTGGGAGAAGGGTGTTACCAATTTGTTCTACCACTTTTGATGAGAGTTTCAAAGTATCTACACTAAGTTAAATAGTCAGCCCTTTGTATCTGTGGATTCAATAAATCAAGGATGAAAACTATTTGGGGAGTGGGGAGCCGGGGAGGGAGAATTCCAGAAAGTTCCAAAAGTAAACTTTGCATTTGCTGGCAACTATTTACATATCATTTACATTGCATTTACAATTATTTACATAGCATGTACATTATAGTAAGCATTATTAACTACTTAAGTAAGTATTATTTAAAGTCTATGGGGCTTCCCTGGTGGCTCAGTGGTAAAGAATCCGCCTGCCTGCCAATGCAGGAGACACAGGTTTGAGTCCCTGGACCAGGAAGATCCCACATGCCTCGGAAAACTAGGCCCATGCACCACAACTGTTCAGCCTGTGCTCTGGAGCCCGGGAGCTGCCAACTACTGAGCCCATGTGCTGCAACTACTGAACTCTGTGACCTGGAGCCTGTGGTCAAAGGAGAAGCCACTGCAATGAGAAGCCCATGAACTGAGAGTAGCCACTGCTTGCCTCAACTAAAGGCAAGTCTGCACAACAGTGAAGACCCAGCACAGCCAAAACTAAATAAATAAATAATGTTTTGAAGTAAAAAAATAAAGTATATGGGAGATATACCTGAAACCCATATAATATTGTACATCAACTGTAACTCAAAAAAACACAAAAGTACATGGGGAGATGTGCATAGGTTATATGCAAATTCTACACCACTTCATGTAAGACACAAGAGTATGCACAGATTTTGGTATCCTCAGGGAGGGGTCCTAGAACCAAACCAGCACAGATAACAAGAAATGACTGGGTAAGATACCATCTTACCCTATAACATAGCATTTCCACCCCTATGTATGAGTACCTAAACTCACAAAGAATCATGTGCAAGAGTGTTCATGACAGTTTTATCCAAAAGAGTCAAAAAATGCCAACAACCCAAACATCTATCAACAGGAGAACCAATACACAAATGATGCCATATTTAAATGACTGAATAAAAGAAAACCAAAAAAAAAAAAAAAAAAGACTACTGATACTACATACACAACACTGCTGAATGTCAGAGTGAAAGAATGCTGACATAAACAGAACACATAGTGTGTGGTTCTACCATTTGAAGGTCAAGAAGAGATCAAAACATCTATAATGAAAGTTAAAAGAGTGATTAACTCCTGGGGACAGGAGTGAAAACAGGAAATGAGTAGGGGCCCCAGAGAGCCTTTGGGGGATGAAAACGTTCTGCATCTTCATCTGGCGATTATGGGGCTGTGTACCAAAGTGCAACTCACCAAGCTGTACACTTAAGATCTGTGCCGGGTGGGATATGCGTATTAGAGCTCAAAGAAGAAAAGTGAGTACAGACCTGTTTATAAAAGCAAAGGAAAAAAAATAACGATGGAGAAGGAAATGATACATTTCTCTAGATACAAGTATAAAACCACCATGTGGGACATAAAAGTATTATAGACAAGTAAAAAGCAACAGACACAACTAAGTATGCATTTACAATGTACATGGTATCCTAAATATGTACCTCATAAAGAGAATAATACATCTCAGACATAAAATTAACAAAGGAAGTCACTAAGTCAAAGTGAAAGTCTCTCGGTCATGTCTGCCTCTTTGCGACCCCATGGACTGTAGCTTGCCAGGGTCCTCCGTCCCTGGGATCCTCCAGGCAAGAATACTGGAGTGGGTAGCCTATCCCTTCTCCAGTGGATCTTCCCAACCCAGGAACTGAACTGCGGTCTCCTCCATTGCAGGAGGATACTTTACAAGCTGAGCCAGGAGGGATCTCACTAGGTTATCCTCAAAGGGAACACTGACACACCGACATGGACCCCAACCACAACCTCATCACAGTAAACATGGCCTGTAACAGGCCCCAAGTCACATTCAGCCAAAGAAGTCCACAGTCATCCCACACAGAATCAGTCATCTTCCTGGTAGCAAGTTCAAGAAATGCAATACTTCGGTTTTATTTTCTGGCCCCCTGGAAGTGGCAGACGGCATTTTCCCAAGCAACACCAGAAGACTGAGGTAGGATTTCTCGCTTCCTCCACTAGAGGCTGCCAACCTCAGCTGCCTGGTACTGAAGCTGGGTGGGGGTAGGGGAGAGATTACCTGCTCCGTCCCCTAGCAGGTGATTTCTGCCGCACCTCCATGAAGATTCTGGGATGCGGATGAGCTTCGTGCCAGCGACATCTGATCAGCACTTTGTACTCAAGCAGGGCCCAGAGCACAGGTGGGTTTTTCTGAGTACTCCTACTCCTGTGCCACCTTGAAACCCTGTCAGGAGGAGACTCTTTCAGGTCCCTTGCCCGGCCTCCAAATCCTTTTTCTAAGTAGATGGTGGGGTGACACGGGACGACCTCTGGAATGGGCGCAGACGCGCCTGGCACCTGAGTCTCTCAGGAGTCCTGAACTCTCATGATCAGCAACACTGGCCCTAAGACTGTGTTCAGATTCCAGTGGTTCCTCCTCGCCCACTCGCGGGTCGCCTCTCCCTTGTCCAGCAGAGGTCAGACAGTCTGTGTCCACCCGGCCTTTCCTGTGACCCCATGGAACTCAGTTTCCCCAGCTGCCCTGCAACCTCAGCTCTAATGGGCTCAAGAAAAAGAACTACGACTTTATGTGTTATCTGACTTCTTTCCTCCTTGTGGCTTTTTATATTCTAAGTGAAAGGGCACTTGAGAAAATACTGTGAAAGGAATGAAAATGAAAACGTACCATATTACAGTTTGGGAGATTTGGGCTAATTTGGTGCCGGGGGTAAATTTATAAATTCAAATGCTTACAAGAGGAGGGGAACAAAAAAGATCTACAAATCAATGACCTAAGCTTCTAACTTAAGAAACTGGAAAGACAACAGCAAAGTAAACCCAAGATAAAAGGAAAAAGGGGAAATGACAAAAAAAGCAGCAGAAATCAGTGAAATACGAAACAGATTAAAAAAATACATAAAACCAATTATTTCAAAATTGTTTCTTAGAAGAGATCAATAAATTCACAAACCTCCAGCTATACTGACCAAAAAGAGAAAAGATACAAATTTCAGAACTGGGAATGAAAGAAGGAATATCGCATTAAAAAGATAAGACAAACAACTTAGATGAATGGAAAAATTCTTGAAAAACTACAACTTTATAAAACTGACAAAAGCTAAAGACAATACTTTGGTAGTCCTGTATTTATCAAATATGTTGAATTTATCAAAAGCCTTCACACAAAGAAAACCTAGGTCTAGGTGGCTTTACTGCTGAACTCTACCAAACAATAAGAAAAGAATTAATACAAACGAGATCTGCATTTACTGATACCAAATCCAAATAAAGATATTTCAAGAGAAATCTACAGATCAGTATTTCTCGCAAACAAAGATGTAAAAATTCCTAACAAAATATTAGTAGGTTGAATATAGAAATATATAAAAATGACAGCACATCATGAGCAAGTGATGTTTGGCCTAGGAATACAAGGTTCATTCATCCTGAAATTGAAAAAATTATGACAGAATAAAGGAAAAACATATGATAATTTCAACAGATGCACAAAAAGTATTTTTTAAAAATGAGATCCCCATTATTATAAACAAATCAGGAATGGTAGGAAACTTTTCTAATCTCAAAAAGAACATCTATAAGAAGCATATAGCTGACTTAGTGGCAAAAGATCACATGCTTTCTTCTTGAGACTGGGAAAATGGCAAGTATGTCCACTCTTACACATCTATTTAACATTTTATTGGAGGATCTAGCCAAGTATACCAAGACAAGGAATAAAAGGAAAAAAAAAAAAAGAATGCTTACTGGAACAGAAAAGTAAAAAATTAAGAACACGGAAACTTACCAGGTGCTGGCAAGGACGTGGAGCAACTAGAACTCTATATGCATAGCTGGTGGAAGCGTACTATGGTACAATTACTTTAGAAAAGAATCTGGTAGTTTCTTAAAAAGTTACATACCACACGGCCCATCTAGTCCACTTTTAGGTATTTGCCCAAAAGAAGTTGAACATTCACATACAGATCTGCATAAGAATGCTCATAGTTCCTTTATTTATAACTGCCAAAAACTGATAACTCACATGTCAATCTACAGGAAAGTAGACAGACAAATCGTGATCTACTTATTGTTCAGTTGAATACCACTCAACAACAGAAAGCAACGTGCTGATACGCCAAGCAGTGTGGACGGACTTCAAAAGCATTAACTTGAGTAAAAGAAGCCAGACCCCAAAAATAACATACTGTATGATTTCATTTATTATAAATTCTTCCAGACACACAAACTAGATCTAAAGTACTAGATAGCCGATTACCTTTTCACACTGTGTTCACAAGTCCGTTCTCTATGTCTGCATCTCCAATTGCTGCCCTGCAAATAGGTTCATCAATACCATCTTTCTAGATTTCAGACACATGTGTTAATGTACAATATTTGTCTTTCTCGTTCTGACTTACTTCACTCTGTACAATAGGCTCTAGGTTCATCCACCTCATTTGGACTGACTCAAATGTGTTCTTTTTTATAACTGAGTAATATTTCCATCGACTATATGTACTGTATTTTCTGTATCCGTTCATCTGTTGATGGACATCTAGGTTGCTTCCATGTCCTCGTTATTGTTAAAAGTGCTGCAATGAACACTGGGTACATGGCATCTCTTTCAATTGTGGTTTTCTCACAGTATATGCCCAGTAGTGGGACTGTTGGGTCATATGGTAGTTTTATTCCTAGTTTTTCAAGCCATCTGGTCACCACACACACCACCACAGTGGTTGTATCAATTTACATTCCCACCAACACTGCAAGACGCTTGATGGCCATTCTGACGGGTGTGAGGTGATACCTCATTGTAGTTCTGATTTTCATTTCTCTAACAATGAGTGATGCTGAGCATCTTATCATGTGTTTGCTGGCCATCTGTATAGCTGCTTTGGAGAAATGTCCATTTTGGTTTTCTGTTCATTTTTTTATTGGGTTGTTTGTTTTTCTGGTATTGAGCTATATGAGCTGCATGTATATTACAGAGATTAATCCTTTGTTAGTTGCTTCCTTCGCAATTATTTTCTCCCATTCTGAGTTGTCTTTTAACCTTGTTTATTATTTCTTTTGCTATGCAAAATGTTTTAATTAAGTCCCAACTGTTTATTTTTGCTTTTATTTCCATTACTCTAGGAGGTGAGTCAAAAAGGATCTTTCTGTGATGTATGTCAAAGAATGTACTGTCTATATTTTCCTCTAAGAGCTTTATAGTTTCTGGCCTTACATTTAAATCTTTAATCCATTTTGAGTTTATTTTTATGTACAGTATTAGAAAATGTTCTAGTTTCATTCTTTTACATGCAGCTGTCCAGTTTTCCCACTACCACTAATAAGTGGCTGTCTTTTCTCCATTATGTAATATTGCCTCCTCAAAACGAAGGTGCCCATAAGTGTGTGGGTTTTTCTCTGGGCTCTCTATCTTGTTCCACTGGTCTATATTTCTGCTTTTGTGCCAATACCATACTATCTTAATGACTGTATCTTTGTAGTATAGACTGAAGCCAGAAAGGTTGGTTCCTCCAGCTCCATTCTTTCTCAAGACTGCTTTGGCTATTTGGAGCCTTCTGTGTTTCTGTATAAATTGTGAAATTTTTTGTTCTAGTTCTGTGAAAAATACCACTGGTAGCTCCAAAGGGATTGCACTGAATCTGGATTACCTTGGGTAGTATAGTCATTTTCACAATACTGATTCTTCCAATCCAAGAACATGATATATGTCTCCATCTGTTTGTGCTGTCTCTGATTTCTTTCATCAGTGTCTTACAGTTTTCTGCATACAAGTCTTTGTCTCTTTAGGTAGGTTTATCCCTAGGTGTTTTATTCTTTTTGTTGCAATGGTGAATGGGATTGTTTCCTTCACTTCTCTTTCTGATTTTTCATTGTTAGGAAAGGAAGGGATTTCTGTCTGTCAATTTTATATCCTGCAACTTTACTGTATTCATTGATTCGCTCTAGTAATTTTCTGGTTGAATGTTTACAGTTTTCTATGTACAGTATCATGTCATCTGCAAATAAGAGTTCTACTACTTCTTTCCTGATGTGGACTCATTTTATTTCTGTTTCCTGATTGCTGTGGCTAGGACTTAAAAGCATTAGTTACTCAGTCGCATCCAACTCTGGAACTCCGTGGGCAGTAGCTAACCAGGCTCTGTCAGCTGAAGAATACTTGTATCCTTGGGTTAAATCCCACTTGACCATGATGTATAATCTTTTTAATGTGTTGTTGGATTCTGTTTGCTAGAATTCCGTTGAAGAATTTTGCATCTATTTTCATCAGTTATACTGGCCTGTAGTATAACTTTTTTGCGGTATCTCTGTGGTTTTGGTATCAGGGTGACCGTGGCCTCGCATAATGAGCTTGGGAGTTTTCCTCCCTCTGCAATTTTCTGGAAGAGTTTGAGAGGACAGGTGTTAGTTCTTCTCTAAACTTTTGGTAGAATTCACCTGTGAGGCCATATGGCCCTGGGCTTTTGTTTGTTGGAAGATTTTTGATTCAGTTTCAATTTTGGTGCTTGTGATTGGTCTCTTTGCCATTAATTATTGAGCCTGTGCTCTAGGGCCTGGGAACAACTACTGAGCTCACACACTGCAACTACTGAAGGCTGAGCGCCCGAGAGCCTGCACTGGGCAACAAGAGCAACCACTGCAAAGAGAAGCCTGTGCACACAACAGGAAGAGCAGCCCCTACTTGCGGCAACTAGAGATAACGCCACGCAGCAGTGAAGAACCAGCACGGCCAAAACCAATAATAATAAAATTATATTAAAACAAGAGATTGTTCTATATGGAACACTGGCAAGCTGTGGCTGGCAAACTGTGGCCTGCAAGCTGGCTGCCTGGTTTGACAAGTCAGTTTTATTGGAACACAGCCACGTCCACTTATTTATGTGTTATCTACAACTGTTTTTAAACTATTAGGGCAGAACTGAGTGGTTGCAAATGAGATTTTATGGCCTACAAGGTCAGCAACATTTACTATGTGGTCCTCTACATAAAAAGTTTCCGACACCTGTTCTTCACCTCTATCTCACTTGGGATGATGGGGTTGTAAGGTTGTTTGAATATGTCAAAACCTATTGAACTATATGTTTGTTATTTTTTTTTGAACTGTATGTTTAAAACACATCTCTTGTAGGCAAATTATACCTCAATACAACTGACCTAAAAGGAGTAAGTACTTTAAGGAAGATAAATCGTGATATAAAAACAAAATATGAGTTCAAGAAGTTAAAAAGGAAAAAGACAAGACACAGAATATAAAACAACAGAAACAAAACTGAGCTAATAAGTGGACTTCAACCACTGAAGATGCTCTTTCAGATATAATGCATTACTTCTTTATTTTTAGGCTAGATTATCCTTTTTTATTGTTGTATAGCTGACTGGAAAATATGGTTTTAGATTAGGCAAAACTTTTAAAAAAGCAAGACAACTCCACGTGGCCTCTATTAACTGTTTCTCAACATCCTCTTTCATTCCCCGTCATTCCCCAACCCACAAGCCATCTAAGGAAAAAGACATGTTTACACAGACAACTGCCTTATGCTGTCCATCCCAGAGAGAGAAGAAATTTCCCCTTATTCCTAATCCTAATGTTCTGAGTAGCAACTAAATTCCTACTTCAAAAGTTCATTTTCAGTGGGAATTTTGTTTTAAAAAAAAAAAGTGAGTTTTATAATACTAAAATAATTGTGAAAGTAACATTTTAATATAAACTGTTATTACAGTTAAAAATCAAGAAGATAAAAAGAGCTCTGGGAGGAAACTGTTTCCCACTTAATCATAAAACTTGACTAGAAATTCAGTATGAAAAACCTGCAGAAAGTTGTTTATCAACAAATCTTGCTTTTTCAGTCATCACCGAACATTCCAAATAACTGACGCACAGAATGAAAACTTTCTCATAGTAACTGATGATTTAACACTGAGTTGCTGGACTATAAACTGACTTAGGAGTTAAAGTCATGGCATATATAAAACATCACATTCTAATTCAACACTCATTTGCCCATGCTTATTTGTTATGAAAACCACATGTTGGCACTGAAGCATTTCATGGTTTGTTTGAGACAAACACGCAGAAAATTGTGGGAAACAAATAGAGCCTGAGAAGTCTGTCAAAGGCAAGATAGTCAACTCCAAGGCAGCCTCAGTTATAAGACTTTCAGAACTCTGAAAGTGTCTCTGTGGTTAAAAGAGGTTTATGTTAATAAGAAACACCACTGCAGCTGTAACGGGATTAAAAGTATAGCAACTACTCACCAAGTTTTTATTTTTATCCCCTCAGCTAGAAAACACGGATCCCATTACTTGTTTGTTGAGAGAATTTGTGCCAAAACTTTAAATGACATCTTCAACTACTTATATGTTTAAATTGTGTAAGGTAAAAGTATCTTCGTTCAAAATGTAAAGCATATATCGAACTAGTAAACAGTACTAATATAATGGACTCCCTCCTAGAAAGACAATTTACTATACAGACAAATCATCACTGTATCAGAATCAGCCCCACAACATCTTCAAAGTACATTTCAGACAACCTTGTATTTTAAAGCAAGTTCCTCTTGATAATTCTGAATTCTCTGTAACATACCATGGTTAAAGTAAGGCAAAGAGCAATGAAGTAGTCAGGAAGCCACGCATTGAGAAAGTATAATAAAATCCACAAGAAAAACATTTTCTTAATGTAAAACCACCTTTTACCATGGTTTCCAGGACCTCACAAGTTAAATAACTGGCTTCCTCGCTTCTTCCCTAGAATCACTCATACCCTGACCCACCCACTAATCACACAATCCAAATGAACAGACCTTTAAAGAACCCCAATAATTTGTTAAGCATTAGGACAGATAAAGAAGTCAAAAGAGACGCAAACCCTTACACTGAAGGCCTTCCCACACTGTGGGGGATGCCCAACAAGCTACTGGCACTCTACAGTGTAGCACGCTGGGAGCCCGGGCAGGAGGGGGCTGGGGCTGGAAGACTTCCTAGGAGGGGGACTAGTGCAGCGGGGTCAGGGTGTATCGACCCTTACCATCCTTTAGAGGACAAGGAAAGTACTCTGAATGGAGAGAATGGAATAAGTTTTGGCCTGCGTCATAATCTTCTGAATTACCTGGGTTACAACACCCACTCTGAGCCCAACTCCAGGGCCTGAAAATCTGCATTTAAGTTCATTTCCCAGAGGATGTTGACGCTCTTGATCCATGGAGCACACTCTGAAAACCACTGGTAAAAGCAGATGTGTATAAACTGATGTTTATAAACTGTTTGGAGAATCCCATTATTTTTCCATAGTTGGAAAACAAATTGGCATTAATTTATAACAAGCTCATATTTTCTCCCCCCAAAACTATTTCTATTTCATTAGTTTACCCTTTTTTTTTCTTTTTTAGGTGAGCTACACACACTTTAACCATCATGACAAATGGGATAAAAATGACCAATGTTAACACAGAAAAGAATTAAGGGTCTAATAATACTTTTATGTAAAACATTTTTAAATGCAACAACTGTTTCTGATTGTTGAACTCAGGGCATTTTAAAACAAAGTTTAAAGGTTTCAGAAACAAATGATCATCAACTTATTTTTAAATATTTAAGTGTTTTATACCACTTCACACCTACTAAGATGGCAATAATCAAAAACAGAAACAAGTGTTGACACTGAGGAATCCAGATCTGAAAGAGACACGTGCACCCCAATGTTCATCGCAGCACTGTTTATAATAGCCAGGACATGGAAGCAACCTAGATGCCCATCAGCAGATGAATGGATAAGGAAGCTGTGGTACATATACACCATGGAATATTACTCAGCCGTTAAAAAGAATTCATTTGAATCAGTTCTAATGAGATGGATGAAACTGGAGCCCATTATACAGAGTGAAGTAAGTCAGAAAGATAAAGAACATTACAGTATACTAACACATATATACGGAATTTAGATAAATGGTGGCGATAACCCTATATGCAAAACAGAAAAAGAGACACAGAAATACAGAACAGACTTTTGAACTCTGGGGGAGAACGTGAGGGTGGGATGTTTTGAAAGAACAGCATGTATATTATCTATGGTGAAACGGACCACCAGCCCAGGTGGGATACATGAGTCAGGTGCTCGGGCCTGGTGCACTGGGAGGACCCTGAGGAGTCGGGTGGGGAGGGAGGTGGGAGGGGGGATCGGGATGGGGAATACATGTAACTATATGGCTGATTCATGTCAATGTATGACAAAACCCACTGAAATGTTGTAAAGTGATTGGCCTCCAACTAATAAAATAATATTAAAAAAAAAAAAAAAATTAACAAAAAAAAAAAAAAAAAAAAAGAAACAAGTGTTGAGATGAATCAGAACCCTCCGATGGTGCTGGTGGGAATTAGAATGGTGGAGTCATTGTAAAAAAGCTTTGTGATTTCTCAGAAGGCTACACAGAGAATGACCGGCCGATTCAGCAGTCCCACTCTATGGGATGTGCTGAGATGAGTGGGAAGCAGAGTCCTGAACAGGTACTGGTACACCGATGGTGACTGCATGCCACGTCTAAACGTTCATGTTTCCTCAATATTAACATGGTGGAATCCTGGTGCCAAATGTGATGGTTTTGGAAGGTGAGGCCTTTGGAAGGTGCTTAGGTCACGAGCATGGAGCCTTCATGAATCAAATTAGCGCTCTTAGACGCCACAGGGCTCCCTAGCTCCTTCCATCCAGTGAGGCTACCAGAAGTCTGCCACCCAGAAGAGGGCACTCACCTGACTGCGCTGACACCCACACCTTGGATGTCCACTCTTCAGAACTGTACTACATCTCTGCTGCTTACAAGTCTTCTAGACCGTGACATTTCTGTTACATAGGCCAAGTCTAAGACACAACAGCCAGAAGATGGAAACAACTCAAATGTCCACCAATAGGTGGTTATTTAAACAAAATATGGTATATACCTACAATGGGATATCATTCAGCCATAAAAAGGAATGAAGTGAAATAAGCCAGACACAAAAGTACAAATATTTCACAATCCACTTACACGAACTATCTACAACAGGCAAACTTACAATGTCAGAAAGGAGATCAGAGGTTACACAGTTGGCACATGGGTGGAATGGGAAGCTATTGCTTAACGGTTGCAGGAGTTATGCTTGGGGGTGATGAAAAACTTTGCAATTAGATAGAGGTGATGTTTATACAACAATATGAATGTAGTTAATGCTGCTGAATTTTAGACTTATATTTTTGTTCTAAAACCCAACTGGAAAAATAAATAAATAAACAAAACCCAACTGGAGATTGAATTATTGATGTCAGTGCTTTGATTTAGGTTTAGCTGAGCCTTTAAATTATAAAGACATGTCATTCTGGTCCTGTTCTGTCTATAGTGTTTACATGCTCACAAAGAAAATTCACTTATGGGAGACTAGGCACCATTTTCAACCAAAGTTACTCAAATCAACCACAAAAGAGAGTTTCAGGAACTAGGTCACTAATCAGTGACAGGAGAAGTACAGGAATACCAGGTAAGTAGAGTGCTGATTCAAAAAGAAACGTTCTGATTTCATTCTGCCCCAATAACACAACTGAGAGACGGAAATACCAGACCCCCTGACCTGCCTTTTGAGAAACCTGTATGCAGGTCAGGAAGCAACAGTTAGAACTGGACATGGAACAATAGGCTGGTTCCAAGTAGCAAAAAGAGTACGTCAAGGCTGGATATTGTCACCCTGCTTATTTAATTTACATGCAGAGTACATCATGAGAAACACTGGACTGGAGGAAGCATAAGCCGGAATCAAGATTGCCAGGGGAAATCTCAATAACCTCAGATATGCAAATGACACCACCCTTATGGCAGAAAGTGAGGAAGAACTAAAAAGCCTCTTGATGAAAGTGAAGAGGAGAGTGAAAAAGTTGGCTTAAAGCTCAACATTCAGAAAACCAAGATCATGGCATTCAGCCCCACCACTTCATGGCTAATAGATGGGGAAAGAGTAGAAACAGTGGCTGACTTTATTTTTTGGGGGTCCAAAATCACTGCAGATGGTGACTGTAGCCATGAAATTAAAAGATGCTTACTCTTCGGGACAAAAGTCATGAACAACCTAGATAGCATATTAAAAAGCAGAGATGTTACTTTGCCAACAAAGGTCCATCTAGTCAAGGCTATGGTTTTTCCAGTAGTCATGTATGGATGTGAGAGCTGGACTATAAAAAAGCTGAGTGCTGAAGAATTCATGCTTTCGAACTATGGTGTTGGAGAAGACTCTTGAAAGTCCCGTGGACTGCAAGGAGATCCAACCAGTCCATCATAAAAGAAATCAGTCCTAAATATTCATTGGCATACTTTTTAAATTGAAAAAAATATCACACTCAAATTATATAATGAGACTCCTACTATATAGGAAATTTACAATAAGCTGTTCACCTAGTACTTTCCACTCCACTAACTTTGATTTGACAAACTTTAACCAGTTTTAATCAAATCCCTTATGATTATACAGTGGAAGTAAGAAATAGATTTAAGGGACTAGATCTGATAGACAGAGTGCCTGATGAACTATGGACAGACGTTCGTGACATTTTACAGGAGACAGGGATCAAGACCATCCCCCATGGAAAAGAAATGCAAAAAAGCAAAATGGCTGTCTGAGGAGGCCTTACAAATAGCTGTGAAAAGAAAAGAAGCAAAAAGCAAAGGTGAAAAGGAAAGATATTCCCATTTGAATGCAGAGTTCCAAAGAATAGCAAGGAGAGATAAGAAAGCCTTCTTCAGCGATCAATGCAAAGAAATAGAGGAAAACAAGTGAATGAGAAAGTCTAGAGATCTCTTCAAGAAAATTAGAGATACCAAGGGAACATTTCATGCAAAGAAGGGCTCAATGAAGGACAGAAATGGCATGGACCTAACAGAAGCAGAAGATATTAAGAAGAGGTGGCAAGAATACACAGAAGAACTGTACAAAAAAGATCTTCACGACCCCGATAATCACCATGGTGTGATCACTCACCTAGAGCCAGACATCCTGGAATGTGAAGTCAAGTGGGCCTTAGAAAGCATCACTACAAACAAAGCTAGTGGAGGTGATAGAATTCCAGTTGAGCTATTTCAGATCCTGAAAGATGATGCTGTGAAAGTGCTGCACTCAATATGCCAGCAAATTTGGAAAACTCAGCAGTGGCCACAGGACTGGAAAAGGTCAGTTTTCATTCCAATCCCAAAGAAAGGCAATGCCAAAGAATGCTGAAACTACCACACAATTGCACTCATCTCACACGCTAGTAAAGTAATTCCCAAAATTCTCCAAGCCAGGCTTCAGCAATACGTGAACCGTGAACTTCCAGATGTTCAAACTGGTTTTAGAAAAGGTAGAGGAACCAGAGATCAAATTGCCAGCATCCACTGGATCATCGAAAAAGCAAGAGAGTTCCAGAAAAACATCGATTTCTGCTTTATTGACTATGCCGAAGCCTTTGTGTAAATCACAATAAACTGGAAAATTCATCAAGAGATGGGAATACCAGACCACCTGACCTGCCTCCTGAGAAACCTGTATGCAGGTCAGGAAGCAACAGTTAGAACTGGACATGGAACAACAGACTGGATCCAAACAGCAAAAGGAGTACGTCAGGGCTGGATATTGTCACCCTGCTTTTTAACTTATATGCAGAGTACATCATGAGAAATGCTAGGCTGGAAGAAGCACAAGCTGGAATCAAGATTGCCAGGAGAAATCTCAATAACCTCAGATATGTAGATGACACCACCCTTATGGCAGAAAGTGAAGAGGAACTAAAAAGCCTCTTGATGAAAGTGAAAGAGGAGAGTGAAAAAGTTCGCTTAAAGCTCCACATTCAGAAAACTAAGATCATGGCATCTGGTCCAATCACTTCAAGGCTAATAGATGGGCAAACAGTGGAAACAGTCAGACTTTATTTGTTTGGGCTCCAAAATCACTGCAGATGGTGACTGAAGCCACGAAATTAAAAGACGCTTATTCCTTGGAAGGAAAGTTATGACCAACCTAGACAGCATATCAAAAAGCAGAGACATTACTTTGTCAACAAAGGTCCGTCTATTCAAGGCTGTTGTTTTTCCAGTGGTCATGTATGGATGTGAGAGTTGGACTATAAAGAAAGCTGAGTGCAGAAGAATTGATGCTTTTGAACTGTGGTGTTGGAGAAGACTCTTGAGAGTCCTTTGGACTGCAAGATCCAACCAGTCCATCCTAAAGGAGATCAGTCCTGGGTGTTCATAGGAAGGACTGATGCTGAAACTGAAACTCCCAATACTTTGGCCACCTCATGGGAACAGCTGACTCCTGGAAAAGACCCTGATGCTGGGAGGGATTGGGGGCAGGAGGAGAAGGAGATGACAGAGGATGAGATGGTTGGATGGCATCACCGACTCGATGGACATGAATTTGAGTAAACACTGGGAGTTGGTGATGGACAGGGAGGCCTGGCGTGCAGCGATACAAGGGGTCGCAAAGAGTCAGACATGACTGAGCGACTGAACTGAACTGAACCAGTTTTAAATGAAGCAGGCTCTTGACTCCCCTGTAAGCTTCCTGGAAGATGCCTTCACTATGTATCCACAGTCACTGGCATATTCAAATTGTATCAGTCCTAAATCACAGCAAAAGTCACCTGGGAATGCGGAGAGACAGATTCAAATCTATGAATCTAAAACACCCTCTACCCTTACTATACAAACTTGGTGTCTGTTAATATCATCTTAAAATTCTAGCCAAGAGTTCTAGTTTTCATATCAATGATTAAATTATCCCAATCATGTTATTCTTGGAGAACTATTCTGAAGAAAAATAGATCCCAGAATCCCTGGTGGCACCGTAGATAAAAATCTGCCTGCCAATGCAAGGGACATGGGTTCAATCCCTGGTCATGGAAGATCCCACATGCCGTGGAACAACTAAGCCCGTGTGACACAGCTACTGAGCCTGTTGCTCGAGAGCCCGACCACTGAGCCCTCACACCACAACTACAGAAGCCTGGGATCCCTAGAGCCCAAGTTCCACAACACAAAAAGTCACGGCAATGAGAAGCCCAAGTACCACAACTAGAGAAAGGCCCACACAGCAACAAAAACCCAGCACAGCCAAAAAAAAAAAACTTTTTTATGCATTTAAAAAAAAAAATCCACTTGAGAAAAAAGACAAGTTTTCATATGTCTTTACAGCAATACACTTGACAATGTCAAAGACCTCCATTCTCTAAGTCTAGACGGTACTTCTCCAGACTTCTCCCACCCATGAGAACACTAAAGAATGACCTAAGAATCCAGGTCACTTAATGAGCTTGTGAGTTTCTATTTGGGGGGGAGAAGGATGAAGATCATTTGGAAACAGATGTGGCTTTTGACAGCTACAAGTGTAAAATTTAGCTTCAAGAAATTTTTACTTGCTTAGTAAAAGAAATCCCAGGACCCTAACAACAGATACCACCACATTATACAAACCCTAAGATGTACTTTCTGGGGACAAAATCATTCAAGTTTCTTGATATTATGGAATAAAATGTGGGTGAGTTTAAGAGGTCTTTTTAGATCCTAAAAATCACAACCTACATCGTCAATCTTTTTCAAGTGACAATAATGTGTCAATACAGTCACAAAGGACAAAATCCAACAACGACAGTGTAAGTTTGGCAGAGGGCACCAAGCCTCAGATGAGATCACAGACACCTCGACTGCGGCCATGTAAGACCCCAAGCAGAGAACCCATGACCCACACAGGGCCCAGACTGTGGTGTAGAGAACTGCAGAGAATAAATAAATGTTGTTGTCAGCCACTCAGTTTGTGGTCATTTGTTACACAGCAATAGGAAACTAACACAGTCCTCGAAAGCACCTCTGGATGTTTTCTAAGTGAACTGGCTATTACGTGGCAGTTCCTGAAGTCACTCATTTTAACTGGGAGAAAAATGTGGGATATTCTGGTTAAATGATCTTGACTATCAAATGACCTCAGACCAAGAAATAGCTAAAATAACATACATAATAATATGTGTATATATAAGCTGCTATGGTTTCAGAAATTCTACACTGCTTTCTGACTCATGGCCTAAGTTGAACCTAGAAGGCATCTATCTTGATCACTATCAGATACGACCACCTCACTGTCCGGACGAGCCACAGAGAGGGTGTTCATGTACAGGGGCTCAGAGCACTCAAGAGCTCTGCAGTAAGAGTGACAGCCCAGGTCCCCACACACGGCGGAGCCCGTCAGGTGGCCTCTTCCTAAAGGTACTGGTGGTTAGGCTTGACTGTAGAGAGGGAAAGGGAAAGAGTATCTCTTTTCTCAGTTACTGCATTAAAATGCCTGTAAAATATATACTGCCCACTTTAGAAAACTAGGGTATTAAAGCAGATATTGGAGAAGAGTCAGAGGCTAAGAGCAGCACTAAGGAGGTGAATGGTAACTAGAGCACAACTACTGTATTATAATAATGTCTTGTCTTAAAAGCATTGATTCTAAACCAGGGACACGTCGGACCCCCAGGGGACAGCTGGGTGTGACAACTCGGGGAGAAGTGACAGTGTTTCCGGCATCCAGTGTTTACAGGCCAAGGATACGATTCAACATCCAATGACGCAGAGGAGAACCTGCAGGCCACAGGATTATCGGGCAGGAAATGTCACTGGTGCCGAGGTGAGAGCGCCTTACGGAAGGCGTCACAGGTGACATCCCTGACTGCCCTCTGACACACTCAGGAGGCAAAGCTCACCTGTATCCCCATCTTCTTTGGCTTGTGCTTTAAGT
Organism: Muntiacus reevesi; assembly: GCF_963930625.1. Taxonomy (NCBI): domain Eukaryota; kingdom Metazoa; phylum Chordata; class Mammalia; order Artiodactyla; family Cervidae; genus Muntiacus; species Muntiacus reevesi. The sequence continues at coordinate 93,703,936 of NC_089252.1, forward strand.
CACTTTTCCTTGACTTGAGCTTGAACACGGGCTAACTTTTTTACCTCTGATCTCCAGCAAGCTGCATCCTGCTGGACAACACAGACACATCTGCACGGCTCAGCATCTCTTTTTACAGGCAAACCCAAAACACCACGATGTATACTTGACCTTAACAAATGTGTGCTTTATAAATGGATCAGAATTTGGCGACCTACCAGGGAAACACAAGGGGAACTTGACTGTGCAGAGCACAGAGTTGAGAACCTATGCTTAGTCTAAACCGCTGGCAGCAGGTAACTATCACATGGACCAAGCAAATCATATATAAAAGGCTGATGTGAGAAAGGGGTCAAAACAACGGGAAGAGGTAGACACCCCAGTGATGTGAAGGGCAAGCTCTGTCTAAGGAGAGAGCTGCTGCTGCCCCGAAGGAATGTGGGCTCGACGCTGCCAGACAGCTGACTTCCCAGGAAAACTTGGTATCTTGAGTTGTGTTTTAAACCACTCAATTTTAACAAATTGGCTTATAGTTTTAAAATACTTTATGGGTCCAATATTTGGAACCACTTCTTAGAAATGTATGGTCTGGAAATTATAATAAGGGCCAATGAAGAAGCTCCAGAGATGGAATTCAGGGCCTGTTCAGAGCTTGAGACAGAGGGGCAGGGACCTTCAGGATGAAGTTACATGACAAGGCTCCTGGGGGAGGCTAGCAAGTTCAAGGGTGACTCTAATGAGGAAAACAATAACATCACAGCCACAACAATTACTTAAATCATAACAGACTCCTCTGTCAAGCCCTGGCCGAGATACTTTCTATGTATGAACATATATCACCTTTCCAACAACTTTATGAGGTAGGTATTTTTATCACCCTCATCATAAAGATGAAGACAATGAAGAAAGTGGGATTAAATAATGGCTTAAGGACCTAGAGTAGTGAGTGTGGAGTTCAGACCTGAACCCAGAAAGGCTCCCCTTGGAGGCCAACCTCCCAGCCACCACCCGTCACCCTTCTCACGCTGACATCTGCAGGCAGCGAGTTCCAACTCTCTTACCACCTGTACCCATGGATAAAACATGTTTCCTCAATCTCAGGTCTTATCTACGTGCCAACATTTAGACGAGAAAAAGCTGAACAAGGCTGTGTCCTCTGTCTGAACATGTAAGGAAATGCAAACTTTTTTTTTCCTTAAACGAAAATATTAACTCTCTGCTCTCTAGAAATTATGTTGGCTTAGCAAGATCCAGTCCTCCTAGACAGTCAGACTTTGATTTTCCTAATGATAGTCTGTGCTTCTGCTTATGTAAGAATACTGACAACCATACGTGGGTATCAGAGCCTCTGGAGTTTAAGTCAAAAAAGGCATTCCAGAATTGGTCATGCTTTCTGACCAGAGAGGGAATGAGGGCAAACAATTCTAAACTCACCAGAGATTTATGGGCAAACTTGCCTGACACCAGGCAACTGTGCAGACACTACACATGGCAGCATCGTTACTAACATTCCTTTAAGGCATGTCTTCAAAATCCGTAACAACTTAGCAAGCAAAATTATGCTTCAAAACAGCTAGTATGTAAGTATATTATGCTTCAAAACAACCAGTATGTAAAGTAACTCACATCCCCTTCCTTTTGAAACAAGAGCTCTCACTATAATAAATTTAGGGAAACTAGAAGTTTTGACACAAAATTTAAAAAGAAAATTTAGTTTTTCATGTTTAATAGGAGCTCTTGTATTGGCTCTTCTTCACTAAGCCTACTTTCTTTTTCAGAGTCAAAAGTTCTGAGAAAAGTCATTTTATTCTTGCAGATCAAAAACCGCTCTAATATTATTAAAATGTATACTCTATTTAGAGATAAAAAGGAACTTAAAGGATTTTAAAATGCCACAACTCCCAAATCTGCTTAGAAATCCAAACAAAACCTTATTTTAAAACGGACAGAAGTTTAAACTGTCAGGAAAAACAACTCTCATACACAGAAGCATAAATACAGATTAACAAGTAAATTTAACAAGATCTAACACATAATATACATGTGTTAGCAATCATTTTCAAGAAAGCACTAAAAATGTCAGTATTAATCCACTTCCCTTAAATATATACTGTAGTCTAAAACAAATATTTCCTACTTTGTGTCTCCAGTAAGTAATATTGCCCAAATCTTTTTTTTTTTAATGAAGCAAATAGAAGGAAAGAAAAAAAAAAGCATAAACCACAGTATTGCTCCCAGGAGGCTTTATTTAAAACCCCATTCTGTCTAGAATCTTCAAAACAAAAAACAAACATCACCAACAACAAACCTGAAGGATTCTTTCAAAAAGTAGTTTTTAGAATTGAATTGTTCAAAATCAGTTACAGATGAACAGGAAAAGATCACCTGAAGTACAGAAATCTAAAGAGAAATTTTGCTTCAGACTAACAGTATTTTCTCTAGAGAAGAATAAAAGTTCAAATCCATATTTACCGATGTCAATATAACAAAATCTGGAATATAACAAAAAATATTACAAAAAGATCTCCCAAAATACAGTCTAGGGCCCACTCACTTCTAGTAACATTGGTAATGGCTAAATTCCAGTATAACAAAAATAAATAATAATCTAGAAGAAGTGTACTGGAGTTCACTGTAACGGGATTTGAGCTATAATTAAATTTGATTAGTTTGGTTGAAACCTCAAGTTCAAAAGAATTATCAGCATGAACGGATGAAAAGCCCTTTTATATGGGCATTTGAAAAATACAAAAAGGGCTGACACAGCAAGCATCAAAGACTTTAAAAGCAACTGACCCTTCCTAGAGCAAAGGAGCAATTCTAACAGCTGAAATTCAGATGCTGCGTGCAAAGAAAATAAAGTTCCAGATGGTTCCAAAAGCTTGTTTATTAAATATTAAATACTATTATGTTTAACTAGATTTTGCCCAAGGAGAGCCAAATATGTCATCTATAAAATGTTAAAAAGAAGTCTGATTCTACCCATTGAAAAACTGAAGCAAATAAATGCTCCCTTTTCAAAAACCACGAGCATGGAGGAAGTGTGTCAAGGAGTTAAATAACATGCAAATAATCACGATGTTTAATTAAAAATAGAAACAAAAACACCTATGACCTAAAAGGCAGAAACTGTTTATCCAAAGAAAAGAAGACTTCAGAGAATTTTATCATACTATTAGTATTTGGAAATATCTAACTCTCAATTAGATCATTACACACATACACATGTACACACACACACATTTTGTACCTTTTCATTATATTTTTGGTGCATTTTTTAAAAGCAGAAAATAAGTAAATACCTTTTTTAAAGATTTTTAAGAGAAAGTAAAAGCAACCAGCGTAATAAATTCGGCCTACAGAACTGTTAGTGACTAAGAGTTAACACAGGTTTTAGAAGCAGTTAATAAACAGTATTAAAGGGCAAAATACACAAAATTTGTTGTATGCACTATTTTAAATATACACACACACATACATGGAAATGTTTATACACATTCAGACAAATATCATATGTGTGTGTATATATATATGTATGTATAAGTTTATTTATGTGTATGCTGTTACACATACACACACAAAACTAAGGGTCCCTTTTGAACAAAATGTGGTTAATTCAGCTTACACACACTGCATTTTAGGGCACCTTTAAGTGAGTTTTTATGTTCAAAGTTTTCTCTTATTGCCATGTGATGTCTGTTTACCTTGGGACTTGGGGAAGAGCAAAGACTGCTTTCCATGAGATGGAAACAGTCTGTGCCAAATGAAGCAGGTGTGAGGAATCTCAGAGATGAAAGCAATTCTCCAAAAAACAACGTCATTCTGTAATGCTTTCTTGACATGTACAATTTTTCTGTTCCTCTCTTTGAGACTGAATATGAAGCGTTATGTTTGTGATCTTTCATAACAGAGATGAGGAGTCTGATTGGTGCTCAGAACTGTAGTGGCTTCCAGTGTCAGGAAAAAGTCAATTTAAAACGATTCTAGACGCAGAAGTACAGAACAGACTTTTGAACTCTGTGGGAGAAGGTGAGGGTGGGATGTTTCGAAAGAACAGCATGTATATTATCTGTGGTGAAACAGACCACCAGCCCAGGTGGGAAGCATGAGTCAAGTGTTCGGGCCTGGTGGGCTGGGAAGACCCAGAGGAATCGGGTGGAGAGGAAGGTGGGATGGGGGACCAGGATGGGGAGTTCGTGTAACTCTATGGCTGATTCATATCAATGTATGACAAAACCCACTGAAAAATAAAAAATTAAAAATAAATAAATAAATAAAATGATTCTAACAAAATGGTAAGAAAGGCAGCCACAGCAGACAGGCTATTGTACCCTCAAATGTTCTTTTCTTAAAGCCTTCCCTTTACAAGTCAAAAAAAAAAAAAAAAAAAAGTTGATGTAATTCTTTTATTGTGAAAACTGTTTGTTTCACTAGTTACAAAATAATCTCACTAAAAAAAAAAAGAGAAAACCCCATGAAGAAGTCAAGGTTACCTTCCTTTTTGTCCACAAAAGAAAAAGAAAGAAAATTATGTAGACCGTCACACAGACGTACCTTTCAGGAATTTCTCATTATTTTGAAAAAAAAATGATGATTTGTGACAACAGGTTTTCCTGAAGAAGAAAAATTAGTAATTTCTCCAGTTTCTGCAATGGTTGTTGTTTGTTGTTTAGTCATTAAGTCTTGTCTGACTCTTTTGCAACCCCATGGACTACATGTTATCCACAAGGCTTCTCTGTCCATGGGATTTTCCCAGAGAATACTGGAGTGGGTTCTTCTCCAGGGGACCTACCCAACTCAGGGATCGAACCCATGTCTGCTGCATTGACAGGCAGATTCTTTACCACTAAGCTTACCAAGGAAGCCCTAGTTTCTGTAATACTATCCAACATTTACTTTTTCTCATGATTTATCAAATGGTTGTAGAAATTAAAGTTTTTCTTTATTTGAAAAGGAATCAAGACAAGCTTGTAAATGAACTTGGTATAATCGAGCCTAGTGGATCTCACACCTCAGTGTGCATCACAATCACATGGAAAGCGTGTAAAGCACGGGTTCCGGGTCTTAACCCCCAAATTTCTGAATCAAAGGTTTGCGGCATGGAAATCGGCATTTCTATACAGTTGCCTGGTAACGCTGCTGCAACTGGTCCACTCTCAGAACCAGTGATCTAGTCAATATTTCCTTTGTCTTCATAAGCAGCAAAGTAGTGGGAAAAAGTGAACGCCTGAACCATGGTATATGATATGTTATATTCTTTAAATACTGGAATACTGAAGTGGGTAGCCACTCCCTTCTCCAGGGGATCTTCCCAACCCAGGGATCAAACCTGTGTTTCTGACTTAATGGCAATTCTTTACCACCTGACCCACCAGGAAAGCCCTATATCTTTTAGATAGAGACCACTAACCATAAGAATCAAAGAGATGCTGACATAAAGGAAATCTAAGAGAGTCCACAGGAATCCCTTAGAAGAAACGGAGTAGCCATCATAGTCAACAAAAGAGTTCGAAATGCAGTATTTGGGTGCAATCTGAAAAACGACAGAATGATCTCTGTTCGTTTCCAAGGCAAACCATTCAATATCATGGTAATCCAAGCCTATGCCCTGACCAGTAACACTGAAGAAGCTGCAGTTAAAGAGTTCTATGAAGACCTCCAAGACCTTCTAGAACTAACACCCAAAAAAGATGTCCTTTTCATTATAGGGGGCTGGAATGGAAAAGTAGGAAGTCAAGAAACATCTGGAGTAACAGGCAAATTTGGCCTTGGAGTACAGAATGATGCAGGGCAAAGGCTAAAAGAGTTCTGCCAAGAGAACGCATTGATCATAGCAAAACCCTCTTCCAACAACACAAGAGAAGACTATACACATAGACATCACCAGATGGTCGACACCAAAATCAGACTGATTATATTCTTTGCAGCCAAAGATGGAGAAGCTCTATACAGTCAGCAAAAACAAGACTGGGAGCTGACTATGGCTCAGATCATGAACTCCTCATTGCCAAATTCAGACTTAAATTGAAGAAAGTGGAGAAAACCACTAGACCATTCAGGTATGACCTAAATAAAAGCCCTTATGACTACACAGTGGAAGTGAGAAATAGATTTAAGGGACTAGATCTGATAGACAGAGTGCCTGATGAACTATGGACAGACGTTCGTGACATTATACAGGAGACAGGGATCAAGACCATCGCCAAGAAAAAGAAATGCAAAAAAGCAAAATGGCTGTCTGAGGAGGCCTTACAAATAGCTGTGAAAAGAAGGGAAGCAAAAAGCAAAGGAGTAAAGATATTCCCATTTGAATGCAGAGTTCCAAAGAATAGCAAGGAGAGATAAGAAAGCCTTCCTCAGCGATCAATGCAAAGAAATAGAGGAAAACAACTGAATGAGAAAGACTAGAGATCTCTTCAAGAAAATTAGAGATACCAAGGGAACATTTCATGCAAAGAAGGCCTCAATAAAGGACAGAAATGGCATGGGCCTAACAGAAGCAGAAGATATTAAGAAGAGGTGGCAAGAATACACAGAAGAACTGTACAAAAAAGATCTTCACGACCCCGATAATCACCATGGTGTGATCACTCACCTAGAGCCAGACATCCTGGAATGTGAAGTCAAGTGGGCCTTAGAAAGCATCACTACAAACAAAGCTAGTGGAGGTGATAGAATTCCAGTTGAGCTATTTCAGATCCTGAAAGATGATGCTGTGAAAGTGCTGCACTCAATATGCCAGCAAATTTGGAAAACTCAGCAGTGGCCACAGGACTGGAAAAGGTCAGTTTTCATTCCAATCCCAAAGAAAGGCAATGCCAAAGAATGCTGAAACTACCACACAATTGCACTCATCTCACACGCTAGTAAAGTAATTCCCAAAATTCTCCAAGCCAGGCTTCAGCAATACGTGAACCGTGAACTTCCAGATGTTCAAACTGGTTATAGAAAAGGTAGAGGAACCAGAGATCAAATTGCCAACATCTGCTGGATCATCGAAAAAGCAAGAGAGTTCCAGAAAAACATCTATTTCTGCTTTATTGACTATGCCAAAGCCTTTGACTGTGTAGATCATAATAAACTGGAAAATTCATCAAGAGATGGGAATACCAGACCACCTGACCTGCCTCTTGAGAAACCTGTATGCAGGTCAGGAAGCAACAGTTAGAACTGGACATGGAACAACAGACTGGATCCAAACAGCAAAAGGAGTACGTCAGGGCTGGATATTGTCACCCTGCTTATTTAACTTATACGCAGGGTACATCATGAGAAATGCTAGGCTGGAAGAAGCACAAGCTGGAATCAAGATTGCCGGGAGAAATCTCAATAACCTCAGATATGCAGATGACACCACCCTTATGGCAGAAAGTGAAGAGGAACTAAAAAGCCTCTTGATGAAAGTGAAAGAGGGGAGTGAAAAAGTTCGCTTAAAGCTCCACATTCAGAAAACTAAGATCATGGCGTCTGGTCCCATCACTTCATGGCTAATAGATGGGGAAACGGTGGAAACAGTCAGACTTTATTTGTTTGGGCTCCAAAATCACTGCAGGTGGTGATTGCAAGTCATGAAATTAAAAAACGCTTATTCCTTGGAAGGAAAGTTATGACCAACCTAGACAGCATATTAAAAAGCAGAGACACTACTTTGGCAACAAAGGTCCATCTAGTCAAGGCTATGGTTTTTCCAGTGGTCATGTATGGATGTGAGAGTTGGACTATAAAGAAAGCTGAGTGCAGAAGAATTGATGCTTTTGAACTGTGGTGTTGGAGAAGACTCTTGAGAGTCCCTTCAAATGCAAGGAGATCCAACCAGTCCACCCTAAAGTCCTGGGTGTTCATTGGAAGGACTGATGTTGAAGCTGAAACTTCAATACTTCAGTCACCTGATGCAAAGCACTGACTCGTGTGAAAAGACCCTGATTCTGAGAAAGACTGAGGGCAGGAGGAGAAGAGGAGGACAGAGGATGAGATGGTTAGATGGCATCACCAACTCAATGGACATGGGTTTGGGTGGACTCCAGGAGTTGATGATGGACAGGGAGGCCTGGCGTGCTGCGGCTCATGGCATCACAAAGAGTCAGATACGACTGAGTGACTGAACTGAAGATAGGCCTTGGAGATGGATTTAGTCCAAGATTCAGCAGAATTTTTTTTGATAAGATAATAAATATTTTAAGCTTTTCAGGCCATAGAGTCTCTGCCACCAGTACTCTGCCACTGAAATGTGAAAGCAGCCACAGACAAGACACACAAGTAGGAGTGGCTCTGGGCCAATCAAGCTGTCTGACAAAAACAGGGTGTGTTCAGGCACAGGCGCACAAGTTTACCAACCATTTTACCTAGCTGGGGCTTCTCTTGTGGCTCAGCTGGTAAAGAACCCTCCTGCAATGCGGGAGACCTGGGTTCAATCCCTGGGTTCGGAAGATCCCCTGGAGAAAGGAAAGGCTACCTACTCCAGTATTCTGGCCTGGAGAACTCCATGGACTATACAGTCCATGGGGTCGCAAAGAGTCAGACACGTCTGAGTGACTTTCACTTTCCCTTTAAGAATACCAATGCCCAGGGAGATTAAACCACTTTAAAAGGCACAAGACAGTAAGTGACATAATTGCAACTAAACTTTGAAATCCTGATGCCTGATGCAGTATACTGAGGCTGAAGTAATAGTTTGATTTTTAAAAGCCACAAAAATAGAATGTGTTATAAAACCTCATGTATCTTAATAATCAAAAAGAAAAAAAATAACTTTATACTAAACAAAAGGGTATTTTTATACTCTCTCATTAATACAAGACATTATTATTTAATAGAGCTTTCCAGGTGGCACAGTTGTTAAGAATTCGCCTGCTCATGCAGAAGATGCAAAAGACGGAGGTTTGATCCCTGGGTTGGGAAGATCTCCTAGAATAGGAAATAGCAACCCACTCCAGTATTCTTGCCTGGAGAATCCCATGGACAGAGGAGTCTGGCAGGCTACAGTCCATGGGGTTGCAGAGTCAGACACAACTGAGCACATTATTTAGTATTTCTAAGATTATTTCTAAATAGGAATACACAGTATTCCTGTCCTTACACAGTACAGGACACGGCCTGCACTCCTGTCACATGGGCCCCCACATCTAACACTGAGCTGAGGCATGGTCTGTGACAGAGCCTTCTGATCAGCCACTGAGGGTAGTGAGAAGTCGTGCATTTCTCACTTCTTATTCTCTTAGTCTTTCACTGAGTGAATGGATGCCATTCCTTACAAAAATTATTCCTGATTACACTAAAGTTTTCCCACATAAAAGCCAGAGGAGGTAGTAAATTGTAAAACTTAGTGTGCACACAACTAGGTTTGCTCTTAATTCTAATTATTAGATAATTTAAAAGAGTATCCAGCTAATAAAAATAAGACAACATATTTATCTTTACCACACAAATAGCTAAAAGCACATGACTATATATATATAAACACACATAAGCAGTTATATACGCATATGCACGTATGCACACACACACTTTATGCTTTCACAGCTGCCTAAGCTTTTAATCTTAAAATTGACATTTAAATAAGTCAATATATTTTAGCAATTGATAAATTTTATCCATTGTCTTATAACTACACCAGTTTACCCCTCCAAAAAGGCCGGTACATGCATATTATGAAAAATAAAATATCCTGCACTTATTAACTATCAAATACAAACTCAGAGTAGATTTTTCTGAAGTTGCTGGACAGTTATAATGTGTACATCCCATTCTGGATACAAACAATGAGTTCTAAATGAGACAAACCTTTAGGCATGTTTGATGTATCCTGAACCATGCATGAAAAAGCATCTGTTATTTACAGATCAAAGCAACACTGAGTATCCTAAAACAACCAGAGTGAAAAATGCCCAAATCTAATTTCATCCTTGTCCACATACTTCTTTGAACTAATAATTCAGAGAACTGGTCAGTATGTTGAACTAATTAATTAGCATGCTTAACACTTGCCAACTTTGATGGCTTCCCTTCTTTAAGAACTAGAATATTTTACAGTTTTTAAAACCACACACACACACAAACAAGTTTGAGAAAATGTAAAAACTAGCCTAACTTGACATTATGTTGAATAAAGGCTTCAAAAAGCCCCCAAATACGGGTGCCATCAGTTTAATACTAAGTTCAGAAATAGGTCAGGTTGTAAATGATTTGGGGGTTTTGATTTGCATGAAACAAATGTGGCAATATTTTTTTCTGCATCCATTTTCTTTTTAATTCAGCATACACCTAACTTTAACATAAAGAATCAAAGTAAAGTGTTCATGATTAAGAGGTTAACTCTTTAGTGTTTTTAAATTTTACTCAGAGTCAGTACACTCAATCTCTGAAGTGAAACCCCACACCAAGGCAAAGGCAGAGTGTTAGCCTTGACTGCTCCCACATTTGATCCTTAGGGACACATTTCCAACAAAGGTCTCTCAAACATTTACTTTCAGTCATCGATGGAAAGCCCATAGTAAATGGGTTACTAAGTATTATACGGAGAGTGTTAATTAGCTGCCAGCGCTATGATTTTGGGGGCAGTACTAGACGGATTTTTTCTAAGTTCTTCTATTTAATGTTGATATTCTAAGACCCATTCCTATAATTTACATGAAAACAAAGAGACCCCTCTCCAAGCAAATTCCACCTGGACTTCCAATTCTACTTTACCCTTCTAACTTGAGGCAAGAATTGGGCATTCCGGAAAATAAAAAAAGTCCCAACCACACATGTGATTACAAGCAGGAAGTCAAGCTCAGGGTTTCAGTACCACCTGAAGTATAAAAAACATTCTTTTAAAGGCGGCTAGCATACTTTTTTAAAGAATGTGTCCTCCAAGGTTAACACAAGGATCCCATTACTCTCCTCTACCCTTTCCTGTTTTGTAAAAGGATTATGTAAAATTCAACTCATCCAGAGAATAAGCTTTTACTCCCTGACTATTCACCCCTATACTTACCAGCACTTTCACTATTATTTTCAACCACTGATGAATGGTTTTCAAATGCATAAGTGCCCCTCCACATACAAGTAACAGAAGCTCTCTGAGGGGAGAATCTTTGACCTCTTTTGTCTTATCCACACACTGCTAACTCCACAGCTCAGAACCCCACACATCAAACATTTTTAGTTGAGCTAAAACCACTGGTCACCACCTCAGCAACAATATTTATCTCACAACTGCAGTGAACTTCTTTTAAGCTGTTGTATTCCCCTCCAAAAAAAAATCCATAACCTATCTTTTGCATTAAATATTTCATATTAATTCCACGGTTTGCAGCCTTTTCAGTCTAGGAAGGCAGAGCTAGACTGAGTCAAATAATCTCGGTTTACCTTCAGTTTACCTTCACCAGAAACTAGCAGAGTAGTATCGGTAACTCATTTCACATCTTGTATTTTACAGAATAGCGTTAAAGGGATAACTCTCAAAGTAAATATGCTTCATGCTTCGATACAATAAAATACATAGCACCTTTTCTGCAAGTAAACATCAAGATTATTCATACAATATGGTAAGTTAACAGCAATAACAGCAAAAACATTAATGGTCCAAATTATATAAGGAAATAATACTATCTGCTGAATAACAGATGAAGAACTAAGCTCTAACCCACTGATGTATACATACTGTTATTTAGTCACTAAGTCATGTCCAACTCTCTTCAGACCCCTTGGACTGCAACCCACCAGGCTTCCCTGTCCATGGGATCTTCCAGGCAAGAATAAGAGTGGGTTGCCATTTCCTTATTCAGGATACATTATTAAAGGTACAGTAATTCAACAGAAAATAGGTCATTCTTTAAAATATGGAAATAAAAAAGGATAAAAGACACATAAAAGTTTTCAAGTGTTTTTAGTCAGTCTTTCCTATCATTTTTTAAAAGAGATGATTTAGAAAGAAAAAGGATGGAAAACGCCTAAGTTCAGCAGCTTTTTTTAGCAGCCCTTTCTAATACATTTTAAGTAAACTTCTTAGAAAATCAAAATATCATCTTTCAAAACTGGGATGTTCAAAAATATGAACACAAACACCTGAGGAGGAAAAGAAAAAACAAAAACACATTGCTTGGAACCTAACAATGAACCAATTCAAATTTATTCCAGACACTGACCAGATGGACACAAATGATTTTTTATAATACAAAGATACAGAAATATATCAATGGAGAAAAGAAGTCTTTTCAACAAATGTTGTTGGAACAACTGAATATCCATGTGCGAAAAAACATACCTCAACCTAAACCGCACTACTTAAATATCAACTCAAAATAGATTGTGGATCTGTCAAATACAAAACTATAAAACCTTTAGAAGAAAACATGAGAGGAAACCCTAAGGATTTAGAGTTAGTCAGAGCTCTTAGACACTACAATTAAAGCACAGTTCATAAAAGAAAAAGCTGACATATTGGACTTTGCCAAAATTTTAAGGTTTTACAAATAATATGTTCAGAGAATGAAAACACAAGTTAGAGATTATCAGGAAATACGTGTAAATCACATCAGCGACAAAGGACTAGCATCTCTAACATACAAAGAACTTTTGAAATACTAAAGAAACAACCCAATTAAAAATCAGACAACAGACACTTTACCAAAGAGCATCTAACAGTGGCAAATAAGTAAGTTCAGAATCAATACCGTTTGGGAAATGAAAATTAAAACCACCATAGGATACAATTACACAACTATGAGAATGGTTAAAATTAAAAAAAAAAAAACCTACCACAACTAAGTGGTGACAAAGATTCAGGGCGTCCACTGCTGACGGGAATGCAAAGCTGTAGAGCCAACGTAGAAAACAGTCGTGCAGTTTCTTATAAAGTTACCACACACTTACCATATGATCAGCAATCCCATTCCTGACTGTCTACCCCAGAGAAATGAAAATTTACTTTCACAGAAAAACCTATACGTGAATGTTTGTAACAATTCTGTTCATGACAGCCCCAAACTGGAAAGAATTCAGAGTCCTTTGGTGGATTAATGTATAAACAACCTGTGGTAAATCCAAACAGTGAGAGTCCAGAGGAACAGACTACCAATACACACAACAACTGAGATGAATCTCAACAGCATTATGAGGAGTGACAGCAACTAGTCTCAAAAGGTTTTATAACGTATGACTCCATTGAAATGACAGATCAGTTGTTGCCAGGGATTAGAAGCAGGAAAACGAGAATGACTACAAAGGGATGACAGGTTTTGGGGATGATACGAGTATTATGTATCGCCAAAGTACTGCTGGTTGTATGAATGAATACATGTTGTTAAAATGTACAGCTCTGTACACCAAAAAGAAGTCAGTTTTGTAGTATGATGATTTAGAAAACAAAATAAATAGTAATTACGTGTTGTTCTCACCTTAGACAAATATAGAAAAATGAGGAGGAGGAATAAAAACAACGTATTTAATTCTTACAAGCTTTTCTGCCCAATGAAAAGAGTGTACATGCAGTAATACACCTAGGATCCCACAGTTTCTAAATACCACTCCCCACTGAAAAGAATCAAGGGCTCCTTGCAGAGGCAGCTGATTACAGACGGGCAGGGCAAGTACAAAGATGGGACACCTTGTCACCCCAATAAGGAAATTCCCAAAGACTGACTAGGAAATGCGTTAGGAACAGTAAGCGTGAAGAGGCACCCACCGCAAATGCAGGCCAGTTTGAGCATCAGAAATAGTAATAATGGTAAGGGATAATTATTACAATTATATTACTAAAGAATCCTCAACTGTGGTGACAGTTGCACATATCAGTGAATAGATAAAAACCCACTAGGTGGTTACTTTAAATGAGTGAACTACACGGTACATGAATTATATCGCAATGAGGCTGTTAAAATTAAAAAAAAAAAAGAAAAGAATCCATGCGTCCATAGGGGTACTAAAAAAGGGGGCTAGGTGGGGGGTGGGGGCGGTTGGTAAAGGAAGAAAGTTTTTTTAAAGAAAGCTCTTTTTTACATAAGAGTGTCAGCAAATAAATTAAAAGAAAAAGGACAGTCCTTAGAAAATCAGCATTTTGCAATCACCAGTGTAATAAACTCTTCCAGCAAGAAGCACTCATAGATGTTAGAACTACTGGGTGAAAGGTTACTGGGGAGCAGGATAATCATGTTAGCTCTAACCATGACCCCACAGCGCATGCATGCGCGCTCAATCGTGCCCTACTCTCTGAGACCCCATGGACTGCGGCCCCCACCTCCTGTCACAGAATTTCCCAGGCAAGAACACTGCAGTGGGTTGCTATCTCCTTCTCCAGGGGATCTTCCCAACCCAGGGATCGAACCCATGCCTCCTGCATCTCCTGAATTGCAGGCAGATTCTTTACTACTGCACCCCCTAGGAAGACCCCCAGTACCCCATCAACTACTTTTCAAAACAAAGGACAGATGAACCTCTGGAGTACAGAAAGGTAGGGAATGCCAGTGTAATCAAATGATTAAACTTAGTTTCACCAAGTATGAGACACTATGTAATCCTTGATACAATGCAACAAAAGTACCTAGCATCATCCATGCATTATCTATGCACATGCATAAAATTTAATATATGATCTGAATATAATCACAAGGAAATGCGACTTCCAGATTAAGGCACTATTTATAGAACTGCCCTGGACTCTAAAAAACTAAAGTGTCAACGCCACATGGGAAAGGCAAGGTGGGGGCAGGGGGAGGTTGAGGAAACAATAACCAAAGACAATGTGTGATCCTTTACTGGATCCTGCAAAAAGAAAAAGGTACAGTTTTTATTACTGGGACAACAGAAAAAAATTATAAAACTGACCATGTATCAGATAATATGAATGCATCAATGTTACATTTCTTGAAAGGATAATGGTATTATAGTTATGACAGGAATGACTCTATTCTTAGGAGACATATGCTGGATATTTGATGATGAACTATCCTGGGTTGTGTCTTTGTACCTAAAATGCTTCAGGAAAATACTGTATAGAGAAAGATGGACAAAACAGATGGGGCAAAATGTCTATCAGTGAATCCTGGGGAAAGAACATATGCTTCAGCTTCTCTGTAGGTTGAAATTTTTCAAAATAAAATATTGGAGAGGGACAAAAGAAAAATGAAGTGCTATACTATTCATTCTAAAACCTACTTACTCACACCCCCAAAAGAGAAAAGAAAATATATACAGTGATATGAAAAGAGCATAAGAGTTCAAGTAATTCAGAGCTCAACTCAGCCCTCTGTTAACTCTATTACTTTATGTAGATCAAGTTACTGACACATCTGAATGTCAGCCTCCCACTGGTATTAAATAGGCAACTAGCTGATAGCTCATAACATGGTTTACAAGAGACAAACATTACAGAATGGCTCGGAATCACGACTAGATATGTAGGGGGGGAACAGGGGTACACAATTTTCAAGCATTTGGTTGACATTTATGACTCTCTGTATGATTACTGTATAAAGATCAAATGAAAAGCATGTGAAAAGTATCTAGTCTGGCAAAGTGGCAAAGGTTGAATAAAATCAATCTATTTCCTCCTTCAAACAGAAAAATAAAGTGATGAGAACTTACTCAGAGGTTATTATGTGCCAGACCATTTCTCTGATGCCTTCACTTAATCAAAACTAGTCCAAAACTTAATGACTAAGATGTGTTAGCCACACAATTTTTTTTAGACTCTTATTAAACATCCACAAGGAGGAAGAAGGAACCTTTGTAAACAGTTGTGTGAACTAACAGATAAATCAGCAGAGAGTATAACTTTCACAAGATCTTGGTTGCTCAACATAAGACAAATCAATGTCTCCTTTACACACAGATATGACTGATATCTTCCCCCAGACAAAAGACGTACTTAAAATACATACTTAATTTATCCACTGAAGAAAGTAAACTTCATCCCAAAGTGATTTTTAACTTGGTTATCACTCTATTTCCCAAAACAGAAATATAGAATATGATGTTTAACAGAAACCAATGTAATACTGTAAAGCAATTATCCTTCAATTAAAAATAAATTTAATTATAAAAAAAGAAATATGGAATAATTCACAGATAAACAACAGAAAAACTCATTGCATGTAAATCAAAATAAAGGGGTGCTTAGGACTTCCCCGGTGTTCCAGTGGCCAAGACACCTGGCTCCCAATGCAGGGGACCAGGGTTTGATCCCTCGTCGGGGAACTAGATCCCACATAACACAACTAAGACCCAGCACAGCCAAATAATTTTTTTTTTAAGATATGGGGAAGCTTTATTAGAAAATTTGGTATCAGTTTATAAGATTCCTAGATGCAAATTTTATCATTTATTTCCCAAATATAATTAGGATACACACTGAACTGATAAGATCAACATGCTTTCCTAAGAATCATAACTTATTAACACAATTCCTTTCTTAAAAAAAAAAAAAAACAACCTAACACAGTTGAGGCCAAAGAATCATTATAAATGATTATTATCAAGTATCATTAGAAAGAACCTTGGTAAGTTATATTAGGAACCAGAGAAAGAAAATTACCTGACTCCCCCCAAAAAAAAATCAGGATAAAATAAAGGTTTACAAACAAAGTAGATACATCCTTATATTTATTACACCTTCCAATGTTTTTGTTAGAAGAAGACAGTAAAGAACCAGAGGTGTGGACTGCCTGAGGAAGAGCAGTGGTCAAACCCAAGCAGTCTGGCTGCAAAGCCTGTGGTCTGAACCGCTGCACTCTGACACCTCCAGGCAACAGTGAAGCCAGCTGAGGAAGGCAGTGAGAAGTCCAGACACTGGATTAAAGTGGGAAATGGGAAGATTCCAAGATTCCCAAGAGAAGAAAAAACACAAAACCACAAAAACAACATGGTTTTGAGGCTGACACAAATATACGAAAAGGGCAAATAATGTACCCCTCCCATAAGGCAATTAGAAACTCCAAGGGGAAAAAAAAAAAAACATTAAAAAGTTCATGATTCAGCAAATTACAATATGGTACAAATTTTAGCAAGTGATGGAATGCAAGACTATTCGACTGTGATGCTGGAAACACCTCTTTCAGAGTAACGCAGCACCAACACAATAGCAAGTCTAACCCTGGCACACCACACGGCCTAGTGATCGTGCCTGAAACTCAGACAACACTACCACCAGTTCACTGACGTTCAACTTTTCGAATCAACCCAGAGCAGCCATCAAAGAAGTGACTGTGGGTGAAGGGCAGGATGAAACGTTCATCTTGGTAACAACCTAGGATCGAAGCACAAGTGACAAGAAGTCATTCCAGAAAGTGGTATCGAAAAGATGAGGAGGATAAGGTGTCGAAAAGGAAGACACTCACCTTATAAGAAGAAAGTTAGAAGATGCTGGAAGTTTGTGGGATTAAGAAATAGTGATTCAAATATATGACCTTGAGTTTCTAAAATAACCAGAGGAATGAAATTTATGTAACTGGAACACTAGGATAAGACTGAAAGTGAAAGTCGCTCAGTTGTGTCCGACTCTTTGAGACCCCATGGACTATACATATACAGTCCATGGAATTCTCCAGGCTAGAATACTGGAGTGGGTAGCCTTCCCCTTCTCCAGGGGATCTTCCCAAGCCAGGAATCAAACAGAGGTCTCCTGCATTGCAGGCAGATTCTTTACCAACTGAGCTATCAAGGAAGATAAGGTTGGGGAGCAGCATATTACGAGCTCAACTGCATCTTCTACTCCAAAGGCTCAGGAGACTGTATCTAAACTGACAGATGAAGAAACAGATGATAATTATTCAGAAACATTGATGTAATAAGAACTGAAAATGCAAACAGATAAAAGCGGGTACCTCCAGAGACTGGGACTAGAATGAAGGAGGGCAGGGCAGAAGACTTGGTTTCCATATTAAAATCTTCTTCAAGTATTATCTGAATTGTTACCAACTATGACTTAAAGAAAAAATTTAAGTTGTAAGTCTAAATTGTCAGTGTTTTTTAAATTGTCATTATTTTAGAAGATCATTTTAAAAATAAATGATTTCATATGAGGTT
Organism: Muntiacus reevesi; assembly: GCF_963930625.1. Lineage (NCBI taxonomy): Eukaryota > Metazoa > Chordata > Mammalia > Artiodactyla > Cervidae > Muntiacus > Muntiacus reevesi. Next base: position 93,721,918 of record NC_089252.1, read on the forward strand.
TAAATCTAGCGTCTTTCCTTTTCCAGCTTTTTGTTTTTATTTATTTTTTAGGCCATGCCATGAAGCAGCAGGACCTTAGTTCCCCCGACCAGGGGTTGAACCCGGACCGCCTGCAATGGAAGAATGAAGTCCTAACCACTGGACCACAAAGGAATTCCCAGCTTCTTGTTTTTTAAAAATAATTTATCAACTTTCACAAAAGTTACTCAAATAATACAGGGGGTTCACATACACCCTACACTTAGCTTCCAAAATGGTAAGAACTTAACCACTGAGTATGATTAGCAATGGCAACCCACTCCAGTATCCTGGCCTGGAAAATCTCATGGACAGAGAAGCCTGGTGGGGTGCAGTCCATGGGGTCGCAAAGAGTTGGACACGACTGAGCAACTAAATGATTAGCAAAACCAACTACTGGTAACTGCTGTAGTACAAACATCTAAATTATAGACCTTATTTGAATTCCCCCAGTTCTCCCCCCTAATATCTACAGCATTTGTTTGCTGTTATCTCCTTAGCCTACTCCTGGGTGTGACAATTCTTTCACCTGTCTTTTTCATGACCTTGACAATTTTGTACAATGTCCCTCAATTTGGGTTTGTCAGATGTTTTCTCATGATGAGATTGAAATTATGTATTTTTGGGGGGCGGTGCAAGAAGAACAAAGAAGTAATATTGTGTATCACATTTCTTATTACTGGTTATGTCACCCTTCATCACTTGAACAAAGAAGCATCTGTAAAGTAATTGGCCTCCAATTAAAATAAATAAATAAATAAAGAAGCATCTGCCAGTTCTTCCGAATTTTAAAATTACAGTAGTAATTGAAAAATAGTTTGAGGGAAATACTTTAAGACTGTGATACTCATTTTTGGTAAGTTAAATATACATATTGGCTCTTGTACTTTAAAGATGCATAATGAAGTTATGTATGGATTAAATAAGAAAATATTATTTTGGAACCTTGGATTGGAAAGTGCTATTATTAAGCTTTGTTTTTCATTTTTAAGTTCGAATTGCTTGAGGTCCCAATTCAAGAGCTTCAAGGTTCAGGTTCACTGAAGTGTCCATCACCAAAATTTAAAACACGGACATTGTGCGCCCTCTAGTGTGCATTGTTGTAACACACTTTTCTATCAACAGACTCCGTAAAAAAAAAAAAAAATTTTAAAGCAGAGTATTTTCACAAAGGAAAAGAAATACCCTTTCATCAATTTCTACATCTCTACTAGTCAATAAATTATCTGTTAATTATGTGGCTAAGTACCAAAACCATTTTTATGCCAAAGATTATCAATTTTTTCCCATCGACTGGGTTGTGTCTCAGAATATACGTTAAAAGCTCAGGGAACAAAAGAGGACAGAAGGCTAAAAGCAGTCAAAGCATTTTTAAGCAAACTTCACACAGGCCAGAGGAAAGAAGATGTTGAAATCAACATTACTAACTCAGAAGCACTGTCCATTGTGTTCTGCCTATACAGATGGCTCCTTTTCTATCTTTTAGAGTCCTATTAACACTTCGAAATTGTGCTCCACTTCAAGTTCACAGATGTGGTTCAAGTCCCACGGATATACTACCACTTTATTTCCCCACAATTTACTGAAAAATTCGGAGAGCAAAATGAATAGGGAATTTATCTGCAAAATTTGAGCAGGCAGCAAGTATAACCAGAAACACAGACTTTGGAAACACACAGGCTGGGTCTCTGCTTCCAGATCTGCCATATACCATATATACTAACTGTATTGCTTAACTTTTCCAAGCCTCAGCCTAATGATCAGCTTTTAAGGGGGGGGGGGGGGGGGGGGGGGAGTCAATACTTTACAATTTTATCTAAAAATTAGAAAAATACTAGGTTGGCCAAAAAGTTCATTCAGGTTTTTCCATATGATGTAACAGGAAAACTGGAACAAATTTTTTGCACAACACTGTGTGGAACACAATAAACTGTGGAAAATGAAAGAGATGGGAATACCAGACCACCTGACCTGCCTCTTGAGAAACCTGTATGCAGGTCAGGAAGCAACAGTTAGAACTGGACATGGAACAACAGACTGGATCCAAATAGGAAAACGAGTACATCAAGGCTGGATATTGTCACCCTGCTTATTTAACTTATATGCAGAGTACATCATGAGAAATGCTGGGCTGGAAGAAGCACAAGCTGGAATCAAGATTGCCGGGAGAAATATCAATAACCTCAGATACGCAGATGACACCACCCTTATGGCAGAGAGTGAAGAGGAACTAAAAAGTCTCTTGATGAAAGTGAAAGAGGAGAGTGAAAAAGTTCGCTTAAAGCTCAACATTCAGAAAACAAAGATCACGGCATCTGGTCCCATCACCTCATGGGAAATAGATGGGGAGACAGTGGAAACAGCATCAGACTATTTTTGGGGGCTCCCAAATCACTGCAGATGGTGATTGCAGCCATGAAATTAAAAGACGCTTACTCCTTGGAAGGAAAGTTATGACCAACCTAGATAGCATATTAAAAAGCAGAGACATTACTTTGCCAACAAAAGTCCGTCTGGTCAAGGCTATGGTTTTTCCAGTGGTCATGTATGGATGTGAGAGTTGGACTGTGAAGAAAGCTGAGCGCCGAAAAATTGATGCTTTTGAACTGTGGTGTTGGAGAAGACTCTTGAGAATCCCTTGGACTGCAAGGAGATCCAACCAGTTCATCCTGAAGGAGATCAGTCCTGGGTGTTCATTGGGAGGACTGATGCTGAAGCTGAAACTCCAATATTTTCGCCACCTCATGGGAACAGCTGACTCCTGGAAAAGACCCTGATGCTGGGAGGGACTGGGGGCAGGAGGAGAAGGGGACGACAGAGGATGAGATGGTTGGATGGCATCACCGACTCAATGGACACGAGTCTGAGTAAACTCTAGGGGTTGGTGATGAACAGGAAGGCCTGGCGTGCTGCAATTCATGGCGTCGCAAAGAGTCGGACATGACTGAGCGACTGAACTGAACACAAGTACAAGCCCAGAATTCAAACTGTAACTGTTATCATTGTATGTTCCCAGGGTAATGTGCTATAGACAACAAAACCCACAAGTAAGCATTTCCAATAGTTCTTTTATAGGACTCCCTGCAACCACAATCCTTGATTTACACATAAACATTCCAGATTTTACCTGCACATCTGGATTTCTTAATACACAAAGTTTTTCTTAATATCTCTTATAAGATGGTGCTTGTTCAGCCAGTAAGACAGCAGACAATCCTAAGAGCCTCAAGAGTAATTTCTACCCAGTGTTCACTGTGAGTTGCAGTAGCTGATAAAAGACTTTCTTCATGGATAAGTTGCTATTTTCACATGTCATTTCAAAAACAGTTTTACATATATAAAATATTCATAAGACCAACTCTTAACAAGAAATGACAAAATTAAAATAAGGGCTACTTGTAGAAGGCTCAAGAATACCAGGAAATGTGATAAGAAAAGACAAGGAGAAAATTAAGCTCACTTGAAGTGCAGAAAGTTCAGATGGCAGAAAATCACTAACTGGTCTGGGAATTAAGTTAGGACTCCATAATTCTTGCCACATACATCTCAGTCTGGGCATCTGATGGAGATTTTAAATAAGTATTTAAAACTAGTCTACTTCTGAAATGTGTGATTAAGTACTTGATTTGTTTCACTGAATACTTTCTGAGTGTGCTATATGTCGAGGACTCGGCTAGGTGTTGGACTAATAGTAGGGAAGAAAACAGGCAAGAAGCACTTGCCCTCAAAAGACAGTATATTCCAGTGAAGAGAGGAAGGAAGGCAAAAAAAAAAAAATTCATAAATAAGAAATAGTACCTGCTTGGGTACCAAGTAACTGGGCGGGGCTTTGGCAGGTGTATGTGAGCAGAGTGGTCACAGCAGGCCCCTCAGAGAAGGGACATGTGAAGTAACACCTGAATGGTAAGAACAAATCATGCAAACATATGGAATAATGTGCACTTACAAGCCACTATTCACCATGAACATCGCTATCAACATATTCTCTATTTACATCCTCTAATTAACTTTTCTTTTAATGTCATGGAGACCTCTAGTCACTGAGACTTATTTTTCCCAAACTCCTGGCACTAATGTCTACTTAAAGGTTTAAAAATGAGAAAAAAAAAAAAAATACAGAGTATTAAAATTTAAATATGATTTTCTTCTCCTGAAAAATTTGTCTGTGTATAAAATGCAAAATACATAGCTCACCACAGGGCCTAATGTCACGAGCTTTTAAGTCCTCGGTTTCCTCCCTTACTGGATGTGAGAGACTGGACGAACCACAGCCTTGCTAAGCCTAAGTTTCCACAACGAATGAATGGTGTTTTGGGTCAGTGTGAGGGTATGTGAAATAATGCATGTTAAGAATGTAGCACAGAAATGAAAATACTTGGTGAGCATTAGCTATTACTTTAATTGTGGTTTACATTTATTTTTTAAGGACAGTGTCTACATATGACTATATCAATATAGGTATTCTGAGACCTTAACTTTAAAATTAAAAAATGTATGAGAAATAAGTAATTTTGAAGTAAAGTCCATCTCCAAATTAAAGATTACAGACAAATGATTTTAGAAGAAAAGTTTCTACACTATGCTCATAAAAACAAAGGTGACAGAAAAAAAGAAAAAGAACAGATATCAAAATTTACAAAGTAGAATTAAATGTCCAAAAATCTGTAATCCAGAAGTGATCTGAATGTGAACAACAGGATCCGCAACTGAAGTCACGGGTACATGAGACTGTTTCCTTTCTGAAGCAGCTGAGTCTGAACTACAAAGACTTGAACAGAGAGACCAGGGCAGATGTTGTAGGCTGCAGACTCAGAACCTGTAGCGCCAACAGCCTCTGTGCCCGCCTTTATCTACCACACTGGAAAACCGCAATGTATACAAACATCTCAACGCCCAGGCAACTCAAGAGAGCTGGAGACACCTGGCCCAAGAAACCTTTTGTCTTCTAAGTAAACAGAGTGACAGATAACGCCTCCTGCCCTTCCCACTTCACGCTTGGACGAGGGCCACGAGCCCAGAAGGGCAGCAGCCATTTTGTAATCATGAATAATTCTGCCAGAGTATTAGGGTTCCCCAAGCAGAATGAAAAGAGCCTGGTTTCTGGGTGCCCATCATTTAACCAGTACACCAGCGTTAGAGGGCCCATCTCCAAATTTCTTGTTACAGTGTAAGAGAAAAAACACTTTTTTTTTTTTTTTAGGACAACCATATTTTAGTTCAGCCACTATAGTCACATCTTCTGTTCTTTACAGTCAATTTGCCATCTAAATTAACACACAAATGTGAAGAGACAGGATATTTCACAGGAGATGAAAAAACACATACACCCTATACACAACTATTTCAATATTATGGTATATGATGCTAACATCTAAAAAGAAGAAATAAGAAATGGTTTCCACCTTTATTCAACAGCTTTTCTTACATTTCCGCTGAAGATTCACGCTATTAATTTACTTCTCCGGAAGCTCTACAGACATGAACAGGTACCCCTTCAAGACAACACGGCCACCATGCAACAATGGAAATATGTAGCCTTTTCAAAACTGTACAGTGCAAATGAAATTTGTCCTAAAAATGAGAAAAGTAAATAGCAGCTGGTTTCATGTAAACAAAACATGAGAAAATATGCACTGAGGGGCTAAAGTAATCTTTCTACATTAAGATAATTTTACAAAATTGTTCTTTCTAAAATTGTTTGTTTATTTAAGAGATGATGAAAAACTGTAGGCTGAAATCCATATTTGAGGAGTAACAAGTTTACTCTCTGGATTAAAGAATGAAGTATTGTTCATTCCTCATAGACCATCTCTACAGTAAAGTTATAATAAAGTAAATGCAATTAGGTGACTCATTTTATAAACCGCTTGTGATTAAAGGCAATATTTCATTTTCATTTGTTTAATATTCCCATTAATAAGAATGTCTCATTACACATTTACTGAAAGCCTGAACAATAAAACAATGGACAGATTCCAAGAGCAAACGGACTTTTTTTTTCTTTTCCCATGAAGCTAACATTATGGAATTTTAACAGATGTTCTATTTGGTCATAGTTAATAAAATGAATTATGTAGGATTAAAACAAGGTTCAATATGTTTGCATTGGATTTTAACTGAAAACAATTTCACATTAAAAGTTCAGGGAAAAAAAAGTTTGCAAAGATTTACAATCAGTTTCTCCCCTTTAAAGTGAATTACTAAAGAGGTAGGGGAAAGGGGGGGAATTAATTACTCTTCTAATGAAACCAGCTTTATAAAAACTATTTTTTCAAGGTTTAAGAAGACAGAAATCTTAGAAAAGGATATACTCTTTGGTATTTCATGACCACTCTAGTGCAAAGATCCACCGTAGTGTGCCAAAGGCTTAGCCCCCACCCGGCGTAATTCCAAGTCCCCTCAGAGTTCCCCCAGCATTCTGAAATGGTCACGGTGCCTAACAGCATCTGCACAAAACACAATCAAACTTAAATGAAAAAAGCAACAAATAACTACTGAGCACTGACTTTGTGGCAGGTGTGACCCCCAGAGCCTGTGCATAATACAAAGAGGTAAAAATCCCACTGCTATCTTCACGTGGATCTTACAGACTGCCTGGGAAGATCAGGCATAATTACACACAGCCAGACCTAACTGAAACAAACCAAAAGAGGAAGGAAGAGATAGCCACGGAAACAATTTCACACAAACACACACAGAGATACAAAGCCTTGATAGAAGGGGCAAAGTTCTCATCAGAGAATACTTTCTTTCTCTTCTTACTATCATGGAGGCAGGAAACAGTACACAGACTTGAGAATGGTAAATAACAATTCCAGCCACAGTTGCTTGAAAACATTTTTCAACAGAAATTGTTCAACTATTGCAATCTGAGAAAGAAAGCCTTTCTCTTGGTCGGTTAGCTTATTTGGAGAAAAAATTCCAGTAAATTAGCAACATGACCTAAAAAAGAATAACTATGAAAAATTTTCCAACCCATTTACATTAGTAATTTTGCTCAGTTCAACCATCAACTAGAGTAACTGTACATTATTATAACCAATATGTTGTTTTTCCCACAGAAGTAACCAGTGAACACAAAATCAATGGCAGGTTGCAATTTGTTAACTGAATAAACAACTTCATTCTACAAGACATTTGGATAAAACACTTTCCAATTGGAGCTGAGAAGTTCTGTAAGCAGTAACAGTTAGTGAGCCTCTGGTTCACACACAATGAGTGTTTATTCATCATCATGAGATGGCATTCACACGTTCACATGCAGACAGAACAAGGCTGCATCCCTGTTCAAGAACCTCACAGCCTAGAGGCAGCTTGCTTCATCCTCTGGTCTTAGCAGACCATACTGCTGTAACACGTTCTTCATGAGACTGCACAAGAACAATCAACATGAGGTTCAAATACACACAGGCAAACGTGAGCTCAGAGAGGTTAAGTTACTTGCCAAGGGCAAAGAGCTGGTGAGAGACAGTGGCATTCCACACTGAGATGTCATTTCCTGTCAAAAGCCCTTTCAGTTACCAAGAATACTATTAATCATAGTTAACATATTCTGAATATATCCTAAGCCTCAGGACTTTACTTTCATCACCAGTCACATCCACAACTGGGTGTTGCTTTTGTTTTGACTCTGTCTCTTCATTCTTTCTGGAGTTATTTCTCCACTGACCTCCAGCAGCATATTGGGCACCTACCGACCTGGGGAATTCATCTTTCAGAGTCCTATCTTTTTGCCTTTTCATACTGTTCATGGAGTTCTCAGACAAGAATACTGAAGTGGTTTTCCACTTCCTTCTCCAGTGGACCACGTTTTGTCAGGACTTTCCACCATGACCTGTCCATCTTGGGTGGTCCTACACAGCATCGCTCATAGTTTCATTCAGTTAGACAAGGCTGTGTGGTCCATGTGATCAGATTGGTTAGTTTTCGGGGATTGTGGTTTTCATTCTGTCTGTCCTCTGATGGAGAAGGATAAGAGGCTTATGGAAACTTCCTGATGCAAAAACTTGGTCTAGTTCTGATGGGCCGGGCCATGGTCTGTTGGATCATCGAAAAAGCAAGAGAGTTCCAGAAAAACATCTACTTCTGCTTTATTGACTATGCCAAAGCCTTTGACTGTGCAGACCACAACAAACTGTGGAAAATTCTTCAAAAGATGCGAATACCAGACCACCTGACCTGTCTCCTGAGAAATCTGTATGCCGATGAAGAAGCAACAGTTAGAACTGGACATGCAAAAACAGACTGGTTCCAAATTGGGAAAGGAGTACGTCAAGGCTGTATATTGTCACCCTATTTATTAAACTTATATGCAGAGTACATCATGAGAGATGAGATTCCAGCACAAGCTGGAATCAAGATTTCTGGGAGAAATATCAATAACCTCAGATATGCAGATGCACCATCCTTATGGCAGAAACCAAAGAAGAACTAAAGAGCCTCTTCATGAAAGTGAAAGAGGAGAGTGAAAAAGTTGGCTTAAAGCTCAATATTCAGAAAACCAAGATCATGGCATCTGGTCCCATCACTTCATGGCAAATAGATGGAGAAACAATGGAAACAGTGAGAGACTTTATGTTTTGGAGCTCCAAAATCACTGCAGATGGTGACTGCAGCCATGAAATTAAAAGACTCTTACTCCTTGGAAGGAAAGTTATGACCAATCGAGACAGCATATTAAAAAGCAAAGACATTACTCTGCCAACAAAGGTCCATCTAGTCAAAGCTTTGGTTTCTCCAGTGTGTACGGATGTGAGAATTGGACCATAAAGAAAGCTGAGTGCTGAAAAATTGATGCTTTTGAACTGTGGTGTTGGAGAAGACTCTTGAGAGTCCCTTGGACTGCAAGGAGATCCAACCAGTCCATCCTAAGGAAAATCAGTCCTGGGTATTCATTGGAAGGACTGATGTTGAAGGTGAAACTCCAATACTTTGGCCACCTGATGCAAAGAACTGACTCATGGGAAAGGACACTGATGCTGGGAAAGATTGAAGGCGGGAGAAGGGGATGACAAAGGATGAGATGGTGGGATGGCATCACCAACTCAATGGACATGAGTCTGAGTAAACTCTGGGAGTTGGTGATGGACAGGGAAGCCTGGCATGCCGCAGTCCATGGGGTCGCAGAGAGTCAGACACGACTGAGTAACTGAACTGAACTGACTGACCCAGAAGTTGTATGGAGAGCAGCCTCTCGAACTTAGATGTGAATTAGAAAGGAATTTCTGTAGCAAAAGAAAACAGAGAGGCAAGTTGTTTCCAGTAAGTGAAGCTCAACAAATGGGTTTTCTCCACACATTCTACTCCTTTTTAAAGGTGCCTGCTGTGTGGGCTGGGCTCCATGCAGAACACTTCTGCCCTAAAGGATTCACATGCTTGTGGGGAAGCCAGCTGGGGGCAGCCACTTTACAGCTGGGGCTTCGCTGTTGACTCAGATGCCAGAGAATCAGTCTGCAGTGCAGGAGACAAAAATTGATCCCTGAGTTGGGAAGATCCCCTGGAGAAGGGAGTGGCAACCCACTCCAGTATTCTTGCCTGGAGAATCGCATGGACAGAGGAACCTGGCAAGGTACAGTCCATGGGGTCTCAAAGAGTCGGACACAACTGAAGTGGCTAACACTTTCACACTTCTCACCAATGGTACTAGCAATCTCAGAGGTGAGACGTGATCTCACTGTAATTTTAAGTGAGACTGGGCATATAAATATGTATCTGAGAGTGAGTTTATTCCTTTATTGTGAACTGATAGTTTTAATTATATTTAAGTTATCGTGCAAATTAAATGAAGAGATACACATGAAGTGCCTCCTATAGACCTTGATGCTTAGTTCAGTTCAGTCATGTATGTGCATCCATACATGACTACTGGAAAAACCATAGCTTTGACTAGAGGGACCTTTGTTGGCAAAGTAATGTCTCTGCTTTTTAATATGCCATGTCTGGGTCAATGGACCCTCTGAAACCAGCCTGGCTACAGAGGCTGCTGTGACTTTACTCCCCATTTCCATGTTACTGAAATAACCACACTGCCCCACAATGCTTGACCACAGGTAATCTGGCCTAGATCATGAGGAAAATGAATACTGAAAGGGTGAGATAAAGAGTATAATCGGTTGCCCTTGCTTAGACTCTGTCTAAAATTCACAGTAACTAAAATAACTTAGGAGAACATAAGGGATAAGCATGCAATCTCCACAAACATCAAATGTAGAAAAAATCATGTGATAGCATTCACAAAATCTAAAGAACACACATGATCTATCTTATAAGGTATGGATTCAAACTTCAATTTCATTCTAATGGGCTACTGTGAGGGAGATAAAACTATTTTAAACAAAAACCGCAGACAGAATAAATGTATAAGTTTCTTCATGATTCTCACTAAGGCTTCAATGTATTTTCTTATTGAAACAATCAAACAAGCTCTTGGTGAAAAGATCTTATACTGATGTCAGAACAATGTAAAAACTGAAACTATTTACAATGAAAAAAATTTGTTTAAAGAAGATACATCACTTCTTATTTTTCTCATTTTGAGAAGAAGCTATGTTTCATTTGGCAATAACTCTTCTCTCATTCTCTCTGAGAATCCATACAAAAGCAATACCTCAACTAAAATCAATTCTGAAGGATCTTTTATGAAAATGCATAATGCAGAAGACCCCAATTAAATTTTCAGCAAACCACTGCCATTTTGAGTAAACAAAGTCATCTCAACAGGGTCACACTGTTAGCAAGAACTGCAGCCTAGAAATTAATTACTAGTGTGACATACGTCAAAACAAATTTTTAAAAGAACAGAATGCAGTTGTAACCATGTTTTACCTATTTGTATGCACAATGAGTATTCTTTGGCATGTAAATGCATTCATTCATTTGGCATCTCACAGAAAAATAAAAAAGAAATCTATTGCCCACCTCTCTTTTTCCTGCACCCAGGTGAAACCTGAGTAAATAACAAGTGTTTAGTGAGTCAGAAAATAAGTACAGAATGAAGATGGTTATTTTGAAAGGCAGAAGTCATCTTCACACAAATAACTTAATTTTGAAACATTCAGTCTGCCTTCAAAAGAAGTTTTTCAAAGATATACATCAACACCACCACTGCACTAAAGGTTATTACTTCATAGAAATCAAAGCTTCAAATGACAGATAACAGTGCTGGTGTTTCATAAAGAAGATTGTAATCTATAGTAACAACAAACAAATAAGACAAAATAAAAAACTACCTGGGAATAAAATTCAGATTCCAAAGAATTTCAATTTTCTAATTGTGACAATACATATTTAAATTAAACACATTTTTATAAATGAGAACATTTTAGCATCCAAGGGAAATCCAAACAGAAAGTAAGGATTCAAGGAGAGGTATGCAGATTCTCTTTTGCATTTTAATAGAAAATTAGGTCCTAATCTTTTTCACAATGTATACCTATATCAAATCATCACACTGTATACTTCAAATACCTCACAATTTCATTTGTCAATTATATCTCAAAGAAAAAAAAGAGTCTAGGATTGAAACTCATTAAAAAAAAAAGTAAAAGAAACCAACTTCAGCCCAAACCAAACAAAGACTTCTCTTATATTCCAAATGCCACCTTATCTATAAATCAACTTTTAAACTTCAAAATAGCCTCTTCTAGGAGGGAGTATATAGAGACTTATGACTGATTTTGCATTGTGTGGCAGAGGCCAACACAACATTGTAGAGCAATTATCCTTCAATCTTAAAAAATTCATCTAAAAAAAAAGTAAAACAAAACAAAAACAAACAAACAAAAGTTGCCTCTTGTATGTGAAGAAAAAGTTAAAACATGTTTTCTGCAGTAATATACATACTAAAATACTTAGCTTTTTTCAACAAAAGAATAAAAGACACTGACCACATACTGAACCTCAGAATTTCGAAGCTAGAAGGCTTGCTGCAAGGCACACTATACTGAGAACCTCGGGCCAGGGCCAGCACTCCAGTCCAGACTGAACTTTCTAATACATCGTGTTTTGTCATCAGGAAGATAAGAGCTCACTGTACAATTTTTCATATAAAAACAGACTTTTGAGACACTTGTCTCCCAGAGTGCTTCTTTCCTGACCATTTTATCACTCATTTTGTGTACTACAGTAACTAACTTGATGTCTTACCCTTAGGAGCTATTTCTTACTATGTCAGCTGTGGTGGCCAAGTAGCCACCTTAGATAAACATGAAGCTATAGGATAAGTCATTCTGACCATTGGGGTTGCTCTTTCAGTGGGATCAACTCAAAACCAAGGTAAACAGTGGACTTCCCTGTGGTCCAGTGGTTAAGAATCCACCTGCCAATGGAGGGAACACAGGTTTGATCCCTGGTCCAGAAGTTTTCACATACCATGGGGCAATTAAGACCACGTGCTGCAACTACTGAAGACAAACGCTATGGAGCCCGTGTGCCCTAGTGTGCTCCATTCTTTCATCAACAGAAGCCAGCACAACATGAAGCCCCAGCTCGTCACAACTAGCGAAAGCCCACCAACAGCCAGACCAGTCAAAAATAAAAATACTGTTTTTTTAATCCCACACCTTAAAAATTAAACAAAAAAAAGAAAAAACTACACAGTGATCGATAATTTCCCTTTGTAATTTTTTAAACCAGTCTCTCCAAATAAACTTATTGAACAAAGCGTATCATTCTCTTATACTTCAATATTAGAAATTAAGTTAGTTACCTCTCTTAAAACAGTGCTTTTGTAGCCTCTATATAATCCTTGGATGCCCTGAAACAAATAAAAAGCCAAGAGCTCAGAAAGTCAGAATAGCAGTGACTTCTAAACAACATTCTGCATAAAGCAGATTAACTTTTTCTAAAGTTTGAGTTTTAAAATATTCAGAATGACCACAATTCTCCAAGAGGTTAAAGGTCCTAAACTGGCCTAAGGTACATAAAGCTCAGGTTAGCTTCCTTTCAAATAAGAATAGCTGTAATAAAATAATAAAGCTGACTACAATTCAACTAAGCTTTATTAGTTTTCAACATTTCATCTCTTGGAAAAAAAAATACTTGAGATGTTTTAAATAAACAAATGCAAATACACACAGAATGCTATCCTTTCATATAAAAACAATTATATTTATATTTCATATTTTCAATCATCAGACATGATAAATTCATAAATAATCTCTCAAAAGTGATAAATACATCTGGGCAAGCCTTGATCTATTTAACTACCTACGTGATTCAACAGGGAACCTTCCCTGGACTGATCTCATTCACACCTTGATGAGGAGACATTGAGATTATTAAAAATAACTCTCCTAAAACCTGGACTCACTGCAATTTTCATGAGACTGATTTTCAATTAAAAAAAAAGATGGGGGGGGGCCGTCTGTACAAACTATAAAGAAAAGCAGCTCAATGGCCCCCAGTCACATGGTCAGCAAGCATGATTTCTGACCCACAGTTTAACATGAACCAGTATAAGACAAATTACAAGTATATATAAATATTATGACATGGGTCACTAGTATCACTCCATTACCACAGGTCTCTTCCATGGTCCTCAAATTCTGTAGTGATGTTTAAATACATCTTAATTCACTTTATATATTCACTATTTATTCTATTTCTGATTCCAAAAGAACGACAGGCTGATTACAATGTAGGGCACATACTTAATGGTGTATTTGTTTAGAAATTTGAAAAAGAAATAAAATTGAAAATAAGCAACTGAAAACAATGGAAAGACAAAGATAATCTTAGCATTAACAGTTGCTATAACTGGACAATAAATTTAGCCTTAAGCTCTAAGGCTCCTGGGTCAGGCCACAATGTTCCTATCAGCTACAATAAAATATCCTCAATACGAGAGCTTAAAAACATATTCTCAGGACTTTCCTGGTGGCCCAGTGGCTAAGACTGTGCTCCAATGCAGGGGGCCAGATTCGACCCCTGGTCAGGGAACTAGATCCCTCATGCGACAACTAAGACTCAATGCAGCCATAAAAAACACACATATTCTCACCTCTTGACATAAGATGTTAGAGAAAATGTGAAATGTTCCTGAAGAAGCAGATACTTGTGCCCTCTGCTTAACTACTTCAGAAGGAACTCGAATCAGGCAGGCAACCTAAAATACATAAATTTAATTTTATCCTTAAAGTGAAGTAATTGTTATGAGAGTGGAAATTTTTTCATAAGCAAAAAATGCAGTTAAAGAAAAGCATAATGTACAGTGCTCACTGCAAGACATCAAAAGGGTTTTCTGTTTTTATTTCTTTTTTAACCTAAAACACTCAGAGCATTAATGGACATCCATTGTTCTGTGGGGATCCTCCCACCTCCTGCCTCACTGCTCCAAGCACACCCGTCTACATACCCCTCCATGGGAAGGAGCTCACGTACTCATTCTGAACTCCCAACACCTAGCAGGGCCTCTGGCGTTCACACAACAGCTATTTCAGACATGTCTGCTTGATGAATGAATCAAAAGTGCCTTAGCTTTACTGGAGTAATACACAATGACAGAGGCAAGACTGAAAAATCAGCTGATAACCCCAATCTTCCATTCCACTCCATTCCTAGCCTCAACCTGCTCACAGCTTCAGCAGCCCTGACCTCCCCACCACTCAACAGCTGAGGAGTAACCCTAGGCACTCCTGGGCCCTGCTCCAGCCTTTGGGTAGACCTAGGTCCTGCCTGGTCCATACCGTTTGTTGACTAGACCAGCCAACAAATAACTATAACATCACCCTTGAGGACATGCCAGCGTCAGCTACACAGAACCTCAATCTCACACTTCCAGGACTCTGCTTTCAGTAGCCCACTTATCTTTGGAGAAACAGTTAACAATAAAGAACTGGCCATATCAGAAGGGACTCTGCCCACTGGAGGACAGAAGGCAGCAGGGAACAGGGAGGGAGACATATAAACTGGTGTTTTAAACTGCTATAACAGAAGTCCTATATTTAAGCCTCCACAGACCACGAGCCTTCCAAATGAGCAAGAATTAGCTGGCGAAGAAAGGTAAAAAGGGCGTGATGGGGAGTGGAAACAGAAAAGCACACAAGTAGGAAAGCAGGGTGTTCAGGGTAAGAGAGTCATCCCTCAGCATTCCACAGTGTGCACTCACCCAACCCATTCCACACCACCAAAACTTCAAGTTTCAGGTCAGAAGTAACGGGGAGTAAGACTGGACAGACGGCCGAGCAAGGAGGCCCTGTGCCACACACAGAGGCTGGGCTTCAATGCACAGACAACGGCAACAACTGGAAAAGTTTAGGCAGATCTGCAGCAGCAACACAGACAGACTTGGAGGGCATTGCGCTGAGTGAAGCGAAACAGAGAAAGATAGATACAGTACGATACCACTTACATGTGGAATCTAAAAAAAACAAATACAATGAACCAGTGACTATAACAAAAGGAAGCAGACTCACAGGTACAGAATAACTCAGTAGTTACTAATGGGGAGAGGACGTTGGGGGAGGGGTGTTATAGTGGTAGGGGATTAAGAGGTACAAACTATCAGATATAAAATAAGGTACAAGGAAAAAAATAAGCAACAAGGATAAACTGTACAAACAGGGAACATAGCCAATAATTTACAATAACTATAAGTGGAGTATAATCGCTAAAAGTTGTAAACTACTGTATTGTACACCTGTAACTTACATAATACTTTACATCAACTATGCTTCAATTAAAAAAAATACATAAAATACACACACACAGTTTAGGCAGAAGAATGATAACCTGTGTGTGCTTTAGGGACATCACTCTGGCTGCAGCAGGTAGGAGAATACTTGGAGGATGAGAGAGAATGGTGAGAGGCAAAGAGGAAAGACCAAAAGAAAGCAAAAGACAAGCTCTCAGACTGCTGCAACAGTTCTGTAGAAGATATCAGGACATGAATACGGTTCATAAAAGAAGGAAATTTGAGTCGGGAGTTAAACAAAAGGACCCGGTGACTGATAAGAGGTCAATATAGTGGTGCTGTTAAATGAGACCAGGGGTCAGAGGAGGAAAACAGGTTTAGAGTTCAGACTGCGAAACGTTGAGAAGTCTGTGGCACATGTAAGGGGCTCTATCTGGTCAAGAAATTAGTATCTGACTAAAGCTAGAAAGTAACAGGGCTAGAGATACAGACATAGAAATCATCAGCATTAAGTGGTAGCTGGAATCAAGAGAGTGAATTAAACTACCTAAGTAGAAGGCAAAAAGGGAAGGCCAGAAGGTCAAGAACGGAATCCTGAGGAACACCCATTCTTTTTTTTTTTTTTTAATTTTATTTTATTAGTTGGAGGCCAATTACTTCACAACATTTCAGTGGGTTTTGTCATACATTGACACGAATCAGCCATAGAGTTACACGTATTCCCCATCCCGATCCCCCCTCCCACCTCCCTCTCCACCTGACTCCTCTGGGTCCTCCCAGTGCACTAGGCCCGAGCACTTGTCTCATGCATCCCACCTGGGCTGGTGATGTTTCACCCCAAAGCAATCTATAGATTCAATGCAATCCCTATCAAGCTACCAACGGTATTTTTCACAGAACTAGAACAAATAATTTCACAATTTGTATGGAAAAACAAAAAACCTCGAATAGCCAAAGTAATCTTGAGAAAGAAGAATGGAACTGGAGGAGTCAACCTGCCTGACTTCAGACTCTACTACAAAGCCACAGTCATCAAGACAGTATGGTACTGGCACAAAGACAGAAATATAGATCAATGGAACAGAATAGAAAGCCCAGAGATAAATTCACGAACCTATGGACACCTTATCTTTGACAAAGGAGGCAAGGATATACAATGGAAAAAAGACAACCTCTTTAACAAGTGGTGCTGGGAAAACTGGTCAACCATTTGTAAAAGAATGAAACTAGATCACTTTCTAACACCACACACAAAAATAAACTCAAAATGGATTAAAGATCTAAATGTAAGACCAGAAACTATAAAACTCCTAAAGGAACACCCATTCTTAAAAAGCAGACGAAAAGACTCGCTCAGACAAATGAGAAGGAAAAAACTGCTGCGGTGAACACTGGTCTTCTGTGGCTGCCCAGTTTACAACGCTCATGTGTGAGAGGCTTCCCTGCTGGAGAAAACAGAAGGTGTCAGTCCCTCTTCTCCCCGGCCATGGCACCAACTCAGGCTTAACTGTCAGTTACTCCCACCCAAGGGTTTGCATCCTGAGCGACACTGGCCAATCCGAGCCACGAGTCCCGCGAGGCCACAGAGCACCGGCAAAGGCGCACACGCAATTGAGAGGTGCTGTCAACACAACACAGAGGACTGAACGTTTTAGTGTCAAAAAATAATGCAAAATATCCCATCAATAATTCTTCTATACTGATTACATGTTGAAAGGTTAATACTCTGGATACGTGTCGGTTGAGAACATATATTAAAATCATCCAGCTAGCTTTTTATTGTTCACTTTTCTAACGTGGTTACTAGAAAAAGTAAAATTACACCAGTGTCTTATAGAGTCTTTCTGTTGGACAGTACTGTTCTGGGGCTACCAAGAGAGCAACATCCAAGGTCCAGGGTCCAGGGGCAGCCAGCGGGCAGTGCCGGGGGCAGCATCCTAACTGTACTGACCCTAAGATACAGGCCTGACTGGGATCCTTGCCATGGCTTCCCTTCCCATTCATTTCCCTCATTCTCCAGTCTTCCATCTATTCTAAGAGCCATCAAACAGTGTTCTGAGTCAATTACAGAATCTCTTTTGGATAAAGCAGCAAAACACCAGCTAGCGGCTTGGGCAATAAATGACATTAAGTTGTCACCTAACAAGTATTTTGGTCAACATTTAGTGCAAAACCTCTACAAAGTGAGCTAGAATCCATGCTCTTTCTCTTTCTTCTCTGCCAGCGCTGGTGTACTGGCCTTCTATCCACAGGCTTGCTGCCTCATGAGTTATGTGACTCGAAATCCTCCAGCATAACCCGGTCATACAACTGGACTCCAGGCAAGAAGAAAAGGTCTTTTTTTTTTTTTCAGAAGCCCCCTAGTGGGTGTCCACTTGACCATCATTGTGTGACATGGCCACCCCCTCTTAGGAAGGCTGAGAATACGGAGATCAAGAAAAGGGTTAGGGACATGGCCACCCAAAGCAAATCAAGGGAGAAAGAGAAAGCAGCAATGTCTGCCAACTTTCCAAACACCAACCTTTTTTCTCACACGATAGCCAAGATCAATTTCAACCACAAGTAACCAAAAATGCTACTCGACTGCTGGTAGTCAAGGGGACCAGAAGTCTCAGAGGAAGATTTCCAGAATGATGGGTCACAGGTCTCAACCTGTGCACACATTAGGGCTAGTGAAGGTCCCAAGAATGGTTTCAGTGGAGGGCTGGCCCAGGAGAGTGAATTCACACTCAATTACAGTGAATTCACAAGTGATTCAGAGATAGAGATGGGCAAGTGTGGACAACGCCTAAAGAAAGCTGGGGGAGACATTAGGAGAGATAGTTTAGGATGGTAAAAATAACTGCAGGTAGGATGAGGGAAAGTTGTAACAGCAAAGCAGAGGTTGACAATTTAGGAAAGAAATGGGATGACACATGAAAACCCCAGAGACCATGAAGAAGGAAGAGCCAGGGGCCCAAGCACATGCCTGCACCCCTGGGACAGCATCCCTTCAACTGAGCTGCCCTCAGCACAGGGTACCATTCTGCATCCAAACTGCGCTGTTCATTCAGGACTCAGCTCCAGGCAGGGATGAGCAGTAGTCCGGGTGAGGGGCTTCAGACCTAGTCGGTGGTCCCAGCTGTGTCAGTGAACTCTCAAGCATTCCCATCACCTTCCAGGGTCTAGCTTTTCTTATTTGACTCGTACTAGAAATCCTCATCATACCCTTTTAGGTTTTGATTTCTATAATTCTTAATTTTTGCCCATTATACTTTCTCTTTTATAAGCTCAAAAAGGTCTCCATCCATGGGATTCTTCAGGCAAGAGTACTGGAGTGGGCTACCCTTTCCTTCTCCAGGGGATCTTCCCAACCCAGGGGTCAAACCCAGGTCTCCCACATCGTGAACAAACACTTTACCGTCTGAGCCACCAGAGAAGCCCAAAGATTCTCTTTATTCTCCAAATAAACTATTTCCTGACTATTCTCATCCCCCCCAAAAAAAGATTTCAACTGAAAATTTTTCACTTAACTTATGCCATATAGTTTTTGAAAATATACTGCTTTCTCTCCTACTAAACATAAATAATCTGAGGGCAAAAACATGCATTAATTTTACTAATCAACTGGAATCAACAGGGGTGGGGCAGGGGACACGAAATGCTCTAGTTTATTTTTTCCAAGTTGATTTTAGGTTTAATTGACAAAACTGCATCTACCATTTTTTGGTGTTACTTTATGTAGAAAGTAAATAAAACTACTCAAGAAGAGGGGAAATGCCAAAAATTAATCATTTCCACAGAAAAACATTACCAATACTTCAGAATCTTCTAAATGCATTTTCTTCCTTTGAACTGAATAGACTATTTTTATATGTATCAATAGTTACAAAAAGAACAGAAAAAACAAGAGTGGGATTATAGGCGACGTTCGCCTTCTCTGCCCACTTGCATTTTCTAAATTCTCTACAGTGAACATGTATGATTACTTCGTAAGTTTCTTTAACATAATTTCAAAGGGCAAAAACATTTGTTTTGAACCAAAGATTTTAAGTGAGGGACAAAATAAAATCAAAGGACTGCTTAAAACACACTTTTAGAAACAATCCTACTTATTAGCCCTGACAAAAACAACATTTAGTTTCAATTTTAACACACACACATTAAATAGCTTACGACTAACTAAAACTGGATATAAATTATGTTATTTTTGGTGAGAGTGCAAACTTCTAAAGCCATATTTATAAGCCAGGATAGAAAATAAAGTCCACTGAAACTTACATGAACCTTACAGGGCAGTTCCCAGCATCTAAAACTCATTATAGAAATGAAAAATAAATAAGAAAGAGAAAAGAAAGAAAAGGGTACGCTAACTCCTTGTATTTTTCAACTCAAGAGGTCAAGAGTGAAATACGACCCCAATATGTCAAGAAAATAAGAATTGTCCACTTTTGTGCCTCAGCATAAATATTTATGGAACTTTATGCTTCATAACCCTCCATGTTCTTATGTTGTATTTTTATTTCTTAAAAATACAGCAGCAGAAGAGAAATTTTGTAAAGGTTCCCAGACGAAAAACAATCTAACTAACAGAAGAGGTACAAAGCACCCAGCATGGCTTCCTGACTTCCCTGGCACGGCAATTTTGGCCTAAGAGGCCACAAAGTAATGCTTCTATTTCCTTCAGCAGCTCCCTTGCCTTCCATTTGGTTTTCTATTAACTCTGATCTTTCTTAGATTTGAATCTGAGCCCCAACAGAGTATTTCACTGCACAGGAACAAAAACATGCTACAATCTCATGGCTGCATGAAAGGAAATAAAGGCAATGTCGTCTGAGGGTCTTGGGGTATTTCCATTCTTCAGAGCATCCTTTCCTCAGATGCCTGGGGTTCAGTGTGAATCCATGACACAGGGAAGGTGACATCTTCATTAAACCCCAAAATGTTGTATATGTTAAAGCTCTATCGAAAGACAAGACAAATAAGGCTTTTCATAAAGAAAATACATATCTCATTTTTTTTTGATCAACGTTCAAATACAATACTGACCTCAGGGGAATTTAATACACCAAAACTCTGATGAACTTCAGATTGAGAATGATTACAACATGAAAGTTGCTACCAAGACTTCTCTTTCTCTGACATAAATAAAAACTCTTCTGATATGTTTTTATTTTTGAAGTGGGGAGCAGAATATCTTTTAGTATTCATGGAACACCAAGATGCAAAACTACAAGTCCTAAGAGTAAGTGTATGAAAGCAAAGAAAATCACAGTTAGCTTCGGTCTGATATTAGGTAAAATGAGTGAAGGCAGAGAAAAAGGAGAGAGAGAGAGAGAAAGAAGCTGCTAAAACACCCTGGGTCTCTCATTGCCCTACCCAAGCCCCACACCTCCACACATCACTTGCCAGTCATTAACACTCTCACCTCCAACCTCTCACTCTTGAAACCCTCTTCAAACTGGGTATCACCCACAGTAACTTCTATTAATACTATCTTTTACCCAACTATTTCAACACAGTTTACATACACAAAAAAATACCTGACTTAAGACTTTTCCATAGGAAGCTTAATAAACAGACTAAAAATATTAATTTCATATTAGAAGCTAATTATGTCAGTATTTAACGTATAAGTCAATCTGAGACAGAAGTTAATGAAGGTCAGGGAACTACTTGCCTTAGGAAGCAAGGGTAAAACCCAAATCTTTTGGTTATCATCTCCAGAATTTTTTCATTGAAGTATAATTGATTTATAATGTTGTATTACTTTGGGCTACAACAAAGTGATTCAGTTTTATATATATATATATCCTTTATCAGATTCTTTTCCATCATAGTTTAGTGTAAGACATTGCATATTGGTCCCTGTGCTATACAATAGGTCCTTGTTGTTTATTTTATATATAGTTGTTTTATCTGCTAAGTCCCAGCTCCTAAGTTATCTCTTCACCCTTTCCCCTTTGGTAACTCTAAGTTTGTTGTCTATGTCTGTTTCTGTTTTGTAAATAACTTCATCTGCATTATTTTTTAAATTATACACATAAGTGATATCATGTTATCTTTCTCTGACGTTACTTAGTATGATATTCTCTAGGCCCACCATGTTGCTGCAAATAGCATTATTTTGTTTTTATGGCTAAGTAATATTCCACTGTGTGTGTTGTTCAATTGCCCAGTCAAGTCCAACTCTTTGTGACCCCAAGGACTGCAGCACACCAGGCCTCCCTGTCCCTCACCATCTCCCGAAGTTTGCAAGTTCATGTTCACTGCATCAAAGATGCCATCTCACCATCTCGTCCTCTGACGCCCTCTTCTCCTTCTGCCCTCAATCTTTCCCAGGAGTCTTTCCCAGCACCACAGTTCTTTATGGTATTATACATAATACATACATTTACATGTACATATATATATACACTACACCTTTATTCATTCATCTGTTGATGGACATGGACATTGATTCTACATCCTGGCTACTAGAGTGATGCTATGAACACTGGGGTTTATGTATCTTTTTGAATTATAGTTTTCCCCAGATATATGCCCAAGAGTGGGATTGCTGGATCATAGGGCAACTCTGTTTTCAATTTTCTAAGGAACTGCCTCTTTTTCTATAGTGGATGCACCAATTTCCATTCCTACCAACAGCATAGTAGGGTTCCCTTCTCTCCACCCCCTCCAGCATTTACTATTTGTAGACTTTTTGATGACAGTCATTCTGACCAGTGTGAGCTAATACCTCACTGATGTTTTGATTTGCATTTCTCTAATAATTAAAAATGTCGAGCATCTTTTCATGTGCCTACTGGTCATCTGGATGTCATCTTTGGAGAAATGTCTATTTAGGTCTTCTGCCCATTTTTTGATTGCCTTTTTTTGTTGTTGTTTGCTTATTGAGCTGTATGAACTGTTTGTGTATTTTGGAAATTAAGCTCTTGTCAGTCACACTGTTTGCAAATACTTCCTCCAAGTCCACAGGAAGTTTTTTTGTTTTTATTATGATTTCCTCTGGTGGCTGAGACAGTAAAGAATCCACCTGCAATGCAAGAGACCCGGGTTCGATCCCTGGGTCGGGACGATCCCCTGGACAAAGAAATGGCAATCCACGCCAGTATTCTTGCCTGGAGAATTCCATGGACAGAGAAGCCTGGCAGACTACAGTCCACGGGGTCACAAAGAGCTGGACAAGACTGAGCAACATACACTTTCACTTTGCTGTGCAAAAGCTTTTAAGTTTGACAGATCCCATTTGTTTAGTTTTGCTTTGATTTTTATTGCCTTGGAAGACTGATCCAGATTTTTCATTAAATATGCATCATATTTACATGCAGCTAATGAACTTAAAGGTTCCAGGTTTAATTATCAGCTAATTCTTATGTTTAAACCAGCAATGCCATAATTAGTTCAACAGAAACTTAAAAACTGAGCCAATCAAAGTTTAATCACAAAGTAAAGCTGTTTTCAAACCGTGGTGCTGGAGAAGACTCTTGAGAGTTCCTCAGCAAGGAGATCAAACCAGTCAATCCTAAAGGAAAACAACTGTGAATATTCACTGGAAGGACTGATGCTAAAGCTCCAATCCTTTGGCCATCTCATGCAGAGAGCCGACTCACTGAAAGAGACTCTGATGCTGGGCAAGACTGAGGGCAGGAGGAGAAGTGGGCAACAGAGGATGAGACGGCTGGATGGCGTCACCGACTCGATGGGCATGGTTTGGGTAGACTCCGGGAGTTGGTGATGGACAGGGAAGCCTGGCATGCTGCAGTCCATGGGGTCACAAAGAGTCAGACACGACTTAGTGACTGAACAACAACAAAAATTCTGCTTTAGACTTTGCATAGTAAACTCCAAGTGGCAAGTTAATGAGAGAGAAACAAAGAGACACACAGAAAATGAGAATTCAGGGCACTCCAAAAAATTTTTAAAGCACAATTTACTTGTATTACATTCCCAAAATTCTTTCTAGAAAACAGGTTTTCAAATTAAGAATACCTAACATTACCTTTTTCGACACCACCATTTAAATTCAAAACCCCTGCAAAAGTTCATCTGCTTGTCAATTCTGCCATCTTCTGGTTATAAATGGAATCACAGTTGTTGATAAAACACAAAAAGCAATTGCTAAATCCTACTAACGGAGAAGGCAATGGCACCCCACTCCAGTACTCTTGCCTGGAAAATCCCATGGACGGAAGAGCCCGGTAGGCTGCAGTCCATGGGGTCGCAAAGAGTCAGATATGACTGAGCGACTTCACTTTCACTTTTCACTTTTAAGCATTGGAAAAGGAAATGGCAACCCACTCCAGTGTTCTTGCCTGGAGAATCCGAGGGATGGGGTCGCAGAGTCAGACATGACTGAATTGACTTAGCAGCAGTAGCAAATCCTACTATACCTTCCTTGTGCTTAAGTCTCTCAGTCATGTCTGACTCTTTTGTGACCCCCATGGACTGTCCAGCCAGGCTCCTCTGTCCATGGAATTCTCCAGGCAAGAACACTGGAGTGGGCTGCCATGCCCTCCTCCAGATCTTCCCAATGCAGGGACTGAACCCGGGGCTCCTGCACTGCAGGCGGACTCTTTACTGTCTGAGCCACAGGGAAGCCCAATATCTCCCTTAGGGTTTAAATAACATCCACTGATACTGAGGTGTAAGTTCACTATGCCTTTCTTCCTTTTAAGCCTCTTTACACATATACAAAGAGCCAATGAGCATAAAGAGATTTTTTTTAAGTATACGTCTTCTCTTCCCTGACAAAACTAACAAACTTGATAATTCAGACTCTACACAAAAAGTTAAGAGTCCTCTCAACAAAAATAATTATATCTTTTAGGCCCTGTGTCTAGAAGTTGTTTACAGAATCTCACAGAACTCAGAAGTAAACCTCAAATGATTCAAGTTCTCAACATTACCCAAGTAAAACAGCATCCATTTCCAGTTTTGCACCAGTTCTGCCACTTTTAAAAGATAAAAAAGTAGAAATTGAAGGTCTAATATTTGTCTAACTATTCACTTAGCAATGGTGTTTTATTTTCCAAAGCAGCTGGGAAACCTTGAGTGCATCACTATATGTCTTTGACTTTCAATTTCTTTGCTTTCTGGAAGTGACAGCCTTCACAAATCTGTAAAAGTCTAAGAATGTGCTCCTAACAGCAATTTGCGTGACATGGGATCACTTAAGTTTTACAAGAACTGTGAGTGGGGTAGCATTAACCCAATTTTTCTAGATAAGGAAAACAACAGCTCAGTAAGGTTGTGTAAATGGCCTGCGTGCATGCATGCTCAGTAGCTTCAGTCACTCTCTGAGAACCCATGGACTGCAACCCATCAGACTCCTATGTCCATGGGATTCTCCAGTCAAGAATACTGGAGTGGGTTGCCATGCCCTCCTCCAAAGGATCTTCCCAACCCAAGAATCGATCCCGAGTCTCCTGCACTGCAGGCAGATTCTTTACGGCTGAACCACCAGGGATGGTGGCCCCGTAAATGACCTGCAGACACAGAGCAAATACAGAGATAAGACACAATTCCAACCCTGATCTGTGTAACTTGACAGCTCATGATCCATACTCTGCCTCCTTACAGAGGCCCTCAAAATATTCTCTACCTACTTAGTAAATGTATCCAACCTTCTTTATATATCCCTCAAGGACAGGGGTCAAAATTTCTTATTCTATGCTTCTTAGCACCAATCACAGTACTAGATATCTAGTACTAGGCACTCAGATATTTTCAACTATCTGTAAATTCTGCAGTTTAAGTCAGATTCTTCAACTTCATTATCTTATACGAAAATCATACCCATCATTTCTATAAAGTTGAGCTTAATTTGTGCAGCATAAACTGACACTGCTCTTAAATAAAAAACACAGAGCTCCCCCACTGCCCCACACAAACTACATAAGATAATCAGTAACACACACTGGCCAAGGTCACGCGTCAGCACCACCTGAATGAATGCTGCCTATGACATCAGGTAGAGGAAAGTCCATACAACAGAAAGTCGGAAATTTGTTGGAGAAAGAAGCCATAAAGAAAGAGGTGGAAAGGTGGGTAAGCAGCTCCTTGACAAGAGCCACTAGGAACAATCTCTCAGCACATCCACGCTGATTCTTTAAATGAGTAACTACCAGCAGGATCACCACCACATGGAGGCTATGCCAGGCCCTGCCCTCTCTCTCTCTCCTTTCTCTTCCTCCCCTTTCCACACTCAGCTCGGGCTCAGAGGGCTGGGACCGCTGAAGAGCTGGGGTGTGCTTCTGAGCAGCGCTCAAGAGACTCTGAGAGGAGCTCAAGCTCACACACAACACAGCTGCAACAAGCTAACAAAGGCGCCCAGGAGGAGACGCACTGAAGGAATGCTGCGGGAAAGGCTTTCCAAAGACGAACCCCCACTTGGGTTCTCATGAACTCACCTTCTCCCTCTGCATCCCACGCCCTGCCTCAACAGGGACTCTGATCATCTCTCTCTCCTTGAGATTTGGAGAAGTCTCCTCGCCTCCATTCACGCACCATGCCCACTTCCACACTGCTGCCGGAGGTTGCTCTTAAAGCACCAGCCCTGAGGTGCGCTGCTCAAACCTTCAAAGGGTAACAGCCCATAACTCCTCGGCACAGCAGGCAGGGCCCTCCAGGACGGTGCAGTCACATCTGTGAGCCATGTGGAACTTGAAAGCATCATCTAACAAGGGGTTTGCCTGAGTTCAAGAGCCTTCCCTGTACCAACCCACCTCAGCATCATCCTCTGAAATCAGCTCAAGGACGAGCTATTCTCTGAGGCCTTTCCTGACTCAACACCCATCCATCCACTCAAATTCACTTCCCCTAAAATACCTGGAACCCTTTACTGTATGTCCACACTTACATGTCCATCTGCATGGTTTCACTGCAAGCCTCTAAAGGAAGTATTTTATCCTCACTGCCAAAAACACATTAGGCCTTCTCAAGGTCTAAATCCACACTGCCAGGTCAGGATAACAAAAGTGGTGGAGGAAACTAAGAGGAGCTGAACAAAAGCAGCTGAAATAAAAGGAAATGAGGAAGTCCAAACGAGGAAAGGATATAAAAAGGGAAAGCAATAGGAAGGTGGTTCTTTCTTGT
Organism: Muntiacus reevesi; assembly: GCF_963930625.1. Lineage (NCBI taxonomy): Eukaryota > Metazoa > Chordata > Mammalia > Artiodactyla > Cervidae > Muntiacus > Muntiacus reevesi. The sequence continues at coordinate 93,748,643 of NC_089252.1, forward strand.
AAGTCTGGAGACAATTTCTTCTACAATTTTTACCGTTTCACGTTCTTAAGAAGGAAGTACGGGACTTCCCTGGTGGCTCAGTGGTAAAGAATCTGCCTGCTAATGCAGGACACAGGGGTTCAAGCCCTAGTGCAAGAAGATCCCATACGCTGTGGAGTGACTAAGCCCACGTGCCACAACTAACAAACCTGGGCTCCAGGGCCCACGCTCTGCAACGAGAAGATATCGCAGTGAAAAGCCCACATGCTGCAAGGAAGAGTAGCCCCCACCCTCCACAACTAGAGAAAAGCCTGCACAGCAACAGAGAGCCAGCACAGCCAAATAAATAAGCATTTATTTGTGCGTGCTAAGCCGCTTCAGTCGTGTCCAACTCTTTGCAACCCTATGGACTATAACCCGCCAAGCCCCTCCACATGGGATGCTCCAAGCAAGAATACTGGAGTGGGTTACCATGCCCTCCTCCAAGGGATCTTCCCCACCAAGGGATTTAACCTGCGTCTCTTATGTCTCTTGCATTGGCAGGTAGATTCTTCACCTGATCTTAGCCAGAAGGCCAAGAAGCGATTAGCAAGTAGGGTCTTTACCACTAGTGCCGCCTGTGAAGCCCCATGTATAAATAAATTTTTTTAAAAGAAGAAGGAGGAATTATGAAGTCTGCCTTATGTACTTAATGTTCCTAAAGTAGAAAAAGAGGTTCCCCGGCCCAGTGGAAAATGAACAGAGAGAACAAGGCAAAAAGCCCCCTTGGCAGAGGCATGTGCTCAGATACTTCAGAAAACAACGTGCCTGAGAGTGTAGCTGGGTATCTAAGCTGCAGCTTCTGACTGTCTAACAAACTTCCCGGCACTGTCTGCACACTCCTGCCTTCAAGCACCTTAACACGCACAAGCATTTTCACCTGCAGCATTCCTGCGAGCTTCCTCCAGACTTTAGAGCAATCCTGCACTTCAGTGACTCCCATCTTAATTTCCACTCAGCTTATCTTCCATAATTTGATTACACAACTGTACAGGAGTCTGACAAGCTGCTAACACAATTTCAAATGAGAGTGCATCTCTATTAATTTATGGATATTCAAAACCTTTCATGATCATTTCAAAAGATGAAACATTTCAAAATGTGTCAACCTTTCTCCTATTGTTTTGCTCAGTGGTTCTTCTTAGAAAAGGGGAAGTGACACTGTGGGTCCTGCATTTTCAGCACAATTCCTAGATGGTTCTGGAGTTTAGTGATATTTAAGCACCACTGATGAAGTATTATCAAAAATTTTAATATATACCCCAGTTGTAAACATTTTCACTGAGTTGAAAAAGCACTTTAAAACATGCTATGAACAACATAATCAAAAACAGCTTAAATTCCCACTCAGGGAAAACATAAAATAATAAGTAACACATACACTGTGCTGTGTAGCTGCTAACACTCCTGACAACAATGCATCTAATCCTCTCAGCAGCCAATTTAGTGGTGAAGTTGAATAAAAATGATGTGCTTAACCCACATCTGACATTCAACAAACCCCTGGAATGACTACTGTATGAAGTAGCTCCATTGACCTTGTTAGTTGCTACAGTAGCAAATTACAGCCTACACTACTTTCACTTTCAAGGCTCTCCAACCGCAGGACTGGCCTTGAAAATGCTGCATGCAATGCTCACTCTGACTTCAAAATCTCCATGTGTGAATACACTGCCACCCTCAAAAATTAACAGTTTAATAAACTAAGATTTTTCAGTAGGCCGAAAAATATGGCATTCTGAGGAAAACACAAGGAATCACGCTTCTGATCAGTGTGCTCCACACCTGTTGAGTATTCTTAAACACACGACTGCCAAGTCAACTCAGTGAAAATGTTTACAACTGGGGTATATATTAAAATTTTTGATAATACTTCATCAGTGGTGCTTAAATATCACTAAACTCCAGAACCATCTAGGAATTGTGCTGAAAATGCAGGACCCACAGTGTCACTTCCCAAAAGCTTCATTTATAAACTGATGCCCAGGCAACTGATTCTAAAGTCGGTGCTCCCTGGCCCATATTACTGTGTGGAGAAGTACTGTTAGAGGTACTTCAGAAAACAGGGTATCACTGGGAATTCCCTGGCAGGCCAGTGGTTAGGACTCTATGCTTTCACTGCAGGGGACCCAGGATCAATCCGTGGTCAGGGAACTAAGATCCCACATGCCACCTATTGTGGCCAGAAAAAAAAAAAAAGGAAAAATAAAACATGGTATCACTGAGTTCCTGGCTTTCTCAATCCCAAGTTAGAATGGGACTGAAAAGAAAAATCTACCAGCATCTCTGTGTGTGAGGACATCCACACACATCCCCCCTGAGTACGTTAAATCACAGGGGCCACTTTTAACAGCAAAGAAATTTTACTGCTCTTTTATTTCTGAAAACAATATTGACTAAGGCCATAAGTACAATCAGACCCAGGAAAAGTCAAATTCTAAAGTTAAAAAAAAAAAATCATTACCACTGCAATGTCATAGCATCTGTTATACTAAAGTAAACCCACCCCAAGCCTTCTGATCTAATTACAGATTCTATTTACTTCTTACGGGGCTTTTTCTGTGTCTGATGAAAACTGAGCCATAAAATAATTGAGACAGGGATTTAGAGATTTGGTACAGCAAACCTCCTAATAAAAATGGCACAAATGGGACTCTTCTTGCTGTTGTTACATATTAAATCTTATTTGATCGATTTCACTGTATTCCAAATTACAAACATAAGGTAGAAGGCTGTAATTACAGTTTTATTGATTTGTCATTAACTTTTAATCAACCCGCTACTACGGGGAATGGTCATTACAGCAGTGCTCCCTTGTCTCTAAGTTTCATACACTTATCATCACTACAACAGAGGAACTGCACACATTTAATGCCAACAAATATACAGTACTGTCTGTAAGGCATCTGTGTGCAACTGTAACTATATCAGCACACACGCATTACAGAGCAAGGACTGCACTAAACTGTATCTGATTTTCTCCAGATCTCTTTGTACCTTTCTGACCACTGACAGCTAGGCATGTTTTTTATATTCTATTCCTTTTTATTTTACCTATCTGTTTCTCCTAAATTCATCTGTTTCCTTCTCCTGCAGCGACCACACTTGGCTGAATCTGAAACCGAAAGTTGATGCTCTATGAAACAGAAGCAAATGACTAAAACAGAAAGGCAGTAGGTACATTTCCTGGGAACACTGACACTGAATGCCTTTAGGAAGTTTATCAAGAAAGTTTAAAGATTACAGGACCACAAGAAAAACATTTCACAAACTCCATAAATGGAATAAACTTTTTAGCATACTAAACGGTAACTGAATTTAAAATCAAAGTCAACATCAAGCCATGTTTCACCAGTGAAATCCTCAATCTATATACCTGCTGCTGATCGGGTCTCATCTTAAGGTTCTCCTGGCACCACAGAGACTATAAAAAGGCATCGGACACAAGGCTTTACTACCTGAAGGACCATGCAAACACTATGAGACACAATACAGATAAAACAATCCTAGGATTATTTATTTCCAGTCTTACAGATACTTATTTTCTAATTCTGAAGCCTACTTAATTCATCTCTTTTGCCCAACAGTACACACGCAGAATATTACATTTAAAAGGTTCCAGTTTTTAAAAAAAAAACACCATTTACAGATACTAACATATTAGAATACAATATTTTCTACAGATCAAATATTTTATCATTAATATGACTGACCTAACAGCTCTCCTTTGCCCAATTTGATTTTAACGCTTTATATAATTTTGATACGTCTAAGAGACAGAAATTTTTATAAACTGAAAGTCTATCCTCCAACATGGCAAATCAAGTTTCAAGCACAATGGTCCTATATGTGAAATGAAAAAAAAAGCAGCCAAGTTCTTTTTAATGCTTGCTCTCAGAACATACTACAAAATATAAGCCAAGTGTTGAATTTACAAGAATATATTTAAACTAAATCAAAGTAACAGGCAATTCTAAAACAGCAGCAAGAGCAGTCAGAAAGACAGAATTTTTAAAAGCTGAGAGACAATGAAACTCTCTCACACTTTTTCTTGTTCTTTAATATATATACGTGAAAATAACTGCATGCAATGGGTTCTAATGTCAGAACATGATCACAAAAACATAAGCCAAGGATAATAAAAGTTTTTTTAATTAAATATAAATTGCTTTTAAATGGCAGACTAAACTAATTTTCAGACAGAATTCAAGTCCTGGAGTCTTTACTTCGGTTAAGAGTGGGGGGAACGAAAATCCCCAGAAACTGTACACAAACTGTCCGTAAGTGCAGCTTACAGGAGAGACGACCACAGGCTTCGTTGGCTTCCCAGAGGTGTCGCTAACTCATAAGGAACTACTACTTTAGGCTCTTTGCTACTCCAAAAATTAACATATTGTTAGTCCTATCACACTTAAAAGTTCAGTAAATTATGAACACAATTTTAAATCCAGAGTTGGCTTGGGTTCTCTAAAATTATTTGTAAACCAATGTCAAAAGGAAGTTTTATATAAAACACTTTTGAGAATTTAATGCCTTTTGAGCTAACTTCTTTCAACATTGTCTTCAAGGAGAGATGTTTATTAAAGGTTTCAAGTAGGCTTAAAAAAAATAATCTTTAGCAATTAGGTGCGGAACTGCAAACATATCCATTAGACCATTCCTGTCACTGTGTTCAAATCTTCTATGGTCTTAACAAGTTATGCCTGCCTGGTCCTAGGACTTTTATAAAGTAGATGTGACTATCACCAATGAAGATAATAATTGTACTGATTTTTCATTATAATTCTGGCAATTTTTTGCTTTATATTTTGAGACTATGCTATTTAGTCCAAGTTCAGGTTTATTACATTTCCCAAGAGAATTGTTCCTTCTATCAGTATGCAACAGTTTCTTTTTTATTAGCTTTAAGTCTTTTTTTTTGGGGGGGGGGGCTAATGTTAACATTACTATCTACTCTCAAGAAGCATTTCTGAATCAGTGAGGGCTGACCAGAGAAGTAGAATCACTAAGAAAGGTAAGAATAAGGAGTTATCACAGGGATACGAACAGTAATTGTGAGAGCTAATTAGGCAGTTCATATAGAACTGTTGCCTCTGCATGGAGAGTTGGGACAGAAATTTAGAAGACAGGCAATCAGTAAGGAAGGAAGGAAAGATGGGTGTGAAATGGAGACAAGCAAGGACAAACTGAATTTCACATTCTCCATCACCAATCTCGATGCTGTGGGTGTCCTGTAGTACCAAGCAGCATGAGCCCACACATCTGACTCAAAACTTAGAGAAGCTGAAGAAGAAGATCCAGCAGGAGGTGGAGCAGCTAGAGGCCTGGCTTGCTTCCTGAAGCCAACAGATCATTGACGAGGTACACGAACTGAAACTGTGTCTGACCCCACACCAACCTTCTGAGCATGAACACAAATGCTGGGTCACTTTCGCCTTCAAAATGTTGTGCAGATTCCTCTTGTAGCCAGGCTAACCTGGAACCTTCCTGGAAAGGGAGTTCTAGGAAACAGTTCTTGCTCAACTATGCTGACAACAAAAGCCACCACAATTTACATGGATATTTTCTTCTATTTCTTTAATTTTATTCTTTCTGCATAATTATGTTTGAGGTATGCCTCTTGTAAATAACATATATCTGGATTCTTCTTTCATACTATCTAAACTATCTTTCTTTCAACTATCATGGTTTAATACATTTACATTTATTGGGATTTAAGACTTTCATTAATTTAAAAAAGAATTGTCTTTCGAAAATGAACTAATATATATACTGAAGATAATTCATGCTTTGCATTTCTGAAGTATGTGCTACACATAACTTATTACTTACCACTTCTCCAGCCGAGGCAGCCAACATATGTGTCACAGGCATCAAATGTGAAGAAGAATCAGTGTGCAAAATCCATTTCACATATTCATAGGTGACAAAAAAGGCAGCAGCTGAAATTTAAAACAAACCAATCTTTCACAAAGCTTAAATATCTACACAAACTGTGAATGTTTCTCAAAAAAAAAATTATAACTCAATTATTAACTTATGAGACGATAAAGATAATATTAAATATGAATAATATATATTGTTTGTTTATATTTATAAATATTTCAAGTATAAGTAAAAATAATAAAGATATAATAATAATATGTACTCTTCCCTGCCATCCCATCACTCTTACAGATTTCACTGAGCTCATGTTACACGCTTGACCTTGGATTTCCAAAAATGCAGAAGACATGATCCCTGCTGCCATGAGGAACCCTAACAGCTAACCTGGCATTTACCAATTTGTACTGACAAGTCACTTAACACTTTTTAATAAGAGTTTTAGAAAAGGATATGAATATCCATGATCCAAAATATCTTTACATATGATCATAAAATAATCAACTACACTGGTTTACAGACAGGTTAAAACTGCAAACATACATCTCAATAAAACACCTATTCCATTATGCTTTATTGCTGGATACTCAAAATAACCATGGCTACTTTTTACTACCTCAATTCACCTTTACTTCAAGAAAACAATCAACTACTTAATTAAAACTGAAAATCAAAATCTCTAAAAAGCTACCCCATCAAATGAACTAGCAGCACAGGAAGGCTTTTAGACTTGCCATGTACTGTTAATCAAAGATGTTTATCAGTCACATAAAAGATTTGGCATGAAAGATAAATACATGGCAAAATCATCTTTCAAAGGTCATTTGAACATGTCACAGCAAAGTCTGAAATACTCAGGAAAAGAGTTTGAGAGTGAAAACCAGTTCTCCACAGTCAGTAAGCTTGTAACAAACACTCCTCAGCAGCTCACAGACAGGAGGCCAGAAGAGGCGGCACACTGTCCCTGGATAATTAAGGACCGAGCAGGCAGCTGTATTTAATTTAGTTAATGCAGGACCTAATTCCCACCTGCAATTCTTAATTAGGCTGGTCCTATTTTGGCCCACTCACTAAATGGGCTAGAACAGGGGTGCCCAATCTCCAGCATCTAACACCTGATGATCTGAGGTGGAGATGATGTAATAATATGAGAAATAAAGTGCACAATAAATGGAATATGCTTGAATCATCCCAAAACCATCCCCCACTCACACACCCCTGTCTGTGGTAAAATGGGTCTTCCATGAAACCGGTCCCTGGTGCCAAAAAGGTTGGGGACCACTGGGCTAGAATATTACCAATCAAATTCAGTTCTAAGTTCCTCCTACTGGACATCGCACCACCCACCCCCATCCCCCCCGAGTGAAAAAAAGCAAAAAAACTGTGGTTTCTCTACATTCCTTCTACATTCCCTTCTAAACATATACTACGTATGAATCTTGACTGCAGTTCTTTTCCTCTCTTCTTGCAGCTCACACTTGCAGCCCAGTACCCACTGCACAATACGTCCTCAAAAAAACCTACAACAGCTATATATTAAAATGGTGTATTGTATTCTAAAGAGAACTTGAACCAATAGCAGAAAATGTTTAAAGTTCCTCATAAAGAGTTTCAATTCACTAAAAATTTGCAGAAGAACAGCCATTTCTGGAATGCTGGCACTCTTTTTATCCAGCCTCTCCTATTCAATGATGTTCTGTAGAGGGCAAAGTAAAGCAGTCCGAGAACATCCACTTTCTCAAACATACAAAAATTCAAAACCACGTTCTCTATGTGAACTCCTGCTCACAAGAAGCTAAACCAGTCCTGTGAGCTTGATGGAGGCCCAGGCACCCTGCAGACCATCACTAATGCTTCATCTACCAACAATCCCTACATAATATGTAAGAGAGAAAAATTTACAACAGTGAAGGAGACAAGGTAAGGAGGAGCACCCAAAAGATAGGGACTTAGTAACATACTGATATTGCTTTGCAATTCCCTAGTTCAGAGGTTCCCAAACTTGTCTGCATAATAAAATTACCATGGGATATATATTTCTTTAAAAATCCAAAGCCAAGGCCGCACCTCAGACCAACTAAATTCCATACCTCTGAGAGTGGGTCACAGGCAGCAGTACTTTCTTTAAAAAAAAAGAAAAAGAAAAACTCAGATGATCAGGAGACTGAAACACAGGCCTATCTCCCACTAACAGAGCTATGTTTGGCATGGAGTGTGTGCTAAATGGTGACTTGCTATAATCGATTACTGAAAATTTAGGCATAAAAGAATTCAAAGTGAGTGTGAAAGTCACTTAGTCATGTCCGACTCTTTGCAATCCCATGGACTATACAGTCCATGGAATTTGTCAGGCCAGAATACTGGAGTGGGTAGCCTTTCCCTTCTCCAAGGAAAAGAATTCAAAGATAACTTCAAAACAGTTGGCTGTTCTAAGGATGGCTCGGGGAAAGGGAAGAAGGGATAAACGGATAAACTAAAGGACCAAAAAGATCGGCACTACAAATCTTTATGTGAATACTGTACTTTTTACAGATGGACATTTCAATGTCAAGTAAACAAGGAAGAATTTCTAATAAAATACACTGCAAAAAAGAACTCAAACCTTAGAATTTAAGAATCTTCTGTCATGATGTTTGGTAGAAATCAACACAATACTGTAAAGCAATTATCCTTCAATTAAAAATAAATCAAAAATTTTAAAAAATCATTTTAATTTTTATTTTTTATGGAACAGTGAGTGGTTTTGTGAGTGTGTGTTTGATGGTAGTGGTTTTCTGTTTGCTCAGTGTGAGTGCCAATCAAAGCATCAGTAAACAATTATCAAAATAAGTACCCGAAAAAAGGGTACACCAACAGGTGGATTAAATAAAACAGGTTTACCTGCTCCACGAGACTCCCCGAGGCAGAAGTCACTGAGGTCAGCTTCACATCTGAATCACCTGGGAAGCTACTAAAACTCCTGATACCCAGGCAAAGCCAAGACCAGTTAAACTTCTCACAGAGACACAGACAACAGCGTTTTGTAAAACTCCCCAAGAGATTTCAGTATTCAGGCAAGGTTGAGAACAACTACTCCAAGGCATCACAATCAACGTTAGAAGAACACTTTAAGGATTCTAACTAGGAGTTCTGTCAATGAAAACCACTTTCAAAAGATTGCTCGTGGTTTTGTTTTTTTGTTGTTGCTGTTTAGGATGGCATATATACCACTAGTTGAGTCAAAAATAACGGATTAATGAATAGAAAACAAATTCCAAGTATCAACTACATTAAACATAAGGAATTCTATCTAGGGTTGGACCACATATTATTCTGAAAATAAATCCTATTAGCTTGGCTTTATATAAAGCAATGATAATATCAATATAATTGTTACCATTAGGAAAGGATCCAATAGCAGTAGAAGGAACTCCAGCGTATACTCCATAAAAACCACCGGCCTTATAAAATCCCTGGGGGCTCTGCAGCCTGGTTTTAATGGTATCCAGAGGAAATAATATCAAGTCAACAGAGACACCTGCTATTCCACCAGCCTTAAAGAAAAAAAAAAAAAAGAAAGTTACAAAAAAATAATATGTCATTTGAGGGATGGGGATAAGAAGGTAGTTTTTAAAGCATATTTCTTTCAAACATGGTTTTAAACTTCACCAGAGTACTTTGGTATAGTCAAAAGACCTCCTACCTAAATCTACAGATTTGTCCTGGGAAAATAACCACTACTGTGCTATACTTTCAAATTGTAAATTTTATATTTTATATTCAGTTTTAAACAAATGTTTACCGATTTTTAACAATTTTTATATTAATTTTAAATTCATTTTTAATGATTTCATAGGGTTCAAAAAAGTGAAATAAACCTCAGAAAAGAGTTCAAAGTCTCCTTCCTTATCCTGTAAAACTGAGGTAACCACTTTTATTGGTTTCTTATTGTATCCGTCCTAAGTCACTCTAGGTATATATACAAGCAAACCCGAATATGAGGAACTTCCCTGGACATCCAGTGGTGAGGCCTGTGTGCTTCCACTGCAGGGAGCACAAGTTTCACCGCTGGTTGGGGAACTAAGATACCACATGCTGCGCAGCCAAAAGAATGCATAAATAAAAAACAAACCAGTAAATGGTAAATTTTTAAGTAAAAGATGGTTTGCAGCACTGTGTTTTTTTATTTGACAGTTTTTCTCAGTGATCTTTCCAAAGCATACCAAATGTTGTATTTTTGGCCTTTTTAACTGAGTAGTGAATCTGCATTTAAAAAAAAACTGTTTCGAAATTTCCATTCTAAATGGGTAATGCTACCTGTGAATCTAGATCCACATTTTAAGAATCACGTGGAGAAGGAAATGGCAACCTACTCCAGTATTCTTGCCTGGAAAAGTCCATGAACAGAGAAGCCTGGCAGAGGCTGCAGTCCATGGGGTTACAGGACTGAGCACGTGTGCACGAGGGTGGAGGGAGATGGGTTGATAGCAATAAAGTGGTAGAAATTTTAAAAAAAAGAATCACATATCTGAGGGTTCTTGATATTTTTTTCAACTTTTTGTATATTGGAAAATTCCTTGATAAATTTTAAGAGAATAAATGAAAAAATAGAGCTAAATTCCTAGAGGGCATTAAACCTGCCCCAAACGCATCATCTCCCAAGAGACCCCATGTTGCTTTAGGGAAGGTGCACTTTAAAAACTGATTGAAAACCAAGTCTGCTCCTTGTGATTACAGTAAAGCATAGGTAAAGTAGAACATTTAAAAAACTGGTTACAGCTGAGTCAAAGCAAAAAGAAACCCAGAAAAACAGAAGCTCAGAGACAGCAGAAGAGAAAGGTCAATACACAAGGTCTAGAGGTACCATTTAAAGACATGAATCAACACCATTTTATAGCAAGTAAATGGAAGAATTATGAAGCAGCAATATGGTTCCTATATAGTTATTTTTAAACTGAATTGCTAACTTTATCTTTTGAACTTTGACCTATGTGAATATATTACCTATTCAAAAAGTAAAAGCAGACATTAAAAACTATATATACCATGACACAGAAAAGAGGAATCAATACTATTCAAACATACAGGCAGAGTTCAAAATCATCTGTTCTTTCCATCCTTTAGGGATTACAAAGTGCTCAGGTGGTATAAGGGTTAGTACCTAGCAAACACTTTCTGCTCTACTTGCCATGCACGATAAAACCACTGCAAGAGTTCACTGAAAAAATGAAATTATTCAGATGAGAAATGAAATAATCTTTTTCAATGAGCTAGCATAGGTCAATTATTAAAAATTAGTGTACACTACCTTGAAAGGCATGACAGACCCATGCAGGCCACTCTGCAAATGACCTAAAAAGTTGTCACGAAAAGAACACAGAGATGTGCCAGTAGAGTATCAAGTGTGAGTAGGAAAAAAAAAGACAATGTGGAATATCTTTCTGGATATAAAGAAATCATCTAAGCCACAGGGCAAAGGTCACAATTAGGAAAGTTAAAAAGAAAAATAAAAGTTAATTTTTTCAACATTCTTCTCACTTATTCTTTAAGGACTTTATAAATTCAATATGTAATAAAATATTTTGCATGCCTCTTCATTTTCTCAAAACACAAGGAAAACTAAAATTCTTGTGAGAATGTCTGATATGACTGATTTCTTTAAAAATATGCTGCACTTCATTCTAATTTTCTCTTTAATCTTAGGAAGGGGTTCACAAAGATGCTTGCTATCTACTGCTAAATTTTAATCAGTAAGTTAATTACTCTTTTAATCTATTTGGCTACTTTGCATGCATTGATTCTCCAGCCCTTCTTTCATCAGAATTCTTGTATACTGAGAGTAAACGATCAGATTCAATCTACTTATCTAGCAAATCATGAATCAAGAGCTACTAACTTCTTCTGCGGATTTCAAACTTCTGTAACTCAAGTATCATGTAAATTCATGAGACTGGAAAAAAATACAGCTAACAGGATTAAGAATACATATATATTTAGACACACAGCAACATGTTTAAGATTTTTTTAAAAACCTTAAACCTTAAGGAATGCTTATAATTTTACATCAAGTCAGCATCAACTGAATCTTAAGGAACTCTACCATTTTTTTTCTTCAGCCTGAGAAATTATTTATGATCACGTATCAAAAAGGTTACCAAAGGATTCAAGATTTATGGTAGCTTACACAGAAAATCCTAAGTACTAGACAAAATCCAAAAAGAACAGAACACAGATAACCAGCAAGCCTTACCTCACCGTAACAATTTATTGAGATCATGATACCATATATACCACAACCTTAATTTTAAAGTGTTACAGACAGCAAGAGTCTATTCAGAGCTTTGAAATATATGCTATGAAACCTTTATTTCTCCAAAGAAAGCTGGCAAAAACAGGAAAAACAAAAATCACAGCTATTCAACTACAGGACAAAAACTAAACCACCTGCCTAATTTAACTAAGCAAAATGATCACAGGCCCCTAGCCTAGACCACAACTAAGAACAAGAAAAACATTAATATGGCTTTTCCGGAGAACATCCCTCCCTGACATTCTCGGTTTTCTCCACAGTGAAATGGCCACCAGTGACTTTAACCTCCTCAATGCAAAGCTGTGGCTTCCTATGAGACCTGCCTTCTTCCACACCCTTCACCCACTCTCCCTGCAGCACTTCTTGACCCTCTACACTAATGGCAGAGTTGTCTTTGTAAAACAGATTTCCATGCTCTTCAAAGCTTCCAAAAGCCCTTAGGATGAAAAACAGAATCACAGTACAGCCTGCAAGCCTCTAGAAGTTCACCACCCCCCTCCCCCACTTCTCCACCCCCAACTCCATCATTAACGCTTTGCCAGGTACCTTCTTGCCACCATGACCTTTTTCCTCATTAATCTGATCTCACTCATTTCTAGGACTGTGTACATGACACTCTTTAATCCTCCAAGTCTGCGTTTAGACCCTCTTGTTCTACACTGATTGGAATTTTAATCCTATATTTGAGCATCTGACCATTTCTTCAAAGTTTGTGCGTGTCCCACCAGACTGTAAGATCCATACCTGTTTTGTTCACCAATATGTTCCCAGCACCAGTACACAGTAGGCAGTAGTAGGCACTTAATAACTATTAGAAGAATACATGAATTAATGACTGTAACAAAAGGTTACTAACCATGTTTGGGGAGGAGGGTGGTCATTGTCATTGAGTTTTATTTTTTGAGGCCAAGCAGCATGCAGGATCTTAGTTCTCCAAGATGATTCTCTCTCAGTAATACCTCAATTCATTTCTTTCACAGCATCTTATGGTAACGCTTTGGTTTGTTTGCATCAAATCTCCAAGGGCAATCACAGTACCAGTAGGCAGAATATATGGCAGAGAAACTGCACATGAAATGAATTCAGCCAGAGCAAAACTTTCCTTGAAACTTCTACCAATCAATCCTAATTTTACTCTCTGTAACTACACTTTAAAAAGTATGCATATGTACCATTATTTAATAAATCCTAAATAAATTTTAAAACTATGTTTCCTTCCTTAACTGACACCTGCTTTCAGCAACTGCTACTGTTGTTGATTTAAGAGACAGTCTTAAAGAGCAATAAGGGGCACGAAATCCCATGTTACTTTTACCTGGAATCTGAGCTCAGACACTAACACACATGAAACGTACCTCACTTGTGTGACTTCGGACAAATTATCTAACATATCACTCCTCAGTTCCCTCACTGGGAGAACTAGGAGAAGACTTCCATTGTTGGTCAGAATTAAATCAGATGCTATACCTAAGAAGCTTACCCTACTTCCGCACAGAGCAATGCTCTCACAAGTACTACCGCTATCTCACGAGCTGTACAGGAAAACGCCTTCAAAAGTGGTAAAGCCTCTCTCTGCATCTCTAAAACCTAGCTTCCACAGATCTCAACAAATTTGGATTCAAAACCAACGTTCCACACGTCTGAGTAAGATCCCCCTTCCACATCTCTCCATACCACGCTGAAAGTAACCCTCAACGTCAATTAGGCTAACAATCATTTCCCTCTTCAGCCTCCACCACCAGAACAGGTCTATTTTGTTCACCATGTTATCTCCCACACCTGCAGAAAACATTTGATAATTGAATGAAGAAAGCCCTCTGGGTCTCCATTTCTCAGGAAAACTTTTGTAAAGACATTTGTCTGTTTTCTGCCTCTACCCACTCTCCCACAATGAAAAAACAGGCAATCTGTCTGGTTCACCACTGTATCTAGTAAACCCTACTGGACCTGTTTTCAAAATATTTATTGAAGGGCTTTGGCAGGGCGGTGGTTTTTTAAGACACGTTGATTCTTTTTCTTTCCTATTATACACCACTGACTGCATAGCGCGGCTATTTGAGCTCATCAGTACATACCTAAAGCCTAGAAAAATACTCAGACGCAGAATAGCCGATTAACTGTGTATTGAATGAATGGAAACATCATTTTCCGAGAATAAAAAAGATACAGCAAAACAAAACTACAGTCTTGGCCAACAGGTCTGGAAGCGGCTTGAGCGTCCTTGTGAATATTTCATTAACTGCCAAGTTCTCCAAAGTGTGGTTACCGTATATAATTGTATATAATTAAAGCTTTTCTTTTTCCTTTAAATAAACCGCGGTGCGGAGGACGAGTGAAGAATCCCACCGCTAACCCACTCCTGTCCCCTTCTGGCATACAGGTAGCAGACTTAGGGACTTGACACAAGCCCCAGCGCGGCCCAGGACCCCGGCGCTTCCTCCCGGACCTGGTGACCGGTGACCCAGCGACGATTCACCTTGCAAAACCGGAAGGAGGTGCTAAGACAGAGAAGACACCACAGGCTCCGGTGCAGGACTCCGGCACTCCTAAGGCCCTGTACTCACCACCAGCGAGGCTATGAACCCAGGCCGGTCCATGGCCCCATAGACTTGCTCAGGGTTATAATTCAAGGCTGACCAGAGGCGAGTCACGGGCACCTGACACTGGGCGCCGCCATCTTGGAAGCCGCCGGCACTTCCGCGGCCACGTGAGGTAGAACCACAACAATTACACGTGCAAACGGGGAAGCTGCGCCGGGAGGAGTGCCTGGATGGAGGGGCGGAGTCAGGAAAGGGTGATCTAGTCAAGTCTCGCGACTCTTCTCTGCCTCCAAGTCCGACAGCTTCTCAGTAGGCTAGATGGAGGAACTCTCGCGAGCAAATGAGCCTAGCCTGAGAACCGGGCGCAGCAAGCCCCCACCGCCGTGAGCGCAGGGTGAAGCCAAAGCGTTAACTCAAAAGAGGCGTGGCTATAGTGGAAGGCGTGGCCATGCAGCTGCCGGGCTAGTTTCTGGGGAGGCCTGTGGCTTCCAATGGTATTTCTTTTTGCTTTATCGTTTGGCTTCATC
Source organism: Muntiacus reevesi (assembly GCF_963930625.1). Lineage (NCBI taxonomy): Eukaryota > Metazoa > Chordata > Mammalia > Artiodactyla > Cervidae > Muntiacus > Muntiacus reevesi. The sequence goes on from NC_089252.1 coordinate 93,763,900, forward strand.
TGTAGAAATTTTGTCTGACGTTTCCATAAAACAGACTCATCATTAGAAAATTATTAACTATAGAAAAGCACTTCAAAAGTTTCCTTCTTGAGATTTCCCTGGTGATCCAGTGGTTAAAAATCAGCTTGCCCATGTAGGAGACACAGGTTCTATCCCTGGTCAGGGAACTAAGATCCCACGGGCCAGCCGGGCAACTAAGCCTGTGAGCCACAACTATTGATCCCACAGGCCACAACTACAGAAAGCCCAGGTGCAGCAACCAAGTGCCACATGCCATTAAAAATATATTTTTTTTAATTCCTTCCTTGAGTTAAAAATTAGCATCCTCTACTTCTCCTTGTTGTTGTTCCATTTCTAAGTTGGGTTGGACTCTTTTCGACCTTAGGGAATGTAGCCTGCCAGGCTCGTCTGTCCTTGGGGTTTTCTAGGGAAAAATAATGGAGTTGGTTGCCATTTCTTCCTCCAGGGGATTCTCCCGGTTCAGGGATCGAACCGGGGTCTCCTGTGTTAGCAGACAGATTCTTTACCACTGAGCCACCAGGGAAGCCCCCACATCTTCTTACGGACAGTTTTTGCACCTAATATTATTCACTTGTTCAGTTTTTCATTTGCTCATCTTGTTAGCTGTGGTACCAGTTGCACACCTCAAAGACCACTTTAAGTACTTAATATAAGCTTCTCGGAGTGGAGAGTGACTTTACATTTTTTAAATAAATACCTTCTAAGTTTGCTTCTATTAAGGGCCAACAACATCTCAGATAAGGTGCTCTAATACAGATGCTTTGTAAGGTGAGCACCGTTGCCATCCTCATTTTACAGAGAATCCCGGTTCTACAACTCGTACAGAAGCTGGCCCAAGGCTGCAGAGATCACAGAGCACCCAGGCTTGAAATTTTACTCCTCATCTTTCCTCAAACCCTGTGCTACAGCCTTAGCAGGCTCTGTGTCTGCCTCTCTTCCCTGTGTCTTTCATACCACTGCTACAGTCTTTATTCTCTTCCAGTGGAAATGACCTAGACATGATTAGCAGAATACCTTTAGCGTTTCAAATTCTGAACCTTCAGGAATCTGAGAGTGGCTTACCTGAGCAGTTTTGTTACTGAAAATTGAAAAGAGGCCAGACAATAAATTCAGTTAAGCCTTTTCTTGGACTCATGCTGCAGCACAAAGGAGTGAAAATAAGTAACAGGTGCCCTTGCTTGCTCCCTCACAGATGGTGGGGAGGGGTGGGGGTGGAGAACTGGTCCTTGGAGTGAGGCTGGGGGCAGATCCCGGGGTCAGGCTGGAGGGATGCTTTGGGCACCTCCTTGGAGGTGCTGTCTGCAAGGACCATGTGCAATACCCTGCTTTTGTTCCCAGCTCCTCAGATGTGATAGTTGGGTGTTTGGTCTTTTGTATCTTGTTCATAACTTGCCCCGGCAGTGCATGCATCAGTTATTTTTAGTCCCTTATAGTTTCTTTACTGCTTGAGGAGATGTTTGTAAAGGTGCTAGCACTGCTGCAGAGTCCCAAGTCCCAGGTCCCAGCCAGTACCTGAGCAGGACCCTGCGAGGCCTTCCCAGGATAGAGCCCCCCACCCGTTTCATCAGCCTGCCTCCTGTCTGTACAAAAACTTTTCAAAGAATACCTTTAATCAGAGAAGTGACAAAATGCAGAAAGAAAGGAAAACGGTCAAGCAAGACAAGATAGTAATACTTTGGCATTAAACAGTCAAGGGAGGACCTTTAGTTCTTCCTCAAAGACTATAGATAATATTCTAAGTCCTGTTCTTGGAGCTGTCTTGCAGATACTGAAATCCCCACCAGGTGGAAGAAGTTAACTGTGTGCTGCCCATAAGCATGTAACCCCAGACCAATTAAAGCCACAGGTTGATGATACTGACTCCTAATTACCTCACTACCAGTCAGAAGAATGTCCACGAGCTGATCACACGCTATTCCTTAAACATGATAAGACTCCTCACTACCCACTCCAGTGTGGGACTCACAGTCTTAAGGGCATTATTCTGCTGTTGCCCCTTGCTTGGCAAAGCAATAACACTATTTCACCCAAAGCTCTGTCTCTGAGATTTAATTCAGCACCAGTGGACAGAGGCTGAATTTCAGCAACAAGCCTGTCTCAGTTCAGACTCAGGGTCTCTCTGATAAGACTGCAGTCAAGGCATTGGCTAGGGTGTATCTGAAGAGTTGGTGAGGACTGGAGGGAGGATCCACCTCCAAAATGGCATCTTTCCATGACTATCAAATTAGTGCCAGCTTTTGGCAGGTGGCCTCAGTTCCTCACCTTATAGACCTCTCTCCAGGATTGCTTGAGTGTCCTCAGCTGGTTTTCCCCATGGTGAGTGACCTGAGAGAGAGTAAGACAGAAATGTTACATTCTATTGTACAGAGGTAAAAGCTCCATCGGTATTTCATGATGCCACTGGAAACCCTTTAGGAAATACAGATATTAGAAACATGACCTGGGGCCCCTGTTCCATGAAATGCTTACAGAAAGATCCATTACCAGTTGTGCATGACTTTTAAATGGAATATTACAATGCATTGTCATTGTCGCCACATTGCAAGGAGAGTATATACTCAAATCTTCTATTTCAAAAAAAATGGGAAATGCAATAACTACTGGTTTGCAGAAACATGTGAAATTATACTAATAATATTGTTTTCTTAAATTAAATCTACCTCTGTAAGCCAAGTTTACGATTAAACAAGTTCTGAAATATTTCTAGTATTTATAAAAATAAGCAAGACATCAAAAACAATATATCAGAAAACAAATTAGGGGACTTCCCTGGTTGTTCAGTGCTTAAGACCCCATGGTCCCAATGCAGGGGGCCCAGGTTCGATCCCTGGTCAAGAAACTAGATTCCACATGCCACAACTAAGAGCCGGTGCAGCCAAGTAAAAAAAAACTTAGGCCTACCTTAGGGGAAATAAAGGACATAATCTTTAACCAGAGCTAGACCCAAGTTCCAAGTTCCTGTTACTGATCTTTATTGAAAGATAAAGTAATAGTTAGAATCATTTTCAATACAAATATTCACATATCTCAACCCGTATGCAAAGAAAATACAAAATGTAAAAATTCTGTTTTAAACGACAGTCTTCTTTTTGAGTGAAGTAAGTCAGATAGAGAAGGAGAAATCTCATATGACATCCCTTATATGTGGAATCTAAAAAGAAATGATAAAAATGAAATTATAAAACAGAGAGAGACTCACAGACTTAGAGAACAAACTTATGGTTTCCCAGAGGAAGGATGTGGGGAAGGAATAGTTATAGGGTTTGGCATGGACATGTACACACTGCTAAATTTAAAATGGATAACCAACAGGGACCTAGACCTGTGTAGCACGTAAAACTCTGCTCAATGTTATGTGGAAGCCCGGATGGGAGGGGAGTTTGGGGGAGAATAGATCCATGTATATATATATGGCTGAGTCTCTTCCATTTTCACCTGAAACTGTAACAACATTGTTGATTGGCTATACCTAAATACGAAATAAAAAGTTAAAAAAAAAAAAAAGGACAGTCTTCTTTTAAGTGACAACAACAAGGTTATGCTTTCCATGTAGGTTTGTGTTTTCATTTCAAATGAGTGAGGGAAAAAAAAACAAGACTGTCCTTTCAATAAATGGCTTTGGGACAGTTAGATAACCATTTAGATGAAAATTATGTTTCATCCCTGTCTCATACTTTACCTCCAAAAACAGTTCCAAATGGGTTAAAATTCTCACTTGACATAATTCGACTATTAAACTATTAGAAGGAAAAGGTAAATATTTTAATATTCTTAAGGTAAATAAACAGGTTTATGCATGAGTTTTTTTTAACTAGGAAAAATATTTGCAACACATATGACAAGAATGAATTCTTAATACTAAATAGCTCCTATAAATTAAAAAGAAGGGACTTCCCTGGTGGTCCAGTGGCTAAGACCCCAAGCTCCCAATGCAGGGGGCCTGGGTTGGATCTCTGGCCAGGGAACTAGATCCCATATGCCACAACTAAGACCAAGGGCAGCCAAATAAATAAATATTTAAAAAAGAAAGAAAGAAAAACACCAATATCAATAGAAAGAAATGGGGAAAATTCACAAAGGAAGAAAAATAAGTAGCTAATGAACATGTGAAAATATTTTAAATTCCTTAATAACATTGAAATGGAAATTAAAACAATACGACATTTTTTAAACTTATCAAATAGGCAAAAACTTTTCTGGAGCGTGTGTTTGTTTAGTCGCTGAGTTGTGTCTGACTCTTTGCAACCCCATAGACTGTAGCCCACCAGGCTCCTCCGTCCATGGGATTCTCCAGGCGAGAATACTGGAGTGGGTTGCCATTTACTTCACCAGGGATATTCACGACACAAGGATCAAACCCTCGGCTCCTGCCACATATCCTGCATTGCAGGAAGATTCTCTTACCACTGAGCCACCAGGGACACCCAAGGTTTTTCTAGGGGGAGCATCAAAGCAACTTTTCTGGTGAGTGAGATGGCAAGATACCAAAGCCCTAAAAAATGTTTTTCATTCCTCGATTTTTCTACGTATTCCATTGTACTCTAAGGAACTATTTTTTTTAATCCATAGAAATATGACTCTAAGGATACTCATTTCACAGTTTTCCAGAGCAAAAGAAGAATTTTTCTACAACCAAAAATGTTCATCATTGCATGATTGAGATAATGTAGTTATAGTATCTATATGTATCTATTTAAAGCCATGATGTAGAAGAATCTTTAATGATACAGAAGGATGGTAAACATAAAAACAGTTGCACAGGGACCTGCTGGTGGTCCAGTGGCTAAGATTCCGAGCTCCCTATGCAGGGGACTCAGGTTCGATCCCAGAGGATCAGGGAACTAACTAACTTCCACATGCCTCATCTAGGTGTTCACGTGCCACAACTAATACCTGACATAGCCAAATAAGTAAACAAATAAAAATATTTTTTAAAAAACATTGCACAAGAGCACTTGCATATGTTGGTTTCTCTCTTTATGCCCCAGCAAATCCACTCTCTTATTTTCTCTTCTCTAATTTACTGTCCTAGAGAGCCAACCCATAGGAATTGCTCCCTGGTTTCCAATATGGTTTGGCCAATGAAAGTCATGGGCAGATGTGAGGATTGCTGGAGAAAGAGGTCAGGGTGATTGTCTCTGCTCCCTCCCTGTGCCTTCCCAGTTCCCTCCCATGGAATAGCTTCCACTCTCAGGCTCCCTTTTCCCCCCGCAGGTCTAGGGAGCATAATGGCTTCCCACTGTTGTCAGCACTGGCTCCCTTTTTGTACCTTATTGATTTTCCTAACACTGCCCAAGTTTCTCTTCAAAATCCCAGTTGGGTGCCTTCTGTTTGCTGCTAGAACTCTGACTGACAGAAGACACTCTAATCCAGTTTTCGGAAACATTTACATATTAATTATCTATTGCTGCAATAACAAACTACTCTAATAACTTGGCAGCTTAGACCTATAAATGTGTCCCATCTCAGAGTTTTTGTAGGTCTAAAATCCGGAAGTGGCATAGCTAGGCCTGGCTGCCTCCGAGTTCTCATTACACTGCAGTCATGCCGTCAGCCAGGGATGCAACCCCATCTGACAGCTCAAATGGAGATCTTCCTCCAAACTCACTCACATGGTTGTTGGCAAGATTCAGTTCTGCAAAGAATGCCGGAGTGAGCGGCTCCATTCCTCAATGTCTGTTAACTGGAGGCCTCCCTCCGTTTCTTGCCATGTGGGCTTTATATGTGGGAGCTTTCAACATAGCCCCTGGCTTCCATCAGAGAGAGAGCACCCGAAGACAGAAGCCACAATCTTTTATAACCTAATTACACTCAAAGGGAGGGGATTATACAAGGGTAGACTACAAGGCAGCGACAATCAATGCGGACAATCTTACAGGCAATATATCAATATGATTTACAAATGCACAGAAAAAATCTGTATGATGACTGGTTATCTTTGGGTACATTAAAAATGATTTCTATTTCCTTCCTGCATTACTGGCCATTTCTAATGAATAAATAGAACTGCTGTAATTGTTCATCATTTATTGTTGCTGACCCTTGAGCTGACAGCCACTCACATGATATTGCTTAATTTTTTTGTCTTTTCCATGGGCCAGTTTATATAAACCTGCCTAGATTTCACCAAGCATGAATCAATTATCTCCCATTATTGGACTTTGTTCAGTATTTTACCCAAGAAGCAGCTTTGGCTATGTTTCTAAAACATATATTAAAATAATCAGGATGAAATTTGCTCAGCTAATTTTTACATTCTCTGACAAAGATCTCCGCTTCATTGGATGTGCGGGGAAGAAAAGTTGCTCAGTCGTGTCCAACCCTTTGCGACCCCATAGACTATACAGTTCATGGAATTCTCCAGGCTAGAATACTGGGAATGGGTAGCCTTTCCCTTCTCCAGGGGATCTTCCCCACCCAGGAATCAAACCCAGATCTTCTGCATTACAGGAAGATTCTTTACCAGCTGAGCCACAAATTATCCTAAAACCTTGTGCCGTGTGCATTTACTGCCCATCAATTTGGCAAGCCTGTCGCACTGAAATCCAACAAAGACATGCCTTTGATGTAATCGCTCTCCTCTGTTCAAGTGGCAACTGATCGTTATGTCACCTGTGTGACCCCTGACACAGATGACAACACAAATGATTTTTCTCAGCCACTCACTACTGAGATTCAAGGGTAAATTGAGCTTTTTTTTTCTTTTTATTTTTCTCTGAAGTAGAGGAAATAATGGGAAAACAGAAATGGGGTCCATGATCTTCCCATTTTAGGAATTGAAAACAAAAATGTCCACCATTAAACCACAATCTTCTGGCTAATCACACATAAGAACTTTATTAGTCTTCAAATTAATTCTATCAGCAAGTGCTAACCACATTGGTGTCCATAACAGACTTTCTTCTTTCTAAACATCTGATCCTCCCAACTTCATTTTTTATCATGGTGTTCCTTGATTCTTACAATCTGCTAGGCTAAGAAGCCTGCCTCTTGTCCAATTTCTTAATCATCCTTGATGCCTAAACCATTGCCTAGTTCTTTAGAGGACTTCTTCCTCTCCTTTCTGCAGAACGACTTGGTTTAAACCTTCATAAATCAAAACTTAATGACTGAAAAGGTGATAAGAACCTTCTCCCAATTCCGTATCCCCATTTCCATTCATCTGGACAACTATGCAAGAGTAAAAGAAATAAAAAGGAACCATCTTATCTCAGGCCTTATGCAGATGACTGATTTCCCTATTTATTTTCTCAGTTAATTTAAGCTGCCGACCTGTGACTTAGATATTAAAATCAAGTCTGGGCTCCTGGTTTTTGAAAGGAAAACAGTAAAGCCCAAAAGGAAGTCATTGACACTTTGAAAGACAGTTTGGCAGTTTCTTACAAATCCAAATGTAGTCTTAACATATAATCTGCGAATTGTGCTCCATGGTATTTATTTCATGTATTTCAAATCAGTCAAAAACTTATGTCCACTCAGAAATCTGCAAATTGATGTTTGTAGCAGCTTTATTCGTAACTGCCAAAACTTGGAAGTAACCAAGATGTCATTCAGTAAGTAAATGGATAAATAAACTGTGGTCTACCCAGATAATAGAATGGTATTCAGTGTTGAAGAGAAATGAGCCATCAAGCTGTGAAAAGACATGTGGAACCTTAAACGCATGCTACTGTTTGAGAGAAGTCAGTCTGAAAATGCTGTATACTGGATGATTTCCAACATTCTGGAAAAGGCAAATTGAGACAATTCTACTTGATACTATAATGGTGGATGCATGTCATTACAGTCTTGTCCGATTCTTTTGCAACCCCATGGACTGTAGCCCACCAGGCACAAATACTAAAGTGGGTTGCCCTTTCCTTCTCTGGGGGATCTTCCCAACCCAGGGATCAAACTCACGTCTCCTGCATTGGCAGGCGGAGTCTTTACCACTGAGCCACCTGGGAAGCCCATTACTTATTACCTTATGTCAAACAAACAGCAGTCCTCCATTCAAAAGGACATGACCTTTTACTCCTCTGAGTTAGCAGCATGAGTCCTAAGTGAACACTTTAGGCTTCATGCTATACTGAATAGTAATCTTCTCCATCCATCCCTGGGTGAACCAATTAGAGCTCAAAAAATCACTTTAAAAAGGTGACTTAATACCTTTGTCATTTCTCAGGTCTAATGTTACTGACGTTGCAAAATGGCCTCTGTTCCCCCAAATAATCACAAGGGAGTGTTGTGTCACTTACGTGCAAGTCCCATGTCCTCTGCTAATTTTTAGTTCCTCTTGCAGGTTTTATTCCTCAACAGACATTTAATATTCTTACCTGAATCATTGGGCCCAAGGCTACTGCTTCAACCTTCTGGCCTGCCAGGCACCTTTCTCTGCTCTGGATCCCCCAGGGAAGTTGATCTTCTCCACACCTTCTGCCTCAGGGCTTGTATACAAACTCAACCCCCACTTCCACACCTTTCCTTCTTCCTTGACCTTTACTAACAGCTCAGCTTATTGTGGTTTTCTAAGACGTTGTCTTCTCTGTCACATCGCCCTCATCATACTGTATTTCTCCTATAGCTTTTCCCCCACACTTACCACAATTTGTAATTCTATGTTTGTATGCTCATCTGTCTCCACCACTAGATTATAGAAGCCATGAATGTGGACTTCTCTCTCAGTCCAGAGATTAAGAATCCGCCTTGCAGTGCAGGAGATGCGGGTTCCTTCCCTGTTCAGAAAACTAAGATCTCACATGTCACGGAGCCTGCAGAGGACAACTAAGACCCAATGCAGCCTAACAAATAAAAATAAAATCCATGAAGACAAGGTCCACGTCTGTCAAGTTCACCACTGTACGCAGCACTAGACACATAGGAGAAGTTCAGTTGTTGGGAGAAGGAAGAACAGACAGGAGAGAGGAAGGGAGGAAGGGAATGAAGGAGACCATAAGAAACAGTTGCATCTTCAGGCATGTAGCAAAGCTGATGTGCATTGGGAAGAGTCATCAGGCAGCCAAGACTTCTGGAGACCAATTCCAGAGGGTCTGTAATGCTATGTGAATCTTCAGGTGTTCTTTCCTCCAGAAAACTATTCCTCCTGTATGTCTGAGGGTTGGAAAGCAAAGGATGTCAATTCAGAGCATGTGATCCTGACAAAGGAGCATATGTAACCCACACAGCAATCCCTAGCCTAATTTCCCTGATCCGTGCCCTCCCAGACTTCACTGTCATTGGCCTGCAATGGTATTCATTCAAGAAATGAGCTCTCCGGACTTCCCTGGTGGTTCAGTGGCTAAGACTCGGAGCTCCCAATGCAAAGGGTCTGGGTTTGATCCTGGTCAGGGAACTAGATCCCACATGCTGCAACTAAAAAAGATACCACATGCCATAACTAAGACCCACTGCAGCCAAAATAAATAATTATTTTTTTACAAAAAGGAATGAAACAAGCTCTCTCAGTAGCACAAGTGAATCCAACCAGTGCAATGAGAAACCAGTTGTACTGTGACCTGGTTGGAAATATAGAATGGCCATTTCACAAAAGCAGGTAAGCATCTCTCTTTTTAAAAGTCATTGAGATGATCGATGAGATTGTGTTGCTTGCAGATATTAAACAAGAAGACTAAAGAAGAACCTAGATTTAAGAAAAAAAAAAGAATCTAGATTTTATCTTAGTAAATCCAGAGGAAAAAATCATTAAAAATAAGCTTCAAAAAAGCTAGAATACCATTGAATACCTCAGAAACAAAGTGATTTTTCTGTAGTGTTTTAATTATAAAATCTTTTCCCATCCAATATGTGGTTTACTCTCAGCAAGTACTCAGTGAGTACTCTACCTACACAAGTACTCACAGTATGCTTACTTTATGCTTGTATATAATGAATTTTTTAAAAAGTTTTTATTGAAATTTGTTACAATATTGATTCTGTTTTATGTTTTGGCTTTTTGGCTGTGAGGCAGGCAGGATTTTAGCTCCCCAACCAGGGGATCAAGGATTACGGGGATGCAGGATTAAACCTGCGTCCCTTGCATTGGAAGGTGAAGTCTTAACCACTGGACCACCAGGGAAGTCCCTACAATGAATTATTAATTCATGAAAAATAGGCAGAACTACTGTTGTGCTGATAAACTGTTTCAACAATTGATCAATAGTAATCAGTTCAGTTCAGTTCAGTCGCTCAGTCGTGTCCAACTCTTTGCGACCCCATGAACCGCAGCACACCAGGCCTCCGTGTCCATCACCAACTCCCGGAGTTTACTAAACCCACATCCATTGTGTCAGTGACGCCATCCAACCATCTCATCCTCTGTCATCCCCTTCTCCTCCTGCCCTCAATCTTTCCCAGCATCAGGGTCTTTTCCAATGAGTCAGCTCTTCACATCAGGTGGCCAAAGTATTGGAGTTTCAGCTTCAACATCAGTCTCTCCAATGAACACCCAGGACTGAACATCTCCTTTAGGATGGACTGGTTGGATCTCCTTGCTGTCCATAATAGTGAAGAGGAAAAGTTAAAATTTTTACATAACCTCCTGCCCTTTCTGCCTCTGGAACTCAGCTTGCTCCTTGCAAAGTCTAGATGACATAGGTCTCAGAAAGTGGGGACTCACAATACTAGGAACTGGAGCTCATCTCATTCACCCTTGTCCTACTCTTTGCAATTGCCCTAGCCCCTGCAAACCCGCAAACCCGCTTAATCATGCCTGTGGTGTATAAAAACTCTGTAACCCCTTTGTTCGGGGCTCAGAGGTTGGAGTGTTAACTCCTCTGGGCCTGCCGGCATAATAAACCTGAGTTCTCCACCTCTCCAAGTGTGGCGCTTGGTTTCTCGAGTACTGGTTTCTGCAAAAATAGTGGATGATTGTATTATACTATCTTTCTTCTCTACTTGTATTTCTTCTCAGCGTTTAAAATAGTCCTCTAAAAGAAAGTTTAGATGGACAAGAAAATTGGGACAGAACTTATGATCAAGATTTAAAATTATAGCAAGACACATATTTCTACAACGTATATTATGTGCCTATCTTCTTTTCCAAATATTTTACAATTAACGATGAGACTCATTTGTAATTTTTTTAAAAGGTTGATTTTAACTATGTATTTTTTTTAATGAAAGTTTATGTTGTTGTTGTTTAGTGGCTCAGTCATATCTGACTGCTTGTGACTCTGTGCATGGGATTTCCCAGGCAAGAATACTGGAGTGAGTTGCCATTTCCTTCTCCAGGGGATCTTCCCAACCCAGGGATCGAACCTATGGCTCCTGCCAAGTCTCCTGCATTGGAGGTGGATTCTTTTACTGCTGGGTCACCGGGAAAGCCCAAAGCCCATGAAAGTTTGTAGCATTTGTCAATTGCTTTAGGCAGGAATTTGAAGATGAGGGCCAAGTTTCATATGCATTGTATTCTTATTCATCAAAGAATCATGCAAAATATTGCAAGTGAATCATGCACAATATCGCATCGGGCCCTGGGCTGAACCAAGATCTGCCTTTGAAACAACTTCAGAGTATGTCTTCTTGTAGTTCTGTCTCATTGGAAATGACAAACTAAGACACACATGGAAGGTTTTTTCTGCCTTGTTTGCTATGAAACATCTAATTGTTGGGACAACACCGGACCAGAATGATCTGAAGGACTGGTAGAAAACTGAGACTGCAAACTCTCCGAACTAATGTGACACACCCATACCTTGTATGCATGGCAGCTATACCTGTCCGAGTAAGTGAGGAAGGCCAGAGGACGGGGAATTTGAATAGCAGCTGGGTCCCTCAGTGAGGTGTAGATGCTGTGTGTGTGGTCTATATCCATCTAAAAAGCTAAGAAAAGATGCTGTTAGGCAAAGTTTTCTGGATCTCCTGAGCCTGATGGCCATTTAGAATCTGTAACTAACACTGGACTGATCCAAACGTATTAACTGAAGTCCCTTTTTTCCTTGAAATGTCTTCTGTCTGATGCTTTACAATAATTTATTCACCCTTGCAAAAATAATATCTACCCTTCAGAGTTTTTTTTAATATAAAAGAAACTGTGTGAGGACTTACCTGATTTAGTGGCTGACTCCACACTCCCAATGCAGAGGGCCCAAGTTGGATCCCTGGTCAGGGAACTAGAACCCACGTGCTGCAACTAAGGGTTCAGAAGCCGCAACTAAAAATCCTGCATGCCGCAACAAAGATCGGGTGGGGTGATACAACTAAAACCTGGTGCAGCTAAATAAATAAATACATACATAAATAAAGAGAAACTGAGTGTACAGCTTTGCAGGTTGTGTACCGCATGGCTCCAAGAGATGACAATCACGAAGTAGTTCTTGTGAATGTTTCACGCAGTTCTCATTGCACAGCTCGGGGAGACAAACATTACATTCATTCTGTGTAACTGGCAAGCCTTGGAGCGGTAGTGCACAACCTACCTAGCCTTACATCTACCTCACTTTGAAGTTTGTTAATTCTAAAACTGGACCTGCCTTGGAGTAGAGAAAGTGAGGATTTTGCACTAAATGATACTGCTACTTGGCCCCATGGTTTGCCGGCAGTTGTAGTCAACAGTCCCTAGCACAATGACAGCATCTCAACTCAGGAATCAGTGTCTCTTGTCCTCTATCTGAATGCTCTCCTGCTCCGAGAGCTTGGTGGGCACCATCAAGAAGTGTAAGTAAATCAATGTTCCACCCTTCACTCTAACAGGGACATTTTGTACTTGTTCTACATCATTTCTCAGAGGTTCCCCAGGATAACTGAGCCCTAATCTGCTATTTTATGCACACTTGATCACTTTTTCCCCTTTCCTGTCTCACTTTTTCCACTTCCTCATTTGTGCTTCCAGGAAGTGTCTACCCCCAAAAACTACCTGCATCCAAGTCTTTGTCTCAGGGTCTATTGTAGAAGAAACTGAAATTAAGACAGATGCCCTTTGGAACAGATGACCTTAGTTGGTCCTGTAACCTGAGTGCTGGTCTGGGGTAAAACGCTCATTGGATGAATGAATGAATAATTCTCACACAGTGCAATGGACTGCCTCTACTGATCAGGAAGGTGCGAAGTGACAACAAATTAGGCAATGAGTTTTCATGCCTCAAACTGCATCTGTGACAGCGTGACAGGAAACTCAGCTGCCCATCACAGAGCCAACAAAGCGTGCTGCATTCCAGATGAAAATGACTGCTCCTTGAGCAAGCACTGACATATTTCACATTGTAAGTTTGAGTGGGGAGTAGTATAAGACCCTTTGTATTTATGCTATAGAAGGTCTTACTCCACCCCTCAAATTCTCTTCAAGCTCTTAGTAAAACAGCTGCAGACACCCCCAGTCTGATCTGGGACACAAAGCCTTGAGATAATCTAGCTTTGGAAAAATGACAAGTGCCTCCGCTTTCTAACCAGAGAAAGATATAAGACTCTGGGGATGAGAAATTATAAATCCACTTCTTTGTTCTTTAAAATCACTGCTTTATCTCTGAGCCTCAACAATGCTTTTTTTTTTTCTCCTTCTCTAATTCAGGAAGGAATACATGTGCAAAGAGTGTGAAATTAACAGAATGCATGCACAATCTCAATAAATAAACATGAAAACCTTTTTGTTGCACATCACTAGCTTCATTCAATTAGCATCATGTTAAAAACACTGTTGCATTGTCAACCTTTTGATTTGTGGAAAAACTAAATAAAACAAACAAAAAGCTAGTGAATAAAAAAAAAGCCTAAAATTCTTCTGTTTCCACCAGAGTACTCAGCCAAACATGAAAGCAGCAAAATCTATCTTCCAGAATTCTCATTTCCATCGGAGAACCCCTTTAGTCCTCCTGGTTAATACACTTCTCCCATCCAGTACCACAGTCTTCCTCTTTGCAGTCAACTAACTGTTCAGAATGTTAGCTGATACCTAAGGCAAGGAGAATGGTTTAACCCATTCATGGCAAACATATTACAAAAACCCTCACTTTGCTCATTGTGTACATGCAGACATTGCTCATCTATGGCTGAAACAACATCACACAGCTCAACGAATTGCTGCCAGCAGACAGAAGCTGTCAATAAGAATTGGTACCAGGAAGTCACTCCTTCAACTAATCTTTTACAGAACTCCAACTATGTTCCAGTCACTGTTCTCACTCAAGGAATGAAAATGAAAATGAAAAAGCAGTGTCCTTAATGACATGATAGAGTGGTGAACACAACAGACAGTATGTTCCTGTCTCTTGAGTATGAGGCATCAGCATTTTATTAAGTGATTTTGAAAACAGAAAACTCTGAACGTCCAAAAGAGTGAACCTACAGGGGTAAACGGTATGGGTGCTTTCGGCTGCATACACCATCTTGACATTTTCATTAAAGTTTCCAGCTCTAAGACGAGCAATTCTAGTACTGTATCATTAGGTCAATTATCTCATATTAATTACAAATTCAGACACAAAGGAAGGAGGTACATAAATTGAGTAGAGTAACCCTTTTTTTCACTTCTTCCCAACACCCTGCATGAGCACTGTTTGCCAGGTGCTAATCTGTGTATGAGGATACAAAGATGATTAAGTTCCTTTCTCTGCCATTGCACTGCTCAAGAGTCACAGGGCATGTGGAGGCGATCGTGACATTGTTTCTGACCTCCTCACCCTTGTAGCTTACTTGGCATTCAAGCTGGCTCTGACTCTAACTATACCCAGATCTTGACTCTGATGCCCACCCTGACCATCATACTACCTCCACCCTGGACCTGACCGTCACCCTACCTGGACTCTGATAATGACCCTGACCCTGATTATATACACCTTCACTCTTGTGTCGCACTGATACTAAATCTGACGCTGATCCCACCCTGACTTTCCTCCAAACAGTGACCCTACATTCCCACCTTGTCCTTGATCTTAATACTCACCTTTTTTCTGAAGCTGAACTCAGCTTTACCCCAGATTTGACCCTTACTTGGCCTCCCTCTGTTCCTGATTCCCACAATGAACCCACGAGTAACCTTGATGACAACCCGCCCTCAACACCCTGACACTGACCTAACAGTACACTCGCCCTCACCCTGACTCTGATTTCTACTTTCACTCTGACTATACACCCTTCATTGATCTTGACTCTGAGGTTGACCTTGACACACATTTTGACCCTGATTCTGAACCTGATCCTTTCTGTGACCCTGAACCTCACAGTCAAGCCTGTCTGTGATCCTCTTCTTGACACAAAACTTGGTCCTGACCCTCATTATTAACCTCACTGTGACCTCAACCCTACCCTCATCCTGAGCCTGACAGTCTCTGTCATCATGAACTACTTAATCAATACCTTGACCCTTTCCAGAGCCTGATACTGACCCTGATTTTTATTATGACCTGGGCTTGGATGTGAGCCTTGCCTTCATCAGGATGAGTTTGAATATGAAATCTTGTACAATCATACTCTGGTTTTATCAAGATTCCTTGTAACTCAAGATAAGAATATATTTTTGAAAACTATGTATACTTTTGAAGTTTCAAATTCATACTGCATGCTTTCAAATATGTTGTTTTGATTCGTGTTAAGATAGTCTACCTCAAAGTAAGAAAGTGAAGTTGAGAAGAACATGTGGTCCTCATTGATTTGCCTCAGAGTATAGGCTCAGTTTTGCTAATTCTAACAGTCATTAAGAATTTTCTTTAGATATGAAGGTTTTCTTTTCCTTTGGCTAAATAAAAGTAAGTTTTTATTTTTTGGTAACATCAAGACCATCATCTTTATTAGAGATGAAACTTTGATTCTGAGCTGGATTCTTTACACCTTATCTGTACACATACATACAGTTTTCAACTGTTTGTTTTAACTTGCAAAAAGAAGTTATTGTTGGAAACAATTCATAAATATGAGCTGTTTCACATACACAACTTAGGCAAGTCTTAAGTTTGAAGCTTGTTCAAACTCATAGGAAGAAAAAGCAGTTGAGATGAAATGCATTTGAGTTTTGCTTCTGTTTTTTCCTCACATAAATCTTGCATATGTATCAGTTTAGGCAAACGAGAAACAGTATTGAGAACAATTCACAAATCGGCTCAGCCTCACACAATCCTTTCATAAGAAAGTCCTTATTTCTCCTTACAGCAAACCAAGATAAACGTAGGACAGCAAAACAGATTCATTTCAAAGGTACACGCTTACCTCAAGTATAAAAGATATAAAACATTGTTTATAAACCATAATGACCCCTTATTAACTGACTCCTTATTTCTTAAATTATCAGTGATTTAAAATATGCACAAACTTTTGGGTGATAATACATATATATTTGTATTTGTCTTGTCAAAATTTTTAATTAATATGAGATAATGCTGACACCAAAAATTACCTGGATGGCTTTTAACTTTCTGTCCTCTAGGTGTCACTTATGACTACAGAAAAAGGAAGAAAAGAATGATTACTTCAATTAAAAATAATAATTGATGTAGTTGATTGAGAGATTCTATTAGATTTTCCATGTGTTTATTTTAAGATGTTGCTGCAGTTCATTCACATAATAAATGTAATATGATCTATATATTGCTTTATTTAGTAAACTGGCAATTAAATTACATTTTAGAGCTGTAAGTATAAACTTTAAATTACTACCTAATTACGAGTTTGTGTATCCACAAAAATACTGGATTATAGAACTGGCCCCGTTTTCTAACAACAGCCAGTCTACAGCAAACCCTTCACTTCCCTACACCTTCCCCAAATCACCCAGCAGAAGATCAAATTCTCTAAGAGTTATTTTTCTACCAGTCTCTTACTGAGACACCCTGTGGCACACCAGAGCTGCGCATTCTCCCTCCATGCAACCAGTAATAAGCCCAGTTATTCAACGGCAAGTGTGTTCCCAGGAGTCACTGATTCAAGGGCACTGAAATTAAATGCACACATGGGCATAGGCCTTGTGGGGTCAGCCTGGGGAGAGTTAGAATACCTTTTTTCTTACCATTTCAAAAATGTTAAAATAATAGAAAATAAAGACTATTTTCAGAAAAAAGCTGGGTGGTTTTAAACTTTCTACCCTCTGGGTATCTTTAATGTTTAAAGAAGAAAAAAGGAGTTGCTTACTTTAATTAAAGATACCAAGTAATTAACAGTATTAACTAATTAATGCTAATTTATATCAATTTTAATAGAAACTATTCTAGGTATAACGATTTCACAGATATACAGACCTATATATAGCGTAATTATATTTTAAAGTTATTGTCAGAAACTTGAAATTATCTGCTATTTATATGTTTGCACATATGTGTGTGCTTGAATTTATACAAATAAGTGTATATCAATAGACTCTTTACTAAAATGCATTACATAAATAATGTTAAGAAATAAATTTGAATTTAAGTCTTTCATGTAAAATTATTATTTTAATCCAGGATAAACAGAGGTTCCTTTTGTCACCAAATTATTGTTAGTTCTCAATGCTTTATGCATACTCTTCAACTATTCTGTTGAGATTCCCTTGCGTAGCCCTGACCTAATTTTACTTGTTAATGGTAAAAAAAAAAAAAAGCCATCGCAAACTTGAATCCAGGCCTAAAATATGGACCACAGACCAGCAGGTGGAGACACCCAGCGCGTGTGCTCCTGCCGCTGAAGCCAGCCCGCTGGCCTGCGCAGCTCAAGCGCACTTTCTGGAAGGAATAGGTAGTCACAATATGATGTTTATCTGAGCCTCGACCCTGCCTGCTGTGTCTTTCTTCCTTTTGAGGAAGGAGGAAGATGCAACAGATCTCCCTGTAAACCCTTATTCTTGCCGCTAACGGGCACTCCAGGGGCTGCGCAGGGCTCCCTCGCGCTGGAATTTGCAAAGACCCAAGGGCTTTTGAAACCTTAGTTGTTTTAGTTCTAAAATTCCTTTAGTCTTCTGGGTTGTTCCTGACTTGTAGGTGATAAGGACAGTGGAGTTTCTGTGTAAAAGCACTTAATCGCAGTAATAGTGAAATGAGTATCTCAGTCATTGAAGGAATAAGTGGCAATTCCCCTGGTGGGAAAACAAAACCCACCCCCTCCCAACCCCACTCCACCCCAAGTTTGGGCATAACTCTCCAGCAAGGAAAAGCTTAGATGCACTCTGACAGTAAATGTACAACAGAAGCAACAAATTCCTAATTTACTGCAAAATGTATTTGTATGAAGTCCATTCGGAAGTATTTAAAGGACCCTGGGGCTCTTGGTTCCTGTTCTGGATCCACCCACCTTGACAGTTTAAGGGTTGCATGGTTGGCAAGTAAGACTTGTTTTGGAAACATCCCTGGTGCCTGCTTGTAAAATTAGGCCACTGGTGATGATCTGATACTGTTGCAAATTTATCTTTGCTTCCTGGGCAATGAAGAACTGTTGTTGAACTCCCTTCTGCAATTGTTTTGGCATAATCATCCATCCAGAAATGTAATGAACATCCTAAATTGAATTAGGGATGTGTTTCTGACATTTTTTTAATTTCTCAAAGATTTCTCCTGTCTGCATGATTATAAGAGTATTTATCTAGGTAAAAAATAATTTTTTTAACATAGTAATGGTCTGCTGAAGCGTTGCTATGAGATTCTAAGTCTTAGTCTTTGACCTTTTATTTTTCATTACAGCTATTTTCCTAGGTACTAACAAGTACCTAAAAGTGCTTTAATGTATTGTCCACTTTATTTAGATTTTTCAAGGTTAGAAAAATCTTTTTTTTAATATATATATTTATTAATTTATTTGGCTGCACTGGTTCTTAGCTTCAGCATGTGGAATCCTTGATCTTCACTGTGGAATCTTTTTGTTATGGCACGCAGGATCCTTTAGTCCCACATGCAGAATCTTTGGTTGCAGAATGCACTCATTTGTTCCCTGACCAGGGATTGAACCTGGGCCCCCTGCATTGGGACCAAGGAATCCTAGCCACTGGACCACCGGGGAAGTCCCAGAAACACCCTTGTTTCTAAGCAACTCTGAATATGTGAACTACCTCAAGCATTTGCACTTTTATTTTTTGAGAGCAGGCAACCACGAATGAGGACAATTATGTTAGTCATCTGAACTCATTTATTTGTGGAAGTTGTCAGTCTAAAGGATGACTTAACTTTGTTAAAAAGGATGATTTTTAACTTTGAACAAATTGGGTCAATGCTATCCAGGGGACTTGCTGAGAAAGTGGTTGAAGAGTATGCAAAAAACAGAAGCATTAATAGTTAACCAGCAGTTAACATTTGGTGACAAAAAGGAACTTCTGTTGATCTGGGCACAAAGTAATAATTTTACAGAAAAGGCTCAAATTTTAATAATATTCTTTGGGCACTTTACTTGTGTAACAAATTGTAGCAAAAGATCCATACCTGTTCTGTATGCACCAAGACATGCATGCCTAGGTGTGTTCACTCAGCTGTGTCCGACTCTTTGCAACCTCTATGGACTGTAGCCTGCCAGGCTCCCCTGTCCATGGAATTTTCCAGTCAAGAATATTGGAGTGAGTTGCCATTTCCTCCTTCAGGGGATCTTCCCAACCCAGGGATCAAACCCACATCTCCTGTGTCTCCTGCTTTGGCAGGCGGATTCTTTACCCCCTGAACAACCTGGGAAGCTCAAGAGACACATAGATATAAAACATATGAGTAGATAATTTAAAGTTTTAAACTTTAAACTATAATTGTCAGTATACTAAATAAAATATCTTAAATTTATCTTGTTTTAAAAATAAACAGAAAATCGCCTCTTATGCATACACCTGTATCTCTGCAGTGCTTGTGTCCACACCAAGTACTTTCTGTAAATAATCCTTCCTTTCTTTTTTCTCTAAACATAAGGGACACCTAAAGGACAGAAAGTTAAAAACCATGCAGGTAATTTTTTTATAAGCATTTATGTCATATTAATTAAAGGCTCTGAGAAGGCAAATACAAACAAAAATGTATTATTCATCAAAGATATTTGTATATTTTTTAATCCATGGACATTTTAAGAATAAAGGATTGATTAAAAATTACTTAGTAAAGAGTAAATTTTTATCTTTTTGTCTTTTTAATAAGAATGTGCCTTTTCAAGTGTTGTGCTGTACTTATATTTATCTTACTTTACTCTGAAAAGCAATACAGAATTATCTTTGAAAAGAATGTTTGAAACTGAGCTCGTTTATACTAATACAGACTCTTTTCACTACTACTGCTTAGACTCTTCCTCATTAGCTCTAAGGGTGTGACTTTGAGATGAACATCCACACTTGTGTTCATCTTAGTTTACTCTGAGAAGCACCAAGGAGTTTCTTTTTCGAGAAATATCCGAGACTGAGCTTCTTTCCATTAATATGAATTTTTTTCAATTCTCCTTTCTGTTTGCCTACACGCAGACATAAATAAGATTTATATAAGCAAAAAACCCTCAGAAACTCACCCTCATCTTCATTGCATTTTCTTCCTGTGAGTTAGAACAAGGTAAGAGGACTCTAACCCATATTTGTGAAAATAAGTTCATATTTATACACTGTTCTCCATAGTAACTTCTTATTGTGAGTTAAGGCATGTAGCACTGAAAATCACATTTGTGTGAACAAACTAGCAGTACAGAAATCAGATGCTAATCTCTAAAGAAAATTCTTATTGAGAAATCAATGAGAACCACACATTCTCAAAAGTAGACCCTATTGACACGTCAAAGCAGCACATTTTAAAACATACAATGCAAATGTAAGAAAGTTCAGAACTATACATAGTTCTCAAAAGTATGTTCTTATTGCTAGTTATAAGAAATCTAGGTGAAATTAATATGAGAGTGTACAAGATTTCATGTTCAGACCCAACTTGGTGATGGTAGGTAATTGACAGGGTCAGAACCGTTCTGAAAAGCATTTTGAAAGTCAGAGTCACATTGAGGGTCATGCGGGGAGGTTAGGGGTCAAAGTCACAATGACCGTGAGCTTTAGGATCATGACGAGGGTCAGGATAGGTGTTAGGATCTGGGTCAGAGTACATGTTGAGGTCAGGGTCAGTGAGGGAGTTAGTGTCAGGGTGACAGAAGAGAAGGTCTGCTACAAGTTCAGAGTGAGGGTGGGTATACATTTCAGAGCCAGTGTCAGGGTGAGGGTCGGGTTGAAGATCAGTGATCACCATCAAGGTCAGGCTAAGGGTCCTGATAAGAGTTAGGGTAAACATGTGAATGAAATTTCAGGATCAAGGTGGAAGTGATGATGAAACCCAGAGTAATTGTCCTTCTTCATGCGAGGGACAAGACGAAGATCTGGGTCAGGTTGAGATTCCGGTCAGGTTGAGATTCCAATCAGGTTCACTGTCAGTGCGAGGTAAAAGTCAAGGTGCGATCAGGATTAGGGTCATGTTGAGGATCAAAAAGGTGACAAAAAAGTGAGGGTCAGTTTCAGGGTGAGAGTAATACAAGGGTCAAGGTCAGGGTGCTAATCAAGTTCAGAATGATGAACAGGGTCAAGATCACCCAAGAGTAATATTGGGGGCTAAAGGAAGTCAGATAGCGTCAGGGTGACGTCAAGGTCAGAGTCACTTTGAGGTAAATAAGGTAAATGTGGGCATTAGGGTCAGAGTGAGGATCAGGTTGATGAAGCAGAGGTTCTGTGTATTTAGGGTCAAGGTTATAGAAATGGTGGGAATAAGGATGAAGTTCAGAGTGAAGGTTACGGTCAGAGTCAGCATGAGAGTCAGAGAAAGTTCAAGTTCAAGCCACATTCAGAGAAAGGAAGATGGCCAGAGTAAAGCTTCACTGATGGTCCTGGTCAGTGTCAGCTTGAGGGATATGGTAAAAGTCAGCATAAAGCGTAGAATCAGGTCAAATCCAGTTTCTGGGCCCGTGTGGGAGTAGAGTCTGGGTCAGGGTCTGCTTCAGGATCAGGGGAAAAGGTTTTCGAGATAGGGCGATGACGAGGGTCCAGTTAAAGGCGGGGACAAGCTGAGAATCGAGTTCACGTAAGGCTCCAGGGTGGGAAGGTCAGAGGAATTGACTCTGACCTCAGAGTCAATTCCCCTGAGAATGAGGGTCTCAGTGAGGGTGAGGATGAAGGTCAGCGTTGGGTCAGATCTGGGGACAAGGTCACTGTGGGGCTTGGGATTAGGGTCATTATTTCTGCACAGAAAGCCGATAGCTACTTCATGATCCTCAACATTTTTACTGTCCAATCCACCATGTCAGGTCTTTGGAAAGACCTACCTGACAATTCGTGGCCTCTTACAGCACATCTAGAAGGCAAGAAGTAAATCACAACCTCCATTGCAAAGCTTCCTTCACGCCCCTAGAGCCAGTGCGCTGGATGAATCCCAGCCTCCTCCAGACACATTTTAATCCTCTTATCAAAGAATTAGAGCAAGGTTGCTTGGAGGTTCCCTACCTTTTCACCCACACGCCCCTCCCTGCAAGCGCTGGTGAGGCACCCTAACCACTAGCCCGCCAGCCAGACTTCTCTCTGGGTCTATAGTTGCCTCACCTATAAAATAAGGAATTGGATGGTCATTTCAGACTCCGTGCAATCCTTTCAGGCATCGACTCCTAACTTTCAGGCCCTGGTTCTCTTCTGAAGACTGCAGAAAAATGTCGCCCAGTTTTTAAAATTCACATCCCACAGAGCCCAAAACACAGGGTGACTATCTCACCTCACAATTCAGAGCCCACCTCCTACACAGCATCAGGGGTCAAAGAGATGCTGCCGAGCTGCGGTTTCTATAGTTTGTGTTGTGAGAATGAGAGATATTTTTGACATTTTCCCAAACGTGAGCATCATAATGTGAGATCTGCTTTTTCAAGCAGCACCTCATCCCTCACTCCCTCAGAAGAGCCCAGCGAGCTCTCGCAGGCCGTCACATTCAGGTCTCTTTTCACCTCTCTGTTGGGAATCTCTGTTCTCAAATCATTTAGAGATATTGATTATCTGCTCTACCACTCCCGTGTTCTCCTTCCTTTTGTCCTGATTGCCTCTGTTTGGTGTCAGTTTTCAGATAAGAAAAGAGAGTGCTGTTGAGGCTCTATTTATAATATGTCCTTGAAGGCTGAGTGCCGACTTCTTTGAGCTAAAAACTGGCAGGTTAGCGGCAAAGACTCGAGGCGGAGGGTCGTCCTCAGGCAGGTGTGTGTGCACGCACACACACACACACACAGGACACACCTAGCCTCCAGGTCAAAATGAATAAAAAGAAAAGAAATACAGATTCAGGGAAAGAGGGGAATTGCCGGGAGCGTAATAGAAACTTCATACAAGTTTGGCGAAAAAAAGACCAGAAAAGAGGGAATGAGAGGGGAAGGGAAAAATTCAGAGAGATAGCAAATTTAGAAGTTTTCAGAAAGCATGAGACTTGGCGTCAGGGGACTTACATTTGAAGCCTGGCTCTGCTTGATTTATTACATTTGTTAGGAAATCGAGCTTGGGAAAGTTTCTTGGCTTCTCTGAATTTGGGTTTCCTCTTCCCTCAAGTGGGTGTAATGTTTTCTTTCCAACTAATCTCAAAAGATGGCTATAAAAATCAAATGTAATTGTGGTTAAGGAAGCTCTTTGTAAACTCAAAATATTGGGGGAAGAAAAAAACCTGAAAATACACAAGGCCCCCAGCCTCCTTGACAGAGCGGCAATTTGGTAGAACAAATTTGATAGCAGACTTTGTGACTTGCTCTGCATACACTGAAGCGTCTAACCTCACAACGATCTTGCAGGTATAAAGTACTACTATTCCTCTTCTACAGATGAGGAGCCATGCAGAGAAATGGTCTTTTGGTGGAGGTCACGCCCTCAGAGAGCCATTAACTAGGATATGAACAAGACCCGAGTCCAGCAGCCAGTTCGCTTAACCGCACGGCCGCCTCTCAGACCCTAACAAGCATCCTGAGCTGTTTAACGTCCCCTTACGTGTGCTCAGTCGCTCAGTCGTGTCTGACTCTTTGTGACCCGTGGACTGTAGCCCACCAGGCTCCTCTGTCCATGGGGATTCTCCAGGCAAGAATACTGGAGTGTGTGGTCATGCCCTCCTCCAGGGGATCTTCCCAACCCGGGGATCGAACCCAGGTCTCCTGCACTGCGGGTGGATTCTTTACCGTCTGAACCACCAGGGAAGCCCTTAACATCCCCAGGTGAGAAGAAATCCACCTTCCAGTGTTAATCGGCGTTGTGTGAGTCAGGGTGGGCTGCCACAACAGACCACCACAGACCAGGTGGCTTACACAATAGCACCGTATTCTCTCACGGTTCTGGGGTTGGAATTCCGAGAGCGAGGTGCGCATGTGGTTGGTTTCTGGTGGGAGCTGTCTTCCTGGCTTGCAGATGGCTGCCTTGTGTCTGGGTCTCCACGTGGCCTTTTCTCTGAGTGTGGGTTGTCTCTTCCTTTCTTCCAAGGCACCAGTCCCATAGGGTTAGGGACCCACCCTATGACCTCATTCAGTATCAGTTACCTTACTAAACGTCCTATCTCTAAATACTGTCACATTGAGGGGATGGAGTCAGGATTTCAACATACGAATTTGGGGAGGACGTAAATCCACATGAGACACCTACTCCAAAAAATAAATAAATACTCTGTCAACGTTTTCTCCCCAACGAGGAAATTTTTCAATCCCGTCAGATCAACAGCAGCCGCTGCAGTAAAATTCTTGAGCTCTGAGTCCTGCTCAGATAACTCCCATAATGCCACGCAGCTCTGCTGTCAAAGGAATGAAGCCAGTTTCGTGAAAAATACTTAAAAAACGTTCCTGCTTGCCCCCTCCCTCCTCAAGAGCATTCCGCAGAAGTGAAAGGTCTGTCCCTTGTTCCCCTCTTGCCAGGGGTTCCTATTTATAGTTTCTGGCACCGACGAGTCTGAAGGAGTCAAGAGGTTTCAAATCACTTCCAAGGCTTTACAGCATGCCGCCCCTCCCCCGCCCCCCAGGCCATTAGAAATTATTATTCCTTGTTCCCAGGGTGGGAGTTGGGGGAGAAGGGAAACAGAAAGGTTTGCAGTATGCAAAGCTACAAGTTCTTTTAAAAAGCAAAGCAAAACAAAAAAAACAAAAACAAAAACAGAGGAAAAGACAGTCTGCTTTTTATCTCTGTAGAGCACCTTGTTGGCTGGTGGTGGTTTAGTCAAGTTGTGTCTGACTCTTGCGACCCCATGGACTATGGAGTCCCATGGAGCCCTGCCAGGTTCCTCTATCCATGCGATTTCCCAGGCAAGAATACTGGATTTCTATTTAGGTCTCTTCATAACCAAGCCCTCCCCATCTGTTCCTTAAAACTTAGAGAAAAAGTATCCTGTGGACGTCATCCTTGAATCCTACTTCAGAGAGACGCTGATGCCTTCGAGGGGAGAGAGAGAAAGGCCAGAAAGGTTTGTTGCCTGGGGGCCAGAAGCCATTAAAGGGTTTTACAATTCATCTCCCTACCTGTGCCTGCGCATGATAAATTACCAGCATCCATTTATCTAACAGGATCAGACTTCAGAATTTGTGAGCCATATGTTCACGTCATTGCTTTGTGCAAATAGAGACTCTAAATATGCAACAATCTGGCATGTTTCATGCGTATTTATCAAAATGTTCTCTTGTCTCCCAACACGTATTAATATATTAATAAAAAATAATACTGAATAATTCCAAGTGGCAGCCGTGCACATGATTCCAAATGGGAAGTTGAGTTTGCACAATTAATAAAGTTTATTTTTAATCATAAGAAGGCAAAAAAATAGCCCAGCAACCAGAAGTACTTATAGAAGACAGAATGAAGCTCATATGTTTACAGTTTTTATAGATGGCTGCAGTCCCTGGGGTCGAAAAGAGCCGGACACGACTGAGCGACCCAACGACAGAGGAAGGATAGAAATGTGGTACGCTCTGTGTGCCCTTTGTGTATTGTTTCGTATGTCCTTTGACAGTTGTATACGCATCTTACTGTATCACTCTTCATCTTAATTTTGCATTCTCATATGCATTCTTGGGCCTCTCTGGTGGCTCAGTGGTAAAGAATCCACCTGCAATGGAGGAGCCACAGGAGACATGGGTACAGTCCCTGGGTTGGGAAGATCCCCTGGAGAAGGGCATGGCCACCCACTCCAGTATTCTTGCCTGGAAAATCTCATGGACAGAGAGGCCTGGCAGACTGTAGTCCATAGGGTTGCACAGAGTCAGGCATGACTGAAGTGAGTCAGCAAGCACGCACACGCATTCTTAGGGCTTCCCTGGTGGCTCAGACGGTAAAGAATCTGCCTGCGGTGCAGGAGACCCAGTTTCAGTCTCTGGGTTGGGAAGATCCCCTGGAGAAGGGCATAGCAACCCACTCCAGTATCTCGCCTGGAAAATTCCATGGACAGAAGAGCCTGGAGGGTTACAGTCCATGGGGTAGCAGAGAGTCGGACACAACTGAGCGACTAACACTTCCACTTTCATGCATTCTGGAAGGCATTCCTCCTAACGCTTGATGACATTTTTTAAATGTTTAATAAAATTTTTAACAATTTGAATTTTTACTTTAATTTGCAGGAGGAGACATTTCAGAAGCTCAATAAGTCTAAGTAATTGGGAGACACCTATATAGTTCCAGCACTTCACAGAATATTATCAGAGAATGGCACTCCCTCAATGACTTATGTTGGGAACCTCTAAGACAAAGATTTCAGGGCAATTAATCTATTGAGAGAGTCCCAGGAAGCAAGTGAGTGAGGAAGTGTGGGGTGAGGAAGTCAGTGCCAAAGAATATGACTGAAACTGCATTGGGTGGGGCCACAGAGCCTCTATACCACCAGGACCTCTTGTAAAACACACGAAATGCTGCCCAGGATTATCGATCTAAAGGAATGGAGGATGAGAAATTCAACTCTAAGCTCCTCTTCTCCACTGGTTGATGATGGGCCCCAGGGCATTAACTTCCCCCAAGCTTCAGAGCTGCAACCTTCCATGGATGGTGGGGGCATCAGGAAAGCCCCCAAAGGAGAACAAGGCAGAAACCCAGTACACGCTCCACTGGGATGCGGCCAGCCACGGTGGATCTGAACTCACCCTGAATTGTTGGACCTTCTGAACCCTGACCTCCAGCCGCAAAAGCTAGAACACAGATAGTGGCAGATCTCTTTTTGCCTTACAAATGAGTCTGATTTCACCACACAGAGTCAGCTTTGTCTGTCTTTAGACAATTAGAGAAGCATCTTAGTATGTCATTCTGCACCTTATTTTTGCATCCTCATTAGGCTTTCTTGAGAGATTTCCTTCTATGTTACTTGCTCTGGCGTTTTAAACATATTTATTACACTTTAATACTTTACATATTTAAAATGCTAATTAGCAGGAGAAGACACTACATCGCCTCACTAAGTCAAAGTAACTGAGAAAGCCCCTCTATTACTTTGAAGTGAGCCTACTTGGAGAGACCAGGCTGCTTCCTCAAATTCAACAAATATCAGGAAAATCAAAAATTTCAAGTCTAAAGAGTTGTCTCAGGTAGAAAATTCTACACACGGGGTCACCATCTTTGAAATCACCCATCTCCTATAGCCCCAAAGACAACCAAATAAATAAATCAGTTCTGTTTAGTTCACTCATCTTACCACTTTCTCTCCCAGAAGTAGAATGAAAGAACAGCTGTCCAACAGTGTGAGAAAGCCAGCAACATCTTCCTCCTGGGCCTGTACTTGACTAAAGTTAAAGGGAATGAGCCACAGCGGTTCCTAAAACTCCAGCACAGGGACTATCCTGGTGGTCCAGTGGATGAGAATCTGCATGCCGATGCAGCGGACACAGGTTCGATCCCTAGTCGGGGAAGATTCCAAGTGCAGTGAAGCAACTAAGTCCTGCATGCCGCAACTACTGAGCATGCACACCTACAGCCTGTGCTCTGCAACAGGAAAAGCCACCGCAGTGAGATGCCCGTGCACTGCAAGAAAAACCCAGCCCAGCGAAAAGTAACAAGTGAGTGACTACTTAAAAAAAAAACCCTCCAGCACATAATAAATGCCCAGTAAACATATTGTGAACCGTTGACCCAAGTTGTGCCTAAAATGCCAGCATTTACTTAGCATGACTCTGAAGGACCGGTCCACACCCTGAGGGTTTCATACACCATCCGGGTCACCCAGCGATCTCACTTATCCCCATCTCCTGGACAATCACAGGAGAGACAGAGGATGGGTACATCAGAGACATACAGAGGGCCGTTGCATTGGTTCTATGTGGGGGCAAAAGGTAGCATGCGGATTCTATCTGAGGTGTAGGGGACAGGAGATGCTGGCCAGGAAGGGTAATAGCTCAAAGGGTGTTAGTCGCTCAGTTGTGTCTGACTGTGGCCCCATGGACTGTAGCCCGCCAGGTTCCTCCCCCAGAATCCTGGGGGATTCTCCAAGCAAGAATACTGGGGTGGGTTGCCATGCCCTGCTCCAGGGGATCTTCCTGACCCAGGGACTGAACCCAGGTCTCCAACATTGCAGGCGGATTCTTTACTGTCTGAGCCACCGGGACATTCATGGTAGCTCAAAGGGGGAGAGCTGCTCACCAGGAAGTGTTGTGAATTTTTATTGAAAATAAGTTTTTCTGGGGGTCCACTGTGATTCTCCTTTTGTCATTTATTCAAGTGGTTTTGGGAATAGTTGCTCTGTTCAGAGCTCCTTGTTACTTGTCAATATCACTAAGATTGCCGAAACCTAAAAGATAATTGACTGTGTTCAGTCCTGCTATGTTAGCACTTCCAAAATTCTGCAGGCTAGAGATCACATCATCTGATGTTCACTGTGGTACCCAGTGAGTTTGCCCTTCTCAGGGAACCCAGTTAACCGTCCATTCACCCAGTCAACAGGGCCCATCCTTTGACTAAACCTGCCAAGCTCCCAATGCCAAAGGGAAGCCGAGGATTACAGTGATTGACAGGATGACTCCCACCATCATCTCACTTTTGCCAAAGGTGATCCTTACATTAATTGCTTGATGACTGGAGGGAGACTTTATTCTTACAATTAAAAAAATTATAGGACTAGAAAGAAATCTAAGAAGGTCATTCAACTCCAGGACAATAAGCTCAGTTTTGTGGAACAAAAAGATATCAGACACCTCTTCCTTTCCACGCTTAGTGGGTGGGGTTGGGCGGGGGGGGGGGGAGATTTGTTACCATCCTTGCCCTCACTCCTTCCCAGGTGGCGCGGTAGTAAAGAGCCAGGAGATTCAAGAGACACAGGTTCGATCCCTAGGTTGGGAAGACCCGCTGGAGAAGGAAATGGCAACCCACCCCAGCAGTCTTGCCTGGGAAATTTCATGGACAGAGGAGCCTGGCGGGCTATAGGCCGTGGCGTCACAGAGTCGAACACAACTGAGCACACATGCATTGCTCTCATTCTGTCTTACCAGCTTTCGCTCCTTCCCCAATAAAAGCAACCAGAAATGAAGTCCTCATCAGATCCTGCAGATGATGACGTGTGCTTAGGAACAAAGGATAATACAGTTGAGGGGATGGGTGAAATGGGTGAGGGGGAGTAGGAGGCGCAAACTTAGAGCGATAAAATAAATAAGTCACAGGGATGTGATGGACAACATAGGGGGCAAAGTTAAAAACACTGCGGTAACTCTGTACGGTGATTGATGGTAACTAGACATAGTAATCATTTCATGATGTATGAAGAAATAAAATCATTGTGATATACACCTGAAACTAACATCATACCGTGTGTCAATTATAATTCAATCAAAAAAGAAAAAGGACAGGGACTTCCCTGATGGTTCAGGGGTTAAGACTCCATGTTTCCACTGCAGGGGGGATAGGATCGATCTCTGGTCGGGGAACTAAAATCCCACATGCTTCATGGCCCAGACAGAAAAAAGGAAAAGGACAGTCAAACCGTCCTTTGATTCCTGTCTTCAGTGACCATTTCTTTTGTTGGCTAGGTATAAGGTGATGTTAGATAGACTTGGAAATGATGAATTTAAGTATACACAGAAGCCTGAGAGCTTCTAAATTCCCACCCTCTGCTTTTGGCTGGTATTTTTTCCTTAATAGCCTCAAATTTCCGGCAACATCCTGTAGCTGCAAATAGGTTTCAGAAGATTTGATTTCTTATTTAATCAATAAGGCTCAAATCTACTTTTGATTTACTAAGCTCCAAGGCGTCCTCTGAATTTATATTAGAGCAGCGTCCTACGGGCACAAGGACTGTCATTTGTAAACGATGCCACCATTCACCAACTCTCTGTGGGAAACTCTCTTCCGGCTGTAACAGCGTTCATCATTCCTAGTTTTTGGGTATTTTTTTATGGTTATATAACACCTCGATACTTTTCTCAGGTTTGATGGAAGGTGCCAGAATATTTGCTCCCGTTTTTCTTTCTTTCTTAAAGAACTCTGTGTAAGCATAGGCAGCTTTTTGGAACCGTTACTCGGAGGTATAACTTACTCTTACATCACAAAGTAAAACCAGGATGAAACACTCCCTTTGACACGACACCTCACTAAAGGTGGAAAAAAAAATCCAGGTGTGGGTTTCCAAAGATTCCATTTATCTAAACACCATATTCAAGCCAAAGATCAAGTGCACTTATGGAATTCTAATGACTAAAGAAAATCTGCTTTTTTTTAAACTTCATAGCGGTTTTGCCATTTTGCCAAGTGCTTTTCTTCAGCACTGTGCCCTGTAATCTCACAGGTTAATTATTTAATCCTCAAAATGACCATAAGGGCCACATATATTTATTGCCATATTGTAGATGAAGAAACTGATGCTTAAAATACTTGCCCAGTTACGTGTCCAGAAAGTAAAGGTTGGAGCTGGGCTCAGAACCAGGTATATTATGATTCAAAAGTCAAGTATGCAGTTAACCTTTATGCTCACTGTACCAACTGGGTTTCATTTAACAAAGAAACCGACTTATTTTCTGGGTTAATTAAACCAATTCAACTTACTTTCAGAACTAACTAAAGTGGGAAGCCAGGTAAACTGAAACGAACCCTCTGAGTCTGAAAAGCTTTGAGTGCTATGCCCTGCGTAGCAATATTTGGTGACTTTTCATAATGCATTTTCATATGCCTGGCATCATTTCATTTTGGTTTTCATTTAGAAATAATGATGAATATTAATAAGTGCTCAAGGCACTGTCTTTTCTTATGAGAGCCTTATCACACAAGTGGGAGAGCATCTAAAAAGTTTGGTTCAAAATGGAAATGTGGATATAAACGCTGAAGTGCTGAGATGTGGGGATTCTGGGCTGCATAACTTAACTACAACTCCACAAACTGCTCTCTAGCCCTGATGAGGAGTCTGGGGCGATTCTACTTTCCAGGGAGAGTCATTCATCGGTCATAACTTTATACAGAAGAAGAATATAACTCAAATTTGGTTGAATACTGAACAATTGCATCCTATCTGTTTTCTGCTGCTTGTTATTTCAAAGACAACAGATAAAGACAAAGACAGCCAGAAAACCACCTGGGGCTAGGAGAGTGGCAGCCTCAGGGGAAACCAAACCCGTTCAAACCTTGACCTTGGATTTCTACCCCCAAATCTGTGACAATAAATAACTTTGCTTTTTAACAAAAATATCCACCAACAGATAAACACACACAAAGTGTGTGGTACAAATATACAATGAACTATTTCTCAGCCATAAAAAAGAAGAATGAAATAAAGTCATTGGCAGCAACATGGACACCGAGAATGATCATACGCTAAATGAAGTAATTCAGGCAGAGAGGGACAAAGAGCCAATCACGTCACTTAAAAGTGCAATGGAAAAAATAGATACAGTAGTTCATTTTGTAAAGAATAAATTTACAAGAAAGGAAACACACAAAGTTAAACCACAAACATAGGATTACATACTGGAAAGATTAGGGAAAAAGAACACACTAGAAGGTCTGGATTTGCAAATACACAGAAATAGAAAAATAATAGGAATTCACGAGCAATTGATTTCAGACAAGAAAATCTACTCCATTTCCAGCTCTAACTGCTATGGGGAAATAACCAGAAAACTACTAGATGCACTGTGATAGATGTATAAATGAAATTATTGGCTGTACATAGAAAAGGCACACCATTGAAAACCAATTATTTTCACATCAAAACAAATAGCAAGCTTCAAAATAAAATAAAATAAAGGAATGGGAATTATATTGGTCTCAGTCCTCGGGGACCTGGGCTGGAGACAGGTCCCTGGACCCTGAGCCTTGACTCCCAAGGCTGCACTGGGCTGAAGTGCAGGGTGTCAGGGGACGATGGACTAGCAAAGGAGCACAAATTTAAACAAAGAGAGCACTGAGCCTGTGAATGGGACCACAAACCACAGATCCTGGCAGTCTCCAGTACACCTCAAGTTAGCCTGATGCATCCCAAGGACGCTGGATCCTCTGGACTGAAAGCTCTTGAAAAGACACCTGGCCTCAGACTCCCAGTGATGGCGCTCCCCACAGCAGTCTGTTTCTCCTGAGACTCCGGGCTCCTTCGGACAGGACCCTGAACATCCCTGTTTTGACAGGATTGGGGATTTTTCTGGGGATGGGGGTGCAGGGAAGGGGAAAAATGTCAAAAGACACGCTCCTTGGCACAGGTTTGCCACTCAAATCTATAACCCTGGAACGCAGCTCTGCGGGCCTAGGAACCCCAGTAGGGCGTGAGACAGTGCTGCCGCCTTGTGGACATTTCTAGTAACAACAAGAGGAAAACCGGTGCTGAAGGGCGCTTCCATTCACAAAGCCGGAAGGGCTGAGAATGATACCTGACCTCAAGCAATGCCCAGGGTGGAGAGTTGAAAACATCTCAACAGGGCAGACTTTCAAGGACCCAATCTCTAGAGTTCAGTTAACAAAAGGCGTTTTGGTTTTTTTATTTTTTTAATTTAAAGTCCATGAGAGGCTGATCCACGTCCCTAAATATCACAAAAAAATATGAAAGCTGCAATAAGGAATCACCTGGCAGCCCTCAGAACTGCCATCATCAAAAATTAAAAACTGCAGTTTCGGGGAGAATGGATATATGGGAATGGACGGCTGATTCTCTCCACTTTCCCCCTGAAACTCTTCAGTCTCAGTTCAGTTGCTCAGTCGTTATCTGACTCTGTGACCCCATGGACTTTAGCATGCCAGGCTTCCCTGTCCATCACCAACTCCCAGAGCTAACTCAAACTCATGTCCATCGAGTCGGTGATGCCATCCAACCATCTCATTCTCTGTCGTCCCCTTCTCCTCCTGCCTTCAATCTTCCCTGGCATCAGGGTCTTTTCCAATGAGTCAGCTCTTCCCATCAGGTGGCCAAAGTTTTGGAGCTTCAGCTTCAGTCCTTCCAATGAAAATCAGGACTAGTTTCCTTTAGGACTGATTGGTTTGATCTCCTGGCAGTCCAAGAGACTCTCAAGAGTCTTCTCCAACACCACAGCTCAAAAGCATCAGTTCTTTGATGCTCAGCTTTCTTTATGGCCCCACTCTCACATCCATACATGACTACTGGAAAAACCATAGCTTTGACTAGATGGACCTTTGTTGGCAAAGTAATGTCTTTGCTTTTTAATATGCTGTCTAGGTTGGTCATAGCTTTCCTTCCAAGGAGTAAGCGTCTTTTAACTTCATGGCTGCAGTCACCATCTGCAGTGATTTTGGAACCCAAGAAAATAAAGTCTGTCATGGTTTTCATTGTTTCCCCATCTATTTGCCATGAAGTGATGGGACCAGATGCCATGATCTTAGTTTTTTGAATGTTGGATTTTAAGCCAGCTTTTCAACTCTTGCATCGATCCTAATTGGCTCTTCTCCACAGTAAAGTAAAAAGTTGAAGAAAAAAGTACAAACAAACAAATGCGGCGCTGCGGGATACAAGGAGTAAAGGCGTGAGAGGGCCTGGAGATTGATAACACGGCTACTCTTCTCGGGGACTGTGTGGGTGTTAACAGTCAGGACAGAGGACAGTGAAGAGACTGCTTAAAAAGCTGGAAAGTGAGATGCCACACGACTGGTCCTTTTCACTCCAGGTCTCTTCTGGGAGAAAGCCGCGATCTGGGAACGACACAAGCACTGCAACGTTCACTGCAGCATGATTTACATTCAGCAGAAAGCGAAGCACCCACAAGTTCCAGAGACGATGGATGGAACAAGAGGCTGTTTCATATGCCTGCAATAATATGCCTCAGTCAGAGAAAATAATGAGCTAAAATCTTGTCCAGCAGCACGGACGTGCTTGCAATGATCATACTAAGTGAAGGGACACTCAGCTGGACAACAAGATCTGGGATATCCCACATGGGGGAAATATGAACATCGAAACACATGAACTGGTTTTAAAAAGGAAACTGACCCTGAAACTTAGAAAGGAAACTTCTGGTTACCAAAAAGAATGGTCAGGTTCAGGGAGGTTTAAATACAGAGTTTGGTTTGAACATATACACAGTAATAGAGGCAATGTAACTAGTCCAACAGGACCTAAGGCATAACTCAGGGAAATCTACTCAATGCCCTGTAATAGCGCCAATGGGAAAAGAATCCTAAGAAGAATACACAGAGGTATCTCTAAAACTCAATCAGGATACCGAACACGGAAGCCAACACTGCTTTTTAATCAGCTCCACTCCAGTATACAATGATAACTCAATTCTCAATTTAAAAAGAGAAGTAAACCTCAAAAATAAATGCCTGGGGTATTGGCCTCAGGCCTAGGAGATCTGGGCTGGTGACACGTCCCTAGACCTTGAGCAACGGTGGGTGTGGAGGCTGGACTGTACTGAATCGGAGGGTGTTAGGGAGCATGGATCAGCAAAGGAGCCCCACTCTGGAGGAGGAGCCCTTTGTGGCCTGTGGATGGGACCCCGATCTTCAGATGCAGGCATATCCTCGGACACCTCCCCCTGGACTAGGGCACCCAAAGGAAAGCAGGGCTTCTGGGCAGAAAGCTCCTTGAAAAGTCCCCTGGCCTCCGAGACTCTCAGCCCCTGGGGTCCCTGCTGCAGCCTGTGTCTCCTGAGACTTCGGGCCTGTTCCAAAATTACCCTGAGCATCACTGTTTGGGTCGGACTTGGGAATCTTCTGGGGGGGGGGGAGGTGCAGGGGAAGGGGAAAAAATGTCAGAAGACATGAGCCTTGGCACAGGCTGCGCACTCGAACCCTGGAACCCGGCTCTCTGTAGGGATCCAGTTAGCCTAGGAGCCCTCGTAGCGTATGAGACAGTGCTGCCTCCTTGTGGACATTTCTAGTAACAGCAAGAGAAAAACTGGTGCTTTAGGGACACTTCTGATGCACAAGGCCTGAAGAGCTGAAAAGGATACCTGACCTCAGGAACCTCCGGTAACTGTCCAGGGCAGATAGTTGAAAAAAACCTCAACAGAGCCCATCTTCAAGAATCCAATCTCAAGAGTTCAACTTAACAAAAGTTTTTTTTTTTTTGAAAGCCCTTGTAAGGCTGATCCACGTCCCTAAATGTCAGAAAAATGAAAATGGAAACTGCAATGAGGCAACCCTGAGAACCACAGTCATCAAAAAATTAACAAGTTCTGTTTCAGGAAGAACAGATATATGGGAATGAACCTCTGGCTCTTCACCTTATACTGTCACATTCAGGCTAATCAGCTGCTCTTCACAGTAAAGTAAAAAGTAAAAAATGGGTGGGGGGCATTGGAGTACAAGGAGAAAATTCGCGACAGGGCATGGAATACTGAACCATAGTACACTTCTTGGGAACCGTGTAATTGGCAACAGTTAGGACAGAGGACAGTATGGAGTTTCCTTAAAAAACTGAAAATTGAGATGCCACATGACTGGTCCTTTTCATTCCAGGTCTCTTTCTAGAGAAAGTCGGGACTTGGCGATGACACAGGCACTCCAGCATTCACTGCAGCATTATTGACCTTTAGCAAAAAGCGAAGCATCTGAAAGTTCCAGGGAAGATGGATGGATCAAGAAGCTGTTTCATATACTTACAACAATATGCCTCAGCCAGAGAAAATAAAGAGCAGCATGGGTGGACATGAGATAGTTACACGAAGTGAAAGGAGACTCCCAGAGGATGACAGAATGTCTGTGATACCCCGATGGGGGGAATATGAACATCTGTACAAATGAACTGATTTTAAAAGGAAAAACCGACTCAGAGACTTGGAAAGGAAATTTCTGGTTACCAAAGAAAAATGGTGGGATTCAGGCAGGTTTCAATACAGAGCGTGGTTTGAACATAAACACAGTAATAGAGGCAATATAAATTATCCACAAGGAGCTAAGGCATAACAGTGAGCTCTACTCAACACTGTAATACCGCAGATGGAAAAAGAATCCAAAGAATACACGGCGGTATCTCTATAACTGAATCAGGATACCAAACACCCAAGACAACACCACTTTGTTCATCAACTCTACTCCAGTATGCAATGATATCTAAATAGAAAAGAGAGGAAAAACTCAGAAACAAATGGTTTCCAAAGTTGGGATTTACCTCTGGGGTGAGGGGTTATGGTGAGGAAATAATGAGTCCAGAACCCTTTGGGTGGTTTTTTTTTTTTGGGGGGGGGGGGGGCTTTATTTTCCCTTTGACTGCCTGGCAAGTGGGATTCCAGTTCTCCCAGGAAGAACTGATCCAGTTGCTGGATCAAATAGAAGCATGGAGTTTTCACCACTGGACCACCAAGGAAGTCCTCTTGGGTACTTGTTCTAACACATACCGCTTGAATTTGCAACTGGGGAGCAGAACTTTCTATAAAGCTCTTGTTTGAGTAACCAGAACTGGGTATGAAGAAATCCTGCCCCCTTGTGGCCATTTCCCGTAACAACAACCTTGAAACCTTAAAAAGTGTTTATGGACACTTCATGTTAACAAAGGCCTTCCCTTGGTAGGCTCAGATGGTTAAGAATCTGCCTGCAATGCAGGAGACTCAGGTTCGATTCCAGAGTCAGGAAGAGCCCCCTGAGAAGGGTATGGCAACCCACTCCAGTATTCTTGCCTGGAGAATCCCATGGACAGAGGAGGCTGGCGGGCTACAGTCCATGGGGTTGCAAAAGAGTCGGACACGACTGAGCGACTAACATTTTCACGTCACAAGACCTGGGGGACTGTAGATGACCCCTGCCCTCAAGAAATGTCCTGTGTGGTAGGGAATCAGAAAATAATGTAAAACACACAGCCTGTGAAGAAATCAATGTCAAGACCTAACTTTTACTCACACTGTTTAAAAAGAAAACACATGACATGATGCTCAACATCTGTGATTCGTAGAGACATGCAAGTCAAAACTACAACGAGGCATCTCCTTGCACCAGTCACGTGGTCATTATCAAAAATTCTACAAATAAAAGTAACTGGAGAGGGTATGGAGAAAAGGGAGTCCTCCTAATCTGCTGGTGGGAGTGGAAACCGACCATCACTATAAAGAACAGTATGGCGGTTCCATAAAAAACTTGAAAGAACATTATCAGATGATCTGACAGCCCCACTCCTGGGGGTTTATCCAGAGAAAGCCAGTATCCGAAAAGACCCTCAGACCCCAATGTCCATTGCAGCAGTTGTTTACAAAAGACAAGACGTGGAAGCAATGAAAATGTTCACAGACAGATGAACAGGTAAAGAATATGTGGTATATACAATGGAATACTACTCAGCCATTAAAAAAGAATGAAATAATGCCATCTTCAGAAACATGAATGAACCTAGAGATTATCATACTAAGTGAAATCAGTAGAAAGAGAAAGACAAATACTGTAAGATACCACTGATATGTGGGATCTAAAATATGACCCAAATAAACTTATCTATAAAACACAAACAGACTCACAGTTGCCTAGAGGGAGGGATGGATTGGGAATTTGGGGCTAGCAGATATAAACTATTATATATAGAGTGGATAAACAACAAGGTCCTATGGTATAGCACTATACAGGGAACTAAATTCAATATCCTATAATAAACCATAATGGAAAAATATGAAAAGAATATATACATATATATATATATCTGAATCACTTTGCAGTAGCAGAAATTAACACAATGCTGTAAATCAACTATACTTCAATAAAATAAATTAAATGGGCCTATATACATATATCTCTATCTCCATCCCTTTTGTTTAAAGCCATCCATCACGGAGAACTTTGTTATGATAGCCCTAGCACATGCATACGGAGCCCCTTGCCTGAGCTTGATTTGCCCTAGAATTTTCAGTTTTCTGAGCCTATGCGTGTGTATATACACACATATATACATGTACATATACATGTTTTACTTAATCCAATATGACTGAGTTTCTAACACTTGCTACTTCAGATTCCTCACACATAATCCATTGAACGCTTACAGCGTTGGTGGTTGGGGGGTGCTACAGGGAATAGGATGGTGTTGGAAATAAAACTGTGTCACCTGGGCAAAGCTGAAGAAGCTGGGGATATCTAACCAGCAGAATGACCACGCAGGAGGGAAGTAAAGGGGGAGTGAGGCTGTTTACAT
Source organism: Muntiacus reevesi (assembly GCF_963930625.1). Classification (NCBI taxonomy): domain Eukaryota; kingdom Metazoa; phylum Chordata; class Mammalia; order Artiodactyla; family Cervidae; genus Muntiacus; species Muntiacus reevesi. The sequence continues at coordinate 93,802,212 of NC_089252.1, forward strand.
GACCTCCAGGAGAGCAGGACCTTTCCTGAGTGGTTCCTTGCTGTATCTCCAGTGCTTGCCACAAAGGAGTTGCTCTATAAATATGTGATGAACAAAGGCCGTGAACATGTCAGAGGACTTAGTTGTAAGTGATAGAACATGTTTAACAAAAATAAGGTGGGGGAGGGTTTTTTAAAAGGCCACTGAATAAACCAAATAATTGCTGGGATGACTAGAGAATCTGATCAGAGGAAGCACACTGGATCGTAATCAAAATCACGCTACCAGGCACTTCCTGGTGGTCCAGTGGTTAAGAATCCGCCTGCCACAGCAGGGGACACAGGTGGGACCCCTGGTCCAGGAAGACCCCACAGGCCACGGAGCGACTACTGAGCCTGTGCACTAGAGTCCATGAGCCACAGCTACTGAAGCCACACACCTAAAGCCTGTGGCCCTGCAATGAGAGAAGCCACTGCAATGAGAAGCCTACGCTTTTTTTCATCCAGCTAATATTCACTGAGTGTCTACCCTGCATCTGGCATAGTTTCTAGAAGCTGGTGATACAGATATGAACAAGACGAACAGGCCTGGGTCCTTGGGGAATTGAGATTCTAGGGACAAGATTACAATGAACACAAAAAGCAAGGTATAGAACGAGATGGGATACAGTAACTAAGAGTGACTAGTAGGTGGCTGTTTTTTCATGGGGTGGGCAGGGTAGGTCCTTAGGAGTCTTTTGTGTTGATACCTAAATGGCAAGTCGAATGTTTAAAGAAATAAAAATTGTACTCCAAGGCAGAGGAAATATCAAATGCAAAGGTCCTGCATAGGTGATGAATGTGGTCTTAGAAGAATAGAGATGGGACCAGTGTAGGTGGCATATAGTAAATTAACACTGAATTTGAGGCCCCAGTAACTCAATAGTGCAATAAGCTTAGTTTCTGACCACTTGGTAACTATTCAATAGGCTTTTAGAAATAGCCTCTAACTGTACTAATGCAAATCTAGAAATCCTAAAAGTCCTTGTGAAAATTCAAGAAAGGGCCAGCACTCTTTTAAATGATTAAATACCATATTAGGAAGACCTGTGGGCTATAGATCAACTTTTAGAAATTACTTGAGTTAGGTGAGTTCTGAAGGGCTCCAAACCACCTCTGTCAGCTAGAAGCTCTAATTCACCAACTTTTTAGACTCCACTACAGCCCCTACTTTCACTTCAACCATCAACTCTTCAACATCTCTAAATTATACTCCAAAATGTCCTACTTTTAGAGAAAAACACAAAGTCCCATGTTTCCAGCAGAGATATTTCAAGTTTGGAGGAAAAAATAAAACTAATTATGGTTCTGACTTGAAGTAAGGCTTCAACGGGACTCCCTAAAAATGCTTTAGAAATGCAAGCTTTTGTAAAGAGCTCCCCACTCCAAGAGAAAGAGAAGTTAATTTGAGAGAACATCTGCAAAAGTTTTTCCCTCCCTCAGAATTTCAGGAATGTCACTGTAATAGATTCATCTTAGTGCAGATAAAATCAAAGGCAGTGGATGTCGGAGTGTTCTATCATCCAAAATGGCAGCCATTTCACTGCAATTTAAGCAAAACATTAAGGGAGCAATGGTTTCCTTAAGGTTCTTGTTATGCAAAAAGCTGTTTGCACTTAACTCTGAGCAGCTAGGCATTTTTAACCCATACGGAAAGAAGACAGAGCTCTGTCAGGTTATTATGTAGTTCATTGAGAAATTCAATAAATGAAACACATTAGCTTAATATCAAAGGAGGGAGAATTGAACATCTTCTCCACCATCAGGGCAATAAGGCTGCAGAACTGTATTGAAGGAATAATGTTGATTGTGCACTTAAGGACACCTGGAGAGATTAAAGGATCAGCTCCAGAGAACATTATGGCAGTTTTTACACTTTCTGCTGGACAAAAGGTTTTCAGATATTTTTCTTGTCCTCATAATAACTCTTAGAGTTCGCATGTTAGTCGGGATCCTTTAGGTTGCAAATGAAAGATACATATCTTAAGCATGCTTAAGCATAAGAGGGAATGTATTAGCATATATGAGTGTGTGTTAGTTGCTCAGTCATGTCTAACTCTTTGCAACCCCATAGACTATAGCCCACAAGGCACCTCTGTCCATGGAATTCTCCAGGCAAGAATACTGGAGTGGGTTCCAGTCCCTTCTCCAGGGGATCTTCCCGACCCAGGGATTGAACCCGGGTCTCCTGCTTTGCAGGCAGATTATGTGTGAGCTACCCGGAAGCCAGCTGGCATATATAAAATGTGCTGTATTCAGGTCTGTATACTCAGGTACTGTATTCAGATCCAGAGGCCAAACAACCTCTCTCCTTCCCTCCCTTTCATTCTCTCTTAACCCTTCCCTCTATCTATCTTGGCTTCATTTTTCTAACACATTAGTGTCATCTTCTTCTATTGCAGATGGCTTCCTACAGGCAGCTAAAGCTGATGTCATCCTTGTAGATTGCAATTCCACATGAAGCAGAAATCAGATCATGTGGGGAGATTCTAACGGGCCCTGCCTCAGCCATGCACCCATCCCTTGAGCCAACCTCTGTGAACACTGGAGCAGTTTGCCACCATTAGCTGGGCTCACGTGTATGGTTACCATGGCGACCAGACAGTAAATGTGACTGACAGTCCAGCTACAGCCACATGGAATTAGGGCTGGGGGTACTATTTCTGCAATGGAAGGAGGCATGCTAAGCTGACAAAAGTTACAAATAGGCAAAGCCAATATCATTAGTTCCATTTTGCCAGCACACAAATTTTAACAGTGGACTTGCCTAAATTAAAACGTGTCTGTAAATCATGACCTCATTAACCTTCATTCCATAAGACAGATGAGGTTTAAAGTGCATGGTAACACAGTTAAATTAAACCAACATGGAAGAAAAAGTTCTAAGATTCTGCTTTGAGAGTCAGTCTTATGTAGGAAGATGTATATAGTGTGTGTATGAAGGAGGAAGGGGGAAACACAGTAAAGAGAGTTATTTGAGTCCTTGTCACTTCCCCTCTTGACTGCAGACTTTTTTGAGGGAAGAATCTGTGACTTCCCGCCTTTTCCCCCTGTAGGGCTTGGCAAATAATCGTAAGCAGCAGTAAATGTGAGCTGAATAAAGAGAAATAAATTAGCACCTTTTCTTGTCCTCTTTTCCTTGGTAAATTGATGTGAGTTCAGTATACCAACCTCAGCGCTATGTGCATCTGATAGACAAAGCTGACCTTTTACATTAGCAGGAACTGAAGGTGTTTGACAGGGATCTAAGAGCGGTCCAAAGAAGCTGGAAGCGTGAATTTGCAGATTAGAGCTGAGTTTTAAATAGCCTATGATTCAACTCCTCCAATTTTACATATCAGAGAATGGATGCCAGGAAATGCATATCAAGCCCCAGATCACCTGTGGAGGGAAGTGGCAGAGGTACGTCGGCTACTGTCCTTGGTTCTGAACTGCTGCTTTTCCTAATGGTGGGCACTTGTATGCCAGTCCAACCTCTCCTGGTCCTACGGGTGTTTCTGTATTTCTGTCTTTGAGATGAATGGGGAAAAAAGATGTTCTTTACTGCCTCAGAGAAAATAACTGAGACTTGTATCACAATATATAGGTTATTCTACAAGCATTTGATAGTTCTCTCATTTTTTTTTCTGACAATTATACCCTCTTCTTCCAAGATGTGCTTATGTCATCCCAAGAAGTGAGTCAGTTTGCCTCAAGTTCATAAATGAAGTAGAGGTCCCAGGCTTCCTGAATCCTAGTCTGTTGGGTTTCCACCCTCCTCTCCCCACTACACTATACTGTCTTACTAATATTTGAAAATTCCATTCCAAAAGTCTTAAGACTAAGGCTTGTGTTATCCATGGCTGTGTAACTAATCACCCCAAAACTAAGGGACTTAATCAATATGTATTGTTTTACAGTTCCTGTGGGTTGGGAATTTGGAAGCCGCTTAGCTGAGCTCTGGCTCAGGGTCTCTCATGAGGTCGCCGTTAAGATATAAACCAGAGCTGCAGGCAAGTCGAAGGTTGTCTGGGTCTGGAGGAGCTGCTTCCAGGGACATTCATCCACACGGCGGACAATCTGGAGCTGGTCGTGAGTAGGAAACCTCAGCTCTTCTCTTTGTGGGCCTCTCAACCGCTCCTTACGTTGTTCTCACACCAAGGCAACTAGTTTCCCCCAGAATGGGCACTTCAGGAGAATGAGGGAGAAGCAGCAGTGTCTTTTAGGACCTAGCCTCTAAAGTCATATGCTGTCACTTCCATTAGTCCAAAAATCCAACCTAATACAAGCAGATAAATACTAGGAAGCAGGGATCATTGGGGGTCATCTAAGGGCAACAACCTTTTTTATGCATTCTTATCACAGCACTTGTCCCGATGTGTTGTAATTACCTTTTATTTGCACACGCTTCTGTAGCATACACAGCTGTCCGCTTACCGAGAGTCATTATTCCCATTCTCCTTGATAATAGAACCCTGGTTTTGTTCAGGTATTAGAAAGCAATTTTTCCAGGTATTAGCAAACTATGGCCCATTGAGCTAAAGATAGTTTTAACAGTTATAAAAATTAAAAGAAGAATGTGCAACAGAGACCATATATTGCCCACAAAACCTAGAATATTTTCTCTGTGATCCTTTACAGAAAAAGTTTGCTAATTCCTGATGGTAATCTCATTCCCAACTTTCCCTGAAGGATTTAAGGACAGGCAGGTGTCCCAATTCTAGCCTGAAGAATAAAGAGAAAGCCTATTGGGCTTGAGGAGCTTCTGGAAAGATTTTTTCTTCTTCATAAGAAAAAAATGATATCACTAAAGGAGATCCCATATACTTTTCATCTATCCTGCTTTTGGGGTTCTCTTGTGAGAATGGTGATGTGGCAGCCACTTTGTAAACATGAAGGGAAAGCCAAGAATATTTGGAAGAAGTTGACTCACACCTGACATTGTTGAGTTGCTTAGTTAACCAATCCTAAAACTATCTATTTCCATATTTTTGTTACATGAGAAAATTAAAACTATCTTTAAGCCAATCCTTGGGATCTTGTTACTGGCAGCTTAAATCACACTAAACTATATATACCTTCCTCTAGACAGTGAATTTTTAGAGGGTAAAAATGCCTGCTTATCACAGAATATTTTATTTCTACAATAAGGCCTGGCATAGAATAAAGTCTAAAGTATCAGATGTAGAAACCACGGTTTCTCAACCTCAGCACGACAGACACTGGGGCCAGATAATTCTTTGTTGTGGAGGCCGCCATGTGGATTGTAGGATGCCTAACAGCATTCCTGGCCTCCACCCCACTAGATTTTTACTTTTTTTTTTTTTTTTTTGACAGCACCACTCAATATACAGGATCTTAGTTCCCCTACCAGGGATTGAACCCAAGACCCCTGCAGTAGAAGCACGGGGTCTTAACCACTGGTCCACCAAGGAAGCCCCTCTACCTACTAAATCTTACAAACAGCCCTTCCCTTACATTGTGACAAACAATAATGTTCCTAGACATTTCCACACACACCCTGGGGAACAAAATGACTCCTGGTTGAGAACTACTGGTATTGTGGAATGATCCCTAGGACATTCATTTCTAGTGTACATGATTTATCATGCAACACTTTAGATTAAGGGTGGGGTTCAGCCACACTCTGGTCAAGGCAGAGAGGCCTTCAAGACAATGGGTAGCTTGACAGGGGGTGATGGAACCATAAGACAAAGGAAGAGGAGGGAGGTGGGCATGGTGGAAATCCTGGCTGTGCCTCAGGCTGGAGGGGGTACAGAGATAACCACTCCCATCTCCTCTTCTGATCCTTTTTTTTTGTTGTTGTTGTGTGGAAGTTATTGGGCATGATGACCAATTTTCTTGGTTTGGGCCTTGGACAAAATGGTCCTGGGGACCACAACATTTCTGATGATAAAAATGAAAAGAAAGAAATGTGATCTTGCTAACAGTACCCAGGCTTTAGGGAGGCCGTGGTCCTTTGGGGCCAAGGTTTTGATAAAGGATGGGGTGGTGGAGTAGGGGGAGATTAAGTAACACCTAGGCCTTCCCTGGCGGTACATTGGATAAAAATCCACCTGCCAATGCAGGGAACACGGCTCAATCCCTGGTCCAGGAAGATTCCACATGCCTCTGAGTAACTAAAGGCCGTGCTCCACAACTACTAAGCCCGTGTGCTGCAAATTCGGGAAGCTCATGCACCGCCAGGCCTATGCTCCACAGCAAGAGAAGCCCCTGCAGGCTTCTAGAGAGTAACTAGAGAGTAGCCCAGAGGCAGTGATGACCGAGTGCAACCAGAAACAAATAAATAAACCAGTCAATTAAAAAAAAAACAAGAAGGTAGCACCTAAATGTGGTTGAGAAAACCTAACTCAGCAACGAGAAAAATCATTGTATTGAGAGTGGTTCCCAGCAATATGCGTATCTCTTTTGAAAACACAACAGAAAAGCTTCCAGCAAACTGTTTTCTGTCAAACGCTGGCCCCTGACAGATTGTGGCATATGGAGTGTGGTTTGTCTCTTAAGTCATTGGGGTTTTCTCACTCAACGTCACCAAATGGCGGCTGTAATTATGGCAGTCGGTGCTTCTCAAATGACAGCTTTCTTTCTCCCGTAAAAGGGGGAATGTTTTTATCAAGGCTGTGGAGCAGACCACAAAGAAATATGTGCTGCAGGGCTTTTTGGAAGGGAGGCTAGAGAATGCAGTTGATCACTCAGAAAAGGAAGCTGATTTCCTAGAAAGAGCCTGGGGTGAAGAGGGAGAGAACAGTGTTCCAAACTGGGTCCCATCTCCAGCTCACAGGCTAGCTTGGTGACCTCGGCTGGGCAGGTCCCTCTATCTCTCTGAGCCGTGGTTTTCTCAGCTGTGACTTTGGAGAACTGAACAAAAGCATCTTTATGAAAGCTTCTTTAACTGCACCTACATATGCAAGGAGGATTATTACCCTTATTACCTCCACAAATTGTATTCTATGAAAGATGTGGGGGTCTTCCCAGTTGGCACTTACGGCAAAGAACCCACCTGCTCTGCAGGAGCCACAGGAGGCACAGGTTCAGTTCCTGGGTCAGGAAGATCCCCAGAGGAGGGTATGGCAATCCACCTCCATATTCTTGCCTGGAGAATGCCATGGACAGAGGACCCTGGCAGGCTATGGTACAAGTGGTCGCAAAGAGTTGGACATGACTAAAGCAACTTGGCATGCGTGAAAGGTGAACAGCCTCCTGACTGCTTGTGCAAAGTCATGCTACGTGCTCATGCACTCTTGAGCAGCCTCTATATACTAGATTAATATAAATCTGGTCTTCAGCCTTTTGCTTAAAATCCTTCCCTGTACTTCATTGTCCCAATGTTACCTTCAATGGCTGGGCACAGTCTAGCCTTTCTTATGCTCCAACCTCAAATATTATGGTTTTCCAGGTTACTTCTAGGCTCTGGCTACCCCAAAGGACATGAAGTTTGCTGCAGCTGCCATTTCCTCTAACTTGCCTTGATAAATAGATACACAGAATGGTCTCCCTCTACACAGCCTTTCACCTGACTGAATCCTACTTCTGCTTCAAGTCCCAGTTTAAAAGTCCCTTCCTCTGTGTTATGGGCTGAATTGTGTCAGCCCTGAAGTTCATGTGTTGAAGCCCTAACCTCCAGTACTACTCTGAATGTGAATATGTGGAGACAGTGCCTTTTGGGGGTCATTGAGGTGAAATGAGGTCTTATGGGTGCACCCGATCCAGTATGACTGGTGTCCTTATGAGGAGCGATTGGGACACAGACATACACAGAGGAAACACCACATGAAGATGGCTGTCCAAAAGCCAGGGAGTGAGGCCTTGGGAGAAGTCAGCCCTGCCCACATCTTGACTTTGGACTTCCAGCCTCCAGAAGTGTGAGGAAATAAATTTCTGTTGTTTAAGCCACCTAGTCTAGGGTGCTTCATTATGGCAGCCCAAGCAAACTAATACACCCTAGGAAGTCTTCCATGAATTCCAGAAGACCAGCTATGACCTTCTGTCCCCATCCTTTATTTTTCTTTTCCAAACACTTATCATATTGAAATGTTCTGTCTCCTTAGTGTGTGAGTGTGTGGGCGTTTATGGCTTGACTTGAGGGGTGGGTGACCAAAAGTCTTGAGATCAGGGATTATGTATCTATGTATCACCAAGACCTACCTGAATGCCCACAGGCATATAGGAGTACAACGCAGTGTGGTTTCCATAGATGAATGGATGGATATGAATGGAAAACATCATGTCAGTTATCCAGTAATTTAGGTAAATAAAACCTCTCTCACTTAAGAAAAGACAGATTTGGAGTGGAATTTTCCTAGATAGTTTACCTAAACTCAGTAATTTCTAATCAAATTATCTATACTTCACAGGATCTATGAAGGTACACATTTCAAATGTTCCCCAAATTTGGCCTGAGAATCATGAATAGCAAAGAAAATTTTGTGGTGTGTTTTCCATTATTTATCTATCTATCTAGGTTCTGTGTCTCACCATGTCTATTTCACTCACATTACCCATAAGAGTCAGAGTCCGTGACGATGGGAGGAGAAGATGAAAGAGAGAAGAGTTTCTTCGTGCATTTGCTGTTGCTGCTGCTGCTAAGTCACTTCAGTCGTGTCCAACTCTGTGCGACCCCGTAGATGGCAGCCCACTAGGCTCCTCCGTCCCTGGGATTCTCCAGACAAGAACGCTGGAGTGGGTTGCCACTTCCTTCTCCACTTGGTGCATTTAGGGATCCACAATCTGGAAGCACCTTAATATCTCCTGTGTGCTCAGTCACTCAGTCGTGTCTGACTCTTTGTGATCCCATGGACTAGCCCACAAGGCTCCTCTGTCCATGGGATTTCCCAGGACAGAATACTGGAGTGGGTAGCGATTTCCTTCTCCAGGGGATCTTCCTGACCCAGGTATCGAACCCACATCTGTTGCATCTCCTATACTGGCAGGTGGATTTTTTACCCACTGAGCCACCTCATCAGCCCTAATACCTCCCGCTGCACCTCAATCCATTTATGCTGATTCCATAGGAAAGCAATTGGCCTCCACTTTTTCCATGTAACCACCAATCATAGCCCATAATGATAAGAGTTTAAAGGAATAAATACAAGATGGGAGAAGTTCTTTAGAAAATAAAATCCCATTTTGCACTTTCAGTAATTGAAATCACCCAATAATACCCAGACAAGATCCGCTTTTTGATATTTGGATAATGAACAGTTGAAAGCCAAGACAGCCAGAGGGAGCAATTAGGGAGAAAAAGAAAATTAAGAACTTGCCAATACATTCTATTTTGTCAACTTCGTCAGTGAAGTGTTCCCTTTAATTACTATTGATTTTCATAATAGTTTATTAACCCGGTATGTTAATTTAAGTTTGTCACATGCTATTGTGCATTTGGAATAATGAATTTTTTGGTCTTGTTGTTGGGGGTAGGGGGAGGCTAGTGTAATGGGAATAAATTTATCCCCCTTACGCCTTTGTGTCTGATTTTTAAAAATAGTTTTGTTTGGGCGGAACTTTATTTTATTTCAGGCAGAACTGACCCGAATGGATCAGTCATCCTGACAATGTTTTGGCTTCCAGCATTAGCTTCTGAAGCACTCTATTTACTCGTTGGCTTTGGAGAGTGGTGGTGGTAGAGAAATGGGAGACAGACTGATTTGACAAATTAAGTCAATAAAACCATCTTACAGCTTTCGTTATTAACGTCCTGTGAATGCAGCGTAGGACTTGTGTAGAACTGAGAGAATCACTGTCAGAATTCATTTGCTTTGCCACTGAAGACACGTTGTAAATCTCATGAGTTAAAAACTGGGGCTTCATGAACTTCCTTGGTGGCCGAGTGGATTAGAATCTGCTGTCAATGCAGGGGACATGGGTTCGATACCTGGTCCGGGAAGATCCCTCATGCCTGTGCTCTGCACCGAGAGGAGCCGCCACAATGAGAAGTCTGTGAACTGCAACAAAGAGTAACCCCTGCTCACCACAACTAGAGAATGCCTAAGTGCAGCAAGAAAGATCCAGCACAGCCAAAAATAAATTAAAAAATAAATTAATTTTTTTAAAATGTGGTTTCATGATACCTGCTTCATCCTACCTTCTCGAGTGGGCACGGGGCCCATGTCAGATCGTGGAAGGGCTTCTTAAAGGTAAGAACACACAAATAGAAGATGTGACAGGCTTCCTTGTTTACGGAAAAGTATCTTTAACCTCCAAACACTGAAGGACATAGCAGATTCTCAGAGCAAACGCCTGGAACCAGAAGCTCACAAGATTTACCAATCCTGGCTAATAAAATAGAAATTAAACCCCAATTACTACAGAAGGGAAATCAGATTAATGGGGTGGTACCCTATCTGAATAATAATTATGAATTAGGAGATTCCATTACAAGGCCCAGGCAGGGCATGCTTTATTGGTTCATCAATAAGGCACGCGTTCTAATGGACTGGCATAAAACATGCTCTGAGGATCTTCCCGCTGGATACCAGAAACTCAAAATAATTGACATAGTACAAAAATCGCTTTTCTTCCAGTCTGTAAAACACTCATGAGAAATACTGGGCTTTGTAGAAATATGAGGATGTAAAAGGTCACGATGCTTCCATCTCTCCTTCCTTCAGTAGAGTCACAGCTATTGTGCTTATACTGTTAGGCCTAGAATTCCCTAAAGGGCAAACAGTGACTGTGGATTTGCACAAGGGTCTTTGAGGTAGGGCCACGGGATGTAGTCGTGGTAGTTGTTAGCCTATGGGTTAAAGATTCATTCCCAAATCGGGCTCACACTTACCCCCTGAGCCTTCGCATGTCACAGTGTGTTCTCTCATCCCGGCATCTTTGTGGAAGCCACTGCCCACCCGCTCCTATCGCTCAGCCACCTCCTTGGCCCTCATTCCAGCATCAATATGGGGACACGGTCCCCACCATATTGAACCCCATCCTTTGGGTCCCAAAGCATCCTGGTTAGGAACAGAGTATTATTTCTAGGTGTTTCAGGGACTTCTTGAGCTCTTAACTATTTCCTCTCTTCCCTGAGACTCGAGATCAATTCATGAGACAAGGTTAGGTGGCAAAACTCTATTGTCCCTACCTTTCCCTTCTTCCCCTGCCTCTTCACATATAAAGAGATAACAAAAAACTACCTTATAGAGTAACTGATGAACAAAATAACTATAAGAATCGACACCCTATAACCAACAAGAGGAATAATAGCACTTAGATTTGTACTTAAGGGAATTAGAGTTCCCTGGTGGCTCAGATGGTAAGGCGTCTGCCTACAATGTGGGAGACCCGGATTCGATCCCTGGGTCGGGAAGATCCTCTGGAGAAGGAAATGGCAACCCACTCCAGTACTCATGCCTGGAAAATCCCATGGACGGAGGAGTGTGGTAGGCTACAGTTCATGGGGTCGTGAAGAGTCAGACACGACTGACCAACCTCACTTTCACTTTAAGGGAATTAAAAACAAGCATCCACAAAACCTCTATGTACATGTCTGTTGGTAGCAATGTTATTCATAATAGCCAAAACGGAAAACAACTCCAATGGCTATCAATTGATGAATAGATAAATAAAATGAATTACATCCATACAATAGAATAGTATTAACCTTTAAAAAGGAATGAAGTACAGATACGTGCTACAGCATGGATGAACCTCAAACATATGTTAAGCGTAGGAAGCTGAACACAAAGACCACATACTGTCTGATTCCATTTACACGAAATGTCCAGAACACGTAAAGTCAGAGAGACAGAAGGTCAGCAGGTAGTTGCCAGGAGCTAAGGGAAGAGGGGAATGGGGAATGGCTGCTAATAGGTTCTTTATGGAAGTATTTTATGAGTAAATAGGATGTTCTGAAATTAGATAGCCTTGATGGTTATACAACTTTGTGAATATCCTAGACTTTAAAAGGTTAATTTTATGGTGTGTGAATTAGATTGCAATTTAAAAAAAATTTTTTTTAAGTGAGAAATGGGGGGAAAGAACCACCAGCTCTCTAGTTCCTTCTAGCAAAACCAGGCTTGGACTGAGCTGATAGAGTCTACCACATTTACCAAGGATTGCAGTTAGGTCAGATGATCAAAATGCTGCCTGCCTCCAAAAGCTTCTGTTCTTACTTATTGTTTACTGAAACTCTACTGTGGTTACATTCCAGTCAAAGCATTTTACTCTATTCTTCCTCTTCATATTCGTGGAACAATCTGAGTCCAATCTTGCTTCTAAATGAAGACAAATATAATACAATTCTTCCTCCTCTCAATGGATTTCAGACTATAATGGTTTGAAGGAAAGTTTGAACACACATAAAAAATCATTCTGCAGTTTACCTGATATTCATGGTTTTTCACTCTCCCTTTCTGTACTTGGATAGGAGCTTTGAAAGACGTTGAATATGCACATAGCACTTATTTAGCAAAAAATTCAATGGAAATAGTAAACTTGATGTAGTCATTTAGTTGTTCAATACTTACTTTGAAGGAAGCCAGAGACAGGGGTCTGAGTCAGCTGGGACCAGATATTATTCTTAAGAATCATGGATTTGAGAGCTGGAATGTCTGCATTTGAAGTCAAGTTCTACCATGAAATCTTGAGCAAGTTATATAAGCTTTCGTGGCTTGATTTCCTCAACTGTAATATAGGGATTATAATTGTACCTCATAGTGTAATTGTAGAAATTAATACATGTAGAGCTTTTAGAACATAGCTGTGATACTTTGTTTTAGAACAAGAAATATATATTTGGTCTTCATCCCCATTTCTGGCACAGAGCTCTAAAGCGCTAAGAATATCCTAAGTGATGAGTGACAAAAGCGTCTTTTTATGTTAACAAGGTGTGGGACTGAGTTCTTCACCTGTGGAACCTGGAGCTATCTCTCCTTAGAGAGTGTCAGAATTGACTTGAATTGTAGGACACCCAGCTGACCGTGTAGAGTATCCTCGCTTACTCTCAAATTGTTGACCAGAATAGTTAAGTGCTTCTTACAGTTAAGTTTGCAGTAAATGTTAGCTGTTGCTATTTCTGAGGATACTGAGAGAATAGACTTGTCCATTGCTGTTTCCTTTCTATGGAAAACTATTGGGAAAACCCCAAGAGATTTGAAGTTGAGATAAACAGATGAATGTCTCTCCCATGCACTCCCTTGGCTTCCCCCCGATGCTGGCACTAGGCAGGCCCCCAAAGAAAACAAAGGTAGGTGGCTCTTGGAATGTGGCTTGTCCTGAGCCAATAGAGAGTCAGAGAAGGTGACTCCTGCACCTGCTTCTTCCCAGACCAGCCCAAACTCCATTCCTTGCCCTGGATTGTTCTTCATATCATGATAAGCACAGAGAGAATTGCAAGGAACATTCTGGACTCTACTCTTAAGTCCTTCTTCATAAATAGAACAACCAGATCCTGGCACTATTTTGGATATTTTGGGCCATTATGACAGAATAAAACACTGTAAGTGGCCATTAAAAATAACCACCTCAAAAAAAAAAAAAAAAAAAAATAACCACCTCACTCCTTGCCCCATCATCTTATATTATATTGCCAGTTCCTCCATGCACTTACCTGAAGTTATCCTGCTAGTGTTCACATTTGCTGTAATGTACAATTGTTTGTCTTAAAGAATGAGGGTTCTGGGAGGACAAAGTTCCTGACTGTCTTCTTTGTCACTGCTGGATCCCAGCACCTGGAATAAAGACCAGAACGTGGCAGGCATTCAGTGGATATTTCTGAAATAACGAATGAATGGTCCTTGCCCCAGCGCTCAACACAATGCCGGTGTTCCAGACACAATAATCTCTATCGAAAATCACCGCTCAGCCTCCATTCCCCCTCTGAGAGAACCCGTCTGTTTTCCCTCTGTGCCCCTACTTCTGGGGCCCCTCCACATTGGGGGTGGATCAGAGGACCTCCCTCACCACGCACGCTGCCTCTGCCATCATGGCTGGTTAGACTTGGGGTGGATTCTTGCTCTAAGCTGAGACATTCCTAATTTTGTTCTGGAAAATTTGGGCTTGGCACTCAGAGATTCTGATCATAAGAGTTGGTGCTTAAAATGCGAAGCTGGAGAGGTCTGGATCTCAAATATTCAAATCAGAAGGAGCTAGTTTGAAGGTAAAGAGAATAAAACACACTGTAGAGAGGAAGTGAAGAGATGGGAGAAGAGTGAGGAAGAGAGAGGGAGAGATAGTCTGGGCAAGTGAGCTCGCTGATTGGAGCATGCTGGTTTCGTTTTTCATCTTGCCCCTCAAGACTCGGCTGTGCTTCTAGCCTTGGTTATTTCTTTCACTTTACATTAGTTTGATTGGGTTTCTGCTTCCTGCCCACAGAAAATTCCTGAGCACTAAATCCTAACATGTGGGAGGCATCCTCAAAACCTTTCTTGACTTGACTTCATTTTTCATATATTCGTTCATTTGTTCACTTCCTCAACAAGTATTTATCAAGCTGGGCACTGGGCTAGAAAATAGAGGAAAACAGGTGTATAGAAAGTTAGACACTGCCTCTAACTTGGTGGAAGTAGGACAGGGAGACAGCATTATTCAAATAAAGACAAGAAGAGAAATAGTGAATGTTTGCATCATATACTGTCTGGTATGTACCAGGAATGTGTTGGGCTTAAGTCATCATCAGTGTTAAGGGGACCACCATTTGCTTAGAATGGGGACCCACATACGATTCTTTACCAACCAAAGAACCAAGCACTAACACACATTTTATCTGATTTGACCCTCAGACTGATCCCACATCATTGGTTTTTAAAAGATGTCCATTTTCACTGTAAAAGCAGTGCTAAGGGGAAGGTTCATAGCATTACAGGCTTACATCAAGAAACAAGAAAAAAGCCAAATAAATAACCTAACTCTACACCTAAAGCAATTAGAGAAGGAAGAAATGAAGAACCCCAGGGTTAGCAGAAGGAAAGAAATCCTAAAAATTAGGGCAGAAATAAATGCAAAAGAAACTAAAGAGACCATAGCAAAAATCAACAAAGCTAAAAGCTGGTTTTTTGAAAAAATAAACAAAATTGACAAACCATTAGCAAGACTCATTAAGAAACAAAGAGAGAAGAACCAAATTAACAAAATTAGAAATGAAAATGGAGAGATCACAACAGACAACACTGAAATCCAAAGGATCATAAGAGACTACTACCAGCAGCTCTATGCCAATAAAATGGACAACTTGGATGAAATGGACACATTCTTAGAAAAGTATAACTTTCCAAAACTGAACCAGGAAGAAATAGAAGATCTTAACAGAACCATCACAAGCAAGGAAATCGAAACTGTAATCAAAAATCTTCCAGCAAACAAAAGCCCAGGACCAGATGGCTTCACAGCTGAATTCTACCAAAAATTTAGAGAAGAGCTAACACCTATCTTACTCAAACTCTTCCAGAAAATTGCAGTTGAAGGTAAACTTCCAAACTCATTCTATGAGGCCACCATCACCCTAATTCCAAAACCAGACAAAGATGCCACAAAAAAAGAAAACTACAGGCCAATATCACTGATGAACATAGATGCAAAAATCCTTAACAAAATTCTAGCAAACAGAATCCAACAACATATTAAAAAAATCATACACCATGACCAAGTGGGCTTTATCCCAGGAATGCAAGGATTCTTTAATATCCACAAATCGATCAACGTAATACACCACATTAACAAATTGGAAGATAAAAACCATATGATTATCTCAATAGATGCAGAGAAAGCCTTTGACAAAATTCAACACTCATTTATGATTAAAACTCTCCAGAAAGCAGGAATAGAGGGAACATACCTCAACATAATAAAAGCTATATATGACAAACCCACAGCAAGCATCACCCTCAATGGTGAAAAATTGAAAGCATTTCCTCTGAAATCAGGAACAAGACAAGGATGCCCACTCTCACCATTACTATTCAACATAGTGTTGGAAGTTTTGGCCACAGCAATCAGAGCAGAAAAAGAAGTAAAAGGAATCCAGATAGGAAAAGAAGAAGTGAAACTCTCGCTGTTTGCAGATGACATGATCCTCTACATAGAAAACCCTAAAGACTCTTCCAGAAAATTACTAGAGCTAATCAATGAATATAGTAAAGTTGCAGGATATAAAATTAACACACAGAAATCCCTTGCATTCCTATATACTAACAATGAAAAAACAGAAAGAGAAATTAAGGAAACAATACCATTCACCATTGCAACTAAAAGAATAAAATACTTAGGAGTATATCTACCTAAAGAAACAAAAGACCTATACACAGAAAACTATAAAACATTGATGAAAGAAATCAAAGAGGACACAAACAGATGGAGAAACATACCGTGTTCACGGATTGGAAGAATCAATATTGTCAAAATGGCTATTCTACCCAAAGCAATCTATAGATTCAATGCAATCCCTATCAAGCTACCAACGGTATTTTTCACAGAACTAGAACAAATAATTTCACAATTTGTATGGAAAAAAAAAAAAACCTCGAATAGCCAAAGTAATCTTGAGAAAGAAGAATGGAACTGGAGGAATCAACCTGCCTGACTTCAGACTCTACTACAAAGCCACAGTCATCAAGACAGTATGGTACTGGCACAAAGACAGAAATATAGATCAATGGAACAGAATAGAAAGCCCAGAGATAAATCCACGAACCTATGGACACCTTATCTTTGACAAAGGAGGCAAGGATATACAATGGAAAAAAGACAATCTCTTTAACAAGTGGTGCTGGGAAAACTGGTCAACCACTTGTAAAAGAATGAAACTAGAACACTTTCTAACACCATACACAAAAATAAACTCAAAATGGATTAAAGATCTAAATGTAAGACCAGAAACTATAAAACTCCTAGAGGAGAACATAGGCAAAACACTCTCTGACATAAATCACAGCAAGATCTTCTATGACCCACCTCCCAGAATATTGGAAACAAAAGCAAAGATAAACAAATGGGACCTAATGAAACTTAAAAGCTTTTGCACAACAAAGGAAACTATAAGTAAGGTGAAAAGACAGCCCTCAGATTGGGAGAAAATAATAGCAAATGAGGAAACAGACAAAGGATTAATCTCAAAAATATACAAGCAACTCCTGAAGCT
The DNA here is from genome assembly GCF_963930625.1 of Muntiacus reevesi. NCBI lineage: Eukaryota > Metazoa > Chordata > Mammalia > Artiodactyla > Cervidae > Muntiacus > Muntiacus reevesi. The sequence goes on from NC_089252.1 coordinate 93,819,294, forward strand.
CAATTCCAGAAAAATAAACAACCCAATCAAAAAATGGGCCAAAGAACTAAACAGACATTTCTCCAAAGAAGACATACAGATGGCTAACAAACACATGAAAAGATGCTCCACATCGCTCATTATCAGAGAAATGCAAATCAAAACCACAATGAGGTACCATTACACGCCAGTCAGGATGGCTGCTATCCAAAAGTCTACAAGCAATAAATGCTGGAGAGGGTGTGGAGAAAAGGGAATCCTCTTACACTGTTGGTGGGAATGCAAACTAGTACAGCCACTATGGAAAACAGTGTGGAGATTTCTTAAAAAACTGGAAATAGAACTACCATATGACCCAGCAATCCCACTTCTGGGCATACACACCGAGGAAACCAGATCTGAAAGAGACACGTGCACCCCAATGTTCATCGCAACACTGTTTATAATAGCCAGGACATGGAAGCAACCTAGATGCCCATCAGCAGATGAATGGATAAGGAAGCTGTGGTACATATACACCATGGAATATTACTCAGCCGTTAAAAAGAATTCATTTGAATCAGTTCTAATGAGATGGATGAAACTGGAGCCCATTATACAGAGTGAGGTGAGCCAGAAAGATAAAGAACATTACAGTATACTAACACATATATACGGAATTTAGAAAGATGGTAACGATGGCCCTATATGCAGGGCAGAAGAAGAGACACAGAAGTACAGAACAGACTTTTGAACTCTGTCGGAGAAGGGGAGGGTGGGATGTTTTGAAAGAACAGCATGTATATTATCTGTGGTGAAACAGACCACCAGCCCAGGTGGGAGGCATGAGTCAAGTGCTCGGGCCTGTTGGGCTGGGAGGATCCAGAGGAATCGGGTGGAGAGGGAGGTGGGATGGGAGACCGGGATGGGGAATTCTTGTAACTCTATGGCTGATTCACATCAATGTATGACAAAACCCACTGAAAAAATAAAATAAAATAAAAAATAAAAATAAAAAAAAAAGATGTCCATTTTATAGGCATGTTTGTAAAACTGAGCCCCACCCACAAGGGTTAAGTGACTTATCCAAAGTCAATGAGGCTGCTCAGAGGCAGAGCCTGGACTTAACTGCTGTCTTCTGTCTCCAAAGCCCAGTAGGGTTCTTTACCAGCCATCCTGCAAAATTCTGCCTCCACGAGGAGATGACAAGTGTGGCAGAACCATACATATACTGCACAACCCTGAAGAAACATCGGGCAGAAGGGATCCAGGTAGGACTCTGCTGTTCTATTTTTAGGATAAATTCTGCTAAAACTCTGCAAGCAGCAAAGGGAAGAGGCAGTTAGTTAGCTGTGCCTGCAGAAGCAGCGTGTCTATGCCCAGTGAATGTGTGTCTGATAGAGGCCCAAGGTCCCCCACCTCGGGAGGCACGGTGGATGGCTGAAGTTCACAAGGCCACCTATCTCTTCCCTAAATCTGCTGGGCAGCCAGGGTCTGGTACCTGGGGGTTTCACATGCAGGCATCACAGTGAGATGATAAACACAGTCCTGGCCACAGAGCTTCTAGGAGGCTCAGACTAGGCTCATTGCAACTACATTAAAGGACTCAAATAAGCTGGACATTCCTGTCCGGGGGATGGGGTGGTTTTTCCTTCTGACTCATCTCCCAGCACTCTCAGAAGGGAGAGAATTTACCTCCTCAGAGCTATAAAAACGAATGTCAGTAAAACCTTCAGAACTTGCTTGGTGCACTGGAACCCTGTCTTCAGGCAATCTTTCCTCCAAGGAACAGGAGAGCTGAGTTTTTATTTGATTTTACAAAAGGCCAAGGGACATTCTGTTATTGTTTCTCAACGTGTGCTCTGTGAAACCCTGACATTCAAATCAACTTTATCAGAGTAAGTGTTCTGCTAACCAGTTAGCTCTTGTTTTAGATTGGATGAATTAATTCTTCAGAGCATGGAACCCGGGAAGTTTCATTTTAAACAAGTACTCCTGCTAATCCTTAAGTACAATAAGTCTTGAAAACAACCACTCTACACTGTATGTTCCCCTAGCAGGGTACCAGAACATGCTGCAAATAAATGACTGGTTCTAACATCTTGTCCCTCTAGGTCAGATGTTCTCCACTCCCATACTATCAACACCTGGACCAGGTAGTTTTTTTGCAGATGGGGGTTATCCTCTACATTATAGAATGTTTAGCACCATCTTATTAGATAGCTATAATGACTTCCCTCTGGTTGCGGCAAGCAGAAACAGCTCCAAATGTCCATAGAATGTCAATGACCAATGACAAGTGTCCCCTGGGGACAGAACTCCCCCTTTACACCCTACTGAGAAGCACTGTTGTAGATAAGTGGGTTCCAATCCTGGCTGAACATTGGAGTCACTCAAGGATCTTTGTCAAACTTGGATTCCTGAACTTTACCCCTAAGAAAGTCTTATTTGTTTGAGTTGGGGTGGAAGTGAGGCACCATTAAGTTTTCCCAAATGATTCAATATGGCAGAGTTGAGAATCCTTGCTCTAGGTAGATGCTGGAGGCATGAGTCTACATGTATGTTTGTGACTTCATGGAAGCTATAAACACTCAAGTCACATTGATAGGGTTATCTGAGCACCTATGTATCATCAGGACCAGGCACCCAGATAGGATGACAAAATCCACCTCTTTTGAAACTAACAAACACAGAGTTTCAGCCAGATACATTATAAATGCCTCCCATCTCACTCCATATATGACCTAAATCAGAATTTAAAACAGAACTTTCTTTGATGGCTAGGAAAACAGATAAACTTTTTTCTACTGGATGGTAAAATATAAAGAGATGACAGCTGACAAAGCTGCAGTCATTTCACCACTATCAAAGAAGTTGACCAAAAATGGGAAGGGTGCTCAGAGGAGGGCAGCACCAAAAGAATCACAGAGCAACAGAGCTATAGCCTTGATCAAATTGTACCTGAATTCCACCCTGCCAAGTTATAATCAGTTACATGACAAGATATATCATCTTTATTTTTTAAGTAAGCCAGCTTGAGGTGGGTTTTCTGTTACGTGCAATCAAAAGCATTCTAACTGATATACCACTCCAGACCAATATCCTCTTGCAATTATAGATGGTCCCAAAATTACAGTGGTTTGACTTACAATCTTTCAACTTTATGATGATGTGAAAGAAACATACATTCAGAAGAAACTGTACCTTACCTTTTGAATGTTGATCTTTCCCAGTCTAGCAATATGATACTGTCTTGAGATGCTGGACAGGGCAGCGAGTGCAGCTCCCAGTCAATCATCGATCACAGGGTAAACAACTGATACACCTCCAACCATTCTGTGCTCCGAGAACCACTCTGCTTTTCACTTTCAGTATAGAATTCAATAAATTACATGAGATAGTCAAGACTTCATTATAAATTAGGCTTTGTGTTAGATGATCTTGCTTAACTTTAGGGTAATGTAGGAGGCACAGTGGTAAAGAATTTGCCTGCCAGCACAAAAGATGCAAGAGATTGGGGTTTGAACCCTGGGTCAGGAAGATCCACTGGTGTAGGAAATGGCAACCCATTCCAGTATTCTCACCTGGGAAATTCCATAGACAGAGGAGATTGGTGGGCTACAGTCCAGAGAGTCACAAAGAGTCAGACATGACTGAGTGACTCAGTACACACACACAGGGTAATGTAAGTGTTCTGAGCACTTTAAGGCAGGCCAAGCTATGGTAGAACTATGGTATTCAGCAGGTTAGACACATTAACTGCATTTCCAACATACTGTATTTTTCAGTTATGATGGGCTTATCAGATGTAATCTCATTGTAAGTCAAGGAAGATCTGTATAGCATATTGCTTAGAGCTAATGAAATGAAATCATTTTTAAGGCAAGGCAAGAAAAGAACTTAACATAAAATTTTCTCTATCTTTTGTGCTCCTACCCCTCTCCCTTTAATGTGCATTGTATCTTAACTAGATCCCCTAAGAAGACTCAGGAATGCCTACTAGTCAAAAAAAAAAAAAAAGAAAAAAAGAAAGAAAAGAAGAAGAAGCAATTTCTTCCTGACACTAGCAAGGTAACACTTTAGGAGATGACATTCCTCTCTCAGTATGGTAAGAGGTTACAGTGACCCATTACTAGTCTTATTTTGATGTATAACCCTCTGTCTCAAAAACTTATATAAATGTGGTTTGACCTCTAATGGGTGGAATAGTCCTCAGAAGTTTCTGAACGACTGTCTCCTGGGTTATAATCCTCTGGTTGGCCTAAATAAAATGTTCCATTTCTTTCTTAGATTGACTATTGATTAAATTTTTATCAACAAGCCTTGATGAAGAGTGGTCCTTGAATCAGCAGCCTCAACATCACCTAGGAACTTCTTAGAAATGTAGAATCTCAGGCTCCTCTTCAGATCTACTGAATCAGAAACTGTGCTGTAATAAGAAGCCTGAGGGACTCAAATGAACATTAAAGTTTAAGAAACCTGGGCTTACGTAACTGCTCTCCTAAGCTCTGAGCTAGATAATAGGGAGCCAAGGATAAGCAGAAAACAGACTTGGTCACTTGGTTCTATGACTTGGTTAAATGCCCTGTTTTATACTTGCCAACACCTCAACTCCATCAGTTCATCCATTCTCTCACTCATTCAACAAATATATATTTAGCACTACATTTATGAGTTTAAGGGCTTCCCTGGTGGCTCAATTGGTAAAGAATCTGCCTGCAATGCAGGAAACTACCTGCAATGCAGGGGCAAAATTAGCAGAAACATTAAAAAGTGTGCTCAAAGAAGAGAGGAGAGGCATACTCTGCCCTTTAAGAAGCTCTTTGTGCATTTGAGAAAACAGATATCGTAATCACACAGATAAATGTTAATGTGCCAATGATATAAGTGCTGCCCTGGAGAGGTCCTCTGGGGGTTCCCCCCATAGGGTTCCTCCGTGGGGGATATTTGATTTGATCAGAGTGGTCAGGCAAGGTTGCCCTGAGGAGGTCTGAAGGGCGAGTAGAGAAGAGTGGGACATGTAAAGAGGAGAATATTTGAGGCACAAGGGAAGACAATGTGTAAGCTTTTCAAGCTGGAAGAAGCGAGTGAACACAACAGTTGCCAGGAGCAGGGAGCAGGGAGGGTCAGAATGAGATCAGACAGGTAACCAAGGGTTCCTCCCGTAATCCTCAAACTAACAGAAAGCCACTGACGCATTTTAATATTTATTTCACTTTGATAGGAATACTTAACATGAAATCTACCCTCTTAACACATTTTTACATGTACATTATTGTTGACTTTAGGCTGACAATGTTATACAGCATTTCTAGAGCTTATTTATCCTCTTTAACTGAAAGTTAATGCCTATTGATGAGTATTTCCCTATATCCCTCACTCCCAGCCCCTAGCAACAACCCTTCTTTGATTTTATAAATTTGACTGCTTTACATATCTCAAATAAGCAGGATCATGTAGCATTTGTCTTTCTGTAGCTGGCTTATTTCGTTTAGCATAAAATCCTTGAGGTTCATCCATGTTGTTGCATATCTCAGAGTTTCTTTTTATCAAAAGGTGGAATAGTATTCCTCCATGTGTATATACGGCATTGTTTTTATTCATTCAACTGTCAATGGACTTTTAGGTTGCTATTGTGAATGCTGCTATTGTGAATACTGCTGTTTTGAACATGGGAATGTTAATTTCTCTTTGGGACTCTGATTGCAGTTCTTTGGATCAAATACCCAGAGTTGGGATTGCTGGATCACATAGTAGCTCTTTTTTTTTTTTTAAACTTTTTTGAGGAATCTCTATACTGGTCTCCTTAGTGGGAGCATCAGCTTGCATTCTCACCAGCAGTGTGCAAGCCTTCTCATCCTTGCCACATCCTCCACCTCCTCGCCAACATTTGCTGCCTCTTTTGAAAATAGCCATCCTGGAAGGTGTGAGGTGAGACCTGATTATGATTTTGATTTGCATCTCCCTGATAATTAGTGATGTTAAGCATTTGTTCATCTGCCTGTCAGTTGTTTGTATGTCTTCTTTGGAGAAAAGTGTCTTCAAGTACTTAACCCACTTAATCAAGTTTTCAGTTATCTTGCTATTGAGTTGTAGGAGTTTCTAATATACTTTGGACCTCAGATTTGTGGTTTCCATATATTTCCTCCCATCCCAAAGGATAGCATCACCGTGTTGATTCCTTTGCTGAGTGGGAAGTCACTGACATATTTTAAATACAGTGCTCTCCCACGTAGCACAGTTTATGAACTCAGAGTGTACACAATCTGTGTCCTTGTCCCCACATCTTTTGCTCTTGTCTTCCCCCTCCTTGGCTTATCACCTAGCAGAGTAGACCAGCATGGCCTAGCATGTTCACACCACATTTGCTATTTGGGATTGACAGACAGAATGGAGCTGTGGGTCAGGCTGACTCGAACCAAATCCATTTCTATATCTTCGTTGCTGTGAGGGCCAACGACACAGTCACAATGACAGTGACCACAGGTGACAGCATCGCAGCGTGCTCAGCACTCCACCACACACCTGGGCACAAAGACGGGCAAACTAGGGACTTCTCTGGTGCCCAGTGGTTAACATTCCATGCTTCCAAGGCAGGAGGTGTGGGTTCCATCTCTGGTTGGGGAACTAATGTTTCATGGTGAAGCCAAAAAAAAAAGACAGACTAAATAATCGTTAGGTGAATGGTCTAACCCAAGGAAGCTGCAGTAGTCATGTATGGATGTGAGAGTTGGACTCTAAAGAAAGCTGAGTGGTGAATAATTGATGCTTTTGAACTGTGGTGTTGGAGAAGACTCTTGAGAGTCCCTTGGACAGCAAGGAAATCAAACCAGTCCATCCTAAAGGAAATCAGTCCTGATTATTCATTGGGAGGACTGATGCTGAAGCTGAAACTCCAATACTTTGGCCACCTGATGCAAAGAAATGACTCATGGGAAAAAACTCTGAGCTGGGAAAGAATAAAGGTGGGAGGAGAAGGGGACGACAGAGGATGAGATGGTTGGATGGCATCACCGACTCGATGGACATGAGATTGAGCAAGCTCTGGGAGTTGGTGATGGACAGGAAAGCCTGGTGAGCTGCAGTCCATGGGGTCACAAAAGGTCAGACATGACTAAGCGACTGAAGTGAATTGAACATATAAACATAGTTTTTAAAACAAAGGTGAAATGATTATTCAGTTTTTAAATTAAAAGTTCTCAAAAGTGAAAAGTGCAAAATAGTCTACCTTTCCAACTAAAACAAATCATAGGAAGTTAATGTCCTCAGATTAAATTTCAATCATATAAAAGTTAACTTTACTTTTGTAGAACATTATTACTATGATTATTATAATGTCACCTTTTCCCAAAACAATTATAAAAAAATATATTTTCAGAGTTCTGGCTTATAAAGAAGTGACTTAGCTTTCAAATTTTACTCAGGCTGGGAAAAATAAATGTGGGGAATATTTTTTCACTTAGCTGGCTTTCAGTGAATTTCTTCTATGATCATAGAAGAGAAGGGGGAAGAAAAGAATTAAAATAAGATAGCACATTTTCTAGTTTCAATTTCCATCTGGAGAGGTTATATTTAGCTTAAAATGAGGATATAACATTTTCCCTAGGTACCTCACTTTCAAAGTAAAAAAAAAAAAGAAACTGCCAAATGATGATGAGTATTAAAAAAAAAAAAGTTATGTGTTTCACGATCTGAATGGAATGCTGAGTCAGCAATGTCTGTCAAAAAGGCAAGAGAATTTGGAATTTTGTATATTACCAAGAACTATCTTTTAACTGGATGCCCAGACATGGCTGAAACCATGCAGAACGTTCTCACTGGTTGGTACTTCCACAAATGTAATGAATATGAAGTACACTTTGGAACCTGATATGGCCAGCAATGGGCTTCCCAAGTGGTTCAGTGGTAAAGAATCTGCCAGACAGTGTAAGAGATGTAGGAGGCACGGGTTCAATCCTTGGGTTGGGAAGATCCCTGGAGGATGAAATGGCAAACACTCCAGTATTATTGCTTGGAGAATCCCATGGACAGAGGAGCCTGATGGGCTACAGTCCACAGGGTTGCAAAAAGTCAGATGTGACTCAGAATGTACTCACGGACATGATCAGCAATGAGTTACATTATTTGTATACTGACACCCCCACCACCCAATTCATATGTTGAAATTCTATTCTTAGTGTGATGCTATTAGTGGGGGGAGGGGGACTCTGGGAAGGTAATTAGTTCCCAAAGATGGAGCCTTCATGAATGAGACTAGCATCCCATTTATTAGATCCTTTATAAAAGGGACCTGGGACAGCTCTCTCGCCATCTCTCCACCATGTGAGGATACAGTGAAAAATCCATTTTGCCACCTAGAAGAGAGATCTCACCAATCCCAACCATGCTGGCACCCTGTTCCCAGAATTCCAGCCTCCAAAACTATGAGAAATAAATGTTTGCTGTGTGAGCCATCCAGTCTGCGGTAGTTTGTTATAACCACTTCAAATGACTGAAGCAGTGTCCTTTAAAATGAACAAGATCACATTTATCTGTCCAAGCATGATCTAAGATAACAAAGTGTTTATCTAACCAAAAAGAACTAGGAAATATTTGCTCATGAAAATCCTGTGAAGTGTTTATACTGCCACCTGATCGTTTCTGTGATCTGATATCTTCATTTTCTCCTCTTAGATGATATTCATTGCTGTTCTCTCTTAGTTTCTAGTACTAGCATGCTATGGGAAGACTTGGCGCATACAGGTTTCCCACCACACCCCTGGTCTCCAAGTTTATTAACTCAGTTTTATAAACCACTGATTTTACAGTAATTCCTAAAATATTCCTTTTGGACTGCATCACCTCTCTGAGTCACCCATCCGGCCCTCATGGCTCCAGATAATTCTTGGCTTGGGTGTAAACCCTACTTCTTGGGCCAGGGCTTCCCCAGTTGCAGAAAGAACTGCTAGGTCAGCCAGACGTCTGACTGTTTCACCTACATAGCGTTTATAAATGCTGTCTGGCATCATGTTGTCCACATTTTCCCCAGTTTCCGGAACTTTATGAGTACTGAACTTTTGAAGGCGTGCTGTGAGGGATGAAGAGACACAGAAGGCCTCAGCAGTGATGGCAATGCAGCGTCCACTCCCGTGTCGGGGTGGTGGGTATGAGGGTGAGCACAGACGTCACTCTGTGCTCTCGGCCTCAGTTCAGCCTCCTTCCCTTCCACGACTCTGCACTTAGAGACTCCTATTCTCAGTCCATCCCAGGAGATGGTCTTTGACCCTGGCTGGAATTATGGTATGCTTCTTAGCATTGACTTGCATCACATTCTCCACACACACCACATCGTGCCACCCCTCAGCTCAGCACTCCTACAGATGACCACAAATTCTCTGTGAAGCAGAGTACATTTTACACATTCAGTGAAATCTGACCCCTACCCTGGCCCCCACCGAGAAGGACCTGGGGAACAGCGGTGGGCCACGTCCTGCTCATTGAGAATGATGGGTCCAGAGTCTGACGTTACCAAGCTTCACTAGCTTCACTCCAAAAACAGGTCCCAGTTTTTACTGAGTAGAATTGTAAAAACTCGGGGACCCTCTTCAAGGAACGTATGGTTAGAAATCATACTTCAACACATGCTGAAGTCACCTGGCTCCAGACACAGTGGCCTGATTCGGTTGTTTTGGCTCTTTAACTACACCAAGAGCATTTACGCCTTGGGGCCTTTGTTCAGTCTGTTCCATCTGCTTGGCTGCTCTGCCCCTAGATGGAGATAAACTGTTTCCTTTTTATCATCCAAGTCTGAGCTTGTATATACCTCAGAAAGGCCCTTCCCCACCACCTATACCAAGTAGCTCACACATTCCTGGTCGTTGCTGCTCATCAAGTATCCCCATTTCATGTACTTGTGGGTGCGTGGCAGCTGAAATGACTGTACCTGTGTTTTTGTTGTCAGGATCAGCTTCAGCATGAGTGACACGTAAGTTCTCTTGGAATCCCGTGTTTAGATGGGTTCTCCATGTGGTTTAATGTTCTGCTGTCACTGTCCTGGGATTCTAAATACTTTTTTTTCCCAAGAAGATCTTCATTTTCATTTTATACTGCAAGTTATGCACCTCTGCAGCTTACTGTTTATTATCTCTTTGCTAGTAGGTACCCAGGAGAGCAGGCCATCTCCTAGGTTCAGTATTGTGTTGTCAGTACTTAGGACATTACAGAGAATTCTCTAACTGCTCAATGAGTATTTGTTAAGTTAAACAGAGGATTATTATGTGACCCAGCAATTTCACTCCTAGGTGTATTCCCCAAAGAACTGAAAACAGATGTTCAAGCAAAATTTTGTATACAAATGTTATAGTGGCACTAAAACCAAAAGGTGGAAAAAACCCATATTTCCATCAGCTGTTGAATGGATGAACAAAATGTGCTATATCTGGTAAACAGAATATTATTCAACCAGGAAAAAGAGTGAAACACTGATATGTGCTCTGATATGGATGAATGTTTTCCATAGCAAAATATTACGCTACGTCAAATCAAATACAAAAGATCACATATTTATAATTCTGTCTTGTGAAATATCCAGAAACAGTTAATCTGTAGAGATAGGAAGTAGATTGGTGGTTGCCAGAGGCTAGGGGAGGCAGGGGAGGAAGGAGAGATGGAGAGTAACTATTTGACGAGTAAGGGGTTTTATTTTGGTGTAATAAACATGGATGGAGTTGGAGATAAATGGTGGTTGTGAAGTGAAGTGAAGTGAAGTGAAGTGAAAGTCGCTCAGTCGTGTCTGACTCTTTGCGACCCCATGGACTATACAGTCCATGGAATTCTCCAGGCCAGAATACTGGAGTGGGTAGCCTTTCCCTACTCCAGGGGATCTTCCCAACCCAGGAGTCAAATCAGGTCTCCCTCATTGCAGGCAGATTCTTTACCAGCTGAGCCACAAGGGAAGCCGTTGATGCACAGTCTTATTATGAATGTATAATACTAAAAGCTGCAGAATTGTTTCTTTTAAAAGGTTAGTTTTGTTTTAAAAGGATTAACTGTGTATTGTATTAATTTTACCTTGATTTTAAAAAAAAACTGAAAAAAAAAGTATTTGTTGAAAGAATATATATTTATAGAACTTGTGACCAAACTCTCTCCAAAACCAAGTATAGCGTGTTCTTAACTTAGCCTAGGGCTTCAAAAATTTCAGCCTATGAAGATAAGGACACATTCACACCTTTCTTTGAAAAAAACATTGTAAGTACTTGCTTCCGTCAAGATGACATCAGACATTGTTATCATTAAGATGCCAACCTTTTTCTGCATTTTTTTTTTTTTGGTGGTTGTTTTGTATGTTAGTCTTATGGTATCTTTATTTTAAAAAAAAGAACTGTAAAAGAACTTTTAAGATAATTATAGATGCATATGCAGCTGTAAAAAATATTATACAGAGAGATCTTGTGATCCTCCTCCCAATTTCTCCCAATGGTAATATCTTTCAAAATTATATAATAATATCACAACCAGGAAACTGATATTTATACAATCCATCTATCTCATTCAGATTCAGTGGTTTTATCTGTACTCATTTGTGTGTGTGTGTCCTGTTTCTAACTGAAATGTAATAACAGTTCCTTTTAGTCTGTCAACAAGTAAAACATTCCAGAGAGATTGTGGCACAACCAAAATAACCACAAGTAAATGACTCTGAGCACAAGTTAAAAGAAAGAAACATTTCCAAAGAAGTAACAGGGGCTTAGCAGTCTGGAACCTGTTAGGTCAGCCATGCCTTATTTATATTCACTTGACCCTTTCAGCACCAGGATTCTCAAAAGGGCTGGCACATATTTTGGTTTATTCAACAGACTGAGGGATAGGGTACTCTAAGATACTCTTCTTTCATTTGAGAAAATGGGAAACGTAAAAGCCAGCAAACACTGAGTGGGAGCATAGAAAAGATGCCAGGAAGATTGTTTTTACCTGTTAAGAACACATGTTATTTCACCCTGGTAACAAACGCAACTTGGAACTCCTCAGGCAAATACATAGACTTGAGGACATTTCCCAGTGTTGACTGTAGGCTCCATCCTGTGTATTAACTTAATTCATGTGAAGGTTCTAGAGAATGTTCCTTTCTACATTGCATTTGTTAAAGGGTCAGTCATCTCTTTTGCCTTGTCAACATCCCTTCACCATCATCTGCTAATAGCAAGTAGGTTTTCCCTTGAAGGGCCACTCACCTTCTCTCCTAGTCTACTTGTTTTGGGAGTGCTACATACAAACCCTGTTTTCTCCCACTCTGCCCCTCTGTCACCTCCCCCACCCCTGCCCTAACACACACACACACACACACACACACACACACACACACATGGCTCAGTAGAAGGACTCCATCAAAACACGTTTCTCTTCTGGACACAGTGATTGATTCAGAAAATGCACATATTCAAAACTGATCAAAGAGATGTAACCCCCCCAAAAAAAGCAGATGTAATCCATGATCTTGCCGGATGATTAGGACAAAGAATCTCTTTTAATTGGGTTTGAAGGTGTTAATACACAAGCATGGAATATCAGTGGAGACCATCAGGGATGTCATGCTGAAAAGGAAGCCAACAGGGAAAGGAGCAGAATTGACAGCCTTACCTAAGCGTCTAGAACCAGCTATATCTAAAGCTCTGAAGTTCTTAGTTACATGAACTAAAAAGATTAAAAAATTACCTTTTGGGGTGTAGTTAAATTTTTGTTTTGGTTTGGTTTTTTGGTCACTTGCAACTCACTGAGAAGGATCAAAGCACATAACATTCATTAGGCTAAGCTCGGGGCCATAAATCCTTAAGCTAATTTTAGTCTTTGTCCTCTCATCATTCAACAATTCCCTTATCTTCTCATGTGTCTGCATTACTGCCTGCAATAATTTGCCTGACCCAGGCTTTGGTGCTCACTGCAAAAGAAGTAACGCAAGTAGAGTGAATGAGTGGCACTGGGAGTACATTAATTCTTCTGCCCCTACAGTGTTGCCTTTTAAATAGGTTATGCATGCGTAATGCTGCAGCTGACCATCTGTACTGATTATTTAAGTTCTGTAATGAAATGGTCAGGTCTCCCATTGTTTATTTATATGATGCCGACAGCCACTGTCTAAATTCTACTTCAATCTTCAGCCACTGTTTTGTAGGCTAGGCGCTCTAATGACTGCAAAAGAAATGTTTGCTGCTTCAGATGGTGCTATTAAAAGAAAATTGTTCCCAAAGAAATTCTTATCTCCTGATGCGGGGAGCTAAATCACTATAAATTATGGAAAAGGAAATTGCAAATGTGTCTTGCTTTCTCTTTATTGGAGGCATTGTTTTATCACAACTGTCAAGGAGAGCGCACACCTATTTTGAAAGCTTTTTACAGCTTTGAATTAAGCCCAAATGGAGAAATAAGAGGCTGCACGATTAGAGCAGCTGACTGGAGTTGTGCTTTGCGAGGCAAAGGCAGGGTTTTCCCATGACTTTCTTATTCACAAATGGCATCAGCGAGGGGGTGGGGCGGGGCAAAGGGGTGGAAACGCCGAGCAAAGCAACAGCAAAATACAGTTAAGAAAAACGACCGAAGAGATCACCGGAGACCTGGCAGGAGGATATAAGAATCTTGAATAGGAAAGGGGAGACCTTTAGAATTGCATTACTCTGGGGAGGAGGCGGGAGGGGGGTTGCATATTCTCATTTGTTTCAACCGAATGAGCACAGTCAGTCAATCCATCAGTGTTGATGTAAACTTTGTCCTTATAAAAGCTGCATAAAAGGGTGGCTGTTTCTCGTCTGTCCATCACAGGCGATTTCAATGGACTTGGCTTCTCGGTGGTCACCGCTCACTTTCATCACGCAGCCAAAGTGTTCGCGGAGGCCAGCAGAGGGAGCGCGAGATTAATGGGTGGGTTCCCAGCGTCGTCAAGGCGACCGGCTCCTTTCTCAGGACTGCCCATCTAGTTCGTGCAGGTGAAGCTGTCTCCTTGGCTCCTTTCCTACCCACCACCCTCCATCTCCTCTTTCCCTAACCTGCCCCCGAAAACAGCCATGAGCTGCATCCAAACTGTCTGATTGGTTCATCTGGGAACATTTCTACCCAAGGGTTCACAGGTGGACGTTCTAAACTGGGCAGATCCCACGACTAGTGCAAAAGCAAGGCCCTACTGTGGGGAAACATTACAAATGGTGCTGAGTGAAAAGAATTCTGTAACACCGAGTAAAAGGCTGATGATCTAATGTTAAGTGAACATGACTGGTTGCAAAACTGTGTATACAGTAGTTGCTGGCGGGCTACAGTCCGTAGAGTCGCAAAGAGTTGGACAAAATTGAGTGCACACGTGCACTCACACACACACATACATATATATATATTTTTTAATTTTAGAAACACTGAATTTTGACAAGTTAAGAATGATTGACTTTGATGTGTGGTGTGGTGTGTGTGTGTGTGTACAGGGAGGTGGAATTTGAGGGAGGCCTTTTTTAGTTGCTTTATTATCTCTTTCTATGTTTCAAATGTGTATTCTGGGCACAACATATACAGTGTGTACAGTGACCACATGCAGCTTTGATAATTGTGGGGGAATGAAAGACTGGAAATGCCTGTGTGTATTGCATGTGTTCATATGGTATACTCTCTATAATAACATAGGGAATCATGTGACAATACCAAGGGACATCACAGAAAGAAGGACGCAAACGAGGCTCTAATTAAGTCATGTGCTAAGGACTGTGTGAGAAGCTGAAGGATTAAAAATATAAGCTAGGTATATACTCTGGGGAGCTATTTTATTTCTTTGTCACAATGACTCTGTGAGGTAGATGGTGGTGTTCTCAGTTTGATGGCTAGGTTCCTAGAGGTGGTAATCGACCCAAGGCCACTTACTTATTACACAGCTGACTGTTTTTCATCTGGATTTTCACCTCCAAAGACTTCTCCATCCTAAATGTGAGGCCTCGTAAAACTCACTGGAAAAGACCCTGACACTGAGAAAGATTGAAGGCAAAAGGAGAAGAGGGTGCCAGAGGATGAGACTGTTAGATAGTATCATCGACTCAATGGCCATGAATCTGAGCAATCTCTGGGAGATAGTGAAGGACAGGGGAGACATGCTGGAGTTCATGGGGTCGCAAAGAGTCAGACTTGATTTAGCGACTGAACAACAATAAGAGTCATGGTATTTGCCATCTCCTAGTTCATCACTTAATGGCAAATAGACAGGGAAACAATGGAAACAGTGACAGGCTTTATTTTTTGGGGTTCCAAAATCAATGCAGATGGTGACCGCAGCTATGAAATTAAAAGACGCTTGCTCCTTGGAAGAAAAGCTATGACCAACCTAGATAGCATATTAAAAAGCAGAGACATTACTTTGCTGATAAAGGTCCACATAAAGCTATGGTTTTTCCAGTAGTCATGCATGGATGTGAGAGTTGGACTATAAAAAAGTTGAGTGCCAAAGAATTGATGCTTTTGAACTGTGGTGTTGGAGAAGACTCTTGAGAGTCCCTCGGACTGTGAGGAGATCAAACCAGTTAATCCTAAAGGAAATCAGTCCTGAAATTCGTTGGAAGGACTGATGCTGAAGCTGAAACTCCAATACTTTGGCCACCTGGCGCGAAGAACTGACTCATGGGAAAAGACCCTGATGCTGGGAAAGATTGAAGGCAGGAGGAGAAGGGGACGACAGAGGATGAGGTGCTTGGATGGCATCACTGACTCAATGGACATGCATTTGAGCAAGTTCTGGAAGTTGGTGATGGACAGGGAAGCCTGGTGTGCTGCAGTCCATGGGGTCACAAAGAGTCAGACACAACTGAGCGATTGAACTGAACTGAGTTCATAACTGTTATTGCAACCTATTTTTGACAGCAGTCTATTTTAAGAGAAGTTTTATACTACTAATGTAAATTCAAAATAGAATAATTTTCCACAAATAAAAGATAACCGTTTAATAAGCACAATAAAAACAAACACAAATAATTAAGTACTGACCATGCTGGGGAAGCTCTGAGGCTCTCTTTGTTGTAAGAGAGTAGCAAGAATGAGAGAGATGTGAAAGGCACACAGCCACTTCATTGAGGCTTTCTTCTCGACATGATCAGAAGGCCTGAGCAAGAACTGAGAGGGAGTAGCCACGTATGCAATTTAATGCATACCTTAAATGAGACCAACCAAAGCTTTGAGAAATATGGTATTATTTGATGCAAAGCCAAGAAAAACATCCCCACCAAAGCAGAACAGAGAAACCTAGCAGTTAGAAAGACAAAGCTGAGGTCTGACACTGTATAAATCAAGTTTACTATGAATCTCAAGATTATGGGGTATCCCTTTTTTTTGGATAACAAGTAATTACTTTGAATATTAGCATCAACTGGAACATAAAGCTAAAAGCAATCTTTTAATGCATAAAAATCTATTTCTCAATAAGAAGGCAGTGCTAAGCGATAGAACAAAACAACAGTTTAAGAGTGGACATGGATTCAAGTCCAGGTCAGCAGTTTATTGCCTGTATATAATACTCTGAGTTTCTGTGAGCCTAACTCTCTTTATCTAAAAGCTAGGGAGAATGACAAGAGGTTTTCTATGATTCAGTGGCCATTTGTATAATATCTTAGATCAAAGGATAATTTTCACAAAAAGCTAAAGGCATGACTCTCCTATAGATATGAAAGTGAAGTGAAAGTGAAAGTTGCGCAGTCATGTCCAGCTCTTTGTGACCCTATGGACTATACAGTCCATGGAATTCTCCAGGCCAGAATACTGGAGTGGGTAGCTTTTCCCTTTTTCAGGGGATCTTCCCAACCCAGGGATCAAACCCAGGTCTCCAGCATTGCAGGCAGATTCTTTACCAGCTGAGCCACAAGGAAAGGAATACCTTATAAATATTTTATTTATTTCATTATCAGTGAAATGTGACAACTCATTCAAAGGAGAAGTCAAAGAGAAGAAACATGTATAGATGGGAATGCTAAAATAAATTTACAAATGGATACAAAGCTGTCTTCTTCCACAACGGGAAAGGAAAATCAATAGACTGTTCACAGGACAGACTATCTTTGCTTGTCTATGGACAAGAATTATTTGCATTACTAGAGTTTCCTCATCAAATTCTGAATTGTTCTGGTCAACTAATACAGTTTTCAAGTTGACTTTTAGCTCAATGGACTTGTGAAATAGCTTAGTCACAGATAAAAATGTATGTTCCTGTAGGGGTACAAGATCCCCAGAGGTATCAGTATTCTGCTGAAAGACTATCCAGTCATCTCTTTTTTAAAAATTCCAAAGTCTTAAACTTTTCCTTATGCTTATGTCAAGACCTGATGTGCAGAAGTTAACACCACTTTGAAAATAGTAGATTTATAATAAAAAAAATAGATGAAATAGGGGGGAAAGTGTGCTCAGAAGCTCAGTGGTGTCCGACTTTTTGTGACCCCATAGACTGTAGCCCACCAGGCTCCTCGGTCCTGGAATTCTCCAGGCAAGAATACTGGAATGGGTTGCCATTTCCTTCTCCAGGGGATCTTCCTGACCCAGGGATGGAACCTAGATCTCCCGCATTGCAGGCAGATTCTTTAGTATCTGAGCCACCAGGAAGATGAGGTGGGAAACCTGGGGAGGGAAGGGGCCCCGGTGGCTCAGCGGTAAAGAATCTGCCTGCCAATGCATTAGACAGAAGAGACGCAGGTTCGATCCCTGGGTCGGGAAGATCCCCTGGAGGAGGAAACGGCAACCTACTCCAGTATTCTTGCCTGGGAAATCCCATTGACAGAGGGGCCTGGTGGGCTACAGTCCATGGGGTGGCAAAGAGTTGGACACGACTGGGTGACTGAGCACACAGTAATCATCTAACTAATGGGAAAGACGGAACAGAAAAGGCCCTTTCCAAATCTCAAATTTTAGGGTCCCATCACCTAGCAGTTTATAATGTTTATTTACATTTTACAAAAAGCTAAGTTTTAAAAAGGCTGGGAGTAAATTGAAAATCAACCTGACATAACCACTGTGGAAAGCAGTTTGGAGGTTTATCCAAAAACTAAAAGTAGAACTATCATACATTCCAGCAATTCCACTCCTAGAACACACTAAAAAAAACCCAAAATGCTAATTTGAAAAGATAGACATGCAATATCATCAAATTCACTTTAAAAAATCAACTTGAAATAAAAATAATTGCTGAAATTAAAATATAAGTCAAGAAAAAAGAACTGCTTATAGGAAAACAAAATTAAATAACTTTCAGTAAAAGGTGTTATATAATCCCAGGCTTTTCCTTATTTAAGAAATACTGACAAAGAATGACACTATCAAAGATGAAAGATGACAGAAGCTCTAACTCAATGTTCTGATCAATACAGAAATTTATGGTAAAACAATTTCCAAGACTTTCTTCAAAGTGACCTACATAATGATTTAAAACTCATTCTTTTGCAAAGTTCTCAGACACTGTTTCGATAATGAAGAGTATCATTTTTTAATACAGTAAAAAAGGTAAACCAAGCTACATTTCCTAACCAAATTAAGGTAGCTTGTGAGCATCCGAAAGTTGATTTCTTAATTTCATTAATTTCTTAATTCTACTGTTAACTCAGATTTCCCAGGAAGCTCTGTAAGTCTCTTAAATAATTCACCACTGCCCCCAAATGGACTGGTTCTTATGGTCAGTGCAGGGGTCGTTCCCAATGACAGATCCACAATCCAATAATTCTCTCTAAGCCTTTCAAACCACCCAAGCCTTCAAATAAATTTAGTGAACAAAGCAAAGGAGTTCAAGCGACATTTCCTTCTATTCACAAAAACTTCAACTTTTATGTTCAGTAATTAATGGCACTGTTTAACCAAGAATGACATTACAAAATGGGGGCAGTTGTTATTTACCATCACCGTGAAATAGAGTGTCAAAGGTTATCACAACAGGATATCTGTGTTTAAATGGAAAGAGATAAAGAGACAAAGTCAAGCTAGTTATGCCTGTTTTGTTTTCCAACTGGAGGGAAGTCTGCTAAAACGGACTTCTGAATACCTACAGCTGCCGTCTCAGCACCAATGGTAATTTTGATGTTCTAGCCCTTCTTTCCTTTCAATTGGGGGTGACAGAAACAAACATTAGAATATAGCAATTCTGAGTGCCTGCAATGTGAATTATTTTACTGGCATCTTCTCTTGATCTGGATGGAATATGCACTTTCATTCTCACATTATAGGAGGAGGGTAGGTAGGTTCTAGAAGCAGTCTGGAAACAATGATCGTGAGCCTGTGCTGATGTTGGTTTGGGGAGTGTGGACATCCTCGTGTCTTCACTTTAACCGTGAGAGATTGTGCTTTCTCATAGATTCCTCTACCATCTTCTTATCAGGATTCATTAACAACTGTCATTTCAACCCTTCATCTCTATTTTTATTGAAAAAGACATGGCTTTAGAGAACCACTCTTCCCTCTCCCTGAATTTATCCAGGAGAGACGCTGAAGCCTGGAGGTTTAGGTTGCATGTGCAATCAGTGACCCATTGGATTTGAACCCACATCTGCTCAGATCCTAAGCTGATGTTCTTTCTTTTTCATTCACTCCATCCATGTTGGATGTGTATTCATTTAAAAATCACTTTTAGAAAATTCCCTGGTAGTCCAGTGGTTAGGATTCTGTGCTTCCAGTGTAGGGGGCATGGATTCAATCCCTGGTTGGGGAACGAAGACCCCACAAGCCTCAGTTCGGCAAAAAGAAAAAAGAAAAAACATTGCCTTTGCCTGTTCCTTGTAAAAATAATTTAAACTTTGCAAGTACGAGCAAAATAAGAAAGTAAAAATAACTCAAACTTCCATCCTACAATGGTTAATACATAAATATGGTGTTTTCCTGGTTTTTTTAATGTATCTTAAAAAACTGGAATCATTCAGTAATTACATTATTCCATATCTTCCATATTTTTATTCAAGACATACTAACACCATATTAATGTTTTTTGGAAAGTGTTGCTAGTACTTGCAAATAATTCCTTTGTATTCATGGACCAGTTTCTTCAAACCATTTAAGAAACATTTAAAAATCATTTTAATTATCAAAATCTTTCATCATAAATCTTTATCCTATAAGTAGAATTATTACATGAACAAGCTATGGAATTCAGAAATTGAGAGCATAGGGTTTTGTTGTCAGCAGTTTCAAATACAACTGAATAAGCAGCAGGGACTTCCTCTAAACAGAAGATTATTAGCAAAAAAAGTTGTAGGTGTTGAAAACATGAAAAGGTCTGAATGCATTATAACTCAGATTCTTAAAAGAAAAACTTTTCACTTAGGTAGCATTTACACAGTACCAAAACATCCAGATAAAGAGTGAAAACCTGTCTGGATGTGGCAGTTTTGTAGAAGAGCTAAATCATCTGGGCAATCTTGGTGATATCAGGGGTAAGAGAGTGCAGTCCACAGCACAACACTGCAACCAAAAAGCGAAATGCTATGGAAAGCGTTTTAAACATCTGTATGCAAAGCATAGGACTTCCCAGGTGGCTCAGTGGTAAAAAATCTGTCTGCAATGCAGAAGACCCAGGTTTGATCCCTGGGTCGGGAAGATCCCCTGGAGAAGGGAATAGCTATCCCAGTATTCTTACCAGGAAAATCCCATAGACAGAAGCCTGGCAAGCTACTGTTCATGGGGTTACAGAGTCGGACAGGACTGTGCAACTGGGCACACACACACACACAAAGCCTAAAACGTCACTGGTGTATGTAATGGACGGTAGTATGTTATGTCCATGTTAGAGGCGCAGTGTTCACGGATATTGTTCCACATTTCTCCTTGATGATTCTCTTTGAAAGTGAACTTGGATGCATCTACGCACTTGGGTCTAGGCAAGGGTTTTAGGAACCATACTTATCAACTTGCACAAAGGTGCGATTATAGCATAAAAGGATTGGGAGAAAAAGAACTGGCAGCAGGAGACCATACATTAGCCCAGTCTCAAGAAAAAATAAGTCTGATAGCATTTGAATTTGCAATTATGGTCAACAAACTTTCTAGATGCAAAAATAACATTTCTTCTTAACTGTCTTATAACACCTGTGCACCTGAGAACCTTTCTAAGGCTGTGTGTGAATCAGAACACAATACAGCGTTTCACCCAACACTACAGCCTCTTGACGCTAAAACACTGAGCTCTCAAAATGCGCCTTCTTTAATATTAACCTACATTCAAGAGGATGCATGCATATATATACATATAACTGATTCGCTTTGCTGTACTACAGAAACTAACATAACAATGTAAAATAACTATACCCCACTAAAATTTTTTTAAAAATTAGTACATTTACCAGATGAGCTTATGGGTTGAACAGAATATCTCTAAAATTACTCCCTCTCTTATAAATTACCCGCATCCAGTTTATTTTCTGGAAATACTTTTTTCTTGCATTTGCCTATAGCAAGCTTTAAAAACAAAACAAAACAATGCCCTTTGACCCCTCCCTCTCATGATCACTTACCATTAATTCCAGGAACAATATCATTTTTGCTCTGTGTGTCAGGGAGAAGAGAGGAGAGAATTTTAAAAAGCATCAAAAAGGAGAAAAGGACTCATCACAGCCTTGAAAGAATGTTTAGGAAAACTAGGGATGATTTATCCTACCTCTTGAAAGCTGGATTTTATAGAACTAGGCAGACATGGTTATACTGCTTCCTTGTCCTGGATTAAATTATAACCAACAAAGGATCAGTAAAATTGCAGTTGATCTTGGCAAGATTGCTTGTTTCTTCATTGAGAATTCAGCCGAAATGTCACCTCTTTGGACAGCTGCTTCCCTGACTTCTAGGTACAGTGTAGCGTCTGAGTCACTCTAATGTGTCCCCTTATTTTACTACTGCAGCTGTTTGGCATCGCTGTTTTCTGGAAAGTGGGTGTGTATGTACTGATGGATGTGTGTTTGCTTTCTGGTTTTCTGTTTGCCCTAACTACAGTGACAGGTCCAAGGGAGTATGATTCTTGGGGCATATAAAGTCTTGGGGCAGCTGGCATTGCTGGCCGCTTATTCAAGGATGCCTTTAATTGTAGTGTTTTCCCCAATTTTGTTTACAAAATAATACAGCCGACCAAAGAAAACAAAGTAAACAAAAAATGCTGTGTTTCTTAGTATTACTGCTAGGTGACCAAGAGATGGGTAAGAAGTAAGTGGGGATTGTCCAGGTAGAACTTTACAGGAAGAGATTGATCATAGGCTGAGGAATCCTCTGGAACACATACTTTCCTTTGGCCCTTCCCCTGTTCCTGCCTGGAATGCAGACACTGACGGAGTTGAAGCAGCAACCTTGGGACCACATGGAGAAGGCAGAAGCAGACAGGGTCCCTGGTGGCCCCTTGGAGCCACTGTACAAGCCCCGGACTGCCTACGTCTAGACTTCTAATTATACGAGAAAAATAAAACCAACTCAGTTTAAGCCATCGCTTTCAGTGTTTCTGCCTTCCAAAAGTCATTCCTAGCTACTATAAAGCGACGTTCCTAGTATTTAAACAGTGACTTGTACGTAGTTGACGGTCAACATTTTTGAGACAGCATGAAGGCCATTCATAATCAGGTCCTAATGGGTATATGTTAGCATGTGTAGATGTCAATTAATATTTTTTCATCTCTTAGGGATTATTAGTCAATTGACATATAGACACAGGACACTAAGAGACTTTTTAAAATGACCTTTCATTTATTCATTTCATTCATTTTCATTTAATATTTATTGAACATCTACTATGTACCAGCCACCATGCTAAGCATTGCAGATAAAGCCACAAACACAACAGACCAAAATTCTGCCCTTGTGGTGCCTCTGTTAAATGGGGTAAGAAAGACAATGAGCAAGATACATGTGAATGTTAGAAGTGGAGTGGCAATTTAATCACAGTGATCAGGAAAGGCCTCGCTGAGGAGTCATCTGAGTGTAAACCTTACAGGTTAAAACTCAGTCATCAGAGGGAAAAGTGTTCCAGGCAGAGCAAATGCCTGGGGCTGTTGTGGACATTTTCAGGGTCTTGCCCTTATGCCTCAGGCTTTATTAGTAGAGGGCCAGCCTGACATCACATTACCAACATTTTTTTTTTTCCAAAATTTTTATCCTTTCTGCCTGTAGGCTTTCTCTGGGCGCTGGAGCCTTCTATGTTCACACAGACAGATAGATGGACATACACACACACGGCTAGCTGGCAGTAGTGTAATCAACACCCGCCAGCGACAGGAGAGAGTTGGGCTATGCACCTCCAGGCCCCTGGCCTCTCAGGAGGGCTGACCCTGACGTGTCTATTCTACACTGGCTCCCACACTTTGCCAGTGGAACTGAAATCAGTGGTCCACAGTGATGGCTGCCTTAGTAACATTCCATATTAGGAGACTTTCCTTTCCAATCTCCTTTCCCTATGTCCTATGGGTATTTCCTTTGCTTCCCCAGCTAAATAACTTTTTTTAAAAATTTATTTAATTGGAGGCGAATTACCTTACAGTATTGTAGTGGCTTTTGCCATACATTGACATGATCCAGCTAAATAACTGACACTCAAATCCTTGTCTCTTGAGTCTGCTGCCGGGGGTGAGTGTGGGCACAGAAGGAGGCCTGTATTGCTGAATGGAAGGAGGCAGGGGAGTGACAGGAGAGAAAGTCAGAGAACAAGGCAAGATCATGCCACAAGGCCTGGAGGATGCTCAGATTTTACATCTAGTAAAATGGGCTTCACAGGTGGTGCTAGTGGTAAAGAACCTGTCTGCCAGTGCAGGAGACAAAAGAGATGCAGGTTCCATCCCTGGGACATGAAGATCCCCCTGGAGGAGGGCATAACCACCAACTTTAGTATTCTTGACTGGAGAATCCCATGGAGGGACCTGGAGGGCTACACCCTGTAGGGGCACAGAGTCAGACACGACTGAAGTGACTTAGCACGCATAAGATGGGAAGCCACTGGAGAGTTCTGTGTTTTTTTGGCTGCACTGCACGACTTTTGGGATCTTAGTTCTCTGATCAGAGATTGAACTCATGGCCTCAGTAGTGAAAGTGTGAAGTCCTAACCCCTGGACCACCAGGGAATTCCTGGGGTGACATGTTCTGACTTATACTTGAAATGTTTGCTCCAGTTGCTGTGTGGGGAACAAATTGTAGGAAGAGACCATGTTAGAAACAGGGAGAGTTAGCAGGAAATTATTACAACTAACACAGATAATAGATGATGAGAGTTTGGACCAGAGTGGAAGCTTTATCGCTATTAAAGTTGGAGGGAAGAATACTGCCAACACAGAGCCAAAATAATCTTTCTGTCTCTCCTCATCTCAGATGAATTTATTCTCCATGTAGGGCAGCTGGAAAACTGCAGACCTCCCAGCACCGGGCAGGTCAGCATTCAGTAAGCTCCACATCCCTGGGTTTGAGTCCTGGCTCCATCACTTGCTATCACTGCATATTGCACAAGGTACCTAATTTCACCAGGGCTAAAGATATTACCTTCACGGCTGCTGTGAAGATCAAATTAAATGAGAGAATGTTTGAAAATTGTTCCAACTGCCTGGACCAATAAATTATAGTTTTAATATTATCATTCTAATTATCAGATTTCATCAAAATATAAGACACCACTATTGGTAAATGCATTGTTATTTATCTACCTCCAAGGAAAAGTGAGGATTTCCCAGGTGGCGCTAGTGATAAAGAACCTGCCTGGCAATGCAGGAGACATAAGAGATGCAGGTTCAATCCCTGAGTGGGGAAGATCCCCTGGAGAAGGGAATGGCAACCCACTCCAGTATTCTTGCCTGGAGATCCCATGGACAGAAGAGTCTGGAGGGCTACAGTCCATGGGGTCGCACAGAGTCAGATATGACTGAAGTGACATAGCATGGAAGGAAAAGTAAAAATGCTGCCAAACGATGACACAAGGCTTTAAAGACAATCCTGCATGATGCCTAAACGAGGTAATGTCAGTTTCTCAATGCTCTAAAATTTTTTTTAATCTATTTCAAGGAATTTGGCCATTTCTCTTTCCTTCAGCTGCATGACTTGACATGAGATGAGAAATACTTTTGCACATATCTGAGAAACAGCATGAACTCAAGTGTGATTGGCAGTTTCATGTCCTTGAGGGGATCTGTGTTCTTAGGTTTCTTCTACAAATATTTAGAAGAATTGAAGTAATCCTCCCTTGATGAATATTTGCATCAATCACATTACTTGCACCCTGCAACTCTGTTTCTGAATCTCCCTGGTGGTTCAGCAGTAAAGAATCTGCCTGCCAATGCAGGAGACGCAAGATCAATCCTTGGGTTGGGAAGATCCCCTGGAAAAGGAAATGGCAACCCACTCCAGTATTTTTGCCTGGTAAATCTCATGGATGGAAGAGCCTGGTGGGCTACAGTCCGTTGGGTTGCAAAAAAATCATACATGACTTAGCAACTACCAACAACTCTTGTTTCTATATCCATGAAAATTGTGGATATAACTTTCCATTTTAATGTGGAATCATTATGTTCTCTTTTCTCAAGTTTTTCAAACATCAGTTAAACCCAACATGTGTAGTTTCAACAATGTACAAAATGTCATCAACAGAACAAAGTTGAACAGATATGACCAAATTAATTAACAGATCCACAGGCAAAAACACCTATATCATGACCTAAAAGAAATACATACACGTGTGCACCAAAACTCACATACTAAAATATTCACAGTCACCCTCTTCCTAAGAGCCTCCAACTGGAAACTTCCCAAAGATCCATCAATGGTGGAACGAATAACGTTCAGTATGTGCATACTATGAAATACAGGCAGCAATCACTAAGAATGAATAAACCTCTGTCAGCAATGACAAATATAAATCTCAGAGACATAAGGTAGAGAAAAAGAAGGCAGACACAAAATGTAATTTTATTTATATCAAGTTTAAGAATAAGCAAACCTCACCTATGAGGCTATCAGAAGACAAGAAAATTATTTGTTGAGGGGATTATGGGGATGGTGGAAAACTGGATTTAAGCATGAGAGGAGCATTCAGGGTGCTAGTAAAGCTCTGTTCCTGGAGGTAGGTGCTGACTTCCTGGGTGTGAAGTTTATGAAAATGAAAATTCATTGAGCTTTATACTTAGGAGTTGTGCGCTTTTCTGTGAGTATATTAGACCAGAAAAGTTTAAAGTACTGAAGCTCTGGATCATTACATACACACATACACAGGTATGCATATATAAATGCAAAACTGATCTTTTTTGTATTAGGCTAAAAAAGTGGCACTTGAGTAAAGGATGACTTCTCTTGCCCTTTATCATAAAATTTTATGCGTGAAAACTTTATGCCAAGCAAAACAATAAACGCTTAATTCATTCTTTGCCTCTTGCATGTCGTTGCCATCAGAAACAACATTTTATCGAGTAAGAAATCATTTCTTTTTATAATTTCTTTCAAGGTCAAGTCCCGCTAAGCCTGCTCTCACACCAAACACACATCCACATTAAGCACTGAAGTTTGCACCTCATTTGAAGGTTTGATCCAGTGCCAGGGACCTCTTGTGAGTATAAAATACCGCAGGGACACAGCAGGACAAACCACCACTTCTGCCTGGAGGAATCTGGGAAGCATTTTCCGAGAAGCATGTGGAACAGTGGCTTCTGCACGAGGATCCATAGGTCACCAGGTCAAAGCTCAGTTATTAGATGAAATGAGAGTGATGAGCTGGAGGAAGCGCCGTGCTCCGATGGGATTCTGGTTGCTTTGCATGTGAGTAAATTTGTCTCTTCTTATTTATGCTGCAATTTACCAAACGCCCGGTTGTTCCTCCAACTTCTCTAACAGCCTTAGGGTCTGGGGAGGTTTCAGTCTTCTCTCCAAGACTGTCCACCCTCTCTTCCTGAAAAATACAGTGTCACTTATTTTCATTGGCTCTTACCTGCGCTGCTGAGAGAGTCAATTTACATCTCTCCTCAATGAATGTATTAGTTTATCCCCTAGGTAAATACCATGGATAGACCTCCAGCTACCCCCACAAGGACCAGAAGAACTACCCAGCCCATATTCTGCACCCACAAAACCAGGAGAAATAACAAAATGTTGGGTTTTAAAAAACTTTTTAGTGGAGTATAGTTGATTTACAATGTCATGTTAGTTTCAGGTGTGCAGCAAAGTGAATCAGTTATACATATATCTACTTGCCATTGCAGAGTATTGAGTAGAGTTCCCTGTGCTGTATAGTAGGTCTTTGTGGGTATTTGTTTATTTAATTTGGCAGCACCAGATCTTAGTTCCAGCATGTGGCATCTTCAATCTTCTTTGCAGCATGGGGAAACTTTAGCTGTGGCATGAGGGATCTAGTTCTATGACCAGGGATCGAACTTAGGCCCCTTGCTTTGGGAACACAGAGTCTTACCACTGGACCACCAGGGAAAGTCCCAGTAGGTCTTTGTTGATTATCTATTTTATATGTAGTAGTGTGCACATGTCAATCCTAACCACCCAATTTATCCCTCCCCCTCTTCCCCCGTGGTAATCACAAGAATGTTTTATGTATCTATAACTCTAAATGCTGGTGTTTTATGCCACTCTTTTGGTGAAGCTTGGTATACAGCAAGAGATGACTGGAGCAGTAATAACTGGATTCAGATGATGAATAATTTGGGGAAAGATTGATAAACTTATTAGCTCAATGAGGATAACAGATAAAACAATAGAAATGAAACTTAAATAAACACTGGGACAAACTTATAAGTTTTGGTGGTCTTGAAGCTTAGTCCTTGGCCCTCTGCTCTTCTCCAAATAAATACTCCCTAAATGATTTCTTTCAGTCCCATGACTCTAAACATCATCTATATGCCAATAACTCCCCAGTGATATCTCTGGCTCAGATCTTTCTCCTAAAGTCCAGATTCACTGTTTCAACTACCTACTCAGTTGCTTCTCTTGGATGTGTATCTAATAGACATGTGGAAATTAACATGGCCAAACTCTACACTCAATCCTCCACTCCACCCCTGACTTGTTTCCTTTGTAGTCTTCCATATCTCAGCAAATTTCCACTTCCTCTCTCCAGTTGCTCTGGCCAAAAACCTGGGATTCATCCTCGTCTGCAATCTTTGTCTCACTTTCCATATCCTATCCACCAGGAAATCCTGTTGGCTCTACCATCAAAATGTATCTATGCTCTGTCCTCTTTTATGAGACAGTCAGGCGTGGCCATAAGAACAGACACAGGAGTGGCTCAGGTAAACAAGTTTTAATATCCTTACAGACCCTGGAAACAGGAGGCAGGGCCTAGGGCCACCTAGGGCCATGTGAGGGACACCAGGTTTGGGTCAGGGGAAGGAAGACAGGAGAAGGGGAAAATCTAGGTCAACCTTTACTGAAGTTTCTGCAGGAACTGCAAAGCAAGGCGCTGCTGGGTAAATGGTTTAGGATTGGCTACTTGGAATAATTCTTTGGAATTTAAGCTCTCAGGGTGGTCTCTAGCTACCTGGTCTCTAGTTACCTGGTCCCTGGCCTCAGGATGATTAAGGCAGAGGAAT
This sequence comes from Muntiacus reevesi, assembly GCF_963930625.1. Taxonomy (NCBI): domain Eukaryota; kingdom Metazoa; phylum Chordata; class Mammalia; order Artiodactyla; family Cervidae; genus Muntiacus; species Muntiacus reevesi. Next base: position 93,847,748 of record NC_089252.1, read on the forward strand.
GGGAAGCAGAGGTCAAGGAGAGGATGTCTGTCTTTGAATTGGTTAGTCTGCAAACCAAAGGCATGCTGAGCCCTTTCCTATCTCTAAGAATAGCCTTGGGAGGGGCAGTCTTTCCCTAGCCAGAAAGGTTTTTTTTGTTGTTTGTTTGTTTTTTTCGGAAGACATCAAAACATCACAACATAAAGAAAATTAAAAAACATAAACAATGCAATCTAGAATCTGATCCCCTGTAACACTTCTACAGGCAATACCATGGCCTAATTCATCATCTTCCCTCACCTGCATTAAGTCAACGCTTGCAGCCGCTGGAGGACAGATAAAGGCGATCAGGGCAAGGCACCAGCAGCACCAGTTGCAGGGACATTACACAGAGTTGCACTTATGACCCGTGTCATCTGGCTTTCCATGTTAAAGTGCCGTGCCTTCCAGCACAGACACTACAGGCACGTACTCATTCAATGAACGTATCATGAGTGCCTGCCCCGTGCCATGCGCTTTCCCGGGCACTGTGGACACAGTGGTGAGCAAGGCAGGCAAGTTTTGTGGCGCTCATAAATGCAACCCTACTTGTTCCAGAGGAGGCAGTAACGAGCCTGGACTTGGCAGTGATCAGATTGATTCATTTGCCTTATTTAAGTATGACCAAGAGTTAATTCAGATTCTTCCTTCTTATTTTACATATCCAATTGGTTTCCAATGGTGGGTCTTCCCACCTCAAAATATTTCAGGGACTCAAGAGAGGATCCTGCCCTAGCCCATCATCTTTTCTTTTCCTTCACCTGCTTACTTCTCCAGCTGATGTCACTCAGTCCCATGACTTTTAAATACACTTACTTATTTGTGGACCACCCTTGGTTTAAAAAAAAAAAAAAAAAGAGGAAACACAGTAAGGGAATTGCTTAATACTATGTTACTATGTACTGGCAGTAAAGGAGATTGCCAGCTCAGATTTCACTCAGGAGCACGATCTTAGAAGTACACCTTTGTGAATTTAGAGCAGAAATTATTAAGTCTCTGTCTGAAGCAAAGGCTCCACAAAGAACAAGAGGCCCAGTGTGTGAATCTGATTTCCTATCTTTTTCTATTACATATGGACATTTCCCACTGAAAGACTTTAAGAGTATAAATGTGCCCCCCACTCCACCGTATGTAAAACCAGCATCTCCAGCCTAAAAAGCGTTTAGACTTCTGCATAGTAACAGAACCTCTAAACACCACTAAGGTGAGGGCCACTGTTCTCAGCCGAGGGCTGTTTTGTTCCCATGGGACGTTTGGCAATGTCTGGAGACGTTTTTGGTTGCTGTGACAGCCAGCAGTTAGCTGCTAGAGGCATTTAGTAGGTGGAGGCCAAGCAGGCATCCTACAGCGCACAGGATGGCGCTTATAGCAAAGAATGATCCAGCCCCAAATCTCTGGAGTGCTGAGGCTAGGGATAAGTACCTTCCCTCCTTCCTCCTCACCCCACCTCACTCCATCCCTCTCTGCACCTCTCAGCCCTTCAATGATCAGCTAAATTCAATAGCTATGACTCTAGCAGCTTAGACTACCAGCCTTCGCAGTCTGGGTCTCAGTTTCTGAGCAGCTAATATACACGGTCTCCAATAAAGCACACTTGCTGATACGCATGCCCTTGGATAGTACTCGACCCCTGAATCTAATTTAAATATATTGGCCATATGGGATGTGGGGATCTTAGTTCCCCAATCAGGGATTGAACCTGTGCCCCCTCCAGTGGAAGTGTGGAGTCTCAACCACCAGACCAGCAGGGAGGTCCCCTATCCTTGAATCTAAAAGTCCCTGTAATTCACTGTCATCAGCAGGTGTGTGCTTACTCAGTCACTCCAGCTGTGCCCGACTCTTTGCAACACCATGGACCGTAGCCCACCTGGTTCCTCTGTCCGCGGGATTTTTCCCGGCAAAAATACTGGAGCGGGTTGCCATGCCCTCCTCCCAGGGGTCTGCCTAACACCATGATCGAACTTGCATCTAGTGTGTCTCCTGTGCTGCAGGCAGATTCTCTACACTGAGCCAGGGGGGAAGCCCCACTGTCACCACTAGAATGTGTCAAATGGGACACGATGCATGCCATCAGCCTAAGCCTTAGGAAGGCCTGGTGGCGTCTGCTTTTGTACTTGGGAATTCCTGAGGTGCCATGTAAGAGATCCAGCTACCTGATCAGAGAGATCAAATGGACAGGCGACATGGAGAGGCCACGTGGGGAGGCTCTGAGATGACATGTAAAGAGAGAGAGGCCCAATGTCCCAAGTGAGTCAAACTTACAGGCATTCCTGTCAAAAGAGACAAGCTCATTGAGCCCCCAGTTAACTGTAGCCCAAGCGATGTCACTAGGAGCAGAAGAACTGCCTGGCTGAACCCAACCAGCTCACAGAATTGTAGGAGACACCCCAAAGGCGATTGTGTGAAGCCTCTATGTTCAAAGGTATCTTGTTCTGCAATGATAGACAGTTACAACTTTTTCCATATATTTAAGATGAGAAGAGGAGACAAGATCACAGTGTTTCAAATTCTTTTTCGTCTCAGACTCCTGATCTAAACAAAATCTTACCTGGAAGCACCATGTTTGTATATCAGTCAGGAACGCCTTTTTGGATGCAAGTAACGAAAGCCCAAATGAAGTCGCTTAGACGGTAGGGGGTTCCTTTCCTCACATGGCAAGAATTCTGGAGCCAGATGTTTGCTGGCATTGATTCAGTAACTCATTGATCAAATTCTATGTCTGTGCGATTCCAGGCATTCCCATCATGCTTATGGACACATGGTGACAAGGCTGCAAGTGAGAAGCAGACACAATGCTGGCCATGAAGGGAGGCGGAGGAACAAAGGCAAGGTCAGAACCAGCCACACATGTCCCTTACTACTAAGGAAATCAAAGTTTCCCCAAAGCTTCAGCATCAGGGACTTCTCATGTTTCCATGAGAAGCCATAGCTGGGTCACATGTCAATCCATAGCTCCCAGCCAGACAGAGATTGAGGGACAGGACTGCCATGAGTGACTCTGACCAAACCCCACAGCTTGAAGTTGGGCCCACTGCCACTGCACACAAAATCAGGGTGTAGGAAGGAAGTGGGGGAGGAGGACTGAGCAGGAAATAGCTAGTTTCTGAAACAGGGCAAAAAGCACAAAAATGGAGTTGGTCAGTCTGGATTGGAGAGGAAGGCCATGAATTCCTGTCACTTCAGTCTCCCATTTATTACGATTTCCCCTTTACCACAGTGAGACTCCAAAGGGGCTTCCAAGAAGACCCCAGGACTCCAGAAGTTCGACTCTAAAACTCACTTGATTATAGCTTGTCATTTATTTCTGCTTTAACTTTCTAGAATCTGTACAATCAACTGATGTAACTTCTTGAGGTTGTAACTTCCATACTTTTTTTTCCCTGAGTGGGATAAGCATCTTAAATTTTAATCATCTCAAGAGGTTAAGACTCTCCACTTTCCATATTTCATTCATCCATTCACTAACCAGGCCCTTTACAAAACCCTGGGATTTCTCCCACATGTAATGATAACAGGTTAAAACTATATTTTCAGGATCATTGTTTCAATGATCTTCACAGGTACTCTGTGAGGTAGGTATTATTGTCTCTTTTTACAGGTGAGGGAAGGAGGTTCAGGAAGATGGGGAAATGAGTCAAAGTTGCCCATTGTTGGAAATGCCATCCAAATCATCTGACCCCTTGTCAAGTGCTCTTTGCACCTATGAAGTATCATGATCTCTTCCAGAAGCTGGAGATGGAGTGGTGAATAGGACAAGCGAAGGTCTTGCTCTCATACACCTTATGTGGAAGATGAGAAAGACATAAAATAAGTGAACTTGTAGGGCATTCCCTGGCCTTCTCTGGTGGCTCAGTGGTAAAATATCTGCCTGCAATATAGGAAACTCAGGTTCCATCTCTGGGTCGGGAAGATCCCCTGAAGAAGCAAATGGCAATCTACTCCAGTATTTTTGCCTGGGAAATTCTATGGACAGAGGAGCCTGAAGGGCTACAGTCCACATAGCAGAAGAGTCAGACAGGACTTAGTGACTCAACAACAGCCACAAGGGAATTCCCTGATAGTCCAGTGGTTAGGACTCTGCATTTCCATTGCAGGGAGCACGGGTTTGACCCTTAGTCAGGGAACTAAGATCCATAAGCTGCACAGTGCAACCAAAACAAAGAAAAGTGAACTGTTACGTGAATAAGCAGTTATTTCAGAGAGTCCAAAGGATTAAGGGAACAATATTGCTGGGGTAAGCTGGAGGGGCTTCTTTCAGTGAATTAAGCTACTCTGAAGAAGTGATCCTTGAGCTGAGAAAGTGCCAGGCATGAGAAGATCTGGGAGGAGGAGCTCCAGGTCATCATGGAAAAGCTTACATATTTGAGAGGTCATGAAGAGACCACTGTGATTGGACAGGAGAGTGGAAGAGGCACTGAGTCAAGAGGAGTGGTCTGAGAGAACCCAGCCGATTCGTTGGTCCACAACTTCATAAAGTCTCGAAATTCATTGTCCCCATCATTCTCTTTACAAGACTCTGGTTTCACTTTTGTCTTCTTTGAGGGTCAAAAGCTAGAAAGGTCAGATCCACTGATGTTGATTCTGGAAAGCTAGTGGCTTTATAAGATTAGGCTTGGAGGAGAAATGGTAAAAGAGAGCCTACAGGTGAATCTTCCTAATGCTGTTTCTTTTTTTTCCCTTCTCATTTGGAAGCTGGCATTCATCTGACCAGATGAATCATGGTCTTTGCAGCTAAGAACTGCTGAGTCAAGAAAAGATGACAGTTTGCTTTATGGAACGTATGCTATATCTGTAATACATCTATCCTGAGGTGGAGGGGTGGGGCGCCACTGTGGTGGTATATACTCCAAAATATGAAGAGACAGCCCTAATGTCCTTAGTTCCACAGCTGCAGAATTTATGGGATAAGCTCTTGGTATCTGTTAGAAACCAAAGAACAGATTTTATAACTGCCAAATTACCCTAGACCAAGTGTAAACAAATTGATTAATGATATCTGCCAGCAATGAACAGTTTCACAGGATTATTGCCCTAACAAGCTCTGTTCATGTGAGATAGGAGTTTTTGTTTTTAAATAAGATAAAGAGTGGAATTTGAATGTTAGGTGAGGACCTCTTGAGCCAGAGCTTCAGGAAGCTTCAGTGGACAAGGAGAATCTTTCACTGTGCAGGAAGGACTTGGCATCTTCACAGAGTTTCAACAATCCCCAAGTACTATTTATAAGGCTTCCTAACAAGACAATGGGAAATAAACTTGAGGTAACTACATTTGCCCTTTGACATGAGAGCTAAAGTGACTTTTAAAGGAAGTTTAACATAATGGTAGGATAACCTGTAACCAATCAACAATTGACTGAGCCCAGAAGCACCACCCTTAAGTGCTTCATGATTTACGGCAGCGGCCGTTATCCCTTTAATGAAATGAAAGGCCACTTAAAAACCCTCAAACATTAACAACATGGAATGACATGTCAGTGAATGGAACATGAATCATGCCATAAAATAATGTCGATGATGACAACGATGATGATCATGATAAATTTTGCCATTTATTAAGGGCATATTACGTGCCAGGAACTTGGCATGTTTTATCTCATTTAGTTCTTACAACATCCCTGTGAGGTAGTGTAATGATAGCTACTGTCATAATACTAGATGCTCATTAAACAGAAAATAAAACTAGTCTAAGAATTTGGTAACATGCACTGAGATACTTAATTCTAGGTGTTCTGATTCTACGGGAAGTGAACTTAACCACTAGGCATTCTTCCCCTTAAGCAGCATTTATGCCAATTAGATCAGATTTCTGTTTTTAAAGATACTTCGAAAACAGGTGTTTCAAAACCCACTGAGCCTGTTTCTCCTTGGAGAGGGGGCTTTTAGTTATGTTTTGATTTGGCTGTATTTCTAAATTCACCGATTCACAGTAAACAAACATGTCAAGCTCAATCAAAGACAGCTTAAAGTATATACTGGTTTGATTGGCTAGCAATCCATGTTCTAGGTCATTTGAAATGGTTGGTTTGCACACTTGCTTGTTTGCCAGGAGAAATTCTATGATGGAGTTGATTCCATGAAAGAGTTTAACCTTCTTAACAAAACAAAGGTAATCACACAAAAATCTTCCTTTGGAAGGAAGGAAGGAGGAAGGAAAGGAGGAAGGACAACTTCTCTTGGCATTCTAACTGCTATCCATGAGGGAAGAAGAGCAACGAGAGGAAATCATCCTTTAGGTTCCTGAGAAGCCCAACAAACACCATCCCTATGTCAGGAGAGTTATTGGCCGAAGATGAAGGGAGACTCCCCTCTCCCTACCAACCTCTAATCAGTTAGTTTATTTTGTAAGGTAGTGAGCAACAGGTTCAGAACTCCAGGAGGTAGACTTCAGTTAGAAAAGTTTTCCAAGAAGTTCCTTTTACTGTCTACTCAAAATGACAGTAAATCATGTACTAAAATACATATTTCATACATTTTCTCAGACTCTAACTGCCCCCTTTTCTCTCCTTGTTAGTGCTTCATTCATGTGTGGTCATTCTTCTACTTCAGGGGCAGGGTACCTGTTTCCTGAGCAGTTGCCAAGGGGTTGGGTGATACAGTAGGAAGACAGGCCAATCAGTTCTCCATGAGGGTAAACTTTGACAGTTGGGAATGGGAAGAGGGAGGGAGAAGAATAGATAAACCTCCTTCCTTTTCTCCTTCCATGAACTACTCCCAGGCACAACGTTTTCTTGCAACCCAGAGAAAGGCACTATGTGCAAAGCCTGAGGAGTGGTTCATGCGTCTCTTAATGACTGACTTATAAAGCTAGGCATCACACTGCTTCCCATCTTTCCTTGTCTGGCTACACTTTTTCCCTCACCATCACCTCCCTGGGTTTGAACATCCAAAATAAAAGTTTTAGTGCCGTACTCATGGCTTCACTGCAAGAGACCACACTCTTGGATCTGGGTGTGACTGTTTGACTAAGTTCTTGCCAATGGGTTATGAGAAGTGGAATATACAAATTCTAGGTCTTGCCCTTAAAAACAATTTAGTAAATGCTTCCCTCCCATCCTCTTTCTTTCAATCATCCTACTCCCCGCTGGCAGGGATGTAGCACTGATTTGAACAGTTTTGAGGCTACAAATCAATGATAGCTGAGCTGCCTTGCCAGTTCTGGACCATTCATCACTGGGTCTGTACATGAGAGAGAGAAACTTTGGTATTTAGAATGAAAAGGTATTAGGTGCTTCTATCTTTCCTTGGGTTCTACTTTCTAAAGAACTCAAGCCAAGGCCAGTAATAATCAGGTATTATCTGTATTCCACTTGCCAACTTTCTTCTGGTAAATATTTTCCCCTGAATTATACTAAACATCCTGGCTAAACCGAAGGTGCTACTCCCACTCAGGAGGTTAGATACATCTGAAGAGAAATGCTTCCACATTCAAGCATCACAGCTGTTAACTTGGACCCAGCTTTTCCCCCTGTAGGGTGACCTTCTTTAAAACCTGAAATGATTGACAGATGACATCCAAACGCAAGCATTCATCTTTAGACCACTGAACAGTTGGTTTGCTTTATTCTCAAATAAAAGTATGACAAAGATAGAAAGCATGCTCAGATTCTCATAATGTAGAGAAAGAAAGACTCAAGAAGTTCACAAGCTTCCATTCACATCCCCGAGTAAAATCACTAAATTAACCCTTACAAATAAAATAGCCTGTGCCATAATCTTTAGTGCTCAACTCTCTGAACATGAAGGAATGACCACTGCAAGGCAAATAGCCAAGGTCTTGTCCTGCTGAGTTAGGGTCAACCAAGGGTCCTCTGACAAAATATCTAAACCTAAGGACAATGTATCTGCAAGTAGATTAGAAGGATTTTGGAAATGAAACAGAAGGGAAAAAACCCCAAATATTTCCCCAAATATCAGAATTCTACTTCTAGGAATTTACCTTAAGGAAATTACTCAATGTTGTAAGTGCTTTATGTTGTTGTTGTTGTTTAGTCACTAAGTCATGTCTGACTCTTTGTGACCGTATGGGCTGGGGCCCGCCATGTGGTTCTCCAGGTAAGAATACTGCAGTGGGTTGTCATTTCCTTCTCCAGAGGGTCTTCCCCACCCATGGATCAAACCATGTCTTTTATGTCGCTTGCATTGCAGGTGGATTCTTTACTGCTGAGCCACCGGGGAATCCAACAGTTAGTCCGGAGTTCCATAAAATGATATTTATGGCAGGATTGTGCATGTTAATATAATAATACAACCCCCTGCCAAGTAGAAGTATCTATTATTAGCAGCATGGTTTTGCAAGTTCTGGTATAGCTGCAAAATATATTACTAGGTAGTCACTCAAAAAGATGATAAAGGTCTGTACTCACTGACATGAAAAAGAAGTTCATGAAAGATTTGAGTCTTAAAAGTGTGTTGCTAAATACGGTAAGATGGTGGACTTTCCTGGTGGCTCAGTGGTAAAGAATCTGCCTGCCAATGCGGGGGACATGAGAGTTCGACCACTGGTCATGGAAAATCCCACATAACTCGAAGCAAATAAGCCTGAGCATCACAACTCTCGAGCCTGAGCTCTACAGCCTGGGAGCCACAATTATGGAGCCACAATTACGGCTGCAACTACTGAAGCCCGCACACCCTAGAGCCCACACTCTGCAACACGAGAGGCCACTGCAATGAGAAGCCTGAGCCCAGCAAGTAGAGACAAGCCCCTGTTGGCCACAACTAGAGAAAAGCCCACACAGCAATGAAGACCCACCACAGACAAAAATAAATAAATAAATAAATAATTTAAAAAGAAAACTAAAACAAATAAATACATGCAGTAAGATGGTGTCTAAATTCTAGAATAGCAATTCTCAAAGAGTGGTCCCAGGGCCAGCAGCATCAGCACCACTTGGGAAAATGCCCTTTTTCAGACCTCCTGACTCAGAAGCTCTTTAATGGATTAAGGCAAGCTGTTTTAACAGCTTTGTAGGTGATTCTAACACATGCTAAATATTGAAAATCACTGGTCTATAAGGGATGAGTAAGAGTATCCCTTTGTTATTTTAATACAGCTTAATACCAGGGCTATTCATTACAGTGTCCAGTAAAAAGTACTCAGCCAAATGGTCTTAAACAATATGTAAATTTATTACTTCACATGAACTTGAATAGGGCAGGTTCTAAGACCTCTGTTTAAGGCTCCATCTCCATTTCTTATGATTCTTTCACATACGTGCTTCATCTTCAATCTTGGCAGTCAGATGGCTATTGCAGTTCCATGTATCACACACCACATCCAGAGGCAAAATGAACCATTTCTTCTGGAAGCTCCTTCTTAAGAGTAAACTTTCCTAGGAGCCTCCGTCGCCCTCAGTAGACCTTTATTCCTTTCTCATTGACTAGATATGGGTCACAAGCTTATTACTTAGTTAATTACTGGGGAAAGTAATAGGAAAACCAGGATTAACTTAGTCATGATTTTCCCCTGAGCTGGTTATCAGTTCCTCTGAAATATGGCCTCCCCTGAAACATGGCTACTGAACAAAGCTGAGGTCCTGCTAGTAAGGAGGAAGAGGGGAAATGAATTTTGAGTTGGACGACAAACTGTATACTGCCCTAAGTCTGCGTTAATAACTGCTTTTTTATATTTATTGGGCCAAATAGTTCATTCAGAAAAATCCAAATGAACTTTTGGGCCGGCACCATACTTTTCTACAAAACTAGAATGGGTTGCCATTTACTTCTCCAAGGGATATTCCTGACCCAGTGATTGAACCCACGTCTTGTGCATTGCAGGCAGATTTCTTACCACTGAGCCACCAGGGAAGCCCCATTCACCACTGTTGTGAGTTAACTTGTCAGGTGTGATGAAAAATGGGGTCTGCTGTGTGTTTTTTTTTTATTTCTAGGGTCTTCCTTGCTTTGGAAATAGCTCCTCAATCTAAAAAAAAAAGAGGATCTATATCATGCAAGGTTTTCTTTTTTTCTTTCTTTTCCTTTATGGCAACTTAAAAAACTAACAGTATCACTAGCTCTGTGGTTGTGGAGCAAGTGCAAACCACATACATAGTTGGTAGGAGTATAAATTAGTACAAACACTTCGAAAAAAACAGTCTTATTCTTTGACCTAGCAATTTCATTCCTAGAAATCCCAAAGATACGTGTGTATAAGCATGTATAAGAATATTCATAGAAGCTTTCAAACTGAAAACAACTTATAAGTCTATCAACTAAGAAATGGATGAGATGATTGTGGTACAAGGCATATAATGGAATACTACATAGCAATGAAAATAAACAAACTACCGATACTAACAACATCTGTGAATGCATCTCACAGATTTAGGGTTAAATGAACGAAATAAGACTCAAAATAGTACACACTGTATATTTGTATATTAAGATCAAAAGCAGGCAAAATCAGTCTAAGTGATGGAGTCAGAATAGTTTTTACTCACACTAGAAAAGAAAAACTTCAAGTGTGGTCTTGGTCTATCAAATAAACAGCCTTTAAAATTAAAACAGTGTTGTATTTGCAAATGAAGACACACTGTGCAATAGGAAACCTCAAATAGACTCAAGGATATATGAGAATCTAGCATATGATAAAGGTGACATCTCAAATCACACAGAGGAATATTCCTCAGCCACAAAAAGAATGAAAAAATGCCATTTGTAACAACATGGATAGACCCTAGAAATTATACTAAGTAAGTCAGAGAAAGACAACTATGTGATATCACTCATATGTGAAATCTAATTTTTAAAAAATGATACAAATGAACTTATTTACAAAACAGACTCACAGATTTTGAAAACAAATTTATAGTTACCAGAGGGGAAATGTGGAGGAGGAGAGGGAGGGATAAACTAGGAGGTTGGGATTAAGATAAACATGATGCCTGTGTGCGTGCTCAATGATATCTGACTCTGCAACCCCTAGGACTGTAGCCCACCAGGCTCCTCTCTCCGTACCATTTCCTACTCCAGGGGATCTTCCTGACCCAGGATTGAACCCATGTCTCTTATGTCTTCTGCATTGGCAAGTGGATTCTTTAGCACTGAGCCACCTGGAAAGCCCATAAACATTGTACTATATATAAAATAGACAACCAACAAGGACCTACTATATAGCACAGGGAACACTACTTAATATTTTGTGATAAGCTATATGAGAAAAGAATCTGAAAAAAAATGAATATATGTATAGCTGAATCACTTGGCTATACACCTGAAACTAAGACAATGTAAATCAACTATACTCCAATAAATTTTTTAAAAAAGCAGATAATAGTGGGTCATGTTTAAAAGACACAGGAGGCAACAAGAAGGGACTTCCAATGTCCTAAAACTACCCAATGGACACCTTGAGAAAGAAATACTGATAGTAATGAGTTACAATGCATAGAATAAAATAAATCTCCATGAGTATAGACTAATATTAATAAATAATTAAGTGAAGAAATAAGTTTAGGAGAAGGGACAGTTCTTCTTTACAGGAGAGTTTCAATTCATAAGTAAGAAAGGAATGGTAAAAATAGAAAAGCACCAGTTTGGCAAATAATGGATGCTAAAATTAGTCAGTAAATGCCTGATGAGTAATAAGGTATTTGCATGGTCTCAAAATATCTCCCAAGATAATTATTAATAAGAAAGGGGGAAAATATCTTTACATTTGAGAACTCTGGGAGATATTACCTTCATCATGTGATCAAGGCTAATGTCAACAACATTGAGACGTCATTAAACGTCTCCAGTTAGAAAGCACTAAGCCGAGCACATCATTTCTGAAACATTCTTGCCAAAAACACATAACTTGAATGTAATCTGGGGAAACATCACACAGACTAAATTGAGAGACATTCTGCAAAATAGTGGAATGGTCTCTTAAAATGTCATGAAAGACAGGAAAGACAGAGGAACTGTCCCAGATTGGGATAGACTAAAGAGAGAGAAAAGCAGGATACAATGTGTGACCCTGGCTTGAATCCTGGATCAGAAAAAGAACTATAGTGGAATAATTGAGATAAGGTCTGTAGAAGAGTTAGCAGTATTGTATCAATGTTAATTTCTGGGTTTTGAGAATTGTCAATGATTAAGAAATATGTCACCACTGGGGAAAAGTGGGTGATGGGTAGACAGAAATTCTTTGTCCTACTTTTGCAACTTTTTTTTTTTTTTTGGTAAAGATGAGATTATTTCATAATGCAATGTTACAAAAAAAAAAAAAAAAACCACACACACACACAAAAGAATATTGTTCCCTTCCAGAGAAGTATCAACTGGGAGGGATACAAGGAAAGCGGGGGTACTAGATATTCTTTTTCTTGATCCTGGTTGGGGGTACAAGAGTGCATACATATTTAAATTTCTCTGAACATTACGCTCAAGATTTATGCATTTTGCTGTAGGCATGTTATTCCTCAGTTTTTAAAAAGTGTTTAAAAAAGGGATCAAATCAAAGTACAAAGTATGAGCAAGCTCAGCAATTCTCAACCCTGCATTAGGCTGGGCTCTTAATGTTTAAAGTGTTAGTCGCTCAGTCATGTCTGACTCTTTGGCCTGTAGCTTGCCAGGCTCCTCTGTTGATGGAATTCTCCAGGTAAGAATACTGGAGTGAGTAGCCATTTTCTTCTCCAGGGGATCTTCCCGACCCAGGGATTGAACCTGGGTCTCTCGCATTGCAGGCAGATTCTTTACTGTCTGAGCCACTATAAAAGTTCAGACATTAAAAAACAAAGTTCAGACATTAAAAAAAAAAAAAAAAATTCAGACATGTAGTATTTATCATCATGGTGCTCTCAATGACTGTGGCAAATCCCAGAGAGACATCACATGTTAAATTCACAGCCCAATTCAGCTTTTCATAGGTGCTTGTAATTGGCAGAGATTATGTGACATGGGTTTTATCTCACCGATTTTTCATGACAAAACATTGAAGGAGATTTTAGGACCCACTTCCAGCCTTTTTAAAGATAAGGAAACCAGGTCTCAGAGAAACAAGAAGACATTGACCACTCAGGCAGAGACTAGCAAAGCCAGTATTTAAAAGCCAGACCCATCTAAGTCTTAGGTGTTTCCTGCTATTCCATACTGCCTCCAACAGGAAGATTTTTTATTTGTATGTTAAAAGAATGAATTCCAAGACATTTTATAGTTATAGCTCTTAGCACCTGAATTATGATCATGATTTAGCTGCACTCTAACCAACCCCCCCACACACAAAATAGCTAATTTAATAAGGGTCTGGACACTTGACACTTGACAAAGAAATGTGACTTCAAATGTTTAAGAAAGAAAGTTTTCCGGTTTAGCTTTTTATCAGTTTGATTTATTTTCTCCTTTTGCTAACTTTCAGACTTCACTTCATTAACTTTCCCTTGAATTTAAGTTGAACGCCTATCACTAATTATAATAAAACGAAAGAACAAGTTGAGACAGGCTCATCATCAAGTCAATGAACAAAGACTAAGCACAGGAATGCCTTCTCACAGTGCTTCTCCGTACCTCTTTGCCACACATATTCAAGACAAGTCTGCTGCGCCTCAAATACTTCTCATTCCCATGAGTCCAGGAATCCTGAAATCATCTCTATCCAACCCACAGAATTCAGCAGGCTCCTCTGTGGGTAAAGCAGGCGTGCTAAGTTGCTTCAGTAGTGTCCGACTCTTTGTGACCCTGTGAACTGTAGCCCACCAGGCTCCTCGGTCCATGGAATTCTCCGGGCAAGGATGCTGGAGGGAATAGCCATTTCCTTCTCCAGGGGATCTTCCAGACCCGGGGAATGAACCCGGGTCTCCCGCATTGTAGGCAGGCTCTTTACTGACTGAGCCACCAGAGAAGAGCCCTTCAAATCTGAGACACCTAGGTCAAGTCCTGAATTTTTTTTTCAGTGATATGACCTTGGGAAAGTTATTGAACTTTCCTGAAGTTCAGTTTTCTGATCATTAAAATGAGATTGACTGCTGCCACTACTACTACCACCCATAGTCCTTGAATTTGGGGTAGGTGGAGGAGATCAAACATGTAAAACACTTTGCATATCCTTCAGGACAAAATCATTGTTAACTACGATTATTTTCTGGCACAAACGCAAGCTACAGATATTCTGTTGATGGTTCAAGCATTCACGCTTGTTATTTGCACTGAGTACTCACTATGCGCAAAGCACTATGAAAGACACAAAGATGAATCCTTCCAGTGGGTCAGATCTGAAATAATTTAACTCTGGAATTCATTCTAAAGACAAGGAACGGGCATCTACAACATGCCAGGCATTGTATTAGATACGGGACAAACAGTGGCAAATAAAGTCCCCAAACTCCTAAAGCTTATATTCTCTTGGGAGGAAACAGGCAAAAAACGAAAAGATGAAAGATGATTCTAGCTGGTGCTGAAAGTAAAGCAAGTTCATGTGACAGAGTGTGTACCTGAGGGGGTCACCGGGTGGCTGTGCGATGCCTCTTCTCACCCTTCCAGCCCTGACCTGGGCTTTCTGATTGCTTAAATGCCCACAGAACATTCCCCTGTGGGGCTGGACAACAATGTGGGCACAGGGTCCTGAGACAGAAGGGGCCTCCATCCTGGGTGCCAGGCTGCCCCAGCTGCGCTTCTCTGAGATCCTGTGAGTCTCTGTTTTTGTCACCCCCAGTCAAAACAATGACTTCTTAGCTGAGGATGTTTCTGCTTCCCATTTTATCATACATGTAAATCTGGAAGAAACTCATAATTTGATTCACAAAAGTAGAGAGAAGGACAGAAACTAGAAACCAGTAATAATTTAGATTTATTTTGTACATTTTTAAAAAGTATTTATTGAGTACTAAAGAGCTTCCCAAGTGATTCAGTGAGTAAAGAATATGCCTGAAGTGCAGGAGACACAGGTTCGATCCCTCCATCAGGAAGATCCCCTGGAGGAGGGTAGGGCAGCCCACTCCAGTATTCTTGCCTGGAGAATCCCATGGACAGAGGAGCCTGGCAGGCTACTCATAGGGTCGCAAAGATTTGGACATGACTGAGGCAACAGAGCATGCATGCATTGAGTACTAATTTGTGAAGCTTCATTCATTCTCATGTGTGAACATCACAATAACTTTACTGATTATCTACATTAATCCTCATTTGAAAGATCAAAGCAAACACAATCCCAGCAGTCAAGCATTTACACAGGTGACTAAGAGTTGAATCCAGGGTGAACTAGGGTCAAGGCCAGAATTTTACTCCCTCCCGTTTCCTCTCCAGGGTCAACAAGGAAAGGAGAGAAAGTAAACTGAAAAGATAGAGACACATGATAGACAGGTGAAAATAAAGAATTGGTTTTAGACCCATCTCCAGGGTCCTCTTGGTGGTATGCAGTATTAATTGTGGCAATCACAATTGAGGCAATCACACATTTACAAACTTTTATAACTTGAAGGTACTGCCCAAAGTAAGATTTCCCATGCAGGAGAAGAGAGTCCTCATACTCTGCTTTTTGGCAAGCTTAGGTATGGCTCTCAGACCCCACCCTACCCATGGCCTGTTTTGTTTCGTTTTGTTTTTAATAAAGTTTTATTGATGTAGAGCCACTCTTGTTCATTCAGCTGTTGGTTTTGACTGTGGTTGCTTTCATACATCAGTGACAGAGGTGAGAGGTTGTAACAGAGCCATTAAAAGCCTTGAATATCCTCTACTCAATATGCTATAATGACCTGTATGGAAAAGAATTTAAAACAGAGTGGATATATGCCTATGTATAACTGATTCTCTTTGCTATACAGCAGAAGGTAACACAACATTGTAAATTAACTATACACTCCAATAAAAATTAAGTTTTAAAAAGCCTTAATATTGACAGTCTGTCTTTTGTAAAGTAAAATAAATAAATAAGCAAAGAGAAACCTCAGTTAAATAGAGTCAGGAGACCAGAAGGGGGAGCCATCATGCCCTAGGAAGAAAGCCTTCTCTTCTTTCCTGGAAAGGACTCAGCCAATGAACAGTCATGGAGCCTTTGTTTATCCTAGCCCTCCCAACTTCGTTTTCCCCACTATAAAAGCAGTTTCCTTCCCTGGCTGTGCAAGACTTGCTGGAGTTGCAGATTCAAATTGCAATTCTCTACTGATCCCAAATAAATGACCCCCACCTTTTTTTTTTTTTTTTCCTGGAGAAATATCCAGCGGTCTATTTATTTCAGGTCAATACCCTTTACAGAAAAGTTTACCAACCTTTGCTCTCTGACGTGGCTACAGTTCAAAGATCTTCCTATTTATACCACACCAGCTCCGTTGTAACATCAAGCTTTGGGACCAAACACTAAAAATCTGTTTCCATGGATTTTTCCACTGCTGAACACATGCATTCAGGGGTAATGCTGGACCTCTGTATCATAATGAAAACTTTAATTAAATGCTCAGCAATACAAAACCCTTTCAGACTCCCACTCTTTTGTGTGTGTGACCAGTCTGTACACCAGGAGACACCCCCAAGCCTTGTTAGCACATGCCCTTGTGCATGCCTGCTACCTCGATGAAAAACGTGACAGTAATCTTAATTAAGTTTAAATCCACTGGATTCATATTCTATCGAGTCACAATAAATGAATGTGAAAGAAAATGAAGAAAGTCGCCTTAGGGAAGATGACTTTAAGAACATGGGAAATAGAGGGAAAATGGGCATCTTGGCTGTCTTTTTGAACTGACAGAAAACTGTAGTGATTACATTATTCAGCAAGTAATGAAATGTTCCTACACACTTATTCTCAGAGGGGAGAACCTGGGGTTTTAATCAGTTGGTAATGCACTTCCCTCAAATCTTGCAGATTTGTCAAATGCTGTAAATGAACCACAGTTTTCTCTCTTTTCGTCTCTGGGGCCCAGCTCTAGTTTTTCAATCAGCACAGGCAACTTTAAGCAGACAACCCTTCCCAAGAATGACTGAGCTCCACGTGCTGGCCCCAGCTGTGTGTGAAGGGCTGCTGACCCCACCGATCCCTCAGGTTTTTTCTGAAGCCTCCTTTAAGGTGGCAGAGGCAGAAGGAACTGCAATATTTAAAAATTTTCTGGGCTCCTAATGGGAAAGTACTCTTGGTAGGTAAAACCTGGTTTCTGTGCTCGGTTCACAGCGACCACACACGTGCTTTGATGCTTGACTCAGCGTGATACTTTTCCTGTCTAATTTCAGCCACTTGTCATTTCTGTTTCCTCTTGGCTTCAAATGCATTGTGGCAATCCTTTCCTGAGGGCGGGGGTGGGGGGCTGTACCATCAATCTTCCTGCGGATTATTCACTGGCTGGATTATAGGAGGCAATGTTTCTAATCCCAGCTGGGCTTCCACATGCCACCCAGCACGATCTCAGCCAAACCCTCCTCTGCCATCTTACATGCTGGGGAAAGGAAAGCCCGTTTGAATTAGTTAATTCTGGTCTCTGCCTAAGAGAAACAGTACTACTGGAGGATTAAGAGGAAAGGCTTTTGCAGGGAGATGAACTTGGATCTGAGCGTTGGTTTTGCCTCTTCCTGGCTGTGTGGCCTGCAGTCAAGTGTCTTAACTGTTCTGAATCTGTTTTCTCATTTTAAAATGGGGTGGCAATACCCAACTCCCAAGCTTGTTATGAGGATTAAATGAGTACATGTATAAAAAGGACTTAGATCCTGAAAATAAATGTTCACAAATAAGAGTAAATTCACCTAGAAACTGAAGGAGAAAAATATCAGCGAAGCATTAGAAATATGACTAGAACACTGACAGGTCGCAGAAAAATAAAAATAAACGGCTCTCACACATTTGAAAAGATGTTTGACCACCTTACTTATAATAAGAAAACTGCAAGTCAAAACTGCACAAGGATATCATTTTTCACCTATCAAATTGGCAAAAATTCAATTCAAAAGTTTTACCCAGCACATTCTGTAATAAATAGCGGAATTGGGCATTTTCACACATTGCTGGCAAGAGTGAAAAATGGCCTACAACCCTTTGGGGAGCTTATTGGCAATCACTATTGAAATTATGAATACGTTTACTTTTTTATTCAGCAATTTCACTCCTGGGATTTTTTTTTTTTTTTACAACTCTACTTAAACCAATGTGAAGTAAAGTGACAGATAAACCTCGTTATTGATCGTAAGACTGTGTGAGCAAGTGGCTGCAAATACCCAAGTGTCCATCTTAAGAGGAGCAGATAAATAATCCATGGTACTTCACACAGTATCACGTGGCTGAGAAAAGGAGAATGCAATTCTCCATGCCCTGTGGAAATATCTCAGGGAAACTATTAAGTGAAAGAGGAAGGATGCAAAGCAGTGTATATAGCATTTCTATATAAACAGGGGGCAAATAAAAACATGTTTATATTTGCTTATATCTGAAGAAAGACAAACACCAGAAGGCTATACAAGAAATTAATGAGTGAGTATATACAGGAGGCTGAAGGTGGAAAATTGGGTAGGTGGAGTCAGGAGATAGAATAAGACTTCTTTTGACTGCAATATATTTTTAAGTTGTGTGAATATATGATCAACTCCAATAATGCAATCAAAATAAAGAAAATAATTAACATCTTCTGAAATGAGTACTTCCCAACTCAGATCCATATTTGACTTCTCTGTCATTTTGAAAACCCTGACGGCCCTGTGAAAGGTTGTATGCAGCGCCTATAAAACAGGTAGCCAGGTATGTCTCTTACTTTCAATCAGAGAGTGTAAAGGCATACTTTTTCCTGAACAAATGAATAAATGAATGAGCTTGCTGCTTTCAACTGCAGAGAGAATAATCATTAGCTGACTCTGTCGAAAACTATCAAAGAACCAAGGAATGGCATGAAAACAATGAAGTTTTCATTTTTCAAATGGAAAGTAGAAAGTAGACCACTGAAGGAAGAGCTTAATGACCTTAGATAGAAAAAAGAAAACTATAAATGTATTCCTTCTCTGAACTCGATGGAAGGCTTTAATCCAGCTTCCTTTCGGAGGGTTTACATTTGGAATTGAAACCCCAATGCGACAGCGGTGCTGTCTCTACAGGCTGGGAAAGCAGCACCTACCTATCCAGCAGTGTTAAACCTGCAGAGAGACTTGTTAAGTCAAAGAGGATGCTCCTCCACAGAACTTTCGACTCTTTCCTCATCATCAGTCCTCCAGGAAAAATGGAGAGGAAGATCAGCTCAGACAGATGACCAGTAAAGTGACTTCTACGCCAAGAAGCCAGTAAAAATTTGTTCACCCATGATTTTCCTTCCTGGATCCACAATAATTTATACAAAAATGCCATCTCCTTACCGCAGGTTGCCTGATTTATAAGATGGGGCATCTGTTTCATATCAAGGGCCCCTGAATGGAACAACACTCCACGTTCTAACAAAACAGAGAACTCATTTCATAAATCACTTTCAACCTATCAGATATCTCACACTGAATTTCTTTTAAATCCAGGCACATTTTTCTTTGCCTCAGAGCTTGCCCCGCATGCTGTTATCGAGAACACAAAAACACTTGAAGCTTTGAAAGGACTCCAGCAGAGCAATAGCAAACCTAGTAATCGGTCTGTTTCTTTCTTTCGTTTGAGCCTAGAAGAAGAACCTGTTATAAATGTTTCCAGGAAGAAATATTTTTTAAAAATGACCGTCTTCAGAGAGCCCAGGGAGTCCAGGAATTTGCAAACAAATGGAACTTATTTTGTCACTTCCTGCTCCTTTGCCCATAGCAGACATTACTAACTGATCGACTCCTTCCCAGGGAGCTTGCCTGAAGTCCTGCTGTCCTTCTCATGCCCCCAATGCCAGGAAACCTCTGTTAGGGAGCAGCAATTAACACGCAGGGTGAAATAGTCCAGTTCCATCACTTTAAACAAAAAAATTTTTTTTAATTTATTTTTGGCTGTGCAGGTCTTCATTTCTTCACAGGCTTTTCTCTAGTTGTAGCCAAGTGGGGGCTACGCTCTAGCTGCAGTTCGAGGGCTTCTCCTTGCAGTGGCTTCTCCTGTTGTGGAATACTGGCTCCAGGGCATGGAGACTTCAGTAGCTGCAGCACATGGGTTCAGTAGTGGTGCTTCCCAGGCCCTAAGAGCACAGGCTCAATAGTTGTGGCACTTGGGCTTAGTTGCTCGGAGGCAAGGAGGATCCTCCCAGATAAGAGATTGAACCCATACATCTGCAGGCAGACTCTTTACCGCTGTGCCTCCAGCGAAGCCCCTGATCACTTTTAAGATAATAGAACTGAACCCCAGAAGAGGAAAGAAATTTCGCTATAGTCGCATTGTGAATCAGTGATGCACCTGACACATATCCCTGAGTACTGAGCCCCAGGGATCTCCTTTATCTGCACCAACACATGACTTAAATTCAGAAGATGAAAGAGAATTTTAGTGTATGTGCATTGGGGAAGTAACGTGGGTTTTGTTTTTCAACAGAGCTTTCTTCAGAAGAAGTCCTTTTACACCAAACAGATCCCAATTAGCCATGCTTTCAGATGAAGAATTTACTAATCATTCTAATACAAATGATTCAGAAGCTCCTGGAAGGCTACTGCTCTATTATCATTTTGTTTTAGCAATAATCTTCTTTTACCATCAAATATGCTTCCTTCTCAATGCAGAAGAGATAATTGTTATTAAACAGGAAATTACTTTTCATTTGGGCTAACACAAAGGACTATGCAACAAGCTTGGATGCACCGGCACTATCCTTCATCACAGTTACACAAGGACATGGTAAATCTGCAGTGGCTCTTTAATCAATTGATTACAGAGTTTATTAAATCTCAAGTGGGTTTTTTGTTTCATTTTGTTTTGCTTCACTGAAACTTCTTAGAATTACAGAACGTCAGAGCCAGAGAGGACCTTACAATTCATCTGATGAGACAACTAGGAGAAAGCAGGAGCGTCCTAGAAGTGACTTGCCCAGGGTAGCACAGTGAGGGCCCAGGTATCACAATTCCAACCTCCCTTTAACTCAGCATCTCACAGTTCTGAGATCAAAATGAGCAATTCCCCATGTAGCAGACAATGCAAAACATACTGAATTCTCTGATCAAGCTTCTGAAATTATAATGTGTGTATAAATCACCTGGGGGATCTTGTTAGAATTATAGATTCTTCTTATGTAGGTCTGGGATAAAGCCTGAAATTCTGTATATCTGACAGCTCCCAGGGGACACTGATGCTGCTGATCCCTGGACCAGTCCACTGTTTAGTCAAAGATAGCCATCTCAATAGAGAAACTTGACTTAATCCCAAACTTATAAGTCACATATGATTATTGGGTCAATCAGATTATCTCAGGTTGTAAAAACTGAATTACAGTTTACATAGTAATGAAGGTTTCTGTGAGAAACTGGTTAATTAAATGAATTGAACTTGGTAAGAGTTCCTTGATAAGGAAATAAACTAATTTTCCCCATTGCCATCTTCAGATCTTCTTTACTGTGTTTGTCTCCTCTACCCCAGGTCAATATCTAGGCCAGATTCCAAGGCTTGTTCTGGAACATCTGAGTTTATTAAGAATCTAATTTTCAGGTATTAGAATGTCCAATGTAGTGTAACTATCAAAATTTCAGTTTCTCATCCATTCCAGAATTTTTCCCCAAGTAGCTCAGACCTAACCCTAGATGGGAGGGCAAAATGCTTTGATGCTTCTCTCCTTATTGTGCCTCCAATGTTAGACAGTTCTGGGTACTTGAGGATCACAAAGAGCTGAGACTGGGAGAAAGGGAAGAGCTTATGGTCTTCACTGAACTTCAAATATGGTCCTATGTGTGTGCATGCTCAGTCGCTTCAGTTGTGTCCAACTCTTTGCAAACCTAGCCTGCCAGGCTTCTCTGTCCATGGAATTCTCCAGGCAAGAATACTGGAGTGGGTTACCATGCCCTCCTCCAGGGGATCTTCCTGACCTAGGAATCAAACCTGTGTTGCTTATGTCTCCTGCATTGCAGGTAGATTCTTTATCACTGAGTCTCTGAGCAAGCCCCAAATCTGGTCTTACTGAACACCAAAATTAGGGATTTCTGACAGTGCCCTATTTCCTGAATGTACATTTTTACCAAGAGCCTGTGTTTCCTTCCAGCCTACTCTGGTGACCCAGCCCATAATGCCACATTCCACAAATTATTTTCTTTATTTTGATTGCATTATTGGAGTTGGTCTCCTCTTCAGCGTGGGGGGATCTTCTGAAAATCAAAGTTACCAATGCCAAAGGAGTGTTCACACTCTCGGTTCACAGCTCACTCGGAGGGACAATCTCTCAGCTACTAATCTTCAGGCTATTCTGTGTAAGACAGGTTCTGGGCCCTCCAAATTTCAATCCCTTCTTTGAACCTTTCCGTTGTACTGCAGTAGGTGACATTTACCTTTTTAAAAATATTCTTAAAAAAAAAAATATTGATGATTATACAGTATTATAGAATGATAATCTATGGACCTTAAATCCCTAGAGGTGTATATTTGTAGACTAAAGCATGTTTCTGAATACAAAATGGTTTTAAAGGTCTAATAAAATGGTGCTAATTCTACTAGCATAATGGTTGGCTAAATGGAATTGAATATTTCTTCTACTTCCATTAACTAAAGCAATTGAGCACCTACTAATTTCTAGGCACTCCTTGAAGACTTAAAATCCTAAAATTGCAATGAATTAATGATAAAAGTACTATTAGAATTCTAGTAAGTGACATTTTTTTTTTTCTCGCCATGAAAAATGAATCATACAGAATCTTAATCTCCTGGTACACTCACACAGTGAAATATCTACCAATGTATTTCTATAGAAAGACATCTATGATAGATTTAGTGAAAAAATGTTTATAGAAGAGACTATACAAAGTCTGTATGTGTAATTACAGTTTATAAGGGTATAAGCCATCATGTTAACAAAAATGATAATCCAGTTTGTGGGAGAGCTTTTACTTTCTAATTTATTCTTTCCTGTACTTTTTTCTTTCTTACTGTAATACATTTACAAAGAGAAAAAACATTATTAAGAAACAAATAATGATGCTGTGGAACTAAATCTCCAGTTCTTTCCTTTCCAGGTATCTTTTATGAGACTGCAATACGTTAAATTAGTCTACCCAATGGAAATAAATACATACGAGCTACAGATAAAATTTTATTCTGTCGACTAAAAAAGATGTACAACTTGAGAGTTGTGAGTTAAGTTTTATTTGGGGCAAAATGAGAACTGCAGCCCGGGAGGCAGCATCTCAGATAGCTCTGAGAGTGCTCTAAAGTGGCAGTGGGGGAAAGTCAATACACATAGGTTTTGGTGAAGGGGGAGTTCATGAAGCACTCATTTTACAAAAGGTTTTTGTTAGTCATGAGGATCTGATGTCACCTTGAAGGGATTTAGTGCTTCTCTAGATATGAAGAGATGCAAGGATTGAGATAATAAAAATCGGTCCCTACAAACATCCAACTATCTAAAGACCTGTCCCACCAGATTCCCTGGAGCACAGAGTGCCTCACTCCATCCTGAACTCCCTCAGGGGTTGTTGAAGGTCAACAGCTATAGCAGTATGGGGTTCAATTCCCCATAGAGGCAGATGACAAATTCCTTTGTTGTCCAGTCGTTGGCAGTGCTCTTGGTAAGTGCCAATTTGTAGTTGACATAGTAATAAAATAATGTACTTAAACTACTATATCAAAAGATTGCCATTTTAACATATAATCAATATAATGCCATTGAGATATTCTTTTTTCCCCTAAGCCTTTGAAATTCTCTGTATTTTACATAGGATATCTCGGTATGGGTAGAGTCTGCTGTTTAGAACAGTGGTTTTAGATGGGCATATGCCCTCATTCTCCATAACGATAGGGCAGCCAGTTCTGTTATTGGCAACTTTCTGCTTGTTTTTGTTTTTTTTTTTTTAATTTAAACTGATCATTAAAAAAAAAAAACCCAACGCAAAATAAAACAAAGACCTACCCAAGAGTTAACAGTGTTTATTTTTAGAAGGAGAGCCTTTAACTTACAGGTTGTTTATGTTAAAAATCTATTGCTAAAATACTATTATTAAACATTAAGATTATATCAGTAATATTTATTTATTTCAACTTCCCTGGTGGCTCAGACCATAAAGAATCCGCCTGCAATGCAGGAGACCTGGCTTCAGTCCCTGGATTGGGACAATGCCCTGGAGAAGGGTATGGCAACCCACTCCAGTATTCTTGCCTGGAGAATCCCATGGACAGAGGAGCCTGGTGGGTTCACAAAGAGTCAGACACGACTGAGCAACTAACACTTTCACTTTCAATATATATTTATTTAAATAGAAAGGAAAATATGTTTAACAGGTTTTAAAATTTTTATTGTAGTATAGCATATTTTTTGTAGTATATACAAAAAAATTTTATTGTAGTATTATGTATCAGTATCTTTTTTTAATTTTAATTTTTTAAACTAATTATTTTTATTTGGCTGCGCTGGGTCTTTGTTCCAGTATGTGGTATCTGGTTCCCTGGCCAGGGATCAAACCTGGGCCCCCTGCATTGGGAGCACAGAGACCCAGCCACAGGACCACAAGAGAAATCCCTGTATCAGTACCTTTAAAAGAGAGTTGATGCTGGGTTGTTTGTTTGAAGAAACTGCTGCTGTCAAGAAAGCTTTTCCCTGCACTAACACACCTTAGGTGAAATCCTACCTCTCATCCTTATCTCTACTTTCATTCTCTACTGATGACAGGCGGAGTCAAAGCCAAAATCTTCAGGAGCTACAATTTTTGCTAACCCCTGGAGGAAGGAAGGGCAGGGAGATAGCAAGAAGAGGCCACACTTAGCAGAGATCACTCAACTGCACCGTGAGAGAAGGACTGAAACTATCTTCAAACTTCTCTGAATAATCGAAGTGACATCGCAAAGGTCTGATTCCTTCTAAAGAGTAATCCTATTCTCTTTTTTGCAGTAGCACCAATCCCATGGGGATATTTTCATTGCCTGATTATGAACAAAAGAGACTAGCTACAGTGTAACCAGGTGGGCCTGGGCTTGTATGTCTCTGGGCTTCCTCTACTGTAGACATCAGAATATATAACTTACTTCATAAGACTGTACCATAATTTGATGACTCTTTCATAACACTGTCTAGCTATTCTGTAACAATATACAAAATACAGGGGCTTCCTTGGCAGCCAGTGGTTAAGAATCTGTCTTCCAATGCAGGGGATGTGGGGCAAGTCCTGGTCAAGGAACTAGGATCCCACATGCTGCAGGGCAACTAAGTCCACCCACTGCAACAGAAGATGCCATGATGAAGATCCCACATGCTACAACTAAGACTGAACAGAACCAAAAATAAATAAGTAAAAATTTAAAACATATATACAAAATACAAATAGAAAAGTGCACATATCCTAAGTGTAAAGCACAATGAATCGCCACAACTTAAAAATATACTGGTGTAGGAAATTCTCTGGAGATCCAGTGGTTAGGATTTGGTGCTTTCACTGCTGAGGCCCAGGTTCAATTCCTGGTTGGGGAACTAAGATCTTGCAAGCCTCAAAGAACAACCTACATATATACACATATATATGAGTGAGTGAGTGAGTGAGTGAAAGTCGCTCAGTCGTGTCCAACTCTTTGTGACCCCATGAACTCAATACAGTCCGCAGAATTCTCCAGGCCAGTATACTTCTAGCTTTTCCCTTCTCCAAGGGATCTTCCCAACCCAGGGATTGAACCCCGGTCTCTCACATTGCAGGCAGTATCTTTACCAGCTGAGCTACCAGAGGAGCCCAAGAATACTGGAGTGGGTAGCCTATCTCTTCTCCAGTGGATCTTCCTGACCCAGGAATCAAACTGGGGTCTCCTGCTTTGCAGGCAGATTCTTTACCAACCGAGCTACCAGGGAAGCCTGTGTATGTATATATATATATACACACACACACACAGAAGTGTAACTATCACTTGAATCAGGAAACAGACCCCAGTAGCTCTTTCCAGTTTCTATGATCTATATTAATTTTCTTTTGCTATGTAAAAAACCAGTTTAGTGCCTTAAAACAAGATACATTGGGCAGGAGTCAGGGTGTGGCTTAGCTAGATCCCCTGCTCGGGTCACAGGTGAGAATCAAGGTGTCACACCATGCTTGGGTCTTATCTGTGACCTGAGCTCATTCATGTTGTTGTTGGAACTCAGTTCCTTATGGCTCAATAACTGAGGTCCCTTCTTTCTTGTTAGTTGTTGGCAGGATACCAGTTTCAGCTCCTACAGGTTGCCCACAGTTCTTGCCATGTGGCTTTCATCCAGTTAACCCTGTTGCTTTCTTTCAGTCTAGCAGTAGCTGGTCTCTCTAATTTCTATCTCTGACCTTTAAATGCTCTTTCAAGAGCTCACCTGGTTAGTTCAAGCTACCCAGGTCAATCTCCTGGGTGATTAAGATCTTAGTTATAGGAATTATATCCCATCAAATCACAGGTTCCACTGTATTAAAGTGGCAGAGGTTATGCTAGGGAGTAATACTACTGGCATGGATCACAGTGCCTGTGTTGGAATTCTCCTACCACACCCTTCTCTAAGGGTAGCTACTCTCTGACACACATATATATAACACAGGAGTTTTACCTATTTTTGATCTTTATAAAAATGGAATCATACAGTATGCCTCTTGTGTCTTGTTTCCTTAATTCAACATTATGGTTGTAAAATACACTCATCCTTCTGTATGTAATTGTAGATGGTTCATTTGCATTGCTGCAAGTGTGAATATAACACAATTTACTTACCCATTTAAAAGTTGATTTATTTGGGTACTTCTCTTATTTGGGTATTTGGGTACTTCTTCTTTTGGGGCCGTTACTAACATTGCTCCTATGCATATTCTAGAAGATATCTTTTGTAAGCACTTGTACACATTTGTGTTGGGTATATATATACTAAGGAGTGGAATTGCTGGGTCATAGGGTATGCATGTGTTCAGCTTGGGAGAGAGTGCCAGTTTTCTGAAGTGGCTTTACCAAGCTGTATACCCACCAACAATGTTAGAATAGTCCATAAGCCTGTTTTGAAGGATATAAAATATGATCATGACAAAAAACACAGGACAGGATCTAGGATATATTAATAGTAATGACTAAATAATAGTATACCCAATGGAAATTAATTAATGCCAGGTGTTATCTTCTGTTACACTAGTTTTTGAGATATGTGTGCCCTAGTGCCAAGCCAAAATGTATTAAAAAGCTTAAGGAACATATCTGTGT
Organism: Muntiacus reevesi; assembly: GCF_963930625.1. Lineage (NCBI taxonomy): Eukaryota > Metazoa > Chordata > Mammalia > Artiodactyla > Cervidae > Muntiacus > Muntiacus reevesi. The sequence continues at coordinate 93,874,910 of NC_089252.1, forward strand.
AGAGTAGATTCCTGATCAGATACAACTTTAGATTTGCATTTACTTTCCTTTTCCTTGGTCCCTGCACCAAGGCACACCAAGAAGATACTGAATCTCCATTGCTCAGATCTGAAAGTTGTACAGGCCTCACTGAGAAGGTAGTTTCTTTGAACTACAAGCCAGCCAGCAAAATCAAAATAAAGGACCATGGTGATTTTGCATACAGCATCTATTTCTAGAACAAAACTACTCGACTGTGTCTTGCAGGACAACATTTAAAGAAAAATAGCTCAGTTGGTGGGATCACCAAATCAAAAGAAATATTTTGCTTTAACACCTAGCCGAGGTATTTCCCTGGTGGTTCAGTGGTTAAGAATCCGCCTTGCAGCGCAGAGGACATGGGTTCCATCCCATCCCACATGCCAAGAGGAAACTAAGTCACAACTAGAGAAAGACTGTGGGCCCTATTGAAGAGCCCATACATGGAAACAAAGACCCAGAGCAGTCAAAAAAAGAAAAATCTAGTTTAGGGAAAGATTTTGCCTCCCTTTGCGTGGGATTAAGACTTGAAACAGGACATTTAGCAGTAAAGAAATGCTAATCTGGGGAGGAGCCAAGATGGCGGAGGAATAGGACGGGGAGACCACTTTTTCTCCTACAAATTCATCAAAAGAATAACTGAACGCAGAGCAAACTTCACAAAACAACTTCTGATCGCTAGCTGAGATCATCAGGTGCTCAGAAAAGCAACCCATTGTCTTCTAAAGGAGGTAGGACAAAATATAAAAGATAAAAAGAGAGACAAAAGAGCTAAGGATGGAGATCCATCCCGGGAAGGGAGTCTTAATAGAGGAAGTTTCCAGACACCAGGAAACCCTCGCACTGGCGGGTCTGGGGGAAGTGTTTGAATCTCAGAGGGCAACCTGACTGGGAGGGGAACAATAAATAAAACCCACAGATTACAAGTCTAAAAGCAACTCCCAGCAGAAAAGTACCCCAGATGCCCGCATCCGCCACCAGCAAGTGGGGGCGGAAAGGAGAGGAGCTGGCGGCATTGCTTAGGGTAAGGACCAGGCCTGAGTGCCCTAAGGACAATCGGAGGGAGCTTTTGTGAGTTACCAACTTAAACTGTGGGATAACAAAAGAGAGAGAGAAAATTAACCAGCCCAAACACACTGCCGGCTGTGCACAGAACAAAGGGACCGAGCAAGTCCAGAGTAGAGCTCGCAGGCTGCGGACCGGCCCAGCCCCACCGGAGGCAGGAGGCAGGGGGGAAGGGAAAGGGGCAGGCTCGGCCCCAAGGACCGCATCCCCTACCGCACTGCAAACAGGCCTCCAGTTTCTAATCAAAGACCTCCTGAGATTCTGGATGGTCGATGTCCGCTGGGAGGGTCGTGGTGAGACAGACGGCGCAGGCACCCGACCAGCGCGGGCGGGGACTGGGGCAGGGGACGCGGAGGGCAGAAGGCGCACCGCACCCGGGGAGAGTGCGCCCGTCAAGTCCCTGGCTGCCTGAACCGCTCTGACGGGGAAGGCACAAAGAGCAGGCGCAGCTTTTTGTTCCGCGCTTTAGTGGAACACCAGAGGGCTGGAACCCCGAGCAGCGCAGGGCACGCTCCATATAGAGCAGCCGGGAGCCCGAGCAGCGCAGACGGAGAAAGCAGAGCCAGCCCCTCCCCGCAGCGTGACGGAACTAGGTACCTGAATAAGAGACCACCTCCGCCTGCTTGTGTCAGGGTGGAAATGAAGCACTGAAGAGACCGGCAAACAGAAGCCAAATAAACAAAGGGAACCGCTTCAGAAGGGACCGGTGCAACAGATTAAAATCCCTGTAGATAACATCGACTACACCGGAAGGGGCCTGAAGATACCGAGAAGTGTAAGCTGGAACGAGGAGCCATCTGAAACTGAGCCGAACCCACACTGACCGCAACAGCTCCAGAGAAATTCCTAGATATATTTTTACATTTTTTTTTTTAAGTAAGGGAAAAAAATTTTGTTTTTAATTTTTTCTTTTTTCTCTTTTATTTTCTTTTAAAATTCCCTATTACTCCCCCATTACTCCTTAACTTTCATTTTCATAGATTTTTACGATTTTTTTAATTAGGGAAAATTTTTTTCTTTTTTTTTTTTCCTTTTTCTCTTCTATTTTCTATTTTTCTTTTTCTCTTATTTCTTTTTAAAGTCCTCTATTACTCCTCTACTACTCCTTAATTTTCATTTTCAATACACTATAACCTTACAAAAAAAAAAAAAAGAAGAAGAGAAGCCCTATTTTTAAACTGAGCTTCATATATATTTCTAAAATTTTTTTGTGTGTTTTGGTTTTTGTTTTTAATATAGTATTTTTAAGAGTCTAACCTCTACTCTAGATTTTTAATTTTTGTTTTTCAGTATATGATATAAATTGTGAACATTTAAGAATCCAATATTCAGTTCCCATTTTTATTCAGGAGTGTGTTGATTATTCTCTCCCAACCTTGACTATCTGTTTTCTACCTCAGAACACCTCTATTTCCTCCTTTCCCCTTCTCTTCCCAATTCAATTCTGTGAATCTTTGTGGGTGTCTGGGCTACGGAGAACACTCTGGGAACAGACAACAGTGTAGATCTGTCTCTCTCCTCTTGAGTCCCCCTTTTTCTCCTCCTGCTCATCTCTATCTCCCTCCTCCCTCTCCTCTTCTTCATGTAACTCTGTGAACCTCTCTGGGTGTCCCTAACGGGGGAAAATCTTTTTGCCATTAACCTAGAAGTTTTATTATCAGTGCTGTATAGTTGGAGAAGTCATGAGACTACTGGAAGAATAAAATTGAAATCCAGAGGCAGGAGACTTAAGCCCAAAACCTGAGAACACCAGAAAACTCCTGACTACATGGAACTTTAAGAAATAAGAGACCGTCCAAAAGCCTCCATACCTACACTGAAACCAACCACCACCCAAGAGCCAATAAGTTTTAGAGCAAAACATACCACGCAAATTCTCCAGCAACGCAGGAACATAGCCCTGAACGTCAACATACAGGCTGCCCAAGGTCACACCTAACACATAGACCCATCTCAAAACTCATTACTGGGCACTCCATTGCTCTCCAAAGAGAAGAAATCAAGTTCTACGCACCAGAACACCGACGCAAGCTTCCCTAACCAGAAAACCTTGACAAGCCAATCATCCAACCCCACCCACTGGGTGAAACCTCCACAATAAAAAGGAACCACAGACCTCCAGAATACAGAAAACCCACTCCAGACACAGCAATCTAAACAAGATGAAAAGGCAGAGAAATACCCTACAGGTAAAGGAACATGAAAAATGCCCACCAAGTCAAACAAAAGAGGAGGAGCTAGGGAACCTACCTGAAAAACAATTTAGAATAATGATAATAAAAATGATCCAAAATCTTGAAAACAAAATGGAGTTACAGATAAATAGCCTGGAGACAAAGATTGAAAAGATGCAAGAAATGTTTAATAAAGACCTAGAAGAAAAAAAAAGAGTCAATTAAAAATGAATAATGCAATGAATGAGATCAAAAATACTCTGGAGGGAACCAAGAGTAGAATAATGGAGACAGAAGATAGGATAAGTGAGGTAGAAGATAAAATGGTAGAAATAAATGAAGCAGAGAGGAAAAAAGAAAATAGAATAAAAAGAAATGAGGACAACCTCAGGGACCTCTGGGACAATGTGAAACGCCCCAACATTCGAATCATAGGAGTCCCAGAAGAAGAAGACAAAAAGAAAGGCCATGAGAAGATACTTGAGGAGATAATAGCTGAAAAATTCCATAAAATGGAGAAGGAAATAGCCACCCAAGTCCAAGAAACCCAGAGAGTCCCAAACAGGATAAACCCAAGGTGAAACACCCCAAGACACATATTAATCAAATTAACAAAGATCAAACATAAAGAACAAATACTAAAAGCAGCAAGGGAGAAACAACAAATAACACACAAAGGGATTCCCATAAGGATAACAGCTGATCTATCAATAGAAACCCTCCAGGCTAGAAGGGAATGGCAGGACATACTGAAGGTAATGAAAGAGAAAAACCTACAACCTAGATTACTGTACCCAGCAAGGATCTCATTCAGATATGAAGGAGAATTCAAAAGCTTTACAGACAAGCAAAAGCTGAGAGAATTCAGCACCACCAAACCAGCTCTTCAACAAATGCTAAAGGATCTTCTCTAGACAGGAAATGCAGAAAGGTTGTATAAACGTGAACCCAAAACAACAAAGTAAATGGCAATGGGACCACACCTATCAATAATTACCTTAAATGTAAATGGGTTGAATGCCCCAACCAAAAGACAAAGACTGGCTGAATGGATACAAAAGCAAGACCCCTATATATGCTACAAAAGCAAGACCCCTATATATGCTGTCTACAAGAGAACCACTTCAAAACAAGGGACACATACAGACTAAAAGTGAAGGGCTGGAAAAAAAATATTTCACGCAAACGGAGACCAAAAGAAAGCAGGAGTCGCAATACTCATATCAGATAAAATAGACTTTAAAATAAAGGATGTGAAAAGAGACAAAGAAGGACACTACATAATGATCAAAGGATCAATCCAAGAAGAAGATAGAACAATTATAAATATATACACACCCAACATAGGAGCACCGCAATATGTACGGCAAACGCTAACGAGTATGAAAGAGGAAATTAATAGTAACACAATAATAGTGGGAGACTTTAATACCCCACTCACAACTATGGAAAGATCGACTAAACAGAAAATTAACAAGGAAACAAACCTTAAATGACACAATGGACCAGCTAGACCTAATTGATATCTATAGGACATTTCACCCCAAAACAATCAACTTCACCTTTTTCTCAAGTGCACACGGAACCTTCTCCAGAATAGATCACATCCGGGGCCATAAATCTGGTCTTGGAAAATTCAAAAAAATTGAAATCATTCCAGTCATCTTTTCTGACCACAGTGCAGTAAGATTAGATCTCAATTACAAGAAAAAAATTGTTAAAAATTCAAACATAAGGAGGCTAAATAACACGCTTCTGAATAACCAACAAATCATAGAAAAAATAAAAAAAGAAATCAAAATATGTATAGAAATGAATGAAAATGAAAACACAACAAACCAAAACCTATGGGACACTGTAAAAGCAGTGCTAAGGGGAAGTTCATAGCATTACAGGCTTACACCAAAAAACAAGAAAAAAGCCAAATAAATAACCTAACTCTACACCTAAAGCAATTAGAGGAGAAAGAAATGAAGAACCCCAGGGTTAGCAGAAGGAAAGAAATCTTAAAAATTAGGGCAGAAATAAATGCAAAAGAAACTAAAGAGACCATAGCAAAAATCAACAAAGCTAAAAGCTGGTTTTTTGAAAAAATAAACAAAATTGACAAACCATTAGCAAGACTCATTAAGAAACAAAGAGAGAAGAACCAAATTAACAAAATTAGAAATGAAAATGGAGAGATCACAACAGACAACATTGAAATACAAAGGATCATAAGAGACTACTACCAGCAGCTCTATGCCAATAAAATGGACAACTTGGATGAAATGGACAAATTCTTAGAAAAGTATAACTTTCCAAAACTGAACCAGGAAGAAATAGAAGATCTTAACAGACCCATCACAAGTAAGGAACTTGAAACTGTAATCAGAAATCTTCCAGCAAACAAAAACCCAGAACCAGATGGCTTCACAGCTGAATTCTACCAAAAATTTAGAGGAGAGCTAACACCTATCTTACTCAAACTCTTCCAGAAAATTGCAGAAGAAGGTAAACTTCCAAACTCATTCTATGAGGCCACCATCACCCTAATTCCAAAACCAGACAAAGATGCCACAAAAAAAGAAAACTACAGGCCAATATCACTGATGAACATAGATGCAAAAATCCTTAACAAAATTCTAGCAAACAGAATCCAACAACATATTAAAAAAATCATAACACCATGACCACGTGGGCTTTATCCCAAGAATGCAAGGATTCTTTAACATCCGTAAATCAATCAACGTAATACACCACATTAACAAATTGAAAGATAAAAACCATATGATTATCTCAATAGATGCAGAGAAAGCCTTTGACAAAATTCAACACTCATTTATGATTAAAACTCTCCAGAAAGCAGGAATAGAAGGAACATACCTCAACATAATAAAAGCTATATATGACAAACCCACAGCAAGCATCACCCTCAATGGTGAAAAATTGAAAGCAGTTCCCCTGAAATCAGGAACAAGACAAGGATGCCCACTCTCACCACTACTATTCAACATAGTGTTGGAAGTTTTGGCCACAGCAATCAGAGCAGAAAAAGAAGTAAAAGGAATCCAGATAGGAAAAGAAGTGAAACTCTCGCTGTTTGCAGATGACATGATCCTCTACATAGAAAACCCTAAAGACTCTTCCAGAAAATTACTAGAGCTAATCAATGAATATAGTAAAGTTGCAGGATATAAAATTAACACACAGAAATCCCTTGCATTCCTATATACTAACAATGAAAAAACAGAAAGAGAAATTAAGGAAACAATACCATTCACCATTGCAACTAAAAGAATAAAATACTTAGGAGTATATCTACCTAAAGAAACAAAAGACCTATACATAGAAAACTATAAAACACTGATGAAAGAAATCAAAGAGGACACAAACAGATGGAGAAACATACCGTGTTCATGAATTGGAAGAATCAATATTGTCAAAATGGCTATTCTACCCAAAGCAATCTATAGATTCAATGCAATCCCTATCAAGCTACCAACGGTATTTTTCACAGAACTAGAACAAATAATTTCACAATTTGTATGGAAATACAAAAAACCTCGAATAGCCAAAGTAATCTTGAGAAAGAAGAATGGAACTGGAGGAATCAACCTGCCTGACTTCAGACTCTACTACAAAGCCACAGTCATCAAGACAGTATGGTACTGGCACAAAGACAGAAATATAGATCAATGGAACAGACTAGAAAGCCCAGAGATAAATCCATGAACCTATGGACACCTTATCTTTGACAAAGGAGGCAAGGATATACAATGGAAAAAAGACAACCTCTTTAACAAGTGGTGCTGGGAAAACTGGTCAACCACTTGTAAAAGAATGAAACTAGAACACTTTCTAACACCATACACAAAAATAAACTCAAAATGGATTAAAGATCTAAATGTAAGACCAGAAACTATAAATCTCCTAGAGGAGAACATAGGCAAAACACTCTCCGACATAAATCACAGCAAGACCCTCTATGACCCACCTCCCAGAATATTGGAAATAAAAGCAAAAATAAACAAATGGGACCTAATGAAACTTAAAAACTTTTGCACAACAAAGGAAACTATAAGTAAGGTGAAAAGACAGCCCTCAGATTGGGAGAAAATAATAGCAAATGAAGAAACAGACAAAGGATTAATCTCAAAAATATACAAGCAACACCTGAAGCTCAATTCCAGAAAAATAAATGACCCAATCAAAAAATGGGCCAAGGAACTAAACAGACATTTCTCCAAAGAAGACATACAAATGGCTAACAAACACATGAAAAGATGCTCAACATCACTCATTATCAGAGAAATGCAAATCAAAACCACAGTGAGGTACCATTACATGCCAGTCAGAATGGCTGCTATCCAAAAGTCTACAAGCAATAAATGCTGGAGAGGGTGTGGAGAAAAGGGAACCCTCTTACACTGTTGGTGGGAATGCAAACTAGTACAGCCACTATGGAAAACAGTGTGGAGATTTCTTAAAAAACTGGAAATAGAACTGCCATATGACCCAGCAATACCTCTTCTGGGCATACACACTGAGGAAACCAGATCTGAAAGAGGCACATGCACCCCAATGTTCATCGCAGCACTGTTTATAATAGCCAGGACATGGAAGCAACCTAGATGCCCATCAGCAGATGAATGGATAAGGAAGCTGTGGTACATATACACCATGGAATATTACTCAGCCATTAAAAAGAATTCATTTGAATCAGTTCTAATGAACTGGACAAAACTGGAGCCCATTATACAGAGTGAGGTGAGCCAGAAAGATAAAGAACATTACAGTATACTAACACATATATATGGAATTTAGAAAGATGGTAATGATAACCCTATATGCAAAACAGAAAAAGAGACACAGAAGTACAGAACAGACTTTTGAACTCTGTGGGAGAAGGTGAGGGTGGGATGTTTTGAAAGAACAGCATGTATATTATCTATAGTGAAACAGACCACCAGCCCAGGTGGGATGCATGAGACAAGTGCTCGGGCCTGGTGCACTGGGAAGACCCAGAGGAATCTGGTGGAGAGGGAGGTGGGAGGGGGGATCGGGATGGGGAATACATGTAACTCCATGGCTGATTCATGTCAATGTATGACAAAACCCACTGAAATGTTGCGAAGTAATTAGCCTCCAACTAATAAAGAAAAAATAAATAAATAAATAAATAAATAAAAGAAGAAATGCTAATCTTCTGTACTGGGTTATCTTTTTATCCAAGGGCTCAAGCATACCAATAGGCTCCTCCTAATTATTTGTTTGTCCTTACTCCACTCTTAATAGTCTTCTAAGGCTGCAACTGCTTGCCTTAGAAGGCCAAGTCAAGTCAAAGGGAGTAGTATCAATAATAACCAGCTCTGGAACACCAGCCTTTCGGCAAATTAAAGTTCTTGCCGAGACCAAAAGCTCTTCAGAAACTGGTCTGACTTTAATTAGTGGTCACTTTGCTCCTCTAAACTTCTAATTCCTCATTTGTATAATAGGGCAAATAAAGGCATCAACTTTAAATCACTGATTCAAGAAAGATTTCATCTCCACTATATGCTAGATTCTGCTTCAGGCAATGAATAAGTTTATCAAATGCTAATCATGAGTCAGCTATTGTTTAATAATTAATAGTAATTATTAAATAATTATTTGCATATCAACTATCAGCTTGGTGAAAATGTATCTGAAAAATATGGAGTTTTGTGTGCTGCGTACTTAGTTGCTTCAGTCGTGTCCAATTCTTTGTGGCCCCATGGACTGTAGACCACCGGCTCCTCTGTCCATGGGATTCTCCAGGCAAGAATATTGGAGTGGGTTGCCATTCTCTTCTCCAGGGGATCTTCCTGACCCAGGGATCAAACCTACGTCTCCTGGGTCTCCTGCCTTGGCAGGAGGGTTCTATACCACTAGCGCCCCCTGCGAAGCCCGTGGAGTCTTGGGCTGGCTTAATTATTATCAACAATTATTTGCATACCAACTCTTTACTGGGTGGGTAAGTATCTGAAACATCTAGATCTTAGGCTGGCTTCCTATACCACCCAACCCCAAACTTACACCCACCCACATAAACAAATCATATGCCCGCTGACAACCACAGTTAAATGCAACTCCTCAAGCCTGTATCCTCCAATTATTGTGAACCAGGAATGATAACTAAGTTTATTATCAGCCTACAAGCTTCATAATTAAAAAGGGAAATTTGCCACATTTTAAAACCATAGAAAAATTTGGGGATTATCTGCCCCACATTTCCCCTCCTACTGGCTAAGAACATTAGGGGGCAGATCATGAGATGGGTCTGAAAGCAGACAGATTCTCATTCTCTTCTATTTTCTTAGCTTCCCCACCTTCTGTCCCCTCCTGAGTCCCATCCCCACCTCCTAGAACAGTACAAGAAACTATCAGCGAAAAAACGTTTCCAGAGTGCCTTTTTCTTTCCTTTTAGAGAAGTGTTCAAATTTGCTTATGGCCTTATTCATATGATTAAAGAGAAAACACTAAATTAACATTGAAAGGGGAACAAAACCACAGGAAGAGAATGGTACTAAACAGAATATTCATCTCTGGAGGGACTTCCCTGGTGGTCCAGTGGTTGGGATTCCGTGCTTCCACTGCAGGGGGCTTGGGTTCTATCCTAGTTGGGGAACTAGGATCCCAAATGCAGTGGAAAGTGGCCAAAAAATAAAAATAGAAATTGAAGCAAAAAAAAAAAAAAAATCAATGATAAATAACAACAAAAAATAATCTCTGGAGCCAAAATTCTTGGGTTCAAATCCTGGCCACTTCATTTTAAGGCTGCCAGATAAAATACATGGCAGCCAGTTAAGTTTAATTTTTAGATAAACACCAAACACCTGTTTAGCAAAAAACAGAGATATTTGTATCTGTAAAGGTGGCGCTAGTGGTAAAGACATCGCCTGCCATCACAGGAAATACAAGAGATGTGGGTTCAATCTCTGGCCCAGGAAGATCTGCTGGAGGAGGGCATGGCAACCCACTCTGGTATTCTTGTCTGGAGCAATCTCATGGACAGGGAAGCCTGGAAGGCTATAGTCCATAGAGTTGAAAAGAGTCAGATACGACTGAAGGCGACTTAGCACGCACATACATACTAAAAAATTATTTGCTGGTTGTCTGAAATTCAAACTGAACTAAGTGTCCTGTATTTTTATTTGCTAAACCTGGTCATTCTACTCTGTTTACTGTTTTTGTGACCTGACGCAGGTTCCCTAAGTTCGCTATGTTTCAGTTTTCTCATCTGTAAAATGGATGAGAAATGGGTGTGGTAAAAGCACATTCTTCATACAACAGTTGCAGAAGTTATTTTCCTTGTTCAATAAGTATGTGTTTCTCTTCCTTCCAGAAACATGGGTAGGACAGTACTTTCTTGCTCTTCTCAAATTAGGTGAGACCTGCAACCTGCTTTAGCCAATGAGCAGTGAGCAGAAGGAAGGTATTACTTCGAGTAGAAGCCTTAAGTACTGCTGCACAATTGGCCACCCTCTGTTCCCTTGTCAGAGTGGCCCTCATCTCACACGCTAGCAAGGTCATGCTCAAAATCCTTCAAGCTAGGCTTCAACAGTATGTGAGCTGAAAACTTCCAGATGTACAGCTGGATTTAGAAAAGGCAGAGGAACCAGAGAACAAATTGTCAACATCCATTGAATCATAGTAAAACCAAGAGAATTCCAGAAAAAATTCTATTTCTGCTTCATTGACTACACTAAATCCTTTGACTCTATGGATCACAACTAATTGTGGAAGATTCTTCAAGGGATGAGAACACCAGATCACCTTATCTGCCTCCTGAGAAATCTGTGTGCAGGTCAAGAAGCAACCGTTAGTACCGGACATGGAACAATGTACTTTTTCCAAATTGGGAAAGGAGTACATCAAGGCTGTATATCGTCACCCTGCTTATTTAACTTATGTGCAGAGTACCTCATGCGAAATGCCGGATTGGCTGAAGCACAAACTGGAATCAAGACTGCCGGGAGAAATATAAAAAACCTCAGATAGGCAGATGACACCACCCTTATAAGCAAAAAGTGAAGAGGAACTAAAGAGCCTCTTGATGAAGGTGAAAGAGGAGAGTGAAAAAGTTGGCTTAAAGCTCAACATTCAGAAAACTAAGATCATGGCATCTGGTCCCATCACTTCATGGCAAATAGATGGGGAAACAGTGGAAACAGTGACTGACTTTATTTTGGGGGGCTCTAAAATAACTGCAGATGGTGATTGCAGCCATGAAATTAAAAGACACTTACTCCTTGGAAGGAAAGTTATGACCAACCTAGATAGTATATTAAAAATGAGACATTACCTTGCCAACAAAGGTCCGTCTAGTTAAGGCTATGGTTTTTCCAGTAGTCATGTATAGATGTGAGAGTTGGACTATAAAGAAAGCTGAGCATCGAAGAATTGATGCTTCTGAACTGTGGTCTTGGAGAAGACTCTTGAGAGTCCCTTGGACTGCAAGTCGATCCAACCAGTCCATCCTAAAGGAGATCAGTCCTGGGTGTTCATTGGAAGGACTGATGTTGAAGCTGAAACTCCAATACTTTGGCCACCTGATGTGAAGAACTGGCTCACTTGAAAAGACCCTGATGCTGGGAAAGATGGAGGGTAGGAGGAGAAGGGGACGACAGAGGATGAGATGGTTGGATGGCATCACCGACTCAATGGACATGAGTTTGGGTAGACTCTGGGAGTTGGTGATGGACAGGGAGGCCTTGCATGCTGCAGTCCATGGGGTTGCAAAGAGTCGGACATGACTGAGCGACTGAACTGAACTGAACTGATGTAAGTAATTATTAGGTTAAAAAAAAGTGTGCAACACTCTTTCAGTACTAAACAGGGATTGAGATAGGCCTTGATTGCTGTCCCAGTTTTGGTAATAAACATGTATTGTCCAATTTTCTGTCTCCAGGCCAAAGAAATCTAATCTACCCCTTCCCCACAGCGTTTGGTAATAAGCTCTGTAAAGTCAGCAGCATTGAGCTCAGAAGTTTCTTTAATCATTAGACAGAATTTTCATGTCGAAAGCACTTCTGATATAGGTCCACTCAAATTGCAGCGACGGTTCTACCAGAACAGCGGACTGGATCGCAGATGACCCGGGTTGAGCAATCTGCGGAAGCCAACCATGTGCGCAATAATTCAGAGAGGGCAGAGCTGCGGAATCCAGGGGAGAAATCATGGGCTGTTAATGAGAATCAGATGCAGTGTAATTCCGACCGCAGCGCTCGTCCTGATCTCTGGGCACAGGGAATTACATCCATAAACAGACCAGACTTTATTTTATACAGCACTTTCATCCCCCAAAGAATTCCAAAAGCGTTCCAAAAGAATGCTCTGGTTGCTGGTAGCTCAGTGATGGGAAAGACAAACAGGGAAATTGTTGTGTTCACAACCCAGACTCTGAACCTTCCTTAGAATCCCTGCCCTCCAGAATAGACTAGCTTGGGAGACCAGGAATCCTTTCTGGTTATGAAAAACATACTCCCCCCATCCCTTTCAAATATAAACGTGCTCATAAAAGAAATCCAAGCATGCATTCAAGAGACTTTCAAACTCTAAGAACCACAATACAAGCACATAGTTCATGTCAGATTCAATGATTCACTGTACTGATTTCTATGTATACTTGGATATATACACGTTTTTAAATATACAACTTAAACAAAACTTCACTAAATACTACTTACTCTTCTCTTCTAACATGTGATGTATTATTTTATCTATTCTATTTCATTTATAAAAAGCTGACCACTGTCCATAAGTTAACACTGTTATTGTTTAGTCACTAAGTTGTGTCCAACTCTTTGTAAACCCATGGACTGTAGCCCTCCAGTCTCCTCTATCCATGGGATTTCCCAGGCAAGAAAACTGGAGTGGGTTGCTATTTCCTTCTCCAGGGGATCTTCCTGACCCAGAGATCAAACCCATGTCTCCTGAACTAGTAGATAGATTCTTTACCCACTGAGCCTCCTGGGAAGCCCAAGTTGATATTACAATCCACACATATTCAGGAGTTTACATTTTGAAATTTGTTTCACTAAAAGATAGTGAAAGAGAGTGGAGGACTCCAACGTCATGGCACTTCAGTTATTCCACAACAGACAACCCTGGGACAGTAACTTCACCTTTTTAGGTCACAAACTTTCTGGGATTCTTTCTGGTTTAACTTGCTGAAATTTTTATGTATGGTACTTATGTAGAAAGTGAAAGTGAAAGTTGCTCAGTTGTATCCGACTATTTGCAAACCCATGGACTATACAGTCCATGGAATTCCCTTGGCCAGAACACTGGAGTGGGTAACCTTTCCCACCTCCAGGGGATCTTCCCAACCCAGAGATCGAACCCAGATCGCCCACACTGCAGGCAGTATCTTTATCAGCTGAGCCACAAGAGAAGCTGAATCTAAATTCATATGCTGAGACTTTTCCCCAAATTCCTTTGTTGATTCAGAGTTGGGGTTTAAAGTATGGAGAAATTCCACTTTCTTTTAGTACTAAACACAGTTTTGGATGACCCCTAAATCAGTCAGAATGGTGGTGTTTTTGTTGTTGTTGTTGTTTTTCTATTGCTGGTAACAAAATCCTCCCTCTATCCAAACACACACAAAGGAAATTACTGGTTCAAATGATAGACTAGTGTAGAAGCTATAGATTTTAGCACAGATGGACACTGTCTTCCCTCATTTCTGGGTTCTACTTCTCTCTCTCAGCTATTATTTTTCCTGTTATAGATAGGATTGCTTCTTGAAACTAGAGATGATACTTATTAGCACCTCTAGACTTAAATTCTTTCAGCCTAACAATCCAAAGGAAAGAGGGCACCTTTCTCCTGACTGTTTAAGCAAAAGTCCTAGACTTCTCATCAGCCCAGCTTAGGAGGTCACATGCCCATTCTTGAACCCAATACTGTGACCAGCTATACGCACTGTTCCAAATGGTCACGTCTGGACCATGTGCCTACCCCCAGGGCATGGTGATGGTCTCAGAACAAGCAAACTACGTGAACTTGAGAACTTCACAAAGGAAAATGAATGGGCCATATCCAGAAGTCAGGGACATGAATTTTAAGTAGGTGATGAAAAAAAAAGAAAAAAAAAGGCCGTCACTGATCTCTGTCCAGATAAAACTCCAATCTCTGCTTCCTATTCAGTCTTAAAGTACAGAGACAAAGCTGGCATTCTATCACTCCACTTGAAGAGCACTTTTCTCATCAAGAGAAATCCTGACATTTTCTCTCTCCAATCACTTTGAGAAGTTAGAAGCGGTGGCAAGGGATTCTCTTAGCTTTCAAATGGAAAACTTAATGTGCCATGAACTTCTGGTCATAAGCTAAGAAGTAAAAACTCTCTTTGGGCCTTTTAGAAATCAGCTCTCCAACTTTATGTCCATGGTTTGTAATGTCGTAATTACCTCGCTGGTTGTACAGCAGCTGCCTTCGCAAACAAAGTTGAAACCTGCAGGTCACCTTGGATTAACCAGTGTATTGTGTACACAACTGCCAGGGCCCTGAATATGTGCCCTGTCTTGAACAGAAAAGCACACGAAGAGGGAAAACACACAGGCACACAAAACAACTTTGGCTAAAGCTGACAAACAGGAAGACAGCATATTGGAGAAAGATGGCTTGGGTATGATTATTTTCCTGCATTTTGCTAAACACCATTTATCTTCTGGGAAGCAGTATAAGCAGAGCTGTGGCTTTCAGTCTGTGCAAATATTACTGCTATGCATGTGAAGAGATTAACTAACTCACTGAAACACAGAAAAACACAGGCTCTAAGGAGTAGTATAGATTTTTTCTTTTGACTTGTGCCTTTCTCTTATCAGACTATCATGGCCAGCATTTTGGTTTTTCCTTTGCTTGCGTGTTTGTTCCTTGCTTTAGTTTGGGGGTGTTTCTTTCTTTCTTCTTCTTTTTTAAATGATTTCTCACAGAATAGCTTCAACCAGACTGAGAAAACGCAACCTAACTGTGATGTAGGCTCATTTATCACCTTCAAGAAACTGACAGTTTTCCTTTGATAACACTAGTCTGCCTTGGGTTTAAGATGCAAAATACAATAGTTATTACTTTATAGGTATCCCATCAGGAATAAAGAAACTGGTGCTTTACCCACTGTCTAGAACATTGTCCCTTCTTTTTTCCTTGGCTCTTTCTTTTTTCATCTTCATATCTTTGCTTAAATGTCAGGCCTTCAGTTCAGTTCAGTTCAGCTCCTTAAAAATTAAACATACTCAAAAGTAAACAAGATTACCACAACTGAGCAATTCTATTTCTAGGCATGTGCCCTAGAGAAATGTAAACATCTGCATAAAACCTTGTGCATGATTGTTCGTAGCAACATTATTCTTAAGAGCCCCAAACTGGGAAACATTCAAAGATTTGTCAACTGGCAAATGAATAAGATGGATAAACAAAATGCGATATATCCATAGATTGAAGTATTATTTAGCTGCAAAAAGTATTGATATATGCTGCAACACTGATTAACCTAAAAAGCATTATGCTAAATGAAAGCAGTCAACACAAAAGATCACACACTGTGTGATTCCCCTTGTATGAAATGTCCAGAAAAAAGCAAATCTATAGGAAGTACACAAAAGGTTGCTTGTGACTGGAGATAGAAATTAATTGTACATGGGAATGAGGGAGCTTAAAGGGTTGATGAGAATGTTATAAAAATTGTATTTCGATGATAGTTATACAACTCAGTCAACTGAATGAAAATCACTGAACTGTACAACAAAAAAAATTTTATAATAATAAAGCCAGGCCTTTTTTAGCCCGAGAGCCCTTGCTGTACCTTCCCTTGGCTCCTGCTTTAGATAGCCTTATTCCATTTGAAAGGACCTGGATCTGGTCTCAGATACACATGGATTCTATTCTCAACTGTGCTATTTACTGGCTTGATCTTGGACAAATCACTTGCCCTCCGTAAGACTTCAGGGCACAGGTCTGTTTGTATTGAATTATTTGTCATGGCCTCAGAATGTTTTTGTGTTTGTGTCCTTTCTACCTAACTAGACCGTGCACTTAGGGCCTGTTCTGTCTCTCTTGTACTATGCCTGGTGACACAGCTCACATCTCTGGGCAGTGCAGTGTGGTGGGTAAAACCTCTGCAACCAGGGCGCTTGCATTTAATGACCTATTCCCTAGCTGTGTGTGGCCAAGGTATTTAACCACACTGATTCACCATTCTTAAATGTGTGTGTGTGTGTGTGTGTGTGTGTGTGTGTGTGTGTGTGTGTGTGAGAGTTATTAAGGTCTTCTGAAAATAAAATGAGATGATACAAATTACATGAGGTGAAGCATGCTAATACATATACTGTGATCAGAACAGCGCCTGAGGGCCCATTAGAAGTGCTACGTGCTAGGTATAATCTGTATACTCCATATCTGGACAGATACAAATAACACACATCTGCTTGGCTTTTCACTTCCCAGGAGTGTTTGGATCCACTCTTGAAATGCATCACCACCAACCAGCCTTGGTAACACTCTTCAACAGAAAATGCTCACCTAGACCTCCGAACAGCCTGGGTGTTTATGGTTCTCCTTTAATCCTCCGCCTCAGTTTCTCATCAAAGTAGGTTTTCTTTTAGTAAAAACTTAACAAACGCTTTTGTACTTGGATTTTGTACTAGCAAATTCCATTAACTTGAAGAATTGTGCACTTAGCATAGTAATTGAATGCTGACTGAGTACCGGAATTCTATGAGGTGGAGACTAAATACTTGTCCTTAAGTAGTCTGAGAATCAGAGGTTCCCAAACTACCTTGGGTATCAGTGACCTCGAGAAACAGTAGGTGATAAGGTAGGTGTGGCAGGAGGAAGGAAGGGTTAAAAATCACTCCTCTACTAAAACAATTTTTTTAAGTAATGTAATACCTGCAGAAAAGCATCTTTAGAAAATCTTGCTATTTTCATTGATCTGTAACATGCAATCAATGTAAACATAACATGTTTGCTATGTAAACACAATCTCAGGTAAGTCCCCTATGAGATTGTTCCTCAAAACGAACTTCTGATTTACCCCTGTGTTGAAATTTTGGAACTGTCATCCAAGTATAAAGTTTTGTTTGCTCATTTACTTATTTAAACCAGTATGCTGGTGGATTTCAAAAATACAGATCCACTGGACTTTCTGACTCAGAATCTCCAGAGGTAGAACCCAGGCATCTGTCCTGTTAACTGTCCCCCAGGGTTCAGTTAACAGATCTGTGTTGGGGAGCCACTGCTCACAGGTGGCAGAAAGGGAGGATGGGTTACCCTAAAGACAGAGAGACCAGTGAGGAGGTGAGAAGTGAGGACAAGGTGAGCAAGGCAAGGAGGATGTGGGGGGCTTAGCCCCTCAAGATGTCCATGTCCTCATCCCTTGAACCTGTGAAGTCACCTGACATGGCAAAAAGGATTTTGCAGATGTGATTAGGGACTTTGAGACAGGGAGGTTATCTGGGTGAGCTCTTAGTGTTATCACAGTATCCTTGTAAGGGGGAAGGAGAGAGAGATTCGGTTGCAGAAGAGGAAGAAGTCTTTGGATGGGTGACCATAGACACAGGGAGAGAAAAACTGTTGTTCTTGGAGGAAGCAGCCGTTAGCCTTGAACAACACTGGTGTTAATCCATGTATAATTTACAGTTGGGCCTCAATGTCTGTGGTTCTTCTGCAGCCACAGATTCAACCAACAGAGGACCATGTACTGCTATATTATTTACTATTGAGAAATATCCCCATATAAGTAGAAACATGCAGTTCAAACCTGTGCTGTCAAGGGTCAACTGTACAGAAATATGTAGGAATGAAACCATTAAGAGCTGGCAATTGTTAGATTATGCAAGGTTTAAAAACAGAGACAGAAGGAAGAATAAAAAATGAGTCAAGATTTCTAATTGTTTATGGATGAATTGATTCCTGACCCCCTCAAAAAAAAAAAAAAAAAAAAGGAGGTTTTAAAAAAAATAGAGTTGTTTGGGCTTTTACTCAGGGAAGGTACAGGTGAAGATGGCAAACAGAGAGTTGGATATACAGGTTTAATATTTGGGTTCTATCATCTGCAAAAGGGAAAGCTGAAATATAATCCATGTCTGCTGGTTGCGGGGACTAAAGGAGACAGTGTGTGTGTGGAAGTCTGGCATGTGAAGGTATTCAACACATCAGAGGAAATACCTCCACCACGACATAGTTCCATGATCTGGGGTCTGTTTCTAGGCAAAGCAGGCTATGAGACTTTGTCCCTTATCCCCACCCTCACCCCATTAGTCTATTTGGCAGAATGCAAAATGCTAACTGGAGTGGTCGTTAAAATAGTCACTAACATCAGCTAAGGTTTAAGTGCCTGGTGAAAGGTGCCTCTGTTGACCCCAGAGGAAGATGCATGCTAATGCAGCCAGTCAATATTTCTTAACTGAGTAAAGCTTCATTAATTGGGACACAGAAAGGCTCAACTCTCAACAGAGTTTATGTTTTCCCCTTTTTTAAAGAAAAGGGAAGCAATTGAAGAGTTTAACAAGATTTCCAGAGGGAATGTTTAAACACCTTACAAAAACAAACTGCTTTTAATCACCTTCAAACACTTGAGAAGCACCATTGGCCGTCCAGCTGATTTCTGAATGGCAAATCATTTCTAATTCTTTATTAAGCAAGTGCTCAAGGGAAGATGAAGAAATAATTTTATAACCTGGTTCTATTTCTTGGAAATAGTGAAACCATTTCCTTTAAAATATGTCACCATTCTGACCTCCACTCATTCTAACCGGCTTTTCTCTAACAAGGAGTAGGGGCTTCCCTGGTGGCTCAAATGGTAAAGAATCTGCCTGCAGTGCAGGAGATGTGGGTTCGATCCCTGGGTTGGGAAGATTCCCTGGAGAAGATTTAGTCAAAGCTATGGTTTTTCCAGTAGTCGTGTACAGATGAGGGAGTTGGACCATAAAGAAGGCTGAGAGTGAAGAATTAATGCTTTCCAGCTTTGGTGTTGGAGAAGACTCTTGAGAGTCCCTTGGACTGCAAGGAGATCAAATCAGTCAATCCTAAAGGAAATCAACCCTGAATATTCATTGGAAGGACTGATGCTGAAGCTGAAGCTCCAATACGTTGGTCACCTGATGGGAAGAATTGACTCATTTGAAAAGACCCTGATGCTGGGAAAGATTGAAGACAGGAGGAGAAGGGTATGGCAGAGGATGAGATGGTTGGATGGCGTCATTGATTCAGTGGACATGAGTTTGTGCATACTTTGGGAGATGTTGAAGGAGAGGGAGACCTGGCATGCTGTAGTCCACGGGGTCACAAAGTCGAACACAACTGAGTGCTGAACAACAAAAGCAAGGAGTCAGATAAATGAGGGTTTCATAGATCTTCTCCAGAGCTCCTTCTCCACCACCTGTCTTAGCCATGTATTTTAGGGTTCCTGGACTTAGTTCCAGTGTATGAATGTGTGTGTAGGGGTGGGGCTCCTTCCCATATCAGCAAGCAATTCTCAGGACACCAGGTGGTGTCCTATGACTCAACTCAATTGTGACACTGCACACCCAGAGACAGCGTCAGGGTTCAGAGTCAGGGTTCAGTCACAGGAGTGCCCCATCTGCTCCCTGCTGTCCCACTTCAGTTATCTCCGGTGCTTGTGACCAGCTGGCTAGAGACCGGAGGTTCTGATGATTCTAGTTCATGATGCCAAATGCAAGTCCAGGTTGTCACCTGTGCATCTGACCAACACTGAAGGTTCCCACAGCCTCCTTCCTTAACTTGCCAGAGCAGCTCACAGAACTCAGAAACATTTATTTACTAGGTTACTGGTTTATTATAAAAGGATTTAATTCAGGAATAGCCAGGTGGAAGTCAATAGCCAAAAACCGAAAAAAAGTTAATTAAAAAATAGGTTCAGTTCAGTTTACTTCAGTTCAGTCGCTCAGTCGTGTCCAACTCTTTGCGACCCCATGAATCGCAGCACGTCAGGCCTCCCTGTCCCCCACCAACTTCCGGAGTCTACCCAAACTCATGTCCATTGAGTTGGTGATGCCATCCAACCATCTCATCCTCTGATGTCCCCTTCTCCTCTGGCCCTCCATCTTTCCCAGCATCAGGGTCTTTTAATGAGTTAGCTTTTGGCATCAGGTAGCCAAATTATTGGAGTTTCAGCTTCAATATCAGTCCTTCCAATGAACACCCAGGACTGATCTCCTTTAGGATGGACTGGTTGGATCGACTTGCAGTCCAAGGGACTCTCAAGATTCTTCTCCAAAAAAAAAAAAAGAGTCTTCTCCAAGACCACAGTTCAAAAGCATCAATTCTTCTGTGCTCAACTTTCTTTATAGTCCAATTCTCACATCAATACATGACTACTGGAAAAACCATAGCCTTGACTAGATGGACCTTTGTTGACAAAGGAATGTCTCTGCTTTTTAATATGCTTTCTAGGTTGGTCATAACTTTCCTCCAAGGAGTAAGCATCTTTTAATTTCAGAGATGCTGAATAGATATTTTTCCAAAGAAGACTTACAGATAGCCACAGGTATACTCAAAGATACTCCATGTCACTAATCATAAGGGAAATGCAAATCAAAACCACAATGAGATGTCCCCTCACACCTGTAAGTAGGCCTATTATCAAAAGACAAGAAATAGCAATTGTTGGCAAGGATGTGGAGAAGTATTGGAGAGAATGTAAATTAGTATAGCCACTATGGAAAACAGTGGGCTTCCTGGGTAGCCTAGCTGCTAAAGAATCCACCTGTAATGCAGGAGACCTCAGTTTGATTCATGGGTCAGGAAGCTCCGCTGGAGAAGGGATAGGCTACCCACTCAAGTATTCTTGGGCTTCCCTGGTAGCTCAGATGGTAAAGAATCAGCCTGCAGTGCAGGAGACCTGGGGTCTATCCCTGGTTTGGGAAGATCCCCTGGAGAAGGGAATGGCTATCCACTCTAGTATTCTGGCCTGGAGCATTTAATGGACAGAGGAGCCTGGCAGGCTACAGTTCATGGGGTTGCAAAGAGTCAGACATGACTGAGTGACTTTCACACACATGGAAAACAGTATGGGAGTTCCTAAAAAAATTAAAAATGCAACCATAATGTGACCCAGAAATTCTACTTCTGGATATTTATCTGAAGAAAACAAAAATATTAATTTGAAAAAAAAAATGAGCCCCCATGTTTTTACACACACACACACACACACACACACACACACACAGTGGAACATTATTCAGCCATAAAAGAGAATTAAATCTGGCCATTTGCAACAATGTAAATGGACTTTGAGTGTATTATGCTAAGTGAATACCATATGATCTTACTTACATGGGGAATCTAAAAACAAAAAACCAAGATGATAGATATAGAGAAGAGCTGATTGGTGGTTGCCAGGTAAAGGATGGGAGGAACAGGTTAAAAGAAAGAAAAAATTAATTAAAAAAATTTTTCTTTCGTCCCAGCTTCTGTCATCTTCTACCTGGACTCCTGCAACAGTTCTTCCTCTAGCTCGTTGAATCTACTCAACAGTCTTCTAATTTCCCCAGTGACAAGTGCCAGTGAGATCTACCCAATATAAAGTGTAGTCTCTGGAGTCAGACTGAATGGGATCATTAACCCTAGGACTTTTGCTCATGCATTGTGTTTCCCATCCTCATTGTCTTCACCTACAAAACTGATAGCAGTCACTGCCTTTGAGGTTTCAGGTGAGGATTAGGTGAAAGTGAAGGGCTTTCCTTAGCACCTACAAATAACAACTGTTAACTAAATCTAGGTTCCATGACTGTGACCATTTAGCCTGTCCACCAGCCAACCAGTTTGGACAATCTCACTCCAGTTATTACAAACTAGCACGTGTTTATTCTGCAATAGTCATTTATCAGTTTATGTAAGTCAAGTGCAAAAGAAGGTTTATGCCTTGTTTTTTTTTCCCCATAATTTTTGAGAAGCATAATTAGGAGAAAATGCATGTAACTTAAATGAAACCAATCATACTTATGAACAGTCTAAGTCATGGATATAAAAGGAGCATTTAAAATATGAGTAGATGGATCATTTCATTATTCTTTCTCTAAAGTGAATACACATACACCTAACAGACTCTTCCCACAACTTATCCCCTGTAGCTCCCAGTAAAAAAATCAAAACCATCTTTAAAGAAATTAAAAAACCAACTCTGAGTGAGCCATTAAATATTCAGAAGGGCACTTAATCTCTGAAGAAAGAATGCAATCCTTAGCTGACCGGAGACAAACAATGAAAAATCAGAAAATAATGGTACTCTGAAATCTTCATTGTAATTCTCTCTAGACACAAATAACGTGGTTTTTATCAGGTGATTTCTTTTATCTCAGGAGCTGTTCTAATTGCTTAAAATTTGCTCCGAGTTGGGTAATTCAAAGTGTCTCACCATCATATTTTGCTGGAAAAGCTCATTATCTTAATGTGAAGGAAGCTTTCTCTAAAATGATGAAAAGAATATATTTAAATGAAATGCCATTTTATTCTTTTTAAAGGACTTAGGGCTGCAGTTTGTACTTTAAGAGGCTCTAAAGACCGAAGACATTACAATGGCTGCTCTCCACACCCCACCTCGTATTTAAAAATAAAAACAACTCTAAAATAAGTGGGGGAAAAGGCCAAAGTTCTACTTTTCCCACAAGGACTACATTGTTGATTTCCTTCAAATAGCATATACTTAAATTCTTTCTCCAAATGTTTTTCTTGGTGAAGTTACCTGATCGGCTTAATTTGCCTACCACAGACTCAGCATAGTATGAACCCACAGGACTCAAACTGTGTGGGCACAGAGTGGTCTAGCAAAGGTGAGACTTGAAGACTTGGATCCAAATCCCATCTGAGCCACTTACTACCTGTGTACCATGGTAGTAAGTAATTACCACGGGCTAATTCCTTCTCACTGAGCATTAATCATCTGGTCTGTGGTTGAAGCACGGTTGTGTTGGGATAAGAACAAGTAAACAGATGCACAGTCCCCTAAATCTGTCCTCTCAATTTGCTAACTAAATAATAGTATAGAGCTCTTTGCAATTAACCCATCACTTGTACGTAAACAGTGCCTCAGCAAAGCGCTACCGATTTCCTTAAGTAAACTAAATGAGCACCCTTACACGGTTTATTTATTTTTTAAAATTTGTTTAGCATGTTCAGACAGCAGAGAATATTTCAAAAACTCCACAGGTTTCAGTTTATCAGAATTTGAGTTAATGAGATTTTTGTAGGTATCTTAACATGTGGAGAGAAGGAATGAACAAAGAAGAGAAGAAAATTATGTACAATGGCCATTAAAGATAACAGAACACAATCTTTTCAGTGGATTTTAAGCATTTGGGGAGTAGACAAAATATTCTTTTGTAGGAATATGCTTGACACCTGCTGGGAAACCCATTTTCCCGGGAAGGTGAAGGCTTTCAATACCTGCTCAATTACTTTGTGCCTTGTCACTTGTTAGGTGACTGAAATTTTAAAGAAAAAGATGGTACTAGTTAGCACTTCATTGCTGCAGGAGTCATTCATTCAGCAAACTTTTTATTGAGTCTACTCAATATTAACCCATGATCTTAGATAAGTAGGATGAAATTACCAACAAGACTCATATATGTCTCTCATCACATGGAACATACATGTTTGGAGAGGGGAAGAAAGCTACCCTTGAGGACATTTATTTTCTAGTAACCATGTGCCAGGCACTCCTTCAGCACATTACATGTGAATGCATTTTCATGAATTTCACTGATAGGACTGAAATAGAAGCTATGCAATTCCTATCTCTCCTTGCAGTTACCATCAAAAGTTGTTCAGCAGAAATAAATTAATGGTTATGATTAATACACACATACATATATATCTATTATCTGTGTATATATACAAAATAGATAACCAAACAAGATCTACTGTATAGCACAGGAAACTATACTTAATATTTTGTGATAACCTATAAGGGAAAAGAAATTGAAAAAGTATATATATATGTAAAACTGAATCACATATATTTATATATATAGCAATCACAGTATGGGGTGTGTATATATATATATATATATATATATATATATATATATATGCATGAATGCTAAGTTGCTTCAGTCATGTCCAACTCTTTGAAACTTCATGGATTATAGCCTGCCAGCCTCCTCTGTCCATGGAATTCTCCAGGCAGTAATACTGGAGTGGGTTGCCATTTCCTCCTCCAGGATATATATGTACATATATATATGTATATATATAACTGAAACACAGTGTTGTACATGTGAAACACACACAGAATTGTAAATCAACTATACTTCAATTTTTCAAAACTTTGTTAGCTGAAAAATTAAAGCTACCATCATTAAACCTAAATTTCTCCAAAAAATTTTTTCTATGTAATATGTTTAAAAAGGTACCTATGTTCTTCAAAAATGTCACTGTTATGGGAAAAAAAAAACCTGAAGAATTGATCAAAATTAAAGGAGACATAGTAACAAAATGTAATAAGCTATCTTGGTCTGAATCCTGTACTATAGAAGAAAAATACAATAAAGATCCTTATTGGATCAGTCAGCAAAATTGGAATGTGAACAGTAGATTGAATAAAAATATTGATTAATGCTTAACTACCTGAAGTGGATAACTACAATGCAGTTATGTAAGAGAATTTTCTTATTCTTAGGAAGACACAGCAAAGGACTTAAGGATAAGGTGGTATAATGAATGCAACATAACTGCAGATGGTTTGGGAAAAATATTCTATATATGACAAATGACAAAGTATATAGGGCAAGACATTAACAATTGGTGAATCTAGGTGAAGGGCATTATGGAGTGTTTTTATACTATCTTGGTTAGTTTTTTTCCTTGATGCTTGTAATTCCTTGCAAATAGAAGTTTAAAAATACTGTAAATCTAAAATGTAGGCTCCCTAATAGCACAAAGGTAGGGATGAAAATTCCAAGTACATACTCTCTGCAGCTGGGGATCATTAAGAATGATGTCCTGTTGTGACCAGATATTAAAAGTCTGATCTACCATGGTGAATTTCTATGGATCTGGGCAATAAAATGGAACATTCTCCCAGTCTTGGATTTTATTATCATTCCTCTGAGAATGTATTCTTGGTCAGATATTCTTTATTTTGGCTCCAGATCACCCACAATTTCAGAATGTGTTTTGAAGTCAATTCACCTCTAAGGCCTTCCAAATATTGAAAATGTCATTAAAATATGAAGTAGAATTGAGCAGATTTTTGCGTTAAAATTATCCCAATCTATTCTCATTTCCACTCATCGCTGTATGTGTGTGTGTGTGTGTGTGTGTGTGCACGCATGGGCATGCGCACACACGCACTCCATCTTGTCCTACTCTTTGTGTCACTTTGGACTATAGCCTGCCAGGCTCCTCTGTCCATGGAATTTTCCAGACAAGAATACGGGAGTGGGTTGCCATTTCCTTCTCCAGGGGATCTTTCCAACCCAGGGATTGAACCTACGTCTCTTGTGTCTGCTGTACTGGCAGGCAGGTTCTTTACCAGCTCAGCCACCAGGGCAGCCCACTGTGGAAGTTTTACTGAAATCTGAAATCTCTAAGTAGCTTAGTCTCTTGATAGCTCAAATATAACTTTTTGCCCTGATTTAAAGTTTTCTTTAACAACGTGATTTATGTGCTAACTTAGACATTTCTCAGGAGGTGAGGGATTCAAAGAGCAGCCATGATTTGGGACTTTGGGAAAGAATAATTTTATGGAGGCTCAGTTATAATGGGGAAAATAATTCTTACCTCAGAGCGGATGATGTAAGAGATAATTGTCATTTGCAAAATGCCTCAAGGTCTTGAGATAAAAGGGGTCATTTTGGTGTATCAGGCTGTCATTTTTGTTATGTGCTTTCTTATTTTTCTTTTACAGATTATGGAGCAAACTCGTTTTAAATGAATTCAAAGTGGTTGCCTTACTTCACCGATTAAACCATCTACTTGCCCTTGGCCACAGGCAGAGTTCTTATCAATGGAATGAAGAATAAAGTAATTCCTAGCTTTGCTGCTTCTCCTTTTATTTTCACTGGCTTTCTAAATGAGCTACTTTATTTTCAATGTATTATTCCACTTTAATTATTTCCATGTTATTATTTTAGTTTAAATTATACAAATGACCCTTGCCTTAGCACATTAATTGTAAGTGTACAGTCAGGGAAATTCAATTTCACTGTCTTAGTCTAATTGGCCTGCTATAAAAGCATCATAGACTGTGTGGGTTCTAAATAACAGAAATGTGTTTCTCACAGTCTTGGAGACTGGAAGTCTGAGACAAGGGCGCTAGTATGGTTGGCTTCTGACGAGGGTCCTCTTCGGGCTTGTAGATTGCCCTCTTCTCCTATAGTACCTTCACATGGAGGAAAATGGACAAAGGAGTACCCTAACCTCTTTTTATAAGGGCACCGATCGGTGGTTCAGACAGTAAAGGATCTGCCCGCAATGCAGGAGACCTGGCTTTGATCCTTGGGTTGGGAAGACCCCCTGGAGAAGACAACAGCTACCCACTCCAGTATTCTTGCCTGGAGAATTCCATGGACAGAGGAGCCTGGCGGGCTACAGCCCATGGGGACACAAACAGTCAGACTGAGCGACTTCCACTTTACTTCAGTCCCACTTACCAGAGCTTCATCACATGACCTAATGACTTCCACCTCTGAATTCCATCACATTAGGAGTTAGAATTAGGGGTGGGGAATACAAACATTGAGTCCATAACATCCATCAATATTCATTGAACACCTGTCATGTGTTAGGCACTGAGAGAAAACTGGTGGACCCACTTGCAGGGTTTATGAAGTTTGGAGTTTAGTGGTGCAGAAGCACAAGGAATAATCATGAAATAAATAGTCCATTTTCAAGTTTGACAAAAGACATAACCAGAGACTTGATACTATTAGGATGGAGCCTGGTATAAACTTCTAATCGATCTTCCTAGTTCTGTTTGTAATAAATGTGATTGCAGATGTCCTCAGAGGTAAGACATTTTAATAACACACTAATTTGTCAGAAACACTGTATCTAGGTCAAAGGAAGAGCTCAGTCTCAATTGTTAGTGCTGATTTTGGTTTTCTCTGAGTTTTAATATTTTTGAGGATATGATGGAACATTGCAACTGTAGAAAAAAATCGCAAACACTGAGCCAAAACTGGTTCTTATATAATTGACTGTAAGAATCAAGAGGAAATTAAACATTTTTAAAAAGAAAAATATGAAATAAACAACATTGCAGTAATGAACTTAGGGACAAAATATTTATGAGTCATTGCAATTCCCTAGTGGAACATCTAGTTATCATTTATTGAATGCTTTCTCTTTGTACAGAGTAAGGACTTCAATAAATGATACCTATTACTGTGTTCTATTTTGGAGGCTCATAGTGTGGTAAGGACTCACTCAGATTAGCTTAAATAATGTGGAGATGTCAAAAGGACCTGAAAATACAGGCAATCAGGAATTTCAGCTCTGTGGTAGAATTATCTCACAGGGACCCAGAAAATGAAATGTTCTATCTAGTCTAACAGCAAGAAGAGGACCCATCTTATTTCAAAGAGATTTGAATGCATGGAATATTTCTGTAGAGTAGTGGTTCTCAAAGGTTGGTCCTTGGATCAACAGTATCAGCACCAACTAGGAATTTGTTAGCAATGCAAATTCTTGGTGCCCCAGACCCACTGTATTAGGAATTCTGACTGTGGAACTAGCATCTCTATTTTAACAGGCCCTCCAGGCAAGGAGAGAAGATTGTTTCTAGATTCCCATCACCTTTACCATCTGGGATAATTGGGACATCAATCACCAATTAAACAGAAGTCTCAATTTAAACAATAAATGGAATTATGAACTGACCTAATTTAAAGATCCAGAAGCAGGGACTCTCTGCCCAAGTTTGAGGAAAACTGCCCTAGACCAGACCTGCCCTGGTTAACTCTGGCTAGTCACTGGGTATGAAAACCTTGGCTACAGGATTTCATGACTTGACTATGCGACTCAGTCTCTCCTTTCCTTTGGGTTTTGCTTCCTTAGCTAACACTTATTTTATTTTCTCAGTATTTCAATTTGAGAGGGTCTGATTGGTGCAATGTTGTGACCAATACTCCTAATGGACAAAGCTCTGGAGCCAGGTCAGCCTAGAGGTCACCAATCAGCCTATCAAGTGGCTGCCTTAAGGTCCCATGCCCACTCCTGGTGCAGTCAGCCAAGGCCAGAGAGCTGGGCCTATAGGGAAGACCCTGTAGGTGGGGCTACTGATGCATAATGAATGGCTTGGAACTGTTTCTAGAAGTATTCTATGGAAGGCTCTCCATCAAAAAGAACTATTGGTCCCTTACTTTTATCACCTAGAAATATTGAATGCCCTAGCATAGACATGACTTCTGATACAGGTCCAAAAATGAATTGGTTTGTACTGAAATAACTGTGAAGCTGTTATAACAAAGTCCCTTAAATACTAACGTGTCTAAATAACCACAGATGACTGGACATTCATCAGACCTATTATGTTCTTTTTCATTGAAGGTCCTTGAGGTAAGGATCAGTACCCAAAATACTCCCTGGCACATATTGAGTGCTCAGTAACTATTTATTGAGTAAATGAGTGGATGGATGGGTGAGTGAGAAAAAGGAATCCATCTGGACCTACAGATTATCATACAAAGTGAAGTAACCAGAGAAAGACAAATATCATATGATATCACTTATATATGAAATCTAAACAAATGATACAAAGTCATTTACAAAATGGAAACAGACTCACAGACATATAAAACAAACTTTAAGATAACCAAAAAGGATGCAATGGGGGAATAAATTGGGAGTAAGGGATTAACAGATACACACTCTATATAAAGTAAACAATATGGATTTACTGTACAGCACAGGGAACTATATTCAATATCTTATAATAGCTTATAATGGACAAGAATCAAATAAAATATATGTAATATAATATTGTATAATTTAAAACTGAATCACTTTGCAGTACACTTGAAAATAACCTAATATTGTAAAATAATTATGCCTCAATTTTAAACTCTTTGTCAAGGGGAAGGGTTAACACACACAAACAAAAAAGCCAACAAAAACAAATTTTTGAATTCTTATATTCAGAGTCTCAAATT
This sequence comes from Muntiacus reevesi, assembly GCF_963930625.1. Lineage (NCBI taxonomy): Eukaryota > Metazoa > Chordata > Mammalia > Artiodactyla > Cervidae > Muntiacus > Muntiacus reevesi. The sequence goes on from NC_089252.1 coordinate 93,904,281, forward strand.
TAAAACTTTTGATTCAATAGCCTATATTTATACAGGCTGTTTTTGAGAACATTTTACATAGCTTTCAAACAAAGGAGCATACATAACAACATTTGCTGCAGCTTTATGTAAAATAGCTAAAGGTTATAGCCTAAATGATTCACTATAGGACCTTGGTTAAACAAATCACAGAACCAAAACAGAATAGTTTGGAGCTGTTTCATAATTTTAAATGAATTTCTTCAGAAATGTGCAACAGGTATTTGCTACAATTGCTTCATTTCACTAATTAAACAAACTAATTTACTCACCCTTGTTTGCAGGTAGCAGTGAAATGAAGAATGAAAAATTCCTACCCATGTTGTCATATTTAAGCAGCAGTTTTCCCATTAAAGCAACCAAATATGGTTGTTGGTTGCCCATCAACCATATTTCAATGGAAATAAAAAATAAAGAAGCAGCTTAAATATTTTCTGATATGGAACAACCTCTGAAAAATATTTGTAAGCAAAAAAAGCAAGATGCTGACAGCATATATTAAGTTTGCCAAAAGATTCATTTGTGTTTTTCCATAATGTCTTATAGAAAAACTCAAATGAACTTTTGGGCCAACCCAATAGCAAGTGTTAACTGAAAGGAAGATCTTTATGCAGAATATCTTTAGAAGTATACTAAGAAGCCTGTAAAGGAATTAAATGTTGCCTTTGAGGAGGAGAACTGAGAAAAATGGGAGGGAGACACCCTCCTCAATGTCTATCCTTTCACACTCTTGCCATTTTTAAGAAAACACATGTATTCAAAACGTTATTAACATATTTAAGGTGTTAACACTTGGAAGATTTCACTTAAAAAAACTAAGAGAAAATAGATCTTGCAGCGATTACAGCTGCATCTTGATTTCCTATATATACTACTATATTTTTAAAGAACAGAAAACTGTTTCTGGATTTCTGTCACCCTTACCTCCTAGGATATTTGGCCAGCGAATCCAGAAGTTTCAGTTTCAGTAACAGAATATATAGACTTTGTGGAAGAGTCCAGAAACAGGGCCAGACTCAGTTGCGATCTGATGTATGTTATGGGGGCTCCACTGCTCTTTCCACTCAGTTCTCTCATCTCTGGCGTCCTCTGAATTAGCACTGGCCTCGGGCTGGCTCCCCCTAACAGTGGCAAAAAATGTCACTGCTATTCTAGGGGCTGGCAGCGCCACCACACAGCCCGAGGTTCACGCCTGGAACCAGCCTAGCTCACAGGTGCAGAGCCTGGCATCCGGGACTGTGGCCAGGTGAACCAAATGGGCCACACCTGGGTTCCTTGCTCCTGCCCCTGGGAAGACAGAATTCACTTCCATGGCACCATGATGTAATGGGATGCATGCATGCTCAGTCGTGTCTGACTCTTTTTGACCTCTGGACTGTAGCCCTGCCAGGCTTTTCTGGAATTTTCCAGGTAAGAATGCTGGAATGTGTTGCCATTCCCTTCTCCAGGGGATCTTCACCACCCGGGGATCCAACCCTCAAGCCGCCTGCATTGGCAGGTAGGTTCTTTTCCACTGAGTCACCAGGGAAGCCTCCCTGGTACCACTGGGGGCCTCAAATGCAAGATGAGAATTGTTGGGAAGCAGGAACCGAAGAGTGGAGGCTGATGAGAAATATCAGAATTCTCCCCTGAAAGTTGACTTCAAGTTTGGAAAAGTGAGGGGTTGGCTAACTCTTCGCCCTTTGTCCCAGACTCATGCCATACCTTTTGTTTGTTTTTTTCCTCGCAGGTGAAATGCCTTGGCAATCCATCTACTGGATGGGCAATGGTATCTTAGATAACACCACACAATCTTGAAATAAAAGAACAATATTGTCTTCTCATCTGACAGTTTGATTCTTTAAGACTATGCAGTAAGCACCCATCACAGAATAGAAGCGCAGTATGCTAAGTCAAAATAAGAATGCCATCTTGATGTGACAAAGGGAGAAAAGTGCCGCTTGGACTCTTTCTCAGTGGGAGGAGAGCTTCATGGTGACAGTCGGCTTTTATCTATGATTTAGAAACAGGAGTCATAGCTCTGAATACTACCGAATTTGCTAGGCCGTGCTAAACCCAGAATTTGGCATAATCTACTCACAAAACTCTAGTTGCCTGTTACCACTGAGGTTTTCGGCTGGTTGTGAGATTGCTGGAGCTGTTAGCCAGTCAGTCAGCCAGTCCACAGATAAAACCTCTGCCCTTGGGACTTCTCAGCTTGTCCAGTGGTTAAGAATCCACCTTCCCATGCAGGGGACATGGCGGCTCCATCCTTGTTTGGGGAACTAAGAGCCCACATGACACAGGGCAACTGAGCCCTCACACCACAGCTACAGAGCCCACACACGCTCTGAAACCCCCACGTGCCACAACTGGAGAGAAGCCCATGCGTGTGCAACCGCTGTGCCCTCGAACTCAGGAACCTGCGCGCCACAGCAGATCCCGCCAGACTGGGGAGGGCGCACCGCCATTGGGCGCCATCTGTAGCCATCTTAGCTAAACGGAAAGACCCCATTTGACACAGGGGTGATCCTGAAGGCTGCCTCCTTTCCCCTCAGTTCACCCTACTATTTTTAAGGGAACCCTGTGTTCAGATGTGATCCGGTATCTTTTCTATTTTTCTTTTGCAGGGATGTGGAAAGGGGACATACCAAGCAGGATCTTCATTTCTTGGCTGTGGCAGTTTATTACTTTCTTTATATATATACATATATTAAAATATATATGTTAAAATATATTTTAATATATATTAATTTAATTTGTTTATCTTATTTGGGGCTGTGCTGGTTCTTCGTTGCAGCTAAGGCTTTCTCTAGTTGCAGTGAGCAGCCAGGTGCGTGCAATGAGCACTCACCGCCATGGCTTCTCTTATGTGGAGGGCGGCCTTCCCTAGTGGTGTCGCAGGGGCGTAGTTACCCTGAGGCAGGTGGAATCTTCCCGAACCAGGGATTCAACCCATGTTTCCTGCATTGGCAGGTGAATTCTTAACCACTGGACTACCAGGGAAGTCCATTTCTTAAGATAACAATGAAGTTTGCCACTCCGATTGACTCTTCCTTTCACAAATTATTTCTCTTTAGCATGCAATTTGATAGCACTACCCACAGTAGAACTTCTTTCAAATTGGAGTCAACCATTTCTTTCTTTCTTTTTTCTTTTTTTTTTTTGGAGTCAACCATTTCAAACTCTGCTGCTCCTTTATCAACTAAGCTTATGTCATATTCTAAATCCTTTGTTGTCATTTCAGTAATCTTTACAGCATCTCCTCCAGGAGATGAAGGAAATAGTGATCTCAAGAAACGATTTTCTTTGGTTGGCCACAAGAAGCAACTCCTCACTTGTTCATGTTTTATTCTGAGATTGCAGCAATTTAGCCACATCTTCAGGCTCCACTTCTAATTTTGGTTCTCTTGCTATTTCCACCATAGCTTTATTCACTGAAGTCTTGAACCCCTCAAAGTTTTACAGGAGGCTTGGAATTGACTTCTTCCAAACTCCCATTAATATTGACAATTTGACCTCTTCCTATGAATCTTGAATATTCTTAACAGCATCTAAAATGGTGAATCCTTTCCAGAAGGTTTTCAATTTCTTTTGCCTAGATTCATCAGAGGAATCACTGTCTATGGAAGCTATAGCCTTAGGAAATATATTTCTTAATAATAAGACTTGAAAGTGAACATGACTCCTTGATCCACAAGCTGCAGAATGGATAATGTTGCTAGCAGGATAATGTTGCTAGAATGGATAATGTTGCTCATTGTACATCTCCATCTGAGCGGTTAGATGATAAGATGCATTGTCACTGAGCAGCAGTAATATTTATTTTTAAAAATTATTTGTTAATTTTTGGCTGTGCTGGGTCTTCATTGCTGTGTGGTCTTTTCTCTAGCTGCAATGAGCGAGGGCTATTCTGTAGTTGTGGTGCACAGACTTCTCATTGCCGTGGTTTGTCTTATTGGGGAGCACAGGCTCTAGCGTATGCGGGCTTCAGTAGTTACAGCACGTGGTCTCAGTAGTTGAGGTTCCTGGGCTCTAGAGCACAGGCTCAATAGTTGTGGCACATGAAAATTGCTTCATGGCATATGGGATCTTCCTGGACCAGGAATCAAACTCATGTCTCCTGCTCTGGTGGGAGGATTCTTTATCACAGAGCCCCCAGAAAAACCCAATGAACAGTAATATTTTACAAGGAGTTTTTTTTTTTTTTTTTTCCTGAGAAGTAGTTCTCAACAGTAGGCTTAAAATATTCAGTTAACCATGCTGTAAACAGATGTGCTGTCTGTCATCCAGGTTTTGTTGTTCCAGTGACAACACATAAGCAGAGTAGATTAAGCATAATTCGTAAGGGCCCTAAGATTCTCAGAATGGTAATCGAGCATTGGCTTCAACTGTAAATGACCAGCTGCAATAACCCCTCACAAGAGAATCAGCCAATCCTTTGAAGTTTTGAAGCTAGGCATCAACTTCTCCTCTCTAGCTTCCTCTCTAGCTATGAAAGTCCTAGAGGACATCTTTCAATAGAACACTGTTTTATGTATACTGAAAATCTCAGGATAGTCACCTTCATAAATTATCTTAGCTAAATATTTTATATACCTTGCTGCAGCTTCTACGTCAGCACTTGCTGCTTCTGTTTGCACTTCTATGTTACAGATATGGGTTCTTTCCTTAAGCCTCATGAACCAACCTGTGATAGCTTTAAATTCTTGTTCTGCAGCTTGCTTGCCTCTCAGTCTTCATAGAATAGAACAGAGTTAGGACCCGGCTCTGGATTAGGCTTTGGCTTAAGGGAATGTTCTGGCTGGTTTGATCTTCTATCCAGACCACTAATATGTTCTCCATATCAGCAGTAACGCTGTTTCACTTTCTTATCATTTCTGGGTTCACTGGAGCAGCACTTACAATTTTCTCCAAGACTTTTTTTCCTCTGCGTTCACAACTTGGCTAACTGGTGCAAGAGGCCTGACTTTTGACCTGTCTAGGCTTTTGACATTCCTGCCTCACTAAGCTTCATCATTTCTAGTTTTTACTTAAAATTAGAGACATGAGACTCTTCCTTTCACTTGAAAACTTAGAGGCCACTGTAGGTTTATTAACTGGCCTAATGTCAATATCGTTGTGTCTCAGGGAATAGGACAGCAGGAGGAGAGGGGTAGAGATGGCCCAGGGGAACGGTCGGTGTGTGGAGCAGTTGGAACACATACAGCATTTATCAGATACGTTAACTATGTCCTTACATAGGCACAGTTTGTGCTGCTGGAAAACAATTACAATAGTAACATCAAAGATCACTGACCACACATCACCATAACAGATACAATCTTAATGAAAAAATTTGAAATACTGTAAGCATTACCAAAACGTGACACAGAGACCAGGAGTGAGCAAATGCTGGTGGAAAAATGGTACCAGTAGGAAAAAAAAATGGTAGCAGTAGATTTGCTTGAGGTGGGATTGCCACAAACCTTCAATTTATAAAAATATTAATACAATATCTGCAAAATGCAGGAAACTGAGGTATGCCTGCAGGTCAAACGTCAGTGAGACTTTGTTATATTTGTTGGTAAGACTAGAATGTTTGAACAGGCATGGAAACTGTTAAACCTTTCCCTCCCCAGATACCCATCAGACCCAGCTCCCTACCCTTCACATAGTCACTCAGTTGGCAGTTTTGTTGTCCTGTAGTTTCTTGCCAAGAATGGAGATCTAAAATCTCCCATAGAGCGATTAGCGTCAGGGTTGATCAACTGGAAGCCAAACCCTGCAGCTATTTTTCTCCCCACATTCCTCAACTCCCAGGAGAGCCCAAGAGGATGAGGAACAGAGGTTAGAGGGCAGGATTCTAGAAGTTTCTTTTTCTTACTTTAGAAAGGCTGAGTTGTGTGGCTGGAAGAATTGTGTATGGTGTAGAGCAGAGAATGCTGTGTCTGAATCTTTGGGAGATGGATTTCCTCTACCTCTTTAAATGTTTTGGCCTTTCAGTTACTAATGATGCTAAAGGAGCGACATGGTTTCTTCCTGAGCTATGTCAGGATTTGCTTCATAAAATCCCTGGGAGGATGCCATATGCAAATTCACGAAGAAATAGCAGTCTTGATATTCATGGTGACAGCTTAGTTATCCTCAAGGGGAAAGGAAGGAAACGTAGGTATCTTTTTTTTCTAATGAAGTCTTTCCTATCAATTCCCAGATTCCATGACTATTGTTTTGTAGTAACAGTTGGAAGCAACCTAGAAATTTTAGTAATAGCAATTTAGTCTAAATTTCAATATAACCTCACATAATAGTTACAGTGAATTTCTGGACTCCTTTGGATGCTATTTTAAAGATCTGTACACGGGATACTTTTCCTGGGATGTAAAAAGTCACATATGGTGATAAAACTATGATTGTTATCTCCCCAAACCCAGATCACTTTCTTTTTAGTGAAATTATCATTAAGAAGACTAGTAACACTCAATTCACATATATACAAAGGTGAAAAAGAAAAAACAACAACATATATATTAATCATCATCATTATTTTTAGTCTAGGTGACAACTTATATAAAAAGTATTTCATTATAACCAATAGCAATGACACACAGTTAACGAATGAGGACTCTGAGTCTCAGACAGGTTATAAAACTAGCCTAAGGATAACTGGCCATTATTTGAGAGCACAGGGCTTTGATTCTAGAGCTGCCAGTTTTGAAAGTCCACGCTCTAAATCAAGATGCTGTACTGAACACTGGTATTTCATGTAATATTTAATTTTTTTCCTTTGTAAGTTGTATCATATCTCCAAGCACATTCTATTTCAGTATACTACCTTTTAAAAATGGTATCACAGTGAGCTTTTAAATTGAGGTAAAATTCACTGAACATAAAGTTTGCTATTTTAAGCTTATTACTATTATTATTGACACATGGCTTTTGGGACCAGGAATTGAACCTGGGTCACTGCAGTGAAAGTGCCAAGCCCAACTACTGGACTGCCAGGGAATTCCCTATCTTACCCATTTTACAGTGTACAATTCAGTAGCATTTAGTACATTCAAAGTACTGTGCAGCTATCACCATTATTTAGTTCCAGAACATTTTCATCATCCCAAAAGAAAGTCCCATGATCATTAACCAGCACTCCCCCTTCTGCCTCCTCACAATTCTGATAACCACCAATTTATTTCTCATCTCTATGGATTTGCCTGTTCTGGACATTTCATATAAATGGAATCATACAATATATGGTCTTTTGTATATGACTTCTTTCATTTAGTATCATGTTTTCAGGGTTCTTTTGCTTTATAGCATATGTCAGTCCTTTGTTCCTCTTTACAGCTTAATACTATTCTACTGTATGGAAAGCTGCATTTTCTTTCTTTCTTTTTTTTTTTTTTTGCATTTTCTTTAACATAATTTTTTGATGGATCTTTGGATTATTCCCATCTTTGGCTATTGTGACAATTGCCACCATGAACATCCACATACAAGTTTTTGTTTGTACATCTGTGTTCAATTCCTTTGCATATATAGATATACACCTAGGAATTAAATTGCTGGGTGATACAGTAATTCAATATTTAGCATATTGAAGAGCCATCAAACTGTTTACAGTGTATGCATTATTTTACAGTTCCAGCAAAAATGCCTAAGTGTTCTAATTTCTTTGCATCTGAACCAACACTTGTTATCTTCCATTAAAAAAAAACTGTACCTATCCTAGTGGAGGTATAGTAGTATCTCATTGGGGTTAAGTAAAACATTTTTTAATGTGCTTCATCGTGTTCTTAAAAAAAATATTCTAGAATAATTTTAGATTTATAGAACATTTGCAAAAAATATAACACAACATTTAATAACAATTTCCATATCAGATGTACTGGAAGGCATTTCTTTGCCTCCTCTACTTCTTCCACCCTGAGTTTTTAACTTTTTGGTAGAGAAATATGTCACTGGAAAATATTATAGTTATTAATGAAGGTTCTGATACATTGTCTATTTTGGTTACACAGTTATGGGGGTAGGTAGTATTACAGTGATATTATAAATTAATAAATGGAGCTACATAGCATAGTAATTAAGAAGATCATCTGTCTTAGTCATACCAGATCTAACTATACTGGTCGTATCATCTTAGGCAATGTACTTAACCTCTCTGGACCTCAGTCCTTCCTTTTGCAAAACAGGGATAGCATCTACCTCATAGTGTCCTTATGAGGGTTAATTGAGTAAAGATATTGAAAGCAATTACATAAAGTAGTTGTTGTTGGTGGTGGTAGTGGTTTAATCCCTAAGTCATTTCGGACTTTTGTGACTGAAGCCCGCCAGGCTCCTCTGTCCATGGGATTTTCCAGGCAAGAATATTGCAATAGGTTACCATTTCCTTTTCCAGGTGATCTTTCTGACCCAGGGATCGAACCCGAGTCTCCTGCATCTCCTTCACTGCAGGTGCGTTTCTTTACTGCTGAGCCACCAGGAAAGCCCACAGGAAGTATTTAGCACTTAATAAATGAGGGATTTACTTTGCTTATTTGTTTGTTTGGTTGCTTTTTAAAGCACCAAGCAATCACCTAATTTATTTGTGTTCTCATAGTTGGTCACGGTCTATGGGATACCATCAATCTATCTCTGCATCCTTCATTCATTCATACATGTATTTACTCATTCTTCAAATATGCATTGGGTCCATAGTATGTGTCAAGCTATGGTCAAGAAGCTGAAAATATCAACAGTATTAAGAACCAAAAGTTTGGAAGCAGAGAAACCTAGGATTAAATCCTAATGATCACTTCCTAGGTGTGTAATCCTGTGCAAGTGATATAGCCTCTGTTTTGTCATCTATGAAGTATGACTACTAATATCCCCTGCCTCATAGAGTGAAAGAGAAAATGTTGGTCACTTAGTCATGTCCGACTCTTTGTGACTCCATGGACTAGCTTGCCAGGCTCTCTATCCATGGAATTCTCCAGGCAAGAATATTGGAGTGGGTTGCCATGCCCTTCTCTAGGGGATGCTCCCAACCCAGGGATCAAACCCAGGTCTCCCTCATTGCAGGCAGATTCTGTACCGTTTGAGCTACCTGGGAAGCATCACTGAAAGCACTTACCAAAGCATCCTGCACACTGAGCACTCCCTCAAAATATGTTAACCACTAAAGATTTAACAAGTCAATAAATGCGAAGGCTCAGAAGAGCACATGACACGTTGTAAATGTGTCTCATTATAATTTGTTTGCTTTTAACCACTGAAAAACATAAAACCGTTCTTAGCTTGTAGGTAATACAGGGAGAGGTTAAGAAATATGGCTGTGGGCCATAACCCAAGGCATAGTACATCATATGCAGAAAGGATAAATATGGTTTCTTGAAATTTTTGTTTCAATCACATATAATATGTGTGTGTTTATATATGTTTATGTGCTGTTTCTTATTCTGAACCTCAATCAAAGACTTTGAAAACTTTAATCTAGAGAACAGTCTTAGCTCTCTGGAGAGCAATGTCAAAATGCCAGCTTGCCTTAGTAGGTGGGTCACATAGCTTTACTAGTTTTAGGCTTTAGTGGTATCAATTCAAAGTATAAAGTTATACCAAGAGGATAGATTTCAATAAAATTAATAACTGAAAGGGAAGTTGGGTCTAGTTTATAACAAAGTAGCCTAAGAGTTAAACAAATAAATAAAAGAAAAAGAAAATTGCTATCTGTCTAGTTTTGCTCCCATCACTCAGCTGTGAGTGTTCCCAGGACTCTCAGGATTCTAAAGGAAAGGTCACAAGATCAAGGTCAAACATTTAAAAAATGCAGTTGCTGTGAATTTGGAAACAGAAACATTCCCAAACATATGCCAACTTGTGCATTCACTAAAGCAGGGGGCTAACTTAATAATTAAAACTGCAATGTCTTCCAACACTTAGCTCAATTCAGCAGTTCTCTGCTGCATGTAAAATCCTTGGGGTACCCAAACTTAGGCAAACTGAATTTCTCAGCCAGAATTGTCAGGAATGTTCAGAATATAAGCACTCCAAATTTGGGAACTGACTTCCTGGGGGATGTTGCTCATAACTGTTCCTGGCTTGGCTAAGCCCCCCCCCCCCCGCCACCTGGGCAACAGTCCATAAAAATGAGTTTAAAATTCTAGGAATGTGCTAAATCTGGAAAGTGAGTACTGCATCTTCGGGGGTCCTTGTTCATCTGGCTACAAGATTTTATAGGGAACAATTTTCCAAAGATAGTACAGTTCAAAGAGCAAGGCTGCTCAGATTCCAGATTGCTGAGTCATTTTCCAAAACTCTACCTAGCGTTTGCTGGATCACTTTGTGGCAAGACAGAGTTGTCCTTTATGGAAGCACATATTCACACTATATTCAACTCTAACCATGTGGGAACTCAGTGAATGGTTCCATAAAACATATCTTCAGGTATCATAATGTGATCATAAAACTGGACATTCTCTTTCACTTATTAAAATACTATTAAAATAAATTATAGGTGGAGTAGGCAAGAAGTTCTTCTAAAAATGGCATCTTTAATTTCTGAAGCCATGTCTGCAAATTATAATTTTCCTAAAGAGATGTCTACCATGATGACCCTAGCTCCTTGTCATTGAACTTACCCAACACAGTTGAACTTGTATTTTTGTTTGTGTATCCAATTAGGAGATAACCTTCCTCCAGCCAAAAAAAAAAAAAAAAGCCTAGTGGGTCTTTTAGTTCTATACCATCAGTGCCTAGTGCAAATTGACAAAACAATTATTTAATCAACATTTGATGAAGGAACAAATGAATGAAAACAATCTAACAATCTATCAACTCTCACGGATCATCTTAAAATATTTAACTTTCTCTTTTTTAGTTCAGCTTCAGAAAAACTTAAAACTCATTTCAGAATATTTGAAATCGATGTTATGTAAATAGTTTAACAAACCATCTGTATTAAATAAGTATAACACTTGACTGGCTTCCTTTGTAAAGGGTACAATCCTGCACTACTGCCAGATTCAGAGTATATTCAAAATAGCTACCAATGTGTGGGCCAACCACTGCAGCTTTGATTGAAATCAAACTCCCACTGTATTTGTATTCTTGGAACTCTTAGTTAACTGCGTAAGAGGCAACCACGATAGGAGTTTGTAGAGAAACGTACGTTAATGACCTTTCCCTGAGTCTCAAATCTACACACACACTGCCAGGCTTGATCAGGTAGCCAATCATGTTTGTGACTCACTTGTGTTTATTCTTAAAGCCGGTGAAAGGTACACAAACTCCATCTATACTCTCCACAATTGAAACTGAAAACTTTAATACGGAATGAAACTTCTCTCATTGCTTTTCCCATCTGTTAGTGAAAATCTTTCTTTTGGGATTGCTAAACCTAGATGCACATGGTTGTCTTTCCTGGATTTTGGGAGAGGGTCAATCCATATGAAGTATGAGAGGATGAGGGCAACAGAGAAAAAAAGAATCAAGAGATGGAGGGATAAAGCTGACAGCATTGCTTGAGCCTCTTAATCTAGGCTTGCTGAAAACTAGTTTCATCTCTAGTCTTGCCAGTTATATGGATTAATACATTTCCTTTTATTTCTAAATTAGTTCAACTAAGTTTCTGTCCCTGGCAACCAAAACATCCTAATATAAATAATTACTTTAGTCTCATGCAGAATCCTAAATGATCATTACTAGGGCATTGTTTTTAATAAATTTTGGAACATTTAAAGATGGAATATTATTGAGCTGATAAAAGTGATAGATATAGGTTTATTGAGGATATATTGGTGAGTAATAAAAGATAAGGTGCTTACCAGGTGGCACAGTAGTAAAGAATTCACCTGCCAATGCAGGAGATGCAGATTCAGTCCTTGGGTTGGGAAGATCCCCTGGAGGAGGAAATGGCAACCCACTCCAGTATTCTTGCCTGGGAAATCCCACGGACAGAGGAGCCTGGTGGGCTACAGTTCACGGGGTCTCAAAGAGTTGGACATGACTGAGCAACTGAGCACACAAACACACACACACAATAAAAGGTATAAAGGATTATTTTATTCCATAAACTAACTATAAATCCCAAATGAGGAGAGAGACAACTAAAGAAAGTAGATTGTGTCAGTGTGTATATATTTGTATTGGCCAAAGTCCAGGAGAAGATAAACCCAAATACAAAAAGTAGTTATTTCATGGCAATACAATCTTGAATGATTTAATTAATTAATTAATTAATTAAAAAAATTTAATTATTTATTTGGCTGCACCAGATCTTAGTTGGAACATGTGGGATCTAGTTCCCTGACCAGGGATTGAACCTGGGGCCCCCTGCTCTGGAAGCACAGAGTCTTAGCCATTGGGCCACCAGGGAAGTCCCTGAATGATTTAATTTAATTCTACCTTTTTATTTGTCTATTTTTAAAGTTGTTCAGCAGTAATTTATACTGTGGGGTATTTTTTAAAATGCAGGTATTGCATCCTTGATTTCAATGTGTAATTTCCTCTTCTTTCGTTCAGTTCTGCTTCAGTGCAATAAAAATTGTTAAAATATATGAGAAGACATACATCGAATGAACACCTTCAATAATCAAATTATTTTTTAAGCATCTACCAGGGTCCAATTTCTATATTTTCATAGAGTTGGTGGGAGATGAAATAAAAGAGATACAAATATCTATTATGAAGAAAATTGCAAATATCATGTTCATGAGGAAATTTGCTGTCACCAGGTATATTTTCAGTGTTATTATGCAGGATGAGGTGTTACAGTATAGTTGAATATTTGAGAAATTTTAGGAGAGATTCCCATAATCAATTCTTGGATTTCTCTTGGTTCCTCACAGCCAACAGTGAAACTTCAAATCTTCCAGTTACCAGTATTAATTTTTTTCCCATGGAAGTGAACCAGAACATTAGCCAGGATTAAACTCTCTTCCTGGAGTCCCTCCTCTAGGATATGAAAATAATAGTTCACATGCGATGGCTTGGAAGATCACGCCCTCACGAGAATTAACATTTTATTTTTTGTTCCCTAGCTGAAAGGACTAGAGGGGTACTGTGGTCAGAAAAAACCTGTCTGCCTCCCTGTGAGGAAAAGAACATGTTATCAAGTAAATCATAAAAGTGCCTGAGGAGATGACTCAGAATAGTGGTCCTCACTATCTGTTTCCCTCTATCTGAAATAAGGGTTTTAACTTCCTTTGTTGATCTGCTCTAAATTACCAGTTTGGAGTCAGTTACCTTATTGAATAGGAAGCATTTACCTTGATATCTGTAATATGTGCTTCTTGATGACATTTTTCAGAAACTAAAAGATAACCAATTTATATGTCCTCTTTTGCCTCACAGTCAACCAACTTATCTCCTGTCTTCACATTTTCAGAAAAAGGAGGTAAGTTACCACTTTCGACTGCACTAATGCTTTCTTTACTCACAACTTGAAACCTTTGAAAAGAAATGTCTTTGGAAGAAAGAGATGCACAATTTTACATTTGTGGATTTTCTTCTTCCTTTGAGTGGAACTAGCTATAGGAAGATAAGACCATCGTTTTTGCAGTTTATTATGTCACAGTTTACGTCTTAATCACGTTTATTAAGATTTCATTATTGAACTGCTTCTGCAGTAACAGTATATTGGCATGTCACCTGTACCAGAGCCGACAGATCTCTAGACACTTCAGAAATGTTTGCAAATTAATACTCTTTACATTCCAGTAAATTATTTGATCCTCAGGGCCCAAAGAAGGAGGGTTGCAGATTGGATTTCAGAGTGGAACACTGTATTCTTTCAGTTTAAAAGGAAGAGATAGAAGAGTGTCTTAACTAGAATGCACACACTATGTGGCAGATACTGGAGCCAAAATATGCTGGTACCCAAATATGCTAGATGGTGGATGGCCACATCCTACCCCTCCCATTGGGCTGTAGTTCTGAATGTGGGCTTTGGTTTGGGCCCCTGGGTTCACATCCTAGCTCTATCATTTCCAGGCTCTTGAGCAAGTTTCTTTACTTATCTAGCTTTGATACTGCTAAGTCACTTCAGTTGTGTCTGACTCTGTGCAACTCCATCCCTGGGATTCTCCAGGAAAGAACACTGGAGTGGGTTGCCATTTCTTTCTCCAATGCATAAAAGTGAAAAGTGAAAGTGAAGTCGCTCAGTCATGTCTGACTCTTTGCAACCCCATGGACTGCAGCCTACCAGGTTCCTCCGTCCATGGGATTTTCCAGGCAAGAGTACTGGAGTGGGGTGCCATTGCCTTCTCCACTTTACTTTCCTCTAGAATCAAAGTCATTCATACAAAATCAAGGCCATACCTACCTCACACAATTGTTATAGTGATTAAATAAAATAACGCACATAACTATTTTATGACATTATTTCCGCCCACAATATATTGTCAAAGTCATAATGTGAGAGAAGCCAGAACACAGGGTTCTTCTTTATATATATTCAAGAAAAATCTACTTCAAGATAATTATAAATTCTTAAGAAAACAACCTATAAATATCAGTTTTAGCCACCAAATCTAAATGGGTTTCATTTTTTTTTTTACTTACTTAATTTTTTGGCCATGCCACAGGGAACTCACGCCCCCTGCAACAGAAAGGTGTAGTCCTAACTAACCACTGAAAGGTCAGGGAATTTAAATGGGTTTCATGCTAAAGGTCACATACTACATAGTTTAAGGTCACACTTCACCCATGCATTCACACATTCATTCATCAAATGTGTATGTGCACACTCACCTCAAGGGATGGGTTTAGGTGCTGAGTATTCAAACTTTGGGTAGAATAAATATGATTTCTGCACTGAAACTCCTTCCAATCTGGGACACAGGAACTGAACCAGGAGAAATAGAACAAACAGAAAGGTTCAGAGGAGAGGCAGAGAGTTTGGGAACATCATAAACTTAATGTCTGGAAATTGGCAGTCTTTGCTGTTTTGAAAGTTCAAATTATTTCTTTTTAAATTCCTGGATTTTAATATGTCTCTCTATACCTCTCTCTACCCTGCTGTCTGTGCCCTCACTTTTCCCTTCTTTTTTGGGGAGGTTATTCCGCACCTAGAATCTGAAGTAGGCTAAATTCCAAGTCCTTTCCTCTTCTCAGCTTCAGGGTCATGCGGAACCCTGGAGAGGGAAAACGGTGCTGCTGCCAGTGGGAGGAACTGCTGACCACTTGATCTTGTCTATTGTTTGGCCTCCTCTAGGTAGGTGACCGCTGATTACAGGCAAGTGGGAGAATTCCTGGGAAGTAATCGTAGGCACCCACAGTTGTAAAATATGGCGTGTGGGAAGTGGGAAATATAGAAAGTCAAGATTACCAATGATCTGTAGGGAAATCTGTGATTTCACTCTTAAGGTAGTACGAAAAAATGTTCATTTTGGGATGAGGATTCACTCACCAAATACTTGAACATTAACAAGGTACCAGATACTGTTCTAAGAACTGGGAATACATCAGTAAACCAAACTACCCAAATCCACTACCTTCCTGAAGTATACACTGTTCAAGAAGATGTGGACATAGATTCTTACCCTAAAAGTGTCTGTGAGCTCAGGAATCAAGATGATAGACTGTGGTCCTCAGTGGTGGGTACTAGCACCATGTAAAGGCAACCTTAAACATCCAGATGATAGAACCTATCCTTAAGATTCTGACTGGCTGGATCTTTGTTTGGTTTTGGGACTGAACCTTTTTAATTTCTCATTCATCTTGATCCAGTCAAGCTGGAGACAAATGGGTATCTTCTAAGAAAAGAGGCTGAAGATGGTTTCCTTTACCAAGAAGAGCCATGGAAAACTGGTCACTTCCTTCTTTTACAAATACTAGAAGGCAATAGGATTTTTCAGTTTTGGATATCTCAAGAGAGAAGTAGCAACGTTCTTCTCTTATTTTTGTTGGCTTAGAAAAGTGCCCTATAAGCAGTGCTTTAAAATATTTAAATGTATGCCTATATATTTTAAGCTTTAGAAAGAAGAGGAGGAATTACCATGTAACTTGAAACCCCGAATGATTCCTAAATTTTCAAACTACTACTAGTACTACTACCTCTAATAAGCTTTTATTATACATCACTTTACAAGTGTCCTCCCGGTAATACTCCCAAGAATCTTGTCAGGTACTGTTACACTTAAGAAACTCAGGCTCTGAGGGGTCCCAGCGCTTGGTCAGGATCACACGGACACTGGACCGGTGAGAACCTAAACCTCAGAGCTCAGCTCTCAACCGTGACCTCCGAGGCACCCCTTCCTTTCGGAGTCCTTTACACTCACCTCCCTTATTTAGCACTTGAAATCTCTCTTGTGACCCAAGATGGATAAACAAGTTATAAATCACTGAGGAAAAGAAAATGTTTAGGAGACATGTCCAGGCCGATTGGGGAGTATTGGGGAGGGTAGCCTTGCCGGTCAGGATATTCTTTCTGTCCGCAGCCCCCGAGCACGATCCGAAACCTGGCAGGGACATTAGCTGGCTCTACCCCCGCCCTCGGGCGGTGCCCAAGGCAGCAGCAACTCCCGGCTGCGAATTCCGAGAGGTGGCTGTCGCGCCCACGCCCCCGCGGGCGCCAGGACTCGGGTGCAGATCCCAGACCCAGGAGTGATCCTTATCTCCTGGCCCCGGGGCGGGTCCAAAGGCTGCCCAGCTCAGCCGGGAACTTGAGTCCGGGACAGACGCCTGGCTTCAGAGGTCTCTGGCCGCAAGGGAGTTTTAAAGAGCTAGACCCTTTTCGGTTGAAGACCCCAAGCCCCTCTTGCTTTTTGGCTTCTTTCCCTCGCCTTATATTTTATCTGCGTCCAGAAAAGTTGGCCCTAAAGTTTAAGGATGCAGATAAGTGTGTGTATACGGGTGTGAGCGTGTGACGGATCCCACTTGGGGGACTACCACGGCCCCTCTCCCCAGGGTCGCAGAGACTGGAGCACACCCTGCTCCAAGACCGGAACCCGCCCGCACGGTGCAGGTTGGGGGCAAGCCGGGCAGGCGCGCTCCTCTGGGTTGGGTTCAGGGTATTAGAGGGAATTGCGGCGGGGGGTGGGCTGGGTGACCGACAGCTTGGCCAGCCACTGGCCGAGGGCGGTAAGGAAGCTTAGACCGGCGTGTGTGCGTGCGTGTGTGCGTGAGTGTGAGCGCGAGGGTGAGTGTGAGCCTCCCCAACCCCCACCTGTTTGAAATGGTTTTAAAATGCTCAAGCAGATTGCCCATGTTTTCAAAAGTTGCAGACGTTGGAGTAAAACACTTGCTCGTCTCCCACACCCCCGAAGGGCTATGCAGAGTCGTGAGCACTAAAATAAAAGTAGGAATGAGAGAGGTGTGTGAAGGGGGAGAAAAGTGGCTGATCCTGGAAGGGTCGGACTTAGGACCCAACGGGAAGCACATTGGAATCTCTCACTTCAGGAAGGCGGGGTGGGGCGGGCCGGCCGGCAGGCGGTCGCGGGGCGCATGCGCGCGCGTCTCCTCTCGCCGGCCGCTGCGCTCGGCGGCGCGGAATAGAATGAACTGTAACAAAACAAGCCGAGCCTTTGTATCTGCTTAAAGGGGACGCAGGCACTTCCCTCCTGTCCCCCCCGCCCCCGCTCAGCTACCGCGTCTCCAGGGCTCCCAGCAACTGGCTGGAAGGGCTTCCCTCACCCTCAGAAACTGCCCGCCAGCGAGGAAAGGCGAGCCAGGCGGGAGGCAAAGAGGAGACACCGCATTTCTGAGAGGCAAGAAAGAAAGGAAGGAAGGAAAAAAAAATAATCCAAGCGGCGCAGAGTGGACTCTGGTCCCAGAGAGCACGGTCGGGCGCCGGAACGTGGACCGAGAAGCACCGGAATGCAAACAAAGCTCGCGGGCGCCTGTGCTGGGCTCGCGGGGAAGCCCAGAAAGTTTGTTTTATGATGGCTTGAGTGAGCGAGTGTGTGCAAGGGAGCGAGGCTGCCAAGTTTCTCTCTCCCGCTGCGTTGTTTGGGGGGAGATGTCTCTTCCATGAACCAGCAGGGGCTTGGGGGCTTGTGCTGTGGGGGGCACCTGTCTCTCATTTTATCATTATTATTTTTTTTTTTTGGCGGGGGTAGGAGGGGTGTAACTCATCATGTCGAAAGTGATCCAGAAGAAGAACCACTGGACTAGCAGGGTTCACGAATGCACCGTGAAGCGGGGACCCCAGGGAGAGCTGGGGGTGACGGTGCTGGGGGGCGCGGAGAATGGAGAGTTTCCGTATGTCGGAGCGGTGACGGCGACCGAGGCGTCGGGGCTTCCCGGCGGCGGCGAGGGCCCTCGGCTGGGCGAGGGCGAGTTGCTTCTGGAGGTGCAGGGGATCCGGGTGTCCGGCTTGCCCCGCTATGACGTACTGGGAGTCATCGACAGCTGCAAGGAGACCGTCACCTTCAAAGCCGTCAGACAAGGTAAGTCGGGACGCGCCTCCTGGAGGCGCCCCCAGAATAGGGAACCGGCCTGAGGAGGCTGCCCCCCGCCCCCCTTCCGATTTCCCGCTTTTCTCCTGCGAACGCGGCATAGGGGCGGTGTTGAGGCCGTGTGCCCAGTGATGGTGAAATACACCAAGTTGTTGAGAGGTTGTGGGTTGTTTGCCCACCTGCGTTGGGAAGAGGGGCTTGGGTTAGCTCGGGGAAGCGCAGAGATTTCCCCCTGGCCCGGTTTGCTAACCTGTTATCTCAGCCACCAAGTGCAGCGCCTTGCCTGCACCGGGAGGAGAGTTGGGGAACTGAGGCAGGGGCAAAGTGGACGCTCTCCTGGCTCTCTGGGCGAGTGTTGCAGCGTGCGCAGCTAATGCGTTCTTTGATCTCTTAGCTGTTTTCAGATCTGGAGAATGGGTATGAAGGAGGTCTTTGATTGTTGGACCTACTTAATCAGAAAATCAGCATCACCCCGTGAACGGCCAGGTGGGCTAGGGCATTACCACCTTTCAGTCCCAAAGCCTGCAGCCTGAAGATCTTGCATTCACCCCACAGCTGGATGACGCATGTGTCTCTACCGTGTGGCCGGGCCGGCCCCAGACTTGTGGGTGGCGCTGGGGGGAGAGAATAGAGAGGGTATTTCAGCGCCATTCAAGCCCAAGTTTATACTGCCTCCAACGTCACCACCATCCCCATCCCTGCAACCATCGTCATCATCCCTGTGAAGATGATTATAGCTGCTATTTCTTGTTCGCTTATTATGTGTCAGGTTCTGTGTAAAATGCTTTCCTTGCACTCTTTTGTTCTGATGCACAACAATTCTGAGAGGGAGTTTTTCTTACAAACCCCATGTTATGGATAAGGAAGCTGGGACTGACGTTGTTTCATTTACTGATGTTGGTTCAGTTACTTGCCCAAGGTCACACAGATGCCAAGAGTGAGGGTATGAAAATCCTTGTTGCAGAGCCTTAACCACCAAGGAGGAAGGGGTGGGGGATGAGTGTGGGAGACCTGAAGGGTGCACTTGAGAGAAGGTAGTGGAAGCAAATTCACCTCTTAGAAGCTTGGAGAGGAGTGATGACCCTTCTGATGGCTGCTGGTTGGGGGGAGCCCCTTGCATTTTAGTTTGGTATAGGCTCAGGGCTGTCCTTGATGTAGTGCAGTAGAGAAGGACTGGATTCCCTTAAAGGGGTCCCTTGTATGACCAAGCACTGTGATGCAGGTTCTTCCCTGCAAAAGCACCAGGTTGAGCCCTGGTGAAAAGTTCACACATGTGCCTGCGTGCTTGAAAGGGCAAGTAGCAGCTGGAGGACTGTGTCAGAGGAAAGGAGGGCTGGGCTGAGCTTGTCCTCTTTTGGAAACAGGCCTGTTCCAGATGAAGTGGAGGAGGGGGACAGGGAGAAGAGACAGGCCTTTTGGTAGCTTTGGGAGCTGAGGGACTGACAGTTACGGAAATCTCCTTCCATTTGTGTCCTCATTATCTGCTTGCACACCTCCTCCAAGAAGCCCTCAGGTATCCTGCCAGGATGAAGAAATCAGCCTTCCTCTGGACTCCCCTAAATGTGTGTCTTGTAGGTTTTTACTTATTCTGAACTATGCGTTAGATCCCTTCCCTTCTTTCCATACAAGGTGGTAAGCTCATTGAAAGGAGAGAATATGCCTCATTTACTAAACATCGCCTCAACTTTGCTTAAGGTCCAACACCTTGTCTCACCTGGAAATATGTCTCCCTTATCTGTAAACTGGCTGTTTTGTATTACATAAACTTATAAACATAAAGGGTGCAGAATAGTGCCTGGAACATAATAAGTGCTTAATAAAGACTAGCTATTATTATGTTTCAAGTGAAGTTGGGGCAGTTATTTCTATGTCTAGCTTTTAAGTTTAGCTTAAAAAAAAATGTGTTAGTACTTTATTAGGTATTAGATATAGAATGATAATAACCCAGTGTATTACCATTACTACATTAAAATGGGTTCCACTTACTCCATATATCACCAAACATTTTGAGACACTTATGTGCTATCTACTGAGCAGGCAATGTTAGAGATAAAATGAAGTTTACAAAACAGTCCTCAATCTCTAGGAGTGTCCAGTCTCATGGAAGAAAATAATGCCTATGTACAACTTCCAGTTGTATGATCAGAGAAGGTTTCCTGGAGGACTTTATTGTTGTTCAGTCTCTAAGTCATGTCTGACTCGGGTTTTTTTTTAGTGTCAGGAATCTGAATTATGAGGTTAACACCATAATTCAGGTTCCTCATTACTAGGACTTGATACAACTGTAGAGAAAATACTGTGTCGTAGCATTTGATGGGATCAGCTGCGGGTCACCATGCAGGGGCATCTTGGAGACAGGGCTGGTAGGAGGACGGGCACGAGTTCCTGACTATCCCAGGGGTTCTGGGGGGCAGGGAGCGTTTTACTGGTGTCTAATAGATCGATGGGAGCTCATTCTCAGTGTGCAAGATGCTATAGGTGGCTGAGCCTCCCTGCACCAAAGATTGGAAGGCTTTGTTCCAGTGTTGCTGCATGGTGAAACTCTGGAAAGGTCAATCAGATAACCAAGTGTGTTTGGAATCAGACGCCTCTGGGTTTGAAGGAGGCTAGTGTCTCCCCATCTTATTTCCTTTCACCCGGAATTATTCTGTGTGCTACGCAAGAACGCTCATAGAAATGGAATGGATGGGGACATTTGAATGGTCTGAAATCCACCACAGTGTAAAAGCTACTTTTACCCATCATGATTACACAGGCGCAGGCAGCTCTTCTAACATCTTCATTACAGAAAGAAGGCGCTGGAGAGCATTTCACCAGCCTTCTCTCTCTCTTTCTGTCTGTCTTTTTGTTTTTTTTTTGTAGCTTGTAACTTTTTATTTTGTATTGGATTATAGCTGATTTAACAATGTTGCGGTAGTTTCAGGTAAACAGGGAAGGGACTCAGCCATACATATATATGTGTATCCATTCTCCCCCAAAGTCCCCTCCCATCCACATCACCAGCCTTCTCTTTCATATTGAGAATATGATTTAAATTATACTATAAAGTTGTTCTTGTGTTTTCATTACTGTGTTTTAATCATATTAAATAGGCTCCTACTTGGTAAAGGAAAATAATACTTTTGAGTGGTCTGCACCTTAAACTAGCAACTCCCAGGGCCATGGGTCACTCTGGGTGCTGTCTGTATGGAAATGTCATGATCCTCTTGTGGGAGAGAATTCTGCTCTTTCTATTTCATGGCAGCTCTCTGGAAAGTTGCACAGACCAAGCTAGTCTGTTGTAAATGGTATGTGAAATAGGACTGGTCTGTAAAAGTATCAAGCTAAATGGATCTACTAGGTTGGATTTGGTTTATTTTAAGTGGGGGATGACAGTTTTTTGTCACAAAAGTGCCTTAAGAAATTTACATATATATGCTATATAAAATAAATCACTTCATATATATGATGTACTATAATATATATATACATGTATAATATATTATATACATGTACTATATATACTATAGCTTTATATTTACCTGCAGTAAAATGTACAGATCTTCAGTATATAGTTTGATGGGTTTTGATGAATGTATATGCTTGTGTCTGCTTCACCCGAATCAAGATACAGAGCATTTCCATTACCTCAGAAATTTCCCTCCTATACTTTTCCAGTCAGTTCCCTCCACCTCTTCCAGAGGCATTGACTATTTGATTTCTCTCACTTTGGGTTAGTCTTGTCTATCGTTGAAATTTGTATCAGTGAAATAATGTACTATGCATTCTTTTGTATCTGGGTTTTTTCCCTCAACAAAATATTTTGGAGATTTCGTATTGTGTGTATCAGGGTTGTTTTGTATCGTGGAGTAGTATTACATTGCATACATGTACCAGATTGTTTATATTTTTGTTTCTCAATGGACATTTGGATTGGTTTTTTTTTTTCGCCTTTTATGAATAAAGCTGCTATAAATGTTCCAGTTCTGCCATATCTTTGCCAATCTTTGATCTTATCTATCTTTTGAACTTTAAATATTCTAGTGTATGTTGAAAAAGGAGAAAAGTGAAGTATTTTCGAATGGTACATTCCAAATTAGGCACAGTGAGAGATTAACAACAATGTGAGAAAATAGAACAAATTATAACTGTATACTGTCATAAAAGGTATGTGAATGTGGTGTCTCAAAATACCTTACTGTACAAATTTCATGCCTTTTCTATCTTATTAATATGAAGCACTTATCATGCACTGCAGCTGCAACTTTGCACTTTTAAGTATGAAAGCAAGACTAGCATGTATTTCTCTTTTCCTTCTTCATGATTTTACAGATAGAAAATTCATTCTTACTGTAGATCTTAGTATCCTCAGCTTATGCGTTTTTTTGGTTGTGCCATGTGACAGATGGGATCGTAGTTCCCAGACCAGGGATCAAAACCTTGTCCTCTGGGGTAGAAGTGCAGTCTTAACCAGGGAAGTCCCCACAGCATATAATTTTATTAAGTTGAGAACTTCCACCTTTTCACTTCAAGGAAGTACTTTATGGCTTCTCTTTGGCAGATCTGAACTACCAGCATCTCTCTTCTTGTGCTTTGGGGCCATTATTGAGCACAATAAGGGTCACTTGAATACAAGAACTGCTATACCTGGACAGTTGATTTGATAACGGAACTTCTAAGTGACTCATGGGAAGGATACCCTGGACAAAGGGATGATTCATGTCCTGGGCAGGACAGAGCGGGAAGATGGGAACTTTCATCATGTTACTTGGTGCACAATTTAAAACGTGTGAATTGTTTATTTGTTGAATTTTCTGTTGAATATTTTCAGACTGTGGTTGACTGTAGGTAACTGAAATCACAGAAAGCGAAATAGCAGATAACAGGGAGCTATGATGGTTAAGGAAACATTTCTGTAGAATGTAACTAGTATTTTTTGAGCACTTGCTTCTAAAAGGCCTGGCCCTTGGCTGAGCTAGTGCTTTATGGGCATTTCTTTATTCCTCCCACCTGGACTTAAGTGTCAGAGACTGAAGTTCAGAGAGTTTGGGTGGCTTTTCCAAGGGTCATACAAGTGACTGAAGTGGAGCTGAAACTCATCTGTGTTAGGTTGCAAAACCCATGCTTCCAGTTCTTGGGTCAGTGAATTTCAAGTAGGGTCCCCAGACCAGTGGCATTTACACTACCAGGGAACTGGTTATATGTGCAGATTCCTGGCCCTTACCTCAGCCCTACAGATACCTAAACTCAGGAGTGGGCAGCCTGTGGGTGTTTTAAACAAGTCCTCAGGTGATTCTGATGCATGCTCAATTCTGAGCACCACTGTCCTAGGATATAGAATGACATTGAAAATATGGCATTGAACTTCCCTGGCAGTCTAGATGTTAAGGCTCTGTGCTTCCAATGCAGAGGGCATGTGTTTGATCCCTGGTCGAGGAACTAAAATTCCACATGCTGCACAATGGAGCTTAAAAAAGAAGAAGAAAACAAATGTGGCATCAAATGAAACAGATAATCGTGAACAATCTAGGTGACTAGTGCTGTTGTCTCCAGTATGTTACCTATTTGGACCTTTCTTTATACCTAAAATAAGTGGATATGCCCCTTCACTTCCTTTGCATTCATAAAATGCTAAGATTCCCTGAATAACCCAGACTCCAAAAGTTTAAAAGGGTGTGATTGTAGTTTCCCAAACTGGTAATATTATAGGTCATGCTTACATATTTTTGTAAGTGAATTTTGTGGTTTTGCAAATTACCCAGGAACCAAAACTATCCCTCCACTTTTTTTTTTTTACAGACAGAATGGAGACAATAAATAAGACACAATTTAAAAACCACACCACCACCACCAGACCCTTCCCCTTGCTGTAATGAGGGACTTAGGACCATTACACAATTGAATATAGCTCTTTGTGCTTTTTTGAGTTTTGTTTTGACATTGCGTGTTTATTTTGACCAATTGGAATGTATTACAATAGCTTAACAAAATAATTCTGTTCTTGTTTTAAAACAGTGCTTGATCTTGCTTGGTTTCCTGTGAATTCTGCTTTTGGGGTCTCTGGGCTTGCTTCCTCCCCCACCCCCCTGACCCCACCCAAGATGGTCACAAGGTTGACTTGTCTATTTAGTGTCTCTTCAGAAGGATCTCCTCATCTGGTGGTGTGCTCCTAAAGGCTTAACAACTGGCTCTGGTGGCAGGGAGACACTGATTTGTTGCATCACTGGAGTTGGAAAGAGATGCATCATGTAATTCGTTTTCCAGAGCCAGTCTGAGCTGGCCCCAGTGTTCACACTGATCCCCATATAAGAGAGCTCCCTGGATCACATACCATCTCCCCATTTTGGTTTGTGTCTTTATAGCCTTGATATAATTTCACATTATCTTCTTTTGTTGCTTCTTTATTGTCTGTCTCTCTTCCCATTGGAATGTAAGGTTCATGAAAATAAGAAATTTATCTCACGTGTTCATGCCTCTATTTCCCTAAAATAGTACCTGGCAAGTCATCAGTTCAGTACAGTCACCCCGTCATGTCTGACTGTTTGTGGCCCCATGGACTGCAGCATGCCAGGCTTCCCTGTCCATCACCAAGTCCCAGAGCCTGCTCAGACTCATGTCCATTGAGCCGGTGATACCATCCAACCATCTCATCCTCTGTTGTCCCCTTCTCTTCCTGCCTTCAATCTTTTCCAGCATCAGGGTCTTTTCCAGTGAGTCAGTTCTCATCAGGTTGCCAAAGTATTTGAGCTTCAGCTTCAGCATCAGTCCTTCCAATGATTATTCAGGACTGATTTCCTTTAGGATGGACTGGTTGGATCTGCTTGCAGTCCAAAGGACTGTCAAGAGTCTTCTCCAGCACCAAAGTTCAAAAGCATCAATTCTTCAGTGCTCAGCTTTCTTTATAGTCCAACTCTCACATCCATACATGACTCCTGGAAAAACCATAGCTTTGACTAGGCGGACCTTTGTGGGCAAAGTAATGTCTCTTCTTTTCAGTATGCTGTCTAGGTTTGTTATAGCTCTACTTCCAAGGAGCAAGCATCTTTTAATTTCATGGCTGCAGTTACCATGTGCAGTGATTTTGGAGCCTAAGAAGATAAAGTCCGTCACTGTTTCCACAGGTGCTTGCTAAAATTTGTTGGCCGCATGAATGAATTTTCTCTTGTTGCTTCTTATTAGGATGGTGAATGTAGATCAGGCCATCCACAACATGTTTCCTCCTTTCTTCTTTATTCCTCTTTGACTTCTTCTCAGTTTGGATCCTAATATGTTCATTTTCTCATCACTAGGCATTCTGATCAGCTGGTTCTCTGTCTAATAATTTATACTGAGCTATAAATAAATAAATAACTGACAAGGCTTCATGAATTATACTTAAGTATTTCTGCCTGTTGACTCTGGGTGGAGTTTAAGAGGTGAAATTTCAGACGTTCATTCAACAGGATGATGAGGAGCTGTCCTGTTTTCTGTTTATGTGGGACCTGGTCTATATTAGCATCCGGAAGAATGACACTTTACCTCTGTTTTCTTGTAGCCTTGTCCCTGTGTACAGTTTTTCCAGCCAAGAGCAAATCGGATCTTTGCTGCGGAAAACAGTCTGATTTTTGTCCTTTCTTGCTCTTAAACTGAGCTTTGTGTTTATGTCTTTTTTTTTTTAACTTAAACTTTCAAAAATCAATCTGTTTTTATTTTTGGTGCCAAAAGACCACTCTCTGAAGGATATATTTAGGTTTTACTGTGGAACATTCTATAGCTTTTACAAAAAATAATGCAAGGACAGTGAACCCAACATATCCATTGTTTCTGGTGGTACTCTTTGCCAAAGGCCGTGTTATTTAAAAATAGAATAACTTGACCTTATGATGCCTTGGCGTACAGTGGGCTCACTGCATTTGTTGGCATTCATTACCCAGCTAGTTTCTGATGGCAGAATTGATGATATCCACCAAGGGGAATTAAGCGGTTTATAAGGGAAAACATTCTGACATCTCCTTACCACAAGGGTTTACATGAAGGATGTTGCTTTATAAACGATGATTATTTAATGCAAAACACCCGTCTCTGATGTTAGTGGTCCCTTCCTTAAGTTTGTATATACGTGTAACAGAATATACTGATTTTTGTATACACTGTGAATAAAGGCTGTCAAATTCGTTAAGGGCTGACATTCATATCCTAAAAGAAGAAGGTTACTGCCTTCCTGCCTGTCTTTATGGAGCTCGTATGTGAGATCTATAACCTTGAAAAATCCTTGGTAAACACTGGGGCTTTGCTCTACTGCACTCCTCTGGATGTCAACATCCATGTAGTATGTCTGGGGAATTCGTTTTGGTGTTTTTCACAGCTGAACCTGCATGGATGTCAAGGACAAGCAAGTAATACCGACTTTTGCTTTATGGTATAGTAGCCTGTGGAGCATCCAGTGTGTTCTAGGTGTTATCCTTTCTGAAAGCATGTAGCAAATCGAGAAGATGTAATTTGAACAATGTCTCTAATGATTAAATAGTAATCTCTTTTTATAGCTAAATAATTAAAGAGTGGATAATCTATAACACAGTTGTTTCTCTAGCCCTTCTCTCTTGAGTAAAAACTGAAGACCTCCTGGTGACTCACAAGACCCCCCACCCCCCACGATCTGGCCGGTAACTTGTCCTCTGTCTCCCTGGCCACGGCTTGGTGATCCCCACCTGGTCACCTGGGAGGCTTACTCCCTCACGAGCTTCAAATCTTTCCCACTTGTCTTGATAGTCCCCATTCCCATCCTCTGCTTTATTTTACTTTATAATATGTCGAGTATTTCAAAGTGACTTAAGTTCCTTACTTTGTGTCTCTCAAATATAAGCTCCAAGAGGGTAGGGTTGTTGTAGATCTGTTTCCTGCTGCGTCCCCAATACCAAGAATGGTGCCTAATGCATAGTGATTGCTCAAGTATTTCTTGAATGTCCACTGTCAACTTTAGAGCTAGAAGAACTCTCTCTGAGCTTGGTTGCCTCTGAAAATTCTGATATTTGAAAGTCTCTAAAAATGTAGGTACTTTGTGATAAACTGCATTAAACTTGATTTAACTTTTGCTCTCTATACCTTGGTCTAAATAGAGCTTCACTGATTGATTTCAGAGTAACCTTGAAGACAGCGAACCTTGCAGGCTGGTCTCAAATGGTCTTTATTTTGGGGATTTAGACCAGTACCGTGCTGAGTGTGTCAGATAACTTTGCACACTCTCTCACCGTTCAGTGGATGGTGGAGATGTTTTGGGCACCATCAGCTGTGTGTATAGACTTTTCCTGTTCCATCTGCAGTGTGGTGAGAATGAGTTACGTAAGAGAATTACATCCTCCTGGCTAAGGTGTCAGCCCTGTTCTTAACTGCCAGCAGAGGCATTAGTGTGTGACTTTAATGGCATGCAGTTATGTTTTCCACAATAACGCTAATCTTTCAGTCCATTGTGAGGAGAGACTTGAAGCTCTCTTTATGAACAGTGGCATGATGGTGCAATTAGAAGGCCATTATGCCCTGATTATAAGCCATGTTTCACAGTTATTGCCATATACAGTGTTAATAGGACTGTATGCATTTATCGATGTGTTGTAAATTGGCAGGTGTTGGACTCTGGCTGGCCTGGGTTAGAAGCCAGGCATTTCTTGCCCTAAGTATGTGACTTAGGGCAAGATACTCTACCTCACTGTGTCAGGATTTCCCCTTCTGAGAATGGGGATAATAATACCTACTACCTGAGGCTGATGGAGGGATCAAATTAGGAGACTGAGGTAAACCACACGGCCCAGGGCCTGGCACGTAGTGCATGCTCGTGAAATACCGGCTTCTGTTATTGTTTGAATGTTCCCCGTTGGAAAGCACGTGGGGGAGAAGAAAGGATCTCTTGAGAGATAGCAGTTGTGGTACACAGTTCCCTAGAGAGCTTTTCAAGTCTAGAAAAAGCCCTCATTTTTCTGCCTGATTCAGATGCCACCATTTAAAAAGGCTGAGACTGGATTGGTTCAGACAAGGAAGAAGGAAACCTCTGGATCTCTGCCTGAATTTCTCCTGTGTTGTTACTGGTGAAGAATTAATTCTAGTGAGTGTCCTCAGGACCCTGGTTCAGGAAGGTGTAGGGAGGATGGGTCCTCTCCCAGTTTCCTGGGGGTCCTGGGTAGGGCAGTACCAGCAAAAGTGATCCTTAAGAGCTTGACCCTGAGGTCCTCTGGCCTTTTTGGCACCGTACCTGGGCTCCCGAATCAAGAAAGGCTGGAGAGGCAGCGGGACTTGGTGTTACAAGCTTTTGAAGTCGGCCTGGTTGTGTCTGACTCCAGCTGAAGAACCGTGGGCATGTTAACCTCCCAGAATGTCAGTTGTCCCAGTTGAAAATGAGAATAATGCCTACCTCATATGGGTGGTTGTGAGAATTAAATGAGAAAACATACGCAGAACACTTTATCCTCTGCTTGGCGTGTTCAGTACATGGTCCTTACCGCGATACCTACCTAATAGCAGCCATGATAATTTTCAGTTCAGAAATGAAGACCCATCAACAAAGACCCCAACAGTCCATCCTGTGAAGAAATGGTTTTTCAACTGAGGGTGATTTCGACCCCTAAGGGACATTTGGCCGTGTCTGGAGACGTTGTTGGTTGTATCAACTCAGGATGGGTCAATGCTAAGTGGCATTTAGAGAGCAGAGCCCAGAGATGTGGCTAAACATCCTACAGTGCACAGAAGGTCCACCTGATGCTAAGAGCTGTCTCATTGGAAAAGACGCTGATGCTGGGAGAGATTGAAGGCAGGAGGGGTGGCAGAGGATGAGATGGTTAGATAGGGTCACCAACTCAGTGGACATGAATTTAAGCAAACTCCAGGAGATAGTGGAGGACAGAGGAGCCTGGCGCGCTTAGTGACTGGACCACAACAGCCATTGCAGAGAGATATTCAACCCCAGAGGGCATGGAGGCTGAGTCCAGAAGCTCTTCTCTCAGGTGTAATTTTATGGTTGAGACTGGGAGTCTGAATTAGACACAGTAAACTGATCATCATCATGACTATATATTGATCTTCTGCCATGTCTCTGAGACCCCGCTTAGGGTTTTGCCCAGGTGGATGATGTCATTCTCATTTTAGCTATGAGAAAAGTAGCTGGAGAGCTCAGATAATTTATCCTGGTCCCCAGGTAGCTTACACAAGGGAGTTTCAAGCTCAGATCTGCCTGGTTCCAAAATTCTCATCCTAGGTTTTTCCACGCTAGAAGTGTTTTGATCTCTGTTAAGCTGTACCATTGCTGTCTGAGACAGCAAACCATGCCTGGTGACCTCACCCATCGCCCAAAAGAGTCCCAGAATTAATAATAATAATAAAATGCATTTGCAAAGTGTTTATTGGGCAGAACACAGAGGGTGCTGCTACAGAGTTTCGAGCAATTCTGCTTATTTGCCTTCTCTTTTCCCAGATCTCCATCACCAGCACTGTTGATTCTTTCCCCCTCTGTGCTCTTTCTTCCTCCACGCACATCATGATTTCAAGAGTCACAATAGTGTCTTGAACACAGATTTGCTTGTCTGTCTCTTGCACTGGGTTATGTGTTTCTCACAGTCTTGAAGGCAGCATCCCTGTTTTATGTCTCTTTGTAATCTCTGCCCTCTCTAGGTACTCAAGCAATCACCTTTGAATCGAAACCTTTTGAGGTAATGAGTAGGCATAACTTTTAAATAAATAAGAAAAATTCTTGCCTAAGATCTTGTTGGCTCAAAAATCTGTGGCTTATTTTTAAAGCATATTAAATATACTTAGCCATATGTCTGACTTTTCCGTGATGATTTAAGATGGTTGTCTGCCAGTTGTCGTAGCATTTTGAACTGTCAGGAAAATATTGAATTAATTGTGTTGAAGGTCTTAGAGGGCCTTTATTCTGACCAGATGTGTGCAGCATTGGAGCCTATTGCTTATGTAATGTGGCCACGGAAGGCATCACTTTGGCTTGATTTAAATAGAGTCAGTATTTTACCACCTGGATTCTTGGCTAAGCGTTGGAATTTACATCTGATAGGGAGAGCCTGCTCATTTCCTCCTCCAACTATCAGCCTGTTTAAGTCTGTGTGACTTGGTTAAGAATTCAAAACTCAAGATCAAGTTATTAAAAAAAGGACTTTCTTTGGTGTTGGAGCATGTAGTTTTTTTTTCCTCTCTCTTCCCAGAAAGCACAGGCATGTAGATTTTTTTGGTTTATAATTTTTTAAAAACTCAAAATTGTGATCTTGGATGACTGTCGATCACTCTCCATTGTTCTGTGCTTCCATAGCTTATGGTTTTTTCATGGTGAAATTCAATTTGTTCCCTCATTTAAACAATGTGTACAATACAGAAAGATGTGACTCTATGAAAGGAAAATGTACCCACATCGCACATTATCCCATCTCAGAGAAATACATGTGTTACTCTATTTTTACCCAGACGTATATATATATATATATATATATATATATATATATATATATATATAACCATATATAAATACACATACTTTTTTTTTGGTAGACTTTTTTGGGAGGGTCTTTTTCTTATGAAAATTGAGTAGTACTGCATGTAAAAGTTTTAGTGTGATTTTTCTTTGTGCCTAACGACATATCACAGACTTTTTTCTTACACTTACGTGTAGATCAACTTTACCATTTTGATGGCTGTGGAATCAGTTTTTAGTTGTGCTATAATATGTTAAATCATGTTTTCAGAGTGAACATTTAGGTGTTTTTAGTTCTTGTTTTATACAACACATTGCTGAATATCCTTATATATACATTTCAGTGAACTTCTTCAGCTATTTTCTTTGGATAGATGTCTAGAACTTCTTGTCTCACTTGAATTTTATCTTTTTAAGACTTAATGCCTTGAAAAAACCATTCAGACTGCTTATCAACTTAACTCCCTGCTGCCTGGATATGACAGTTCTATATTTCTTGACTTAGCTCAGTTAGAACAGATCCTACCTAGCACTGGAATTGTTCCTTTGCAATAGTCATCACAAACGCGGATAATGAGTGGATATTTTAAAGGGCATTAGGGAATGGTGGGGACTGAGGAAATTGGAAGGAACTGTTTTGTTCAAAGGGAGCAGCTTCAGCCGGTTGTTGACTTGTCGGGGGCGTTGCCTATCGTTGCCAGATATTTTTTAAGCTTTAAAGAGAAGTGCAGAATCTTTAATTGTTAAAAAAAAAAATGAATTTCGCCAATTTGAAAGTGTTAGTTCAAAAATTTTCTAAAGCATGGATAAACCAAGAACACATCTGGGAGCCATATTTGGTCCTCAAGCAACAAGCTGCAGCCTCTGGTTGACCTGTTTGTCTTTCTCACTTGATGTCTCTCACACTGTTTCTTCAAGAGCAGTTGTCACATTTCTTACCCATCTGTGTTCTCAGGGCCCAGGATGGCAACTGGCTCCCAGTGAGGGCCCACAAACGTGTGTTGAGGAGAATAGTAAGTTCCAGAAGTGGTCAGGTGTGTCCCTTTAGACCATGTTAGTTTATTGGTCGCTTAGCTGGTGACCGCTCTCCCATTCGAGTTACAAGGAGATGGGGAGAGGATATATTTTGACAGTTGATCTTGAGTCTTGGACTGTTTTATTTCGGGGTCCTGGTCTGCTGAGTCTTAGAACTGGGTACAAAATAACATCTTGATGATGACATTATGTGTGTATGTACTGGGAGCAGTATATATTCTGTACCCTGAGGTGATTGTACTCTAAAATGTGTAGTCTTACAAATTAAAGAATGAATGACTTTTATGTGAATTTCTTAGGAAACTTCTAAATATGGCAGGAAAATCCCTAATAACATGACTCATTTGGCTATTCTACAGGTAAGTCAGGACCCTGACCTTTAGTCCAAGAGTAGATGCTTTCAGAACACGATTCACCTCTGTTCTCCAGGCCAGCATTATCTGGTAGAATTCTAGTTTTTTGAAAACCGGCGCGGCCCTTCTTGCTTTCCTGTCTGCATCATGGATCATTTTGTGTTGCAGGATTCATGGTGGGCACCAGACTTGCTGACCTAGGATGGGGAAGGGGACTTGTGTAGATCAGATTTGAAATTTAGGGAGTGGAGTTTTTCTATCATGGAGCCAACCAAGGAAGGGCCTCTGTAAAATGAAAACTGTGGAGTTGGCAGTGAGAGCCTGACATAGAGCTCAGATTGTGCCAGGTGTGGATTAGGACTGTGTTTCTGTTCTCTTCTGCTCCCATTGCCTTCTTTCTCTCCATATCTGTATCAGAGTGAGAACATTCCGAGAGACTGTCTAGGAATTCAGATTTTAGATAAGATATACTATATGTAATCCAGGACTTTGGGTGTGAGACAAAACTAAGGCGTGTTTTCAAGTGGAGACTGCTCTATGCTCTGATCCGCCTCCTTCCTTATGATCACCACTTTGGGGGCACCCATGATTCCCCCAAGTTAGGATGAAATTTGGCTTCTGTCCTACTTTAAAATGCCCAAGGATAAGATGGAGCAGGAAAGGCTCATATTCTGCAGTGTTTTAACTGTTTTTATTTTTTTTTTAATTTTAATTTTTTGGCTGCCCTATGCCACATGCAGGATTTTCCCAGACCAGGGAATGAGCCTGTGCCCTCTGCAGTGGAAATGCGGAGTCTTAACTACTGGACCGCCAGGGAAGTCCTCTGCAGCGTTTTAGGCTGGACAGACATTGGTAAGCTTCCCGAGCTTTGGTGTTTGGTAGAGAGAAGAGTCCAGCCGTGAGGAATCATGCCACAGTGCAGAGTCACCGTTTAGTACCTGCACAGGGTCTAGGAAGACTGTTTAGAAAGCACAGAGTGTCGTCTCATTATTGATGTATTATGCACATATCATGATTTGTAAAAGGAATGTCAGAGAGATGCCCAGTGGAGGAAAACTCAGTGCAGCTCTTGGCTATTTCTGTCTCTGGCTGTGGGAAAATACTGCCAAAAGGAAGAAAGGCCTCAGCTTTCTAAAGCAATGTGAATCTGTTTCTGAGACATTTTAGCTAAAAATGTAAGCTCAAGCTATTCTGCGTGAATTATCTCTGAGGAAGGCAATTGTTAGAAGACTGCGTTACTGGGGAAGATGATAGCTGGTTGTCACTGTTGGAATCTGTTTTGGTGGAAGGAGCCCGTCCATGGGGTTTAATAAAACATGATGAGTCACCCTATTGCCTGAATTCCTGAGGGAAAGACATTCTGAAAGGGCTGTGAGGGAAATTGGAAGCCCTGGGTACCTGTTACCAGGCACTTACAGTCACCTGATGGCTGCCAGCAGCTTGCAGGCAGAGCTGCTTAGAGAAAATAATCAACTTCAGAAACAGGGGCCTGCAAATTAGGTTTTGGGTGAATGGAAAGTACATCAGAATTACCTGGGAGAGTTTGTGAGCTCTGGACATGTGCGGGCGAGTCCATTCGTGCTGCGGACTCGTGTCTCTCTGCCCAGTGGAATCCTGATAACCCCAACTCCAAAGAGTGGTTCATAGAACGGACACCGATTCAGAATCATCCGGAGTGTATATGAAATTTGGGGGTTATTCGGCCCCATCTCAGACCTGTGGAATCTAGAATCCTGGGGGTGGACCCTGTGAATCCACACTTTTTTTTTTTTTTTTTCTTTTTAAAGTTTTGGCTTGTTGCAGTAAGTTTAAAACTTGAGACTCCAGGCTCTAACATGCTGGCCTTTTCAAATCCTGTTCCCTAATAAATGATGGTAGCAGACCCCACTCTACATTTAAATGAACATTGATTGGAGAACAGAGTCAAGAATAGAAAGACTAATTGAGTTATTTGAGCTGCTGGTTCTTTTAGGGTGGCACATACTGGCTGTGTGCAGATGCGTACGTGGAAGGTCATTTTTTTGCTTCAGGATCCTAGCATTAGCCTGGTAATTTAAGAGACCTCTTCCTCATCACCACACTTGCCTTTTTGCAAAATAGAAAAGAAACTCTGCAGAAGGAAAGTATTAATACAACCCAGTAGAATTTTTTTGCAGTGATGGAAATGATCTTGACCTGTGCTGTCTGCTATTTTATACACTAGCATAAGGAGATTGTGTGTTTGTCATGCAGTTGGCGTGGCTACCTCTCACCAGCCATGCTATGAAAATGGTATTTTTTTCTTTTTATTTACATAGCATTAATTTAAATTTACCCGTAAGTAGCCACACGTGGCTAGAGTCTACCAGACTGAACAGCATGGGGGACATTGCTATTACAAATGGTGAGAGCAGTCATATTTCTTTAGTGACACATTTAGCTGCTCCAAGAAAAAGAGGCTGAAGTGACCCTTTGTGTTGATGTTTGTTAAATATGAAAGCCTGGGATAGGTAGATTTTAAGTGTCCTTTTGACTGTTTTATCAATATATTTACTGGTGACAATTTTCTTAAGCTCAGTATGGCATTGTGCTGATTGTCTCAAATGGAGTGGTTTACAAGGAACAGATAAATTCCATGAAGCTAGGGATGATGTTTTTCCTGTGGACTGCTCAGTCTCCAGCACCTAATATAACAGATGGTTGAATAAATTACTTCAATTTGAGTATTTTATGCAGAGAGGGAAACTCTAAGTTACCTGGGAGTCGCATAAGCCATTTTATCACTTGATGCTTTTTGTTACAAATCATAGAAAAAACAACTCAAATGGCTTAAACAGCAAAGAGGATTAACTGATATATATATATCAAGATATATATAACCAAGAATTTCAGAATAAGAAGGGAGTTTCAGGTAGGGTTTGATCAGGGCATGGGCCATGTTTTTCTGATTTGCTTCAGAGCTGCCACTAGGCCATGTGATGTCTTTGTTCAGAGTAGAAATTATCTCTCTGCTGGGCAAACACATCCTGCGTGGCGTGGAGAGCAGAGAATGAATTGGACTTCAGCCTGTACTTACCGGCTATAAGGACACAGCCTAAATACTGTAAAGGATAGCCTTGGTTCTCTCAGTGCTCTCTTCACAATGCTGGCTTGACCTTAGGGTGGCTTCCCTTATTTGCAGACAGGTGACCATGGCAAAAGGGGTGACAGGCCTGCTTATTTATAGCCAGGGGGAGAAAGATGGAGAAGAATGCCACAATGGACTGTGTGCAAACCAGTCCTTGAGGCTTAAGCAGATCATTGGCCACTTGAAGTAGGAGTGAGTTCCGTTGTCTGGGTCCTTTGTATTGTACCAAGATGTAGAAATCCTGGTTTGGACTCGTGTTACCTTCTCACAGAACCTTCCTCTCCTCCAGTCACTCACCACTTCATCACTCTCCTTTTGCTTTTGCCCTCATCGCCATCTGAAATTAACCCCTTTATTATCTGTCCCACCAGAGTGTGATTACCGTAAGGGCAGGAACTTGAATCATATACTTCCTTATTCTTCTTTTGGC
The DNA here is from genome assembly GCF_963930625.1 of Muntiacus reevesi. Taxonomy (NCBI): domain Eukaryota; kingdom Metazoa; phylum Chordata; class Mammalia; order Artiodactyla; family Cervidae; genus Muntiacus; species Muntiacus reevesi. The sequence goes on from NC_089252.1 coordinate 93,939,979, forward strand.
TGCGCAATGCAACTTTCAGGATCTTAGTTCCCCAACCAGGGATCCAACCCAGGCCATGGCAGTGAAAGCACTAAGCCCTAACCACTGGACCAGCAGGGAATTCCCTGCTTTCTTATTCTTGTGGCCAGGCAGTTTCTGGCACTTGATAGCTGAGCAGAACAAACCAATGAATTGGTCCATTCATTCAATGGACCAATGAGTGAATGAAGCCAAATGGCTGCCTTCTCATGATGGGTAGGTGCTTTCAGACAAATGCATGGCTTAGGGAAGAGATGAAAATTAACCAGAAATTTTGATTGAGCAGTGCAGGAGAACTGTGGAGACACACCATGGATTCATGAAGGGCAGAGTGAGAGATGAGCAGACAGATTTTCAGTCTGCTGGCAAAGCTTGACAAGCACTGACTTGAAGAGGGAAATGGAATTAAGTAAGCAGAACAAGCATGTGTTGTGCTGAGTGAGCTAAGAGCCTGAGCACTCAAAATGCAAGGGATGTAAAGAAGGTCACCAGCCTCATTGGCTGTAGCAGGTATGGCTGGAATACATCTAGCATCAGGCTATAGGGAACCATGAACTCTGTGAATCAAAAGAGCTAAGTGGTTACAGTGGGCTGCCCTGATTTCAGTTCCAGTCCACTCTACAAGCTGTGTGGCCTTGGGCATATGACTTAGCTTCTCTGTGCCTCAGTTCCCTTATCTGTAAAATCCAATGATAATTCTAGTTCCTGGCTGCAGGCCACATAGCTAGCTTCTTACACAAGAGTTTTGGAAATGCAGATTGGGTTCAAACGCTGGCTCTGAATACCCTGGTAGATGGGTGTAGGAGGGGGATGCCATCTTTAGGGAAAGATAGTGTGGCCAAATTCTGTTACCCAAGCATACAGTCTTTGCAGGAAAGTAGTCTTCTTTTACCTCTCCCAAGTAGTGGTAACAAAGTTGCAAATGTGAGAATATGCCTCAGTTGCTCCTGGGTGTATTGTGTGTGTGAGAAGTACAGCCAGCAATAATTAGGGACCCCATCTCTGAGCAAGATAAGAGGGGGAAAGATAAGTGAATCCGAGATAAGAAAGCAATTGGCAGATTTTTAACTCCCAAAGAGGAGTAAGGATGCTTGCTTCTCCTTTATAATGTTGGCTCCTGGCATCCTCATGGTTCAACTCTAATGCCTTTCTCCTGCCTTGTTGTGTGAGACTGTAAGTCCATCTTTCTTGTCAGAGTCGGGAAGCCTTCTGGCCCTCACCTCCTCAAACTTTGTCCTGTCATCTGCCTTTTGGACTTCACGTATGGGAGTGAAAACCCAGCAGAAAAAGCTAGTACCAATGATGTCCTCAAAAGCAGAACTAGGTTCAGTGCTGGGCAGGTCAGGCTTTGCTCTGAGGGCTGCCCAAGCCTGATCTTTAATCCTCAGCACAGGCTGTGAAGTGTGTGTGGTGGTGGTGGTTGTGGTTTAGTCGCTTAGTCATGTCTGACTCTTTGCGACCCCATGGACTGTAGCTCGCTAGACTTCTCTGTCTGTGGAATTTCCCAGACAAGAATACTGGAGTGGGTTGCCATTTCTCTCTTCAGGGAATCTTCCTGACCCAGCCATAAGCTTAGAAGTGATACTCACCAACTTTGTGTTTCAGATGTAAGTGTGCACTCAAGTCTCTTTAGTTGTGTCTGACTCTTTGTGACACTGTCCACTCTAGTCCACCAGGCTCCTCTGTCCATGGAATTCTGCAGACAAGAATACTGGAGTGGGTTGCCATGCCTTCCTTCAGGGGATCTTTCTGACACAGGGATTGAACACGAGTCTCCTGCATCTCCTATTGCAGATAGAGTCTTTACCCACTGGGTTCAAATCCAGTCCCACTGCTTGACTGCTGTGTGACCTTTGATGCATGGTTTTACTTCTGTGACCTTGTATGGTTGCTGCAAGGATTAAAAGAAATGTTGCAATGAAGCTCTTATTGTGGAACACAGAGCATTGAATGAATGATATTATTATATTACATTTGTCAGCTTCTCTCTTTTCGATCTGATTACTTTTGATTTTAGGTTTATGGAAGCACTGAATTTACTGCATAATTGACTTAAAACACTTCTGTTTAACACTCTGCATTTTTATATTCTTCCTTGGCACTAACACCTCATCTTAGATTTTATGGAGCTGAATTTGTTGGACCAAATTATATGGAGCAGATTTGATAGAGACACATTCTAAGTATACTATCTTTATGTCTTTATGTTATTTTTCTTACATCTGTCTCTTGAGGTCTGAATTTAGTCACCACTCTGTGGAAGCTACAAATGATTACAGAGCAATTAAATGATTCCTGAGTCTTTAGAATTCTAGAATGATTGGTATAAAGATAGACATTTTCCAATAAACTTGATGCAAGAGTAGTTACCTAGTTTGGTCAGTTATTCTTGCAAATATTTATTCCAGCTGTGAGTGGGATCATGAGGGAACCACTAGACATTTCTTATTAAATTTTTTGTATACTTTTTTCTCATTTAATCCTTTTTAAAAGTACTAGTTAGAGCCTGACTGTGTGCTGTGCTTTGCTGTCAGTGCTCTATATTATTTCATTTACTCCCCAAACAACTCTGTGGAGTGTAGGTACTATAATTCTTCCCATTTTATGGAAGAAAAAGATTGAGGCTCAGAGAAGTTAAAAGTATTCTCTGCCATTGCTGTTAATGGCAGAACTGGAGTACAAAGTGAGTCCAGGAATGATGGATGCCCTTCTGAGCACTGGGAGGTGGTTGGCATCTTTACTTGTTGATAAAGAAATGGACCTCTCTGAGGATTAGCAGAGCCCATACAGGTCTTTTTAAAATTTTTTTTAAAGTATAGTTGATTTACAGTGATGTGTTATTTACAGCTGGACAGCAAAGTGGCTCATTTGTTTATTGATATATATGTACACACACACATACACACACCTTCTTTTTCATAATTGTTTTTCATCGTGGTTTATCATAGGATATTGAATATAATTTTATCCATCCAGGTCTTTGATGCTGTGTCTTGAGCTGATTTTGATTTACCACAGCAATTTCCATTATGTACATTACATCTTCCATTTTTCCAGGTCCAGAAAGCCCGCTGATATATGACAAGGGGAGTTTGGACAAACCCTGAGAATGATGTAACAGGTCAACAAGGTTGTTGAAGGGAAAACTCTGTATTTCCCAACTATTACATTTTATTCCTACTTTCAAGTGATCCAGGACTCTGCTATTTTGTACTGCCAATGCCTCAGTTTCTTTGTCTGTGGAAAGAGTACTATGCTGTATTTGTGGACGTCAAGACATATTTCTAGAATTCAGTGAAGTTATTGTTTGCATGTCTGCCAAGGTTGAGTTATCTATCCTGAGAACATGGTTTCTTTGCACCTTAAGTGCTAGCAGTGGCTTTGGCTGTGCACTCATCCCCTGTGGAGCTCGAAGTTGCTCATATGATGCAAGTCTCATTTGGGAATTGTTCCCCTAGCTGCTGCAGTGCCCAGTCCTGTTTCCTGTCTTGAGGCCGCAGGCTGCAGCAGGGCTATATGAATATGTCTTGGGCTTGCAGGCTGCACCATGGGGCAGCTCCGGGACTGGCGGGACTGAAAGAACCCTCGGCTGAGCCTAGCTTCAGAGACCTGGCATTCTCCATCCACAAAACTGTTTCATCTGTCCCTGCTTTATGTTCAGAATAAATATTTGGTTTCATTGAAAGAGAGAGCTGGTGAAGGATGGGTGATTCAAGGTCAGGGATACCTGAGTGGTGATTCCACTAAGGTTTTCCCCCCTCTCTGAAAATCAAGGCCCCATGCATATAAAGATATTTTATAATCTAGGAAAGAATTCATATGTAACTAAGGCCAGGAGGTCTTGGGACTCCGTTGATTTCCCTCTCTAATGGGATTTTAGATGCAGTGTGGGGTACAACACAGGGACAAAGGGACACTGTGTTAGGTACAGACTCAGGGGTCAGGCGGTTGTGAATCTCTGATTCGCCTGTGGCTTTGGGTGAGATTTGCAACCTCTTCAAGTCTTAGTTTTCTTACATGTAAAGTACCTATCTCGTAGAATTATTGTGAGGATTAAGTTGTGATGATGGATGAGAAATATTCATCAGAATGCCTTGTGCTTTGTAAGTGCTCAATTCATGTGAGATACCATTGTTATTAGTATAATTTGACCCATTGAGCAATAACATTAAAGTCTTCATTCAACAAACATATATATTGTATGATTTCTATGTGCAATTGAATGTGCTAGATTCCAAAGGACTCACAATTGAATGAAACTTAGCCCTTAAGGGAGTTCTCTCATTAAATAGTAATAAATTAAATTGTTAGCATTTCTTTCTATTATCTTATATGTTAAGTATTTTCTATACATTTGCTCATATAATTTTCAAAATAAACCTTAGGGTAGTTACTATATAAAATCCCCATTTTATGGATGCAGAAACTGAGGCCTGGAAATTGGGGCAGGGCAGGTCTTTTGCCTGTGTGTGCCCACTGACTCTTGTCTTTGAGTTCCTGTGATTTAGTGGTGATTGTGGACTCTAATTCAGATTATGGGAAAGGAGTTGTAGTGGGGGGAATTAGCACGGTGGGCTTTCGTAGGAGGAAAAGATGATGTGAAGACAGTTTGTAGTTAGCCTGGCTCAGGACAGGTCTTATGGAGGTTATATTTATTGTTGGTAGCATATTTAAAGAGATGGGTAGAATGTTATTCTAAGTGGAGGGACCGACAGAGCAGAGGCCTGGTGGCAGGGAAATTCCATATACACTCATGGCCCAGATTGTCTGGAGTTGAGGGAACATGTAAGGAAGTCATGGAATGTGTTAATATCCCCTTTTTTTTTTTTTTTTTTCAATTTGGCACAGTTGATCAGGGTGTGAGGATAGAAATGCCTTTGATATCTCATCTTGGATCATTTGGTCAAGCCTTCTGGAGCATGGTCTCTGACCCCTACCAAAAGGTCACTTATTGCTTTTTTTTTCCTCTCTAATTTTGTATACATTTGCTTTAAAAGATCAGAAGATTATTTACATTCTGTAGTGCTTTACAATTTTTAAAAGTATCACACACATGATTTCATATAATTCCATAATAACCTTTTTTTATCTCTCTTACCCCTATATTGTCCCTCTCACCACTGGTAACCTATTTCTCTGTATCTCTGAGTCTCCTTCATTGTTGTTTTATTTGCTAGTTTTATTTATTTATTTTTAGGTTCCCTATATAACTCATATGGGGCTTCCCAGGTGGCTCAGTGGGTAAAGAATCCACCTGCAGGGCAGGAGATGTGGATTCAATCCCTGGGTCAGAAAGATCCCTTGGAAGAGAGCATGGCAACCCACTCCAGTATTCTTGTCTGGAGAATCCCATGGACAGAGGAGCCTGGTGGGCTACAGTCCACGGGGTCGCAGAGTTGGACACGACTTACGAGTGAGCATGCACGTACATAAGTGATATCATACAGTATTTGCCTTTCTCTGACTTACTTCACTTAACAGAATGCTATCCAAGTCCATCCATATTGTTGTAAATGGCAAAATGTCTTTCTTTTTTATGCCTGAGCAATATTCTGTTGTGTATTTATGGCCCATCTTCTTTATCCATTTGTCTGTTGATGGACTCCTAGATTACTTCTTCCATACCATGGCAATTGTAAATAATGCAGCTATGAACACTGGGTACATTAGCATGCTTCCTTTATTAGCTTGGCAGAAACTCAAAAACTGTCAAGGAACTGTCTTGATATGACCTAGGAAAGCATTTGGGGAGAACCCTTCAAAAATGGTAACCTTTGATTTAGCATTTTCACCACCAGAAGCCAATTCTCCGGAAATATACAAGCCCATAAAAGATGTGTTTAGGGTTACGTTCCCTGTAGCTCTACTTGTAATGACAAAAGTATGAAGTTGCCTTACATGTGTTTGAAAAATTATGGTACCTTATACGGTAGTATATTTTGCATTAACGACAACAACCAAAACAAATGAGGTGATCTCTGTTTTCTGACATGTAGACACATCATATGCTAAAAGAAAAAAAAACCCACAGGAGACAGCAGAATCTACAGGCTCATCCCATTAGTATGACTCATTCACAGTTGACCTCATGGGTGCCTGTGTGTGTACCTTAAAATTGTGAATGACAGGTAACTATGAGCCATGGCTACCTCTGAGTGGGGTGGCCATCTGTCCCACTTTGCTGCAGAAATACCTGGCCCACACCTGTTAACCTGGTGTAATTATTCTTGGGCTCCCTTTCAGCCTTGAGTGGCCTGGTTGGGATGATGAATTACATGGTTACTTTACCTTCCTCTGAGGATTAGAATTGGAGCAAGAGGAAAGGGAAATTGGATGTCACACACAGGACTTGGTATAGTTTATAACAGGCAAGTGTTATTTTTATAAGGTAAACTGAGGATATGCTCCTAAGATATTATGCAGTGGTGTTCTGCTTAGCCACAACGTGAGGTCATTACTAAAAGATAAGTTACCTTTTTTTGGTTTTGTCTGATATCTGAGCATCTACTTTGTTCTGCTTAAAGAAGTCTTGGGTCCACTCATTGAAGATACTCCTTTGTCTGAGAAAAGTGCTTATTAGGCTTCCCACTAACAGGCTTTTTCATTGGAGAAGGAAATGGCAACCCACTCCAGTGTTCTTGCCTGGAGAATCCCAGGAACCGGAGAGCCTGGTGGGCTGACGTCTATGGGGTCGCACAGAGTCGGACACGACTGAAGTGACTTAGCAGCAATAGGCTTTTTCATTAATCTAGTGGGGATTTTTGCATTTCCTTCTTTCATTTGGCTCCTAGGCCATTAAATTGAAATTCTTTTTTGGAAAAACAACACACCTTAAAAAAAAATGTAAAAATTGTGGCCTTCCTCACCCCTGGGTTTCTCAAATGTAAAAGACACAATAGGAGTCAGAATTATTAAATGAGCTAGATGCAAACTCTTGACCTAGAGTGGGCTTCAAAGTTGGCTGGGTTCCTCTTTTCTTTGCTTCCTAGTAAAATCATAGAGGAAATAGAGATTGGTGGGAAGTAGCTGCAGTTTAAAAATAGCAGTGATTCAGATTGCCCAGACATCATGGGCACCATTGATGTGCCGGGCACTGTGCTAGGTCATTTCTCACGTGCCATCTCACGTGTTCCTTACCAGAACTCTTCAAGAGTTTTACAGGCCCCGTTTTAAGCCTTTGGAGACCGAGGCTCAGAAAAGCTAAGTTCCTGGCCCAGATACGTGGGAGTCTAGTTGGGTTCCTTTGATTGGGGATTCTAGAGTTCCCTCCACTCCACTAGGATTTCACCTCCTCAGCACTATTAACATTTTGTGCTGGATAATTATTTGAGTACCACTTCCTTGAGTAACTTGACCAAGAAGATACATCTGGAAAGTAGATGTGTTTGGATTTGTTATCTTTTGACTGTGCCACTCATGTGAGATCATAGTTCTCCAACCAGGAATGGAACCAGAGTTCCCTGTGTTGGAAGCTTAGCTTCTTAACCACTGGACCACCGGGGAAGTCCCCTGAATTCACATTTGACTAGTCCCCAAACCTATACTGAGACAGCTTGCAATGAGAGTTGCCACAGAAAAGAATACCCATGGCAGTCTGTTTCATTTTCCATGTGGCTTTACATCTGCTGCAGTGTGGGGACCCCCTTGAGGTTTGCTGAATTGACTTTCTCTGACATACCTTTTGTCACAGGGGGTGAAAGGAAAGGTAAAATCATTTGTCCTAAACAAATAATCAGCTGGAAAAAAAAAGTCTGAACTCTATGCCTCTATTATGTTCCTCAGCCAGGGGTGACTTCAAACACATTGGTGTCCCTCCAGTTCCCCTGGGAAGCACTTGACTCACCAGGTCCCTTACCATTAAAATCCCGTGGGGAGCACTTGGCTTCCTTTCAGAAAGCTCTCAAGTCCTGGTGCTAGGCTTACAGCTGACTGGCATTCTGCTTGCCCCTGATTGCACTAGTACAGGACCAAAGCTATAAAAGATTTCTTCTCCGCTTTTGTCGACGCCTGGAAATCTTGAGGGCAAAGGTGTTTTGTAAATACCAAATTGGCGGTGGCCATGGTGTGCAAAAAATTGGAAAATTAAGGTAGTTCAGTTTATGGTTGAACGAACCCAGAGTTGAAGCAATTCCTCTAAATACCCCTTACAGGAAATTCCAAGGAGAAAGTTACATTTTACCAAAATTCAGTCCTGAGGGATTTTCAGGTCACTGACCTGCTAAGGACGTTGCAGTCCAGCCAAGACAGAGAGGTATAGTGAGGTGCTCCCGGAAAGTACACTTCTCTTCAGCCTTTCTTGCTGTTTTCTTTTTTCCTTTTCTTGTTTTGGCCTTGCCATGTGGGATATGGGATCTTAGTTCCCCAACCAGGGATGGATCCCATGCCCCTTGCACTGGAAGTGCAGGGTCTGAACCACTGGACCACCAGGGGAGTCCCCAACCTTTCTTACTCTTCACCTGACTCAGAGGGTCAGATTCTTTTAGCAGCAGCTTCCTTCATCCAAGCTTTTCACTCAGCTGGACTTTGGGTGCACCAGGTCTCCTTGGGAATTGGTGAATTTCGTGCTGATTGCTTCAAGGAGTGTAAGAGCCCTTAGTGGGAAGTACCTTACCACTTGGTGTGTGCCCACGGGGAGCCCGCAGGGTCCATGAGCCTGCTTAGAGCCTGGACTCACGCTTGGCACATGAGCTGCCAGCGTGGCCTCTTTGTGCTTTGTTGTGCAGTGGGCTTAAGAGCAGTGTCTGCTTTGTAAAGCTACTGTAGTGACTTAATGAAATAATAAATGAGAGATGAGGGCTTTACATTGTGTCTAAGTATTTGCTCCTTGGTAGTGAAGATGATTTTTTAATAAAGAAGCTTTTAGCTTCAAGAGTTAATGTGTTCATGGATGCAGTTTGAGAACCACAGTGATGTGTAAAGATAAGACCTCTTTCATTGAACACCTACTGCATGCTAAGGGCATTGCTTAGGGCTTGTAGACTCTGTTTCTGCTTTGTTCAAACCAGTCAGAACCGTGTGATGTAGGGACTATTATGGCCTTGAGTAAATGAAGGCTCAGAGATGCCCAGCGATAGAACCAGGTCTGAATTCAGATATTCCTGGATCTCACGTACTACTTAACATCCTTCCAACATTACAGGAAGTCATTTAGGCTTATTGACTAGCTTAACTGTATGTTTCTCTTGTTTTAGCATTGGGACGCTTCTTGCATATTCTTCTGTAGGTAAGGGGCTCACTTTTTGTTATGGGGTGGGTGGCAGGCAAGGTCGAGCCAAGGCTCAAAAGGAGGGAAGGTAAATTGTACAAAGAGGACTGTCTAAGATCAGAGTCTTGCTTCCAGAGTGAAATCCCTGGGATCTGTCCACTTGTCTTTACTCTTTTTTTCTCACCTTGGGTAGCCTACCTAAAACCTGTCAGGGGCTTCCCTCTGTTCTTAGGATCAAATCCTTCATGGATCTACAGGAGCCGGCGTGATCTGCCCTCTGCCTCTCTTGCCAGTCTCATTTTGTACATATTGTGCTAATATAGTTCCTTTAATGTGTGGTGTTCCTTCAGGCCACAGGGCTTTTGCATATATCTTTCCTCTCTACTCGAATGCTGTACCTTCTCCTTACCTAGTTAACGTCTAGTCATCCTGCAGATCTCAGTTCTATCATCAATTTCTCTAGGGAGCCATCCTTGACAGGGTCTGATCTCCTTATTTGCTACTTCTGTAAGACCACATGTTTTCCTTTGAAAGCACTCATCACACTTTTTATGTTGTACTTTTATATGTATTTGTGGTTGTATGAGTCTTATCTTCCCTCCACTGCCCCCCTCCCCCGACCCAGTGCTCAGCTCTAAGCTGCATGAGGGCCGGTGACTCTCTGTTTGTTTGCTTATTGCCTGCTCTGCGTCTTCTCTGCTGCGAGGGGACTTTCTCTGGTTGTGACAACTGGGGGCCACTCTCCAGTTGCATTATGGTGGCTTCTTTTGTTGGGGAGCACTGACTCTAGGGCTCACAGGCCTCAGTGGTTGCAGTACATGAGCTTTGTTGCCCTGTGGCGTGGTGAAATCTTCCTGGACTAGGGATCAAACCCATGTCACCTGCATTGGCAGGGGGATTCTTAACGGCTGGACCACCAAGAGAGTCCAAACATGCTGTCTTTTATATCAGTTTTATATATCTGCAGTCCCTGCCAGAGATGGTGTTTGCATGCCATGGGTCTTCACACTTTGGAGACTAACTGAAGGAAGAGATGAAGAGAAGATGGGTTCTTCTTCTGGGTTCACCAGATGGTGTAGGGCCCAGCAGAGTAAACTTGAATATGTGTATGAATCATATGGGGATGTCAATTCTGACTCAGTGGCCCAGGTTGGGCAGCTCTAACAAGCTGCCAGGTGATGCTGATGCAGATCCTGGGACTATATGTTGAATAGTCTGTGCAGCCAGGTAAGATCCAGAAAGCAGGTATGGCTGGTGCACACACCCCTCCTCCACTTTGTACCATTCATTCTCTGTTGCTCCTGAGGAAGGTAGAACAAATACACGGACATGGTTACCTCTTCTCTGTGGCTTGTCACATTTAGTTGTTCTTTGTTTTCCTCCTTGGGTGCAGTGTATTTTCTCTTTTGTGTCAAGCTCATCCGTATCATGTTCCAACTCCTGTGATGAATGGTCCTGAAGGATTTCCTCTGAAACAACACGGCGGCAACAACAGACCTTACCGAAGGTAGCTGCTTGGGATGCAGTTGAGGGATTTCTCCTCTATGTAGCAGTGTTCTTTTCCTCGTAGATTTATGGAGCTGAGTTTCTTTGTCCGCTGTCTTCCTCCCCGTCAGGCTCAGACTGCGCCTAAGACGTGGTGCCAGAGGACTTGGACGCGACTCCTGATGTCTTAGGCACTGATTATGTTCTGAGTGTGTGACCCAACTTTTCTGCTTCTTGTTTTCCTTATCCTCTTTTGTTTGCAACTTGATTTTTGCCTGTTAGTTAATTATATAGGAAAAGAGGCAGTGACTCTCTGGGAAAATGGGAATGCCACCGTGACCTGGGGGCTTGGAAGAGATCATCAGATAGAGCTGATGATAACCCGAAGGTCTACCAGGATGGAACTGGGGATTCATCCTCCTCTCCTGACCCTGAAATCCAGCCTCTGCACTGTGCTCTGAGCTTGGTAGAACTCAAATACATTTTATAGGAACTTTGTGCTATTTAAAGATAAAACTGCTGAACTAAAAACAAACTGAAACAAAATTTAAAAATGTTGAATCGCATTCTCTCAATATTTATGGGTTTGTTCAGGTGTTTTTATGTCATACTCTTTAAACAGTATGATATGTGACATCATTGGAAACTTCCTGAAGTCCTGATACCATAGGATGGTTGCTACTGTTGCTGCTGCTGCTAAGTTGCTTCAAGTCATGTCCGACTCTTTGCGACCCCATAGACGGCAGCCCACCAGGCTCTGCCATCCCTGGGATTCTCCAAGCAAGAGTACTGGAGTGGGTTGCCATTTCGTTAAGTAAGTAATAAAGCATTATTTGGCATTTGCCTGGGGTTTGGCATTTGCTGAAAGTAAATCACTTTAGTTTGACTTAGGCATACACACACACATACATACATACATATACCCAAATATATGCATGACTGTAGTTACATATAAACCCCTATACATACATGTGTGCATACATTTGTGTTGCAAGTTAAAAAAAATTACTTGATTGACATTATGAGAAGCTTCTAAGACTTTAAAACTGCAGCAAAAATCCATGGCACTTTTCTCTCTTAGAAGGTTGGAATTCCTTTTATTTTTACATTTACCACTGGCAGTAATTTCTCAGCCTTTTGTGAGTTAATTTTTCTTTGTTGATGTTATTTGCGTAGTAGCAACACAGATTCCTCCTTTCCTAGTTGCTTGTCCTTCCTGGTGAATAGCTCATGCTGAGGAGCAATAGATGATAAGAGCTCAGTGAATCTGTATGATTTCTATTTGCCTAGTGTGTTGCATTGGTAAATCACATTCTTAGGCAGAACTGTGTTGTCGCCTCAACTTATTGTCATTTTTTTTTGGCCCTGCTGTGCGGTTTGTGAGATCTTAGTTCCCTAAGTAGGGATCAAACCTGGACCCCCCGCCCACCCTGCAGTAGAAGCATTGAGCTCTAACCACTGGACAATCAGGGAATTCTCTCCAAGCCTCTCTAAGCCTTTTTATCAGCTGTGTGGACCCCATGAAAATCCTTAGGTCCTGGTGCAGCTTCTCCTTCAAGGAAAGAGTCCAGGGCCAAAAATAGAAGTGATTCTCATCTTACATCTCTTGAAGAACATTTAGAGGAACTCAGGCAGGCAACACTTCCCTTCTCTGACAATTTGTCTTCAGTCCCATTGTTTGTACCTGGTAGATGCCTTGATGGTCTCCTCATCGTACATTCCTTATTCTCTAGCAAGTCTCTCCCTGACATCCTGCTGCCCTTCTTCTTGGTCTCGTCCTCCTTCTCTTTTTCTTTATCCTTCAGCTGCTGTCTTCTAATCTCCCTTTGCATTTTACTCCTCCACCTACACACACTGAATGCCTCAGTGTGTTGAGTAAGACACAAGGAGATTTAGGAATAGAGTTAGTGCTAGCTAAGTGGAAAAGGCCAAAGTTTTCTTAGGAGGTGAGGGGAGGCAAAGAGGCTGTGGATATTGATTATTGAAGAAGTATCAGTAGGGCAGTTACTTACATAATGAGTGTCCTAACCTAATATCAGATAGCAATGATGGTCCTGGTTGGTGATGGTACTAGGAATCGGAAAGATGAGTCTCTATGTGTGTGTGTATGTGTGCGCGCGCATATGCACTTTCAGTCGTGTCCCGCTCTTTGTGACCCCGTGGACTGTGGCTTGCCAGGCTTCTCTCTCCATGGGATTTCCCAGGCAAGAATACTGGAGTGGGTTGTCATTTCCTCCTCCAGGGGATCTTCCCGACTCAGGATCTAACCTGGGTCTCTTGTGTCTCCTGCATTGGCAGGCAGATTCTTTACCACTCTACCACCCAGGAAGCCCAAAGATGTGTTTGTTACATCCTTAAAGAGGAAGAGACTCGATGAGATATTTTAGGTTTAAAAAGGGGAAAGTTGCTGAAAAACCATGGGATAGTGTCGATCCTCTCCTCTGCTCTGCCTCTCCTTCCCTGCCATCTTGGAGAGCAGGCTTGCTTTGACTGCTGCATTATTGAAGTGAGGTCTCCCTTGCAGTACATCCAAAGATCTGTAGGTCCCATCAGCTCCGAATTAAACCTAACCCATGTCTTTGCATGTGGGGCTGCTTTATAAACAGCTGCTCTCTGTGTTCCATTAAAAATGGAAAAAAAAAAAAATCTATTTAACATGGTGAATTCATGGTTTCATAGATTTCATCTCAATGTCATCTGAACTTTGGAATTGTAATTCAGCAGATGTTTTATTACTCTCATACATTTAAATCATATGTCAATGGAATACAGAAGGAACCAAGCTGTAATAAAACAGTGGAGGTACATATTGTATGTTGAGGACGCTTTTAATTGTTACCAGGACCAGTGTTTGTAATCATGGCTTCAAAGGAAACTCAATGGGCTTCTGTGGCTAAAAAACTGTTCCTCTGGCTTTTGGCTGTGATCTTTTGCCTATCAAAGTGTTGGCTTTAAATTGACAATAGTCAAGGATGCCTGAGATCCAGATTTTTGTACTTACCTTGGTCATGGGTTTCTTTTGTCAGGGGTCTGTCTGCACGGCAGACTGCATTTCCAAAGGTGGAGGCAAAACTATGTACCATTCCACAGGGATGGAATGGCTTATCTTATAACAGGCTTATCTTATAACATGACTCTGACTCTTCTTCTGTAGAGTAAGGAGGGGTGTTTATATCTTCTCCTCTGGAATCTGGGCAGACCTTTGTGACCGTCTTGACCTACAGAGTATGATAAAAGTCATACTGTGACTTTTGAGGCAAGACCGTAAAAATTCCATGTGTTTCTGCCTTACTCTTGGAACCCAGCCACCATGCTGTGAGGAAGCTCAAATTAACCCATGTAGAGAGACCACATGGAGAGGCCATGTGTAGGTGTTCCAGCTAATGGCCAGTGTGAGCCTCCAGACATGTAAGTGAAGATGCCTTCAGACGTTCCAGTGCTTAGCTGTCAAGTCACCCCCAGCCAAAGCCCCAAACACTGTGGAGTCCAGCTGTCTCCATTTTGCTCCATCTGAATTTCTGAACTCTAGAACCAGTGAGCCTAATAAAATGGTTATTTCATACCACAGAGTTTGAGGGTGATTTGTTTCAGAGCATTAGTAACCAGAGAGACAGAGACTGAAACAAAAAGCATTCCATTCAAGTGAATTTTGGGTGTTTTATTTTCCCCCATATATATATATTTATAACATGAAATAATTCAAAATCTTTTGAATTATTTAGCTTGCCTCGCAGGTATAAAGGAAGTAGGATTGTTAGCTTAAGAAAGAGTACAGGTAGATTCTGTGATGTACCTTTTCTTGGTACTGTTCTGTTACTAAAACAAACTAGCAAAAAGGTGAGAATTTGCTCCAGGCAGTTACCAGGTTAGCCATAAATTTCCAGGTTAAGCCTTAAAAGCAATTGAGGTTTCTCATTAACATGAAATGTTTGAAAACTTTTGGTGTCCTGACGTCACATAGGATCTGCTGTATTCTTGGTTTTGAGTTATTATCTTCCTATATAGCTCCCTATCCATGATGACTTTTCTAAACCACATTTGACAAATATATGGTGGAAGGCACTTTCTGATAATGTGTGTCAAGGCTACAATGACCTTGGCAGTCACATATTTATTATCTTTATCTTTTCTTTTTTTTTTGGCCATACTGCTCAGCTTGGACATTATTAGTTTCCTGATCAGGGCTCAAACCCCTTTCCTCTGCAGTGGAAGCGTGGAGTTCTAACCACTGAACCCTCTCTGATATCTTTATCTTACAGAAGCCGATACCGAGAGAGAGAGGACTCGGCTGGGGTCACACAGCCAGGATGTGGTAGAGCTTAGACTGGGGTTCTGGCCTCCTGGCTCTCAGGCCAGCACTATTCTTGGGACACCATGCTGTTTTCAGACAGAAATTGCCTAAAGGTGATTTTAAGAAAGTGTTACTCACTCAGTGGTGTCCGACTCTTTGTGACCCCATAGACTGTTAGCCTGCTAGGCTCCTCTGTCTATGGAATTCTCCAGGCAAGAATACTGGAGTGGGTTGCCATTTCCTTCTCCAGAAGGTGATTTTAGTGTCAACAAAAGATCTTTGTATTCACAGGAGATGTCCTGGGGACTATTACATTCCTTTCTTCCTGGTACATAAATAGGTAAATACATTTAAAAAATTTTATCTGTCCGTGAGTGATAGAAACAAATAATATGACAGGAGATTTCCCCCTTTTCTGTAGTGGAGTAGTTTTCTCTCATGCCTACCCTCTTTTAACCTTAGGAGTCAACAAGCCAATTTACTTTCCATCATACTGTGGCCAGATTGCCCGTGCGCAGTGCCGACGCCAAAGAAAGGGATGAAGAGTTTGAATGAGAGTTTATGGTACCACCTGTTTGTGCGTCGTCACTACTTTATTAGGTATCAGAGTTATCATTTCTTCTTCTTTCGTATGTTCATGGAGAACAGGTCTAAGTAGTTTAAGCAGAAGTTTTGCCTAATATATGAATATGGATCTAATACTGCCCGGATGGTGTGTGTATGTGTTTGTGTATATGTGTGTTTATTGTTAATTCCACCCCTGCACTAATTCTACTGTTGGGTCAATCATTAATTTTCCTGCCTAAGCTAATGGTCCTTCTTATGCCAGTTGTACCTGGAAATATTAGAGGCCAGCTCTGAAATGCAGTGAATCAGAAGCACTGCTTTTGGTAGTCGTTGGGACATGCAAGTGTTAAGTAGTGCTCATTCGTTTTGGAGAAAACACAGATCATCTTTTCCTCTCCAGAATGTCTTAAAAACAGTCTCTTTGCAACCCCATGGACTGTTGCCCATCAGGCTTGTCTGTCTATGGGATTTTCTCAGCAAGGGTATTGGAGTGGGTTGCCACGCACTCCTCCAGGGGATCTTCCCAACCCAGGGGGCAAACCTGTGTCTTAGGGGCCTCCCCCGGACCCCTTGTATTTGCTTCTTATTGTGATATTCAGTTTGTCTGAAAACCTTTCTGTCTCTTCTGTTTGATAAGCACGTACCTTAAAAATAATTACATTTCTCCATTTCACCACCTCCAGGACCAGGACAAGGTATCTTCCTAATGTCTTAGTACATGCTGACTGCAGCTCTTGGAGCCTCAGTTTCCTTATTGCTCACTGGATCATTGGGGTGGTTAAACGAAATAATGTGTGTGAAACACTTTAGACAGGGTTTCGCCTGACGTGGATTGTCACCGAGGTTGGTGGACTGAGAGGAAATAATTCCCACCTTTCATAAACTCTGATAGAGAAGATTGAACCCATGATGGGGATTACGTTCCTTAAGTGCCCACTTAAGGGCCCAGCCCTTGGCTAAGTGCTGACCGTCCCAGCATCAGCCCCCAGCTCCTCTGTCCCCGTAGGAGGCATAGGGCCTCAGCCAAGTTCTTAGCCCACCTGCTTACTTTTTGAGATGTTACAGTTTGCAACACCTTTCATCTTGTGTGGTGCCGTTGGATGGTCTTCATTTTTAATCCCTACCATTACTTGGTAAATAACCAGGGTTGAATCATCAGAGTATGTGTATATAGGAAGTAGTTTTTGCCTTAATCATATATATATATATATACATACATACATACATACATATATATATATATATCTATATATTTTTTTAAAGCCTGTTTTCTTCAGTAAGAAAATTTTAATTAGGATAGGAAGAAAGAGAAGGGAAATTAAAGATTAAAACCACATACTATCTCTCAACCTGGTTTCCTGTGTCTTAGAGTTCTTAAAAAAAAACCTTTGGGGAGGGGGGAATCTCAAGTTTTTTTCATTGTTAAATGAGAACAAAACCTACTGGATTGGAGTTTGTTTTCTGAAGATATGGTTTCGTAGGTTAACTAAATGTCAGGTTTCTTTACTTTTAGTTGGAATTATCTCACCTCTGTTGGTTTCATTGGCTATCTTGGGAGCAGATAAGTTTCTTGTTAGTTCATAAGTGCAGCCGGGGAGCACAGGCTTCTCCTGACTGGGCTGTATTTGCAAGGCATGGTGCAGTTAGTTCTCAGGATGGCAAAAAGATAATGGACCACTGGTATATCCTGGTATATCCTGTGGCTCTGTTAGGTGCTTCCCCCATAGTTTTTAACACTTGGAAGGGGAGAAGGCATTGATAGATTATACCCATCTGCACATACAAAATTTTAGCATTTCATATGCTTGGCACATTTAGATCAAACATATCAGTACCATAGCTGGGAAGCATATTGGTCGCAGGTTATATTGGTCCTTCCCCCTTTCTGTCTGTCTGTCCTCCACCCCACTGAAATTGTATTAATGATTGTATTACAAGGGGTTCTTTAACAGCTGTTGCCTTGAGTGATAAAGGGTCAGAATGAAAAGATACTTAGAGATTGTAATGTGGATTTACTCCCATTTCGATGTGATTCTAGTCTCTGCTAAGAAATGAAGTAATTGTAAATACAGTATGTAAGTGAACTGTAAAACGACTTCCATTTAGTGTTCAAGTAATGGAAATACATCAACAATAACCCTACAGAGCTATAGGCCTTAAAAGTTTGCAGCCTCAATTTTATGAGCTTCAAGGCTTTCTACACTAGACGAAAGGGATAGTACCCCATTAAAATTGGTATCTTATGAGCTTAAAGCCTTCACCAGCATTTTAGGAAAGGAGAGGGTTAAAAAAAAAAATCCATGGTTTCAGAGTATAATCTATAAATGGAAGAAGTAGTCATTATCTTTTGGTTCTGGTTAAATAAGGAAGACCAAATAGATCATTGTTGGTCTCTTTGGTCCCAGTTTCTGAATATGTATTTTTTATTACACAAAGGAAGCACAACCAGGCGTAAAACTTGATGTGTTTAGAACTGTCACAAATAGTGGAGTTTTAGAAGTGCTAAGTGGAATGAGATTTTTTTCTTTAGTTACTTTAGCAAACGTACATGGGAAAAAATGAAAAAAATATATTGTGAGACTGCTGTGTTCGTCATCTATTGGTACAGAAGTGGCGTGTAACACATCTCTCCAAACTCCGTGCTATTCAACAGGAAGTTTTTATTCTCACACTTCCACATCTGCAGGTTGGCCAAGGAGCTCTTTTCTGCAAGTCTCTTTCTGGGGCCCAGGCTGGTGGGGGCGTTGGTAATTTAGGGCAGGTTCTCCTGGTGGTGCAAGAACCCAAGCTCCCAGAGGGGCAAGCAGGTAGAGATGTAGACAGATAAGTCTTGTCTTGGAAGTGACATGACACTGTCATTTAGACACATATCCAAGACATGTTAATGAAGTATATTTCTCCCACCTTGGTTATGGGAGAAGGAGAGAGAGATATTTGCCAGAAAAAATTTGAGTCCATACCCACTACTATTTGCTATACCTTGTAAGGTCAGAGTTTCAATGATGAACAAGATTGATAAAGTTCTTGCACTCAAGGATCATTTATTATTCTTGTTTCAGGGGAGCAGGGGTGGAGGGAGAAGATACTAAACACAACAGCAAATACTGGAACAAGATAGTTTAGATAGTGGGTGAGATGATGAGGTAGAACATACTGCCTGAAATGTCATGTAGATGTATTTTACTTTGTCATTTGTTTAGAGTTCTTTAAGGTTGTTATTTTTTTCTTCCTAGTGTGATATCGCTATAGTTTTATAGGGCTTGGCAAATCTGAACATTGGTCTGTGGTCAACGTGGTGGAGGTTTTCGTGGTTTGGATCTTGTATGAAGTTTCGCACATGCTGGTCAGAGGAAGTGAGAAAGTTTGTTGCCAGACCACGTCCATCAAGGCCGAGGTGTGCACTCATGCACATTTTTAAGTCGTCCCTGGAGCAGAAACTATTCTCTTGAGAGTGTCAAGGGCTGGAGGCAACATAATCTGCGGGATGTAATGTAAAGATCCATCTATATGCCAATTAAATTTCTGCCTTCACTAAGCATATTAGGAACCAGCAGGCTGTTTGCTTTTCAGGAGTGAGAAGTTGAAAGTTGAACACCCAGCAAGGTGTGTCCTGGTGATGGTGTCATTTGATGCTGCGTATGGCCACACATGAGTTGCTTAAGCAGCAGGCATGTCTTGGTGATTAAATCTTTAACCCTGGCTGACTGGGGCCCTCTCTTAGATTAGGGTGCTTGTACTATCAGAAACACCCCAGAAAGAATGGTGGAAAGCTTCCTGAGTTCCCAGCCCCTTCCCTGACTGTCCCAGCTGTCAACACAAACTGGAGTGTCTCTTGCTTTACCTGGCAGAGAGCTCCCAGCTCAGAACAGGAAATGTGGGAATTCTCCACCCAACCTTGACAGACGGGAGTGGAAAGGAGCAAAGCTAGCGGAAGTCTAACTTCATTTCTGGTTTTCAGACCGGCAGACTGGGAGGGTGACTTGAAGTTGGGAATTTTTTTTTTTTCCCCTTAGTTTTTCATTTATAGTTATCACTAAATATAATTTTCCAGTGATGGAAAATTACGGCTTTTCACTTGCCATTTGGCAGCTGTGCCTGTATCTCTTTTTTAGTTTTTGGTGTATATTTGAAATTCAGTTAAACTTGAATGGGATGGAATTAGGCTTAAAAAGAATGAAGTGTCTCACTGCTAATGAAGGGTTAGGTGTGGTATAAAAAGGCAAGTTATAATAGTAGCTAGCAATTATTGAGAGTTTATTGGGTGCTATGTCCTGAGCAAAGCACTTGACAAACCATTTTTTTTTTTAAACTTCCTAACATCTTTATGAGGTGGGTGTTAAAATTATTCTCTTATTATAGATGAGGAAACTGAGGCTTAGAGAAATGCAGTAGTGGCCCAAGGTTACTGAGCTCATAACTGGTGGGTCCTAGATTCTGATCCACACTTGTATGTCTAGGACGAAAATTCATAGAACTGTGGTTATTATTAGGAAGCAGATAA
Organism: Muntiacus reevesi; assembly: GCF_963930625.1. Lineage (NCBI taxonomy): Eukaryota > Metazoa > Chordata > Mammalia > Artiodactyla > Cervidae > Muntiacus > Muntiacus reevesi. Next base: position 93,960,046 of record NC_089252.1, read on the forward strand.
AGAGCCTTTTGAATTGTTGTACAGACTCTCGTTACGAAGAACCTATTGCCAGGGTTCACACAGCATGGACTTGGTACTTGGATGTTGAGTACTATGGAAACCAGTGCACTTGAATAATTACAAATGGGAATAGAAGGACCCAGTGGAGCAGTGCTCTCTCAGCTGGAAGAGATTATGGGAGGTTGTTAAGTTGGTGTTTTAGGAATGCGCTTGCTATTCCTTCATTTCCCCTACTCCCCTGACTATAGCTGGAGTAGGATTTGAATTCGTTGTTTGGGGCCTGGAGACACTTCGAATCTGACCCCTTTCTCCAAAAAAAAAAAAAAAAAGCCTGTAAGGGAGCCATCCTTCTCTAATTGCCTACAGGGAAAATGGGAGAAAAGATCGTGTCCTTTTGTTTCCATCAGCTGTGTGGTTAAAAAAAATATTTTCAATTTCCAGTTAACTTGAGCTTCCAGGGGGACCAAACCTGTCTGTCTCTTATTATTTCTCGACTTCCCTGTGTTGGGTCAACTCAAGCCGCTTACCTCCTAATGACTCGTTGTAGTAATTGGCCATTGCCAACCCCTCTGGACAGGCACCATCGAGTAGAAAATCCATCCTGAGACCAGATTGCTGTGTTATTTATGCTGCTGCTTATCTCGGCGCCTTTATGGAAATGTGTTTCTTGTTGTCTGCACCAGGGAGATGCCAGAACTGGGTGACTCATCAGAGGGTCATGGACGGTGCCTTCCGTGTCTGTCTGGGGCCTGCAGTGTGTGAGCCGGGGCAGTCAGTGAGGAACAATACAGTGTTCTCCCCCCACCCCGAATCTTGTTTGTTGGTGGGGAGGCTTCTGGTCCAAGACTCTGTGGCCCTCACTTTTAGCACCAGATTTCTTAACGGTTTGTAAGCATTTCTAATCATTCAACCGTTCTTGTTGGGACTGCCAACTCGGGGGTATACAAGGTGTGTCAGAGACCCTGGCTCCATTAGATAAGATACCACTTTCAAAATAATGAAATGGTTGTTGAATTTGTTCTATGCCCCTAAGTTTTGGTTAGTTTGGTTTTAAAAAGGTAACTGAAACATGCATTCAGGAGATAGTTCAGTTCAGTCTCTCAGTTGTGTTCGACTCTTTGCGACCACATGGGCTGCAGCATATCAGGCTTCCCTGTCCATCACCAACTCCCAGAGTTTGCTCAAACTCATGTCCATCTAGTTGATGATGCTGTTCAATCATCTCATCCTCTGTCATCTCCTTCTTCTGCCTTCAATCTTTCCTAGCATCAGGCTCTTTTCCAATGAGTCAGTTCTTCCCATCAGGTGGCCAAAGTATTGGAGTTTCAGCTTCAGCATCAATCCTTCCAATGAATATTCAGGACTGATCTCCTTTAAGATGGACTGGTTGGATCTCCTTGCAGTCCAAGGGACTCTCAAGAGTCTTCTCCAACATCACAGTTCAAAAGCATCAATTCTTCAGTGCTCAACTTTCTTTATCGTCCTACTCTCACATCCATACATGACTACTGGAAAAACCATAACTTTGACTAGATGGACCTTTGCTGGCAAAATAATGTCTCTGCTTTTTAATATGCTATCTAGATTGGTCATAAGTTTCCTTCCAAGGAGTAAGCGTCTTTTAATTTCATGGCTGCAGTCACCTTCTGCAGTGATTTTGCAGCCTAAGAAAATCAAGTCTGTCACTGTTTCCATTGTTTCTGCATCTATTTGCCTTGAAGTGATGGGACCAGATGCCTTGATCTTTGTTTTCTGAATGTTGAGTTTTAAGCCATTGTTTTCACTCTCCTCTTTCACTTTCATCAAGAGGCTCTTTAGTTCTTTTTCTGCCACTGGGGTGGTATCATCTGCATATCTGAGGTTCTTGGTATTTCTCCTGATTCCAGCTTGTGCTTCATCCAGCACAAGCATTAAATATCCAGGAGATATTTAGTCAGCACTAAGTGTGGGTGCATCACTGGGCTGGTCTCTGTACATCTTGGAGCTTAGTGTATGTGTGCATGCTAAGTTGCTTTGTTTGTGTCTGACTCTTTGCGACCCTATGGACCACACATTGCATGCCAGGATCCTCTGTCCATGAGATTTCCCAGGGAAGAATATTGGAGTGAGTTGCCATGCTCTCCTCCAGGGGATCTTCCCATCCCAGGGATTGAACCCATGTCTCTTATGTCTCCTGTATTGGCAGTTGGTTTCTTTACCGCCGGTGTCACCTGGGAAGCCGTAGTGTATGGATGGGAAGAAAGAGATTTGATATAGTTTCCCAAGTTAAAAGTATTTTGAAGAGGGCAATGAGTTGCTCATGGGATGCTGAATTCTAGAGGACTTTGTGTTGAAAGTGTTCCCTTTGGCTTAACATTTACCATTTTCTGTGTTTGTTGAATTGCCTCCAAGCTGTGGGTTGTTCTCTAGTTTTCATGAGATGATAAACTTCTTGAGGGCAGGCATGGAGTTGATTCTCTCCTCTGAGAAGGTAGAGCAGGCTCGAGATGGAGAGCATGAATCTTGGAGTCAGGTGGGGTTTTGTTCCTTGGTATTTATTAGCTGTGTTGGGAGAAGTTTACTTAACCACCCCAAGATGGGTATGTGTGTGTGTGATCTCTCTCTCTTTTTTTTTTTGGTCCATGCCATGTGGCATGTGGGATCTTAGTTCCCTAACCAGCGATCAAATCCCTACCTCCTACAGTGGTGATGCAGGGTTTTAACCACTGGGCAGCCAGGGAATTCCCTGTGATCTCTTTACAGATCATGTTAACCTCATGGAGTTCAAAAACTGTAAGATGATGTAGCAAGTAGTCTGATAAGATCTGATAAGATTGTGTTTGAACTGCTGAAGGCATAAGCTTGTTTTGATCAAATGTCATTCAATTTGATTAAAAAAAAGAGAGAGAACCTATCAAGGATTGTTAAGGCTATAGTTGTGAACAAATTTCTGAGTTCGGTCTGTGGAACCTAGAACAGGCTTAGCAAACAGTGCCTCGCCAGCATTTGTTGAATGAATGACTAATGTGTGAAGTCTGTTTGGATGGAAGTTATTCTTGGTCAGTAGGTGTTCAGTAAGGGCTTGCTGGTTTTTCTAATTGCCTCTCAATTCCTACCGTGACCCAGCCTCTAGCTACCTCAACATTTGTTCCACCAAAGCAGAGCCACACCCTGTGGAAAATAGGTCAAAAAGCTGTCAGTTTGAAGTGTCAGTGGGGAATCTGACATCAGATGAGTTGCTGGTAAAATCATGCAAAGCAAGCAAATTAGCTTTGTGTCATTATAACCAGCACCTTGAGTCCTGATCCAATGGTTCTCCATTAAGTGGGGGAATTGTTTTAGACATTTTCTGCTTGGAACATCTCAAAATAAAACTGAATGACAGACAGACTCTTGGAAACAGAAGGAAATTTGTGACAATCTGATAAGGTTCTTCCCTTGTTCTAAGTACTGGATCTGGAAGGTGATGATGTTGTCTGGGTTTTTGCTACCTAAAATGTAGTCTTTGGACTGACTAGCAGCTTCAGCATCTGCTGAGAGCTTATTAAGTATGGAATCTCAGTCCCCTTCCCAGTCCTCTGAGATGAGAATCTGCATTTGAACAGGATCCTCAGGTGATGCCTTGGCCCATTGAACGTGTGATGGGAGGAGAACTGGAGAGTTTTGGTTAGATGGGCCTGGTGTTGAAGGGAAGGCAGAATGATGACTGTTAACCTGAAAGTGCTATATAAAGGCAGACAGGACACATTGTTAATTGACAATTAACTTTAGTCACAATTAACTTTGGTCTGTTTTTGGCTCAGTTCAGATTTCATTCAATACATGTCTTTTTATTACAGGGAATGGAGGATATCACTCAGGGATCTGAGGAAGGAGAGCAAAATAGTTGTCCTAAATTATTTATGGGTTGAATGTCTGTGTCAGGGCATTGGTGAGGTCCTGATTCCTTAACTCTTTGACTGGCTTTTTTTTTTTTTTAGAGAAAGGGAAAGCAAGCGGACATTTATGAAACGCCTATTATATGTCAGTTAGTACACGACCCACCTTTTGTGCATTATTTCATTTCGTCATCTTAAAGCTTTAGGAAGATGTAGAGGTTTGAGGAGATTAATTTGATTGTGAAAGTTAAAGTGAAGTTGCTCAGTTGTATCTGACCCTTTTTGACCCCATGGATTATAGCCTACCAAGCTCCTCTGTCCATGGGATTTTCCAGGCAAGGATACTGGAGTGGGTTGCCATTTCCTTCTTGAGAGGATCTTCCTTACCCAGAAATCAAACCTGGGTCTCCCACACTGCAGGCAGACACTTTACCCCCTGAACCACCAGGAATTTGATTGCCCATGATCAAACTTTGCATCTCTTTGGCACCTGAACACTTCTGTGCCATCATCCTGCACACTTTTTTTCTCATGGCTTTGGGATTTATTTTTTTTTTAAACTATTATCAACATGAGATGTAGGGAGGAATCTAAACAAGAAAAGAATCTACATCAAAACATATCTTTGGTCGGTTAAAGTCTTCAGTGTAGTAGTGGTTGGTAAATGTTTGAATTTCATTGCATCAGAAGCAAGCCAGGAGACAGTCAGCTAGGATGAGCTCATGCGAGCTATTTTTTTCAGTTTCCTGGGAACGACAAAAAGTGATGTCTAGTTCTGCATTTCCAACACCTACGTCTCATAAATATACTAAAGCTGTAGAGACACACATATAATGCCATTGAAAGAGAACACTAAAACACATATCTGAAACAGAAGTCCTCAAATATGAGTCATTTGGAAACCACCTTCACAATTTCCCCCCTATTCACATGCTGTTACTGGACTATTAACCTGTTTTTCTGTAACTGAGTCACTTTTAAAGAATTAGATGTGTTTTAGGAGCAAGCTTTATATCAGTTTTCTGTGGAAACCCGTACTGTTTGCCATGAATGTAATGCATCTTAAATACAAGCTTCTGGGCCTGAGTCCTGTTGTCCATTCATTAAAGAGTGACCTGGAGGAGCGGGATGGGGGAGGGAAGCGAGGCACAAGAAGGAGCTGTTATATGTATAATTAGGGCTGATTTGCACTGTTGTATGACAGAACCAACACAACAGTGTAAAGCAATTTTCATCCAATTAAGGAAAAAAAGTGCCATTAACCAGTGTTAGATGGGGAAAAAACCCTCTAGTTCTAAACTCTGGCTTTCTGAGATCCAAAATTTGAAGGACTGAGAGAGAATTAGACAGGAGTAATTTTCTCAAAATGTGACCCACTCATTTCTGCGTGTGTATACCATCGGAATTCTCCTCCTGTCCATTGGCACATGACTGAAGATGAGTGAGTTTTCATGGTTGGAATTCTCTTGCTTGAGCCATCCCTGAGCAAGTGGTTCGTAGACTTTAGGAACATTATGTTATACTGAGTTCACGCTCATCATTTACCCTGTGTGAGGAGGCAGACTGCCTCAAAGGAATATAGCGCCATGGCAGGAACTGAATTTGAAGAATGAAACTTGAAGCATGCATGTGCCTGAGAATGGCTTGATAGCTATGCTCGGCTGGTTTTAGAAACTTCAGCTAAATAAGGAGTCTCTCTTCCTCCAGGGCCGATCTCTGGCAGGCTGCCGTAGTAGGTGGCACCTTCCTCAGGGGACTTGTGGATCTTTCTAAGGCAGTTAGCCTGAGCATTTGGTTTCGATGTTGGTCTTCCATCAGCAACCTCCTTAATCTTTAACTTTTCCTTTTTCTGCCTGTGGTGGAATGCTTACTGAAACCCTACCAGGTATTTATAGTACTCGGAGCAAGATAGAGAACTGAGAAGTGACTTCATTTTCCTGCACTTTGTCATGGTGCACTCTTGTTAACTCCTTCTGCCTCTTGCTGGTTCCTTTTCCTCTGTCTGCTTTTTCCTGTCTCCTTTCTCTCAAGACCCCTCCCCACCTCCATCTTTTATCATCAAAGATCTAGACTTCAGCCATGCTTGAACCACCTTCATAATTTTTTTTCTATGTCTGTCTACCACCTGTACTATTTTTTACTTATATTTTTCTGTTGGTCAGAAACTTTTTACAAGATAGTCTGTTAAAGTCTGTAAAATCCTTGGTTTTATATGATCACTAATATTTTCCAAATATTCATAAAAATGAAAATACAACTGTTAATACACACACACAAAATGTGCCTGGTATGACAAAATCATTTCACGTACCATCCTTGCCCATGTATTTTGGGTACTGAGCTTTGACCTGTAGCAGTGGTTTTTCAGCTGAAGTACATTAGATTCATGTGGGAAGATATTAAAAAAAACCAACAAACTCCCTGTCCCAAGACTTATCAATTAAATCAGAATTTCTGAAAATGGGTTACAAGTAGAACATGTTTTTCTAAAAAACGTCTGTGGTGAGTCTGTTGTGCAGCTGGAATTGAAAACTACTGAGCCTGTGTATTCATTGGAAGGACTCATGTTGAAGCTGAAACTCCGATACTTTGGCCACCTGATGCAAAGAGCTGATTCATTGGAAAAGACCCTGATGCTGGGAAAAAATGAGGGCAGGAGGAGAAGTGGACGACAGAGGATGAGATGGTTGGATGGCATCACTGACTCAATGGACATGGGTTTGGGTGGACTCCGGCAGTTGGTGAAGGACAGGGAGGCCTGGTGTGCTGTGGTTCGTGGGGTCGCAAAGAGTCAGACACAACTGAGCGACTGAACTGAACTGAACTGAGCCTAGAATAGGGTCAAATAGTCTTTCTTTAGTCTCTACCTGTTTTAACTCATGTTTTATTTTATGTCTATGTTAATCTTCTCAAAACTGTGATTTTCAAGACTACTGGTTGTACAGAAATAATTACAGTGCTTTAAATAGTATCTTCAGAGGAAACATTTTAGGTATACAGTTTGGTGATACTGGAGTGAAAGTGAGCAAACTTGGGTTCTAGGCTCAGTTCTCCCATGTTTTAACTTGAGGACTGTAGGTAAATGGCTATATCTTTCTGAATTTTAGTTAAGTGACATAGAGAGACTCATCCATACCCTGCATATCTCCCAGTTCAGTAATGTTCAAGTGAGAAAATGCATTCTTAACATGTGCCATGAAAATATATAATATAATTATGATTGATTCATATTGGTATGGCAGAAATCAACACAGCATTGTAAAGCAATTTTCCTTCAGTTTAAAAAAAATACCAAAAAAATGTGCCATCAAATGTATTAAGGGTATCATGTCTTATAGCTATTATTAATTAGCAAGTCTGGGGAAAGATAAGAAATAGCATAGGAAGAGTATGAGGAGAAAATATTTCACATTAGTGGTGGGTGATTTAAAAAAAAATGACTACTTGCTAATTATAATTATAGAACCTACCCTATATTTTTGCTCTCGGACTGTTCATAGTCCCCAAAATGGAACAGCTGGGCTCATCGTAGTGCTTGAAATGAACAGTGGCTGTTAATTACAACTAAAATAAAATATATAGTCCGGTCTGAATTTGGTGTCTTGAAGTTAGACTCCCTTTCCCTGTACCTCATTGTGTTTACTTGGTTTTTACTGCAGTGGGTTAGCTCTGGATTTGCCCTCATTTGGGGTAGGGTCTTGGAAGTTGCGTGTTTCCACACTGGTGATAGAAGTGTTGCTTTGTTCCAGATGATGGCTCAGACGCAGGAGTGTGGGTGAAGAGAAATATCTACCCTCCCCATCTCCCAGTGGGCTGATGGGTGCTGTATGAATTCTTCCTCTTCCTAGGGACAGTTTCTAACATTATTAGGAACTCAATTATGCCTCATTTACCCTTCAACTCGAAAATAGTTGGCCTTCCTGGCTTCTGGGAGCCATAGGCTAAAAAAAAATTGGATCTTACATACAAACAACAACCTTAAGTTTCAGGACAAGTGGAGATCTGAGTGACTTGGAGAAGCTTCTGAATATTTCTATTACTTACTGATGTAGGTTTCTTTTTTGATTGGCATGCCCTAAGTCCCCATTAATAAGCTCTGGAAAGTTGAGAGGATTTTTGTTTTTCAAACTTAAAAAAAAAGGTATTCAGATAATAACTTACACCTGTCTTATGTTTTCAGTGCATTTTCCGACCCCTGTTCTCATTTTAGCCTTATAACACTATGAGGTAATCAGGAAAGCCATCAGCATCATTTGATAGAAGTAAGTGGTGCTGGCAGTTAAAATCCAGCTTTAAGTAAGCTGGAGTCAGAAGCTAACTTTTAAATTCTGGCTCCTGTCACTTACAAGCTGTGTGACACTGGGCAAATTAGTTTCTCTGAGCCATATTTTGATGGACTGTAAGAATGTAGTATGTGGATGTATGAAGAGTTGAAGGATAACATGTGGGAGCCCTTGTGATTTAGCACAGAATGGCTGCTGCTTCAGTTGCTAAGTCGTGTCCGACACTTTGTGACCCGGTGAAAGGCAGCACGCCAGGCTCCCTCGTCCTTCATCACCCCAGAGTTTGCTCAAACTTGTGTGTATTGTGGTGGTGATGCCATCCAAGCATTTTGTCTTAGTTAATATGATGGGTGTAGGTCAGAGAACTAGTCTGTACACAGAACTCCTCATGTTTGATACTGTGGGAAAGAGCACTGGCCTGAGGGTTTGAAAGTTTCCTTACTAGTGCCGACCAGGCCCTGGATCATCCCTGTGCTCAAGAGCTTATCCTGTCCTATGTTCATATTATTTACATTTAAATAATTACAATTAATTGAATAGAAATCAAATAAAATAATACATTTAGTGCCTTAGTTGCCCTAGCCTCATTTCAAGAACTCAGTAGCCGTGTGTGGCTGGTGGCCCCTGTAATGGGATAGCTTAGCTGGAGAACAGTGGTCCTCAGCCTTTTTGGCACCACTGACCGGGTGTGGAGGAATGGTTTCAGGATGATCCAAGTGCGTTACACTTGACAGAAGGTGGAGCTCAGGCAGTCGTGTGAGAGATAGGGAGCGGCTGTAAATACCGATGAAGCCTCGCTTCCTTGCCCACCTCCTGCTGTGCATCCTGGTTTCAAGGAGCTGCCCATATCTTCTGTCCCTGAGATTCTCCCGACAAGAATATCTTGCATTCCTACTGTGCCACCTTGAGCCTCCCCTGACCCCACTGCGCATAATCCCCTTACGGACTTGTAAATATTCTATGAGATGTTTTATACACTAAGACTCAAAAGATGGTGTGTATGTATTTTGCATGTAGCTCAGCACTTACCCCTAGTCTTGTAAGTGGGGACCTCTGGCTGCCTTCAGAGCTCAGATTCTTAAAACAGCACTGCACTGCAGCACCTTCTGACCTTGTAGGAGTGGACATCTTAATTATGTAACTTAAAATAGCGAAGCAATCTTTTCCCTGCAGTGCCGTTTTGGCTGCAACTGGGTTTTATCTGAAGACAAGCGCCTTCATCTCTTGGCCTAGGCCTCTGGGCATCTGACCTTTTCCTAGTGGCTCTGAGAAGAGCCTAGTGATTTAGGGAGAGGGTTTCTGTGAGCACTTCAGCCTGAGATTGGCTTGGGATTCAGTTCCCTCCCCCTCCTTATCTCTGGGACTAAACTTGGGCAGGCTCCCTGCTCCTTGTCTAGTGCTGGGTATTCCTACACAAGGTGCAGCTTCCAGAACGAAGGCAGATCCCTGTTCTGTTATCTGTCTCCTCACTGTCGACATACTTCAGTCCCAGTCCTGGACAGAGGTCGGGAGACACTTGGGTACTTTCCACCTTGCATTCATAAAGGGAATAAGTGCCAAACAAGCTATAAAAATGATGGTATATTTTAAATATTTATGCCTAATAAATTTGTGCTTTTAATGCATACCTAATATGCTATGTGGAGTTACTGCCATTATTATATGGTTATGGTTTCATAAAAAATATTAATTACTGGTGTCTTAGAGGATGTGTGGTCTGGTAATGGGGCTCATGTGTAAAGTTGTATTGACAGTGATGTAATTTCATTCCTGTCAGTAGATTATAGTCACGTATATCTAAACTCACTATGAGAAAATGTTGGAAGACTGAATTTGAAGCTCCCTGTGACTAAGAGACCCTGGAACTAAGAGCTTGCAAAAGCCTTCATGATAGCCTTGGGACGGCACAGTCTAGCCTATAAAAATTTTAAAAAAGAAAAAGTTTTTTAAGAGCGAGGAGCTTGGTTGTTTTAATGCATGGGGTTTCTTAGAGAAGAAAAATCCAAGCTACCTCATAAAGGAGAACTTGTTTGCTTTCTGACATAAATATTTGCTTCCTTTTCTTTATTATGTAGACTTACTATTTATTTCTCCCCTCTTGCTTTCTGCTTCAATAGCTCCTGATTTATGGACCATTGTTTACTTGTGTTCCCCTTTGAAGTTGTGAAAATTAAATGAGTTCTTTTATCCCAATAAAGCAGAGTACAGTGTGGTTCTCTGAGGTCTCTGTGAAGTGACTTTAAAACAACTGGTGAGCATGGCAACTCTGGGCTTTTCTGTCTTTTAAAATTTACTTACAGAATTTGGATTAAGAGAATTGGAATAAATGGGACTTCCCTGGCACTCCAGTGGTTAAGACTTCATGCTTCCAGGGCAGGGGGTGTTGGCTCAATGCCTGGTCAGGGAATTAAGACCCTGCATGCCAGTGCAGCATAGCCAAAAAAAGAAAAAAAGAAAGAATTGGCGCTGACGAGATTTAGATAGCATGATTTCAAATTTGAATGCTTTTCTCTAAGTACATTTTCTTTTTAGATAAATATTGTGTTTAAAAAAAAAATTAAAGGGTTTGGTGGCCAGTCCTTTAAATAAATCATTTATCTGCCTCTCCCATGTTCTTCTCTTCCTCCCAATTATCCTCTCATTATTTCCTCATGCCCTCATCTTTCCATCACTCAGCATTCCTAGAATGGACGGAAACATTAGTTGGGAGCAGCTACTTTCTTGGGTAACTTTGCCAGGTTATTTAACCTTTCTTTGTCTCAGTTTTCCAGATTTGTAAAATAGGAATAGTGATATTACAGCCTCAGATGATAACTACCATAGGTATAGTGTATAAATTAGTGGGAGGTTTAAATGAGTTAACACATACAATGTACCTGGCACCCAGGAAGTACTAAGTATATTTGTCATTAATATTACTTTTCTGATGTTATTATTAGTCATCATTATCATCATCCTTTAATTCACCTTCTCTCTCATTCATCCAGTATAAGCTGAGTGCCTTCTTAGAAGGCAGTGTGTTAGTGGTTAATGGAAAAATGTGGTTTTGCATTCATGGATGCTTGAACCTAATATTTATTCTTTTAAAAAATTCTGTTTATACCAGGGTGGGAATGCTTAATGGAATTGTTGTGGTCAATTTGCATGTTTGTATCTTCCCCCTTTTAAAATATATAAATATAATAGACCATTATGTAATTTTCAAAAGATAATGCCATTTTATTCTCAGATTGGGATTTCTCTGGTGGCTCAGATGATAAGTTTGATCCCTGGGTCAGGAAGATCCCCTGGAGGAGGGAATGGCTTTCCACTCCAGTATTCTTGCCTGGAGAATTCCATGGACAGAGGAGCCTGGCGGGCTACAGTCCATGGGATCGCAAAGAGTTGGACACATTTGAGTATCTAACACTTTTTTTTCAGATTAATATTGTGGAGAAGAGGGGAGATTTTACTTTTGTTTTGCTTTGGAGTAATTTGAAGTTCTACCTAAGTCCAGTTCTTTGTAGCAGCCCTTGCAACCCACTTTTGGTACTGATGGCAAGCCCAATCTCCTCAGTTGTTAACTATGTCTTGTGAGACTTTTGTAAGGCTGTTAGCCTCTCAAGTTCCATGATGAATTAGATAGCCATTCTCTTACTCTGAGCATGTAACTAAAAGCATGCTGAGTATTGGATGGAGTTCACAGAGTTTCAGGAACATGTGAGAGAAGTTGTTCTTTACATCATCAGTATAGGGAGTGGCAAGTCAAGGACTTGGCAGAAGATAGCATTTAAGCTGAGACTTCGTTCTTGACTTTAGTCTTTTCTGAGAAGAGCCAAAGTGATCACAGTGGCCTATTTGGTAGCCTGATTATTTTTGTCATATTCAAGGATATTGTCAATGGCTGATTGGATCTAGCTGGTAAGTCAGTATTTAGGTTCTTCCTCATTGGAAATGTATGTGATAAACAATTGGGAAAAGTTTGAAATGTCTGTCTATCTGTCTTAATCTCAGTGAGAATTCTTTATGTTTCACATTCTGAAAAGTTCAATGGGATTGAAGGTCATGGAAGGGAGTACAGGACTAATAAACTGTATAAAGGAATGAATACCATGCCTTTTTTCCGCTGGTACTTTGAGAGGCTAAAATAAACTTCATTTCCAGTATTTGATTGTTTATTTACTAACCACCTTTTTGGAGGAAATGTCATATTGTCTGAGAACAATGGGGCTATGATTTCAGACAGTGATTTGGGATAGACCCAATTTGGCTCAAGTTTTTTGCATCTGTGGGTTCAGGTGAAAAGGCTAGTGGCATTGCCGAAAATCCAAGAGAACTGAAAATGGAAAACTAAAACAAAATAGTGTCCATTTTAAGTCTACACCGTGTCTCAGTTTAGAACCATTAGTCAAGAAGGATGTGTTACATGCTGCAGACTTCTGCCCTAGTTAATAGATTGCTGTCTTTCACTGGCTTTTGGATAATCAACTCAAAGGCAAGGGTTTAGGATCAGAGTAGCAAATGGGTTGTCTATGTGGTCGTTGTTTCCCCAAGCCCACGACAGACACAGCTGATCAATTTTGGCACCTTCTCCCACCAAACGCAATTGTGGTTGCAGTTATTCTCAGATTATTAGAATTGGCACATGAAATGAAACTGTGTGTTATTCATAATAATATGACATGAGTTTTTCTATTGATGTGTCCTAGATTTTACCCATATTAAATTAACTTAGAAAATAAAGATCAACTTATCTTAGAAGAAGAGTTAATATTTGCAGAGATCCTTAGGTTCAGATGAAGACATAGGTTCTATAAATACATTTACAACCTATCCTAATTTTATCCATGGATGAGTTGGGGTGTGCATCTGAATCAGGGCCAGCCTCTCCGCTCTACTAGTATAAGTGTGTAATTAAGGTAAAGGGTTTGGAACAGGCCAGCCAGTCCTAAAATTAGCTCTTGCTTTGACGTTCCCCAGGTGCAAATGCATACAACTCAGATTCTTTCACCCTTGATTTAATTTTCTAAGGCATGTGCGTGGCCTTACCAAGGTTGCAGCAAGTTTGGTTCTGGCTCAGATTAGGTAACTGAGGTTGTTTTTCTCTTGTGGTACATAAGTCATATTTGAAGTATCCATTGGAGTTGCAGAAGCTTAGATGCTTGTTTGTCTAAATATTCTTTTAAGGAGAAGTCTTATGTTGCTTGTATTTAGCTTGTGATAGTCCAGCACAAGCTATTTCAAGCTATTTTTGGGCTGATACATTGAGGGTTATGTTGTATTCCTTGGTATCCTTTTTTTTTAAGCGAAGGTAGGCAGTGCAATGCAGGAAGGGGTTTGAAGCTTACTTGTCAAGAGATACCAGTACAGCTACACATTCCCCTCTGGCTCCTTTAGGAGGGAAGCCCTTGGACTCGCTGAAACCTTGGGCAAGTTACATAACTTGTCTTGAGTAAAATGGAGATCATAACAGCACCTGTCTCATAGGGTTGTTGTGAGGATTAAATCAAATGACATAACAGAGATGAGTAAATCCACTGACACATGAAGTTTAAGATGTAAGCAGTTACTCCATAGAGATGGGCTGCCCGGGCAGCATCTAGAATGAAGCACTCATCTTTGTTGCAAAATTTCTGGGGTGTCAAAAGCTCAATAATCAAGGTAAATAATAGCAAATGTAATACTTTTAAATTAATGCAAAAATTTATGACAAATACTAAAATTGAAAATAAACTCAGGGTCTGACCCTGCACACAAATGCCCCAGCCTCATTCTCCCCGTCTGCATCTGGCCCTGGTGGTTGTTCAGATATGCTCTCACCCAGGACCAAGGACTCAGCAGCTCTTTCAGGAATGGTGATCCATTGTACTGACCCACTTTGAAGGCCAGTTCATCTCCAGTCATTAGCACATACTTTCAAGATGGACTCTCTAAAGCCAAGAGTGCAGCCGAATCTTGCAATATTGCTGGGCTCAGTTTATCAGGAGAGACTGACTTTGCATCCTTGGTCTCATCGCCTGGTGCTAGAAACATTTGAGGCTTTTCTTATAGCTCAGTTGGTAAAGAATCTGCCTGCAATGCAGGTGACCTGGGTTCGATTCCTGGGTTGGGAAGATCCCCTGGAGAAGGAAATGGCAACCCACTCCAGTATTCATGCCTGGGAAATCCCATGGACAGAGGAGCCTGGCAGCCTACAGTCCATGGGGTTGAAAGAGCTGGACATGACTTAACAACTAAACCACCACCAGAAGCACCTGAATGATGGAGTTCCCAGACACTGGAGTTATCATTATGTCCTATTATTGCATAAAATATTCACTTATAAAGATCTCTTTAGGACCCCTTATCTTCAAGTGTATCAATGCAGCTGTTCTTTAGAGAGTTGAAGCGTACGTTCCAGTTCCTACTGCTGACCTGGTTTCTAAAAGCAAAATGAGGAACAGTGAGAGACAAGATTCTGGAAGAGGCTTTAATTGTTGCTCATATGTCTCTGAGTATTTTATGTAGTAAAACAGAGATCCTGCCATTCAGTTCCCTGAAGTGAAGAGAGCTAAGAGCTCTGTAAGTACATCCCCAAAGAAGCTAATCAGGGTTCCTTGGGGTTGCTGGGCTACACTGCTTTGAGGAAAAATAGCACAGCCCTGAAGAGTACAAATAGCTGAAACCACACATCCCAGTGAGCTTCCAGCCACGTGCTCCTGAAGGAAACCGTAGTTAACTGCTAGGAAGGTTTTGTTGGATGGCATTTTGATTAAGCAGCAGGCTACTTACTTCCCAGCCCTGGGAATGTGATCTCTTGAAGATAGAAATACTGTAGTCCGCATAGGAGCTAGAGGAGCAGCAAGGGCTTGTAGGCTGAGGTTATGCTTTGTTTGATAGATTACTGTAAAAAAAAATTGGACTGGGTTTTTCATGTTCAATTCTTACTTATTATTTCAGAGATCTTGAAATCTCTGTAAGTTGACTGTGGCAAAAACAACAACAAAACACGAAACCCCCCAAACCTGGCTGTTGTCTCTAAAACTCTTTTTTTTCCTGGAATTTAAAAAAATTGAGTGAATTAAGTAGCTACTTAGGCCCTTTGGATGAAGAAAGAGATGCTCTCTGGATACTTAAAATTGTTGCTCTGTGATTGAAGAAATTTATAGCTGAGTCACCCATGTTATATTATTTCAGATTGTACCTGGCAACAGAGAAGCTGAGTGCACTGTGGAGGCTGGCAGTATTTGGGGTGATGGGGTAGGAGATGAATTAGCTCCCTTCTTCTAACCCTTTTCTTCCCAGCATCCAGCAGTGAGTAGAACAGAGAAGGTCTCTGCTCTGACAGGAAGGCAGCAGGATGTGATGATGGTTAAGAGTGTGAATTCTGGACCCACACACTTCTGGATTTGAATCCTAGTTTTATCCCTGAGTAGCTGTGTGTCCTGGGCACAGTATTTAACCTCAATGTGTTTGGTGTTCCCATTTGTGAAATGAGGAAGAAAGTATTGGTTAGTTGCCTTATGTGGTTGTTGAGAGAACTGAGGTACTTAGAACTATGCCTGGCAACCTAATGAATTTTATATTCAACATCAGCCTTAGTTTTTTATCAACTGCTGTTATTATAGAGCTTGTTGCCTTATGTGTACCCACATAACAGGCAATAGACATGTTAATGAGTAAATGCAGGCAAAAATAACAGCTAATGATAAGAGAGAATGGGGTATGCAGTATTAATTCCGTTGGTTGGGGAGGGCTATTCTGAGAAGTTGATACTTGAGGCAGGACCTGGATTCTAAGGAGTCTACCTCGTGATGATCTAGGGGAAGAAGGAGCAGCACCACCAAAGGCCCTGAGACAGAAAAGAACCTACTGAGCTTGAGGAAGCGCTGCAAGACCAGTGTGACTCAAAGACGAGGTAGTGGCCATTGCACGTAGACCTTGGAGGTGAACTTGGATTTTACTGTAAGGGTATTGTAAGGTGGGTGTCCAAATGAGCAAGGTCTTGACCTGGTTTTGGAAAAGCTGGAACCTGTACCTGAGTGTGCTCTTAGAATGAAGTCAAGTGAAGTTGCACACAGGTTAAAGGTGACTGTGACACTGGCAGTGATGCTGACAACCTTTGAAGCATGTCATTGGATGGAGGAGAGGTCCACAAGGGTTAGAGTCTATGATGACCTCTGGTCTCCCTTCCAAGGCTTAGATGCTTAAAGCACAAATTAAATGGAAGGAAACCCCATGTTACTACCATCTTTTATAAATAAGTATTGAACATCACTAAAAAGGGCCAAGGTTAACTGTTTTAATTGACATTTAGGTTTCCTGAAATTAGAATTTGAATGATTGCTGGAGTGGTTTCCATTTCTTATTAACTTGAAATATTCAAACGATTTCTGCTTGAAAATACCTGGAAGAGATACCACAGAGGATGAAGGTGTTTTTTGAAATGCCTTCTGCCTTTGTTGCTTCTGAGCAAAGCAGGTGTGAAAGTGTGTGATCTGAATTAGGGCAGGTAATAAAGCGTCTACCAATTTAGTATTACAACTTCTAATGCCTTTTCTTGGTTTAACTGCTCTTCAAGCTAAGTGTGTTTTGATTGATTCATGTATGTAATTGAATTTGATTTAAAAGACTAACAGAGTCAAATTCAAGAGTAATTAACTCTAGAACATGATCAAAAGTGTTTTACCATCACTAAACTCAGTGGTGAGAAATGTCTTTTATATCTTTTTTTTTTTTTTTAAAGAATTGGTTAGTTGATTTTTGTGTTAGTTTCAGGTGTATAGTAAAGTGATTCAGCCATACATACATGCATGTGTGTGTTTATATATGTATGTCTATATTTTTCAGATTCTTTTCCATTATAGGTTATTACAAGACACTGAATTTAGTTTCCTTTGTTATATGATAGCAGTAGGTCTTTGTTGTTTATCTATTTTATATATAGTAGTGTATATCTGTTAATCTGATGCTTCTGATTTATCCCTCCACCACCTTTCCCCTTTGGTCACCATAGTTTATTTTCTATATGTGTGAGTCTCTTTCTGTTTTGTAAGTAAGTTCATTTGTAACATTCTTTTTCAATTCCACATTGAAGTAATATCATATGTTATTTGTTCTTCTCTGTCTGAGAGACCTTAAGAAAATCTTATCATTACCTTGTGCATGGCCTATGTTTTTAACCCCCCTCCTCACTTCGAAGAATAGTCATGAACAATAATTTCCATCATTTGAAGGTGTTGGTGATAATTTGCTTTACTTATGAATATCTTACTACTAAGCAGCTTTTACAATATCATCTAGGGTCATATATGGGCTGAACTGGGAGGGGCAGCAAGGGGTTGCAGCCCACAGAAAGACGCACGATTGAGGTTACCAAATGCTTCTGGCTCTTTTAGCATTTGCAATAGAACTTTGGTGTATGTGTGTTTGTGCGCTCAGTTGCGCAGTTGCATCTGAATCTTTGCAACCCCATGGACTGTAGCCCACGGGCTCCTCTGTCCATGGAAATTTTCCTGGCAAGAATACTTGAGTGGGCTGCCATGTCCTCCTCCAGGGGATCTTCCTGACCCAGGGACTGGACCCGCGTCTCTTGCGTCGGCAGGTGGATTCTTTACCACTCTGCCACCTGGGAGCTCCGGAATATTGATGATATATTTGCAAAGAGTAGTTTTGAAGGTACCAGAATAGGAAGCAGCCATAAAGACTGCCCTTTGGGAGAGAGACCATCTTCATCATTCAACAGTAAAACTGAGTTCAGCCTGGCGTTTGTTTCTTCTTAATTCCAGATCCAGAGGGGGAAAAAAAAGATTTAAAGTACTTTGTATTAATGTATGCTGGCCTCTGCCACCATCCTCTGGAAGCATTTAAAAAGAGGAAGAATGTGCCACATAAGGATACTCGGGCTTATCCAGTCACGGAAGAAGAGCTCAAAAACAAGAGTCAACATTGGTCAGTTATGACTTTATTTTAGTTCAAGTCTGAGTGACATCTGATTATAGACAAAGAAATAGAGGGAAACTGGTGCAAAGCTTTCAGTGATGTAAAAACCATCTTCCAATTCAGACTTGGGTAGTAAGGCATTCTAGAAAAGTGTTTCCTTCTATTTTATGCCTTACTTAAAATGTAACTTGTTTATACAAGGTCTCAAAATGACAGCTTTGTTTTGTGGTTTAGATTGTTTCTTCATTTATATCTAACCTGTGCTCCAGAAAGAGCGAGATGTGATTTGAGACATCTGCCTTTTTGGCATTGATGTGTTTGCTGAGTTAAGTTTTGAGTTTTTAGAGTGAAAACCACTGTTGCCATGAGTTGAGAGTTAGCAGGAGCATTTCAGTCACTTTTGGATCAGAAGAAAATTAAAGTTGACATTGCTCATAGATGGTTACTTTTTCTTCTTTATAGGTATTTCCCGTTTTGGTTTTGTAACATAATGTGAATGCTTTGTGTAAGCTTTTGCTACTGTACAAAAAGAAATCTGCCTCTGATGCTGTGTTACTTTGTCAGCCTCTGAGCTTGGCTCAGAGATTTAGAAGAGTTGATGATTTCAAACTTTACAGCCTTTAGAATGTCCCTCCATGATTCCAGGTATTCACACCCTTGTGCAGGACTGGCCTGTGTGACCCCTAGCAGAAGTGATGGTGCATCTTTATAAAAGCCTGCCTTCTTTCCTCAGCATTTTTTCTCTTTCCTTCTCTCTTGGGATCCCTCACTCTGGGGAAATCCATGTTGTGAGCAACCCTGTGGAGAGGAACATGCAAACAGACATATGCATGAGCTTGGAAGAGTATCCCCAGACCCAGTCAAGCTGTAGATGACTGCAGTCCTATTAATGTTTTGACTCCAAGACTGTGAGAGATCCTAACCCAGAACCACCCAATTAAGCCATTTCTGGTTTCCTGACCCACAGAAACTGTAAGAAAAGAAAATTTTGTTGTTTGAAGCCAGTGCATTTGGGGTAATTTGTTATACACGAATAGAAAACAAATACAGTCTAGTAATATAAGATTGGTTAATTTATCCACCCATGCATCTGCCCATCCATTCATCCATCTGTCCTCCCATCCCCCCTACCCATTCCACCTACTTTATCCATACATTCATCCATCCATCCAACTCTGTGCTTTCAACAAATATTTGAGGAGTTACTCTGTCCTATGAACTATACTCAGTGATTAGAAAACTGGAGTGAATGCCAGAATCAGTGTTCTCAAGGAGTAAAAATATCTAGTTTTCCCCATTAAATCAGAGTGGAATACTACCTTTCCACTTTCCTAGGATTAATTTTTTTAAGATAGAATTAAATTTGACTTTAAAAAGTGAATAAATATTTAAAGGAAATTCTTGTTTTTTCTGTCTTTCCTTTTCTATATTCTTTATGCTACTCAAAACAGGTAACAATATACACTGCATGCTAAGTCAGTTCAGTCTGTTCCTACTCTGTGTGACCCCATGAACTGTAGCCTTCCAGGCTCCTATATCCATGGGATTTCCCAGGCAAGAATACTGAATGGGTTGCTGTTTCCTCCTCCAGGGGATCTTTCTGACCCAGGGATTAAGCTTGAATCTTTATGTCTCCTGCATTGGCAGGTGGATTCCTTTAGCACCACCTGGGAAGCCCATAATAAACATTACTTTAAATCTTACTTGGTTTACATTATAAAAATGAATTTTAGATGAAATTAGTGCAAACTATATGGCATCAGTATTTATAAGTTGTATATAATGCTTTGATTGAATTATTGATATGCATTGTTTATAATTTTCCCCTGATTATATGAATGGTTCCAAAAATAAAAAGTTACTAAGGAATTTCAGGAAGAAAATGTGATTTGAGCCAGATTAATACATGGGTGCGTGCTCTGTCATGTCTGACTCTTTGAGATCCCATGGACTGTAGCCCGCCATGCTCTTCTATCAATGGAATTCTCTAGACAAGAATACTGGAGTGGGTTGTCACTTCTTCCTCCAGAGCATGCCAGACTCAGGAATCAAACCCACGTCTCCTGTGTCTCCCGCTTTGACAGTCAGATTCTTTACCACTGAGCTACCTGGAAAGCCCCAATTAATACTTAATAGTAAATACTATTAATAATACTGATTGGAGTCCTTTCTCTATGCCAGATTCTGTGCTAAGCAATTTATACACATTTTCTTTTAGTCCTCAAAAGGTATTATAATTATTATCCCTATCTTGTGGATATGAAACTAAGATGTAGAACAGTTAATCAGTGTGGAGTCTAAAGATCAGTAAGGGTTGGGGGTGACTTTCAGGCTCAGGTCTCAAGATCTTTGCTGCTCCGTTCCACATAGATGTGTGTGCTTGTATACCGACACACAGCGCCATGCTACATGTTTCAGGAGTTTATGGTTTTTGCAGGGTACTCTCAGTTGTCCTGTTTTCTATGTGTAAACAGAGCCCTTACAGCATGATTTGGCCAAATTTGTATCAGAATATCCTGGAGGCTGTAATAGAACTGTAAATGGAAATTTTTTATTGAGTCCTGTGCAGCCTAAAGGAACTCTTCCTTCGTAAAGATGCTGGAGTTGGGGGAAAAGAGAGAAAGAAGCATAGCAGATTGCAGTTCTCATGAAAACTTACTTTATCTCATTAAATTTTGATCACTGTTAAGAGAGGAGGCTGAGATGAGTTGACTAATGCCTCCCGGAGGAGAACAAGTCCCCTTACCTTTTGTCTTTAGAAAGCTGAGTGTGTCACCCACCTGGAGGGCAGTGCACTTGGGAGGGTGTTCTGAGATCAGGACTGGAATTAATTGGCCCTGGCTTAAATCTAAGCACCACTATTTTTACCAAGTGTATGACTTAAGTCAGAGGCCTAAGCATTTTTTAGCATATTTTCCCATATATAAAATTAGAATAATATTAGCATACTATTATGTTGTTCTGAGGATTGAGTAAATGCATATATATATGTGTGTTTAATGAAATGTGTTTAATAAAAGTTGACTGTTAATAGTTTAACATAGGGTCGCTCTTCTTTTCCCTTTCTTCCCCTCTTCGTCATCATCATCCTCATCATTAGCAATGATTTTAGCAGGAATACATGAGATTTTAGGCTGGTTAGAAACTTCAAATAAAAATTAGGGAACATAATGGTTCTAACCAAGTGGAGGTCATATGGTGCTGACTGCCCAGGAGGTTACATAATAAAAACTGAGTTTTGAGGAATACTTTTAGTTAATTTACAATTTAAATAAAAGAAAAAATGCATATGCATATGGCATACACATAGGGCAGTGGAACATTACTGCATCAGGAAATACTTAAAATTGCCAGCAAACCCCCCTCCCACCCAACTAAAAACCAAAAAACTTCTAAAAATAAAAATAGAAAAATAAATTTGTCAGCGAAATTTCATCTTTTGGTAAACATCTTTCTAAAGTATTTCTGTTCTGTCCTTTTTTTTTTTTTTTTAACACTAGTTAATGTTTTGAATTTAAAACAATATGCTTTGTGTCACAAATTCCTCTTGTAATAGTTTTCTCCTTTCTTCTTTTTTCTCTGTTGTTAGTACGCGTTTCTCCTCCATTCTGTCTTGTGTCCCTGGTGGTTTTCCAAATAAGAAATGGGTGCTGCTTTGCCCTGTGATGTGACAGAATTTGGGACCTGCTAGAGGCTGTGAGGACGAAGGGGGTGGGTGTGGGAAAACTTTGTCTTAATGCATTCTCTCTTGTGCCCTAGAATCAGTCTTTCTCCTAGGTACTGTTCTTCTTATCCCCCCGATCGAATCTTTTTCCATTTGCCCTTGAATTTTTCTTCTGCTCCTTCTTGTATTGGTGCAGTGTGATTATTGAATATGCCCAAGGGTGAGCTTGGGGCCCCGAAGCATTAGAAGTTTGCCTCTTGGAGAAAAAAAATCCAAACCATTCTTCCTCCTTCGGGCAGTTGGTGCAGAGGTGAAGGGAGGCTGGAGTAGAGGTGGAGCTCTTGAAAGCCCAGGGAAGCACATCAGGCAAGAAACAGAAAAACTTGCTCCCAGCATCTCTGTGTTGTGAAAGTGATGGAGCATTGGAGTTGGCTTCACAGATCTTCGTGGATGTTGACAGGGCTCAACATCCTTGAGCCTTCCGATTGTTCAAGGTTTGGTTTCTTTGACTTGCATCAAAACATGCACTTGACTTGGATGTGAATTTTATTTCCTCCTTGGGTGAAGGGTCTTGGATAGTACAGTCTGTTGGCTGCCAGCTTGGAGTGACTACCAGGGACTGCTGAAAGGAGAAATTTTGAAAGGAGAGTGCTCAATGAAGCTTGTGCTTCAGGGAGAGTTTCAAATTAGGTCCTTTCTGAATCAGATGGTCTTCTCGGATGATAATGCATTATGAGAGGTGCCAGGATTTGTTTTCTTCTGATTTTACACCACTTAAGACTAGAAGCCACAGGCCCTAAAGGAATGAAGCACACTTCTACATTGGACTCACCTTGTTCAAAACTCTGAGACCTAGTGGGCCTCCTAAATAATTCATAAAAAGTTTATAGTTCAGCACATTATATTTAAAATAACCTATATACGTATAATTCTAGAATGCAACTCCTCCTAAGATACTTTTGGCAGGTACTCATTGATGATTCTCTTGGTGGTAAAACCATGACCACTAAAACTCTTTGCATCAGGTACCTTTTGGTATAAACATGCTGTGTAACAAACTGCTCACATATCCCATAGCCTGCAATAATAACATGTCTTTCTCTTGGTCACAGGTTGGTGAAGTGGCTTTAAGTCAGGCTGTGGGTTAATAGATCTTGGCTTCAGAGTGTGGGGTTGGGTTAGGATCTGTTCTGTTTATTTCCTCTTTCTTTGACTAGCAGCTACTCTGGCATTTTCTTCTGATGGTGCATCAGTTGAGTGTGAGAAGGCAAACCAGACTGCAAAGTACATGGAAACCTCTGTTTGTGTCTTCTCATTCTGCCCAAAGCAGATCGTGTGGTCAGATCCAACGTTAATGGTGCAGGGAAATATACTGTATCCATATCAGAAAAAAGAAAACTATAAGTTTACAGGGGAAAGGGCATGGATGTATAATTTCTATGCAGACAGAGCATGAAGAATCATGAGGCATGGTTTAGTCCACCATACTGTGTTAGGTTTTGTAGGTCCATCCATCTATTCATCCATCCATCTGTCCTCCCTCCTTCTCTTTCTTTCTTTTTTTTTTTTTGTGGTAAAATATATATAAACCTGGGCTTCCTGGGTAGCTCAACTGGTAAGAAATCTGCCTGCATTGCAGGAGACCCCAATTTGATCAATTCCTGGGTTGGGAAGTTCCTCTGGAGAAGGGATAGGCTACCCACTCCTGTATTCTTGGGCTTCGCTGGTGGCTCAGACGGTAAAGAATCCGCCTGCAATGTGGGAGACCTGGGTTCTATCCCTGGGTTGAGCAGATCCCCTGGAGGAGGGCATGGCAACCCACTCCAGTATTCTTGCCTGGAGAATCACCATGGATAGAGGAGCCTGATGGGGTACAGTCCATGGAGTCACAAAGAGTCAGACACGACTGAGCGGCTAAGCACAGCACAACACATACATAAATCCATATTTCTTTATGTGGCATTAACTACATTCATGTTTTTGTGCAGCCATCACTATCACCCAGAACTTCTCATCTTCCACAAGTGAAAGTCTATGCCCATTAAACACCAACACCCCATTTCTTCTTTCCTCCAACCCCTGGCAGCTTCTCTTCTATGTAATGCCTCTATGCATTTGATAATTCTAGAAACCTCATATAAGTAAAATCACCTAATGTTTGTTATTTTGTGACTGGCTTATTTTACTTGGCATAATGTCTTCAAGATTCATTCATGTGGTAGCATGTGTCAAATTTTCCTTTCTTTTTCGGGCTGAATAATATACATACACCGTATTTTGTTTATCTAATCATCTTTCAGTGGATACTTGGATTAATTTAATTTTTCTGATTCTTTGTCACTGATTTTCCATTTCCCCCATGGCTGGAGTCATCTGACTTTGCCTAATAATCCTTTCCGCTTCAGACCCTGTGTTCATTCTTGTTCATTCGTTTATTCATTAATTCAGCAAATATTAAGTGCCAGTATGTGCCAGCAGTTTTCCTCAAGCACCCTAAAATTTCTCAATTGACAGAGTTGTGCTCTCCTATTTGGTAGCCAGCAGTTACATGTGGCTATTTAAATATAAATCAAAGTGAAAACAAAATTTTAAAATGTGCTTCTTCACTGGCAGTAGCTGCATTTCAAAGGATTAATAGCCACATGTGGTTAGTGACTACTGTATTGAATGATGCAGATATAAAATAACTCTCTCCTTCTGGAAACTTCTTCTAAACCACAGACATGTCAAAATCACCTTCTGAGTGCAAGATGGCCATATTTTATTTGTCCAGATCTGAGCAACCACCTAGCCAATCAGAGGCCTTCCTCAGCATTTCGGAAAGCAAACTGAGCAAATAATTTAGATTTCTCTAGGTCAATGATCATTTTACTCACAGGAGCCATCTGGCAATGTTTGGCAAGAGTTTTGATAGTCACAGCTGCAGGGACAGGGAGGTGCTACTGGCATCTCATCTAGAGGGTGGAGGCCAGGGGTGCTGATAAACCTCTTACAATGCACAGGGCGGTCCCTGCACCACAAAAGTATATGGCCCCAAATGCTCACAATTCCAAACTAGAGATATGTTCCTGCTCCTGGCGAACTGTTTACAGATGATAACCGATACCTGAGAGACATGTTTTCTGGTATGTAGAAGAAGCTGGTGTCACTGAGAGAGAATGCAGCCGCAGAGATGGAGACCCCTGACCAGGATCCAGTTCCCTTGTTTCTGAGACCAGCCTCTTTCCTTTGTTGGGGTTCTATATAGGACCTCAGCGTTATAAGACTTTCCTCTTTCACCTAAATTCTTTTGGGTTGGGTTTTTAGCCTTCTGCTGCATGTTCCTAACAAGGCAAGTTATTTAGTAGTTCCTTATCTTAGTTCCACCCTGTGTAAACTGGCTCCGAGGGTAAAGAATCTGCCTGCAGTTGTAGGAGACCTGGGTTTCACTCCTGTGTTGGGAAGATCCCCTGGAAGAGGGCATGGCAACCCACTCCACTATTCTTGCCTGGAGAATCCCATGGACAGAGGAGCCGGGTGGGCTATGGTCCGTGCGATCGCAAGGAGTCAGACACGACCGAGTGACTAATACTCTTTCACTCTTATGTCTACACAGAGTAGGCATTCAGTGCAGTAATCTTGTGGAGATGTTTTAACTGCATTCCAAATGGAGTATCTCATTCCCTATGAATGAAGTATTATTTTACATAAACAAACCGTGGGACCTCATCATACTTGACTAGTGACCTTTGGGTTAGTGATAATATTTAACCCTACTTGTCAGATCAAAGGGCATCAGTAAAATGCTTTTTTAAGATTTTATCAACTCAGTAGGCAGTGATAGCACCTGAGGATTCTCTGTCTTACATCACCTGTAGGGACTGAAAGACCTGTATGTACTCAGTGAAAGTGTTAGATGCTCAGTCACGTCTGACCTTTGAGACTCCATGGACTGTAGCCCACTAAACCCCTCTGTCCATGGAATTTTCCGTCTTCTTCCTACAGCAAGAAGACTGCTGTAGATTGTCATTCTCTTCTCCAGGGGATCTTTCTGACCCAGGATTGAACCTGGGTCTCCTGCATTGCAGGTGTATTCTTTACCATCTGAGCCACCAGGGAAGCCCATATGTACTTTAAGGGGGACCTGTGAAATTTTTTTTTTTTTTCTTTTTTTTTTAGACATGCTGCAAGGCATGTAGGATCTTAGTTCCCTGACTAGGGGTTGAACTCACGCTCGTTGCATTTAAAGTGCAGAGTTTTAACCACTGGACCGCCCTGGATGTCCCAGAACCTGTGATTTTTGAAGAAGACTTGAATTTTAATCACTTGGAAACTGTATGAATTAACATGATTTCCCCAAATTGATAGCCCCTAAGATACTTTGATTTTATCCCTGAAAAAATCCACGGCAGAATGCCCACGGAAGTGACATGTTTTTGTCCTGGATATTTTAATCAACATCAGTTAATTAGACACATGCATACTTTTTTCCCATTTATCACTTTGTTGTACAACAGAAATTAACACAACATTGTACATCTTTAATAAGAATATATAGAAAAATATATAGAAAAGAAAATTTATATATATGTGTGTGTGTTACATAAATACATATACATACATAGACTCTATGTAATTTTTTATGTTCTGTTCCTTATTGTTTTCAGTTAATATTTACAACTTTGTCTTAGAGCTGTTTTTCCATCAGTACTGAAACTGGCTTCATTCTTTTCAGTGACTTGGAGTTCGCCCTCCTGTCAGTGTGCCATACATAATTTATTGAACCAGTCTCCTGCTAATGTGCATTACAGTCCTTTCCAAGCTTTGGGTTTTGTAAATGCTGCAATGAACAATACACTCTTGTATCTTAATCTTTATGCATATATAATTATATTTGTAAAATAAAATCCCAGTAGTGGACATTCTGGTTCAAAAGGTAGGTAGGTACATTTTATGTTTCTGTGACATATTGCCAGATTGCCTTTTAAAAAGATGCACCATTTTCTACCTTAACCTGTCTATAGACATGCCTAATATTTCATCCTTGTACTTCGTTATAATCTTTACCACCCTGTTATCCTCTCCATCTCTCCTTCCTGCCCCCAGACCCAGTCTAGAAGGTGAGGAGCCTTCAGTGAAAGGGTTTATCTTATTGAAGTCTGTGGAACACAAATTGCAGGAGCTTTCATGAAAGACACAGACCTGTCCCCTTTGTGAACACTGCCCCTATTTCCTTCCTGGCGGGGTGGGCAATGCCGCCGGCCAGTGGCCCTCTTCCCCTTCATTTGCTGGCTCAGCCTCATCGGTGTGAAATCCCTTTCCTCACTCTTCTCTCTTCATTCCTTTGGGAAGCTTTTAAGAGCTGGTATTCGTCGCTAGCACCCCGAAAGTCCAAATCTGTTCACTTGTCTTGGGTGCTTGCCAGTACTTAAAGATAGGCATGGTTGGACCACTGCATTCTTTGCCCTTTCAGACGAAGTTGTGTCTTGTTTGCATGTACAGTGTCAAGAAACGATTTCCAGATGACTGCTTTGGCCTGGCATCTCCATTAACGCTTTCAGTGGGGAGATGGTTTCTCTAGCTAAGCTGGCAGAAGACCAAGGTTTCCATCCCCCCAGCTCCTCTGTTTCCTAGCCTTCCATCCCATTTGGAGTTACCTGTAACTTGATTCTGTGGCCTCTGGAATTTAATGGGGACATTTAAGAAAAAGGGATTAAAAAAACGATTAATAAAAAATCCTTTCACCATGACATCATTGGCAAATCCTTTTTTTCAGTGTTCTTCCATTTTTGAGCAGGGAACAACATCCTGGGCTCATCCTTACTCCCCTTCCAGTATTTTATTATGAGAAATTCTAAACATCTAGCAAAGTTATAAAAATTTTATAGCAAAGACTCATATGTCTGCTAATAGATTCTGCCCTAAACATTTTACTATACTTGTTTTATTATATCGCTGTCTCCCCATTCATCATTTGAGGCTCTGTTAGTGATACCTCTGGCATTTCAGAGGCATCATGGAATGAGTGTGGTTTGGAGTGTGAGCTGTGAGTTTGAATTCTGGCTCCTCTGTTTGAACCCTGTGACCTTAGGTAAGTTACCAAATCTCTGTCGCCTTGGTGTTCTCATCTGCAAGATGGAAATAATAATAGTGCCGACTTCAGGGGATTTGTGAGATTAAATGCATCAGTACATGTCTAGCATGTAGAACAGGACACAACATGTAAGTCAATTCAGTTCAGTCACTCAGTCGTGTCCGAGTCTTTGCGACCCCATGAATCGCAGCACGCCAGGCCTCCGTTAGTACATGCCATAAAGTAAGTGCTAAGTTAATTTTGACTTCCTGGATGAAAGAAAGAAGCAATAAATTTCTTGGATTTTAAGGAGAAACAACTATGTACCTGGTATTGGGCCAGACATTGTATGTACATCGCCTCATTTTGTCAGGCGAGTGTCTGCTCCTCGGCTTTTGTCTCATCACAACAAAGATTTGGCATGACGGACATTAAAACCCCCCTCGGCATGTCCCAGCTCTCGGGGCTTGGACAGACCGTGTCATAGCTCTCAGGTCTTGAACAAACTGTGCTATAGCTCTTAGATATATCAGTGTTACAGCTCTATTTTATTTAGAAGATAGCAGGAAAATCCATCTTCGAGGCGTGAGGGCATGTCGACCCAAAGACGTGAAGAGAAGAGCGCCCTAGCGCGCGGGAGAGAGAGAGAGCTAGCTTTGGCTCCTCTTTTTATATATTTTTCTCTCCCTGGGCCTGTCCTTTGTAAATTGGGCCAGCAAGGAGTGCTGTTTGTTTTACCTGAGGTTCTCACTCTGGTCCTCGGAACTTCCTTTGTTCTATTTTCGCAGACTTTTCCCTTCCAGGTCTTTTAGCCAGCGCCATTCTGGACTCCTTTTCTCTATTCTAACTACCTAACAATTTGATCCTCAAAATAACCTTAAACAGGTTATCCCATTTGCGGATGAGCTAACTGAGGCCAGAAAGTGGCAGGGATGGGATTTAGTCACAAGTATATCCTATTCCAATGGTTATTATCTGCATGCTTCGCTCTTTCTTTTTTAATCACAAGATGGAGACACTGCTGGAAAGTATAAGGTGGCAGAGGTTTCTATGGCTGAGGAAAAAACTTTCCTTTGAACTCCAGAAGCAGGCACTGGCACTCAAGGTTTTACCACTTTGGTGTGACCTTGAGCTGCTAAAAGTCAGTCTTGCAGAAGAAAGAACTTGCTGTTTTTTTGTGTCTTGTTAAAATTCTTTTCCTTCCCATGCACACTTCCAGTTCTGGGTCCTCCTGCTGCCTGGTGTGCTGACTGACCTTGCTGGGTAGGAAATACCTTGACGGTGTTTTGGGGTACCATTGTATGTCACCCGTTTAACATCTCAGATGCTAGTGTACCTGCTAAGTGACTTCAGTTGTGTCCAACTCTTTGTGACCCTATGGACTGTAGGTTTTTTAATCCAGGAAATCCAGGTCCACCAGGTTCCTTTGTCCATGGGATTCTCCAGGCAAGAATACTGGAGTTTGTTGCCATGCCCTCCTCCTTCAGGGGATCTTCCCGACCCCAGGGATTGAAGCACTTAGGGCTAGTGGCTGGATCCGCCTGCCAGTGCGGGAGACAAAAGTGAGGCAGGTTCCATCCCTCTGTTGGGAAGAGACCCTGGAGGAGAGGAAGTCTGCAGTAAACTGTTTTATGCACACACCTTGGGTAGTAAAGAGGAGATTGAAATAAAGCCCCTAGGCTTTTTTTGTCTTCTCCCTGGAGTTCCTGCCTTCATTCAGATTCAATCCTTTCTGCTGTTCCTCTTAATTCTAGGTGCTAATATGTCTTTAATACCCTTTAACATTTGCTAATCTCCCTTTCTGCTGCCTAGGTAGTGCAATGGTAAAGAATCTGCCTGCCAATGCAGGTTCAGCCCCTGGGTCTGGAAGATTCCCCTGGAGTAGGAAATGGCAACCCACTTCAGTATTCTTGCCTGGAGAATCCCTTGGACAGAGGAGTCTGGTGGGCTACAGTCCATGCGGTCACAAGAGTCTGACACGACTGAGCATGCACACGTGCACAAATCTCCCTTTCTAATTGAGAGGCCCTAGTTTTTAATGACATCATTTTGCCTTGCTTGTATTTGTTTTTGGAGTTACCTTGTTTTTATGGTAACTGATTCTATATGTCTGTTTAGAGAAGTGATAAAAAGTTTACATGTAAGATACGTTTATTTACATAAATATAAGCTGGGTTTTTTTTTTTAAAGTGAAGTTGGAATAATAAAACGGTACTCAATTGTGACCAGATTTGTGAGAATGAGGATGCAAATGATGGTGTTTAAAGAAATACTAACCAGTCGTCAGGGTTTTTTGTCCTGTCTCTTGAAAGTAAATGCTTTGGGCAGAGGGAACATTTATCAGGAAGTTGCTTCTGTTGTGAAGATGCTCAGAGGAAAATGCTCACCCTACATCTGTCTCTTGACTGAGAAGACATGTGCAGTAGGTTTTGGCCTCTCCGGAAGTTTTCAGAGCAAGATTAATTATAATTATACCTTGGAGCTCTGGGCAAGCATGCTTGTTTTTATGAGACAGCCCTTGGTATCATTGGTACCTAGAGTGGTTGAGTTGGATGATGATGTTTTTAACTTCTCCTTGAATTTCTTTGCATTTCTTATGTGTCCGGACACCCAGGAAATGGCTACTATATGTCTTGTTAGTCTTGGGGTGACTTCATAAGGCAGAGGGACATCAAAAAGGGCGTCCTCAGAGAGTGCCCTGAAAGGGAGTCCAGGATAAGCCTCCGGATTGGCATGGTTCTCAGTGATTCTGTTCAGGAGGATAAATGTGTACCCCTGCTTTCAGAATCTGCCTGAGCTGGGTTAGTGCTAAATTATTGAATCATCCTTTGGAAAGGTGGGGATTTCCTGGTGGGTCAGATGGTGAAGTGTCTGCCTGCAATGCAGGAGACCCGGGTTCGATCCCTGGGTCGGGAAGATCCCCTGGAGAAGGAAATGGCAACCCACTCCAGTACTCTTGCCTAGAAAATTCCATGGATGGAGGAGCCTGGTGGGCTACAGTCCATGGGGTCACAAAGAGTTGGACACGACTGAGCGACTTCACTTTGGAAAGGAGGGAAGGTAAGGACAGGATCTAAGCTTTGAAAGAGAAGCAGATGCTCACTGATAAGAAATTGTTCGAATTCATGGACCCTTGAGAAAGGGTGCAAATAAAAAAGAGAGAAACAGATTGATTGGGAGAGACTGAGAGATTTCTAGGTATATAAAGGAAGACTTTTCTTTGCATCACTTGGTAAAAGGGAACCCATGACCCATGCCACTGTTCTGTGAAGAGTTCTTCTTTCCCTTTGATCCACTTGCTGACACAGGGATATGGGACCCATTCAGATTGTCTGGGTGATTTCAGATGAGCTCACTCTACTCCCTTTGCTTTCTCCTTCTTCTTGGTACTGATTTTGACGTTAGTACAGAAGTGACTTTCTCCCACAGGGGTTATGGTATCTACAGGTCCATGGTTTGGCTTCTCCTGAGTTCTGGTGGTCTTCACTTCCCCATGTAGCTGTGCACATATGCTAGGTTGCTTCAGTTGTGTCTGACTCTGCGACGCTGTGGACTGTAGCCCGCCAGGCTCCTCTGTCCATAGGATTTCCCAGGCAAGGATACTGGAGTGGGTTGCCATTTTTTCCTCCAGGGGAGCGTCCCGACCCAGGGATCTACCCCAGTCTCCTGTGTCTCCTGCATTGTTAGGTGGGTTTTTAACCACTGGGGCCACCTGGGAAGACCCTGTGGAGCTGTGGTGGTGGTGATTTAGTTGCTACGTCGTGTCTGACTCTTGCAACTCCGTGGACTGTAGCCCACCAGGCTCCTCTGTCCATGGGATTCTTCTCCAGGCAAGAATACTGGAGTAGGTTGCCATTTCCTTCTCCATGGAACTGTAACTCTTAAGTAATTCTTGGGGGTCAAGTTTCCCAAAAGAGACAGTGGAAGGAGAGTGAAATTCATGGGCAGGGCAGTTATTGGGTTAATGGATTAAAAATGTTTGTTTCTCATTCTACAGGATAGTAGAATCTTGTAGCTGCCTTGCAGGAATATAGTGTGATCTTAAAAGTGTTAGAAGTCCATTCTCTTTGTCTGAATGTCTATTCCTGGACTTGTGGACACAAGGGATGGGAAGGGGGTGTGTGACAAATTGAGAGAGTAGCATTATCATATATCCAGTATAAAATAGATAGCTAGTAGGAAGGGGCTGTGTAACAGAGGGAGCCCAGCCTTGTGCTCTGAGATGACCCAAAGGGGTGGGATGGAGTGTGTGTGTGTGAGGGAGGTGCAGAGGGAGGCGATATGTGTATACATATAGCTGATTCATGTTGTACAGAGACACTAACAATAGTGTAAAGCAATTATACTCCAATTAATTTTTTTTTTTTTTAATGGCATTAAAAGGACCAGTCCTGCCAGGACTCAGGAATCCCACCACCTTTCACTGGGAGCCTGGCTCAGCCACTTCCTAGTCTTCTGGTCTCCGACAAGGTGCTTGAGATTTATGAGCTGCATTGTCTAACATATGACCTTCAGTCAACAGATTTCATTATATACCTACTGTGCACCAGACTCCATGCCAGCTCTTAAGATAAATGAGTGAAAAAGCAGGCAAAGCTCTCTGCCCTCCCGGAATTTTTTTTCCCTTCTCACTTCAGATTATTGTGAAATTTAAATAAATTAGTGCCTGTAAAAGGGTATAAGGCTCTTGTTAAAATTAGAAAATAGCTGTTATCGAGAAGTGATGAAGTGATGAGCTGTCCATTCTATACTGGGGTGTCATTATTTAACAATAAAATTATTGAAAAAATTACTTCATTGTTCTACACACAGTATTTTTTAAAAATTTGTTTTCTTTTAATGTTCTTTTTTCTTTTTTTTGCCTATTTATGAGAGAAATCAAATTTCTCTGCCCCTGTGTCTTGACTTTTTAATTACTATTTTGATGTAACAAAGTCCCTCTTTTTTTTTTACATTAATTTTTATGGGAGTATAGTTGATTTATAGTATTGTGAAAGTGTATCTTCTTAAACAACTGAGTAGGAAAGTTCATCTGTTTGGTATGTGTGTGCACACGTGTGTGCATGTGAATAGCTCTTGGAAAAACTTGAATATATTTGAATAATATAGTTGAGTAGTGTCTGTGAGGAAAAAAAAAAAGCCAAATATGCTTCCTTCTTATCTTGAAACTACTGATTATGAGAAAGATAGTAGAAGAAAAAGAACCTGCTGTTGAATATTATTCCAAGTGATATCACTGAAACTGTCCCAGTTGGAAATAACCTCTTTCAAAGACCTTAGCTGATTTGCTCAGGTGGCTCCTAAGTGTTTAGTTCAAACCAAGCAACTTGATGTGAGCTTCTTTCTTCTTGGCACAATGGAACATTCATGATGTTTATCAGGGAGAAACTTCATTAAGGGAAGCCTGACAAAGAAGGTCATGGGGAAGAGGAATGAGTCTGTTGTTATTGGAAAGCTTGTTTTTTGAAACATGTAAAATTACATAAACAGATGTACTTTTGCATGATCTGTTTGACTCCTGACTATATTGAAAATGAAGATGCTTGTTCTTCATAAAATGCCTTTTGAGGCACAATCTAGGTGCTAGGTCTTCCTTATCTCATTGTTATTTCCAAAAGAGCTCCATTTTAATATTATTGCTTCGTGGTAAGCTGAGCCGTGTATTGAGGGTCAACCATGTGCTGTATATGACTCGGATAGCCCATCATGTGGCCCCTGTGGTCTGAACCATGAGGGTAGGGAGGCAACTGTTCCATCCATGGTGGAAGGACTAGATGGCCCTTTTGCAGATGGAATTCTGCCTCTTTGAGAATGCAGTGTGAAGTGCCCAGCATCTATTGGTAATACAAGGATTTCATGTTTTTTTTAGTAATATGGTGAGCTTATGTATGTGAGTTTTTAGAATTGGTACTAGAAGTTGAGGGTCTTCCCAGGTGGTGCATTGGTAAAGAATCTCTCTGCCAAGGCAGGAGATGTAAGAGATGTGGGTTTGATACCTGAGTTAGGAAGATCCCCTCGAGTAGGAGATGACAACTCATTTCGGTATTCTTACCCGGAAGATTCCATGGACAGAGGAACCTGGCGGGCTGCAGTCCATTGGGTCCCAAAGAACTGGACACAACCGAGTGACTGAGCACATATGATTACCAGCAGAGCATGTATACCAAGGTATTTCAACTGTTAAAGCCAACCATACAGTATGCACGTGATTTTTAAATGTGTTTTTTTTAGTTTTATATTTTTTCTCAATTTACATAAGGAATCTTCAAGACCCTAGTAATTTATTCAGTGCTGACAGTATGCAGTTCATTTACACGTATTCAGGAGCTTAAGCAACTATCTCTCAGGAAGGGATGGGCTGAGTCACTCAGTGAATTCAAAGAGGCAAGGGGAAATGAATGCTGGGCAAGTAGCACTAAGATCAAGGTGACTTTTGTTTCTATAGATCTGTGTTGAATAAGTTTTTGATTTGATCAAGAGTAGTTTTCTATCGTCTTCCTTCTGATGTATCGTAACACGTGGGGATAGCCTGATGCAGGGATATACCAGGTGGCAGACAGCAGTAATCTTACCCTTCTTCGTTCACAGAAGCTTGGTGTCAGGGCAGTTCAAAAGGTTATTCTGGCATTCCATGTATTTCAAAGCAGAAAAGGAACCTAATTTGTCCATTTAGCCTATCAGCATTTGCATGCCTGCTGTGCCGACATATAGGGTGTACTCTGTGCTGAGAGTATGGATGGAAAAGACAGATCAGTCCCTGTCTATCAACAGCTTAGAGCTTAGAGTCAAGGTACAGAAAGTCAGTAAGGGTTATGGGTTATTAACAAACAAGGAAGGAATGCATGTATCTAGAGCAAGAAACTCATTTCTTAGAATTTTTTTCCTCACGGCCATATAGGAGGAAGGTTAAGGAAACTGTATGTAAACTAAGGTGGGGATATTTTAGGGGAGAAGTGAGAGAATGGATGTGGGTGAAGAGTACCAAAAACCCACTGCCCGACACAGTTCTGCTCCACGGCAGTCTTATGTATTAACATATGTGTGTGGACACTGAGATCCACAATTCTAGCTTGAAACCTGGGAGATTTTCCCCTCTGTGGTTTCAGCATAAAATATTGTAATTAGATCATGATTAAGCACATTTTCACTGTTTTAGAGCCACTCCATAGGACAGACCTTCTTTTTTGTTCGGCAACCACAGGGACCAGTGACATCCTAGCCTTTTAGAATTGTTTTGTACTTATTGGTTTGTTGGAAACCACTCTAAAGACTGAAGTCTGTCCACCCATCCCCCAACTCTCTTCTCCAGAGATGTCAAAACCCTCTTGTGGAATCTGTGAAATGTGAACTATGACTTGGTTATATGAGGTTCAGTGAAATAGCTGGAGGTTTTCCCAGCAGAAGGCTAAGCAGAATCGTCTAGACATCACTTTCTCCTTATCTCGGCAAGTCTTTCTGGGAGCTTTTCCACAGGGGGAATCTAGGGAGAGAGGAAAATGAACTTGACTGTCTAAAAACCCTTCTGACTTTTAGATCTCTCCTGAAACTTACCAGGCTGCAGTTTGGTGTTTTGCATAGAACAGGAAGATATTTGCCTTTGTAGTTATTACGAGAGAGATTTTTCATTTATCCATTAAGACTTTATCGAGCACCCACTGTGCACAGATATTTTGCTGTAAGCAATCGAAGATGGACAGAAAAGTGATGTTCTTTGCAGCAAATCAAATTAAGTAGATAAGGATATAATGACAGTTTGAGTAAAGGGCTGATTGTAAAGGAATAACATTCTAAGGGTCTAGAAGATGAAAGAATCTACAGGGGAAGGGGAGGTCAGAGAAAGCTTGGAAGCTGCAAGCTTGAGGCAGGTCTGAAAAGTATCTGGGAGTTAACCAAATGAAGGGACCAGACAAACAAACCACTTTAGAGTCCCAGGGCCTGTATCTCTTGGAGGTACCATGCCCTCAGGGGCTCTTGGAGAGTTTGAAAATGTTTTTTTAAAAGAAATGTGGTTTTATTTTTATTGAGTTATTTAATGACTGCGCTGAGTCTTTGTTGCTGTATGCAGGCTTTTTCTAGTTGCAGCAAGTGGCGGGGGGCAGGGGGTGCTCCTCTCTAGTTTTGCTGGATTGTCTCTCCTTGCGGGGGCATCTGCTGTTGCCGAGCACAGGGTCTAGGGTGTGGGTTTCAGTCGTCGCTGCGCATGGTCTCTAGTGCACAGGGTCAGTGGTTGTGGCCCATGGGCTTACTTGTTCCACAGCATGTGGAATCTCCCCAGACCAGGGATCGAACCCGTGTCCTCTGCATTGGTAGATGAATTCTTAACTGCTGGACCACCAGGGAAGTCCAAGTTTGAAATCTTATTTGTCCTTTGGCATGGTGAGAAGCAGTGCAATTCTTTCTATACTGGCCAAGGGGCATAGTGAGTATTTTTCCTCACTAGGATCATGATTTTTTTTTTTTAATCTCAAATATATGGGCCATATCATACTATATAGAGCCCTGTTGTCTTACAGGATTGCTGAAGTAAGTCTGCCATGGTAAAGATGGCATTTAAGACCAGGCTGGTCTTTTGTTTTCTCTTAGTAGCTGATGTTGAGAATGCTCCGTTTTTACCCTGGCATAGAGGATTTTGTACCAAAATACTAAATGGCTCCATCATTGCAATAAGAGAGTTATACTTTCAAACCCGTGGCACTGTGTGTGTGTGCCCCTTCCTGAGATGGATCACATTTGTATCTCTTTGATACCACAATAAGCAGGCCTTTATTGAATACAAACATGGTTTACA
Source organism: Muntiacus reevesi (assembly GCF_963930625.1). Lineage (NCBI taxonomy): Eukaryota > Metazoa > Chordata > Mammalia > Artiodactyla > Cervidae > Muntiacus > Muntiacus reevesi. The sequence goes on from NC_089252.1 coordinate 93,996,590, forward strand.
ATACTGCTGAGAAGATTTCTCTGTAGAGCTTTTCCTGTGTATTAAGATTATTGAACTTGGTTTAGAATGTCTTAGACATTCTAACCCGCCCTCCCCACCCCCCACCGGTACAGATCTTAAAAATCTGGTTTATTTTTCAAGGATTTATGAATTTCCTTACTTTGTTTGTTTGTTTGTTTTGGAGGGAAGGGAGAGGAAGGTCATCTGAAAAAGAGTCACATAAGTCTTAAGCAGACAGTGGATGAGTTTACCCCACAGGCTGGATCCGGAAATAGAACTTGACAATAACCAAGAAGCTCCTTCTTAGGACTTGCTTCCTTCTCCCCAAAAGTAACCGCTGTCTGGCCTTTGCTCCCCACTGATGAGTTGTACTTGTTTTGGAACTCTGTATAAATGGATTCATTCAGTATTGTATTCTTTTGCTTTCATTTCCTCACCATTATCTTGAGGTTTTCTGTGTTGTGGATAGCTGTGGTTCATTCATTTTCATTTTTGTATGGTATTGTGGAGACAGCAACGTTTACAAGCATGCTTTACTTTTGGTGACATTTATGTTGCTTGCAATTTGGGACTCATGAATAATATTACTGTCACTCTGACCATTGATGACCGTCTATGTCTTGGTGCACGTGAAAAGTACTTGCATTTCTCAGGGGCGAGCCCTGGGGTGCAGCTGCAGGATTAGGGCACTGGGTATGCATTTATCTAATTCTACTAGATAATTTTAAATAGTGTTTCAAGGTGGTGGTGCCAGTCCACATTCCCACCAGCAGTATATGAATTTCTGTTGTTTAACATTCTCACCTATATTTGGTATTGCCATTCTTTTTATTTTAGACAGAAGAAGTGTGCCTACTTTAAATTTTAAAGATTGATCATTCATTGTAGAGTCTAGGTGTTCTTGGTGAAAAGAAATCAGATTTGGAGTCCAGAAACCTTGAATGAATTTTGCTTAAACCCTTGTTGAAGGGACACTGAGGTACTGTCTGAGCCAATTTTCTTAAAGTTCGACCTCTGGAATCTCACAGACCAGGTCCAAAAGCCAGTGGCCAACTTTGTGAACCTACACCATGGCTTGACCTCCGTGAGCCTCAGTCTTCTCGCTTGCAAAATGGGAATAATTTCAAATTCATCACAGCACTGGCATGAAGAGTCTGTGAGTCAGTCCACCAAAAAGCATGTCATTCCTGGCCCATGGTCATTACAAAAAAGGAGCTATGAAATCCTTGTGAGTCACAGGAAGAAGTGGCTGACTACAGTGCTTTGGAACACTCCTATATTTGTTTTAGTTTACCTATTTTTAGGGGAAACAAAGTTATTTCACTCAGCGTGTTGGACGTCAAAACCCAATATATCCTTTCTGGATCACCCTCGCTTGTTTGATGTTGGGTGGCTGTGTGTGTTGTTTTGAAGGATGGCGTGTTTATAGCTCTGCGGGACCATAAACACTCCTTGAGCCCAGGGCAGCTCTGAATTTGTGTGCGGTTGACACCAGGGCAGCAGAGAAGGAAATCATCTTCAGCTTGTGTTTTGACACAGAGGAGTTTTTGTTTTTCCTTTGTCAAGTCTCGGCATCCTCCACCGAAAACTAACAAAACTTTCCAGCCCTGGTAAATATTGTGATGAGCAGTCCTGTGTGGTTGTTTTTTCCCTTTCCTGCCATCACAGGGTGAGCGAGGGTGGCATTTTGAAAGATCAGTCATTGTCATGCTGATATTCGAAGGACAACCAACTGTAGCAATTCCAGAGATGAAAAAGTGATATAAAGAAAAATAGGAACCTTAAGGTAAATATTTCTTTTGAGGGAAACTGGGAGACTTCTCAAGGAGGAAAAAGCAGGGGAGAGTCATGTGGGTTGTTTGCATTCCCTTCCCTAAGCGCCTGGATTTATCATGCTGCCTCTTTTGAGCCTTAGGAGAGATTTTTCCAAGAAAATTGAGCTGTGGTTAATTGAATCTCTTCCCTGTGAGCATGGCCTTCCTCTGCTCTATTTGCCTGGCTGGGGAAGACCAACTAGAATCAAGGTGCAAGCCAGGCCAAGAGGGCAGGTTAAGAGTAGCCCCTCATCTCTCAGCCTCCAAGAGTTTGACTTGGTGGAATTTTGTGTCATTAAGATTATTTTTATTAATTAAAAAGTATAATATACCCTATTTTTTTTTTAACTTCCCCATTACTTTCTTTTTTTAAGAGAGAAATAACTCAGTAAAGAAAAGCCAGACAAGAGACCAAAGAGACTAACCCTGCTGGGTTGTGAGTTGGCACCACTGGTGTGCATCCCTCCACATGGTCTCTTATTAACTCCATGATGTAGGGCAAATTCTATAATTTTTCTAAGCCTCTGTGCTTTCATCTCTGCATGGAGACGGTAGTCCTTCCCTTTGTTACAAAGGTTGTGGCAAATGGGACCATTGTTACCAAGTAACATGTGAGAATTGCAGTTACCTTAGGTACTTGGTATATATACATTCATTAATCCTTACAACAGCCCTGTGGGTTGTGGGCTCTAATCTACAGAAGAGGAAACTGAGGCAGAGAGTGTCTAAGTAACTTGACCAAGCATCACTCAGGTAAGAAGTAGCCGAACTGGGATTTGCACAGGAGGCAGTTTGGTTCCAGAGTTTATGTCTTTGTCACAATATTGCCAGTTTCCCATCATCCCTCCAGCCAGGGTATCCCCATCCTTCACTCTTATCTAGAGATAAGCATTTCACAGGTTGGCATAACTCCTCCTCTGTCATTTGAAGCAAGAACGCAGATCCAAGAAACCAGGTCCATGTTGCTTGTTCCCTGACACTGTCACAGACATTTTTCCAGGTCAATACCTATGGTTCCACCTGGGTCAAAAATTAAGCACCTTGGCAAGAGCTGGCCATTTTAGCCCAGCCTTGGCGGGAGCTGGCTGGCTTTCAGAGAAGCCCAGTTCTAGCTGGCTTGTTGCCTAGGAACTGGCTTTCTTTCCCACAAAGTAGCTTCTGAGAAAAACTGTGGGAAACAAATGACTTCAGAGGTTTTGAGAAACAAAAGTGCAAACTCTAACAAATTTCATCTGGCCCCAAAATGTTATTACCCCAAATCTTGAAAATATTTTCTTATAGGATTATTCCCCTAAGGTTGTTAATCTGAGAACGGGCCAGGCCTATTAGGCCTGACTTTTTGCCCCCTGATATTGGAATCCTGTGTATTTGAGTGCCGGAGTGCGGGGGTTGAGGTAAAAATATTTCTCTGGAGGAAATGAAGTCATTTTATTTAATATTATAGTTACCACTGGGACTCCATCATTTCAGCAAGGGGATGGCAGTTAACACAGCCAAGAAGAAGCTTTTATATTAGTCCAAGAAATCTTTTAAAAGAGAGCAGTAGGTTTTCAGAGCCACAAATATTGATCGATTTTATCTGCCCTAAATATTCTTGATGTAGTTAAATTTTACCTAAGAAGCCTTGTCTTATCTAGATGAATGTTATTGTAACATTATCAGACTCTTTCTTTTAGTGGTTGGCTTCAAAGCTTATACTTTCAGCGTTACAGAGTGGCAGCCTGCTGAATTGTTTCTGTGTTGAGATTACTGTGTGTGTTTGTGGGGGGTTGTTATCTGGCTCTGGGAGCCTAGCACAGCCTGGAGACAATTCTGCATTTGTTCACAGAAGGCAAGAATGTGGCCCTTGTACACCTGCCTCCCTGGATACACCTGTAGAGCTGGTTTCTCTGGTGAATGCTCATGGCTAAGCGCCTGACCAGGCGGAGATCGCGTGGCCCTGGCAACAGTGTCAATAGTGACTGGACACCTAGGAACTAAGGTTTCTGGGTCGTTCTCCTGCTGGTTCAGTCCCGTGAGCATGTGTGTAATCTCTCTTGAGCTGGTGTGGTGAAGTCGAAACTTGGCTTATCACGGGCCTCAGTTCTCCTGGAACGCATTTTAGATAAGAGTTGGAAGAAATGCCAGGCCTAGCATTCTCTGTGCTGAGATACAGAGGAGCTTATTTTTCATCACAGACAAAGAAAGGCATTTGGTTTAATTTTGAAACCTGATTGTGAACAGACTGGAAGGTATAACAGGTGGCCTTTCTTACCTCATCTAGCTTTTTCACTGAGAGATTAAGAAGCAAAAATGAAGATGGTAAAACAAAATGAAAACAAAACCATTAGCTCCCTTGTAATGAGCAGTCTTGAGGTTCCATTGTTTGGTGTTGACCTCACTTTGAAAATATAATAGGCAGCTGGTTTCTCTTGGAAGCCCAGCTGTGTGACCTTGGGAAAGTTACTTAACATCTCTCTGAGCCTCAATTTTCTCACTTTTATTAGGGGATAATACTGATAATACTTAAGTCATAGAATTGTGTTAAGGATTTAGGAGTTAATACTTGGAGTCCTTAGAACATTACCTCACAGACAATAGGTATTGTAGAAGTGTTTGTAAATTAAAATAATCTGGGAGATACTTTGTGCAATTGTGTTTATTAGTTCACTTGCTCAGCCGTGTCTGACTCTTTGCAACCCCCATGGACTGCAGCATGCCAGACTTCCCTGTCCATCACCAGTTCCCGGAGCTTGATCAAATTCATGTCCATCGCTTTGGTGATGCCATCCAACTATCTCATCCTGTTGTCCCCTTCTCCTGCGTTCAATCTTTCCCAGCATCAGGGTCTTTTCCAGTGAGTCAGTTCTTCGCATCAGGTGGCCAAAATATTGGAGCTTCAGCTTCAGCATCAGTCCTTCCAATGAATATTCAGGACTGATTTCCTTTAGGGTGGACTGGTTGGATCTCCTGGCAGTCCCAGGGACTCTCAAGAGTTTTTTCCAATACCACTGATCAAAAGCATCCATTCTTTGGCGCTCAAGTTTCTTTATGGTTCACCTCTCACATCCATACATGACTACTGGAAAAACCATAGCTTTGACTAGACAGACCTTTGTCAGTAAAGTAATGTTTCTGCTTTTTAATATGCTGTCTAGATTGGTCAAAGCTTTTCTTCCAAGGAGCAAGCATCTTGATTTCATGGCTACAGTCACCATCCGCAATGATTTTGGAGCAAAAAAAAAAAAAAAGTCTGTCATGGTTTCCATTGTTTCCACATCTATTTGCCATGAAGTGACGGGACTGGATGCCATGATCTTCGTTTTTTTGAGTGTTGAGTTTTAAGCCAACTTTTTCACTCTCCTCTTCCACTTTCATCAAAAGGCTCTTTAGTTCCTCTCACTTTCTGCCATAAGGGTGGTGTCATCAGCATATCTGAGGTTATTGATATTTAGTCGGAAATGCAGTACTTGGGTGCAGTCTCAAAAATAACAGAATGATCTGTTTGTTTCCATTCAGTATCAAACCATTCAATATCGCAGTAATCCAAGTCTATGCCCCAACTTCTAATGCCGAAGAAGCTAAAATTGAACAGTTCTATGATGACCTATATGACCTTCTAGAACCAACACCAAAAAAAGATGTCCTTTTCATCACAGGGGACTGGAACGCAAAAGTAGGAAGTCAAGAGATACCAGGAGTAACAACTAAATTTGACCTTGAAGTACAAAATGAAGCAGGCAAAGGCTAGCAGAGTTTTTCCAAGAGAATGCACTGGTCATAGCAGATACCCTCTTCCAACAACACAAGAGACGACTCTACACAAGGACAGTGCCAGGTGGTCAGTTATATCAAGTGCCACTGAAATTTCTGTGGGCTTTGTGGTTGCTGAATATTCTGACGCACAGAAATTAATCATTAGATCAAAAGACTAATTTTTGATACTAGGTACTTAAAAAAAATTTTTTTTCCTTTTAAATATACATTCTTTAACAAGGTTCTCCTGTGTGGGACAGGGAATTGTATTCAGTATCCTGTGATAAATTATAATAGAAAAGAATATGAAAAATATATGTGTATAACTGAGTCATTTAGCTATACAGCAGAAAATAACACATTGTAAATCAACTGTGCTTCAGTAAAATTAAAATATATACATTCTGAGCTGCTCTTCCTGTTCCCTTTGGAGGGCAAAAGTATCGGAAAAAAACAAGTGCAAGCGTTTCCTTTTAATATTGGTTTGGTTGTGGTCAAAAACAGGAATTGTGAGTCATGACCTCCAAATGAACAGGAATGAGCCAAGGTAAAATGACATCCTAGGGATAGGGGTCATTTTTGACAAACAGATTCAGGAATTCACCAGGTATTCAAACAACTCTTTTAACCTCGAGTCCATTGGTCCCCACGGGGGTCTATGAGTAAACAACAAGGGGTTTATACATTTGGGTGGAGTAAAAAGTAAGTACATCCACATTTCCCCCCATCACCCTGAACTGAACTTGAGCATTTCCTTCAATTATAAATGTAGGCAACAAACCTCAGCAGCATAAACAATACCCACAATTTTGCCATCAACAGAAATCTTGGAAGATTTAATATGGCATGACAGATTCATTTAAGCTTATCTCTAGTTAGAAATTATACTAGTCATTAGACTCATCACTATTTATTTATGGTTTTTCAGTTCTTTAATTATGAAAATTAAAAAAAAGAAAAGCACAATTATAAAATTATTTTTAAAGTATTTGGGCAATAGTATTTTAGTATAATTTGTTTCATTTGTGAAACCAATTTATTTTATTGTTTCCATTTAATAAAATAAACCACTCATTTTATTTATTTATAAACATCATTCTTAGAAGGGTCCATAGGTTTTATCTGACTGCCCAAGTCCAGACACAGAAAAGATTAAGAGGGAGTTTTAAAGCTGAAAGTTTAGGCTGATTTAAATCTGAAGAGTGGTGCCGTCCAATATAAATATAATGTGAGCCACAAGTAGTTAAAAAGTTTTAAAGCTACTTTAAAAGAATAAAATGAAGTAGATTTAATTACTGTTAATAATACCATTTTATTATTGTATAAATAAAATTAATTTCAATTGGAAGATTAATTATAATAAGTTAATTTTAATGATACTCATTTTTACTGAATCTATTCAGGATATTATCGTTTCAACAAGTAGTCAATATTAAGTTACTAATGAGATTTTTACCTTTGTTTTCATACCAGTCTTTGAAATCAAGTGTATCTTTTACATTTAGAGTACATCTCAGTTTGGATGCTATAATTTCACTGCAAATACTTGCTCTGTGTATGCGTCTTCATACTTGAGTATGTATGTTGAAAAGAATTTAGTTGGAAAAGTAGATTCAGGTGGCTTAAAATAAAATGAAAAGTTCTCCATTAACTGCACTATCTTTTTAAATCAGTGAAGATGACATTTAAAATAAAGTTTCTCTGTCGCACTCGCCCACCTTATAAGTATGTAAGCAGTCCCTTGTGTGGCCCGTGTTCATCTTGTTAGCCCATCTTGGGAGCCAGACTAGATATGAAGGCCTGGGCAAGGAGAAGCAGGAATAGGACTCCAGGGAGACTTCCTTAAGATAACATGCGCTCTTTTGTTCCTTTGTTTAGTGAACCAAGTGCTTGTTTTGTCCTCTCCTTAAAGTCTCCCCAGCACTCTGCCTGTCTTCCAGTAGACCCTCACCCTTCCTGCTCCCCACTAGACCCACACAGAATACAGAACTCTGGCTGGAGCTTTGTGTTTTATAGGGTAGGCATTTCCATTCAAGTGTTGGCTTTTGAAGATCACTGGGAGCTGGCATTTTGTAATTTCCATTCCAACTGGTAGAAGAGGGATTTACAAATTCTTGGAGAGGAGAGATTCTAATTATTTTCCTTGAGCAAGCCTTTGGCATAATAAGGGAGTTAATTTACATCTGAATTTATAGTGGTTATATCTGCGTTTTGCAGCACTCAGTTTTATATTTAGTCTTTTACTTTAGTCTTTACTTGGTGGATTCAAAGCCTATCTTCTTTGACTATCATTCACCAGGTAGGGCAGATGCAGGCCTAGTGTTTTGGTTTTGTGCCCACGTGTGTGTGTGAGTGTGTGTGTGTTTGTGTGTGTGTGTACTGAGATATAGTTATGTATAATATTATATGTTTCAGGTGTCCAACATAGTGATTCACAGTTTTCAAAGATTGTACTCCATTTATACTTATTGCAAAATAATGGATATACTCCCTATGCTGTACAGTATATAATTTTAGCTTATTTTATACCTAGTACTTTGCATCTCTTAATCCTCTGTCTTTATCTTGCCCCTTCTCCCCTCTCTCTTCTCACTGGTAACCATTAGTTCTCTATATCTTTAAGTTTGTTTCTTTTTTGTTGTATTCACTAGTTTTAGTTTTTAGATTCGCATATAAGTAATAACACAGAGTGTTTGTCTTGACCTACTTATTTCACTAAGCATGAAACCCTCCAGGTCCATCCATGTTGTTGCAAAAGGCAAAATTTCATTCTTTTTTTATGACTGAGTGGTATACGAGCCTAGTGTTTTTTAGTCTTAGGAGGGCTGAGAGGAGATGTAAATCCACGTGGAGTTCCTTTACCAGGAAGGTTAAGTGAGGCTCCACATTTTCCACAATTGACTGCAGTTGTTCATGTCTCTCCCTTCCAGGAATGGATCTCTGAAGTTAAGCTAGGCAGTTTCAGCCAAGATTAAGCTCTCCACTTGGGCGGTCTAGCTTGACTTTCATATCCTAACGTGTGTGTCTAATTTTTGATCCTGGATGTGGCCTTTTCATTTCTCTCGCTTAAAAGTGACAAGCTGTGAAAACATTGTGAATCAATAGAGTAGCTAGTCCCAATCTGGTTTATTGTTTCCTAGACATAAAAGTTTAAACATTTGAGGTTTAGATGGATATGGAAGGCAGTCAGATGCTGTTGGTAAATGAATTCTGTACTCCTGGGTGTCTTTGGCTCTTTGAGAGAATGTTGAACTCTTTGGGACCTTAGAAACCTAGAAGCATGTGCCACCCTTCAACTGAACTCTGGGCCTGCATGTTGATTGTCAGAGTGTTTCTAGGGCTTCTGAAAGAGAACCAAAGGCACATTTCCTGCTTTTGGGGACCTGGAGTCGTTAGTCTTGGTAAAACAAAGCTGTAAATTTGGATAAGCCTAAATGATGATTGAGACAGAAGGTACAATTGTCAGTGGATTCTGTTTTGTTTATTTAATCACACACCTAACAGAAACTTAGGAATTTCCAGCCAAGCAGCAGTAATAACATCAGAAACAACAGTGGGCATTTACTGGTTCATTCAACAAGTGTTCAGTGGGTGTTTCCTATGTGTCAAGCACTGTTCTAAAATATAGCTACCCACACAATGGATGCAGAGTTCGCTTGCGTTTATTGAGCAGATGTTGGGGACGTATCAGATGTGACACAGGCACACTTGTACTTTAACAAGTTGGGTGACTAAAAATTTATAGCTGAATGTTCCACTGCTATGGAAATGTTCTCAGGAAGTGGCAAGTGCTTGGAAGAATATGGAGCCGTAAGTCTGCTGAGTGTATCTGAAGGAGTGACATTTGCCTTCTTTTCTCTTCACTTCTTCACTCTGTTCTTGTCATCTTCTTAGGTTGGTTACTGGGCAGTTGAAGGAGACTGGAAGAGTCAGTTCAGTCCTTTTGCTTTGGGACGTGAAAATTCGGCTGCATGGTTCACAGATAGTGTATCTCTGCACTAGCTTCTTCATTCATTGCAGAATTTGTTTCTTAGTAAATCTCTTGTGAGATTTTATGATGCTAAAATCAAAACAAGTTTTAGATTGTTCAAACAATTTGAAGCAGTTTAAATTTTAGGTAATTTAAATAGTTGCTTAGACGTTATACGTCGGCATGAATGACTTGAAATGCTTGAGTTGAAGAGGAATGTCTTTGCTTGTGATATTAAGGGATTTGTTTTACAAATCTATTGAATAAGCTGAGCCAGTATGAATTATATTCTTATCTTTTAAAGGAAAGATGTCCAAAGTTCAAACATGGGTTTTGAGTTAGTCCGACTGAACTTTCCAAGAATTTTGAACCTCTTGGGTTTAACACAAACTGAAGTTTAATGAGGCTGACCCAGGTGACTTTTAATCCTGTTTCAAAGTTTACCATAGCTCTGCTTGAACACTTTGAATTTTATTACAATGAAAGGGCAAATTACTGAGCATTTTATTCAGGCTGTTGCAGTAGGGAAAACTTTCGTTAATGAGGAAAGTCTCAAAGTAGAGAGAGAAAACTCGACATTTTATAGAACAAGAGAATCACTGAAGGAGGGCCAAGGGCGGTGGGTCTCATCTCAGAATATTCTAGGTCTTTTCCTTTTGCCCTTAAAGAGGGGGTATTATTGAACTAGTCTTCTTTCCTTGGGCTTAAAGTTCAACCTGTCTTAGGACACTGGGCAAAGTAGTTTTAAAGAGGTACCGCTGGTAAAAGCTTCAATAGTTAATCAAAGATGTGCAGTTTATAATTAGTGTTATTTGATCACAATAATTTCATGATAGCTTGTCTCAGTGTAGTCTTTTGGCGATTTTAAGATATAAATACAGGATTTTTTTATATGGCCTTCCCTGATGGCTTAGCTGGTAAAGAATCCGCCTGCAATGTGGGAGACCATGGTTCAGATTCCTGGGTTGGGAAGATCCCCTGGAGAAGGGAATGGATACCCATTCCAGTATTCTGGCCTAGAGAATCCCACGGATTGTATAGTCCATGGGGTTGCAAAGAGTCGGACACAACTGAGCGACATTCTTTTTTCACTTTCACTTTCACAGGATTTTTAAATGCTTGCAAATTATCTTAAGCCAGAATTTAGAGAAATGTTGTTGTTTATCCTCCCCCTTCTCCATTTTAGGTTGCGCATACATTTTTCTAGGTTCTTAATCCTATGTGGGGTATAGTTCCATCTTGCAATTCTGTTTGGGAGTTTTACAAATTTTAGCCCCAGCCTTCATATGGATACAGGTATAAATATAAAAGGACAGAGGCCGACTCTCTTAGCATTTTGCTGGTCTGCTTTCAGAAACTGTTTACTGTGGCTTATAGATCTAATTCTCTTGTAACACTGGAGTTCTGTTTCCTTTAGGGACTGCAGGAAGTGCAAGCTGGGAAATTATTTTACATAACAGTCAGGAGAAAATGTTATTTATTTAAAAGCTACTCAGGACCTAAAGGCCTCAGGGCACCAAACATAATGCCATGTAGAAAGCAAACCAGTTTTCCTTGACATTTAGCTGTAAATTGAAATTAATTCATATAAAATACCTGAGGTGAAACACTTTAGTAGTGGAATTTTGGGTACTGCTTGGCTTTCCTGGTTTTGCCATTTAACTTCAGAAGTATGCTGTATCAACTTATTAGTTGGATAAAATTCTCCAGCTGTCCGCATTTTATTCTGTACTTTCTCTGTAGCTGAAAAAAATCTTTGTGTATTGAAAAATTTTATGTGTTTTGTTCCATGTGGATTGTATCTTTTTTTGTTTTCAGTAGTATACGCTGGGTGTGTGTGTGTGTGTGTGTGTGTGTGTGTGTAGTATACGCTGGGTGTGTGTGTGTGTGTAGTATACGCTGGGGGTGTGTGTGTGTGTGTGTAGTATACGCTGGGGGTGTGTGTGTGTGTGTGTGTGTGTATGTGTGTGTGTGTGTGTGTGTGTATGTGTGGTCAGAATACCGTTTTTGGGAAATGGATGACTGCAAAACAGCCAGGCCTGCCTACTTGTGGGTGAATGACATAACCAGCAGCTTACTGAATGCCTTGCCAAGACAAATAGGACTGAGTTGTCCTCTTTGGTGGCTGATCCTGCCCAGGGTGAATTTCATACCCCCATTGAGTCTGTCTGTCTCTATCCTGGAGACGCTTTTGCTGAAATTTGGAACCAAAGGGGGTGGGTGGAGGACCAGAAATAGAATGTAGTGAAGCTTTAATATTCTAAATCAGGAAGTATATGATAAAATGCAGAAAAGGGAGGGAGCAAATTCTAACTGCACTGAGTTCAGAGGTCAGTGTCAGTAACCAGAAGGAGGAAGAGGAGGACTTGCAGGTTTGAAAGTCCTTTAACTGGGGCTTGTTGGCAAGAGAGCTGACGTATTTTTTTTGCTTCCTCTCTATCAGCACCCTTTCTGTTCTCCAGTGATCCTCCCATGGTCCCAGGGAGAGGGCACACACAGGACTGGCAGGAAAGGCTGGAGCCTCCTTTGCAGACCCTCGCCAGGTGGCTGCTAGCCCTTGTGGTCAGCCTACTCCACTCCCTCTCAGTGTCCCCATCTGAGACTGACCTTTGGGTCAGCCCCAGACGGCTGCCTAATGGCTTTTTCCTCTAATGTAATAAGTAAATTACAGCAGGGAAATTTTGGTTCCTGAATTAGTTTTTTGAATTTATTTGAGGAATACTATATTACTTTAAAATAATTTTTTAAAAGTTATTACCACCTGAATGCTTGTGTCTCACGTGTGCTTTTCTCACGGATCGGATTTTAGCACCTCAAGCAGGAATTGGCACGTATTAGGTACACACTGAGGTTTCATTGAAAGAATGTGTGGCCTACAGACCACCAGCTTCAGAAGCTGCTGGGTGGTTGTTAGAAATGCAGATTCTCAGGCACAGCATAGGCCTCAAGAATCAGAATGTCTGGAGAGAGGCCAGAACATCTGCATCTTAAGATTGATTTCTCCAGCAGACTCCTGTTGAGACTGATGCGCTAACACACCAGCTATCTTCAATTTTTCCTGTTGTAACATGAGGATCTTAGTTCCTGTTCTCCAGTCCAGACTCCCTGCCTCTCCACAGCAATATCATATAATGAATATCCCCTGTAAAACAGATGAGTGCTGACAGTATATAATTCATATTTACCCAGTTATACATTTTGATGTTATCTAACAAACCGACAATCTCTACATACCTAACCAATTCCCTGTTTTTACTTTACCCCCCGCCCCCCCCCCATTTTCCATTTTTTAAATTTCTTTTGTTTTCTGCCTTGCTTTTCACTTTTCCATTTTAATATTCTGGCAGACTGGAATTTAATGAACATTTGATGAGTGAATGAATGAATGGGTATGTGAATGGGCACACACGTGTGTGCATCCATGCGTGCCCTGTTGCTCAGTAGTGTCTGACTCTCTGTGGCCCCATGGGCTTTAGCCAGCCAGACTCTTCTGTGGCACTTTCCAGCAGGAATACTGGAGCGGGTTGTTATTCCCTCCTCCAGTGGATCTTTCAGACACGGGAATTGAACCCAGTCTCTGGCGTCTCCGAGTTGGCAGGGGTGTTCTTTACCCTTAGCACTTCCTGGGACGCTCTCTGTTATTCTTTAATGCTACAAAGAATAATTTAAGCATATAGCTTTTCAATTTGTGAGTGGTGGTTCTTTCTAGAACTATCTTGCAGAGAGGAGATAGACTGTCCAAAGGATTCTCTTCATGGTCTTAAATATTTTATTTATTTAAAAGACTGTATTAAAAAATTGCTAACTCTGTAAAGTAATAGATATTAACAAAACTTACTGTGGTAATCATTCAGAATATATATATATATATCTAATTATTATTGTTGTATATTATAATACATCATTATATGTCAATTATATCTCATTTAAACTAGGAAAAAAAAGAAATGCCAACTCCTCCACCCAAAAACATATATATCTATATATTATATAATTACTATATTAATTATATAAAATTAAGAGCCAGACATCCTGGAATGCGAAGTCAAGTGGGCCTTAGGAAGCATCATTATGAACAAAGCTAGTGGAGGTGATGGAATTCCAGTTGAGCTATTTCAAGTCCTAAAAGATGATGCTGTGAAAGTGCTGCACTCAATATGCCAGCAAATCTGGAAAACTCTGAAGTGGCTGCAGGACTGGGAAAGGTCAGTTTTCATTCCAATCCCAAAGAAAGGCAATGCCAAAGAATGCTCAAACTGCCACACAATTGCACTCATCTTACATGCTAGCAAAGTAATGCTCAAAATTCTCTAAGCCAGGCTTCAACAGAACCGTGAACTTCCAAATGGTCAAACTGGATTTAGAAAAGGCAGAGGAAAAAAAAAAAGAAAAGGCAGAGGAACCAGAGATCAAATTGCTAACATCTGCTGGATCATCAAAAAAGCAAGAAAGTTCCAGAAAAACATCTACTTTTGCTTTATTGACTATGCCAAAGTCTTTGTGTGGATCACAACAAGCTGTGGAAAATTCTGAAAGAGTTGGGAATACCAGACCACCTGACCTGCCCCCTGAGAAATCTGTATGCAAGTCAAGAAGCAACAGTTAGAACTGAACATGGAACAGCAGACTGGTTCCAAATTGGGAAAGGGGTACATCAAGGCTGTATAGTGTCACCCTGCTTATTTAACTTATATGCAGAGTACATCATGAGAAATGCTTGACTGGATGAAGCACAAGCTGGAATCAAGATTTCCGGGAGAAATATCAATAACCTCAGATATGCAGATGACACCACCCTGAGGGCACAAAGCAAAGAAGAACTAAAGAACCTCTTGATGAAAGTGAAAGATAAGAGTGAAAAAGGTGGTTTAAAACTCAACATTCAGAAAACTAACTGAGTGACTGAACTGAACTGAACTGAACTGAATTTTACTTACTCAGTTAAGACATTGCTTTATAAAGGAAAAGCAATTCAGGATCAGTTCAGTTTAGTTGCTCAGTTGTGTCTGACTCTTTGCGACTCTGTGAACCACAGCATGCTAGGCCTCCCTGTCCATCAATAACTCCCGGAATCCACCCAAACCCATGTCCGTTGAGTTGGTGATGCCATCCAACCATCTCATCCTCTGTCATCCCCTTCTCCTCCTGCCCTCAATCTTTCCCAGCATCAGGGTCTTTTCCAATGAGTCAGCTCTTCGCATCAGGTAGCCAAAGTATTGGAATTTCAGCTTCAACATTAGTCCTTCCAATGAACACCCAGGACTGATGTCCTTTAGGATGGACTGGTTGGATCGCCTTGCAGTCCAAGGGACTCTCAAGAGTCTTCTCCAACACCACAGTTTAAAAGCATCAATTCTTGGGCACTCAGCTTTCTTTAAGTCCCAACTCTCAAATCCATACACGACCACTGAAAAAACCATAGCCTTGACTAGGTGGACCTTTCTTGACAAAATAATGTGTCTGCTTTTTAATATGCTGTCTAGGTTGGTCATAACTTTCCTTCCAAGGAGTAAGAGTCTTTTAATTTCATGGCTGTAATCACCATCTGCAGTGATTTTGGAGCCCCCCAAAATAAAGTCAGCCACTGTTTCCACTGTTTCCCCATCTATTTGCCATGAAGTGATGGGACCGGATACCATGATCTTAGTTTTCTGAATGTTGAGCTTTAAGCCAACTTTTTCACCCTCTTCTTTCACTCTCATCAAGAGGCTCTTTAGTTCTTCTTCAGTTTCTGCCATAAGGGTGGTGTCATCTGCATATCTGAGGTTATTGATATTTCTCCCAGCAATCTTCATTTCAGCTTGTGCTTCTTCCAACTCAGCGTTTCTCATGATGTACTCTTCATATAAGTTAAATAAGCAGGGTGACAATATAAGATGGTGGAGGAATAGAACGGGGAGACCACTTTCTCCCCTACAAATTCATTGAAAGAACAATTGAACGCTGAGCAAACTTCACAAAACAACTTCTGATCGCTAGCAGAGGACATCAGGCGCCCAGAAAAGGGTGACAATATACAGCCTTGACGTACTCCTTTTCCTATTTGGAAATAGTCTGTTGTTCCATGTCCAGTTCTAACTGTTGCTTCCTGACCTGCATATAGGTTTCTCAAGAGGCAGGTCAGGTGGTCTGATATTCCCATCTCTTGAAGAATTTTCCACAGTTTATTGTGATCCACCAAGTCAAAGGCTTTGGCATAGTCAATAGGGCAGAAATGGATGTTTTTCTGGAACTCTTTTGCTTTTTTGATGATCCAGCGGATGTTGGCAATTTGATCTCTGGTTCCTCTGCCTTTTCTGAAACCAGCTTGAACATCTGGAAGTTCACGGTTCACATATTGCTAAAGCCTGATTTGGAGAATTTTAAGCATTACTTTACTAGCTTGTGAGATGAGTGCAATTGTTTGGTAGTTTGAGCATTCTTTGGCATTCAGGATTAATCGTCATTAGATCATATTAAGAAACTCCAAAATGCTTAACAGAATCGAGTGAGAATTCCCAAGTACCTCCCTTGAGTTAGTCACAGGTTTAAGGCACTTGTAGGCTGAGCCACAAAGAATGCCTCTCTGAGGCTTTGTTTTCCTTCCATATAAGAAATATAAGAATTAGCTATGATTCCTCAAGCTTTGTAGTGCTACTCTGTTACCATGGAAGAAAAAATATTTCCAGTCCGTAAATAAATTTGAGATCTTTGAGTTCTACAGAATGAGTCCATTTCTTAATTTCTAATTTCTTGACTTGCATTGTGTTTGGGGTATATGACATAAACTGTTTCCCAAACTTATTTGACCACAGAATCCCTCCTTTAATACCTGCTGATCTTACGTCTCTTCAGAATACCTCTGGCACATATGGGCCTGAAGTGGTGTTTTCAAATGGCAGGACAAGATTCATAAATGATGGTAGGGAAATTTATGTGGGAGGTTGCAATCAGAATTTACACGTACACATACCTATATATATAAGATTAGTACATCACATATAGTGGGGTATTGTTTTCTAGGAAAAATAAAGTGATTTTTCCCCCAAGGTATGAGTGTATCCTAAAAGTTCAGAGATAGAAAGGGACATTTCAAAACAGTGCTCCTACCAGACGAAAAACAAAACAACACAAAAATAACAGCCAATTTGACATGAAGAATGCCAGCATAAACATTAAAATATCGTGTTCAAATAACCAGGCCACATTAAGTTTATTTAGTAACCACTTATGTTGATTCCTATGTTGCAACACTATTGTGAACCTTTTATAAATATTAATTAAGTTGATCCTCATAACAACCCTGTGCTATTATTATTCCCGATTTATGAATGAGAAAAGTGAGGTGCTTGCTAACATTCTATCTGATACAATGAACTGTAAAATCAGAAAGTGGCCGTAATAATTAGTATGTATAACTTTGACCTCATGTTTAACAGTGGTCATTAAAAACCAAAAAGAGAAGTCAACCATATAATATTAGAGTGGGTATCATGCCAGGTATTCTTTATCGCCCCATAGTAATGGAGTTGAGGGACATAGCAAGTTATGCTCAGCTGCTGGAATTATCTGCTTGATGGCTCTTAAAATATGACAGTTGTCCAAAACATGGATAAAACTTTTTCAGATACTGCTTGCCAGCCATCCTTAGTAAGAAATTTTTGTTTGATAATAAAGTGTTTCACTAATGTCAGGATTATTCCTCTTGTTGGTTTTGTGTCTGTCTTCTCTGAAAGCAGTATAAAACTTTGACAAAAGTAGCAGTTCTCACAAACTGTACTGTGTACATGGTGACATGCTGAATTGGCCACAGGTGAGGAAGAAAACAGTGTTTAGGACATACTACCCCAAATATGACTCTTGGCATGTTGGATATTCTTTTTATTGAAGTATAGGGGTTGGAAAGATCCCCTGGAGGAGGGAATGGCTACCCACTCCAGCATCTGTGCCTAGAGAATTCATGGACAGAGGATTCTGGCTGGCCACAGTCCATAGGATCGCAAAAAGTCCGACATGACTGAGCGACTAACACTACTACCACTACTATAGTTGATTTCCAGGGGCTTCTCAGTTGGTTCTGTGATAAAGAAATCGCCTGCCAGTGCAGGAGATGCTAGTTTTGTTCCCTGGGTCAGAAAGATCCGCTGGAGAAGGAAATGGCAACCCACTGGGAAATGGGAAATGCCACAGGCAGAGGACCCTGGTGGGCTACAGACTCAACAACAACAGTTGATTTCCAGTGTTGTGTTAGTTTCTACGATACAGCAAAGTGACTCAGTTTTTCACACATATATATTCTTTTTCATATTGTTTTCCATTATGGTTGATCACAGGATATTGAGTATTGTTCCCTGTGCTATGTAGTAGGACATTTGTTGTTGGCATTTTACTGTTTTAAACTGAAGGAGTTTGAGAAGTGGCTTTGGCGTCAAGGGCTCTCTGACTGTCCCCTGAAGCGGGCTCATGATGCTTGTGCGCCCTGGAGGAAAGGAGCATTCATGTTTCCTAAGACACCAAATGTGTGCTCATTTGCTCAGTCATCTCTGACTCTCTGTCATCCTTTGGACTGTGTAGCTTGCCAGGCTCCTCTTTCCATGGGATTTTTCAGGCAAGAGTACTGGAGTGGGTTGCCTTTTTCCTCCTTTCAGGGATCTTCCCAGCCTAGGGATCAAACCCGCGTCTCCTGTATTTCCTGCATTGCAGATGGGTTATTTACCCATTGAGCTGTTAAGACACCAGGAGATATCTGAATTAAGAGGTTTTGCCAGGTTTCCCATAGTCCACTACCCTTGCCTCATATCCTTCTGTCCTGTCACCTTTTTCATGACTTTGTGTTCTTCATCAAACATAGTATAAAAAAATGCTCAGATTTTACTACTTTGTTTGGTTTTCATTTCCTTATGAAAGTTTTGTGTCATGTAAAACTTATGTTAAATAAATCTGTGCTTCTCTCTTGTCTTTTGATATAGAGCCCTGGCTGAGAATTGAACAGGACAGAGAAAAAAAGACTTTTTTTCCCTGCTCCTCAACAAAGGAAACTAGCATTCTCTAAGAAAGTTAATATTTTTTTCTTCGACTGCCCCAGAGCTGTTGAGAAACACTTTTTATTTCTAAAGAAGTTATTTGATTCACTTAGGAGAGAAGCTAAACTCGTGAGCCTTGTGACTTTATACTGGAGTTGTGGTTCTCATTTCAGTGATGTTAACCTAGCCATGGGTCTCCACAGGGTTAGTGGTGTCTCCCAGGAGACATTTGGCAATATCTGGACACAGTTTTGATTGTCACATCTGGGAGGGTGCTGTTGGCACCTAGAGGGTAGAGGCCAGGGGTGCTGCTTAAACAGGCTGCAGTGTACAGTATAGTTCCTTAGAGGAAAGAATTTACTAGCTGTGAGGGCAAATAGTGCTACAGTTGAGAAAGCCTGCTTCGGAGAAATTAGATGCAGTTCAGTATTAGTGAACCATCTTGATTTTAACTAGGAACAGTAGAATTCAACTCCTTTGCACCTTGATTATATTAATTTTTTTTTTTTTTTTCCCTTCGCTGCAGTTTCATATCCAGTTGCAGATTTTAGTTGGCAGGGGATAGAATCCTGCAGTGGTGAGGAGAGGTGAAAAACAATGTCAGTTGCCTGGAAAATCATAATATTTATAGAGTTTCTCTAATTGTTGAACTTTGGAACAACAGGAGGTTGTTTGGGGTTTGGAATTTGTGTGTTGGTAGAGATCTGCTGAAATACATGCTACAAACAAACTAAATCATGGTTAAAAATTTCAGGTTGTCCCTGTGTTGGGTAGTGTGACAACTGTTTTGCTTTTGACAGCAACTTATTTTGCTTACTCATGATAGTCAATAAAATTCAAAATCTTACTCATTTTAATGATGTAGTAAAATAACTGGACTCCCTAATTCTTTCTTTAAGCATGATGCAAGGTTTTTGGCACCACCGACTTGATGGACATGAATTTGGGCTGGCTTCGGGTATTGGTGATGGACAGGGAAGCCTGGCGTGCTACAATTCATGGGGTTGCAAGGAATCAGACACGACTGAGCGACTGAACTGAGCTGAAAGTCTTTGAGTGGGCATTCCTAAGAGTTGCTTTCCTTGTGAGCTCTGCTTTGTTTGGGATAAAGAGAAGTAGGATGTAGGGAACTTCCTGAGTGTGACTCTGGTACTGTGAAATCTTCCCTCCCCGATGATCTCCTAGCCCAGCTCCTGGTACTTGATTACCAGTAATGTGAAAGTTCTGTTACAAAGGTGCATAAGGGTAGAATTGACAACAGGCAAATTACAGCTTGTACTGCACTGATATTTCAAGATTCTTCTTTTTTTTTTTTTTTTAAATTTCACTAAAAATTTGTCTTTCTCATTTTTTCTTCCTTTATCTGAGAGACTATAAATTGATCCAGAAACCTGGTAATATTTTGAGTGGCCATTTATCAAGTGGCCACAGTGTGCTTACTAATGTTCAAAGAATATGAGGAGTGTCAGTTCTGCTTCCAAATCCTCATTAGCCCTGAATTACTTGATACTGTGACTGTTCAGTCTTTTTACTCCCCAAATCAATCATCCTTTCCTTTCTTGTAGGGTCTGTGATGTGGATGATACATTCTAGGGAAGATCAGAGGGGCTAGTCTGAGTGATGGAGAAGTAGGAGTTGGTGTTTTATATGGCCCTTGTTACTCCTACTTAATAATTTAAATGGGCTCATCTTTTAACATCCACCATTGAAATATTTTCTCTGAAGTTAGAAAACAAACCATCTTTAAGACCCTTTGACAGTCTTTCTTTGGTATACTTTCACATTATTTAGTCTGTCTGTGAGTAATTCAAGATCAGTTGTCTACATTTAGCTGTTTGTAATTTGTTTAGAATTAGCATTGGTGATCTGTCTGGTTATTGATCCCCTCCTCCCCACCCCAGTGTTTAAACATGAAATACTGTGAAATACAGATGGTAAAATGTAATTTGTATATATTTTTAATAGTAAAGATTACACAGTTTGCTGTTATAGAGGTCTTTGTGCAGATAGTCATAAAATATGGGAGCCTACAGGACTTGAAAAAGGCAATTAAAAAAAAGAGAGGAAATAAAAAGATTTCATGTCCAAATAGGGGGCCACAGTAAGTTCAAAAGAGTATATTTCATGGATGATCTGAGTGTCTCAGTTTCTGCATAAACAGTCTACTTATTTTAAATTAATCTACATTAATTTAAAATATAAGTAGATTGATTTATGTTTTTCTCTTCAGCTGCATAATCAATCACAAAGGAATTACTAATGCTAGTGTTCACTCTGTGAGCATAGGGTCTCCTAAATTAATGAGTTAAACAGGACAGGATGTAATAGCCTGAGAGTGTTCTTGCTGTTTACCTCCAATGGCTGCATCCTCTGTTCGTTTTTTTTTTTTTTTTTTTTTTTAATGCCCCTCCCTTTGCTACCAAGGCTGAGTTCTGGCAGCCTACCACAATAAAATGATTTCAGTGATGTGGTCTCATTTCAGGAAATGTTTAATGAGTCTCAGGAAAACTATAAATAAATCTTATGTCACTGTTACACCAAAGAACAAGGACATCTTGAGGCCTGAGATAATTAGGATGTCCCACCTACGTACATTAAAAGCAGCCTGCATTTAAAGGGGTGCGTGTTTGGCACTTGTTTTAATTTATTCCATTCCAGGGTTTAAATTGTTTTGTCTAAATGCTGAAAGGGGAAAAATAACAAGTCTCCATGAATATGGCTAGTGGTGAGGTTTTCCTTTTGAACAATTTCATCTTAAGACTGAAAGAGACATTCAGAGATGGTCCCTCCTGTCCCAGCCTCTGTGTAGTACTTGAATCACCTGGAGCAGGTTAGTGAGAACAGAGCCTTTGTTAATGTTCTTAAAGAAGCAAGTTGTACAGTTTTCCCCAAGTAACACTTGAGTTAACTAAGCTAAATTGGAAGATATTGCTTCTTTCCATGGATCAAGTTCTTTATTTCTCATGGTAGCTCTATTTTTATTTGTACCATGGATAATTGAAAAACATTGGCAGTAGCTTGAAGATTGTCTTCCTTATATGTATTTGAAGTTGAGAGCAAGGAGGATCATATTGACATTTAATGTGGAATATATTCTCTTAAGGTCAAATGTGTGTGTTCTCTGTCGTGTCTGACTCTTTGTGGCCCCATGGATTGTAGCCTTCCAGGCTCCTCGGTCCATGGAATTTTCTAGGCAAGAATACTGGACTGGGTTGCCATTTCCTACTTCAGGAGATCTTCCCAACCCAGGAATCAAAGTCATGTCTCTTGCATCTCCTACATTAGCAGGCGGATTCTTTGCCACTGCACCACTTGGGAAGCCCCCTTAAGGTCTAGGTGTGTAGTTAAATAGTTCATCCTTAGAAAAATATTATTTTGGCCATATTCCTTTGATTCTGGTAATTGCTGTTAAAAAAAAAAACTAAATACATAAATAAAATTAAATAAAAAGTAAAGAGCTGCCATATTCTTTTTTCATTGAATTGACTGGGAGGCTGACTTCACCTACTTAAAACTCTTTCGGGCTAAACAAACTGAAGACTGTCCTTTAGGGAAAATTCTTATTTAATTTTGATGTAATTTCATTGTCTCTCTCTTTACCCTTCTTTGATTGAGACGTCACCCTTTGCAATAGCACTCCTATTTATCAGAAGTGAAGTTGGAAATTAAAAAAAAAACTAAAATAAAATTTATGACTTAAAAGTTCTATTTAGCAGGTGAGGGATAGTGAGTCCTGGGTGGTGCTTATTTGAAGCAGTCCATACAGTAGACGCTCATGCAGACAGGTCATACTGCAGAGGCTGCCTGAGGCCGGGTGGTTGGCCCAACATCCACATGTTGACCTGCCTGGGGAGACAGCTCCAGAGACAGTCTCCCTCTCTCCCTGTAGGCAGTCAGGCCACCTCCAGGAAAAAGCTGACTTCTAAACAATTTCCTGGTGAGCCAGCTGGGGAAGGAGGGGATTTCCTTAGCTGAACACTGTGCCCTGCCATTCAAAACAGACAAAGCTGGGGAGCCTGGGAAATAGGAGGGAAAAGGGCAAAGGAGGGGCAGGGATGGGCAGGCTGAGGTCTGCAACTTGGTTGAAAGCGTTTTTAAGGTATTTGGCTGCCATCCTTTTGACAGCTCTTGGTGATCTCCAGCGGTCATAACTTGCTGTTGGAATTTAGATTCCAGAAAATAGGGCTTTTTCTCTTTTGCTAGTTTACTTCCCTGATGAGATTCTCTGCCTGGTATAAGCACAACGGGTATCAATTTGCTTTTGGTCATCTGTACAAACTGTCTCATCATTGGGATGAAAGATACCATCTATAGAGAAAGTTAGGGAGAGAATTTTTTTTTTAAAGCAGTTTGACTCAAATTTTGCTAAATTTTTGGCCTGCAGGATAGATAAAACTTCTTTGCTGTATTCATGAGTTGGCACCATGGTGTGGTAAGCCTCTTGGTGTCTCTGATTATTACTCTCACTTCTGAGACCTTCTCTTTGTTCCCATATTTGCCATTTAAAGACAAGGCTTTTTGGAGAGCCCTTCCTCTGTGGCTAGTCTAACAGGTTAAAATGAACCCATCTCCCAGATGAAAAATAATATATGTAACTATCTAAGAATTGATTTGTAGTCATCCTGCTGCAGATTGCAGACATCTAATGAAACACGAATGAGCTCTGATTCTGCCTTTTTTTTTGTTTTTGTTTTTTGTTCTTTTGCATTTCATAATCCATTCCTTCTCTCCTACCACCTTTACAAGATTTTTCAGCTCCTGGAAATCTTGTTGGCCTGGGCACTGTGTCTGTGGTACTCATAGATTATGTTACTCTATTCTAAAAACCCATCCATGCCTTGCTATTGATTTCAGGATGAGTTTCAGAGTCTTTTACCTGGTCCTATGTAATCTGGCTTCTTTCTATTTGCTAACAAAATCCCCAAAGCTTAGTACTTAAAAAAAAATAAAAAAACAAGAATTTTTTATTTCTTATGATTTTTTGAGTTGACCAGATGGTAGTTGGGCTAATTTCACCTGGATTCACTCATCTGATGTGGTCAGTTGGAGGGGTGACTGAACTCTAGAAGGTCCCAGCTCATCTCCATCATGTGTTTCGTATTTGGTTCTGGTTGTCTGCTGGGGCACTTTGCTTCTCTTCTAGGTGGTCCCTTTGCCTCCATTAGCTTAGACTGGCTTCCTTACCTGGTGGTTTTGGGACAGCATTCCAAAGGAGTGAAAGTGGATACGGCAAGGTCTCTTGGGGCCCAGACTAATAGAGGTCACACAGCGTTACCTTCACCACATTTATTGGTCAAAGCACATCCCAGGCTTGTCAGAATTTAAAGGGTGAGGAAACAGACTTCTCTTCTTGCCGGGACTTGTTACAGAGAATTTACTCTGCTAAACCATTCCTTTCTCCTTTCTCCTTTCTCACCTGCCCCCTTTCATTGCATGTTTTAGTTTCTTACTTCTTTCAGTTCCTTAAAGTCATCTTATTTTCTAGCTTTTGGCCTTCAAACATGTATGTCTGTCCACCTGGAATATACTTTCTTGCCTGTTTCGCCCCCACCCCCCCACCCCCCGTTAACGTATACACATAGTTTAGTTTTTAACTTCATTATCCTTACTAGAGTTAATTTTTTTTTTTTACCTTTCCTGATGGGAACTGTCAGAGATCAGGATTGGTGTCTGTCTTGTTCTTACTCTGTGTAAGCCAGCACAGTGACTGACTTATAATAGCTACTGTTAGATAAATATTTATGGAATCACAAGATCAAATTGGTATAGATTCCTTATTGTTGTTTGCTCACAAGATGATTTTGAGGTTCCCCTTGGAATACTACCTCCTACCCACTCTAAAAGTTTTTTTTTTTTTTCCCCTTTTCAGCCCAGCAATCTAGCATCAAGATGATAGCCCAGTTGAAGAGGTACTTGGTTGTGGAGTAATTAAGGTGGAAACCTTTTTCTTAGATTTAATGAGTCATTAGAGCTGTTAAATCACTTGCTAGCCTCAAATGAATGTTCGGAAGAAGTTCTACCTGTAGTCCATAAAGTAGGTGGTTAAAAATGTGAAGTTAAGCTAAGCTTTTGTTTGCAAAGAGTGGAGAATGGCTTTCCCGTAGCTCAGCCGCCCTATTAGTTCTCCCTTTTCTGAATCTGTACTATACTTAGAATCAGTGCACTCTAATTGCTCTCTAATTATGCCATGTGCAAGTCTCAACCTCTCACCTGGAGTCAACTTTTTGAAGGAATAGGAGTGTATTTCATACCTCATTTATTTTCTTCGCAGTGCATACTATCATAAATAATTAATAGACTCTGGCTCAGCCAAAACATCCTCCTTCTTTCTTCTTTTGCTCCAAGCATTAGATTTAGTGTTAAGAGTTTCAGCGAATATGTTTTCTAATCTAGTCAGTTGTAGTAGCTAGTCTCCAAGACAGCCCTCCCCCCTACCCCTGACCTCAGCAGTTCTTATCTCCTTCTATTTATGTCCATGTATAATCTCTTCCCACATCAAATTATACCGACATTTGAGCCAGTCCAGTATGGTAGAGTAAAAGACATTGTGGCTTCTGGTATGCTTTTTTTGATCACTTGCTGTGAGGTAAGCCAGTTGCCACTTTAGGATATGAAAGCAGCCTTTGAGAATTGTCCATGTGGTCAATTGGACTATGACGTGAGGAACCCAGGTCTCTTGCCAACAGCCATATGAGTTAGCATCTTAGAAGCAGATCCTCTAGCCTCCATCAGGCCTTCAGATGACTGGTCAACATCCTGACTGCACAAACATGAGGGACTGAGCCAGAGCCACGTAGCTATTTCCAAATCCTGACCCACAGAAATAGTAAATATTGAGTTAATTCATGTCTCTTGTTATTTTAGGCTTGTTACATGTTGAGTAGTGTGTTACATGGAAATAGAGGGGTATATATTGGCCATTTTGCATTCTCTCTGGACTCTAAGAAATGAATGTGGCCTTTGTCTGTGACAAGATTGACTGAGCTTTGCCCTGGAAAAGATACATATTACATAGCATACCTATTTGTTGGAAGAAACAGAACTATAACTTTTCCTGGATACCCAGATTTCAGTGGAACATTGGGTTAGATGCTACCTAGAGGTAGATGGGAAAATCGTGTCATCTTTCATATCATTCATACCTTATATAATTAAAACTTTGAAAAGATAGAAATGTTAAGTAAGTTAAGTCTGCTACAGGGTAGTACAGCATAGTGCTTTATTTAAACTTACAAATTGACTTTGGTGTCAAGTAACAGCGTGAGCAAAAAGGAAATTTATTATATAGAAAGAGAAATGTCTCATGGAGCCCCAGGTTAAGGAGGAGGCAGGTCTCATAAAGGATCTAGAACTGGAGTAGAAAATTTTAAGGACTCTTACTTCATCTCTTCTTGCTCTGAATATCTTTTCCTCTAGCTGGTCTTCTGATTTTCCATTTACAAGGTGGAATTTGGAAGTCCTACAGCTCCCTTTATTATGTGACAGTTTTAGTCATACAGAGACACCCTTCAAATTTCCCCCAAAGAGAGAATTTGATTGGTCGAGTTTCAGCCAGATGCTCATTCCTGAGCCAATCAATCAGCCATTGCCCCAGGGGAGGAGCTGGAGTTGGGGACGGGACTGTGGGACTGCTTGTAGCATTTTCCTATTGATGCTATAGGTATGTGGAGTGGGAGTTGGGTAGGGAGAGTAAGGATACTGTAGGGGGCATTAGGTTCTAAAGGAGCCTGTGGGACAGACAGAAACCTTAGAGGTATTTGCTCAGATAGGAGAGAACCAGTTTTAGAAAACATGATGTGTTATCTCAGCTTTGTGAGGCAGCACATTCTCAGCCTGTCCTTCTATAAAATGGTAGTTGATGATAAAACCCTAAATATCATTTCCCTTCTCTCCCTTATTCCTACTTAGATCCTGGGTTATAAATGTTACTACCAAGAACTTTAGTGAGAATGTAGTTTTATTACCCATGTTAAAGGTCAAAATCAGACACTGGTATCAATAATGTACTTTTATGACACCTATGAGGAAAGTCAGTATTCTTGGCCATTCCAAATCATCACTTGTAAATATACATTTGAAAGAGTGGGAGGAGGGAAAACAAATACCCTTCTTCTAGTCCATGTACACTTAAGCTTTGTCTGGGAATTTGGGCAAAATACATGTGGCAGTTCTGATGTTCTTAATTTGCCACATACATCTTAGAGTCAGGATGTCTAAAATACTTCCTCCTTAAAAAAAATAAAATACTTCCTCCTTGAACAATATAATGAAATAATTGGGATATGGCACTAGTTTCCAACAGGACTTTCTCTGCGTTGTTTTAAACAGAATGGAAGAGAAAAATGAACAAGAAACTGACGTACTAGTCAGATTAAAAAGAGCAAGTTTGACGCATTCCTCGCTGAAAAAATAGTTCATTGAGCTCTTCTGAAGTGTTTCTAAGCATTTGTGACTTCACAAGTTTAATTTACTGCGTTTTTTTTTTTTTCTATTAAAAAAAATGCTTGCATTCATCAATCTCTTGATTTATCTGTGGAATATTTGGCATTTCCCAGTTTCAGTGAAGTATCTGGAGTAATGTATGTGATGGTAGGGCTTTCCTGGTGGCTCTAATGGTAAAGAATCTGCCTGGAATGCAGGAGACGAGGTTTATCCCTGGGTCAGGAAGATCCCTTGGAGATGGGAATGGCTACCCTGTCCAGTATTCTTGCCTGGAGAATTCCATGGACAGAGGAGCCTGGTGGGCTGCAGTCCAGTTCACAAAAGAGTCAGACATGACTTAGGAACTATTGTAATATTACAATGGGGAGGGGTATTTTAAAATACATGGTTTAGTTAGTGTCATAAGGCTTTTCTGTGAGTGTGCATATATGCATACTCTAGTTATAATTATGTTACAGTAAGCAGGAGCCCTTCCCAGGGCTCTAGAGCTCCTGTGTTACTTAGAAATGAATTGTCAGAGGAGATTTACATGCTGATAAAACAAAAGACTTATTGGGAAGGGGCGCCTGTGCAGAGAACAGTAAGGCAAGGGAATCTAGGAGAACGACTCTGCCATGTGGCGTGCAGTCTCAGATTTTATAGCAATGGGGTTACTTTCTGAAGTGTCTCTGGCTGGTCATCTTGCTTGGCTCATGTCTGACTTCCTGGTGGCACATGTGTCTCTCAGCCAGGATGGATCAGTGAAAAGGACTCTGGAAGGTTGGTCATCTCCTTCTTTTGGCCTCTCCCAAATTCTCATGGCTAGTGTTCCTTATCGGGACCTCCTACTGTGGGACGGCTCAGGCAAGTAGTTATCACTTGCCTGGCCAAGTTGTGTGGTTCCCTAACAGTACAATGAAAAGTCAGTTGTAAGAAAATATAGGTGGGGATTTTCCCTGTGCCATACATAAAATTGGGTTCAAATCCATTTTTAATGGTAGTGTTTTTTGTGCCCTTGGGAATAATGCATAACCTGTTTCTTATCCTATAATATTGGAGAAGGAAATGGCAACCCACTCCAGTATTCTTGCCTGGAAAATCACATGGATGGAGGAACTTGGTGTGGTACACACCCCATGGGGTCGCAAAGAGTCAGACACGACTGAGTGACTAACACACACATCCTGTAATATAACTTGAAAAGAAGTTGAGCAAACACAAGAATGCAAGTCATCTTTTTGATAATTACTTGGAGAAGCTGAAGGCCAAAACATAATTGGAAGAACCTAATGCTTATTTTAGATCCAATATACATTTTTGTTATTCAGAGTTTGCTTTTAAAGAGTTTACACTGACATACTTTTAAGGGATTTATCCTGTAGAAAAGGTGTGAGGTCCACACGGGAGCATTTTTTCTTTTGCTGATGGAAAAAACTAACTTCATTTAATTGCTTGCCCAAAGCCACGAAGGTATTAGTATATCAAAGAATGAAGTAGAACCCTGGATTTCTGACTCAGTACACCTCCCATGTTACATCCCCTCAGCTTTGCATCCTAAATAATTCCCCTGACTTGGTTTCTGGACCAGGCTCCTTGGTTTGTGGCTTATGGTACCTTGTTTATAAGGATTTGTTTTCATTTTTTACTTTATAACTTTGACAACATGAAAGGATATTAGTTAAAGAACAGGTGAAATTATCCAGTATCTTATACAGATTGCATTAAATTCTTGCTATAAATATTTTGGTTCCATTTCTTTGTAATGGTGGAGTTTTTGTCACCATTTTGTTACCACCAATGGTAGAGAGGATACTTGTATAAATGAGTTTTGAATCAGAATGAGGAGAAAGGATGAATGAAGTAGAGATAGCTTTCAGGACAGAGGCGCTACAAACAGGTTCATTGTCACAGACTTTTTTCATTGAATGCTCTGCATACTCATTATCATTGCATCTCTGCAAACTGCTAATTGCATCATTTTTGGGGTGGGGTGGTGTGGTGGTGGTGGTGGGTGTCCTTTTCATTGTTTTGCCTGTAGCTAGGATGGTAACATTGCAAGGTGTGGTTTTCCTTGTATAACAGCTTCCATTGTAACTTTCTTATTTGGAAGGTAGGTTTTAAAATGTGAAACTGCACCTTTTATATTTAAAAGAAGGCATTGGCTGCTTTTCTGTTGAGATCAGGACCATGGAAATCAGATCTAATGTAATTTGACATGTATTACAGAATTTTAGAATCTTGAGGGAGAAGGAAGCATATAGCCAGCATATGCAGCATGCTTGCTCCTGTGGCAGTGTTGGGGGTGCGGAGATGGGGACAGTGCAGATTGCTGTGTGCATAGAGCTGAGTCAGTGGGACAACAATGCATTGATTACATTTCATGTGCTTCTGACAAATGATGTCCATTTTGTGTTTAAACATGCTCCTGGGGCCAGTTTGGAAAACTCTCTCACTGCAAGTTTGTCCTTAAGTTGCTCTTGCCCCTAATTTTGTCCTCAAATGTAATTAGTGGTATGCTGGTTAATGGTTATCAACCTGCTCAGGGCAGAGAGTGCTGGTTTGTAGTGTTTGCCAATTTCCACTGTGTAAATACTCACACTTTGGCCAATGTTAAATCACTAATGAAAAGACACTAAACACAGGATTGGGAAGAGTTGCACACAATTGGCTCCTTGATGTTAATATGAGTGGCTTCTGCCATGACTGAGCTCCATACACAGTAAATTATAATGACTGTTAATATAATAACTGTAAATGAGAATGATTAATGGTTTATTGGGAACAAGAGTTTTAAAAGCTCTTTTACACACACACACACACACACACACACACACACAAACATTACCTTATTTGAGCACCATCATAACTGGGAAATAAGTGTTATTACTCACCTTATTTTAATACGTCTCTATTCCCAAATACTTGGATTCTCGACTTCTTCATAGTTATCTCTGTGAAACTTGAGGTTATACAAGTATTTAGATTGTAGTTGTTGTAAGTGGCAGATTCAAACCCATGTCTTTCTGATACCAGAATCTTCACAGAGTATCACTGTAAAATACAAAATAAAATTAAAAGCTGATTGCATTCTTCTAAGCATCTGCTTTCTAGTTGTATGTACCCACAATTCTAATAAAATAGCTCTTTCATTGATTGAGTTTATTGAGCATCTGTGTGTGTCAGTCATTGTTCTGGGCACTCCTGGTGCATCTGTGAACAAAACAGTAAATATCCTCCCATTTATGGAGGGAGCTAGATAACAGACTCATATAAAAGCGAGGGATTTGTGTGTTTGGAGGTGAAAATGCTGTGAAACAAAATAGAACAGAATGAAGGGGATTATGTATATTGAAGAGACTTGGGTTGCTGTTTTAAATATGGGGATGATATTCCTCACATGGCTTAATTTTCAGACCTTTCACACGATTGCTCATTGCCTTTTCTCAAAAGGACATGCTGTGTTAAGTTGTGTGCCCTGAGCCCCAGGTATCATAGCGCAAACTGGTCCCTAATAGGTTTAAGAATGCAGCCTGAGAGGCCCTTCTCTCTCCATGGACCCAAGTCCCATTCTTGGCTGCTGTTGTCTTGTGGTCAGTGCAAGCCACAGGTCCCTTGCCACAGGAATGCCTGCCAGCCATGCTAGCTTTCCCTCATCAGATCGTTTTACCATTGACTGATGGAACCTAGATGCAGTGCTTTACATTTATTCCTGTGGTTTCTCATTATGCAAAATAACTACAGGGGCAGCTTGATTTATTGGCAGATAAATTTGCATTTGTGACTTCTCTAGGTCTTAATGCTCTTTGAGGCAATGTTTTCCAAAGTGTGGAATCACCCATGAGAAGTGAGGAGATTGGCACTGAGTGACATTGACTCTTAAAGGAAGAGAGTTGCTCCCCCTTCTAGTTCACTGTCAGTGAGTGTGATGCAGTTGAGGATGCAGTCTCATTTTGGTACCAGTGAGTCTTTAATATCTTATATCAGTTGGAAAGAGACGGACACAATTGAGCAACTGAACAAAAACAGCAGTCAGTTTCTGATGTGCCTTTTCTCAAGAGAGAAAGGAGACAGGGAGAAGGGGGTGTGTAGGAACTTAAGCGTCTCCGCAGATGACTGGTTTAGCTAGAAATGAACATTCCTTTAGTTACAAAATATTGTATTTATTTATCTTTAGGTTTGTCTTTTACTCACAGTAGATGATATTGATTTTCCTTTCACATAATGAAATAAAATTTTCTTTCAAATTGAAAGTATTCATGTTAAAATGTATTTAAAGAAATTTGAAATAAATAGCAGATGGTTTTTAAGTTTGACACATTATGAAGGTGTATCTTCAAGGTCTGAAGTTTGGTTAATGTTTGTCTAAACAATGCTGCAAGATCAGAAGTGGATACAAAGCTCTTTAAGAGCCCAGGTCATAAAATAAGCAATATTTTAGAATCTTGAAACATCTCATCATAATCATGGGTGTGTATAGCAGTCAAGAGCGTGAACCGTAAGTCTCTTGACTTGAATTCCTCTTTTACTAGTTGTGTGATCTTGGGTAAGGTTCTTAATGCTTGGTGCATCCTCAGTGTGCTCATCTGAAAAATAGGGATAAAAGCCCTTATGTCAAAGGGTAGTAGTGAGGATTAAATGAGTTATACGTTAAAGATAGTTATGGCTATGTAAGTGTGAACTATTATAATTATTTTTAAGAGAGTGATGTTCTTCATGGCAGTGGTGGTGGGGGAATTCTTAATTTTTATCAGTCTAACCGATATGTTCTTAAAGGAGTGTTACTTAAGGTTCTAGGTTATGTAAACAGAAAAAAGAATGAGCCACATTGTGTTAATATTATGAACAAAAAGTTCTTATTGTTTTCCTCCCAGCTCAACTTTGGGGAATTATGTTTTCACTGGCCCTGGGTTGTTTATAATTGTCCTTGTTGAGTCAAGGTGGGCTTTTTTACACTAAGTCTGGGCAAGATGCCCTTTATTGTCATTTCATGTGCCCTTTTAGCCAATTTCTGATGTATAAATAACACATAAAAACACCACCTGGACTGAGGCTTTTTATTACTTTGGAATTAAATTTCAACGGAAATATCAAGGACGATGCAATAGATGAGGAACTGGAAATTTAAAGGTGGCCTAAATATGGGTCTGCTTTTTCTTCTGCCATCTCGTGACTTCTGTTATAAATAAAATCTCCTTCTGGATTCCTGAATGAGCAGCTGCGTGTCCCATGGTGAGCTCTGTAGGACTTGAGCTCCCCTAGTGATAGAAAGTGTTTAACAGGTAGAGAAAGGATCTGCTGCCCAGACAAGTTTGGGAAAGACTGGGACACGTAAAGCTCAATGGATTTATTTGTTCTCATGTCTGTTCAGAGGGTTTTATGCATGGAAATCAATCATGATGCTTTAAAAATGAAAATAACAATAACAGTTAACTTTTATTTAGCACTTACTATGTGCCAAACGTGGTTCTGAGCACTTTATGTGTATTACCTTGTAAATCTTCAGAAAAGCACGACTGTTATTCTCATTTGATATGTGAGGAAACTGAATCCTAGAGTGGAGGATGTAGGATTTCTTAAATGTTACCTGACCAGAGACAAGTTTTTTAACGCATGTTATGTAATGAGAGCCGTGGGAAGCTTGGTCTAACGCTCTAAATACACTGACTCACGTGTAGATAATTTTGGATGTCGGATGGCCTTTTTCTGACCTTACGTTTCTAGGCTTTCTGGTTTCTGTGGAGGAAATGATGGCTTCTCTTAAAATCCCCACGTTATATAGATTTGTTTCCCAATGATTTTCTTGCTTGCTTTGATGCTATAAGTTCTGAAAGTGCAGGACTCATAAATCTAAAAGTGACAGATTTAATTTTCCAACTTTACAGTCTCCTGGATGGGGAGAATAGATCCCTTTTCTGCAGACTGTACCTTCTTCATTTGAGCATTTTAGTAGCATCTCTTGAAGGTGAGAATTTGCTGTGTGGAAATGGAAGACAGCTCTGCATAGGGCTTGTGATCTTACTGGAATCAAATGAAAGTACATCTGATTAATAAAGGGTTTATATCCTCCTGAAGTTAAGAGAATGAAAAAAAGCTATATTTTTCATCCTGGTTTTAAATGCACATCAACTGGCAAAATGGCAAAATGCATTTTGACAAATGGTCTTCACCTCAATTATTTATACATTTCCTTGAATTATTTCAGTATTACACAAGTGATGAAATCATCTTGAGTAAATTATTGCTTCTGCTCCCATAGACAGTTGAGTCTAGTATGTACAAAATTCTTCCATTATTTCCCATCACTCTTAATATAAAATCCAACTATATTATTGCTACCTACAAGACCTGACCCCTGTCCTCTACAACTTCAGGGTTAATGCTAGTTTGAATTGCCTCTTTGTGATAATGAGGAAATACTGCTCTTCTGGTCAGGCTCTACATATGGTTAGGGCTACACATGTTCCTTGGCCATGTGCCCTTGTGCCGAGCACAGCCTATACAGCTGCACATAACTGACCACCTCATCTCATATCCCCTGTAACATCTTTTATGTTTCCTTGGTAATCCTTATCTCACTTAAAATGACTGATTGAATGTCTCGCATTTTTGCTAGAGGGTAAACTCTCTGTAAACTGTCTCTATATTTGTCATATTTACTACTGTATTGTTAAGAACAAGCAAAATGCCAGGTACCCAGTACGCTTTTTATGATGTTTGTTGTTTATGATGTTTATTGAAGGCAGGCTTGACAATTGCATCCATGGCTGGGCCCATGGATGTCTAGGGAATGAATAGAGCAAGCATAGGTCTTACATGGAAGGATTAGAAATCTTTTGACTGAGGTGTATGAACCTGGGATTTAGAATCAAACTTACAGTCTGGTATAGAATAATCAAGTTTTATCTAGGTACTTTCAGCCTTAGGGAGGCTATATTTTGCACATATTTTCTGTTGTGAATCTCTTATATTTGACATAACCAGATGTTCCTGCTCTCCAGAAAAAATGCTGTTTTCTCATTATGTGCTGTGCTACCAGAGCTCATCTTAGGTGTGTGTAGTAGTAATAGAGTAGGGCAATGCACAGCCCTTGGCATGTGACTGTCGCTCTACGCCATTACAGTGCAACTCCTTACCAGGCAACAGTTACCGTGAAACCACTGACGGGAGACCACTGATGTGAGATGGTTAGAGCTGTGGTTAGAGGTCCCTGTTCAGCCATTGGTCGGTGACAGAGTGGTCTCCGCCCCCAAGCGAGCAACTGTCAGTTGTCAAAGAGTGACCGTTAGTTGGTCCTACTCAGACATTGGTTGGTGCTGCAGTGGGCCCCTCCCCCAAGCGAGCAACTGTCACTTGTCAAAGAGCGACCGTTAGTGGTCCTGCTCAGACATTGGTTGGTGCTGCAGTGGGCCCCACCCCCAAGCGAGCAACTGTCACTTGTCAAAGAACGACCGTTAGTGGTTCTCCTCAGACATTGGTTGGTGCTGCAGTGGGCCCCTCCCCCAAGCGAGCAACTGTCACTTGTCAAAGAGTGACCGTTAGTTGGTCCTACTCAGACATTGGTTGGTGCTGCAGTGGGCCCCTCCCCCAAGCGAGCAACTGTCACTTGTCAAAGAGCGACCGTTAGTGGTCCTGCTCAGACATTGGTTGGTGCTGCAGTGGGCCCCACCCCCAAGCGAGCAACTGTCACTTGTCAAAGAACGACCGTTAGTGGTTCTCCTCAGACATTGGTTGGTGCTGCAGTGGGCCCCTCCCCCAAGCGAGCAACTGTCACTTGTCAAAGAACAACCGCTGGTGGTTCTGCTCAGACATTGGTTGGTGCTGCAGTGGGCCCCTCCCCCAAGCGAGCAACTGTCAAGAGTGGCCGTTAATGGCCCGTTTAGCCAACAGTCAGTGGAGTGTAGGCCGTCGGAGAACGAGGTAAGAGGTGGACCCCAGCCTTATCCCATGGCTCCTCCACTCATCTGGCCTCGGGCTGGCACGTGAACTGGGGAGGCCCAGGGAACAGGCTGGGGACTTTGTCCTGCAGGGCTTCAGAGCCCACACCAAGGCCGCCCACTAGCCAAGCCCAGGCCTTGAGGCAGCGGTGAAATATTCCTCCATTTCCCTCCTCCGTGACCCGGTGGCAGCGGAGGTCTGCTGCTCTATATGTGACTTTGTGCATGTCATGTCATATATTAGATGCTCAGTTTCAGCAGAAGGGCACCAGTAATAGTACTTGTGTCTTAGGAAGTTTTCAGCATTAAATGTGATAATGCAGATAAATAGTGTAATACACAGCCAGTACAGGGTAAAGGATTTAATACTCTCTTCTTGTTTTCTTTCGTATTTAACCTGAATCTAAAATTGCTTTCTAAAAAGAATTTTTTGTTAACTTTTTCCAAATCAATTCTGATTTTCTAACTTTCGTTAGTAGGTTGCATACAATTGTCATTCTTTTTAATTCATTCTACGATTGACAGGGCAAAATGATCATTCCTTGGGGATCAAGGGAGAGTATATTACAAGATAGGTGATGGTGTCTGTGTTGATTGGAGAGTATTCTGATCTGGTGGTAGAGTTTTTAAGAAAGTTGTTAAATCAAGGCCAAGACACATATTTGTCAATTTTTTTATGATTGTACATTGGCTTGAGCAGATATCATATGATAGGGTTCTTCCAACTTGGCGAAACCATGTTAAATAATTTCTGCAGTGGGTTGAAATGGTAATAAAAAGTCAAAATCGTATGTTTGCACTTTTAGTGCAATTATCACTTTTTATTGAACTTATTTTGGCAGTGGAGTAGATTATAAGTATAAAATTGCAACCTAATTCTATTTTGTACTTAGTGAATGTAAATGTAATTTAAATTAAAACCCATGTATAAATAATCACAAGGGATAATTTAACATTAATTTTAATTTTCTTCTGAAATGTGAAATTGAATAAATGTTGTTAAGGGTCTTTTTGAGAAGTGGCAAAATGGGCTAAACTTAATTGTACTGTATTATTTAAAAAATTTGTAAGTTCCAGGAGAGAATGGAGTTTATAAATATGGAGTACCTTGAGATGATTGGATCTAAGAGAAGTTAGGTTTTTGTCTGACTCATGTATCATGGCTTAAAATGAGATGGTTCAGGATGAGAAATTCATGTGGCGTTTGTATGTGACTGTCAGAATTTGATTGAAGATCCAATATGTTTTGTTCCACACAGCTTAAAACTGGAAGGAAAGTAATTTTAGAACAACTTGTTCTTGAATATTACTGTCTTTAATGACTATTAACAGAGGCCTTAGAGAAAATGAGGGCAGAACTTGAGGAAATAATACAGCAGAATGGAGGTGAAGACCAACACTTTGAATAAGTGAACAACTGATATTTGTAAATGAACTTCTGTTTGTTTTCTGTGGACCTAAGAGATGTGAACAGGACTATGGCTGTAATTGGTGACTTGTGAAGTGCCCTAAAATGAGATGTGGCTGCCTCAAAAGGTGGTTCGTTCATTGCCATCTGAGCTCTCCAAACCTATCCTGCGTCATTCTAAGCAGAAGTTGTGAATGGACTCAGACATTAAATGAGAAGTTGGGCCAGGTGACCACTGAGATTACTGTCCTTCTTGCATTTCCAGGAATTTTAAGCTGATGACCATTGGATACAATTGAAAAATTTAAAGGGGGCAACATGATTGAAGGTCTAGAATGTGTGTGTGTGCGCCCTTCTGTTTAACTGCTCTTGATTCTCCTAAATCTCTTCCCTTACTCAGCTTAAATGTGCTCCCTTTGGAGAGGCCATGCCTAGCTAAAGATTTGTTCTTGTTTAGTTGGTGAGTCGTGTCCCACTCTTTGTGACCCTTTGGACTGTAGCCCTCCAGGCTCCTCTGTCCATGGAATTTCCCAGGCAAGAATACTGGAATGGGTTGCCATTTCTTTCTCCAGGAGATATTCCTGACCCAGGGATTGAACCCGCGCCTCTTGTGTCTCCTTCATTGGCAGGTGCCGCTTCTTTACCATTGCACCACCAGGGAGTTCCTTGAAGGTCTAGAATATTTAGTTAAGAAGTAGACTTTTGATACACAAATGAGTATCTAGCTATTAAGGAGGTGGCTAAGAGTATGTATGAGCAAAATTTTTCCAGCAGTTTTTAGTGTTCATTGTCAGCAAGTCCTCAAATGATGGAAAATTGCCTTTTTCTCACTTGGCACAGTGTGAGAGGTGTAAAGCGTGGAGGGAGGGGAATGAATATGAATGAGAATATATCCAGATTCCCTCCTGGATGCCTTCTCTTGTGTAAGCATTTTGGGGATTAAGAAATAGCAAATCTGTATAAAAATACTGAATTTTTATTTTGTATACCTGAAACTACATGTTATATATCAGTTTTAACTCAAAGAAAAAAGAAATGGAAAGCTGTGTTGTTCTTACATATATAGGTTCAGAATGAGAAGTCAGCATTTTATCTTCTGGGTGGGGAAAAAAAAAGTCTCCTAAACCAGTTGTATTAATTCACTCTTCTCCAAAATAAATGGTGATGAAATTCTTTTGAGTAGGGTCATGAAAACTGATCTTCTCAAATCAGTGCTTAGCTTATTTCTTGGTTCCACATACTCTGAATCCCCAGTAGACATACTGTTGTTGTCTGCCAGAATAATATAGGACTCAAATTTTATGCCCTTTTGGCTGGTGTTCATTTTGTAGTGGTTGTTCTATTTATTTTTATATTTTGGAAAATGAGGATTATCATCTTTCCTTCAGAAAATCAGGTCTCTCTGGGTTTAACTGTTCAGCACTTTTTATAAGCATTTTCCGTAGGAGAAATTTGTTTATGGCGGGGGGAGTAATTTGAAGTGAAGAAAAATATTTGGAATATTTTAGGCTTACCTTAATTTTCAATTCACATGCCTAGCCTCTAAGCAGTGGGATGAAAACAATTTATTTATTATAAAAATATCAGTTGAAGAATGTTGTGGAGCTAGATATTTCTATAGATTCTCTAAAGAATACATTGTACAGGTAAAAGTTTCCTATTGTAGATTTTTAATCAAGATAAGCTAAGTAAAGAATGCATGGGGAAAAAAAGTTTATTACATGAAACCATGTGTGTGAAACTTTTGAAAATTGTAAAGACTTGTAAAATATAAACTCTTTCATTCAATAAAAATAGAATTTTATATTAAATATCACACTGTGATTAAACTCACAGTAACTACAAAATACATTGGAGGCCCAGTTGCTGCCAGTAGTCAAATAATACATGAACTATTTGAGGGGCAGAAGCATCTTAATTTTAAGTACTTTCTAATTATTTATAAGTGCAGAAGATCTGTAATGAAGAAATAGGAATATTCCTTTACAATAAGTTGAATCTGGAAGATAAAAAAAGAATGCAGAAAATTAACCTGATATAATTAAGTCCCTGTTTAAACTACAATTGTCCTGAGCATTTAATAAAAATGCTTAAAGGTAACAATTTATTTGTTAGGATTCTGACCCTACCTCAGTATGTAGCTATTCTCTTTATAAAATTAACTCAGTCTCATTCTGACATTTTTCTGTGTAGCTTAAAAAAATATATTTTATTTTTTAGAGCAGTTTTAAGTTCGTAGCAAAACTGAGAGTAAGGCACAGAGATTTCTCCTTTACCTTCTCTCCCTACATGTGCTTAACCTTGTGTGTTATCAACATGCCTCAGCAGAGTGATAACATTTGTTATAATTGATGAACCTATGCTGACATGTTGTTATCGCCCAAAGTTCGTAGTTCCATTAGTGTTCCCTCTTGATATTATGTAGTCTGTGGGTACGGACAAATGTTTAAAGACTTATATTCTCGGTTATGGTATCATACAGAGTATTGTCTCTGCCCTAAAAATCATCTGTGTTCCTATATTCATCCTTCCTGCTGCTCTAACCTCTGGCAACCACTGATCTTTATGCTCTTTCCGTAGCTTTGCATTTTCCAGAATGTTATATAGTTGGAGTTGTATAGTATAGCCTTTTAAGATGGGTTTTTCATTTAGTCATATGCACATACCATTCCTCCATGCCCTTTCATGGCTTCATGGCTCATTTCTTTTTAGTGCTGAATAATATTACATGTTCTAGATGTGCCACAGGTTATTTATCCATTTTCTTACGGAAGGACATCTTGGTTACTTCCAGATTTTTACAATTGTGAATAAAGCTGGTCTAAACATCTGTGCTTAGGTTTTTCTGTGGATGTAAGTTTTTTACCTCCTGTTGGTAAATACCAAGAAGCACAACTGTGTGGTAACACTGTTGAGTTTTGTAAGAAACCACCAAAATGGCTTCCAAAGTGGCTGTACCATTCTTTGTTCCCACCAGAATGAAAGCGAGTTCCTGCTGTTTCTACATCCTTGTCGGCATTTGGTCTTGTCAGTTCTGAACTGTGACCAGCCATTTTAATAGATGTGGAGTGATATCTCTTTGTTTACCCTCTGAATTCAGTTCAGTTCAGTTGCTCAGTCATGTCCGACTCTTTGCAGCTGCATGGACTGCAGCACGCCAGGCTCCCCTGTCCATTACCAGCTCCTGGAGCTCGCTAAAACTCACGTCCTTCAAGTCAGTGTTGACAACCAACCGTCTCATGCTCTGTTGTCTGCTTCTCCTCGTGCCTTCAATCTTTCCCAGCATCAGGGTCTTTTCCACTGAGTCAGTTCTTCACATCAAGTGGCCAAAGTATTGGAGTTTCAGCTTCAGCATCAGTCCTTCCCGTGAATATTCAGGGTTGATTTCCTTTAGGATTGACTGGTTTGATCAGCTTTTACTTTATTATTATTATTTTTAAATTTTAAAGGTGATACTATTACAGAAGGCTAGACAAAAAAAGCGAAACTTCTAGTCCCTTCTGCTTAGAGTTAGTGGTCTGATGTATGCCTTTCTAGATACTTTATTTGTGTGTAAAAAAGAGAAATATCCATGGGTAAATTTTAGTTAAAAACAGATTAGTATAAACGTCTTTTTTAGTGGTACTTTGATATGTAAGAAACACCTGGCAGTCCAGATGAAATTTTTAAAAGTCAAAGGTGCATTTTGGGGGCCATTAATATATTCATCAGGTGTATAATTTCAGAAGGTAAGAGGGTATACGATGAAACCTATGATCAACTTGGTTCCCCTCGCCTCCCTTGGTGGGTTCTCCTGGAGTTAATGACAAGGTGTGCATGGGTGTATGTTGTGAAACACAACTGGTAGCTTTATACTCATTTTACATTTAACTTTTTTTTTTTTTTTAACACTGACAGTACACTTTGATTTAAAATAAATTAAAGCTTGATTTACTAAGCTCTGAGCCTCTTGCTTCATGGTTACTTAATTATTTTTAGAATTAAGGAAATACAAATGAACTGAGATGTCCATAGGGAGGAAAGCCAGGAAACAGAAAATACCATTAGTTACCTGATAGTCATCATTTTACCAAGCTAAGAGACGGCAGTTTTGAGGAAAGCATATGGAATATGGCTCTTGATGGAGCTACGTGCCACTTGAAGGATACATGTGGATAATCCATAGGGATGATTCACTACAGTGCAGCTGTAAACTTCTTTTAATTAGGTAGGAAGCACCTGGGTGTTTTTACTTCATCATTTTTCCTCTTCTCAGTCCATTTTCTTCAGGGATTAAAAAAAAAAAACTCAACAAGTTGGAATTTAAATTTTTGTAGGAAAAAGTGTTCAGTGTCTTTAAAAGGGGAGTTATACTGATCGTCTGCTGGAAGACGAGGTGAGAATAGTAACATTAATCCTTGTGAATTATAGAGGGAAAATGACTGTGTACAGGGAGCTGTGTATTAGCATCCTGTGTATATTTGAATTTGCACTTCTGATTTGTGTTTGAAAATATTTAATAGAATTAATGCTAAATGTGTACAAACTGCTGTTCAAATTTGAATGGCACTAGTATTTTTTAATCTTCTCTGGGTTCTGAGCATTTCCATGAGGTGGCACTGGCATCTTTCCATGACTTCTGGAAAGTGACTGATGTTGGTCACAAGATTAGTAGCTTCTCCCAAGGGACTGATCAACGTTGTTTAACTATGAAATTTACTCTATCCTCCAGTGAATCATTCTGTACATCACGTGTAGTAGTAACTGACATATACTTCGTAATAAAAATTATTAATTATTGTTTAACTATGTGTGTAGGTCTGCAGTAAATAGATTGCCAGAAACTTCTCCAGCAAAAATATTTGGGATCAGCAGAGAATCCAAGTTTGAGAGTCTGCAACCTTGGCAAGGCACCTGCAAGTTCCCTCTTCGGCAAGAGAGTAAAAGGAAATTGGGGGAGGGCTATGGTAAACCTATAGAGACCCTGGCTTTTCACTGACTGAGTCCCTGCCAGTTTCTTCCTCCCATTGAGTTCTTCTATCATAGCAGGTATTGACCCAGCTCTATTTAGTTGAAATTTCTTTTTATTAATATTCTTAACAAATGCCTGCTACCTGCTAAAAGTGTTACAAATGTATTCTTGTGTAACCTGTACTACAATACAGAGGGCTTGGTATTATCATCTTTATTTATAAATGAGCAGATTCAAGCTCAGAGAGGTGACATATATTGCCTGAGGTCACTCAAGAGGTGATTATAAGGCGTTCAACTCAGTTGTACAGTGTTGAAAATCTATTCTGTTTGTACGTACACCTTGCAAATATTCATCCACCATAAGCAAATGTATTTGACACATCTGGGTTGACACTCTATTCTCAACTTGGCAATTTGTGAATTTAATGTGCTCATCAGGCATTTGAGAGGAGTTGGGTCAGATCCTCTTAAGAATGGTGGGTCTCTAGAGGTCTCAAGCCAGCAGCCTGTAGGCTGAATGTGGACAGCACCTGTTTTGTTTTGGAGGGGGAGGAAGGGAGAAGCCAGCACTGTGTTTTAATTGAATTGAGCGTGAAAGCCTTGAGGCTTTTGTGTGCTCTCAAGTTCCTCCTTAGTCCCCATAACTCTATTTCCTTAGGCTCTGCCTGCTTCACTCATTAAGGTTATCTACATGGGCCCTGATAGGATCCACATTTGCAATTGCAGAAACCATTAAATCAGGAAGTATGCTGGTTAGGATGTGTTCATTTGTGGGTTCAGATTAATTTACATTACTCTCTATAAAACAATGAGTCGACTTCATTACCAATTTACCGTTAACATGTTTCACAGAAGTCCTTTAGTAGGTAGAATTTCCCGCCTCACTTCTGTCTGCTGACCTGCGGTAGTCATATGGTGCATCCCCTGAAGACTGATATTTGGTTGATTAGAAAAATATACCCTGAGGTGATTTTTTTCATAAGTCTAAATCTCTTGACTGAAAAAAAAAAAAAGGTGAAAGCAAGTTTGTTCATCATCGTTAGAAAGAAGAGTCTGTGATCTTTTTTTTTTTCCCTTTCCTTTCCTTCCCTTTCTTCCTGCATTCCTTCTTTGCTCCCTTCCTTCTTAATTGACTCCAGTTTTAGATGAATTGCATTTTGGCCCCATATGAGTGTCTTCTAAGTTATTAATAATGTTCAGGGAACCTTAGTACTCCTTGAATAGTATGAAGGGAACTTGGGATACTGAGTCAGTGGTAGAACTCCCCTCCCATGCTGCTATTTATGTGCATTGCTATGTTTTGAAAAGAGGTCTGTTTCATGTATTTCCATCTCTAAATATTTTCTACCATATTTCAGTGTGTCTCTCATGAAATACTTCCCTGTAGGATGCTCAATACAAATGTTTGGAAAATGTTTTTTATCCCAACATTTACTCAGGAACTTGAAGTATGTACTGTATTAGAGGATGTGGGCAGTACCATATTTAAGGAATATACTTAATTTACCAGAGAACTCCTCTGGAACCCATCCTTTCTGTACATCACCTCCTTGTCCTCCAAAACTGCATATACCTATCAGC
Organism: Muntiacus reevesi; assembly: GCF_963930625.1. Lineage (NCBI taxonomy): Eukaryota > Metazoa > Chordata > Mammalia > Artiodactyla > Cervidae > Muntiacus > Muntiacus reevesi. Next base: position 94,039,408 of record NC_089252.1, read on the forward strand.
TTTCTACAGAACATACATTGAGATTGCCTCTTAGTAGACGTTACCTAAAAACATGAACCATGGTTTTTGTTGGTTGCTTTGGTTTTGTTTGGGCAGGGGGAGTGGGGGAGGGTGGGAGCATGATCCCAATTCCATTCAAATGGATTTATTTTGTGAAATGCAAGTTTGTCAGGTCTGAATAATTTTTAATGAAGCATTGAACTTCATAGCTTGGTTGTATTTAAAATGATTAGGCTAAATAAAGCCTATGTCATTCTTCATGATGTCTGTGGGTGGATTGCTTGATGACATGGGGACTGTATTTCTTTCTGTTTTGGTGACTTGCAACTAATCTTATCCTGCAGTTTGTAACACATTGGACAAACTTGTCCAAATGTCGACTCGGTTGGACCTGCTTTGCTTCTCCTGGACATGTTTGTTAATATTTTTTCTTGGTTGTAAATCTTTCCTGAATAAAATACTTTCCTTTGATTCTTATAATAATCCTGTGAGATTTCTATAGGAAACATAATTCCCCATTTTATTAGGGAAGCCACCTCTAGAAGATCAAGTCACTTGCTCAGGGTCTCATGGTGAGTTAATTCAGTGACTTAGTCTTTGTAGCTGCATGTCTGCATTCCCAAAACTAACCCTGCTTTGTGTATGACCTGAAAAAATACCTTTGTGTTAACTTGATTTTTTTTAAAGCCCAAAATGAGAATTCCTTACATTTTGGCACTTGTTTATTAGACAAAACAGGGAGTCCAAATAAAACCAGATGTGAGCTGTTTTTAACTGTGCCCAAATCCTAATGATCCATATGTAAATTACCACTTGTAGCTAATTTTTAATCCACTGATGGATTCTTCCCAGCTTCTCTGTTGGCTGTTCTGTCACCCTGCCCCTGCCTTGGCTTTGTCAGAGCTGCTTATAAAGCAACTCTAAAGTCTGTGGACATTACTTTGCCAACAGAGGTCCGTTTAGTCAAAGCTGTGGTTTTTCCAGTAGTCATGTATGGATGTGAGAGTTGGACTATAAAGAAAACTGGAGGTGCTTTTGAACTGTGGTGTTGGAGAAAAGTGAAAGTCCCTTCCACTGCAAGGAGATCCAACCAGTCCATCTTAAAGGAAATCAGTCCTGAATATTCATTGGAAGGACTGATGCTGAAGCTGAAACTCCAATACTTTGACCACCTGATGCAAAGAGCTGACTCATTAGAAAAGACCCTGATGCTGGGAAAGATTGAAGGTGGGAGGAGAAGGCGATGACAGAGGATGAGATGGTTGGATAGCATCACTGACTCAATGGACATGAGTTTGAGTAAATTCCAGGAGTTGGTGATGGATCAGGAGGTCTGGCATGCTGCAGTCCATGGGGTTGCAGAGAGTCAGACATGACTGAGCAACTGAACTGAAAGTCTGTGGACATGGTATGTTTGATTTAGGATGCTGACATTTTTCTTAAGAGGACAGCATTTTATTTTTTCTGTCTAGATGAAATAATGGATTGTTTCATTTAACTCTGAATAGTTTTCAAGACAGGGCTTGTGGACATTCCGATTGACAGAGTTTTTAAATGAGACCCAAGAGAAGATATGGGTTGGTCATCTGCAACCAGTTAACAAAATAAAAATCGCCAAGGTACAATTAGTTTCATACCCATTTCCCCCACCCCAGTCATATGTTATCATTGGTGGTTGGCAATTGAGGTTTTTCAGAGTATATTTGGATTTAAATCCTGGTTTGTTTTTTCCAGAGCAGTGTATGTATATTCTTGGGCAAGGTTATCTCTTTTTAGCCTTACTATACTTGTCTGTTAAAGGGGATTGCATGACCTTTCCTGTGTAGATTAAGTGAAATAAGGTATGGTGGGAGTAAGAGCCTAGGGATGGTAGATAAAAGAACTTTATCACCTTCTTAGTAACAAATTCAATGCTGGAAAATCACAAGTTAGTGGGCTATAAAATTATGGTTTTGTATTTGTTTGAGAAAGAGTAAATAAAAAAGTAAGAGTACGTGATAGGAGTCATAAAAACTTTGAGGAAGGAGGTTCATGGTGTTGGGGTATAACATTGAAGGACTTGAAAATTATCTGTGACCGGGTTTTGGTACCAAGCTGTCAAAATGATCTTGTCAAGCATGTGGACTTTGTGTGTTTTGGGTGCAGACAGCAGATTATCTGCCCTGAATACACTTTAAGCGAAAGATACATTTATTAAAAACCAACAATAGAGACATAGAGTAAGTATCCTATGGAGTCTGAGGGTCACCTGGAAAATGGAATCAGAGTGGTTTGGAACTGGACACCTCCAGGGTTGCTGGGTGAAGGAACTGATGCACCATCTCTGTCAAATGCCCCCTGTGGAATGATTGCCCTCTGACCTTTTTCAGCCTTTCTCTGCTGGAACAAATGGTCCATCTTTGGAAAGTTCCCACACAGAGCGCCTTGACTGTCACTCAACCAGAGCCAGTGAAGAAAGGATTTTGTCTTTTGAAAGAATTGCATTACTCCTATCAGATGCAGGGGAAATGCATGTTGGGTGGCACAAGTTTACCATGTATGGAAGAAACCTGAAGGTTGAAATCAGTCAGTGATGTTGCATAGGTGATGGACAGAGATTTGATGAGATCAGAGTGTTTGCATTAGGAGGATACTGGGAAGGAAAGCTGGAGCCATTGTAACATTTTGGTGAAGGTTGAAGGTCATGTCTTGTTTTTACAGCAAAATGTTATAAGTAAATAGTTCTATACAAACCATTACTGACTCTTTCCTTGGATTAATTTCTAACTTTTCCTGGCTACCTCATACCGCCATCATAATTTTCGGCATGTGCTGACCCAGCAGCCACTTTAATATATAAATAAGAAAGACACTGACTAACGGTGACATGCTTTTTTGGTTGTTTTTGACTGACTTATTTAGGATATTTGATTTCCTCTGGAATGTGTCTTTGACAGATTTGTATATTGTTAGCACAGGATTTCTCATCATTTTCTATATATCTACTTTGAACTAACTGGTATAGTTAGCCCTCTGTATCCACGGGTTTTGCATCCATGGATTGAACCAACCACAGATTAAAAATATTTGCAAAAAATTTCCAAAAAGCAAAACTTTAGTTTGCAGCACATTGGCAACTATTTACGTAACACTTACAATGTATTTTACAACTATTTACGTAATATTTACTTTGTATTAGGTATTATACATCATGTAGAGATGATTTAAAATATGTGGGAGGATATGCATAGGCTATAAGCAAATAGTGCACAATTTTATATAAGGGACCTGAACACCTGTGGAATTTGATTTCCACAGGGAATCCTGGAACCAGTTTCCCTGGCAGATATTAGAGGGATCACTGTATTCTTTTCATGGAGATAAAAAGTCTCATAAATTTGATATTCCCAGCTCATGACATATCTAGCTCATAACAAAGGTGCTCCTTAAGTCTTTAAATTAATAGCCCAAGCTACTTAAACTATTTATTATTTTATGTTCAGTTATTCATTATAGTGTTTTCCAAACAGACATATGGTTATGAACTAACATTGTATTGATATTATTTGTGTTTGCTTACATTTGGAATCCCCAAACCTCTGAAATAAAGCTGACAGCGGCTACTTTGGGAAGACGTAGTCTGTAGAACATAATTTTGACACTCGCACTTCATTGATGGTGTTAGTGTAGGAAGAGGGATTTTGTACTTGTGATTATAACTTGAGAGTCGCCTCCTGGAGATGGGAGGCACTGTGAGCAGAAAGCACCCTCTAATAAAAATTCACATACTCTCCTTGAAGTAGTTTCACTTTTGAGTCCCAGTTGTGTACAGGGTTGGCACTGCAAAATGAGTTAATTCCTCATAGCTGGGAGGAAATATTTTAAAACCATAAATGTACCATTTTTATTACTAAATTGATCATCAGGGTAACATGCTAGGGAATGAAAAGTCTTCTGAGTAGCAGCCCCACTGTGTTACAGATGGAAATGAGGGGACTGTGAATAGCCCTTATAGCTAATGACCAAGAGAATCCTCTAATGAGGTACACTGGAAAGTTGCCCTGCATTGGACAAATGTTGGAAAGACTGATCAACATTTTTGGGAGGGGCAGGTGGCCAGAGAATACTCATCTACTTTATTTTGGACAGGTTAGTTAGTCAGTTTTTTCTTAGCTGATTGTTGTATCCTAACCTATTTCTTGGCAACCCACTGAAGTATTCTTGCCTGGAGTATCCCGTGGACAGAGGAACCTGGTGTCATATGGGTCCATAGGGTCGCAAAGAGTCGGGCATGATGTAATCCTAGTAGGCCTCTCAGAGGAGGTGATGTTTGAGTTGGAATATTGAGTCAAGCCAGACACATGGATATTGGGGAGAGAGAATTCCCTGCAGAGAGAATGGCAAGTGTCAAGGGCCTCAGGCAGGAACAAGTCTGAATAAACCATTGGATGTTTGAGGAAGGAAGTGAGATGGAGAAGGAATAGTTAGAAACAGGTTCCAATGACATGACAGTGAAGTTTCCCAGGAGGATTAATGGTGACTAAATGAGGATTCTGGGTCAGGCAACATGAAAAGCCAGGTCTACTGGAGGCTTCTACCTGAAACATGTCAAGCCTTTGATTGGCCAGTTCTGGAGAGCAGAGTCTTTCAGATTTTAAAATAATTTGTGCTTTTGCTTTTAACCTGGTTCTTTGCTTTCATAATTCCTTATGTTTCAGTAGTGGAAGCTTGACTGACTGAACTGTTATAAGATCCAGGACAGAGGTGGCAGTGAAAGCATTTTGCAGGTGGTGACCTTCAAATCATTTGGAACTAGAGCCCTGAGTCTGAGTCTTAACTCTGTCACTGACAATCTATAGGACGTTGGGCAAATAACTTTATCTCTCTAGGCCTCAGTCTGTGAAAAGATAGTGATATTCACCCACTCGAGTTTTCTGAAGGATCAATGGGTATAACATATATAGAATGTTTATTATTATTAATACATATGACATCATATTTGAAACCAAAGAGAGGTAAGCAGTAAGATTCTTAGGATTTAAAAACTCTTAAGGGCTTTTTAGGCAGTAGCATGACTAAAACTAATGTTACTGTTGTAACTGAGCTATTTCTTTTTGAAAATCCTTAACCTGAACCAAGATGAGTTTATTCCAGTGGTTATTGTTTTAATAAGAAGCAAGAAAAAAAAAAAAAAAAGAAGCAAGATTTTCCTCACTAAATGTATGGATCCATGCTAGATCCAATGGGCTTCCAGGTGGCTCAGTGCTAAAGAATATGCCTACTAGTACAGGAGACATGAGTTTGATCCCTGGGTCAGAAAGATCCTATTGGATGAGGAAATGGCAACCCACTCCAGTATTCTTGCCCGAAAAGTCTCATGGACTAAGGAACCTGGCGGGCCACAGTCCATAAGATCGCAAAGAGTCGGACATGACTGAGCATGCACACTAGATCCAATAGAGAGATCTCATTTTTCTCATCAAACTCAGATGCAGAAGTACGTTCTTAAGTTCTTCATTTTTAAACCTTCGTGGGAAGACCATGGACTTTGTTTTAGATTTAGACTTTTCATTGTCTTTCCCTTGAGAGTTTGATGAAGGCATTGACTTTCATGGATACTGAAGAGGGCAAGAAAGGTCTGGGAGCCTGGGGGCTGGTTCCCTCCAGGAAAAGCTGCATACTCATCATACACCTCCTCTCCCCGCATGGCGCAGCTCTTGCGCTACCCTTAGCTGCTTGTCTTGGCTGTTGTTCATGCTGGGCTGAAATCCTTCGTTGCTTCTATGTGCCTGGGTAATCCTAACCCTCTGTAAGTCCCACCCCTACTGCTTCTTTCTCTACGAAGCCTTCACTTGCTCTTTTGAGCCACCTTAATCTCTCCGATCCTTATTAATTTTAGACCATGAGTCTCCCTTTCCTCTCTTAGTCCTGATTCAAGTCCTCCTTTCTCTTTATGGTTAACTGCTATCATTTTGAACATGTGCTTTCATGATAGCAGCATATTTTCAGGCAGAAGAATGACACGCCTCTCCATTATTAGGTAATGTAAAACACATGTTCCAATACAGAGATGGTAAAATAAAAAGTGAACAAATGCAAAGTTATTTTTTAAAAAGGGAATACTTTAATTGTATATAAACCACCCCAGAAATTCCTTTCTTTTAGCATTCTAAAAACTGTTGAGAATGCTTTCTTGTACCCAGAAGCAGCACAAAAAGAAATCTGTCAGAGGACAGGTCTATCCTGATCTTTATGGCACTGCTCTCTGGTTTAGATATGCTATTTTTTCCCTGCTGTGTAGTATAAGTTGAATGGTGTACAGTCCTCAACTAAGTTGTTAGACTGTATTTTGTCCCTTTTTGGGTAAGTGCCACGCCACTCTGAACATGGGTTTTACAGACTCATGTTGGGGTGCAAATGGTGTTTTAACTCCTGGTGCACAATTATTAATACAACTTTTAGAGATGTGATAAAGGCCTTGAGATTGGATGACTTTATTGCCTCTAATCCTGAGAATCTGCTTTCAGTCAAGCAGGGAAAATAGAAAATGAATTGGGGTTGGTCAATGTAGGTAACTCTGGCCTTCACCAGCTCCCTTCACCTCATAGATTGTAGACCTATCAGCCATGAATGTGATGGTGTTTCTGCATTGTCTATAATTAATTTGAAAGGTGAGAACTGAATCAAAAAGCTATTGCACAATCTAGATGACTTCCCCAAAGATGATGTATTCTGTGTTCCAACCTAATTTGCTAGGTTTGTGTGTTTTCAAGGAATTTAAAATTTTCTGTGCCCGATTTCCAGCACATTGAAAACTGGGTCATTTGTAAAAGGTACTTAGGAATTTTGATTAAAGCAAACCAATTGGCAAGGAATAAAAACAAAAACCTTTCAGGAAGTATCTTCTTTTCTTTCTCTTCAGGAAACTGGTCTTGAAGGTATGGGTGTGTGGGTGTGTGTACATACTCCTCTGTTTATTACCCTTAATGACATTTCGTCAGCGCTTTTTATGTGTTCAGAATTTAATTCTCACTCCACCCTATGAAGTTTAGGCACTGCTGGTATCGCTGTTTTGTAGATGAGGAAACTTTACCCCAGAGAGGAGGGACTTGTCCAAGGTAACACCCAGCTAGGAACTGGCAGAATCAGGGTATAAACCAGGGTTGCATAGCTGGAGCTCTTATCTTCTGCTCTCCCACTGCATGAAGACTTCAAACTAAGAATTTCTGGCTGAATGTGGACAAATTCCATGGCTCCTTTTTAAAGGATTGGCCCTGTGCTTAATTTCAGCCATTTGATTGACACTCATGATCTCTTTTGTTCTCTTCCTTTGATCTTTAATTTTTGATTGTGTTAAAGCTCCTTAGGGCAATTTTAGTTTCCTGAGATCAATAGTAATGTTGGAAGGCCAGTGCTAGTGTCCTGGTCTTTCTCTTAAGCTCCGGATGAAGGCGGTATCCTCGCCCTGCATCTTCCTGGTGCGGGAGCATGCTCAGTTTCCTGCACGCAGGTGTGAGCAGTCATCTAGCAGCCCCGCCCCTTTCTCGGAGTTGCTGGGAGAGCCCTGTAGCCTGTCCCAAATTGGAATAAGGGGGAGGGAGCCGCAGGCTGGTACAGGTAAGAGAGCCCGAGCTCGGTCTGTTGTTTTACAGCTAAAACTCAGTCCTTCTGCTTGTGACTCCAGCAGGGCCGTGGGTGCTTCCAGCAGGAACGAATGACTCCATATGGGGGTTTATTTTTACACTTTCAAGGGACTGGGGCTATCCCTGCCTCCGAAATCAGTTTTGGTGGGTGGCTGTCTTCCTGCATTGCTGGAATTTCAGTGTGAAGGAGCCATCTTGGCTCATTTTATTTTCATTCCTCTCTTGGAAGCTGGGCTTCATGTTGAGGGCTGCCAGTCTGTGACTTCCCTCCTGGAGGGAGAGACAGCGTTCCTGGGACCAGTTCTTTGGGAAGACAGAGCTCAGAGATGTGGGAAGTCCTTTCTCCTTCTACTTTGCTGTGTGCCTCCCTTTTATTTGTATAATGCTAACAGCTATCCCAGCTTGTACAATTGTTCTGGAAGCAGAAGCAAATCCAGCTGTCTATTCCTTATTCTTACTGTATTAGAAGATATTATTAATTTATAGCAGAGAATGCTCACAGAGGTTTTATTGTTACATTTTTCCATGTTTAGTATCATGGGGAAAAATTAAGTTATGTTTGTTCTTTTGCAGAAAACAGTCCTGGCAGTTTTTTTGTTTTTTTTTTGGTATTGTGAAAGAGGTGTATTTTAATAATGATTTTTTTTCAACCTGGCAGGTATCTTCTGAACCAGAATGAGCATATTCTAGTAAAAGTGAAGATTATTGGAACTCTGTGGGATAGCAGGCATTTGGGGGCGTTTTTAGCCATTCTTGGCTATGTCAGCGCAAGTGTGTGGAAACGAGAACAGTAGAATTAGTCTCTACAAAATTTGCCGTTTTCCCAGAATCTGGGGATTGGACCAGAATCTTCGTATAGCTTAAATAGAAGTTATTTTTGTTTGTAGATAAATGATTTTCACCATTCTGAAGCTTAGGAAAAATATTTTTCAATAGAAACCACCCCTTGTCACTGCAGTTCTTTCTTTTCCACAGCGGTTGCAAGTGGTGAATCAGAGAATGTTTCTAACAGAAATCACAAAACTTCATCTCAGCCAGCTTTCAATTGCATCCCCTGTGTAGGATTTGCCAGAGTTTCAAACAAGACTGTACAAGAAAGGAAAAGAATGTGGTGTTCACAGATACTAAAACATTGTAAAAACAGCACTGATATCTGTAGCCGGTAGGATCACTGTCTTTCCCCAGCCCTTACTCAGTGGATGAACAGAACTGCAGTTCATCCGCTTGTTCTGAGCTCTCCGGGCTTTGTCTTGGCTCTGCGTGGTGGATTCCTCTTCTGTTCAAGTGCCACCCTGGATCATTTGCTCTTCCCTTTCTTGTCTTTCTTATCTGTTGATTATTTTTGTTAATCTTTCATGTAAGGCTGAGTTGCAAGTAGTATAATGCTTCTTAGCAAAAGCAAAACAAAGGTATGTATTTGTAGGAAATAAGGTGCCTGAGAGATAAGTTAAGGCATGTAGTCAAGGTAAGGCATGAAGTCAAGCCTTTAAAATACCCCAGGACTTGGGGCTTTGAACCTTATTTGGTTTTGCTATAAGTGTCTGCCCTTTCTCCCTTAATATACTCTTGCTTTAGTCTTCTGTTTCTTAAAAATAGACTCATCTCCCTTCCATACCAGAACGTGGTTCCCTGCAGTTCCCAGCGTGCATATCTTACTCTCACTGGCTGAGCCAGACTGAGGTTGAAATCATATAGCCCCGTTGAGAATTCCAGGGAGAGGAGCTCTGATTGAGAGAGTTGGATCCACAAGAGCCTTGATCCATAAACAGTGCCATGGAGTTCTTTGCAGCTGTGGTAGCTGGAAGTGTGTCTGCTGAAACCAGTAAATAGGGGTATGACAATGATTAGAGGATTGGAAGGAGGGTGGTGACAGAGTATTTCCCAGGCTTCCCAGTGGTATATACACCACAGTTGGAATTTATGCTTGTTGGTTGGACCTTGTAGGACCTCTTGCTAATTCCCTCTCCATCCTAACTTCAACTTTATCAGAACTTAGCCAAACACTGGTATTTATATGCGTGGTGTTGGACAGACAGATACGGCAAAGTAATTATGTCTGCCGCTGCTGCTAAGTCACTTCAGTCATGTCTGACTCTTGCGACCCCATAGATGGCAGCCCACCAGGCTCTGCCATCCCTGGGATTCTCCAGGCAAGAACACTGGAGTGGGCTGCCATTTCCTTCTCCAGTGCATGAAAGTGAAAAGTAAAAGTGAAGTCACTCAGTCGTGTCCGGCTCTTCGAGACTCCATGGACTGCAGCCCACCAGGCTCCTCTGCCCGTGGGATTTTCCAGGCAAGAGTACTGGAGTGGGTTGCCATTGCCTTCTCCAATTATGTCTAGAATATTATTATTATTTAGTGAGCATTTGAGTGTCTACTGTATGTTAAGCTTTGTTTCAAGTCTAGAATTAGACATTAATTACATGATTCATTTTATTTTTGTCCGTGTCTTTACTCAGTTCAGTTCAGTTCAGTCGCTCAGTCGTGTCCGACTCTTTGCGACCCCATGAATCGCAGCACGCCAGGCCTCCCTGTCCATCACCAACTCCCGGAGTTCACTCAAACGCATGTCCGTTGATCAGTGATGCCATCCAGCCATCTCATCCTCTCTCGTTCCCTTCTTCTCCTGCCCCCAATGTCTTTACTACCTCTTCCCAATTTTAACTGTTTTTTTCTGTCTACTTGTCACACATCATGTTCATTATAGTGAACAGCAAGTTATTCTGGGAGTTAGGTAGTGATGTTTGATATGTATCTTTTATGTTCTGAGTGGTGGTTGTGACTTTAAATAGTTAATGAATTCAAAGGTGCCCGATAAAGCCAAGATAAGATCTGTAAGAAACTGCATATGTTCTTGAAGGAAACTGCATGTGTCTTTACAGAAATATCCATGGCATGAGGATTGGGTTTCTGCTGCCCATCACCTGTCCCAAAGACACTCAAAGAAGAATAATTTAATTTACCAATAGGCAAGAAAGCTCATTATATTCTGGGTCCAGGTAATTGTAATCATGGGACATTAATTCTTTTAGAACTTTAATTATTCTCTTTGATCTAAGCATACAAGTGATTAACTGCAGATATGTGAAAAACATTCTTTTCCCTCTTTCTTTGGAGGCAAGATGTGCATTTCCATGGACTTAAGGCCATTTTAGTACTCTCCCTTTGGACTTGACCAAGACTTCTGTTTTCTCTGGAAAAGGAATGCATCAGGGAGAGTTTGTTTTAATTTGCATTCCTTAATCCAGTTTTAACTTTAATCCCCCTTTGCACGTTCTAATTCAAAATGTAAGCAAGTTACCTGAAGTATATTAGAAATTGTATTAAAAATCTCTGTGGGTTTTTGGTGCATGTATGGAAAATTAACATTGATGCCAAGGTCCTTGCTATAAATTAATTTTCCAGCATAAAAATGAAAATGACTCATAAGTGTTCTATTCCTAGTCTTCTTATTTTATTCCTCTGATACTGTTGTCTACAAAGGATTTTAGTCTAGTCATGTCAAAAGGGTTGGTAGTTTTTGGCATGGGTGATATTTCCATTATCTGTCAGCACCTCTGAAAGGTTCTCTCTCTCTTTTTTTATGAAGTTGACATTCCTCCTCTACCTTCCTGTCATCTGTTTTCATTTCATGATAAACCTGATTTTTTTCAGATGAATGATCATGAAGTTGTGTTGTTAGTAAGAATTATAGAGAGAAAATAGACCCGAGTAAGTGGGAACTTCCTGCCTATGGTGACTGTTTTCATGGACCTGAATCCTCTTGGTGTAGATTTCACAGTGTGAATGCATCTTTTTACAGTGTATTGCTTTGTCATTGGTTTCTGTTGTTTTTATTTGTTGCTCTAAGTCAGTTGTTTTGAAGGACTTTGTATAATAAGCATTTCAAAATGGTAATAGAAACTTTTCTGAAATGAGTCATAGGAATGAATGAGATGAATGAGCCATCAACTTACTTCTATTGTTTGTACTTGCCAAAATTTAAATTTCAGATTATAGTTTTTGTTTGATATGTGTATGTGTGGGTAACTATACACACATATACACATGAATCCATAATACAAATATGTATATTCAATTTTTACAAACAAATGACTACACTATATGTTGTTGCCACACTAAACTCTTCTGTGTTACTACTTTTTCTTAAGGTATTAAAAAATAATACTTTTTCCCACACCCCTTACCCCCACCCCATTTGTATTTAAAGTTTTCAGTGGAATATCATTTGGTAAGACTAAGAATTTGATTCTTTATAATTAATGTTGGACTTCTGGGTGAAAATACCTAGCAAAAATAGATAAATTGAAAAGAGTTATTTTGAGCACTGATTCTATTGAAAGAATTATTAAACTTGTGGCATATCAAATGCTCTGGTTGGTAGTCTTATCTCAAGCATTTATCTTAAGAATTCTACAGAGAAAAAAGAGCTAATTATGAAATTATCTTGAGTTAAATATTTGGATTTAGGCTACAAGTTAATTTTAGGGAGCAAATATCTCTTTGAAAACAATATGCCTTTAAAAATGCTCCATTTAAAGGCATAGAATGTGGGAAAATGCTTATATGATTTCCATTAACTTTCTGATGCAAAAGAATGCTCTGTGTTTGTTAGAGTAACTTTAGAATAGATTAAAAAAACCTTTACTTCCACCAATGTTATCCTTTTGTGATATGTTACTCTAGAAGTTTATTTGTATATAAAATTAAGATTTATATTGAAGTGTGTACATATTGCTACTTGAATTTTCACTTCTCAATAAATTGTGAATATTTTGTTCTGCCAGAAACATCCCCATATGATTTTTATACTGTCACCTTTAAGGTTTATTCAGTATGCACCGTGTATGTGTGTGTGTTCAGTCGCTTCAGTCCTGTTCAACTCTTTGCGACCCTATGGACTGTAGCCCGCTAGGCTCCTATGACCATGGGATTCTCCAGGCAAGAATACTGGAGTTAGTTGTCATTTCCTTCTCCGGGGGATCTTCCCAATCCAGGGATGGAACCTTGCATCTCCTGCATTGACAGGCAGGTTCTTTACCACTAGTGCCACCTAGGAAGCCCACACTGTGTGTGTGTGTGTGTGTGTGTGTGTGTGTGTGTGTATTTATGTGTGTGTGTGTGTATTTATGTGTGTGTGTGTGTGTGTGTGTGTGTATTTATTGTCAGGTTATGCAAGACCATGTGCAGATTTCTAAGTCTCCCGCGAACATCCCCTAGGAAGCCCACACTGTGTGTGTGTGTGTGTGTGTGTGTGTGTTATTTATGTGTGTGTGTGTGTGTGTATTTATTGTCAGGTTATGCAAGACCATGTGCAGATTTCTAAGTCTCCCGCGAACATCCCAGACCCCTAAAAAAGAGAAATATTGAATTGTTGTAATAAATAACATGAAATGTCTTCATTTCTGATCCTTGTTATATTGTTCAGTCCTCTTTGGAATTGTCACAGTGATGGGTGTGTGTTATCTTTGCCTCATATGAAGGTGCCATGACAACAGTAAGCATTCACATTGCAGTTTTCGTAAGGCAGTGACTGTGGATGATGCAAGCAGCCTTGGCTTGTAATAAAGATGTGTTGTGAAATTTCCCATGCCAGAGGAGTCGCTCATTGCTGGGGTTGGCACTTTCATGGCTGTTGATGGTGATGACTAAGGATTCCTTTTTTGAACTTGACCTCAGGTGAAGATGGTAGCTCATTGGGTTCCCCGTGTTGCCTGGGTCTGTCCTATGTAGGCTGCACTGGATGGTTGCATCGCTGTCTTTGGTGTCTCCTGTTCTTCTCAAGGACTGTCTTTACAGAATGCTCTTGGTACTCCATTTCTCTTCTCTTAACACTAATCCTCAATTAAAAACAAGCTCTAGTGTTCAACATGCTTGACAAGGCTAAGAATATAATAGGATTTTTACTTGCCACCTTCCCAAAATCTGATAATTCATATTTGAGATGCTTTGCTTTTTAAAAAGTTTTTTTCAAAAACACAGGTATGCTACCTTTTGCCAAAGAATAGCACAATTTCAGTGGTAGTTTTACAAGTAATGGTAAATTGTGTAGGATTTGCCATCACCATGGCCTGTTTTAGCATCTTAATATAGTTAATTAGTTATGTCAACTTAGGAGGGTCACAGAGCCTTTCTGAAACTTAGTTTTTCAGTCTAGTTAAGAATCATAATGTCGTGATAGCTCCCATTGGACTAGACACTGTTTCCATGGGGAGGAAGGGGGCAGTGGAGTCTATGTTGCTTCCCTGTGAGTCGAGAGGAATTTGTGATGATGATGGGAGTGGTGCTGTGAGAATTCCAAGATAGTGTCCTAAAAAGAGCGCTATTTGCTGAGTGTCTTAGGACATTTGCCTTTGGAATCCAGCCAGCAGACTGTGAGGAACCTCAGGCAACCACTTGGAGATGCTCCCATTGGTGTTGTAGTGGACTGCCGCATTTGAGCTAGGGGGATACTGCATGAGTTACCCCTTGCTGTTGAGTCACCCTAAATCTTACCAGTGGAAGAGTAGGAGTCAAGAAGCAGAGTCAAGAAGCAGAGACAAGACATTTCCACTGTGCTATGTGTAAAAACCTGATGCACCGAAACTGTAAAAGGTAGTAAACATCTGGTTGTTGTATGAAGTCATGATATTTTGGGGTGATTTGCCATGTAGCAGTAAGTAACCAGAACAAGTTCATTGCGAGATTCAAATGAAGCAGTCGTTCTTCTAGGTTTGAATCCTGTCTCCACCCCTTAATAGTTGTGTGACCTTAGACAAGCTATTTAACTTCTTTGTATTTGTTTCTTTAAGTATAAACGGGACTCCCTCTAGATGTATCATGCATGATATTTAGTGTTTTAATACTTGTGAGATGTTAAATAAATGATAGTTGTTGTTATTTACTATGAAACTATATTGTTGGAGTTTGAGAATGTGTGGAGGGATTTATGTTGATTGTTATGATTTTTAAAGGAGTTATGCAAATGTTGTTTAAGCACCTTTAGGTAAGAAACCAGTGGGGCTTTGGATATCAAAGTTTGAATGTCATTTTTGTGAAAAGAAGTAAGTCTTTTACTAATATCTGTCAAGCATTTATTTTACATATTTTGCTAAGATTGTACATGTCCAAGAACCTTTGGTTTCACTTGGTAGAAAGATGAATAATTATTCCATTATAGAAGAACAGATGAAAAGGGGAGCAGAAGGAAATCTTATTTTATTCGTGTTACATACCAGAAACTGTGCTACAGGCTTTTATTTACTGTTGTTTTCATAGGTGCTTTGAGGCAAATAATTGTAGAAGAATCTTATTAAACCTTTGCTCTCATTGAAATTGACTTTGTTACTGTCTTTCTTTGTTGTGTTTTGGGGAAAGAGGAATTTGTTGAAAGTCACTGATGGTACTCAACTAAAGGTAGTCAAGAATAGTCATAACTATGGCTCATTGTATTGCAGAGTAGCTGAGAAGACAGTGAATATGACTCTGAATTGAAAATGTTGAGTGCATTGATAAGCCCAGAAGAGGATTTGTGCTGATTCAAAATCTGTGGAAGCAATGAGACCTTTCCAAGGACTCCCAGAAACAGAAAGGAGTTCTTGCCTTTTTCAGTTGATAGATTTCTCTTCTCCTTTCACACATATTCCACTGTAGGTTGGATGATTGGTCTTTTTGCTTGGTTACTTCAGCCATTTCAGTCTGACCCAGGGCTGATTTAGTAACTCTCGTTAGCTATCAGACAGTATATTACCCAGGTTAATTGAAAGATCACTCTGGCTAAGGATATGGTTTCTATTCTTTTAGAGTTTGTATTAAAAAAAAAAATTAGACACTTAATATTAGTTATACTTTTAGGATCTGGTAGTTTTGGAAAAGCCACTATGAATCTGGTAGTGCCTATTTATTGTACATTGCATCTCTGTATTACCACATCTGTTACATATGTGTGTAATGGAAGATATTTATTTAGTTTATATTATTTATTTATTATACAGATAATATATAGAGTACCAAAACTCTTGGAATAACTGTTTTCCATCTATCAGATTTTGTGAACTGAAGTTCATAGCAGCATTGGATTGGAATGTCTTGAGCATCTGGGCAATCCTTATGCTTTCTCTTTCTTTTAGAATGGGAGAATTAAAGGCTTTTAGTTTTTTATAATCAATATTTTGTTTTTAAGAGTTTTTTTTAATTGTAAAGAATACTGTTTTAGCATTTTAAAATTTAATATCTGTGTGTGTGTGTGTGAGACTTTAATGAATCTATTTTCCAGTTTTAGTAGGTTCTCAGTCTGCATCGTGTTATTATAAATTTTATCTCATTTATTACTTGAATGCTTTTATTTTCTTCTGCCAGTAATAACTTGCAATAAACACCAACTTTTTTTTTTTTTTTTCCTTCTTCTCAGCTTAGCCTCATAAGAGTTCATTTGGACCTTGAGAGTTATAATGAGTCTCTTAAAACTTTGGCTGACTGCATTAGACAGTCAACCTGATATACGCTCAGTAGTTTTCCTTGATTCTGGCCCTGGAGATGAAAGACAGTTCTTCTTTTCTCCAGCTCTCTTTGAATACCCTTGGGCTTTTGTAAAGTTGTTGAGGTGAATTCTAGATGCTTAATATTTAATTCTAGGTGCTCTGGTATTTGCTGACATTCAGTGTATGTGGTGTTACTCTGTTTGGTGGTGTAGCTGTGCTCTTAGTGAGAATAAGTACTCGGCAGTGGATAGTGTACCAGTGCCCAAGTCGGGTAACAGCAGCCCACCACCCCCTCACAAGGTCTTGATAGCCTTCAGACACAGATCCATGCTCCAAGATGTACTGACTTAACATTCAGATTGAAAATGCTGTGCATTAGATCCAGGGATGTCCTTTGATTGTTAGTTTATTAATATCTTAACCAGATACCGAATGTGTGTTATTTCTGTTCCTTTAATTTTATGTGTTGTTTTTTTTCCTGTATACTGTATTAGTCTGAGAGAAATTGTTATGTCCATTAAAGGAAAGAAAGTTTAAAAAATAGGTTTAAGTTTTATGGTGTGCAGTATTCTTTTTTTAATGTACAGTAGAACTTATATGAATGTATAGATTTACTTCATTGACTTCAGAAAGCTGTGATTTTATTTGTAGATGGAAATTTCATTGCCTTCTCTTGCCTCTGTGTTTTTTTTAAATTGGTGTAACTTACAGAGTTCTAATATATGCTTTATTTTTGAAGTTTTTGTATATTATTAAAATAATACACATTTATTATAAAATTCTAATAAAACATAGATCTTTTAAGAGGAAAACTACATTTTTTCCTGTTATCTACTTCCTTCTTTCTTGAACCCAAACGTCCAGATCTACAGAGGTAAACCAATTTCACTTATATTTTTTCTACACATATAAAATATGTAGATAATCTTTAGAATTTTAAAAATTTAGATGATTTTTAAATAAGCAGATATACTTATTTAATTCTTGTTTGAAAATCTGGCTTTCAACTTAGACTATCCTTAATATTTTATTATAGCTATACTTAGTATTTCATGTGTTAGCTCAGAAACTTTGGACATTAGACACTCTATTTTCTTAAATGATTAAGAAGTGACAAGAGTTATGTACTGCTTCTCAACTATTTTTTGAGGAAGAGATATGTAAGATTAAGTTTGAGAAATCAAACCACCAGTTCACTGCTTCCACTGGATTCTAAGAATAGGTTTCAGTCGGTTCAGTTCAGTTCAGTTACTCAGTCATGTCCAACCTTTCGTGACGCTATGGACTGCAGCACACCAGGCTTCCTTGTCCATCACCAACTCCCGGAGCTTGATCAAACTCGTGTTCATCGAGTTGGTGATGCCATGCAATCATCTCATTCTCTGTCATCCCCTACTGCTCCCGCCTTCAGTCTTTACCAGCATCAGAGTATTTTCCAGTGAGTCAGTTTTTCGCATCACCTGGCCAGAGTATTGGAGCTTCAACTTCAGCACCAGTCCTTCCAATGAATGTTCAGGATTGATTTCCTTTAAGATCTACTGGTTTGATCTCCTGGCAGTCCAAGGGACTCTCAATAGTCTCCCAACACCACAGCTCAAAAGTATCAGTTCTTTGGCGCTCGACTTTCTTTATGGTCCAACTCTCACACCAGTACATGACTACTGGAAAAACCAGAGCTTTGACTAGACGAATCTTTGTTGACAAAGTAATGTCTCTGTTTTTTAATATGCTGTCTAGGTTGGTGATAGCTTTTCTTCCGAGGAGCAAGCGTTTTTCATTATGTCATGGCTGCAGTCACCATCTGCAGTGATTCTGGAGCCCAAGGAAATAGAATCTGTCACTGTTTCCATTGTTTCAGCATCTATTTGTCATGAAGTGATGGGACTGGATGTCACGATCTTCATTTTTTGAATACTGAGCTTTAAGACACCTTTTTCACTCTCCTCTTTAAATTTCATTAAGAGGCTCTTTAGTTATTATTCTCTTTCCTGCCATAAGGGTGGTGACATCTGCATGTCTGAGGTTATTGATATTTCTCTCAGCAATCTTGATTCCAGCTTGCGCTTCATCAGGCTGGCATCTTGCATGATGTACTCTGCATAGAAGTTAAATAAGCAAGGTGACAGTATACAGCCTTGATGTACTCCTTTCTCAATTTGGAACTAGTCTGATCTTTCATGTACAGTTCTTTTTTTTTTTTTTTTTTTCATGTACAGTTCTAACTGTTGCTCCTTGACATACAGGTTTCTCTGTATACAGAGAAAAAAAAAAATCTGCATACACATTTCTTAGGAGGTGGGTAAGGTGTTCTGGTATTCTCATCTCTTTAAGAATTTTCTATAGTCTGTTGTGATCCACACAGTCAAAGGCTTTAGCGCAGTCAATAAAGCAGAAGTAGATGTTCTTCTGGAACTCTCTTGCTTTTTCAACAACCCAACAGATGTTGGCAATTTGATCTCTGATTCCTCTGCCCTTCCTAAATCTGACTTGAACATCTGGAAATTCATGGTTCATGTACCGTTGAAGCCTAGCTTGGAGAATTTTGAGTATTACTCTGCTAGCATGAGAGTTGAGTGCAATTGTGTGGTAGTTTGAACATTCTTTTCCATTATCTTTCTTTGGGATTGGAATGAAAACTGACCTTTTCCAGTCCTGTGACCACTGCTGAGTTGTCCAAACTTTCTGGCATATTGAGTGAAGCACTTTCACAGCATCATCTTTTACGGTTTGAAATAGCTCAACTAGAATTCCATCACCTCCACTAATTTTGTTCATAGTAATGCTTCCTAAGGCCCAGTTGACTTCGAATTCCAGGATGTCTGACTCTAGGTGAGTGATCATACCATCATGGTTATCTTGGTCATGAAGATCTCTTTTTATAGAGTTCTTCTGTGTATTCCTGCCACCTCTTCTTAATATCTCCTGCTTCTGTTAGGTCCATACCATTTCTGTTCTTTATTGTGCCCATCTTTGCATGAAATATTCCCTTGGTATCTCTAATTTTCTTGAAGAGATCTCTAGTCTTTCCCATTCTATTGCTTTTCTGTATTTCTTTGCATTGATCACTGAGGAAGGCTTTCTTGTCTCTCCTTGCTATTCTTTGGAACTCTGCGTTCAGGTGGATATATCTTTCCTTTTCTCCTTTACTTTTCGCTTCTCTGCTTTTCTCAGCCATTTGTAAGGCCTCTTCAGACAACCATTTTGCCTTTTTGCATTTCTTTTTCTTGGGAATGATCTTGGTCACGGCCTCCTGTACAGTATCATGAACCTCCGTCTATAGTTCTTCAGGCACTCTGTCAGATCTAATCCCTTTGATCTATTTGTCACTTCCACTGTATAATCATAAGGGATTTGGTTTAGGTCATGCCTGAATAGTCTAGCGGTTTTCCCTACTTTCTTCAATTTAAGTCTGAATTTGGCAAGAAGGAGCTCATGATTTGAGCACAGTAGCTCCTGGTCTTGTTTTTGCTGAGTGTATATAGAGCGTCTCCATCTTTGGCTGCAAAGAATATAATCAGTCTGATTTTGGTATTGACTCTCTGGTGATTTCTATGTGTAGAACTGTCTCTTGTTGTGTTGTTGGAAGATGGTGTTTGCTATGACTTCAGCATTCTTGCCTTGAGAACTCCATGAACAATATGAAGAGTATGAAAAGAATACATTTAGTTACATTATTAGCTGTGCTTAGTCACTCTTGTCTGATTCTTTATGACCCCATGGATTGTAGCCTGCCAGACTCCTCTGTCCATGGGATGTCCCAGGCAAGAATACTGGAATGGGTTGCCATTTTCTTCTCCAGGAGATCTTCCCGACCCAGAGATCAAACTTACATCTCCTGTGTCTCCTCTTCTCTTGCATTGTAGGTGGATTGTTTACCCACTGAGCCATTGGAGTTTGCACATGCTCCCAAATCATAGTGGTTTCAGTATCACAGAAGTTCATTTCTTTCTCATATAATTATCGAATCCTATAATAGTTCAGGGTTAATGTGGTGGTTCTGTGGGGTTGTGAAGTTGGGTTCCATTTCATTTATTACTCTGCTGTTTGCAATTTTGCCCTCCATAGCATTTCTGCTAGTGGTCAGGGGACAATGGGAGTGCAGGACTCTGCTTTTTGTAGACATGTCTTAGAAATTACACATTCCACTTCTGCTCACATCTCATTAGCTAGACCTCATCATATGGTCATAACCAGATGCGGTGGAGCACTTTAATCAGAGCAGCCATATGCTCAGCTGAGAAATTTGTAGGATGTGGGGAACAGGTATTTTAGAAGGCATCTCACAGTCTTTGTGACAAGTATAACTTTATCATTTTGTTTAAAAGGAATCTTGAGACATAAACATTTTTTTGAGATTAAGTGAAAAATCCCCTTGATGGTACCAAATATAAGTTAACCAAGTAGTTTTCTCTTTTAAGTATTTTCCTTGTTGTTAATCATTTATATAGTTTGACTGTCAAAAAGTATTGCATATAATTTTCCTGATAATGAAACCTTTTTGTTGTTTTTTGTTGGTTAGTTGCTAAGTTGTTTCTGACTTTTGCGACCCTGTGGAGTATAACCCGCCAGACTTCTCTGTCCTTGGGACTTTCCAGGCAAGAAAACTGAAGTTGGTTGTCATTTCCCCTTCCAGGGGATCTTTCTGACCCAGGGATCGAACCCATATCTCCTGCATCTTCTGCATTGACAAGCAGATTCCTTACCACTGAGCCACTTGGGAAGTTCAGTGAAACTTTACGTATGAATATTCTCTACAGAATAAGTATAAAGCTAAAATTAGAAAACTATATAAAAAATAGAGAGATTTGGAGGATAATAGTTCATTTCTCAGTCTAACAAAAAGTTGACTTGTTACATACATACATGCCTAATCTTATACCACGTTATTCCTGTAGAGTTAGTTTTACTTGAATTTATCAAACTTGTTTGCTATACTCAGAAAATATAGACAAATAAAACTTTAATACCTCTTCTCAGAGATTACTGCTGTACCACATTTGATTTTTAAATAGCATTATATATATGTGAATAAATCTGTATGTAGAAATATATACATATAATACCCACAATTACATTAGCATTTGACTCAGAGATCTTAACTGCTTCATAGTCTGAATTTTTCCCACATGATCTATATTTGATAATGTAGGATGTTCACGCTTCTCTTTGTTGTTGGAAGAGGGTGTTTGCTGTGACCAGTGCTTTCTCTTGGCAAAACTCTGTTAGCCTTTGACCTGCTTCGTTTTGTACTCCAAGGCCAGCCTGAATTGCCTGTTACTCCAGGTGTCTCCTGACTTCCTACTTTTGCATTCCAGTCCCCTATCATGAAAAGGACATCATTTTGGGATGTTAGCTCTAGAAGGTCTTGTAGGTCTTCATAGAACCGTTCAACTTCAGCTTCTTCAGCATTACTGATCGGGGCATAGACTTGGAATACTGTGATATTGAATGGTTTGCTTTGGAAACGAACAGAGATCATTCTGTTGTTTTTGAGACTGCATCCAAGTACTGCATTTCAGACTGTTTTGTTAACTATGAGGGCTACTCCATTTCTTCTAAGGGATTTTGGCCCACAGTAGTAGATATAATGGTCATCTGAGTTAAATTCACCCATTCCAGTTCATTTTAGTTTGCTGATTCCTAAAATGTCAACATTCACTCATGCCATCTCCTGTTTGACTGCTTCCAATTTGCCTTGATTCATGGACCTAACATTCCAGGTTCCTATGCAATATTGCTCTTTACAGCATCGGACCTTGCTTCTATCACCAGTCACATCCACAGTTGGGTGTTGTTTTTGCTTTGGCTCCATCTCTTCATTCTTTCTGGAGTTATTTCTCCACCGATCTCCTGTATCGAATGGGCACCTACTGACCTGGGAATCTCATCTTTCAGTGACCTATCTTTTTGCCTTTTCATACTGTTCATGGGGTTCTCAAGGCAAGAATACTGAAGTGGTTTGCCATTCCCTTCTCCAGTGGACCACGTTTTGTCACAACTCTCCACCATGACATATCCATCTTGGGTGGTCCTACACAGCATGGCTCAAAGTTTCGTTGAGTTAAACAAGGCTGTGGTCCATGTGATCAGTGTGGTTAGTTTCTTGTGGTTGTGATTTTCATTCTGTCTACCCTCTGATGGAGAAGGATAAGAGGCTTATGGAAGCTTCCTGATGGGGAGAGACTGACTGAGGGGAAAACTGGGTCCTATTCTGATGGGTGAGGCCATGTTCAGTAAATCTTTAATCCAATTTTTGTTGATCGGCTGGGCTGTTTTTTCTCCTTGTTGTTTGACCTGAGGCCAAACTATGGTGGCGGTAATGTGGACATCACCAGATGGTCAATACTGAAATCAGATTGATTATATTCTTTGCAGCCAAAGATGGAGAAGCTCTATACAGTCAGCAAAAACAAGACCGGGAGCTGACTGTGTCTCAGATCATGAACTCCTTCTTGCCAAATTCAGACTTAAATCGAAGAAAGTAGGGAAAACCACTAGGCCATTCAGGTATGACCTAAATAAAATCCCTTATGATTATACAGTGAAAGTGGGAAATAGATTTAAGGGACTAGATCTGATAGAGTACCTGATGAACTACGGACGGAGGTTTGTGATATTGTACAGGAGACAGGGATCAAGACCATCCCCGTGGAAAAGAAATGCAAAAAGGCAAAATGGTTGTCTGAGGAGGCCTTACAAATAGCTGAGAAAAGGAAAGAAGTGAAAGGCAAAGGAGAAAAGGAAAGATATATCCATCTGAATGCAGAGTTCCAAAGAAAAGCAAGGAGAGACAAGAAAGCCTTCCTCAGTGATCAATGCAAAGAAATACAGAAAAGATCTATACAAGAAAGATCTTCACGACCCAGGTAATTATGATAGTGTGATTGCTCATCTAGAGCCTGACATCCTGGAATGTGAAGTCAAGTGGGCCTTACAAAGCATCACTATGAACAAATCTAGTAGAGGTGATGGAATTCCAGTCGAGCTATTTCAAATCCTAAAAGATGATGCTGTGAAAATGCTGCACTCAATATGCCAGCAAATTTGGACAACTCAGCAGTGGCCACAGGACTGGAAAAGGTCAGTTTTCATTCCAATCCCAAAGAAAAGTAATTTGAAAGAGTGTTTAAAGTACGGCACAGTTGTACTCATCTCACATGCTAGGAAAGTAATGCTCAAAGTTCTCCAATCGAAGCTTCAACAGTACGTGACCTGTGAACTTCCAGATGTTCAAGCTGGATTTAGAAAAGGAAGAGGAATCAGAGATCAAATTGCCAGCATCCGTTGGATCTTTGAAAAAGCAAGAGAGTTCCAGAAAAACATCTACTTCTGCTTTATTGACTATGCCAAAGTCTTTGACTGTGTGGATCACAACAAACTGTGGAAAATTCTTAAAGAGAGTCCACCTGACCTGCCTCTTGAGAAATCTGTTTGCCGGTCAAGGAGCAACAGTTAGAACTGTACATGGAACAACAGACTGGTTCCAAATCGGGAAAGAACTACATCAAGGCTGTATATTGTCACCCTGCTTATTTAACTTATATGCAGAACACATCATGTGAAATGCTGGACTGATGAAGCATAAGCTAAATCAAGATTGCCAGGCTAAATATCAGTAATCTCAGACATACAGATGTCACCACTGTTATAGCAGCAACCAACTAATAACTAAAGAGCGTCTTGCTGAAAATGAAAAAGGAGAGAAAAAGGTGGCTTAAAACTCAACATTCAGAAAACTAAGATCATGGCATCCAGTTCCATCACTTTATGGGACTAGATGCCGAAGCAATGGAAACAGTGAAAGACTTTATTTTTCTGGGCTCCAAAATCACTGCAGATGGTGACTGCAGCCATGAAATTAAAAGATACTTGCTCCTTGTAAGGAAAGCTATGACCAGTCTAGACAGCCTATTAAAAAGCAGTGACATTACTTTGCTAACAAATATCCGTCTAGTCAAAGCTTTGGTTTTTCCAGTAGTCATGTATGGATATGAGAGTTGGACTGTAAAGATTACTGAGTGCCGAAGAACTGATACTTTTGAGCTGTGATGTTGGAGAAGACACTTTAGAGTCCCGTGGACTGCCAGGAGGTCAAATCAGTGAATCCTAAAGGAAATCAGTCCTGAATAATCATTGGAAGGATTGATGTTGAAGCTGCAAATCCAATACTTTGGCCACCCGATGGGAAGAACTGACTCATTAGAAAAGACCCTGATGCCGGTAAAGATTGAAGGCAGGAGGAGAAGGGGATGACAGAGGATGAGATGGTTGGATGACATCTCCGACCCGATGGACATGACTTTGAGTAAGCTCTGGAAGTTGGTGATGGACAGGGAAGTCTGGTGTGCTGCAGTCCATTGGGTTGCTGGCAGTTAAACATGACTGAGCTACTGAAGTGAACTTAACTGATGTTCATGCTACGTGTTAAAAACCACTTTGCACCACTATTAAGGTATCCGTTTTATGGATATTTTAGAATTGATTTAATGAGTTCTAATTTTGAATATTTAGGCTGTGTCTGCACTTTTGCTGTTTTAAACAGTACCATGATGAATATTTTTGTGTACATAATGTTACATATTTTTCTGAATATTTCCTTGAGACCGGTATTATATGCAGAACTGTTTGGTGATGGGATTTAAACTTTTTTAAGGTTTTTGATAAATATCATGTTAATACAAATTTCCTTGTATTCTACTCAACCCTGGAGTTTTATCTTTCACTTAAATCTATGATAATCTGATAATAAATATAGTTAATTGTTTTAGTAGTTGGGAAATTGATTCCAGTTATTTAATTTTTTTTTCTTCTTCTTTGATTTTATCCCACACTTGGAAATGGTGTCTCTTTGTATTCGAGGGGAGTATTTTTATTCATGGTTTGCTTATGTTGTGTGTTTTAGATGGTGGTGTAATCTAGTTCTCCCTTTATTCTTCCACTGCATGTGGTACAATTTATCCTTTTTTATTGGTAATGAGTCTGCACTTGGGTACCTCATGTTCTGTGCTTTCTGTCATTAGCTCCCTGTTTTATCTAAGGATAGGCAGCAATTCCTTGGCCATAGGGAGTGGAGATTGTAAGCTTTGTGTGGCCCTGCATTTCCTTCTGTTCCATTGTGAGTTTGGGAATCCTATTAGTGGACCATCACTTTAGATTGTTTTAATGTATCCATCTGTTGGTGAATTACTTCTATTTATCTTCCTCTTTTCATTCTTCTTTTCCTTAACTTGTTTTTCTATTAGAATCTCAGTATCTTTCTTTCTTTTTCTTTTTTTACCTACTGGAGTATGATTCTGAAAGAATTCCTTTCTTCTTTCTTTTTGGTAAACTGGGGAATTAAGACTGAAAAGCTTGTTTTTTCCTAATGAACAAGAAATATAGTAGCCCTGATAGTTTATTTGGGAGAGTCACATTTTATTGAATGCCCATAGGCAATTCACATAAACATAAAGCTCAAGATAAACCATTGTAATTTTTGCCGCTTCCTCTCTCTGTCTCAGAGTAAGAGACAGGGAAAATAAGACCCTAGAGAAGGTTAGAACAGTGGCTGTCCTGAAATATATCATTTGTCTCACAACTGGATATTCTGATGCCAGTGTTTAGAGTAACAATTTCTGTCAAAGAATATCTTTTGAAAACTGTGAATATTAGTAATTCTATAATTCACAGATTCCATCTTAACTGGGTGGTCTTCCAGCAGTAGAATCTTAGTGCAAATTGCCAGTTTCAGTGGAACTCCACAAATAAGTCTTTATTGTAATAGTTGCAGAATTATTTATCTTAACAAGTATGAAGTTCTTTGCTATGACCCATCCTGCTTATAAACAAGATACTGTTTTTCATTCTTGAGAATTACATTTCAGATGTTTTTCATTCTATTTCTTTTAGGCAAGAAGTTCCTAGTGCAACTTCTGCATGCATTTGCTTTTTTAAATTGACTTTTAATTGGAAAATGATTGCTTTACAATGTTGTTGGTTTCTGCCATACAACAACATAAATCAGCCTTAAGTATACATATGTCCTCTCCCTCTTGAACCTCCCTCCAATACATATGTTTTTGAAACACTTATTTCCAGCTTGTTTGATTAACACAAAATCCAGCTTCAAAAAAGATTGTATGATGAGGTACATCATAAAAAAAATATTTTTTATGATTTTCACTGACTTTGGGGCTTGTTTTCAATATATATGTTTTACCTGTGCTCTTCTCAGGAGAGTCCCTTGTTATAGTCACACCCAGTCTTCCACTTTTTTAGTGTAGCTAGACCCATGAAAAGACTGGCATTTTAAAGAAATTGGAGAGATTGGCAGTTGCTTTAGCTGCTACTGTGCGCTTCCTCACTGCACTTGAGATGGCTTTTTCTTCACTTGAGATGGCATTTTCTTCACGGAGTTGATTGGTGCGCATTTTCTTTGATCATGTTTTCCTCATTCTTTTGCTTCCTTTTTCTCCCCTCCTCCCTTTTTTGCCCATTGGGGAACGTCTCATTTAGTCTTAATGGGTTCGCCAGCCAAAGTTCTCTGACTTCTGCTGGGAGAATGTGTGAATTAAGCTAAGACCCTTACAAAAGTTAAATACAGAACTGAGTGATGTGAAAACTTATTCATCCAGAGGTGAGAAGAGATTTGGCTCCCGCTTCCTAGATCTTTAGAGTTATTTTGTTACCTGTTATTCCTGAGGCTGTTTCTTTAGCCTTTTATTTTGTGGTCACACAATAAATTGCTTTTTTCCTTTTACATTAGCCAGAGTTTGTTTCTGTTGCTAACCATAGAAGCCTATCTGAAATGTACAATGTACAGTTGTACAAATGTACAATGAACAATTTCACAGTGGCTCAAGGGAAGCTGGTGCAGCAGGCAGGGAGCCTCCAAGGAGGGTATTTACCTAGCTGCCAGGAGCAAATTCACATTAGCTCATTTCACAGAAACATGAGTTAGAATGAACACTTATGAATTTATAAAAAGAAAGGCTGCTATCAACATGCAAGCTTAATATAACATTTTAATGGTTGCCTGTTGGCAAGCCATGTGGAATTCAGGAGTTTCCCAGATAGAAGACTGCTTGATGAATAGGGTAGGATAGTTGTTTGATCCAGGATAGAAACCTGATTTCCTCTTGATAATGCTTGAATGAACTCTGTCAGCCCATAGCCCTTTTCTCTGCTAGATTTCCAGAGGGTCCCATGCGTTTTTAACCACTGTCTACTTTGAGGAAGAGAACTTGGAATTTCCTCTCCTACCCACTTCACCTGCAAGGAAAAATACAACTAATTTAGAAAGATTCTAAGAGCAGAGGCGCTCCACTGTAAAATTGAGAGCACATTCTTCTCTAAATCTATACTTTCTTAAGGCTAAGTCATATCATTTTATAGAGCTACTCCAAATGTAAGATGAGCTTAATACAGCCACATTATGTTCTCAGGTTCCTGAGACTTACATACTACCTGGATTGGACTCTAAATGCTTCTGAATTCTTCAGTGTATATCAGAGAAAACTTCATGTTCACGCTGTAATGTGGCCATTCACAGTTGCTGGCCCAGAGGAACAAATTTAGTCTCTCTACCTCCTTCTTTTTATCATATTTTCCTCCCAAGGTCTTGGAGGAAACTTGACAATAACAACTCTAGATTAGAGGCTGAAAAAGGACCCAGGCTTAACAGAAAGATAACTAGACTTGATTTCCCCAGATGTGTTATGTGTCCAAGACTAGGTTGTCTTAAGACCATTGCTGCCACTGATGTTTTTCTTTGCTGTCACCTTCCCTTCCCTAAGGATTGTTATAGTAAGTTTACCTGGTTTCCCTGATCTTAATCTCATCCCTTTACTTAATTTTGTTGATGTCATCAGAATAACTTTGCCAAGAAATTACTTTGATCCTTCTGGTTTCTGCACTCTTTCTCTGTATAGAGGAGCACACTGGTCTGGAGCACAGGTTCTGGAATTTAAATGCTGGGGCTGACTCATTCTTCTCTTGGGTAAATAACTTCCCTTCACAGTGCCATGATGTCTTTATCTGTAAAGTAGGGGATAGTTATAGTACTTAGTGGTTATTGAGAGGATTAAATATGTTTGATATTAAATATTAAAATGGCCTTTGTTCTACTTTTTAAGGCTTAAGTTGATTACCGTTTCTTAAGCACTGGTATATGCTGTGTACTGTGCTAAACTTTGTTAATATGTTGTGAAGTAGCTATCCACCAAGGTAGTCTTCAGCTCCATTTTTCATGTAGGAAAATGAGACTTGGAAAGGTTAAGGCCCAAAGTCAGGTTACTTAGCTGGTGAGGTGGTAGAAGAAAAATCCAGACCATGAACTGCCCTATCTATACTGTTGCTCTTGGTTCCTCTTGGAAACTGCACTATATGAAGTTCTGACACACCTGGCCATAGTCATCCAGTCAGTAATTTGCCTACTTGTGATTTTCAGTGTTGCATGCTCAAGAATTGCGCCATATATTATTTTTCTAATCAATGTAAATGCTCTAGCACAGATTTTTAAACTACGTAAGAAAAAAAAGACATAATTTCTTAGAATAGAATTTCTCCACATCAAAAGACCAGACAATGTTTAAATACTTTAAAATAATTTTTAAAGTTGACTGTATTGTTGAATTATTTTAAAGCAGATTCAGTGGTACATCTTGACAGTTCTCATAAAATTTCAGTGTATTTAGAAAAGAGGGTCATTCTGGATAATGATTTTGTAGATAGAGAATTGAAGACAGAAGGTTGTTTATTGACTTGCCAAAGGCCATCTGGTAAATTAACAACAAAACTTGCTTTACAACCATGTTTTCCAGCTCCTTCTGTGCAGTTTCTACCCTGAGACCATCTTGTCCTTTAAGGCAAGAGGGTGATTTAAAATTTATATGTGATGCTTCCTGGGAAACTAAATCTGTTTGAAATTGTATTTGGGAAGAATTGACACATCTGCCAGGCAGCATCAGGCTGCTATGTGTGGATTTCAGTGATGAAGGAAGAAGACATACAGGTGCCTAGAAATTGGTTATTAATACTTTTGAAATGTTGGGATGTTTATAGTGTGCCAGTTATTTGTAATCTTGACTTCAGGCTTGATATGAATCTGCTGGTCTTTCCACCTGGGAGAATGAGAATTTCTGTTTCTCATCCTTCTCAACACACCTATTCTTGTCATAGTCCTCATTTAGGTCTCAGTGTCAAACTCTTTTTCAGAAAACCCATCCCTTGTTCACCACTCTGATTCTTCCTCACTTTTGTTCTTCAAATTTCCCCCAATTCTCATTCCAGTTTCTTCCTCCCTTTTAGGGATCAATGTGTCAGAACTTGACTTTGAATCATGCCTATGGATGCTCCTGCCCAAAACATATTTCCCTTGTTGGTGAAATCATGGTCATCAGAATCTTCAGACTGAGTACATTCTACTTCTGGTTACAAAACATCCACAGTGTTCCAAAATAATAAGCACCTTCACATGGAGAACCTCTCACAAGAAGCATTTTTTTTAACTTGTTACTTATTCCAGCCATTCCTAACTATGTAAACATAGGACACTTTTCTCCTGATCAGTACTACCCATCTGTACCATTTAATTAATTCTGTAATATGATTCTCCACTTTTAAGAGTGATGACTGCATGGGGACAGGGTCAGTTCCTGTGTTGGTCATTGTTGCATCCTCAGGGAAGTGTGTAACACACAGAAGAAGCTTAGTAAATATTTGTTGGATAGATGCACGTTTTGATGAGTGTGTGCAAATGGGCAGTGGTTGAGTGACTGAGGGTGAATGGGAGGGTAGAATGATGACTCTGGGCATCAAGGAACTTCCAGTCCAGAGGAAAAGAAAAATGGTGAATGATAAAATTCATTTACAGGATCACTGAACTGAGGGTTAATTGGCAGATCAAGGAAAGGGCTGATTTGATAACAGAGAATAAGAAGTGATTGGTCCTAACTAGGCTGAGGAAAGAGAAGGTAGACCTCACAGAGTAGATGAAATTTAATTTGACCTTGAAAGATAAACTGATTTAGGAGGGTGGGAACGGTTCGAAAGCATGACAAATTGCAGTTGTGTTTATGCAACCCTGGATCCCTCGTATGATTTCTCTGCTTTCGGGACAGGAGACAGATCCTACGGTTGGGAATCAGGGAACCTGAGTTTGTTGCTGTTTACCATGGGACCTTGCTCACTGCTCTGACTTCAGTTTATTTGTAACAGAAAGGCATTATACATGAATTTGAAGGACTCTTTCTCCTCTAGAATTCTAGGATGCCACTTTGTCCTCTGACTCACCCGAGAAATGTGCCTTTCTATTGTGACTTTTCTGCATGTCATGGAAAATGTCCGTGAGGAATTAGGGTTGTGTCATGGTCCTCTTTGTGGCTTGCCGGCTGTGGACCTGTTTTAGTGTTTCCCTGGTTTTGTTTTAATAGGTGAGACGTGCAGTTAGAGCCCAGGGTGGGTAATGGGATCACAACCTCTTTGGTTCTCCTTGGATCGCTCCAGGTCTACAGGTCAGGGTTTTGTCCGGCTGAGTTGGGCCCACCTGACTTAGCAGAATACTGATGATGAGCAACCCCACTGATACAGACTTGGTCGTTCTCACTTCCTACATGTGAATTTGGGAATGCATGGCCTTTTGACCCACAGATGCTGAAATTCCTTCTTGCACATGAGTTCCTGGGAGAGATGTCAAGTTTTGAAACAAGTGGAAGCAGGGGTCTGAAGAAAGGAATAAGACTGGAGTTGAGTCCAAACTGCAAATATTTACAGGGTATCTGTGGCCTTTGCAGATCTAAAATTATCTTATGTTAATTATACTATGTTTTGAGAACATTGAATGTCCTGAGTGTGATTTTGTTTTCATATGAAATTACTACATTTCTACTCTTCTTCCATGGTAAATTGAGAAGTTTGGTCATTAGATAATCTTTGATATTTCTTTTAGTTATAACATGCTATGAATTTTTAATGAAGGTAGGTTTAACAGTGAGTAGGTAACAGAAAAACTGGGATGGAGAAGCATCTCCTCTTAGTTAAAACATCATTGTCCTGGGACTTCCCTGGCAGTCCTGTGATTAAGACTCCACAGTTCTAATGCAGGGGGCATGGGATTGATTCCTGGGTCAGGAAGAAAGTAATAATCTTGCATTTCTTTCTTCTTCACTTTTTGCCCTCAAGAAATTTGCTTTTTGATGCAAAGAGGAATCAACAATGATGAACTTCCAGGTTGTGAAAACAATAGTGCCATCTGGTTAATTACCTTTTTGCTGTGTGAATTTCTCCTGTATTTTCTGGGAAGGAAGTGTTCAATATATACACAATAAATTGCAGGAGTTGTGTATCTTTGTATATATGATTCAGGATTGCTTTAATCCCTCACTTATGATGGCAGGAATCTGTTTGTGAAATGATGAATTGCAAATGTTCATTGTTTTTCTTTATTTCTGAGATGCTAATGAACTTTGCATGTAAGGCTTGCAAATTGTGAGATCCAAAGAAATAGATTCATCCTTTTGTAGAGGAAAATAGAAAATATTAATAATCAGATACCATTCATTTGCTGAGTCCTTAGTGTTTGCCTGCTAAGAGATTTAAATATATCATTTATGCATTCAGCAAATATTTATTATCTACTTAGTTTGTGCCAGGTACTGTTATAAGGTATTGGCTGTTTGTTTACTGCTGAACATGACTCAGTCCCTGTCCTTATAGACTTTAGGATAAAGAAGAGGAATTAAAATCAGACCCAGAGATGTTTCATTGTCCATGAAAATGATGAAAATGTAGAAGATGAAAGTGATGATGTGACATTGTTGAGATGTGTCCTGGACCAAGAGTACTTTCCTAATCATTAGTTTAGAAGTTACAACGATTTCTCAAACTTGTCTTTGATTTTCTCTACTGAAGAAAAATTAAGGCCACTTCCTCCCTGCTTAACCTGCTGAGATGGTTTAGTATGGACGCCTCCCTGTGATCTGTGGCTGTCAGCTGTTCATGAGGTTCTCATTTGTGAGGTGTGTAATGCTTACTTTTATGGCACAAGCATTTGACCCTCCCACCCCATCTGTCATAAAGATCCTTGTTTGGGGACCATTCACCAGTATTTCTTGTCCATAATTGTCCTGCCAAAGCATACCTCCCTTTCTGTGATACGACTTCCAGATCCCTGATGTTTTAGCTGATATGTAACCCTTGGAGTCTCTGCTGACAGAGAAGGTGAGATATTGTATATAGACACTTTAGTCCACAGTGGCACGCAGAGGGTCACTGAGGGCTGCTATGATGGTGACAACCACTGCCAACATCACCACCACCCCTATTGTTAGTACTATATGGGCTTGCTAGGGAATTTTAATTTTTCCTCTAAGTTTTTTTATCATATGGTCAAGCCAACAGCTGATCTTATGTAACTGTTGGGGTTGATAAGGGGAAGGGTATAGGGGAGAGGAGAGACTGTAATAAAATGTGAGATCTGGGGCCCATCACCAGACCCACTTTTGCAACTTACCAGCTGTGTAATGTTAAGACAAGTTTTGTATCCCTTCTAAGCTGGTTTCCTTATCTGTAAAATGGGAATAATAATAACCATAAAATGATGTTGATTACTTATGAATCAGACATTTTACTCAGATTATCTACTTTGAACCTTTTAAATAACTTCGCTTTGAGTTGTAGGAATCGTTATTATTTCCAATTTACATCTGATTCTTAGCATAGAGAGATTAAGAGCTTCGTCCGTGGACACAGGACCAGCATGAAGTGGGGCTGGGATAAGAACAAAGGCAGTCTGGTTGTCCCAGGTTGTTGTAATATGTGAGACTTTGCACATCACTTCCCTCGGTACACTGTCATGTTTATTCAAAGTGTAGCATCATGACCACAAACTGGGCTTTCGGCATCAAAGAAAGCTTCTTTTTCCCTCATGGAGGTGGACTTGACTGCTGTCTCAGTTCAATTCAGTCGTTCAGTTGTGTCTGACCTTTGCGACCCCATGGACTGCAGTACTCCAGGCTTCCCTGTCCATCACCAACTCCTGGAGCTTGCTAAAACTCAGGTCCATCGAGTCGGTGATACCATACAATCATCCTCTGTCATCCCTTTCTCCTCCTGCCTTCAATCTTTCCCAGGTAGACTGCTCTTTACCCAGGACCCTTAGTCCCAACTTGGAGTTCTTTCTGCCTGCTGTGGGTGGAGGTGGGTCTGATGTTCCAAACTCCTTAACGCAAAGAAAGAATGATTACTTATCCAGGGTTTAACCGTCCATCCTGGGACTTCCTGTGAGCTTTAGTCACTTCTTTTCACTCTCTGCTTCCACTTCAATTTCTGGTTTGGCATCAGCATGTTGAGAAATGGTAGAGGAAATTTACAGCTAGCCTCTGGTGCCTCGATGAGCTTTTGCACCCACAACTAGGTGGCAGACCTGCCAGGTGGGGGTACTTTTTGTTTACTGAGAAGCATTTCTTTTTTTTTTTTTTTGACTTAAGGTGGCTTGATGGCACGGAAGTTACTCCAAAGCAAGATCTGTATTGACTTTGATCACTCCACCCCCAGCTGGAGGAGTTCTGGCCCCAGGGGCCGCTGAAAGCAGCTCCAATGAGGTCAATGATCAGGATTTGGGGGAAGAAACTCTCTAGTGCAAAAGTCAGTTCCCACCTTAGCACCTCTGTTCATCCCCCCACCTGTTTGCCTACATCAGCTGGAGGTGGCTTCTGGTCTGAGCTGGTCACCAAATCAATCCAGACAGCTTTCCTTTGGGCTGTGACAAGCTGGGTTCAGGGCTATTTGTAAAAAGGTTGACAACATCGAAACAAAGTGTAATATTTAAGCCATCACACAGAACATGCAGTCATGGTGGCAAGCCTGTCCCATCTCTGGTGTGATTTGTCCTTTACTTTTATTTTCTCCTTCTCATCTTGTGGTAAAGATGTACTCATTTGAGGACTGGAGAGAATGATTATTTTGTCTTCATTTGGGTAATTAAAGGATGGATGTACACTCTCACATCCAAAGTTTTGATTTGCTGTGTGAACCCTGTGACCTGATTATTTCATCCAACGCCAGAGGGGTTTGACTATGGACCACGGTTTGTTTTTGTTCTGTTTTTGCAGGTGATTAGATTCTTCTTTTTTAAAAAAAAGTTTTATTTAATTTATTTTTAAAATATTTTGACTGCACGGTACAGCTTATGGGATCTTAGTTCCCTGAGCAGGAATTGAACCCACACCCTTTTCAGTGGAAGCTTGGAGTCTTAACCACTGGACCACTAGGGAAGTCTCTGGGTTCTTTTCTGGTGATCAGAAAGCTTCAGCACATAAGTTAACTGAAAATTCAGGTATGTATATTTGGTGGGAAACACTTTCTCTGTCTTTTTCTTACCATACTCATTCTGTTCCTGAGAGCTAAGACACTTTCTCCCTGGTTGAGGCCTTGTTCGCTGCAGCTGGATGCAAGCTGAGATCATCTCTAGGGAACCAGTCCTCATGGGTGGAAGTGGAGAAAAACACATTAAAATATCTGGGCTTTTGAGAGCTGCTCATTCTTATAAGGAGGCTGTTTATGGCCCTGACTAATTACTGGTGTTACTCATCTCAGTTAAGCGTTAGAAGACAGGGAATTGAACTATGGAGAGTTTCATCTCTTCTGTGGAATGAATAAACTCATATCAGTGGTTATGTCAAAATGTCTTAAAAGACATTTTCTAAGACATCTCCAAGATCATTTTTTTATAAATTTCAGAGGGGAAAAAGGCCCCATAGGTTGGCCACAGAATGTGTTGATCACAGCATGGATTTTGAATTGAGACCTCCTTTTGAATCTCAGCTCAAACTTGAAGAGGGATTTTGGCTTTAACTTAATTTTTATTTTAAAAAATTAATAAAGCAGTACACATAGATAATTTTAAGAAGCTCAGTGATTTAGAACAATAACTTTAGAGTCCCCAACATCACTTCTACCTACCCTTCAATGTGATCCCCCAGAGGGTACCATTTTTAACTGTAAGTTTTTCTTATCAAATATCCCTTTATATTTAGAACTCATATGTTTGTTTCTTAAAGTTTCAAATGTAGGTATCATGTCTTGTTACCTCTTATTATCCCTTGAAAGGACCTTGAGGTTTGTTTTCTCACTCTATCTAAAAACACAAAATTCTTCCTCTACCCTCCTAAAATATACATAATGGTATCAGCGTATCAGCATTTTTGGATGCTCATTCACAGTGAAGTCTTATAGTGTACTATAATTATGTTGGTTTTTATGGCACAAGTGCTTCGCTTCTTCTGTTGCTTGTTTCTCTTTGTACCCTAATTCTTCCTCAAACTCTATACCAGAACTGAAAAATCCTCCCAACATAGTCAAACCAACCAAATTCTTCAGTTCCTTTAAAAATTTTCTTTGGAGTCCTGTCTCATGTTGTTTACTGTCTTCCTGCTCTAATCTTAACTGGGCATTTTCTGTGTCTGTCCCGTAGTGTCATCTTGGAATTTCTCTTCCTACAGTCCTTGAAAGGGAAAGTGTCTTAACCCTTCTCAGCCATGGCTCTTCATCTGTGGAATGGGGATAATATTATCTATCACAGGGAGTTATTGTGAGAATTTAGTAAGCTGAGAGAAATGGAAGGGAGTGGCATGAAATAAAAACTTAATCAGTGTTAGTCACTGTTATTCTTGTTAAAGAAAAACTTTCTCCTCTTCTTTATCATGTTAAATTATGCTCACTAATCTGCAGTGCATCTTTAAGGATCAGGTGTATTTTTATAGCTGGAAAAGACCTGAGATATAACCTTTCATTTTGCAGTGAGACCCAGGGTAGATAATGTGTCTTTACCAAGGTCATGGGTCTAGTCAGTACAGAGAGGTGGAGCCATAACTAGATCCCTATATCTCTAACATTAGTTATAGTCATGTGTTCTTTCCATTTTCTCATGTAACCCCATAGCTTGCAGGGTTTTTTATTTTGTTTTTATTGTGTTATGTCTTAGTCATTTCTTCTTCCTTTGCCTAATTTCTTAATTTAAAACAAGTAGTAGCTTTATTGAAATACAATCTGAATATCAATCACTCACCTAAAGTTTATAATTCAGTAGTTTTAGCATATTCACAGAATTGTATGTTGTTGCCAAAATCTGACTTAATATTTTCACTGTCTCAAAAATAAATTCTGTAGTTTTGCTATTATTCCCCTGACCCTTAACCCTAGGTAACTAATTTACTTTTTATGTCTATAGGTTTACCTGTTCTGGACATTTCATATAAATGGAGCCTACAATATGAGGTCTTTTGTGACGAGCTTTTTTTACTTAATAGACTGTTTGCAGAATTCATCTGTGTTGTAGCAGGAGTCAATATTTTATTCCTTTTATGGCTAAATCATATTCCATCGTATAGATAGCTATTTTGTTTATCTATTCATCAGTCGATGGACATTTGTTGTTTCTACTTTTTGGCCATTGTGAATATTGCTACTCTGAATATTCACCTACACATTTTTGTGAGGACATGTGTTTTCATTTCTCTTGGGGACATATCTAGGGCTTGTATTGCTGCTTCATATGGAAACTCTGTGTTTAACTTTTCAAGGAGTAACCAGACTGTTTTCCAAAGCAGCTGTACTGTTTTCCATTCCCACCAGCAGTGTATGTTAATATCTCCTGTGTGTGACATACACCAACCTTAAGTGTATGACATGGTATCTTTTTATGGTTTTGGTGCATAGTTCATTGGTGGCTGATAATACTGACCATCTTTTCCTGCATTTACCTGCCCTTTGTTCATCACCTTTGGAGAAATACCTATTCAGATGTTGTCTCTCCTTGTATACTGTGTTATTTTTCTTACTGAATGGTACAGTTCTTTATATGTTATGGATGTAATTCCCTTACCCGTTGTATGATTTATAAATATTTTCTTTCTTTTGGGACATATTTTTACCTTCTTGTTGATGGTGTTTTCAGCACAAAAGTCTTATTTTTTCCTTCTGTGTTTGTATTTTTGGTTCATATCTAAAAAGGCTTTTACCTAACTTGAGGTCATGAACATTTATTCCTATATCTTCTAAGACTTTTGTAGTTTTGGTTCTGTCTGTTTGAAGTTAATTTTTATGTATAGTGTGAGGAAAGGATCTTGCCTTCACTGTATTGCATAGAGATATGAAATGGCCCCAGCACCATTTGTTGAAAAGATTATTCTTTTCTCACTAAGTTGTCTCAGAATCCTTGTCAAAAATCAAATCTACAGGGGTTTTGACATACCGTCAGGATGAAGTGTAGGTGACTAATGCTCTACCATGAAGTGTAGGTGACTAACGCAGTGATGTGCATGATAATAAAATGAATAGATTCCCCATAATACTCTGTGTCTGAAACCTTTGTGACTAGAGGGAGTAAACATCTTGGAGCAGTTCATTCCTGGTCTGAAAAGGGAGTATCATAATGTACCAACTAAAAACCATCAAATGTCCCAGAAAATATGAAGTAGGATTTATTTCTGAGAGTTAGAAAAGAGCGCAGCACAGAGTCAGCACAAGGGCCCAGCTGTGGGTGAGCAGTGCTCCAGCTTCTGCTGCAGATCTCTGCAGGCCTGGGAGCTTACTCTGGGGCCAGAAGGTGCAGAGAGCAGCAGATTCACTTGGTTGTGACTCCAGTGGATATGCCCTCAGCTGCACCGTTCCTAGTCCTACATAGAAGTTTTTCTCAGGTCTCCGCCAAGAGACAAATCAGCACTTTGCCTGTGGATAGTACCAAAGCCCACCATCTTGGCTACTGCCCCACAACCCTGGAGACCTGTACAATGAAATGGATTTAGATATTTTTATTGTCTTTGTTCTTTTTTATTGAAATCTGAAATACTGAAAGTACATAAAAGGCAAGAATATTTAATACAGCTTGACAATCTTTTAACGTATGTATTCTTGTGTAACCATCACCTAGATCAATGTGTGGAACACAATATAACACTCCTGAAGGTTCCCTCCTGCTTCTGCCCATTCAGTGTTCCTTTCTCAAAAAGGTCACTGTTGCTCTCGTTTCTTTTACTATACATTTGTTTTGTTGGCTCTTGATATTTGAGTAAGCAAACACTGTGCTTTCTTATGCCTGGCTTAACTTGTTCACTTATGTTTGTGTGATGCATTCATTTGTTGTATGAATAGTTCATTTATTACTGCTTCTATAATATGTCCATACCATAATAGATTTATTCATTCTTATGTTCATAGGCATCTGGGTAGCTTGTAGTTTGGGGCTATTTTCAATAAGAAATTCTCTTTATTCTTGTCTGGCAGGATGTTTCAGTAGATAAAAGAAGAACTTGGATGGGTGGTAGGTTTGTATTTGATTTAGAAGACACAGCCAAATGGGTTGTAATATTTGATCCCCTTCTCTAGTAGACTGAGGACTCTGATAGGTGGACACCAGTGTATGGATTGCAGAGACTGTGGAGAGTAGACAGTGAAAGACAATAAGGTTGTTTGTAGACATTCACAAATGGAGAGCTACTGTCCACTTAGGCAGTGTTAAACACAAGTACGTCATCCAGGGTTTTCTGGAGTAGTTCAGGAAGGAACGATTGTATGGAATGAAGGACAAAGGAGAGT
The DNA here is from genome assembly GCF_963930625.1 of Muntiacus reevesi. Lineage (NCBI taxonomy): Eukaryota > Metazoa > Chordata > Mammalia > Artiodactyla > Cervidae > Muntiacus > Muntiacus reevesi. Next base: position 94,078,061 of record NC_089252.1, read on the forward strand.
TGGCAGATCTCTTTCCATAATATTTAGCCTCATCTTCATGGCAAGTTTTTGAGTTTCTTTCCCAACATTCACTAGAAACTTTGCATCAAGGTGTTGATAATGGTCCAGATCGCACCTTCCCCCCACTTCTTTCTGAAGTCTCATCCCTCAGTCTGGTCCCAGGTAAAAATGTCTTCTTATTCCATTTTCTCCTGGCTCTACCTGCCATGTTTTGTGCTCTGTTGGCCTTAAACCATGTTTCTGTTGCTTTCTAAGATCCAGCATTTGCCTCCTGGGAAGCACCCAGGGTTCCACAGTTATTTTTCTTCCTCTTCCCCTCCATAATTCCTCCATTGTCTTCTCTCGGTGCTGAGCTATTAGCTGGGTGGCTTTGCAGTAGTTCCATAACCCCAGTACTGGAGCAAGTCACACATTATAGAAGTGCAGAAAAGAAATGTTAACCCTCCTCCTTCCCCCTCCAAACTCACCCTTCCCTCAGCCCCACTCCAGCCAGCCAATGATGCCAGATTGATTAGCTTTTCGCACTTGTAGGAACATATAAAAGCCTTAAGACCATATTCTGTCTTCATTTCTTTACTAAAATGGTAGGGCCTCACCATGCACACAGTCCAATTTTCCCCTTCTCTCTCCTCTCCTCTTTCCTGTGATTTTCCCCTCCTTCCCCTCTCACTCTCTCCTTTCTGCCCACTTCCCTGCAGATCCATGCTGTCTCCCTTTCTGGCTCCTTCCGTTTTCCCCTTCATTTCCCCCTCTCCCCTTCCTAATTTGAGTTGCTTGTTTAGTTCAGTCATTGTGTAGGGACCAGGGGGTATAAAGATGCACTGAGACAAGGCCATCACTTCCTAGGAGGCCAAGATCTTGTGAAAAGATCAGAATATGAATAGTTTATTGCTATAAAAGCTTTCTGTCTTTTGGACAGTCCTCCTTACTCACTCAGAATGCAATTGAAGAACCATTGGTGACCCAAACTGCCTTCTCCAGTATTGAATTGACCTTGGGTCCTGAGAATTAAAAAAAAAAAAAAAAAAATCATATCCCAGTGCTCAGGCTGCCTATTAAATTAAGTCAATTCTTATCCTTCCCATGTTTGTTTACATTATAGATATTTGTCAACATTATAGGCTTCTGTCTACAGTAGAAATAAACTGTCAGCATCGTTGGTAGAATAAATAGCTCTTTCTAAGAGGAATTGCATTTAATGAAGAATGGCTTTCCCAACCTCAGAAGTAACTTGATCCATTGTAAGGGTAGCAATCAGTGATTCAATCTATACAGCCTGGTATTGGAATGCAATGCAGATTTCGTTTTCTGGGTTGAAGAATAGGGGAGGTATATTGACACTTTTATTGCTCTGTGCCCAGTCTTATCCTGCATGGTCCACACATCTCTCACCCACTCATTCTCACTCTCAGACATGAAATAGTCAGCAGTGGAGTCGTTTAATTGCAGACAAGAAATGTGAGATGCTAAACAGTAAGAATCTCTACTTCAGTTTAGTTCACTTAGAAGTATTCATTGGGTGCCTATTGTGTGCCAGGGTCTGTTGTAAGACACTTGGAATACATCATTAAAAAGCAAAGAGGCTTGCCCTTAGGCAGTGTACATTCTAAAAAGGGTAGGTAGGTAGGGTAAGATGGATAAAAAACTATAAGCATAATCAATTAGAACATTATAGAATAGAGTAGAAGTTGATCAGAACTGTGGTGGGAAGAAAGTAGAGCAAGGTAAGGGGATTGACAGAGGTCAGGGTTTAGCAGATTATTGTAGTAAATGAAATAGTCAGGGGAGACTTCATGCAGAGGTCAAGAATTGAGTAAAATAAGCAAAATATTGTCCTGTTATCTCATTAAGAGTTGAAAAATTCATCTACCAAGTCTTTGTGGAGCTGGACAATGCAGGAATGGTTCATCCTGTTACTCATGCCCCTTAATGGCTTATAGTTTCTCTAGGGAGATCCATTAGCCCCAGGAAGTGAGTGGGTGGTGGAAGGAATAGAGCAGACAGTTTTTCAGTAGAGCTCAGAGGACGTGAGACTGTGTGTCGGTAAGCACCTCCTGCAGATAAATGCTTATTTAGCACATGTTATGTGGAGACTTTGTGACCAACTTCCAGAAATTTTGAGCCATTTTCCCAGAATACTAGGAACCTCTCTGGGATTTTAAGTGATGGAGTTCTGTCTTCAGAGTCATATTGCCTTTTGAATGTGAATTCTACCATTTGACAATGATTATTGTGTTCCTTCACCTCTTTCAGCTTTGCTTTCTTCCTCTGTAAAATGGGGAAATTGATACTTAGCTCAAAAGTTGTTGTAAAGCTGATATAAGTGTTATTGACAGTGTTTAGCATGGGGTCTGACACATTGGCACAGTGGTGATTATTCTTATCCGTTCTCATCTGTAGAAACATCTAAGGTTTTGTTTCAAGAAAGGAGTCGTTGGCAAGATAGTTTAGATGACAGTTAGTCTTGCAAGGCCCCTTGCCTAGGCCAGGTGAGAGGCCCAGAGTAGGGAGGCCCTGGCACTTCTCACTTCTGCTTCCTAACACGGGGCCAACTTTTCAGAACAGCATATGGACCAAAAGAACTCACGGGGATTTTTCTCAGCAGGTAGACTCGTAAACAAATGACAGGGCAGAGAGAAGTGACTTGTGGAGTCTTGATAGATCAGCAGTTACAAGGAGTCACCCCTGGGACCACCATCTGTTCCCAGTCCTCCCCTGGCTGAGGTTAGCTTTACGTGGTAGCTGTTTTCTGTGCAGCCCATTCACATCCTTTAAGATGAGGTGGGTTCTGGGTTAGTGATACAGAAAGGAATTCTGGACCTTAGCTCTTGGGGAAATATTCGAGGACTGCTTCATGTATCCAGAAAGCGTTGCGGCCATCAGCGTGTCAGACGCTGCACTAGGGGTTGTGTAACCAAAACTAGTGGGGGCACAGACCCTGCTCTCGGGGGGCCTCTAACCCTGACACAGTGGTTCTTTGGCGTGACCATGGGAGCTTCTGGTTGGATGATGATAAACAGTAGGTGTTTATTTTGGGCCAGGTAAGGGCTGATCCACCCAAAGGGCTTCTAAGTCTGAAGTCATTTATATGTCACCACAGCCTTGGGGGAGATATTGTTGTTATCTCCAATTTGGACACGAGGAAACCGTGCTGGAGAGGGCTTAGGTAACTCACCGCCATTGATAAATGGACACTTAAAATATCAGATTTCCCAGCTATCTGGGTTTTCAGCTTCTCCTTAAAAAGACCTGCAGATGGATGGACATGAATGGGCTTGCATCCTGCTCAGCAACGGCCAGCAGCAGTTGTGTGACTGCTCATCCTGTTGGCTGGCTGCCGTCCTCACTGCTCCATAATCTCTCACCCTCCTCTCTGTGCTGACTACCTGACCTCCTCCACACTTGGTGAGCAACCCTGAGTTACGCTGTTTATCAAGTTTATTTGATGAATATGGCAGCACCCCAGTTGTGGAAAATGGTCAACCTTAGAAAGGAGTGAAGTTTAGATGCCTGGGGAAGGAGAGTGGAAGGGGGACAGAGGAAAGGTGTAGGAGGCAGTGCCCACAGTGGAAACGCTATCTCGCCTCTATATGCATATAACTGAGGCCCTGCCTCTCTTTAGTTCTAGAGCACATATTACATAGTTTATTCTGTCATAACCTGGTCTTGATGCTGAAACTTGGCTTCTGTGCACTTTTGCTGGATTGAGTTTCAGGGACAGAGTGTTGGGTGAAGTAGAAGAGAATAGCTTTAGTGCTTTGCCAGTCAGACGGGGATACAGTAGGCTAATGCCCTCAAAACTGTGTGTCCCAACCCAGGAGGATTGGGTGAGGAGTTTTATAGCAGTGGTTCAAGGGATGGGGAGTTGCTGATAGGGATTAAGGTATGTGCTGGGCCTGCACTCCTTTAATCTGGCCTCAGGTGGTCTCCTGATCAGCCTCTTTGGTTTTTCACATTATCAGACTGTGGCCTTCTTCTCTGGAATGAAGAATGTTTCATCAAGTAGTTAACATCTTCCATTTGTTGGGGGTTCTAGTTCTGTAGAAAAGTTCAAAGATATTGTTACGTGTATCCCTTGAAGAGGAACCAGGATCCTGGCTCAAGGCTGCAGGATGGTTTCTTGACTGCTCCTCCCTTGTTTCTCATCCCCTCCCTTCCCTGATTAGAAACTGAGTTGTTGAACTTTGAAACTCAGGGAAAGTCATGGAGGCTGAAGCCTATTCCCTGCAAATAAGAAACGGGACACAAAAAGGTTTCAGTGCCCAGGAAACCCCCAGGGTCCTGCTCGGTTTCATTCTTTCTCAACTGGCTTTTCTGAACCTTAGTTTAGGTAGTCTTCCTTTTTGCTTTAGAGTTTTCTTTGTCCCCACCTTTAAAAAAACCCTGCAGATCTCATTTTTAAAGAAAAAAAGTAGAAAATACAGGAGAAAAACATAAAGATAGTCAATTTCAACAATCTCTCCCAAGCATATCTATGCTATTCATATGTAGTATACCTTCATTTTTTATATGACTCATGTAGTTTTATATCCTATGTAATATTTATATTTTAATAGAATGATATAAATGTTTAGTTTATATATATGTTATGTTTATGTTAACAAAATTTGAATCAATATATATAATATTTTGAAAACAATTACAGCATTTTAAAGTTTTGTTTCATGTAATAATGCATCATGAACATCATTCCCTGTCAGCAGATGCACCTGTGGTTTTTAAAGTATGAAAAGTGATCCTTGTTTCGATGTACCAAAGTTACTGCTTTGGATATTTCCATATTTTCATTTTGGCACACATCCTAGATTTTTTTTTGACTGCACCACACAGCATTCAGAGATCTTAGTTTCCTGACCAGGGATTGAATCTTGGCCCCTGCCTTGGAAGCACGAAATCTTAACCAGTGGACTGATAGGGAAATTTCCCTAGATTATTTGTTTGACAAATTTCCAGGAACACATTGTGCCATCAAAGGGTGAAGAATATCAGTCTATGCTGTCTAGTTTCCCCTACTTCTGATTTTTTAAATAGAACATTATCATATGTATACCTTCTATATACATAGTATATGTAACTGAGTATGCATGCATGTGTTGTATGTATAAGCATGGATGAGCATGTATAAATGTGTGTGTGTGTATGTACATATGTATGTGTGTAGCAATACTGTAGATGTCCTTATCTAAAGTGTTGAAGGGCAGAGCTGCTTTTGTGTATCTTTATGATAATGGTAGATATTTACATATGTTCCTTTATCCCTGCCAACTTTCCCTACAAAAATTTTCATTTCCCTTGTTATGCAGCCTCAGTGAAATCTCCGTTTTGTGACTGAGGCTTGAGACTGATGAGCACAAAGATGACTAGGCAGAACTTTCCTATTTGTTCAGTATTTCCACCTCGAAAAGCTACCTGGTTCTCCCCCACAGCCTCCAGCAGGTGGCAGGGAAAGGGTACCAGAGCTTTCCCTCCTCCTATAACTCATCTCTTGTCCATAGTGAGCCTGCTCAAACTGGGTAACTGAAAATGCAAAGTGCTGTTTTTTCCAGTTTGACGTGCAGCTGGCAACACAGTAACAGACCCGGTGGTCTCACCACTCAGCATGTGCCCTGGGCCCTGTTGTGGTGCCGCGGCTGATGGATGGCCTGGACCATCCGCACTTGCTCATCACAGCTGCTGTTTTCTCAGTTGGCAGGCAAAGCAGGGAAGCAAGCCACCCCTTCCACCTGCGCACAAAAGTGGTCTATTCCATCCATTGCTCAGGAGGAAACTTGATAGGACTGGACCAGGAAAAAGAAAGAGAAAGAGCCTGGAATCTTCTGAACAGGGTCGTGAACACCCTACAGACGTTTTCATCTTGAGTAGAAAAGCCCATTATTGACATTTTTGTGAAAGATCTTCTATAGGTTCCTTACTGTGTGTATGTGTGTGTGTGTGTGTGTGTGTGTGTGTGTTGTCAGGCGGATGTAAAATTTTTCTTTTGCAAAATAGGGCTATGTTGAATATGCTCTTCTGTAACCTGATTTTTAAAATTTAAAAGTATATTATTTTTTCATGTCAGTATTCTGTTGAATATTCATTCATTCATGTATTTATTCATTCACTAACTTTTAAAAATTGCACAAAAGAACATGCTTTCCACCATCATTCAATATCATTGGGAGAGACAGATAATAGTCAAATAATTATAGCAATGAATGTGAAGGAACTCTGAAGGAAAATTACTTGGTGGGCGTTTAGCAGAGAGGACCCAATCCCCAAGGAACTGTCACTGCACTTGCCATCTGAGGTCTGCATCTATTTTTATAGCTGTGTAATAATTCCACTTATGGATATGTCATAGATTATATAATATTGTTGGGCTTTTTTTTTTCCAGCTTTATTGATGTATGTGGTGGCATTTAGATTACTGCTGATTTTCCACCCATTTTGTTCATTTTTTATGGATGGGTTAGAACTTTGAGCTCTTGGTCTGGCAGTGGAATGGATTTGCCTGTATTTACCAACATCCTTATCTGGCTTCTGATACTCAGTGGTCCAAGTTTCCAAAGCTCAGACTGGACTGTAGACAAAGGTAATAGACCTGCCAAGGAACTGCACAACGAAGTGGCCTCATTTGGTAACTGGAATATGCTGCTTTTCCTTTGTGTCTCTATGAATTTACTCATGTAACATTTACCAGGGCCCTACTCCTGCTACCTAGTATGTTAAGGGTTGAGAACATGAAGTCGGGGAGCTGTTAGCCTCTTCCTTCAAGCGCACCCAGTATATGTGATGATACAGAAGCCGTTCACTCTACAGTATCATAAGGCAGCTTCGTGTAGTAAAGGATTGAACCTACTCTGTTCTGTCTGTTCTGGAAGCCCGAGGACATGGTCACCAGCTCCACATAGGTGGCTCAGAGGAGGTTGTATATGAAATAATCCTTGAAGGCTGGTTGGAATTTTGTCAGGTATTGAGGGATTTGGGCCTTCTGATAGAAGGAACCCTAAGAGGAACAATATCAAGGATTACAGAGGCCTGGCGATATCTGCTACTTATGGAAAGTACTAGGTGTATCACTGGCTTTTTGGTGGGAAATGGGCTTGTAGAGTAGTTGGGTCTGGATTGGCAGAGACCTTGATTGCCGTGCTAGGAAAGTTACATCTCATTCTGTAGGTAGTGAGGAGAGAATCATTTCATCATGTTTATGTTGGGGAATATTAGCTGATTTAGCAGATTAACTATAGAGCCTCTGTGACTTCACACCATAGTAATTAGTTTCTCCTTCACATAATGTCCAAAAGTGGTGTTTGTAATTGACATGCAGCTTTCTTTCAAGTGGTGATTCAGGACCCCAAGTCTTTTCCATTTTGGGGACTTTGCGTCTTCAGTCTGTGGCTTCCATGTCACTACGCATATCTGCAACAAGCTGGTGAAAGAAGAAAAAACACAGAGCATCCTGAAGTTTTTGTATGCCAAGTTTATACATGGTCTCATGTCACATTTGTGCACACTTCATTGGTTGTAACTAAGTTCCAAGGCACCCTCAAGCTGCGCATGGGCTGGAGAGTGGAGTCTAGGTGTCTCGCATGGAATGAACAGGAACAGAATTGCAAACAGTTGCTGCATCACTGTTTTAGTTGTGGTGGATTGAGTGTGATCTAGAGAAGGAGCCCAAAGACAGGGAGGGAAAAGGGGTCAGCACGAAGGCATGAATAATTAAGGCTAACATTTATTTGTTAATAAATGTTAACAAATGTCACTGTAAGACTGGAGCTAAGTTACTTCATAAACACCAACCCTGCGAGGTAGTTTGGAGAAGGAAATGGCAACCCACTCCAGCATTCTTCCCTGGAGAATCCCATGAGCAGAAGAGCCTAGTGGGCTCTAGTCCATGGAGTCGGAGAAAGTCAGACACGACTGAGCGGCTAACATGAGGTAGTTACTGTTGTTGCCCCCATTTTACAGAAGAAAAATCTGAGCCTGGGGATGACTTGTTGAGAACTAGAAGAGCCAGATCTTAGTCTAGCATCTGAGTTTTTAGTCTAGACTGACTCTCTCTTGCTGGGCTGTGCTGCCTTCCTAGAATGCAGGAGGAAGGGGAAGGTGAACATTTGGCCCAGGTCTGCACAGAGGTGGCCAGTGCCTTATGAGATGTGAGGATAAGAAAGGAATCCAAGCTGAACAAGATGTCAGGCTTGGGGGCCCAGGGCTGCCCATCACAGAGACAGGGCATGCTCTGTGCGACGCTGTGTGAGAGGCCTTACTGGTTGTTCCAGATCTCCCATCTCACAATGTCTGACCCTGATGTAGCACATGGGCTGTACATGCCTGTTCACATCTTGACAAGTTGCCTTGTAAGTAGTTTTATTGGTTTTATTTGTTGGTTTTTATTGGTTGCTCTGTGTTAAGGGAAAGTTTGATGCACTTTTAGATGGGACAGTGGAGGCCCAGTCCCTGTGACTCAGCCCTTGAGTCATTCCAATCTTCACGTCTCAGGCTGCCCCTCCCCTCTGCCACCTTCCCGTCATCTTCAAGACCAAGGTCAGATGGCCTCTCCTTGGGAAACTTTCTTTAACTTCCATGGTCAGAGGCAGTTTTCTCTTTTTTCTGTTCACGCTTTGAAGTAAAGCTCTCTTTATGTTTATTTTTTGTAATAATCTATTCTGGACTCTTTCCTCTGTGAGGATATTAATTAATATCCCTAGTTTCTGGGGTTTATATACAAGTGGGGTTGTGGGGGGCATACTTTTTGTGGAGATGAGGTTTGTACTTTTCCTCTTCTGAATATATAAAATGGAGGTTGCGACAGAAAATGTTTAAGGGCCAGGGAGGTGACGTAAGAGTGACCCTCACCTGTCTGGGACAGTCAGAATCGGTGGGGTTGTAGCTCAGTGAGAGAGTGCGCGCCTAGTCTGTAAAACTGCTAGCTAAACTTAAGAACAAACCAAAATATCGTTTTGGCAAACAAAACAGTTACATGAGATATGTTCAGCCCTTTGGTTTCTTATTTGTGATCTCTGATAAAGAATGTAGCTCTTTGGAGAAATCATAGAAAACAGGGATTATTAACATCAAGTGCACATAGCCAAGCCCCCCATCCCCTGCACACCCCCAAGCTGAAAACTAGTGTGAGGAGACCTTGTTTTCTGTCACTCTTAAATTTGGCCTTGTGGTCACAGGGCATGCCATCAGCTGATCCTCTGACATCCTTTGAAATACTGCTGAAGTCAAGACCGTCACTGAGACACGAGCTATGCCCTTCTTATTTGAATTCTGCATGTTACTTTGGAAGTAATGAGAAAACAAGGGAAGGTAATGAGTATTGTTTGTTATTTTGAAATGGCTCAAAAGCGTAATTTGTCATGTCAAACCCAGTTGAAATCTATGAAGGGCAGTCTCTTCTCAAAGGAAGTGGTGGAAATGAAAGAAGAGGGAAAATTACTCACGATGAGTTTACCGTACACACAACCTGCTTTTCTCTCCTGAGGACGCCTTTCAGAGGCACCAGCTGCCTTGGTGGAGGGCAGCTCGAATCACAATCCCAGAGGGACGTTCTCTGTAGCATCTGACTGAGGATGCCATCACCATGGCAGATCCCCACAGGTCCTGTTAGAGATGTACCCAGAGATCCCTGTGCCCTCCCACGAGGACTTCTCTCTCTCTTTGAAGCAGGAGGGAAGGGAGCAGGGCACAACCTTTCATAGAATGACATAGCCCAAGGAGGCAACATAAGCTGATTAGAATCAGATGGGTTTAAGACAGCAGTCAAGTCAACTTTGACTAGAACTTGATCCTCAGTATACACTCATCCTAACACATTAGAAAGCTAAATGACACACTCAGATGTGCCATGACAGTTCGACAACTGATCATCACCAAAAGTGGGAGGTGGCTCAATTCCTGGAAATCTCTTCCCCTTCCCCAAAATAGTTGGAATAATCTTCCCACTGATGTAGAAGGATAAGAGACTTATGAAAGCTTTACTGAGGGGGAAATTGGGTGTTTCCCAAATTGGGAAAGGAGTAGTTCAAGACTGTATATTGTCACCCTGTTTATTTAACTTATATGCAGAGTACATCATTAGAAGTGCTTGACTGGATGAAGCACAAGCTGGAATCAAGATTGCTGGGAGAAATATCAATACCCTTAGATATGCAAATGACACCACTCTTATGGCAGAAAGCAAAGGAGAACTAAAGAGCCTCTTGATTAAAGTGAAAGAGCAGAGTGAAAAAGTTGGCTTAAAACTTAACATTCAAAAAACGAAGATCATGGCATTTGGTCCCATCACTTCATGGCAAATAGATGGGGAAACAATGGAAACAGAGACTTTATTTTCTTGGGTTCCAAAATCACTGCAGATGTTGACCGAAGCCATGAAATTAAAAGACGATTTGCCCTTGGAAGAAAAGCTATGACCAACCTAGACAGCATATTAAAAAGCAGAGACATTACTTTGCCGATAAAGGTCCATCTAGTCAAAGCTATGGTTTTTCTAGTAGTCATGTATGGATGTGAGAGTTGGACAATAAAGAAGGCTGAGTGCTGAAGAATGGATGCTCTTGAACTATGGTGTTGGAGAAGACTCTTGAGAGTCCCTTGGACAGCAAGGAGATTCAACCAGTCCATCCTAAAGGAAATCAGTCCTGATATTCATCGGAAGGACTGATGCTGAAGCTGAAACTCCAATACTTTGGTCACCTGATGTGAAGAACTGACTCATTGGAAAACACCCTGATGCTGGGAAGGATTGAAGGTGGGAGGAGAAGGGGACGACAGAGGATGAGATGGTTGGGTGGCATCACTGACTTGATAAGACATGAGTTTGAGTAAGCTCTGGGAATGGACAGGGGAGCCTGGCGTGCTGCAGTCCATGGGGTTGCAAAAGTCAGACATGACTGAGCGACTGGACTGGACTGAGGTCCTGAAACCAGGTGTTTTGGTCTTGGGTGGAAGATTGTGGGTTTTGGCTACGTTTGAGTCCCAGCCAGGTGGGTTCAAGTCCCAGATTGGGTTTTGGCTGGGTTCGAGTCCCAATCTGAGGTGAACTGTTTCATTTTGAGTAGTGTGGAGGGAGGGAGGGGAAGCACATGAGCTCCAGAGACCAGCACTCTCACTGCCCATCTGTGAGGCTCTGGTTCATCCTTGATCCAGCATTTGTGTCCATTTTTGAAGATGACTCTGTTAGTATGCATGTTTACAATTCTGGTATAAGGAAAAAAGAAAATCGCGTATTTAAAGCACATGCCACAGTAGTGGTGCTGAAATCTCAGCTTCTCTGTACATCAATGCTAAACCAAATCTCGGAGACAGGGTTTTGGGTGAAGCATAAGAGTAGCTTTATTGTTTTGCCAGATAAAGGGGGCCACAGCTGGCTAAAACCCTCAAAGGCATGTGTCCCAACTTGGGGGAGATAGGGAGCAGTTTTATAGCAGTTCTTCAGAGGGCGTGATCAGCTTGTGGACATTAGTTTGATGGATTGGTGGTGAGGTAGGTAGCAGTCAACATCATCAACCTTCAGGTCCAACTGGTCTGGGGTCTACATTCTTGTGGGCAGCATACCATCATTAATTGTTCCCTTCTCCCCTTTTCCTGCCCACGGTAAGAATTTCTTGCTCTTTAAGTTTGAAGATTCCGCTTGTATTTATAGTTGATACAGAGAAACTTAGTGTTAGCTCATTCAGGAGTGAAGATGAGTTAACTTTGAATTGCTAATAAAATCAGTGATAAAATGCGATTTGATTTATTGCTATTGCAATTACATGTAGTTGGAGATTATGTATTTTTCTAAAATAATCCTTGAAAATTGCAGTGTTGTTTTACCTCATGTCATCACACAGGTGGAGTTTCTGGCAGAGATGAGAAAAGCAGGTCATCGGTGTTTTTTTTTTTTTTCTTTGAGTCATTAAACATTTATTTTCAACTTTCTCACTGTTTTTAAAAAGCAAACTTTTAGGGTCGTAATGCTACCCATGACCCCTTACTTCTTCCCAAAGGAGGGAGAAAGTCAGAATTGTAGCCCATGAAGAGATAAGCAGTAGAATGGAGTTAAAGGAATTTTAAGTTCCTCCTGGGAAGAAGCAATAATTTAGTGATCTCTTATTAGAATTTTGAAAATCCTGTCTCTCATCTTTTCAAATGTGTTAATAGCATTTCCCAGCCAAACAGAATCACAAATCCACAAGGTTAAAAATTTGTTGAGTTCAGCATGGACCCACTGATGTATTGTCTCCGCAGCAACTGGCTTGTGTTGTGAATGTTAGGCATGGAACTTTTTGCTAATCACGCTGTTTTGTAAACATCCCTTCATGTTATGTCAACATGGAGCAGAGACTTCTTTCTGAAGTCATCTGGAAGCTTCATTTTGTCTTGAATTTTTGTTCAATGCATTGATTACATTTAAGATTATACCATTATTAAAGTATTATGCTTGTTATTATCATTTTGCAATTAATACAGTTGAAAACACAAGGTTTTTATAAATCTTTACTTAATAGTATAAATGTTATATCGCTTGGTCAATGCATTCCTTCCCTCTTCCTGTAGTGTATCCTTTTAAATGCCTAAGGGGTGTTTTCAGGGTTTCCCTCCAGAAAAGAATGAAATACAGGTAAAGCAGGACCCACCTGTGACTGTCCCATATATAGTCTGACAGACTATAGCACCATCTAACCAGCTTTCTAGGGCATAGCACTTTTCAGGATTTCAAGAAAGGCAGCATCTCAGGTGTGCACATTTTTAGCTTTTTAGGGAAGGGAAAATAATATTATCTTTACCCTGTTGGTTTTAGCTGAGACACTCCCCCTGCCACCCTCTTAGTAATAAATGAAAGATTCACAGGAGGAAAACAAATAGAGGTTTAATAACATCTTTACCTCTTGTATACAGGGAATATACCTAGGAAAACTGAATAAAATTCCCTGAAATAACCCAAACCATATCTTAAATACCATCTCCAGTAAAAGACAAAAGAAGATGTTAGGGATGATATAGGGGGTAGTCAGTTATGGGAGATTCCTAGAAAACCACAGTCAACCAGAGTATGGTTAATATGCAGCTTTAAATCCTTGGTTCTCTGTTGATAAGAATTTCTTATTCATGTTCCTCTTCCTGGGACAGACAGGAAGACACCCTTACAAATGGAGATTTCCCTTATCAAGTAAATGTCTCTTATAAAAGATAACTCACTTTTCAGAGCTTCACCCTGTCTGCTGTTTCTTAAAAATGATCAGCCCTAAAACAGTATTTTTGTCTGAGAGACATATTTTGGGCTGGCAAATTCTGCTTCCCTTCAGGTTCTTCCTTTAGGGGAATCCTGGGCAGAAGAGCCAAAAAATGACAGCTTTGCTGATCAGCACTTGTAGCGTATCCCTGAGGGGAAGAAGAGCAGAGACCCTGAACTCCAAACTGTGTGATCTGGCAGGAAACTCGACTCGGAGTTTTCACCTTCGTCAGTTGGGTTCCAAGCCCGAGTAATGCGAGGCTTAACCTGTGTAAATTACAGAATGGCCATGAAAGCACTCTAATTTTCAGCAATTCTTGGGTGATAATTACACAAATGTCATCAATTTTAATGTTGTTAAAATGTGAAAAGTAGGACATAGCTGAAATCATAGATGCCCTGGCTTCATTTTTGTGTTTTGATGGCCTGTAAAACCTATAACAGTCTCAGACTTTGGGCAGGCCTCATATGTTTCCTCCCTCCAGAAAACCACTTGCCAGTCCTCTTAAAGACCAGTTCTATTTCCTGTTCTGAATACCTCTGACCATGACTCTAGCAGCTGCCCCTAGGAAAAAGGCCAACTCCTATGGAGAATTAAGGTCTGCCTTTCTGCCAGGTGTGCTTGTGTGTGTGTGCGGTGGCCGTGATTCCCGCTAAGCACCATTACCTCTGTTTGAGCTGGCTGATTCCTGTCAAGTGAATAGGGCAGTAGGTTATATTGGTTTTCATGTGGTTCTGCATTTTGAGGAGACAGGTTGACAGTTTTTCATATGTCACTCAGTTAAGAAAACAGGAAGTCTGGTGGAGTTTGAGGTCCACTTCCATTTGGTATCCTATAAACTTGAGCATGCATCAGGCCTCCCAAAGGAGAGAAGATCGTGTTTCTCCATGTGCTGACTGCAGTCAAAATCAAGTTCCCCTGCCAAGTTGATGATTAGCTTCTCTCTATTCAAAACTGCAAGGTGTTCAAACCAGCCAATCCTAAAGGAAATCCTGAATATTCACTGGAAGGATGGATGCTGAAGCTGAAGCTCCAATACTTTGGCCACCTTATGTGAAGAGCCAACTCATTAGAGAAGACCCTGATGCTGGGAACGACTGAAGGTAGGAGGAGAAGGGATGACAGAAGACAAGATGGTTGGATGGCATCACCGACTTGATGGACATGAGTTTGAGCAAGCTCTGGGAGTTGGTGATGGACAGGGAAACCCGGTGTGCTGCAGTTCATAGGGAAAGAGTGGGACTCAACTGAGCAAAACTATTCCCTTTCTTGTCCTTTTCTTATTCCCTTCAGGATTGAGAAGTATCACAGAAAAGGGAAAGTGAAACCCAGTATGACTCTGGAGCCTTCCCTCTCTCCTAGGCCTTCCCAGAGTTCCAGCAAGCAGACTGAAGCAGTTGCTAATTAGGGAAGTGAGGCAGAAACTAACAAAAGCAGTGAAGCTCACAGAATCCTGGTAACTTAATAATTCAGCAATAAAACAAAACCCTAATTCCTCCTTGAGGGATATACATATGTGACAATCTGTTGCAGATCTTTGAGTTGTTCTGCAGAAGCTAATACCCCTGCCCAGGTGGAGGGTGCTGACTACATGCTGACAACCCAGACTGGTTGGAACCAGAATATTGGTGATTAAGATTCCTGAAACATCACCTTGTTACCTCACCATGAACCAATCAAATAAAGTCCACAGACTTCAACCATCACCCCAAATAAGCTGATCACTTAAAAAAGGATTGTTGACACGAAGGTTTAGCTCATGATATCCTCCGTTATTCATCCGGAATATGTCAGAATGAATAAGAGCAAAGCTTGGTGTGTTCTCCTAGACTCCTTGTTTTCTGTAGTGCTGCAACATTTCTGTCACTTGATGTGAAGGTGACCTTGCCATTCTGCATGTTGGGATGTGTGGAAAGGAAACAGCATCAGGCAGCATGCAGTTTGGACTAAATTGGATTGGGCATTGGAGTTCATTCACTTAGTGCTCTTGTAGGTACTTTATTGGATAGGATCTTAAGTGTTTGTCACCACCTGGCATTTGATTTTAATTTCTGTCACCTGGGATTTTTTTTTTTTTTTTTTTTAAAGATTGGATGGAGGAAGTAGGCATGGAAAAGCTGAACCTGTGAGCTATTTAATTGATACCGAAAGTTTAGTATGCAGAGGGCTGTTGGGATGGGTCCTACATTCTGTCCCTCTGGAGTCTTCAATTTTCCTTGCTTTTCTTCTTTCCAAATGAGAATTGCTAGTCTCCAAGCTCTCCCTGTGCCTGTGCTATTCGCTGTGGTGCCCATTAGCCACATGGGTCTATTTAAATTGAAATATAAATTGATGAAAATTAAAAGGAATGAAAAGACCCTCAATCCCTCCAACACAAGTGCCATGTTTCAAGTGGTCTATAACCACGTGTGGCTGCCGTGTAGGACAGTGCGATGTAATTGTTTCCATCAGTGCACAAAATTCTGTTGGATATCACTACAGACAGTAAACTCAGAGAGCAGAGGGCCTCTGTGTGTGTGTGTGTGTGTGTGTATGTATATGTACATGTGCATATGTACATATTAATTCCATCGTCTTTAGTGCAGAAATGGGGGTGCCTGACTGTGAAAAGCTCCCAGAGACTATCCTTTGCACAAGTGAGTTAGCAAAGGAGAGGTGAATGAAGGGATTTCGTTCTCTATGTGCTTGGTTTAATGCTGTGCTTTTTTCCCCTCTCTCGAACTGATGTCCCCAATGAGGGTAATGTTTCCCAGGAGTGGTTCTTATAAGTATGCATGTGCCATCTGCCCCCTTCTGACTTCACTTATTTAATTACATTTCCTCCCAGTTCTTCAGAGCTGTTTGATCTTTTGCCTGAAGGTCTCAAAGCAAACATTTCACAGGCCATTTTCTGTCTTTTGGACTTACACTGGGTCCTACTCCTAATGTCATTTTTCTTTGAGCACGTCCTGTACGCTGGGCACTGAGTGTGTTAGGTCAACAATTTAATGCAGTCCTTGCATTCTTCATGGGAGGTATATTCTCTTGGAGTCCCCATGGGAAAGCTGAGGACTGCCAGGGTAAGAAGCTTGCCCAAGGTGAGCCAGCTGTGTAGAACGCGTCAGATCTAGTGGTCACATCCGTATCGAAGAATTGAAAGCCACCAGACTGGACCCTCTTTTGCTATACCCTGATTATTGCTTTCATTTCTGTAAATATTCTGATTCCTCTTGGAAGTACCTGGGGCTCTGTATCATTTAAGATTAATTGTATTAGTATATTTAGGATTAATTGAATTAATATCATTTAGGATTTATTATATTTGGGTGATAATGCAGAGACCCTAAAATGGTAACCTATACAAGATTGACTTTTTTCCCCAGGAAATGAGATGTCTAGGCAAAGGTGATCTAGGGTGTTTAAAACCCATTGTAGTATGATTTTTTGTTTTCTATTCTGCTGTTTCTGAGTTAGGCTCTTCTCTCCTTGAGTGAGACTCCTGGGTCAAATTCAAGGTAGGAGGGAGCAAGAAGGATGAGAAGGGGGGTAAGATTACATGGCAGCTGTCTGTCCTGTTTTAAGGAAGTTTTTGGAAGTTCCACCCAGTGACTCTGCTGGCACCTCCTTGGCTTTCCCTCACTGCAGGGGAAGCTGGGACATGTAATCTTTCATCTGAACATCCTTCCCCTGGTGACATTGACATTCTACCCACAAATACTAAGGGAAGAATGAGTATTAGGTAGGCACCCTGTAGCCTGGCTCAACCGCATGCTTTTATTTTCATTTTAGAGGTGGTAAATGCATATTCCATGGATGTGGGCAGGTTCTATTCTATAAGCCCAGACCTTAACTATTTATTTTTATCCTTAAGGATAGGCATACCCTATTCAAATGCAGTCAGCACATCCCCTCTTGTATAATGCCCAGCACATGTGCTTGTTTATGGTCACCTTCCTGGTTCCTGCAGACACTTGAGTCTCCAGCCCCTGATCAGAGGATGCTATTCCCATCTTTCAGGTGCCACACTTTTCCCTAGATTGTGGGGTTTTGTTGTTTTCTTTGCAGTACCTAGCAGCTGGTAGGATCTTAGTTCCCCTACCAAGGATCAAACCCAAGTCCTCGGTAGTGAGAGCATGGAGTCCTAACTACAGGGCCGTCATGAAACTCTAATTATGGTCTTTTAACAGGTATTTTCCTTTTCAGGGATGTGACCATCTGTCATGGCTTATCATCCAGGGGATATGTGGGAACTGCCCTTCATAGTGCAACCTAAATAGTCTGTTGACACAGCAGACAGCTTGATTTGTAGATCTCTGCTTCCTTTGTGAAACCTGTGGCACAGAGCACCCTCTGGGGGGATGTTGCAAATTACCCTGAATCGGTTTTCCTGGAGTGGTGTTTTTAAGACTAGCTTTAAGCTTTTCTATGACTATATTTGAAAGTTACCCATGTTGTAGAGAAGATGGTTCTCCTAAGTCTAGCCTTTTTAACCACTTTTATTTATATGGTGGCTTTTTTGTATGAATCATATGGAAAATTCCTACAGCATAGGAAGTTTTGAGTGGAGAGTGGATGCATGTGATTCACTTCATTCATTGAACCGTCCATCCATCCATCCATCCACCCATCCCTCATTCACTCATCCAAAGATCTGATATTTTGTACGTTCAAAGCACACTCTTAAGTTACTGGTTTGGCAAAATCCTTGAGTGCAAGAAAGCGTACTGCATTTGTTTATGTTGCTTTGTTTTTAATCTGCTTAATTTTTTTCTCCCTAAATGAAAGGTTAGACTTTTCATATAACCAATCTATTTTTATCAAGGGCATTTCTGAGAGGTCTTGGTTTAGAAAACCATTTTCTTCTGTAAAGCTTTCTGCTTTTAGTATTAGCTACAAGATATGCCAGGCAAATCATTTTATCTCAATTTCATAAAATATGTTCTTGTAGAGATAGAGACTGCTTTTCTTTTCTTGTCATCCAGTTACCCTTTTTGGACACATCTTAAGGTTTATTTAGTGATTCAGAAATTCATTGTCTGTTTCTCTAATATTAAGTTGATGGGGGAGGACAGTATGGACAGAGCAGATTAATGAGTAAGGGTTAGATGTATGAGAACTTGCTAGCATCCAAGAAAAGTGTAGTGGTTTAAACTTTTGATAATAAGGCATTTGAAGGATGGAGTGTGCGTTAAAAATATTATCAACACAGGGTATGCATAGGAGAATGAGCTAAGATCTTGCTCCTGCCAGGAACTCACTTATCTGTTTCTTAAACATGCACTCGTAGGACTCTTCGTATCACACAAGCAAGGTAATGCTCACAGTTTCCACTGAGCTGTTCACTACATCCATGTTGTGTTGGGCTAGCTAGAGATTGTCATCAATATTAAGACACTTCTTTTTGAATCTTGGGTTACAAATTAACAGAGATCTGGTGGTGTGTCTCAGAGTAGAGACCACAAATATTTTCTCATAGTTTACCATTTATTTAAAACATGGGTGTAAGGCCTATATTCTGTTGTTTTTTTTTTTCCTTGGTAATGGACATGTGTGTGTACACACATGTAATATTTGTTTTTACTTATTAGGTATGAGCATCACACTTTTACCCAGCATCCTAAAAGTGTTTGATCACTGTTCTCCTCTTACTTTTCTGTGCAGGCTCAAATCTGACGCTGACCAGGGGCGGGAATTCCGTCCCTGTCAGCCTGCTGTTCCCCTGACTGGGTGCTGTATCTCCTCATGGAAGCCACCAGGAGAAATACCTTGGTCGGGATCTCTTCCTTGTGCTGGGGTCCAAAAAGAGGGCAGTTGTAGGTAGTGTTGACCCGTGATATATAGGCCAGTTGTAACCCCACCTGGTAGAAGAATCGACTACTTGGCTTGGGCCCTTGTGTTCTTAAGCCCGCAGGTCAATTTATTCTCTTTTAAAACCTTAGAAACCTTCTGTATAGGATCTCAGCTTCTGGCCTTCATCCACATTGCTCTCAAATTCTTCTCCTTTTCCTCTTTCTCTTGTAGATCAAAACTCTGCAGCTTCTTCTTTCTTTTGATGCTTATATCTTCATAATTTTTCACTTAAACTTTCTTTTTTTTTAATTACTGAGTATAAACACATGATTTCTGCCAGCATAATATATTTTAGAAAATATTCCCGAACATATGTGGCCATGTCAGTATAGATATGTATAACTTAGCCTAACAGATTTCCCCCAACTTAAGTTTACAAATATACACCCCATCACCACTACCCAACAAAATCCAAATCAAGGAATAATGTAATATTTATAAATCACTGAAATGGGATAAAATAAAGAAATTTACAAAAATAAATGAGATCACTTTCATACAGCTTTTATTAGTACGCAAATTGCTTCTGTAAATATGATCATCTTTGATAGTTTTGCAGATCCTACCATGGGTAGTAGTTTTATCTCTGACTGGAGATTGAGCTACTCATTTAGTGAAACATTGCAGAGTGAGCTCTTCCTGTGTGCCAGGCCTAGTTCTAGATACCAGGCACATAGTACGTCATTAACAAAGCAAAGTCCCGGCCTTCTAGTGGGGATTGTTTAAAAATAAAGTAAGTGTGATTGTGCCTTTGAGGGGTTCAAGGCCTCGCCTAGGTTCATGTAGCAAGTTAGGGAGCCATGTAGCAAGTTAGGGAGCGCAAGAACATTGCATCCTAGATGTTTCTATGTCAGCAGTTTTCCTTCTGTAGTCTTGTTTATCAATTCTTTCCACCTGTGTACCTCTGTAAAAACAGCATGAAAAACTCAACTACTTTGACTGCTTTGAGTTTTTTTCCCCTCAGAGTTCATCCAGAGTTTATGTAGTATTCTATTGTATATCTTTGTTTTCATATGAAGCTCTTTTAGGTGATGTAATGTCCCTCCTTTTATCTTTACACTCCAGGAAGATGTTTCTTGGTTACTTGATGCTTCAGAGATGTCTCTTCTTTACTGCGTGACCCAACATCCTGGTTTGTTCTGGACTCAGGGGACTCTTGGGATGTGTGACTTTCTTAACATAGAGACAGTGCTGGACCATCCTGGTTTGTCTGGGACTGAGTGGTTTCCTGGGTCTGTGGGACTTTCAGTGCTTAAACTGGGTAAGCGTCAGGCAAAATGGTACTTGTTGGTCATTCTAGATTGCATACCGGAAGTGGGAGGGGGCTACATTTAGCTCAGTTTGTAGCACATCACAAACATGCCCGTACATACACTTAGAATGTTCTGCAAATAGTTACATTTAACTTAGAATTATTATTATTTTTTAAATAGAGAAATAAGTTTGGCTGCTGATACTTTACTTGCTTCTTATTGTTCAGTTGCTAAGTTGTATCCGGTTCTTTGTGACCCCATGAACACAGGACACCAGGCTTCTCTGCCCTTCACCATCTCCCGGAACTTGTTCAAACTCATGTCTGTTGAGTCAGTGATGCCATCCAACCATCTCATCCTCTGTCATCCCCTTCTCCTCCTGCCCTCAATCTTTCCCAGCATCAGGGTCTTTTCTAATGGTCAGCTCTTTGCATCAGGTGGCCAGAGTACTGGGGCTTCAGTTTCAGCATCAGCCCTTCCAATGAATATTCAGGGTTGATTTCCTTTAGGATTGACTGGTTTGATCATTATTTTTTAAATAATGATATTTTTTAAATAATGGGTTAAATAACAGAGAAACAGGGTAACCTAAATAAGTTTGACTGGTGATATTTTGTCTCACTTCTAATGTTAGTTATTTTGGAGAAAAATATGATACGGCCTTTGAACTATGATAGTGTGTAATTGATAAATTGATTTTAGGTACGTATTCATGCTTTGTACCTTACTATTCAAGTATCTTATTTATCTGTACTGCAGAGAAATTCTCTACAGTCTATGTGTGTTTGTATTTGTGGTATTTTCCTTCTATGCTGAGAATTTTCAATGAAGGGAAGAAAATGAACTTAAATTTATAAGGAGATAAATATAGTTTGTAGTAGAGAGCAGAAGAATAGCAGCTGTGTAATTTAGTGTCGAGGCTTGGGTTGCTGGACCCTGACAGTCCTGAGTTTTACCCCTGCCGCATGCAAGCAAGATACTCTTGGCTGAGTTGCTTAAACTCTCGCTGACTCTGGAGGAAAGAGCTCATTTCTTTGGGATTAAATTTCTGTAGGTTTCCAAACACCCACATCAAATCTTTAGCGGAACCTGGAAAGAAGGAAAAAAGAAAATGTTTATTGGGTTATATTTTAGTTCTGTTAAATCTCTTCTGTGTAAGGTGTGAAGAAAAAAATATATCTCTAGTATATCCTGGGAACACCATTTAACCATTTGTACATGTTTGGCAAAAATGTGTATTTCTTTTTTTTTTTTTTTTCATTTTCAATGTTTTATATATAAAGTATGCAAATTTAAATAATATTAAGTAGTTTAAACAACTGGATATACATAAACTTGAAGTAGAATCATGAAATAATTCATTTTAAAATATCAGTTCTTTAACAACATTGATATATAGAAGTTTGTTGCATTTCTTTTTTTTTTTTCTTTTAAAAGTTTTTTTTTTTTTTAATTATTATTTTTTTTTTTTAAATATTATTTTATTATTTGGAGGCCAATCACTTCACAACATTTCAGTGGGTTTTGTCATACATTGACATGAATCAGCCATATAGTTACACGTATTCCCCATCCCGATCCCCCCTCCCACCTCCCTCTCCACCCGACTCGTCAGGGTCCTCCCAGTGCACCAGGCCCGAGCACTTAACTCATGCAT
Organism: Muntiacus reevesi; assembly: GCF_963930625.1. Lineage (NCBI taxonomy): Eukaryota > Metazoa > Chordata > Mammalia > Artiodactyla > Cervidae > Muntiacus > Muntiacus reevesi. Next base: position 94,100,005 of record NC_089252.1, read on the forward strand.
CCCACCTGGGCTGGTGGTCTGTTTCACCATAGATAATATACATGCTGTTCTTTCAAAACATCCCACCCTCACGTTCTCCCCCAGAGTTCAAAAGTCTGTTCTGTACTTCTGTGTCTCTTTTTCTGTTTTGCATATAGGGTTATCGCTACCATCTATCTAAATTCCGTATACATGTGTTAGTATACTGTAATGTTCTTTATCTTTCTGGCTTACTTCACTCTGTATAATGGGCTCCAGTTTCATCCATCTCATTAGAACTGATTCAAATGAATTCTTTTTAACGGCTGAGTAATATTCCATGGTGTATATGTACCACAGCTTCCTTATCCATTCATCTGCTGATGGGCATCTAGGTTGCTTCCATGTCCTGGCTATTATAAACAGTGCTGCAATGAACATTGGGGTGCATGTGTCTCTTTCAGATCTGGTTTCCTCAGTGTGTATGCCCAGAAGTGGTATTGCTGGGTCATATGGCAATTCTATTTCCAGTTTTTTAAGAAATCTCCACACTGTTTTCCATAGTGGCTGTACTAGTTTGCATTCCCACCAACAGTGTAAGAGGGTTCCCTTTTCTCCACACCCTCTCCAGCATTTATTGCTTGTAGACTTTTGGATAGCAGCCATCCTGACTGGCGTGTAATGGTACCTCATTGTGGTTTTGATTTGCATTTCTCTGATGATGAGTGATGTGGAGCATCTTTTCATGTGTTTGTTAGCCATCTGTATGTCTTCTTTGGAGAAATGTCTGTTTAGGTCTTTGGCCCACTTTTTGATTGGGTCGTTTATTTTTCTGGAATTGAGCTTCTGGAGTTGCTTGTATATTTTTGAGATTAATCCTTTGTCTGTTTCCTCATTTGTTATTATTTTCTCCCAATCTGAGGGCTGTCTTTTCACCTTACTTATAGTTTCCTTTGTTGTGCAAAAGCTTTTAAGTTTCATTAGGTCCCATTTGTTCATTTTTGCTTTTATTTCCAATATTCTGGGAGGTGGGTCATAGAAGATCTTGCTGTGATTTATGTCAGAGAGTGTTTTGCCTATGTTCTCCTCTAGGAGTTTTATAGTTTCTGGTCTTACATTTAGATCTTTAATCCATTTTGAGTTTATTTTTGTGTATGGTGTTAGGAAGTGTTCTAGTTTCATTCTTTTACAAGTGGTTGACCAGTTTTCCCAGCACCACTTGTTAAAGAGATTGTCTTTTTTCCATTGTATATCCTTGCCTCCTTTGTCAAAGATGAGGTGTCCATAGGTTCGTGGATTTATCTCTGGGCTTTCTATTCTGTTCCATTGATCTATATTTCTGTCTTTGTGCCAGTACCATACTGTCTTGATGACTGTGGCTTTGTAGTAGAGTCTGAAGTCAGGCAGGTTGATTCCTCCAGTTCCATTCTTCTTTCTCAAGATTACTTTGGCTATTCGAGGTTTTTTGTATTTCCATACAAATTGTGAAATTATTTGTTCTAGTTCTGTGAAAAATACCGTTGGTAGCTTGATAGGGATTGCATTGAATCTATAGATTGCTTTGGGTAGAATAGCCATTTTGACAATATTGATTCTTCCAATCCATGAACACGGTATGTTTCTCCAACTGTTTGTGTCCTGTTTGATTTCTTTCATCAGTGTTTTATAGTTTTCTATGTATAGGTCTTTTGTTTCTTTAGGGAGATATACTCCTAAGTATTTTATTCTTTTTGTTGCAATGGTGAATGGTATTGTTTCCTTAATTTCTCTTTCTGTTTTTTCATTGTTAGTGTATAGGAATGCAAGGGATTTCTGTGTGTTAATTTTATATCCTGCAACTTTACTATATTCATTAATTAGCTCTAGTAATTTTCTGGAAGAGTCTTTAGGGTTTTCTATGTAGAGGATCATGTCATCTGCAAACAGCGAGAGTTTCACTTCTTCTTTTCCTATCTGGATTCCTTTAACGTCTTTTTCTGCTCTGATTGCTGTGGCCAAAACTTCCAACACTATGTTGAATAGTAGTGGTGAGAGTGGGCATCCTTCTCTTGTTCCTGATTTCAGGGGAAATGCTTTCAATTTTTCACCATTGAGGGTGATGCTTGCTGTGGGTTTGTCATATATAGCTTTTATTATGTTGAGGTATGTTCCTTCTATTCCTGCTTTCTGGAGAGTTTTAATCATAAATGAGTGTTGAATTTTGTCAAAGGCTTTCTCTGCATCTATTGAGATAATCATATGGTTTTTATCTTCCAATTTGTTAATGTGGTGTATTACGTTGATTGATTTGCGGATATTAAAGAATCCTTGCATTCCTGGGATAAAGCCCACTTGGTCATGGTGTATGATTTTTTTAATATGTTGTTGGATTCTGTTTGCTAGAATTTTGTTAAGGATTTTTGCATCTATGTTCATCAGTGATATTGGCCTGTAATTTTCTTTTTTTGTGGCATCTTTGTCTGGTTTTGGAATTAGGGTGATGGTGGCCTCATAGAATGAGTTTGGAAGTTTACCTTCTTCTGCAATTTTCTGGAAGAGTTTGAGTAAAATAGGTGTTAGCTCTTCTCTAAATTTTTGGTAGAATTCAGCTGTGAAGCCATCTGGTCCTGGGCTTTTGTTTGCTGGAAGATTTCTGATTACAGTTTCGATTTCCTTGCTTGTGAAGATCTGTTAAGATCTTCTATTTCTTCCTGGTTCAGTTTTGGAAAGTTATACTTTTCTAAGAATTTGTCCATATCATCCAAGTTGTCCATTTTATTGGCATAGAGCTGCTGGTAGTAGTCTCTTATGATCCTTTGTATTTCAGTGTTGTCTGTTGTGATCTCACCCTTTTCATTTCTTATTTTGTTAATTTGGTTCTTCTCTCTTTGTTTCTTAATGAGTCTTGCTAATGGTTTGTCAATTTTGTTTATTTTTTCAAAAAACCAGCTTTTAGCTTTGTTGATTTTTGCTATGGTCTCTTTAGTTTCTTTTGCATTTATTTCTGCCCTAATTTTTAAGATTTCTTAAAAATGTGTATTTCTTACCAAACAAACAACAACAAACATAACAACAAAAAATCAGTTATTCATTGACTACTTATGGACATCTTAACTTTACTCCTTATAATTAACTTATAAAAGTGGTCTATCAGTTGGTATTGTCTAAAGTAATAGATGCAACCAATCCCCCAAATACCAGTACTACCAAAAAAACAAAAACAAAAACACAGAAAAGAAAGAAAAAAGACTTGCTTTTAGCTCAGGATACTTATGTATCACTTGAGTCAATGAGTGGGGAGTGGTTCTGCCCACTGTAGTCACGCAGAGTCTTAGAGAACTCACCCTCCCTGGGTGGTTTTGAATCTGGAGTTGAGAGTTTGGAGTAGACACAGTACACTTGGATTCTACATACATCTGATGGGCTAGAACCAAACATATGCTCTCCTACCCACCTCTCACTTACAGAAGAGGAGACCGGATAGTTAACCCTTTCATGTCTTCACTGGCAAAGGGAAAAAATAGTTGGTGAACTGCTCTGATGTCCACCACATCTGGAAATCTCTATTTGAAGATGAGGGGCAAGAGACTAAGAAAATTTAAGTAACTTGATCTAGAGCATCCTGCTTGCAGGTGACAGGACTCAGTGCAGATTTTTTTTTGGAGGAGAAGGTTCTGTTTATTTGGCCATGAGACTTCCCTATTGGCTCAGACAGTAAAGAATCTGCCTGCAGTGCAGGAGATGCAGGTTTGATCACTGGTTCCGGAAGATCCCCTGGGGAAGGGAATGTCTACCCACTCAGTGTTCTTGCCTTGAGAGTTCCGTGGATAGGACAGCCTGGTGGGCCACAGTCAATGGGGTCACGCAGTCAGAGACGACTAAGCGACTAACACTTTTGTTTTCATTTGGCCACACCATATGGTATGTGGGATCTTATTTCTTGCCCAGAAATTGAACCCACACCTCATGGGATGGAAGTTCGAAGTCTTAACCACTGGACCACCATGGAAGTCCCTGTCTCTGTATAAATTATAAGATCATTTTTTCCCTTCATTGAAAACTCTCAGAAGAGAAGGGACACACACACACAGATACAATGTAAGTTGAGTAACTCTACCAAAAAAGTCATTTTCTTTGTACAAAGTATGCCTCAAGTTATTTTCAGTGTATTTTAATTAAAATTTGCCTGTCAGCTGTTTGTAAGTGTTATTGTAAGCTGAACACTAGTAGGTCTGTGGGACCAGGGGTAAATGTATTTAAGTGCTGAAGTAGATTCTCAGTTCATAGGACGCCATCTGAGCATCTTATTAGGGGTGTTCAAGCCTCGCATGGGATTCTAGGTCACTTGACTTTGCATCATCCACCTCTTTAATTCTCCCATATGTTTTCCCTTTGGTTTTCTTTTCTTTTTTCCTTTACTTTTATTAGTTGGAGGCTAATTACTTTACAGTATTGTAGTGGTTTTTGCCATACATTGGCATGAATCAGCCATGGGTGTACATGTGTTCCCCGTCCTGAACCCTCCCTCCCACCTCCCTCCCTATCCCATCCCTCTGGGTCATCCCAGTGCACGAGCCCTGAGCACTTGTCTCATGTATCCAACCTGGACTGGCGATCTGTTTCACACTTGATAATATACATGTTTCGATGCTGTTCTCTCAGATCATCCCACCCTCGCCTTCTCCCAGAGTCCAAAAATCTGTTCTGTACATCTGTGTCTCTTTTTCTGTCTTGCATATAGGGTTATCATTACCACCTTTCTAAATTTCATATATATGTGTTAGTATACTGTATTGGTGTTTATCTTTCTGGCTTACTTCACTCTGTATAATGGGCTCCAATTTCATTCAAAAATATGGAATGCTTCACAAATTTGCGTGTCATCCTTGCGCAGGGGCCGTGCTAATCTTCTCTGTGTTGTTCCAATTTTAGTATATGTGCTGCTGAAGAGAGCACCCATTTGGTTTTCTAATGCTCGAAACCATTCAGGATAAAACACAGTTCTCATGGTCACCACACTTTCAGTTACTTAGACAGAGTTGGACAGAGTGGATTTCTTCAGACTTGTGTCTCCTTGTTGATGCTTGGTTTAAGTTTACCAAACATCCTTCCTATCCTGTGGGTAATTCTTACCCTCTGGTTATCTCTTTTGTGCTTCTACTGGGCAAAGGTATTTAGGACTTTAGAGCTACCGAAGGTGTACTGAACTTTAACTATTTAGCTAATGTTTGAGCTCTTGTGTGTCCAGTATAATTACACCTATATTTAGTAGGATTTCCAGCCAAGGACAATTTCAACCTGACTGCAGTTAGTTAATAGGATTTAGAGATAGAAGTCTTAAAACAAAACAAAACTGGAACTTCTCCATTTTCATGCACATATATTTGGATGAATCATCATTGTGGTCATCGTGACAAAGCTAATCATAGTATAGCAGTGAGGACCATGAAAACAGGTAAAACAGTGTTTAAATCCCTAGTTCTGGGTTAAGTTTTTAATTCAGGCTGAGCCTCATTGTTCTCACCTGTTAAATGATGACATGGACAGTACCCAGTGGAGTTATATTATCAGAAGCATATTTACCTTAGAGGAAATTGTCTCCCCGTCCTCAGCATGAATGAATGTTGGTGGTTCCCCATGCTGTATGGGTTCAGAAGTGCTCCAGCTGAGCCGGGCGTGAGTCTTTTCAACTCATGTATTTTGATAGAAGCTCTATATTTAAGAGAATGCTCTAGAGGTGAGAGTATTTCCATGTGGATAAAAACTAAATTCGTTCAACACTTTAGTTAGAATTATGAAATAAATAATTCATAAAGATTGGCTTCTTTCTTATGTGGATAACCCTGACAGAATATCTTCCAGGTCTTAGTTTTATGGTTCAGTGGAATTTAGGTTTTAGAGGAGGAAAAAAGCCACCAGGTGGTGCCAGCCATTTTCTGATGCAGAAAGAAGACAACCCAGCTAAGGAATTTCCATCCGGGATACCCTTAATAGTTTGGGATCTCTTAAGGCACTCAGCCATCTGCCTCAGATTTAATATTATTAAGTACTTTGAAATTCTTGAGCTTTAAATTCCTATGGAGAAGACTCTCTCTGACTTGTGATCTGTCATGCTACACTCTTTTAGCTTATTGGAGTTTTGTATTTACAAAGAAAAAGTAGTTGCCTGTAGTGATCAGCTGTTGCTTTTTTGCATAGCCATTTCATTATGCGGCAATGTTTAAGTACCTACTCTCAGGGTAGTAAAAATTTGGTTCATCAAATTATTGTGTTAAAATCAGTACAAACAAATAATGCTTGGTGTTTAGTAAGATAATTCTACTCAGTAATCTGTAGGGAGAACAAATCAATGTTTCCCTCTTTTATTTGGGAAGGGGAAAAAAAGGCCCTGGAGGATGAAAAGATCAGATAATTATATTAATTAACCCATCCGTCCTTTCACATATTAAATGCTTCCTTCCGGAAGCGATGTGGTCTGCTGGCTGTAACCTCAGACCCTGCAGGCAGATTGCCTGGGTTTGAATCCTTGCTCCAGCATTTCCTAGCTGCCTTGAATAGAAGTCCCTTGACCTCTCAGTCTACAGTTATCCCATCTGTTTTGGGGATAAGAGGACCTAGTTTGGGGTTGTTGTGAGCTACAAATATGAAACTTTTTTTTTTTTTTAAACAGAATAAATGCTCAAAAGACATTGGTGACCATGAATGTTGGTACTTTGGTCCCAGTTGCTACCTAGGATTATTACAAGGACTCTCAGGGAGCCAGAGACTCCATCCCAGTTTCACTGCTCTACTGTGCCATTGGTGGCAGAGCATCATTTAACTCTAACAACCCAGAACATCCAGAGCATGAACCCCATTTTGCAGATGAGGAAATGTGGCTGAGAGTGGTTAAATAAGTTACTAAACCAAGCTGCATCCAGCCTCTCAGTGTTGCTATAGATTTACAGTGTTGTAGAATCTGGGGTGAAGTTTACCTTTTCAGCTATTGTTCACTTGAAACCATATTGTATCGGGGCTTGTTGCATCCTAGAATGACACTAGTTTTTAGTCAGCCCTGAGTCGACTTTGGAGCTTCCTATGAGCGTCTTGAAAATAACACTTTTACCTAAACACTACCTTCTGTTCATGTTAGGATGAGGCTAGGAGTCGCTGCATTTATAGCTGCCTGATCTCCTGTTCCCTCACCCTCTATGTCTGACCACAGCACAAGTCAGTTTCTGTGGGTTCAGAACTGGCCAAATGAAGGGCTAAAGGTTACTACTTCTGATTTGTAGCTTTGATTCCCAAATTTTTTATAGGAAGATTTATGTTTTTTTTTTTTTTTTTTTTTTTTAATCACAGCCTTCTACTTACTTTTTATCTTTTAATTCAATAAGGAGGGCAAAAGGACTGGATAGGTTTTGTGTGTTAATCTGTCTCTAGACCATAAGGTCAGTAACATATTGGGTGATATCATGAATGATCTTGGAAGTAAGATAGCAAAGCTTACCCTTTGTAAAATATGGTGAGCTCTGAAGCTTGCTAGAAGGAAGGAAGGAAGGGTGGAATTATAGAGAAGCATTTTTGCTATAGTCCATATATTTCTTTCAGCAGGAAAAAATATTAGGTTAAAAGTACACATGTATAAAATTCAAGGGAAAGAGAACGAAAAAGAGGAGAAATTTGTGAATTTGTTTACTTGATTAAATAACCTTTTATACTTCCTCCCTTAGAAGAGTATAAATTGTGGTGTTACAAATGCTGATATTATTTATTTGTTATGTCTTAAGAAACCCAGGAGGGAAAAATCAACTTCTTCCTTCTCTTTAGGAAACAGCTCCATAAATCAGGGCTGTGACATCTGTTTTGATGTTAGGGAAATGGTAATAAAAATTTGATTGAGGCAAAACATTTCTGTGGGGGGTGGGGAAGGTATGGGGCAAGAACTAGAAAGGTAGAAATAATTCTGCTGCTGAATGTTTAAATATTGAGTTATTTAAATATTTAATTACCAGGATTGGCTTCCTTTGTATCTATATTATCACCCTAGATAATGATCCTGTTTTCGAAATGAGCCCCCGATGTCACTCAGGCGTTTTGAGTTGGCTCTCTTCAAGCCAGTTGTAATATGGATTGTTTGTTCTCCCTATGTGAAAACCCCCTTCACCTCCTCCCTCGCTCACTCCTGGATAATATCTGGACACATTTTTGATGAACCTGTGGTGGTGGGGGATGCTCCTGACAGAGGTGAAAGATGCTGCTAAACATCCCATAGTGCACAGCAAAGCCACAGCAGTAGAGAATTCTCCAACCCCAAATGTCAACAGTGTGAGGGTCACAGAGTCGGATACAACTGAGTGACTGAGCCCGCACACAGCACAGAAGGGAGTGTGAGGTCTGGGGTTATGCGGCTTACGCCTTTAAGCAACCGGAGAGCAAATCAGATAGGAGCAACATAGCAAAGACCATCATAGGTTAGCATGCTGACAAAAACCACTCTTGTGTCTCTAAAGGAGAAAAAAATATAAAGAGGAAGAAAATGACAACATGTTTTGAGTTATTTTGTGCTTTACAATCACCTGTGGTTTTTAGGCCACAGGTAAATGCTCATTGTTACCAAGCAGCAGGATCTTGGCTGGAGCTTGGATGAGCGGGTGGTGGCAGGGGCTACAGATTTCATACAAGCAAAGGATGAAGACCCTGCTAGTGTGGTATTCCCTTGTGGTGAGCTGGAGGAATAGAGACAATGGTGGTCTGACTTTGCAGATGTGTGGGTGTTGGAGAATGGGGCTGGCTGGAAGAAATCCAGGAGCCCTGTCTCACCTGCAGGAGGTTGTTGCATTTCCACCCTCTTTCCGCTTCAGCGTTGTTCTCTGTCTTCTCTCAGCAGGCACTGCAGCTGGTGTTGACCTGAGGCTTGTAGAGCCAGCTGCTGCAGAAACACCAAACAGGTCCCGGGATGGAGGAGGCAGGGCCAGGGGGGCACACATCTGCCTTGGAGACTTACATTTGCCTGGGATTAGTCCTAGTAGGAAGTGGTTCCCATGTCCCACCTGTGCTGCCTTGGAGCTGAGATATCATGGTTGTTTCACAAGGAAACTGATCTGATTCCGTTTTCCTGTGTGTGTGTGTGTGTGTGTGTGTTTAAAAATTTAATTTTGTTAATCATTTTTAATCAAAGTATAGTCAGTGTATTAGTGATCTTAATTTTTTCTTTGTTGACATCTTCAGCCTCTGTTGTGTTTTAGAGATCCTTTAAGGAACTAGAAAAACTGCGAGAGCACTGCACGATGCCTACAGAATTAGATTAGTCTCTTGGTTACCTGGGGCTAACCAAGGTAACTATCATTAGCTAGGGTTGTTTACTCTCCTGATTGTAATCTCTCATGCAGAATTTTCAGATTTTCCAATGAAAAAGTTATCCTTCCTTGGCTTTGTGATGTTGTGTATAGTTCCTTTTACCTCTTAACGTGGGACTGGATTTGCCTCACTTCAATCCTGGATCCCCCAGCCTGCTCTAGGCATCACTGAGCTGGTAGGCCAAAGGAATGTGTACCTGAGACCGCGAGGGTGATGTGGCAGCAGCCGCCCAACCAGAGTGTCCTGATGTTGGGACCTCAGGTTGAGCACCCTGGTCGTGTGCAGTGGTGTGGACTTAAGTTTGCCTTTCTTCTGTTCTTCATGGTACCAATTTCATTATTAAAGCAGAAATAAGCAAGAAGCCTAATATAATCTTCAAGGGAAGAAACGGTGGTTGAACAGAAGGGCTGCATTTTGGTTTTAGGCACAAGCTGGGAGAGCCTATGTGTGGTGCAGTGGGTGCTGAAATTGTAAATATAAATCATTAAATCTGCCAAATAATGGTCTATAAATACCTAGTGTAAAATAAGAATATTCTCATTTGCATTTAAATAGTTTAGATTTCTTAGGTTTTACTATAAAAATGTAATATTAATGCAAATATTATTTGGCAATGAAAGCAAATATACTAGACAGAGTTATTAATTTGTTATACACAGTCATCTATTTTTAAATATTGGCTTATCGTGAATGGTCTTTATCATACTTATGAGCCCTATTTGTTAAAGTGGCAAGAACCAGAGACAGGAAATGGAGATTCACGGAATTAGAAAATGCATTAGGTTTGGGTTGAAGGTGAATCTTCTTTGTATTTGTTTGATATAAACTAGCTTGCTGGTACATTTGTCATTGCTATTAAGAGACCCATCTAACACTTTTCTCTTCTTGCTAAACATACCAGAACTAGTGAATTTTAAAATATTCTTCTGATATAACCGCAGTCTTGTTTCCTTCATGTGAGTAAAGTAGTTACATTAGTATCTAGCACATAAATTCCTGGATAAAATAAAATATTTCATCAATAAGACATACACTCAAAAATACTATAGATAAATCAAAATGAATTCTAAAAAAGTTTCAGGCAATGCATAGGAAGGTGGGAAAAAGAAAAGAGAGAAAAGAAAAACAGAAAGGAAAAAAAAGAGACCTAAGTCCTAACACATATTTGATGAGTAAATTCATCAAATGCATATGGTGTAAGTACACCAATTTAAGACAGAGACTGGCAGAGTGGGTTGAAAATAAGACCCGATTATGTTATCTTCAAGGAACTCGCTTCAATTAATATGAAATAGGCTGGTTCAATGTAAAGGAATGGAAAAAGTGTACCATGGAAACAGTAATCAAAAGAAAGCAAAGTTGGCTATATTAATATCAGATAAGGTAGGCTTCATAGCAAATAAAATAACTACAGATAGAGACAGTTTATAATAAAAGGGTCATTCACCACATTGATACAGGAATTCTACATGCCTGTGCACCAAACAACAAAGCAGCCAACTATATGAAGCAAAAACTTACAGATGAAAGGAAAAATAGACAAATCCACAGTTATGGTGGGAGACTTCAACACCTCTGTCTCAGCAATTGTTAGAACAAGTGGGAAGATGAGCAAAGATATTGAAGAACACAGAAGCACCATCAATTATCAGGTTGGCATTTATAGAATGCGCCACCCAACAAAAGAAGAACATGCATTCTTTTCAGGTACCCACAGGCCATATACCAAGGTGGACTGTATCTTGAGCCATAAAACAAGCCTCACCAAGTTTGAAAGAATTGAGATTGACCTCTGACCACGATGGAATCAAAAGTAGAAATCAGTAAGTGAACTATAACTCCAGCTATTTGGGCTTTTTCTGTATTGTTTCTCTAACGTATTAAACCCATTCACACCACTTGAGGTCTCTGTCTAGATGTCTTTCCTCAGGTTTTCTGCTGACCTACTCATTTAAACTCTAAATTCACCACCATCTCAGAAACTTTGGTAGTTACCTTATGTTAAGAAAAATTGGGTTTCCCTGGTGACTCAGTCGGTAAAGAATATGCCTGCAATGAGGGAGACCTGGGTTCCATCCCTGGGTTGAGAAGATCCCCTGGAGGACTGCATGACAACCCACTCCAGTATTCTTCTTTGGAGAATCCCCATGGAGAGTGGAGCCTGAAAGGCTACAGTCCTTGGGGTTGCAAAGAGTCTGACATGACTGAGTGATTAAGCACACAAAGAAGTTTTGCACAACATCGTCTGGCTACTATCCTCTTGACTTCACCACCCTGCATCAACTTTTGTGTTAGTCTGCATTTTCTTCTTAGTACCAGGTGGCTCAGTGGTAAAGAATTTGCCTGAAAAATCCCATGGACAGAGGAGCCTGGTGGACCACAGTTGATAGGGTTGCAAAGAATTGGACATGAATGAACATGGATGCATGCACTTATTAATATCTGAAGCTACCTTTTCTGTTTGTTTACTTATTTATGATCCAGTGTTATACACAAGAATATTAGCTTCAGGAGACTTCCCTGACAATCCAGTGGTTAAAACTCCATGCTTCCACTGCAGGGGTGTGTGTTTGTTCCCTGGTCAAACTAAGATCATGTACGCTGCATGATGCAGCCAAATAAGTATATGTGTAAGTTTCAGAAAAGTAGGGATTACACGTGCTGTATCACCAGTCCCAGCCTCTGGGACTGAGTAAGAATTTGTTGAATGGATTGTAGATTTCAATCACCACAGAAAACCACTAGGAGTCTTGTGAAAGTTAATAAATAAACTCTTTACTGCATGCTAATGAGACAAAGAGAACTAGCCTCTCTCTGTTTAGCTAACCTTTGGTTTCATATATTTGTTTTCCTAGCTAAGGAAACTCTTAGGGGAGCTTGGTTGAAATAGGACAAATGCTTACAAGCATTGAGAAGCCTGCAGACTTAACTTGTGGAACAAGGCTGGTGGTTCCCTGAAGCTGATTGTAATAATGAAGTAAAGCTGGAATTTAAAAATTAATATTCTCTATTTTATAGAGCATTGACAAAACTTGAAAATAGGTAAATGATTACCAAACAGTGTTTACCCGATCAAACAGATAGTTGAACGTGCGTATGCACATTAAGTGAGAGATCATTGTCAAGCTTTTCTTCCTTCTATTTTGGAGTTGGACCTATGCTTTTGGGTAAATTGAAGAGATCATAATGCATCGATTTGGGAGTTTGATAGATCTAGGACCCAGTCCTTGGTTTATCATTCATTTTGTTGGGAGATATTTGGAAAGTTATTTATTCTTTCAAGACTTAATTACCTCAGCCATAAGAAGGGGAATGGCAAAAGCACCACTGTAGAGTTGCTGTATGTATTTTAATAAGGAAATAATATAATGCATTTTAAATTTGTTCCCTGGACACTGTCATATACTGGGTGAAAGTAGTGAAGTAGTGAGTAGAGGTCAAGTTATCTCCCTTGCAAACTCAACAGTACCCTTGATGGTGTGTCATTTCCATCAAAGTGGATGGTGACCTTGATGGTTATATTTGAGGCAGATCCTTTTCTTGATTGACAGTCATGGTAGTAAATATCAAGTACCACTTGTATGTCTTGGGTGGGGCTAGGTTGTTGAGGTACAGAAATGAACAAAAAAAGTAGGTCTTGGGAGAGAGATGGTCAGAAAAAAAGGAACAGCAGCAAAGCATATAGTAATTGCTGGAACTGAAGCTGTGGACTGGCCTCTTTTGTACCAGAGACAAAGGAGCATGCACCTTCCCTCAGCAGTCTCCAAGGATGAGTGACTCTTCACCTGACAAAGGTAGAGGAATCAGGCGGAGTTTACTTGCAGAGCAGAGAGGTGTGGAAGAACACACATTCAGAGATTTGCTAGCAGTCTGGCTATGAAGAACTGCCATAAACTTTTTAGTTTTGTGATTTCCCAATCCTTAGGAATTTTATTTTCAATGGGTTTAGTTTTATTACATGTACTGAAAACACACTGAAAGTCTTTCCCCATTGTCTTGAAGAATATCTGTTTGCTTCTCCCTTGGCATAGTTTTTTAAAGGCTTAACCAAATTATAAGGCATGAGGACCCTACAGAACCAGCTGCATTTGCAGGCACTGATGTGAGAGACATCAATTCCGCCAATTAAATGTGGCAGTTAGTGGATATGCAGCATGACTTATGCTGATGGCTGTGTGGTTGTTCCTTTTCTGTACACGATTAAATATTCTTCTGTGGACAGACGAGAGAGGTGCTCTCAGAAAGAGAGATGGTTGAGAACCAAAAGGCATTCGGGAGTGATGACAAGAAAGTGGTAGAGACTTCTTGATAAATAACAGTATGAAGTCTCTCAAGAGAGTATTGGTACTGTTACTGAAAGCAAGGTCCCCACAATTATTATTCACCATTCTCTAAGTCCAGGAGGGGATAGATGACATAAATTAGAATTCTGAGGGTGTTCTCCTCACAGTAACCTTGTGTCTTACATTGTGGTGGCAGGATTCAGATTTGCCTTTTTCAATTTCATATATTCACTAAAGACTGATTACCTGCCACCTTTCTTCCCTCCCTCTCTCCCTTTCTTTAAAGTCCTTGCAGTTCAAGTGGGCATTTTATCTAAAAGTCCCATTCCTGCAAGTAGGTTTTCTTTAGTAAGTGCTTTTAAAATTTTCTCTTGCCAAAAATCTTTGTGGAATTCTGTTTTGTTTCATTTTGCTTTCCTGCCCAAATCTTAAGACTAGGAGTCACTTAGCTTGGTTTTTTTTTTGGTTCAGAAACTTGGCATGCTTTATTGTGGTTGCATGCCAACTGTCGGGAGTTAGAGGCCAATCTTCAAGTCTATTTTATGGATTAAGCGTTCTATTTTGTGTGCTTTGGAAGAATGACCAAGTCCAACAGTGTAGTTGGTCCCAATGAGATGCTCTCCCCTTTTTATTTTTCCCCTCCACACACTTCATTCTTAAAATTATAAAGGCAGTGGAGCTCACTAGCTTGGAGTTTAATCTGAGCATTGTTTAGTTTTTATAAACAGGGATGCTGCTTTGATTGTATAGGATTTTCTCCCCAGGTGGTCCTATTCTCTTCACAGTTAGAAAAGGAAGCTTTTAGCAAAGGAGAAGCTGAGGCTTGCTGGGAAATCCACACTTGCTTGAGGTTGCGCATCAAATCAGGGTTCAGAGCAGTGGGCTGACCGACTCCTAGCTCAGTCTTAGAGAAAAGGAACATTATCAGAACCTGAAGACAATAGGGACACTGCTATGCCACTTTGCATTCATGAATTTAGAGTGCAGAATCAAATGAGAACCAACCTCATCATTTTACACATGAGGGGGAAAATCGTTTAAGCTTAGAGAGTTTCAATTATTTGTCTAAAGATGTACATCAGATTTATTGGCAGAGTCTAAATGCCAACATTGTTGTCACTGTTTGAAAATTCCATATAACCATCCTAAAACCATCAAATGCTGCCTTCTCTCTAGTTTTACCCACTTGTTTGGTTCAATTTATTATTATAAACCTTTTCATTTTGGTTATCACCAGATGTCACATTTGGGATTTGTGATAAAGCATGGAATTATTTTCATCTCTTTATATTTTACTTACCCATAGTATTGAAGTAAGATGTTATATTCTAACCTTGATAAACTTTGGGCAAGTGTCCTGGTATTTGATTACATGGGTATATTTAATTATTTTTAATGGATTGTGCAACATCATACTGTTAACTGTAAGTTATATTGGAAATTGATTTTATTTGTTAAGTCAGCCTTGTTGTATTATTTGAGGCTGTTTGCTGGATCTCATATTGATATAAAATCTGCCTTTGGGAGTCTCTTGGACATAATGTCTACTGGTGGAAGGTGGGAGGGGGATTCAGGATGGGGAACACATGTACACCCATGGCAGATTCATGTCAATGTATGGCAAAACCAATACAATATTGTAAAGTAAACAAACAAACAAAAATGTCTACTGGTGGAAAATGAGTATAGCAGCATATTGTCCTCGTATTGGTTTTGTGTGATTTAATATTTAGAAATATAATTGAATCAGTTTTCTGTTTTAAAACATTTTCTGTTTGTCTTAAGAACTTAGTTGAACCAAGTTATGGGTTGGTGAAAAATGGAAACATGCCAATATGCTGCCTTATGTATTTTTTGGGAAGTGATTTTGTTAGCAGGGAGGATAGTGATTCTGTTTATAGTATCTTACCTAAGTGTGGTTTTAGCAGTGTATAAAATAACTTCAGGTGGATCTGTGATTATTAAAAAGTTCCTTAAAATATTAAGAGGATTAAAAATCCTTAGATAGTAAAAATATCTTAAGACTTATCCATAAGATAGAAATTGGAAAACCTGCGATGCCTCTAACAGAGGTACCCTCTGACACATACGTGCCAAGACTAATGGTGGTATTTAGTCCATGATGCTGATTTTCATTTTATGGGTCTGAGCAGTGCTGGTGGCCAGGACCCAGAAGAATCTTTGCCCCTCTATGTGTACCAAACTTTGTCTGTATAAATAATTTTCTCCTTTGTGTATGGGATGCAATTTTTCACCTGTATGTAGATTCTGTTGTGATTAATAAGATGCAAAGTCATTTACAAGCATTAATGAATCCAGACTAGATTTGGGGGATTATGTCAATCAATAGGAAAAGGAGTACATCAAGACTGTATATTGTCACCCTGCTTGTTTAACTTATATGTAGAGCACATCATGAGAAACGCTGGGCTGGAAGAAGCCCAAGCTGGAATTAAGATTGCTGGGGGAATAACCTCAGATATGCAGATGATGCCACCCTTATGGCAGAAAGTGAAGAGGAACTAAAAAGCTTCTTGATGAAAGAAGAGAGTGAAAAAGTTGGCTTAAAGCTCAACATTCAGAAAACTAAGATCATGGCATGTGGCTCCATCACTTCATGGGAAATAGAT
Source organism: Muntiacus reevesi (assembly GCF_963930625.1). Taxonomy (NCBI): domain Eukaryota; kingdom Metazoa; phylum Chordata; class Mammalia; order Artiodactyla; family Cervidae; genus Muntiacus; species Muntiacus reevesi. Next base: position 94,116,194 of record NC_089252.1, read on the forward strand.
GGGGAAACAGTGGAAACAGTGGCTGACTTTATTTTCTTGGGCTCCAAAATCACTGCAGATGGTGACTGCAGCCATGAAATTAAAAGACCCTTACTCCTTGGAAGGAAAGTTATGACCAACCTAGATAGCATATTAAAAAGCAGAGACATTACATTGCCAGCGAAGGTCCATCTAGTCAAGGCTATGGTTTTTCCAGTGGTCATGTATGGATGTGAGAGTTGGACTGTGAAGATAGCTGAGCGCTGAAAAATTGATGCTTTTGAACTGTGGTGTTGGAGAAGACTCTTGAGAGTCCCTTGGACTGCAAGGAGATCCAACCAGTCCATCCTAAAGGAGATCAGTCCTGGGTGTTCATTGGAAGTACTGATGCTGAAACTGAAACTCCAATACTTTGGCCACCTCATGCGAAGAGTTGACTCATTGAAAAAGACCCTAATGCTTTGAGGGATTAGGGGCAGGAGGAGAAGGAGACGACAGAGGATGAGATGGCTGGGTGGCATCACCGACTCAATGGACATGAGTTTGAGTGAACTCTGAGAGTTGGTGATGGACAGGGAGGCCTGGCATGCTGCGATTCATGGGGTCGCAAAGAGTTGGACATGGCTGAGCAACAAACTGACTGATACTTACTAAAAGCTTCACTGTTCATGTAGGAACCCATGCCATTTATTGCTTCTATAAAAGCTCCTTATACTTGAAAAAACCTTGAAATTACTGATCAAAGTTAATTATCTTTGCTTTTGAGAATAATCTGGATTGATTTAATACTTTTGGTAATAATCTTTCAGAGACTTTGCTGAACACCAACAGCTGTCTTTGGTGTTGTGGCTCTCACTTACTGAAGAACATTTGTGAACAATGTACTATATGATTTGTTCCTTGTGATTTTAAAGGCTGAAATCCTAGAAGATATTCTCACAAGGCTTCATTTTGCCTGAGCCCATGTATTAGTTTTCTCTTGTTGCTATAACAAATTGTCATGAACCTAGTTTCTTAACGACAATGCAAATTTATTTTATGTTTCTGACACAGAACTTACTAGGCTAGTATCAAGGTGTTGGCAGGGCTGCATTCTTTTCTGGAGTCTCTTGGGAGAGATCTGTGTCCTTGATTGTTTGGGTTTTTGGCAAAATTCATTTCGTTGTCATTGTAGTAATGAGATCCCCGTTTTCTTGCTGGTTGAGAGCCATTCTTAGCTTCTAAGGACCCTCCATTTTCATTAGCTGGTTACTATATGATCTTCCATCTTTAAGCCAGCAACAGTGGTTGAGTTCCTTTTGCTTTTGAAATCTCTCCTCCTCCTTCTATTCTGTCTCTCTGACCAGGAATTGTTCTCAGTTCTTAAGGTCTCATATGATTTATATTGGACCTACTGGATAATCCAGGATAGACTTCACATCTAAAGGACCGTGTGTGTGTGTGTGTGTGTGTGTGTGTGTTCACGTGCATACGCGTGTGCGTGCATATGCTCAGTTGCACAGTTGTGTCTGAGTTTTTGCAACCCCATGAACTGTAGCCTGTCAGACTTCTCTGTCCATGGGATTCTCCAGGCAAGAATGCTGGGGTGGGTTGCCATTTGCTACTCCAGGGGATCTTCCTGACCCAGAGATTGAACCCATATCTCTTGAATCTCCTACATTTCAGGCAGATTCTTCACTACTGATCAACCAGGGAAGCCCCTGGAGGACCATACCTTTTCTTTATCCTACCTGCCAAGTCCTTTAATGTAACATAACATAATATCTGGGCATTAGGATGTGGACATCCAAGGGAATATTATCCTGCCTATGTAACCTAACATGACTTTAAAACTTGAAACCGTGTTAGTTTGCTTAGATTTCTGCCTTCAGGATTTGGTGATCAGAGTATTAATAATTAACCATAGGGTAACATTGTTCTTGCTCCCTTTCCTCTAGGCCCCTTATTAAAGAGTCATTCAGAGAAATCTGGCCATATATTTAAGATAAGACTACCTCAGAGAATAGCAACAGTGCAGAAGGTAGATTTAACTGTAGAGAAGTGGAGAGAAGTTTTGGTGGTGGAACATCTTATTGCTGTGGGATGACCCTTCTCTCTTCTGTCAGAGTTCAGCTCCAGAGTTAGCCTGTGATGCTGGTGTTTGATGTTCACTCACCTTGTGACGGAACTTGATAAATAGTCCTCCTCTTGAGGACTTGAGGATCTGTCAAGGCCTTGAGATCTGTTAAGATGTGCTGAGTTAACCGACAGTGAAAAGTAGACCTAGATGAGAACTTTCAGTTTCAAGTACAGATAGAAACATCCGAGACTCAGATCTCCCTTCAACTGACTTAAAATCCTTCTCTACACTGCCAGGAAAGCAGTTGGAGTCTTGTCATTGCAGAGTGAAGCAATGTTAATTAATATATTATGAAACTGACTCTAGTTGAACATGGACTTTATATGAATGAATGGTTACTGGTTCCTCTGAAAGGAGGTGCTCAGGGAATTTTTTGGATGGATAGTAAGTTTCAGCATCATCATGACTGATGTAAAGATGCTGTTTATTTTTACACACAACTTTTTATTATACTGTAGGCAGTTGGAAGGATTTGATGGGATATAACTTACATATTACATAAATATGAGAGCTGTATTTCTCAGTACTGAAGTGAGATCAGAGAAAGCTTATCTTTCTCTGTGATAATTATCTCAGTTATCTTATATAACTTCCTCCATGCCAATGTGCATAGCTGGGGAACTAGAAATTTAGTGTGTGGTGGACGGACTGTAGGTGAGTAGGGCTTGAAGAAAAGATGCACCTGATAATGCTGTGGTTTGCCCACTTCACTCAGACATCCCGAGTCAAAAACATGTTAAATTTAGATCCTGGCTTGCTTGGAGGTAGAACATTATAGTGCTCAAGATAAAGAGTTTTGGACAAGGGTGATTTGACTTCATAGTTAACCAACTTTGCTGTGTGACTTTGGTATTGTGTTATTTTACTGAGTACGATCCGGATGTTAGTCTCCAGAAGGGATTTTTGAGCATTGAGAGACTTTTTCTTTTTAAATAATATCTTGGTATTGTGCTTGGCATGTAGTGAAGTGTTCAATAAATGGAAAGAGTTGCTTTCTTCTTCCCTTGCATCCCCACGTGCTGTCTGACATTCCAGTTCATCATTAACTTTCTCAAGTCCTGCAGATCTCTTATGCTCCTGGTCATGGGTATTCCTGTTTTGCTGCTGTATCAGGGAAACTAGTGGAATATAGAAAGGAAAAGAAAGAGATACCCAATGATTAGTGGTGAAGATAACAGGAATTCTCTCTCTCTCTCTGTATGTGTGTGTGTGTGTGAGACCAGTATCCCCCTGGAGCTATGCAGTGTGGTAGTCCTCAAGATGGCATACATTTGTAGAGCAAATCTCAGATTCCTAGTACTATGGGACAACCACTGAAGCTGTGAAAATGTAACTGTAAGATAAATGAAATATTTCTATCTAACATAGCTGATGGGAAGATCCCAAATCTCAATTTCTCAAAAAATTGTGCAGGTTAAAAGTATAAATAGCAACAAAATAAATGATAGCATTGAATTGTAGCCCAAAGAATAAAATGATTATCCATGAGTCCACAATGATGACAGTCATTCCAGAAGAATTCCTAGTAGTCTATGTTGATACTTTCACTCTTAGAAGGGGGAACTAAGTTTGCCTCCTCTGAAGTGTGGCGTGAACTCAGTAACTTGCTTTCAAAGAATGTAAGGTAGGGAATGGAAAATAGTGACTTTACCATGGAGAAACCTGGTAGACACAACTTTACTAAGTGAATGTGGTCAACATCACCAGTGATAAGCCATGTTAACATCATTTACCCCTAATATGGTATGATTAGAAGTACACCTCACCTGTTTGTATTTTTTCCACAAGTTTATAGCCCTAGCCTAATGAGAAATACATCAAAGAGAAATGGAAGGTCATTCTATAAAATACCAGATCAGTATTCTTCAGAAGTGTCAAAGTCATGAAGAAAAAGCAAGTCTGAAAAACTTGAATAAAATAAGGAAATCCTTATTTTAGGAGTCTTATAATCATCTGATTACTGTGGATTATGGAAATTGAACTCCCATGGGAGATGCTATATCTTCTGAGATCTCTTTACTGGAGCAGGATGCAGGGGCTGGTGGTACAAATTCATATTAGATTCGAATAACTCAAGTAATGTGAGGAGAAGCTGGAGGATGTTGCTAAGAACAGTGCTAGTAGGATGGATTAATTTTCTCTTTTTCATTTTTAAAGACGTTCTCATTCCGCTCAATAATGTTATTGTTTGCACTATGTTTGATAAAATGTTTAAAGGCAATGGAAAATACTCACATTTGAAATAGGAAATGGGTCATGTCTCCGCCTTCAAAACCTACTGCAGAAGGTTTTGGAGAATCTGTGGTTATTAGAGCATCTGAATGGCAAAACTATTGATATCTCAATGCATTGATGTCTTTGTGACAGTTAGAGAGTTAAAAAAAAAAAGAATACATGCTGGTATATGTCATGTTGGCCTGGTCTTTTGAGTTGGGCACAAAATTTTCTGAGTGTTGAATGTTATGGACCAGTGTGTGCAGTGATAGGAAAGGTCACTAAGAAAAGAATTCTTCTCAATTATTGTTTTAAAGTTTCATCAGACTGAGTATCTATTCTTAATTAGTCTCGAAGCAGGTGAAGGTGCATTTAGGCCAAAACAACTTCTCAAAATTTCCAGGGAACTCTGATACCTAATTCATTTCAATATTTTTTAAAAAATAAGTAAAATAAAAAGGAGAGACTACTCCCCTCTACTTCTTACCCCAATCATCTTCACATACAGGTGGTTCATGATTCTAGCATTGAAATGTGTATACTTGGGTTAGTATCATAACACTAATTTCTTTTCATTTAAGTTTCATTGTAGTCCCCTGCCCATTTTGAAATCATAGCCATTTATTCCAAAAACTTTGGAAAATTCAGACAAGTTAGGTAAACTAGAATTTGCTCATACTCTTACCAGACATTGATAGTGTGTTTTTGCTATTTAGTTACATATTTTTCCAGATTTTTCTCTCTTTGTGCGTGTATATATATGTATTATACATATGTAAGTTACTAAAATGGGATCCCATGTAAAAATACATATATATATATATATATCTATATGTGTAGTTTTAAAATTGCTTCTAATATATAATTGTAACTTTAAAATACTGTGGACACCTTTCCTTCTCCATCAATATATAGTTCAGCATTAGTTTTCAAGGTGTTCTGGAATTTTATTGTATAATTTTGCCATAATTTATTAAATCTGTCCTTTAAATTTTTTTTTAAGTTTTAAATTTTTGGCTCTGTACAAGCTTTTCTCTACTTGTGGTGAGCAGGGACTATTTTCTTGTTGTGGTTCATGGTCCTCTCAATGTGGTGGCTTCTCTTGTAGCAGAGCATGGGCTCTGGGGTGCATGGTCTTAACATGGGCTGAGGAATTGCAGCTCTCGGGCTCTTGAGCACAGGCTCAGCAGTTGAGGCAGAGGGGTTTAGTTGCTTTGAGGCATGTGGGATCTCCCCCCACAAGGAACAAACCCATGTCTCCTGCATTGGCAGGCAATTTCTTTACCACTGAGCCACCAGGAAAGCCCAAACCAGTCCCTTTTTGATGGATATTTTGCTCCTTAGGTGTGCTGGTGTTTAACTGGCTCTTTAAGCAAAAGAAAAGACTTCTGATTTGTAGCATTTGGTGATTTCCGAGGTGTAAACATACCCACCTTGAATGATTTCAGCCTATTAACATGAATGTCACTGAACCTGCAATTGAAAAGAGATGCTGCAAGCCAGCTTCAGCAACCTAGTGCTAGGGTTCAAAGTTTTATACAATTGATGTAAAGGGCAGTTTTTTAAAGAGAAGTATTGTTTAAATGCAAGGCCCTCGGGTAGGAGGTTGAAAAGACAGTGCCATTGGCCAAAATGGTTAATTGGGTGAGCTATAAAGTACGTTGCTTCTCTTAGATTTCCCAAAACTAACCTCAGACTTATGTTTTCAAAAATAACATATTAAAGTGTTTTAAACCAAGATACTCTTTACAAATGGTTCATTCATTGTCTGCTCTACTTTTTGAAGAGTAATTCTTTCTCCACTTTATAGTTCAAGGATCTTTTCCCTTAAGCTGCTTGTGTGTGCATGTTTGATTGTTTGACGTAGGCAGTGCAGATCATGCTTCTCACAGGGAGCATCTGTAAATATTTAGTATCCATGTAATCTTAAAATATTTTTGAATATTGCCACAGATTCATTGTTGTGTGGCAGCAGAAGAGGTTATGATGGAAAGTAACATGGTGCTTTCCAGCAAGCAGATGTTTCCTGTAGTTTACTGAGAGGCTAAATTATTGATAGGAGAGAAAATCCATGGCTTCGAGCAATACTGCTTTCCTGACTAAAAACCCAAACCCTAGATGCTGCTATAGATTCGAAAGGTATTTAGGTGGCCACTTGCAGGAGGAAGTGAAGGGCTATTGTGTCTTGTTTCTTTGTTGGGGAATCCATTAATGGTGGAAAGAGGTTGAGTCGGCTGAGAGCAGTGGATGGATTTATTTTTGAAGATAATGAAACTCATGCAAAATCCTTTCAACAGCTCATTTGGTTTGTACATGCTGCTTTCTAAGGGTCTTCCTCACCATTCGTGTCTTTTTTAACAGCTCACAGTTGGGGAATTATCCTTGGGCCTTCCAGACCTCCTGACCCCGCCCTTGTTTGCCTCCATCCATGCAGTGGAGTGTGGCTCATTTGCCTCATGCAGCAAGTGTACAAATAAGACTTAAAGCTTTGGAACTTGTGACGTTCCAAAAAATTGGAACTTGGCCACCAAGGAGTTGGAGAGAAGTCCAGATGTGATGAGCAACCAGGTCCTATATCTGCATATCTGCAGCTCTGGCAGTTGTTAGGATTCTCATCTGAGGAACACCCCCCCCCCCCCCCCCCCCCGCCAAGGGTTTAGGGAAAGAGCAGGATGGGGATTCCCAAAATCATGTGCAGTTCCAAGTTCGCACAGGGAGTGAGTCGATGTGGGTAACTTGGCCAAACAGCCTTTAATCCTCTTTTAATTAAAGCAAGTTAATCTTCAAAATTTTCCTGGGAAAAAACCTGGTATGATAACTAGTAGCTATAGTCATTGTTTTGGCTGGGTATTGTGATAGCCATTTTGTGTTTAATTCCAACAACTCTGGGAAGTAGAATTTTAAATATTCTCTGTTTTACCAGTGAGGACACTGAGGCAAAGAGAGTTTAAAGGGTTCATCTAGTGTCCCACCATCTGTTCAGGGGCAAAACCAAGATTTATATACACTCTTAAATTCTAGAACCTTTCTGTGCATTGCTACCTCTCATTGTGACATTGGGGAGGGTGTGTGCCAGGCATGTGTCCATGCTTCCAAATGAAAGCCCCGTGAAAGGCTTATCATCCTCAGGATCTAGATCAGTAGAGGTGCAGTAAATACCATTTTTCAAAAGAAAAAAAATTAGATAGCTTTGGGTTGGACTTTTCTCACTTGTATTGCATTCCAGTAATCATGGAGATGATGTACCAAGTTGCGAGTCCTGAAGAAGCCACCTGGAATCACAGCAGCAGTTGTGGACGGGAGGAGATGCTGTTGACGACAGCAGTGCATACCGCGTATGCAAACAACAGTGGAAGCTGGCTGGGAAGGGTTTTATTTAGATTTCTGTGGGTCTCACCGTGATGCCACTAGCCTTAGGACTAGTGGAGTGAGTAATATGAACCAAATGAATAATATGAACTTGTTGGGTACCGTCTACATTCATTTCTATTCTCTCTCTTTTTTTTTTAGTTGAAATGTAATTGGTGTACAATATTACGTTAGTTTCAGCTGTACTACATAATGATTTGACGTTTCACACATTATGAAAAGATTACAGTAAGTCTAGTAACCATCAGCCTCCAAAGTTATTATAATATTGTTTACCATATTCGATATGCTGTATTTTACATCCTTGTGGATAATTTATTTTATTGATACAGTTGGAGGGTTTGTACCTCTTAGGGGCTTCCCAGGTGGCGGTAGTGGTTAAGAATCTGTCTGCCAATACAGGAGACACAGGGGACTCGGGTTCAATCCCTGGGTCGGGAAGATCCCCTGGAGCAGGAAATGGCAACCCACTCCAGTTGTGTTCTTGCTTGGGAAATCCCGTAGACAGAGGAGCCTGGCGGGATACAGTCTGTGGGGTTCCAAAAGAGTCAAACATGACTGAGCACGCATGTGCCTTATGCCTCTTAATTCTCTTCACCTATTTTGCCCTCCCAGCCTCTGTAGACCCCACCTCTGGCAGCTTCTCTGTTTTCTGTATCTTTAAGTCTGTTTTCACTTTGCTTTTTTAAATTACACATATAACTGAGATCATATGGCATTTGTCTTTCTCTTACTTCACAGCATATTACCCTCTAAATTTACCCATGTTGTTGCAAATGACTATATTTCTTTTCTTTAAAAAATTTCAAAGTTTTATTCCTCTGTATGGTGTGTGTGTGTGTGTGTGAGTGTGTACTGCATGTTCTTCATCCATCCATCTATTGATGAATGCTTAGGTTGCTTCATACCTTGGCTATTGTAAATAATACTGCTGTGAACATTATTATGCATATGTCTTTTTGAATTAGTACTTAACCCCCTCTTTCATAACAAATATTCATTATGCCTTTTCTTCTTTTTTGATTACCACAGTAAGTTTATTGAAAATCCAACATCATTGCATATATATATATGCAATGTTAAAAGAAGCAGAAAGTTTTTTCCTTGTATGAAAACTCGCTTATGATTTACTCTCTTAACAACTTTTATATATAGCATACAATGATGTTAATTATACTTATCATGTTGTACTTTACATCCATAATACTTATGAGCCTAATAGGTTAAGGACCCTTGGTGAAGATGTGTTTAAATTAGAGTTGAAGGTATACTCCTTGACTTAAATGGAAGAGATTGCTACTCTGTCACTGGATTCCCCAGGTGGCGCTAGTGATAAAGAACCTGTCTACCAATGCAGGAGACATAAGAGACACAGGTTGATCCCTGGGTTGGGAAGAAACTCTGGAGAAGGAAATGGCAATCACCTCCAGTATTCTTGCCTGGAAAGCTCCATGGACAAGAGTCAGACAGGACTGAAGCAATTTAGCATGTAAGCATGCAGTATGTCACTACCCATTCTACCCACTGGCCCCTTGAAATGGAGGATGATGTCACTGATGTAACTGGAGATGGGCTGTAAATAGCAAGAAAACCATGAAGAAATCTCAAATGTTAAAGAGCAGGCTTCTAAAACTGTTCCCATTTGTGGTAAGAGCACCAGAGACTCATCTCCAAGGATCTCCCAGAAAATGGTAATTTTATGCGGTGCAAGCTGAAAGGCAGAAAAAAAATATATGCTACAATAAATAACACTATTCAAGTATGGTTTTTTTTTTTTTTTTCCTCTCTCTCACTTTGAAATACTTGCTTCTGCAGCAGTAAAGACTTGTTTCTTTTTGGGTACGAATTTTTGGGTATTCTGGAAAGTCAGCTTATTCTGGAAAGGTCAGTTAACTAATTTATAAATTGCTGGGATAATGCCTAGTATGGTCCAGTGGGATGCTTCTTGAGTTATATCCCTGTGCAAATGCAGCATATTTGCTTGATATACAGGTATATAATTCTGCTCAACAATTTCTGGATGGATACATTTATCCCTCAACTTTGGTTTTTATTGTTTTAATGCTGGGTGGACTGTATTATATTGGTAGAATCAACATTGTGAAAAAAAGAAGTTACCTCAGTTTAGGGAAAGATCTGTCTCTCAACTGTGACCAGCTGGTATACGGGTGTATCCATTGATCACTGGAATGACCGATGTGAGGGTGGTGGGAAGGAGACAGAGTACATAAAACTTGGGGGAAAGCTATTATGAAATAGCTTAAACTCCATATCCTTACCACCAATAGATGGTAAGCACATGCCTTGTTAGTAAAGAGTGGTAGAAATATTTATTTTGGGCATGGATAGGTAAATAGATATGTTTTCCAGCATGAATTAAGTTTAATCAATGCTGTCGGTTGATCTTGCATTGAATCCTGTTAAACTGCGTTCTGGGAGATAGTCATCAGGAGTCTTACACACTTTGGCCTCCTCCACACTCCCAATTTCTTTTCTCCAAGGCTACCAGAATAATTGCCCTATAAAACTCTAATCTGGCACCTCCAGGCTGTCAGGATGGAAGCTGTGACTCCTTAACGTGATGTATAAATCCTTCACTGGTTACCTCTGCTTGTTCACTGACCACGTCTTGAACCCACTTTCTTCTTGAGCTTAGTGAGCATTGCTTTCTCCTTCATTCAGTGCCCTGCTCACCACTGAACTGTTGTACATGTTAATTTTTTGGATAGTGATGCTCTTAGTGTGCCATATTATCTGCCTCCCATCGGTTCTGTTATCCTTCCTAGATCACATCTTCTGGAAGGCTTTTTCTCACTTCCATATGTGGACTGGATCCACCCTTCTCTAGGTTCTGACAGCATCCTGATTGTGCTCCTATTAGAGCACTTATCAGCATTTTTTATCCATAAATTTATATGTTGTCCCATCAGACCATTAAATTTACCATGTTCATTGTCAGATTGCCAGTGTCTGGTATGGCACTTGGCATATGGAGCCTCAATAAGTATTTTTTGAATTAAATATTGGAGATAGATGTTCAAACAAAAATAGTACAGTGAATACTTTGCTAGGAAAATGTATAAGATACCCCATGGAGGATCAGTTAACCAGCTTTTTTTCAGGTCAGGGTAGTATTTGAATTATTTGGAATATTGTCTTAAAAAAAAAAAGACTATAGGCTTTTTAAAAAATTCTGTTTTAAAAGATAAAGTGAGATAGATTCATAATTTCACTCGTTCTTTGCTGTAGCTAATGTGTTATGTCTTTGACTTTCACTATGTAATTGGAAAGGAACCATTAGTAGATATCATGGTCTCTTGCATTAGAAATGACTGTTTTAGGCCATTATCATAGTCCAAATTTCTTTTAAGATTTGCTTTTTCTTTTTATTGGACCATTGTGTCTTGTTGTATTACATTTGTATGTCATTTTCTTGAAAACAAAGGCAAACTCATCCTTTTCATTGCTGTCATAAAAGGAGTTACCAAGGCTAGAACAGTAGTTGTTACTTAGATGATATAGAGTAGAATAGAATGGTCCAGAAGAACTGTACCCTGAAAGCAACTGATGATATTGGATTTTGAAATCATTCAATGCATTTTCAGTGTTACTAATCCTTCTTCCTCTCTCTTTTCTAGCAGCGCTTAGTCGTTAACTTGTCTTGATTTTGGAAAATGGTCGTTCAAGTATATTATCAAGTTAATAAGAAGTGTATCAACAAGTTTTTGGTGTTTATCTCCAGACAGTTTAATTTACCAAATGAAGTTCCTGGTTTTGTTTAGATTGGTATTATGCTCAGGTTTTGCATGACTGCATTATAAAGGTAAATACAGAGACACAGATGATATTTCTTTTTGAAAGTCCCATTTAGAATATAGTAAATCATTTTAAATAATTGAGGTATTCACATATATAGTTAGTTAAACATTAAGTTAAATTCTAAATTAAATTCAGATATAAAATATTTTAACATTTGATATGCAAAATTCAAATAATCTCAGCTTGTAAAAAAGCATCTCACTTTATGGCAAAATTTAGGGAAATATAAACGTCTCTGGAATGACTACCGACATGTAATCTTGTAGCCCAAATTAAGGAATGTTTAATAGCTTGACACACAGGCATGTTTTTTGTCAGAGAATTTTTAAAATTCTTATTGAAGTAAAAGTGAGGCTTTTTGGTAGACTGTGGATATATATTTTTGACCTTCCAGATGGCTCAGTGGAAAAGAATCCACCTGCCAATGCAGAAGATTTGAGTTCGATCCCTGGGTTGGGAAGATCCCCTGGAGGAGGAAATAGCAACACAGTCCAGTATTCTTGTCTGGAAAATCCCACGGACAGAAGAGCTCATGGGCTCCAGTTCACAGGGTTGCAAAGAGTTGAACCCAACTTAGTGGCCGAGAACGTGTATTTTTTAGACTGTAACTTGTGTCTAAGCCTTTATATTCCTCAAGTATTATTAGCTACAGTATTCACGACATTAGATAAATGTATTTATATTTTCTATACTATTAAATTACTAATCAATCCTTGGAATATATATATATGTGTGTGTGTTTGTGTGTGTGTATGTATATATACTTTAGTAGATGCCAAAGATGTGAAGATGCAGTTTCTTCACATCCTTAACTGTCTTCATTTCTCTGCATTATCAGTATGATATGGTGTATATAACAGCCATGGCTTGCAGGTGATACTTGCTTTATACAGAGCAAATAAAGAATGATTCTGAAGACTTGTGTCCTCAAAGCATATTTGGCTGGACATACTTTGTATGGCATTGATCTTTTTTTTTTTTTCCCTGTAAGGTACTCAGAGCATTTGAATTGTTAACAAAGCTCTATTTTGGAAAATTGGTCCTGATGGTTATGAACAGTAAGGCCTTATCTACCTTGCCTTGTTGCTTACAGTCCATATCCCTCTTTTTAGCTGTTGCAAACCAAGGATGCTGAGATGCATTGAGGGACCTCTGGAGCTGTGTTGTCCAATATAGCAGCATCTATTTTCGATTAAATGAAAAATAATTGAAATTAAATGTTAAATTGACTTCTTCAGTCACAGTAGCCGTTGTAGATAGTAGCTACTATACTGGACAAGGCAGATTATAGATCATTTCTAACATGGACAACACTGTGCTAGAGTTTTCTAAAACTTCATTTGGTCACTTAGCTTCTTTTATTAACATTTAATTTCCACTCTGGATCCTTCCAGATGGTAGTTTGACCTGTACTCTCTGTGTAAATCACCTGTGGAAGTGTATAAAATTTCTGATGTAGAAACCAAATGGAATCAGAATAGGGATCAAGGCCTGGGGCCTGGGCACCAGCATTTAAAAAAAAAAAAAATTCCCCCCAGCCTTTCCAGTCAGCTGCTAACATTCAGCACCACCATCTAGACAAAAAACATTTTGTTTTTTAATGGGACAAGTCAGTGTCCTTTGTACTTGCTACGTCTATCTTTTGTTTACCGGCCTCTTTTGGAACTTCGCTGGAGAGAGATGTAGATATAATGTTAGAGTTCAGCATTTAGAGTCAAATGACCCTGGGTCATTCTGCTTCTTTACTTGTTGCTTGACTTTTGGTCAGTTACTTAACCAGACTAAGGTTTTGTAACTAAAATATAGATAATAATAGAACTTGCCTTGAAGCATATGAGGATTAATTAAGATAAGGTATATAAAACACTCGTATATAAACTGCATATAATCACAGTTCCTGGCACAAAAACCCTTAATAAATGTTAATATATCTTTTAATAGAATATATTTTACAACATAAAATGAATTTTATAATGTAAAAATATAAAATTCATGCTACGATAATACTACAGGATTTATTATCTTCATGGATTTTGCCCTATTTGTCAGGGAAATTTTAAGTATTTCCTTACTGTTATCTCATGGCAACTCAAGGTAAGAATTTAGGCATTCCTGTCAAATGAATAGGGAGATATTTTGGAATAGGAAGGTTCCTTTCTTTCTTTTAATAACAGACATTTATTTCGCACAAAGTACTTGTTTGGAATCTCAGATCAAGGTCCCAGCATTTTTGGCTTGTGATGAGAACTCTTTCCCTGGCTTTTCCATAGGAAGTTTTCTATAGAGTCTGCTGTACCTACCAGAAGTTGCTTGTTCAGCTTTTCTGGTTCACAACATAAAATTGCTGAACAGGATTGAATTTGAGTGTTCTTAGCAGGTGTTCTCTCTTGAGACTTGGCTGGATTTGGTATTGCCTCCATGCTTAGAGCAGTCAGGGTTTCACTGGTGGCTCAGATGTTAAATAATCTGCCTGCAATGCAGGAGACCTGGGTTCTTTCCTGGTTCTAGAAGATCCCCTGGAGAAGGAAACAGCTACCCACTCAGTGTTTTTGCCTGGAGAATTCCATGGACAGAGGAGCCTGATGGGCTACAGTCAATGGAGTCGCAAAGAGTCAGACACACTGAGCAACTAACAATTTTCACTTTTTAGAGCAGTCAGCAACCAGTTGTTGGCCCTGGTTTGAATTAGGCTGGACCAATTTATTCCCAGACATCAAGCCCAGACTTGTCAGATTTTGAGGAAAGAAACTCCCTTCTAGTTCTCTGAGTCCTTGAGGCTTTCATGAGGTTAGATGTAGAAGTGATGATGGAGGAGCACATGTCAGCTCTGCTGTTGGCTCCTGGAACCCTTTAGACAAGGGACTCTCATTGCAGCAGCTGGCTGGGAATGTATCAGGTGAGACTTAGCAATATATCAGTGGGTCTATAGATTGAGTTTCCCAATGGATGATCTTGCAGCTTTCCCAAGTCAAGACTAAAATGCAGTTATGTTTCATGAGCTTCATCCATCCTTTTCCTCTCTGTAGACACTAGTAATTTCTTTCAATAGGTATGTTTTTGTAAGCCGCCTATTAAAATACCAAGACTCTTAGCAACTGGTTATAAAAATGAACCATTTTATGTGTGAATTTTAAAATGATCAAATCAAATTACTATAGAAGTGAAACCTGAATTATCGCCGTTTCTCAAAGACATAAAAACACAACAGCCATACTTTTCTCAATAAAAGACTTCTGTAATGTTCTATGATGCTCTGAATGCTCTTGAGTTGTCCTTTGGCTGCAAGAAAAGGCAACCTGTTGAGTTGTTAGGATATGCAGTTTTAATATGAAGTGCTTGCTTTGTTAGCTGCAAATGTCCCTGCCCCTGACAACACCTGTACAGTTCAGATTGGAGTCCTTTGGGTGAGATTTGACTGTGTATAAGACATGACTTTGAATGATCTATAATGTGAAACATGCCATTTTAAAAAGTTTTGTTATCCTTTGTTGGGGAGGGGCTTTGAAAAAAAATTGCTTCTATATTTGATTCGGTTACTTATAAATGTATTTTCTATTATTCCAATTATGCATGAAGTTATTATATTTTAATAGAACAGCCAGTGGAATAGAAATGTATGCATTCAGTTCAGTTCAGTCGCTCAGTCATGTCCGACTCTTTGTGACCTCATGGACTGTAGCACGCCAGGGCTCCCTGTCCGTCACCAACTCCCAGAGTTTACTCAAACTCATGTCCATTGAGTCAGTGATGCCATCAAACCATCTCATCCTCTGTCATCCCCTTCTCCTCCTGCCTTCAATATTTCCCAGCATCAGGGTCTTTTCCAGTGAGTCAGTTTTTTGCATGAGGTGGCCAAAGTACTGGAGTTTCAGCTTTAGCATCAGTCCTTCCAGTGAATATTCAGGACTGATTTCCTTTAGGATGGACTGGTTAGATCTCCTTGCAGTCCAAGGGACTCTCAAGTCTTCTCCAACACCACAGTTCAAAAGCGTCAATTCTTGACGCTCAGCTTTCTTTATAGTCCAACTCTCACATCCATACATGACTACTGAAAAAACCACAACCTTGACTAGGTGGACCTTTGTTGTCAAAGTAATGTCTCTGCTTTTTAATATGGTATCTAGGTTGGTCATAACTTTTCTCCTGAGAAGTAAGCATCTTTTAAATTCATGGCTGTAATCACCATCTGCAGTGATTTTGGAGCCCCAAGAAATAAAGTCTGACACTGTTTCCACTGTTTCCCCATCTATTTGCCTTGAACTGATGGGACCAGATGCCATGATCTTAGTTTTCTGAATGTAGATTTTTAAGCCAACTTTTTCACTCTCTTCTTTCACTTTCATCAAGAGGCTCTTTAATTCTTATTTGCTTTCTGCATAAGGATGGTTTCATCTGCATATCTGAGGTTATTGACATTTTTCCCAGCAATCTTGATTCCAGCTTGTGCTTCTTCCAGCCCAGCATTTCTCAGATATACTCTGCATATACATTAAATAAGCAGGGTGACAATATGCAACCTTGACATACTCCTTTCTGTATTTGGATCCAGTATGTTGTTCCATGTTCAATTCTAACTGTTGCTTCCTGACCTGCATACAGATTTCTCAAGAGGCAGGTCAGGTTGTCTGGTATTCCCATCTCTTTAAGAATTTTCCACAGCTTGTTGTGATCCACTGAGTTAAAGGCTTTGGCATAGTCAATAAAGCAGAAATAGGTGTTTTTCTGGAACTCTCTTGTTTTTTCAGTGATGGCAATTTGATCTCTGGTTCCTCTGCCTTTTCTAAATCCAGCTTGACCATCTGGAATTTCATGGTTCATGTATTGTTGAAGCCTGGCTTGGAGAATTTTGAGTATTACTTTATTAGCGTGCAAGATGAGTACAATTGTTTGGTAGTATGAACATTCTTTGGTATTGCCTTTCTTTGGGATTGGAATGAAAACTGATGTTTTCCAGTCCTGTGGCCACTGCTGAGTTTTCCAAATTTGCTGGCATAATGAGTCCAGTACTTTTCACAGCATCATCTTTGAGGATTTGAAATAGCTCAACTGGAATTCCATCTCCTCCACTAGCTTTGTTCGTAGTGATGCTTCCTAAGGCCCACTTGACTTCACATTCCAGAATGTCTGGCTCTAGGTGAGTGATCATACCATCGTGAATATCTGGGTCTTGAAGATCTTTTTTTTATAGTTCTTATGTGTATTCTTGCCACCTCTTCTTAGTATCTTCTGCCTCTGTTAGGTCCATACCATTTCTGTCCTTTATTGTGCCCTTCTTTGCATGAAATGTTCCCTTGGTATCTCTAATTTTCTTGAAGAGATCTCTAGTCTTTCTCATTCTATTGTTTTCTTCTATTTCTTTGCACTAATCACTGAGGAAGGCTTTCTTATCTCTCCTTGATATTCTTTGCAACTCTGCATTCAAATGGGTGTATCTTTCCTTTTCTCCTTTTCGCTTCTCTTCTTTTTTCAGCTATTTATAAGGCCTCCTCAGATAGCCATTTTCATTTTTGCATTTCTTTTTCTTGACGGTAGTCTTGATCCCTGTCTCCTGTACATTGTCAGGAACCTCTGTCCATAGTTCTTCAGGCACTCTATCAGATTTAATCCCGTGAATCGATTTGTCACTTCCACTATATAATCGTAAGGGATTATATTCATTAAACAGGTGTTTTTATTGGAGATAGTTTGCATTCTATTAAAATTTCACAGAAATAAAATATGTTTCATAACCAGAAACAGAGTTTTATGGGTGACTTCTAGACTGAGACTGAGCTGATGATGATTTTAATTGCTACATTAATGGAAAGTGAAGGATGAACTCTGGCTAAAGTAAACTTCTAAGCTTTAGGCTGATGTATAGCAAAAGAGCTTCCACTGTGAACTCTTATGTACCAGACACTGGGGCAAAAACTTTTCTATCATCTCAATTAAATTTCTTCACCGTCTTAAAGATGAATTTTATCTTAATTGCCTTATGTTGATAAAGAGCATGTTAGAAATACATTTATATTTTTTCTTTTAAAAAATGTAAGCCAATTTTAACTAGTCATTTTGTTTCATTAATTTTAAGTCATCTAGAATTCCTTTAAAACATGGCATGCGAAGTGTCATTGCTAAATCTCTTAATTATCCTGTAGTTTTATTCAGTCCTTGCTGGGAAAAGATGTTTTTGCAGTGTTAGGGCCACAGCAACAGTGTGCCTCCATCTCACACATCCTACTGGGGAGCACTGGGTCAAAAACAGATAATTAATAGCAACAATAACAGCTATTAACATTTCTAGAACACTCACTTTGTGGCAGCTTTTATGTTGCACCTACACTGAGTCAGAAATGCCATGAGTGTTCAACTTGGTAGAGCATTCCTATTTTTCCTCTCTACTTAAAAAAATTATCATTTGTCTAGGAAAATATGTTTCCTGAAAACTCTTTAGATGGCTTGGCTTTGAGCTTCATAAAGGAAGAAAAAACAGTTTCATGCTGAATTAATTTAGAGATCGTGAGATTAATTAGTCCCCCTCATTCAGAGTTTTTGTGGGAGTTTGCAGAAAACGAAAAGGTTTCATATTCATAGCCTATTGTATGCATGTACCCATGCATATGTATATAAATACACAAAAGTTTTTCATTTTCTTAGGGTATGTAAATATACACATTGGGTTGTATTCAATTAATTAGCTAGCTACAAAAGTAGCTCAAGTAAAAGAAGAAAAAATGGTGTCTGTTATACTGGGGTGTTTCATGGTGTTCACGGTCACAAGTGAGCTGGTACTTGGGTATGGGCTATATTCTGGACCCGAAAAACTTCTGGGACATTCTCTGGCTCTCTTGCCTCTGTTTTTTAGTTTTTGCTATATTCTGTATTTTTCTGCTGAACAGCTTTCTTATTGAAGAAAACATGAATAACCCTAGCCGCTTCTACAATTTCAGCCACCCACGGAGACTGGCTGGCTGGCTCTCATTCACAGTTCCAAATTCCCTGGAAAGTTAGATTCTGCTTTGCCAAGCCTGGGTCATGTGACTACTCTTGGCCAATGAGTGTAGCCTGGATTCCCTGTCCAAACATGGCTGCCTGGGGCTCCCTTGGATATCTGGCAAGAAGCTTCCCAAGAAGATGATTGGCTTCTGGGCTTGGCAGACCATCCAAAAGATGTCCAATATAATAAGAGAAAAGCTACTCAGTATTCAGACACTAATCTCCTAGACTCTAACCAGGAAATGTTAGCAGCTGTAGTCTTCATTGTTTGTTTATGTCAGTACTGGCTGAATTATAAGACTGATGGAAAGTTATCATAACAGAAAGATATTCTATACATATTGAGGGGCCAAGATGCAAAGAGTTTTTTCTGTGAAACTGCATGCAGATAAATAATGAAGTATGTATGCCAACTTTTTGCTTTCTCGTGTACTTGCTTTGATATTATAGAACATTTTCTACCGTTAGCTTGTAGAAGCTAAAAGTCTATGATGAATCAAGCAAAAAATCATTCTTTCCTTCTTCCATAAGTGTTATGGACTGAATGTTTCCATCCCCTCTAAATTCATATGTTGAAGCCCTACTTCCTAACATGATGATATTGGAGGTGGGGTCTTTGGGAAGTAATTAGATTTAGGTGAGGTCGTGACCTTGGAGCCCCATTGATGGAACTAATGTCCTTATAAGAAGATAACTAGACCAGAGCACTCCATTTTTGTCACCATGTGAGAAGAGAGTGAGAACGTGGCCCATCTGGAAGCTGGGAAAAGAGCTCTACCCAGGAACCAAATTAGCTGGTGCCTGAAGCTTCCACTTCGAAATTTTAGTAACTCTGAGAATGAAATTTCTGATGTGTAAGCCACACAGTATTTTGTTATCATATTTCTAGCTAACTATGGCAGTATGTAGCTGTTAATTAAATTATTCATCAGTCTTTTGTTTAAAACCAATGGATTAATTATCCCAAGAAATATGTATGAAGTATTTATAGGTCAGGAACTTACAAGGTAATGAAGATACTGCCAGAAGCCCTCCTGAAATATATGATCTTGCATGGGAGAAATGGGTGAGAGACTGAACATGTTCATACATAACAAAACAAGTGCAATATCAGGGTATGTAGGTGCTCTGAAGCACATAAATAGGTTGCTGAAAATGAGAGTCTGTGGACCTGGGGCGGAAATAGGGCTGTTTCTGTACCATTGATTTCAAGTCATGAAGAAGATGCATAGGCTTGAGACTGGAGGAATGGGAAGAATTGGGCAAAGACTTCTCCAGATAGAGGGAAAGACAGTCTTAGGGCTGGGTCATAATGAGCAAGGCAGATTGGGTGTGCCTGAGCCTGGGTCATGAGGACCTGGTAGATGGTGAGTGTTTATTTTTTAACAAATCTGCATGGTTTGTAGTCCTTTTTTTGAATATGTGATGGATATGACAACAAGCAAATACATCTGGGAATGAGAGGTATAGGGAACTGTGGGGCGGCAGTAAATGCAGCATGTAAGTTTCCCAGGAGTGAGGAAAGAAAGTAGGGAAAACTTCTGACCATCCCAGGCTGAGTGAGTTGTGTTAGTGTAAAGTCTGGAGGCTCAATATTTTTGTTTCATCTAAAGCATCTGGACACATGGGGTGTCTTATCCCCACATTCAGAGGTGTGAGTTAAGAAAGTCGCTGAACAGGGAATACCATTGAATCTGGAAGACCGATCTCAAGGTTGACATTAAAAAAAAAAAAAAGAAAATCTATCTGCTCCTCCCTCAAAATACCTTTAGCAAATATTTAATGAAATTACTAGAAGGCAAGCATGTCCTTCTGGTAGTAACATTATTTGTGAGTCATTCTGCAGTTAACCAAACTGTATCATTATGTGTTTTTGTATGTGTATATGTTGTGTAAGTAGCAGAGGAATGAGATTTGAGCTTGTATTGCCTGTATTTTGTCGAAATGTAGAAACCTCTTTGCCATATGCTGACACTGGTCTGGGCCCCTTTGGCTGATTGAGGAACACAAGATATGCAGCAGAGGCCTGCTATCATCTTCCCTGTGACTGACCTCTTAGCATCACTGACAGACAGGGAACCTTTGCTGCATCCTCAGGAATTAGAGAAGGAAAATACCCATCTGTTCATTCAGTTCTCTCCAGGGAGCCAAATTGGAACTCATTTTCCACTTGTTGTTGTAGTTACTATTTTCTTGTCTGGAGTAGTTTCTGCCTTGTGTTTGTAATCAACACTCTAATCGAATTACTCATGTTTCATTTAACAGTCTGTTTTGAAATAACCTTTTGGAAGTATTACTTTTCCAGGTAAAGACATTACTGGCCATGCATATCAACCTTTTAAGTGGATGGGGCAGAAACTGGATAAAGAGAGAGGGTTCCTGTGGGCTATTTCTGTGGCTTGTCTATCCCTGTGGCATGATTTGAAGCCCATTCGGAAGAAAGGTCTTGGTCTCCCCAGAAGTGTCACAGTATCTGAAATTCCACCATTAGCATGCATGCATGCCTTCAAGTTAAAATAGCTTTATGTAAAGGGACATTACAGGCAAAGAGGACGATGACAGCACCTTTTGGTGAATGAATTCTTATACTGGCTCATGTTTGTACTGTAGATTAAATTATAAGATTTAATTGGAAAAAGCGGAGATCCCGAAATGGAGAAAAATGACAGATAATGGAGAGAAGCTTGTGTGTGTTAAGTGGGGGATCAGGAGGGGGACTCAGACGAGCACACAGAAGAAGTAGGAGGACAGTTAAGGGAGGGGCGTTCAAATTGATGATGTGTAGTAGGGCAGTAGAGAGGAAAGGAACATAAATGAGTTTGAAAGACTATGAGTTTTTCTAGAAAGAAGAACTGTGCAGTATTTACCATTGTGTGTACATGATACATGATTGGAATGTGCAGTATATGTGTTCCCCTGCATCATATCCATTCCCCTTACTTGATAACTGGGTACCACCTCCCGCTGGGCATCCCACCCTTTTCTCCTGCACCAGCCTCTTCCTGGGCTTTCAGGCTCCAGGGCTGGGCATGTGACTAGGTCAATAGGTGAGAGTATCCTGTCTTCAGCTTCAGTTGGGTTTTCCGTCATAACTGAAAGGTTTTTTTTCCTAATTGTTCGGGATTTTTGCGTGGTGGTAGAACTGAACCACCATAGTGTTAGAACAAAGTGAACAGCCCAGTGCAAAGTGTTCCTGAAAGAGCCCTAGTATAAGTTGTTCTTTCCTACTCCATAGTTTTCTCTTCTCTGCCACCTTTAATGCCTCCAGTTGTCTGGCTTGTATAAGCTCTTCTTTCCCTATTGCAAAATAAGATGGATGGCATCTAAGAACTGAATTTCTGCGATCCTGAAAAATTATATAAAATTCTTTAACCTACTTATTTAACTTCCCTTTGGAAACAGTGACAATTATTACTGTATTCCAGTGGTATTACACTTAAATTTATCTTCTCCATGTGCGCTGCTGAAGCATCCAGAAACGAGCATAGGATCCCAGTGTGGTCAATTATCCTAGCTTTTAGATCATCTCATCACTGTCTCTGATGGGAGGGCTCTGTGAAACCTCAAACAGTGCTTTTACATTGGTGTGTGTATGTAGAATAGTCTCTCAGTTAATAACAATCCCTGGGCCCTTCTAAACCATAATCATGGCCTCAATTCTCCTGTGTTATTCCCAATATCCAAATATTTCTCTCAGATTAAATATCTGTACTGTAGATTATTTCCTCTTTGAGTGTTTCTCTCATTTTCCCACCATAAATCTCCCTTTGTGTTTTTCCTCCCCTTTTGGATTATCCGCCAGACACGTTGTTCATGGACCTCACATGTCCCAGCTGACCTTCAACTGTGAAGTTAATATCCTAGTAAAGGGAAATTTCACTTAGGAAAAAAAAAAAAAATCTGGTTCTACTTAAAATAAAATCTAAGAAGCCAGTACCTAAATGGAGCCTGAGGTGGTCCAGAGGGACAGGATACCGGAACAGTCCCCAGTTTGTGAGGTGGTTGGATCATGAGTGAGTTCTGTTGGGTTTCTCAAGGTCTCACCACGAAGTGGGACCCAAGGGGATTTCACCTGCATCAGTTACTGCCCATGGTATGTGTGCTGTTTATATTATTCTTTCTCAACCCATAAAATCATTGTATCCCTAGCAGTTCAAGCTCAGTTGTCAGACCAATCTCATTTTAAGACTTGACTCTATTCGGAAAGTCAGTTATGTGACCTTTAATTATTTATTCAAGTCTCTCTGGATGTAGTTTTTTTTTTTTTTTTTTTTCTTTTTCTTTTTATCTGTAACATAGGAATGCTGGTGTCTATCTTGAGGGGTTACTCTGAGGATGATCAAGATTATATGTAAAGCATATGTTATTAATAGGTGCCTCCCAGGAGTTTCCTGCCCAGCGATGCTCTGCTTCACCTATCTCTCCACTAAGTCTGTTGTTTTCTTTGGGTGCCACATTACACATTCACCTCTCTTTGTAACAGCTTGTTGGGTGTTGCATTCGAAGACACACTCATGATTCTCCTTGGGGGGATGGCAGTATGTAGCATAGTGGTTAAACTTACTGATTTAGAAATTGAACCCTTATCACCCCCTTAATAATTGTATGACTTTGAATAAGGCACTTAACTTTTTAAAACTTCAGTTCCTTTATCTATAATATGTGGAGAATTGTAGTACCTATCTCTTAGGGTTGTTTTATAGGATAAAGTATATATAAAGTCCCTAGTACCATATCTAATGTAAAAATACTAAGTTGAAATTGTTTTGATTTATTATTATTACTGCTTTTTTACTATCTTCATCATCATTGTCATCATCTGTGTCATTGTTGTTTCTTAGTGGTTCTCACCCAAGGGCTGTTTCATCTCCCAGGAGATATCAGGAATGTCTGGAGATTTTGTGTGTGTGTGTGTTTTTTTTTTGGTTTTTGTGACTTGGGTGTGTACACGGGCATCTAGTGGGCAGAAATTTGGTATACTATTAAGCACCCTGCAACGCACAGTCTCCTATAAAAAATAGTTGTCTAGTCCCAAGTGCCAAGAGTGTTAGGGTTAAGAAACTCTGATGTAAATAAATTGCCCATAGCAGTCAGTGATGTCATCTGGAAATCTTTCTTCTGTTTTGATATTCTGGAATTACTCTGTCTCTTTTGCTAAGCCATCTGAAAAATGCTCTATTTTGCAGCATGATGAATTCTTTGGAACTTTCTGCCTGGCTTGTGTTCGGCGCCAAGCAGAGTCTGTGCCAGGCTGTGTCAAGGAGCTAATGGTGTGATCCTTCTCTGGTTTTCTACATTGCTAAGACAAATGTTTGTTTTTCAAACTTCTTGAAGGTTACAAATGGGACTTGAATGTTCTTGGAGTTGTCCCAGGGAGAGATGCAGAGTGGATTTTAGAGATTCCTTATACAGTTTGTGCTAGATTCATTTTATCATTATTATCTTAAAGATTTAAGTTGTTTTTATGGACCTTCTTTAAAATTTTTTTGAGGCCTTCATGTTATCATGCCTGTGTGAAAGAAGGTATGAGGTATTTTGTCCTTAGCAAAATTTATTTAACACAATGTTTTACCTTTGAACATTCAAGTGATGGGTGGAATAAAGTTTCACAAAGGGAACAATTTTAAGATGAGAAGTTTGAGAGGACCCATTGTGTCACCTCTGAATATTTCCTTAGTGCGTCTTTTATTTTTAGTCAACAAGCATGTGAATAGAAAATTATTTAAGCATTGACTATTGAGAATAAAGGTAATTTGCAAATAGAAATATTTAATCCATTCTTATTTGCAGAATACCCTTTAAATAAATATCACATATGTAGTTTAGAGCCCAACAGTATTAAATTTTCACCTCCTCACAGAATGCGGTTAGATTCCTCCTACTATTTTTGGTCCGTATCACTGCTAGATTAGGGATATTTTCTCTAATACAAAAGGAAAAAAAAATCAACTTGTTTAATCATTGTCTTATTCAAAACCTGTTTCACTTTCCAAGTAGCAGAAAACAAATAAACAAAAAGTGGAGGAAGACGTTACTAAAAACATAAAAGGAGGACATACTGAGGGGATCTGTTGGGATTGCTTAAAACGTTGTCTCTGTCTTTATCTGCTTGATGGTTTCGTGGAATTAGCCATCAGCAGAAGACATCTAGGTATAGGCTCAAAGTTTGTTCCTCACAGTGACTAAGCTGTGCTGTGCTGAGCAGTGTCCAACTCTTTGCGGCCCCGTGAACTGTAGCCTGTCAGGCTCCTCTGTCCATGGAGATTGTTCAGGCAAGAATGGTGGAGTGGGTTGCCATGCCCTCCTCCAGGGGATCTTCCCGACCCGTGGATTGAACCCAGGTATCCTGCATTGCAGGCTGATTCTTTATCATCTGAGCCATCAGGGAAACCCAAGAATATTGGAGTGGATAGCCTAATTCTTTTCCAGGGAATCTTCCTGACCCAGAAATCAAACCTGGGTCTCCTGAATTGCAGGCGGATTCTTTACCATCTGAGCTACCAGGGAAACCCAGTGAGTAAGCTAGCTGTCAACAAAATATAGACACTTAGGAGTGATCCCTTGAGGGGAGTCTTGGATAGTGTGTTGAGTCACCAAGAAAGGAAAAATGATCAGCATTCAGTCCTTAAGACATGACCCTGGAGTTTCTTCAGTCACTTGTTATTTCAGCAAGCCTTTAGGTAATTACATAATTGAGTGTTGGTTATATGCCAGTCATGGTGTACTCGATGGACTTTACAGGGACCAACAAAAGAACGATGATTCTTGCTTGAATGTTGCCACTTTCCTAGTTCTCATTGATGTCAACAATGGGGGAGAGCCACTGGTTTCTCATTTTAACGTGCAGTGTAGAGTTGGGTAGTCTTGTGTGCTGAGGATGGCAAGGGTGAGGAGGGCTTAAAGTAGTTGCAAAGGGCTGTTTAATTTTTCTAGGTATCTCTTACATAATTATTTTATCCCCTCCCTTTATGTTTAGTTTTGTGACTAATTCATGAATACATTCATGTAGTCAAAAATCAAAACACCAAAGATAAAGGAAAAACTACCTCCATTTCTTTCTCTTGCCTCCTTCCCTCAACCAAATAAAATTCAGAATTCTTCTGTCAGAAGAAGCTATTTTGTTTAGACCTTTTGAGACAGAGAGGTCTAGGAAGGAGGGAGAGAAGGAATGAGAAGTTTTGAGGGGCAAAATTTGTGTCTCAAGTTCTATGAACAGTGTCTAGCATATAATAGGGTCTGAACTATCAGTGGAATGACTGTTTTAAAGTGAATGCAGATACTTTGGGGATTAATAAAATAGAAACTCTTGGTTTTTAAATGTTTTTAAAAACATTTTTGTTGGGGGTATAGTTGATTTACAAAGTTGTGTTAGTTTCACGTGTATAGCAAAGTGAAACTGTTATACATATACATATATCAACTCTTATTTTGATTTTTTTCCTATATAGGCCATTACAAGGTATTAACTAGTTATACAAGGTATAACTGTGCTATACAGTAGGTCCTTTTTAGTTATCAATTTTATATATAGCATCGTGTATGTGTCAATCCCAATCTTCTAATTTATTCTTCCTCCCATGGTGAATTTCTTAATGGTTTTTTTAATATGTATTTTCTTAACCAGCATATTAATAGCTGAGTACTTAGTCATTCCACTAAAGTTTAAAACCTATCTACATTGTTGGAAAGGTTGGAGCCACTGAGTTGGAGTGCTGGACAAGCAGTGGGTGGGCAAGTTGCTGGAAAGTGAGGCAGGCTTCCAGGATGATGATTCCTCAGATTTTTAGAGATCTTCCTCAGATCTTGATAATGTGAAACTTTTTTCAGGCCAAGTTTGTCTAAGATGGTAACTTCAGTGAAGTTACTCAAGTGCAGAGGTTTTTTCTACAGTTTGCAGTCATCTTGATGGAATCTAAAATCTAATGAGTTTGTCATTTTTCTATAATGTTATGACTCTGCATCTGATCTCAAGACTTTGGTACTTTTATCAGTTCAAAGCTTCCAATTTTTTTTTTTAAACCCATCCTTTGAATATATACTATTAGATCTGGAAATACTCAAGCTATTGCTTTTGACTCCATGAGTGTTTTTGTATAACTGGAAGCTAAACACCTGCTGTTTAGGAAATCTGTATTCCCTCCCCCCACGCCCCACCTCCCCGCCCCGCCCGAGTGTGGCTGTCCCTTGCCATTTCTAAAATGAATAGTCTCCTGGAAATTTTAGCACCATGGTGTGAGCCATAAAGAGTTGTTCTTTATCTCTCATTTTCATAAACATCTAAAATAGAAACCAGTGTTGCTTGGCAGTTTGCAAAGAAATGTAAGGTGACTGAGAAGAGTTAAGAACTTGCAGAGAAAATTGCTTATACTCACTGTATTCATCCCACCCTCTTGCCTCCAAGAAAAACTTAAAAACTATGTAACAAATAGCCTCATTCTAAGGCAAAGGAAGTATATATACTGTGGAATTTCTGGTAGAATATAAGAATATTGAAGTGCTTGCAAACCATAGGAATGGACACATTTTTATTTTTTCAGTTTTTATTTCTCTTTCCCAGAAATGCCAATTTTGCCAGTTTCTTGTATGGCAATTTTTTCTTGCTTATTTAAAAATATGTCTCATGGTGGGTGTTACCTGTTTCAGTGAACACATTTCACACATTTGAAGCAGTTCCTGCTTTGCTCACAGAGCTCCTGTTTTCTGGGCTGTCTGGTGGGTGATCAGGAGACTGTGAGAGTGTTGAATTGGTTTCACTGACCCTCATGTCTGGCCTTCTCTAAAGATCCCTCTATTTCCTCCTAGGGTTAAGAGAGAAATTCAGAATTACTAAAGACTGTTCTCAATTTTAAATAAACTAAGTAATGAATGGTTGACTGTATTTAACAGTTAATGCGCCCCCCCCCCCCCCCAATTTTTATCTACTTGTACATTTAACTTTTATGGCACCTTTAAATGAGAGGACCAAAAATTGATGAAGGAAAAGATGATGATGGTGATGGTGATTAGCACTTACTAAGGGCTTGCTATCTGCCAGGTATTTTCCTAAATACTTTACATGCATTGAGTCATCTCTCTTCCTTAGAGCCCTGTTATGGGGGCAGCATTATTAAGATCTCCATTTCCAAAACAAAAAACAGAGGTTTTGGGAGATGAAGTAACATCCTTAAAGATGGTTGAACTAGTAAATGGTTGACCTGGAATTATGTAGCCTGAATATTCATTCATGGTATCAAAAAAATCTGGGAACACATTATAAAATTATTTTTGAGCATTATGTTAGCTGTTTGTTCAAATAATATGCTCACTTTTTTAACTACTAGGCATCTTTTCAACTGAAGAACATTGAGATATTCTTTGTGTCCACTTACTCATCTGGAAAAGAATGTACAAAATGCTACAGCATTTCCAAAGATTTTTTTAAACACGGATCAAAAGAATATACTTTAAAAATATTTAAATATGGGTTTTATTATGCTTAGTCCTTTCCGATGCTTTGTGACCCTATGAACTGTAGTCTGCCAGGCTCCTCTGTCCACAAGATTCTCCGGGCAAGAATACTGTAGTGGGTTGCTATTTTCTCCTCTAAGGGATCTTCCCAATCCAGGGATCGAATCCATGTCTCCTGCATCTGCTGCATTGCAAGCAGATTCTTTACTGCTGAGCCACCAGGGAAGCTCAAAGCACATTAAAACTCCAGTTGTCTGATTTGTGACTCTTTAATATAGCTGTAGCATTTCTGTAAGTGTTTTAATTAAAAGAAACCTCAGTTCACAATGAGGTTCTCAATGAAGATTGCTTTAGATCTTGGGACTGTTTATTTTGATTGCAATCTTCCTGAGTGTTGAGCTTAACGAAACTCAAGGCATTCTTCTGAAGCCACAGTAGAGACGTAAGAGCTGTAGCAGCTCTATGCTCATCTTGATGGGAGTCCTCCCACTGAAGTCTTTCTTTGAAACCTCAGGGTGACGTCTTTAATGTTCAGAATGATGTCAGCTCTCTGGGCTCCGATGACTCCGTTTCCTGTGAGGAAGAAGGACATGGAAGGGTGGGGAGGTCATTGTTCAAAGCATCTGTGGCTGTGTTCTTAAACGGAAGAATTGAAGGTATGTTCTAGCAATTCAGGCAAGTTATATCCCTGTCAAGAGCTGTACTGCCCGTATACTAACATTCCAGGTTTATCTAATCCAAGGGTTTACTTACTCATAGGACCATAATCATAACATACTCCTCCAATGTGCTGAATCAATTTTGTATCTTTTTCCCCATGTCTCTATTTTGGACTCTTCTAAGTTCCTGAATATTCATATTGGTTAAGATGCTAATATTTATAGAAAATAGGTTTTTGTTTGGTTTTTCTACTTCAAATCTATTTCATCAGAAGAAGGAATTGAATTCTTATATCACAGTAATTAAAAAGTTTTTCCAGAATAATGCAGTTAGTCCTAGACTCTCTCAAGGCATCATGACTCTATAAAAGCTTCCTTAGAAACTTCTTCCCTGTTGACTGTGCTGCAGTGTTTATCTGTCTCCACTTATTCTTTTGAAAACTTGAGAGACCATTGAAGCTGGGTAATGGCTTGTATTGTCCATGCTAATTAGGCTTGCTTTCTATCTCAGAGAATGAGGCTTTTAATCATTTTTCCTTACAGTTAAAAAACTGCTAGCAAATAGTAATAACTCAACATTCAACGTACAACAAGTAATTATGACTCCTGAGGCATAGCCAAAGTTTTCTAGATAAATAGCAAGTGCTATTAAAAAGAAGAGAAGTATGGATTAGATTCACTTCAAGATCACACCCTGAAAGGATGAAGGGAGAATGAAAAATTCTTAAAAATTTGTTGGTAATAGGTAGGCCAAGGATCTTCAGACTGTGGCCCTCAGACCAAATCTGCCCTGTGATCTGTTTTATAAGTATTGTATGTCCCCCCCCCCCCCCATGTGACGTGCAGGATCTTAGTTCCCTGACCAGGAATTGGACCCATGCTCCCTGCAGTGGAAGTGTGTAACCCCTGGACCAGAAGGGAAGTCCCTATAAGTAAAGTTTTGATGGAACACTATCATTCTTATTTGTTTCTGTGTAGTCTAAGGCTTCTCTTCCAATACAACAGCAGACTTGAGAGGTTAGGGTAGAGAATGTATATCCTGCAGTGCATAAAATACTTATCATCTGATACTTTCTTATACATATTAAGGTGAAAAGAGAAATTAGTCACTCAGTGGTGTCCAGTTCTTTGTGACCCCATGGACTATAGCCCACGAGGCTTCTCTGTTCATGGAATTCTCCAGGCAAGAATATTGGAATGGCCAGAAAAATAATCTAATCAAAAAATGGGCCAAAGAACTAAA
The DNA here is from genome assembly GCF_963930625.1 of Muntiacus reevesi. Classification (NCBI taxonomy): domain Eukaryota; kingdom Metazoa; phylum Chordata; class Mammalia; order Artiodactyla; family Cervidae; genus Muntiacus; species Muntiacus reevesi. The sequence goes on from NC_089252.1 coordinate 94,146,018, forward strand.
CAGACATTTCTCTAAAGAAGACATACAGATGGCTAAAAAACGCATGAAAAGATGCTCAACATCACTCATTATCAGAGAAATGCAAATCAAAACCACAATGAGGTATCATCTCATGCCGGTCACAATGGCTGCTATCAAAAAGTTTACAAACAATAAATGCTGCAGAGGGTGCAGAGAAAAGGGAACCCTCTTAAACTGTTGGTGGGAATACAAACTAGTACAGCTACTATGGAGAACAGTGTGGAGATTCCTTAAAACACTGGAAATAGAACTGCCATGTGACCCAGCAATCCCACTGCTGGGCATACACACTGAGGAAACCAGATCTGAAAGAGACACGTGTACCCCAGTGTTCATCACAGCACTGTTTATAATAGCCAGGACATGGAAGCAACCTAGATGTCCATTGGCAGATGAATGAATAAGAAAACTGTGGTACATACACACAATGGAATATTACTCAACTATTGAAAAGAATGCATTTGAATCAGTTCTAATGAGGTGGATGAAACTGGAGCCTATTGTACAGAGTGAAGTAAGCCAGAAAGAAAAACACCATTACAGTATATTAATGCATATATATGGAATTTAGAACGATGCATTGCAAGCGGATTTTTTTACTGTCTGAGCCACCTGTGAAGCCCTTTCACATACATAAGATATGCCAACGCCTTGATTAGAAAATCAGAATCAGTGTAACTATTATTCATTAGGTTTAAGCTTTAAGTATTCAAACTGAATTAATAAAAATACCTTAATTCTGTTTCATAGAAAAGCTGAACTCACTCACAGCTTGCTTGCCCCACTTAGATGTCACGGCACTCAGAGCCAATTCCTGTGAGAGCCAAATGCCCCAGTCCCTCCATGTTCTCTGTTTAGTGGTTGAACACCCAAAAGAGAAGTGCAGGATGAGGGCCAGGTTGACGCAGGCAACCCTCGGGACAGAAACTATGGGGAAACCATGAAGTGAAAGTCTCCCCAAGGTGGCCTTTCCTTCCCCAGTAGGACTGAGCACTGTAGCAGCAGCTGAGGAAAAGAAAGGGTTGAGTTTTGAGAGTTGCCTATATATTCCGGATCCTAGTCCATTATCAGATACATGATTTGCAAATATTTCCTCCCAGTCTGTCACTTGTCCTTCCATTGAGCATAAGTTTTACATTTTATATCTCATTCACGGTTTCCCTTTCCATGGATGGTGCTGTTGGCCCTTCCAGATCTTCTGTCCATGGCTTTCCTCTCATCTTTTTACTGTTATTGTACCTTGTAGTACAAGGTACTACAAGGGGAAAACTCGGGACCCAACATGTATTTTTTATAGTGGATAGTCCCAGATACTGTGGTTTCTGTGTCCCAGGAGAAAAGAAGGGGATGGGTTTGCAGGCTCGCTGGAGTGCATTGTGAGGAGGAGGTTGGATAACTTCTCAGCCACTGGGAGCTTTAAGCATCATCTGGGTCCACCAGGTGCCAGCATCACATAGTGGAAAATAGACTTGTTTCTGTTTATGTGGCATGGATGCAAAAATATAGCCGTGAAATGATGTGTTTATCATTTCTATAACTAGAGTTATGTCTCTGTTGGAGTGTAGAGAAGACAAAGCCAGGAGAAGAACCAGGGCACAGTGCTCTTGAAAGGCAGTTCTGGACTATACAGCTCAGATATCTGCTTCAGTTATTCTCTCTGAAATCATAATCTCTTCTAGATACCACTCCAGATTCTTAGGCTAACCCCCTTGAAGTTAACTCAGTGGTTGTTTTGTCACTCTAACTTGTCCGTGGTCTCTTTTTGGATAAATACTCTGATATACATAGCGCAGGCCTCAGGGTGGGTTTTTCTGATATTCCTTTTCTGATCTGCTTTGTGTAATTTCTCAGTTCCATCTTGTGTCTATCATTCTGTGATTCTGTGATTCACAGTGGAGAACAATTGGTTTATCAACTCAGGCTCTATTGGTGAGAGCTCTTTTCATTAGTACCATTGTGTATAATTAACCAACTTATGTATCAATCATTTTATCCTTTACCAGGGCCAGTAATTTTATTAAAGGTGACTGCAAATAGATTCATCCCATGTACAATCTGTCCCAACTAAACTGGCTTTTTCCCTCAACAGAGCCCAGTGAACCTAAATGGTATGAATCCATTTGAATATGACCAAGCCCTGCCAGTAATTGCCACCTTGAGTTCATGGCTCTGCCTTCCAGATTCCCTTGTTTCTGAGGTTGCCTTCCCCAGAGACAGCCTTCAAAGGATTTCTCATCAAGAAAAAGAAACCTATTCAACTTAGCTGGTTGCCTGAGCAAATCATTAGGATCAGAATTTAGCCTTATAATAAACCAGTTTTTAAAACTCAGAGACAGTATTTCTCCTAATTTGATGTGCTTTAGAGTGAGTCACTGAGAGAGACTTAAAATACAAATTCCAGGACTGCCTCAGAAGTTCTGATTTAAAAGGATGGAGTGGAGGTAAGAACACTATTTTGAAAAGATACCCACAGGCAGTTGTGTTGCTTGTGGTTCTACAAGCCACACTTTTATAAAGGCCTTAAAGAAACATCGAAGGGTAGGTCTCTCTGTGTGTGGTTATATATGTATGTATATAGATACATACATATGTGGGGATTCTCAGGTGGTCAGTGGTAGAGAATCTACTTGCAACGCAGGAGATGTGGGTTCAATCCCTAGGTTGGGAAGATCCTCTGAAGAAGAAAAGGGCAACCCATTCCAGTATTTTTGCTGGGAAATCCCATGGATAGAGGAGCCTGGCAGACTATAGTCCATGGGGTTTCAAAGAGTTGGACATGACTGAGCATGCAAATATTTTGCAAGGAGGCCTCAGTGGACTTTCTTGTTCTTTTTCCTTCCCAGTTATGTGAACTGCTGTAATTAAGAAGGCAATAAGATCAAAAGGTCAAACAGAACATTTTATCACTTGTTTTTCTTTTTGTAAAATTTTGATTTTTAAATGTTGGGTTTGTTTAGTGAAATTAGTGCAAGCATAAACTTGCTTTCGCTCTTAGGAAAGTTAGAACTAGTTTTTTCTCCCCACCCCCCCAAATATTTTTTTTACTTTTAAAAAGAATGATTTGCAAGTTTTGAAATGAAAGTGATGCTATTTATTACATTTATAGTGATGATATATGATTATGCTTTTAATAATAATGATTTTTATTTTGAGTGCTCTGGGCAAGACATGATTTTGAGGAATTAAAGATTTTTGTGTTCAAGATGCTTCCTTTTTGTGAAAAACAGAACACAGGAAATTTTGATGAAATTATTGAGTTTGCATACTGTTTAATGACTTTATTAAAGCAAGGCTTGTGATTTTTTTTTCCATTTGAAATTTACTCCATAAATTTTACATAATTCTCACCAATTTTGAGTCCCCAATGGCAGCAATGGCAGCATTAGGGTCCTGAAGGAGTGAGGCATTCACAAAAGCAGCCTCTTGAGGTGTTTCTGTCCCATCATTTAATGTTTACTGAGCCCAGAGAGTACTTTCTTGGACCATATATGAAAAAGATTTTCTATATGGCCTGAGGGATTTGCATGGAGGCGCATGTTATTCAAAAAGACAGATGTGGCTCCCTAACTTAGGGCTCAGAGATTTGAGCTTGGTTTCTGCTTTTTCCTTACACTGAGTAGTTGAGTTTAAATTTCTCAGCCTTTTTTATAATCATCTGCCTCAAAGTGTAAAATGGGTCTCAATTAAACCTCTCAAGGTTGAATGAAGGATTAACTGATGCCCAATAATTTGTAGAATGGAGAAGACTTGGAGCTAAGCAGAATGTTTTATGACTTGTGACTGTAGGCTCTACTTGGGGTTTCAGCATCTGGGTCAATCTCTTGTCTCCCACAAAAGGAATTTCCAAGGCCCCTGTTACCACCTGCAGGAGATCCGGACCCGGGAGGATTAAGCATCCTTTGAGAATGGGGAGGAGAGAGGAGTGCCATAGGGCGTTCACTAGTCCACATTCTGGCTTTTTTCCTTCCCTGTAGAAGAGATGTTCTTGATATTTTTGTTTTGTTTCTTAAAAAAAATTTTTTTTTGTTTGTTTTGTGAGTTTTGTGCTTAGAAAATCAATAAACTTTTCTATATTATCCTTTTAGTCTCACTGAGAAAACCCCGCACATAATTGGAGAAGGCGTCTTAGACTAATATTATTTTCCTTTGAGGATGCCCGATTTCTCTGAATATTGATTTACTTTCTGAGATGCTTCTGTTTGGTGTGAGTAGCAATACAGAGATAAGTGTAAACTGGAAGTGGTTTGGAGGGAGCTACTGTACAGTTGATTTTATTACAGCGGAGTGTCTTAAGTGCAAGCTGAACTTGCTAATTTTTCTTAGCAGTCCACAGACCTCAGTGACACTGCTGCCAGCAGGGCATGTGAGAAGTGAATTTAGGCAGAACACACTGGAAAAGCAGCTTCCTGAAATAGGAAGTAAATTGTCAAAAAAAACTTAGGGAAGAGTGGTCATAACTTTTATACACACTAACAACTTGTTTCCAGAGGGAATCGGCTGTTTTGGTAACAAAAAAATGATAACTGGAATGCCAGAGGCCAGGTTTGGGGTCCAGGTATCAATATTATTCCTGAGTTCAAGACCATAGCTAGTCTGTTCTCCTTTTTGAACCTCAACAGTGCTATTTGTAGGATTGGAATGAGAGCCCCTACCTCGTGGGATGGTGGTGGGATTGCTAGATGCATTTGCACTCTTCACTAAAAAATGGCAGAGGAAGACTTTTCAAGGTGAGTTTACCGTTTGGTGATCTAGTTTCTTGCAAAGTGTGTTGCTATGAAAGTGCTTCAGTGCCTGATAAATTCAAGGTACCTTAAAGATGACCAGTGTCTATGTCTGCAGCAGCAGATTGCATTTGATGACTTTTTAAAACGTTAAAGTACATTTAGTGTACATGTGGTTTGTGAGTCTTGCCCACTTGGGCTTTTGGAAACTTTCTTACACAGTTGAGTGACAATGTGTGTTAATTACTTTCTAAGGTTTCTGGTTTGACCTCAAAGAAATTTAGAAGAGTCTAGAAAATATGGAGGAAAGGAAAAATGCAGCTTCTAGACGTGCAGGCCACGGTAGCCATGGCTCTCGTAGGATCGAGCCTAAATAAATTTGTGTGTGTGTGTGTGTGTGAGTGTGATTGGCTTCTCCTTACCTCCTTCACCCTTGTCAGCCTCCGTTCCATAGTTGGTTTCAACTATATTAAACCCTGTTATTTCTTGAACTTGCTAAGCTATCCTGTGCCCAAGTTTTTGTACAGGCTTTTTGTTCTCCTGCCTGGGCTATTTTTTCTATTTATGTCAGTGGTTAAATTCTTCTCTTAAATTCCAGCTGTATTATCACGTCCAGATATAGTCATTAGTAACCACCCAAGTTAAATTAGGTGTTCAACCTCTGTGTCCCCATAACACCACCTGCCTACCCCTGACATTCCTGTCTCTTTGGTTAGCACCGGTTTATATTTATTCATCAGCTCTACTAGGCTCTGTGCTTCCAGAGGGCAGGGAATGTGCCCTTTTTGGCCCTTCTTGCTGTTATGTCTCCAAGCACCTAATATAGCCCTGAGTTACATGGAATAATTTTTAGGTATATGGATGAATGACGTGTGAGAGTTAGTTTCCTTGTCTCTCAAGTACAATGTGTTTTGGTGTTCTATTTAAAGTTTCTGGGCTGCCTAGAACTGGCTAAACATAACATCTTTGTTTTGACAGTACACTCTTCACTAAAAAATGGCAGAGGAAGACTTTTCAAGTTGAGTTTACCGTTTGGTGATCTAGTTTCTTGCAAAGTGTGTTGCTATGAAAGTGCTTCAGTGCCTGATAAATTCAAGGTACCTTAAAGATGACCAGTGTCTATGTCTGCAGCAGCTCATGCTCTACCCATTTGTTAATCCCAGATGAAAAAGCAGTCTAAACAATCATGCCTAATTTTTATTGTGGTTGAGCTAGGGGGTAATACAATTTTCTCAACTAAACCTGGCTTCTGGGTAGGAAATAGGGCCAATATTATTATTGCTTCAGATGCTATTCTGATGTCAGACTGTTTGAAATATGAGAGGGATGGATAGGAACATGGCTTCTAATGAAATATTTTGTGCTTGTGGTTTATTGAGAGGTACATTGATTGAGAAACTTTATTAAAAAAAGAAATTTTTTTTTGATGATTGAGGAACTTTAAATAGGAAGACCAGAGACAATGCATTGAGAGAGAGATGTCAGTCAGTATTAAAGGATTCCTTGGCCAAAGAAATTATTTTTAACACCACAGAATGTCTCTCTGAACTTGTTTGGGAGATACTTATTCAGTGAAATGATTCTAATGTCTTATTCATTTTTGGTATGGATCAAGGGAAATATTTTGATCTGGCTTCCAAGGCATAGATAAAACTTTCTTTTTCTCATAAATTTAAGAACTGTGGATTTCACTCAGTCATTCGTTTCTCTAATTCATTTAATGAATATTTATTGAGTGCCACTTATACCAGACATCGTTCCGAGGGAAATAAACAGCAGAGAACTGGAGACCAAGTATTTATAACATGTTTCATTTCTTTTAATGATTTTTATTGTCTCAGTGAGTTTTATGCTAAATAAATAACTTTGTATAATGTGTTATACAGCTAGAAGGGAAAAAAAGAGTAAGACACAATGTCATCCGTAGTTTCCCTGAGGGGTGTTAATGTTAAACGTTTACTTTTCATCTGTGTTTAAGTCATGATTTTCTAAACCTGTCACCATCTCTGGTCACACTGTTGGCTTAAATGTATTGGGTGAAATATACTCCAGCATTAACTCCAACAAAAAGTGGAGAAGGAGATCAAACTGGTAAATATTATCCAGGTAATGTAAAATTGGTCTTCCCTGGTGGCTCAGATGGGAAAGAATCTGCCTGCAATGCGGGAGCCCTGGGTTCAGTCCCCGGGTTGGGAAGATTCCCGGAGAAGGGCATGGCAATCCAGTGCAGTATTCTTTTTTTTTTTTTTTTTTTCTGTCCCAAGCCTTTTATTTTTTTATTTTTTTTTTTTTGTCTTTTATTGTTGCTTTTATTTTTTTTTTATTTTTTTTTTTTTTTAATATTATTTTATTAGTTGGAGGCCAATCACTTTACAACATTTCAGTGGGTTTTGTCATACATTGACATGAATCAATGTATGACAAAACCCAGTGCAGTATTCTTGTGTGGAGAATCCCCAAGGACAGAGGCTGGCGGGCTGCAGTTCATGGGGTCGCAAACAGTCTGACGCAGCTGAGCTACTAATACTGAGCATAGTGTAGAATCTCCTGAGTCTGAAGCTATGAAGAAAGCGCCCTCTTGTGGGTGCCTGTGGTTTTAAATTGTTTTTCAAATATCTGCTTCCTTATTTAAAACTATGGAGTAGTTCATAAATACATATGGAGAACAGAATGGTATATTAATTATGTCTCATTAAAGCTGTTTACAATGTAATTTAACTTCTGTATCTCATACGATTTTTTTCTCTTGTGTGTATACCTAGGAATGGAATTGCTAGGTTATAGGGTAATTCCGCGTTTAACTTTTTGAAAAACTACAAGACGGTTTTTCAAAGTGACTGACCCGTGACCTTAATTTCTCCACATCCTCACCAAAACTTGTTATTATGCCTTTTTGATTTAAGCCACTCTAGTGGATGTGAAGTGGTATTTCATTGTAGCTTTGATTCACAGTTCCTTAGTGAGTAATAATCTTGAGCATCTTATGTACTTAGTGGCCACTGTGTATCTTCTTTGAAGAAATGAGTATTTACATTCTTAGTGAAAGTCTCTCAGTCATTGCCAACTCTTGTGCAACCCCATGGACTATGCAGTCCATGGAATTCTCCAGGCCTAAATGCTGGAGTGGGTAGCCTTTCCCTTCTCCAAGGGATCTTCCCAACGCAGGGATCGAAACCTGATCTCCTGCATTGCAGGTGGATTCTTTACCAGCTGAGCCACAAGGGAAGCATTAAATTCTTAAGCTTTTTTTTTTTTTTTTTTTTTTAGTTCTACTACTTTATTGCTACCAACCCATTTCCCTCCACCCTTGTGCACACATGCTCAGTCATGTAATCCCATGGATTTCAGACCGCCAGACTCCTCTGTCCATGGACTTTTCCAGGCAAGAATACTGGAGTGGGTTGCCATTTCCTTCTCCATTAAGCTGTTTTTTTAATTGGACTGTCTTTTTACTGTTGAGCTTCAGTTTTTGTTTTTGTTTTTTCCATCTTATAGATAATGGACCCTAATTACTCTATAGTTTCCAAATATTTTCCCCATTCTTCAGGTTGTCTCTTTACTTTCTTAATAGCATTGTTTACAGCCCCTAATTTTAATTTTAATGTAGTCCATTTTGTCTGCTTTTTTCTTTGGTGCTTATGCTTTTGGTCACACCTAAAAAACATATTGGTTAAAGGTCATGGAATTTACTTTTAAGAGTTCTACAGTTTTAGCCCTTAAATTTCAACTTATGATCCGTTAAATCAATTTTTACCAGTGGCCCAACTGTATTTGCCTCACAAGTTGTGATAACTTAATGAGGTAATACTTATACCTGGAATATAGCCAACACTCAGCCAATATTAATGGTTGCTATTGAACTTGAAAACAGATCAATTTTACTAAAATAGAATCCTCCAGCTATTAAGATCGTACCCTAAACTATAATAAAAGTGAGCTTCAATTATTCTGGAAGGCAGATATTGTGAGGAAAATCATCTAACTTGTGATTTTTTTTTCTTTTGCTAAAAATAATCCATGTAATTCTTTTAAAAAGAGTTTATGTTATTCTTTGTTTAGAGGTCTAGACAAAAGTTCAGTAGTTACTCCCTATATTAATTTCCTTTTTACTACGGTTAAATATTAAACAAATTTATGACTTATTACACCTTCTTAGGTTAGAAATCTGACAAAGGTCTCATGGAGCTAAAATCAGGTTATCTGCAGGGTTGTGTTCCTTCAAATCTCTAGGGGAATATCTGTTTCCTTGACTTCTCAGTTCAGTTCAATTCAGTTCAGTCACTCGATCATGTCCGACTCTTTGTGACCCCATGGACTGCAGCACGCCAGGCTTCCCTTTCCATCACCAACTCCCAGAGCCTACTCAAACTCACGTCCATCAAGTCGGTAATGCCATCCAACCATTTCATCTTCTGTCATCCCCTTCTCCTCCCACCTTCAATCTTCCCCAGCATGAGGGTCTTTTCAAATGAGTTGGTTCTTCGCATCAGGTGGCCAAAGTACTGGAGTTTCAGCTGCAGCATCAGTCTTTCCAGTGAATATTCCGGACTGGTTTCCTTTAGGATGGACTGGTTGGATCTCCTTGCAGTCCAAGGGACTCTCAAGAGTCGTCTTCAACACCGCAGTTCAAAAGCATCAATTCTTCAGCACTCAGCTTTATTTATAGTTCAACTCTCACACTCATACATGACCACAGGAAAAACCATAGCTTTGACTAGACAGACCTTTGTCCGCAAACTATCTCTGCTTTTTAATATGCTGTCTAGGTTGGTCATAGCTTTCCTTCAAAGGAGCAGGCATCTTTTAATTTCATGGCTGCAGTCACCATCTGCAGTGATTTTGGAGCCCCTCCAAATAAAGTCTCTCACTGTTTCCGTTGTTTCCCCATCCATTTGCCATGGAGTGATGGGACCAGATGCTGTTCTAACTGTTGCTTCCTGACCTGCATACAGATTTCTCAGGAGGCAGGTCAGTGGTCTGGTATTCCCATCTCTTTAAGAATTTTCCACAATTTGTTGTGATCCACACAGTCAAAAACCTTGGTGTAGTCAATAAAACAGAAGTAGGTGTTTTTCTGGCACTGCCTTGTTTTTTCAATGATTCAGCGGATGTTGGCAATTTGATCTCTGGTTCCTTTGCCTTTCCTAAAATCAGCTTGAACATCTGGAAGTTCACAGTTACGTACTGTTGAAGCCTGGCTTGGAGAATTTTGAACATTACTTTGCTAAAGTGTGAGATGAGTGCAATTGTGCAGTAGTTTGAACACTCATTTGCATTATTTTTCTTTGGAATGAAACCAGACCTTTTCCAGTCCTGTGGCCACTGCTGAGTTTTCCAAATTTGCTGGCATATTGAGTGCAGCACTTTTACAGCATCATCTTTTAGGATTTGAAATAGCTCAGTTGAAATTCCATCTCCTCCACTAGCCTTGTTCGTAGTGATGCTTCCTAAGGTCCAGTTGACTTGGCATTCCAGGGCTTCTGGCTCTAAGTGAGTGATCACACACCATCGTGGTTATCTGGATCATGTAGATCTTTTTATTTTTTTAATATAGTTCTGTGTATTCTTGCCACCTCTTCTTAATATCCTCTGCTTCTGTTAGGTCCATACCATTTCTTTCCTTTATTGTGCCCGTCTTTGCTTGAAATGTTCTCTTGACTTCTAGAGGCTCTTTTATTCTGTCGTCACAACCAAGAAAGTTGCATCTTTATTCCTTAGTCTCGATTCACTTCTTTTGTGCTTGCCTGGTCCCCTACTAAGGGTCCTTGTGATTAGATCTGGGTTTTGTGGATAACCCAGGCATGTTGGTATTTTATGATGCTTTACAGTTAGCAAAGTTAAGTCTCCTTTGGCATGTATCATATTCACAAGATCTGGCTATTAGGTCGTGGGTATCATCAAGGGCCATTGGTCTGAGTTTCATTCTTCCTGATTTTGTCTGTGCCAGGTGTGATTGCAGACTATTTCCCTTTGATAGCCACGAGTTTCTAGACATGATACCTGTGAGAAACCGACATGCAAGGCATCTCATTCCAAACTGTGAGCTAGTCTGCCCAGGAGGTTGCTCTTCTCACGTGTGTCTGTTTTTACAGAACCATTTGCAATGAGGGGCTCTTCAATCAGTTGGTTCAGCCTCCCCCTGACCCTGAGAGGAAAGCTACCTCAACTGTGTTTTTGTAGGCTCAGAGGGAGAGGCAGAGTGATAGAGATTAGTCAGAATTGACTTCAAACTGTTACCAGGTTCCTCTCATGGAGGCTGTTTTCATTATGGTTATTGCCAGTATGGCCCCCAAAGCTGTTACGATCCTATAACAGCATCTCAGTCATGAGATGAAACTGAATTGTCTATAATATGACTTTATGTCAAGTCAATTTCATTATATCCTTCATTTTTGAAAAACTGTAATTGTATATAATTTGTATAATAATTCTTTTAATGAACCTGTTTCTATGAAACAAACTGTTTACTAAAAAAAAAAAAAAAAGACTCCGTTCCCTGATCAGGGTTGATGAGGGAGTTGGGAAGAGGAGAAAACCAAATGCTTATACCATCAAGAGAAACGCTTTGCTTAGTGCTTGGCACATGGAAGTGGTCAGTGGATACTATGAACTAGCTTGTGAAAGTGAAAATTGCTCATTCATGTCTGACTCTTTGCTTCCCCATGGACTATAGAGTCCATGAAATTCTCCAGACCTTTCCCTTCTCCAGGGGATCTTCCCAACTCAGGGGTCGAACCCAGATCTCCTGCATTGCAGGTGGATTGTCTATCAGCTGAGCCACAAGGGAAGCCTAATAATACTGGAGCCCAATAATACAATCCCTTCTGCAGCGAATCTTCCTGACTCGAGAATCGAACTGGGATCTCTTACATTGCAGGTGGATTCTTTACCAACTGAGCTATCAGGGAACCCTGAACTATCTTATGATGATGTACCAATATTTGTTTTTGAGGATTCTATTTGCAGCCGTTATTTTGTTTTTCTTCCAAATTTTAAAAATATAAATACAGAAGTATTAAAACATAAAAACTTAAAAGCACTGAAAAAATAAAATTCATGCATAAACAGAGCCCTGGAAAGATATAAAATAAGTGGTGCTAATACCTCCTTCTGCCCTCAGTGAGCTAGATTTTTTTCCTCTTCTCTCATCAGCCCCCCTCTGTGAACCACTGTTAATAATTTGATACCAATCCTTCCTTATTTTTTTTAAATTTTACACACAAATCCACATTTGCCCTTAAAATACACAGTGGATTATTCATCTAATTGGTCAAAATAGTGATTTATTTTAATGTTAGTATCATGTTTTTTGGGGAAAAAAAAAAAAGAGAAACTTTAGTTCAACTGTTAACACTTTCTGACCTTGTCTAATCTTAAATATGCATATAAAAACGATCTGAAAATTAGCCTTCCCAGATTCTTCTTCTTCGTTTAAAAATTTTATTTATTTATTTGTGACTGCACTGGGTCTACACTGCTGCTCACAGACTTTTTTCTAGTTGTGGTGAGTGGGAGCTGCTCTCTATTTGCCTTGTAAGGGCATTTCATTGCAGTGGCTTCTTTTGTTGTGGATCATGAGTTCAGGTTCTAGGGCTAAAGTCCTCCGTATTTGAGGTGGGCTGACCCAGTTGCATAGTTTCATGTGAAGTCTTCCCAGACTGGGATCGAATTTGAACCTGCGTCCCCTGCATTGGCAGGCAGATTTTTAACTACTGGACCGCCAGGGAAGACCAAAGTCCCTTAATGGTTTCAGATCTGATTGTTCATCCTTTGGGTGTTAGTAATTTATCATTAAGTGTTGATTGAAAGTACTCTGTTTAAGTTTGCTAGGGAGAGTGTTTTTGCCATCCTGCTTACATGTTAGATGGCCATGGCCTTGAGCAAATCTCCTTTCCTTTTTCCTGCTTCTTATTGTGACACATTAATTTGACAGCATTATCTCACAAGGCACCACCTCTTTTTCAGGTTGTCAAAAGTGCTACAGCTGTCATCCCACCCCCTTCTTAAATGCTGTGATTTGCGTGACAATTCAGATACCCATCACAAGTAATCTGTAACAGATCTAGCCAGTAAGAATATGGTTAGAGTTACTTGCTACTGCCTTGGCTTAACAACATACTTGTTACTTTGAAAAGATGGATCTTTTTTGGAGACCTTAAGGAATTAAGATCTTTTTCTTTATGATGTGAGAAAAGTTCATTAGACTATGACTTTAAAAAAAAGGCTTGTGTTCCCACAGGAGAACTATCCATTCAACTAGACCCATAAATCTTAAGTTGAATAATTCTAGGAAGGGGCAGAGGCTATCAAATTAAGGGATAAATCTATCAAGTGACTGTGTGGTTCCTGCCATTAGAAAGCAGATTAAACTTTGCCCTTGCAAAGTTTAATTTTAAATTGTTCCACAATTTCTTATGCCAGAAAACACAGGCAGAGAAGACCTTATCGCTGGGGTGAGGATGTATTATATCTGGAAAAAATTTTGAGTGTGACAATGAATGTCATCTGAAAGAGCCTGCCCCTGACCTTCCTTACTTTGGGCTGAGTCCTTCCAGAAGCTAATTGAGAACCTTCTGTATCAACTTGAATCCCGCCTCGGTCCATTTGTTCCCATCTGCATGGAGAAGAGGGCCATGAACGTGAATGCTGGCCAAGCCCAGGATGTGATGGAAGAGGTCATATTGCCAGTAATGTCTGCTGAAGCAGAAACTTAATAGTGAAGAAAAAATGAGTATGTTAAGTGGTTATTATGTGGAATTCTGGAGCATGACCAAGCACAAGCACAGTACAACTGTTTGGAGAGTCAAAGATTTTTATTTAATTGATTAATACAGGATTTCTTAACCTCTACTCTATTGATGTTTGGACTGGATAATCCCTTACTGTGTATAGAAGGGCTGTTTGGGCTAATCTGTGTATTGTAGGATATTTATCCACATCCTTGGCCTCTACCTCTAGGCACCAGTAGTACCTCACTCATCGTGACAACCATTAATGTCACTGGACAGGGTCCCTGGGGGCATCATCACCCCTGTAGAGAGCTTTTGGAATACATTGCCATCTTTGGAAATTTGTTAATAATAAGACCATGAGCTGAGATGAAGAGTTCTCTTTATAAAAGGTACTAAATATAAAGATAAATTCTGATTATTTGGCTTTATTCACCTCTGTTTATTTTTCTGTTTATGAAATTTAAAAAGAGAAAGGCATGAAGTTGGCTGTTTCTGAGTTTGATTTCTAGTCATTTCTGGCCCTGTGTGGTCTTGGCAAGTGGCTTAACTGCTGTGTTTCCTCACCTGTGCAGGTGAGATGATGGTATTAATCTTCTTGGTATGCAGTGAGGAAGTGATCATATATGTGAAGGGCTCTATATAGGGCCTGGAATGTGCGGATATTCAGCAAATGTATCTCTTCTCCTCACCTACATTCCCCCAAAGTTTTTTTTTTTTTTTTCTTTTTAATGTTTTGTCTTTAATGAAGTTAGTGCTATAAACTCTCTCATTTGACTCTTGTGGGACTTTTCAGAATATGGATCTAAAATTGCTTTGTATGCTATAAGTTCTCATAAATATGAGATGCATGAGTAATTGTACAGTATCTATTTAATCATCTTGAAAAAATGAAAGTGAAAGTCACTCAGTGGTGTCCGACTCTTTGCAAGCCCCTGGACCATACAGTCCTTGGAATTCTCCAGGCCAGAATGCTAGAGTGGGTAGCTTTTCACTTCTCCAGCGGATCTTCCCAACCCATATTACTACATCCTCAAATAGCACTCTTGTAGTGTTAACTGAAATGTATTGATTGTTAACTTTGTGCCAGGCATCTTGCTAAAGTCTTTACAAATATTATTAATTTAATCTTCACAAAAACCCTATGAGACAGGAACACAAAAACTTGTCATCTCCATATAGAGATTGTTTACACAGACGCCCATAGATTATATTAATACAACACCCCAAGAAAATAGGCAGGATTCAGAGCCAGCTGTGTGTATTTGATCCTCATCTTTTTAGGAGACTGAACATATTTTTTATGTTCGTTTGGTGTTATACTAAGGATGGCCCCTTGAGTTTTAATAAACTAGTGATAATGAACTTGGTGTTTATTTGCTTCTAGTTACTTTTTCCCCCTTGACTTTTATTCTGCAACCCTCATGCTGTTCCAGTTATAAGCAGTAGCTAGTTTAACCCTTATGACAACCCCCTGAGACAGATACTATTACTCTTTGTTTTCCAGGTGAGGAAACTAAGACACAGAGGCTGAGGGATTTACCTAAGGTCACACAGCTACTGAGCATAGTATCTGTGTGTCTGCTTCTAAACTTGGAATAAGGATCCTCAAAGACTTAAAAATAGAACTGCCCTATGATCTAGCAATTCCACTTCTAGGTATGTAACCAAAGGAAACAAAAAGGTTAACTTGAAAAGATATCTGCACCCCCATATTCATAAGAGCATTAATTACAATAGCCTAGACATGAGAGAAAACCAAATGTCCACTGAAGGATGATGAATGAAGAAGTTGTGATATATACATACGATGGAGTGTCATCCATAAGAAATGAGGAAAACCTGCCGTTTGCAACAACATGGATGAAGCTTGACTGCATTATGTTAAATGAAATGTCAAATGGGAAAAACAAATATGATCTCATGTGGAATCTTATATGTGGATCTTATATGTGGAATCTAAAATAAACAACTAACCAACGCCCCCTGCCCCGCCAAACTGTTAGAAAAGGAGATTACATTTGTGGTTGTCAGAGGTTGGGGTGGGAAGAGGGAGAATTTGAGGAAGGTGGTCAGCAAGCTTCTGGTTATAAGGTAAATAAGTACTAGGAATTTAACATATAATGACAGAAGCTAACACTGCTGTATAAGATGTAGAAAAAAATTTTACAGGTGTACATCCTAAGAGTTCTCATCACAAAGGAAAAAAAATTTTTTTGCTCTTTCTTTTCTTTTTATTGTGTCTATATGAGATGATGGATGCTAACATAATTATGATTATTTCACAATATATATGTCAGACCATTATGCTATGTACCTTAAGCTTATACAGTGATATATAATAGTTATGTCTTGTCAGTTGAAAAAGATGCACATTGTGAGAACTTGCAGCACTTTTATTCGGGGACCTGACTGTAGCCTGGGAGACAGCCTCTTAGATAGCTCCAAGGAATCACTTCAAAGAGATGGGAGGAGATGCCAGTGTTTATAAATTCTGGTTAAGGAGTACTTGCAACCCAGCTTACATCTCAGTTACTGTTATTTAGGAGAAACAGATGTCTCAGTGATTTTAATGCTTTTCAAACTATGGAAAGATGCACGAATCCAGATTCATAAAAATGTTTTCCCCTGAAATATTACTAAGGACCTGTTTTGCTTATTTCTCTAGAGCACAGAGTGCCTCACCCTGTTCTTCATCCTGAATTCTTTTCAGGGGGGACTGTAAGTCAGCAACTGCAGTGGCTAATAACTTAATCCTTGTAGAACTGGATGGCAGGCAACACTGGTTTTTTATTCTCAAGAAAACTAGAAAAAACTTTAAACAATAGAAAATTTTGCTTTTATAAATTTGTAAATATTATAAAGTTTTAACATTTTTATTTTATGAATAGTTTTAGAATCAGAAATGTGTTTTAGTTTTCAGTGCTTGCTTTTGGTACACATTCTTTATTTTAAAAAATTATTTTATGGACATATAGTTGTTTCACAGTGTTGTATTAATTCCTACTTTAAATTTTAGTGACTGGTTGTACATATATATATATATATACACACACTTTTTTTTATACTCTTTTCCATTATGGTTTATCACAGAATACTGAATATAGTTCTCCGTGGGATACAGTAGGTCCTTGGTAGAAAGATACATATCTTTCTGTGTATAATAGTTTGTGTCTGCTGATACCTAACTCCCAATCCTTCCCTACCTTCCTTCCCTTGTTAACCATAAGTCTTTCTTTATGTCTATGAGTCTGTTTCTGTTTTGTATTAAGTTCATTTGTGTCATATTTTATATTCTACATTAAAGGGATTCATATGGTATTTGTCATTCTCTTTCTGACTTACTTAGTAGGGTAATCTCTAATTGCACCCATGTTGCTGCTTATGGCATTATTTCATTCTTTTTCATGGCTGAGTAATATTCTGTTAGAACTTCCTTGGTAGCTCAGTGGTAAAGAATGCACCTGCCAATGCCGGAGATGCAGGTTTGATCCCTGGGTCACGAACATCCACTGGAGAGGGAAATGGCAACTCACTCCAGTATTCTTGTCTGGGAAATCTCATGGACAGAGGAGCCTGTTGGTCTGCAGTCCATGGGGACACAACTTAGTGACTAAACAGCAACAAATTTTCCATTATGTATATGTGTACCACATCTTCTTTGTTCATTCATCTGTTGATGGACATATATGTTGTTTTCCATGCCTTGACTGTTCGAAATAGTTCTGCTATGAATATAGTGATGCATGTATCTTTTTGAATTATACTCTTGTCTGGATATATGCCCAAGAGTGGAGTTGCTGGATCATCTGGTAGTTCTGTTCTTAGTTTTTTGAGGAATCTCCATGCTGTTTTCCATACTGGCTACGCACATTTACATTTGCACTAAAAGTGAAGAGGGATTCCCTTTCCTCCACATTTTGGTGCACATTCTTGATGTGTGCATTCATTTGCCACCCAGCCTGTCAATCCACGACCTCTCATTGAGCATCTGCTGTGTTCTTGGCACAGTGCAAGCCCTTGATGCCCCTCAGGGCTATAGGAAGATGTAAAACGAGGACAAAGTAAAGGCCTTGTTGGAATCAGTGATAGAAGCCGCACGTACTCTTCAACCCAGACATAATCTGGGTATGAATGAAGCAGCCAGTGATGGGAGTCAACAAGAGTAGCTGAAATGCAGAAAAGGTCTGATGGAAGAGATCAAATCACTCTTTGTTCATGAATGACACAAATGTCTTTCAGCTGTTCTAGGCTGGGAGCCCTGTGGATTCATGTTTTACATTAAATCTGTGGTTATTCTGGGGGGGCGGGTGCACCGTTTTTTGTTGCTGTCAGGATTTTTTTTTCATTATGATGCCTGAAAGCTGGCATTAATTATTGTAGCGGTGTGTCTGCCCAGAGATTTCTTGCAGCTGCCAAGAAAACCAAATATTCGCAAAGTCAAAATCACCCCAGATGTGTTCTATTATAATTTAGAAATCAACCTTTACAAAACTGATGTCCAATTTATAGTTTAATGTGTTTGACAAGGAGATCTTTGTGTATGTTTTAAAAAGCATTACCATTTAAAAAATTATGTTTTCTGGGACTCAGAAACCTTAAAAAATTTTTGGAAGTATATCTTTCATTCTTTCACTTCATCACTTTTTTTTATATTAATGTTTGTGTGCTTTTTATAAAAAGAAAAATTGAAAGGAGGATCTAATTAACGGAAGGTAAAACATTCCGAAGCCATAAAAAAAACCCCAACTGTCTAAAGCCAGTAGTGTTTCATGCAGAAGGTATTAAAGAATGCTGCATGAATTTCATTTATTCTTTCTGTACCACCTATGGAGAAGACAGAGGAACGAGTATTTAAATGTCAGGGAACTGGTGAATATGGCCAACTGGATAGCAAGGGTAACCAAAAAAAATGCGTTCCTGTACTTTGGCCACTTTGTAAGCTGGTGGTTTTTCTTTTCTTTCTTTTATAGAAGCACATGTTAATTTCTTTATTTCATAAGTAATATTTGTTCATTGAACAGCAGTAAGAAAATGCTGTTAGAAAGACCTATATACCTATATACCAATATACCATATTTTGTAACCTCAGTTGATACTTTGGTGTAGATTATTGCAGATATTTTCTGTGCATGTCTGTTAGCATACAGACTTTGTTGTTTAGTTGCTCAGTTGTGTCCGACTCTTTTGCTACTCCATGGATTGTAGCTTGGTAGGCTCCTCTGTCCATGGGATTTCCCAGGCAAGAATACTGGAGTGGATTGCCAGTTCCATCTCCAGGGGCTCTTCTTGACCCAGGGACTAAGCCTGTGTCGCCTGCATTGTAGGCAGATTCTTTACCACTGAGGCACCGGAGAAGCTATGCTTTCTTCAAAGAATAGATGCTTCCAAATTGTGGTGCTGGAGAAGGCTCCTGAAGGTCCCTTGGACATCAAGGATATCAAACTAACCAGTCAGTCCTAAAGGAAATCAACCTTGAATATTCATTGGAAGGATTGTTGCCGAAGCAGAAGCTCTGATACTTTGGCCACTTGATGTGAAGAGCCGACTCATTGGAAAAGATCCTGATGCTCGGAAAGATAGAAGGCAGGAGGAGAAGGGGACAACAGAGGAAGAGATGGTTAGATGGCATTACCGCTTCAGTGGACATGAATTTGAGCAAACTCCATGAGATAGTGAAGGACAGAGGAGTCTGGGGTGTGGCAGTCGATGGGGCCCAAAGAGTAGGACGTGACTCAGCAGCTGAACAACAATGACAGAAGCTTTTACAATATCTGTCATTTTTCCCAAAGTAAGCAGCAGTATTTTTGCAGAGTGGTGGGGGGAAAGGTGAAGCTTTATTATATAACATGATTTCAGAAAATTTAGAAAAATACATATGAGATTAATGTATATCTATATTGTGTTAATGTGAGTCTCCTGTATTATAATAAGAATATAATGATGATAAAAAAATATATAGTCAATCTTACTGAACTCTTTCTCAGTACCAGGCACTATGAACTTAATGTATATTGTTCTATCACATTTTCACTACTACCTTGTGATGATGGTAAAATTTTATCCTACATTTGTAGATGAGGAAACCGAAGCGCTAAATAATTGACTCATATAGCTAATCAACTGCACAGGCAGCAATCAACCCAAGCCCTCCTGGTGCCAAACCCACGACCTGTTAATATGGTCTCCCACTGGCCAAGGCCAGGAACTCCTTGTTAGGCACAGAACACTTGCTCATCTCCATTTGGTTCTTTGTTTCAATTTCTTGATTGTCTTACTGTGATCTTTAAGTTCCATGTGGTTGTTCTTCCCCAAATGGGAAAGTATTTTGAGTATGCTGTTTCTCTTAGCAGAATAGTTGAATATCAAGATGAAGAATGAGTACACAGTACAGTCATATGCTGTATGAACAGTAGCTTGATTGACCCTTGAGCTTTAGAGGACACCTGCCAGTGAAGTTCTAAGGAAAATATGTGAACACTTACTCTGAGTCCTTTTCTACCAAAACCTTGGTATTCAAAATAAGAAGGAACCTTTTACTCCAACAAGATTTTAAATGGAGGCCAAATTTGGCCTTTGGAAACTAATTATTCTAGAAGCGTTTGCAGGACAGAAGTTGTGCTCATTTCAAATATATTTACAATAAGTTCATTGGGTGGGAAAAAAAATCACAGGGAGATTTTAGAGGCAACAATAATATTATCTTGGTAATATCACTGATAAATGCCTTCTGTGCCTTTGATAGCAACAGCATAGGTGATACCCACCATTTCATCCTGCTCAGGACTTCTGTGCTTGTCAAAAACAGAATTTTAGTTCAGCTGGAATTAATGTCATAAACAGAAATTCATAATAATGAAAATTTTCATTCAGTATTAGGATAAAATGTTATACTCTAGGTTTTCAACTATTGTTTATTAGCTAGAGAATCTGGGCCAATGAAAACAAATATCCTGTGCCACCTAATTATTGAGTTGGATGCATTTGGGATTCCGTAGCGTGTAATTTTTACAACAGAGCTATGTACCCTTTGGAATTTTCTCTCTTCCTGTGAATTCTTCTTCCTCTTTGTTCTTTGTTCAGAATTATTCTAATTTGTAACTTGTTCAGCAACCACAAGTAATTCATATTAAATTGAAAGTACAATGGGATATAAAAATTCTAATCTTTGTATCTAATTACAAAAAATGTCATTAAAATTAATGACTTACGTATAATTAAGGCATAGCCAGCCTAGTCAAGGAGATCTGAGGCCTGAGAAAAGCAAATTAAAACACAGTTTTATTTTCCTTCTGAATTGACTGTACTCTCCAGAAGGCAGTCTTGTGCACTTCTTAATCATAGAGGAAATTCAAAGGTGATTATAACTTAGAATTCCAAGTCCCGTCTACCAGCACCACAGCCTGTGTAACTTTCTAAGCCAGTGGCTGACTTTGTACATTCAGAATGGTGCTGTTCAGACCTGGTGTCAGAATATTATGACTTCATCTGCCAGCAGTCCTTCCCCAAACCCCATCCTGTTAGGTCATTAGTCTTCAGAAGGCGTTAACTATTGTTTTAATGTCAGTCCTTGGTCATTGTGATTCAGGGTCAGTGAGAACATGAGAGTTCATGTTTTTTCTTTAGCTTTGCATTTTATGGTGGTTAAAGTAGTAATAGCTAATATTAATGGAGAGCCACTATATTTGAAGAAATCTGGTTATATTTCATTTTGATAGCCAGTTTTGTTTTAATTGCAGATATATAATATGATGGTTGTGATTTTATATTATACAATTATGAAATTTTCCTTGTGGTTTATGATAATATCTCTGCTCTGTCACCTGAAAACACTGAGAACCATATTTAAGATCTATTTTTCCCACTTTCACATATTACCTGTGCTGATATTTGCCTAATAATAGGGCGCTAGTGGACTGCAAGGAAATCCAACCAGTCAATCTTGAAGGAAATCAGTCCTGAATATTCATTGGAAGGACTGATGCTGAAGCTGAAACTCTACTACTTTGACAACCTGATGTGAAGAACTGACTGTTAGAAAAGACTCTGATACTGGGAAGGATTGAAGGCAGGAGGAGAAGGGGATGACAGAGTATGACATGGTTGAATGGCATCACCGACTCAATGGACATGAGTTTGAACAAGCTCCGGGAGTTGGTGAAGGACAGGGAAGCCTGGTGTGCTGCAGTCCATGGGGTAGCAGAGAGTCGGACATGACTGAGTGACTGAACTGAACTGAATTGAGTGGTTAAGAACCCGCCTGCAAATGCAGGAGACATAAAAGACATGGGTTCAATCCCTGGGTTGGGAAGATCCCCTGGAGGAGGGCATGGCAACCCACTCCATCCTTGCTTGAAGAATCCCATGGACAGAGAAACCTGGTGGGCTATAGTCCGTAGGTCGCAAAGAGTCAGACATGACCGAAGCAACTTAGCATGCACATAGTCTTTTTTTTTTTCTTTCTTTTTTTTTTATGGCGTCCCTGGGTGGGCTCGAACTGCACATAGTCTTTATGTCGAGTTCCTTAAACATTAAAAAAAAAAAATTTACTAATGAAAGAAAACACACCTGTATACGAACCACCGATTTTTTGAATGCTTATTACTTATTAAAAAGCATCTTTCATAACCCTTTCCCACTCCTCCGTGCAAAGTGCACCACGCTGTGAAAAACACTTGAGGCAAATAGGTATCTTTTACCTGTTTGAGCTGAGGCACACAGTGACTTGCTTCTGGGAAGGGCTAGTGCGTGTGGTCAGAACAAGGACTGACCAGCGGGGTTTTCCCACCTCTGTTTCTTTTTACACCTGGCAAGATGAATGGCAGATTAAATTCACTAAGTGATGTCCTATGGTATTGAAAAGGGTAGAGAAAAACGCATGTTAGCATTTTAAACACTACTAATGGTGCTTGGCCAATTTTGATATAAGGACGGGAATGACAGTTTTCCAGGAGGCATCTCCTTTAGAACGGGGCCAGATAAAGAATCCCAGGGAACAGTTGAATGGCCTGAAGGCTTTTGTCCCAGTGGGTGCATTTCTGTAGGCAGAAAATTCAAATAAGCCTGTGGTAAACAGAGAGCAGTTAGCACTATGATATATTTTCCTGTCTACCCCTCACCTGTCCTATATCCTCAGTAATAAGGTACATGAGAGCTCTGTCATGTCAAGGGCCCAAGATAGCAGTCTTCCAGGTGGCATATAGATCTGCCAGTTGAGACTTTCAGTGGTGAATTTTGGACGTGAGCATCTTTGCCCAAGGACCCTGTTGGGTGCATTGACTTTCATTGAAAGTTGTGACAGCAGAAGCTGTCTTATTCATGATGTTTAAGTGACTTTATTGGAGAAGTGATGCAAGCTGGGGAAAGTGTTCCCAAGTACCCTTCACCCCTCCCAAAACCTGAACTTTAAGGGTCTTTTAACATCTTTCTACTTCACTTTCCTATGTGTCAAACAAGTACATGACATTTATTGCACCAAGATTAAATGAGATGGATAATGAGATTAGGTAATTGCTTACAGTGGTTCTGAAATGGTTTTTTTAATTGTACTTTTGTTTTCACAACAGTTTAGAGGTAAATAAGACACATTATCATCCTCTGTGGGTCCACTCTAGAAAAATCAAATCATGCTATTTTTTTTTTTTAAGGCACTATTATATAGAGATGGTAGCTACACTTTTAAAACAAGGTGCATATTTATTTCCTTGGTGTCCAGGGATATGTGTTTTCAGTATCTGGATCTGGATCTTCTTCCAACAGAAGAATAGAGAATGGTTCTTTAGAATCCCCTTACAGTCCAGGGCTTCTTCAACTTTCTTTTGCATGTGAATCCCCTTGAATATCCTTAAAATACAGCTAGTACCTGGGGTGGTACCTGCCACTGTGTATTTTTAATCAGCTTCCTGTGATGCTAATGGCCTTGGAGCAGCAAAACCAAGAAAGGGCACGTGCAGTGTGAGCCCATGTTTGCAGAAAGGTTGTTGCAGGAAGGGGACTCCTTCCAGGGCCTGAGAGTGTGTTCTTGTCTAACACTGGGAGATGAATTGTCCGAGGAGACACACCTGCTGACCAAGCAAGGGTCTTTACTGGGAAGGGGCGCCTGGGTGGAGAGCAGCAGGGTCAGGGAACCCAGGAGGACTGCGCTGCCGAGTGGCTTGCAGTCTCAGTTTTTGCGGCAATGGGGTTAGTTTCCTGGTTGTCTCTGACCAATCATTCTGACTCAGGGCCTCCTGGTGACACACGCATCACTCAGCCAAGATGGCTTCCAGGGAGGAGGTTTCCAGGAGGCTGGTAGGACATATGGACTTGTGTTTCCTCTCTCCTTGTAACATTTCCTGAATTATTCCAGTTGGTGGTAGTGTGTTAGTTCCACGTTCCTTCCCAGGACCTCCTGTTGTAAAATAACTCATGCAGATGGTTGCTGTCAGGTCTGGCCAGTGCGGTCAGTTTCGGTCAGTGGTTCCCCTGACAAGATCGTGAAACAACCCTTAAATACACACATTTATTAGAATTATATACATTAAAATAACCATTTTGCCTTGCTTACTTGAATTCCTTTGTCATAAAAAAAAAAGATTGATGGCTTTTGAAGAATATTTTCCTGATTCTTTTCTTTGATGATAAAGCAGACAATGAGCTCAGACTTTGCAAAAAAATGTTTTAAGTCACTGCTTCTTATTAAGGAGATGTTGACTTTAAAACTGAAATACTTTGATTGAAGTTACCAAGATCTATTTGCTAGTTTTACATTTCCTGAATTCTTACCACTGAGTTTGGGATAGGAAGGCTTACTCAGAATCCCAGCGGGCTGCAGTAAGGTGGCACTGGAAAAATTTCCCTTGTCCCTGGGACTTAAAGGGGAAAATATTATTCTCTATGTGGCGTGGTTTTTATCTTTTAAGAACATATTTCTCAGATTTTCTAAAAGATAATGATTTCTTTGAAGTAATGCCACCATAGAGTTGTCTAAAGCAGAGATATTAAAAATTAAATTTTAGGAAGGTTCAAACGCACATTTGTGTATGCTTTACCTTAACTGGAAAAAATGGGCCTTCACTGCTGCATTTCATCTTTGTCATTTACTTAATAGATGTGAATAAAGTCATTCTACCCTACAGCTGGCTCTGTTATGTAAACCCCACAGGAGTGATTAGTTTTTCAGAAACCATTCTAACTTTTTGCTCTTAGATTTCAGTAGTTTTTGTAAGCATGCGTGTGCACTTTAGTCAAGCAAAAATGATTAAAAATCTTAATTGAGGGAAGTGACCTTTGTTTTACCAGTTCTTGAATTTGATATGGTAGAACCAATATCCTTAATTTTTTTTTTCCTGTAGTTTGTTTAGAGGATTTCCATTAGGAAAAGGATGCTTGCCTAATTCTGTTGTCAGAGCTTCATCCTGGGGTGTTCTGTCCTTCACAGGAGAGGATGGCTTTGTGCTTTTTAATTAATTTTTTCTTCTTTCTTTCTTTTTAGCTGTCCTTGGTCTTTGTTGCTGTGTACGGACTTTCTCTAGTTGTGGCAATCAGGTGGTACTCTCTAGTTGTGGTGTGAAGGCTTCTTATTGCAGTGACTTCTGAGAGCTTGGGCTCTAGGGCACACAGGCTCAGTAGCTGTGGCTCCCAGACTCTAGAGTGCTAGCTCAGTAGTTGTGGTGCATGGACTTGGTTGCCCCAAGGCATGTGGAATCTTCCTGTATCAGGGATCGAACCCTTGTCCCCTGCATTGGCAGTTAGGTTATTAACCATAGGACCAGCAGGAAAGTCTAGCTTTTGATTTTTAAGTGCTATAAAAATATTCTCCAATTTAGGATGATGGGGATTTTGGAAATGCTTTGAGGAAAGTCTTCATTAACCAAACAAAATTATGAGTGACTCAGAAAGAGAAAGCATATATATTTTTGTATCATACAGGGGTTAGGAAGGAATGTTAAAAGTGTGAATAGGTGATTATTGATAAGATGGAGAGGTAACAAGTGTGAGGATCTGAGGAATTCTTACTGACCAAATGGAACCTCTGTGCTGATTGATTTTGCCTGCCGTAGTTCTGCCATTTCTGGTAGATAATCAAGACCAAACACATAGAAGAGAAAAAAAGAGAAACTGAAAGTCAAAGAGAGGCACATGACTTGCTCAGGATAGTGGTCTGCTGTCAACAGTTAGGACAAGAACCAGGCGTTTTCGCCCCCATGCTAGTGTATTTTGTATTGCTCCATCACAGTAATGGCTGTGGTGAAGGTTTTTCTTTCACTTCAACAGACCATATTTCCCACTCTTGTAATTTTATCAAACTTGCCAATTTGTCTTTACAGCTGTCTTGAAGCTCTTGTCAGTAGCTGGGAGTTGCCAGCTGAGGTGTAGATGTCTAAGCCTATTTTTTTTTTAAAGGGGGGGGGGAAAGCCCCTTTGAAAAAAAGCATCTCTTCCCTAAATGTGTCCCTAAATACTAAGAATGTTAGTATTTTTAAAAAAATCTCCAATAGGAAGATATTATAGTATCATATAATTTCCAACTGTTTGACGTACAACCCCCTTTTGTTTTTGTTTTTTAGTGTATCCTATTAAACTCTTATTTTGAGCTAATGTAAGGAACATTTTTTATTAGATATATACCTCCCATAGAATCCCTTTCAGCCTGGTTTCAAATCTCTCTTATTTACATCTCCTTTGGGCCCAGTTTGGTTTGTGTCCCTCTTAAGGTGTGGCACCCAGAGTGAATTACAGTAACTTGGGTGTTTTGTCACTACCATAGATCCCCACTTATCCATGGTTTTACATTCTGTGGTTTCATTTATCACAGTTCCACTGTGGTCCGAGACTATTAAGAGGAAAGTTCCAGAAATAAACAGTTCATAGTTTTTGAATCATGCGCTTCTCTGAGCAACACGATGGAATCTGCCGACCTGCTCTAAGTGCGCAACATCCCTCTGTACGTCGTGTCCGCCTGCTAGTCACAGTAGCAGATCAGGTCAACTGTATTCACAGTACTTGTGTTCTAGTGACCTTTATTTTACTTAATGACCCCAAACTGCAAGAGTAGTAGTGATACTGGCAGTTCAGGTTTGCCAATGAGAAGTCCCAAAGTGCTTCCTTGAAGTGAGTCCATGAGAGTTCTTGACTTGATGAGGAAAGAAAAAACTGTGTGCAGAGGTTGCTGAGATCTCTGGTAAGGTCGAATCTTCTATCCATGACATTGTGAAAAAGGAAAAAGATATCCATGCTAGTTTTGTTGTTGCATCTCAAAGTGCAAAAGTTGTGGCCACAGTGAGTGATAACTACTTAGTTAAGATGGAAAAGGCTTTAAATTTGAGCAATATGGTATTTTAAAAGAAAGGGAGACAATATTCACACAACTCTCATTACATTATATTGTTATAGTTGTTCCATTTTCTTATTAATTATTGTTAGTCTCTTACAGTGCCTACTTTATATATTAAACTTTATCATGGGTATGTACATCTAGGGAAAAACATAGTATACACAGGCCTGGGTATTACCTCCAATTTTAAGTTTCCACTGGAAGGGGGGTCTTAGCATATATCGCCTAGCAATAAGGGGGGAACTGTTATATTGCCTGGTAGAGCAGGATGCCTCCTTTTTAAATTTTTTATTGAAGCATGATTGATTTACCGTGTTGTGTGAATTTCTGTTACACAGCAAAGGGACTTGGTTATACGTGTGTCTTTATATATATATGTGTGTGTATATATATATATTCTTTTTCATATTCTTTCCCATTATGGTTTATTACAGGATAGTTAATATAGTTTCCTGTCGTTTATCTATTCCACATATACTAAATTGCAATTGCTAATCCCGTACTCCCACTCTACCCCCTACCCTCAACCACAACTGTTCTCTGAGTCTCTGAGGACACCTCCCTTCTTCTAAATCATGTGCTACATTGAATACCACCAAAACTCATTAAAATCTCTACTTCTGAGCTGAATCAGATACTTCACACTTATACCAATTTTCTGAGCATTAATTTGTTAACTTGTGCAGTGCCTTGTAGAAAGAGGTGTGCTCATTCTGTGAAGCTTAATTAGTACTAAATATGTTAGGAAGGCACATGCAAATAGCCATAGTTGTTAATTAAATAAGCAGGGAAATGTTAGGTGTAGTTCATTCCTACCTCTTGATCTCAGGTTAATAAGTAGCAAGAATAAAGGCACAGGTGGGACTGGTGTTTGGGATGGTCAAATAATCAAATTATTATTTAGTTAAGGGCAACAAGTATTTTGGTTATATTAAGCAGAGTTATGTACATATTAACAGGTTAGGCAGATTTTGAAGAATGAGAATATTGTCTAGGAAGAATCATTACTCTGCTTAGAAACAAGTTTAAGAAGGACAGGAAATCTGAAAATGTTAACCCATGTGAAGATTGTCCATTGACTTGCTTACAGAAACAAAGGAATTGATTCCATAGGGAAGGAACCACTGGCATTCACCAGCTAGTGATTAAATTCTCTACAGAATTAATTCCAAAATGCTGTATAAGCTCTGGTTGGGTATTTCTAAAGGCTAGTGTCACACTTTTTAAGGCAAGGTGAAGATGGAGGAAAGGCACTGTAGGTTAGTGAACTTGGGGCTAGGCTGTGCTGAGCTTGATTCCCTACTTGTCCAGATTTCTAGTTGAATGACGTTGGTTTATTACTTAAATCCTTTAAAATTCAATTTTCTTTATTATGTAAGATAGAGTTAATAAGACACACTTCCTAAGATTGTTAAGAGCACTAATGAGACTCTTGTGTTATAATTGTCATTGCCATGACCAGTTATTGAGGGAGAAGCAAATACTTGGCACTAAATAAAAATCAAGCCCCATATTAGATATCTTGTAGTTTGGGTGACTTTTACCTTTAATATTAGCCCATTCCTAATACCAGCACTATAAATGGAATTCATCATGTTTGCCAGAGATTTTCATTCTATAGGAGCTAACTTCATGAATTATACTTTTAAAATAGAACAGATAAGTCAGATGGTGTTAATCACATAATATTAGCTGTTGAGTTCTGTAGGACTGAGGACACTGTGGCAAGAGCCGTCCATTGACCTCTAAGATGGAAAGTATGCATTGCAACCCCAGGGACATAGCCCCTTAGGAAAGCCAACCTCACTGTTTGGTTGACTTAATTTATTTCCTATGATTTCTTTGATGATTGAATGATCACTTTTCTGCCATAATCTTGGTTTAGTGTTGAAACTGCAAGGAGATAGTACACAGTCTGTTGCCATTATACTTTGAGTTAAGTGAAAAAGACATGAAAGTGGACAAAACAAGAGGTACTGTTTTTAAATGTCTGGCAGAAATCATGAAACTCCAGGCATGAACTGTATCTATTGTCTGGCACCACTGGTTCATCCCAGAAATGAATGAATTTCTGAAATTCCATTCAAAAAGTCATGTTAATTGATACTATTTTTTTTTCACATCTTGTGCTTTTTGTAAAAAAAAGAAAATGGTAGATACAAATATATATGTATCTCGGTAATTCATTATCATACCATTTTTGACATCTGTTTTTTTGGCAGGGGTGGGGTTGAGTTCTGGAAATTCTGCTAACTGTATGAAGCATTTTGTTATAAAGTGGAAGAGAAAACTTTTAAAATACCCTTTTATAAATTTTTTTTAAACAATCGGGGTTTTTCTTTATTAAAAAATGTGTGTATGTGTAATAAAATATGGAATATACATACATTCCCCAAAAGGAGATTGTGTTGTTTTGTAACCATTAATATAGGGTACTGCTTAAGAACATACACTTTGAGCTGACAGCCTGGATTGGATCCCTAGCTTTTGCACTTAGCAGTCACGTGATTGGGTGCTTTGTTTGTCTGTGTCTCAGCTGTCTGAAGTGGTTGAGAGGATTAAATGAGCAAATAGATGGAAAATATCTGACAGTGAGTGCTCTGTAAATGTTTCTGTCACCCGCTCACTTAGTCTGTGTTTTCCTTTGCATATATTACATTGTATGACTTGATCACAACTTTGTGACCCAGCCTTACTTTGGGGATAGATGATATTTTCATTTTTTGGTTTTACTCTGTTGCAGTGTATATCCTTGTATGTACACAGATGCCTGCATTTAGTAGACCATGTCCTGGAGGTGATAGAGTGATGTATACGTTAAAACCATACAGAGAATGCTGCTCTATTTCTTTTTCTAAGTGCAGACCAGAGTTTAAATCCCAAGCTACTTACTAGCTATGTGATGTTTGGTGAGTTATTTAACCTTTCAGGACCTGTTTCCTCTTTGATAAAGTAAGTAGAACCAATAGTATCTACTTCAATACTGTTTATAAGGATTATATGAAAAAAGCATGTAAAACACTTAGGGAAGTGGTTGGGCCATTATAAACACATCAGACATGATGTAACCAAAGGAACAAATAGAAACAGGATCATTTTTGTTAATGATAGCATTCTTGCTTCCCCAGAGTCCCGTTCACGATTCTCCAGTAGATGAATAATGAAGAATGAGTGGTTCACTACTTTCATGGGATTATTATAAAGTAGAATAATGATGGTGTCTGTCTGAGAGCTTGTGCATTTTTGCTTTTTTTTTCTTCCCCTTTCTACTCTTTGTTACCTCACCATCCATCTGCTCTGCAATACTGAGATTTCTAAAAGAGGCTAGTTTTTGGAGAATGAATAGGTACTTTGAAAGTACCTCTGCTGCAAAGATCTCTTTTCCATCATCAGAGAGGTCTGTACAAAATTTCTGATTTGGAGAAGAGCAAAATGGATTTTCAAGGAGGTGCTGATGGAACCCCTTCCCAGGATACGTTTGTGGTTTTTGTTGGAAAGGAAAAAGTGAAACCAGTTGAGCTGTGATTGTTCACGGATTGCCTGCCTGAAAGGACCTGGGCATTTGAAGTGGTTTTTACCTGTTGAAATGCAGTTATTCTGGAGTATGTGAATGCTGGATACAGGAGACTGAGTTACAGAAAGAAGAGAGGAAAAGTGTTTGCCCTCACTGCCCTGTGGCCTCCTGAAACTTTGTGGGTTTGTATCACCATCTGCTCTTGAGAGGCTTGGATCTTCAAGGGTTAAACAGTCCTCACTTTGTGTCCATTGAGTCCTGTGTACAAACAAGATGAAAAATGCAACTCTTCATCTTGTCAAGGCCATTTTTCATTTCTTGCAGCAGCTGACTTGTTTTCACAAACACCTGGAAGTCCAGCAGTCCTCCCGGTGGAGGGCAAATAAAACCAATCTCATTCCCTACAAGACCCGTCAGTTTTACCTGCAGCCATCACAGCCTCTCTTTGCTGTGATTGCCATGAAATTGTGCATTCCAGACTCATTCTTGGCTGGTTAATGAGGAGCAGGCCCGCTGACAGAATAAAGACTTCTTTTGCGGCATTGTGCATTCAGTTTGCGGCTTGTTTGAAACAAAATTGTTCTCTCCTCTTAATCTTTCTGCCTTTGCCACTATAGACAAGAGACAGACATAAAAGCATTTGGAGAGGTTAGGAATGAAACCTCATGTAATTACTGTAGGAAAAGGCTTAACAGTGTTGGGATTTGGTATTCTGTTGTAGTTCTTTAGAGTCCTTACTTGACAAGATTACGCCTAGGACTATTGGGAGATGATTTATTCTTCATAGAAATGTCTATAACGGTGTTCTTAAATTTACTCTATTTGCCTTCTCTGGCTGTGTTGGTATCTCCAGTTACAGTCTTGAGTTGAATAATTATTCCTCTGAATTTGATGATCATATGGTAAAGTTGTATAGGTTTATGATGCCTGAAGGCTGTTTTCCCCCAAATATCCCATCTTTTCCCTTCTACATCTCAGGGACACTCTGGAAATTGGACTTGCTTGATCAGTCAAGATTGAGGGTTTAAAATAACATATGTTATTTTACTTTATCTGCTATGTGGAAAGGCTCCATCTTTTCCTTCTTCAATATCTGCCTTTTTCAGGGATCCTCGATTGTGCCTTTAGGTCTTCTGTCAGTATACACTAAATATGTTTAATGACAAGCAAACTTACTGCACTCAAATACGATTTCCCACCTACCTCAATACCTTATTTCAAAGATGTGTTTCCAGAAGCTTCCCTCTACAGGCCAGCTCAGGCATGTAGTTTCTCTTCATGGTTTTGAGGTGAAGCTTGTGTGTTGAAATTTTAGGTTCATGAGAAATTTCTCAGCCTTGGTTTCACTGTTCCTCCTTTTTTTTCTTTTACCCCTCACCATGCCTCATGTGTAATGCAAGATCATAGTTCCCTTCTCAGGGATTGAACCCGCACCCCATGCAGTGGAAGCCTGGAGTCCTAACCACTGGATCTCCAGGGAAATCCCCACTGTTGCTCTATTTTACAACAGGGTGTGGGTTGGCTAAGGACTTAGACTTTGAAGCCTGACAGCCTGGGCTCAAATTTCAGCTCTGTTGCTTCCCAACTGTGTGACCTTGAGCAAGTTTCTTAACCTCTCTTGATGACCAGTTTCTTCCTTTTTCAAAGGGGATGGTAATAGTAACTATCTCATAGTATAGTGTTTGGCATGTAGTACACCATCATTAAATGTTTGCAATTATTAATCAGTAGACATTCAAAACTGTCAGCCTGCTGTGAGCTTGGTCTTATGGATGATGATGGTGTTGATGACAGTCTTTGTGATGATAACAAAAAGCAACATCGGTAGTGATGGCTAGCATTTGTTCTACATGTACTATATGTTAAGAGTTCAACATATGCTTTTTCATTTCAATCTCAGAATAGTTCTGTGAGGGAGAGCTACTGTGGTCATGTCCATATTTGACAAGAAAGCTGAATTGTTACCAGTATTATGTAACTTTCTACTGATCAGAGCTAGAAAGTCATAGAGCCAGGATTTGAATCTGGGTTGTCTGATTTGAGCTGGGCTTGAGTTTTAATTTCAGTGCCACATCAGCCATATAAAAATGAGCCTCATTTTGAGTCTGTTTGACCTATCCCTTTCAATAAGGAGATTAGATTCAGATCAATTTTATTGGACAAAGATATTTATGATAGGTGCTGCTTATGGTGGCTTTCCTCTCCTGCTGTTGGGTTGCTTGCTTAAATGTTATTCTGTAATTACACACTTGGTCTGGAGTCCCACTTCACGCAAAGAACAATAGCAGCTGTTTGTTCTTCTGAGAGCTTGTCCTGTGCCAAGTACAGATTTTTTTTCCAAGTGTTTCACGAGTGCCTTTCTTGGGTACAAGCTCCGCATGAAAGAAAAAAGCAGTGAGACAGACTGTCCAATATGTGGAAAGTTTTGAGTATAATAAAATCAGCTGTTACATCTTTAAAGACAATGAATACCTTTCTTTCCCTCTCTTCCTTGGTTTTGTTAGTTTTAGTCTGCCCTAGTCTTGACTTGGGAAGGTGATTAGTTTAACAATGTGTGGCTTTCTTGTTTTCCTTTTTTTGGGTGTGTGTGTGTGTGTGTGTGTGTTCCTCTCTGTGCCTCTTTGACAGACTCAACTAGGAGTGAGAGATTTATCTCCCAGAGGGTCAGTGCACTCTTGAAGTCAGCAAGTGTCCTTTTTTTTTGGGTTTGAACCACTTAATTAGGCTCTAGGATTTCAGGTGCCTTTAAGCTGTGTGTAACGCACTGAGGTATCACAGAAATGGGCCTCTCATGTTAGCTCTTCCTTGGAGAAGTTCTTGGCAAGAGAAGAAATACTCCTAAATGTCTCCCTGGAGCAGAATGTCTTTCAGTATTTTTCAGAGGAAATTAGGTGCTTCATTTAGTTAAAATTAAAGTATGTCTTACTTTCTATATCAGAAGATGGAAATCTTAACTTTTAAACCAGAGAAAGCAGAAATGAGTATTTTTTTCTTTTTAATTTCTTTAAGGATTCATTTTAGAGTTCCAGTTTAATGAATCAAATTGTAAAGAAGCTGTCAGAGAAACCTCAAACTGAAGTTGTTATTTGTCCCTACATCTTCTGAGAAGATGGTTTAAGCAACTAAGAAGTTATGGTTTTATTTATAGAAATTTAATTTGCACTATATTTTAAAAAATCAACTGGTTATATAGCTACAGTAGAGTTCCTTTGTTTTCATGTTCGGAAAATCTCTTTTCTGTAAATGCCCTCCAAAATGGTTATAAGTCAATGGTTATAAGTCACTTAATGGTTTTAAGTCACTTATTTATGAAAAAGAGTCCATATAGATAATCAAATATAGTTTTTTCTCCAGGTTTCTGGTTAAAAATATTAGCTAATAGAAATCTACATAATTTGGGAAAGGCTTTTGAATGATTTTGTAAACTTTGCATTCAAAACTGTAATAACCTGAGGCTGTGATATATTACAGGATTCTGAAGTATATTTTAAGTGTCTGAAAGCAAATTATTTCTTCATAGTTTTAGAGCTATTTTCTTGAACTGAAAAACTTCCAAACTTCTCTGTCTATGTAAAAGTTCAAATATTAAGTTCCAAAGGAATTCTGTTTTTTATCAAGGTTAGGTAACAGTTAAATAGAGTCACCATCTTAGCAAATACTTAATAGGTAAGTAGTTAACTCTTTCTTATGATGGTATGTTTGTGGGTGTTACTTTTAATCAAGACTGAAGCATAGACACTATATAGCTTTCACTTTAGCTCTCTTCTCTGAGTACAGTGCACTGATAATAAGAATGTCTGCCATTAACCTAACACAGAATGTGTCACTTGGGAATATTACCATAATTTTCCATACATGTAGTTTATAGGAAAAAGACTGCCACCATATTTCACGTCGGAGCGTGTCCAGTGCGCAAAGGGCATGTTTCAGGATGTCCAGATACTATGAAAGGCTTGTTGTTGTGGATACCTCTGCAAATAGCAGGCGCTGTACTCACCCTGTCCACTCCCAGAGCAGTGTTGCATTTAAAGAAGCATAGTCCCATGTGAATTTTGATCTTCACTCATGTTTTTACAAAGAACCCAGGTGGTACTTGTAAAGAATTCGCCCGCCAATGCTGGAGATTTAAGAGATGCAGGTTTGACTCTGGGTGGGGAAGATCCCCTGGAGGAGGGCATGGCAACCCACTCCAGTGTTCTTGCCTGGAGAATCCCATGGATGGAGGATTCTGGTGGCTTACAATCCATGGGGTCGCAAAGAATCAGAAACAACTGAAGCAACTTCACATGCATGCATGTTTTTACAAGATATTGAAGGTGGTGCAAAACCACTGACTGCATGACAGCTCTTACTGAAATTTTCTCGCAGCTCTTTTCTCCTGCTACTCAGCACTTGAGAACTTTGCTTTCACTTACACCATCATGTACCGCCATTCAGTTCCTTAGCTGTGCTGCCCAGAAATGTGTACAGTTTCTTCCTAACAGACCCTGTTTCCCCAGTGATAGGCAGCCTCCATTCTCACTCTGATGTGGAAACTCACCAGATTGTCCCTTTCCTTTTCATCCAGTGGGAGTCAGAGAGGTGACTCAGCTGCGAAAGAGAAGAAGAAATCCATGAATTCTCCTATATTAGTGTTTTCATCACCTGCATATTGTGTCGTTGTTCCCAGATTCAGAGTATCTTTGGATATTCAGAATATCTTTGGATTATTTCATTGTGAAAGTTGAAAGTATTTTAGAAATTTAAGGTGAGAGCTTATTCATAAGTGGAGAAGTAAAAATGGTAATGCTGTATGAATGTAACATGTAAGAGATCAGAAAGGACAGATTTTGAATTATCCAGGTTCAAAGGTGATTCATTATTTGTATTACAACATAGTAATGCAGAAAGTTGCCTCCGGGATAACAGTTTCCTCGAATGGGCACTATTTGAAATAAGTTGGCGCAGGGTTAATGAGATTTTATTTTAATAATTATGGTAACTTTGAAGAATAGCTGTTGCCTTAATTTTTTTCTACACTTGCTTGATTGTGGTAAGTTAATTTCATTATTCACATGAGAAAATATTAAAGCATTATGCTAACCTTTCTGTAGACCATCAATATATATAGACATATCCTTGGGTCTCATTTACATGTTTAGAAGATATTTATTTTGTATGCTTATATGCCTACCATCCTCATGCTGAATTCCATCAAATACGGTTTGAAAGAAATTAATTCTAATATTGCCCACACTCTTTCCCTGCCTCCTCTCCAACTCTGCTCAAAATAGTGATTTTTATTTCAAATAAACTCCCACGTGTTTGTGTAAATGTGCTACTCTTAAAGACTGCAGGTATAGGGTACAAGAATATGGGCTGCATCTGGTCAGAAATAACCATGAGCCCAGACAAGTCAATTAAATTTTCTAAGTTCTTTCCTTAATTGTCAAAAGGAGAGAACTACCTTCTTGGGTGAATTATTTAAGCATTCATTGAGAGAACATGTAAATTGGTATAGCTACTGTGAAAAATGTTGAAGAGGTTCCTCAAAAAATTAGAAATAGAACTACCGTAGAATCTAACAGTTCAAATATATCTCAAGGAAATGAAATCACTATCTCAAAGAGTTATTTGCATCCCCCTCCCCACCATGTTCATAGAAAAGTATTATTTGTGATAGCCAAGACACAGAAGCAACCTAAGTTTCCATCAGCAGATGACTGGAAGAAGAAAATGTGGTGTATGCATATACAATGAAATACTGTTCAGTTATAAAAAGGAAACTATGATTTGTGACAACAGAGATAGGCCTCGATGCTACCTGGAAAGATAAATATTATATGATCTCACTTATATATGAGAACTCATAGAAGCAAAGTCAAAATTGGTGTTTGCCAAAACCTGGGGGTGGGGGTGGGAATGGGGTGGGGTGGAAATGAGTGAAAAAATTGAAATATTCTAAATATGTTGTGTTTTGGGGGATAGTAGGTGTTGAACTGGTCCTTATTCTACCCTCCTTTAATTGGAAGGTACTCAGATCTTTTAAACATGGAAAATAGTAATTAACTGATATGTTCTCCAAATGGATTTAACCTCCAAGATAATGTTCAAATCTGTTGATTAGGAGTTTGCCATGTGTTTATCTGTAACTTGGCATATTTGGTTTCAAATAATGAGAAGATAGAATTTGAAACCTAATAGCGCTTTTCCAAAGTTTTACTTTGTTTAGCTTCCTGGAACTAACACTGCCTTTGGGGGGTAAAACTGGTTTATATAAAGCTGTTTTCCTTAAGGTATTTCCTTTCACAGTAACACCACTAAGAAGGTAGACTCAACAATAAAATTACATCATAAAATACAGTTAATAAAATACTTGTCTTGGAAACGTGTGAAATAACTTCCTTATTACTCTTGAAAAAATGATGATGAGGGTAGAAATCTGGAGACTAAAACAAGTGAGTAAGCATCAAATTGGTTGAAGACGTTTTTGAGTGTCCTTAATGTTAATAAGTCTTTGATAGATTTTTTAAATAGTTAACTGTTTCATTTTGTCACCAATTAGCTGTTTATTTTTTTTCCTTCTTGCAACTGTCACTTGAATAGAGATAGAAATTAATTTTTAATATGTCATTGTTTTTACATCAGATACTGGCATATTTGCTTGATTTACTCTTTGTTGTAATGATCAAAATTCTGCCTCTCATCGGTAAGTAGGAAATAACAGTTTTGCTTTTATGCCTTCAAATAATTGATAAAATGTTAGTTTTTCCTGCAGGAGCCATCATGTGTTAGATTTCAAGTCAATAGTAGATGGGTTAGGAAGGAGAAGTAAGGTTTTCTAGGAGAAATTTTGGAAAAACAATGAGAAGGATTTTGTGTGATTATAGCTGACGTTGAGGGCAAACGAACTTGCTTCTTCTGTAAGACTTTGTGTCCTTGAAAACTTGCCTGCATCCACGTGGTCTGCTAACAGGATTGCTGCTGAAGCAAGTCAAGGTAATTAGGTATCAAGGAGGGGAGAGCTATTATGATTTGTTAAATGGAGCTAGGCAGGCCAAAAGTGGGATGAGGAACTAGGCTTAGCGGAGCCCAGCTAAAGTTTGGTCTAAGAGAGAGTCTTTGTCAATACACAGCGATACAGGAAGGCCTGTCCCTTTAGTAGCTTGGCTCTTTCTGGGTGCTTAAAAATCATACTTCTGAGATTGCACTTATATCTTTACGAAATCATTTGTGAAATTTTATGGAGAGGAACCATTTTAGATTAATTATGTGATTCATTTTGACTTTAAATTTTCTTTATGTGATGGGTTGCCATTTGTAAAGCACTTTCTTATACATTATTTCATTTATGCCTCACAAGAAACCTAAGTAGGCATCTTAAAGGCAAAAATTAAAGCTTAAAGAGATTAAGTGACTTGGCTGACATCATATTAAAGTAAACCACAAAACCTGAGGTTTGAGTCTCGATCTTCAAAATACCTTTAGGTATCTTTAGAAACAGCTTTAAAGGTAAATACCTTTAAAAATTTCTTCCATAAGAAATTCTGTGTTTGTAAAAGACTGAACAGAACAAAGAAGGAAATTTAAAAAATTAGTGATCAAGTCTTTCAATTATTCTATTTTCTTTTAAGCTATAAAATGTTACATGAACTTAGTTGTAGAATTTGTATATATTTCAATGGAGAAAAATGTTTATAGGTGCATATACAATTCACATGAACATATATTCTTACAATACCTACTGTCCACATTTGCCTCAGTGATACTTACAAGGAACATTCTTCAGTGACATTTGGAAATCACTTTTGTCATTGGTGTCTTTTTCCTAAGGCCACTATTAAATGACACAATTGTTGTCTTGTCCTCTTGGTAAGAAGTACTGCTAGCGTCTAGGAAGTGTTTTTTAGAAAGCAGCTTATCAGAATTGTGTAGTACAGTGCCCTTTTCTCTAAAGGTTAGTGCGACATCATAATCTGAGATTGAAAAGAGACATCAAAGTAGACAAGGAGAGACACTGTTTGCTCTTTGAAGCTGACCCTGCCACACAATGAAACCGCTCTGACCTGACTGATGCTGCAAACATCTCATTCCTTCTCTCTCTCTGTGTTAATAACCCGTTGCCCAGCAGGGGGCGGGACAGTTTCTTTCTTTGTGAGAAGAGGGCAGCTGAAGGCTCCTTACTTGTACTTCAGGGAGTCTCAGGGCTAAGGGCAGAAATGTAATTGACACTTTTCTCCTCTTCTAAATGCAGGACTAGCTATATCATTTTAAGCAAATATTTTATCCAGATAATTATAGCTTACAACCATTAGGCATTTGCTCTGTGCCAGGCACTGTGCACATAATTAATATATTAGCTGGGTAAATTCTCTTAAGATTTATGACTTTATTTTTAATACCTGTTTTAAAGATGAATAAAGTGAGGTTCTGAGAGGTTAAATAGCTTGCCCACTGCATCTTTTTTTTAAAACTGGCATTGAGTCATTTGTAAGTCATTTGTTGATTTACAGTATTAAGGGTTTCAGATGTGTATCTCAGTGATTTGCAATTTTTAAGTTATACTCCATTTATAGTTATTATAATATATGGGCTGTATTCCCCATGCAATACAGCGTGTCCTGGTAGCGTATTTATTTATTTTATACATAGCGATTTCTACCTCTTAATCCTCTGCCCTGTCTTGTTCCTCCTTCCTTCCCGCTCCCTACTGGCAACCTCTAGTTTGTTTTCTGTATCTGTGAGTTTGTTTCCTTTTTGTTATATTCACTGTTGTGTTTTGATTGCATCTTATATAAAGAAAGGTTCAGAGATTTTTTATAAGCTACTTCTTCTTTGGTAACTTATTTCAGTATCCAAAGACACTTCCTGTTGTAAAACTCTTTCTTTGGCTACAAAAATTCCAAGTAGTATTTTATTTCTTATGTTCCTTGAGAACAGTTGAATATGTAGCAGCCCATCCTTCAAGGTCTGCCTCCTTTCCCCTTGTGGCTTTCAAATTTCAGTGTTTGTAAAATTCTTTGGGGGAGCTTGTGAAAATTTCGTATTCCTGTGACCTGAAGATACCAATGAAATGAATCTGATTTGAGTTCTAAAGTGTACTTTTTTTTTTTTTCCCCCCAAACAAATATCTCAAGTGAGAGAGTGCTAGATTCTCCCTTGGCCACGTTTGGAGAAATTCTAATCTAAATAGCAAATTTTGAACTTAAGTCTGATTCTCAGAGTCACTAATGACATTAAATAGGTTGTCTAAATGTATATAAACCAGTATTTGTGAAATAAATCTCAATTTAGAGGACCTATGTTGTGCGATCTTTTATAAAATTTGTGAGTTCATCTTCTTCATTCATCTCGTTTGTTAATGCCAGATTTTGTCTTAGAGGGAGATGCATCTCTACATGAAAAGCATTATTAAAGATTTCTTTCCTACCTCT
Organism: Muntiacus reevesi; assembly: GCF_963930625.1. Classification (NCBI taxonomy): domain Eukaryota; kingdom Metazoa; phylum Chordata; class Mammalia; order Artiodactyla; family Cervidae; genus Muntiacus; species Muntiacus reevesi. The sequence continues at coordinate 94,185,731 of NC_089252.1, forward strand.
CTGCTTATAAATCCCAGCTCCTCAGTCACTTTTTAAAAAGTCTGTTCTCCCAACCCCTTTGTGACATGTGCACCTCCCTTTTGAAGTCTCAGGTTTCACATATTTCCATCCCTGTCTCCATTAGCACACTTGGCAGAATTACAGGATGCTTCCTCTATGGTCGCCGACCATCATTTTACTGATTACCTACTCGTCTTCTTCTCCTGTTTGCCTGAGGGCTTCAATTTTCTGATTTTAATTTGTGGCATGTATCTAAGCTTTAGCAGCAACTGGACCCCATCCTGTTCTGCCTGCCCTTAACCAGAGTTTTGCCTCCCAGGAAGTTGGATTTTCCTCATTTGCGCTGTAGTGTTTCTGACCCGTCTTCCATTGCATCATTATTTTGACTTTAAATCCTACCCTCAAGGTTATGGAGCCTGGTGGAAAGAGGATGCTCTGTTTGTATCACCTGGACTTTGCCGGAGGAGGTTCAAACAAAATATGTGTTTTAGAATAAAGATTCCAGAACATGGCTGGAGGCCTCCCCTTTGTTTGCTTGGCCATGATTTGATTCTGTAATATCAGCTCTTTCTGAATATAACTTTCAACTTCACTCACATGATAAATGATTAGCCCACAGCACCGTGTAATAGCTGATTTTGGTCTATGTTTTACATAGAACAGAATCAAATTCATCTTTATTTGTCCTGATGCTCAGTTACAAGGAGAGCTCCAATAATAGTAGTAACAACAGTTATTATGAATCACATTTTTCAGATACTTCCAGGATTTCCTTTCATTTCATGTTCCTCACAATCTTGGCTACAGTTTGCTGGCCACCACCAAATGCCTTCCACTCCTGTGTGACCAAGTCTTAGATGCCTGTCAGCTCTTCGACTAGAGAGAGTTGGCTGTTCGTGCTGTTTTCCTCTCTTTAATTTTGTGCATCCTGTCATTTGCAGAGTCCTGGGCTTCCCTGGTGACTCAGATGGTAAAGAATCTGCCTACAACTCAGGAGACCTGAGTTTGATCCCTGGGTCAGAAAGATCCCCTGAAGACGGGATTGGCAACCCACTCCAGGATTCTTGCCTAGAGAATTCCGTGGAGAGAGAGCCTAATGGGCTATAGTCCATGGGGTCTCAAAGAGTTGGACATCACTAAGCAACTAACACTTCCACTTCATTTTCATCAGTGGTATTCCAAAATATCTCTGTATCCATCCATCTCCTTCTATCAAACTGTTCCTAACTGGCTAGGTTGAGGATGCCAATCACTCCCACTGTCATCACTCCTCTGTCTTCTCCAGCGTTTAGTTTAATCCCCTTTCCCAGAGTTGCTTTGGGATCCTGTGTTGCTTCTGCCTTTTGTACATGTATTCCCCCAAGTTTCAACATGGTTGGGCCTTTCATTTCCTTACCTGACCAAATACTACTTGTTAACCAGACCTCAATTTTGACACATCTCCTCCAGAAAGATATGTTCTTCTTGTTGTCCTTCCTTTGGGTGCCTATAGCATCCTTTCCTTATCTTTTAACATATATCAGACTCTATAATTCTGGTCTTTTTTTTTTTTTTTTTAAATATCAGTTCATCAACTTGATCACCAGGTCCTGGATGTCAGGTCTGACACACAGTTGGCATTTAATAAAGGTCAGTTGAAAGAATGAATGGACAGCTGAACCTAGCTTGTCCTGTACTGAGTAGTAGTACAAAGCAATAGCTATAAATTTACGTCATTCGGTGTCTGAAAATTGCATATCTTTAATTGCCTTTCCCTAGCATCCTGCATTCTCTGGGGGTTACTGCTCAGTTTTTAAAAACCCTAACCCACAAGAGAGCTCAAAGATCTAAAGGCTCACATCCTGCCCCCAGCTTTACGTTAATCATGTCCAGAAGATATGAACTTGAGAATTGGAATGTCTGTACAGACCCTGCCTAAGTTTCCTTCTCTTTGCCACAGGAGAAAGTGACTTTAGTCACTTTGGTCTGTGATGAATTTTCAAGTTACCTGGTATATATTAAAACAACAAAATCTTAATTATTCTAATCTTGATAAGAGCGGACCTGAGAAGTCTTTTTTTTTTTTTTTCTGAGAAGTCTTAATATCTAAATTCTGCTACTATGGTGCCTACAAGGATTGGCTGTAGCTTGATTGTCTCTGAGGCTTTTTGTCTTCATAGTCCCTGTTAGCTGTCATTAGAGAGAGGAGGTGTTCTGTTTCAGGCAGTCATGCTGGGAAGCATTTGTCTTGTCCATAGCATTCTTCAGAGTCACAGCTTAGTTCTAGTCACCATCACCTCTCATCCTGGTTGCCCAGCAGTCTGTTTACAGGTTTCTCTGCCCACCTCCTTCAGTAGCTTCAATTCTTCTTTTTTATAGGTCAGTGGTTCTCAAACCATTTGATTTCAGCATTCTTAATCCCCCCTCTTTCTTTTGTAAGGAATAATTGGCTTACAGTATTATTTTCAGGGGTACAACATAGTGATTCAAAATGTTTATAGATTATACTCCATTTATAGTTATAAAATGTTGGCTACATTCTCTGTGCTGTACAATATGTCTATGTTGCTTGTGTATATATAATAGTTTCTGCTTATTAATCCTCCACCTCTATCTTGCCCTTTTCCCTCTTTCCTCTCCCCACTGGTAACCTCTAACTTGTTCTCTGTCTGTGAGTCTGTTTCTTTTTTCTTACATTCATTCAGTTTAGTTCACTCAGTCATGTCTGACTCTTTGTGATTCCATGGATTTCAGCATACCAGGCTTCCCTGTCCTTCACCAACTCCTGTAGCTTGCTCAAACTCATGTCCATCAAGTTGGTGATGCCATCCAACCATCTCATCCTCTGTCATCCCCTTCTCTTGCCCTTAGTCTTTCCCAGCATCAGGGTCTTTTCCAGTGAGTCACTTCTTCACATCAGGTAGCCAAAGTATTAGAGCTGTAGCTTCAGCATTAATCCTTCCAGTGAATATTCAGGACTGATTTCCTTTAGGATGGACTGGTTGGATCTCCTTGCAGTCCAAGGGACTCCCAAGAGTCTTCTCCAACACCATAGTTCAAATGCATCAATTCTTTGGTGCTCAGCTTTCTTTATGGTCCAACTCTCATATCCATACATGACTACTGGAAAAGTCATAGCTTTGACTAAACGGACTTTTGTCAGCAAAGTAATGTGTCTGCTTTTTAATATGCTGTCTAGTTTGATTATGTATATGCAGTCTAGGTTGGCTTACATTCATAAGTTTTATTTTTAAGGTTCCAAATATACATGATAACCTATAGTAACTATCTTTCTCTGACTTACTTCACTAAGCATAGTATACTGTAATTCCATCCATGTTGTTGCAAATGGCAAAATTTCATTTTAATGGCTGAGTAATATTCCAAAGAATGTGTGTGTGTGTGTAACGTCTTTGTCTATTCATCTGGTGATGGACACGTAGGTTGTTTCCATGTCTTGGCTATCATAAATACTGCTGTTGTGAATACTAGGTGTATGTGTCTTTCTGAATTAGTGTTTTTGTTTTCTTCAGATATATATACCCAGCAGTGTATTACTAGATCATATGGTAGTTCTATTTTTAGTTTTGTGAAGAATCTTCATACTTTTTTCCACAGTGGTTTCACCAATTTATGTTTCCACCAACAGTGTTCAAGGGTTCCTTTTTTTCCACATCTTTGCCAATATTTGTTATTTGTGTTTCTCTTGATGATAGCCATTCTGACAGGTGTGAACTGGTATGTTATTGTGGTTTTTATTTGCATTTCTCTGATGATTAATGATGTTGAACATCTCTTCACATGTCTGTTGATCATCTGTATATCTTCTTTGGAAAAGATAGCTATTTAGATCTTTTGTCCATTTTTTTAGTCAGGTTGTTTGTTATTTTGATGTTGAGTTGTATGAGCTGTTTATACACTTTGATTATTTACTCCTTCCCAGTCATATCATTTACAAATATTTTCTCCCATTCAGTAGTTTATCTTTTTGTCTTGTTGTTGACATCCTTTGCTGTGCCAAAGCTTTTAAGTTTAATTAGGTCCTATTTGTTTCTGTTTTCTTTGCCTTAGGAGACAGATATTTTAAAAAAAAATTGCTGCAATTTATGTCAAAGAGCATTTTACTTTTTTTTTTTTTTTTCTCTTCTTCTAGGAGTTTCACAATTTCTAGTATTACATTTAGGTCTTTTATCCATTTTAAGTTTATTTTTTCATATGGTATGTGAATTTCTCTCTTTTTAATAGACTTTAGTTTTTAGAGCAGCTTTGGGTTTACTGAAAAATTGCACAGAAAATATATAGAGTTCCCACATATCCTTTTCCCTTTTACCTCATAGTTTCTCTTATTAATAACTTCTTGCGTTGCTGCTGTACAGTTGCTAAGTCATGTCCACTTCTGTATTTTTGTACAATTTTTCTGTAAACCCAAAGCTGCTCTAAAGATCTCTTGTGTTAGTGTGTATTTTTCTTAGCCTTGATGAACCAATGTCAATATATTACTTAATCAAAGTCCGTAGTTTACTTTTTTCAACTCATAAATATATTTGAGAATGCAGAAAGGCTTTGTTTCTTATGTAGTCACCTTTATAGAAGTTAAAACTGAGAAATTAAAAAATATGTATGTAGCAATGATATTCTTTTATATTTTTATCTGTTTCTTTCTGGTCTGATTTAATAGAATACAGTTGCTTTCTCGTGATTGATTCTGCCTTCATTCAGTTGTGATGCCACTAGTCACATAGGCTCTGGAAAACACCACAGTATACTTTAAAAAAACTGAGAGTGAAAAGGGTATATATGTGTTAGTATTATTAGGAAATGGTTTGAGCTTGCCAATCCTCTGAAAGGGCCTGGAGAATCCTCCTGGGTCCCCTGACCACACTTTGAGAACCACTTTCACCCACCTATGTGATGCTTTCTTTAAGCCCTAATAATCCTTTAGGTCTCAGTTTTAGATGTGTATAATCAAAGAGGTGCTTTCTCACCCAATACTACAGCTCCTTATTGTGCCATCATATCACGCACACTTACTTACATTAAAGCATCTGTATTTAACTACCAAATTCTAAGGTCCCTGAGGGCAGGGACTGGAGCTTCATTCACTATTGTATTATGCATTCCTAGCGCACATGTTCTGATTATACTTACTGTATCCATTATTGAGTAGCCAGAAGTAAAAACTAATACAATAATTTTTTTAGGAATTTACTAGTAACAAGGAAAAAGACTTTAACATCTTTTATTTCTACATTAGTATCTAAAGTCCTTAATGGCTGGCATCATGCTTTTTCCCCGTGTATCATCAGTGGACATAGTTTGTGTTCAGTACCTGTTGTACTGAGTGAATGGATGGATATTCAACTAGTGAATAGGTGAATTCAGGGATTAGGTGGGATTTTGAGTGAGAGTGGAGGACTTATTGTGTAATTATTGTGTCCTGGAAATAACTAACTGTCCCGTTAATAATATAATTGCTGTCAATTCTGAGTTATGTTTGATGCAATGGTTTCATATATTTGTGTTAGGAGCACTTATCAAATATACATTCTAGATGGAAACATTTCCATCAAAACAGTCTTGAGTTGGTGGGAACAATGCGCTTTGAATTAAGACTTCGATATCCCCTTGCCTTTGACAGTCTTCCATGAGAAGAAGAAATAATTGATTAAACATGTGGCTTAAATGACTAAGAAAGACATAAAATTAGGCCAATTGAATTTTAACTTGTGTTATGTGTTTATGTTTTTCAGGTAAGGAGTTATATTTGGTTCTGCCTGGTTTTCTAAGGAACCTGACAGATGCTGTCTTCTTGTGTTCATTTGTACCCTGCCAAGTCATGCAAAATATGCTTGCCTGCAAAATTAGGGCTTCAATTGTAAGTAAAATGCTCTGTGCTTTTGTCAGTGGAGTGGATCTGGAGGTAAGAGCTCTGCAAGACACTCTGCGTTGTATTTGCTCTCTGTTAGGCTGATGTCAGAGTGCCAGTCAGATTAATAACCCCTGATCATAAGCTCCTTTCCCTACACTAATGTGTAAACCGTCTGTCCTCTGTACCGTTCCTGCTATATTCTTCCTGCTTGGGGCGGCTTCCTTCTTCTCTTCTGCTTCATTGTTTATCACTCATTATTAAAACTCAAAGCCTGATGATTTCCTATATATAACATTTCCACTGTAATAAAAAATTCAAATATGCAAATACAAATTTAAAAATATTTTCAGTTGTAGAGGAACCTCGAAAACATTGTGGTACTTGAAAGAAACCAGAGAAAACTTGAAATCTAAGTGCAGGTAACCTGGCCATGAACAAGCAGTTATAAGCATTTTCCAAAGTAAGCTCTATTGGACATTCCCTGGTAGTGCAGTGGTTAGGACTGTGCAGTCTCATTGCTGAGGGCCAGGGTTCAATCCCTGGTCAGGGAACTAAAATCCCACAAGCGCATGCTCCAGCCAAAAACCGAACAAACGAAACAAAATCAGCTAGCTCTTCTTTCTTATGTCAGTGGATGCTCGACAGACATGCTTTTGCCCTTTCCTCAAAACTGATTTGTAATATAATAGATCACTTTACTAGAATTCTAATGAAGGAGGGTGTAGTCTCATATTTTAAGAAGGAAAAGGACAGAGCTTGCACACAATAGTGGAGTCTTGGTGAATATGTGTCTATCTACGTGTAAATGAATTCTCCTCAGGCTTTCTTTTCTTCTATTAAAATGTATCCCATTCAAGATTAGAGAATCAACACAGGGAAATGAATATATTATAAAAATACAACAGGGACAGAGAAAAATACACATTTTCACAAAAGCCTTAATGAAATGCATTGAAATGTTTTTTAGCATTTTTAAATACTGTTGGAAACAGGTTTGCTTCAGAAACATTTATCTTGGTTGATTTATAAGTGAGATGGTGGAGAAAGAATAACTGGAGAAACTGTTTGGGATCTTCTGGACTATCTTATCATTGTGTATAATGGTACCAGGCATATAGTAGGAACTTGATATGCAGCTAGATGAATGAAGGGATTTTTGAAAGGGCAGAACTTTTTAACATTAGACTATGAATGTTATCACCACAGGAACAAAGATATATTTTAACACATGATCTCAGGGAAATTGGAGAGGTGATCATGGAATGGTATGACTCCTGTTTGTATTGTTATGAGCATCTAGCAATAAGGACTCTGTGCTGATGCCTTTGTAGATAGAAAGCAGACAGCATTGCTGTTCCTAGAGATTGATAAAATAGGGCTTGTTTTACCCTACCTCCTATTACCCCCTTCAAAAGCTAAGTATCCTGTTTTCAGGCTTGTATGTGGGCAGATGTTTCAGTTTGTTTACAAACATTTCCCAGACATATTGTCGATCAGCAGGTCCTCAGTTAACATGCAGTTTCTTAAGTCTGTTTTCTGTGTTCTGGTTGTATGACAAATGCTATAAGGTTTTGTAGATGCAGGGACAGAGAAGTTTACCAACTCAGCAGAGTCCAGAGAAACCTCATAAGGAGCCTGAGGACGAAGTGTACAGCGTGGAATTCATTAAAAGGGCGAGAGCACAGGAAGCAGTTTGGTTGCAGGTCTTGACTTGAATAAGGACATGGCCAGTTGCTGTGTGCCTGTCCTGCCAGGTCCTGGGCAGTGCACACGCATGTTCACTCACATGTGGTGTCTTCTGTCATCCTCTGAAGAGTTCTGGAAGAGAGACTGGAACCTTCATTTCACGGATGAGGACAGAGTGCCTCAGAGACCATAGAACTGACTGAAGTTTGGACAAATTCTCAGTGTCCCCCAAATCATACTGTGATGTGTCAGGCTCCAAAGCCCTTCCTGCTGGTATAAACAAGGAATTACTGAATGAGAGCGTGTTCTGGGGTGGATTTTTGTGAAAGGAAAAAGAAATGGATGCATTGTCTCAAAACACGAGCGCAGAGATTCTGAGAGTCATCTCTTAAATATGAGAGACAATGTAAAATTTTTGACATGGTCCCTGATACCCTGTAAGTTATGAGTTCTGTTGCTGCTGTTTTTGTCGTTGATACAGAATGGCAGAAGGCTGTATAGACAGCCTCTGTTCTTGCACTTAATATGGTTGGCATGGTTTTGAGAAACACAGGGGTTGGAGTCAGGCTCTCCAGGTTCAGATCTCAGGGTTGTAATTTACTGGATTGGTAACCTGTGGCCAGCTCACTAATGTGCCTAAGCGCTGCTCTTTGTCCTTGCACATTGGGGATAGTAATTACACTAACCTCCTAGGATCCATGCAAGGATTAAATGTTAAGGTCATGTGCGAACTGTACATTGTACGTCTGGCACTCAGAAAATGTGATTAGTGTTATTATCAGTCATTAGTGTCGTTGTCAGTTGATCATTATAAAAACCTAAAAGGCACCCCCATTGGAAGCTGATCCATGGTATTTCCTAGCAGAAATGTGAATCTAGGTTGCTGGTTTGATACGTGAGTGTGTGGTTTTGTGTGTGTTTGTGTACTGAGTATACCTTCCTATCAGATGCTTCAGCTGAACTAGTACAAGAAAACCAATTATAAGTCTCCTTGGAGGCAGTGGGGAGGATGGGTACTCGTTTCATTGTAAACCTGTGGTTGAAAACACTTTGTGACTATAGTGAGAAGATGTGGCCTGAAGCCATTGGCACAAAGTGGAAAGAAAACTGGGAGCTTTGGAAAGTACTCTTGCTTACAGTGAGTCTTTTTATGTTAGAAAATTGTAAGAGGATACAGAGTCTAATTTTAGGAGGTCTAATGAGGCTGGTTTCACAGGCTAATGCTATGTGTGGGTGGGTGTGTGTATTCAGTCACTGGAGAGGTGGAACCTCAGTCTTGCCTTGTCACCAACTTCTGACCCATTTGTCAGAGGTAGCTGACTGGAGTGATGCTGATGAAGTGGAATCTGATGGCCTTACTTCCTTGTTTGAAGAGTTTCACTGGTTCTAATTTGACAGGACTTACCTGGCTTTTGGTGACCTGGCCCTGGCTACCTGCTCATCGAAAGTCTTAATTTCCTGCTTGCAGCAGAGTTGGAAGGGCTGGCAGTAGGTGGTGATGGTTGGTCATCAGTGAGAAGTGGTTGAAGCCCTTAGACCAAGCTTTCAGGCCCCACAGCTCACTAATGTCACTTGCCTGACATCTGTAGACATTTGCCTGGTGCTGTAGACACTTGCCACCTATGGATGAGGATGACCATGGTGTCTTTAGGATAGAAATTTAGCTCCCCATTGCTATGTTCCCATAAAACTGTCTTCTGCTTACCCTCATTGAAACATTTACACAATTGGAGCATTCCAGTGTCTACCATGTTGTTAGATTTTGACTCAGGGCACACTTGGTGAACGAATAAATTACCTGAGACCAGTAGAAGTTGCTTTTATCATTAATTTTGGGGCAGATCTATCTTTCTGTCAAGCTAGACATCCATCCATCCATCCATCTACCCACCCATCTATTCCTTTTACTTTTATTTCTTAAATTTTAACAATTTAGAAGTCTTTCCAATTCAGTTGGTTCATTTATTTATTTACTTTGGCTGTGCAGTGTGGCATTTGGAATCTTAGTTCCCCAACCAGGGGTTGAACCCATGCCCCCTGCAGTGGAAGCACAGAGTCCTAACTTCTGGACTGCCAGAGAATTTCCCTCATTCCTCATTTTAAAAGACCTGAATTAGATAGTATTAGTGTTCAGTTTTGGCAGGTGAGAATACAGGGATTTGTAATATTTGATGAATGTTGTTGTCTTTGAAATTAATAGTATTCCCTTAAACAAGGCCCCTGAAGCACTGTTCATCTAAAAATAACCACTGTCAAATCCTAAATAAGTCTGCTGCTGTGTCTGGGAACTTTGCAATCCAGTGATAGAATTGAAAGTCCTTTTATAGTGAGACCCATATAAAGCTATAGGTGAGTTAAATGATGGAAACAGAGAATGAGGGGTAGATAGCCAACCATTTCCTCTCTGAATTCATTTTAACAAATATCCATGTTGTTCCTGAAAAGGCTATGTCTGGGAATTTTAGTTGTTAGAGCTTCTTAGGTAAGATATATAGCTTTGGATCTGAGTTTGGGCTATAGCTTGGGTACTTACTGGTGGGATGACCCTGACTGGGCCATCTAATCTCCATGGGTGTCCATGAACCCTGACTATAGAGATAAGAGTGGCATGTCTCACAAGGACATCTTCAGAATTCATTTACACAGTGCCTGTTAAGTGCTTGGCGTAGTGCCTGGCATGGTCTATACATTTAATGGATGGTGGCAATTATCACTGTTAAACTGTTCATATTGAAATGCTTGATTTCTTTAGTTGTAAATGAGAATTAGCAGAGGAAAAAATCTTTACTTGTGGAGCTCTTTGGTTACCATGTGTTGCATTTTGTTTGGTCTCTAATAGGCTGTTGATAATAATCACTATCGATATGCTGCTCTGGGACCTGGGGATTGTATTTTTATACGAGCTTATAGAGTTTCCGCTGACTTCAAATGATCCACAGCAAGAGTTATGTATACTGAATTCAGCACTATCTGAGCATGAGTAGAGTCTTCAGATTGCCCTTGACCCTGTGACAACATGACTGATTATTTTGATTTATAATCTCCCAATGATAAAGCAAGTCCACAGACTCTCACTGATCCCACTTGTTTTTCATAACCTCAGATATCACAACATTTGTATTTTCTCTTGACCTCCTGTCTTTAAAAAAAAAAACAAACTTAAAAAAATCAGCCTTATCCAGGGAAGAGAGGAGTAGAAGGTGAGATATATGGAGAGAGTAACATGGAAACTTACATTACCATATGCAAAATAGATAGCTAATAGGAATTTACTGTATGTCTCATGAAAGTCAAACTGGGGCTCTGTATCAACCTAGAAGGGTTGGATAGGGAGGGAGGTTCAAAAGGGAGGGGATATATGTATACCTGTGGCTGATTCATGTTGAAGTTTGACAGAAAACAACAAAATTCTATAAAGCAGTTACCCTTCAATTAAAAATAAGTAAATTTTAAAAAATAAGAAAGAAAACCTCAACATTCAAAAAACAAACAAAAAAATCAACCTTACTCACTTTTAAAATGAGAGACGTAAACAATACATTCTGCTTTCATTTGTCTATTATTAGAACACTTGCAGGGAGCAATCAATACAGTGAAATTGTAAATGAAGCCGTCTGCATGGCTCTCATACATTCATTTTCAAGGGAAAAATTAAGTGCTAGGAATATAATACAATTCCAGTAGGGATCTGAAGCAGTGTTTGGAGATGAAATGACATCCATTGGTCTTTAAATATAACTTTGCATCTCCTTCAGGAAAAATTTGCTTTTAAATGATCAATAAAGATTTGGCGAGCTTTTCAAGTAACTTAACTGTATGTACAGGTTCATACATTGTTTAATATATAGAGAGAAACTCTCATGTGAATCACAATGGTCAGTAAGATAATTTTAGGGTCTGTTCTCTCCCTCTCTATCTCTTTCTCACTTACTCACTCTGTCTCTTGTCCAGAACTGTTAATCCAGATATGATACTGGATTTAGGCTCCCTGGGAACTCCTGGTAAATGCATAAATATCTTCAGAGAGATTATGTCTTTTTATTAAATTTTAGCAACTCTGCTTCCTTCAGAAATCTTCAAAGGTCATGTATCTGAGTGGAGAACAGTCACTAAGGAGATTTCAGTGCTGCTTGCTGAAATAGAGATTTGACTAATGATAGTAAAGGTTATATAGATAAGATAGTGTATTTAACCCTCAAATGAAAATGAGTTGGCACCTTGCCAGCTCACCCTCATTTGCTAAATCTTTTCTCATATGCCTTGGCCTGTCAGCTCTGGAGAAAATGGACTGAGAGTCTGTACTCATTTTTGAAAGGGATAAATGGAAGTGAGGAAGGGCCATTATGCCGATGGGAAGGGTAGATTGGAATTTAAATCAGACCCAAGATGTGCAAAAGAAACAGTAGGAGTTAAGGCTAGAAATTTTGTTTCAGCAGACTTGTATTGCCCTTCCATGGGGGACAGTAACTAACAGCAGTGGTGACATGGCCTCCAGCAAACAGGAAGGCTCTTCCATTGCCTCCACTTCCTCCTTGGGCGATGACCATCTGACTAGCTGTCCTCTGAGCTTTTGGACTGAACCAGCAGGGGAAGAAATAGCCCAAACTCTGGGAGTGATTTATTTGTTTTAATATGCCATATAAAGCTACTTTGTTTCAAAATTAAGTTGAAAAACCCAGGAAAGGGACTAGCTGAAGATTTAAGCAGTCTTCAAATTACCACATGTGCTACATCTGTTCCTATTCACCAGATGGTTTTTTGATAGGATGAATCTCATTGTAGGAGAGATGGATGAGTTTTCCTTGTCTGGTTTGTCTCTTGGTTTGTAGTTGCCATTCACAGATGATGTTACAGCAGAGATATCTGCTCTGGTGGGCAAATCCAATTTATTGTTGTGATTTCTTTTACCCAGTATAGTGTTTTGTGGTAATTTAAATATCAAAATTATGGACATTTTAGATATATATTTGGGGGAACTTTGCTTTAGAAAAAAATCGAGTTTTGTTGCAACCCTGGGCCCAGGAATGAAGTAGATCCTCACCCCTATAAGGGGCATGAGTTTTCCCGTTTGTCACAATACTCACCATTCCTTAAGTTTTTATACTCAGCTTATTTCTCTCATTTGCATTTCTAATCAGTGAATTCAAGAATCACTCAGTCACCATAAAAAAGAATGAAATAATGCCATTTGTAGCAACATGGATGGACCTAGATATTATACTAAGTGAAATAAACCAGACAAAGACAAATATATGATATTGCTTATTTGTGGAATCTTTTTTAAAAAAAGAAAAACTATACAAATGCACTTACTTATAAAACAGAAATAGACCCACTGCATAGAAAACAAATTTATGGTTATCAAAAGGGAAGGAGATGAGGGATAAATTAGTAGGAGTATGGGATTAACAGGTATACACTATACTAAATAAATTATGCTTAAATGTGATGTACAGTCAATCTATGACAAGATTTTTGCATGATTTCCTCATGGTAGTTGAAATGGAAACACCCAAGTTTCAGAAGAGTTTTGAATGTTATATTGAAGAAATCCTCATTTTAAATCAATTTCACATTCTTGTTTTTAAGTCATTGGAAATAAATAAATAAAAAGTACATAGTGATATGAAAACTTTAGCAGTCTGGTCTTTTTTCCTGCTGTAATGTTCAGCTCCTTTAGAAGGCCGTATAGAGTAGTTTAATGTTAAGAGTCTGGGGCAGGGTCACCGGTTTGGAATAATTCTGAAACCTTCTATCTTTCTTGCATGTAAATTCTAGAAGTACAGGGAGTTCTTGGAGATGTGAGAAAAGGGATGCAAGTTAGATTTTCTGCTAAGTATTGTTTAGTAGCATCCTTAGGAATCAAATAAGAAGTGTGTATATACAAAATATTGGCAAGGTTTTGTGTTTTATTTTGTGTGTGTGTCTTTTAAATCATTCTGGCCAAATATTGCCTGCATGTCTCTTTTGTTTGACTACTAAGTGCCAAAGAACTGTGCTGTAATCCTAGCACAGAGACAATGAAAAGAAAGGCAGAAGCTTTTCCTCTCTAGTTTCTGTTGTCTCAGATTTCTGGCCTCTATCTTTAGACTAGGACTGAATTCATTTTATTCCTGAACAGGTTGGCAAGAGCTATTTTGCTTAATTGATTTATATGGTTATTTTCTACTAGGAAGCAAAGTAATTTATTTTATTTTTTTTTTAAGCAAAGTAATTTAAAGGGGAAAATTTCCACAGGACTTATAATAGAATTGTTTAATTTTGACATTTTATTATCATCTTTATACCACATCTGGTATATACTTTATACCAAGAAAAAGAAATGCAAAAAAGCAAAATAGCTGACTGAAGAGGCCTTACAAATAACTGTAAAAAGAAGAGAAATGAAAAGCAAAGGAGAAAAGATACCCATTTGAATGCAGAGTTCCAGTGAATAGCAAGGAGATATAAGAAAGCTTTCCTCAGCAATCAGTGCAAAGAAATAGAGGAAAACAACAGAATGGGAAAGACTAGAGATCTCTTCAAGAAAATTAGAGATACCAAGGGAAAATTTCATGCAAAGATGGGCTCAATAAAGGACAGAAATGATATGGACCTAACAGAAGCAGAGGATATTAAGAAGAGGTGGCAAGAATACACAGAAGAACTGTACAAAAAAGATCTTCATGACCCAAATAATCACAAAGGTGTGATCACTCACACTTACTTAGAGCCGGACATCCTGGAATGTGAAGTCAGGTGGGCCTTAGGAGGCATCACTACGAACAAAGCTAGTGGAGGTGATGGAATTCCAGTTGAGCTATTTCAAATCCTAAAAGATGATGCTGTGAAAGTGCTACCCTCAGTATGTCAGCAAATTTGGAAAACTCAGCAGTGGCCACAGGACTGGAAAAGGTCAGTTTTCATTCCAATCCCAAAGAAAGGTGATGCCAAAGAATACTCAAACTACCACACACTTGCACTCATCTCACATGCTAATAAAGTAATGCTCAAAATTCTCCAAGCCAGGCTTCAGCAATACGTGAACCGTGAACTTCCAGATGTTCAAGCTGGATTTAGAAAAGGCAGAGGAAGCAGAGATCAAATTGCCAATATCCGCTGGATCATCGAAAAAGCAAGAGAGTTCCAGAAAAACATCTATTTCTGCTTTATTGACTATGCCAAAGCCTTTGACTATGTGGATCACAATAAACTGTGGAAAATTCTGAAAGAGTTGGGAATACCAGACCACCTAACCTGCCTCTTGAGAAATCTGTATGCAGGTCAGGAAGCAACAGTTAGAGCTGGACATGGAACAACAGACTGGTTCCAAATAGGAAAAGGAGTACATCAAGGCTGTATATTGTCACCCTGCTTATTTAACTTATATGCAGAGTACGTCATGAGAAATGCTGGGCTGGAGGAAGCACAAGCTGGAATCAAGATTGCCAGGAGAAATATCAATAATCTCAGATATGCAGATGACACCACCCTTATGGCAGCGAGTGAAGAGGAACTAAAAAGCCTCTTGATGAAAGTGAAAGAGGAGAGTGAAAAAGTTGGCTTAAAGCTCAACATTCAGAAAACTAAGATCGTGGCATCTGGTCCCATCACTTCATGGCAAATAGATGGGGAAACAGTGGAAACAGTGGCTGACTTTATTTTTCTGGGCTCCAAAATCACTGCAGATGGTGATTGTAGCCATGAGATTAAAAGGCGCTTGCTCCTTGGAAGGAAAGTTATGACCAACCTAGACAGTATATTAAAAAGCAGAGACATTACTTTGTCAACAAAGGTCCATCTCGTTAAGGCTCTGGTTTTTCGTGGTAATGTATGGATGTGAGAGTTGGACTATAAAGAAAGCTGAGCACCGAAAAATTGATGCTTTTGAACTGTGGTGTTGGAGAAGACTCTTGAGAGTCTCTTGGATTGCAAGGAGATCCAACCAGTTCATCCTAAAGGAGATCAGTCCTGGGTGTTCATTGGAGGGACTGATGCTGAAGCTGAAACTCCAATACTTTGGCCACCTGATGCGGAGAGCTGACTCATTTGAAAAGACCATGATGCTGAGAAAGATTGAGGGCAGGAGGAGAACGGGACGACGGAGGATGAGTTGGTTGGATGGCATCACCGACACAAAGGACATGGGTTTGGGTAAACTCCGGGAGTTGGTGATGGACAGGGAGGCCTGGCGTACTGCAGTTCATGGGTTGCAAAGAGTCGGACATGACTGAGCGACTGAACTGAACTGATACCATATCTGAACCACAGATAATCACTTTAACAATATTATATTTGGTGGTTTCTAAAATTTGCAGACTCATTTTGCCCTGTGCTTAAAACTTAGCAAGAATAGAGACTGCATCTTACTTTCCAATCTTGGCGACTACTAACATTTAATTTTTATCTTAGTCCTTGATTCCTGGGAATACACGTACACAGTTTGCTTATTGGCTGAGTTTTGAGAAATACTGTTGACTGTTTAAAACACTAAAAATTGCTAATTTATGTGTAATGATATAAATTTCTTTATATGCTACTGGAATTCAGTTTTAGCCAGACTGCAGCCAAATGTTAAGGTTGGCTGTGCAATGGTGTTTTTAGCTATAACATAGAAATTACTTGTATGTGTGCCTGACTTGGCAGACAAGCATCCTTATGTTTCCTTTGGAGCTCTATATTCTGACAACAGATTGCCTCCAAGGGTATTTATAAGTTTCACCTTTTCTTTATATACTACTTGTTATATCACTGGAGTATGTGTTGTACATTTAAAATGGACATTTAAATCACATTCCAGGGAGAGTGGATGAACTAACCTGTTGTATTTTTGTTACCCCTGGAGTTATCCGATCACTGTATTTGGTGGGGTGGGAAGATATTTCCAGAGACGATTTGATTTCATCCTGCTTCTTTGCAGAGGATATGGTAAAACTTGGTATGGAGATAACCATCTCTCTTATTAAGAACAATCCTCAGAAAATCCAAGGAGGAGAGTTAGATAATAACTCATCTGCTTTTATAGCTCTGACCCATTTCAGTTTCCCACAATATTCAGGCTTAACAGGAGATGGAAGATATATTATTATATTATTTTCTTGAATGGCCATGTGTTTATGTGGTTTTTCATAGATCCTTCCATTCTGTGAAACATTTGTGGCATAAACAACTATTTTTGCCTACCTATCACCTATCCCCTCCTTGTTCCTGCTAATAGAGCCCCAATTTTTTTTGTAGTCAGCTTGGTCTCAAGCAAAGCAGGTTGACCCCAGTAATCCTTGATGAATTGTGATTGGTCTAAACCAGTCTGGTCAGCCTGTTCTGCTTCAGCAATGATTGGTATAAAGATGTGCATTTGACTCAATCCTAACCAATGAGGCTTAAGGGGAAGTGGGAGAGATTCCCTTCCTGAATAAAAATGACTCCCATGAAGGTAAATCCTTTTGCCTCTGTCTCTCTTGCTTTCTACTTTAAATGAGGATATGTTGCTTGGAAAGGTAGCAGCCAACTTGAAAAATGAGGTGACAGGCTTAAAGAAGAAAACTCACTTGCTGAGGATGATAGACTAGAAAGGGAGAGCTGTGTCTTTGTCAGCATTTTGGAATAGCTGAATCACCTGGACCACCTCTCTCCAGGTTTCTAGGCAAAATATAAACTACTGAGTATTGAAGCCAGTGGTATTTAAGGATTCTCTTATTTGCAGTCAAAAGCATTCCTAATTGATATACCATATAAAGTTAACATGCAGTGGAGAAGTTCAGCAACTCAACTAGATGAAAAGACAGTAGTATATTTTGTCTCAATCTGCTCCTCTGTAAATATTATTTTCTTCTGGCCTGGAATGAAAGACAGATGTTGAGAAATATAATTAGACTCTTGGTATTTGTGGCCAAGTTTTAATTTTTAATTGAACATGAGGTCCCAAAGTATTTGGCAACAGAAAGAAAATAATCTAGCATTTCTTTTTTAATTAAATCATCCTGTACTACTGTATAACTGAAGATCAGAGCTAGCAGGGTTTCATTTCACGGTGATTTTAGTGTTGCTGTCTTTTATTGCAAACCACTTGTTTTAAAATCTAGTCCAGTCTGCTGCTTAGACTACAGGACTATATTTACAGTAGATTGATTCAGAGTTTGCCTCCAGAGACTCTGAGTATGACTGTATTCCTGGAACAGCTGAAGAGGTCAGGAGGGGGAGTTTACTTTCATTAGTGGTAGGAGTCTCCAGGATGGGTTCCCAGAGAGGAAAGGCACGAGTCTACTCAAGGAACCTGGCCTTGTTGGACAGTTGCTGTAATGTTTAGATAAAGCAAGATTAGTAGTGTCTCTTCTAAGTTAGATTCAGCTTCATTTCTAAACCTGAAGAGCTGTAAGTTACTGCACTTAGAAATTCAGGTAAAACCAGATCTACAAGTGACCAGACTGAATATGTCTGTTGTTTATCAAGTATTGTACAAAATGTTATACCTGGAATATTAAAATGCACCGATTGTGTGTGATTCTAACCAACCTCAATGTTTAGCTAGAATTACTGAGAATTTTCAACTAGGAAATATTTTGAAATAAATACATTTGTTTGCTAATATATAGATGCAAGAAACCTCAAAGTAGGCTAAGAATGTAATAGTAATCTTTAAGTGGCCTGCATGAATGAGTAGATGAACAGTTTGTAATCAGTGGTTGGTTATGCATAAATATATTTCTGTATAGTTTGTTCTCTTCAGATTGAATATCCTCCTCTGTGTAATTATTTGTTAATTCCTAATTTGTAGAACAAAATTTGAACAAATTGGATAAAGCAGAATACTGATTCAGATTACCCAGGTTCAGATTTTTACAGAATCCCATTTAATAGGACCAGAATTAATCAGATTTTGCCATGTGCCAAGGTTTTCTCTTTTAAATCTCAAGAGTTATTAAACATGGTAAGTTATCATTTTGTGAGGCAATGTCATTTGGGTATTGATTAAAAATCAAGGTAAAGCCTTGCTATTTTAAAGAAATAATTGGCTTCAGTACACATTTGGGCTCTACTAGAGGAATAATGCTTATGTAGGTAAAGAAAAGTTTTATCCTCGAATTCTTTCTCTTTTTTTCCTTTCATTTATGATTCAAAAGAAGGTTGTTGAGAGTAAATGATGCTGTAGACAAGCTAATATGAAAGCAAATTTTTTTAAAAAATTTCATTGTGTCACTTCTTTGGCATGACTGTATCTCCTCTGACAATAGTGCAGTGCCCTTGTGTGACAGAACATCTGGTCCTTCTTAGTTGAATGAAAATCAGGCTTGACTCATCCTTGCAGAATTTGGACTTTTAGGCCCTAAGATTTGAGGAGGTAACCTACCATATAATTATTCTATTTCATTTCTTTACTTTTTCCTATCACTGTTTCCCACACAACAGCATCCATCTTTATTTTAAAGAGAAATTTATTTATTTACTTATTTTTGACTATGCTGGATCTTTGTTAAGGCTTCCTTGGTGGCTCAGATGATAAAGAATCCGCCTGCCAGTGCAGGAGACACGGGTTCGATCCCTAGGCCTGGAATATCCCCTGGAGAAGGAAATGGCAACCCACTCCAGTAGTCTTGCCTGGGAAACGCCATGGACAAAGGAGCCTGGCCAGCTACAGTCTGTGGATTTGCAAAGCGTTGGACGTGGCTTAGCAACTCAACAACAACAGGGTCTTTGTTGCTGCTCAGGCTTTTCTCCAGTTGGAGTGGGCTGGGGCCACCCTGCAGTTGAGGTGCTCGGGCTTGTCATTGCACTGGCAGAGCGCGGGCTCGAGGGTGAGGGGGCTTCAGTAGTTGTGGCATGTGGACTCAGTAGCTTCGGCCCATGGGCCCTAGGACACCGGCTCAGTAGTTGCGGCGCACAGGCTTGGTTGCTCTGCGGCATGTGGAATCTTCTCAGATTAGGGATCAAAACTGTGTCTCCTGCATTTACAAGTGGATTCTTTACTAGCAAGTCACTTGGATTGCCCCAACAGCACCCATTTTTAATGACAGAAATCATGTCAGGGCTTTTACTGTTAAAAAGTGCTGAGTTCCTTTCCTTAGATGTACATCCAGATTCTTTACTATGGGTTCTGTGGTCCCGTGTGACCTCTGTTCCCTTCCTGGGTCTACAGGCTCATCTTTTGCCACCTTCTCCCTCTTAGGAGGTGCTCCAACTGCAGTTACTGTCTTTACTCCAAACTCATTTCCCTGTTGTTTGTCTAGTAAGGGAAATCTCTTTTCAGATCTTTGCTTAACTGACTTACTCTCCTGGTTACAGACTCCAGTCCTGTGTCACCCTAATCTTTCTTGCTATGTCACATCAACAAGGTTGATGAGTCATGCATAAAAGCATAACATATTTCAAGTCTGAGTTTATTTTGTATATCAGTATTTCTATTGTCTGTCTCCCTTTCTGTGGATCGGAGTTCCATGTGGCCCACTGTAGGTGTCTAAGGACCGTGGGATCCCCCAGTGCCTAAGGCACATAGTAGGCACTCAGTGATACTCCTCAAATGGAGCAAAAGGAAGCAAACAATGTAAAAATATACCTGGAATATTTTAGAAGTAAAATGGCAGAGTTAATTGAGGCCATCCAAATATATTCTTTCTCTCTTCTCCCAGATCACATTCTGTCCTATGTATCATAAAATGTCTACGTCATCAGGAACTCCATCTGGAATAATACCTCCTTTCTTTTTTTATTTATTTTAAAAATAATTCAAATACAACTCAAATGCTTATTGAAGCCCCTTCATCTGGTCACAAGCTAAATTCTCAGAGCAGCAGTTCTCAAACTGTGTTCTGTTCTTAATCCAGATGAAACACCATTAAAACGTGAGTGCCGTCAAATAAGTTGGTGAAATCCAGCAGTATCATATTCCTTTAGCATATTCCAATAGCATATCAAGGGATTTTTCAAGGCCTATAGTAAAGAAATCCCTTATTACTTTGTGTCACTATTCACTATACTTATTTAGCCATGGAGTCCCCATCTCAGTATATTTTGCTTTCTTCCAAACTCCTGTTAAGATTGTATGGAACCTATAACCTGTCCTTCTGCCTCCAACCTTTGACATATCATGGCTGAAGTAGCCAGTGGTATTATTAGCATGACATTTCAGAGAGAATTTAGAGCTCTAATAAGATGCATCTAGGATGAGGTCATCCTGGGGCTCTCATCTCCCCAAATCCCCACCCAGGCCCCCAGGGCCGAGGACATCATTCTTCCGAGAAATCCTAGTTGAGAAGCTACGCTTTCTAGCACATTTATGAATGGAGTCCTAGACAATGTAGACTATGGCCTTTCAAATCACTATGTGTAGAAGATCACTGGAGAGAATCACATTCTCTCCAGCTATTTCCTAGATGTTATCTGTGAACTAAAAATGGCATCATTCAGAGATTTTTGGACTTTCTGAATGCTGCAGAAGTTTGATGTCCCAACAAGAAAGCATGATAGTACATGCCTGTGGTATAGTTGTTAAAGATTGGTAGAGTTTTTAAATCTACTTCCCAATCATAAGAAAATATACATTGCAATAGTTCTCCAATGTCAGAGACTCAGTGTCTTTACCAGATTGAATGGTTTAACATCACACATACTAAATTTTTTCTTCTCTTGACTCCCATTTTGGCATAATTTAATTCAAAAGGAAGGTTCCTCATTGTGAAATATTAAGCCAAGGTGTTTTGTATAAAAAGTGTTGAATTATTTTATTCTCCAGGTGGCATAGTTTAAATAAGATAAAAGTGTAAATCTAATCAACTACAAGACCATGTCTATTTTATTCTGTATAGCTTCTTGAAAAAAAGACTGATTCATATGCAACAGTAATTCATTTAATCCCAACAAGTCTTTGCATAATTTTATATTTCTTCACTGTACTGTCTCTGCCAAGAATTTGTTCATATAAATCTCTCTCCCCCTGCTAAATTGGCTTCAGAAAATATTTGAAAAGCAACCAGACTATTAACCCTTTAAATCATAGTTTCTTTCCTTTTTTTTTTTTTTGCTAATTAGATTATCTGGAATCAGGTTTTCTGAGAGGTTGAGTTTCCACATTTTTCTTATTATGCACAGAATTTTCTAATATTGGAGCACCCAGCTTGGAGTGTCTCAGCTAACCTCTAGATTTTTTGGTCTATGGTTGGTTGAGTCTGGCTCCTTCCACTTTTTTAGTTGGCTGGAATCAAATGTGTTGCCACTCATTCTGCGGTTATGGTGGAGTGTGGATGGAGGAGATCACAGTTCTTTTCTTTCAACCCCCTTGGTCTCAATGAAGTCCCTCACATTCCTTCTTTTTTGTGCTGTGGCTCAGAAAGCAAGCCCAGATGTTTAGTTTCCAGTCTTAGTTTCTGAGTAGCGGTTGGAAATTCAAAGCATCTATTCATTGTGATCTTCAGAGATTTGGTAGAGTTTCTAAGTCCACTTCCCAACTGTAGCAAAAAGTCTACCAGCTTTTGCATAGTTGAGACAATGGAAGGTTACCTCATGATTGTCCTTCTGCCTCCTGGTGGGGAGAGTTAAACATATAGCCAGATATATAATATCATGTGGTGCTGCTGTTATAAGAACATAGGGATATTTTTGTCATCTTTTTATCTACAGTGTGCGCTGAATGGTAATAGCCAACATTTGATGTAGGTCCTGTTTCTCACTCTTTCTCAGATGGACACACTGAGGCACACACAGGTTAACTGATCACTTTAAGGTCACTTGGTGATAGAGTCAGGATTCAAACCCAGGCATTTCAGTCCCAGAGTCCATCTACTTCACCATTGTACTCTTCTGTCTGTTGAAAGCTCATGATAAATGGAAGGGATAAAGACTAAAACTTAAGGAATCTTGTTTGGAGTTCTTCTGATCAGATTGAAAAATTGAGTACTCTTGACCCAAATCCTGGGCCTTGTGATTTTACAAGAGAGTGTGGAGTTTTATATCGTGGTTCTCGTTAGTGCTGTGCTTTTCATTATGATCATTCATTTAACATGTATTTATTGAGCCGTTAGCATGTGCCAGGCATTATCTTAGGTAATGCAGATTCAGCAAAAAGCAAAACAGTGGATATACCCTACTTTCATGTAGCATACATTCTACTAGGCAGTGCTGCCTATTTTTTTGAGCCAGGCATGCAGTAAAATTTCCTGTCCAGAGACTTTGTAGTTATGGCCACACTCAGGTGATTCAGAACAGAGTCCTGTGCCTAAGGGACTTTCTTCTGGATGGCTGAAAGATAACTTGAGCAAGTCATTCTGGTAAGAACCTGAGAGATGAGATAGAATCACTCAGATATCTTCAGTGTGGTGGCGATTTTCGTTGCTATGGTAACTACTTTCTCTAAGCATCCCTCTCCACTGCTACATCATAATTTTGACAGGACAGTGTGAGTGAGTTTATGAACACACAAATGTGCTTTTTACAGAGCCTGGTTGGGATGGAGGAAAGCTGTAATACCTGTGTTGTCTTTATAAAGATCTGCAGTGTTCAGGGTAATTAAACCTGTCTGTGCAGCCTTCTAATTGCCCCTGCCTCGCTTGGAATATCAGATTGCTTTGTTTATAATGATAGTCTGCCTGCAAGCGATGGTCTTTTTAAAATATATATGTTCACAGGAACACCTAGCAGATTCTCACTTTTTCTAATCCAGAAAACATGCTAATTTTCACACAAAGCTCTCTGAAGCTGACGCTGCATCTCAGTGAACATGAAATACTTGAGGCTCTAATGAGGCCCTCCTCTGCGATTAAGATTTCATTGCTCTCACTTTAGCATACGTTCTCCACCAAAACTGGGATTATGATATGTATTTTACATATCAGAATGACTGACGTTATCATCTTTTGTTGTTGTTGTTACTGATTTCCTGAGATTAATGAGGGAGCACTACTTAAAGAGGAGGTGTGTGTTCAAGAGGCATAGATCCCAGCCTGTTTTGGATGGTGGCACAAGTTACACCTACAGAATCCAGTTGCCATCCTGGGGGACCCTGTGAGCTGGATAAAGGCCTTGGCAGAATGATTTAAGAAAGTATGAAGAAGTCCTGAGACCTTGAGTAGTTTCCACAACCAGAGGTACCAAGATAAGACTCTCTGCTCTTGTCTCTGCCATCTGGAGGGTCTCTGCTTCCTTCTTGAGCTACCTTGGGGTAGGGGGATGCCAGATCGAGACATTCTGTGTGAAAACCCCAGTAGTGAACTTTTGATGAGGTAGCTCCTTTTTTCGCCCATACACTGATGCATTTTCCTCACTACAGTGTATCCACAGTGCCATAGGGATTTCACTGCTAGCCGTATCCTGTCTCCCTTCTAGGGCCATCATTTTCTCATTCATATATTAACAGTGATGTCATAGGTGAATACGATTTCGTATGAATCAGTGGTCACAGTATTTGTTACTGGTAGTATTTGTTCACCTGGTAGAAACAAAGTTACAAACTAGCACATAATGTCCCATCGTTTGTTAAAAGTAACCTGTACAGTCAATATAGGGCTTCCGAGATGGCTCAGTGATAAAGAATCCGCCTGCCAGGGCAGGAGATGAGGGGTTGGGAAGATCCTCTGGAGGAGGAAATGGTAATCCTCTCCAGTATTCTTGCCTGGGAAATCCCATGGACAGAGGACCCTGAAGGGCTACAGTCATTGGGGTCACAAAAGAGTCGGACATGAATGAGTACACACAGAACAACAACGGATATAGTCAAGATAGTGTAATACAGAAATCTATACAGTAAGTTTGGTATAATATCCTTACAATAAATGTAGTATATTATCTATGCTTTACAAAAATGAAGTTGTATATAGTAATATATATGGACTGTATGTGTGCATGCATGCTAAGTCGCTTCAGTCATGTCCAGTTCTGCAACACTATGGACTGTAGCCCACCAGGGTCCTCAGTTGATGGGATTCTCCAGGCAGGAATACTGGAGTGGGTTGCCATGCCCTCCCTCAGAGTATCTTGCCAACCCAGGTATCAAACCCGGGTCTCCTGCGTTGGCAGGCGAATTCTTTACCACGAGTGTCACCTGGAAAATCCATATGTACTATGCATGTATGTATACGTTCTGTGTAGTTCATGTGTGTTTGTATAAAGGCACACATGTATGTACAGTTTGAACAAATCTAAAGCAGTATGTTTATATTGATTAACCTTGTATGGACAGACTGCTGCTTGTAGATTTCTTTGTATTTGTGTCTTCTGGTGTTTTGCAATGAATATGTAATTTTTTGGTTTAGATGTTATTTTTTGAAAGGGCATTTACTATGTGTCCTTTTGTTTGTAGGGCTGTGTGCTGCTGGTTGGAAATTCTGGAAGACAGCTCATAGGATGGGGTGAGGAATAGAAAGAGGGCAGAGTGGAGTTGGCAAGGACTCAGTGGATTTTGAAAGGAAGGAATGATGGAAGAGAATAAGGAAGGAAAGGAAGAAATGAGAAATGAAGGAAGGAAAAGTACTGTGCTCTAGTTTGAAAGGAAGGTACACATCTGTAAAGGATGCTTAGTGATGCTTGACTTGGGAAGCATGAGTCCAAACGTGACAAATATATTGTTCATGGGAGATTCATATGGAGAAAGAGGATTTTATTCATCTTACTTTTATGTTGCCCTCCTTAGTGTTTTATCAACTTCTGGGTTCACATTCTTATGTTTGTATGTGGATCCTATAATAATTTAACTTCAGTTATGCTCAGAAATCTATATCATTCTTTACCACAGACTGCTTTTGACTGTTTATATAAGAGTTATGGAAAGGGAAGGAAATTTTAAGGCAGGGCACATGACCAATGCTTAACTAAAGTGAACCACTTATGCTTTGCAGATAAAAGAAGTGTGAGAGAAGAGGTCTGTTTGAAAAGATAAAGTGAATACTCACCATTGCCATGTTTGGCCTGGGGCACTAAGGTCATTTCACTTTCTCCTGTCTGTTGCTGTTACTGATCAAAAATTCGTTCGTCTTTGTCTTGGTCTAGAAACGTGTGCTGTGAAGAGAATTGCATCAAGTTCTGAGACTAATCCTTTTTTCATCATCTTAGGAAGTTATCTTTTAGATCCAGCCACAGTGCTTCTGGCAGTTTTGTAGAGTTTACATCTACTGTGAGAGTGCCCAGTCATAGCATTCTTAAAAAGAAAATCTTCTTGACGAAATCGTGTCTTGTTAACCTGAGACAACACAGCCTGCCAATTGTATGTCATTTCGACCCTTCAGAAACACTTTGATGGAGAGCTAGGGACAATTCAGAGGCCCAAAGAGAGATATGGAACCAACAGATTCCTGTTCATGGAAGATGTTGTTAGTGGTTGTAAAACCCTCCAGACTCACTCTTGATCCACTTGATTAGACAGACTCTACCTCGGCAGCAGACATTTAAAATTCTTTCTGACATTGTTTCCTTTTGATGGTCATCTTCTGCCACTGCATAATGGTTTATGTGGAGCTGGAGCTGACTCAGCACTTGTGGGCCTAGGGGAGGGCATGTGACTAAGGTTGGCCAATCAGAATAGTACTCCATCTTCTTGGCTGCTGAGATTAATTTATGTTGTTGTTATTCAGTCACTCAGTCATGTCCAACTTTGCAACCCTGTGGACTGCGGTATGCCAGGGTTCCCTCTCCTTCATTATCTCTCAGAGTTTGCTCAAACTCATGTCCATTGAGTCAATGATGCCATTCAACCATCTCATCCTCTGTCATCCCCTTCTCCTCCTACCCTCAGTCTTTCCCAGCATCAGGGTCTTTTCCATTGAGCCAGCTTTTCTCATCAGGTGACCATATTATCGGAGCTTCAGTTTCAGCATCAGTCCTTCCAATGAATATTCAGGATTGATTTCCTTTAATCCTGGTTTGATCTCCTTGCTGTCCAAGGGACTCTCAAGAGTTTGGGAGTCAGGATGAATCAAGAAGGGCCAATCAGAATCACCCCCAGGACTCTGCCAGACCCATCAAAGAAGGGATTTTTGAAGTTGAAAGCAGTGGGCTTGAAGCTGTATGCAGCCACTTTGCTATCATGTGGGGAGATCTTACCTAAGAATAAAGCTAAACAAAACCAAGACATATAGAGAAATGTGTCAGTATAATGTTAAGACAGAGCATTGTCTTGACGTTTTGGGCTGGGTGATTCTTTGTTGATGGGGGCTGTG
The DNA here is from genome assembly GCF_963930625.1 of Muntiacus reevesi. Taxonomy (NCBI): domain Eukaryota; kingdom Metazoa; phylum Chordata; class Mammalia; order Artiodactyla; family Cervidae; genus Muntiacus; species Muntiacus reevesi. The sequence goes on from NC_089252.1 coordinate 94,212,380, forward strand.
TTATACCTTATAGGATGTTTAGCACCATGCGTGACCTCTACCCAGCAGATGCCAATTGCACAACCCCCTGAACTTTAGGTTTGATAACTGGACATGTTTCCAGGTTTTGCCAAATGTCCTCTGAAGGACAAAATCATCTCTAGGTGAAAACTACTGGTTGAAGCAACTGGGTCTAACTGGGTTTGAAGAGAACTCTTGAATTGTTTGATTGTTCATACTGTATCAGTTTTCTGTTGCTGTTGTCTATATGACCATGTTTCTGTCTTTGTATCTGTGACCAAAGCCAGAAAATATTTTTCTCTTTTAAGCAGTCATGTGATTAGATTGGCCCATCCAGGTAATCCAGAGTAGTCTCCCCATCTTGGTCCTTAATTTCGTCTGCTAAGTCATTTTGCCATGCAAGGTGACATATTCATAAGTTCAGGGAGTTGGGATGGACATTTTTCTGCCTCCTGCATGCACTGATAAATTTCTTTTTTGCTTGAACTAGATTGATGTCAGTGACTACACCCTAAAATTAACAATAAAATGTTTGAGATCTAGTGTTGGAATCCTCTTTTTAATCATGGTTCAGTTTATAAACTCAGTTCTTTTAAACTCCCAGCACCTAACACAATGCCTGTTAAACAGTGGGGCTTCCCTTTGAACTCAGTAAATGTGAGTTTATTCTTTCCATTCGTCTTGGGTGCCATGAAGAGGAGTTATTAGAAACTTTACCACATGAATTGTTAGACAGGACTCTGGGAGAGAAAATGAAGGGAAAGGAAGTAAACATTCCCTGCAAAGAGAAGCAATTAAGTGATTTTAAAGAGCTGGGATTTCAGAGTCAGGTAGCAAAGAATGAATTGCAGTTCCCCACTGTTCCTACCACTCTGTGAAATAAGATAGTCAGTCTTCATGTTAGCCTAATTGCTGCTCTTCCTTCCCTTCATTTTTTTCTGCCTTGCTCATCGAGGTAAGTGGCTGATAAATCAACCCTGGGTGGATAAGAATTTATTACTTTTATTTTCCTTCTCAGAGCAGTTTCGCAAAATTAATTTACGTTCTCAGCTGTGTGTCCCGGAGTCTGTGAATTTTCTAACAGGGAGATTACACAAGTCCCTTTGGAATTACCATTTACCAGCCCGGAGCACATCCAGTGGTCCTTTCAGTGCCTTCCATGTCCTCAGAGACTCTTCTGGCTTCTCAGGTTGGTCCTGCCTCTGATGTAGCTCCTCAGGCCACAAGAGATGGTGTCTGGTGCATCAGCCCCCCAGGTGACGACCAGGGATGCCTTGCGTTCAAAGCAATCCAAGGGAGCCTGACTGCTTTAGTGGAGCACGTGCTGTCTTGGAGGCTAATTTTTTGTTTTCAAAGGCCTCAGGGAACAGAGAGACCTGAATCTCACATCCCTTGACTTATGACAGGGAACAGGGAACTTTTTGAAAACTCGATTCTCTTGAACGGCTTCCAGCACCTCGGGTTGTTCAAACGAGTGTCCTGGCCTTACTGTGCTCAATTTGTAAATCCCAAACAGATTGAATTTAACAACCTAAACTCTTCCTGATTTTTTTCTTCAGCAGAAAACCTTGGTTATAAAATGCAATGTTTTCCGATAATGAGTGTGCATAAATATTTCATTGATGCAATTATCTTTGACGTGAAATAATTTTGCAGCTTGGCTAGTGCCTGGGAGAAATGATCAACCTACTTCCTTCCCCTGACTGATTTCTTTTTTAAATAAACAAAATGTGTGTCTGAAACGGTGGTTCATGTGTGCACGTGTCTCTTTGTACCTGCCACTTCCTTCCCTGGAATGTGCATGTGACTTCTAGGAGGAAGCAGTGGGGTTTTTGTTGTTGTTGTTGTTTTTGGCAGTAGCAGTGAAATAGACAACGGCTGGTCCACTTGCAGTTTCCAGACTCCCAGCAGCATCCTTATTTGAAAATGCATTTCAGATTCTGAGCTTTTGCCATATATAATAAGAGTTAGTGACTTACACCTTTGCACTTAAAAATAAAATGGCTTGGAGAGAAGAAAGAAAATACAAGAGTCTAAGAAAAGCTTCTGACCCTTCAAAAATAATAACTGCTGACTGTCCATTTTTTACTTTTACTTGAGATAGAGGAACTTGTTACACACCATTTTTACCATCTGATACAACTGATATGCCCTTTTGTTGATTAAACTTACTTGTCTAAGTTCATTTTTCTTCCTAGATAGGTCTCCATTTGAGAGCAAATCTATGTGCTTTACCTCATTTGCAAATTTGCCACCTTCTTTGTTTTTATGATTCTTTGGCATTCCCTCTTTCACTGTCTTTTGTCATAATTTCTTCACTGTACTATATGCTGATTCTAAAGTTGTGTCTGTATAGGGTCTCTGGTCTTTCTGACTTGCTAGAGGAAAAAAAAGAAGCCATCGTTCATGTAATAGTTCTCTAGTGATGAGGAATAAGAGAAACTGCCCTGCTTAGTGGTGGTGGGAAAAGAAATTGAAGGTGTTTTAGACTGTTGCTGTGTGATGTGTATATATTTTGTGATGATGGTGCCTGAAAACCATCATTAAAAGAGCCTGCTGTGTCAGGGAGGAAGTGAATGAGGACTTATCCGTAGAAAACTAAGTTAGAGGTTACTGGTGATTTTGGAAGGATGCTATCAGGATTGAAGATTCTACCCTGCATGTGAACTTGAATCACCTATTATGGTGCTTCCAGAAAACATAAGACTCCTGGGTCAGATAAAGGACTTAATTAGTCACAGCACAATAGGCAACAAGAGCATCACATATGTATCAGCTCCCCACATCCCACGCAGGCAATGTGAAGGGGCCTCGGGGAATACTGTGCGCACTGGATTTGCTGCAAAGCCAAGGAATTGGGAGCTTGGGGGATCCACCTCTTTAATCCACCTCGTTTGCTTTTTGCCCTGGAAGCAGACAAGACTTTTCCCCTCAAGATTGCTCTCTGCAGACACAGACCTGTTGGTGGCCTTGGCAAAGAGTGGTCAGGACGTAGCATTCTTTGCTGGGACACTCAGGGCTCATGGCCTGTGGTGGAATGCTACTCCCAAGGTACTTTGATGTGTCATATTAATCATACAACTAGCTGCCATTTACTGAGCATCTTCGTACTCCAAGCATAGCCTACGTACTCAGTGTAGTTTAATTTGCATCCTTGTGACAACTCCAGTGCAGCGTATGACTGCTGCTGTTGCTGCTAAGTCACTTCAGTCATATCCGACTCTGTGCGACCCCGTAGATGGCAGCCTGTCAGGCTCCGCCATCCCTGGGATTCTTCAGGCAAGAACACTGGAGTGGGTTGCCATTTCCTTCTCCAATGCATGAAAGTGAGAAGTGAAAGTGAAGTCACTCAGTTGTGTCCTACTCTTAGCGACCCCTTGGACCGCAGTCTACCAGGCTCCTCCGTCCATGGGATTTTCCAAGCAAGAGTACTGGAGTGGGTTGCCATTGCAGGCAAACTCACATGTAAAGAGTTGAAACAGCATTACCTGCACTAACGTGAAACTGTTATTTTGTTTTAGCTTCTTATATGTCTCTTTCCTGGCTCTTATCACAACATGTCCTTTCGTTTAAATGTTTTTCTGTCTTCACTGCTAGAATGAAAGCTCCTTAATGTCAAGGATTTCATCTCATTCACCTTTGTTTTCCCTGCAGCTAAATTCTGTGGCTGGTGGTGTGTTAGGCATGGGGTAGATCTTTCTGGAGTATGTCTGTTTTGTATCCCAAGGGTTTTCCCAAAGCTACTGTGACCTAGTAGATACCTCAAATATTTGTTGAATGAATATATAAATGAGCAAATAGACTTGCCCAGCTACTTAGTAATGGAGTCAGGACTGGAAATAAGGTTTTTCTGACTCAGAGTTAATGTTAGTCTCTGCCCTTCTCAGTTAGTAGTGGAATCAGCCTGATGCACAAGCATCCTTGGAGTTTATGGTTCTCTATCACCTGTTTTAGTAGTTCCCACAAGGTAGGCAGTAAGTGTAATTTTGGAAGTCAGTTACAAACGAATTTCATTTGTTTTTATTTTTGGAATCTCTCTTACAGCTTCATAGGGAGAAAACAATGGGAGAAAGCAGTAGGTGCCTCTCAGAAGTTGAAATAACCATTTTTACTTAAATACAAGCTTCTCCTTCCAGAGCTTTCTGTGAGTGATAGCATAGAGGGTTTGACCAAGAATGTTGAGCTTCTTCCTGGGCTGGTTTCCATGGTAATGGTTGCAGCTTTGATTGGTCTGGGACCGCAGAGAGAGGGAGCAGCAGAGAGGGTGATGTTGCATCGTGAGGTATCCCAAATCTTTATGACCATGAATAGTATGGTCTGCAGCCAATGACAGTGGGCAGAAACTGGCTCATAGTGTTCAAGGAATGGGTTCTGAAAAGCTGTTTTTGCTTGTGAAAGAGAGGTTTGCCTGTATTCAGGGTCAAGACTTAACAATAGGATTACTATTCTAACTATGATTTGCCTAAATACATAGTAAGTTGGAGATTTTACCTGTGAGGGAATAAAGGTAGAATGCTGCTCTTGTGGTAAAGTTCCCAGAGGCATCCCAGAGCACTGTGGACAAAATTTATAGGAATGTGTCAGAAACAATTTCATTGAGAACATATTTAAAGAGTGCCGTTTGAGTAATCTCTTGCTTCATAACCTTTGCAAAACAACACAGTTTAGCATAACAAGTTTATATTATCTGCCCTGGTTTGGGGAGTTGTTCTGGTCTCTAGTGTGGTTGCAGTTCAGATGGGACCTGCAGCTGTATTCATCCTGGGGGTTCCTAATTCATGTTCTGGCTGATGCTGGCTCATAGTTGGGACCGCACCTTGAACTGTCAGCCAGCACATGTGCTGGTGGTCTCTCTTGCTGGCCTGGTTTCATCACGCTATGGTGACTGGGGTGCAGGAGTGGGTGTCCAGGAGAAAGGAATTGGAAGTCTCTTAAGCCCTCAGCCTGAAAACTGGCACAACATTGCTTCTACCATATTCTGCATGGTCATGTTGTCCAAAAGCCCACATTAAAGGGGAGGAGACATAGATCCTACCTGTCAATGGAAAGAGTGTGAAAATATGTTTGGATGTCTTTTAAGCCATCACAAGTGGCAGCTCTATCCTCTTGCTATCCTTCTGAAGTTCGAAGACAAATTAAAACACTACTAAGTACTCTTCTCAGGTGGCACTAGTAGTGAAAAGCCTTCCTACTGGTACAGGATCATAAGACACCAGAGTTTGATCCCTGGGTCAGGAAGATGCCCTTCAGGAAGAAATGGCTATCTGTTTCAATATTCTTGCCTGGAGAATACCATGGACAGAGGAGCCTGGTGGTCTACAGTCCATGGGGTCACAAATAGTCGGATGCATCTGAAGCGACTTAGTACATAAGCACTCTTGAAATGTTAAGGGGAGACATGCTATTCAAAATCAAGGGTCTTATAAACTTACCCATTTTAAGCCTATGTTTTTTCAATTATGGACTTCCCTGATGACTCAGATGGTAAAGAATCTGCCTGCAAAGCAGGAGACCCAGGTTCAGTCCCTGCGTCAGGAAGATTCCCCTAGAGAAGGGATTGGCTATCCACTCCAGTATTCTTGCCTGGAGAATCCCATGGACAGAGGAACCTGGTGAGCTACAGTCCACGAAGTTGCAAAGAGTTGAACACGACTGAGTGACTAACATTTTCACTTTTTCAGTTATGCCTAAACTATCTCCCTCCTGCAGTATTTTGCTTTTCTAAATCAACTCTAAATGATTGTGAAGTCTTAAGGAATAACTTCTTCAGTTCAGTTTAGTCACTAAGTCATGTCCAACTCTGTGACCACATGAACTGAAGCACACCAGGCTTCCTTGTCAATCGCCAGCTCCCAGAACTTGCTCAAACTCATGTCCATTGAGTTGGTGATGCCGTCCAACCATCTCATCCTCTGTCATCCCCTTCTCCTCCTGTGTTCAGTTTTTCCCAACATCAGGGTCTTTTCCAATCAGTCAGTTCTTTGCATCAGGTGGCCAAAGTATTGGAGTTTCAGCTTCAGCATCAGTCTTTCCAATGACTATTTGGTGATCTCCAAAAGAGTACTTTCAAAAGTCAAAAACTTAGACTTCTGTGTTCTTCTATGTTCATCCTTTTGTCCTTGAGTAGGCTTTTTGGAGGAACTTTGGCTATACGGTCACTGATTTTGGAGACAGTTATTCCCCGTAACTTACAGCACACCAGACACTTCTAGGCATATCAAGCATGGTCTGATTTACACCAGTTATAGTTTGCATTTCAATTAATCCAGAGGCTGGTGTCATAAGTAAATTACAGCTACTCATTTTCTTTTCAGATTGCTTGACAAAAGCATGTCTTGTGTTTTTAACCTGTTACATATGACACATAAAGTGAGCACTTTTATATGCTGATGGAGGTGACAGAATTGGATGTCAGCTTGCTTAAACAAAACTCTAATGGATAAGAAACAGAAAGGAAGGTATTAAACGTATCTTGTCTTGCAGAAGCTTGTGTTAGTAAAAAAAAGTGCTGATGTCCTTGCTTTGTCTGTAATTTCACATCTTCATTTTCCCAAACCTCAACTATGATGTTTCTAAAAGAGATTTAAATATTCTGTCCCCCAATCTTTTTTTTTTTTTTTCAGTAGTTCTTAAAAGTGAAGGAAAACCTCAGAAGTATTAACAGAGGTGGTTGAATCGACTCACTTTTAAAGGCAAAGTCTTGGCAAAAGACACAGCCTAATAGATGAATTTTCTCAAAACTTTTGAGGATTCTGTAATCCAGTGTGCTAAGCATTGTACTGGAAACAAAGAGATAGAGGGTTTTCATTTCTGATGTGTCACTAACCACCTCTACCTTGGAAATTGGTTTAAGAAATGTGTCAGGCTGCATATCTTTCTTTCCTCTTCAACTCTTTATACTTGTAAAAAACTGAGTGATAGTGATGTGAATATAGAGCACATTTCTGTCACACAAAAGGGAACGGAGATCTCTTATATGTGTAACATATATGTGTATCCATCCATCTTTATTGGAAAATGACTGACTAGTTTTAAACTTAGTTTCTACCCTGCAGAAGCTGTCCCATTTTCTTGGGTCTAGTTAAATTAGAACAATTTGTTTACTCATATGAAACCTCAGATTCACCCCCTCTGAGCCACAGAGCCAGTGTAGAATGGGGAGAATATAATAGGGTGAGAGTGGGAAATTAACTCTTCACTTCTTGGCTGGATTTTTCCTTTTGTTAGCAGTGGAGGGGGGGGGGTAATAAGGGAAATGCTAATTGATATGAATGCAAAGTCTCTGGAAGCTGTCAGAAGACATGGAATGTTATCTTTTGTCTGTTCTTTCTCCTTTTTCCTTCCTCTTCTTTTTCTTTCTTTTTGTTGGTCTTACCATATGGCATGTGGGATCTTAGTTTCCTGACCAGGAATTGAACTCACTCCTCCTGAGATGGAAATGAGACAGCATAACCACTGGGCTGCCTGGAAATGCCCCCTCCTCCTCTTTCTTCTTTAGCCTTCTTCCTCACCCCCATGCGTCAACTCTTCTCTCCTTCTGTCTTGTTTTCTCAATTTACCTTCCTTTTTTCCCCTTCCCCCCACTATCAGTAACACAGTTGCCCATCTTACTGTTTACTTAAGCCCTAGTTAGAAGAAATAAAGGATTGAAACCGTCTTCCCAAATGCCTTTTTAAGAAAATAAAGCTTTTCTGAATTAAGGAGAAAATGGCATCTCTCAGCTTTTCTCTCTTTCTGCTCCACCTATGATTGGGCTCTTTTCTCCATGGTTGCTCTTCTGACCGAATTCCCTCTTTCTCCACAGGGACAGAGAACTCTGCCCAGACTCCTTAGTCTTCCTTTCAAGTGGCCACAGGATCCTTATCCCAGCAGACGCTGTTATTCCTCCTCTCTTGGGTCTCAGTATCTTCTCTTAATTGTTCTTTTCTTTTTTTTTGTAAAGTCTCCACATTTAAATGGGCTTATTATTATTATTTTAAGGTAGAGGGAAAACCAGGTTAAGTCTCATCTATAAATGGTTGGAACAGTCTTGAAACTAAGATCGGAGGTTTAGTTGCGGGAGAGTCATGGATCTTGTTAGGCTAGTTCTAAAGATTATTTTTCAGCTTAGAGAAAGTGGGTTGCATTTGTAGGGTTGGTTACTTTGGTCAATAGATTATATGTAAAAGTATGTCCAACTTCATGCTCTTTGATGATGAAATGCTTTTTAGTATGTGTACACTGATGCTCTATCTAATGATCTGTAACTCTTTGTACCTATTCAGTTGTATATTCTAAACACAGTCACAGCCTCAGGTTGGACTGGCATGGTCATAACTTTGGGTTTTGACAGGCCTTATAATTGTCAGTATTTTTTTTTTTATCACTTTTCCTCTGGTTCAACTATTGATGTAATTTAAAGCCTTTACTGAGAAAGAAACTTAAGAGGGAAGTCTTGATACCCTTGGCTGGCAAAACATCTTTTATCTCTGTGGCTTAATAACTCTCTCTTCTCCACAGGTGCCTTTGCCTTCTTGATTGCATATTTTGATTATTTACAAAGTGCTTCCATGTGGCCTGGCATCAAACCTGAAGCATATGAGTCATGAAATATTTAATTTGTAAGTGTGAAATGTCAGGTTTAGTTTGAAAGTTATGCCTTAGGAGCCTTGCTAATCAGCACTGAAGAATGTTTCCTACATCTAAGGTTTGGTCAGACTTTGGGGATAGAAGTTCCTATACTATCTACAGTAACTATGGCATGCACATTCATGTTTGATCAATGAGCTGTCATCTCTCTAAGTTCTTTGCCAAGGCTTTAGTTTATCCTGCTGCCTCCTGAAACAGTGGCTCACTGAAGATGATGGATGAAACCCACAGGTGGTTTTGGTATGGAAATTTTTTATGCCTCCCAAAGATGGAATTATAGGGTTGGATTTAAAGCAAATTGAGCATCCTAAATAAATGTCTTCAGTGTCTTCCTGCTGAAATGAGAATAAGATGCAGAAACTTATTACCATGGCCAACCAAGCCCTGTGGTGTCTGGGCCCTCCCTGCTTTTTTAGTTCCATCCCATGCTACCCAGCCCTGTTTTCATTTGTCTGAAATCAACAGAAATGCCATAGTGCTGTCATAATTACTTTGTCTTAGAATCTTTGCATTTCCATATCTTCTTTCTGAATCTCTCCCTTCTCCTTCCATGCTTGCAGGCGTGCATGCTAGGTTGCTTCAGTTGTGTCTGACCCTTTGGAACGCTATGGATTATAGCCTACCAGCCTCCTCTGTCCTTGGGATTTTGCAGGCAGGAATACTGGAGTGGGTTGCCATGCCCTCCTCCAGGGGATCTTCTTGACCCAGGGATTTAACCCTGCTCTCTTGTGTCTCCTGTGTTGACAGGCAGGTTCTTTACCACTCGTGCCACCTGGGAAGCTCTCCTCATCTTTTACTCCAGTCAGGAGCATCTTGGGTTTCCTCCCAACATCCCAAGCTTCCCTATGCCCTTTTTATTTGGCAGATTCTATTGTAGGTAAGTGTAAGTGTTAGTCACTCAGTCATGCCTGACTCTTTATGACCCCATGGACTGCAGCCCACCAGACTCTTCTGTCCATGAGATTTTCCAGGCAAGGATACTGGAGTGGGTTGCCATTTCCTTCTCCAGGTGATCTTTCCAACCCAGGAATTGAACCAGGGTCTCCCCTGCAGGTAGATTCCTTACCGACTGAGCTACAAGGGAAGCTAATAGAAAAGCCAATAGAAAAGATTCTATTGTAGTGTTGTCTATTTCCCAGCTCTTTGAAACAGGGGACCTTGGCTCATTTTTGACAGTTTTCACGTGTGTTGCCTTGTGGTTCATACCTAGGATATGCTTAATCTACACTTGTTGAACCAGTGAATGGAGTTATAAACAGAGAGGATGGGGGAAGAATTTGTTAACTTGTGGACTTAGACTAAGTTTATGCTAAAAATCCAATTCCTCCACAGAAATATACTGCAGGTAAGGAAATGATCTTTCTACTATAAGAGTTTTCCTTCATTAATAAAATTATCAATAGTAACTTCTTGCTTGATTCTGTAATATGAGGACAGATGCTCTGAAACCTGAAGAATGTTGGAACTTTTGTTCCATGGCATTGAACTTAAAGGTCAATAGTTATTTAATTTTAAAGTTAGCTTTTTCATATGGAAGTAATCTTTGAAATGGATGAGTGAAGGTCTAATCATCGAGGGGAGTGTGAAGATGTCCATGATCAATTATAATTCAGAGACTTATAACCATAAATTGCTTTTTAAGAATCGGGTGTATAGTTAGTCTTGCTTCTCTTAAGGGTCTTGTTATAATTTCAGTAAATTCCTAGAGAACCTCACAAATGGCCTTGGTTTGCCACTGAATGTAACCACTTTCTAAAACTTCACAGGGCAGAAAAAATAGTTAAGCTAACACTCAAATTTTTTTTAATTAGCTAGAATAACACTTTATTATCCAAATGTAAGCTTAGAAAATTTCTCTTACTTCAGATGAACCTTGATGCTAGCATAGCTTGACTTAACACCATGAAAATGAGAGTTTTTATAAAATCTTCCAAAATTCTCTGCATCAGTGTCCTATCTAGTATTTGTATGAAAGTAATATGTGATGAATTGTGACTGATCCTTCACATCAGCAAAGTTCTCCAAAAATTCAGCCAGGCAGAGCCATTTTTAATTGATTGGGGATTTGGGAAAGCCACTAAGGGGTTTGTGCAGCAGTAGAAAGTCGTGTTTTGAGTCTAGAAGGAAAGTAGGGATTAATTGGAAGAGTAGGTAAATATGAGACATACCTCACAGGGCACATTTATTGCAGAATGGAATGAGATGGGGTCTTGTGCATGACTACAACAGAGGAGAAATATTTAGCTCATTAGATAGGTGCATGTCTGCATAGGGTTAGTGTTGATGCTACCTGTGTCATTTAAAAAAAAAAGAATCTAAAAGAAGTCAATCTTTACAAGTCAAGGCATTCAATTCTCAGGAATTGATGAAAATAAATGTTGAAAAAGAAACTGATCTACAATAGCATCCCTAAACTTAAAATCCACCTCAACTCCATTGATTCTGTTGTAAAATGTGCAAGTTCTTGGTGCCAACACAAATGAGGGGGATAAAAAAAGTCACACATTAAATTAAAAATAATTTGTCTGGACGAAGATAATTGGAAACAGAGAATATCAAGGGCAGGGGAAATCTGGCAAGGGGTAATGTCCAAAAAATCTCAAAGCAGCATGTGGAAAGGGAGGGGGAGTAGCACAGCCAGTCTGACTTGAACATCTCCCTGGGAAGGATAGATGGTCGTCCCTGAGCAAACTGGCTGAATCGATACCTGAGGCAGGTGCATATTTGGTAACAACCACGTCTAAGAAAATTGGAAAGAGTTGAAGCTTGGAAACGAGCTGCAAATGAAACTGTGTCTTTTGAGAACAAGAGGACTCTGTTCAAGGATGGGACTAACTAAGACTGTGTTGGTGAACGAAAACATAAAAGGAACGAGGCAAAACACAAGACTGGCTGGATCTGCACGGTGTTGCTCAAGAAACGGTATTTTCCTAAGAGGATTGTTAAAAGAGAACAGTGGATTGATGATCTCCATCCTCCTTCATTCCTTCTCATCCCCTGTCCTGGGAGATCCTTCATTAATTGAGACACCTTAAAAGCTAAGTAAGCAATAAAGGGCTATTGGGTTGTACCCGCTTCCCTGCAAACCCACTGAATTCTAGGCAAGTGATTTTCTTGCAGCAACTGTAAGGCCGTCATTGTCTTAAGAAATCCCCAGCTAGCACTGTCGTTTACAATTGCCAGGTTAATGTGAGATTGAGTAGCATTTTATTGACAGTGTTCACTGCCATTTGTGCTGTAGAATTCATTTCCCTGAAGTTCATTTATCCAAGCAAATCAGTTCAGTGGCATCCTCCCTACAGGCATCCCCATCCGTGAGAGGGAAAGACTGTGTATAGTGTTTCGTGTCATCTGAACCTGAAATGAACCTGCCACTTTCTATCAGCATGACTTTAGGCAAGTTTTGCACATTATGAATTTGAGATGCCTGCAAGATATCCAAGTAGCCATGTCCAAGGGGCAGCTGGTCATATGGGAGAAGCTCAAGAGAAAGGTCCAGCCTGGAAGACTCATTAACATAGAGATAGTCATTGAAGACTTGAGCTCAGATAGAATTGCCTAAGGGCAACATGTCTAATGGAATGGGAAAGGGCACCAGGAGTGTGTTTAAATTTTCTTGAGCAAGTTTTTATTGGGTCTTTATACTAATGAGCCAGAAAAGTTGTCCAGGGCAGTCTTGCTAGCATTTGAATAGGTAATTGATTCTCCAGTCTTGGGTCCTTACTTATACCTCATTCCTGGGTTCAGTGTATGCGCTCCTGGTGTTCATTACTCTAGTTAAGCTCACTCAGCATTGGGGCAGCTGTCAGATGTGCTCATCTTCTGGTTCAGCAGCCATTACAACACATATAGCAGCAAAGGCTGAAAAGCCAGCCACCCTCTGCCAAACAATAGGGAGAAGCACATCATGCCTTGAAGTGCAAATGAGGCAGATTGGCAAGTGCTGCGTGGATCCCCTGAACTTGGAGGGTGCCCTGACTCCCTAGGCCCTTCCCTCAGTGTTTCTGCTCTAGATTCTACTTGAAAGTATTCTATGAAGGCAAATACCTTCCATCCTCCTCAGCAGGGGGCTAGCCCTGGCTCTCAGAGATCTAAGGAAGAAAATTTTTCACTGCCATATGTGGAGCTCAAGCTTTTAGGAGTGGAAATTTTAAAAGCAAGCTGCTTATTTATTTATTTACTTGGTGAGCATGCCAAGCGAGCATGCCAAGCAAGCCACAGCGTTCGAGATACCTCATTGTCAATACAAACAATGTCTCTGCTTTCAAGGAATTCACATTCTAGAAGAGATATACTATAGATGAAATAAATGAAATGATTATAAGTGATTAATATTCTGGTAGAAAATAATTCAGTAATCTTCTTAGCTTCCCCAGTGGCTCAGCAGTAAAAATGTCCATCTGCAGTGCGGAAGACACAGGTTCAATCCTGGGTTGGGAGGTTCCCCTGGAGGAGGTCCTGGTAACCCACTCCAGTATTTTTGCCTGGGAAATTCCATAGACAGAGGAGCCTACACTGTGTGAACTGGTAGGCTACAGTCCTGGGGTTGCCCAGCCTAGCGACTTAGTGACTAAACAACAAGAAATCTTTAGCCTAGGGATGGCCTCGTCAAAGAGTGGATATTTAAGTCGTGTCCTGAAGTATGCAAAGGGGATAGATTTAGGACAATCAAGAGCAGTTAAACAGTTACAAAGGCCATGCTGGAGAGGCTTTGGTAATTCTAGGCAGTGAGAGGTATATGCCATGTGTGAGATGTCTCCCAGGCTAGTGACCCTATGACAGATGACAGCAATGACTCAGAGGGCAGTGGTGGCGTTGGGCTTTCCTTGGTTTCCATTTGAATTCTCATTTCAAAGGCATTGGGTTCAACTGTGAAAAACTTTCGGCCTAATGAGTCCATCAAAGAGATGGTTTGTTGTGTGCGTGCATTGATTTTTAAAGAAGCAGGGTGGCAAAAGTCTGCCTGTAACTAGACTGAGGCCTTTGAAACTGACACTTGAAAAATATGTGTATACAAATTCTTCTAGATGTTTGGATTTAGTGCTGCCATTGTAGGAGACCAGTGAACGTATGTACCGAATACCGATCAGAAACTTCCCTCCAATTTGTCATCTCCACGGCAGCCAATGTTCCATCCAGAGCACCGAGCCAAAGGGGCAATCACAGTTCTGTTGTTTCTACTTGGATTTCCTGAGGGCCACGTCCCAGGGAGGGCAGAGCAAAAAAAAAGGCAGGGAGGGAGGGAGAGGGAGAGACCGAAAGGGAGAGAGATGGGATTATGTGCAGGCATTGTGGAGGAGAAGGCAATGGCACTCTACTGCAGTACTCTTGCCTAGAAAACCCCATGGATGGAGGAGCCTGGTAGGCTGCAGTCCATGGGGTTGCTAAGAGTTGGACACGACTGAGCAGCTTCACTTTCACTTTTCACTTTCATGCATTGGGGAAGGAAATGGCAACCCACTCCAGTGTTCTTGCCTGGGGAATGCCAGGGATGGGGGAGCCTGGTGGGCTGCCGTCTATGGGGTCGCACAGAGTCGGACATGACTGAAGCGACTTAGCAGCAGCAGCAGCAGCAGCAGGCATTGTGGGGGATGTGCATGGATTTACATAGCACTTGATAAGCTGAAATCTGGTCTCAGAAAATGTTCACATTAAAATTTTATCACGGCTACCAGTGTAGCCATTTCTTACTATTTCCCTCTCTATTTTATTCTTTTGCTCAAATTGACTGTCTGTGATGGATGTATCTTTTTTGTTAGAAATGTACAGCTGTGATTCAGAGCATCAAAGAAGGGAAAACGGGGAAAATCTGAATCTGCCAGAGACCATTTCTTGGCAAATGAAGTTTGCATTCAAGTGCTTCAAGTCTAGTTGCATCTTTCTCTGTCCTTTAGTGGAAGTGCCTTTATTTGGGTTTTCTTGGGAGCTCAAGGAAGCCACTTTTTTAGGGGGAAAAAAGTGAGTCTTGTGTAGAAAGCTATATGGATTCAAGTTCAGGCTTTGGTCTTTGTGTTGTGCAATTTTAGATAAGTTACTTTGTTGGAACCTCAGTTCCTGTGTACCTGAGGATAAGTACAAACTTCAGAGGGTCATTGTAAAAATGAAACATGTACTATGAATGTAGCACATAGTATAAGGCTAGCAGTTCATATTGCTGACTTGTTATATAAACTGTCCTCAAGCCATACCATGGGCATGGTTCTTGTCTCTGAAATGTGATAATGAGCACTGTTGTGGTGGCTGCAGTGTCCGCTGCAGTGATGGGGACCCCAACACTATTCTCTAGAGTTGGGGAGTGACTTGAGCACTTCGGTTTTCTGAAGAGCTGTGCACATCTTATAAGTACTCACATTTGCACTTAATATTTAATTAACACATGCAATGACTTCATTAGAAGCAATTAGAGAAACAACTTCAGGTAAAGACAGTTTGTGAAATTTCTGGACGTGGGGCCATTAGACACTGATGTTTTCAGTCCTTCGAGGATTTCTTACAGGACGTTTTACAGTCACTTTTTAATTTGCTGATTCCTGCTAATTATCAGAACTGCTACCTGAAACAGTCACAACATTGGCATAAGGTTAGATGTGCTTGTTCCATTTTATTTATAAGTAGATCTGGGGCAGATATGGAATATATGAAACTTGATTCTTGAAAATACTTAAAACATTAACTCCATTTTGTACAACTTTCTGTCAAAATGACAATCCCATTAAGGTGATAAGATCAAGTTTGCTATTATTTAAGAGCTATCTTATTCACCTTATAAGGAATCATGGTTTTAATTTACAAGACAAAAGAGTAAAGTTGTGCCTAGTTAAAGTTGAAAAAGTTCATGTCTCCTTTTGGGGCAGTAGTTATCAAACTGGAATGTACATCAGAATCTTTTGGAAGACTTGTTAAAGGGCCCCTATTTCTGGGTCTCTACCTTTAGAGTTTTGGATTCAGGGTATGTAGAGTCGAGTCCAAGACTGCATTTCGAGCTTGGAAGGAGGGGGCCTGATGCTGAGTTTAGGGGCCGTATTTTGAGAATCACCGCTTTAGGGAAAACCTGTAAGGGGTTACGCAGGGGGACTTCCCCATATTGTTTCCTTGTTACAGGTGTGTCATGGTTGGGTACGTTGCTTTTTGCTGAGAATGTGCATTTCTGTTTGGCTTCTCACTAGAATTGTTTCAAATTGGGAAATTGGATTTATGGTATTTTGTAGGAGGGTAGCAAGATATGAAACCATATATGTTGCAGGAAGGGGGACCCCTTCCAGGGCCCAAGAGTGAGCTCTTGTCTGACACTTGGAAGTGAATCGTCCGAGGAGACAACACGAGCTGACAAAGCCAGAGACTTTATTGGGGAGGGGGTGCCTGGGCAGAGAGCAAAAAGGGAAGGAAACCAGGAGAACCACTCTGCCATGTAGCTTGCATCCCCAGTAATGGGTTTAGTTTCTGGGGTGTCTCTGACCAGTCATCTTGCTTGGTCCATGGTTGTTCTGACTCAAGTCCTTCCTAGTGGCACGAGCGTCTCTCGCCCAAGGTAGATTTGAGAACAAAGGATTCTAGGAGGTTGGAAGGATACATTATGGGCTGGCATCTCCTCCCCCTTTTTGGCCCCTCCCAATTTTTCCAGTTAGTTTTCAGCACCAGCACCATGTTCCTTGTTTGGACCTCCTGTTGCGAGACCACTCATGCGAGCAGTTACATTGTGCCTGGCCAAGGTGGGCCGTTTCAGTCAACAGTTCCCTAACATATAGACAGGTTTTAATAGGTGGATAAGCTATTCTTTCGATGAAAGTAGGCTTTAATCAGTTTAATTGTCAGTGGGAATTTATTTATTTATTATTCATTCATTCAACATGTGTGTTGCAGGGACTCTTTATATGTACCCAGTATTATTCTCAGCGTTCTGGATACTTTCTGAATAAAGAAGACAAAATCACTTTTCTAATGGAGTTTAGGCATTTAGGTGGCACATGGGAAGGGATGGATGGAGCAAACAGATAATAAACCATGTCAAGTAAGAAATGTCCTAAAGGAGAATGAAGTTAATGGGATTACGAAACATGGTGGTGAGGGAGGGAAATTTTACAAAGGGTAAAAGCCATTGAATACCAAACCACCTGACCTGCCTCTTGAGAAATCTGTATGCAGGTCAGGAAGTAACAGCACCAGACATGGAACAACAGACTGGTTCCAAATAGGAAAAGGAGTACATCAAGGCTGTATATTGTCACCCTGCTTATTTAACTTATATGCAGAGTACATCATGAGAAACGCTGGGCAGGAGGAAGCACAAGCTGGAATCAAGATTGCCGGGAGAAATATCCCAGAAATAATCTCAGATATGCAGATGACACCACCCTATGGCAGAAAGCGAAGAAGAACTAAAGAGCCTCTTGATGAAAGTGAAAGAGGAGAGTGAAAAAGTTGACTTAAAACTCAACATTCGGAAAGCTAAGTTCATGGCATCTGGTCCCATCACTTCATGGGAAATAGATGGGGAAACAGTGGAAACAGTGGCAGACTTTTTGGGGGGGGCTCTAAAATCACTGCCGATGGTGACTACAGCCATGAAGTTAAAAGATAATACTTGTTGGAATGAAAGTTATGACCAACCTAAACAACATATTACAAAACAAAGACATTACTTTGCCAACAAAGGTCTGTCTAGTCAAGGGTGTGGTTTTTCCAGTAGTCATGTATGGATGTGAGAGTTGGACTATAAAGAAAGCTGAGCACTGAAGAATTTATGCTTTTGAACTGTGGTTTTGGAGAAGACTCTTGAGAGTCCCTTGGACTGCAAGGAGATCCAACCAGTTCATCCTAAAGGAGATCAGTCCTGAATATTCATTGGAAGAACTGATGCTGAAGCTGAAACTCCAGTACTTTGGCCACCTGATGTGAAGAACTGACTTATTGGAAAAGACCCTGATGCTGGGAAAGATTGAAGGCAGGAGGAGAAAGGGATGACAGAGGATGAGATGGTTGGATGGCATCACCGACTCAATGGACATGAGTTTGTGTAAATTCTGGGAGTTGACGATGGACAGGAAGGCTTGGCGTGCTACAGTCCGTGGAGTCACAAAGAGTCAGACACGACTGAGCGACTAAACTGAACTGAACTGAAAAGTCATTGAGATGGCTTCCAACATAGCACGGTTAGAACAGAACTCTTGGTCTCTGCACATGAAATGAAGTCTCTTTCTCTCTCTCCTAATAGTTCACATAGCAAATGACTTTCCAGTGCTGTATCTATCCTTCAAAGAGGTCTGGGTACCTGCTTCAGTGACATTCATTCATCAACACTATGTACTGAGTGTTGTGAGGTAGACAATAAAAAGAAGCCTATAAGTAGATGGACTTGATAATTTCATATCATAAGTGCTTTGAAGAAGAAGAACATGATTGAGTCCTGAAAAATGGGGCCATTTACATAATAGGGGACGCAGAAGAGCAGCAGGTACAGGGTTCCATGGCAAGATGGCTGAAGGAGAATGTGTCTTGGGCACAGATCCTGTTTTTTCTTAGTTCACATGTATTCTTCTGGTCCATGCAGACTGTGAGCTCTGCAATTCTCTCCCTGTGTCACAATTGACAAGTCTCTGCATCCTTTGATGGGGGTGATGGATGCCTGAGTCCGTTCTGGGCTTCCCCTTTAATACCCCCCACCATCCCACTCTCCTGCTCTCATTTCCATTTTGTCTTCCTTTCTGTAATTCTTTTATTTCTTATCCTCCTTTTTTTCATTTTTCCATTACTTATGTTGATGAGGATTGTGTGGGGGACTATATTAGGATGGATTTCACATGACATTTATATATTAATAAGCTTATTAGTTTGGGGACTTCCTTTCTTCTTTCCCTCCATAATTATTTTTTGTAATAAATGCCAGTATCACTTTCTAAAATTTCCCTTGAGCCCAGGAGACCTTATATACAAAAGGTGTTTCTCATCTTGTACCCTGATATAGTGTTTGCTAAAATTTACACACAGAAAAAAGTCGTTCAACAGGAAAAATAAAAAGGAAGCCTGTTGTTTCATCTGTTCAGAGCCACCCAGCCAGAGTAGTGAGTAGCAATTGCAGTATTTTGTCATGGAAGTCTTTGGTTGTAAATAATAGATTTCTGTTTTTCGGCCTACGTTTGTTTTATTGCCCATTGGAGGGCTTTGCTTTGAAAAGTGCAGCTGAGGGCTTAGTCACAGGAGCGTGAGTTAGCGAGAAGTATGGGGCTCCAGGTGTGGTTGGTACAGAACTGAGGCTCAGCCAGAACCGACTGGCACTGTTGTCAGCATGTGTCTTGATTAAGGGGCTCTACAGTGAGCCCTTTTTGCTCTCCAACCTTGAGGATGGCTCACTGTGCTTTGCTATACTCATCTGTAAAATGGAGTTAATTGGGTCCACCTTCATGGGTTTCTGTGGGGATTAACTCAGGATGGTGGTGATAAGAAGAGTTCACATTCTGAGTGCTTGAAACCCACCAGGCAAACGCCGAGCACTTTACCTGCAGCATTTCAGTTGATCCTTGCAGTAGCTACTGGGATCAACACTGCTGCCCTCATGTTCCTTTTGGGGAAAGGACGGCATGGAAGGTTAGGCGAACCGCTCAAGGACGCCCAGGTTAGTGCAGTGCCTGATACACATGGAGCGTTTCTGGGGAGGAAATAGCTGCTGCTGCTGTTCTTTAGATTTAACAAAAAAGAAACGTAGTTTGAATAGACTACAGAGTATAAGAGATCTGATACCTAATACGTGTTGTTTTCTGTTTACGTAGTTGTCTGACTCCATTTCATAATACTAATTGTCATCTTTGTTTTTCTACTGATAAAAAAATCAGTTTAAATTTCTTTCTTTTTTTTTTTTTTTTACCATTTTTTTTTTCCTCCTGTAAATGCTCTGAAAATGGACATCCTATCACAACACAATGTCTGTTGGTCCTCTTGGATCAAGCCTTCTTTGTGCCATCTAGGAAGACTCTTCTTGACTCCCCTTTGGGGGTAGGGGAATAGACATTTTGTGTAAGTCAATAAAGATCCTCCAGGAAATTATGACTGTGGACATTCCTTCTACTTCTATTAATTTTTAGCATCTTCAGAATCTCATTTGACTTACTTGGAAACAGAGCCAATTTGTATGCTACTTTTTATGTTCTGGGTGGGTTGAACCCAAGAGTGTGAGGGCAGGAAAGACCTGAGTCCATATCTGAGCTCTTTTTATAAAAGTTGCCTAATCTTAGGAAAGTCTCTCAGTGTTTTAGCATCTCAGCCCTCATAACCCAAAATGGGGCTGGTGGGGATGATGACATGATGATGATGTTAATGAAACTGCTCATCTTGTAGGGTTACATTAATTAAATACAACTTTGTAAGTTAAGGCCACTATAGGCTTTTTTTCCTCCTCTCGTTATATGCTTCATTCTCTATGTGTTCTACTTTTCCCTCAATGTCTGTTTCCTTTACAACGTTCCTTCCTGCTTTCCCTACCCTTTCATCCATTCTTTCCATGCTTCCATCTGTCCAGTAGTCTATCCACTCACCCACGCACCCATTCTTCCTTCCATACACCCATCCATCCATGCATCTGTCCATCCATCCATCATCTATCCATCTGTCTATTCTTCTGTCCATCCAGCCAGTCATACAGCCACCCCCCCACTCCCTCTTCAACTTTGAGTTTCAATTTTACCACATGCCCCTTTGCACCTTAGGCCTACAGCAGTGAGCAAATTGTTGCCAGTTATATTGCCATCCACATAGATGTTATGATCTTCTAGATAATATGTTTTTCTTATTTTATTGTGTTTGTTTTCTGTCCTCCCCTCCACCCCCTAGATTTTTTGCTTAATGCTCTAAGTATAGCTGTGTCCCCAGTGTCGAGAACAGTGCCTGGCATGGAGTGAACTCTCAACAAATTCCTTTGAATAAACAAATGATCCCTACTGAAACTTAACATGCAGGGAAGTTGAGATACAGATGAGCTTGCTTTTTTTAAAAACTTTTTTTTTTTTTTAAGAGGTTTTGGTAGTTTCAGAATTGTAGCAGAAGATAACTATGAACAGTTTGCAAATGGTGGCCTTTGTAGATTTGGGAGTTTCTTTAAAGTGTGTTGAAATTGATTTTCTGGGAGAAGAGAGAAATGCTGAGCTGATGTGACTCTGGCTTCCCACACCCAGCTTCAGTCAGACTGGTTTTGCTTTTCTCTGATTTATGTATCTGGCTTCTACTTAAGATCTGATTTGAAGAATGGTTTCCCCTACTGAAAAGTTTCATTTTAGATTAGGAAATTCTTCAAATGCAACACTGCTCTGGCAGTCTCCTGTTTTGGCCACTTTCTGACCTCCTTCAGGCACTTTCCACATCAGAAGCAGGATGGTATTTCAAAGTATAAACCCGATCACCATGTCACTCCCTCAAAACAATATCTGTGTTTATAATAAAAGCAATATCTGCTGTTTATTAAGGCTTACTAAGTCCATTCTGAGTATTTTCTGTGTATTGACTCATTGGATCCTTTGTAATGGATAGAGAGTCTTCTAAATCCCCATTTTACAGATGAGGGAACCAGGTTTCAGAGATGTTAAAACTTGCCCAGGTGACGCAGCTGGCAATTAATCTTAGAAGAGAGACAAAATAAAGATATTAAAAGTTCCTAAACTTTTTGTGCCTGGACCCTTTCTAGCACTCTGGTAAAACCTATGGAAACTGTCTCAACATACTATTTTTTAACTGTATAAAATAGTATTACAAAGGAAACAATTACATTTAAATATAATGTGCAGAATATTTTAAATAATCTTGGAGCTTATGGATCATAGAAGTAACACATGAACTTCTTCAAATGTGTTAAATTACGAGATCCAGAGCTAGGCATAGTAACTCCATAATTTGTAAGTAGTGATGAATGTGTACGAATTTCATGGTGTCTGCAAAACCCTAACAAGATAGGAAAATGGATTCTAATTTCTATTGGTGAGAAAGTGGCAGCTATTGCTATAATAGCATCATGATTTGTTGCCTACGCTCATAATAGAAGGAAATGCTGAATTTTAGTCAAAAGAGGGTAAAGATAGAAGTGTAATTTTTACCTATCCAAATTCTGAGATCCTTGGAATATAATCTTAACAGCGAGTCCTTCCCTGTCTTGTTCTCTACGGCTTGGCCTCTGCTTACCTTGCAGACGTGTATCTCCTTCCACATTAGCTTCCTCTATGCTCCCAGTCACACTGCCTACTCTTGGTCCCTCGTATGCCTCTCCACGAAACCTTTGCACACACTGGATCTCCTGCCTGGAGTGTACACTCCCCCCCCAGCCCCCCAACTTTCTCACTCTGTTAAGTTTTTTCCTCCCCATCTTGGTACTGTGTCTCTTCGCCAAGAAAGATCTCCTTGGTCTCCCCTCCAGGTCACAGAACCTTTTTTGGTTCACAGAACTCCAGGTTTGGGATTCTTTGTGTGATCATTTGATCAAAGTCTGCCTCTGTATAGAGTTTAAGCTTTCTGAGTGTATTTGTTTGCTAACATCACCAAGTATTGACGAGGTGGCTTCAGCAACAGAAATTTATTTCCTCACAATTCTGGAGGCTAGAAGTTGGTTTCCAGCAGGATTGGTTTCTTCTGAAGTTTAATTCCTTGCCTTGCAGATGGCCAGTGTCCTTCTGTGTTTTCACGTGGTCTTGCCTCTGTGCCTGTCTGTGTCCTAATTTCTTCTTCGTGTAAGGATACCCTTCGTATTGGATTAGGACCACTCTTATGACCTCATTTTAACTTAACCACCTTTTTTAAGACCTTATCTCCAAATACATCACATTCTGAGAGTGCTGGGAGTTAGGACTTAAATGAATTTGGCCTGTGTGGAGGTGGAGCACAGTTCAGTCAATAACACGAGTGAAGGGAGAAAGTGTGTTTCATTCACCACACTTTCCCCGGTATCTAGCATCTAGCACTTAACCCAGAGTTGACCATCAATAAATATCTCTTGGGCTTCCCTGGTAGCTCAGCTGATAAAGAATCTGCCTGCAGTGCAGGAGACCTTGGTTCAATTCCTGGGTTTGCGAAGATCCCCTGGAGAAGGGATAGGCTACCCACTCCAGTATTCTTGGGCTTCCCTGGTGGCTCAGATGGTAAAGAACCAGCCCGCAATGTAGGAGACCTGGGTGTGATCCCTGTGTTGGGAAAATCTGCTGGAGCAGGAAATGGTAACTCACTCAGTGTTCTTGCCTGGAGAATCCCTAGGGACAGAGAGAAGACTGGTGGGCTCCATGGAGTCACAAAGAGTGGGTCAGGACCAAGCGACTAACACACACACACACACACACACACATATCTATTAAATGAATGAATATGGATGCAAGTATAAATGAGTGAAATACACTTTGTTGACCATTGAAACATTAAAAACATGCCTTTTTATCTCATGTCCTAACATTGAGCTTATTCTTTGGATTCTATTTTTCACTGTTCTGAAGTGAGTCCATCTGATCTAGGAATGTCCAAATCACATTAAATGGAAAATCTCATGTGCCTCTACTTGTCTACTTGATTCAGCTCAAGTAGCGTTACTCATGTAATTAAATCACAGACTCAGAATATTTAAATTTCAATTCTGGGCTGATTAGTTATAACCTGAATGTTACTCTGTTCTGACATGCAGCACGTTGACTTCGGTTGTTAAATCGAATCGCTATGTGGTTGTAGAAAGCAGGGTGTTAGCTTCTATGAGAAACTAATTAGATTGGAATTGGTTGAAGCAGCTATTTTCTGGGATGATTGCAGTCCCTTTATGCATGCCTTTTTCTTTTTGCTCCCATGTAAGTTCAGGTGGCCACAGCAGTCTAAAATACAAAATTGAAAAATGTAACAGTGCTGACAGTATAACTTCTAGAAGTACTTTATTGTGTGATAGGCTGTGATAGTGGAATTTAAATTCTGTTGGATTTCAGACACCAAGGTTCTTAGCATTTTTATCATTATAGCAGCAAACTGGGAAGAATGAGGTGAGGGATGTACTTAACATGGGACTGGTGGGTTCTTTTTTTTTTTTTAAGGTTTTGCATGTGTAACATGCATGCATGCATGCATGCTAAGTCGCTTCAGGTGTGCCTGACTCTTTGTGATTCTGTGGACTGTAACCCTCCAGGCTTCTCTGTCCATGGAATTCTCCAGGCAAGAATACTGGAGTGTGTTGCCATTCCCTTCTCCATGTGTAACATAGGCAAAAATATTTAAGTCAATAAGTTTTTAAGGAATTTTACATGTTCTGATTCTTTCTACTTTCGATCACTTTAGTTCCACCAAAGTCATGATTTTCAAGATAAGATAGGCCTTTCAAAAAGTTTTGTTCAGTCCACAGCTGTCATTTTAATCGGCCCACAATTCTTTCAGTTAGACTTCTTTGATCTCCACTGGGATATGGGCATACTTCAAAATTCCCCATCTGTACTCTTTGGGACCCAATTTCTTCAAGCAGTTTACTGTAGGACCATGTTAAGGGTCAGAAGATGGATCTGCCTGAATTTGACACCCTCTAAAAGTATTAAGTTCATATCATATTCACTCCTAAGTTGTCACACCCTAGAATAGTACACATTGTTGGGATATGCCAAGACCTTTGTAAAATCCAGACACTGTGTTTTCAAGATAAAAGGCTTAAAAAAAGAAGCCATCTTTGTTTCATGTCAACATTAAAATTAGAGTACTCATTCAATACAGCTGATGATTTAAATGTAGCTGATGGGATCTTGAGTGTAGTGTTTTCCCTAATGTTCCTGAGTACCACTAAAAATAATTAAAAATAAATAAAATTTTAAAAATAAAAGCATAATAATAAATGAAAGTTTTTTGGTCAAGAGCACAGCACTCTTAAAATGCTGATATTCGTTGTGACTTTCCAGGTAACAAATACAGTGTGCATACTTGCACACATTTCCCCCTACTCTTCTTTTCTTAAGGGACTGGTATCCTAAGAAACATACTTTGACAGTGGTCTCTGTAGACAGTCTAAAATTAGTTCACACATTTTGTTGCTTTGGGGATATTTCTCAGAATTTCATCTTTTACCATTCAAGATATCATAGAATTATATGCTGGTATTTCACAGGCATCATTCTAAATATCATTTTTTAATGCAGACAGTGCTTAAAGTATAAGTTTTAAAACTTAAGTTTAGCAATTAAAAAAAAAAAAACTCCTCAAAATTTCCTTGTTTATTGTTGCAAGTGTCAGAAAATCAACTCCAACTGGCTTTAACAAAAAATTGTGTGAAAGTGTCTGGAGAGGGTTTTATTAACTGCTGAAGAGTGTGTCATCAGGATTCAGCCCAGTTCTGTCTGCAGAATTTTCTCTCCTTCTGCAGTCACTTGATCATTAAGGAAGATCTTTGCCTGTCTAAGGAGATGGACTCTTGTAGGTCTGCTCACTTAGTGTGTGCAGTGGCTATTGAGATATATATATATATTTCCTTTCTTCCAACAGAGTCCTAGATTTAATTCTCATTGGTGTGGTTTGGGTCCTGTGAGTCCCTGCCTCCTACTTCCTCCTACCCCTGTGTGGGCAAAACTGGACTGTGTACCCTCTCTTATGCCTAGGGGTGGGGGCTACCCCGTTGAA
Source organism: Muntiacus reevesi (assembly GCF_963930625.1). Taxonomy (NCBI): domain Eukaryota; kingdom Metazoa; phylum Chordata; class Mammalia; order Artiodactyla; family Cervidae; genus Muntiacus; species Muntiacus reevesi. The sequence goes on from NC_089252.1 coordinate 94,237,601, forward strand.
AGTCCATGCACAAAGCAAGGAAGGGGCCGTGGGCTATGGGTCCCTAGGGGGAAATGGAGGTACCGTGGCCCAAAGAAGCAGAAATGTGTGCCTGGCAGGTGAAAACATTAGGTGTCCCATTTACCTGCCTTCAGGCTTGTGAATACCTCTTTTCCTGTAAAGCCAATGAAAAAGATTTCAGTTAATTAAGTTTCTAGTTAGTTAAACTGAAGCTAATTAAGTTTGTTAACTGACTAGGTAGTGATGAAGTAAACAAATAGAAGAAATGCCACAGAAATAAAATCAACACATCCTGACAGTTGATTCTGTGTGGGAAGCAAGTGGGAGGGAGGATTCAAGGATGACTTCATTACGGTTGATATGACTGTTGACTATGAGGATTTCTTGTCTGTGAGCTTGTCCACCTGGGATACTGTGTTTGTTCCATCTTGGTGTCACTGTAGCCTGGCATATAGTTAATTGTCAGTGACTTTTTTCACTGTTACAGAATTAGAGGATTGGGATTTTTATGTATTTATTTATTCTTGGTGAGAAGTCATGAACTGAAATAAGGGAGCGTAGGGGAAAAAGCAGATTAAGGAGAAAAGATGCTGAGTGTGAATTTGAAAGTGAGACGCACCTGACATATCAGTGGAACAGTGGCAGTTGTGAGCGTGGAACTCAGGTCCGTTTGGTTGTATCCTGGGAAAATCCAATTTTAGCTGTAACTTCAGTTTAAAGCAAAATTTTCCCTGGTGAAAGTGTAGGCATATTTCCTCATGAGATGCAGGAGGTGGGGTGCTGTATTAAAGAAAAAGACTATTTAAGGGAAGTATTCATGGAGTATTTTCTCTTAAATGAACTGATGTCTGGGTCTCTGAGGGATTATGTGTTTCCCAGTGTTTTCATTTGTGAGTGGCAAATTGTGTTCATGCCACATTTTAGTGACATTAACATCTCACTGCCTCAGTGAAGACAATTTGGGTCACAAAAATTGTAGTCAAGGAAAAATTCACATGTGTTTCTATTGTAGTCTGCTGAACTTCAACTCTTTTCCTAGGACTGGGGATAAGGTAGAAAAATAAAACTACAAACAGAGCTGGAAATGGGTAAATAGTTTCTTCAGTAGTTCTCAACGCTGAGGTTCCCTATATTATATTTAATAATAAATATTTTTAGTATTCCCTTTATTTTCCAAAAATGAAATTAGTAGATAATATATTTTTAAATATGCCTGATTCTTCTCTCTCTGTTATTATTTTTTGTTTAAGTATAGTTGATTTATAATGTTTTATTAGTTTCAAGTATACAGCAAAGTGCTTCAGTTATTACATACATGTATATTCTTTTTCAGATTCTTTTTCATTATATGTTATTACAAGATAATTGCATAAGGTTCCCTGTGCTATAAAGTAGGTGCTTGCTGTTTATCTATTTTATATATAGTAGTGTGTTTCTGTGAACCCCAGATTCTCAATTTTACTTTAATTCATCTAATTCTTAAAAATCATTTACTTATCTAACCCTAGAAAATAAAAATGAAAGTAATTTATAACGAATGATGCATGTTGCAGTATGTGAGTGATGCTTCATGTTTTCTAGAGCAGTACTTCTCTTGAGAATTTCTAAAATGCATATTCTGATTCTATGGCTCTGGTGTGGGGCCTGAGATTATTCATTTCTAACAACCTACAAGGAAATGCTGGTACCAATGAGTTTGATCCCCACTTTGGATAAGGAGACTCTGAAGGACATAATAAGATATCAGATGCTTGCGCTTATACACAGACTCTTTGTGAATGCTTCAGCTATGAAACCCACTGCTACAGATGCATTGAACAGGCTACCGTTGCTGTGGGTGATACCATTTTTGAAATGGTAAACAATCCTTAGTAAAGTTCCCAGCAAAGCAGAATAGCAGTTTCTTCTCATTTTACACAATTTTGCATGCTGAGTATATTAAGACTGTAAAGCAAAAACAGAAACAAAAAAATTATTCTTTGCATTTTTGGTTTCTGGGTTTGTAGGCTTGGCATTTTGTTTCCTATCTGCTAGGGCATTCCTGTATATGTCAAGGCTGTATATTGTCACCCTGCTTATTTAACTTATATGCAGAGTACATCATGAGAAACGCTGGACTGGATGAAGCACAAGTTGGAATCAAGATTCCCGGGAGAAATATCAATAACCTCAGATCTGCAGATGACACCACCCTTATGGCAGAAAGTGAAGAACAACTAAAGAGCCTGTTGATGAAAGTGAAAGAGGAGAGTGAAAAAGTTGGCTTAAAAGCTCAGCATTCAGAAAACTAAGATCATGGCATCTGGTCCCATCATTTGATGGCAAATAGATGGGGAAACAGTAGAAACATTGGCAGACTTTATTTTTCTGGGCTCCAAAATCACTGCAGATGGTGACTGCAGCCACCATCTTAAATTGAATTAAATTAAATTATTTTAATTAAAAGCATCTTAATTAAAAGACACTTGCTCCTTGGAAGGAAAGTTATAACCAACCTAGACAGCATATTCAAAAGCAGAGACATTACTTTTGCTGACAAAGGTCTGTCTAGTCAAGGCTATGGTTTTTCCAGTAGTCATGTATGGATGTGAAAGTCGGACTATAAAGAAAGTTGAGTGCCGAAGGATTGATGCTTTTGAACTGTGATGTTGGAGAAGACTCTTGAGAGTCCCTTGGACTGCAAGGAGATCCAACCAGTCCATTCTAAAGGAGATCAGTCCTGATGGAAGGACTGATGCTGAAGCTGAAACTCCAATACTTTGGCCACCTGATGCGAAGAACTGACTCATTAGGAAAGACTGTGGTGCTGGGAAAGATTGAAGGCAGGAGGAGAAGGGGACAACAGAGGATGAGATGGTTGGATAGCATCACCGACTCAATGGACATGAGTTTGAGTAAACTCCGAGAGTTGGTGATGGACAGGGAGGCCTGGCGTGCTGCAGTCCATGAGGTTGCAAAGAGTCGGACATGACTGAATGACTGAACTGAACTGAACTGAACTGAGGGCAGTCCCGAGTTATATACAATTCTGGGAGACACTCTGCCCGTCAGATCCCACTCCTGCCTCTCAATTGCTATGACAGCTCCCTTTCCCTCTGGATTCAGAAAACTCCCCGTAGATTTCCAAAATGCCCCCTGGGAGGAAGTACCATCTGTTGAGGACTTCTGAACCCAAAGACCCAAACGTGGGAACAGGCCACAGGGACCTTCACAGGTGCGATGTCACTCCCTGTAGTTTATTAGGCACATTGTCACGCAGTCCAGGGCCGTAGGTAATGGAGAGCTGGAAGTCCTTGCACAGCACTTGACAGCTGAAGGGCGCGTTCTGTTCGGAGGTGTTTTCCCTGCTGTTCACTTTGTTACCCTGGCAATCGGGGGAAGTTGCTATGGCCGTATTTGCTGCTGACAGATTTGTTTTGCAGTGTGTTGTGAGAGGGTGTTAAATTCAGGCCTGTGAAGAAACTGAAGCAAATGGAGATAATTTGGGGGCTGGGGTGGAAATAAGCAAGTGTAACTTCCTGGTAACCACAGACTGAGTTGTTTTTCAGCTTAGTTTTTACCTCTCCCAGTGGCCCTGTATTTCCAGTGTCAGAGACCATGGGTGTCCTCCTGACACAGAAAAGGAAAGAGCAGTTATTCAGGGTGATGTAATCCTCTGAAGTCCTACCTTTGTACCATACAGTTCTGCTGAAAGTCTTATTCTAGGTTTTAATAGTTGTATTGCAAGAAAGATTTATTTTCAAGGAACCACCACTTCTGGATTCAATGTTACTGCCTCAGATAGGTTCTTAGCTTAAAAAATCTTAACATCTTAATCCTCAGACAAGTTTCCTTCTCTCTCATTGTGCTGGGTAAGAAATACATACAATGAAGATGATTTTTTTCCTCCTTTTGATATCAAGCATTTTTAATATTATTGGAGTATAAGAACCATTGGATTATATATATTTTAGAGTATTTGAAAAATAAATTACAAATTTGAGAGAAAAATTAAACAGCAAGTAACAGTGTGCCTCATCTCATCATCAGAAATGACAACAGCAGACAAGTATTTCTTCCTAATCTTTTTTTAATATAAAAATAGTATAGGCACATGTTCACATTTTAACAGAATCAGAATAATTCTACTCATTTTGTATGCTAGTATTTTTATTTAGTGTTATAAAGTATGCATCTTAATGATGCTTCATATTAGCACTAATTTTTTTTTTAATAGAAAACTTTGAGATACTCATAGGTTCACATGCAGTTTCATGAGATACCTTTGACACTTGGCCCAGTCGCCTCCAGTGGTTACATTTTGCAAAACTCAAGTCTAGAAACAGAAACAGACTTGCAGACATAGAGAACAGACCTGTGGTTGCCAAGGGGGAGGGGTGGGGAGGGGTGGAGTGGGAGATCTGGTTTCGCAGATGGAAACCATTATATACAGAATGGATAAACTGCAGGGTCCAGTGTATCTAGCAAGGGGAAATCTATTCAACATCTTGTGATAAGACAAAATGGAAAAAGGGTATATAAAAGTGGATGTATATATACATTTATGTGCATGTTATATACATATATATTATGTATAACTGAATCACTTTGCTGTACTGCACAAATCAACTCAACATTGGAAGTCAACTATATTTCAATTAAAAAAAAAATAGAAAAGAAGGCTCAAGTGATTAGAGGGTTGGAAATTTCATCCCGTGGCACTGACTTTCAGGGAGAGAGAAGTAGCTGGAGATGAACTCTATGAAAACTTTTGAACCACAAGATTTGGGGAGTTTCCAGGTTAGTGAACACATCAGGATGACGTACTACCCGCAGGCATGGAAGCCCCACACACATACACACCCTCTTCTCTTTGGCTGATCCTTAGTTACATCTCTGTATTTAACCAGTAGCAGTAAGTAAAAACAACAAACAAAAAACGCCTCTAGTGTAATATCCCATCACAGATATTGACACTGATACAATCTACCTGTTTTGTTAGTTTCTCCTGTTGTGCTTGTACTCATATGTGTGGACACATGTACTTGGTTTTGTAAAGTTCAGTCACCTGCCTACGTTTGTGTGTCCACCTCCACAGTCAGATATGAACAGTTTTAACATCACAACTAGCCCTCCTGTTTCCCTTTTACAGCCACACTCATCTCCCTCCTGTCTCTACTTCTAACCCTCGATAACCACTCCTCTGGCTCAACTTCTAAAATTTTGTCTTTTCAAAAATTTTGTGTTACTGCAATATTACATATTAACATTTTGGGGTGCCCATCCCCAAATTCTTTGGAGAATTCTTTGTAGATTCATCCACTTTGTTGTTGGTATCAATATTCTGCTGCTTTTCAATTGCTGAGTAGTGTATCATGATACATACACACATACTATATATATATATACAATATATATGTGTGCACATCAGTATAGCATTACATATATATATTTAGATGTATGTACATATACATGTATATATTCTATGTATTCCACAGTTTGCTTAACCAGTCACCTGTTGAAAGACACTTTGGCTGGATCCAGCTTTTAGCTGTGAGAAACCTGTCATGAACATTCATGTACAGTTTTTTTGTTTGGTTGCTTGTTTTGAATAAAAATTTTCATTTTTTTTTTTCCTGGGATAAATGCACATGAGTGCAATTGCTGGTCAAATGTTTAGTTTTATAAGAAACTAAGAAACCATTTTCCAGACTTCTTGTATCGTTCTCACCAGCAGTGTATGAGTATAATCCAATTTTGTCACATCCTTACTACCATATGCTGTTGTCACTGTTTTCATTTTATCCATTCTGATAGGTGTGAAATGATCTCATTGTAGTTTAAATTGGCATTTCCCCAGTGCCTTATTATTTGTTCTTTATTACTGCTTTTAAGGGCTTCCCTGGTAGCACAGTGGTAAAGAATCCTCCTGCCAATGCAGGAGATGTGGGTTTGATCCCTAGGTTGGGAAGATGCCCCTGGAGAGGAAATACTTTTGAGGTGGCAACCCACTCCAGCATTCTTGCCTCAGAAACCCCATGGACAGAGGAGCCTGGCAGGCTATAGTCCATGAGGTCACAAGTCGGACACAACTGATCAGCTAAACAATAAATCTTCCCAACCCAGGGATCGAACCCAGGTCTCCCGCATTGCAGGCAGATAGTTTACCATCTGAGCCACCAGGGAAGCCCAAACAATAGCAATAATGCCTAATAATGTTGAACATCTCTTCATGTGCTTGCCATATGCAGATCTTCTTCAGTCAGATATTTATTCAGGCCTTTTGCTTATTTTGTTACATTGGACTTTTTGTTTTTAATGTTGATGTTTGAGAGTTCTTTATATGTTCTAGATACTAATCACATATGTGATATGAAATATTTTCTCCCAGACTGTAGGTTGTCTTTTTTCTTTTTCTTCACGTGGGTTTTCATAGAGCAAAAGTTTTAAATTTTGATTAGGTTCAAATGATCCATTGTTTTGTTTTATGAATCAATATTTTGGTTTCAAGTCTAATAATTATAATAGTACTTGCTCTAGATCTAAAGATTTTTGCATTTTTTTCCCTTCTAAAAGTTTTACATCTTACATTTAAATCCATGATCCATCCTCAGTAAAGTTTTGTGTGTGGTGTGAGATTATGTCAATAGTAATTTTGTTTTTTTTTTGCCAATGAATATCTACTTGTTCTAGTACCATTTGTTGAAAAAACTAATCCTCTGTTTGAATGCTTTTTGCACCTTTGTCAATCAGTTAGGCATGTTTGTGTAGGTCTGTGTCTGGGTTCTAGATTATGTCCCTTTGATTTTTGTGTCTTTCCCTCTGTCCTCATTATTGTAGCTCTGTAACAAACCTTAATATTAGGTAGAGTAATTCCTTCCACCTTATTCTTTGTCAGGATTGTTGTAGCTCTTCTAGGGCTGCTTGTCCTGGGTGGGTCCTCTTTTCTGGTTTTGCATACCGATCCTTGATGTTCATTTTCAACCCTGGACTCAATGTTCTAATTTTCCCTGCAAATATTATTTTGTTTTACAGAGGGAACATTTCCTTTTCCCAGGAAATCCTGTCTTTTATTTTTCCTTACTCATTTTTCACAGTTAAAATTGTAGATGTCAACGATTTTATTTATGTGCACCTGAACCTGCTGAACTTTTCAAGGACATTGCCGTGGACTCATTCTGGCATTTTTTTTTTCCTTTTTAACCATCATCTACTTACTTGGGTATCTAACTTCTTTTGATTTTGTTCAAGTTTATCTACATGATTGGGAATGGGGATGAAGAGTGGAAATTAGCCACTGACAATCTCACAGTTCAAAAGCAAGAAGGTTTTGCCCTGGAATCTCAGTGAACTTGAGCATAAATATAAGTGCTCAGGGTCTGCCAGTGTTTATTTAAACAGAAAGTTTTTTGGAGTTATCTTCTTTGGAAAATGTTTCCAAACAATATGACAGCAAAATGATAGTGTAAATTGTAATGTCTGTCTCAGTTAGATTTGTAAACACAGGAAGAGTCTTTTTCTGGAAAATGTTTGGGTTTTTCATTTAGAATGAAAATGATATAACTCATATTATAAAATAAGGGTAGGATGAAATAATGATTTTATCTTTGAGAGTCATAGGTCCTTTGTTACTTGGCAGGGAGTTGGAAGGAACAGCTTGTTTGGGACAGATGTTTTTAGATTGTGGTCTGTGAGTAAATCCCAGGTCTTTGGAAGAGAGAAGGAATACATTCAGGGAGAGATGATTTAGAATTATTCTTAGTTCATAAATAATAGAATGAGTGCCCTCAAGTGTCTCTGATCATGCTGTAGCCAATAAACCATGGAGTACCTAAGCTCTTTTCTCAAAGTTCCTGAGACACTTGTGCACAGAAGATGAATCAGAGTGCAAGCACATAGAAGGTTTTGTCCCCATACCCCCCTGCAGACCTTGGTTAAGCACGTCTGGACCTACGGACCTTCGGGGAACACCTTTCCTGAGCCCTGTCAGGCAAACCAGGCATCAATTCTTGGGCGCTCAGCTTTCTTTATGGTCCAATTCTCACACCCATACATGACTGCTGGAAAAACCATAGCTCTGACTAGATGGACCTTTGTTGGCAAAGTAATGTCTCTGCTTTTTAATATGCTGTCTATGTTGGTCATAGCTTTCCTTCCAAGGGCTAAGCATCTTTTAATTTCATGGCTGCAGTTATCATCTGCGGTGATTTTGGAGCCCAAGAAAATAAAGTCTCTCACTGTTTCCATTTTTTCCCCATCTATTTGTCTTGAAGTGATGGGACTGTGATCTTCAATTTTGAATGTTGTGTTTTAAGCCAGCTTTTTCACTCTCCTCTTTCACTTTCATCAAGAGGCCCTTTAGTTCCTTTTTGCTTTCTGCCATAAGGTTCATGTCATCTGCACATCTGAGGTTATTGATATTTCTCTCAGCAATCTTGAATCTAGCTTGTGCTTCATCCAGTCTGACATTTCTCATGATGTACTCTGCATATAAGTTAAATAATCAGGGTGACAATAAACATGTTGATGTATTTATTCCTTTCCCAATTTGGAACCAGTCCATTGTTCTATGTCTGGTTCTAACTGTTGCTTCTTGACCTGCACACAGATTTCTCAGGAGGCAGGTAAAGTGGTCTGGTACTCCCATCTGTTTAAGAATTTTCCATAGTTTGTTGTGATCCACACAGTCAAAGGTTTTGGCATTGTCAACAAAACAGAAGTAGATGTTTTTCTGGAACTCTCTTGCTTTTTCTATGATCCAAGGGATGTTGGCAATTTGATCTCTGGTTCCTCTGGCTTTTTTAAATACAGCTTGAACATCTGTAAGTTCTCGCGGTTCACGTACTGTTGAAGCCTCACTTGGAGAATTTTGAGCATGACTTTGCTAGCGTGTGAGATCAGTGCATTTGTGTGGTAGTTTGAACATTCTTTGGCATGTCACATGCCTGTGACAATTTTAATATATATCCCTGGTTGTCCCAGTATAATTAATTATTTAAAGTACTCCCTTTCACTCTCAAGAGGGTCCATGTTTGGATGATATTACAGGCCCTGTAGGCTTAGCACTCTTAAGTCCTAAACAAATCGAAAGTATTGGTGACAACACAAGGTGACCTCCCTTAATGCCTGGAGGAGGCTACCCTAGGCTTCTGTCCACTAATGTGTCCTGACTGAGATGAGTTAGGCACAGCGCATGGGAATCTAATGGAAATACTTGCAGATCTGTTCTACTTTTTCTCATGAAAGAATAGGAAGCATACGAAGAAAAAAGTATGAAATGTCAGGGCTTTTCCTATGGATGCCGTTCTACCTTCTCTACCCATATTTCAAAGGGAAGACTCTTTGAGGTCAAGGGAGAAAAAGATTCTGTCTCCTTCATCTCCCTTCATCAAGAGAAGAGTCAGTGCCAGAACATCAGCATCATCTTGCCATGCTCTCTCCTAGAGCCTTAACCATGTTACTGCCCGAGAGCCATGGAAACTTGGGAGATGGACCAGATTTTGCAGACTTTTGCAAAATCTGGTCATGCACTCAGACTTCTGACAGGCAAAAAGCAACCCCCACCCAGTCTTTGAGACCACCGAAAAGACCTTTGCCCTCCCCGAGGATGGCAGTCCTCCTCTTACTGGATAGTAGAATGAAGGTTGGAGATATGAGGGGTTTTGTTAAAGCCACATCTATCTCCTGCTCTTCATGAATAGTCCCCAGGTTCTTATTATTTTGCCTCTAAGGAATGGGGTGACATGATGAAACTTTTCCACAAGGTAAGGGTAGCATCATTGCCTCCACCCTTCTTAGCTATAGCACGTTTAACAGTATTTTTTAAACACCTAAGTAGTGATACCAACAATTTTTATATATCTCAAAAAGTATCATTTTAGCAGGAAATGAAACTGATATCTTAAACATTTCATTAGAAAGTGTTTGTTACTCTTAATGGCAGTGTCAGTAAGGAATGCATACAATATTTGACATTCGAGCAGTAAAATTCACACATTTCTCACTGAACTAAAGAAGATAGAGTAGAATGCAGATACGAGAGGACTACCTTTTCTGTGACTGTGCCTCTAATTTGTAGTAGTTTATGTGAAAAATAGAAGAAAATAGCAAACCTGAACGCTTGATCGTTAAGTTTCTTGTTTCATTCTTTCTACCCTTTTGGGAAGTATACTGGAGTGTTTGAGGACCCCTGAGCAGGAGTGGGGACATTAAACAGCTACAGGCCTTAAGTCATTTGTCCAGGTAACATGTAGAACCCTCTGAAGGTAGCACCCTCTATAAGGTCTTGTGGGTTGAATTTATTCTCCTTTCTTTTCTTAAAAGAAAATTCATTTATTCAATTTTGACTGCACTGGGTCTTCATTGCTACACGTAGCTTTCTCGCTGTGTGGCTTCTCATTCTGGTGGCTTCTCTTGCTGTGGAGCACAAACGTTAGGCACACGGGCCCCAGCAGTTGCTGCTCACGGGCTCTGGAGTGCAGGCTCACTAGCTGTGCTCTCGGGCTTAGTTGCTCTGAGACCTGTGGAATCTTCCCAGACCAGGGGTTGAACCCATGTATATCCCTTGCATTGGGAGGCAGATTCTTATCCACTGCATCACCAGGGAAGTCTTCTCCTTTCTTGTTGATGGATTTTCTGATTAGTCCAGGGGAGGCTTTCATTAGGCCGTGGGAATGCTGTTAAGGAAACAGTAAGACTTATCCAAAGAGTCCCCAGGGAAACATCAATCACAGTTCTTATCACCATAGATACCTGTACAGGGATGGTCCTAAAATGAAGTAATCACTGGTTCATTGTGTGTAATTCATGTATCAAACACAGTGCAATTGCAGAATACTTGAGACAGTTGAGTATTTACCACATTCAGGTTTTTGAGCTGAAGAAGGTAGGCAGGTAAATGGCAAGCTCTCCCTGCAGAAATGGCACACGCTAGGGGAAAATTGCTTTGTTAGTCCAAAGATATGCTTAGCTGACGAGAAATTAAACAACATGATTGAGGAGGAAAAGCTAAGCAGCTAGAACATGGAAATAACAAAGAATTTTGTCACCATGTAAGCCATTATTCATGTTTGGAGATTAGATAGCTCTTAATTATTCATTTGGGTCTCCATGAGAATACAGAACATCTACTTAGAAGAAAAAAAGGGTACGTTGAAATGAATAAGAGATTCTCAAGATTCACAGGATAAGTATGTGTGGAATTTTGCAGCTGTTCAGAAATCTGTTGAGTTTCGGAATAGGAGAGCCATGCTCCCCTGATGGACAGTATTCTTGTTTGAAGGGCATTAGCACAACAAGCTGACAAAACGTGAAAAGCGCAGCACTGATAAGCAAGGGAATAAAAAGATGACCCTGAGGTTTCTGCATTGAACAAGGCAAGCTGTGTGTTCGTGTCAGTGCAACCAAATCCAACTACGCTTCCTTGAATCTTCAGAAAGTCTAAAAATACAGAGTGGATATGAGATAGTCTTGATTATCCATTCCCTCCATTTTTAGGACCAGAAAGACTTCTGTACATTTTCCTTAATCCTATTGTGCTGTTACTTGATCTGGTAGTAATGCTCACTTTTATTTTGTTGGCAAAGGCATTCGATTTAATTTTTGGTCTGCAAGGTGGATATATAAAGAGAACACAAAAATACTGCCACTTAGTACATTTTCTTTTTTTTAGGGAATGGAAACACAGCCTACCAATGATTAATAGTGTTGAATTTTTGTCCTCACCTGTGACACATGCCCTGATATCTGTTCTTTAGTGTATTTCTTTGTGGATTTGCATTAGGCATAGGTGGGTCGCTAGGTGTATGACGAGTTTTACCTTTTGGCATGGATACAAAAGATCAAGCAGGAGAAGTTGCTACTGAGTTTTCATGTGTTGATTCCTTTTCCTAAAGGATAAATCTGGATCCAAATTTGACTTTTTAAACTGCTTTCCTGTTTCCACAAACTGATGTGAATTCTTTTTCATTCTATTAAGTACTCTTCCTGAATTCAACATCTTTCTTCCTGTTTGTGTCAGTTATTGGAACATCCCCCATTGCTATTTATGAGACTACCAAACCTTGCTAATTTGACACCAAAGCCAGGTCAAATCTTTGATGGTCACTGCCGTTAATCCAGCTGGCACTGCTGGATGGCTTATGACTGTGGAAGGCTCTTTCTTACTCTTTATGCCTTCAACTTGCTGTATGGCCTGACCAGAACTTCAGTTTTCTCTTTTCCAAAGCTTGTCTGATCTTGCTGGCAAATAGTAAATACCAAAGCAAGACAAAACCAAAAACTTAAGAAGGAAAACAAACTAAAATAGTAAAAATATTTTTAAAAAGTTTTCTGCTTACCCTATTTAGCCTAGTCTCAACTCTATATAAAGATCTTGTTTATGCTATAATAATAATAATCATAATTAATGATGATGATGGAATGCAGTCTCCTAGTTAATCTTAAATGACCCTGAATTGTTTATCTTCTTTCCTACTATGAAGTTTTAAATTTGTAAAGTTCCATGCCCTGCTCATAATAAAACATCAGTGCATGGGAGACACTGAATTAATATTTGTTGAATTAAGTTAAAAACATCTGGTGAAATCCCTTTGAATAGCTCATTAGTAATGAAGTCTGGTAAGTTCCTGTATGAGCAGCAAACTGGGGTATGTCATTCTGTATTGTCAAACATGATATCGTCCCTCCAGAAAAACATTGTTAGTTTTGCGTGATTTCATTGACAAATTCAAAGGATGGGGTGACCATCTGTTTTCTATAGCTCCTGAGGAAAGAACAAAAAGACTGGGCTCTGAGCTCAGAATAAGAAGGGGGTAGATAAAAGGAAGGATTTTTTTTCAGTGTTCATGTTATATAACCATTGCCTGGATTATCTAGGAACTCTGCCATCTTCTTCCCTAGAGTCTTCATAAAAAGGAATGTCCTCTTTGATGGAGATGATGGGCATAGTTTTTCCGGATGACCTCTCTGGGCTGATTCCAATTCTGTGGTTTTTAGTTCAGGTGTTTTCCCCTCTTATTCTCCAGATTTATGTTTTTTTTTTTTTTTTTTTTTAATTATAAGGGAAATTTGTTTAAAAAAAATCTGAGATTTCGTAAATGTATAACGTTAAAAAAAGAAACCTCTGCTCCACTTTCTTTCCCAGAACTAACCACTATTAATGGTTTAGTGCCTGTCTTTTCCTGCTTTTTACTTTAAATATAAAAACATATATACATGCATAACGACAAAACGTGACTTTTATAAAAGATGATTATAGTTTTTATTCTCTCTAATTTGCATATTTTTCTCCTTACTGTATATACACGTTTCCTTCTTTTTGATGATTTTGTAGAATTTCTTTATATAGATTTGTCATAATTCTGTAACTGCTCTCCAATAGATACATGTTGGGGTTGTTTCCAGACTTAACTATTGAATCCAGTGCTGCAAATATCCTTGTACTTTTACAAAGTGTGTTGAGAATTTGTGCTCGATTTTATCAGAGGCTTTCTTTATATTATATGCTCAGGTAATCATATGGTTTTGCTTCTCTAAATTATTGATATGTTGAGGGTATTAATGTTGAAGGGTTTCACAGGTGGCTCAGCGCTAAAGAATCTGCCTGCCAGTGCAGGAGACATGGGTTCAGTCCCTGGGTTGGGGAGATCACCTGGAGAAGGAAATGACAACCCACTCCAATATTCTTGCCTGGAAAACCCCAGGGACAGAGGAGCTGGGTGGGCTTTAATCCATGCGGTCATGAAAGAGTCAGACATGACTTAGCAACTCAACAACAAAACAGATTAATGTTGAAAGTTAACAAACAAGGTGAAAATTGTACAGATGTTCCCTGACTTATCATGGTTTGGCTTATGAGTTTTTGGCAAAAGTGTCATGTATCCAGTAGACACCATGCTTTGAAGTTTTATCTTTTCCTGGATTAGTGGCACACGGTGTGGTCCTCTCTTATGATGCTGGGCAGTGGCAGCCACTGTAGTTCCCCGTCAGCCATGTGATCACAAGGGTAAACAACCTTTAGGATTACAACCATTCTGTACCCAGACAGCCGTTCTGTTTTCACTTTCAGTGTAGTAGGCAACAAGTTACATGGTATATCAAGACTGTATTATAAAACCTTCTTTGTGCTAGATGATTGTGCCCAACCACAGGCTAAGTATTCTGAGCATATTTAAGGTATGCTGACTAAGCCGTGATGTTTGCTACCATTTAGACTTAATGGTATTTGCCACTTAGGATGGGTTTGTCAGGACATAATCACATTGTAAGTCAGAAGGTTTTGTACAATACTGTCATGATTGTTTTTGAAGATCTGTCAAATCATTCCCACTTCTGCTCTAGTATTTTTCAGTGAGAACAGCTCAGCCAGATTTTCCTCTGAGGTTGGAATAGATCATTGTTTCTTTAAATGAATCTCATGAACTGACTGGCTTGTGTTAAAGAACCATCTTTTATCAAAGACAGTTGTTCTTGGTTTTGTTGATATTGTTTTGTTTTGAGCTCAGTAATACAGTTGAAATTCCTCAGTCAGATGTGGGTATGAGACTCTACCATTGTTAATGAACTCTGCAATAGATCTTTCTGTTATTTTTCCCTTTAGTTTTGGGGTCAAGCTTTACTTGGTTCATGGTGGATTTGCTTTTGTTTTTAATACACTGTTGAATTCACTGTGCTCCATTTGTGTGTGAGTTTGTATGAGCTTATCTCTGTGTTTTTCATAAGTTTCTTAATAGGTAACCTTTGTACATTTTCTATCATGTACTGTTAGTACACTTTGTCAAGTAGTATTTTTCTGGCACCTTTTAAAAATTTTCTTGTGTTTAAGTTGCCATTTATGCTTTGGCAGAGATTACTTTGAGATGGATGACTGCAGCTTTCCAAACTGATTTATTCAAAGCAAGCATCTTCCTTCCTCCTTGAAGTTTGGAGGCCATGGGGGTTCCATTTTTAAGGCTGATACATTGCTGTTTTAAATTATACTGAAAACTCTAAACATATGGAGCTTTTCATCTACCCTTCCATCACACATGTTAATGAATGTCGTGATTTTATTTTTATTTGTCCTCATGAATCTCAGTGCCCACATGATGTGATTGAGAGTGATGATATGGTTGAAGTTTTGTTAGGAAGATCAGAGAGCATCAGGTTAGAATGTTTCTCCCCGTCTAATTTCTGAATCTTTTATTTTGTGAGATAACAGCAGAGCCGGCTGCTTGCATCCTTGGGTACTGCACCCTTAGAATACCAATGGTGCTCTCCCCTCCTCTCTCTTGGGAACCTAGTACAAAAGCAGAATTGGGAATGCACTTTACAGTGTCTGCAGGAAGTTTGAAGTTTATTTATTAACCCTAAATGCATCTGTTGGGCTGCGGTGATGAGATTAATCCTCATTTTTAATATTTGGTTTGCAACTGATTAATAGCTTGAAGCCTTCACTGTCATACAAATGTAGACTACTGATGTGACTGGGAAGTGTACCAATTTTGAATTAGATTTGAATTAGATTTTGAATTAGACAGCAGGTCGTGTGGTGGGCAGCCCTCAAACCACAGAACACCTGGAGCTGGGCTGGAGTGGAAATAGTGACAAGGTGAAGGGGTGCATTGGAAATTTTTTTTTTTTTTTCACGGTGACTCTATAGAATGAACCTTGTCTATAAACAAAATCTGGAAAGTAGCTGCTGTAGCAATGAGGGAAAGCTGAACTGTGTCAGTAGAAGAGATGGACATGACTGAGTACGCATGCTATCTCTTTGCAAGCCTATGAACTGTAGCTCTCCAGGCTCCTCTGTCCATGGGATTCTTCAAGCAAGAATACTGGAGTGGGTTGCCATTTCCTCTTCCATGGAATGTTCCCCACCCAGGGATCGAACCCCGTCTCCTGCATTGGCAGGCGAATTCTTTACCACTGAGCTCCCTGGGAAGCTCCAAAGAGATGGATGGTATTCTTGTGTTCATTGCTCCTGACACTTTGGCCTTTCCCCTGAAAATATACTTCCCATATGTGAAGTTTTACAGGCACCTCTTGCAGTTGGGTCTGTCTGTGATCACAGGGAAGAAATAAAATGCCTGGTTCTTGTTCTTGAAAATACATTTGAGGACTTGATTCTTCGATGTTTGCAAGAATCTGCACTAAAGACCTCAGGCTGATTGGGCTGTGATTGGGTTCTCTGTGCTAGTGCGTTATCTTTTCGGGCTTGTCAGCATGTGAAAAATCCACAGACCACCAAGTGGGAAAATCTCAGCTACTTATCTTCTTTTTTCTTTAGGTATGTGTATATATTTTTGAGCCTTTTTTTTTTAGGACAGTATTAAGTTCACAGCAAAATCTCAGTTTAGCTGTGAAGATACAGAATTCCTGGATATACCTTCTGCTCTTACACATACATAACTTCCCCTGTTACCACCATCTCCCACCAGAGTGGTGGTGGTTGTTGTTTAGCCTCTAAGTTGTGTCTGACTCTTGCAACCCTATGGACTGCAGCACACCAGCCTTCCCTGTCCTTCACTATTTCCTGGAGTTTGCTCAAGCTCATATCCATTGTGTCTATGGTACCATCCAACTATCTCATCCTCTGTCCCCCCTTCTCCTCCTGCCCTCAGCCTTTCCCAGCATCAGGGTCTTTACTAGTGAGTTGGCTCTTCACATCAGGTGGCCAACATATTGTAGCTTCAGCTTTAGCATGAATATTCAGAGTAGATTTCAGAGTGGTACATTTGTTCTAATTGTTGAGCTTACTTTGACAAGCCATAATTACCCAAAGTCCATCATTTACATTAGGGTTCACTTTGGTGTTGTATGTTTTATGATTGAACTAATGTATAATGATATGTAGCTACCCATCACTATAGTATCATACAGAGTAATTTTGACACCCTGAATATCCTCTGTGCTCTACCTGTTCATCCTTCCCCTTTCCTTAATCCCTGGCAACCACTGACCTTCTATTGTGTCTCTAGTTTCACCTTTTCCAGAGTATCATTGAGTTGAAATCATGGAGTATGTAGTGTTTCAGATTAGTTTCTTTCCTAATAATGCTCAAAATTCTCCAAGCCAGACTTCAGCAATATGTGAACTGTGAACTTCCAGATGTTCAAGCTGGTTTTAGCAAAGGCAGAGGAACCAGAGATCAAATTGCCAACATCTGCTGGATCATCAAAAAAGCAAGAGAATTCCAGAAAAACATCTATTTCTGCTTTATTGACTATGCCAAAGCCTTTGACTCTGTGGATCACAGCAAACTATGGAAAATTCTGAATGAGATAAGAATACCAGACCACCTGACCTGCCTCTTGAGAAACCTGTATGCAGGTCAGGAAGCAACAGTTAGAACTGGACATGGAACAACAGACTGGTTCCAAATAGGAGAAAGAATATGTCAAGGCTGTATATTGTCACCCTGCTTATTTAACTTATGTGCAGAGTACATTATGAGAAACACTGGGCTGGAGGAAGCACAAGCTAGAATCAAGATTGCCGGGAGAAATATCAATAACCTCAGATCTGCAGATGACACCACCCTTATGGCAGAAAGTGAAAAAGAAGTAAAGAGCCTATTGATGAAAGTGAAAGAGAAGAGTGAAAAAGTTGGCTTAAAGCTCAACATTCAGAAAACTAAGATCATGGTATCTGGTCCCATCACTTCATGGGAAATAGATGGGGAAACAGTGGAAATAGTGGCAGACTTATTTTTCTGGGCTCCAAAATTACTGCAGATGGTGACTGCAGCCATGAAATTAAAAGATGCTTACTCCTTGGAAGGAAAGTTATGACCTACCTAGATAGCATATTAAAAAGCAGAGACATTACTTTGCCAACAAAGGTCCGTCTTCTAGTCAAGGGTCTGGTTTTTCCAGTAGTCGTGTATGGATGTGAGAGTTGGACTATAAAGCAAGCTGAGCGCCAAAGAATTGGTATTTTTGAACTGTGGCATTGGAGAAGATTACTGAAAATCCCTTGGACTGCAAGGAGATCCAACCAGTCCATCCTAAAGGAAATCAGTCCTGAGTGTTCATTGGAAGGACTGATCCTGAAGCTGAAACTCCAATACTTTGGCCACCTGATGCGAAGAACTGACTCACTGGAAAAGACCCTGATACTTGGAAAGATTGAAGGTGGGAGAAGGGGATGACAGAGGATGAGATGGTTGGATGGCATCACCGACTCAATGGACATGAGTTTGGGTAAACTCCAGGAGTTGGTGATAGACAGGGAGGCCTGGCATGCTGCAGTCCATGGAGTCGGAAAGAGTCAGGCATGAATAAGCAACTGAACTGAACTGAACAATCCGCATCTAAGCTTTCCCCATGTTTTTTTATGGCTTGATGGCTTTTTCTTTTTAGTGATGAATATTCCATTGTCTGATTGTCATGATTTACTTATCCATTTACTTGCTAAAAGACATCTTAGTTTCTTCCATGATTTGGCAACTATAAATAAAGCTGTCATAAATATCTATGTGCAAGATTTTGTGTGGGCATACTTTTTTTATGTTTCTTTGGATAAATATCAAGGAGCACAGTTGCTGAATCATATGCTAAGGCTGTTTGGTTTAAGAAACCGCCAAACTTTTTCAGAGTGGCTATACCATATTTTTACTCCTGTTAGTAATGAATGAGAGTTCCTGTTGCTCCACATCCTTGCCAGCATTGGGTATTGTCAGATTTCCAGATTCTTTCTGTTCTACTAGGTGTATAGTGGCCTCTCATTCTTTTAATTTGCATTTCCCTGGTGACATATGATGTGGAGCATCTTTCCTTATGCCTGTTTGCCATGTGCATGTCTTCTTTGGTGAGATGTCCCTTATGACCTTTGGCCCATTTTTAATTGGGTTGTTTTCCTATGTTGAGCTTTGCGAGTCCTTTTTTTTGGGTGGGGTGCGGATCTTCAGTTCATTATGATGTACTGATTGCTTTTGTCTTTAGTGTTATTATTTTTTTCTTTTTCATTTGTTTTTATTAGTTGGAGGCTAATTACTTTACAATATTGTAGTGGTTTTTGCCATATATTGACATGAATCAGCCATGGATTTACATGTGTTCCCCATCCTGATCCCCTCTCCTGCCTCCCTCCCCATCCCATCCCTCTGGGTCTTCCCAGTGCATCAGTCCTGAGCACTTGTCTCATGTATCCAACCTGGGCTGGTGATCTGTTTCACCCTTGATAGTATACTTGTTTCAATGCTATTCTCTCAACATCCCACCCTCGCCTTCTCCCACTGAGTCCGAAAGTCTGTTCTGTACATCTGTGTCTCTTTTTCTGTTTTGTGTATTGGGTTATCGTTACCATCTTTTTAAATTCCATATATATTCGTTAGTATACTGTATTGGTCTTTATCTTTCTGGCTTACTTCACTCTGTATAATGTCTTTAGTGTTATCATTTGCCTCATCCTTGAACTCCAAGACTAGTCTTCCTGACTTAGTGTGCATGTAAAGATGATAGCATCACTGACTCAGTGGACATGAATATGAGCAAACTCCAGGAGATAGTAGAGGAGAGAGGAGCTTGGCATGCTGCAGTCCATGGGGTCGTGAAGAGTCAGACACAACTTACTGACTGAACAATAAAGATGAGATGATCTCACAGATTAGGTGTTTCCCCATTTTGCTTATAAGGATGCAGGGAGCTTTTATTCTGTCAACTATAATACAAAAGCTTTAGGAATGTAGATGAAATAGGAAATGCCTATTTGTAATATTTATTACTTTATTTATATATTCTATAAAATAATAGTGTTGTCACATTTGTCTGTGCCCACATTTTATGAGTATATACCCATGCCTCACCAATAAAGAGAGAGGAGTGAGTCTTATGTCTGATGATCTGACATTGTCGCAGGCATTGCAGGTTGTTAGATCTCCAGATCCATCTCTGGTCATTGTTGTAGAGGTAGAAGCACCCTTGGAGATCCCTTCCAAGGTCCTTACATTACAGGTAAGGAACTGAGGCTCAACATGGGCATGCAGTGTGCTATGGCGGAGCGAGCTTGAGTTCATGCTGCTGCTTTTCACACTGGGTCAAAAGTGTTTCTGGAAATTTTAGTTATCTAGGATTACATGAAACCAGGGGCTAATTATGGAACACCCAAATAAACTGTGGAAAATTCTGAAAGAGATGGAAATATCAGACCACGTGAACTGCCTCTTGAGAAACCTGTATGCAGGTGAGGAAGCAACAGTTAGAACTGGATATGGAACAACAGACTGGTTCCAAATAAGAAAAGGAGTACATCAAGGCTGTATCGTGTCACCCTGCTTATTTAA
Organism: Muntiacus reevesi; assembly: GCF_963930625.1. Classification (NCBI taxonomy): domain Eukaryota; kingdom Metazoa; phylum Chordata; class Mammalia; order Artiodactyla; family Cervidae; genus Muntiacus; species Muntiacus reevesi. The sequence continues at coordinate 94,257,843 of NC_089252.1, forward strand.
CTTATATGCAGAATACATCATGAGAAATGCTGGGCTGGAGGAAGCACAAACTGGATTGCCAGGAGAAATATCAATAACCTCAGATATGCAGATGACACCACCCTTATGACAGAAAGTGAAGAAGAACTAAAGAACCTCTTGATAAAAGTGAAAGAGGAGAGCGAAAAAGTTGGCTTAAAGCTCAACATTTAGAAAACTAAGATCATGGCATCCAGTCATATCACTTCATGAGAAATAGATGGGGAAACAGTGGAAGCAGTGTCAGACTTTATTTTGGGGGGCTCCAAAATAATTGCAGATGGTGATTGCAGCCATGAAATTAAAAGATGCTTACTCCTTGGACGGAAAGCTATGACCAACCTAGACAGCATATTAAAAAGCAGAGACATTACTTTGTTAACAAAGGTCTGTCTAGTCAAGGCTATGGTTTTACCAGTAGTCATGTATGGATGTGAGAGTTGTACTGTAAAGAAGGCTGAGTGCCAAAGAACTGATGCTTTTGAACTGTGGTGTTGGAGAAGACTCTTGAGAGTCCCTTGGACTACAAGGAGATCCAACCAGTCCATCCTAAAGATCAGTTCTGGTAGAAGGATTGATGCTGAAGCTGGAACTCCAATACTTTGGTCACCTGATGCCAAGAGCTGACTCATTGGAAAAGACCCTGATGCTGGGAAAGATTGAAGGCAGGAGGAAAAGGTGATAACAGAGGATAAGATGGTTGGATGGCATCACCGACTCAATGGACATGAGTTTGGGTAGGCTCCGGGAGTTGGTGACGGACAGGGAGGCCTGGTGTGCTGCGGTTCATAGGGTCGCAAAGAGTCAGACATGGCTGAGCGACTGAACTGAAATGAATTAGCAATTAAACCTGAATATTTGGTGATAAAATATAAGAAGTTGAAGTGTAAGTAACCTTAAATATTTTTATGTGGACTCAGGAGTGAATTACTCTGGTGTTGAACATAAAATTCTAAAGAAATTTTAATATGAATTATAGGAGACATCAGGAAATTTGAGGCAACTTTACCTCCAGATCACTACAGGGAATTCATTCAGTGTCCACATATGTAAGGGGTACAGACATTGGGCAAAATGTTTAAGGACTTCTGTACCACACCATTAAGCATAGTATAAAGATGCTCCTCCACATGCAAAACTTCAATTAAGGAACCTTGAACCAAAGTGAGTAAAGAACTGTGAGCCAGAGTAAAAGTGCAACTCTATCAACTTCCAACAGATGGCGGTAGTGGTCATTTAGTTGACACCCGCTCTGGGCTTGTGCACAAGTATTTTTTAGCACTCATCTCTATATAACCTATTGTATACATCAGTTTAGAAGCTTGTATAGAAGAAAGCAATTTTTTTTCTTTCATTTATTTTTATTAGTTGGAGGCTAATTACTTTACAATATTGTAGTGCTTTTTGTCATACATTGACTTGAATTAGCCATGGATTTACATGTATTCCCCATCCCAATCCTCCCTCCCACCTCCCTCTCTGCCCGCTCCCTCTGGGTCTTCCCAGTGCACCAGGCCCGAGCACTTGTCTCATGCATCCAACCTGGGCTGGTGATCTGAGAAAGCAATTTTTGATACTTGTTTATGGCCTGGTGGCGTGGCACTTAGGTTCGGTTGATTGCCTTCTTCTGTAATTCCATACTTGCCAAGAAAGTTGAAATTGTTTCTTTTTCACTTTAATATTGATAAGACCTGCCTTGATAGAGTGGCCTTAGTAGTATATATTTAAAGGAGTGAATTTGAAATTACAGTTACAAGTCTGTCTTCTTTGAGATCAGTTTCTCGTAAGTTGATTTAGTGATATCTGATCTTCTCTTTATTAATTGATAGCATGCAGCTAATTTCTGGGCAGAAGACTGTATCATGGTGTTTTAATTCAGGAAGTCTCTCCTTTCCTCTTGACCCCCTGCATATTCCCTTCTATTCAACATTCTTGCAGGAATTCTTTTCTTACCCCTCCTATTTGAAGAATGAAAGAACAGTTATTCTCTTTTTCACTTTGACAACTCCAGACGCTTTCAAGTATAACCACTTTCACATCATTTCTACACATGGGCATATAAAGTAAAAGTGCGCTAAACTGATGTAACATGCCGATTATATATGAATTTTTATAAGCAAGCAAACGTGGCTTCTTTTAACTCTGCTTGTATAATCCCTCAGCAGTTGTTTCCTTATGCTCCTAACTAGTACATACAGACAGAGCAATGACAGTTTGAGCCTCTAAAGTACTTTTTTTTCAGTCACGGAATGAATTTTGTTGAGTTGGGATAGAATCTGGGATTTTCAGACTAAAGCCTGCATGTTTATAGTGTAGATAATGTCCACATTTTTTTTTTTTTTGCATTCTTTTACATAAGTGACATGGACATATTTCATGAATCCAAAAGTGTGAGCACATTTCCCAGTGTCTCTTCAAATCGAAGATTTCTGGTGAATACAGTTGATGGCAATACTAGTTTGGGGAATGGTTTTTCTCAGGGATGCAATAGATACTTTGCTTAATGCCAAGCTGAATTTCTTTTTTTTTTTTTTTCAAGCTACATTTCTAATTTGAGGTTAAATTTCATGTCCCCTGAGATGTGAAGTGGAAATTAGCCTTTTTCCAGCAGTGATTCCTTACCAGTTTTGTGTCTGTGGTCAATAGATTTGTACTTCCATTAAGAAATCTGTCTTTGGCCAGATTGTCTCATAGTTCTATGAGGGAGTTGTACAAACCTTTCTGTTTGGGGGATTTGACCCACTGTGTACAGTGTGGGATAGAAATCTGGGATGGAGGGAAACTCAGGGTACCGGGTGGTTTCACAGAATGGATGGTTAACTATGGAGAGGTCTTCCACATCATCTAGCTGTGTCTACTCAGCTTATTGATAAGGGACTTGAGACTCTGAGAAGGCAAGTAGTTCCTCAAGATAATAGAAGTATTGGGGGCAGGGGACAAATGTCTCCTCCTCCTCTTACAGTTTCTCCTGAGCCATTTTGCTGGATCCGTAAAAATTAGAAAGTATGGTAGGGCTCGGTGCCTGTGATTCTAATCTTATTATTAAAAGTGTCTTGTAGGTATTTCTAATTTCTAGTCAGCTTGAGGATTTCCTCTACTCTGTTTCTCTTAATTTGCAACAGTGCTTCTCTGTTAGGGACAGTTTTGACTCACATGGGTCATTTGGCAAGCTCATTGGAATGAGGTTTGTTCTTACCAGAGGCAAACTTTTAATTGTCACAAATGGAAATGGCTCCCGGTATCCAGTTGGTGGCGGCTAGTTCAATTCAATCACTCGTGTCGAGTAGTCATGTCCGACTCTTTGCGACCCCATGAATCGCAGCATGCCAGGCCTCCGTGTCCATCACAAACTCCCAGAGTTTACTCAAACTCATGCCCATCGAGTCGGTGATGCCATCCAGCCATCTCATCCTCTGTCGTCCCCGTCTCCTCCTGCTCCCAAGCCCTCCCAGCATCAGGGTCTTTTCCAACAAGTCAACTCTTCTCATGAGGTGGCCAAAGTATTGGAGTTTCAGCTTCAGCATCAGTCCTTCCAGTGAACACCCAGGACTGATCTCCTTTAGGATGGACTGGTTGGATCTCCTTGCAGTCCAAGGGACTCTCAAGAGTCTTCTCCAACACCACAGGTCAAAAGCATCAATTTTTTGGCACTCAGTTTTCCTCACAGCCCAACTCTCACATCCATACATGACCACTGGAAAAACCATAACCTTGACTAGATGGACCTTTGCTGCTAAACACCTGTGATGCACAGCACACAATTATTCAGTCCTGTGTCAAAATTCAGAAACCTGGTTACAATAATTAATAGCACAGGATCTCAAGTCTGCCAGACTCCAGATTGAATCTTACCAGCTCTGTGACCCTAGGCACGTTACTTAATCCCTTGAAGCTTAGTTTTCACATCTGTAAAATGGGGATACTTCACAATGAGGGGCACTTCACAAAATAATGTAAAGCACTTAGAAGAATGCATGGCTGGTAGTAAATTCTCAATAAACATTTGGTGTTATGATTAAATTATCATTACAGCGCATGATCTTTAGTTTTGATACAATGTCATTAAGACATGGCTGAAAACAGTGAATGAATAACCTTCAAAGTTAGAAACTTAGAAAAAGCACTTTGGCACATTCTGGGGGCTTGATGCATGCTTGTTGATTTTTATTAAGTTGAAAAATTTGAATGAGAGAGAACGAGTGTGTGTGCAGGTGTGTATGTACCATCACTGTTTTTCTGTACATATCTAGTAGGAATAATGAGCCCCCAGTATGCATAGCCTCAGGCTATACTGATCCATATCAGCTGTGGAGGGAGCTGAGGTTACTGGAGGAAGGACAAAAGACAGATGATGGTACTTAAAATGACCCAGGGAAAGCAATGATCACTGACTACTTGGGGCCAGATTCCTGCTTGCCCTTCCTTTAATCCTGTGAGAGAAGAGTGTGAGTTTTACTTCTGGCATTTTCTTTGCAAACAATTTTAGCTAGGTTGTAAACTCTGTGGGCAAAGATCTTTGTTATGCCTCTTCTGTAGCTCATAATGACTAGGCCTGTGCACATACACACACTTGTGTGTGTGTGTGTGTGTGTATGTGTACATACATATAGATATGATAATTTGGGAAATGTTCAACATGACTACTTTTTCAGACAATGACAGATGTCACTGAATATGGAGTTGGGAAAGAATTTTACTCTGAGCCAGTACAAGTGAACCTCTAGTACACAGCTGTTAATACTCTTTGTATGTGTAAAGTACTGTGCTATTATAAGTATATTAATTCATGTACATACTTACGTATATAATTATATAACTTCATGGCAGTCCTTTTGAGGTAGATATACTAGTATCATCCCCATTTTGCTGGTGAGAAAACTGAGCACAGAAGGGTTAAACAAATAACCTAAGGTCACAAAGCCGGTAAATGTCAGAGTTGGGCTGGGAACCCAGGCAGCCTGGTTTCAGAGTGCGTGCCTGGCACCTCAGCATTACATTGTTATCACTCAGAAAACTCTTAGAGGTCCAGAATTACTTCTGGAAGACACCCCTTCCTCCTGGCTGTCTCCTTTCTCCCTCACACGCAGCCCTCCCTTCCTCACCAGAGCCAAGCACACATCACGCTCCTCATGCAGGCATGTCTCTGATGGCTTCAGAAGCATAATTAAGTTTTACCTTCTGGCTGCTTTTCTCGTAGGAGCTAGCCACTGTGGAATTCTGAGGAACCGAACTCTTCTCTGCCTGACGTTTGTTCATCCTGTCTAACCCACCCTCTCATATTCTCAAAAGACGTCAGTCCCACTTGTCCGTTTGGAATTGTCCCTCAAGGCCAGGCCCATTGCTTACTTCTTGTGGACTCTCTCCTGATGCCAACCAAATTATTTACATAAAGGCCTTTTGAAAATGAACATGTCTTAATTTGAAGACTTTCTCCTCTGTTCTTATTCTAGACAGAAGGAAGGCCATTTTCACTCCATGTGGACAAACAGGAAACTGTCAGTTTTCTTCTCTAAGAATATTCTTTTGTCATGCTTGTCTCTCCCAGTGGGATAGTTGTAGCTATTTGGAAAAGACTTAACTTGGATTGTGTTGTTATGGATATTGTCATGGAGAAAAGAGAACTGAAGGCCAATCTTTGTCTCCCGCTAAGGACCCTTAACTGTGGCCATGCGGCAAACGGTGCAGCCCTGGAATTTCTGAAGGGATCCCAAACCGGATAGAGAGGGGTCTGTGATGGGTCCTTACATTTAGGAAAGGAGAGTGAGGAGTCACAGAGGACCCGGGAGAGCAATGAAGGGCCCATTGGTGGCAGGTGGTTTTGTCTTTCTCTGTGGCCTCTGCCAGTAATATATTCAAACAGTATTTCTCAATGTTGTTCCCTGGAGTTTATAGGTGCTTAAAAGAAGTGCCTCATCAACTAAGTCTGAGTACTGCTTTTTGAAACGTATTTCAGACATGTTTCATTCCTATCTTCCCTTTAGGGAGTCTCTGTGCTTTTATTGCATTTTATGTGATGGAATGTCTGCAAGGTTTTACCCAGCAATTTTCCTAGTCTCACCTGCCATAGAATTCTTTCTTCTCGAAGAATTTTATGGGATTTGTGTTCAGTAGAAGATCCTCTGGGAAATTTTATATTGAAGATAAAAATTGGTTGACATTTGAGGATGACCAAGAGATCCACACTGAGCCGGAGTCAGTCATTGTTCTCTTAAGAAAATACATTTCCAAGTCATTCATAATCCTGTTAATGTCTCTGATGATCTTTTAAATTTTTTAAAATGATTCTGTTTCTTTATTTTTGGCTGTGCTGGGTCTTGATCATTGCACGGGCTTTTCTCTAGCCACCGGGGCTGCTCTCTAATTGCGGTGCGCAGGCTTCTCCTTGTGGTGGCTTCTCTTGTTGTGGAGCACGGACTCTAGGGGGCACGGGCTCCAGTCGTTGCGGCTCCTTGAGCTTAGCTGCTCCATGGCATGTGGTGTCTTCCCGGATTAGGGATCGGACCCATGTCTCCTGCATTAGCAGGTGGACTTTTTACCACTGAGCCACCAGGGATGATTTTTTTAATGCTATTTGTGTATTGCTTTGATTATTAATGTAATGGTTCATGGTAAGCAAAGGCACAAATGTGAAGTTTTCAAGAGGTGAGAAATTTAAATTTGCTGAGAGTGAGCAGGAGTCGATGATGGACTCCTATTATATGCTGGTTAACATGAGTGACAGAAGAGATGATTGAATGGCATTACCGAGTCAATGGACATGAGTTTGAGCAAACTCTGGGAGACAGTGAAGGAAAAGGAAACCTGGCGTACTGCAGTCCATGAGGTTGCAAATGGTCAGACATTACTTGGTGACTGAACACCCCCATCACCATGAGTTAGTGTAACTGTGGTGACTATAGAAAGCCTTCTACCTCGGTGAGTGACTTTTGGCTGGAATTTTAGGTGGGGTTACTTTTTAAATAACCCTGTGAGGGTGTTGGATTTTTTTTTTCCCTGGTTGTTTTAGGTAAATTGTTGACTGGAAGCAAAGATATAATCCAGGTAGTTTCATGACATCAACTTGTATTTCTGGCTATGCACTTTTAATTCAGGGTTGTGTCAGATTCTGGGATGAATAGTTACATTTTGTTAGGGAGCATAGTATGCCCCAGGTATTCATAGACACAGGTCTGTGGATAAAGAACATTCAGATTTATGGACCCTTGTGCTGAAATTTTAATTCAGAGCACCAAGGTAAAGCTTAGAAATGTGTGATTTCTATGGGTAGTCTAAAAGTAGTTGGTGCTTGTTATTTGCAGTACTTATGTTCTGTAGGGTTGTCAGAATGCTGAATTTGCAAATACTGAGCTATTACTCCTAGGGTAGATATAGGATTAGGTTCCTGCAAGCTTTTGGTTACATTTTCATCCATTACTCAGTGCATGTCTTTGTTTTATTTCAGTTTCTGTTTATGGACATTTTATGTAACATGTACTTCTAAAAATCATACATTCAGAATTTCTTTATAATGAAACAGGAAATAAGAAAGATTTAATATTTTCCTGACCCTGCATAATGTGACTATAAATTTCTTTGACTTTCAGTCTCACAGTGCTGTCTACTATGCTGGTTTTTAAAAAATCAGTTGTCATCTCAAGAACTCACAAATGTAGCCACTTTTCTATTTTTTTTCTGTAGCTTCATCATGCGCTATAAATGTTACTTTTAGCACTTTCTGGAGCAGCCTCATGTACAGATGGGCAACTTTTCTATTCCTTTTTCTGAGTATACCTACTATTGAACTCATGGCACTATATAGCCTCTTAATATCTGAGGGTGATTGGTTCCAGGGCCCCTTCTCCGAGGATACAAAAACCTAAAGATGTTTATATAAAGTAGTTTAGTATTTGCATATAACCTAGGCTCATCCTATAAGTATGTTCTGAATCATCTCTAGATGATTATAATACCAGATACAGTGCCTTGTAAATGCCATGTAAATACTTGCTGGTGCATAGGGAAATCAAGTTTTGTTTCTTGGAACTTTCTGGAAATTTTTTAAAAAATATTTTTGTTCTGAGATTGATTAAATATGCAGATGATGAAAGCCACCTGTAATTCATGCCTAAATGAAACTTATCTAATGCGTATTTTTTCTGTAAGGTACATCACAGCCTTCTTGCACTTTGGGACACTAGATAGCATTTTAGCAGTTTATTTGAGGGTTACTTTAAATAGAGAAATCACAACAAAAAGCACAAAAGTGTGAAAACATGGCACTTAATAGATCATGAAAAAAACACTTGTTTATACTGTGAGACCTAAAAACAGAAGGTAGAGCCTCACCTTTAATCTCCTGTAATGTGATGTTGGTCAATGAAAATTTTTCACTGATTGTTATGTGTCTGTGAATTATTGGGAAAGTGCCACAAATGTTGATTTAGGGGTTACATATAGGTGAATTCAGAAATACCTACTCCATGAATAATCAGTATTTCTCCATGTGAAGTTGGATTTTGAGGAACCATCTATGTAGAAGAATTAAAATCCCTCTTCCAACAGTTTGTGTCAGAGTGCTGTAACTTTAGGCTCATTATTTAGTTTCTCTTATCCTCAGGTTATATTTTGGTACAAAATGTGATAGTATCAGATGTGCTCTCATAGGGCTGTCATGACCATTAGTTGAGATAATGGTCAAAACAAGTTTACATATGTGCGTACTCCATAAATGTTAAATGTTCTGTGTTGTTGGCCGTCATGATCTTAGACTTGGAGTAAACTGGTCTACTTCATGCTTAAGGCTTAATTTCTCTAGATTTGTTTACTTTTCCTTGCAAACGTACTATAATTACAGTTGACTCTTGTACAATGCTGGGATTAGGGAGAGTAACCTTCTGTGCCACTGAAAATCCATTTATAACTTTATAGTATTTGTGGTTCCACATCCACAGATTCAACCAGATTACACAGTAATGTAGTAAATTACTGTAGGAAAAAAAATTTGTAAGTGGGTCCACCCAGTTTACCCTGTGTTGTTCAAGGCTCATCTGTGCTTAAGAGGGCTGCAGTGTGCATTTTATCGACATACCACTGGTGACAGAATTTGGTTAGCTCTGAAGGCTAACACAGGAACAGTTACAGTGTGATGAAGCAGTATGAATGCAGCCTACCATTTTCCTAGTAGTCATGAATATCACTTAGTCAGCATTTACAGTATTTTTCCACGAGGATTTAACATTTTGGGGTAAAGCCCCTTTCTCACCACTTAGCATATTATAGTTCCTGTCAACTATAATTATCTCTCTTTCGCCTTCGGCCAGTGGTTCACAGTGGAAATGGTTTTGATTATCAGGGACGTTTGGCAACGTCTGAAGGTCTTTGTGGGTTGCCATAACTGGGGGAGGTGCTACTGGCATCTGGTGGGTAGAGGCCAGGGTTGCTGCTACATTTCTTAGAGACACAGGACAGCTAGCTGCCCACAGCAAAGAACTATTTGGTTCAAAATGGCCATAGGGCCAATGGTGAAAAACCCTGAGTGAAACTGAAAACTTGCTGAGCTCAGGCACCGACCTAGTCACCCTCCTGAACCCTGACACAGGAGTGGATACCCAGTGGACCCTCAAGGGATTCTTGTAGATTGAAGGAATTTGCAGATGCACAGACCTTTGGTTAGGCATGTCCACAGGTGGGCTTCATGACCTCTAATCTTAAGAGCTAATCTTTGACTTTTCTCCTCCCTTTTCATTTTATTTATAAAATTTCAACTGTGCCATATTTCAAACATATGGAAAAAAACAGAAAATAGTATAAACAGAACTCACAGTGTGGTCTGTGGAGTGGTGCCAGTCAGCAAACTGTTATCAGTCCAGAAGGAGGCCAGTAGAGAATGTGGGAGTAAGAGTTTAGGCATTTTGAGAGCAATTGGCCAATCCTGTGATGTTTCTGTTGCATATACAGAATTATCGGACTGCAGCAGGTTGGAAATGTAAAAGCCTGATTCTTCACTTTTGCTAGTTTGAGAAGTATAGATGACCAATGCTCAGATTCTGACTTGCCAGGTTTCACAAATGTTGACATTTTGCTATCTTTTTCGTTTTTGAAGTTGGCCAAGCTGCATGTCTTTCAGGATCTTAGGTCCCTGAGCAGGGATGAGATCCATGCCCCCTGCTGTGGAAACGTGGAGTCCTAACCCCTGCACCGCCGGGGAATTCCTGACACTTTGCTCTCTCAAGTTTATGTTTGTGATCTCCCTTTGAGCCTCACTCTGTCACCTTTTCTCTATTTGTTAGAGGTACAACACTGCTGACGTATTTATTGAGCACCCAGGCTGTGCTCGGGCGCAGGTCGGGTGCCGTTCTCTGCCACAGGTGTTTCAGTGCCTCTGCTCCACTCAGAACCCTGTCTTCGCCCATCCCGCCCCCGCCCAGAACCACAGCAAGTCCACAGAACCAGCTGCTGGAAAAACAATGAACACATACCTACCATACTGACTTCTCAAACTTCCATTTAGACCAGAGATTGGTAAGCTAGTCCCATTTCATAAAAGTCTTATTGGAACACAGCCACGTCCATGCCATGTCCCTGGCTGCTTGCACACTAACTCGCTGAGCTGAGTGGTTGCTACAGAGTCTGTATGGTCTGCAAAGTGTAAGATAATCAGGGTGGTCTCTTATAGAAAATGTTTGGTGATTCCTAATTTAGACAAGCACTTTTTCATGTAAAACCAGGCTAGGGTACTCATTTGCATATTTGATCTAAGCAATTTGATTTCTCCTTGAACTGAATAGGTCCTACTTGTTATGATGGGGGTGAGAGAGAGTGGTTCCAGTCAAATGATGGTTTTTATTTTTATTTTTGTCTCCTTTAATGCACCTTTTGGTTTCCTTTGATAAAGCTTCTATCCTGAATTTGTTATTGGAGTTCTTGGTAATTCCTGTTTTTTTCAGTATGTTCATGGCCTGCTTTCTTGGTGGCCATAATAAAGAAATAAAGATGAAACTATAGTTTTTCCAGGAGTCATGTATGGATGTGAGTGTTGGACCATAAAGAGGGCTGAGGGCTGAGGAATTGATGCTTTTGAATTGTGGTGCCAGAAAAGGCGATGGAGAGTGCCCTGAATAGCAAGATCAAACTAGTTAATCCTCAAGGAAGTCAAGCCTGAATATTCATTGTAAAGACTGGTGCTAAAGCTGAAACTCCAATATTTTGGCCACCTGATGCAAGAGCTGACTCATTGGAAAAGACCCTGATGCTGGGAAAGATTGAGGGCAGAAGAGGGCGACAGAGGGTGGCATCACCCATTCAATGAACATAAGTTTGAACAAATTCCAGGACATCATGAAGGACAGGGAAGCCTGGCATGCTGCAGTCCGTGGGGTCACAGAGTCTGACGTGACTTAGTGACTCAACAACAACAACAACATAAGACTAGAAATAACAGGTGATGACTACTAGTAGAAAGCACCAGGTTATGTACTTGGTATGCCTCACATCATATAGCAAGTCTGCCCCTATTTTCATATGGGGAACCCAAGGCCCACATATGAGACACCCAAGGTCTCCCAGCTTAGAAGGAGCAAGACAGGGTTTCCAACTCAAATATCTTGACCTGAGTCTAGTCATAACCCTTATGCATCAGAGGCTTTTGATTATTGATGTGTTGCTGTGGTTTCTGTTTTCCCCATATATTTTAGAATGTTAGTTTTCCAGCTCTTTTTCTGAAAAACCAAGATGTCATTTTAAATGGCTCTTTTCCATTGAATTTGTCCTTGTTTAATTATGAAAATGACTTGTGTGTTTAATAAGATGCCATTTCCAAAACAACCTACAGGATTCATTTTGTTGACAGGAAATCATTTATTCTGTAATTTACATAGGATAACGGGGGTATGCTTTGACATTTGCTTTTCTCCCCACTCATTCTAGATTGAGACTAGGGATCCGAAACGGCTAGTTCTGCCCCCTGGGGGGAACATATACTCACAATTAATCTAGTTGCAAACCATCTGCTGAGCAAATGTGTAGAAGATAGACATTTGGGCTTTTCAAGTTTTTTTTTTTTCTTCTTTTTTCTAGAGCTCTCAACTGATGTTGGGAAAGATAGTTCTGTGTCCTGAAGGGTGCCTAATTTGCTCAGAAAATGAGTATTGGTGCTGGGATCCTGGGGTGTAGTTTAGTGTTTTGTCTGATATGCCTTTGAGGTGCCAGTTTGATGAGTGTGTTTTTATTTGAACTTGATGCTCTTCTGCCTACCATGTTTATTCCCAGAAGTAACTTCTAGTAATAATTGGTCCTCTGGCATTGTGTAGTTGACTTCATTGTGTTATAATAGCTTGTTATGGAAGACTGGACCTTGTGGCCTCCCATGGAGATGATGTTCCTTGTTAATCTTGTTTCATTATAGGAAAATTTGTCTAATCTGAAAGTGGAAATAATAATTAGAAGACAGATGTCAGGAAACTTTTTGACACCCTTGCTTTCTGTGATTTTAAGCCTAGTTTGAAGTAATCATGTGATAAGAGCAGGAATCTGGCCCATTTTCCTCTAATGAGATCTGGAAACTTTCAAAAGACGATAATATCCTTTGTTCCCCGTGAATATATAGATTTCAGAGTTGTCAAGGGACAGTCACTTTGTATAACTAGACCACTCCCTCAAAGGTGGCTAAATATTGGTGTTTGAGTATTTATCTTAACCTTGCTTAAGTTTTTTAGAATGTACTATCTGTGGCCCTACACAAGACCACGTCTCCCCCAGCATTTTGTACTTGACTGTTGTTCCATTCATCACAATTCTGATTATTTATATAATTTCACATTTAATGTGTATTTCTACTGCTTGACTATGAACTCAGGGTGAAACCCTTGTCTGACAACTCTGCAGAGTGGGCGACATGGGATGGTCTCAGAGTGAATATTTGTGAAATGAATGAGTCAAATCGACAAAAATTTTACCTCACCAAAATACTGGGTTCCTTTGGAGGTTGAAACTATGCCTTCTTTTTTTTGTATGTACATAACAACAAAGCACAGAGGAGTCATTTTCTAAATAGCAGTTAAATTGGACAGCTGAATGATTTCTATGTGGCTAATTTATAATCTGTGACTATTTAGTATTGTTCTGGGCAGGCTATAAACCACAGACTCAATTCATCATACGGAGAAACCCAACCAAACTCTGGGAACCTACTTTCTTCACCATCTACTCATTTGGAAATTCTAGGGATGAGAAAAGTAGAACTTGAGGCCAATGTCGCTGTGACATAGGGAGTGATTTGGAGCTGAATTTTTCCAGAAGCAGAACTGGCAGTTCTGGGATAATTGTACATCATGGCATACATAGTATTTATGAGCATGGACTTGGTAGTCAGACATTCTGTACTTCCTGTCTGGCGACATTGGGCAAGTTATTTAATCTGGCCTAGCCTCACTCTCCTCTCCTACAGAATAGAGATAAATATAGGACCTGCCTGGTAGTTGCCTTTTCATACTGTTCATGGAAAGGTCATACTGGATGAAGCACAAGCTGGAATCAAGATTGCAGGGGAAAATATCAATAACCTCAGATATGCAGATGACACCACCACCCTTATGGCAGAAAGTGAAGAGAAACTAAAGAGCCTCTTGATGAAGGTGAAAGAGGAGGATGAAAATGCTGGCTTGAAACTCAGCATTCAGAAAACTAAGATCATAGCATCTGGTCCCATCACTTCATGGCAAATAGATCATGGCAAGTGAGACTTTATTGTTTTTGGGCTCCAAAATCACTGCAGATGGTGACTGCAGCCATGAAATTAAAAGACGCTTGCTCCTTGGAAAAAAAGCTATGACCAACATAGACAGCATGTTAAAAAGCAGAGACATTACTTTGCTAACAAAGGTCTGTCTAGTCAAAGCTATGGTTTTTCCAGTAGTCATGTATGGATGTGAGAGCTGGTTTATAAGGAAAGCAGAGCACCAAAGAATTGATGCTTTTGAACTGTGGTGTTGAAGAAGACTCTTGAGAGTCCCTTGGACTGCAAGGAGATCCAACCAGTCCCTCCTAAAGGATATCAGTCCTGAATATTCATTGGAAGGACTGATGCTGAAGCTGAAACTCTAATACTTTGGACACCTGATGCGAAGAACGGACTCATTGGAAAAGACCCTGATGCTGGGAAGGATCGAAGGCAGGAGGAGAAGGGGACGACAGAGGATGAGATGGTTGGATGGCATCACCGACATAATGAACATGAGTTTGAGTAGGCTTCAGGAGTTAGTGATGGACAGGGAAGCCTGGTGTGCTGCAGTCCACGGGGTCGCAAAGAGTCAGACACAACTGAGGGACTGAACTGACTGACTGACTGACTGACTGACCTGGTAGTTCCTGAGATTAGGTGAGTGTACAGGACTGGCATGAAACATATGAGGAGGGAGCCACCATCATTGATCCTTAAAAGAAGGAATTGTGGATATAAGTTCTGGCTAATTTCTAGTATTTACTATCTTCATCCTTGTGTAGTTACATTATGATACTGGGAAGAAAACCCTCAAATTTAGACCCAGTGTACTTTTGTATCTTGTATATATTTCATTTGGTTTTGGCATTGGACAGAAACTTAGGTAGGAGCACAGAATGTTGCTTATGAGCTGATAATTTTTTTTTCAAAGCTGGATTTATGAGAGAGAGAGCATGCACACACATGTGCATGATGGTTGCCTTGTGTCCCACAACCTTGCTACTCAAAGTGTGATTCATGGACCAGCAGCATTGGTATCACCTGTGAGTTTGTTAGAAATGCAGAATTTCATGGCTTACCTCAGTCCTGAGGAACCAGATCAACATTGTAACCAAATTCCTAGATAATTGAAAAAAAGGCACATTAACATCTGAGAAGATAAATCTGCTAGAGTTCCTTCATTTGGTTACTAGCAAATGGGAATCTTGGTGCTTATAGATGGTATTGGAGGACAGAAAAGTTAAAAATCATTTTTCAAATTAAACTTGTTTGTTAAAATAGCAACATTTTTCTTAACCACTGAATTTTGACTCATTAACTAACTGAAGCATTCATTCCTTTACTGACAAATTGGTATTTGGTTTGTCATATCCTTATGGAAAGTCAACAGTGATATTTATAGAGAACCGTGTAGTTCTCTGAAGTCCAAAAGAAAGATTTTATAAGTGATTTTGAGTCAGAAAGACTAGAATAAGTAAATGTTAAGAAACCCTCACCTTATTTCACCTTTGCAATACAGATTGTTCTTTTGGCTTTTAATCTCTTTCCCCAAGGAACATAACAGTTAAGTCACTGATTTTCCCTAGTGTGACTTCCACATCATTTGAACGTCCTCACATACTGCATTAATGTTAAATCCCAAATTGCTTTCTGTGTACACACTTAATGCTTCACTGATAAATATATCAGATGTGATGCAAACATTTCACGTGCATTATCTCAATTGACAAAGACCTGCACGGGAAGATATTGCTTCACTAGTTTGATAGATGAGGAAATTTCATTGAGAATATTGGTGACCTTCACAGTAGCAGGTGGTCATTCAATGGCAGAATCAAGATTTAAATGAAGATCTTAGTACCATCGCTTCTATTGGAGGTTTTTTTCAAGTTGGTTTGATTTTTATTGGGCTTTGCTCCAGACTTGAGAGCAAGTGTCATTGCTATCATGTTTTGGCTGCACCAAGCTCAGGCTAATTAGGATGCATGCAGACAGAGGTTTTTATAGAAAACAAAGTTTAACCAGACCGAACGTTGAAGCAGGTAGGTGGTGGGCAGAGGTGTTCAATTTCCCACTTTCTTGGGGGATCCTGCTTTGTGTTCCTTTTGACAGGGGGTTCATTTAGGAAATAACTGCAATTTTCTTCCTCAATAACTAGCTACATATGTCTATTGTACATACTAAATAGAGAGCGCTTTCCCCTTCCCCTCTTAATTCAAAGGCATATTTTCTGTTTGTTTTACCTGGGAGGCATTGTCAGTACAGGCCCTGGAGGTGGATCTCAGCTCCACATTTTCTGTATGCCTTGGGCAACATACTTAGCCTGCCTGTGTTTCTGTTTCCTTCTCTTTAAATTGGGACCAACAATAGTATTTACTTTCTAGGGATGTTGTGGCTTTGAAGGTGTATGTGTGTGTGCGCCCTAAACATGTGTGTGCATGTTCAGTCGTGTCTGACTCTTTACATTCCCATTGTAGCCCGTGGTCTGTAGCCTACCAGGTTCCTCTGCCCATGGAACTTTCCAGGCAAAAATACTGGAGTGAGTTGACATTTCCTCCTCCAGGGAATCTTCCTGACCCAGGGATTGAACCCATGTCTCCTGCATTAACAGGTGGATTCTTTACCACTGAGCCACCTGGGAAGTCCTGGGAGGCTTATCAGGTTCTTAGCCCAATACTTGGCAGGTACTAGGCATTCCATAATATTAGCTATTGATATCATTATCCTTAGCCTCTTTATCATCATGTTTGCTATTATACCTCTTTTTTGATACCTCCAGATATAGCCTATGTTTGGTGTGGAACACAGTAGGTATTCTTCCATTTATTCCCATTTTTTTGTTTGTTTTTTGTTAGATAGCCCTTCTTCATTTCCCGCATGGAATAAGAAGTTTGTAACAAAAGATTCCTTTATCTTTTTACCTATGATGTTTATCTTAAGTCCATTAGCCTTTCCATAATATTTTATATTATGGAATGCATAATATAAATTATGGAATGCATATAATTACATATTATGGAATGCATAAGATTTAGAATTGAAAATTACTTAAAAGATGCGTGTTATTCTGTGTTTAAGGATGGTTTGGCATATAGAATTTGATCTCCTTTGGGTCTGAGATCTAGTTTGAAAATTGATACCAGACCTCACCTCATTTCTAATATTAAGTCTTCTGCGAGGCCAACTGGAAAAGAGAAAGAGAGCTAACATCGTGGCAGTGTTATATGTAGTTTGAGGTACAGTAAAATGCATCAGAGGCTAAGGGGCTTAGAGATGGATGCAAGTTTTCTAACTTTTGATCAAGAATGAATTTTCTCAATATATGGCCTGGAATTTTTGTGGTGATATTGAGGGAAACTTTTTTTAAATTTAGCACTTCTGAAACTTCATTTCTCTTTCCCTGACGCAGACTTGATGCGGTTAGCGGATTATGTTTTTATACTGAAATCTGGAGTGGTTAGCAAGAAGACCCATGCTTGTATGCTCAACAGTTCCAGTGTCTTTGGCACTAGAGCTTTCCAGGTTGTCTGTGAACTCAAAGTACAGCCCACCTTTGAGAAGAAACTAAAAGACAAAAACCCAACAAATCCCCCAAACTTAGAAAGATGATATCTTGCTAAACAGCATGACTTTTCACAAGAGTGTGAAAGAGCCCTGGGAATTGGCTCTTACTAAGCTGTTTGAACTTGGGCAGCTTTCCCAACTTGTCCCTGCTTCCATTTCTGTTTCTGAAAACAGAGATAATGATAGTTTCCATTTTGAAAAGTGGTGAGGACTGAATTAAATAATGTATGTAAGCACTTACCACAGTCCTGCAATAAATTGCAGTCAGCGTGGTGATGGATGAGGATGATTCAGAATTCTCCTCTGCATGTCAAAGTGAGCAACATGGAAACACTCTGAGTTAACCAGTCTGTAGGCGTTGTACCGTCGTCAATGGAGTGAACACCAGGAAAGCTCTTCATTTTCTCATGTGTGTTTTGCTAGAGCTTGGGTTCTGTTTCCAAAGTCACAGTTAACTGTGTAATAATCTGTACCATAACTCTGTGTGGCTGGATGTAGATTTTTTCCCCTTTTAATTAGTGCATTGCTTTGTATTTTCTAAAGCCTTTATGGGTTTTCAGTGAAGTGTCTTCCAGTGCCATCTGGGATTACAGGTGGTGAGATGCTGTTTTTTCCCCTCTCTCCTCTCTGTGTCTGTATTCCCAGTCATCATACTGTTAGAATGCCAGGGAGTTGAATGAGACCCCCCCGCTGGCCTTCACACTGGTAGGAAAATGCATTGTGTGTAATAAAGAGAGCTTATAAAGGCTCCTGTGATGATTGCAGCTGTGCTAAGGCAGGAGACAGTTTTCACCTTTTGAAATTGATCTGAAAGAAATGGGGGTAATAGCAAGAGGCATTTTCATGTTAAAATTTAGGGTATTTGACAGTTACAAAATACATAGTCCACTCCCCATGTACTTTATGCTTACCATTTTGCATTTCTCAAACTACTGGACAATGAAGTCAATGTAGTTTGTATTCTTATAGTTGGGACCCTCAACACTCAGAAACTTGGGAAAGGAAATGCAATAGGCAGAAGGAGTCAGTGTGGAACGTGGTCCCTGCACAAAGGTGCATTTCATGCCCTGACCAAAATTCACACTGTTGCTTTGGGGCAAGAAGAGAGAAAAGCAGGTAAAGTTAGGCAAGTTGGCATGTCACCTTGCCCAGAATGAAAAAAAAAGACATTCTTCAGGGCAAAAAGTAGACAGTCACTGCCCATGTCACTAGCACAGAGAACGGAGACTCAACAGTGTGTTGAATTAAGCTGTGAATTTGAAGCTTTTTACTCTTTGTGAAAGTGGCAAGGAAATCTTTTCACTGATCATTATCAGGTGCTCATACTTCAAAACTGTGCCTTTCCTTTTGCTTATATTCCCAGTGGTCAGCATTCCACAGCTTTCTCCGTACCTTTAACTTGTACACTAGTATTCTACCACCGTTTAACAATGTTACAGAACATTTCCCTGTCCTCAATTTTGTGTATCTTACTGTGTGTTTGCCAAAAAGCTTAGGGCTGAATGATTTGAGGGGATAACTTCTGGACACACCACACGACAACAGTTTTTTATTCTGTGCCCCGTTATCTGGGCACAGAGGTCTGCAGCTGAGCAGAATAAGGGCAATAAATCTTTACATTCCAGAATAATTTGATGCTACCTTTGCCATCTGTTCTGTATCTTAGCCGATATATAAAGGTTTACTTTTTTTATTAATTGATTTTTTATTGAAGGATAATTGCTTTACAGAATTTTGTTTTCTGTCAAACTTCAACATAAAGCAAAGGCTTACTTAAAGTTACCTTTTAGAGTTTTTATTTACTTTTCTTATTCTGGTACTGATAGTGTAAACCACATGAAAGTATGGAAAATCAAATTAATCATCTCTAATTACAGTATCCGGAGATATTCCTTTTAACATATGGCTGTATTTCTTTCTGGTTCATTTGCCTTGCTTAGAACTCTGTAACAGCTTCCTCTACCCCATGGAAATATACCATGTGTGTGTATGTATATTTTGAACATAGCTTGAGTTGTGTTTTGTATTCCAGAATCACATTCTAAATAATGTTTATCAGCAATTTAACTTCCCCAAACCTTCACCCCTGTCACATTTAAACTAATCTTGTCCTAACTCCCTCACTGTCTCAGGGAAAAGAAAGGCACAAAAGAAATTCAAAGGAAAACTAAGGTTGATTCTTGGCCTTTGAGTTTCCAAAAGCCCAGGTCCTGGCAGGTTAGTGGGATTTTTAGATATAAGTTAAATTACCAATAATTCTGGCTTTTTAAACTTTTAGTACCAGACTCAGCTTAAGATCTGATTCCATTGCATGTGATACTGATTTTTTTTTAATGTCCCTCCCCTGTGCCCATATTGATGGTCCAGATAACATAGAAGCATGAGGATGTTTGGATTTCATTTAAGAACAGTGGGACACCCATGAAGAAATACAAGCTGGAGAAAGGCAATCAGATTTGTTCGTTTGAAAAATTGTTTTATGTCCCATGGAAGAGGCCAAGACTAGAAGCTCAGTATTTGGTTAGGAGGTGTCTCTAGTAATTCAGCAATGAAATGTATGATGGGAAGAAGTGGGCCTATTCAAGAGAGACACAGGAGGTGGAATTTCGAGAACTTGGCAACCATTGTGACATGGGGGATGTGGGAAATAGAAAGAGTCAAAGCTGCTTTTCAGGTATAAGAAGGTGCCTCTTCCTGTTCACCAGGCTGTGAGTTCAGTGCAGATTTTCATTGGGAAAGAAGTGGTAAAATAACATACAGAGTTGTTTACCTCTTTGAATGTATTTGTTAAACACTAGTGACCTCTGTGGATGAGTTAGTTCACCTAGTGCACTTCTCCTAACTACTCAGTGTTCCTGGACTGCAGCATTTAGGCTCATAGGCGGTCATATTGTGATGATAACTTTGGCCAGGACTGCAGTCTACTTGCCCATAGTTTTGGGCATAGTGACTCTTTCATGTATGCCTCACAGTAACTCTAGTCACTGGCTTCAGCGTTCAAAATATACATATATTCAGTCTCTAGAAAATCAGTGAGCAGTTGACACCACCATTGTTTCAATCCCAGTAAAACTGAGGCCTCTTCGTGCATGGACTTGCATTGCATGCCATCTGCTAATACTTGATGATTCCTCAAATGCAGTCATAGGAGGTTGAATGGTGACAGTCATTCTGTTGTGTTGGCAAACCACTAAACCACAGAGGCCAAGAGAGATTTCAGCTACATTTAGGATTCAACTAGGCTACTCTGTTGCTTAGGTTAAGCAGTGGTGCTCAATTGAGGACAGTTAATTCCCCCGGAGACAGTTGGCAATGTCTGGGCTTGTGTTTGGTTTTCACAACTGGCCACAAATGAGTTTTGGCATCTCGTGGGTAGACACCAGGGATGCTGCTAAACATCCCACAAGGCACAGCACAGCCCCCACAACCAAGAATCATCTCACCCTGGGTGTCAGTAGTGCTAAGGGTGAAAGCCCTGAGTTAAAGGAAAACTTTTATTTGTTCCAGTTGTTACGGTGTTATATCTCCCCTCTCTTACTGTCTTTCAATGACTGTGAATTGCCCTTCCTTTTTGAAATCTTTCAAAAATGACAAGTGACTTCATATTTAGAACTGGAAAACCAATTTTCTTACAAGAGTGTTTATATATCTACCCTTTGATAATCAGAGTTTAAAAATATTTAAGTAATGATTTCATAGCATGAGGGTGACTAGTATAGAAACAGTAATAAAGCTCCTTTAGCTTTCATTTTGGATGGCATGTGTATAAATTATTGTTGAAGTTTGGAAGTAGATATTATTTTGTTCAGCCAATGTAGCATTATCCCTTTAATTAAAGTGTTTTTTTTTTTTTTCCCATCAGTGTAATAGTTAAGGAATATAGGGTTTTACATGTTTACATATAAATATTCCCAGAACATGTTTGAACTGGGGCATTACATACTCTAAACATGAGCTGAAGAGTTTATCTGAAATGTAGTCATTTTGAGATGAGGTGGGGAAAAGTTGGCTTGTAGTAAAAAATCAGTTGAAGAATTATCTTTGGGGTTAAGTTAAGCATATAGTTTTTTCAACTGTGGGACACGGATTATTTCTTGGAGCCTCTGAAAATCTGATGGTGTTTTCTTGGTGCCATTTACAAGGATGACATGCTTGGGATTCTGCCTGTAGTGAGGAAAAAAAGGAAGCAAAGAATTTAAAAGTTGACTCCCTGATGAGCAGACAGTTGATTTCTTTGTCTGGTGCTGATGCCGTGTGACTGGAGGAGTGGGTTTCATGTACAGTCTCAGAGACCGTAATGTCCAGGCACACAGCTAACCACCATCACAGTCAGGGCATTGTGTATTTCTGGTGAGTGCTGGGCTCTCACTGCCATACCTGCATGCTGGAGCCAGTGTAGATCCAAAGACTTTGGACCTGCGGGGAGCATTATTCTACCGACAAGTTGGACCTTGTGTCTAGAGCATGTTTGAGCTGCTTTGGGTGTGCCTTCAAATGAGACTCCTTTGGAGCATTATTTGTTCTTTTTGTAGCCAGTTAAACTGGCTAGATCCAAGCCAGGGCCCTTGCAGATCTGGTTGTTCATGAGCCTGGGTAACCTCAAGTATGTGGGATTTCATTCTACCAGGTTGTCATGATCCTAGGAAAGCAGCAAACCAGAAACTAAAAAGTGTTGATCCTCATACATTGGCCCTGGCATCTTGTCATATAACATATTAGCAGGATTTTAAGTGCTAAGAACAAAGTGGGGGACTTGGTGGGGAAAGAGTCATAATACCTCTGCCCCCAAACCGCTCTTTTTATGTTGTGCTCATTTCCTGCCAGGCCTTGACTTGTGTGCACACACACAAATTACACTAGCATTAAGGATTTTCAGATGTGTGCCCTGCTTTTTTTTACTTACGGGGATATAATAAATACATTCCATGTTGGTACAAAGTCATCACTGTGGTGAATTAAGAATTGTGTAGTAGGGAATTACCTGGCGGTTCAGTGGTCAGGACTCTCTGCTTTCACTGCTAAAGGCCTGGGTTGATCTCTGGATGAGGAACTAAGATCCCACAAGCTGTGTGGTCCCCATCCCCCCAATCATGTAATAGTTCATATCGGTAACCCTCAAACTTTATTTGCATGTTCATCACTTGGCAACGTTGTTTATTTTTTTGAATATTTATTTATATTTATATATTTGGCTGCACCAGGTCTTAATTACGGCACGTAAGATCATTTCATACAGGATCTTTTAGTTGTGGCATGTGAACTTCTCAAATGCAGCATGTGAACTCTTAGTTGAATCATGTGAGATCTCGTTCCCTGACTAGAGATTGAACCCAGGCGCGCCTGCCTTGCATCTATTACCTGGTTCTTTAGGTAGAGAGAACAGGCTTTTGTTGGACTCTTGTCATCTGCACCTATTGACATTTACTTGTTGTCAGCATCTTCTGCTGCGATGCTGGCTTATATGGGACATAAAGAAAGCCCACAGAACTCATCTGCATGCTGAGATCTTTCCTGAGAGTCCTAAGAGGTCTGCCTTCTGTTCACATTTCAGAGCCTTCTTGTCAGTTTCATAGATGACATTCGAGGTCTGCTGTTGTGCTCCGTGGGAGGATGAGGGAAATGCACATCTGCATCATCTTTCCAGAAGAGGAGGTGTTACTGCTTTACTGTTTATGGAGAGCAGGTGTGACGTTGACTTGGTTCTGTAAGCCAGAACATTTATTAATGAGAGCTGTTGAATTGGCATGAGATGTTTGAGAAAGGCATGGTTTTAAAGGAGATAATAATTACCCAGAAAATTGGTTATATGCATTTATCCATTTCTTGTTTTTCCAACCCTTCTAAGGCACCCTCACCTCGAGAGGCTCTAATGTAAGGGCAGAGATGGCGAGAAGCTGAGAAATGAATAACCTACCCCACCATCTGGCCTGCTGCAGTTCCGAAAGTCACATGGCACAGTCGAGTTAGTTCTTCTCTGTGTTTATTTGAGGTGCCAAATGCTAGATTTAAGCCAAGAACCGATTTTGAAAATATTTTTCTACTTCTGTTTTGTGAAACGTGTTCCTTGGCATATTATGTTAGGGCTTGTTCTGCTAAAGCTTAACAGAGCCTTCTGTTTCTTCAAGCTGATTTGGCTTGCACAATTTAAACATTAGACCCTCGTTTTGGAACAGAATTCTTCTCTAGAGATAGCACGAAGTGTTTTAATTTCCAATCAGGTAATACCTATCAAATGAAAGATGGAGCTTTTATTCTTTAATTGTTATTCTTTTGTATATGGGGCTTCTATTTTAGCTATTTTCTGCTCAAGCCTGTTTGACTACATTTTCTCTTCTCTTTCCATAATCCTTCTAATTATGGGGAAAAACGCAAATGTTAAGCTAGCATTCTTTTAACAAGAAAAAGAAATGAAAGTGTAACTACTTTACTTTCATAATTTGATTTTGCTTGAACTTTTACGATACCAGTGTGATTTTAGTATAAAGAAATAAAGACTATGCGTGAGGGTTTTAGGGAGTGCACATGTCTAGGTAAGACAGTACAGAAACACTTCAAGGAAAATTTTAATATATGGATGAGGAAAAAGTTTTCTGCTGGGGTTAAATATATGTAGTTGCTGATGAAAAAGCTTTAAAGCCTTTTCACTTATTCCCTGGGAGTCTTTTGGAGAGAGGGATGATTGTAGTAGCTTCTATATCTCTGACTAGTGGCAGAATAATATTTCATTAAAGGAAATTGATCGGTTGTGAGCACTGAACAGCTTGATTGAGATCTGAGGGCGGCTGAAAGCATCACTTGGTGTTGGTACTTGAAAAAATGAGGCAGCCCATGGTTTAGTGTCAGCTTGAGTGTAGAATCCGTCAACAGAATAATTACCTGAT
Source organism: Muntiacus reevesi (assembly GCF_963930625.1). Classification (NCBI taxonomy): domain Eukaryota; kingdom Metazoa; phylum Chordata; class Mammalia; order Artiodactyla; family Cervidae; genus Muntiacus; species Muntiacus reevesi. The sequence continues at coordinate 94,282,002 of NC_089252.1, forward strand.
TCACAGCAGTTACATTTGAGCTATGTTTAATTTAGGGGAGACTTCTGTTTGTTCTTTCATCTTCTCTGGTTCTTTCTAAGTGTGTCGGTGTTTTATTCAGCTCCAGAAACCAGCCTGTACCACTTTTCAGACATCAGCATTACTATTTTCGTGTGGGAAAGCCCTGCATTTGTGCTCGTGCTCCACCCTTTCTCACCTTATTCTTTGTCATTGATTGTAGCCCCTTTCCCACCTTTTCACTTGATACATGTTCTTCAAACTAAATATATGTAGCTTATTACTTTTCTCAGGAATTGGTCAGAAAGCCAAGGGGGTGGCTGAGCTGCAATGAGAGACATCAAAGTCCAAGTCACCCAGCATCTCCAGATCCTTTGAAATGAATTTTCTACCCAGTTAATTTGAGTTTTCTTCCCTAGTCAGGGCAGGCAGAAACCCAATTTAAATTCCCAGGGCTGTGGCTTTAAGAGGGTGTTAGTTTTTTTTTTTTTTTTTTTTAAAGCTTCCTTTCCTCTTGGCGTTCTTCACTCCACCCATCCCACCCTGCTCCTGGTTCAGAGTCTGATTTCACCTTTGAAGCTCAGGGCACTTCATCTTAGGAGATCTACAGGATTCTCTCTACACAGAAGGTTCTGCATAGATGGTCTCACAATTAGTGACTCCACTAAGAATTCAGGATTAGAGAAGTAGGCTAGGCTTAGAATGCTGACTGCACACTGCAGTCACTAGGGGAGATGAGAAAACAAAACAACCCACACTGCCCAGTCTTTCCTCATAGATTCTTATTTAGTTACTCAGTGATGAGAGATTGCACACTGGTATTATTTCAGCTGTGCCCTAGTGATTCTAATGTTCATCAAGGTTCATAACCCTCCCTTCCAGGTAATGTCCAGTTACCTCTTCCGTTCTGAGGGATCCTGGCTGGTTCCTTGTCATTAGGACATTCCAGGCCCCAAGGAGAGACCAGTTCCCTGCTCTTGCTGTTAGAGACTTGTGAGGGAAGCCAGATGAACTCCATTCCTTCAGGTTCTCATGGTGACCCTAAATCATTATCACCTAATTTTCTTATTTAATACGGCTTATTCTAAAGCAGGAATTCTCAAATGTGGCTTGACATCTCCCTGGGGTATAGGTTGGTCTCAAAAGGTGTTGCAAAATTTATTTAAGATCACTTTAATTTTTAAAGAAAACTTTCTGTCTCCTATGGACTGGTGTGAAATGGAGCAATGGAAAAGAGGGTGTCAGAGGTTCCCAAAGGCTGAGGTGTTGACATCTGTTTGTTCCTCAGACAAATGTTAGACCCCCTTCTGTGTTTGGTACCTCTGGAGTGTCACCTGTGACTTGCTTGCCTCATATCAACAATCAGTAATTAGATTCATTGCCTCACTTGGTGACTTTGTTGCAGTTTTTAAAATGTCAGTTTAGAAGTCTGGTGAGTATGTCTGTGTATCAGCGATTTATTTATTTATTTATTTTTTGGGTTTGTTTTAGCATCCTGGGTTTTTTTTTAATATATTTTATTGAAACTTAGTTGATTTACAATGCTGTGTTAGTTGCAGATTCATAGCCATGATTCAGTTATACATATATATATGAATCAGTTATATATATATGTAATATATGATTCTGTTTTAGATTAACATTCTTTTTTAGATTCTTTAGCATTGTAGGTTATTACAAGATCTTGAGTAAAGTTCCCTGTGCTGTTAAGAATTCAGCTGCTGTAACCTCTATGATGTGTAAACACTCAAATAACTTTAAACTGTCTGAACTCCTTAGCACTCTGCTTCCTCAAAGTGGGGGCAAACAAGCCGGAACAAGTTTACATGTAGCAGGACCTGTTAAGAGTGACTGCTGAGTTGATGAGCCAAGAGAACACTTTGTCACTTTTTCTGAGAGGCTTAGCTGGATTAATTTTGTAAGAGGACACCCAAAGGAGAAGCCCTTCCTGGAATAGAAAGGTGAGATCACAATAAGTATCAGAATGGGAGAGAACACTGGGATTGTCACATCTAGCTTGCTCACTTACAGGTATGTGAACCAAACTGATTTATTAGGGATTTCAGCAAGATTCATTAAGTGCCTGTTAGAATGCTGCATTGTGTTAGAAGAGGTAGTTAATGTATTCGGGTTCTTCAGAGAAACAGAACCAATAGGAAGTTTTATCTATTTATGGATATTTATGAAAAGAAATTGGGCTTCCCTTGTGGCTCAGCTGGGAAAGAATCTGCCTGCAATGCGGGAGACCTTTTTTTGATCCCTGGGTTGGGAAGATCCCTTGGAGAAGGGAACAGCTATCTACTCCAGTGGTCTGGCCTGGAGAAGTCCATGATCTGTATAGTCCATGTGGTCACAAAGAGTCAGACGCGACTGAGCAACTTTTCCTTACTTACTTTATGGTAAGATATTGGCTTATGCAGTTATGTAGACTGACAAGCCCCATGGTCTATAGTTGGTAAGCTGGAGGCCCAGAAATACTGATGGTATGGTTTTAGTTAAGAGTCTAGAGGCTTGAGATCTAGGAGAGCTGATGGTGTAAGTTCTAGTCTGAAGGCTGGCAGGCTTGAGACAAGGAGAGCTGATGTTTTGGTTTAGTATGAAATCCGGAAAGCTGATGTCTTAGCTCAAACGTTGAGGCAGGAATTATTCCCTCTTATTCATGGGCAAGTCAGTTTGCCCTCAACTGATTGGGTGTCCAGTTCAGTTCAGTGCAGTCGCTCAGTCATGTCTGACTCTTCGCAACCCCATAAATTGCAGCATGCCAGGCCTCCCTGTCGATCACCAATTTCGGAGTTTAGTCAAACTCATGTCCATTGAGTCGGTGATGCCATCCAACCATCTTATCCTCTGTCGTCCCCTTCTCCTCCTGCCCCCAATCCCTCCCAGCATCAGGGTCTTTTCCAATGAGTCAACTCTTCACATGAAGTGGAAGTATTGGAGTTTCAGCTTCAGCATCAGTCCTTCCAATGAACACCATGAACTTCCAATGATCTCCTTTAGGATGGACTGGTTGGATCTCCTTGCAGTCCAAGGGACTCTCAAGAGTCTTCTCCGACACCACAGTTCAAAAGTTTCAATTCTTCAGCGCTCAGCTTTCCTCACAGTCCAACTCTCACATCCATACATGACCACTGGAAAAACCATAGCCTTGACTAGATGGACCTTTGTTGGCAAAGTAATGTCTCTGCTTTTTAATATGCTATCTAGGTTGGTCATAACTTTCCTTCCAAGGAGTAAGTGTCTTTTAATTTCATGGCTGCAGTTGCCATCTGTAGTGATTTTGGAGCCCCCAAAAAATAAAGTCTGACACTGTTTCCACCGTTTCCCCATCTAGAGATGGTGACCTGCTTTAGTCAGTATATCAGTTGAAAGGTGAAAGTCATCCAGTAGAATACTCATAAGAAACATGCTAAATAATACTTGACTAGATATCTAGGTATCTAGACACCTTGTGGTCCAGTCGGGCTGACGCATAAAGTTAGCCCTCAGCCACGACTTTTCCAAAACATATGGCACAGATGTAGGTCTCAAATCAACATCTCCTGATCCTTGCTCAGAGTTCTGTCTGCTTCATGTTCCTATTTTATGATTCATCTGTAACAAATGAACAATAAAGACAAAAGTAGCCATAAAAATCAATAAATGAGGCTTCATCAACCATCAGAACTTCCACTCATCAAAAGATATCTTACTAAAGTGAATAGACGAGTCACAGGCTAGGAGAAGGGGTTTGCAAAATTTATTTCTGACAAAGGACTGACATGCAGGATGTATAAGGAACTCTTAAAGTCAATATTAAGAAGATAAACTAATAAAAAAAAGTTAAACAATTTGAATAGAAATTTCACAAATGAATAGAAGATACTTCATATCCTTATCCATCAGGGTAATACAAATTAAAGTAATGAAGAAGCAGTATAACATATATGAAGAACATTGAAATAAATAGTAAAGTAAAAAATGAATGCCAGATTTCCTGATAACTGGTGCTGGACTGAAGGGTGTTTGATACTCTGCACTATCACTCATATTCCATACAAACCTAAAAACCCTGTCTTTGCTTGCACACCTTTGGCCATAGAGTATACCATGGATGCGCTATTTGTAAGTATTTGGTGTGTGAAAGCAGTCCAGTGACAGCATCCAAGTTTTAATTAGTTTTCAACCTAGTAATATGGAAAGCTTGACTTGTTTAACTTGTTTTATACATTTTGTCATAAGCATTAATCATTAAAAAACTCTCCTTGAGGTCAAACAATTCCACAAAAGGTGCATTTTGGAATATGATACTGATACTTCCAAGTCAAGGGGAGGGTAACTAGCATTTGCTGAACATTGCGTGTTTTCATTTAATAATCTTGACTGCCCTGATATATGTACTGTCATTATCCCCATTTTCCTAATAAGGAAACAGAGACCCAGAGTGATTAAGGAACTTGCCTAAGAACACAGAGGTAGCAAATGGCAAAGTCAGGATGGGAATGTAGTTCTGCTTGGTCCTGCTTTAGTCACTAGTGTTATTTTAGCTAGTGTTTTCATCCTTCATCCACTAATTTAATCATCACTAGGCCTTTGCCAGTTTCTCCTCTAAGCTGAGAGGGTCTCAGTTCTCATGTGAAACTATCATGGTGGTGGAGGACACACAATAAACAAGATAAAGAAACATATTGATAAACCACCTTAGGTGGCTCAATGGGTAAAAAAAAATCATCACTTTAGGTGGCTCAGTGGGTGAAAAATTCACCTGCAATGCAGGAGATGCAGGAGACAAAGGTTCTATCCCCAGGTCAGGAAGAGCCGCTGGAGGAGGGCATGGCAACCCACTCTAGTATTCTTGCTTGGAGAATCCCTTGGACAGAGGAGCCTGGTGGGCTACAGTCCATAGGGTCGCAAAGAGTTGGACACAACTGAAGCGACTGAGCAGTCACGCAAAGGCTGTGAACATAATAAACCAGAGCGATGGGCTAGACACTGGTGCTGGAGACTCTCTCTGCTGGATCATTGTGAAGACTAGCACAAACCTCTGGTCTCAGCATTAAGCTCTGATTCCTCTTTACCAGCATCCCGGCACTAGAAGGCAGATATGTTTATGTAAGTATGTGAAGAGGAGATCTTAGCTGTTTGAAATCATCCCCAGTATGTGGGATTCCCCCCGGTATTCTTCTACTATGTTCTTGGACCTAAATGGAGAAAGGAAAGAAACTCAACAGGAATAGCTGTTCCTAATTGCTCTTCATTTACCCATCTCCCAGGGTGGCACTGCCTCAGTAGGCTTGTTGCAGTGACTGGGGATCACTTCAGGCATTTATTGAAGCTGACAAGAACTGGGCTGCTGAGGTTCAGAGAGTAAACCCACAACAACAAAGAATTTTCCTGTCCAAGATGCCGGTGGCACTCCTGTAAGAAACCCTTGGTGAATCATGCCATGGGCTTAAGCTTACATCTGTTAAAGTCTTGTGTATCAAGGGGGTGAGATGCGACTAGCTAGGTCTGAGTTCTTTTGTTCTTGGATTTCCTTTAGGTTTTCCCCATTCTGTGACAAAGACCAGGATTCTGACCAGACCCAGTTGATGATGTTCTGTGCTTTTCCTCTGCTTATCTGGATCCATGAAATGGCAAGACAGAGAATGGTTTTATTGAGTCCGTTTTTGTTTCCTTGTATATAAAATTTCAAATGCTATAGCACTTTGGCTCGCAAGTCAGTGCTCTAGTTAAGAAAAAGATGACTATTAAAAGGCATGTTTTCATCTGCAATTGGAGAGTTTGTCAGAGAGAAACCAGCTTGGCAGATGTGATGGGGTTTCCTTACATAAATCACCTCCCACTGTCGGGGTGGGCATATGGCCAGTGAGTGTCCTAATTATTGAATGGCTTTTATAGCCCCATTATTTATAATCACTTTTGAATAACAGCTGAAAGACGGTGATAGAATGGAAATAATAGTGTGAAAATGATAATCACTTATGGAATTACAGGAATTAGAAATATCTTATGACTGTCTATGAATTAAGAACTCTTTCTCCCAAATATTTTTTAGCTACATATACCGTATATCATACTCTCTATAAATAAGAACTGTGATCAATCCCTATAAGAATTCTTACCTACTGGTTTGACAAAAGTAAAACAGCCTGAGAACCCTTGCCCATAGGCACATTCACATAGGTGCATTATGTACATTTTTTTAGAAATAAATTCTGTTTAGGAATATTTTAGATGCAAAAAGTTGCAAAGATAGTACAGAGCATTCTGGAATCTCCTTCACCTAATTTTTCCCAGTGCCAACATCTTGCGTAGTCATGATACATTTGACATAAGTTGCTTTACCAGTATCTATTTTCTGTCCCTAGATCCAGTTCAGGATACTATATTGTGTTTAGTTGTCATGTCTTAAACTCCTCTAGTCTGTACAAGGTTCTTAATCTTGCTTTTCCATAACCTTGACAGTTGTTATAAATACCAATATATGGTTTTAACAAAAAGTTTCACTCTCCACTGCTGGATAAACACTTGGTTTAGAATCACAGAGATGAAAGGGGGAAAGTGTAGAGGTTTGGAGTTACGACATCTGAGTTCTAGTCCTATGTGCATCTGATCCCTTCAGTACCTGGAGTGTCACTTTCTTCATCTGTTTTGATGGGAACAATGGGAACAATATTACCATTCTCCCTGGATTTTATGAGGTTTAAATGAGATAATGTTCATGAAAGAGATTTATGATAAAGCATCAAACATATGATCATCAAAGGGAAATTTTTATTTATAATGTCTGAGTTTTTCTATCCTGCAGATTTGTATAAAGTGGAGATTGACACCAATTACATTCCATTCCAGGAAACATCTAATACATTTCTCAGAAGGCTCTTTAAATGTGTAAAATTGTTCTGCTTTGTAGAGGCCACTAGAATGGGTTATGTTTAGGCCATAGAGTTTTTTTATGAAAACCCCATCAGTGCAGATCTGTGGCTCAGCCTCCTACTCTTTTTCTAAGGCAGTTGTTTGTACACCAGAGCTACCTGTATACACACAGATGCGCAGTCATGTAAAGCCCGTCAAGCTTAGGCAAACAGCACATTTTTGAGAGAGAGACAATCTTCTGGAATGGGGTGGTGGCAAACTACAGCTTGTGGGCCAAGTCCAGGCTTCTGTATGTTTTTGTAATAAAGTTTTACTAGAACACAGCCAGGCACAATTGTTTACATTTTGTTTAGAGTTGATTTCCTGGTAAAACAGAGCTGAAGAGTTGGAACACAGACCTTACAGCCTGTGAAGCCTGAAATATTTACTATCTGACCTTTCAGAAAAGTTTTGCCTGCATCTTCTGTAGAATCTTACTGATGCAAGATATCTTTCTTTCCATTCTCACCTGTCTGGGACCATATACTTGTGATTCTCTTATTTGTTTTCAGTTCTGAAAGATTTTTAAAGAGGAGTGCTGTGCAAAGCATAGACTTATTAGGATGCTTTGCTCAGGGGAAATGGTCTAACCTTTTTCAGACCCATCAAATAATGTGTAGATACTGCTGGTGGGCTCTGTTCTCACAGTCCAGCAGAAATTGCAGTGGCGTGTGCTAACGTGATCCTTGTTGTTCAGTCGCTCAGTAGCGTCTGACCCTTTCTGGCCCCGTGGACTGCAGCATGGCAGGCTTCTCTGTCCTTCACTGTCCCCTGGGGTTTGCTCAAACTCACGTCCATTGAGCTGACGATGCCATCCAACAGTTTCACCCTCTGTCGCCTCCTTTTCCTCCTGCCTTTAGTCTTTCCCAGCACCCTGTTTGTATGGCTTGGTGGCTTCCCTGATGACTCAGACGGTAAAATGTCTGCCTGCAATGCGGGGGACCTGGGTTCAATCCCTGGGTCAGGAAGATCCCCTGGAGAAGAAAATGGCAACCCATTCCAGTACTGTTGCCTGGAAAATCCCATGGACGGAGGAGCCTGGTAGGCTACAGTCCGTGGGGTCCCAAAGAGTCGGACATGACTGAGAGACTTCACTTTAACTTTCTGCTTGTATGATATTTCCTTGTGTAGGTCAGAGGACCTGGAACTCTAGTCCTAGCCTGCTGTTGCTTGAATGATATCAGACCATATTAGAATATAGTTTACCACCTGCATTATCTGTTCTTGTCTGAGAATAAATTGGAGTGAGATTGGGATGGTAGGGGAACAGCTGTGTTAATTACTATGTATGTTCAAACTATGGAATGCCAATGGCATCTCAGTTTGTATTTGTGTAAACATACTGAAAACTTCTTGTCAACAGTGTCCTAAGACCCAAGAGTGCAGGACTTCAAGCCGGGGTGTCCAATCCTGGGAAGGAACGTTGCACACACTCCCTGTCTGAGCGTTCTCTGGAATCTAATGCTGTTCAGATGTCACTTTCTTGGTTTCCTTATGTTGAGCATCAAGAGAATATTGGAACAGCTGTACAATGCCACAGTTTTATGGGAAGTCAGCCTGTGGTTTTTATGTTGAGATCCACATAGATGTTTTCTAGTGGCATGATGAGCATGACTGTTTAAAAAAAATCATTCTTTTTTTATCTTGAAATATTTCAAACCTATACACTAATTTAAAAAAAAAAACAAAAACAGCATAATGTATTCCATCATCACTGACTGCTATTAACATGTTGCTTTGCCCATTATCTCTCTCTATTTACACTTATTTCCACTTTGTCAAATTACCTGGGTTATAGGGCAATCTGTGAGCCTCAATTTAATCTTATGGAAGATGTCATTGGAAGCAGAACCAGTCTCATTGGGTTGGAGTAAGGATTGTAAAGTTATTACTTAGCACTGTGGGTGGCCTTCAGAGCCATGTTCCATCCAGTGTTCGCTGTCAGCACTTGAGTCCTGCAGGTTGGCTGAGTACGGTTCTGTTAGATCGTAATGTCTTTTTAAGAATTTAGTGTCTTCCTGAAGGACACACACACACTATCTTCAGATTCCACTCACGGTTCTGATTGTAGAGACATTTGACTTCAGCTTTACATGAGGTCATGCAGCTGTTTGTTGATTAGGGTTGGGCAGAAACTCAGCTATATAGTGTTGCCAGCAGGGGACCATTGTCTTTTCTGCTCTCAGTAAATCTTTTATTTATTTATTTTTCTGAGCATGTGTTATTCTACTACCCTGTTTGACTAGAATGAATATAAAAAGCACAAAGGCTGGAAATAATGAGAAAAATAGAGATGATGGAACTTGAACCTTGTTTTCCTTTCCATGCCTAATTCAGGTTTCTTCTCACTGTGGGATGAGATTCATCAAAAGATTGACCAGGAGAAAAAGAACCGAGAAAATAGGTGGGGTAATAATAATAAAGCAGCTATCCTGAAGTGCTAGCAAAATGTTTCATGCTTGTCCATGTAGGGAGTTAAATGTAGATAGTAATTTCTAGAGCTTCATCAGCATACAGAAATCTGTCCTGCAGCCTCTGTTTCACATCACAGACTCACCATGTATTTTTCTTTTCTGTTTTTTAAGTTCTGCAAAAACAAGACTGTAAGGACAGCAGTCTTTGTACCACCAGGGAAAAGGATTCAATCTCTGCTGGTCTAATGAGATACCACCTGCCTGGAGTCATGTGTGCTGTGCTTCTTATTATAAAGTGTTATTACTAGCTCACTAGTGGAGTGGCAGCATCTCTTGAGGTTTGCAAGAGATGGGAGAAACAGGGAAAAGCTCATTCTCAGAACCTAGTTCCCTAAGTTTTATTAAGGAACTTTGCTGAACTTAGACCTTTAATTTGACAACTTTAGCATATATAAAATTACTTGAAGACTTGTTAAACCATAGATTGGTGAACCTGACTTTCAGAAATTTTAGTTCAGTAGGTCTTGAGTACAATGTAGTAATCTGAATTTCAATACGTTTCTGAGTAGAGCTGCTTAGGCTAATGTTAGAGACGATGAATATCCTGTACCCCAAGTGTTACACAAGAATTGCTCACCTGGAGATGCAGAACCAACATCTGGACAAAGAGTTAGCCAAATGTGGCCCCTGGGCTGAATCTGCTGCCTGTTTGTAAATAAGTTCTATTGGAAAACAACTTTGTTTACATATAATCTATGACTGTTTTCATACTACAAAGGCAGAGTTGACCAGTTGGACTGAGTCCATACCTGCCCCCAGAACTGAAAAATATGTGCTGTCTGACTCTTGGCCCTTTACAGAGAAATTTTGCTGACCCCTGACCTAGACCAAATCTTCCTTGTCATTTGGGGGAAGGCGGCTTGGAAGTAATTCTGTAACTGGCACACGGAGTGTTACCAACTTCTGTGTTTTTTAGACACAAGGGTTCTTTTGTTTTTATTTTTATTTTTTTTACTTAAATGGAATTCATTTGTTTTTTCTCAACAAGCCGTTCTCCAAATTAGTTTTCTCATTGGAACCAACAGTTTCTCAGAATGAAAAGAAGCATAGTTTTAGCAGCCACTCTTCCTCTTTAATGCAGAGCTTTGAATTAAAATTATTTGAATTATTGGTGGAAACTTTTGTTTTAAAAAAAAAAATCACATAATTTAAAGGAGAAAAATCATTCTCATTTGGACTCTGTAATTGTCAGATGTGTGGTAGTTGCTCAGTCATATCTGACTCTTAGTGACCCCTTGGACTGTCGCCCACGAGGCTCCTCTGTCCCTGGAATTCTTCAGACAAGAATACTGGAGTGGGTAGCCATTCTCTTCTCCAGGGGATCTTCCTGACCCAGGTATCGAACTCAGGTCTCCCACATTGCAGTCAGATTTTTTACCTTGTGAGCCACCAGTGAAGCCCCCAGTTGTCAGATCAGTGATACTATATTTCCTCCAAAAACTGCTGTATGGAAGGCAATTTGTCAGTATGTATCAAAAGTCTTTAAAAATAATGTTCATACTCATTGCTCTATTCATTCTACTTCCAGGAAATTTCAGCAAAAATTCATATTCAGTGTTTTCCATTACAGCACTGTTTATATATATATATATTTAAAGAAAAGACATCTAAATATCTATTAATGTGAAGCTAATAATATTAAGGTGAACCCACACTGATATTTTGGGACCGTTTTTAAATCAAGCTGGAAGGAAATGCCCTGACTGTTCAGTGGTTGAGACTCTGTGTTTGTACTGCAGGGGGCTTAGATTTGATCTCTGGTTGGGAAATTAAGATCCCACATGCCTTGTAATATGGTAAAAATAAATGAAATCAAGGATGAAGGGACATTGATACAATCTTTTTGGAGGGGGTTTTCTGTCAAGAACCTTAAATGTTTTTATACCTTTTGTACCAACATTTTCACTTACAAATCATGAGAAAGTATTAAGAAATACAGATAGATTTTGTATAAGGAAGATAAGCACAGTGGAAACAATTTATATGCTTAATAATTGGTAATGATTACAGAGACTGTGATAAATTGATAAGCTAAAATACTATGTAAATTAAAAGTATATTTTGAACTCTAATAGTATATTGGAAATGCTTATGAATTATTAGAACATTTGGGTTTGAATCATGTATATCACTTGATCTTGACACATCCCATGTTAAATAGGTACTCATGGTAAGTCTCAATTCCACTCAAACCTGTTCATCACAGCTTAACTGAAGCTCAGACACTGAAGTCATTTTTGTGTCCTCTCTTGCATTTGCTATTTTCCTCCATCACATAGGTGAACTCTATCATTTCAGCTTTAAATTGCACCTCCTCTGTCCTCTCTGCCCCTCTTCTTGGTCATTTCCTTAATCCAGGTCATCTCAGGTCTTGTTGGGTCAGCTTCACTGATGTCATCCCATTTCCTCCCCGTATACTTCACCCACTACACGGCTGCAAGAGTCATCTCAAAATTTACACCAGACCTTCCCACCTCCCTGACTAAAATCCCTTGAGTGGATTCCTACTGAGCTTGGAATAAAGTGCAGACTCTTCTCATGGTCTGCAAGGTACAAAATTATCTGGTCCCTGCTTATCTTTGGAACCTCTGTCTGAGCCTAGCCCTTGTCTGAGCTTTGTGCTGTTTCTCTAAAATGTTAACCTCCTTTCTGCTTCTCAAACTTTTATGCATGCTGTCCCTCTGTCTACAGTGCTTTCCCCCACACTTGGCAAAACTAACCAGCTTCTCGTCTTCCCTCTCGTCTTACTATTACCTCAGTCCTGAGGCCTGCTTTCTGCTTCCCGAAACAGGTGTGCCAGTCCTGACTCAGGAAGTCAGTGTTTTCATGCCATGTCTTCTGGGCCCACAGGGTATCTGGCTGAAGGCTCTTAAGAAAGATTTGTTGAGTGAATCAATGAATCTGCTTCACTATTTAAGCATATTCTAAGTATATATGTATATGCATACTCAGGGCATATAGTACTAAATGTTAATGGTGATGCAAATTAAATAACAGTTTATTTTAAACTTTTGGCAGAAAACAACAAAATTCTGTAACGCAGTTATCTTTTCATTAAAAATAAATAAACTTTCTTTGGGTAGTTTTGTATATTTTTTAAATCTTGTAATTAATTTATATTGCTTCTTTATTGTGGTAAACTGTACATAACATAAAATATATCATTTTAACCATTTTTAAGTATACAGATCTGTGGCATTAAGTACATTCATTTTGTTGTGCAGCCATCAACACCATACATTTCCAGAAGTTTTTCATCTTTCCCAGGTGAAACTCTGTACCCTTTAAGTATTAAAATTCACCAGTAACTTATCTTATTTTCACGGTAAGAAAAACATTAGGAAAAATATGTTATGACAAAACAAATAGTGAACATATTTTTCGGACAAGGCTTATTTAAAGATATGTCAGATTGTAAGTCTGAGTGACTACAAAGCTAGTAAATTTGTTCTTCACTTTATAATTTTGTATTAGAAAAGCCTGTCCTGTATATAGTACATAGATATATTGTTGTATATATATAAAAATGTATATACATATACAGACACCTAAAGAATATATTCTTTTCAGATTCTTTTCTGTTATAGTTTATTGTAAGATATTGAATATAATTATTTGTGCTATACAGTAAGTTCTTGTTGTTTATTTTATTTTAATAATGTGTATCTGTTAATCCAAATCTCTTAATTTATTACCCCTCCCTTTCCCTTTGGTAACCATAAGCTTGTTTTCTATGTCTATGAGCTTATTTCTGTTTTGTAAATAAGTTCATTTATGTAATTTTTTAGATTCCACATATAAGTGGTATCATATAACATTTGCCTTTCTCAGTCTGACTTCACTTAATATAATATTCTCTAGGTCCATATCCATTTTGTTGCAAATGACATTATTTTCTTCTTTTTTATGGCTGAGTAATATTCTAGTTTTGTGTGTGTGTGTGTGTGTGTGTCTGTGTGCGTGGACGCACACACGCCTGCATCTATACACACACATACACTGTATCTTCTTTATTCATTGATCTCCCGCTGGACACTTAGGTTGCTTCCATGACTTGGCTATTGTTAATATTTCTGCTGCGAGTGTAGGAGTTCGTATATCTTTTTGAATTAGAGTTTTCACCTTTTCCAAGTATATGCCCAGAAGTGGGATTGGTGAATCACATGGTAGCTTTATTTTTCGTTTTTTAAGGAACCTCCATACTATGCTCTGTAGTGCTTGAACAGATTTACTTTCCCATGAACAATGTAGGAGAGTTCTCTTTTCTCCACATACTCTTCGGCATTTATTAACTGTAGACTTTTTGATGGTGGCAGATGTGAGGTGATATCTCATTGTAGTTTTGATTTGCATCTCTCTAATAATTAGCAGTGTTGAGCATCTTTTCATGTGTCTGTTGGCCATCTGTGTGTCTTCTTTGGAAAAACATCTACCTAGGTCTTCTGTCCATTTTTTGGTTGAGTTTTTTGTTTTTTTGTTGTTGGGCTGTGTGAGCTGTTTTTTTCTGTATTTTGGAAATAAGTCCCAAATAGGTTGCATCGTTTGCACATACTGGATATTTTCTCCCATTCTGTAGGTACTTTTGTTTATATGGAAACCTAATTTCTTGACCATGCACATTATTTCTACTGACTAGCATTTCTCCTTAGAATCTATATTCTAGAAGATAGAGATCAGAGCAGAGTTCCTTTATAATCCATCACCTTGAAAATGATGCTCTGGTTGAGTTGGCAGAAAACTATCTAGCATGGGAGTGGAATAGTTGAAGAACAGCACAACTCAGTTATTTTGGGAATTGTTTCATGTTTAAATAATAACAGGCAAGGTTTGTAGCATAAATACTTGATGAAGGAATCATACCCAGAATATATAAATAGCATCTTATCAAGAATAACAAGACAACCCATTAGGAAAATGCACAAAGAATATGAACAGGCAAGCTACTGGAGAAGAAATGTTAAAAAGAAAAAAAGAATGTCCAATTTCATTAATACTTGGTAGTTGTAAATAAATTAGTGTAGCACCAAAATATCAATTCACCTTTATTAGATTAGGAAGATTTTAAAAGATGGGTGGTTTGTGTATGCTCAGTCATGTCTGACTTTTTGCATCCCCATGGACTGTGCAGCCCACCAGGCTCCTCTGTCCATGGAATTTTCTAGGCAAGAATACTGGAGTGGGTTGCCTTTTCCTACTCCAGGGGATCATCCTGACCCAGGGATTGAATCCTTGTCTCTTGCATCTCCTGCACTGGCAGGTGGATTCTTTACCATTGCGTCACCTGGGAAACACCATGGACAGTGCAGAGAAGAGTTGATGGTTAGTTTGAATGCCAGCATACCAAATTGGCTCTTGGCTCAGTTCAGTTCAGTTCGGTTCAGTCAGTTCAGTCGCTCAGTCGTGTCTGACCCTTTGTGACCCCATGAATCGCAGCTTGCCAGGCCTCCCTATCCATCACCAACTCCTGGAGTTTACTCAAACTCATGCCCATTGAGTCAGTGATGCCATCCAGCCATCTCATCCTCTGTCGTCCCCTTCTCCTCCTGCCCCCAGTCCCTGCCAGCATCAGGGTCTTTTCCAGTGAGTCAACTCTTCACATGAGGTGGCCAAAGTATTGGAGTTTCAGCTTCAGCTCTTGGCTAGGATCTGGGAAATTGCATTTCCAGAGGGTTCTATCCATTCCCAGAGCTAATAGCAGCTTACTGTGCTTTAACTATTGATGCAAAAGATACATTTTATCCTTTCCTTCTGGGAGTCTGGAACTTGATTTTATGCCAGGCAGAGGCTGCCTACACGATTAGTTCCTAATACAAATTCTGGGCCCTTATGTGTAATGAGCTGCCTTGAGTGTCTAATGGGCGCATTTCACATTGTTGCCCTGGGAATTAGTGACTTCACTGGGGAGGAGACTCTTAGAAGCTTATACCTGATTTCTTTTGGACTTTATTGCCCCTTGAACCTTTTCCCTCTGTTGCAATTGTGTTGTACCCTTTTTCCATAATGAAATATAACTTTGAGTACAAGTATATTCTGAATCCTGTGAATCTTCCTAGTGAATCTTCAAATCTGGGACTAGTCCCAGGACCCTACATACACAAATAATAGCAAATGTTGGCTTAAGTGTGGGGAAATACAACTTCCAAGCCTTTTGGTAGAAAAGCAAGTTGGCCCCCATGATTTTGAGAATTTAAGAGATACCTAGGTAAGTTGGAGAGGCTTCCCTGGTAGCTCAGACAGTAAAGCATCTGCCTACAATGTGGGAGACATGAGTTTGATCCCTGGGTTGGGAAGATCCCCTGGAGAAGGAAATGGCAACCCACTCCAGTATTCTTGCTTGGAAAACCCCATGGACTGAGGATCCTGGTAGGCTATAGTCCATGGGGTCGCAAAGAGTCAGACACGACTGAGCTACTTCACTTCACTTCACTTCACAGGTAAGTTGGAAGGTGACTACATCTATTTCCAGGTTTAGATACTTTAGGAGTAAAAAAATACACAATTTTGCTTTTTTTTTTTTTTTAAGTATTTTAATGACACTTAACTGCAGCATTGTTGAATTGTCAGCAACATTGGAAATAGCCTAATTATCTCTGGAGAAATAAAATTGCTGTATTTTAAAAGTGGAATATTATACAACATGTAAATAATTCAAAAGTACACTGATTGACATGGTTAAATTTCTGTCAAGTAATGGTAATCAAAAAAGCAGAGCTATATTGTTGTAAATTTAAGACCACAGAATTCCAGATATATACATATGAAAATATGAAATAGTGACTAATCCAAGACAGTGTCTGAAGTCCCCCTTTTCCTATTTAAATGATAAAATTATCTTAAAATTAGCTCTGAAACCTTTTCTTGGAAAAAGTTCTGCATGTTGCTGACCTGTGTTCTCTTTTCCATTTGCAAAACAAATCTTGAATTTCACAGAGAGCGAAGATGCTATGACAAACTCTTCCTCTAACAATTATTATTTCATTGGCTCACTGCCCTTGACAATTAGGAGAAGATTTATAGACATGTCCCCTGAATAACTGGCAATTAATTTGAGATTAGATGCCAAAAAAGTACAGTATTTCTAATGTAATGCGAAGGTTGAGGCTTTTGGCTTATAAATGTCACGGAACACAGAGTAAATGTTAACCGGCAGCTTAGTTAACCCTGCCCTTTTGCACATCCGCAGTAGGGAGGAGTTTTAGTTTGATGATCATAAACTTTAGCTAGCTTGGCTAGTTTGATTGTAAAGCTCAAGTGTAAACAGAGTGTCTGTGAATTAAGAATGCTTCCAGTCTCAATGCCCCAGGTTCATCTTGATAGGTTTTGAATATGATTCATAAGGATCTATGTGGGATAAAGAAATATTCTATCCTGAGTCTTCTTTGAATTTTTGTTTTGGAGTCATAAGGACCTGTATGAGACAAAGAGATACTGAATCCTGAGTCTTTGGAATTGTTTCTGACTTAGGCAGTGGTACATTTGGATCCCATAACATCTTTACAACTTACAGCTCAAATGTTAACTGTTGGTGTGTTTTTATTGCACAGAACTCTGGTCTCCTAGGGGAATATAAATCCTAGGTTCTAGGCAGTGGGAATTTTGCTGATAAACTTCTTGTCCTTGTGGTCAAATTCAAGAATATTTAGACCTAGAAGTAGAGTTGGCCAGCATGACTATCCCATATCAGTAATTTACTAGTTGATTTTATTTTCTGAGTAATTCCAGTGAAGTGACAGTTCAGTTCAATTCAGTCGCTCAATCGTGTCCAACTTTGCTACCCCATGGACTGCAGCATGCCAGGCTTCCTTGTCCATCACCAACTCCAGGAGCTTGCTCAAACTCATGTCCTTCAAGTTGGTGGCACAGTGCCAGGAGTGTATTAAACCTGTGCTAAATGTTAACCAGTTTACACGTGTCAACCAGTTTACACGTGTCCAGAAAATTTTAGTGCAGTAGAGTTTTATTGGAGTCCTGAATAGTCATTGAAAGGACTGACGCTGAAGCTGAAACTCCAATACTTTGGCCACCAAATGCAAAGAACTGATTCATTGGAAAAGACCCTGATGCTGGGAAAGATTGAAAACAGAAGGGGATGACAGAGGAGGAGATGGTTGGATGGCATCACCGACGTGATGAACATTAGTTTGAGTAGTCTCTGGGAGTTGGTGATGGACAGGAAAGCCTAGCATGCTGCAGTCCATGGGGTCTCTAAGATTTGGACACAACTGAGCAACTGAACTGAACTGAGAGTTTTATTCCCTTCTGGAAACTCTAGAAGTATCCTTTATTCCAAATTTCCCCGTGCTTGTGTTTTGTTTCTGGCCATGTAAGTCAAAAGTTTTATGTGCATTTTTTAAAGTTCATTTTAATTATAATTTCTTATATATTAATTCATAGCTAGTATTTTGTATGAGTATGTATTTGGCCATGCTGTGTGGCTTTTTAGGATCTTGGTTCTTTAACCAGTGATTGAACTGAGGGAGGCCCTTGGCAGTGAGAGCTTGGTGTCCTAAGCATTGGCCCACCAGGGAATTCCGTATGTGTATTTTTAAAAGGTATAACAGTCCGTTTTGGAATGATCTCAGCTCTTTCTCCACTTGCTTCAATGGTGGCCCACTCTAGTGATAATCTCCATCTTTTATTAAGTGCTTTCTCTTTGCCAAGTACTGTCTGAATCTCATTTAATCCTTACAAGTCTTATATTAGAGCTACTGTTACATCAGTGCTCTGTTTTCATAAATGAGAAAAGTGAGGTTCAGAGATTAAGCAAGGCACTTGGGTTCACCAGCTAATAAAGAGTAGAACCAGGATTCACACTCAAGCCTGTCTGTCTTAACCACCAAGATTTACTCCACTCTTCTTTCAATTTCTCTCTTTAATGAAAAATTGAAAACTAAGCATTAAGAACAGTGCCTACCATATAGTCTTTCAATAATTATGTACAGTTTAAACTTTTAAAATTGATTTTATGATAGTACAGTTTCTATACTATAAAATGTCTCCATTTAGATATACTGTTCTGTAAGTTTTGATAAATGTGTAAACCTGTGTTATCACTAACAACAATTGAAATATACTGTATTAGAATCACCCCCAAAGTTTCCTTTTGAGTCCCCCTTTTAAAAAAGTTTTTTGTCTTGATATCAGTGTTGATTCTCAGGAAGTCATAAAAAAATAGTTCAGACTTCTTGTGTATCCTTCACCCTGCTTCTTCCAGTGCTAACATTCTTATATAGCTGTAGTACAGTTGCAAAGCCAGGAAATTATAGGTATACTCTATAGATTTTATTCCCTGTGTGCTAATCTCTGCCTGTTCTCACTCCAGGTAACTGCTGAACTGTTTTCTGTCATTGTAGATAGACCTGCTCTGAAGCTTCATATATAAATGGAATCAGATAATATGTTGTCTTTTGTGTCTGGTTTCTTTTGCTCAGCATAATGTATTTGAGATTCATCAATATTAGTTAGTGGTTTGTGTCTTTTAATTGTTGTGTAGCATTATGTTGTTTGAATATAATGTAGTTCCCTTATCCATTCAATGTTAGTAATCATTTGGATTGGTTCCAATTTGGGCTATTATATAATGAATAAAGTCACTGTGATGATTCATCTATACATTGTGTGTTTATGTGTGTGTACTTGTTTTCACTTCTCTTGCTAACAGTGGTTAGTGAAGATTAGTTTATAAGATACTGTCAAATTGTTTTCCCATTTTAGACACCCACTAGCAGTATATAGAAGTTCCTGTTGCTTCACGGTCTTGCTAAAACCTAATATTGATTTTGCCATTCTGGCAGGTATGTAGTAGGATCTCACTGTGACTTTAATTTGTCTTTCTCTAATAATTAGTGGTGTTGAATATCTTTTCATATGCTTAATGCACAATTGTATATATTTTATAAACTATATTCAGACCATTTTGGGGGGGTAGGAAATGTGTGTGTGTGTGTCTTCTTACTTAATAAATATTTGATGAATAATTGAATGATCTGAGATAGAGCTATATATTTTTCTTTTGGCCTCTTGAAATCTTAGGTGTACTACAACTCAAATAAAATAGTTCAAATTGAGTTTCATTAGTCTATTCTAAAGTGATCAGCTATAGTAGGGAATCTGGTTTAGAATGTGATATTAAAATAAAGATCAGTAGTTCCTCTCCTAGGCATCATAGCATCTTCTTAACCATCAAAACTTTCATCCTCACGACTTGCTCTTTTTGACCATGGGAAAATTATCTTCTGAAGACGTGAATTTTGTGGTTCACACGGATCCTGCATTGTTTCTCTAATGCTAAAAATGCTCTTAACTAATTTTTATCTTGTCTAAAAACGGAAGGACAATCTTAGCCTTGTTATTTTTAGCTGTCACTGAAGCAGTTTTCTCCATTAAGAATAAGTGTTAGCTATGTTGATCTATAAGCCATCTGCTGATCGTGTAGACTATAATTTGTGTTTATAATTTTTAAAAAAGTTTGGTTACCTACTTCTTTCTGTGATACATTTTGTAATAATATATTTTTTAAGCTTTTGTTTCGGTCTGTTAACTGGAGAGAATTAAAAAGAAATAAACACATAGACCAGCCCAAATAACTATTGCTTAAGCAACACCAATTTTTTAAAAAAGTGTGTTTAGTGCTTATAAATCAACACAGAATAGTCAGATCTATCTATCTCTTTCTGTCTGTGTAATGAAGAGTGACGTCTCCTCTTATATTTCCCAAACTCAAGTCCTTCGTCCTAAAGGAGACTGTTGTTAAAACTTGTTGGTGGTTCCTTCCATTAATACATGGTCTCTCCTTTTCTTTATTCTTCTCACATAAAAGGTCAGATAGTAGTTACCTTTCCACATATTTTCCTGCACTTCCAACACATGAAGATCTAGTGATTCCTGATGGTTGTTTCCAGGGTTTTTTCGTGTTTATTTTTATTTATTCACTGTTACAAAAATGTTTCAATGAACAGTACTGGAGATTTGGACAGACTTTTGCAAATATAGCCATTGAGTAAATTTATTCCAATTGAATCCCTAGTCAAAGAGTATTTTATAATTTGTCAGCTGTTGCTAGATTGTCCTCTGTAAGATTTCAGCCATCCACTTTCCATCTAATGCTGTTTGCAAGTGTCTACAATACATATTTTAAATGTAATACCCTCTTTTGAATTCTTTGTTATTTGAGTCTCCTAGTATTATGTGAATTGGGACCCCCAAATTAATGCTGTTTCAGTGCTGTTTTATCTTGATTACATTCCTGCTTGCTTTTTCCCCTGCATAGGAATAGCTAAACTTAAGTGAAGCCATTCTAGTCTGCCACCCTCAGTCTTCATATGGCTTTCTCATACATGGCTCTCAGGCTGCTCAGTCTCTAGGAAACCTGATGTTTGATGCCTTCTGTTTTATATATTTCCTGTAGGAGGAAAGCTGAACAAAGACCTGCGACATTTTCTCAATCAGAGATTCCAGAAAGGGTCGCCTGATCATGAGCTCCAGCAGACCATAAGAGATAACCTTTACCGCCATGCTGTGCCTTGTAAGTAGCCAGTTTGGGACATCTTACTGCTGGTGGGTGTATGAAAAGTTGAAGGAAGACAAGCAATAGCTGGTTCTGGAATACTTGGCAGTTTGCTCACTTAGTGACTCCCTAAGTGTAGGGAGTCCAAATTGACAGTGGGGGACTGGCAATCCAGTGGTTAAGACTCCGCACTTCCAATGTAGGGGGCGTGAGTTCTACCTCTAGTTAGGACACTAAGACCCCACATACCGTGAGGGGAGGCCAAAAAATGGCGAAACAATGTAAAAACAAGCAAAAAAATTGACAGTGAGACAGAGTACTAAGCCAGGTGAATTACTTGGTTTTTCAAGTCCTGGCTTGAGTATGCCAGGCAAATTATTTATCCTTTGTAAGGTCATGTTTTCACAGCAGTGAAAAGGACATCTCACTCCTACTAACTTCACAAAACTGTTAGAAAGTCAAAGGAGTGACATTTGTCAATGTGTTTGTATCGTATGGGGATGGTGTAAGCCTCATAAATGTTAACCATTTTTGTCATGAGTGGAGAGGACCAGGCCAGAGGCCTTCGAACTGACCTCTGAGGATTTCAGTAGGTCTCTGGTGGCCCTCAACAAAGGGAATGCCTCAGTGAAGTCTCTCTTCCTCCCCACCTTAATGAGATCAATAAATCATGATTTAATGTATGATTTCCTTTGAAGAAAGCCTCTGTGAATCCACAGATTAAAAATCCCAAAGTTCCAAACCTATTAGATAAGACCAAATCTGAGAAAGCAAGATAATAGAATGTAGAGACTATGACTTTGGGAATTTTGTGGTTAAGGGAAAGAAGGAAAGGAGGAGGGAATCAGCCTACCAGATCATGAGGTATTACCATGCTCTACCAGACTACATTCTCATCCAGCTCATTACGAGATGAGAATCCTGGGATGACATGTGATTATTTACCTTCATTCAAAATAGGAAGAAAAAAATTAAAAAATAAGAAGAAAGAATGATTTTTATTTTATTACTTGGGAGTTTTCATTTTTCCTATTATCCAGTCCTTCAAAATTTTATAATTAAAAAAAATTTTTTTAATCACCTAAAAAAAGGTGGACAAATTTGAAGTTCAAGGTACTCTGTTTATTGCTCTAATTTGTTTGCTATGGATGGTTTTCTTTAAAAGAAGTAATATTTTTCCAGTGATGTGCTAGAGTGCTAGTGTTTCCTCATGCTACTGCAAAATGATGAACAGAACTGATTTCAGGCATGCCATGGTTCTGCAAGGACTTAGACTGGAAGCGTAGCTGGAGACCTTTAGCAATCAGATTTTAGAACAGACCCTGCCTTCCGTTTCACCTATTCATAAAACCAAGACTCCCAGAGTAAGAGACTGAGTTGACTGCAAGTGACTTGGGTCAGTGCCCCAAAGTTGCCTCTTTCTGCTGAGTGGAAGAGCCACATTTATTTATTTATTTATTTATTTTCAGAGTGGCATTTGACAGAGAAAATGTGATCATGCATTAATGTGAATCTCTGGCCCCCAGTTCTTTTAATTTTGCATCATTAGTATTGAAAGCCATAATCCTAATAATATCCTAACTGTTCCTTACACTTGGAGTAATAATAATGAAAATTCCTATGGTTACTCACATGAATGGGCAGGGATTGCCTTTCTATTTTTATAAAAATAAAGAAAGAAATCAAGACACAAAGGTAGGCTGATTAAAGCAAGGCCAAAGGTGACTAGGGTTTCAAGTCGTTGTCCTACCTCTGATGTACTGTCCCATTTTACACTTAAAATAGCAACCCTTTGAGGTTGAGGTTTCCAGTACCCATTTTCCAGATGAGGAAACACAGTCACAGAGCGATCAAGTAACTGTTACATGGCAGATCCAGGGATTTGGGATTTGTAAGCCATCCAGGGCTATTTCTGTAGCTCGACCATTGCTGCCTCTGAAGTTCTAGTAAGCAGGTTGGATGCAATTTTGCAGAATTCAGTAATTGCAGAATCATGATTGTTCTCTGTGTAATTTTTCCCCTACTCAGATTCCAATTTAAGAAATGGGGAATGAAGCAAATGAGCACACCATTTCTTGATGCATCTGTGGTGTTACTATGGTTACATTTTGGCAAGCTTTTCCGTTTATTTTTTCCACTGATTTATTGGACCTGACTGTGAGCAAAATGGCTTGATTTTAAGCTTATCACTGTAGGAATTGGGGCAAAATGACCTCAGCTTTTTAAAAAACAGTGGAAAATAATATTTTGTCTTTGCTTATATCTAGCCATTGGTATTGATGTTTCATGCCTATGAAACCAATAAATCAGAAATTGAGAATGTGGAGAGAGTTTTCTTTTTTTTTTTTTACTAAAGAGAAAACAGGTAACATTTAATTTTATATTTCCTGCATAAAACAGGAAGGAAACTCGGAAGAGGTCTGTTTCTGAATCTGGCGCAGTGTGTGTGCCTTTGAACAGGGGTGACATGGGATTCGGTTATGGGCTTAGATGACTGGGGCCACGTTTGTGTTTATTTTGGTTCTTTGGCCCATGTGACTGATAGAGCAGAACTCAGTACCAAGCTGTTGTGCTCTTGGATGAGGAAGCCCTTGATTGAGTCATGGATCTTTCCAGTGATGTTGTAACTATGCCACAGGGAAATGAGCTCCTGCAGTCTATATTTTCCAGAACTTCCTGCTACCGCTATTTCAGTAACTTTGGTTTTTTGAGAAGGGATGATCTCATGAACAGGTGCTTGCGAACTGGGGTAGACTTCCTTTTCTGTACGTTTTAGGAGGCTCACGTGTCAGTAGAAATGAACAGATAAAGCTGTTTGTTCTCAAGTTTGTTTTATTGTCATCATAGTGTAGTAGAACCTTCTGGGTACCATGATGGATTTTGGCATTCAGAATTCCATTTTATCCTAGTTTTTTGGCAAAGACAATGCAAGTTTTGCATCCATATCATCAGGTAAAAAAGTGAAGTAGCAAATGTAGTTTCTTCAAAATCATACCAGTTCTAATGCCACATTACTCACTTCTCATCCAGTGCTATTTTTAAAAGTGATTTTATTGAAATATAACTCATATATCATACAGTTCACCGACTTAAATTGTTCATTTAGTGCTATTTTTGCTATAGTCATTTTTATTTTCTACTCCTCTTGTTTTGATTCAAAAACATTTATTATTTCCATAGTATGAAAAGGGTCATCATAGATAAAATTTAATTATATTATCATTGAAAATTACTCAGTTCAGTTCAGTTGCTCAGTTGTGTTTGACTCTTTGCGATCCCACAGACTGCAGCACACCAGGCTTTCCTGTCCATCACCAACTCCTGGAGCTTTCTTTAACTCATGTCCATCGAGTCGATGATGCCATCCAACCATCTGATCCTCTGTCATCCCCTTCTCCTCCTGCCTTCAATCTTTCCCAGCATCACGGTCTTGTCTAATGAGTCAGTTGTTGACATCAGGTGGCTAAAGTATTGGAGCTTCAGCTTCAGCATCAGTCCTTCCAATGAGTATTCAGGATTGATTTCCTTTAGGATGAACTGGTCTGGTTTCCTTGCAGTCCAACAGACTCTCAAGAGTCTTCTCCAACACCACAGTTCAAAAGCATCAATTCTTCAGTGCTCAGCTTTCTTTATGGTCCAACTCTCACATGGATACATGACTACTGGAAAATCCATAGGTTTTTTTTTTTAATCCATAGTTTTGACTAGATGGACCTTTGTTGGCAAAGTAATGTCTCTGTTTTTTAATATGCTGTCTAGATTTGTCATAGCTTTTCTTCCAAGGAGTAAGTGTCTTTTAATTTCATGGCTGCAGTCACCATCAGCAATGATTTTGTTGCAGGAAGGGGGAATACTTCCAGTACCCAAAAGTCTAACACTTGGAGATGAATTGTCCAAGGAGACACATAGGCTGACAAAGCAAGAGAGTTTATTGGCAAGGGGCACCTGGGCAGAGTGCAGTAGGATAAGGAACCCAGGAGAACTACTCTGCCTTGTGGCTTGCAGTCTCTGGTTTTATGGTGAAGGGATTATTTTCCAGGTTGTCTTTGACCAATCATTCTGACTCATAGTCCTTTCTGGTGGTGCATACATTGATCAGCCAAGATGGATGCCAGCGAGAAGGATTCTGGGAGCTGGTTGGATGTGTGGTGTCACCTTTTGAACTTTCCCGAACTCTTCCAGTTGGTGCTGGCTTATTAGTTCTGTGTTCCTTACCAGGACCTCCTGTTGCAAAACAGATGGTTACTATTTTGCCTGACCAGGTCATACCTGAATGATCTAGTGGTTTTCCCTACGTTCTTCATTTTAAGTCTGAATTTTGCAATAAGGAGTTCATGATGTGAGCCACAGTTAGCTCCATCTTGTTTTTGCTGACTGTATAGAGCTTCTCTATCTTTGGCTGCAAAGAATACAATCAGTCTGATTTTGGTATTGACCGTTTGGTGATGTCCATGTATAGAGTCTTCTCTTGTATTGTTGGAAGAGGGTGTTTTCTATGACCAGTGCGTTCTCTTGGCAAAACTCTGTTAGCCTTTGCCCTGCTTCATTTTGTCCTCCAAGGCCAAACTTGCCTGTTACACCAGGTATTTCTTGACTTCCTATTTTTGCATTCTAGTCTCCTATGAGGAAAGAACATCTTTTTTGGGTGTTAGTTCTAGAAGGTCTTATAGGTCATCATAGAACTGTTCGACTTCAGCTTTGTCGGCATTAGTGGTTGGGGCATAGACTTGAGTTACTGTGATACTGAATGGCTTGCCTTGGAAACGAACCAGGGATCATTCTGTCATTTTTCAGATTGCACCCAAGCTCTGCATTTCAGACTACTGTTGAGTATAAGGGCTTCTCCATTTTTTCTAAGGGATTCTTCCCCACAGTAGTGGATATAATGTTCATCTGAATTAAATTCACCCATCCGGTCCCTTTTAGTTCGCTGTTTCCTAAAATGTCAATGTTCACTCTTGCAATCACCTGTTTGACCACTTTCAGTTTACCTTGATTCATGGACCTAACATTCCAGGTTTCTATGCAATGTTGTTCTTTACAGTATTGGACTTTATTTCCATCACCAATCCACAACTGGGCATTGTTTTCACTTTGGTTCTGTTTCTTCATTCTTTCCGGAGTTATTTCTCCACTTACTTCCAGTAGCATATTGGGCACCTACCGACCTGGGGAGTTCATCTTTCAGTGTCATATCTTTTTGCCTTTTCATACTGAAAATTACTACCACCACCCCACCCCACCCCAAATTACTGTGGAAAAAGAGAGAACTAGATGCAGAATGACTCAGAAGTCTTGGTGTCAAGTCTGAGGGCTGTTCTATAGCTGGTCATCTTGGTCAGATAGCCTCTCTGAGTCTCTCTCTCTCTCTTTTTAATCTCTAGTAAAATGGAGCTAGAAATATCTACCTCCAGCATTGTCTCACCAAATGCTGACAGCAGTCCCAAGAGATGGATCCATTGGAGGAGACAGAGGCTCAGAGAGGTATATAGGTTGCTTTGAATCACACAGTTAGCAAAGAGCATGGTCAGGGTTTAACCAATTCTCTAACTCCTGTACTGGGTATAATTGACAGTAATGTGATTAGAGAAACCTGTTTGCAGTTCAAGAAGCAACCATTAGAACCAGACATGGAACATGAACTGGTTCAAAATTGGGAAAGGAGTATGTCAAGGCTGTGTATTGTCACCCTGCTTATTTAACTTATATGCAGAGCACATCATATGAAATGCTGGACTGAATGAAGCACAAACTGGAATCCAGATTCCAGGGAGAAATATAAGTAACCCCCGATATGCAGATAACACCACCCTTATGGCTGGAAAGCGAAGAGTAACTAGCTAAAGAGTCTTTGATAAGGGTGAAAGAGGAGAGTGAAAAAGCTGGCTTAAAACTCAACAATCAAAAAACTAAGATCATGGCATCCGGTCCTATCACTTCATCAGTTCAGTTCAGTTGCTCAGTTGTGTCCGACTCTTTGCGACCCATTGAACCGCAGTACGCCAGGCCTCCTTGTCCATCACCAACTCCCGGAGTCCACCCAAAATCAGGTCCATCGAGTCAATGATGCCATCCAACCATCTCATCCTCTGTCATCCCCTTCTCCTGCCCTCGATCTTTCCCAGCATCAAAGTCTTTTCCAGTGAGTCAGCTCTTTGCATCAGGTGGCCAAAGTATTGAGTTTCAGCTTCAACATCAGTCCTTCCAATGAACACCCAAGACTGATCTCCTTTAGAATGGACTGGTTGGATCTCCTTGCAGTCCAAGGGACTCTCAAGAGTCTTCTCCAACACCACAGTTCAAAAGCATCAATTCTTCTGCACTCAGCTTTCTTTATAGTCCAACTCTCACATCCGTACATGACCACTGGAAAAACCATAGTCTTGACTAGATGGACCTTTTTTGGCAAATTAATGTCTCTGCTTTTTAATATGCTATCTAGGTTGGTCATAACTTTCCTTCCAAGGAGTAAGCGTCTTTTAATTTCATGGCTGCAGTCACCATCTGCAATGATTTTGGAGCCCAGAAGAATAAAGTCAGCCAGTTTCCACTGTTTCCCCATCTATCTGCCATGAAGTGATGGGACTGGATGCCATGGTCTTAGTTTTCTGAATGTTGAGCTTTAAGCCAACTTTTTCACTCTCCTCTTTCACTTTCATCAAGAGGCTCTGTAGTTCTTCACTTTCTGCTCTAAGGGTGGTGTCATTTGTCTGTCTGAGGTTATTGATATTTCTCCCAGCAAACTTGATTCCAGCTTGTGCTTCATGCAGCCCAGCGTTTCTCATTATGTACTCTGCATAGAAGTTAAATAAGCAGGTTGACAATATATAGCCTTGACATACTCCTTTTCCTATTTGGAACCAGTCTGTTGTTCCATGTCCAGTTATAACTGTTGCTTGCTGACCTGCATACAGGTTCCTCAAGAGGCAGGTCAGGTGGTGTGGTATGCCCATCACTTTCAGAATTGTCCACAGTTTATTGTGACCCACATGGTCAAAGGCTTTGGCATAGTCAATAAAGCAGAATTAGATGTTTTTCTGCAACTCTCTTGCTTTTTCGATGATCCGTCAGATGTTGGCAATTTGATCTTTGGTTCCTCTGCCTTTTCTAAAACCAGCTTGAACATCTGGAAGTTCATGGTTCATGTATTGTTAAAGCCTGGCTTGGAGAATTTTAGGCATTACTTTACTAGCCTGTGAGATGAATGCAATTGTGCAGTAGTTTGAGCATTCTTTAGCATTGCCTTTCTTTGGGATTGGAATGAAAAGGTCAGAGGAGCTACCCCGCGCCTGAGGTTAGGGGCGGTGACTGAGAGGAGCTACCCCGCGTTCGATGTAAGGAGCAGCGGCTGCTGCGTAGCCATTAAGAGAGACCCTGCGTCCAAGGTAAGAGAAACCCAGCTAAGGCAGTAGGCACTGAGAGAGGGGATCAGGGGGCAGACAGACTGAAATTACAGTCACGGACAACTAGCCAATCTGATCACATGGACCATGGCCTTGTCTAACTCAGTGAAACTAAGCCATACCGTATGGGGCCACCCAAGATGGACGGGGCATGGTGGAGAGGTCTGACAGAATGTGGTCCACTGGAGAAGGGAATGGCAAACCACTTCAGTATTCTTGCCTTGAGAACCGCATGAACAGTATGAAAAGGCAAAAAGATAAGACACTGAATGATGAACTCCCCAGGTCAGTAGATGCCCAATGTGCTACTAAAGATCAGTGGAGAAATAACTCCAGAAAGAATGAAGAGACAGAGCCAAAGCAAAAACAATACCCAGTTGTGAATGGTACTGGTGAAGAAGTGAGATTCGATGCTGTAAAGAGCAATATTGCATATAAACCTGGAATGTTAGGTCCATGCATCAAGGCAAATTGGAAGTGGTCAAACAGGAGATGACAAGAGTGAACATCAACATTCTAGGAATCAGTGAACTAAGATGGACTGGAATGGTTGAATTTAACTCAGGTGACCACTATATCTACTACTGTGGGCAGGAATCCCTTAGAAGAAATGGAGTAGCCATCATAGTCAACAAAAGAGTCTGAAATTCAGTACTTGGATACAATCTCAAAAATGACAGAATGACATTTCCAAATTAAACCATTCAACATCACGGTAATTCAAGTCTATGCCCTGATCAGTAACATTGAAGAAGCTGAATTTGAACAGTTGCATGAAGACCTACAAGACCACTTGATCACTTCATGGCAAATCGGTGGGGAAACAATGGCAGACTGTTATTTTCTTGGGCCCCAAAAGCCCTGCAGATAGTGACTGCAGCCATGAAATTAAAAGACACTTGCTCCTTGGAAGAAAAGCTATGATAAACTGGAACAGCATATTAAAAAGCAGAGTCATTACTTTTATCAACAAATGTTTGTCTAGTCAACACTGTGGTTTTTTTAGTAGTCATGTATGGATATGAGAGTGGAACCATAAAGAAAGCTAAGTGCCGAAGAATTGATGCTTTTGAACTGTGGTATTGGAGAAAACTCTTGAGAATGTGTTGGACTGCAAGGAGATCAAACCAGTCAATCCTAAAGGAAATCAGTGCCAAATATTCATTGTAAGGACTGATCTGAAGTTGAAACTCCAATACTTTGGCACCTGATGCGAAAAGCTGACTCATTAGAAAAGACCCTAATGCTGGGAAAGATTGAGCCCAGAGGAGAAGAGAATGACCGAGGATCCAATGGTTGGATGGCATTTCTGATTCAATGGACATGAGTTTGAGCAAGCTCCTGGAGATGGCGATGAACAGGAAAGCCTGGCATGTTGCAGTCTACGGGGTCGCAAAGAGTCGGACACGACTGAGAGACTAAACAGCAACACACACACAATGTGATTAGAGCAGTATACCATGGACCATTGAGATTGAAATAAAAAAGAAAAAAAAAATCTCACTTTGATTTATAAATGTTTAAAATCATAGAGTTTTATGTCTTGGGAGTGGGAGGCTAGATAAGGCATCGTATCTAAGAAATAAGTGTCTTTTCTCTGATTTTCATGTATTTCATTCTTGTGTAGAATTGAATTTTAATAACTGCTTAATGATTATTCAGCTTTTAAAAAATCACTGTAGGAATCTCTTGAGATATATCAGTAGTCTACTCATGGAAAACCACCTTAAGATAAATGGATCTTTTAAAAAAGAATTTTTTTTATTTGCAACTGTCCTGGGTCTTCCTTGCTGCATAAGCTTTTCTCTAGTTGCAGTGAGTGGGGGCTATTCTGTAGTTGCAATAGGCAGGCTTCAGTGGTTATGTCTCAGTAATTGTGGTTTCCAGGCTCTAGGGCACAGGCTCAGTGGTTGTGGTGGACGGGCTTAGTTGCTCTTCAACATGTGGTGTCTTCCTGGGCCAGGAATCCAACTTGCCTGCAGATTCTTTACCACTGAGCTACCGGGGGAATCCCAGTAAGTGGCTTTCAAATGTATGTAAACATCATCAGTGTTGCTGACTTCTCTCATTCCTCAGAATCATCTGGATAATATTTCTGTCTCCTGCCCCTCAAATCCTGCTTACATTCCCAATCCCCTTACCCCTAATTCTTTAGTCATACAAACTTCGTCCATTTCTCAAATACCCCTGATATCTTCTTACAACTGGGTATAAATTATTGCCTCTTTTCTCTCCATCTTTCCATCTAACCAGTTCATATGCTTCTTGTAAGCTTTAGTCTAGATGCCACTTCATCCAGGAAGGCCTCCATAGATGGGGCCCATTGCCGTCCTCACTGCTCCCACAGCCCTGCCACCCCCTGTGACCACATACTCTGCCTGGTGTATATCTGTCTGTTCTTTTAGAATGCTACTCTTCTGAGGCCAGTGACTGGATCTACCTTAGTGATCAGCCCATACCTGGCTGAGTACCTGGACCATGGGATAAATATCTATTGATTGAAAGAATTGATGAAGAAATGGATAGAGACCCTCTTTGTTTTTCTTGTTTTATTATTTTTTTTTTTCTTCATTACTTAACAGTTGGGGGAATCAGCAGAGCTACTCTTGCCATAAAGCTCTTAGAATAAAGGGCAGCTCAGCAACTTGAGCTCCAAGTTGACTAATGAAGACTCCACTGATTATGTGACTGAGAATCTAAACCCAGAGGAAGAAGGTCAAGGCTCCCGGTGAGCTTGAAGCTGGAGTGCACATTCACAGCTCCTCCTAATTACAGTCTAGATATCGCTGCACCTCCTGCACTGATAGCCATTCTGCTTTATGACTTCTTGTCTTAGCTGATGTGACAACATCTGAGATTCTTGCTTTGGAACTGCTGCTTCGCCCGTGAAGATAAATGCATTACCTGACAGGGCTTGTCATTTACTCTACTGCTGCTGTCAAAACGAGATACAACTCATCTAGGAGTCTCGGGGCTCTGGAATGCTGAAGTCCACCCCTCCTGTTCCTTCTCCCTTCTCAGGGCTCTGGGTGATTGAGCACCTCTTTCTTTTCAGGAAGAGGTCATTTGAAAGACGAAAGGATAAGTCAGTTTTTTTCTATAACGTAACATGTTGATCAAGGCTCTCCCTGACACTGAGATCATTGTAACCTGTGTAAGAGGCATTGATCATTGACTTAAAGGAGTTTACAAAGGAATTAAACATGTTTGATCTCTAAGATTATTTAAATCTAATGTGATAAACATAGGTGATCCTGCTTTTTATTTGTAGAGGTGGTGGATTTTAATGGGCACATTAGCATCTGCTAACCAACAGTTGATGTGTTTATTATTTTGATTGTGACTGTGATGTCAGGACCATAAGTTACTTTTGGTGTTATTCAAATGTGTTAATTTCTCTTAAGCATAGCTGTTTCCAGTATGAAAAAACTCATTTTTCAGTTAGAGCTGATGATATGAACTAGGCCAGTTTATCAGCAAGAGGCCAGGATAAAGAACTGGGTGTTGGAACTTCGCTTCTTTCTTAGACTGTACATTTCTGTGTTTAGGTTGTATTTGACACAAGTAGAAGGCTTCAGATTTTCATTTGTGATGTAGACAGTTCTGTAAGCAACCCCAAGACTAATTAGATGAAAGTCACTAGAAATGTTCTCACTGTGACTATTTCCCTTTTCTTCTTACCAGTTAGTGATGGCTGATATTGAAGGGTCACCTTAGTCTTTACCAAGCCCAGCCTTGTTGCAGAACTCTGCCTAGTAACAGTTTAACAGCTCTCTTTTGTGCTCCTACTATGTACCACATACCTTGCCATAATGCTGATACATAGGCCATCTCTCACTCTGGCCTCAAGGAAGACCCACAGTCTATTGAGGACCTGAACTCAAGCTCACTGCACTCGTAGACCCTCCCTCTTTTCTATTCAGTTGCAAATGTTTGTTGCCCATAATCAGATCAGTGTATGTCCTCATCCCTTCTTCATCACTTCTCAACTTTTTCTCTCCTCTTCCATTCTTCCCATCAGTACTGTATTTTACCATGTGCTCCTAGCTGCTCTGAGGTCTGGAGACTCCATTACCCACTGGCCCATCCCTTACTGCCCACGCCTGTCTTTTCTTTCCTTCTCTATCAGATCTTACTTGTTCTACGTTGGTTTCTCATGGGGGCTGTCCTCTAAGAAGCCAAGAATTAGAATAAAGAAGTGAATGGTTCATATGATGGTAC
Source organism: Muntiacus reevesi (assembly GCF_963930625.1). Taxonomy (NCBI): domain Eukaryota; kingdom Metazoa; phylum Chordata; class Mammalia; order Artiodactyla; family Cervidae; genus Muntiacus; species Muntiacus reevesi. Next base: position 94,314,500 of record NC_089252.1, read on the forward strand.
AGAGTTCTCTCTTACATAATACTCATATCTTAACACATATAAGTTTAAATGTGATGCTTCTAGAAACATCCTATAAAATGGGATATTCTGGAGGGATGTTCATAGATAGGGATAAATTCTTATGGTTTTGATTTGTTTTTGTTCTTTTCCTAGTGTTTAACACAGTATGGTATACATAGATGATATTTTAAATATAGGCTTGTCTATGTCAAGGGGATTTTCCCCTCTGCTGGCTGTTTCACTTCTCAGACGTATGTATATTCCCATTTCAGCAAGTGTAAGCAGAGAAGGTAAAGCAATAGTAGGCAAGGAGTTTTGTGCCAAATTAAAAATAATGGGATTAGGGAAAAAACAAAAACAAAAAGCTTGTTCCTTAGATGTGATCTAGATTTAGAGTTATCCCATCAGTGAGTTCTTGAGAAGAACTTGGACATTCCTGATCTGGGTATTCTCTCTTCTTCTCAGGGCTAGACCTTCACATGTGCTGGGCTTTCTGCTATGGCGGACCAGAGAGGCTGGCAGGGCTACCCTAACTAGTGCTGTTGACTTGGGTTCTTTGAGACTCCGTTTCCTCATTACCTGTGTTGATGTTTCCGAGGTACCTCAGCCCCCAGCATTAATCATGGCAGTTCATAGATCCTCTATTTAAGGGTCCTCTATGTATAAGTTTTTTTGTTTTGTTTTGTTTTGGTTGTACCATGTGGCTTCCAAGATCTCAGTTTCCCCACCAGGGATGGAACCTGGGCCACGATAGTGAAAGACCAGAATCCTAACCCCTGGGCCACCAGGGAAGTACCACAGGTCTTCTGTGTAAATCAGTCGTCTTTCTTCCAGACCCCTTTCCCTTTCCTTTCTAACATGACTCCTCAAATTCAGCTTTTCCCTTTTTCCTTTTCAAGTTGTCTTTAGACTTTGGGCTTTATGTATATGGTTCTCTATTTTATGATTTTTATGACTTTTTTGGCGGGGTTGGTGGGGAAGAACAAGCTAAGTTTAAAAAAAAAGATTCTCCAATGTTTGTTGAGTAACAACCCAACATTCAATGTTAGGTGAGAACACAGTGGAGATTAATGATTGGCTCATTTAACCAATAATGGGCATGCTTGAAATAGCACATTCTCTGCATATCCCCAGCATCAGCTAATTCCCTAATGTTCTTTCTTCTTTGTATTTATTATTATATGTTGTTAACTGTAATTGCCATTGCATATTTGGTGAGTGGATGGAGTCATATTGGAAAAAAAAAGAAAAACTATGACCTTAAAGGTTCATTACACTGGATTTGATTTATATGTGTCTGTTAATAGACTCATATAAACATGGTTTGGCTGGTGTTCTTTATTCTAAGGTTCTCAGAAGTGTAGAACAAGGAAAAGCCATAGGAGTTTAGATTTAAGTTTAATTAGAGTTGATGGAATTTCTGATCTTCTTGTGAAAACATGTTAAACCAACCTTAATGCTTAATAATAACATCTGTCATTAATCGAGTATTTACCACTATGTACCAGGTACCATGCCCAGTGATTTACAAGTTTTGTCTCTTTTATCCTTCACCAGACTCTGAAAGGCATAATGTTACCATCCCTGTGTTAGGAGCATGGAATGAGGAGCTTATAAGTGACTTGTTCAAGATGAGCAGTTTAATAATGATGGAACCCAGATTCAAATCCAGTCCTAACCTCCCCTGAGAGGCCATGCTCTTGGTTTATGTCTCTGGGTTCAGTCACCTTAAAGACCAGTTTTTAAATTAATGTACTGAGTTTAAAAGAGTCTTAATAACATATAGATTAGTCCTTGGCTGGATGTAGGATGCTAACATATCTGTTTGGCAGCCATGTTAATTTATTTAATTGCTTTATAATTTTAGCTGACATTTTTCATCAAGATTTGTTGAAATTATAAAGCAATTTCCATAGAAATTTATGTAGGGACAGCGAAGTTTCACAGTATCCTTACCACTTAGTTATTTTAAGAAGAGATTTGATGAAATTTTAGTAATTTTAGATTTAGAAAGAATCATTTAAGAGAATGAAATACAATATATGTCTAAAGAAATCTTGTATTAAATGTGTTTTATAAAACTATGTACAAATAAAATTTCTAGCTTCTCTAATGGATAATGAGCACTTAGATGAGATCCAAATAAGACCAATTCACCAGTTATGATATGTTAAGGTTACCTAAAGTCCCTATGAAATGAGCTACCCTCAGTTTAAACAAGAAGAAAGTGTCACTTTTGTTAGTTTCAGTCATGATATGAATAAAGTAGACTTATGACCTGCTTGACATATTGCCTATTGCATTTAAAATTTAACCAATTACACATCTCTATTTTGAGAAAATACACTCTAATATATTTAGGGATATAGGGCCATGGTGAATGCAGCTTACTTTCACATGGCTACAAAACATTAGAAATGGTTAAAATTTTGTACTATTCTTATTCTTAGAAACTTCTATAAATATGGAATTATTTCCAAATAAAAATATTTTTAAAACAGTTAGGTTCAGTCACCCAGTTGTGTCTGACTCTTTGTGACCCCATGGACTGCAGCACACCAGGCTTTCCTTGTCCATCACCAACTCCCAGAGCCTACTCAAACTCATGTCCATTGCGTCGGTGATGCCATCCAACCGTCTCATCCTTTCTCATCCCCTTCTCCTCCCACCATCAATCTTTCCCAGCATCAGGGTCTTTTCCAAAAGTCAGTTCTTCACATCAGGTGGCCAAAGTATTGGAGCTTCAGTTTCAGCATCAGTCCTTCCAATGAATATTCAGGACTGATTTCCTTTAGGGTGGACTGGTTGAATCTCCTTGCAGTCTAAGGGACTCTTAAGAATCTTCTCCAACACCACAGTTCAAAAGCATCAGTTCTTCAGTGCTCAGCTTTCTTTATGGTCCAACTCTCACATCCATACATGGCTACTGGAAAAACCATAGCTTTGACTAGATGAACCTTTGTTGGCAAAGTAATGTCTCTGTTTTTTAATATGCTGTCTAGGTTGGTCATAGCTTTTCTTCCAAGGAGCAAGCATCTTTTAGTTTCATGGTTGCAGTCACCATCTGCAGTGATTTTGGAACCCCCCAAAATAAAGTCTCTCACTGTTTCCATTGTTTCCCCATCTATTTACCCATACCAAAATTAAAACAAAACAAAACAAAAACAACCAATGTAGTTTCTGGAAAGGGGGATTATATATTAGTGTTATATTTTTGTTTTTCCAGATTATTAATATTAATGTTTTTAACCTAACATTGAGATTTTATTAGTACTTTGATAGATCTTATTTATTAAACTATAGTGGGACTAGCCTGAGACATTGTGCATATATTAAAACAAAAACCCAACACTTACAGAATACCAACTAGCATGTTGTAGTTATAGTTTCTCATTTAACCTTTGCAGAAAAACTGTGGGTATAAAGTAATTATTATTGTTCTCATTTACAGATGAGGAAACTGAGACTTGGTAAGGTTAATACTTTGTCTGAAAGTTGTGGAATCGAACTGGACCCGAGGCACTCAGCACGGATGCTAATGCTGCCACTAGTAGCCACCACGTTTTCTTAGCTCAGACTGTGGGTATAGATACATATACACAGACTCAATATATTTAGGAAAGAAGTTAGGAAAAATTCTTTTAAATGGATCCTAAGTATCTGCTAATGGCATTCTAGATGACTATGAGTATAATAATCATCATTAGAATTATTACCATATATTGAGTGCTTGCCAGGTGCTAGATTTTATCTTATATTTGTGTAATAACTCATTTAATCCTCACAGTAGCCTTGTATGTATATGTTGTTACTCTCCACATTCAGGGAAACTGAGGAACAAAGTGATTAAATACTTTGCTGAAGATGTTATGGTGAAGGTAGAACTGTGTTGTCTTGTTCTAAAAGTTTCCTTCTTAGCCAGTGGCTCATATTGCCTGCTATTTATCACTCTGGAGAACATTAGGAAAAACAAAAAAAGGAAAATAATCAGTAATTCAACATACTCCTTTTTTGGAGAACAGAGCAACTATTTTTTCATACTCTTTTTTTTGGTGGGGGTATTAGGGCCTTGACCAGGGCTTGAATCTCGACTCACAGCAGTGAAGGTGTGGAGTCCTAATCACTGAACTGACAGAAAATTCCCTGTTTTTCTTTTTAAGATAATATGTCTTAGTCTTAGATTCTATCAAAGCTACCACATTATACAATTCCAGGGGGCACTATTCAGTTTATAATCTATGTGAATGGTGCCCTGGGTTGTGGGCAGTACCCTGACTGCCTGGCTTTATGTTGTGGCTGAGTTCCAGTAGTAGATACTCAGCTAGCCTGAAAGAGAACTAAATTGCCATTCATTTGGGATGCATGTGTCTCAGTCATGGTAAAACGGTACCTTATTCCTGTGAGGGTAATACCCAGCAGATACTTGAACACCAGAAGCCTAATCCAGTCCAATTACAAAATCTCTCCGTCCTTAATTCTGCTGATTAAAGGTTTGAGACAGTACTGGAATTGGATCTTTTAGGGTAGAAGCTGATATTTCTTTCATTTATCCTGCCTTCAGTCATTTGCTCCATCTATTCACACAGCCATTCTCCATTTATTCCATGTATGTGTCTACTCAGCAAGCATATGTTGAATACTGCTGTGAGCAGGTCACCATGATAGACGCTCAGCATTTAGGGGGGAAACTGGTTACCTTTCCTGCTCTAAGGGAGTTTATAGTATAGTGGGCAATCACTGTAACAAACAAGAGACAGCCTAAGAGAGTGAAGTAAATCCCATGGTAGAGTAAGCCCAAGACTACATGAAACACAAAGACAGACAGCAGGCTCAGTCTTGAGACCAATGAATCAGTGTGACCAGGAAGTGAAATAAGTCCCAGAGAAGACATAAGGAAAAGCAGTGGAATATCTTTCCTAGGGAGAATCAGGAAATACCACTCATGTAACCATGGGCAAGTGACTAAGATCTCTAGGCTTAATTCCTCTTTAAAAAGGAGTATGTTTATTAGGGGTATAATTCACTCAGTAAGCACCTTAGTATCCCAGGCCCAGTCTCAAGATAATATAGTCCTTTGTACAGTGCTCTCTCCTTAGGACCCTTCAAGAATAGACTGCTTAGCGTTTTGTATCTTCTGAAATGTTAAAAAATAACAACAACAAAAACCAGTGCCACAGTAAAAGATAGGACTCGGTTTTAATGCTTGCATTTTCTTAATCCTTTTAGCGTACACGTAACAATGCAGTATAATAGGGCTGTTCACTAACTGCAAGATGTATAAAACATTAACTCAAGGTATATTAAAGGCAGCATAGTCTAGTAATAGACTCCAAGTCCAAATACATTTCTTTTAGTGTATCTTTGTAACTGTAGACATAACTTTATTTGATGATACCAAAAGTCTCATTTTAAGGCCCTTCATGAATAGTAGACATGGGTTAAAGATCTTGCCCCTTTGTCTCCTTTTCAATCTCAGTAGATATAGGATGCTATGAGATGAGATAGGGGTGTCCCTGATAGCTCAGTTGGTAAGAATCCGCCTGCAATGCAGGAGACTCTGGTTTGATTCCTGGGTCAGGAAGATCTGCTGGAGAAGGGGTAGACTACCCACTCCAGTATTCTTGGGCTTCCCTTGTGGTTCAGCTGGTAAAGAATCTAACTGCAATGCGGGAGACATGGGTTTGATCTGTGGGTTGGGAAGATCTCCCAGAGAAGGGAAGGGCTATCCACTCCAGTATTCTGACTTGGAGAATTTTATGGACCCCCATAGTCCATGGGGTCACAAAGAGTAGGACACAACTGAGCAACTTTCACGAGATGAGATGACACTTTGGACTGAGACTTGGCTTTTTCAAATCAAGGTGCAGTAGCTTGCTAATGGAAAAAGCCAAAGTAGGGTAAATAAGTGATCCAAGGACTATCTAAGCAAGCAAGACAGGCCCTACTGAGCTCCAGCTGTACCAGGGCTCAGCCTTCTCATTGTATTTCTAACACTTCTGTCATCAGAAGGAAAACTTTTTATTACTTGGACCACTTCTTCTGATGTTGCTATGTTTCTAGTTGGGACTTCTCTCCTGACTTCCCTATTAGAAGTGAGACCATGCTCTCTCTTAAGTGCTTTGCTTTGAAAACTGAGACAGAAAGGGTCAACAAGCTTAAAAGATTTGTTACTTTGGCTTTCTAGTTGTAGTTGCTGTATGTAAATAAACTTGATATTTTTCTCGTTTCCAGTCTCATAAGATCATTTTAAACAGATCCTATAGGATTGTCAGAAATTACAACTTATGTATTTTTAGTTTTCATCATCAATTGATTTGAGGGATGCACAAAAAAATGTTACCCAAATTGTACATAAAATGTTCTCTAGATGAATAATATGACCTGAAAGTGAAACATCCTATAAAAACATCAGATAGACTGAAATTTGGCCTGAGCTCTGTGCATGACTGTAAATAAGTCTGAGAATCTACATGTTTTTACCCTAGTGAATAGAAGTTTGTGACTAATACAGGTTCTGTTGAATTTCAAGTTTGCTGCTTAATGTGGTCCTCCCATATAGCAGGATCCTTTGGAAGAATTTTGTACCTTCTGACTGTAGATGTGGATGATTTTGCAGAAGCAAACTGTTAGATACAACTGTAAAAATGTTATATTTAGGGAACGTGGAGCAGTTGAAAAAAATAACTTGTTGATAGAATATTTGCCATTATGTTCTGAATTCATGTTGTATACTTTAGAGGCCTGGCCTGCCATGACCTATCAGCCTTCTTTCTCCTTTCCTCTGTTCTTTCCTTCCTCCCATTGTTCTTCCCACTCTCCATTTCCTACCCCTCTTTCTTTTCTTTCCTTCCACCACAAACTGTCTATTTCTCCCCCTTGTTGCAGACTCTGGCAGTAGAGCTGTCAATAGCCATTGCTGGAGCTAAGTGTATTTGGGTTCTAACAGAGACCTTAAAAAAAAGTTAAGGTAGTGCTCGCTTTGGCAGCACATATACTAAAATTGGAACAATACAGAGAAGATTAGCATGGCCCCTGCGCAAGGATGACATGCAAATTCGTGAAGCATTCCATATTAAAAAAAAAAAGTTAAGGTAGAAAACAAATAAAACATCTATAATAAATTATATAAATCTTATGTGCATAGCTTGCTGAATTTTTATGCACATTCACATTCATACCCCCATCCCCATATCCATGTAACCATTACCCAGATCAATGTTGAGAACACTGAGCATTCCAGCAGGTCCCTCATGTCTCCTCTGATGATTGTAACTTAAGTACCCTAGGTTATTTTGTCTGTTCTTGAATTTCATATAAACAGAATCATACCATGTGTATTATTTTGTTCTAAGTTCTTTCTCATCCACATTGTTTGCATGTAACAGTAGCAGTAGTTCGGTTTTTTGTTGTTTTTGTGCTGAGTCTTGCATTGTGTGACTATACCACCATCTTTATCCATTTTTCTGTTGATCTAAACTATCTCCCAGTTTTAGCTTACTACTGGGAACATTCTTATGTAAGTGGATGTATGTACTCATTTCCCACCTAGAATTGTTGGCATATGTGTAGGCGCATGCAGGCATAAGCAGTTCGCTGTAACAGAGATTGTCACACAGTTTCCAAGGTGATTGTACCAATTTGCACTACTACTTACATGTGTGAGAGTTCCAGTTGCTCCTCATCCTCACCGACATTTGCTATTGTCAGCCTTTTAGATTTTTCATCCTTGTGGTAGATGTGCCATGGTATTTCATTATCATTTGAATTTTCATTTTTCTGATATAGAATGATATTAAGCACATTTTCAAACGTTTATTGTCTACTTGGGGACCTTCTTTTGTGAAATACCATTGAAATTCTTTCCCATTTTTCTTTTTAATTGGGTAGTTTGTCTTTTTCTTGCTGATTGGTAGAAAAAGCTGGGTTTTAAATCCTGATTCTGTTGCTTATTAGCTGTGCTTGGAAAGGTTGCCTCACCTTTTTGTGCTTCATCTATAGGATGGGGCCAGTAATACCTATTTTATAAGTTGTGGTGAGAGTGACTTGAAGAATTGCATGTTAATTTCTGGTAACAGACATTACTGTGCCTGTGTTTCCAAGCACAGAAAAGGCATGGGTGACTTATAACTAAACTGAAAAAAATCTGTTCTGCTACCAGGTGAATAGCCTATTGAGATATTTTAAATACCTTTCTTTTTCTTTCTCAATAGTCTCTTCTTTTTTTTATACTTATATAACAAAAGGGAAGACAGTGCCCATGTGCATAATACACTATAGGCCAAAGTGACTTATCTCCTACAAAAGAAAATTAGAAGTTGTATCTGTTCTCCTAAGAATTCTGTGCTTGCAACTGGGACAAGTGAGAACCAGAGAGTTTCTGAAAAGGAGAGAATAAGGTAAAATGCAGATGTAGGACCCAATTAAAGAAATCTGCCTGCCCTGGGTAGTGGTGGGAAGCATGTCTTTTATTTCATCTTTCTTCCTTGTCAGCCAGTTTCTTGAGACTTTGCTTTCTCATTTTCAAAATAGGCATAACAATACTTTCCTTAAAGGGTTAGTCAGGTGGCCTGGCACCATCTTGATCTCCTGTAAGCACTTTATATCTGGAGAATGCTGGGATGGGTCATGGGCATGGTGATTGTGCTGGCCATGATGGGGATAGTGGTGATGGTATTGAAGATACTGAAGGGACCACTTCTGTTAGCAGACTTGTTTACAGCCCACGTGAAAGGCTGTTTCAGGGCAGACAATAGCAGTTTCAGGAAGTAGGTGGGACGGCTAGAAAAGAGCCAAGAGTCCTCTGTTCTTGGAGGAATCAGCAGAGGTTGCCCATTTGCACACCAGATTTGTGTGTGTTGAAGATGACCTGGGCATCCTGAACCATACTACTGTGATAGATTATTTATTCCTAAAAATATCAAAATCAGAATATCCTAATGGCCTAGGCAGTTACTGAAACTCACCTTGAATACCTGTGTCAAACATTATTTAAAGGCAACTTCCTAGAAAATCAGTCCCCTTCAGTTTTCAGGATGCTGAGAGGCACAGGGTCGTGACTGCTGAGGAAACATAAGCTTTGGTTGTGGATGGAACTGGTTAGACTCACCACCCCTCCCCTCCGTGGCTCTGTGATCTCAGATAAATTACTTCCCTGAGGTTTCCTAGTTTATAAAATTGGGACAGTAGTATCATCCCAATAGAACTGTGGTGAGAGTTATGTGACATAGACATAAGAAGCACCAAGAGAGGTCCTAGCAAGTAATAGTTGCTCAAACTGCAGAAATATATTCATGTATCTGATGAGTAGATATGCATGCTCTATTTCCATGACAACTGTTTAGTGAGCAGAGTGGAGTGATGCAGAGGAGGACGAAAGGGTGTTTGGATGTAACTACTCTGCTGCACAAGAGCACTTGCTAGACCTCATCTCTGGGTTGTGGATAAAAATGGACTTTCTTTAAAAAAAGAAAAGAAAAAGAAAGGCTTTCTTACAAGGTTTGGTCTCTATAATTCTTCCACTACAGTGTTTTATGTTAATTAGAGCAATTACTGTTGAGAAAAGTCTACTGTATCACTCACCCACCATCGAGTCCATGTTGAACAATTTATAATTTACTAACATAAGGCCCACTGATAGGTACTTTTAAATGCTGCATAGTATAAGCTTAATTCATTCTCTCCTCCTCATTAACTCTGATCTGCTGAAAGCCCTTCAGCATACTCTAAAGGTAGGATAGGCACCCTGGAAAGGACTAGTTGGCCTCCAAGGGCTAGTTTTTCTTTTATTGCCAGCTCTTGGGCTCTCCATCTCTGAGTCATTGCATATCTGCAAGAAGATAAGCACTCCCTGCAGTGGTGCATGGTCCCCAAGAAGCACGGTTGCCTTTCACAACAGACTTTCTGGAAAGTATCGAATCTGTATTTCATGCCCCCTTTACTCATTCACTGTGACAGATTTATTCAGAAGTCTTTTTGGCTGGTATATGAATGCAGTGAAACGTTCTAACATGCACATGGTGAATATACTCTTGGGAGTCCTAATTTGTATCCTGAAGGCAGCAGGAATCAACAGACACAAAGATGACACTGTAGGTTCAATGTAAGTTTCGCAGTTTAAAGGAGGGAGAGATGTGGTCTTGTTAATCAGGTCATTTGTAGAGAGATCTGGTCATAAAAATGTAGAGTCGATTTTGACACTATCCTGTGTGCAGTTAAAGTCTGAAGTTCCGGAAACTTTGATCTTTGTAGCACCATTGCAGGATCCTGTCTTAAATTGTGTATTTTCATTGCATGAGCCATTTTCTTGTGTAACAGCTGGAGGCTTGATTTTTATTTTATTTTATTTTTTTGCATTTTCTTGGAAAACCTGTAAAAAATCTCATATGAGTCCCATCCAAGAATATGATCATCTTTCACACCTTGAAGAGAAGTAATGCTAGAATTATGACACTTTAATATAAATGTTCCATGTCTGTCCTATTTCCATTTCTTATTGAAATTTACAGCCATAGGAATTCTATGTATTTCTCCTTTGCTATTTGGTTCCCCTGTTGACTAACAAAAGCCAGAAAATTGTCAGTGGAGTTGTTACTTCATAAAGGGTCTTTTCCTCACACTTCCATGGAAATTCGAGTTAAAAATCCAGCTGGAAAATACCATCTCAAGTTGATCTATATATTTTTAATGCTGGAAATCTAAGTTTATTATAAGGAAAATACCCATTTCTTTGGTTATGTAAATACTCAAAGCTAAGTGATATGTCATTTGTCTTTGACATATGAAAGTTGTTATCTTTCATCCATAAGTCATGAAAAAACATGAACAATATCACTCTTATATGTTGATCTTATATTCAGGCCCCTTGGTCACTTTTAAAAGCATCAGATATAATGAGATGCTTCTGTTTTCTTTCCTAACCAATACTGTTTTCCTTAATAACCAAAATGTTTGTTATTTCTTATAATTAATGTCCATATCTAATTAAATATTTTCCAGACTGAACTTGGCTACAGAATCTAAACAACACAGATTAAATTATTATTATTTGAAGAATATTTTTCATTTTTATCAGCATCTCACTTGGTTAGATAGCACCATTATTTCTTGATTCTCAGACAGTAAGAAATCAATATTTTTTTCTGTGATTGGCTGTTGTTAAACACAGATATAGATGTTTATTGTGGTACTTTTTTTTTCTGGAAAGCTGTTAATTTAAAGATGTATGTTACAATTAATTTTCTTATAAGAAAATTTTGGTATTATAAAAATTACCAGGCTACTGCTTTGACGTTCTGGTCAGGCTTGCAGATCCAGCTTTCAGAGACTATTTATTTAGTTCCTTAGGGATTTTTGCCTGCAATTAGAATACATTGCCATAAGGTGGCAATAATGGTACCCTCTTATCTACCTTCCATGTTTCAGTCAATGAGACAGAAAATTTAGTCTCCAGTAAACACTTCAATTTTTTTTTTCATTTCAAATTCCTTTTTCTATTATGTAAGCAATGCATGTCAATTTTTTCATTAAAAACAAAGGCATCACAATAAATTTCAGCCTTCTCTTTGACCATCCGACCCTCTTACTGTTTTCTTTTGTTTTTCCCCAAAGATAACCACAGATCACCATTTAAAATTATCCTCTGGTGTAGTTCTCTAGTCATTCATAAATATATATATGAATCCACAGAAAAATGGATAATACATAGTTGTGTGTGTGTGTGTGTGTTTTGATTACCATAAAGGGTACCACACTCTTCTTTGAAAGTCTTTATAAGTATAATCTGCCCATAAAGCATCCTGGCCTGGGATGTGTTTTTTCGCTTATAAGTGCTAGGAAAAGGGAACAAGGAGATAATTCTTTAACTTCATTTCATTTTAGTTAAAACCATTGCTCTACTTAGGATTCCTACTGCTTCTTGAGGTAGTTTCATTAATTTATTGCCCTGGAAAATGATCTGTTCTTACTAGATTTTGAAATTAAACTGGTATAAAGCTGTACATAGTATTCTCTTATGCATGGAAATAAGTCTCTTTTATGTATTTTTAATGCCACCTCTTTTGTGCTAAAGTTGATTTTTTTTTTTTTTGGAGTGTATGTGATTTCTCCTTCCCACTCTGCACCCACCCATAGTCATAATTGCCAAAGGTTTTTCAATTTTATTAATCCTATCATAAAACAGCTTTTTTTTTCTCTTGTTTTTTTTTCTTTATTGCCTCCAGTTACCTGTCTATATTTCCACCTTAATTTCATTATTCCTTCTTTCTACATTTTTAGAACAACTTTATGGAAATGTAATTCACATACTATACAGTTCACCCACTTTTCAAAAATTCAGTGTTTTTTTTTTTTTTTTTTTTAGTATATTCAAAAGGTTGTGAGGGTGTCACCACAATCAAATTTTAGAGTGTTTTAATCTTCCCAATAAGGAATCCTTGACTAATTAACAGTTATGTCCCATTTCCTCCCAAATCCCAAAGCTTTAGGTAACTATAATACTAGTCTATTCTTCATCTATAAGTTTGCCTGTTCTTGGAGATTTCATATCTATGAAATCATGCATTATGCAGCATTTTGTGTCTAGTTTCTTTAACTTAGCATAATGTTTTCAAGGGTCATCCAAGTTGCAGCATCTATCAGTACTTAATTCCTTTTTATTGCTGAGTAATATCCTATTGTATGGATACACTACATTTATAAATTCATTTGTTAGTTGATGAATGTTTGGTTTATTTCCTCTTTGGGTTATGATGAATAATGCTGCTAGCAACATTCAATTATAAGTTTTGTGTAGAAGTATTTTTAATTTCTCTTGGCTATAGGTCTAGGAATAGAGTTGCTGAGTCTTCAGTGATAGCCACCCAAGTGAGTTTGAAGTGGTTATCTCAACTTGGTTTTGATTGACATTTCCCTAATGACTAATGATGTTGTGCTTCTAATATGCTTATTGGCCACCTGTGTCTTATCTTTGGAGAAATATCTAAGTACTTTCTCATTTTTTAATTGGGTTATTTGTCTTTATTGTTAAGTTGGAGGGATTCTTTGTACAGTCTAGATGCAAGTCCCTTATCAGGTATATGATTCACAACTATTCTCTTCCATTTTGTCATTAAAAAAAAAAGTTGGACTACAGTTGATTTACAACATTGTGTTAGTTTCAGATATGCAGCAGAGTGAATCTGTTATACATGTACATATATCCTCCGTAGATTATTTCACATAATTGGTAATGTTGTTCTCAGCACAAAACTTAAGATTTTGGTGTAGTATAACATACCTATTTTTTTCTTTTGTGACTTGTGCTTTTGTTGTCATTATCTATCCCAAATTTGCTCCTGTGTTTTCTTCTAAGAGCAGTATAGTTTTAGGTCTTACACTTAGGCCTATGATTCATTTTGAGTTACTTTTCATGTACAGTATGAGGTAGGTTTCCAACTTGATTCATTTGTATGTGGATATTCAGTTGTCTCAACTCAAATTTTCTTTTGCTTCTTTTAAAAATTCATTTCATCTTTATTTTATAGCTTCATGAGTATAAAGCATAAGACATTAATTTTCTGTCTCTCTTGTTCTCTAATAAATGCATTTAAAGCTATAATTTCCTTCTGGTACATCCCACAGATTTTATTGTTATTATTGATAATTTTTCTTCCTTTTCTATTAAACTTTTTCTGTTTTTATTGCATTTTACTCCATGAAGGAAGCCTGTATTAATAATATGTCACATGAAAAAATCAATATAATTTTATCCAAAGTACATTTCTATTAAAAAATAACTATAAAGTTTTTTTTCAACTCTCTATATATACATGTACTACTTATTACATGCAGCAATGCTGTGAACTTGGTATGTGCTAATACATATTTATGGGAAGACACATGTAGAGCAAGTTTTTTGAGGAAATCCATACCTAAATATTAGAAGTGATTGATGTCACAGTAATAACCAATACTTACTAAGTACTTTTCTCTGCCCCAGCCACTCAATAAGTGCCTTCCCCAGTATGTACTGAGTCTTTGTAACAATCCTATGAGGCAGGAATGCTTTATTCCCACTTTATAGGTGAGAAAGTGAAGGTGTAGCAAGGTGGTGTCTCTTACCCAATAATTCATACCAACAGAGAGCCAGAAGCGGGTTTTCAACCCAGCTAGTCTAGCTTCAAATGCCACTGATAACTACTACATTCTGTCACCTCCTTAGTGGTCACTTTTCCAAATTTATCGGTCTGATTTATAATTATTTCTGTAATTGCTTTGAACACAGTCAGTGGAGCAAATTCTTGGCCCTTGTCTTTCCGTTGTTAGTTAAATATTGTCATAAAGGCATATCTACATTTTGCTACCACTCTGACCTGTGCTCTGGAGATGCTGCATAGCTCACCCTTAAGTTTCGGAAGTTAGACATCCAGGAAGGAAGGCTAGTTCAGGACTTACTGATTTTCATTTTTGAGTGTGTGTGTGACAAAAAGAAACTCAGAGAAAATGCAATGAAGCATCTCTCCTGAATTATGCTGGAGACTCCACAAACTCAGAGAGCCAGTTTTTGAGATCAAGTGTGTACTCTGATAAAAAACCAAGTAGATTTTCTTGGAATCTTTTCCTTGTGCTTCATTAGACGTAGAGAAACCTGGTTTTTGGAGCTCTGATTGAAAATAATTTGTTATTGTTAGGGACATTTCCAAACCAAATGAGGGCTATTTTTCAACCCCTATTGAAGATTGGAAAGCTACATCCTTGAATACTTAGTGAATAAAAGTTCCCTTCTTTCTTTCATAAGGAGAATGGCTTTTGTATTTTTGTTCCCATCAGTGCAGTCTCTAAGCAGATTCCTTGCAAAAGAGCAATTTAATTTATACTGCACAATCATTTTCTTGTGGAAAACTAATAACACACAAATTCCATTTTTCAGCATTGGGTTGTAGCTAAAGACTTTCAAAAGTTTTATATATAATCTGCTTCCCTTTTTCTTTCTTCTTTTTTGATGATGATCAAGAGGGGAAATGATGTAAATGTTCACATGTATTATGTACATGGTTGATAAAGAAACCATCCCCTTAAGTTTTTATTGTTTCTTGCAAACCAAAAATGTAATCTAATACTTCTCATTCACCTCTCAAGGCCTTTCCATCTTCCTCAAAGTAGGTGTGAGACAAGAATGAAGCAGATGAAACTGCTTTTTCTTCCAGGGTATCTGTTTCTGATCAGATGACATCCAGGGTACTGGTGTGTGCCTTTTGCTAAGCCCAGGGAGCTGTCCTATTTTGTAGGTGTCCACAGAAGTAGAGGGTGGAGGTTTTCACTTTGTGAGGACTCTTCACAAAGAGATAAAGTCATAATAATAATCATAGGTGACATTTAGTGAGCACCATTATTTTGTGTGGTGAACTGTGCCAGGCACTTGGTATATATTATCCAACAAGTAGATTTAGTACCTTTTATTTGTGGAGAAAAACAGGTGCAGACCTAACAAGTTAGCAACCCTCTGCCCCACAGCAGAAAGGTAGAGAGAATAGGGAGAACCCAGTGAGTGTGACTCCAGAGTTGAGGGTTTTGACCATCATGAGTGACTAGAAGGACCAGGAGCTTTAGCAATGCTGTCCGTCCACATCCCGGTTTCTCAGGGAACAGACAGCAAGATGGATGTGCACACAGAGGCTGTTTACCGGGTAGCGAATATCGAAGGAACACATTTTGTTTTCTCATCTGGTGTGAAATGCACCTGATACTGCCTTCTAGGGTGAACTCTCTGTTACCCTGTGATTTGAATGTCTCTGCTGCCCTCTCACCTTTTCCTCCCTCACCCTGCTTTACTATCACATGAAATCTGGTCTTCTGTCCATGCTGAATATAGGTTCTGCATTGTCCTTGTCCTCCCTAACCCCCAGGGAGGGTTAGGAATGACATGTCCCTTGCTTCCTCCCTCCCTTTTCTTATATTCTTGTCACTTGTCCCCCTGGAATATTTCTCCTGCCCCTTTATCTCCTCCTATCCCAACTGAGTCAGGAATTTTCAGAGGCTGCTTACATGTCACACCTCCCCCTGTCACACCTGAGTGAGGGGAAGGCAGGCAGTGGACCATCTCCCTCCTTTGACAGTCTGTGGGCGTTCTCTGCCTTACAGGTGGCTTCAGCAGTTTCTAAGGACTGACCATTTGACAATAGAGGGAAAAAATGTACCTCTTTAGAGCCAGATGGCTTTCAATAAACTTTTCTTGGTAAGGAGGGTGAGGGCCCCTAAGGAGGGGAGGGATGCCTCATCAGAAGCAGAGGGGAGATAACACCACTAGGCTCTTACATTTAAAGAGTGGATTTGAATGACACAGAGATAAGCCGTAAAGAAACAGCTTCTGATTCTGAGCCCGCTTCTACTCTGAGTTCTTGAAGTGGCTGTTCCTTGAAAGTAGATTCCACAAATTAATATGCTAAGCTTCTCCATCCACCTCTAACTCCAGGGAAAACTATTATTTCAAACATCAGAGTTATATTATCTTTGAAGTTCCCTCCAGAGTTGGGGACGAGGCAGAAGGGCAGAAATGAGTCCCACCTGAAGGTGCTTGGAAGCCGGCTGCCCCTTCTTCTTGGGAAGTCAGGGTTGCATCCTTAGCCAAGAGAATCACCACCTTCCCCCGTTTTCCTTCCCCCAGCCTCCTGCGTCTTGCAAATGGGGCAGCCTTATTTCCCGCCTTTCCTTGGCCAGGGGCTCTCCCCCAGGACCTCACGGGCGACAGGGACGTGACACGCCCGGCGGGAGAGAGAGGCCGTGCCCGCCTCGCCCGGCTCTTGGCTTCCGCCCACTCCGCAGGTGCGGCCCTAATCCCCCTGGCCTAGATATCCGGCAGCCTCTAGGAACCCGGGCTCTGTGATGTAATGCTCTTTTTTCACACTCCCGGCTTAAATACAGATGGAAATTGTTGTCATGTGTTAGAAATGTCGCCTGTAATATAAAAGGCGCAAGCTTGGGCATCTTCTTTTCCTTCTCGCACCGTCAGCTGCTCCTGCCAACAGCGCCTGCTTCCCTCGCAAAACCTCTCCATGGTCAGGTGGCCGAGGCGCCCCCAGCTCGCCTAGGAAGGGGTTCGGATCCCACCCCACCCCCTCAACCCCCGCCTCTCTTTACAGCCGCTGCAGAGCCGAGGACCAGCGTGGTGGGAGGCTCTTTCTGGCTCACAAAGGGAAGGATTAATCTTGGCGATTGGGCTGGGGTTTGCAGGCAAGTACAAGAGGTCCACGATCGCCCGCTCTTCGCCCCCGCCGCCCCCTGCCCACCTCCGGATTCGAACGCTCCGCTGCAGGAGGAAGCCTGGGCACAGGCAGGCGTCGGCAGAGGCGCACCGTCGCCCGAGGTTTGCGCTTGGGTTGTGGGAACATCCATGGAGGTGAAGATGCCGTGTTTGGTGTGTGGACCAGGGAGGAGGGGCGGGGAGAAACCGGGCCAGCTTGGGAGGGCCAGATGGCTGCGGCTGCGTTCTAATTCACCGGACAGGCCCGTTTGGCCCGGCAGGGCGGGCGGGAGGGGGTGGGGGGAGAAAAAAAAAATCAGGGGTCAGTGGGTAGGGAGAGGCCGGGCTCTGGAGCAGATGCCTGGCGAACAATGGGGCTTTTGAAGGGGATGCTGGAGGAAGTGTGGCGCGCGCTTTGTATCGCCTCCTCCGCATTGCAGGTTGGAATCGGGCAGCTAAATTTTAATGAAGTGCATTCCAAAGTGTGCTCGTCAGCCTGGCTTTCGAGAGAGGGGCTCGGCTGAATGGGGACCGGCGGTGGGAGGGGGAAGGGGGCGCCGAAATGAGTTCCTGATGGATGGTGAAGGAGGAGGTGAAAGCCTGCTCAGTGTGGAGGGCAGGGGAAGGGACGGGGGAAAAATCAATAGGTCCCCGTGCATATTAATAGGCTCCAGCAGGTGTTGGGAAATGTATGTTACTGCATTGTTCCGGCGCCCAGCCTGGGGTTGGCGGGGAAGAGGGTGAGCTACTTCGCCCGGGCACTGGTGGGCAAATGCCTTTGCACTTTGGAGGGCGTCTCAAGCTCCCGGGGAAATAAAAGGAGGAAAGAGCTGCCATCGCCTCCTCCCGTTTTACCCATTTTTAAGAGAGAGTACCTGCAGGTGCAGGCGGCTTTTTAAGTTTCCTGGAAATTAACATGTGTGTATCAGAGCACTGTCTTATCTAGGTAGGATATGGATGTCTGTGGGCAACCAGAAAATAGAAAACAGAATCTAGAGTCTCTGGCTTGCTGATTGCTTGGGAGCTGAAAGGCTCTTCTCGCTGTCTGGTTCTTCTGAGTGAGTGGGCCGAGCAAGGAAGGCTGGGAGGGTTTTAGAGAGGCATGAAGGCTGGCCCTGCCCCTTCCCGTGTCCTGAGTCTGTCTGACCTGAGTGCCAGGCAACAGTGGAGTGTGCATGGAAGCGTTCATGTCGTGGTGTTGAAACACAGACTTTTGCCTGGAACACAAAAGGAATGGATTTGTGCCTGAGCCAAATTATTTGAGGGTATGTGTAGCGTATTTATAAGGATTAGGAGGTATGTAGTATCCTCTTCTCTTTCCTAGAGTTTACCGTGCCCGTGCTTTGTCAGTTGAGAATTGTTGAGGAGGCTACTTACTCATGAGCGTGTGCTGACCAAAAAAGCCTTGCTGGTTTTTGTTGTGGTCTGTTTGTTTGTTTTACTATTCATCTTGAATAAGCATTCAGTGCTTTCAAAACGTTCAGACATGTTTGTTGGGGGAGCCAATAAAACGGGAAGCTTTTGCATGAGGTCATCGTGACTTTTTCATATTAAAAATATTTGAGAGTGGGTATGTATACAACACAGATGAACCCATGTATATGAACTCGGTAACCTCAATAATAACATACTGTCTTTCTGGTTCTGGGAAAATACATTTCTTTAGTTGAGAAAAAGCTTGTCTTTTATCACCTGTAAGGCTATTACCTTCTAAAAATTTTGATAACTTTGCAAGCCCTCAAGTATTGATTGGATATGCCCGTAGGTTCTTTTCTTGATTTAACTTGCACTGGAACTTGTCAACAAGATGCAGCTCATCAGTTGTCCATGAATTTTAGTGCTGTTGAAAGCTTTAGCAGATTAATGATATCAACAGGGTCTTGATTCCTCCATTTCTCAACTGAGCAAACAGAAGCTGTCTGCCCTGGCCTCCCAGTATCTTTCCTGTTACGCTTTGGGAGAAGGGGATGGGCCAGAGGGGACAGTCCCTGCTGAGGACACTGGTCTGTAACCCTGAAGCCCGCCTCACCCCTCCTGGACCCCACCAAAGGAAATATTAAATGTTACTGGTTTGCATCCCTATGTAGTTTTTCTTCTTAGGCTATATTTCTATGGCAGCATTAAAAAAAAATGTTTGGGTTTTGGTATTTGAATTTGTTGTGCATGTAATAAAGAGATGTGGGATCAGTTTGTTGTTCTTTCACTTACTATAGCTCCCGAATGGATCTATATTTCCTTTAGACTTGAGTCTTACCTGCTGGACTGTGCTGAGCAAAAACATGGAGAGTTGTGTTTATCATGAGACCTCCCACAGGGGAGACCAGAGCCTCACTGCCTTTTAAGTTAACTGTGGTCAGAGGAGCAGTTTGTGATGGAGCCTCTGGTGTGTTTCCTAGAGCTACCAATCATGGGACTCAGATTCTCTGAAAACTTGCAGGTAACAAATTAATTAACAGAAAGGACCACCTCAATCCAGTGTATTTTTTCCGACACCAGGACTGTTTTTGTAGTCAGCAGCTGTAGCTCTTTGACGTGCATAAATGTGAAAACAGAAATGGTGCCCATGCATTAAAGGCACCACAGAAGCCATGACTAATATTAATAAGACTCACGTAACAGAGGCTTCTGATGAGGCACTCCTTCTCTCCCCCTTGTTTCCATTCTCTCATAGCATCTGGATGTGGGTAGAGGAGAGGAAAAAGAGGAGAGAGAATGAGACTCCCATATTCACAGAGGAGCCAATCACCATGATTACGTGATACCAGTGACAGAAAAATTAAATTGTAATTCCTGTTTGACCCCCCGCTGTGTCACTTAAAGCAGGTGATGTAATACTAACAGAGATTGCTGATTTACTGATCCCAAGAAGTATGCAGATCCATGATGCCGACTGATTAGAGTTGCCATAGGGAAAAGAATTTGGGAGACACCTATAACTAAAGGGAAAAGAATTTCTAGAAAGAAAAGTAAACACAGAGGTGATAATGTTAGATAAAGGGAAATCACAGGATTCCCTCAGCCGCATCAAATATACACCAAGTATTTTTTTCCCCTTGTAACTATATTTTCATGGCAAAATCCAGTTAGTTTGGTGATCACCATTTTCCTGTCATGTTTGCTTCTTCTTCTTTTTAAAATTGTTTTTATGTTGATAATCAGACCCCAAATATTTGACTGTAAGCACATCCCTTGCAGTCATACTGACACCCTCTGGCACCAGAAAAACTGTCAGAAAAATTTTGAGAAGTCTGGTGGGAAGAAAAGAGAGCAGCGCCAATCATTAATTCAGTAACTCTTCTGATGGCTCTGTCTGACAGCCGGTCTGCTCTGGGTGACTTTTAGGGCATTATAAACAGTAAGTGCAAAGATCTTACTGGCTTGTTGGGTCTTGCTGTCAATTTTCTGCCCCTGGGGATCTCTGGCACAACTGATCAATTTCGGATGCTCACAGCCAGGAAAATTGTGCCCAAGCAGTACCTCTGAAAGAGTGTGATATGCTGTTTTCACTGATAAACCTATTTGATATGTGGTGCCATGTTGATAAAAATGCTACACTGAACCCATTCACTTCCCCATTGTCTGTTGAGTTGATAACCGAATGCTATCTAGGTACCTGTTTTTGTTTTTTGTTGATGCAGTTCTGGAGCTGCTGTTACTGATTTTTATTCTTTCTTCCAATGAGGCTGACATCCATTAAAGTTTGAATAGACTATCAGATTTAAAAACAGAATGGTAGAAATGTTGCCTAGTATTTACTAAGATGTTTGAGAAGATTGTAAACATAAGAGTAGACGAGGTCTTAGAAATGAATTACTAGGTTGAAAGTTCTTGAATGAAAAGACTTTGAATGTGTTGACATTTACATTTATCTAACCTGAAAGGACAGCAAAAAAGCATAGTGCACATAACTCTGTTTTGTGAGGCTCAGCATTTTTGTCCCCGGAGGGTTTTGCTATTTCTTTTTCTGTATACGAGTTCTAAGCCCAACACTTAACCTATCACATGTGTTCAACAAGCAGTTGAATGAGTGGTTACATCGAGAACTTAGACCAGTCACTGTGAAAAAGTTTGAGTTATTTCCTGGAGTGGAATTACTCTTAGCAACACAGCAAAAAGCACGATTCCATCAAATGTTGTTTTAAAAATAGAAAAAAGAATCACCACTGTTTATCAATTTTAATAGCATATATTCTTTCCCGCAAACCAGTTTTTCCTCTTGTTCTATTGGAAATTTAAAAATTATTTAGGTTTCTACTAATCGGTTAATTGATCTTAAATGCTGAGCTATTCTGTTGATTAGAGAATCTCCTTTTTCATGACCTGTCCCACTGTAGTTGACCTTGGGTCTGAATTATTGCACTGGGTAGTCTTTGTTGCTATGAATCTTAGATCAGTGGGGATCTATACATTTGACAATCACCGTATGAAGTAACTTGCTTATGAGGCAATAAATGCCATAATTTTCAAGTTAATTGTGGAGCAGTGCCAAAGAGAGTTGCTTTAAAAATACACAGTGATTGTGAGAGAGACCTGAAAGGGAGCAAAAATGTCTAAAATGTTTTAACTCTTTATTTGGAGGCTTAATACTCTAGTTTATGGAGGCCTTTGATATTTCTTTTTGAACTCTTTCATTCATTGCTTATATTTTTACCTGGAGGTGGTCTCATTTTAGAACCAACTTACTTTATAAATATTTAAGAGCCTACTATGTGCCAGACACTTTCTGGGTATTAGCACAGTGACCAAATCAGACAGTCTCCCTGCCCTCCTCGAGCTTGTATTAAAGTCTGTATTTATTTAGTCCTAATATGATCAGGGAATAGGAAATAAGGTTGAAATGATTAGTTAAAATGAAATCTTTCAGCTGTGAGAAGCTTGTTCCTAAAAATGTCTGTGGTTGGTAAAACTGAGGTTTGCTTGATTGCTTGCACAATAAAACAATGCAGTATAAAATTACACAGGAGCCTTCTTTCTCTCCTCAGCCTCATTCCTCAAAAATAACTTATTTTAAAACATATCTTTCAAATATAAGAAATTATAGGTATGAAGTTTGGTTTCCCTCCTTTTTTGCTTTAATATTTACACACACAACTTCTTTTCTTTCTTTCTTTTTTTTTTAAATTTCAAAGTAAATGGTATTACACTCTAAATCCTGTTCAGTCAATAACAACTTTTTTTTCCCTAGCTGAAATTGACATTTTAATATGATAAAGTAAGTATTCGTACATAATTCTTGGTAATGACTACATGGTATCCAAAGCATGACTTGAGGCTTGGCATAATCTATTTAAATATTACCTGGGTAAAGAGATTTTAGATTGTTTCTGTTTGTCTTTTTTTTTTTCAGTATTGCTAATAGCACTGTGAAAACTGTCTTTGCATAGTAGTAACTTGGCTTTTATTATTGTCATGATTGGCCAACCTTCCACATCAGTTCTTGTATGCTTACTTCATTCTTTCTAATAACTGGGACCCATATTTATTAGATGACTATTTGCTAGGGCTGGTTCACAAAATCATTAAGATTTTCATTCAGCAAATATTTATTAAACAACCTTCATGTGCTAGAAACTGTTCTAGGTGCTTGGGATATTATTGACCAAAAGAGATAAAAGATTCCTCTTGGGGTTTATGGTCTAGTCAGGGAAACAGACAATAAGCAGTTAATGTACTCAAATAAGTGAATTATTTTGTATATTAGAAGGTGGTATGGGGGAGGGGAAGCAATGCAGAGTAACGTCAAGACTGTGGAAATGGGGCATGTTGTAATTTTAAACAGGGTTATCAGGGTAGACCTCTCTGGGAAAGTAGCATTTAAGCAGAAGTTTGAAAGAGTGAAGTGAGGGGCCATGTGTACATCTGGCTGAAGTACAGATGTCCTTTGGCCAAGGTACAAAGCCCTGTGCAAAGGCCCTGAGACAGAAGTGGTACCAGCGTTGTGGCAACAGTGGCTGGAATAGAGAGAGCAGAGGCTAGAAATGTGGCAGGAGAGGTCAAATTGTAAGGGACAGCAGACAGGTCATGCCAAGCAATTTAGATCCTTTTAATTACTTGACTCTGAGTGCAGAGGTAGTCATTGCAGGGTCTTGATTGGGATAATGACATGTCTCAATTAACATAGGAGAAGTCTCACTTTGGCTAATGCATTAAGGATTTATGGAGGGGTGGAAGCAGGGAGCACAGCTAGGAAACTGTTATCGAAATCCTAGTGCAAGATGGTAGTCGTTAGACCAGAGTAGCAGTAGGAGTAAAAGTGGTATAAGAAGTGGCTGGTTGTATTTTGAAAGCATCCCCAAAGCAATTGCCTGATGGCTTAGATGAAGGATGTGAGAATGACTACAAGATTTTGTTTGTTTGTTTGTTTGTTTGTTTAAATGGAGCGCCTTTAAAAGACGGAATTGCTCTTTACTGGATGGGGAGAGCTGGGGCTGTGTCAGAAAGTGAAAAGTGAAAGTGTTAGTCTCTAAGTCGTGCGTGACCCTTTGCAACCCCATGGACTGTAGTCTGTCAAGCTCCTCTGTCCATGGTATTTTCCAGGCAAGAATACTGGAGTGGGTTGCCATTCCCTTTTCCAGGTAGATCTTCCCAACCCAGAGATTGAACCTGGGTCTCCTGCACTGCAGGCGGATTCTTAATGGTCTGGGCCCCACCAGGGAGGCCACGTGGCTGGATCTTCTCTTGTTGTAAGATCTGGAGTTTCATTTTGGACTTACTGAGTTTGAGATGTTTATTATACATGGAAATGGGCTGTCAGGAACTCAATGGGTGAATTCTTGGAGAACATGGCTGTACCATCATCCCGCAGTTGTGGAAAGGTAGAAACAGTGCTGAAAAAGAGTATCTTGCACATACACCTGGGTGCCCAACTGTGAATCCTAATTAAAGCTAAGCTGAAGCTGGCCTCACTGAGTTTAAGAGTGTGTGCATTTTAGGATTCGAAAGTACTTCCAAATTACTCTACCAAAAAGGATTGTATGATTTACATTCCCATCAGTGCATACAGGAGTATTTATTTCGCTTCATCTTTGCCGAAACTTAATATCATTTTATAAAGTTTTGCAACTTCGATAAGTCAAAGACTTTTTATGGGCTTTTACTTTGAGCTCACGTGTCCTCTGATCTCAGAAGCTCTGTCCAGCTCTGGAACACATAGGACTGTTCACTGTTCTGTGAAGGTTTGCACAGTGGTGATGCAGGTCATACTTGGTAGCTTGAGGACTAATTGCTTGAGGACTTAGCTCTCTGGAAGAGGATGCAACATATTCAGCATTGTTCAAGCAGCCAATTAAAGACTAATGGGGAGACAGCTAAGGAGCAGTTTTAAAGTACGTCTCTTTTAAAGGGGGAAGTGTTGAATTATATCTTCCTGAAAAAGAACAGTTCATTCTGACATTTGGACAAGTTTTAGTAGTGAGTGTTGAATTCAAATCATTGACATCACCAAGATAGTTAGAACATTGAGTGAATTGCAGTCTCTTTATTTAAAGTTACACCAAGTCAAATGAGCACCAAGTTAGAAGTTTTGTGACTTCCTTTTACTGATTAAACAAATAGTTGCTATGACACAGCTAAGTTCTAAATACTATGTTAGATCTAGGGGATACAAAGATATATGAAATACAGTCTTTATCCTCATAGAGGGTCCATTGGAGTTGGTGGGGGAAGACACATAGACAACCAGACATTCCAGTGTCCCACGGGCTATAAAAGAATTATGTAAAAGTTCTTGGGGGAATAAAGACACTGGCCTGAATTTTGTCCAGAATTCAGGTCGGGGAATTTTCATGAAAGAAACATTGGTTATGGGTTTGAAGGACAGACGCGATGTATTAGAGATGTGATGTATTAGAGGATGTATGTAGCCAGATGTATTAGAGGAGACATTGCAGAAAGAGGACTCAAGCATGTGCAAATAATGGTGTGAGAGGCTGGTATTTCTAGGAAGCATCAAGTCATTGATTGCTGAATATGCAGTCGTAAGAGCTGTGAGGGACTGGCAAGGGGAGAGACACAGAGGCCCTTGTATGTCCTGCCAAGGAGCCTGGAACTTCTCCTGAGGGCAGTGGGAGGCTTAGAAGAGTTTAGGGTGGGGAATAACATGGTCTTATTTGTATTTTTTGAAAGCCACTCTGGCAGACATCTAAGACAGGGTTCATCAAACTGTGATCCTCAGGCCATTGCCTGTTTTTGTTAAAGATGTTTTACTGGAACACAGTCCTATGTTTATGTATTGTTTATGGCTGCTTTTGTGCTACAGTGACATTGTTGAGTAGTTGAATCAGAAACTGTATGGCCTCCAAAGTCTGAGCTATTCACTATCTGGCCCTTTACAGAAAAAGTTTGTCAACCCTTAATTTATGGGATGAAATTAATGTGGGTGGTGAGGAGTAGACTGGAAACAGAGAAGCTATGGCTGAAGTGAAAACTTAAGGCAAAGGAGGCCAGGGGGAGGGGAGACTCAGGAGGTATTCAGGAGAAAGAACTTAGTGAGTCATGGGATGGGAGGTGTAGAAAGAGGGAGGAGGCCAAGATGGTGTGTGTGGTCCTGGGAAGAGTGATCAGGCTGACCAGAAAGTCATAAGGGGCATCTGAGTGGAAATGTCCAGCTGAATGAGGGATAAATGAGCCTAAGTGTGGTAGAAGCGGGTGTTCAAAATGGTGAGTTTGAACCTGTGTTCAAAGTATCTTGTTATCATGTAAAAGTCCAGAACCATCTAATCCCACTGCCCCATCAAATATCCTATTCTGGAAATGAGTTCTTTCTTTGACATTTTTGATCTTTCTTGGCCAATCAAGGCTTGTCATCATGTCTGTGCCATTCAGGAGGGCTTCTTGGCAGACTGCAGGCTGTCCGTGCTGACTCTCCCTTCTCTGAACCTTTATGTGGATTCAGTGGAAACACTACTGCCTATATGGTCCTTATCTCAAATAATTGTTTCCTGTTTCCCTATCTAAATTGTAAATTCAAGGATACACTCTGTGTCTCTTGCATGTTTATGTGGCTGCTAGGTCTACCATGAAGTCTCAAATTAGGTGTATAAATTTTTATTTCTAATTTACAGAACCCTATAGTCAAATGATGGGACAAAAGCAAACTTACCTTACCTCTAATATCATTCATTCAGTTTTTCAACAAAAATTTATTGAGCACATTGTACACATATGCCAGGCACTCTGCTAGGTATCAGTTCAGTTCAGTCACTCACTCCTGTCCCACTCTTTGAGACCTCCATGAACTGCAGCACGCCAGGCCGCCCTGTCCATCACCAACTCTGGGAGGTTACTCAAACTCATGTCCATTGAGTTGGTGATACCATTCAACCATCTCATCCTCTGTCATCCCCTTCTCCTCCCACCCCCAATCCCTCCCAGCATCAGGGTCTTTTCCAATGAGTCAGTTCTTCCTAATCAGGTGGCCAAAGTATTGGAGTTTCAGTTTCAGCATCAGTCTTAACAATGAATAATCAGAATTGATTTCCTTTAGGATGGACTGGTTGAATCTCCTTGCAGTCCAAGGGACTCTCAAGAGTCTTCTCCAACACCACAGTTCAAAAGCATCAGTTCTTCAGCACTCAGTTTTCTTTATAGTCCAACTCTCACATCCATACCTGACTATTGGAAAAACCATAACTTTGACTAGACAGACCTTTGTTGGTGAAGTAATGTCTCTGCTTTTTAATAAGCTGTCTAGGTTGGTCATAACTTTCCTGCCAAGGAGCAAGTGTCTTTTAATTTCATGGCTGCAGTCACCATCTTCAGTGACTTTGGAGCCCCCCAAAATAAAGTCTGTCACTGCTTCCACTGTTTCCCCATCTATTTGCCATGAAGTGATGGGACCAGATGTCTTGATCTTAGCTTTCTGAATGTTGAGTTTTAAGCCAACTTTTTCATTCTCCTCTTTCACTTTCATCAAGAGGCTCTTTAGTTCTTCTTTGCTTTCTGCCATAAGTGTGGTGTCATCTGCATATCTGAGGTTATTGATATTTCTCTCAGCAATCTTGATTCCAGCTTATGCTTCATCCAGTACACAATTTCTCATAATGTACTCTGCATATAAATTAAATATATTAAAAATAAAGTAAATTAATAAATAAAATAAAAATAAAGCAAGGTGACAATATACAGCCTTGATGTACTTCTTTCCCAATTTGGAACCAGTCTGTTGTTCCATGTCCAGTTCTAACTGTTGCTTCATGACCTGCGTACAGATTTCTCAGGAGGCAGGTCAGTTGGTCTGGTATTTCCATCTCTTTAAGAATTTCCCACAGTTTATTGTGATCTACACAGTCAAAGGCTTTGGCATAGTCAATAAAACAGAAGTAGATACTTTTCTGGAACTCCCTTGCTTTTTTGATGATCCATCGGATGTTGGCAATTTGATCTCTGGTTCCTCTGCCTTTTCTAAATCCAGGTTGAACATCTGGAACTTCACGGTTCACGTACTATTGAAGCCTGGCTTGGAGAATTTTGATCATTACTTTAATAGTGTGTGAGATGAGTGTGCAATTGTGCGGTAGAATGAGCGTTCTTTGGCATTGTCTTTCTTTGGGGTTGGAGTGAAAACTGTGGCCACTGCTGAGTTTTCCAAATTTTCTGGCATATTGAGTGCAACACTTTGACAGTATCATCTTTTAGGATTTTAAATAGTTCAGCTGAAATTCCATTGCCTCCACTAGCTTTGTTCGTAGTGATGCTTCCTAAGGCGCACTTGACTTCGCATTCCAGGATGTCTGGCTCTAGGTGAGAATGATCACACCATCGTGATTATCTGCATGATGAAAATGTTTTTTGTACAGTTCTTCTGTGTATTCTTACCACCTCTTCTTAGTATCTTCTGCTTCTGTTAGGCACCTACCATTTCTGTCCTTTATTGTGCCCATCTTTGCATGAAATGTTCCCTTGGTATCTCTAATTTTCTTGAAGGGATCTCTAGTCTTTCCCATTCTATTATTTTCCTCTATTTCTTTGCATTGATCACTGAGGAAAGCTTTCTTACCTCTCCTTGATATTCTTTGGAACTCTACATTCAAGTTGGTATATCTTTCCTTTTCTCCTTTGCCTTTCGCTTCTTTCCTTTTCTCAGATATTTGTAAGGCCTCCTCAGACAACTGTTTTGCCTTTTTGCATTTCTTTTTCGTGGGGATGGTCTTGATCACTGCCTCCTGTACAATGTCATGAACCTCCAACCATAGTTCTTCAGGCACGCTGTCTATCAGATCTAATCCCTTAGATCTATTTCTCACTTCCACTGGATAAGTCTCAGGGGTTTGAGTTAGGTCATACCTGAATGGTCTAGTGGTTTCTCCTACTTTCTTCAATTTAAGTCTGAATTTGTCAAGAAGGAGTTCATGATTTGAGCCACAGTCAGCTCCCGGTCTTGTTTTTGCTAACTACATAGAGCTTCTCCATCTTTGACTGCAAAGAATATAATCAATCTGATTTCAGTATTGATCATCTGGTGACGTCCATGTGTAGAGTCTCCTTTTGTGTTGTTGCAAGAGGGTGTTTGCTATGACCAGTGTTCTCTTGGGAAAACTCTTTTAGCCTTTGCCGTGCTTCATTCTGTCCTCCATGGCCAAATTTTCCTGTTACTCTAGGTATTTCTTGGCTTCCTACTTTTGCCTTCCAGTTCCCTATAATGAGAAGGACATCTTTCTTTGGTGTTAGTTCTAGAAGGTCTTGTGGGTCTTTATAGAACCGTTCACCTTCAGCTTCTTCAGCATTACTGGTCGGGGCATAGACCTGGATTGGTATTGAATGGTTTGCCTTGAAAACAACCAGAGATCCTTCTGTTGTTTTTAAGATTGCATCCAAGTACTGCATTTCAGACTCTCTTGTTGACTATGATGGCTACTCCATTTCTTCTAAGGGATTCTTGCCCACAGTAGTAGATATAATAATGTTCTTCTGAGTTACATTCACCCATTCCAGTCCATTTTAGTTCGTTGATTCTAAAAATGTCTATGTTCACTCTTGCCATCTCCTGTTTGACCACTTCCAATTTGCTTTGATTCATAGTCCTAACATTCCAGGTTCCTATGCAATATTACTCTTTATAGCATCGGACTTGACTTCCATCACCAGTCACATCCACAACTGGGTATTGTTTTTGCTTTGGCTCCGTCTCTTCATTCTTTCTGGAGTTATTTTCTCCACTGATCTCCCGTAGCATATTGGGCACCTACTGACCTGGGGAGTTCATCTTTCAGTGTCCTGTCTTTTTGCCTTTCCATATTGTTCATGGGGTTCTCAAGGCAAGAATACTGAAGTGATTTGCTAGATATCAAGGATACAATGATTGCCCTCATGAAACTTACACATTTTAATAGAAGATAGAAAAGATGTTACCCTCTATGCTTTTCTAATTCTTAAAAGTATAGAGCATAATATTGCAAGAGAACACTGAGATTGTATTCTTGCTCAGTCGTCTTATTTTACATATTTAAACTGTGCAGGTATAGAATTTGAACTGCCCATTTCAGCAGTAGAGTGATGAGGCTTTCATTTGTGTTGTTCAGATTGAACAGTGTCATTTGATATCCATTCAAGAACATAGCAATTTATTTGTTTTAATGCACTTTTGTATACACGGAGTTGGTTGTTATAATTACTTTGGTGAGTGTCCATTCTGAAGTGTCGGGTTTTGGTTTTGTTTTTTTTTTGTTGTTCTGCTTCCAGACTTGTGTTTTCCTGCAAAAGGTCTGTCATAATGGGGTAAAATTTAGGGAGGAAAGCTTCGCCCTGGTTCCCATTTTATTCTCATGTAAAATGCTGATATCTGTATTCTTGGAAAGTGACATGGAAAATGAAGGAACACGGAGTCTCTGGCAGCTTCCCGTTTCATCATTATAGGAGTTGAAAGCATCAATTTTCATTTCATGCTTTGAATTGCTTGTAATATAGGTTTTTAGCAAGTCTTTGGTAGGCAGATGAGCCAGAGCTCTGGGGCTGTTCATGAAAGGAGCCTCTAAGGAAAGCAAGAGAATATGCTCTCGAGCCCCAGGGAGGGAACCATATGTGTGCTGGGGAATTGAGACACGAGTGTCCCAAAACTGCCAAGCGGAGCTGCTCTGGCTTGCCAGAGACTTCATTTATACTTACTGATTGAGGGCCTCTGTTAGGTCTCTTTGTGTTACGGCAAGTCATGCAAAAAAGTGGGATGGAGAGTGTGGCTAATATTCTAGTGATACTAAGAAAAGCATCAGGGTAAGGAGGGACTTGGGGCCCTAAGATAACTTATTGGGGAATGGCACAAAATGTCAAAAGGAGCTAACCGTGACTTTGACAGCAGAGCACTTACCCAGCAGTAGATGAGGATGGAAGCTCCTGGGGCAGTTGACCAGGTTATTCTTATGGTGCATCTTCCCTAATGGGAAACCAGCAAGCCTTTGGAAAATTACAGCTTTGTGACACTTTCTCTCCTGTAAAGACATACATTAGCAACAGCAGATTTTGTGACATTACAGACTGAGGAGAAATCTGCCTCCCCATCCCAGGAACTCCCCTGCACCACGTTTCTGTATTTTCCAGCATTCAGAGTGAAGGTACTAGAGGGAACTGTTCTACTTGCCAACCAGAGGGAAGGTGTTAAAGGAAAAAAGTCTGTTACTTGCCAGTAGGAAAGTATGTGTGGTCCAACCTTTTCTCTTTAAGAAAATTACTTGTAATTTGAGATGACTATAATCAAGATGAGTTTTCAGCATTGTAATGCATCTGTGAGAGGTGTTTAATTTCTCAATTTAAAAAATCGCAATTTTTTGAAGTGAGCTTTATTCACCTTTCAGAGTTTACTTGCAGTGAAGTTTGCTCTTCTTGCTAAACTATTCTCTGAGTTTTGGTAAATGCATACAATCCTATGACCACCATTTCATTCAAGATACAGAACAGTCTCACCCTGTCTGTCTGCAAAATTCTTTCCTCTTACTCTTTTGTTCTTTGTCTCTTCCCCTATCCCTTGGCAACCACAGCTGTTTTCTGTTCTTAATAATTTTGCCTTTTTCCGAATGTTCTATAAATGGAATCATATAGTATGAAGCTTTTGGATTTAGCTTCTTTGACTTACTAAGAGGATTTCAGGTTCATTCATTTTGTTGCTTCTATCACATTTGTTCATTTTTCTCACTGCATCATATTCCACTTTATGAACATGCCAGGTTTTCAGTTTGCTTGGATAGATACCTAGGAGTGAGATCACTGGTTATGGTGAATATATACAACTGTTTAAGAAACTGCCCAAGTCTTTTGCAAAAAGCTGAACCATTTTGCATATTTCCTTAACAATGTTTAAAAGTTCCAGTTGCTCTGCATCTTCATAGGCAGTTGGTATTGTCAATTGAAAAAAAAAATGTTTCACTCACCTCCAGACTGTTTAATACATAATATGGGGGTATTTCCTTGTGATTTTAACCTGCATTTTCCAAATGATTAAGATACTGAACATGTTTTCATGTGTGTATTTGCCATCAATTTCTTTGGTGAAGACATTTATCCAGTGTCTTTCATCCATTTTGTAAAGTGGAGTTTTTTTCAATTACACCTTTTAAGAGAATGTACAAACTATCACTCAATCCTGCTCATGTTTGGCTTGCCTGATTTTTCTCAATACAAAATAATGCTTTCAAGCATTATTTTTAAACATTTTATTTTTTAAAACTTAGAGTTGATTACAATATTGTATTAGTTTCAAGTGTAAAACAAAGTGGTTAAAGTATATATGTGCATATATGTGAAAAAGGATCTATATATTTAAGGATATATTTATACACATGTATTCTTTAGCATACATTTAGATTCTTTTCCAATATAGGTTATTACAAGATAATGAATATAGTTTCCTGTGTTATACGGTATAAACAGTTTATTTTCAAGCATTAAGCTAATGACAGGAATCAGACAAATCTGGACATCTTGGCTCTGTCACTGACTATCTGATTGACCTTGGCAAGTCATTTGACCTCTGCAGCATTCAGTTACATCATCTGTAAAATGGTCTCAGTGCCTGCTTACTGATGGTTATTAGGACTGAGTGCCATGTAAAGAACATAACACATAGTAGGTATTCACCAAATAACAGTTTTTACAAATCTCAGTGTCACTGACTCAGGTGAACTTAGGTAGGCAGGTCTTTGTTAACCATTGCAGTGTCAGGGCCTAGCATGGTGCCCAGAGCATGAAAGACGTGAAGTGATTGAATGAAGAAATGAGTCAGGGAAAGCATGCCTACTATTTATGCTTAACTCACCGAGAGTATCACGCATACAGTTTTGTGAGACAGTGACGTGAATCTAGGAGTATTTGTTGAGTTGTAGCCCTGTTACATTCTCCATTTATTTTAGTGTATGGTTATTGATATCTTTTTACCCACACACTTCAGATTTATTTTTAGGGAGGCTGAGGGTGGAAGCATTTGGGGTGCTGCATGATTTTCTTTTTCTTCTCTCTACTTTTATATGGTTTCTCAATGGCCAAAGAACCATGACCCATGACTCATTCTTAGGTGTCTCTCCCACTTGAATGGGATACTACCAAATAATTGCAGATAGATCAATGGCTTCCCAGCTTTGCTGAACACTGCTTATCACTCAGCTCTGCTGGAGGTTCCTGCCAGTTTCGTTTTGACTGTTTTCTGGCTAGTGGGTGTATGTAGGCTGGTCTTTGCCTTTTCCAAGAAAGACGGCCAGTAGATAGACTATCTGAGTTCCTGTGTCCTGACCCATTTTGAAGAAATCACTGGTTTTGGCAGGGTGATTTCAGAGCCTCACCAACTCCAGAACTGGTCTGAAAAACCGTTGTTTCAGCTGGTCGCTGCTGAGTCAGCTGTTACAAGTGGGCCTGAATGTCTCATTCTGTAGGCAGAACAATACTGGAGACCAGTCTTCCACCCTCAGAGGAGGCAGTTAACATTAGACCAGTATGTTCTCTTTTGCAGAAGTAACTTTTTTTTAGGTCGTGGTGGATGGAAATAAGGGTGGGAAATGTTTGAGTCTGGATGCTCGGGGATGTGTTAATTATTTTAGGTCCATCGTGCTACAGATTTCACACCACTGTTGCTGTGGAAAGTTCTCCAAATTGAACTATGGGTATTGGGAATGCTGGTGGGAGATAGGTTGCAACTTTCACTAGAGCCTAATTTGGGAGGTATCTGCTCTGCAGGAGTTGGAGTGGAGGATATAAGGACTGGAAGGGATGAGGGGCTAGAGGGGTTGGGTTACATTCCAGGTAAAGGGAACAAACTGGTGCAAAGTTGCCAAGGCAGGAGCCTACCTAATCTGTCTGAGGAGTAGTCAGGGGGCTAGTGTGGCTGGGCCACAATGTGCCAGAGGAGAAAGAATATTAGGATGAAGTCAGGGAGGTGATAGGCAATTGGATCAGAAGGGAATTTCACTTTTACAATATAGGATTTTGAGCAGAGAACTTCAGTGGTCTGACTTAACATTTTTCATTAAATTTTTTTCTCACATACCTTTTCTGGTGTACAGTTCTCTGAGCTTTGATAAGCGCACACAGTCATATGACCACGACCACAGTGAAAGCACAGAGTCGGTCTTCCCATCACTTCAGAAACCTCCCTTGTGCTACTTCTTTGCTAATAACTTAATACTTGAGAGGACAACTCTGGATGCTTTCTGGATTGTAGACTCTGGGAAAGCACCTGAGATGCAGGAAGACCAGTTGGGACGCTTAGGCAGTTATTAAGGTGAGCAGTGATGGAGGGTTGCCTGGAGCAAGTGGGGACTGGTCTTTGCTGAAGGTAGAGGTTTGGTAGGTATAAAAGAAAGAGAGCAGAAAATCATGACATGATTTTTGCCCTGAGCCAAAAGGAAAACTGGTGTCATTTATTGAGATAGGACAAGTTGTAGGTTTGAAGGGGAAGAATATTGTGCAGCTTTGGACATTTTTTATTTCATTAGCTATCCAAGTAGAGATATCAGTCGGAAAGTCAGATGAATTGAAATGCACAAATAATTTTTAGAAACCAGTTTTTTAATATCGTGAACCAGTTGGGGAAAAAAATGTGCAGTTCTTACAGGAACCCACTTGTAAGTCTTTATCATTCAGAAGTTCTTGAGTAATCTGATACCCAGGATTTTTGTATGCACAACTTTTTTATGGTCCTTCAATTCTTTCTCTTTCTTATTTTTTTTCTATTTTTGGCTATGCCGCACTGCATGTAGGAACTTAGTTTCCCAACCAGGGATCAAACCATGCCCCCTGCAGTGGAAGTGGGGCATCTTGTCCCCTGGACCACCAGGGAAGTTCTTCAGTTAATTTCTTTATCTATTCTTTGGTAGATAGACTTACATCCTTTCTGTGCAGAGAATACCACAAAGTTCAATATGATGATAATGGTCCTGGTGTTTGCTTAACTTGTTAATTGAAAACATGACCTGTGTTAGGAGTGAGGAAGAACTCGTTCAGAAGGACTCTTTTTCTTCCACCAAAGATGTTTAACTCCAGGAAGAACTTCCAGTGTTTGACTTTAGGTCACTGTGTATCGACTGACTCATCTCTGGTGCCTTTAGCTGCCAATGTACTTGAGTTGAAGAAGAGAGAACCAAAGGGAAGGCTAAAAATAAAAGCAAGATATGATGTTAGTTGGCAAAGAAAAGTAGAATGAAAAATTCTATATATGGTCTAATCTCAAATTAGATTGAAAGCTCGTATCCACATGTACAGAGTACATTCTGAACAGAATATTCTGAAATAGTACAGCCACTATCTCTCTGTTGTGAAATGATGGGAGAGTTTTATTTCATTTAAGTGTTTTGGGGGGGGATTTCAATAAGTAGATATATTTTTCTTTTTTAAAAAAAATCAGGAAATGTTTATTCAATATTAGATTCAGACCCAGATGAAGGCAGATCAGTGAATGAGACAGGAAGAGGTTTTGCAACTTCAGGGAGCTAATAGCCTTGTGAGATTATTGTAGTTTTATAATTAGAAGAAAGATACACTAATTAATGAAGAAAGAATGTGAGTGAACTTGTCTAGTTTCATTGGCTTTTTTATGCACATGGACTGAGCGAGTTTTTTATGAATCACTCTCTGTCCACGTTTCTTCCTGTGATGGTCTCAAAGGAGTAAGCTGTTGTGACTGTGTGACTCTTGGCTGAATTTCTGAAGCCACTTGTGTAATATGACTTATCTTGTAGTAGTGGGTTGAGGGGTCTCTCTCTCCTTACCATGGTGAGGGTCTACATAAAGCCTGGACATGTAACAGCCTTGGGCTTAAATGATCCTACCACAGGGCAGCAACAAAGATCATACTTCCTTGACAAAAGCTTTAGGGAAAAGTCAAACCTGCTGTCAGCTTCCCAGGCGGCTCAGTGGTAAAGAATCTACCAATACAGGAGATTCAGGAGACACAGGTTCGACCCCTGGGTTGGGAAGATACCCTGGAGGGGGAAATGACAGCCCACTCCAGTATTCTTGCCTGGGAAATCTGTGGACAGAGGAGCCTGGTGGGCTATAATCTATGGGGTTGCAAAGAGTCAGACATGACTGAGCATGCACACACACATACCTGCTTGTCAGTAATATCTAAAATGAGTTACCAGCCTTGCTAAGCAAGCTTCTGCTACCTCATTTGAATAATATCTGGGACTAGTTGAATCTGATCCTCTGTGAGTCCAGAATTTGCACAGTGGTGGTGCTGGACAATGCCCGATTTGAATGTGAAGAACATTCACCTCGTGGATATTTACATGAATGTAATTATCCAACCTCCCTTCTGTTAAGAGATGTCCTGTGCCAAATCCATGCTTTGTTTCAATGACCCAAAAAATGGAGCTGATTTCGGAGAGCTCACAGAGAATACCCATTCTCACTGAGAGACTTAGATCAGGGAGATTTCATTTTCCCCCATGACTGTTTCTCCATTTAGGCTCAAATACATTGAATAGAATTGGCATCCAGCTCTTAGATTAGTTAGTGACTGGCTAGATGCCATGAAGAGGAACAAAGAGGAATAGGAGGGGTTATTTTGTACCTGAGGATTTAAACCTGCAAGACACATTTGCTCTTATCTTCTCTGTACTGGATTTTGTAGCTGGTTGAGTTTTCTTTCCTCCTTTTTTTCTCTCCTCTTGTGTGAAAATGTTGATATGGTGACTTTCTTCTAATTTTATCAAATACAGTATGTCCAGAAACAAAACAGAACCATGTTTCCGTGTGTGATTCCTGGCAGAAATGGTGCGATTTCATCTCAGGATAAAACTGTGAATTTGTGGGAAGCAATATGGTACGGGTACTTAGGGAAAGCAAAAGGAATACAGAGCCTGGCTGCCAGTCGCCTTTGTCTTGGTGACTGGAGGAAATCACTTGTGATTTGTAGGAGCTGAGGCCCCTGAGGATAGAGTCGGTCAATGAGCAGGCAAGCCGGGCAAGGCCAAGGCGCAGGCAGTATTATGTTTCCAGTAGAGCCACATCATTTATGCATTCACATTGCACAAGTGTGTTTGTGTTTGTGTGCATGTGAGAGAGAGAAAGAGAAAAAGACAGAAATGGAGAGAAAGAGGCACAGAGGGAAAGAAAGAACACAAATGAAAACACATATGGACAGAAGAGCATAATTGGATCCAGCTGCCTTGGAGGCTGTGCCTGGAGTCGGGGTGACACGGAAGACGGGATTCTGTTGGTCTCAGTTCTCAGGAACCTCACACAGCATCAGCACCTCTTGAGCTGAGTGTGACAGTGCTAAAGACACATTTTGTATATGGCAAGGCTCTTTAAATATAAGCCAACATCTTCATGCAGAGTTTATCTGGAGAAACAGTAAGCTGTTCCAACCCTGGCGACAAATGGACTGGGTTGAATGTGTTGAGAATAGAATATTTTATTTCACAGACAGTCTAAGGGATTTTTTAAGGTCAATTTTGACTGTCAAGCAGAGCTGGGGTTGCTGCTAAGTCTCTTTAGTCGTGTCCAACTCTGTGTGACCCCATAAACGGCAGCCCACCAGGCTCCCCCGTCCCTGGGATTCTCCAGGCAAGAACACTGGAGTGGGTTGCCATTTCCTTCTCCAATCCATGAAAGGGAAAAGGGAAAGTGAAGTCTCTCAGTCGTGTCTGACTCTTCACGACCCCATGGACTGCAGCCTACCAGGCTCCTCCGCCCATGGGATTTTCCAGGCAAGAGTACTGGAGTGGGTTGCTGGTGCCTTCTCCGAGCTGGGGTTAGGTGAAGCCAATGAGGCACTCACCTTCAGCACAAAGTTAATGCAGATTCTAAAAAAAACTTCATAATCATGAGAAATAATATTTTTTAAAAGTCAAAAAATTTTTTAAATAAATGTAGGATCGGTGTAACTATTTTTTTCCTTTTGCCTCAGGCTTCAATACGACTCAGCATGGCACTATTAACTGATTTCGTCTTTATTTATAACTGATGCCTGGCTCATCAGGGATTTGTTTGCATTAGTTTTGATTTTAAAAAATGTTGCATAAAAATAACTATTTCTCCCAGTTACTGAATTCTGGGGGTAGTTCAGTGAAATTTGCACTCAAGTGATGTGGTTTAGTTGTTTCACTCTAGTCCAGCTCTGTTCATGTCATTTGCACTAGTTTTTAACTTTGGAAGTCCTGAGTGAAAAATGATTCCAAGGGACAAATAAAGCACTCAGGGTGACTATCTTCAAGAACTTCAATATTTATAGAATATTATCTATGTATATGAGTTGAAGTCTTTTTTATATGCCATGATTTGGGAAAGGCTATTTACACTTCATTTATTTAGTAGCTATTTATTCAGCACTTAGTATGTGCTTGGTACTATTTTAGGTGCTGAAGTTACAGTGATACACCAATTAGACAAAATGTCAGTATTTGTAGAGCTCACATCCCATTGGTAACCATACATTATCTCCAGTTTTCACAACTCTGTAATATAGATATCAGTTTCACCATTTCATAGGTGAGAAAAATGATGCTCAAAAATAACTCTAGCTGCAAATAACTATGGCTTTGTCTAGTACAGAATTTAGTGTTGTAAGGATTCAGAGAAAGCCATAGTTACTATGATATGGGCTTAGCCAATAGGAAACTTCTGGAATGAGTCTTATATTGGTTCTTAAAGGAGAACATTATGGAAACGTATTTAAATGCAAGACTGAATATCGGCAATAATACCAAGCCCATTGCCCTTGATTTTGGTAAAAGCAATACATGGCACAGTGAAAGCCAGGCAAGAAAATAAAGATAGAAATGTATTTACCTACCTTAATCCCTTGCCTGGAGAATTCTATGGGTGGAGGAGCCTGGTAGGTCCATGGAATTGCAAAGAGTTGGACACGACTGAGCAACTTCACCTCACCTCACCTCAATCAGCAGTACGCTCTAGACATCTGGAGTGGCATGAGGGTTAACCTTCTGTACCAGCTCCAGGCTGTTAGAACTGGAATCCTTTATCCAGGCTTAGAGAGGAAGAGTATCGTGATTGGTTAGTAATATCTCCATGGATCACCACTAGTTTTATGCTAGTATGTTACATACATTATGCACTATGTTGATTATCCTAGTGTCTTAAGGTGAATTTCCAGATTGTCAGTGTTGGGATGCGTCAAAATTATTGTTGAATGGGTTATTAATAATTGTCACTGTATAGGAGAGTTTGTCCATTTCTACGAAAAGGTATAGTGGGGTTTTGATTGTGATTACACTGACTATACAGTGATCAATTTAGGGGAGAATTGACATTTTAAAAACACTTGATTGTGAAAGGAATACTTCTTTTAAAATATTTCACAGTAAATTTTTTTTTCACAGTAAATTTTTATAGCATTTATATAGGTCATTCAAATTTGTAGTCAGTTATCCCTGAGTATTTTTTATTTTTAATGCTATTATAAGTATGATTTTAAATATTCAGTTTCTGATTACCAATGACAAGTATAGGTATACTTTATTGCTATAACGTGCCCCAAACAAATTTTTTGGTTTCCCAATATGTATTTCTTTTTCTTTATGAGCAAAATGTGTGAACCCAAAGTGAAATTCATAGTAACTCCTGGGAAATTCTTTGGGGAATGTGTAAGTGGGAGAGAAATCATCTGGGTTTAGGTGAGAGATCCTTCCTAGAACTGTTGAACAAATCAAGTGTTTCTATGATCTGGTTGCTCTTTTGGGAAGAAAATAGTGTAGGTAGGCATGGGTTTTTATAACTAGACGGATCTGACCTTGAATCTCCATCCTGTTAACTGACATGCCTGTGGGCTTTTACTTTTTCTCTTTTTAAAATGGGCATAATATCTACCAGGCAGTATCGTTATAATGATACAGGGTACTTTATAGAACATAGAACATTTTAAATAAATGGTTATAAACGGTCATCTCTACTACCACTGTTGTTGCTGGTCTGTTTATAGGATCAAAGAAACACAAGGTCTCTTTCAAGTCTAACTTTACACTCAGTGCCTACATAATCTTCATGTTTGACAGGTGATCTCCTGCTTCTGCTTAACTACTTTGAAGGATAGATGTTTATGACCTTGTGATCTTTTCATTCTTCTGCTGCAGTGGCCAGCAGTGTCTACCTGATTGGTTGTCCAGTCTCCCCTCATATTGTGCCACACATCATGGGCTAGCAACACTGGTTTTCTTTCTGTCCCTCTAATATCTTTAGTTTGTCTTTAGCTTGAGATGGTTACATTACCTGCTGTCTTAGCCTAGGATATAAATCCAGGTTGCCTCACTAAAAGTCAGGTGATCTTCGACCATCCTTTGACTTCTTTGGGTCTTAATTTAATTATCCATGAAAATGGGATAGTAGGGTTGCCCTCCTTGTTGAGTGGTATTGATGAAATATAACTTGTAAAATATTGAGAACTAATGGTGCTTGACACACACTTTAAGTGTTGAGTATTATCAACCAGTCTGATCTGCCTCATTCTCATTAGTCACAAGTTAGTAGGGTTAGTTCCTCCCATGTTTTTCACATGACTTCTCTATTAAAGGATAAATCCTTCCTGTCCCTGTCTCCTAAATGCCCTACCCCCATTGGGATATATGTGGTATATACATACAGAATGGGTAGCCTTTCCCTTCTCCAGGGGTTTTTCCCAACCCAAGGAATCAAATCTGGGTCTCCCACATTGCAGGCAGATTATTTACCATCCTAGCCACCAGGGAGATCCCATATATATGAACACAATGTACCAACTTGGGGGGGAGTTGGGAGGGGACATTTAGTAAAGTATACAAATATATGGATATATTTGTCTGACTGACCAAGTGATTTTAAACCTTTTAAAATGCAGCAAATTATCAACACTATCTTGGAGCTATTTTTGATCAGCATGCCATTTGTGTTTTCATCATAGATAAGCACACATCACCGAATGGGACAGAGTCAAATATGGAATTTGTTTACATCTCTCAAAATTGAGCCATCAGTCAGTACTCTTTGTCTAGTTACTTTTGGCTCCTCCCTTGTCAAGGATGTCATAGTCAGACCCTACCAAATGGCTAAGGTCCCGATGCACTTTGCTATATTCTTTGACCTATACTCTGTAATAACGAACCCTAAGAATTATTGAAAGAAGCTGACTGGTTATGGTCTTCCCTTGCTAATCCCCTGGCTATATCATTATGTACTTTTGAAGGGTGCATTTTTTTTTAAAGTAGCCTTTACAAATTATTTACTTATTTATGGCTGTGCTGGGTCTTCAGTGCGGTGCATGGGCTTTTTCCAGTTGCCGTGTGTGGGCTTCTCATGGCAAGGCTTCTCTTGTTGTGGAGGACAGGCTCCAGTCTGCCGCAGGCTCCCAGGCTCTAGAGCACAGGTTCAGTAGTTGTGGCACATGGGCTTAGTTGCTCTGAGGCATGTAGAAACCTCCTAGACCAGGGAACTGGACCTGCGTCCCCTGCATTGGCAAGCAGATTCCCACTGTACCGCCAGGGGAATGCTTGGATACATTTCACAAATTTATGAAACAGAAAGGTCTGTTTAAGAAAGTCTTCTGAAAATTTCATCTAAGGATTCGTCTGAAGATCATCTGGACACTTTTTAAGAATAACACTATACAACTTCCTTTTAGTGGTAGGCCTCTATCACATGTGTTCATGATGTTTAAAATCATTTAAAGAACACTTGTTTTCTTCTGCATTTTCCATGGTACAAAATTTGAGAAATGGTTTCTTATATATATATATTTGTATTGCTCAATAGAAAAGTTATACGAAATAATTCACACATAGTTGAGTAATGGGGGGAAGTGCACCTTAATTTCAACCACTGCAATTTTTAAAATGGAATTTTCCAACCAATTAATGCCTAATGTGGGCAGGTGCATTTGGGTTTTTCATTTGCTGGAACATATTTCATGCTTAAAATTTTAATGAAAAACAATAAAAAGCAAACTGGTTTATAGGTTTCTGGAAAAAGAGATGACTTTTCTGTCTGCCCTCTTCAAGGTAAAAATATGAAAATAGTAAATATACCTGATTTTAAAAAACACTTGAGGCCATTTTCTACAGATACAGTGGCAAAACTGAATATGTTATACTGTAATTGACAGTTTGCTTTGGTTTCCTTTTTTTTGGTATATATTTCTTTTGAATCGTTAAATTTTAAAAAGACCCCAAACCACTTGACAGCTAAAGGTTGAGGGATGCAGTGGAAAGAAAAAAAAAATTGTTTCATCTGTATTCATTGCTTATTCTGTTTTCTATTTTTAACTTGATTTTTCCCCTATAAAGAAGATAGACTATTAAATAAATCTAGATATACCCAACACCTTGTTTTTGTAGTTATCAACTCTTGGCAAATCTTGTCTCATCTATATACCTATATCCCCTGACACTGAATTAATTTGGAGCAAATTTTGGACATTGAATAATTTCATTTGTTCAGTTCAGTTCAGTTCAGTTGCTCAGTCATGTCGGACTCTTTGCGACCCCATGGACTGCACATGCCAGGCCTCCCTGTCCATTACCAACTTCCGGAGTTTACTCAAAATCATGTCCATTGAGTCGGTGATGCCATCCAACCGTCTCATCCTCTGTCATCCCCTTCTCCTCCCACCCCCAATCCCTCCCAGCATCAGGGTCTTTTCCAGTGAGTCAGTTCTTCACATCAGGTGGCCAAAGTATTAGAGTTTCAGCTTCAGCATCAGTCCTTCCAATGAATATTTAGGACTGATTTCCTTTAGGATGGACTGGTTGGATCTCCTTGCAGTCCAAGGGACTCTCAAGAGTCTTCTCCAACACCACAGTTCAAAACCATCAATTCTTCAGCCCTCAGCTTTCTTTATAGTCCAGCACTCACATCCATACATGACTACTGGAAAAACCATAACTTTGTCTAGACAGACCTTTGTTGGCAAATAATGTCTCTACTTTTTAATATACTGTTTAGATTGGTCATAACTTTCCTTCCAAGGAGTAAGCGTCTTTTAATTTCATGGCTGCAGTCACCATCTGCAGTGATTTTAGAACCCCCCAAAATAAAGTCTCTCACTGTTTCCACTGTTTCCCCATCTATTTGCCATGAAGTGATGGGACCAGATGCCATGATCTTAGCTTTCTGAATGTTGAGTTTTAAGCCAACTT
Source organism: Muntiacus reevesi (assembly GCF_963930625.1). Taxonomy (NCBI): domain Eukaryota; kingdom Metazoa; phylum Chordata; class Mammalia; order Artiodactyla; family Cervidae; genus Muntiacus; species Muntiacus reevesi. Next base: position 94,357,259 of record NC_089252.1, read on the forward strand.
TTTCACTCTCCTCCTTCACTTTCATCAAGAGGCTCTTTAGTTCTTCTTTGCTTTCTGCCATAAGTGTGGTGTCATCTGCATATCTGAGGTTATTGATGTTTCTCCCAGTAGTCTTGATTCCAGCTTGTGCCTCATCCAGCCCAGCATTTCTCATGAGATACTCTGCATATAAATTAAATAAACAGGGTGACAGTTTACAGCCTTGACATACTCATTTCCCTATTTGGAACCAGTCCGTTGTTCCATGTCCAGTTCTAACTGTTGCTTCATGACCTGCATACAGATTTCTCCAGAGGTAGGTCAGGTGGTCTGGTATTTACATCTCTTTAAGAATTTTCCACAGTTTATTGTGATCCACACAGTCAAAGACTTTGGCATAGTCAATAAAGCAGAAGTAGATGCTTTTCTGGAACTCCCTTGCTTTTTCGATGATCCAGCGGATGCTGGCAATTTGATCTCTGGTTCCTCTGCCTTTTCTAAATCCAAGTTGAACATCTGGAGCTTCACGGTTCACATACTGTTGAAGCCTGGCTTGGATAATTTTGATCATTACTTTACTGGTGTGTGAGATGAGTGTGCAATTGTGCGGTAGTATGAGCATTCTTTGGCATTGCCTTTCTTTGGAATTGAAATGAAAACTGACCTATTCCAGTCCTGTGGTCACTGCTGAATTTTCCAAATTTTCTGGCATATTGAGTGCAGCACTTTGACAGCCTCATCTTTTAGGATTTTAATGGCTCAGCTGAAATTCCATTGCCTCCACTAGCTTTGTTCGTAGTGATGCTTCCTAAGGCCCATTAGACTTTGCATTCCAGGATGTCTGGCTCTAGGTGAGTGATCACACCATTGTGATTATCTGGGTCGTGAAGATGTTTTTTTGAATAGTTCTTCTGTGTATTCTTGCCACCTCTTCTTAGTATCTTCTGCTTCTGTTAGGTCCCTACAATTTCTGTCCTTTATTGTGCCCATCTTTGCATGAAATGTTCCCTTGGTATCTCTAATTTTCTTGAAGAGATCTCCAGTCTTTCCCATTCTATTGTTTTCCTCTAATTCTTTGCATTTATCACTGAGTAAAGCATTCTTATCTCTTCTTGGTATTCTTTAGAACTCTGTATTCAAATGGGTATATCTTTCCTTTTCTCCTTTGCCTTTATCTTCTCTTCTTTTCTCAGCAATTTGTAAGGTCTCCTCAGACAACCATTTTGCCTTTTTGCATTTCTTTTTCATGGGGATGGTCTTGATCACTGCCTCCTGTACAATGTCATGAACCTCCAACCATAGTTCTTCAGGCACGCTGTCTATCAGATCTAATCCCTTAGATCTATTTCTCACTTCCACTGGATAAGTCTCAGGGGTTTGAGTTAGGTCATACCTGAATGGTCTAGTGGTTTCTCCTACTTTCTTCAATTTAAGTCTGAATTTGTCAAGAAGGAGTTCATGATTTGAGCCACAGTCAGCTCCCGGTCTTGTTTTTGCTAACTACATAGAGCTTCTCCATCTTTGACTGCAAAGAATATAATCAATCTGATTTCAGTATTGATCATCTGGTGACGTCCATGTGTAGAGTCTCCTTTTGTGTTGTTGCAAGAGGGTGTTTGCTATGACCAGTGTTCTCTTGGGAAAACTCTTTTAGCCTTTGCCGTGCTTCATTCTGTCCTCCATGGCCAAATTTGCCTGTTACTCCAGGTATTTCTTGGCTTCCTACTTTTGCATTCCAGTTCCCTATAATGAGAAGGACATCTTTTTTTGGTGTTAGTTCTAGAAGGTCTTGTGGGTCTTCATAGAACCGTTCACCTTCAGCTTCTTCAGCATTACTGGTGGATTACTGTGATATTGAATGGTTTGCCTTGAAAACAACCAGAGATCCTTCTGTTGTTTTTAAGATTGCATCCAAGTACTGCATTTCAGACTCTTTTGTTGACTATAATGGCTACTCCATTTCTTCTAAGGGATTCTTGCCCACAGTAGTAGATATAATGGTCTTCTGAGTTACATTCACCCATTCCAGTCCATTTTAGTTCGTTGATTCTAAAAATGTCTATGTTTACTCTTGCCATCTCCTGTTTGACCACTTCCAATTTTCCTTGATTCATAGACCTATCATTCCAGGTTCCTATGCAATATTGCTCTTTACAGCATCGGACTTTACTTCCGTCATCAGTCACATCCACAACTGGGTATTGTTTTTGCTTTGGCTCCATCTCTTCATTCTTTCTGGAGTTATTTCTCCACTGATCTCCAGTAGCATATTGGGCATGTACCGACCTGGGGAGTTCATCTTTCAGTGTCCTATCTTTTTGTCTTTCCATATTGTTCATGGGGTTCTCAAGGCAAGAATTTTTAAGTGGTTTACAAATTTCATTTGTAAATATTTCAGTGCATTTGATCTGATGATCATAGACTTTACAGATAGTGGACTTTTCTTGATGTTTGGTATTCTTTTTTAGTACAGTATTAAATTTCTAATCAGCTTATAATTTTTTTCTTTCATCATTGTATTTTAATGTGATCAGGTTAAACATGTATTCCTTTAAAAAGTTTTGTAGAAATGAAAGAAGCTTACTTATGTGTTGAGGAAAAGTGTTGCCTCTCACCTTCCTTCTCATGCTGCAAATTCCTCAATTGCCTCATCCTTACTGAGTATTTCAGTAAAAATAGTGTAAGACTCAGCAATCAGCAGATAATGTTCTCTTGAAAATTATTAATCTTAGATCATCAAAAGAAAATGTCCTGAGAAGATTTATACCAAAATAATGAGCATGGTTATTTCTTAGTTGTGCAAGGAGTTATATTTTCTTATCCTCATTTTTGATTGTACAATGCACATATATTCATTTTTGTAAATGAGTAAGGTTTTTTAACATTTAAAATTATAGCTAAATATACATAACAAAATTTAACATTTGGACTATTTTAAAATGTGCAGTTCATTTTTGTGAAGTACATTTACACTCTTACACAACCACTACCATCATCCATCTCCAGATCTTTTTCATCCTCTCAAACTGAAACTGTGTGATCACTAAAGTATAATTTCCTATCCCTTCCTTTCCTCAGCAGATGGTAACCATGTTTCTTCTTTGTTTTTTGATAAATTTAATTAGTCAAGATATCTCATATAAGTGAAATTATATATTAGTATCTGGCTTATTTCACTGAACGTGTCTTCAGAGTTCATCCTTTGATGTGTATCACATTTTAAAATTTAAAAAAAGATTTTTACAGTCACCCTTTAATTGTGCCCTTTGTTTTATAGGTGCAGAACCCGTTTTACAGTCATGTTTTAGCTAAACCTCCAGAAAACTTGAAGGTGAACGGGGGTCACAGGACTCTTTTTGTAGATGCAGAAACTGAGATTCCGAAAGCCCATATATAGGCTTGCAAGGAGCACGTGGTGTTCATATCCGCAGACAGACCTTGGGACTCTGGGTCTTGGATTCTGACATTGGTATACTTATTCTGTATTTGAATCACATGGTGAAAGGCCCACCAATGCCAAGAAGTTAACATAAATCAACATTTCATCTTCTTTATTTTAATGGCTTTACTGGCCCTGTGGGTGGGACAGTTCCATTGTGTGACGTTGTCTCAGGTATCAGAGACCATTTCACATCTCTGCCTCTGCACAGCACCCATCTCTTATTGTATGGCAACCAAAATCACATCCATGCATTTTCTAAAAGTTTCCTGGTAAAGAGGGGGTAGTTATGGTGGTGGTAGGCATTACCCTCTGTCAGATATATAGGGTCTGAGATATGCAAACCACTTTACATTCATTTCCCATGGTTAAACAAAAAATAATATGGAAATTGCCCAGAAGTGAAAAATCAAGGATTGCTATTATTATATAATACACAGTAATAAAGAATCTACCTGCAGTGCGAGAGACACATGTTCGATCCCGGGGTCAAGAAGATCCCCTGGAGAAGGAAACGGCAATTTGCTCTACTATTCTTACCTGGAGCATCCCATGAATAGAGGAGCCTGGTGGGCTACAGTCCATGGGGTTGCAAGAGAGTTGAATGTGACTTCGTGACTGAGCACACACAACAAAATGTTGCCTAACATAAAATGAGTCTACCCAAACGAAATCTTCTTTCGAATACACATCACACTGACGTTCCTTCAGGTGGGATGGCCTATCACAGGGCCTTTGGTCTCAGTGGGTGTCTGCAGTGGGCCATTAGTCACTTTGGAGAAGGAAAAGATCTTTGTGTTACCAGTGCCCAGAGAGGACATCACCATGAGTTGACTTTGATTTTTGGCTCTCAACAGAGGGAGATTGACAATCTCTGCTCAGAGGCTGGACCTTCTAGTAATGGGAGAGTGAAGGGCTGCATTCATCCCTGCAGAGAGACTGAATATCATTGAGCTATGGAAGCTCAGGGCTTTTCATCTTTAGTGGATCCCAGTATATTGGTCTTTGTTGTAGGTCTCACACATGCTTTCTTACTTTCATCCATTTAGTTTTAGGCTTTATACTGGACTGGACAAGATTCTCTGGATACACCCAGAATATTATAAATATAATATATGGATATCTTAGGGTGCTGTGGCTGGAACTGAAACTAAGCACCATCATTCATACACACAAAGCACTCTGCATGCCCCGTGTTGGGAACTCTTGCCATAACTAAATGAAATGGGCTGTGCAGGTTGACGACAGGGAGGGTAGGGAATTTGAGAAACTAGGGCACATAAAGGGTATATTCTCCTCTGCTCCAACCTCCATGCCAGGCACAGTACAGGCCCCAAGCAGTCACATCTTCTCCATTTTTTAAGGCAAGCTAGAAATGTGGATTTTTTTTTTTTCTATGTTTTCTCCCAGTTTTTAAATTTATTTTTAACCTTTTACTTGGACAATAATTACTTTACAATCTTGTGATGGTTTCTGCTATGTATCAGCATGAATCAGCCATGGGTATTCATATGTGCCCTCCCTCGTAAACCTCCCTCCCACCTGCCTCCCCGTCCCACTCCTCTAGGTTGTCACAGACCGCTGGCTTTGGGTTCCCTGTGTCATATAGCAAATTCCCACTGGCTATCTACTTTAGCTGTGGTAATGTATATGTGTCAGTGCTACTCTCTTAAATCATTCCATCTTCTCTCTCTCTCCCGAGCTGTGTCTGAGAGTCTGTTCTCTGTGTCTACATCTTCATTGCTGCTCTGTAGATAGGGTCATCAGTACTGTCTGTTGGCAGTATTCTTAATTGTGCTAAAACACATATAAAACTTACCTTCTCACACAGCTTTAAGTGTACAGTTCAGTTGCAGGACATGCGCACTGTTGTGCAGCCAGTCTCCAGAACTTTCTTTTCCTTGTGAACCTGAAAGTGTGCCCATTAAACAACTCCCCGATGCCCCTCCCCCAGCTCTGACAACCATCCTCCTACTTTCCACCTCCAAGAGTTTGACTGCTTTAGGGGCCTCATATAAATGTGTGTGTGTGTGTGTGTGTATGTGTGGCTGTACCACATAGAATATAGTGTCTTAGTTCCCTGACCAAGGGACAAACTTGAGCCTCCTGCATTGGACTCATGTAGTCTTAAGCACTGGACCTCCAGGGAAGTCCTCTCTAATAAGTGGAATCATAGACAGTGCTTGCTTTTTGTGATGGGCTTGTTTCACTTAGCATAATGTCTTCAAGCTTCCATCTATGTTGTAGCATGTGTCAGAACTTCCTTTTTAAGGCTGAATAATATTCCTTTGTATGTATAGGCCACTTTTTATTTACCCATTCATCTATTGATCAGTACTTGGATTGGTCAGCAACTAATTTATCAAAGGAATTGGAAGCACAGTGTGACAGAAAAAATTCCCAGGTGTCTGGATTTAGCACATGGGCTGCCATTTGCATCAGCTGCCCTACACGGATAATAAAATTACACATGGACGTTTTTATGCACTCATTGCTATCGGTCACAGAAACCTTGAAGGTGCAGAGGATAAAGTAACCCCGGAAATCACACTAATGGGTCAGGCCTCCATCTACTTAAAGACTTGATTTGTTCTGTAAGTGAAATTTATGGAGCATTATCAGAGACTTTTCAGGACACCCTGCACTTACATTTAATACTTAATGTGGTTAAAGTCCTAAAGCAAACTTGGCAGCAGTTCTCTGGGAACCAACATACAGCACCTTGCATGGAGCTTAGCTCAACAGCCGGCACTAGCAAGCGCAGGATGAATGAATAAATTTCAGACCCAAGTTGCACTTTGTCCCTATTATCTGGTATGCTGCTAGAGAAATGAAATCTTTTGCTAAAGCAGCCAACCTGAGCACAGCCTGAGGGCTAATCAAGTGAAAGCTTCCTGCCCCTGTGCAGTGGCTGCCTGGCTCGGAGTTTCACAAAGATGTCTCCTTTCTGTACCTTGATTTGCTTATGGTTAAGGACTGATGACAGACCATACTGCACGTCACCTGGATTCCTTGGATGTATATAACAAGGCCTCTTTAAGCTCATGTGAACAACAAAACAAAATCCCCAAATACATGTTTCCCAGTCAGTTATTATTTTAATTTCATTGCCACAAAGCTTGACTTATAAACTGGAGAAGATGAGGTAATGAGCCGCGGAGACAGTTCCTGCTTCTCTCCCAATATGAACAGTGCCCATGATTTACTCAGAGGTGTGAAGAATTTATGAACAGTCGGTCTTAAAGTAGTGGCTTGGCTCTGTAGCAGTCCTCCATGTCACTTGCCCCTCTGGTTGGGTCCTTCCCCTGGTAAACATGTTCCCTTAGGACCGGACTTTTTAAGGTTTCTGTGTTGGTACTGACATGGATGCTGACAACAGGATTTATGTGCGAAGATTCCTTTGAAGGAAACACTGAGTGACTAAGAGAGATTTACTAGAGACCTGTTCAGCCTCTGTTAAGTGTGAATATCACCTGCCTGTGGGGTACGTGATAGCAGCATATGAGGAGTGCCTGCAGCTTCCATTCTCTTTTTCTTTCCTTATTTGATTTGATGAAATGGCAATGGACACAGTTATAAGGCTTTCCATCAAATACTTTGGACATCAGTTTTTAAAGTTTAATTAATTAACTAATTTTTGGCTGCTCTGGGTTTTCGTTGCTGTGTGTAGCCTTTGTGGATCATGGGCTTTCGTCACTTGGGCTTCAGCAGTTGCATTGTGTGGGCTCTAGAGTATAGGCTCAGTAATTATGGGACAGGGGCTTAGTTGCTCCATGGCATGTGGGGTCTTTCTAGACTAGGGATTGAACCACATCCTCTGCATTGGCAGGCGAATTCTTCACCACTGACCACTGGGGAAGTCCCAAACGTTAATTTTTGTAAAAGTTGCTTTTTCTACCAAATGCTTAGGACATTATTTTTTTTAACTATTAGTAGCTCTCCTTCCATAGTATCATTTGGGGGGGGGGGGGGCATTTCTTTTCATCCTTCACAGGGTCAGAGTAGTTATCAAGGGAAGAAGAATGGCTCCAAATTTAGACTTTTGACATCATCTGCAAATGAAGGGTGACATAGAATCATATAGATATATTCACAGGATTTTAACTAGTATTGTTGTTGTTTAGTTACTAAGTCATGGCCAACTCTTATGACCCCATGGACTAAAACCCACCAGACTTCTCTGCCATGGGATTTTCCAGACAAGAATACCTAAGTGGGTTGCCATTCCCTTCTCCAGGAGATCTTCCCAACCCAAGGATCGAACCTATGTCTCCTGCATTGGCAGATGGATTCTTTACCACTTAGCCACCAGGGAAGCTGTTAGTCTATGTTAAATCACAATTTTTATAAGAATTTCTGGGTGTTTGTACAAAAGGCCTCAAAAAACCAGAAGCTTCCTGGGCCACTTCTGACATGGAAGAGGCCCTGTTGATTTTGCCTACTTTTAGAGAAGTACTACTAATTAAAACTGTATTGTACCTTGGATTGCTTTTTGCCAAATGCCTAAACTCATGAGCAGAAGCATGTGCTTCATGTTGCAAAGCAAACAAACAAAACGTCAGTAGTATTGACTTGGGAAAACTGACCTTTATGTTAACATCTCATGTTAGCCAAAGCCTTAAGAAACTCTGAAAACAAATGTCCTCAGGTTATGAGTATGAAGTGTGTACTTCTGCTTTTTCTACCATTTGCAGTTCATGTAACTATCACAGATCATTTGTGTTAATTGTGGAAAGAAAAGACAGATAAACAAAAGGGGGAGACAAAAATCATCCAAATCCTATTGCTTAGGCATTGTTAATATCTTCATGTTGATTTCCTTCCTATCTTTTTTCTGTGAGTATATAGATGAAGTTTGTAGATGTGTAACATGTGTACATATGTTAACCAGACTTGCTTTTTATCCTTTTTTCCTACTTCAGATGTTGTGCCATTTTTCTCTTCCAGTTCCTATACCTGCCACTTAAGTGGTAAAAGCTCTTTCTGAGTCCATTGAGTGGTGGGTTTTTCCTTAGCTGCTACTTGGTACCTGCTTAGGGGCATGTAGATTGCGGCATAAATATTTCTTAATAAGAGTAGTTCTACCCAAACTGAACCATGTTGTTTAGCTGAAGAGGGTTAGAATCTGAGATACTAAACCAACCAAAACACTTTGACTTAACAATCATGAGTGCAGATGGCCACTGCATATTTTTATTTTAAACTTCTCCTGCAGTTCTGCTCTTACAGTCTTCTACAGTCTTATGAAATACTTGCCCATTACTGTGCCTGCGTATTTTCTAATTAGTACAGACATGCTAGATTTGGCTACATACTGTGGGTTCACAGCAAGGAATATGATAGGCCATTGATAAGAATAATAGAGTTAGTCTGTATCTGATACAGGCCACAGCATTTGGTAATGAGAAGTAAAGAGAAAAGGTGTCTTAAATCATGTACACTTCTTTTCTCTTGCTTTTGATCACTAGAACTGTGTTTAATCGTTTCATGAATTGCTTGTACATTCATGTGTGTGTGTGTGTGTGTGTGTGTGTGTGTGTGAGTTGCTCAGTTATGTCTAACTCTTTGCGACCCCATGGACTGTAACCCACCAGGCTTCTCTGTCCATGGAGTTCTCCAGGCAAGAATCCTGGAGTGGGTTTCCATGCCCTTCTGCAGGGGATCTTTCTGGCCCAGGGATTGAACCTGGGCCTCCTGCATTGCTGGCAGATTCTTTACTGTCTGAGCCATGAGGGGAGCCCAGTATGTATGCCCCTATGTATGCACATGTACATATGGGCTTATGTTGGTGCCTATTGGTGAGCATCTAGCTTTGGGCAGAAGTTTCTGTTAATATCCATAGTATCTTGGCAGTTCAGCTGGTCTCAACTGAAGGTTTACTGCTTTTGTCTTCTCAGGGGTACCTGTAGTCTGAATATGTAGCCTGTTGGCTCATCTTTGTTTTTAAGTTGCTATCCCACTTGGTCTGAAGCCTCTGGAAACACACTGTATTTCTGCCCTGGGTGGGTTGGTTGGCAGTGAGAGGCCAGTAAACTTATTCTCTCATAGGCATTTAATGACATTCAAACATTGGTGATGCCATTTAAGAGCAGTTTTGACAAGTAGTCTCTCTGCTAAAGACCCTGACTGCAGGTTAGAATACCGTTAGACCATCAAAATGTTAAGCAAATAAATCTTGAGTTTGTTATTGAACATGAGATGAGGCTGTGCCTATTTTTAATTTCCTGGGGGATTCAAGAATATCTATTACATGGCCCGCTATTTTTTTTTTTTTTTTTTGGTCTACTTGTTAGGATTGTAAATTAGATGACAACTCTTGTCCACAGTTATTTCAGGATTTCTGCAGGGAGTTATTTATAAGGGATTTTTAAAATAAAATCTCATTCATTCTTACGCCACCTAATCATCTCTTTGCCTTGGCTAGATCTATTCAGTGAAAAAGAAAAATCAGAATTAGATGTGGAAGGAGGCCAAAAGCAGGGGCAGAACATGGCAGTGGAAAAACCAAAATCAGGGCATTTGTGAAGCACATTGTGATTGTAAAAGGAAGGGAAGAATCTTTAAAATAGATTTGTTCTGACGTTTTTGTTTTTGTTTTTTTTTTTTCCTTAAAAGATTTGTTATCTATTTTTGTAGACTTGTCTGAGATAGGGCCACTGGTCCAGGATCCATAAGTTCACCTGCCAGCCCTGCACCCCGTTCTGATCAGTTTTTCTGACCTAGTGAGGAGGCCCCTTTAATAGGAGAGAAGGAATGGAGAACGGTGAATACCGGAGCTCAGGTGGTCCATTTGGCCTGAGGGGACCTGTGTCTTGTTTCCGTGGAACCCAGCCTTTCAGTGCTGGAGTGCTTCCTCATCATTTGACCTTTTGCTGGAAGCTGCATCTATGATGTACTTTCCAAGTGTCACACTCTGGTACCTACCTTAGTGAGAGGGTAAGGATGAAGAAGGCTTATGGACCACCATAAGAAGGCTTATGATCACCATAATATGACTACACACATTAAGGCTTGGTTTGGTGTAAGTCTGCATTCGGTAACCATTAGTTGTTGGCAGTATTTGTACTGAATTTATAACAACTCCTGATAACAACCCAGTGAATTCTCATGAACGTCAATCCCATTTTACTGATGAGAATATTGAGACTTGGGAGAGCGGAGTACCTCACTTACTGAGCTATCAGTGGCTGCATCTGGGTTTGAATCCAGGTCAGAAAGATTACAAAACTTATGCTCATAAGCACTGATTATATTAGAGATCAGTACCATGCGTGTAATGGGTGTTTGCTGTTGGCAGTTATTTTGTAGACATTCTTATGTAATCTTTATGAAACCCAGTGATGTTGCTCTGATCTGACTCGCCCAAGATCACACAGCTTACAAGAAGTAAGGTGAAGTTGTGAATTCTATTCTTGATTCTATTTTCTGTGCTGTCAAACTGATTTCAGTCCTGGAGGCAAAGGAACTATAGGATGAATTATCTATGTTTTTACCAAAATTAGGCTCTTACTTTTGAGCTGGAGTTCAACTGTTTCTGCACGATGAAGTTGGAGATAGTTAGAGGGAACCCACCACCATCCCAGAGAGTGGGCGGCTGGAATGCCCCTGCTCTGACCAGCGCTAATGGGATAAAGAATCAGGAGAGACACATCTGTGCATTAGCTTCCCCATCTTAGTGTAGAGCACGGGAAGTGGGTGCTCACCGTATGATTTGGGGTAAATTCTTAATCCCCATGACTTGAAATGTTTCCTTATCTGTACAATTTATAGGATAATTATAAGAAAGTATATCCAGGACACATGAGAACCATGATATCTATTTCTATTTTTGCCATTCCGAGTCTACCCCTTGCCCTTCTCTGAATTTTGAGGTCTTAAAAGCCAGCTTCATCTAATACATGCTTCTATGTTAGCCTCTTTTGTATTTCATAAAACATATTTATTTAGCTAAAGCTTGACCATGAGGATTTGAACATCAGTAGTTTCTGCTAATTGATTTTCTTTGCATATAAAGAGGGGCTGGATTGGCTATATTGAAATGTAGGTAGCATTTTCTAGATCACTTACTCCTGGGTTTTTTCTGCCCCAGATTTTTTTTTTTTTTATGAAAGAGATTTGTATGTGGGCTTCAGAGACCTACTTTTTCCAAGCTTGGCTATTCCAAGGGCTGATGACTCCCCAGTGTAGATCTTCAGAAGTACAGTGCAGTGCAGGAGAAGAAACCAGACAGAATTGAGCTTTTGGCCAGTAGCCACTTGCAGGAGGGGTAGCAGGCAGTGGACACTGGTTTGACATCATGCAGGCAGCAAGAAGCACAGAGGGCTCAGTCACCCTTACTCCAACCCTCTTGCTTACTGGTACCATTGTTATCATCTCCTAATTTATTACTTAGCTTTGATTCAGTACCACTGTGGGGAATTAGGAAAGAAGACTGCCATGTGGTAAGTCACTTCAGTCATATCCGACTCTTTGTGACCCTATGGACTATAGCCCAGGCTCCTCTGTTCATGGGATTCTCCAGACAAGCATACTGGACTGGGTTGCCATTCCCTTCTCCGGGGGATCTTCTCGACCCAGGGATCGAACCCTCATCGCCTGCATTGGAAGGCAGATTCTTTATCCCTGAGCCACCAGGGAGGCCTGGAATGGAGGAGAGCCTCACATATAAAAGGGGTATTTGGTAGCCTCCAGTAGTACAGAAGGGCTTCCCTTGTGCCTCAGCTGGTAAAGAATCCCCCTGCAATGAGGGAGACCTGGGTTCAATCCCTGGGTCAGGAAGATCCCCTGGAAAAGGGAAAGACTACCCACTCCAGTATTCTGGCCTGGAGAATTCCAGTCCATGGGGTCACAAAGAGTCAGACACAGTTGAGCCACTTTCACTTTCAGTAATACAGAAATTCAGAGAACTTTAAGGAAGCTTCACTTAATCAATTGACTCTTCATTCTGAAAGGTGCCATCAGCCTGCTAACTGCCTACATTGTTTAGTTGGCTGCTGTGTTTGTTAGCACTTTTATGTGACAAACTATCTACAGACTTTGTGACTTAAAACAATGCATGGCTTCATATAGTTCCTGTAGAAGGGAAACTGGGAGTGGCTTAGCTCGGTTGTTCTGGGCCACGTTCATCTCAGTGGATATCAGCCTAGGTGGCTGAATCCTCCAAAGGCTTGGCTGGGGCTGGATGATCTATTTCCTAGCTGTCTCACTTGTACACCTGGTTACTGGGTGTTGGTTGTGGACAGGTTGTTAAATTAGGTGTTGGAATAACTGCAAGATGTAAAGAGAAGTCATTAAAAGAAAATCTAAAACATTCACGTTGCTTTGCAAGTGCCTTTACATTATCACTCCATTTCAACTGAACCCAAATTGGAAATCATAGACTCTAAATTGTAAGTGTTTATATCAAGAAAGAGCCTATAGAATCTTAAACTGGTAGCATATGTCCAAAAATAGTTCTCAATCTACTTTAAAAGATGGATGAAGGAGTGAACACCCTGTGTGTTAAAATAAGATACTTGACGTATGTATGAATAATTTTGTATGATTTCTTCTCTTATGATTAACTCAGTATGTGCTAGTCTCAAACATGTTGAAAAGAGGACTTTTAATGTTTCACAGGTTTTCTCTTACAGTTTAATTTTTACAAAAGGAAGTTTACTAAATTCTGTTCTTCCAAGAGTCATATAAGTCAAGGCATTACTTTTTTGCAATATTGCATTTCATCAAATCTAAGATGCAGAGTTTTAGAAATGCAAATGCATTCAACCATCTTGTTATTTAATTGGCAGTATATTTCCTGCCTTATTGCTTCATAAATTACAACTGTTATCTTATGTTTGGTGAAGCATGGTATGTCTTATGATTTTATTTTCTAGAAAACATGTTAAATACATGTTAATTGCTCATTATAGTTGAGGTGGGCATATCTTCCCAGCTGTGGTTTGGCCAAGTCTGTCTAAGTATATTAATAAAGTTTTATAAAGCAATGGTTTCTTTTAAAAAGTGAAAAACTCATATTTTATCTTTCAGTGAAAGTAATCATCACATCTGTGTGTCTCATTTTTCTCATGTGTCAAATAAGAGTGGCCATAAATTAGGTCTAAAAAGTCTCTGTCAGTTTGAATATCCTAAGAGTCTGGATCTTTTCTAGAAGAAAATAGTACCTAATTCTTCATCTGCATGGGTGGGGAAGAGTCAGAAGTTTTTATAGTAGGATGAAATCCATCAATCCTCTCCAACAAATAGTGCTCATGAGAGCATAATATCAGCGTTTGTGATTTCAGGAGGATCCTGGACTCTTGGGCTTTCCACGTGGCTCTAGTTGTAAAGAACCTGCCTGCCAATGCAGGAGATACGGGTTCAGTCCCTGGGTCAGGAAGATTCCCTGGAGAAGGGCATGACAATCCAGTCCAGTCTTCACGCCTAGAGAATTCCATGGACAGAGGAGTCTGGCGGGCAACAGTCCATAGGGTCGCAGAGTCAAACCCTACTGAAGTGATTTAGCATGCATACACACATGGAGCCCTGCCTCAGAGCTCTTTCCTAAACATCTCAGGGTTCTTTGACCTCCAGCTAAGCAGATACGAGGATTTTGCTTCTTGAGTTTGGATTTTTCTGTGTGGTGGTTTTTTTCCTTTGTGAAAAACATGTGAAATAGAACTTTTTTTAATTTTTAGTTTATCCATTGCTAATATCCTGCACTTTAATCTGGCTAGAATCCTTACTTTTCCTTTGCCCCAACCATAGATATTGTAAATGGGGCCCTGGTACTGAGGATAAAGAACTGAATGCAAGTATGGAGGGGGAAAAAAAGCTCTCAAAATACTTTAATAAAATGAGATCTTCTTTGTAACTCAAAGCTATGCCAAATAGGGAAGTGTTACTAATAAAAAAAAATCATTGTTTTATGTTCGGAGTTTTCTTAGTCATGTTTGAAGATCTGTGAAATATTTTTCTACATAGAGGTACAAAGTCTTGATAAAACCCTAAGGTATAGAGCCTGTTATAGAAATAAGGAGAGCACCAGGTTTGACACCAAAGTGCCTCAAACAGGTTGTTTTTATTTCCTCTCCAATCTTTATTGGGACTTTCCTGGTGGCTCAGTGGTAAAGAATTTGTTTGCAATGTAGGAGATGCGGATACTATCTTTGGGTTGGGAAGATCTTCTAGAGAAGTAAATGGCAAACCACTCCAGTATTATTGCCTGGGAAATCCCATGGACAGAGGAGCCTGGCGGGCTACAGTCCATAGGGTCACAAGAGTCAGACACAGCCACTAAACCACCACCACATCCAGTCTTTATTGTTTCCTTCCTTCTGCTGACTTTAGGTTTTGTTTGTTCTGCTCTTTCTCACTCTTTTAGGTGGTGGGTTAGGTTGTTTATATGAGATTTTTCTTGCTTTTTGAGGAAGGCTTGTATCACTATGAACTTTCCTCTAAGAACTGCTTTTGCTACATCTCATAGATCAACTTTTTTTCTCTTTCTCTATATATCTGTTATACTGGTTGTGTTTTTGCAGTAAGACTTACTGATAGAAGGATGCTTTGCCTGTAGCATTTTAAAAAAGTGGACTGCATTTGTACTAATACAAAAATGTATTCCAATGGATCACCTTTTATGCCTTTTATAAACTTTTATGCCTGGCAGTAGAGTCCATTTCTTCAGTTACTTGTTAAAAAGGCTAATTCTAAGGCTCTTTCTCTGGAAATTCTGACTGAATGTATCAAGATGGGGTCAAAAATCCAGTTTTTTTTTTTTTTTAAAGCAAGCACCCCTGTTGAAAGTATGTATTCAAGAAAGGCTGCAGAACCCTAGCTTCCACATTCAACCCACTGGAAGTGATGGCTAAATCCCTGTGTTTCTTGGAAGTGAATTGTGGGCCTTGTCTTCTCCTTGTCTACCCATAAGACCTTAAGTGGGGAAGTAGTTGAAGGTGCATTGTGCAAGGAGAGAATAAAATATATCATCAGCTTTGAGTTAACACTGGGTATTGATGGCCTGTCACATCTGTTTGGGGTACCGCTGGCTGTATTTTACTTCAAAGATGATTCCATATGACCAGCAGTCTTAATGTTACAGAGGGGAGACCAACAGCATGGTTTTCATCTTTAGTTGAATGAAAATCAACCAATTAAAAATAGAAACAAGCCAGGGCAGTTAGTCCCCTGGTTGAGTATTGAGAGCATTCACCTCTAGTTCTTAGGAAGACATTGTGCTTAACATGCAGTACTCTGATAATTATCCTTCAAGGGTGAGAAAGTCTATTAGTGCCCCGGACTTCCATAGATCTCCATGACAGTGACAGGAGGGAGAGTGCAGTGTGGCCAGATGGGGATCAGATGCATTTTATTGTTATGATTAGCCTCTTGGGTTTGACAGCGAGTGTTCCCTGTTGAAGGTATGCAGCAGAGTGAGAGTAATGGTGGATGAGGCTGTGTTTGGGTGCTTGTTTACATGGATCTCTCATATTAATTATTGACTACATCTAGGGCTCATGTTACATATAGTGACTCCCTACCAAAAGCAAGTTTAACAAGGTGATTTCATTACTGAAGGAAAATCTTCCAGGTATGAGACTCTGAAAACAGAAGCACCCAATGTTTTTGATGGTGCACTGTGTCCCTGGTGCAAAGTTCTAGAAACACCATGGTGAGATGGAGAGACAAAGCTGATGAAGAGACCAACATTGATGTATTTACTTCCATAAATATGTAATTACCAAATGGTATATGTACAAGAAAGAGAGGAAGAACTAAGATTCTGTGAGAGAGTATGACCTGGACTTCTAACTAAGTGTATTGATTATCTATTGCTGTGTAAGTTACTCCCCCATCAAATTATTCTAAAACTTAGCAATGTGAAACAACAAATATTTAGTCTCAGGGTCTCAATTCTGAGGGTCAAAAAGCCAGAAGTGGTGTAGCTGGGTGGACTTACTTCATATATTCTCACAAGGATATAGTCAGATGGCTGAGGCTACCATCATCTGAAAGTTTGACTGCGGCTACAGGAGGCTTCAGTTCTCAGATGCTTACAACATGACAGCTGCCTTCCCCAAACAGTCCAATAGGAGACAGAGAGTGTGCACAAATGACCAAGATGGAAGTGGTAGTGTCTTATAACCCAGCCTTAGAAGTGAAAGACCATCACTTTTCCTACCTACTGTTTGTTATATAGACCAACCCTGGTACCTGTGAGTGGAGAGTATTTAATAGTCTGAATACCAAGAAGTGGTCATCATTAAAGGTTATCTTTGGGGGTCACCAACTCACTGAGTCTGGGGGGCTGTTGAAGGTCTTTTACGAGAAGGTGCTGTTCAAGTGAGACACAAAAGCTGAGAAGGTGGAATGAGGGTGATATGGTGGAAAGCCTTTTTACCAGGTGGTCACGGCTTGGTTTATTTTGAAACAGTGAATGAAGGCTAGTGAAGACGGAGCAGAGAGACAGAAATCGTGTCTGAGAGATAATGCTGGAGAGGTTGGCAGAGACAAAACCAAGCATATCCTTTTAGGTCAAATTGAAGACTTTGTGCTTTGGAGACTTAAGTTGGTAAATGACATGATCAGATTTACTTTAAAAAAAAAAAAAAAAACATGTTTTTAAGTCTCTTCCTGCTATAAGCAAGATAGATTATAGGTTGGGAAACCAGTTTAGAAGGTATTATAATTGTCCAGGCTAAAGATCATGGTGGATGAGGACATTAGCAGCAGAGACAGTTGTGGACAGACATGAAACGTATTTAGGAGGAAAATTTGTCAGAACTTCAAGATGTACCTGCCGGGGTTATCCAGGCTGATTGATGAGGTTCTGGCTTCTAGAATGGGGTGGATGGAGGTGACATTTGCTAATCGAGTGAACCCTGGAAAAAGGACCAGGTGTATGGACTACATGATAGGCCTGAGCCTGAACTCACACACATCGTTACATGTACTAAGGAAGTGTGTCAGATGGTTCGGGCACAGGGATGAACATGAAGGTCTTTACCAACAAAAATGTAATTCCACTCTTATCCACAAAAGCACACTGCATTTTAAGAGTCATCTGACAGGTTTGGGGTTTTTTGTTTTAATTTATGTGTAAGTAGCTAAAATTTGGTAAGTATGACAGGGATTTCTTGGCATTTCTCTGTTGATTATCATCCTTGTCTTTTAAAGCATGTTGTTGAAATCTTTTAAAGAAAGAAAGAAAGTGAAGTCAGTCAGTCATGTCCAACTCTTTATGACGCCATGGACTGTAGCCTACCAGGCTCCTCCATCCATGGGATTTTCCTGGCAAGAGTACTGGAGTGGGTTACCACTTTCTTCTCCAGAGGGTATTCAGACCCAGGGATCAAAGATCCCAGGTCTCCTGCATTGCAGAAAGACGCTTTACCATCTTAGCTACTAGGGAAGCCCCATCTAGGGAAATCTTTTAAATCCCAACTTAATTTGTTTCTTGAAGTGTTAGGGTTCATTAGGATGTATCAGTTCAGATCTCTGTTTCTGTTTCCCACTGTCTGTAAAATAAATTCCCTACCATTCTCTCACACAGTTTCTCTAACACACATACATACACTCCTACTTGTCAAGGAATTAAGTATTACATGTCATAAAATTGTAACATTTAAGTCTGAGGAGACAAAGAGATGATCATTCTTAAGTTCAAGGCAAGAAATATGGTAATTGAATACCTACTTTGTTGTGTGTGTTTTTTTTTGGCCACACTGCATGCTCCCTGACTGGGTTTGAATCCACGCCCCCTGCAGTGGAAGCATGGAGTCTTAACCATAGAACCACCGGGGAAGTCTCTGAATAGTTACTTTATGAACAGGTTCTGTGTCAAAAGCTTTCATGTTTTAAAAGATGGCATCTCTTATTACCTATCAAAGATCTAGCCTGTACTAAGCACTGTTCTAGGCATATGTTATTTGCCATGCAGTGGACTTAAGAGCTCTCATCTCCCATCCACTCCCCTGGAGAAAGGCAGACGAAAAGAGCCATATGTCCATATGCAAGTTATACTCCCAGCACGGGGACATGGCAAGAGCACATGGATATGGCACAGCAGTAGTAGACAAAATTTGGCCTATAGGTATCGCCACATAGCTATACTCAGAAAGAGTGAAATCCCTAAAACATATAGTAATATCCATGGTATTAGGAATTTTTGTTTTGCTTGGTTCATTGCTGATTACCAGCCTCTGGGCACACTTGTTGCAAGAATGAATGAACAAATCATCATCTTTCTTAAATTCACTATTTCAAAATCATTTAAATTTGGAGAAAAGTTGCAGAAATAGTATGAAGTTTTGCCATAACCAGCTTCCCCTAATGTTAGCATCTTACATAACCATGTGCAATGATCAACACTGAGAAATTAACATTGATACAATTCTGTTAACTAAGGACTCTTTGGATTTCACTGTTTTTCCCCACTAAAGTCTTCTTCTGTTTCAGGGTCCAGTCTAGGGTACCATATTGATGTCTTGTCCTCTCCAATTTGGGGGGGTTTCTCCTCAACCAATCCTAGTCTTTCATGACCTCAACATTTTTTTAATAAACTGTAATAAGTTATTCTATAAATTGTCCTTCAGCTTAGATTTGTGTGATGACTGAAGGCTGGAAAAGACTTTGTACTGAAAAAGACATCGTGAGGAATTGGTGCTTTGGGCGGACCTGATGGAGGAGTGAGACTTGGATGGACAGAAAAGTGGAAAGAGGAGTTTTCAGGCAAGAAAAAACTCTGTGCCCACATCTCTAACCAGGAGCACTCTGGTGCTGTCTTGGTTCTTCTCTGCATGTGTGAGTGATGGGTAACCTGAGTTGAATTAAGAGTTGTAATCACACCTTGTCTAGCTGCCCTGCTGCTTTGCATCTTGCCTTTTTCTCATCAGCATGATCTTCTGATTCGGGCTCAACTCCAGCCTCCAGATGCTGCTGGCTGTGATACTGGATTTGGGCTTTGGTTCCCTGGATAATTCTCAGAGCTGATGGACTTTTTGCTATCTTTTTATAAGACTTTATGCTCTTCTGTAGTCTGGGGACACAGGGCCTTCTATTTATTTTTACTATGACTATTATATTGGTTAAGACTCAGCAAGCACTGTGCCAGGCTCTAAGCCAACTTTTCTCATTGGGGAGCAATATCACCCTACGGGGAAAAAACATTGATTTTTTGGTAAGTTGAAAAAAAAAATTCTTCTTGCGTATAAGTACACAATACCGAAACAGCCGTGTGAGATATCTGTGGTATTAAAATTTCATTGAAAGTGGGGGGGGGGGGGAGTTGATTAGAGGAAAAGAAATCTTAAAAAACTTACTGATAGGATCAATAATGAGGGAGAAAAAAGGTTGAGATATGTTGATTTAGGCCAGATGACTTGCTTATGTCATCTCATTTTAATTCTCAACATTATCTCAAGGGACATATTATTCCCATTAACAAATACAAATGGGGAAATAGTGAATTAGCAGAATTAAGTACCTTCCTCAAGGTCACAGAGCC
Source organism: Muntiacus reevesi (assembly GCF_963930625.1). Taxonomy (NCBI): domain Eukaryota; kingdom Metazoa; phylum Chordata; class Mammalia; order Artiodactyla; family Cervidae; genus Muntiacus; species Muntiacus reevesi. The sequence goes on from NC_089252.1 coordinate 94,377,160, forward strand.
AAGTGTAGATTAGGGATATCCATTCAGACAGGTAGACTCCAAGGTCAAGGTCTAAACAGTGATTATCCTTGTCAATTTGTAGCCTTATTCATGAAAACCAGTAAAAAAAGAAAGTCAATAGAATAAAACCATAACATATCCTAAAACCAAGGAAAAGTTTTCTAGGCTTACTCAGTAATTAGGATTTCCTGTTAATTATTACCCCATGATTAAGGTTAATAATTGTGGGTCAGTTCTGCATATATTTACAGTGTTGATATTAGGAGTCTAGTCAGCTACAGGAATATAATTGCATGAAGGCAGGTTTTTTGTCTGTCCACTGTTGTATCTTCAATGCTGAGAACAATGCAACACATACTAAGTGCTCAAAAAATATGTGTTGAATAAATAAAAACAAAAGGTTATTGTATTTTAAGAAAAAAAAATTCAAAACTGAACTCAATTACATCTGTTTGATGTTAGCGCCGTGATGCTTCCTCTTAAAAAAATAAACAGCAACCACCAAAATGTATGACAAGATGCATACCTACCACAGAGAAAATAAGTTCTGGGTGGCCATTTGAGTTTGATGTAGAAACTGCCTCCAGCTACTCAAACTCCAAACATATGACTTAATATTGTTATACCCTGCAGAGCTAAGAGAGATTAAATCAGACTTAATTTTTCCATCCATTTTGAGGGGTTCAAAAAAAAAAAAAAAACAACCAACATCATTGTTTGAGACAGAATATTGATAATACAATTGGGTGAAATATACAGTGTCATCTTTTCTTTTTCAGTTGAGTGTCAAGACCAGCTATTTCTGTTTGGGGTAGGGAGTAAGCCTATCTGAGATGTATTATAGTCATGGACAGATGAACACAAACCCCAAGTTGTATGAGATGTAATTTCTTCCCCTTGAGAAATTTTACATTTACCATCTGTGAACAGGAAACATAAATTAGGTTATTACAAACAATGCATCTCATAAGCCTTACCAAGGGGGAGCACGTGTATCTCCTTCAGATACTGTGAAGGTTCAGGAGTGACTATAGAATTAAGTTGGATTTGCCGAACTATCCCTTACAGACAAGTGCAAATTTCAGTTCTCACAGACCCTTCCTGAAATGAGTAATTCAGAGGATCAGGGCCCAAGAAAGGCTTGGCTGGCTCAGAAGAAGCCCATTTTCATATATATGAGTGGAGATAGACAAAAAGGTGGTGACATCACCACCAAGTCCTCATTTTCTTATTCTCAGTGGCATATACCAGCAGCATTGAGAGGGCCTTCTAAGAAGGTTCACCATGAGTGCAAATGAAATAGGAAGTCATGGAGGTCAGAATCTGAGAGTGGGGAGGAATTTTGCTGTCTGCTTCAAAGGCTAAGCCACTCTCCTGCCCCCATGTTAGATGAGCTGCTTTTGGATGTGTATTCAAATATCTCTTTCTCTAAATCACATTTTTTTAGGGTCCTGTTAAGTGGCTTTTTTGTTTCCTTTTTTTAAAAATATAAATTTACTTATTTTAATCCGAGGATAATTATTTTACAATATTGTAGTGGTTTTGCCATACATTGACATGAATCCGCCACAGGTGTACATGTGTTCCCCATCCTGAACTCCCCTCCCACCTCCCTCCCCATCCCATCCCTCTGGGTCATCCCTGTGCATCCCTTTGTTTTTATTTCTTTTTTCCCCACCACTGGAAACTTATAAACCTTGGTATTATATGGTAATTAGATGGTGATGCTGGGAAATGGAGACTGAGGACACACACACACACACACATTCCCTCTCTGTCACTCTTACACAGACACACTCATACTCAAACTCTATTACCTGGGCAGGCTGTCCTCCAGCCTTCTTCATGGAGAGGTGGGTACTTCAGGGCTTCTAATTACAGGCTTTCTGCCTTTGAGAACCCTCTTAGCAGGAACACCGTGTAATACAGACACTTCTTTCTACACACCAAATGCCCTAGTATAATTGTTTGAAACTGAAAGTCACTTTCACTACAACGGAAGGCTCTCAATCACCTCCACCCTCCCCCTTACCTTTCTGGAGTTATTAGCATAGACATTCCTTTATTGCATCTTATCACAATCAGGCTTATCTAGTCTTGTAATGAGCTCCACTAGAGAAATTGTGCTAGGTTCACTCTGGAAAACCTCTCATGTCAAATCCTTCTCCTGTGGCTGCTGGGGAAAAAAAGACACAGCAGTAAATGGGTTGTGTTGTTTGCTCTTTTGGCTAATATTTTTCCACATCTTGGAAGGGAGGCCCACTCAGACCCTCGGTGTGAATTTTATTGTCCTCCACTTCTATAACTCACATGCAAACTTCATTTTAACATTATGTAAAGTGTTTCAAATAACTGCATTAGGGCTTCTTCCTTGGGAGATGATTTGGGGTCCCAGGCAGTGACGTGCATATGCTGGGACCAACCCCAGTGTTGTCAAATTGATGACTTCCCATGAATGCTCCACCTGAAATTAGAACTAAAATTCTCTATGAATCGAAAGGAAATGCTGAGGTGAGGTGATAGATTCAAAGGGAGCTTTCTCAGTGTTTTCTTTTCCCTCCTAGCCCAGGGAACTCACCTTTTTCAGGTTTATCCTTGCCAGAGAAGAGGTGAAGTATTTTCCAGAGTTACGGCATACCCCTTGACCTTAAAAGTTCACAAAAGGCAGAAGCACAGGGAGACCAAGATTCAGGACTTTGAACTTGGACTGACCTGAGACACTGCTCCAAGCACTTAGCTGAGTGACCTTTGACTGTTACTTAACCTCTTTGAGCTTCATCCTTTTCATCTTTCAGAGGCAAGACAAATAGTTCCCTCTTTCCAGGGCTGCAGGATGATGAGATGGATTGACTTTGCAACTAGAGTAGGGCCCTTTTTTAGGATGTCTTTTTTTTTTTTTTAAGGGACCTTGAATGCTAAGTTAAGGTGTTTAGCTTTTATTTTATGGATTGGGGCCAATCTAAGTTTCCTGAAGAGTGAAGAGACGATTTGTATTAACCAAAGGGTCACAGTGGTGTACTGGAACACCACCACAGTACTTTCAAAATAGTCTGTACCAGGAGAGAAGAAAAGGCTCCTCATAGTCATTAGTAAAACGGCAGGTGCTATTTAAGAATTGTTATTTTAAATAAAATAATGATGAGGAAAGAAGGTTCAACTTTATCCCTGATATATTTTAAAGTATATCTGACTCTCATGTTTGACCACCGTCTCCACATCCGTTTCCAAGGTGGCAGCTCTTAGTGGGCCCATATTTCCTTGGTTACCCTGGACCGGGACCACGTGACCTCCCCTCCCACGCTGGGTACCGTGAAAGCCCTGTTTATCCACACCCCACCCCCTCCGCACCCCTACCCAGGCCCTGTGGATGCGGATGGGCGGGAGAAGGCCGCTCACTACCGGGGACCCAGCAGCGGCCCCTGAGTGTGAATAGCGCACATTGACGACGCTGCCGCCCGAGCGGGCTGGGGACGCCAGGGCACTGCCTCTGCCTGCCGGCCCCATAAAAGGAGCAGCTGCCGCTGGGGCCGCTCAGATGCGCGGGGATGAGGCGGGCGGCGGCTGAGTGCGCGACTGGGCTCCGGCAGTGACCGAGGCAGACCTTGGGGCCACTCTGGGGGCCCGCAGGTAACCGCGGGCGGGCGGGTTTTGTCCCCGGGCTTGGGAGTGACAGCGGGAGGAGGGCAGGGCCGAGGGTCGGGGTGACTGGAGGGAGGCTGGGCAGGGATGAAGAAGGGAGGAAGATGGGAAGGAGGAGGAAAGGGGAGGAAGGAAAAGGAGAGGGAGGGAGGGAGGAAGGAGCCACGCCGAGGAGCAGCTGGCACGCGCAGCACTTGCCTCCAACCCAAGCGTTCAAGTTCCCCACCTCCGACCTCTCCCAGCTGCAGGGCCGGGCGCCGGGCGCATCCCTCCCCAAAACGCTCCCGCGTCGCGCGCGCATCGTGGAGGCTCAGCCATGTTTTCTGGGCGAGCATCTCCGGCGGCACAGCTGAGCGGCAAGGCCCCCACGCGGGGACAGCCTTGGCTGCGGCGTAGGGGCAGGTGGAAGAGGATGAGAGCGGTCGCTTTGCTCCAGGCTCGCGCTGCTTAGGGCAGGGGGCCCGCTGAAAGATGCTTTACTTTGCTTCCAGTTGGGTAAAAGCCAGGGTTGCCCGCTGCCTCCCGTTCCTGCAGACCCCACTTCACTGGCCTGCTGCCACTCTTTGAACTGTTGGCTCCCCCACCCTGTTCTTCCTCAGCCATCCAGTAGCCTGTATTTTGAGCTTCTTTTAGAGCGTTGTTTGCATATAACTGGGCTCAGCTGGAGAAAAAGGAGAGGGACTGAAAAGGAGGAGGGCCTTTTGTGCTGAGCCCCGTTGTAAAGCCGTCTTCCCCCCACCCAACTCTGAGCCGCAGAAGGTTCCCAACAGAGAAGGAGGGATGCTAATGCACCCCAGACATCCTTGGCTTGCTGTCTGTCAACTGCCCTTCTCCTCCTCTATTGGGATTCTTCTTCTGTGGGTAAAAGGTTGCTCTGAACCTGTGAGGGCTCCATTTCACCTGGGATGCCCCTAGACATCCCGTGGTTCTAGTTGCCATGGCTTCGCTGCCCACTCACAGGAAATGCAACTCCTGGCAATCACGCCTGTCTGCCAAAGGCAGAGTTTCTTCCTCCAGCTCGAAGTAGATCCACGTTCGCAGGCTCTGTGAATTCTCAGCAGGGTTTGGTGGTTATTACAGATGCTTGCTTGAGGAACTCTTGGATGGGAGTTCAGGAGTTCCTCAGTGACTCCTCAGTTGAATATTGTCCTTAATTTTCTCCTAATAATGAATTTTCACAGTTGGCCTTTTCTACAACATATGATGTGTTTCAACCCCAGGCTGTGCTCCCTGAGGTAGTGTTGTGGTTGTTTGTATTTTGTTGGTTGGTCGCTCAGTTGTTTCAGACTCTTTGCGATCCATGGGCTGCAGCACGCCAGGCTTCCCTGTCCCTCACTATCTCCTGGAGTTTGCTCAGACTCATGTCCATTGAGTTGGTGATGCCATCCAACCATCTCATCCTCTGTCATCTGTATGTAAGATAGGTGATTGTAGCTCTATTCTAGAATGAGTAAATGGCACTGTTGCTGTAGTGGTGAGCTGTCTGGAGAACCTGAGCATTGGGTGGACCCAGTTCTCAGCTCCTTACATATATTATCCTCTTTGATACATAGAGCTACCAAGAATCTCTAATAGATAAACAGAAACATGGAGAGATTAATTTATCCTGTGTCCACAGTAACCACTTGCTGGGATTTGAATCTAGGCAGTATTAGTCCAGAGCTGATGTCCTTAATTCTTCTTCTTTGAGAAAGGTGGGCAGTAAAATCTCTCCATGGCATCATCATTCTGAGGTTCCACAAGGTGGATTCAAGAAGACTCACTGTAGAGTCAGATAGACTGGGGTTGAATCTTGGCTCCAACATATGTAGAATGTGTGAGTTAACCTTTATCACTCCTCCATGGTATGTCATTTTAAATGGCTGGTACATAATTTATAAACAATTATTAAATGGATTTTGTAGTTGTAGGAGCACAGTGTCATAACCAGATTTTAAAGCCAAGGCTGTCCATGTTTAACGTTCAGTCCTATCACGTAAGGACTGAATGAACTTGGCAAAATACCTAAACTTCTCTTAAGCCTCAGTTTTCACATCTGTAGAGGGGTTGCCCTGCAACCAAATGAGATGTACTGAAAATCCTTGACAAGGTCTGGCATACATAGTACTCAAGAAATGTTATTGTTGGAGTTTGTTGTTTGGTTTGGTTTGATGGTGTTTTTTTGCGAATCAGTGCAGGTTCCTGTGTTGTTTTTGTTGCATCATTTCAGAGTTAGTATGGTTCGGCAGTTACTCCTTGGGCTGCAGTGCGTCATGTGCTTGGTCTTTCAGTCGTGTCTGACTCCTCGAGACCCCATGGACTGTAGCCCACCAGGCTCCTCTGTCCATGGGGATTCTCCAGGCAAGAATACTGGGGTGGGTGCATCATAGATCGTTTGCAAATGTTGTAGGACACACACACACGCATGCAGAACACATACATTTGAAATGGTAAGTACTAAGTGTATTCTGCCTTGTTCAGTAAGAGCTCTGTTTCTCTTGGCAAAGCAGTCACTCTGACTTTTAAGGGTTAGGGAAACTTCAAAGTTAATTTTAAAGCTGTCTGAAAACCAGCTGGAAGAATTAGCACTGCACCTAACAGTTGCAAGGGGGGAAAAATGGATTGGCAATGACATTTGCTTTCTTCCTGGGTTCTGAAAAACTGTAACATATTTTGCTAAACTGTTACAAATAATCAACTGGAATTGTAACTTAGTTAAACAACTCTAGGAAAATATCTTCTCCCATGTGGTTTTATAGATACTGGTTAAATGAAAAGAATTTAATGAATAAAACATTTTCCAGATACAATGTTGACATAAATTAACTGGTTTTAAATGGCTGTTTAGAATTTGGCCCAAATATTTGTTTATAAATGAAGAGAATGCTAGAAGATCAACATTTATTTAAAAAAAAAAAAAAAAGCATGCATTAACTGGAAAAGGATCTAAAAGCCCGTAAGTAAGAGACTGGTTAAAGACATAATAGCATTTATGTAGAGTGGGTGAATACAGCCTCTTGAGAGAATCAAGTATGGTTTATATGCTGATATAGAATGTAATACTGCAGTATCAACTTCATGAGTTTAAGGATTTCATCCATCTTGATCAGCTCTCTAGCACCTGTACGGTAGTGCTTGCTATGTAATAGATGCTTAATAAATCACTGACTGAATGAGTGAATATTGTTCTTTGAGGCAAAACAAGGTATTGAACAGAGTTTATAGTTCAATGGCATGTATGTTTTTAAATGAGTGAATATATATTTGTTTGTAAATATAGGACTGGGGGTGGAAGGGAATTTTTGTGTTTGCTGGTTGGTTGGTTTTTATCTTATTTTTCAAACCCTTCCCCATTTTGTACAGGTACTAGTCAATAACTGAAAAGTTAAAGAGTACCTAATTTTCCCCAGTGTTGTTCTATTTAACTAACCCTTTCTGTTATCCTTTTATTATATGCTGTTTAATTTCGTTGCCTTGTTTAAATACTTGCAACCCTTTGATAGGACTTCCCAGGTGGAGCTAGTGGTAAAGAACTCACCTGCCAATGCAGAAGACGTAAGAGACTCAGGTTTGATCCCTGGGTTGGGAAGATCCCCTGAAGGAGGAAACAGCAACCCACTCCAGTATTCTTGCCGGGAGAATCCCATAGACATAGGGACCTGGCAGGCTACGGTCCGTGGGGTTGCAAAGAGTTGTACATGACTGAAGTGACTTAGCAAGCACACACACAGCTCTTTGATACAATGATAGGACTGGATTTTTTTTTTTTTTTTTTTTTGAGAGCTGTCTACTGGACGTAATTCCTACATTGATTCATTGTCCTGCCTTTGGAGTTGCTCATGAGGGAGACCCATTTTTTCTCTATTAGAATAGGTTTCATGCACCTTCATGCCTTATACAAAGCATGGTCCCTCTCAGGAACTCCATAAATTATTTTGTAATGAATGGATAGCTAAAGTATGAGTCACATCAGTTCAGTTCAGTCACTCAGTCGTGTCCGACTCTTTGCGACCCCATGGACTGCAGCATACCAGGCCGCCCTGTCGATCACCATCTCCCAAAGTTTACTCATACTCATATCCATAGAGTCAGTGATGCCATCCAACCATCTCATCCTCTGTCATCCCCTTCTCCTCCTGCCTTCCGTCTTTCCCAGTATCAGGGTCTTTTCCAATGAGTCCGTTCTTCCCATCAGGCCAAAGTACTGGAGCTTCAGGTTCAGCATCAGTCCTTCCAATGAATATTCAGGACTGATTTCCTTTAGGATTGACTGGTTTCATCTCCTTGCAGTCCAAGGGACTCTCAAAAGTCTTCTCTAACATCACAGTTCAAAAGCATCAATTCTTTGGCACTCAGCGTTGTTTATGGTCCAACTCTCACATACATACATGACCACTGGAAAAACCACAGCTTTGACTAGATGGACCTTGTTGGTAATGCCTCTACTCTTTAATAAGCTGTCTAGAAGTCGGTCATAGCTTTTCTTCCAAGGAGCAAGAGTCTTTTAATTTCATGACCATCTGCAGTGATTTCGGAGCCCCCAAAAATAAAGTCTGTCACTGCTTCCACTGTTTCCCCATCTATTTGCCATGAAGTGATGGGACCAGATGCCATGATCTTAGTTTTCTGAATATTGAGTTTTAAGCCAACTTTTTCACTCTCTTCTTTCACTTTCATCAAGAGGCTGTTTAGTTCTTCTTCACTTTCTGCCATAATATGAATTTGAGTTTCATAACAATAAGGGCTAGTCTCAAATTAAGCAGTTTTTGCCTCAGGAAAAGTACTTCCTAATTTTTGAAAAACATCTTATGTGTACTTTCAGAATTCCGACCCTTATATAGATTCTATAAGGAGTTAGTCTCCAAAATATGAGATGACCCATGAGAGTACAGGAGGAAACTCTCAAGAATTCTGTATCTTTTTAATACTGTTTGTATGCTCAGATGTTAATGGTATGTGATCCTTGCTTTCTCTCATTACTTTGTTTTGTTTCTGACTGCACCATTGAAAATTTGTTGCACACATCATGCTCTTTCACCTTTGGTCCTCTTCCCCCTTAATCTTTTAAGTTTCTTTTAGTTACTATATTTGGGGATAGGTATTACACTTCTTTCTTTCTTATGGATTTTTAAGGATACATGTTACAGTTAAGAAATAGATGTTTTAAAAGTTGTCTGAATATTTAGTATCTATCTATTTTAAAGATCTGGGCCTTAGTTTTTACCATCCTTAACCATCTTGGTAAGTAAAACCAATGCACAAGTTTCTGTTGCTGACCTATAAAAGAATACTGATTCTTATGTCTTAGAAGAGATTGATACAGGTGACAATGATGGTGAAGATGTTAGCACCACCTTAATATGTATATTGGAGTTTTTAACTCCTCAGTTGCACTCACATGTATTACTTAATTTACAAAGTAACACCGAGTTTTCATTGTGTTTGTTATCAGTGATAACACACATCACAATACTTTTTCCTGGATACTTTTTAACAGCCTATCTGTTCCTTGAGATTCTGGAGCTGGCCTGCTACTATCAGTGAGTCCTTGTTGTTACTGATGTGAATGATGAGTCAGGACAAGACCACTCATAATCATGTCTCAGCATGGCCAAAAATGTAAACATTGTCCAGACCACCAAAATGATGGTACATCCCCTCCTTCTGACTAACATGACTCACTGCTGCTTTTTGATTTCTGTAGTTACAGATGTAGTGTTCTAGAATTTATTTGAATATGCAAACAGAAAATTTCCTCCACTTTCTAATAGCATCCAGTTTGAAAGGAAGCCTTACTTCCTGAACCTTCCCTCACATCACCTGAAGTCACTTGACTCATGCCCAGGTGATTCAGGACTAAAAACCCTTTGCAGTACTGTCTTGATATGCTTAGTCGCTCAGTCATGTCTGCTTCTTTGTGACTTCAGGGACTGCTGCCCCACCAGGCTCCTCTGCCCAGGGGATTTTCCAGGCAATAATATTGGAGTGGGTAGCCATTCCCATCTCCAGGGATTTTTTTCTGACTGAGGGATCGAACCCTGGTTTCCTGCATTGCAGGTGGATTCTTAACTATCTGAACTACCAGAGGAGGTCCACCATCTTCTTGAACCACCCACAGACCTCGAAGTGTGCACTCTCCCTATTGCAATGAGGAGTAAACCAATTGATTCAACTATAAGTATTTTCCTGATTGTTTTGGAAGCATTTGGTATTTAGTTGTGAATAGCAGAATATTTCAGAAGTGCTTGAGTAATATTCTAAAGTAAAGCATTTTGTCTGTAAAATAGTAAATATGCATTACAGAAAATCTGAAAAGTATGAAAAGATATCAAGAATAAATATTTCTTATTAATTACATAAACTAGGAATCATCATTTTGAACACAGCTGTATTTCCTTTACCTATATCCACTTCTGTATCTTTCTTTCCATATGTATACATACTCTCTTCATGTGTGTCTGTATAAATAATGGGCATGAATATGTGTGTATATATGTGTGTGTGTGTGTATGTATGTATGTATGTATTTATATTTTTTTGGTCAGAAAGTTCATTCAGGATTTTCCATAACATCTAATGTACTTTTGTATCCTCCTTTTTACATTTAACATAAATCATGAATATGACCTTAACATAAATCTGATTTTGCTCAAGTACTTATTTTTTATTATTAAATAGTATCTTGACATTAGATAGTTGCTCATTCATTATCCTACATAAAATTATCAGCTTTTACTTTTTAGCTGGCTATGAGAGACATCTTCATGTTTTAATGTATGTTTAGATTTCTGTTTATTTCTTTAGGCTAGTTTTCCCTGGGAAGGTATAGACTTTAAAGACGTTCTTCTTATCTTGTGCCTAATTATTCCCTGCCACCCCCATCCCCTCAGAATTGTTGGTTCTTGTACCACCCAGAGATTTGGTGACAGTTGGAAATTGGGACTCGCAGCCCTGTGGGGAGCCCTGAAGTCCTCTTTCAGCTCTGCTGCATCTCTGTACATCTGCTTCCTCCATCCTTCTCCCTGCACATTGGTTGTTACATTTTAGCGATGGGGCTGCCTTTGCTTTCATCACATAGGCAGTTCTAGTGAAAGAATTATTGTACATTGATGCACCCCAGGACTTCCCCAATAGCTCAGTTGGTAAAGAATCCGCTTGCAGTGCAGGAAACCCCAGTTCAATTCCTGGCTCAGGGAGATCCGCTGGAAAAGGGATAGGCTACCCACTCCAGTATTCTTGGGCTTCCCTTGTGGCTCAGCTGGTAAAGAATCTGCCTGCAGTATGGGAGACCTGGGTTCAATCCATGGGTTGGGAAGGTCTGATTAATCATTAGCTCTTCCTCCATGCCTAGGAGGTAGCATTGTAAAATGTACTGTCCAATAAATATTTGTTTGCCTAACTAGAGGATAATCCTGTTTGACTTAAAGCAACCTGCAATATTAAAAATACTTTTATCAAAGACAGCCTTCTCCCCAGAACAAATATATAAATTTATAACCCTTATACTTTTTGACTTCACTTCATTCTGTCATCCTCCAGATTTTTATTGAGGGCCTCTTTTTAGCCAGGCACTGTTATGGGCACTGGGGGTATAGCAGTGAGCTCAACCAACCTTACATTATGGAGTGTGGATACAGAAAATAAACCCCTAATAAATATATAATGCCAGGGAGTGGTACATGTTTTGTTATGAAATAATAAAGCAGAATGAGAAGATATTCACAGTTTCGTGTTCCTTGGTTTCAGTTACCTGAGCTCAACCATGGTCCAGAAATGTCAAACGGAAAATTCTAGAAGTAAACAATGTACTAGTTTTACATTGTGCACCATTCTGTGTTGCAGGAAGAAGTCTCAGGCAATCCTGCTCTCTCCCACCTGGATGTGAATCATCCCTTTGTCCAGCGAGTTCTGTCCATTTGTCACTTAATAATAGTAGTCCTCTTGGTTATCAGATTGGCTGTCCTGCTATCAAAGTGTTTGTGTTTGAATGATCCTTATTTTACTCAATAATAGCCTCAAAGCACAAGAGGAGTGATACTGGCAGTTCACATGTGCTAAAGAGAAGCCATGGGCTGATTCATGTCAATGTATGACAAAACCCACTGCAATGTTGTGAAGTAATTAGCCTCTAATTAGCAACTAATAAAAATTTAAAAAATAATAATAATAAAAAAAAGAGAAGTCATGAAGTGCTTAAGTGAAAAGAGGAAAGTCCCTGACTTAATTAAAAAAAAAAAAGAAAAAACATGCTGAGGTTGCTAAGATCTATAAGAGGAACAAATCTTGTATCCATGAAATTGTGAGGAATGAAAAAGAAATTCATATTTGTTTTGCTCTCACACCTCATACTGCAAAAGTTATGGTCACAGCTTATGGTAAGTGTTTTGTTAAGATGGAAAAGGCATTAAATTTGTTCAGTAAGATATTTTGAGAGATCATGTTCACATAATTCCTATTAGATTATATTGTTATTGTTCTACTTTTTGCCAATTATTGTTGTTAATCTATTACTGAATCTAATTTGTAGATTAAATTTTATCATAAATATGTATGATAAGAAAAAAATGTAATGTATGTGTGTGTGTGTACACACACACACACACACACACACACACACATATGGGTTCTGTATTATCTGTAGTTTTAAATGTCCCCTGGGGTTGTTGAAAGGTTTCCTCCTGGGATAAGGAGGGACTACTTTAAAGGGATTTAGAAAAGGCAGAAAAACTAGAGATCAAATTGCCAACATCTGCTCCATCATCGAAAAAGCAAGAGAGTTCCAGAAAAGCATCTACTTCTCCTCTATTGACTATGACAAAGCCTTTGACTGTGTGGATCACAATAAACTATGGGAAATTCTGAAAGAGATGGGAATACCAGACCACCTGACTTGCCTCCTGGGAAATCTGTATGAAGGTCAGGAAGCAACAGTTAGAACTAGGCATGGAACAAGAGACTGGTTCCAAATAGGGAAATGAGTATGTCAAGACTGTGTATTGTCACCCTGCTTATTTAACTTATATGCAGAGTACATCATGAGAAACACTGGGTTGGATGAAGCACAAGCTGGAATCAAGATTGCTGGGAGAAATATCAATAACCTCAGATGTGCAGATGATACCACCCTTATCAGAAAGCGAAAAGGAACTAAAGAGCCCCTTGATGAAAGTGAAAGAGGAGAGTGAAAAAGGTGGCTTAAAGCTCAACCTTCAGAAAACTAAGGTCATGGCATCCAGTCCCATCACTTCATGGCAAATAGATGGGGAAACAGTGGAAGCAGTGACAGACTTTATTTTGGGGGGCTCCAAAATCACTGCAGATGGTAACTGCAGCCGTGAAATTAAAAGATACTTGCTCCATGGAAGAAAAGTTATGACCAACCTACACAGCATCTTATAGAGCAGAGACATTACTTTGCCAATGAAGGTCCGTCTGGCCAAAGCTATTGTTTTTCCAGTAGTCATATATGGATGTGAGAATTGGACTATAAAGAAAGTTGAGTGCCGAAGAATTGATGTTTTTGAACTGTGGTGTTGGAGGAGACTCTTAGGAGATCCAACCAGTTTATCCTAAAGGAAATCAGTCCTGAATATTCATTGGAAGGACTGAGGCTGAAGCTGAAACTTCAACACCTGATGCGAAGAACTGACTCATTGGAAAAGACCCTGATGCTGGGAAAGACTGAAGGCGGGAGGAGAAGGGGATGACAGAGGATGAGATGGTTGGATGGCATCACCGACTCAATGGACATGAGTTTGAGTAAACTCTGGGAGGTGGTGATGGACAGGGTGGCCTGGCGTGCTGCAGTCCGTGGGGTCACAAAGAGTCGGACATAACTGAGCAACTGAACTCTGAACTGAACTTCAAAGAGATTTGTATTTCTTCAGGGTAGAGTGGTCCAGGAAGGCAAATATAAATTAAGAAGACTCTTCTATTGTCTGTAATAGCTGATCTGGAATAGTTATCATAGCACAGCTGTTACTGAACATCTGACTACCAGTTGTCACTCTGTGCTTTGTGACTCTCCCTTAAGGACTTCATGGTGACGAGTACTTCCATCCGTCGTTTAACCTCATATTCTCACTGTCTTGTGAGAGAGTTAAAATGCCTTTTCTAAGTATATGGCAAAGCAAGAGTAGTTAAGTTACTGACCCAAGTTCACACAGCTCCTCAGTAGCAGAGGTGATACTCAAATGCAGAATTGAAATCACTTTAAAACCAAAGGCTCTGAGTCTAGAGTTAGTCCTCTGGCTCCTAAGGCTCAGAAAGAAAAGGCCCTTGTGGTCAAAACCACTGGTGAAAGGTTAATTACAAACTATTGGTATGTAAACTCTTTATATTGATGACAGACTGCTTTTGTTTCCAGAAAGTGGGTATGGGCAAGGGGCCTCTCTTCGTATGCTAACTAGCTGTCCACAAGCTGCTGAAGCACTAAGGAAGCCAGCTCCCTTTGTGTCTAGCCATACCGCGGCGAGGTTTGCTCTGCTTTTGATCCGGAGTTATTTAACATATGTTTCCTTACACCCCTGTTACTGAGCACATGTGCTTTGGCCCACGATCACAAATGTGGGTCCAGGTTAAAAGGACACAGGCATCTTATTTTGGTTGTTGTTCGTGCTCCTCAGAGAATGGGGGTATCCATTTCAGATGGCCCCTTGGCAATAGCGGGAGGGAATTTGCTGTTTGATGGTACTTGATGCGTGTGTCTTGTTTCACAAAAGAAGAATATTGAGGACCAAATGGAGAGAAAGTGGCTGCTCTGGGTCTGGCTGCTGCCTTTCACATCCATCTGGTTCTGACATGTATCTTGCTCAATGAGACTGAGATGATAGTGCAGTGTCTAGCAAATCTTACCAATTGAAGAGAATTACATCGAGGCAGTAATTAATTTTTCAGCTCAATTACTTGTTTCTCTTGATAGCCTTAATGTTTTCTTTTCCTGATTTCAAAGAGCTTTGGTAATTTTACAGTTAAACCCAGCCTAACTTGTGATGCATCTACCTGTAGGAGATTTCTGGTTGTATGTATTATTTTCCGACAATACTTAACACAAGACAAATATTTTTGGATGAGAGAAGGAGAGAGATCAGTGTCACACTGTGCTAAAAGTGTGATGTGTACTTTTCTGTCTGGCCAACCAATTTCCCGTTGAGTCCATCCCTGTTAGAGGATTATTTGTAGCTGAGGCAGTTTGTTGACTATACTGAGAGTAGGTGGCCTTGAAGCCATTGCTTTCCTGAAGTCCTTATTTCTGCCTTATGATTTCATTCTTATGCTCTAACCTGTACATTATGGAAAATGTGAGAGGCAGATCCACAGTTGTGATTACATTTAACTTCATTAAGTTTGTTGTCTGTCTCTTTAAACGTAATTTTCAGAAGTTTGGGGGAGAACATGGAATCCTAATCTGACTATAGCAGTGATTGTTTCTAGTGATTCTTCAGTGTAAGGAGGAAGATGGGAAGGTTATTTTGGAAATATTTGAATCGAATACTGATATCCTCATTTTTGCATTTATAACAAGTTGTTTTCAGGTCCTCGAGAATCTTGTTCAGAAAATATCCCTTTCCTCTGCCTTTCATTCCTTTTTCCTTCATACAGTCATTTAGTGAACATTTAACTGTGAGGAAACAAAAGTGAATAAGTTCACTTTCTTGAATATGAACTGTTGAACAGGAGGAGAGATAATGGAACACTTGATAATAGTCCAGTGTGGCAAATGTCATCACATGCCATATCATAGTATGAAATACAAAGGAGGCATAGAGAAGGGAGTTGTTGTTTCTGCTTATGAGTCTTGGGAGATGGTTATAGAAAAATGGGCTTTTTAGTATCAATAGGAGTTTTCCAGGCCAAGAAAGGAGGAAGGATCTCGTGAAGAGAGCTAATATCATGAGCAAAGGCATGTTGGCATAAATGTGCCTGGTCTTTTCATGGACAGTTGATAATGGAGGGCATCTAATATTTAAATGCATGGAATGAGTGGTAGATGATGGCAGGTGAGGTTAGAGTAAGTAGATTGGGATATATTGTGAAGAATGTGAGTGCTGCAAACCTGTGGTAATCCTCAGGAACACCCATATTTCACTTAGAACTCTTTTCTATTACCATAGTTAGAATCTGGAATTAGTCCTAATTTAATCAGAAAAGAGAATTTATTGGCTTATCTAATGGAAAAAGTCCAAAGATACTGCTGCCTTCAGGAATGGCTGGATCCAGGTACCCAAAAGTTGTTATCATGAATCTGTACCTCAGCTCTGTTCTGTGCTTTGTTGGTTGAATTCACAGGCTCGTCTCTGGTGGGAATGATATTGTTCCTCACAACTGTAGACTCCCATCCTTGCAGCTTAGCAATCTCCCGGAAAAGTGAGTTTCTTTTTCTAAATGGTTGCAATCATAAGTTAGTCCTGAGATTGAATCCAGTCACGTTAACTTGGATCATATGACCACTGCTGAACACTTTGGCTAGAGAATGGACCACACTGATAGCTAGGTCATGGTCACTCACCAGATTGTAGGAAAATAGGGAATGGAGACTAGATAGAACAAAACAGTATGTTATCAATGCAAATTCTACTCCATAAATTGAAAGGATTGTCTTCTTTGAAAAGACTGTGAAATCCTTTTGGATGCCTTTTTACCTTCCTTACTGTTGTAAGGAGGCCAGCCAGAAGGCATATTATCCTTTTCGGTGCACTGGGACAACCCTGAGGGATGGGATGGGTAGAAAGGTGGGAGGGGGGTTCAGGATGGGGGACACGTGTACACCCATGGCTGATTCTTATGAATGTATGGCAAAAACCACTACAATGTTATAATTAGCCTCCAATTAAAATAAATAATTTCCCAAAAAAATCTCTAGGAAAGATAAAATGTCGCAGCATTTTCATACCTTTCATTTAAAAAAATCATATTTCATTAGCACATCATTTTCCCCCATTACTATTATCCAGTATAAGGTTCCTGAAAACCTCCTGTGTGGAAAGTACTAGAAGCTAGGAACCTGTACTGTGCCAGGAGTTATTACACAAAAATGAATTCCACATTCACAGAAGTTACAGCTTGTTAGGAGAGAGATTAGAACAAAAAGAATAAAATAATAAGTAGTGAAGTGTGAGACTATATAAAAAACTAAATCAAAATCAAAATTTATAAGGAAAAACATATATATAAAACAGTCCATGTCAGCCGCCATTCAATACTGTGGGTAAAATCTCCAGAGTGAGCAGAAATTGAAACTTGAATCTTTTTCATTTGTTTTCAGTTTTCACACCCTTATGGTGTGAACATCTCACCAAGTAGGTATGAATCTAGTGCTTTTCTTTATTTTTTTAAATTAAGCATGGTCCTCAAAGGGATGGGATGGGGAGGGTGGTGGGAGGAGGGCTCAGGATGGGGAACACATGACACCCATGGCTGATTCATGTCAATGTATGGCAAAACCACTACAATATTGTAAAATAATTAGTCTCCAGTTAAAATAAATAAAACAAGTAAATAAATAAACGTGGTCCTTGAATCCAAGCCAGCTTGCTCAGCTGCTGTTTAACCAAAGCAGCAGCCATGAAGGGTGATTTTGAATGTAAGCTGTCAAGAATAAAATATTGAGGTGTCATAATTAAGAAAGAGATGACCTAACTGATCTCTATTTTAAGGAATGTTAATTTTCATTTTGCCAAGTACAGCCCTTTGCTGTTTTTCTTTGAATCATCCCTCGTAGTCAAATGCATAAAATAGCTTTCAGTTGAATGAAATGTATGTGCATGTCATTGATAGTTTCATTCTATTAAAAGAGAAACAATATTTGGGTTACTTTCTGGATTCAAAACATCACTGTGTTCATTTTTCTGGTGTGACACATACCTGTATGCTCATAGAAATACATGTGAGGTCACCTTCTTATGGATCCTATTTCAGTGTTCCCTGCCCTTTTTCTTTGAAGATGAACTTTACCCCTAGAGACTGGTGGGATCCATCTCCACAGCTTCCTTCCTCCTCTCCCCTTTGCTATCTCTGGCACATGACATCAGAAACTTATGTCAGAGCTACAAGAGATGAGCCATCTCATCTAGTTCACCTGCTTTTTTTTTTTTTTTTTTAAAGAGAGAGAGGCGAATGAGGTTGTTAAGTTTCCTCGAAGTTAACAGTGATCTTCCCTTTGAAGAGTTATTGATGCACCAGGCTTATAGGAAAAGGGAAAATTGTTTTAATGGCCTGGCCTTAGAAATATCTGCTATCATCAGTTTTCCTTTTCATCTTTCAGTTCCTTTTCACGGCCACAAATCAGTAAAATCTCTTGGGGAACAAAAACAGCCCCAAGAAGGAGCTGACCTGGGCCGACATCTCCTACCAGCCGTTTTGGATTTTGCCAGGGTTATTTTTGCTCTTGGCAGTCTAATTCCTCCCTAATTGCAGGGCCATATGGTGCCTTGTCCCCCATGTGGAGAATTGGCACTTCCCCTTCAGTCTCTGTCCTTCCTGCTGCACAGATTACCTGCCATAGTGAAGGGGTTGAACAGACTCATCCTGCAGAGATTTTGTACCTTCTACACCTTGAGAACCAGAGCTGGAGGCTTGTCTTGATGCTCTAGGTTGGAGACCAGGGATGCAAAAAGCCGTACAATAGATAGTAAAATGAGCTTGAGTTTCAGGGGCAGTCAGACCTGGATTCCAGTTCTGGCTCACTCTTGCTGTCATTATCGTCATACTCACTGATGTCATAGTGCTCGTTTATGCCAGGAGCTGTCATCTCATCTCCTGATCTCATTTATCTGTCACCTCAGCTCTTGTGGAACTGAGACTTGGAACAGTTACTGAGGAACTTGTCCACATCACATGGCTCAGGCCAGTTCCAGACTCTGGTCTTTCTTTTTCCTAATCCCACACTCCTAACCAATAGTCCTTTTTAACTCTAAAATAGTATCTAGTATTGTGCTTTTATACTGTATTCTTTGTCATAATGTAATCTGGAAGTGGGACCATTAGTGGTCATTTTTTGAAAAAATATCCCAAAGTAACATTTATACAAGTGATAAAAGCTTTCCCAGGCAATCTTAGATAGTAGTGGAAAATCTGAGATTGGATGGATGTAGTAAGTGAGATGATTTTATAATACTTTGTAGACTGAATTTTCAAGGCTTCCTCCTTGCATTGAATTAAATCAAGAAACCATCTTAACCATGAGGATAATTCCTTACTCACACGCACAGAAAATGCTTTGAGGTGGGTGATCTGTTTGGAATTGCCTCTTGTGAGAATATTTGGTCTCATTAAAAGCACTTTGTAAAATCCTATTTGTTACTGTTCTCAAGGGGGTAATCAAAGTCTTTGAATTCTGGAGAGTGATTTTGAAGAGAGGACGGAGCAATGACAGAACTTTTCAATAACTGAGTGTTTTGTGACATTTTTAAAGCTATCTTTTGGAAGATATCCATGTTTTGTGATAGTCAGAACACTACACAAGTGATTCCAATGTTCTCCAGGATTAGATCCAAAAATGAAAATAATGAGTAATGTCTAAGCTCCTAAATATACACTGAACAAAAGTTACTGTCAACTTACCATTTACTTCCTGAATATTTAACGGTGCTCCGAGAGATGAGGATAACACTCTTGTCACACCATGAGTTTCCTGGGGACAGTGACTGTGTCAGCCATCTTTCTTTCTCCACTGTCTCCAACCTGTAGGTGCTCAGTTACTGTCTATTTTGCATTAAATCTACTAATAATGAGATGAGTTATTAACTAGCACCTGCCCTTTTAATCCTTCCAGTAAGTCTGTGCTGTAGGCGCTATTTATTCTCATTTTACAGATGACAATACTGAAGTAAGGGAAGGTCAAGTCGTTTGTCCAAGGTCATTTGGCTGGAAACTGGAGGAGCCAGGATGACGCCTGATTGCTTCTCCCTTCCCTTAGGTGCACTATGGTTCTTTTATTGAGCTGGCTGGGCAATTTAGAGCTAGAGAACAAACCTATACTAGTTCTGTTTGGGTCAGATTAGTTTTAGTAATCACTAATGACTTAAAAATCATTAATGACTTTTACTCTGAAAATAGTTTGACTTACATAAAGTTGCAAATACAGTACAGAGAGTTTCTGTGTTTCCTTCCCCCAGCTTCCGCCAATAATGTCTTAAGCATGCACTATATTAATTCTGAGATGCTTTAGCGATCTAAGTGAAGATTTCACATAGACTTGGATAATAGGCAAGTCTGCAGCTCACACTACAGCTATAAATTTAAAATCTATCAATATGTAGATGTAGAATCATGGGTCTGGATTGAAACAGAGTTAATGTTCCCAGAGATTTTGGTATGTCCTAGGAGACTTTAGGCTTCCCAGGTGGCTCCGTGGTGAAGAATCTACCTGTTAGTGCAGAAGACTCAGGAAACGTGAGTTTGATCCCTGAGTCACGGAAGATCCCTTGGAGGAAGAAATGACAACCCACTCCAGTATTCTTGCCTGGATTATCCCATGGACACAGGAGCCTGACGGGCTACAGTCCATGGGGTTGCAAAGAGTTGGGCATGATTGAGTGACTGAGCTCGCATGTGGGAGACTTTAGTGTAAGAGGAGAGTTTTGGCTTAGACTTGGAACCTACTTAATTAATGGTTAGAGGTACACTTTATGTGAATTATGTCATTCACTTCCCTTAGCAACTCGCAGACATGCGAATTATTTTCCTTGTTTCTTAGACAGGCAAATGGAAGCTTACAGGAACTGTAGACAGCAACATGGCCAATAGAGATTCCAGCAGTGATCTGTCTCCAAACCTATATTTTTAACTGCTGTGCCATACCATTTGGAGGAGTTTTGTGATAGATGAGAGAAATCAAGGTCAGCCTTAGCACTTGCCTAATTAAATAAAAAGGGTGACTTGGTAATAGGTATTCTGAAAGTGAAAATCAGAGTAGTACTCTGAGCACTGAAGGCTACCCTTTGTTTTAACCTTGAATATTGATTATAGGGTCAGTTTTCCTTCAGATGCTCACTTTATCTTTGCTCTACACAAGGTACTGCTTCATTCATTCAGTTCAGTTCAATCGCTCAGTTGTGTCCAACTCTTTGCGACCCCATGAGCTGCAGGACACCAGGCCTCTCTGTCCATCACCAGCTCCCGGGGATTATTCAAATTCATGTCCATTGAGTCGGTGATGCCATCCAACCATCTCATCCTCTGTTGTCCCCTTCTCTTCCTGCCTTCAGTCTTTCCCAGCATCAGGGTCTTTTCCAATGAGTCAGTTCTGTGCATCTGGTGGCCAGAGTATTGGAGTTTCAGCTTCAGCATCAGTCATTCCAGTGAATATTCAGGACTGATCTTCTTTAGGACGGACTGGTTGGATCTCCTTGCAGTCCAAGGGACTCTTAAGAGTCTTCTTCAACACCACAGTTCTAAAGCATCAATTCTTCGGCACTCAGCTTTGTTTATAGTTCAGCTATCACGTTCATACATAGCATTCATTCATCCAGGAAACATTAATGGAACAACTAGTACATGCTAGGAACTCTCCTAGATATAAGGGTAATACATAAGCAGGGGGTATGGAAAGGATGTAAAATTGTTTCAGGAGATTACAATATGAAAGTGAGAATTGGTCAAAATCAGTTAATCATGGAGAAGGGAACAGGAAAGGTCTTAATAGAACAAGTATAACAAAGGATTACTACAGAAGCTGTGTGCTATGTGTATGTACATATTTAGTGTAACTACATACTAATTATATCTACGTATATATAATAGATGTGTATATTTATGTATGTATATAATATTATGTGTGTGTGTGTTTCATATATATGATATATTTATTTAAAACCCATTCTACTCCTAGGTGTAGACTCAATATAATTGAAAATAGATGCTCAAACAAAAACTTGTACAGAAATGTTCACGGCAGCTTGCTATTCACAACAGCTAAAAGGTAGAAACAGCCCAGATATCCATCAACTGTAGATAGATGAAGAAAATGTGGTGTGTGCACACAACAGAATATTATTCAGGAATGAAAAGAAATGAAGTGCTGGCATATGCTGCAATATAAGTGAACCTTGAAAACTTTATGCTCAGTGCAGGAAACCAAGCAGAAAAGGCATCATTTTGTACAGTTTCATTTATATGCGAAGAACCAACTCACTGTAAAAGACCCTGTTGCTGGGAGAGTTGAAAGGCAGGTGGAGAAGGGGACAACAGAGGATAAAATGGTTGGATGACGTCACGGACTCAATGGACATGAGTTTGAGCAAATTTGGGGAAATAGTGAGGAACAGGGAAGCCTGTCATGCTGCAGTCCATGGAGTCATAAAGAGTCTGACATGGCTAGTCGACTAAACAACAATAAATTTATGTGAAATGTCCAGAACAGTCAAGCCCATAGCAGTTACTGGGAGGTTGGGTAGAGGGGAATAGGAGTAAATGCTTAATGGGTATGGAATTTTCATTTGGGGTAACAAATGCTTTTAAATCAGATTACTATGATGGTTGTACAGCATTGTGAATGTACTAAATGCACTGAATTTATACAGTGCAAAATGATTTGAATGGTGAATTGTATGTCTTTTCTATTTTACCTCTATTAAAAGTAAGTATTCAAAACCTTCCACTTTTAAAATGCTTTCTTTTTAGACTCTGTGCACAATGTTTAACTAGGTTATCAAGTTTAAATAGCTCTTTGTTGGAGGGTGGGGTGGATGTATTTTCTCCTTGTTACAAATTCAGAAATAGAGGTGTAGGTGTTCTGTAACCTGTCCAGTGTTTCACAGAGAAATGTGGTCTCTGTGAGTGCTGGGCTCCTTAGATGTTCCACTCCATGGGGCCAGACACCCCCTTTTCTTGTTCATCCATGGTGCTCTCCGGCCCTGGCCCCTGACCCACCATGGCAAATGTATTCAGTCTCGTCAAGGAATGGACATAGGTCTTTAGCTACATAAAGCATCTCCATGTTTGATGACAAGTGCACCACTTTTGGGTGGGGCGGGTATCATTCCTGAGAAAACAGATGAATTTTGCACCATTAGATGAATCTCTATTGATTGACATGGAATAAAAGTGAAGTGCAAATACGGTGTTTCTGATAGGTTTTAAAAGTCTTGAGTTTGAAGTCACGCTTTTCAGGGTGTCTGAATTCTTCCTGATGTAAATGATAGAAGTGGAACAATAAGTGATTTAGAATTAGTTTATTGTCCTCTTAAATTCTTGATATTCTTTTCAGTCAACCAAAAAAGGCAGTCAATAAAATTAACTTTAGCTAAAGCTCAGTATTCTACACTTCTTGTGAACTTGCCAGTTGGTACTTATAATCTCTCTGAAATGTAATTAACTTTGAAAACAGTATTGCAAATATGTATATGTGAGATGATGCTGAGTAGCATCCCCAGCTAGCCAGCAGTGTAAGTGCTAGTTCTGCTGGCTGCAGCTTGGCCTCCTTGGACGGAGACTGCTGGAATGACCAAAGGATGCTTACTTTCACTCTGCAGGTTTAGCCTAAAAGCAATGATTTAGAATGGCTGTTTGAGACATCAAGAAAATACCAGAGGAAGAGAAAGTGTGTGACTGTTAGCCTTCCTGAAATTTAATGGCCCTTGTCAGTGGGTTAAGCCTGCTTTCTTGCCTTTATGCATGTGTTTCAGGCCTAGAAATAAGGACTGAATATCCTTTTAGCCTTTTTCACTCCTACCTTCTGATAGCCTTTACAATTTCTAGGAAAACCTAGGGCTGAACACCTGTGAGTTTGATGGCTGTTTAATTTTTTAATCTTTAGGGGACTGTGGAATTATTTAATCACCCAGTTACCTATATTGTCAGTTGAGGGAGCATTCCCATCACAGGATTGAAGAAGTCAGGTCTGTGAAAGATAGGCTGGGAATTCTCACCCTTGGCTGTTGCACTTATTTAAAGCAATGTGGAGGTGGGTTAAATGCAGCCTCCCATGTGCTGGAAGGCAGTTAGTTAGGCCTTCGGTTGTGGGTATGTGCAGTGGGTTATTAGAGTAATTGAACTGTGTTTCCATAAAGAGGAGAGTTTCATTATCAGATTCTTGTTTGAATAGTGTCATAATAGCAGCCGTAGCACATATGACCTAATTTGCATGCAGATAAGAATTCTAGACAGCTTGGTAGCATAATTACTACATAACATACATTGCTAGTAAGAACGGGGACTTTTACCAGAGGTATGCTGCTGAGATGCATCTCCCTGACTTTGTTAAGTTTCGAATGATAGACAAGTAGGAAGTAGCCATTTCAGTGATGTCCTACTTGTTTTACAGCATCCTAATTTGAGCAGCCTTTTTGGTGTAATATGGTAGTGGTGTCAACAACACCTTCAAAATGAACCAAATCTCAGGAGGGCAGGAAAAATAAGAGTGGGTTGCCATTTCCTACTCCAGGGGATCTTGTTGACCCAGGGATCAAACCTGCATCTCCTGAATTAGCAGGCAGATTCTTTACCAGTGCACAACCAGGAAAGCCCAAAAGGCACAATAGATTTTACTAACTAGAAAGTCTAAAGAACTGGGACAATGTAAATTATGGTGAGCAGAGGAGGAGAAGGGGACGACAGAGGATGAAATGGCTGGATGGCATCACCAACTCAATGGGCATGGGTTTGGGTGGACTCCAGGAGTTGGTGATGGACAGGGAGGCCTGGCGTGCTGTGACTCATGGGGTTGTAAAGAGTCTGACATGACTGAGCGACTGGACTGAACTGAACTGAACTGAAATTATGGTAAAAATGGAAACTATAAGATTAATTCTTTGAAAATCTTAACTAAGTAACAGAAGGCTCTTTGTTGTCTTTGCAAAGATCAGGAAGCCTTTTTTCTGTTCACGTTGTGTAGAAACTTTCATCTCCCTGTGGCTTTGATTCAGTGAAGTCACTGAGGTCCCCAGGGGAATGAACACCTGTTTGCATGCAAGCAGGAGACTGTTTGCATCCCTTACACTGGGCATGGTGATTAAACATAGTGTGTGCTCAGTAAATATTTATAAAATGAAGAATTAGATTTTTTGATGATAATCAAAAAATCTACATGTGGGACTTCCCTGATGGTCCAGTGGTTAAGACCTTGCCATCCAATGCAGGAGGTACAGGTTTTATCCCTGGTCCTGGAGCTAAGTTCCCACATACCTCACAGGCAAAAACAAAAAGCGTATCTTAAAGCAGAAACAATATTGTAACAAATTCAATAAAGACTTTAAAGATGGTCCTCATCAAAAAGAAAAAAAAGTCTACACATAATGATTGTTGGAGAAGATGTGAAGAAAAGGTTACCTTTGTACACTGTTAGTGGGAAATTAAATTGTTGCAACTGCTATGGAAAATAGAATGGAGATTCCTTAAAAAATCCAACATAGAACCACAGTCAGTTCAGTTCAGTTCAGTAGCTCAATTGTGTCCAACTCCTTGCTACCCCATGAATTGCAGCACGCCAGGCCTCCCTATACATCACCAACTCCCGGAGTTTACTCAAACTCATGTCCATTGAGTCGTTGATGCCATCCAGCCATCTCATCCTCTGTCGTCCCCTTCTCCTCCTGCCCCCAATCCCTCCCAGCATCAGGGTCTTTTCCAATGAGTCAACTCTTCGCATGAGGAGGCCAAAGTATTGGAGTTTCAGCTTCAGCTGAACTAAAGGACTGATCTCCTTTAGGATGGACTGGTTGGATCTCCTTGCAGTCCAAGGGACTCTCAAGAGTCTTCTTCAACACCTCAGTTCAAAAGCATCAATTCTTCAGTGCTCAGCTTTCTTCACAGTCCAACTCTCACATTCATACGTGACCACTGGGAAAATCATAGCCTTGACTAGACGGACCTTTGTTGGCAAAGTAATGTCTCTGCTTTTTAATATGCTATCTAGGTTGGTCATAACTTTCCTTCCAAGAAGTAAGCGTCTTTTAATTTCATGGCTTCAGTCAACATCTGCAGTGATTTTGGCGCCCAAAATAATAAAGTCAGCCACTGTTTCCCCATCTATTTCCCATGAAGTGATGAGACCAGATGCCATGATCTTAGTTTTCTGAAAGTTGAACTTTAAGCCAACCTTTTCACTCTCCGCTTTCACTTTCATCAAGAGGCTTTTTAGTTCCTCTTCACTTTCTGCCATAAGGGTGATATCATTTGCACATCTGAGGTTATTGATATTTCTCCCAGCAATCTTGATTCCAGCGTGTGCTTCTTCCAGCCCAGCATTTCTCATGATGTACTCTGCATATAAGTTAAATAAGTAGGGTTATAATATAAAGTCTTGACGTACTCCTTTTCCTGTTTGGAACCAGTCTGCTGTTCCATGTCCAGTTCTAACTGTTGCTTCCTGACCTGCATACAGGTTTCTCAAGAGGCAGGTCAGGTGGTCTGGTATGCCCATCTTTTTCAGAATTTTCCACAGTTTATTGTGATCCACACAGTCAAAGGCTTTGGCATAGCCAATAAAGCAGAAATAGATGTTTTTCTACCACCGTATGATAGAGCAATTCCACTCCTGGGCGTTTATCTGGAAAAAAAAAGAAAACACCAATTCACAGAGATACATGTATCCCAATGTTCAAAGCAGCATTATTTATAGTAGCCAGGACATAGAAGCTACCCAAGTATTCATCAATAGGTAATTGACTTAAGGCCCATGGTGTATGTATACACACACACACACACACACAATGGGATACTACTCAGTCATAAAAAAGAATGAAATGTGCCATTTGTAGTAATTTAGATGGACCTAGAAAAGCAATGCTTTAGTGAAATAAGACAGAGAAAGACAGACACTGCATGATATCACTTATATGTGGAATCTAAAAAATAAGATGAATGTATATACAAAAGAGAAACAGACTCATGGGTATAGAAAACAAGCTTGTAGTTATCAAAAGGAAGAAGGGAAGGGGATAGGGACACATTAGGGGTATGGGATTAACAGATACCAACTACCATTTATAGTAGTAGATTCACAGTATTGTAAATAAACTATAGTTCAATCTTAAAAAGATACCATTTTATTTTACCTTTCTCCAAGCTACTCTATTGGACTTGAGAGCTCAGTATTCTTAAACTTAGTGTTTACATTTCTGATTACCACTGGTCCTTTAGTGAAAATGAAATCTTTGAGTATCATGAATTTATCTTAAATACTTAATTTTTAAAAGCATTCCAAACATTAGTCAGTTATTTCTCTGGATTACCTCAGTATAGCAGATGATAGCTGATAATATACTTGGTTATAAAGACTCTAAGGAGAAGAAAGGAAACAGGACTACTGAGTGTTGATGGGATTTGTGAGAGTCTCAGTTGAGGCTGTTGATTTGAAGAAGGTGTTATGTTCAGTGCTCGTTGGAATTTTCCCAGGAAACTTGTCTAGAAATGAGGTAGCCTTGACATTGGGACAGAAGGATGGCTGCATCTGGGGAACATGCTGATTGATCATTGTGAGCTGAAAGGGGGGACCGCAGACTCATTCTAGGGAGATGAGAATGTTTACAATTTGAGTCTAGAAATGCAGTTAAGTAGGTATTAAAATTCTAGCCGAGGGAAGTGGAGCAGAAGGGAGCGGAGAATCTAGCAAACTACACAAATGAACCTTTGTTTTAAAGTAATTGTTTCTGGAAGACATATGTGAGGCTGCACCTCCAAGCTCTGTGGTCCTGAGTGCTTGATCTGAGGGGCACAGTTTGCCAATTATTAATGGGCTGGCCTGGGAGCTTTGCCAGTTTTCCTATTAGATTTTTCTGGATCACAGCCAGAGCCTTGTGGATGAGTTTCGACCTCCAGAGAGAGCCCCATGGAGCTGAGAGAGCTGGAATGTGAGTGACCGCAAGGAATTCTGCCTGACCTGACCAGATATCCCCCTGGTGTGATCCATTGTGTGGTTCATCCTGGTTCTGTAGTGAGGATTGCACACTTATTTGCTTCTTGCTCACTTGTCTTCACACTCTCACAGCAGGCCAGAGGAGCAGGCTATGTTCACACCCTATGGGGTGTGCTGCATTTGCTTAGTTTTTCTTTGTTCCCTGTGTTGCCCAACCCTACTCCATTCTAGTGTGATCAGTCTGGAACTGATTGATGCCCTGAAACACCTGAGCAGTTGGTCAAGAAACAACTAAATGCCTCTCTCTTTTCTGTAAGCAAGAAGAGGATGAGAGAAGAACTAGGGGCTCACATTCATTAAATCCTGTGAAGTGCCAAGCCTTGTACATACAAAGAGTTGTAACAGTTATCTCAGAATTTTCAGAACAGTGCAGTGAGCTGTGATGAGAAATGAGCAGTATTGCTTTATTGTGGCCCTTTGTCTTCTTATGGAGTCTATGAGAGACTCCCTTGTTTCTAGATAGAACATGTCGGAATTTTTCCACTGGATAGCATCCATTTTCATTGTATACCAAGGCTTGTGGTTTGAGAGTATAGGTCACAATATTAGTTGTCCGACGTTGCTGTGGAATTACAGAATTATCCTAAAGGCCAAAACCAACTTGCCTTGCTTCTTTTCCTCCCTCTTTACTTTTCTTCCTCATTCTTTCTGTTGTTCCTCTTTTCCTTCCTTCTCTCTTTATCCTCCCTTCCTTTCTTCCCACCCTTTCTCAAAGTTTTACTTAGCATTTGCTTTGTAACAACCTCTGGAGTAACTGGAGGGCAGTGTTTTCTGAGATCTCTACATTTGAATTTCTGTTACTGTCAGGAGTTTCATTGACTCTTCTGTAGTGAGATCTCCCAGGATGTGCACTCTGGAAATATTTATGGTTGTCCAAATGACACAAAATTAAGAAAAGGATTTTTTCACCTTGGTGTCTAATTTGTGTCGTCTTCTCAGTTCTCATCACTATTTCTAGTTTTTACTGGCACTGAAGAGTCCTTTCTTAGAATGCTTAGGCAGTTGAGTTTTAACTTAGAATGAGTTCATTTTCAAGCACATGATGCAAATGAAATAGTTTTAAGGTCTAACTTTCCATTGAAATTTTCTTATTTGGTGATGTGTCTAACTTCACCATGGGGCAAGATGCTTGCTTTGAGATGCACAGGAAGCAGAGACCACTGGGAGAGCAGCCTTTCATTTCCTGGTTACTCAGAGACAGAAGGTCATGTTAATGGAGTAACAATAGCACTTTCCCTTGTTTTCTCTCTTGTGTATTTCTTTCCCCCCACCTCAGTCTCTCTCCTTTTTTCTGATGTCACTCATGAAGTTTGTTCACATCAGGTGACATTTATAATGATTGCCCTGTAATGCTCTCTTGGACCTTTATAGTGTGTAGACTAGAACATTGTCTCATTCACCATTCCTAGCATCTGAAGTAGAATTTTCTCCTCTTGAGATTAAATGGCAGGGATACAGTGGTTCAAAAACAATTTGTTTAGTGACTCTTATGGGCTAGCATACATTCTGAGCAACTACCTGTGCCTTATTAATTGATTGCGGTGTAAAAGACTCTTTAGTAGACATGATACGTGTGCCCAAACACTATAGTTATAATAGCACCCAAACACTATAGTTATAATAGCACCCAGGGGATGGACATGCTGGTTGAGGAAACAGACAAGTTCTTTGACTGGAGAGTGGAGCTGTGGTGTGGCCAGGGACCAGATACTATGAGAATCCACCATAATGATACCCAGCCCAGTCTTCGTGTATCAGGCTAGGTTTCCTGCAAGAATTGATATCTGCACTGAGAGTTATACTGCAGGAACATATGGGGGTGCAGTAGGGATTGGTAGTATAAGTGTTGTGTGAGAGAGAAACAGCAAACTTGAGGTTTCCAAGTGTAGACAGTTACAGTAGGTGCCACATTCAGAAATTAGCCAAGACTGCTCTGCCTTTGGAGCAATTGCTCGGGTGGGGGTTACAGGGCACCAGAAGCAACAAAACTGAGATCCTGAGTGCTCGGTGCTGGCGTGTATGACCAGAGGAGAAAGCACGAGCAGGTCACGGGAAGCTTCCAAGAACTCTACAGAAACTGAGTTTTATGTTTGTAGACTTTGGAAAGCTTCAAACAGGTGAATGATGTAGTTAGATTTGAATTTGCTGTTCTTGTCTCCTGAGTCTAGAAGGTATAATCTGTATTGTTAATTGTTGTGAGATTTTTATCCTAAACTTAGCTTTATGTGGTAGAAGAAGAGTCATTTCTTCATACTGAGATCCTCTAAAACCATGAGTAAGCTTTGTAGGAAGTTAAGGATAGTGGTACTCAAATTTTGCTTGCTTCTTCTAGTATTTCTTAAAGTGTGTGTCAAGGAATACTAGTCCTATGAAGTGCCCACTGAAGAAAAAGTTGGGTAAACAGAAAGAAGTCTTGCAGTGAAGAATTCTGTTGAATTGGATTAAATCTGGTGCTTTCCAAAATCATTTGACTTAGATTTCTTTATGGCTGAAAATCTGTTAATATTTGCAGGCTCTGCTGTGGGAGAAAGCATTGTTCTTAATGGAGGATATTGAAAGAAATATTCAGTATTCAATGAGGAATGAAACTGGTTTTTCCTTTCCCTGTGATAGTATGTTCTCTTGATTGCTACTCTGTATAGCAATTAAGGGAATCAGGAACCCATTGCTAACTTAAGCTAGTGTAATTGTAAAGAAGAACACTGGAAATTGTAGAGAAACATATCCCCAATAAATTGAATCCTGTTGAACTAAAGCATAAGGTTCATAGCCATTGCAAGTTTTTTGTTTCTTTTTGCTTTGGCCACACCCCGCCATTTGTGGGATCTTAGTTCCCCAATCAGGATTGAACCTGGATTCTCTGCAGTGAAAGCACAGAGTCCTCACCAGTGGACCACCAGCGAATTCTCCGAAAGTCTTTTTAAACAACAAACCTTTGGTTTGTGCTTTAGCAGATAAATGGTGACTTCTCTGTAAAAATGAAAAGTTTCGTAACTGTTAGTTTGTAATGACTTTCTAATGCATTTCACCATTTGGCAGTTTAAAATGATAACTTGAGTTTCATAAAGCTTTTATGCCTTGAATTACTCTTTAACATATGGTAAGAGGTATAATGTTTATCATAATCTAACAACCACCAAATAGGAAACTAAATCACTCAGGAACTCAGGTATGCATATTTACATTAAAACAGTGAATTTTCATCATTCATGAATATTCATTGTGCTTTGTATTTACTCAGTAAGTGGTACAGGCCTCATGTCAATATTTTCTGAAGTCTGTATTTCACAAACTAATGGCGCATCGGCATGCATATTTAAATATTTATTAAACTAGTTAAACGTTTGTCATACTTGCTCCTAAATCATGGGCTGCTGATGTTTTTAAGGATTATTCGTTTCTAATGTCCTTCCAGTGATGTATCTTGAGGGCTGATTAACATAGAGATGTATGACAGTAGGTTTTTCTGTTATAGTTGTTAGGTCAAAATTTTATTGTTAATGGCTAAATGCCACGGAAAGACTTTTGCTGTTAAAAGCAACTCTCCCTTCAGTGTGATCTCTGTGATAAAGTGGAAAGGGAATGTGAGTCTCAAACAGCGATCTGTTATCAAGCCCAGGATAATAAAGTGGTGCAGTGATGCTTCTGTTTGAAGTCTCTTTTACTGTTTGTGGTGAATGTTACATTGCATGTCTTGGATTTTATGATGGAGTTTACACTAGTTATCAGCAGCGAGATTCTGAATAGAATGATAAAGTCATTCTCTTTCTTTTATGAACTTATAGAATCTTATAAGTTGATATCATGATGGTTTGCCCTCCCCTGGATTGGCTAAAACGTTGCCAAAATAGATTTGGTGGTCTTAAATTTTGTAAGGGTTATTATGCCGAGGCATTTAGTTAGCTTCTGTTACCACCATGCTTCATCAGTCACAAGAGGCTTCTGAAAGGAAGTTTGACAGATCATAATAAGACAACTAAGACATCTTAATAAACACTGTTCACGCTTAGAAGATGGGTAGTCAACTGTGGTTGCTGATTCCCCTGGGACTAATTCTTTTTGTAGTTCAGCTCTTAATGTAATGGAAATCAGGGAGTCATGCCACACAAGTTTCCATTTTGAAAATGTTCCTCATGAAAATGCTATTTTTTAAAAAGGTGGAAATCAGTTCTTTAGCTGGCATACTTTTTTTTTTTTTTTTTTGGAAAGACCACTCATCATGTGTCAGGCACTGGCAGAGTATTTTATGTACATTATCTCAATGTAGCCTCAGTATATTTTTAGAAACTAGGCCCTATTATTAATCTCATTTACAGACAGGGAAGCTGAAGTTTAGAAAAATCAATGAATTTGCCTTGGGTCACCTGTTAAGCAGCTTACCTGAGTTTAAATACAAATCTTTCTGACTCTGAAACTCAAGTTCTTAACTGTATTAATGTAATATCTCCCACATAAGTGCTTCGGAACTTTTTCCCCCCTTATGGCTGATCCAATCCTCAGTGAATTGTTTCAGTTAACCACTGCTGTGTCGCAGATCACTCCATCACTCCAAAACTTAGCGGCTTAAAAATGATTGTAAGCATTTATCTTGTTCATGAGTCTGCAGTTAGGCTCAGTCTCAGTGGGGTGTCTTCCCTAAGGGTAGGCTGGGTGGGTCACATGGAGTTAGAGGGTTTACTTCTTGTGGCTGCAGAGTTGTGTGGGCTGTTGACTGGGAGCCCGGCTGGGCCTGTTGGATGGGAGCTTCCGTTCCTCTCTGTTGGTCTGTCAGCTCCCTCCTAGCATGGCTGCGGTGTTACAAAAGCCCATTAGCAAGTGTAAGAAGCTACATCACAAGCTGCAAGAGTTCTTCTGACTGGGCTCAGTGATAGCATAGCATCACTTTCTCTATATTCTCTTGGCCAAGCAAGTTATTGGTTTAGTCATGTCTGACTCTTTGTGACCCCGTGGACTGTAGCCCGTCAGGCTCCTCTGTCCATGGGATTTCCCTGGCCAGAATACTGGCGTGGGTTGCCATTTCCTTCTCCAGGGGATCTTCCAGATGCAGGGATCGAAGCTGGGTCCCCTGCATTGCAGGCAGATTCTTTACCAACTGAACCACCAGGGAAGCCCAAGCAAGTTACTAAGCAGATTCTAATTCAAGAGGAGTAGAGTTGGACACCGAGTTTTAATGGGCAGGATTAGTAGCTTTTTTCCCTTCTCACAATCTATTACTTCAGTTTCTATAATATTCTCTTAACTATTGTTCCTCTTCCTATTCTAGTCCAGCATTGAGTTTGTTCTCAACCCAGGAGACAGTGACCTACTTAAAATCAGTCTGTAAAACCTCTTGACCCTGCTCTGGTGAAAACCCTCTAATTGCTTCCCTTCTTATTTGAAGTAATAAACAAAGTCCTCATGGGGGCCTACATCTACCTGTGTTATCAAATCTTTATCCTCTCTGCTCTAATGTTTGACTGTCTCTGTTCCATGTTCCCATTCAAACACCAAACATGTTCCTGCCTCAGGGCATTTGTATTTGGTGTTGCATGCTGTGTATGCCTAGAATACTCTTTCGGATTTTTTATATGACTCCCATCTTCCTTTCGTCTAGACCTCTGTGCATTTTACCTTCTCAGTGAGGCATCCGCTAACCAGAGAAGATTGAATTCCACTTCACCATCCAGAATTTCCTTTCACTCTTTTTCTACTTTTTCTCCCTTACACTGAGTGTCATATGACATATTTATTAACTTATTTATTGTGTTATCTCCACCCATTAGAATATAATCTCCATGAGGACAGAGACTTTGGTTTATTTTGTTGCTGGATCCCAGTAACTTCCACAATACAATACCTGGCACATAGTAGGTGTTCAGTGAATATTTGTCAGATGCACAGAGGAACTTGATTTCAACACAGATCTAAATTTTTCATGGCATTAATGTTTATGAAGTATTTTAATTTATGAATATAACTTTGTGTCTCATAATGCTGTGGGATTAAATCTAGTTTAACAACAGCTATTTGGAATTTCAGGTCTTATCGAGGAGATCCAAAATGAAATCTTTGCTTATTCCAATCGCCTCCTACTTTTTCTTTTTGTAAATATTCATGGAGATTATCATCTTGTGACGTTTTCTAAGCCCCAAGGTACCTTTCTTTCAGTAAATACTTGTACAACTACTGCATGCCCAGTCTGTGCTAGTCACTGAGGGTATAGTGGGACAGGCATAGCCCTCTTCTTACAGTGTTAATAGCATGATGAAAGAGGAAGACAGTAAATAATTGTACATATACACAAAGTCATTACAGATTCTGAAAATCACTGTGAAAGCTATGCGGTGGTCTGTGAAGGACAATTAGGCAGCATTTGCTTTAGATATAGACAGGGAGACATCGGGTACAAGGAGGTCTTTAGGCTGAAATGTAGACAGTGGCTTTTGGTGAGTTTTAAGCTACTAACCAGAGGGATATGTTTATTCAACTAATGTGAATTTAGCACCTACCATGTGCCAGATGTTTTTCCAGGTGTTAGGGGTTCAGCTTTAACAGGACAAAAAACCCCTCTTCTCATGGATTTTACATTCCACTATGAGAAGATATTTTAAAATTTTCTTTGTAATGTAAAATTAAAATTACTGTAATATTTTACAGTATATTCAGCAGCGTCAAGTCGGGAAGACAGAAGCAATACTAAGTATTTCAGCAGAGAGAATCTAGTGATGTAGGGTCTGAAAAAGCTAAAGGAGAGCTCGGTGTTACGCAAAGAGAAAACAGTAAGGTCATGAAGCGGCTCACGCTGTTAGGGAGGGAGAGTCCAATGGAAGGGGGATGTTAGGGGAGCGGCTTCATGGCTGAGAGCTCAGACCTCTAAGGAGGCAGCACCAGCCTTGGGTATACATACCTCTCAGAAGGCTTGGGGAAGTGCAAAGGCCCTGAGGCAGGAAACTGCCTGAAGTATTCTAGGAACAGGGAGACCAACATGGCTGACACAGAGGGAGACTTCAAGGTATGTGGTATCAGACTTAATGCTCCAGAGTCAGGAAACCCCAAATTTTAATACCAATTCAGCACCCTCTTTTAACTGACCATTGAAAGCAAGTAATACATGCTTTCCAATGCTCAGTTTGCCCATTTGGGAAACAGGGATATAAACACTATGCCCTGTGGTTGTGATGACGTTTCAAGGGGAAAAAATGTACTTTATACAGTGGCTGACACATAGTAAGTGCTTAATAAATAGTTGGTTGTGGTGGTGATAATACAGACCTGTATTACTATTTTATACAGGTCTACTACTATTTTATACAGGTCTACTACTACAGAGAATTCCAGAAAAACATCTACTTCTGCTTCATTGACTGTGCTAAAGCCTTTGACTGTATATATGATAAGAAAAAAATGTAGTGTGCGTGTATGTGTGTGTGTATATATATATGTATATATATGTGTATGGATGGATTCTGTATTATCTGTAGTTTTGAGTGTTCACCGGGGTTGTTGAAAGGTATCCTCCTGGGATAAGGAGGGAGTACTTTAAAGGGATTTAGAAAAGGCAGAGGAACCAGAGATCAAATTGCCAACATCCACTGGATCATCAAAAAAACGAGAGAGTTCCAGAAAAACACCTACTTCTGCTTTATTGGCTATGCCAAAGCCTTTTACTGTGTGGATCACAACAAACTGTGGAAAATTCCGAAAGAGATGGGAATACCAGATCACCTGACCTGCATCCTGAGAAATCTGTATGCAGGTCAAGAAGCAACAGTTAGAACTGGATATGGAACAACAGACTGGTTCCAAATTGGGAAAGGAGTGTGTCAAGGCTGTATATTGTCACCTTGCTTATTTAACGTAAATAAATTAGGTATTTATTTAACTAAACAAATTCGGTTATTTAACTAACTTATTTAACTTATATCATGTGAAAGCCAGGCTGGATGAAGCACAAGCTGGAATTAAGATTGCTGGGAAAAATATCAATAACCTGAACTATGCAGATGACACCACCCTTATCGAAGAAAGTGAAGAGGACCTAAAGAGCCTCTTGATGAAAGTGAAAGAGGAGAGTGAAAAAGTTGGTTTAAAACTCAATATTCCAAAAACAAAGATCATGGCATCTGGTCCCATCACTTCATGGCAAATAGATGTGAAGCAATGGAAACAGTGAGAGTCTTTATTTTCTTGGGCTCCAAAATCACAGCAGATGGTAACTGCAGCCATGAAATTTAAAGACACTTGCTCCTTGGAAGAAAAGCTATGACCAACCTAGACAGCATACTAAAAAAGTAGAGAAATTACCGACAAGTTCCCTCTAGTCAAAGCTTTGGTTTTTCCAGTAGTCATGTATGGATATAAGAGTTGGACCGTAAACAAAGCTGAGTGCCAAAGAAGTGATGCTTTTGAACTGTGGTGTTGGAGAAGACTCTTGAGAGTCCCTTGGCCTGCAAGGAGGTCAAACCAGTCAACCCTAAAGGTTGGAAGGACTGATGCCGAAGCTGAAGCTCCAGTACTTTGGCCACCTGAAATGACTTCACAGAAATGACTCATTGGAAAAGACCCTGATGCTGGGAAAGATTGAAGGCAGGAGGAGAAGGGGACGACAGAGGATGAGATGGTTGGATAGCATCACCGACTCAATGGACATGAGTTTGAGCAAACTCCAGGAAATAGTGAAGGACAGGGAAGACTGGTGTGCTGCTGTCCATGGAGTCTCAAAAGAGTTGGACAGGACAGAGCAACTGAACTGAACCGATTATTATTTTAACACCTGCTGTTGCTAGTGCTGCTGCTTCTCTTCCTTTTCTTCTTGATCATGACTGCTACTGCTGTTAAACTTCTTTCACGACCCAGAGCTTGGAGCCCAGGACAAGAAATTGCTTTTGAGCAAATTTGGAATGTTGAGAATTCCAAGCCCTGTACTCCATGGAGAGGTTTCTGAGTTGTGCATCAGTCAGTATTGCTTCCTATGTAAACTTTCTGGTGTGTCCTCCCTCATTTTTACAGTTTGTGTAATTGAAGAGTGTTATGGTGGCAGGTGTGCTGGTGTGGTTGGAAAAAAAAACAAAAAATAGTTCTTTCTCTTTGTCCAGTATTGGCCACGGTCATTATGCTGATTTAATGGAGGCTGCAGTAGGTAAGGATGATTCTCATGGCTGAGAATTTACCTCAAAATATCAGGACTCAGTGGTGACTGGGGACTTAAGGTCCTTGAATATTGATATATATGACGTGTTCTTTTCCAGATGGTGGAGAGGCTTGTTTTCTTTATGCTTTTTATGGGTTTGACATTTTCTAGAGCATGTACTCGGAGAAGGCAATGGCAACCCACTCCAGTACTCTTGCCTGGAAAATCCCATGGATGGAGGAGCCTGGTAGGCTGCAGTCCATGGGATTGTGAAGAGTCGGACACGACTGAGTGACTTCACTTTTACTTTTAACTTTCATGCATTGGAGAAGGAAATGGTACCCACTCCAGTGTTCTTGCCTGGAGAATCCCAGGGACGGGGGAGCCTGGTGGGCTGCCGTCTATGGGGTCGCACAGAGTCGGACACGACTGAAGCGACTTGGCAGCAGCAGCAGCAGAGCATGTACTTTTTATCTCTGAAGAGAGAAATAAGAGAGTAAAAGTTTTAAATTCTTAAGCTAGCCTCTTCTACCTCAATTTTGATCAGGCCCTATTTTGTGAATGTCCTATATCACATTTATTTTGTTGTAAATGTCATTCACGGACCTTAGTTGTTGCTCATTTAAGGGTTTAGGAAATCACTCTTCGCTTTTAAATGTCTCATTTCCTGTTTTACATATGTAAAACAAAAATCTGTACGGATTGGTGAAAAGTCCCTAACTTTAAAAATGAATCGCTTTAGTCTCTTATTACTCTTTTCAGATGTAACAAGTATGGCATGTTGAGAGTAAAATAAGCTTCCTGGATTTCCCAGCTGGCTCAGTCAAATACCTATACCCTTTTTTTTTGTTTGTTTTGTTGTGTGAAACCAAATCTGTGGAAGGCCATGGTGGTAGCTTTTGGATAAAACTCAGTTTTTATGCTTTTTGGATTTATAGAAGATATTGACTCTTTGCTCCCTCTGTGCAAAAATGTGGGTTTCTTAGAAAATGAAAGTGTAAGTGCTGGGTAAATAGGTTAAGAGGCAGGTATCTGGTGAAAACTCCTTGTAGCAGCTCGAGGATCATCTATCACTTTCTCATGTCTTCACCTGCTGACAGGAAGCTAATGGCAGTGGTACCCATGCTGCCAGATCAAGGAAATAAAGATTGCCTCTCCCTTCTCCTTTCCCTTGATCAGCAGGCGCTGTCAATAGGGCTGATGAATTAGATGAAACTCAAGAGTGAGGACCAGGAAGCATTGTGCAAAGTGACATTTAATTACTAGGTGTGAAATAAACCAAAAACAAATGAAACCGCTCGACTTTTTACTAAAGATAGATTGTTCATATGTCAGAGCTAAGATGTCATTGCCTTTTAATGAATTGGTTTATTAAATTCTGTCTTTAATAGTCATTGATTTGATCCTTGACCTGATTTTATCTGGACACATATTAGGTATAGTTTGTTTTAAGGACACGGGCATAATTTTCTTTCTTGGGTTAAGGAGAAGCCTGTGGAATAAAAATGATGTGGCTGTTTTTGAAGGCAGCTCTTTCACTCACCTGACATCTCTGAAATAAGGTTTCTTTGAAAAGGGCCAATTTCTATTAGAAAGCATAGAATAATTTAGAGTTTTATGTAGTAATTATTATAAGTAACTCATAATAACATTCTACTTGATTTTACTTATTTGAAACTGGCCACTCACTTCCTAATAATACCTTTGCTATCTCATATATTATTCTAATGAAATCATTACTTTAAAATTCAGTGTAGGTGATATCACATGAGCTCAGGCTTCTGTTTATCACTGTCTACATTTTTCCAAGCAAATGTTTAGAAGCATTAGTAATTTGTGTTTAATTTCACCTCTGAAAGCTACTTCATTTGGCTTACCAGGCAGAGTGAAAAATAATAATTTATATGAGTCATCTATCTAGGAAGTGTAGTCTATAACATAAAATGACCCAGAGCTGTGACAAGAGAAGTACTGCATAATGTGAGACTGTAATTGCTCATTGAGAAATGAATTAAGCAAAAGAAGGGCAATAACAGTTCATCAGCTGGATCTACATCATTTTGCAGTTGTTCCCAGTCCATATTTCTTTGGAATGTGACTTAGAGTTGGAGAGGTAATTGGCAAGCATTAGATAAGGTAATGGATGGTCCCAGAGTGGGGGAAGTCAAGGCGGTAATTCAGTTTTCTGGGAATCTGCTGATGTCATCATTTATGGGGAAAAGCATAAGTAGCTTATGAACAATAGCAGAGTCCCAGGAGTGAATTCAGCTGCCGAGGATTTCATCTTTACATGATGTTCACACGTTCATATTTCTCGGACTTGGCTCAAAAGATGCTTTTTGAATGTTAGAGTTTTGAGTGCCAATATAGTCTTCTCAAGGTGAAGGGTGGTATTAAGGGAAATTTAAAAGGCAGAGAAGGACATGCTAAAAAATAGAAATACTCAGTTTTTATGCTTTTTGCTCAATTTCAACACTTTTGAAACATAATCCTAGAAATTTTACTGTTCACACCATGTTTTCCTTTATTATAAAGGCCATACTCTGGTGTTTAAGTAAGGGAACACATAAATAATACCATAGCATGTATTCTCTGGTATATGCTTAATGTTGTACCAAACTGCTTTATTCTTTTAGCATCTCATATTGTATGTCACACACTATTTCCTTTTGTTTTCTTTGACATAGCAGTTATACACTTGACAAGAGCCAAAGTAAAATTTACATGGTGATGACTGTTAGTCTGAATACTTGAGAAGGCTTTAAGAATTGTCATGCCTAGCTTGACTGAGAACCAGTATATTAATTAAACCAGTGCAAACTCCTTTTTTCTTATGTCCATCTTGACTTGCTCTTGTAACTGCTCTCTCTTGGTGTTAGATGTAAATTTTTTTCTCTCTTTATATCCAGGTTTATGGTATTTCTTTAGTATGTTTACCCTTTCCATGGGAAGGAATTAATTGTATGAAGAATAGCATGGTAACATGAAATTATGGGACTTGAGGGCCTCACATTCAGACACAGTATATTCCAGCCAATAGGCATCTATCTATCCTTATAGATACATGCTAGTGCTTAATGACAAGGACCATTTAAAATTATGGTATTTACAGAACGAGTTGACTTTATGATTTCTTAGCAAAATACAGTCCACAAAGTTGTGGTTGGGAGTCGTGTGCTTTTGTGTGAGAGGTTTTGACAAATGACAATTAAAAATAGAAAATTTTGTGTAATGTGAAACTTGTGGGTAAAGAATGCCACTCGGGATAATTAAATTAGGCATCATGTACAGAAAACCTGTGTTCCACAATAGCAGTGTAATGAAGAGGCAGTAGTTACTTTCTTTACTTTTAAAGGGAAATGGTTGGAAAGAGAAGAGGGAGGTGTGGTGGTGACGGTGATGATGCTTTTGTTGTTACAGTCAGTGTTCATTGAATGCAGATTATGACCAGACCTAGCAGGTTATATGTATTGTCTTAATCCTTACACAAATTTATGAGGCAGGTATTATTGTGGACGTGAGGAAACCATGGCCCAAAATGTTTAATAAGGCTATGGTTACACAGTTTGTCAATATCAGAGCAGGAATTTGAACTCACCAAGTCTGATTTTAGATCTGGTAACAGTTTCTGTCTCTATATGGCTGTTCTGGGAGAACTCCAGACCCCTGAAGTTTTTAGGAAGATATAACATAACATGGGCAGTAATTTCTGATTTCTGATCTCACGCTTACACTTGATTCATATATTGGAAGGACTAATGAAAGCAAGTTACTGTTGAAGAAGAAATTTATGCCATGCACATATTATTCACAGAAATGTTAACAGCTCCTCTGCTGAATAGTCATATCCTTGGAGGCAGAGACTACCTTCTGTTTATCTCTGCATATCTGTACTGTGTATTATTTTTAACAGTGTCACTGATAGTGTACACTCCATAAAAGTCAGCATTTTTATTATATTCCTAAAACTGTGAAACCAGCCTTCTGATTTCAAGACATTCTTTTCACCCCTGAAAGAAACCATCTACCCATTGGCAGTCAATCTTCATTATTTTTTTAAGCTAAAGAAAGAAAGCTGCCAAAGATTAGCAGCATTTAGCATTGGCTTGCAGTCACCTTATTTGTGAAAACTTGACATTCTCCATTAATTATCGCTTTTCACCAAAATGACCGTTTTCTTTCACATGCTTTTGAAATTACCTGGTTGAAATCATTGGCATTAGTTCATTCCATTTTATACAAACAATTGCTGTCATTAATTCAGAGAAAGTAAAATGTATAAACTGCCATAATACTGAAAGTCTGTCTGATCTAATCCCTTTTTATCGTAGACAGCCTTTAGTACTAAACTATGGCATTACTGATTTTCAGAATTCCTTTCTGAACAAAAAATGCCTCAAGATAATCCCCCCAAAGTTGATTTTTGATAAGCATGTATGGAGTGCTGGAAGTTCTTTTCGTTCGTTGCCTGAATGCTGAGTGTTTGCAATGAATCTGTGACAGCTTGGAAATTTTCCCTTCCCTGTTTTTAATGAATGCAAAATTCCCATGACTTTGTATTTGCCTCTCCCCCGCATCAAAGAGGAAGAATGGTTAATATGCATGTTCAAGTTATTGCTAGACTTTCCTATTCAGTGAATTCTGGCCTGAATTACCTCGTTATTCTGATTAAGAGGTAGTAAAACATATTTCCTGGGAGCTCAGGTTTTGGATTAAGGAAGTCGTGGGGAATGGGGCCGAGCATTCTCCCTCAGGCTTAACCCCATCCGCACCCCTTTGTTTTGTTTGATGAGGACGGAGATGAAGAGCTATGAAAACTAAGCTTTCCTCCTCCTCACACTAGTTTGTTCCTGTGCCCAATGCTTTCTTCATATACAGGGGCTTTTGCTGCTCTGTGGACATAAAGTCTCGGGTACAAATCCTGGCTCTGCCACTTACAAAGCTGTGTCATTTTTGGCTAGTCACCTCACCTCTGTGTGCTCGTTTTGTCACCTGTGAAGTGGGCACAATAATAATAACTGTAGGGTTGTTTTTGTTTGACTAGTGGATTTAAAAGGACACAAGGACACAAGCAGGGGACTCGTTTTATTTTGTTCTTTTCCT
Source organism: Muntiacus reevesi (assembly GCF_963930625.1). Taxonomy (NCBI): domain Eukaryota; kingdom Metazoa; phylum Chordata; class Mammalia; order Artiodactyla; family Cervidae; genus Muntiacus; species Muntiacus reevesi. The sequence goes on from NC_089252.1 coordinate 94,418,844, forward strand.
AATTATTAAAAATTGAGGTGTAGTTGATTTACGATGTTTAGGTATACAGCAAAGTGATTTAGTTATGCATATCTGTATGTATATGTATGTATGTATTCTTTCTCAGATTCTTCTCCGTTATAGGTTATTGTAAGACATTGAATATAGTTATAGTTCCCTGTGCTATACAGTAGGTCCTTGTTGTTTATCTGTTTTATATATAGTAATATGTAAATGTTAATCTCAGATTGCTAATTTATTTCCTCTCCCCCCCACCCCAATTCCCCTTTGGTAGTCATAAGTTTGTTTTCTATGTCTCTGAATTAATTTCTGCTTTATAAATAAATTTATTTGTATAATTTTTTTAGATCCCACATGTGAGAGATTCATGTGATATTTGTCTTTCTCTGTCTGATTTACTCCACTGGAGAATCTCTAGGTCCATCCTTGTTTCTGCAAATGGCATTACTTCATTCCTTTTTATGGCTGGGTAGTATTCCATTTTATGTATATATACCACATTTTCTTTAGCCATTCATCTGTTGATGACTGATTTTAAACATAAACACGTTCTCTTAGGAGAAAAGGTCTATTGGTCTTCTGTCCTCAGTCTCTGTTCCTGCCTCATGTTCACTGGCAGCACTGGTAATACAAAAACTTCATTAAAAGCAAGTGCTTTTTGTCCAGGAAGAAACACACACTAGCTATCCAAGTGGCTCCACATTTGGGCGCCTGAAGCCATGATTAAAGCACCATAGAAAAGTCACTAGTGTTTTGAATATATTAGACATGCAAGGCTTTGTGGTCAGTATTAGTAGATACATTGCTTCTAAATCTCTGTTTGGGGAGTAAGGGAGTTTACACCCTTGTGGTTGGTCAGGCTCCCTAGAAAAAGGCATGTACTCATAGAAAAATGTTTGCTATGGCACATGCTACGAGATTTGTATTTCTGGGATGGTGACAAGAGCGCATGAGCATTCATGAATTGGAGCCAAAGAGTTAGGACTTATCCCTACAGGGTAGAAACGTAAAGATCGCTTAGTTGTAGGACATACCTTCCTTTCATCTTTATGTTGAAATGAAATAGATCGGGTGACATGGTAAATAGGCAGATGATCTTCTAGCCAGGGTAAAGAAGGTTGCATTAACTGAGGGCCAGAAATGACGCAGGTTTGACTGTGAGAATATCTAGTAGGAATACAAAATAATATGTAATGTATTTAAATCATATGCAGAGAGGTTTTTCTCCTTGAACATATCTCCAAGAGTGTTGATGAAACTCACCTCCAAGTCTCCAAGCTAGCCAAATCCAAGTCAGCTGCACATCAGCTACTTGTTTGTTTCGGATACTCTGTCCCCGCTGGACACCGTGATGGGAGTGGCACACACCTTGTCTCCCTTTGTACTTGCACAAAGCTCAGAGGTGCAGGTATTTTTAATACTTAAAAATTGTTATTTTAAATTTTGATGATTTTATTTTTTTCCAGCGTCAGTGTCAGTGAGGAAACTGAGACTTAGATGAAGCAACCTAAATTCTTTAGAGAGTAAGGTGATGGAGTAGGACTCTGAAACTGCCGTTTTCCACCTTAAAAACTAGAGGCTCTAATGTCTGTCCTGGGTTTTCCTGGTTGGTAGAGAACTAGTCCTAATGGTTCCCAACATGACTTTAGGGGTAAAGTGAGATGATTTTAAGCAGTGTTCTTGATGCTAGTTAATGATCTAATCTAATACTGAGCATGTGACTCTCTCTGTAATTAAAAAAGAAAAAAGACTTGTAATTGTGTTAAGGAGAAAATCTCAGTTTGGTGCTAATAAGTCTCTAATATTTGTTAATCTCCCTTTGTAATAAGAGAATGTGGACTTCAAGCTCAGAGCCTCAGACTCTAGATGAAATGAACCAATTTTATTTTTGTTATATTTATTTTTAGTTGTTGTTTATGGCAGGCTGGAACTGATTGTCCATTGTAGACAATGGTAAGTGTTTCCTTTTTGAAGTTTTGTAATAGTAAAATCTGCTCTTTGTGGTGTACAGTTCTGTAGCTTTTAAGGAGTATATTGTCCTTCACCTTCCACCACAATCAGGATACAGAACTGTTCTGCTCCTCAAACCCTCTCCACTCCTCCCATTCCCTGGTGCTGCCCCCTTGTAGTCAACGTCAACCATACACCTGGCAACAGCTGGTTTATTCTCCATCTCTACTGTAGTTTTGCCTTTTATAGACCATCACTGAAATGGAATATGCAGTATCTAGCCTTTTGAGTCCGGCTTTTTTTTATACTTACTGAAATGTATTTGGGATTAATCCATGTTGTTGTGTACATCTAAACTTTTGTTGAGTTTATTGTAAGGATTTACCACTGTGTATCCAATTGTCAATTTAAGCACATTCAGGTTGTCTGTTTTGGGCTGATTATGTGTAGAGCTGCTATAAACATTTGTATATAGGTTTTTGTGTAAATGTGAGTTTTCATTTATTGAGGATAAATATTTAGGAATGTAATTTGGGAGTCCTATGTAGATTTATGTTTAACTTTTAAACAAGCTGCCAAACTCTTTTTCAAGTGGCTGTACCCTTTTGCATCCTTACCAACAATGTATGAAAAAGTTCCAGTTGCTCCATGTTTTCATTAGCATCTGGTACTGTAAGATTTTTTTTTTAAGCCCATTCTAATAGGTATATAGTAGTTAAACACTTCTTTTGATCTCAAGATATGGCAAAAACCGTGTGCGTGCATGCCAAGTCACTTCAGTTGATTTCAGCTGTTAGTGACCCCAGGGACTGTAGCCTGCCAGGTTCCTCTGTCCATGGGATTCTCCAGGCAAAATAGTGGAATGTTTAGCCATGCCCTCCTTCAGGGGATCTTTCTGGCCTAGGGATCGAACCTTTGGCTTCTGCATCACAGGAAGATTTTTTTTCCACTGAGCCACTGGGGAAAAATTGTGTGATTGGTAGGTAACTGAGTGAATTTGGGGAAAAAACATGTTCTACTCTGCTTTATCTCCGGCAACTAAAGAATAAAGGCTATGAGGTTATCTTGGATATCTGATGAATTTCAAGCAACATAAACACTTGTTTCCTTAAACCTGTAAGCAGATGGAGTGACTATGATTTTTTTGAAAGTCTCATTACAAAAAAAAAAAAAAAGTCTCGTTACATTTGTATAAGCAAAACCCAGATGAAGTTAACATCAGATGATCCCATTGAGTATTAATTTACTCTTAGTAATGATCTCTCTACTAGCAGTCTGGCCTTGAGGCCAGTTGGAGTGATGACTTGCCTTGAAACTTAATGGTATTGGGAACACTTAGCAGTAGGAAATAGCATATTAGTGTTCCATTTCTAGAATTTTTTTCCTGCTTGAACTGCATATTTCAAGAGAAATTGTAGAAGTAAGGAGAGAATGCAGATGAGCTCCAAATCTGGTTTTGTTTCTGTAGCCATTTGTTGTTCAGTCCCTCAGTTGTGTGAGACTCTGCGACCCCAGGCACCACAGCACACCAGGCTTCTCTGTCCTTCACTGTCTTCTCAGCTTGCTTAAACTCATATTCACTGATTCGGCGATGCTATCCAACCATCTCATTCTCTGTAGCCATAGTTTGTGGAGTTTGATGATAAGGAAGATCGTTTATTTGATGTCCTCATCAAGATTCTCTCGTGCCAGGTACACTGAAAGTTTATGAACCATACAATGTGCCCAAGAAGCAAGCAGCCACTAAAGCTTTGGGGGCAAACTTTTGTTGGTACTGCTATTTCATACTGAGACAGTCAGCAGGGCACAGCTCAAATTCATTTATCTGGTGCATAAAAGACTGATAGTATTCACTTCTCTGGTGCAAATCTTGTTAAATTTTAACACTTTAAAAAGACTCTGTGTAAGTGATGAATGGTTTGAGATTTAAAAACCAAAATCAGGCAGAAAAATATTGCCACCTTCTCCTAACTTTAGGTCGCAAAGTGTCGGACACGACTGAGCGACTGAACAACCACATTCTATTCATAACTAAAGGCAAGTATTGAGGACCTTGATGCTAGCTTTCTATGAAGTGGGAAACCTTGGGATGTATTGTGTGTTGATTCAGTTGGAGCCTCTATTCTTTGGCATGTTCTTGCAAGGATTAAGCTAATATTGAAGTTGTTTGGGTACGATGCCTAAGAATCAGGGCTTTCAGAATTATTTTATTATTTTAATTATGTTATTCGATTTATAAAATACCAGAACAACTAACCATAAGCACAGTGGTACAATTCAGAAGGATATAAAGAAACAATTTTTTTTCTCCTCCCATTTCTGCACCCACCCTCTTCTGGTTACCACTGTTAAGGATTTATTCCATCCGGTTAACTATTTATTAACTCAGAAAACATGTAGCACCCATAGGGCTTTCTTTTCTTTTTTTCAATAAAATGCAGTGATTATTTTTTGCACTTTTTATTACTTAACTGTATATTATAGATATTCTTTCTCATACCTGCTTGGGCATCTAACTAGTACTTCTTTACAGAGCGAAAAAAAAAAAATCCTAAGGGCAAATCTACCATATTTCATTTACTCATTCCTGTATTCACAGGAACTCACTTTTTGTGTGTGTGTGTTTTGGAGGACTGCTTTTGTTTTGATCTTGTTGCTTTCGGTTTTTGTTTTGGCTGCCAAAAGTGAAGGCACAAATATCTAAGAAGACTTTTTTCCCAAGATACCATGTCCAAAAGAAACCAAACAGAATTTTTAGTACAAAACATAAAGCTTGACTATCATTTTTCAAAGCAAATAAGAGATTTTTAAAGGATGAGTTTCCTGTTGGAGTACAAGATTTTGCAGTTTGATTGTTGTTGTTAAGTCAGTAAATCGTGTCTGACTATTTGTGACCCTGTGGACTGTAGTTTGTGAGGCTCCTGTGTCTTGGCATTTCACAGACAAGAATACTGGAGTGGGTTGCCGTTTCCTTCTCAAGCAGTTTGATATGTTTCTTATTTTTATTTCAAAAGCTGAAAGTGCTTTGAGAGCATGGTAGTGAACATAATACTGGAAATGCCCTCCTGGTTTAGAAATGCACTGGCCAATCCAGTTGCCGCTAGCCACATGTGCTTCTTTAAATCTAAAGTAATTAACATTAGATAAAATTTCAATTCAGTTCCTCTGTCATGTTAGCCACGTATCAATAGCTACATGTGTACACATGTTGGACTTTAATGCTGTGCACCTGAAATATATTTAATAAAAATAATAATGACCAGATGTGGCTCGTGGCTCCCATCTTAGACTCACATCTATGAAACATTTCCCATATGGCAGAAAGTTCTATTGGACAACAATGACTTCAACTGACTAAAGTCAGATTGCCTACTTTCAAATCATAGCTGTGCCCAGCTGAGTTGTATGTGACCTTGGGAAAGTTACTTTGCTTCTCTGGGTATCAGCTTCCTCGTCAATAAAGTGAGAATAATAGCAATCCTTCTGTGTTTCTAAGAAAGATTAGCTATAGCACTACTGATGAACTGTTGAACACTTTACCTAAGATATAGGTAAGCATCAAATAAGTGGAAGCTATTCTTTTTTTCCTAGTGTTTGATTATCTCTTTTTTCTTTTGGAAGGCCAGGAGGTGAGTTCTGTGTTTGTTTGTTCAAACATAGTAGCTGCAAGATATTGTTGCCCTGATTTCTAGCTGGACCAACAAAAGACGGTATAGTAAGCTGTAAGCAACCTCCATTTGTCAGCCTGGTGATTTTTTTTTTTTAAACACGCTGTCCCTGAGAAACATGGTAGAATTTGTTTTACTTCTCTTCTGCCAGGAAGTAACCCTTCTGGCTTTGTTAGAAGTGTGGTTTGTAATAATTGTACCCACCCCAGATGGCTCCTGAAAAACCTTTGAAATGCCATCTGCCAGGCGTGTGTCCAGCAGGCAGCCTGTCATTCTGCTGAAAGAAAAGAGAGGGTGGGGTCCCCTCCCAGGCCCTTTCTCCCTAGCATCTCTGAATGGGAGTCTGGTCATGTGGACCAGGCCCAGGGCCTGTTGCTCAGAGGATAACTCCAGTAAGCTCCTGCTGGCCTGCAGAGAGGGAAGGTTTTGTCTGGGTAGTAAACCCTGAAGGTTTTGTGGGTGGAGTTGAATCCTCCCCTACCCGCTTTCCCTGCTGCTTAAAGGCCATTCTAAGCGTATTTATTTCCAAGGGAAAATGGTGTCTGCTTGTTTTCATTTTTCATCTAAAATGTACCATTTTCCCCCAAGTTCTTGATCATTTTCAATCCTTTCAGGAAATGAAGTCCCAGAGGTTAGTGCTGTCTCAACAGTTACTCTGACAAATTGGTTCAGAAAATATGATTGGAAGAAATGTCAATGATAAGATGATTATAGGAGGGGGAGAAAAACCAAAATATTGTCTGGTGTCGAAGACTTAAAAAAAAAATCTTCTATTTGGTCTTATTTATCCACATTTTGGGGTTCTGGGGATGGAGGGATGGATTTAGTTAATAGAATTTTGGTATGGAGACTTGAGTGTGAGAGTTGCCATATAGAACATATTTAGGACAGATTCTTTCACAGCAAGTTTCAAAGAGATTCTGTTCTTGCCCTACACTGGAATTTCGCAGTATGATGTGGACTGTTTGTGTTTTCCAGAGAGCCGGCTGAACAGCTTTTGCGCTTGGCTCTGAGGCATCACACCCTCCTCCTCTGCTCTTGCTTTGTTGACAGCTGCCTCTTCATCTCCTCCGAGGCTCTTTTCCTCTTCTCAGTTTCCAAAAATTGTAAAGTTTTTGTGTTTAAGGAAGACTTCTTGACTGCTTTTTCTATCATGTCTCTCCCCCTAGATTCATTCTTTCTTTCTCTTGCCTTCAAATGCCAGTGGTTTAGTGATAACTCTCAAATTTAGGGCCCAACCACCCATCTGATTTTTAGATTTACATATTCAGCTGTCCAGAGCTCTGATAGGCATCTCAAGCTTTCACATATTCTGAAGTGAACTCTTAATTTTTTTTCCCCTTATACACCATTCCCCCATCTTCTTGATGTCTGTAAGTAGCACATCCCATTTGCCCAGATCATATTCTTCTGTTTTTCTTACACATTCCATCAGCGGTTTCTCTCTTTAAAATCTAAACCTAGCATGGCCTGATGAGTTGATGTACTTTGAACACAGCTATCCTATGTAGTCACTTACAGCCGTTTAAAGTGTTCACCATTCATAATAGAAATCTCATTGCTTATCACCTCCATCCTATTGTTCTTGTCTGTGCCCTAATTTTTTTTCTCAACTGGATGCTGAAGAGAGTAAAAGTATTAGTCTCTCAGTCATGTCTGACTCTTCGCAACCCCATGGACTGTAGCTTGCCAAGCTTTTCGTTCATGGAGTTTTGTAGGCAAGAATGCTAGAGTGTATTGCCATTTTCTTCTTCAGGGGATCTTCCCCAACCAGGAATCAAAGCAGGGTCTTCTGCATCGAATGCAGATTCTTTACCACCTGAGCCACCAGGGAAGCTCAATTATGTATGTAATTTGAACTGTAATACCAACTCATTTCATTCTAATAATAACATAAACTGTGTATCTGGTAGCAGGAACTGAGCTAGGCCTTTTAAAAGCCTTGTCTTATTCAATACACACAACAAATGTATAGGTAGTTTATTGTCCTTATTTCACAGATTAGGAAACTGAGGAACAAGCGGAAGCTCAGGAATGAGACAGACCATGAATTCTTCATTCCCTTTCTATGTGTACCTGCTCAACAGCAGTATGCTCTGGAGTACCCACTATATGCCTGACACCCGAGATGTAAATTTAAACATTGTAAAGTACCCCAAGGGTGTCATAGTCTGCCAGGGAAGCAAGAAATGGGAAAAACTTAGGAAACAGTTTAAGAATAGACTTTTGGACACTATACAAGCAGGCTTCTAAACCAGAAAGTCCTGGTGTGCTGAGCACGACAAGCACACATTTGTCACGTAACTGGGACTATGGATAATTTGCATCTCTTTCTAACACTCAGATTTCCGATGTTAGAAAAAATCGACTTGTTTAAAAATGTGTTTTCCTTGAGTGAAATGTGCAAGAAGTGTTGACTTTTTGACGTAAGAGAATTCTGGTTATCTACTGTAGGTGCATGGAAATTCACATGGGCAGGCAGTCAGAGACTGTGTTCTGCCATGAACAGTGGAGACAACATACAGTTGGTTATTTAATTGCTTTTTAGGGAGAATTAGAACTAGGACTAGAGGAAAACATTCCTGCTTATTATATTTTAAAAAAAAAAGACTTAAAAGCACTATGGGTAATTGTGCCTTGCAGAATGAACTCATGTTGGTTGCATGCCCTACCTAACCTGAATGTTGGAGCAGAAACCATGAATTTTGCTTTTGTTTTTCTTTTTTAATCTCCCCTCCCATTTAATATAGATTCCTAGTATGTACTACAAAATTTCTTATGGTTTCTTTTTTTAGTTTGAGTGTAAACCACACTCCTTCCACACTTTTGATTGAGGTTGACTGGGCTAAAATGATAGGTCTTTCACCCAGCACCTCAGCTGGGTGACTTAAATGTTCTAGAGGGTCTGTGTTATTTCGTAAGAATTGTTATATTTATGAGTCTTTGAATGAATGATGAGATTAATTCAGGGGGAGAATTTCCTATCAAATTCAGTGTCCTTTTTCTCCTGTCAGAACTTACGGGTGGCCTCTTTTTGCCAAACATATTAATTACATGGAGACACAGCAACATTTTGATCCCTGGGAGGTATCCAGCCACAGATCTTGGGCAATTGAATTTCTCTAGTGATGTGTTTATGCAGCGGGTGTCATTTTCTTCAAAGGGCTTATTACATTGGAAGTTGCCGGATGTATTGAGGAACACAAGAATTCCGAGGCCTGTGATAAAATTATAAACCCCTTAGGCTCTGAGCTTAAGGTGGATAATGTTTTTAGAATTTACTGGAGCCCTAAAAGCTGCTGATTGTGAATGTTATCTGTATAAAATCCAGTTCACCCTTTTCATTCAGTGCATTCATCATTTTTTTAAGTGATAAAAATCTCCCTGGGTTGCCTTGCTGTGTTTGGTTTTCTCTTTCTGGTATTTGAGGGGCCCAGGCACGAGAGGATGGAAGACAGGATGCTTTTCTGCTAGAAAGAAGTTACCTTTGCCAGGTCCCTGTCTCAGTAGGTGGGTCTGTCAGCTTAGGTACTTACTGAACTGGTTATTTTAATTACACCTGGATGGGGCGCTTCCTCTCTCAGTGGACTGATGTTTTCTTGTGCCTTTTGCCTTGTCTGCTACAGGCACAACCCGGTCTCCCAGAGAAGGAGAGGTGCCTGGCGTGGACTATAACTTTCTGACTGTGAAGGAGTTCTTGGACCTCGAGCAGAGCGGGACTCTTCTAGAAGTTGGCACCTATGAAGGTGAGCTCATCTGTATGGCAGCAGTGAGCGTGCCTCTCTGCTGGGCGCCACAGAGGATCCTGGGCCATTGAGGCAGAGATGTTCTGTGGACTAGTGAAGTCTCAACATCTGTAGGAGATGGCAGTTCACCTTAGTGGGATTAATAATAATAAAATATATGGAATGAGGCTTTGTGGAGCTGTTTAAAAATAATTTGGATTTTTTTTTTCTCCTCCAGGATTTTTCTCCTTTAATTTGTTGATTTAAATGCAGGCACGTGTGCGTGTGGGCGTGTATGTGTGTGTGTGTGTGTTTAATATGGGTATGTACGGTATTAGAAAGAAGAGGAAGAAGACTCATAGCATAAAATGTGACCTTATAGGTGGCGGTGTTTTAGTATCAAAAGGACTGGAATGTCATTTGTACCACCAATTGATGTTTAATATATTTTTGAGTAGGTGATAGATTTTCATGGAATATTTCAAAGCAGAATATTTCAGAAGTATTCAGTAAGTAACCTCTTTCCTAGATTTATCTTCCACCTGCCTAATTTCCATTTCTGTTTTCCCCAGATATTAAAACCAGTGTTATTCATTTCTGTTACTCTTCTGAAATTTTTTTTAAATGTAAATACAAACACATACATGCAAGTGTCATACGTGTGTTCTCATATCTTCCCTGTTTTATAAAGAAGATGTACACTATATGCCATTTGGCATCATGCTCTTTTATATCATGAAAGTATGTCTTCTGAGTCTTTGAGGTTCAGTACTAGAGTGCTTTTTGTTTTCTTTTTTAAGTGACTAAGTAATCTCCTGACTATGTGGACCACAATTTATTTAACTAGGTCTTTTTGAATAAACATTTTTTAATATTTTAAAACATGACTGTGTTGAATAACATGAGTATAAATCATTTCATGTAGGTGAAAGTAAATCTGCAGGATGAGAGCAAAGCCAAATGTGGGGAGAAAATTTAACTTACATCTTCTGAAGACAATATTATAGCTTGATTGCTTTGTTGAGTGTTTTTATTTGAGACAAAAGGACATACTATGATACTGTTAATAGCTGGGTCAAGTTATTAAGTTTTATGTACTTTTTAGAAACTCTCAAAATCTGGATTTATGGGATGAACACAGTGGCATTTTCTAGATGAGACTTAAAAGCAAAGGATGAATATGAAATAGACTATTATTTTATTAAGGGCATTGTAAATTTTGATGTGATAATTGCCCCTGTTTCAGGGGCATTTTTTGCAGTGGGTACAGGGAAGAACATTAACTTGGTGCCTACTGTTCATGTCCAAATTGTGAATGTACATTAAACATTAGGTAGATATTTATCAGATTCCTAATTGTGAATACAAGAAGATTTTCTTTGAATATTGCTGGTTATCCATTGTTGTGAAAGTCATTCAGTCATGTCCAATTCTTTGCGACTCCATGGACTGTAGCCTGCCAGGCTTCTCTGTCCATGGAATTCTCCAGGCCAGAATACTGGAGTGGGTAGCCATTCCCTTCTCCCGGGGATCTTCCCAACCCAGGGATCAAACCCAGGTCTCCTGCATTACAGGCAGATTCTTTACCAGCTGAGCCAGTATTGCTGGTTATCCATTGTTGTGGTTTCCTTGAAGTATTGGCATTTGACTGGAGGTTGGTGGGCTGGGAGATGTGAGGGTGCCCCAAGCAAGAATGATTTGTTAAGACTGGTACCTATATACAATGGAATATTACTCAGCAATAAAAAGAAATGCATTTGAGTCAGTTCTAATGAGGTGGATGGAGAGTGAAGTAATGAGATGGATGAAGAGTGAAGTAAGTCAGAAAGAGTGAGAGAAATATCGTATATTAATACATATGTATGGAATCTAGAAAGATGATACTTCTCCTATTTGCAGGGCAGCAAAGGAGATGCAGACATAAAGGACAGACTTTTGAACACAGTAAGGGAAGGAGAGGGTGGGATGATATGAGAGAGTAGCATTGAAACATATACATTACCATATGGAAAATAGATAGCGAGTGGTATGACACAGGGAACCCAAAGCTGGTGCTCTGTGAACCTAGAGGGGTGGAGTGGGGAGGGAGATGGGAAGGAGGTTTAAGAGGGAGGGGACCTTAATATACCTATGGCTGATTCATGTTGATGTATGGCAGAAGCCATCACAATATTGTAAAGTATTTATCCTCCAATAAAAAAGAATTGACCTAGTTGTGAGGTTAGAAAAGGGATGGGGGCTCAGTGGATGTACCAAGAGCTTCTTCAGTGTGTTGTTTTGTAAATATGAATATGGTTAAAAATTCATGTAGCTGAGAAGAGAACAAGTGTGGATCCTCTTTGGTTTAAGAAAGTGAGTTGTCCTGTCTGAAATCACTTATTATGACCATCAGAGGAACTTTAATCCAGAATGTAAAAAAATATTTATTTGCATGTTTGGAGAGGTTAAGGAGTGGCTGTGCAAAGCCAAAGAGTACTTTGTTGAAAAAGAAAAGCATGTGGTTAGGCAACAGCATATCTGGGACAAAAAAGAAAATCAGCTCATTTTACTGAGGTGTTTATATTACAAGTGGTACATAGGTGGAGTCACCTCTGTGACTTTGAGTCACTTTGACAGAGGTAGCTATTATCCCCAGCTTTTTAGATGGGGATGCTTAGACCAGGTAGCACTTAGGGACTTTCTTAAGGTTGTGCAGCTGGTTCCGGAAGGCAAGAGCCAGGAAACAGACCCAGCTGTTGGATTTTTAGATCCCGTGCTCTTTCCTGGACATGCCAAGAAAATGATACTGATGTAACTAAAAAGTTGTGATAATAGACCATTAGTCCTTTCACCCAACTTCTTGCTGAGTAACAACAGGAAAAAGTTTTTCAGAAAATGACTAGTCATCCTTACATAAAACCGTCTTTCTGTGAATGTCACCCAGTTACTTTAGAGTTGAAATTCTCATGCTGCGTATGGGTCCAGTGTTTTTTAGCCATTTACCTGTATTCTTCAGCCTTTTGACCTTTTGACCTTTTGGCTGTGTGATTTCCCTGCTGTATGAGATGGCTCATAATTTTTCGGTAGCAATTGGAATGTATTGTATTGACTTTCATAAGGTGAAAGCAAAATGGAATTTTTATGATATGCCAGATAGTGTTACAGGAATAGGGCTGGAGAGATCTTTGTGAGCCCCTCTGGGCCCCCTTAGTGGTGATTCTGTCAGTTGGACACTAACAAGCCTGCAGGCTGGGCTGTGGCCCTGCCAGAGCTTAGGTCTCAGCCTCTTTGCTGTTGAGCTGTGTGCCCTCCGGCAAGTTACTTAATGCTGCATGTCTCCATTTTCCCTTCGGTAAAACGAGGATAATAACAGTGCTTTCTCGTAGGTAGGATTAAGTGAGCCAATAATTGGAAAGGGCTGAGCACAGCGTCTGACACACGTAAGCTCTCTGTCAGCGTCAGCTCTTTAGATTTGTACACACGACTGGCCCCACATTGCCAGCCTGGTGGGTGGATTCTCTTCTCCTTCCAGTCAGTAAACTAGTGGATTTACCAGTAAAATATCTTTATTTACTTCTCTAGGTACTCACTGTCTATTTCTATTGCTCACATTTTATTCCTCTTGGCCTGACCTGGCTCCAAAGAGGAAAACACCGCAACGCCAATCACTCTTTAAAGCAAGACTTTTAAACAGCTTGAAGTAATAGTAATGAATATACAAGATAGAATTCTTTCTAGATAAAGAACTTAAACGTCTTTAAGTGTAAGTTGATTCTCTTCCTCCTCACAGGAAACCTCTGTTAAAAGGTCTAGTGCAAAGATTCGGAAAATGTAGACATAAACGGCATAAACCTAAGTATTTTTGTCCATTGACTTAATACATCCTGGAGATCTTCCCAGTTACCCCCACATAGTTCCACCTCATTCTTTATAAATGCTGCAAAATATGCCATTGTATGAATTTATATAGTTTATTTAACTAGCCCCTGCAGGTGGACGTTTAAGATTCCTCCTCCCCCCACTTTTTTTTAATGTTTTGTAAACAATACTGCTGCGAACACCTCTGTACAAATGTCTCACTGTACTGTTTTGAATAGATTTATAGAGGCAATTCCTGGCAGTGCAGTTTTAAAGGCAGCCCTTCTGTGCCTTCATTTCAGCATTGTCCCATGGTACAGGGTGTGATGTATGGGGCAGAAGATCAAAGTAGCTCTGCCTTTGAAGGTGCTTATGCTTCATAGTGATTTATTTCTGACAGTGTTTGTCCAGTATATATGTGATGAGTGCTTTTCAAAGTGCATCATGTGTAACAACTCACTTAATTATCCAGTAATCCAATGAGCTGAGTACAGTTTGTCCCCATTTTACAGAAGAAGAGTATGAGGCCCAGAGATGCCCATTGTCTTTTTTTAACTCCATATGGTGAGCCCAAGATAGAGCTGGCGTTCAAACCCAGGCTTATCTAGCTCTAGGGTCTCTACTCTACAGCCCCTCAATCTTGGGAGGCAAAATTATTTAAACAGCTTCTAGTGAAGTGCTGGGTGTTCAGAGAAGAGAACTACAGGAGTGCTCCATTGACTCTAACATTAGGGTCAGTCCCCTTGAAGAAGTGGACTTTGATCTGAAGCTTGTCAGAGGATCGCATGAGTTCAGGTGTGTCAGCACCAACCCTAAAGCCTGAATCCTGAGAAAGCAAGTGCAGTGTGAACCAAGAAAAGGTCGGAGCGTTGGTGCTAGAGATGGAGAAGCAGGGAATCATTTCTTGCTTCCTGTACAACCAATGCCATACACCAGGACTTTCTTCAGTGATGAAAATGTTTAATATTCCGAGCTGTCCAACACAACAGTCATGGACCACATGTGATTTTTGTGACTGAGAAGCTGCATTTTAAAATTAATTTAGTTTGAACTAGTTTAGCCTTAAATAGTCTCATGTGTCTGATGACTGCCATATTTTCTAGGGCAGTTTTAGAATAAAAGCTTCTGCAAGGATGGTTGAGGACCTACTCAAGAAGATCTTTCTCTTCTCAGTCATCCGACTTCAGAGAGCTAAGCTCATCTTTAAGAGCTAATCTCCTTTTAGAAAACATAGTTTTGAATCCTCCCAAAGAGGATGTCACTACAGAGGAGAGGTGATCTTCTTTATGTACATTCTGTGACGTATATAGGGCAGACAAGTGGAGTGAATCAATAAAACCTCAAGGCCTGATAACTTTCTGAATATTCTTTCAGGTCCAATATTTGTTTGGGGTTTAGAATTTCAGGGTTGTAAAAGTTTAAACTGGAAAGGCAGTAGAGCTCATCTCTTCAGAAGACAAAACTGAGATCCAGAAAGAGAATGTCTAAGACACTAAAGGGAAGTGGGAACCAAATCTGGCCAAATGCCTTTCACTAAGGTCATGTCCCAGGCAGGACTGAAATGCTCATCTTGCCAGAATCTGCTGCTTGGAAATGGATACTCTCCTTATAGACTCTCTTACTAGTTTGTGCATTAATGATAAAATGTTTAGCAAAACCAGACATGTTTGTTGTCCTTAGAGGTCTAACAGTAGCCTGTAGCTACTATTAGACTGTAGGCTGCCAAACTCCTCTGTCCATGGATTCTTCAGGCAAGAATACTGGAGTGGGTTGCCATTCCCTTCTCCAGGGGATCTTCCCAATCCAGGGATCGAACCTAGATCTCCCACGGGCAGATTCGTTACCATCTGAGCCACCATTTTTAAGGGAGTGTTGCATTATTATATCAACAATATAAAATGTTTATGTGGACTTGCTAATGTATTAGTTATTGGAAGAAGAGGTAAAAGATTCAGGTGATGATATTCCACCTAGGATGACTCCTACTTCTGTCTTAGAAAACTGGAAAGATGTTGGTACTGTTTGCTTAGATTAGAAACACTGGAAAGAGCTAGGATTGGTGTGTGTGTGGGGTGGGGGGTGTCAGGGTCTCCAGGATGGAGTTTTCCACCCCCAACAGCTGTAATGCTGGCATATTATGTGTATCCTCCAACAGAGCAGATGCCCTTCGTGACTATTTAAGGAACCTAAGTATTGCCCCTCACAGAGGCATATGAGTTATGAATAGAGTTCATAATTGGTCTCAGCTCTGCAGTTTGAGCCAACTCCTCATTCTGTCACTGGTTACAATCAAAATCAAGGCAAGACACAGAAGACAAGACTAAACGTGTCTTTCTTCCTTGGCCCAGCTTCCTAATTGTGACACTGAACTCATTTATTTGATCGCATTCTTGAAATAAATCAGAAGCACCGTCTCCTTTTTGCTTTGCTTTTTTTTTTTCTCCTGTTGACATTTTTGCTCAATAAGGCAGGTTGCTGCCTCAGCCAGCCCTTGGGACTTCTCTGGGAGAGAGTTTGTAAGGGCGGAACTATTCAGTGGGAGTGGTTCCAAACATGCCTGTTTTACAAATGCCTCTGGGTGGAAGAGGCTGATTATACACTTTGAACTTGCAAAGGTTTTCACTCAGCATGGAAGTGCGGTCTCAATGTGACATTTCCAATTGGAGTTGCATATCTCTTCATTTTAATTAGGAAGGGAGTGTATGTGTCAGCCTTCAATAATGGTACTGTTCTGCTTCTTAGAAGGTCTGCAAAAAGGCAGCTGCCAAGGGTCTACTTTGGGGGTACATGGTAATAAAGCTGGGGTTTGTCATTGAGGAAGACGAGACTGTCTGGAGTCCTGTTCTTTGGCAGGCCTCAGCAGCCGTCTGTTGTGATAAGCTCTGTTGGCAAACTCTGCTGTGGAGTGTTCTCTGTTGATAATGAAAGAACCAAAGGAAATCTGTGCGACAATTGTATGTTCCTCTGCCTTTGAAGACAAGGAGGCCAAGCCCAGGGACGGTTTGGTTAATTTTCTGCTCAGAGATCCCCAACCATTCCTTAAGTCGAGAGCATAGACAGTGGAGACAGATCCATGTTTAAATGCCAGCTGTCGTTTAAGTATTGTGTGAATGTCAGTTTCTTCATCTGAAAATGGGAATATTAATTTTTTTTTCTGTAGAATTGTTAATGATTAGAATAAGTGAATGTGTAGGTAGCAACATATGGTAGATGCACAGTAAAGGTAACTTTTTGTTAATGTTCTTCAAATATGTGCTTTGATAACAATACCAAATTTTACATCTTAGAGCTGCTCAGGGTATTAGGAACAACTGATGCTGGGGTTTATTACATGCTCATATTGTGCCAAGCACAGTACTGAGTGCTTTATATATGTGGTCTAATTTAATCTGCGCAAAAACTCTGTTTCATGGGTACTAGTCTTTCTACATGAGAACCGAGGCTGGAAAGAAAGAGGTCCTTTACCTTGCTCAGAGTCACAACACTGTTAACTTACCTTGCCCTTTCTGGTCTTAAATTCAAAGGCACATGGCACTAGTAAGAACAAACCTCTACTTATAGGACATGGGCTTATTATCCTTCTGTGCATGTAAATCATGGATTTGTAGAGTGGAGTAGGTCATTAAAGAAAGAATAAATAGAAAGTGATGGGAGTTTTATGAATGATACCATCATGTGTTGAGTAAGCAAGTGGCAAAGTGAAGTGATGTGGATCTGAGATAATTCAGATAGAACTGATGGACTGAAAAGAAACTGCCATGAGTCATGCTCTTAAAAACTGGATCCACAATATAGGTATTGAGGAGCATCCTGGGCTGGGGTTTGTGTGTACTGTCTCCACTTTATTCAGTTACTCGTTCTGCAGAGAATTACTCAGTGACAGCTTGTGCCCGGCACCATGTTTGTTTTGGGGATGCAGTAGTGCACGGAACACGTGTGGATCCTGCCTTCATGGAGCTTACAGTTTAGAGGTGAAGACAGATATCACTTCATTACATAGTCTGATAAACTGAGCAAAGGGCCTTGGGAAGGAAGAGATACACGCTTCCCTAAAAACATATACAGGAGACTTTGATCTAGTTGGTGGGATCAGAGGATCAGCAGGTGATATTGGGATGAGAAGCAGAGGAAAGAAAGTTAAACAGAGAGAAGAGTGAGTGCAAGAGCTGTGAGGTGAGTGGGGGCACAGATTGCATATGAGACCTGAAAGAAAACCAGTGAGATTTGAGCAGAGAGAGCAAGGGGTCCAACTGTGAAGCTTGCCTGCAGAGCCTGCAAGGGTCACACGTGCATGACCTTGAGACCAAGACAGAATCAGATATGCTGGATCTATGTCCTTATGTACTGTATACATATTTGTGCTTTACAGAGAACAAGAGTAAGGTTTTTGGACCCCACACATCTTACCCTGGGCTTCCCAGGTGGCTCAGCGGTAATGAATCTTCCTGTCAATGCAGGAGACACAGGAGACCCAAGTTGGATCCCTGGGTTGGAAAGATCCTCTTGAAGAAGAAATGGTAACCCACTCCAGTATTCTTGCCTGGAAACTTCCACGTACAAAGGAGCCTGATGGGCTGTAGTCCATGGTGTCGCAAAGAGTCGGACACAACTGAGCACACACTCACTTTTGCCCCTTGGGTATAGCGTTGCCCCTTCGATAATACATGCTGTAGATTTCCAGCCATTCGTGGTCACTGTCACCCTGTTCTGCTACTTATTTTCAAAGCTTGTTCTGTTTGGAAAAAGAGAAGCAAGCCATCCCTCCCTTCAGCTCCCCCACCTCTGCCACCTCCCAATTCTAAAGAAACATAGGACTGCAGGACAAAGGGCCTAAATGCGAATGCTTGTCTCTGATTTCTTCACCTTTGCTACACAAAAGGTGATCCATGAACCAGTATCATCAGCATCACCTGAGTCCTTGTTAGAAATTCAAAATTTCAAGCCCCACCTTGACCTTTTAAAAGAGAATCTCCATTTGATGTAACTGTTATATGTACAAAGTTTAAAAAACTGATGTATACCATGCAGAGCATTTGTGAAAATCATGTTCCAGTTCCATTTCTGCCTTTGCAGCATAGTGCCTAGCATAACAAGAGGTTCTCTATAAGGAAATGAATGAATGAATATTAAATTTATACAAAGTGAAAGGCTTTAAAGATTTGATTCATTCTGGCTTAAAACTCAGGGTTGCAGTCCTCCTTCAATATTTTATCAAGCTCTAAAAATTGATTTGCAGTCCCCATTAATTTTTAACTGTGTGTCAGAAAATATTTTCTTTGGCTTGGTCATGGCCACCGAGTGTGCCTGTTAATTATGGCCATTGGTGACTTCCTCTTGCGTCTTCCTTGCCCTCCTCTCCCTCCCTAGCCATCATCCCTGCTGAGTTGTATTGTGGAGCCAGTTCTGAAAATAGCAGCTGGGACACACACAATTGTCACTTGGGAGGGAGCCCAGTCACCTCAGGAAGTGTGTGTTGGCTAACATTGGGACTGTGGGATGGTCAGGCTCGTGTCTCTTAGAAACTATGCAGCCTGCCAAGTGATAACCTAAATTAATCTTTTATTCATTTATAATTCTTCAAATGATTTTTACTTAGTACCATTAAGCGATCCATATAGTCTTCACAGGGAGTCTCTTGTGCATAGTCTATGTAAGGAGGTTTGTGTTTCTGGCTAGGCTTGGCTTGATGCTGACCAGAGTGGAGATGATTGATAAGCTGGAGAGTTTCCTGGAAGGGCATGGTTTTGAATTTAAATGCCCGGAGGGCCACAACAGTGGAGTGAGTAATATATGGTGGATGAAGGCAGTGCTGGTGGGAAAGGTGGTAAACGGAGGAGTGCATGAGTCATCGTGCCCTTGGTTGTGTGGAAAGATAATGTGGCCAATCCCAGACTCGGCCAAAATCAATTCATTCACAGACTCATTGGGATTCCTGAGGATTTTTTGAAGTTTAAAAGTTTTCTTCATCCCTCTTGTGTCCATGCCCCTTTATCTGCTCAGACCTTAGGGTACTCTTCTAGGTTGAGGTCAAGGTGTTAGGTTGAGGTCAAGGTGTTTGTCTGGCAAAGGCTGGGACACACCAAAGATAGGAGCCAAAACCTCTGCAGAAATCCTTAATTGTGTGAGTGTTCAGTTCAGTCGTGGCCGACTCTTTGCAGCCCCATGGACTGCAGCATGTCAGGTTTCCCTGTCCATCACCAAATCTCAGAGCTTGCTCAAAGTCATGTCCATCGCATTAGTGATGCCATCCAACCATATCATCCTCTGTTGTCCCCTTCTCCTCCTGCCTTTAATCTTTCCCAGCATCAGGGTCTTTTTCCAGTGAGTCAGTTCTTCGCATCAGGTAGCCAAAGTGTTGGAGTTTTTCAGCTTCAGTATCAGTCCTTCCAATGAATATTCAGAACTGATTTCCTTTAGGATTGACTGGTTTGATCTCCTTGCAGTCCAAGGGACTTTCAAGAGTCTTCTCCAACACCACAGTGTAGTGTGGTCCTGGTGAATTTGGTCACACACTCTGTCACCAGCATTGCCCATAAGAGATAAATCTCAGGAAAACAGACCTTACAGTTTGTCCAGCAGCATGTGTCAGTATATCCAGATTTGAATCAGAGATATTCAGTTTTTAAATGTGGGTCACTAAATTCTAATTATTTAAAAAAAATGTATCTGCAATGGAAACTTGAACCCTCTGCCCTTAGGAAACACCACTTGATAGAAGCTTTTCTGTAAAGGTTGTAGGTAATATACTAGAGAAGTTTGAATAATTACACTCTCTCGTATTTATAACATCTCATAGTTTACAGGGTACCTTCGAGAAAGTTACATCATTTGATTGTCACAGTAATCCTGTGACGCTATTGGAGCTCATGCTGCCATTATCATATCACAGAGAAAGTATGAGATGATAGTAAGTAACTTGCTCAAGGTTATTTGGTCATTGGGAGGTTTACCTGCTTGTTCCTTTATGTCAGTAAAGTTGTGGTACTCTGTTACCATGTGACAAGTACTTCAGACACATTGTCTCATTAATCCTTCTACTAAGGTGTAAAGAGCTTCCTTTTAAAGATTAGAAACATACACTGTTAACATGAAGTATTATAGCAGGTATCAAGCCTTGTAGTGAAGTCTTTTGCAAGTGCTAAAAGCATTAAATGGACTGTCTCATTGTATCCTCATAATAGGATGAGTCCGCTCTTCACATCAGGTGGCCAAAGTATTGGAGCTTCAGCTTCAGCATCAGTCCTTCCAATGAATATTTAGTATTGATTTCCTTTAGGATTGACTGGTTTGTTCTCCTTGCAGACCAAGGAACTCATGAGTTTTCTCCAGTACCACAATTCGAAAGCATCATTTCTTTAGCACTCAGCCTTCCTTATGGTCCAACTCTCACATTCATACATGACTACTGGAAAACAAGCTTTGACTATATGGACCTTTGTCAGCAAAGTAATGTCTCTGCTTTTTAATATGTTGTCTAGGTTTGTCATAGCTTTCCTTCCAAGGAGCAAGCATCTTTTAATTTTATGGCTATAGTCACCATTCATAGTGACTTTGGAGACCAGGAAAATAAAATCTGTCACTACTTCCACTTTTACCCCTTCTTTTTGCCATGAAGTGATGGGGCCAGATGCCATGATCTTAGTTTTTTTAATGCTGAGTTTTAAGCCAGCTTTTTCACCCTCATCAAGAGGCTCTTTAGTTCCTTTTCACTTCCTACCATTATAGTGGTATCATCTGCATATCTGAGATGTTGATATTTCTCCATGCAATCTTGATTCTAACTTATGATCCATCCAGCCTGGTATTTTGCATGATGTGCTCTGTATATAAGGTAAATAAACAGGGTGACAATATGCAGCCTTGTCATATTCCTTTCCCAATTTTGGACAAATTATTCTGTGTAAGGTTCTCACTATGGCTTTCTGACTCGCATACCAGTTTCTCAGGAGACAGGTAAGGTGGTCTGGTACTCTTGTCTCTTTAAGAATTTTCCACAGTTTGTTGTGATCCACACGGTCAAAGGCTTTAGCATAGTCAGTGAAGCAGAAGTAGATGTTTTTCTGGAACTCTCTTGCTTTTTCTGTGATCCAGTGAATGTTGAGCATATGTTAATCTACACTTTGAAAGTGAAAGTGAAGTCGCTCAGTCGTGTCCGACTCTTTGCGACGCCATGGACTGTAGCCTACCGGGTTCCTCCATCCATGGGATTTTCCAGGCAAGAATACTGGAGTGGGTTGCCATTTCCTTCTCCAGGAGAGCTTCCTGACCCAGGGATTGAACCTGGGCCTCCTACATTGTAGGCAGATGCTTTACTGTAGATTAACCCAAATGAAATTGCTGATATTTGACAGTTTGTCTTCTACATCAGTGGTTGCATATGGTTCAGTCTAATAATATGTACTTTATCTGTCTCTAATCAACCTCAAACTAATTTCCAGAGACAGGAAACAACTATGAATAAGTGGGTTGTTTGGGGGAATTTGTAATTGCGTTGAGAAATCTGCTAATCATTTACTAACTTAAGAAAGACCCTGACCTTCCTTGAAAACTGAGGAAAATCCACATAAACTTGTCAAATTTAGGTAGAACTTTTCTTTTCCAGACGTTTATTTTTGTCATAAACAAAGATGTCTAAGCTTTAATTGATTTTTTAAATGACAATAGCTTCATGAATGTTATAAAATTACAATTATAAAATTATGAGTCAAGAGTCCTATCTTTTGAATCACATCCTTCACTGGAAGATTCTGATTTGTAGACATTGGCCTTACTTTAATCTCTTATATTTTGTCCTACCTCCTTTCGAAGACAGTGGGCTGCTTTTCTGGGCGCCTGATGACCTCAGCTACCGATCAGAAGTTGTTTTGTGAAGTTTACTCTGCATTCAGTTATTCTTTTGATGAATTTGTAGGAGAGAAAGTGGTCTCCCCGTCCTACTCCTCTGCCATCTTGGCTCCTCCTTCCTTCCTTTAATCTCTAACTGAAAAATGTATGCTATGTTTTGGTATAATAATGATGATTCGGTAGAATTCAGTAGAGCTTTGTCTTTATTTCTTGTTCACCGTGAAAATTACTTTTTAAATAGTCAACTGTTTTATTTACCTAAACCCCACTAAGAATCTCCAGTTAGTGAAAATAGTCAATACTGCGGCCAAGATTCAACTTCATCAAAGACATGGGACATCCTTTGGTGTAACCTGTTTAGAAATGCAGGCTAAGTCTTGGCTTATTTATGTGTTTATTTTTCCCTGCACTTGTGTTAGTCCCTAGAAAGACACATGGATGCCTTTTCTTCATGCTGGTTCTGCTCAGTCTCTGTACCTTTGTGTTAGAAAGCTGAATGAAGGTTTTGAAGAGGATGAGATACCTCCTTGTGTGAAAGAAGTGATTGAGTTGAGTGCAGGCCACCAGAATGTGCTCATTGACTTCTACGTGGTTTCCTTCAAGTTCAAACACGGTGCCCTTTATTCTGCTGCTCTTTTTTTTATCTTTTTTTTTTTCATTTATTTTTATTAGTTGGAGGCTAACTACTTTACAATATTGTAGTGGTTTTTGCCATACACTGACATGAATCAGCCATGGATTTACTTGTGTTCCCCATCCTGATCCCCCCTCCCGCCTCCCTCTCCATCCCATCCCTCTGGGTCTTCCCAGTGCACCAGCCCTGAGCACTTGTCTCATTCTGCTGCTCTTTTTAACATGCGTGTTCAGGATTTCCCTGCTGACGCATGCTGTTTACACCACTTTCAAAGAAAGTGGATGCATATGTTCATAAGTTTGATGATTCAGAAAATAGTTTAAAGAAATAATGTCATAAAGAATATTTAATTATAAAGATAAAGCTTAATGTATATAAACCCTGTAATATCTGTTCGACAATGGGATGAGATTCTTGGGAAGAAACAGTATATATCGGATTTGTTATTATTTACAAATTCTACTTTACCAAGGACAAAATTATAGACATTACATAGGATTTTTTTGTAGGGCCTAAGAAGATCAGTCTGTCTGGCCTTACTCTAAAAGATGTGAGATGCTGAGTGGATTTATGGCATGATGTTGATGCTTTTGATCATATGGTCACTGAATATTATTGATTTTACGCTGTAGTTTTCAAATTTTGCCCATTCACGAATTACCTTCAAGAGTTTGTCTATATCTTGTTATAGTGTCCATTATTTGCTTGACACTTTCTTTAAAATAACTTAATTTTTTTTAACTCGTGTTCAAAAGGAAGCTCATTGCTACCATTGTTATTATATACTCAATTTCTTATTAAATATATCTGCTTTTTTAAACTTGAAATTTAATCTTCACATTTTAAAAAGTCAATTTTATAAAGTATTGCTCTATCACTTAACTTTTTAAAGTAAACATTTTATTTAACTAGTTAGATTTCTGTACTGCACACTAAAAATATACACATTTTAAATAAAAAAAATTAGGACATAAAAGCCTATCCTGGTCCTGCCCAGAGTCACTTTGCACGTGAGAGTCAGAGCTGAGCCAAACTCTAGAGGCAAGTGGCTAAAAATGAAAATGGGCACTGACTAGACAGGTGACCCGTGAAGGGTGCCAGTCTGCCACTGCTGACCCGGAGTTTCCTGTGAGAGCTGGGCACGGGTTTGTTCCAGCCACACACGACTGTGCCAGTCAGGCCTGCCATTCAGCTAAAGAGGCGCCACGTGGTGTTCACTCTCTTTTTAAAAAAAAATATTGCTTGGATTCCCTCTTGAGGAGTTTCCTTATTAAGGGAGGGTGACCTCCACTGTGTCAACTTGTAAGGGTGCTGGCGGTAATGAATTTGTTATTTTGTGTGCCACTCACTCCAAATTGGATTTTGCATTATGCTAGTGCATATATGTGAAACGGTGACCAATTGAAATTCAAATGTAATGAGGATGAAGCTTTTCCATTCTGCACAGCCCCTTTTGTTTTCATCCCTAGTAGGTTCTTTCCCCACCACAATGCAACTTTCCTCCTGGCTTCTGAAATCACCATGTCTAACTGGATAGGACCAACATGTTTTCTTACCCATTCCAGAAATGAAATACAGGTTGCTCTGGTTTTCTAATTAAAAAAAAAAAAAAAAAAAATTTTTTTTTTTAAATGGGCTAAGAGATTTGGATTTACAGACTTGAGAAAAACAAAGTATTCTTTCTAAAACATGCAAATGTGTCTCTCCATCACCTAGGAAACTATTATGGGACACCCAAACCTCCTAGCCAGCCAGTCAGTGGGAAAGTGATCACGACGGATGCCTTGCAAAGCCTTCACTCTGGCTCCAAGCAGTCGACCCCAAAGCGAACCAAGTCCTACAATGATATGCAAAATGCTGGCATAGTCCACGCGGAGAATGAGGAAGAGGATGATGTTCCTGAAATGAACAGTAGCTTTACAGGTAAAGTCCAGATGATGCTCCCCCTCAGCGGACTTGGGGAAGGAGGGCGGAGGGAGGATTTACAAGGAGTTGTGAGGAGGTTTTTGTTCTCAGGAAGAATTTGGAAGGATCACTAAAATTCAAACTCTGGCCGCAGAGTGCTTATGGAAGAGATGGTCTTTTTATTTTTTTCCTGTGCCCAGAATTTGTTTTTTTTAATTTTTTAAAATGAAGGATCATTGCTTTACAGAATTTTGTTGTTTTCTGTCAAACATCAACATGAATCAGCCATAGGTATACATATGTCCCCTTCCTCTTAAACCTCCCTCCCATCTCCCTTATTTTTAAAATTTTCATTTTTAATTGAAGGGTATTTGCTTTACAATATGGTTTTGGTTTCTCCCATACATTAATGTGAATCAGCCATAGGTATACATGTGTCCCCTCCCTTTTGAACTTCCCTCCCACTTCCCACCCCATTCATCCCTCTAGGTGGTCAGAGCACTGGTTTGGGCTTCCTGAGTCATACGGAAAATTCCCATGGGCTATCTGTTTTACATATGTTAGTGTGTATGTTTTCATACCACTCTCTCCATTCGTCCCACCCTCCCCTTCCCGCATTGTGTCCACAAGTCTGTTCTCTATGTCTGAGGCTCCACTGCTGCCCTACAAATAGGTTCATCAGTACCATCTTTCTAGATTCCATATATATGCATTATTATGCGATAGTTGTGTTTCTCTTTCTGACTTACCTCACTCTGTATAATAGCTGATCTTTTCCCTGGTCTGTTTTTCATGCTTCTTGTCAAGAGTCTTTTAACTTCACCCAGCTATCTTAAAGGGACAGGAGGGAAGTGTTTGTAGAAGGAAATAAAAAATAATCGGCATCCTTTCTCTCCCTTCAAAACGATACCTATAAGAATCACTATTTTGTTCATTTATTGCTTGGCCTTGACACGGCTCCATAATTATGGATGATTGTTTATAAAGAGAAATAGGAGAATTTGTTTAATATCACTTGATGCTGTATGGAATGCATCCTTTTATCTTATACCTTTGTAAGTAGAGATACAGTAGAAATAAATCATGTTTTCAGTTAATTAATGCAAAGTTTACTACATCCCCTAAGAAATAAAAGATGGAAAAATAATAAATATTCTAAGATTATATTTTATATATATTTATGTTGCATAGCATATATTACTCATTGCAGTATAATTTTTAATATGCAGTCAGAGCTATCTATGCTCAAGCTTAGTAGGCTATATTTTATGAAAGGATCTTCAAAGATGAACCCTCTGCATAAAGCTATGCAGATTAGTACATGCACATTCCTAGGAGGCACTGTTCACTGAGGCCATGATATATGCTCTATAGGTTAGCACAGTGACCCAGAATGGTTCAGTAATATATTTGGCTTTGTGGGGGTTTAATATATAGAGTAACTCAAAATTTAACAGCTCCATAAGACATGAGTTACTCCAGTCTATAAGGTTGTGACTTTGAAGACCATCTTGTTTCTTCTGTTTTTCCTGTACTTATTTTCTTTGATATTTTAGAGTATTTTCCATCTTGTGCTGTTAAGTCTTAACAGTCTTTCAGAAAAACAGTTTCTATTAGTTGAGTACTTTCTACTGCCTATATGGACCTCTCTGAAGCTTTCTCATTCACTGAATTCAGAAGCCTAAAATTTTTGAAGTTAACAATTAAAAAAAAAAATGTTTTTGGTGACTTATCATTGTAACAGTTAGCCCAGCGATTCTGCAAGAAGCGCTAGAGAAAGGAGACCCAGTTTGCTACCCTAGCTTTGTTCTTGGTAGCTGTCTTGTTATGAAGTTAGTATCTGACTTCTCTAATTACTGATTAGGATTCAATCACATCAGGTTCCCTCTTCCAGCCCTAAGGATTCAAGTTCATGAAAATTTCTATTTTCTTCATTAGGCTGGTCACTGACCTATTAACAGTATCTAGGAGAAATTTACCTGTTTTACTTAGGCATTTATTGAAATCGGCTAATTTCATCTACTTCAAAATATTTTATCCATATATAGTAGTCGTCACCAAAAGGAAAGCACATTATGAAAAAAAAAAAAGGTCTTGATCTTTCAACAAGTAAGAATAGCAAATCATGATATAACCCAAAAATATAGATGTGGACATAAAAATATTAATAGACCTTGGGGATAACATGCGGTGAAACAGTTCTGCCAAGGTGACTGGATAGTCCCAAGAAGCTTGTGTACCTTTGTGTGTCCTCCTTGTCAGTACAAAGCATGAACAGAGCAGGGATAGCTGACTGTAGGTTTTGATGCTTCCTAATTTCTAACCACTATAAATCCCTGTTATAGAAGTCAAACCTCAGAAAATCTGACCTTGTAACACCCCTGTTTGAAATCCTGGTGTCAAAAAAAAAAAAATCTGGCCCCAGGTCATCATTGCTAAAGGCAGTGTGAACATTCATTTATGCACAAAGAAAGAAAACTGATGGTCACCTGATCAGATGTACAGGGAGAGAATTGATCTTGAGATAGACAAGCAATTGGGCATCTTCAGTATGCAAGGGGATACGTTGAATAAATGGCTCCTCACTTACCAGACTACAAGTATGACAGCTGACAAGCTGTCATACTCTCACTCATGTGAATTCTTTGAAATAATTGCCACTACACAGTCTGTGAGATGTGTACCAACGCTAGCCGTGTCAAAGCATCTTGCACTCTGAACCACTTGTAAGTAGCAATCCAGCAGCCGCTTTGAGCACAGAGTGGCAGTAACATAATGAGGTCTTGGCTCCTGGTTGGGCCAGTGGTGATGAAGGGTACTGGATTCAAATGTAGAAACACCATAGAGCTATTTAAAATGATATCTACCTAGGATGTTTTTTAATAATGGGCTATTGGTACGATTTCAGCTGACGTCTGCTTGGGTCTTTTGAAAGGGACACAGGATATCTAAATAACATGCCTAAATAATGTTGGCACTGTCTGCTGGCAGAGAGCAGGGTGCTTAAGGCCTGGAGGATCCTGGCAAGGTTGAGTCTTCCTTTCTGCAACCAAAGATGGAGGCAGGAGCTGAGTCACGAGTAGTGATCCCAGATTCTTACCATAGAACTTACTGTCGAACACAAAACAGAGGGAGAATCGTCTAAAAATGATGCCCAAATTATAGATTTAAAAGCGGCCCTGGAGAGAGAACACTGTATGTGCTTCATGAAAGTAGATGTAAGCTTAAACTATTGGGCAAAACACACAGTTATTTATATAAGTAAATGAAAACATTTTTTAAAAGATTTTGTTCATTGTAGAAAAACTTGGAAAATATATAACAAACCACCACAACTAAAAAGTAGTTGATGCCTCCATCAACCATATCTAAGAGACACCAAAAGTGTTATTTAATTTTCTTCCTAAGCTTGTTTTCTCAACAGCTTCCCTGTTGTTCAACATTAGGCTGCCGATGCTTCTTTTTCATTAGTAATTAATGATAAAATACTGCTTTGGAACGTCAAGAGATAACGATGTTACCAAAAGAGTTAATGTTTCCCCAGTGCTCTGTGGCAGGCATTTTGCTAAGCTCTCATGCATATTACTGGGGAGTTCTAACTGCTTGTCTAGTATTACTCAACCAGTGAGGGTCAAAGCTGTCATTTCAACCCGAAAACCCTGACTCCAGAATCTATATGGCTTTGTGTTTTAAGTCAAGTTTACTAGCCCTTTGCAGCATCAAAGGTTTTGACTGGTTATGTACACAGTGAGTGTACACATAAATCTAAATGCATGTGTAATTTAAAATAAGCTCCAAAATGTGTGTTTGACATGAGCTTATGTTCTCAAAGTCACCTTCAAAATCTCCCAAGAGTGTGTGTGTCTGTGTGTGATGTAAATACTGGGAAGTGTCTGCAAATGAAAATGTTTTTTTGTGTTTGTTTATGGTTTATGAATCATTTTCAAATGTATCTTATAAACCTTTTGGAAATTTTGAGAAATAAGCAGTCTAACTATTATCTTCCCCATTTTGCAGACAGGAACCCTGAGAAATAGTGTTATCAGTCCCACTAGGCAGTTGGAGCTTGTGGCTTCTTATCTACTTGCCAGTCTCAGTATTCCAGTAATCCATTCTACCTGTCCTCTTTGGATGCATTGGCAATCTTTAGTAATAATTTAGTAATCTAATCTTTAGAGCATGATAGCAGTGCTCTTAAATGTTCGGTAAATTAAATGAAAGAGTTTTTGAAGTCAGAGCATGTGTCAAGGTCAAAGCTGTGATTAGGACTATGAATTTTTAAAATCTGCTCCTCTCTCTCATTTTTGGACTTCTCATTTTCTTTCAGAGAATGAGAATGTTTAAGGTTCTATTGAAAAAAGAAACAGAAAACTAAATTATCAAGTCGTATGTGTTTAATATCTATGGGTTTTTTTCCCCCCAAAAATTAACTAGATGGAAGGAATCCTTGGGTAACATTCACACATGTCAAATTGTCATGATGTTCATTTTAATTATCTTACAGTTTTGTCAATTATACCTCAATAAAGCTGAGAAATTAATATCTGTAACTTTTTGTAAGTCAGTTATATGTAAATAAAGTGGTTTTAAAACAGGAAGACACTGAGAAACTATAAAATAAATATTTGGATAATTTAAAATAAGTCTCAAAAAAAAAAAAAAGGTCTCATTGCTAGAGGAATTTCTTTTTTCTCTAGGAAGTTACAATTTACATATATGTATTTCCAGTGAGCTAATGTTCCCTTCATGTAGTCCAGATTTTGGAATGCTGGCAGGACTCTTTCTTCCTCTCCCTCCTCTCTTTTCTTCCCAGCATAAATTGTGTACATTAGGTATTAAATCACATTGTTTCTCTTTTCACATGTAGTGACCTACCTATGGCTACCATCCCTTTCCTGTTACATCTAGTTTCTATTAAAATGGGTTAATTAAAATTTTTCAGTCAAATTAGTGGATGTCTACTATTGTCACAGCATTTCTCTAACTCTTAAATGTTATGTTAAGAGATGACCACTGACTTTGGCCCTGGGTATTTCCTTTAGCCAGTCCTGATCCTGAGCTCTCTTGAGCACTCTGAGCGCCAGGCACTTTGACAGGTGCTTCGCATGCATTGAAAACGTTCCATTCTTGTAGTGCATGTGTTATGCCCATTTTACAGATGAGGAAACAGGTACCCAGAAAGGTAGTCTCTTTCAAAGACACACAGCTGGAAACAGGCACACTGTGATTTGATCTGTGGCTTGATGTCTAATCCATCCTTTTCTGCCCATTTGTAATGAATCTGCAGCCCATGGGCCAGCTCTGACCAGCAAGCAAAGATTAATAATAACGACTTTAATGAGGAAGATGAGGTTTATCATTTACTAAAATCTGTACTGAGTGCTTTACGTAAGCTAATCCTCCCTACAACCTTATAAGGTAGGGACTGTTACTATTCCAACTGTAGAGATAAGGAAACTCAAGCACATAAAGGTTGAGTAAACCCAGCAAACGTAAAGCCAAGGTTCAGACTCAAGCAGACTGGCCTCACGGTCAGTGCTTATAGTCACTACCTTTCTTTTTTTTTTTTGCTTGTGCCAGACACACTGCTTTATTTTTTTAAGGAATTATGATTGGTAAATTGGTAATTTTTACAACAAAATATAAATGTCCACCTTTTCTTAAAGAGTCAGAGATCTGGAAACCCTGAGTCCACTTTTTTCAGGATGCTAGTTGCCTGGCACTGAGTTCTCTGCTTCCTTCAGCCAGGATGCAGTGTTCTGGATATCCATCATTTGTACCAGGTGGCTGCGTCATACTCTGACATGTTGCCAGCTGACAGAACCCATCCGAGAAACTAAAGGTTCCAGTGATTTTTTTTTTTTTTTAAGTACTTTTTGTATCTCAGTCTTCGAAATGTAATGCTTGTACTTGAATCTCCATCACCTGAGTGCTCTCAAAGTATATATTTTGACTCTAATTCCAAATCTATTCCCTGAAGTAGGGAGCGATGCCTGGAGGAGGGAATGGCATCCAATTGCAGTATTCTTGCCTGAAGAATCCTGTAAACAGAGGAGCCTGGTGGGCTACAGTCCATGGGGTCACAAAGAGTCAGACATGACTGAGAGACTTTGCACACATGCATGCTTTTAATTCTTGCCAACTTTTGAATTTTTGTTATTAATTACCAATTTCAGGGACTTTCCTGGTGGCTCAGCTGTCAAGTACCTGCCTACAATGCAGGAGACAGAGGAGACACAGGTTCAGTCCCTGGGTGGACTGAAGATCCACTGGGTGGGGAAGATCCCCTGGAGGAGGGCATGGCAACCCACTCCAGTATTCTTGCATGGAGAATCTCATGGACAGAAGAGCCTGGTGGGCTACAGTCCTAGGGTTGCAAAGAGTCGATCAAGACTGAATCAAGTGAGCGCACATGCTCACACCAGTTTCAAACGGTTTCTTCCATGGTGGCCTAATTTCCTCTTCTTTCCTTCTAACTTAAAATTTTACTAATCTCCAATCATGGGTGCAAATTGTAAAAGCGATTCAGATTGGTTTAAGCAGGAAAGGGAATTGAGGGAATCAAGCAGTTCGAGAAGCCAGGAGTACATGTAATCCTCTGAGAGGCTTCATCAGGGGTATTGGGTGACTTTCCCATATTTCATCTGTACTTTCCTCCGTGTGGGTTTAGTTCTCAGATAAGCCTTGCCAAGGTTCTCAAGATGGCCATCAGCACCATCAGCATTCTCATCTCACAACATGAGAATCTACCAACTTATTAATTTTAGCATCAAGAGGCTACCTCTTGCCTAATAGTTCCTCAAGCACTTGCAAGCTGAACAGTCCGTAGTTTGCCATGGATCATGTGCCTGATCCAACGATAAAGGCATGAGTGAAATGGGTGTGACTTGAGCCCACTGCATGAGCTTGGAGTGGGCATCAGTCAGTCTCCACCTGGACCACATGAACCTCCGATGAAGGAGATGATTTCCAAATGGAGATCCAAGTGGTTGGTACCAGAAGAGGGTATAGATGCAGGGCAGTGAAAGACCCCAGGCTTCTTTCTCGGAAGCAGTGGATTTTTGGTGGAGGTAATCATTTAATAGGCTTGACATGTCCTCCATCCAACTTTTGGATTGCCTTTATTCTCATGTGTGTCATTGAGAAAGATTCTCATCAGAGAAAGATTTGAAAGCAACCTTTTATTATTCCTCAGTTGGCTATGAGTAAATCAGAAATGTCTGTAGGAGAATTATTGTGGGAGACAGAAAATGACTACATCCCCTGATTAATGTTTTAAAGTCCCATAGAGATTGACATTTAATATCATCAGCCTCTATAAAAATTCAACCAGAATGTCAGCAATGCTGTTTGTGGAAACTCTGATGACATCCCCTCTGGATATTTCTAGTTAATAAGAAGGCAAGGAGATTCAGAAACTTAGAGTCTTCAAGACCCAAGTCAAATCAGTCCACCCACAGGATACTCTTTGCGGGTAACTGTCTTGGTTTTCACAGGAACATTCTACTCACTTTTCCAAAAGAGGCTAGACTGACTCATTGGTGGAGCTGTTTCTGTATTCTAAACCTTTGTAGACTTTTTAGTTTGATTTGTCAGTCTTTGCTATTTGCCACCATCTACCAAAAATATTTTAGATAAATTTTTACAAATGGATGATAATGTCACTATCTCTGTGTTTTCAGCATGGACTTTTTCCTTGCCCCAGAAGTCGTTTTGAGTCATGAAGCCAAATGATAGCTAAATAATGAGAGTTCAGCTCAGTCTGTGACTTGATGGCCTTCTTAAAGTTAGAGGGACTTGAGGGTTTGAGTCATGAATATGTTTCTTCTTTGACATTTCCAGGATTGTGAGTAATGCATTATTTGAGCATATTTTCTCCTTTTCTTCTTTTTCAATAAAATAAATTTGGTTCATCACGTCAGTTTTCTTTTAAAAGAACTTTCATCTAAGTAAGACAGAATATAGTTGATGTCGTGCAATTAGGAAAGGATTTTAAGAACGTAAATGTGCACAGTAGTGATCACCCTGGTTTGGAGTATGATTGATGAATTTTTTTTTCTCTCTCTCTCTCTCTGGTGAATAAATAGCCGATTCTGGTGACCAAGAAGAGCACAGTCTCCAAGAAGCAACGCTCCCACCTGTGAATAGTAACATCATCGCTGCTCCCATCACGGACCCTTCTCAGAAGTTCCCTCAATACCTACCTCTTTCTGCAGAGGATAATTTAGGTCCTCTACCTGAAAACTGGGAGATGGCCTATACCGAAAATGGAGAAGTCTATTTTATAGAGTAAAGTACCATTATTTCTACTTGAATCTCTCCCCTTTTCCCCCCTATTTCCCTTCTCTTTCTCTAGCAGCTACAGATGTAAATTAACTCTAAAAGGATTGATCACATGCTGTTGGTCTTCTCTCCTACAATTTAACAAGCCTTGTACAAAAAAAGCAATT
The DNA here is from genome assembly GCF_963930625.1 of Muntiacus reevesi. NCBI lineage: Eukaryota > Metazoa > Chordata > Mammalia > Artiodactyla > Cervidae > Muntiacus > Muntiacus reevesi. The sequence goes on from NC_089252.1 coordinate 94,451,857, forward strand.
AGCATAACATCCTAACCATTGAATCTGAAGAGCTGGAAGAAGCATAAGGATAATTATTTCCCTAAAGAGTTAAACAACGAAATTACGGTGCATATATAAATTATGATATTATATATTAATATGAAGAATATATCTAGCTGCTTAGAATAGGTAAATCCTTTGCTTTTTTTTTTTCTTAATTGGGTTACAGTTTCCTTTTGAGTGTCAAAGAGTTCTTCACATATTTTTGATTCAGTTCATTAATTACATTTGTAATTTGCAAACATTTTGTCCAAATTTGATTTTTCATTGTCTTAACTGCATCGTTTAAAGAACCAGAAGTTCTTAATTTTTATGAACTCCAATCACTTTCTTTTTTCCTTTGTGAATTGTGTTTTTATTATGGAACCTAAGAAACCTTTGCCTGACTTGAAGTCAAAATTCAGTCATTTTCTGCTATATTTGTTTTAGAAGTTTTATAGCTTACATTTTACATTTTGGTATATGATCTATTTTTAGTTATTTTTTTTACATGGTGCAAGGCAAATAGGTTAAAGTTTGAGAATATGAAGATGTGAAAAGTCTTTTAAAATTAAAAACTTAAATATTATATAGTTAAACATTTAGCAACCTATACTGGGAAGGAAAAAAATGTATAAAACTGAAACCGTTCTAGAAAATCTAAGCTAATGTAATTTCTTAACCATGACAGTCAATTTTTTAAATTCTTTGGCTCTCCTTTTGAGATTTCCTATTATCATTCACCATAGTATTATGAACCTGTAAAAAATAAAAACATAAAGACCAATTAAACTATGAAATAATTCAAAACATAGATAAATCTGTTCTACTCAAATGGATTAATGTTGCAGGTCTGCTGTTCAGGGAACAGTAACAGACTTTTCTGAACAGCATGAAGTATCTTATTTTGTAAAATACATGGATATACACACTTATGTGCTGTGCTATGTGTATATTTGTTTTCTATGAATATGTAGATATAATTCTATGTGAAGAAAAATTCCAGGAATATCTATTATCACTTGAGTTTGAGTTAAGTAAGGAATTTAAGAAATTTATTTTCTTAACTACATTATACCTTTCTGTGGGGTCTGAATACATATTACTACTTAGAAAGATATTCCAGCATACATTTTGTAATCAGAAAAATCAGCAAGGGTAAGAAAGTACAATTTTCCTAAAGATTTGGGAGTATGGGGGAAGGCTTGGGTGTCAAAACATCTTCTCTCAGAACTAACCTAGGAAGTCAGAGATGAGTGAGCTATTGCTCCTGGGTTATTTTCCAGCCTGAAGGAGATGACAGTCCACATTTTTGTCTTCATGTTAACGACAAATGCTTGTTGAAGACAGGGGTGGACGATGAAATCTTTCCCTTGGAGTTAGGAAAGTACACTGGTTAAGAACTCTCCAAAGCTCCTTATCTGTGTGACCTCATGAACTTGAGTTTGCCTCTCCACATCTCAGTTTTCCCTATCTGTAGAAGGACATGAGTGTTATTGATCATGCCTACCTTGTCAGATTTTCGTGAGAGTTAGATGAGATAAGGGATGTAAAACTTTGACTCGTGCCAATTAGTGACTATTATTGTTACTGTTACCATGTTTATTTTCATCATGTGGTTATTACAGAGGAGCTTAAATGTTATGAAAATGGATGTCAGCTTTAAGCTTAGAATTTTGTACTTAGCTTTTGTGATAAGTTGTCCTCAAAATTATGTCTGTTAGTAAGGAATAATTGTATGTAGCAAAGGAAAATAATAACAGAGGAATTCCTAAAACAGAGTAATATATGAAACTCAAACTTTTGGAAAAGAATGTGTTAATAGTTTGCTCAAGACTGACTTGATAAATTTGAAAAAAAAATTGGTTATTTTGAGGGTCAGTGAGGATTGTGGTTAGTAAAAATAGTTAATGAAGACCCAAGGCTTTGAGTGCTTTAGAGGAGAGTATGGTGATTTGCTTACTTTTTATAACCTAGTTTAGCTTTTAATGAGTGCTAGGCCAATCTTTGGTCTATTGTTTAATAGAAAATTTATGCAGAAGTATAGCTTATTATGACAACTCTGTGATTTGGTCTGCAGCTGCCAGATTCCATACACATTAAATTACTAGATGCGCACGATTTAGACTTCCCTCATGGCTCAGTGATATAGACTCCACCTGCCAGTGCAGGATACGTAGGTTCGATCCCTGGGTTGGGAAAATCCCCTGTTGAAGGAACTAGCAACCCACTCTAGTATTCTTGCCTGGGGAATTCCATGGACAGAGGAGCCTGCCAGGCTACAATCCATGGGGTCACTAAAGAGTTAGACACAACTGAGCAACTAAACAATAACAGTATATCCTGTTTGATAAGTTTTCCAGTATCCTGCATTCTGAAAAACTTCATCTTAGACTGTCTTACATTGAATAGCAAGTTAAATTTCTATAGACTCAGATCTACCTTGTTTTACTTATATACATGTAAGTCTATGTTAGCTTTACATTTTATGGGAAATCTAAGAAATACTGGAACATTAAAAATTAAGCATAAACTTGCAAACCCTGAAGATTGTATAGCAAATGAACATAAGAAGACTTGAAAAGGAAATAAAAATAATGCAGATTGGCTAGGGAACTTGGGATCACAGAAATGACAGGTCGTAAATTCCCTGAATTTTCTTTTTACCTCATATATCCCAAATTTAGAGCTGTAGAAGCCAGTAATCCAGAAACACCAATAAATCGACACCAAAAAGCAAAACCCTCATGAAAGGAAATAAAAGATATGTAGACTGATTGTCTAACTGGAAAATCACCAGAAATATACATGAAGTTCTAGAATAAATGAGTTCAGCAAGATAGAAGCTAATCATACAAATATCAGTTATATATCTATATACTAACAATGAGCAAGCAGATAACAAAATTCAAAATGAAATATAATTTACATTTACTTTTTTAAAAAATCACTTAGGTATAAACCTAATGAAATATGTACAGGATTTGTATTCTGTAAACTACAAAATGCTGATGAAAGAAATAAATGAAAGTTTAAGTAAATTGAGAGACCTACTCTATTCATGGATCAAAAGACTCAGAATTGGTATAGTAAAGATGTCAGTTCTCCCCAAATGTGTGTACAGGTTTAATATAAATCTTGTCAAAATCTCAGTGAAGCTTTTTGTTAGTATTGACAAGTTTATTGTAAAATTTATTAGCAAAAGGCAAAGGAACTAGACTAGTTAAAACAGTTTTGAAAAGGAGAATAAAGTCACAGTAATCAGTCTACCCGATATCAGGCTTATTATAAATTTTCAGTCATAAAGGTTGAATGCTACTGATGAAGAAATAGACCCATAGATCAAAGGAACCCACATGCAGACCCACAAATGTGTCCAACTGATTTTCAGTAGAGAATGCAAAAGCAGTTCAATGCATGGAAGGTAACCTTTTCAATAAGATGGTACTTTAAGCAGGTCTATAGCCAAAGGCAAATAAATTAACCTGAAACTAAACCTCTTGCCTTATTAAAAAAAAAACAAAACTCAAATCATCATAAAGTATAAAATGTAAAGTAATAGAATTTTTAGGGGGAAAAAAAGTAGAAATTCTTTGAGACCTAGTAGTAGGCAAGGGGTTCTCTCAGACTTGACATCAAAAGCATAATCCTAAAAGGAATAATTGGTCAACTCAGGTTTATCAAAATGAAAAAATTTCACTTTGCAAAGACTTGTAAGTAAATGAAAGGACACACTATACACAGGGAAAAAGTTTTTATAAAGCTTGTGTCTCAAAATGGACTGGTATCTAGAATATGTAAAAGTGAAGTTGCTCAGTTGTGTCCGATTCTTTGTGACCCCATGGATTGTAGCCGACTAGGCTTCTCCATCCATGGGATTTTCCAGGCAAGAGTACTGGAGTAGGTTGCCATTTCCTTCTCCAGGGGATCTTCCCGACCCAGGGATCGAACCTGGGTATCACACATTGTAGGCAGATGCTTTTACCATCTGAGCTACTCTCAAAACTCAACAGTAAAAAGAAAAAAAAATCCAATTAGAGAATGAACTAAAAAACACTAAATGTTGGTAAAGATGCCAAGAAGCTATATCACTAACACGTTGCTGGTGGGTATGTAAAATTCTGTGGTATTCCAAAAAGCAGTTTGGCATTTTTTTAAACTAAACATTTCAATTACCATAGAACCCAGCCATTGCACATTTGTCCAGAGGAGAGAATACTTTGTTGTGGTTGTTTAGTCACTAAGTTGTGTCTGACTCTTTTGCAACCCCATAAACTGTAGCCTGCCAGGCTCTTCTGTCCATGGGATTTTCCAGGCACAAATACTGGAGTAGGTTGGCATTTCCTTCTCCAGGGGATCTTTCCAAACTAGAGATCACACCCATGTCTCCTACATTGACAGGCAGATTCTTTACCACTGGGGCATCTAGGAAACCCAAGTGAACACTTATATTCACATAAAAGCTTGTGCATAAATGTTTATAGTAGTCAGTTCAATCACTCAGTTGTGTCTGACTCTTTGCAACCCCATGAACTGCATGCAACACACCAGGATTCCCTGTCCATCACCAACTCCTGGTGCTTGCTCAAACTCCTATCCATCGAGTCGGTGATGCCGTCCAACCATCTTATCCTCTGTCGTCCCTTTTCCTCCTGCCTTCAGTCTTTCCCAGCAACAGGGTCTTTTCCAGTGAGTCAGTTCTTCACATCAGGTGGCCAAAGTATTGGAGCTTCAGTATCAGTCCTTTCAATGAATACTCAGCACTGATTTCCTTTAGAATTGACTGGTTTGATCTCCTTGCAGTTCAAGGAACTCTTTAAGAGTCTTCTCCAACACCACAGTTCAAAAGCATCAATTCTTTGGTGCTCACGTTTCTTTATGGTCCAACTCACACATCCATACATGATTACTGGAAAAACGAGCTTTGACTAGACGAACCTTTGTCGGTAAAGTAATGTCTCTGCTTTTTAATATACTGTCTAGATTGGTCATAGCTTTTCTTTCAAGGAGCAAGTGTCTTTTAATTTCATGGCTGCAGTCACCCTCTTCTGTGATTTTGGAGCCCAAGAAAATAAAGTCTCTCACTGTTTCCATTCTTTCTGCATCTATTTGCCATGAAGTGATGGGACCGGATGCCATGATCTTTTTTGCATGTTGAGGTTTAAGCCAGCTTTTTCACTCTCCTGTTTCACTTTCATCTAGAGGCTCTTTAGTTTCTCATTGCTTTCTGCCATAAGGGTGGTATCATTTGCATGTCTGAGGTTATTGATATTTCTCCCAGCAATCTTGATTCCAGCTTGTGCTTCATCCAGCCTGGCATTTTGCATAATGTTCTATGCATATAAATTAAATAAGCAGGGTGACAGTATATAGTGTTGACTTACTCCTTTCCCAATTTGGAACCAGTCTATTGTTCCATGTCCAATTCTAACTGTTGCTTCTTGTCCTGCATACAGATTTCTCAGGAGGAAGGTTAGGTGGTCTGGTATTCCCATCTCTTTAACAATTTTCTGCAGTTTCTTGTGATCCCCACAGTCAAAGGCTTTAACATAGTCAGTGAAGCAGAAGTAGATGTTTTTCTGGAATTCTCTCGCTTTTTCTATGATCCAGTGGATGTCGTTCCCTTCTCCAGGGGATCTTCCTAACCAGGGGTCAAACCCAGGTCTCCCATATTGCAGGCAGATTCTTTATCAGCTGAGCCACCAGGGAAGCCTGTTTATAATAGGTTTTCTTCTAAATAACCCAAAGCTAAAAGCCACCCAGGTGTCCTTCAGTGGTTAAACTGTAGTACATTCATACCATGAAATACTATTGACAATAACAACAGTTACTGATGTATGCAACAATCTTGAGGAGAGTTATGCTGAATAAAAAATGCAAATCCCCAAAGATTACATACCATATGATTTCGTTTATGTAACATTTTTGGTATGACAAAAGTATGGAAATGGAGAACAGATTATCGGTTGCCAGGGTTTAACAGCGGGGTTTTTTTGTAGGTAAGGATTGGAAGGGAACCAAGTGTGGCTATAACATGAGGGATCCTGTGATGGTGGAAGTGTTCCATATATTGACTGTTTGGCTGTCAGTATCCCAGTTGTGACTTTGTACTATAGTTCTGCAAGATGTTACCTTTGGTGGTATCTTGGTAGGGTGAATGCAGGATCTCTCTTTGTTCATTCTTAACAACTGCATGTGAATCTACAATTATCTTGAGATGCAAGTGTTTTTTTAAAATATCACACCTAATCTTCCCTCCCGTCATTCTCCATTTTTGCTCTCTTATTGTGTAAGAATAGCACAGACCATGGTTTCTAGTGTGGGACTCCTTGGATTTGATTCTGTGTGTCAGCAGGGTGTCCTTTTCAGGTTTCTTCACATCTCTGTCCTCAGTTTTCTCATTTGGAAAATAGGGAGTAATCATTTTAATACTAATGATACTCCTCTCATAGGGTTCTTGGTAAGGATTAAGTAAATTGTAATTTATGTGTAAATGACAAAGCAGGTTAAGATAGTTTTAATTGGGCTTTTGGTTATTCTATAGGTCCTGCTTCATGATAAAGATAACAACTTCCTGATGGTCCCCCAGCTCCCTGTCTCTTCCCCCTCAGCTTTCTTTGCTGATTGGACCCCATCTCACAAGAGCTCTGTCTCTGCACAGTCCTTCCTGCAGGCATCTCAGCCAGGCCCTGGGTTATACCCTGTTTCTCTGGGCCAGTTATTTCTCTTCCTTCATCTCCAGGTCCAAACTGTTCTGAACACTAGTCTTGTATATTCTTCACATACTCTTCCCAAATATACCCTCCAGTTTCTTCTCCACTCCCCACCTTCCACCCCCCAACTACACTGGTGCTTAAAACCTTCAGAAAGTTCTCTTTGTTCTAAGGATAAAACCCCCAAATTCTTAGTGAAAGTGAAAGTCACTCAGTCGTGTCCGACTCTTTGCGAGCCCATGGACTATACAGTCCATGGAATTCTCCAGGCCAGAATACTGGAGTGGGTAGCCTTTCCCTTCTCCAGGGGATCTTCCCAACCCAGGGATCGAACCCAGGTCTCCCACATTGCAGGCGAATTCTTTACCAGCTGAGCCACAAGGGAAGCCTAAGAATACTGGGGTGGGTAGCCATCCCTTCTCCAGGGGATCTTCCTGACCCAGGAATCAAACCGCAGTCTCCTGCACTACAGGCAGATTCTTTACCAACTGAGCTACATGCCTGCAAAAGCATGCATGACTGGCAAAATTAGGATAGGTTAGACAGGCTAGTTCTACATAGACAAGGAAGTATTGTTGGTTGTGATACTTATAGCAATATTACCTTTCATTTGTTTTATTTTATTTTAACACATTTTAGACAATGTTTGTAGGCTTTTGCATATTCTGTTTTTCACCTAAGCCTTAAGTTTTTCCCATCAATTAATAAGATTTGAATCTAGAATTAAAAACTGTGACAATTTTTTCAAAATATTTATTAGAACAACTTAAACTTAAGACTTTACTACCTACAATTGCGGGATATTTTTTGTGTGTGTGTTTCATTTTTGGTTTGCAGCTTGAACTATTTGACTTGTAGCTCTTTGATCCTCTTACTTAGTTTGCATAAAATGAACTGGTTGCTCAAGCAGAATTTTGTCCCAGGTCTGCTTCAGGTCAATCAACCCTGTCATTTGCCTCTCATGATCGAAGGGCAACAGTTGTCTATTGAAACACTTCATCTCTGGTTGGGCTCGACCCTCCTGAAGGAAGTAGGATTTCATGTCCAGCCACTTCGAGCCGCTCTTTATTACAGGGCTCTCTTTTGCCCTCAGTTGACTGTTAGACAGTATCTTTGCTTTAGTGAAGAGTAAATATTCAAGACTGTTTAAATCTTTTGTCATTGAGTTTTTACATTCCCCCCCGCCACCACCACCCTTTCAAACATATTTCTTATTTCTGAATTTCAGCCACAACACAAAAACAACATCTTGGTTAGACCCTCGGTGCCTGAACAAGCAGCAGAAGCCTCTGGAAGAGTGTGAAGATGATGGTAAGGGGCTAAGAAAGTCTGAACTTAACTGGGCTTGTTCACACATGGAAATTTTATTTTATTTTTTATTCTTTTGCTGTACTGTGTGGCATGTGGGATCTTAGTTCACCAACCAGATTGAACCTATGCCCCTTGCAGTGGCAGTGCAGAATCTTAACTGCCAGGGAAGTCCCACATGCGAAGTTTAAAGAGTTGTAGCATGGTCAGCCAGGTTTCTAACAAAGAGTTTTTGAAAGATAATCTAGTTTCTAGTAAGTGCATTATGGTTTCCAAAAGCAGGAGAGAAATCTGTAAAATTGTTTTAGAACAGTTTGTTTAAACATCAAGACATACTCAACTCTCTATTAGAAACAGAACTGCAGCACAGTCAGGAAGGATTCAGATGTAGATGCAACCTAAGCCCTTTAGGAACTTGGAGAAAACTCTAGATTCTAAAGTTTCCAGGAATTTAGAAATCAAAAATGCTTTGGTCACTTACCTTCTGAACCGTAATCATATATTGTGACAGTGTTTGACAAAAAAATATTAGAAACTTTTCTTGAAGTGTTCTTGCTTCATAATTTGAGTATTTCTCCAGGTTTAGCATAAAGAAAGCAGATCTTATTATGTTTGGGAATCTCTGTGTGGCTTAGAGTATATCCTAAATATGAGAAAGTACATTCTCCCACAAAAGACCCTGAGGTGTTACCCTTAGCCCCAGTCTTTCTGTTAATGGAAAGAAAAAAGGTTCAGCTGTCAATAAAGTCTAATTCAAGACTTTGTAATTTCTAGTTACTTTTGCAAAAGTGAAAAAGAAATTAAGGTTGAACAAGTGTATTCCTTTTTGATTTGTCCTAAGTTTTACCAAATTGCTTTTTGACACGGACAAATTGAAAGGGAAATGGCTTGCTTTACTACTCATTATTCATTTCTGGCAATTGAATTAGTAGTATAATTATTGAATATACATTTTACTGTAAGTTAGTGAAACTTTATTAATTTATTCTATGAGGCAGAATTATTGTCTGTTTAAACTTGATGTTTGTTTGAAAATAGAAGCCAGTAAAGTATGATCCTGTGAAAGCTTTAAACTACAGGATATATGTGGATTGTAAGATTGCATGAAATGAACATAGAATTGTGTGTTCATGTTTATCTGAGTAACTTCAAGTGGAAATACAAGTCCTTCTGACTGAGGAGGCATAACTGAGAGACTCATTTTATTTTGATTGCTTAGTCATAAAGAAGAAAAGAAACAGGCATGGGCAAATGCACTATTTTTCATCCTTAAGGATAATGGGCTATCATGATTATTAACATATTCTATTTAATATGTCATACAGAGGTGACCAGTTTTCAAAGATAAGAACATAAAATACATCCAACCATAAAACTTCTTGGAACAGAATGTAATCTTCATTTGATACCTGAGATTTCGAAGCTATTTTAGACCCTTTTATTACCATCAGACCTTCAGTTTCACTATCCATTATAATTATAGTAGGAATGTATGAAAATGCCTGTTAGTATAATTTGATAGATAATAGAAGACTCCAATAGCTTTTACTGAGAAAAATGGAGTGAAAGTGTTGATACAATTACTGAAATTTTTCTTAGCCATTCTAATAATTTTTATTTCTTAGAGTTCATGTCACTGGTGTGAACATTATTCCCTTTGGGACAAGTATGTATTCATATCCAATGCAGTTCACTTAGTGATTGCCGCTTCACCATTAGAATTCATATGTTCTTTTTCTGGTGGAAACTATGTATATCTGTATGCCTGTAAAACCACAAATGGTTTAAGTGTATACAAGCAGATTCTACCACAGTGACAAGTATCCATTCCTGTATCTGCCTTTTCTCCTGCCAATTTCCATAACACTGTCTTGTGCTGTTTATATCAGGTCACAAAGAAGAGTCACATTGTTCTTTTACAATGCTGTTCCTGTGTTTCTTTCTGCTCTCTGTAGGTCACATGCATGTTGAATGTAACAGTATAACATTATTGTAAAAATTTTTCTGTTTTCTTTTTCCTATCTCAAAAAAGCAGAAACTAATTTGGGATTTTGATATTCAGTGTATAACCCTTATTGTGATTTCTGTGTTTTAGTAGTTCAATTAGATTTCTCCCTTGTTTGTGAGCTCCAGGCCAGTATTATAATATTTAATAATGCTTTTTGTCCTAAAGGGAGTTTAGACTCATTCGATTAAAACCCAACTAATGATCCCCATCAACCCAAATCTGGTCTTCTAAAAGTATTCCGTCTAAGTGAACGGTAAATTCTTGCATACTTAAGAGTCTCTCTTGACCTTTTATTTTTCTTAACACCCATTTCTAATTCATGTGCTACCATCTGAGTTCACCTCGCCTCCCAGATATCTTTGGAATTCATTCTTGTTTTCCTCACCATGTATACCATCCTAGTCAAGGTCATGCTCATCTTCCACCCACACTCTTGCCCACTCTCCTTCCTACACTGTATTAAGAGCAGTCTGTTAAAATGTGTTTGCGTTATCACCACTGCCTCAAGCCCTGTTTAATATTGTAGCTCTCTGGTCTGTTGAGTGAATGCCAGGTTCAAAGCTTGTCTTTCCAAGTTCTCTGCAGTTCAGCCTCTGAGCTTGTCTGACTCTACTTCCATCGCACATTCTGTCCATCACCCCCAGTCCTCATTGAGTTCCTGCTCTGTGATAATTAGGTGTGCAGTTCTCCCTTCTTATAATGCTCTTACATTCCACAAATAATTGTTGAATGTTTTTTGTATGTCAGGTGCATTCTGGGAAAGTCAGTTGTATCATTGAACACAATAAACAAGAAGCCCCACTCTAGCCAAGCTTAAATTCTAGCCATTTTTCACTCTTAAGTCTTTTCATTAAATTTTACATAATGTTCAGATGACGGCTCAGGGACTTGCACATAGTAAATCTCATTAAAGAATTTTTAAGGGAATGAATGAGTGCCCCAAAAGATATTTTAAATAATATCCTAATGGGCATTTTCATGAAAGATTTTATGTAAATAAGATTCCCTCCTTAGGGAACCAGTGTCAACCTTATTACTTTATTGTTGGCAGTTGGTGACTAAAGTCAATAATCAATTCACTTGTTTGTTTTTTCATCCATTTGAGAAATATTTGGTACCTGTTATATATCCAAAGCTCCAGTGGGCACTGAGCACTGCAGTAGTGAAAGCGGACTTGATCCCTGTGTTTGTTTAGCTTACGTGGAGGGGACAGCCATAACTGTGTAGGAAGTGATTTGTTGTATGCTATCCTATATTCTCTTTGCAGCATAACAAAATGTTTTACTGACAGCAAGAGGTGGTCAGGAGTGAAAAGGATCTTGACTTGTTTTGCTTACTGAAATTACAGGGAACATTTTCATTCTAATATTTCTGAGTTGCTTGACTTAGAAATCTTAAACAAAGTAAACTTTGCTTCCCAATCGTCCTTTCAGGGCAGCTTTCAAACCTCACCTCCCGATGTACATCATCCTGACATAGTTCATTTTCCTAACTCTTTTTGAAAGACGAAGTGTAGCTTATCTTAGAATCTGTGTTCTCAATTTGACCTCACCTTCCGTTTTTCAGGCAGCAGTATTACTTATAGGTTAAGTAATTGTTTAATTGTGAGTATAATTGCCTCGCCGATTAGAGGATCATAGAAGGATTAAAAAGACTAATATTGAAAGGTCTAGCAGCTTTGTTTGCTCGAAATAAGGTCTGTAATAAGTGACTTTCCATGTAACAACACCAAAAACCGCGAAGGTGTTTGTCATCTTTGACACCCAATCAAACCTTATTTTGACACACAAGGAAATGAGCCATGTAATTATGTTGCTAATATCAGCTCTTCCCGTTTTGTGATTTACACTGAGGTCTCGAGTTGAGTAGCCAAGCCAATGAAATAAGCCACAATGCAGGTAAGGACATAATAAAGTGATGTGTTTGCTGTTTTTCTTGAAGGGATTTTCTTTCCTTGGTGCCGGTGTCTGAATTTTTCTTTCTCTATTTTCTGTCTCATTCCTGCTATTCCTTTGGAGAAGAAGGGATCCATACGGAGGAGCTGGACAGTGAACTAGGTAAACTCTCCCAGCCTGCATGACCTGCTCTGGGTGCTTTGGCTTCCAGTGATTTGCTTAATCCCTCTGTTTCTTTAGTTTGCACTTCTTCAATTATGATTTTCATTCCGGCTTAACCACAAAAGGTCAGTCGTATACAACCCATGTGTCTGACTGCAGACATCAGACAGAGTTGTAATAAATTGTGTCTACAAAGAAAAAGTCTGAGGGAATTGGGACTAGAATGAGAGTTAGCAGATCAGTACTCTCGTAAATTAAGGATTAAGAGAAAACTGAGGGACAAATGCTTGCCATGTCCCCTGAACTCTCCTGTAGTCTATCTTGGTCTCAATTCTTTATTTGGTATGAGTGGTTTTCTCCGTGGGGAATATAGAAAAGCAAAACAAACAAAAATCTACCAGACTAAGTGAAAGATCTTAGGGAGAGTAACAGCAGTACAACAGTTGCACTGATAAACTGAATGGTTGCTAAGTCCTAGTATTATATTGTTCGTCACAGGCTACTTGTTGACTTTGTAACTGTAGTGAATGGCTTGAAAACCAGATGCCGGGTTTCTGTGTTATTTTCCTTTGAATGTGTATGTCAGTAAAAATCAAGTCTTGATTACTCTGAGTTCTTGCAGTTTGGGAATAATTTACATTAGCTGATAATGCCAAAGTCTTTTATCTTTGCTGTTGGAGCATATTGAATTATGTTCCCTGGTAAGTTAAATGTTTAATGTTCATCTTTGAACAGTATTAAAATTAGTTTGCTTTCCATCTGATGCATCTATGAAACGATAGATGGCAAAGCACAAGTTTTGGCTAAATTGCACTTGAAAGCCTTGGCTGATTGAAAATTGACAATAATATATTTTTAAAACAAGATTATTTAACATCAATATGAATAGAACTGCCCTGAGATTATTCAATCAGACTAGCATTTTTAAGTTTGCCTTAAAAACTGATAATATAAATATTTAGTACAGATTATTGGTTTTTGTTCAGTTTGATTTGTTTTTATTATCTAAGTAAAGATGATTTATCATGGTTGGCTCAGGATATAAGAGAATCTTGCTCTACTTTTGTTAATGTTTGGGATATATCCTGTTGTTATTGGTGGATATGTTAGCAGTGGTCAATAACTGTTGAAAGATATATTTTTAAAGACATACAGTAAGTTGTCGTTGTGGTAGGAATGATTTGAGATTCAGCCTGTGTAATAGAACAATTAGAAACTCATTTTGTAAATTAAAAAATATATTAATCTAGTGATATTAATGATTGTTGAAAAAAACAGAACTAGGTTTTGCTGATGAAAAACGAGCACCTCAATCCTCTGTGGAACCAATTTAAACTACTCTGTGTGTGTGCTCAGTTGTGTCTGACTCTTTGCAGCTCCATGGACTGTAGCCCCTAGCCACCTGACTAATGTGTGTGAGTGCCCAACACCACGTGTAGCTGGCTGGTGAGATAACTCCACTGTGCACAGGGGTACAGCCTTATTTGCTTCTATAGAAGCTTGAATGTTGAAATTTTTAGGGAAAAATCAATTGTCCTCTTTTTTGGTGTACCTGTGACATTGTGGAAACATTCCTGTGCCGTTAAAGACTCTGCAAAGGAAGTTTTACTGGCTGCATAGTATCCCTTTCCATGATCAGATTCACAGTTCTGGGAGATGGTTTGATAAAACGGAAGCTGTCTCTGGGGTCAAGGCACATTGCCTGGCTTCATTTCTGGGCTCTCCCACTTACTAACTCTGTGACCTTGCAGAAGTCATTCACCTTCTCTTAGCTGCCTGTTCCTAACCTAAGATGAGCTCCCATGGGGCTTACGAGAAGACTTAATGACATTGTATCTTAATATATATTTGTCCCTGTGATCACATTGTTTTTGCCAATTTTCTGATTTATTAACCAATTCTTCCCTGTTGGACATTTTGGTTCTTCCTTGTGTTTAATATGGGACAGGAGAGCAACATGTATACTACAGAGCTGGCCCAAATGTGTCCTTGTGGTTAGAAATAGGACTCCCTGGTTTTTGTCTGTATGTGTCCTCTGTATAAAGAGTTGTGTACATACACTTTTTCCTTGCATTCATTTCAGGTTCTTTTGACAAGCTCACTGCCCATTTTCTTAGTAAGAGGATCCTAATTTCAGACAATAGCAACTGTCAAGGTTTTCATTGAAAACTATGATTCTAGATGTGACAAGGACACCCTCTCTATAATCTGCCCCTGAGAAGTAGGGGTGGTGGGTTTGGGTGTTGGACCTACATCATTTGCTTACAGAATTGTCTTTTCTGAACTCTGTTGTTTGTGCTGAATCGGTAGCTCCATTACACACTTTGGGTTTGCAGAATTTATCACATCTTCTGCAGTAAACTCCCCAGAATCAAAAAGCACTTGAAGAAGCTTCTTTTTGAATTACAGAGTATTCATGTGCTGCAGCCAATTAGGAGGCAGAGACAGAGAAATGAGGTCCCCTCCCAGCCAACACTGAATCACAGTTTAGAAATTTATCTCTGTTTGTGAACATGACTTTTAATCTGTGTGTTGACAAAACTCTGGGAACATTTGTCTGCTCCATATTTGCTTCCATGGTGATGATTAGTACAGTGTGAATTTTTTAGTGGTAGGAACAGCAAGCTAACAGGCCGTGTGGATCTGTCCTACTTCTTTTGGGCTTTCTTACAATTGCCATTAGCTAAGCTTAGGTGCCAGGTGCTATGTAAAAGGTTTTCAAACCTTATTTAATCTACATTTGACCTTCAAGGTAAATCTAGGGGAAAGGTGTGGTTTCAAGGTTTGTAAGTAGCTGAACACGAGGCAGATAAAAACCAATATGGCTAAGGGTCTTCACCACCTTCAGTTCCAGTGACATCTTGTCCAGATTGGTCTGAGGTCTGACAGTTGTTAGACATGAGGGTGTGGCTCTCTTAAGTATCTTTAGAGTAAGAAAAAAATTTTAATGTCATCATTTTCTAGGCTTCAGTGTTTTCTGTCATTTTCAACTTTTTAGAGCCAAATGGCACACTGCGAGACAAATCGATGACCAATTTCTATTTTAAGCTTTCAGAAATGAATTCCTATTATTAAGTTAATCACCGCATTGGAAGTGAGATATCTATCTTTTCAATGTTAAATGAGTTTTATCTTGAGAAACTGGACCATTTCTGGAGTTTGTTAATCTGTCCCAGGAGAAGAAATGTCCAGAAATACCAGTTGACCAACCTTGTGTCTCAACCCTAGTATGTAAGTTGTGGAGTAGGTGACATGGCCGAGTCAAAGGTGACTTCTTCTCTTGAAGCCCTCTTGGACCTCCGTCAGAGCACTCCCTGTGCCGTGTTTGAATTGCTGCCCGAACGGTGCCCTTGTTATTCACTTCGTGTCCTTGGTGTCCAGCACTCAACAGATGTTTGACAAGTAATGGGATGAATTGAATTCTTAATTTTTTCCCTATGTTAGCCAAAGATGACCAGGCCATATATATCTTTTTTAAGAACTTGGACCCTCTGCACTGGGAGACAAAGTCTTAACCACTGGACTGCCAGGGAAGTCCCTAGGTCATATATTAAGGTTGACGAATTTGAAAAGAAGTTTGGTTCATTAAACAAGGTGCAGTCCACTCACTCTTCTGCCTGTGCCAGCACAAACATATGCCTGGGCACCAATTTGCATTTTTCTAATCTTCAGATTTCCCAGCTCTTTGGAAATATTTTTCCTGGTTCGTTTTCATTTAAATGGTAATTTCCAGCATTGTAAGGGGAAAGCATTTCCCAGGCATTTGATTTGCATCAGTTCACAAGACTTTGCGTATAAAAAAGCCAAGTTGTGTCAACATCTGCACATTGGACCTGCCTTGCATTTTAGTAGCTATGTCTCCCAGTATTCAAAGACCTCTTTAAAACCTGCTAAGTGTTGCCCACCCCCATGAAGAAAGAGGGAGGGGAAAACATGTCTCTGTTTGCAAACAAATAACATGTGGAGCAAAAACCATAAAATTAATGTCTTTTGATGTGCAGCCAAATCTGAGCAAAATGTAAACTTTGAGTAATTAGCCTGTGTGTGTGCCTGTGTGTGTCTGCACGTGTGTGTACGTGCATGCACATGACTCCGTTTTAGTGTAGAACTGTTTGTGTCTTATGGAAAACCTAAGCCCTGATGAAATGATCACTATTTTCAAATGGTGACCACAAAATCATTGATTTTTTTTTTTTTTTTTTTTTTTTAAATATTATTTTATTAGTTGGAGGCCAATCACTTTACAACATTTCAGTGGGTTTTGTCATACATTGGCATGAATCAGCCATATAGTTACACGCATTCCCCATCCCGATCCCCCCTCCCACCTCCCTCCCCACCCGACCCCTCAGGGTCCTCCCAGTGCACCAGGCCCGAGCACCTGACTCATGTATCCCACCTGGGCTGGTGGTCCGTTTCACCATAGATAGTATACATGCTGTTCTTTCAAAACATCCCACCCTCACGTTCTCCCCCAGAGTTCAAAAGTCTGTTCTGTACTTCTGTGTCTCTTTTTCTGTTTTGCATATAGGGTTATCGCCACCATCTATCTAAATTCCGTATATATGTGTTAGTATACTGTAATGTTCTTTATCTTTCTGGCTTACTTCACTCTGTATAATGGGCTCCAGTTTCATCCATCTCATTAGAACTGATTCAAATGAATTCTTTTTAACGGCTGAGTAATATTCCATGGTGTATATGTACCACAGCTTCCTTATCCATTCATCTGTTGATGGGCATCTGGGTTGCTTCCATGTCCTGGCTATTATAAACAGTGCTGCGATGAACATTGGGGTGCACGTGTCTCTTTCAGATCTGGATTCCTCAGTGTGTATGCCTAGAAGTGGTATTGCTGGGTCATATGGCAGTTCTATTTCCAGTTTTTTAAGAAATCTCCACACTGTTTTCCATAGTGGCTGTACTAGTTTGCATTCCCACCAACAGTGTAAGAGGGTTCCCTTTTCTCCACACCCTCTCCAGCATTTATTGCTTGTAGACTTTTGGATAGCAGCCATCCTGACTGGCGTGTAATGGTACCTCATTGTGGTTTTGATTTGCATTTCTCTGATGATGAGTGATGTTGAGCATCTTTTCATGTGTTTGTTAGCCATCTGTATGTCTTCTTTGGAGAAATGTCTGTTTAGTTCTTTGGCCCATTTTTTGATTGGGTCGTTTATTTTTCTGGAATTGAGCTTCAGGAGTTGCTTGTATATTTTTGAGATTAATCCTTTGTCTGTTTCCTCATTTGTTATTATTTTCTCCCAATCTGAGGGCTGTCTTTTCACCTTACTTATAGTTTCCTTTGTTGTGCAAAAGCTTTTAATTTTCATTAGGTCCCATTTGTTTATTTTTGCTTTTATTTCCAATATTCTGGGAGGTGGGTCATAGAAGATCTTGCTGTGATTTATGTCGGAGAGTGTTTTGCCTATGTTCTCCTCTAGGAGTTTTATAGTTTCTGGTCTTACATTTAGATCTTTAATCCATTTTGAGTTTATTTTTGTGTATGGTGTTAGAAAGTGTTCTAGTTTCATTCTTTTACAAGTGGCTGACCAGTTTTCCCAGCACCACTTGTTAAAGAGATTGTCTTTTTTCCATTGTATATCCTTGCCTCCTTTGTCAAAGATGAGGTGACCATAGGTTCGTGGATTTATCTCTGGGCTTTCTATTCTGTTCCATTGATCTATATTTCTGTCTTTGTGCCAGTACCATACTGTCTTGATGACTGTGGCTTTGTAGTAGAGTCTGAAGTCAGGCAGGTTGATTCCTCCAGTTCCATTCTTCTTTCTCAAGATTACTTTGGCTATTCGAGGTTTTTTGTATTTCCATACAAATTGTGAAATTATTTGTTCTAGTTCTGTGAAAAATACCGTTGGTAGCTTGATAGGGATTGCATTGAATCTATAGATTGCTTTGGGTAGAATAGCCATTTTGACAATATTGATTCTTCCAATCCATGAACACGGTATGTTTCTCCATCTGTTTGTGTCCTCTTTGATTTCTTTCATCAGTGTTTTATAGTTTTCTATGTATAGGTCTTTTGTTTCTTTAGGTAGATATACTCCTAAGTATTTTATTCTTTTTGTTGCAATGGTGAATGGTATTGTTTCCTTAATTTCTCTTTCTGTTTTTTCATTGTTAGTGTATAGGAATATTCAACATAGTGTTGGAAGTTTTGG
The DNA here is from genome assembly GCF_963930625.1 of Muntiacus reevesi. Classification (NCBI taxonomy): domain Eukaryota; kingdom Metazoa; phylum Chordata; class Mammalia; order Artiodactyla; family Cervidae; genus Muntiacus; species Muntiacus reevesi. Next base: position 94,470,122 of record NC_089252.1, read on the forward strand.
CCACAGCAATCAGAGCAGAAAAAGACATAAAAGGAATCCAGATAGGAAAAGAAGAAGTGAAACTCTCGCTGTTTGCAGATGACATGATCCTCTACATAGAAAACCCTAAAGACTCTTCCAGAAAATTACTAGAGCTAATCAATGAATATAGTAAAGTTGCAGGATATAAAATTAACACACTGATTTTTTTTTTTTTTAAGTCTTGTTTTTCAATCAAGTGTAATGTTCAAGTCAGTCTTAACGTGTCCTTCTAGGAATAAAGGTTCGCCTTGGAGTACAGCGCTTTATACCACCTTGCCTTAACTATGCACAGAGCAGGGTGGCTTTGAAATTAAGTTGAGAATTGCAGCTCTGCCTGAAGAATTGTCTAGTGACGCAAAATACAACATAGTTTCTCTTTCACCCAGTGCAGTGGACTTTTGGAAATAGGCACTTGTTTTGACAGAACCCTCTGTTACCTCTTTGTCGGTAACAAAGTACAACTTTTGATGTGAAACTTTATGAAGTGAAGTTCAGTAGAGCACAGATGAGTTTTCAGAAAGGCATGTATATTCCCCAATGCCATTTTACCACCACATTTAAAGGAATGAAGTCTACCCAGTTATGTGCAGAGTTTTTGGAGAGCAGGACCGATGTTTCTGCTTTCATAGGCACAGCCTGGTGAAGATTTGGGCCTGTCCAGATGTAGCCAGTTGAGTGATAGGTGTGTACAACTCAAGAACTCAACTCCAGGTGGGCATTTTTATTTGCTTGGTAGCATTTTGATTAGGAACAAGGAGAAAATTAGATGCAAATTTTAATGTATTCTAGGGAGAGCAAAAATGGGACTTGAAAATGAAAAGGAACATTTATTTTCATCCATTTTTGCTTGTGCGGCAAGGCAGTCTAGCAATAGAATGAGAACACTGCAGATATTTAGTATGGGAACCAGATATTCAAGGCAAAATTTAAATATATTTTCATTAAAATAATTTAATAGTTGATTTAGAATGAAGGCACCTAAGACTGCATTATATTAAGTTTCATTTGCTTATACAAAATATCAGTAAACAATTGCTCTTTGTGTAGAAAAACACTGATAAAATAATGCTCACTTTTTAATTGGACTTTAGACAGTGTTTTTATTTGGACTTTGATTGGACTTTAGACAGTATTTTTATGACTCTTTTTTGGCCTAAGTCAGTTGTTAAAAATCTCTAGGCTCTTCAGGAATATCTTCTTCTTGCTCTGAATGTTCTTTTATTTTTCAGAACTGCCTGCTGGTTGGGAAAAGATTGAAGACCCTGTCTATGGTATCTACTATGTAGAGTAAGTGCCTCTTAAGACACATTTTAGTTTGCATTCTTCTGTAATTATGTACATTTATGCTGAATAGAATTTGCCATTGTGATAAGGTAAAAACAAGTAGTAATAGTAACATTATATTAATTTTAAAATGAAAAAGTAGTTTAATGAATAAGAAAATATTCAGCAAATCTGATGATGATATATAATAAAATCCCTGAGGACAACATGTCTTCTGTTTACTACGGTATTGCCAGAGCCAAACATAGTCCTGGTCTATGGCAGGTACTTAATAATAGGTATTATTTGAATGAATGCAAAAAGCAACTACTCAATAGACCATTTGAGTATGAGTTGTTTATCTTCAGGAAGATGATCAGTTTTGCCTATTGTTTTGCCCTGCTCAGGTCTGAGATTCTCAGTGATTACTTATTTATTCATTTAAACTTTCTAAATTCTCCAGTACCAGTAGGTAGCCATTCCCTTCTCCAGGGGATCTTCCCAACCCAGGGATCGAACCCAGGTCTCCTGCATTGCTGGTGAATTCTTTAGCAACTGGACCTCCAGGACAGCTATTAAAAAATAAAGCCTGGCTTGAAAACAGTATTTTGACTTCTAAATGATCACAAAGTAGGAATATTTCTAAACTTCTTATGAAATATGATTTTGATGAAGTAAAAAAGATGAGATTATGTATAGGCTTGTATATATATGTGTTGATGTAATATGTGTATATATACATATACATATATCGTAATTGTTCTTTGGTTGCTCAGTTGTGTCTGACTCTTTTGTGTCCACATGGACTGTAACCTGCTGGGCTCCTCTGTCCGTGGGATTTCCCAGGCAAGAATAGTGGTGTAGGTTGCCATGTCCTTCTCCAGGGGATCTTTCTGACGCAGGGATCAAGCCCAGGTCTCCTGCCTTGGCAGATGAATTCTTTATTGCTGAGCCAACAGGGAAGCCTACATATACATACACTGAATAATAATGGCAAAAAAAAAATGCTTTGGATTCATATATATGTTTGTATGTATATATGTGTGTATTTTTATGTTTCCTTGGCCTTATTCGTTTTGGAGCCATCTGAAGTATCTGGGTCTTTGTCACTTTGAACACATCACATTTGCTTAGGTTAGCTGCATTTGGAATCTTTTTGCCTAGGGCTTACACTTTGAATCCTGACTCCATGCCTATTGATCAAAATAGTTGACAGATGTTGGTAGAGTCCTTCTTTTAACTTGATCTCTGGGGGGCAGGGTACTCATGGTTCCGTAAACTGTACTGTAGAAAGTTACACACAGTTTCTGGCACTACATGTTACAGACAACACCACATCTCCACTTTCAACTCCATTTTAAAATAATTCTGTAACTGACTTCTTGTTGAATTAAAGAAACATTCTTTGTCACGTGATTCTTTGGACATTTGGGAGAATCGGTGGTTACAGTCCTGGGACCTGAAAGCTGGCCATGCTGAGCTTGAAGCCTCCTTAGTGTTGACTAGCTCTGTTCTGTTAAGTCAGCTGGTACTTAACTGCTCAGAAACTTATTTTCCTTATCCACAAAATAACAACAACAATAGGGACTTTCATCTTGGCATTTACTGAATATTTTTCAAATAAATCACATGTAAAACTGGTTGTACAACACTTGATACAGATAAGCAGTCAGTATGTGGAAACCATTCATTTTCATTTTTATTGTATCTTCCTAACTGTGCTTTTTGACACAACATGCTCAACCACCTGCTTTGCGCAGGTCCAATCAAGGGAACTTGGCCTGATTGGCATTTTGCTTGTGGGACAAAATGTTTCCTAACTGAGTGTGATATGCCTTCTGCTCCAGCCACATCAACAGGAAGACACAGTATGAGAACCCGGTTCTAGAAGCCAAACGGAAGAAGCAGTTGGAGCAGCAGCAGCAGCAGCAGCAGCCGCAGCAGCAGCCAGAAGGTTGGCTTTTCCTCTTTCTGTGGGCCAGGAGCTCCAAGCGAAGCCTGGGCACTGACACCCCCGTGTGGTCAAAAGTGGCTGCGAGAATCACGTTCTGTGTGGTGCTAGGAACTCAGTGTCCTGGAAGCCTGGGGAGTGATGCAGAACCTCTGCTAGAGTCCACACCGTGAAGGCAGACAGCTAAAGTGGGGGGCCCAGTTTAAAAGCACCCAATCTCTACTATTATTTAGAAAGGAGCTGATGTTATATTGGAGGACATTTCTGATGGTTACAGAATTCCCTTGTCCCGGGAGCTTTTGCACAGCACCTGATATCTAAATCCAAACCACTGCTAGTTCTTTAAGAAGATGTGCAGGGTATGGAACTAACTTTTAATTGTAGGCATGTAGGCATCAGAAAAAGCTGGTAATTTTCAGTGCTCTTAAAAAATTAAGTTACTTCATGTTCTTCACAAAAATGTGAACAGTTCAGAAGTGGAGAACATTTACATCTCCCCTGCTGGTTCCCATTCTCTTCTCAGCAATAAGCAATGTGCAGAAATTTTCTGGGGATGTACAAATATGCAGATTTTAACAAACACCAGGTCATAATTTATGTATATGAATACATTCTGTATTTAGATACATATTAGTTTTCTGGCCTATTTTTCTCAGTTAAATATATTTCTTGCACATTTTCAAGGCTGCTTAATATAGATTTACCTTGGGATTTTTAATGACTGCATAATATTCCTTTTATGAATCTCTTTACTTCATTTAGCCCTCTGTTTATTAGCAGATGCTTAGATTTTTCTTCATTTTTCATTGCAGTCTTTAAAAATATTAGGTTTACTGATCCTTCAACATAAAATATGAATATAAAATTCAGTACTTCTCTTATTATATATTGAACTGAATAAATATAGACCACAGCATGGAAGTTGGCAAACTTTTTTGTAAGTGATCAGATAATAAACACTTTAGGCTTTGTTATTCATACGGCGTCTATTATCTCTGCCCTTAACGGCATGAAATATGTTATAGACTGTAAACAAATGTATGTGGCTGAAACACTGAACACTGAAATTTGAGTGTCATGTAGTTTATATGTCAACAAAATATTCTTAATCATTTAAAAATGTGTGAAAACATTCTTGCAAGCTTTACAAAATTAGGCACGGGGGCCAGTTTGGTCTGTAAGCCATAGTTTGCCAACCACAGCCATAGACTGTATTTTAGAGAGTGTGTTTATATGTATCTGTGTGTGTGTGTGTGTGTGTGTGTGTGTGCGTGCATGTGCACACTCAGCTATTGAAAAGTTCTCCTTTCTACCTTAATCTCTTTTCTATTTAAAAATTTTTTAAAATATTTTCATGAATTTGGGGAATGAGAATGTACAATTGAAAAATGAGTGTAAAATTGACTATATATATACAATTGACTGTGTTAGCTTAGCTGGAAAGGTGAGTTTGGGATAAATCTTAAGATTCATTCACAGTGAGTTATTTCTTGGTCTTCAAAGTGAACAAGACTACACTTAGTTCGTACACTTAGACTAGTTAGGACTCAGGGATTTTAGTAATGGGTCCCCTTCGGGTTTGAGAGATGATAGGGGACAGCACCTTACCAAACTCCTGAAACCTACCTTTACTGCCTCAGCCAAGCAGACTTCAGCAGCCCCGCCAAGTCTCAGATGACTTAGAGAAGTTTCTGCCTTATTGGGCCTGCTTTAGTTTACTGTGTATCTTTTCTGATATTTTTTTACTTGATCTCACTTTGAACGCTGCAGCCAGAGAGAACTAGAGATTTTATTGGTTGTTCTTTTATTGGTTTTATTTCTGGCCTCAGAGGTCTTAGGAGAAAGAGCCATAAACACACACACAGGGAGGGACCTTAGCATAGAGTAGGTGTGCTTGGTAGTGTTCCACTCTGTGCAGCCATATGGGCTGCAGCCTTCCAGGCCCCTCTGTCCCTGGTTCTCCACACAGGAATACAGGAGCAGGTTGCCATGCCCTCCTCTAGGGCATCTTCCTGATCCAGGGATCAAACCCATGGCTCTTATGTCTCCTGCATTGGCAGGAGGGTTCTTTACCACTAGTGCCTCCTGGGAAGTCCTGTATAGAATAGCATCAGATACCAGTTTCTTTTCAAGTGAAGCTCTCTGCTTCTGGTTTTATTGGTTTGGATAGTTTTAAAATGAAGAAGGTGGCGAATCCTAAGTAAGGTGACCAGTGACTGGAAGGAAAACAGTAAACTGTTTCTTGTTTTTATTGTAGAATGGACAGAAGATCATTCATCGCTTGTGCCTCCTGCTATTCCAAACCACCCCCCAAGTAATCCGGAGCCAGCCAGAGAAGCTCCACTTCAGGGTAAAGTGTTTTTATAATTGCATCCTAGTTTGGCTCAAAAGTTTAATTTTTTTAAAGAAACTTTAAAACATGAAATATGTGAATTCCTAGATTTTTCCAAGGGATTGTTCCAAGACAGTTCTTTGTTGTGGGGCTGACTTGTATATATGGTAGGGAATGAGCAGTGTTCCCAGCCTCTACCCACTCAGTGCCAGGAGAAACCCTCTCCCAGTGTGGCCAACAAAACTGTCTCCAGATACTGCCAAATGCTGCTGGGAGTGGGGGGTGGCAAAATCATGTTGAGTTGTGAACCCTAAATTTAGAGAACACACACATTTAATGCTGTGTTAAATAAGATACATTGAAAATTCAGCACTACATGTTTCAAGATTCTAGTCAGTGTATTTGCTTTTGACTAAGATTTTCTTGTAAAGGTAAAATGGTTTCATATTACTGTGTTATACACTCTAACCTCTGTTCCTGTTGCAGTTTGGGCATTCATGCATGTTTTACAACGTTTCATTGGTTCTCACTTATTTCCATTCACAAATAGTATGCATCCCTACTGAGATTCATTACAGAAAATTGGAAACTCAGAATCTTGCTACTTTCAGGCCTCATTACTTTTAAAGGATAGAAAAGATTTGGGGATTTTTTTTCTTTAGCTTTTTTCTTTTAAATAAAAAAGTAGAATAAGCATCATATTTAATAATGTTGGGGAGTATGTTACAGAACCAATAAAAAGCTGTAAAATTTGTCTTTTCTTCTCTCTACATTTTTAAAGATATAAATGTGTTAGATATTAAAAGATAGGTAAGATACCCCTTTTCCCTAATTTTCATTCCTCCATTTTTATTTTCACAAGAAAAATTTCCCTTTCAGCTGATATTATCTTGAGATTGATATTAATATCAACTTGTGTAAAATAGTTTGATATCATTTAATGGTGATAATGTTTTTAATACAGACAGAACATAGAAGATAATGATATATAAATTATTATCAACAGGATTGGGGGCTCCTCTGTATTTTTAAAGTGTAAAATTCCTTCTTCAACTTCATGTTGTCTTATTTCCTTCTCTCATGGTAAGTTAACTACACTGACTTTTCAGTTGCTTGAACCTCTTGTTAATTCCTTGAATCATCGAAACTATGGACCACATCAGGGTCTTTGCATATGCTGTTCTCCATTTGCAGCTGCCTTTTCCTCTCACTCTTTGCTTTGCCAACTTTTGCTCATCTACGGTTTTTGCTGGACTCTGTCCTATTCACTCTTCCCATGCCAAACTTCTCATTTATAGAATTTAACAGTTGGTAATTAGTGTTCATTTGAGTTCGGTTATTTAGCATGTTTCCTCTCCAGACTCTAAATCCCGTGGAGGTGTGAGATTGTGTTTTGTTTTGTTTTTCCACTGTAGGGTATCCTGAACTAGATCTCATCCTCTCTGCTAATTTATTATTGTGTGAAATAACGTATATACATCCGTGATAAACAGCCCGGCTTCCTTAAAGGATTGTCTTAGAGATTAAATAAATTAGAGCTTTAACGTTTCAGATTCTGAATGTCAAATGCTTTGTGCACCAGCTGAGTTAAGAGTCCAGACAGCATTGATCTGTATTAGGAACTTTATTTCAGATTCTTCGCTTTCTTTTTTTGTTTGTTTGTTTTTTCTCCTTTTCTTTAATCTTCTTGGGTCCCCTAGTGGTTGGGGTTTGGGAGAGGCTCACTGAACTCCCTGTGGGAAATAGTCCATTCTTAAAACTTTCTACTCTCTAGTCTCTGTATTGACCCTTGTCTTTCAAGCATAATCATAATCTTCAAAGTATAACCAATACCATAGAAGCCAGTTTAAATCCACACTCTTTGACTCCAAGCTACAGTTGTGAGAAACATTAAGTTGGGCTTTATCACCATACGTTACAACTCTGAGTTCCCTGTGTGCCTGTTAAGTATCCTGGTCTATGTTCCTGACAGTACTCTCAGGAAGAAGCTGTGTAGCTAATAGGGTTAGATTGTTTGGTATTAATTTTGCTGAGTTCATTGCTCAACTGAACTTTCCTCTGATCAAGAGGGTATCCTTCTCAACTCAGAAAATGTTAACTTTAAAGAGATTTGCTCTTCGGAAATCTCTCCAGCTTCCAGCTTTATGCTCAGAGATTTTGCAGTCACCCCTTCACCCTGCCCATTTCACCACCGCCATCAACAAAATAATAATCTACATTGATTGAGCTCTTTTTATGTGTCAGGCACCTCCTTGAGCACTTCAGCTATGTTATCTGTCACCGTTCCTTCTTACAACTATCATGTAAATAGTGAGGTTGGTGCTCTCATTATCTCCACTTACACATCCGACACTCAGGCAGAGAGAGGTTTAGTAATTCACACACAGCCAGGAAGTAGTAGAGCACAGATTTGAACCCTGGGTGTCATTAGGAACAGTTTAACTTCTGACTTAAACCTTTTTGTTGTGTTTTTTTCTTTATTTTGTGGGATACCTCATCATCTTAATATATGCCATTCAGTTGGGATGCTACTGGGTATGTGTTACCTTTTAAATTCAAGTTAATTGCAATTTAAAAAAATAAAAAAGTTAGTTTCTTGTTTCCACTAGCCACATTTCAGGGGCTCAGGAGAGCCTCCTGTGACTAGCAGCTGCTGTATTGGATAGTGCAGATACCGAGCATTTCCTGTGTCACAGGAAGTACTCTGGGGCAACGCCGTTCTATGGTATTTAAACACTAGTTCCAAGAATAGTGCCAACTTGGCAGAGAAGCAAGCAACTACAGGTTGTTCATGGGTAGATGTTTTGGGGCTGAGACCCAGAAGATCCAGATTCAGTGAATCCAGGGTAGGCCCTAGAAATGAGTACATTTTAAAAAAGCTACCCAGGTGATCCTTCCATATCACCAGATCTTAAAACTGGTGACTAGTCAGCAAGTTAGCCTGTCTTAGAAAATTACATGTGCCACAAGGCTGCAGCAGAGATCTCCTCATTCCGCTGCTTGTATATAGAAAAGCACTTCTCCAAAGCTACAGTAACTGATAACCTGCCTGTACATAAAACGTAATAAAATGTGCATAAATGTGGAACCCTCTGATCTTGCCTCCCTAGTTAAATGTTGAAACAGAAAGTCAGTGGTGTAATTTCAAAGTCCTCTTCACGTCTCTTTTAAGCTGAAAGCATTCTCAGCTCAAAATATGCTAATGGATTTTTAAAACATTCATTTAGATAAACTGCCAGACACATTTTTACATTTTCTAACTTTGCTATAATCAGGGTGAAAAACTTACACACCCAGCCACCTCTTGCAGCCTTCTCAGAGACACGTTAAATTTCATTTCTTTGTGCTCTTGTTCATTCGTTCATTCAGCACACATTTTTGGAGCACACACAATGAAACAGGCCATGTTTTATTTACACTCTGGACATGCAATTATAAATCCTTGAGGAGTTTTTTCTAATGTTGTATGTGTGTGAGCATGTACAGTGCCTCTCCTGCAATGGGAGATATGTATGGGGAGAGGGAGATAAAACCCCCATTCAGTGACTGAGCTGTATCCCGTGTCGGATGGTGATAAATGCTGAGATAAAAAATAAAGCAGGTAAGGGGGATTGTGAATGCTGGAGCAGATATAGCAATATTTAATAAGGGGACAGAGAGTGTCTCACTGAAAAGTTGGTGGTTATTGATGTCTTTGCCTAAGTGAAATATGTGTTTGCCTTAAAGCTTTCCCTAGTAGCCTCTGCTTCAAGAATAGCTGCTATTCACATACCCCATAAAGGGAAATTTGGGGGTTATCTGAATGGTTCTCAATTTTCCATCTAGTAATTGCCATGGCAACTCTTTCAGTACAGGCCCTGGCTGCACTTGACAGCCCCTCCCCGGTGCTTTGGCAGATGACTTCACATGGTGAATCCAACTTGCCTTTCTTTAGCCATGGTGACAGGACTATAGTTTGTCATGCTTCCAGCCAGCCTTGGGACTGCAGTAGAGGGGAGGAGGTTAGTGAGCAGACCTGTGACTCCAGGCAATTTAAAAAAGCCTTCTTAAGAGCCAGAGACTTTTGAAATGTGCAATTAAAAATTGTATGTGTGCCCAGAGATCTTTTTAAAAAGACCTTTTAGATGTAGCTAACCAAAAATAACTTTCCTTCCTGGGTGCCTGCCTCCTAGTGCAGGGGTATATGGAGACATGGGGAATTTTTTTCTCCTTTATTTTGGATAGCACTTTTGGTAGAAAAGTAATAAGGCATATGGGGAAGCTGTGTCAAGGGCAGGAGATAGGAAATATAATAGGAGAGTTGAAAGAGTCTGACCCTAGAATGATGTTCACTACTTTGGGATAATCAGGGAAATTCAACTGAGCTTCTCAATTACAGAGAAATGCCCAAACTCAAAATAAAATATTGGATTTGTGTGCAAAATGTTATTTGTGAATGTTATCAAGAGAATTCACTAAATGTTTGGAAGCTATTTAGCTGTATATCTGTAATTTGTTTTTAATGAGACAACTGATTTTGGACATACCTAGGCTATTTCACAAATTGTTAAACGATGCAAATAGACAGGAAAAATGAGTTGAATTTAGAGTTCAATTCAAAATAGTGACTCCTTTTAATTTTTAAAATAGCGATGCTCTGTTTATTTTATTTATTTTTGGTTTTGCTGGGTCTTCATAGATGCACATGGGCTTTCTCGAGTTACATTGAGCCTACTCTCTAGTTGCGATCTGTGGGCTTCTTACTGTGGTGGTGTCTCTTGTTCTGGAGCGCGGGCTCTAGGTTGTTCAGGCTTCAGTAATTGTGTTGCATGGTTTCAGTAGCTGTGATACACAGGGTCAGTTGCCATGGGGCATGTACAATCTTCCCAGACAAGCAGGAATGCAGGTTGAACCCATGTCCCCTGCATTGGAAGGTGAAATCTTAGAGAGAGTGTGTATTAGTCACTCAGTTGTTTCTGACTCTTTGTGACCCCATGGACTACAGTCCACCAAGCTCCTCCGTCCATGGAATTCTCCACAACAGGAATACTGGAGTGGGTTGTCATTTCCTTCTCCAGGGGATCTTCCCGACCCAGGGATTGAACCCGGGTCTCCTGCATTGCAGGCAGACTCTTTACTGACTGAGCCACAGGGAAGACCTAACCACTGGACAAACAGAGAAGTCCCATGATTCTCCATTTTTTATTTATATGAGTTATTCTTGGTGACCATGCTGTGTCTCCTGGTATCATCTTTTTATTTTCAGAATGAGTTTTCTGTTTGAGAAGTTTCTGTGTAATTGACTCTACAAATGGGAGCCAAACTCAAGACAACATACTGGAAGCCATAGTAGAAAATATAATCTGTGACAAAACAAAAGACACAAAATAAAGACCCACTCCATTTTTTGTGAAGGGCCTCATAGCAACTCAGTTGCTGTCAAACTGCATGAAACAAGACCAAGGATCTGTGTCAGACTGTGGACACCAAAGTCATCCTTCTGTTACATTTTCTTTTGATCTTCATGCTAACACACAGTGAACCCTAGCCCCCTCCTTACACAAAAGGGTCTAGGAATTCCCTTATAACTGAAATCAAGAAGCACTTTCTTGAAAAACCTCTGTGCCCCATGCCCCAGCACAGGAGTTTAGAGAGATATCTCTAACTTGTATCATTTCTTATTTACTTCATCTTTTCTCTCATGGTGACCCTCCTTACACATCTTGTTTTGATGCAGGCAAACCCTTTTTTACACGAAACCCTTCAGAGTTGAAAGGCAAATTCATTCACACGAAGCTGCGGAAAAGCAGTCGTGGCTTTGGTTTCACAGTTGTTGGAGGGGATGAACCTGACGAGTTTCTGCAAATAAAGAGCTTGGTCCTAGATGGTCCTGCCGCCCTGGATGGCAAGATGGAAACAGGTATGAGACACAACTTGGTCCTGTGTGGTCAGGACCAGATGCAATCGTGATTTCTTGAGCTTGTCATTGTCCTTTAAAAACTTGGCGAATGAGCAAGCTTCCTGTACTATGTAAATGTGTCCCCTGGTATAGATGAAGAGCTTTGAAGCTGCTTTAATATTTTCCCTTTTGGGGAACTGTTAGGGTGCTGTCGAGTATAGTAAAGGAATAATTTACTAAAAATGGAGATCCATTTGAATGAATGAATTCTCAACTTGGTATTCTGCAGTGGTTTTTTTCCTTTTTTTGAGCAAAAAAGCTCAAATGTTCTTTCAATGATCATTATATTCCCATTAGCAGGGAAGACAGTAAATGCTACAAGAATGCCTTATTAGCATAAACAAAGTAATAGAAGCTTTTTGTGCCTTGCAGTATCACCCCCTAATCCAATTTCAGTTCAACTTCTTATTGGTAGAATTTTGTAGTATAAAATTGATAGAACTTTCCTGGGCAGTTTTTTTAATCCCCTACTCTTTTGCAGGAGACGTGATTGTGAGCGTGAATGACACCTGTGTTTTGGGACACACTCATGCACAAGTTGTGAAAATCTTCCAGTCCATTCCCATTGGTGCCAGCGTGGACCTTGAACTCTGCCGAGGTTATCCATTGCCTTTTGACCCAGATGACCCCAACACAAGTTTAGTGACTTCGGTGGCCATTTTGGATAAAGAACCAATTATTGTGAATGGTCAAGAGACCTATGACTCGCCAGCTAGTCACAGTAGTAAAACAGGCAAAGTCAGCAGTATGAAGGACGCCAGGCCAAGCAGCCCTGCGGATGTGGCTTCAAATGGTTCCCATGGTTACCCCAATGACACTGTCTCTTTGGCTTCCTCCATAGCCACTCAGCCAGAACTCATAACTGTTCATATAGTCAAAGGGCCAATGGGTTTTGGTTTTACTATTGCGGACAGTCCTGGGGGTGGCGGCCAAAGAGTGAAGCAGATTGTTGACAGTCCAAGGTGCCGAGGCCTGAAAGAAGGGGATCTTATAGTGGAAGTTAATAAGAAGAATGTGCAGGCCCTAACTCACAACCAGGTCGTGGACATGCTCATCGAATGTCCAAAGGGAAGTGAGGTCACATTATTGGTGCAACGAGGAGGTATGTAGATTTATTTTGTTTCATTTCTTTAAAACCTTACATCCATTGTTATATATACTGGTTATCAGGTGGCTCTTAGGGGCTTTCTAAATGTCTACTCCTCTAAGATCATTTTTATTTAAATACTGGGAAATGCATTCAAAATGCCTTCTGATTTCTCCAAATGCTAGCCTCTTTAAAGGTTATGTTTATACATTATGTGTTTATACAAAGGGCATGCACATAGGGTAATACTGTTGCTGAGAGTGGGATCCAGGTGCTCGAGACTCAAAAGCCAATAAAAATGCAAGGAAAGGAAAATTCGCTTTGCTTTGGAGGCGGGCAACCTGAGGGAGGGTGGACTCATATCCAGAGGCCAATTCCCACCCGCCCCTCCCCCACTGACAGTCAGTGGGCGAGAACTTTTATAGAGAGAAGGAGGAGGTGTATAGGCAGAGAGAAGAGGCTACATGTGGAAATAGCACAGTCGTCTTAAAATTGGTCATGCAGTGTTCTGATCAGTGTCATCTCAATTGTTTCAAAGTCAGTTTTAAGTTCCAGGGTCAGTTTATTCCCGTTTCTTGGTGGCCAGTTCTCAGAATTGTGGCAGCTTATGTCATGGCTACATTCTGATCATCCGGTAGTTATCTTATTCCACCTGATGGAGGTTTCAGTGTCTGTAAAACAGCTCAAAGGATATGGCTCCAAATGCTATCTGTAGCCATTGAGGAGGACCTCAAGGTCCCTAACTTTGCTTAGTGACTAAACTAATACTTTTTGGTTCTGTTTGATTGTCTTCGTTTGCTTCTGCATTTTCTTACTTCTCTGATTAAACTTAATCTTTGACTAAAGTTTTTCTGTGGACAAAAGACAGGCGGAAGATCTGAAGGGAATATCCTGCTGTTTCAATTTCCTTTCAATGTAAATCAAACTGTGTCTTTTAAAACCCATTAAGACTTGAAAACCTTTATCCTGTAAGTCTCCTGAACCTGGTCTGCACAGCGTGCGTGTGAATTGTAGCTCTTGGCCGCTGTTGCATCCTCATCTCACACTCCTCTCCCTTCCTCAGTTTGCTTGGCCACCTGGCTTCTCTGTGATGCCTTCAGTTCTCTAAGCCCTTGTCTCAAGGCCTTTGCACTTTTTGTTTCCATTGCTTGGAAAACTTTTCCCCAACTCTTCACTTGGCTGGCTCAGTCTCATTCAAGTCTCCTCCTGAGAGAGGGATTCTCTGATTATTTATTTAAAGTAGCCCCCAGCAATCCTGTGTAATCCCTATTGCAACACTCCATTTCTTAGCTTCTATCACTGTCATTATTATCGCAAGCCATTGTTTTGTAAGTTTTCTTATTTTTCTTTGTTGCTCTCCCTTTTTCATTGAATTTAATATCCTTAAAGCCAGGGCCCACGTCTGCATGTTGACAGTTGTGTCCTTGGCATTTAACATAGTATCTGACTCCTGCTAGGTGTTCATGCATGAACAGATAATGAACGAATGGACATGTGATTATTATTTCTCTTGGTGGGAGCAACAGTTCATGAATCATATTAAAAACATCTCAGCGTACCCACACTTTGATGAAGTGGTTAAGAATCTCAGAGAAGTGAGGTATTCTAAATAAATCTTGAGACAGTTGGCTTTCTTCTTTTTCCCCTGTCAGCACCCCCATCCCCCCACCCCTGTCCCACCAGAACTTCCAGGACCTCACACTGAGAAATATTTCCTGGGTCAGTGTTTGTGGCTAATCTTGATTGATTACCTCCCACAATGGGCAGGAGATTGGTAGTTCCCCTGACTCTTGCCAACACGATGTGTTTATGCACGGAGTATTCTGACCCTCTGAAAAAAAGATCAGGACCAGACTTCTACTTTCTCTCCATTTCACTGAGATGGAAAAGCTTGTATATGTTGCAACAGTGATGATCTTGGGCTCTCATGAAACTATGTGTTCTGTGGTCAAAATGATTGGGGTTGTTGGAAGGGAATCCAGAATTCAGAACTGTGTGAATCACAGTGCTCAGTTCACCATTCTTAAACAGGTATAAAAGCCATTTGCAGATTTTTTTCAAAGAGTCATTTCTGCCAATAATATTTTGAAGTGTCTTGTACCCAGATCACTTGACTTCACAGATGTGTTTTAAACAGTGACCAAGATGTTACAGGAAGTGACTTGAGGTTAAGGATGAGGACGGGGAGAGGGTGGAGGATGGTGGTACCTGGCACTCACAAGCAGGAGAGCAGTGCTTTTCAAACCTACATGCGCCTCTCAGGCCATGTTTACCATGTCCCTGAAAGGTAGGCAGGTACCAACCAGGAGCAGGATTGAGAAGTTCACCGAGATTCTTTGGTCTCCAGTCCAGTATTCTGCTTTACTTAACTCTGATTACTGCTGATTTTTGCGTATTTGATGGTTTTAGTGGCCAGCAAGTTGGAAACTTGTAAATAGTTTTTGGTACATCAGGGCATCTCTGATTCAGCCACTGTTTATTTGACATTGCAAATCACACTGTTCTCCGTCTTCATTTATTTGCCCCTCCATTTCTTTTGTCATTTTGTTCAGTTTTTCTTTTCCATTCAATTTAATTTTAAAGGGATGAAAAACAAAGTTATCATTGTAATCTACTAAACCACGGTGGTTAATGGAACCATTTTGTAATGAATCTGCCCAAGCTAGCAAACAACTCATTATAAAAACATATCCCAAGCTGATTTACTTTGTTGTACAGCAGAAACTAACACAATATTATAAAGCAATTATACTCCAATAATAAAATTAAATAAAAAAAAATTTTAAGAGTGTACAGAGAAGCATGTTAAAGAATCTTAATCACAGTGAAATACAATGGAAATGATCAGACTATTCATCAATAAAGTATGGGTTAAAAATAAAATACCCTTGATTTCAAATATGTTTATTTTCTCTCAATTCCTCAGACCTCTTTGGTTAATGCTGTTACATTTTATAACATTAAATTAATAAGAGAAGCTCCAGAATACATTACCACATTAGTCAACATCTGCATAGTTTATTCCAGAACCTGAGTAATTTAAAATCACTGTAACATCAGCAGTCTTTAAAATATGCTATGTGCTTTGCGTTTGATTTATGTATCAGATAGAAAGTTTGTACATCTTCACTTGGCAAGCCAGCACCAGCTACTATTAATCTTTCTAGAAAGCATATAAATATATTTGTTTCTGCCATATATCAGTTATTTGAATCAGGGCTGGCATTTTAATCATATTTCTTGTATGATGGGAGTGTAAATGAGAAGGTTTGATGATCAATAAGGATAGCAGCTAGGTTAAATGAGAAAGCAAATGACCATTTCACTGATTCTTTCTCATTTCTGTCTTAACTCCTGGTAAGCAGTTTGATAAACTCATTAAGTCCACACTTTTCTTGATTCTCAGGACTTCATATCTCAAGCATGTCACTTTCTGTGCTTTAGAGAAGTAGTCTTTTCTACTTTGGGCAAAACTCAGCTACATTTGTGTTTTGGTTTTCTCTCTTAGTCTCCTAAACTCATTTATTATTTTTGTTCTGGTTGAGATCAGGTGCGTTTTGGTTTTTTTTTTTTTTTTTTTTTTTTCCCATCTCCCTCCTGCCAACCTGAAAATAAGCAAAGGTTGAAATATTACTTGTAAATTTCTGGAGACAGTTTTTTGGGCCAGGCTTGGCTTGCTGGGGGTGTCCATCCATAGCCTTGGCAATTGGGATCATTATTGATTTGTTTACAGGTGTCTTCTCTGTAAACAAGTCCGTGTCTGTGGCTAGCAGTCAAGTTCTATAAAGGGCAGCCCCTTCTTCCTTTGCCTGGCTTCCCATCTTCCCATGGCCAGTCTATTCCTCCTTCTCCCTCTGCCGTCCAGTCAGGAGAATGCCTTTTATTTTTCTTAATTTTTCACAGAGCATTTGCGTTCAGAAGACCCATCACCTGACACCAGTGTGAGTCTAGAGTCTTTTTACGTGTTTGGAAAATGATGCTACAAGGTTATTACTATTGTTTTGAATCATTTTTTTTCATTTACGAAAGATGAAGAATTTATTTCATGAAGGTTTTTTACTTTTAAAAAGGGATTATACTATATGTATTTTGTGTGTTTGGCTAATTTATACCAGTAGGAAGTACGATGCTTTTGAAGATACCATTGGGAGTGGAGTCAGAATACTCTTGTTTCAAAAGACAACTTGGAATATTTCTTGAAAGAGGAGAATGTGTGTTTTACTTTGACAGAAGATGTGTATTGAAAAAGCTGAACCTGAGGCCTTCCCTGGTGGTCCAGTGGTTAAGACTCTGAGTTCCCAGTGAAGAGACCTGGGTTCATTCCAGGTCAGGGAACTAGATCCCACATACCACAACTAAGATTCAGCGTGGCCAAATGAAAAAATATATATATATCATTTTGTTTTTGTTGTTCGGTCACTAGGTCACGTATGACTCTTTGCAACCCCATGGGCTGCAGCATGCCAGGCCTCTCTGTCCTATACTGTCTGCTGGAGTTTGCTCAAACTCCTGGCCATTGAGTTCGTGATGCCATCCAACCATATCACCCTCTGTCGCCCTCTTCTCCTCCTGCCCTCATTCTTTCCCAGCATCAGGGCCTTTTCAATGAGTCAGCTCTTTGCATCAAGTGGCCAAAGTATTGGAGCTTCAGCTTTGGCATCAGTGCTTCCTATGAATATTCAGAGTTAATTTCCTTTAAGATTGACTGGTTTGATCTTCTTGCAATCCAAGGGACTCTCAGAAGTCTTCTCTAGCACCACAGTTCGAAAACATCAGTTCTTTGGTGCTCAGCCTTCTTTATGGTCCAACGTCTATCCATGACTACTGAAAACACCATGGCTTTGACTATAATGGACCTTTGTTGACAAAGTGATATCTTTGATTTTTCATGCACTGTCTAGGTTTGTTACAGCTTCTCTTCCAAGGAGTAAGCGTGTTTTAATCATCTTGTTTTTAGTGATATTTAAAAGAGAAAGCTAAACTGAGGGTTCCAGGAGTCTGCCTCTAATTCAACCTCTGCCTGTAACTCCTCTATAACTCTGATTGGGTTACAACTCCTGCCCTGAGACTCATTTCCTTATCTTAAAAAAAAGAAAAGAATATTTTGAATTAGATCATCTTTAGGATGACCACTCTAATTTTATGCCAACAATACGTTCATTGATGTGTAAAGGAAAGAAAGATTCGAGATTCAGATGATGCAAGTTTAAATTCCAACTCCTGCCTTTATTCCCTTTGTGACTTTAGGTAAGTCATCTGAAAAAAGTCGCACTTGTGCCAGTTCCTGACCTAGAAGCAGTCACATGATGAGTAGTGTGTTACTGATCTTATCTAGTATCAGAAGCCACTGAATGTGGTAGCTTATTTTTTCTCTTTTTAAGAAGAGTTTTATCCTGTATCTGCAGAATCTTAATCTGAGTACACGATGTGTAGGCACCTGTATTTTTTTTTAGAAGCTCTACCAGCAATTCTGATATAAAATCAGAATTGGAATCGGTTTTAGGCTCCTGCCCTCCTGATTCCTTCTCATTTTGATTCTCTGACATATAAATGGGAGTTAAATAAGTGTATAAAGTTTAACAGTTGTTTTCATTTCTAAGTAATATTCTTCTTCTAAAGTCGACTTTCTAAGCAGCAGATTCTCTATCTTCGCTAAGGTCCATTGCAGCTCCCAAAGTTGATATTTTTCTACTTTAGAGGAGGATAGAAAGGAAGACTTGGTCTCAGAGATGCTTCTTTTGAGCTCATCCTCCGAGTGGTTTTAGCTGATCAAAGTGGAATTAGAAGTGATGCTTTGTTTACTGAGTGCTCTTGTCAGAACACTGAGTAATTTTAGGATCTGAATGTAAAGAAATGAAATGCTAGGATTCCTGGAGGGCAAGACTCTATCCAACTTGTACTTTTGTATCTCTGGACATCATGGGGAATCTGGTATGTGGTAAGGTCTCAGTTAAATACCAACTGAATAAATTTAACTTCCTCTGCAAGTCACATTAGAAAATTAATTATGTACTTCATAGTCACTCTTCATAACTTCAGAAACATAAGAGAGATGTTAAAAGAGAACAAATTAGATATTAAAATGGTGGTAGTGATAGTAATGATAGTGTTAAAAATACTGTTGGTTATACTATGTACCAGAATTGTTACCATGGTGCAAGTGATACATACACACTTAAATAAAACCTCTTAGCATCCCATTGTTGCGACCACATTGGAACTATCCATTTGCAGTGTGATTCTGAACAGGGCTCTGTGGGAAATGAAGGCAGTGATTGGTAGGGGAAAAAAAGGAATTGCTTTTGTTGTAGGTGTTGAGACTCCACAGTTAAATTTGCCTAGTGAAGGAGTCTTTTGGGCCTAGAAAAGAGAACAACAGTCTCAAAGGCCCCTTGCTGAATCATCTAACTTCAGAGAAAACAAAGCATAACTTCAGTTCCATCCTGATGCTCCAGGCCAGTTGCATCTATCTGGGACTTATCACCCCCTGTCCAGAAACCTTCCACCCCCTACACCCGCTCAGAAGACTTATCACCCCCTGCCCAACTACAAGTGTCATCTCAACAAAAGAATACTCAAAATATCCCACTTGATTGACGTTTCCCTTATCGCTTCCACAAACCTTCCTATAAGTATGAAGCCTCCCTGATCCCTTTCAGCGCTCAGCCTGGTCCTTTGGCCGACTGTCGCCCCTCCTTGCCTGAATAAAGGTAACCTACTTCTGTTGAGGTCGTCTTTCCTTTTCTGCCTCGCCGGAACTATGCCTTACACCTAGTATAAAGCAAAAGGGAAATTTCTGGTTTAGTTGGTAAGTATGTGTAAGACTCTTGCTTGCTTAAAGCTTTTGTAATAAAAACACTAAATGCTTCCATACAGAAAGGAATGAATAAGGTCTGAAGTCCGTGGCAAATTAATGCAACTTAATTTTCATACAAATTAATGATGATAGTTAGTTGATTAAATCGTCATCGATCCACATAGGGAAAGCAATATCTAATTTCATCATCCAAGCACATGATTAGCATTAGCTCTTCTTTGTGTGTGTTTTTCCTCTGTCTGAAACGATGTAGAACCATCATAATTAGAACCGCAGTGAGCTGTGCCCGCCTCAGAGTTAAACCCGCGTTATCTGGCGCCTCTGTTCTCTTTGCCCTCTGGTCACGGACTGGAGAATGAATTGCAAATTGCACCACTTAAGGTTTGACTGCCAGAATCTCTTCAGTTGAGCTGCAGGGCCTCGGAAAGGAAAATTCAGGTTGCTGGCTGAGTGATGTCCTAATGGAGGTGGAGAGTCCTGTGTATTCACATCAGCACAACCCATCCCCTCCCCCTCCTCTGTCCTGTCATCCTCCCATGTCTTCCCCGGCCTCTGCCATCCATCATGTGGCACCTGGCCTTGCCGTGGCCTTGCAACAGGTCTCAACGCTTCCTCTAGTCCATTCTCCAGCTAGAGTGATTTAAAGTCAATTGGATCCAGTCACTGCTAGTGTCAGGATGACGTCCCATCATTCAGAGGAAACTCCAAAGTCCTGTGTCACAGGCGAGAGCTGCTCTTTTTTCTGTCTATATATTTCCTCTTGCAGAGAGCCACGGAGCTCTCTCACTCCTGTCCTTCAGGCTCTGGTCAAAAGTCCTTTCCTCCGAGAAGCCTGCTCTGGCTGCTACATAGCAAACAATGTCCACCGCCATCAAGCTCTGCTCTTTCCTCCGTGAGAGCAAAGACTGGGTCTCAATTACGATTTGATCCTCACCACCTAAGGTCGTGCCTGGCACATTGTAGGTCTTCAGAAAATTCTCTGTATTGAAAGAAAAATAAGAATTAATGCCAGGCCATTTGTTTTCATAAGTGCTCATCATCTTGGACAGAACTTTCTGGGATGAGCGCTTATTCTTAGAGCTGGGAAGATGGGCAACAGGAGATGGACCACCTCAGAAATCACACAGCATGAAGGTGCCATAGCCTGACTTCTAACCCAGACTTCTTGGCGTACAAAACCCATCCCTCTATCGTGGGCTGTTCTAAATGGTAAGGGAAACATGGTACAAATGAACTTACACACAAGATGGGACTAGACCCACAGACAGTAGAAAACAAACTTTGGTTCCCAAAGGGGAAGGGATAAATGAGGAGTTTGGCATTAATAGATACACACAGCTATGTATACAACAGACAAACGACAAGGACCTACGGTGTAGCACAGGGAATATTTTATAATAACCTATAAGAGAAGAGAGTGTGTGTGTGTGCTTAGTCAGTCATGCCTGACTCTTTTGTGACCCCATGGACTGTAGCCTGCCAGGCTCCTCTGTCCATGGGATTTTCCCGGCAGGAATACTGGAGCAGGGTGCCATTTCCTAGGGGATCTTCCCAACCTAGGAATCGAACCCAGGTCTCTCGAGCCTCCAGCCTTGGCAGGTGGATTCTTTACCACTGCGCTACCTGGGAAGCCAATATATATGTATATATGTGTATATATATATCATATACACACACAAACACGTGCGCACATATGTGTATAAGTGAATCACTGTGCTATTGTACCTAAAACTAACACAACATTGTAAATCAACTCTACTTCAAGTAAATAAATAAATGACAAGGAAATACATTACATGACAGTGACTCATGGTTCAATTAAGCCTGTTTTCCAGGTCCAGTGCAGTTGTCACTATCCACATGTGGCTATTTAATTAATTAAAGTTAAATACAATGTAAAATGTAGTCTGACGGACCACATTTCAAGAACTGAAGAGCCATATGTGGCCAATGGCTACCATATTGGACAGTGCAGTTTTAGAATCTTTGCATCCTTGTAGAAAATGCTGTTGGACAGTGCTGCTCTAGAGATTTTGATTATTTTGCCCTCAAAAGTGCTATGTTGAATATCCTTCATTTTACCCTTTCTCTTATTTTTAATGCCTTTTGAAGAGGAAAAATATGAAATTAAAGGCAACTTCATGGTTAATGCACTTCTTTTATACAGATAATAATAATAATAGGTCCTATTTATTAAATTCTTTCCATGTGTAGGTACTGCTCTCAGCTCTCTACATGTGTTAACTGGATGTTAGGGGGTCACAAGGAATTGAGACTCAGAGAACATGAAACACTTGAAACATATTAGTGCTTGGGCGATCTGCTGTGTTCCAGTCCTGAAATAGCTCATCAACTTTTAACCTGGCCAGGAAGCATCTCATGTGTTATACTGGACTGCTGTTGAGGAGTTTAATTTACATTATTTTATTATGTAAAGTGTCTTTACCCCAAAAAGGGAAGAAACTTTAACACAAAAAAAAATTCACCTTAAATTCTTATATATAAAATAGTATATAATCTGCTGCATGAACTATCAGCAATTTACAGTTTGTCAGACCTCTACTTAAAAAAGGAAGATGTGGAAATCATCTTGGTGTGTTTATCTGCTTTGGTATCTCAAACTAATTGACCTCCCTGTTTACCTGTGATGCTTGGTTTTTCTAGTAATTTTGGGAAAGTCAAGTCCTCTTATTAAATCCAGCGTGCTACCTGATAACTTCCTAGTGATTAAATGTAAATTTAATGTACCAAGTTATTTGCTTTTGTGCATTATTTATTATAAATGTGTACGTGATTTATAATTTTCTTTAAGGAGTGGTGACATTGTCTCCCCTTTCTGGAAGAGTGTAGGAATTTCAAGTTAGAATTATTGCATTGGTCTGTGGGCTATAGAATACTCCTTCTACATAAAGGGCTGCATTTAAATGTAAAGAGGTTCTTTTGTTTTCCCTTTTGGGGGGACAAATTCCTAAACATTGTGGGCCAGGCATTGTCTAGGCTCTAGGAATGAAACAGATCATCCACAAACAAAACAAGTTTACTCCAGATTTCATGACCCTTTTTTTCTAGAGCAAGGAGGAAAAGGGCAGAAATATTCAGATGAGCAAGAAAATATCATCCAGAGAGAAGTGCTGTGAGAAACTGGATGAAGTGGTGTGGGGGTGCCAGAGGAGTAGGGCCGAGACGGCTGCTTTCAATTAGGTGACAAGATCTGAGTGACCACAAGGAAGGAAACGGCATTCCAGGAACAAGGGACAGTTAATGCCAAGTCCCCAAGAAGGAACTCGACTGGGGACAGTGTGGCTGAAGAAAGGTGAGCACGGGGAGTGGTGATGAGCTTCAGAGACCAGCAACCAGGGTCTGGAATTCAGGTTTTATTTTCTGTGTGATGTCTGGTTTTAAGAAATGCTAAGATGAGGTCTCGTTAACATGTTAAACAATCCCTCTGGCGTATTTGTGGAGAATGTATTTTAGAGGACCTGATGTGGAAGGGGAGACCCAGTAGGGCCATTGTGGTGGTTGGAGAAGGGCGTTTGCAGTGTAAACTCTTGTGATGGCTGTGGAGACAGAGGAAAGTTGGGGGTGGGGGGTGGTGTTGAGGCGTGTTCAGGAGAGTTGACAGCACTGGGTAGGTTGACTCAGGATAAGGGTTGGCAAACTCTTGTCTCTGAAGGGCCAGATGGTCTGTATTCTCACGTTGTGTGTTAGCACTGCTCTCCTCTGCCCTTGGAGCAGATGACGTGAACACAAATGGATGGGTTGTGTTCCAAGAAAACGTTATTTGGTCCTGGGGCTACAGTTTGCTGAGCCCTGCTGAGGAAGGAAAGGAGAGGAGCCAGGAATGACCCCCCCAAGTTTCTTGCTGGGGCAGGTGGATAGACAGAGGGACCATTTGTTGAGATGTGAATACTGAGGTAGGAGTGGATGGGCCTTGAACTCGGGCATCAGGGGTGCCTTCTCGGACATGGTAATTGTGAAATGCCCATCTGACAACCCAGTGGGGCAGAAACACAGGCAGTTGTCTGGGGCCCGGAGTTCATTCCTGGCAAGTTAGGGCAGGAGAGAGAAACATTTATGAGCCATTATCTTAGTGAGTTTGCTGCATACCACGAGCCCTGGCCCGTTAGTAGGCCCTGAAACTACTGTACTGGGCTTTGACCAGTGTTTTTCTCAAAAGCAAAATAAAATAGAAACAATAATATGTCTTTCTCAGTAAAGATAAGCACATGTTCATGAAACTTTGACTTATATGTATGCATACACATACACTCACATACGAACACATGTGTGTATATGTGTGTGAATCTGTTACCAAGTGCATTTCTCACTGTCGGCTATGTTCACTACCATTTGCCAAACACACATGTAGATAGTATATATAGCCATAAGGATGAATGAAATTGCTTAAGGAGAGAGTAGAAAGGAAAAAAAAGAGTCAGGACAGAGGCCTGGGGCACATCATCTTGCAGGGATCAAGCTGAGGAAGAGGGACTGGTAACGGAGATTATCATGGGGCACCCAGTGCAAACAGGAAATGTGGTGGGTGTTATGAGTCCTAGAGAAGAAAGTATCTCAAGTGTATTCCTTCCACATCAGGAAGTGGAGGCATATGAGGGTGGAAACATTGCCTGTGGCATTGGTCGTCTCTGAGAGCAGAGTTCATGATATGTCTATAAGCAGCAGCCTGGAGTGGGGCAGAGAAGGCAGGAGTGGGATGGGGATTTGATCAAGTGGTCCAAGAATTCTCCCTGTGAAATGGAGCAGAGAAAAGAGCTAGTGACTAGAGAGGTCGAGAGGGCTGTGCAGTTGAGAGAATTTGCTTTGGTTTTTCACATGGGAGACAGTGCAACATGTATGTCGATAGAAACAACACAGATGACAGAGGAACTGGAGATGCAGAGGAGAAAGGGGCATCATTGTAGGAGTGAGGACCTTAAGAAGGGAAGGAAGTAGGACCCAGCGTAAGAGAGGAGGGGTTGGCTTTTGGAACAGTATTTGTAAATTGCAGAAAGCAGAACTAGGTTTGGTGACTCCCCTTTTCTCCTAAAATTAAGCTAGTGAAATTTCTGTGTATTTGAGGTTTTCTGTTGGTAGAATCAGTTGAGCTTATATACTATAGCTGTTCTTCCTCTCTATTTCCTTGTTCTAAACTGGTGACAAGCCTTTTTCCAGTTGACCCATTGTGTAATCGAGGTCTGCGTTTATTCCATGTGCCCAGCCCTAGGATAAGGGGAGGGTAAACAAGGTAACCACCACCCAGATACAGAGACAAGACTCACCTGTGAATGCAACCAGCAGTAATCTGTAGTCTCAACCTGTGCCTGCAGATTTCGATAAGCGGTGCATCAAGGAGGAAAGGGGTGACCATGGCACCTTTTAAATGACATGAGGCCACAGCAGAGTGTCTCAACCTCAGTACTGTTGGCATTTAGGGTCAGATTTTTTTTTTTTTTATTGGAGTTTAGTTGACTTACAATGTTGTTACTTTCAAGTGTACAACAAAGTGACTTGGTTATACAAGCGTCTATTCTTTTTCAAATTCTTTTCCCATATAAACCATTATAGAGTGTTGAGTAGAGTTCCCTGTGGTATACAGTAGGTCTTTATTAGTCATCTGTTTTGTATACAATAGTGTGTATATGTCAATTCCAGTCTCCTAATCCCCACCCCACACACACACACTTAGGGCCAGATAATTGTTACAAGGGTTCAACCTGTGCATTGCTGGATGTTGAACAACTTCCCTGGTCTCTGCCCAGCACTGTACCTGCCTCCACATTCCCTCCCTGAATGTCTTCAGACATTGACAAATGACCCTTGGGTGGGAATGGGACAAAATTACCATTTGCTGAGAACTACTAGACTGGAACTTTGAAGTACCTGAAGGATTGAGAGTTGTGAATGGGTGGTCCATGGGTAGTATTTGGCATGACCCACTCATGTATTTTTTAGTAGTCTCTTTAAAAAGTATTTTTAAATTTACATGCCTTTGGTTGGTGCTAACAATTCCAATTTGCCACGGCCTGCCATTTCCTTTTATATCCCATCTGGCCTCACACACTCCTGTGCATTTCCTGCCCTTTGCTCATATACAGTGGACTTTGAAACCCCAAAACAGCAATTGTGCAGTCACTGTGAGGAGGACTTGTTTCCTAAGAATTTCTTTCTGCCATCCTTATCTCAAAATTTCAGAAACTGGCTGCTTTTCTTTTCTTTTGGATTTAATTTATACTTTTTTTTGTTTTGTTTTGGTGACCAAAGAAAGATGACATTCTCGGACTTTTTTTTCTTGACATGAAGTTTATTTTCTCCTTTACCTTGGTTCTATATGACAATTAATTAGTGATCACCTCCTTAGGATGGGGGCTGTGGTGTGAGAGGCATCTGATATGAGGAACATTATTATGTTTTTTTTTATTACTTTCTCCCTTATTTGATACTAGTTTTGTGACCTCACTTCATTAAGCTTCTCTTAATTGGAAGAGGTTTCTTCCTAGCCTTCCCTCTAAGCATTTTGCAGTTCTAAACATTTTCAAAACAGTTATTGAGGCAGAGAGTTTACTCAGGGTAATATTTTTCCACCCTCCTTCATTTTCCTTAAATTAAATCACAGATTCTTTATCACCATCTGGAGTTAAATGTCTGCTATGGTTTTTATTGAGTCTGTCTTTGCATTGCACCTGCAAATTTTAAAACGTTCCCCAACGTTTTAAACGATAAAACGATATCCTACCTGGTATCTCACATGTTTGTATTCCTGCTCAAAGATTAGTCATGTCCTTCATTTATGAACATAATCCTTTTTGGTTCCGAAATCTTGTTGGTAGAATTTTAACATCTTTGAAAATAGCACTGTGTCGTTAGAAGTGTTGTTTCCACTGGCAGTGTGGAACCTGCCATTAATACCAAGTTGGTACATGGGTTTATGTTATACTCCTGTTTTGTGTGTGTGTGTTTCTAATGTTATTGGTGTTTTTTGTTTCTTACCACATGCAACAAATGCTATTCAGCCTCTCTTTTATGCAATGGGCCTTCAGCACTGTGATAATCTCTCATTATAGATGAATGACACGCAAGTAAACATCTAAAATACAGCGTGGTTAATCATATCCTCTCCATTTCCTTATGCTCAGTTCTTTTTCTAGAAATTCCATTTAGCATATTACCTTTGCCATGAAAACTTCTCATATCCTATTTTTGTAATTTTAACATTTGAGGCAGAGTTATTCAAAAGATCCTTTTGCACTGTGTCTTAGAGTAGCAGTCATGATAGCTAGGAAACTGCAGCGTGGAGCAATTTTAAGATCCTGTAATAGAGGAAATTCCTTTCCGTCTCAGGTGTTGGGTATCAGCATGCCTTATTCAGCCACCTGTTTTGTTTTGTTTTGTCTTTTAATACTGTTTATTTATTTGGCTGTGCCAGGTCTTAGTTGTGGCCTGTGTAATCTAGTTCTCTGACCAGAGATCAGACCCAGGGCCCCTGCATTGGGAGCACAGAGTCTTCGCCACTGGACCACCAGGAAACTACCTTCTGTTTTTGTTAGACATTTATTTTAACAATTGGTATGTTCAGGGTCCATGGCGTGAGGAACCCATCAAAAAAACCCTACATTTTAAAAATCTTTCTTATAGTTGCATAATACAAATCAGTTTATTTTAATAATTTGGAGACAGTTGGAATTAGATCTATGCTTCCTGAGATATTTATGTTGTTTCTAAACTGAAAAATGTTCTCTGTGATTACTTTTGCCATAGATACCAATGACCAAAGTGGGAAATTTTTGTGTTGGAAAAATAATAACAGTACCCATGAATTCATGGATTTTTTGTTTATGTAGTTTGCCCCTGCAAAATAACTGTCACTTTGACTTTGGTGATGAAACAGGAAGGCACAGTTGATTTTATCCCAGAGTTTCTCAAACCAGGCCCTGTTGATAGCATGGACCAGGCAGTTCTCTGTTAGGGGGGCTGCCCTGTGCATCATGGGACGTGTCACAGCATCCTTTCCCTCTGCCCTCTAGATGCCAGTAGCACTCTCCTCCCCAGCAGTGGTACCCGACAGTGTGTTCAGACGTGGCCGATATCCCCTGAAGGGCGGTAGCAACCTGGAATGAGACTCCTTAGACACCCTTTGTTTTTACTTCTTGGACATGGTGTCTTGTTTTTTTTTAAGATGTAAATGGAATTAGTTTATGGATTTTTGTGTGTTGAATTTGGATGGAAGTGAGTTCATGGGAGAAGTCTCCATTCCTTCTCAACTGTTGCTTCTATATCAGTTCATTGATGGAAGTAGCCAATTGGCCACATCATGTTCTCCCTTCGGTCCTCCTCTCTGCCACTCGCCAGCAGTTCTGCCTGGGCCAGCCGTGGGCAACGTCCCTGAGCCTCTGCATTGTCATCTGAAATACGAGGGGATCGGTGTCTTCCTCGGTATTGCAGTGAGGATGGAACGAGATGAGGACTTGTCTTATTCACCCTGCTGCCCTGTCCTGATGGAGGGTTGACTGCTTTGTATGACTGGATGGGGCTTAGGAGAAAGGAGGTGGATGAAATACTCAGGTGGTCCTTCCAATTTCAGTACTTCAGTAGAAATTTTCTGGGGGAAAGACAAGAGAAGGCAAAAAGGAGTCACTTTAAGAAAAAAGTGTGGCTGGAGATGTTTCTTATTCTACTCTGTGATGACAGTGATTTTCAGTAAGCAGTGAAATGAGAATAAAGCAGGATAGAGAAGTAGGTTATTCCTGAACTTTTATAATCTCTCAAAGACTCTCTTTGGGAGGTTATATCCCTCTATTTTTTTTTTCTGGTGAAGTATCCTTTTACTTATGGAATAGTAGTTGGTTGTCACCTTTCCACCCCCTTTTTAATGTTTCTAGTTTGCAATATAAGGAATTGGCACTTTGTGGTCAGTTGCTCAAATCCATTTAGTGAAAAATTGCTGGTTCCTAAAATCTGAAATGCAGGAATCACTGCTGTAGGAAAGGAGGCTGTCAGGATGTTAGAGAGGGCAGAGGAAAGGAGGTGGGATGCTTGGAAGTAATGTGTGAGGAGGAGTCTAGGATCCAAGCCATAGGAAGAGCAGTGGGAACCTCCTCGGTCTTAACCACGGCTTCCACATTCTCTTAATTTAGGGAGAAACTGAGTGAGAAGTTCAAGGCCAGGGGTGGATTCATCTCTCTGCCCTGTGTTGCCCTTACAAAATACTGCATTTATTGGTTAGACTCTCAGAAATTCTTTCGTCATGTATAAGTTATTAAGGTAACGCAGAGAATGTTAAATCCAAAAGCAAGAGAAAAATTGGGTGAACTATACACATTGACGATGCATGAGGCACCCTAAAATATCCATGGCTAATTCTGCATATATAAAAAAGTGTCAAAAACTTTATGACAGCTTTTTAAAAAAATCCATTTTCAGTGTGTTCGTTTGCATTAAGTTCTCCCTCTGCATTAACTCTAAACCTGATTAGAGCTTTATTTACTAACAACAGCAACAAAAAAAACCTGCCAAAATCAGATAGGAGAGGGAGCAAAAGGATTCTGGCATTTGATCTCCACCATGAGAAATGTGTTGAGTACCTTCTTCAGTGTAAATGTTTACCGGGGGTCATCTGTGTCATTTCCAATATGAATTTATGTTACTTACTCTTCCTTGCCATAAATGCAGTGTACTTCTTGAAGGCAAATGCCCTGTTGTACATCTTGTTCCCAGCTGAAATATTTCATTAAAAGGACTTGCAGTCCTTGAATTTCCCTGCATCTTAAATGTACTTGACCTATAAAAGTTCTTTCTAATTGAGATTCATCCCGAGTGGGACATTGTGTGTGTTGAGGTGTGTGTGGGTGAAACTGATTCCCATATTCTGCCTTTAAGCAAATCCAATTGGCAAAATGAGTATTGACTCACTGAAACCTGCAATCTAATAGTTGAACAGAGCAGGAGCTTCTACTGCTTCCCATAGCTGTATGAAGCAGCAATCATTAGAAATTGACAAAGTCAAGGTAACAGCTTTTTTTCCCTCTGTAATTCACATAATCACTTAGACCAGGGCAGATATTGTTTCAGCAAGAGGATTTTGAAGACATTTAATATCTCCACAGGAGAAGAATGGGGCTGCTCATCATATGTCCTTTGCTCTTTGGAAAAACATGACCCGTTAGTAAATGGCTCTTTGGGTCTGACTGCCAGACACTTTGAATAATGCAGTGCTGTCGGACTCATAAGTTGGATCTCCTTGCCGTTGTTAACCATGACCCATGCTTTCCAAAAGCTAATATGATTTTCTAAATTTAAGAGATTGGAGTCAGGTTTGATACGGTGCCAGGGGTGGCTTCCGTCGCAATTAAGCAGTTTGGTAATGAAGTTAATTGAAATGGCTGAATAATAGACGCCCTTATAGAGCAGACGGGAAAATTGCCCTCCTATTTGGCAAAAGTACACTGTGACAGAAAAGTGATTGTCACACCCAATAAAGGCTGTTAAAACTGCTCAAGAGATTCATAGATTTGACTGAAGAAAAGAACGTGAAATAGTTTCCATCCTCCTGTGTTTGCCTTTTGTCAGGAAGGGTGAAGCATTTGGAGCTTTTTAAGTCAGTGTTGTCATAAGAAGTTGCTTTTCTAAGGAAAGGTATGAAGGTGTCCTTAACTGAAAACGTGTTTAGATTCTCCAAGAGTCCCTGAGAACACACACACTTTGCTGAGACCAATAACTGTCAGGCTGGGGGTTGCTGTGTGAGCCTCCAGTTAACTCTGGGACTTGAGCGATTCCCGTTCGTTGTGATAAGGAGTTTAGAACACAAGGTGGCACAGTGGAACCTTGCTCTCCACAGAGGGAGACAGCGGTGAGTCAGGCTGAGCCTGGCAGCTCACCAGTAAATCAAGGAGCGGCCCAAGGATCCAGAGCTGTTAAGCAGTCTCAGCAGTGATGATGATGATCAAAAGAAAGGCCAGGTCGCCCTCCCCTTTGCCTCATCAGCTCTTCTTGCAGCCCTCAAGACACAAACTCACTTTCTGAGTTCCAACAATCATGCATTCATTCCAAAGATACTTGTTGAACTGGGACCAGATACCCTCAAGGGCTGGGGGAAACTTCAGTATAACATGCAAAGCCCCTGAAACAGAGACAATGTACAAGTAAATGGTAATAAACAATATAAACAGTCACCGGGTCTATGAAAACAAACTGAGCTATGTGAATACAGTGGGACAAGAAGGATCTTTTCTTCTGTTGGCCAGGATTCCTGAATGGCTTCTCTGAGGAAGTGGCGTTTGAGGAGAGCCCTGAGTAATGGGAAAAAGCTGCCCCATGTAGATCTGCAGAAACAGTGTTCCAGGCAGAGGGAACAGCCAATGAAAGTGCCCAGAGGAATGAAAGGAATGAGCCCAGAAGTGGAGAGAGTGCCCTTCTGGCTGTGGTGCATGGTCAAGGGGAAGAGTGCTGGGATTTAAAGAGGCAAGCAGGCCCAGAGCAAGGAAGGCTTTGTGGGACACAGAAAGAGCGTGTGTTTTGTTGAAACTGTATTGGGAAGCCACAGGGATGTGTACTTAGGAGTCCATGTAATCTGATTTATGCCATAGAAAGATGTCTCTGGCCTCTTTGTGGACAATTAACGTGGATGAAGAATAAAACAGAGGGACCAGGTGTTTGGCTCTTGCAGTCACACAAGCAAGAAAAGGTGGTGGCAGTGGAGATGGACAGATATTTCAGAATACAGTTAGGAGATGGACATGATAAGAAAGATAAATAAGCCTCGAGAAGGGCCTCAAATTTAGAGGTTTGAGGTCTGATAAGGTGAAGACTGGGGATACCCTCATAGAAATCATACCTGGTCCTGTGTCCAGCTTACATTGCTAAAAAATAGACAGCCAGGATAAGAATCATCCCCAAGGTCAGTAATCCTGAAGAAAAAGATTCTGGAATGTATTTTTTTTTTTTTTTTTTTTAAACCTAGAACCATCTCAGTACCAATTACAGTGCTATTTGTAATAGGTTTCCCTTTTAGGCCGGTGACCTTAATTTAAAATAAGGACCCACACAGCATCCTGTTTTTCACCCCAGGCAAGGAATCCTTATCAGTTTTTTCTTTCAGGGAGCTGTTTTGGGCTATTGTTTCATGATCTTCCCCTCCCCCGCCCATACACCTTATGCAGCTAAAAGTCAAACTTAACTTGGAGGCACTGCCCTGCAGACAAGTTTTCTCTCCTATCCCTTGGAGAACCTTGATGAACTATTGGTAAGGAGAATGGGTGTAACAGGGCCAACCCTTAAGCATTTGCTCAACAAGTATTTCAGATTTGAAATATAGGTGGTAGGAAAGCCAGCTGGGAGTCCTCCTTACAGGCAGAAGCATTTGTAAACTAAGGTGAGATCTTGTGCCCAAATACCCATATTAGAAACACTTCCAGTCCACATTGAGAGGTTTCCTGGAACCACTTGAAAAACGGTTAATTCCATTGTTTTAAGTAGATCTTGGTAGGAATATTCCTTAGAGAAGAACACCATGAGCAACTAGTGGACTTTTTAAGTTGACTGTTTAGTTACTTTTCTTTTCCTACCTGGAGAGATGATGTCACAACCCACTCTCTTTCTCACTCTCTCCGTTTTTTCCCTGTTGTTTTCCCAACAACAACATCAACAATCTGTTATCAAGTAGTGTCAGAATGCATTTTCAAGCTAAAAAAGAAGAAACTTTTAGAAGTATATCATAGGACTTGATGTCCAGCCCACCTATTAGTTATGTAGCTTATAAGACTGGCTTCATTGCCTTCAAATCAGAGACCCATATTATTACATTTTAGCATGTGTAGCTTTAGATGGCCAATGATTTCTATACTGTGACTTGGAGTAAAACATCACAGACATCTTAAGAATTTGTTTGACCATACATGGACTCTCATACTGTTTGTAGAAAGGAAAGTCTTTCTAGATTCACATTACAATTATGGGTCCAAGATACCTCTACCCATTGACCTATAGGTTGATATTCATATATTCCATGAAGCTATATGCCAAACATGCTATGAATACATTTTGATGCACAAACAGTGTCATTCTAATCACTTCTTGATGGGCTACGATCCAAATAGATGAAGCACCTTTAAATGAGACTGTATAGTTCAGTGTTTAAAAGCATAAACTTGACATTAGACCAGGCCTTCAGGCCACTGCTCACCTAACTGCGTGACCTTGTCCATGTTATTTACCCATCAGTGTGTCAGTTTTCCCATCTGTAATCACAGGGATGCTATTAGTACTTGGACAGCAGTTATGAAGAATAAGTGTATGTCAGAGGCAAGTGTATGTCTCAGTTCTTATTATTTTTGCATTTAGCCCTTGCTTTTGAAGACCCCCTTTTTGTTTATTTCTTAATAAATAGGAAGCTGAGTCAGAGACCCTTCAAGGTGTTTTTCATGTTTTCAAAAGTCACCAGTAGGACTATCCATGTTACTTCAGTGACACTCTATCTGAAGTGACCATTTATCTTTTAAGAATAGCAGGAGGACAGTCCATCTATCTTACCCAGATTTTGGAGCAGCTCAGAGTATTATTGACTCTGGGTCTTCCCTCACCTGTGCCAGTTCAAGGCTTATGACTTTGAGGTGAAAGGCTCTGTAAACCATTAGCAATCACCAGCCTTGCAAGCTGTTTATTTCTCTTCAAGACATATTTATTAGGCTATATGTACTGTGTAATTGAAGCAGACCTCTTCATAGCTGTAAAGCTGTACAAGTGTATTCTTAATCTTCTTAACAAAATGCCACCTGACATGGCATTGGGAGCTCACTTAGTCCATACGTCGGAAGTCTAAGCGTCTCTTTAAATTATGATGGCCGTACTATTTCATAATGACCATTTTGCGGTCCCCAAAGGAAAGAATCTCTTCATCTTTTTAGAGACATTGAGTCTGATGCTCCTGTTCTTGGCACCTGGTATCATATTTGCATTAAAAAATTATGCTGCAGGGTTGATGATGGTATTTGGCTAGAAGAAGGAGAAAAAGTCAAACATCTCTAAATTAGGACCATTTTTCATTTTGCTTTATGGATTCAGTTTTGTGATATATTCTGTTTATAAGGTCCTTCAGTGGAAATGTACTCTAGTTTTAAACTTGGCATTGAGTTTATGCTGGCACACTAACTTTGCTTGAAGGGAAGGTAACTTTTTTAAAAAAGGTCATCATTATTATTCAATCAGGAGTCAGTTATTGCATGTTGCTTCCAACCTCTTAACCTCATGTTTAGATGCTTCAGTGGTCATTGTCCCCTCTGCTCCCTTCTTCACATTGGATTTGCTTTTTTCTCTCATACTCCCAAGAGCAATGGAGCTCCTTCTTATCACAGCACTTAGTACTGACCACATTGCATCATAACTGTTGCTTTGAATCTTTCTCTCTTTTTTAAAAAATTATTTATTTTTTGGGCTGTACTAAGTATCAGTTGTGGCATGTGGGATCTAGTTCCCTGACCGGTGATTGAACCGAGGCCCTTTCTTTAAAGAGAAAGAGGTGGGACTTCCCTCATGGCCCCCTGCCTCGGGAGCTCCAGCGAAGTCCCACCTGTTTCCCTTTTAAGACAGACTATAAACTCGTCCAGGTCAGGGCAATGTCTGATTTACCTTTCATGCTTCGACAGGCATTTGGCAGAGCTCAGTAGATCTTGCATGGATGAATAGGTACATGGACAATCTCGTCTCATGACTCAGGTCTTAGCTTAAATACTCTCTTTAAGAAAGAGATGCTTACTCTGTGGGAGAAGGTGAGGGTGGGATGTTTCGAAAGAACAGCATGTATATTATCTATGGTGAAACAGATCACCAGCCCAGGTGGGATGCATGAGACAAGTGCTCGGGCCTGGTGCACTGGGAAGACCCAGAGGAATCGGGTGGAGAGGGAGGTGGGAGGGGGGATCGGGATGGGGAATACGTGTAACTCTATGGCTGATTCATATCAATATATGACAAAACCCACTGAAATGTTGTGAAGTAATTAGCCTCCAACTAATAAAAAAATAAAAATATAAATAAATAAAGTGCTGGAGTGTCAAAAAAAAGAAAGAGATGCTTGGCCTCTGAGTATAAAGTAGCCATGCTTGCCAGACACTGCATGTTCCATTATCCTGCTTAATTTCCTTTAAAAAAAAAAAAAGTTAAGTAATTTATTTGTTTACTGGCTGCACTGGATCTTCATTGCTGCACACCCGCTTTCTCTAGTTCTGGCAAGTGGGGGCTACTCTGTTGCAGTGTTCAGGGTTCTCACTGTGATAGTTTCTCGGCGCACCGGGGACTCCCAGCGCAGGCTCAGTAGTTGTGGCATATGGACTTAGCTGCCCTGAGGCATGTGGAATCTTCCCAGACCAGGTATCAAACCTGTGTTCCCTGCATTGGCAGGAAGATTCTTATTCACTGACCACAAGGGAAGCCCTATCCTGCTTCATTTTATTCACCAAATTATCACTTAGAAATTATTTGTGATTTTTTTTTTCTATTTCCCCACAGAATGGGAACACTGCGAAAACAGGTTCAGTTCAATGCTCTATCTCATGCCAGCTCTTGGCACATAGCAGGCCCTTAGCCCAGTTTGCTTAAATGAGTAAGTGCGTTTTCCTGATTTCCTTCCTGCCTTTAGCGAAAAAAGTTAGGGCAAACTGTACCTACCTTTTTCAGTTTTCTGGACTGTCCTTATTAGCATTTCACTGGTAAGGTGAGGGCAAATTAAATTTGTTTTGTGGTTTATATATTATGTATTGAACAAAACAAACGAAATACTAATTGGTAGAGAATGGTGCAGATGGCTTTTTTCCAGAAAGGTTACTGGCCATTAATGTTAATTGTTCAGAGCCATTGGTTTGCAGTCTAATAATCATCAATTCTGCATTACCAGGAACATCACAAATTTTCTCACTCTCTCTGTCCTGTATCTCTTCCCATCTGTATCTTACTGATCTCTTGGTATTTGGATCCATCAGCATACTAGTCTATCCTCCAGTAAAATCATTACCTACTAGTTTCATAATTTTTTCATGCAGCAGCATTTTTGCCGATAAATATTAGTGTTCTGGTGTGTTCTTCAATGCAGTATCTCTCCACAAATTTTTTTTAGCTGTGATCTTTAGATCTTCCCAAGAAAGAAGGAGAGGAAAGCAGTGAAACCTTCCCCTTTCTGCTTGATTCTTCTCATTGTCCCCTCTATTTGCAGATGAAGTATTTTGCATACCCTGTTCTTAGAGACACAAACCCAGCAGAAATGAACTTCATTCTAGGAATTGCTTCTAACACCACAGTCATGTGCTTGAACAAGATAATTTAACCTGCAGATCATATACCCCAACAGAAGGGGCTTCTCAGGCTCCCTGGTCAAGGTTTCAGGGGCTCCTTGAATTTGTGTGCAAAACTGTGTGCTTCTTTGCAGCTTTGCTTCAGAAAGGCTCTAACAGCTTTGTATCCCATTTTCAGTCGAGGCCATGTCCCATAATTCAGCAGTACAGACACTTGAGTAGAAATGGCATCATTGAATCAAGAGAGAGCTAAAACAAACTCCAGTTATTTTTTAATCTAGCAGTGCACTAAAGCCAGTAGGTATATCCCACTGTCCAAGTGCATTCAGTGTGGCTACAATAGTCAATAAAAAGTAACTGTTTATAATTCTAGTTGTAGTGTATGTAAATTCTTGAAAAATACCAAAAATAAGAATATGAATCACCTATTCATCCTAGCAGTCTGGAAGGATATTTTAATACATCTTTCTGTAGTCTTTGGGTATATGATGTATGTGTGTGATATAATATTTTTTAAAAACGAATTTATATTGTCTGGCAGGTTTTAATCTGCTTTTCATGTCTTGTGTCGTTACCATTTTCCCATGTTGCTCAATAGTCTTCACTTTTACAATCCATTCATTTTTAATGAACTCATAATTTTCCACCTTGTTGATATAACAGTAATGCTTGCTCATTCCTCAGTTCTTGGAAGTTCAAATTGTTTCCATTTCTGCCTTCTTTAAATAACGCTGTGTGGAACATCTTTTCTGTGTATATCTATGTGACAGACTCTCTTCGTGTTCCCTTAATACAAATCCTAATGATAAGTTTACTGAGTTAAAGTCAGCTGTAATCTTTGAATCCTGCATTTAGCATTATGCATTGGTAAGTTTTAGAATAAGAAAGAAAACTCGTAGGGTCTGAAATGAAAATGTGCTCAAAAGTAGCCTTAATCTCTTTGAAGTCTAGCTAAGATTAGCCTCTGACCAAGTTCTTAGTCTTCTTTCTGTGGCTTTTCTGTGAGCTACCTCTCTCTTTCTGAATAAAAGTAAGTTCCTTGCTCTTTACACATGGCATTTCCCTGTTCAGCAGTACAGTTGTAACTGCATCATTTTGCTCTGCACACTTCTAAGGAATCCCTTGTGTTTGATGATGTAAATTAGTGACATAGTATATGTCAGAATACTGAGGCGGAAACCAAATGTTTTCATTAAAATTCTCAAATCTAGAGACTAAGTGAAAAGGGGAATGACTATCACAAAGAAAAAAAAGGAAATTGATGACTCAGTGCATTTTTCTTATTTGAAGATCCACTTTGCTTTTGACAATGACTTTAGCCTTCCCCTCTTCCAGACACTTTGTGCAATTTTTCTTGGTACTTTTCAGAGAATAAAGTTGGTAGACATTCTCACTTCATTTCAACCTAGAGGAAATTAGGTCCAGGGAAATCCAATCTCTTTCCCAGCATCTCAGGTTTTGTTAATCTTGGTGACAAAATGGGAAAGAGATTAACTTCTGTTTGGCTTGCCTGATACCCAGCTGAGCTATCCAGTGACTTTCCTATTTCCA
Organism: Muntiacus reevesi; assembly: GCF_963930625.1. Lineage (NCBI taxonomy): Eukaryota > Metazoa > Chordata > Mammalia > Artiodactyla > Cervidae > Muntiacus > Muntiacus reevesi. The sequence goes on from NC_089252.1 coordinate 94,507,356, forward strand.
TCTAGTCAGTAGGACAAACACAAGTCTTAATCTCAACAGGATGTTTAAAGAAATTCAATGTGTGTATATTCATTTTGGGAAAAAGTAAGCAACTCTTGGAGAAGAAGTCAGTAGAAGTCAGTAGTGGCTCTAGAGATTTTAAAATGCAATAAAATGTTCTGAAATTTGCTGCATTTATCTTACTTAAAGAGCCAGTATAGACCTTACTTTGGTATCTGTGGGTATGCATATGTTTGTAAGTAAATAAAACTTTTATTGTTGTGGAAAATTCTAAAATAGGTAATAAAGCCATCCATGATATCATTGGCCCAAGAACACATGGTTTCAGTGTATAAATTTCTGTGCTTTATTCACAAATGCTTTGTATTCTGTTATATTTTTACTTTTTTCATATAAACTTTTGTGTACAACCATTTTAAAATTCCACCAAGAATAACACTTACCATTTAGTTGTATGAGAACATGTTCAGTAGCATAGTTTATGGCCTTGATAGCTAAAGGAAAGAGATTCTTCCTCCTCCTCATGTTAATTGGTCAGATATCAGTCACTAGCAGATCATTTGCCATTTGTTTTCTCCAAAGGGACACCTTGTTCATTGGAAACTTTAGAAATTCAGGCCCCCAGGTTTTCTCACTTCTGTAGATCACACCCAGACTTACACTTTGAAAGTACACTTCCCCGTGAAATTTTCTGGGATCCCTTTGAAGTAGCATTTCCTAGTTCCAGGCTCAAAGAGCAGATGGTGCTGTCCATGGATTCTTTCTTCTGCCTCTTCTCAAAATCCCCCTTCCTTTCCCTGAAGGGAGCAGATGAGCCCATTAAGACAGGTGCTCTTTCTGCCCATATGCCTCCTGTGTAGTATGTGACATGATTTCTACAAGACCGGCTTCCTGCTTCCCCTGGGAACACAAAGTTTACCTTTGTCCTAAGGAAAACCACTGACATGCTGTTGGTATGGGATGGTTCTGCTTTCTGTGGCCCATCCAAGGTAGGATGCCCTGCAGGACCTCCAGCTAAACCAGAGCCACTTAGCAGGATTTCTCAGTCTTGGAGAATTCTGCCAAAAAGGGATCTCTTTTAGTGCTTTCCATTAGGTCTTCCCAGCTATTTTCGGCCCATCTGAATAACTTTAGTTGAAATAAATTATAAATTGTCATCAGGAGCTTGGTTCCAACATTCATATTCATTAGATTTTAAGATTTAATGATGATGTGGACCTAAAACAAATCTTGATTTCTTCTTTTTTTAGCAGTCAAATGGAGTCTCTTGATTTTTGACTTTTTAAACACTGTTTTGTGGGCACATTTGGCTCCTGTCAATGGTGTGGCTTTTTAAAAAAGAAGAGTTTTGGCAGCTAGCCAGCACAGAAGAGCAAATCCCTCTTTAAATTAAAGAACTTTATTTGTAAAACAACTTGTTGGGCCACTTGAGCCTGGGATTTTTTAGAAGGGTCCATGGACTGCTTCTCCAGAGCAAACAGCCTAACTGGTTACCACAGTATGCTTTAGACTGGTTGATTTTGTGCAGTTAATGGAAGGGGCATTAATTAATTAATGTTTAGTTTATTGCCTCAACAAGATGTGAATATGGTGTTGTGGAAAGAATTCTAGATTAAGGCTGAAGCCTGCTTAAAATAGTCCATCCACTCCCAGCCCCTTATATCCCCATTGGAAATACTTCACTTACCAATATTTGTGTGTGACAGTCAAGAGCACAGATGTGTCTGAATCTGTTTAATACCCATCTCTTGTGCCTTCCCTTCAGCTTCATGCTGTTCTCATTCAGTGTTATAGTTTGGAGACCATTCATGCTGTCACTACTAGAGGTAGCTTGTACCTTTTAACCTCTGCTTCATAGGTTGGCTGTCCCTGAGTTTATCTAGAACTTCCAGTTGTTTCCAAATTCTTTTTATACTAGTCACGCAGCAGTGAGCAGCATGTACCTGCAAAACTTTGATTGTCGGTGAGAATTTTTCACTATGACAGAGGATCCAAAGTACCCTTTATTTTATATATGAAAATCTTAAGAGATTGAGGATTTGAGATGATCAGAGTTTTAGAACTGATAAGCAGAGTGTAAATTGAAGTCATTTTCCCTGACTCCTCCTAACTAATTGGAGATTCTTTACAAAGTTTTGTAGAGGGTTGTTGGAATCCTGGGTGATGACAAGTCTAGCAAAAGCTCACTCCAGTGGAGTATTGTTTATTCCAATGCACTAAGAAGATCAGTCTGAATTAGAGAAAAATCTATATTTAAAGATGTAATATTAGACCATTTTAATGTGTACACAGTGACCCAAAACTAATATCACTTGATAAAATTCCTTAAGGGAATCTCATTAATGAACAAATCAAAGCGGCACCTAATAATTATTTTTAAGGAAAAATGACACATCTAAATTGCTCAAGACAGTTATTCTCATCCATAGGCAAAATATTTCCCCTAGCATGTTAAAATACTATATATATATAGTATATGTATACTATATATATATACTGCATTTTAACATGCTAGGCAAATGATTTTTCCTAATTAGAGTAAGATAACCATAACCAGTTATTTCCCCCCTGAATTGTGTAAATTAGCAAAGAAAGGTAAAAGGGTTGACATTTGAGGTCCCACCTGCTCTGTGCCAGGTTTGAGGCTTTTAAACACTTTGTCTATTAAATTACCCCAAACGGGCACAAGGAGTCTTTAGTCTCTCCATTTCATAAACTGAGGAATGAAGGACGGTAAAGCAACTGACTGGAGGTAGCCTGCGCAAATTTGCCAGAATTGAGAGAGTGATAATCCTTGTCCTACTGTGGCATAGTTTCCTTAAAAGAGTCCTCAGACCTGCGTAGAATCTCCTGGGATGTGTTTTCATTCTGCAGATTCTGGGCCCCTGATGGTGGGTCCTGGGATTCTGCTTCGATAAGAAGTTGCCAGGTCCTCCATATGCACTCTGAAGTCCCAGAACCACTGTGCCAGACCATGGTGACCTCCTTTCGGTGAGATGACGATCCATCCCAGAAGAGTGTCCCCACTGCCTGTGGGGACGAACAGCCCCTGTCATGCCCTCTTGCAGGGCCCCATTAGCAGTGCTTCTCTGGACAGCTTCCTCCTACTCACCCACTTCCGCCGCCTCCTGTTAGTTGCGTTGAACTTAGCACGCCTCGTGGTTTGACAAGTCACTTCCAAGTAGAGGTGAAATCATCACTACCTAGGGAGTGTGTTCTAAAAAAGGTTGACATTTCCGGTGCAGAGTCATCAGATCCCAATACATCAGGACCTGTATTGTGCCTCACACAGGTGGAATCTGCATTTTGCAATCTAACCTTGGCTCAAACCAAAAATTAAAAAAAAAAAAAGAAAACAGAGAGAGAGGACAGCTTGCAGAAATGATTACTTTTTGAACACCGATAAACGCTGTGCTTTTCTTTCAAGCCCTCCTTGGCCACACTCCTCATGGTGACAGGTTTCCCAAAAGTCTGCCCCTAGTCCCTAATGGCTGCTGAGTTTCCCAGAAGTGAGAGCAGTGGTCCCTCTCAGCTGTCCCTGTCCTAGTAAAGACAGGGGGGTTTTGGAAGAGCCTGCTAGGATCCATGAGCACCTTTTCTCCTCTGCCTTTCTCTTTCTACATTATTTCTCTCAGCACCCTGAAATTTCTCTTTTTACTTCCTAACCATCTGCTTTCGAGGGGCTGGTCCTAGCAAACTGAATAGGAGTTTACTTGCACGAGTGACATGTGGAGCGGTGTGCCACAATCCAGAGGGGTTCCTAGACTGGCTTGGGTTTGTGTTCTGTGTGTGCTGGCAAAAGAGTATCTGTCTTTGTTTTGGTATTCAGCTCATCCAAATAAAGAAGGCATTTCCTCTCCTAAAAGGCAGAGGGGGAAAAAAAGACTAAGGAAAAAAAATTCTTTTTTAATTTTAACCATGGACTCCTCTGAAACTAAATATACACCCCCTTCCTCTGTCCTGATTGGTCCTCATCGACTGACAAGTGGATCGTGTGGAAAGGAAATATCTTGGACTTAATTGTAAGTTAAGTCTCTCTTAATCCAGAAGAGCATTTGAGATTCTGTCCAAGTGTTCAATTTCCCAGGCCGCTGAGGTCTGTGAATTTCTTTTCCCAGCCTCCAGGCTGCTGCAGTACAAGTCAGCATAGCTAATGCAGATAGATCTCCTGCCTCTCGCTCTCCTCCTCCCTCTGCTTTGATTCGATATGAACAGCCTGGTAACTCCGATGCTGGGGAGAAATCTGACATAACTCTGCAGATGGCTAGGTTGCCATGAAACACCTGGGGATTGTTCTTTAAGGAAAAGGTAACATTTATATGCTAATAATTTCTCTCCCCCCACCCCCAACCCCTTCCCTCCTTGTTGCATTTTTTCCAGGACTGCCAGTTCCCAAGAAGAGCCCAAAGTCGGTAAGGACTTGTCAGTTACTTGGTACTGGTTTTTTGGGGGTGGAGGGTGGGAGGCTGGTGGTGGGAGGAGACGCTATCTGGCTGGACTTCACTAAATGTGTTTTAGAGTGGGTGGAGGAGACAAGAACCAAGGCTCATTTTATTAAGTTCTGGAGCTCCGTTTGGTATAGAAGGTATTATCTGGTTTGTCTTTAACTGTCCAGTGATTTGTAGGCAGGCTGCAGGAGCCTGGATAAAGAATGCACGTTTGTGATCTTCTCTGTATAAATGCTTCACAACTCTCATTCCAATGCATGAGTCTCTTAGATGTTTTAACTTGATACAAATGCTATTGTTTCTTTTGGGAGGAGGGCAAAAAAACCCTCCACCTGCTTCCTGAATAGCATTGCTCTCAACTGGTGTTTCCAGCCATTCACATGGGTGGATTCCCTCCCTCAGCTTTCTTATGCACTGGATGAAAAATTATTTAAAAATTGTAAAGCCTGTAGGTTTACAGAGGAATAACTCTGTCCTGTGTATATGCCCGTGCTCACATGGAAAATGCCCCAGCACTGAGAATAAGACATTTTCCTTTCTGTGGAAATGTCCTTTGTTGTTTTGCCGGCTTTAGCAGCATTATGCTGCAGGTATAGGATTCTTTAAAAAAAAAAAAAATCAATGTTATGCTGTCCTTTCTAATCTGGTTTCCCTGAAGATGCATTACCTAGTTGACATGTTAGCTAATAGCTTAGAGGCTCTAGTGTTTTGCTTGGTGGTGGTGAGCTTCTGCTCCCAGGGCACTGACAACAAATTAAAATGCTACTTAAAAACTCAAAATCTGGAACTCCAGTGCCTGTGCAATTGATCTAGGTGAAAGAACTTTTCCCAAATCTTTAACACTAAGATACTGAGAGAGGGGTGTGCTTCCTTGTGGCTTAGAATATTAGGGGGCAGGGGAGGGAAGATTGACAACCTTCTGCCATCCGGGAGTGGAGAACCCTTAAAAACTTTGCAGCTTATGTGCTGCAGCTGAATTTTTCCACCTGTCTTCAAGCCTGGCAGCAAGAGGCAGAAGTTTATTCAGGAGATGAGAGAGGGAGCTTCCTGCATTCATAAGCCCTACTCCTAAGTTCTCCAAAGAGAAAAACCTGCAATAATTGATGTGATTCTAGTGGCATGATGCCATGGTGATGGGAACATGTGACTTTGGGGCTGCCTCCCTTGTCATTTTGTGTTAATGTCCAGGCTGAGAAAGGCTGGTAGGTGTCCGTATTAGAACTACGGAGATTCCAAAGCTTCTGTGTATGTGTGCACATGCGTGTGTGTGTGTATATGCATGCATATGTGTCTCCCCATCCCTGGGTCATAGTCAGAAACCTTTTCGGCCTTCAGAAAAAAATAGAAACACAACTGAGAGATGTGTCACACGAGCTTGAGTTATCAGGAGTCATCCTTTTTTCTCCCCTGCCCCCTAGCATGCTACGTGATGCATAGACTTACTTTATGCGCTCCACATGAAATGGAGTCTTGACACGGAGCATACTGGGGGAGAGAGCAGTTTGGCACAGGCAGGATGACATCAGTAGCAAGGTGTTCTGTGTTGTTTTGCATTCCATTTAAACTTGCTGTGCAAAAGGATCTTTGTAGATTCATTTGCATCTTTTCTCCCCCAACGCATTGTGGAATCTCCTGCTGAACTCAAAGGGTATCAAACAGGTATAGGGGCCCGCATTCACCAAATCAGTTAAGAATTCCCCGTGACCGTTTATTTTTGTGGAAGCCGTGTCGTTAGCAAGCAGCAAACCAATTACTCAGGCTGCATTCCTAAGGAAAAAAGCTTTCTTAACTGCTTTGCCCACAGTCTGCTGGCTCTTAATTACCACAAGCTAAGAGACTGGTGTGTTGCTGGGTTAGAAAAGAGCCAGCCCCCAGCTTGGGGCTTGTCCTTCCCTAGTTTCTCTGCCAGGACAGGGATGGTAGTTTTCACAGCGTTGCTGGCACCCTCTGGCAGTTGCTGCCTAAAGCTGGGGGGCTATCAGCCAAGGTCTGCTGTTGCCAGTTAGAGCCTTGCTAACATCTGTGATCAGTGGGAGTTCTGTACAGGTGGGTTGAAAGCTGTTCCCCTTTCCCAGTATGAATTTTGATGAAGTCCTGCCAGAGAGACAGATGATGATGAGATTTTTTTGGGTAGGATGGGAGGGAATCCACGGGGAAGTTGAATGTCCTGGTTCCAGAATGCCATTCCCATAGTGACAGACAGGGTCAGTTAGGCTGCGGAATGAAATGCACACTGTCTGTGCCTGGGTTATGATATGCTGAGAGTTGCTATTAGTTCTAAGATACACTGTCTGAACTGAGGATGGTGTCTGTTCTTTATTTGTAGAGGCTCCTGACATTGTTGGCTTGCTCATGTGACTGACAGCTTCCTTTGCCCTCATATCTTTTTTTTTTTTTCCTAAAGCTTTCAATAATTAAGCAGTTGGGTTTTTATTAGAACAGAAGGAGTTCTCTTTTTTATCTCATTTCCCCTCCTGGATAGTCTCTGTAACTTACTCTCAATCAGCAATTTCACCTGCTAGGTTTAGTGTAAATGTTAAATTTATGGTTTATATACTCATGGGGGACAATGGTGATATCTTAATAAAATCTTTCTAATTTAATGCCTGGACATCCATAGCATCAGGGATTTTTCTGCCAAATGGCAGAGACAAAAATAAGACATATTTGCTGTCAGGTTTTAGCCCTCACCGGGAAACATTCGGTGGCCCAATTTAATCATCTTGACTGGAAACTTGTTTAATAGAGACTCTTTGTCAAAATCACACACAAGGATTTTGTGTGTGAGAATTGAAAACTTGGTATCATGCTAAACCCTGAATTTGAAGTCACTGTTCACCTAGGTTTGTTCAATAGTTCATTTCCCAACCGTTGCTTCCTTTTCTCTCTTCTTTCATCTGTCCATCTGTCCATACATTTCTCTTTTATCTACTCATCCTTTCATCCATCCATTCAGCAAGCTGGTGTTGAAAAACTACTAAGTGTCAGGTTTGGTGTGAGCTACTGGAAATGATGTAATAAATAAGATGGCGCCTTCTTGGAGCCTACAAATGATTTATTGATTGCTCCTTTCAAAAAAAGGATGCCCTGTCACAGATCACTAAACATTTTTATGCATTTGTTCCATCAACAGATATTTATTGGGTATCTCCTATGAGCCAGACCCAGTGCTAGTATACAACAGGAACTAAAACAGAAAACATTCAAGCCCTCATACAACTTGGGAGAGATAAAAAGACAAATCTATCTATACTCACCATCCTTATGAGGCCTAAAGTCTAATGAGTATGTACTTTTAAAAGGTAGCAAAGCAGAAATATAACATTGAACAAATACATAATAAAAGTCATTGAGCTCTTAATGATAATAACCTTAGTGAAGTAGTCATCCAAAGCCATAAAAAGCCCTTTAAAAAATTGAGTTAGATGCTGTGATGGGGCTATGAAATTTTTCTGAATCCCCCAGCAGCCTACGCAATGTAGGTAACCACATTATTTACTTATCTTTTATTTTCAAATTAAAAAAAAAAAACATAATGTGTTCACTAAAGAGACAGTATTTTCCTAGTTTTGAAAAAAAGTTCTCACACAAAGTTTTCCTAAAGGACACCAAATGATGGGCAAAGAAGTATCTTCAGCAAACACAACAAGATGAAAGTAACAACAATAACAGGTTTCTGTCCCACTGTTCTCTGTCCCTTACTCCTGGAAGGACTGCTGAGGACATAGCTGACAGCTAGTCACCAAAAAATACAAGAGAGAGATGTTAGGTAATGTACACAGTTAGGTAACCCAGCCTGAATCCTCCTGAATGCTGCCTCTTTCTCAAATTCTCCCGTTGCCTTGGTGCCCCGAATGCCACTTGACCCAGAACCAGGACAATGGTACAACCCACCTAAGTCCAAGCTACAAGGAAAAGCAGTGGGAGAAGTAGATGGTAGAAGTCCCAGGGTTGCTTACGTAAGTCTTCTTGCCTCTCATTGCTCACAGCAGCTCGTACCCTTAGCCCTTTGGAGCCTTACAAAATAGACTTTGCTGTTGTATTAGACTCCATTAAAACATACGTAATTCATTTTCATATTAATCAATACTCCCTTTTCTTCTCCATTAACTTCTCTTTCTTGCTTTTTGGAAAAAATCATTTGACTTAGACCCATAAATGATAAAAGAAAGAGATAAAAAGGACCATCCCCTGGTTTGCCTTGTATCTGAGACTGATTTTGGCGCAACCTTTAATGACATTGGCCTAATACCTCATCAGCACTTGGAGTTTTTCCTGTTGTCCATGTAAATCGCTGCAGTGGCCTTCAGTCTTGGCAGATACATGAACTGTAAATAATTTTGCTTTAAAAATGGATCGATTTGTCATTTTTAAGCCATATGAATTCTTTTCATCATTTAAGCGCCTAAGTGCTGTCTGTATTAGTTTGCTCTTCCGAGCAAATATTTTCAGCTCGCTTTGTAAGTACCTCCACTTTGAAATCATTCTGTGAAATACTAATGAGCTGACTTTTTCCCCCATTCCCATTTGTAAAATTCATTGCATCTTTCCAATTTCCCTGGCCTGTCAGTAATAAGGAAATCATTTGTTTTAGGGAGATTGGTTCAGTGTTATTTTAAAAGGTCTTATGACACAAGTTCAAGGCTGGTGTGTGGCCAAGGACTTCCAAGGAGTTTTCAAAATTGAACCCATTTCTTTCTTCCTAGTTGGCTCTATGTGATACTCAGAAATAAAAAATCTTGCTCCAAAAATGTCTATGTAGTGACAACAGCTTGTGTTGGAGACATTCTGCTCAGTATGTGGTACCCCTTTCCAGTCATTTATTTAAGCTGGAGACCTACAGGTAGGTAGGTGTCCATGTCTCTAGGATCTCCTTTTCCTCTGCCCAACCACTCCTCCTGCCCTCTCCTCCTCCTCCTCCTCCTCGTCTTCTCCTCCATTCAAGCTTTCAGCAATGCCTGTCAATCTGGCACCAAAATGTCTTTTGATTTTAGTTGTCCCTCTCCCCCCCTTTTTTTTGTCCCTCCCCTTTGTCACTGCTTTTCCCTTGGTATAAACCACACTAGGTCCTTCACCTGTTCTGTATAGTAGCCTCCTAACTGGTACTCTGCTTTTACTCCCATCCCCACCCACGTATTCTCCAGGCAGTAGTCAGACCAAACTTTCTGGAAATAAGTTGGCTCTTGGCACATCCCTGATTTAATTTGTTAATGGAGTCTTCCTCCCCAGAACTGAGAGTGAAACCCAGACTCCTTAAAGTAGCCCACAAGGCCCTTGCATTATTTGGTCTCCAAATTCATCTCAAGCCACCTCCTCACCCGCCCTGCCACCTGACCCCAGTGTGCCTCCATAGCTATCTCTCAGTTCTTCTAACAGTTCAGGCTCCGTTTTGCTTTGCAGACTTAGCACATGCTGCTTTCAGCAATGGAATATTCTTCCAGAAGCCATCCCTTAGTGAAAGTGAAGTCTCTCAGTTGTGTCCGACTCTTTGCAACCCCGTGGATTGTAGCCTACCAGGCTCCTCCGTCCATGGGATTCTCCAGGCAAGAATACTGGAGTGGGTTGCCATTTCCTTCTCCAGGGGATCTTACCGGCCCAGGGATCGAACCCGGGTCTCCTACATTGTGGGCAGACGCTTCAACCTCTGAGCCACCAGGGAAGCCCAAGCCACCCTTACTAAGTAGTAAGGACTTTGCAATATGTTGTCATCAATCTGTTTTGATTATTTGATTAATATCCATCTAATCCAGTGGTCATGTATGGATGTGAGAGTTGGGCTATGAAGAAAGCTGAGTGCCGAAAAATTGATGCTTTTGAACTGTGGTGTTGGAGAAGACTCTCAAGAGTCCCTTGGACTGCAAGGAGATCCAACCAGTCCATCCTAAAGGAGATCAGTCCTGGGTGTTCATTGGAAGGACTGATGCTGAAGCTGAAACTCCAATACTTTGGCCACCTCATGTGAAGAGTTGACTCATTGGAAAAGACCCTGATGCTGGGAGGGGTTGGGGGCAGGAAGAGAAGGGGACGACAGAGGATGAGATGGCTGGATGGCATCACCAACTTGATGGACATGAGTTTAAGTAAACTCCAGGAGTTGGTGATGGACAGGGAGGCCTGGAAGTGCTGCAATTCATGGGTGAAATGCAAAGAGTGAGACACAACTGAGCGACTGAACTGACATACACATGTACACACACACACACACACACACACGCACCTTCCCTAGATACATAGGTGTAACTTCTCAGGTAATGTATCTTTCTTACTTATACATTATATCTTTCAGAATCTGGCTCACAGCAGGTGATCAGTATATATTTATTGGATGAGGGAATAAATGTATGGCAGGTATTTACTCAAGAGGGGCTGTTCTGGATGTTCTGTCATTGATGTTCTGGGTGTTTGCACCATCCATGTTCTTAGCATGCACAGAACTACGTCAGCAGACTTGAAAGTGTATGTGTGTGGGTGCTAAGTTGCTTCAGTCGTGTGCAATTCTTTGCAACCACATGGACTGTAGCCCACCAGACTCCTCTGTCCATGGGATTCTCCTGGCAAGAATAATGGGAAGGATTGCCATGCCCTTCTCCAGGGATCTTCCAGACCCAGGGATCCAACCCACATCTCATATGTTTTCTGCAATGACAGGCAGGTTCTTTACCACTAATACCACCTGGGAAGCCCTTGAAAATACATCTTTAACTATTAATGCTTATTTGGGGGCCAGTTTCTCATTGAAAAATGAGGTGAAAGATAGTCATACTATCTTTGCATCTTTCTGATGCAAGTCAGATCCTGTGTTATAACAAGTTCAGAAGTGAATTTGTGCTTATGCCCCAAGTCTTCTGGGAGGTAATCCAGACTGTTGGCATACAAGATGACTTTAATTTGAGAGCTATATAAACATTACTTTTCTCCTGGACAGTTCTGGACCTTAACCAAATAAAAGACAATGTCATAGCTAATTAACGTGTTCTCAGAAAATCAAAAGGCATATTTTGAACTTCTCCATACCCACCGAACATAGCTTCAGAAAGCTTAGGTGCCAAGATATTAAATACAGAATGCATCTTCAAATTAAGTCATTTTTATAATTGAACTTGAGAAGAAAAATAAAACAAGGTTAAATCTTATCAGGGAAAAGTCCAAAAAGCTTCCAGATGGTCATATGTTTAGCCCCTCTGAGGGTATGTTAGAATATTCCAATTAGTGATAGGTTAGTGGTGGCATAGTTTTTAGAGCATATTCTCAGGATGCTGCTTTGCTTTGATTTTCCACATTTAGGAACAAAGTTTAGATGAGATTCAAAGGGGATGCAGAGGTGCAGTTTGATGGAGAGACACTTTTGCAAACTCAGTCCAGATCATATCTGTCATTTTGTGATAAATTGGACCTAAATGTGTCCTTTATGGGAAAGTTGAGAAAAGGTGATAAAATTTTTTAAATGGCCCAAGCCATTTCCAGTAAACTTCATTTGCACTCTTTGGTTACGGTGAGGCTGTCTCTTCAGTTAAACACAAGATTTCCAGATCCTCCATGTCAGATCTGTTACACTGGGATGGCCATCAGAGGGTCTTGGAAACCCCTGAGGTGATGGACAGAATCTGTGTGCATGCCTTTGTGGGCATGTGTGTGAGAGCACATGTGTTCTCTGTTGGAGAAATGTCCAAACTCTTTCAGTGATACAGGACTGTGGGAAAGATACATTTCTCTTGTTCAGGAAGAGGCAGTGATTGGAAGAGGTTACATTTCGAGAGGTTACACAGTAACCCCAGGACAGGAGGAAGAAGGGTGTGAGGTTTCACTCAGGTAACCCTGCGGTGGACTGCGCAGGGTCCCAGAGAGGGTCCGTGAAGAAGTGCCTTTGTACAAAGGATGTGAGAGCTTCCAGAGCCTGAGTCCGACTCTAACTGTGAACTGAACTTGGTGATGATGCTCGGAACCCACACCTGGCATTTGCTACTTGTTTGAAAAACCGGGAAAAGGAGGGCATTTGAAGAGAGGGATGCAACTCTCATGGTAAACCCAGAGGTTCTTCATCTGTTGAATTATTTGCTTTCACTTTTACTTATTTAAATTTTTCACATATTTATTAATTCAGCTGTTTATTTTATTTTTTTAATTTTTAAAAATTAAGTTTAATTTATTTAAAATAATTTTAAATTATTTTCATTGGAGGCTGATTACTTTACAATATTGTAGTGGTTTTTGCCATACATTGACGTGAATCAGCCATGGGTGTACATCCTGAATCCCCCTCCTGCCTCCCTCCCCATTCCATCCCTCAGGGTTGTCCCAGTGCACCAGCTTTGAGTGCCCTGTTTCATGCATCGAACTTGGACTGGTCATCTCATTCACATATGGTAATATACATGTTGCTTTCACTTTTAAAATATCATTTTCCTCCCCTTCCATGTGTTAGTCACTTAGTTGTGTCCAGCTCTTTGCAACACTATGGGCTGTCGCCTGCCAGGTTCCTCTGTCCATGGGGATTCTCCAGGCAAGAATACTGGAGTGGGTTGCCATGCCCTTCTCCAGGGAGTCTTCCCAACCTGGGGATCAAACCCCGGTCTCCTGAATTACAGGCAGATTCTTTACCATTTGAGCCACCAGGGAAGCCCTCTCCCCCACCTCTTTCTAGGAGGGCGGAAACAAAATTGTAAAAAGTAGAAAGTTACAGTCCCATTAATTTCCCTTACTAAGGTTCATTTCTAAGTGAAAACAGGTTTACATTTGGTCTGGATTATAAAAACATTCTCTGTGCATTATGCAAGTAAGAAGTAGGCAGTACAGGAAAATATAAGAGGGGGAACATATCCAACATATTTTCTGTTTATGCTGGGATGTTAACACACCCAAAATGGACTGACACTGCACATATTTGTTTATAATGGAGACCCTTGTGAAGACCGCAGTGAAGAGAAAAACATTCCCGTACATGTGTATAAGGGGATAGGAGTTGTATCCGTCATAACATTTTTCTGACTCTGAACATCTTCACCATGTCTCTAGGGGAAGCAAGAAGGCAGTATTGACCTTCCCAGGAAATAGAAAGGGGATGCTTGGCCCTGAGAGCTGAATTCACCTTGGTGGGGGACATTGTTGGAAGTTGGCAGAACCAGGTTCTGTCCCAAGTCTTTGGAATGCTGATCCATCCAGGTCTGAGCTGAGCCCTTGGTCCTCAAAAGGGAACATGGTGATGTGGGGTAATGGTGATGGTTGTCCTTCCCAGTGTGTTTTCCTGACCTCTTCATCAGCTTTTCCCTTGAGTCTGAGTGAATGAAACCTCTCATACCATTGGTTACCAAGACTTCTTTGCTAGTTTAGAATATGTTCCTCATGTTTCTCCCACAGGCCACACCAAGTATAATTTTAAAGCATGTATTTTACCTTCGTGAAACACATGCCCCATTTTCCTCAACTTTGAGTCCTTACTAAAACCTATCTTCAGATCTGTAATCTGGAACAGTGAAGGGAACGTTAAGTTTTTGTCCTCCTTTACCTTACTTTGGTGCTTATTTCAAAGCAAGGACTGGAAAGGGAAGGAGTAGAGGGACCTAAGAAGTAAATGAGAGGGACCTTGGAAATTTCAATTGAGATGGGAGTAAAAGTTGGAGGCTACCTGGGGAGAGAGCAAGGAAGAATGATGTGATAGGACTGATTGTGAGACCAAGGGCAAGAGTTTGATACTATAAGAACATTAGGGAACTGGAATGTCTAGGTCAGAGATCTTATAAACTACTTGATAGGCTACACGGAATCTAAAACACAAGCTGGAGATGCCCTTTTACTATAAGTGTAGTGACACTGTTGTATGAGAGACAGGACTCCAGGATTTTTCTTTTGAATGAGGAGAACACACACCTGGGCTTATCACATGTTTCACTGGAGAAAATAAGAGCAGAAATTATTTTATTTCCCATCCAGTATTTTTCCTCCCACTAGATTTTGCTGTCCCTTCAGTGGTCCTTCCTACAAAGAGCATCTCGTAAAAAGGGAAGGGTATTTTGCGAGCAGATTTTAAGGAACAGGAAACTTGCTTATTTTAACTGAAATTCAAGTGAAACTCTGTGCCTTTGACTACTGCTTGGAGTTTGGACAAGTTACTGCACATCTAAGAAGGCTGAGCCTTGGAGGTCAACCCATATATAAAGTTGGATCTTGGTTTTCAACCAACAGTAGTTATCAGGAGATCAGAGGTGAAATGTGATGCCCACAAAACTGATTCACTAAGAATTATGAGAGCTCTTCAGATAGTAGTTATTTATATAGTTATAAGTACAAGCACACACATAATGCTAGGCATGGTTTCTTTTTTAAAGATCTGATCCTTGTTTCTTACAGACTAGAAAGGCAGATAGTAAACCCTTAACTCGATGTTGGGTATTTTATTATTGAAAGATGGAAAATGCAGAGTCTGAAGGAACCTTGTTAGCCCTGATTTACTTTCTTGGATATTTTAGCCTTCTATTTAAACCATGAGTGATATTTTCTGTCAGATGTTTGGTTTAAAAATGACGATGTTTTCGCAAGTATTAAGATGGAAAAATTTAGCTACTGAATAAAATTCTTTGTAATTAAAAAAACGAAGATGTTAAAACAGATACATCTCATAATAAACAAGTCTGGTGTCTTAGCTGAGAACCTGTGATGAAAATTGGATTTGTTTTCTGCTCCAGCCCTGAAAGCAGTATGTTTTGTGATGATGTCCTTCTCTCTGGCCCACCCCTCTATCAGTCTGTCAATCACCTGGAGATTTATCTGCATTCAGCATGAGCCCAACGAAGGTGGAAGCCAAAATGTTGTTGATAAATTTATGTATGTGTGCACAGAAGTGGTGAACAAAAACAAGCTGATGGAAAACACCCACTCAGGGAACCAATAATAATCTTCTCTTCTTGCCCCTCTCACTTGCTTCCTTTCAGCAACCACTGGAAAGAAAAGACAGCCAGAATAGTTCCCAGCATAGTGTCGCCAGCCACCGAAGCCTGCACACTGCCTCCCCCAGCCACAGCACACAGGTGCTGCCCGAGTTTCCACCCGCCGAGGCCCCGGCTCCAGATCAGACCGACAATTCTGGGCAGAAAAAACCAGATCCTTTTAAAATCTGGGCCCAGTCCAGGAGCATGTATGAAAATCGACGTGAGTAGCACCCTGGCTCCTGTCTTGCCTGGACCCCATCTTGGTGCTCCAACTCTGTCTTGAGGGTTGTTGAGAATAGATTGTCAGTGTGTGAACAGGAGAGAGATGAATCCAGGTGAAAGGTGACAGCATCTCAGAGCAGTGATAGAATCTGCTGGATATTCATGGAGGCTCTGTTCTGTCATCTGTTTGGGTGGGGTGGGGTAGTCATGGATGGTCATCAGATGAAGGGCCTGGGGGGGAAATGGATTTATTTTTCCTTTCTGTTAGAAGACGTGGCAGATAAGAGCTACTGCCTCATTAATGCTTTCCTGCATAGAGATGGTGGCCTCCTTCGAGCTCCTGTCTTGTGAAAGGGCTCTCATATACAATAGAACATAAACACGATTGGTGTGGATTGCAAGAGTAATAAGAAGAAATTCAGTGCTTTCTTAGTGGTCTCTTGGTTTTTAAGAATACTTGTAATGTTTTTAACTGTTATTAGTCTTTCTAAGCCTTCCCTTCAAAAAGGAAAAAAAGAAGCAGTGGGTGTTTGCGCTTTAATTGTTTATACTCTAGTTGTGTGTGTTCCTTCAGCTTCACCTTTTTGATAAATGTGAACTACTCATGTCTTACTGGCTCTGATAAACTAAATAGTCCCTGGACTTTTTCTTTTTTTCTTTTTTTTTTTATTTGCTTTTTATTGTGAGATGATTTCCAAAGACTGTTCACCACAAATAATATTCATTTATCTTACTAAATCCAATTTCCTAAAAATGCTTTAATCTTAGGGCATGCAAATAGACCCCCCTTCTCCCTTTTTTTTAGCTGTTGATTTTACTGACATTTTTTCCGTAAATGTGGTCAGGACAAAGTAACTTTAAAGTACATGCACTTTGTTGTCATGGGGTAGGAGAGCATGTTTAACGAGGGTCTGCTGAAGAGTGATTAAAATTGGAATAGAGAAGGGAGTCATTCTGTCCATCCTCCTGGCCCCCACTCCCCTCAGCGTAAGTGTCCTTTGGAGTCACAGCCGGCCTTCTCTCGGTACACCCCTCTGGAGAGGCAAGACACAGAGGTGATGGCGGTATGGGAAGTGATACAGCCTGCTGCCCACCCCCTTGGACTTGGCCAGGAAGCAGTTCCCTTGCTGGCTGAAGCAGCTCCTCTGTGACCCAAACCGAACACAGGACTGAACCCAGCAACCCTGTCTGAAAGCAGGCCACGCTGCTGGGTGAAAGTCAGCACCTCGGGGACACAAGGCCTGTCTTGGTGACGGTCAAGTATTAGAAGTTACCCAGGGGTTCGCCTATCTCCTTTTCCTCTTCAAGAGAGAGAGATCATTACCTTCTCACTATAGTAGTATGTGGAATTAAGTACACTCTTTTGGCTAAGGCTTCACTATGCTGGCAAAAGCCCGATAATTTGAGAAGGATTTATTTAGTCTCTGGACTAGAAAGACCTCTGGCATATGCCTGACTTCAGGCCAGAAGAAATGAAGTTCCATTTGGAGCATCCCTTGTAAGCAGTGTTGCTAAGCATGAACCTGGCGTCTGTTCCCACTGTGTCTTCTCATTGATTGTAATGATTTCATTGAAGAAATGTTTTTCAAAGAGGAATATGTTCACATTCCCTTCACATTTCCAAGCACACAGCTCCTCTAATCAATGACCCAACTTCACCTGATGTGGAGATACCACTTTATTGACCATGTCCCTGCTTTTCTCAGTAGAGTACACATTTATGACTGAGTTTCCCATGTATGAATCTTTTTGCAGTAAAACAATTTGTGTCCTGACGTGCTTGTGAGGGCTACATGGATTGACAGACAATTCTAACACACTGAAGGAATATGAGGCTCTAGCTCAGATGCCATTTTTACCTTGATAGAAATGGTATTTCTATTATATGAAGTGGTATTTCTGTTATGTCAAGACATTGGTATTTAATTTTTTAAGAAGTTTTTACCAGGAAAAAAAACAAACAAACTGTAATTCTGCCACAGCCAGCTGCTCAAAACCTAGAATGAGAAGCAGACCGAAACATTTGGAATGGTGCCTCTTTAGGCCTTGACTTTTTAGGACATCTAAGGATGTCTCATTCTCACAAATGAGAAGCAGTTTTGTTTTTTTTTGGTGATTAGAGGCTCCATAATTGAGTGATTGTAGAACCTAATTGATGTTAAAATTCAGATGGATTTCTTCCTTACGACTAAATGAGGGTAATGATAAGATTTCTCTCTCCATGATAGTTATTCAGTATGTATCACAGATTTTTTTTTTCTTCACAGTACCTATTGAATGAACCTACATTAGTCTTGTCTTTTAATCAGTATTTTGCTTTATTCCAGATCAGTTTCTGCCATTCCCACAGGCTGTTTTTTAATCTGCTTTTTTGAAAAAAGGAAAAATTACAACATGTAGCCTCATTAGGTGTGATTCCCTGCCCCTCCCTGCAAGGCAAAGTACTCCAGGAAAAACAAGAAAATTAAAGTCAATGGTAGCACCTTCATTGTACCCTTAATTTATCCCACTTTTGAGGGGGAAATATATTTTCCTTATATTTCATTTTATTGTGAGGGGAAGTGTGAAGATTCTTAACCAAGTCTCTGATCCAGTTCCTTCACATGGTCTGAATACTGTGAATACCACATTCTTGATATGGCAATCTGTCAAAACATCAGTGTCCAGATGAATCAGTCTGAATTACAGATGTGTTAATAAATCCCTTTGATGAACTTAAATGTTCAGTTAAAAACAAGCATGGAAGTCCCTTAAAAGCCACATTGCCTGTTTTGTATTTTTTCTCGATTACATGGCAGTTGTACATATCTTTAAAAAATGACATTGATGAAGTCAATTATTTGTAAATGTTCAGGAAGAGCAGCTGGTATCCACTAGTGTTTACTACAAAAGAAAATCTAAAGCTTTCACTTGAAACTTTACCTGTTCACAAGAGAGTTGGGAAAGAAAAAATGACAGAGCTGTCATATTAACCAGCATACACCTGTCCCTTGAGAGACATGCTTACTGAGCTCGAATTGGTGTACAGCTCCTTTATCATGGTTTAAGAAGCTTGGAAGCTCTAGATTTTAAGAGCTATTGTGACAGTTCTTACTTGTGTATTTGTTCAACTCTTGGCCAGATCTGATGACTTGTGTCACTAAATAAAAGAGTATTTTGGTTGAATTGCCAAGAATACATCTGAACAGGTATTAGTCCAAGAATTAATCCCATCAGAAACTCGATATTATTTTAAATGACAAAAGCATGCTTACATTTTTCTCAAAAGGAAATAAGTGGTTTAGATAAATCTCAAGTTCATGACATGATTCAAACAAGGTCATATGAGAATGGGTACTTTAGAGTATAATTAAATAGGAAGAGTCTTAAGATGGTAATGCTGGTTCGATGAAATTCTCAATAGTACAGTTGTAAATTCTAGCTTTTTGACAAGAAAAGTACCATGGAAAAGAAAAGACTCCAACTATAGTCTTTTAAAATCCACAGCAGCCTTGACCTTTACTGTGAAAGCTTAACTGCACATTTCTTATCAATCAAAACTAAATTAAAATGAAGTAAGAGAAAGCACATACATTAAGCTTTGCAAAATTGTGACATTAATATTCCAGCTATGTCACCTTCGCCTGCATCGGGATTGAGCAAGGGTGAAAGAGAGAGAGAAATCAATTCCACGAATTTTGGAGAATGTCAGAGTAAGGATCCACTGAAAACTTTCATTTCTATATTATTATTCATCTTGTTTGATGTTCCCATTGGTCTGGGGGTGGGAAGAAACTCAGAAAAAGGAAGGAAGAAAGAGGCATGCCAGGAACTGAAGTGTTTGGGACTTTCTCATTGACCAAGCCTAGATCAAAGACAAGGTGAAGTAAAGAGTGATAGGCATGTTGTAACCAAGTCTGCAAATATGTTGTGTGTCTGTAGTAATGGAGACACCAGGAGGGTTCTCTGCAAACCTGGTGATTCCATTGTCTCTAATTATCAAAGGAAGTCTTTTGACTGCTCTATTCGGTTGTTGGTAGAATTACCAAAGGGAATGAGCTACTCTTCCTGCCCCGTGTGCCAGGGCTTAGAAGTAAAGAGAGCTGGATGAGATTTTTCTATCTCTTCTTGATTTAGACTGGGAAAATAAAAAGGTGATAGTAATATCAGAAAGTTGCTTCTACCCTGCTACCTCCTAAAAACTTAATTCTAATAAAATCTTCCTGAAATAAAGAAGAGAACAGAAAAACTTTGGGGGGGGGGTAGTTTAGAAACTTTAATGCCATTGGGAATAAGTGGCAGCAGAGGACAAAGAAGATAAAATAATTCTGTAATATGTTTCAGTACTGATTGATCACCAAAGTTCTATATGTGGTACATAGTATTTGGTTGGTAGAAGAATATAATTGTCAAAATGCTCAAGTTCAAGAGCCAAAAGACTTTCTTTGTAACTTATCTGTGTTTGTGTGTGTTTTCCTGAAGGTTCATTGTTTGCGTCTTCTGCATCCTTGGGGTCTGTCATTGGGCATCTTAATTTTCAGTCGGACACTCTTTAAGTAAATTTGTCATTTGCTTATTTCTGAGAACAATTTTTTTTCCAGTGGGTTAAACTGTTTGATAAGCCTAAGTCTGTTGCTACATTTGGTGTCACTATAGGACGGGCAAGTGTTCTGGTGTTAAATGATGCTGCAATAAAAATAAAAATTGGTCTGGGCTGGAGGTCTCTGCAGAGGTGTTTCCTTGTTCACAGAAAAGTTCAGCTATTTTCAGGCAGACTCTGCCAAGAACCTTGTATTGGCTGGAAAGCACCCATGGTCTATTTTGGTAATAATCCTCCTGCTTGAGTGAACCTAAGATGGAGACTCAACTTGATTTAATTTGTTGTTTCAATGAGGCTATTACAGCAAATACCCTTTAGCCAGCTACTCACACAGAAAGAAAATATTGTTACCTTAGCACGCTCAAGAAAATATCATTCTCAAATTGTGTTTCTGGGAGTACTGTGATGTAGCTTAACTCCATGTACCATGGCGTCTTACAGCTTAGCCCCGGCAATTATTATAAAAATGCTTTGGATAAGAAGATTCATTGAAAGCACAGCATTAAGGTAGCTCAAGCACAAATATTGGATTCAGACTCCTCTGACTTGTGTTTACCTGTTCATTTAGTTTCCTCTCTCTTGGCATATTCATTCACTGTACATTTTAAGCTCATGGGTGAGTCCCCAAAATGGGACATCTGTCACCTGCTTGAAATCTGAACAACCACCTTCTTCTTTCCTATCCCTCTGTACAAAAGCAGAGAAGGTGGAAATTAAATTCTTAGTATCTACACACTCCTTCAGCCCCAAAGCCAAGGAATTAAAGAAATTCTGCAGAGCAGTATTTGAAAATCTCTTTTAGGATTCACAGCCACTAAATTTTATTTTTTTTTCTCTTTAAAGAAAAGATTTGTCATTTTATAGACTATAAAACACACTACAAATATACTAAAATATTAAGTAAGAATTAAGTAGGAATAACCCTTTTTTATTTCCTTGGTTAAGTCATAATGGTGTATAGGACAGTCTCATGTACAGTAAGCATGGTCTTATGGAAATTACTTTTCTTTAAACAAAAAATGAGATTTCCATTTCAAAACCCTGAACTATTACTGTGTTTTGAAAGTAAAATATCAAGTTATTGGATAATAAATTAGCTTACAATGTTGAAATATTATAGGCAAATCATGGAGTAAAAAACTCATTTAGTGATGAAATATAGTTCATTTACATAGAACAGTTTGTTGTCACCATTGATCTTAAGGATATAGAAGGCTGGCTACTTTTTGGTAATAGTAGTAAAATCATAATAAATGTTCTAAATTGGGAGATATTAGGATGTTTGAGAGTAACTTTTTTGGCAAAAATGACCTAACAGATCATATTATCAGTGTGCTAGTCTTAATTACTTTAAGGAAAAACAGAAGTGATTTTTTTTTTAAATTAGTTTGTGCCATAAGTTTTTTTTCATCTTGTAGTTGATAACATTGGCACTTAAGAGGTCTACTGAATCCTTGTCCCCCGCCTCTGCATCAGAGGTCAGTCTGACTTAGCGTGAACTCCTTCCTCAGATATGGGCACCCACTTTGTGGTGCAGAGCATGATAATTTTAATTTACTAAATTCCTCTTGCAACAATACCCAGGAGAGTGGCGAGCGCTGACTGCAGCCTTCATCAGGGATAATTTCTTGATGAGGAATTATCAAACAGTGATTAGTCCTTTGGAAAAAAAAAAAAAACACTTCAGGCTCAATGACTGTCCCCACCATTTATTTCCGCTCACTGTCCTCTTTTATTTCACCTGTCCAGATTATTTTGTTTGCTTGTCTGTGTTTGAAAGCTGTCATCCATTCAAGCACCATCAGTATTGGTCCTGTCACTGTGTTCGCCTTAGGACTCTGATTCTTTTTATCACAGAAATAATCTCTCTCTTCCTCTCCCTTCTCTGCAGTTCCAGATTATCAAGAACAGGACATCTTCCTCTGGAGAAAAGAGACCGGATTTGGATTTAGGATTCTGGGTGGCAATGAACCAGGGGAACCTGTGAGTCTCTTGTCTCCCTGCCCCATCCTGTCCCTCACAGTACTAATTTCTAAGAATTCAAAACCAGTTGGCATCAGTGACAGATCACCAAGATTTGAGTCCCACTAGGTGCACCCAAAACTGTTTTCATCTTTTGGGGAAAAAAAAAAGTTTGATTTACAATGTTGGTGTTAATTTCTGCTATACAGCAAAGTGATTCAGTTATATTTATATATATATATCTTCTCTGGCTCTTTCATCTTAACCAGTGGGAGTTACTCTTTGGATTTTGTGGAGCTCTTTCTGTCTTGAGGAAGAAGAGACTAGATCCTTTCTAAAAAGTGTGTATTCATGTTTGTGGAGGGTGGCAGCTGCAGCATCTGTAGCTCACTATCAAAGAAATGGAAACCAAAAAAAGCAAAATAGGAATAGACATCAGCTGAGAACACAATGGCCTGATCCTTCTGGCCAGTTCTGTTAAATCTGCCAGCAGGTCGTTGGCTTTGTATATTGAGCAGCTAGGACTTAGAAGGCACTTGACAAGGCATTATGAGAGATTAGAGAAAGTAGGACCACTCTTTACAAAATTAGAGAAAAAACCCTGAACAAGGATCAGGAGACATTTAATCTTTCCAGGCCTCATCTTTAGAATACATTGAGGAGACCACCATGGGATTCTTTTGAAAGAGGAAAAAAGAACTAAAGATAAGTATTGTTCAAATTTTCCTCATCGTAATAAAAATAGTTATCATTTTTATCAAATCTATGAATTTACCCCCATTTTCAAATCATGGAATCACAGAAAGGTTAATGTAATCTTGCCTGGGATCACAGAGTTAGTAAATGGAGGGACTGGAGAGGCTGTGATTCCAGAGTCCATATTCTTAACCACTCTTCTACCAAAGTTTTTTGTAAAAGATACATGTCACGCAAAGACTGTTGTACATTATTACCTAGTGAGAAGGGAAGGAAAGCACAGATGTTTTAGCTAAAGTTTGTGATGTGCTCAGTCACTCAGTTGTGTCCTAACTCTTTGCAACTCCGTGGACTATAGCCCGCCAGCCTCCTCTGTCCATGGTATTTTCCAGGCAAGAATACTGGAGTGGGCTGTCATTTCTTTCTCCCGGGGATCTTCCTGACCCAGGGATCAAACCTGTGTCTCTTGTGTCTCCTGCATTGCAGGCAGATTCTTTACCACTGTGCCACCTGTGAAGTTCAGTGATTGGTTAATATAACAATACCAAGACATTAAATATAAAGACCTGCTCTGCATGCTGATGCTATAGACTATGGAAATAGGGATGCCCAACCAGACTTTGCTTGATTCACCCTTTCATTTAGCAATATTTATCGTGCATCCTATTGCTAGGCACATGCTGACCTTTAAAGAAAAGTTGTATTACTGTTATACTTAGCAGAGTTTTCTGAACAGAAGGCTTATAGGTAGATAGAAAAGGAGAAAAAGTTTTGCCCGTGAAGGGAGTAAAATGATTGATTTCTGCAAAGGGGAAAAAAGAATGAGTCATCAGCAAACCACAGATAAATGTCAAGGAACCAAACAACAAAAAGCTATTTTTTTCCACCATTTAAGAATTATTGTACCACCTAGCACAGTAGCTAGAACCCAGTGAGGGGCACGGATGCAGACACAAATGAATGGACTGAATTTTGCTCAGAGATGTGAAGGCCATCATTGCACAGACAAGCCTTGTTTCATTAAGATTTGCAAAAATTCCTTTTTTTTACAAGTTGAAGTTTGGTGCCAACCTTGCATTGTCAGATGATGGTTAGCATTTTTTAACACTTAAAAAAAAAATAAGGTATGTATCTTTTTAGACATAATGCTATCGCACACTTATTACACTCCAGTATCTGTGTTTGTTTGAGCACTTAGTCATGTCCAGCTCTTTGTGACCCCATAGTCTGTAGCCCACCAGGCTCCCCTGTCCATGGAATTTCCCAGGCAAGAATACTGGAGCAGGTTGCCATTTTTTTCTCTAGGGGATCTGTCTGACCCAGGGTTTGAATCCATCTCTCTTAGGTCTCCTGAATTGGCAGGCAGATTCTTTACCACTAGTGCCACTTGGGAAATCAAAACTACCAGCATAGGATAGGGTAAACATAACTTATATGCACTGGGAAAAAAATCATGTGACTCGCTTTGTGGTGATACTTGCTTATTGCAGTGATCTGGAACTGAACCCACAATATCACCGAGGTGTGCCTGTAATAGTAAACCAAAAGGTTAGTGTTTCATCTATCATCTAATTACTCAACAGATTTATATTGGTCACATCGTACCACTGGGTGCTGCTGATACGGATGGCCGTCTGAGGTCTGGGGATGAATTAATCTGTGTGGATGGGACACCAGTCATTGGAAAATCACACCAGCTTGTGGTCCAGCTTATGCAACAAGCCGCCAAGCAAGGCCATGTCAATCTGACAGTGCGGCGTAAAGTAGTGTTTGCGGGTATGTTTTTCATTCATTCCTTTAGACGTTGCCTTGTCACTTTATGCACAGAAGAGGCCCCCTTCCTGTGTCTGCCTCCTCAAGTATCTATTTTAGCAAATGTTTGCAAATGTGATTAAGCACAGAATTTCCAGATGGTTTGCTTCTCTCAAACCCTCCAAAACTACTGTCACTCAAAAGTACTTTAATGTGCCAGCCGTGCATATCCAGCAAAGGCTTTTAGAAGAAAGCTAGTTGAATATATATGTTATGTCCCTCCACCGCCTTGCCAACCAGAACTTAGTCGTTGTCTTCATTTGATGAGAATTCTCAACGAAAGAAGTCACTGTGACAGGTGAATTGTAGCACCCAAATAGGAGAGCAAAAATCAGTTTCATGCTGCCAAATAAGCTTATAAAAAAGTTACTCTCTTGTTGACAGCCATATGTATTAAACTATTTTAGTTTTTTACTTTTTCTTATAAGAAAGCTGTATGGCTAGCCAGTTTTGGCTTATCTTTGATTTCTTCCTCTACACCTGGAAGTCCTGTACATCCTTAACTCAAATGTAACCTGTTTTGTAAAACCCTTGGAAATTCTCTACTCCCTCCAACTGCCTGCTGATTTTAGCCTTCCTTTCTTGCCATCCTTGGGAATCATGGTTTTTTCTGTGTTAGGATCTGCCATTTTGAGACAGTCCATTGAGTGTCTTCCTTTCACATTCATTCATCACTTTTGTTGGCAGCCCCTACCTCCAAGTATTCAAGACAACCCAGAATGCAGAAGAAAGAAATTACGTGTTATATCAGTGGAATTACTGAAAAAGTATGGCATGAAATTTCATGAACTCTCCATAGCTATAGTACTAGTGAAACAACTACTTGTCAAATAAAATCAACTGGCTCCTTGTTTAGGAAAAATTAGTAGAACTCACTTCAATGGTATATAATTAATTTCAAAAGAATTAAGACATCAGGGTCCAGTGTGAGAGCCCTAATGCCTATTGCCGCCATGGAAAGCAGTGTTAATCATTTATGTCCTGAGAGCTCATTTATGGCGTCAGGATAACGTAGTGTCCCATGTAGCCAACAGCAATCAGAAATGACTTTTAAGATGAGTTGAAGACTTTTTATTTAACTGGTTCAAATAAAAATAATAGAGAAATGAGATTTTTGTTTATTTCAGATTTATTTTTTAAAATCTTAAATATTGGGGGTTTTAAGCTCTTGGGTAAAAAGGCCTATTAAATCTTTGGAGACACATAAGGCTCAGTGAAATAAACCAGTCACAAAAGGACAAAAATGGTATGCTTCTACCTCCATGAGGTGCCTAGAGTAGTCAATATATAGACAGAAAGAATGGTGACTGCCAGGGGTTGGTGATTAGTGATTAGTTGCCAGGGAAAGTGATTAGTGTTTAAAAGATACAAAACTTCAGTTTCAGAAGATGAAAAGTTCTGGAGATAGCTGGTGGAGATGGTTGTACAACTGTGTTTCTATACTTAATGCCACTGAAGTATATATCTAAATGTTTACAATAATAAGTTTTAGGTTCTGCATATTCCTACCATAAAATGAAATCTATGAAAGGAGATGCTTTAGGGAATAAATTAGTAGTCCTATCCAAAATCTGAACCCATATTTTGCTTTTGGCATGAAAAATAAGTGGTCCCATCCACTTTTGTGGCTATCTAGGAGTGGTTTACCCTGGCACTTAATAAAGCAATAAAACTGGAATTTGATAAAATGAATTCTGAGGGAGGTTAACGTATCCAATTGTGTGATCAGAGTGGATCACTGACATCTGGAAGCTGGGGAGAGAAGCAAAGTATACCTCTGACAGGTGTTGTCAGGAATCCTGCAGTACCAGGGACATCATAATGGTGCTGTCAGCTTACAGTCTCTCTGATGGAAAAAGCAGAGCAAAACTGTTTGCAAAGCTGAGCAGAAATGTGACTTGAGGGTAATGACAACTTGAACGCAGATACGTCTCTGAGGCAAAGATGGTGGCCCACATCTTCCTTCAGTGGGTTGTTTTTGTTTGTTTCATTGAAGTCTTACTGCTGTACAATATTATATATGTTACAAGTGTATAATACAGTGATTCACAATTTTTAAGGTTATACTCCACTTGTGAAATGAAGTGAAAGTCGCTTAGTCATGTCCAACTCTTTGCAACCTCATGGACTGTAGCCTGCCAGGCTCCTCTGTCCATGGAATTCTCCAGGCAAGAATACCGGAGTGGGTAGCCATTCCCTTCTCCAGGGGACCTTCCCAACCCAGAGATCAAACTCAGGTCTCCTGCATTGCAGGCAGGTTCTTTACCATCTGAGCCACCAGGGAAGCCCATTTATAGTTATTTTAAAATACTGGCTACATTGGAACATTGTAAAATATATCCTTATAGCTCATTTTATACCTAATAGTTTGTACCTCTTACTCCCCTACCCCTTCACCCCATCTTCTGCTCTCTGATAACTGCTAGTTTGTTCTCTGTATGTGTGGTCTGCTTCTTTTTTGTTAATCCACTAGTTGGTTGTATTTTTTAGATTCTACACTTAAGTGATACCATGCAATATTTGTTTTCTCTGTCTGACTTATTTCACTTAGCATAATGTCAAGGGGTCATTTTTCAATCTATAAAGCAGGAAATACTTCAGAGTGGGCCAGTCTTACTGCAGATTTGAGTCCAAATACAGATGCTGATACACACTGTGCCCTAAATGTAACAGAGTCTGGGTGTCCCCTTTGTTGTTCTCCCATGGCATGGATGTCTGTAGATCCTGAATGGTAAATACTTATCAGAGTGGTTTTCAGTTCCTGTGTCTCAGTTATGTGAGGCCAGGTGCTGTCATAGCTATCACTCTCTTGATTTGGTTGTGGAGTGGATGGGGGACGGAGGAAGGGGTGACAGGGCACATTTCTTGCAGAGGCGGATAACCAGCAGGTACATCTCTTGCACAGCCCCCAAAACCGAGAACGAGGTGCCCTCGCCAGCCTCATCCCATCACAGTAGCAACCAGCCGGCCTCGCTGACGGAGGAGAAGCGGACCCCGCAGGGCAGCCAGAACTCGCTGAACACGGTGAGCTCCGGCAGTGGCAGCACCAGCGGCATCGGCAGCGGCGGCGGCGGCGGCAGCGGTGTGGTCAGCACCGTGGTCCAGCCCTACGACGTGGAGATCCGGCGCGGCGAGAACGAGGGCTTCGGCTTCGTCATCGTGTCGTCGGTGAGCAGGCCCGAGGCCGGCACGACGTTCGGTGAGTGTGGTCACTTCTGCTCCCCAGCGTTTCCTGGGGTGACTGTTCTCTGGAGAGGGAAAGACGAGCCAAAATCTCATTAACAGAAGTGCTTGTCATGCTTTCTGCTTCAGGTAATGAAAGTCTTAATTGGGGACGGACTTTATTGGGTAGCTTTTCCCCTCCTGAAGGTTGGGTTGTTTTTTTTTTTTTTTTTAACTCTTCAGCTTCCATTCTGATAGGACATTCACAGGCAGACAACTTCATGCATAGGTGACATTTGCAAAGAAGCCCCTTGACAGGATGAAGTGTGAGAAATTCTTGCCATAGACAGACCTTTGCAAGGTCCTGAGCAGGGTATCAATCATAGCAGTTGTCTCAGAAGGTCTCCACATTTTTAAAAGAAGCATATGGTTGTAGAAATAAATGTCTGGGGGGGAAAATAGAGGTGTGAGGTGTAAAAAATATACATGCAATGCCCTTTCCGTCTTATCTGTGTCCTTCCTCTACTCTACCTATCTCCATCTGAAATTTTTAAATTTTAATTTAAAATAATATGTTTACCTTTGGCTGGTGGAGAATCTAATTAAAATCTGAGTGCAGAGCTTTTTGTCTTCACTGCCCTTGAATTCTTGCAGAGGTGGTTGTCCTGTCTCATCCAGATGTTGGGGGTTTCAGCAGAGTGGAGAAACACAACTACCACCCTCTGCAGGGTGCACGGGCTGAGACAAATAGGAAGCCAGGTGATTCTAGGAACTAGGAATCATGAGTCTTCCTATTAAAATGGATCATAAGTATGTACTCCAGAACTGATCCACCTTCTTCATTAAATAAAATGTCATTTGTTGTTTTCCCCAAGCACATTTGTTAGTTATATGGAATATGATGGGAGACAGGAAGGGCTGTGCAGGCTTTGAAACATGCTTCAGCTCTGTCTCCAAATGACCTGCCCACAAGGAGTCTGAGGATCAGTAGTCCAGGTCGCTTGCTGGCTAACATCGGCTAGGTGCTCCATCCTATTGGATTTCTGCTCTGGTACAACTCCGTTTGTCTCCGTTTAGTCTTGGTACTTTGCTTCCTGCTAAAGTCATGTCCCTTTAAGGTGCAAACTTGAGGGGGACAGTGCGTCAAGCCAGGTCTGTGCATGTGTGGCTGCAATAACAAACACCCGTTACTAACAGTGCCTCTGTGAGCTCTGTTAATAGCATTATCACAGCATGTCGTGGGTGGTGGGTGACTTGACCTCAAGGCAGGGTGGTTTTTTGGTTTGTTTCTCCATTAGTTTTGAAGACTTTTTGGCCCAATTTAGAAATAAAAAGAAAACCAGAGGGGACAAAGACATCTCAAGTTATTTTCTTCAGTTTTGCAGTTTGTCCCTATGCACCTGGTGATATTCTCAGAATTTGAGTTCTCAGTTTCCCCTTCTAGAATGAAACAACAGATATGTCTGGTGGGAGGTTTTGTGTTGTTTAACAGATATCGAATGTCTTCACTCACAATTTGGTCTTTGATTGTTTTCCTCCAACTTTTACAATGAACAAATTAAACTTTCCCTAATACCTTGCATGTGACTTCTCTTCTGAGCTATGCAGAGCTTTCCTCCCACCTGCTATATGATTCCTTTCCCATGGGACTTGTCCTTGGAGATGGGCTAAACTTAATCAAGACCTTGAATTTGAGTGTGGAGGCTTTCCACCACACCTGCTTGTTTCTTTCCAGAAGACTGTTTAACTCTCTTTTGAAAAATTATTTAACCTTAACCTTAACATCCAGTGATACAGACTCAGGCAAATATGCTGAAATTCAAAGGAATTGCAGCTCATTTCCCATACATTTTATCCTCACACTCTGAATTAGGATGGAAGAGCCTTCTATTTCAGGGTTTCCCATCTTAATTTTATCACCCTTTCCCAAAGATGGCTCAACTATGTAACTATCTTTACAGAAAGACAAACTCTCAAAATCAGTGGACATGCCCAAGAAGGTTTACAACTCAGTATGCAAGTATCTGGAAACCCTAGATCAGGCCTCAAAGCCTATTTTCCACCTCTCTTCTAAAAGTTACCAGCCACTCTTGGTTGTGACATGAAGTGCCTCAAAGCACATCTTCTTCAAATGCACTTTTCCTGATTTTTCCTGTCTGAGCTGTGTAGTAACTGAGGAGGACAAAGGAAATGATTAAAGAAAAAGGGTTGAGGAATGATTTGAACCTAGCTTCAGATCACTGTCCTCAGTCTGAGTATGTACTAGATTTTCTTATGGCTTTGAGGGGATTTCTATGAGGAAGAAGGAGGATTTCAGAGCTAATGAGCCATTTGGGCCCTTCTCTGAAAGCCCACAAGAGCAGCTGATTGAGCAAAGGTCATAAAAGGAAAAATGCGTGTCAAAGTTGGGTGCTTTCTTGGCTCATCTTGTAATTATGCCCCCTTGCTAAAGCTTTCATCATGCTGCATAGCAGGCAGAAAGTCTTAAGTGTTTGTCTATTAGGTGTTTTCAGATTGGATTTTTGGCACTGGTGGACTCTCTGACCTCACTAGACACCCAGTGATTGTTTTTTCTAAATGGAGAAAGAACAAAACATTGGCAGAAGCTTAAGCAGCATCTGGCAAAAATGAAGTGACATGAACACAGGATGTGCAAAAGCTTCCATCCCAGCTCTGGGTTTCATGTTTGAAATCCCCAAATAAGCCCATGGCAGGTTACTTTGGGGGCTCTTGAGAATCTTTGGAAATTGCTAAAGATCCCAAATTTTGCCACTGATAGAAAGAGGAAAGCTGGGGTGTCCCCCTCGTTTTAAATCGGGAAAGGACTGCAACAATGAACTATTGTTTAGGACTGTAACTTCTTACACAAATGCCCGGAACTTTGCCAATGTTTTGACCCTCGGCACAGAGTTCTCCTTTAATAACATTTGCTTAATGCTTTAATTAATTAACACTTAACCTTCTCTTTCCCTTTTCAACCCTTTTTCTCCTCCCTTCACTCTATTCCCATGTAACGTTAAAAAAAAAAATTAAAACTGACTATCAAAGCAGGCAATGCATGTGTGGCCATGCCTCACAAAATAGGTCGGATTATTGAGGGGAGCCCTGCTGACCGATGCGGCAAGCTGAAAGTAGGAGACCGGATCTTGGCAGTAAATGGATGTTCCATCACCAACAAATCCCACTCTGACATTGTCAACCTCATCAAGGAAGCGGGCAACACAGTCACCCTCCGCATCATCCCTGGGGATGGTAAAGTATACCTCTTGTGTGTGACTCTGTCTCTCTCTCTCTCTTCGGTCTTACTCTGTCTTTGGTGTTCATGTAGTTGAATAGCGTTGGCTTAAGAGACAGTCCTCTCCGACCTTCTCTGAGTATACCCATCAAGCACTCCTGAGCCACTGTTACTACATCTTACCTCACCTTCTTGACTTCATCCTCTTGCCTAGGGACCCTGTCTTGCTACAGAGATAAACATATCAGAAAATTTTTAACTCTCTCCAATTTATTTTAGCGTGGTGTCCTTGTCTTTAAAACAACAGAATAGTTTGAGTATAGGTGGTAAAACTTGCCTGATATTCTACCTGGAAATTATTAATGATTTTTTTAAAAAATAGGAATGTAAAATCTGAGTGTATAGTATGATGATATCATAAAACCTATGTAAGGACAATGGAGAGCCAATACTGGTTTTTAAAAATTTTTTTTTGATCAGAGTAAGTGAATGTATCAATGTTTTTTATTTAATAGGAGGTTATTAGAATTTGTGCTATATGATTTGTCTCTAATTTTTGCATGTGGATGAAGAAAGAATAAAATCTCAGTATTTTTAATATTTTGACAGGCTTCCATTAAACTAGGCCTGTTCTTATTTGTTTGTTTGATTGGTTCAATTCAAATCTTTGGTTCTTTTATAACAGTGGTGATTCTGCCCCTTGGGGGACATTTGGCATTGTCTGGAGTAGGTGCTAACTGATAATCTAGTGGGTAGAGACCAAGGACACCTCTAAACATCCTACAGTACACAGGACCGCCCCCACTACCAAAAGTTTTCCAGCAAAAAATATCAGTACTTACTTTATTATTCTTATGTACCATATTATTATATTATATAATACTATATTACTTACATTATATTTACTTATTTTAGTATTATTTAATAAAAATGGAGTGATACACTAATGTCTCTAAGAGCCTTCAGAGAATTAAGTCCTGTATAATGACTTCCTTCTAAGCAGACTTTGCCCTTGAGAAAAAAGTGATACTTTTCCCAGAATGTTTCAGTGTCTTTTTTTTTCATTCTTACTATATATTTTATAAAATAAAATATATTCCAAAAGTCAGTGGGTATTTCTCAAGAGAAAACTGTGGTTTATGGTGATAGTGTGATAGAATTCTATGCCACTGATCTGTAAAATAGGAAAATCAGAAGTTTTATCTGAAAGTAATTCACCAGATCAACATTTTTATCTACCAGTTGCTAGAAAGTGAGCCATATTAGTTTAAAATTTGAGTACTATAGGCTGTGCATTTCAGAAGATGTAAGTCTAAAACCAAACAATAAATATTTGAAAATTGTTCATTCTAAGAACAGGGATGTTTCTCTGTACCAGAAATACCCTCTGCCAAATGTGGAGGGAAAAAATAGCTCCTTGAATGATGGTCTATTTCAGCCTGCCTCAAATGCATGGTTAGTAATTTACCATCTGGTCTAGAGTCCATTCTACCAAATCACCACTCTGGAAAGCTATTACAATTTAGGAAAGTGGTCACAAGATGATATAACCTAGGTTCCTAGTGGAAAAGATGAAGGAAGCTAGGAAAATTTGGTGACAAATGGTGGAGAGAGCCTAATGTAGTATATAAATTTAGATATATTTATCTCCATGCTGTGGTGGGATTTCAGAAAATTAATTCAAAAGAAATGAACACAGGATATAACTTGCTGAGCCTATGTTGGTTAGTCTGTGGGAATGAAAATTTCCAAAAAGGAAGGAAGGAAAGAAAGAGCTCCTTGAGGGAAGAGCTTAGAAAACAATTCACAATCAGGAAAGATAAATATGCAGAAGCAACTTATACTCCTGTGCACATACTTGTTGAGTTAAATTAATATTGGGCAAGGGAAAGTATTTTTTGAGAACCTGAACACCAAAAAGTGGAAAGCAAGATAGATTATCCAATAACATTTGTCAATAAAAAGATGTTTTTTTTTAAACTGCAGTGCTTCAAAAGTGTAAAATTTGAACAGAGCTATCACAGGCCATCTTGGTAAGAAAAAAGTAAATGTTAAAGATGACACAGTGTAGTTAAGGATAGATGTACTGCTGAGGATGCAATTTCATTGCAAGATATTTTAGGAATTCACCACCATGATAATAAAACTCTTCACTGATTACTTTGTCATTTTCAAAGTGCAGGTAAAGGGAATCAAGTCTGACAGAGTGGATTTCTAATACTCATCTTTTAAGTGGGGCCAAGAATTGCCATCTTGGAAGCTAGAATGAAGGCAGGCAGCATCTGGACAGATGCTGAAGCAATCCATGAGGATTTTACAAAAACCTATAGAACAGAGAGTGGCCTTGGCAATCTGATGAAGAGAAAATCATGCTGGATCCACTTCCTCTCCATAAAAGTGTGCTGGACATGGTAGATTGTAAGGTAAAAAGAAGGCATTCTCTCCATGTCAGGAAGTTCTGGTCTACTTCAGTCACTCACTCTAGTGTTTAATGGACTAGCCCAGGGACATTTTGTTGAGTGATCTTCATAAAAAAAACTGAAGTTCATCATCAGAGTGGCTCAGGAGCTCTTAGAAATCCATCTTGTTCAGGGTACTGTTCTCAGAAACACAAGGAGTCACTTCAGGAAGAGGCACTCATATGAGTCAGACAGAAAGAGAGAAGCTGACCAAACTTGAAGGAGATGAGGCTAAACACTTTATATTAGTTTCTGGGCTAGTTACTTGTTCATTATGGAGTTGAAGACTAACCCATCCTTTCTTTGCACAGTTCCTCAAAGGGAAACTTAAAAAGCAAGGTAGTCTTGAAATAATATCACAACGTGGTTGAGCAGTTTTAACAGTTCTTGGTGATATTTTTATCAGACAAGGATTACTGAAGTCATCATTTTCAAACTGTCATTGAATAGTTGTGTTTTCTGATTTTATCCTGTCATGTCAGTCATATTTCAATTCAGGATAAATATTTGCAAAATGTGTATTCAAAGATGCCTCTAAGAGATAACCCATTTACTATTAATGGAGTCATGAATTAAGGAGAGATCACATATATTTAATGACTGAGAATGTCCCTAAATGAAATTCACAACCAAAATATTAATATATGGTTTAAAGGAATAAGCCATACCTGGCATTAGTCCCCAAGTGACTTTTATATATATATTTTTTCCTTCTATTTTACATAAGGCATCATAACCATTTTTTAAAATTTCTTACTACAAACTGTTTTAGTTTTCTAACTAAAAAATTATCAAATTAGAAAAAAAAAAAAAGGACAATGCACCCTTGATTGGGCCATGCTCGGAACTTACTCCCTATCTATTGGCTGTGCCTTGTGGCGTATGGGATCATAATTCTTCCCCAACCAGGAACCTGACCCATGCCTCCTGCAATAGAAGCATGGAATCATAATCGACTGGATTCCAGGGAAGTAGCATGCTCACGTTCTTTCTTCTTGTCATCAGTCACCTGATTCTCCAGCTTCACTTCTCTCCTCACTCTCTTTCTCCTATTCCCCTCTCACTTTTCTGTCTGTGCTAGCCCCCTCCAACAAAAGCTTTGAAACATGACTCCCCTTGATTTGGGTACTATTGTGTTGTTCACAGTTCCCAGACAGGCGTGTTCAGGGGCGTTGTCATCCTTCTAAGCTTTGGGAAGAGGCTGGGAGGTGGAATGAAGGTAGAGCCTCTTCTCCTGTCAGAGATGGACAGGTGGATAGGAAATTGATCGTGGCAACACAGAAAGACCCACAGACTGGCTTAACACACTGAATTTGAACTTGAATTCTGGCAAGTCAGAGCACACATGCCTCCTACTGTGGAGTGTATAGAAATACCCTGTGAAGTCTGGGTGTGAGTGAGACTAATCAGATAGGGCGGATCCTGACTGAGCCAGGCTCTCATGGAATCATCAGATTGAGTCAAGTTCAAACTAATGAAAACATTTATGAACTTAGAAATACCTTATTTAGGGACTTACTTGGAGGTCCAGTGGTTAAGTGTCCATGCTTCCACTGCATGGGGCGTGGGTTCGATCCCTGGTTGGGGAACTAAGATCCGGCTTGCCCCGTGGTGCACCCTAAATAAATAAATAATAAAAATAAAAGACATTATTTAAATATAGTGTCTCTTTTCCCTGAAGTCTTTTTTTTTTTTTTAATTTTTTTGTTTTTTCTTTTTATTGGAGTATAGTTGATTAACAACGCTGTGTTAGTTTCTGGTGTACAAGAAAGTGATTCAGTTACACATGTTTATGTATCTATTTTTGTACTTCACATCTCTCTGACTTAAAGTATTTACTCGTATAGAAGTAAGGCTTGGTGACACAGGTAGTGCCATTTCCTTGGCAGAGGCCTAAAAGAGTTTAATTATCTTAACAGAAAGCTCTGTAGATACGATAGCTAGCATATACTCAGGCAAGAAGAACAGAGTTTCTATCATACACATTTTAAAAGTCTCCCCAAACTTTCAAATATTTATGGGATTTAAATTTTCAAATGCTTCCTTCAGGTATTTATTACATATGTGTTTGTGCATTAAAATATTTATGAATGGAATGATCGTATTGGTTCTCTATCTGCTTGGCCTTGTAATGTGGTTCTGTAAGGGCAGCTAAGGATATTAACATGGGAGCAAGGTTAGAATGGTAATCACTTGTCACAGAGATAAGTTGAAACCCAAGATAGAAGCTCCTTTCAGAAGTTAGTGCCCTGATTGAGCAGAGCACTGTGATGGTGCCTTGAGAGCTAGGATGCGCTCCTCTTGATACGTGATTGCTGTGGGAAGGGTAGTAATATCCATTTTCATTCCTCCGGGAGAGCTAAAGCAGGTATAAACATTGTTTAAGAAAGCACATAGGGCACTTGCTGGAATTTATCATGAAAACAGTCAACCTGTCCATCTGCCTTAAGAGTTCTACAAGTCAAATACATTGACAGTCCTTTTTAAAACTGTTGATAGAGTGTATATTATATCAGACCCGTCTTTTGTGTTTATTCTTTTATATGGGGGACATTTTACTTTGGAATAGAGATAGAAATTTGTGAGGATGGGCTTCAACTCCGTAGTTTTAAAAGCTGCAGAGAATTTCAGCACACACTATCTTGGTTTGATTCTAAAAGAAGACTTAAAAGCTCATTTAAAAGTATATAACATTATAGATCTTTTTAAAAGCATCCTGGAAATTGAGGGTATGCTAAAAGTTATAGTGCTTGAAAATGACCCAGGAAATCTAAAAGTCGAAACCAGAGTGTTTTGTATTTTAATTAATCTGTGATACTACTTAGTGAAGTTGGTGGTATTTATACAGGAAAGTAAAAGTACTTGCTTGTTAAGAAGGGAATGTACCAATCAGATCTGATTTCCTTGACCCATGAATAATTTCCTTGTAAACAGAGTGAAACTAAAAGTTAACTGTCAGGCAGGCCCTGGGTTTAATTGCCAGTGCCTCCACTTGCTCTCTGGATGACCTTGGGCATATTGCCTACTTTTTGTAGGCCTCAGTGTCTACAGCTTTAAAATGGGTGTAATTAATTGCACCTGCACCTATTTCTTTGAGTTATGAGGATGAAATGAAACAGTGCATGTGGGAATGAACCTTACATGGTGTGTGGCACATTGGAAATAATTGAAATGTGGTGGTTCTTCATAGATTAAGAAAAACAAACAAAAGGAAAAAAATTCAGTGGGCTCACTCAAATAGGCATTTGCATACTAAATGTTTATTTCTGAAATGCTTAACGTTAAGCTTCACCTCAGAACAGATTTGCATATAAATATTTGAAAATAGCAAAGGAATGATGGGAGGAAAATAAATAAAATAATTCTACTTATACGTATGTTGAATGGTTATCTGTTACATCTCATCAAACCTTGAAAATGGCAGAAGTACTAAAAAGGCTTGAGAATAGGATCTGATCTGCCTAGAAAACTCTGGCTACCAAAAACACCCAATATCTCTAAAGGGGAACCTCTGCACAATTTAGTAATTATAATCACTCTGATTACAAGGAAGCTTTCTTTTTGGTATCCTGATGGTGATTTCCCTGTGGCCCAAGCAATCTTGTGATTTCCCGGAGAGTCTCCATAAAATTAATTACAGTACATAATATGAAGTTTTTTTTTTAAAGGACCAATACATGTTTATGAAACTTCTGGCAAGTCACATTGACAAGCTTTGCAGTCTACTAGTCCTTTGTCGGGGCACAGCGGGTAGACTTTATGAAATACCACTTAGATTTATCACCTTGGTTGTGCCGGTTAACTGCAGTCATAAAAACAGACTAATATTATGCTCTTAATATTGTGATAACAGTAATAAATACGTGCCACCCATAAAAAAGATGGTTTTCAATTTTTGAGCAGTTTTTACGTGCCATGCACGAGCCCAAACGCTTTTCCTCCTAGGTTGTTTTTGCATCAGTGTTCTTAGATACTTCTGTTACTCTGTATGTGTAGGTGAGGAAACTCAAGCATAGAAAGTCTAAATAACTTTCCTTCAAGTCCCAGCTAGTAAATTGCAAAATTTGGGTTGCCAAGCCAGGTAGTCTGAGTCTAGCCACTGACCTTGTAACCAATACACCTGACAAGCTTGAGAAGCACCACGTCCCCATCTTGGAGGGTCACAAGGTATACTGGCACAATTAAGGGTCCATGGGGAAAACAAAACACAGACACGGAAAAACATTTCTGTTCCATCCACTATTTTTCACCCTTACTTGACTGCAGATTACTGTTCCCTCAGATTCCGGTGCAGCATTTGATAAAACAGGTTCTGTGGGAGACGTTGTTCTGGAGCATGAACTGGATTCACAGTTTTTGTTCACCTGATTTGAGTTACATTTTCTTACTGATCTTGCACCACCACTATCCAGATCATAAGCTTTAGGGCTGGAATAGAAACTATTC
The DNA here is from genome assembly GCF_963930625.1 of Muntiacus reevesi. NCBI lineage: Eukaryota > Metazoa > Chordata > Mammalia > Artiodactyla > Cervidae > Muntiacus > Muntiacus reevesi. The sequence continues at coordinate 94,545,299 of NC_089252.1, forward strand.
AAATCATATTTCAACTGTCTCATTTTGCAGCGAGTTTAAAAAACTTAAACACATTTCCACAGTAATAAATACAAAATAGAAATAGCGAGGGCACTGGCTGCAGTCAGTGTATATTGAGTGCTTACTATATGTCAGATACGGTGCTAAACAGTTCATATACTTTAATCCAAGAAAAGGGATGATTATTGTCATCATCCCTTTCAAGGAAAAGAAGACATACAGATAATTAGTCAAGGACAAAGAGATTTGAACCTGGGTCTGATCTCCAGCCCTTTGCTTTTAACAGCTATTTGTAATGAAAATAGAGTAAAACAAAGTCAGACCTAAGCTGAGTAGCATTTTCAGCAAAGTACAATGGAAGGTAGAGCACAAATAAGTGGGATTAGTGAGATATCCATAGAAACTTGGTTATATGTGATGGGTAGATACATGTATTCCACAAACTATGGAGTGCCTACTGCCAACCTCAGAACACCTAGAAACTTCTAGACTTTATGGCACAATGTGAAGTAAAGGGGTAGTTTATAGGCTAATCTAAGAACTTCACCCCCACATTTAGCATTTTCTTGATTAGAAAATGTGTGGCAGGTTCCAAACTGTCATTCTAAAAATAAATTTGAATAGTGCAACTTACTCATCATTGTTTACTATCTGCCTTGATTTTAATGGAGAAATAGTAAAAGAACATGAGACTGATACTATGTAAATTATTTTAATATATGTTTATATATGCATATCAGTTAGTAGTTTGTAGGCATGTTCATGAGTGTTTTCAAATCCTAGGTTTCCAAGCTCCCAGAGATTAATGAAGTTGTTTATGAATGTGTTTAGTGAATAAGAAAGTCAATTTACATAAGAATATAATCATATTTGTTACATTAGGGTGGCTTCCTGATTTGTACAATTTAGATTTACATACTGGCTCTGACTAATGCAAGTTTTAAAAATAACTCTTCATGAGTGATACTAGGCAAGATCTCACAAGGATTCCACATTTTTAGTTGTGTTTCATTAAAAGCTTTGGAGAAGAAAGTAGATGTTCTCTGTATGTGTATTTATTAGTAGCAAGAAGTTAGAACACTGACTATTCACATGAGAAAATTAAGCAGACTAACTAAAGATCACCAATAAATTGCAGGGACATTAGCAGAGACATTTATTATTAGCCTGTAAAAGTCTGGGAAATAATTTTGCAGTGATTTGATGGGACTGCCCTTTTAAAGTGATGGGGGAAGAGTGAAAGGCACCTACCTTGGCTATGATTTTTTGAGTACCATTTTCTTGGGCAAACTATTTCATTTGTGGAGATACCTAGTTGGAGGAGTGTCATGGGGGTGTACATGGCTCACATCACACTCTTGTTTAGAAGTTCAAGTCAGAACGTTTTGAAATGGTGATGGAGAATTCAGATGTCATTCAGGTGTGCGGCTTGTGCACATCTGATTTGATAATGTCTTCTCCGGGGCCTTCATTTCATGATGCTGTGTCTTACCCCGCAGAGTCTTCGAATGCCACTCTGCTGACCAACGCAGAGAAGATAGCCACCATCACCACTACACACACCCCTTCGCAGCAAGGAGCCCAGGAGACCAGGTCAGATATGACTTTGGCTTCTTTTGTTACTTTCGGGGGAAAAAGTAACTCCTGGTGGTGTGATGGTACTTCTTTTTGGTTCTTTCTCAGGCTCTCCATGGGTTGTTCTTATATATATATATAAATTTTTTTTCTCTTGCTTTGGCAGGAACACCACCAAACCAAAGCCAGAATCTCAGTTTGAATTCAAAGCACCCCAGGCAACACAGGTGAGGACTCTCTCTCTTTTTGCCTTGTTGGCTTTGTGCATTTCCTTCCAATTTTCTGAAGCTCTTTTTACCAGGTATCTTATAAGGTACTTGCAATTAACATAAATAACCTTTTATGTACTAAATATATACTAAACATCAACTCACATTGGGTTATCAAGTAAATAACATTATTTTACTACCTTTGAAAAATATCCCTAGACATCCTTTTTCTGGAGGCAGGGGGTGAGAAGGACCAAACAAAATAAAATGCTATTAATTATCTCAATAATAGGTGATCAGAGAAAGCAAAACAGGATATAGCTGGTCATGGTATTCATAAAGGCATTTATGTCAAGAAAATGTCTTTTGGTTAAGCTGTTTCTCAGATTTGTGAATTTCAGGTGAGGCTCCTAAAGCTACCTACCTGTCCCACAAGGTGGTAATGGAGGGTGCACAAGTGATAATAGGTGAAGCAGATATGGGAAACATTGGGTGATACAGAGTTAAGTCTTTTTTTTGTTTTCCCTCCCCCTCACTGGCCTTCTCAAAGCCTTTCCTAGTCTTTTCCCAATTCTCCTTAACTAGCATAGGAACCACTGTCAAGATGTGTGGAGCTTGTCGTTGCTATCCAAATGATGAGATATCTTAGGGCCTTGGGCAGGGAGATTAAAACACCAGCAATGTGCAGGATTGTATTATTTAATGAAGGATTTTCCTGTCACAAATGCAAGTCACAGCCTCACTGATTAAATTTTAATATATGCGTGTTGGTATGCAATCTGTATGCACACTCATGGATGTTTTCACATTCTGGATCTCCAAACTCCTAAGGTTAATTGATATTAATAAACAATTAGAAACCACCAAGAAGGGGATACAAATTTTGCCTTTGGGTCAAATGAGCCATAATGGAGACTGTTTGGGAAGAGAGAGAGAAATCTGTGTCGATTGAAGTCCTCCCAGAATAACTGCGTTTAATTTCTTTGAATAGGAGCAAGATTTTTACACTGTGGAGCTGGAAAGAGGAGCCAAGGGATTTGGTTTCAGTCTTCGAGGTGGTCGAGAGTATAACATGGACCTCTACGTTCTGCGCTTAGCAGAGGATGGTCCTGCGGAAAGGTGTGGGAAGATGAAGGTAAGTCAGGAGAGGCATCTGGGGTGGATGTAAATAAGTCATCTACAGTGACTTCGTGACATCTTATGATTAGAACCTGCACGCTCGTGAGAATTACATGTTTCTACAGCTTTTCATCTCTCCCTCAAGCTTAGATGTATCTGCCAGAATTAGGTGAGCTCTTCCAACTCTGGCGGTGAATAAAGGATTAAAATCACCCATGAACTTACTAAAGTGGATATTGTCTGAATCCCATTTCCAAATCCCAATCACATTTTCCATTTCTTGTACTTAATCTCGTATTACTTCCCTGGAATTCCTGGGTATCTCAGCATGCTTTGAGAGCAGGAAGCCACGTGGTTCTGTAGGTTCTGGGTGGTGAGCTCCATTCAGTCTCTCTCTAGTCACCGCCACCTTTCTCTGGCCTCAGGAATGAGTTAACTGTCTTTCTTAACAGTGGGCCTAGGACACCATAGCATGAATATTCAAGATCATTTGGTAGTATTCAATAATGCAAATTTTAAACGCACACATGCCAAAAACCCACTGTGTTCTGTTTTGATATCTAATATCTCTTACTGCGTATGAATATGTTGCTCTTCTGGGCAGATGAAATGATTAAAAAAAAATCATTTGCTCATTATATCTAGGGGGCATAGATTGAGACATACATAGGGAGCAATTTGGAAGGAATTAAAAGAATTTGAGAGTCAAATCAGGAAAGGAAAAAAAGTGAATAAAATGAGTCCTGAGCAGAAAGGGGGAAAAGTGACCAAAGATGAGGAATTTAACACTTGTAACTTAAGACAGAATCTTGAAGTTTATATTTCTGAAGACTGAATTTTTTAAATAATCTTTTTTTTAAATTGAGAAAGTAGACAAGGAATGTGATTTTTTAGAATTAGATAAAAAAATGATGCATAGTAAGAATATAATTTCCAAGGTCAAACTATGTACCAGTTTCTTATATATCCTTCCTCTATACATATAAATGCATAATTTGTGCATATACAGTGGTATATAGTCCTTTTGTTCATATTTCCAAACACATGGATTTTGCTTTTCCCTTTACTCATTTAAAAAAGTTTCTGATTGAAAGAAATACCATTGTTATGATATTTTGTATCATGTTATATAGTTCATGTGATATACTGTAACATTTAATTGGACTTCAACATGGTAGGCATGAGTTGTTACCCTACCCTTACTCAGATGAGGAAATGAACTGCAAAAAAGTAGAGGACTTAGCCAAGATCACTTAGCTAACAAGTGATAGGACTCGAATTCAGTGCTTTAAACTCCAGCACCAATCCTTTTCTCTTCTGCCTTCTAGAATATGTGCTTCTCGAGAGGACGTATCTGGCCTATCTTGTTCACTCCTTTACCTCCAACGTATTAGCAGTCAAGTGTATCAGCCAGGAGTGTGGACTCATCTGAAGGCTCCTCTAGGGAGGAATTTGCCTCTAAAGCTTCATGGTTGTTGTCAGGATCAGTGCATCTTGGGCTGTTGACCCGAGCCTTCTCTCGTTTCCGTACCATAGGCTCTGTAGGGCATCTCACAACAGGCATCAGAATAGACAAGTGAGATGACAAATGAGGGCCAGTAAGGCAAAAGCCAAAATTATTTTGTAACCTTATCTTTGACCTCTCATCACATTTACCATGTTCTGTTTGTTAAAAGCAAGTCATTCATTCCAACCCACGTCCAAAGGAAAGGAGATTACACAAGATATGAATTCAAGTAGGCAAGGATCATTGGGGGCCATTCTAGAAGCTATTGACCACATCCTCTTCCTTCAGTAACTTATATTTCCCTCTGCTTTATTTTTTTACCTTAGCACTTACATGATCTAGCATACCATGTATTTTTTAAAGTTGCCTGTTGTATTGTATTTCCCATATTAGAATGTCATCTCCTTGAGGACAGAGAGTTTGGGTTTTTTTTTCATTTCTGTTTCCTAAGTAATAGAAGATTTTTTTGGAACATGTTCAATGAGTAGTTGGTCAGTCAATAAGTGGAAGAATTTGAAATCATAAAGCAGCTCCATAGCTGATGAAACCCTTTGGTGATCTTCTCACTTGTCTCTCTCTTTTTGGCAGGTTGGTGATGAAATTTTAGAGATCAATGGTGAGACCACCAAAAACATGAAGCATTCTCGGGCTATAGAACTGATTAAGAATGGTGGCCGCAGAGTGCGTCTGTTTCTGAAGCGGGGAGACGGCTCAGTCCCAGAATATGGTGGGTCAAACTATGAAAACATTCCTTCCTTCCCTGGCATGACTCCATGAATTTGTCTCCAGAACTGCAGCAGGAAAGTCTTTTTGTTTTCCCTATTCACCAGTGTCTTACCAGCCTCTCGCACCATGTGATTATTTGCCTCGCTTGTTCTGAAATCTCTACACATTTCATCCTTTTGCTTGCTCACGTGGACTGGGGCATGGTCTAAGACGAGATCTTTATATAGCCCCCTTTCTGATAATCAGAGAGAACATTTTGTCTAGTCCGACCAAGAGCGAAGGAATGTTTGTTTGAACCGTGCCAAACCGTTTCTCAGATCCAATTGTTAGCACAAAATGACTCTACTCCTTTTAAGAAGCAGGAAAGCAGGTTTCCTGAGTGATAATGTTGAGGCACAATTTTTTTTTCTCCTCTCTCGTTTTTGATTACTTGATATCTTTATTTAAGAGGCATGAATTTTGGAGATGATTTGGGGGCCTTGCTCAGCATCAAGGAGGTGTATACAGTTCTTCTGCATCCCTCCCACTGGTCCCTACCCCAAATCAGACCACCTGAGCCCACAACTACAAAACAAACAAAACTGTTGAAACTTTAGCCATATGTTTTTAGATGATAAAGGATGAAATCAATTCCCAGTGCCCATCATGAGGGAAACACGTTACTATACCTTTCCTGTGAGGAAAGCCAACTTATGCATAGAGTTCCTTTGTCATATCTGTAGACATGATTTGACTAAACAGCAATGATCTTTACATAGCTTAGTGTTCTGATGGCGAAATATTGTATATTATAATAATTATGTCCTATTTGAGATTCTTGTTTAAAATTTAAAGGAAAAAAAAAAGCTATGCCCTAGATGTAGGGCTCTTCTTCCCAACCAAAGGTCTACAAAAGTTTCTATAGAAACTGTGATTGAATGGTCCCCATATACATCGGTCCCCTTTATTAGGGATTTATCTGTTATTGCCCTTTTTTCTGAAAGTCATTTGGCACAATTCCCAGTTGCATTTTGGACTTGATGAGATCCTTAATTCAGATGCAGCTCAAGGAGAATGAGAACTCCTTTGAAGGAGTCTCCCCAGATGTTGGACATCCATACAGGTGCAAAATAATAAGGGGCCCATGGCGGGGGAGGGGTGGGTATCTGACAAGGCCCCTTTAGACATGCCCAACCACAGGGGAAGTATTTTGACAACATTAAGATGCCACAACTGTGCACTGTACTAAACCTTGACTGTAGGTGTATCGATGCCACTGAAACTGTGTAACATTGTCTCCCTTTTCTGTCTTCCCTATGCTTCTGTTGGATGTGATCTTTCATTTGCGAGTCATCATCAATAACCTGTGTACCTTCTCAAAACCTATGTCTGTTGCACTGAGGATGAAAATCCAACACTAACCAATGTTCTTTGGGCTAAAAATAAAGATCATTTCAATACACCGTTTTTTTTTTTCCCAAAAGGGTTGAATGTGCCAGAGTTGTGCTACTGTAACGTCTCCATGTGTCATTGGGACTAAATTTCTCTAATTCTATTGATTAGAGTCACAAATGGGTTATAATATGTTAAGTTCCAATATTTTTCTGACTTGATTGGAACCTGCTTCTCTGTGAGGCTATTTTTGTAATGAGTTTTTTGTACTTAATTTAACTGCCGCGGTCTTGGGGGGCGGGGAGGGGGAGGGAGGAAACTTTGTTCTTTTGTTGTTTATTGTTAATGCTCTCCTATGCCAGCCTGTCATTGTTCCAGTTGTTTGAAAAAGAAAGAAAGTAAAAGAAAAAAAAGGATGCATCCATTGTCTGGGTTCTCTCACCTTATCCGGCTGTCTGAAAACGTCACTGTTCTGATTTTGGTCTCTGCAGCCTTATTTGAGTGTTGCCTTAGACTGTCTGACTGGACAAATAAACTCTCTTTACCCTATGTTAACAAATGCAGATTTTTTTTTCTTTCCTCTTTGTTATAGGGAATCTAAATGTTCAACTTTTTCTCTTTCTCTCTTTCTCTCTCTTCTCTGACTGTTCTTGGTGCTGGGCCCTCCCTTCTACAGCGATGATACCTCCTAATATCGCTGCATGTATGAGAAATGAAAAGCTCGGGGAGGCTTGCTTCTACCTTATGGGCCATAATCAAACTACGGTTTGTAGCTCAATCAATACTAGGTGTTTCTGTGCTGTGGCCTAATTTCCTCATTGCTTCTGCTTTAGCTCTGTTTTGATATGTTTGGCAATTCATTCTGAGCACCCTGCGTTCTTTGAATTGTAAGTACACCACTGACTCTGGAAGCCTTACTCTCCCTTCTCTTACATATAGGTGTAGAAAACCCCAAGGTTAGATTTAGGATGGTCACTGAAGCCCCTTCCCTCACCTAGATCTTAAAATGACTTCTTAAGCCTCTGTGTGTGTTATTTCTAGACATCTCCCCAGCATTCCAAAAGAACAAATCTCAGATCACAAAGCTCTCACCTAGAGAGATAAAACTGCTAGAACAGGAAGATGAGATTTCCTACTTAGTTATCTCTTGTCAAATGACAGTCCAGGGGCCAAATCTTGTTCACAGCCTGTTTATGAATTGATAAGTAAAGTTTTATTGGCACATAGCCATGCCCATTTCTTGTATGTGTTGTCTATGGCTGCTTTTGCCATATCGTGGCAGATGAACAGTTGTGACAAGCTATGTGGCATGCAAAAACCATAAATATTTTACTCTTTGGCTCTTTACAGAAAGAAGTTTACTGATTCCTGCTTTAGGCTATGTTCCTGTTTTTGTTAAAACTCACCCTAGGTTTTGGGAGATCATTTGTGAAAGATTAATTGCCTAATGTTGACCTTGTTGACTCATGAAAGATCCTTAAAGAGCACCCGTGATTTCTTAGTCTCTGTGACTGTGGCTCTGGTTTGTCCTCTATGCTGCAGCATGTCATATCTGGTGCCTAGCCTGGAATGGGAGAGTATGTATGACTTATGGGTTTAGGTATGACAAAGCTTGGAAAAGAACTCTCATAAATCCAGGATGCTATTTAATGTTTTTGCAGTGTCATTTCAGATAGTTTAACAATAAACAGGAGCCTTTATGGGGCTCCTTTGCTTTTTAATCTATAGATGTCTTAAGGTTGTAAAAAATTGCCCAGTGAATCCACACCTTAGATGTAATTATGGCTGCTTTTATAGCATCAAGAAAAGTGCCTCTGTGCCAACCCGATGTAATGTCAAACGTGCAGTTGACAGCCTCTCTTCCACTTCCTTTTATCTGTCAGATGACTCCACAGCTTAAAAACAGTTCCTTAAACATATGCAAAAATAAAGAAAATAGTTGGACAGCACTCACACAAGTAGAGAGAATGTTTAATGGACCCTCCCATAATGTCACATTTGCCTGTCCTCAACATCTGGCTGTGTTGCCTCTGTCATCACCAGCCTGGATTTTTTTTTTTCCCCCCTTAATGAAAGTATACTTTGCTTACAGTAACATTCATAAAGCCTGAGGGTCCAGAGCAGTGAATTTCTACCTCTCTATGCACCCATTTAATCCCCACTCAGATCAAAACATAGATTCTTTCCATTCCCTTACAAAGTTCCCTCATGCCCCTCCAGTTCAACAGCCCAGATTTTTGTAAGCAAATTAAAACGATCTTTAAACAAAGGAATATTTTCTGTCATGGGGTGGAGGGAGATGTCAGGGAGGAAGGGTGATGGCTGGGGAAAGAAAGAACAGGAGATACTAAGGGGGAAGGCCATTTTGATACTTCTAGACAGATTACTTGGGTTATTCCTTTAAAGACTAAATTCGTGACTGATATTACAAGTTGAATGATCTATATGAGTATAAAGATAGTAGGCTAGCTGCCAAAAGCCACAAATACCAGTTTTTAACCCTGGCTAGTGGCAGTTATACTTTAAGAGTCAGTTTGGCTTTGATTCTGACTGCTTTTAACAGTTGTTTGTTTGTTGTGACTAATGGGGTCTCAAGAGGGCGGGTGGGGACAGGAGCCAAGGTCCTTGATACCAAACTGTTACTCTCGTTTCTCTTCCTGGCAGACCCCAGCAGCGACGGGAACGGCCCCCCCACCGGTCCACAAGGTGTTCCGGAAATGAGGGCCGGGCCCCCCGACCACCGACAGCATCCATCATTGGAGTCCAGTTTCCCACCCGATCTTCACAAATCATCACCACATGGGGAAAAGCGGGCACACGTGAGAGATCCCAGAGGCAGCAGAGAGCACAGCAGACAACCCAATGAACATCACACATGGAACGGAACTTCTAGAAAACCCGACAGTGGGGCTTGCCGACCCAAGGACCGGGCACCCGAGGGACGAAGAGACGCCCAACCCGAGCGGATGGTGACCAATGGCCCCAAGAGGAGGTCTCCGGAGAAGCGGAGGGAAGGCACGCGCAGCGCTGACAACACTTTGGAGAGAAGGGAGAAGCAGGAGAAGAGGAAGGAGGTTTCCCCGGAGAGGAGGCGAGAGCGGTCCCCGACCCGCCGGAGGGACGGCTCTCCAGGCCGGCGGCGGCGGTCTCTGGAGAGACTCTTGGATCAGAGAAGATCGCCCGAGCGCAAGAGAGGAAGCTCGCCCGAAAGGAGAGCCAAATCCACCGACCGGAGGCGGACCAAGTCCCCAGAGCGGAGGAGAGAGCGGTCCCTGGAGAAAAGAAACAAAGAGGACAGAGGCAGCCACCGGGAGAGGGACGAGCCGAGTCTAAGACAGGACGCCAGCCGGAGTTGCAGACATCCCCCGGAGCAGCGGAGAAGACCTTACAAAGAATGCAGCACCGACCTCAGTATCTGAGAGCCTGCGGCACATTTCCAGCCTTTACCATGTCAAAGGTTCGAAGAAGAAGCTCACAAACCTGAAATCATTTAGTTTCTTACCCAATGAAGCATCTGACGTCAGCCTGATGATCCTCTGACTAGCGACATTTGATGCATTTGAAATCTTATAAGAAAAAAATATATATATGAAAAGTGTTGTGCCTGATGTATCATATTAAAGAAAGTATTTTTAAATGCATACTTTTTTGGGAAATTATTTGCTAAATGCTTCCCCCAAAGGGATATAAATTTTGTTTCTACATAAACTGTAGAATTGTTAAGAATTGTTCCCTTTTGGGGGGGGGGTGATCTTTTTCTCTCCTGGTTAAGTGGGGCTGTTGATCATTATCTCTAAGGAAAATTATTGATCAAATTTAATTAATTTGATGGAGACTGTTATGTACTGATGTAGTGCTGTAGTTTAGTTAAGAGTTTTGGGGGTTTTTTTGTTTGTTTGTTTGTTTTTGATAAAAAAAAAAAGCAAAAAGGCAAAAGTTATATTTGTAAAAGCTGAGGACTCTTTGGAATGAATGAGGATTGCTGATGATCCTAAAGTTAGGCAAACTGTATGAAGAGACTACTGTTGCAAATGAAGGATATTTATAGCTAAAGGACACAGCACAAAGCACAAAGAAATATTATGTTCTCAAGTTATTGTCCGTTCAGAAAGCAGTTTGTACTCTCCCTGGCTATAGAAAGGTGCAGAGAGGAGAAGTTTGGTCACCATTACCTAAATGCAGCCCAAGCACAGATGTTCAGATTCATTAGCATCACCAACATTGAATGACAATCTCATTAAGGCAGTGCCGTGAAAGTTTTTCTCAACTACTAGAAGGAATGCACAGCAAACACCTTTGGTGTTGTCTTGCCTGATTTGAGACTGGATAGTAGACGGCATGGGAGACAACGTGCCGGTGTGAGGAGCCCTAAGAATCACTAGTACAGAAAGTTGTTTCCCCTTTTTATCATGAGCCCTTTGCCAAATTGGGGAGGAGGGAGTAAACCTTGGTAGAAGGAACTTCTCTGTTGATATTTAAAGAAATGAGGGTTGGGCATGCTCATTCTTAGAAATGCCAGTTTTCTTTGGAACCATAATAAAAATCTCGAAAATGGTTGAGAGAGAAGGATTCAATTTCATTGGTTCTAGATCTGGTTGACAAACATCTGCACTTAAGACCCTGTCCTTTGAATCTTTGGACAGAACAAACTATAGAAATTTTTCTTTAATAGAAGACATTCTTTTGCTATCTCACAGGAGGTTTGGTTGGGTCGGCTATAGCCCCAGGTTGTGGTTGAAATGAATTACTGCCTAGCTGAGCCAAAACCTTTGCTTGTACCTGTTGGACCACTGCAACAAATCGCTGCTTATGATGCATTGCGTATTTCCGTAGTACTGTTTTGCATTTTCCATACAGACACAAAACTTTGCAAGTCAATCACTGTTGTTCTCATGGTACTGTTTAAAAAAAAAAAAAGGATAAAGAAAAAAAAATGGAGAAAACCAGCCAATTGTGTACAGAGTTAAAAATTGTAATTAATAGAGCCTGTTTTAAAAACAAACAACTGTTGCCTTTTTTTCTTGTATAAAAGAGAATTTATGACAAAAAAATTAGCTGTGAGGAATGTGACATGTGTTTATATTTCTGAATATGGAACAAATTGATTCATTGGGATATATTTTACTGTAAACTAAATCAGGTATGTAAAGCTGTTTTAAAAATGGGAGACTATATAAGTAATTCTCTAAAGCTTTAGTTGATTTGAGTATCATCATTTCCTCCATGGTGAGCCTGCTTGTGAATTATTAAGCACTTGTTTGCATTTCTGTTCTTCATTCATTTCTTGCGGTGTGCTGTGGACTTGATGCTCTTTCTGTATTGATAAAAAGCAGTATGTGGGCCAATCTTTTTATAAAACACTATGCATATATAAATATTACATTGTTCATAGCTTTATTTGACTTATGGGTTTATACCACATTACAATGAGTAGCTGTCCTTCTGTGGATATTTCCTGGAACAGACACAATGTACATTCTGTAGCTAAAAAAGAGGGAAAAGTCTGAGACTGCTATTTTTATCTTCAGAGTTTTCCATACAGAGCATACATTGAGCTATAGAAATATGGTGAGGGAGAACACAACTGAATAATGATGTTCTTTTTTCATCAATTTCCTAAGAGCCAACTGGGGATTTTATTCCTAAGGCTCCACTGCTAGGAATTCTCCCACTTATTCTAGCCAAATCCATGATGTTAAATGATCGATGCTCTCATTGTGGTCCAGAGTTTTAAATAAATGAAATCAAGAGGTGGATTTTTGGAGTGGATCCTGAAGTTAACATCTCAGTGTCTTTCTTGTTGTCAGAGATGTTTGACATGTTAAACTCTATGTGCTACCCACCTGGGCTTGGCTTTATCCGTGAAGACTTTTAGCGTGGCAGTGTCTGAGTTTCATACTTTGAAAATATCGTACTGTACAGGGCCTATACACTAAGCAGAAAGATAGTTTTCTCTGAACTACTGTAACCTTAAATTGGAGACTGATTCTTTTGAGCCTACTTTCCCTAGTTCCCCACTTCATGTAAATGTCTTGATGAGAGATGATATGAATGAATATTTTGTATGATTAAATCAAACCCTTTAGGAACTCCCCTCCCACCCATGAGACAGTTGATGCCTGAAAGAATGTTGTGGGGAGGACTTAACACCCTACTTGTATTTTTTAAGTTTCTTTTGTGAAAGATTTTTTAATGCATTTTTACTGTAAAAATACATGGAAATGTATGCATTCCATAACCACGATTGCTTCTGGATTGATATCTTTGTCTCTGTGTTGTCTCAAATGTATCAGGGTCATGTAACCAAGTAAGAGTGTCTGCCTCCCAGTGCAATGAACTGTCATACCATTCTGTTGAAAGGGAAGAGATGATGGTCTTTCAGTAGTATAGTGCCTTGCTACTCAAAATCCGGTCTATAGAGCAACTGCCACCTCATCATTGGAGAGCATATTAGAAATGCAAAGTTTCAAGCCCCACTCTTGACCTACTGAGTCAGAATGTGCCTTTAACAAGATCCCCATGTAATATAAATGCACATGAAAGTTTGAGCTGCATGGTATTGCATGGAACCCTGGTGATAAAGCACAACCTGCTAAGCCAAGAATTTCCTTGTCTCCTAATGGTGTAATGTTGGGCCAGTTCCTTAACCTCTTTTAAAGAATCAGTTTCCTCACCTTTGAAGGGGCCGATGTCATAGAGTTGGTGAAAGGAAATGCAAAGTGATTAGCACACCTCTGACAATCAGAGAAATCCTCAGTAAATAACACTGAACTTTTTTTTAAGGAGGATTTTCTGCATTCCAATCAGTATTCTACTCCTTTTTATTGTCCTGGTTTATTTTCCAATCAAAACGAAGAAGTATTTTCTCTATTAAAATGGAGAAGGCCTTCTATTTTAATTATAAAGTTACCAAACATGTGGTTCATACTACCTCACAAGTATAAAAATTACAGTGACCAGTGTTTTAAAATAGGAGTCCAGAATACAATGCTGTTAAACTTAAGATGAAAATAGCCTCAAAACTTATCTTTTGGTGATAGAGATGTATGTGAAGTTAGACATACTTTTAACTCAATGAAAAGGCTAACCAGTCAGTGAGTGACTCTGCATGTATTCTGGTTGATGATGTAGTTTGTAATCCTTTCCAAGTTCCTTACAGTTTTTGGATTGTTGCTTCATACAACTTAGTAGTTAGGATTTACCTACAGAACCTGAGTTCCTAAGCACTCAAAAAGTATCGTGTGTGATAGTATATGACTTTATTTTGTCACCAACATGGTGATTGTAGACACTGCTCACTTCCCAAAACTCTCTTTTGCTAAAGATGGTATCTAGATTGGTCCCTGGCTTAACTGACAATGGGAAACTATTTGTGAAACCCTTACATTGCACACGTTCTTTGCCTGTCATAAATGGTCACACCACAAAGAAGGTACTGAGGGTGAATTAGAGTTCTCAGGATTTTTCCTTCTGGGGGGCCAGTGTGAGACCACCTCACGTGGTCTGCATCAATTGTGAAAGGCCCTTCCGAGTTCTTCCAGGAGACTTTTCTTATTAACATCGTCAGTATGGGGGTATTCAGCACAATAAGATGCTAGTGCTTTTGCAGTATGTGTAATTACAAACTTTTAACAAAGCTGGCCCCTTCCTACAGTTATTTGTTTTTCTTTTTCTTTTTGCAGGAGTGGGCCTTCTGTGAAAATGTTTCAACAAGTTTCACCCAGTGATGTCTTTAATCATTGTGCTCATTGTCAGGGGAAGGAGTGATGTGGTTTTACTTCTCCACACCACACAAGACATCAGGTGTTCACTCGAGCCAAAGGGCAAGGCCTTTTTGAAAGCACATAGATCTCAGCAAGGTGGTGGAACAGCACAACTCAGATTGGGACTTGAACCCACTGTGTTTGAAGTGAGATCACATACCTGGCCTCAGAACTTTATAAAACTCAGATTCTTTGTGTCTCATTGCAGAAAGAATCAGTGGGAGACAAAGTCATAGGTAAGAGTGGACTTCTTCAGAGCAATACACATTCCACAGACAGAACGCAGTCTTTCTCAAAAGGCAAGAGAGACCCTAAGGCACAGTGATCTCAGAAAGTGAGAGCAGCCAAGGGTGAAACACACACTACAGTGTGGAGTGTGGGCAGTCTCCGTAGGTGAGAGACCCAGAAATACGGGGTGGTTAGTTTTTACGGCCTGGACAATTTTTTTTGGCCATGTCCTATGGGCTTCCCAGGTTGCACTCGCACTACCTGTCAATGCAGGAGACATGCAATGTAAGAGATGCATGTTCAGTCCGTGGGTCCAGAAGATCCCCTGGAGAAGGGCATGGCAACCCACTCCAGTATTCTTGCCTGGAGGATTCCAAGGACAGTGGAACCTGGCAGACTGCAGTCCACAGGGTCGCACAGAGTCAGACGAGTGAAGCAACTTAGCGTGCACACAGGCACAGGCCACGGCAGTGAAAGTGCACTAACCACTAGACTGCCAGAAAATTCCCGGGGGTGGGTAATTTCATACGCTAATGAGCGGCAGGATTATTCCATCTATTTGAGCGGGGTGGTGCTGGGAAGGGCTGGAATTTCTAGGAACTGTCATGGTGCCGGTGGGCGTGTCATTGAGCTAATTATTATAATGAGTGAATAACGAGGCGCAAGGCACACTGGGCGGTGAGGCTTCCGCCATCTTGGATCTAGGCAGTTCTACCCAGTTAAGCAGTGTCCTCTGGCTTCAGTTGTACGCTGGCCGCTTGCCTCCACTTTTTCTGGTATTAACAGTAAATACTGGAGTTTTCCATGTGACTGCTACCTTTCCACCTAACTGATAAGTGTGCATTGTCATGTTAAGGGATAATAACTCGGTCTGCACAGCAGGGCCCTCTAAATGCCACACCATACTGGTAAGCACTGACATTTCAAGTATATTTATCTCTCAGGAAAGAAATTCCCTATGATCACCTAGGATCCTACAGGTGAAGGGAAAAGAGCTCAAAACGGCTGCTAATTCCTACATGTGTCATAGTCAAGGCTGTGACACAGTCATTCTTTCAACACATTGAGGACCACTTTGGGCCAGGTATAGCCTGGGACTAGCAACACCTGCTCCTGGTCTTGAACACATATAGTTTAGTGGGGGAAAGTGAATGGTCAAATACTTATAAACTCCATTTCAAGCAGAAGCACAGGGTATTGTGAGAGAAAGTAATCGGGTTTTAGGCAGACTGAGGAAGGTTATGATTGCATAAGGAAGAGGGGTTAACTGGCCAAAGAGGGAGAGAACATGGTTCAAAATGGAAAAGAGCGCTTTGAAGGGCCGTCGGGCCGGGAGGGTGGTGGTTTTGAATTTTAGACTTCGCTGTAATAAGTGACCACTGGAGGGTGTAACCGGACTCCGCCCGACCCCCACCTCCACCCCCACCCTATCCTCCCCAACCCCTCCACAAGCTGTATGTGTGCTGGGGGAGGGGCTGGTGACCAGCTCAGGTTTGAACTTAACAAAGATGGCCTTGGATCTGCACAGAGAGCAGATGAGAGGAGGGTAGAGGTGAACCTCCTAAAGCACTAGTTCACATCCAGAGAGCATCGCTTATCGTAAAACAGCATCCTGGTTAAGACAGGAGTTCTCTTAACTGAAAAGTCCCCAGGCCCATGTTTATCATCCTCTTGTGAGGAGAATTCATTTCCTTTCCAGCCTAATCCTTCTACCCCCTACCCCCTACCCCACCGCCTTCACTAGACCTTTGTTAAGACCTGCAGAACACTCTGTACCTGGTTTCTTTCTTTTTTTTTTTTAACTAGATGATTTTGTACTTTATGTATTTATTTATTTTTGGATGTGCTGAGTCCTTGTTGCTGTGCAAGGGCTTTCTTTGGTTGCCATGAGTGGGGGCAGCTCTCTGTGGAGCTTCAGCTCTAGAGCATGGGCTCCAGGGTTGTGGTGCACAGGCTTAGTTGCTCCATGGCTCATGGAATCTCACCAGACCAGGGATCAAAACCAGATCCCCTACACTGGCAGGTGGACTGTTAACCGCTGACCAACGGTAAAATCCTATATCCTGTTTCTTGCATTAAAGTCAGTCATTCACTATTCTATCTGGTTTTCTTCAAGTTTCTTCTCACCTCACTACCTTTTTTATTTTTTTCAGCTTCTGATTTAAAACCTTGTAATCCTGGTTTTTTTTTTTTTTTTTTTGAGATCATCTGTAATACGTCTTTCTCAAGGTATAGAAGCCCAGTTGAGTATTACCCCATCTTTGTTAAACATCCCCATATTTATATTCAGAAAGGAACTGCTCCTAGAATATCACACTTAGAAAAGTAGTGTGTTTGGGTGTTTATTTTTTCGGCCGTGTCACATGGCATATGGGACCTGAGAACCTGAACTCCATGCAGTAGAAGCGTGGAGTCCTAACTGCTATACTGCCAGGCAATTCCCAGCGGTGAATTTTTTTTTTTTTAACTTTACAAACTAACTCATTCTTAAAACATTCAAGTGTGTCAGGAGAGTGTAAAATAAAATGTGACATTGTTCCTTACTATCTGTCAATCCCAATCCTGAGAAATTATTATTATTAACACAGTAGTTTATGACATTTATGATCTTTTTCTACATAAGTGTGTGTGTGTATAGATATATATGTATATATATATATACACTTTGGGAGTTTGATTTTATACAACACAAATGGGTCATTGGGACTTCCCTGGTGGTCCAGTGGTTAAGAATCAATCTTACGACGCAGAAGATGTGGGTTCAGTCCCTGGTTGGGGAACTAAGATCTCACACGCCCGAGGGGGTGGAAGGTACCTAAACCAAACTGATATATGTATCAGTTCAGTTCAGTCACTCAGTCATGTCCGACTCTTCAATCTCATAGACTGCAGCACACCAGGCTTCCCTGTCCATCATCAACTCTCGGAGCTTACTCAAACTCATGTCCATTGAGTCAGAGATGCCACCCAACCCTCTCATCCTCTGTCGTCCCCTTCTCCTCCCACCTTCGATCTTTCCCAGCATCAGGATCTTTCCCAGCGAGTCAGTTCTTCACATCAGGTGACCAAAGTTTTGGGAGTTTCAGCTTCAGCCTCAGTCCTTCCAATGAATATTCAGGACTGATTTCCTTCAGGATGAACTGGTTGGACCTTCTTGCAGTCCAAGGGACTCTCAAGAGTCTTCTCCAACACCACAGTTCAAAAGCATCAATTCTTCAGCACTCAGCTTTCTTTATAGTCCAACTCTCATATCCGTACATGACTACTAGAAAAACCATAGCTTTAACTAGACAGACCTTTGTTGGCAAAGTAATCTCTCTGCTTTTAAATATACTGTCTAGGTTGGTCATAGCTCTTCTTCAAAGGAGTAAATGTCTTTTAATTTCATGGCTACAGTCACCATCTGCAGTGATTTTGGCGCCCAAAAACATAAAGTCTCTCACGTTTTCCATTGTTTCCCCATCTATCTGCAATGAAGTGATGGGACCAGATGCCATGATCTTAGTTTTCTGAATGTTGAGTTTTAAGTCACCTCTTTCACTCTCCTCTTTCACTTTCATCAAGAGGCTCTTTGGTTCTTCACTTTCTGCCATAAGGATGGTGTCATCTGCATATCTGAGGTTGTTGGTATTTCTCCCAGCAGTCTTGATTCCAGTTTGTGCTTCATCCAGCCTGACATTTCTCATTATGTACTCTGCATATAAGTTAAATAAGCAGAGTGGCAATATACAGCCTTGACATACTTCTTTCCTGATTTGGAACCAGTCTCTTGTTCCATGTACAGTTCTAACTGTTGCTTCTTGACTGCGTATGTATATATATACATACACATAATTAGATATATATATAATACATATATCTGTCCTTCATCCCAAGTTACTGCAATAGCTTCCTTCTTGCTTTTCTTGCCCACCTACAGACTCTTCTCCACACAGCAAATCTTTCAAAATCCCAAGTGAAGGATCAGAGTCCTTACAGCAGACTCTAAAGCCCTGTGTGACCCAGCCTTTCCTTCTCCCCTGATGCTCCCTCTCCAGTTCTGCTCCACCCACACTCCAGGCATGCTCCCAGCCTCACTTACTGCCTTTGCTCTAGCTAGTCCATCTGGAAAGCTCTTTCCCCAAGTATTCACAATGGACTCACTCACTTCATTCAGATCTGCTCAAATCTCCCCCTTCCAATGGGGCTTATCCTGACCACTTCCGTTTACAACTTAATTCCCTTTCTTAGTTCTCTTTTCCCCTCCCTGGCACTTATCAGCTTCTAACATGCTGTACACTGTATGTATTTATTATCTTTATTGTTTATCACCTGTCTCTCTCCTTTAGAAACTGGGTTGACTTTATGTATGTGCAGTCCTGCACATCCGTGGATCCCATACTTGATTTAATGCTCTGCCATCACCATCTTGAAATTTAGTAATTCTTGAGCAAGAAGCAGCACATTTGCAGTTTGCACTGAGCCCTGCAAATGATGTAGCTTGCCTTGTATAGAATACAAGATTCACAAGATCTTGGTGCTGAATGCTGATATATTTCAAGTTCCCATGATAGGATCATATTTATAGTTGATGCACATAATATTTGCTCAGTAAGTAGAAGTATTATATTTCTTAGTTTTTTAATATTCTGAAATTGAACATTTACTTAACTAGTTGAGTTACAAAAACATGCTGCTGCGAACAACCTTATACAAAAACTCAGTACTCTTGAGTGGTTTGAACACTTTTAAAGGCATAAATTGTGAGTGCTAGTTCTTTTTTATTTCTGATAATACTAGTATTGTTGAGACTTTGCCTGCTTGCATTGGAAATAGCTGTCTTGAGCAAAGTGCTTGTAGACTGGAGACCTATATCTCATCAGGGAGAGTTACCAAACACAATAACCACTTACCACCACTAAACCACCAGTTCATAGCCTTGGATACACATGGAAATCACCCAGGACCATTAAAAATGCCTGGACCCACCCTCAGAGATCCTGGCATAATTAGTCTGGGGGGTGACCTGGCTTTTCTTAAGGTCCCAGAGGATTCTAATTGGCTGCAGTTGCATTCTTCATTTACTTTAACCTCATAGACTGTGTGGGATTGAATAGGCCTGTTTTACTTCTTTCTGCTTTATAGTATCTACTATTGTCGTTTTTAGTTTGCAATATAGCAACAGCTCAAAGGAATCATGGTTAGATAATATTTTTCCAAAGTAAACTAATGACCTATACAGTCCATGTAATTCTCTAAACCAGAATACTGGAGTGGTTTGCCTTTCTCTTCTCCAGGGGATCTGCCCAACCCAGGGATCAAACCCAGGTCTCCCGCATTGCAGACAGATTCTTTACCAGTTGAGCCACAAGGGAAGCCCAAAGTAAACTGAAATAATGCCTTTCAATTCCAAGAAGTTATTAGTCAAATAAAAGATAATAAGTGTATATATTTCCATTGTGAGTTCTGTTTAATATTCCTGCCACTGCTAAACTTATTCATTAGTAAGGATAATGAAGAGACATCTACATCCTCAGCAAGAAGAGATATGAACACTATCATTTAAACCAAAATTTAGCTGGTGTACTTTCACTTAAATTAGTTTGAGAATTATTTTAATGATCTTACAAAATGGAACAATACAATGCAATGCTAAGTCACTTCAGTTGTGTCCGACTCTGTGCTACCCTCTGGACTGTAACCCACTAGGCTCCTCTGTCCATGGGATTCTCCAGGCAAGAGCACTGGAGTAGGTTGCCATGCCCTTCTCCAGGGGATCTTCCCAACCCAGGGATCAAATCAGCTTCTCTTACACCTAACCTGCATAGGCAGGTGGGTTCTTTACCTCTAGCACCACCTGGGAATCCCATGAAATGGGACTTGTGGTATGTTAAATAAAACCTAATGAAATAAAGAGAATACTGAATAAATAACAATTAGCAATCATGACAATGAACAATTGTTTTCTAGCAAGTTCTTCCAAAGTATATATGATTCTTCTTTCCTCAGCCCCCTACACAGCTATTGTACTTTTAGCAAACAATTTTGGGGCTGAAAAGTAATTATTCCGTGGCTGAATAAGGGGAATGTAACATTCCTATGGCGAAAACAACATCTGTACTTTAAAATCCAAGGGGTATAAAATTCTTGGGAAAACAGTGCTGGGAATAAGTGCCATTTACATAGATTAACATAAAAGACTAACATGGCTATTGGTGTGGGATCCACCATTGAGATGACCAGCCCTAACTCTGGACCAAAGGGAAATATATTTGAAATAGTCATCGTGTCTAGACGGAGGCAGGATACATCTTCATCGACTGATGAATGTGACAATACAAGTGAAAATTTCATGTCTATCCAACCCCTCAACTTGATAGCCCTCCCTATAGTCACCCTTTATGTAAGGAATTTTATCACGCAAATTCTCCATTTATCCTTGGAATAATAACTTAGTTGACTTTAGCTCCTCCCATTGTCGCCTGAAAATAGAGCTTTGTTCAAAGCAGTCTGTTAGCAAGTATGTAGTGACGATTGTTTTCCAGGCACAGTGCTCATTGTCAAAGGCAAGAAAAATCCCAACCTTCTTGAAGTTTAGAGTCTGGCAGGGTGGACGGACATTGAATGATGAACTTAAATTGTGGTAAGAGCTATAGATGTGGATGAAGTGCGCATGACTGTCTGTAAGAAGGCAACTTACTCTAGACAGTGCAAAGAAAGACAAAGAGGAAGAAGGGCTTGCCACAGAGAAAGGAGACCTGGGCAGAGGCCTCGTGGCAGAGCGAGTGCAGCTTGTTCCAGGAGTGAATCCAAAGACCCACGGGACTAGAAATCTAGGCAACAAGAGCGGAAGAGGGAGAAGCAAGACTTGGAATGTGTCTGTAAGCCATAGGGAGAGAGACCTACTCCTACTGGGTGAGAAAAGAGAGCACAAAGGAGCAATTAACAAGGGATCAAGTGATTCCCCCATCAGTAAAATGTCACACACACACACGCGCGCGCAGTGAGAACAGAGGACATTTGACATATCTATAATCCTGAAATCTGCTAGAGTAACCACAAATATTTGAAGAAAAATCATGTATTAATCTCCTTTTAACAAAGAAACAAATATTGTGTGTATTCTTGCTATAAAAACCAACCTTTGAGTTATAGAAAATGTACTTAAGTTGGGTGTACCTTTGCCGTTGGTGACTTTTTTGTTTGTTTTAAACCAGGTAGGTCTTATTGGAAATGTTTAACAGGGAAACATTTCTTGCAGATAGATGGGAAAAATTTTTCTGCAAGGTTACAAACTCTGTGAAATCACCCAGTCTGATTTATGATGTCTTTCCCTCTCAACCTGTTTCAGTTTTATTTTAGAAATCTATTTCATGGGGGGTTATTTTTATTACTTGGATGTATTATGTTTGGATGGCTCTTGTTTCAGTCTTTCTTGCTAAACATTTGTTTTCTTTCTCTTCCTGACTTCCACTGATACGAACTGAATAAGAAATTACAAAGGTGCATGCCTGGAGAATGAAAATGTTTTAATTGTACCCCATATTAGTGAACTTTAATTTGGATTTGAGGAAGAGTTAGTTCCTCTGTGCCCCTCCCCACCCCCCATGATGGCATGAACAGTGACATTCAAAGATTGGCAAGAGATCTGCTCCATACATAGGATTTAGACCAAAAAGGATTCCCTATTCTCTTGCTGTTTTTTAATACTGTTAGAAAGAGCCAGATGTGAGCATCACTGAGACTATGACTCAGGCTTTGAAAATACTACAAGAACCGATGAGACAAAAACCTTAACTTATTTGTTTTGTGACACAGATAATAGATACTACATTAGCTTTGTTTAAAAATAATCCAAATAGTGTAAAATAAAAGACTCTGTTGACCCCACCCTCAATTCCAGTCATACCCCGCAGCTAGTCACTATTATCATGTCAGGTCTGTCCATTCAGACACATCACTGTACTTAAGTAAATGTGTGTGTGTGTATATATACACACACACACATATATATATACATAGATAGTTTTTGTCTGTGGGATTCTAACATAAGTACATGATAATATACATATTGCTTGGCAGTGTTATTTGTTTTTTCTCACATAATATATCTTGTAGATCTTACCAGTTTAGTTAGTGTTCTCACACTTTTTTTTCTTGTTTTTTAAACTGCTGAATAGTATTCTGTAGTCTACTAGTCTGCTCATGCGGCTGTAACAGAACACCATAGATTCAGTGATTTAGACAACAGCAGTTTATTTTCTCATCTTTTTCTAGACTAGAAGTCCAGAATTAAACTCCTTGGATTGGTTCCTGGTGACTGCCCTTCCTGGCTTATGGATGGTTGTCTTCTGTTTTTGTTCTCATGTTGTCTTTTCTCTGGGCAGAAGCCCTGCTGCTGTCTTTCCCTCCTCTTGTAAGGAGACTAATCCTTTCTGATTAGGGCCCACCCTTATGACCTCATTTAAGCTTAGTTACCATCCTTAAAGACTATCTCCACAGTCACACAGGGATTAGAGCTTCAACATAAGAATTTCAAGGAAACATAATTCAGCCCATAGCATTTATATGGATGTATTATACTTTCTTTAATCTCTTTAACTGTATCTGCCATGTAGAAATTCCTTTACATTTTTTGAAGTTTCACTACAGCATGATTTTGTCCTCTTAATCTAAAAGAGACTGAGATTTCCTTCGCTTCTGGGGGTATGGAAGTCAAGAGAGAGAGGGAATAGAGATGGGGAGGGATAGGAAGTAAGAGATTGATTTCTAAAAGGCTGATTCCCCAATTACTCATTCTCACTTTGCCCACGAAATTTTCAGCTTCTTCTCTCCCTGTGAAGAAAGTGGGAGAATTTGGCATTTGAGGATGCAAAGTTGGAGGAGGCAGGCAAGGCCAGAAATGTCCTGTGTGGGCTACATACCTTCTATAAAAATTAGCATTGCCAGTGGGAAACCTCGGAGGACCAAAAAAAGCTCCAGGCTACAGGCAGACACCCCCAGCTTGGTTCCCAGCCACTATTCAGACAGGTTGTCCAGGGGGATTTGCATCCAGTTACCAAAGGCTGCATTCACTATTCTGTGCATCTTCTGGAACCCTCCGCATACATCCACAACTAAGTCCCTTGATGCATGGGAAAATCTGGAATTCTCTGTTCATTTAGTTGAAAGAGTAATAACCTCAACTAAAGTAATATCTTTAGTTGAAAGATAAAGAAAATTTATTTTTTCTGGTAAATCTACCAGGGCCCTCTGGAGGTGAGCACTACTGGAGAGAAATACTTTGACCTCTTGCTTAAGACAGTGGTTCTCAATTTTGCCCCCAGGGCACAGTTAGCAGCATCTGGAGACACTTTCATTATCATAACTAGGGGAGGGGGAAGGGTGCTGGCTACTGCATTTAGTGAGTAGAGGCCAGGGTTGCTGTTGAACATTCTCCAAAGTACAGGACAGGAACAGTGAATTATCTAGCCTCCAGTGTCAGTAGTGCAAAGGTTGAGAAAAACTGGTTTAACCCAAATGATAGAAATTTGCTGGGGACTTGCACCTGGGGACTTGCATCTTTTTTTGTTGAAGTCTAGTTGATTTACAGTGTTGTGTCAGTTTCAGGTATACAGCGAAGTGATTCTGTTTTGTATATATAAATGTATATGTATATTTTTTTTTATTATGTTATACTGCATAGGTTATTGCAAGGTACTGAATATAGTTCCCTGTGCTATGCAGTAGGTCCTTGTTGTTTATCTCTTTTATATATAGTAGTGTATATCTGTTAATCCCAAACTCCTAATTTATCCCTTCTCCCCCTTCCCCCTTTGGGGACCTTAAGTTTGTTTTCTGTATGTGAGTCTGTTTCTGCATTGTAAATAAATTCATTTGCACTAACTTTTAGATTCCTCATGTAAGTGATATCATATAATATTTGTCTTTGACTTACGTCACTTAGTATGATAATCTCTGGCTGCATCCATTTTGCTGCAAATGACATTATTTCATTGCTTTTTAATGGCTGAGTAATACTCCATTGTGTGTGTGTGTGTGTGTGTGTGTGTGTGTGTGTGTGTGTGTGTGTGTGTGTATACCGTAATTTCTTTATTCATTCTTTTTTTTTTTTTCATTAATCTCTTGATGGACACTTAGGTTGCTTCCATTTCTTGGCTTTTTTTGAATAGTCTTGCTGTGAATATTGGGATGCATGTATCTTTCTGAATTACAGTTTTCATTTTCTCTGGATATATGCCCAAGAGGGAGATTACAGGATCATACAGTAATTCCATTTTTAGTTTTTAAGAAACCTCCATGATATTTTTCATAATGCTTGCACTAATTTACATTTCCACCAGTGTAGGAGGGTTCCCTTTTCTCCACACTCTCTCCAGATTCATTATTTGTAGAATTTTTTATGATGGCCAGTCTGATCCAGTGTGAGATGATACCTCATTGTAGTTTTGATTTATATTTCTCTAGTGTTAACTTTTTCATGTGCCTATTGGCCATTTGTATGTCTTCTTTGGAGAAATATGTTGAGGTCTTCTGCCATTTTTTGAATAGATTGTTGGGGTTTTTTTGATATTGAGCTGAATGAGCTGTTTATATATTTTGGAAATTAAATCTTTGTCAGTTATATTGTTTGAAAATATTTTCTCCAGTTTGTAGACTGTCTTTTTGTTTTGTTTATGGTGTCCTCTACTGTGCAAAGTCTTACGTGTGATTGGGTCTCATTTGTTTATTTTTGCTTTTATTTCTATTGTTTTGGTAGACTGACCTAAGAGAATATATTTATGTTTAAAGAATGTATTGCTTGTGTTCTCTTCTAGGGTTTTTATGGTATCATGTCTTATATTTAAGTCTTTAAGCCATTTTGAGTTTATGTTTGTACATGGTGTGAAGGAGTGTTTTAACGTCAGCGATTTATATGTGGCTGACCAGATTTCCCAAAACCACTTTGTGAAGAGATTCACTTTCCTCCATTGTGTATTCTTGCCTCCTTTGTTGAACATTAATCAGCCATCTGTGTGGGGTATTATTTCTGTCCTCTCTTTTCTGTTCGTCTGATCTATGTCTGCTTTTGCAGCAATACCACACTCTTGCGGTTACTGTAGTTTGTAGTATTGCCTGAAATCAGAAAAGGTTATGCCTTCAGCTTTGTTCTTTTTCCTCAGGATTGCTTTGGCAATTCTGGGTCTTTTGTGATTCAATATATATTTTAGGATTATTTGTTCCAATTCTATGAAAAATGTCATGAGTAATTTGATAGAGATCTCATTAAATCTGTAGCTGTTTTGAGTTGTATGGCCATTTTAACTCTATTATTCCAATTCAAGAGCACGGAATATCTTTCCATTTCTCTGAATCATCTTCAGTTTCCTTCAACAATGTTTTATAGTTCTTAGCATATAAATCACCTCCTCCTTGGTCAGGTTACTTCCAGGGTTTGGGGGATTTTTTAAAATTTTAATGCAATTCTGAGTGGGATTTTTAAAAACTGTCAGTGTAAAGAAATGCACCAGATTTCTGCATATTAATCTTGTATCCTGCTACTATGCTGAATTCATTCATCAGTTCTAATAGTTTTTGTGTGGAGTCTTTAGGGTTCTCTATAGAGTATCATTTCATCTGCTTACAATGTCAATTTAACCATTTCCAGGGATTCTCTGGTGGCTCAGACTGTAAAGAACCCATCTGCAATGCAGGAGACCCAGGTTTAATCCCTGGGTTGGGAAAGTCCCAAGGAGAAGGGAAGATCCCCTGGAGGAGGGCATGGCAATCCACTCTAGTATTCTTTCCTGGAGAATTCCATGGGCAGAGGAGCCTGGCGTGTTACATTCCATGGGGTTGCAAAAAAGTCAGACATGACTGAGCAACTTTCACTTTTACTTTTCCAATTTGGATACCTTTTATTTCTTTTTCTTTTGTGATTGGACTTCCAATACAATGTTGGAAAGAAATGGTTAGAATGAGCATCCTTGTCCTGTTAGCAAGAAGGCTTTCACCTTTTTGTCATAACTGGCTTTTATTTTGTTGAGATATGTTTCCTCTATACTCACTTTGGTGAGAGTTTTATAGATGTTAAATTTTATCCAGTGCTTTTCCTGCACCTTTTGAGGTGTTCATGTGGTTTTTGTCTTTTCTTTTCTTGATGTATTATATCACATTGATTGATGTGTATATGTCAAACTATCTTTGTGACCTAGAACAACTCCAACTTGATCATAGTGTATGATCCTTTTTATGTGTTGTTGGATTCAGTTTGCTAATTTTGTTGAAGGTTTTTGCATCTATATTCATAAAGACATTGACCTATATCTTTCTTTTTTGATATTATCTTTGTCTGATTTTGGTATCCGGTTGATGGTGGCTTCATAGAATGACTTTGAGAGTATTCCCTCTTCTTTGATCTTTTGGAAGAGTTCAAAAAGGATAGTTATAAATTCTTCTTTGTAGTTTTAGTAGAACTTAGGGAAATAATTTGAAAGAATATTGACATCTTAGTTTTGCAAAAGATACAATTTTTAGATGAGCCTCCAAAATTGGTTATTTGAATGTTTCCTTGAAATGATAGACATCTCAGTGAACAGTTTCCTTTTCTTTATTTTCAGATAGTTACTGAAGCAGTCTGTTAAATTTCTTAGTTGTAACATACAGGCTTATTAGGAGGGCTGACATCTACAGCCCTCCTAAGTTTGGTTACATATTCAGTTGCACTATTTCTCACTATCAACTGGCCTTGATCTAAATTTCAGCCACCAACTGAAGCTTCACCTTGAATTAAATAGTAATGCATGCATCAAAAGGTGTTATGGAGATTAATTAGTTAACTTTTGTAAGGTTCTTTAAAAATAAAAATCCTGCTTTGAGTTCTCAGTTTAATAAATAGGCAGATTAGGCATTTTTTAGGCATTGTGAGTAGCTTTTATCCTGCCTGGCTTCTTCCTTACCCAAGAAGTTATTAGTTTGCTGTGAGGAAGGATATTGGAATAAGCAGTAGTGACCTACAGTGGAAAGACGCTAACCTCGTTTGTGATGGCTATTTTCAGATTCTCTTTTAGTGGCAAGATGAGGAGAAAAAACATCCCCAAGAGAAATTAACATCCCTTAGTAGTGATGGGAGACTTCAAAGTAGTACTTCTGAAACACTGATAAATAAATTAGAGAAATGGTATGAGTTCTCTAATGTACTTTATCCATTCACCCTGTGTCCCCTACTCCCTGTCCCCCATAAAATGGAAAATATGATTGAGTCTGCTAAAAATCTTTCAAGTAAACCACAACCTATATTAGGGATTCTTTATTTCCTATGCAGACTCTTATCTTTTAACCCCTCTGGTGTTTGTCTCTTTCTTCTCTTATAATGATCAGCTTTGTCATTTTCATCATGAACTTCTATTTGTACAACCTTTTGCAGTTTGGATAAAAAGTTGTAGTCAGAATGTGCCAAGCTCTGTCCTTGTGTGCTGCATACTACATCTAATCGTCATAAGACCTACTGAGGTGCATACCACTGTCCCCAATTTACAGATGCCATAACTGAGGCTCACAGAGGCTGCTCTCATGCCCATGGTCACAGCTGGGAAGCCATGATGCTGAGACTGATCGTTTCAGTGTTGTATTCTTTCCAGCACCTCATGCAAAATAATTTTCATTGCACCTTTTATTTTCCACTCTGGCTTTTGACTCGCTGTGAGTCTAGTAGGAAAGGTGGCATTTTCTCTGTTCTTCAGATTAAAGAGACAGGGAATAAAGGATTTGCCTACAGATGCCAACACATGTTGTTGAGTTCATCTGCTCACCTCACATGCACTGTGCAGCCCCTGCAGTTCAGACTGTGTATTGACCCCTGGTGACCCAAGTCCATAAAGGCTAATAGACAAGTCTTAAGAGACAAGTCCAGGGCCGTTTCCTGCTTTCCCTCTCTCCCCTTTCTGCAGCACTGCACACACAGCTGACCACCCTCTCCTCGGCTCTCCACCTTTGCCGTTCCCTTCCTTTCCCTCTGACCTCTACTGTCCACCCATCCTCATTGTCTTCTTGCCCCTGTGTACCTTTTAGAGGCTAGTAGCTTCCCATGGGACCATCCTGGGTATTCTTCTCTACTTTGGTGATTCCACCTATGTTCATAATCAGTGTGTCCTGCCATTTTAGAATTACCCGAGGATGCATGTAAACATCCCAGTGCCCAGATTGCACCATAGATCAATTAAAACAAAATTTCTGATCATCGGTGTTTTTAAAAATCTATAGATGATTCCCAAGTGCGGGCAAGTGCAAGAAGCAGAAGTGTGAATCATTTCCCAAAAGTGCTTCTCAGGTATCTACTTCTAGCCTCAACCTCTCCTCCCGATATGAGACCTAGGTCTCCATCTGCTCCCCATGTCCCATGGACACCTCAAACTCAGTACATCCAGAACCTAGGGTTGCCAAACTTAGCGAGAAAAGCATAGAAGGCTTCATTACATGTATATTTCAGATAAACAATGAATAACTTTTTAGGTTAAGTATGTTCTAAGTTTTGCATGGGACATACTTATCCTAAAAACATATCCGTTGTTTTTCTTAAAATTCATATGTAGCTGGGCACCCTGTATTTTATCTGACAATCCACCCTAGAAAAACTATCTCTGTTTTTGAATTCCCTTAGCTCATGAGAGAACTTGCTCGTGTTCCCTGTTGACCTAAAGTCAACGTCAGAGCGTTCTTTCTTTGACTCAGTTCTTCCAGCTTCACATCCTAGCTCCAGTTCTTCTGAGCAGTCCTGAAATGCTCCCCAAATGCCTTCTCACTTCTTTGCCAGTGTGTCTGCCTCAAGCCTGTCTCAAGTTTGCCTCAAGCCTTCTTCTTATTCTTTCAGGAGTATGTCAGTTTTGTAGCTGGACACCTTTACATCTATACTGTTTCCTCAAGTAATGTGATTTCCTTGATTTGCCAAAAGAACTTTATAAAAGACAAATCTCATTATGTCACTCTTCCCTATAAAAGCCTACTTACAAGGGCCACTCACTGCTGAAGACCCCAAATCAGACCCCAACCTAACTTTCTAGCAGCTCCCCTACCTCCATCCTAGACCCCCAAGCATCCAGTCTTAGCAAACATTGTAGTCTGGCACTTGCCTACACTTCAATTGCTGCTTGGCCTTCGATGCCTTCCCCTTCCTAACAAAATTATAACAAACAAAAAATGTGCTTTGAGGTCACTCTTGTGACTTCCTAATCTATTAGTAATTCCTGTAGACTTGTTCTTCTAACTCTTACTAGCCATCAACCACTTCTCCCCAGCCTCACCATTCATGCTCTTTCAAGATGCTAGCATCTTAAGCCTGGACTAATGTAGAACTTACTTAGTGGCCTCATTTGCCCCCTTCTAGTGTGAACCCTTTTAGAAGTAGCTCAACTGCTCCTGAGTGCCCCCTCCGTGATTCATCACACCCTCTCTCCTGGTTGGTTATGGTCAGTGAACATCAGCTGGACTTCCAGTGGCTGGAATCTGAATTTTAAAGCCCACGAGTGATCTCTGGCCAGTGGAACCATTCTTACCATGTAAGCAGCAGACTGGCAGGACCAGGGATTAAATAATCCAGTTCTTACAGCCCTCAACCAGTGCCTGACAAGTCTTCTGTGTGTGAAGACCAGCACTGCTTCTTAAGAGTTTCCCAACAGGATTAAGTGTTAATTGCCCACAATGGTAATTTGCTTGTTAATTAACCATTAATTTGTTCCTTCTGGTCTCTGGTTTTCTCACTCCTGTGTTGACTTTTCCTGGGATTACCTCCCAAATAAGATGAAAAGTGAAAGTTAAATTGCTCTGTCGTGTCCGACTCTTTGTGACTCCATGGACTGCCTGCCAGGTTCCTCCGTCCACGGGATTCTCCAGGCAAGAATACTGGAGTGGGTTGCCATTTCCTTCTCCAGGGATCTTCCTGTCTCAGGGATTGAACCCGGGTCTCCCGCACTGCAGCCAGACTCTTTACTGTCTGAGCCACTTAGGAAGCTCCTGAAGAAGCTAATTGCCCTTAAATCTTTGACTCAGAGTCTGTTGCTAGTGATTCCTCAAACTAAAACTAAAATACTTCTCTTAAGCATGGTTAGATAGAGGAAAATAAGCAATGCCATCTTTCCGCTATTCTAAAAATTTAATATATTGGAACACAGATTTTCAAAGAATCAGAATGAATGAATGAATTTTTATGATATCACAAGATTGACTTCTTTCCCTCCTTATTGAAATCCCTTCCTAAAGCTGGGGAGAATTACTATCATAAACACTTTAGAGGTATGCCTATGCAAGTCATAACAACCTCTTAAGTGCCTCCCTCACCCACAAAAACGAGGGGCCCTGGGAACCATTTTTACAATCTCTAACTCTGGTCATATATGGTTGGACAAGTGTGGCCCTCTGACCTAAGCTGGACCAATAAAATCTACCTTATCAAGAATATGAAGTTAGGACTTAAGACTTTCTGGATCAGTTTGAACTGAGAAAAGTAAACCATAGGAAAAACAAGACAGCCATTTTCCACTCCGTATTCTCTACCATGTGGGTTAAGGAACAGAAAAAACTAGTTTGCAGAGAGAGGAAAATAAAGTCAGCAGAGATGAGAGAAAAGACTGTCTTGTTTCCTGGTTGTTTTTCAGCCTCTTGAAGCTTTGCTGCATCTTTGTCCATCAGTTCTGAGAAACAACCTGTATCCTTTTTTAAGTCTCTCTTTTTTTTTTCAATGCCTTAGCCAATTCAAGTTGGTTTCTGTTACTTGCAACCAAAAGATTCAAATGAACATGGTTTCCATGGAGCTTGCTACAAAAGAAGGAAAACATCTTTAATGTGTTTTCTTGGTGGAAGATTTTTGTTCAGATCACTCAGGTGGCTAAACAGAAAACATCCTGTGCCCACAAAACAGCCTGGATGAAGGTAGGGAGCACAGTGCTCTGTGGTTTAGTTTCCTGACCGCCTTTTTTTGTTTGTTTGTTTTAGTTTGCCTCTCTAACCAGACTATTTTGATGCTATTTTACTTCTTAAGACTTCTTGTCTCTGTTAAGTCTTAACTTTGGGGGAAAGTATATTTTAAAATAATCACCGCTGAAATTATAAAAGACTTCTTTTCAGCCTGGTTAAGTAGAGGGAAAGCAGCAGTACTGTCTCTCAGCTATTCTAAAAATTTGGAACAGATTTTCAGAGAATCAGAATCACCTGATTTCTCCCACTCTTTCCCCTGGTTAAGTGACAGCATGATGTGTTCCAATCCCAGAGAATGCGTGGCTGTATGGAGCTGATATTGGAGTGGCCACAGGGGTGGGCCAGCTGCATTGATGACCTCAAATCATTGTCTCTCTGGATTTTTTCCTTTTGCCCTGAAACTTTATAGTTTCCATTTCAGTATGATTCTTAGCCAGCTTTGTGATTTGCATTAGCCAAGAGAATGTGTTGGAAATGATGACACAACAGTTTGGAGCCTAGGTCTCAAGAGGGCTTACATGTTTCACCTGTTCTCTTGCATAATTGGTCTTGCTCATATTTGGACTCCAGCCATGACATGAGAACCAGCCCTGGCTAGTGTTCTAGAGGATGAAGACCTTATAGAGAAGAGCTAAGTCATCCTAGTCAAGGCCATCCAAGGCCAACCAGCCCCAGCCGACCCACTGACTGACTGCAGACAATATGCAAATCCAGCCAAGATCAGCAAACCAGGCCCAGCTTAGCAGAAACATCCAGGGGATTACTAGATGTTGGAGAAGTGATAGATTGGTGTTGTATTCAGTTACTGAATTTGGGGATGATTTGTTTTATAGCCTCACTGTAGTAATAAATATGGTATATAGACTATCTGATTTTTCTTCTATTGGAACTAAAATGCTTAAGTCCCTGACATGAAACTTGAAAGAGAAAGATGATTATAAGTCTGTTCATTTGTGTTATTATTTGCTTTTCAGTAATTAGGCGGCTATACTCTATATGATTGTCTTCAAATGGGCTCTACTATATACATGAAAGTCACTTGACGGTTGACTTGAATGTCATCTGAAAGAGATTAATCCTACAGAGCAGAGCTCTGTAACCCACGAACCAAATCCCACCTGTGGCCAGTTTCTGTCAAGTTTTATTGGGACACAGTCATACTCACTTGTTCACATGTTATCTGTGGTTGCTTTTGGGCCACAATGATAGAGCTGTATACTTTTGACAGACACTATATGGTCTACAAAGCCTAGAATATATATTTTCTGGCCTTTATAGGAAAGAATTTGCTGATTCTTACTCCAGAGAATCTAAAACTAAGGTTCCATGTCCTAATAATTGGAAGAGATGTGCCATATGGGTTAAGACTACAAGGGCAGAGAAAACAGCAATGACAAATAACAAGCTAAAAACCTGAAGTCTCAGAGATAGATGCTCCAAATGGCAACCACCCACTGGTGCTTTTCACAGGAACACATGCATGCACATGCTCCATGGAGAGAAACAGCAGGGGTTTGTTTAATTAATGACCAGTAGCAGTTTCTCTACTCAATCCCAGAAGGCCCAGCTTGTTCTAAATATAAACATCACCCTTAAACTCCTTAAAAATCACTTTTGTCTGTAGTCAACATCTGAGTCTGTAATCCTTCTCTCTGGAGTGCAACTTTTTTTTTTTTTTTTTGAGTGTAAGAAACCATAGAGAAAAATATTGTAAAGAGATTGGTCCCAAAGAACTCTGCCAATGATTTACCATCTAACAAATAAATGGAGGGAAAGTCAGGAAAATTAACCCAACTTCTCATGGATGATGGATCCCAGTTATTCAGATAATTCCTCGTATCAGCTATCAACTATCCTATTTCAGCAAGACAAACTATTCTATTTTAGCAAATGGGAATGAAAGGTATGGGTAAGTGACATGGATACAATTTTCTTCCCAAATTTGTCTTAACTGAAATGTCTGCGGGAAACACATAATTTAAATAGCACTTCAGAGGCTTTCATAAAGAATTCTAGGCTATGATTGTTCAGCTGTGTCTGCTTTCCCCCCTCTCTTTTTCTCACCCCATTGATAGAGCTCTCACTATGTGCCAGGCATTGTGCAGACCCTTTCCCCACCCCCTACCTTCCTGCTGGAGGAGAACCACGTCAAAGGCAGCAAGTCCAAGTTGACTCTATTGGTTCCTCCACCCAAACTCACTCCTGCTATCTTGCCTCAGCCACGTGTAATTTCAGCAGCCCCACCCAGATGTTCACACCCCAAGCTAAGCATTACTTTGGCTTCTGTTCCCTTTGTTTCTCCCTTCTAATACATCTCTTGATTCTAACAGTTCTTCCATCAAATTATTATATTTTCTGACAACTTCTCCATGTGCCCATTGCCATCATCACAGTCTCCACACCAGCATCTCTCCTTGGGTGGCTGAGCAAGCCTCTGTAAGTGGACCCATTTCTTCTGTTCTACCCTTGAGGGTCAATTCTTCCCATGGTAGCCAGTGATCTCTTCAAGATGAAAACAAAGTCAATTTCTTTTCAAAACTTCTTTTAGCTTCTCTTGCCATTCACATTCCAAATCTCTTAGTACCATCTCTGAGGACCTGCGTGATCTAGTCCCTCACTGCTGCTCTGACTTCACCATCAACATCTTTCTTCTTCCTTTGGACATCAGCATTTTAGACATCTACACTCCTTCCTGTTCTTCCAAACCACTGGCTGATTCTCACCCTGTGGATAGGTGCATTTACACTTGTGCTTCCTTCTCCCTGTAAGACTCTGCCCTTGAACAGCCACATCCCTCTCCCCCTTACTCATCTCTTAGTGCTTCTCACCTGGGGCAGTTGCAGCCCACAGAGGACATCTGACAGGTGTCTGGAAACATATTTGATTGTCACAACTGAGGAGGGTGCTAGTCCATCTAATGGGTAGAAGCCAGGGGTGCTGCTCGGCTTCCTACGTACACAGGACAGCCCCAGTGTTGGGAGTTACTTGGCCCCAGACGTCAGTAATGCTGCCAAGGGTGAGAATACCTGCCCTCTTCAGTTCTTTGCCCCATTATTTTCTCCTCGGGGGAAAAAAAACTTTGATACTCACTCTCTGAAAGTGTTTCCCCTCTTCTGATTCCAGTTCAGTTCAGTTCAGTCACTCAGTCATGTCTGACTCTTTGCGACCCCATGGACTGCAGCACGCCAGGCTTCCCTGTCCATCACCAACTGCCGGAGCTTACTCAAACTCATGTCCATCGAGTCGGTGTTACTATCCAACCATCTCATCCTCTGTTATCCCCTTCTCCTCCCACCTTCAATCTTTCCCTGCATCAGGGTCTTTCCCAATGAGCCAGTTCTTCATATCAGGTGGCCAAAGTATTGGAGATTCAGCTTCAGCATCAGTCCTTTCAGTGAATATTCAGGACTTCCTTTAGGATGGACTGGTTGGATCTCCTTGCTGTCCAAGTGACTCTCAAGAGTCTTCTCCAACACCACAGTTCAAAAGCATCAATTCTTTAGTGCTAGCTTTCTCTATGATCCAATTCTCACATCTGTATAGGACTACTGGAAAAACCATAGCTTTGACTAGATGGACCTTTGTTGGCAAAGTAATGTCTCTGCTTTTTAATATGCTGTCTAGGTTGGACATAGCTTTTCTTCCAAGGAGCAGTTCAGTTCAGTTCTGTCACTCAGTCATGTCTGACTCTTTGCGACCCCATGGACTGCAGCATGCAAGGCCTCCCTGTCCATCCCCAACTCCCAGAGTTTACTCAAGCTCATGTCCATTGAGTTGATGATTCCATCCAACCATCTCATCCTCTGTAGTCCCCTTCTCCTCCTGCTTTCAATCTTTCCCAGCATCAGCAAGCGTCTTACTTTCATGGCTGCAGTCACCATCTTCAGTGATTTTGGAGCCCCCCAAAATAAAGTCTGTCACTTTTTCCTTTTTTTCCCCATCTATTTGCCATGAAGTGATTGGACCAGATTCCATGATCTTAGTTTTCTGAATGTTACGTTTTAAGCCAGCTTTTTCACTCTCTTCTTTCACTTTCATTAAGAGGCTCTTTAGTTCTTCTTTGCTTTCTGCCATAAGTATGGTGTCATCTGCATATCTGAGGTTATTGATATTTCCCCCAGCAATCTTGATTCCAGCTTGTGCTTCAATCAGCCTGGCATTTCGCATGATGTACTCTGCATATAAGTTAAATAAGCAAGGTGGCAATAAGAAGACTTGACGTACTCCTTTCCTGATTTGGAATCAGTCTGTTGTTCCATGTCCAGTTCTAGCTGTTGCTTCTTGACCTGCACACAGGTTTCTCAGGAGGCAGGTCAGGTGGTCTGGTATTCTCATCTCTAAGCATTTTGCATAGTTTGTTGTGATTCACACAATGAAAGGCTTTGGCATAGTCAATAAAGCAGAAGTAGATTTTTATCTGGAACTTTCTTGTGTGGTTTTTTTTTTTTTTTTTTTTTTTGGCAATTTGATCTCTGGTTCCTCTGCCTTTTTAAATCCAGCTTGAACATCTGGAAGTTCATGGTTCATGTACTGTTGAAGTCTGGCTTGGAGAATTTTGAGCACTACTTTGCTAGTATGTGAGATGAGTGCAATTGTGAGGGAATTTGAACATTCTTTGGTGTTGCCTTTTTTTGGGATTGGAATGAAAACTGACCTTTTCCAGTCCTGTGACTACTGCTTAGTTTTCCAAATTTGCTGGTATATTGAGTGTAGCACTTTCACAGCATCATCTTTTAGGATTTGAAATAGCTCAACTGGAATCCCATCACCTCCACTAGCTTTGTTCATAGTGATGCTTTCTAAGGCCCACTTGACTTTGCATTTCAGGATGTCTGACTCTCGGTGAGTGATCACACCATTGTGGTTATCTGGGTCATGAAGATCTTTTTTGTCTAGTTCTTCTGTGTATTCTTGCCACCTCTTCATAATATCTTCTGCTTCTGTTAGGTCCATACCATTTCTGTCCTTTATTGTGTCCATCTTTCTATGAGAAGTTCCCTTGGTATCTCTAATTTTCTTGAAGAGATCTAGTCTTTCCCATTCTGTTTTCCTCTATTTCTTTGCACTGATCACTGAGGAAGTCTTTCCTATCTCTCCTTGCTATTCTTTGGAATAGCATTCAATGGGTATATCTGCATTCAATTGGGTATATCTTTCCTTTTCTCCTTTACCTTTTGCTTCTCTTCTTTTCTCAGCTATTTGTAGGGCCTCCTCAGACAGCCGTTTTGCCTTTTTGCATTTCTTTTTCTTGGGAATGGTCTTGATCACTGCCTCCTGTACAATGTCACAAACCTTCACGAATCTTCTGATTTCACTCACTCCTTATTCTCTTATTCAGGTTAACAACCGCCTGGAATCAGAGTTCCATTTAGGTTTTGTGTCTTTCATTCCTTCAATTTCAGGTTCTTGAGGGCAGGAGCTTATCTGCTTTACCATTGGTTCTTAAGTGTCTGTGGGCAGTGCCTGGCACACAGTAAGCCTTCAGTATATGTTGATGGGTCTCTGAGGTTTGGAAAGGTTAGTAATTTGCCAAAGATCATATGCAGCTAGGAAGAAGCAAAGTCACCCATGTGTCTATCACTCCCTTAAAGGCCCTGCACAGAAACACATAATCCAAGAAACAGCTTTATGCTAGTTATGTAAATGTAGCTTTAAGATAGTTTTTTCAGCTTTCCCTTTTCAATTTCCCATAGTCTTCCCATGCCCAATTGCAGGTTGCTCCTATGTAGAAATTCTCAATTCATTAAAACCCAGATAAAACAGTTCTTGAACCTTCTCTTCCTAATTCAAAAATGGCTAATGAAAGTGAGATGGAAATGCCAGGCAGCTGGGAGCCAGATAAGTCTATCAGCAAGTCCCACTATCAATATTGCATTAATTGCTTGTTTAACCTTGAGTTCTCTGTAGCTTTTTGCTCCCAGACAAAAATTACCAGTCCCCTTTAGTACCAACCTGGCAGTGACAGAGGAAGATTTGAAATGATTATCCCCATTTAAAGATATCATGAATTTCTGGCTCTCTCTTCTTTTTTTTTAAGTGAACATAATATAGTGAGTGTCTTTTGTTCTTGCAAAAGTGAAGAACTTAAAAAAAAGTCATTTATTGCCCCTTCTTGACTTTTCTGTAGTCAAGATGGGACAATAAATGTCTTCATACTTTATCCCTCAAAGACTTGGCATTTCTGTAGTTTAACATTGAACATAGCATTTTAGGGTTGGCCCATTTCCCTAGATTTTCTTCCATCCTGCCTATGCTCTCCCAGACTCTTTCGCCCCCCAACACATCATTTCTAATGATGAATAAATAGCCATTCTAACCATGGAAATGATCTTGACTTGGAGAGCCAGTTGTCTAAGGGAGCCCCCAGCTGGACACCACCAAGGTTGCAAAATGGATTGAGCCATTTCCTTATTTGCAACGAGGTTCCCAGGCTTTTGGCTGTGTGCTTGCATTTCTGTCTTATCAAAAGCTGTGTGCTTTCCATGGCACTGGAGCCTGTTTCTTTAATGAATTAATTTCTTGGCAGCCTTCTTGGTGTACAACTGAGCACTTCATTTTCTCATTTGGGATTTCCTGTCAACCTTGACCTCGCCTGGCTCTGGCTGGGAAAGTAGCCTGCAGACTAGCTTCGCTTAGTCTGAATTACTGCTTTTTTAGGAGACAAGTTGCATGTGTTCCCCCTCCATAATCCCTCTGAGGTTTTCAACTTGAGAGGACCCTAAAGCTCTTTGAATTACATTCAAACAGCTGTTGTGTTGGCTGCAAAATTTAAATTAGCCAAGCTCAGGAGAAAGCTACTAAGACAATTCATGTTTCAAGGAGGTAGTATATATTAAACATGAGGCAGAATGTCACAGAGCACATAGAACTCAAGCTCTGGGGAATGAACTGGTTCACATTTCATTCCAGTGTGTACATGTTGTGTGACCCAGGCTAAATCACTGAACCTCTCTGGGCTTTAATCGCCCCACAGAATGGGATCTCCTGTATATATTTAATATCATTTTAGAGTTTGTGGGAAGATTAAAAATAGCATATGTATACTGACTAATAAAGTGATTGACATGTAGTGGGACTATTTGTATCTTTACTGAAAAATAAATAGCTATGGAATTTTTATTTTCTGTGAAAAGCTCAGTGCCTTTTTGTTTCTGTTGGGAGACAGTCTGAATGATGACCCTCTGTACTCGTGTGTTGGGGAGGGCAAATGAAAGACTGAGTTTTCTGAAGTTGGAAATTTCCGTTTGAAGAATATACGGGGAGAGGGAGGTTTTTCAGGGAGAAGGAAAGCAGTGTGCTGTATCTGTTGGCAGAGTTACGGGTATGAGACGCTGGTTGTGCTGTGGGACCATCCATAGACGGTGTCTGGTAGCTTTGCCATTGCCTGACAGTCTGACCTGGAGACATGCCAGGCAACTGGAACTTAAGGTTCTCTGGCCTGTGGAACTCCCAGTGACCAGTTTGTACTTTCTGATTCAACTCTCCGTAATGCCCAGATTGTATCTAAACACCCAGCAAGCAGTGTGTTTTGTTTTATACTGATTTTTTCCTGTTATATCATCCTTCCTTTTCCCCTCCTGTTCAAACAAGTGTTTGATATGTGAGTGTCTTAGGTTGTGCTCCTTCAAAAGCAAACCACAAGGTAAACCATTGAATGCAAATTGTTGTTTTGGAAGGTGTTCCCAGGATGCAGTGGGAAGGTGATGGGGAAGTGAGACAGGAAAAGAAGGAAACCCACCCAAGGTAGCTTGGTTGTTGGACACCTCCGGGAGCTGCTGGGGCTCAGTCCCACAAGCAATTCCCTGGGAGACAGTGTGCAGCATCCTCAGGGATGTTCCACCAGAAGCTAGGACATAAGTCAAGCAGCAGATGCTGAGAGGTGGTGGCTGGGGCATTGGTAGCAACCGAGACAGTGGGATGAGGTGAAGAAAACAGCACCTAAAAATGAGGAGGAGATCAGTTTGATGTTGCTAAAGGAACCCTAGACCAGGAAATGAGGAGAACCAGTTTTGAATTCTCTGACTCTACCCAGGTGGGTAAGCTTGGGCAACTGACTTCCCCTCTCTGGGTCTCAGATTTTCTTATCTGTGAAGAAAGGACCATGGGCTAAATGATCCTGGAGGCATCTTGCAGCTTAGAAAGTCACTGGTCCTTTGAATCAGAGTCCCATGATAGACTCAAAGGAACATGTTGATGTTCCCCACCAGCTTGTTTGATTGCTCCAATCGTATCCAACTCTTTGCAGCCCCATGGAATATAGCCTGCCAGGCTCCTCTCTGTCCATGGAATTTTTCAGGCAAGAACACTGGAGTGGGTTGCCATTTCCCCCTCCAGGGGATCTTCCCAATCCAGGGATTGAACTCTGTCTCCTGCATTGGCTGGTGGATTCTTTACCACCAGCACTACCTGGGGAATGCTTGTCCTTGTGGCATAGATATTAAGTGGTAGAGGTGAGCTTTGAGATCATACCAGTCCGACTTGTAGCTGCTATTTTCTACTGCCTCCCACTTTTGTGGTGATGGCCCAGAACATCCGTGCTATAGAATCCTCTCACATGTGGACCCATCTGTGCACATTCAGTGAAACCCCCCCTTTCTCTGTATCTTAGGACCTATAGATTATGGACACAACCTAGATCTGTCCATAATATAAGCCGTGGTTTAGAATGAAATCTCTACTTAAAATACACTTTTCTCAATATTGTCATCATTGTCATCATAGGATCAATCACTTTTTGATGAGTGAATACTTTCCTGGTACTTTTGGCACTTTATGTTTTGACAAATCTGTACAACAATCCTGTGAAATAGGTACAAGTATTATTCCTGTTTTAGATACAGGAAAACTGAAGCCCAGAGATGTTCAGTAACTTGACTGGGTCTCTTGGTCACATATGATCAGATAAAGGGCAGAGCTAGGGGTCTGGCTGAGAGCCCACACTTATTTCTCTACCGCTAGTTTGTCTTTGCAGTCTCTTGTACTTACCACCTTGGCATTTGCATCTGCAGGGTGTCCTGCCAAGTTACAGCTCAGACTGCATTTCCCTGCGCCACCTGGAAACCAACAGAGGAGTGACTGAGAACCATTTCAGCCATGATGATCCAGGTGTCAGTATGTGACTTGAAGCTTTCGTATTGTCCTT
Source organism: Muntiacus reevesi (assembly GCF_963930625.1). Classification (NCBI taxonomy): domain Eukaryota; kingdom Metazoa; phylum Chordata; class Mammalia; order Artiodactyla; family Cervidae; genus Muntiacus; species Muntiacus reevesi. The sequence continues at coordinate 94,585,865 of NC_089252.1, forward strand.
GTTCCCTGGTACATTCTCCTTATTGCAAATGCTGTTACCCTGAAAGAAGTGGGTTAAGTCCAAAGAGACTTTTCTTCTCAAACCCATTTAGGAACATGGCATCTGTCTGGGTCCTTATTATTGTTTGAAAACTATGTTGCCTACCAGTGTTCTCATAGTATCTCTCCTTCATCTGTTCCCAGCTACATCTGAGCTAGCGTAAGCAGGATTATTCTGCACGACAACCAAGTTCCATTGGTAAAAGTGCTTCTGTTTGCAGCATCCAGAGCATTCTCCAAGTGAAGGCACACAGACCAAGACTGTCCATGCCACAGGTACCTGTGGTGACTTTTGTTTTTTTCTGTTGTTGAATGAAAGTCTTTAATTTCTAAACATGATTGGATATAATCCCTAATAAACTCCCCCCTCATACTGTGCCTTCCCTGTCCCCACTGGTAACTGCTTGCTTGTTCTCTGTATCTGTGCGTCTGCTTCTTTTTTGTTCTATTCGTGAGTTTGTTGTGAAAGTGAAAGTTGCTCAGTCGTGTCCAAATCTTTGCGACCCCATGGACTGTACAGTTCATGGAATTCTCCAGGCCAGAATACTGAAGTGGGTAGCCTTTCCTTTCTCCAGGGGATCTTTCCAGCTCCAGGAGATCGAACCCAGGTCTTCCACATTACAGGCAGATTCTTTACCCAGCTGAGCCACAGGGAAAGCCCAAGAATACTGGAGTGGATAGCCTATCCCTTCTCCAGCAGATCTTCCTGACCCAGGAGTCAACCCGGGGTCTCCTGCATTGTAGTCAGATTCTTTACCAACTGAGCTATCAGGGATAGTTTTAAAAATTTCACAAAGGAGTGATATCATACAGTATTTGTCTTTCTCTGTTTGACTTATTTCATTTAGCAGAATGCCCTCCATTATATATATGCACATTATATGTATATACATATATATATGCCACATCTTTATCCATTCTTCTGTTGATGGATACTTAGGTTGCTTCCATACCTTGGTAATTGTAAAGTATGCTTCTGTGAACACTGGGGTGCATGTTTCTTTCAGAATTAGTGTTTTTGCTTTATTTTTTTGGGGGGGGTACATACCCAGGAGTGAAATTGCTAGGTCATATGGTCTTTTGATTTTTAGTTTTTGAAGAGACAGCCATATTGTTTTCCACAGTGGCCGCACTGACTTACATTCGTACCCACAGTGTATAGAGGGCTCTGTTTTCTCCACATTTTCTGTGACATTGGTTATTTGTGGCCTTTTTTGATAACCATTCTGACAGGTATGAGGTGATTATCTCATTGTGATTTTGATTCACATTTCCTTGCTGATTAGTGTTGGTGATATTGCGATGACTTCTTTACCTACTTGCTCTGCATTCATTCATTCATACATTCATTCAAGAATCCCACACCAATTCATGATCAGATTCTCTACGAGGCACCATGAGGAACACAACAGGTGAATAAGACTTATTCAGAATCCTCAAAGATCCACTGGTCAGCTTTCTAAAATACAGAGTTGAGGTATAGATAAGGAAAGAACCAGTTAATCATGGAATGAAATTAGGACACTATCATGAAAAAAACATTTATTAGTGAAAAGTCACCACCTTAAATATTTGAAAATACATATTGCCTTCAGAAAATGATAGGAACATTTTGGCTGTGAAATAGCAAGTATTCCTCAAGTTAGAAAAAGCAAGGGGATAAGACATGGCATATTTCAAAATAAATTAATTTTAATTGCAAATTTAAAGATGTCAGGCTCTTTTTAAAAAGCTTGCTTAATGTCTTTTTTTTTCCCTTTAGTTATTTAGCAGTGTTAAAATTGGACCAGATTGTGCTGGTAGCTTATTTGAACTTAATCTCTGATCTCAGCCTTGAGGGATCTCGAGGCTTCTTGTCCACCAGGGATAGGTACAGTTCCTTAGATGGATATGAAAGTGGTTTGTAATTAAACAGGAAGACAGAGAAAGACTGCAGTTGTTCCTGAAGGTAATGGTACAGGTGCTGAAGTATGTACTTTCTTCAGCAGTGACAGATCCATTTGTTCTCAGGAGAGAAGACAGCTGAAGCAGGAGGAGAAAAACACTTCATTCTGAAGGATAGTTGCCCATCCTGATCTCTGCAGGTGGCTTCCTGGATTATTTAGAGAGCATAGGTAAAATGTCTATGGGAGGCATCAGTGATGATGCAGTATGTGGATCGCATGGTCTATTGAAACAAAAACTGGTGATGGGCACTTCTCCCTGGGTTACCAAAATCCTCAAGCTGTAAATAACTAGAATAAACCTTGCTGTTCTCCTCTAAATAGATTCGTTGGCTATTGTGAAGTAACCAAAGCATTATAAGATAAGGCCTATAGTGTAGGGACAAAGAGGCTCCTAAAATACCAACAGTTCCTGGGCTTCATTGAATTATAGCCCCACTCATCCGTTTGTTTATACTCTTTACTACATAAATATTTATTAAGCAGCTACCATATACTTGCACTGTTCTAGGTGCTGGGATTTAATAATGAATGGACAGAGGAAATCTTTGTCTTTATGCAGTGTGTATTTTAGTGGAGTGATGTATCCACTAACTAAGTAAGAAAATTATGCAGGATGTCAATTGATGATGAGTGATATGTACAAGTGAGGGAAAAGGGTTGGAAAGAGGGAATGTGGGAGCTGCAATTATTAATTGTTTATTATTGGCCATTGTTGTTCTTTAGTTGCTAAGTTGTGTTTGGTTCTTTGCAACCCCATGAACTGTAGACTGCCAGGCTTCTCTCTCCATGGGATTTCCCAGGCAAGAAAACTGGAGTGGGTTACCATTTCCTTCACCAGGGGATCTTCCCCACCCAGGGATTGAACTCACATATCCTGCATTGGCAGGCAGATTCTTTACCACTGAGCCACCTGGAAAGCCTACAGTTATAAACAGGAAGGTGTGAAAGGTCTCATTGAGAAGGTGAAGGAGGCGGGTCAAGCTGTACTTATCTGGTGACAGAGCCCAGGTCAAAGCTGGAGAGAACTAGAAACTCAAAAGTCCTGAGCTGGGTGGGTTCCTGTCCAGTTCAAGGAATAAGAGTGAGATTGGTATGGTACAAAGGAAAGTAGTAGAAGATATAAACAGATGGAAGCAGTGGATGTGAATACCCTCTGCTAGTAGAGCCACTGGTATTTACCGACAAATTAGATGTAGCCTGAAAGAGTGAACTGGGAGTCCAGAATGATTTCAAGGATGTTGGTCCAAGCAAATTGGATGATGGAGTTGCCATTTACTGACATGTTGGACCAAATTTACAATATACTGTTGACTTACAATAAGAGGTTAAATCAGAGATGATCAGTCACCATTTCTTCATGCTGGATCCATGGGAGACATTAAGTATGGGCTTGAATGTGATCTCAGAACCATTCTTAACATAGTTCTCCTGGAAGCCAATATGTGTCAAAGTTGGCATTCAGGATGAAACCACTGCTGAGTTGCCTATGACTCAGGTATAGGGGTGAGAAAATATGTGACCTACTATATGAAGTGTTCTAGCCAAGAAATGACTTAATTTCTATAAAATATAGTTGATTAATATGCTTCAAAATATAGTTGATTAATACTGTTCAATTCCTTATCCTGGAAGTCCATGCAAGGAAAAAATTGGCAGAAGTGTGCAGAATTATCCTCGGAACCTCTGCCATCCTGACTAACATCTTTCATTGTGGAGTGGAATATCGTATGGCATGGAGCTGATTTATGCCACTACAGCATGACTCTTTGAAGGACAGGAGCCATGTTCCATTCATTTCCATCTGTTTAGTATTTGGATCACTACAAACGATCAATAAAGTTGATTACCTTGAACATTTTTGAATTAGTGCAGGGCCTGATTTTAAAGTGACCTTACCACATTATGTAAAACTATCAAGCATTTATTAAGTACCTGTCTTGTACTGATTATATGAGGTCTAGTGGAACCAATCAAGAGAAGGACAGTGTGGGCTGTATGTCGTTATAACTAAGCTAATATGTATGGAGAACTTACTGCATGTCACACACTGGGCTTGATTCCATCTGGCCCTCAAGTAGCCCTGAGTTTCACAAGGATGCTCTCAATCTATTTTAATGGCTTGATTAAGGATCACAATTTCACATAAGCATAGAACTTGCACAGAGATGTCAGAGAATCATGTCATCCAACTTCCTATCCTTAAGACACATAGAATAACGTTATCCACACTGTTGGTGTAAACAACCAAAGGCCAGAGAAGGAGAAGCCTTGCCAAGGGCACACACCTGAGCCTTTATGGAAACTGTTCTCAACTGGGGCATTTTGTCCTCTAAAAGACATTTCGCAACGTCTGGAGACACTTTTGTCTGTAAAGAAACAGGAAGGTTCTGTTGACATCTAACGTGAGTGGAGGCTGGGGATACTATTACTCATCCGACAGAATCCAGAACAGCACCATAGCAAGGAGTTTTACAGGTCAGAAGGTCAAGAATGCCAAGGCTGAGAAACCATTATGCCTGTGCTATAGAGCATCGGAGTTTTGGGTCTACTTACCCTAATCTGAAGGAGAGAATGAAACAAGAAGTATAGTTTTAGAAATATGTAATATGTGGCACAGAGTCTCTGTAAACTGCAAGGCCCCCTGTGTGCGCTGGACAGTGTGGGAGTGTTTGCTTACACAGATACTCAGCCTTGTCTTCATCTGATGGGGCTCTGGACTTCATTTTGACTAGTGTTTGTGTGTTCTCAGTCAAATTGGGTCGTGTTTGTTCAGAGAAAAATCAAGAGGTTTGCTTAGAAAAAAAAATAAAAAATATTTTTGTAGTTCTGTTGGCAGTTTGCTGTTGATCTTTCCAATGCAGCCAAGAAGAGAACAGGGGCAAAAGCTCTGATGTATGGCGATGAGGGTGATGATGGTGAACCCTGGTGTGTGGTATATCATATGCTGATGATTTGTAAACTCTCCCCCCTTTGAAACAGGTGAAGGAAAAACTGTCAAAGTCAGAAAGTAACTTAAAAATACTTTGTTCTCTTACTACATGACATGGACTTGAAAAGTAAAATTTAACCCTCCACTGGCTTCTTGATACCTTTCAAGCAAAGCATTAAAATTCTTACCCTGATCTAGAAGGCCTTGCCAATGTCTCTGACAATCTCTCTTTATTTTTCACTTCCCTGGCTTCCTTTCTGTGCCGTAAGCACAGAAGACTTAGTCCTACCTCGGGGCCTTTGCATTTCCTGTTTCTTCTTTTTGGAACTTTCTTCCCCTGCATGTCCCCCAATCCTTCATGTCTCCATTCAGAGTGGCTGTCTTCGAACATTACCTCCCTCAATATCTCTCTTTATTCAAGAGAATACCATGTTCATATCTGATATAATTTTTTAATTGAAGTAGAGTTGATTTATAATGTTGTATTAGATGCAGGTGTATGGCAAAGTGATTCAGTTATACACACACACACACACACTTTCTTTTCAGATTCTTTTCCCTTGTAGGTAATTATAAAATATTGAGTATAGGTCCCTGTGCTATACAATAGGTGCTTGTTGTTTACATGTTTTATGTAGAGTGGTCCCAACTCCTAAGATATCCCTCCCTCTCTTTCCCATTTGGTCACCATAAGTTTGTTTTCTAGGACTGTGAGTCTATGTGTGTTTTGTAAATAATTTCATTTGTATCATTTTTTTCCTTAGACTCCACATATAAGTGATATCATATGATATTTGTCTTTGGCTTATTTCACTTAGTTTGATAATCTTTAGGTCCATCTGTGCTGCTAGAAATGGCATTATTTCACTTTTTATGTCTGAGTAATATTCCATTGTGTATGTATATGATACCTTATTTATCCATTCATGTATCCATGGACATTTAGGTTGCTTACATGTCTTGGCTATTGTAAATAATGATGCAGTGAACATCGGGGTGTTTGTATCTTTTCATATTAGAGTTTTCTCTGGATATATATCCAAGAGTGGGATTGCTGGATCAAATGGTAACCCTTTTTTTCATTTTTTAGGGAACCTCCACACTGCTCTCCAGAGTGGCAGCACCAATTTACATTCCTCTAATAGTGTCAGAGGGTTCCTTTTTCTCCTCTCCAGCATTTCTCATCTCATATAGCATGTCATCTGGTGTAACTTTTCAGTTTGTTTGTCCATTCCCTGCCATCCTTCAACACTGCCCCACCGCTCTTTAAACCTGCAACTGCTCATCTCTCTTCCATTTCTATTATTTTATGATTCCAAGAATGTTACATAAATGGCATGTCACAGTGTGTAACCTTTTGTGATCAATTCTTTTCAGTCAGTGTGATTCTCTGGAGGTTTGTTCGAGTTTTCACATGTATTCAGAGTTCCTTTTTTTGCTGAATCATATTCCATAGTATGGATGTACCACACGTGTAATTTTTTCACCCATGGAAGGTCAACTTGGCTGTTTCCATTTGGGGACCATTAAGAATGTTGTAAACTTTTGTGTACAAGTTGGATTTTGGCTTCTTTTGGCTTCATTCGGGGATATACAAGGCAAACAGAAAATCCAGGATGTTTAGCATCGTGTCATTCCTTTGATCTCAGATCCCTAACTGAACTGCCTCTTCATTCCTTTTAGAGTTTCCTTATGCTTGTTTCATATATAACACCCAGGGTTTTTAGTTATACTTAGCAGAAAGACTACTGAAAACTATATTCTTTTCTCCCAGAAGCCGAAGTCCTGGTGTTCTTTTTAACTGGTGAGTATCACCGTGTTATGAATGCATGGGTATATCATAGTGCAGGTCATCCAACTTAACATTTTCCCACATTTTTATTCAAAAAACCATGCTCTCCAGAATGGCCTAGTGCATGTCAATTTGTGCTCCTGTAAAGATGCTTTTCTGTGATATTAACCAGAGTGCCATTTCTTGATCAAAGGGTATAAACCCTTTTGTTATTATGTAAGTTTCAGATGTACAGCATTATCATTCTCTGACATGTGTAAAAGGGTATAAACTCATATTTTGGTAGATACTCCAAATTATTTTGCAAAAACGCCTTCCTATTATACATTCCCACCCATCCTAATAGTCACTGGATAACATCTTATGGATGTTGAAGGCTAACTCTATACTTACTTGATGTGTAGTAGGCGCAGGTGAAGTAAAGTGAGGAAGATCTGTTGTGACCTGGAAGCGGGCTCAAACATGGGATCATCTTTCCCTGCATCTGAGTGTTGAGCGCTTATTTATTTTTTACACATAACAACTTAAAAAATTTATCGTTGGAGTATAATTGCAATAAATTGTTATGTTAGTCTCTGTTGTACAACGTAGTGAATCAGCTATATGTGTACATTTGTCCCCTCCCTCTAGAGCCTCCCCCGCCATCCCATCCCTCTAGGTGATCACTGAGCCCTGAGCTGAGCTCCCTGTTTTATATAGCAGCTTCCTACTAGTTGTCCGTTTTACATGTGGTAGTATATATTTGTCAATGCTTAAGTGTTGAGTATTTAAAAAGCTGGTCAGATGACTGATAAGAAGCTGGTCCCACAGCTCGTAGTTTCAGTGTATCAGTGGTGAGGGCCTAATTGAACTGATCAGAGAGCTGTGTTTTACAATGGGATGATTCCTCACTGAGCCCTTCTCAAGCTCGTGAGAGAGTTTGGTTGGCTGGGGAAATCAGCATAGGCTCAGAGTCAAGAAGAAACCAACTTACAGCTCTAAAGGTGTGTGTGTGTGTGTGTGTGTGTGTGTGTGTGACTTAAGTTCAGGAAGATGCTAGGGGTTGTCTTTGTTGTAGAGAGAGGAGGAGAGCCGAGTGGTGAGAAAATAAGTGACGGACCCAGGAAAACAGGACTACAAAACCATGAAGATCTTACCGGGCAGAGGGAATCGATTGAGTGGATGTATCTGAACTTATGGTGATCTGTGTGGACACAGGCAGAGAAATCCCTGTAAGAAGATGGGCCCAGAGTCACCCCTGTGGGAAAGGGATATCGAGAAGAGACTAAAAGCCAAACTACTAGGGAGGCCCTGGGACACATTGTTAGGTTTAGGTGAGGAGATGGCAGAGGAAAAATTTTGGATATGATTCTTTACGAAAGAACAGGATTTCAAAGACAAATTTCTATGTCTTTTGCATTCTCAAAAGACAGCACAGTACTTACTATATTAGTTTTCCCTGCTGTATAACAAACGTAGCAGCTTAAAAGTACACACATTTATTATCTCACCATTTTTGTCGGTCAGGCATTTGGGCAAAGCTTGGCTGAGTTCTATATGCAAAATCTCACAAGGCTTCAGTGAAGGTGTTAACTAGGGCTAGTTCTCATCAGAGGCTCAACTGGGGTAGGGTCCAGTTCCAAGTTTCATTAAACTGGTGGCAGAATTAATTTCCTTGACACTGTAGAGTTCAGGGCAGCTTGCTTCATTAAAATGAGCAATGGAGAGAGAGAGAGAGAGATTCTAGAATGAATCTGCTAGCAATAGGGAATGTTATATAATATAATCAGGGGGTTTCATCCCATCCTTTTGGTCATATTCTGTTGATTGAAAGCAAACACCCAATGGGACTGGATGACACAAAGATGTGAATGCGCCAGGCATGTTGGGGATGGTGGTTGCCCATTTGTATTTGGTCTGTCACAGTAGCAAAACACTGGAGGTTATTAGAATATTGGTTTCAAGAGGGAAGGGAAGAGAGAAAATGGCTGTTGACAACTATTGGACACAAGACTGGATCTGAAGTTTCCTGCTACATTTTTTAAATTACTTTATTTTAATTGGAGAATAATTGCAATATTGTGATGGCTTTTGCCATATATCAACATGAATCAGCCACAGGTATACATGTGTTCCCCACCTTCCTGAACCCCCCTCACCTCCCTCTGCACACTACATTTTCAGGATCCTTGAAAGACAGTTTGAGAGATTTGCTCTTTGGGCATTGTGGAATTCTTAAAGCGCCTTTCCATCCTTGGCCTCACGGTGCTTCCTGAAGCCAGCATCCTTGCTAAACAACCCATTTTTAAAATTTCAAATCTGTGCTTTGATACTCATTTCCCAAGCAATCATTTCTTTTTAGAAGTGTTGTAGAAATGAAATGACAATTGCATTTAAAGTGCAGTATCTACATTAAATTAACCTTGACCATTTTCTGTGGTTTCATTATTTATACAGTTGTTGAAGCCAAATACACAAACTCATCCTGCACTGAGAAGGAAAACAATAGGTAACCTTTTCTACCTTTTCTCTACCTTGACTCCTCTGTGGCATCAATTGTGGAATATAGAATGTGCTACCCACTCAATGCTTGATATCTTTATTCTCTCCTGTGAGTGTCTGTTTAAGGACATTTGTGAGAAAAGAAAAGATTCTTTGGAAGTGTTCAGGAAGGTAAAAATTTATGGAGATGGAGCTTGTTTGGACTATGTCATAAATAGTTCTCAAATATCATAGAAAAGATTGAAATATAACAGTAGCACCAAATAAAAGTGTTCCCTGTAGGCGGAATTTATAAGCCTCTGATTTGCACTATTTTAATTATCAACATGTTTTGTGAACTTCCATATGATGTATATTTGACCAAAAGTAAAATCTTTATAATGAACTTATACCTTATTGAAAATGACAACCTCATTGGTGATTAATTTTTTGCCTGTGTATGATGAGGATTTAAAAAAAAAAATCTTTTTGAAAACTGTGGATTTTTTTCCCTGAAAGATGCTTATAGGCAGACCATGAGTTCTTGTAGACATCAGAGTATTCATGGACACCCCCATCCCCAAACCACCTATTGTGGACATCCATGGTCTCTAAATTAAGAAATTCTGAGTTGCATATATTTGGAAAAAATAGTAAATTCAAATATAAAATTTATAACATATTTGGTCTATACCTGGTAATTTTTGTTGTTGTTCAGTTGCTCAGTTGTGTCTGACTCTACATGACCCCATGAACTGCAGTATGCCAGGCATCCCTGTCTTTCATCATCTCCCAGAGTTTGCTCAAACTCATGTCCATTTAGTTGGTGACGCCGTCCAACCATCTCGTCCTCTGTCATCCCCTTCTCCTCCTGCCTTTAATCTTTCCCAGCATCAGGGAAAGATTTGGCTGGCTGTTTGTATCAGGTGGCCAAAGTATTGGAGCTTCAGTTTCAGCATCAGTCCTTCCAATGAATAGTCTGGGTTGATTTCCTTTAGGAGTGACTGGTTTGATCTCCTTACTATCAAGAGACTCTCAAGAGTCTTCCCCAACACCCCAGTTCAAAAGCATCAATTCTTTGGCACTCAGCCGAGGTACATATAGACTTGAGGATATCTCTGGACATATCTTGGACTACTGATCTAAGTGACAAGAAGGAGCCTTCACTAAATGTTTGGGTCCTCATGGAAAATCCTGGACGCTGAAGATAATGAAGACCCTGCCCTGTGTTTGTATTGGGACTTTGTTTTCTAGTAATGAATGACATTTCTCTGCAGGGAAACATTGTTTTTCATTGTGCTTGTGTGGGAGACATGTAACAGTTTATTGGGGTTAATAGTGAAGAGGAAACACTAATGCCATTGGTTGTTTGTGTATGCATGAACAGGTATGAGAGAGTGAGAGACGGAGAAAGAGAGGGAGCGGGAAAAGGCACACACGTACAGAAACAGAGACACTGCTGCTGTCTCTATATAGAGAGCCGGAGGGAGAGAGATGAAGGAGCAAGAAAAAGAGAGAGACTGAGACGAATAGAAAGACACAGAGAAATACACAGAGAGAGGAACATCACGAGAGAGATGAACAGAGAGAGGCATGTGGAGGCAGAAATTAAGTTAGGGAGGGAGAAAGAATCAGAGGTAGAGACAGACCCAGGGACAGTCAGTCAGATTGCTGTGAAGACTAACAGACAAGCATGACCCAGGCGGAATGAGACAGGCAGAGAATTTGTTGGCCTGTGAACTCCCAGGGGTGCTCTTACCTGCTGACCGGCAGCTGGGTACCAGTGATGTGCTTTATCACCACGCTTGTATTGTGAAGGGGCTGGTGAATGCTTAAACAGAGAGGCCAGGCCCTGCTGGGGGAGTTACTTCCTGGGTAAAATTAAGCGATTGAGAAAGGACATCAGTATAGACCTCACTCTACCATTTGCTAAGCCCTTGACTGGGACTGTGCTGCTGGGCTGGAAGGAATTGATCAATACCTCTTAGCCTTCCAGGAGTTTTTTGTTGAATTTCTGAAAAAGTTTAGCTGAACTTCTGGAAATGTGTTTATCTCATCCCTTCGTGAACGCGAGAACATCTAAAACAAAACAGGCTTTCAACTCTTCCCAGAAATTTGCTAAGTTTTTTTTTCCCCCTGAATGCCTGGTCTGTGAATGTTACATAAGGCAAAAATAGTTATTTACAAAGACATTATATATTAGTCTTTCATGGGAGATCAGTCAGGGCAAGCATTAACGTCCAGAGAGAGATGGAAAATTTGCTGGCAGCATCTTTTGATGTGCAGAGAATTGCCCACTGGTTCCCCACACAGTAAATGGCTGTAATTCATGCAGTGACTGTTCAGTGCCTTTAATGTCTTGTAACATGAAAGACTTGGATTTTAAAAATCTTGCTTGGAAAAATGATAGGTCATGTCTTGGTGCATATGTCCCTGATAAACATATGCTTTGAGCAGGTATTCAATCTCTCCTACCTGCTGAGTTGATGAAAACTCTAGAGAATTTACCGGAAAAACCTCCTTTTCATATGTCATCATCACATTGCATTAGGACCTCATTTGTGTCAGAGGAATGACTTATTGTTCAATCAAACCTTGACACGAGCACTTCTCCAACCACCAAAATTAAGCATCAATATTTCTGTCCATCCTGGGACTCACTAACTTGAAAAAGTGTGGGTGAGAGAATAAAAGTGGAAATCAAAATCACCCTGATGAATTGTAGCCTATAAATAAAGATGGGGGTTTAGTGGATACTTATATCATGGGCCATCTTTAAAGGATGACATTTTACAATGAGTGGCCAGGAAAGTGCGTGGTGCGAAAGAAAGACATTTTAGAGCAGCAGCCTTGACTGAAATAGCTAGGATTAGGAACTGTGTCTATCTTGGTGATTTTGTGTTACATTCAGAACAGTGTCTAGCTCTTTAGGAGATGCCCAAATCATATTTTTTAATGAATTCAGTGAACAAATGAATAAAAATAGTGTTATGTTAGAAATATGCATATGTTATAAAGGAGGACTTAGAAAATCATGCTTAGTAATCCAAAACTGTTTGTTTTAAAGAGAAGATGGTGAGACAGGAATTTCAGAAGACCATTGGTTGATAATGCAAAGCAGATGTAGCTGATTCTACAACTGGCAAAAGCATTCAAAGTGTTGTTTTTAGTCACTCAGTTGTGGCCTACTCTTTGCAACCGCATAAACTGTAGTCTGCCAGGCTCCTCTATCCATGGAATTCTTCAGGCAAGAATACTGTAAGGGGTTGCCATTTTCTTCTCCAGGGGATCTTCTTGCCCCAGGGATTGAACCTTGGCCTCCTGCATGGCAGGCAGATGCTTTACCATCTGAATCAACTTAGTTTCTTCTCATACTTTCAGCCCCCATATTCTTTGCTTCAATAAAACGTTTTGCTCTGGTGAGAACTGAGTCATTAGGGACAGATCGGGGACCCTGGCTCTTTGGTAGAAAAAAGGTAAGTCTGTGAAATTGCCACACATAGCATGTAAACCCTTTACCTTTCTAGTGGATATTAATATTGTTCAGGTGATTGTCATATTGTAGGAGCAGCTATTAAAAGTACTTTCTATTTAAGCTGTGCTGGACATTGTGCTATATTTTTTACATGCTGTTATTTAATCATCAAAGAATCTGCACTGTTAGATGTCATTATCTTTGTTTACTCATGAGGAGAATGAGGCTCACAGAGCCTCTGCAATTGGTCCAAGTTTGCTCAACTACATTGGGAATAGAAGTTAAGCAAAAACATTTTCATTTCACATCCAGTTACTCTTATTTGCAAACATTAACTTCAGTGCTAAGCTCTTTGTCTGTGACACAAATACTTCACTGTCTGGGAATGTCCCAGATTAATTCTTTTCTTCTGTTGCCATCAGGTCTGTGTCTATCAGTGTGAGTATTAGATTATTTATTAACTCTTAGAGCACAGAGTTGGCTTCTTAAATCTCTTCGCAAAGTACCTGGCTTTGTGTCCCCAGAGTTGGCCACTTAGAATGCACTCACTAGTTTATCCAACAAGTCACCGAATGAGTGAGCAAGTGTCACAAGTGAATTAGGACCTTTCCTTTGGGCTCACTTTTAATGTCTAAATAAGTTTGTGCTTTACATGCTCATTATACACAAATTCTAAAGTATTAGGGAAAATGATCAAAAAGAATGTTGAATTTTACATCAGGAAAGCTTTTGTAATGCTAATGAGGTACATGGTTCTGTTCTCTCTCCTGGGGCCAGAGGTGGGACCGGTGGCTCATGTCTCATTTTCTAGGTTGAGAGCACTGGCGATTTCAAAGTTCCTTTGTGAGCAGTTATGAAGAACTCCATGCGGAAGGGGCTGGTGCATTTTCTCTCCCTATTCCTTTATACTCCTACTATAGCTATTCTTTCAGAGCTAGTTGATACTAAGCCGCAATTACCAATTTTCCTCACTATCCTTAACTTCCTTAATATTTGTGTTTGTGTTCTACTACCCTTCCTGTGGATTTTCTATTTTTAAACAATTTGTTTATTTTAAAAAATTTATTTATGTATGTATTTGACTGTCCTGAGTCTTAGTTATGCTATGTGGTATTTGATTCCTTGACCAGGGATCAAATCCAGGCCCCCTACTTTGGGAGAGCAGAGTCTTAGCCACTGGATTGCCAGAGAAGTCTCCCTGTGGATTTTCTAAATGTCAAATTGTAGGGAGTAGGGACACCTCATTAGAGACTTACTCATAAAGGAAGCCTTGGATTTTCTTTTATAGTTGCCCAAGAGCTGGTCCTGACTCATGTTTCAGGATTGTATCTGACTGCTTGTGTGCTGGTTCAACTTGGGTGTCAACTTGACTGGGTCACAGGGTGCCCAGATATTTGGTTAAACGTTCTTTTGGGTGTGTCTTTGAGTGTGCTTTTGGATAAGGTTAATATTTGAACGGTAGACTGAGAAAAGCAGATTGCTCTACCTAATGTAGATGGCCCTCAGCCAACCCACTGAAGGCCTGAATAGAACAGAAAAGCTGACTTTCCCGTGATGAAGGGATTAACTCCTCCTGCCAGACTGCGGAGCTGGGACATCGCTTTTTTCCTGGCTTTAAACTTGAAACATTGGCTCTTCTTAAGTCTCAAGCCTGCTGGCTTTTGGACTGGGGTTTATTCCATCAGTTCTCCTGTTTCTCAGGCCTTTGGATTTAACCTGGACTTAGATCATTGGTTCTGTTGAGTCTCCAGCCTGATGACTGCAGCTCTTATGACTTCTTAGTCCCCCAAATCACATTAGTCAATTCCTTACAGATAAAAATCTCTTTATATCTTCATTTATCCTGTTGGTTCTGTTTCTCTGGAGAACCCCAAGTAATACAGCTTGTTATGATAAAGCCTGTAAAACTGATATGAAAAAGAGATCTAATTGCCTCAGAGGAGAAGGAAAGGTCTGGCAGTCGGCAGTACTGGGTCAACACGGTAGCCCGCTGATCAAGGATCCAGGCGCTCTCTCTGCTCTTTCTTTGCCTTTCTGTGTGACTTTTTCTCATACTCATAAGGTGGTTGCTACACATCTAAGAGTTCTGCTTGCCTTCCAGGCAGGCAGGAAGTCCAGAGACAAAAAGCTAAAGGGCTCATGGGAATCCTCATGTGGAGCACTAATAATACCTCATTGGCCAGACTTACAGGTGTCACATGGACACTCTTGTCTTCCAGGGAGTTGGGAGATAAAGCCTTAGGTCATTATGTTACTGCTACAAATAAATTTTGGGTTCTGTTATGAAGAAGTGAAAGTGAAAGTGTTAGTTGCTCATTCTTGTCTGACTCTTTGTGACTCCATGGACTGTGGCCCTCCAGTCTCCTCTGTCCATGGAATTCTCCAGGTAAGAATACTGGAGTTGGTTGGCATCCCCCTCTCAAAGCAGTCTTCCCAACCCAGGAATTGAACCCGGGTCTCCTGTATTGCAGGCAGATTGTTTACTGTCTGAGCCACCAGGAAAGCCCATTAGAAAGAAAAGGGGATGGATTTTTTTTTTTTTTGGCTAGGTCACTAGCTAAGTCACTAGCAATATTCTCCACAAATTGTTTGGTAACCATGTCATAATCATATTGTTAGGTAACTGTGACAATCAAAAAGAGATTTCAGTACTTCTTTGGCTTTGGAGATTATGTGAATTCACAATTCATTTGAAATTAAATATTATATATAGGTTTCTCCAAATCCAGTGTGTGATTAAATGTTTTTAGTTAATGAGAGAAGATGCTTACATTTACTGAGCAGATACTATATACCATGAGAAAAGTCATTGCTTTCTGTATCACCTTTTTGTTTCTATTGTCCCTATCTTAAAAATAAAGTAAATGAGCCTCAGAGAGATTTTACCTAAGCTGTCTAAAACTGCAAAGCAAGGAAGTAGAAAAGTCAGGTTAGAACTCATAGAACTCTTGTTCTTATAAGAAAGAACATATAAATTACATGTAGCAACATAGGTATTTTTAACTCTGCTTAGCACAGTATTTTGCATTTAGTAAGCTCTCAGTAAATGTCTGTTGATCATATCAATTTTTTTTCAGTTGCAGTCACTGACATTGATACTCCTTTTACAAGATCTTCTCTAAGTCCCAACCTAGAAGAGCCAGCTCACATCTGAAGCCAGAAAATAATCTCATCAGTAAAGTTAGAGTGCCGTTGGTTTTCAGAGCATTCAGCAACCGTTTGTTGAACACCTGTTCTAAGCCAGTCCCCTCTAATGCCTCTCTTATTTTTCTAGTTGTTTGTTTCATGTGCTGCATTCTGGATAAGTGCCTTCTCTCTTCTAGTCCACTTATTCTCTTCTTATGTGATCTGCTCAATTTATTGTTTTAACTTTCAGTTGTTGTATTTTTAATTTATGAAAGTTTAATTTGGTTCTTTTTTCAATCTGCTGGAATACTTTTAGAGTTTCCTGTACCCTTCATTTTCAAATTTATCTCATTTCCTTAAGCAAAGAAGCATAGCTTTTAAAAAATACTCCATGTATCATAATTGCAGTATCTGAAGTATTTAAGTGTCTGTTATATCTGCTGTTTTCACTCATGGTATATTATTTCCTTAGGTAATTTTTGTTACCTTTGTGGCTCACTGACCTTAAACAACTATTTGTGTGTGTGTGTGTGTGTGTGTGTGTGTGTGTGTGTGTGTGTGTGTGTGTGTGGAGGGGCACTTCCTGATAACCAGAGAACTATTTAAAGTTAAAACCATCATGTATAGTTTTTTGATTGCTTAGGTGCTGCAAAGTTGGGACAGTAAGCCCTAGAGAGCTTATCCATGGTTTACACCCTCTCAAGGACAATTCTCGTTACTTTTTCTTTCCTTTCTTTACTCCTGCTCTGCTCAGCAACAAGGTACATTTCCCCAAAAACTACTGGGGTGGAAGGAGTGGGGTGGAAAATCTGTCGGTTGATCCTTTCTCCGATGCTGTAACCCTTTGAGATCTCAGCTTAATGCGTAACTGTGAGGTGGTTTACCAGACACACAACAATGAATGGGCCCCGTGCTTTTGTAGCCCTCGTCCCACTAGGCCATCAAAACACAATTTTGTTTCTTCCAGATTGGCAAATGCCTTCAGAGCTAAAGCAACTCATAAGTTTTTCATTTACCTTTCTTATTTTAGTATTGTACTTATTCGGTATTTCCTCTCTATTTTGTCAGCTCTTTGATGCTGCTAAAAGGATTACAAATGTTTAATGCAGCAGTTTCAGCTGCTTTCAGTAGGAGAGCTAGTCCAAATAACTTGGTCTGTCATTGTCACCTCATCAGCCTTTTAAAGAATCATCCTTAATAACCTTTTTCCTTTTATAATTAGGAAAAAAAACCTAAGAAATTCAGCAATCTTTTTCTCCTTTTGTTGGACTTATGTTTTATTCTTTTCCTTTCTTCTTTTAAATTTTGAGATTATTTCTAACTTTCTGGGATTTATAATTTTTTTCCAATGATACCATCAGCTTCAGAGTGCTGAGGGGAAATGGAGTGAGCATATGGTAACTACTGCAGTGAAATTTGGTTCTTTACTCATGTCTCTACAGGATGTGGTATTAGGCACAGAATCACCATTTCTTTATAAAATTGACCAAATTGGCTAATTTCCTTAATGTATTTAACATATTTCCATAAAGAAAGTGATCTGAGCTGAATTAGCCTGGTAGAAATACCAGCATTATCCATGAAGACGCAAATTGGGAGGGAAGTATGAACCATTTCATTCACTTCCTTAATATGAATACGACTTCAGATTACATGGATTTTACAGATCTGGCAACTAACTTCATTCACTTGCACTTTTCATTAACCTTTAGCTGGTTTCTTTCTTTTTTCTTTCATGCTTCATGAAGTGCACTTAAGACCTCTGTTTTGTTCTTATGGGAATGTGACATAAGATGTATCATCTCCTGTTGAATGACTTTTTCAGATTATGAATTCCTCTTTCTTTCCTTATTATAAATGTCTTTTTTTCTTTCTTTTGAAAAAACATTCTCTGTAGTTCTGTGTAGACTTTTTATGTTTATTACTCACTTAACTTTTCTAAATGAAGATAGTTTCACTTTCATTTTCTCATTGTTTGAGTAATACATGTCTATAAAAATGCAGAAAATCAAAACTTTTTTGGGGGGGCTGCAAAAGCTTTATTATTTCCTTATCCTGGGAAAGGGATACCGGGAGGTTAAAAAGCTGCCTAGTGGTGGCAGAGAGGAGCTTCAAGAAGAAGCTCTGACACCAAACAGGCTCCTCAAAGGCCGCTGGGCTTCCGAGGCTGCTAGTCAAGCTTGAGGGTGAGCCTTTCAATGAGATGCTTGCCCAGCCTCACCTGCGGACCAGTCATCCTGCGGAGGTTAGCCACGTGGTCATACATCTTCTCGGTGAGTTTCACCTGCTCCGCGAGAAGCCGCTCTCTGTAAGTCACAGAGGTGTGGGTTTGCCTGGGCAAAACCAGGGTGTGCAGGTCCACAAGGTCGTAGTTCAGGTTCCTCTGCATAAGAATGACTGCTTCCACAGTGCTGTGGTTTTACCCCACTTGTCTTGGGATGTCTACTGCATATTCTGGAAGAGGGAGGCTGCTGCCACAGTGGTTTTGCATTTTCAAGAGGTGCTGGATGCCCTCTTACTTCTCCTCGGCCGATTGCTGGAAAAAGTCAGCACATGCCTTCTGGAGCCACATTGTGGAGGTGATAATAGACGCCAGAGAGAGGTAGGTTTAAGAGGCCCACAGATGCATGGTGGTTGATGACAGCTTCCATGTTAGTGAAATAATTCTGACAAACCTGGGAGCTTGTGGTTGATCCCTAATAAGGAGTAAAGCTCAAAAAATGGTGTTGGCTGGTCCCAGGGGCTGAGGATAGCTGAGAGGCCAGTTCCAAAGGTTGTGACTGGAAAACTCTGAGCACACCTTCCAAATCTCTTCTATTTTTTTAAGATAGCACATTCCTTGCTATTGTATTATTGGTGGTGGTTTAGTTGCTAAGACATGTCTGACTCTTGCGACCCATGGACTGTAGCCCACCAGGCTTCTCTGTCCATGGGATTTTTCCAGGCAATAATACTGCAGTGGGATGCCATTTCCTTCTTCAGGGGATCTTCCTGACCTGGGGGTTGAACTGGGTCTCCTGTACTACAGGCAGATTCTTTACCCACTGACCTGCCTGGGAGTTCCCCATTATTATTATTGCTTGGGTTATTGTGTTAATCTTTATTTTTTTTTTAAATGGGAGGATAATTGCTTTGCAGTATTGTGTTGGCTTCTGCCATACATCAACATGAATCAGCCATAGGTATATGTATGTCCCCCCCACCCCGAACCTCCCTCCCACCTCCCACCCCATCCCAACCCTCTAGCTTGTCACAGAACACTGAATTCCCAGAATTAGTTTCTCTGATGGTTGACTAAGAGTTTTGGTAAATGTAATTCCAAATTTCTCTTTCTCTCTCTCTCTCTAAACATGTCTAAATTTGTGTGTGTAGTATATACATGTATGCATGTATATGAAGTGTATGTTTTTATGTGCATACACACATATGTATTTATAAAAATGTGACCACACCATACAACTATAAGAAGGTGTGAGGAAAATAAAACTATTCTTTACTAATAACACAGGTACATCTACATCTGTCTGTTTAAGGGGTGGCAGCATTTCTTTCTGCATCAGATAACTTTTTGCTTAGCAAAAATACATTAATAGGCTATTTATCCACAAAATGATGGTCTCTGTAGATGTCTTGAAGGTAGAAAATTGAAACAAAGGAATTAAATTCCTCTCATAAAAAAAGAATGTGAATGCTCTCCAGGAACCACCGTGGAAAGGGGCAAAGGGGCTCTGGAGGAAAGACAGCTAGCTAGCAAATTAGCTAGAGACAAACTAAAAGCCAGTGGCAGTTAGAGATGGATTTGAAAGAAATGATGGCCAAAATCCAATCCTTAGTCAATTGCTATAAAAGTGTTGAGACTCCCCCCTTCCCTGCCTCTGGCCCATCACTCTTTTCTAAATCATCTATAGAGGAGTTCACAAATCTCTTTTGTCTGGGGCACTTTCTGGAGTGAAGGCACTGGGATAGTATTCGATATGGCCTGATATTCTGCCAAAACACACAAGAAAGGAGAGATTCAGAGTGGTGATGGAGAATTAGTATGAGATAGAAACTGGGTCCAGAGCTCATGAGACGCTATTAAGCTGGGACTACACCCTGTTCTTAACCACTGGAGTCCTGAGCATGGTAGCCTGCATCCTTCCCACGCATTAGCCTTTACTGCCCTCAGCTATAGACCAGAACCGTTTGTATTTCCCAACTAGTATTACATCCTTATTCATTTTAGGATTTCTTAACTCCATTTATTACTCTATCCTCACCCCATACCTGTTCTCGAATTCTCCAATACAGTTTCAGTAGACAGTTAGCAAATGCCATCTTTTCCTTTTCATACATATAAGTTAAAACCTTTTCAAGTCATTCTTATCATGATTAAAAAAGCAATATTTGAGGAGATGATTTGGTTGAAAAAGTGAAAGTCACAGTCATGTCTGACTCTTTATGACCCCTTGGACTATAGCCCAGCATTCTTCTCTGTGCATGGAATTCTCCAGGCAAGAACACTGGAATGGGTTGCCATTTCCTTCTACAGGGGATCTTCCTGACCCAGAGATCGAACCCAGGTCTCTCGCCTTGTGGGCAGACTCTATACTGATTTAGCCACTAGGGAAGCCCCTGATTTGGTTGATGGCAGCCTCAAATGTTAGAAATAGACCTTTTTAAAATTTGATTAAGGGTCTGGTACATACTGTCCCTAATATTAGTAACTTTTTTTCTCACTTGTATTCAAAAAAGCTATAACTAAGGGCAGGGTAATGAATGTGGCTGAAGAAACAGATGGGTTAGAAAAGAAAATAATATGGAGCTCTTAATGCCAAGATTCCCCATTCCACTCTTTTCAACCAGTAGACTACCCTTCCCTGTGCACTCCTGACAAGAGGCAGGATATTTATTTTCCGGGGAAATGATTCTTTCATGCTTGCAAAGACTTAAAATGTATTCATAGTATCCTCCCTACAAAGATTCTGGAGGTTGTACTCCTATAAACAATTGGGTAGAAAACAGCGAAAAAGCAAACATAGAATTCAGGAATGGGCACTCCAATACAGGATACTTGCAAAGGAAAAGACCTAGAATGACCTTTGTGTAGAAATGAAAGGCCTAGAAATGAAGGTCCAGAATAGAGCAAAAGTGGGTGGAGACCTTTGGTGAAGAAAGAAAATGGAACTGATGTGTGTGGGTAAATGGAAAATATTATTCACAGGTGTGTAGTAGAGATGTTGAAGCTTTTGAAAAATTTAACAAATTGTACTTAGAAAATCAGGCTAAAACAAGAAAATAAACCCAAGTCAATGATTGACTCCAAAAACTATGGACTGTCCAAAGAAGGCATGGTCATAAAATACAGACTGGCTCAGAAGTATCATAAAATGTGTAGATAATATCTAAAATGGGTGAGTTAGGAAAGAATAGTACAGCCCTATTATTTATAAATATGGAAATAAATATTAATTTAAGGAAAGCAATAGAAGAGTTTGCATGTTTGTTGCCTGTGGGGAGTTGGTCTGAAGGATGCAGAAGAATGTGGATATGTCATTAAAATAAGTGCACTGTTGGCAACCCACTCCAGTATTCTTGCCTGGAGAATTCCATGGACAAAGGAGCCTGGAAGGCTACATTCCATGAGGCCACAGAGTCAGACACGACTGAGTGATTCGTTGGTTGGTCGGCAGACATTTATAACCATGCACCTGTACTTTTTTTTGATAAACATTAACTTTAAAAGTCAGACTATATTTATTTATTTATACAGCAGGGCCCATAAACACAACCCAAAGACTTCATTTGGTGTTCAACTGAGAATTTGTTAACATTGGGAGAAAAATGGTCTGTTTGGAATCACTGAGAGATATAGTACAATGATACAAAATCAAGTAGATTAAGACTTTGAGTAATTTAAATAATTTTTCTAGATATTTTTTAAGCCAGGCAATTTTTCCTTAATCACCATGTGAATTGGGACCCTACATGAACAGAGACTAAGGTGACAGACTTAGCAAAAACAAGCAAGCAAGCAAACAAGCAAAAGAAAAATATATCAAACCAAACTAAAGTGATTAGTTACGTTTGAATTTCAGATAAACAATACCTTTTTAAGTACAAGTATATTTCAAATACTTTATGGGATATCCTTACACTAAAAATCTCTGAAACTTGAATTGGGTGTCATGAATTTTATGTGGAAACCCTATTAGATGTCCAGAAGATAACTGTTGGGTCTCTCTTTTCTTCACGACCCATTATTATCTGACATCCAAGAATTATGAAAACCTGCTTGTAATCTATCTCTATTTTCAAGCTCTATCAGCTTTGGGGATTAATGAGTTCCATAAGTTCACTAACCACCTATAAGTTCAGAAGAATGAGTCTATCTGTGCCTCTCTGTCATAAATTTGTCTGTAACTTTACAATGGCCAAACTAATGACTTGGATGCAAAACCTTAAGAACAAATCCAGGTACAAGTCATGTTAAACAAATCTGATAGCAGTTTTTAAAACTTTGGTGGTTGAAGAAAGAATGTATGACATGGAATGACAAATCTGAATAAGCTAGCATATACTTGATAGAAGGTGGTGACCTTGTCTTGAGACTGTCAGACATAAAGTTGATCTTGTCCTCTCTTTGAACTCAAGCCCAACATCTTAATAGTCATGGCTGTTACCAATCAAGCTTTTATCCCAAGTCAGTCCATTTTTTTGGTTAGAATTTTTCTCTGGGACCTCTTTCACCTTTAATATAATTGCAGAGTAATTCATTCTTCTTCATTGGCAATTAGCTGGTCAGAGTTCCAGCGCCCAGTTTTCAAATCCTTTCCAGAATTCAACTCTTCAAACAGCCTGGAGAAATCAAAGAAGCCATAAAGTGGTCTATTGCATGCCTCTGCTTTTCAATTATTTCCAGCATGGTAAAGATTCTATCTGTAATGGACTTAGGAGTATTAAGTCCCTAACTTTATAATGTGGCATTTTCTGGTTATCAAAGAAATTTTCTGAAACTAAATGTATCTTACTATAATTACTTCCCTAGCTTGTACTGCTTTTTTCTACCTGTCCTTCTTCTCATTTATAAAAGGCAGAATAATTTTCTCCTCATAATTCCCATCTCTTTGATTTTCCATATCTAGCCAAAATGTCAATAAGCCTCTCTGTTTGAAGATTATTGGCTTCTATAAGTGTTGTTGCTTCAGCAATTTTATTCCTTTCATTTTTTCAACTTAATCTGTATCAGTCGTTTTATTAATCTTCTGATAATTCACCCCAAACTGCAAGATCTAAAATGGATTGTATTATCTGTGTGTATGCTCACATATGTGTTTGTTTCAAAAACAACAGATATGTATAGTGAAGATGGGATACTAGAGTAAGTTGTTGAGCTTCATTTGAAGATTCTAAAATATTACTTGGGCAGACCTGAAGGACAGTGAGATGTTTTGGAAAATAGACAAGACTAGAGAATACAATTACAACAATCACAGTCACTGAATGTGTGTATGTGTGTGTTTGTGGGTGAGAGAGAGAGAGGGAGAAACTCTAAATTAAAAAAAATAATAATAATCCTGTAATGGATGGAGCCATACAGATCCACAATTGAATCCAAGCCCTAAGATTTTCTGTCTGTGTCATAAGACTAAGTCACTATAGTTCTTCCTATCCCCAATTTTATCAACTCTAAAGCAGTAACTGCATCTACCATGTAGATTGGGCTCAAATGAGATGAGAGTCAAGTTTGCATGGGCTCTGCCACAAACTTGTCTCATAATAAAATGTAACTATCCAGAAAGCATTTTCACACAAAGCACCATTTTTTGGGGGTCAACCCCAGATCCACCCCCTCAACCTGTGTGTTTGGCAGAAAACATCTCAGTGTCAGCATAAATGAATTGCTTCATGCCTCAGGGCTTCTAGCTAGACAAGCAGGGCTTAGAATTTAGGAATTCTGATGCTCTCTGTTCTTTCTAACACACCACACTGCCTCATGATTTCAGTGGTACGGAGATTCTTTAGAAGCATCTGCTTTCCCTGAGTTAATTTTAAAAGTTCTCTGCATCGTGGTTTCATTAGATTATTTGAGAAGAATCATTGTTTTTCAAGGCTGTCTTGTACTTTTGTGAGCTTTTGGAAAATTTCCATTGTGGGATGTGCCTCTGGGGGCTCTCTGGCCCCACAAAGAATGGAGAATGGTGACAAAAGTCATCAAATACAAAAAATAATGAAAAAAGACATTTGTTCTATGTGATGTGTATAATGTCTGGGATTTGGAGTTGTGAGAACATTTGTTTCTACCTACCAGGAGCAGGAAGTAGTATCCTGAATTACCTCAGAAGGAAGCAGAGGGCAGTAAGGGTAGGCTGTATGCAGCAGTGACAGGCTCGTTTGGCTCGGTTGCCGAGGGGTTATATTGTTTGGTGCCCTTTAAGAGCCTTTGCTAAGCTGAAGTCAGCTTTGTCTCACCTGCCACTGAGAGATGCTGTAAACAAAACTCGGTGTTTCCAAGGAGCCATTTTCCCAGTGGCTTTTCTTCAGTTGTTTTTTTTTTTTTTTTTTTAATTATTATTTCTTTAGTTTTGACTGTGCTGGGTCTTCATTGCTGCACACGGACTTCCTCTTGTTGATGTGAGTAGAGAGCTGGTCTTCATTGTGGTGTGAGGGCCTCTCATTATAGTACCTTCTCAAGTTGCAGAGCCTGGACTCTAGGCGTGAAGGCATCAGTAGTTGTGGTGCATGGGCTTAGTTGCTCCATGGCACGTGGTGTCTTCCCAGACCAGGGATCGAACCCATGTCCCCTGCATTGGCAGGTGCATTCTTAACCAGTGGACCACCAGGGAAGTCCTCTTCCACAGCTTTTATATCTCTGACATAGAAGCTACAAAGTTCTGATAACTCTTCTCAGTTATTACCAAAGTATTTGCATGGATTTCACCTGAAAAGTGTGGAACATACAGCCATGCTTGGTGGGTGTTTTTCTCTTGGGGAATCCACTTGACTATGGAGGGGCCTGTCAGTTGTCTGCAGTAGACACAGACATTTCTTTTTTTCTAAGAACAGAAGTCAGATTTTTCTTGGGCAGTGATGTGTCTAGGTCTCGGGGTGAGTCGTGATTGGTTGAAGTCTAGCCTTTGCCACTGCCCCTGTCCTAGGGAGCTGCTGATACAGGTCTTGCTGATTAGGTGTGAATAAAAGTCAGCTGAGGCATCTTGGAAAGCGGAGCTTGTGCGTACCACCCCTCTCTCTTCCTGAATTGTCAATGTGATGCCAGAAGCTACAAGTCATCTTGTAACTATGAAACAAGAATCATGAAGACAAAAGGCCAAAAGGTAACTGTCAGAATGAAACCTAGTGATTATTGACCTTCATACTTCTTGTGTAAACCACAGAGAGTTGGGTTTTCTATTACTTTTAGCCAAAAAGCACTCCTAATAGCTTATTGCTGGTTATTGCTAGTGGAGTAGGTTTTGAGTCTTTTTTGCCTTTCTTTCCTATCTAATTTTAATTTTCTTATTCTTGCTTTGGAATAAGCTTCAGATCTTTATCTATCCTTTCCAAGGTATCTATAAGGTGTGTGTTAGTCTTTCAGTCGTGTCTGACTCTTTGCAACCCCATGGACTATAGCCCACCAGGCTCCTTTGTCCATGGGATTCTCCAGGCAAGAATACTGGAGTGCGTTGCCATTTCCTTCTCCAAACCTATGAAGTAGCACAGTAAAATAAAGAAAGAAGCTATTGAATTCATAAAGTTTGAATATGATTATCATCTGTTTCAGGGACATGACCGTCAGGGAGGATTTACATCTTTTTCTTGGACAGAGATTTTAAAACAACAGTTTATTGATTTTTATCGGAGTATAGTTGCTTTAGAGGATTTAAATCTTGAAGGCTCAGTTTTCTCATCTGTAAAATGAGGATGATGATGACAACCACATCAACAGTAATGATAATAGCTGACTAACATGTAATGCTCATTTATGAAATGCCAGGCTCTGAGCCAAAGAAATTTGTTGATATTATTAAAGGCTTATCAATGTGGTGACAATGTAGATATTTTAAACACTTCTAGTGTATTGAGAAAACTCAATTTATAAAAATTAAGTTACTCATCTGAAGATTTATGTCTTTGAACGAATCTCTTCCAGGTATTTATTCAGTGTCAGTGTTAGCCAGCCTCCAAGGAGCCTCCCAGGGATCCTGGCCTCCTCACAGTCACACTCTGGTAGTCTCCCACGATGTCCCAGGTCTCATGTGTGTGAACAGGAGCATACAGCAGAAGGATTGGTCTGTCACTTCTGGGATGAGATTATAAAAGCCTGTGGCTTGCATTTCAAGTTCTCTCTCTCATCACTTGCTCTGGGGGATGGCGTAGCTAACTGCCGGGTTGCAAATACTCTCAGAAACACACAGAGACATTCACACAGAAAAGAGCTGAGGTTTGCCAAACTGGATTCTTCAGCCCCAGGCCAGTCTCAGATGCCTACAACCCCAGCTGACAACATCTTTATGAGAGACCTTGAGTCAGAACCACACAACTTAGCTGCTCTCAAATTCCTGACCCGTAGAAACTGTGGGATAATAAATGTTTGTTGTTTTAAGATGCAAAGTTAAGGGATATTTTTCTGTTGGAGCAACAGACAATGAACACAGTCACCTTTTCGGGGTATCTTTCCCTGATTCTCCTATTTAAAACTGACTCCCTCCCTTGCTGTCCCAGAACTCCCCAACCTCCTTACACTTTTTCTCCTTAGCCCTTATTATCACCTAAAGCCTCTAAAGATGGGGGTTTCTTGTCCATTTCATTTAACACTGTATCCTCAGCATGTAGAGTGGCTCATGGCACATAGTAAGGGCAAGCACTGTTTGTGAAAGGAACAAATGCTCAGCTCCACAGTCTCCACTCTTTATACTCCTGTGTTGTACGTTCCCTGTCTCATTTGCAAAATAATGCATGAAAATACCCCCTGGAATGTCTGGTGTTTGTTTTCAAATTTGAATGACCTTTTGCAGTAGGAGATATCAATTTTAAGCCATATTTCTGTTAGGACTGATCCCTACTAACAAGTCTTCTCAGTCTGTAAATCAATACATAGAAGGAATTTTAGGTAAGATGCCTATTAGAACAAGTAGACCCCAATTCTAATTCCATCTCTACCTCTCATTTGTTTGTGACCATGAAGAATGAACTTTTCTTCCAACTTCTTTTTTCTCATCTTTTCAGTTTCCTTTTTATTCAAACACATCTTATCTTCATTATCTTAGAAAAAAGCAAACTTTCATAATCTTCTAATAATTGTGCCCATTTCATTTTCATTTATATTAAAAGTTTTGCCTAGCAACTTCCTGATGATGATCTTAGGGAAAATAAAGGCCAGAAGACTTGTACTTCCTTGGTCTTGTCATCAGAGCCCAGAGTTAAAGAAGCTTACATAACATACTTGGAAATTTACAAAGCTGTGTTCAAGGACTTGCACTGACCACCACAGCGGGATATGTTGAAGAGTTAAGGCCAGGGGCATCTACCCAAGTCTTTGATCTACAATAGTTGCTAACTTAATGAGGCTTTTAGGTTTAAGGCATCATCTCACCTACCAAAGTCTTTTCTATGGAAGAGGGTGCAGTTAAGAGTGATTTCACAGTAGAGTTTAATCCCCACTAGCTAGTTTGGGAAAGAATTATTTAGAACATACTTCTTGACTGCTCAGTACCAGCCCTTCTTTGTCATCTATCCTTTGTTCTGAGAAGTTTTGGTAGTATTTGGGTCATCTCCCTTTCTTGTTGATATTCAGCACTTCCGTTTTAGTTTATATCCTCCCTGTTTCTGAAGGTAACCCTGGTCAAGGTTTTGTGTAATAATTATTTGGCATCTTTCAGTATTTATCTTGGCCTTTCTCCCCATCTCTTTCTCTGTCCCTATCTTATTCTATATCTTAGGATGTTTTGATCGAAAATAAGAACATTTCGGTTCAAGCTCTTTTGGAAAATATGGACAATTTACAGGGGTGACATAAATGAAAAGTGTAAAGATAGAGCTTCAGATGTGGTTTGATCTAGAATTCTATGATGTCACTAGATATCTAGATACTTTTCTTTGAGATTTGCTTGATTTGTCCTTTTCCACTTGGCAGTTTCATCCTATTACTGGTTTCCTTATGGTTTCAAAAATTGGTACTGTCAATAAGCTCCCACTTCAGCAAACCATACATCCAGAAAAAGAATAGGCACCTGTTTTCTTGGGTTCCAGGCTACAACATGAGGATCTGCAATAGTTCAGTTCACAGGCCAGGAAGAGGCTACTGGTTGACGCCTAATATCTATTCTTCTTTCCTAGTAATGTAATTGTAGCCAGGCACATATATGCCTGGAAAAAAAAACAAACTGTATTTTCCATCTTCCTTTGCTATTAGTGTGACTGTGTGACTGAGTTCTAGCCAGTGAGAAGTAAGTAAGTGAAACTATTGTGTAGAGTTTTGGTGTTTTTTTCCTGGAGTAAAAAGAGGAAATGAGTGCTTTTTGGTTGCAAACACTCTTGGAAATATGCAAATAAGAGCAGGACTTGAGGAAGAGAAGAGTAGCAAGACAGAAAGACCTTGGACCCCTGCAGCTCCACAGAGCAGAGTTATTATACCAGCTTGAGTTGTGTCTGATAGAGAAATCAGCTTTGATCTTGTTTAAGTCACTGCTGGGGCTTCCCTCATAGCCCAGTAGGTAAAGAATCTGCCTGCAATGCAGGTGACCCAGGTTCAATTCCTGGGTTGGGAAGATCCCTGGAGGAGGAAATGGCAACCCACTCCAGTATTCTTGCCTGGAGACTCCCCTGGGCAGAGGAGCCTGGCAGGCTACAGTCCATGGGGCTGCAAGAGTCGGACACGACTTAGCGACTACACCACCACCACCACCCCAAGTCACTGCTAATTCGGAGTCTCTGTCCTGTTCACAGCTGCATCCTTTTAAAAACACCTGCCTAATACTGACACAATCACTGACCTAAGGGGTGAAATGCAAGGATGGGTTCAGCTGAGGTCACACATACCCCTGCTGAGTTTGGGGTGGAGTCGGCTTCCTGGAACCACGTGGATCTCCAAATACAAATTGAAGACTGTTTAGAAGGAAGAGGGAAACTACCACCAATTATTCAGTAAGCCTTAGTTTCCTTTCTCTACCTCTATTTATTTTGGCTTTAGCTTTCATAACTAGTTTGCTTACAACTCAGAGATTGTTGTTGGCTTTAAGCAGCCCAAACAGATAAATAAGCAACAAAACCAGGAGGTTTTCACGACATCGTAGAAAATAGTGTTACTCAAACCATGGTCTGGTGACTACCGTGAAGGGCATGGTGCCCCTTTGCAAAGATGACAGAAGATTGAGATACACATTTTCCTTTGATTTTCGTTTTTTGTCAGGAAAGGCTGTGTCTTTATCGTGAAGAATATGCTTAGTACTTGTTTGTCACTTGAATGTGTTTAATCACTGCAGCACAGAGAATTAAACAGGCTCTCCAAAGAGAATCCTGAATGTGCCATTAACCAAGAAAAATAGGGGTAAGAAATAGATTGTAAAAATATGGAAATAACTCTAAAGGAGAATAAATTTCCCCAGTGGCACAAAAGAATAAGTTTTAGGATATATGAATAACGGCACAGTGATATGTACCACAATTATCGAGAGGAATCAGAAAGAGGGAGAGAAAAATCTTAGAGTAGACATTCGCCAAGTTCACCTGCTTGCATTTAATTTCATGGTTTGCTTGTTCATCTGGAAATTCATGGATGGGGATTCAGAATTTAGCATGCTGAGAATTTGTTTTCAATGTATATACCTGGGAGGCAGTTAAGGGTGGGGTGAGCTGGAAGGCAATTCACTTTTCTGTTTGTCCAGATTTACCTTGAAGACCCATTTCACAGATGTCAATTGCTGGCGAGTGGTATTGTTTACCCTTATAATTTCTTTTGTGTAAAGAATAAAGTCTTTTTGGATTCCAAAAGACATTGCCCCAGACTTGTTGAACAGAGTTAATCAATTTATCTTTAATAAAGCAGAAAATCGATTTATTTTTAATAGAGTTAAAAATCTGCATTAAAAATGCATGAAAGTCGGTGGAAGAAGTCCCCACAGTACTCTGGCAAGGAGGATGGAGCAAACACAAGAGTGCAGGAAAACCGCCGGCAGATAATGAGGAAATTGCTGTGAAGGTTCGTGTGCTTACATTTGCATACGAGCTCCAGCTATGTGCATTGTTTCACCTAAATATTTTATATTATGTCACCTTAGGCTGTATCACACATCAGTCAAAGCTCGGAGCTTTTGCTCAGTCTCTGTCTTTCCATTGTTGTGTGAACAATGTGCTTCAAACACTTGTCTAAACAAGGTCTATTGCTGCTGCAGGCGGCGGCAGTGATTGCTGGGATATCACCCTAGACGAGTGGGAGAGGAGTTGAGCTGTTGCGAGGTTCCACCGCATGCAAGTGCCTGGCCTGGATTAAACACGGACCTGGTGCCCTTTAATTCTGGCTGTTATTAGATATATTTGCCCGGGTTATTGTACTGTAGCCTGCCAGGTTCCTCTGTCCATGGGATTCTCCAGGCAAGAATACTGGAGTGGGTTGCCATTTTCTTCTCCAGGAGATCTTCTCAACCCAGGCATCTCACCCAGGTCTCTAACATTGCAGTCAGTCTTTACCTACTGATCTATGAGGGAAGCCCATGGGTATGGGCACCACACATCCTTAAAGACTTGCCAGAAGCGTATGGTCAGAGTGATTGCTTTGTTTGGGCTGAATCAACAGTCACATGTATACAGCCCCCGGTTCTGGTATTTTTAACAGACTTAAAGGAACAACTTCCCATCCTGGTTAAGTGGCCTGTGGGGTGCATCATTCATTCTCAATGTTTCCAGAAAATCAGATAAAGCTTTTCCTTGTTTGCTGAGTCTGTGCCGAGCATGTACCAAGACCACTTAAGCATTTAACTTCTCTGCTTTGAGCTTGCACACAGGCTCATGGTGGGACCTTGTGGTTCAGAATTAGATGGAGAGTGTTCGATATCTCTCGGCAGTGACTGAGGGGCTGGTTCCTGTCCGTGATCTGGGGGACCAGGATGGTCATTAATGGACAGCATAACATTCTGGGAGAGAGTGGGATAAATGGAGAGTGGAACACAGAATTCGTCAGTCTAGGGAGCTCAAAATGTTTTAAAGAACAGTGGGCACGAGCCACAACTTGTGATTTATAATGGAACTGAAATTAATATTTGAGTGGCTCTTAAGTCTGGGCAAAGAAAGCTCTTGATTTTAATGTGGGGATTTGACACCTGGAATGAGTCCCTGCCTGCTGAACTATACTGGTCCCAATTGTGTTAAGCTCTGCAGGAAAACACTTCTATCATGTTGGCGGAAGAGGCAGCATTGTCTGTTGTAGAGACTGTGGTGCTGGGGGCAGGGGACAGCTAAAGTTAACTCCCTGCCAGGGTCATCAGTGTCCTGGTCCTCTAAAGCCAGAGTTTCCAAATTCCTTTGATCTTCAGAATCCCCCGGAGAGCTTTAAGTATTCTGATTTTAGGTCCACCTTGAAACTTACTGAATGGGACCCTTTGGTATGAGTCCTGAGATGAAGTCTTTGAAAAAAAAAAAAATCTCTGCAAGAGGTTTTGATTGCTTAGAATTAAGAATTGCCTTGAGCAGCATTGCATCATGGTGATGTGTGGAGACTTGGAATCAGACTGTACAGGGTTAATCCCTGTGTTGCTACTTCTGAGCTCTGAGCCTAGACTAGTAACTTCTCTGTATTTCAGTGCTGTCACCTGTAGACAAGAGGAATGATAGTACTTCCTCACTATGCATGAATGAGGAATAAGGTGGGAAGAACTCAGCATAATGTCTGGCATGCAGTCAATACTCTCTACAAATTAACTGTTGCTATTAGCTATTAGGACATGTTAGTCTTTAAGAGCCAGATCTAGTCATAGCTTCTCCATGCATCAAAGGCCAGAACAGTGATAATAACAAAGGGTTATGCAGTATTTATTTTGTGCCAGAAAGCACAAGGTTTTTCCCGACAATTATACCATCTCGTTAGCACAAGTTCTCTGTAAAGTAGGCTGTGTTAGTATCTCTATTGTTTAAAAGAGGTATCTGATACTAAGAAAAGTGAGATCCTACAACCAGAGTCCCATTCCTTACAGCAGTGAGTGGCAGTGCTGGGGTTTGAACTTGGGTCTATCTGACCGCAAAGCCCTCATGCCTAATAAGGGCTGTCTTTTTCTGCTGTTGTTCCTACCATAAACCTCTCCTTTAGCTGAAAAAATTATAGAACTTAAAAAAAAACCTTGTTCACTCAGTACTCCTCCCTGTCTTCTGTGTACCTGTACCAGCCACAAACTTATTTAATAAAGCCTTATGTTTTTAGGGTGTTAAATGCTTTCTCAAATATCTAACACCTTCTACCTTTCTGCTGAGAATGACTATCCTTGAACATGGTTTATCTGCTTCACACAACTATGATCTTGGTTAAGCCAGCTTATTGTTTCCTGTATGAACACTGTGAGCATTTTAAGGACAAGGAGTGTATTTATTGTCCTTCTTTTACCATCCTCAGGGCCCAGCCCAGTGCAGATGAAATAAGATATCATGGGCAGATGCTCAAAGAGTCCCTTGGTGAAAGCAAACTGACCAAGTTTGGATTCATATATGATTTTTCTCTCTGAAATCTCTCCATTGGAAGTTTAAACTGTATTCCCTGCTCTGGAACACTTAAAATTTCTTATTCTCAATTCCATATCCACAGTCTATGTTGGGGAGCCTTAAAAATATCCAAAAGAATTGAAATTAAGCTTTTGAAGAGATAGCTGTACTCTCATATTTCGTTGGAGCTTTATGCACAATGGCCCAAAGTGGACATAATGTAAATGCCTGTCACAGATGAACAGATGATGAAAATGTGGTATATACATAAAAAGGATTATGACTCAGCCTTAAAAAAGAAGGCAGTCCTGCTATTTTCAGGTCCTTCAGGACCTCGTGGACATCGTGTCAAGTGAAATAAGTCAGTCACAGGAGGGCAACTACTGCATGATTCCACTTACATGAGGGGTATGAGCCTGTCCAGTGCATAGAAACAGAGAGTAGAATGGTGGTTGCCAGGCGTTGGGGAAGGCGGAATGAGGAGTTCCTCTTCACCAGGTATAAAATTACAGGTTTGCTAGATGACTGAGTCCCTGAGGTCTGCTGTGTTACATGGCACTTGTAGTCACCAACACTGTACTGTGTGCTTAAACAGTGGAGTAGGTCTCATATTAAGTATTATTCCCGTAATTGGAAAAAAAAAAAAAACAGGACTACTCACATAAAGTGGGAGTGAAACTGCCTTACCTGTCAGATTAGATCTGTCTCTCATTTTCCTTGGTCTCTCCTGAAAGTGCCTCTTCACTGCTCCCTCTGTAGACACTTCATGGTCTCTTTTGTGTTCAGGGAATAGTCATATAGACCTTCATTATAACCTTGAAGGGCTCTATATTTTCCTTCTTAGCATGTTTTCCTAGCATATTTTTCTTTCAAAGCCTATTTTTTTCTTTTTAAAAAGATGCTTGCTTAAATTTATGTTTTCATTTTTCGGCCATATTGCATGGGATCTTAGTTCTCCAACCAGGGAGCGAACCCATGTCCCCATCAATGGAAGTATGGAGTCTTAACCACTGGAAAACCAGGGAAGTCCCTCAAAGCCTGTTTATCTGTGCCTTTACTTGACCCACGTTTCCACTCTCAGAATGCAGTGCCCATTTTGCACACAGTATTTTCCCTTATCAGAGTGCCTGGTCCTCACAAAATATTTTATGGATGAGTGGATGGATTTATTATTCTTATATTTGTGAAAAATAAGCATGGAGAGTAATACAAGTCAAATGGCCTCAGTCACAAAAAGGAAATAATTGACTCAAATAATTGAAGAAATCAGGTTTTGATTCAGGAATGGAGGCAAAAAGAGGCAGATGCTTAAACAGTGAGCATCAAAATCTGCTTTTCTCCATGTCTCAGCTCCACTTATATTATGTTCATGCTTAGGAAGTCCATTATCTCATGGCGAATAGACTGCCAAAAGCTACAGGCAAGTATACTCACAATTTCATCATCTCACTGAAAAAAAAGCTTCTCCATTCTTCCATCAGATGTCCTGGACTTGCATGTCGTTGACCCAACTTGAATAACATACTTGTGTCCTGAACCAATCACTGTTGCCTGGAGGGAGGGTCATGTGAATAGTCAGACTTTGATCATGCCCATCCAGGATCTAGGGAGGGTGCGCTCAGCCCCTCTAGCAATGTGTATTCTGAGAGTTTGGGAGGTATTTTTCCCCTTGCTAGGACCTAAATGTTATCTCTGGAAGGGAGAAGACAGGGTGCTGGAGAGGCAAAACTCACAGTTAATCACCGTGGTTCAAACTACTTCTAAGTCTGATGAGTGTCCCTGAAGTTAAGAAGTAGAAAAGGTTCTAGAAAGAGAAAGCTCATTGACTAAAAGAACTCTCTAGATTACTAAATGAGGCCCTCAATGGCAAATTTCAAAGTAAAGGCAGAAATTGTACCAGCGTACTCTTCACTTCTTTGCTAATAAGAACCTTCACTGTGATTTTGAACCTCCACTGTGATTTCTTATGGTGAAGAGGTATACCCTGAGCCAGGAGGAGTACCCTGTGGATGGATGAATGTGCAGGATGGAGCAGGGCTTAACCAACACAATCATTTGTACACATGTGCTTCTTTGAGTGGAAATTACAGTGCCTCCTTCCACCCATATCTCACCAAGGCAGCCAGGCTTTCTAGGATTCTGTATGACCTTCTGTTTTCACTACGTTACTCCAGGGGCCCCAAGAATGGTCAAATGATGGGAAATGGTCTAGCTGTCTATATTAAGGCTTTAACTTCCTAGTGAAATTCTCTTGGATAATATGTTTATCTCTAACCTGAGGTAGCAAGTGCTTGACTTTCATTTTGGGCTCAGTAATCATTCATCTTCTTAATGCCATTAGTTTTTTGTTTTTTGTTTTTTTTTCTGGAGAACTAGCCCTCCTGCATTGAATGTGGGCTTGCATGTACCACTTTCCTGCTACAGAAACTGAAAGGTGAGGAGAGGAGAGCAGATTTCTCCTCTGCCAGTTCTTTGAAAGAGCCAGGGGCTGGATATGTGGCTTGAGTTCAGCCAGTAAGATGCTCTCTCTTGTGACTTAATTCTTGAAATAGTTATACAAGCATAAAGAAAAAAATTGTAGGAATTTTCATGGCTGTTGGTTGCAATGGTAGTGATGATAGTGGTATCACCTGCAGTATTCTGACTAGATTACTTCTGAAGAGAGTTACTGTGCTTCCTGCTTCTAGCGATATCACCCCCCAGAGCCCTGGCCGTCCCCACACCCTACTTCCCAGCTGCTTATTGGAACTGAGCCATTTAAATCCTTCCGATGGATCCTTCTTGCTAACGGTCATCCCAGTTGGTTTATCTTCCTTGAAGCCAGGAATCCTAACTGATGCCTTTTTTTAAATTGCTTAAACTCTATTTTATAGGTTAAGTAATTCTAATTCCAAATTCATCCACCTTCTAGAAAAGCTTGCACCTTAGAGTGAAGCCACTGGGCTGGGAGTCAGGAGCACTAAATTTAACCCTCAGTGCTGTAGCCATTTAGCTGTAGGATTTCAGTAAGTTACTTAATGTCCATCTCAGTTTCTTCATGAAATGGGAATAGAAAAACTTTCTGAGCATAAGGGTATTGTGAGTGCCAGAAAGAATGTGTAGCAGAGTCCTGAAAAGATAAAAGGCCATGTAAACTATCAATGTGAGATAGAATTATGTGGATCATCTATGAGTGGATGAATTTAATTGAATTCTTCAGGGTTGCAACTTTATTCTACCTCCACTCAGCACATGCTAATTACTGACACTGGGATTCATGTATTCATTCCAGAGACTTTTATTAAGTGCCCACTGTGTGCCGGTCACCAGTTTCTAATTAGCATTTTTATAAGGAATTTATCATTTGCTACATGTCTGTCATCTTTTCCCACTTCTACGGAATACATGAGTCAGATCTCCATGCCCGCAGGAGGAAATCACTGTCTAGTTTCCAGGTGTCCTGCCTCCATTGCTGAGCATCTTTTTCCTCCTGAGAAGCCCTGATGAAACAAGGGCAGCCAGGAAGCAGACTTTCTTTCCAGCAGTGCTTTTATTTTCCCCAACCAAAAAAAAAAATGTTTTCAACTGTGTAAGTCTTGGTGCTATATCCCCTCCTCTACACACACCTGCTCCATCAGTTTCTCAAGCTGTCCCTGCTGGCAAGGGGAGAAGACTGATTAGCAAGCATTAAGACTTTGAGGTCAGTAAGGCCTGACAGAACAAGCAAGGAGGCAGATGATCATATTCCCAACTAAAGAAATATTATTTTCTGACAAGAAAAGTATCAAAAAGTAAAGAAAAAAGGTGAGATCTTCAGTTCAATAACTGAGTGCAGTGCACAAGTCTTGAAATGAAATGTATAAGTGATAGGCACTGAAAGCTACATATGTGATCAGTAGGGCAAAATTTCAGAACATGGTTGCAGGTAATAGTGATGACTTGGAAACCTTGACAAATGGAGTTTACCTGAAATGGGCTCAGGATTTGCTTATTCTTGTAGGAACCCAAGGAGACCCTTCTTTCTTGCAAAGTATTATAGAATCAGTTTTTCTTGGAGATTTATTTGTCTACTGTAATAGAGCTACAAAATGATGCTAGCTGCAAGTGTTACTATCTAGCTAATTCCAGTGATGTAGGGGGTGAGACCTGAGGTGAAGCTGACATTTTTAATGTCAACTATTTATAATTCTTAAAAGAACACAAAGAAGAGAAAATTTGGCTGCCACCTAATTATTCATGGGGATTCAGTATTTCTGGAGTGCCAGCTCTACCAGGGGCACATGAGAGTGAACACAAAAGCACATTTTGAGAGGGGCCTTTTTGCTTTTGTTCCTCAAAGCTGTTTGTTTTACTGAGAGGCGGACAAGCCTCCCTCTGCTGGGACTGGCTTCTCTTTACCACTTAAAAGCAAGCCTTTGCAAGAGGTGACCCATAGGAATGTGGATTCTCAAAATGTGGGACCTTAAAGGGACCTTGGAAATCATCACATTCAACCTCCCCTCCCTGCCCCTGCCACCTTTTCCCCCAGAAACTCAAGCTGTAGGACCTAAGGGAGTTGTAAGATGGTGACACATGTCATACTGGAATAGAAGACTAAGAATTTTGAAATCCTTCCACCAGCTATACTGTGTCTCCATTTTTGAAAAACAGAACCATTTGAAGATATAGCACAGTTTATATACCAGGTTATAAATGGCTCTATCAATCTATGAGGTTGAGTCTTTGCATCCCCTTTCTTAGGGATTATCTTGTTCATTTTAAATAGATTGTTTTCTAAACTCTTGTGGAGTGGAGGAAGGGAGAGGCAGATGTCAATTTCCAGAAAACATCTTCTATGAGAGCAAACAGAGAAGACTGGAGAGTGTGAGAAATTCAGCTTCCTGAGAGCAGTGGGCCTGATGACCTTGATGTTCGAGCTATAGTTGTTATGGCAACAGGAAAGTGAATTGGTGGTTGCTAAGGGGCACTGAACTGAAGCAATCTCCATTACTTGCTGGTCCCTCCACTTTGAAACTCAGAAATCCACCCCAAGCTGGAATGAGTCAGCAAAACAAATTTTTAAAGATGGAGTTAAAATCAGGTTACATTTAGTACTTTCTGTTCTTGAAGAAGGTCCTAAGATTTGGTCATGGCTGGAGCAATTGTTTTAAAAGGCCTCAGATGACTTAAATGCGGTAAAATCTACCAAATGGGAGGCACTCTCATGTGGCCACGTCTGCAAACCTTTGCAGGCACCATGCCACCGTTTCATTTACAAACAGATGAGTTTTGAAACAGGTAATATATTCACAGTGTCAATCTTTGCCTCAAGAAAGGTCAGTATAATTAGTGAAGAGAAAGCTCAGGCTGTACCTGAAAATGACTAATGAGTCATTGAGTGGAATGTTGCCCTGTGCCATTTTGGGGGAACTGTCAGTGACATCCAAGTTCATTTTCCCGAGTGATGACCCTTACCCTCCCTCAAAAATTTCCCGGTGTACGGAGGATACTTTGTTGATCAAGTAATGCTGGGAAACGGTGATGACAGTGGAATTAAATGCCCTGTGTTGTGATGCTCAGGTCG
Source organism: Muntiacus reevesi (assembly GCF_963930625.1). Taxonomy (NCBI): domain Eukaryota; kingdom Metazoa; phylum Chordata; class Mammalia; order Artiodactyla; family Cervidae; genus Muntiacus; species Muntiacus reevesi. Next base: position 94,623,835 of record NC_089252.1, read on the forward strand.
GAGACCACATGCACTGTACACAGTAGGCACTCAATATATATTTGGTAAGTTGAGTGGGTGACAAGAAGGGACAGACGACTGTATGCATGCAGCCTGTGGATGAACATTTTTGGACATGTGCAGAGATTCATGAAAAATGGTTCCTGTCCTTTAACCCTTCTTCTTTCATTCTTTCCCTCCAGTCTGAGCTCCTTTCTTTCTGCATACATTTCCTGAACATTCCCTATCTTCCAGATGCCGCCAGGTGCTGGGGATACAGTGATAAGTAAGGGTATGTGCTTAGCCTTCATGGGGCATGTTCACAGTGGGGTCGTGGACTTGTAAACAACTGTTACAGGCTGCAAAGTGTGATCACGGAGGTATGAGTGATGCAGTGGGATAGAGAAGAGCTAGCACTGTCTGGGGGTGTCAGGCTGGTGCTGAGAGAGGCATCCTCATGCAGCATCCTTAACCATGGATGTGCATGCGCATGCATGTCCTCTCTTTCATGGAAAAGCAGATACCAAGTTAGAGGTAGGCATGGAAGAGGGTTAATACCTGTGAAGGATGAGAGGAAGGGAGGAAGAGTAGGCAGGGAAAACCTTCAGCCCATGAAGTAGGGCTGGCACGTAGGACAGGTAAGGTAAAAGGAAGGCGTAGGAGCTTCACATTGTGGGATAGATGTGAGAGAGTCTTGGCTAGTCCAAAGGGAGCCCTGGTGTGAAGGTTACCTGTAGAGACATTTCATGTACATGTGAGGCCTGTACTTCATTCTTGGCTGGAGTGTACCTGGGGACTGGGGGAACTCCGCTAAAAATTGAAGCAGATTCTAAAACAAACATGGTGGGGACTGAGAGCTAACTGCACTCTCTGTTTCTCTTTTTTTTCTTTCTCCTTCCCTCCACCCACCCCCTATTGCGGTCAAAAACACACAACATAAAATTTACCATTTTAGCCATTTTCAAGTGTACAGTCATGTTAAGTATATGCACAGTGTTGTACAACAGTCTCTGGAACTTTTTCATCTTGTACAACAGAAGTTTGATATCTCTCAAACAACTTTCCTTTCTCCCCTCCCACAGTCCTCCAGTGACCACCGTTCTATTTGCTGTTGCTGAGTTTGATTCTGTTAGATACCACATATAAGTGGCATCATGCAGTAACTTGCTTTCTGTGACTGACTGATTTCACTAAGCATACTGTCCTTAAGGTTCATCCATGTTGTAGCATGTGTCAGAATTTCATTCTTTTCTCAGGCTGAGTAGTATTCCCTTGTAGGTATAGACCACAATTTTTTATACATTCATCTGTTGATGGACACTTAGGTTGATTCTACCTGTTGGCTATTGTGACTACTCAAGATGAACATAGCTGTGAAGATATTTCTTCAAGATGCCAGTGTCTTTTGAAGGTAGACGTGAGTGGTATACCCCCATGACTTTGGCACTGTTAGAGTCCACATCTCTTTTTGGATGGATTGCCACAGTGCACAAATGGAGATGCCCATCATCCAGATGTTTGGGAGTGGCCAGATGATTGATACCAGGCTGTTGTTTTAATATCCAAGTTTATCCTGATAGTTTCTTTTGGGCAACTCCTTCTCTGAGACATTGTCCCTTTCTGCACTCAAAGACGTGTCACCCTGCAATCATGATTATGTTATGTGACTATACTTCTAAATGACTTCAGCAGTTTGGTTGAAGACAGACACCTGAGTAAAGTGAGTCTTTTCATTGGCTGGGCTCAGCTATGAGAGGTTCTGACCTGGGAATTTGGAATTGGGACCCAGGGATGATAGGGAGCTGGTTGGTGGCACTGGAATTGGGAAGCAGTATAAGGCGTTGAGGTGGCTGTGTCTCATTCGCTGTTAAGAAGCAGAGAAAGCTGGGCTTGAGAAGAACATGCATGTGAGAGGCCAGGAGATGAGGCGACAGTGAATACCTGAAAAGAGCAAGACAGAAAACAGCCTACTTGCTTTGCCCTAGTTCTTCCTGTTGCAGTTTCTCAACAACCTTAAAATTCCATGAGATATTCCTGACCCTTCAAAAAATTTCTCCTCTAAAGGCAGTCTGGGTGGGTTTCATTTTTGGTAACCAAATAATTCTGAACCTCTGTTAAAATGAAACTAACATTAATCTCTCCTGATATACCAGCCAGAGTTTTCATCCTGTGGCTGAGAGCAAGCTAACCTGGTAAGAAATAACCCTGCTAATCTGTGAACTAGAGAAGAGATGTGAGTCCTGGACTCAATTTTAGCTCCCATCCTGCTACTTTTTGCTGTGTGACCTTAGGCAGTTGCTTACTGTTTGGGCTGAAATTACTACATTTGTAAAACGAGAATTGCTCCTGGCTTATAAAATACTGTGCTTTGGTAGTATGCGTGATGTGGTGATGGTCTGTGACAAGTGCTAGTGGCTTCTGGTTTTTGGCTGCACAGTTGATGGAAAGGCAGAGGAATTAGTTGGTGTTTTGTAAAAGATAATGAGACTGAAATATATATTTGGATTTGCATGCTGTGAACATTAAATATGTTGTTACTATTTAGTAACCTATCAGGAGAGTGATACCTGATGCTGTGAATCAAGTTTGGTGTACAAACTATCATCACTTCAGTAGCTCATTGAAGGGCCACAGTGGGATGGAAGATTCTCAAAGGACATGATGGAAGAATGAATCTGGATGAGTTATCTCATACTTCCAAGACAGGTCTCCTCATGGGGAAAATGGAAATAACAGTGCTCTACTTTATTCATGGTGATTTTGTGAAATCAAGTCAGGTAAAGTGTATTAAAGCATTTTGAATTCTCCAAGTGCTTTTCAAATGTGAGGACTTGGTTATATTTATTTATAAAATTTATTCACTTGTAATTTACTTTGAGTTATGCTATCATAAATAAAATCATTTTCTTATACAGTTGATGTATTTTTAACTTTTTTTTTTTACATGATAATATAGTTGATTAACAACGTTGTGTTGGTTTTAGGTGTCCAGCAAAGTGATTTAATTATATATGCATGTATCTATTCTTTTTCAAATTCTTTCCCCATTTAGGTTGTTACATAGTATTGAGCAGGGTTCCCTGTGCTGTAGGTAGGTACTTGTTGGTTATCTATTTTAAATATAATGTGTACATGTTAATCCCAAACTCCCTAACTAAGGGATTGGTTTTATGAATAAGCATAGGTAGGATTTATACTAGCAGAGTAAGACAAGGAGAAGGAATTCCAGGACGGGAGAAGATCATGAGATCATGAGGACAGATAGAAGTAAAATTGTATGTGATCTCTTGCTCTCTCTCATCTCTGTATCTCTGTCTGTTACTACCCCTCTCTCTCCATGTCCATTTCTATCATCTCCAGAGATAGAGACAGCTGTGTAGAAAGATATAGAAATATACAGAGATAAGTTTAGGAATGAGGAAGGAGTGAGATGGAGGAGGGAGAACGGGGATGGGAGAAGATGAGTGGGGGTAAGGAAGCCCACCTGACCTCAAAGGAATTTCCTAGGATTTGAAGAATAGAACTATACATTGAGAACTCTTTGCTAATGGAAGCATTTACTCTAACATGGAAAAGTATTGGGACACAGTGAATATTGGGACATATTCCATTTTCTTTGGTTACCCAGTATCCAAGCCCTGTTATATTTACAGCAAGACTCTCCTATTAAGGGTATTTTTTTTCTGGGAAACTGAGGGGGCCATCATAGATAGATTGAAGATGACCCTGAGACAGACGTTTGTCTGTATGTGGTTCATTGGGGTGCACTCTTCAGAGAAACGTTTGTAAGGGAGACAGGAAAACAGGATGATGTTGAACTGTGCTGTAGTTTGTCAACACACAAGGAGCTCTGAGTCTGGGATGGTCCTTTAGAGATGTCCAGATTGAGGCACGGGGCCAGACTTTAGTGTCCCTGTATCCACTGGCATTGACTACGGGTTGTCCCTAGAAGAGCATGTACCCCTGGGTGAGGCGACCCTTCCCACTGGAGGATGATTCCTTGGGAAGGGCTCTGTGAGGCATCAGTAGGTGACTTCCCAGGGGATGGGAGGAGCTGGCCATGGACCACAGCATCCGCTCCTTGGGCCGCTTTCCCTGTCTCTATGCTGCCTGGCTGCTCTGGCGTGTGCACTTGTGTGAGATCAGCTCATCCTAGTCTCTCACCACAGACTTTAAATCGTGAGCAAAGGAAACAGAGAAGAAGGATCCATTAGTATTCACTTGGGGCCATGACAGCAGCTGTAGGCATGCTTTTCTTCCCAGTATGTCTGATACCTGGCTTTCCAGTGTCTCATGGTTCCTTAACATTTCCACGTCCTGGCTCTTGAATCTCTGATTGATACTGTCTTTCTAATATCCTTCCAGTAAATTTCTTTTTATCTGGAGACATTGAGAGTTCATTTTGATTTCTTGGACTTAGGAATTCATTGCTAGTTTATTTATTTATGTAGGGCTTCCCTGGGTCTTTGTTGCGGCATAGGGGCTTCTCTTGGTGGTGGCTGCTCTTGTGGAGTCCAGGCTCTCGGCAGCACGGGCTTCAGTAGTTGCAGCTCATGGGCTTAGTTGGCTCTGTGGCATGTGGAATCTTCCCAGACCAAGGATCGAACCTGGGTCCCCTGCATTGGCAGGGAGAGTCTTATCCACTGTACTACTAAGGAAGTTTGGACTTAGGAATTCTGATTACTAAAGGCAATGAAAGCCAAAAGAGAAAGAGGACAGAAGGAAAACAAAATTCTAGAATAATGCTGATTATCGATACTAGTATTAAAGGAAGAAAGTATCTTTTTAATAAGTTAGGACAATGGAAATAATAAGTTGATTATTATTTCCCCACCCCCTCAGACTTCACGTCTTTAACCCCAGAGAAGGATAAAAAAGAGATACGATTTTGTTTCAAAAAATATATTTAAAAGCAACTTTACAAAATGAGCAGTTTGATGGGCTGTGTTAGAGGTGGCATATACATTTGGTGACACAAGTTCGATTCTTGATCCGGGAAGATTCCACATGCCGCAGAGCAACTAAGCCCGTGAACTGTGACTACTGGGTCCTTGCTGCAACTGATGAAGCCCATGCTCCCTGGAACCTGTGCTCAGCAACAAAGGTGGCGTACACCTCCTTTGCATCATATTGTCAAGCATATTTGCAAAAACAAGTGCATTTTCAGAAGATGGATCTGATTAAGTGGGTTAAGCTAATCAGTTGAGAAAATTGGGAAACTGCCTCTTGACATATTAGCCTCTTCAGGGCCAGGACAGGCAAAGTCATATTAAGAAGTACAGAAGCTGGTTAAGACTTTGGTGGCAATTCTGTGAAGGCCTCTCTGGCTAAATCAGAATTAAGGGCTGGAGGGTGTACATAGAACATGAGGTGAGTTGGGGATACTGTTGGTTCTTGGGGCACATACCCAAGGTAACAGCCCCTAGTAGACTTTCCAAGAAGTGGAAAAGAAAGGTGAGAGATAGGGTAGCTTAAGTATTAATGACAGCATGTTTGGGGTGTTGAAGTCTTTGACTAATGGCTTATTAAATCATGGATTAATAGAGAGTTCTCTGGTGGGGGAAATCAAAGTTCTCAACCAATCAACTGATATGTAGATAGAATGCTCCCTGGGCTAGGTTATTAAAACTCTGTTAGAATGTACTTATCAAAGCAAGTGGTACTAAATGGGAGACTAAATTGCCTTTCCTTGTTGACTGGATTGAAAGCAAATCAGCTCAAGTGGGTCCCCCACCATCCGCATGTTATCCCTTTTGGAGCGTGCCTGCTGATAGAGGAAATGGATCCCAGCAGGGACAGATCTTGAAGTGTTTAATCTCTTACTGCTGCTGCAGCAGCAGTGTTGAAGAGCTTGAAAGAGCCTGGCTAAAAATTGGGATTTCTGTTTCTCAGACTCTTGAGACAGGCTAATAGGGATAATGTGAAAACCCTAGCAGAAGGTATCAAACTTCCTTTTTGGGAAAATGGTGTTGCAATGGTGTTTGGAGGAATAAAGAATACTCTTTGGACACGTTGGTCAGAAACCTCCTCAGTGAGGAGGTGATATTTAGGGCGAGACCAGTAAGATCAGAAGGAGCCAGCCATGCAAAAAGGTTGGGGATGAGGCTGGCTGTGGTAGGGAAGAATGTTTTAGACAGAGGGAATTGCACCAAGAAGAAAGAATTCAGTATATTTGACCAACTGAAAGGTGGGCAGTGTGACTGAAATTAGTAAGTAGGGAAGGATGGTGGAAGGGGAGGGGGAAATTGGGTACCAGTCATTGTTAGAGAGGCAGGAAGGGCAACAGTATACTTGGCCAAGTAGACTAAGATACATAGTTTGGATTTTTGTGGCATCTAAAAAACTAAAACAAGCTACTGATTATAACAAAAAAGAATCAGACTCATAGGTACAGAGAACAAACTAGTAGTTACCGGTGGAGGAGAGGGAAGGGGGAGGGGCAGGATAATGGTGGGGGATGAAGAAGTACTAACTACTATGTATAAAGTAAATAAGCCATAAGGATATATTGACAACACAGGGATTATAGTCAATATTTAATAATAATTATAAATGGAATATAACCTTTAAAATTTGAATCACTTGTACATCTGAAGATTATTCAACATTGTATAACAACTATACCGCAATAAAAATTTTTGGATTTTACCCTAAGTGCAGTGGTTTTTAAGGTATAATGTGATCAGATTTCTATTTATAAAAATCACTATGACTTCCACAAGGAGAATGAAGTAGGGGGAAAGGAGCAGAAACAGGCAATTACAGTACAGGAGACATGGTAATGGCTTGGTCTAGGGTAGTGATGCCAGTAGAAGTCGAGAGAGACTGATGAATTAAGGGTATAATTACGTGGCAAAAAATGAGGATCCAGGGATGGTTTGGCTGGTGGAGAGGGATCATTAGAATGGGAGGAAGACAGTATAATACCCAGGTTTCTGTGTTGAGTTTACTGATGGTATGTGGTCTGTTGGGCAGTCTTATATTCCTACATTTTATTATGTTGAGCTCTTGCTAAGTCAGGGTCTCAGTCGTCGTCGTTCTTTTTTCCTCTCGTGCCTGTCCAGTGTCCAGAAACTGAAAAAAAAAAAAAGAAAAAAACCCAGCTTCTCTCCTAAGCAAGCTATGCCTCTTGCCAATAGAAATGAAAAATGGAGCTCCTTTTCGGTTATCAGCACCACATGACTCACCTTGTTCACATGCAGTGCTGGATTCCTGAATGATTTAGAATCAGCTCTTCCTGCTCAGCCCTAATATGAATGCATTGCCTGTTGATTATCTCAGACACAACTTATTACCCTGAATTTAAGGCTCCTTCAGCGTTGTTTCAATTAATGTGGCGATGAGTGTGCGCATTAGAATGGCCAAGCGATAGCTAGGATTTAATTGATTTAATTTGCATATCTCATTCTGAAAGAATTATATGTTATAAATTCACCCACTGGCAGGACCTGACCACTGCTACCTCCTTTGTGAATGCAAAATTAGCTTCCCTGAAGGTTTTCCCAACCCTGGTTGCCTTTCGATCACTTAAGATTTGTGTTGTTTGTTCCATCTTTTAAGAGGAGAGTACTGAACCCTCTTGGTAAATGAATGTGAGTTCAGGGAAGCCTGTGAGTGAGGCTAGGTTGCTTATGAGAGGACCAGGTGACAGTGAGACTAGCGTCACCTTGGAGCCGTCTCCAAGGGATCTTTCAGGAGCTGTTTTCTTGGGAGCTGAAGTCAAAGCAGATGCTTCTTTGATGGAAAGAATAATGGGAAAGAGAGTTAATGTATCTTTCTGGGGAAAAGTATCTTTCTCAGATATCTGGATACTTGTGTGCACACCATTGGAAGTTGGAAAAGAGAATGTGTAAAATGCAGACTGTTGGAAATCTTATTTTTCATATGTACACCTGTATATAATCTATATTACACATATAAATACACACAAACAGCTGGTTAATCACCAAGAGTGCACCAGTACATTTATATTGGGCTTCCCTGGTGGCTCAGTGATAAAGAATCTGCCTGTTATGCAGGAGACATGGATTTAATCCCTAGTTTGGGAAGATCCTCTGGAGAAGGAAATGGCAATCTACTTCAGTATTGCTGCCTGGGAAATACCATGGACAGAGGAGCCTGGTGGTGATGGTGGTGGTTTAGTTGCTAAGTCGTGTCCAACTCTGTGCGACCCCGTAGACGGCAGCCCACCAGACTCCCCCGTCCATGGGATTCTCTAGGCAAGAATACTGGAGTGGGTTGCCATTTCCTTCTCCAATGCATGAAAGTGAAAAGTGAAAGTGAAGTCGCTCAGTCGTGTCCGACTCTTCGAGACCCCATGGACTGCAGCCTACCAGGCTCCTCCGTCCATGGGACTTTCCAGGCAAGAGTACCGGAGTGGGGCGCCATAGCCTTCTCCTAAACGGAGCTAAATGGCATCAACCTCACTGGACCGTGAAGGGGCTCAAGAGAGACAAAGACTCCTAAAGTTCTCTACACAAGGCTTGGTACCCAGGAAGTTTTCCATACACGGTAAGTTCATTGTGAGCAGTGATCAGGAACGCTCCTGGGGGCCTGCAGGGTTCCCTGAGGGAAAGGAGCAGGGTGCCCACCTCCCCAGTCTGACAGAGAGCCAGAAAACACTGGTGCACAGGCCCTCCTTGAGGAAGCAGCCTGACAGGTTATAATCTATGGGGTCACAGAAGAGTTGGACTTGACTTAGTGACTAAACAACAACAAAACTATATTAGCCGATGAAGTACTGAAGTACTTCCATAGCACTTGGTAAGTAGCTGCTGACTTGACATGCTTCTCTTGCCACCCCAAAAAATGCTGATCTCCCTATGACAGAGCAGCTAAAGTGGCAAAATTTGACCCTGGGAGGGTGCCTCCATGCCCCTGTCCCAGTCTTAGGGCCAGCATCTGTTCTAATTGATCCATGAATTTACAGGTTGCTGACTATTTTGTATATTATCTGTGTGGAATGGGCATGTAATCAAGGTCTGGCTAAATGTGTCTCCTTTCCCCTTGATTGGTTCAGTGATGAGTATGTGACCTCAGTTTCAGTCCCAAGATATGTGATGGACATGTTAGATAAAGGAGGTTTCTCTCATTCTGCTGGTGTTGCTAAGCAGATCAGCATCTGGTTGTCAACTTGCTACTGTGAGGACAGCTAGCCACCATCTTGGAAAGCAGAGTTGAGCTATGAAAAGAAACTCAGTTTCCTAATGGATACCATCTAGGCATTTGGATTCTGCCATGCTGATGCCTGTAGAGACCTTGGCTCTTTTCGTTTTGTTGGCAATAATATCCCTTTCCGCTTAACTCAGTCATGGTAAGGTCCTGCCATGTGTAAGTGAAGAGACCTGACTGATACCTCTTACCCAGTAGGGTAACCCACTGGGACTCTTGGGAACAATACAAATTAAGAGGTGAGTGGATTTAGAGGACTTTGCCAAGGATGTAAAAATGGAAATGTCAGAAAATGGGAGGAGAACCCACACAGTTGCTTGTACAAAGAGTTCTGTCTGTCAAGGTGAATATATTTTATTTTCTTAAGTAAGTCTGGGAGCAGAAGTCACCTTTGCATACTGACCGCACACTCAGCCTCCTTTTTCTGTTGAACTTGGTCATATGCAATCCATATAATTTACTTTCCATCATTTTATTTGTTTCAAAACCACTTCTTAAAAATCAGCAGTTCAAAGGGAAATGCCAGTAAAGGCATTTTCCGTAACAGCACTGGATCTGAAGAAGTGAATTTTAATTTAAAGATGTTTTATCATAATGCCCTCAAGCACTGTATTCTTTTCCTCCTTGGCTCATATCAGTTTATTAGAAGACCATTTCATTATGTCACTTGTACTTTTTGATTTCATGGCAAACTAACTTAATAATAATGTTGTAGCTTCAATAATAATATTGATCTTACTTACTTACTCCATGCTGAAGACTCCTTTAAGCTCTTTGTATGCAGCTAGCCAGTGAGAATGGCACCATTATTAACCCTGTTTTAGAGATGAGTAAGCTAGGGTGTTGAAAGACTGAAAGTGAAAGAAAGTGAAGTTGCTCAATCATGTCTGACTCTTTGCAACCCCATGGACTGTAGCCTACCAGGCTCCTCCATCCATGGAATTTTTCAAGCAAGAGTACTGGAGTGGGTTGCCATTTCCTTCTCCAGGGGACCTTCCCAACCCAGGGATCGAACTTGGGTCTTCCGCATTGCAGGCAGACACTTTACCATCTGAGCCACAAGGGAAGCCCCTTGAAAGACTGAAATGTGCCCAAACTCATATAGCCAGTAACTGACAAAGTCAGGTCATTGAGCTCACTTTTATAGGAATTTTTTTTTTTTCTATTTTGTAGACATATGGAAAAAACTAACCTTCAAAGCCCTAGGTTTTATGTTGTCTGACATTCATTTTACGTGACTTTTAATTTCTTAGTCTTTCAGTGATGTCTCACTTCTCTGTATATCACCTCTGAGTCAATAATTTACAAGACCTCTCATTAGCAACAGGTAATAACTCTCTTTTTTTCTGGGCAACTCTGATGACCAATCTCTCTAGCCGTCTCCCGTCCTTGTTAAAAGTGACTGCCTTCCATGGATCATTTTGTGTGATTTCTGAAGCATCACAGCCAATATTCATCCTTGGTTGCTTAATAAATACAGTCAACACAGCAGCCCTCAGTATTTTGTGAGAACCACTCCTGGATTTCTCAGCAGTAATGAATCTGTCGACCAGAGGAGCAGCCTGGAGGGATGCTATTTCTTGTAGAATGGGATGAAAAATTTTGCCCATAAAACAAAACCAGAAAATCTGGGGTTTCCCTCAGTGCTGTTACCTGACTTTTCTCCACTCTGATGGCTTTAATCTCTATGATGGTTATTTATCTCTCTGCATCATGACAGATGCAAATAATTTCTCAAATGACTGTTAAGAGATCCAGGCTTAGACCAGTTCAGATTTTTGATAAGCATTAGAGTAGGTATATATTCCTTTAGAGAAGTGTTTCTTACAAATGCCAAAGCAAGACATACAATAGATGATAAAGTCTCATATCTTTCAAACTTAAATTCTTTGTAAAACATGTTCAAGTCAAGCCCCCTCCTTAGTTTTATTTTTACTCACTGAGAGGAAATTGTTTTTACCCACAACACATCTTTTCTGAACTGCCAACTGAAAAAGAAATATGACCAAAAAAAAAAGCTTCATGGGAAAACTATTCTAGAACCTCTTAGCTTATTAGTAGTGAGGAGAAAGCAGAGCAGTTCTTGGTAATGAAATCTTTCTAGCAGTTGCTTCCTGTGTGAGACCTGCCTTTCTTAGCATACAAAGAATGCTCCTTGACAGAAGAGTTTGCAGTCACTGTCTGATTTTTTGGAGTGAAGACAGAAGTTCTTGGCTGTTAATTTTCTCAAAATGGTTGTTTCACCCCTTCAGTCCTGTCTGACTCTTTTGCAACCCCACCAGGCTCCTCTGACAATGGGATTTTCCAGGCAAATCCTGGCATGGGTTGCCATTTTCTCCTGCAGGGGATCTTCCCCACTCAGGGCTTGAACCCATGTCTCCAGCATTGCAGGTGGATTCTTTACTGCGGAGCCACTGGGAGGCCCCCTTTAAGTGTAGGCAGTCTGATTTTCTACCACTTAGGATAAAAGAGCTGGAATATTTTCCACTTAATTTTTGGTAGAGTCTCTCTATAATCTAACTTGAACTGACCAACTAAATGAACCTTTTTACCTAGACACCATGATGGGTTTAGAGATGTGCTCTTGATCCATTTTAGTTCTGTTCCATAAGAGTCTTCCTTTCTCACCTCCCAAGGTTTCTCTTCTTTCCCCTCCCCAAGCTATGAAAAAAGGCTCAGTTTTACTAGCAAGACTCCTAAACATGTAGGACATGAATGGAGGCAGGAGATGGCAATAGTAAACGTCTACATCTTAGGAAAATCAATGAACTAAGGTAGACAGGAATGGCAAATTTTAATTCAGATGACAACTATATCTACTACTATGGCAAGAATTTCATAGAAGAAATGGAGTAGCCCTCATAGTCAACAAAAGAGTCCAAAATGCAGTACTTGGGTGCAACCTCAAAAATGATAGAATGAGCTCAGTTTGTTTTCCAGGCAAACCATTCAACATTACAGTAATCCAAGTCTATGCCCTAACCACTAATGCCAGAAAAGCTGAAGCTGATAATTTTCTTGAAGACCTATAAGACCTCCTAGAACTAACACCAAAAAGGATGTCCTATTCATCACAGGGGATTGGAGTGCAAATGTAAGAAGTCAAGAGATACTTAGAGTAACCAGGAAGTTTGGCCTAGAGGTACAAAATGAAGCAGGGCAAAGGCTAACAAAATTCTGCCAAGAGAATGCGAACAATTTTGTTCAACAGCATAAGAGATGACCTAACACATGGACATAACCAAATGTTCAATACCGAAATCAGATTGTTTACATTCTTTGTAGCCAGAGATGGAGAAGAGAAGCTGTATACAGTCATCAAAGACAAGACCAGGAGCTGACTGTGACTCAGAATCATCACTCCTTATAGTAAAATTCAGGCTTAAACTAAAGAAAGTGGGGAAAACCACTAAGCTAGTCAGGTACAACTTAAATCAAATCCCCTATGAATATACAGTGGAGGTGACGAATAGATTCAAGGGATTAGGTCTCCTAAGCAGAGTGCCTGAAGAACTGTGGTTCATGATATTGTATAGGAGGCAGCAAACAAAATCATCCCAAAGAAAAAGACATGCAAGAAGGCGAAGTGGTTGTCTGAGGAGGATTTACAATACTGAGGAAAGAAGAGAAGCGAAAAGCAAGGGAGAAAAGGAGAGATACACCCAACTGAATGCAAAGTTTCAGAGAATAGCAAGGAGAGACAAAAAGGCCTTTTTCAATGAACAATGCAGAGAAATAGAGGAAAACAGTTGAAGGGGAAAGACTAGAGATCTCGTCAAGGAAGTTAGAAATATAAAAGGAACACTTCATCCAAAGATGGGCACAATAAAGAACAGAAATGCTAGAGAACTAACAGAAGCAGAAAAGATCAAGGAGAGATGGCAAGAATACACAGAAGAACTGTACAAAAAAGAACATAATGACCCAGATAAACACGATGGTGTAGTCACTCACCCAGAGCCAGACATGGTGGAGTGTGAAGTCAAGTGGGCCTTAGGAAGCACTGCTGCCAGTAAAGCTAGTGGAGGAGATGGAATTCCAGCAGAGCTATTTAAAATCCTAAAAGACGGTCTTAAAGTGCTGCATTCGGTGTGCCAGCAACTTTGGAAAACTCAGCAGTGGCCACAGGACTGGAAAAGGTCAATCTTCATCACAGTTCCCAAGAAGGGCAGTATTAAAGAATGTTCAAACTACCAGACAACTGCACTCATCTTCCATGCTGATAAAGTTATGCTCAAAACCATTCAAGCTAGACTTTAGCAGTATATGAACTGAGAACTTCCAGATGGTCAGAAAAGGGTGGATTTAGAAAAGGCAGAGGAACCAGAGATCAAACTGTGGAAAACTCTTAAAGAGATGGGAATACCAGACCATCTAACCTGTCCTGAGAAACCTGAATACAGGTCAAGAAGCAACAGTTAGATCCTTATATGGAACAATGGACTGGTTCAAAATTGAGAAAGGATTATGATGAGGCTGTTTATTGTCACTCTTTTTATTTAACTTATACACTGAGCACATCATGCGAAATGCTGGGTTGGTTGAGTTATAAGCGGGAATCAAGATTGCTGGGGGAAATATCAACAACCTCATATATGCAGATGATAGCATTTTAATGGTAGAAAGTGAAGAGGAATTAAAGAGCCTCTTGATGAGTGTGAAATAGGAGAGGGAAAAAGTAAAACTCAATATTAAAAAAAGAAAAAAAGTAATAGTATGGCATCTGGTCCCATCACTTCATGGCAAATAAAAGGGGAAAAGGTGGAAGCAGTGCTAGACCTTCCCTTCTTGGGCTCTAAAATCACAGTGTACGGTAACTTCAGCCATGAAATTAGATGATTGCTTCTTTGCTGGATAACTATGACAAACCTAGACAGTGTGTTAAAAAGTGAAGACATCACTTTGATGGCAAAGGTTCACATAGTCAAGGCTGTGGTCTTTCCAGTAGTCTTGTATGGATGTGAGAGTTGGGCCATAAAGAAGGCTGAGTGCCAAAGAACTGATGCTTTCAAACTGTGGTGCTAGAGAAGACTCTTGAGAGTCTCTTGGACAGCAAGGAGATCAAACCAGTCAGTCCTAAAAGAAATCAACCCTTATTACTCATTGGAAGGACTGCTGCTGAAGCTGAAGCTCCAATCCTTTGGCTACCTGATGCAAAGAGCTGACTCACTGGAAAAGACCCTGATGCTGGGGAAGATCAAAGGCAGGAGAAGAGGATGACAGGATGAGATGGTTTGATGGCATCACCAATTCAATGGACATGAATTTGGGCAAGCTCTGGAAGATGGTGAGGGACAGGGAAGCCTGGCGTGCTGCAGCCCATGGGGTTGCAAAGAGTTGGACACAACTTGGCAACTGAACAACAAGGGCTGCTTGTGATGGTTTGCAACCGTGAAGAGAGGACCTATTTAACAAAGAAGCCAAAGAGATTCAGGAAGATACAAGAAATAGAGGGAGACACAGATTTCTTTTGACTTTACTTGGACCTCTGGGTCAAACTATGCCTAAGTCTGTTATCCATTTGATTCCTCCATTATATGATCTTATAGGTTCCCTTTTGCTTATACCAGTTTCAGTTGGGTTTCTGTCACTTGTGATACAGAGTTCTGACCCATAATTGTGATTTAAGTTTCCCCTCCTGAATTTATAGTTAGAAACCATCTCTTTTTTAAAAACTGAGCATGAAGATTGTAGCATCTTGTTTGTCACAGAAATCCACATTTCATTGGTAAAAGAAAAACACATTTCATGGTGAGAGGGCTTCTCAGAGGCTCATTTCAGGCATACATTGGAACTCCTTGTGGTGGGAGTGTGGACAGTTCAGCCCTTTGTGATAGTAGATTGGACATTGGATGGATGAGGTTGTGTCATTTAAAACTGATGTGGTCATATCAACAATGAATGCTAGTTCATACATTATTTTTAGTAGTTACATTTTCAGTTGTAAGACTCATTTATCCATTCAGCATTTTGAAATCTCAACTCCATGGATGAGTATAGTTAACTTTAAACAAAGGAGTGGCTATACATCTCTACTATTTACAAAGTGTATTGGCTCCTTGGTCCTTCTCAGTCAAATCTTAACCTGCCTTTGAAGCCACTGTTCCTGCCATACTTTCTCAGAGAGTTTGTGTGACAGTCATGCTGTGTTATTGATCTCTTACCAAGCCCTGGTACCCCTACTCCCTACAACTGCCTTTGCCTCTGCTCACCTGAATTCCTTGGATTGGATGCACTTCTTTGTGTACTCATTTTTCAGGATATGGAGGAAGTGAAACTTAATCCATGACCTGCTGTTCACATTAAGATCACACCCTCCTTTAAGCCCTGAATGCATTGTTTTTCACATTCCTCTTACTAGACTTCTCAGATCATAAAAAAGTTGATTTGTATTTTTCCCTTTATTATGCTGTGAGGCATATCTCTTTTTATTTTCAGTGCCCCAAAGAAACTAGGTCCATTCCTGTAGCATATTCTGTTGTGGCATCACTTATTTCTCTACAATATTTGTCATGATTGGAGTTTTATAGTTGTTTGTGTGACTTTTGGATTAATTTGTTTCTCCTTTACTACATCAGAAGCCTAAAAGGGTCAGGATCAAGATGAATTTTGTTTGCCAGTGTAACCCTCTGGCCTAACATAGTTCCTGACACATAATGGGTACTAAAAAATAATCGTAGAATAGATGGGTAAAATTTTGTTGAATGAATGATTGAACATGTATTCTCCTTCAGGAATATTAGTAGTTTAAAAAGATGAACCAAAAGAAGATACTTTCTTCTAGTGGAGACAGCTAGTAATGTCAATAATAGTGGAATTTCAGGATGAAGGGTTACTTAAAAACAATGTTTAAATTTCTTCTTACAGAAAAATTGAAGAAACTACACAAAGAACTTTTTCCCCACCTTTAATCATTGGAGAGTAAGCTGTAAACATAGAGCCCATTCATTCCCCAGTACTTTGGAGTATACCGTACCTAAATGAGGACATACTCCTGTATAATTAGAATATAACCATCAACATCACAAAGTTAACATTTATAAATAACTATCATTTAATTCATAAACGACATTCAAGTTTTGCTCATTGTTCCATTAATGTCATTTATAGTGAATGGATCTAATCTTGGGTAACATGTTGCATTCGATTGTCTTATCTCCTTTTATTTATCTAAATGTGTTTGTTAGCTTGACTTATAAAACAGATCCCTAAAAAAAAAAAAAAAAACAGATCCCTATAGTATGTAGATTTTGACTTGAACTCTTGCCCTAGGCCCTGCATATGTTACTGGTGGGATTTTCTCAGATCTCCCTATCTACACCACTCCTTATGTAAGTCTCTAAATTTATCATTTTCTTGAATTCTAGAGACAGCTCAGAGATAATTTTCAAATTCTGTGCATTGGCGAGGATTGGATGTGTTTGTCCATTTAGTAACCATTGCCATCTGCTTCATAATCACACAGCCTTGTGGACTGTCAGGGGACTCCTGTGTGTAGTGTCTTCTTTTGGTTCAGGTCTGATGGCAGTCGACAGTTAAAGCTTGGCTTTAAGCATGTTGCCATTTCCTACTCCAGGGAATCTTCCCAACCTAGGGACTGAACCCACATCTCT
This sequence comes from Muntiacus reevesi, assembly GCF_963930625.1. Lineage (NCBI taxonomy): Eukaryota > Metazoa > Chordata > Mammalia > Artiodactyla > Cervidae > Muntiacus > Muntiacus reevesi. Next base: position 94,640,598 of record NC_089252.1, read on the forward strand.
TGCATCTTCTGCACTGACAGGCCACCTGGGAAGCCCCAACTAACAAGGTTAATATGGTTAAAAAACGAGCCTTATCATTTAGAGTTGCCCAGTTTAACGTTTAATTATCTGTTTATGGGTTGGTGTTGGTCCGCAGTACACAATGGTATTTTGTGCCACTAGCCCTTCAAATGAGTTCTTGTGGAATCTCAATTTAGACAGTGTAGCATATAAGTGTTTCTAGAATGGAAACTCTTCCCGTTCCAGTAAGGAGCTAAGAACTGTCTCCACTCCACTCTCCTTCCTACTGTCCCTTTGATCATACAGTTTTTTTTTCTTATCATAAAACCAATACATGTTTATAGAAGGAAAGAAAAAGATAAGCGAAGAAAAGAAAACTGGAGCTCCAGAAATTCTACCAGGCAGACAGTCACTGATTACATATCAGTATATCTTTAGAATCACTTGGGGAGCTTTCTCTTCCAAAGATTCTGATTCCAGTGGTCAAGAGTGCACTTGGGTGGGGCTCATTATATGGGTCTAATGTTCAGGCAAAAACATTAGATCTGGGCATTTAGTATGTATATAAAATGTATATCTTACCAAAATGGGCAGTTTTATAACCGGACTTTATCATTCAACAGCTTATTACCAACATCTTGCCTTAGAAGGATGAGTTATCTAAGCAGGATGTTTTCACCCAGGCCAAGGGACAGAGCAGGAGTGGGGATTGAGGACAGGGGTGGAAGCAGAAAATGCTTCAGAAAACTCACTGGTGCCAAGAAAACAGAACCACACTTGGTTTGGATTATGACAAATGAAACTGGAATTCTCTGGCTATAAAGCTGTGATTTTCAGTGGAACTGGCTCTAAATAATTGCTTACTAGCCGTAGACACAGCTGGATGTTCTTCCAATTACTTATTTCTCATTCATTCCTTCTTTCAATCAACACTTACAGAACACTACTTAGGGTATACTACTAGAGATGTAAAGATGGATAAGATTTTGTTCTTCAATTCAAGGAGTTTATAATCTCAGAAGAGCTGAGACAGATGTACAAACACTTGTATGTGTATTTATTTAGCACTTAGTCTGTTCCACATACTCTTCTAGGCACACTAAATAAATTTCCTCAATAAATGTTCCCCACTACTTCATTAAATCAGTAGTATTATTACCCTTTTCTACCCATGAGAAGACTGAGGCCTGAGAGGTTACATTGTCTGGCTCCAGAGTTCAAGCTCTTAACCTGTATACTCTGCTACATCAAAGAATATGCCAAAGGACCGTATGTACCATAGTAAGGTTCATAAAGGAGGAAATGATGAATTCTAATGTGGGGAATGAGGAGGAGGAGCTTCAGGAAAGACTTTGGAGTCAGATTATTTTATTTTATAAGGGAAAATACCATAAGTATGGGGGATATGTAAATACTTGCCATATATATCTATAATGCTGTTTGTTGGGAATGTTTTGTTTCCTCTCAACGTCTCCTCTGTCTTCATAGCTGCAGGAAGACCAACTGAGTTAGTCTGGTATCCCCTAGAGTGTGGATCATTCATGCTTCAGTACCAGGTGGGGCAACGGAGCCCCCATGGCCGCACTGGAACTCCTGCATGGGAGAAAAGTCACACGGCACCTTTTGATTGGGGGCAGATAAAAGTGTGCGCCAAAGGAGGGTAGTATCACGTCAAGGTCCTTCTCCTAAGGGAAGACCACTGAACCAAGAACTGAAAAGATGATACTCAGGCAAAAATCCAGTTTGTTGTGTGATCTGAGGAAACTGCTCGAGGAGTTCTGATCAATAGACTTATATAGAGAGAGGTTCCAGAATGCCTGCTGCACAACCCACGTTGCTGTGGGTGCCCTGGCTGTCTGGAGGAGGATACTGGTTAGAATTGACTGGACTGTCAAGCAGAAATAAGCACAGAGATCTATCTTGCCAATAGACGGGCAGAAAATCACATGGTGAGAATTAGAAAGTAGACTACTCCTAAAGAGTGTTCAAAAAGTTTTTACACACACTGATAATCATCTTTAACAGGGTGAATCCTGGCCTTGGTTTTGTGAACATATAGGTGGGTTTGTTTATGCATGTATAAAAGTAGGAACTGTAAACATATGAATTTCTCTGTTAAAATGCTTTGTATCAAAAGAAAAACAAGGTCTTGCCCCAAATAGGTTTAAAAATTAAAGAAAACTTGGCTCATAAGAGTTGAAAGTCTAATATTAGAAAGACTTCAGGCTTGGTTGATTCAGTACCCAAGGAATTTGGTTATTTTAATTAGTGTAGGAAATGCTGTGTGCCATGTCTTTGTCATTTGCGCTACTGTAACAGAATGTCATGAGCTGAGTGAATTAAAATCAACAGAAATCTGGAGATTGAAAGTCCAAAATGAGGGTTCCAGCATGGCCAGGTTCTGTTGAGGGCTCTTTTTTTGGGTTGCAGACTGCCAAGTTCTTATAATTTCACGAGGCTGAAAGAGAACGAGCTCTCTGGCCTCTTCTTATAAGGACACTAATCCTGTTCATGGGGGCTTCACCCTCATGACTTAATTACCTTGCAAAGACCTCACCTTGAATACCATCACACTGGAAGTTAGATTTCAGCATATGAATTTGGGAAAGACACAAACATTCAGTCTATAATAGGCTATAACAAACTAGTTGTGAGATCTCAAGGACTTCACACGATACAGCAGTACTGCTCATGTATGCAGCATTCTATGAAAACGGAGGCTTTTACTACATCCAAGGACCTTGCCTCCTTTTATGCTATAGTCCTGTCATCTTGAACATGGCTTCACAGTCACCCTGGCACAATCTGTTCTACAGTGGAGAAGCAGAAGGTTGTGAAGGATCAAGCAGGACATTTTCCAGCCCAGGTCCAGAAGCTGTAAACATCATTTCCACCCGTAATGCACTAGTCAGGACTCAATCCTGTGGCACTGCCTAACTTCAGGGGAGGCTATTAACTATGGTTTCCTTGGTGCCTAGGAAGAAAATAAAATAAGTTTGGTGAGCTTACTATCTCGACCTCATGAGTTCTTTCCATTTTTCTGCCTTGACATTCTCAAAGTCTTCTGGTAACTACCTTCTCTGGTAGCAACATGGCTGCAGCAGTTCCAGGTGTCACATCCTGTCACCATGGCTAAGGAAAGAAAAGAAACTGTCTCTGTTTTGGGCTGTCTCCTTTGAATGAGTTCACCTCTTCCAGAAACCCCCCAGCAAACCTTGCCTCCCTTCTCATTGACCACCAATTGCTCCTACCTGCATATATCACTGGAAGGGGAATGAGATTCCTCTTTGACAAATCAAGCCTATTTTTGGAGCTGGTGAGAGGGAACTTGTCCTCTGAAGCATGGAGTTGCTTGTACAGTTGGATTGCTGAAAATGTCAGGGTATTCTATTAGAATGCAAAAGAGGGAAATGTTGCTGATGACAAGAACATCGGTGTCTGGTGTATTTATTCCGCATATTTGAGGGGGACTAGGTAGGTTTCTCTGGGAAATGACTGAGAAGGGCCATGAGGAGTAAGGTCAGTGATCCGGCAGCTCTGATGTCCCCAGTCCTCTAATAGATTCTTCCTTGCTTCCAGCATTGCTTTTGCAAAAACTGGCGAAGGACTGAATTTCTCATCTGGATTGACAAAGTGTAACAGAACACACATGGAAGCTGGGGCCATAGGAGAGATGGGAAAGTGGCAGAAGACACTGGGAGGGCAATGTAATTGTGAGTTAAAACAGAGGTCATCTGAATCTCAGATGAAGACAAGTCTCAGCAGCAGCCATGCAGGTAACAAGAGGACAACTGTGGAATTTGGGATTTTTTTTTTTGGCTGCAACCAGTCTTAGTTGTGGCACATGGGATCCTCAATCTTTGTTGTGGCATATGAGCTCTGTAGTTGTGGCATGTGGCATCTTCAGTCTTCATTGGGGCATGCAAACTCTTAATTGCATCAGGTAAGTTAATTGCATCAGGTAACTCTTAATTTCATCTAGTTCCATGACCAGGGATTAAACATACATTGGGAGCATGGAGTCTTAGCCCCTTGACTTGATCCACTTCCTTGGATCACCAGGGAAGTTCCAGAAATTGTAAGTAACACTAAGGAAAACACCTTAGTGTTTTTAAGGAGGATACTTATGATTTCTGGAAATGTTTGGTATTTTAATGTGCCATTTACTAACTACCAGATACATATTGATTCTCCACCACTACTTTAATAAAATAAGACACAAAAGTGAAGAAATTTAAGGTGAATTTCCAAAGATCTGAATGGGAGCTGGGGCTAAATTGAGTGTAATTTACCCTCTAGGAAATAATGCAGTGATGTTCTTCTGTCAAGGAAATTTCAGTGATGAACATTTCCAATGGTCATCCAGTGAAGTGGTGACAAACCCAGAGTTCTCTCCAGACAAATGTCCCAAAGGCTTTGATGTGCCTGTGAGTGACCAAAGCATGTTCCTTGGGAGGTTCTGTGATGTAGAGGTTAAAAGTATGGTTTCTGAGGTCAGAGAGGCCTGGGTTCCAAGTTCCGTTCTACTTCCAGCTCTTTGACCTTGGGTGGCTAACACAACCTTTTTAATCTCATCATGTATCCTGTATTAGGGTCATTATACTATTTTTAAGAGGTGTTTAAAGTAAAAATACTAAACAGGGTTCCTGGATGATAAAAAGTACTTAATAAATTCCAGCTGATCTTGTTACTATAATTTAGTTTATAATACAGTAGCTACAGTGGTAGAAACAGAGATGCATTTTATGGATTACATAAAGGTGAATAAAATCATACAGCATAGTGAAAGAAGATACCCTCAGACAACTTTTTAAGAAGACTATATTGTCAGCTCTCTAGCGTGGTTGGAAGTCAAAATAGAGGATATAGTGCTCTTCTTGGGAAGAGGAGCTCTGCTTTTAGAGATACTTGACATTTTTTTGTGTGGGATTTTAATGAGCACACATGGTGATTTTTGTCACAATCATTTAGCTAAATGTTTTTTTTTTTTTTTTTTTTTTGCATTTAGCTAAATGTATTTTTAGACAATTCCTAAGAATTTATTCAAGTAAAACTTCTATATGTGTCTAAATGAAAAGATTGATCTGCCCCTCACTCATTCATTCATTCATTCATTCATTATCTGTCTACCTATCTATCTCTGTCCATCCATAAATTCATCCATCCTTTTATCTATCCCTGGCACTGAGTAATGTTCATGGTTTATAAACGATAAAGAATTTCTTGTCCTCAAATTCCTTGCAAACTATGAGGGAGAAATGCAAGTATACTGAACATTAGGATTAAAGTATTCATGGAGTACTTGTAAGCAGCACAGAACGGTGTTCATTACAGATTTGCAGTGGGCAAAGAGGCTTGGCCTGCTCCTGAGAGAAAGCTGTAGTTCATTGCTCCTCAAGGTGTGGTCCTTGAAGCCAGAGCCTCATCATCACCTGGGAACTTGTAAGAAATGCAACATCTTAGACCCCATTCCTGATCTTCTGAATCAGAATCTGCATTTTGACAAGCCCCTCAAGCAATGTGATGCCCATTCAAGTTTATAAAGGATTTCTATGAGTTATTCATCAGGGTGCATGCATGCTCAGTCATATCCACCTTTTAGTGACCCCATGGACTGTAGCCTGCCAGCCTCCTCTTGGCCATGGAATTTTTCAGGCAAGAATACTGGAGTGAGTTACTATTTTCTTCCTCCGGGGGATCTTTCAACCCAGGGATTGAACCACATCTCTTCCATCCCCTGCATTGGCAGGTAAAAATTTTTTAACCACTAGTGCCACCTGGGGAGCCCTACAGTACATTGGTCAGGAGCAACACTGTAAGTGGTCTTGTCAGCAATGGTCAGATCCTTAAGCTAATAGGTCAGATCCTTAAGCTAATCTTTTCATGCCATGAAAAGATGTTCATTAGGGAGGTGGTATGGTCAGATTTTTTCCTTGTTTTATTTTCAGTATTTATATGTTAATATTTAATATATTTATTTTTTAGTTGAAGTATGGTTGACATACATTAGTTTCAAGTATACAGCAAAGTCAGAACTAGACAGGGAACAACAGACTGGTTCCAAATCGGGGAAGGAGTACATCAAGGCTGTATATTGTCACCCTGCTTATTTAACTTATATACAGAGTACATCATGCAAAATGCTGGGCTGGATGAAACACAAGCTGGAATCAAGATTGCTGGGAGAAATTCCAATAACCTCAGATATGCAGATGATAACACTCGTATGGCAGAAGGTGAAGAAGAACTAAAGAGCCTCTTGATGAAAGTGAAAGAGGAGAGTGAGAAAAGTGGCTTAAAACTCAACATTCAGAAAACTAAGATCATGGCATCCGGTCCCATCACTTCATGGCAAATAGATAGGGAAACAATGGGAAATGTGAGAGACTTTATGTTTTTGGGCGCCAAAATCACTGCAGATGGTGACTGCAGCCATGAAATTAAAAGGTGCTTGCTCCTTGGAAGAAAAACTATGACCAACCTAGACAGCATATTAAAAAGCAGAGACCAGAAACTATAAAACTCCTAGAGGAGAACATAGGCAAAACACTCTCTGACATAAATCACAGCAAGATCTTCTATGACCCACCTCCCAGAATATTGGAAATAAAAGCAAAAATAAACAAATGGGACCTAATGAAAATTAAAAGCTTTTGCACAACAAAGGAAACTATAAGTAAGGTGAAAAGACAGCCCTCAGATTGGGAGAAAATAATAACAAATGAGGAAACAGACAAAGGATTAATCTCAAAAATATACAAGCAACTCCTGAAGCTCAATTCCAGAAAAATAAACGACCCAATCAAAAAATGGGCCAAAGAACTAAACAGACATTTCTCCAAAGAAGACATACAGATGGCTAACAAACACATGAAAAGATGCTCAACATCACTCATCATCAGAGAAATGCAAATCAAAACCACAATGAGGTACCATTACACGCCAGTCAGGATGGCTGCTATCCAAAAGTCTACAAGCAATAAATGCTGGAGAGGGTGTGGAGAAAAGGGAACCCTCTTACACTGTTGGTGGGAATGCAAACTAGTACAACCACTATGGAAAACAGTGTGGAGATTTCTTAAAAAACTGGAAACATAACTGTCATATGACCCAGCAATACCACTTCTGGGCATACACACTGAGGAATCCAGATCTGAAAGAGACACGTGCACCCCAATGTTCATCGCAGCACTGTTTATAATAGCCAGGACATGGAAGCAACCTAGATGCCCATCAGCAGATGAATGGATAAGGAAGCTGTGGTACATATACACCATGGAATATTACTCAGCCATTAAAAAGAATTCATTTGAATCAGTTCTAATGAGATGGATGAAACTGGAGCCCATTATACAGAGTGAAGTAAGCCAGAAAGATAAAGAACATTACAGTATACTAACACATATATACGGAATTTAGATAGATGGTGGCGATAACCCTATATGCAAAACAGAAAAAGAGACACAGAAGTACAGAACAGACTTTTGAACTCTGGGGGAGAACGTGAGGGTGGGATGTTTCGAAAGAACAGCATGTATATTATCTATGGTGAAACGGACCACCAGCCCAGGTGGGATGCATGAGTCAGGTGCTCGGGCCTGGTGCACTGGGAGGACCCTGAGGAGTCGGGTGGGGAGGGAGGTGGGAGGGGGGATCGGGATGGGGAATACGTGTAACTATATGGCTGATTCATGTCAATGTATGACAAAACCCACTGAAATGTTGTAAAGTGATTGGCCTCCAACTAATAAAATAATATTAAAAAAAAATAAATAAAAATAAAAAGCAGAAAAAAATAAAAAATAAAAATAAATAAAAAGCAGACATTACTTTGCTGACAAAGTCTGTCTAGTCAAAGCCATGGTTTATCCAGTAGTCATGTATGGATGTGAGTTGGACTAAAGAATTGATGCTTTTGAACTGTGATGTTGGAGAAGACTCTTGAGAGTCCCTTGGACTGCAAGGAGATCCAGCCAGTCCATCCTAAAGGAGATCAGTCCTGGGTGTTCATTGGAAGGACTGATGTTGAAGCTGAAACTCCAATACTTTGGCCACCTCATGCAGAGAACTGACATTTGAAAAGACCCTGATTCTGGGAAGGATTGAAGGCAGGAGGAGAAGGGGACGACAGAGGGTGAGATGGTTAGATGACATCACTGACTCAATGGACATGAGTTTGAGTAAACTTTGGGAGTTGGTGATGGATAGGGAGGCCTGGCCTGCTGCAGTCCATGGGGTCGCAAAGAGTTGGACATGACTGAGCAACTGAACTGAACTGAATTGATTTCTAGTATCCTCATTTTTTAGCGTTTTTTTTTTCTTTTCTGCTACTACAATTGGGTGATTTTAACTACCCCATCTTCCACATTGCTCATCTGTTTTTCTGCATCATGTAATATACTGTTGGTTCCTTATAGAGTATCTTTTGTTTCACTTATTGCATTCTTTAGATCAGATTTAAAAATATTTTTAATCTCTTTGTTGATGTTCTCACTGAGCTCAGTGAACATCTTTGTGACTGTTTGAATTCTTTGTTTCATAAATTGGTTATCTCCATTTTATTTAGTTCTTTTTCTGAGGTCGTTGTCTTATCCTTTCATTTACAAGGTTTTCCTTTATCTTCTCACTTTGCCTAACTCTCTGTGTTTCTATGTATTAGGTATATTACCTACAATTTCCTAGTCTGGAAAGAGTAGCCTTAAATAGAATGTGTCCTGTGGGGCCCATTGGCATAATACCTCCTGGTCACCAAAGCCAGGTGCTCCAGGGGTGTCCCTTGTGTTTGCCTCTCCAGTGTGGTTTGGCCACAATTGCTGTGGGGATGCTGGTGGGTGGGGTTGGTCCCCAGGCAAGGTGGCTGGAAACTCAACCTTGACTGATACAGGTTTATGAAGTGTATCTTGCTTTGCTTCATGAGATAGTAAGCCTGGTCTTTCAGTATGCTAAGTTGGAGCTCTGCACATGACTCTGAGGTGAACAAAAGGCATACCCCCTTTCCAGCCCACTTGTACCTAAAATGCCAGCACATTTGTTCTTTCTGCCTAAAGTTCTGTGCGTAATTGAAATGCAAATAATGGCTAAGATTATTTTGCTGCGACGCGTTAGGTACTCTGTTACGCAGTGTGGCATCTTAGAAATCCTCACAAAAGCCTTGCCAGAAAGGCACTATTAATACTCGCACTTTACAGATGAGGAAACTGAAAGCCAGAGTGAAATACTGGGTTGAACTCAGGCCATCTACGGATGCCATGGGTTTTGTAGTCTATGAGACTCGGACTTGCTACACTTTGTAGTCACGTCTCCATGCGACCAAGTTTTATCAGCTGTGTGATTGAGATGTAGTTTTGATAGGTAGAGGGTATAGAAGTCTGTGTGCTCTGGAGAACAGAGGTACTTAAGATCAAGGAAGAGGAGTGTGATAGTATGATGATGATGAGTTCTTATTCTTTCCTGAAAAATGGAGCAAAAAGAACCTTCCCATGTCTCAATGTGTGGCATTGTTTGTTTCCTGCTTATTTGATGATGTTAACTCTTTTAAAATTCTCTCAACAGATCAAACTATTTATTATGATTTTAACCTTTGCTGTACCTCTCTTTGGAAATGATCCTTCTTTTCTATTCCTTTTCCTTACCCAATCAGGGTATCTTTTCTCAGGGAGAGTAAACGTCCTCAGGGAAGATTGTTCCCACCTGCTGACCTAGGTAATATGACCCTGTCATCACCTTTAAGAATACTTTTGCTTCTCTGTCATGCAACACTGATGGTGGTTCTGTGTGAAGGAGACCGACAGGGGGCGTAATACTTAAAAATGTGGTAATACAAGATAAAGGGAAAGGGGACGTCTTGGTCATTCAGGACATCAGGAATGTACCAACCCTTGGGCAAAAATGGAAACTTCTGGACTAGATAAAAAGAGTTCATCAGAAAACACAGGATAAGTAAGAGATTGGAAAAGAAACACAAAGACTGGATTTTTTAGGCATCCTGCTGTGATGCAATCCTTAGACATCTGTCCTGGCCAAAGTGTTCATCTCCTTCATCCAAAGATGGATGCTGGAGTTAGAAAACCAAATGGAAATAGATCAATTCTTAGAAGCTCTGTCCCTGGAAGAGTGAAGAACATGCCTCCAGAGGTGTCTCTGCAGTCCCCTTCTGTTTCACCTTTTCCTAGAGGGCAGCTTGGTTGCATCCTTTTTGTTTCTGTGACTTATAGAGAGTATCCATGGCTTTCTGGATCATTTTCCTACCCATCATTATTTGCTCAGAGTGCTGACTTATCGAGAGGAAAATACTAAAACCCATTTTTTTTGCTAGGAATATGACTCAAAAAGTGGCAGTTTGTGTGTTTTTTGATGTTAGGTTCTGCCCTTACATTACATATTCCTTACAAATAACCTTTTGCAAACTGGAACCACTGACCATCAATTTTATGAGACATACTGCTCAGAAGTCTTTAGAGCATGCCACCATTTAAAAAAATTTTCTAATCTGTCTTACTGAGTTTAGTTTTAGGTTGTGATTGAAACTCTTAATTAATCTCTGCAAACATGGAGATGTGGAAAGGAACTCAGCAGAAAAGCAATTAAAGGACTCTCTCTGATTGTTTTTCCCATTAACCAAGTCTATTGAAATCACTAAGCCAGCTGTAGCAAGTCTATTTAATAACTTTCTTTTCATTTCCTGATTTCTTACTCAGTTTCTCCTGCACTCGTCATTCCTGGGCAGCCTGGATTCATTGTTTGCTATTTCCGTCCATATGCTACTTTAAAATAATCACATGTGGATTTATGTTAAAGTCTGCCTTTAGAATTGATTTCCTTGGCCAGCAGTTATCATTGATGGAAACCAGTATAACAGAAGACTGGGATAAATGATGAAGGGAGATAAGAAATACATCTTCCTCTCTCCAGCATAAAGTTCAATAAGGTACTGAAATTATAAATTTTATTATATATAATATATATATTTTTAATTAAGGATGATCTTTGCCCAAAAAGGACCCTCACATGGTGAGGCACAAGAGGGCAGTGTTACGTTAAATTACATTAAATTAAATTTCATGAAGATGTGATTAGTTGTGGAAACATGGGGGGATTAGATGAATCATGATGCTGGAAATGAGACTTTGGTGCTAATGGCAGTGAGAACTTGAATAATGCAAGAGGAGACATCCGAATCCATCTCCCAGTGCTCAGATCCACTGGCCACGCTCCATGGTATCAGCTAGTAGGTTAATCTGAGAGGAGATGGGAAATTGGTCCTCTGCAATTTAGCCATAGCAGGGACTTTGCAGGCCATGATAACTCTTGAATGTATTTTTAATTACCCTTGGGTTTTTAAAAGTCATGCTTATCTTTTTAATTTGATATTGCCTTAGAGAGCTCTAGAGACACAGCATACGGCCAAGAAAAAGCTGGAGGTGGGGACGATTGACATGATAAGAAACTCTATTATTGCAAAGGCTTGTATCCGGTATTCTGGAGTCAGTGGACTTCAGGACTTCTTGTAACCTTCTGGGCTGCTGAATATTTGACTTAAATATTTGACTCCAAAGCCAAGAAGTATTCGTGTTTCAACTTCTATAAGGTGGTAGCCAAGGGCTATGATTGTCCTTCAACGAAGCAGACTTCCTTGTCTTTGCTTTGTGCTCAGTTGCCAGCCTCTTTTTCTTTTACTAACGTCTTCATCTCCCCTGGATATCCTGACTGTGTCTTCCTTCCACAGCGTTGTTCTTCCCACCCCTGGTTGATTCCTCCACAGGCCATTGCTCTGTCTCGTGCCTCATTTCCACATGTATAGAAGCTGGTTAAAAATAAAACCATAAAACTTATATGTGAAATAAAATCAACAAATTACCATAATGACAAGTGAACTTGCTTTTTAATAAATGGTAAATAAATGATTGTCACTATGATTCTATCAATCTATGATACGAATGGTATTGAAAATGAGTCCAACTTCTCAGAATGTTAAGGTATCTTCAGCATCAAAATACCCTTAGGCTTTTATTTTTTTTTCAAATTTTAGAGAGATTTACTAAAATTAGGTTGACTCTACACCTGAAACTAACACAACACTGTAAATCAACTATCAGGAATCAGTTCAGTCGCTCAGTCGTGTCCAGCTCTTTGCAACCCCATAGACTGCAGCATGCCAGGAATTCAACTATACGCCAATAAAAATTTAAAAGCAAATTAGATTGACTGTATAAATGCATTTAGCATTCAAGCTCAGATACCTTTGCAAGTGAAAGCTAATGCTATTAATAATTACCTCAGGACAACAGGAATAAAGCCGGACTATCATAACCAAATCAGGGTGTATGGTCATGCTAATAAAATGTACATGCTTTGTTGAAGCAATATATTCAGATTTGAAATGCAAGGAGACTGTCAAGTGAAGCTTTATGACTTGAGCATGCAGTGAGAAATGATTGCAGAAGTTGTGAAGAGTAAAATACAACAGTTGGAATCATTTTCCCAATTTTATTAGAATAGAAGCTCTGTTTTTATGCTTTTTGTTATGACTGTCTCCAGTACATAAGCAAGAAAACCATGCCCATCTCAAGCCCTCAGTTCCAATACTTCAGAATTTACTCATGTCTTCTGGAGCTCTTTCATTCAGGCCAGTTTTCATAGCACTGGAATCTGGGTGGGGAGTTTTCCTTTAGTTTCTTAGTACCTGTTGAGTGATGTTTGCAGGTCCTGTTTGGGATGTAGCTGGGCCTGGGAAGAGGGTAACCTTCAAATACCCCTGTTCAGGGTAAGACCACTGGAACCCTCTTTCCTGGTGCCACAGCCCTTTTTCTGCATTACATTCTGATTGCATTGTCCTTTTGGAACAAGGAAATCTGTCTCATTCATCATTGTCAACAATCTGTAAGGACAGTGCCTGGCACATAATGCAATGCCCTTGAATTAAAGAGGGAAATAAAACAAAGGCTTCAACCACTTAAAACGTTAAAAAGGAAAGGGCTATGCAACACAGGTAGATGCACAAGTTCCTACCAAAGAATACAGAAACATTTATTGGGCTCTGACTTTGTGCCAGGCCTTGCTAAGCTCTTTATATTTTGGTTTCATTTAATCTTTACAACATTCTTAGTCCTAATTTATAAATGGAGAAATTGAGGCTCAGAGATTTTAGGTAACTAGCCAGAGATCATATGACCTCTAAGTCAACTTAGACAAAGGCAAAGGTTTCAGACACAGCTGCTGAAAGAGTTACTGGGGGATAACACGAAGCGTGGACTTTCAGAGGTGGGTGAGAGCCATTGTTATGTTGTGCATGACAGGGAGCCATCATTAACCAGAAACTCTGTGATCCTTTCCTTCTAATATAGACCTATCCATCACGCCACTTATCTCATCTTCCTCTGCTCTCAGAACCTTTGTTGCAGTGAGTATGGATTCCAGGTGACTTCTCCACTTTTAAATGATTTCTCCTTGGAGAGGTCACTTGAGCTACTTAAAAAAAAAAATCCAATACTGACCTTTCAAGTACCACTTGCTGCAACAAGTAATGCTTGTGGAGTTGGTGCAATGGGTTTTGAGTGGTTGAGAAAGATTTCCTCTAAGTGGTGGAGAGAAGCAGTTTACTTATCTAGTTGGTACTGCTGGTGAATTCCAGTTGCCCATGACAACCTCTCCGTGGAAACTTCCTCAAGGCCAGGTACATTTGCCCTGGTTCTTCGTCTCACTGTTAGATTTAATAGGCAGTGATCTTCCTTCCAAAGTGCTGGTTGCTCACATCCCCCTGCTGAGTCACAAGCAGACAGCTAATAGGGCAGATTCTAGCTTTTTGCAAAGGTTCTTGCCAGGTCCTTCAATACCATTCTGTGATATATTTTTGGCAGATAGCAAAGAAGGAAATATAGAAGTTGGAATGGTTTCTTCAATATTATATTTAACAGCACAGATATCTTAAAAGAATGAACACAGTGTGTTTGGTATTGGGCACAATGAATCGATCCTTTGAAACAATAACATCAGTATTTTTAGCCTGCTCTGAGTGTGTGCTTTTGAAACCTGCTATTTAGGAGGGGTCTAGGAGTTAAAATTTTATGGTTAAAGCTTCCTGTTATTTAGAGGATAAAGTGTTGATTTTCCTGCACAACATACATTCTCTTCCCCCTCAGGAAGAGCTAGCTGCTGTAACAAACAGCTCCTCAGTCCTATTAAATGCTTACGTGCATGTCTACTGTGCTTTGACTGGGGCTTGTTCTCAAACAGTCTCTCAGAGACCCAAGTTGGGGGAGGTTTCATCTTAACATATGCTTCCTTGATCACTGCAGTGGTCAGGTGGGAACAAGCAGAATCACAAATAGGCCTCCACAGGTTCTTCCAGAAGCAACACTAGCTTACATCTCTAGGCCAAAGCAAGTCATTTGTCCACATCTAAATTCAAAGAGGACGGGAGGTATAAACTCACCCAATGCCCTGAAGTCAGAAAGCTAAAAATCCTTGATGAATAGCACTCCATGCCTTCTTTTTTCTACCAAATTTTTATCATGAAAATGTCTATGGGGAAGTTGGCTTGGATCAGTTTCCCTTTCTGGATCAACTGATATTGCAGGGAAATTTGGAACTACTTTCTTTCATATGACCAGGGAAGATAGTGGACACCATGGTTGACCACTCACAGAATAGGTGATCATGGTTGTGAATGCCAATTCCAGAATTGAGGACACTAGGCAAAGGAAAGGACCTGGGTCCTCTCCATCCACCTACATAGTGGAAAAAAAAAAAAGGTAGATGAATGAATGCCGGGCTGGATGAGTCACAAGTTAGAATCAAGATTGCCAGGAGAAATGTCAACAACCTCAGATATGCCCATGATACCACTCTAATGGCAGAAGTTGAAGAGGAACTAAAGTGCCTCTTGATGAGGGTGAAAGAGGAGAGGAAAAAAGCTGGCTTGAAACTCAACATGAAAAAACTAAGATCATGCATCCAGTCCCATCGCTTCATGGCAAATAGATGGGGAAAAAATGGAAGCGGTGATAGATTTTATTTTTGGGGGGCTCCAAAATCACTGTGGATGGTGACTGCAGCCGTGAAATTAAAAGATGCTTGCTCCTTGGAAGGAAAGCTATGACAAACCTAGACAATGTATTAAAAAGCAGAGATATCACTTTGCTGACAAAGGTCTGTATAGTCAAAGCTATGGTTTTTCCAGTAGTGATGCACAGATGTGAGAGTTGGACCATAAAGAAAGCTGGGTGCTGAAGAATTGATGCTTTTGAATTGTGGTGCTTGAGAAGACTCTTGAGAATCCTTTGGACTGCAAGGACATCAAACCAGTCAGTCCTAAAGGAAATCAGTCCTGCATAGTCATTGGACAGACTGGTGCTAAAGCTCCAATACTTTGGCCACCTGATGTGAAGAGCTGACTCATTGGAAAAGACCTTGGTGCTGGGAGAGATTGAAGGCAGGAGGAGATAAGAACAGAGGAGGAGATGGTTGGATAGCATCTCTGACTCAATGGACATGAATTTGAGCAAACTCTGGGAAATAGTGGAGGACACAGGAGCCTGGATCCTGAAGTCCATGAGGTTGCAGAGTTGGACATGACTTCATGACAGAACAACAAGAAATTTTAACAGTGTCCTAATGCCTGTATGAGAGCCTGAGGGATTGTTCAGCACAGTTCATTCAGGATAGTGCAAGGTCAGAATTGCTAAATAGGGCGAGAGAGATAGAGTTGAAGGGTGTCACTTTTCAGAAGCAGGAACTATTCCCTACAGCCTGGGGAAATTGGCAATGACTTTTCAGATGTACTATTAACTTGATAATGAAATGCACACATTACTGGCACTTAAAAGACTAGAGTTTGATTCTTGGCTGCACTAATTATCAGCTGTGTAACACTGGCACTGTCTAAACTCACTGTCTCCAAAATGGGAGTATGATAGTTTGTGCCACCTCAGGACATGGCCTGGAAAAGAGGCACATTTTTAGTATAAGGCCTAGCATGAAACAAAAGCTCAATGAATGGCAGATGTCATTGTTTTATTGTTTTTAGTGCTTTGTTTGAAGAGTTCCACCTGGAAAAGAAATGTGACATCCTTAATGACATTTGTGAATGTGCTAAGGATACAGAAAGATGGTATGACTATAAAGACACCAGCGTTAGTTCTGTGGAAATGGTGGTGGAAGGGGGGTCTCTGTTTTTACATGATGGCCGGTAGCCTCATGGTGGGTGGCAGCTGGATTGTGTCATACCCAGTTGAGTGCCCAGGACTTTGTGTTTCCTATTGAAGAGGATAAAGAGACAACTAAGGAAAAATAGACATGAATTATAGGGGAAAGGGCACTGAATCTGTTTTGGATTAGTGGCAATGAAATGGGTGGAAAACATTTGGTTGTTTGATCATAAGAAGAGCTATTTAAGAAGTCCCAGGTTTATATGTTCTCCAGAATGCTGCTTCTAGTAATAATGCCAGGGGAGTCATGTAATGTAGGAAATAAGTTGTAGGATAGACTCAAAAGAATTTGTTTTAGTCTTCAGCCATCAGGTTCTGTTTTGGGAACCTGGCCAGGCTTACCTTGAATTGTCAGCCTCTGTTTCCTCATCTGCAAGTCAGGGTGATGCTCTGTCTTCCTTGCAAGGTTGTGAGGGGGAAAATCAAGTAACACGACAAACTATGAGTCATTAGCATTGCAGGGCAGCGTAAGTGTTGGACTCAGGGTTCAAGAGATGTGTCTGGTTAAGTCAACACAGCTTAGGATTCCCTATCCCAATGTGAAACTTTTATAACTAGGGTGACTGCCCAAGCCTGGAACCCATAGCCCTGTCTTTAGGGAGTGACTTGTTTTCTTCTTTTTTTTAATCACTAAAAATATGTTTTTCAAATTGAAGTGCAGTCGATTTATAATGTTGTGTTAATTACTGCTATGCAGCAAAGTGATTCAGTTATACATATATACATTGTTTTTTCTCTAAGTTATTTTCCATTATGGTTTATCATAGGATATTGAATATAATTCCTCATGCTATACAGGAGGACCTTGTTGTTTATCCATTCTATATATAAAAGCTTGTATCTGTTAACCCCCACCCCTCTCCGTTGGCAATCACAAATCTGTTCTCTATGTCCATGATTCTGTCTCTGTTTCATAGTTAAGTTCATTTGTGCCATGTTTTAGATTCCACCTGTTAGTGGTATCCTATGGTATTTGTCTTTCTCTTTCTGACTTACTTCACTTAGTGTGATAATCTCTAGGTCCATCCATGTTGCTGCATTATTTCATTCTTTTTTATAGTTCAGTAGTAGAGAATGAGTTGTTGTCTTTAAGGGTATTTCAGTGTTGTGGTTTTTTTGTTTGTTTTGATGAAAATCTAACAAAAAAAGTACTTGCATCTTCTGGATCATCTTTTTTCTTCTTATAACCAAGTATTGCCACGCAATGCCAAGGCCTACATTTGCATTGGTATTTATGACTCTTTTGGAGCCAAGAAGAACTACTTTGTCTCAGGCTTAAGAGTAAAGGCAGACCTTCCACAAAAATTCTTAATACCTGCCAAGGGAGGACCACATAATATCATGGCACACTATGACGAGTTCAATTAAATTTGCAAGTAGTGATTTTGGGTCAGCAAGCAGCAGTATCTCTATGACTATTGTTCATATTCTATTTCATAGATAAGTTCATTTGTGCCATATTTTGCTTAGATTTAGTCTTTAATTTTTATAGTCACATAAAGTTAATAAGTAAAATAAATGTTTGCCTGATTTTATATTGGCACTTTATTAATATCATAATAAAAATAGGAATTTCCCTGGCAGTCCAGTGGTTAGGACTCTGTGCTCCCAGTGCAGCGGGTACAGGTTTGATCCCAGGTCAGGGAACTGAGATCCCACAGGTCATATGGTGTGGCCAAAAACCACATATATAGGTACATACATAACAGTATAAAAATTATTTAAGTAAAGTTTAGGGATTGGTGTGATTTTATTTTTTTCATTTAAAAAGAATCACATTGTTTTGTTTGGGAAACAGTGATGTTGAATATAAAAGCTTGCATTTTAAAATAAGCACATGAAAAGATGTTCAGCATCATTACTCACTGGGAAAATTCAAGTTAAAACCACATCAAGACTCCGTGGCTGCCATTGCGGACTTGACTCACTCACAGCTTGCTCAGCTCTGTCTGCAGCCATGTCTTACAAACCCGATATGGCTGAGATTGAGAAATACTGTAAGTTGACATTGAATAAAGCAGAAATGCAAGAGAAAAATCCACTGCCTTCAAAATAAATGATTGAAGAGGAGAAGCAAGCAGGCGAGTCGTGATGAAATGTGCGCCGCCAGTATGCACTGTATATTCCACAAGCATTGTCTTATTTTATTTCTTTTAGCTGTTCAGCTTTGTAATATGCAAAGAGATTGGATCAAGTTTAAATGACTGTGCTACCCCTTTTCACATCAAAGAATGGAGAACTACTGACAACATAGGCCACGCCTGTCTCTCCCACCTATTTTGTGGCTAGCAGGGAAGGAGAAGAACTTGCTTGTTGGTGAAGGAGAAAGCTGTATGGAATGAGAGTGAAATCTGGAGTAAAAAGCAAGCTGGTCCAAGCTGACTTGTGGACTGTAAAATGCAGTTTAATCAGAGTGCCATTATTTTTTTGTTCAGATGATTTTAATTATTGGAATGTACAGGTTTTTAATATGCAAATAAAAAGTTATAAAACCTGAAAAAAACCCACAACAAGGGTATCACCATGTGTCCATTACAATTGTTAAAATTAAAAAGACTGTATTAAGTGTGGATGAGAACATGTAGTCACTGGAACCCTTTAACACTACTGGTAAGAATGTAAGGTGATGCAATCACCTTGGAAAGGAATCTGGCCATTCCTCAAAAAGTTAAATGCAGTTAATATAGGACCTGGTCATTCCACTCCTGCATATTTATCCAAGAGATATGAAAACATATATTCCCATAAAGATATTACATGATTGCTCTTTGCAGTAGTTATGTCAAACTGGAAACAATTCAGTGTTCATTAACAGGTGAATGGATAAACAAAATGTGGAATATTCATAAAATGGTATATCACTTAGGAAAAAAATAAGAGGAACTATTGACACCCCCAATAATGTGGATGAATCTCAAAATTTATATGCTGAGTAAAAGTAGGCAGCTGAGAAGGTACATAGTCTATACTTCCATTTAAATATAACTCTTGAAACCCAAAGGATAATGACAAAAAAACCACTGGTTGTGTAGGGTTAGGGTAGTGATCAGGAGAGAGGGATGATACAAGAGCATGAGAAAGCTTTTAGGGGAGGTGGAATCACTTTTTTAGATTGTGATGATGATTTTATAGATGTAGACATATTTCAAAACTCATCAAATCATCCCCTTTATACACAGTTTATTGTGTGTCATTTAAACCTCAATACAGCTGTTAAAGAAATAAAACACACACACTGCTAAACCTTGCCTTCAGATTGTCTTGGTTTTGATCCCACCTTTGACTCTAGGGTGTCCCTGGTGGCTCAGATGGTAAAGAATCCACCAGCAATGTGGGAGACCTGGGTTCAGTCCCTGGGTTGGGAAGATTCCCTTGGAGGATGGCATGGCAACCCACTCCAGTGTTCTTGCCTGGAGAATTCCCACGCACAGAGGAGCCTGGTGGGCTACAATCAATGGGGTCATAAAGAGTTGGACATGGGTGTCCGACTCTTTGTGACCCTGTAGACTGCATCATGCCAGGCCTCCCTCTCTATCACCAACACCTGGAGCTTACTCAAACTCATGTCCATTGAGTTGGAGATGCCATCCTACCATCTCATCCTCTGTCATCCCCTTCTCCTCCCGCCTTCCATCTTTCCCAGCATCAGGGTCTTTGCCAATGAGTCAGTTCTTCACGTCAGGTGGCCAAATTATTGGAGTTTCAGCTTCAGCATCAGTCCTTCCAATGAATGTTCAGGACTGATTTCCTTTAGGATGGACTGGTTTGATCTCCTTGCAGTCCAAGGGACTCTCAGGAGTCTTCTCCAACACCACAGTTCAAAAGCATCAATTCTTCGGTGCTCAGCTTTCTTTATAGTCCAACTCTAACATCCATACATCACTACTGGGAAAACCATAGCTTTGACTAGATGGACCTTTGCTGGCAAAGTAATGTCTCTGCCTTGTAATTTGCTGTCTAGGTTGGTCATAGCTTTTCTTCCAAGGAGCAAGTGTCTTTTACTTTCATGACTGTAGTCACCATCTGCAGTGATTTTAGAGCTCCTCAAAATAAAATCTGTCACTGTTTCCATTGTTTCCCCATCTATTTGCCATTAAGTGAAGCTGTCTTAGCTGCAAGCTGTTTGACTATTGGACAATTGGTTAATTTTTTGAGTGTCATGTGAAATGGGTATAATGATACCTACCCTAGTAGGTTATCTTAGAGTCAAGTGAAATATATGTGCCTTCTAACAAAGGACTTGCTTCTTAGTACATGCCCCGTAAGTAGCAATCATGCTAGAGTGGTATTCTACCCGAGAGAAAGCAATCTAGGCCATATGTCTACATAAATATTTTCTTTTTCCTGGAGATCATAGTATATTCTCTCTATTTATGACCTGTGACAACTTCAGTATAAATGTGCTACCATTTGTTTTTATGTAGAGTTACTAACAACAAAAATGCCCAGTGCCGAGGGTACATCCTACATCTGTGAAATTAGAATCTCTATGGGTGAAAACCAGGCAGCAGTATTTTAACAGCTTTGAAGTGACTCAGATATATGGGGAAGCTAAAGAAAGAGGACTCTGAGGCTGTGCTTCTCTCAGTGTGATCCCCAGACCAGCATCACCATATCACGTGGGAGCGTCTTAGAAATGTAGCAGCTCAGGTCCAAACCCAGATCTGCTCCAGGTTGATTTGTGTGCACATTAAAGATGGAGGAGCAACAGGAGAAATCGTCTCAGAGGGTCCTTCCTTCTTTCAAATACTGTGCCAAATGTTTTGAATATGATGTAACATAATATCTCATTTTAAATCTTGTTGGGAGGAATCACAGAGACCAGAAGATAATACCTCTGACGGAAAGGCAGTTCAGAGAAATGTTTGCTAGAGGAGGTGCTTACTTCCCAGAACAGAAGGCTCTCCATCAGACCTTTATAAAATGATAATATGGGATGACTGGGGACAAATTGACCTCGATAGAAACTCAGCATTTATATACTTAGCAAATGGCTCTATTTATATGGTTCATTTTCAGACACTTTCCAAATGTTGCAATTAACACAATAAATTTTTCTTTCAGGAATTTGATTTGATGGGCCACTATTTCAGTTCAATTATAATCAATTGAACTAAATTTTATGCTGGGTTTTGCTGAACTGTCTTGTTTAATGTAACCCTCATATTAACCCTATGAAGCAAGTTACCATTAGTTAACCCATTTTTATAATGGAAGGCAACATGGCTTTGAGTTCTTGGTGATTTGCCCTAGATCCCATCCAGCTAGAAGCTGGCAGCATGGGGATTTGAACTCATGTCTGTAAAGATCAGAGCTTGTGTGTGTGCCAAGGCTAGTTGGGCAAAGAGGGGAAGTGCTTGATTCTGGAATTGGCCTGCTGGGGTTTAGGTCTTGACTCACTGTTGAATGGAAGAATACATGAATGATTTTGCTGTATAACGTGACTGTGGGGTAGGAAAGAAGGTCCAGAACAGGAGGGAAGTATGGTGGCAGTCAACCTCTAACTTAGAGGGTTGGTAGTGGGGAACTGCAACATAGGGTTGATCGGAAGGATGGAGTTGTGGGAAGATTGAGGTGTTGATCGTGAAATGTGCCTACATCACGTCTTTGCCCAAATTTCCCCGCCCCCCACCCCGTCTTTGCCCAAATTAAGTGATACACATAAGAATTATATCTGGCACATGGCCTGACATCTATTAGCACTTAAAGGGTAACTATCTCTAGGCTCAAGGACAAATCTATTGTTACTGTATTCTGTCAAACAAGAGTCTGTGCAGGAACCAGCTGCCTCATCTATTATTTCATTATCCTCCTTTCCTAAAGGTGATTACTGCAAACTGGAAATCCACACAGCTCCATCCTAAAGGTCTATTTCAAAGATTACAAAATACTTCTTTGCAATTTCTCTCCTCTATTATTTTCTTTAGTAGTCTAACTTGATTTTTAATATTACTTAATTTAAAAAATCTTAAATAAGAAATTGATTTTTTGTGTAAAAAACAGAAAGCACATTTAAGCAAAAATAAAAAAAAACCATATAACTCTAATCTTTTGTTCTTTAATATTTAGGTAATTGGCAATATCTTACCATTATAAACAGACTTCCGTGGTGGCTCAGACGGTAGAGAATCTACCTGAGACCCAGGTTCAAATCCCTGGGTCAGGAAGAGCCTCTGGAGAAGGAAATGGCAACCCACTCCAGTATTCTTGCCTGGAGAATTCCATGGACCGAGAAGCCTGGCAGGCTACCTCCATGGGGTTGCAAAGAGCTGGACACAACTGAACAACTAACATTTTCACACTTTCACTTTTTTCATTATAAATAATGCTGATATGACCATCCTTGTCTGCAAATCTTTGTGCATATCTTTTATTATTTCATTAGGATATATTTTGCAAGAGCAACCAACAAAGGTATTTGTCACAAGCGCTGGTTGTGATTTCCAGCCCTAGATTCAGGGTATAAACCCCTAGAAACTTAGGTCTGTTACTAAGAAGAGAGACTTGCTAAGTGGAGAAAATTTGCCCTTCCTAATTTACATGTAGCTTCCCCTGAGATTGAGCCTGTTCTGGTGTGTCTCAAAGGTAACATTTAAAAATAATTAGGTGGGGAACTCACCTAATAAAAATCCCTGAGGACAGCATTTTCAATTCTTCCGATCTTTTCCCCCGGTTTTTCCTCTATAGCTGACTCTAAACCCAAAGTCTGAAATGCCAATAGGAATGGTAATCTCTCTGTTTAGTATAAAACTTTCTTCACTCCTCAGGAGAACTCAAAGTACTATTTTAGGTACTTTTTGCACAGTCTGAATTCTGGAAAATTGCATCACTTTACCATCAACAAAGCCAAAATAGTTCAAATTGGTCATTCCAGTGATGAACAGAGCATCGATATGAACAGAAACCAGTCATACTAAAGCAACCAGTCATACTTATTGGAACAAAATATTTTCCCTGAAAGCAAAGTAAAAATTAGAAAGAAAAGCAATTCTTTTTACTAGTACAAGGAAAGATATAGAAGAACACTGCAGGGATTCATGTGAAAAAAAAAAAAACAACTCACCTCCATATATCAAAATAAAGTAATCACTGATGGATGAGTTTCCTATGAGCTGAGAAAAGGAACCCTGAATCATTTGTGCTGTCCTTCCCATTACTTATGATAGGAGAGAGAGGGAAAGATGTGACTGCTGACATGGAAATGAAGGATTTTAAATGTTCTCCAACTGACTTCCAGGGGAATTCCACAGCATGTTTGCCTCCACTATCCAGTTTGATAGCCCCAAATGGACCTCGAGCCTCTAGACTCAGCTCCCATATCTTTGTTCAAGACTTTCCTCTGTCTAGCAAAAAAGGGATGTAGTCTAACCCATAGCAAGACAGAAATGCCTCTTCTTCTCAATCTCTTGATTATAGTTCTTGGCTTGCTGAAATGTTTATCACGTGATCTTTGTAAAATATTTACATGGAAAACCTTAAGCTAAAAATGTGTTCGAGTTGGCAACTAATTTTTTTTTTTTGTTAAATGGGAAGACTTATATAGGCACTTCACCAAAGAGAACAATCAGTATTTGAAAATATTTGAAAGGTGCCCAACATTGTAATTACAACAGTAACACAAACTAAAACCACCATGAAATTGCCACTGAAAATCTATGATGGCAAAAATTGTATGTTAGAAAGCTGAAAGTGTGTGTGGATATCTAATGCCTTCATAATTAAACACTAATGTGTTAACTATCTCGAAGGAAACATGTTCGTATCTACACCAAGAGGCAGATAGGAAAATGTTCATAGAACATTATTCCAATGTTATGGCCATTAAACCCTAAATTTTATCAACAATACAGTTGATAATTAAATTATTATATTTACACAGAAATCCCAAACTACAAACTACTGTGCATGCAACAACATGGATAAATCTCAGAGATGTTCGCAAAACAATCTGACATGGAATAAATACTGTGTGATTCCATTATATAATATTCAAAACAGGCCAAACTGATTGAAGAATAGGTCAGGATGGTGGCTACCTCTTATGGAGAAGGAGTAGTGATTGATAGAGAGGCAGGGGAAAGACTTCTAGAATGCTGATCAAGTTCTATTTCTTTCTTGATTTCATGGGTATGAACAGTTTGGAAAAATCCACTGAGCCACACAGGATGCAGGAAAACTTTCTGCATGTAGGTTATACTTTAATGAACTGGTTTACTTTAAAACAAGATTAGAAGGGAGATGCCTAATAAATATGCAGGTCAGCTTTTTTATGGGGTGAAGATAAGAAGAGTAGTTGATTCCAGGACAACCGTTTATATAATTGTATCTTATTCTGCTCACCAAGTGTGGGATGAAAACTTGTGGGTAAACAAGTTTTGCTAAATTGAATCTTGTTCTTTAAGGAGATCTTGTGCCAAATCATTTTGAGAAGGTCCTTGCTCTCTAATTCATCTTGACTGTGAATTAAGAAACTTATTCATTAAGCTTGTCCCCAGAGAGGTACACCTATAATGCTTCAAATATGGGTCACTTGTAGTTGTTTTATTTAAGCTACAAGCTGTATTCTCAAACAGCATCTACATTCCCTGGTGGCCCTGATGGTAAAGCATCTGCCTGCAGTTCAGGAGATGCAGATTCGATCCCTGGATTGGGAAGATCCCCTGGAGAAGGAAATGGTTACCCACTTCAGTATTCTTGCCTGGGAAATGCCCTGGACAGAGGAGTCTGGCAGGCTACAGTTCCATGGGGTTGCGAAGAGTCTGATATGATTGAGCGACTAACACCTTTTCTCACTACTGTATTTGATTCCTAGGGCTGCCATTAAAAAGTACTACAAACTGGATAGCTTAAAACAACAGAAATGTATTCTCTCACAGTTTTGGAGATCAGAACTCTGGAATCGAAGTGTCAGTAGGGCTACATGCCTGACAAGACTTTGGAGAGGAATCTTGGTCTCATCCAGGTTCTGGTGGCTCCTGGCATTCCTTGGCTTATGGCATCATAACTCCAGGTTTTGCCTCTGCATCTGCACAGGGCCTTGCTCTCTGGGTTGCTCTGTGTTCTCTCTTCTTCTTTAAAAGAGAAAGGGCCACCCTAAATTCTAGATGATTTTTATCTTTATTTTAGATTCTTAACTACAGATATCAGCAGAAGATCCTATTTCCAGGTAGGTCACATGCTGAGGTTCTGGGTGCATATGAATTTGGGAGAACTGAGACCAGTTTTAATGGACTCAGCCTACCCACAGTCCTATACTTCATGCTCTTGGCTTCATGGCCTGGAAGCTGTCAGGAGCTCCATCTCCCAGAACACAGATTTCCCCTTCAGTAATTCAACAAATATTTTTGAGCCTCAGGTTTTTGCTTGACATTACCTCAGACACAGAAGATCAAGAACATGGCAAGTAATGTTAGGAAATGACTAGGAGCCAAGATTTTTATCATTTAATCCTCTGCACAATTCTATTGTTTTATAGATGTTGCAACTGTGGTGACACAAATTGTTTAAGTAAGTGTCTCAAGCTTACACAATTATCATGTGATTAAGCTCAGGTCTGTCTGCTCCTAAGGGCATATACCTGTCCTTCTTTAAATTTGGCTGCCTTGGGTCTTAGTTGGGGCATGTGGGGCCTTTCATTGTAGCGCTCAGATTCAGTTGTGGTGCGCAGGCTTAGTTGCCTTGAGGGCTATTTTGAAATAACTTAGTTCCCTGATGAGGGATCAAAACGACATACCCTGCAAGGTGGATTCTTAACCACTGGCCCACTGGGGATGTCCCTACCTGTTTTCAGACACCTGTTTTATACTACATGGCACTGAACATTAATTGCATACTCAATTTGGGTCAGGGCCATGAATTAGACAGTGGGCCATGGAAACAAATGAAACACATGCCCTACCTCTGAGAAGCTCATGACCTATATTCCTACTTAAACCAAGAGTATGAATGGTAAACCCTTCATTCAACAGATATGTAATGAAAGCTTTGCATGTGTTGAGCATGGTTTTAGATGATGAATCACTAGTAAATGTGACACCCAGGACCCTTTTTCTCTTGGAGCTTATAGTCTATTGGGGAGAACAGAATGATAATAAATAAGCCAAGAGGAAATAAATATGTCCACATTGTGATAGATATGATGAAGTGAACTGGGACATCAGTAATGGTTTGGTGTCATCCCTTCTGGAGAAATAATAATCTAGCAGTGGCCTTGGAGAGCAGACCCAAGTGTAAATACTTGAGGTGGTCTAGCCTAGCAGTTAAGGCATAAGGCTCTACATAAAACCTGGTAGAGCTACTCATGACCTGGGCGACTCCATGGAAGTTACTAAAAACCATTATCTGTATATTAGGGATAGCAATAGTTTCCACTTCAGAGGGTTGTTTTATAAAGTGAATACAGACAAAGAACTTGGCATAGTGCCTGGCACATAGTGAAGCCTCAGTAACAATTAGGACCCATAGTTTAGTGCAGGAGAGTGGAATGGCTACTAGTTGCTAAACCTTTCCTGCCTCCCTCTTCCTATGATACCTCTGTGCATTGACTCATCTCTCCTGCACAGGGGGCTGGGACTTCCAGCAAGCTCGCATCCAGTTTAGTGAGATAGTGGTTGACCATGGGGGAAGATGGATGCAGTGTGTTCTCCCTCTTAGAATCCTGCTTTTATTCCTCCTGACAGTTTATAGCCTTCGAACCAAGCCCACTTCTCATCTTCCCTGCACTGAGCCTGTTTTCTGCTACATCAAACTGACTCTCGGCCCTGTGGAGCCTCATGTCCCCACTGGTTAGTGCTGTGCGCATGTGCAGACACTGCTGGTTGCATCTTATTAAGCCTCCAGGGGAAATTTGAATATTGACAGCCGTGACTGGTCGCTGGACGCAGCCCACAACTGCAGAGCTGATTTCTCTCTCTCCTCTTCCAGTGATATGATGGATTTCATTCCCGGAGAGCTCTGTGGGCAAGATTTAAGTCTGTTTTTCCCTGCTGTGAGCCTGGAATAAAGTCTTTGCAGATTGCCGAAGCAGGTTCAGTGAATCACTCCCGCTTACTTACTCCCGCTCCTCATTCCTTCGCATGAAGGATACGACCTGATTTAATAAACGTCACTCTCCCCTTCTGTCCATCACTAGCCTCAGACACACTGCCAGGCAGTGGCACTCAGTTGCAGCGGTTCCTGTCAGAGCATCACGGAAGAGCCTTTTCCCAATGCAGCCTTTCAAATAGGAGATTGCCCCTCTGCAAGACCCAGAATGGCAACATGCCAGGGCCACTCTGTGGCCTAAGAAGCCAGTGATCCCTGGGACCAAATACAGAAACATCAGCTCTGGAAAAAGCCTGTGTCAAAGCTGATGATAGCTTCTGTCAAGATGTAGAATATTTTGTTGTTGGAGAGGCGGGCTGTCTGGATTGTTTGGACAAAATGTTTACAGAAGATAAAACTGCTGGCTTAGGAATGATGAATGATGTGGCTCATGTTCGAATATACTAGTTACTATTTTGTAGCTGTGGGCAAGTTTTTTAACTTCTCTGATCTTCAGTTTGTCTGTAGAACAGTACTTAATGTGGGGTTTTGTTATCGGGTATAATGTGTGAGTATGGTACCTGACGCCCAGTAAATATGAGATAGATATTATCTTCAGCTCCAGGTGACTCCAAACCCTTAGGTTTAACTACTGTCTGGTCAAATGAGTTCATGTTTTTAAAGATGAAAAATCTCCTTCTCAAACTCATTTTTTAAAGAAGACTTCTTAAATATCTTTTGGTGTCCTGAGCCCTTTACATGGGATTTGGAGGCCTTTGAGGGCTAACCGAGGCCATGTTCCCCTCCTCACATCCTAGTGTTTCTTGGGGTTTGTGTTTTCTCACTGTATCCATAATTTTCTTGCTGTTTCCCAGAATTTTCCTTTCACATCAGCCTCTGAGCCTTTGGCATCTGTTCCCTCTGACTGTGATGTTCTTCTCCTGTCTACTTGCTTACCTGAAAAAAGTGTGGCTTTCTTTAGGCTTGGGGTTGTTGACCTTCTCTATGATGTGTGATTCTGACTTCTCAGGTAGAACCTGTTACCTTGTCCTTTGTGTTTTCAGGGCCCCTGGCACATAACACACAGCACGTTATCACATCCTTCCAGGATTATCTATGAATCTGTGATTATCTCTGTTCAAAATGCTGGTTGGTAAACTTTGAATCACTAGCTCCATTCACAGTACCTGGCATAAACTGAGTGTTTAACACATGCTTCTGGAATGAGTGAGTGGAATGTGCCTTGTGGGGGTTCTATCCCCTTTGACTTATTGGTCTTCCGCTACTGGACAGGTGATGGGGAGGAGACATTTCAACTCAGTGATATGTTGAGCACTGCAGTGTAGGCTAGGACAGGAGATCCATGTTATTTAGAAAGGTTGGTCTGCCTTAGAGTTATTCTTCTCTCATGCTGACACCTTGGGCAAATGGTTGTGGACTGGGCTGGGGCCAGGAAAACTTGGTATTATGTGTATCACTAGAATATTCGTGATCACCAAATTCCAGGTCTAGAAATTCATTCTGAATATTTAATCACTGGTGAAAATATTTTCTTGTTGTTCATGATTATAATTATTTAATAACAAACAATTTGAAAAAATTGAAATGTCTGCCAATGTGTAATTGATTGAATATATTTTTGTATATCTCTATAATATAATTCAAGTTATTGATTAAAAATGGCATTGTAGATGAATATTTTTGATATAGGAAAATATGTTCACAGGTCGAGTAAGAAAAACAGCTTACAAAACAGATGTAAGGCCTACTGCCTTATTTATAAAATTATCGGATGGGAGACTGGGATGGGGAATTCGTGTAACTCTATGGCTGATTCACATCAATGTATGACAAAACCCACTGAAAAATTAAAAAAAAAATTATCTTATATGTAATTTTATAATATTTCTCTAAAATATTTTTCATATGTATAATACAAATCTGTGTGTGTGTGTGTGTGTGTGAGAGAGAGAGAGAGAGAGAGAGAGAGAGAGAGAGACAGAGACAGATACACATTTAGGAAAAGGTTTGGAATGTTATATACCAAAATGTTAACAGTGTTTCTCTCTGGTTGGTAGAATTATAAGCATAAAAGTTATTTTTCTTGTAACAAAGATATTCTGAAGTTATATTTAATTTATAATATGTTTAAAAAATAAAAAAAAATAAAATATGTTTATATCCAAAACTGTGTTCAGTAGGGTTTGTTTTCTAAATGCTAATACTTCCTTTACATTAAGACAACAATTCTTTTACAGTAGTGTAGTAAAATGAAGCTAGCTACAAGTGATCAAAGTTTCCTTTTTATTATATATGACAAACTTTCTGAAAGTGATGGGTTTTTGGCAATTTACAATCCAGTCGTTGGGGTGAAAAATTATTTTACCACAGACAGAAGGAGAGAGTGAAGTTTAATTGCTTCTTTAAATTTATCTTATGTTGAGGGGTTTACCTGATTGCTTTATGCTACAAACTTGGCTTTCAAGAAAACTCCCCAGATGTATCAACTGACAAAAACAGTTAACCCATCCAGGCTCCAGGGATGGTAATATAATGAGACATTTAAAATAAAGATCATGAGAAACTACTCAGTTGTAGGCAAGTTGCCATCTGCAAGGCTAATGTAATTATAGAGACCAAATCTTGTATAGTTTTTTTCTTCACCAAATTCCTCTGGTACTCAGGATCTTTTCTTCACAATGTAGCTCTTGATTACACAGTGTCTTTTATTCTTCCCTTGTTATTTAAAATAAATTCTGTTCTCCTTATCACTTTGTGAGTATCCTAAGATATATACTTTTCTAGCAAACGGAAGCCCAGCCAGGGATGAATGAGTAGGGAATAATGGATGAGAAGCCTTGGGTGTTTCTAGTATTTCAAAATGTCAACCAGACAAGGTATATTTCCCATCCTAAAGCCATTTAGACCAACTGAAATGTCAGTTGTCCTTGCTCTTTGCTGGAATTATATAAACAGGGCGATAATCCTAGTTATTTTTTTGTCTGCTCGATGTGCAAATTGGCTCTCGAGGATGTTATAGAAATTTTGGGGGTGTTTATGGGGGACGAGTTATCAGAGTCCTATGGTTTGATTATGAAAGAATGGCAAACCATTGGTTGAGGACACAGATGAGCACAATATTTATGCTTTATATATATCAGTTGGTTTGATTGAGGGAACATTTATTTTATCAAGATAAGTATTCAGTTTATTCAGTTTGTTTGACACTGAATCAAGCAGACATAACAATGAGTTATTGACTGAGATTTTGCTTGTTTTGTGGCTGTGATTCCCCACTGGTTGCATCAGCATCACATAGAGAACTTGTGACACTACAGATTCTCCCATATCTCTCTTCTAAATTCCAGGATTCTAATTTAGTAGGTTTGGGCTGAATCATGGGAATGTGAATTTTTAACAAACCTCTAGATGGTTATGATGCACATTTAAGAATGTCTTATGTAGATTAACATTAAATAACTTATAAAAGCTAAATAGGCGTAAGGTTTCAAGTCTATGCAACAGTAAGGATGCCTACGAATGACCTACCTAGGATGATTGCTAGAATGTTCTAGCTCTTGCTGACTCTTCTTTCTGTCTGCTGTAATCCCTAAGGACAGCTCCTGTAGAATGTTCCCTGAATGAAATGCAGACTGTGTTACTTGCCATGAGGTTAATGAGATTCTCTGCTGATAAGATGATTCTTTCCCCTCTGGCTTTAAGGATTTGAAGACTCTAGAAATAATTAAGGAGAGGAAAAAAGATAACCAGATGGAATTGGTGTAAATTCTTAATTCAGCAAGAAAACAGAAAAGATAGAATGTGCTTCCAGATTATATTCCAATAGATACACGTAACTTAACTATTATTCTCCTCTCATTATCAGATCACTAGTGTTTCTAACACTGAATAAACCAGGTGAACCCATAGCTTGGTTGGGTTTGAATCCAGAATATTTTTCCACTTTGGAAGCAGAACCCCTGAGAATACTTTATTTACTGTAATGACGCAGTAATAAGCTCCACTGCTGTTAAGAAAATTCTATCTAAATTATCAAAGCCGATATCATTTAATAGAAATAAATGCTCAGTTAAATTGAAAACCAACACATGGGAATCCATGTAAGGGAATATTATTGAGAGTAAACACATTTTGGGGAAAGAATAATGACTTAAAAATTATTTATTTTTAATTGAAAGATAATTGCCTTACAATATTGTATTGGTTTTTGCCGCACATCAACATGAATCCACCATAGGTATACATATGTTCCCTCCCTCTTGCTCCTCCCTCCCAGAATGACAACTTTAAAATGTTTAGAATATAGTGTTAAGTGATACAAACAATTAAAAAAATATATACTGGCATAGACCAAATTTGGTATATCCAAATAGAAAAATAAATTGGTTAGTAAGGGACACCCTAAAAATATCATCAGTGGTTATCTTTGGTTGATGTAATTAAAGTCATTTTTTCTTTTATCTTATTATAATTATTGTCATTTCCCCTTCATTTTATATATTTGCTACACAAAGTACATGATAACATTCTGACAGGAAAACAAAATAAATTTATTTTAAAACAATTGCCTGCATATATATTGGGTAGCGATCTAACTTTTATTGATCTATACCCATACAAAGATTAGAATCCTGGATAAAGAAAATAGATTGGTGTTTCATGAAAAACATGAAGCTCTTGTGTCAGATGAAAGGGGAGCTGGGGGCTGGGTTGATGGGGGGACAAGGCAGTTAACTTGAGGTCACCCACTCCTGCCCTATGAGACCCATGGCAGGCGTGACCAATGACTTCAGCCCTCTTTCCCATAGAGCCCTGACATTAAACTTCCCAACATCCTACCAGTTAGTACTACTTGACTGGAAATGGCAGAAGGGGAGCTGGTCTTCACTGGCTTATCAAAGAGTCCCTGTCCTCAAGTCATGGTATCTAACTGGGAGACAAAGCAAACGTAAGACATGCTAAGTACAAAGATTTAATTCCTAGTTCAAAATAACCAGGGAAAGAAGCATCACAAGGCAGTCCATGATTAAGTACCAAATGAATCAGACAAGGAGGATGTTTTATTTGAGGATGATGAGAATATCAAATGTTCTCCAGTATGTTCGGGCTTTGTCTTCGTGATGTCAAAGTTTGTGGAAGAAAAAAGCGTCTCTGCCTTCCACTTTGCAGGTCAGAATCCTTTCCACTCCTGGGTGATCAGAGTTGAGACATATCTAGTCAAACAATGAAACTGTAACATGCTGATTTCTCCCTCTGGGTCTTAATTTTCTTTTTCTATACAGTGAGCTAGGAGGCTTTGCCATCAGAGGTTATGGCAAATGTGATAATATGTCAGTATTTTGAAACTGTAGCAGAAAAGCATGAGGTTACTTAAGTATAGTAAAAGTTCCTTTCAGGATTTTATTTTCACAGACCCATTTTATCCTATGTATCAAGCAATGGCCTCCCTATGTTTCTGCTGTGACAAGGTATCTTTTACATTTTACTTGGGAGAGTTTGAAAAACTGATTGGTTGTGATAATTAAACTTAGCCTCCTTTTAGAATGTATGTATTGCTTTTCATTTAATTACTGATAGAGTCATAGAACAGATTAAGGCACATAGTGGTTGGTGGCCACAAGATAGTTATGGAAGGAAGGAATGCAATTTTGTTGCTTCCCTAAAATGGATGATGGCTGCTTCATTTTAACTTGTGAAAACAGCATTTTGTCATGAGTTTTCACACAGCAGAATGTTTCTTTCTTTCTTTTTTTAACACTTCTTGGCAGATAGAGGAAGAGCGTAAAGGCAGAGATGAATAGCCCATATTCCAGGGTATGGAATGTTGTTTTCCAGTGCTGTGCTGGGAGTCAGAAGACCAGGGGGTTAGTCCCAACTTGGCCACTTACTGGTTTTCCCTGGTGGGTCAAATGGCAAAGAATCCGCCTGCAATATGAGAAACCTGGGTTCCGTCCCTGGGTTGGGAAGATCCCCTGGAGAAGAGAATGGCTACTCACTCCAGTGTTCTTCCCTGGAGAATTCCATGGACAGAGAAGCCTGGCAGGCTACAATCCTTGGGGTTGCAGAGTCTGACATGACTGAGTGACTAACACTTTCACTTCACTTTTTCACTCTGGTCATTTATTAGTTATATGCTCTTAAGCCTGTCTTTTTTTTTAATTTCCCCCTGCCAAACTCCCACTTTACTCTTTTTAGAGCAGTGGTTCCTCAATTTTCCTTTGAATACTGTCCTTTTCCATTCAGTGCAAACCTGTGAATGAGGTATGTAATGTGAACAGGCCTGGCTGATAAGGACAGCAGTGATTGCTTGAGAGATGGGCATGTGACCCAAACTGGGCCAGTTAAAGTGAATCTTGAAATTTGCCAGAATTTCTGGGAAAGAAGAATTCTGTTTTACCTGGGAGGTTGCTAACCCTCCAGTCCCCCATCTTCTCACTGTTGGAATTACCTGTCTGAGAGTGAAAGATAATTTCTACTACTTCTACTAGTAGTAGAGGAAATGAAGATATAAAAAGGAGAAAAATAAATTCAGACAAATATTTTGATCACCTAAATTCAGCTGTTACTGAAACTGAAGGCCTCAGAATCCTGTGAATCAGCAAGTTAGCTGATTTGCTGAAATTTTGAGTCAGATTTTTGCCACTTGCAGCCAGAGTTCTTGCCAGTTGGGCAATACTCCTTGAGGGCTTTAGTTTTCTTCTCTTTAGAAGGTGAGATACTTTAATTTTTTTTTATTTTGCTTTAGAAAGCAATACATTTTTCTGATTGTAAAATTATAACATTGTAGGAAAGGATTATTTCAGGTTGTATTCACTTAACCATTATGTGTTAGTCACTCAGTTATGTCCAACTCTTCAGGATCGCATGGACTGTAGTCTGCCAGGCTCCTTCTTCCAAGCAAGAATACTGGAGTAGGTAACCATTCCCA
Organism: Muntiacus reevesi; assembly: GCF_963930625.1. Lineage (NCBI taxonomy): Eukaryota > Metazoa > Chordata > Mammalia > Artiodactyla > Cervidae > Muntiacus > Muntiacus reevesi. The sequence goes on from NC_089252.1 coordinate 94,674,774, forward strand.
TCTCCAAGGGATCTTCCCCGCCCAGGGATCAAACCCGGATCTCCTCCATTGCAGGCAGATTCTTTATCATCTGAACAACCAGGATATCAGTTAACTATTACTATATAACAAATCTCACCTGAATCCAGTGGCTTGAAATAGTGTTTATATTGCTCACGACTTTAAATATTTGTTGGGTGGTTCTGCTGATCTGATCCAAGCTTAGTAGATCATACCTGAACTTGCTTATCTCTCTGTGGTTAGCGAGTATATTGGCTAGAGTAACTGGTTTAGGATAGCCTCATTTGTAAATCTGGTGGAGCTGGCTATCAGTTGGAGCAACGAAGGTGTCTGGGCTGTGTCTTTTTTTTATCACCAGCAGGCTGGTTCTCATGGTGGCTGAACAGGGCCCTACAAGAGCAAGTGGAAGCTTTTTGAGGCCTGGATTTGTAACTGACATTCCTTTTTTCCTGCTTCTTCCATTGGCCAAAGCAGACTCATGGCCAGCCAAGATTTAAGGAGAGGAGAAATTGACTCCATATTTTGGTTGCAAAGTCACATTTTAAGCAGCATATATACAGAAAGGGGAAATAAGGCTCTTATTGTAATCACTGTATAACTTTATTCCCTCAAAAATAATAGCTATTAGTATTTTTAAATTCTTTTGGATTTATCCAGAATATTTCTATCTATTTTTATTTTTTAGAACATAGTTTTTTTCCAGAAAAGGTATATTTTTTTGGTGCTCATTATATTTATAAGGGCTTCTCTGGTGGTTCAGTGGTAAAGAATCTGCCTGCCAATACAGGAGATGTGGGTTTGATCCCTGGGTTGGGAAGATGCCCTGGGAAAGGAAATGGCAACCCATTCCAGTATTCTTGCCTGGGAAATCTTACGGGCAGAGGAGCCTCTCGGGCATAGTCCATGGGGTCACAAAAGAGTCAAACATGACTTAGCAACTAAACATCAATGTCAGCAAATTTATAAAAATTGATATTATATATATTGTTTTGCAGTTTATTGTTTTCATTGACAGTATATTTTCAACATTTTCATGCTTATACATATCAATGTCTTATAAAGAAATTGAATATAGATGCTTTTCTTGGTTTTGACCTTTTGAGACTCTGGAATTCTATGACTCATTATGAACCGAATTTTCTAAATCCTCAAACTCATTTCCTGAAAGTGGTAAGAAAACTGTTAGATTCCCAAGCAGCTAAGAAGTTGATCCTATAATGCTAACTGAGATTATGTGTCAATTTCAGTGTTGAGTGATTTCATCCTAGCTAGTTAGAAAATTACCTATATTATTATTATTAATTATAATGATAATTAAAAGACTATTTCTGTTGAAATTCCAGCAATTGTTCTCATATAGCCCAACTATATGTTGATTATTCTGGATATACTGCTTGTCTTCTGGTCTGTACTGATTTAATACATATGCTAAAATTGGAAGACAGAACTTGCTACTAACAATAGGTAACCCAGTTAAGTGTTCACCATGTTGTTTCCACAGTGTCAAGTTAAAAAAGAATGATGGACTGAAGTTTATTGGGCTCTGTCTTCTTTCTGGCCCTTTAGTTTTGAGAACTCATGAAATCTTAAGAGCTGTTCATATTTCTTGCCCTCCTAGTTCTTAAGCAGTTTCAGCCTGAGGACAGCTGAGACTGTAGTAACTGGAAGAAATTCTTTCTGTATTATGATTAAGAACTTTGGGGAAATTTGAGCTAATCAGTGTGAGCTAAAGAGTGACAAAACTGTTAATGAGTCTATAAGTGACTCATCCCTGAAATAGTTGCTTCTAATCTCTCTTTTAGCATAACCTCAGGTTAGCTATCAGTTCCATTGACAGAACTGATCAGACTAATGTGACATGAGCTAAGAACAAGTTGATATTTTGGATGCTTTAGGGCAGAATTGTTTCATCCATCCATTCATTTATTCATTCAAATATTTATTGATCATCTGTAATTTGTTAAGGGAATATAAAGGTTAATGCAAACAGTTTTTGCCCTTAAAGTCTTAACATTTTAGTTAAGGGAGAATCATACCTATAATGTGATTTACAGTGTTCTATGAGTAGAAATTGATGTCATATTTCAAAGGAAAATTGAGATGTCATGCAAAGATACAAAGGCCAAAGCCTTTGATTGTGTAGATCACAACAAACTGTGGAAAATTCTTAAAGAGATGGGAATACCAGACCACCTGACCTGCCTCCTGAGAAATCTGTATGCAGGTCAGGAAGTAACAGTTAGAAGCAGACATGGAACAACAGACTGATTCCAAATTGGGAAATGAGTAGGTCAAGGCTGTATGTTCTCACCCTGCTTATTTAACTTATATGCACAGTACATCATGAGAAATGCTGGACTGGATGAAGAACAAGCTAGACTCAAGATTGCCGGGAGAAATATCAATAGCCTCAGATACTCAGTTGATACCACCCTTATGGCAGAAAGTGAAGAGGAACTAAAGTGCCTCTTGATAAAAGTGAAAGAGGAGAGTGAAAAGTTGGCTTAAAACTCAACATTCGAAAAACTAAGATCATGGCATCTGGTCCCATTACTTCATGGCAAATAGATGGTGAAATAACAGAAACAGTGTGAGACTTTATATTCTTGGGCTCCAAATCACTCCAGATGGTGACTGCAGCCATGAAATTAAAAGACACTTGCTCCTTGGAAGAAAAGCTATGACCAACCTAGACAGCATATTCAAAAGCAGAGACAGTACTTTGCTAACAAAGGTCTATCTAGTTAAAGATATAGTTTTTCCAGTAGTTATGTGTGGATGTGAGAGTTGGAATACAGAGAAAGCTGAGCACCAAAGAATTGATGGTTTTGAACGATGGTGTTGGAGAAGACTCTTGAGAGTCCCTTGGACTGCAAGGAGATCCAACCAGTCAAACCTAAAGGAAATCAGTCGTGAATATTCATTGGGAGGACTGATGCTGAAGCTGAAACTCCAGTACTCTGGCCACCTGATGTGAGGAACTGACTCACTGGAAAAGATCCTGATGCTGGGAAAGATTGAAGGCAGGAGGAGAAGGAGATGACAGAGGATGAGGTAGTTGAATGGCATTGCTGACTCAATGGACATGACTTTGAGCAACCTCCGGGAGCTGGTGATGGACAGGGAAGCCTGGTGTGCTGCAGTCCATGGGTTCACAAAGAGTCGGACATGACTGAGCAACTGAACTGAACTGAACAAATGAGGTACATGGTAATAATATATGGTAATAGTACATGCTTGTGTAGTGTTTCTGTCAGTCAGAGTGCTCCAGTGAAACAGAACCCATAGGAGTTAGACAAACAATCACTAAATGTTTTTTCCTATTGGAAAGAGGGAGAGGGAGAAGGAGTGGGAAGAGAAAAGGATGTCTGTCAAAGGAGGACCGTTAGTGGACCTGCTCAGCTATTGGTTGGTGCTGCAGTGGGCCCCTCCCCCACGTGAGCAACTGTCAAAGGAGGACCGTTAGTGGACCTGCTCAGCTATTGGTTGGTGCTGCAGTGGGCCCCTCCCCCAAGTGAGCAACTGTCAAAGGAGGACCTTTAGTGGACCTGCACAGCTATTGGTTGGTGCTGCAGTGGGCCCCTCCCCCAAGTGACCAGCTATCAAAAGGCGACCCTTAGTGGCTATTCAGCCAACAGTCAGTGGAATGATGGTCCTCAGGCGGAGAGCAAGGTAAGAGTTGGATCCTGGCTTTCTCCTCAGGGCTCTTCAGCTCCCTCAGCCATGCCAGGAGGTGAGCTGGGGGCCCCAGGGAACAGGCTGGAACCTGCAGGGTTCCAGAGCCCTCGCCATGGCTGCTCACTGGCCAGTTCCAGGTCTTGAAGTGGCAGTGAATCTCTCTCCCATCCCCACCTTGGCAGCCTAATGACAGCAGCCCTCTGCATATAATGCGGTCTGAGGGACCTGCCCCCTCTGTGTGGGCGGCCTGAGGAGCCTGAGGGCCAGCTGCCTCTTGAACGCCTGGCTCCCTCAGCAATGACAGCTGGGTGGAAGTGACCCTGAGAAGCTGCCAACTGAGACCTGCCTCCTCTCAGTCAGGACCTGGACCTCAGAGGGTGAAAGCTGTGCCTGAGGACCTTGCACTTTCTTGTCAGAATAGAGAGTAACAATCTGTTTGGCGGAGATTTATTCGAACATCATTACCTGACCATGACCTGACCTGAAGAACAAGACCTTTGACACCAAGAAGTTTGCAACAACTCACCATGCCCTTCCCTCACCTTTCCTAGGAAAGGGCTTTGCTGAAAACTTACAAGGAGTTTGGGGTTTTAAAGGCATGAAACGCCCATCTCCTTCCACAGCCCTCAATAAAAGTTTCTTCCAGACTCTGATATTTTGGTATAGTTTGGCCTCACTGTCCATTTGGCACATGGACTTCTGTTTCCAAAACAATTAGTTAAGGGAATAAGAGAGGGAAGAGAAAGATATTTGCTTAATACACACAGATTCACATTTGTAACAAAATGAGAAAACACTGATGACAACAAACTGTTTCTGAAACCGATCTCATGATCTTTGCTGGTGTTTATAACTACTTTCCTCTACTACCTGTTCTTTGTCCTCACCTCTGGACAAAGAACAGGTACTTCTCTGTCATCACCTTTACCTGGTGATCTGACCCAAACCTTCATTCCTGAAGATTCTTGGCCCTAAGTAGCCCCACTTCAATTAAGTTGTTGTGATTTTCTATTGATTTTAACCACAAAGCAAAGAGTACATACCAAGAGACACCCTAAGAGCCTTCTGTATTTCAGATGTACTCTTCTTTACCTCCAGTGGGAGTAGTCATCCAGTTTCCCTGATAATCAGAATCAGTCACTCTAGCCAGTGTGATAACTCTCTTCTTTGCCTGCTAATTCAGAATCATGAGGAGGTTGGGTGGCAATCTTAACTTTCTGTTCAATGGAATCACTGCCATGGCTTCTGGTAAAGGATTGCTTTGGAACTAAGATCTGTAGATTTGCAGAAGAAAGCTTCCAGGAGTAAGAAGCAAAATTTGTTAGTGGATCATTAGAGCTATTTCCTAGTGAAGTCCCTTTTGATTCTTGGATCCATCAATTTCTTGACTGTGGGAGAAATGTTGGCTATGGGGCACTGAATCAGAGCATATATAGCTTCTCAGAGAATCTTGCCCCTGCCCTGCAGGGATTGCCACTTAAATGACACTGTGACTGAGACATCAGATCATTCCACCAGTCTATCAAGCCACCCACTTCAGGATGGTGGGGAACATGGCAGTACAAGTAAATTTCACAAGTGTGGATCCATAGCCAGTTCATTCGCTGTGAAGCAAGTTCCTTGGTCAGAGCAGTGCTGTGTGGAATGGCATGAATGTGGATGAGGCATGCTGTAAGCCCACCAATGGTGGTTTTGGCAGAATTTTTGACTGCTGGGAAGGCGAATTCATATTTAGATTAAGTTTCTGTTCCAGTAAGAGCAAAATGCTGCCCCTTCCATGATGGAAGTGGTCCAGTGTAATCAACATGTGCCCAGGGAATGGTGCCATATTGGGAACTCAGTTTTGGTCTCTGCTGCTGGGAGAAGTCAAGGTCACAAAGCTAGAAAGGGAATGTGGCTCCGGAGTCTGTGTCATAACTCCGCTCTCTATCTAGCCTGTCATAGTGAGAAATGTCCCCATAGTAAGCCCAAGATGAAGTAGTTTTCAGGAAAACCCTGGTGTTGAGCATGACATACTAAAGTAAGCCTCTGGAGACCTGACTCTGATTACAAGTCAGCTAGTAACTTGACATGAGTAACCCCCTTTCTTCTGTGTGTTGTCTATAAAATCACAGTGTTAAATTACAGATCTTCAAATGGTGTTAATGATGTTTGTTCACTCAAAGTTTTGGCAGTGAGAAATCTCTGAGAGGCAGAGAGACTGAAGAGGTGGGTTTCTGGGTGTCTTCCCACTACCAGCTCTACTGCAAGCAGGGAAGCTCAGCTTTCATCTAGTTTCATCTATGGGAGGTTGAAAACCCTAGGACCAGAAGATCAGGTGTCTTCTGTCTTCAGTGTTATAGACGAATGAGATTGAGCTTCAGTCAAAATGTACTATATACTCAGTTTCTCTACTTAAGAGCTCTAAACCCCGAAACTGTGTTCAGTTATCACTTAGTGGCTTAACACAACCCTGTGTTTTTTCTTACAGCTCTGTCAGTGGGCTGCATGGTTCTTTTGCTCCACATGGTGTTGGCTGGGAGACCTCATGAAGTTTCATTCACCTGGTGGCTGGGCTGGGCTGTAAGACTTCACCATCTTGTCTCACATGTTGGAGGTTTCAGTGCTGGCTAACATTGGGAAGCCCTTGTTCTTCACCTTGTGTCCTCTCTTCCTCTAGGACTTTCCTTGAGGCCCCTATCACAGCAAGCTAGGCCAGACTTGTGTAGCAAGATAGCCTCTTTGATGACCATTTCTGCTGCATTTGTTTGGTCAGTGCAAGTTACAAGGCATTCCACATTCAAAGAGAAGAGAAATAAGACTCCCATCTCTTGATGGGAGGAACGGCGTGTGTGTACAGGGAAGGAGGCGTTGTTATTGACTTGTCTTTTGATTCACTGATTTTCTTTACTTTCAGACCCTTTATACTTCTATATATTATAGACCTAGCAATACAATTATGTATGTATTTTTGGTACAGTTGCCTTTTAAATTAGTTAAGAAGAAAAAGTAAAAGAAACAAGAATTTGTACCATCTTTTATAATTACATAATTACCTTAACTGGTGTATACTTTATTTTTTGGTGTGGATTTGAATGCTTTCTTTCAGCCTAATGAACTTCCTTTAGTATTTCTTGTAAGGTGAGTTAGTGGCCATCTTAAGGGATGATCTGCCATAAATCATAGAATTCAAGAAAACCATACTCTAGACCAGGAGCATATCATCTCTACCCACCACCGACAGATGGCATTAGAGGTTGCTGCAATGGCATTATAAACACACTGATGATCACCTTGGTTGGAGCTTTAATTGTAAGTAGAGGACATTTCAATGATGCTGGGCAGTGTGCTTCTGGGGAGGGGCCCAGGAAGGTGGAGGAAGCTCCTAGGCTTGGGTCAGGGCCTCAGAGTTGTCAAATAGTCTGCCTTGGTTGGTCTGACCCACAAAGCAGGAAGGAAGCTTCCAACTCTGGCTTCTTCCCAAGGCAAAGAAAATATTCCCAATTATGCTGTGGCAGCTTAAAAATAGGTCACATCTACAGCCTCAGCTATTTTGTGGTGACTCTGTAATCTAAACCAGCTTCTTGCTCTCTATTTAATTTGGAAAATCATTAAAACAAAACAAAACAAGAGCCCAGTTAGGAAAGACCTGCTGCATAGCAGATAATTACTGGCTTTTCAGAACATGAGTATCTTTGGGTATACCTGGATTGGGAGAGGCAGTGCCAAATGCCATGGACTGGACACTCTACTGGGAATTGTCAATAATTTCTCTCTAATGCTTCATGAAAAAACCCTGTGAGTCAGATATTTCTATCTCCTGTTTATAGAAACAGAATCTGGAGCCATGAGAGTTTAAGTAACTGGCTCCAGTCACATAGCTCGTAAGTGGAAGAGAGTTGAAATGTATGTCATTGTGTCTGGTCTCATGACAGTTGTAAGGGTAAAAATGATAAATTCAGAATGGTGAGAGCACCTTTAGTTCTCCTGGTTTAACTTGAAGCAGTTTTGTTCATCATAATCTTCCTTGATCTGTCTGTAAAAAGTTTGTGTTTCGTGCTGTGTTCTATTTTACGTATAGATTGATGCTCTAATGTAAGTACATTCTATTTGATGATTCAATGGTTTGATAATTTTAGCATAACGATATTTGCTTTCTGGTATTCTCCCTGTTGGAAAGGAATTTGTGGGGCCATATTGACCTCCTCTAGTAAAAATTTAAACAGGAGTTTGTATGTAAGGTTGACCTGCAGGTCATGACACTTTGAGTACATTCATGATAGCATCATAATCAAAGCCAGTTATAAAAATCAATTAAGAAAAAAGACATCAGAAGAAATAAAATAGAGCTTATTAGATTCCTCTGGTTGATGGGTAAAAAATACTGGTGTTGGCTGTCATGAGATCTTAATACATCACTACTTCTACCACAAACAAATTGCATGATTTGGGGCAAGTCATTTTACCTTGCTGGACCTCCATTTTTTCCATATGTGAAATTAGAGGGTTGCACTTGATACTTCCAAATTTCTATGATTTTTGACTTAAGACTTCGTTATGGCCTCATCAGATGATTAGAGGTTGGGAGAGTAATTAGAAATGTGCATAAGCTTGTGTTCTTCATGTCCCACTATTATTCCAACCACAGCACATACAAGCCAATTACCCAGCTATTGACTTGTTCACGCTCTCTCTTTCCCACTCAACTTGAAAACCTGTGGATTGTTACTTTCTGAGGTTTTCTGGTTTTAGAATGCAAGGACTCACTCTTTTCATAACCTTTTTACCACCAGTACAATGTTGGCACTTGCTGCCTTCAGTTGAGCCCTGCTGTATTCCGATGCCCTGCCATTGTTTGAGAATCCACTATTTGTAGATTATCTCTTTTAATCCTCACAACATGCCTGGAAAGTGGATACTGTTATTATACCCAGTCAGATAGGATGTAGGGGAAAAAAAATCCCAGAGAGAGTAAGTGGCAGGACTAGGATTAGAACTCTCCAACACCTGAACCTGTGTGCTTAGCCACGAGGAAAAGTGAAAGACTGGCAAACCTCAGCACAATTCACCAGGCGTGTGGGTCCTGGATGTGAGGTCCACCTTCCCAAATTATATGTCTTTTTTTCCAGTGGGAAATGCATAGAATGAATATTTGGAGGTAACTACAATGTCTATTCTGGGGTTTTAGATAAACTTGCTAAATATAACTTACATTCAGATAGGAAGTTATCAGTAGTTCATAACTAAGTATCATCTATCAAAGAAGGGGGTTAAGATTACAGAAAAGACAAATGTGTTTTTCCCGTGGGCAGATGGAAAGGACAGGACTCTCCCATCCAAGATGGAGGATCTGAGAATGAGACTAATAAACCAAATTTGAGGCTATCATGTCCACTGTTACATTTGTATCCAGTGGAGTTATATATGTCAAGAAACCACTTCAAAATAGCTTCAAGGACCGTTTCCACCTTGGAGGTCCTAGAATTGTATACCTATGATGTCCCTCCTCTAGCCACAAGCCCTGAGACTTCGAACCCAGCCATGTGAGATGCTTTTCATGGATAACACTGAGTGAGACCACAAAGTGGAGATGCTTGTCCTTTCTAGCCTCATTTCTAATCTTTGGGTTGAAGGGCATAGGAAGAGAGAGGAGCATTCAAGCCACTTCTCACAGAAAACTTTGAGTCTTAAACTTTGTGCTCTGATTGTTTGTAACTGGTTTGGGAAGAAATGTTAAGAAGGGTTGATGACAATTTTTGAAAGTCAGAACCAACTGCTGCTGCTAAGTCGCTTCAGTCGTGTCCGACTCTGTGTGACCCCAGAGACGGCAGCCCACCAGGCTCCCCCGTCCCTGGAATTTTCCAGGCAAGAACACTGGAGTGGGTTGCCATTTCCTTCTCCAGTGCATGAAAGTGAAAAGTGAAAGTGAAGTCGTTCAGTTGTGTCCGACTCTTCGCGACCCCATGGACTGCAGCCTACCAGGCTCCTCCATCATTGGGATTTGTCAGGCAAGAGTACTGGAGTGGGTTGCCATTGCCTTCTCTTCAGAACCAACTATGAAGTATCAATTATTATAATGATATTTTGGTGATGGGAAGCAGCTTTGTAGTAGAGCTCTCTACTGATGAGCAACATTTCTCTGTAGATCACGTATCTTGGTTTAAAAACTAGATGGCAGGTTATTTTTTGTTTCCTTGAATGAAATTGACCCATACAAAACTTGAATCAAGATGAACAAATTTTCTGTTGCGGCTTTACTCTCAGTCTCAGCCTTAGTCTTCCCATATGGGAGCACAAGAAAGGTCTTCAGGCCACTGGCTCGTGCCTGTGGTTCTCTGGGGGCAATGTAACACTGTCTTTTACATAGACGGGAAAACGAAGACACTTATTAAAAAATAAGTAGCAAACATGCCAAATCTAGAAGTGCCAGTCTATGTGGAGAAAAAAGTAAGTAAAAACTGTAAATAATTCCTTCTATATATGCTTCTCTAAAAAGCAGTGAAACAGTTTTTAGAATAAAGCCCCTGGAGTCTAAAACTTCTTTTAAAATGTATATTCAATAATCATTGCCAATGATTTCATCCTTTTTTTAGTGTGTGCCAAATCTGAATAACGATAGTTCTTTTTTAAAGCTTAACAGAGAGCTGTTTAATGGTGTCAGTTTGGTTTTACGGATTCATTTTGCTAGAGGAACATGTTTACAAAAGCAAATAGGATTTTATGGAGTAATTAGTGGTTAGAAACGAGGAACGAACATTTTTTTTTTTTTAATGGAGGATGCTCAAGTGCTACTGATAACAGATAGCTTGCGATGTACTTCCTATTCCACCAAAGTAATTTACTCTGAACTCTGGCTACATTCCTACAGACCCAAGTACACCTGTGTCCCTAAGCAGCTGAGAGTGACTTCATTGGCTTGGATGGGAAAGCCTTGGTCCAAGGCCAGTCTTCCTTTAGACCAAGAAAGCTTTGGCTTTTGTGTTAGTGATTTTTAAATATATGATGATGGCACACCTGAGATTTGGAGAAGGTCTAGTACTATATTCTTCATCCGTTAGTCTCACTCCTCAACCACTCACTGAGAAGCTAAAAGAATATAAGAAAAATCTAGTTTCTACCTTCTAATAAGACTGTTGACCATAGTCCCCTAATATATGGTAATAGTAATTCTGAATTAGCTTGGGTTTTAGGGAAGCCCACCCTTCAATTTCCTAAAAGGATTTTTTTTCGGTCATCACTAATTTCTGTACCAAGAACCCCATCATAAAACACTTGTGACTTTAAGTTTGGCCTTAGAAGATACAGAAGACTTCAGTGAAGGAAGACTGTCCTTGGAGAAATACTTAGTATCTAAAATATTGCCCATTGATCCTGCCTTGCAGTCTTTGTGTCCTTGTGTAAGAGTGGGCTGGACCTAGTACTTGCCTTTGTTGTTCTTCGGTTGCTAAAAGGAAAAAAAAAATCTGGGCAGGTAAAATATGAGTGATCATTCCAACTTGGTAGCATGAAATAATAATAATCATTCATTATTATTTTTCACAGTCCTCTTGGCTAGCAAGCTATATGGTTTCTACTTGGGGTCATTAAAGCAGCTGCAGTCAGATGGTGGCAAACCTGGAGTCATGTTAAGGGCATCATCACTCATACATTTAGCACCTGGGCTGGGAAGATTTGAACAGCTGGAATTCCTGGCTCATCTCTCTCTCTCTCTCTTTGTTGTTTTGCCAGTAGGGTGGCTCAGGGTTCCAGAGGTCTATGTCCCAAGAGGCGAGAAAGCCAGGTGCCTTTTATGGTTCTAACCCCAGAAGCCACACAGAAATCCATTGCTTTCTCTTCCTCCAAAGGGAGCTATATTCTAGGGAAATGGAATAAGTGTTCACTCTTGACGAGAAGAGCATCAAAGGATATATTTTAAATATCACTGGTGGGTTAAAAAAGTTTTTTTTTTTTTTTCCTCTTTCTGAATCAGCACTTACTTGTGAATTATTCCCAGATGAGACCAAGATTTGACTGAATCCTATGTGTTTTTGACCGAGGATAACATCACGGAATCCAAGGACTGAAGTTTTTAATTTCTGGACTAGAAAAAAATTACGTATATTTTCTTAATCAGAACTCCAAATCCCAAAGAAATGTGGGATTTAATACTGAGAATTTATACACACAGCGATATGTGTTTGCATTTTTATTTATTAACTTGAGCAATCCTCCTAGTGAAGGGAGGGTGTGTACCTGCTCAGCTGTAAGCCATTGTATTTCCTGTGCATGCAGAGGGTCCTTGATATCCTCAGGGTTTGCTTTCTTGTACATAGCATCATTTTTTATTGAAGAAAGAGATTTTGAGTGGTAGAATTGCTTTTTGCTCTCTAAAAGTTGGTTAATCTCCTTTCATGCCATTATTTGTTGTGTATTTCCCAAGGATTTCTAAATTTACAGTGGTGTTTGTGTGTGTGTGTGAATAAATGGTTTAAAATGTTTTATTAGTAAAACCAAAGTGAAGTACCCACCCTTTTGAGAAAAACTTGAATGGCTGGCCTTCCAAACTCTTTTTGTCACAAACTTGGATTTTGTCTCTGGGCAAGTTGTTTCATCTTTCTGTGCCTCGGTTTCTTTGTTAGGCTACATTGGGCATGGAGTGTAATGTATTCAGAAGCTCATTTCTAAAATTCATACACCTTTAAGCCTGGGGTTCTGGGCCTCACATACATAAAACAAAAGCCCTCCTGTACATGTGTCTTAACAGATTCCTTCTAGATGTGCTTGAAACCCGTAAACCATAAAATGGACAAGTTCTTCCTCTCAGTAATACTCCAGTGCCTCTGTGTCACTGCCACAAGCTTCTACCCTTCTCTTGATGATAAGATATAAGAAGAGATGGGATGTACAAAGTAGATTTTCTGATTTCTCTATTCCTCTACCAGTATGACTCAGGAAGAGGAGAAAAAGCAAGATGGATTTCATGAGATAATTTGGGATTTGGGAGTCACTTGCTATGGGAGCAGTAGACAATAAAATATGCATTTTGTGACAAGCTTGTGGTGCTCAGTCCAGACTCCCTGTTAGTGTATCTCCAGGGGGAGGTGGGGATGGTTGGTGGGAACTCAACCAAAAAGGAGATGCACAAGTGAGCTCAGGCAGGATGTATCTGTGAATTGTGTTGGTGGGAGTCGTGGAGGTCAGAGACCCCTCTGAGAATCTCTGAGCAGAGTTGCCTCTCCTGACATTTTAGTAAGAGAACATACTTTTCTCAGATTAGGAGATTCTTGTGATTCATTTCTTGGATAGTGAAACCTGTGAAGCATTCTGTCAGTTCCTGAGTTGACCTTTGGAGTTTGTGGCCATAGCATAGGGAGAATCTTGAGGCAGGCTCACTCTTGGGAAGGAAATCCTCTTAACACGTTTATCCATAAACACAGGGTCCAAGGTGTGGTCACATTTGAGGCCTTTGCCAGCTTTTAGAATCTTATTCATCCTCTTCCTAGTACAGTGCCTCGCAGGCAATGGGAACTCATTGAATACTAAGTGAATGAATGGATTTATCTGAGCAGCATGAAGTAGTGGGAAAGCTATGGCTGTTTTCCCACTTGAACTTAAGCCCCAGTTCACCTTCTTTTAACTGTGACCTTCGATGTGTAAGGTATGCTCTCTGGTTCAGTTAGGATCCAATCAGAAAAAGACAACACTCTATTTGTTTAAAATCCTGCGTTGACAGGCGGGTTCTTTACCACTAGTGCCACCTGGGAAGCCCGTGTTGAAGATCAAGAGGATAGAAAGCAGAGAGTCAGTTACATGGATCATCAAAGATGGGCTGAGTAGCCAGTGGGAATTGACAACCAGTCAGCCACTAAAGTAAGCATGTACCATGCCAAGGGGTCAGGGATAAAGAGGAAAGGTAGGATTATTGAAGCTTAAGGTCTAGGATCAGCTGCTGTAAGGCCACAGGCTAAGTAAACTTTGGTTCAACTAAATTTATATTAGTTTATATCATGAAAATAATAAGAGCTATTACACACTTTTTTTTCAAACCACTTGTATGCTCTTCCCTCCCCCTCTCCCTAACCTAATTCTTATAGCCTCATTCTATTAAAAGCCACTGAAATAAGACAAGTGTAATCAGGGAACAGAAAGCCTCTTCTGTAGCAGATGGTTAATAAGTTTTTCAGCAAAATGAAATTGTAATGCAAACATCTGGAGGAGGTACCAAATTATGACACCTTTACCTTGGGATGAGGTGGATTATAAGGTCTTCTCCTGTTTACTGGGTGATGGATAGATGGGCCTAATATTCCCTGTGGCTCAAATTCAGAGGCACATAAAGAGGTCAAGGGCTCCCTGATACCTCAGTTGGTAAAGAATTCGCTTGCAATGCAGGAGACCCTGGTTCAATTCCTGAGTTGGGAAGATCTGCTGGAGAAGGGATAGGCTACACATGCCAGTGTTCTTGAGCTTCCCTGGTGGCTCAGCTTGGAAAGAACCCACCTGCAACATGAGAGACCTGGATTTGATCCCTGGGTTGAACCCCTGGTTTCGGAAGATCCCCTGGAGAAGGGAAAGGCTACCTACTCCAGTATTCTGGCCTAGAGAATTCCATGGGCTGTATAGTCCATGGGGTCACAAAGAGTCAGACACAACTGAGCGACTTTCACTTATACTTTCAAAGAGTTTAAAGTGTCTTAAAAAATGACCAACTCAGAACTCAGATCTTTTGGCATAATGAAACTACAAATGTTTGCCCTAAATTCTTCCACCTACCCCAAAGGTATTATCTGGCAGGTAATTCTTTGCTCTAAACTAAACTTTGGTATGTGTATCTTATATACATTTTAATGATTAACAGCATCTGAAATACTATTTCTTCCTAAAAAAAGAAAATATATCCATTATAACCATGAATTAGCCCTTAGCCCTTGGGAAGAAAGGTCATTGGGCTGCCTTTTAAAACTCTTTTAGAAAATTAGGCTTTTGCCTGTTTGCTCTGTAAACCAAAGAAGCTCCAATACTTTGGCCATCTGATTTGAGGAGCTGACTCATTGGAAAAGACCCTGATATTAGGAAGGATTGAGGGCAGGATGAGAAGGGGATGGCAGAAGATGAAATGGTTAGACAGCATCAGCAGCTCAGTTAGTTCAGTTCAGTTCAGTCACTCAGTTGTGTCCTATTCTTTGAGACCCCATGGACTGCAGCTCGCCAGGCTTCCCTGTCCGTCACTAACTCTCGGAGCTTGCTCAAACTCACGTCCATGAAGTCAGTGATGCCACCCAACTGTCTCACCCTCTGTTGTCCCCTTCTCCTCTTGCCTTCAATCTTTCCCAGCATCAGGGTCTTTTTCCAATGAGTCCGTCCTTCACAAAAGATAGTATGGCCAAAGTATTGGAGTTTCATTTTCATTATCAGTCCTGCCAATGAGTATTCAGGACTGATTTCCTTTAGGTTTGACTGGTTACATCTCCTTGCAGTCCAAGGGACTCTCAAGAGTCTTCTCCAACACCACAGTTCAAAAGCATCAATTCTTTGGTGCTCAGCTTTCTTTATAGTCCACCTCTCACATCCATACATGACTACTGGAAAAACTATAGCTTTGACTAGATGGAACTTTGTTGGCAAAGTAATACCTCTGCTTTTGAATGTGCTCTCTAGGTTGGTCATAGCCTTTCTTCCAAGGAGCAGGCATCTTTTAATTTCATGGCTGCAATCACCTTCTGCAGGGATTTGGGAGCCCAAGAATATAAAGTCTCTCACTGTTTCCATTGTTTCCTCATCTGTTTGCCATAAAGTGATGGGACCAGATGCCATGATCTTAGTTTTCTGAGTTTAAGCCAGTTTTTTTCACTCTCCTCTTTCACTTTTATCAAGAGGCTCTTTAGTTCCTCTTCTTTTTTGCTTTTTGCCTTAAGGGTGGTGTTATCTGCATATCTGAAGTTATTGATACTTCTCCCAGCAATCTTGATTCTAGCTTGTGCTTCATCCAGTCTGGCATTTTGCCTGATGTACTTTGCATGTAGGTTAAATAAGCAGGGTGACAATATACAGCCTTGACGTACTCCTTTCCCAATTTGGAACTAGTCCATTGTTCCATGTCCAGTTCTAACTGTTGCTTCTTGACCTGCATACAGATTTCTCAGGTGGCAGGTCAGGTGGCCTGGTATTCCCAGCTCTTGAATTTTCCACAGTTTGTTGTGGTCCACACAGTCAAAAGCTTTGGCATAGTCAATAAAGCAGAAGTAGATGCTTTTCTGGAACTCTCTTGATTTTTCAGTGATCCAGCGGATGTTGGTAATTTGACCTCTGGTTCCTCTGCCTTTTCTAAATCCAGCTTAAACATCTGGAAGTTTATGGTTAGCATACTGTTGAAGCCTGGCTTGGAGAATTTTGAGCATTACTTTGCTAGCATATGAGCTGAATACAACTGTGCAATAGTTTGAACATTTTTTGGCATTGTCTTTCTTTGGGATTGGAATGAAAACTGACCTTTTCCAGTCTTGTGGCCACTGCTGAGTTTTCCAAATTTGCTGGCATATTGAGTATAGCACTTTCACAGCATCATCTTTTAGGATTTGAAATAGGTCAACTGGAATTCCATCTCCTCCACTAGCTTTGTTCGTAGTGATGCTTACTAAGGTCACTTGACTTCACATTCCAGGATGTCTGGCTCTAGGTGAGTGATCACACCATCATGGTTATCTGGATGATAAAGATCTTTTCTGTATAGTTCTTGTGTGTATTTTTGCCACCTCTCCTTAATATCTTCTACTTCTGTTAGGTCCATACCATTTCTGTCCTTTATTGAGCCCATCATTGCATGAAATATTCCCTTGGTATCTCTAATTTTCTTGAAGAGATCACTAGTCTAGACTCCAGTCAAGAGTCCTGAGTGTAGTTAACTCAATGTACATGAACAAACTCTGGGAGATACTGAAGACAAAGAAGACACTTTGTTTGCTTAATCCCCATTTTCTAAAAAGGTCAGAAATAAGCTGGTTAAAAGCATTTAAAAAGTCCAGATAAGAATCTCTGTGCGGGCTAGTAGTGGGATAGATTAGCAGTCCAACTTCTTTGCCCCTGTAAGGTTCACCATCTTGCACAAAACACTAATTGACCCCTCATTGTTGTTCAGTCGCTCAGTTGTGTCTGACTCTTTGCAACCCCATGGACTGCAGCACGCCAGGCTTCCCTGTCTTTCATCATCTCCTGGTGTTTGCTCAAACTCATGTGCATAGAGTCAGTGATGCCATCCAACCATCTTGTCCTCTGTCATCCCCTTCTCCTCCTGCCTTCAATCTTCCTAGCATCAGGGTCTTCCCTAATGAGTCAGTTTTTCACATCAGGTGGCCAAAATATTGGAGTTTCAGCTTCAACATCAGTCCTTTCAATGAATATTCAGGATTGATTTCCTTTAGGATTGACTGGTTTGACCTCCTTGCAGTCCAAGGGACTCTCAAGAGTCTTCAACATCATAGTTCAACAGCATCAATTATTCATTGCTCGATCTTCTTTATGGCTCAACTCTCCCATCCCCTCATATCTTACTACAGAAAATGGTCATTCTCAGAGAAGAGAATTTGTAAATATATAAGAACACAAAGTCTTCATCTACTTCTATCAAATATAACAAATAGCTGTGAAAAGGAAGTTTGTTTTTTCCAAAAAGAAAAGATGCCAACATTAAGAAATTACCATAAAATAATTGAAAACCTATTTTCCTTGTTTCTCAGCATGGCGAAGGTCAGTCTGGTCTCAGATTTGTTATGTCTGTGTCCTGCCCAGTGCTGTCTTCTCCCATCTTGATCCCTTATTTCATTCAGGGATCCCTGAGGTCTCTGCTCAAGTGTCATCTCCTCAGAGAAGTCTTCCTTGATCATGCTGGCGACAGTGTCTCTGCTCTGATAGAGGGGGATGACAGATAAGCCAATTAATGCTTAACGTGACACGAAACCAGGGTAAAGGGCATTAGAGAATGAGCTGGTGGGAGGAGGGGACTTTATTGATCAGTCAGCAAAGGCCTTCCTGAAGAGTGGACATTTGTGCCTAGTAACGATAGGAGCTTGCTATATGTTCGAAGAAAAGAAAGCAAGTCAAAAGTCTGGATCATTGTCCCTGAAAGTCACAGGTCGGAAGTGAGATCCAACAGGCAGCAGATCACGGAGGCTGGAATATAACTTTGGACTTCATGATTCTAAGCGGAGGGGTAGCATGGCCAAATTTCCTTTGGTCATTCCAGTTACTTTATGGAAAATACACTGTTGTAGCTTAAGGGAGAACATAGAGAGACCAGGTAAGCGCTCCTTATTTGACTTTTCTTTGGATGACTGAGTAAAGAGTTCATGTGTGAGAATTCCCTTTTGATTTATGGACTGTGTTCTTTTGACTGCCATTATCTAAACTCTCAAAAAACTGGCTGTATTGGTCTGTGGGATTTATCTCCTTTACATGTGCATGAAAATTTCCCAACATACCAGCCTCAATGCCAAGCACCAGGGTAAGAACTTGCCAACCCACAGTTCTAGTTACTGCTGAAACCAAATGATGGCATGATCTTAAGTAGGGAAAAATTTTCAGATGTGACTCTTTCAGCCATTTTTGGAGGACTTATTTAACAGAAGAGTTGGGTATGATAGGAGAATATAACATAGCTGCTCCATTTTCCCTTTTCTTACTCTCTGACTTGTAAAAATGTTTGTGAGATACGCACATGGCCTGACCTTCAGAAGGAAGATTAGCAGGAAGGAGGAAAAAAATCAGATTCATTGTTTGAGTCATCTGGCAGGGGCAGAGAGGTTTTGAGCTTAAAGGAGGCCCTCCTGCATGAAATAACTCATTCTGTCAGCTCAGTTTAGAGGCAGGAAGAGTTTTCAAGGCCAAACTTGGGTCCAGTCTCCAATTCACTTGAGGGAAATCCCCAAAATTGTTTCTATCAGGGAAGCAAGGCTATAGGTTCAATTTGAGACCCCCAGCTGTCAAGACAGAAGTGCCCATGTGGTGTAAATATCATTTCCAGGTCCCAATAGCTGGCAGCCAAACTAGTAGCATCCTGTTTCTATGACAGTGAAAGTGTCATACCTCCAATGACATCCAGGGGTGGCAGGAGGCAACAGGGCCCTGAGAAAACCAAGTATAAAACTTTTCAATGTTGTATGTAACTCTGCAGAGCCCACTGTCTTGAGTCTGAAACAAAATTTGCAGGTGCACTTGTATGGAGGAGTTCTGGAATCTTAGAACATTCTTGGGGTTCTTAGAACATTCCAGTCTCCCTCCCTCTTTGCTTTTTATCAGCTGTTAATGACATGGCTCACATCCATCCTACATATCACCTTGAACTCAAGTTGAAAGCATTCGCAATTCTACCAGGACCAACACTTGGGAGGATAAAAAGATCAGCATGCCAAGACTAACACATGAATTAACGCAGTGTCATGGCTGCTCTGTTTGCTAACACAACCTGATGCTTAGGTTAAAATTCCTTACATGGAGCCTCTCAAGCTCTTTATTCTAACATAAGCCTCCACATTCCAAGATTGAAAGAACTTTTGTTTAAGAACTATTTTGCTTAGTTTCCTTGGGGTAGAGGTGTCAATGATTTGTGTTACATTAGGTTGAAAGACCTTGTGTTATATGATAGAAAGACGTTTGGTAGAACAGGAATAATCTTTGTCCTGTGAAGGAAGCCAGACTAGGAGCAAGACTTTACATCAACATTGACCTCAAGAGTTTATGTTTGTCATCTCCAAGACTGCCTCTGTTTTCTACTCTCCTTTTGAAATACGGGAAATGGAGAGTCCAGGATATAGTAGACAACAGATCTGATAGGGTGTGACCTAAACGAGACACTGCAAGGTGGTATCAGTTGGGTGGCTTCTAGAAAAAATATGAACAGGGCTCTCCATGAAGAATGATTCACTGGCTTTCACTGTGGTATGGACTCCAGTGTAGTCTACCTGGTGGGCAAATAAATGCTTTAGGGGCATCTCAAACCCCTCTGTTCTAGTGGCAGCCATTCCTCTTGGATTTGACTCATTCTGTTGGATCCCTGTTTTTATTCAAAGCCTTTTAGTAATGGATGGATGGAGCAGGGCTGATGCTCTGGTGCCTTTCACGGTCTCCCCATTCTCATGCCACTGGTTTTCAGTTGGGGATGACTGTGCCCCCAGAGACGTGTTCCAGTGTCTGGAATCATTTGTGGTCATCACAACTGGGAAGGGGCTGCTTCTGACATCTATCTAGTGTGTAGAGGAGGGAGGCTAAACATCCTACAGTGCACTTACAGACCCCTCAACAAGGAATGATGTGGCCCAAAATGTCTACAGTGAGAGGTGGAGAAACCCTTTGGTGTTATTTCTACTCTTTTTAAAAAATTTTATCGGGGTTAATTGATTTACTATGTTGTGTTAATATCTGACATACAGCAAAGTGATTTAGTTATGCATATATGTATGCATTCTTTTAAAACATTCTTTTAAATTATCACAGGATATTGAATGTAGTTCCCTGTGCTATACAGTGAAACCCTGTTGTTCATCCATTTTATATATAGTAGTTTGCATCTTGTTGTTCAGTGGCCCAGTTGTGTCTGACTCTGCAACCCTATGGACTGCAGCACAGGCTGCATCTGCTAAACTCCCACTTCATCCCCCTCACCACTACCCAAACCTGTTGGCAACCACAAGTCTATTCTCTCTGTCTGGGAGTCTGGGAGAAATCCTGCTCTAAATGAATGATCTGACCCCAGCCTCCCCATCCCCTACCCCATCTCATGTCCTTCAGTGTGGTCCACAGGAAGATTCAGGACAGAAGATGGGCCTGCATGGGATTTTGCATCCAGATTTTGTTTAAAAGTCTGTGTGCTCTGCTGTGTTTAGTTGCTCAGTTGTGTCTGACTTTTTGCGACCCCATGGACTGTAGCCTTCCAGGCTCCTCTGTCCATGGGGATAAAAATCTATATTAAATAGTATTTTGTATTAATACTCTAAATGTTAATAATATAAATACTATCTAATAATCTCTATTATATTTAATAGTCTATATTCCACAAGGGAATACAAAGTTGCTATTAAGAGCTCATAGACTTTGGAGTGAGAAAAACTGGGGTTCCCTTCTGGGTGTGCTAATGCAATCTGTGTTTAACTACTGGAAGCTCAGGTTCTTCATTTGTAAACTGAAGGAAATATCCGTGGTGAGAGTTCAGTGAAACTTCGGACATAGCAGTTCTATGAAGAAGACACAAGACTCCATGAGCTGAACTTGTAACAGTGCTGCCTAAGTCTCCGTGCCAAGCTGACTGAATGATTGCTGCATCTATCATTTTTATTATCTGTGGTTAGGAAAATATATATGGCAGTTTCTGTGTCAAATAAAGATTTCCTGACCACCATCCCCTTTTCAGAAAAATGCTGCTTTTATGTACAGCGTATAATCTTTGGTATGGAGGCCTCAGAATCGAAATAGAAAATACAACTACAAACAGAAGTAACCGAGGATAGAAGAAACATTGAACCCATACAGAATTAAGCAATGAGTTGTATTTTGTAGTGATATCATTCTGAAAGAACTCTAATTGGGGGGAAAATGCTATTTTTAGGAAAACGTTTCTCTATTCTTGAGCCATTTAGCTGAATGATTCTTGCCTGTACCTCCCACCCAAACCGTGACTCCCCAGAAATGTTTCTGAGTTACCAGAATTTCCAAGCGAGTTTCTCTGTGTTCACATGAGGAGGGCTTCTAATAGGATTCTGAGAATGCCTTCAACATGGCTTATGATGGATGTCTGTGATGGAAGGCCCCTGCGGTTTTCATTTTGGACTTGACTTAATCAAAAACAATCATGCTAACAAAGGAGGGTGGGAGGGAGTCTGCTTCTCCCAATTTTTCTATTGTGTGGCCAATTTAATGTCGGACTTCTCAAAGGGCTTTAAAGTATAAGACGGCAGGAAAAACAATTTAATATAGAAATGCCAGCATGGACTAAACTTAAGTAGAGTAAATCAAGCATGAAGTAGAGTGTCTTAAGGATATAGATTTTGCTTTTTTTTTTTTTTTAACTTCAATGCTCAACTGCACAGGGCCATGGAGTTTGCCTTTCCATGCATTAATATAACCATCAAGAGAAGACTTTCATCAGACACACCCCAGTCGGTATCAGAACCCCTCTCATAGAGTCTTGAGCCAGTCTAATTTATGTGTTGGTTAAAAAAGGCGAGGATTTCGGACACAATGCTGGTATCCTGTGCCTAGATGGAAGAAGAAACTGATTATATCAAGTGATAGCCAAACAAAACCAAAATATTTCCTCTCCTCAGCTAAAGTGCTTGAAATTCCTCATTGGAGTTAAAACCTTATAGACCCTAGATTACAGATAGAGTATTCTATCTGGAAACAGCAACCCAGTAGTTATCAAGCTTGGCTGCAATCAATTGGAGAGTCTTTAAGAATTACTGATGCTATTCAATATTTACAAGAAAATAACTTAATTGACATAGGGTAGAACTGGTCATCTGTATTTAAAAAAAAAAAAAAAAAAGCTCTCTCACATAATTTTCAACCTGCAGCCAGTCTTGAAAACCATTGCAGTAAAAATTGAAGCTCTGGTCCTTGGATTTTTATTTTTTTCTGAATCAAAATACCTAAAGATGAATATAATCTTCATTGATCGCAGTGACTCCCTTTGTCACTGACTCATGAGATAAAGTTTTGAATTTGGGTAAGGAGCAGAGAAACTGGAGGGAAGAGAAGGCATGACATATATATATGTCATATATATATGTGTGTATATATATATATATGAACATGCTCCCCGTGCAGGGTGGTGTTAAAGTCTTTAACAGTCTGCCACAGGCCCTGAGCTGTTAGCACAGATGCTCCTTAATGCCAGGTCTGTGCACTGACATCCCTCTAT
This sequence comes from Muntiacus reevesi, assembly GCF_963930625.1. NCBI lineage: Eukaryota > Metazoa > Chordata > Mammalia > Artiodactyla > Cervidae > Muntiacus > Muntiacus reevesi. Next base: position 94,697,317 of record NC_089252.1, read on the forward strand.
CTTTGAGAATCTGGGTATTAGGACACTGGCAGCTCCCGACTCTTTCACATTGTGAATTCATCCTATCAGCAATCTTCTAGCAAAAATCCAAACCAGGGGAGGGGAAACGAAGTTGAATATTGGGGGACCACAGATGCAGGGTGTCTGACTGCCTATTTAGTCAGGGAGAGAAGGATTTAATAATAGAGCAGCACCGTCCAGAAGGCTGATAGTGTTGAGATGCAGAAACAGATGTTACCTACTTCCCAGGGTTGCCTTGATTCAGCCATGTTCTTGGGTGTTGAGATGTTTTATGAATATGAAGTCCCTTGTAAGAATTTTGGAGATGGGAGCTATTAAAAACTTGGAACTTAAAAACATGTCTTCTAATGAGAATTAATGGTTCTCAATAAACCCCCTCAGGTCACATAACAATCAAACTATAAAATGTAGGGCCTGAGACCCAAGTGAGGGGTCACCATGACATCCTGTACATCATTAAACTAGTGACCCTTACTTGCCTGTTGGTGGCTGAGGACCTCTCTCCTGCAGCCTCAATCATCTGTGTTCTTTGTGAGTCCAAGAAATTCCTGGGAAAAGACCAGTCCTGGTTTCAGCTGTACCTCCAACCCCAGCTTGGCTTTCATCACCATTTCCCCCGTGAAACTGTCCCTTTGGCAGTCCTGTTCTGTTGATAAAAGGGAAAAACTGGAAATTTAAGTTGGTGTAGAATTGAAAGTTCATAGTTTAGAAAAGGAAATGGCAACCCATTCCAGTATCTGGGAAATCCCATGGACAAAGGAGCCTGGCAGACAACAGTCCATGGGATCGCAAAAGAGTTGAACACGACTTAGTGATTAAACAACAACATTTTGTGATTAAAAAAAAAAGAAAGTTCATAGTTAAAAATCCAGTGTGTAATTATCCTGTGACCTGGGAAATGTGCCTTGTTCCACATTCGTCAGAGATGCTCTTTGACTTTAGTCCACCTTTAGCTCAATTCACACTGATTTGAAAAATGATGTGCATTGAAGTAGATCTGTTTTTGCAGATATGAAGCATGTTCAAACCTTTAAGATCAGAAATCTAAAAATCAATTTATGCCATGCGCCTTTCAGACACATTTCCAAGCTGTGGTGATTTATTAAAACATTTGCCAGACACTATCTTTTTCTTCATTCTCTACAAATGCTAAACTGCTCGTGGTCAAGATTTTCCTTGACAACAATGAAGCATTGCATTGCTGAGCTGTTATTTATGTGATTTTTGAGGTCAAGAGGATATTTGATCTTTCTATCACTACCACCTTCAAAGAAAAGAAGAATTAATCTTATTTCCTAGCATCTCCTGGTAAGTGAAAAATATCCTGGTGGCAAAGATAAACTGTTATTTATAGGTCATTTCAGCTGTACTGTATACCAACCTTTATTTCTGGTTCAGAATCCATACAGATGATTAATTATAGGTCTTCATGTGCAGCTTAGAGGCTGTCTTCTCAGCCTGAGACCTCCCAGTCTTTCTGAAACTGCAGTCATAAAAGTGTTTTATTTATTTATTTAAAATTTTATAGACAACCTATGGAATGGGGAAGAAAATACTTGCAAATGATGTGACCCAGCAAGGAGCCAGAGTGCAAAATATACAGACAACTCATATAACTCAATATCAAAATAACAAACAACCTAATCAAAGGCGACATCAGATGACTAACAGGCACATGAAAAGATGTTCATGAAAGTTAATTATTAGAAAAATGCAAATCAAAACCACAATGAAGTATCTCTTCATACCTGTCAGAATGGCTGTGGCCAAAAAGAACACAAATAACAGGTATTGGCAAGGATGTGGAGAAAAGGGAACCCTCCTACAGCCCTTCATGGGAATGTAAATTGGTGCAGCTACTGTGGAAAACTGGATGTTTCTCAAGAAACTAAAAATAAAACTACCATATGACCCAGCAATTCCACTCATGGGTATGTATTCAAAAAACAAAACAAAAAGACTAATTCAGAAAGATACATGCACTCGAGTGTTCATAGCAGCACAATTTATAACAGCCAAGGCATGAAAGCAACCCAAGTGCCCATCAACAGACTGCTGGCTTAAGAAGATGTGCTAGGTATACACAATGGAATACTACTCAGCCAATGGAAAGAGTGAAATGATAGCATTTGTAGCGTCATGGATGGACTAGAGAATATGATGGTTAGGGAAATAAGTCAAAGAAAGACAAATGCTATATGATATCACTTATATGTGAAATCTAGAAAATAATACAAATGAGTGTATATGTAAAACAGAAACAGAATCATAGACATAGAAGACAAACTTGTGGTTACCAAAGGGGAGAAGGAAGGGGGAAGGGACAAATTAGGAGTATAAGATTAACCAATACAACTACTATACATAAAATAGGTAATCAGTAAGAATTTACTGTGCAGCACAGGGAATTATACCCATTATCTTGAGCCTAAAATGGAATATAAACTGCAAAAGTACTGAATCATTATCAGGTAACTTGAAGCTAACACATTATAAATCAACTATACTTTAAAAAAAGAAAAACAATGATTTGCTGTGGTTGTTTTTGGACCTCCAGGATAAAGCCTCTAGTTGGTTGTACATACCAGTTGCTGCCACATTACCATCATTGTTCTGTGGAAGATCCACTTTTGTTCTATTTATCACTTACCCCATTTCATTCACACATTCCCCACTCCCATTTATGCTAATGGTACTCTTTATTATTTTATAGACATTTTTCTATTAACTACCTTTTTTCACTAAGCATTGTGCATTTCATATTTGCAGTGACCAATATTATGTCAATTGTAGGATCCAGCATCTCTTCCCATCAACTATAAATGAGCTGGCTGGTATTAGGAGCTCCTTTCCTCTCTCCAGGAGGGATGGACTGTAGCCAGTCTCAGTCTCCCAGAAGTTCTGCAGATGCATCCAGCATTGCAACTACCCTGAATTGCCACTAGGTACAGCTTGGTTCCCCTGGTGGCTCAGACTGTAAAGAGTTTGCAGTCATGGAGAGATGACCCGGGCTTGCTCCCTGGGTTGGAAAGATCCCCTAGAAAGGAATGGCTGTCCACTCCAGTATTCCTGCCTGGAGAATTCAATGACGAGAGGAGCCTGGTGGGCTACAGCCCCTGTGGTTGCAAAGGGTCGGTTACAACTGGGCATCTAACACTTGTACTTTTTTTTCTACAGCCTGGCTTGGCCCTGTTTTGCTGCATGCAAAGCAGCTCTCACAAACCTTATGAAAAGGAGTGGATCTCCTTCCTTGTGCACAACCCACAATCCATCTGGCTACACACTGACCTAAGAACTTTTCTCCAGGGGATGCCATGGTAAAGGACAACTCTGTGTCCTACTTTGTGCTGTAGCTCTTCTCCCTGGGATTCCCGATCTGTCTCTAAGTAGCTTACACCATGTGCGACAAAGCCCCAAACTCAACAAACATCTGTGTGCCACTGTGGCGTCCTTTGCTTCTAATTCCTGCATAATACTCTGCCACGTGATCCACCAAATTTTACCTCACTTCCTCTCGCTGTGACAGACACAAAGCTTCTTGCCAATACAGTGTGCAAAGAATATCCTTATTTATGTCCCTTTATGAACCTGTGTGAAATTTTCCTTGGGGTGGTTTCTAGGTCACAGGAAATGTATACATGGCAATTTGCCTGAGTGGTTCTTCTAGTAGGAGATTGTTCTTGTATGAGAACTTTCTCCCCTGTTGAAACCTGATTGGAGGTTGGATTTCATGTGGAAATTCAGTCAGGAAAAGTAGTCTGTCTAATCATTCAAATTCATTTCAGTTCAGTCGCTCAGTCATGCCCAACTTTTTGCGACCCCATGAACTGCAGCACTCCAGGCCTCCCTGTCCATCCCAGAACTTACTCAAACTCATGTTCATTGAGTCAGAGATGCCATCCATCCATCTCATCCTCTGTTGTCCCCTTCTCTTCCCACTTTCAATCTTTCCCAGCATCAGGGTCTTTTCCAATGAGTCAGTTCTTTGCATCACATGGCCAGAGTATTGGAGTTTCCGCTTCAGCATCAGTCCTTCCAGTGAATATTCAGGACTGATTTCCTTTAGGATGGACTGGTTGGATCTCCTGGCAGTCCAAGGGGCTCTCAAGAGTTTTCTCCACACCACAATTCAAAAGCATCAATTCTTCAGCACTCAGCTTTCTTTATAGTCCAACTGTCACATCTGTACATGACTACTGGAAAACCATAACTTTGACTAGACAGACCTTTGTTGGCAAAGTAATGTATCTGCCTTTTAATATGCTTTCTAGGTTAGTCATAACTTTTCTTCCAAGGATTCTTTTAATTTCATGGCTGCAGTCACCATCTGCAACGATTTTGGAGCCCAACAAAATGAAGTCTGACACTGTTTCTGCTGTTTCCCCATCTATTTGCCATGAAGTGATGGGACCAGATGCCGTGATCATAGTTTTCTGAATGTTGAGCTTTAAGCCAACTTTTCCACTCTCCTCTTTCACTTTCATCAACAGGCTCTTTAGTTCTTCTTCACTCTCTGCCATAAGGGTGGTGTCACCTGCATATCTGAGGTTATTGATGTTTCTCCCAGCAATCTTGACTCCAGCTTGTGCTTCATCCAGTCCAGCATTTCTGATGATGTACTCTGCATATAAGTTAAATAAGCAGGGTGACAATTTACAGCCTTGACATACTCCTTTCCTGATTTGGAACCAGTCTGTTGTTCCATGTCCAGTTGTAACTGTTGCTTCTTGGCCTGCATACAGATTTCTCAGGAGGCAGGTCAGGTGGCCTGGTATTCCCATCTCTTGAAGAATTTTCTACAGTTTGTTGTGATCCACACAGTCAAAGCCTTTGGCATAGTCAATATTATTCAAATTGGGGATCTGTAAAATTGTGAGATGCAGGAATGGTTAGTTTGTGTCATGCATTCCTGCAGTGGCAGAGGAAGCCATTTTACACGAAGAAGACTGAAATTGACTCTACAGAGATGCAGAAATGACAGAATATCATGCAGTAGATCAGGATTCAGAGACTGGCAGTCTAGGTCTTGGTTTGCATCCAAGAACTATTCCCTGCCCTTGAGTTCCACAGTATATCCTCTTCATCTCCTACCGCAAAGAAAGATTCAAAGAATATCTGTTAGTTGTGACCAAATGAACTTTAACACAAAAGGAATTCATCCTTCGAAAAATTGACAATAGCAACAACAAACATTCAGAATGGTTTTTTTTTTTTTTTTTTTTTTTGAGTTTGCTGAAAGTCATATTATAGAAATTTTTGGAAATAAAGTTTTAGGTTAAAAATCAAGTTTTATCAGTGCCTCATGAGAAAGGTGGTTCTTCTATCAGATAAAGACTGTTCTTGAATTTTTACTGAGAGTATAAAAGAAGTAAGACAGTAGTATACATCAGAAAAGTTTTGCAGGACTAGGACCCTATAAAAATTAGATAGCAAGTCCCTAACGTGAAGATAGTTGTTTTAATGTACAACCTGTTTTTGGTACCAGGTAGGCACGGGACTCTTGCCTGGCAAATTCCATGAATGGAGGAGCCTGGTAGGCTGCACTCCATGGGGTCGCTAAGAGTCGGTCCTAACTGAGCGACTTCACTTTCACTTTTCACTTTCATGCATTGGAGAAGGAAATGGCAACCCACTCCAGTGTTCTTGCCTGGAGAATCCCAGGACGGGGGATCCTGGTGGGCTGCTGTCTATGGTGTCGCACAGAGTTGGACACAACTGAAGTGACTTAGCAGCAGCAGCAGCAGGCATAGTGTATGTGTTTAAGTTGTGTGTGTGTATATATATATATATATATATATATATATATATATATATATATATGTTTTAAGGGTGACAATATATATAAAACATATATATTTGTGTATATGTATATACAATGATTTGTTTTCTATTTAAACATTTTGTGTCATGGTATAAATTGCTCTTCTGCCATTAATCTTGAATTTTAACATAACTTTTAAGATTTCAGACACTTGTTCAATCAATTGACTTTGCTGTCACCTGTCCTGGAATGTGTGGATGGGCTAGATTTCAGTGGACCTTGATTTCCATAACACATCTTTTTGCAAGGCTGATTAAATATGTCTGGTGAGTTTTGTTTCAGGAAGAATGCAGTTTTGAGTCAGAAATATGGGAGTTGGAGGATTTAACATCACTGAACATGGTTGCTCTGTTTTATGACCACTAAGTATGCAGAGAGCAGTGGAAAGAAATCCTTTATGTCAGGACGTTAAAATATGATGGATATAATGCCAAGGTATCTGCTTTTTTCCCGGGCTGCAATAATGCTTAAGATAAATACAGCTGTTTCTTCAGTTTTAAGAAAATGTTTTTCTTCATTTAAAGGTAGTTGTCAAATCTTTTGTTTTGTTAAGACTACCTCTAGCATCCTGTTTTATCCTTTCTGAGAGCTGTTTTATCGTCTCTGTAGTTTTTGCCCAGTAATTTTATCTTTCCTTTCTTCCCATTTTATTTTTGTTGATTCATAGCCCATCTGTTGTGAATCTCAGATAAAATGTAGTAAAAATTCAGATTTATGGCAAGGGAAAATCAGAATCAGGTGGTTTGCAGTTAAAGAAAAACAGATTTGTAATGGCAAAAATCTAGTAAAATCACATGTAAACCTAGAATATATTGAGTTCCCTTCATAGAAAAACGTAAGAAAGGTAAGTGAAATGACCTTGATTTTTCATTTTAACATTTCTACATGATCAAGGCATAGATCTTTAAAAAACATTTGAGGTTATAGGGAAGCAATACCCAGGGTCCTGTGAATTTACCAAAAGGAAACTTATTTTTTTCAGCTTGTAAACTTCTGTTTTTCCCATGAAGATAAAAAGCAGAATTTCAAAGCCACAAGTCTCCTTTTGCTCCTAGGAAATGTTTTTTTACTCATACTATTGTTGCAAAGTTTAACTTTTTTTTTTTCTTTTTAATTGAGCAAATGAATTTCTGGGGTTATACCACATAGTTAAGTTTCAAATTTCTTTTAGTCATTTTAAACTTTATAAAATGAGTCAGAATTAAGTAGATGTGAGAATTCTGGGCTCTGGCTTTCAAGTTATGGGATAGACTTCTTCACCGGGCTTGGATTAGTGTGGATACCCTTTGCTCTGTGTGAACAGAACTTCCCTTCTGAAAGCAGAAGTCTTAGTGTGATGGTTGCCTGTGACCTCCAAAACTCTCTTTCTGTCTGAGAAGTGGTTCTTCAAGTCTTCCAGTAGGAGTTTCTTTCAGTGCTTTCTCTACTACTCCGTTTACTAATTCCCAGCACAATTCACATATTTATGCTATGGGCTTCGTTCCTCCGGGGATTTTTGTAATGCTTGGCTTAGTTGATAGATAAACGGTACCTAAGACAGTTCACCCAACCATCTACCCATTCATCCATCCATGGAAGCTTATTTAGTGCCTCTATGTGCTAGATCCTGTTACATGTTGAGGATGTAATGGCAAATATTAAAATACCAAGTCTCTGCTCTTCAGGAATTTAGAATCTGGTAAAAAAGACAAATATTGCTCAAGTAGTCCAACTGGATGAATGCATAATTAGAAACATTTAGAGACATATCTAAATCCTGTAAAGAGAAAAAAATAATCTGGCTCTAGACTAGGGGAGGAACTGTGCCCACGAAAGGCTCTCTGAGGCAGGACTGTTGAGCAGGAATCTGACAAGTGAGCAGGGTTAACAGGGGAAAGAGCACTCTGGGCTGAGGGAGCCTTTGCTCAAGGCCCTGCGACACCATGGGCCTGGTGTGGCCACAGGTCTGAAGATGGCCAGATTGGCTGAACATGTGGGGAACTGGCTGTAGTTGAGGTGGGTGAGGGGTCAACAGTGGTCATCTCTGTGAGGACCTCGTAGACCAATTAAGGCTTTCATTTTCAGTCCCAAGAACAGTGGGGAGTCACTGAAAGCAGTGGTGTGGTGTGGCAAGTGTTTCACCAGGGACATTCTGCCTGCTAAGTGGAGAATAGAGGGGAGTGGAGGGAAAGGGAAGCAGTGGGAAAAAGATAGAAGCAGATAGAAGAAGGCTGTTGCTAGGAGAGAACTGAAGAAGGGTTGGCAGAGGTGATAAAATTGATGGTCTTAAGTGATGGGTTAAATGTGACAGTGAGGGAGAGTTATGTCATTTTATGTCAGTGTGTGTGTTCTCAGTCATGTCCAACTCTGTGTTGCCAAGGACTGTAGACCACCAGAGTCCTCTGTACACATCCAGCAAGAATACTGGAATGGGTTGCCATTTCCCCCTCCAGGGGATCTTCCCCACCCAGGGATTTAACCCAAGGCTCCTGCATCCCCTGCATTGGCAGGCAGGTTCTTTACCACTGAGACAGGCTATTGCAGAGGAGGGGCAACGCCACTGCATCTTGGTCACTGATGTCTAACAGCCTCCCTCTGATCAACCGAGTTTCATTTCCAAGTCATTGTACACTGAGATACAACTTGGGAAAGAGGGTGCAGTGAGGTAGAGTGGAGTTTGAGAAGTGATAGCAAAAGGAACAACAGATTTTTATTGAGCACTTACTATGTGCCAAGCAATGAATTAATCGCTGGGATTCTAGGAGTAAGGAAAGTAAAATCATGTTCTTGCCTTCTTGGAATGTCTAGTCTAACAGGAGAGACAAAACAGGAGCTTCCAATTAAATAAATTAATTTTTAAAAAAGAAGGCTGAGAAGAAAAAGAAACCAGTCTAGATAAGGGAACAAACATTTTAAAGTTTTCAAGGAATCTACAGTATGGTGTGTTTAAAGAACCGAGAGAGAGGGTTGTCCTTCTAGCTGGTGAAAGTGGAGGGTGCGCTGCGACCATCGTGTAGACAGAATGCGGTGCAGACATGATTCTGGCAAGTGCTTTCATTGACCCAGACATCTGAAAGTTGCTGTTGTTGTTTCTTTTCTTTTTTTAAAAATAACTTGCCATCCTGAGAACTCAGGAGGAAAAAGAAAACTTTCAATTGGGAGGTGTATGGTTCTTGCAAAGTAGAACTTGGAGAAAGAAGGGGAGGGACTACTAGCAGGATAGGCAAAGAGACTTGGCTAGAGGAAGAATTTTGAATTTTTATGTATTTCAGACTCAAGCTTGAATTCATCCTTTTTTTTTTTTTGCACTTGACTTCTTGGTCTGGGATGATTTTATTTTATTACCTTTTATATCCCATTAGTTCCTGAGCTTGCTTCTTGACCATAGTTGTGGAATATGTACCATCTGGTAACCAGTCTCTTCAAGCCACTCACAGAGGTGTTTTCCCTTTGGTACTTACCCAACAGCCTTCTCCAGAGAATGTGGGTGTTGTTTTTATCTTGGATGAGAGAGGAGATTTAGATGGTCCATAAAGAAATAAGATGCTCAGTGAGATAGTCTAGTGGAACAATGTCCGCTGTCTGCTTTCTGTTCTAATGTGTATTTTGGTATACATGTGTGCTTGCCTGCTAATTCAATTCAGTCGTGTCTGACTCTTTGTGCCCCCATGGACAGTAGCCGGCTAAGTTCCTCTGTCCATAGGATTCTCCAGGTAAGAATACTAGAGTGGCTTGTCATGCCCTCCTCCAGGGGATCTTCCTGACCCAGGGGTTGAACCTGCCTCTCTTACGTCTCCTGTCTGGGCAGGTGGGTTCTTTACCTCTAGCACCACCTGGGAAGTCATTTGGGTATGAAGATACTTTATGATTCTCTCCTTATTTTTCTGAAATTTTCTCTAGTCTCCTTTCTCAGTTGTAGTCTACTTTACCCTGTTTTTTTTATCATGTTGTCGTTCCTTCTGTGAGCTCCCAGAAATACAGGCCTCACAAGGAGATCTGTCTCATTTAATAACTTGCTTGAAAGAAAGAAAAGCGTCATGGAACATTTTAATCTTTCCCATTTTCTAGATACACTCAGCTGAACATTAATTTGAGGTACTTCCTTTGAAAGGAGATCATGGCTTTCTTATCTCTGTGGCTTTTCCTGATAATCTGAGTTGTGTGCATGTTCTGAGATTGGGAGTTTCTTCTTGGGCAGTGCTGAGGACAGCATGATTGGTTCTATCTTGGGAATGAAGTAATTTCTTGTACACTTCTGTTATCACAGATTTTTCAAGCAATAGTTTCTCTCTGACTCAAGACAGAATAATATAAATAGCTTTTAGATTTGTTTTGAAACAGATTAGACATCCTAGATTTCATTTGAATTGGTGTCTGTGTGCATGTGTCTGCATGGATATGAGTGTCTGTGTTTGTGTGGTGGTGGGAAGAGAAAACACAGCGCAATGGAAAGAACATAAGACAAGGAATTTGGAATTCCAAATCAGAATATTGGTTCTGTGGGTCCCCAGACTAAATTGTACAACCCCAGGCGCATCATTCCACTCCCCTGACCACAGTTTTTGAAATCTGAAAATGGAAATAATAATAATAATTTCCACCTCTCCTCACCAAAATACTGATTTGAGGATATGAACAAAGGCTTTATACATATGAGAACATTATTATTAGAACTGGTGCTGCTTCTCCTATGCTTAATCATTCATTCATTTGTTCATTCATTCAAAAATGATGGGGTGTGATGAGATGTGACTTGCTGGATGGAGGGTGGGCTGGAGGGGAGCATGAGTAGAGATGGGAGAATAGTAGGGTGACTGCAGTCATCCAGGAAGGAATGGTCCAGACCTGATAGTGGCTGAAGAAGTGGAAAGATGTGGATGATTCGTTATGATAGAGTGCACTGATTAGAATCTTTCTGCAGGAAATGAAACTTAAGCTTAGGTAACTGAAGAACAAGATGAGTACTTGGAAACAAATGTGTAAAAAAGTGTGTCCCAAAAAGGAAGAGGTCAGTGAAGAATAGGTGGAAATATTTCCTGTTCTGTTTTCCTTTAATTCTCAAAGTCATATATTCAGAAAGGAAAAGGAAAAAAAAAAAACGTTGCTTTCCATGTAAAAGATGACAAGTCATCAGATTGATGGTATGTCGTTTTAAGTGCATATGGCATGAGTGATTTCTGTCTTTATTAACTTCCAGTTACTTTAATTTCTCAGGGTGTGGCAATAGCAACCTCAAAACCCCAAAGAAACAAACTTTGTAGCATGGTTCAGAATGACTTTTATGTTTTATTGCACAGAGGCTGGCTTGTGGGAGAATCACAGTATCTGTGGAATGTGTTAAGACACAGAGTCACGATAGAGCCACCGACACTTTCATTTGGCTGTTCACAGAATCAGAATCCACACATCTGTGCTAGTCTGTGCAATAAAGTATGCATTACCAATCAGCGTAATGGTAATCAGCTTGTTGCCTGACTCATTTATTCTCCTTTTTTAGCATCACTGAGTGACAAATGTACAGCACGTGGATATAAGTTTTGTTGGTTGAAAATACCACAGTAGCAGACAACACTCTTTAGAGATTGTGATTGAATTAACTACGGTAAGTACCAGTATGCCTATGTTCAATACATTCTCCACTTCTAGTTTGGCTAGCACCTGTGGTTTATGGGAATACACCATTATTATTCTATCTAAATAAATGGAGGACATGCGTTCACATCATTTTTCACTCATGTAGTACTAGGTATTATCTAGCTATATTTGGGGAGGATCATGTTTTTAACCTTTAAATTATTCATGCATTTGGTGACTGTGTGTTTTCCCATATGCTAGGCATTGATTTAGGCATGTGGATTCACAGAGGATGGCCAGACATTATTCCTGCTCTTCTGAATGGGAAAGTCTGACACATACCCTGAAATGAAGTATTAAACATTGAATAATATTGAACATATTATAATGAACAATATAAAATAAATATATGATAAATGTTGGATAATGATAGTGTATTGTTCATTATTTAATAAATTAAAATCAGTAAAATAATTTCAAATTAGTAATGTCAAGTTATAATTCTGTGCAATGCCCAGTATGTTGTGGGAAAATTTTAGGCAAAGAAGTATTGAGACCTGGTGTAGGTTACAGACTATAATTTTGCTTCTGTGTGAAGAGTAGATTGAGCAGAACTAGAATAGCCAATATGCACAATAATAGATGCTCAACATAATTAGTCATTAGGGTAAGGCAGATCAAACTATAATGAGGTACTATAATGAGATATCACTTCACATCCACTATGAAGACTATAATCAAAATGACAGATAGAGCAAGAGTTGGCAAAGATGTAGAGGAACTGGCGCCTCATATATTGTTGGTGATAATGTAAAATAGTATAGCCACTTTGGAAAATAGACCATTTCTCAAAGATTTACAGATAGAGTGAACCATATGACCCAGTGATTCTACTCCTGTGTATGTTGTTGTTGTTGTTGTTCAGTCATTCAGTCATGTCTGATTCTTTGTGACCCCATGGACTGCAGCACACCAGGCTTCCCTGTCCTTCACCATCTCCCATAGTTTGCTCAAACTCATGTCCATTGAATTGGGGATGCCATCCAACCATCTCATCTTCTGTTGTCCCCTTCTCTTCTTGTCTTCAATCTTTCCCAGCATCAGGATCTTTTCTAATGAATTGGCTCTTTGCATCAGGTGACCAAAGTATTGGAGCTTCAGCTTCAGCATCAGTCCTTCCAATGAATATTCCTAGGTATATACCGAGGACAAATAAAAATATATGCTCATAGAAGTACTTGTATATGAATATTGAGAGAAGAATTATTCATAATAGCCAAAAGGTAGAAATAATTCAAAGATCTATAAGCTGATGAATTGATGAATGGATATATAAATTGTGCTGTATCCATACAGTGCAATATTATTGAGCCAGAAAAGGAGTGAAGTACTGATACATGCTACACCAAGGATGACTCTAGAAAACATTGTGCTAAGTAAGATAAGTCAGAGAAGACTAGATGTTGTAAGATTCCTTTTATATGAAATGTCCAGAACTGGCAAATATGTAGAGACTGAAAGTAGATTAATGTTTGCCTATGGGTGGAGTGTGGGGATGAGGGCTGATTTAGTGAGAATGAGGCTTCTTTTTGGGGGTGATGAAAATGTTCTGGAATTAGATAGTGATGATGGTTGTAAAACTCAGTGACTATACTAAATCTACTAGCTTGTACACTTTACACAGGTGAATTGGATAGTATGTGTATTTTATATCCGTAAAGATGTCAAAGAAAAGAAAAACAAAAACAAAAACAAGAGAGGAGTCTGGTAAGAACATGGGCTATGTGACTGGCCTTCTTGCTATGGTTCACAGCTGGCATACTTGGGGAATGAATGTGCCAGATACATTCAAACTAGCTGTCAGAATGACTTCTGATTGCCCTCCGTATTCATGCACCAGCCCCGCAAATGACCTTCTTTTCTCTGAACCAGCCCTGCACTTTTGTTTCTGCTTACCTTTGTTTAGACTCTGCTGTGTTTTTCTTTTCCTTCTCTTTCTGTTAGGAAAAAGAATGTTAGTAAATCTACAAATTTAATTAAAAAATCTCCTTGAAATGCACCTTGATTTCCCGGAAATATATTGTTCATTTCATGTGGCTTGTGCCTCTGTAAGATCTTAACCACATAGCATTTCAAGACCCGTTTTGAATTCACTTTTTCTTTTCCTCTCTCGCTTCTTCTCTCATCTCCTTCCTTCTGTCTGCTCCAGCCTGTGTTCTCTCTCTCCTTCCATTCCTTTTTGACAATCAGAAAGAAGTTTCTCTGATACTTTAATGTCCCCAAATCTATCTTCTCCCATTTGATATCTGTAGATTTGCTTGGGCTTCCCTGATGGCTCAGTGGTAAGGAATCTGCCTGCCAATGCAGGAGACACAGGTTCAATCCTTGGGTAGGGAAGATTCCCTGGAGAAGGATTTGGCAACCCACTCCCGTATTCTTGCCTGAAAAATTTCATGGACAGAGAAGCCTGCAAATTACATGCATAGGCTGGAAGTTTCAAACAGTATATAATAAGCAATTCTGAAAATAATCAATTCAATAAAAGTTTCAATAAATGCTTATTAAACACCTCCTATGTACCAGGCCCAGCATTTCTCTGAGATCCAACCAGTCCATCCTAAAGGAGATTAGTCCTGGGTATTCATTGGAAGAACTGATGCTGAAGCTGAAACTCCAATACTTTGGCCACCTCATGCGAAGAGTTGACTCACTAGAAAAGACCCTGATGCTGGGAGGGATTGGGGGCAGGAGGAGAAGGGGACGACAGAGGATGAGATGGCTGATGGCATCACCGACTTGATGGACATGAGTTTGAGTAAACTCTGGGAGTTGGTGATGGACAGGGAGGCCTGGAATGCTGTAGTTGATGGGGTAGCAAAGAGTCGGACACGACTGAGCGACTGAACTGAACTGAACTGAACTGATGTGCCAGGCATTAGTTCTTAGGAATACAGCAGAGAACAACAGGGATCTTCTCTGATATTATTTAAGATCAGAAAATGACAGCTATACTGTAGATACTTAAACTGAGTAATAGGAGAAGGAATAAAGACATCTTAAGATTAAATGGCCAGGGAATATCTGTGAGGAGATATGACTTGAACTGTGATCTAAATGACAGAGAGGAGCAGAATATCCTCCAGGCAGAGGGAAAAGTTCATGTGTAGGCCCTAGGGTCAGAAGGTGCTTGGACCTAAAGAATGTTTCCTGTGATGAGAGTTTGGTGGGTAAAGGAGTGAGAGAGGCAGCAGTGCAGTTGGAGAACTAGCCAGGGGCTGGACCTTCTGTTTCGCATGTCCGTGCAAGGAGTTTTGTTGTCATTTCAATGAGAAGCGACTAAAGGAAATGTGTGTGCATGTGTACCAGTTTCCAAATTTGTTGAAGTTTGGGATTTCATGTTTAAAACTCTCTATGGTCTACGAAAAAGTAATATTCCAGTCCAAAAAGTGTAAAGGAGAAGTGAAGAGATGGTCAGGAGAAGGTGGAACTCAAATAGCTAAGGGTCAAACTGGAAAAGAATGGAACTCACAAAATACTGGACTTCAAGTGATAAAGGACAACCTTTAGAGATGCTGTTACCAGAGGATGCACAATATGTATTGTGGCCTTCTTATTTTTGCATAATCCAATTCCAGCTTAAATGACAGAGGAAAGAATTCTTTTCTATCAGAAAACTTTAAAAGCCTTTCTTACAATCACATAGAAGAGTGTGTGTATCTTGTAATGAAACTGAAAATAAGATGTGATTGGTTAGTGAGACAAAGAAGTATAGCATCACATTCTTAGCCAGAATTGTAAAGAACATTTTGAAAGGAATAATGTATTCAAATAGAAATCCATTGAATATACCAAAAGGTTTCATAATGTTTATTCATTTTAGACATTGGAAACTTTACTTCTAGGAATTTATCTTAAGAAAGAGATCTTAAATCTGCATAAACATTTACCAGCAAGTATGTTCAACAGTTTTGTAAAACTAATAAAAATTTGTAAACCTTCTAAATATCCAGTAATGGAGTAATGGTTAAATAAATACTCTAAGCAATGCAATGCTAAGAATTTTTTTCCATAAAGTATGGTTAAATGAAAAATATGATATTTTCCAATTAGTGATGGTAAAATGCAAACAAATTAGGTAAAAAAAATAACATCTGTAGTTTATTCCTAGTTCCGAGATTGTATATTAAAAACTCAGGAAGGAAACTTTTCCAAAATGTTAACAGTGGTTATTTCTGAGAGATTGGAGAACAGAAGATTTTAAATCTTCTTGTTTTTAATTTATTTTTCCCCCTTTTTAATTTATTTTCTGAAATTTCTAATACAAATACAAGTAAAAATTAATAGAAATGTATTAATCAAAAATTAATTAATAAAAATAGCTGAAGATTTACCTACTGCTTACCATGCTGTAAATGCTTTATTTTATCATAAGTAAGTTGATTTAATGCTTACAATCATTTTTTAAAACAGGTATTCCCATCTAGTGTTGACAGAACTGAAGCACAGAGATGTTAGTAATATACCCAAATCACACATCTAACAAACTTTGATGCTGGGTTTAGAATCCCAGGCATTTGGATACTATGCTTCTTGCAAATACCTAAACAGAAAGTAAAAAGTTTGTCTGTTACCAGACACAGAATGAGAACTGTTTCTTCAACTTCATTGTTGAGAGTTTGTCACCAGCTCCTCAGTGAGGAGGGGCTCAAGATTACATGTCATCTATTACTAATTTTATAGAATGTGGATTTTCTTACGGAATACGAGTTCTATCATTTTCTATAAGCCTCTCAGATTTTTTGATTAAACACGTCTCATTCATAGGCACTTAGACAAGAGGCTCATATCAGACTTCATGAGTCAAGATTCTGATGTCTCTCCAATGAGAAAAACCAGGTAAGTTTATTTTGCATAATGTCTTTAGACTCTAATTTCACTGGATTTGCAATGTAGGCTGCAGTCCATGGGGTCGCGAAGAGTCAGACATGACTGAGCGACTTCACTTTTATGCATTGGAGAAGGAAATGGCAACCCACTTCAGTGTTTTTGCCTGGAGAATTCCAGGGATGGGGGTCGCACAGAGCCGGACACGACTGAAGTGACTTAGCAGCAGCAGCATCCCACTTCCACTTATTGTGGCCTTGTGTCAGATGACTTGGACTGGCCCTTGTCATGTACACCTTTTATAAGATTAGACTATATTTTAGCAAAAAGAGCACACAATAAGAGACATGAAAAAGTAGACTTTACACTAGGAATGAAACTGGAATAAGCTGTCAAATGAGACTGTGATGAGAACTGCCCATAACCATGACACGAGCATGTATCATGTAACAGATGTAATTATTATTATTAATTGAAGTATGCTGATTTATAATATTTTATTAGTTTCAAGTGTATAGCAAAGTGATTCAGTTATATATATTAATGTGTAGATAGATATTAATAGATATTCTTTTTCAGATTCTTTTCTATTATAGCTTATAACAAGATACTGAATATAGTTCCCTGTGCTATATAGTAGGTCCTTGTTGTTTATGTATTTTATGTATAGTGGTGTTTATCTGTTAACTCCTAATTTATTACCCCTCCTTTTCCCCCTCTAATAACACTAAATTTATTTTCTTTGTCTGTGAGTCTGTTTCATAAAATAGATTTTATTAATAACTGCTTGCTAAGTGCATATATAATGTCTGTGAGTCTGTTTCATATAATAGATATTATTAATAAGTGCTTGCTAAGTACATATAATACATATAATTCCCCCTGCTCAAAACAGCCTGTGAGATGGGTGTCATCTTTCTCCCCACTGGCGCAGAGAGAGGTAAATTTTCCGAGGCCATGCAGCCAGCCCTAGTGCTTTTCTTTTTTTTTTTTTAATTTTTTTTATTAGTTGGAGGCTAATTACTTCACAACATTTCAGTGGGTTTTGTCATACATTGACATGAAGGCTACCTTTGCTTCCG
Source organism: Muntiacus reevesi (assembly GCF_963930625.1). Lineage (NCBI taxonomy): Eukaryota > Metazoa > Chordata > Mammalia > Artiodactyla > Cervidae > Muntiacus > Muntiacus reevesi. The sequence goes on from NC_089252.1 coordinate 94,714,678, forward strand.
CAAAAGCAAATGGCATCTTTCACAGCCAACACGCTATCTTTCTCTTCCTTCTTCAAATAGAAATCCTTAGATTACTATTTTCATTATTGTTTTACTTCTACTAAGTGATAAAGAAATGAAAGTTTTTCTTTTCGTGGGCTTTCAATGTTCTTTGTGAGAGATCTTTTCCCTCCTATTATTAAAACTCTGCTGAAATGTATGTGTTCCTTCAGCTGCCCCTGGGGATTCATGTTCCTGAGCTGCGCTGGCAGAGAACGTGATGGTTCGCTGTACGGGGCTCTGGGAACAGGCCGATCATCATGAAATGATTTCAGGAGGCACTGAGTCAGGATGGCTGGAAGCCTTCAGAATCAGACAAGTTCATACCCTTCTTTATTTATCTGCCACTGTGCTTTACTCTGGGTGTTCCTGGGCGAAAGGGCTGACAGCCCTGTTACTCCGGTGTCTGAATCTGAACCTGGCTGAGTAACTGGACCGTCAGCCCTTTTGCCCAGGAACACCCAGAGTAAAGCACAGTGGCAGGTAAATAAAGAAGGGTGTGGTTTTCTTGCTTTCAAATCTGTGTCTAGTCTGTTTGCTCTACAGCCTCTGGAAGAGCCTGCCATTGTCAGAGGACTGGGCTCTCTCTTGGCCAGCTGGGAGATCAGAGCCATGTTTCAGTCACAGCCCCTCTGTCTCTGCCAGCTGCTTGCCAGAAATCCTTAGCTGGTTGTCAGCAGTTATGCTCTGGCCCTTCAGATTGGACACTCCCATTTGAACGCATCATCACTTCACTTTGGGTCATTTTTCAACTAGTTTTCAACATGGCACCTTTTCCCATTGGCATTCTATACTGACTCCCACTCTCCTGTCTTGAAAAAGACACTCCCTTTCACCTTGCTGTTTAGCACAATTCTACGTGTTACAATGTTTATAACCTCACTTTCAGTGTTGCCTTTCTCTTCTATCCCATTCTTCAGTGAATTATAATGCATCTTTAAAAGGATATTCACTTTTTCCCTTAAAACAACAACAAAAAAATCAGTGTTCATTTTACAAAATCAAAAGGGTGAAAAAGAGAAAATGAAAATTGTGTGTAATTAAGGTGTCCAGAGATTATTGCTATTGTCATTATGCAAGTGTCTTCCCTTTGTATTGGTGCCTCTGTCCTATACTTTACAGGTAGAGGTATGCTTATAGCTGTCCAGCAATGAAAATTGCTTTTAAAAATTGCCTGCTGGTCAAAGAAGGTGGACATATTTGTTTGAGATAATTGTTGTTTTGTTTAGGCTAATGCTAATTTTTCCCCTTTGAAAAAGTTATAACATGCATCCATTATAGTACACAAATATTCAGTGCATAATTTGTCTTACATATGTATATACCTATGTAATAACCCCCCAAGATTAAGACAGAATGTCTTCAGCACCCCTCACCTAAGAAGATCCCCTCATGGCCCATCCCAGTCAATAACTCCTCTTCCCTAAGAGGACTGTTCTGGTCCTTATTGTCTTAAATTAGTTTTGTCACTTCTTGAACTTTATATAAATGGAACCATCCAGTCATTCCTTTGGTGTCTGATTTCTTTTGCTTAATATTATGTCTGTAAAAGTCATCCATGTTGTTGCATAAACAGTAGTTTGTTCTTTAGAAAAAATTGGTTGCATAGTATTCCTTGTCTGAATACACTGCAGTTGATTTTGCTGATGAACATTTTGTATTGTTTCCACTTTTAGGCTCGATGAGTAGAGATGCTATTTTGATTAAAGGTGAAAACTTTGTAGTGATTGCATTATTACCCAACTTCTCCCTCTGCCCAGTCCAGCTCTCTTTCCTCCCAATCCCACGGCCAATTTTGAAGAACTCCTTAATAATCTTCTCTAACAGTGTTAATTCCATTTCACAGTTCACTTTCTGAAAACCTGACCCTCAATGATACCTTTGATGAATGTGTTATGTTATGTCATGTTGTCGGTGATGGGTTTTTTTTTTTTCCTCTAAGACTTGAAAATGCTGAACCTTAGAAGTCAGGTTTTCATAAGGTCCTGGTCATAAAAGGGACATAACTTGACATACCAGGTGCCCTGTCAGATTGAATGTCATGATGAAAAGTAATTTCCCAAGCACAGATGAGAGTTCTTTAGATTTTTAGGCAAAAGCTTCATGTAAAATGAGAAAAGTGATGTTGTAGGAGGTGTCATCTGCCTTTGACATACAAAATGAAAAGAAATCTTTTCTGGACAGTTACAAAAGTTCTGACATAAGGAAGCAATAATCAGGCAGGGAGGAATGGATGGAAGGATCTTTGTGAAGGAAAGAGATCAAGCTTGAGGCATTGAGACTGTGTGTAGACTTGTCAGTGCAGAGGATGGGGAAGTTAATGATGACACCAGTGGTCTGAATCCAAATGGCTGGGATTACATTTCTGATTCCATTCATTTGGGCTTTGGGAAAGAGGAAGGAAGAGGGTAAAGGAGCATGCTTTTGAACAAAAAACAAAAAGCATGTATGTGGATAAGAAGATGCAGGGTTTAGGAGATGTAGTTGGAACCATTTTATTCCATCAAAGAATAAAGATATGGGCCTTTTATGTACATGGGGATTCAAAAAAGAGGGATAAAGATCTGGAGGTCATACCATGTGTCAGTTATCTATTGTTGCATACCATGTTACCCCAAGACTTATCAACTGGTAAAAGACAAGATTTTTCTTATCTCATAGATCCTGTGGATCAGGAATCCAACTTAGCTGGGTTTCTCATGGGGCGACCGTCATCTCAAAGCTTAACTGGGAAGGATTTGCTTCCAAGATCACTCACATGTCTGTTGGCAAGATTCATTTCCATGTGGGTCGTTGGACTAAGTTTCAGTTCCTCGTGAGCTCTTGACCTCCATCAGTTGGTTTCCAGGTGGCCCTCTCCACAGGGAACAGACAGCAATGGTAAAAAGGGATCGAGACGCTCAGAGAGAGTGCCAGCAGTAGAAACTCTGGAAAAAGGGAGAAAGATGGGAGTCAGACTTCTTTGTGACCTCATCGTGGAAATAGCATCCCATCACCTTTGTTATCTTCTGCTTGTTACAAGTGAGTCCCTAGGTTCTGCATGTACTCATGGAAAGCGGGGACCACAGAAAAGTGTGGGTCCAAGCTGCCTACCACATCTAGATAAAGTAGTATTATTGGAGGACATGGTGCTGATACACTATAAAGAAACTCTCCAAGCATTTTTGACTACCTATAACTTTGTAATTAGGAACTTCCAGAAGAACATTAGAAACATTTTCCTTTGATAGAAGGTCATGTGTCAGTGGAGATGTTTTGGACATTTATTAGTGCACTAAGTAACCTGATTTGAAAAGTGAACTGTGTGATACTATAAAATATCAAACACTTTTCTAGCAAAAGTATATTACCTTTAATTACACTGATTTAAAGCTGCTAATATTTTTGTCAGAAATAATTTTTAAATGGATGTGTCAAGGTAAAAACAGCAGTTGTCAAGTGAAGAAAGAAGTAATTTGTGCCTGTGCTGTCTGTCTTATGAGCAATTGAGTCTTTAAATACTGAGCGTTTATGCTTACCATTTCTTTTCTAGAAGGCCTTCTGACAGTGAGGGATTCAAACTGCTGGAATGCTATTGTTTGTGGTAAATATTTGTCCTATGACTAGGGAATTAAATTTGGTTTCTACCCTGTAATATAGACAAAAGCATCACTAAGAAGTGAAAGCATTTAAGCAATTCACCAATTGGTCAAACACAGAGCATAAGCAAAGCATTCTGGGTGATTACAGAGTGCAAAATAATAACAGTGATGATGACTGCTCTTTGATGAGAGCAAATCAGGTGGCTTGAAGCACTTGAAAAGGCTTGAATTCTATTTGCAGTCTTTTTAAGCTATTAATTTCTTTAGCAAGTCTTTGTTATTGGGCAGTGAAAAGGAGGGCTTTTGCTTGACCTCTATGGCAGGGTTTCATAGTAGTGGCTTTATTGACATTTTGAGTCATGTAATTCTTTGTTGTAGGGGGTGGCGGGGCTGTCCTGTGCATTGTAAGATGTTGAGCAGCATTCCTGGCTTCTTACCCACTGGATGCCAATAGCTTTGCTCCTCCCACCCAAGTTGTGACAATGAAATATATTTCCAGATATTGCCAGGTATACCTGGGGGTGGAAGGAGAAAGGCAAAATCATCACACTATGGAAATTAACACAACTTTGCAATTAACATTCTAAACTAACAAGAGGTACTGTTATTTTACTTTTACCTGTCACACTTATGAACAGGTTGTCTTTTCTCTTGATCTTTGAAAGCAAAATTCTATATGCTATATACATGACAATTCATTCTTGTATTCATTGAACCAATAAACACCCATTAGGCACATCTATTGAGTGCCTATTGCATGCAATCAACTTTAACTAGGCATTGTAAAGAATAAAGAAAAAAAATACCAGAAACAGATTTTTTTTTTTCCTACAGAAACTTGAGATCTTAGAGGAGGTGGAATAGAGATTTAGGCAATGAATTTGTATAGCTATAGTGCAAGTAGGAAGCATCAAATTTGACAAAAGAAAGAGATAAAATTTATGAAATGTTTAAAAGAGGGGAACTCTTATTTTTCTTTTGCAGATCAGTGGTAGATGGGAAGCTCATTCTTGGGCTGGGATTCTGTAACCTGAGTTTAATAAGGTGAGGTTGACCTACAGTTTGGGGTATGAGAGTAGATTTGGAGTTAGAACTAGACCTCAGGAATAAAACATCAAATCCAAGAGGCCAGAGAGAGAGAGAGAGAGAGAGATGGAAACCCCCTCTGCAGCTTCATGTGGGTTCTCAGCCAGAAATGGCAAGATAGAGGAAGCATGCATGCGTGCTAAGTCACTTCAGTCGTGTCCAATTCTTTGTGACCCTATGGACTGTAGCCCACCAGGCTCCTCTGTCCATGGGTTTCTCCAGGCAAGGATACTGATGGTGCCATGCCCTCCTCCAGGGAATCTTCTCAACCCAGGGATTGGACCTGCATCTCCTTTGTCTCCTGCACTGGCAGGTGGGTTCTTTACCACTAGGGCCGACCTGGGAAGTCAGGAAGAAGCACATGTGTATTTGTTAATTGCTCAGTTGTGTCTGACTCTTCACAGCCCCATGGACTGTAGCCCACCAACCTGCCAATGCAGGAGACCCAGGTCTGATCCCTGACCCCAGAAGATCCCACATGCCTTGGAGCAACTAAGCCCGTGCGCCATAACTACTGAGCCTGTGCTCTAGAACTTGGGAAAGCAACTACTGAGCTCACATGCCTAGAGTCTGTGTGCCTAGAGTCCATGGAATACTCCAGGCAAGAATACTGGAGTGGATTGCCATTTCCTTCTCCATGGGATCTTCCTGACCCAGGAATTGAACCCAGGTGTCCTGCATTGCAGGCAGATTCTTTACTTCTGAACCAGCATATTTAAGACCAAAACATGTGAGGAACCTGGAGAACTTTTCCTAAAATACTGTTAACAACATTTGGTCTCCTCTGTACAAATCTGTTAATGACCAATGTACAGAGGGAGCTGTAAGTGTACTAAACAGATTTGATGAGAGGGAGACCTCCCAGTGGGACCAAATTTATTTTTCTATTACTCATGGTATCCAGTTACTCAGGACTGGTATATGGAGAGCAATTCAAGTTTAACACAGGAGTAGAAGTGTAGCCATTGGGAGGTACCAAACACCTTCCACTGACCAGTCATGTGCCCTCCATCTCCTTCATTAGAGGTGTGTTGTTTGCATGAGCCTTCCACAAAAAAAAAAAAAAAAATTCTCCAGAGAAGATGTTATTAACCACAAATCTCATGGTGTTAAAATTCTTCAAGTCTATGCTAAGACTGTTAATAGGTATTACCTTAAAGAGTTTAATCCGCAGATTTGTTTTTGAAATGCCAGGTAAAGCAAATTAAACACATTTGTTTACTGCACAACTTGTCAGAGCCATTCAGATACATCATAGATCTCAAATGGAGGGATATAAATAAAATGAAACATTTCCAAATTATTTGATTACTAAATTGTTTTGTCCTGTAGCATCTCATGAGAACAGGCTACACGCTTTGTAGAGCCCTGCCTGCTTATGAATGAGTTTGTGAAATGAGAGGCTGTTGAGGGTACAGCAGGGAAAATTCATCAGCATGTGAATATTCACATGTCCCTCTCTTCTTCACTTGCTAAAGAAGCATCTGGCTCTGCCAACATGGTTCCATCACTTCTACTCTACCAAATAGGGTTCTGTCTTGATCACTAGCTTCTTGATCTTTATAATACATCACTGGACGTGGTGAGGACATCACTAGACATGGTGAGGTCTGGGTATACTAGTTAATTGCTCTGAAAAGGTCAAAGAACAAATGGTAGGAGAAAAATAATAGTGAGGGGAAAATGAAAAGTGGGACCAGTTTGAAGAGCAGTTGTTGTTAGCTTTCATGCATCTTAGAGTTTGAGAAAGAGGGAATATTTGGCAAGAGACTGTCTTTCTGGATGTTACAAGATTAATTTTTTAAAGAATTCTCTCTATCTATTTATTTTTGGCTGTGCTGGGTCTTTGTTTCTGTGTGGGCTTTTCTCTAGTTGCAGCAAGTAGGGGCTACTCTCTAGTTGCGGTGCTTGGGCTTCTCATTGTGTTGGCTTCTCTTGTTGTGAAGCATGGGCTCTAGGCACACAGACTCTAGGCATGTGAGCTCAGTAGTTGCCTTCCCCAGTTCTAGAGTACAGGCTCAGTAGTTGTGGGACATGGGCTTAGTTGCTCCGAGGCATGTGGGATCTTCTGGGATCAGAGAAAAGACCTGGGTCTCCTGCATTGGTAGGCAGATTCTTTACTACTGAGCTGCAAGAGAAGTCTACAAAAGTAATTCCTAAGTTGACTTTTTTCCTTATCAAACTGTAGTAAGCATTTAAATTGCTTTTTATTTATTGGTTACTAGGATAAATTTCTTTAAATATAAAAATGAGAAATGAGTTGAAACGAGGCTTTTAAGATGGATCCAAAAAGCTTTTATAACCATTAAAATGTTATTACAGGGAGTATTTAATTGGAATCAGAGCTTGTGGGTTAAGGTGAAAGAGGGTCACAGTATATGGATATCCTAGAAATAAAGGCTTAATGGAATGAATTGATGAATATCTTATTTTATTTTCCCACCCATGTTCTGAGAACATCAAATATGCCCCATTTTCTAGGAACTGTTCCTCTTCTACTCCATGTGGTTCTGAGGAGCTGCTGATCCCAAGTCATAGCCTTGTGGCCACAGGAATGGACACATGAAAGAGTCCTGGCCAATCACAATCAACCATTCCTATAGCTGCAGGTATGAGCATGTGACTCAATCCAGGCCAATCAGAATCTTTCACTGTAATTTTATATAGAGAGATGGTGAACTAAAGAAATGGTGATGGGATTAAGCAGGGGTGGTGGAAACCTGGCATTGTCTGCATCCACATTTCTGTTACCACTCCATCCCTCATGCTGGCCACCAGGAAAAAGCCAGTCTATAGAAATGAAGGAAGGCACCAGCAGAATCTGAGTTGGGAAACAGAAGAAGATTGTAAAACATAATTGCATTGTCTAAGTTACTGGGTTCCCTGTGAACCAGCTTACCTCTGGACTCTCTTGTTATCTGGGCCAGTCATTCCAGTCTAGTTTAATTAATGTTAGTTTCTGTCCCTGGTAACCAAAGGAGTCCTGGGGTATTATCCAGACATGTTCTGAGTGTTATGAGGACAGAAATGTATACATGACAGTGATGAAGTAGAAGGGCCTTGAAGATGGAGAGTAAAGGGATTGCTGTCAACTTTCTCATGAGCTTTGTTTGCTCAGAGCAGAGGCTGATAGGAGACTGAGGGTGTGAGGAGGGAGTGGCAATCGTGAAGTGAGCAAAAACCGAGAAACTAATTTCATCTCCTCCTTGAGTTTGCTGTCCAACTGAAGTGATAAGGCAAGATGGACTGGGAGCCCTGGATGGTGATTTGATTTTGAATTACTGAAGTTTACAGTCTAAAGGTTGATCTTTCTTTTCTCTGATCTGTTTATCACTATAGTCATGGTATATTACCATAAAAGTATTTTATGGTGTATTACCATAAAAAATAAATGGTATATTATTGTAATATAATGCAGACCCACACGTGTTATCATTTGCTTGTTTTAAGCGCATCTTTATGGTTTGAAGAGGCTGTAGGTACAAAGAAAATGTGATGCTTCTCCAGATTTGTCTGGTGCAGTATTCAGGCTGTGGATGTGAGCAGGATGAAACTGTGGTAAAATCTACCCACATCTGGCTGGGCAGGATTATTCACATCATCAGTGCCGGGCGGCACCCACAGATCCTTCTCATATCCATTCCCTGTGTATTTCTTTAGAAAATTCAGTTCTTCCCGCACAAATTCACGTCTCACTTTGTGTCTTTGTGAAAGGCAGTAACTAAGCAGATGATATGCTTTGAAGTGGGAAGCATTTGAGTTCTTGAAAGAAAACACAGAGACCATATTGATTTTTCGCTGTGAACCTGAAACATAAATGAGAGCACCACATCAGGGTTTTTTTCCCCCACCCCCCTCGGCATTTACTTTATTTTATTCCTCTATCCATCTATTAAAAAATAAAGTTCTTATGATGCTGCCCCTGATCTGAGCATGTCATTTTCCTTCTCTTCTATTGCCTGTGTACCTAGGACTGATACCTAGTGTAAACTCAAGTTGAATCAGAAATCCATTTCCAAAAGCAACTAAACTGGGAAATTAATTTACCCTTTAGTCTGTGTGCATGAGTATGAGGTGTGGGCTTGGCTTAGTGGGAGGAGGTGGGCAATAGGCCTATGACCCTGGTCAGCAAACACCTCATAATCTTGGCAGCAGGGCTAGGGAACCTCTAAACATAATGTAGGACCTTTTTTCCTCAAATAAAAAGGTCTTGGGCTCTATGTCCTATGATGGCTCAATAAATGTTAGCTGACTTTTTTTAGCTAGTTAATGCAATTATGCATTGATTAAAGACACTTGGGTTGTGTAGCCAAGTGGATGGAAGGGATGTGGGGAAATGGGTGATGATAATGCTGGAGACTAGTGTTTATTAAACACCTACTCTGTGTAAGGCACTACTGGAAGCGCTCTGTGCATGTTTTCATTTAATTGCTACAGTGAGCTTATGAGGTTGTCCATCTCTCACATGAGGAAACAGGAGGACTGAGACAGAGCTCATGTAGCTAGTGTGTAGTGGACCCAGATCTCTGTGACTCCAGAGGCGAAGTTATAAAAGAGTTAATTGTGAGTCAACTAGTGAATGGTAATTTGATGTGTATCAAGGGAATGGCTGTCTTGTTGTAGCTGCTCCTAGAGATGCCCAATCCTAGGCTGAGGTTTATGGTCAGGGCTATGGTAGAGAGACATTCCATCCACTGCATAAAGAGGACAGGATGAAAACTCAGGGGAGAAAGACAGCTTGTGGGAGAGTGACCTCAGAATTTGGACAGATGAGCCAGGGTCATATGTTATTATAAGGGTTTGATCACCCTAAAAGCCTTACAAAGGATTGGAGAGGCTTAATGCCAGAGTGGGACTTGCATTTTTATAAGATTACACTTGTTTCACTACCAAATGGATCCAAGTGTCCAGATGGGGTCAGCAGGGACTTTTAGGAGGTCATTCCATTGATACCATTGGCATGGGAGAGCTAATCATGGCTTGAATTAAGCTACTTGATTAAAATAAATTCAACTTAGGCAATATCATCCCAGATGTTTAGTCTGTCACATTCGTACATTCCTCTTGTTTTGTAATTTGGTCACCACTTTCAGCTGGACAAGGAAACTTGGGGGATTTTGCGAACAAGTTACTCATCAAATCTGGGTAGTGAAGGGGGAGAAGTATAAATAAGTGACTAAATCTTGTTTCTGGGTAGAGGTGTTTGGGTGAAGGAGGAATGTGGATCTGAAGGACAGGGTTTGCTCTTCGTGAGAGTTAGAAGGATTGAAGTTACTGTTTGTTCCAAAGACAGGCATCTCAGGCAAGTAGAAAAACCTGTGAACTGAGAATCGGGAGACTGCTACTTTTTATTCATTAAAAAAAATATTTCATTGAAATGTAGTTGATTTATAATGTTGTATTAATTTCCATTGTACCAGCAAAGTGATTCAGTTATACATATGTATACATTCTTTTTCTTATTGTTTTCCATTGTGGTTTATCACAGAATATTGAGTGTAAGTCCCTATGCTATATGGTGGGAACTTGTTGTTTATCCATCCAATATGTAATAATTTGCATCTGCTAATTTAATCTGCTAATCCCAAATCACTCAGTCGTGTCTGACATGATAGCTAATACTATTTCAATGTGTTTTCAATTTTACAGGGCTCTTTTCAGCTGCATTTTCTCATTTAATCATCCTTAACATTACTGATAAGGTGGTGGTGGTGGGGATGCCTGATTATTATGCATCTTAAACCATTTATCCACTTACATAGATTTTGCATGGATATGTGAATGATCTTCCCTGCCCTCTTTTCCCCATATTCCCTGGGAAACTCTAGGAGAGAGAATCAATGGGAGAGGAGTAGAGATGGCTTGTTAGAAGGGATAATGATGAGAGCAAATGACATTAAGACTCAAGACATTCCCATGCCCCTGGGCACCTATAACACTGTAGAGAAGTTCCGATCAACGTTTGCATCATCAGTGGCCTGCCTTCCCATTGACCCATGGGGGATGACGTTGGTGGTACACCCCGAGGTGATGCTGACGCATGGCCCTGCAATGTTCCAAACAGTTCTTGGGTGGTAGTGGGCACCCAGCCGAGCTGGGACTCATGATGTCACAGAGGAATCTTAGCACTTGGAAGGCTGACAGAGCCTGCGTTTGCCAGCTACACACTGCAACTCAGAAGGGAATTGGACCCTACAAAAAGCACACTGTCACTCCAGCCTGGAGCCAGTCAAAATCAGAACAAGACTCTGCCTGGTTATAGATTGATCTAGTTGAAATTGAGGAGTAGCATCCACTAATCCTCTCTAAGATGACTGATTAAAAATTATTCCCATCCTTACAGGGCAGACTCCCAGCTCCGCCTCCTGCATGACACCCGAGTGTTCTCAGCCTCCTTCCCTAAAGCTGAGGACCTGCAGGGAGCAAAGCTGTAGGGGGAGCTGTTTTGTTTTGAATGTGGAGTGTAATCTTGCCTTTTCAAGTAAGCAAGATAGTCAAATTCTCTCTGAGTTTCTTCTAGAGAAAAATTGTACTTTCAGAGACATTACAAAAATGTCATAGAAAGAAGCCTTCATCATCGTATAGGAAACTTCACATGATATGGTTCAAGGTGGAGTCTGAATTAGGAAATGAGGCACATATTCTTTGTAACTATATCAAATGGAATATGGACATTTTGGAGATAAGGAAAAAACACAGGCTTTGAAGTCAAAGAGACCTGGGTTCAGGTCCTAGCTCAACTGCTTACTAGCTAAGTAGCCTAGGGCAAGTTGCTTCCTAACCCTGTGAAAAGGAAATAGAAGAGCATCAATCACCCACCCACATTATTATTTGGATTTAATTTGACAAATGTATTTAAAGCTCGACCTGCAGAACAAGTGCTCAACAAATGATTTTTCTATCCTTCTCATTTCTGAAGTTTCAGACATGATACCCATACATCCCATCTATGAATTTTACCTCTCTAATTGGTATTTGGCTTTTCATATGAAATATGTGATTAGGTTCACAAAACAGGGCACAGACTCAAAATTAGTGCTGCTATGAAGCTAGGCATCCTCCTTCCAGGATGGCTGGAGGATTGAGCCTTGGCAGAAGAGTGTTTGGTGCTGTGGCAAAATGTATTTGTGTTCAGGTCAGAGAGAAAATAATGACGGAATGGCATTTGCTTCTGTGGAGATGCCTGGGAAGTGACTTGAAAATGATTCTTGAACAAAAGCATATTTCCTGGCATGCTATGGATATATGACTGTGGCAGCCGAGGGACTGCTTGGCTCCTCAGATGTAATATTCTGCTCAGGTTAAGCCTTCTTCAGAACCCAAAAGCCTAGAGGTCCAGCAAGCCAATTTCTCTGCCTGCAACAAAACAAAGATTGCTTTGGAACACATCTTATAAATCACAAAGGGGCTTACTACCAGACCAAGACAACTATGAGTAGTTAAGTAATAAATGGAATCAAGATGGCGGGGCGGGGAACAGTCCCAAAAAAGACCAGCAACAGATTACAAGGGAAAGTGTTCTGCGTGTTCTCTTCTGTTCTGCCATATTCAGACCCAGGCATCTTAATGAGAAGCTGTGTTCTTGCTGGATATTACCTCAGAGGGTCTCTCAGAAGCCTTACTAAGAGGTTGTTTCTTAGAGTTTTTTTTCCCCTCCTGTCTCATGTATACAAGAGAATTCCATATTTGACAGTGTCCTGGTAATTCCTTTATTGAACAAAGGCATCTTAATTTTTCCGTGACCGTAGCATTTAAGTTACCTCAAGTCCAATCTTAAAATAGCTGTTACACTTAAGGGGTATTATTAGAATAAAGGTGGAAGGAAACATGGAGACAATTACTCCAATTCCCTCATTTTGTAGGTGACAATTTGGGTGCCCAAGTTTAGTGCCTTTTTTTTTTTTTTTTTAAATTATTTTATTAGTTGGAGGCCAATCACTTTACAACATTTCAGTAAAGCAACACAATGACTAAGTTCAGGGCTTGGTCAAGAACTCATTTGTATTTCTACACTGAAGCTCTTTTGACATATCTTCCTTTGGGTGATTAACTTAGAACATTAAAAGGGATGTAAGTCTAAAAGGATAACACTACACAGGACCACTGTAGAAAATGCTGACACATAGAATGAAGGCACCACAGAGATCATGCGGTTTATGTTTTATATAGAAAATGCAGCAAAGATGAGGCAACAGGGCTAATCACCGATGGGGCCAAAATTTGAACTCATTGTGTCTGGTGCATCTGGTATCAGTTACAAATTCAGTTGGAGCTGGCCAAGGGTTTTACTGGATTAATCTGTGTTTGGAATATTATGAAAGATTTGCTGATCCAACTTCAGTGGTGTGTGAAGAAGTTTGCACTTTGGGAGCACACAGAGACTGGAAATGGGAATTCCACTGTGCCTGAATGGAGAGAGTTTTCCAGTTGCATCTCCAGTCCTATACCACACAAGAGAGTATGTTTGCTTATAAGAAGAGTAGAAGTGACTTTAGAAATGTGTGTGTGTATTCCCAGGGTGGGAGAGGGACGGAGAGGCTGTGTTCTGCTTGAACACAAGCTGTCATTTCCTTTTTTGCCTTTTAGCTCTCTTAGGGACTTTTACAGCCAGAAGAGCTTTCATGGTTTCACTGATTTGACAAGGTGTAGACACAGATGGCCCCTATGAAAGCCCCTCTCCAGGGTGCTTGCATTTGGGCATAGTGATTGAATTAGTCACCTTTGGAGAGATGAAAGTCATGTAGACTTATGATCTGATACCACAAAGGATGCCATGATCAGATATGTGTTTGAAAGCAGAGAACAGCTTAGTGGAGAAACAAAGATAACCAAATGAATGAATGAACGAACAAATGAATGGTTTGCATGTGCTGTATCATCTAGCTCTAAGGGGTACTTGACCTATGATTTTTCATTATGACTATTAGGGGTCTTACCATAAAGTCAACACAGTGGAAGGCAGAGTGGTAACAGGGAATAAAAATAGATCAGGATAGTATCATTTGGATCTGAAATCTAGTTGAGCCAGAGCCAACCTCTATTATGGACGTTTCTGAAAAAGAGGCTAATAGCTTCTCTCTTTTAACTTAATTCTGTTCAAGTTGAGTTTTCAGCTCCATGCAAAAGACAGTTGTAACTGACACATGAACTTCACATTGCCAGTAAATTGCTTTGTTTTGCAGGATGCCCAGCGAAGCTTTAAGAAAAAAGAAAAGAAGTGCTAGGTTGGCAGCTTTCTTATTGTAGTTGCTTTATTTATTTTTTTCTTTTTATTGGTTTTGTAAAGAACATGTTAAGAAACACTCCAACTGAATTCCACATGGTGCCTAAATCCTGATCCTTCTGAAGCAAAAATTTTTTTCCCCCATTCTCTGGATGGTTTCTGGATACTGAGGTTCTAAGAGAATAAGAAACAAAGGAGTTGGTCAGAGTACAATTTTTTTTAAGAAGTCAGAGAACTGAAGGGGGGGGGGTAGAAATGATCAAAACAAAGAGAAACAAACAAAAAGGAGTGAAATATCCAAGTTTGAGGTTGATTTTATTTGCCAAATGTTCCTAGTAAATTGAGAAATTAGCCAAAAGCACCATAAAGGAAAAGCTTGTTTGGAAAGGTATGTATTAATTAAGCAACTCCCATGGAAACAGTAAGTTTTTCCCCCAAAATAGGCTCCCAACGTTGAAACTCATTGGCCTTAACCAGCCTAGATTGAGCTCCTTTGTTCAGCCTTGAACTAACCACTGTGGTCCCAAGGATGAGATGCTGCGATTGGTTAGGCTCAGATGTCTGCCTGGAACTATGGAGTTGATGGACGCCACTCTATTGAGATGATGGAAAGGCAGTACAAGGAAAATCAGGATGTGAAAGGTAAGTGAATAGAATTAGGCAGGTAACAGCCTAGAACATCCTCACTAGAGTTGTCTCTGAAGTGGCCACTGGGTCGAATCAAAACCCCTTTAATGACATATTTCTAAGGAAACATTTGTGTCCAAGGTAAGTATTTCTGTGAGATTTATATTATACATAGCTGTTTCTGTATGTTGGCATTTTCACATTTACAGGAGTAGTCCTAAAACACGGGGAATGCTAGGAACCTATAGAATACTTGTGGTTTATAGCATAAAAGTGAGAAAGTTAAGAACTGAACATTATAAAATCATAAAGACTTCACTTTCAGTTACTTGTTAAATCATCTTATTATAGACTCAAGATTTCCTTCAGAGCATATTAATATAAATAATTTCAGAATCATACAACTGTAATTTTTGTGAAACTATTAGCCTTGGGCTCTTTGATTGTAACACATTCAGAGCTTTCTCATTGATGCAACTGTACAGACAGAAACCATTTGTTTGGGGTGACGGATTGGGGTGACTAACCAAAATGATTTCTTGGAATTATTTGGCCCTCTTGTAAGAAGTTTCCTATGAAACAAAATCTATATATTGTGTCTTTTCACAGAGTTGGGTTTGGTGACTTTCTTATTGCACTTTTCATATTCCTTTCCCTCAGAATATTTGGTACATAAATAATTCACTAATTTAAAAAAGCCTTCCCTCACACCTGGGAAATGTGTCTTATTCTGAGAGGAAGATGGATGCTTACAATAAAAATAAAGCAAGGTAAAGATGAATGGGCAATGTTGGATAAATGCATTGCTGGAAGAAAATAAGATGGTGGTCATGTCATTCTGGCCTGAGTTTCCTCTGTTTGACTTGATAGTCCACCTTCAGAAACAGGTGACTGTGCCATCCATCATATTCTCCATTTCCTTTGTAGTAGATTTCACTGGTTTAGTTACCATATGTCATTGACTGCATGCAATATGCAGTATTTGAGTTGAAAGGGGGCATGGACAACTAAAATGACATCTTACTTTTAAAGGAACCTCTGTTCTTAAATGCAGGAAGTTGTAAAATCTCCAGTAGCAAATTTCGTTAGTTCTTAGGCAGTACCATAAGTGATGGTACTCTATCAAGTCAATGCCTTGAACATGAATCAGAAGTTTAACTTTTGTAACAAACTGTCAGTCTTTACTCTTAAATTACAGTGAGTAGTAATTTTTTTTTGTTTTGTTTTGACTTTGAAGTTGAATTATTCTTTTCCCTCAGTCTGTCAATCAGAAAGGAGATTTTTCTTCTCATTTGCGTTCTGCATGGTTTTCTGTAGATAATTAACATCTCTTTCCCCTCCTCCACTATGCCATTACTTTGCTATTATTCTCATTCATCAAGTTCTAAGTATTTCTTTAAAATTCTGAGGAGCTTGACAGGTAAAACTATATCCCGTTATTTATGATATTAAATAACACCTTCTGAAAACCCCTTTTCAGGCTTTCTGTCAGATTTTTAGTAAAATGTCATTATATTTGTATCTTTATTTCTTAAAGAGAGAGACACACAGAGAGAGGTCATTTCAGAACCATTTGCCAAAGCTCTCTGCGATATGATTCTATCCATGTCAACAGATCTATGAACTTGACTGTTTATATATTGTGTCCAAAAAATTTTATTTCTGCCTTATTTTTATCAGCTAAGAAACAAGAGTAGAAATGATCTAAATTTCCAAGTAGGTGAAATGTTAAGTAAACCATGTCACAACATAATGTTAGATAACATCAAAAAAGGATAAAGTAGATTTACTTGGACTCACTTGAAATGAAGTTTATGGAGTATTATTAGAAATAAAAAAGCAATTGCATGATAGTCCATAAAGTAAACTCATTTTTAAAATAAATATTTTTATCTCATGTATCTATGAATACATAGAAACTATCATCTGTGGTTATCTCTGAGCAGTGAGAACTATGGTTATCAGTTGGAGGGGAGTGTTCCTGTTATGTTGACATACCCCTGCATTTTTTTATAAGAATGTATAAAGATTTTAGAATGCACATAAATGGAAGAAAATACATTATCACATACTCTCATTTTATAAGTAAGAGAAATGAGAATGGAGGAATTAAATGACTTTCTCACAGTAACACTGCCCACTTGAGCCAGAGATGGACTTTGGATCCAAGTCTTTGGACTTCAACTTCTGTATGATTATTCCTGTATCAGATTGGCCTTCCTCATATGAACTAATTTAAAAAAATTAATCATCAATACTAGTATCTTTAAAATCAAATAGAATAAAAACTTACCACCCCCACCACAAAAGCTTGCAATTTAAATTTTAAAAGTTTAGATTTTACTCTTCCTCATCTATAAATGTACTTTTCCTGAATGAGTTAAAATTAAATGCTTCTCTTCATTTTTTCAAGTGAGCCTTATTATCATCTAATAGAAAGGATAACTCTTTCCTTTAAGGGAGGAAATATCTTAATTAACAGAAAAGTTAAATTGAGTCATCAAATGAATGTGTGAAATTAAGAGGAGAAGGGCAGGGGGAGGAAGGTAAGACTGTGTTTGGGCTGCTTTGGGTGATAGTCTAATCTTCCAACACCAGGGAAAGTCTCCATGCCTCAGCTCTTCATCACAGATGCTCACTGGAATGATATCTATGAACTGACTTCACAAAGACCATCTATACAGGTGGATTCTCTCTTTTTGATGTTGTTGTCTTTTGTATTTATTTATTTGGTTATACTGTGCAGCATGTGGGATCTTAGTTCTCCAACCAGGGATTAAATCTGGGCCTTCTACATTGCGAGTGTGGCGTCTTAACACTGGACCACCAGCTTAGTCCCCAGGTGGATTCTCAGCTGAGCTCTGCTCCTTCTACTCTCCCCTTGGTCTCATTCATTCCTTCCACCCTGGCTGCCCACAAAAAGTTGCCCTGGATAGATGCTCAAGCACCTACCTGAATTCACCTTATGAGTACTTTATTCACTATTTTCTTGCTGTTATCTTTGAATTACAGATATTTAAATTTATCAGTGTGTTGATATTCCCTTTCTGTCTGGGGGATATAGATTCTTTGAGTTTTGAGGAAAGAACATTGTGAGAAAGAGAGAAAGGCGATAATCAAAAAGAGTTTCTGAGCTGAATTTTGATGTGACCTTATCATGAGTGTTGACTTCCTTAACAATTATCAATCACCACTTTCATCAGTCTAATCCTTGTCATCATCAGAGCTACTATTTGTTGAACACTGACAGGGAGCCAGGCACTGAAATAGGCATATTATATAGCCTTATGTTTCATACAACTCATGAGGGTAGTTGCTGTTATTATTCTTGTTTGTATGTAAGGAGAGTAAAGCCAATAAGGCTCACATGATTTGCAAGCCAAGATCACATTGGTAAGACTGTCTTAGCTGTTTTGGAGTAAGATTGTCTTCTCTCAGGATTTAGGGTAGGAAAATAGGCCAACGGAACATAGTAACACACTCATCACAGAAATGGAATCCCCCAACTCTTTCCCCCTCCACTGTGTTCTGCTTCTTACTTTATAGGGGATCTCTTTGACTTTCTGAAAACACCTATTGATTGCTTTGTGTGGGGAGATTTACACAGGCAATTTGTAGGTCTCAGATGCCATTCAAACATTCACTCCTTGGTTGTGGATAGGAAGGATGTTTGTAAAAGGAAGGCCAAGTAATGTCATCATTTGGCTTCACCTGTGCAATGGATGACTGTGTTCCTGGCACTGAGAGAGATGCCCCAAAGCCACTGAAAGATGAAAGTGTTTATTTTGAAGCAAGGTTTTCTGCAAGATCACAAACCAGCCATCTAAAAGGTTGGTTTAAAAAAAAAATGAGAGCAAAGAAATATCAGACTCTTCAAATTGAGATTTCTAATTAGGATTTTAACAGCATGTAGGAAAACTGTCTTTGCTCTGGTCTTTGATTCTTCTTATAGGATGGGGAGAAGGTTTTCTTATCCTTTGGCATTGAAACTTCAAAGACACGTAGCAATTATGGAGTTTTCATTTGACCTCATTTTGGTATCTGGGCATTCTTGCTGGATTCTATAGCCAAAATTCTTGTCTGCAGCTTGGGACCGATTTTTATATAAATAATAGGTTTGTCCTATCTCAGGTGCTTATTAAAATGTCATTAAGTAATTAGCTGAATCAAAAAAGGATCATTGTACACCTAAATTCTGACTCTAAGCTTGTCCATATCTGAGCTGAAAATTCCACTTTACTCCCATTACATTGAAGCAATTGTTAAGTCAGGTGCCTGCGCTATAAATAGAGAAGGAACAAGTGCCACTCTTCAGCTATCTGAAGGAAACCATTTCTGTTACTCACTCTCTCTCTCTCTCTCTCTGCTAACATCACTAACTGGTTTTGGAAGTAATAAGGGTACATGTCCTGAGGTCATCAGTGACTATGTAACATATTATGAAATAAAATAATTGTATTGCAATGTTGCTTCTTATAGCACTTTCCACAAATGTTTAGATTTTGTATAATCTTGAAAGTTGTATATTAAACACTGTTCTAAAAAAGTTTTTTTTCCCTTAAGATTTACCCCTACATTATCTCAGTCTGCAATAATGTATGTATTGTTATTACCAGTGGGATTTAGTTGTTTGTTTCTCTTCCAATAAATTTGGAGAATCTCCCTGAGATGTCGCTATCACACTAAATGGTTCAGTTTTTTTAGGGCAATTTAATTTTCTCAATATTTTGTCTTATCTCTAGTATCTGCTAGAACATGCCTCATTTTGGTAGCAATATAGTTGAGACATACCTTGGGCGTGGCAAAAGTAAAAAAATAGGGAATCTTCCCTCCTCACTCTCCCTGGAGAGTACCAGGAGTGAACATAAAATGTACATGGATGTTTGTTATAGTGAAATATTACTTACAACTCTGCTTGATTCTGAGTTCATAGTAAGGATGAAGCTTATATGTACAAAGAGCTTTGTCATTGAAAAAAAGATTTCTAAAACTTTTGGTCAACTGGCACATAACATTGTTCTTCATTTTATTCCACTGATCTATATGTCTACCCTTATGCCAGTACCACCCTGTCTTTATTAATGTACACTTTTAATAAGATTTGAAATCTGAAAGTGCGATTTCAGATTGCCCTGTGATAGCTAGCTACAAATACCAGCAGCCTATCAGCCCCGGGAAGCAGAAAATGTGTTTGGAACTCCCCTGGAGCCCAGTCTTTAGAGAATTTCCACTATTTAGCTCATCTGGAAGCTTGCCGAAAAACTTCATTCTCAGAGCTTGTTCTTACCTAGCCTGATTCAGAACTTACTCAGTATCAGCAGCATTTTCCCCAGGGTATTGGTTGGAAACAATAAGTGGCAATTATTTATAATGGTCAAAGTTGGCTTAAAACTCAACATTCAGAAAACTAAGATCATGGCACCTGGTCCCATCACTTCATGGCAAATAGATGGGGAAATGATGGAAATAGTGACAGATTTTATTTTGGGGGGGCTTCAAAAATTACTGCAGATGGTGACTGCAGCCATGAAATTAAAAGATGCTTGCTCCCTGGAAGAGAAGTTATGAACAACCTAGACAGCATATTAAAAAGCAGAAACATTACTTTGCTAACAAAGGTCCATCTAGTCAAAGCTATGGACTAGCTTGTTTATGGATGTGAGAGTTGGACTATAAAGAAAGCTGATCACTGAAGAATTTATGCTTTTGAACTGTGGTGTTGGAGAACTCTTGAGAGTCCCTTGGACTGCAAGGAGATCCAATCAGTCCTGAATATTCACTGGAAGGACTGATGCTGAAGCTGAAACTCCAATACTTTGGCCACCTGATGCAAAGAACTGACTCATTTGAAAAGACCCTGATGCTGAGGAAGATTGAAGGAGGAGACAACAGGATGAGATGGTTGGATGGCATCATTGACACAATGGACATGAGTTTGAGTAGGCTCCGGGAGTTGGTGATGGACAGGGAAGCCTGGCATGCTGCAGTCCATGGGGCCGCAAAGAGTCGGACACGACTGAGTGACTGAACTGAACCGAGGTACCATTACTAGTTAGGGCTAACAAGAGGTTGACCAACAAATGAGAAAAAAAAAATAAGGAATGGGAGACCCATAGCGGGTTTTAAAAGTCTCTGACATATTTCTAGGAATCTAAAAGACCATGGAAATTTTATGCAGAAAATCTTCAGGAACACGCTCTACCTCACTCCACCCCCACAAAAATGATTAGAGCTAATAAATGAGTTCCAAATAGGAAAAAGAGTACATCAAGGCTGTATATTGTCACCCTACTTATTTAACTTATATGCAGAGTACATCATGAGAAATGCTGGGCTGGATGAAGCACAAGCTGGAATCAAGATTGCTGAGAGAAATAGTGAAGAAGAACTAAAGAGCCTCTTGATAAAAGCAAAAGAGGAGAGTGAAAAAGTTGGCTTAAAGCTCAACATTCAGAAAACTAAGATCATGGTAGCCGGTCCCATCACTTCATGGCAAATAGATGGGGAAAAAGTGGAAACAGTAGCTGACTTTATTTTTTTGGGCTCCAAAATCACTGCAGATGGTGATTGTAGCCATGAAGTTAAAAGACACTCCTTGGAAGGAAAGTTATGACCAACCTAGACAGCATATTAAAAGTAGAGACATTACTTTGTCAGCAAAGGTCCATCTAGTCAAGGCTATGGTTTTTCCAGTGGTCATGTATGGATGTGAGAGTTGCACTATAAAGAAAGCTGAACACCAAAGAATGGATGCTTTTGAACTGTGGTGTTGGAGGAGACCGTTGAGAGTCCGTTGGACTACAAGGAGATCCAACCAGTCCATCCTAAAGGAAATCAGTCCTGGGTGTTCTTTGGAAAGACTGATGTTGAAGCTGAGACTCCAATACTTTGGCCACCTGATGCAAAGAGCTGACTCATTTGAAAAGACCCAGATGCTAGGAAAGATTGAGGGCAGGAGGAGAAGGGGATGACAGAGGATGAGATGGTTGAATGGCATCACCAACTCAATGGACATGAGTTTGGGTAAACTCTGGGAGTTGGTGGTGGACAGGGAGGCCTGGTGTGCTGCGGTTCATGGAGTCCCAGGGAGTCAGACATGACTGAGTGACTGAACTGAACTGACTGAATAAATGAGTTCAACAAGTTGCAGGTCATAAGATCAGCATTCAACATCAATTGTATTTCCCAGTTTTATCAGTGAGTAAATTGAAAATGAAATGAAAGCAAGTCTATTTCCAATAGCCTCAAAAAGAATGAAATACTTAAGAATAAAGTTAACAAAATAAATGTAAGACTTATACCTGGAAAACTAAAAGAAATCATTCATTGAAGCTAAAGAATACCTAGATAAGTGGAAAATATCCCAAGTCTATGGATTGGAAAATTAATAATGTTAAGAAACAAAGCTTCCTCAATTAATCTACAGATTTAACACCGTCTCTTTCAAAACCCAAGCTGCCTTTCTTTGGAAAAATGGGCAAGCTGTTCCTGAAATTCATATAGAAAAATAAGGGACTGAGAGAAGAAAAATCAAACTTGAAAAAGGACAAAGCTGGAAAAGTCACACTTCCTGATTTCAAATCTTGTTAAAAATCTACAATAATAAAAAATAATAAATACTGGCATAAGGGTAAACATAGAGATCAATGGAATAATCTGAAACATCCAGAGATATATTTATTTGATTTGATTTTTTATTTATTTTTATTTATTTTAATTGATTAAATAGGGAAAGCATAGACTTGTCAACAACTGCTACTGGCACAACTGTATATCCACAGGCAATAGAATGAACTTGTATCCCTACTCACCATCATACACAAAAATTAACTCAAAATGCATCATATCCCTAAATATAAGAACTTAAACTAATCTTCGTGATATTTGATTAGGCATGGTTTCCTGGAAATGACAATAAAAGCAAAAATAAAAAGTATAGATAAATCTGATATCCTCAGAATTTAAAACTTGTGTGCTTAAATGGAAAAAAACAAAACAAAACAAAACAAAAACTTGTGTGCATCAAAAGATCATCATTAAAGTAAAAATAAAGTCATCAATAAAGTAAAAAGACCGTCCAGATAATTGGAGAATATATTTTCAAATTGTGTATCTAATAAGAATCTAGTATCCATGATATATAAAGAATTCTTATAGCTCAACAATAAAAGGCCAACCTAATTTTAAAATGAGCAAAGGATTTCAATAGTCTTTTCTCAAGAAAATATACAAATAGTCCATAATCATATGAAAAGATGCCGAACATCATTAGTCAATAGAGAAATGCAATTCAAAACCACAATGAGATATCTATAATCAAATAGAATGTCTATAATCAAACAGACAATGAATAGCCATTGTTTCCAAGAAACTGTAAATTTCTTACTGATAGGAATATAAAATGGTGCAGCCACTTTGAAGAAAGTTTGGCAGTTTCTCAAAAATTCAACATAGGATTATTGTGGCCAAAAAATTCCAATTTTAGGTATAAACTCTAAAGAATTGAAAATATGTCCACACAAAAATATTTATACAAATGTTCATGATAACATTACTCATAATAGTCAAAAGCTGAAGCAAGCCAAACACCCATCAATTAATTAATGGATAAAGAAAACCTGATATATGTATATAATGGAATATTATTCAACTATACAAAAGTGAATACCACTATATGCTACAACATGGGTGAACCTTGAAACACTAAACTCAGTGAAAGAAGTTCATCACAACAGGCCACATATTGTCACATTCTGTCTATATTTATGGAGACATAAAGCAAATTAATGGAGCGCCTGGGTGGAGGAAATGGTGAGGAGTGACTTTTTAATGGGTATGGTGATTCTTTTGGACATGATGAAAATGTTTTGGAATTAGATGGTGATGATGATTGCACAATTTTGTGAATATACTAAAAACACTGAGTTGTATGTTTTAAAAAGATCAGTTTTATGGGATGTGAATTTTATCTCAATAAAGCTGTTTTTAAAAAGATAAAGGCATTTCCCAGCTGTTCTCAAATAATGCTCTCAGGTCTTTTGTGGATGAGTGACTCAGCAGAAGCCAGTAGTTTTTAACTTACATTTTTAAGAGAGCTAAACTGTTTTGCAACACAGCAAACATGTATTAAACAAAATGTAATCATTACATCTCCCTGTTAAAAACTAGATAAACAAAGCAGATTTCTTCACAAACAACATATGGAAATGAGATTCACCCATCAATATATCCAGTTAGCTTTGGTCACTTTTCTCTGAGCTTGTGCTGGCAGAGAAAAAGAAAAGGGAAATTAAGGCTGAATAACCTCAGCCTGATGATTCTACTCTTGACCAAAAACAGTAAAAAGGTTTTGTTGGATCCTTACCTGTCCAGTCTGGCTCCCTATACTGATTATGTTCAACAGATAATAGTTTGTTGGCTAGGCACTACTAATTATTTTAGATGGTGAGATTTCACTGTGATTAGATTAATTAAAATCTGTCTCCTTGGCATACTAAATAAAGCCTGTGGGTCTCACAATTTAAGTCTTTTTTCCCCCCTTAAGTTGGAGAATGGTTAAAGAGAGATTGGTGTTTCCTTCAAAAAGAAAAAAGTCAGACTCTTCCTGTGTTGTGTGTAGTTGCTCAGTCGTGTCCGACTCTTTGCAATCCCATGGACTATAGCCCACCAGGCGCCTCTGTCCATGGGATTCTCCAGGCAAGAATACTGGAATGGATTGCCATTTCCTTCTCTAGACTCTTCTACTTGGTGTCATAATAAAAGCTGATAATCAAATAAGAGTTGAGCCTTTTTGCAATGAAGAATGCTTTAAACCTGAAACTCTCTCGTGTTTCTTCTTGGTCTCATCATTTCCTTTCCAAGTCAGTATCTTTGTCTATTTAATGTCAGATTTTATTCTCACATTTTAATGTTAAAATTTTAGTCCCAGACCCTTGGATGCATAAGAATTCAGTTCAGTTCAATTGGTCAGTTATGTCTGACTCTTTGCAACCCCATGGAATGCAGCATGCCAGGCTTCCCTGTCCATCACCAACTCCAGGAGCTTGCTCAAACCCATGTCCATAGCATCAGTGATGCCATCCAACCATCTCATCCTCTGTCATACCCTTGTTCTCCCGCCTTCAATCTTTCCCAGCATTAGGGTTTTTGCCAATGAGTCAGTTCTTTGAATCAGGTGGCCAAAGTATTGGAGTTTCAGCTTCAGCATCAGTCCTTCCAATGAATATTCAGGACTGATTTTCTTTAGAATGGACTGGTTGGATCTCCTTGCTGTCCAAGGGACTCTCAAGAGTCTTCTCCAACACCACAGCTCAAAAGCATCAATTCTTCAGCACTCAGCTTTCTTTATATTCCAACCCTCACATCCACACATGACTACTGGAATATGCTGCTGGGATGCTTTTAATTGCCATGAGAAATGACTAAGTGTATCCTAAAAAGAAGGAGCACATGAGAAATTTAAACAGTTTAAGTTTTGAGATTTTAGTTTTTAATTGTTCATATACACAGATATTTATATTTTGCTCTGTGTTTGCTATATAAGTCTTATATGGTCCTATGATCTTGGGTATAACCAAGGCCATACTCTTGAGGAAATGAAATTGTGACATTGTATTGCAATTTAAATATTCCATGGGGACAATCTAAAGATACTGTTCATTTTATGGACTGACAAGGTTTTTGGGGGGAGAGTTTAAATATGGGTCATGTGTAACTCTTCTTCCTGGTGAACCTCTTTAGCCACTTGACAATTAGTCTACTTTGGATACATCTATCTTAAGTTTGTCACAAGAGGACAAAGAGGAGGGTTTTGAACTGTCATCTGCAAGCTGAATTATCTGATATCATTTATACACTTTAAGGAATCTAGAGGCAGATCTTGTTTGTTTAGATCTGATATATACTGTGTAATTCCCATGTGGATATGAATATGGTAATCTTGAAGAGTAATTTAGATTTTCTGTTGCTTTTTCCTAGTGACTGATTTTTGCTAAAGAATGCATGTAAATTACAAATTAGAACAACTTCTTTAGAATTTTGAACTTGTATTGGTGATTGATGCAGTCTAACATTGCCATAAACAGTGGAGAGCTCTGAAAATATTTCTAAATGAGATGGAAAGTTATTGTCTCAGATCCGCTCAGCAACATGAGTCCCAAAAGGAAGAATATATTAGTTGAGAAATGAAAGGTTGGCTTAATTTTGGAGCAGTTACACCCAAAATGGGAGTATGTTTTCAGAACCTCATCAGAATCTGCTGACTCTCTGAAAGTTTTGGAGATTAAATGTTTTTGGAGATTAAAGATTAAAGGAATTTTAGGGTCCCGGCATGCATTAATGAATGCTTGACAGCCCCCTGATGGTCCATTCAGGGCAGATATCCCTAACAGAACAGAACCAACCTGGCTGATAAACCCTGAGATAAAGTATGACAGTCAGTCTCCAAAATGTCTCCCAATGATCCTAGCATCCCTGTGTATCCACCCCCTTGTGTCATTCCATCTTATATTGCATAAAGCTGTCCTGTTTGAATCTTAGAATAGAGTGTAAGTGACAGTGTGTGACTTCTGAGACTAAGTCAAAAAGATGTTATGACCTAATCCCTTTGTTCTCTTTTGGATCCTTTCTTGGGAGGGAGGCTAGCTGCCCTGCTGTGAGGAACCCTCAAGCAACACTGTAGAGAATTCCTTGTGGCGAGTCCTCCTGCTAATAGCCAGTAGAAACTTGCCAGTCTTCTGAGTGAGCCACCTTGGAAGTGGACCCTCCAGGTCCATCATGCCTTCATTTGATTGCAACCTTGGGAGAGGGCCTGGGGCAGAAACATACAACTATGCTTGTCCTGATTTCCTGACCTATAGAAACTATAAGAGATAGTAGATGCTCGTTATTGTCTCAAGCTGAATTGGGGGGCCATTTGTTATGCAGCAATAGATAACTAATACATAATATTTGAACGGTGATCCTAGGAAGCAGAAATGAAGGAGTGAGGAAAGTGAGTCAGGGGAGAGAGAATAAAAGATACCTTAATATGGACAGTTGGTTTCAGTCCCATTGGCATATCATTGAGGATGATTTGTGACATACTTAAGAATTATGTAACCAAGACATAGGGCTTGTGTACTTTTCCACTGACTTCCATTTCTCATCGACACAAAGTTTCCCTGTGGGGGGCGTGAAATTGTCAATCTTTCAGGCTGCCCTGACCTTGGGCTCCTAGAACCAGAGAAAATCCTCGGAGAAGCAGAATGCTGTAGGTGGTTGAAATGGGAGGTTGTCAGCATGTAACAGAATTGTCCACTGAGGCCACAGGTGAACTCAGGGGTGGATAGAATCGAGGAAAAGTGGATCTTCAATAACATCAGCCTCATGGCTTCATCGTGTTTTTCATTGCCACACTTGGAGCGACCACTCCCAGTCAATTAGCATTAGGATTTGAGATGAAGTCACTTGTTTTCACTAGTCTAGAATATACTCCTCACTCTTTGTTCTGTCTCCTCCACTCAACACTACTTTTCACCTGGTAAATTCTTACTTAATTCTCAAGGGTCAAGGGTTACCTACCCAATGACCCTTATCTAATAACACCCCTTTGCCTGACTAAATTAACCTTCCTTTCCTCATCAGTCGCCTGCTTTCAATAGTCACACAAATGGACTGTAATCATTTCTTTATGTGCATATCTCCCTGACTTACCTCCTGGTGAACGTTTGCTCATCTTTATATATCCAATGTCTAGCATATATTAGGCCCTTAAAAAATGAAAGCTAAATGAGCAAGACTTAGAGGATTTGAAGTAAAGGTACAAATCTCCCAAGTTTTCACAGCACCACAGTGTTCTCCCAGACTTTCTTTTCTCCACCAAGGTACCCACAGATGTGTGTTTTACTATGGATAAAAGGAGCATATTCACATGCTTTTGGATTACTTAGATTGCTCTGTATAAAAGGGACATAGCAAGTGAGAATAAACAGTTTGACAAAGAGCTGGGTTTGGGAAAATACAATTTTAAGCCTTAGGTTCTCCATTACCTGAATTTATCAATATATACTACGTGTATTTTTTTCAAACTGTTGTCTTCTACTGATTTGATAGAGAAACACTTTTATGCAGAAAAAAAAATATGGACTCTCCATAGCAAAGTCATGGAATGGCTATGTTGCCGTGTGAAGTGTGGTATAAAGTTTGGTTCTGATTATTAAAGTTTGAAGAATTCTGTTTATATGGGGTGGGGGGAAGGGGAAAGTGACCAGCACTATTTCAAAGCTGGCATTGTTTCTAAAGGTCCCTGGGGAATGTTTCCATCCCCAAACACTAACAGATGTCATTCTCCTGTCCTGGATTGACCCGAGGCCCTTACCCATGGTTCACTTGTGTAGCGATTCAGCCCATATGCATTTCGTCATATTTCCCTTCAGGGCAGGACAAGCAAAGAGAAGAGAAGTGAATTTCATTTTGGCTTATTTTATGTTCTTTTTTTTGTCCCATCAGAGCCACTCCATGGCTTTGTTTAGAGCATCTAATACTTGCCGGACCTGGAGAATCCCTTCTTGTTGGATGCCAAGAGTTAAATGGATTCAGTGCATTTTCCAGGGGGCTTGATGAAAGGTGCTAACAGATGTCGATTTCAGCTTTGTCATTCAAGTGCTTCTCAAAAACCACCTGATGTATCTGTCTTAGAGCTTTTCTTTCAGCCTTTTCTCATTACGTTTTAGCTCTGTTTTGTGACTAAAGCTTTGAAGAAATTTGAGAGCTATTTTGGAAACCCAAGGAGTAGAAAGCTTGAAATGTCTAAGCTCTGAAATATGCATTTGACCTTATTCCCAATGCCCATAGACTAGGGAAGGCAGCGGCAAATGCTCAGTATTTTTCTGTGCTCTGGAAAGATGGTATTTCTTTAAAAAATTAATCATTAATTCTATTATGGTTATATATATGCACATTCTACTTTTTCCACTGTGGTCTTTGTAAAAATCCTTTAAATTTGGTGTTGAAATTTCATATGTTTAGAACTTTGAAATTCTTTTATTTATCCTAAAGTTGGATATAATAAATCTTCATTCAAATACTTTTTTTTTTTCCTGTAGGAATCTGTAGTAGAGACAAGGATTACATGCCAGTAGTATTAGGCTCAGGATTTGCATTTTCAGAAGTAGTTTGGGACCCATTTAACTTTAAGGAAAATAGAGAAGTCTTTTAATTCAGCTGATTTCCTTTCAGTTCTAGTTTGAGCCTGATTCAATTAGGACAGTAAACAGTGTTTGACCATTTACATGAGTGAGTAGAAGTGTTAAGTGTATCTCTGATGTGCCATTTCACATAAATAGTCCCACTTTCAGCAAGTTGGAAATGACCTGGCAGAGACATGCAATGTCAAGGTTATGTCTTATATGTCCTGGCTGAGCACTCCTGCCCCTTTCCTAGAGAACAACTGGCCAGGTTTCCATTGAGGAACCACTGATCTCTAATTCCCAGTCTCCCCCACCCACTTACCCCCAGATGTGGGAATGTTTCTACTTTGTTGGCTCAAGATTCAGCCTGGGCTACTTAGAAGATCACAGTTGTCCTGATCACAGTTATTGGTTCAGGCAGATCAAAGCCTTTCTGAAGACTTTTGCTGAAACTGTAGTGCAAGAGTTGCCCTTGCCTTCAAGGACATAGATGTCAAGAAATTTGACATTAAACTCAGAGCTGTCAGTGGCCACGTTGATGAAGAGATCTACCTTTGGTAAGAAGCATTTCAGAGGAAAACTGGAACAAGCAATGCTGAGAAAGAGTGCTTCTGAGATCTTGCCATACCAGGAACAACTGACTTTAGTCTTCTCTTATAAGTGAGCCAAAGTGACCCACTTTTGTTGTTGTTGAAGTTCTTTGAGTTGAAATTCAAACTAATATACAGCTCTCCCTGGGAGCTCCTTTGTAGGGTGGAGTGGGGCTTGCTGAAGACTGGAGAGAGGGTCCTTGGAAGTGAGATGGGGTTTCATAAAGAGATGTTCTACTCTGGCTGCACTTTACTTCTTCATCATGAACACTACAATTTCTGGCAATCATTTTTTAAATCCATTTTTTTGGGGGTGGAGAAAGCCAGAGTGAATGCTGAACATGTGTCTGGGTTTGTACTCCTCTTCGGCACTAACACATAACTTTGTACCAATACTTACCCATGGTAAAAGTTTTGACTTCCTCACCGTGGACTGCAGTTTCTTGCATAGTTAACCTAAGCTGGTAAATTTCAAACTATTATGCGAGCTCTTGGAGGAAAAATTAACCTTAGGAAATAAAGGAAATTGAGTCATCACAGTTTAGATTTCCCAGCCATATTCCTCGTCCTGTTCAATGTGCAGTAATCTTTTATTTATTTTATGTTGAAAATTTCATTTGAAAAAGAGAAAAAGCCTTTTTTCTAAAAAAAAAAAATTTGAAAACCACTTAGGAGGTCCCTGAGTAAGTTTCCATCTAGCTTGTTTCTCTGACATCCTCAAGATGGTCATCTCTAAGGACTTCATGGTGAAGGCTCTAGAGTCTGGTCTGCATTCCAGTTGAGTTATATCTCTTGATTGATGTGCAGAGGCAAAGATCCTATTTTAACCTCTTCCCTGTTTCTAAATTTTGAGTTTGCTTTCTTGGTGATGTTAGCAGTCTTTAGTTCACTGACCTTCTCTCCAAGAAGGGCTTGTTTGGTAGATAGTTTATTGTATTTGTTTCATTTTAAGGTGAGTTTTTTTTTTTTTTTTTTTTTTTTAAGGTGAGTTTTTTAAAAGCTGTTTATCAATGGCATAACTATACTTGCTCATTTTAGAATTTTTAAAAATCTAAAACTTAAGGGGGAAAATATCTTTCTTAGTCTCACTGCCCAAAGAGAAGCCATTGTTCTGTTGAAAATCTCCCTGATGCTTTCCAGTATACTGGATATCAAATCCCCTTTTACAAGCCTGCCCTGCCCCCATTGCCTCCACCTGACCTAGACTGAGCTGAGTCCACCGCTATACCTGGTGGCTCCTAGCATCTTATGACTTCTCCTACTTCTTTTTGTTCTTTGGAAGGGCTCATTTCCTTTCACCTCCAAACCTTTGTACCTGCTGTTACCTCCTTCATACTGAAAGTTTCTCCTTGCATTGTGGATCTCAGCTGAGATGGCCCAACCTGTAGGAAAGCTGCTTTTCACAACTGGAACTTTGCTAGGCATATACTCCTATAGCACCTTATACTTTCCTGAGTACTCAGTTCAGTTCAGTTGCTCAGTCATGTCTGTCTCCTTGTGACCTTATGGACTGCAGTACGTCAGGCTTCCCTGTCCATCACCAAACCCTGGAGCTTACTCAAACTCATGTCCATTGAGTCGGTGATGCCATCCAACCATCTCATCCTCTGTCATCCCCTTCTCCTCCCACCTTCAATCTTTCCCAGCATTAGGGTCTTTGCCAGTGAGTCAGTTCTTTGCATCAGGTGGCCAAAGTATTGGAGTTTCAACTTCAACATCAGTCTTTCCAATGAATATTCAGGACTGATTTCCTTTAGGATGGACTGGTTGGATCTCCTTGCAGTCCAAGGGACTCTCAAGAGTCTTCTCCAACACCACAGTTCAAAAGCATCAATTCTCCAGTGCTCAGTTTTCTTTATAATCCAACTCTCACATCCATACATGACTACTGGAAAAACCATAGCTTTGACTAGACAGACCTTTGTGAGCAAAGTAATGTCTCTGCTTTTTAATATGCTGTCTAGGTTGTTCTTAACTTTTCTTTCAAGGAGCAAGAGTCTTTTAATTTTAGTCACCATCTGCAGTGGTTTTGGAGCCCCCCAAAATAAAGTCTGTCACTGTTTCCATTTTTTCCCCCATCTATTTGCAATGAAGTGATGGGACCAGAAGCCATAATCTTAGTTTTCTGAATGTTGAGGTTTAAGCTAACTTTTTCACTCTCCTCTTTCACCTTCATCAAGAGGCTATTTAGTTCATCTTTACTTTCTGCCATAAGTGTGATATCATCTGCATATATGAGGTTATTGTTATTTCGGAGCACTGTTGATATTTCCTGAGCACTACCATGGTACGATATTGTCAGTAGTTTATTTACCTCCATCTCCCAGCAGTTCCATGGTAACAGACATTAATTACGTCTTTTTCACCATTATATTACACCCCCCTTACCATATTTAGCTCTTATCTGATATAAAGTTGTTACCCAGTGTAGACTGGCAGAATGAGTCAATGCCATTCAGCAACTGAATTTTTATTAAGACAGTTTTTTTCAAGCAGTTTAGGTTCACACTAAAATTGAATGGAAGGCACAGGGATATCCCATTTACATGCTTAAGCACATGCTTAGCCTCCCCTATTACCAATATCCCCCATCGTAGAGTACATTTGTTAAAATTGATGAACCTATGATGACATATTGTGGGGCTTCCCGAGTGGCTGAGTGGTAAAGAATGTGCCTGACAATGCAGGAGACACTGAAGGCATGGGTTTCATCCCTGTGTCAGGAAGAGCCCCTAGAGAAGGGAATGGTGACCCACTCCAGTATTCTTGCCGAGAAAATCCCCTGACAGTTTACATACCATAGGGTTGCAAAGAGCTGGACAGGACTTGGTGACTTTCACTTCACACTTGTGAAAGACATAAGATCAGTGTCTTGATTTATTTCTTTTTATTTGGCTTTCCAATTGTTCTAGCACCATTGGTTGAAAAGACTGTCTTTGCTCCATTGTATTTTCTGTTTTTCTTTGTCAAAAATCAATTATATTTATGGAAGTCTATTTTGGGGCTCTCTATTCTGTTCCATTGATTTGTTTATTTATTCTTTTGCCAGTACCGTAATGTTTTTGATTATAGCAGTTTTATAGTTAAGCCTTGAAATCAAGTATTGTTATTAATAGTTCTCTAACTTTGTTCTTTCAAAATGGTGTTGGCTAGTCTGTGTCTGTTGTCTCTCCATATAAACTTTAGAACTGGTTTGTTCATATCTATAAACAAGCTTTTGCAGAACTTTTTCTATCATATCAACTGTACTGACAAAAGTCCCTATAGTCAAAGCTATGGTTTTTCCAGTAGTTGTGTATGGATGTGAGCACCGAAGAACTGATGCTTTTGAACTATGGTGTTGGAGAAGACTCGTGAGAGTTCCTTGGACAGAGGGAGATCAAACCAGCCAATCCTAAAGGAAATCAGTCCTGAATATTCTTTGGAAAGACTGGTGCTAAAGTGGAAGCTCCAGTATTTTGGACACCTAATGCTAAGAACTGATTCATTGGAAAAGGTCCTGATGCTGGGAAAGATTGAAGGCAGGAGGAGAAGGGAACGACAGAGGATGAGACAGTTGGATGGCATCACAGACTTGATGGACATAAGTTTGAGCAAGCTCTGGGAGTTGGTGATGGACAGGGAAGCCTGGCGTGCCGCAGTCCATGGGGTTGCAAAGAGTTGGACATGACAGAGCAACAGGACTGGCTGACTGATATCTATAAAACAACTTACTGGGATTTTAATGTGACTCTGCAGGCTTCCTGGGTGGTGATAGTGGTAAAGAACCCATCTGTTAATGCAGGAGATGTAAGAGATGCAGGTTTGATCCCTGGCTTGGGATGATCCCTTGGAGGAGGGCATGGCAACCCACTCTAGTATTCTTGTCTGGAGAACCCCATGCACAGGGGAGCCTGGCTGGCTACAGTTCATGAGGTCGCAAAGAGTCGGACATGACTGAAGTGACTTGGCATGCACACACGCATTGACTCTACAGATCAATGGGAAGAATGACATCTTGATAGTATTGAGTCTTCCTATTCATGAACATGGTATATTTCTTTGCTTATTTAGTCTTTGTGAATTTTTTTTTTAATGTATTTCCTTGGTCAATCCTTCTGCCTCAAAATTTTCTTTTAAATATAACTCACGTCATGGTTGACGTTTCCGCCTTACTCTGGGTGTTCTGTTAAACATTGATATAGAAAGTGAGAGCCATCTCTCCTTGCTTTAATTGTTGTCTCTTCTGTGCCATGACATCATTATTGTTTTAGTGCCCTGCCTCTGCTTGTGTGCCAGGTACTGTGCTGAGTGCTTGTCCATGTATTAGCTCTGAAGTATTGCCTAGGGCCTTGCAGAGTAGGGAGGCGTTATCACTCTCATTAGATTAGGAATTGGAGGCTTCAGTTCAGTTCAGTCACTCAGTCGTGTCCGACTCTTTGCGACCCCATGAATTGCAGCACGCCAGGCCTCCCTGTCCATCGCCAATTCCCGGAGTTTACTCAAACTCATGTCCATCGAGTCAGTGATGCCATCCAGCCATCTCATCCTCTATCATCCCCTTCTCCTCCTGCTCCCAATCCCTCCCAGCATCAGGGTCTTTTCAAATAAGTCAGCTCTTCGCATGAAGTGACCAGAGTACTGGAGTTTCAGCTTCAGCATCAGTCCTTCCAATTAACACCCAGGACTCATCTCCTTTAGGATGGACTGGTTGGATCTGCTTGCAGTCTTCTCCAACACCACAGTTCAGAAGAATCAGTTCTTTGACACTCAGCTTTCTTTATAGTCCAACTCTCACATCCATACAAGACCACTGGAAAAACCATAGCCTTGACAAGACAGACCTTTGTTGGCCAAGTAATGTCTCTGCTTTTTAATGTTATCTAGGTTGG
The DNA here is from genome assembly GCF_963930625.1 of Muntiacus reevesi. Taxonomy (NCBI): domain Eukaryota; kingdom Metazoa; phylum Chordata; class Mammalia; order Artiodactyla; family Cervidae; genus Muntiacus; species Muntiacus reevesi. The sequence goes on from NC_089252.1 coordinate 94,748,863, forward strand.
TCATAACTTTCCTTCCAAGGAGTAAGTGTCTTTTAATTTCATGGCTGCAATCACCATCTGCAGTGATTTTAGAGCCCAGAAAAATAAAGTCAGCCACTGTTTCTACTGTTTCCCCATCTATCTGACATGAAGTGATGGGACTGGATGCCATGATCTTAGTTTTCTGAATGTTGAGCTTTAAGCCAACTTTTTCACTCTCCTCTTTCACTTTCATCAAGAAGCTCTTTAGTTCTTCTTCACTTTCTGCCATAAGGGTGGTGTCATCAGCATATCTGAGGTTATTGATGTTTCTCCCAGCAATCTTGATTCCAGCTTGTGCCTCATCCAGCCCAGCATTTCTCATGATGTTCTTCGCATATAAGTCAAATAAACTGGGTGACAATATACAGTCTTGACGTACTCCTTTTCCTGTATGGAACCAGTCTGTTGTTCCATGTCCAGTTCTAACTGTTGCTTCCTGACCTTCATATAGGTTTCTCAAGAGGCAGGTCAGGTGGTCTGGTATTTCCATCTCTTTCAGAATTTTCTATAGTTTATTGTGATCCACACAGTCAAAGACTTTGGCATAGTCAATAAAGCAGAAATAAATGCTTTTCTGGAACTCCCTTGCTTTTTCGATGATCCAATGGATGTTGACAATTAGATCTCTGGTTCCTCTGCCTTTTCTAAAATCAGCTTGAACATCTGGAAGTTCACGGTCCACGTATTGCTGAAACCTGTCTTGGAGAATTTTGAGCATTACTACTGGCGTGTGAGATGAGTGCATTGTGCTGTAGTTTGAGCATTCTTTGGTATTGGAGGCTTAGAGAAGTTAAATAACTTGCCGAAGGACACCAGAAAATTAAGTATCTTAGTTGAGGTCTGAACCAGCATTCAGGTATATCTGAATTCAATTTATTGCATGACTCCTATGATGGTTTCCTGGCCTGTGAACTGAGATCACTCTGTAAAGAAGTTTTTGTTGACTCTAACTAAATAAAGAATTTGAAAAAGTGAAAGTTTTCTACCAGTTAACTTATCTAGAGGATGAGGTTATACACAGTATAAATGTAATTCTAGGTAAAATTCAGCCTGTTTTAATATGGAAAGTCTATTGTTGCTTCTGCTTTGGAAGTGGTGATTTAGCCCATCTGAGAATGAGGTGTTTTCCTGAAGGACGGCAAGTAAATATTTCTTCTCACTTCTGTGAATTGAAATTGAAGAATCTTATTTTAAAGACCAAGCCCTTCTTGTCCTCAAGGGAGTGGCAACCAAATTTTTGCTTGCTGATTTAGATTCTGCTTTAAATGGGGCAGTGAAAGTTTCCAAGTGGGCCAAACAAAGGAAATAGGATTTTGAGGGTGGCGTGAAGCTAAGTGATAATCTATGGGAAGGAAAGCTCAGAGAAAGGAGCCTAATGACTGTGACTCTGGGCAGAAGGGATTTGGCAGTACCTCATCTGCTTAGGAAGTGCTTGGTTAAGTGGCCCTGGAGAAAAAGTACTGGTCACAGCATATATTAACACACTGCTCACCTCCACAAAATCAGTAGCTCTACCTGACCTCTGCCAAAAGATCTGACTGATTGACGGGCCAATCTTGATGCAAAGGTACTCTTAGCAATGACTATCTAGCAGGAACAACACTTAATCTAAGCCACAAGGCTTCCATTTGAGGACCCATGTGTGTACCTTCCCACAGTTCTCCCAGAGCTACTATAAATTCAAAGAGACCCCTTGAAGTGGTAGGGAAGCAAACACCCTCGTGGGTGTGAAATGAGACCAAGCATGAAGCAGATGTCTCTCTTATGCCCAGTTGGATGAAAGACCCTGCCTTGGGCGGTTTTGGATTGTGAGATTGGAATCAGAATGTAAGCTGCACACTTCAGACATCCTTTCATCCTGCGTAACAAATGGCATCATCACCAAATCATTAGAGAGCTCCTGCTGTGTGTTCTGATGAGACCATGTTTAAGTTGAATCTCCTGCAATTCAAGGAAGCTCTAAGCATTCTCTGTGATTTTGTAGCATTAGTGCTTCTGCTTTTCACGTTCTGCTTCCTGAATTTACTCAGCCTTCCAGATTTTGCCTTATGCTTGCTCTTAACAAGTTCTGACTCTTCTTTTTCCATTAAAAAAATGGTCTTTCTGAATACTTTGTGAAGCATTAGTAATTTTCCTAAAAAGTTGGGATGTACCCCAGGGCATGTCGTCCAAGTCTGACTATCTGTTACCTTCAGGTGCTCACATTACCCTCCCCATAATGGCAGCCACCTGAGAAAGTAACCTTTTGCTCCCTATTTACCCACTATTTTACTTTGGGGTTTTATAGTGTCTGACACAGTGCTCAGAGCTTCATCCACATTTAATGAATGAATTAATGAATTTGTACAAAAATGCATGATTGGAAGGACTGATGCTCATGCTGAAACTCCAATACTTTGGCCACCTAATGTGAAGAACTGACTCATTGGGAAAGACCCTGATGCTGGGAAAGATTGAAGGCAGGAGGAGAAGGGGACGACAGAGGATGAGATGGTTGGATGGCATCACTAACTCAATGGACTTGAGTTCAAGCAGGCTTCAGGAGTTGGTGATGGACAGGGAAGCCTGGCGCGCTGCAGTCCATGGGGCCACAAAGAGTCAGGTACGACTGAGTAACTGAACTGAACTGAAAAACCTTTCTCCTCTGGATGCCAAAGTGAAATTGAGATGCTTACAACATTGCAGAATGAAGAGTTACTGTCTCTTATCTGAACAGTACATTCAATACAGTAATGAGAAGTACTAAAGTACTGTTGTGAGTTCCCTCTCAGGCTCCACTGATGGGCAAGTGTCTCATCTAGACCTAGGCCAGTTCTTTTCTTTGTTATTCTAGGCACAGGAAGAACTTTCCTAGGTAGCCTGTGAAGCAGTGACAAGCTCACTTCTCACTACTGTGATAAAAAGTTTAATGTTTTAGTGTCCTGAGTTTTAAAACTTACAGAATCACAGTATCTAGCCTGGCCTCATATTTTTAAAATGTGCATACAGGGAATAAGGTAGTATTACCAGTTCCATAACTAGAAATAGAAACCCTTAATTTCACCTCTTGGTTCAGAATTCTTTCCTCTATAACATCTCCTTTCCTTAAATAGGAGTCCACTTGCTCAAATGTGTAATGAGGTCCTAAGAGGGAATATAAGGGAGAGAAGTTGTGAGGTATAAGACAATAGGGAGTGATGGTGAGTATGGCAAACTAGATTATATGCTCCATTTCAAGGACAACACCTACGTTTTAACTCTGGCTGGTGTTGCATGAGGGAGCATTGACAAACCTGCTTATCCTAAAAAAAGTGTAAAACCTGAATATTTATGTAAAAAATTTCAACCTTTACATTTTGACAAAACATTTTTTAAAACTTAAAGATATCATATAGACTGAGCAGAGCAGGTATTCAAAACTTGCCCAAGCAACTTCTGCTCTGTGCCTTCCAGTACACATGACCACAGAGCTAGGATAGAGATTTGCAAGTGTTGTCTCAAGTCATTTGACACTGCTCTGTGGTTCTCTATACCTATATCTGAAATAAACAATTTCCTGTTTAAAAGTATTTTTGTGTGAATTTAAAATTCTCTAAAGCTAACTCTCTCTTTCTTTGCCTTTGGTGATGTTTTATGAAGAGGAGAGAAAGTGATGCAGTTACATTTCTGTTTCTTAACAAGTAGAAGAGAGAGCAGTCATGAGCAGAATCTGTGGACACTGTCTGCTCGGATATGTGACCTTGGGCAAGTTACTTAATCTTCCCATGCCTTAGTTTCTTTGTGTTTCATAAGAGCTGACTCATTTGAAAATACCCTGATGTTGGGAAAGATTGAAGGCAGGAGGAGGAGGGGACGACAGAGGATGAGATGGTTAGATGGCATCACTGACTCAATGGACATGAGTTTGGGTAGTGGACAGGGAGGCCTTGTGTCCTGTGGTTCATGGGGTCACAAAGAGTTGGACACGACTGAGCGACCGAACTGACTGGCTGACTTCATAGGGTTGCTGCAAGGATTAATTGAGTTATATGTTAATTGCTTAGAATAGTGCCTAGGCACCCAGTAAGCACACAGCAATTTTTGGTGTTTTTAGGATTATTTTGCTAGTATTGCTAGTGAATTGTGCTTATCCTTGGATTTACTGCAAATCAGTTTTGTCCCTCATGTGGATTAGAGCTGAACCAAGGGTGGGTGTATGCACTACTCTTTATAACATGTAGGCAGATGAAGGTTAAAGAGTAACAATACATAATCCCTTCAGTTCAGTTCAGTCGCTCAGTCGTGTCTGACTCTTTGCAACCCCATGAACCGCAGCACGCCAGGCCTCCCTGTCTATCACCAACTCCTAGAGTTTACCCAAACTCATCTCCATCAAGTCGGTGATGCCATCCAGCCATCTCATCCTCTGTCATCCCCTTCTCCTCCTGCTCCCAATCCCTCCCAGCATCAGGGTCTTTTCCAATGAGTCAACTCTTCACATGAGGTGGCCAAAGTATTGGAGTTTCAGCCTCAGCATCAGTCCTTCCAATGAACACCCAGGACTGAGCTCCTTTAGGATGGACTGGTTGGATCTCCTTGCAGTCCAAGGGACTCTCAACAGTCTTCTCCAACACCACAGTTCAAAGAATCAATTCTTTGGCACTCAGCTTTCTTTATAGTCCAACTCTCACATCCATACGTGACCACTGGAAAAACCATAGCCTTGACAAGATGGACCTTTATTGGCCAATAATGTCTCTGCTTTTTAATATGCTGTCTAGGTTGGTCATAACTTTCCTTCCAAGGAGTAAGTGTCTTTTAATTTCATGGCTACAATCACCATCTGCAGTGATTGTGGAACCCTCCAAAAGAAATCTGACATTGTTTCCACTGTTTCCCCATCTATTTGCCATGAAGTGATGGGACCAGATGCCATGATCTTAGTTTTCTGAATGTTGAGCTTTAAGCCAACTTTTTCACTCTCCTCTTTCACTTTCGTCAACAGGCTTTTTAGTTCCTCTTCACTTTCTGCCATAAGGGTGGTGTCATCTGCGTGGCTGAGCTTATTGATATTTCTCCTGGCAATCTTGACTCCAGCTTGTGTTTCTTCCAGCCCAGCATTCCTCATGATGTACTCTGCTTATACATTAAATAAGCAGGGTGACAATATACAGCCTTGACGTACTCCTTTTCCTATTTGGAACCAACATAATCCCTAGGTCTTCTCATTTGGATAACCTTTCAGGGGGATCAGGAAGCCATCAGGCTATGTAGATACTGGCAAAAGAGAAGGGATAAAGCTGAGGGTCGAGACCATCCAGAGATGGCTGTACTGAGAGAGCCCAGCTGCTTTAAAACGGAGACCTCTTTAAAGATATTCTATTACCTATTTCTGATTTTCTCACAAATATATCTTTAAAAATGACCACCTCTCTTGCTCTAATAGGTTATTGGCTATTCATTGTTCTCAGAATTTCTATTAAAGCATTTTAATGTCTTTGCAGTCACTTTCTGATACCACCGCCTTTTATTAAACTTAACCTACTTCATTGAATTTATTTATTATCTTGGTCATTATTTTTTAACATTATTTTCCCACTTTTATTAATAAATAATTGATGTGCATCACTTCTGTAACTTTAAGGTGTACAGCATGATGGTTTGATTTTACATATATTGTGAGATAACCACAACATGAACAGTTGGTTTAGCTAACCATCTGTTCTTCTCATACAGACATAGTGTTAAGAAAAAGGAAGGAAAATTCTTCTTTATAATGAGGTCTTTTAGGATTTACTCTTTTAACAACTTTTTTATATACCATACAGCAGCGTTAGCTATAGTGATCACATTATACTTAGTAGCCTCAGTTTGTATTAAAACTGGAAATCTGTACGTGTTGACTACGTTGGAGCATTTATTTTCTAACTGGTTGAACAAGCTGGAATCTCTTGCTCAGGTAGAGGAACAAGCTCATTTTATGTGGAGAAAGGGTGTCCAGAAAGAAATCATGTGATAGATCTCTTGTGTTTCTTAACAGTGCAGACAGCTGGAGTATGATAGGAGCAGTGCAAGATCTGACCTCATAAACATCACAGAACCATACTCTGGCGCTTTCAACCAATAGTTTGCCTTTCACTTGAGCCCACCTTGCCATGTGCAGAAACCTTCCAAGAAAAGAAGATGATAGCATCTCTCCAGGTGGCAGACAAGTATCATAAGAAAGGAATGTGGAGACTCTGGTGGGTTGTGGCCATGATGTGGAGATCACTGCAGTTTCTCTTTGAGCTGTCAGAGTTCACAGCAAATGTGCATGGAGGGAGCTCCTCCTCCTTAAGAAAGGCTCTTTCTTCAGGTGTTATTCTCTGACCCCTTTCTTTGTGTGGATCATCAACTCTTTCGTTAATCTTTTTTTTTTTTTTTCTTCCCAGGGGGAGGGCTCTATGGACAGTGATGTCAGGGATATATTTTTTGGGCCTGCCCTACAGAACTTTCTACCTCCCATGCTGACATTTATGAGACAGAAAGAAGATAACCCAGAGTCCATAAAAATTGGTGTGGATGCCTGAAGGGATATGATCATTTTCTGAGTCTGGGTAAAGCTCGACAGGGTGATTGTGGCAGGCATCCATGGATGGTCCTCTCTCTCTGTCCTAGTGAATCATTGGATGGTGAGTTATGAGTGAGATAAGGCATGGCCAGACAAGAAAAGGGCTTGCCTGATGACTCTGCTGGGTTACTTCCAGTGAACATGTATACCATCTTATTCCTCTTGGACAGGCCTTTCCCTGGCTGTAAAGGGCTTAGTGGGGCACAGTGTCTGATTTATCCACCTCTCTGTTCAACAGCACCAAAGATCCTATCACCCCTTTATGCTTGGGATCAAGTGATTTCTTTAGAGTTTTGGGCTTTTATCCAAGAGTTCAATTGTCCTTTTCAATGTCATCTATGATTAGTAGGAAACTGAACTTTATTTCTCTATTTTGATTTGCTTTTTCTTGAACTGTGATTTCCCCATCTTGGTTGAAGCAGGAATGATTTGCCTATTATACTCTTTCCCTGTCTGGAAATTGTATCAAGATTGGAGACATCATGGGCTGTCTCTAGAGCTATTCACTGCATAATGCCTTCTTGATAGGCCAATTACAGTGAACAAAGCATTTTAGGTGACATCTAACTAGAGACTTGTAAACTATAATTGTCAGTTTGATTTCTGTTCTATCATTTAGTACTGTGTTTTCTCTGCTTTAGTTACAACCCTCCATGTGGTTTTTAATCCATCCCAGGTGCTGAACTTTAAAAATGTATTTGTGTGGTCAGCACGTTATACCAGAATAGCCTCTCTTAATCTGGCGTGAGTTTGGGGTTTGGTTTACATGTGTTTGTACCAGTTCTTGTTTCCAAAATTCAAAGCCCTTTTCATTTTTATGGATACTGCTGAGGGAGCTATTCACATCCCAGTATTTACATTATTAATCCACACTCCATATCATGGCTTCTAGCATCTCCAACTGTAGACGAAAAAGTCTTGGTAGCAGTGCCTTCTATTTGAAGTTGTGATAAGAACTGACTTTTGTGTTTACTGATGATAAAGGAATTTTTTAAATGTCCATTTACTGATGCAGTGTTGGAAATCTTTTATAAGTTGAAAAGAAAATACCACACCATTGACATCTTGGCCTCTGTCTCTGCAAAATCTTTACCTTATGCCTTAAAGGGTGGTATCAGCATCCAACAGATCTCCCTGCAATGCTAGAAATGCTCTATTCGGTGCCATCCAATATGGTAGTCACTAGCTAGCTACATGTGGCTGTTGAGCATTTGAAAGATACTCAGAGATTAAAGTTTTCATTTCATTTTATAATTTAAATTTGAATAGCCACATGTGTCTAATAGCTCCCTTATTGGGCAATTTGTAGTATATGTGAACTGAAGGTTGATTATTGAGACTAAGCTTGTGAATTATTCTTTTGTTGTTGTTTTTTTCCCTTGTGTTTAAATCTGCCTTGAAAAATCAATAATATTGATGCTAATGATAGTTTTGACTCCTTATTCTGTGCTATGTGTTATTTGAGCTTTGTGTTTTCACATGCATTACCTCATTTAATCTTTACCTCCAACTGTAAGGGAGCTATCAATACTGTCTTGTCTTTGTTTTTGAAAGAGAGACCAAGAAAAGAGAAACCACTTGTTCAAGGTCACACTGGAAACAGGAGTTGTAGCCCAAGGCCAATTGATCCCATGAGGGTACTCTTCTGTCTCTCTTCCAGACATTAAACTGTTAGTGCTTTTCCCATGTTTATGGATTGTCTAAATGAGAGTGGAATTAATTCCCTAGGGCCATCATAAAAAATACCACAAATTGGGTGGTTTAGGATGACACATATTTATTGTCTCACAGTTCTGGAGGCCAGAGCACAGTGCTGTACTCCCTCGGAAACCTGTAGGGAAGAACCCCTCCCTGTATCTTCCTGGCGTCTAACAGTTTGCTGACAATCTCTGGCATCCTACCTTGTAAATGAGTGACCTCCTTACGACATGGTGGGCTCCCTTTGTGTTTCCATTCACATGGCTTCCTTCTTAGAAGGACACTAGTCTTACTGCTTTGCAGGCCCACCCTACCCCAGTGTGACCTCACCTTGACTAATTATATCTGCAAAGATTCTATTTCCAAAGAAGGTCACCTTCTGAGAGCCTAGGGTTTAGGACCTCAACATATCTTTTTGGGGGACAGAATTCAACCCATAGCAAGAACCTATCTTATTTTACTAGAATGGGGACTTTTCTGTATTATTTGATAATTTTAGACTGAAAGTTTTCTGGGAGCAAATTATCATAATGGGAAGAGCACTACAGTGGGAATCAGAAGGCCTGGGTTTGAATTCTGGGAACCGTTTAGTCTAACCTCCATTCCTTGGTTCTCTGTCTGTAAAACATGTGTGGCATGAATAGTGGTCTGGTGATCCATCTCTCTCTTCTTCCTCTGGCGGAGCTTGCTAAGCAGTGGAAAGCATGCAGACTTTCTCACCTGGCAGAGCCTGCCAGTTAATGGTGATGGCTCTTTGTCCCATACCTCTCATCCCCATGCAGGTGTCAGGACATCGCCCTTCCTACAGGTTCAGATGAAGACAGGGGAAGGTGGTGGCAGAAGAGGGCATGACTTTGCACTCACATTGGTTTTCTGGACCCCTGAGGACACGTTGGTATTGCACAACGGGTGGTCCTGGTGGAAGAGAAGGAAGCATATGGGGGGGGCGGGGGCACCACCACATGCCCTGATGCTGTGGAGAGAAGGCTGAGCAGCAGGATGCCTGCTTGGGATCTAGCTCTGTGGTCTCCAGCTGTGTGACCACTGGGGACAGATTTCCTCTCTGCATTCCAATCCTTTCTCCTACTGTGAGTGCAGGATTAGATTCCATGTTCACTGAACCTTCCTTTTCCCCTAGATTTATTGACTGATGCAGACTTCAGCGAAAGACCAGTGAGGTCTTTTTAAAAAGTTTGTTTAATCCGCAATCATTTCCTCTTTTTGCAGACTTGGATGTTTCTTTGGAATCATGGAAGCAAAGTTTGACTTTTCCTTATGCCACATTCAACAGCTTGCTACTGATATCTCCTCAGAAGGTAAGGAAGTTGTGTTGTGTGCATACTGCTCATACTTCACATATTTAAAGGCTGAATCCTTAAATCTTTTATGCTGCTGATGTCTAAAAAATCTGGTGGTAATTCTTCTGAATATCTCTTACTCAGTGTCCTTCCAGTACATAGTGTTGTATATTCTTCTTTTGATTCTCCATGGCTTGCAGTGAAGTTCAAGATCTGAGCACAGATAGGATTGTAAAATGTTTTCTAAGTCATGTTAGTTGACTTTATCCTAAGGGCACTGGCATGTAATGGAAATGTTTTAAGCTGGGGAATGATATGGTCAGATTAGGAAAACCAACAGGAGAAGACACACATGGCAAGGGAAGAGGAGAGGGGTTTGATAGTACATCATCAACAGGCTCTTTCATCTTCTTTGCTTTCTACCATAAGGGTGACAATATGCAGCCTTGACATACTCCCTTCCCAATTTGGAACCAGTCTGTTGTTCCATGTCCATTTCTAACTGTTCGTTCTTGACTTGCATAGAGATTTCTCAGGAGGCAGGTCAGGTGGTCTAGTATTCCCATCTCTTGCAGAATTTCCCACAGTTTGTTGTGATCTGCACAGTCAAAGGCTTTGGTGTAGTCCATAAACCAGAAGTAGATGTTTTTCTGGAACTCTCATGCTTTCTCGATAATCCAACAGTGGTTTCAGTGGGCAGTAAATGTATCAGCCATGGGATAGCACCAGCAGTTAAATACTTGATGATGATGATGACATTCTGATAGATATTTCATTAAGAGCACAAGTTTGATTCTCTTTATCCCTCACACCCACCTTCCCACCCAGAAACAAGTAGCAATTAATACCACAAATACCCTAAGTATTATGTTTGCTAAGTAACAGAACACTAAGGAAAAAATAGAAGCCAGCATTCATTGAGTGATGGCTGTGATGATGATGATGGGGTTCCTATGAGGGAGGAAGAAATGGCAGTTAATGTACTGGAAGAGTTTTCAGGGCTTGTCCTGCTATGTAGAACAAGTAGGATTTGAGAGGTAGAGAAAGTAGTTGGAATGGAGGAAGTGGCGAGTTCCAAAAACATAAGCAGTGTGCCTAAGACATTACAATGTCATCTGTGACCACTGGGGAATTATATGTGGTGAGGCCAGTAGAAAGAGCTGAGATGGACATGAGGATCCTTGTGAGGGGAGTGTCTCACAAGTATATAGTTGTCTTCAATTAGATGCTATGATTTTCCTTCACTCTATTCCTAGTTTCTTCCTGATGCTCTCTCTCTGCTCCTCCCACTTTCAACACATCAGATTCCAAAGACAGGAAAATAGTCACATTTTTGTGATCTGTTGGTCTGATGCGCAGTGAACAACGGAAGCCTTTCCTTCCACTCCTCCAGACCTACTCTATAATTTTTGTACGTTTTGTAATAAAATTATGGGAAAAGGCATTGGAACAAAAATATCTTTGTGTTTTTTTGACGCTTTCATCAGATCTTCTTGTTACTCTCTAATAGCTGACATGGTTGGGTCAGCTTTAACTGGGCCTCTATTTTTCTCATCTATTTTAGGAAAATAGGTTTGTGAGGAGACTTCTGATTTGTCTTTTCATCTGTTGTTTTTCAAATTTTCAAAGAGTGAGCAAATGTCATTGGACTTTGTTCCCCTTTCCTTTTGTGAGTGAAATGTCCTTTTTTGTCTCTATGGAAACCCTCTGGAAGTGCTGCCAGTATTTCTGGCAGAAGCCACTGATGCTTTATGTTTGAATTATTGCTTCCTGCTGGAAATCTGAGCCATTATCATTTGATTGCAAATTCTCTGAGAGTATATTCTGTGTTTCTTCTAAAAGCCAAGTTTCTCATGGAACCATAAGAAGAAGGCAAAGATACAAAACTCATGGTGAAACTTAAGGTGAGGGATGGTTCCCAGGATGTCTTCACCAGAGGGTAAAGCTCCATGATGAGTCTGAAGAAGTTCAAAGTGGGAACAGCACCCCAGATTGAACGTGGTGGCTGCCAGCATTGCATGTCATGGGCAGATCTTTCTGTGTGTGATTAGGAGCTCAAATGAAGGCTCTAGGGGAGTGGATTGGTACATTCATCATGGGAATTGAGCTTCTCATGCTTTCTTTATGCATGCAGGAATACATTAAACTAAAAATCAATCCATCATGGCCCCTCCAAGGTGCAGACACCTTGCCTGGAAAATGAATAGGGAAGGAAAGGAATTACATCAGGTGGTAAAGCTTATTGCTCTCAGACCAACCGAATTAATGAGTGCTTAGAAGAGGTCTGGCAGCCAAGTGGATTGTTGGCTTGTTGGTATCACACTAGTGGTTGGGGAATTTGAGATAGTGGGAAAAGTGGGAGAGGACTGCGACATTATAGGCTGAGAGAGAGCAGACTGTATCAGAAGCCCATGAGAGCAGAGAGCTTAGATGTCATTTAAAAAAATGACCTGACTAGCCACAAAGATTGATGATAAGAAAAGAAAGAAAAGGGAAAGAACTTTTGAAAGAGTTTTTGCCTCAATCAGGTGGTAATTTATTTACTGTTTAATATAATGAGAGATACACATGAGATTCTGGGTTAGAAAGGGGGATTTCAGATATGACCATCAACGGAACCTTAAAATAGAGTTTCCCAAATCTGTTGGCCAAACAGGCATGACAGCTTAACAGGGTGTGCCTAAGCAGGGATTAGCCTACCGTGTTATAGGGGCACCAACATCTGGTAGCTGTCACTGCACATAGACCTGGAGATAGAACTTGGAAGATTTGAAGCCAAATGAAACAAAGTGTAGTCTCAAAGACATGAGGAGGAAAATCTCTGGGCCACCTTGTTTAGTAGATTTCCATCGAAATAGTATCTCTCATTTATTGAGATTTAACCATGAATAAATCTATTATTTGAATTAATCCTTGCAACAAATTATGAGTTAGACCAAACTGTTGTATCCATTTTACAGATGGATAGATTAGGGCTCACAGATGTTAAGTGATACAACCAGAACACAAAGGTAGGGTAGGGGGTTGAGTTGTTGTTTAGTCACTAAGTCGTGTCTGACTCTTTTGCAACCCCATGGACTGTGGCCCACTAGGCTCCCCTGTCTGTGGATTTCCCAGGCAAGAATACTGGAGTGGGTTGCCAATTCCTTTTCCAGGGGATCTTCTCAATGCAGAGATCGAACCCATGTCTCCTGCACTGCAGGCAGATTCTTTACCATCTGAGCCACAAGGGAAGCTTGAGAGTTTACTCAAAGTTGAAGCTCTTAGCTGCTTTCCTCATCAGGGATTGTACATGGGACTCACGAGGCATTGCATATGTGCATGAAGCCCAAGGTAAATGTGTCCTGCTTCAGACAGGGGTTAAAAGGCAAAAGTATGTGTTGAAAACCATTCTGTTTCTTATACACTTTCTTGCCTCTATTACCTTATTTTCTTGGCCTGATATTTTTGGTTTTATTTCCTTTCTCCCTTCCTGTATTTGTACCCATCTCTTAGACTGCAGCTTTGATCTGCCCTTTCATTCTGCTTTGCTTTTGTTTATGTCCAAACAGTCAACAAAGAATAGTGGTTGAAGGTGTGACTTCTGATGCTGGGTAGCCTGGGTTCAGATCTTAAGTTTTGCTGCTTGATTAGCTATCATGGCCCTTTGTGCTCCTGTTTCCCCATCAGTTCTGGCTGTCTATGGCTGTTTAACAACCCACCCCACAACTTAAGAGTTTTAAAATAATCATAACCACTTGGTTGCTCACATGTTGGCCAGGACTCGACTTGGATGGCTCTCCTCTGCTCCATATGGTGCTGGCTTGCAGGGAGGCAGGGGTTTGACTGGAGCTTGAAGGGCCGCAGTGGTCTCATTCACATGCCCAGGCCTGCAGGGGTAGGGATGGGTGGAACAGGAACAGCCCAGGGTTGACTGACTCTCTCCCTCTGGTCTCTCATCATTCAACAGTCTAGTCCAAACTTTTTAACATGGTGGCTGGATCTCAAGAGAGCAAATACAGAACCTGCCAAGTCCCTTACAGTTTTGGTCCAAAAATACATTGGCTGCATTTTATGGCCAAAGAGAGTCATGAGGTCACCCTAGTTTTAAGAGAAGGTGAAATATGCTCTATGTCTTGGTGGGAGGAACAGCATAGTTGAAATTGGGGGGGAGGGAGCATTTTTGCAGATCATCTACCATGGAGAGGTGAGTGGGTTGTTGAGGTAGTTGGTTCATATTGTCCTGACCACAACTTCTTGAGTTATCAGGAGAAAAATATCATAAAGTGCAGACTCTTGGATTCTGTTTTGAGATGAAATGCACACCTGTGCAAATTTGGAGCAGGAAAAGAATTCACTGGCACTAAATCCTCATTAGAAACCAAATGAATCTGCTAATGTAAAAAATTAAAACATCTACCATTCAGCTGACATTTTTGTTTCCTACAAAAGTAGAGTCATGCTGAGCTTTTCCAGATAGTTCATTAATTATGATACTCTAAATAGTCATCTAAATTATAATTTGAATTTCAGCAGGGTTTTAAAGAATTATTGTTAGAGGAACAGAAATGAAATAAGGCCAACTTCCTTAATAAATCAGGAATTCATAAGTTCTTGAAAGTAGCTAATTGAAGACATTGTGAAATATTTACTATCTACTGTTTTAACAATGCCTGTATCACTGCATGTTGCATTTGTCATAAATAGGTAGACCCAGTCAGCAAAGGTATACCCATGACCATGATTGCTGAGATGTATCACAGCTTCTGAAGAGGAACCCATGAGATATATAGTCATCCAAGGCAGAAACAGACAGGAGCCTTGGCAAATCCAGTAAGCTAAATATCTTGAATCTCACATCTTGTTGTCAACATGAAGAGATTGATTTTTTTTCCCCTTTCATGTGGAATCCTGAGATGCTCTTTTCTGAAGTCTTCCATGCCCCTTTTATAGACACAGAACTAAGCACTAGGTTCTCAAGGTCATCTCCATGGAGAACCATCATCTGCCCATCAGCTTATATGAGTTCAAGCACACACAAGAAGTGAGACCCCTGTTGCTTCACTTATCAACAGGCAGTGAATGAAGTTAGTCTGAATGTGATTCAAGTATCATTGTATAGTCTTTTCCTGAATGTACATTTATGCTCATGTGTCTTAGAACATTAGTTCCATGAGAACAAGGATTAATTGTTTTAATTGATTCAGCAAAAGTTTATATGTAAATATAGCATACACACATAATAACTTATACAAATTAGACATTCATCCATAGTCAACAAATATTTATGAAGCACCCTCTATGTGCCACACACTTTTCTACTCTTTGGATATAAAAGAGAATGAGACTGATGTAATTCTTGACCTCTAGGATTTTTATCTAAGGTGGGATGGTAAATATTTAATAAATAATTGTAAATAATTAAATAAATAATTTTAAGAGTCCATACTATCACAGAGGGAAAGTTCAGAGTGATATAGAGTATATATTAGGGAATCCAACTTGGTCTAGAGAGTAAGAGAGTCCTCCCTGAAGGAAGCCCATGTTTAAATTCAGTCAATCAAAGGACAGTTATTGAGTATTTCCTACAATCTGGGTACCTTCCCAGGAATTGGGGATATCAAAAGGAACATGATAACACTAGGGAATACTTAGATGAATGTAGTGGGGAAGAATATCTCACACAAAGGAAATAGCATGGGTAGTGACCTGAAGAGAGCCTGGAATATTCCAGGAATTGAGGGAAGTCAGCACAACTGAAGCTGAAAAATAGTGGGAACACTGGATACAGCTCATACCAGGTCTTACCAGTCTTTGGAGGCCTTGTTGAGGTTTTGGGTCCTTGTCCTGCAAGCAGTGGGAAATCTTTGAGTGTATAAGCCAAGGAAAGCAATTCATTCACTTATTTTCATCCAACAGATGACTTTTGAGCCTTTTTAATTGGCAATCATTGGCCAGGTCTTAGGTATAGAGCAGCAAATAGGACAAATGTGTCTGAGCCTGCTAATTGCATTCTGGTATTAGTTTTTCCTATCTTCTTTAATAATAAAATCCCTGTTTTTTGTCTAAACCAGTTCAGAAACAAAGATTACATTTACTAGCCTCCCTTGCAGAAAATATGACCATGTGATTTAGTATAGGCCAGTGAGATGTAAGCAGAAGTATATTTAAGGGAAGAAGGGCTTTGCTTCTTTTCACCTAGTCTTGCTACTCATTGGAAAACAGAAACCATGATTGAACTTTGAGGTAAAAGTTCTTTGAAGGCAAATTTAAAAGTTTGAAAGAACCTGAGCCCCTTGAGGGTCTTGGAGACTTCTTATCAGCCCTAGACTTCTTACTTCTGATCTACTTCAACGTGAAAGAAAAATGAGTTCTTATCTGGTTGATGAATTTCCATGAACAGCAGAGCAAACCCATCTTAATTGGAACAGTAGTTAAGGCTCCAGTTCTCATGGAGTTTATACTCTGTTGTAGGGAAATAAGTCAGCAAAAAACTGGAAGGGAAAGTCATTTGGAGAGAAGCACTGGGAAGACGAATGTTGCATGGCTACTTTAGATTAATGGTTGAAGATCTCTTTGAAGAGCTGTGAGTTAAGCTGTGGCAGTGACAGATGTTATGAAAGATTGCTGGCAGAAGTGCGGTGTGGCAAATCAGCTTTAAGAGGAGACATTCTCCTCTTCTTTGAACAATGCAAAAGGATATGATTTATGGGAGTTGTCTAACATCAGTCCCTATATACTTGGATTAAACTGTGCACGACATCCTCTAACATACAAATGTCGTCCTCTCACATGATGGATACCTCAAACAGAAGTCCAAAGAAACATCAGCTCATTAGGTCTGGACACCTGTCCTCATAACAGTTACCAAAGTGTTGTTCTCATTTCCCAGCCATAGGGACAGGCTGCCTTGGGTTTGAATCAGTGATGAAATATGAGTGTGTTTGCATTATGTTGAATGATAGACCTGTGGCTCACACTACCAATCTCCATTCGCAAATCCCATATTTTAAATGAATTCAGTGATTTACCCCATGTTGAAGCTGATGAACCTTTTGGAAAGCATCTAATAGGTACACGAGAAGAGAAAGCAGTGATCTGTGAGGCCTCCTCTTTACAGAGAGATTGCATTTCACCTACCAGTGAGGATACTCTTTCCTCAACACTCCGAAATTAAGACTTTTGTTCTTGGACCAGAGGTCACGATTAGACGTTGACATGTACACTTCCCCTCTCCTGACTTGGTTTTCACCTTTTCCCAGAATCAGAGTGTCATTTTGCCTCATTCACTGGGAATGACAGACTAAGATACTCTTTTAAGCTGTTGGGGAATGGATGTGGCAGAAGCAGTCTTGTCCTGTGGACACAGTGAAATCAAATACTTTACTACAGTCTTCACCAAGATAGCAGGGAGTGGAAGAAGGACTTCTTCTTACAGAAGAAGAATTTGGAAGGAGAGTTTAGATACCTGCTATGACTGTGGTCCTTGTCCACAACATTTGATTTGTTTAGCGACCATGGGAAAACTACCACACTTCTCCCCTATTGGGTTTGCCCCTTTCTATCAAGGTTAATATCATTTGCTGACATTTATTAGGGGGCCTTAGGAGGTTACCTGGGCGATAAGAAGAACACCTGAACTTTATGGGAGAATGGTTTGTGTTCTAGATAAGAAATTTTTTGATCTATGAGAAGAGATTTGGCCTAGGAGTCATAAAACTCTGGTTTTAATTCTAAGCTTCTGCCAATTCTAAGAGAGTTCCACAGAAACATGTATTCCTGCTTTATTGACTATACCAAAGACTTTGACTGTGTGGATCACAACAAACTGTGGGAAATTCTGCAAGAGATGGAAATACCAGACCACCTGACCTGCCTCTTGAGAAATCTGTATGCAAGTCAGGAAGCAACAGTTAGAACTAGACATGTAACAACAGACTCGTTCCAACTAGGAAAAGGAGTACATTAAGGCTGTATATTGTCACCCTGCTCTTTAACTTATATGCAGAGTACATCGTGAGAAACGCTGGGCTGGATGAAGCACAAGCTGGAATCAAGATTGCCAAGAGAAATAACAATAACCTCAGATATGCAGAGGACACCACCCTTATGGCAGAAAGTGAAGAAGAACCAAAGAGCCTCTTGATGAAAGTGAAAGAGAAGAGTGAAAAAGTTGGCTTGAAGCTAAACATTCAGACAACAAAGATCATGGCATATTTGCCATGAACTGGATTCTAAGCTCTTCCTTTGATTGACTCACCTAGTGAGTTTTAGCCATGCTGCTAATGATCCCAGCCCATTCCTAGTTCTCAGGAACTCTGAGGATAGGGTATCATGATGTGTATTGTCCTTGAGCTATGCGGAGGCTGAAACTCTGAAAAATTATAAACATGGAAGTCAGTCAATGATTATATTAACTTACTAATTATGGCTTCTAATCTGAGAGAAGATATCAAACATCGGGTAAATGATTAGGCGTGGGCTGCAGAGTTAGATAAGTCCATGATGAAGGACCAGCTCTGCCACTTTTACTTGTGTGGCTTTGAAAAAGTGCCTTACCTCTCTGGGGCTCAGTTTCTTTATCACAGAAGCATAAAATAACACCTGCCTCTGAAATACAATGGTGGTTACATAAGTCTGCCTAACACCGTACCTGGCATTTAGTAACAGTCAGTAAAAGGAAGCTTTTAATTTATTTAAATTATTATTCAATTCAGTTCAGTTCAGTCGCTCAATCGTGTCCAACTCTTTGCGACCCCATGGACTGCCGCATGCCAGGCCTCCCTTTCCATCACCAATGTCCAGAGTTTATTCAAACCCATGTCCATTGAGTCAGTGATGCCGTCCAACCATCTCATCCTCTGTCATCCCCTTCTCCTCCTGCCTTCAATCTTTCCCAGCATCAGGGTCTTCTCCAATGAGTCAGCTCTTCGCATCAGGTGGCCAAAGTATTGGAGTTTCAGCTTCAACATCAGTCCTTCCAATGAACACCCAGGACTGATCTCCTTTAGGATGGACTAGTTGGATCTCCTTGCAGCCCAAGGTACTCTCAAGAGTCTTCTCCAACACCACAGTTCAAAAGAATCAATTCTTCAGTGCTCAGCTTTCTTTATAGTCTAGCTCTCACATCCATACTTGACTACTGAAAAAACCATAGCCTTGACTAGATGGACCTTTGTTGGTGAAGTAATGTCTCTGCTTTTTAATATGCTATCTAGGTTGGTCATAACTTTTCTCCAAAGGAGTAAGCATCTTTTAAATTCATGGCTGCAGCCACCATCTGCAGTGATTTTGGAGCCCCCCATAATAAAGTCTGTTCCTGTTTCCACTGTTTCCCCATCTATTTGCCATGAAGTGATGGTACCGGATGTCATGATCTTTGTTTTCTGAGTGTTGAGCTTTAAGCCAACTTTTTCACTCTCCATTTTCACTTTCATCAGGAAGCTCTTTAGTTCTTCTTCACTTTCTGCCGTAAGGGTGGTGTCATCTGCGTATCTGAAGTTATTGATATTTCTCCTGGCAATATTGATTCCAGCTTGTGCTTCACCCAGCCCATTAATAATGCATAGCTAATAGTAATTTGCACTTTGAAACACCCTAAATGACCTTTCTTGGAAGTCCCAGTGAGAGGAGACTTAAGAGAACATTCTGTATACCAACAATGCAGAGAAGGCAAGAAATTATAAATGGCACTGTCATATGGAAATGTGTAAGTATGGAAATGCTTGAGAAATCCTTAATATGAGAAAAGTTAACTGCTGGTAATTTCTTGGATAGCTTCTAGAAACCTTATATAACAGACTGTATTTATTGCCTTTGCTCCCATACCCACCAAAAAGAAAGCAAGCAAATAAACACAAACCAGCTCATTCCTTTTCAGTAGAACTCCCTTCCTCCTCTGTCCCCAGATATTCCTCCAAGGAATAGAACCTTCTCTTTAGCCAAAAGATTAATCCAGAGTCAATCAAGAATTTTCCTTCTGAATTAGTTGTTTTAGGTGTGATCATGAAACCCAGCTCTGGCCAATGAAAAATGAGAGCTTGGCTCGGGACTTTTCAGAAAGAACTTTCCCAGAAGAAATTTCTGTCTCAGTCAAGTTCAGGAAGAGGTGGTCTCTTTTCTGCTAGACATTGTTTCATCCACATGTGAAGCCTGGAACTGTGTGGCAGCCATTTTGTGACCATGAGGAGAGCTAATCCAGAGTAGAGCTTCTGTGTTGAGGACGGTAGAGTCTAAAACTAGAGAAAGAGATTTTTCTAATGCACACCCTGAGTGATTCTTTTGAAATCTTCATATGAAACTTGTGTCCTAATGTCACACACGTGTACCTGTCCACTCTTCTGACATTGTAAGTATAGCACTTGAGTTATGCTACTACTCTTAGCTATTGCCTGCTTGAGGACAATCATGGAAGTCATAGAAACTATCTATTCTTTACAGGAGGCAAATTACTGAAGGGACAGAAGGGTATTTTCTTGTAGATTATTGGTGGAATAGAAAGAACAAAGTATTTGTAGCCTGAATACCTTGACAATGTTTATAGAATAATGTGATACAGAAGATATATATGTACCTACAGAAGATGTATATATACCTACACACACACACACACACACACATATATGGATACGCACACATATTATAAGTAAACGTCACTGATATCTTTAGCAAGTACAAAATCTCATTACATATCTATAGCTAAGCAGGAAGCATACTATTGATATACTGGAGTGCTTTGTGTTTTTTGGTTTTATCCCTGTGATTTGTCATTGTTTAGTCACTGTTGTTTCCTGCTCTTTTGTGATCCCATGGACTGTAACCCACCAGACTCCTGTGTCCATGGGATTTCTCAAGCAAGAATACTGGAGTGGGTTGCCATTTCCTTCTACAGAAGATCTTCCTGGACCAAGGTATCAAACTTGCGTCCCCTGCTTTGGCAGGCAGATTCTTTACTGCTGAGTCACCAGAAAAACCTATCTCTGTGATTTACCATAAGAGAAATTCCAACTGATTTTTATTCCAAGATAACTTAGGAAGACTCAGTGATAATAATTCATCCTTCTTTCTCCTGGTAATATTAAGACTAATAAAACATAATACTTCTCTACTTGGGCTCTAAAATCTGCAGATGGTGACTGCAGCCATGAAATTAGAAGACAGTTGCTTCTTGAAAGCTATGACAAACCTAACAGTGTATTAAAAAGTGAAGACATCACTTTGCAACAAAGGTTCATGTAGTCAAGGCTGTGGTCTTACCAGTAGTCATATGTGGATGTGAGAGTTGGGCCGTAGAGAAGCAGAGGGCCGAAGAATTTATGGTTTTGAACTGTGGTTCTGGATGAGACTCTTAAGAGTCCTTTGCACAGCAAGGAGTTCAACCAGTCAATCCTAAAGGAAATCAGCCCTGAATACTCATTGGAAGAACTGGTGCTGAAGCTGAATTTCCAATACTTTGGCCCCCTGATGTGAAGAGTCGACTCTTTGGAAAAGAACCTGATGCTGGGATAGATTGACGGCAGAAGGAGAAGGGGACAACAGAGGATGAAGTGGCTGGATGGCATCACCGATTCAATGGACATGAACTTGGGCAAACTCCAGGAGATGGTGAGTGACAGGGAGGCCTGGTGTGCTGCAATCCATGGGGTTGGAATCACACATGACTTGCTGACTGAACAGCAACAACAAAAAACAGTATTAATAGAATTTCCTCACCAAGTTGCAGAATAGGTGAGAGTATTTTCATCATGTCTAGTCCCCTATTTCTTAGTAAGATATACAAAGAAGTTCAAAATACTTTACCTTTAGTAAAAGAGAGTTCCATATAGAAAACCAAGAATGATGCTGTCCATTTTTGGACACTAGCAAGCTGCTTTCCAGACTCAAATAAAACCAGGTAGATGTCTTTTGAAGTTTCAGAGACCCAAGTCAAGGGCAATAGAGAAAATCTATTTGTTTCTGCCTAAAAGACAAACCTCAGAATGTCTTTGGATAGACTATCTTCTCCCTCAGTTTGTGTTGTTTCCTTCTGTTGGTACTATCTTTTGCAAGGCTATGGAATGAGACAAGTTTCTAAGCTTTGTTCATTAACGTTGTAATGTTAGAGAACTGTACTTTGGGACAGAGTTGAAAAAAGCTTAAGGTGTGTGGTTCTAAATTCTCTTCAATGGCTATGACACTGTGAGCTTAAGGAAGCCATAATGTCAGGAAGAGATGATCAAACAAACCATTTAATGTTGGAGAAACATGTAAGTTTCAATAAAATCACTTCCCTTCAGGGGTTATGTGGAAATTACAGGTACAGTTTTGGTTGTTCCAAGGATCGGGAGTATTTGTAGCTTTTGTGCTCCTCTGCACAGATGAAATCTTCTGACTCTTTTATTTATGATTTTCAGTGCACAAACATGCAAATATTGTAATGCATAGCATATAAAGATAAGTGGCTTTTCCCCCTCTAGATTACAAGCAGGGAATATTTATCTATCTTTTATTTAAATGATACATTGGTATGTTATCTGTGACTTTTATTTCCAAAGACAGGTGTGGCAAAATGAATAGCTGTTAACCACTGTTTTATACAGAAGAAAACTTCCCCGTGGTTCAGCAGAAGTTTTCAGCTTTATAACTGGTTGATTCAGGGTTGTATAGAGAAAACCTGTCTCCTTGCAGAAACCAAGAATACATTTCATCAGCTCCAACACCTTGCAGCTCCCAAAGTGTTTGAAGACAAGAAAATTCATTCACTGGAAAATAATTTAGTAATGAGTCAGCGGAGAGCTATGATGTTAGAAGAATAATTTAGAGGACAATTTTGTATGTTTCTGGGTAATTAACTTATCTGTTTCATGATTTACGGTACTGACTATAAATGTGTATTTACTGCATGTGACTGTTTCTCCCTCCTCCCAGGTTATTTTTGTATAGGAGGTTTATTTCTTTAGTTGTGTTTCTTGGTTACAAGTTCTTAAAAGAACTGAAATCTGCATGAGTATTTAATGTGGAATGTTGAGCTAGTTTTAATCAGCAAAGTGCACTGTAGTAAAAATTGCCACTGAAGTCTTTTTTGTATGGTTACAAAATACTGTCCATTCTGTGCATAGATTTACAGCTCACTTCTTATAGGACTTCAGTCCTGGGATTATGAGACTCTCTTGTGCAGTTTTAATGAGCAAAATAAAAATTGGAGTTACACCAGAGCTGACATAATAAGGTGGGATTGGTCCTTTTGGTCTGATGTGACAAGCCGTAAAACACTGTGTACATGATGAGATGGGGACAAGTCTATTCCTCTGGCTTTTTAAAGCCCCAACTTTGAGTCAAAATGTAAATGGCTTCAGTTCAGTTCAGTTCAGTCACTCAGTTGTGTCTGACTCTTTGCAACCCCATGAACTGCAGCACACCAGGCCTCCCTGTCCATCACCAACTCCCGGAATCCATCCAAACCCATGTCCATTGAGTTGGTGATGCCATCCAACCATCTCATCCTCTGTCATCCCCTTCTCCTCCTGCCCTCAATCTTTCCCAGCATCAGGGTCTTTTCAAATGAGTCAGCTCTCCACATCAGGTGGCCAAAGTATTAGAGTTTCAGCTTCAACATCAGTCCCACCAATGAACACCCAGGACTGATCTCCTTTAAGATGGACTGGTTCAATCTCCTTGCAGTCCAAGGGACTCTCATTTACCCTTACTCTAGTGCAAATTACTTATAAAATTAACCTGGAAACTGAAACACAACGAATGAACCATGTTGCAGGCGACTTGATGTTAAAGTGAGTGTCCAGGGTCTATTTCTTAAAGTCAGGGTAACCTGAAAAAAAAATGGACCAACATCTTTGGTTAAGGGACTTAAAAAAACTAGAGAATTTCCCCACGATCCAGTGGTTAGGACTCCATGCTTCCCCTGAGGGGGGCATGGTTTTAGTCCCTAGTTGGGGAGCTAAGATCCCACAAGCCATGAAGTGATGGGATTAAGTGGACAGTTCAAGATGAAATCTATCAATAGAAACACTCATTAGGGGACAGATTGTGGAAAGTAACTTGTGTCCCTATGCAACTTGGTATTTTTATGGACATAGCCCTGATGATCTGGGCATTCATTCCCATTAAGGGAAGATGTAGCCTCAGAATCATTTTAAAACCCAGAAGATACTACCAACCCATTCTTGGCACATGTAATGAAACATTTCTTTTTGTACATACTAGGGTATTCCTTTTAAATGATGGCAACATATAGTTAAACCCAAAGTATAAAAGAACCCAGACTTTACCTGGAGAAGTACAAGATGGAATTCCTTTAGTTGATGCAGAGCATTGCCTACTATGTGCAGAGGTTTAGCACTGGAAGTTCTCTAGTTAACTGGTCGCTAGAACCAACATCCTAAGACAGAGGTTTTCTTAAGCCAGAACAAATAAAAAGGGTTAAGAGATGTAACTTTAGAATGTCCGAGATTTCTTTGATGGAAAAAAACAGAGAGAGGAAAAATGATCTTTAAGTCTGTAGCCACACACGTAGACAGTGCAGTTAATCTCAGGGGAAACAGAAGTCAAAACAAAAATATGGAATCACTTTGCAGGTGAAATCATTTATCAGTTGTGCTTGCAGACAGGATATAACGATGCCTTTGAATTTGCAGGTACAATTGCCTAATCTATCATTTTGGATACAGGAAACTTTTCAGGTTTGCTGCTTAACAGTTGGATTTTGTGAAAACGTACTGAAGATATCCAGCTTATTGGTAGCATTCCCTTGTAAACACTTTAAAATTTGGATTCTAATTGAGAACTTTCACCCTTACATAATTTTGTTATAAAGTATTCATGGGCACTGCATGTAGAAAAATCTCAACATTGTTCATTAGAGATGTGATTATAAGATGAGAAATATTCCCGTGGCGTTACGCTGTTAGAAAACGAAACATCTCAAAGCATCTAAATATCTTATCTCTACAATGACTCCCCTTGGGTTTTCTGACTTATTTCCTGAAGTGCTTTAGTTCTCCTTCTGAGCTTTGCTGCATGTGAGATGCTCTGAAGGAGCTAAGTTTTGACACTGTATGTAATTCAATCTTCAGGGCAGAGGCAATGGTGAATCAGACGGAGTCTATCTTGAGTCTTCTTAGGGGAGCAAATAGAAAATGCCACAAGTCTACCTACCCCCAGGCAGATTTATGGCTTTGTGTCTGGTGAATCTTTAGATTAACACTCTCCAACCCCTATTGTCTAGACCTGGCAAAGGCAAGAAGATTAATGTCAACAGGGAGGCAGCCTGCTCTAGACGTTGGAAACAGAGATCCTACCTTTGACTGGGCTATAGATCAAAGAAGCTTGCCATTTAGACAGCCCTTGGAAGGAGATTTGCAAATCAAGGAGAGGGATCTGTGTCACAAGTGAAAATGTAAGCCTCAGAAAAGAAAAAGAACGTGTCTGAAAACTTGAGTTAAGAGACCACAGCAATCTCGTATTTTAACTTGAACAACTTCTGTCTTATGGGTTAAAGTTAGTTGGAAATGGAGGTAAGGATGAAGGTGGAAATTTTGTCTATGTATTACAAGCTTTGTTCAGTGATGACAGATACAAGAGTCCCTTCTGTGGTCTCACGGGCAGAAGCAGGGTGTTTACCACCATTAGTTCCCAGTCAAATGCGTGAGTTTGGAAATTTGCTTTCATCAAAAGAAGTTTAAAGGGGATATTTTCAGAGAACATTTACCATCCCTCCTCCCCTGAGTAAAATGTTTCAGTGATTTATTTCTATGGAGCTTAGAAGGATGAAGATAAATCATAAAATACACTCTATCTGAAATGAGAGCACTGGGCTGCCTGACATCCAGAGCAGGAGTGGTCAGTGGTCCTGATTTCTGATGGGAAGGGTCACAAATGGACCCGGGGTGAGTTTCAATGGGCTATAAGTCACCACTGGTTTTGACTCACTCTTTGGTTCTGCTGTTTTAATTCTTCATTGTTTATTTGTTCATTCAACAACGAAGTATTACTCTCTCTTTAGTTTTGAGCTTGACATTGGGTTTTAAAGACCTACTGTCTATTAGAGTGGTTCTCACTTGCTGCCATTTTGGCTCCCTGACATTCCATTCTCTGCACAGAGCCAAAGTAAACTCTTCAAAAATGTGAATCACATGAGATCATGCCTTAAGCAAGACCCCCCAACTGGCTCCCCCTCCCCCACTTAAAATAGCATCACAACTCCTTCCATTGACCTTTAAAGCCAGCAGCAGGTGGACCTTCTCCACTAAGTGCCACATTTACTGTGGATGAGTGACCCAGGATGGGTGAGGACACCACAGTGAATGTGTGTATCGTGTTAATAAATATTAACTTGTAAGATAAAAATAAATGTAAAGGAAATGGATTGGAGAGTAATACAAGGTGAGTTTACAGAGTATGGTGAGACATTTTAGGGTAGGGGTAAAGAGTTGTATTTTATCCTAACTGGGGGGAAAATCACTAAAAGGTGATATGATCAGATGCATGCTTTTGAAAGATCCCTTGGGCTGATATGTGAAGGTTGGATTGAAGAGATAGAGAATATAAAGAGAAGCCTTATTAGGACACCATTGTAGTAGCTTGGGGAATGGGAAATGGGTGGATATGAAATGTATATTAGAAGTAAAATTCATGGGATTGGAGTTAGATTGGACTTAGACTGGGGTGAGGGAAAGGGAGAATCTTGCTCAGTTAATGTTTCCCAGCTTCTCTGTGAGGTACTCTTCCTAAGACCCAGGACTCAAGTGTCACTACTTTCACATTGGTATCATCCACTCCTATATGCAGAGTTTAGCTGGCTTTTACTTGCTTTTGGCAAAAATATGATAAATTATGTAAAAAAACTCACTGGATTTTTCATACTAGATATTCCATCTCTTCTTAAACATGAATGAAGCTCTTACTAAGAGATTTCATTAAGTTTCCTTTTTCTTCTCCAAAAAGTATATGATTGTGCGCAAAAGTATATGTCCTGAGATTTAAGAAAAACAAGGAGTTGAGACATGTTAACAATACACACTCCTTGTGAGAAGTTGACAGTGAGCAAATATATTGTGTTGGATGAATTAGTAAAAATAAGAAGTGCAGACTCTTAGATAATTGAAGACTTTCTGATGGGACCATCTATAGAGTAAAGCCCAGTACATTTTGAACACATCTTTTAAAAATACAAAATATTAACAGCAAAATATCTGCAACATATAGTTGAAAGTTCTGACATCATAGCAACTCTTTAGGTGAAATTCTTTCAGCTGAGAATAAGAAGGCTGGCTTTATGCCATCTTGCAAAGTGCAATGTCTTTTCACGTTTTCAATTAAAATCAACCAATAATTTAGTCTAACAGTCTGGTGCTGCCTAAGAAGTCCTCTTCAAGTCTGAGTTTTGCATATGAACAGTTAGTCATTGGTCTTAATTCTGTACCACTTACAGCTGGTCCTCATATTGTTCAAAGTAAGCGACATCACAAAACTTCCCAAGAATCCTGGAATGTGGTACTACATTGGTAATACATCAGTTTCTAACAATTTTAAAATTTTTATTCATTTATTTTAATTGGCAGATAATTGCTTTACAATATTGTGATAGCTGTTCTCATACATCAACATGAATCGGCACTAGGTATACATACGTCCCACCCATTCTGAACCTCTGTCCCACCTCTGTTCACACCTCATCCCCCCAGTTGTCACAGAGCACCAGGGTTTCTAACAATTTAAAGTGCACTCTTATGTCCCACAGAAATTTTAACCTGAAATCAAAATTATTAATAGTTTTGATCAGAATATGATCAGCAGGAATTTTAACCTTCTGTTTGTTTTTATAAAAATAATTTTTTCATCTGTACTATTTATGATATGTCATCAACATGCCACATTTGCTTGGCATGCAGTCCAAAAGGGTTGCATAAGCCTTTTCTTCTTCCAAAAGAAGGTTTTAGTCATGAATTTTCTCTTATGTACTGATATTTCATCTAATTTGTTTTAAGAACTTTCTAAAAATTATCTTGATTACGACCATATTTTGCATCCTTAGAAACTCTATTCCACATCATTTTTCCTTTTCGCCCACATCTGTAAATTTTCTCCTTCCTTCTTGCCATCCATCTCTGTCTCCATGTCTTCCTCCCTTTCTTCTCCAAGCAGTTTATCTTTAAGCTACTTTATATGTGTCAGTCCCTAAACTATGCATGAAGGCAGACAAAGACCCTTAGCCTGAAGGTCACACATTTAAATAGGTAAGACAGATTCACAAACAAGAAATTGCAATATTGGTAAAACAGGTTCTTAGAAAAAGTATGGATAAATTAGTAAAGTGGCTAATGGGATTACCTGACTCATATCTGTTCTTCATTTTATTCATTCGTTTGGTTAACAAATATTTATTGAGGTAGGGAGAGCTTAAAGCCCAGGAGAACTGGCATTTTTTAAAAACTGCACTTATAGCAGTATAATTGCAATTGTGGTATATATTATCACGGAAAAGTTTAGGATCCTATGAAGTCACAGAACATAGACTAGTAGTTGGAGTATGAATGGTGGACTTCTTTTGACAAATGGACTTTCACACTATGATTGAAGGGTGGAAAGAAAGAGAAAATCAGGGGCATGGGACAGTGGTCTCAGTGGAGACCCTATAGTGGAAGAAAGCCAATATAGTTGAAGACCAGTAAGCCAGGAAAGAGTGATAGAGCAAGGACTAAGGAGCTGCCGGATTAGCCTAAAGACTTTGACCTTAATCCCAAGAACCTTAGAAAACATTTAAGCAGAAGAGGGACAAGATCTTGTACTTCTCAACATTTTATTTTACCTTGCCTCTCCAGCTTTGACTTTTGGCCAATTTCGACAATGGGTTTTATAGTTGAAGAAGTGGAAATTGATTAGTGTACTAATGATAATTAGAATTCATATACTGAAACCCCAAGCCAGAAAACACAGTGACAACATGGTCTGGGGATGTAATAGTCTGTTAGGAGATACACTGCCCTTATCACAGAGGTTTAAAGGGAACAGCAATAATCCAGTACAATTTTTTGCCTTTGCCATGTTTGTTAATAATATAGCGTATAACAACTTGAAATATGATAGCCTTGATAAGGTCTTTGGAAGGCACATTCAGGTGTATGATTTTTTTAATATGTTGTTGGATTCTGTTTGCTAGAATTTTGTTAAGGATTTTTGCATCTATGTTCATCAGTGATATTGGCCTGTAGTTTTCTTTTTTTGTGGCATCTTTGTCTGGTTTTGGAATTAGGGTGATGGTGGCCTCATAGAATGAGTTTGGAAGTTTACCTTCTTCTGCAATTTTCTGGAAGAGTTTGAGTAAGATAGGTGTTAGCTCTTCTCTAAATTTTTGGTAGAATTCAGCTGTGAAGCCATCTGGTCCTGGGCTTTTGTTTGCTGGAAGATTTCTGATTACAGTTTCGATTTCCTTGCTTGTGATGACTCTGTTAAGATCTTCTATTTCTTCCTGGTTCAGTTTTGGAAAGTTATACTTTTCTAAGAATGTGTCCATTTCATCCAAGTTGTCCATTTTATTGGCATAGAGCTGCTGGTAGTAGTCTCTTATGATCCTTTGGATTTCAGTGTTGTCTGTTGTGATCTCACCCTTTTCATTTCTTATTTTGTTAATTTGGTTCTTCTCTCTTTGTTTCTTAATGAGTCTTGCTAATGGTTTGTCAATTTTGTTTATTTTTTCAAAAAACCAGCTTTTAGCTTTGTTGATTTTTGCTATGGTCTCTTTAGTTTCTTTCGCATTTATTTCTGCCCTAATTTTTAAGATTTCTTTCCTTCTGCTAACCCTGGGGTTCTTCATTTCTTCCTTCTCTAATTGCTTTAGGTGTAGAGTTAGGTTATTTATTTGGCTTTTTTCTTGTTTCTTGATGTGTGCCTGTAATGCTATGAACCTTCCCCTTAGCACTGCTTTTACAGTGTCCCATAGGTTTTGGGTTGTTGTGTTTTCATTTTCATTTATTTCTATACATACTTTGATTTCTTTTTTGATTTCTTCTATGATTTGTTGGTTATTCAGAAGCGTGTTATTTAGCCTCCATATGTTAGAATTTTTAACAATTTTTTTCCTGTAATTGAGATCTAATCTTACTGCACTGTGGTCAGAAAAGATGACTGGAATGATTTCAATTTTTTTGAATTTTCCAAGACCAGATTTATGGCCCAGGATGTGATCTATTCTGGAGAAGGTTCCGTGTGCACTTGAGAAAAAGGTGAAGTTGATTGTTTTGGGGTGAAATGTCCTATAGATATCAATTAGGTCTAGCTGGTCCATTGTATCATTTAAGGTTTGTGTTTCCTTGTTGATTTTCTGTTTAGTTGATCTATCCATGGTTGTGAGTGGGGTATTAAAGTCTCCCACTATTATTGTGTTACTATTAATTTCCTCTTTCATACTCGTTAGTGTTTGCCGTACATATTGCGGTGCTCCTATGTTGGGTGCATATATATTTATAATTGTTATATCTTCTTCTTGGATTGATCCTTTGATCATTATGTAGTGTCCTTCTTTGTCTCTTTTCACATCCTTTATTTGGAAGTCTATTTTATCTGATATGAGTATAGCGACTCCTGCTTTCTTTTGGTCTCCGTTTGCGTGAAATATTTTTTTCCAGCCCTTCACTTTCAGTCTGTATGTGTCCCTTGTTTTGAGGTGGGTCTCTTGTAGACAGCATATATAGGGGTCTAAGGATTCTTTAATATCCGCAAATCAATCAACGTAATACACCACATTAACAAATTGAAAGATAAAAACCATATGATTATCTCAATAGATGCAGAGAAAGCCTTTGACAAAATTCAACACTCATTTATGATTAAAACTCTCCAGAAAGCAGGAATAGAAGGAACATACCTCAACATAATAAAAGCTATATATGACAAACCCACAGCAAGCATCACCCTCAATGGTGAAAAATTGAAAGCATTTCCTCTGAAATCAGGAACAAGACAAGGATGCCCACTCTCACCACTACTATTCAACATAGTGTTGGAAGTTTTGGCCACAGCAATCAGAGCAGAAAAAGACATAAAAGGAATCCAGATAGGAAAAGAAGAAGTGAAACTCTCGCTGTTTGCAGATGACATGATCCTCTACATAGAAAACCCTAAAGACTCTTCCAGAAAATTACTAGAGCTAATCAATGAATATAGTAAAGTTGCAGGATATAAAATTAACACACAGAAATCCCTTGCATTCCTATACACTAACAATGAAAAAACAGAAAGAGAAATTAAGGAAACAATACCATTCACCATTGCAACAAAAAGAATAAAATACTTAGGAGTATATCTACCTAAAGAAACAAAAGACCTATACATAGAAAACTATAAAACACTGATGAAAGAAATCAAAGAGGACACAAACAGATGGAGAAACATACCGTGTTCATGGATTGGAAGAATCAATATTGTCAAAATGGCTATTCTACCCAAAGCAATCTATAGATTCAATGCAATCCCTATCAAGCTACCAACGGTATTTTTCACAGAACTAGAACAAATAATTTCACAATTTGTATGGAAATACAAAAAACCTTGAATAGCCAAAGTAATCTTGAGAAAGAAGAATGGAACTGGAGGAATCAACCTGCCTGACTTCAGACTCTACTACAAAGCCACAGTCATCAAGACAGTATGGTACTGGCACAAAGACAGAAATATAGATCAATGGAACAGAATAGAAAGCCCAGAGATAAATCCACGAACCTATGGACACCTCATCTTTGACAAAGGAGGCAAGGATATACAATGGAAAAAAGACA
Source organism: Muntiacus reevesi (assembly GCF_963930625.1). Lineage (NCBI taxonomy): Eukaryota > Metazoa > Chordata > Mammalia > Artiodactyla > Cervidae > Muntiacus > Muntiacus reevesi. The sequence goes on from NC_089252.1 coordinate 94,780,194, forward strand.
ATCTCTTTAACAAGTGGTGCTGGGAAAACTGGTCAACCACTTGTAAAAGAATGAAACTAGAACACTTTCTAACACCATACACAAAAATAAACTCAAAATGGATTAAAGATCTAAATGTAAGACCAGAAACTATAAAACTCCTAGAGGAGAACATAGGCAAAACACTCTCTGACATAAATCACAGCAAGATCTTCTATGACCCACCTCCCAGAATATTGGAAATAAAAGCAAAAATAAACAAATGGGACCTAATGAAAATTAAAAGCTTTTGCACACAAAGGAAACTATAAGTAAGGTGAAAAGACAGCCCTCAGATTGGGAGAAAATAATAACAAATGAGGAAACAGACAAAGGATTAATCTCAAAAATATACAAGCAACTCCTGAAGCTCAATTCCAGAAAAATAAACGACCCAATCAAAAAATGGGCCAAAGAACTAAACAGACATTTCTCCAAAGAAGACATACAGATGGCTAACAAACACATGAAAAGATGCTCAACATCACTCATCATCAGAGAAATGCAAATCAAAACCACAATGAGGTACCATTACACGCCAGTCAGGATGGCTGCTATCCAAAAGTCTACAAGCAATAAATGCTGGAGAGGGTGTGGAGAAAAGGGAACCCTCTTACACTGTTGGTGGGAATGCAAACTAGTACAGCCACTATGGAAAACAGTGTGGAGATTTCTTAAAAAACTGGAAATAGAACTGCCATATGACCCAGCAATACCACTTCTAGGCATACACACTGAGGAATCCAGATCTGAAAGAGACACGTGCACCCCAATGTTCATCGCAGCACTGTTTATAATAGCCAGGACATGGAAGCAACCCAGATGCCCATCAACAGATGAATGGATAAGGAAGCTGTGGTACATATACACCATGGAATATTACTCAGCCATTAAAAAGAATTCATTTGAATCAGTTCTAATGAGATGGATGAAACTGGAGCCCATTATACAGAGTGAAGTAAGCCAGAAAGATAAAGAACATTACAGTATACTAGCACATATATACGGAATTTAGATAGATGGTGGCGATAACCCTATATGCAAAACAGAAAAAGAGACACAGAAGTACAGAACAGACTTTTGAACTCTGGGGGAGAACGTGAGGGTGGGATGTTTTGAAAGAACAGCATATATACTATCTATGGTGAAACGGACCACCAGCCCAGGTGGGATACATGAGTCAGGTGCTCGGGCCTGGTGCACTGGGAGGACCCTGAGGAGTCGGGTGGGGAGGGAGGTGGGAGGGGGGATCGGGATGGGGAATACGTGTAACTATATGGCTGATTCATGTCAATGTATGACAAAACCCACTGAAATGTTGTAAAGTGATTGGCCTCCAACTAATAAAATAATATTTAAAAAAAAAAAAAAAAAAAAGGAAGGCACATTCAGGTGAGCAAGCTCCTCTTTTCTCACTCTTTCTTTTTTAAATCTGGAGAATTTTGGTGATATCCACATCAGAATGTGATAATAAATCATAAAAACTTAGCACTCCTATAATATTCTCATGAAGTTTAGCACTTTTCTCTCCATGTGGTTTTGTGTATATCTGTTTTATAGGCCTTTTCACTTCAGTTAGTTAAGTATTAATTGGAAAAAAGAGCACTTAGTCTTGTGAAGGTCTTTGTTCTGAAATCACATACATGGTACTATATCTAAGTCAAGGAGGATCATGTGTCACCATGTGTAGGTAATGGAACATCCAAGGCTGTGCTCAAATTTAAACAAAATCCTTTATTTTTGTTTTAAGAACTCCCAACCATGAGGTCAGATCAGACAGGCACCAAAAAAAGAAAAAGAGCCAGGAAGGGATTCTCTCTGATTTTTCTTCCTGATCTGAAAATTATTAAAAAAAATAAATGTTACAAGAGTTTGTTTTCCAAAGAGAGCCATTACTTCACCTTCAATAACCTTCAAAGACTTCATAACAGATTTTTTGGTTGTAGATAAATTTTTTTTGATTTGCACAAATTTTACCCAGCAGTCCCAAGGGCTGGGGTTATTGTATTCTACCACGCAGTTTATAAATTCTGTTTTACACTATCACCTTTACTTATTTATATTCTAAAATAAGTTCTCTGTTATGTGCATAAAAGGAATGATAGAAGGAATAATGCATAGAAGGAATAATGGCTGTTGATGTTCTAGCAATTCACTTAAATAAAAATGAAGACAAAAAAATTCTTACTTATAATTTAGTTCCACAACTTGGAGATTATTTTAATTTATTTTCATTCACACTTGTCAGGAATACACAGCTAAATCCAGTGTTCATCATCTGTCTTGTCTTTTCCTCTCTTACAAACTGCTAAATTATAGCTACGTGGGGATCTAGCTCTAATTTAACATTATTAAGTAATTCAGTGCAAAGATGGATGAACATCAACAAAAACATTGTGAAATAATGGAAAAAAAATCTTCCCTTTTTGGAAATGGTATAGAATGGTTACTGCATATTTATAGATTGTAGGAGTTGTCTTGAATTCTTCTTGCCTTCGCCATCATCCTTCCTAAAAAAGATGAGAAAAGCCCATAAATATGTAATTCATCTAAAGTCAGGGTCTCTAGCAGCCCCCTTTTATCCAATTTCATGTAAGAAAAATCAGCAGTAATGACACCTAAAGATAGTGCAGAAAAAATTGAAATCTTTTGTAAGGTTCCTAAAAAAATGGCAGATGGAAAGCCATTTAACACTGTACAGCAAGACTTTCCCCATCTCTCTATATATTTATCTGTGACTGCCCTGCATTTTTTTTTTCATGTCTCTACATTTTCCTAACGTTCACCCACAAACTCACCCTGTCTGAATCTCTTTGCCTTTCCCTTCTCTGCTTATTTGTCTCTTTATGATGAATGTCTGCTTCTCCTATCTCAGTTTTCCTATCTATCCATTAGCCTTTCTAGGTGGCTCAGTGGTAAAGAATCTACCTGCTGATGAAGGGTACGTGGGTTCGACCCCTGGGTCCGGAAGATCCCCCAGAGGAGGAAATGGCAACACACTCTAGTATTCCTGCCTGGAAAATCCCATGGACAGAGGAGCCTGACGGGCTACATTCAGTGGGGTTGCAAAGAGCTGAATGACTGAGCGCACACACACGCACACACACACACACACACACATACACACACACACACATCTGTCCATTTTAGGCAAAATCAAAGGTGAGGAGACTGCAAAATAAGTAGGGAGCCTTTCTCCTTAATAGAGTGGGTTGTAGGGTGGGGGTGGGGATGTAGGCAGATAAAACCTGTACCTGTGGTTCTCATATTTGAATGTTCACATGAACCCTGGGGTGTAAGTGTGAATGTGTTAGTTACTGAGTTGTGTCTGACTCTTTGCAGCCCCGTGGACTGTAGCACACCAGGCTCCTCTGTCCACGGAATTCTCCAGGCAGAATTACCCTGAGTGTGTTGCCATTCCCTTCTCCAGGGGATCTTCCTGACCCAGGGATTGAACCTGGGTCTCCTGCCATTGCAGGCAGATTCTTTACCATCTGGCTCAAACAGTAAAGAATCCTGCAGAACCCTGTCCAGAAAGCAGATTCTGATTCACTGGGTCTGAGATGGGCCTCAGATTCTGCACTTCTAGTCAGCTCCAGGAGAGTCTGTTGCTTCTGGTTCCTGGATCACTCTCTGAATAGGAAGGCCTTAAAGAACTGTCAAGCTAGGTACCAAGAAAGAGAAGGCCTAGGTGTAAAAAAAGTAGCTAGACTATAAGCTAGCTGGACTGTACATCCCCCAAAGACACTAATGATGTCTACTTTACTTGCCACTGTAGCACATGGCCTGATACAGTTTGCCATATTCTGTAAATGCATATGTTTTCCCTGATGATCTTCAATACAGCATGCCCTGAAGACTCCTATTTTTTTTCAGTCTTGTCTTATTTTAACAGATAAAAAGCCTGAGCAGTATCCACATTTCTTGGAGCAACCCCGTTTATTCCAGACATTTATCCATCTTCTGGTTCATACTGAATCCCATGGCACTGAAGTAGTTTTGTCTGACCCTTGCAGTTTTCAGAGATTCATTCTTCACTTTCAACTACACTCACATCCCACCCTTGGCCATAGCTCACTTCTGACAGGCTGGTTTGGATCTTAATCATGGCTCCCAAAGTTAGTTAATACAGCTTTATCCGTAAACTTAATCAGCAAGCTCTCCACTTTATCATTTCAGCCATTGATCAAACAACAGCCACTAAATCATAGAGGCCCCTGGCTGATTCCTGAAAACTATGCCCGTTCTTGACACTCAGCCACTGATGGAAAGTACTTGTATGTTGCTTTTTAACCACTTATTTACCAGTTTCATTTTAACAGAATCACTCATAATTAGCAGTTTTAAAAATAATTTATTTATAAGCGAATGTGAAACTTGCTTTTTGTTTTAAAAATGCAAGAAACCAATCACAACCTCATATATCTACAGGTTTTTTTAATTCAATAAAGTCAAACTATGGATATTGATCTGCAGCTTATTTTGTTCATTTTGTATTTCTAGGCCGCAATCCTTGTCAGTATTATCCTAAGATTATAAAATGATAAAACTGAATTTTGACATTTAAATAGCCATCCTTTTAACATAAAGTCTGATAAAATTTATGTATAAGGTAATTTTGACTATATACCTATCTGTAAATATATATGTAAATATTTGTTTTGCCATTTAGTCATTTGTAAATGTGTTTTACAATAAGTATGTATAATCTTATATGTAAAAATAATCTGGGAGACCTAAGTAGCATTCTCATGAAGAAAAAATATTGAAAGCAATTTTTTTAAGATAAAACATTTAAGAATGCAGTGAATAACAAGCCAGAAGCAGCAACAACCAAATGAATAACAAAACTCCTTATCTTTAAAAATAAGTGATATAGAAAACATCAATTTGTTTCTACATGATAAACTTTAGGATACCTAATTTTATAAAAGGGGAGGGGATAACAAAGCCCATAAATGTAAAAACATAAATATAAAAACAACAATATGTGAAGGTGTAGCTAATTTCAGTTTTCAGTAGATGATATCTTCTCATTTTTAATGGAAATTTTGAGAAGTCAGAGTTCAGTTAATCTAAGGATTTTATTGTAGAAACAGACTCACTTCATAGGAAAGGTACACTGAGTTTTTATTTGCAATCTTGATCTATGAGATTAGGTCAAGAGAAAAAAAATGTTTTTCTGTTGTCTAAGCCTAGTTTATGGTATTTTGTTACAGCAGGCCTATCAAAGGAACACACTGGAAAACATAGACTTTGATGTGGACCTGGATATTAATCCAATCTTTGCTCCATTACATACTAGCTTTTGACTTTTGACAAATATTATTAACATCCTCATGGTTCGTTGTTGTTGTTCAGTTACTAGATTATGTCCGAGTCTACAACCCCATGGATTGCAGCATGCCAGGCTTAGGTCAGGGGAATTTTTCAAATCATCATTTACAGACTTTTTTTTAATGTCTCCTTCTCAGCTTTCCTTCATTAACTTGTGAGTAGTTAACATTTAATGCAAGATTGAACTAGTTCAGAAAATCACTTCTGTTGTGGATATTGGTTCATTGATTCTGTTTTGATTGCCGAGCATCACTTAGTTTTTCTTCAGGCACTCTGATTTCCTTAGGCTGACCCCATTGTAAACAATCTTATAACAGTACCTTTTGTGCAACCCCATTTTTTGCTGTTTTGGTGGGAAAGAAAATTAAACTGTGCATCCTTCTTAACATGGAGGTGAGGGAGAACCTGGGAGTATCTTCAGTCAGCTTTTTTTTTTTTTTCCATTGTGGTGTGACAGAAAGTAGGAAAGAGGAGAAAGTGAAGGTAGTGATGGATTAGATATTAGAAGGTTCTTAACTTGCTAAGATGTACCCTTGGAAGGATAGGGATACACATTAGTCAACCTCTACTTTTCTGTTTCTCTTTCCTTTCTTCTCTCTTTTCCATTTCCTTTCTTCTTTTTCTCCACAAACTTATCACTATTTATTTGCTCCCACTTCCTTGTCCTCTAACATTTATTTCCTTTTTCTTGCTAGCCTATGCTTTTTCTTCCTTTGGTACAGAAGGCATTCATCTCTGAAAATCTCTGTTATCCTATGTCTCTTTTCTGTCTAGTCATCCAACAGTGTTGGTGTTTTTAATTAAGCTTTCTCCTTTTCTTTATCCCCTCTCATATTCTTATCCTTTCATTTTATCAGCATACTCAAAGGAAGAAAAAAATATCTTGACTGTGTTTTCCACAACTCAAGTCAGATGTTATCTTATAGTTTGCTGAGAAAAGAATTTCATGTTACTTGCAGTGGTTTCCCTTATCTGCCTGTCTCACTTACCACTGGCTACTCTGTTTGACTGTGAGGGATATATATGGGGCTCAAACTGTGTTCTCTTCCCAAACGTTTGCAATAGAGGTTGGTCCCAAAGTCTCCTGCTTTCTGCATGTAATGGTTGTTTTTCTAAGTTCTATGCATCACATTTTTGTATTTTTGTCATTATTTCAAATGTATTCTAGCTGGAGCTTCACAACCCACAAAAATTTAAATGTTTTTGTCAGTTGTGGACAGCAGGCCAAATAGCTTCAAGTATCTTCTAGCCCCCTCAACTGTAGCCTCTACTTCCTCTCCTTCATCCCTTTTCTATCCTCTCCCTTCTCCCCAGCACACTCTCCCATTGTATTTTACAGTAACAGTACTGTTAGAAAAACAATACATAAAAGCATATTCTATTGAAAACTGTAAACCACTGAGCTGGTCACCAGAAGACCAGTGTCATTCATATTATGCAAACATGTATTATTTTTCAGCAGAGAAAGAGATGGTGTCAGAAAATATGAATCTGTACACTCTGTAGAGACAATGAGATTACACAAATGCACAGACTGCAGAAATATGATCGATGCTCTTGTGGTTTGTGTGATCTGTTTCTGTGATGAATGGCAAGTCACTCAGCAGGATCAGTAAAAGTAGGAGGAAATCTCAGGTTTATATTAGACCGTGGTCCATTAAGGTCAGATGCAGGTGTTTTCTTGAGCATTTTATCATGAATCTGATTATTAGTTCTGCTCATGATGACACGTTTTGACTGTCTCAGAGGAAATATTGGGGTGTATTATTATTTGATCCAATTAAATGGAAAGGAAGAAAATACATTTTAAAAGACCTTCTAAAAGGTCTTTTAGAAGAAAAGTTGACGATGACTTGGTCCAACTCCTTTACTCTTCAACGTAGAAGCTGAGGTCCAGAGAAATTAGAAATCTGCTTGAGTCACACAGGCATTTCTGGACAAAACCAGGTCCAGAATCATGGTCTCTGGTCTCTGTGATTGGTGCCCTTTTCTCTTCTTTGAATTTACATTTGTAAGGACTTAAGTCCTTTTGAATAGTTGTAGCAAATTCAACAAATATATATTCATTTTTATCTTTACTCTTAAAAATGTATGATATACATGCAAAGAATTGCACTTGTGGTTTGAATGGTTTGAATGCGTATGGGAGTAGTATTGTATTTGTTTTATATTGCTAATATAACAAACAGTTGACAAAGTTAGTGTCTTAAAACTGTACAAATGTATGATCTTACAGTTCTGTAAGTTAGAAGTCTCATAATACTGGTTAATAGTTTGGATTCTAGACCCCTAAATGACTTTGTTTGAATGACAGATGTGTTACTGGACAACTGTTCACTGACTCAGTTTTCCCTTCTGTAAAATGTGCACATCGATGGTATCTGATACTTAGAGCTACTATGAAGATTATAGATGTTAATTCCATTAAACACAGTGGCACACTGTAAGCACAGGAGAGAGAAAGATTCGTTCTTATTATTATGATTGTCATTACTATTAAGAAAATTGGGCAACAAAATTCTTCCTAGTTAGGAGCTTATAGTTGAGATGCTAAGAAGTGTTTTACAATGAGTAGTGTTTTGCACTATGAATTACTCAGTTTTTTTGGAATGGTTTCGATAAAGTAATAAGATGACTGTACTTGATATACAAGAGAACAGGAGGCATTTTGAGTTAGGGAAGGGGCAGGAAAAGAAAGGCTTAAATCCAAAATGTAGAATCTGAGTACTGTTGTATCCAGTATGTAAGCCAGACAAATGTCATAAATGGAGTTACCTTGTTGGTTCACCTTTGTCGAGATCATTCAGCAAGTGTTGGTAGGCTCTGACAAGAAAAGCAGGGTGGGGAGTGGATGTCTCTTCCCCCGCATATGCATTTTTCTATCAAGTAGTTTGTCATTACTGAGGGCAACACTTGAAAATATTTCTGCCCAAAGTTCACAGTTCTCACAGTTCTCTTCTGTGAACCTGTGGCTAACTCTGTTCTTGTTGTTTTAAGTTCTCTAAACAATACCTTGAGGGAAAGGGTCGCTCTAAGACAGACACGGCCGTGCTCTGATGGTGAGATTTACTAAGGTAGTTGTATTGGACCACAGACACAGCTGTGATGTAGGGCTACCTATGGTTGAATGGCACTGTAGTAGAAGTGCTAGGCTGTTAGGCCCACCAGATTCCTAGGTTCCATCTTTGTAAGGCTGAGAGGTCCTGGATAGTGTTTAAAATCAACTACCTGTCTTGAGTACCATTCACCTGACCAATGGAAAAACTACTTCCAATACCTGTTTTGCTCATTCATGGATCCACTATTGTGCCTTTAAAAAAAAATTATATATTTTTAATTGGAGGATAATTGCTTTACAATATTTTGTTGATTTCTGTCATACATCTGGCTGTTGTACATTTTGATGGAGTTATTTGAAATGCTTTCTGTAGAACTACTAGATTATGAGTTCCTGTTTGTCTTTTAAATGCTAACTAAACAGTCTCTACTACAAAGCCACAGTCATCAAGACAGTATGGTACTGGCACAAAGACAGAAGTATAGATCAATGGAACAAAATAGAAAGCCCAGAGATAAATCCACGCACCTATGGACACCTTATCTTTGACAAAGGAGGCAAGAATATACAGTGGAGAAAAGACAATCTCTTTAACAAGTGGCGCTGGGAAAACTGGTCAACCACTTGTAAAAGAATGAGACTAGAACACTTTCTAACACCATACACAAAAATAAACTCAAAATGGATTAAAGATCTAAACATAAGACCAGAAACTATAAAACTCTTAGAGAAAAACATAGGCAAAACACTCTCTGACATAAACCACAGCAGGATCTTCTATGACCCACGTCCCAGAATATTGGAAATAAAAGCAAAAATAAACAAATAGGACCTAATTAAAATTAAAATCTTCTGCACAACAGAGGAAACTATAAGCAAGGTGAAAAGACAGCCTTCAGAATGAGAGAAAATAATAGCAAACGAAGCAACGAACAAAGAATTAATCTCAAAAATGTACAAGCAACTCCGGCAGCTCAATTCCAGAAAAATAAAAGACCCAATAAAAAAGTGGGCCAAAGAACTAAACATACATTTCTCCAAAGAAGACATACAGATGGCTAACAAACACATGAAAAGATGCTCAACATCACTCATTATCAGAGAAATGCAAATCAAAACCACAATGAGGTACCATTTCACGCCAGTCAGAATGGCTGCTATCCAAAAGTCTACAAGCAATAAATGCTGGAGAGGGTGTGGAGAAAAGGGAACCTTCTTACACTGTTGGTGGGAATGAAAACTAGTACAACCACTATGGAGAACAGTGTGGAGATTCCTTAAAAAACTGGAAATAGAACTGCCATACGACCCAGCAATCCCACTGCTGGGCATACACACCGAGGAAACCAGATCTGAAAGAGGCACATGTATCCCAATGTTCATCGCAGCACTGTTTATAATAGCCAGGACATGGAAGCAACCTAGATGTCCATCAGCAGGCAAATGGATAAGAAAGCTGTGGTATATATACACCATGGAATATTACTCAGCCATTAAAAAGAATACATTTGAATCAGTTCTAATGAGGTGGATGAAACTGGAGCCTATTACAGAGAGTGAAGTAAGCCAGAAAGACAAACACCAATACAGTATACTGATTCATATATATGGAATTTAGAAAGATGGTAACGATAACCCTGTATGCGAGACAGCAAAAGAGACACAGATGTACAGATCAGTCTTTTGGACTCTGTGGGAGAGGGTGAGGGTGGGATGATTTGGGAGAATGGCACTGAAACGTGTATATTATCATATGTGAAACAGATCGCCAGTCCATGTTCCATGCATGAGACAGGGTGCTCGCGGCTGGTGCACTGGGATGACCCAGAGGGATGGGAAGGGGAGGGAGGCGGGAGGGGGGTTCAGGATGGGGAACACATGTACACTCATGGCAGATTCATGTCAATGTATGGCAAAACCAACACAATATTGTTAAGTAAAATAAATAAATAAATAAAACTGGGGGGAAAAAAACCCAACAAACAAATAACAAAAAAACAGATTGGGATTCTTCAGATTTAATCACCTGACCCCAGATTCTATATTAGATTTAATTTATCCACATGCACCTATATATTACATGACCTATTAAAAATATTTTCAAGCAAATTGCACATAAATGGCTACAGTTGGAGATTTGTGTTATGGACCCAGAAGTAGTAATATTACTAATGGGTTTGGCTGTTTGCGGCTCAGGCTCTTCCTGACATGCCAAATTCTTTGTTGTAAATAAACCTTCAGCATAAAAACCTATGCTCAGATCTCTCACAGTACTAAAATCTTCCTTTGAGTCCACCTCTCCTAGGGTTACTACCTCACTTCTTTGCTTTCCTTCATAAGCACACCATAATAATTCCAGTTCTCAATTCCCCTTTTTAGCATTTTTTATGATAAAAAATATTTTTGAAACTATCAAATGTATCTTGCACATAAGAAGAGTGTATAAAATGCCTTTATAGCTAAAAGAATAAAAATCACATGCACATCACATGTACAGTCAAGAATCTCAGACGTTCTATCCTTGAATCAGAATAATCAACAACAGGTATGGTGATGGCAGGCTCAGGATTCCTGTTTCTTTAGTCACACAGATCCAATCTGGACTCACAGTCTTCTGGACAATCTAGGACATCTTCTGTCATGTGATTGGGTTTGTTGTATTCATTTCTTTCTTTTCTTTTGATTTGTTTCTTACTTTTTATGGGGTTTATCCTTTGATAGCTTTTGAAGGAAGATTAGAGAGGCAGTACTATTTTTTTAGGATGTGTATATTTAAATGTGGTCTTCCAACCCTCATATTTGACTCATAGCTTAGCTGAGTTCTGGATTTTAGGTTGAAAATTATTTTACTTGCTCCCAGGGCTGCATTGAAAACCTCAAAATTGTTCTGATTTCTGATCTTTTGTTTCTGACATGTTATTTTTTCATTTCTCCAAGAAAAATTAGGGACTCTTATCTTTATCCATGGACAACAGACTGGTTCCAAATAGGAAAAGGAGTACATCAAGGCTGTATATTGTCACTGTGCTTACTTAACTTATATGCAGAGTATATCATGAGAAATGCTGGGCTGGAAGAAGCACAAGCTGGAATCAAGATTGCTGGGAGAAACATCAATAACCTCAGATATGCAGATGACACCACCCTTATGGCAGAAAGTGAAGAAGAACTAAAGAGCCTCTTGATGAAAGTGAAGAGAGTGAAAAAGTTGGCTTAAATCTCAACATTCAGAAAACTAAGATCATGGCATCCAGTCCCATCACTTCATGGGAAATAGATGGGGAAACAGTGGAAACAGTGTCAGACTTTATTTTTGGGGGCTCCAAAATCACTGCAGATTGTGACTGCAGCCATGAAATTAAAAGACGCTTACTCTTTGGGAGAAAAGTTATGACCAACCTAGACAGCATATTAAAGAGCAGAGACATTGCTTTGCCAACAAAGGTTCATCTAGTCAAGGCTATGGTTTTTCCAGTATGTATGTTGTGAGATATCCAGTCATGTATGGATGTGAGAGTTGGACTATAAGGAAAGCTGAGTGCTGAAGAATTGATGCTTTTGAACTATGGTGTTGGAGAAGACTCTTAAGAGTCTTGGACTGCAAGGAGATCCAACCAGTCCATCCTAAAGGAAATCAGTCCTGAATATTCATTGGAAGGACTGATGTTGAAGCTGAAACTCCAATACTTTGGCCACCTGAAGTTGAAGAGCTGACTTATTTAAAAAGACCCTGATGCTGGGAAAGATTGAAGGAGGGAGGAGAAGGGGATGATAGACGATGAGATGGTTGGATAGCATCACTGACTCAATGGACATGAGTTTGAGTAAACTCCAGGAGTTGGTGATGGACAGGGAGGCCTGGCATGCTACAGTCCATGGGGTTGCAAAGAGTCAGACACAACTGAGCGACTGAACTAAATTGAACTGATCTTTATCCTCACTGATGTTTTTATTTTCATCTGTTATTTTAGGCACTCAGTGGGTCCTTTCAATCTGGTGACTAATGTCCTTCAGGAAATACTGCATTATTTTGTAGTGATGATTTCTACTCCTCTCTTTCCTTTGTTTATCATACCCTTATTTCTTGGAAGGTACCTTTTCGAACTTTTTTTCCTAGTCTGTCTTTTCCTCTTCTGTTTTCTCTCTGTTTATTTATTTATTTAGCTTCCTTTTGAGTGATTTCCTTAATTTTATCTTATAATTCTTGCTTTACATAATTTTCAATTTGTTATCATGTATTTAATTTTGAAGAGAATCTCATTTTGCTTATGAGAGCATTATCTTTCTTTTACTATTTGGAAGGTATTCACATTGGTAATTTTGAAGTTCATGTCTGTGTAGTGCTTGTTTCCTCCAAGTGTTTTTTTTTTTTCTCTTTGTATTGTAATAATTTCTGTCTTCCATGTTAGAGACTTTCTTCCATATGTCTGATGATGCTTGAGCATATACTCATGATTAAGAGTAGGGGGGAACTGAACTTTTGGGATGACCTGAGTACATGGGTGGGGCTTATCAACTTTGAACTCTACTTATTTTTGAACGAACTCTTAAGGTAAGTGTCTTTAGATCCTTCTCCATGGATTTGATCAGGTTCCCCAGGGAACCTGATGTTTTCCCATCTCCTGGCTCAAAGAATAGGTTCTGAATCCTTGTTATTTTGGAGCCAAGTAGGAAAAGAGAGGTAAGGTATTTCTGTATTCATCACTGAATATTCATGCAATCATTTATGCTCTGGAAAATCCATGGGCAGAAGAGCCTGTCGGGTTATAGATCATGGAGCCACAAAGAATCGGACAAGACTGAGCACACACAGGAAAAGAGAGATAGTGGATCTCTGTATTCAGCACTGAATATTCACATGATCATTTAATCTGCCTTGTTTTCAGTATGTCATTCACTTTTTTGACTAATCCAGAGACTGTTTTACTTTCTACAGGTAAAAAATTCCCCTAGACTTCTATGGGGTAGAAGAGGGACAGTTACGCAGCAAAGTGAAATGGGGGAGGGAATTGAGGAGTCTGTTTCTCAAACAATTTTCACCAAGTCCTTTTCATTTTGGTAGACTGCCCCAGCACCTAGTTCTAGAGTTACCAGCTGCTACTAATTCCTGTGTCTGCTGAGGACTTTGTGGTGCAAATTGGCTTGTGCTCAGATTTCCTCACGACTAGCTTGGATTCAGCTTTCCTGAGTCTGCTAAGCCATTTGCCACTCATCCCTCTGCTTTTAAGCTTCCAAAATTCTGTTCCTTTTGTCTTTTCTCCTGTTCTCCTCCTCCTTGTCTCACCCTTGTAGTCCTGTGTCTTTGTTGCTGTTGTTGTTGGGTTCTTAACTTTTGTGAGGATGTGAATCAGATGTGTGTTTAGTCCATTAACTTGGCCCAGACAGTCCCCATTATTCTTCAACTTGCTTTGATCTGGTTTCTGTTTCTATTGCACCAATAAAAGTGATCATATTTGGGTCACTAGTGACTTCCATGTTTCCTCATTCAGCATCCATTTGGGTACTCATTTCATTTTACCTCTCCACATCACCTGATACTGTTCCTTGGAACCACCAACTTGCCTTCTGTGGTATGGCTCTTATCTGATTTTCCTCTGATGTCTTTTAATTAGCCTTACTTTCTGGTTTCTCTACCTCCGAATCACACTCTAAGTCATAATGTTCTTTGGTTCCTTGTGTCTTGTATTTATTCTCTCACCCTAGGTTAGCAGTCTGTTGTCCATCACAGCATCAAGAAAAGACCTGTATATTGGTTATGCCCCACATTTCATCTCCATTATTAGTCTCTCCTCTGAGTTTTCAGTCTTATATATCCAATTATTCATTTTCCTTAGCACATGTTCCATTTTTCATTATGTAGTAATTTACATATTTAATTATATCTTTATTTTCTTCCTAGACTCTGAAGCCTATTAAGGAAGAAACTGTATCAATGTGCTTACTATTATTTATCTAGTATTGCATCTGTCACATGGAAGGGGCTCAATAATGCATGTTGAGTTAATTAAATATAAATATCTATGAATATGATTTTAGCCTCACATTTTGTATTCTCCAACATACTATACTCTTTATCTAGGACTGAGCTATGGACTTTTCAGACTGTTACAAACTGGCATGGATCACTGCCCTTGTTTTCTTTTATTTTCTGTATGTGCCCTTATCAAGCCTTAGAGAAAAGATTCAACTACTTGGTAACATACATTTAAAATCAGACATCTTAGGAGAAGGTGGTGAATAATATGAGGAGAATTGAGTAAAATTTCTTTCTTTAAAATACCTATTTAATTTGTAAAAAATAAACCCCAAATTATCAGCATTTAACTTCTTGCCAAAATTAACAACGACAAAAAACATGAGTTCCCTGCCACCCGCCCCCACCCCACCCCCACCACCACCTCTGCTCAATTTTCATAGTCTTCCATTAGGGAAAAAAGTATGATGAGATTTTCAGGCACTTAATCATGGGTTTTTGCTTAGTTCTGGATTCTCCGTTAACTCCTGATATCTGTATTTGTTGAGATAATACTTTGGGGATCCAGGTAGAGTAGAATTGAGAAACAGGGGATTTCCACCAGCCTCCTGGCTAGAAGTTTCCCCTTTAGTTTTTCACATGGCCTAAGGATGGTAAGCCAAAGATTATTGAAAAGAAAACAGTGTTTTGCCAGGTAATGTGATATGGAAAGCCAGTGTTGGCTGTTCAGGGAATTGCACCTCCCACGCTGTTGAAACAGGCTTGCTTTATCATGTGTTGAAATCACATTTTAGATATTCTACTATGCTTCTGTGTCTCTGATGGCTGAGCCTGTCTCTGAACTGATTTCAACTGGGCCTAGGTTAAAATGCAGTTTAGTTCAAAGAGCTCTTGCATTGTGTACTACATATCCATGGCCTGTGAAATCACCCCTTGGGAGTCTTTTTTTTTTAAATTATTTTAAAATGTACAATTAGCTTGATAATGGTTGATACGGTTCAGTCATTAAAGTATTCTAAGACATTGTTTTTTTCACAGACATTTTGAAGGGCTGCTACCCAACAGATGCTGTCTTAGGTACTGTAGACATCGTAGCAAACAAGTCTAAAAGTTGGACAAAGATAGAAAATAAAAAACAAATATATTGAAAACCCAAGTATTTTTCAATAAAAGAAAACAAATAGTGTGGTGTGATTTTCTAATGCCTTGGGGTGTGTGTATGTGTTTGGGTTCTTTAGATCAAGGTGGTCATGGAAGACCTCTTTGAGGAGGTACTTTCAAGTTGAAATTTAGACAACAAGAGGTCAGTCATTTAATGACCTGGAGAAGAGCATTTTGTGTCAGGAAAATAGGGTCAAAAATCTATGTCATCAGAGATCTGAGTGGTGGAATTAAAAGACAACTTGGCTGACTGCAGTGAGCAAAGTGGGATAGTGTTTGGTGATGAGTACTTTGGAGAAAAACTGAAGTTGGAATAAGAATTCAGAGTAAACCTCTACTGGTGGTACAGGCCTGGAGGAGGGAACAACAGTTTCTGTGGGAAAGGTGTGAAGCCCAGCCAAGTCCTTCAGCTGGAACCACTGGACAAAGGATTTAAAATTAATTGAATGAATATCTTATAGCTTCTAGTAAAACAGAGGATGACACACAGTATCAGATGATAAACTTCAGCAGAGAGATGGAAATAACAGAAAATGATCAAACAGAAATGCTATACATGAAAAACAGAGATTAAAAAAAATGTCACTCAGTGTGAGAAGCTTATAAGTAGACTTAATCTAGCTGAGAAAAGAATCAGTGGAATTAAAAGTAGGCCAGTAGAAATTGCTCAGTCTGAAATACAAATGGAAAAAATAATTTTTGGAAAAGAGATCTGAGTATTCAAGACCTGTGGAACAATATCAGATGTTTCGACACCCATGTGATAAGAATCCTAGAAAAAAAAGAGATAAAGAATAAGACAGAAGCAATGTTTGAAAAACTGGCTGAGAATTTTCTAAGATTAATGGAAGATTCCAAGCTACAGATCTGAGAAGCTTGGAGACTACTACAGATTTAAAGCAAAAACAAAACCAAATCCAGAAACTTGGACACCATATACTCAAACTTCTGAAAAACAAAGATAAAACCTTGAAGGCAGTATGAGAAAAAGGGACATTACATAAACAAGAACAAAGCTGAAAATGACAGGAGACACTTTTTCCAAACTCTTTAAACCGGAAGACAGGAGAGTGATATTTTTAAAGCATGGCAAAAAAGGCAACACAGATTTCTATACCCCCCCAAAAAAATCATTCAAAAATGAATGGGAAGTAGAGGCTTTTTCAGATCAATAAAAACTGAGAGATTCATTACTGTCAGATCTTTTCTATTAAAAATGTTAAAGGAACTTCTTCAGGCAGAATAATATAATACAACAAAAACTTGGATCTATATGAAGAAGTGAAGAGCACTGGAAATGGCATTAATGAAAGTAGATATAAAATTCATGCTTTTCATTTTTCAGTTTGCTCTAAAAGATAACTTACTTTTCTAAGTATTAATATTTGTCTAAAGCAAGTAGTAGTGTATTTACAACATATGTAAGTAAAATGCATAAAATAGTTACAAAAGTAGAGGACAGAAAAAGCAAGACTACTGTTTTGTTTCTTATACATCATGCAAAAGAGTATAATATTATTTGAAAGTAGATTTGTTAAAGATATATGTTGTAAATTCTAGAGCAGCCACTAACAGTTATACTAAAAGAGGCCTAGCTCTTCAATAAAAAATAAATTGGTTAATTAAATAAAAATACATTGTAATCACAAAAAATAAAAGATGTATAAAAATATTTCAGCTTTAATTTCTAATACGGTAAGTATGAATAGGTATAACCCAGCTTTTTGCATTTTTTGCTAATTTTTAGGAGTGTAAAAGAATACAGAAACCAAAAAGTTTTACAGTTGATGTAACACCTTAAAGGCCTTGGAAGAAATGTCTTTTTTTTTTCCTAAGTGTGATTTGAAGCTCTTTGAAATTTTTTTAAATTAACTTATTTTTAATTGGAGAAAGCTGCTTTACAATATTGTGTTGGTTTCGGCCATGTATCAACATGGATCAGTCATAGGTGTATGTACGTCCCCTCCCTCTTGAACCTCTCTTCTACCTCTCATCCCATGCCACCCCTCTTGGTTGTCACAGAACACTAGATTTGAGCTCCCTCTGTCCTACAGAAAATTTCCATTGACTATCTAATTTTACGTATGGTCATGTATATGTTTCGATGCTAACCTCTGAATTTGTCCCACCCTTTCCTTCCCTGCCCCATGTCTACAAGTACTTTCTCTATGTCTGTGTTTCCATTGCTGCCCTGCAGATAAGTTCTTGAGTACCATCTTTCTAGATTCCATATATATGCATTAATATACGATATTTGTTTTTCTCTGACATTTCACTCTGTATAATAGGCTCTAGATTCATCTACCTTATTAGAACTGAATCACATGTGCTCGTTTTTATGGTTGAATAATATTCCATTGTGTATATGTACCACAGTCTCTTTGTCCATTCATTTTTTGCTGGACATCTAGGTTGCTTCCATGTCCTAGCTATTGTAAATAGTGCTGTGATGAACATTGGGTTGCATGTGATTTTTTTCAGTTATGGTTTTCTCAGGGTGTATATGCCCAGTAGTGGGATTGCTAGGTCATATGGTAGTTTTAGTCCTAGTTTGTTTTTTTTAAAGGACTCTCCATACCTTTGAAAGTTTTAAATAAAAGCATAGGATTACCAACCAGATTTACATCATTAACCACCATTAACAGACACAGAGAAAAGAATAGAGATAAAGACCACTCAGGAGTCATCCAGGCTACATGGACTGGTGAGTTAGCCAAAGTGGTGGCAATGGAGAGGAGTGGATGGATTGGGCTGATCTCATAAGATGCACTTAGAAGTTTGAGTTGAGAGAAAAGATTAATCGAGGATAACTTCTAGATTTTCAATCAACTTTATTGATTAAATGTTACCATTTTAAAGTGTTCAACTGGATGCATGTAGACAGATGTATACACCTGTGAACCAACCACAATATAGGAATATTGAATATTTCTACCAATCCTGAAGAATTCCTTCTGCCTCTTCCTAGGACTGAGACTTTTTACTTTAGCAACTAAAAGAATAATGGTGATATTAGGTTCAATAAGGGAGAAATATGTTTGAAATGGAGGAGAGGTGAGAATTAATACTTCTGGCACTAGATTAATAGACTTTTTTTTTTTTGGCAACACCATGAAGAACTTCCCTGACCAGGGATCAAGCCTGTGTCCCCTGCAGTAGAACCTTGGAGTCTTAACCACTGGGCCATCAGAGAAATCCTAATAGATTATTTTCAGTGATCATGTTTGATATCCTCCAAAAAGACATCCATATCATTGCCTTTTAATCTTCTCCAACTGGGGGAGAGCCTTCCGATTCTACCCTGGAATGATATTCTGCAATTCCATTTATCGTACACTTAGCATGTTGCTGGATTGTAATTGTTTGTGTATCCCCAAATACAGCAAGCTCTTAGGTGCTCCAGCTGCTCTCCTGCACAAAGTCTGACAGATAATGAGCACGCAGTAAATGCTGGACATTTAAATAAGTGCATGTGGACTGTTCTCAGTTTACTGGGATTTCCTATCATTATCAAGATGGCATTCTTTATACCTGACGGGAATACAAAACATCTACCACCATCCTCCAGCTGCGATGTCAGTTGTAAGATACTATTTCATTGGTTAATATACCTCTTTTTGATGGGATTCTGGCATTTTTGAGTAGCAGACAGCATCTGTAAGCTGGCTGGTTGGGATGGAAAAGCCTTTTAGGATTAGAGCAGAGCAGTGATAACTGCTCAACAAAAGACTTCAGCCCTTTGAGCTCTGAGTGTTGACACAGGAAGCCCAGACAGCCTCCAATATATGCTCCATCCACATTTTCTTTAGTGTGGTGCTGCCTTCTAGAATAGCAATGATGAAGACTTAGAGTGGGCATCTCATTTTAAACATTGAGTTATAACATACATATAATAAAGTACACAACGGATTCTTATATGTATATTCACCTTGGGAACCCTCAGCCAAAGTGAAGAAACAGAACCCAGAATCTAACAATAAAGGGAGGGAAAGTGAGTGGTCACTCATCATGCAAGAGATTGAAATGTAGCGCATAACACATCAAATTGTATTTTCATTTCCACGTGTTATGTACGGGAAGCAACTTAAATGGTATCTTGCCTGCCTTGTGAAGCAGTATATTATTTGAAGGCAGACTGAGGAATTAAACATGTATATTGTGAACCTGTGGGCAAACACTGGACATGCTTTTCAAGAGGTTTAAAAGTTTAGGCGATATGTGATTGTTGCTATGTAATCATTATTTTTCTTGTGGGTTTTTTTTTTTTTTTTTTTGCATCAGGATGTATTCACAACTTAAAAAAAAAATCTTTTTAACTTTCTCCTCTGAACTCTTATTTTATTGATATTTTCATTTACCGTATGATTAGCTTCATCAGAGAGCTGAGAGAAAAACTTCTGCACAGATTAGGTTGAATAATTGAAATGTTTGAATTAGTGGGAGCTGACTGAAAAGGTTGTGCAGATAATAGTAAAGAGTTATTTTCTGTATGTCTTGTCCTAGTCAGATGTACCACATAAAACTGGGGACAGTGTCTGGGCTGAGCAGACCACACTAGCGCATTTGAGCGCCTTATGGATTCACTCACTGATTTGAAGTGTGTCAACACTCAGAAAATGGAAACAAGAGATACGAAAATCATGTCTGTCTGTGTTTCATTTGAAGTCAGATTTACGGGAAGAATTTGAAAGGCATAACCCATTTCTCCAGGAGGATGCTGGATAAGAGATTGACATGCATTACATAACAAATGTTCTTCCAGTAATAACAATACTTGCATTTATAAGCAGCTTTTACATGTTCAGTGGGTTTTTACACATATTATCTCATTTAAGATCATTTTATATGCCTCCTAAAATGCACATAAATGCTGAATTTCAAACATAGATGAAATTTGCAGTGGATTTTGAAGTAGTCATAAACGGCTGAGGAAGTACCCCCAAGAACATGCCTTCCGTTAACAAGAACAGCGTGTATCTTTAAACCTCCGATGTTAAGAGGCTGACAGTTGATCTATTACTGTAAGAAGCAAGCTCTTTTCCAAGTCCCTCCCAGGAATCATTTGCACGTTTTTCAGATATGGAATGTCCAGAATTGTTTTTAATTTGGAGCCAAGAAATTTTCAGCTGACTCCTTTTCTTGTTTTTACCTGTATCCCCTTAAGCTGAGATTGTAAGGAGAGTGATTAAAATCAAACAGATACCTCCTTTCTGTAGGCCGGGAGAGAACATCCTGTAAGACAGGAGAAATATTGGTAGAGGGAACAACAGATTTTAGGTAAAATCTTGTACAGTTAGACTTGAGGACATAGGGCTGTTGCTTGAGGGTGTTAACAAAGTTAGGGAGAGAGAAAGAATTGTGATTTGAGAAATACTGGTCAAGGGAAAAAAATAGGTAAAAGTTGGGTAGGTCTATCTGGTGTTGTTCATGGTCAGTACGTTGCCACACCAAAGCTGGAGCTAGTAGTATAGTTGTTACTATAGGAGGGCTTGGGAGCCTGATTTTGGTTTAAGACTGAATTATGTCTGATTCCTAGCTCAGTGATTTAGAGTGACTTACGCAACCTCTTTTGAGCCTCAGTGCTTGCCCTGTAAATTGGGGGTGATATGGTCCCAAAATATCCTAGACTCATTGAAAGATTAATTGAAATAATGTCCATAAAGCATTTAGCATTCCATTTGGCACACAAAAATTGCTTCATAAATGCTACGCTTCATCAGGGTTGAATTTTAACTAACATTATCAGAATGAATGCTCATAAATTGAAGAAGATAAAGAATCAAAACAGTGGGAGAGAAAACAGGTTTCGAAATGAAACCTAGAAATTTCATGTATTTCATGGGTAACCAGTTGAAGGATTGCCTCATCATTTAGAGTTTCCTGCTTAAATAAAATGGTGGTGGTAGTTTAGTCGCTAAGTCGTGTCCAACTCTTATGACCCCATGGACTGTAGCCCGCCAGGCTCCTCTCTCCATGGGATTCTCCAGGCAAGAATACTGGAGTAGGTTGCCATTTCCTCCTCCAGGGGATCTTTCCAACCCAGGGACTGAACCTTGTTCTCCTGCATTGTAGGCAGATTTTTTACTAACTGAGCTACCAGGGAAGCCCCTCACAAATAAATAAATAAAATGATAGAGCACTTAAGTTGAAATGCTGATTGTACAAGGAAGAGAAATTTCTTTTTTCTAGAATTTAGCTTTCCCTACAGTAACCTGGATTATGGTACTATTGCATTTATAAACACGATAACCATAACTTTTGTATCAGTAACTTTACTTCATATTTATTTAGGTAGCCACATCATTTTAAAAAAACTAACAAGATTGGAATTGATATTTTAGCTTGTCATATTCCATGAAGTGTTATGACACATTTTTTTTCTAGGAAAATTAATGTCTTTCTTTTTCCCATCTCTTCCACTATACTCCGCTCAGCCATTTGCATTAAATACTCCTTAGGATTCCAGTCATAATATGTATACATGCATGAGATCACCTACTAAATTTACCATGATGATGATAATATTGTTGTTCTTGACTGACTACTATATGCTAGGCACTGTACTCAGATTTTAAAAATGAACTACTTTCATTACTCCAACAACTCTTTGAGGCAGATACTGCATTTCAAGTAGGGAAAACTCAGGAGAGTTTAAACAACCACAACCTGCCCACAGTCAGTAAGCAGCAGTATGGGTGTTTGAATCAGGGCAGTTATCACCAGAGCCCTAATCTTAGGTTCCATGGCTTGATTAGGGCCTGTGTGCATGTGTATTAGTCACTCTGTTGTGTCCAACTCTTTGCAACCCCATGGACTGTAGCCCACCAGGCTCCTGTGTCCATGGAATTTTCCAAGCAAGAATACCAGAGTGAATTGTCATTTCCTTCTCCTGATCAGGGCCTACATGAAGCCAAAGCATTGTTGGCTTTTGGTAGAGAATTCATATGTCCCAGGTTGCCCAAGGCAGTCCAGTTTACATGTTATGTCATTATTAACAGTGCCCATGTTTACTCCCCAAATTGTCCCAGCCTTGTTTGGATGATAAATTCTACAGTCTCCCTAGTCTTTTGTCTCTTTTTATCCTCATCTCTCCTCAGGTCTCATATTTCCATTGATAATCTCTCCCCTAGGCACCGAGATGTGATGCACTGGGTTTTCTCCACTTCTCTGCAGTGGCAGCTTTTAAAGCCATGTTGCTACAAGTGTCAGCCGCATTGGGTTGGCTCTTGGAAGGGCTGCAGACATCCATCTTCACCATGATACTTCATTAGTTAAGTTACTTCTTTCATCTTTGGGTTTCTCTGCTCAAACACCTGGAATGACCTTGAATAACTTTTATTTTAAAAATTCAACCTAAAAGAAAAACTTGGAAAACTAGAAGTTTCAACAACCTTCACAGAGGGTTGTAGGTGTCCTTTTTAGTTGTTGTTTATTGTTTTGCCTAAAGAAAGGTGAGCTAATATTTTGGAAAGATTCATCAGCTGATGAACTTCATCTTGTCTCCACTTTATGTCTTTTAGCCCTTGAAAATGTCTTTTCAAAGCAGTGTTATCTGCCCATGGAATATTTAAACAGGAGTCGTTGTCATTTTCTTCCGATTTCTTATTTTATTTATTTGTTTATTCTTTTGGCCACACCACATGACTTGTCCTCCTATTTCTTGAGTTCCCCTTGTCTTCCGTGACAATACAGCCTCAGGTGATTCCATTCCTCACTGCTAGTGATGGGTTCTCATGCTAGATCTCCTTGCACCCTTTGCTGAACCTTGATGACAATTTTTTTTTTCCATTCTTCCCTACATGGTCTGAAAGTTTCTTTTTCTTTCTTTTTTTTTCTTCCATTTATTTTTATTAGTTGGAGACTAATTACTTTACAATATTGTAGTGGTTTTTGTCATGCATTGACATGAATCAGCCATGGATTTATATGTATTCCCCTTCCCGGTCCCCCCCTCCCCTTTTTCTTTCTTAACTGCTTGTCACTACACCTATATACCGACATAGTGCTCTTAGTTTATGGGTGATCTCAGTCAACCCTTTGTATGTGACTTCTGATATTTGTTCCTGAGCTCCAAGCACTCATAACTCCCTGATTCCAGAAAATTCTCTGCTTTGAGGCACCTTAGCTTGGTTCTGTGACTGTGTTTCCTTTCATGAGAAGCTGATGAACACAAATTTCAGCCAGTGTTCTCAAGCTGGGTGTCCCTTCTTAGAAATAGGCTGTCAACCTACTAGGAGGAAGGAAGACATTACATGCTATACATTCGCTGCTAAAAGGCTCATTTGTTGAGGACTTATTCTTTTACAAAACTTGTTTTTCATATAAATGTATATGTGTACCTAAATAGGTTATGAAAATCTTGCCTGTGATGTGACAAGCAAAAGAATGTATGACTAGAACAAGGAACCCATCATTTCAATGCAGTTAAGAGGGGTAGAAATGGCCCCATTCAGCACCTTCTTGTGTCCTCTGGGACCCCTGGGAATGCCTGCAGCCCATCCCCTCCCCTTTTCTGGGTGAACCTGCTTCATGTCCACACAGAGGTCTGAGGCTGAAGATCCTGAGAGAGGGAGACAGTGGGTAGTACTTTGCACTGCAGTCATCTGGAAATCTTGTCCAGCACCTTCTGTTATTGTGTGAAGGCAAAGACCCAAGAGTGACTGTGAGATCATGATTATTACTTAAGAAAGCAAGTGCTGTGTGCACAGTACATCCCGACATTTGTTCCCTTAAGTAAGGCGGGGTTTAAGGCTCTTCCTTGAAACTATTGTTAACAATCATCCAATATGTTCAAGACACTCTATCCCAGTGACAGTCTCATTATTACCTTGCCTTGTGATGTGAATAATGTGATTTTCAGTTTCATCAGGCAGGTCTCACATTGCATCAGACTCACGTCTGGCTCAAGGTCACATGACTAGCCAATGGCCACTCCAGGCCCAGGTCAGATAGATACCATTTTCCCTATATTGAGCTTCCTTTGGATTTCTCTTCACTCCTCTACAACAGAAATCCTACATAGCCAAACAGAAGAGGAGGAAAATGCAGTGTGTGGAAAGGAATATTTCTTTAGAGAGCTTGTTCACAGAGCACATCCAGTACTGCATTTAAATGAGTGTCCTGGCCTCGTTTATATGCAGGCAATCCGACGTGCAGAAGTGAGAGGCAGAGCAGGGTGTGACCGTAGTCACGCTGTGTCCATCTCATGCAGCTGGATAGCTTTAAAGATACACACACACAGACTCTGGAAAATGTAAATGTCCCCTGACATCTACTTGGTAGTAAACATAAACATCTGACTTCCTCAGCATTGTTTGCTTTCTTACTGAAAGTATCCCCTCTCCCTGTCTTTCTCCCAGTCAGTTTAAAAGTAAAAATTAAATTACTTGATATCTTCTTTCATGGGTCAGAACACGATTTGGAGAGAACAATGGAACATCAAATTTAGCAAGAAATGTGGCTTCTACCAATCAACTTGCTGAATGTAAAAATTTAGAAAGGAGGAAAGGGAAGTAGGAAAAATATTACAAGCTGAATCTTTATACCCAAAAGGATTTTTTTGCATTAGTGAGCTTTATTTTTTAGAGCAATTTTGAGTTCATGGCAAAAGGAACCACCTTTGATGGTTACATTTTGTTGGTTTGAACAGATGTATAATGACAAATATAAAATGACACCTATCCACCATTGTCATAGTTACAGGGTAGTTTCACTGACCTAAAAATCCTCTGTATGCCATCTATTCATCTTCCCATCCCAGCCCCTGGTCACCACTGATCTTTTTTAATGTTTCTACTTGGTCATGGACTTTTAAGCCACAGAAGTGTCTCTGTGTCACACCCTCAGTCTCTAGTGAGGGCTCCCTCCTGGCCCAACATCTTGAACTTGTTCATTTCTGCCTTAAGTAGGGATGACTGGTTTCTATAAAAAGAGACTCTCAAGTTCGTTCAAGTAAAGAAGGTAATTTAAGGATACAACAAGTAGTGTACAGTTGGGCTTAACAGTGAGAGCCTTAGAGTCAAAAATGAACTTTACTACCATTTACACATCATGAGGCAAATCACTACGTCTCTCAGCTTCACTCTGTCATCCATAAAATGGGAACAATAACAGTTCTCACTTCCTAGGGTTGTTTGAGGATGTAATGAAACATCGTATGTATATATGTATAATGCTTTGGATATGTGCTCAATAAAATTGACCGTTGTATCTTTGTCATGAATGTGGATACTGAGTCTTCATGAGACTGGAGGCAAGTTGATAAGAAAGGAAGATACTTCTCTCGGGGCTACCCATTCTGTCTTCTTCTTTCTTTTTGTTTGCGTGCTAAGTCGCTTCAGTCATGTCTGGCTCTTTGCAACCCCGTGGACAGTAGCCCACCAGGCTCCTCTGTCCTTAGGATTTCCAGGCAAGAATACTGGAGTGGATTGCCATGCCCTCCTCCAGGCGATCTTCCCAACCCAGGAATCAAACCCACATCTCTTATGTCTTACATTGGCAGATGGGTTCTTTCTCGTGCCACCTGGGAAATCCTGGTTTTGTGTCTTTTAATTTTTTCTCTCTCCTGACTGAGGCCCTCAGTTTTCTATTTCTGTCTCTCGGTTAGCGTGACCTACCCGACCACTAGCCCTAAATCTGTTTGACTTTATGATGCAGTGTTCATCACCAGTTGACTATAGACTCTAAATAACTTAGTTCAAATTCCCCATAATGACAATCTGATTGGTTGCTGGGTTGACACCTTTGTTCAATTTTCCCCTCGTAGTGTAATTAAGCTCATGGTCAAGTTGTTGACTCCCAGCATCAAATAAGTTCCACTTTTCATTCTACATTGAATCTCAAAGTGTTTTATTCCACCATCCCTGGCCCTCTGACTTTAGATTCAAGGACTTGAGTGAAATGCTTTCCTTGTCTGAAATCTAAAAGATCTGTCACTTAATATGTTCAGGCTTCTTGTAAGTTCTGCAGACCTTTCAAAGGAAAGTTTCGAAAGCTTCTCAACAAAGATAATTGTGTCAAAAGGGAAACAGCTGTCTCTGTATTTGCAGAGGAGAAGAAAATTAAACAAATAGCAAAGATGAGACTCATGTATAATTAAAATTGGATTATTGCAACATTTGACTTACCAGCTGGGAGCTCAATTCCTCTGTCTTGGTATCCAGTTCTGACCATTTCTTCATGCTCACCCTGCATTCCCATCTTTCATTCAGTATTTCCCTTTCATTTCGCTGGAATGCTTTTCTCCGTGCTTCTTAGCACATTTCTCCA
Organism: Muntiacus reevesi; assembly: GCF_963930625.1. Taxonomy (NCBI): domain Eukaryota; kingdom Metazoa; phylum Chordata; class Mammalia; order Artiodactyla; family Cervidae; genus Muntiacus; species Muntiacus reevesi. The sequence goes on from NC_089252.1 coordinate 94,807,010, forward strand.
TTCCTGTACTTCATCATCAGTCCTTTTTTCCAGATTCTTTTGTTCTTTGCTTCTTGTTTGTTTTGTCTGTTTTGGGTTTTGTTTTGTTTTGTCTTTTTTTTTTCATTTTTGAGAGAAGGATAAATGAAGGATATGATAAATTCTTACATTACTTCTCTTTATTTCTGAAAACAATCATTTTAGCTTATTGTGTGGTGAAATCTAACAGAACTCATTAAAATCAAAAGCACAGTATTAATCTCTTGCTGTTTACGTGTAAGCAATTTCAGCCAGTTTTCTGAATGTTTAAATATGTGGTCAGAAGCTGTGGTTTACCTCCCGACTTTGTTTGGGAAAACCTAACTAAAACAGATAGGTTTTTTCTCTTTAGCTTGGGTTCATGACCAGAGTTTCTTCCTTGAACAATTGACATTATTCCGTTGTGTCTTAAATGTTAAAAAGTTACAAAGTAACTTGTTCTGAAAAAATCTCGAAATTCATACCAATCAGAAAAGATATATATGTTATAAAGATACCAGCATTTTTACTTTCATTAAAATATCAACAACTTGTCAGTAGTATTTCCTTTTATTGAAATATAGTTAGTTGAGTTATTATATTAGTTGCAGGTGTATGACAAGATGATTTGATATTTTTATAGATTATACTCCATTTAAAGTTATTATAAAGTCATAGCTATGTTCTCTGTGTTTTATAATATATCCTTGTTATTTATTTATTTTATACATAGCAGTTTGTACCACTTAATCCCATGCCCTTGGCCCTCCCCCTTTCCTTCTTCCCACTAGTAACCACTAGCTTGTTTTCTATATCTGTGAATCTATTTCTATTTTATTATATATTCAGTATATTCATTTGTTTTAGTTTCTAGATTCCACATGTGGTAACAGTATTTGTCTTTCTTTGTCTGATTTATTTCACTAAGCATAATTGCTGCACATTGTAGCATTTCATTTTTTAAGGCTGAGTAATATTCTACTGTATATCTATACTGCATTTTCTTCATGTGTTGATGGACACTTAAGTTGCTTCCATCTCCTGGTTATTGTACATAATGCTTCTGTGAACATTGGAGTACATTCATCTTTTCAGATTAGTGTTCCTGTTTTTGTTTTTGTTTTTTTTTTTTAATATGTACCCAGCAGTGAAATTGCTGAATTATCTGGTAATTCTAATTTTAGTTTTTTGAGGAAATTCGATGTTGCTTTCCATAATGGCTGCACTAGTTTATGGATATACTCCCACCAACAGTATATTAGGATTCCCTTTTCTTCACATTCTTGTTGACATTTGTTAGTTGTTAGTTATTTGTTGGCTTTTTTTGGATGATAACCATTCTGGCAGATGTGTATGGCATTGTCTCATCATGATTTTGATTTACATTTCTCAGATAATTGGCAAAGTTGAACATATTTTTATGTGCTTGTTAGCCATCTCTGTGTTTTCTTTGGAAAAATGTCTATTCAGGTTTAAATTTTTTTCTTTTTTACATACTGAATTGTATGAACTGTCTATATATTTTGAATATTAACCTCTTATCAGTCATACCATCTGCAAATATTTTTTCCCATTCTATAAGTTGTTTTTCATTTTGTTGGTGGTTTCCTTTGCTGTGCAAAAACTTTTAAGTTTCATTTAATTAGAAACTTTGTTTATTAGGTTCCATTTGCTTATTTTTGCTTTTGTTTCTTTTGCCTCAAGAGACAGAACCCCAGGAATATAGCTACCGTTTATGTCACGTGGTGTTCTGCCCATATTCTCTTCTGAGAGTTTTATGATTTCAGGCCTACATTTAGGTCTTTAATCCATTTTGAGTTTATTTTTGTATATGCTGTGAGGAAATGTTCTAATTTCATCCTTTTACATATAGTTGTTCAATTTTCCCAGCACCATTTATTAAAGAAACTGTTTTTGTTTGTACGTTCTTTCCTTCTTTGTCATAGGTTAATTGAACCTATGTGCTTAGGTTTATTTCTGGACTTTCTATTCTGTATCACTGGTCTTTAAGTCTGTTTTTGTGCTAGTACCATCCTGTTTTGATTACTATACTTTGTAGTATAGTCTGAAGTCAGGGAGCATGATACCTCCAGCTTTGTTTTTTTTTTCTCTCAAGATGACTTTGACTATATGTGTCCTATTTGGTTCCATAAAAATTTTAGTATGACTTGTTCTGTGAAAAGTCATCGGTATTTTGATAGGATTTGTGTCAAGTCCATCAACAGTATTTTTGTTTGGTTTGTTCCACAGATATTAGTTTAGTGCCTACTAAGGACTGGAAATAAAAAGAGGTAAAAGGGTACATGATAGATATATACTGGCAGCTGTTTAGTGGAAGAGTCAAACAACAAATAATAAATGGATAAATTGCACAGTTGTTTGAATTTCCCATGTTATTGTGAAATAACTATGCAAAGAATTATTAGAAACTCTTACAAACTGATTTTATTTTGAGAGGGAGAAAATCGCTAAATAGAAGAGGTTGGGGTGCTTTTAATTTATTTTAAAAAACTAAATAAATTTTGATCTGAATCTGAACTATCAGTTTATGTCAACTTTATGTTTAATTACATATTTGACGGAACTTGTGTAGTACTGAGGCAGGTATTAGACAGCTAATCACATATTTATATGTTTATTTACAAATTAATTTCAATGATATGAAGAAAAAGTACAAGGAACTGCAAGAATTCCTTGCAAGGAACCAAATTTAGTTTGTGGTGTTATGGTCTAGAGCAGTGTTTAGTTGTGGAGGAGCTGGAACCAGTTTTGACTATACTACTTACTAAGTGTATGACCATGTGATTTAACCTCTTTAAACCCCTAGCTGTGAAATGGGCACATGCATAATACTCCCTGTTTCAAGAGTTTGTTGCAACAAGCACTTAGGCATAGAATAAGGACTTTTAGAAAGTAGCTTTTACTGTAAAGTCTAATAAAGACATTAAATACAAAGAAGAGGAAGTAAGAAAATAAACATTATTTGGAAACATTTACGCTCATAAAACCCCAGTGCAGCACAATGCCAAGACATGACCATTTTTTCCAGAAATCCTGGGGATTATGTGTTATTGAGCTTTCCTTCATTCTGAAACTGTGCCCCTGTTTTGAGTGTTGTGGCTCCATTTCCTCTCAGTCCTGAAGTGGGTTGAGGGCTGTGTGTGGGCCTGGTCATGAGTCTACCTGAGGTTATGTTTTACATCCATTTCCACTGTTATCTGCATTTCATCTATCTCCATCCCTGACATGCCTTGAAATATGAGCTTTGCCTTCACCAGGCTGCTCTTCATGTCCTCCTTCCCAAAGATAGAAGCAAAATAATTGCTTTTAAAGTGTGTTTAAGACTTCAGGAAGCTAACACAGTGGACAGCCTGAGACCCAAATATCCTTTGATTTACAAAGCATACAACTCAGAGGTAGACAGGCCAGCTGCTACACACGGCCCTTCATGGGGTCACGTCTAAGAGGCCGTCCCTACCCTCCAATCTTAAGATAGTGTTTTCCAAAACATGAGCAAGGGTAAGGTAGCTTCTTCACCAATAAGTTTCTTTCTAGCTCTATGTCAGTACTCGTAGTAAAATGGGGAAAAATACATAGGTGTGGAATTTTGTATTTTCGTTGGATATTTATTCTGCACTAGTTTATGGTTTAGGAATAAAGACAATATCAATAATAATAGCCAAGACAATTTTGGAGCAGTGTGCTAGAGACCATGTCAAAGGTTGTCCTGGCACGCACCCTTTTTTGTCATTCAATAGCCTTATGGGGAAGGAAATATCATCGTCTGCATTTCAAGGATTAAGAAACTGAGATTCAAAGAGAATCCGGCCGAGCTGAATTCATTGACACTCAAAATATGAGATTGTACCCATATATATTTATATTCACTCATTTACTCATTTGACATTGATTTGCTGAGTATGTACTACCTATCAGACAAAATTCTGGACACCAGAGATAAAGGAGTGAGAAATTGGCAAAATTCCTACTCTCATGAAGCTGACTTAGCATTCTAGTAGAACACAGAAAGTAAACAAAATATGTAAATTTTATAGTGCAAAGTGATAAATGCTAAGGAGAGATATTAAAGAAGGGGAGGTATAATTTTAAATAGGGCAGTCAGCAAAGTCTCAATGACAAGGTGACCTTTCACATATCACAAACATTAAGTGTATCATTCAGGGTCTGGTACTGAGAATGTACTTGAAGTCAGTTCTTGTCTTTCTTTCTTGTCTTGTCTTCCTTTCTTCCTCCAGGCAGTCTTCTTCAGGTCGTCGTCTTTTCCAGGATCTCTGAGCAAGCCATCTGTAGAGTGACCCCGGTCAAAACACACAAAGACATTTGCAACGCTCCTGAACTAGTGTGTCCTTTTATAGGCACCTCACTCTTAAAAGTGACGGACGTGGAATTAAACAAGTGCTTTGGACTTGAAAATTCTGTTAAGATTCCTTTTGGTTATGAGCTGCTGTTGAAGTAGGTTTGGACATGAATACTGTTCTCCTGTTCAACATGCATTTAGGGACCAGATGATGATAAAACAGAGCTTCCAAATGAAGTCTTTATTAGTTCAGGAGTCATCAGAAAATGCATTAGTGAGGAAAGACCCTGGTCATTGTGTCTAGAGTTTCCCAATACGCTCAAGGAGAAAAACCACAAAACAAACATTTGCAGATCAGATTTGCCTCCTAGAGTTCATTTTATTTCTTCAAATATGCTATAGCAATATAGCAGTATATATAGATAGCAAGATTAAGTTTTACACATGTAGGTGCCCACACACACACGCTTATATAAACATACACACATATGTATGTTTTACTTTTCAGACTTTCCTCACTTGTAACAGTAAAAGCTTTTAAGATCATTTTTTGTTGATGTTTTTGTTGTCTAGTAGCTAAGTTGTGTCCAACTCTTTGTGACCCGTGGACTGTAGCACCTCGCTAGGCCCTTCTGTTCGCCACTGTCTCCCAGAATTTGCTCACATTTGTGTCCACTGAGTTGGTGATGCTATCTAACCTTCTCACCCTCTGCTGCCCCCTTCTCCTTTTGTCTTCCATCTTTCTCAGATCAGGATTGGTTACCAGTATTGTGAAATGTGTTCCTCAGAAAACAGCTAGGGCTCAAGATTTTCTAGCATTCTTGAAGAAAATGGGTGCATTAACAGCAAAGATAAGATAGAAGGAGATGGTTTAGCTTTTCGACATCAAACTGCTTTATAGTGATTGGTATACCCTGAGTAGCATCCCTGTCCTCTAATAATTATACCCCTTAGCAGCTCCAGCGGGACCTTGGCACCCTGGGAAAATCATTCACTATTGGTCTTTCCTTTTGAAACAATACTGCTATGTCTCCTTCAAAAGTATCCACACTTCACATTTCATAGTGATTCCAACTGGTGGCCATCACCCCAGTTATTCCTAATTAGTGAGATTTGCCACTTAGGAGGTTGCTGTGATTATATGTGAATGGTCACAGATTCTTAACATCACTGTTCCATTTCCTTTTAGGTTCTGACTTCTAACCCTACCTTGCCCTTTTACCAGTTTCCACAAGTCAGGTAAAGAGGATTAATTCTGTTTCAGTATCTTCAGCTGTTTTCTGAATCATTAATTCTGCTTTTATTGTACTGCATTTCTTACGCATTACAGAATAAAAATGAACTTGCCTTGGGGCACTTTACATTCCTTGAGCCTTCTCAGCTCTATTTTTCAGAAAGTCCACTCTGAATGTCCACAAATTTAGTGTGTTCTCTGGTGTGTTCTCCTATCTGGTGGTGATAGGTTTGTTTTGCTAAAATCAAGTCATTTCCCAGTTTTGACTGGGAAATTTCATTTAATGAGTCCCAAATTTCTTCAGTTCAGTTCAGTTGCTCAGTCGTGTCCAACTCTTTGTGACCCCGTGGACTGCAGCACACTAGGCCTCCCTGTCTATCACCAACTCCTGGAGCTTACTCAAACTCATGTCCATTGAGTTGGTGATGCCATCCAACCATCTCATCATCCTCTGTTGTCCCCTTTTCCTCCCTCCTTCAGTCTTTTCCAGCATTAGGGCCTTTTCTAATGAGTCAGTTCTTCGCATCAGGTTCCCTAACATTCCAAATTTCTAAGCCATTGCAAAACAGATCAACAATCTGGACTGTATGTGAATCATATACAATGTAATTCTACACCTTTACTGAGAAACTTATTTCCTCCCAAAGTTTCATATAGTTTTATATCACTCACCTAGGAACAATTAAAATTCTCGTGGAAAAACCTATGCTTTCACTAGTGAAATGAAAAAAATTAGGTATAGTTAGAATTCATCAGAGAAGAATGCTAGAATTGAAGGGTGATTTTGTAAATTATACACAAGGGATCAAAACCTCAAGTCTGCCCAGGGGATTGGTTGGTAACTTAAAGATGTCATCAATCTAGGCAAGGACTATCTCCAATATCTACATATTGGAAAAATGTCAGGACAAGGTTATACAGAAAAGAGCAAGTGTTCATTTTAGTCATTCATGTTCAAAGTTTAAAGGCACAACAGGAACAAAATATGCAGGTCAACAAATGGTATCTATCTGTCAGATATGGCCTGCGTGCTGTCATCTTAAAGACTTGGTTATTGGCAAAACTATCTAGCTTTTAATTACCTGTGCCAAGACAAAGAATGGGCAACCAGATAGCTATGACTTTCCAGATTACTTGCATCTGTCTTTAAGGTTGGATATTTATTTGCCCAGCTAGTTAGTTTCCTTCATGGCTTTAGCAGAAGACTATTTGCAGAGCACAACAAAATGGCATCCCCAGTGTGAGCAGTTCATTCTACTTGGTCTGGAAGAAAGGTCAGCCAAATGCGAAAACTTGTATTGCTCATTTCTGCTCCCTCCTATCCTGTAGTATTAAACTATTCACTCTTTTTTGGGGGGGAATATATATATATATGTATAAATAAATAAATATATATATATATATATAGTTGTTCATTTCACAGATAATGCCGCTTTTATATCCACATATGGTTTTCGAAGAAGTTGGCCTTTTCCCAATATTTCTTTTCCCTCTTGCCATGGATCTTTCCAATAGACAAGAAGGCCATGAATCTGGAAAATCTCCCTTTTATAGACAAGGAATACTTAGGCTTTCCCCCCCCCTCTAATATATATTGAAACCAGATCCAGGAGACTGGAGGAAATTTGAATCATCATGTCAATTAAATGAGAGTGTATCATTATCTGTAAGAATGAAATGTTTCTTTGATTGATGGGTAAAAATATTCCCCTTTAGTAGGTTCTCTTTTCCCATTAGCAGCCCATCAGTATGTTAAATGCTACTTTCCCATTACTCAATAATGCACTCAAGACATTACACTCTGGCCTGATGTTTTACTTTTCATTTTGGCTCTGTGGTAGCCAAACTTACCTAATGTATGTCTTATTCTATCAGATCTTGTGTCAAGTGAACATTGGTGGCTGGATGTGTTACCCATGTTAGGGAACATGTTGATCTTCTAAGGCAGAGTGAGGGCTATTCCCAGCAGGCCACTAATTAGATCTATATAGTTCCTTGGCTCTTATTTCTAAGTACAGAATTACCCTCCACTGATGCACAGGACAACATGAAAAAATATTTCTCCCCCAACTAAATAACCCTTACAGCAGTGGTTTCAAAGCATGCCTCCTCCTCATGCATTGTTAGGAATGCAAATTCTTGGGCCTAAAAACAGCTCTACTGAATCAGAAACTATGGGAATCAGGACTAGCAATGCCTCTTTAATAAGCCCTCTTGGCAATTCTGGTACATGTTAAAACTTCCAGACCCACTTGAATATTTGAATCTTCCTTCCAAAGCTTTGTAGGCACCCTGGATTTTTCCACCAATCTGCCCAACCAGATTGTAAATTCCCAAACAGCAATCTCACCTGCTTGTTTGTCATTAAATCCCCAGTCTCCAGTGGGAACACATGGCACATAGTAGGTGCTTCATATGTATTTATTGAATGTATGAGCAAATGCATGAGTAATTGGCTAATGCCTACTTCTGTGAAGGTTGTTGTAGTTCAGTCACTCAATCATATCCAACTGTTTGTGACCTCATGGACTGCAGAATGCTAGGCTTTCCTGTCCCTCACCATCTCCTGGAGCTTGCTCAAACTCATGCCTATTGAGTCAGTGATGCCATTCAATCACCTCATCTTCTGTCATCCCCTTCTCCTCCTGTCTTCAACCTTTCCCAGCATCAGGGTCTTTTCTGATGAGTCAGCTTTTTGCAACAGGTGGCCAAAATATTGAAGCTTCAGCATCAGTCCTTCCAATGAATATTCAGGGTTGATTTCCTTTAGGATTGACTGGTTTGATCTCCTTGCAGTCCAAGGGACTCTCAAGAGTCTTCTATAGCACCACAGTTTGAAGGCATCACTTTGGCACTTAGCCTTTTTTATCGTCCAACTCTCACATCCATACATGACTACTGGGAAAACCATAACTTTGACTATACAGATCTTTGTAGACAAAGTAATATCTGCTTTTCAGTATGCTGTCTAGGTTTGTCATAGTTTTTCTTCCAAGGAGCAAGTGTCTTTTAATTTCATGGCTGCAGTCATTGTCCACAGTGATTTTGAAGCCCAAGAAAAAGTCTGTCATTGTTTCCATGGTTTCCCCATCTGGAACCAGATGCCATAATCTTCAGTTTTTGAATATTGAGTTTTCAGCCAGCTTTTTCACTCTCCTCTTTCACCTTCATCAAGAGGCTCTTTAGTTCCTCTTGGCTTTCTGCCATAAGTGTGGTGTTATCTGCTTATCTGAGGTCATTGATATTTCTCCTGCATCTTGATTCCATCCAGTAACTCATCCAGCCTGGCATTTCTCATGATGTACTCTGCATATGAGTTAATAAGCAGGGTGACAATATACAGCCTCAGTGTACTCCTTTCCCAGTTTTGAACCAGTCCATTTTTCCATGTCCAGTTCTAACTGTTGCTTCCATGTGGTATAAAGGCCACAACTTTCCCAACCCATTCATGCCAACCTGAGAGTGGAGGACTGAATACAGATTTTTATGAGCTGCACTGCTTTGGTTTAAATCTTTATTCCAACGTCTATTAACTGTCCAACCTTTGGCAAATTGATTCAGCTCTCTTGATGTACCTTAATTTTCTCGTCTGTATTATGGGAATGAAAATAGTACATCAACCTCATAGGGTGCTTTTTTTTTTTTCTTTTTGAAGATTAGTCGTGGTGGTGGTATTTTTTCTTATTTTAGCATTATGTTTCTCCATTCCTATATGGCAGACTGGCCACCCTCCACCTTCACCTGCAGAGATTCTGAAAAGATCTGGGTTGTGTTTGTCCCACACTTTCATTAGCATAATATTAAGAGAACTGGATCCTGCAGACCTCAGTCCAACTCTTAGCTTTGTATCTTCCTCATCAAGATTTTCTACATCATTTATTACTTCAATTAGTATTTGCATTGCAAATAATGCCTTGTGGGAATACTTGAATGGACTCTCAGTCTGTTTGCATAAACAATGTCAATGACCTGATATGATTTCCATGATAAAGCTTCTCTCCAATCTTTTCTTACTTCTTGACAGGCCTGTGTTCCTATTACCTTTACTAAGACCTCAAACGGTTGTCATGGTTAAACCCCTAAAATACAAACAAGTTTTTTTTGTTTTTTTTTGTTTCTGCCACATGCAATAATGTGCTATTTATTATCTCCTTGTGACTAATCCCAAGTTTGTTTTTAATGCTCAGCATTTTCCTTTCTGTTCAGAGCCTTAGACTGGCAGGAGTTCAAGGGAAGGCTGAAAATGCTTCTTAGAAACTATTTTAATCCCAAACAGTTAATGTTTGGGGAGCAGGTTGAAACATATGTAATATAGGCACCCAAATGTAGGCAATTATCTCCAAAGGGCAAAAGGGGACAGAGAAGAGAGAGAATAAAGGCCATGCTGCCCTGAGGTCAGGAGTAGAGCCCTGAAGAAACGCCTTCTTTGGTTTTCCAAGGGTCACGATGTCAACTGAAGAATGAAATGATAATACAAATGGAACAGCTTGATAACACCCAAATGAGTGTATTTATTCGCACAGTTCAAACCTGATGATTGGAGTTCTTTTTCTGTCTGCTGACAGCAATTCTGAGCATTATAACAAGATCGAGAACTTAATGTCTAGAAACCCTTAATGATACTTTGTACAAAGTGGATGAAAGGTGACAGGGCAGAGGGGAGCACGTACAGAAGTTTAGGGTCAAAAACCTTGTGACTTTCAAAGGTTCTTTGTGTTGACTTGAATCTTTGAACAACACAAAGACAAGAGCTCACATTTCTGAAGGTGGAAAGGGATGTCCCAGAGTTAGAATTGCCTTCTCTGTCAATAATGCCATTTCTGCTGTCCTTGAAGCTCTGCATGGGACAGGATGAGCTGCCTCTGGTCTTCCTTCCAGTTTCAACTGCTGTTTAACCATGTATATTCATAAGCACGCACACACACACACACACACACACACACACACCCCCACCATCCTTGGTAAAGCACTACATACTAGGGTATTCGACACGATAAGGTAGCACAATTACTTACTATTTAATACTTACCCTGAAGCTATAATTCAAAATGATTTTCAGAGAGGAAATACACTGTCAAAAGCGTAACGTCACCTTGCAGGATCAGTTAGAGGAAAAATATGAGCTAAGGAGCCGGAAATCCTTGTTTAGTATTACCGAGAAATTATGACAAGCCATGAAAAGTTCCATAGGCTTTTGTAGCACTCAAGTCGTTCCTTTAAAACTGACTTCTATGAAAATCTCCTATGCCTGGAATTTGCCCTGTCAAAGCCAGACACATTTTTTTAATTGAATCTTGCTCTGAGAGTAGTAGTTTCCCCCCACCACCGCCCCCCCACCCCCGCCCCGCCGCATCTGTAATTTGCTTTTTATGTGAATGGAGAACTGTTCTGTTTCTCTTCTTTGGGGAGTTGTCATTTTCCTGTAAAAACAATCAATGTTGGGCCATTTATCTCTTGCTTCATCAAACTGTGATGTGGGGTGGAAGTGTATGTACATTCGCAATATAGATTTTTCATTTCTGTATCTTATAGTCATATTATTGGCAAGTGGCCCTCATTTATTTTCCAGAACATTTCTAAGCTGATGACAACTCTTTAGTGTTTGTTAACTGTGTCTTACCTGTCTACCTTTTCATGTAATAGCTGCTTTCAGGGAATACAACAGAAATGGGGTATTGCTTTGTTGAAAATTTTTCAAATTAAATACACCATAGCACAACCGTCTGTGAAAATACATTTCATCTTTCATTAAATTCTGACAAGGCTTTTTGGAGGATTAATACTCCCTTCCTGGGGGTGTGCACCTATGGCTAATATAATATCACTGGGCACAGACTAGGTTATACTTATGTTCAGACTCAGGGTAAAAAAGAAAAGGATGTGTTGAAGGGAGAATTATTGAATGTTTTCCCTTCTAAGTTCTTGTTACTTGCAGGACAAATGCCTTTAAAATGGAAAATGTTGTTGAGAAACTGTGGCAGAGTGGGGGAGAGATATAGAAGTAAAAACCACATTCACTTTTCTTGTATGTAGAGTCCAGTTCTCTACCAACCAGTCAGCCCCCAGGAGAGGTACATGCATAGTGACAGAACAAGAACGGCCTGATGCCCTTCAAAGGTTGATTCTGGGGAAAGGGGTGTATGTCTCTCTTGTTTTTTCTCCGCAATTGTGACCCCTGTGCTTCCCTGCCTATCTTCATGTCCCATACATCAATCTCTCCTTTCATTCTCCAGACCCCCATTAGTATAGAGCTCTTGCATGTAAGAGAGGATATGTTGGGGCAGGCTCTGGTGGGGACTATAAGATACTAAAGTACATGAAGCAACTGGAATTCCATTAAGACACATCTCTATCTTTCAAGGTTCCTTGGCAACCACTTATTTCTTATCGGGTTCTGAACTACTACTGTATTGTCAGAACCTTGTCCACAAAATGCCCTTCCCTCTCCCTCTCTAGGTATTATGATAAGAAACAGAAGACATAATTCACAATTAGATGTGATAACTGAGAAGAATATAGAAAAGGGACTATTATTTAGAAGGTCATAGGCCACGTATAGGAAAATGAACTATGTACAGTCAGTTCTATTTTAACAGTTGTTTTGAAAATTCAAATTTGTGCCAATGTCCTTGATGTCTTTGGAAACAGCTTGAACCTAGTTTTGCACTTGTTCTCATGTGATTTTACCCATTAGAAAGTTAGGAGAACCCAGAAATTTGTATCTAGTTGAACCAAGCAGTGTAAGAACCTACCAATGCATACCGTCCCCCAAATACCCTCTGCCCACCTCAGCTGACTACACGGTTATGCACCACACCTTCCCCATCTGGTGGGACAGTATTCTGTCCCCATTTCAGATAAGCTTCCTGATGCCGCTTCGCAATAGCTTACACGCTGCAACTCTTTGGAAGCTTAATTCCACCAGCAAACTCCAAGGTCTTGTTCAAAGTAAAATGCAATATTTATTGTATTTCTTAATCATGTGATAAGTATAACACTAGCAACTGTTTTCGTTAGGGTGTTCTCTTTTTCAAATGTCATAGATAATAGTTTTTGTGTGTGCTTGCTTCTAACCCCATTTTCCCATAAGCACCGTGTTTTTTATTGCAGTTTTGTATTGCATGATGATTTTTAAGAACACATATGTTACTTGTGGCAGAGCTGAATGTATGTTGAAGCTTTGTGTGGTTGGCAACAGTGGGGAGCTGTTACTATCTTTTAGATGGTAGGACAAGGGTAGAGAAGCAGTCTCTGGAACCTTGAGGGAGAAGCCCCACTGTGGGCAAGAATTGCCTCGCTTCTGCTGGCCAGAGGCCCAGCACAGAGAGAGCTTTGGGAATAAACACGCTGACCTCACCCTCCAATCATCGGTAGTTATCCCCTGGTATAGTCCAGTTGGAAACAAGTGGGTTAGGGAGTCTGCTTCATGCCTTCCAGAGGACAGGTTAAACATATCAGAGTAAAGTAGGATGGAAGGATAGATCACAAGGTATCTCTTGCCTTTGGGAAAATTACTTTTTAAGGAATCGTTTTTGTTTCATTATGTAAATCAGTTTTATTTTTCTCTTTCTGGATGGCTGTCATCTAGGCCAGGGGGTAATAAGGCAACTCAACAGGTGTTTTTCTAAACAAAGAACATCTTTCTGCCAACGAAGAGAATCTGCACTTCTTTTAGTCCAGTCAGTTCAAAGAGTAGCTGCCTTAGAAAATAGCATATATTTTTTCCCACTTCTCATTATGTATGTAAACATATCTATATTCACGGCCCCTTGCATATGAATTTCTTTCTAAGGGCAATCATGTTTTCACCTTTAATGCTTGAATATTGCCCCTATTGACTGGATACTGTTAAATAATTTACTACCTTTTGTGATTGGTCAGGAAGAGAAATACAGAGGAGCTGATATAAGTTACTTGCCTACATACCTCCCCTTTGATTAGGATATTAATTTCTTTTATAGGCCTATTACAAGACAGCTGGCCATTTCCTCTAATGTCTAAGTAATAGAGAGGAGAGGTGGGGACTGGCTTGAAATGAGCTTATGTAATAGGTTCTGTCGATTTTCCAGATGCCTCAGGTTTATCTGAATTTCAGAAGACACGTTGAGCTCGTAAGTTTCAGGGCAATTATGCAAAAGGATGTTAAAAATTAAATGGGTCAATTTATCATTGATTAGTATTTGTCTTCCTTGCCCAGAAAGAACTTGAAACAAAGAGATAGATAAATCCTATAGAGTTAAGATGTTTATTTGAGGGAAAAAAATACAAAAAATTTGAAACTTTAGAAGAGAGTAAAATATGTGTCTTTAAAAAATTTCCCCAGAGTTCCCTTTCTATGAAATAAGAAACTCAAGTTTTATTCTTTCATAAGTAACATTCATTTCTCCAACTTGTTTTATTCTTTCATAAGTAAAATTCATTTCATCATTAGTAATAATTTGCTATGTTTTATGCTAAAGTGGATAGCACATACCTGTTAACCTGTGACTGGGGAAAGTAATATCATATTGACAATGTTAATAGGGATAATGGAGATGAAGATTTAGATCCTACTGGAGGCTCATGTACTTTTAAAACTGAGATATAATTCATTTATTACTAAATCTACCCTTTTAAAGTATACAATTTGGTGGGTTTTTTTTTTTTTTTTAGCATACTCGCAAATTTATAAAACCATCACCACAATCTAATGTCACCGCATTTTCATCACCCCAGAAAGAAACCCCATATTCATTAAGAGTCACCCTGTATTCCTCCTCCCGGGGCAGCTGCCAACCTACTTTCTGTTCTGTGTGTTTACCTCTTCTGGACATTTTGTATAAATGGAATCATACCGTACGGCCTTTTGTATCTGACTTGTTTCTCTCACCATATTGTTCTGAAGGGTCATCCTTGTTGTAGCGTGTTTCTGTGTCCCATTCCTTCTGTGTTGTTTCGTTCAGTCACTCAGTCATGTCTGACTCTTTGCAGACCCATGGACTGCAGCACGCCAGGCTTCCCTGTCCTTCACGGTCTCCTGAAGTTTGTTCAAACTCATGTCCATTGAATTGGTGATGCCATCCAACCATCTCATCCTCTGTCTTCCTCTTCTCCTTCTGCCTTCAGTCTTTTCCAGCAACCGGGTTTTTTTTTCCGTTGAGCTGCCTCTTCCTATCAGGTGGCCAAAATATTGGAGCTTCAGCTTTAGCGTCAGTCCTTCCAATGAATATTCAGGGTTGATTTTCTTAAGGATTAACTGGTTTGATCTCCTTGCTGTGCAAAGGACTCTCGAGAGTCTTCTCCAGCACCACAGTGGAAAGCATGAATTCTTCAGCACTCAGCCTTCTTTATGGTCCAACTCTCACATCCGTACATGACTACTGGAAAAAACAAAGCTTTGACTATACAGACCTTTGGGAGCAAAGTGATGTCTCTGCTTTTTTAATACGCAGTCTGGGTTTGTCATAGCTTTTCTTCCAAGGAGCAAGTGTCTTTTAATTTTGGCTGCAGTCTCTGTCTGCATTGATTTTGGAGCCCAAGATAATAAAGTCTGTCACTGTTCCATTTTTTTCCCCCATCTATTTGCCATGAAGTGATGGGACCTGACAGCATGCCGTTAGCTTTTTGAATGTTGAATTTTAAGTCAGCCTTTTCACTCTCCTGTTTCACCTTCATCAAGAGGTTCTTTAGTTCCTCTTCACTTTCTGCCATTAGAGTGGTATCATCTGCATATCTGAGGTTATTGATATTTCCCCTGGCAATCTTGAACCAGTCCATTCCATGTTTGGTTCAACTCTTGCTTCTTGACCTGCCTCCAGGTTTCTCAGGCGGTAGGTAAGGTGTTCTAGCCTTCCCATCTCTTTCAGAATTTTCCACAGTTTGTTGCATTCATATTTATCGCAAATGGATGGGCATTTGGTTGTTTCTATATTTTGGTTATAGTGAATAATGCTGCTATAAACATTCATGTACAAGTTTTCCTATGGACATATATTGTCACTTCCCTTGGGTATGTGTCTAGTAGTGGAATTACTGGGTATATGGTTGCTGCTGCTAAGTCGATTCAGTCGTGTCCGACTCTGTGCAACCCCATAGACGGCAGCCCACCAGGCCCACCGTCCCTGGGATTCTCCAGGCAAGAATACTGGAGTGTGTTGCCATTTCCTCCTCCAATGCATGAAAATGAAAAGTGAAAGTGAAGGCGCTCAGTTGTGTCCAACTCATAGCGACCCCATGGACTGCAGCCCACCAGGCTCCTCTGTCCATGGGATTTTCTAGGCAAGAGTACTGGAGTGGGGTGCCATTGCCTTCCCCGTTTCACATTTAACCTTTTAATGAACTTTCAGACTATTTTCAAGAGTACAAAATTTTATATTCCTACCAAAAACTTTCTTCATATTTTTGTCAGCACTGGTTTATATGTATCTTTTTGGTTATAGTCATTTTAGTGGATGTGAAGTTGTATTTCATTGTGATTTTTATTTGCATTTCCCTGATAATGGTGAGAATCTTTTCATATGCTTTTTGCCCATTTGTATGTCTTTAAAGAAATGTTTATTCAGGTCTCTTACTTGTTTACTGAGGGTTATTCATCATTTTATTATTGCATTGTAACAACACAATTCTTTATATACTCCATCTTACAGATCCCTTATCAGAAACATGATTTGCAAATATTTTGTCTCATTCTGTGGGGTGTCTTTTTATTTTGTTAGGTATCCTTTGAAGCACACATATTTTTAAAATTTTGATGAGGTCCAATTTATCTTTTTTCTTTCATCACTTGATCTTTTGGTGTCATATCTCAGACAATTTTGCCTAATCTAGGATCATGAAGATTTTTTCTATGTTTTCTTATAATAGTTTTATAGTCTGATCTCTTATATCTGTATCTATGATCCATCTTGATTTGTTATGTATATGAGGAAGGGGTCTAGCTTCATTTAGTTGCATGGAGATATCAAGTTGTCTCAGAACCATTTGTTGAAAAGACTATTATTTTCTCATTGAGTTGTCTTGACACATTTACTGAAAAATCAATTGATAATGAATATATATGGGTTTGTTTCTAGACTCTCAGTTTTATTCTAGCCTCACAGACCTTTAGGACTAGACAGACCCTTTGAGGTAATGAAGTGTAGGAGTCACACATTCACAGGCATAAATTAATGAAATGGGTAACGTATACCTGAAAAATATTTGCTTTGCCCAATGGTTGCCATATGGGAATACAGGATGAGGTTGTTTAATCTTTTGATTTTTCAAAAGGAGCCAGAGATTGTATTATTTTTCTGGCAAAATGCCTTGAGTTAAAGTTAAGCAACTAATTCAACCAGCCAAAGAAAACACATCTTTAGGCAGCACCTGGCTCATAAACCACCAGTTTTCAATCTGTGAAACATTTCAGTGCTTTCATTTGTATAGATAAGGTTGCCAGGTCACAGAGTGTTTAGGTGACTAATCCTAGGTTGTGTTGTTAGTTTATGTCAGACTCAGATCTGGAAATCAAAGTCTGAACTTTCTACCCACCCCCATCCCGCCAGTTCCATATATCTGATATACTGATATTCTAAGAATTCTCTAATTTTCTAATTGTATTTTCTTATTACTGTGATCAGATAATGTGTTTTCCTTTAATATTAAAAAAACTTTGAGGCCTAAACAAACATTCAGTTAAGATATATGTCAGCAACAGTTTTACACTGTAATCATTTAAAAGTAGAAATCTAACATGTTTTCAGAAGTGCAATAGAAAACCTTGTTTTTTGTCTGACAACAGATGAGAAAGAAATGCACAACTCTCTCTCCTGGAACACAGATACACATGCGTGTGCACACACACACAGATACACACAACTCACCCTTTCCACACAACAATGAATAAGCCATGGTTTGTAGAGTCTTCCCACAGTTGGCATGGTTGTAAATATACTACATGTTGAAGGGTTATAGCTCATCATTTTCGATTTGCTCTGCTCAGTTTTGTGTTCAAAGCCTTTGTTAGGAGCAGACACTTTCATCCCTGAGATTCTCAATGGCATATTTTTTCTCACTCTAATAACCGCTCCTGGAGGGACGTTCCCAACTCCTGGGGGAATGTTCCTAATCTATTGCCTAAATGTTGGTCTCCAACAATATTAATGTACCCTATTTTCCGACTCTTTTACATTTACTTCAGTTCAGCAAATGTGCAATGAAAACTGATAAGGAAAGTGTGAGGAAGAGTCAGGGGATTACTAAAATGAATAAAAAGTATGATGATCTCAGAGACAAATATACTTCCAGAAAGAAGTATGTTATAATTAAAAGTGCAAACAGTAGACTGAAGTGGGATCAACAGTGACAGTAATTGGAAGTTAGAGAAGACTTCACACTGTATGGATATTTGTACCTCTGGGCCAGACAAATAGCACCCACCAAAGCAAAAACATGCAAACCTGCAGAAATTCAGAGCTAATGGACATTGCCTACACTAGGTTCAATCAGGCCAAAGATGGATGAAATATTTAGTCAGCCTGAATCCTATATGTGCTACCACCAACTATCCTGATGTTCTATATTTAAGCAAAGCAATTAGCTAATTGATAAAATTTTACTTCTCGTTCATTTGCAGTCAATAATATGCAGTTTGCCAAATCTTGAGAGAAAATTATATTGCCTGCATAATTTATTTCCTAATAAGAGCAGATAATTTGGAAGTCAGCAAGAGGTTGTGTGGGGGAAAGTAAGGTTTCTTTTCTTACTTTCAGACAAAAAGACAAAGGGAAAGTCTGTTTCTTTTCCTAGAAAGTTACCTTGGGTTAATATGCTTGTGACAAGATACTTTTATTACTCAGTAAGATTCTTATGCTCTTATTTTGCCAGAGGTTCTCATTGTTCATGAACTTTTGAGAAAATGTGGTGTGTTAATCTGAAAAGAAGATGCCAAGATGGGATTAAATGAGTAGGGACTTAACTAGGGACACACCTGGGATAGAAAATGGGGAAGGAAGAAACTGGTAAGGTTGGGAGCACCATCACATGGTGAAACCACCTGCCCCAAGTGAAGGGAGAGTGAACGAAGATTGACTGGAAGTATTTTAGACTGCTAGACTGCCTAAGGAGTTTCAGCAATGCCACTGAGAAATCCTTGAGTCATTTGACTGTTAGAGGATTCTTGGGTCTCCCAGAAATGAGAGTGCATCCCCACCACACTGAGATTATGGGAGCAGCTTTTGCGAAGTGAGTGCTGGGTGCAGATGTGATGGTGAATTTCAGATTGTAGCCTCTGGGTCTTGGTTAATTATACTCCTTAGAGTTGCAAGCCTTTGAAGTGCATCCTCATGGCTGATGAAAATGGTAGTTTTGTTAAAATATAGATTAACTACAATAAGAGAATCCAGAATAGTGGCTGAAGCAAGATAGAATTTTATATCTCTCTCAAATTGGGATTTTAAGGTAAATATTGGGGGCCTAGGCCCCTTCTGTCTTGTTGCTCCAACATCCTACCATGTCGCTGTTATTTACACAATGAGTGATGGTACAAGATGGATCACCAGAACTTCTTTATTGCAGACACATGGATAGAAGAGAGATGAAAGGGAAAGAAGCGCCTTTCCTTTGAAGAGCATGAACTGGAAGCTGGACATCTCCTTTTCTGCTCATATTTTGTCATTACTTAGTTAGATTGGTTACCTATAGCTGTTATAACAAATTACCCAAATGCAGTGACTTAAAACAAGAGAAGTGTATACTGTCACAGTTCTTTCTTGGTCTCTCTGAGCTGAAATCAGGATGCCCACATGGCTACACTCCTCCTGAAGGCTTTTGGGAGAGTTTCTTTGCATCTTACAGCTTCTGGTGGCTGGCTGTGTTCCTGGCCTGGGACTGCGTCACCCCAATTTCCACCTATGTGGTCATATGACCTTCTTCTCTTTCGTATGTCATACCTCTTGATCTCTATTTCATAAGGACATTTGTGATTGCCTTTGGGAATCACCCTGTAATCCAGAATAATCTCTCCATCTCAAGATCCTTAACTCAACCAAGTTGGCAAGAAGTCTGTTACCACATAGGGAACTTTCAAACGATCCAGGGATTAAGACTTGGATATCTTTGGAGGCCGTAACTGCAATTACCACATCAGTCCTATGGTTGTATTTGGCTACAGGTAAGTGTGGGAAATAATACTCTTTTGCTGCCTGCTGTGCATGTATCCAAATCGAGATGAGGTGGGTAGGACAGGTTATCACTGAGAGTAGAGTAGGTTTTTCTGGTAGGATGTGAGAGTTGGACCGTAAAGAAGGCTGAGCGCCAAAGAATTGATGCTTTTGAACTGTGGTGTTGGAGAAGACTCTTGAGAGTCTGTTGAACTTCAAGAAGATCAAACCAGTCAATCCTAAAGGAAATCATCCCTGAATATTCATTGGAAGGATTGATGCTAAAGCTGAAGCTCCAATACTTTGGCCACCTGATGTGACGAGTCAACTCATTAGAAAGACCCTGATGCTGGTAAAGATTGAAGGCAGGAGGAGAAGGGGATGAGAGTGGATGGGATGGTTGGATGGTATCACCAACTCAATGCACATGAGTTTGATCAAGCTTCAGGAGATGGTGAGGGACAGGGAGGCCTGGTGTGCTGCAGTTCATGGGGTCACAAAGAGTCTATCATGACTGAGTGACTGAATAGCAACAAGAGTAGGAGAGTCAATATTGGGTTTCAGTCATCTCTTCCTCAAAAGATTCTTTGAAATACTGTAGTTTGAATCTTAGAGTAACAAGCTTTACATTATCAGCTCTAAAATTCTGTATTTTATTGAGTACTTTGAAATCCAAGAGAGGTTGGGATGGAAGTGCATTGTTTTTACTTATCCACTATTTATCATGCATTCCCTACTTTTTCTGGGAACGGTGTCCTGATTTGCCAGTCCACGCAGCATTTGGTGCTTACACTCTGAAAGTGAAAGTGAAAGTGAAGTCGCTTAGTGTGTCCGACTCTTTGCGACCCCGTGGACTGTAGCCAACCAGGCTCCTCCATCCGTGGGATTCTCCAGGCAAGAATACTGGAGTGGGTTGCCATTTCCTTCTCCAGGGGATCTTCCCAACCCAGGGATCGAACTTGGGTCTCCCGCATTCTGGGCAGACGCTTTAACCTCTGAGCCACCAGGGAAGCCCTTATACTCTAGGCCTGGCTAATTTACAGTTTTCATTGGTTCAAGGTAGGGCCTGAGATCTGAAGTTTCTCTCCAATGACCATGGGACTTTTATGGAAACAGTAGAAAAAGTGGTGGTCTCCTGTCCCAAGGATTGCTGAATTACTAGAACTGCTAATAATCATCTTTTCATAGGGTGTGAAAATTCTGTCTAAAAGTAAAGTCAACTCATAGGAAAAGGGAGTTGGGGGCCAGGGAGAACCCTGTTCTTGATGACGTCTTTAAAACACCTGGATCCAGCCACACCAAATATACCCCTGGACTTTTTATATGAGTTAGTGAGTGGCTCTTCTCTACCCTTGCTTTAATCTCTTGTTTTGTCAGTTGCCTTGAGTTCTGTTGCTTGAAACCAAGAGGCTTGGCTAATGCAAAGTGAGTGATGTGTGCTGAAGGAAATGCATCACATTATGGACAAAGTCAAAGCTAAAATTAAGATGCCCTTCCTTTTAAGCTTTTATATTATGCTGCCTTTCCTTCTTTTCATATAATACCTGTTTACCAATTTCCTTTGAGTCCACTATGAAGTGGAAGTCATTTAGTCCTTTTAGTCAGTCTTGAATCTTACAAATGGTTTGAGTTTTTATGTGATTTCTTTTCATCTGGCCAATAAGTTTCAATAGTCTATCGAAGGAACATCACTGACAAATAGAATTTGTGACAACATTGAATACCCTGGTTTTGTTTCAGAAGTAGCAGAGAGGCAGGAAAAGACAGTAATTTCAAAATGCCAACAGAATGTGAGGAAGAGACTGATGACCTTTTTTGTTGTTGTTTCTGGCAGATTTATATTGCAATATAAAATTTGTTCTGTAATCCTTCAGCGCATGTGGTTTATATTATACTTTTCAGTCAAAACTGTTCATGTCTTCAAGAGGCTCTGAAGATTTTTATTTAAGTGAAGGATGCTGCTAAAATGTTGAAGTCAACATTGCCCCTAAGTTCTTACAAGACTGTTATTATGAATAGTCTAGTTTTAAGAAATTCCAGATGAATTGTGCAAACCAAGATGAAAGACAAGGTTTACAAGCAGCTGTGCACAGGAATTATGCAGAAGTATGCAAATTTTAACCCCGGTGATGATGGAAATGTTAACCTTATGTTTCAGTAATAATAATAACTTCACTGATCTAATGGTGAGCCAAGAGGTGCAAAGGGCACTTGGAGTTAAGAATTAATAAGAAGTAAAGAGAGCCTTCGCCCCACAGTATCAGGTTATTTTTCTGAATACCTTATTGTTCAGTGCAATTCACCATGGAAACAAATATTAGCAATGACATGTTCGTGGCACAGGTACTTCTCATTAAATGTAATCCTATTTTATAGAAATTTGATCCTTAAGCTTCAAAAAAAACTGGGTACAGTAGTCTTTCCTTATCTGAGGGGTATGGACAAAATCACTGGTAGTACCAAACCGTTTTTATACTGTATTTTCTTCCCTACATTCATATCTATGATAAAGTTTAATTTACAGATTAGTCTCAGTAAGAGATTAACAACTATAGCTAGTAATGAAATAGAACAATTGTAACAATATACTGTAATAAAAGATACGTGAATGTGGTTTCTCTTTTAAAATACCTTGCTCTCTCTCTATATATATATATACATATATATGCCTTTTTCATCTTAACTAAGCACTTATCTGGAGAAGGCAATGGCAACCCACTCCAGTATTCTGGCCTGGAAAATCCCATGAACAGAGGATCCTGGTAGACTGCAGTCCATGGGGTTGCTAAGAGTCAGGCACGACTGAGTGATTTCACTTGCACTTTTCACTTTCATGCATTGGAGGAGGAAATGGCAACCCACTCCAGTATTGTTGCCTGGAGAATCCCAGGGTCAGGGAGCCTAGTGGACTGCCGTATATGGGGTCGCACAGAGTCAGACACTACTGAAGCGACTTAGCAGCAGCAGCAGCAAGCACTGATCATGCAAGATGGCCATAACTTTTAGTTTAAGATACAACAGCAAAGTTAAAGTGAAAGTGCAAGTCGCTCAGTCATGTCCAACTCTTTATGACCCCATGGACTATACAGTCCATGGAATTCTCCAGGCTAGAATACTGGAGTGGGTAGCCTTTCCCTTCTTCAGGGGTTCTTCCCAACCCAGCAATCGAACCCAGGTCTCCCTCATTGCAGGTGGAGTCTTTACCAGCTGAGCCACAAGGGAAGCCCAAGAAAACTGGAATCCCTTCTCCAGCGGATCTTTCCGACCCAGGAATTGAACTGGGGTCTCCTGCATTGCAGGCAGACTCTTTACCAACTGAGCTATGAGGGAAGCCCCAAACTAGCACCAATTTCTTTGTTCTTCTTCTTCTTGGATAGGAGATTTGTTCTTACTGTAGATCTTAGTAACTTCAGCATACGATTTGTTTTCTCTTTGCTTACTAAGTTGAGAACTTTCACCTTTTCACTTAAAGGAAACAATTTAAAGCTTCTCTTTTTGGCATCTGAACTGCCAGCATCACTACTGTTATGCTTCAGGGCCATTTTAAGTAATAAGGGTTACCTGAAACTGAGGAGTTTGATACCAAGATAGTTGATCTGTTAACTGAGAGGTTCCTATGTAAGGCACAGGATATGTTAGAAGAAGATCACTTGGTGTCTCACGGTGCAGAGTGGAGTAATGATATTTCATCCTAGTATGCAATTTAAAATTGATGAGTTCTTTTCTTCTGAATTTTCCACTTAATATTTTTGGATTGTGGTTAACCATTGGTAACTGAAACTGTGTAAAGAAAGCCCATGGATGAGGGGCAACTATTGTACATACTAATTTATTTTTTTCAGAAGCTAAATCCTTAAACCTTATAACACTGTTAGAATTTGGTGGCAAGACTGAGTCATCTTTCTGTGTTTTGAGGGGGAAAAAGAGAAATGGGCTTTGGACAACGCTAACAAGAGGAATCCAGACCTGGGCAAGTGTTACAAACTTCTGGCAACATGAAGGGCAGTCATTAAGTAAGCACTTTGTGCCAGATACCATATAATACTTTAAGGTTACAAGGTCATTAAAACCTCAGAATAACCCTATGAATTAGGGAGAACAGAGACTTCCCCGGGATTTCAAAACTGAGAAGAGGTGTGCATATGTGTGTGCTCAGTCATGTCCGAGTCTTTGCGACCCCATAGACTGTAGCCTGCCAGGCTCCTGAGTCCGTGGTATTCTCTAGGCACGAATATTGGAGTGGGTTGCCGTGTTCTCCTCCAAGGGATCTTCCTGATTCAGGGATTGAACTCGGGTCTCCTGCATCCCTTGCATTGCAGGTGGATTCTTTACCACTGAGCCACCATGGAAGCCCATAAAGAGGTGAGGCAGAGCCTATTTAGGTGTATTAGAACTATATGTGGGTGCCCTCCAACCTTGTCCTGTGAAAGCACCATGCCACACATCAGAATGCTACATTTATCTCATATAACCAAATATATATAACCTTTTATCTCTTAGGTTGACTTTGAAAAGCTTTATTTCAAATCTTTCTTGTTAGATTTAAGTTTTAAAAACCAATGATTATTTTGCAATATCTGTGTAACTAACTCTTCTCTAAAAAGTAAAATAAAACATTGCAGGTAAGGCTGAAGTTTGCTTTGCCTACCCCTAGTAATATTATTTCTTCCTTGCCTCTCTACTGGGACTGCACAATGACCAGCCATTTCTGTCTCTTGTACTTTTTCCTCTCTTTTATCTGTTCCTTTCTCTTTGGTTGTACTATTAAGTGAACCCTGTTCATTGCTTGAAAGTTCTTTGTCTAAGTCCTCAGAAATCTACACATTTATTTACTAAAGGAGGTATCCAGTGGTGTGATGGAGCCTACTTATACTAGAGAAAAGAATTCCTAGCAAATGAAAAATCTATAGCAAACATTATAGTTAATCAACATTAGAAGCATTGCTTTTAAATTCAGGGAAATATCAATAAATATTGCCCTTGAATGTTATTTGCATTTAATTTTAAGTAGACATTCTTGGCAAATAAATAAGAAAAAATGTATAAAGATTTAAGTGGAAGACATGAAATTGTTGCTTATTTGCATATAATTTTTAACATTGCAAATACAAGAGAATCTGCAACCTATTCAACAGTAGAGAGGTCAGCAAGTTTGCAAGCTAGAAGATTAATACATAAAAGCATATATTCTGTTCCTGCTTTAATAAATTAGAAAATAATAATAACAGTATTCTACCACAGATACATAAAAACTACAGAGTCCTTAAAGCACACTTAACAAAAATATGTAAGATCTTTAAGGAGAAAATAATCCAAAAATTATTGAAAGGTAAAAGAAAATCATATGTAATTGAGAAATCAACTTCTTAGGTGGTAACTCAGTCTCATCCTTCCTTAAATTGGCCAACAAATTCAATGTGTATAAATTCAGGACCTAAAAGGGATTCCTGTACTTAATAAGTGTGTATGATTTATACCCCACATCCCGCATGTCTTCTTCTTTTTTAAAATTGATTTTATGTATGTGTGTATTTTTGGCTGCTCTGGGTCTCTGTTGCTGTGTGTGGGCTTTCTTTAGTTGCAACGAGCAGGGGCTCCTCTCTAGTGGGAATGCGTGGGCTCCTCACTGCGGTGACTTCAGTAGCTGTGGAGCCCAGGCTTGGTTTCCTGCATCATGTGGTATCTTCCTGGACCAGGGATGGAACCTTGTGTCCCCTGAATTGGCAAGCAAATTCTTAAACATTGGACCACCAGGGAAGTCCAGCATGTCTTCTTAACATGAAGCATACACTTATTATGGGTTGCTTTAAAGAAAAAAAAAAAAAATATATA
Organism: Muntiacus reevesi; assembly: GCF_963930625.1. Classification (NCBI taxonomy): domain Eukaryota; kingdom Metazoa; phylum Chordata; class Mammalia; order Artiodactyla; family Cervidae; genus Muntiacus; species Muntiacus reevesi. The sequence goes on from NC_089252.1 coordinate 94,832,508, forward strand.
TATATATATATTTAGTTATTTGACTGTGCTGGTTCTTAGTTGTGGCATGCAGGGTCTTCATTGTGGATCTTTTTAGTTGTAGTATGAGAACTCCTAGTTGCAGAATGTGGGATCTATTAATAGTTCTCTGACCAGGGATCAAACCTGGGCCCCATGCACTGGGAGCCCAGCGTCTGAGTCACTGGACCACCATGGAAGTCCCTTTTGTTGTTTTTTTAAAGGGTGCAAATAGATTGTTACTTAAAAAATGTATACTGTCATAGCCACTGTGATTGTTTCTAAGTAACATGTATCTGGGAAAGATTGTTTCTCGGATCCTCAAATTCATTGTAATTCTCAAGCTAAGTGTTGAGAAGTTAGACTTCCAAAGGATAAAAAGTAATCATTTTAAGAAATGCAACCATCATTAAAAGAAAAAATGAAAACCCTTTTTGGATCTGTGAAAGAAATAAATTCTAAAAATAATTACAAACATTTATAAAGCACTGTTTATGTGCCAGTCAATATGCTAAAAGCTTTGTGTAGCTTTTCTTGTTTTGACCTCAAACTAATATGGCATTATTAGTCTCAATTTATCAGTTAGGAAATCGAAATTCAGAAAAATAGGGAAATTAGTAAGGTCACCTAATACATAACCAATGGGTGGAGTAATGAGACATAAAAATAGACTTGAGCCCTTAGATACAAAGTGACATATTCTCTTAATTGTGAGCTATTCATTCATGAACCAACAATTTACTGAGTGCCTAATATGTGGTGGACATATTAGAGGTACTGAGAGGATACTATACTGAAGGACACTATTCCTTCAGCCTCTATACTGAAGGCATCTACAGTCCTTCAATAGTAGTTACTATTGTAGGCTCTGGATAAAATTCTATCTAAGTCTTAAAACCCTACTTGTGTTTTCCTTTGTGCACAAAACCTAATATGAGTGTCTCATTCCAAATGGTTAATACCTCTTTCTGTTGGGAGGGACAAAAATGGAAATTCTCAAAACAGTTTCCATAGACTATATTAAGCATTCAAGACAAATGCACTGGTAATTCAGCTCAAGGTACATAATTATCACTCAGAGATTGTTTTATAAAGCATGTCAGCAGATATATTTTTGAATTAGAATTGAGTGCAAAAATCTTCTGGTTAAAACAGTGTTGTATTAGTGCCTTCCAGTTTAGAGGAGTGGAGAAGGAAATGGCAACCCACTCTGGTGCTCTTGCCTGGAGAATCCCAGGGACGGAGGAACCTGGTGGGCTGCCGTCTATGGGGTTGCACAGAGTTGGACAAGACTGAAGTGACTTAGCAGCAGCAGCAGTTTTAGAAGAGAGTGAAAATGTAGTTTTTTAGACTTTTGACAGTGGGGATTTTCTTTCAAAAGAATGTGACAATGAGTTTTATTCTAGAATTATCTTTTGATACCAAAAAAGAAACACACATTTGGCTTACTTACATATCTGTAGACACAGAAAATTATGATTCCTTCACCCTAGTTATGTCAATCCTGGTCATGGTACACATCATACATTTGGGGAGTAGTTTCTCTCTGCAAGTACTTATTATGAGGTTAGCTCATCCTTCTGGCCAAAGCTATTCTATGAGCTTCCTCTAAACAGAGTTTGATTTTGCCAGGTAGTCACAGGCTACTGCTTGCTTACAGTTCAGGATAAGAGGGTGCACTTACTTTTCTCACCAGGCTTAAGACCATATAGGTATATTACAAACACCACATTTCCACAAGAATTCTATGTTGTATCTCCAGTAGATAAGGAATTTTCAAAAACATAACTACAATGCTATTAATACACATAGCAAACTTATAAATAATTCTCTTATCTCAGTTATATCTTGTTGACCACTGAATCTGGCCCTTCCACAAGCCAATCAAGTTTCTTTTCTATTTAAGACAATTCTATTTATAGAAAGACTTCAACTTTAAGTTGAAGTTTCTTTTACTTATAACCAAAGTTATATGCTGAGTGCAATATCAGAAGAGTTTAAATTATTTGAGTAGGATACAATTTTTTTTCAGAGGAACGTTGATAGTGTACATTTACATGGAAGTAATGAATGCACTGCATAAGAAACATTACATAAATAACTAATCCTTTATAGCTTTGTATGTCATGGGTTGTAAAGTGCTTTTGCATACATTCCATTCACTGTTCACAGTTGCTGTATAAGCAGTGATTATCTCATCTCATATGGGAAGTGATTATCATCCGTGACTTATGTGAGGAAACTAAGATACACATTAATTAAAAGACTTTTCCAAAAATCAACAAAAGTGAGATGAAAGGTTGTAATCAGAACCATCTTCCTCCTAACACTCCCCTTGGTTCCTGAGTCTCTGTGCGTCACTAGCTCCAGGCCAGCAGGGCTTCCCTGGTGGCTAAGACGGTAAAGAATCCACCTGCAATACAAGAGACCTGCGTTTGATCCCTGGGTTGGGAAGATTCCCTGGAGGAGGGCATGGCAACCCACTCTAGTATTCTTGCCTGGAGAATCCCATGGACAGAGGAGCCTGGCGGGTTACAGTCCATAGGGTCGCAAAGAGTCAGACATGACTGAGCGACTAAGCACAGCACAGGAGCATCTAACAAAATATGTAAGTAGGTTAATAAGGTGTATGAAGAACAATTCAAGTGTGTGTGTGTGTGTGTGTGTGTGTGTTTCATGAATAGCTTCTATTTAAAAAATCTGGCAAAATTTTCCAACAGAAAGTATTATTAGTCCTTTTAAAGAGGTACTTCCCTAGCAGCATTTAGCTTTGATCTAGTGATCCAAGGTAAAGTCAACAACTTTTCTTAAAAGACCAACATCCCAAGACCTTAAAATTAGACCTTTGCTTTCTAAAGTCTTAGCCAAGAAATCAGTGTGGTAAACTGTCTTCTCTGTTTATCTAATTTGGGAGGATGAAGGCCCATGCTGACCTGGCAGGATTTGAACTCATGGTTCCAGGAAGTCTAAATGAGCCAAAGATAATGCTTGGCCATGGATCATTACCCCTGTCAGAGAACAGGCAGAGCTTGAAGCTTGTTTACTCTGACAAAGTGTTTTAAGATAAGGGATTAAAATCCTCCCTAAAAGCAGAGTCTTGATGTCTGCCTTCATGCAATAGGTAGATCGTTCCAGAATACATCTATAAAGTATTTGAGATACTCTTCATAGGATGGAATAAGGAACTTATTTACCTGTGACAGGGAAAAAAAAATGACAAGCAAACTGTTCTTCCCTATGTTAAGAAGAGTAAGGCCCAGGGTGAGAGATGAGTTTCATACTACTCCAAGAAATCATTAAAAAGAAGTAATTTTCTCCTCCCTCAGGCTCTGCGGTAAACTGGTTCGAGTCGGAAGCTAAGAGAAGACTAGCAGCTTCTGTTTGTAGCTTAGATAATCATTTCCTGCTTGTCCTTAGGCATATTGCCTCATCAGTTTGGGGAGCCTTGATTAAGAATATCTCAATTTACCCATCTAAAATAATAGCTGCTTTATCAAGCATATTGTGGGATTTAATTAAAGCCTGTGAAGGGTAATGAGATCCTTAGATAAGACTCTGTGTAAACACTAAGTAATGTATGTCTGTACATTCTCGCCATGTACAGATACAGACCTGGTTCTACCAAACTGAACTTTCTGGCAAAATTGTTTCCTTTATCACATCAGGATGCCTCACACCGGCTTTGTTGTCCCACACTTAGAACAGAAATTCCTTCAGGCCAGTATTCTCCAAGGATTGCCAAATGCTTAGGTAAGACACCTTGGTGAAGTGTCAAATGCCATAGCCAATGTCAGGTCAGGTCTGGCTGCAATATTTCCCACATTTCAGGCATTCATTTCCCACATTCACAATTTTACTATTTCTGCTTACCATAGTTTACTTAATATCTTTAAACTGAGACAGTTTTTGTTTGAAATGTTTATTTAAAACTGATACTTTATGTGATCTTTGTTTATAGAAAACCAGTGTTTCCTAACATACACTAATCTATGTATGGTGGTGGTTAGTCCCTAAGTCGTGTCTGACTCTTGTGACCACATGGGCTGTAGCCCACCAGGCTCCTCTGTCCATAGAATTCTCCAGGCAAGAATAGTGAAGTGGGTTGCCATTTCTTTCTCCAAATCTATGTATATATCTATTAAAATTTTAAAGATTTGTGTTATTGTAAAATTATCTTGCATACCACTAGTTTATGCATATCACATTTAGATGAGGTCAAAAGTAAAGATAATTCAAAATTGCATATATATATATACATATGCTGCTGCTGCTGCTGCTGCTAAGTCACTTCAGTCGTGTCTGACTCTGTGTGACCCCACAGACGTCAGCCCACCAGGCTCCCCCGTCCCTGGGATTCTCCAGGCAAGACCACTGGCGTGGGTTGCCATTTCCTTCTCTCTATATGTATATAAAACACATTTTGATGCTATTCTTTTAGGCAGCTTTATCAGCAAACTACTGGAGTATAACAAACTCGTCCAAAACTCAGAGGCTTAGAAAAACACTCATTTATTATTACTGAAGTGTCCATGAGTCATCTGGACAGTTCTGATGGTCTAGGTCAGATGTACCTGATTTGTCTGGCTGGCTTATGTGTTCCTAGCCAGACGGCAGGTTGGCTGGGGCTGGATGGGCTAAGATGGCTTCATTCACATCTCTAGTGGTTGTTTGAGTTTTGCTTTGCAGTAATGCACTGACTGGAGGGCTTGCCAGATGGCACAGTGTTAAAGAATTAAAAAATACGTGGGTTCGATTCCTGGATCAGGAAGATCCCTTGGAGTAGGAAATGGCAACCCATTCCAGAATTCTTGCCTGGAAAATTCCACGCACAGAGGAACCTGGAGGGCTACAGTCCATGGGGTCACAAAGAGATGGACATGACTGAGCACAGAGTATACACACAATGCATTGACTGGACCACATATCTTTTCTCATCCAATAAGCTCTGCTAGATTTATTCCCAAGTTTCAAGGTTCCAACAGAAAGCAGAGCCATAGGGCCTGTTGAGATGTAGCTGGGATCGAGAACGACTTTCCTTTCAGCACATTTTATTGACGAAAGAAAACTGCAGTTCCAGCCCACATTTAAGCAATAAGAAAATAGATTCTGCCTTCTCATAAGAAAAGAGAGTACTGAGCCAAAGAGGAGTAAAGACCTATAGCCATTTTGTAGTAGCTTTAACTCTTGTTCGGTTTTAGCTTAGGAAAATATTAAAATGAGTGAGCCTTTCTTGAATTCACATGAAGTGATGGAGGAAAAATGACATGGATTTGGGAAACTTGGCTCCTGGACTCACTGTGTATAGTATGTGACCTTGGCCAACTGTTCCCCCAAAAAATAGAAGAAAAGAGAACATTTCCCAACTCAGTCTGACTCCAGGATTACTCTGATACCAAAACTTGACAAAGACATCACAAGAAAAGAAAACTGCAGCTTATATCTCCTATGGATAAGACACGAAATTCTCCATAAAATAGTAGAAAACTGAATCCAGCAATACAAAAAAAGAAGAGTATACATTATGATAAAGTGTGATCTATCCCCAAAATATGTTTGGTTTAATATCCAAAAATTTAATGTAATGTACTATCAATATGTCAACCTAACCCAGGACAAAAAACATGTGATCATCTTAGAAGGTGCAGAAAAAGCATTTGACAAAATTCAAAACCCTTTGGGACAAAACACTCAATAGACTAGGAGCAGAAGGGAATTCTTCAACCTGATTAAGGGCATCTACAAAAAATAAAACAGCGCATAGTTAACATTATCCTTAAAGGAGAAAAACTGAAAGCTTTCCACTGAAAATCAGGAACAGGAAAGAATGTCCATATATGCCACTTTAAATAAAATATATACTTGAGTTAGGAATTTAGGTGAAAAAAAGTCATTTAAATTGAACAGGATATAGTAAAACTATGTCTATTTGCAGATGACATGATCTTATATGTAAAAAATTCTAAAGAATTAAAAGAAACATTAAATTAATAAATGAGTTCAACAAGTTTAAAGGACACAGATCAATATACAAAAATCATTCATATTTTTTATACAGTAGCAAGGGACAAAATGAAAATGACATTAAGGAATGAATTCCATTTTCATTAGCTTCAAAAAGAATAAAACTCTTAGGAATAAATTTATCAAAGTAGTACAGAATTTACACTCTGAAAACTACAAAGCATTACTGAAAGAAATTTAAAAAGACGTAAATAAATAAAGAGTTATTCCATATTCACAGGCTGGAAGATCTAATGTTTTTAAGATGACAGTACTCCCCAAATTGATCCACAGACTCAGTGCAATCCTATTCAAAATCTGAGTCTTTTTTTTTTTTTTGCAGAAATTGACAAGATGAACCTAATATTTATATAAAAAATCAAGGAATTTATAGTAGACAAAACAACCTTGAAAATGAGAGCATATTTGAAGAACTCACATCAATTTAAAAATTTAATACAAAGCCTTTAATTAAGACACTGTGGTACTAACATAAGTATTTATATATACTTCAATAAAGAGGATTGAAAATCTGGAAAGAAACCTTCACAATTACAGTCAATTGATTTTCTACAATGGGACATAGAGATTTTAAGGAGGTAAAATGAATCTTTTCAACAAATGATGCTAAGACAACTTGGTATCCACATGTGAAAAAGTGAAGTTGGACCCTCTCTCTCACCCCATATACAAAAATTAACTGAAAATGGATCACAGACTTAAATGTAAGAGTTGAAACTGTAAAAGTTCCAGAAAAAAACATAGGGGTAGATCTTTTTGACTTTGTTAGACAATAGATTCTTAGATATGACACCAAAAGTACAAGCAACAATAGAAAAATAGATAACATGGGCTTAATCATAATTAAAGCTTTGTACTGAAAGAATACAATCAAGAAAAAGGAAAGATAATAACCCACAAACTGAGAGAAAATCATATATTTGATAAGAGACTTGCATCTGAATTAAAGAAACAAAAATTCTTACTATTAAAAAACAATGACAACCCAATTAAATAATGGATGCAAGATCTGAATGGACATTTCTCCGAAGAAAATATGCAAGTAGCCAATGAGCATATGCAATGATCTTTAAATATTAAGTAAATGCAAATGAAGATTATAATGAGATATCATTCAACACACATTAAGATGACTATAATAAAAAGACCAGACAATAACAAGTTGGCAAGGATATGGAGAAGTGAGACTCCTTACACACTACTGGTGAGAAATTAAAATTTTGAAGACACTCTGAAAAATGGTCTGGCAGTTCCTCAAAAGATTAATCAGAGTTACTATACTATGTGATCTTATAATTCCTCTCCTAGATACATACCCAAGAGAAATGAAAATATATATCCACACAAAAATGTTTCTATCAGTGTTCATAGCGGCTTGTTTCTAATGGCCAAAAAACAGAAACAACTCAGATGTCCATCAGCTGGTAAACGGATATGTAAAATGTGATATACCCATCCATAATATGGAATATTCCTGAGCCATAAAAAGAAATAATATGTTACAGCATGAATAAACCTTGAAAACATTGTGCTAAGTGAAAGAAGTGAGTGAAATGACCAAGCATTGTATGATCCCATGTATATGTAATGCCCAGAATAGGCAAATATATAGAGACAGAAATTAGATTAGTCATTGCTGAGAGGTGGAGGATTTGGTTGTAGTGGTTGGGGAATAACTCTTCATTCATACTGATTTCTTTTGTGAGTGATGAAGATGTGCTAAAATTGTGGCGATGGTTATAGACTTTTGAATATACTGAAAACCATGGAATTGTACATTTTAGATGGGTGAATTGTGTTGTATGTGAATTGTATCTCAAGAAATTTATATACAGAAGAGAATATGCTAGCTCTAAGAGGATGGTTGATGAACAGCTATAACAAGAATAACAAAACATGCCTGGGGTTATACTTAGCCCACATATCACCAATTTGTCCTTTAGGATTTTCATTTTATGTCAGAGAAGTCTCACCCAGAAACAAAGGGATTAATGTTCAGTATGTAGGACCAACATGTGACCAGAGTTGGTTAGATATCCATCTGTCTATCTGTCTAAGCTGGTCAACACCGTGAGGAAATGAGGAACAAAGGTGATGCCTAACTGACTCAGGTAGACAAGAAGAAAGAGTTGGTTGCTAATTCCAAACTTAACACAGTCTGAAAACTAAAATTGCCTCCTTAGGAAGGACACGTGATCTTCTGAACTGAGGTGGAAAGAAGGTCTTGTGATGAGCAAGAAGTGTGGGCTTCAAATAGGATCGGGTGCAAATTCAGGCTCTGTCAGCTGTCACTGTAACCTCAGAGTTCCTGGGCCTCGGTTGTCTTGTCTATAAAGGAAGACAACATAGCTATCCTGAAAAACTTGGGAGGACTGTTAAAAATGGTTATAAAATGCCTGGTCTGTTAAAGGTACTCAGAAATTAATTTTTTTTTCCTTTTATGTGGCAGGAAATCTAGCCAGAGTGTAAGATGATACAAAATACAAGAAAATATTTCTTTAAATTCATTAGCATAGACCCAAATATATCATACTGTTCTGTACTGGTGTTCCTTCCTTTAAAAAAATTCACCAGTACACTCCTCCTGTATTCTCCAGGAAGCATGGTTTACTATCAACATGATAGTATTTGATTGAGAAGATCGTGTTATTAATATTTCATTTAAAGGGGAAAGGAAAACTCCCTACCACTGCTATTACTGCTACCAAATAGCATCAACCCACAGCTTCTGGATTTCAAAATAAGTTGAATGGGAAGGATAAAGAAAATTATTTGCTCAGAATAAGTAAAATTCAGATTCAAACCTAAATGTGGTCCCAAACCCTATGAGTGCAGTCAAGGGCTGCAAAGGAGAGAAACAGGGTCTTCCAGGAGAATACAGGACGAGAGGACCTCGCTTGGTCCAACTGGCTCTTAAAGTAGCTGCATCATTGTTTTTGCTTCCTCCGACCCCTCCCCACCAAATGGTTTGAAACTGGCCTTTGTGAAGTTGGTCTTTCAAACAATCATTTGCTGTCTCTAAAAAGTTTTAAATGGCTGTCTTGGTAAAAGTGAAATCAATATTCTTTCAGCCTGGGCTTTTAGCAGATAATGTCTCCCCATAAATCAGGGGCATAATGACACTGGAATAATTCATCATCTCATTACATTTACATATGATGCGCCACATTGTTCTGAGGCGAAGGTTATCTTCCCTGCCTGGGATTCCATCCAGAAACAAATAAAAACCAAGGAACCTGGTGATTTCGTGGTCCATTTATAGATGCTATTGTGGATCAGTTTTCTGTCCATCAGCTACTTTTTCTTTACAGCCCTTCTGTGCACACACTGCAGGGATATATCCTTCCAGCCTAAAAGTTTCAATAACGTTTAAAACTTTGTGAAAAGGCACCTGTCTGGGTTGAAAATGTTTTCTGTGCTCTGGACTTCTTTTTATATCTGTGCCAGTTTCAAGGTCATTAGTAAAAATAGTCAAGTATTTTTTGAGCACCTACTATGTTTCAAGTATGACCCTGGATGCTGGGACTTAGTATATATATATATATGAATTTGTCTGCTGTCGTTGAGGTTAGCATGGTATGGGGAAAGATGACAAAGAACTCTTCACAAATATTCATGCCATCTTTGCTAGTAGTAAGGATGCTATTGATGAAGGACCCTCTAGACTGATGTAGCGGGGCATAGATTATGGAGGGCAGCCCTGAGAGTGGTGTTTAGGGTAACACCTAATGGTTAGATACTGCAATCACAGCATTCCAGACAGAAGGAATATCATACCACGTAATCAATAATATAAATAGGAGAAGGAATGAATGAATGATAGGGCAATAACCAAAAAGTGATCTAGTAAATCAATAGCTCAGATAATGGCTCTAAATTTTGAGGACCTACTTTTCTTTTGTACTCAAGGAGAATTGAATTAGTAAAATGTCAGTGAAGGCCTGGGTAGGCCTGTGGCATTGCCCCTTCACCTCCAACTCTTACCAATTATATAGACTGCTGGAATCCTGACCTGGATAAAGTACTTAGAGAAAAACAGATATGAGTGTGAATTTCAGAGTTGCACCTTATGGATGACTTGGTCCAAGGTTTCCTTGGGTGAGTTACTTTCTTAATCACAATTTCTCCCCTTGTAACATGGGAATTATATATGAGATCCTCTTAAGGCTGCTGTGAAGATAAGAAGAGCTCATGAATGTTCAAGCAGAAAAATATAGGAGTTAAGAAGCTAGGCTGGGTTTCTGAGCAGATTGCATTTAAATCTCTGCTGGGCCGCAGTTTAGCCATGTGACCTTGGGCAAATTTCATAATAGTTACACTGTAACACACCATGCTTGCTTGTGTGCATGCTATGTTGCTTCAGTCGTGTCTGACTCTTTGCAACCCAATAGACTATGGCCCGCTAGGCTCCTCTCTACGTGGGATTTCTTCAGGCAAGAATACTGGAGTGGGTTGCCATGCCTTCCTCCAGGGGATCTTCCTGACCCCGGGGATCAAACCTGTGTTTTTTACATCTCCTGCCTTGGCAGATGGGCCCTTCACCACTATCGCCATCTGGGAAGCCCCATAACACAGCATATGTATTCCTGAAAATCACCGTGCTTTGCAAAAGTGAGCAAAAGACAAATCACAGAGCTTATGGAGAAAATCGAGGCTAGGGCCACAAGGCAAAAACTTGTCAGTGAGACATAAAAAAAAAAAAGAAAGAAAACATAGTTTAACAACAGTAGACAGTTTACATGTGTTCAGTAGCTAGGAAATACATTAATCCTATAAATACTGCACTTTGCCCTGAAAAAGATCAGGAGTTCGCTTATGGAAATGTGGAAATGGGAAATGCTGAATGGGCTGCAGTTTTTGAACACTTATGGAGTGGTGGAAGCAGGTTTATCAGAAATGGGACAAAAGTTGTAGCACCAGATGTAGACAGCATGGCCCGTAACACCTGTGGTGAACTGAGATGTTTGGGGGATACTTGAGAGATGTGCAGGCGTGTGTTTTGCATATTTCCATGCAGTCCACTTCAGCCAAGTGTAGCTTCTGCATTCACCCAGTGTTTCTCCCAGTGAGAATTGAGCATCTGCAAACACAAGCATCACAAATTCACATTAGGCTCAACCTGTCCCCTAAAGCTTCAGTCAGGTTGAAACACATGCGCATTGTAGCAGAACTGAATGTGTATATCCTTGCTCTGCCTCAGTTCTCCCATCTATATAAATGGGCATGATCCTAAAGCCAAACTCTGAGAGACATTATGATCTTTTTGTGTAATGGTAGGTTAAAATGAAATTTTCTTTTCTTTTGTTTTAAACTTTTAATGGAAGATAATTGCTTTGCAATGTGTTTCTGCTATACAACAACATGAATCAACTGTAAGTTTATATATATCCCCTCCCTCTTCACCGTCTCTCCAGGAAATTATGATCTTAACTACACCAGATGTTGCCATTATAAAATGCCTAGTACTGGGCCTGACATACAGGTATGGTGCCTTTTCCCTAAGCATTTGACATTTCATGTTGCATTAAATTTGATTTTGACTAGAAGCCAAGCATCACTTCTGTTGAGTGAAGGTTGACTTTGTTGTCAACAAAGCTTGACAGAAGCACATGCTCCTAAACCCCCAAGATACATGCACAGAGTCTTCCTGCTCCTCAAAGAAATGGGCCTGATGAGGGACACTGTAGGTCACATTTTTTTGGGGAGGAGGGAGAGAGAAGAAATGGCTTCTGTGGACTCAGGGAAGGGTCTCAGACCAGCAGGCGAGTGTTTCACAGCTCACCTCAAGGGGAATCCTGTTAGCGATGGCTTCAGCTCCAACTGTTCTTGCCTGTGGGCTAGGGTGAGTCACCTAAGCCCTCTTTCGCTGTAATCCGCTTCTTGGTGACTCTGCAGACTGAGCTTGAGTTCCAGAGGTTTTCCTATCAATGATTACGGTTGGCTCAGGTTGTGCTGAAACCAAGATAGGTAATTTTATCTTTCATCTGTCCTCCTTTTGGGTAGCTGCAGACAGCTGGGTAGGAACAAATATAAGGGACCGTGACTCACAGGGTGTGGTGGCCTGAACTGGGAAACAGAGAGCACAGGCTTGCATGAGATGCATGCCGGTTGCATGCAGGAAATTCATGAGGCATGGGTGCAGGCTGCTGTGTACTATCGTTTCCTGTAGTCTGCATCCAGGTACATCTGCAAGCTCCTGAGCCATATACACTGACTGTTTCCATCCCCAGCTGTTTATGTTTAGGGGCCACAGGGCTGCCTCCTCCCTGGCCCTGATCCCCAGAATGCCATCTCTTAGTTGATGTGTCCTGCTGTCCTTCCAGGAGTGACTTCAACCCCAACACCTCCATGCCTCTTTCTCTCATCACTTCTGACTCTGAAAGCATCCCCTGAACAGTTATTATTAGCTTCTCAATACTTTGTCTTGTTTATCTCTGTGACCTCCCGCTCTCTGTTGTGTTATACCCACATCTCCTATCACCTCAACTCAGAACAGAATGGTGGCATGATTAAGAGCAAAAGACTCTGGAGACAAACAGATCTGGACTGGAATTCTGCTACTTCTGCTTAGAAGTGGAAAGATTCTTCATTTTTCTAAATTTTAGTTCTCTTATCTATAAAATTGGAGAAGTAATACTTTTATCCTTAGTGTTGCTATAAGGATTAAGCAACATAGTATCTTTGAAACATTCAACACAAACTAAATACTCCATAAATGTAGCTGTTGTGATCATCAGCATGTTTAACTTCTTCCAAACAATGTGAGTGGCTTCATGGAGCTAAATCCACCCAGAAGGAAATGCACAAATGTTTATCAAGTGAATGAATGAATGAATGAAATGATCGCTTGTCATTAACGTTGAGTGTTCCACTTCATATATTTTTAGGTGAATGTTTCATTCATTCATTCTTATGAATTGCCCTATCTGTGTCAGACAAGAAAGTGTGGATAGGAATAAACAGGATAGATAGTCACTGCCCTCTTGGAATCTTAAATGAAGCAGAAGAAATGAGTTACAGGAAGTTACCTATCCTTGATTTTCCCCCCTAGGAAATTGTCTCTTGATGATTTTTGGCATTACTGTGCCAAAATCTATATTTTGACTATCAAAATGATGTATCACATAGGCAAAATATTGATGAAATAATGTGCAAACACCAAATGATGACCCCTGGAAATAAATTAGACAATATACTTAAAGTCAACTGCCAAAACAGTCTGCATCTTGACCTTGGCTTTCATGAGGTTTACAGTCTGTAGGGTTTTACATTTGAGTTAGAGTTAGAGGCTGTCTTAACCATTTTGATTGGATTCCCTGTTTAGCATAAAGGTCCTAGTCACATTCAAGAGACATAGATGAATGGTTTGGTAATGAAGGGATTAGCTGAAGTGAAAGGAGGTATATCATGTAGAACAGTGTTCCTCAAAGTGTACACTCCGGGGGACTGTACCCAGTATTTTTTTTTAAAACAAGTATCTTCAGTTAATTCTAACATAGGTAGTATAAATACAGAGACCACAGTTTGAGATGTACTGCTTTAGAGAAAGTAGGTAATTGGTTTCTGAGTCGTAAGTTATAAGTTCAAAATTGATATGAGTAAAAATGCCAGTGACTATGAATTGGGATCAGAGTAAATTTGTACTGTGGGAATATTCAGGTGACATAATGACTTCAAAGTTTGAATTATAACCTGGATTGCTCAAAATTTGCATTTTCACAAGTCCAGAAAAGTATTAAATCTACTTGCCCAGATTTTTACTTTATTAACTCAACCTCAATCCACAATGCCTTTTTAAAACTTTGTTAACAGAAATACTGAAAAGACTGCTCTTAAGAAATTTACAGTTGATTTGGAACTTTGTTCATATGAAACTTTAAAATATCAGCATGGGCTGGCAGATAACTGCTTGTTAACGTGAGCCCCAGAAATAATCCATGTAATGGGAATTCAGAAGTAGAAGGAATCTAGTCCAGCTATAAGGGTTAGTGTCAAATATATATTATTATGTGTAAAATAGCTAATGGGAAGTTGCTATATAATACAGGGAGCTTAGCCTGGTGCTCTGTGGCAACCTGCTGCTGCTAAGTCGCTTCAGTCGTGTCTGACTCTGTGCGACCCCATAGACGGCAGCCCACCAGGCTCCTCCGTCCCTGGGATTCTCCAGGCAAGAACACTGGAGTGGGTTGCCATTTCCTTCTCCAGTGCATGCATGCATGCTAAGTTGCTTCAGTCATGTCTGACTCTGTGCGACCCCACAGATAGCAGCCCACTAGGCTCCTCTGTCCATGGAATTCTCTAGGCAAGAGTACTGGAGTGGGTTGCCATTTCCTTCTCCACTGTGGCAACCTAGAGGAGTGGAATAGGGGATGGAGGTGGGAGACCGTTTCAAGAGGGAGGGGGTATACATATACTTCCCGCTGATTCATGTTGTTGTACAATAGAAACAAGCATAGCATTGTAAAGCAATTATCCTCTAATTAAAAATAAAGTTTAAAACAGACAAGGGAATGAGTTTACTAAGCTCTGAAAAAGAATGAAGTATGTATCTTCGAAGAAAGTGAGAACAGGGCATCCTAGATAGGAACCACAGTATGAACTGTGCACAAATTCATAGGTATTTCCATTAGACTTTGGTTCTCAAAGGGAGCATAACCACTAGGAGGTTTCTTGAAAATTTGTGGGGACTATTTGGGTTGTCACATTTGAGGGGATACTACTGGAATTTAAGTGGGGGCGGTAGATGTGTAATGTAGACACAGAAAGTGAGAAATTTTCCCAAACCCTCTGTGATTTTCACATATTCTGCTGGACATTTAATTTGATTGAAAAACCTGCATATGATTATCTTATGTAGAATATAGACTAAAAAAGATGTTAGATAGATAGAAAGATAATGGTTTAATAATATACTTTTTTCCAGAAATGCAACTACAGAAGGTAGGTTATAGTTGATTACCTTCAGAGATTAGCCAGGCTTTGTTCACCATTTCAGAAAATCGTATGACTGATGGCAGTACAAACATATGAAGATTTGGGTTTGAGTATCAGTTTGAGTTTGTAGCTGTCACACTCATGGTAATTCTTTGCATGTATATGTGAATATATGTATTTGGTTCTCATTTCAAAACATTAAATGGAAAGAATGGCTATATCCTGTGAGTACTGTAACTTTTCTTAAGTCCACAATGATTTGATGTAAGAGGCCGAAACATCAGTATATATTTTAGTATAATCATGCTTAGGCACTTACATTTAAAATGTGTTATAGTAATTAATTAATTTTTTTCTTGGTCCTCTGTAATGTCGTGGAGTCATCATGTTATTTAATATTTTTCAAATTATGTGTGTAGGTTGGTTTTGTTAGCAACTATTTGTAATAGAAACTGGATGTGAGGTTTGATAAGTATAAAAGCCCCCCAGATCAAGACATCAAGCCTGAGAATTACAAAGACATATTTGCTTACATTCCGTAGTAGGGGTGGGGTCGGGGTCTGGGATGGGTTTGATGAAGAGGTGAACCTTTGTTCAACCTTTGATCTTACCTCCCCAGGGCCTCAGTAATATTTGCCTAGATATATCAATTTTTAGCAATCTATTTTAGCAACTGATAGAAAGGTCTTCTAATATTTTTTGTAATACTTAAATAATGTATATCTGATATGCACCTTTATAGATAACAGACTTGGCCAAGAAAATGGCTGTTGTGTTACTGCCTTATCAGCATTTTCAGTGGCTCAAAATGTTTTCCTCATGTTTAGAAACCACAGCATCAGACAGGTTTCCCCTAAGAAGATTTATCTGAATAAGCCATTTTAGTGATAAGGGAGGAACACAAGCCAACAGTTGCCCCCTCCTGTTTTTTTTTTTTTTTTTTTTTGGTTTATGTTCTTAAGCTCCACTGAGCTTCTTTTTCCAAACTAGGTCAATCTTCCCCCACCCTGTGACAGATGTTTGATGCTTCCCAGAACTCCCTGCTTCTCCAGAAACTATCCCTCAGGCTGGTCTCAGGGCCACTGAAACCAAACTCTGGCAAGAGGGAGAAATCACGTGTTTCCTTAAGGACATAATGCAACGACAAGGCACGGGGCTACGTGTCTAGGAGTTGGGGCTAGAAGTTGCTCATAAATGTTAGGAAACTGGTGTTAGGGTAAATCCTAGGCCTGGTTTCTCCACGACAGATTCTGCCAGGAGCAAATACACAGACTGCTGCCACTTAGGAAACAAGTATCTTTTTATATGTATGTCATCTTGAGAAAAAGAATGAAGCCATAAATCAAAAGTGATTGGGTATGGACACACGAGTTGTGTGTATTTCTGTTAGGTGTTTAATAAAAGGATCATCTAGACCCTGTCACAAAGATCCCTGGTCATTATTTGAGACGAGGGCTATCTATCTCGAGGGATAAATTACCAGGAAATAGAAAATGTGGTGCTCATTTTATGCTGGGATTGCAGCCAGATGCCATGTTTGCTGTTCTTGGGTCTGCAGGACCTGTTGAGAAGGAGCTGTTTACACCACAAATGGTATGTTAAATAAATAATAAATACAGCACACTCATGGAAAGAATAGTTTTGATTGGTCTGAAGAAACAGCCGTTTTCATCTAGGAAATGCTTTTTGTAATGTGATCCTCTCAGGAATTTCAATCTAAGATTCATTTTAGGAGGGCTGCCTAGTACTGAGTATATCCAGTTGGCTGCCTCGTTTTAGTTTGGGTTTTGGTTTTCTAGGAAGCTATTTTGGCATCTCATAGACATTGACTAACATTTTCAAGTGGACAATAGTCAGCAGTATGATTGTGTTTAAGAGCTTGGGCTTTGCAGGCAAATAAATTTGAATTTGAAACCACAGGCTCTACTTATGAACTGGGCACCTTTGGGATGTTAATGTAAAAGCAACAGTGTATTATAAAGAAATGTTAGGCATAAATAAAATTAGAGAACATGGTAAAATAAACTCTCATATACCCATCACCCTGCTTCAAAACTGTCAACATTTTGAGTAAGTTATTTAACCATGTTCTCAGCAGTAAAATGAGAGTGATAATAATTCCCATGCCCAAGAATTCTTGTAAGGATTATAAAAGTAATAGTATATATAACCTTTAGCCCAGAGGCTGGCATGCAATAAATGCTCCAAAAGTTTATTCAGATGTAAACCAAGAATATCCTTGGTTTAAATATGCAACCACCTATGCTGAATGGAAAGTAGGATCTTTGTGCTTTTACTGGTCTTTAGGAAGTTCACAAAACATACAAGCCCTTAGTGTGAAATGATTAGATCTTACATTTAAAAAGTAAACCCCCAAACAGTGCAGGATTCTGATGCTTACCTAACTAGGTTTGAGTCTCAGTGAACATTCCACATGACTCATGAAACACAAAAATAGTTTCCTCAGTGTGATAGCACTGTTCTTGATAAAACAATGGGTACAATAAAACAACAGGTTTATGGCTAGAAGATCTTACTCCAAGGAAAGAATATCTGTTTTCCTTAGATCTCAGGCCACCAGCACTAGGACTAAGAATAGTCCTGCCATTTTCCTTTTGGCTGGTCTCAAAAGTCTTGACAGTAGCCAGTGAAAGCATTCATTTGGCATCAGAAACAGTTGTTGCACTCTGGTTAGAATGAGAAACTGTTTGCTGACCTTCAATATTCAGAGTGATTAATTTGCAGAAAGCTCCTATGTCAATTAGATCGGGCAGGCCTGCATGGAGAGATGGTTGGGAAGACTCGTTTTGGAAGATGAAGAATGAGCTAGGAACCCATTTTGCTTTGCAGAGCAACTTGAAAAATAAAAATAAGGTAGGGTAGTTTCACACTTCTTCTGTGGGGACCATTATGACCTTCAAAGAGTTACTGGACAGGATAAATAAAGATGTGGAATTTTAAAATTTAGAATTCGAGTTTTTAAATTTTGGACTCAACAGCAAGTTAATTTTAAAAGGAGAGTTACACTATAGACCACATGCTGTTAGATTTCAATTCTGCCACTTAAACTTTAAATCTTGGATAAATTGCTTAATCCATCCTAGCGTCAGTTTCCTTGTCTATAAAATCGGGATGATAATATTTTCCCTTCCATGAGGGTAGAAGGTAGAAGGTAGAAGGTACCAGGGTAGAAGAGATAACACAGATCAATGCAGGCACACTGCTTTAAAATACTAAAAGTAAAGGTTTGCATCACTACCATCATCATCATGATGTTATCGTCTTTCTCATGAGTTGATCGGTAATGCTCCTGGATGTGCTCAGCAGTGCTGAGTGAGAGTATTGTCTTTAACTTGCCAATAGCTGGATACTGAACTTGATATAGAAATCGTGATTCAGTATTTTCACGGTTTCCTTGTACCAGATTGCAAACAATTCGTGCATATATCAAACGTCTTCTCTTTGGCATCTGATCTGTTAATTCTACTTGAAACAAGAGTCAAGGCTTATCTGGAAGAGTGGGAGTTTGAAAACAACAGTACAGTCTGATTCTTTTGATTTTGGTCCTAGCCCAGGGCCTGTTACTAAGCAAGTGTTCAAAGCTGATTTGTTGAATGAATGAATAAGTGAGTGAATGAAAATGATGTACATTTATGTTGTCTATTCTGATATTTTTTTTCCTTAAGGAACAGTTGTGTGCCATGCTTTATTTTTTTCTTATGTTTGATTTATCTGCATATCTCAACAAAACCATCCTGTTCAATTAATATATTTCCTCCTTCTTTTATAATGCATTTCTTGTTTTTATTATTTAGAAGCTATACATCAAAAACTTGGGTGTATTTTATCTTATTTTTTAAAAAATTATATTATTAAAGTGTAGCTGATTTACAATGTTGTATTAATATCTGCTTTACACAGCCACTATGGAAAACAGTGTGGAGATTTTTTAAATAACTGGAAATAGAACTGCCATATGACCCAGCAATCCCACTTCTGGGCATACACACTGAGGAAACCAGATCTGATAGAGACACGTGCACCCCAATGTTCATCGCAGCACTGTTTATAATAGCCAGGACATGGAAGCAACCTAGATGCCCATCAGCAGACGAATGGATAAGGAAGCTGTGGTACATATACACCATGGAATATTACTCAGCCGTTAAAAAGAATTCATTTGAATCAGTTCTAATGAGATGGATGAAACTGGAGCCCATTATACAGAGTGAAGTAAGCCAGAAAGATAAAGACCATTACAGTATACTAACACATATATATGGAATTTAGAAAGATGGTAACAATGGCCCTATATGCAGGGCAGAAGAAGAGACACAGAAGTACAGAACAGACTTTTGAACTCTGTGGGAGAAGGTGAGGGTGGGATGTTTCGAAAGAACAGCATGTATATTATCTATGGTGAATCAGACCACCAGCCCAGGTGGGATGCATGAGTCAAGTGCTCGGGCCTGGTGCACTGGGAGGACCCTGAGGAGTCGGGTGGAGAGGGAGGTGGGAGGGGGGTCGGGATGGGGAATACGTGTAACTCTATGGCTGATTCATGTCAATGTATGACAAAACCCACTAAAATGTTGTGAAGTAATTGGCCTCCAACTAATAAAAAAAAAAATCTGCTGTACAGCAAATGATTTAGGTATCCATATATGATACATTCTTTTTCATATTCTTTTTCACTACGGTTTATCACAGAATATTGAATATAGTTCCTTGCACCATACAATAGGACTTTGTTGTTTATTCTGTATATAATAGTTTACATCTGCTAACCCCAAATTCCCAATCTATCCTTCCCCTGCTTCACTTCTGTCTTTGAGAGTACTTTAATTACTTAAATTTTTTTTTTTTTAGCTCTTCTGGGTCTTCATTGCTTTTGCTCGGGTGAGCGGGAGCTGCACTTCCTTGCAGTGCTTGGGCTGCTCTTTGCGGTGGCTTCACTTGAGGAGCACGGGCTCTAGGCACATGAGCTTCAGTATTTGCAGCACATGGGCTCAGTGATTGCACAGTCAAGCTCCAGAGTGTGGTCTCAATAGTTATGGGGAAGGGACTCTAGTTGCCCTGTGGCATATGGAATCTTCCCAGACCAGGGATCAAACCTGTGTCCCCTGCATTGGCAGGCAGGTTCTTATCCACTGCGCCACCAGGGAAGTCTGTGCTCTGAGTTAGGCACAGTGCCTAACTCATGTAAAGCAATTAATACGTTGTAATAGTGACTGCAGTGGACTGAGAAAACATCAAGAAGGGTGAAAATCAACTTCAACAGGCTTTTTTTCTGGAGGAGTAGAATATTGATTGAAAAAAGGACAATCCAAAGTGAAAGAATTTAAAAGTGTAATGGATTTTAAAGTTTTTTTTTTAATGGACTAGTGTAGGAAAGCCCAAATGTATACTCAGGATCTAAGGATAAGTTTGGAAAACAATTACACTTTGTAGGGTTGCTCTTCACCCTTCTTGTTTTTCCACTGCGGTCACTTTATAATGTGCTAATTGCTTCACATGAAGTAGATACTATGCCCAATAGTTCATCCTTTACAACCATATTTTAAGGTAACTATACTTATCCTAATTTTATCCATGAATAATAGATGAGTCTCAGACAGACCAATTCTCCTGTTCAGGGTTACACAGCTGGGAAGTTGTAGAGCTGAATTTTGAGTTCGAATCTAGCTGGCTCTGAATTCCAAACTTGAAGTTTGCCTTTGAACAAGGAATGATTTGGGTCAGGAAAAAAAATTTACTATCATAGACATTCAGATAGACTCCTCCTTTAAGTAAAAGACTTCTGTTATCTTTAACTTTCCGATGCTTTTACCTTCCACTGCCAAGTCAGAAAAATGAAAGAAGTGGGGCTTGGCATTCTTGAGATTACCTTTAATGAAAAATAAGAGATGAGATCTTTCTTGTTAAAGAGTAGGTAAATTTTTTGCAACTATTTGATGGGTTGGTACAACAAGTAAAAAATGAATATGATACTTAAAAATGTAATGAGAGTAGAAAGCAAATTGAAGGGGTAGGAAGAATAAATGAGAGATTTAAGAAAGGAAAGGGTGAACTCTTGATTCATTTGGCAGAAAATGGGGAGCAGAAGTAATCAGTTTGGACTATCACTGGGGTGAGAGGAGATCAAAAATAATACCAAATGAAGGTTGGAGATGAAGCATTCTGTCTTCCCAACTTCTGCAGTAAGCCTGGTCCTCACCTCTTCTTTCTCCCTTCACCATGTTAGTTCTCAATATAGTGAGGTCCACCTTCTTAAATGCAATAGACACTCCTCATTTTCACTGACTTCTGAGAAGCATTTGCATTATTGCTTCCTATTGCCTCCCTTCTGTTGACTTCAGGGCACAGTTTTGTTTGATTCAGGTCTGAATACTTCTTATCTCCCTTCTTTTTTGGCTCCCCTTCTACCTAGCCATTAAATGTTAGAGGTCCTAAGGACCTCTGCTTCTCCTATCCTAGTTTCTCTCCTTGGTGATTTCATCCACTCACATGGTTTCATATCACACGTACACTCAGATGACTCACAATTTTTATCTCCAGTCTTGATCTCACCACTTAAATCCGGGCTCGTAAGTCAGCTGTCTCAAAGATACCTCACACTCAGCAAGCCCAAGGCTGAACTCTGGTCCTTGTCCAGGGTCTCTCATGAATGACACCAATGTCTGTCTGGTTGCTCAAGCAGAAGCCAAGGATCTGTTCTCTCCCATAACCATCCTATTTATCATCAAGTCCTATAAATTTCACCCTCCTAAATCTCTCTCAAATCCATCTGTTTCTCTCCATCTCCACTGCCATCACCCTAGGTCCAAGTCACCATGATCTCTTTTTTAAATGACTGCAGTCCACCTGCTGACTGTCTGCCTGCTTCCACACTGGCCTCCCTACATAGTTATTTCTCCATCCTGTGACTAGTTCACCAGCAGCTCTAGTTTGTTTTTTATTTTTCAAAAGATAAATTTGATCATATCATCTTTGTGCTGAAATCCTTGCATAATTTTTCATTCTCTTGTGACAGAATCAAAAAAAATTCATCTCCTGGCCCACCAGGTACTGGATAGTCTAGGGTAGCCATCCTCAGATTGTAGTCTCAGAATGCGTCAGCATCACTCCAGTGTGTGTTTTGAAATGCGGGGTTTTGGGCTGCTCCCCAAATGTCATGATTTAGAAAGTCTGGGAATAGAATCCAGCAGATTTAGCAAGTTCTCCAGATCATTCTGATGTGTATTCTCAGGTTTGAAAACCACTGCTCTAGAGCCTACTTACTCTGCTGGCTCTGTTTGGCTTCTTGTTCTCATAATTCTAACCTTGACAGGCTTTTTTCATCCCCTTTCCACCTTCACATTATGTGTCTTTCTACCACAGGGCATTTGAGCCGTTCTTCTGTCTATCTTGAAAGCTTTTCTCTCTCCTCTTTCCCTGGTTAATGTCTATCTACTTTTCCTTCAGGTTAGCTTAAGACAGCTGACAATGAGTGATTCCTCTTACCGTATACTACTCCTTTGTAGTGCTTAACACAACTGTTTTTTTTTTTTCTTATTTGTATGGTTTATTGATTAACATCTGTCTGCCCACTAGATTGTAAACTCCAGAAGAATTAGGACAGGATCTGTTTTTGCTTGCTGTTGTCTGCAGTGTTCGGTACTAGAATAGAATGTGCTCAGATATTCGTTGAAGGAATGAATACACAAATGAATGAACATTTCTTTTCAGTATCTGGATACTGTTTGAGAGCACAGAAAGCCTGGAATTCTCATGGTTAGCGTCTATTCCTCATTCTCTAAAATGAGTATACCTACCTCAGGGGTTTGTTGAGACAATTAAATGAGGTAATTCATGGACAAAACCTAGCACCAGGCCAGGCGCACAAGTCCTTGATCATTATTATTATCGTCATTATTATTATGACTTCACTGTTACTATCATTTCAGTTTCCAGAATCTCCCTGAATCAAAATGATGAAATGTAGCTAAAACTAAATAGTACAGTTCTTGACAAGGATATACATTTTTGAACTGTAAGACGGAAACCAATGCCTGTGCAATGTGTCATTTTTTCCCCCCAAAACTTCATCTTCCAAAATATTTGCTCCACAAAATTCTGATTAACTTTGTTATTGGTTTCTTATATCATTCATTTATTTTCTTGGAAAATAATTACAGAGCACCTCAATGTGCATTTAGGGTTCTGGAGATGTGCTAGTGACCAGTATGGGTGTGTTCCTTATAGAGCTGACGGTCTAGTGGAGAGAAAGGTATAAACATTCCAGTAGGGAAGCAGTTCACTACAGTGGCCATCAATGCTATGGAGGAGTACAAGGTCCCACTTGTGCGTGATGTCAGGAGGTTAAGCTTTAACAGGGAAGGGAGTTCTCATCTCCAGGTCCACCTTTGACCATCAGGTAGAAGCTGCCTGTGCACAAACCAGGCCAACTGTTTGGTGTAAGTAGTGGCATGTGATGCAAGTCCAGTAGGTGAAGTCGATGTTTCTCTCCCATTCTGAATCACTCTGGTCTCTGTATGTGTTAATTCTGTGTTGTTCTCACAAACAAGTTTCCATGTAAACCAGCCAAAAGGGGAAGAAAAGGCAAAGGCCAGCTGGGCAGCCTGCATTGTTCACGGGTTTCCCAGGTGCCTTCTATGCAGACTGAGTGGTTGGGAACTATTCCTTTTTAGGCCCTCTGCCTGATTTTCCTTTGGCTGGCTCTGATTTCTTTACCTCCTGAACACCTGGGGCCAAGACTCCTTTTCAGAGCAGTTTCAAAGCCATCCTTTCTTTTTTGCTCTTTACTCAGTTTGGTCCAGCTCTTAATCTTTGAACAGCATCAAATATTCATTGCAATTTGACAAAGCTGGGGCTGGAGGGTCCAGCGTTTTCTAAAGCAGATCTTACTTTACCATTGGTGATCCAGTGAGCCTTTCAGCAAGGCTGACTGTAAATCATCTAGGCTCAATTAGTTTATTTCAAAGAAATACCCAGGTGTTGTTTGACCTTCAAACATATGGACTCCTGGAATAAATGAAAGTCTCGTCTGTTCCCATCATGCCGAGGGAACTAGATGGGGTAATTCTTTTTCCTAGTCTCTGAGTTTTGTGGAGGGATTATTAGGTTTGGGCTCCGTGAGTTATTTACTTTAGCAATATGCTCAGTGGTGGGCTGCAGTTGCCTTTGCTGAGGGAATTGCCAGGTGTGAGCTGTCACCAAGTACCCCTAGAATGGTGGAGGGGCATGGGGGACCACGGGGCCATATAGGTGGGGCCTGATCTCTGAAGCTTGAAGGAAACAGCCTGGGGTACAATCGGAAGCAATAAGGTAGGTGTCCAGCTGAGCTCTGTGACCAGGGCTTAGGAGCTCAGTAGCAGGAGAGAATTGGATCTGGGGTCTTTCTTGCCTTTTCCTAGTGTGGGTGATGGCCAGCCTCTCAGACTCTGACTCCTGCCTTGATACCCTAATGTTTTCTTTGGCCTTGTTCAAGAGGCCATCCTATGCAGAATCGTCAGAGCTTTGCAGAGAAGCCTATGTGTTTTGCAGCCTAAACAGTTTCTAAGAATTGGGACAATGTTGAAAAGCATTGTTCTGCAGCCAAGAGTGTGGTTTTCAGAGTTAGAAAGATGTGGTTTCAAATCACAGCCCACCCTACTGACTAATTTTGTGACATCAGGCGTCTTTCTTTACTTTCTCTGAGCCCAATATTCTCAGGTATAAAATGTAACTGATAATTCTTACTTTAGCCTTTTACAAAGTATGTTTAAAAGATATTTTAGTGTTCATCCAACTAAAAAGAGATTTAGTGGTCAAGTACAGTTGGAAAACCCTTTAGAAACTCTTTTCCTGTATTTTGAATTTGATGATGCCTGTTGTCAGATTAAAGTTCCTGAGAAGTTCTGAAGGAAATAAACCTGTTTAACTTTGTTTAATCCACAATGTCAAAATATGCTTGAGTTCATGAACTCTTTTTCTTTTCTTTGGTAGAAAATGGGAGCAGTGTTTCACGAAATACAAGTGACCTCATAGGATTGTTGTAAGAACTTATCATAAATGCTTCCCATGGTGCCTGTCCCAGAGTAAATAATCAATAGTAGCAAGTGTTATAAAATTATAATTGTATGATTATTATTAATGAGGGTTTTGGTCTCCAAAACTTAAAACTCTAAATTGGATATATCTAGTTTTTAATCATAAGCTCTTTATCAGTGTTTGCCAGTTGGAAATTAATAGATTTCAGCTTTCAGTGATGGCTGATGGTTGTGATTAAGTACCTACTATGTATCAGAGTGCATTTTAGGTACTTTAACCAAATCATTGCTATATCTGATGGTCACAGCTATTTAACAAGGTAGGTATTATTATCCTTTCATTCGTAAATATCAGCATTGAGGCTTGAAGACGGTATGTGTCCAGTCCAAAGTTGTGCAGAGACTCTGCTGTAGAATTGAGAATTTAGCTTCTATTTGTTTGGCCCAGAGCCCTTTATTATTCCAAGTTGGCATTCTGTAAATCTACGGGGGTCTGTGAAAGTACCAGTGATGTGAAAGAAATTTGCAGTAAGTCTAATAGAAATCAAACACTTGGCCCCATGAGATAGTGGAAGACAGTACATTGAGAGATCACCCTTCACCCACACCAAGCTTCTTTCCTTTATTGGAATCCCCTTGTTCTCTCATCTGGAAGCCTTGCAGTGGTTGTTCCTTTGGCCCAAAGCATTCTTCCTGTGTCTCCTTCCTGGGTTATCTCTTATTCATCCTTCAGTCATTTTATTTCTCTGTCTACACATCAAACTGTGAGCACGGGCCAAGTCTTGTTCAGTGCAGTATACCCAGCGTGTGACAGGTGACATGCCATATTCCATAGATACATATTGATGAATGAAGGCTATCAATTCAAAACCTTTGTGAGAAAATGATTTATGCCTTAGAGAAAAGTGGGAAAATAAGTTTATCTTTTAAAAAGTACCATCTCCTCAAGATACAGTTTTGTGGAGTCCTGGACAGTAAGGATGTTGAAAACTCCTGTACAAAACAAGGCTTGCTGCCACACTCTGGAGGTGGTTGAATGTGGCAGCCTGTTTTTGCTGAGTATTAAGGTTGTGGTTTTCTATGGAACATTGCACAGCTCTGCAGGTTCAGAAACTCACTCTTTAACAGACCCCTATTCTGAGGGAAGGTTGGTGCTTATGATTCAGCTCAAGAAAACCAATTCACTGGAATGCCATTCAATTATCATGGTTACTGTCTGTGAAATGCCTTCTTTTACCAAGCTGTGTCCTAGGCATATTACATGTTACCTCTCATTTTTATGGCAGGTCTTCCAAGTACTCAGCATTATTTCCATTACAAATGAGGAATCACAGGTTCTGAGAAGTTTTGCAACTTCCAGAGACAGAAAGTGGTGGAGCAAGCATGTAAATTCAGGTCTGTCTGTGTCCCAAGTCCATTTGCCCCTTTAGGCCACCTTGTCATCTGAGACGGGAGCTTTCTTCTCTGTGGGAGCTCCACTGGCAATGTGGCTAGTACTGCACATTGATGAGCAAGTTCTCTCTGGAAGCTAACCTTACAGCAGAGAGATGCATAATGACCGTAAAGATGTCTAGTGATCAAAAATCAAAGCGAGTGTTGCTTCCAAGCTTTGCATGTCCAGCCTATTCTGGCTACTGTGTCATCTTTCCATGCCAAGAATGTCTTGATAGTAGTAACAAGGAATAGTTCCCAATACCAGAACACCCATTTCCTTGGTTAATTCTGCATCCATGCTTCACCTTTGAGAACAAATCCTCCAAGCTCCATTTCTTTCCTTGCTTGAGAGTTCCTAGTGTGAGACTTGTTCAAGTTCAACATTAGTTTGTCATTTTGTATAGAGGGGAGTTACCCTGATTGTAAGAGCCAGACTGACTATCTTAGAAGTTGATGGATTATTTCCTGAAAAGATCTCCATAGTTGATTCTTTGATGCATTTTATTTTGATCTTTTCTGTTTCATGGTGTATCTGAAAGGAATGGAGGAGATGGGAACTTAATTCCCTTGAGCACTACCTCTAAGAGTGGTATATTTTCAATCATAGATTAGGATAATATATAGATGAGATAGTTGTTTTGGTTAAAACAAACAAGCAAAAAAAAAAAAAAATGTTGTGGAAGAAACACTAAACCAGAGGGCAAATGTATTGAATACATAATTGAAATGTGGATGACCAAATAATGGGAAATGAGAAATTATAGCCAAAGCTGTCATTGCTGGTGATATTTACTCCTTATCCACAAATGCCACAGACCTATTTCTCCGGACTTATGTCCCTTAATGTTGAAACCTGGTGATGCTGCCTATCATGCTGGAGCAAGTGGAGCAACTAATGAGTGTCAAGTATCTCCCATAGCCCGAAATGAGAAGGGGGTATTTATTCTATTTCAGTTCCACAAGGTTATCTATTCTAATCTGACTTCTACATTCTCAAGGCATAACTGGATACTTGGGATTCCTTTTGATTAGTTTTAGAGGGGACAGTTCCTGAGAGAGTGGTCATCCACAGGCCTCTTTTCTATTTAAATGAAGGGACTCACTCCTCCGTGACAGGGTTTCTCAAAAGTTTGGTCTAAGGATCAGTGCATGAGATTCACTTGGAGCATGTTTTTTTAAAATGTCCCCACCTTACACCTATAGTACCTACATTTCAGTGGATGAGGCATGTGTTTTTACAATATTAACAAGTCCCTCAGATAGTTCTTCTCAGAAAAATTTTAGCTTTAAAATGACCACCTGCAAGATGCCAGGATTCAGAGAAGGCAGGAACTGAGAGAGCCCTGAGAGATCATAAAGTCAGTTAATCACTGTCAATTGACAGAGGAGGAAACTGAGGCACAGAGATGCACCAAAGTTGTTGATGGAGCTCAGGAAAGACCTAAATACAGGCTTTTCAGAGCTCTTCCAGACTCCGATGACAAAAATCATTTTGCTACACTAGAAGTGGCATTCCTTTTGTCTGCCAGGAATTGTAATTGCTCTGCAAGGCTATATTTCTTAAGGAATAAATGGTGACTCATTTGCCCCTGGAAATGCCATCCTCTTTTTGAGTCTCAAATAGTAACATTTTAAATAAGTTACTTAAAATTCCTTTATGATTGCCCATCGTCTTGAGAGTGGGGTTCAAATGGTGGGCAAGCCCGTATCTGTGATGATAGTCACATCTCCAACATCTTCCACCCTTCCACTCTCCTCCACCTCCTTTACTTTCTGCCCTACTCTGCAGGTATTCTCACCTATTTCAGCTCACTCAACGAGCCACACTCCTCCTTCTGGAGGGTTGACATGTGATATTATTCTCTCTGCACTGTTTTTCCTAGAACAGTTTTCCTCATCTTTCAGTTGTTGGATGTCAAGTTATGTCCTCTCTCCCTTAGGAACTGTTCTCTGGCCTCCCAAGTATTTGTAATAGATGATATCTGGTACTCTATACAACCCAAGTTGATTGATACTGTATTTCAGTTGTTATTGTGCTTTTCTCCTTATCTCCCTTTTAAGCTCTAAAGGACAGGACTCATGTTTGGTGTTGCAGGACACATAGTACGTAGTGCCTGACCAAAGGAGACACACAGTAAACTGGATGCTACATAAATGGCAGGATGATCTTGGGGTTCACATACCAGAATGCTCAAGCAGACCATGGTCTGCCTGGAATAGAGGATGACGTTAGTTAATGTTAGACAGTGAAGTGAGTTAGAGCAAGCTAAGCTCGATCTTGGAAGGCTTTTGTGAGTTGAAGATGTTAACCTGGACCTGGTTACTGAAAATGATTGATTGATGGGGGTGTGAGGAAGAGTCCCACTGCAGCAGTGGGGAGCATGGGTGGCAGTGAGAAGTGGCTAAAACCACATGAGAATTATGATGTGGCTACAATAGTCCAGACTCAAGGTAATGAGGGTCAGGAGCAGCCTAGTGGCTATTGGGAGGATGAGAAATGAATGAATCCCAGAAATGCTCCCATCAATCAAGAGTAATTGATAAAAGAGTCAAAGATCCTTCCCAGTGGGACCTGTCTTCTTTCACTGATTTGTCAACTTATTAATTCAACAAACATTGACTGTGATATGAAGCACTGGGACTCTATTAGTAAGTACAAGAGATATGCTCCTTGCTGTCCTATAAGTGAAGGAGATAGATAACAGATAAGTAAACAAACCAAAGAAGTGCCTAATGTAAATGTTTAGTAGACAATGGACTTCATGAATCAAATTAAATAATTCATGTGAAGCACTCAGCACAGTGCTTAGTATTACATATAGTAAAAACCCAATAAATTTTATGAAGTCTGTCTCCCCCACTATTCTCTAAT
This sequence comes from Muntiacus reevesi, assembly GCF_963930625.1. Lineage (NCBI taxonomy): Eukaryota > Metazoa > Chordata > Mammalia > Artiodactyla > Cervidae > Muntiacus > Muntiacus reevesi. The sequence continues at coordinate 94,861,797 of NC_089252.1, forward strand.
AAAATTTTGAAAATTTCCTTGTCTCACAGCCAATTTTAAAATTTATTTTATAGAAGTATAGTTGATTTACAAAGTGTTCATTTCTGCTGTACAACATGATTCAGTTATATATGTGTGTATACATTAATATATGTATTTTTCATATTCTTTTCCATTATAGTTTATCACAGGATATTGAATACAGTATCCTATGCTTTACAGTAGGGCCTTATTGTTCATCTAGTCTACATATAGTAGTTAGCATCTGCTAATCCTAAACTCCTAATTTATCTCTCCCTCACCCAACCCTTGGCAACCGTAAGTCTATTATCTATGTCTGTGTCTCAAAACTATGTCTATGTGTCTCAAATCTTTGTCTCAAAACTATTAAGTGAATCATGATAGTGGCTACCATACATCAAGTACCTATTCGATACCAAGTTCTATCCCATGGGATTTGCATATATTAACTTCTCCTTATAACCACCTTGTAAGAAAGTTATGATTGTCTTCTTTTTTCAGATAAGAAATCTGAAGATAAAGAGCGTTAATCAATTTCCTTAAATTCCTAGAGCTAGTGAGCTGGAAACCCTAGGTAGGCCCAGCTCCCAATTCCATTCTCTTTCCATTGTCATGGTGGATCCGTTGCCAACCAGTGTTAGAGCAATCAACTTTGCTGTGAATCTGGCAGGCTCTTTTGACTTATCTATTTGTTCAAGTAACTGAAATAACCAGCAAGTGTTAAGGAGCATATAGAAGCATTACTTATGACTCAGTTACCCACATGCAAGTATGGACAAGTCTTTGCTCCTTCCCTGCCTTCCAACGAACATCTTTGAATTGGGAGGAAATCTCAATACAGTTGTCTTGTGACTCTTTTTAAAAAAGTATTCATTTATTTATTTCTGTATTTTTAGAAATCTTAGACTACAGAGAAAAGATCTACAGTGGTGTTCAATTCAGATTCTGAGTATTCAGTGTTAGGATGAAGAGTCTAAGTTTTGTATATTTGGTTGAAGTCTTTCCTTTGCCACTTACTGGACTATGAAATTAAACAGATCTCTTAAAGCACTCTCAGCTATATTCTCATTATTTATAAATGACAAAGAAATAGGAGGGAGGTAATAGCTTCTACTGAAGAAGATGTCTTTGGGACTGAATTAGTAAAAGCAAGAGAAAAGTGTGTGTTAGTCACTGAGTCATGTCTGACTCTGCAACCCTATGGACTGTAGGCCGCCAGGCTCACCTATCCATGGGATTCTCCAGGCAAGAATACTGGAGTGGTTTGCCATTTCCTTCTTCAGCGAATCTTCCTGACCCAGGTTTCCTGTATTACAGACAGATTCTTTACCCTCTGAGCCACCAGGAGAAGTAAGAGAAGTGTGTTCTTGACTGGTTGCAGTTTGCTACCCAGGAGATATTTAGCAATGTCTGGTGACATTTTGGTTGTCACAACTGGGGGCATGTCACTGAGAGCTAATGAGTAGTGACTCAGGATGATTTAGAACATCCTATAGTGCAGAGATAGCTCCCTCCCGCCACCCCCAGCAGAGGATTATCCAGTGCTGAGGTTAAGAAAACATTGATATAAATCCTAGTGAGTACTGTGTAGCCATACCAAAAAAAAGAAAAAATCCTAAAGTCATCCAGGAATATGGAACACTTGGAAAATCCCTCTGGAAGCACTGGGATTATGACATTCAGATGAAAATGCATCTGGAGTATTGACTAAATATTTTCATTTTGTCTAAATATTTTGAAGTCATGAAATAGATATTTCCATTTGTCCACTTGGGGTGTGGAGTGCTGAGGTTTTTTGGTCAATTGTTTAGGAGTTTCATAAAGTTGAATTTGCATTTGATGGCAAGTTCTGTTTTTATTTTTCATTTCAAGAGTAGTTTATCCTACACCATTACTTTTGGAAAGGGAGACTTATTTGTTTTTATGATTTTTTTCTTTGTAACTTAAAAACATCTTGAATTATTAAACTAGTTATTTTCCAGGCCTGCAAATGTTTTCAATGTGTGGCCATAAGTTTCCCTGAGTCAGCACATAGTCCTACATTTTGGAAGAGCTTAGTTGGTCAGAACCATTTCCTTAAGATGGTGGTAATTTTCTTTGGGGTTGTGATTTTCAAGGTGCTCATTCTGATACAAGAGAATATGTGTTTTTCCCAGACCCCCACATTCAAGGCTGTGATGGGAATTCTGCCCAGGATTTAGGGTTATGCATCATCTTTTCAGACTAGAGAAGAGAATTAAGAGCAGAAACTCAAGTGGCTATTTAAAATTTTTCCCTGATGTTGGACTCTTGCTCATTTCTAGCCAAGAGCCAAACCATAAAGTAAATCCTCCAGCCCACATTCTATGGGTGACTATAAGAAAGTACTTTGAGTTACAGCTGAAAAATGGCTTTTTTCTCCTTCAAAACCAAATGATTTCATAAGAGGCAGAAAAAGAAAAAACCCACCAAAATCAAATTGATGAAAACCAGTCGAAGTATAGCCTTGAGTCTGATGCCGCCATCCTGTGTGTATATGTGCGAAGTTGCTTAGTCATGTCTGAATCTTTGTGACGCCACAGTCTGTAGCCCGCCAGGTTCCTCTGTCCATGGGGATTCTCCAGGCAAGAAAACTGGAATGAGTTGTCATGCCCCCCTCCAGGGGATCTTCCAACCCAGGGGCCAAACCCAGGTCTCCCGCAATGCAGGCGGATTCCTTACCATCTGAGCCACCAGGGAAATCCAGGAATACTGGAGTGTGTAGCCAATCCCTTCTCCAGGGAAACTTCCCATCCCAGGAATCGAACCAGGGTCTCCTGCATTGCAGGCAAATTCTTTACCAGCTGAACTACCCAGAAAGCCCATCCCAAAACACAGATGGCATCTTTAGGCATGGCTCTCAACACTGATGGAATTAGACTTCTCTGTCAACTGCTTGGAAGCTGCAGTCCAGTACCACACATTTCCTGAATGTCTTACTCACAATGATCAGACCTGTTTTTTCCATTATCAAGAAGCTACAAAGAAGACTGAAAGGATTTCTACTACCAGTACAGGCTGACTTTTAAACAAATATCCTCAAAGCTCATGAATACATCATGTAAGGGCTTAGGCTTCAAGGAAGGTATCTTTCACGAAAACTGGGGAAATCTGTGCTGAAATCACTGAACCCTAGATGAAGGATAGCCTCCCACCTGTAATCTGTTCAGTTAGTAAATGCTTAGAGATGACAGTTTGCTCTTAAACAAACATGGATTCATTCTTGATTTTTGTCTTAAGCTATATTTACTGATAGCCCAGAGAAAGAATTTTTTTCCTCTTTATGTCAAGAAATTTGAATTCTATGTAATGAAATCAAGCGATTATACCCTTTAAGAGCTGAAAAGAATCTAGCTCCTCATTGGACTCAATTTTTCAGGGAGGCTTCTAAGATCCCATCCCAATGATGGCTGAAGGAGGGACAAAAGACTCAGCCAGAGGTCTTTGGGCTACAATACATGTGGCAACTGAGATCTTACTGTTCACTCTTCTGTTTGGTGCTTTCATCCAAGACTAGACTGCCCAGCTCTTACTTCTCCTGATAGTTCTCACAGTTCATTTATAACCCTTGCCCCTCCCCCATCTGACTTTGAAGAACCTGAATTCATTTAGGCTTTGGTTAGTGGTAATTATTTACCTGTCAGACCCCAGCTGGACTGCATCACCAAAGCTGAGTCACATAGCTTTGCTTCCAGTGACTGCTTTCAAACAATTAAATCAGAGAAGCACCTGTGTAAATATGCAATATTTGGTGATAATAAAATGATGAGGCAACAGAAACTGAGCTGAACTGGTGAAAAATAGTGAATATTTTCCTCTGAGGGTTTTCACACATGCCTATCAGCATCTCCAGTCTCAAGAACAAGGTCGAGTTACTTTCCCAACCTTCCCATACTTTGTTTTTTTTCTGGGAAATATAGCTCATCTGATATCACCAGATGTGGTTTGTTTGCAAACATTAAGATTTTAAGGTAATCCTCTCATGTGAATGCTGAAAGACAAGAAGTTGAAATAGGGTGAAGGACTAACCAGTAATTTTCTTTTCCAAAGCCAAAATGTCTATCCGAAGAGAGAAACTGACAATCAAAACTCATCTTGGACAATGATACATGTTCTTTTTTTGTATTTAGGGCTTCCGTGATGAGAGTCAAAGCCTAGGATGGTGGAAAGAGTAAGAGCTTTTGTAATCAGATAGGCCAGGAGATGAATCCCAGCACTGCCTAGCAACTGTGTGACCTTGAAAAGACTTTGAGCCTTAGATTCCAAATTTGTAAAAAGGACATAATTCTTAACCTTATATGCTGTGCCATATGTAAAGTGTCAGTCTCATTACCTGCTTAGCAAATATTTGCTCTGCCCCACTGCATAATGATAGACCAGAAAAGTCATCATTTTTGACCTGGTTGCCATATAGTAAGCCACAAATAAACTGTTGGTGACTTTTCTTTATGTTGCTTTCTGATGGTGATCACTTTTCAGTAATAACCAGAAAGTGATTCTGAAATTTCCATCTTAAGTTTCAAAGGTACCCTGTCTTGCTTTTGGGATTTGTTCCTTCTTTAACCCAAATTCAAGCATACTGCCAATTTGAGACATCTTTTTAGTTGTCTTTTAGCTGGACATAGAAAGATGTTGTCACACTCTGGCCATAATTTGTTTCGATTTTTCTGTTTCAACAGGGTTGGTATTTTATTTTAAATTTTATTGAAATATAGTTGATTTACAATGTTATATAAGTTTCCACTATACAGCAAAGTGATTCAGATATAGATATATAAATATACATAATTTTTCATTATAGTTTATCTCAGGATAGTGAATAAAGCTCCCTGTGTTATACAGTAGGACCTTGTTGTTCATCCATCCTATATATAAAATAGTTTGTGTCTACTAATCCCAAACTTCCAGTCTATTCCTCCCACCCCCCTTCCCCTTGGCGGCCAAAAGTCTGCTCTCTGTGTCTGTGAGTCTGTTTCCTTTTCATAGATAAGTTCATCTGTGTCATATTTAGATTAGAATCCTCATATCAGTGATATCATATGGTATTTCTTTCTCTTTCTGACTTACTTCACTTAGTATGATCATCTCTAGGTCCATTCATGTTGCTGCAAATTATTTCATTTTTTATGGCTGAGTGGTATTCCATTAGGGTTTCCCTCAGTGGTAAAGATCTGTTTGCAATGCAGGAGATGTGGGAGACATGAGTTCAGTTCCTGGGTCAGGAAGATTCCCCTAGAGGAGAACATGGCAACCCACTCCAGTATTCTTGCCTGGTAAATCCCATGGACAGAGGAGCCTGGTGGGCTATTGTCCACGGGGCCACAAAGGGTCGGACATGACTGTAGTGGCTGAGCCCAGCACAGTATTCCATTGTGTGTCTCTGTGGAGACACACACTCACTACATCTTCTTTATCCATTCATCTGGCAGTGAACATTTAGGTTATTTCCATGTCTTGGCTATTGGGAATAGTGCTGCAATGTACACTGAAGTGCATGTATCTTTTTAAATTAGAGTGTTCTCTGGATGCGTAAGGTTAGTATTTTTAGGTGAAGGACTTCTACAGATGGAGTTTCATAGATGCATTCCTGTTGTGTTCCTTGTGCCTTTAAGGATATCATTTTGTGCAAAGTGCAAGTGCCTGCTTTGTCCCTTCCTAAGCCCTGTGATCTTGGGCAAGTTAATGATTCGCTGTGTTTCTTTGGAGATGATGATAACTAATGCTTCAGATTATTCAGAGAATATAGTGAGTTAAACATAAAGGATTTAGAATAGTGACTCAGAGACGGAGGAGCCTGGTAGGCTGCAGTCCATGGGGTCGCGAAGAGTCGGACATGACTGAGTGACTTCACTTTAACTTTTCACTTTCATGCATTGGAGAAGGAAATGGCAACCCACTCCAGTGTTCTTGCCTGGAGAATCCCATGGATGGAGGAGCCTGGCGGGCTGCCGTCTATGGGGTTGCACAGAGTCGGACACGACTGAAGCGACTTAGCAGCAGTAGCAGCAAATAAAAAAGTTGTAGTTGTGATTGGTATTATTACTGGAACAAAAGTAGGTAGCCAACAATAGAACTGGTCTTACAGAAGGAGCTAGTGTGCATAACAGATTAATCAAATTTTCCCGAATCAAAATCTTCAGTGTTAAAAATATCTTCTTTCATAAAAGTCATTCTTAATTTTATTTAGTTTGAATGCAATGTTGTATTGATAATTTCTGAATAAGACAGTGGAAAGTGAGAAAGCCTTCAATGGAATGTTACTCAGTTGTTCACAGAGGCATGTCCCACTGTCTTTGGACGTGGTGTCCAAAATGAAATGATCACTAGTTTTTAAAATCTCCGAGATATTATTTACTCTATGGCATGAAGCTGATATACTTGTAAGGATAGGTAAGGGAATAAATAGCAAAGAGTTGTCAAAAAGTCAAGGTTATACCCTTAAGTTGTGACAGCAGGAACAATACATTTGTAGGAGGTTCTTAACAGAGTTTTAAATGCAAAATTTAAAGAAAGTTCACTCAGAGTGTGTCCTTTCCCTTCCTAATCCATTAAGCAAACCCATTAGTGTTAAATGAAAAGATTTGGTGGAAAGACTTGCTTTGGAATAGAAAAGTACTTTGAATTATTAAGCTTCCTACACATCTTAAAACTAAATTTACTCTGAAATCCCCATTAGACCCCACTGAATTCACTGAGCAATGTGGCCTCCTGGTTTTGTGTAACAGTTCTGCTTTCCCAAAGGGGCTGACAACTCATTGTGTTGGAGCTGAGCTGTGCTTCTTCTCTGAGGCCTCGTCACTTATCGAGTCTGTTGATGAACTCTGTGCATCAATATAGCACGGTCCAATTGAGTAGGCTGTATGATAAGCATCTCAACAATAACACCATAAAAGTAAGCAGAGAAATACATGATATGCTGATAAATAGAAATGCATGCATTGAATTTTAAAAGTATATTTTCCCATTCTGCACGTTCATAGCCACAGTTTAAATACCCAAAAGTCCTTTCCATGAATCCATCCATGCACAATCCTCTAAATCTGCTATATTTTGGATGAAGATTGGCCCTGTTTTTCTAGGAAATGGAAGAAATTGTTATTCTAATACCATATTTTTGGTCACTTATTTATAAATCTTATTATTTTTCATGTGGTTTAAATATTCTGCCAGCCCCTCTTACACCTGAATTCCTGGTCAATTCCCATTCACAGCTGCAAACTCTTAGGCAGTTATTGATTCTGTGTCTCCTTGCTAAAGGTTACTAACTTCATCAACTGTAATGCTGTAACTTATACCTATTGATGTTAAGATTCTCTTATTGTTCCTTGCTGACACTGTACTTTTGTTTTCTGGTTGTTAAGTGTTGTTGACATTCATTTCGCTTATCAGTAGGCAAAGATGATTGAACTGAATTATCTCTGGATATCATGAAAGTTGACATACTTTCAGCTTTTGGATCATGAGCTGAAACCAAAAATTTGATGTTTTTGGCAACCATACCCACAGCGTGTATTATCTTTGGTCCAAAGAGGCTTTCAGATCATGCAAAGACATGTTAATTCTTGCTTCTAGCTTCTTTCTGCCTTCCTTCTTCAGTGCATGTAACATCCTTAGTTTCTGTTGATAAAACTAGAAACAAAGCAGGATTGTTTAGGATCTGCATAAGGAAAAATTAGCTTAAGCATTATGTCATTAATATGAACTAGAAGATTGTAGATTTTTGGGTCTCATTTGGTATGCCACAAGCCTTTCATGGGTATGCAACCTAATTGGAAACAGTCAGGTTTTCTTTTTGTACAGCTGAAGGTATTTTCTGTAGATATGACAACAGCTATCACTTGTTAGGTTGATCATTCAACATATTGCAGGAAGAGCTAAAACCTACTGAGTAGAAAAGAAGAGACACAGACTAGCATAAATCTGATACAGAAGAAAAATATCAAGAAGATGTAAGATAAGAAGATGTATAGGCAGAAACTTGCAATAACTTTGCCCTTTACGTGTATACATATAAGTATGCTATTAGGTTTACTGAAGTATAATTTACATACAGAAAAATGAATATAGTCATTTAAAATGTACAGTTCAATGAATTTTGATGTATGCAAAAATATATGTAACCATCATCCAAATCAATAAACAGAAAATTTCCAATACACTAAAATACTCTTTTCTGCTCCAACACAAGCAACTTCCCAATCCAACCCCAGGCACGTTATATTTTTGTTTATTGATATAGACTAAATTTACTTATTTTAAATCTACATACAAATGGAATAATGTGATATGTACTGTTTTGTGTTTGACTGCTTTCACTAAGCAAAAAGGTTTTGAGAATCATTCATATTGTATGTATTAACAACTACTCATATACAAATAAGGGCTTCCCAGGTGGCGCCTAGTGGTAAAGAACCCGCCTGCCAATGCAGGAGACCAAAAGATGAGATGTTTGATCTCTGGGTCCAGAAGATCCCCTGGAGGAGGAATTGGCAACCCATTCCAGTATTCTTTCTTGGACAATCCCATGAACAGAGGAGCCTGGTAAACTAGAGTCCATGGGGTGGCAAAGAGTCAGACACAACTAAGCTACTTAGCGTGCACACACACATACACAAATAAACAGTCTATGTAGATACAGACTTTATTTCTTAGGTTCTTACTTAACAAGTTGTGTTCTAAGATATTTATACCATTTTATATCCATACTGCCAATGGGTGACATTTCCAGACCTATATTCTTCTGTTTGAAAAGTACGCTCTAAAACATTATCACAAGTTCAGTTCAGTCGCTTAGTCATGTCCGACTCTTTGCGACTCCATGAATCGCAGCATGCCAGGCCTCCCTATCCATCACCAACTCCCAGAGTTTACCCAAACTCATGCCCATCGAGTCAGTGATGCCATCCAGCCATCTCATCCTCTATCATCCCCTTCTTCTGCCCCCAATCCCTCCCAGCATCAGGGTCTTTAACAATGAGTCAGTTCTTCGCATGAGGTGGCCAAAGTATTGGAGTTTCAGCTTCAGCATCAGTCCTTCCAATGAACACCCAGGACCGATCTCCTTTAGGATGGACTGGTTGGATCTCCTTGCAGTCCAAGGGACTCAAGAGTCTTCTCCAAAACCACAGTTCAAAAGCATCAATTCTTCAACGCTCAGCTTAAAAACTAATTATATTTTTCTATTACATATTTTAAAAAGCAGGTAGCTCTTTAAAAATAAACACTGTATCTTGGGACTACTTAAAGCATTTTTTTTTTTTTTTTTTAGTTAAAGCATCTTATATACCACCTAGCACTTTCTACATATAGTCATACTAAAGTAGGTCACATCAGCATTGACTGAAGAAGTGATGGAGATAAAATATGGAATGACAATGTTTCACTTTTGGTTTCTGATAGAATCATAAAATTTTAAAACTAGAATGATCTAATCCATTCCTTTCATTACACAGATGGTCTAATTCCTTCCTAAGGCCTCTCAGCTGGTTAATTAACTCAACAGATACTTATAAAGGGCTGAGCATGTTCTAGGAGTTGGAAATATGACAGTGAACAAAACAATCTTTCATGGAGCCTACATTCGAGTGCAGAATAGAACCCCTTTCTTTGGTTCTTTGTCCAACTGTTTTAATGGCCTATTCACAGCAAAAGAGAGCACCCAAACATTCTAACACCTGTCCCCAGTTTCTCTCTCAACACTGTTAGAAATAAGCTTTTACTCTGTGTAAAATCAAACCAATTGCATAATCCTTTCAATCTAACTCACTTTAAATATACCAGCTCACATGATGGCACTCTGTAGTTCCTAATGGGGTAACTTCTCATGCTTTTCTCTTTAGCCATAAAAGGGAAAAAAACCTCTCTATGAGAAGGTGTCCACTACCCAGTATAATTATGTAATTTGGGATTTTGTAGGACATGGTCAGTCTTTGGTTGCAACACGCATTAGAACTTGTAGACAGGGTCTTTTGCTCTTATCTCATCTTGCTTCAGATCTCCTTCCTGCTCTGTTTTACTTTCTCTTGCCATATCACCCTCCCAAGGTGTTGCTTCTGTTTATCTGTATCAATTCCTGTATCCCAGCTCTGTCTCCTTTCAGACCTGAAAATTCTTAACCAACCATGCCTCTTCTGGTCTGAGGTAAAGAAGACTCTACTGTGACATTCCAATCTTGAAAGCTGATTCTGTTCCTGACAATGTCAATGGTTTTCACAGGCACAATCACCCCCAGAGAGGCAACAAGGGTAGGATGGAAGAAATCATCAAAAATGAGTTTGGGCACACAGTTTCATCTCTCCTTTTTGTCTTTAGATCAGTGGAATTAGTGAAAGCTTCTGTGAACTCATGGAATTTTCAGGCTTTGAAATTACCAGACGTCTTCAAGTTGTCTTTGAAGAATGCTTGTTTTACAACGTGTACTTTTTCTGAGAAGAGGAGAAAAACAGAGTGGGTCTTGTTCAAGGGATAACTGGAACTTAGAGATAACTCCTTTTTATTATGGACTGCTATGTCCCAGGCATTGTGCTATGTGCTTTTCATGTTTTTGCCCTTTTGACCTTCCCAACAATTCAGTGATAAATGAGTTATGTGTAGCCTCATTTTACAAATGAACACATAGGATCTTGGAGAGGCCACTTAGCTTCCCTAACATCAAACAGCCAATATATAATTAAGTTGAGATTCAGTACCAACGAAACCCTTCTATAGCTTGTTAATATTAGTGTCAGCATAGAAATCATGATACAAAAATATTTGTAAAGCATTAAATGTAAAGTTTGTTCTTGTATATTCATTTTATCACTGAACAAACAGAGTCAGGGTTTGCTGAATTTGCCTCAAAATCACTAAGTTAAGATGGAGTGGTCTAAATCAGAACCCTAGCTTTTTTATTTTATTACAAAGTTTTCCAACACAGCATTCTGTAATTCTAAGAAAAAATTGTCCACTTTTGCATTGCCTTCTGTTATTTGGTTAAAACTCACTGTATGAGCAGTCACAGCAGAGATTTTAAAGACTGAGTTCTAACCTTGGCATTATAAATAATATTTAATTCTGTTAAATCCAACAAATACTTATTCAAATATTTATTGTTTCTTTTTATTGTTGACATGATGCCTTTTTTTACTACTGGACCTCCCACATAAACTCTTCTATTACCAGACCAAGACAAAAGATAAAATGCCCATTCAAACTCAAGGAAACTGTCCTGGTCTGTCTGGATTAACGATCATCCTGAAAGATGTATAGATGTGTGACAGGTGAGAATACAATAGGAAATATTTCCTCCTTTAGAATGCCTTGTTAGGGTGTGCCATTTGAAAGAGGAAGAAAAAGGTTATGTTGGAACCACATGATCCTTGACAGCAATCTTATTTCAGGCGCCATCTCTGCAAATGCAATTATGACCAAGTCTCATGAGTCTGTGCTATTGGGAAGAGGGTGGAACATGGACAGTTGACAGGCTCAGATAATCCAAATACCTGATTTTCAGCATTTCCCCCACTAAACGTCTTTACCAGCACTGCTAGCAAGTAATGGAAATTGCTGCTTCTAGTTTCCTTCCTCTCTTGTCCACACCCAGTGCCCCCAGCCCCAGTCACCCTTCCATGGAGATATTAGTAAGCAATGAATTGGCCAAAAAGCTGTGGGAGGAAGAAGAGAGAAGGAAAGTCAATCAGTCCTTGTGTAAAATAGAACTCTTTTAATGTGGTGCTTACCAACTGGAAGGTCCTGCTCCTTGTAGACTATTGTTTTGATTGATACCTTTATCAGATATATTTGTACTAGCACATCTCAAATACAGTTTTATTCAATTGCAATTTATTTCAATTTCAATTTATTCACTCAAATTGAGTGAAATATCGATTCATTTTCCTTGTTTTAAAATACTAAATATTATGATGTGACTAAATTTTTTTTAACCTTTAGCCTCAATCTCAGACCTGCCTCTTCTGAAAAGGAACATTACAATCTTGATATCTATTTATTATTACATAAAGTGTCCAGTTTTTTATCTACTCAGATTTTTTCTTTGCATTTATGTAGAAATTTAGCCAAAGAACATAAGCAAGCCTTGTTTTGTTTTATAGTAATAATAGACTATACTGTTCAGCTATGTGGTAGACACTGTAATACATTGCCCAAATCCCTCTTTGATGAAGGACTCATTGCTTCAGTAGAAAATGTTGTCAGCATACAGTTGTAACTGTCAGGCCCTTCACAGATTACCACAATGGCACAGAGGCATCTCACCCTCAGCCTCTCCTGAGTCAGCCAACATCCAATAAATGATCCAGTTCCAATGTGCAAGTTCATTGCAAGACTATAAAATGTCCTGCCACATTGACCTAACTTGGGCCAACTCCAAATGACCTTTCAAGGTTGACAGCTCTGCATGGGGTGACTGAGGCTGCTGCAGAATCTGTATTGTAGCTCATCTTCTCCCCTTGCCCAAAAAAGCTTTCTCAGATGTTAATGGCAAAAGTGTTTGTTAATAAGTATCCTGAACAGTAAGCAGTAAACTCATAGCCTTCTCCTCAGGGAACCCATCCTATGACATGTCTATTGCCAAACTTTTCACTCAATAGTGTGTCATGAAAGGCTCATTTACTAGTAACTTATATCTGCCCTAATCTTTTAATATTCTCATAGTATTTGTGTCAGAAGCTGAGTAGTTGTTCACCAAAGTCCTTGTTTCCTTTCTTCCTGAACCTGTATCTAGACCACATGATGATTAGAAATAGCTAGGTTGCCAAGTTTGAACAGTTGGATTGTGGAAAGAAGTAATGTATAATACTTACAGTCCTGATCTGTAATATTTTATGAAGTCCTCCATGCCTTCTCATATCTCATGTGCCAATTAGATGCAAAGGATTTTGCAGAAGATGCCAAGGTCTTAAGAAATGGCTGAGCCACAGATGAAATAAGACTGGGTCCTAAAATCATCATATTGACTGCTTGTGCACCCCATATCAAACTCTTAATCTCTTGAAATATTTAGAGTTATTTCCTGCAGAATTAGCCTCTTGGAATGTGAAGTCAAGTGGGCCTTAGAAAGCATCACTACGAACAAAGCTAGTGAATGTGATGGAATTCCAGTTGAGCTATTTCAAATCCTGAAAGATGATGCTGTGAAAGTGCTGCACTCAATATGCCAGCAAATTTGGAAAACTCAGCAGTGGCCACAGGACTGGAAAAGGTCAGTTTTCATTCCAATCCCTAAGAAAGGCAATCCCAAAGAATGCTCAAACTACCGCACAATTGCACTCATCTCACACACTAGCAAAGTAATGCTCAAAATTCTCCAAGCAAGGCTTCAGCAATACGTGAACTGAGGACTTCCAGATGTTCAAGCTGGTTTTAGAAAAGGCAGAGGAACCAGAGATCAAATTGCCAGTATCCACTGGATCATCGAAAAAGCAAGAGAGTTCCAGAAAAACATCTATTTCTGCTTTACTGACTATGCTAAAGCCTTTGACTGTGTGGATCACAATAAACTGGAAAATTCTTCAAGAGATGGGAATACCAGATCACCTGATTGCCTCTTGAGAAACCTGTATGCAGGTCAGGAAGCAACAGTTAGAACTGGACATGGAACAACAGACTGATTCCAAATAGGAAAAGGAGTACGTCAAGGCTATATCTTGTCACCCTGCTTATTTAACTTATATGCAGAGTACATCATGAGAAACGCTGGGCTGGAAGAAGCACAAGCTGGAATCAAGATTGCCAGGAGAAATATCAAAAACCTCAGATATGCAGATGACACCACCCTTATGGCAGAAAGTGAAGAGGAACTGAAAAGCCTCTTGATGAAAGTGAAAGAGGAGAGTGAAAAAGTTGGCTTAAAGCTTAATATTCAGAAAACTAAGATCATGGCATCTGGTCCCATTACCTCATGGGAAATAGATAGGGAGACAGTGGAAACAGTGTCAGACTTTATTTTTTGGGGCTCCAAGATCACTGTGGATGGTGACTGCAGCCATGAAATTAAAAGGCGCTTACTCCTTGGAAGGAAAGTTATGACCAACCTAGATAACATATTAAAAAGCAGAGGCATTACTTTGCCAACAAAGGTCCGTCTGGTCAAGGCTATGGTTTTTCCAGTGGTCATGTATGGATGTGAGAGTTGGACTGTGAAGAAAGCTGAGCACCGAAAAATTCATGCTTTTGAACTGTGGTGTTGGAGAAGACTCTTGAGAGTCCCTTGGACTGCAAGGAGATCCAACCAGTCCATCCTAAAGGAGTTCAGTCCTGGGTGTTCATTGGAAGGACCGATGCTGAAGCTGAAACTCCAATACTTTGGCCACCTCACACGAAGAGTTGACTCATTGGAAAAGACCCTGATGCTGGGAGGGATTGGGAGCAGGAGGAGAAGGGGACGACAGAGGATGAGATGGCTGGATGGCATCACTGACTCGATGGACATGAGTTTGGGTAAACTCCAGGAGTTGGTGATGGACAGGGAGGCCTGGCGTGCTGTGATTCATGGGGTCGCAGAGTTGGACATGACTGAGCGACTGAACTGAACTGAACTGAACTTAAAAGAGGCTAGGTTTTGATTGTTGGTTGTTTCCACTTTCTCACTATTGCAAATCAGATTTTTCCTAATATTTTGTACATGCTTCTGCAGGTAAGTGTTTCTCTCATATTAAATGCAGGAATGTGAAATTGCATAAACTTTCAAAGAATTCAATAAGTATTTTTGTAACTCTTTTCCAAAATGGTTATACCAAGTTCTATTTTCACAAGATATATTTATCTCTCTAACATAGGATTTTAAGGAAAACTTCATTTTGGGGTGAAAAATATTTCCATATGTAGTTGAATTCTAATTCATTTCATATCTCAAATTCCAGTAAATAAAAATTTTAAAATCATAGACACATGATACTTGGAGTTTAAAGTCTCTTCCAAAGCAGTCCCTAAGATTCATGCCTTGAAGTCACTCACCGTTTTGCTGTAGTAGGAATTTGAATTGTATGTGCTAAGGTGGATGCATACCCATGTGTGTTTCACTACTGAGGGACCCCGATTAAATGCCCAGATTCCACCTCAGACAGCTTTACTGCTACCTGTTCCTCATTCTGAAGGAAGGGAAAAATGTCATAATGATCCTGGCTTTACGTATTGAGAAAATGATATATGTCAGGCCCCTTGCTAAGCATCTTATCTACATTAACTTACTCAAGTAAGTAAGTAATCTCATCGTAATCCTCTGATATACAAGTTTCTATTACTTAGCTCTGCTTTTCGTATGAGAAGTGTGAGGTCAAGGTAACATAATTTACAAGAGAAAGAGCTGAGACATAAGCTAAGACTCTTGGACTCCAAGCTAAATGCTGGATTTCTTTTCTCTTACATTCTGTTGCCTGCTTATTCAAGGTCAGAAAGTGTCACATCCATCATTAAATTAAATTTTACTGGACCTCACTGAGTGAAATTCAGGGCTGTGACAGTCTCTGTGTATCTTGGGAGTTAACCAGGCCATGAGGAGGATTTCTTCATGAATGTGTAGGGTTTTACTGGGTAGAAAAACACCCAGTAGGGTTAAGCCTTCTGTCTCAACTTTGGGGGAGAAAGTATCAAAGTGTACAAATCCATAAGTCATTAAAAGTTTTTTTTTTTAAAAAAACAAAAACAACAATAAAATCTGCATTCTGGGTGGCTGCTTGCAAAGCAGCTGTAATCGCTTGGCCAAATCAGATCTTGCTCCATGATCCTTCCTGAACTTCCTTTATCCTCAATCTGAGCACAATGCAGAGGAGGGATGTGTGGGTCCGGGACAAGATGGAATTTGGACCAGCTGTTTTCAAAGTTACATTAGAAACTCCAAAGGCTAAAAAGGGTTGCTGTGAAAACGGCCTTCTCACATCAGAGTCACCACATTGCATCACGTGTCTGTACCAAGAAACCACAGTGGGGATGTAACTGGTAACACACAAATCTTCCCAAGATGAACAAAATGTTAGGCCCTATCGACGAGGCACAAGGACATATCTGACTTTCCAAATTTCTTCCATTTTTGTGGTTTTTGAGGTTGCAGTAGAATTCAAACCTCTCCGGGTTCAAGTTATCAAGTCTTGACAAACTATGACTTCCTGGATCAGCAAAAGGTTTTGATTAAAAAAAAAAAATTTTTTTTGAGGGCAATTAGATGAAATCATTTTCATCAAGTATAAATGAATCAAGGTTAGATTTCTCTTAAAAATACACAGGGGTCAAAAATCTCTCAGAATGAAATAAGCAGTAGACTGATTCTGAGCTTCCTAGGGTTTTACCACATTGAAAAGTCCTGAATTCCTGTAAATCCCAAACTTGGACATAGGGCAAGAAAACAGAACAGAAAAGAGAGAGAGGGCTAAATGGGTACATGTAATCATTGGGCACCAGGCTTCAATTTGGTCTCTTCTGGGGGCAGAGGTGTCCCCTCAATAGCTGTCATCCTCTTTGCATAATGATAGATGTCTGTTCATTTAAGCAAAATCTATTGCACTGACTTGGTGTCTGGCACAGTTAGAAACTTGCTTTACAGCAGAGAGTAAGACAGACACAGTCTCTTCCAGTCTTTGAGGGAAGAGATAAGGGAATAAGCAAAGACGACTATTTATAAACAAGTTTTGCAAACTGAGACAGTTGCTGTGAAGAAAGCAATTGGGGTATTCTGGTCCAGAATGAAGGGGGAGATCTGTGTAGATAAAGTCCTCAGGGGAGAGGTGTGTGGAAAAACCACCGCCTGAATGGGGCCATGTGCGCACAGTGAGACCAGGGTGGAGTTTCTTGGGCTGGGAGCTGCTCACGGGAAGAACCTGGACTGACTGTGGCGAGTGCATTCTTGGACAGTGCAAGGGCAGCTCAACCAAAGGCCAGATAGTCCCAGACAATGAAGTGGCACTGGGGAGATTTAAATGGGAATGCGGTATGATCTGATTTACATTCCGGCTGCAATGTTCTCACTCAATTTGGGGGAGGAGACGGGCTGGAAAAGGAGAAGAGTGGAAGCAGGGGGTTGAGATAATGGAGCGATTACAATAGTTCAAGTGCAGCAGGGCAGAGGAACACAAGTGAGATGTATTTATTTATCTGTTCCTTTGTCACTGGCTGTAGTCATTTGGACCCTGGTCAAAGCTGACATGAACGTGAAATGTTTGTAGAAGTTTGATTACATTGCATGAATTCCATTAAGCATTCTCAGGGGAAATAACAATTAAGGAAGCTGGAAGGCTACAACTGCTGCTTTAAACTTTGTCATTTGCCAGAGATTACGAGTATACAGAGTGCCTATATCTGTGATTCTAGGCATGTGCTAAACACTTGAACTTCTGAGGTTCTGCAAATGTCTGTCTGTGCGTGTGGTTGCCATGGCAGTGAGCTTCTCCGGGAAGGATAGGAGGAGATGCGCTAGCCCTGGGTCTCTCTTCTGTTTCCCTGGCATGAGATCGAATGGAGAAGGCAGAGAATAACCAGCATTAATGAGTTTCTGATTTTCCTGTGGGTATACTCACAGAATATCTGAAAAGAAAGGAGGGCTTGACATCTGGTTTCAAATGACGGTGCGTGGAGGCTCAGAGCTGTGGATTTTCAAGCTCCACTGAAGACTTTTGACTGGCCTTTAGATGTTCCTCTCCTTATGGATAGCCTTCATCTAAAGCAGACTTTTTTTTTTTTTCTTCTTAAAGCCACGCTGGGCTCGCTTCTACCTGTAAATTTGTTTTTATTTTAGTATTTGATTGTCTACCAAAGATTTCTGTGGGTTTCTAAGGTTCTTGCTTTATGATTTGGGACAAAGTGGAGAATTGAATACAGTAGGATTACCAGGCCTTGCTGAACGTCCATCTGAGATCTGTGGCCATGAATTTAAAGTGAGGTCAACCAGAATTTTTATGTTCAAAGAGTCACAATGCCTTATTGTTCTAAGGCAAATAATATCTTCACTGGCAAATTGCTCCAATTTATTTCCCTGGTATCTATGGTATGAGTCTTTCTTTCATTGAGTTATAAATATTTCTCAAGCATCTACATCATTTGGCTCATCTCATCTAATGAGCCAAACATTATATTGACAGAATCCTCAGTAATAAGCTAAGAGAAGCGGAATGAGGGGGGAAAGATAGAAGGTAGGGCAGAGAGAGAGAAAAAATAACTTAGGAAAATCCCTAAGTGTTGAAAATCCCTTTGGTGTTCACTTTGGGTAGACCACTTCGTCTATGTCTCTGTTGCCCTATCTAAATTCACAGACTTAATTAAACTATAGAGTTCTTGGTGGGCTTTCAGAGAAAGGTGTAGCTCAAGTGCCAAGTATGATACATAATTTATATTTCAGATTTCTCTGAAATGAATAAGCTCCAAAGATTTGGTATCTTATTTAACAGGTAACAAGTAATTTTGATAAAGTTCTCCCCAGAGATTGGGAACTTGATGAAGTTTTCTGTTCACAAAGCAAAAAGAATTACTGCTTAGAAAGTTGATTTCTTTTGAGTGTTTTTATTGTTTTGCCTACAAGAGAAGAGCACAAGATCTTGGGGGCTTGGGAGAGAAAGAGCAAGGGGGAGAGGGGGGATTGGGAGAGTTTTATGTTGAATTGTGTGTGAGCAGTGCTGGCAATTTATCTTTTTTTACACCAAAAATATAAAACATTTGGAACAGAGGAAACAAAGCCCCACCTTATTGGCTTTCACTTTTGCTCATTTCTGGGTCTTCATGATGACATAATTCCAAATGCTAATTTAGCCAATTATGGTTAATCTCTTAGAAGCCTTAGCCATCAGCCACATGAATTCAGTGGCATTCTACAGAATCTTCAATTCAATATCTCAGATTTGTCAAAGAGAAGGATGAAAATGTATTTGTCCCACAAAGCAGAACCAGTACCAAAAGCTCTAAAACAATATAGAATTCAGACTTCCTTGGTCCTCCAGTGGGTAAGAATCTACCTGCCAATGCAAGGGACATGGATTTGATCCCTGGTCCCCAGAGATCCCATGTGCCACGGAGCAACTAAGCATGTGTGCCACAGTTACTGAGCCTGAGCTCTAGAGTCTGTGAGTCACAACTACTGAAGCCCATGCACCTAGAACCTGTGCTCCACAGAGGGAAGTCACTGCAAAGAGCAGCTCATGCACCACAACAAAGTATAGCTTCCTCTGGTTGCAACTAGAAAAAGCTGGTGTGCAGTGACGAAAAATAAACAAGGCAACCAAAAATAAACAAGCAAATAAATAACATTAATAAAAATAAAAATACTTTAAAAATAGTATTTAACTGAGCATCCATGCTGATACACCAACCATTCCAACTTCATTGTCTAGAAGAGCGGTTCTCAGTCTGGGGCAATTTTGCCTCCCAGGGAACATTGCAGTGTCTAAATACTTTTTGATTATCGTGAGTCAGAGTTGGAAGTAGACATAGGCCAGGGATACTCCTAAACATCCAATGATACACAAGGCAACCTTCACAATAAAAATTTATCTGGACCACAATGTTGATAGTGATAAATTTGAAAAAATCAGATCTAGATCATTTCTTTAACTCTATAATCAAGAGTTAAAGATATGCCAACTTCTCAGGCTGGCAAGCTTGCTAAAAGAAGAAACTAAACATTTAATTTAGTTTTCAACATGGTTTATCAATAGCTTTCTTATGCACAGTACTTTCAAGTTTTAATATCAGATGTATAACAGGTTCATCAGAGAAGGCAATGGCACCCCACTCCAGTACTCTTGCCTGGAAAATCCCATGGATGGAGGAGCCTGGTAGGCTGCAGTCCATGGGGTCGTGAAGAGTCAGACATGACTAAGCGACTTCACTTTCACTTTTCACTTTAATGCATTAGAGAAGGAAATGGTAACCCACTCCAGTGTTCTTGCCTGGAGAATCCCAGGGATGGGGTCACACAGAGTCGGACATGACTGAAGTGACTTAGCAGCAGTAGCATAACAGGTTCATTTGTAATAAAAATAACAGTAATCCCTTACATATGTAAGGCCCATTATAGTATGCAAAATATATTTACATGCATCACATGTTTAATCATTGCTTCAACCCTATTAAAGGGTTATAGCTGGTGTCTAATCATTGTATAGAAAGGGAGTTATTTTTGCCTTTTGAATCTCCTGAAATGTCTTTTCAACTTGTGATAACACCTTAATTATTGAGGAGTCACCATCAAATCATGACAGTTATTTCTAGAAGGAAGTACTCAGGATATGGGCTACTCATATGTCTCTCACTTGGGAGGAGTGAACTCACCCCAGAGAAAAATAGAGCTTCAGGGACTGCTTTGGAAGTGTTAAATCATGTGGTATGCTACAAGTGTGCCACAAATCTAATTTATAAAAAAATCATATTTTTGGAAGGCAGCAAAAGATATTAGAAGTGATTTCCTTATTTAAGTTACCTTTTATAGAACCTGAAATAGAAGCGGGTCATGATCAGGGAGAGTTCCTGGCCTGTGATCTATTCTGTGCATGGCTTTACTATGCTGTAATGCATACAGCATCACTTGAACATTTAGTGAAGAGACTGGAAAATCAGAGCCTGAACTACTGTTTGAATTTCCTTGGCAAGCTAAAAAATGTATGATAAAGAATGTGTTTAGTCCATCAGACACTTGAAGGACACTCTGATTCTGCAGAAGTCTTAAAGACACAGGGTTCCAAGAGATAACCAAGCCAGAACAAGGATTCGGAGGACTCCTGGCTGAATGTGGGAAGAGTTCTTGCCTCATTCAGGACTGGCACAGAACATATTGCTTTTGAATTAGGAGTTAGCAGAAGGCAGGCCCAGACTGAAATGCTGGCTCTACCATCAGCTAGGTTTCTGAAATTATAGCCTTTAGGTGACGATGCTTGGTCTCGTCATATGCTGGTTGCGGATGGCACTCTTTGGGGGCAGCACAGAGGGTTAAAGATGTGATGTAGAGCAAGGTACATTTGAATCCCAGAGTACTGCAAATCCTTCTCGAAGGGGCTGTGAGGTTCTGATTAGGCTGTTCATGCTAGCATGATCTCTGTTTGTGAGACTTCCCTGCTGTGCATGTATGTTTAGTCTTGAACATACTGTGTTCAATGCTACTGTCCTAAGTAAGATTCTTGACATGTTTTGCCAACACCCCACTAATGAGACCAAACCCTGCCTCTACTTAACACCATTCAAAGAATCTAGCTTTCTTAAGGGAGTAAGACTTCCATTGCTCTCTCTTTAAATGTTCGGTCTCCCTAGGGCTTTTTGTCTCATTTTTGGAGATAGAGGGGCTTCCCTTGTGGCTCAGTTGGTAAAGAATCCGCCTGCAATGTGGGAGACCTGGCTTTGATACCTGGTTGGAAAGATCCTCTGGAGAAGGGAAAGGCTACCCACTCCAGTATTCCGGCCTGGAGAATTCCATGGACTGTACATACAGTCCATGGGGTCACAAAGAGTTGGACATGACTGAGTGATTTTCACCTGAAGATGGAGGGTGATGATGGTTGTACAGCACTATGAGTGTACTTAATGCCACTGAACTATACATTTAAAAATGGTTAAAATGATAAGTTTTATGTTTTATATATTTTTATTGCAGTAGAAAAAATCTTTTAAGTATAGTATAATAATAACAAGAACAATTGCTAGTATTTATTGAATATTTACCATGTACCAAGCATTGGTCTGGTCACTTTTTATATAGTCATTTAATCCATTAACTCTTGGAGATCAGTACTCTTGTTAATCCTATTTACCAATGAGAAAATTGAGGTCTGGGAAGGGTGAGTATGACCAAGGTCACACAGCTAAGAAGTTGTGAAGCTGAGGTTGAAACCCACATACCACGTTTCAAATTCTTAATCATTAGGCTTACTCCCTCACCAAGTCCCTATATGTTGACAATCATCACAGTTTGAATCTTTAGCTCAAACCTAGAAAAATGATAATGTTGGCATTTGTATTGGTGTTTTGCTAACATTATTTTAAGTCTCTTAAAAAATTGTGAAATAATTCCCATCATCCTGATTTAAAGATGAGAATCTGAAACATAGGGAGTTTAAATAACTTATTTCAGCTCACTCACCCATGGCAGAGCCTAGATTTAATCCTGAATCAATCTGATTTAAAGCCATATGCTTATAAACTGTGCTCTTAAATGTTCCACAAGCACCCTATTCTAGGATAAGTTCTCTTCTTTTATATTTTAAATAAAGTTTATGAAGTAGGGATACACCTTACTGTATCAATACTGTATCGATACAGTATTCTCCGTTTACCCCGGGGTTAACTTGATGAGTGGACTTTGTAGAACTCAGGAAATAGGATATTTATTACTCTCGGTATAGTATGTGCATGGAATAAATGTGATAAAACATGATCTGGCCCAAGATTACTAGTAACTAGCACTTAGGTAGACATAAATGGAAGAATCAGGAACTTAGGTGAGTTGAGCAAGTGTGTATAGGAAAGAATCCTCTCACAGCTCAATGAGATGCTTCTGAGGCTTGAAAACTGTGGTTATCCCAAGGCAGATAGAGAGAGTATGAAATTTATTTCAAAACAAACAACTTTTTATTGAAATAAAGTTGATTTACAATGTTGTATTTGATTCTGATCTATAGCAAAATGATTCAGTTATATATAGAAGATAAGTACAGTAAACATATAGTATTTTACTATATTACTATATTAGGATTACTATATTAATATAGTATTTCACTATATATAGTATTTGGCTCTACATATATATAATATTTTTTCCAGATTCTTTTCCATTACAAGTTATTATCAGATTCTGATTATAGTTTCCCATGCCACACAATAGTTGCTTGTTGATTATGTTTTATACATAGTATAAATTAATTGTATCTATTAATCCACAATTATTGATGTAACTTTTAAAAGTTAAACCATTCTACATGCATTGTGGCTCCTCTTTTATGGCTACTTTTCTCTGCTGACCGTGTTTCTTTCCATTTTTAGTGAGCATCTCTGCCTTATTACTGAGAGCTGAGACCCTTGGTGGCCCCTGGGTCTTTTTTGCTGGCACTGGTGTCTTGCATCAACTCACACTGTTGCCTCTTTACCAGTTTTTACAATTGCCCTCAGAGACTGCAGTAAATGGAACCGAACAACTTGGAGCCCAAACACAATTTCCAGGCCTTAAATCCCTGGCCTCCATAGAGATCCTTAGAGATGCTGTGGAATGCAAATTCCCCCAGCAAATCCAATCTGCTTTGTTCTATGAAAGAGTTCTCTAACAACCATGAATCATTAGGCATCATAACAAAAAGGCCAATTTTCCTTCTGTAAAACCAGCTTTTCATAAAAATAGGCATCCTTGATGTCATGAACAGAACTAAATGACCTGAATGCAACTTTTTAACAAAGGAAATATTGGCTAGGAGTTTTGTTGTTGCTCTTTTTTTCATGGAGTATATCTTGCCTGTACCCAGGTCCAGATCTGGAAAAAGTTACTTGTAATAATAATTAGGCTCTACCATGACAACTGCAATGTTTAAAATTGTTGGTAGCAAAATAAATCACTTCCTAGGGAAAATTTTTTTGTTGAAAAAAAAAAATGAAAATTTTCAAGGCATAACAAAAATATGTATGTTATTCTAAAATACACTATAACTTCCCCAGTTATTACTGATGATGTAAATACAAAATGCAGTTGAAATTTCAGTGTGAAAGAGTCATAACGAATTTTAAGGTTGACCTGACTGGTATTATCTTATAGAAGAAGAGGAATAATCCTGTAATTGGAGAGGGTCTGAAATTACTCTAGTCATCAAATATTCATGCTATAAAAACTCTGCAAAATGGTGTTTCCTAAGTAAATGTCAAGAGTTAAATGGCATTCACTGAATGATTCACTGAATGATTCCAAGATTAATGTAAACAGTGTTTCTTTAATTAAGTACAAGCAAAAAATGATAACTAATTAAGTGTCGTGATAGGACAGGGAAAGTGTAGGAAAGAAACATCTCAGTGGGAAACCAGGTCAGAGAACTGGACTGATTTTGAGGAGAGGGAAGTGAAAGTCAACTTTCTCATGTCTACAGAGCCAAGTTCCAACAATGCCTCATAGTAAAATACTAGCAAAGGTCTTCCCTGTAACTCCAACGGTAAAGAATCTGCCTGCAATGCAGGAGACCCAGGTTCGATCCCTGGGTTGGGAAGATCCTCTGGAGAAGGGAATGGCAACCCACTCCAGTATTCTTGCCTGGAGAATCCCATGGACAGAGGAGCCTCTCGGGCTATATAGTCCATGGGGTCGCAAAGAGTCAGACCTGACTGAGCGACTAACACTACTACTCCTAAAATACTAGCACAAATGAGTCCACAGAAGGGAGAGCCCCAGCATTCCTTTAAAGGGAAGGAAGCTGCAGTAAATGTAATTAGGGAACATGGGTTGCTATTATTAAAAATAATAATAAGTAGCATTGAGTCAGTATTTCATCTGTGCTAAGGAGTCTGGTAAGCATTTCACAGACTGTTTCTCATCAGACCAAGCTTCTGTACAGGGTAACGGTGAAGTACACAGAACTTTATTCTCTTTCTTTGCTGGACACAGATATATTTTGCATTTTCAAAAAGCATTGACTTTGTGTTAGGAGAAAACTTGGCATGTTGCTGAACTACCTTTTTCATATTTTAAATTGGTATTGTTTTTTATTTTAAAGTCTATAATAGGATGATGGGGCTAGCACCATCATTTTTTCAATATCAAAACCTCTGTAGATTTGGCCCTGGCCATTGGGCCTTCATCATCACTCCTCCATTGACTAGTTGCCATCAATCAGGTCATCCCGTGATGAGGAGAAAAGTAGGACATACACCTTTAAGATTGGAGCACCGGTAGGTCTCCCTTCTATCCTGAACTTGCTCTAGAGTACCTCCTGTCCATCCTGGGTATACCGCCTATTGAACCACCACCCCCCACCCCACACACACCGCCAAACCTTGTTGTTTTTATCTGAACTTTGTGTCTGATTCCATATCATCACTCCCCAGGATATTTCTACCCAGGTTGAAAACACAGTCCTACTTCCAGGCATCTGCTTCACGTTTCCTGGATGGCCCTGTAATGTGTTTTGTTTAGCTCACTTCGCATTAGACTATAGATTCTGCCAGTGGCCTTTTGAACAGGGGCCTCAGGATGTTTGTTTTTGTAAGTTTTTGTCTTATCTCACTTCCTCTGAAAAAGCCTCACTTTTCACAGCTTGGCTGAAGGCTGAATAAAGCAGCTCTCCGAGCCCTGCCTAGACATCTTGCCAGAATGTGAAGCTAAATGTGTTGCAGTCTGAAAATTATAACCATTCTGCATTGCAGTGTTTCATCAAATAACCAGGAGAGCATTCCAAGAGCATGGGCAAGAATACAGTAAACCACTGCAGCGGCTGTCTGTCTGTCTCCTTTCTCTCCCTCTCTTGCTCTCTCCTCTCTTGCTTCTCTCTCAAAAATGGATTAAGTTCAGTGATTCTAAAATGCAAGGCAAGCACCTGGGGACTTTGTTAAAATGCAAATTCCCAGACCACATCCTCCTCGGAGATTCAGACTCAAAACAGCTGGTCGAGTCCTGGGAATCTGTCTTTTTAACAAATATGCACCCTCTCCACACCACCCCCATCGTTTTAGTGAAATTTTTTGTAGAGCCAAACATGAAGAAACCCCAGTAAAGTGGTGAAAATCTTGACCTTGAAAGTCTCAGATATGGCTTTGAAACCTAGCTCAGGTATAGCCTGGCTCGGTACCCTATTAAACCCCAGTTGCCCTCAAAATAAGTGGATAAAGTAAAAGATTTTGTGAGGATTCAGTGGGCTTGGCACAAAGTGAATGCTCAGCAAATAGTAGCTCTTATTTTGAGACTCATCCTATTTTAAAGAAACAGAATAAATGAAAATAGTGGAAAACACAATCTTATTACCAGTCTTGTTTGAGAAGTAAGTGGGCTTAGCCTATGTAAAACTAAAGATTATCTTGGACCAAATACGAAAGACAGGAAACAAGAGTGTGTAGCTCTTTTGTTTCTGATGAGCTACAGCTCATGTTTCTCCCTCACCTTGGTACCTTCCTCTGTCCCATCTTCACTGAGCATCCATTAGGAGGTTTCTTGAATTTGCTTCCTCAGGGAGGATGGTCTTCCTGACCCCTAGGTTAAATCCACAACAGTGGTTACTTCCTCTCATGTTGTTGTTAATTACTAGCTAGATGTCTGCCTTCCTTCTAGACCATGAACGACTCTATCAGGATAGAATCTTGCTCCCTATCATAGCTTTCTTTCCAATGGGACGTTCATATTATGCACCTGATAGCAGAACTTTGGGGGGAAGAAATAAATATAAGGGAGATTTAAAAAATTTGTTAGTGCTGTTCAACTCTGACATGGAATATCTTGGATTCAAGCTGGCCTGTCACAGCAGGTCCATTCAAACGGACCGCTTGTATATATTGCTAAGGAAATCTCTTTAGGAAACTTGGTGATGCTTAAGTTCTCTTCCAGTTGGGCGAACACTTTTCCAGAGCACCTCAAGGAAATCGTGGACATTTTCTTGAACAAAGTCATAATAAAGATCTCTGTTTTGCCATTTGCAAGGAGTTAGACAAATTGCACAAGGAAACACCAGATGACAGCATTTTAATTATGTCTCAGTGAAACACCTGAAGGTACCATTTCAATGATGCACTGCTACAGGACCGCCAGACAATGAAGGGAGAAGTCATGAGGTAAAGACAGAGTGATTGTTTTTTCCAATCTACTCCAGCTTTACCTCATTAAAAATTTTTTTTCCTTCCTCATATGGAGAAATTTTAGCTTGGCATTAATATCCCCACAAAGGAAAGGTGATTCACCAGCTGAATGAATTAAGCATTTTACCAGACTTGGCTTCAAAAGTTGGAAAAACAGCAAAAAATCACACATTATTTCAAGTCTGGAAAAGCTAATATTTTTTTTCCCCTCCATTATCTTTCATTTTCTACTTCTGGCCAAAAATAGAAAGCCACATTTATATGCTTTTAAATATGTTTCTTAGGGGGAAAAGACAATTTCCAAGTGGAAGCAGGAACAGAGTATAAATGCTAAGTTCTATTTCTTTTGGCATATAGACTTCAGTTGAATTTTGCTTCTGTGCCTTGAGTTTCTGTTACTGCCAAAAGAGGGAAGGGGTCACCTGGAACCTCAGAAAAAGTAAAGTGAGAAGCCTGCATAATTCTTAGCCATGTTCTTTATTTAGTCCTTATTAACTTAACTCCATCTATAGGATAATCCTTCTGACTGAATATTTATATTCCGTAGTTTTCAAAGATGATCACGAGTGCCACAGAAAGTGACTATTAAGTGTGGCAAGCTTATCAGTGAACATAGGTAAATTATGCTTTCATTCTTTCTTTTTTGGTAAATTCATAGAGCTGCCATTTTTAAGGTATTCTATACATTCCTCTATTTATTTCTTTTGAGCTCATTTATGTTTTTCTTCCGGGAAAGAAAATACACTGAAAACAAAGACACAGTGTACTCTCTGGCAAAGTATTAACAGTTTCAGCCGTGGATTACCTCTGAGTTCTGGGGGCTCATTTTGCAAAGACTCTGGATCTAGTCTGGTTGATGAAAACCTCTGATACTTGTTAGTAGTTTGAGCTTTATCAGGTTTATCACTAGCCCTCAATACAAGGAAAAGCCAGTGTGGGGAAAGTCATATCATCAGATAGGGAAGTATTGAAGCACTATGTGGCAATATACCTCTTTTCTTTCACATACTGGGTGAAGGCTGTGCAAAAGAAGAGCAGACTGTGTCTCTTGAGTGGATAAAACAGCAAGAGGAGGATTTCTTTATGGAATAAATTTCCAAAGTGTATTCCTTAGATGCTATTCTCTGGTCATAAATGTTTTGCATAATAACTCCATCTTATTTCTATTTGCATAGTACAAATGTGTAGCAGAATCACAGTGCATTTTCATCAAAGACCCTAGGTATTCCTGAAACAATGTATACTCTTCTAAGCTTAAGTTTCTGCAGATTCATTTGACCCCTATTTTACAGCACACCTGTTAACAGTAACTCAACTTCCATTGAAAAATAGTACGGAATCCCATCTGCACTTCCCCTCCCCAGCCCCACAAGCTCTTTTTTTCCCCAGATTTTATTTAATGCAAGCATGACCTAGAGTAGCTCCAATACTTGGCTGTCTTTTTATGTTGTAACATCCATAGACACATATAATAAAAATTATAATAGTTGCATGACTTATATATCCATAATGATCATGAAAATCTTTTGTCTACTTCATGATATTTGACTGTCTTTACCCATCATAAGTATTCTGTGAATCCTTCTGTAAATTAATGAAGTACTGGCTCAGGCAGGAGGCTGACCATAGCCCCAAGGGCTCAGGGGATCAGTTGAGTGGGGAAATTATACCACAGCTCACTGTTTGGGACATTTCATTCTGATGCGCTAACAGGGATGCACAGGGTGAACCCACCCCTTCTACCAGGAATATTTGTGTGTTGAGTGTGGAGCCTTCTATATGCACCCATAGTTTTGCATCCTCAGGTACCTAGGTACCCAGTGTGAAGTCAGATGTGAACACTGTCACTGGTGCCCTTTGTTTCACTGCTCAGTTCACCTCACACATTCTAAGGGGAGCTGGTACTGTGTCACCCGAACAACTCCCCTAATTTGCTGTGTTAGATACACTTCTTATTTCCTCTCTTGGTTTCTGTAAGGGGCGGCAGACCAGATGGATGAGAACCGAAGGACAATCTATCAACCCTCCCTGCAACATTTGGAGGTTTTCACTTTCTTTTAATTAGGAGCAGACTCTTCTGGAGGGTCACTCCCCTCACTCCCTCCCGCTGCTGCCTACTTGGTTCCAAAGCGCACAGCTAGATGTTGATTTTGCTATCAGAGCTAGGGCACTGGAGAACATAGTAACCAAGTAGGAAAAAAGTAATTGTCATGGAAAAGTTATATTCAAATGGATGAATAGGGGTTGGTAGGATACAGCTGGTATTCTATTATAAATACACCTCACACCCAGTACCAGGTTTCTTATTCCCCCCACACCCCCCAGATGTAGTTAAGTGTTTATTGTTACTGTTAATCCATCAAAAAGCAAATGAATTTACTCCCCTAGGAAGAGTTCATTTTCTTCTTTGTTTTATCATAATGGTTCAGCTCCAGTCTTTTGTTGTTGTTACTGTTGTTTTCCAATAGAATGTATTGTCTCCTTTTGATTTCCCTTAAAAAGTGATCTATCTTCATTGTTTAAAACTGAAACTATACCAATGAGCAAAATAATGAAAACAGAGATCACTCATGAAACATCACCCAAATAGAATCATAGTTAACATTATAATGTAATTTTCCCAGTCTTTTTCCTTGCATAAATATTTGTAGTTTATTTTAAAACATTGGAATATTTGTGCATGATGTATTCTAAATATCTTCTCCCACCTACTGCCTCCCTCAGTTGTCTTTAGATGCCATGCCATAAAATATTGTTCTATGCGCTCTTCTCTGGAAGCTGCGTGAATTCCCTCCTGTGGCTCTCTATGTGATGAGATATTTGATTCATCACTTCCTGTGATCCAAAACAGCGGTTCAGTGGTTCAGATTTTTCTTTCCTATCACAAACAGTGTTAAGGTTAATACCTCTGTAACCAAACCTTCGAACTCATGCCTCCTTGATTTTGTACTGTTTTGGTGTCATTTCTTGTGAGAGATAATCAACTTACAGAAAAAGCACAGAGAATATTTTTACAGTTAGTTGAGTCAATGCAAAAAGGAACAGCAGTAGTTGTGTGCCACTATGAATATACCTAAGGCCACAGAACTGTATACTTTTTTTTTTTTTTTTTTTTAAATTTAAACTTTATTTTTTAAATGCTTGGTGGTGGTTTAGTCACTAAGTCATGTCCGACTCTTGCAATCCCATGGACTGTAGCCTGTCAGCCTCCTCTGTCCATGGGATTCTCCAGGCAAGAATACTGGAGTGGGTTGCCATTTCCTTCTCCAGGAGAACTGTATACTTAACAATGGTTAGAATGATAAATTTTGGGTTATATATACTTTTGCCACAAAAAACAAAACAAGAAAAGAGAGAGAAGAGAGAACACTAGTATAATTACCACACTGGACCAGGAAAAGATGACTGCCAGCAGCCCATGGGCCCCTACCTATCACAACTCCCCAGGCTTCCCTGGAGGCACCCACCCTTGTGATGTTCATCTTTTATACTTAGTTTTACTAAATATGAATGAATACCCTAAAATATCTGTTTTGAACTTTTATTAAAATGGAAGCATACTTTTGTATCTGACTTCTTTGGCTCCTTGTATGTTTGTAAAATTTATCCATGTAGCTTATTCATTTACAGTGCAGCAGGACATACCATTTTATGTGCATGTGTGAGTGCTCAGTCATGTCCGACTCTTTGCAACCCCATGGACTGTAGCTCGCCAAGGCTCCTCTGTCCATGGAATTTTCCAGGCAAGATATACTGGAATGGGTTGCCATTTCCTTCTCCAGGGGATCTTTCCAACCCAGGGATTGAACCTGCGTCTCTTGCCTCTTCCTTCATTGACAGGCAGATTCTTCACCACTGTGCTACCTGGGAAGCCCTACCATTGTATTAATATAGCAAGATTTTTCTACTATACTCAGTATGGACATCCCAGATATGCACTGCTGCTTATTCATTGCTTATTCATCTTATTCATCCTATTCTATTCCAACACATTTGATATTCAGTTTATGCCTGGACAAAGAAGCCTGGTGGGCTATAGTCCATGGGTTTGCAAAGAGTCGGACATGACTTAGTGACTAACAACATCAACAAATTATCATGTTAAAAAATTAGGACATCTAATTGGGATTATATTTGAGGAGAATTTCTATATTTATAGTACTGAGGCTTTCAATCTATGAATATTTATTTAGGTCTCTTTTTTACTGCCCATTGATAATATTTTATAATTTATTCAGTGGAAGTCTTAACTCATTTGTTAGACTTATTTTTACATATTTTTTGATGCTATTCTGAGTGCTACTTAAAAATTTTTATTTGTGTTTGCAACTCTTTAGTATTGTTGACTTTTTCATATTAATATTATATCTAGAGAATATATTTTCTCATTGTATATCTGTAAATAATATATCTGTAGTTTCTTTTGGTGACTTTTTGGGTTTTTTTCTTTTGGTTTCTTTTATATTCTTAAACGTAATCTTTAAATGACAAATTTGTTGCTTTCTTTCTAATTCTTATGCTTTTTATTAATTTTATTTTTCTAATTTTTATTTTCCTTGCCTCACTGCACTGACTGAAACCTTCCGTGTAATTCTCATTACAAGTGGTAAGAGTGGGAAAGTTTGTCTGTTTTTTAACTCAAAGTAAGACTACACCTTCAAATATGATGACTGTTAGGGTTTTCTTTTCTATTCTTTTTTTCCATAGATTTCCATTATCAGATTAAGGAAGTTAGGTCCATTCTGTTTTTTTTTTTTTTTTTTTATCATTAATGAATGTAGAATTGATCCCAAATGTTTTTTCTGCATTTCTGCATTCTTTGAAATGATCTTTTTTCTTTTATCTATTGTTTTATGAATTTTCTCTTTTATCTATTGTTTTATAACAGTCTCTACCCAAATTTCTGCCATTTGTTATCCCTTACATTCTGTGGGTTAAGAGGGGTCAGCAAGGTGTTTCTCTCCCATTCTTTTTTTTTCCTCCCATTCTTCTTTGGGTGGTCTCATGCAGTGGCAGTCGCTCTGGCTCTGGATTCATCTGGATTCTCAGCTTGGATGTTGAAAGGTCCCAGATGGCTCATTAAATGCCTTGTACTTCCTTGGAGGTTTCTGGAAGTCCCAGTGCAGCTGGCACGCTGGGAACGCTGTTCCTGTCTTTCCCGACATGCTCTCAGGGCCCGTTTTCTGTCTGTGGTCTCTATATTTGGCCTTTCCGAGGTCTCTCCAGCTTGGTAGCTGATGTAGTCCATGGTAGCCCAAAGTGTGAAGCAGGAGTTTCCAGGCCTTAAGGCGTTTTCCTGAAATCAGCATAACCGTGTTCAGTGGTTTAAAGTAAATCACAGGCTAGCCTAGATTCAGGTCCAGAGGGACAGCATGAGGACAAGATGGCAAGAGGTCATCTTTAGAGACCAACTATAGGATTATATTCATGGGTGAATTATATCTGTTAGATTTTCCAGTGTCTAGTAGCTTTATATACTTGGGATAAACCCAGCTTGGTCACAGTGAATTATCTTCAGATCTAATATGTCTGATGTATTAGATTTGAAGACAATTATATTACATATTATGTATCTAATTTATTCTTAGGTTGGCTCATTTTCACCTTTTCCTCATAATGTATTTCAGGAAAAGTTGTGGTTCTATCCTTGCCCTTATAAAGGATCCAACAATATCTGTATTTGAGAAGTTCAGGTACCGTGTTCTTTCCTCTCCTCATGTATGTCTTGAGATGAAACTTCTTTGATCCTTCCTTGGAGGTGATGGGAGACTGGGACAGTTTTACTGCTCCCAGCTTTGGCAGACATTTCAACCTAAGCAGCCATGGTTTCACTTAATGACTCATGGTCACACTGGCATATCCTGTTCTCTGTTGATGGGCCACCTTTTACACAGAACACAGAAACTCCTGCATTTGCAATGAGATGAGTCTCCCTGCCTGCCCCGTCTTCTTTGGGACTGCACAATGCCTACATTGGAACGATTATGATAGGAACTTCCTGCAACCCTCCCGTGCCCAATAGATGGAGGGTGACTTACGCCTCTGACAGGGAAGTTAGCGATACTTTCCAAGGCTGATATTGGTTGCTTTCCCCTGTCTTCCCCCAACGTTTGCTGGCCCAGTAAGTTTATAAAAAGACTGAAGGAAATCACTGTAAGGTAACAAGGATAACATTTAGTTACCATTAGAGTAGATTCAACTTGAAAGATTGTAACTTAACATTATCAGATACTGTATATATCTATATGTATATTATGTGAGCATATGTATGTGTGTGTGTGTGTACTTTATACATGCAATGGATAAAACATGGCTACAAATGCATCAACAATCCTCCCACCGAGAGGTGAATCTTTGATTCCTACCCCATGAGCTCAGACACTGATTTGAGCAGGCAGATATAGATATGGAGGAAATAATGCTGTGACTGTTTTCAGGTTCAAACCTTAACAGACTGGCAGCTTCTACTTCCTGCCTCTTGTAACATTCATTTAGGGAGAAGGCAGTGACCACATAAATCTAACAATCCTGAGACCACCATGATGTGCAGAAGCCCAAGTTAGACAGAGGAAAATGGACAGAACTGACTTAGCTCCCACTCAGCTCTTCTGGCCAACCCAGCCCAAGTAGCAGACCTGTGAGTGAGGAAACCATAAGATGATCCAGCCTCAATGACCATCTGTTGATATCAACTCACAGAGAGATTATAGGAGGAGATACCAGTCTATTTATGAAGAAAGATGAGTTCAGTGTTGGTCATGGTGCTTTTGAGGTGCGGTGGGACATCCTGATAGACTTTTTCAGAGGGTACAGGTGTTTGAAGTTCAGGGTGAATGAAAGACAGGTGTACACCTGAAAATGCTGAGTGTGCCTATTGTTGTGTTTTGAACCAAGGGCTATAACCCATCTTGCTAGTAGTAGTTGCTCAGAAGGGTAGGAATCACATCCCTAAGGGAGTGGAAGAGTTACTCTTACAGTGAAGAGGGACAAAGTGTGCCATCCATCTTGAGGGAACCTCTGTCAGTTCAGATCAGTTGCTCAGTCATGTCCAACTTTTTGCGATCCCATGGACTGCAGCATGCCAGGCTTCCCTGTCCATCACCAACTCCTGAAGCTTA
Source organism: Muntiacus reevesi (assembly GCF_963930625.1). Lineage (NCBI taxonomy): Eukaryota > Metazoa > Chordata > Mammalia > Artiodactyla > Cervidae > Muntiacus > Muntiacus reevesi. The sequence continues at coordinate 94,895,651 of NC_089252.1, forward strand.
CTCAAATTCATGTCCATTGAGTCAGTGATGCCATTCAACTATCTCATCCTCTGTCATCCCCTTCTCCTCCTGCCTTCAGTCTTTCCCAGCATCAGGGTCTTTTCCAATGAGTCAGTTCTTCGCATCAGGTGGTCACAGTATTGTAGCTTCAACATCAGTCCTTCCAATGAATATTCAGGAATGAATATTGAGGGAACCCCTCTCCCACGCAATTCTAGTATCTGTCTCCAGACTCTCCCTCCTTGCCATAAACTAAGCTAAAATAAGATGCAATCTGATGTTAGAGTATAGGCCATTTTTCATGTGATCCACATAGTCTTTTGTATAGATATTTTCCCATGGTTAAATTTATCTGTCAAACTCTCTCTTCACTCTTTTTTTAGGCCTTGTAAAGGCAAACGCCATCTCATTTATAGCCCACATTGATCTCGTTTCCTTTAACTTCACTCCCCATTCACTTTGCCCCAGCCTCCCTGACTTATCTGTCCTTTCCATTTACCAAGCTCTTTCCCTCCTATGGAGGCGGGGGGTGGGGGGGGTGGGGGGGGTGGGGGGGTGCTCTTGCGCTGGTTATTCCTTGTGCACAAGAGCTTCTACTTCAGTTTGTCTTATAGTTCTGTTCTTATCCAAATTCATAAGTCAGCTCAGAACCCAAATGTCATTTTCTCAGAGAGGCTATTCCTACGCACTAGCACCCTATTTTGTCTTCTTTGTAGCACCTATTCATACCTGAAAAAAATTTAATTGAAGTATAGTTGCTTTGTAATGTTGTGTTACTTTCTGCTATATGATGAAGTGAGTCAGCTCTATGTACTCATATATATCACTTCCCTCTTGAGCCTCCTTCCACCGCACTCCCCAGCCCCATTCCACCCACCTAGGTCATCACAGAGAACCAAGCTAGGCCTCCTGTGCTTTATGGCATGCACCACTATCTATTTTTCATAAGGTGATGTGTATTTGTCAATCCTAATCTCCCATTTCATCTTACCGGTCTCTTCCCCCACTGTGTCCATGGTCTTTCCTCTGTCTGTGTCTCTCTTCCCGCCCTGCAAATAAGTTCATCTGTAGCATTTTTCAAGATTCCACATATAAGCATTAATATACAATATTTGTTTTTCTCTTTCTGACTTAATTTCACTCTAATTCACTTTTGTTTGTAGTACTCTTAGCTTCACAAGGATAGGATTTGTGAATTTCTGATTTCCAGTTCCAAATGAGTATATAGTGGAGTTCTAGTAAATAACTGCTAAGTGATTGAATGATCTAGATGGCGGAGAGGAGGAACAAGAGAGGGTGGCGTAGGGCCAATGAGCATGTGTCTGATAGGATTCCATCTCCAGGACTCCCATATCTAGCACGCTGGTCAGTGGATCTCAAATGAAGCTGCACATTAGAATCATCTAGGGTCCCATTAAAGTTTGAGACCCTATCCTAGAAATTGATTTAGTGAGATGTGGCCTAGGCATCAAGATTTTTCAAAGCTTCCTAGGTGATTCTCACATGCATCCCCATTGACAATCACTCATTAGGTGTTAATGAAACTGAGGTTATCTTTTCCTGGGCCTCTTGAGACTTTTTAATTAAGTAAGTTCTGAGACTAACTCTGGAGCCACCAAGCAATGTTAATCACTAAAGATGTCCCCAAAATACTTGGTCTAAAGAAGGATCTGGACTGCTTATGTTTACCTTAAAGATCAAGTTCCCATTGACTGGTGGGAACATTTTGCATTGTAAGAAAAGATACATGGAGCTTTCATGAGACAAACTAGGACCGGCATGGGAGCCAAATTCAGAATTTTCCACATTAGTGTCTTTCATGGTCATCGTATATTAAAGTAAGATAGGAAAGTAACTTAACAACCCTCCTGGGAACAGGGGCACGTTTTGACATTTTGAAGGTCACATCTCAGCTCCCAAGGGAAGCATGTAGGAAAACAGAACCAGGTTCATTCTTTAAGCCCATCTTTTGGCTAACATGAAGAAGGTACTGATGGTATTTAGGGGTGCTGTGGAGCATGAGTTTAAAAACTGATAACAGTGAAACCCTTTTTTCAAAGAAAATCAAACTGTAATTCCAATTTCTAAAACTGATTAAAGTGAGGCAGCTCGGTTTGAAGTGAGGTTTGTGGCCTGGAGGTTGGCTCAGTCCAGGTTGTCTGACACAATCCCTGCTCCCAGATGGCCCTGGAGGACTGAAATCTTTGGCTCTGCCAAATTGACCTTAACAACCCTCTTCCAGATGATGCTTTTCGAAGTGGTAATTTTTATATCTCTCCTGGATGAAAACATCCACCACAGGAGAAATTGAATCAATAACAAATAGGTAAGGGGCTGCTGTGGTTTCTTTGGTGTCAAAATGAGCACAGTATCAAGAGTTATCAGGTTGCTGCCCTGCAGCAGAAACTAACACAACATTGTAAAGCAACTATATTCCAATCATTTTTTTAAAATAAAAAGATTAACCAGGTTTGTCCCTTACATGAGCATGACCGAGAGACCTTGGTATGCAGGTTCTGATTCAGTTCATCTTGGGTTGGATCCAAGATCCACTTGGGATAAGCTCCTGAGTAACGCTGATGTTTTGAATAACAGCATTTCAGTCACAATTCATGTAGCAAAATCCTCTGGGAGGCTCATCAAAAATGCAGATCTTCCATCTTTCTGAAAGGAACCCTCTGGTTGTAGGTCTGCTGCTGCTGCTGCTGCTAAATTGCTTCAGTCGTGTCCGACTCTGTGTGATCCCGTAGACGGCAGCCCACCAGGCTCCCCTGTCCCTGGGATTCTCCAGGCAAGAACACTGGAGTGGGTTGCCATTTCCTTCTCCAATGCGTGAAAGTGAAAAGTGAAAGGGAAGTCGCCCAGTCGTGTCTGACTTTCAGCAACCCTATGGACTGCAGCCTACCAGTCTCCGCCATTCATGGGATTTTCCAGGCAAGCGTACTGGAGTGGGTTGCCATTGCATTCTCCGTGGTTATAGGTCTAGAAATCTTGTTTTAACAAGTTTCCCAGGTTTTTCTACTGTTCACTCAATTTGAGAACTATGCTCCTGCATGTATCTGTCTACTTACTGTTCTCTTCAGGGATCCAGGAAGAAAGCGTGAAGCTCCACAGATTTCAGGGCTGGAAGAGACTTTGGAGATCATCTAGCCTTACTCTGTTATTGATTAGAAAACTGAACTCCCAATGGGTGAACCATCCTGTCAGGTGCAGATAACCAGCAGGTCGCAGAGCAGTGCAGACGCCAGAACAAAAGTTTCTGATTTCAACCCTCAGCTTTTCCTAGAAATGCATGAGCCTTCCTTTGTCATTGTTTGTTTCTGGGGCTTCATGAGGCTTGTGTTTGCCCCGGGGAAGATGCTGGGTTTTTCTTGCTGTTGTGTATTCCTGCTACGTGTGTGCTTAATGTATTATCTTTGCATTCTCTTATTAAGTATTTTCAAGTTACCAGAATGAACACTGATGTTCCCAGGTAAAATACCAAAGTTCTCATAAGAAACCTAAATGTAGAAAGGCATTCGAGAACATGAATTATGGGTAATGAGGGAATTGCCCTAGAATTTATTCCCTATTCCATCATTTACGAAGTATGTGATCTTGGGAATTTTGTTCAACTTTTTCTGAGCCTCAGTTTCTTCATATGTAAATTGAAGATATCAATAGACCTTATGCTATGGAGTTTTCTTAAGTAGTTTATTGGTCAGTGTATGTAAAATGTTTAATACGGGGCCTGTAACATAGTAAGGGTTAAATCCAGCAGTAGCCCTCTGGATTGTGAAAGCAAATTATAGTTCCAACAGTCGCAGTAGAAGCCACAGCCTTAGGAACCCCTCGACAGCTGCCAATCTGCAATGATTAGTAACCCATCATCTCTGAAATGATCGTGTGTAATAATGCATAGACCTTAGGTCTGGAGTGAACGAACTTGAGTTTGCACAGATTCTAAGGAGAAACTTTCTATAACATATAAGATGTGCTACCCTTGCATAGCAACGTGGTTCCTGAGATGCTGAAGAGCCAAGTTACTAGGGTGGGTTACTCCCAAGGGGCAAGATGGCATAAGGGGTGTGTAGACTGAATTCCCCACTGAAATTCTTTCCATGAGGTCCAAATATTGACTAACCAGCTCAGAGTTTGCTGCAGATAAGTGGCTTTCAGCAATGTGTTTCCATCTTTACTCAGAGAGTGTAGCAAAGATATTTTTAGCCTGATTACTAAATTATGGAATGTGAGTTTGAAATGCATGCCTCCAAAGTTCACCCAGGGAACGAGACTATGTGATTATTACTATCAGGAAATGTGTTTTCTCCAACTGTCCCTGGTTTTCAGAGTAACTCTGATTCAGACAAGATGCTCTGTTGTTCCATGAATAAAATTCAACTTGTCTGAGCAGTTATGCTGAATATGTGAATAAGTGGTTGGGAAAATACAGCCACCACAGAGCAATATATAGAGATCACATGGAAGATACTTGGTATTTGAAGGAAAAGTATGACATATGATAAGTAGATGTGACTTCCTCTTTTACCTCAGTAATGAGTCAGACTTTTTTTCAGTTTCAGGTGACAGGAAATAATTGAAACTTGCATAGGCAAAAAGGGAATTCCCCAGCTCTTGTAACAGAAAAGTCCAGGGGATTAATGGCTGGCTAGATACAGATTCTTGATCAGTGACCTAGCAAAGCCACACCTCTTACCTCCTCACTCTTGCTCCTCTGTGTGGATTTTATTCTTAAGCAGGCTGCCCCCTGTCATCTTGGCATCCATATGGGAAAAAAGTGACTTTCCAAAGTGTTTCAGCGGAAGTTCTGAAAAGTTCTTTCTGCTGAAACTGAGTCATTTCCCCCTCCCAGTTCAGTTCAGATCAGTTGCTCAGTCGTGTCCAGCTCTTTGCGACCCCATGGACCATGGCACGCTAGGCTTCCCTGTCCATCACCAACTCCTGGAGTTTGCCCAAACTCAGGTCCATTGAGTTGGTGATGCCATCCAACCATCTCATCCTCTGTTGTCCCCTTCTCCTCCTGCCTTCAGTCTTTCCCAGCATCAGGGTCTTTCCCAAGCCCACCTTAAACTGTAAGGACTAGAAGACTCTTCACAGAAACTGAGGCATTGATATCAAAAAAGGAAGGCATAAACACTGGACAGGGAAATGCAGTAAATGCCTTGCATCCTTTGCTTGTGTATCAGGATTCTATTTGCTATCACTGCTTTCTGCCCAGTTTTTCTATAATAAGACTCTTATATTTACCATCCTCATCTACCAACAGGAGATCTACCTCTTTCCCAGAAATGCTGTTTATCGGGCCACCCTTTATATTTCTGCCTGTGGGAGGAAGGACAGTGCCCATAGCTGCATGCAGCTAGGAAGAACTTCTTCTAAAATCCCCTGGTTTTTCAGGCATGTACTTTTGCCAACATATGCAACATCTCTGGCAAACGGTGGAATGGGCCCATCGTTCACCTTAATTCATCAGAGCAAGGATGCCAGGAGTGATATTCTTGACCCCAATTCACACTTTGCTTTTAGAGAGTTAAACAGATAGGAATTTGCAATTGAGGACTACCACTCCGGCAGGGAGCCATTTGTTTATTAGAGAAGAGGTGACAGAGGTGTGTGTTGTGTACTTAGTATGGTAAGGTTCACAAGTTGCGCAGAGTGGAAGAACTCTAAGACTGATCAGTGTTCTGTAGAGAGCTGAATGTCACAAAGTTTAGAAGGAAACTCAGGGGAAAAAAAAGGCCATTAAAATCAAGTGTGTATTTTTATTCAGCATAGCACACAGAGCCTTCTCTAGGGTTTATTAAAAAGAATTAGTATTTATTAACTGCTGAGTGTCAGACACTGGGCGGAACCCATCGCTTCTCCAAATACCCAATAGGGTGTTTATAATTCACATTTTTACACCTAAGGAAACTGAGGAACTTGATGTTAACTGACTTGCCTTTGTTGACAGAACTGGACAATGAGGGAACTTTAAGTTGTTGGACCTGGGCCCCAAGCTCCGACATCTTACGTAGGTCTGATATGAAGCTCAGTTTGACTCTTTTGGGGCTTTCCTGCTGGCTCAGATGGTAAAGAAATCTGCCTGTAATGCGGGAGACCTGGGTTCGATCCCTGGATTGAAAGATCCCCTGGAGAAGGAAATGGCAACCCACTCCAGTATTCTTGCCTGGAGGATTCCATGGACAGAGGAGCCTGGCGGGCTATAACCCATGAGGTCGCAAAGAGTTGGATATGACTGAGCGATTAGTACTTTGACTCTTCAAAAGTTATCCGTGACTACTTTTTTGGTTTGTTTTTAAAGACTTTCTTTTTAAAAGAGTTTTGAGTTAGTCGCAAAATTGAGAGGAAAATACAGATATTTCCTATATATTTTTTGCCCTACATGTGCACAGCCTCCCCCATTGTCAATATTCCACACCTTAGGCTACATTTGTTGTATTACTGAAAACTACATTGATAAATTATAATCACCTAGAGTCCATAGTTTTACCTTAGGGCTCACTCTTGTTGTGTATTCCAATGGGTTTGGACAAATATATAACGACAAGTATCCATTATGGTATCATACAGAATATTTTCATTGCCCTAAAAAACTTTAATTGCTCTGCCTGTTAATCCCTTCCCTGCTCCTCACTACCCCAGCAATCATTATATTTTTTGTTTCCTCTGCTTTTTCTAGAATGTCATAAAGTAGAGACCTTGCAGGATGTAACCTTATCAGATTGGCTTCTTTCACGTAGTAATATGCATTTAAGGTTCCCTGTTGTCTTTTTATGGCTTGATAGATCATTTCATTTTGATGCTGAGTAATTTCCATTATCAGGTTATAGCACAGTTTATTTATCCCTGTTCACCTACTAAAGGACATCTTGGTTGCTTCCATGTTTTGACAGTTATGCATAAAAGTGCTATAAACATCCACGTGTAGGATTTTCTGTGGCCGTAAGTTTTCAAGTCCTTTGGGTAAATACCAAGGAGCATGATTGCTGGGTTGCATGGCAAAAGTGTGTTTAGTTTTGTAAGAAACAGCCAAACGGTCTTCCAAAGTGGCTTTACCATTTTTCATTCCCAGCGATGAATGAGACTTCCTGTTGTTCCACAACATCACCAGTATTTGGTGTTGCCAGTGTTTCAGATTTTGGCCATTCCAATATGTGTGCTACCTACTGTTCTTAAATTTTTCTTTAAATATGTATTATATGACTTCTATGTCCTAGGTATTAGATATGTGCAGTGCTCTGAGAATTTTTGAGAAGTGACTCCCAGATAGCACCTAAGGTGAAATACAGTAACCAAAACCTATTGAGTGCTTACTAAGAACCATGCCTGTGTTAAATACTTCATGTTTTCATTCTCTTATTCATTTAATTCTCATACTACCTTCCTGAGTCAGGTAGGCAGTATTCTTCATTTTGGAATAAGGAAACCAAAATTCAGAAGGAAGACACTTGCTTAAAGGCATCTGCTAGGTGATGGAGCTGAAGGAGGCATCTAGTAGGTGATGGAGGTGAAGTTGAGTCCAGGTAGTTTGACTCCACAGCCTTTGCCCATGACCTCTATGCTTCTCCACACCACACCACACCATGCCATGCCATGCCACACAATACCACGTCACATCACAGCTGATCCTGTCAATCATTGCCAAGATCACTGATGGCCTATTAGAACCCAATCAACTTTATATTAATACTTAGTATCCCTCAGTTATTATATAGTATTTTCCTTTTTAAAATTTTAAGGCCATCACCTATCAAAACATTGAGCAGTAGGTATTTCACCTTTAAATTCAGTTGTAAAAGCACAAAATTTTTGAAGAATGAGATTTTGTCACTGAATACAGTTCACAGAATGCTGCTTATCAATTCAATACATTTCCCAGTATGGGTAAAGGTGTCAGGCTCTGTGGTAGACACTAGAATGTATGGTAAGACACAGGAGGCATGACAAGAATGTGCAGAGTTTGGTGATAGGTATACAAATAAGTTTAGGGGGATGTGTTGAATTTTGAAGAACTAGAGGGAAGGCCAAGATGGTTTGGAGACTTGGTCTGAGCTACCATGACAGTCAGTGAACAGAGTCTTCCCTATGAGGTTAATGGAAGTCTTGTCCTTTAGTTAAAGAGATCAGATTTTGAAAAATTGTGTTCTTGGTTAAGAATACGTTTGGTTGAAAATAAAAGATAACAGAAATGTAAACAAATGGTGAGTTAATCAAGAGATCATCAGCATTGGGTCACTTGTTCCATGCTGTCAGCAATATCCCATCTGTCTACTCTCGCATCTTAGCTGTTGGCTTTTCATATTCATGATTTTACCTCGTTGTCAGAAGATGGCTGCTGTAGCACCATATAAAACTAAAGTAGGAAGTGGACAAAGGTGTGGTAGTGAAAAGCCTCTTTTCCTACAATGGAACTCTCTTTCTTCTAACAAAGGAAAACGCTTTCTCCAGAAGCTTCCCAGAAAACTTCCCTTTCCATCATATTGGCCAGCATTACGTGACATGATGATACTTAACTGTAAAGGAAGTTGGGGAAAAAAGCAAGTCTTCAGCTTCTTTCCATCCTCTTTAGGGCAAGACTAACAAGGGAGATAGAAACGACTCTGTGTTATCAAACCGATAGTTTCTGCCACAGTGTGAGTGTGACACATCTGCAGCATTCCTAACCGTACAAGTACTGTGACCAGTGATTTGTGACCTTATAATCATTTAATTGGTCAGTGCGGGCATTAATCATATAGAATTGGGTCACATGTTGGAGGGTGTGAAGTTTCTGCTCTGTTGCTCATGAGTTTTGAAAACTCTTCCCAGGGTAATTAATAGACTAATAATGGGCTTATCTGTTTCCACTAGAGTTGTAACAAGCCAAAATATTTTTTCATAACCTAAGATTGGGCAGTATATCCTCAAATTGGTTTCCAAAATCAGTTGAACTCTATGCAGCTAATTTGCCTTTAAAATTCTTTTTTGAAGCTTATGTCATTTATAGCTTATGTGGTATGGATGGCACCAGCCATGTAATTGGTGAAGCTCACTGCAAAATAAAAATGTAGGCCTCCTTGTTCAAAAATTATTAAGAATTTTAAGACGGCACAGCAAAGCACCAAGCCAAGTCCAGGGACACGCCCAGGCACTTGCACAGATTACGTATCTGCAAAGCGGGCCTGAGCTGAGGGCAGCTGGTTTCCTACTGAAACCTAAACTTAGAGGAGGCAGAACATAACAGGTTGGCCATAGGTGTAGGATCTGCTCCTCAAAGGGGGCAGCGTGGTGGTTGAGTCCACACTTTTGAATAGGTCTTCTGTATATTCTAACCCTAATGCTGCTGCTTACTCACTCAATGATTTTTAAAATGTCTTTAGCCTTTCAAAAATTCAGTGCCCTCATCTATAAAAGACTGATGATGCTATCTTTTGCATACATTGTTGAAAAGAAAAAAATGAAATGATCAATGCTATGTCCTTGTCATAATACATCCCTAGTGTGTTCTATGCTATGATCTTAATGAAGGGTTGCCATGACCTGTGAATTTTGCTGACCTCAGAACTCAGTTTTACCATGTTAGAAGATACTAGACTCTTGCGGACAGATCCTTGCACATTAGACTCACAGAATGATTTCTGAAGTGGAATGTCTTACTCTTCACATGTAAAGAGTTGGCTGGACTTGGGATGACATTGAATACCAGCTCTTATTCAGAATCCAGTTTGGAAATGATGCTTAGATTAGTAGATTCCTTTGAACCCAGAATCAGTGCTTTCTTCAAATGCATGTGTCCTGACATTTCCAAGGCCAAATACATGGAAATCTTTCAAATGTAGCCAAGATTTTCTTTTTGTAGGACTTGGGAGAACCTTTAGTGTGTTTATTAGTTCTGTGAATTCCCAAGAGGATTTCCAAACTTCCCCAAGCATGCATGATTGGATCAGTGTGTGGATTCACTGCGGTAATCACTTAGCATAAACAGGGTCATATTTTCTATGTGAGCACAGGCACGTGTAAACTACTGTCAGCTTACCCAGTTGGAGAAAGCTGCATTTGAAGTGCCCTCAGCAGAAATCCAACCTCAAAGGTAGTGACTCAGACCTTTTGAATGTGCCTCTTGTAATCCACACCATACCATTTATTAATTTTCAAAAGAGAAATAGAAATGCTTTATTGATTGTTAAAATTAGTGATGTTCAGCTATGTTAAAGGCCAGATGATTGTATGGCCCCACCTATCCTTCTGTGAATAAAGTGTGTGAACCAGGGGAGCCAGTCACCTCATCTCTTGGGTTCTCTATGCCTGCACTTCATGCAGGGCTCTGCCACTTGGCCAACCCTACAGTGGCTGGTCCAGCCACCCGAGGACTGTGGCCTCAGCCTGTCTTAAGCAGAGTGAACATTTCATGAAAGGGACTTAGGCAACAACCTCAAGGCAGACTGGGATCTCCCAGGGCTTACACGAAAAATAGGCATTTCCGTAATTTGTGTTTATCTGCTATTACATATATGACTTCCGTGGTGGCTCAGACAGTAAAGAATCTGCCTGCAATGCAGGAGACCTGAGTTTGATCCCTAGCTAGGAAAGATCCCCTGAAGAAAGGAATGGTTACCTACTGCAGTATTCTTGCCTAGAGAATTCCATGGACAGAGGAGCCTGGCAGTCTAAAATCCATGAGGTCACAAAGAGTCAAATACGAATGGATGACTAACACTTTCCTTCATGTGTGTTTGGCAGACCTTGGTCTGAGGCTTGCTTGCATAAGGACTTCTTACTCAGCAGTAGAGATGTGAGGTGGAGCGTACACCTGAAAGCTGAAAATCTTTATGCAAACAATCCAACAATTCTGTGTGGTCAAATGGGCTGAGAGGCAATTTGCCATGAAATGCTTTCTTTGCGGTACAGTTCACGGAACTAATGTTCTCAGGAACACACTTTGGGAAAGTCTGGAGTTAATTTACAAGCAGAGAGTTAATTTCTTAGCTGATATTCCCATCAGTCTAAAATATATGGGGACAGTTGATGTAGTCCTTTTCTGTTTGTTTACATTTTGATTTTCTGATCTGTGATGTCATGTATCAGAAAAGTGTGGGGAAAGCATCACAATGAAATCCCATTTGATTCTGTGTTTAGCAAACTACTGTAATTGAAAAGAATAAAATAGAGGAAGTTTGGAGAAAATAGAAGACATGATCATTTCACACTCGCACACTCATAACAGATCTGTGGATGAGAAATGAAGCACTTTGGCATCATCTGGGTATTCCTATATGTTTAAGTGCTTTCTCCTGATGGAGTGACATTCAGAGGACAGACTAAAAATTGCACTCTCGGAAGCATGATGCTGTGAAACACATCCTAAGATAGAAAGCTCTTTGTGGTGAGAAAATTCACTGCTTTTCTGTGGCATCTATAACCAGCACACATCTAGTCATCAAAAGGAGAACTGCATGGAATAAATAGAGTAGTTGACTTCTGCCCAAATCCTTTTGAAAAGAGGAAGTGGAGCCTTTCTGCTCTTTGGCACACAAAAGCACATTGCTTTATAATGAATTCCACAGAAGAAGCAAAATCCAAACAAAGCAACATCTTTTGCCCTAACCTACATACAATGTAAGTGAGATTCCAAGCATGCACCTAGTGGGAGGAAAGAAATGCATGCTCACTACCCCAGTTATTGGAGATTGTGGAAGAATATGAGTAGTGATTGCCCACGAGTTGGACGGTTAATGTGCACCACTTTTGTTCTTTTTCCTCCTGATTCTTAATATTTGCTCTCAGTCTAATCTCTACTCTTTCTTTGATTATTTCTCTTTCTGTAAAAGGTGTGGTGCTGTTCTAAGAACTGAATCCAACCACCCGCGCAGCCCAGGCAATCAGGGTGAAATGTAACAACAGTTCTCTTTATCTGGGCCAGTCATTTCTTTTTAGACATCAGTACGGTTTTTCTTATATCCATCCTGAACTTGGTTTTGAAAGCAAATCCGTCTCCATCCATTTACTCTTATGGTCCAGGTGTGAGTGGAATCAGTGCTGTTTTAGAGCAATTTCTGTGAAGTGCAAACTCCTGAGGCTACAAGCCTTTTTCCCAACTCCATCCCCTCTGACTGAATCCATACAAGGTATCAGTTTATCAATCTAACTGCTCTCCCCACCTCCCTCCCCCATCACACACTATTAGGCAGGGACCTTGTTTAATTTTCTTTACATCTTCAACTCCCTCTACCCCTTCCCAGTGCCCAGGCTAGTATTCCATCCAAGCAGTCTCTAGATGTTTGTCGGCTGCTTAAGTACTTCTGGAGGACTGTTTAGGGCACTATTAAGGAGGCAGGAAAATGACTTTGTTGGAGCTACGGGTGAGGGTAGGAGTGTCATTCTCTAGGCTGGAATGAAGTATAGTGGGAGGATGAAGGATGTTTGCAAAACTGTGGGTGGAAGGCACTAGGGAAAAAAGAAATGCAGAAGGGAATTTTGTGGTCTGTTTTTGGAGTTAAATTCATCAAGACTGTATAAACCTCACGACATCAAAAGTGATACCACCTCCTAAAAGTCTTGGACTGTACTATCCAATGTGATAATCGGTAGCCAGATGTAGCTATGTACACTCAAATTACTTGAAATTAAACAAGAACAATTCAGTTTTTGAGTCACACTAGCTATATTTCACACGCTCAACAGCCATGTGAGACTCGTGACTGCTGTGTAGGAGAGCAGAGATGTGGAAATTCCATCACCCCAGAAAGTTCTTCTGAACAGCTCTGCTCTAGCAGTTGATAGTATGTTCATTTTGTTTCACTCCTTGTTTGCTCATCCTACGATGTTAGCTGAGTGCCTACTTTGTTGCTGGCAATCTCTCAGAAAAACCTGAACTGGCTAAGAGCCCAGGCTCTGAAACAGTGGGTTCAATTGCTCACTTACTGTGAGACCTTGGACAAGTCACTTAACCTCCCTGTGCTTTAATTGAACCAGCTGTAAAGTGAACATATGTATGTATATGTGTACTTGTATGACTATGTATATAAATGTGTGTACCTGTGTATGTCTATATATGTGAGTGTATATATGTATATATATGTATGTATGTGTAGATGTACATATACGTTTATTTTCATGTGTGTCTTAAATCAGTTTCTGATGCATGTTCAGTGCTTGGTAAGACGGAGCTCTTAGTAGTGGTAGATATTTATTACAAAACAAAAACAACTATGATTTCTGCTATCATAAACAAAAACAGATCGACAAAACAACTATGATCAACAAAAACAACTATGACTTCTGCTGTCCTGGAATTTACCTGCTAGTGGGAGCAGCAGACAATAAATCACTATACAAGTTAATAATTACAAACTATATCAAGGGTTGCAAAATAAATGAATGGGATGAATCAACAGAGAATAATAATGGAAAAGCTACATAGAAAACTTCTCATTTAAGCTTAAAAAAAAAAGAGGAGTAATGGCCACTATGAAAAGGGAGGAGAGAGAACTATGAAAGTATACTAAAGCAAAGCAAAGTATCCTATAAAAGAGGACAGGGACTTCCCTAGTGGTCCAGTGGCTAAGACTCCACACTCCCACTGCAGGGAGGCCTGGGTTTGATCCCTGATTAGGGACCTAGATCCCACATACTGAAAAAAAAAAAAAAAAAAAATGTTCCACATGCTGCAACTAAGACCTATCACAGCCAAATAAATAAATATTTTAAATAAAAGAGGTCAGTGTGACTATAACAGATCAGACAATTGGAGGAGGTTTAGATAAGTTTGGAAGAAGAGATAAAATTCAGCCAGTTCATACAGGACTGAAGCCAGTGGTAGAAATTATGTGCCAAGGGTAATATATTAGTATTATATATAAAATGATCACTCTGGGAGTTGTGTGAGGCACATGTTGGAGGGGTAGCAGGAATGAAAGTGGAGTCTATTAGAAGACTATTTTAGTAGACTGGGAGAGGGGGAGTAATTTAGATTCAGGCATTAGACATGGATGTGGAGAGAGATGGTCAGTGTCTAGATGCAGTTGATAGAAAGAACCCATGGGATTTGCTGATGGATTACATGTGGTCGATGAGGAAGGCATCCAAGCTGATGCTCAGAGTTTTTACTTGATTAACTAGGTCAGTGGTAGGTTTATTTACTAAAATAAAAAAAACCTATAAAGAACCTCTTTTGAGAAAAACTAACTATATCTACTTGATGACAAGCAGTCTGCTAGAGATGGAAGTCTGGTATCCAGATGAAAGCCTGGGCTGGCAATAGACACACAGGCATCATTAGCTCATAGATGATATTTAAGAGGTTGGATAAGAGAGTAACCTCTGGAATGATGGAGCGAGAAACACAGCAAATATTCTCCCCAGTGACCATTTAACTTAAGAAAATTGTATATATTCTCTGAAAACTTTCCTAAGGGCAAACAGCAATTAGAGCAATATTCATTCAAGTAAATTTAGTAAATCTTAGTAGGAACAGTGAGAGTCTTTGACATTTGAGCTATGACACCTCCCTCTCAGCTATATATTCGGAATCATCATGCAAGGGGCAGGCTGCCAGTATTTTTCATCTTTCTTCAAAAGTTCTGTGTTGCAGGACCTTTATTCAGAAAGAATAGGGCCTCTAGTCCTCCACCTAGGAAATATCCATTAAATACAAATGAAAGCAGTAAAAGAGAAACAGAAGAACAAAGAGATTTGAGACATAAAACCAAAAGCAAACTGGCAGATGTAAATTCAACCATATTAGTAATACGGTTTATGGATAATACTAAAATATGGATCATCACACAGTCCAACTGAAAGGCAGATTATCAGATTAGGTTGAAAAAGTAACATGATCTGACTATTTGCTGTGGGCAGGAGGCATTTTAGATTCAAAGATACAAACAACTTGAAAGCAAAAGGATGGAAAAAGATACACCATGCAAATAGCAACCATAAGCAACTTGGAGTGGCTATACTAATAGCAGATAAAATAGACTTTAAAACAAGTTCTGGAAATGGGTGAGACCACCCAAGGATAAAGTAGTGCTAGAGAAGAAGAGAGAGCTTGGGTGGAACTTTGGCAATTTTCAAGTTTAGAGGTAGGAGGGAGGGGAAGGATCATGAAAAGGAGACTCCCAAGCTATAATAATTTTCCAGACTTTTATAGATTATGATATCATGCAAGTACACACTCTAGAATCCTTCAGCATCAGCCCTAAGAACACATGCAGTTGAACTGATCCACTCACTCTTTTTCCTGCCCCCATTTGACAGATAAGGAAGACTAAACAGTGACTCTGCATATAAGTTAAATACCCTAAAGGAGATCGGTCCTGGGCGTTCATTGGAAGGACTGATGCTGAAGCTGAAACTCCAATACTTTGGCCACCTCACACAAAGGGTTGACTCATTGGAAAAGACCCTGATGCTGGGAGAGATTGGGGCAGGAGGAGAAGGGGATGACAGAGGATGAGATGGCTGGATGCCATCACCGACTCGATGGGCATGAGTTTGAGCAAACTCCGGGAGTTGGTGATGGACAGGGAGGCCTGGCATGCTGCGATTCATGGGGTCGCAAAGAGTCGGACATGACTGAGCCACTGAACTGAACTGAAACAGTGACTTCCCAAAGAAGTTACTATGTTACTATGTCAGAGAAACATAGTAACGAGTTGAAATGTAAAAGATCACGTGTGTATGTGTGTGTTCACAAGCACCTCTTCCCATATAGCAGTACTAGAGATGCTTTGTCTTACTTTTTCCTTCTCTCATACTCACTAAATCTTTTGTTGTTTTGAGAGTTCCACTGTAGTATTGTAGGGGTGTAGCCAGCTTGGGACCCTGATAGCAAGTTGTCAAGATTTTAAATCAATGATACAAATTGGGTTGATTTGATATTCTTCATGTCTTTGTAGATGACTGTTTAACTTTCTGCAATTTGGTTTCATCATCTGTGAAGTGAAACTCTCTGAGGGAGACACTCAGACTGGAGGTATAATTACTAGGAATAAATGAGGAGCACAGATCTCTTAGAGCTTACCTGTATTTCAGGAGCCCATCAAATTGGTTTGGAATCCATGATCTCTGTTCCATCTTTTGAGGGCATCATAAAACATTCAAGACATAAAACTTATGCAGTGGGAACTTACCTCCATGGGTAAAAAAGTAACAATTTTGGAGAGTCCAGTAAAAGCACCACACTATGTTTCAGATGCCAAAGAAGAGCCATCACAAAATTCCATGTCCAGCAGCAGTTATAACTATAATATAGGATTACTTAGCATCTGAAAGGTGAAAGTGTTAGTTGCTCAGTTGTGTCCAGCACTTTGTGACTCCATGGACTGTAGCCTGCCAGGCTCCTCTGTGGAGTTCTCCAGTCAAGAATACTGGAGTGGGTAGCCATCTCCTCCAGGGGATCTTCCCAATCCCGGGATTACACCTGGGTCTCCTGCATTGCAGGCAGATTCTTTACCATCTGAGCCAGCAGGGAATTAACATCTACCATGGGACTAACATACAACCATGGTCTTGACATGAAAATGCCAGTGACCCTATCATACCCAGAAAAAAAGTGTTTGTTGACATTTAAACATGTCATAACCTAAAATATCTAAAGGTATTTAATAAATACCCTTATATGTTGTTTACTTGGGTAAACCATCTAGTCAGACCCTCTTGTCCTCAGGATGTCAATGAGAATTCAATGTGGATAAGCTTAGTTTATTTTTTTCATAACTGTCTCCATGTTGTCCCCCTTGGTGTTCACTATGATAAGAATCTGATCCCAGTGTTACCCAGGTAGAATCTAGTCAGTATGTTTTAAAAAAAATCTATTACATGAACTAGATTTTTGAAATAAGAGATCAAAATCATAGTATCGTTGAGACAACTCTTCTCAGAATATGGGCAATGATATGGGAGATTAGGTGGTTTGGGAAACCACAGGACCTGCACTGGGGTCCCAAGCATAGAGTCCCGCACAACTTGCAAATGCAGAGTGACTTCAGTTTGGGCCATTTTTCAGTTTTATTTAACAAGTTTTTATTGGGCACTTCCTGTTGCTGATACTGCAATATCAATATATATAAGGTATAAAATATTAAAAATATATATAAAAATAAATAAATAATATATTATATAATATAAATATATATTATATTTTTATATAAATAAAAGATAAAATATAAAATCATATATAAATATTATGTATTTATAATATATATTTATATGTGTCTATATAAAATATATGTTAATAACAATTAATATATTTATGTAATTTAAAATACAAAATATATAAAATAAATAAATAATATATAATATATATAAATATATATTTATATATAATATATGTAAACAGGATCTATACTGTTATATTACTCAGAACCTACACTAGCTTATGGCATTGCCCTGGACTCCAGAATTAGAGTTTAACCCATAGTTTTCATTTCCAGGCAACTGGAAAGAGTTTACTATGCTCAGTGGAAGACAGAGATTTGGGTGATTCTGGGTACATTTTTTAAAAAATTATTTTCAGTGGAAGAAAGAAAATTATATCTGGGGTAGAAGTCTCTGTTTTCATGTTGAAGAGATTTTAAAGATATGGACAAATTTATTTATTTATGTATTTAATTGAAGTATAATTGATTCACAATGTTGTATTAATTTCTACTATACAGCAAAGTGAC
The DNA here is from genome assembly GCF_963930625.1 of Muntiacus reevesi. Taxonomy (NCBI): domain Eukaryota; kingdom Metazoa; phylum Chordata; class Mammalia; order Artiodactyla; family Cervidae; genus Muntiacus; species Muntiacus reevesi. The sequence continues at coordinate 94,913,299 of NC_089252.1, forward strand.
CCAGTTATACACATATATACATTTTTAAAATATTCTTTCCATTATGGTTTAACCCAGGGTATTGAACATAGGTACCTCTGCTATACAGTAGGACCTTGCTTATATTCTATATGTAATAGTTTGCATCTAATAACCCCAAACTACTACGCCATCGCTCCTCCATCCCTCTCCACTTGGCAACCATAAATCTCTTCTCTATGTCTGTGAGTTGGTTTCTGTTTCATAGTTTCACTTGTAGCATATTTTAGATTCTACCTGTAAGTGATACATGATATTTGTTTTTCTCCTTCTGACTTACTTCACTTAGTATGATAATCTCTAGTTGCATATACGTTGCTGCAAATGGCATTATTTTGTTATTTTTTATGGCTGAGAAGTATTCCTTTGTATATGTATATCACATGGTCTTTATCCACTCATCTGTTAGTGAACATTTAGATTGTTTCTAAGTCTTGGCTTTTGTGAATAGTGCTACAATGAACTAGGAGTGTGCATATCTTTTTGAATTATAGTTTTGTCTGGATGTAGTTCCAGGAGTGGGATTGCTGGATCAGATGACAACTCTGTTTTTAATTTTTAAGGAACCTCTGTACTGTTTTCCATAGTGGCTACACAAATGTATATTCCCACCAACAGTGCATGAAGGGTTCTCTTTTTAGACAAGTCTAGAGTAGTTAGGTATGAAATAGAGTGATCTTGTCTCATTTAACAGTATTTTCCATATAACATTCTCAGTGAAGTAAACTGGAGTTCTTAAAGAAGTTTTTTAGAGGAAATTGCCTTCTCTCAGTTTAAGTTGCCTATAGGTTTCCCTGGTGATTCAGATGGTAAAGAATCTGCCTGCAGTGCAGGAGACCTGGGTTTGATTCCTGAGTTGGGAAGATCCCCTGGAAAGGGGATTGGCAACCCACTCTAGTATCCTTGCCTGGAGAATTTCATGGACATAGGAACCCAGTGGGCTACAGTCCTTGGGGTTGCAAAGAGTTGAATACAACTGAGCAACTAATACTTTTATACTTTCAGTGAAGAATAAGGAACATCATTACTACTTGGAAAAGCAGAAGACATCAGTAGGGCAAAACAATCGAAAGAAAAGGTACTTTTAAATTTTATCGCCATTATCCATAGCATTGCCATTTTAGATGATTTTCTATGGAACTAATCAGCTTTTCAATTAAACCTGACAGCTGCTATTCAAAAAGTGAAAAGAAATTTACTTACATTTATAGGTAACATTTTTTTTTCTCACCAAGAATATATATTCTTTTTTTTTTTTTCTTTTTTTTTTTCTTTTTTTTTTTAATATTATTTTATTAGTTGGAGGCCAATCACTTTACAACATTTCAGTGGGTTTTGTCATACATTGACATGAATCAGCCATATAGTTACACGTATTCCCCATCCCGATCCCCCCTCCCACCTCCCTCTCCACCCGACTCCTCAGGGTCCTCCCAGTGCACCAGGCCCGAGCACCTGACTCATGCATCCCACCTGGGCTGGTGGTCCGTTTCACCATAGATAATATACATGCTGTTCTTTCAAAACATCCCACCCTCACGTTCTCCCACAGAGTTCAAAAGTCTGTTCTGTACTTCTGTGTCTCTTTTTCTGTTTTGCATATAGGGTTATCGCCACCATCTATCTAAATTCCGTATATATGTGTTAGTATACTGTAATGTTCTTTATCTTTCTGGCTTACTTCACTCTGTATAATGGGCTCCAGTTTCATCCATCTCATTAGAACTGATTCAAATGAATTCTTTTTAACGGCTGAGTAATATTCCATGGTGTATATGTACCACAGCTTCCTTATCCATTCATCTGCTGATGGGCATCTGGGTTGCTTCCATGTCCTGGCTATTATAAACAATGCTGCAATGAACATTGGGGTGCACGTGTCTCTTTCAGATCTGGATTCCTCAGTGTGTATGCCTAGAAGTGGTATTGCTGGGTCATATGGCAGTTCTATTTCCAGTTTTTTAAGAAATCTCCACACTGTTTTCCATAGTGGCTGTACTAGTTTGCATTCCCACCAACAGTGTAAGAGGGTTCCCTTTTCTCCACACCCTCTCCAGCATTTATTGCTTGTAGACTTTTGGATAGCAGCCATCCTGACTGGCGTGTAATGGTACCTCATTGTGGTTTTGATTTGCATTTCTCTGATGGTGAGTGATGTTGAGCATCTTTTCATGTGTTTGTTAGCCATCTGTATGTCTTCTTTGGAGAAATGTCTGTTTAGTTCTTTGGCCCATTTTTTGATTGGGTCGTTTATTTTTCTGGAATTGAGCTTCAGGAGTTGCTTGTATATTTTTGAGATTAATCCTTTGTCTGTTTCCTCATTTGTTATTATTTTCTCCCAATCTGAGGGCTGTCTTTTCACCTTACTTACAGTTTCCTTTGTTGTGCAGAAGCTTTTAATTTTCATTAGGTCCCATTTGTTTAGTTTTGCTTTTATTTCCAATATTCTGGGAGGTGGGTCATAGAAGATCTTGCTGTGATTTATGTCGGAGAGTGTTTTGCCTATGTTCTCCTCTAGGAGTTTTATAGTTTCTGGTCTTACATTTAGATCGTTAATCCATTTTGAGTTTATTTTTGTGTATGGTGTTAGAAAGTGTTCTAGTTTCATTCTTTTACAAGTGGTTGACCAGTTTTCCCAGCACCACTTGTTAAAGAGATTGTCTTTTTTCCATTGTATGTCCTTGCCTCCTTTGTCAAAGATGCTAATCAATGAATATAGTAAAGTTGCAGGATATAAAATTAACTCACAGAAATCCCTTGCATTCCTATACACTAACAATGAAAAAACAGAAAGAGGAATTAAGGAAACAATACCATTCACCATTGCAACAAAAAGAATAAAATACTTAGGAGTATATCTACCTAAAGAAACAAAAGACCTATACATAGAAAACTATAAAACACTGATGAAAGAAATCAAAGAGGACACAAACAGATGGAGAAACATACCGTGCTCATGGATTGGAAGAATCAATATTATCAAAATGGCTATTCTACCCAAAGCAATCTATAGATTCAATGCAATCCCTATCAAGTTACCAACGGTATTTTTCACAGAACTAGAACAAATAATTTCACAATTTGTATGGAAATACAAAAAACCTCGAATAGCCAAAGTAATCTTGAGAAAGAAGAATGGAACTGGAGGAATCAACCTGCCTGACTTCAGACTCTACTACAAAGCCACAGTCATCAAGACAGTATGGTACTGGCACAAAGACAGAAATATAGATCAATGGAATAGAATAGAAAGCCCAGAGGTAAATCCACGAACACAAGAATATATATTCTTGCCTATATAATTTCTTTTTGTAAGTTGGCATTTGTAATTTATTAATATTATATTAAAATATAATATCCATTCTTTCTTTTATCAATGCTATAATCAGCTTACCACAGTGCATTTCTTTATGGTATAAATTAAAGGAAACAGTTGAATTTATTAAAATCAATTTTAAAACTATTTATTTTTATTAGAGCCTAATCTTTCTTTGAGTTTCCTTCTTACTTTGTAAGTCCTTTATCCCTCAGATCTCTACTCATTAACACATTAAGCCAAAAATCATTATTAAGAGTCCTGCCTCATTAAAAATTGCAAGAACTAGCTTTCCATGTGGGAGTTTTACACTGAAAATAGCTTCTAGAGAAAGATAACATTTTTTTAACTGCTCATATTTCTGGCCAACAGCATCATATCATTACTGACAACTCCCCAAATCAGAGCACCTACTGAACATGTCCATTCAACAAAAATATTATTTCGTATTGTTTTTGAACAATAGACTTAAGTGCCAAAGTACATCATCTTCCCAAGTACTTTTCCCCCACCATTAACTAGTTATTCTTTCCAGCAACCCTATGACAGAGGCTATTATGAAAGGAAACAGAAATGCAAAAAAATTCTACAAAAAACGGTATGTCAGAGGTTACACTTTGCCAATGTCACTTTCTGTTGAGGGCAAGTGTCTTTCAATGATTTGTCTCTTTTCGGTGGTCAATTATACCCCAGCATGCCTGATAAGATCAATAATACTCCTTAAATTGCTAGGGAATCTGAGGCTGGGTTGACATTTAGAAACAAAATCCTTTCCTCCTCATTTCAGTCAAAACAATCAGTCACAGACCTCCGAGGTGACAAGATTGGCAGAGCTATGGTTCCAGATGTCCCAGTTGTCCTTCCAGAGAACAAAATCATTCTCGGACTCTCAGAATCACCATCTCTTGTTTTCCAAAGGGAATGTAATTCCTAGGTTCTTAACCTTGAATTGGGTCACAGAGTCCTCCAAGCATTCAACTCAAGGTACACATGGCTCTCCAAAAATATACACAAAAAGCTTTCTTCTATTAGAGTTCATTCACAAAACTAACCTTTGTCTTCTTAACTGAGATAATACAGACCCATGAAGGTCAATTTAAATTCTCAGGTTCACATAACTCCTAATCTGATCTTCTTCAAATCATTCTTTGCTACCTCTTGAGAGGGCTGAGGCAACCTCAGGTCTTCCTCAGCTATTCTAGGAAATGATAATACTCTGATTCTGAGAAAATTCAGGCTCATTCAGCAGTACTGGTTGAGCCCCTCTATGTGCCAAGCACTGTTATGCATTCTTCTCTTCCATAGCACAGGTGTCAAAACTGAAGAAGAAGCAAAATGGTGGCCTTATCTTTTAATCTGACCTATTAGTAAAGCTCCAGAGAACATCCTTTTGCCTTTTCTTTTCACTGACAGGGATAACATACCTCTAAAAACAGTTCTAACACTACTCAGAACCACTCATGTTCCTCCACTACTCCTAAGATCAAACCCACCTGTGCCTGGTGTGGAAGGCCCATGCATACGTGGGAAACCTACATCCCGATTCATCTTTCCAGACCCCTTTACTCAAGACAACCACTTGCAGTCACTTTTTAACAAATCATTTTTTTAAAAAAAGAAAATAGTGCTGTTATCCATTCAAACAGTTCTCACTCAGAAATTTACTATAGTTCTATTCATCCTTCAAGGCCTGCATCTTATCACCCTTCCTCCCTGAATTCTATTCTGATTACCTAACTCAAAATTCCCAGTTTCTCTTCTTACTTCCTACAACTCTTATGGCTGTGCCCAGTTGGAGGCTAATGGTTGATGGTCTGTTTTATCTCTTCATGCACAAATGACTTAATACCACTGATACATTTATGGCTTTTGAGGACAGCTAGCATGTCTATAGTTCATTATATACCCTCTGTCACTTTATGGATTTATTCAAATGAGGACTAGCAAAAATGGCCTCTCTTTAAAGGATTCCCAAATTATTTCTATTTTTAGTAGTTGACTCTTAACAGAGAAAACCCAGTCTATCCACATATTGAAATCCTTGAATCTGCCTTGAATGTGAATTTCCTCGGCCAAGAACACTCTCACTTTTATTTTCTTCCAGAGTCCAGAAAATCTTGGAAGCCTGCCTTATGGGGTGATGGAATAAAAAGCCAGACCAAACCAACCAGACGTGGGTTCCTTCTATAAATGTACATTCCACAGCCCAAGATAGAGCATCTTCCATTTTACTTGCTCAGCCCCTGAATGCTTCCTGGTTATAATGAAATACTTCAAAGTCTTTCAAACACCCATTTGGAAGTGACTGCCCCCAATACAAAACAATGTCCCATCGGATGTACATCATCACCCAGCAGGGAGGGAGAGGCGTGGAAAGCACTTGGCCTAATCAGAAAGCCTCATCTCTTGATGAGGATTCTCGTTTTCTCATTTGTCATCTTTCTAGCCACTGAATTCTCAAGTGGCCAATTTGCTTCCTATTGGTAATCAGCTAGTTATTTTTACTCTCATTTCTCTCCCTGGAACTGTCAAACTCTTTGGGACAATTCGTCACCCACAGGGGCCTAACCCTTCTGTGGCGGGAACTGGGAGCTGGGGAGGGAACCTATTATCCTGGAAAAGATAAGTACAAAACTATTTCACCGTTTATATTCAGTTTTTAAACAGTGATTTCCCCGATGAGGTAAGTTAAATAATGACACCACTGGGTAAGACTGAAACAATGAAAGCTTCAAGGGAAAGTGCATTAGGCAATGGAAATGCTCCCCAGCTGTGAAGTTTGTGACTCTGAAATCACTTGTTCTTAGATTGTCTTTACAACCCCACAAAGGAGCATCATCTTACATTCATGACTTACGTTGGCAGGAAGCTGTCTCTGAGAAAATTATAAACCCAGAGAGGAGAGTTTTAAATATGTATAATGCATTGGTGGTTATTCCAAAAGCAACTTTACCCCAGCGACGAGAGAAAGAAGGTAGCCTTTGAAGGTTGTTTTGTCTGTGGCAGGAAACTTTTTCTGCTGGTTCCCGTAGGTCTTCTCAATTACAGAATCTCACTTTAGTTTGTCTCTCGTTCCCTCTCCTTCCAGCGTTTGCTGTCTCTGTCTGTCTCCAGTGAAATCATTTCCAAACACTGTTTTCAGGTTGCCATTTTTCTGAGTTCACATCAGGTGCCATGGAAAAGTTGACCCCACCACTCTTGTGAATAAAACTCTGGTGTCAGTACATTTTCTAATTACTGGGTGTCTAATTTGATCTCTTCTCAAATTTCCCTCAGTCCTTCAGAAGAACCTAATATCAATCCCTTAAGGCTGGCTGTGCTCACTGGAGCCAAAAGTTTACATTTCTGAAGTCCACGTTCAGCTTTAAGAAAGATGTTAGTGTGACATAAATTGGCATTTTCTTGGCACTTCCTTGGCTCATAGCAAACTCTTTATTCCTTGGGAGGAAGCTGAGTGTTGAGCAGCCCTTCTGGCTATTTCCTTAGAGACTCTGAATCAAGGCAGCAGCAGTGTGATATGAATCTTGAAATGTTTATCTTCCTCCACCGTTTTTCATGTCTCAGACGCTTTCTTGTGTCTTTTCTGTTTCATATAAACATCCACACATGTAAGTTCACTTTTAGGTGTGTGCCTCTGTAAGGAGAATCTAAAGAGACTGAGAGAGCACGTTTACATACCCCTTGTCGAGTTTGCTGGCTTTTCATCTGCTAATTCCCTCCATGCATGGCTGTTCTCACAATGGGTGATATCACCCAACAGCTGTCTTGGAGGACTGGAAACTGAAATACTTGTAGAATTTCAGCCTTTTGTCTTACCTACTTAAATCTCTCTTTTTTCCAAAATACCAAAACAGTACAAGAATAGTTGGCTGGCTTCAGTGAAACATTATTCCCGTGACTTTATATAAATTGTTTTATAGCCTGTTCTCTTCATGTTTCTTGGTAATTGTCCCTAATTCTAAATTTGCCTTCAAGAATCATGAACAGCGATATTATTGACACAAGTCCTTATATTTAGAGTTTGGTGAAACAGCAGTACTGTTTTTGTAAAAATCGGTCTTCCATCTGCCATGTGTGAGTAGGAAATGAGTGGAGAGAAGCGACACTTCCCGCCACATTCCCGCCACATGTCCCCTGGTTGACCTGCATGAAAACTTTAATATCTGACATGATGCATATGTATTGATTAGCATCTGGATTGGCTGAATACCATAAGTAGAGATCTCTGTGCCGCCTCCTACATAATTACTCTGATTATTTACTCAAGTCACGTGGTCCTACTCCTCTAAAAATAGCAGGTTCCTTTCTTCATCACCAAAACTTACTTCATCCCTACAATCATGATTTTTTTTTTTAAAAAGACACATCTAGTTTCCTAGCTGTTCCCCCATTCTCTTGGGTCTCCATCCTTATCACAATATCCTGTTCCCTGGCCCTTTCCTCTATTTTGGGGCATTGTGTTAACTACTTCCTCCCAAAGAAGGGTGAGAAAACCTCCATGGAGCAGCAATTCTAAAATCCACAGACTACCAGCAGTTCACCATATTGTACAGACATTATGTACAGCTCAATGCATTTTCATAAACTTAAAGCATCTCTTTGCCCAGCTCAGGAAGAAATATTTATGAACTTTGCTAGCCACTTGACAGAATAATGTCTATTGAAAATAATAAGCAAGAATTAGACCTATATTTTGCCTATCTCTTTATGCTACTTTTAATTCTTTTTATTGTTTTTATAAATGTATTGACCAGTGAGTGATTAGAAATAAATAACCAAACAAAATCAAATCAAACAACAGAACAGGCCCTTTACTTCTGCTTATCTGAGAAAAACCAAGCTAGAGGATGTAAGATGCCTATCAGATTTTGTGAGTGGTTAATTTCAGTTGCTAACTTCAGCATGCCTGTGAGGACCCATAGTTCACATGGGGCCCAGCTGTCCTGAACACGTAGGATAACACCGTACAAGGAACTCATGTACCAGAAACTGTCTCCCACTATCAGAGCACCTTTCCTTGGGTTTAGAGTCACCACAGAGTGTATGTTCAGGGTCCTCAAAGTGTTGCCTTCTCTGGGGTCCCTGCTTGCAGACATCACACTTGAATTTCACTAGAGTACCTTTTCCTTTTTGGAGCCCAGCATCTCTTGTGAAGGTGACAGCATGGTCTATACCATAAAAATGATTGTTCTGGTTCTAATATAGAAGCTGACAGAAGACTGGACTTTTCCTCCTCTCGTGCCAAGATTGTCTGCGGATGTCAAACTTTCCTGTTGTGAATGGGTACAGGCTGTGATGTGGCCATTCTAGGACTTCCAGTAGCAGTAAGAGGAAAATTATGAACCAACTCCCCTGGAGAGGAAGTTCCTATTGAAACAGCAGTCTGGTCAGCAGGCGCAAGCGTGGCAGCTGCCTCCTTCCTACCAGGAACAGCCCCACTCTACAGCTGCTGACTCTCCCATTGTAGGTCTGTGAATTGACATCACACCAATAGGCTTGGCAGAAGCAGCATTTGGCGTATTCACACTTATCCCACGAGCAAATTGGGAAGGAATCAGCTATGTGCATTTTCCTGGAAGGCAGGATTTCCCTTGCTCATTGATTTTGTCTTCAGTTTACAACAAATGTCCTGAAATTGGGACACATATGATATTGTAAGCCTTCTATAATTTCAAAGAGCAAATGACCCAAGCCTCATTCTCATTTCCCCTTGTTCCAGAAATTGATTGTTGGATACACAGGTGATACAGCTGGAAGGCCCCATACATATCCGCTAACAAGTCCCCCTCCCATCTTACAGGCTGAGACTGAAGCCTGGAAAATGTGTATGACTTGCCAAATATGAGATTCAAACAACACAGATTGGATTTTAGGGTTTTATGTTTTAATTTGTTTTGTAATTTTTTTTGAGGGAGGTAAACTATTGGTAGAAATACACTATACTTGCAGAAAAGGCAAATCATAACTGTGAAACTCAACAGATTTTCTTAAACTGAGATACCCATATAACCACATAACCAGCACCCCGAGCAAGAAGTTAAGCATTCCTAGTACTTCCCAAAGCCTCTACAATGTACTGTAGCCTCTGCTCCCTCCCAAGGGTAACCACTATCCTGCCTTCTAATATCATGTCTTGTTTTTGCCTATTATTAAAGGTCACGTAAATGGAATTATGTAGTGTGTTATTCTTGCACCTGGCTTCCTTCAGCTCTATATTGGTGAGATTCATTCACATACTTGTACATAGTTTTATTTATTTATTTGACTGTTCCAGGTCATAGCTGTGGTATGTGGGGTCTAGTTCCCTGACCAGGGGTTGAACCCTGGCCCCCTGCATTGGGAGTGTGGAGTCTTAGCTACTGGAGCACTAAGGAAGTCTCTATGTGTATTTTTAATGCATTGATTTTAATTTATGTGTAACATTCTTTCCCGTGAGTATAGTACATTGTATATGTTTTCAACTGCTGGTAGACATTTAGATCATTTCCAGTTTGGGGCTCTTATGACTAGTAGTGCTAAGACCATTTCTGTACATGTCTTTTGGTGAATGTATATAATCGAATTGGAGTTGACTCATGCTCCCTGATGGTCTAGTGGTTAGGATTTGGTGCTCTCAGCGCCATGGCCCAGTCCAGTTCCCGATCAGCGAAGCCTTTCTTCTTGGGCTTCCCAGGTGGCTCAAACTGTAAAGAATCTGCCTGCAATGTAGGAGACCTGGGTTCGATCCCTGGGTCAAGAAGATCCCCTGGAGAATGAAATGGCAACTGACTCCAGTATTCTTGCCTGGAGAATCCCACAGAGAAGCCTGGCAGGGTACGGTTATGAGGTCACAAAGAGTCAGACATGACTGAGAAACTAACACATACGAAGTTTAATGCCTAATGATACTCTCAAAAGATGATGAGAGGGGAAATGAGCCAACTTTATGCAAGTCCTTGTGCTGGAGAGACTGACCCTGCACCACTCTATGCCAGCCGTTGAAAGAGGACTGTTTGAGGAATATGGTAGCCACGTGACAGTTACCAGTACAGCATTTAGGGTTGAGACAGCTTGCAAGGACTCTCAAAAGCCAAAATAGTCACTTGACATTTCATTAATATTAAAATCTGTTCTTTAATTTGCTTGTATTTTTACTTATTTTTATTTACAGAAAGTGAAAGTGTAAAAGTGTTAGTTACTCAGTCGTGTCTGACTCTTTGCAACTCCTCCCTGTAGCCTACCAGGCTCCTCTGTCCATGGAATCCTCCACCCAAGAATGTTGAAGTGGGTCGCCATTCCCTTCTTCCCAACCTGGGGAATGAACCTGGGTCTCTTGAATTGCAGGCAGATTCTTTACTGTCTGAACCACCAGGGAAGCCATACATTCTCATCCTATAAACATACCTCACAAAACAACACTGCTAGGATGTAGATGTCATGGTTGTAAGGATTCTTGTCTACTCTGCTGATCACAAAGCCACACCAATGCCTGGCCTAGACGGTGCTAGCCATTATCTGTAGGATGTATGAATGATGGGTGGTCCTCACGGCCGTTGCTCTCCAACCTTGGAGCTTCCCCAGAAGAAATCTAATCTCTGGTTCTGATGTGTGCCTTTCCCTTCCTTTTTAAAAAATACATCGGTTTTGTGTGTCTATGTGTGATAATATCATTGGATTATACCATGCTTTGTTAATGTTTTAAGTTAAGGGTGTGTCAAGCATTTTTGTTGGTCAGTATATAGAGAAGGTCTATCTTTTTTGTGCTGTGTGACGTTCCACGATATGGATTGTTACATTTCAGCCATCTCTAAATTTTTTGATACCACAAATGATGGTGCAGTGAGCATTCTTATGAATATGTATAAATGTTTCTTGATGGTAGATATGTAAAAGGGACTTATTAACTCACAGGTGGTATGCATTTTTAGTGCTTCCAAAATGACCCTTCCAATTCAGTGTCATGAGCATATGCTAACCTGCTTCTCCTTACCACTGCTATGATTGATATTATCAAATTTTGAAATATTTGCCAAAATGATATGTGAAAAATGTCATTTAATTTGTATTCCTATCTATATTACTGGAGTTGGGCATCTATCCATGTATTTGTTGTTTTAGTTAGGGTTTGATTCAAGCCTTCTGCAAAGAGCTAGTGTATAGTTGAAAATAATTTAGTGGGTGGATGAAATCCATCAACCCCTATCAGGGCACTTACTTATGGCCATGTTATTCATTATTGTGGTCTTCAGGACGATAGGAATCCCAAACAATCTCTGGTTATTTCTCTGCCTACATGCTAAGGGTATAAAGAAGTGATTTAAACATTTCTTCAACATCCCAGGGGACAAGCAGAATCTTGACCTGTCTAGTGTATTGATACAAAGCTAAATCATTTGGAGACTGGCTTTTCTAGTTAAGTATCCGGTGCTTTCTTTTTGTGCCAGCAGCTGGAAGGAACAAACCAAGTTCTACTATTTGGCTTATCTATCTTTGCTACCAAAATGGGATCTGAGTTCTGAAAAATATCCTGTACAGGGTATGAAATTACAATTAAATCTGAAATAAGCATCCAGTTTATATTCCTGCATGTTGGGTTAGTTTCGATTGGGTCAAAGATCAAGGTTTACACTGGACCTGAGAACATGTTCAAATTCTTTTCTGCTCCTCTACTGGGGAAGAAAATCACTGTAGTGGGCCCTTCATATTCATCTACAGATGTGTGTTCACTTTGTATAGAAGTCACATTGGCCTCAGATGTTGTTTTTATACATAGCTCCTTGCAGGTTTTTAGTCCTGAACATGCAAATGAGGACTGTTTAACAGAAAGGCCCACCAGACTGCTGAGTTTTTACCTAGTGCATAAACTGATTCAAGTTTGTTCTGATCAGACTTTGGCCTCACGAGCCCTTGGCTGACATTTCTGTTTGAAACCTGACACCCTGCCAGAAAATTTCTTCGGTTTGAATGAAATGAAATGGGGAACTTAATTCCAATAACAGACGAACCCAGCAGGGCCCACAGTTGGTTCAGATTTTATTGTCCCATGAGAACTTGGCCTCCTAGGCCATGACTCTAGACCTCTACACGTTCACCTTGCATTCAGGATAGAATAACCAGAGGCTCACAGAGGGGACGTCTGGGTGGGATAAAGTCAAACCCCAGTTGCCTTTTTCCTTGGTTTCCTCAACTGTTCTTTGAGGTCCAATTAAATTGGTCTTGGGGATGAGACTAATTTAATGCCAGGGCATCTGCTGGTACCATTTCAGAAACGCAGGAAAGATGCCATCCTCACCACACTCACTCCAGAGTGAGCCTTCCAGGGAACTCCTTCTCTGTGAAAATTCTTTTTTTTTTTTTTTCATTTATTTTTATTAGTTGGAGGCTAATTACTTTACAGTATTGTAGTGGTTTTTGCCATATATTGACATGAATCAGCCATGGATATACATGTGTTCCCCATCCTGAACCCCCCACCCACTTCCCTCCCCATCCCATCCCTCTGGGTCATCCCAGTGCACCAGCCCTGAACACTACTCTCATGCATCCAACCTGGACTGGTGATCTGTTTCACACTTGATAATATACATGTTTCAATGCTATTCCCTCAGATAATCCTACCCTCGCCTTCTTTCACAGAATCCAAAAGTCTGTTCTGTACATCTGTGTCTCTTTTTCTGTCTTGCATATAGGGTTATCACTACTGTCATTCTAAATTCCATATATATGTGTTAGTATACTGTATTGGTGTTTATCTTTCTGGGTTACTTCACTCTGTATAATGGGCTCCAGTTTCATTCATCTCACTAGAACTGATTCAAATGTATTCTTTTTAATGACTGAGTAATATTCCATGGTGTATATGTACCATAGCTTTTTTATCCATTCATCTGCTGATGGGCTTAAGTCTGCAAGCATAAATGCTGGAGAGGGTGTGGAGAAAAGGGAACCTTCTTACACTGTTGGTGGGAATGCAAACTAGTACAGCCACTTTGGAGAACAGTGTGGAGATTCCTTAAAAAACTGGAAATAGAACTGCCATATGACCCAGCAATCCCACTCCTGGGCATACACACCGAGAACTGAAAGAGACATGTATACCCCAATGTTCACTGCAGCGCTGTTGATAATAGCCAAGATGTGGAAAATTCTGAGATTAAGACGCAGCCTTCATTAGAATCTTCTTTCAAAACGGAAGTGTAGCTGGGGAGAATATTAAGCTATTGTTATTGCATCAACCCTTCACTTGTTCGTTCATTTACTTACTCTCCACGTGTCTGTGAGGGCTCACCCAGCACCTGGCACTGTGCAGTGGATGGTGGTTAACAAGGCAGACACAGTCCTTGTGGTCCTTACACCCTACATCACCCGGTTAAGGGGGGAGAAAGACACTGGACAGAGTATGATGAATGTAACGGAGTCACCAGAAAGGGTCCTGAGGGACTCCAGGTTTGGACTCTGGGTTTGGCCTTGACTCTGCATGAGCTGGAACATCGCTCACTCTCTGTGAGCCTGTGTGGTCATGGGACGCCATCCTCAATGCTGCTCCCAATGACAATTTTAGCTTCAATAAGGCACCAGGGCATGCAGCCAACTCAGAGCTCTGGAGTAATTTATAAAAGTCTCATTACAGTATCCCTCTTGGGGTCCCTGCCACAGGATCATGCTGTAGGTGAGACCACATTATAACGATGGTTTTCTGCATATTTCACCCTGCAGTATGGAGAAGGAAATGGCAACCCACTCCAGTATTCTTGCCTGGGAAATCCCATGGACAGAGGAGCCTCGTGGGCTACAGTCCATGGAGTCACAAAGAGTCAGACACAATTGAGTGACTGAAAAACACAAAACAACCCTGAAATAAACCAAAATCCAAGTTGAAACAGAGAGAGGAAGGAGAGGGGAAGAAGGAGGGGAAGGGGAAGAGAGACAGGAGAGAGTAGAGATGCTGAGTAAACAGGGATACAGGAAAAAGAGAGAGACAGGCAGAGTGTGATCCTAGTGTTCTTGTTCTGGATGAATCTGATTCCAAACACCCTTCCCCTGTCAGAGAGGAAAGTTGAATATTTGACTCAGGGTACCTGGACTTCACCTACACTACCCATCATTCACCAGCTCTGACCTTGTCAAGTCGTTGAAATTTTGTTGCTTTAGTTTCCTCATTTATAAAAAGAGATTTAAATTACCACATCACATTCACTGGGTTATGTCACTTGAATGAGAATAAACAAGTCAATACCCATCTGCAGTGCTTTCAAAACATAAAAAACATGTTAACAAATACTAGTTGTCATTGTTACACATACACATTCAATACATGTATATGCAATGGATGTAAATGACAGAATCTATACTTTTGAGTTGGCTTAGGGTCAAAGGGTAGACTGAGTCTGTGAAATCTGGGTCTCCCAGAAAGAATGGATTCAGGCATCCTTCTCCACTTCCTCATTCTCTTCCAAGTGTATTTCCATGGTGCCCCTAACTTTTCAGAGCACTAACATATTAGTCATTTCACTGTCTCAGTAGGTTTGTTACTGAGTGACCAAAGGCACTCAAGTGACCCACCTCTTTTGTTCACAGACTTCCAAATGAATGTCACTTGACATGGCTGCATTGGTATCCATGTGAGGCTGGGTAGTGGGGAGGACTGAATACATTGTAGGCTGAGAGACCTTCATTCCACACGTCAAGTCCTCTTAGACCACTGAGCTCCTGATCTTGAGAGGAACGATAAAGTGCAGTGTGAGGGCATGACGTCAGACTTAATACGGGAATCACTCATGACAGCAAAGCTTGCCAAGTCAAGAACAAAGTTCTGTTAAGTTTATAAACGGTTTCCTCTAACACACCCTAAAAAGATGCTTAACCTCTGGCCTCTAGTGCCCAGGGTACCACTGTTCCTCCATGAAAGAGCAGCCTTCCTAGGAAGCTTCCCGAAAGCATGCATTTTCTGACATTTGCAAATGGCTCTTTGGGGACTGCTTCTCTACATCTAAATGTTCCAACTACAAAACAATGAATTTCAAAACCATGTGGAAATAAAACGTAACATCATCAACATCTTGGTCATCAAAAGGGCAGTGGCCTGGAGCTGGAGGAGCTGAATTAAAATGCCAGCCCTATCACTCATTAACCCAATCATTTTGCACAGTATTTTTTATCGTCTCTGAGTCTCAGTTTCCTCATCTGAAAAATGGATAAGATCTTCATCCTATAGGGTCATTTTGAGGATTCAATGAGACACTGCAGATGAAATGGTTGGCACAGCCCTTGATGCGTTATCAGGTGCTTCATCAGTGGTGGTTACATTCACTGTTTTGTGCATCCATGCATTTTAGGGAGGCATGATGAACATGGTGTATAACTTAGACTCTTTTTCTTCTTTTCTAACATGTGACTTCATCACTGAGACCTGTCCTAATCACCCTATTTTAAATTGCAAACCTGTATCACAGCCTCCCTTTCCCACATACCTCCAACCACTCCCTTTCCTTCTTCACTACCCCGGTTTTTAGAGTACCAACACTCTCTTTTTAAACAGTTTTATTGAAGTATAGTTGGCTTATAATGTGTTAGTTTCTACTGTACAGCAAAGTGATTCAGTTATACATTATCTGTCTATCTATCCTTTTCCATTTTCTTCTTCAGTTTTTATCCCAGAATATTAAATATAGTTTCCTCTGCTGTTCAGTAGGACTTTGTTGTCTATTCATCCTACGTGTAATAGTTTTCATCTGCGGGTCCAAAATCACCTATCCTTACTTCCCCTACTCAGCAACCACAGTCTGATCTCTGTGTCTGTGAGTCTGTTTCTGAATAACTTCATTTGTGTCTTACTTTAGGTTCCACATATAAGTGATATCTTATGATATTTCTCTTTCTCTTTCTTACTTACTTAGTCTGATAATCTCTGTGTCTAACCGTGTTACTGCAAGTGGCATTATATCATTCTTTTTTAGGTTAAGTAATATTCCATTATATCTATCTATGTCTGTATCACGTCTTCTCTATCCATTCATTTCTCAGTGGACATTTAGGCTGTTTCCATGTCTTAGACATTGTGAGTAGTGCTGCCATGAAAATAGGGTTGCATTTTTTTTTTTTTTTTGAATTACAGTTTTGTCCAGATACATGGCCAGGAATGAAATTGTTGGATCTTATGGTAACTATATTTTTATTTTTTTAAGGAACTTGGATACTGTTTTCCATGGTGGCTGCACCAATTTACGTTCCCAGCAACAGTGTAAAAGAGTTTGCTTTTCTCTGTACCCTCTCTAGCACTTGTTATTTAAAGCACTATTACTTTTCTTGGTGATTAGATTTATTATTTATGGTTTGTCTCCTCCTGACAGAAACTAAGTCCCATAAGAACAAAGAGCTTTGTCTGTAATACGATCATTCCTTGGTATCCCCAGATGGTTGCTTCCAGGAGTCCCTTGGATACCAAGACTGGTGGATGCTAAGTCCCTTATATTGAATGGCATAGTACAATGAATACACGGTTGGCCCTCTGTGTCGCCTGATGAGAAGCTCGCAGGTATGGAGTGCTAACTGTGTATTCTTTGCAGCTGGAAAACATGGCACATAGTGGGGCTCAATAAATCTTTGTGGACTGAACTAAAGCCCTGGAATCATTAGTTAGACCTGGTTCCAGTGCTGGTCTTGGCTTGTACTGGTGTTTGTGACCTTTAGCAAATTATTCTCGGTCTCAGTTTCCATTTGTGTAAGATAATGACAATGATTACAATCCCTCAGAATCAAAACAATTAAATGAAATTATATCTATAAAGCACTTGGCATAGCATCTGGGTCGTAGAAGCTTTTTTTAAAAAAAATTTATTTTTAAGTGAAGGATAATTGCCTTACAGTATTGTGTTGATTTCTGCCATACCTCAGCATGAATCAGCCATCGGTAGACATAGGTACCCTCCGTTTTGAACTTCCCTCCCACTTCTCACCCTATCCTACCCCCTAGGTTGTCACAGAGCATCGATTTGCGCTCCCTGAGCCATACAGCAAATTCCCACTGGCTGTCTAATTTACATACGGTAGTGTATAGAACTTTTAAGTAAATGAAATCTACTAAAATGAAAATCTGAAGAGTTCTTGATACCCATGCTAGTGCAGACAAACAAGGGGTCATCCAAAGTCATTCCCCAAAATACTCACCCTGGTCTTATTCTGAAACTCACTTCCCCAATAGTGCGTAACCAGACAATGATGTGAATCCTGCCTCCTCTATGTGACCCTCTCAGGGCCAACTGCCCCTAAACCCCAGACAGCATGATGGCCAATGGGGAAATTTGGAAATCCTCACAGGGATTTGGCCCCACAATGTGTATGGTTTGACTGGCGCTGAGATCAAAACAGTGCTGTCCCTTGAATCTGTCATTAGCAAAGAATAGACTTCCTATGGGCCTATTGTGTGAGGGGAGCCAAAATCACAGTTTCTGTTCTCAAGGAGCTTTTGACCCAAAACCTTCTCAAGAGAAGACCAAGGAGCACGTGCCAATCATCATCAGCAAATGTGTGTGCATGTGTGTGGACTGCTTCAGTGAAGGTTGGGAATATGCAAGAAGCTATGGGTTTCCAGCTCACTCTAGTGGGCAAAGCCACCCTGCCATTATTTCCTAGAAGCCCTCCCTTCAGTGTGAAAAGTAAGGCTGAGCGACATAATGGACAAAAATGAGGCTGGCAGTCCAGAGGATTGAGTTCAGGTTTCAACTCTGCTGTGTGTCTATGGGCAAGATACTGAGCCTCTCTGAAGATAATTATTAAGACAGCTGATGTTTGTTGCATGACCTCTGTGAGCCAGTGACTCCATATGTATCAGTCACTTGTCCAGTCCTATGTTCAGCCCTTTGTTTTACTCATTGTGTTGAGTACAGCCTCGCACCAGGCACCATGGATGTAGCCTTGAACAAGATAGTTCAACCCCGTATCTCACTGAACTTAAATACTGGTGGTGGAGACCGAGAGTGAGTGATCCATTACACATGTTTTTAATCATTGTTAATGATTTATTCACCTATTCAAAAACCATGTGTTCAGTCTCACACTACTCAGTTGGTGAATTGTGGTCAGTGTTTCAAAGGAGAAGTTTCCCGTGCTCTTTGTGAGGGTATACCCTGGGTGGGTGGGTGCCTGGACTGGTCGGAAAGCTCAGCCCTGACTTCCAAGGAAAAATGGCTTTTGAACCCCAACACTGAAGAATGAGTGAGAGTTAACTGTGTAGTCCCATTTTGCAGATGAAGAAACTGAGGCTCAGAAAGGTCACATAACTTGACCATAGAACACATTAGTTATCTGATGGACCCAGGATTTGAACCCCAGTTTTTCTAACTCTGAAATGAGTGGTTTATCAGGTTAGTGTTTTTTTTTAGACTGGGATATAGATCAAAATTTCTACTAAGAGTTCTATTAGAATGTATGTGCTAGGTTCCACCGAGAGATTCTGATTCAGTTGGTCCAGGTAGAGCAAAGGCACAGTTCAGTTCAGTCGCTCAGTCGTGTCTAACTCTTTGCAAACCCACGAACTGCAGCACGCCAGGCCTCCCTGTCCATCACCAACTCCCAGAGTCTACCCAAACTCATGTCCATTGAGTCGGTGATGCCATCCAACCATCTCATCCTCTGTCATCCAAGGAGGGGCAAAAGTAAGTTTGAAAGAGCGTCCCAGTTGATTTGGATGCATGACTCAAATCATCACTATTTAGTATTTCTGCCACAGTTCCCCAGAGTTCAGTGACAGCAAGACATCACGGAAGGAAAGGCAGATGTGTGTCAGGTCCCTGCTGCACCACTAAGTTCCTGCTTCATCTGTGATGACGTCAGTACTCCAGCCCTCATGCACATGAGAGTCACCTGGAAAGCTTTCAGAATCTCTCCCACGCCCCACCCAGAATCTCTGGGGAAAGGACCTGGACAGAAGTATTTACTAGATGTTTCCTTGTGCTTTAGCACTCGATGACCTCAAAGATACCTTCTGACTTGGAAATCCTCTGCATGCATGACTCCCACCCCCACCACTGCTTCCTGATGACTGAGGGGGACATTACGGAGCGTGCACCTAAGTGAGGGGGTGTGTGTGTGGATGATGCCTTGCCAAAACCTGCTGCTCCACTCTAGCACTGGCTTTGTGAAAACAGTAACTTTTTTTTTTTCCTGACTGATTTATGTGATGGTTGGAAAGCAGCCCCCAGAACAGGCTGTTCCTCCCCTCGGTACTATTAACATAAATATGTGCGCTGGGCCTTCGACTCCAGCTTCTCTCTGGGTGAACGAGGCTTAAAGGGGCCCGTGAAAGCCTAAGAGAAGCCAGAGGAGAGGAAGTGTCATTAGAGGCCCAAGAATGAAAAGGGGAAAAGGACAGGACGTTGCTAAGAGACAATGTCAAGCTGGGCCATGGGATTAACAGCCGGTATCAAAGCAAGTCCTTCTTAATGGTGTTTCTCCAGTAGGGCCTTTTCCCCACGCTGGCGGAGGGTGAGATTATCAAAGCAATTCCATTCCAAATCAGGCGTAAAAGACCCCTTTCTTTCTTTATAGGACCAAAATATTAGGTGAAAATTCAGTGATTTAGGTATCTGTATCTTCCAGTTTGGGGAAGAGCGGAACCGGACTCTTTATTGTGGAACTACTCAGACCCTCTAACCTGTGAATGAGCGCTGAGAAAAGCTGAGAGGTAGATGTCTCTTGCAGCCCACACTGAAATTATTTGCCAGTATGTATTTAGATGGCATGAATGCTCTCTAAGAGACGTTTGAGAAACCCTGAGAAATAGTTAGAAGAAAAAACCAACTCTGGTGATAGCTAATGCTGCTGTACTAATTGTTTCACATGAATTACTTCTTTTAATCTAAGCAACAACACTCTGGGTTAAGTACTCCTGCGTCCCTCTTTGCACAGGTGGAAAAATTAAGGGATTGAGAGGTTAAGTACTTGCCCAAAATGACCTGGCTAATGGGGAATGGAAGGAACTTGGGTTCTGGAGTTAAAAATGATTCAAATCCTGGTTCTGCCATTTGCTGGATGGACATTTTTGGACAAGTTACTTGATCTCTCTGAGCTTTGATTTCCTTATGTGCAAGTTAGAATAAAATGTACCTTGTAGAGTTATGCTGATTGGAGATAACATATATAAAGCACACAGCTAGTGTCCCATAAATGGCTATACATATCATCACCATCTTATATTTAATGTTCAAAAACGGAGTTTGTCTACAATGAGGTACCACCTCACACCAGTCAATGTGCCCATCATCAAAAAGTCTGCAAGTAACAATTGCCGGAGAGAGTGTAGAGAAAAGGGAACCCTCCTACACTATTGGTGTGAATGTAAAGCGGAGCAGTCACTGTTGAGAACAGTATGGAGGTTCCTTAAAAAACTAAAAATAGAGCTACTGTACAATCCTGTAGTCCCACTCCAGGCCATGTACCCAGAGAAAACTTTTAATTTTTAAAAATACATTTACCTCAATGTTCACTGCAATGCTCTTCAAAGTAGCCAAGACATGACAGCAACCTAATGTCCATTGACAGAGACATGAATAAAGAAGATGTGAGATATATATACATATGGAATATTATTTAGCCATGATAAAGAATGAGTTTAATGTCATTTGCAGCAACAGGTATGGACCTCAAGATTATCATACACCAAATGAAATAAGTGAGAAAGAAAAAGACAAATATCATAGATATCACTAATATGCACAATCTAACTATGACACAAATGTATTTATGAAGCAGAAACATACTCACCAACATAGAAAACAAACTTATTACTGGGGGGGGGGGGAGGGGGGGGCGGGAAGAGGGTGGGGAAGGGATAAATTAGGATTTAGGGATTAGCACATGCAAACTACTATATATAAAAAAGGTAAACAAGGTCCCACTCAATATCCTGTGATAAACCATAATGGAAAAGAATATGAAAAAGGATATATAGTTATACGTATAACTGCTTCAGGGCTTCCCTGGTGGCTCAGATGGTAAAGAATCTGCCTGCAATGTGGGAGACCTGGGTTCAACCCCTGTGTTGGGAACATCCCCTGGAGGAGGGCATGGTAGCCCACTCCAGTATTCTTGCCTGGAGAATCCTAATGGACAGAGGAACCTGGCAGGGTACAGTCCATGAGGTTACAAAGAGTCATACATGACTGACTAAGCACACACATAACTGGTTCACTTTGCTGTACATTAGAAATTAACGCAACATTGTAAATCAACTATACTTCAGTTTTTTTTTTAAAGGAGTCTGTAAGTGGAGTCTGGAAAAAAAAAAAAAGTGCATTTTAGTTGAATCAAAGGAAGTAGGCAGTAGGACCTGACCTGTGACAGTGTGGATAAGTGATAAAGGTCTCCAAAGAAATGTGAAATACTCCTACTCTTCTTCAGGCTGAACTTGCTACAGAGCATCCTCCAGTTTATAAGAGGGGAAGGTGGCAAGTTTCAGGGACTTGTGAAGTGTGGCTCTTCTAGAAAGCAGATGGAGCAAGATCACTTCTGACCTGGAGGAGCTTCTGGAGTCAGATACCTAGGCCCCAGGCCTAGGAGATAAGATCCCACATGCCTGTTGGACAAAAAATCAAAACATAAAATAGAAATAATATTGTAATAAATTCAATAAGGACTTTAAAAATGATCCACATCAAAAAAAAAAAAAAAAATCACTGTAATAAAGCATGTCCTGATCTTAGTTCTGCCTTTTTCTAGCTGTGGAATCAGAACAGTATTCTTAAATTTTCTGAATTTCAGTTTCTTTATCTCTTATTTAGGAATTCTGACAGTACCCCTTATAAGCGGTTACTAGGAGTGTTAAGTAAGAAAACTCATATCAAGTACTAGTGAAAGGTTAGTTTGTAGTAAAAGCTTAGTTAACAGTAGTTGGCATTATCATTATTTTGTCCCAATTCAGCTTACCTATTATCTGCATGACTGTGGACACGTAACTAGGCCTCCGTGAGCCTCATTTCCCTCACTGGTGGTTCAGGAATAATCCCATCTACTCATGGTGCTGTTGTAAATATTAAATGAGGGACTATTACCTGTGAAATGCCTAGTACCATGCCTGACCTACCTTAAATAGTTCATGAATGCTGGCTAATGTCATTTGCAAGACTGATGGGTCTTCTTTGTATTTGGATCTTTTACGTCATTTATTCATGCAGAAACACATATCGGAATACCCGGTGCAAAGGCACTTGATGTAAATGCTTCTTCATGCATTTGGCTGCTATTAAAAGGCAGTGCTAAAAACAAACAAACAAACAAACAACAAAAAAAGGCAGTGCTATGCAGGTGTGAATGATGTCACCTCTTTCTCTTCTGAAGGAGGGCATCCCACCATGAAGTAGAGTTGGGAGGCAGGCCGTGGGAAGCAGTAACGGCCCTCCAGTAAGGGCCACAGTCCATCTACTTAAGGGGTGATGTCAGGGCAAACAACCTTTGCCATCATCTTCTATAGGTTTCAGTCACTCTCTGGTGGCTGCTCTCTGCCACCATACACCGTGATGGCTTCTGAGGATGGGGTGATAAACTCACAGATGTGATCTCTGCTCTCAAGGAGGTAACAGATAAGAGAAAGGAATCCCATTTCTTGGGGTGACAGACTTGAAGTGAGGAAGTAATTCAGCAAAGGCCCATAGTAGTGAGGCGGCAAGCTAAAAGAACTGAAACAAAGGAAGTGTGGCTGAAACATCAAAGGAGAGAGGGACATGGAGAGACATGAGTTTAGAGGCGGCAGTCTGGGTCTGCCATGAAAGGCCTCCAAAGCCATGGTAAGGACATGTTAAGGACACTGGGAGCCCACTGAAATGTTTTGAGCCAGAGGTGACATGATCAGACTTGGGATTTAGAAGGATTACTATGGCTTCACAGTAGCTGAAAAAGTGTGTGTGTGGAGTCAGGTATGGGAGGAACACTTAATTTTTTATGCCTAATGCCAGAGTAATTGCTTCATCTTCTTGGGGTGGACCCTAGGCAGCAGGAGAGATAGGGGAGCAGGGGTGTGATGTCAACGTGGTCATCCTTCACTGGACATCTTGATGTATAGGACGTGATGCTGATAAAAAGATGGTGCTCATGACTTCTGTGGTTGGCAGTGTTCTGAGATGGCCACAAATAGTCCCTGCCTCCCACTCTTTACACCCTGTGCAGTCCCCTCCTCTGGGGTGTGGGCTAGGTCTGGTGATTTCCTACAAACAAGTAGAACACAGCAGAAGTAGTGGGATGTTGCTGCCCTGACTGAGTGGCAAAAGACCATGACTTCGTTATGCTGTGGCTCTCCCCCTTGTTTGCACTGATGTGGCTTTCTATGTGAGCCTGTGTGTAGGAGTAGAACTGAGGGCTGTCTGCAGTGCTCAACCCGTGACGCCTGTAAGTGTCTATCTGACCACCCACAGGACCCACAGCCTGCCAACAACCAGACAGTGAGCTTGGAAGCAGATCCAGGCTAGCTGGGAGCACTGTGGCTCCCACCAGCACCTTGACCATGGCCTGTGAGAGAACCTAAAATAGAAGACCCTTTAAAGCTGTGCCTGGCGTTCTGACTCTCAGAAACCATGAGATGAGAAATATGTCTTGTTTAAGCCGCTTGGTCTGGGGCTTATTTGTTACACAGCAACATAGAGTGAGACAATGATATATGATGTCACGGAAGGCAAAAGAGGACATGACACTGAGAAGGGGGAATGACAAGCGTTGTCAAATAACCAAGGATGATAAGTAAAGAGAAAAGATTGAATCTGACAAGACAGCAATGAGAGGATACTGGGGTGCAGTAGCAAGGGTAGATATCAAGAGTTTTATGGCATCCATATAGCTCCTATACGATGCGACCAAATTTAAACTCCAGTTACTTCTGCAGGCAGGAAGTATGACCTTTTGAGGATGAATAATGCAATCTGTTTTTGCTTTCTATTTCTCATTCAAATTTGGGTCCCAATCTTATAATACTGTGCTTCTGAAAACTCTCCTAAAGGCATCTATTAATGAATTCAGCATCTGGCTTTGCAGTACTGATCCAAATTCTTCCTTCCCTTTTTCTGGATTCTGCTCCCACTGATGCACTCTCTGTGCCCTCAAAATGTGTCTTATCTACACACTGCCTATTGTCTTTGGAGCAGACTTGGGAACAAAATGAAAAACTGTACACACAAGCCCTGGGCGTGTGAGGTCAGAGTCTGAGTGAAGTCGAGTTCAAATTCTTCCCTTGCTGGAGTTTCTTACCTATAAAAAACTCACAGACTGCCACATGACACTCTGTGTCCTTGCCATCCCTCCAGCTTAAATGGTTTCCCTGCAGAGCAGAGCAGGAGAAGCAATCAAAGAGTTTTGGAGTCTCTGAATTGCTATGTGACTTTGAGGAAATGGTTTAATCTTTCTGAGACTCAGTTTCCTCTACTGCAAAATGGGGGTGGTAGTACTTCTTTCTTTGGGGTTTTCTTTGAGGAAGATGAAAAGAGTTGGTGTAAATAGGGCACTAAGCAAGGACTTGGCACAAACTCTTGCTGATGTGAGGAGCAGCTAACTTTCACAAGTTTTCTCACCTGCATGGCAAACCCAAAACCACTCTAGAGGCTGCCAGGCCAGCTGCCTGAGATGTGTCAGAAACAGCCTGGGGAGGCAATTTGCTTTCAAAGAGAAATAGGTATAGGGAATGAAAACAAGACAGCCAGCAGCGGGCCCAGCCCTGAGCCAGGACGACTTGGCACTTGGCAGCCTTGACGGCTAGAGGTACACCGCCCAGAGAGTACGTTTCTGCAGGAGCTCACAAGCTCAGGATTGTCCTGAAACCCCACGCTGATCAGGAAGATCTAGTGGTGTTGCCCCTTGGCACCTGTCCCTGCCTATTACAAACCCAGAGTTGCCTGAAATTACCTCGCTCTGATTTTTTTCATGCCACTGAGGCCTGTTCCTCCTCCTGTCGGTAGAGTTGGTTTTCTCTCATTCTGTCTTGAAGAGGGTGGAACAAATGCAGGGACTGCCCAAGAAAAGTAGGCAGGACACTAGCCACCTGTGGCCAGTATTTAATCAGCCTCAAACTTAGAACACAGCTTCGTGTCGGCTGCTAGCATGTGGGTTACAATACGAGAGTCTTCGCCATGATACTTACTACTGGGTTTTCTTTCTGGAAGACAGTTTCTGGGTTTTTGGCACACAGATCCTGACCTAGCTTTGGATATTGGTGGCCTGGCTCCATTTCACTGTTCATCCTTAAGGTAAATCATCACCTTCTTGGAAAGACCCACTCTATGTTGAAGGGATGATTATTATCATCCCCATCTTACAGATGAGGAAACTGAGGCTCAAACAAATCAGAATTTCTCTAGGTCAGAGAACTAGTTAGTGCCAGAATGAGAATCAAAATCAGGGAATATGAGTGTGCTGGTCAGTATAGTAGCCAGAAGTCACATGTGGCTACTGAGCCCTTGGGTTGTGGCTTGTTCAAACTAACATGTACTTATTTAAGTGTAAAATGTATACTGGATTTTGAAGGCTGAGTACAAAAAAAAATATCAAAATATCGTTAGTAATTTTCATCCTGATTATATGCTGAGATGAAAATTTTTGATATGTTGAGTTAAATAAAATAGAATATTAAGATTAATTTCATCCATTTCTTTTTATTTCTTAAAAGGTGGCTACTAAAGATTTAAATTATATATGAAACTCAAGCTGTATTTCCATTGGTCTGCCTCAGTCTATACTTTTTTATTGAAATACAGTTGATTTACAACATTGTGTGAGTTTAGGTCTGTACTTTTAATCATCTCATGTAGTAAGACCTCAAATATTGGTAGATGTTATATAACGTCACTATTAATGCTAATAATAACAATAAAATCCAGACAGTCATTCAATTTAAAATCCCCTCTTCTTTTTTCTAAAGTTTGTTTAAAAAAAGCAGTTGCCCTTGAATTAACCCACATACATTAGGTGCCTACTATGTGCAGAGCACTGTGCAAGGTGCTTCTTGATGCAGTCAGTAGTGGTAGTGTTAGTTGCTCAGTCGTGTTCAATTCTTTGTAACTTCACAGACTGTAGCTCACCAGGCTCCTCTGTCCATGGAATTCTCCAGGCAAGAACACTGGAGTGGATTGCCATTCCCTTCTCCAGAGGATCTTCCCAACCCAGGGATTGAACCTAGGTCTCCTGCATTGCAGGTGGATTCTTTACCAATTGAGCAACAGGGAAGTCCATGATACAATCAGAGCCTGCATCAGTCAGGAAGTGACAGGAACCAAGCCTGAACTACCAAAGGAATTAGAGAGGGTGATTAGCTCAAAGTATCCTGGGTAGCTCACAGATTTGAAGAGATAACCGAATGAACAATGGGATCCACATCTACTCTTTCCCTATCTCAGTTCTACCTCTTTCTGAATATTGGCTCCTTTTCCTCCATTAGCTTCCTCCCATGGCTAGAGGCAGATTTGTTGGCACCTTCCAGACTCACTTTTCCCCATTTTTATTACCAGAGTCAAAGGGTTGCCTCTGTATCAACTCCAAACAGGACTCTCATTGGCTTAAATTGATCACGTGTGGATCTCTCAGGCCAATGACGAGTGATTGGCCCAGCTAGATCACAGTGTCCATCCATGTCCACAGATAGGCGAGATAAACTGATTGGCAACCCTTATTAGAAGCAAAAGTTGGAAAAGGAATTTTTCTGAAAGTAAAGGATGATTCTTCTTTGATGAAGGGAGGTGTGCTGAGCAGACAGATAAACGCATAATGCCTTTCTAGGTGCCATTGTCTTCTCTGTGGAAATGCATTTGAGAACTGATAAAAATCTCTAGAAAAAATGAAGATTGAAGAAACTGGTATTGAAGGTCCAAGATATTAGAGAAATTTTACAAAAAACTAGAAAAAGGAATAGATGTCTTTTGTGTGTGATATAAGGGGAACATATATAAACCGATTCAAACACATATGTCCCTTTAAAAGTGCCTGCTGTTGTTAGTTACCACCATCTACGTTCTAGACATAGCCCTGAGTGCAGCAGTACTGGACTAATGAATGAACTCCACCTCTCATCACTGTCAGAATGTTTCTGCTTATTTGTTAAGTACTAACAGTGCAGAACGTAGAATTAAAAACAGTTCTGGTCTACTAGACAAACAATCTCATTTAGGTAATATTTTCTGTTGAACAGCATGCCCTTGAAAAATCCACTTGTGCTCAAATGTCTTCCTTTTTCTTAGAAAAGAGACTCAGTTCACACACACACACACACACACACACACACACACACACACACACACACACACACACACAGTGCTTCCTCTTCATTAGGGGTTCCACCCCTTCCCCCGTTTTAAGCTTTATGTTATAAAGCTGTCAGCTTATTGTCATCTTATACCACAACCTCCAGCATCTGAGAGCAAAGCCTTCCTTTGCCACTTAATCATGGAAGTCACGTTTGGACACATTTCATTAAAATTGAGAAAATTGGGCTTCAGGACTGAAAACATAATTAAAGTTGAATATGTAGACACTGAAGAGATCTTGGAGTAAATTATAAGGCAATCTATCCATGCCTGAGAACCCTATGGATAACTTGAAACATTTACATATCATCTCTATTAACTTCATAAAAAGATATTTCTAAAAGTATATGCTCACATTCATTTTTCACTCTTTTCTTTACCTTTGGAAAGATGTAGTAGGAGTTTCCTCTCTTGCTTTCTTTGTGACTACTCGATTTCACAAAGACAAAGAGGTGAAATTCTAACTTTTCAGCTCCATGGTGGGGTCTTGTCTAAACTACAGAGGAGGAAAGAGCAGTTCTTTGCTATGCATGCCTGAAGCATTATGAAAATAAGAGTCAGATTTCTTGGCTGGGAAGACCATGTTTGGGGGAAAAAGGCTAGGGAAGGGGTTGTCTTAGAAGGCAGCTCAGGCCTGGCATGTATTCTTTGTCATCGTCATATTCTTAGGAAACCTCTGAGCTTATATTTCCACTACCTCACCCTCACTGTACCATGGAGGCCAAAGATACGTGGGCATAAAGACAGCTCTTATATAAATGTTTAAATAAGTTCCCTTTAGAGGTGTGGTTTGGTTAGACAAAACTTAGTTTTGTCTGGACCAGTCCTCATTACACTGTTTTTCTGATTTGGAGCAAATTGATGCTTTACACAAATCATGAAAAATTAGTTCTTTAATGTATGTATCCTCTTTGGAATGAAGATCACTGGAAACACTTTAAAAAGTGAAGCATGAGGGTTGGGGGGCACGTCTTCCTCCCTGGATGCTTTCATGTTTAATTGAATCTGTAAATTAAAGATTTTTCCCCTTCTCATTTTAAATCCCAGCGAACTAGTGTCTTGTCTTTCTGGCACAAGAGAGAAATCTACAAGTCTAGCTTTGCAGGTAATGGTGACTCATTGTTGTAACCAAATGGGAGGGAAGAAAGCAGACACCAAAAAGCTCTCCTCCTTACTGCAGAACACAGAATGCCACTTCTGGAACAGTAAGTAATTTCTAGTTAAATACTGCCAGGTTTATCTTAAGGGGACCATTACATGGTTTTGCTTTTGTTCATTTCTAATGTTTATATCTGAGGTTATTTCCGAACATATAAAAAGAATGAAGTTGAGCATCCACACAAATAGCTTTGTGTGGATGGTTTGTAATGTAATGATTTGCCTGTGTAAAATGATGGCTTTGATCTCATTGGTCATGAGATTTCAACACCTGCATCATAACATTTCTTGAACTGCTCGGTTTAATTTTAGGCACTGAAAGGAACCAGAGCTTTTGGCAATAAAACTCCCAGATACACTTTCTGTTCTAATTCAGATGTTTTTCCTACTTTATGAGATGTAAGGATGTTTTCTTCTCCTAAGATGTGCCCCAGACTTTGCCATGATGCTTTGGTTATCTGAAAAACAACTTGAATGTCTTTTTCCAGAACTGAAAGAAGAAATAATTTGGTATTAAATGTTGGAGGCTTTTCTCCATCATGCCCTGAGCCAAGAGAGAATCAGAGTTATCAGGAACTTCCTAAGTACAGATCAGGCAGTTCGGGACTCAGAGGATCCCATCACATACCCACTCATGGCCTTTGCACATGCTGTTCCCTATACCTCTAATTCACTCCTTCTCACTCTTCTTTCTCTGGGCCTCTCCTCTTCATCATTTCCCAGTTTAATGCAACTTCACCTGATGCTTCCTGGCTAATTTTAGTTCCTGTGGCATTCTCTGACTTTTCTTGTGAAGAATTATAATTCATTAATCAGGTAAATCTTCACTGAGACAGGTACGGTTAGGTAAGAGTAGCTACAAGGCTTTCCCAGGTGGCACTAGTGGTGAAGAGCTCACCTTCCAATGCAGGAGACCTAGGAGACGTGGGTTCGATCCCTGATTCAGGAAGATCCCCTGGAAGAGGGCATGGCAACTGACTCCAGGATTCTTGCCTGGAGAATCCCATGGGCAATGGAGCCTGGCGGGCTATAGTCCATGGGGTTGTAAAGAGTCAGACACGACTGAAGTGACTTAGCACACACAGGGCCTAGTACTGTTTCTGATAGATAGCAGCTACCTATATATAGCTTGGTGAAGGAATCAACTCCTCTAGTGATATCCCATTTAATTCTAAGACAGAGGGTTCCAGGCTTAGAAATAACTGAAAAATAGGTCCAAAATTGAGTCCACACACAAGTTAGAAGTCCAGTTGTCCAGCTGTGCATCAAGACAGGGTTATAGGTGCTCTCGTGATTACAAAACTTCCAACATACAACCTAGGCTTTGATAAACTCTACCAAGAATATCATCTCTGTTCAACATTGCTTCCAATGAGTTCTAAACACTCTCAATATATGGTGCCTATGGTAACTAGCCTTCAGAATGGCCCCAGTAATCCTCACCTCCTGTGCTTCACTCTTTTCTGGTATTTGTCTCCCACATTGAATCTGGTTTGCCTATGAACTTCTGGGCTAGAGTGTGAGTCTGAGGCTAGCTCCTAAAAGGCATTATAACTCCTTCCCTAATCTTTGGGCAACTTGCCTTGGCCAAATCCAGCCACTATGGTAGAGGATGCACATGCCAATGGGGGAGGGACTGTGAAGAGGGATGGGGAGACCATTGCTAGCATCCTCTGTAGCCACATGGATATCTGAGAAGTGGATCACCCATTCCCAGAATTACTTATGAACACTTTGTTCATGGCTTCACTGACACAAGCAGAAGGTGAAATACAATAGCGATGATTTCAAATGTTTCCTACTTTGTTAACATCCTCTTCAAAAGACAGAGAAACAAGGAAGTTATTTTTTCCCTTAATTTATGTTTACTTTTTATTTTATTGGACTTGTCATTTTATATTAGAGTACAGCAGATCAACAATGTTGTGGTAGTTTCAGGTGGACAGAAAAGGGATTCAGCCATACATATGAATATATCCATTCTCCCCCAAACCCCCTTTCATCCAGGCTGCCACATGACATTAAGCAAAGTTCCCTATGCTATACAGTAGATCCTTATTGGTTATCCATTTTAAATATAATAGTGTGTACATGTCCATCCCAAGCTCCCTAACTGTCCCTTCCTCCCATCCATCCTCTGGCAACCATAATTTTGTTCTCTTAAGTCTGTAAGAAAGTTATTTTCATTCATCAATGTTAGTGGAAAACTTCATACTTTGAATACTCATTGTAAGTGGAAGTAATACAGTAAATCCCTTATTCCCTCTCTGTTCAACTAAAATCAACTTCTTGGATTAATTGACAGGTTCAAAAACCCCAATCCAATTAACATAGCCCATCTTTATATTTTTCACAATTATTTTCTAGTGCTTAGAATACTTCTGCTAAAAGTGGCCATATAAATCCTTCACTTGGCATGTCAGCTCTAAAATTTTCCTTCAAGATACATTTCTATTTTACCAAACTTCAATACCTGATGTGTAGTTTATACACAGCCATGGACAGATGAATAAACTTTACCTTCATAGAAGACAACACAAAGAACATTATTCCACTGGAAATGGAAATGGTGGAAGGTGGATTACATCTACTCTTGTCATGAAAAATACTTGGTGTCTTGTTGCTGCCTTACACCATGCACATTTTATCCCATTTTGTATCACTAAACACTTCCATCCTCTTTTTCACTTTCATTCTTTACATCAAGGGATCTTTTCTTCTTGCTGTTAAGGCTTGCTTTGGCAGGGAACATCTGATTCTTTGTTAAGGATGTCGTGGCCATCTGGTCCCTTTTAGACCCGTATTATACTGCAAGCTTTAGGGTCAGAAGTCATTTGATATTTTAATAGTTTTATTTTTCTTTTCTTATAAAAGGAATACATGCTGTTTGTAAAGATAAATAATAAAGGATATAAAAATATACAAAGCAGAAAAAAATCATTTAATCTTTTATTGTTGCAAGTTTTAGTCCATATCTTTTAAAGCTTTCTTTTTTTCACTTTTTTGAGGAAGTATGCACATATGATGTATGTATGTTTAAGGGCTTCCTAGGTAGTGGTGGTTGTTGTCCAGTTGCCCAGTCATGTCTGACTTTTTGCGACCCCATGGACTGCAGCACACCAGGCTTCCCTGTCCCTTACCATCTCCCAAAGTTTGCCCAAGTTCATGTCCATTGTATCAGTGATGCCATCTAGCAATCTCATCCTTTGATGCCCTCTTCTCCTTCTGCCCTCAATCATTCCCAGCATCAGAGACTTTTCCAATGAGTCAGCTGTTTGCATCAGGTGACCAAAATATTGGAGCTTCAGCTTCAGCATCAGTCTTTCCAATGAGTATTCAGGGTTGATTTCCCTTAAGATTGACTGGTGTGATCTCCTTATGGTCCAAGGGATTCTCATGAGTCTTCTCCAGCACCACAGTTTGAAGGCATCAATTCTTTGGCTCTCTGCCTTCTTTAGGTCCAGCTCTCAACAACCGTACATGACCACTGGGAAGATCATGGCCTTGACTATACGGACCTTTATCGGCAGCATGATGTCTCTGCTTCTCAGATGAAGGTAGTGATAAAGAGCCCATCTGTCAGTACAGGAGACATCAAAGACATGGATTTCATCCCTGGATCCAGAAGATTCCCTTGAGGAGGGCATGGAAATCCAATCCATTATTCTTGCCTAGAGAATCCCATGGACAGAGAAGTCATAAGGTCACAAAGAGTCAGATGTGACCGAGGTGACTTAGCACACACATGTATGTGTAAAGAAAATGTTTTATACAAATGGAATAATTTAATAAACAGTATCATGTAACTTAAAAATCTGAGTAACATAATGTTGACATATTTAAATAATCAATGCTTCACTTCAGTCGTGTCCAATTCCTTGCAGCCCCATGGGCTGTAGCCCGCCAGGCTCCTCTGTCCATGGGATTCTCCAGGCAAGAATACTGGAGCTGGTTGCCATTTCCTACTCCAAGGGATCTTCCTGACCCAGGATAGAACCCAGGTCTCTTGTGTCTCCTGAATTGGCAGGAGAGATCTTTACCACTAGGGCCACCTGGGAAGCCCCATTTAGGTGACAGCAATGACTTCTATATATGGAGTTATTTAGGTGCCAGAATCTACACTAAGCACTTTTCACTGATTACCTAACAGAATTCTTGGAACAGTATTGTGTGACAAGTGCTATTAATATGCCCGCTTTATAATGGGAATCCTGACTTAGTGGAGGTAAATGACCTGCCTGATGCCACACAGCTAAGAGGAGATGAGCTCAGATTCAGTCTCCACAGTCAGGCTTTAGAGTCTAAACTCTTAACTGCTGCCCCTGTCCATGTTTTCATATCCAACTCTCGTTCTTTTTTTTCTTGTTCCAAGTAACAATTTTATTTTAGTCTATAGCATGTTTTTGCATACATTTTAGTGGTTTTTTACAGTGGTGCTTTTGAGCAGACATTAAATAAATCCACAAAAGTTAATATATTTCAAGTAAAATATGCATAATAAAACAAGAGGCATCCAGATGGTCAGAATCACGCTGAAGGACCTTGCCTTTAGATCAGGTGCCGATATTGCCTGTTTTCTAGTGATGGGTTAGATCACTGGAATTGTTGGTTTGACAATACACTGAATTCAGTTCATTGTAATGTTGTACTGATAAAGCTTTAAATGAGGGTTAATTTTGTGAGTGTGTGTTTGGACGTCTCTGGTAAATTGTATGGGAATGAAGAACAGAAGAACCAGCTCTCATTCTTCGTAACGTGCACGGTACCATTCTCTTCATGGCTTTGTCACTTCTCTGCACTGCCTCTCTGTCCTAGAGCTTATCTGATTTCCCCTTCTTCTCCTGGGTGCCCCCTCGAATGATCATACCCCTTGACTGCCTTCCCAAGCTTGTTGTATCCCCGCTTTATTTATGGGCTCTGAGTAGCACTTCCCTTCTCTTAAGGTGAGTTTTGACCCAGATAAACTGGTTCTCTGCTGATTTTGTCAATGATATGGGTGGAGTTTGGGGGCTTAATGCATTTGAGGGGTTCTGTTTGTGAGGTCTACAAGTCCTATGTTCTTAGAAATTGGCACACTTGAAAAATAACTTCCCCTTTTCCCTCCCCCTCCTGCTCTAATTTTGACTCTGCTCATTCTTAAGTGAGTTCATGGTCTCTTCCTGAACTTTCACCAACAATGCTTTGGGTGTGTTCAGGCAGCTCTGCTATCCTTCTCCCAAGAAAGAGAAGGAAGAAAAGCATCATTATATGTGAACAAGAGGTGGGGGTGGTAGGGGAGCAGGGGCACAGAGAGGTGAAGCATCTGGACTTGGCTTCAGGACTGGGAGGCCAGGGTAATGACCAGTTGCTTTCGTAAATCTGTACCTTGTCATGATCCAAGGACACTCCCAGACTCCAACCAGTCATTACGCCTGTGAAAGCTTGCTGTCTGAGGGTGAAACCTAGCCCCTCAGAGAGGAGGCAGGATTCCAGGCCTCCCTGTTTGCACAGAGTAGAGTGCTGTTTTTCCTCCTGTGGTAAGCAGCAGACCATCACAGCAGCTTCATGACTTTGGAAATGGTGGCTTCACAACTGGCTTGGTGGCAGACAGCCCCAGGCTCGTTACAAGGCATCCTCTCTTTATAAGTGCCAGTTGGGCGGCAACCTCTGAACCATCACATCTCAGATGAATTTCATTTCTAAGAGTTACCAGGCAGTCTTTGGAAAGTAGCACTGACCACACAGCATGCAAAGTTGACTCCTTTTTCACTGTAACCATTAAGATAAAGGTGTTCAGCAGGCAGAGGTGATGTAGGAGTAGCCAATAAGTAGGATATTGAATGCCAGCATTTGTTGACCGCTAGTGGCTGCCCAGAGTAACGTGTATGTAAAAGGATTCTGCAGTCATTTCCAGGCTCAAAGGGAAAGATCTCCCTTTTGCACTCCCATTGACCGGTAATGTCTGCAGTAGGCATGGGGAATAGCATGGTAGTATATGTATCGTGTCCTAAGAATAAATTACAGAGTAATGTAAGGTTGCAGTGCAGGCTCAGCTCTGCCACTTTGTAACTGGAAGCTAATTCTAGGATAATTGACTTAATTCTCAGAGTCTCAGTTTTCCCATATATGCAATGGGAATTTTACCTTTTTATTTTTTGAAATGGTGATTTTCTTATTGAGGTGTCTGGAACATGAAAACTTCTCAATAAATGGAAATTATATCTGTATAATTACTGCTGAAGGTTGTGATATCACAGAAATGTTACTGGGGTCAAGGGAAAGAGCACATACATGTGATAATCTTATTGCTGGGATCAGCAGCAAATTTGGTGATCCTAAATTTAATAATGATTTTGAAGATGCTTTTTCCTTCCGCCTCTTCTTTTGTTGCTGACTGATTTTACTGCTGTAGGTGACCATATCTTAAGTTTTTAGATGTGTCCTGCCATTGATAGAAACTGGGGCCAGACTCCAAACTCCCACCTGTTTTATTCATTATACAACCTGATATGCAATAAGAAGACTCTCATACCTTTGGAACCAGAATGTGATGCTCCACTTTATTTTTTCATTTGTGCACCCTTAGGCAGATTACTTAATGGTGCTGAAACTCAGTTTTCTCATTAAAAAATGGGCATAATATATGCTTTACAAGATTGTCATGAGGTTCCATTTTGATAATTTTTGTGAGTTACAGAAATACTGTTATTTTAAGGTTTTATTAATGTATCAAAATTATTGTTCTTTTCATGGATATAGCTTCTGAATTTAGGTGGGCTAGAGGAAGGATTAAAAGCAAAGGTCAAAATGACCTGATAAAAAATAATGATAGGATTTACTATTTTTGGATGTCTCTGTGGTACCAGAAACTAGATTTGTTTCCACCTCATCTAAGGGTACAATTGCCAGATAAAATATAGGATGCCCAATTAAAGTTTTAAATTTCAGCAAAACAATGAATATAAAGAATGAATATTTTTAAATGTTGGTATATCTTAAACATTGCATGGAACTTGCTTATAATTAAAAATTATTTCTTGATTATTTAGAAATCAAAATTATCTAGGCATCTTTTTTTAAACTACTTAGATTAGAGTTTACTGAGTATATTAAGAGTTAAAAATGTAAAACACAGGTGACCATCGAACACCCTCATGAGGGCAGGGAAAGTTTAGAGGCACCAACCACTGATACAGTCGAAAAGCATGTAGAAATTTATAGTCAACTCTCCATATCCAAAGTTACATATCTGTAGATTCAACCAACTTCAGAATGTAGTAGTATAGTATATATTTACTGAAAATATCTGCATGTGAGTGAACCTGCACAGTCCAACCCTATCTTGTTCAAGGTCCAACAGTGCTTGGAAGAGCTATACTTACATGTGAGTGCTCAATAAATGTAACAGTTCAGTTCAGTCAGTTCAATTCAATTGCTCAGTCATGTCCAACTCTTTGCAACTCCACGGACTGCAGCACGCCAGGACTCCCTATCCATCACCAACTCTTGGAGTTTACTCAAACTCACGTCTATTGAGTCAGTGATGCCATCCAACCATCTCATCCTCTGTCATCCCCTTCTCCTCCCGCCTTCAATCTTTCCTAGCATCAAGGTCTTTTTCAAATGAGTCATCAGGTGGCCAAAGTTTTGGAGTTTCAGCTTTAACATCAGTCCTTCCAATGAATATTCAGGACTGAGCTCCTTTAGGATGGACTGGTTGGATCTCCTTGCAGCCCAAGGGACCCTAAAGAGTCTTTTCCAACATCACAGTTCAAAAGCCATCAATTCTTCAGCACTCAGCTTTCTTTATAGTCCAACTCTCACATCCATACATGACTACTGGAAAAAACAGCCTTGATTAGACGAACCTTTGTTGACAAAGTAATGTCTCTGCTTTTCAATGTGCTGTCTAGGTTGGCCATAACTTTCCTTCCAAGGAGTAAGCGTCTTTTAATTTCATGGCTGCAGCCACCATCTGCAGTGATTTTGGAGCCTCCAAAAAAATAGTCTGCCACTGTTTCCCCTGTTTCCCCATCTATTTGCCATGAAATGATGGGACCGGATGCCATGACCTTAGTTTTCTGAATGTTGAGCTTTAAGCCAACATTTTCACTCTCCTCTTTCACTTTCATCAAGAGGCTCTTTAGTTCTTCATCACTTTCTGCCATAAGGGTGGTGTCTTCTGCATATCTGAGGTTATTGATATTTCTCCTGGCAATCTTGATTCCAGCTTGTGCTTCCTCCAGCCCAGCGTTTCTCATGATGTACTCTGCATATAAGTTAAATAAGCAGGGTGACAATATACAGCCTTGACATACTTCTTTCCCTATTTGGAACCAGTCTGTTGTTCCATGTCCAGTTCTAACTGTTTCTTCCTGACCTGCATACAGGTTTCTCAAGAGGCAGGTCAGGTGGTCTGGTATTACCATCTCTTGAAGAATTTTCCACAGCTTGTGATGATCTACACAGTCAAAGGCTTTGGCATAGTCAATAAAACAGAAGTAGATGTTTTTCTGGAACTATTTTGCTTTTTTGATGATTCAACAGATGTTGGCAATTTGATCTCTGGCTCCTCTGCCTTTTCTAAAACCAGCTTGAACATCTGTAAGTTCACGGTTCACATATAGCTGAAGACTGGCTTGGAGAATTTTGAGCATTACTTTGCTAACGTGTGAGATGAGTGCAATTGTGTGGTAGTTTGAGCATTCTTTGGCACGACCTTTCTTTGGGCTTGGAATGAAAACTGACCTTTTCCAGTCCTGTGACCACTGCTGAGTTTTCCAAATTTGGTGACATATTGAGTGCAGCACTTTTACAGCATCATCTTTTAGGATTTGAAATAGGTCAACTGGAATTCCATCACCTCCACTAGCTTTGTTCGTAGTGATGCTTCCTAAGGCCCACTTGACTTCACATTCTGGATGCCTGGCTTTAGGTGAGTGACACAAAGGATACAGGTATGGAGGGCACACTCTGGAGGCAGATTTTCTGCATCAGATCGCAGTTAGCCACTTGTTAGCTGGGTGACCTTGGAGAAGATACTGCAGCTGGCCTCATTTGCCTCATTTGTAAAATGACAATGAGAGCTTCTGTCTCATACAGCTGTTATGCCACTGAAAATTTTGGGATGGCATCCAAAGCAGAGAAAGTGGTCAAAATTGACAGGTTAAAGGATGTTACTGTCATTGCTATTGGACTGTAATTTTGGGATATTCTTGCTTATTGTATAATGATGTGAGTATCTACTATCCGTCAAAAAGATTTCAGGCAGCTAGGCAGGTGTTGCTTCATCCCCATTGCACAGAGATATATCTAATATCAGAAAGGTTGCTAGCTTCCCTAAGGTCACACAGCCAGAACTATGGTTCACATCCCTAACTATCTGACACTACAGCTGAATCTCTTTCCACTTCTTGAGCAACTGAGATCTATGATGTATAGAGTGGAGAAAATGGCTATGGATTATAACAAAAATATCATCTGTTGAATGTATGAACACTGTGTAAATTTTAGAGAACATTATCTGAATTATAATAAGATTATATGTTATTGTTTATATTTATTGAAAAATCTAAATAGTCTAAAACATATTATCTCGTTTGTTCTTCACAGCCTCTGTGGTGTGCAGAGCAATTTTGATTGCTACCACTAGGCAGAGGAGGGAAGTTAGAATCCAGGAAAGTGGGTGACTTCCTCACAGTCACCCAGGAGAATCAGACCGAGTGGATGCAACTGTCACCCTCAGTTTTCAAAGCCTAAGTTTGTTTTCTGACCCATGGTACTTCCCTCATTATAAATATATTCTTCCATTAGAGCCCCCAACATGGTCTGCTTTGGTTTTTATTAAATTGAGTGTGGCATCCACATTCAAAGACAATTCAAGTGTTCTGTCTTATAAAAACTCCTCCTGCATTGGATTTTTCTTTCCCATTTATCTCTAAGATAATAAAAACAAATAATTCACAAATCCAGGGGAGAGATTAGCAAAACAAACTTTGCTGTCATTTTTAAGCTATAAGTAGAGCAAGCAAGCACCATAATTGCTAGCAAATGTTCTGTAGCCTATATCAGCTAATTACACAGCTAAGGCCACAGCACCTCACATTTTCTTTAGAATCACAGGTATAATTCCTACTATGTTATTACCATGTTTTCAGTTTTCAATTACACTCCAAATGCTTGTTTGGCAGTCAGACGTATTCTGTGCCTCTTTTTGGATTCCTGAAACTATTGCCCATGCGGCACGTCTCCAGACCATCTTTTAGTTATACAATGTGCTCATCCTTGAATTTCTTTGCACTTGAAAAATAAAAGCTTTAAGATGTTTATGGAAAATGCTGGTTTGGGGGATCTTAAAAGAAAAGTGCTTTCAAAGACCAGGCAGGAGTCCAGACCAGCTGACCTAAGACCAAAACCCCTATCAAAGCTGATCTTCTCCAGCCCAGCAGTATAGAACTGAGTTTGGAAGGAACTGCCAATCTGTAGATGTCATAGGATAGCCCCTTGCCCTCTGAAATATCTTCCCTGGCTGGGAAGGGTGACAGGGTGGGGATGGGGACTGCAGAAGTTACTCCATCCTTTCTCTAAAAGACTTAGATGCTAATCACAAGTAATACATTTTGTAACAGGATCAGGAAAGGAAAAAGTATTAGCATTTGAAGATTAAGTCATATTTTCATTTTTTAAAAAGCTATGCAGAGAGGCAAAAAAAAAAAAAAGCCTGGAAGGATATACACATGAATAGAAATGTGGTTATTACTGGGTAGTAAGTCAAAATTATTTTAGTTATAAGAGAATCTCACCTAAAACTAGTTTAAGTGAAAAAATATATGAAAAGGAGCATACTGGCTCATTTAACTTTTTGGCCCATAGGAGATGGTCATAGTTTCTGGTGTCAGTTGATCTGAGCCCTCTAATTGTCATTAGGGATATTTTACTGCCCACTCTTCTTTCTCTCAACCCAGAAAGCTAGGATCTTCTTTCTTCTCTATTCATCACCCTGGGAAGCTTCAAAGACATTAATCATATATCTCATGGGCCCCAAAGGAAAAGAGCATCTTTTTGTAACTTCAGCATAAGTCCCAGGGGAGCATCCACCTAGCGCACTGGCCCATCAATGCCTGTGGCAGGGTCACCTCTGTGCAAACCACATGGATGGAGCAGAATTACTGTGCAGTCATGAGACTCGACTCTCCAAAGGGAGAGATGTAGGCAGACAAAACTCCTATGTCCCCTACTCTGTGATTTTTCATCTGCTTTTCATTAGACTACTTTTTCTAAATAATTTTTAATGAACCCATATTATTTTAGAATATTTAAAAGTTTTAAAATTCATTTTGAAACATACTGTGATGAAGCGGAAAGGAGTCTGAGAGATTCTAAGCACCCAGGAGGCTTTACAATTTTAATATCCTTAGTTGCCTTCCAAGGAAATAGACAGTGGTAAATTGCCACTTTGTCGATGAGCAGTTGCTAGCCACAGTTAGTGGGACCAGAGAGAATCACCCTGGCCTAAAAGTAAAAATAGCACCATTCTGTCTATGTATATTAACTCATTTAATTTAAAAAAAAAATCCATCTGAGGTAGGTGCTATTAATATCTCCCTGTCACAGATGGGGAAACTGAGACACACAAATGTGAAGCATCATGCCCAAGGTGACAGAGCATCTGTGTAGGGACAGGTGAAAAACAAGATCCTGAAAGAAGGACCGAGACATAGAGGGAACAGCAGGAGGCAGGTAGCAAGGATGGGAGAGAGAAACTTGTGAGAGGAAGTCCACAGACCCAGCCCTCTGAGCTGCTGCTTTCCTGAGAGACGAGGGGCCACTGGTCCAGCTCTTCATGAGCTGTTTTCCTGTCCTGCTCACTTCCCTATGTCTCTTGATGATAAATGCTTCACCCCTTGACATAGGGTTACCTCTTCCTCAGTCTCAAAATGCCTGACTCACACGTGTGACAAAGGAAGCATATATGATTAGTTCCCAAACCCGTCACCAAACCAGAGAAAGCCAGTGAGCTTATCCATTTCTCTTGCCGTCGCTGTCCTGAAGTTCTTGGTTTGGAAGTCTGTTTGAACACTGATTTCATTCTGCCTGGTATTACCAGGAGTGGTCAATGTTTCTTTTCCTTTCAGATGCCCAGCAGCCACTTGTGAAATAAAACTGAGGTTTGTCCTGCCTTCTGAAGAAGGCGCTCTGGATGGCAGAGTCCTCTTTTATGATGGACTTGTCCCTAGAGGTCAAGAGCTGGCCTTGTCTTTCCTTGCTTCTCCTGACCTTGACCGTGCCAGAGTATGAAGAATCAGCCTTCTGTTACCATTCAAAGCTACATGCACTTCTAAGAGAGACCCTCCAATGTTATCCTCAAGGGCCAGATCTGGGCAAACTTAGTGACTCCAGAGTCACTAAATGGCATTTCAGAAGGGGACCAGACTGGGAGATGTCTGGAGGGGCTGGCCTGAGGGCACAGGTGAGATCAGATGGTGTAGACTTACAGACTCCAGAGAGAAGTGGGTCCTGGCCACACTGTGCCATTTCTTTACAGAGAGGAGGACACAAGGCCTTTGAAGAGCAGGTCGACATTCAGCTTTTAGGTCCTGGTTTTACTGTGTGAGGCCATGTGCGATCTTGGTGGGAAGTGCTGGAGAGTGGGCTGAAACCATTAGGATGGCTGCCTGGAGACAGAACTCAGTGAGTTTTCTTAGGTTTCTCAGAAATCAGATGACACATGGGAGTGTCATTTGGTACTCAGCCAACATTTTCTAATGCTTTAGAACACTATTTGCTTAGGAACAAGAGAAGGGGTCTTCCCAGTTGACACTAGTGGTAAAGAACCTACCTGCCAATGCAGGAGACATAAGAGACGCTGGTTCAATCCCTGGGTTGGGAAGATCCCCTGGAGGAGGAAATGGCTACCCACTCCAGTATTCTTGCCTGGAGAAACCCATGGACAGAGGAGCCTAGCAGGCTACAATAGGGTTACAAAGAGTCAGACTGATTGAAACGACTTAGCACAGGAGAATGGAAAGGAAAATATACCAAATATCCAGTCAAGAAGTTCCAGCTGGGGCCTTCTTTGTCATCCTTCCCTAGTCACACTTCAGCCCTCAGTCTTGATACTCCAGGCCCCTCTTTTGAGTTCTCAAATACCCCCAGTCATATGCCCATCTCAAGACCTTTGTGCATGCTTTTATCTCCTCCTGAATCAAGGTGGTGTCAGCTCATATTTCACCTCTTCAAAGGCACCATTCTGGACCACCCAACCCTAAGTAATCTTCCTCTAACTACTCTTCCTCATTTGCCTCTTTAATGTCTTCATAACACCATGTAAAATTATCTCCTCTATTGGTTTATTAATATTGTGTTGTCTGACTTTGCTGGGATGTAAGACGTTCCATAAGAGTAGGTTCCTGGGATCTCTCTGTCTGTCTTTATCGGTATACAACAATCTCTAGCAGGTTGTGTCTGTAGGTTGTTATCATCATCCGTAGGACACAGTTACTCTGCCCTGACTCGAGCCCTTGGCTGTGGGAAAGATAGCTTTTCTCTTTCACAGAAATACCAAGTTAGAACCTGATTCTAAGTTTGGATCCTTAGAAGGCTCTTTGAAGTAGCATCCCAGAAGTTACGAGTTTCCAGTGCTATTTCTGCTGAACCTTGAGATTTATATGTTTGGTATTTGGTGGCATTTATAGGAATTCCCTTTGGAGTTTTACCAGCTATAGCATAGCTTGGCTCAGTGTGGTCAGTTAAATGATAGCTCTTGGAATTCGTTGAACTGCGTAAAATCTCAGTTTTGGAATTCTGTTTCCCTAATTGTGTTTCTTAAGAAATGCTTCCACTAAGCATTTATGGGTGTCTTGTATGAAAAATAAAAAGGAAAAGGGGGCATCTGGGCAGTAGACATTGTAATGTCCCATTTGCCTCCTGCTGGCACTCACAGTCTCCATGCATGACAATCTGAGTGCTCTATCGTACACACTTGCGACTCTCTGCCTGACCTCATTCTCTGAATATCCTGTAGGGCAGGCTGGAATTGCCAGGGAGATAGTGATCCCAGAGGCAGCTCTCATTTATTATAGATGAGAGTTGGTGAATAAATATCCAGCTGCCTCATTCCTGAGATGGGTCACCTCTGAGGCAGCTTCCCATCAGTCCCCAAGAAGACTGAGTCCCCAGTTGCCCACAGGAGTAATGCCTGTGAATGCGCCCTGCAGGGGCCTCCTTTCCTGTCCATCTCACTTCCCGTCTCCTTTCCTGGTGCTTTCTATAAATTCACCTCCCATGTAAAACTTCTTGCCCTGAAATCCTCATCTCGGGATCTGCTTTGGGCGCAGTCTTAATCCAAGACAGCATTCTATGACTAGACATGGTTAAATAAACTTAGGAACTGAACAAAATTAAATAGAATGTTTTTCTCCAGCAAAATCACTTGACTTCTCTAATGTGCCTTGTGAATTTCAAGACAAGAGTTACCGCGGTGTTTCCTTTACTTATCTGGCCACGGAGACTAAGGCAATGGTGCCCCTTTACCTGAGGAAGTGTGTGGAATCAGTGAGCCTTAGAATAACACAGTTTAGGATCATTTATCCCCTCCTGACCACCCATGGTAGGAGAAGCTCTGTGGCTAAGACCTGGCATATTCACAGTTTTGCTTGGTGACAGTTGCGTGGGTTTAAAGCTTCATGTTGGCAAAAAAAAAAAAAAAAAAAAAAAGTGGCGTGAATGTAGTAGCATTACCTCCACAGCCATCCACACACTCTCTTGGCAAAAAAATAGTGTGCACAGATTCCAAAGGAATCTGTTCTTTCTGTTCCTCTGTTCCTCCGTTCTCAAAGGAGCATAAAATGGACAAGGCTTTCAAAATACCTTCCTTCCCAGGGTTACTCACCCACAGTCCTACAATTAATTTAACTTGGCAATTTTGGTCATCTCTTATCCTTCCTCTTTGTCATGTAGAAAGTCACAGGATTAGAAATGAGCTGATGGGAACTGAATATATGGATGGTTAAAGAGTTGAAAATGATGTGTCATTAATGAGTGCATTATTCACACTATGGGATGGGATACAGATGTGAAAGGATCCTGGCACCTCAGTGTAGCAGGTGAGATGGATAGTGAACGCACACTTATGAAAAGAACGACTCTCCATCAGTGCTGTAAATGAAAC
The DNA here is from genome assembly GCF_963930625.1 of Muntiacus reevesi. NCBI lineage: Eukaryota > Metazoa > Chordata > Mammalia > Artiodactyla > Cervidae > Muntiacus > Muntiacus reevesi. Next base: position 94,957,187 of record NC_089252.1, read on the forward strand.
TGCAGGCTCCCAGGAGAGGTTTAATGTAGTACCAGAAAGTTTTCCTTGAGTAAGTTGCATTCGGGGGAGACATTAAAGGGTGAAGAGGAGGGATGAGAGTTGGCGGTAGTACTAAGTCTGCAAGAAAAGAGAGAGTCAGGCATTAGGGGAACTGACCATGGGGATCAGATATCCAACAGTGAGAGGAAAAGGGTGGGAACTCAATCTGGTGAAACAGACAGAGGCCAGATCAAGTACTTATATTCACTTTGTGAGATAAAATAGTAAACATTGCTTAGTCTCTGTTTCTCATCAATGAAGTAGGAATAAAGTAGCCAAGTGGAGTTCTAAAATTTAGTGAAATTAATACATGTAAAGCCCTTAGCAAAGTTTTTGCTACACAACATTGCATAGTAAATGTTATGGAACTATTTACATATCATCTGTGATAATTCAGTTTGTTAGTGTGAGAACCAGAATTGAAGCTCAGGCCTTTCTTACTGGAACCTTCCCTATGAACTGTCATGATATATTTCCTGGTTTGATTTTACATAATGTCCCTCTAGGTGACACTTAAAGATCACATTTTTTTAAATATTTAGGAAATAAGTATAGGGGAAAATGGCCACAAGATCTTTAGTGAGAAAGTGCATTCTGTAAACATTTATACACCATTATCCCACCTATTTTTAAAAATATTTACTTAGAAGACTAGATTTTTAAAAAATAAAAATGTGAATGCATTCTTAGATAATAGAAGCATAAGTGATTTTCTAAATAAATTTACCTTAATAGCTTTTGTAATTGTAACCGCCCCACCCCCACCCCCCCCCAAGGAGAAAAGCCTGGTAAAGTTCCAAATTTTCTTCCTGGCCACAATCTTAAGGATTACTCATTTCCCTGTTTCTAAAAAAAAAAAAAAAAAAAAAAATTATTAATGTAAGATTTACCTCCTACCAGGAATTGACTTAAAAGACTATTAATCAAGCCCAAAAAGGAGTTAAAACTGGTTAACTCTGCATCCGGGTCCACTTGAAAGACTAAAGGGATGCTTTCCTGCTCTCGGGGAAGTCAACACAAAAGTACAGGAGTGGTCCACTTCCAGTCTTGGCAGGCAGACCTGTGCTCAGAGCATCAGTGGTCAAATGGCTGGCACACAAAAAAACGAGTAACTTAATTAGCTTCCTTGTCCTTCTTAGTAGCTTAGCTCAAATGCTTGGGGCATTTCCCACAGTGCATTGGACTCAGTACTGGGCTTAGATAACACCTTGGAGCATAAATCCTGTATCTACCTGTTTTAAACATGAAATCCTATGTTGTCCCAGAGAGAAAGCATGAGGACCAAGGCCCCACATTTCCCTTTAGAAAGGTGTTAGTCATAAACCTGACACCAGCATTCGGTGAGGAAGACATAACAAAAGCATTCCTCAGGATTTGCCAGGAACACAAGAGCACATGATCCCTCCAGGATTTGAAGTCCATCTTCAAGGCCCCATCCATTCTTCTTCTATATACATACTTCAGCATATCAAAATGTGCCCCACACTTACACATCACGAGACCTGAAAAGATATTTGGCAGAGAAACGGCGGTGGTATTGAGTCAGAGTGTTGATATAGCACATGCAGCTTTAATTCAGATTAGGATGCTCCAGCTGAAAGAAAATTGTGTAATCTTGCCAGACTTCCACCCCCCGCACACACAAAAAGATTTATCTGGAGTTGCCCAACCTTTGTGCCCGATCAGCATCTTTTGCAGCATCCAAAGGCATATCCCAGTGGACAGTCATTTATTACATTCCTCCTAGGCGTCATATATTGCAAAGGCATGCCTCAAAGGGGAGAAACTGGTCATTTTTTTTAGCAAGCAGTCTCTTGGCAAACATTTCTGAGGTAAACAGGGATTTATTTGAAGCTTAAGATAGAGGACGTGGGCTCCAGATGGTACTGGTGTGAGTGAAAACTCTTCAGTAAAACAGAGTTGACCTTAGAGTGCAAGGAGAACGTTTTGGCAGATTATCAGACCATCTGTCACTTGAGTACTGTCTTCCATAGGAAACTGGGGAAAGTTATGGGCCTCTTTTTGAAGGTCTAGGTTCTGAAAGAAAAGGCTCATGAGGCATTCATTGTTTTCAGAAGGTGGACCCTCAGGGCACGGAAAAGGTATGCTCAAACCCTAAAAAACTCATGATCTCCTTCAACAACCAAGATCAATCACTGCATTAAAATTATAAATAGTGGACCCTTTCCATGTGTTGGTGTAAGAAGCGTATGTACAATGGTAGCCTTAATGCCCGGGACTCTAGAGTTCCTGGACACACCTACTAGAGTTCTGTTTGAAAGTCCCAGACACCTTGAGAGAGAGAAAGCATATTTGTGAAGACTTTGACATCAGTAATCACGTCCAGGGTGTGCCTGGGTTTAGACTCTAAAGCATCACATTGCCTATATTCTTTCCATGGTGTACCCTTCCTTGCTTCCCTCCTGGATGACTCTCGTCCACTGCCCAGGGTTCTTCAGGGCAAAGCTAAGTGTTGCATCTTCATTTACCCATGGCCTCCCCTGACTCTGCTGATGACAGCCGCATCATTGTTTGCAACTGCCTTCCCACTGGACTGTGAGGACTTTGATATCTGAGAATAAGTCTTATTCATCTTTGTACCCATAGCACCTGTCTCCATGGCCAGCACGGAAGAAACCCTGAAATGGATCTGGTGGAGAGGAACTAAAAAAGGAGAGCGACTTCTAGGATCTTAATTCAGCCATCTGTCAATTTACAAGTTTCTTTTTTCTTTGTTTGGTTTTTGGTTTGTTTGTATGTGTATGTTGACTGAAAGAAGGATGAGAGATATTTGAAATATCGATTTTCTGGTAACATTTTGAAGTAAAGTTCAGGGATCACCTGGTAAAGTTTCTGAAAGCCAGAAAGGAGCAGTGATACAGTAATACATTTATATAATATGTTATGAGAGTAAAAAGTATATTTTATGTGGATTTCCTGCTATAAACAGTGTAGTGGTTAAGAGTGCAGGTTTGAGGGGAGGTCAGAATACCTGGGTTGGGTCCTGTGATCTTGCACAAATCATTTAAGCTCTCTGAATTTTTAGTATCATTCTTTATAAAATAGAGATAATATATTCATCTCCATAGCTTCATTGTTTTAGCTAAAAGGATGTTTGTGAACCACTTAAGTAAATACATGGCGAACAGTAAGTGTTTATAAAAGGTTCAGTTCAATTCAGTTCAGTCGCTCAGTCCTGTCCGACTTTGTGACCCCATGAACCGCAGCACTCCAGGCCTCCCTGTCCATCAGCAACTCCTGAAGTTTACACAAACTCATGTCCATCGAGTTGGTGATACCATCCAACCATCTCATCCTCTGTCGTTCCCTTCTCCTCCTTCCCTCAATCTTTTCCAGCATCGGGGTCTTTTCAAATGAGTCAGGTATTTGCACATCAAGGGTCCAAAGTATTGGAGCTTCAACTTCAGCATCAGTCCTTCCAATGAACACCCAGGACTGATCTCCTTTAGGATGGACTGGTTGGATCTCCTTGCAGTCCAAGGGACTCTCAAGAGTCTTTTCCAACACCACAGTTCAAAAGCACCAACTCTTCGGTGGTCAGCTTTCTTTATAGTACAACTCTTATATCCATACCTGACTACTGGAAAAACCACAGCCTTGACTAGATGGACCTTAGTTGGCAAATCAATGTCTCTGCTTTTTAATATGCTGTCTAGGTTGGTCATAACTTTCCTTCCAAGGAGTAAGTGTCTTTTAGTTTCATGGCTGCAGCCACCATCTGCAGTGATTTTGGAGCCCCCCAAAATAGTCAGCCACTCTTTCCACTGTTTCTCCAGCTATTTGCCATAAAGTGACAAGACCAGATGCCTTGATGTTAGTTTTCTGAATGTTGAGCTTTAAGCCAACATTTTCACTCTCCTCTTTCACTTTCATCAAGAGGCTCTTAGTTCTTCTTCACTTTTTGCCATAAGGGTGGTGTCATCTGCATATCTGAGGTTATTGATATTTCTTCTGGCAATCTTGATTCCAGCTTGTGCTTCTTCCAGCTCAGCGTTTCTCATGATGTACTCTGCATATAAGTTAAATAAGCAGGGTGACAATATACAGCCTTGATGTACTCCTTTTCCTATTTGGAACCAGTGTGTTGTTCCATGTCCAGTTCTAACTGTTTCTTCCTGACCTGCATACAGGTTTCTCAAGAGGCAGGTCAGGTGATCTGGTATTCCCATCTCTTTCAGAATTTTCCACAGTTTATTGTGATCCATACAGTCAAAAGCTTTGGCATAGTCAGTAAAGCAGAAATAGATGTTTTTCTGCAACTCTTGCTTTTTTGATGATCCAGTGAATGTTGGCAATTTGATCTCTGGTTCCTCTGCCTTTTCTAAAACCAGCTTGAACATCTGTAAGTTCACGGTTCACATATAGCTGAAGACTGGCTTGGAGAATTTTGAGCATTACTTTGCTAGCATGTGAGATGAATGCAATTGTGTGGTAGTTTGAGCATTCTTTGGCATGAACTTTCTTTGGGATTGGAATGAAAACTGACGTTTTCCAGTCCTGTGGCCACTGTTGATTTTTTCAAATTCACTGACATATTGAATACACTTTCACAGCGTCATCTTTTAGGATTTGAAATAGCTCAACTGGAATTCCATCACCTCCACTAGCTTTGTTCGTAGTGATGATTCCTAAGGCCCACTTGACTTCACATTCCAGGATGTCTGGTTTGAGGTGAGTGATCACACCATTGTGATTATCTGGGTCATGAAGATCTTTTTTGTACAGCTCTTCTGTGTATTCTTGCCACCTCTTCTTAATATCTTCTGTTTCTGTTAGGTCCATACTATCTCTGTCCTTTATTGAGCCCATCTTTGCATGAAATGTTCCCTTGGTATCTCTAATTTTCTTGAAGGGCTCTCTAGTCTTTCCCATTCTATTGCTTTCCTCTATTAAAAGGTTAGACATTCTAATTATTAACCAATTACATATGTTTAGCATTTGGTAGTTAAATAGATCTAATCTAAAAGTATTTAGTGCCTAGTGTTATTCACTCAGTCGTGTCCTACTCTTTGCAACCCCATGGACTGTAGCCCATCAGGCTCCTCTGTCAGTGGAATTCTCCAGGCAAAAATACTAGGATGGGTTGCCATTTCCTCCTCTAGGGAATTTTCCTGATCCAGGGATCAGTCATGGGTCTCTTGCATTGTAAGCAGATTCTTTACCCTCTGACCACCAGGGAAGCCCTGGTATTTACTTACATTCAATCCAGCAAAACTTTGCCTGGGTGCCCACTGTGTTCTATGGTCAACGGTGCATAGGAGACTAGATTCAGGAAATTAAATTGTTCTGTCTCTGTAAAACTAAAAGGAAGCAAATAATTGAAGTATAGTATAATATGTGCTATTCGTAGGTTCATTAACAAGGTGCTGTAGGAGAGATGTCAAGTGGTTTTTAGTGCTCGTAATGGTCAGTTGCTTGAGAGTGACTGCTTTGGAAGGCTGTGTTGAGAAGAATTCTGAGGATAAATCCAGTTTCTTTGCAGAAGAGTCCTGTTGTCAGTTAGCAATGCCTGCCAGAAACAGAAGTGAGGGAATTATGGTTCAAGTACCATGCTTCAATCATCAGAACTTCACTTGCTTAAGAAAGGATAACAGGAACATACTCAACAGGAGCTGACATTTCATTCTACAGCATTACAATCAGTCCTCAGTTCAGTTGCTCAGTCGTGTCCAACTCTTTGTGACCCTATTGACGGCAACATGCCAGGCTTCCCTGTCTATCACCAACTCCCAGAACTTGTCCAAACTCATGTCCATCACATCTGTAATGCCATCCAGCCATCTCATCCTCTGTCATCCCCATCTCCTCCTGCCTTTAATCTTGACTAAAGACAGTCAATCCTAAAAGAAGTCAATCCTGAATATTCATAGGAGTTACTTCACCACTGCTGAAGCCAAAGCTCCCATACTTTGATTACCTGATGCAAAGAGCCAAGTCATCAGAAAAGACTCTGATACTGGGAAAGATTGAGAGCAAAAGTAGAAGTGGGTCACAGAGGATGAGGTGGTTAGATGGCATCACCAAGTCAAAGGATGTGAATCTGAGCAAACTCCAGGAGAGAGTGAAGGACAGCTGAGCCTGGCTTGCTGCAGTCTCTGGGGCCACAAGAGCTGGACATGACTTACTGAATGAGCAACAACAGAAACATATTCTTGAGTGGACCTCAGGAATAGTACCAAAAAAAAAGCAGACACTCCTGGGTTTAAGTAGAGACTTTGCTCTCTGTGCTTTGTGTAAGTTACTAAGCGTTTTTAAACCTCATGAACCACAAAAGTATAATGGAGGTAATAATGCATCCTTATTGTGTAGATTAAATGTGAAAATACCTAGCAAAGAGGCCAGTATTTAAAGAATGATATTTCAATAGGTATTTAATGATATATTCAATAGGTATTTAAAGAATGATATTGCTGTTTAATGATAACGGAATTCCTAAACTCCATACCCCAGTATGATGACATCTCAGCTTTGCTCTCTTCTTATTCAAATGACTCATCCCACTTGAAAGCACAGTAGGATGGTTAAGTATTTTTATCTCATTAAAACCACCACCCATTAAGCAAGATATGAAGAAAGGAGTGAATGAACTTGCCTTCTTTCTGTCACGAATTTTAGTGGCACAAATAATCCTCATTCCCAAAGATTACCTTTTCTGGTACATCTTGTCTTTTTCACAGCTAGAAAGGATTATGTCTCACATGGGTTCTGTAGATCCTCAAATACACATTTTGGGTGCTTAGTAAGTGATGAAGATAAAAAGAGCCTAAGAAAATAAGATGACTGTTAAAAAGGATTTTATTCAGGAGATAAGAGTTGTAAAATCATGAAAATTCAAATATTTGATGCTGGCATATTTCCTACCAGGCTTATTCCTCATGCAATCATTCTTCTGCAACATCATAGGTAATAGAACAAACCCATATAGTTGAAAAATATGTGCATTTCAACCACTGAGAAATAATTCATTTTATATACCATGCAAATAATCCTTATATTACAGAGTAGTTATAATATATTGATATTGGGCACTCACCCTGTCCTTGATTGTGCTATGAACATGAGCAGCATTATATTATGTGCTTATCTATAGTCCTTTGACATACATACAGCTCTCTTCCACAAGTCACAGATGACAAGGTTGAGGTTTAGATTAGTTTCAAAAATTTGAAGCTTGGTGTTTCTGACTCCAAAGCCCATGTATTTCCCCCTTATCATTGGGGTCTACAATCTTCCCAATTGTGCATAGTTTCATTGTTTGTAAAGGAAACAAAATAGTTAGTTTTAAAACCTCAATGATTTTCTTCATATGTATCTCATTTATTCAGTTCAGACTTTATATACAAGGTTTGCTTTAAGCAGAACACACCTGGAGTTACTCACAAATTATGAACATGAGGGTGTTTAGCAAACAGATTACACATCATAATCACATTTCAGAAATGGTGACTATAAGGATGAATAGTCATTTGAATAAAAATATTTTGTGTTATTACTATGCAAATATCCACATTATCATTTCCAATAACTGTTCTTTTCTAATGTTCTTAGCCACCAAATAATTTCACAATGTTTTCTGGAATTTAGTTCATCATTATCAGTACATTACCAGCTCTGTGTGAGTATTTGAGCACATAATATGTCCAAAGTAATGACTAGTCCTCTAATGGTTTTTCAAGTGTGGATCACTTCCTTTTTGGTTAGGTGAGCAATGCTTTTGGAAATTAGTTGACATGAATAAATGGATGTATTACTTCTCAGCAGTATAGCCTTAGTTACAAAATCTATTGTCTACCATTAAAGGAAACTTCAGGCTACCATGAGTGGAGATCAGAGATTCCAAATAAATAAAATCCACAGCTGCCTTATCAAGTCAGATGTTTACAAAAATGTGGTCTAAAACCATGGAGGCTATATACATTACCTAATTAAACACATATGTGACAGAGTCAGTAATGCAGGGTAATAGATGTTTAAACTTTTCACAAAGAAACAAGTCAACTGTGATCATTAGTTTATTTCCGAGTCAAGGACAAGTGTTGAAATCCCTTTGTATCTGTTCTCAATGTAAAAAAAAAAAAAAAAAGCTGTTCTGTTCCATTCTAAGTATGTGGTTATCATAGATACTTGGCATGGTCTGGGAATATGATATCCTAATTAATCCAAGCTTAAGTTTCTATAGATACCACTCATGTCAGTGGTTGAAAGCAACAGGACACTGAAAAAAATAAAAGGTTTCTTGAGGATTCTGGTTTTGGTTACAATGAAGTAAGCACCTTCTACCTTGTTTCTCCCACTGAAGGCAAACAAAATCCCAGGACAAGATGCACAGAACTTCTATCCGAGGTCTTAGGAAAGTAAGTGGTAGCAGACAGACTGAGAAATGAAGCCAGAATGCTAAGTAAAAATGAGACCATGAGCTTCCTGGGGACTTCCCGCCCAGGTCTCCTAGCCTGGGCTCAAGGGCGACATAAATCCTGACATAGCACATGGGCGCAAACAGACACCCCTGCATCTTTTTCAATGGAGCATGAAGTGGCCCCCTCAGGGTCAGAGAGAGTGGGGACAATCCCGTACACGTTTTCTCTTTTTCCTTCCTCTCTTACTCCAGCCCACAGGCAAGTTTCAGTCCTGGAAGCTGAGGTCATGGTCACAGGCAACAGAAGCCGACTTTAGGCAGGTACCTAAAACCCTGAGTGAGGAGAAGCCTTATCTCTTACCAGAGGAACTGTGGCTTGAGGAGCTGGGGGAAGAACAAACGTGGATTTCATTTTTTTTTTTTTTTTTTGGATTTCATTTTTATTCCATGTGCCTATTGGTTTCAGAGGTGGACCCAGCTGTAGAACCCTAAGAGCCAGAATATTCAGTATAAACACTACATTTTATCTCACCTCATCCAGCCAAACTATTATCATTCCAATCTGTAATCAATATGAAAAAAATGTTCATGAAATATTTTTTTTTTTTTTGATGGGGTATTAAGTGGTCAAATCTTCCCTGGTGGTTTAGCGGTAAAGAATCTGGTTGCCAATAGAAGAGACCCAGGTTCGATCTCTGGGTCGGGAAGATCCCCTGGAGGAGGGAATGGCAACTCACTCCGGTATTCTTGCCTGGAGAATTCCATGGACAGAGGAGCCTGGCAGGCTAGAGTCCATAGGGTCACACAGGTTCAGACACGACTTAGCGACTAAATCACCACCACCAAGTAGTCAAAATCTCCTTGCTCCATGTGACTAGAGGAAATGTGCCTAGTCCAAACAGAAATGTACTATTAGTGCAAAATACGTGCCAGACTTCAAAATACATTCTTACATTCAAGTTCACCTCTTTTCTTTACTCTCTTTAATATGACTACTAGAAAATGGGAAATTATGTGTCTGACTCACATTTGTGTTGGATAGCATTGCTTGCAGATGCTCAGTAAAGTGAAAGGAAGGATGGATACGTGCTGGAGTCCTCTAGGACTGTTGCATGGAGAATGCAGGCCTGGGAGTTGGTTAGAATTGGAACAGGTAGAGGCCCCAAAGGTCTTCCCAGGGGAGCAGGAAGTGACAGTGGCTTATGTGGGGAAACCAGGAGATCAAAGGGAAGAGGAGACTACTAAGGTCTCCAGTGAGTGTCTACCAAAACTTGCTTCCTAAATGCTTCTGAGACTGGCTGAAGTCTTCTGAGCCTGGGAGGTCTGCCCCAGGGCAGGTTGCTGATACCAGAGGCATCCTACCACAAAGGGCAAGCCCAGGAGCTGCATGACAGCATCTGCAGTGCTAACAGATGGTCCTCAGCTAAGGAACATGTGCACACTGGCGTTAACACGGAGACTCCTGAGATAGAATCTTGTGCTGTTCCGGGAGCAGTCAGGTCTGAGCATCTACATTTTCTCACTAGGAAACTATGTCCTTTTGGCTTGATGGGTGAAAGGCTGTTTTGGGTGGCTGCCTTTTTCCCCTCAATTACGCTATGTTGTGTGTTGGAAAATAATAACTCTGGCTTATGTTTATGAAAGGCTTGTCCTTACTGGGATCTTACTGGGGGCTTTACGTGCATTATCTCATTTGCTTCTAATGGCCCTGTTCTATAAGTATTTTTATCAGTCCACTTTACACTGAGAAAGGAACAGCTCAGGAAGTAAAGAAACATTCATAGTCAAACAGTTTTAAAGGAGGTAGAGGAAAATGGGGATCCAGTGTTGTCTGCCTCCTAACAAGCCCAAAGTTCTCTGCCTTAGCAAGGCTGCTATGAACTCACCAGTGTGTTGGTTTTTCAGCTGCTTTTCAGTCTTGAATGCCCATTCTAAGCTTAAACAGCTATGGGGGAAAAAATCAGTTCTTTTTCCAGCCTGCTGGCATTCAGCATTTGCTTGATTCTCTGTGCACTTCACACATGAAGGTGAGCGCCCAGCGTGTGGGTTATTTCACAGATTTGAGCCTGGCAAGGAGGTCTATGGCATTCCTCTGCTTCTAGGCAACTGAGTCTTTCTATGGCTAAAGACACTTCTCTAGCACAGGGCACATTTCTGACCATGATGCATCTCTGTTCAGGAGCCCTCAGAGATGTCCCCTTTGGGCTTGTGTGCTCTGCTCCTCACTCTGAACTCATCCTCAGCCTTGAAGGCTCTGGGAATCTGGAAGAGCCCCAGTCTCTTCCTAAGCTTTGCACAGTGCAAGGCACCGAGTCTGTGCTTGACCAACTTGAAACTGATGCTAGTTTCTCTGGCCACATGCACCTATGTCTACCATCATTGTTGTTGTTGTTATTTAGTCACAAAGTCATGTCCAACTCTTTTACAACCATAAATATGTATTAAACTGTCCCAGCATCTTAAATCAAGTCCCCTGGATATAAAGTTAAAGAAGGATGTTAGGCAAGGTAGGATAGGAAGGACACACCAGCAGTGAATATTTCTAGGGAGGCAAGAGAAGAGTCATGAATTCATGGTATGTCACAGCCTAGAATCAAAATCCAAGGGAATTCAAGTATGGGAACAACCTCCATAGGGTTAGGGTTAGGTTTCTTCCGGAAGTCTTCCTGGAAGGGCTTGATTGTGAATTTCCTAACTGGGTGTTTTTCAAACTGTGGGTCATGACCTAAGGGTCAGGAAATCACTTTGGTGAGTCATAACCAGATTTTTTTTTTTTTTTTAATGAAAATAGAATGAAGAGTGTATTACTGGCTTACAGCATATAGCATGTTCTTTCTGAGGACTGGGATCCCAAAAAGTTTCAAAACATTGCGCTATCCTTTGATTTGAGAGAGGTTACTCTACACCTACAATTCTAAATCCACCAATCACTGTTGAAAATGATCTTCTATTCTGCTAGGGATGGAGATGTGGTACAACTTTCCTGTCCTCAAAGAAACAACCCTCATCTTTCTGTTGTGTCTTTTCCTATGTGAGATACAAGCTATTCTATAGGTAGTCCAGGCTCAAGTCAGGCAACTGAAACACATGATCAGCATTTAATTCTCACCTAAATCTCCTTCTAGCCTTATTATAACCCAACAAGGCTGGGCTCTCCATTTCCTCTGTACTGATAAGAACACTCAGGGTCAGGATGAAGGTATTACTAATCAGTTGCCAGGAAGTGGCTGAGCTGGATCTGAACCTACTCTGATTTGACTCGGGTGCTAGTCTAAAACCACAGTGCCACCAGCAAATAGTCCTTTTTTTTTTTTAAACTTGGAGTTTTTGTCCTGGAATTATATATTCCACTTAACTAGAGCACAGGCAGTCCATCTCCATTTTGGGCTCTCCACTGTGAATCCTCAACTTTGTGCCAGATTTTTCTCCCAAAATTTTATCATGGTAAAGTATATATAACATAAAATTTGTCATTTTTATCACTTTTAGGTATAAAGGTCAGTGGTAATAAACACACTCATAGTGTTGTGCTCACATCACCACCATCCATCTCTAGAACTCTTTTCCATCTCAGTGACCTGAGTGAAAAATAGTCCCCATTTCTGCATCTCCCCAGCTTCCAGAAACCATCATTCTACTTTCTCATTTCTATGACTCGGACTGCTCTAAGTTCTTCATATAAGGAGCATCATACAGCATTTGCCCTTTTTGTGACTGGCTTATTTCACTTAGATTAATGTCCTCAAGTTTCACCATGTTGTAGCATGTGTCAGAATTTCCTTCCTTATTAAGGCTGAATAATGATCAATTGTATGAATATACTGTGTTTTGTTTGTCCACTCATCTATCAATGAATACTTGGGTTGTTTCCATGTCTTCTACTATTGTGAATAATGCTGTTGTGAACATGAGTGTACCCATCTCTTTGAGACCCTGCTTTCAATACTTTTGGGAATATAACCAGAAGCAGGATTGCTGAATCATATGGTAATTCTGTTTTTAATTTTTTGTTTTTCCCAGTAACTCTGTTGTTTTATATTTCCACTGACAGTACACAAGGGTTCCAATTTCTCCATTTCTTTACCAATACATTACTTTTAAAATGTTTTGATAGTAGCCATCCTTATGGATTTGAGGTGGCATATTGGAGTTTTGATTTGGATTTCCCTAATGATTAGTGATATTGAACATCTTTTCATGTGTTTATTGGTTATTTGCATATCTTCCTTGGAGAAGTGCCTACTCAAATCTCTTGCTCTAATTCAAGTCAAGACTTTGTTTGTTTGTCTGTCTTTACTTTACATGTTATATCCAAGAAATCATTGCCAAATCTAATACCATGATGCTTTTGTCTTATGTTTTCTTGTCAAATTTTTATAATCTTAGGTCTTTGATCCATTTTTGGTTTTTTTTTTTAATGTGATATTAAGTAAGGGTCCAATTTCATTCTCTTGGTTGTGGACACTCAGGTTTGCCAGCACCACTTGTTTAGAAGACTGTCCTTTCTCTACTGAATGATCTTGGCACCCTTATTGGGAAAAAAAATGCAAATAGTTTTTAAGCTAAGTTTGTAATGCAGTAGTATGCCTTTGTAAATGTCATTATTATTTCTCAGTAAGACTGAATAACCTTCTGTTATCTATTTTTGTAGGCTTTTAAATTCCCATGTTATTTTTTAGAAGAACGTAGCTCTGCATTTCCTAGTTTCGGATCTAAAGTGTTGTTTTCTCATCTCAGTTCCATCTCTTGAATATATCATCCACCTCTCTTCAGCTTCACTGTCATCACACAGTCCATGCCACCATTGTCTCTTTCTAGACAACCTGTAGCTTCCCAACTGGTCTTGTCAGCCTAGTCTCTTCCTATTTTCTTTGAAATGCAAATTCTATCAATTCACTGCTCATGATATTTCAATGGCTTCTCTTTGCTCTTACAATAAGCACCGTAATTGTTAAGGTGGCTGCCTGTCACCATAGTTCTGACCATCCTCTCCTCTCCAGCTTTATTTTGTACCATGCTTTTGCTCTTATCATCAAGCAGGTCTTCTTTCAGCTCCCTCCTTCCACAAGTGCCTTGCACATGCAGTTTCTCTGCCAGCATCACTCTCCAGACCACTCCCCTGTTCCTGTTATCTAAAGAACCCCTATCCTTCCACCAGATCACCACTGATTTCATTAGCTCCCAATGGAAAATTTCCCCATCCTCCTTGCAAACAAATAACATTATAGGATCTCAAAGCACCCTGAGTCTTTCCTTCATAATACTCTTCCTTGTAATTTTACGTTTATGGATGCAAATTCTCTGGTGGGGGTTTCCATGCACCACTGGACCATTAGCTCCATAAGGGAAAGAATTGTGTCTATCTTTTGCCCCCAGGACCTTGCACAATGTCCAGCTCATAGAAAGTAGGACACTCAGCATTCAACTTCTCTGACCTCTCTAGAAGCAGGTGCTCTTATTTGACCAATTGTCTCAGCTCAGAGGGAGGTAGTCAAGGGCAGATCTCTGAGGGATTAAAGAGTCAGGTTAGCAGTAAGAAGAGCCTTCTGAGTGTAAATGTTGATGTCTCAGAGCCCTGGTATTTATGGTTTCTCCTTTATTTGGTCTAGACACAAGACATTCCTCCATCTCCTTTGGGTACTGCTGTTTCCTTGTTTAGGAGTTTAATTAAACCTGCTCCTAACATGTTGGGGGGATGAGCGGTGTCTGGTTTATGGCTTTGAGGGAAATGTTAACTGTGCATAGCTTTGCAGTCCCAGGATTTACTGTGTGTATAATTCTCAGATGGATTTGCATGGGCCTCCATTAGTCCAGTCCCAACTTCAAACTGTCTCCCTGGCTATCTGTCTCCCAAAGGATCTAAGGGTAGAAAGTAGAAAACAAACAAACAAACAGAGATAAGACTTATCCATGAGCAATGACATCTTTTCCAGGCAAGCCTCTTATCCTAGCAACCACTGGGGCATGTTGAAGGGGATATTATTAATAATAATGAAAATAGTAGTAATAATCACAATAATTATTATGTTATTTTAGCACTTATTGAGCTTTTGTTATGTGCTAAGTGCTTTGCCTGCATTATCTAACTTAATATTCCCAACCACCCAAGGAGGGACTCCACTCCGTTTTACCCAGGAGTAAACTAAAATTTAGAGAAATGGAGGTCTTTCCTCAGGACCACATATGAAGCAACAGGCGGTGAAGGGATTCGAAACTGGGTGGATGATCTTCCAATCCCATTGCTCTTGACCACTGTTTTATCTTCGCTTTTTCATTACTTAGTCATCCCTTTGATAAATCTCTTCTTTTTGGGCACTTATTGTATGATGGACACTAGGGGTTCAAAGCAAGATAAGTTATAGATGATCCAGTCCCTGGAGAAGTTCAGCACCCAGGGAGGAGGGGTGTATAGCATCCTCCTCCCTTCCTTGCTGACACTAATGGAATACTTACTGGGAACCAGCTCTGAGCTAAGCCCTGTGATAGTCTCAGAATTCTCCCCAGGTAGATGCTGTTATCATACCCTTTCTACAGATAAGAAGATGAAGGCCTGAGAGAAAGTACGTTGCCTAAGGGCTCACCAAGAGAAAGCGACTGGCTGGGACATGACTTCACGTTTATTTGGCTTTGTCAAATGTCTGTGCCTGTCCCTACAATACCGAATTATAGAAATGTGGTGAATGCACATACAAGGGAAGCTGCAGTACACTTTGAGAGTTCAGGGTAGGATGTGCTTAATTAGGCCTAGAGAGGCTAGAGGAGACTTCCTGAAGAATGCTGAATCTAGAGAGGAAGAAAATGTAGATTGTTCGGGGTAGCTGTCCTTTCTGCCTTCCTGATCAAATGTGTTCCTCATCTGGCAATGAGTGAGATTGGAAGGAAAGTGAAAGCCAACAGGAAGACACTCCTAGAAGGTATGTTTGTGTTCAACATATAGAACTTTCTGATAATTATTCCAGACTAAGAGTAGGATTGATTGTTTGAGGAGTGGTGAGTCCCCCATTATGGAGGCCTGAAGGTGACCAGGGTCTACATGGGGAGATTCAGGTACTAGATTAACAGTCAGATACCCAATTTGGTTGTGCATAAGAATTGACGGGTGACTTGGTGAAATACCAGTCCTTGGGTCTTCCCTCTAGATATTCTGGTTCCGTGGGTCAGGACAGGGTCCCAGGCTTCAGCATTTTAAACAAACTCCCCAGGTCATGTTGAAGGACCTGGTCATGGTGAAGCCACACTCCTCCAAGTGGGCTCGGTGCCCTTTAAAGTCCTCCGACACTGAGGCTCTCTAGCAGTGTTTCCTAGCATGTATCGTACAGGCCATTCAGTCTGTAACAGGAGTTGACAAACGTTTTCTTTCAAACATCAGATAGTGAAGGATTTCGACCTTTTGGGCCATAAGGTATCTATCACTACTCAAATTACTGTGTAGTGTAAAAGCAGCCATAATATATAAATGAATGTGTGTGACTGTGTTCTCATAAAATTTTATTTACAAAAATATGCAATAGGCCAGAGTTGGCCTATGGACTGCAGTTTGCTGACCCTTGACCTACAAAAATTAGTGCTAAATAAAAATGAGTTTGTGAAAGTATACAAGCTATATACTCTTCATGAGGAATCTTGGTGCCTTGGTAGCATCTTAAAAGTTCTGAGAAGGCCTGAGAAGTTAAGAGACTTGTTTAGTTTTGGTTGACTCAGAATTTCTCAAATTCATTTTACCAAAGAACCTCCTTACTATATATAAAACACTGCCGTCCTCTTAGAATTGGTGTTTCAGAGAACACACTTTGAGAAACACTCATTCACACCTTACAAGTAGAAAAGATACAATTTGGATAGACTGTCCTCTGAGAGGTTAGGAAGAAATTTTCCCTAGAATTTTCCCAGATCACTGTTGTCTAAATTTAACCCATGTAGGGTGGTGTCCTTGACTTAGGCTGCCATATACAGATTAAAATGTATATGGGTTTATTGGTTCCTTCTTCAGGAAGGTGCTTTTGAAAGCAAGTGATGGAGCAGAAGACATGGAATTATTTGGACAAGGTCAAAGAGAAGACATCTTGGAAAGGAAGGAGCAGATAGGGGAATAAATAATTATAATAAGAATTATTGAATACTTGCTTCATACATACCACTGTACTGAGGCCTTTTATCTAGATCTGTGGTTCTCACAGAAGCAATTTTGCCTCCTGTGGGACCTTTGGCAATGGAGACATTTCTGATTGTCAGATCTGGGGGTATGGGGTAGTGTGCTAGCGTCTGCTGGGGGGGGCAGGAATGCTGCTAAATGTCCCACAATGCACAAGAAAGCCTCACCTGTCCCCCTAGCAAGGAATTATGCAGCCCCAGATTTTCATAATGCCTCCTTTGAGAAGCTCTGATCTAGATTATCTCATTTCTTATCTAACTTTGTGAGGTAGTGGTATTATTTGTACTTTTAAGAAATGAGGACACCAAGGCAAAGACTTTCTCTAGTTAACAACAGTGTGTGCCCACTCTTAAAAGCTTACGTTCAGTTGACTATGGCAAAAACAGTTTTCACTTCCATGACCACATAGCCCATGACTTCAAGAGGTCTTTCCATAGATCCTTCATGTCACCATCCCCTTTCCCTACCCCCATTCCTTTTCATTTGCTGTTCTTGATACCTTAGTAACATTCAACTTTATCCATCCTCTGAAAACATATCTCTGACAACCACGGAAATACTCCTTATTTAAATTTTAAATGGCCAGCTTGCCTGTTTATGTTCAGTTAGGATTGTAACACCAGGCAAATTATTTTGACCTATTGGTTTTGATTTCTGTAAACTGGAATGATAACAGCACATACTCTTCCTACTTCGATTCTCTTTGATTCAAATATCAGCTCTTGGACTCTGTTTGGAACATTGGGGGATCCAAAATATGCACAACCCCCCAGGGAAAGCATGCTGAGTGAATGGGATCTTTAAGGAGGAAGTAAATTCTTTTTTTTTTTTTTTTAAATAAGCCTGCCCAGCTCCAGTTTTTCTAGCAGTCTGCAAGCATGCTGCAGAGTGTGTGAGTGGGCTTAAGAGGGTCTGGACAATATCACCAAAGGGCAGTTCTTACCCTGATATCTGGTCTGGGGATAAGGAGGGCTAGAAGCACTTGCATGGCAGCACAATACAAGGTTGAAAGTTAACCTAAACAGAATTCTTGGGTGAACGTGACAGAAACTTGTGAAGAGACATTCTCAGGCCCAGCACTATGAGTTATCTTCCTCTCTGGTAGTGAAGAAACATGGACCCCTTGTGCTTTATTTTTATCACTGCTAAATTGAACAATCAATTTCAGACAATCCATGAATAAGGAGGTTGTTTCTGGGAAGATAATACCCCATGGATTATCATTAAGCACTGAAACAAATACTCAGAAAACAAAAATAATGCAATGGCAGGAACATTCAAGATGGCGCATCATAGTGACAAGGTCTGAATATGGCAGAGCTGCAAACTTTGGGCCTAGACGACTGGCTTTGCCTTTACTTTCTCTTATCTTCTGCTGCTCTCAGAGATGTCAGTTCTTTTGTCCTCTTTCCATTGTACTGACTCTGGCTTTTCAGTTATTTCACAGTAAGAGAAGATACTTCTAGAATTGGAAATTACAGAGACGCAATAATCATAATGAAATTTCTTTTCAGAATCAGTACCCAGATCCTCCTGGGTACTAGTGACTGTTGAACACTGTGCCCTTGGTACTCACAAATACCAGGAGTGAAATAGTGTAACAAGAAATGTCCCATAAATGGTCATTCCCCATCTTCCGAACCATTAACAAAATAAATATTGTGATGTCAGTGTGGTTTGAGGACATCAGATTGGGGGAAGAACAGGGGACATGAGGGCACATGCCCAAGGAGACTCATAGAGGGTGACCTGCATGTGTGAAGGACAAAGTGAGGTTGTTCGGTTATTTCATAGCAAGAGATTTGTCATATGTTATGGATATTTGTAATAAGTTATATTTTCCTTCCAGTGTTCTTGGACTTCCCTTGTGGCTCAGCTGGTAAAGAATCCACTTGCAATACAGGAGACCTGGATTCGATTTCTGGGTTGGGAATATCCACTGGAGAAGGAATAGGCTACCCACTCCAGTATTCTTGGGCTTCCCTTGTGGCTGGTAAAGAATAAAGAATCTGGTAAAGAACTGCCTGCAATGTGGGAGACCTGGGTTTGATCTCTGGGTTGGGAAGATCCCCTGGAGACGGGAAAGGCTACCTACTCCAGTATTCTGCCTGGAGAAGTCCATAGTTCATGTATAGTTCATGGCGTCGCAGAGTTGGACACAACTGAGCGGCTTTCACTTTCACATTTTCCTTGACTACTAAATCCCATTCCTTTTTTGCTTTCCTTAAGCCCTTTCTTTATAGAGTTTATTGAACAACAGTAAGGGAAGTACAAAGACCTATAATTTGGAAGAGATAAAACTTGAGATTCCTCTCTTGGCTCTGCCTCTAATTACCTGAGTGGTTATGGGTCAGTCAGTTAGTTCTTCTAGGTCTTAGTATTTTTACCAGCTCAATAAGGGCTTCCCTGGTGGCTCAGCAGGTGAAGAATCCACATGTAATGCACAAGAGGCTGGAGATGCAGGTTTGATCTCTGTGTTGGGAAGATCCCCAGATTGGGAAGATCCTGTGGAGAAGGAAATCGCAACCCGCTCCAGTATTCTTGCCCGGAAAATCCCATGGACAGAGGAGCCTGGTGGCCTACTGTCCATGGGGTTGCAAAAGAGTAGGACACCGCAGCACAGAAACAAGCAAGGCAAAGTTACTTATCTCATCGGATTCTTTTGTGAAATAAAGGAAATGATGTATGTTAAGTGCCTAGAATACACTAGTCACTCAAAAATGATAACTGGTATTCTCAGTCAAATAGAAATGAAATTATATTGATGCTCCAATGAAATAGCTCTGTTAAAATACTTAGCTGCTTCTCATGAAGAAGAGCCGCTCCTTGTACCTGGTAATGAGCAGCAGACATAAGTGGTTAGCGTCTCAGTTTGTCATTTTTTTCTTGGTGGACCTCTGACTATTCAAAGTTGGAAGATATATAGCGCAAAAGGAAAAAAGACAGGCCTCAGGAGTCCCACAGTAAACAGATTTACAAGAATTTAAATTTGATTGTAAGTAAATTATTGCTAAAAGAATTCTTGTAATGACAGGGTTAACAGTCCTTAGGAGGCTAGTTGATCTGTTTCATGTTATCATTTCTTGGTTCCTTAAACTCAGTGACTCAAACTGGGCTGCCCTCTTAGCCTGGGAAATCCCTAAAGCGGAAACTGGGGGGTGGGAAGGAGGGGAAAAGAGCCCTTTTGTGATTTTTGCAAAATGAATCACCCGTGATTAGAGCCAGTTCAATTTTGGGTTCGTGCAGCCGAGTCACCTTGAGAAGTGGAAGCACCTTGGCCTTTCCCTTTTCCTTGCTTTGTTCCCCGGCCAGCCTGGCCCCCTGGGTGCGCCGCCCGCCCTCGCCTCTCACACAAAGGCCTTCCAACCCGGAAGTCCCAGCAGCCGCCCTGGGGGGGCCCTGCTGCCCCTCCCCCACTGCCACCCGCCAGTCTCTCCTGGCAGGTGCTGGTTGACTCAGTTTTCCATCTGGGCAATTTGGGAGCCTTGCTTTTCCTCTCTTTCAGTAACCCTGCTGTTGTTCAGTCTCTCAGCCACATCTGACTCTTGGCAACCCCGTGGATTGCAGCACTCCAGGCTTCCCTGTCCTTCACCATCTCCTGGAGCTTGCTCAAACGCACATCCATTGAGTTGGTGATGTCATCCAACCATGTCACCCTCTATCGCCTCCTTTTCCTCCTGCCCTCGTGAGTCGGCTCTTCGCATCAGGCGGCCAGAGTATTGGAACTTCAGCTTCAGCATCAGTCCTTCCAATGAATAGTCAAGGGTGAGTTCCTTTAGAAAACCCTGGTTAGCTAGCTCCTTATTCACTGGAGTTAGTAAAGGTCTGGGTGGGTAAAACTACTCCTTGTGGTGAAGAGACTCTGACAGTCGTTGGTTGATTGTGTTAAAGGCAGTGAAGACTCTTTGCACATGCCTAAGTAGCCTCTCGTGCTGAGTAGAACACTGGGGAAGATGACAGAAGCAAACAAAGGCATCTGGTGGGATTAGATTGGGATAGGCTTCTGGAATTCTCTATTACGACCACTTAGGGATGTGGTGGAGGAAGAGGAGGTGTGATTTTCCTTCCTTTCTTCCTGCTTTCCCTCTGTTTCAGCGAGTAGACAAAATTGTGTTTGAAGGAAGACAAAGATGATACTGGGGCAGAATTTTTATTTTTTTTCTGAAACAGAATTTTAAAATTCAGTTTTGCATGATTTGATTCAGCCAACCATGCCTGAGCCTCAACTGTGGGAGGTGTGGAGCTGGCTTACAGATCCCGTCCCTGCCTTCCTGGAGCTGCCTCCTAGGAAGGAAGATGCCTATGTTAAAAAACAGCTGCCTTTTCCATCCTAATCAAGACATTGTGAAATCATGGGTCTGATGTATTAGCTACAGTGTTACAAATGCACATTAAAATAAATGCATGAGCAAGTGAACCTGTTCCTCCATGTACCACACACCCAGTGCACCTCACATATCCTCAGTGGCGGGTAGACCACCTGTGGGGAATTAGTGCTGTACAATGCACTGCAGGTAGGTACATGACAGAGGTCTCTGCAGAGGCTATCCACAAAATCAGGAAGGAGGAGGGAGGCAAGAAAGATAGAAAATGGGGGACAGAGAACTTCTCTGCAGATTTTGGGCTGAGGTTCAAAACATAAATGGTAATTTGCTAGGGAGTCTGGGGGAAAGGGGACTTCAGATAGAAGGAGCAGAGTGTGCTAAGTTTAAACTATTAGGGAAAGGAGTACAAGATTGATGCATTCATTCAACAAATATTTCCTTTCAAACCACATGTCTGTTTGGTAGTTTTCTGCAAGGTTTGTTCTGGAAGGATCCAGCAGCAAATGTGATAAATGGTGTTGCTCACAATCTAGTCATACAGGCAATAGGCACATGTGCAGATACAGGTATCCGGAGACAAGCATCCTTAGAGTATACGATTAAGGACCAAAATAGCAGCACTGATAAATTACTCTGAGGTCTGCAGATAGCACTGGCTGAGAAAGACTTCCTGAAAGTGAGGGACTGGCAAGAATAGGGTAAATTTAGAGAATGGAAGAAACAGTTCAGATAGGAGAAAGAGGTCAGGAGGGGCAACTGCAGTTACAGGGACAGATCTAAGCTGTCTCCACCCCTTGACCTCTAGACTGAAGGTGGGCACAGCTGTCATCCAGGTTCTTAACCCAGTGCCCTGGATGGATGCTAAGGGCTCTGTGACTCCCCAGACATGGATGCAAATGATTTTGTGAATTCATGTCTGCATTTTTCAGGGGAAAGTATTTCTGGTTTTTATCTGACGCTCCAAAGAGTAATACACAGTTGCTCAGGGTTTTCTGCAAATCTATTCTAATGTGCCTTTATTATGTTGTTGTTTTTTTTAAATCTTGCCCGTTTTTTCTGTACAAAGAGAATCCAGCTGTCACAGACTTGAAGGGAAGCAACATTTCTCAGAGTGATTAGATTAATTCGCCCAAGTTCCCTTGGTGGAATTGCCTCCCCAGTGAGATTAGACTCTAAGGCCCACCCATGCACTTAACCACCACGATACACTGCTCACTCTCACTCCCCATGGAGCAAATCTGCTCAGGTCCTTGGCGGACAGTGTCACCTTCACTGCAAGGGCTTCTGGTACTCTCAGCTTCTGAAACAGCCCTCTGAGCGATAGGCCCTGGTCACTGACCTTGGCTTGAGTGTTAATTTTCTCCTTTTGACACCTGATTTTACTAATCATCATACTCTACTTATAAGAGCCAGTCCTTTGGAAACTGTGGAAAGAAAACATGCTTTAAATACCTTCAATACAGCCCATCTTTTTAAGGCGCTATTTCATTGCAGTAGCTACATATGAACCTTTATGTTCAAAAACAGCCATTTTAAAATAACCATTTAAAATCCATATTTGTAAGAACCTGCTTGCAAATGCACTGCTTAGACATAATTTTTAAATTAATTATTTTTTACTTTTATTACACAAAAGTAAAGAAATTATAATCAAGCCCCATGTTCCCATCTTCTTTCATTTATGAACTCATGACCATTCCTGTTTCCTCTTAGCCCCACCACTCTCTGTTGCCCCATGGGATTATTTTGAAGCAAATTCCTCATATCATATAATTTCAACCTTAAATACTTCAGGATTATTCAGAATTTTAAATAGACTCTTATAAATAGTATAGACCACTTGCTCAGTCATGGAAAAATCTTACACTATACAGTGGCATGGGAAAGGATTTTATTTAAATAGGGCTTCTCTGGAAAGTTTTTGTTTGATAATTTCTGTTGGTTGAAGGTCTCTTTGATAATGAAGTCTGTCACACTTTTGAGAATCATTGTTACTGTGAAGTATAGTTTCAGTCAAGTCAGTTCAGCAAATATGCAAATATAGACAGTTCTGCTATAAGGCATGTTTTGAATACATGAATTTGCTTCAGTGCCATTGATATATTAGGAAATAACTTAGGTATAATCAAACTTCATGTGAGCTTATACATGATTTGAAAGTGAAAGTGTTCATCACTCAGTCATGTCTAACTCTTTGCGATGCCATGGACTGTAGCCTGACAGGTTCCTCTGTCCATGGAATTCTCCAGGCAAGAATATTGAAGTTGGTAGCCATGCCCTTCTCCAGGGGAATCTTCCAGATTCAGGGATCAAACAGAGGGCTCCCACATTACAAGTAGATTCTTTACCATCTGAGCCACCAAGGAAGCCCCTATGCGTGATTTCGTCCCCACAAAACATTTGAAGAGCATAGAAAACTGTTACAAGCTAAACTGGGCTGTGTTTTCATCCCCACAAAACACAGACATACATTTTCTCAGACATCCACCAGCTACTTTGTACTTTGGTTCACTCCACATGTTATGAGCCACACCCCATCTATATCTGGTGCTAGCACTTTCCATTCAGTTTCAGATAACCCTGCTTCTACTGCTTCACAATTGTTCACAAGCT
Organism: Muntiacus reevesi; assembly: GCF_963930625.1. Lineage (NCBI taxonomy): Eukaryota > Metazoa > Chordata > Mammalia > Artiodactyla > Cervidae > Muntiacus > Muntiacus reevesi. Next base: position 94,980,693 of record NC_089252.1, read on the forward strand.
GAAACTGTTCCAACACCCTTTCCACAGGCAATGCCAGTATAATATTTATTACAGTTATTTATGCATCTCTTAACCATTTAACATGGGTATAACAGCATTTCTCTTTTTATTAGACTCCTATTCTTTTTCTTTTCTAATGTGTTGCTGACAAGTGTTTGAGTGTTGTGCCCTCTAACCCAGAGTTTCTCAGCCTTGTTACTATTGACATTTGGCACTGGATCATTTTGTGCAGTAGGGGTTGTCCTGTGCAGGGAAGGACACTTAGCAACAACCCTGCCCCTGACCACTGGACCTCCAGTAGCACCACCTCCACTCCTGCTCAGACCCTCCCAGTTGTGACCAAAAAAAAAAAAAAAAAGTAGACATTGCCAAGTGTTCCCTGGGGAGAGAGGCAAAATTACACTAGATTTCAAGATTTTATGAGTAACTGAGAGAGCCTGCTGTAAGCCCGTTTCCCACAAGTCCTGTGGTATTTCTCATGCTACTTTGCCTTGCGTGATAACTTTTAAGATCTTGTGTGTCATATCACAGTAGAACTGACTGTCACATCTAAAATGAATGTCTTCACGTCAGTCCTCATGCCGATATTATTTGTGGTGGCTGCAGTCCATGACTGAGCCTCTGAGCACAGCACAGCGCACATCGGATGACATGGGGCTTCCAATGTGACTCAGCAGTAATGAATCCGTCTGCCATTGCAGGAGAGGCGGGTTCAATGCCTGGGTTGGAAAGATCCCCTGGAGAAGGAAATGGCAACCCACTCCAGTATTCTTGCCTGGGAAATCCCATGGACCGACGAGCCTGGTGGGGCTACAGTCCATGAGGTCGCAAATGGTAGGGTACAACTAAGCAATTAAACAACAACAGATTCCTCTCACTGCGTTGAGTTCAACACATAAATTCCAGAATTAAGGAAATCACTGAATCCTAATAATGTCTTTACTTTCAGAGTGTATAGACCTTTTACCGTACATGATCTTATGACACAAATAATAGTTAACAACAGCAGCTACCTTTTCTCAGATATTCCATAAGAACCAAGCACTGTGCTGTAGGCATTAGGGTCATGTTTAACCTCACAAGAACCCATTCTGGGAGCCACTGTCTGTCACAGCTTTAGCAAAAGAGAATTCTCAGAATGGCGTCTGACTCCCAGAGGAATGGGTGATTTGCCTGAGGTCAGTCATCCAGCAGGGGGATGAGAAGCATCAGGAAACCGCGACTCTAACTCTGAAGCCTAGGTTCTGGTTGTTCTGAAGCCTCCTGGCTTAAGGATATCAGAGGAGATTTATTAAGCACCTGCTCCTTTTACCAAAGTCATGAGTGTAACCTTGATAATGGAGCAAACAGTTGAAAAGTCAAAGTGCTCAAAGGGACTGAGCTTAGTAAAGATGACTTCACATCCCTGCACTGAAGCCTTATGCAAACATTAAGTATAACGTTGTAGAAAAAAAAGTATATTGGGACATCTTCATGCTTTATTTATCCAGTAGCTCGTGATTCTGTTTCTACACAGGAAAATAGTAGAAAATACTAGAAGGTGTTATACCAAATCAAGAAGCAGTATTATTATCTCCTTGTGCTAAGATGACCAATGATTTCTGGCCTCATCATTTTGCTTAACCATGTTTTAAAAATTTTCAGCCACAAACATGTATTTTATACACACATACACATGCAATTTTAAGGAAAAAAGTGAAGCCTAAGATAGCACAATAGATAATAAAAGGGAAGCCAGATACTTAATGAGTTCAAGTTGGATTAGATTCTAGAATACAGAAAGGACTTGCAGATGTGATTACAAAACCACTGTCAGCAATCTTAAAGAAATCAGAGACTGGGATCAAGGCCAGGGAATTGGAGACAGGAATAATGTTATTCCAGTTTTCAAAAATGAGAAAAATGTGGGTTCTAAAAGCTAGAAGGCAATGGATGTGGCATTCAGAACCCAATCATTAAAACACACCCTTTACAGACATTCAGAAAAGACAGCTTAGCCATCGATGACTGAGAGTGTAAGGAAGTTGAAGTCACGTTCGCCTAACTTTATTTTCTCTTTCAGTTGTTTTTGATTGATCAGTAAAGTACTCCAGGTATCACACACTTTGATTTCAACAGGAGCATTGGATTAACAAATATGTGTTTTTTGTTGTGGAAAGCCTGGGCTAGATGATAATTTGATGAGTTGGGTGCAAGCCTAACTGAATTATCCATAATAACTACCAGTGACTGTACATTACTCAAGAAGGGTGCTGGGCTAAGCCTTTGAACACACAGCCTCCTCAGATGGATGCCATGGTTATCCCTCTTTTCAGAGATGGGGAAACGGAGGCTTGGAGAAGCTGTCTTATTCTGGAAGAGATGTAAATAGCAGAGTTGGGACTGGTGCTTTTAATTACCACTCCATACTGTCTTCCTAGTAAATACATAGAGATTTATTTACTATGAGGGTTGCAGTTGTAGGCTGAGTCTTCATTGCATGCAGTATATTGCTCAATGACTCCTAAGAGACTGTAAGACTGACAGTTGTCAAATTCCAGATGACATACAGCTGGCATTAGCCACCTCTGTCTTCAGAGCCACTTCCTGTCCTTTGATTGTGGGAGTGGACACTCCAATGTGTGGGACTGGGACAGAGGACCCAAGAGGCATGGGCATGGGGAGAAACCACACTCCAATCTGCTTTTTCCAAAAATGTGTTTACTAAGGTCAGCGTGAAGTTCAACCTTTTCAGTACTTTCCATGGACATTTGGCCTGAATAAGAAAGAGGCTTTTGGCCTATTTATTTCTCCAGTTCTTTCAGTTGAAAACAAGTCTTTGGGGGGGAAAAAAATCCTCTGGTTCTGAAAATAAAAGATTTATTTCTTTTTAAATTTTCCCCTCCAAGTACTATGTTATGGAAGTTAGAAAGGAGGAGAAAGCAGAAAAGAGAGAAAGAGGGAAGGGAGGAACAGGAAAGGGAAGGAGAAGGGGGGAAGGAGAAGAAGAAGACAGCAGGAAAAAAAGAAAGGCGAGAGAAACAAAGAATGAGAAAAAGAAACTACATTGTGTATTAAAATCAGATTTCTCTTTAAGGCAGCAGAAAAAATGAAAAGGGTTACAGTTTCCCCAGCTGTTTGGTCTGGATGCAGTGTAAACAAGCCAGCCCCCCATCTGGCCCCCAGGAAGCCGTGAATCTCAATGGAGCCTGAGCGCCTGCTTGGCCAAACTGCCCTGAACCCTCCCTGGGCCCCTACTTGCTGAGTCAGCAGGAACAACCAAGGGACTTTGACTGTTTCCCATTTTCATTCGTCTGAGCACCAAATAGCAGAGTATGCAGGTGAAGGGTGATGTCCTGGAACAATCAAGGTCAGCTCCGATTAGGAAATTGGGACACAGATTGCAGATCCTTCCTGACTCTGCAGAGCTGAGTGTGTGGCGAGATTATTCTTAGCTGGCGTTAGGAAATGTGCACCATGAAGATCTGGCCAGGCATATAACCCAGTACTTGTGTTTTGGGCTGCATTCATTTTCTTCTCTATCAAGACTACACCCTGGCATATTTGCATCAGTGAAACGTGCTGCAGCCATAAAAAAGGATTATATAGACTACAGGGCAATGGAAATTGCCAGGGACAGATGCCTGAAGTGTGTAGTTTGTAAGAGCCCAAGTGTAATAAGACACAGATAGCATCAGTTATCTCTAGGTAGTAGGATTGCAGGTTTTTTTTTAAATTTTATATATTTGTTTTGTTTGTATTTTTATACTCATAATTATAGCTATGTATATGGAAGGTTTCCTCTGTGGTGGGTACCATGCCAAGTATTTCATGTGAATCATCTCATTGGTTCCTTGCTAGAGACCTCTGAGCAGGTACTATAAGCATCCTCATTTTATTGATGAGGTTTTGTAATTAAGACCCTTGCTCAAGGTTATGCAAGCCACAAACTGCCAGAAAATGAGACTGAAACCCATAACCCACACTAAAGCCTGTTCTCTTAAGCACCATATACCAGTACTTTTTTTTTCTGGAAACAATAATTAAAACATATCCTGACAATTGGTTAAGTCAATTTCTGAACAGAATGCAGCTATTTAAAATGAATTGGTTGACAGTTACTGATGGTGACAAAATGTTCCTAATGTTCCATTATGTGAGAAGGCATGTTACAGGTCTCATTTCATGTGAACTCGCGTGCCCAAGTGCACCCTTAGGAGACAAGTATCTCTGTTGATGTGTTAACTGTGATTTTCAGTGTGGGGATGGGGCTCATTTAAGACTTTTGATTTCTAGTGGTTTAACATTCTCAACGGTTTCCCAGATGGCGCTAGTGGTAAAGGATCTGCCTGCCAATGCAGGAAACCTAAGAGGTGTGGGTTCAATCCCCAGGTGAGGACTGTCTCCTGGAGAAGGAAATGGCAACCCACTCCAGTGTTCTTGCCTGGGAAATCCTATGGACAGAGGAACCCGGTGGGCTACATTCCATGGGGTTGCAAAGAGTCGGACATGACTGAGTATGTGGACAAACAGCGAGAACAGTCTTTATAATAGCAAGTAGCACTTTTGTAGGAAGGAAAGGATCGCAGCCTCTCCACCTGCCTTCCTGATACCCAGCACAGCTGCCTAAATGCCTCCCCTCCCCATTCCTTTCGCCAACTTGTGCAATAGTAGCTTGTCTTTCTTTTTTTTTTTTTCTTTCCCTGGGGCCTGCCACTCCCTGGGCTGGCCTTCTTTGGCCAGACCCTAAGCTGGTGCTTCAGAGACAAGAAACAGAAACTGGCAGATAACTTGCCTCCTGAGTTACCCACCTCTGTCTTCTTTGCTCCTTGGGGCAGCTCACAGAGGTCAAAGGCTGGCTTGTTGAAAGGGGCTTGTTAGAGATAAGGATTCTTGACTCCCAGGGCTCAGTGGACAGGGTGTGGCCATGGGATAGCAGGAATTTTGAAAGTCATGTCAAGATTTCTGCGAAGGCTTCCATGAGAAGCAGCTGGAAAATGTCTCTCACGCCTGAAGGAGAGGTCATGTAGCAGACAACAAGGCTCGGTGCAAACCAGGTGCCCTGCCCTTCTGCGCACTGCCCTTTGCCTGAAATCCATCCATTCATTCAAGAACTACTTACTGAATGCCTTCTATATGTAAGATATAGCTTCAGATACTTGGGAGTCAGCAGAAAAAAACTGACCAAAGTCCTTGTCCCTGCAACCCTTGGCTTTCTAACCTTTCCACCATCTGCCTACTTAGAAAATACCAGCTCATGCTTTAAGATCAGAATTTTAGGCTCAACCTTGAGAGTTCTATGATAACTTAGGGGAAAGCATTAGACCCACTTTTCTCAGATTCCATTATATTTAATTGGCACTGATTTTTCTATTATATAACTTATTGGACATGTGTGTGCTTATGTGTAATGCAATTGTTTATGTGCATTTTTCTCAAAGACCATGAACTGAGACATCTGGGGTCAAATTCATTTTCCATCACTCCAATTGCTGTGTGACACTTAAATTTAGTTTTTACTTAGTCTAGTTTTTTCAGCTGTATCTTTGGAATATTAATATCTAACTCAAAATATTGTTGTGGAGCTTACAAGAGAAATGAAAACCTGTTTGTGCAAAAACATGTATATAAATATTTAAAGGAGCTTTATTCATACAGATCCAAAACTGGAGGCAAGCCACATGTCTTCTGACTGATGAATGGATCATCAAACTGTGCTACATTTTACTATGGAATACTACTCAGCAATAAAAAGGCTGATACAGGGAACAACATGGGTGAACAGCAAACACATTATGTTTTTTAAATTATATAATGTAACAGTTTTATTATATTCACAGAGTTGTGTGTCCATCACTTCAGTCACTTTTAGAACATTGCAGTATGTGCCCACCCCCTCACCAAAAATACTGCCACCATTTTTTGTCATCCTCCACCAAATCTCCATTCTCTCAGTCTTAGGGAATCAACTTTGTGCCTCTAGAGATTTGCCTATTTTGGAAATTTCATATAAATGTAGTCAAACAATATATGACTTTTTGTTACTAGCATTTTTCAGTTCAGTAGCTCAGTCGTGTCCAACTCTTTGTGACCCCATGAACCGCAGCACGTCAGGCCTCCCTGTCCATCACCAACTCCCAGAGTCCACCCAAACCCATGTCCATTGAGTCGGTGATGCCATCCAACCATCTCATCCTCTGTCGTCCCCTCCTCCTCCTGCCCTCAATCTTTCCCAGCACCCAGCATATTTTCAAGCTTCATTCATGATGTTGCATGTATCAATACCCTTTTCCTTTTTATTCCTGAATAATAGTCTATTGTATTGATATACACCATTTTACTTATCCATTCATCAGTTGATAAATATTTAGATTGTTTTAATTTTTGACTATTATGATTAATACACATTTATGTGTAAGTTTCATGTTTTCAATTTTAGAAAAAAATGTACAAACACACATATATGTAACTGAATCACTGGACTGCACACCTGAAATTAATACATTGTAAATGAACTATACTTCAGTTTTAAAAAATATATGTATATGACACCAAAACACCAGCAACAATGCAAACAATAGACTGAAAATGAAAAAAGACAAAACATGTTAAGTGAAAGAAGACAGAATCCAAAGGCCACATACAGTATAATTCCACTTATATGACATCCTGCAAAAAACAAAACACAGCAACAGAACAAGACTAGGTGCTGAAGTGAGAGGTGGGTAGCCCTCCATATAGGTAAAATGGAACCTTTTGAGATGATGAGCTATTATCTTTATAGCAGCGGTTATACAACTGTATTCACTGAACCAAACTCATAGAATGAGCACTGTAGAACTGTGTTAAATGGATGGATGGATGGATGGATGGATAATTGGAAGGAAAAAAAGGAAGGAAGAAAAGATGCTCAATTTAAAACTTCAGGGGATTTAATGCCTCCAAACATTTCCAATAGGAAATAGAAATAAATTCTTCTCCAATACTTCTCATGGCCTCCCCAAAATATAATCCCATGATAACCTGATACCAAGTGTTCACCAGCTCACTAGTGCCCCCTCAAAGTCGCTTTCACTTCTTCCTTACTGTGATCCATTTTTCCTCACTTTTGTTCCTCTGCATTGCACTTCCTAATAAAAGAACACAACACCTTTTGCCCCTGGTTTTGCTTTCAAAGGAACTTAGGGTAAAACACTAGGCATGGGTGTAATTAGGTTCTTGCCGAGAGAAAAGGGAGCAGAAATGATGTGTGCTACATTTAGTTCTGAGCCCTCTGCCTTGGGGTATGCTCACCTTCATTCTCCCTCTTCCTGTGTCATTTCAAATATGGGGACCCCCTAAGAGATGGTAGCACAGCCATATGGAAGGAACTTTTTAGTTTCTGGATGATCTGTGGAGAAAAGAAACTGCCAGCCTGGACAAATCATCCCAGAACTGTTAGATGAGAAAGAAAATAAGCTCTCTATTTTTTAAACCACAGTATTTTGGGGGTCTCTTTGTTAAAGCAACATAACCTTTACCTAAACAAATATAGGGGAGTCATATGGTTTCTCAAGCACTCTCTCTGATGACTTTTCTAAAAGCATGGTTGTCACACATATTATCATTGAAATTGTGACACTTTTAAGGGTTAAGGAGATGCTATATTAATACTAATGATTTGGGTGTGAGAGAAGTAAAGTGGTCTCCTTTTCTCCTTTTTTAAGATGCCAGAAGTGCTTCCAGAAAACTCGATCAATATACAAAGAAAATATGTCCTGGAAATGGTTTTTAGCACATACAAAGAGTAGAGTGGCTTTCAAGCCCTCCTCATGAGGACCTAACCACTATGTATATCATTTTCCTTCCATTGCAAATCCTGTTGCTGGGCAAATTAGGATTAACATCAGATTAAATCCTACATGCCTCAGTTTGATCCCAAATGGACTACCTTTTGTATTGTTCCATTCCCAGTTCCTTCCCGGACTATTATCGCTACATGCATCAATGTCGTGTGAGATTGGGCTTACATCAGGCTAGTCATGTTTCAGGCAGACCAGTAGCCCCAGAAAATTTTATGTACAAGCCTATGTTATTCATGTTTAAAAAGACGTTGTTAGTTGGGGAGAGGAAATGTTAGCATTCAGATGCGAGAAATTGTAAAACCATAATCTGCCAAATAAAACTGTTTCCTTGGAGCTAAGTAAATATTCTCCCAGGGACGGACCTGAAGAATCAGACAGCTGCATCTATTTATGGTTTCCCCTCTGTTTGTCTCTCTCCTCTGAGTGGATGAGCTCTGCAGAAAGCAACGGCACTTTCTTTATAAAGCCTCCCTTTTCCCAGCAAGGGACAGGAGTAGTGCAAGAGAGAAACAGTGATCCAGCTGCCATTGAAATGTTCCGACCATCTGCTCCTTCCTTATTTTTCTTTACTCTGTACATGTTTAAATGTCCTTCCTTATTTATCTGTTTGCAGAAAGCAGATGGAATTGTCATAATCACATCATCATCATCATACTGAATATCTACTCTACGCTAAAGCACCAAGTTAGTAACTTTAAATTATCTCATGTCATCCTCACAAAGTTTTCATAAAGTATAAATTTTATTATCCCATTTTCTGGATGGTGAAACTGAGGCTTAGAAAGTTTAAGAGAGTTGCCAAAGGCCACATAGTCAATAACAAGGATGTTCTGAACCATAAGCCTTTCTCTTTCAAAGGAAATGTGTAATGTGCTGATGAGCCTTCAGAACAGTTATGAGGTAGGTGCAAGTATGTTTAGCATCTTTCAACTCCCTCTTTTCAGGCCACTGGAACACCTTACTCCTCCATTCTATTTTTCCCCAAACTGTCAAGGATCCTAACAGTTCCAAAAGCATCTTTTTTTTAATATCATTTGCTTGAATATGGGTCTTGCTGGAAGCAAGACAGTTGAAACATCCAAAATAAATAAATAAATCTTCTAAAGGCTGAATATCAGATCACTCAAGAAAGTAACAGGGAAGATCACTTTAGGTTAGTGGGTCTCCCCAAGTCTCCTTCGGTGAGTACAGATAGAAAGCTGCTACTCTGAAAATTTTAACCCTGTACCCTCAGCAAAGTCATGTTCACATGTAAGGTTTCCTAAGTTAGGCTACCTTTCAAACTTTTCCGTTTATTAAAAATTCTTTAAGGTCATTACTATGATTCCATAATATTTTGAGGGGGGAAAGAAAGCCCAGTTTTTTTTCAGACCAATAATACAGGAGAGGTCCAGATCTCTGATTTTGCTCTGATTAAATGAACAAGGTGCTTTGGATACACTTCTTTCTCCAGTCCCAGGAATATGGCTTCAGTCTCCTACTGAAAATCTAAAGTGTTCCAGTCAGAACAGCAGTAGACTTTTCTCTTCCTAGATGACAGAGTTGAGTTTGGACAATGATTGTTCTCCTTCTAGAAACAGAGAGAGAAAAGGGAACTTGGAAACTCAGCCAGGTGTTAGCCAAGCTCCTTGGGGGGTTCTCTTCTGCCAGATCCTGAAATCTCAGGCCTGGAACAGACCCCACTGACTTTTTCCAAAGTTTGGCCTTTATTAGAGAGGTTGAGGCCAGGGATTTTTCCATGCACAGTTCTTTAGCTCCAGAATTCTGGATCTGACCTTCTGGTCCAAGAGAACTTGCATATCTCAACCTCGAAGACATGGTGTGACTATAAAGAATTGAGTTGTTTTTCTTTCCATCGCCTTTTCTTATTTCCAGAAAGAGAGTTTGAAAAAGAGGAGTATTTGAGATGTTATTTGGCTCAGAAGCAATTTTGTAGAGAAGAATGTCACCCTAGGGGTTTTCCATCATAGGTAAATTTTTCTCCTTTGCTAAATGAATAATTAATGTTGCTCTAATATGAAACTGGCCCTTCATTTAGACAATTTATATGCATGATTGCCCACCCCATCTTTCTCTCAAAGCAAATGAAGTCTTTTAACCTACTAGGAGGATGGCTTAAAATAAGTAAACATTTGGGTGGTCTGTTGATATTCACAGAGCACATTTGAAATTAACTAATTTGCCTTCTATGAGAAACAGACTTTAATGCTGTTCAAAGAGCTGGAGCTTTGAAATTAAGTAGCACAAGTTGTCTCTGTGTGTCCTCTGACTTGCTTAGGTTGTTGCTTCAATGACAGCATTTACTAATGAAGGGAAGGAGGTTGCCAAAACAAGGGACAGAAGGGGTGCCGCAACAAGGGTTGCCCATCTCTGCGGCACAGCCTAGTAAGCTTCATCTGGGGCTCCTTGGCCAGCTAGCTTCAGGCTGGGTTTAACTGTAGAATGATACTGACAGGAAAATCAGAGGGCAGGAAAGAATGAAGTCAGGTTATCTCTGCTCTCCTCCTTTACTGTTTTGTCAGGTCCCCTCTGGCCATGCCTAAGGTTATACCTCTTACCTCTTTAGCTCATGGGATGATTGCCTAAACCTGGGGCTATCATAAAATATTGCCATAGACTGGATGGCCTAAACAACAAACATTTATTTTCTGGAGGCTGGAAAGATATACATCAAGGCACTGGCCACACTGGTATCTGGTGAAGGAGCACTTCCTGTTTTGCAGATGGTTCTCTCCTCATTGTATCTTCACATGGCCAAGAACAGAAAGAGAAGCAAGATCCCTTTTCTCTTCTTTTTTGTCAATTAATTTTTATTGGAATAGAGTTGATGTACAATGTTGTGTTAGTTTCTGATGTACAGCCAAGTGAGTCGGCTGCACATATAAACATATCCACTCTTTCTAAGACTCTAGTCCCATGCAAGTTGACTTCTCTGGTGGCTCAGACAGTAAAGCGTCTGCTTACTATGCGGGAGACCCGTGCTTGATCCCTGGGTGGGGAAGATCTCCTGGAGAAGGAAATGGCAACCCACTCCGGTACTCTTGCCTGGAAAATCCCAAGGACGGAGGAGCCTGAGTGAAGTAAGCCAGAGAAAGACAAATATCATGATATCACTCGTATATGGAGTGTAAAAAATGGTACAAATAAACCTATTTACAAAACAGATATAGGAGATTGACAATCTCTGGGTTCATCCATGTTGCTGCAAGTCACATTATTTCATTCTTTCTCATGGCTGAGTAATATTCCATTGTAACTATGTACCGTATCTCCTTTGTCCATTCCTCTGTCAATGGACATTTAGGTTACTTCCATGTCTTGGCTATTGTAAATAGTACTGCAGTGAACATTGGGGTGCATGTATCTTTTCAAATTGTGATTTTCTCTGTATGTATGCCTAGGAGTAAAGTCGCTGGATCATATGGCAAGTCTGTTTTTTAGTTTTTTAAGGAAGCTTTCTCTTAGAAAGGCACTAATCTCATTCATGAAGCTTCCACACACATGATGCAGTTACCTCCTCATACCATCACATGGGGGGGTTCAGGTTTCAACATAGAAATTTTGGGGGATTATAAAATTCAGTCCATAGGAATGGTCAGGACTGCTTAGGTTTGCTAGTTTCTGGGTGCCTCACCACTTCTTGTTTCATCAAGCCCACACCAACTTTGGGGGTGATAGTTCATCCTGTTTATTGCTAGGATCCTGATAAATTACACAGATAGCTTTTACTCAATAAGCCTAAAAAACTATTTAGAAATTTATCTCCCTATAATGATCTCAGTTTTGGATCAGTGGTTATAACAGTGAGATCCAGCACTTATTAAATGCTTTCCATGTTCCCACATACTATGCTAAGCGCCATATATGAAGAATTATAGAAGTAGAGACTGGACAATTATTTTTGAAATAATAGGCTACAGAAGGCAGAAACAGTTAATAGGCACTAAGGCCAAGTCTATTTAAGTCCAAAGAAAGTGATCCTTTAAATAATAATATTAAAATATTACTTTTATTAATTCAGAATATTAATTAAAGTAATATTAAATGATCCCTTAAGGGCACTGGGTAAATGTGGGTAAGGAGATTATTTTCACAAAAATTTCTCTTCACTTAATACCTGCTACAAATATCTTTACCGTTAATTATCATGGGATCAAAAGATTTGATATCTGTCTATCCTCCCCTCCTTACTCCTCTCTGAGGAATCCAGAGGCGCACAAATGACATTCCACACCATGGTCAGGAACCTGTGTTATGTCTTCCTGGGGGTGGGAGTTGGGAACAGGGGTTTCAAAGCACCCAGGAAGACTCTGGGAATCTTCAGGTTTTGACCTCTTATGGTTGACTCTTTGTGCCTGAATTTGCTTATGACCCTCTCTGGGGGTCTTCTCTATTCTAACAGGTAATTGCTTCAAATGTATGCATTCTCTCAGAAGGAAGAGGAAAAGAAAGAAGTTAGGATGGGGCTTGGGGCAGGGAATAGAAGGAGGTTGGTGTGACTGTGTCATTCATTGCATCTTTGTTCTTTCCTCCTTTCTTTAACCAAAAATAATTGTCCATACTGAAAGTTCTGCTAAGTTGTTGAGTCATGTTCAGGCATTGCTTGGGTGACGCTGGTGTTGATGTTGGTGGTATATGTGTGCTTCTGCTTATGTGAGAGTGTGTGTAGTTTGTCTGACACTCTTAATTCTTCACAGTCAACTAAAATTAGGTGTAAGAGCTTTCCTAGTAGTGTTTGGGAAAATTGAACCCATAGCCCATTATCACAGATGTAATCCTGATCAAAAGCTGAGCTTACCGAGAAAAAGAAGAAGTCAAGATAAATGTGAAACATCTTTTCTGGAAGAATATGGGAGGAAATTATGTTCAAATTAAAAAGAAATGAATCATGGGTAAAAATGTAGAATTCACATGAATTTCAACATCGCATGGGGCCAGCCTTAAATGATGCACTTTCTACTATTAACTGTATGAAATGCTCCTAGGTAGCCCAGGCTTGGCAACAATAAACAGTTAACATTTATTGGAGTCCTTACTGTGTTCCAGAATTTAATCATTATGTCAGCCCTATGATCTACATGTTATGACTTTCATTTTATAGATGAGGAAACAGAGGCTCAGAGAAGCTGAGTGATTTTCCCTAGGTCACACAGCTAGTATGTAGCAGAATGCTGACTTAATATTAAATACTAACTTGAGTTCCTGTGTATTCTACTGCTGCTTGTTTTATTTTTAATTATACAGTTCTATGAGCTCATTAATTAAAAAAATCCAACCATATAGTATTAGACAAAGTAAAAGGGAGAAAGTTTCCATCTTCCTCAACCTTTTCGCTTCTATTTTCTTTCTACTTCCTTCTTGTGTATTATCTTGGCAGTGACTTCTGCGGACCTTGACCAAGATCTTCTAAGCCTAGACTCTTTTTTTTTTTTAAGCTCACAATGATTCTGACTGGTCACACTTAAAGAAAAAAAAGAATTTATTTTATTTTTGGTTGCACTAGATCTTTGTTGTTGCATGTGGGCTTTCTCTGGTTGCAGAGTGCGGGGGCTACTCTTCACTGTGATATAGCAGATGTCTCATTGTGGTGGCTTCTCTTGTGGAGCACAGGCTCTAGGCACACAGGCTTCAGTAGTTGTGGCACACAGATTTAGTTGCTCCAGGGCATGTGGAGTCTTCCCCCGAACAGAGGTCAAACCCATGTCCCTTGTGTTGGCGGGTGGATCCTTATCCACTGTACCACCAAGGGAGTCCTAAGCCTAGACTCTTAATCTCTCTGCTATCCTGCTGCATTGTTGGAAAAAATTGAGATGCATTTACATAAATTTTGCCAAGAGAACAATCTGCCCAATATTTAACTTAGACCTTGTTTAAATCAAAATCTTACTGAGTGCATCTGTTCAATCCCCTTGTCAGAGTACAATTTAAAAGTTAGAAATATAATACTTTCAAATGTATAGTGGATAAATGTCAAGGATTTCTGTAAGTCAGTAACAAGATACATAGCAGGATGACAGAGCTGATCTAAGGGAGAATATAAGAAAAATGATATATAAATAGTCAATTAAAAATGCTGGAACAGGATTGCAAATTTAGAAATAAACATTAATTTTCTTCTGAGTAATAAAACCATAACTTGTGCAGTTATCTGTTATTTTGGACAAAAGTTTTTTGCATCTCTAGGAAACAAAAACTGTTTTAAAATTTATCTGTCTTCTATCAATGGACATCTAACTTTACAGAGTCTCAACTCTAATTAACAGTAACTTTTAAGGCAATATTACCTTCGCTTAGAACAGCTGTCTAACAGAACTTTCTGCCATGATGGAAATATCCTTTATCTGAGCTGTCTAATATGGTACCCTCTAGCCTCATGTCTCCATTGAACATTTGAAATGTGGTTATAGTGACCAAAGAACTAACTTTGAACTTCAGTTAATTTTAATTCAGGTTTGACTTGAAGAGTCTATGGCTAGTGGCTATTATAATTGACCAGTGCAGCCCTGGAGCAACAGATGGCCCTTAGGTGGGCTCAGTAGAGCAGTGAGCATGGCTTTAAAAAGCCCATGGTAAATTTTGGGCTTATTTCTAAGTTTGGGGGCATTTTTCTCAATACCCTTGCCCCTCCTACACTTCTCCCGTCAATCTTTATTTTTCTTTCTTTTCTGTGAGAATCAGGAAGGGAACGCTCTGTCTCTTGCCCACTGGTGGCTCCAGTCCAGCTCTCAGATGAGACTGATGACCCCTCTGAGGACTGAGCACGCAGTCCCCGGGCACAGCCGTCAGGAGGGACGTCCACGCGGCTGGAGTCTAAGAGAGCTGACGTGTTCTCCTGCCAAGCTGAGGAATAAATGTCACGAGAAAAGCCCTTGAAAATGATTCTCATCCTCCTCTTCCATCACAAACAGCCCAAAATGAACTGTTCTCAAATGTTGAACTGTAATATTTGCTGTGGTTGAGAAAGGCTTCTGGTAAGAGGATTCTGGGGTAAATAGGTTGCTAGGATTTAATTGATTATCAATGAAATTCCCAGAACAATCTCTTGTACAGGAAATAGGCTCATGTGACCTTAAAAAAGAAAGTATGCTATCTTTATGATAAGGTGATTCAAGAGTGACTTTTTTGTTGATTTATTTTGGAAGAGTCGTTCATACAATGACTGAGATTAAAAGAGAGAGAGAAGCCTCTGCTGGTCTCTGGTATACTTTACTTAGAAAGGGAGAGATAAGTTAATTGTATCTTAGAAAAAAAAATTAACTGCTGTGTGTTATTGGCTCTCTCAAGCCATTTTTACTTCTCTTAAGTTGATAGTCTCTCACTGCTAACTCCTAAAGACTTTAACAGTCCATAGATGGAGTTAATACCTTCTTCAATGCCCCCTTCATGCCTTCTCAGCATCAGGACCTAATAAGTAGTAATGTCTGGGTTGCTCTGTTCTGAAGATTGCCTGCCACTACCTTGGGGCACTGGCCTGGATTTGCAGTAATCTGAGGGGATTCAAAGCACAAAGATTCAGAGATTGGAATCATTTTGCCAGCTCTGGAAACCTCTGTCACTCTGAGTTCTTTAATCTTCCCATATTTTTTATTCTCCCCAATAACTGAAGCCTTTACTGGAAGGTCAAGTAACTTTGCTGTAAATTACTAGAGAATCCAGGAAAAAAAGGTAGGAAGGGAAACCTGATTGCTCTCAAACAGTCTTGAAATTTTACCCTTTTAATTCTGTAAGCCCCTTGGACTTAAAAAGGCATATAGTAACATATATAACTTATATAAACCAGAATATCCCATTGATTTCTTGAGCTAACTGATGGCTAACTAGAAATAGGTTTATTGTCTCACTGCTGTTGTTCAAAAGCTTTCTGAAGAGTATGTTCATTTTCCTACCTTATTAGTCCCAGTAAACCTAATGGACCATATTGACTTTAATATCATACACTATACTATGCCTGTGACTTGTCATTTTCCACTGGAGTTCTCACCATAATTTACCTTTTTGAATATCGGACACTGAGTTGAGTGTTCCAGTTATTTGAAAATATCCCCATGAACACATTGGGCAAATCTTTCAAAATCAACTTGCACTATCATCTCTCTCTCTCTTTCTCTCTCTCTTTTTTTTTTTCTTTTTTGATCCAGGTAAGGTTTACTGAGTGCTTACTATGAGTCAGGCATTGTGCTAAGTGCTTTGAATGCTCTCAACATTGAGTTAGTGGTAGTTTTCTCTCTAGTAAAGATGAAGAAACTAAAGTGCAGAGAAGTCAATGACTTATTCAAGGTTACTCAACTAGTAAATATTGAAACCATGACTCAAACCATGACTCAGACACCTCAAAAGGCGTGCTTAACTGCACAAACTTGCTCACAGCTCACAAAAGTCTCAGCATCTATTCCCTGCTCTGAATGTTACAGACTAAATAGTTGTTTGACCTCTCTAATGATTTATGTTCTTATTGGAAAAATAAGGGTCATAATATTTCTCTTCCACAGTTGGGTACTGAAACTTAAGAAGTGTTAAGCACATGCAATGTGTTATTATTTTAATGTGTTCATTAGTAACTTCTTTGGTGAATTGGATTCCGTAAATCAATATGTCCTGCTTAAATTCAGTTCGGTTCAGTTCAGTCGCTCAGTCATGTCCGACTCTTTGCGACCCCATGAATCGCAGCACGCCAGGCCTCGCTGTCCATCACCAACTCCCAGAATTTACTCAAACTCTGTCCATTGAGTCGGTGATATCATCCAGCCATCTCATCCTCTGTCGCCCCCTTGTCCTCCTGCCCCCAATCCCTCCCAGCATCAGGGTCTTTTTCCAATGAGTCAACTCTTCATGTGAGGTGGCCAAAGTATTGGAGTTTCAGCTTCAGCATCAGTCCTTCCAATGAACACCCAGGACCGATCTCCTTTAGGATGGGCTGGTTGGATCTCCTTGCAGTCCAAGGGACTCTCAAGAGTCTTCTCCAACACCACAGTTCAAAAATATCAGTTCTCCGGCACTCAGCTTTCTTCACAGTCCAACTGTCACATCCATACATGACCACTGGAAAAACCATAGCCTTGACCAGACGGACCTTTGTTGGCAAAGTAATGTCTCTGCTTTTTAATATGCTGTCTAGGTTGGTCATAACTTTCCTTCCAAGGAGTAAGCGTCTTTTAATTTCATGGCTGCAATCACCATCTGCAGTGATTTTGGAATACAAAAAAATAAAGACTGACACTGTTTCCACTGTTTCCCCATCTATTTCCCATGAAGTGATGGGATCAGATGCCATGATCTTAGTTTTCTGAATGTTGAGCTTTATTAAGCCAACATTTTCATTCTCCTCTTTCACTTTCATCAAGAGGGTTTTAGTTCCTCTTCACTTTCTGCCATAAGGGTGGTGTCATCTGCATATCTGAGGTTATTGATATTTCTCCCGGCAGTCTTGATTCCAGCTTGTGCTTCCTCCAGCCCAGCGTTTCTCATGATGTACTCTGCATATAAGTTATATGAGCAGGGTGACAATATATAGCCTTGATGTATTCCTTTTGCTATTTGGAACCAGTCTGTTGTTCCATGTCCAGTTCTAACTGTTACTTCCTGACCTCCATATAGGCTTCTCTTAGATTATAGGTGGAAATTCTTATTATCCTCCGTAGGGAAGAAATTGGTTTAAGACCTCTCAGCTTTGGATTTGATTCAGTGTGACCTAGTGATTGAATTGCCACAAAGAAATCAACTTAAAAGTGGTTTGGTTAACGAAATAGCCAATCCCTGCCCCAAATACTGGTCCCAGTTACAACTTTCTTGCTTATTTCACAAAGTATACATTCAATTATCTAAATAATTCTCTTGCTAGTCTTTGAGATTCTCTTTTATAGTGTTCATTTTTTATCATATTAGGTAAGCTTTGGAGAAAAATTGGTATGACTTTGAAGGGGCTCTCAGTAATCTTTTTGCCTTTTATCAAATTTTGGATAATTTTTCTGAACAACTTTGTCTCTCCTACATTTTTTATTTCTATCCCAACTACTGGGATAGTTTCCCTACTTTTGAAAAGGACTTTTTTATGATTTGGGACACTCTCTTCTGACACAGAGCAAAAAAGAGCAAAGTGGATTTAAAATAGATCAATTCTGTATTGGTCTTGTGTTCTTTGAGAACTCTAATGCAATGTGCCTCCAAGCAGAGAGATACTATTAAGAAATAACCTTGCCCTCTAAAAGTGGCCTTGCTAGGGTGACTTTTTTTTTTTTTTTTTGAGAAACATTAAAATTCAACATTTCAAGGAATTGTTCTACACAGTATTGTTATATAACTTCACATTTTTCCCTTCCATTAAAAATCCTTTCCCAGTCCAAACAATGGTTTCTTTAAGTAAAAATGTAGAGAAAATGATTAAGTCACTTGGAGCTAAACTTCCAGGCAGCTTTGCTAAATATTCATGATGTTTAATTTTTAAATTTCTCTGAAATGGAATTCCACAGAGACATCAGAATTCGTCATCTAAGAGACAAATCAGTCAAACATATACACAGACATTATCAGAGAATAAGATCCTCATGTCATGCATTCCTGCATGAGCCACTTTTGAAGACAGGATGATAAAGTCTGCACTATCAAATAACTTACCACTGGCTAGAGGATACTGAAAGTTGCTACCTCTGTGAAAATTTGTACAAACAAAAAAAGGAGATGCCTGGGACTGACTGGGTGGAGGGGAAGCCAAGTTATATTCTTCACCTTTCAGTCTGTCTGGCTCTTTTTGCTTCTTTTCTTTAAACTACTTTTCAGTCAGTGAAACAATAAACTTAACCAAGTCACAACCCTTGCTGCATTGTGAAGGCGAGAGATCAAAATTCTATTTGGTTCTCATTTTCAAACCCCTGACCCCAATGTTTGAGACATACTGGCAATAAACAAAGAGCAATAATTATTAAACAAACAACAACAACAAAAAAGATAAAAGCCCAGAAACCTTTAGCTTGGATTTCACATTGGGAGAGGTTAAATAAAATACATGGTCAAAGAAGTATGTATCTAGTAAATCCTACTTGTTACCATTATAAATTTAGTATTAAAGATCCCACCCGCCTGTTTGGGACACAATGACAATGACAGAGTCAAGGGAAGATAAAACTACCCATCTAATTTCTTTCAGAAAGATATCCAACTTTCCATATTAAATACTGTAGGTCTGTTTAGAATGTAATTAACACATGCCTTTTCAGGAAAAGAAATCCAGGAGAGAACATTTAAGTCCTTTAAAATGACAGCACAATGTGTAAAGAAGATAAACCATAGGAAATTTGATTAAACTGAATTTTCTGTTCTGAAAAAGAAAGAGTATCTTAATTGTTCTTGACTATGAATGCATGATCTACTTCTAATCCTATTTCTTACTGATGCTGCCTCTGAGGATAGGGGAGAAGACTGATTTTATCATGATAGAACTTTCTTTTTCATTTGAATGATGCAGAAAAGCTGCAGTGCCTTGAAGGCTGTTTTAGCTAAAGAATCAACACCAAACATCTCCTTGGCCCATGGGCTTAAGGATTGCTTTCACTATTTCTCCTCCTCAGCTCTGAGTCCACATCAGAACGCTTTGTACCATGGAGAAACAATATAAATAAATCATGAAATAAAATGACCTTTCCCAAATCACGTTTTGGCGAGATGTTTTTTACAGCTGTCTCATTTTCTAGTTACAGATGCCAACAAAAGTGGAACTTTTACAAGCCCTACTAGAAGTTGGATATCCAGTTGAATTCAGTTGTGGGGAAGCTAAATTCAGCATGCTTCCTTTTCATATTTTTGGCAGACGGAAAATACATACTGCCAATGAACCAGGATGTGTACAAATAACATCGTTATCTTGGGCCTTAGACTTTGCTTCTGGAGAAAAGAAAGTTGTCTTGGGAGAAAGACCTTGAGAAGGAATACCCAGAGGGATTATTTCTTTAATTGTGTTATTAGTTTATTTGCTCCGTCAGAATAATTGATTGTTTTGTCCTGAGAACTGCTGAGCATGGTGACATGTAAATAAGGAAATAGCCTACAAAATAACATGTGAGTCCTCCTTTTTTTTTTTTTGCTGTGCTTTTGCTCAGAAATGAGACAGTTTTGAGTATATCAGGAAACAAGACATAGCTACTCAGGGGGTCCTTTTCTCCAAGTGACTGTTTTGTGAAAAAACTGACAGACCACACTGTCTGTCAGCACAGCTTAATCCACACATCAAACTATATTTCTAATTGTTTCCAGAAGATGGCAAGTCCGTGCTGATTACCAGAAAGGTCAGAATTCCCAGAGACACACAGAAACCAAAAGAGATTGGAGGTTGTGAAGGATGAGACGTGGAATCTAAAGAGCCCTCACTACCTCTTTTAAAGCTTTTTTTTTTTTTTTTAATTTTTTCTTGGAGTATAGTGATTGTGTTAGTTTCAGGTGTACACCATAACTGTTCATCTCTGATTCAGTTTTACTAGACCATAGTCTGACACTGGGAGCAAAACAGAAGCAGCTTGTTTGAACAGTGTACATCTTCTCTTTCAAAACAGTTATAGAAAGTTGCTCACATAGACCCATTCAGTTCTTTTGGAAAGAGGTAGGGAAGAAAGTCATGATTACAAAAACAGGTCAGTTTTGTTGTTGTTAATTGGGGTATAGTTGCTTTACAGTGTTGTGTTGATTTCTGCTATATATCAAAGTGAATCAGCTATATGTATGCATATATCCCCTCCCTCCTCTCACTCCCCCCATCCCACCCATACTAAAAACAAACAAATAAGTCACTCCCTCGGCCCTTTTCTTTTTTTCTCCAAGATTATATTTATGCTAAAACAGCCTTCTCTTTTCTTGAAGTGACCAATCTAGGTATGACGGATTGGAAACCGAGAGTGCCTTTCTTCCCCAATTCTTTTCAGTGTTTCTCCTCTTTCCTCCTCAACTCTTCTTCCAGCTCCTCTTATCCTCCAAATTCTTCTGGCATTCCCAGTGTTTTTCATTCTTCCCATCCCCTTCTGATGCACCCAATTCTTCACTTTCTCCTTTCTCCTACCTCTCTCTCCTTTTAACCCCCAGCCTCAGCTTACCTATCTAGTTCATTTTCTTTCTTTTTTTCTTTCTTTCTTTCTTTTTTTTTTAGTGTAGAAACTGGATCTAGATTGTTCTCTCAGAATCCCAAACTAGACCTAGAAAAACCAGGCTAACATGGAATAAGGCTGGGTAACATCCATCTTTCTATTCCTGCCTCTGGGTCCTTTCTCTTGTTTTCTTGGGCCAGTTCCACTAGGAATTATTGCAAACTCTACAGCAGATACATGGCTCAGATGAAATAGCATCTTTTAAAAATGAAAGCTGGTTGGCCACATCTATTAGGGGACAACTTCTCCTTAGAACCAGAAAAATAACTTTATATTTTTTGCTTTTCAAGCCAGCTCAGTATAAGTAGACACTTATCTTTTTGTTTTCACCTTCAAATTCAGGTGATAACTGGATTTAACTGATGACAAAAAGACATAGGAAAAATGGCAAAACAAAGGAAGATGGGGATAGAAATCAGTGATAATTATTTAATGTATCACAAGATAGATATGTTTAGTTAATTTTAAAAAAAGCTTGCTTTTCATTAAAAGGGAGTGATCTGCTGGTTTAACTCTAAGTTGAACTATATACATTTGCAATATTCACCCATTTTTGACCTACAAAAATGGGGATTTCATGTGGCTCATTGTAATCAGTAAAATTGTGATTTTGTCTAGATAGGTTGTGAGTATATTTCAAGTCCTGGAGGGCCCACAGGACTTGAAACCTGGCTCCTATATTGAATCCAATAAGACTCCACAGAATTGGGCTCTTTCTTTGCCTTTACTGCAGTGATAGAGTTCACGTGAAGGTGACAATTACAGGTTAACAGCTTAGCCTTGATTGATCTCCCTGAGTATTCAAATTGCAGCAGGAGAATCACAACTATAACCCAAAGATGCACAACTCAAACAGCTGTGCTTTCAGGAATTACTGTGAAAATGGAGACGGTATCTCATGGGAACATATGTTGAAGCTGAAGTCAACCATAAGTATTATTTTATACAAACCCTTCATTTTACAAATAAGAAAACAGAAATTTGGATACATTAGGAGCATCATCAGCACCAGATCCTCATATGGTGACTGATCAGACCAGTTTTCTTGTATTGCACTCAGTTCCTCAATTCCACACCCTCCTGCATATTTTCTAGTCCATTTCCTGCCTTACTACAGCTTACAGACTTTACCTCCATCCAGTAGATGGAATGGGGGGAAGGAGGGAAAAAAGGGAAAGTGGAGCCAATCTTTTCTCCCTCTATAATGAAGCGTTTCCGTGTCTAGATGGTAAACCGAACAGTTGTCACTACCTTTCCCACCAAACCCAAGTCTCCCAGAAATGTTAGAAAACATGTTTAGAATGAATTTGTACAAAGCCTTGCTCCAAAACCGGAAGAGAGCTCTCACTGGATCATAAACTGTGAGGAATCCCTGGAAGTTAGCAATTAGTTAAAATCAGATCAAGGAGTAAAACCAAAGCCTAATATGTATATGGGAAAATTCATTCACAGTCTGCCACATTCCAAATTTCATCTCCTTTTCTCCACCCCCAGCTAAATCTGTATCCTAGACCCTCCCTCCCTGAAGCCTTCTTTGTCTTAGAACTCTTTTTACTAGCCTGCACTGCATCAGGTTTTTCTCAACCTTTTCTCATTATCACTCTCCTAAAGCAGTTTTGAAGGCATTTTCTCCCTAATCATTCCCCCATAAAGCTTTAATACCACAAATATACTGTGTATCTATTTATGTACTCTATGTACATCTGTGCTTTACATATCAAAAGACTAACAACTTCTTGCCCCCTCAGGGCAGTTTTTCCTGCCTTGGGAGTGATATTGCCCCCCTTGAGAATGTACATTTACGCCCCAAGGATCAAGTAGCTTCTTCTAAGAAGGGGTGGGGGGTGTTTCCCTGTCTCCTCACAAGTCATACAAGGGGAATGACCAATATTTCTACTTCACCCAATCTTCATCCAATATTTCAGCCAATCTCTGGGTGAACAAATCATGTGAACAGAATCTTTTTCTGTCAGTGGGTTAGGGAAAAGATTCAACAGGAGGAGAAACCAAGAGCTAAAACATGGTTTAGATACTTTGTCCTTGTTTTATTTTTCCTCCTAGTGTTCCCAGGGCATGCTTTGCAGAAATGACAACCTCTAAGAGATAGTCTATAGAATGGAGATGTCAGCACAGAAGAAATGCACTGTGGTAGGCAGACTCTGAGATGGTTCTCTTGGTGTCTGTGCCTTTGAGTAACCCCTTTTCCTTGAGTGTGGGTCAGACTTGCTGACTCACTTCTAATACACAGAATCTGGCAGAAGTGAGGCAGTTACTTCCAAAACTAGATTATAAAAAGACTGGCTTCCATCTTGGATTCATTTTCCTTTTTTTTTTTTTTTTTGGCAAAGAAAATTTTTTGCTGAATTTTTACTCTGAAACTTAACTAATAATGAAATGTTCATATTGGGCAATTGTGCAATACAGACATGAGTTCTTCATAACAAATGCAATTAGAATTTTAAGTATAATAGAAATCTATATATCAAAATAGGATTTTCTGAAGTCTAATAGAAACATGAGAAAAAGAACTACTCAAAACATAATAAGTATAGAGCTTAATAAGATAAAAACTGTGTAAACTCTTAGGTCAAGAACTAGAACACTGTCAACATTACAGAAGTTCCAACAAATACATGTAATTATTACAGATATTATTAAATGTCTTGAAGAAAGAAAGTAAAGTATTACAATTTCAAATGAGAGAAGCATCTGTGTTAGTGGGTAAAGGTAGGTACATATCACCTACTGTGAGGAGTGATGGACAAGGCAGGATGAGGAGCAGATAACACATTGTTTGAGGTGATATGTAGAGTGTCAAACAGATTTTCTAGAGTTGGACATTGATAGAAAAAGAGTACTGTCTTCATTGAATTAGGAAAGAAGAGAGAGAACATGGACATGAGAAAGGATGGTTTTGTGGTGAAGCTTCTTATCTGATTATTCTTCTATAAGGCTAATTTAGTTTTTTTGAATATGAATATATGCATATTTTTAAAAACTAGGAGAATATAAAGAAATGATAGTGCTGTAACAAGTCTCAGTAATGAGAAAGTCAGGCTTCTGTGGTGGCTCAGTGGTAAAGAATCCACCTGCCAATGCAGGAGATGCAGTTTCAATACCTGGAGAAGGAAATGACAACCCACTCCAGTATTCTTCCTTGGCAAATTTTGTCAAAAGAGGAGCCTGGGGTCACAAAAGAGTTGGACACTACTCAGCGACTAGACAACAAATGATAAAATTAGCCTATAAGGACAACTAAAGAGTCATTGATTGCCCAGTGGAATTTAAGCACCATAGCTTAAAAATACAATCATCTGATCTAGTTGAAAAATTTCCCCCAAAGTTGTAAATTTCTTAAAGTATTAATAAACTTAAAGAGAAGATAGCAGGTAGGATTCATCCAGGCTTAGCACTTTAACTCCAGTGTAATGGACACAGATAATGATAAGAAAATTAAAGTTTTGCAAAGGATCATCAATAAATTGCAGAGGCAACCTATGGAACAGGAGAAGATATTTCCAAAGCATATATCAGATAAGGGGTAAATATCCAAAATAGCCAAAGAACTCATACAAGTCATAACCAAAAAAAAAAAAAAAAATCCATTTAAAAAATGAGGATAGGAACTGAATTAACATTTCTCGAAAGAAGACACACAAATGGCCAGTATGTACATTATAAGATTTTCAATATCACTAATCTTCAAGGAAATGCAAATCAAAACCACAATGAGATACCTCTTAGAATGGCTGTTATCAAAATGACAGAAGATAACAAGGGTTGACAAGACTGTGAAAGAAAGAGAACCTTTTCGTATCACTGGTAGGAATATACTGGTGCAGTCACCACAGAAAACAGATGAGGATTCCTCAAAAATCTTAAAATAGGGGTTCCCTGGTGGCTCAGGGGTGAGAAATTCACCTGCCAATGCAGGAGACACCGGTTAGATTCCTGGTCTGTGAGGACCCCTCATGCTTCGGGGCAACCAAGTCCGTGCACCACAACTATTGAGCCTTTGCTGTGGAACCCGGGAGCTGCAACTTCTGAGCCCATGCACCCTAGAGCCCAAGCTCCATGGCAACAGAAGCCACTGCAATGAGAAGTCCTTGAAGCACAACAAAAAGTAGTCCCTTCCTCGCGGCAAATAGAGAAAATCCTCACAAAGAACCAGCGCAGCCATAAATAAGTAAAATTAAAAAATCAACTTTTAAGATAGAATCACCATAGCATTAAGAAATCCCACCTCTGGGTATACAGTAGTCCCCTTATCTGTGGGAAATAAGTGCCAAGGCCCCCAAAGGATGCCTGAAACCATGGATAATACCAAGTCCTATATATATAATATTTTTTTCCTATACAAGCACACCTGTAAGAAAATTTAATTTGTAAATGAGGCATCATAAGAAATTAACAATAAGCAGGTATTCAGCATAAGCCATTATTTTTGCACAAGCTGTTTGGATACAAGAAGTCATTCTCATCAGAGAAGGGTGAAAACCATCTTGATGTCTAGGATGCCGGATATCAGCCAAGGTAAAGTCTGTAAACAGAGGTCTCGCACCGGGCACATCAGACGGAAGTTCCTATAGCAAGACGGCTGGTGGGCTGCACGGGAAGAACCGCGCATGACACGTCAATCCAAGATGGAGGCAGCGGGCCGAGAGGCTGCACTCGGCACTCAGAATCCGTTAGGCGCACGCACGCAGGCACGTGCGGAGAGAACCCCGCCCCCTCCTTGCTTTGGCGTATATAAAGCAGCCCCCACCACAGCCTTCGGCCCTGAAGAGCACGTGCTCCGGAACGTGAGCTCGTGTCTCTCCGTTCGTCTGTCAGAGAAGGACGCTTTCCTTTGCTTCTAAAGCTAACTCAGCCACATTCTGTCAGCTCAAAGGACACCGAGCAGAAGGACCGTTCATAAGGAAAGTCCTTGACTTAATAAGCAAAGGAAAAATGTATGCTGTGGTTCCTGAAGATCTCTGGTAAGAACGACTCTTCTCTTGGTAAAATTGTGAAGGAGAAATCCATGTTAGATTTTCTGTTGCACCATAAACTGGAGAAATTACAGCCGCGGGAAAGCATTTAGTTAACATAGAAAAGGCTTTAAATTTGTCCAGTAAGCTATCTTGAGAGAGACCATGTCCACATAACATTTATGACAGTGCACTGTTACAATTATTGGCTTTGTTTTCAGTCTCTGCACGACCTCCCCACTTCCTTCCTGTCCTAGGGGAAGGTCTTGTCTCCCTAGTCCTATCCAGGAGGTAGTGTCCCCAGGCTGATGCCTTGACTGCGGCCTTATGAGACACCCTGGGCCAGAACCACCCAGATAAACTGCTTCCAGGTTCCTGACCCACAAGCATGTGAGATAATACAGGTTTGTTGCTTAAAGCCCCTGAAGATTTGGAATAATGTGTTATGAGCAATAGATACATAATACATTCATATTTTTCCCTGTTTCTTTCTTCCCTTCAAGATTATTCATTATTGTTTGTTGGCTAGTCTTCCTATTTTGTAGCAGAAGATGACTTTTTCTTCTTGAAAGATATTGGAGGTAGGTCTAAATGACCAAACCAAAAATGAATGCCAATAAGAATTTTGTTTTCCGTGACATTGGTATGAGAAGAGTCATAAATGTGATGGAAAAAAGTGTGGCTGTTTCAAATAGAAAAAGTAACCATACTCAGTTGTCCCTTTTTAGTTGTTTTTTTTAAGCTTGACACTATAAAAAGACTTTTATGAATTCCATCCCTAGCAATTCAAATTTTGTGTTTATTTAGATGAAATCTGGGGAGCTTATTATCTTTGTGAGATTTCATATATATGGCACAGATTATATATAATACTATATATATATATATATATATATATTGCTTTGCCTTAGTATGTATGTGTATCGCAGGACCACTACTACTTGCTATAATTGAAAGCAATCTCTATATTCTTTTTGTAGACGTATCAGTATTCTCTCCCTCTTGCCTCTCATCCTCAGATGGAGGATTGCAAATTTCCAGTCATATGGGTTTATTATCATTGTCTTCCAACTCTTCAGTACCTGTGTTGAAATAATAGCTAAGAAAGTTGATATCAGTAAATTGGTTTTTATGTTTCTATGTAGTACAGTGTATATGCATATATACATATAGGCTTCCCAAGTGGCTTAGTAGTAAAGAATCTGCCTGCAGTGCAGGATATAGAGGTTCAGTCCCTGGGTCAGGAAGATCCCCTGGAGAAGGAAATGCAACCCACTCCAGTATTTTTGCTTGGGAAATCCCAAGGACAGAGGAGCCCAGGTGGGCTCTAGTCCATGGGGTCACAGAGTCAGACATGACTTACTGATTGGGCATTTATACATGCATCTATATATAGAATACAGTATAAAAAGATTGTAAGGGTAAAGGAAATCTTTACTGGCTTCCACAAACTACTTTTTCCCTCAAAGTATAACAGCATCTTGACCTATAAATATACATAAAGTGAAAGTGAAGTTGCTCAGTCCTGTCTGACTCTTTGAGACTCCATAGCCTGCCAGGCTTCTAGTCCATGGAATTGTCCAGGCAAGGATACTGAAGTGGGTTGCCATTTCCTTCTCCAGATGATCTTCCTGACCCAGGAATTGAACCGGGGTCTCCTGCACTGCAGGCAGACTCTTGACTGAGCCACCAGGGAAGTCCATAAATACATGTAAAACTATATTCAAATAGCCTTCATCTGGTCATCAAAATAGGTCCAATGAGATCTCCCCATGGTTCTGTCTTTGCCCAGTTCATATTTTATAATCTTATATTTTCCACACTCTAGTTTGATTCATTCATCCATCAGATATCAGAAGGTAATAAGATATACTTTCTTATAA
Organism: Muntiacus reevesi; assembly: GCF_963930625.1. NCBI lineage: Eukaryota > Metazoa > Chordata > Mammalia > Artiodactyla > Cervidae > Muntiacus > Muntiacus reevesi. The sequence goes on from NC_089252.1 coordinate 95,008,493, forward strand.
CTTATACTTTAATTAAGATTTTTATTAATTCAGAATTGCCTGTCCCTTCAGTAACTCTAAATTGGTGGGTTCTTCTTTGAGGCATTTTTAATATCTGTTCTGATCTTGAATCGAGTGGTATTGGATTACTTTGATGGATTAAGAACTTCCTTCATTTTTAAAATAGCAGTCAGAATTTTTCTCTGATGAACAAAGAAACAGGTAAAAACTTTGTTTCAGAGACTTTAGCAGATAGACTCATTTTCATAAAATATTTTGGGTAACAAAAGTATAAAAGATGTCTTGTTTGTAAGCTGATTGAATGAATTAATATGGCTTAAGTACTCAGAGTGTTAATAATGATATCTACCGTGTCTCATGTCATCTGGAGGCAGTAAACACATCTAATGTTAGGTGGGTGGGTGCCAGCTATAAATGTGAGTTATAACGTGTGAAAGTGAACATCCTCACCTATGACCTGCAGCTACAGAGTGGCAGGGGACCACAAATTTTGGAATTTTGCAAACCTTGTTCTGCAATCTGGCTTTACCTCTTATTTGCACGTTAATCTAAACCTTCTTGGCTTCAGTTTTCTCATCTTCAAAATAGAAAGAAGCAATACTCTGTCTTCATATTGTTGTTTGTAATATTTAAATATGGTTAAGGAGCTAGTGCTTAATTTTTAACCAGGAGTCTGTAAATACATGACAAATAACCAGGTCATTATGTGAATGGTGAACCTCAACTCTTTCTCACAGAGAGATGACCTATTAATTATCAAAACACAATTGAAGAAATGAGCTCTTCTATTTCTGCTCCTCTCTTCAGTGCTATCTTTTGGAATTTCCCTTGTCGTAGATCAAAAGTGGTCAAATATTGGTTCATAGTGTCCAATCTAATGGCAGTTTTATATTCAGAAAATTATATTCTGCTTAATCATACAAACCATGAAAAATCTCAAGGATAAAAATGAGTTGCAAGTCCTGCAGGGATCTCTTAAGTTTCTCTCTGCACTTTACTCACTGCACTTGCTATAAGACATCATGAATTTCTATGAACTCCTTAAGGGAAGATACTACCTTATTAAACATTGTTTCCTCAGAGCCTGTATTTGCATAAGGAAAACAGTATCTGGTTGAGGTTTAGCACACGCCTGCCAATGCAGGAGACTTGGATTCAGTTCCTGGATTGGGAAGATTTCCCTGGAGGAGGAAATGGCAACCTACTCCAGTACTCTTGCCTGGGAAATCCCATGGACAGCGGAGCCTGGTGGACTAAAGTTCAAGGTGTCACAAAGTGTCGGAGAGGACTTAGCAACTGAACAACAAAAACATGTTCTGGATCCAGGCTGCCTGAATTGGAAGCCTGGCTCAGCCACCTACCTGCTGTGCGATCTCTGAGTGCCTTAAAAATGCTGTGTCTCATGTGTGCAGTCTGCTTCCTGGATCCTTCCTTGCTTATAACTTCCTTACAATTCAAAGATTTTTAAAAAGTGAGAAACAGAAAGCATTTGGAGTAGCACTGGATACATTGTAAGTCTTCAGTTAATAACCGTGTATTTATTACAAAATGCTATATTAGTTTGTCTTCAGATAGGTCAGCCCTGCCATCTCTTTTTTCTGGTTCTATACACTGTTTTTCCCTCTTAGATATTTCATCAGCTTTGTTAATTTGTGTTTGTTTATTTAGCCTAGGATCTAACAGTGATTCTCAAATCTAACCGTATGCTCTAGGCTCATCTGGGGGAGTCAGTCAGAAAATCCCAGACATACTTCCCAGTGATTCTGTGATTAGAGACCTGCAGCTTTAAGTTTACTAGGCAATTGATTACTAGGCAATTGATTCCAAAGAGGTGTCCCATGAACTGGGCCAGCATTTGGAAACACTGCCCTAGGATTTCTATCCAATTTTAATTTGACTCCTTTATTTCCTAACTCCATTTCTTAAGAGAGCACCTCATATACACAATTTCCGCTTCAATTGAAGTCTGTTTAAAGCAGACATCTAAATGCCATGTCATTCTTTCTGCATGATGCCCTTTTCTCTCCTCATTCTGTCCCTTTCACCAGCAGTTACCATCTGACCCCATCGTTGTTCACCAAAAGAGCTGGCCATTTGTAGTCAATGGATGAGCAGCTGACGGCTCCTTTTAGGGGAGTAAAATTGCAAATAAGGGTGATAAATAAAACCGTTCTCTGAAAGAACCAGTTTCTTTGGCACATTCTGTGCTTTCCTCTATCAGAGACAGGGAAGACTGAGGCTTATTCATAAGGGAATGAATCAGTGGTCAAAGAATCACTCCAGAGAGTCAGAAGCTAATTCTTTTTTGTCAAGTGGGGAATGCTTCTCCCTATTTCATATTTGTTTATGAATGTCACAGCATGTATTCTGAAAACACCATCCCTGGAGAGAGCAGACCTATAATTCTGGGAGAATTTTATTACTCAATCATCTAAATCCAGGATAAATTTTAGATAGAAAGAAGATAGCAGAAAACCAATCCTTAGAACACACCTGTGAGACCCTCTGAATAGTGCTTTGTGAATGAATTGCCCTTTATCGCTCCCTACCCCCCCCCCCCCCCCGGCCCAGCCCCCTGTGATGCTGTCGCAGCTTAACTGGCACTAACACAGCTGTTCACAGCTGCACACAAGATGCTTGCAAGAGCACAGTGTCAACCATTTGTTCTCATGGGGTGCAGCTTAATTTATTTCCTTTGAGGATGGAGTCTGATACTGTGTTCTAGCAAGACTAATCAGCAGATCTCAAAGACATGCAGTGGTCAGATTTAAGGGATGAGTTGCATTTCCAAGTATGATTCTTCTCTTGGATATCTACTCCTGCCCCTTGAAACATATCCAGTGGAGAACTCATTTTGAGGGTGAGTTTGTTTTTGATAGACCTTAAGCAGGAAGTGAATTGAGGTGGAACAAATGTTCTCATTATTTCAAAGAGAACCATAGCCACACTCCACTTCTTAGCAGGGTCAGCTGATGCCAGAATGCTCTTCGCAAGCCAATTCATAGCAATGTGACAAAGGAAATTTATTGAGCACCTACTGTATGCCTAGCAAATGTGTAGGGCTGAAAAAGGCCAATAAAAAGTTTTCATCTCATTACAATGTAAGTTTCATGTCTTGCTCCTGAATGCCTTTGACATCCCTGGCACAGTTTAGATGTTCAATGAATGTTGAATAAATGAATAAATAATGCGCTCAGTAAATCAGTCTCCTAAGCTAAACCAGATAGATTTGTAACAACTGCTCAGAAAGCTATGCCAAGAAAGACTCTGAGGCTATACCCATGTCAGTGGGAAATGTGACCTGATTGATTAGCAATGTCTGTCAAGGGCAGGAGAGAGGTAAAATCAAGTGTGCTGTATAATATATTCTGTGGCTAAACGTAAGTGATATAGCTATTCATCCCCTCCTTCTCACCCTCCCCACTTTTCCCCCATAAACCTTTCCCTTCAGTTTCTGGAACAAGTGGAGTGACTGTCAGGGTCTAATCAGAAGTATAAATCTTCTGCACTTATGAACCCCATCTTTTCAAAATTCATCTTCTTCCATTCAGGAGAGAAGAGCTAATAGATTCTGGTTTGAGTGAATCAAAGAGATCATAGAAGGAAATTCCATCTTGCTACCTCTGTGCCTTCGCCTGGTTGGTACAAAATGAAAGACCAGGCGGGATGCAGAGTTCAAAAAGTTGAGAGTACAGAGTACATTTTTTTGATTTAGTTTGTATACACAAGCTTCACCTAATCCTTAGCATGTGAGGATATTGTTGATGAGTGTCCTGGATTCATATGGATTTTCTGTTCCTCTTGTGAAAAACCACATGTGTCTTGTCTCTTCTTAATTTCACATTAAAAAAAATTGTCCAAGAGGTATATTAGAGCATGAACATAATGGGAAGTAAAGAATGAAGTTGAGATCCAAATTGCATAATGAGTTATTCCTATAAAATTGATATAAGTGATATAATATTTGATTTGATAAGATTTCCCCTTTTCCTCTTTTTTTCCTGGAAATTTTTGTTAGAGAAGTAAACAGGTATAGACGCAAAATCACCTTCACATTTATCTAAATTCTATTTTCTGGGGAATATTGACTGAAACGAAATGTAGAGATTCATATAATAGAACAGAGATGATCCTGGAAAACATAAATAGGAGTAAATCAAATTTGGTTTCTGAATATATATTTTTGAAATCATTACTGCTTAGTAAATATATAACAAATGCATAATTGATTATCTTATGCACTAGAAAATGCTGAATATTCATTAGACACAGTAGTAAACATTGAGAAATGTATGCCAAGTCCTTCTGAAGTTGCCAATGATTTTACTTACATTAAAAAAAAATCACTATATAAACATTGTTGCTAGTAGCCCAGACCAATGGAAATATGGAACCCCTGAGCTGCAAACTAGAAACAGTGAAAAAAGAAACACAAATAGGGCAGACTGGAAAGAAACTAAATTTGCACTAAGTATCAATCTTAAGATAATTAGTTCCTCCTGGAAAATAATTTTGCAATTAGAGATTGACTTCAACACTAAATGCATGAGAATAAATTTGTAAAAATGTGATTCCACCCACCTTTTTTGCTTAAGGGTTCTAGTTATAAAGAAAGGACCAAGAAAATAAAAGTCTATGACAAATGAAAGAATCCTATGACAAATGAAAGAATCCTAGACAAACAAGTGAGGATGAGAAGAAAGTAACATGGGTTCCAAAATTATGGACTTTTAAAGACCTCAGCAGTTAATCCTTAAAGGTGGGAGTGGGGACTATCGGATGCATAAGCAAGTCCAAGATACTTAAAGTGAGCTTTAAAAGTTCTAGGAATTGACCTGACTCTAGGATTGCCACGGTGAATGATTAAATTAATTATTGTGATATGGGAGAATAGTATACTGAAGTCTGGATTTGGGTCCTCTTCAAGTTTTTGTTACTCCGTGAAAAATGGCAGTCAGGCCTGTATGTCCTCTTGTTTCAGAGAGTTCGGATTGTAGGACAGAAAGCAGAATCCACCTCTGGAGGACCCTTGCTGCTTGACTTTTATTTTCGCCAAGTCTGCTTATTTTGTTTAAATTGAAATATAGTTGATTTATAATGTTGTGTTATAGTTTCTGGTGTATGGCAAAGTGATTCAGTTTTATGTATGTGTGTGTGTGTGTATATTCTTTTTCTTATTCTTTTCCATTATGGTTTATCATAGGATACTGAATATAGTTCCCTGTGCTGTACAGTAGGACCTTGTTGTTTATCCATTCTGTATATAGTTGTTGGCATCTGCTAATCCCAAACTGCCAGTCCAACCTTCCTCCTACTCCTTGGCAACCAAAGTCATTCTTTACATCTGTGAATCTGTTTCTATTTTGTAGATAAGTTCATTTGTGTCATATTTTAGATTTCCCATGTAAGTGATGGCATATGATATTTTTCTTTTTCTACGTTCACTTAATATGATGATCTCTAGGTCCGTCCATGTAACTGAAAATGGCATTATTTTGTTCTTATTGATGGCTGAGTGGTATTCCCTTGTGTGCGTGTACCACGTATTCTTTATCCACTCATCAGTCCATTGAGATTTAGGTTGTTTCCATGTTTTAACTATTGTAAACAGCACTGCTGTGAACATAGAGGTCATAGATCATTTCAGATTATGTTTTTGTCAGGATATATGCACAGGAGTGGGATTGATAGATCATGTGGCAACTCTTTTTAGTTTTTTTAGGAACCTCCATACTGTTTTCCATAGTGACTGTCCCAATTTACATTCCCACCAACAGTGCAGGAGGGTTAAAAGTCTACCTATTCATTAGGCCACTGTTACTTTGGGTCTCCATTACCCATAACAAACCTAATCCTAAGTGACATTGAAATTACTTCTAACCTGAATGAACAGCAGTTCAAAGTAAAATTTAATTTGATTTCAGAGAAATAGTATCTTTTTTTTTTTTTTTTGTACAGCAGAGTTTGAGATATACTACTTACTCCTGCTGTACTGAATTTGAATAAGATACAGTTATCCTGGTGATGTTCTCATTGCTTTGAAAATTTTGATGTGCATGTGAATTACCTGAAGACATGCTACATAAATATCGCTGGGCCCTACCCAGGATCAAATGCTGCAAGTCTAGGGTGGGAGTGAGAATTGCATTTCTAACAAGTACCTAAGAAATGCTGATTTTACTGTTTCAGGACCACACATTTTTTTTTCTTTCAGTTCTGCCAATTTATTGCTACCAACCCATCTCTGTCCACCCCCCTCATGACTTTGTGCTCGGTCATGTAACCCCATGGACTGCAGCCCACCAAGCTCCTCTGTCCATGGATTTTTCCAGGAAAGAGTACTGGAATGGGTTGTCATTTCCTTCTCCAAGGAACACACATTTGAGGGCCCCTCTTCTAGACTAATTCTCAGACTATCTAAGGTGAAAGGCAAGTCTCAGTGTCTGTACTTACCTAATGGACTGGTTACCAGAAGTTCACAGATAAGCCTGGTGCATGACCCATGACAGAACCCTTAGCCTAGGACTAGGGGCACTTTGGCTGCTTCCTGAGAAATTTCTGCAGTAGAATTCAAAGACTCAAAGCCTAGGACAGTATCTCCTATCCTACCTGAAAAAGTTCAGTCTTCTCTTTTTTTTGGCCATGTCATGGTTCAGTGGTTTAGAGAGCTTCCTAGCATTGCTTCAAGTAGCTCATTATTGAGGAGCTTCTGCTGCAAAGTCTTAAAAAGTAGTTGACAGCAAAAAATTCATTGTCATCAGATTTTCCTTCTCTATGAAGGAATCTGCCCCTCTTTAAAAATACTATTTCTCAATAACTGGCAACTTATTTTTAGCACTTATATGTTTTAGGAACAATGATAAATTGTTTACAAGTAATATATGTGTTTTACATCCATTGTGTCGTTTAAACTCTCAACAATCCCATGAGGCAGGTGCAAGCATTACCCCCATTTTCAGTGGAGAGGAAAAAAATGAAAACAAAAACACAGCGAGGCCCAGGAAAGTGAAATAACTTTCATGAGATCATACAGTGGAAAGTAGGCAGTTAAATCAGGTCCATGCTTTTAAACACCAGTTTTTATTCCTCATTTCACTGAAGATCTTTCCTTGCAGAAATGCAGGCCAGATCAAAATGCCAGATTTATGCAAAGAATCCTAGAGGCCCCAGGAGACTCAGGCATAAGTCTGGACTCTGTCCCCAAGTAGATGAGGGCCTAGGAGAAGTCATTTTTCTCTTTGAGTATCACTGAGTTGTCATTCGTAATTTTCTTTAGAAACTAATTTTCTTTGGAGGGTTTATCAGACATTCTATGGAAAATGTGTTTACGGTCAAATAAATATAGGAAAGACTGAATAAAATGTTACCCTCTTTGATATTCATGTTGCTGGTAAATTAAAGATTATGAAAGGTCTTATTGCGATATGGTTCTGATTTTACTTAGCCAATATTTCCAGTCTTTGAATAGAGAACCCTATTTTTATATAACTTAATATCTTAATAATAGTAGTTATTCATGGAACACGGTTCTGGAAACAATACCCTAGTTTTTTCCTGTCCCCAAATTCTGTGAATCTAATTCTGTGAATCTGTGACTGGTTTAGAAATAGAAATAGATACAGAATGGTACAGAAATAGAAATGGTATAGAATAGATATAGAACAGTATGCTGCTGCTGCTAAGTTTCTTCAGTCATGTCTGACTCTGTGCGACCCCATAGACGGCAACCAACCAGGTTTCGCCATCCCCAGGATTCTCCAGGCAAGAACACTGGAGTGGGTTGCCATTTCCTTCTTCAAGGCATGAAAGTGAAAAGTGAAAGTGAAGTTGCTCAGTTGTGTCTGTCTCTTGGCGACCCTATGGACTGCAGCCTACCAGGCTCCTCTGCCCAGGGGATTTTCCAGGCAAGAGTACTGGAGTGGGGTGCCTTTGCCTTCTCCAATAGAACCGTATAGAGATAGGAAAAGAATGCCAGTATAATAACAAAACCTATAAGACCTAAGCCTAATGATAGTAACCTGGATGTTATTTTGCATGCTTCATGTATATTACTTCATTTAATCTTTATTATAGCCCTGTTATAATAATAGGGTTTCCCTGGTGGCTCAGACGGTAAAGCGTCTGTCTGCAATGCTGGAGACCCGGGTTCGATCCCTGGGTCGGGAAGATCCCCTGGAGAAGGAAATGGCAACCCACTCCAGTTCTCTTGCCTGGAAAACCCCATGGGCAGAGGAGCCTGGTAGGCTACAGTCCATGGGGTCACAAAGAGTTGGCCACTACTGAGTGACTTTATTACTTACTTACTTACTATTATAATAATTACAAACATTGTTATCTCTATGTTACAAGTGAGGAGACTAAGGCCCTGAAAAGAGCAATTATAGATCTCTCAAACTAAACCATTTCTTAGAGAGTAAGATTTTCCTGCACACACTATGGAAAGTATCAAGAGAAGGAATAGAAGCAAGCCCATTGCTTTCTTTTTTTTTTTTTTTTTGCTTAGTATGCTCTATTTGCATATCAAAAGCCCTCTAATGTGACTATAATCTGCACTGTTTAATGTCTCTGACTTCCTTTTACTTTCCCTCTGTAGAGCATGGTTCATGGTCATTACTCTCTTGATCAAGTTACAGACAAATGCAGCCTTCAAATTAGGCCTATTAAGATTTGTTTTTAATGAGGAGATAATTCCTCTAACAACACAAGCCAGATTTGGCTGGAATGTGATTAGACAATCAGGTCATCTTGCAGAAAGGAAAAGCAGATTTTTGCCTCTTCTGTAAATGATTTCAGCCAGTCTTTATTCACTTGATGCCACTTAAAACCACAGAGCAAATGTAATATTTGAGACTTCTGAGTAATGAAGTAATCACATAGTCCATGCAGGACAGTGGGAGAGTTTCTATTTCAATAATTGGAACTTCTTAGAAGGCAAATGTCCAGATTCATAGTATTGGAAATCACAGTAGGGAAGATAAATTCTTTCTAGAGCCTGAGCTGTCTTGCTTTGTTGAATTCCCTTGCCAACCTTCTTTGTCTTTTAGGAATGAATACCTTGTAAGACTTTAAGTAAAATGATTTTAGATATATTTATATCCTTTGCATACTCATTTTTCATAGTCTTGGGTTAAGAAATAAATGTTTATCTGTACTTTATTAAATACCCCAACCAATCATTTCTTTATATTTAAAATCCACCTAATATATCCATTCATCTGAAACTCTTTTACAATATGTGACAAAGAGAATGAACTTGGTGCGTAATGAACTCAGAATTCTCCAGTAGAGGCCTCTTTGATGTTTGATTGCAACACTGTTATGAAGAGATGTGATACACCTCCTGACAGATTTAAAGTTGGTGGGCAATTTTATTTATTTCTGGCTGTGCTGGGTCTTCATTGCTGCACATGGGCTTTCTCTAGTTGCAATGAGCAAGGGCTGCTCTCCGTTGCAGTGTGCAGGCTTCTCATTACAGTGGCTTCTCTTGTTGCGGAGCACGGTCTCTAGGGCTTCAGTGGTTGTGGTGCACAGGTTTAGTTGCCCCACGGCAGGCATGTGGAATATTCCTGGACCAGGAATCGAACTCTGGTCCCCTGTATTGGCAGGCTGATTCTTAACCACTGGACCATAAGGAAAGTCCCTGGGTAATGTTAAATTGTTTAAAGTTGTTTGCCACAGTTGAACTTAGCATTATTGTCAAGGAATAACTCTCAACAGCAGGCAGGGGTTATAAAAGAATATTTTGGCCAGAATAACAGTTACTGACATTACGTATGACTCTACATGTAGAACAGGATCCAGTCAAATGTTTTATTTGTTTTGTACTAACACAGCAGAAACCAGCTTGTTGCTTTTGGGGGCTGAGTGAATGAATCATGGGAAATGGCCACAGTCAGGAGGCTAAGGTCTAACTTATCTTGAACATCATCACCTGCCATCCTACCTGACACCTGCACAACGCTGTTAGACTCAACACTGTGACTTAGCATGATCACATGTACAAAGCAAAGTTTTCAACTAATGTGGTCTCCTCTCGGTACTGTAAATACCCCTATTTTTCCCGTTATAGTCCTACACTATTCTGGATTTCTAAAATGTTCTTTACCCAAATGTTTATATTGGTCCTTTCTTCTCTTAACTCAAATTCTCTTCTTTCTTAGCTCAAATAAATCACTCAAGAAGCTTTACTGAAGCACACAAAGCAACTCTACTCAAATTCTATCTTTCTCTCTCTTTTCTCCTTGTTTATCTTCAAATATAACTCCTATTTGATTTATTGTCTTATTATTTTTGAACCTATATTCCTTATCACTGTGGACAGTCTTTGAGGCTAGAGAAAAATGTCCATTCTGTCCACTGCTATATTGCTTATCTTTAGAAAATGTGGTAAAATTGACACTTTATGTTTTGTTTACTCAGAAAAATGTATTTTCTTGCTCATTTTTCATTGTTCATTTTGATTTTCATTTCCTAATATAAATGTCCCTCTCTGGAGGCAAAAGTTGAGTTTTATGTGTATCCCAGTTCCATCTTTTAATAAATTTCTTCACCTTCCTTCCTTCCCTTGTACATTTTGAATGTGATTTTACCTAGTGCCTCTCAATGAGCTTTGGCGGTAAAGATGTTGGGGAACTCTCTCCTTGGAGACTTCACTTAATATTTCTCCCGGATGAACTTACTGCCTCACAAAAGGATTCTTTGTCTTTCGAATTTAACTGGCTCTTTGTTTAGGCTGGTATCCAGCAGCCCAGGAGTAAAATGTCAGGGCTCTCTATTTAATCAATGTTTTATTCTTGGCTTGTATTTCAACAGGGGGGATGAAACAGCAGTTTAAATGTTGCCGATATATTTTTTGACCCTTTTAAATTACTGGTCTATGTTACGTGAATCTCAATAATTTCTAATTTATTTTCAGTCTGTACAAATCCCTTGGAGATATGTGCTATTCTTTTGCTAAAAGACATAACAGCTGTGCTGACACTGTACTAAAACCAAGACTAATCCTCACCCAACCAAAGAGGTCATTTTACGGCATTCAACTTTTTTCATTCTCATCATAATTGACAAACTTTATATTGTGTGTTTGTAGAGCAGTGTTTCTCAAAGTTTGTTTTGTGGAATACTAATCTGCAGTGTTATTTTGCTCCCCACCTCCCAAATAGTTTCAATGAGCCAGGAGTTTGGGAAACGAAGTACTAACATATTAACAATTCTGAAACCTGTTAGAAAATCAGCTGCTTCAGTTTGGTTTACCTTTTAGCAGTTTTTCAGTGTATTTCACCATAGCGATGGTACACAAACTGTGGTCCCAGACCACCTGGGAATTTGTGAGAAATTCAAAATCTTGGGCCCCACCCAAGATCTACAGACTCCCAAGCCCTAGAGCAGAGGGGAGTCTGAGCAATCTGTAACTTCTCATGTCCTCTAAGTAAACTTGACATTTGCTCAGCGTGAGAACCACTGGACTATGGAGGTCTTATATTTGGGACAACCTTCTAACATCCTGAGGGAATGTATTCAGATCACCTGGGAAACTATTCAGTAGCTTTGGAGTGTGGCCTGAGATTATGCATTTCTCGCAATTTCCCAGGTGATATTGATGCTCTGGAATACACCTTGAGTAGCAAGACCACAAGACAGTTCTGAAAGAGCTAGAGCAAGCGTGGGGAACAATTTTTGGATAGATTCTTACAATGGAAATTACAGGCAAAGTGTCTCCTGTGACCCATTTGAGCCCTTCATCAGTCATCCATGGACCTTTGTTAGAAGATGGAATGGCAGTGGCAGGCAACGTGGTGCTTCTTACCTGGCCATCTACCATACCAGGTATTCAGAGAAAACACATGGCAAAGAAAGAAGTTAGAGCAGGGATTCCTGAGCATGGGAATTTTTCTTGTACTTACAAATAAAAAAATGAATAGCTGTGTGGTCCTGGGTAGCTTACATAACCACAGTGAGACTCAATTTCCTCACCAGTCAGTTGGAAATATGTTAACAGCACCTGTGTTAGTAGTAGTACTGAAAGTATGACCTTCATGTAGAATGCTTACATTGTGGCACATAGTGAGTACTTAATAAATGATAATGATGTGATAATGGTCATTATGGTGGTGGTGGCCCCACATAAAATGGAAACATCCTGAAGTCAGCCTCACAATTTGATGGAAAAAAACAATGTGGGAGCAAAGGTCAGATCGTTGTATTTTCCTCCCATGATTAGGGTTGCAAACTGTACTTTTTCATTTTGATTCTCTTCTCAGAGCTCCCGGTGTCTAAACCACCTACCAGGAGCTCTGGGGTTTATGAGGAGTGGGATTGCTGCTGATCTTGATTTTCTTCTTTCTAGGATGAAAGGGATAAAACTAGTCTTGTGTAAGATTTAAATGTGTGAAGCACTGAAGGCAAAAGAAGAGGACGGCAGAGAATGAGATGGTTAGAGAGCATCACCAACTCAGTAGACATGAATTTGAGCAAACTCTGGGAGATAGTGAAGGTCAGGGAAGCCTGCTGCATTGCAGTCCATGGGGGTCACAGAGTCAGATACTACTAGCAACTGAATAACAACAACAATAAAATTAAAAACCCTCCCCCATCTCAGAGTATTCCAAGGAAGATATAGTATTTGCCTAAGATCCAGGACTTTGGTTGTTTGGATCTCAGTAATGCGTAAGATGCTGTGTGTGTGCATGCATGCTCAGTCCTGTCCAGCTCTTTGTGACCCCATGGACTTGAAGCCTACCAGTCTCCTCTATCCATGGGATTTTCCAGGCAAGAATACTGGAGTGGGTTGTCATTTCCTTCTCCAGGGGATCTCCCGATCCAGGGATTAAACGAACCTATATCTCCTGTGGCTCCTGCATTGCAGGCAGATTGTTTACCATTGAGCCACCAGGGGAGCTGGTAAGAGGTTACCTGGATCTAGACCAAGAGAAGGCAGGAGAACCACATCAGAAAAGCTGAGACATTGGACACTAAAGCGTGAGTGTGGAGAGGAGACAGGCAAGCCAGCACATTTACAGTCTGATTTGAGAGAGAAGAAAGAGATTGCGAAAGAGCAACTGTGGTGATGAGAGCATGAATAGATGGTTGAAGAGGGGTGTAAGGACATTTCAGGGGAAATGCCTGTCCCATATCTCTTAGGGAAATTTTGTTAGAGAGTTAAATGTATTTTCATTGATTTTTGGATGTCAGTTTGTGACTTTGTTGACTGTGACACCAGATTGAGACTAACTTTGGGTAATTTGGTATTGCTTAAGTAATATGTTCCCATATATTATGTTTTATAAGTATTTATTACATTTATAATAAAAAATAATAATACCTTTCTCTGTTTCTCTTCTCCTGTTCTGCCTCTCTCTTAGTAAAGAAACCATCTCCTTAAAATTTGAACACCCAGACTTGTTTCAATTAGCGATTCTCAACTAGGGGCTATTTTATCCCCCAGGGATATTGACAAGCTGTATTGACAGGCTATCTTCACGAGATATTGACAAGAGCTTGACAAGATAAATTGACAAGCTCTGAAGACAATTTTGCTTATCACAATTGAGGGTGTGTTTCTATTAGGTGTGTGGGCTTCCCTGGTGGTTTCAGACAGTAAAGCGTCTGCCTGCAGTGTGGGAGACCTGGGTTCAATCCCTGGGTTAGGAAGATCCCCTGGAGAAGGAGATGGCAACCCACTCCAGTACTGTTGCCTGGAAAATTCCACGGACTGAGGAGCCTGGTAGGCTACAGTCCATGGGGTTGCAAAGAGTCGGACATGACTGAGTGACTTCACTTTCACTTTCTACTGGGTAGAGGCCAAGGATGCTGCTAAACATCCTACAGTCAATCACAGGTTAGCCCCCACTGCCATAACAAGGAATTATTTGGTGTAAATGCTCATAGTGCCAAGGTTGAGAAACTCTTGTTTAAATTGCTACAAATTTCCTTCCTCAATTCCACCTTCCAGCCTGTGACTTGAATAACTCCTCTGATTATAATTTACTTACTTCCCAAAATAGTAATTCTAGGGGAAAGGCATTATGTATAGCACATAACACAATTAATGATGCTTTGGGAACTTCCTTCCATCTTATTGGGGCTTCCCTGGTAGCTCAGTTGGTAAAGAATCCACCTGCAATGTGGGAAACCTGGGTTTGATCCCTGGGTTGGGAAGATCCCCTGGAGGAGGGAAAGGCTACCCACTCTAGTATTCTGGCCTGGAGAATTCACAAAGAGATCACAAAGAGCCAGACAGGACTGAGTGACTTTCACTTTCCCTTTCCATCTTATTATCTGCCAAAGGAAAAGCTCTTAATAAACTACAGATTTTCTCTGGAAACTCCTACTATGATAATAGACTCAATTAACCAATAAATAAAATGTTCAATTCTAAAAGAATTACCTTTGAGATTTCCTTGCCAGTAACAAATGTATGATGAGTTTTATCTGATTTGCATGGCTAATGACTTCCATGAAATCACCATCTTGGAGGAGCTATTGCTAAGTGTTTAAAGAGGTAGTGATGCCAAGTGGAAAGGGCTTTATCTGGTTGTCCTGAGCTTGGTTCTAGGTCCAGCTGTACCACCAGTCACCTCTTGTCTTTGGGGAATTTGCAATACTTCTCTAAAACTTGATTGCTGCTTCTGCAAAATTAGTAGGAATTGGATTAACTCGTCTCTAAAGTTTCTTCTGGTTCACTCTAAACTCTGATTGATATTCTTTTCCTCCATGAGAACTGATGCCTTTTAGTTGACCTTTGAAGGAGAGCTAAATGAAGTTCAGGTCAGCCTCAAATTCAACGAAGTGTTTGTGTTATTTCTAAAAAAATAAGGAAAGTTAGGAGAATATGGCAAGTTGCCACTGTTAAAGTGACTATCTCTAAATGGAAATTTAGCATTTTCCCCTTACTAAGACAAATCTGGATCTAAATAGAATTTGAAAAATAGTAGAAAAGTCAATTCCCACAGAAAACAATGAATCAAAATGAACATCTGTTAGATTTTTTTTTTCAAGTCAGGCCAACACCATATTAAACTGTTGCTGGTCCTTGCTCATTCTTCTTAGTCTCCCTCTTCCCAAAATAAGTAAAACAAATTAAAACAACAACAACAACATAGAAACAATTTGCATTGACTTCATTGTAACAGAATGTAAACCAAAACACATCTTTGAAGTTCCCGGCCCAGATGGCAAGTCCCAGCTCTCCCATGGTAGATGCTAAGCAGAAAAGTGACTGAGCCACAGGAAGTTGAAGAGATCACAAATATGTAACACCACAGAAATGGCCCAGAACTGCCACTGACAAACACAAGATGCAGTAAACTGATGCATCTCTCTGAAGCAGCCCATTTCTGGGTCTTCTGAAGGAAGTCCTTCTTTCAGTTTGAACTTGTTGGTAGACTCTTACATTATCACCATTAGGACATGCTCTTCTGAGCCTCATGCTTTAGTGGGAGAGATGGATTTGTGCTGCTTTGTTGATATCTACCACCTATATCCCATGGTGACTTGTAGTAGCCTTTTAAAGAAAGCTTTCTGAAGTCCGAAGTCATGGTGAGCAAACTTTTTTGACCTCAATGCATAGAAATACATTTTACATCATTATACAGTACAAATGTGTATGCACACAGACTAAATTACCCAAAGTACCAAAGTTTCTCTGGTTATCTCTTGTGTTTAGGCGTATATACCAGTTCCTTCTGCCCAAGTCACTGTTTCTATTCCACTCTCTTATCCCATTACTTATCTAGATGATGCCCACTTGTCACTCAGGCTTAGAAATGTACCCCACACTGGATTCCATGTCTTTGGTCCCTTTACAACAATAACAAAAAGTATATAAGCACATATAGAAAACATGACAATGCCATAAAAGAACTGAAAGTTAAATGGCCTGATTTATCTTGGAGCATCCCAGTTTTTTCAAGCAAAAGGGAACCATAAAAATGATTAAGAACAGCAGTTGCCCACTTATGTTACTTATGCCACAATTTGTGGCTAAGTACTGTGGTTCAGTATTATAGAAAGCTCAGGGGAAAATCTGTCTTACTTTTGATTAAGGTTGCATAAGCAAATAAAATCATTTTTATATGACTGATTATAAAAAGTAGGAAGATCATGGATTATTACTTGAACTAGTGCTGTTTGCTTTTTTAAAGAAAAAGTCTCTTAAATAATAGGAAAACTGATTTTTTTAAAGTTCTTGGCAATCTAGGACATTTTTTTGAGAGTCACTGATTTAGACCAATGCCTTAAGTTTCACAGATCTGGAAACAGCTCCAGAGAGGGTAAGTGACCTTCCAAAGCCCATCTAGCATATAAGGGCACACTTAGGATCAATGATTACATCCTAAAACACAGGATTTCCCTCTAACGGTATAGATAACTTATCTTCTCAATATGTTAAGGAGATAACAAATGATCCAGAATTTCAGTCAAAAGTTGAGTGTAACGTTCTAGCAAACATAAATCTTGTACAGTTTTGAATATATTGTGTTCAAAACTGTAAAAGACTCATCAGAAACCACAAAGATGAATTCTACAGAAGCCTTAAATTCAAGAGTTTAAAATTAATAGCATATGCCTTCATTCTCTTGTTTAACCCTCTGAAAAATTTTATCTGGGTAAATGCCACATTATTCCCATTTTGTAGATAAGAAAGTCCTATTGCTGGTAACCTGCAGAACAGTGACTCAGAGTCTATGTCTTTGTTGCTGCCATATGTTGCATAAGTATTTTGAGAATTCAGAGAAAGACTAATTCTGGTTCGGAGATTTGTGTAAGGCTTCTTTGAAAATATGGATTTTTTTTGTTTCTGTTGAGGTATAATTGATTTATAATGTGTTAGCTTTAGGCCCCTTCATGGATCACAGACTTGTCATGGCAAAAGGGCTTGTGTAACTCAGTGACGCTATGAGCCATGCCGTGCAGGGCCACCCAAGACAAACGGGTCATAGTAAAGAGTCTGACAACACGTGGTCCACTGGAGAAGGATATGGCAGCCCACTCTAGTGTTCTTGTATGGAGAACCCTATGAACAGTATGAAAAGGCGAAAAGATATGATGCCGGAAGATGACTACCACACCGCCCCCCACCCCCAACCTCTGTTACCCGGGTCAGAAAGTGTTCAATCCTAGGGAAGGGTGGAGGGATATCACTAATAGCTCAAGTAAGAATGAAGCAGCTGGGCCAAAGCAGGAAGATGCTCAACTGTCGATGTGTCTGGTGGTGAAAGTAAAGTCTGATGTTGTAAAGAACAATATTGTATAGGCATCTTGAATGTTAGGTCCATGAATCAAGGTAAATTGGATGTGGTCAAGCAGGAAATGGGAAGACTGATCATCGACATCTTAGGAATCAGGGAACTGAAATGCACGGGAATGGGTGAATTTAATTCTGATGACCATTATATCTACTACTGTTGGCAAGAATTCCTTAGAAAAAATGGAGTAACCTTCATAGTCAACAAAAGAGTCCAAAATGCAGTACTTGAGTGCAGTCTCAAAAATGACAGAATGATCACAATTTGTTTCCAAGGCAAACCATTCAACATCACAGTAATCCACATCTGTGCTTCAATACTGATGCCAAAGAAGTTGAACATTCTGTGAAGACCTACAACATCTTCTGGAATGAACACCAAAAAAAAAAAAAAAAAAAAAGGTGTCTTTTTCATCAGAGGAGATTGGAATGCAAAAGTAGGAAGCCAAGAGATACCCAGAATAACAGGCAAGTTTATAACAGGCCTTGGAGTACAAAATGAAGCAGGGGAAAGGCTAAGAGTTTGGTCAAGAGAACACACTGGTCATAGCAAATACACTTTTTCCACAACCCAAGAGATGGATCTACGCATGGACATTACCATAGTGAATGCTGAAATCAGATTCATTCATTATATTTTTGGCAACCAAAGATGGAAAAGCTCTATATAGTTAGTAAGGAAAAAAAAAAAAAGACCTGGATCTAACTGTAGCTCAGATCATGAGCTATTCATTGCAAAATTCCGGCTTAAATTGAAGAAAATAGGGAAAAACCTCTAGGCCATTCAGGTATGACCTAAATCAAATCGCTTATGATTATACAGTGGAGGTGATAAATAGATTCATGGGATAGATCTCTTAGAGTGCATGAAGACCTATGGACAGAGATTCATAACATTGTACAGAAGACAGTGACCAAAACTTTTCCAAAGAAAAATGCAAGAAGGCAAAGTGGTTGTCGGAGTAGCCCTTATAAATATCTGAGGAAAGAAGAGAAGCAAAAGGCACGGGACAAAGGGAAAGATAGACCCAACTGAATGCAAAATTCCAGAGAATAGCAAGGAGAGATAAAAAGGCCTTATTAAATGAACAATGCAATTAAATAGAGGAAAACAACAGAACGGGAAAGACTACAGATCTCTTCAAGAAAATTGGAGCTATCAAGGGAACATTTCATGCAAGGATTGGCATGATAAAGGACAGCAAAGGTAACAACGTAACAGACATAGAAGAGATTAAGAAGAGATGGCAAGAATAGATAGAAGAACTTTACAAAAAAGATCTTAATGACCCAGAAAACTACGATGGTGTGGTCACTCACCTAGAGCCAGAAATCCTGGAGTATAAAGTCAAGAGGGCTTTAAGAAGCATTACTACAAAGAAAGATAGTAGAGGTGATGGAATTCCAGCTAAGCTATTTCAAATACTAAAAGATGATGCTGTTAAAGTGCTGCACTGAATATGCCAGCAAATTTGGAAAACTCAGTAGTGGTCACAGGACTGGAAAAGGTTCAGTTTTCATTCCAGTCCCAAAGAAGGTCAATGCCAAAGAATGTTCAAACTTCATACAGTTGTGCTCATTTCACATGCGCGCAAAGTTATGCCAAAAATCCTTCAAGCTAACCTTCAGCAGTATGTGAACGGAGAACTTTGAGATGTGTAAACTGGATTTAGAAAAGACAGAGGAACAGAGATCAAATTGCCAACATTTGTTGGGTGATAGAAAAAGCACGAAAGTTCCAGAAAAATTTCTGCTGCTTCGTTGACTAAGCTAAAGCTTTTGACTGTGTGAGTCACAACAAACTGTGGAAAGTTCTTGAAGACCTGGTAGTACTAGACCACCTTATCTGTCTCCTGAGAAACCTGTATGTGGGTCAAGAAACAGCAGTTAAAACCAAACACGAAACAACTGTCTGGTTCAAAATTGGAAAAAGAGTACAGCAAGGATGTATATTGTCACCGTGCTTATTTAATTTATATGCAGAGTACATCATGCTGGGCTGGATGAGTCACAAGCTGGAATCAAGATTGCTTGGAGAAACAGCCACTTCAGATATGCAGATGATATCCCACTCTAATGGCAGAAAGTGAAGAGGAACTAAAGAGCCTCTTGATAAAAAAAATTGCAAATCAATGTGTACTCTAAAAAAATGGAAACAACTAAGGAATATTGGATACATATTTGGTTTTAGGTGGCTTTAAGGAATTACAATTAATTTATATCTTATAATAATGGCATGATTATTGCCTCAAAAAAAAACTTTATATGTTAAATACATAGTGAAGTATTTATGGGTGAAATCATTTACTTTAAAAGAATAAAGTTTTAACAAAGATTAGATGAAACCGGAATGGTAAGATGTTTATAAATTTGATGAGTTGTATTCTTTTCTTGACTTTTGTATATATTTGATGTTTCCATAATAAAAAGTTAAAAATAAAATCAATGAGAGAGACATTAGGAAGGAATAGTCTTCACCCTCTTAGGTTGGCTTCCCTGGGAAATTGGCTTAGAGATTTGCATGCAGGGCTCTTGAGAGTAAACCCCGTGGGAGATAACAGGAAGTTGAACTGGGCCCAAGGAGATGCTGGAATGCACTGTAGTGACAAGGAAGGTTTCAGTAACTACCAACTAGAATGGCTCCTCAGGTCACCTGATCTCAGGGAACCATGACTTTATACACCTCTTACTACCCTCCCCTTCACATATACATACACATATTGATCTGTCTTTGAATTGTGAGCTGTCTCCAGAGAACAGGTATAACCTTGGAAAAGATATTCTTTGTATCACCTCACACTGGTCAGAATGGCCATCATCAAAAAGTCTACAAACCGTAAGTGCTGGAGATGGTGTGGAGGAAAGGGAACCTTCCTGCCCTATTGGTGGGAATATAAATTGGTACAGCTGGTATGAAGAACAGTGAGAAAAAAAAAAAAAGTTATGTCTGACTCTTTGCGACCCCATGGACTGTAGCCCTCCAAGCCTGCAAGGCTCCTCCATCCGTGGGATTTTCCAGGCAAGAATACTGGAGTGGGTTGCCATTTCTTTCTCCAGGGGATCTTCCAGACCCAGGGATTGAACCTAGGTCTACAGTATTGCAGGCAGACTGTTTACCATCTGAGCTACCAGGGAAACCATTATGGAGAACAGTAAGCGGTTCTTTAAACTAAGAATACCATATATGATCCAGCAATTCCACATCTGGGCATGTATCTGAAGAAAACCATAATTTGAAAAGATATATGCACCCCAGTGTTTCATTGCAGCACTATTTACAATAGCCAAGACATGGAAGCAACCTAAATGTCCATCAACAGAGGAAAGGGTAAAGAATGTGTGTGTGTGTGTGTGTGTGTGTGTGTGTAATGGAATATTACTCAGCCATAAAAAGAACAAAATAATGCCATTTACAGTAGCATGATGGACCTAGAGATGATCATACTAAGTGAAATATGTCAGACAAAGACAAATATCACATATTACTAATATGCAGAATCTAATTTTTAAAAGAAATTATATAAATGAGCTTATTTGCAAAATAGGAACAAACTCACAGATTTCAAGAACAAACTTATTGTTATCAAAGGGGAGATGTGAGGTAGGAGGGATATTACAGACCAGAAGCTTGGGATTAACATACACAAACTACTACATTATAAAATAGACAGCCAACAAGGACCTACTGCTTAGTACAGGAAACTCTACTCAGTATTCTGTAATAACATATATGGGGAAAGAATCTGAAAAAGAATAAGTAGATGTATATAAATAACTGAATCAATATGCTATACAAGTGAAACACAACATTGTAAATCAACTATATTGCAATAAAACAATTTTAAAAAGATACTGCTTGGCTGACAATTCCCAGAGAGAGGAACTCAAACAGATGCGGAGTGCTTTCAGCCATTGAAGTAATAAGAACCTCAGTCTTCATCCTGGAAATCTGGGCAGCTTACCCTGGCACCCATCACACACTCCTTTTTTTTTTTTATCCATAAACATTTACAACGATGACATTATTCTCCTGTGTCTCATGCACTTGATGATTGTGTCCGTGTTTTGTTTTGTTGGCTGTTTGAGAAAAGTGGTGTATTTGCATAAAGAGAGCATGTGTTGACATGCAATAGATCTGTTGCTTTAAATTCATCTTGCAAGTGGTTTTCATTGAAATAGCAGGAAACTAATGTCCTTTTAAAACTTTATTAAAATCATCTGGATATGCTCAGTCTAGTAAAAGCAGAGTACATGGCTGCTGGACTTCCTATAGATTTAGATATGGAGCAGAAAGAGGCTTAAGTGATATCCTGCATTTGAAATTGTGTAGAAAGATATGTTATTGGCCTCAAAAAATATGTCCCTTATGAAGTAGATTCACAACTAGCATCCCTGCTCCATTTCTGTTTGCATGACTTTTTTGAATGTCTCTGGCATTCTGTCCTACTTGGTCTCTTCATTCTCCGTGTGGATTCATATACATCATTGCTGTTTTTTCTAGAATTGCTGCCTTTCCTTGTTCAGTCTAAGACATTCTACCTCTCCACTCAAGAAAGGTCAATTCTGAAGTGAACCTTTACAAAGAGCTGTATCACCCTGAGCCTCAGAATCATTTCAATTTTGTCTTCAAAAATTTGACCCTTCATCATAATTGAATTCTACTTAGTCTAGCCATTTTCATGATTAATTATAGATGGGAACTCTGGGCAGGATGGGGCAGCCATGTTTAATGAGGTCACTCAGATGGTCAGGCCGCTTTCTAGGGCACTGTGATCTCTTTTACTTACTTTTGGCAAAAAAAAACCAAAACAAAATAATTTACACCATATTGTTGAGTTACTTTAGAAAAAATGACACCAGTGTTCATTAAGGATGTAAATACCTATAAACCTCTTAAACACATGCCTTCTACATTGAAAGCCACCCTGGAACCTTGA
Source organism: Muntiacus reevesi (assembly GCF_963930625.1). NCBI lineage: Eukaryota > Metazoa > Chordata > Mammalia > Artiodactyla > Cervidae > Muntiacus > Muntiacus reevesi. Next base: position 95,030,675 of record NC_089252.1, read on the forward strand.
TTACATTTGATTTTAGGGCTTTGAAATGCAAAGCAACACGCTGAACACTGTTGGATGAAACTGTTCTGAAGTGGAGAACTAGGAGGAAGTCTTAAATAGCATTACTCCAGCCAACATACACAAACTTAACATTGCTTTTTGAACCTATGGCCATGTGCATTAAAGATGAATATTTTGCCTTTGAAAAATTAATGTCCCAGAGCTCTTGCAACCATTGTTTTTTTATGAAATGGAGTATGCAAAATGTCTTTTAAAAATGCAACCTTTTGGTGAATAGATTGTTTCTCCTCTTTTTGGGCTGTGTTACTCATTGGAAAGCCCCCTAAAGGAGCATAAGCAAATGAGCAAATAGCTTTAAAAATCCTGTTACCATACTCAGAGGAACCTGGAGATGGATGGAGTCAGTGAGTGAGACCAATTTTCATCCTTGTGTGAAACAAATAAAGTGTCTCTTTCTCCTCTTTTCTTTTCTTGATCTTTTAAAAATGTAAAGGCTCACTGCTTTTTCTTGTTTAACAGATTTAAGTTTAAACAAAGAAGGCTTCTTTGAAAGGTCCAAGTAAGAAATGCCAAGCTAAGGAGGATGGAGCTGGCCTGGGAGCTTTGTGAGTTATCACGTAAATGTTATGTCTGGAGTAGAGACTAAGATAACCAAGCCTCGTGGGGTCTTGGATCAATTTAATTTTGATAAATGACCAGTTTGGTAAATATTATTTACATTACTCCATAAGTCAGGTCTGTTTCTGATCCACTCATGTTTGAACAACTCGCATCATTGACTGTGGAAATAGCTTCTCAACTAATCCCCATGGGGTGGCTTACCCCACTGTTAGCTCACAGTTAGAAGGATAATTAGGAATGAGGGTGCTTGGCTTTTGAACTAAAAATGAAAGCATGAGCAAAAGGCTCAGTAATCTATATTTGAAGCAATTCTTGAGCCACAAGAACTCAATATTCTCAGCAATCTACAGAAGTGGTGGTGTTTTAAAATTCTGCATTTGCTTTAAAAAATGACGTTCTTAAATATTACAAGATTTAAAAAGAAAAACAGTTTTTAACCATAGTCCTATCCCTTTAACACACTATTTTATTTATCTGTATTTTCTACTCCTTATCTATATAGGTTATATGTTTATTGATTCACTCACTCCTTCATTTTGCAAGTGTTTAAATGCTTAGAATGTATCAGTTAGTAGTTTATGCCAGAGATTAACCAATATTTTCTGTAGTGAGCCAACCACATAGTAAAAGGTTTTGAGGGCCACCCAATCTTTGTCACAACTTCTCAGGTCAGGTGTTATAGGGCAAAAGCAGTTAAAGACAATATGTGAACACACAGATCTGATAGTTTCCCCATAAAACTTTATTTACAAAGCAGGCAGTAGGTTGGATTTGGCCAGCTGGTCACAGTTTAACTAAACTGTGACATAAAACCATGGCATCCAAGAGCCAGACAAAATATTAGATAAAGTCCCATTGAACATACACTGTAATTGGGGAGGGCAAATAGTAAATAACAAATAAATGGTCTCAGTGAATAAATAGTACAAATGAAAGAAACTATTAGGTTGGTGCAAAAGTAATTACGTTTATGGATGCTAAGTTTTAAATCACTCTAACTAGGCTCAAACACATGTTTTTTAATCAAAATAAGAACCATTACAATCAACACATTTTTGCCAATGAGAAATTAGTTTGTTTATTACTATAGCATAAAAACCTATGCTTTGAGATTTGACGAAGTCTTGGATAGCTTTTTCTGCATCCTGCTGGTTGTGGAAGCATTTTCCATACAAAAAGTTGTCAAGATGCTTGAAGAAGTGGTAGTCAGTTGGACAGAGGTCACATGGATATTGCACCTCAGACAAAAATTGTAGCCCAGTTTGTTCACCTTTTGAAGCATTGATTGTGTGATATGCAGCCAGGTCACAGAAAAGAATTGGGCCCTTTCTGTTGACCAACACTGATTGCAGGAGTTGTAGTTTTTTGTGCATCTCATTGATTTGCTGAGCATATTTCTCAGATGTAATGGTTTCACTAGGATTCAGAAAGCTGTAGTGGATTAAACTAGCAGCAAACCATGAAACAGTGACCATGACACTTTTATTGGTGCAAGTTTGGCTTTGGAGATTGTTCTCAGTCCAGCCACTGAACTGGTCATCACTGGTTGTTACATAAAATTCACATTGTTGTTGCATAGAGTAAGAGAAAATGACACTTCCGAAAGACTGTTTATTTGATTTGCAGTCAGCTCTTGAGACCCCCATTTATCGAGCTTTTTCATCTTTCCAATTTGCTTCAAATGCCAAATGACCATAGAATAGTCGCTGTTGAGTTCTTCAGCAACTTTGCATGTAGTTGAAAGATTAGCTTCACTGATCCTCTCAGTTGGTCGTTGTTCACTTCCAATGGCTAGCAGCTGCTGCACTCCTCATCTTCATGGCTTTAGTCTACTTTGCAAAACTACTTGAACCTCCAGTGCACTGTATGTTCATTAAAAGTTTTTGGGCCAAATGCATTGTTGAAGTCATAGTTGTCTCCACTGCTTTGTGACCCATTTTGTGCTCTAATAAGATCATTTGAATTGATTTTTGTCTAACATCATTTCCCTAGTCTAAAATACATATAAAGTAAACACCAAGGAATAATTCATTAGCAAAAAATATAAAGCAAGAAATGCACATTAAAATAATGTATAACAAACCACATTTATTTAAGAATGTATTCCAATATCAAATGGCAAAATTCAATAATGCAAAACCAAAATTATTTTTGCACCAACCTAATATTCCTAATATTAAGTGGGAAACTATCCCAGTTAATCCTTCCTCTGTGTCATACATGTAGCTAAATCTAATTGATGAGCATATATATGAAGGAAAGATATCAAGGTAATAAAAGATATCAAAATAATAAACTTTTCTAAATTCTTTGTTTCTGCTTTGGACAGAGAAACCCAAGAATTTTAAAGTAGGGAAAAAATCAGAAGCAAGGAATGTAAATGTAGAGTGTTTGACTTTTGGTAAGAAAATTTTTGTTAGCTTTAGGCACCCAGCTTTCTGGGTGGTCCTGAAAATCAGGGTCTGAAGAAAGGGATCAGACAAATGGGAACCTCATTCTTCCTGCTCAGGGCCTGTGTTTTGCCACTCAGCAGCAGCCCTTCATAATTAAGTCAGTTAAGAAACAAGGTAGCTCAGACATAGAAGCTCGTGTTCAAATCCATCAGGCACGGATTGTAAATGGCACAGTGCATGCAAAGCACAGTGCATGGTACAATGTTATAAAGAGGATATACTGATGAATGTGACAGATCCCTGTCTTTGTAGTTGGAGGGAGAGACAGGGACCTGGCAGATAGGACAGATTGAAGGCCAAGGTATCAAGTGATAGAGTAGGGGTGTGTGTGTGTGTGTGTGCGTGTGTGTGTGTGTGTTCGCTGTCTGATAGTAGTGTGTGTGTGTGTTCGCTGTCTGATAGTAGTGTGTGTGTGTGTGTCTGATAGTAGTGTGTGTGTGTGTGTGTGTGTGTGTGTTAGTTGCTCAGTCGTGTCTGGACAGATTGAAGGCTAAGGTATCAAGTGATAGTAGGGGTGTGTGTGTGTGTGTGTGTGTGTGTGTGTGTTAGTTGCTCAGTCGTGTCTGGACAGATTGAAGGCCAAGGTATCAAGTGATAGTACGGGTGTGTGTGTGTGTGTGTTAGTTGCTCAGTCGTGTCTGGACAGATTGAAGGCCAAGGTATCAAGTGATAGTAGGGGTGTGTGTGTGTGTGTGTGTTAGTTGCTCAGTTGTGTCTGACTCTTTGTAACACCATGGACTGTAGCCCACCAGGTTCCTCTGTCCATGGGATTCTCCAAGCAGGAATACTGGAGTGGGTAGCCATTTCCTTCTCCAGGGGATCTCCCCAACCCAGGGATCAAATCCAGGTCTCCTGCGTAGCAGGCAGATTGTTGATCGTCGGAGCCACCAGGAAAGTCCATGATAGACTATATGGGAGGTCAACTCCTACTCTTCCCTCATCTTCAGCATAGAGGAAGGGCTTACCCCCCATCCCATGCCTCAGGAAGGGAATGCACTGGAAATATGTATTCCCTTCTCTTTCAGAAATATTTTCTTTTTGTATGCTCTTCCCCTGGGGAAGAACAGTAATCTTTCTGGTGAATGAGATTGGAAAAGTATAGAGTGCGGCGTTTTCTGTACTCTTTTTTTTTAGATGCTGGTCATGGCAAACATATTTCTACGTGCCAGATACCAACATTTTCATTTCTTGAATCCTCACAGCAGTCCTGTGAGGTAGCACTTTATCATTCCCATCTTCTAGGTGAGGAGATTAACTCATAGAAACTCTGAGGGACTTGTATGTCTGCTTGGCTGATGAATGGCACAGCCAGGTATACTCACTCAATCAAACTCCAGGATCCTTGCTCTCAATTTCTCCCCTCTCTGGTTCCAGGGAAGAGTGAAAGTGTACAGTTCACTTCTTCTATGACATAAGCATACCTGAATCAGGGCAGGGTCCTGGTCTTGCTCGAACCCTCTGTGTTCCTGATGGAGGCACAAGAGCAATTTTGAGGTGTAGATATAAAGGTTTCCTTCAGTTGAGGGTATCTATTGCTAGATTTGGTGCAAGTGGGCAGAAAAGCCAATCATGTTCTTAAATTCAGCGACATTGGTGTTAAAGCTAATATTTTTATCTCTCTTGATTTAACTGTTGTATCTCTTTCCCAAAATTTTGGTGCCCAGCCAATTCAGAGGAAAAACGGTGATTAATTCTCACCCCAGACTCCCATCATAAGTATGAATAATAGCAGTAGTAAAAAATATCCAACAACAAATATGGTATAGCAGACATTGTGATGAGTGCTTTAGGTATGTATCATCTCTTTGCATCTTCACCACAATCTCAAATGAGTAGATACTCCATGTTATGGAAGAGTAAAGAGGGATTAAATTTTAGGTTGTCAAATAGATTTCTGATGAATGAGAGTGTAATGACTATTTTATTGTCATTATGACATATTAATAGGCAAACCCAACACTTGATTGCAATGGTCTTTGATGTTAACTTCAAATAATTCTGCTCTTCACAGAATCACTGGCAATAGTTGATGTTTAATACTATCTTAAGAGTATGCAAAGGTCAAAATAATTCACAGTACTGGCCAACAAATAGCAGAATGAAGTTAGGTTAAGACATTTCAGTAGAAAACCTCTTATCTGTCTACTTCTTCTCACCTTTTTCGGCATTGCCCTAGACAAGCCACCACTGCCTCTCACTTGTTCTACTGAAAGAGTCCTCATATCATCAGCCACATGTATTTCGTCAGTGTCAGATGTCTTCTCCATATGCACAAGCGTGACCTCACTACAGGGCGCTGGCCCCTGACTCCCCCTCCAGTCCTGTCTCCTCCATTTCCCAGCTGCACTTCAGTTCCTTGGCTGTCCCATATCCTTCGTGATGTGATTTGTTGCTGTTGTGTTTCCTTTCTGAAATATGCTTCCCTCTTCCTGAAACATCCTTTGCTAACCCGTTTTCACATCCACAAGGAAACTTATCCTTTATGCTTCAACTTGAATATTGCTTCCTCCGAGTTTCTTTCTTAGTAGCCCTTGTTAGAGGTCCTTGTGCTATCCCATCCCTATACTTCTAGGACTCATCTCAGTTTATATTCATTTGGTTTTTGTAGCTACTCGTTTTTTGGCTGACTTCATCTGAAATAAAGCTTTACAGGGGTCTGATCCGAATCTGCCTTGCTCACTGCACTGTTCTCAGTGCCAAGCGTGGACTCACTCAGTTTATGTTGTTGATCAAACTGAATATGGTTGCGAAGGTCGTGTTCTGTACACTTCAAGGGCACTATCCACATAGATGATGATATCACTGATGCTCCCTGGAAATGTACAACACATCAACCCTATATTGAATGAAAGAATGAATAAATAAATAAGTGACACCATTATTACAGAATTGCCTTATTGAAGAAAACTATGATGCCCAGTATTTCCTAGAAACCATAAAATCCCATGTGGTCATATATGCCTTGCATATATGTCACACTTAAGCAGTAATGTTGGCATTTTATGTGTTCCAAGTGAAATCTCTTTTGCCCTTATTGAAATTCTGCATCAGTTTTTTCATAATCTTGAACTTAGTCCACAACCCTCCAGGTGCCAATATAAAGTCCCACTTTAGCTTTTTAATTGTACAGAGACCTCATTCTTGACTTGCAGGTGAGAAAGAGCTGAAGCTGCATTCCATGTGTGATTCAAAATACATTTTAATACAGTATTTTTATTCAGTGGGGCCCCTGAGTAAAACCTGCAATGTATTATAAAATGTTAGTAAATATATATACAATCATAGAGGGAAGGAATGAGTGACATCCAGAAGAAGGTTATAGATCATAGTGCTGAGAGTTGGATTACCTGGCACATGGAACTGCTCATAACTGTGTATTATAAATAATAAATCTTAACCATGGTGCCCATCTCCAAGTCTTGCCATCTACATGTGTGACTCCAGGCTTTGCTACAGTAGAAATTGAGCTGTGATTACTACTGATAACCATTTATTAATAAGTTTAAACAAGGAAGCAGTTTAAAAAATAAAATGGGAATTTGAATTGAACAAATTGTGGTTTCTTATAGGATATAATTGTAACATCACCTCCAATACTGCCATCATTTCATCTTGTAATTCACATCTGCACATTCCCCCAAGACGCTCTAAGCTCCCCATGGTTCTTTAATCTGTTTTACTATCTAACTTATGCACACTTGCCTTGCACATACAGAGTTTGCAGATCTTGGTATTCATAGGGTGACTGAATGAAATTATTAAACAAAATGGTTTCATTAAACCATACTTAAAATTCCACACCACCTCAAAAACATCACTTTATTGGCTTTTCAAACTGAGAACAGAACATTGACTTGGGCAAGTTTCTCACTGGGACTTAACCCATGAGATGGTAGATGTCTTGATGCACACTAAGAAACCCCTTCAGGAATGAAGGGCTTACCCATGAACTGCTGGGAGTGCAGTCAGATGGCAACCTTGGTTATCTGGCCCCCTTTGGGAAAAGACTGTTAAGGAGAGCCACCAAGCCTTTCCCACGCATTCTCAGCCAATAGGTGGTCAACTCCAGCATGTCAAGTCTGCATGCTCTTCCTCCAACTCAAGTCAATGCTACAGAGCCACCTCAGCTCCAGAGCTTTTCTTGGGGTCAGCTGAAGCCTGTCCTGAGAATAAAACAGAGCTCAAGTTGTCCCTCTAGCCCATCCTTCCTTTCACAGGTGTTGATCCCAAGAGCACTCCCTAATAAATCTCCTCAATGCTAGTATTTGTCCCTGAGTTTGTTTCCCACAGAGTATAGTGTATAACCCATGACTCTATGTTTCAAAGAGTTAAAAGACAAAGGAATCAATTCAAGGAATATTCCCCCTTACTAGAACAATCTCAAAACAAGCGGCATTATTATTTGTGAAAGCGACTGGGTCTCAGTAGCAGCTGCAGCAGAGAGCTGGATTCGTGCTATTCGTATCATAAACAGAAACACTGTTGTAGCTTAGAGTAACCAGCAGCATTGTCCTTCATTGCATGGGACCACTGCTCCCAAAATAACACTAGGAATTTGGGAAATTATGGTGATGGAACAAACAGACACTTAATTAAGGGTAGTGTCAGAGTTCTTGCATTTTTTTTACTGACCTCCAGAAAACTATATTCCTCTGATCCTTGGTTATTCTTTGATTATATTTAATTTCCCAAAATGTGCAGTAACAAGACAACACTTGAAGAAATCTCTAAGATCTAGAGGATTAAAAAGTCATACATTTTCCTTAATAACTGTTATAACAAATGTAATGCAATGATACTGTAGTATAATTATATTTAATAACATATCATAATTATTGATGAGGCTTTTGTGTAGAGGAGTCAGTGAACTATAGGTTGGGGGAGAAGCCCAACCCACCATGGGCAGAATTTGGCCACAGTCATTCATTTAGAGATTGTTTCTGGTTGCTTTCATGCCATAGTGGCAGAGTTGAGTAGCTGGGACAGAAATTGCATGGCCCACAGAATCTAATATTATATCATTTAGCCCTTTGCAGAAAGACTGATGACTCCTGCTCTCATGTAGTAACATTTAATGATCCCAATATAGTATTAAATGAAAGGAGAAAAATTTGTTGAAGGAAAATAACACTCCATATGTACATATACACACATACACAAAACGTTATCTCTGGTCATTGAGATTAGAGATGAATATTTGTATTTTCTTCTTTTTGCTTTTTGTATTTTCCATAGGAAACATGCATTTTTTTTTTTAGTAACAAAACTAATAAATGCTACTTAGTGTGTAATTTTTTTCTTCAAAACCACTTAGAATTTTATTAGCTAGCTGTCTGTATTAAAAAAAAGTCATTTATCTAAAGTCCAGTTAGAAAGCAGCTCTGAATGTGTGCATACTGAAGGATTTGTACAAAGGATTTCATAATACTACTCCATGTCTAAGAAAATATGCAAACCATGAAGTTGCATATTCATAGAGAAGCTTGCCCAGCTACTGGATTAAGCATCCAGTTGGCGATCAGAAGCTTAAAAAGAAAACCAGCAACAACCCTGGGTTATTTTGTGACAGCTGGCTCCATTTGGTAAGCCTGTACACATTGTGCTAAGAAGTACGGTTTATTCAACTTCTGGTTTGTGATGCTTTTTAAATTCTCCCATCAATTTTCTTGTGTGTTTCAAGAAGAAAATGCCAAAAAAGCTTCCATTTTCCTAAACCAGGCCATTTCTAGACTATAAAAATAACACAATGGTCATTAAAATAGCATAGCTAATCATTCTTGAACCATTTTCTGAATAAATAACAAGACTCAAGTTCAATGCTGTTTACCAATATTCTGTTTGTTTGTTTTTTTTTAATTGGGATATAGCTGTCTTACAATGTCACGTTAGTTTCTGCTGTGAAATGAAGCAAATCAGCCATGTGCATGCGTGCATGCTAAGCTGCTTCAGTTGTGTCCCACTCTTTTTGACTCTCTGGACTGTAACTTGCAAGGATCTTCTGTCCATGGGATTCTCCAGGCAAGAATAGTGGAGTGGGTTACCATATCCTCCTCCAGGTGATCTTTCTGACCTAGGGATTGAACCACGTTTCCTGCGGCTCCTGCACCGCAGGTAGATTCTTTACCACTGAGCTACTGGGGGAGCCCCTGAATCAGCCATGTGTGTGTATATATACACACGTATTTCCTTGCTCTTAGCCCTCCTTCCCATCCTCCCCCATCCCACCCATCTAGGTTACCACAGAGCACTCAGTTGATCTCCTTGCCCTGTACAGCAGATTCCCTTTAGCTATCTGTTTTACACATGGTAATATATATATTAATATATCAACCACATCCTCTTAACAAACAAGAAATACTCTTTCCACCTATTTTCAGATGGGGAAACAGATCCTCAGGCAGGTTCAGTAGATGGCCAAAGGCTCACCAGTCTAATACATGACTTAGTCAAATGTCCAGAGGTCAAGCCAACTCTCTCTGACTCTAGAAATCTGAGTCCTCACTCACCAACCTGTGTGGTCTCCTGACCATCTGCATGTTTCAAAGCATGATATAATCCTACCACCCATCTCCATGGGAACATGTAGTTGGTATTCAAAAATATCTGTAGAATGACCAAAAGACTGTGCAGTTTAGTCCATTCAGTAAAGCCTGGCACAAAGAAGTAGGAGTTGTAACATTAAGAAATATTAGGAGATCATGGTTTTCATGTATAAAATTATTTGGGGAGAGTATTTTCAGAGTGGGTATAAAGCACTAGCAGACCGCTGTGTAATATTAGAACACTTCTTATTGGAAGTAACTTCAGGAAACTGTTTTGTATACACATTTTGTAAGTCCAAATTGATTTAATTCAAATAAATATTAAATTTTGTATAAAAACCATATTTGCTTAACCTGTTATAATATTATATGTCAGTATCACATAGAAAAATATCAGAATATGATTTTTATTTCCATTTTCTTCCACTCTCTTAGGCATTTTTAGAATGCTATTCCAGTGCTTTGCTCACTGGAAAACTGAGGCTTTTTTTTAAAAAAAACTCTATGAATTAAAGCAAATATTACTGTATTTCTGGCTTAGAAACTATGGGTCTGTGTAGATGCTGGAAAAGGTATATCTTCATAATGCATCCTTTCCTGTTCCTAAATCAAAACAGAATGAATCTTTGAGATTTGGAAATTAGCATCACTTATTCACACCAAATAAAAGTCAATTGTTGCCAAATCTATTTTCTAAATAAAATGATGCATTTTTTTATCCTTCCATTGTGTAACAGTATAAAGAAAAAATAAAGTATGGGCTTGGAACTCATATTTAAAAGTTGGCAATTACCCCCTGCCCAGTTTTGGCAATTTGTATTTCTATTTGAAATACATTAATTGGTGAATTGGGGCTTCCCTGGTAGCTCAGCTGCTAAAGAATCCACCCGCAATGCAGGAGACCCTGTTCAATTTCTGGGTCGGGAAGATCCCCTGGAGAAGGGACAGGCTGCCCACTCCAGTATTCTTAGGCTTCCCTGGTGGCTCAGCTGGTAAAGAATCTGCCTGCAGTGCAAGAGACCTGGGTTTGATCCCTGGGTTGGGAAGATCCCTTGGAGAAGGGAACGGCTACCCACTCCAGTTAAAATAGAATATAATGTTTTTAAACCTTTACAAATGCCAGGCTTGACAAAATGCTGTCAATGTAGTTACTTTATCATTATCTCCATTTGACAGAAGAGAAACTTCTAAGGCTCAAAGAAATCAAGAAACTTACTCAAGATAACACAGCCATAAAAAAAGCAAAGCTGGGATGTGAATTCAACTATCGCAGCCTCTAGGGTAGAGTTGCTCAACCTCAGCACTACTGACATTTCGGACTGGATAATCCTTTGCGTAGGGGACTGTCCTGGGCATTGTAGGATGTTTAGCAGCATCCTTGACTTCCACACATCAGATGTCAACAGTACCTCCCTCTCAACAAGTTGCAACAACCCTAAATGTTTCCAGACATTGTCAAATTTTCACTGGGGAAACAAAATCAGCTCTGGTTTATAACCACTGCCCTAAGACTCCTGTCCTAACTGCTGTGCTTTTCTGCCTGCCTTTCAATTTAGGTCAAGATCACCCTTCCAGAATGAACCCTTAGCAAGCTTGTCATAGTCCATGCATGTCTGGGCCTCAGCCAATTTAGTTTCTCCCTCATTTTACGTAGGAAGGAAATGCCAGGCGCCCACAACCTGGAGTGATTTAGGATATGTACCCAGTGCTAAAATTAATTTAAAAAAATAATGAATTGCCCTGCTCTCATTACCAGAAATTTGAGCCAGAAATGGATCCATGTGCTTGGGATGAGATTGTAAAAAGGGGAGGGGAATAGGAAGACTTATTCAAGCTCAGAGTGCTTACTAATTTCACTCAGAATTAATTTGATGAAGAACTAGAATAAGAATTGCAAAGTCATCAAAGATGATGGCTTTTCCTTTATGACCCTTGGCACCAGAACAAAGAGCCTGTTTTTGTGGGTTTTGGGGTTTCCAGAATAAAGGGAATAAAATGTTTAGGTAATGTTTGGATGGTTTAGAGACTGTATGTACATTAGTGATAGGTCAATTAATATCTGCACAGTTCAAAGAGGCAATTATTTTAATTTATAAATCACTTCAGAGGTAGGGAGCTGCCATCCATTAATGTGGTTTTTACAAATAAGAGTGCTCATTGTTACGTGTTTGTGTATGTGCTTTTCTACCCATGTCATTCTATCTGGCCCGAATTTTCCAACCAGATCGCATACCTCTGTGATTATGTATTTGTCTCTAGAGCACTGCCAAATACATAAAGCATTGTATCTGCAATTTGACCCTTGGCTGAGACCACCCTCTTTTTCGAGTTTTCGCTGTGCTGAAAGGTACCACCACGCACAGTGTTGCTTCCAGAAAAGGACTTCTTATATTACACTCTAAATGGCAGAGTCTGGGACTAAGCCTCCCCAGGGGGTGACAGTGCCTCTTGGTAATCATTCAAAAAGGAGAGAGGGCCAAAGTGATTCTGGGCATGGAGGGCTTATTAGACACTTGATGACTGGTTAAAAAGTTTCCAAGTGTCAACACAGAGATTTCCTTTAAAACCATGCCATAAGCATCCCTTTATTTTGCCTTATTTTTTTAATTACTAAATGACAAAAAATATCAAGCATAGTGCTCAATTCTAGAGGAATAAGAGTATATAAGACAAATACAACCCGATGGGGGAGGAGGCAAACTAGGAAGCTGGGATAAGAGTGTAGACTGATGGTTGCAGTAATTAGTAAATTATAATGTACTGGAGAGGCTACACAGGTGGCTTAGTGGTAAAGAACCCACCTGTCAATGCAGGAGATGCAAGAGACACAGGTTCAATCCCTAGTTGGGGATTGAGAAGGAAATGGCAACCCATTCTAGTATTCTTGCCTGGAGAATCCCATGGACAGAGGAGCCTGGCGGGCTACAGTCCATAGCTCTCAAAGAATCGAACACAACTTAAGGAGCAATAAAGATACTAGAAAAGGTGTTGTGGTTGGCAAAGCCAGAAGGAAGTAACATCTTCAAAGCTGAAAGATGAATATGTGTTAATTTGGTGAACTGGAAGCGGATGTGTTCCAGGCAGAGGGGTGAGGCATGGAGCAAAGGCCCAAAGGCAAGAGAGAATTCAGGAAACCAAAGAAAAAATGGAAGATAGACCAGTGAGGGCCAAGCAGTGAAGCTCAAGATCTGAGCACAGATAGGATTGCAAAATGTTTTCCAAGTCATGTTAGTTGACTTTATCCTAAGGGCACTGGCATGTAATGGAAATGTTTTAAGCTGGGGAATGATATGGTCAGATTAGGAAAACCAACAGAAGGAGACACACATGGCAAGGGAAGAGGAGAGGGGTTTGATAGTACATCAGGGAAGATAGTATACCTGTTGACTCAAGGACTGGAAGGAAGGAATTTATCAATGATATTTAGTGGAAGAGAATTAAATGAGGAGTAAAAAAGATCTTGCTAATGATAAAGTCACTTTGATAACCCTTCCCATTATATAATACTCCTTCCCCTTTAACACAGCATACTTCTGTTGCAGAAGAATGACAATTACATACTCTACATTTATGACTGGTTTCATGAATAAAAATTACAGATGTTATTGAACATCTCCTACATGCCTGGCATTATTCTAGTTACTGAAGAAGCTACTATAGACCAGAGGCCATTCCTTCAGTGAGTTTCATTTTAATGATGGAAACAGACAGTAACAAGCAAGTCTGTTTCTATATCTGAGTCTATTTCTGTTGCATAGTAATATTTTAGATTCCACATACAAGTGACATTATATGCTATCTGTCTTTCTCTGCCTGACTCACTTCACTTAATATGATAATCTCTAGGTCCATCCATGGATGGATAGCTGAAATGGCATTATTCATTCTTATATATGGCTGAGCAATATTCCATTGTATATATGTACGACATCTCTTTATCTACTCATCTGTTGATGGACATTTAGGTTTTTTCCGTGTCTTGGCTATTGTAATTAGTGCTGCTGTGAACACTGAGGTACATTTATCTTTTCGAGTTAAGAGTTTTGTCTGGATATATGCCCAGGACTGGGATCACTGGATCATATGGTGACTCTGTTTTCAGTCTTTTGAGAAACCTCCATATAATTTTCCATAGTGGCTGTACCAATTTATATTCCTACCAACAGTGTCGGAGTGTTCCCTTTTCTTGGAGGCCATCTACTTTATGACTGGACATTGTTAAATCCATTCTAGTGCTTGGAATAAATAGTCCTCCCTGGAACTGTGGCCTTTCCTGGGATTCACTGATGAAAATGTTTTATTATGAGATTTCTGCTTTCTTCCTTGGGATGAGAGCCTTGTCAGTGCAATACACTTTGTGCGGAAAACAGATCAGATGACCTAGGTAGAGCCTTTCCTGGAGAAATGATTATTTATGTCCAAAGACCAGGCTGTTGGACACTGACCAATTGTCAAGCCCTTTCTCAGAAAAAACATAACAATACCGCATGCTTTCCCAACGCCCCACTTAGAGGGAACACATCCCACATGAGTGGGATTTTTGCTCTGTGCTGGCCAGCCACCTTGTCAACAATTAATTCAGTTCCTTAATCACAGGAAAAGTGTTTAGGAAACTGAAATAATGAGAGAGGATCATCATCAGGATTCTGTGTGTTCCAAGGGCTCCCTGTGCACTGCCGGCTTTCCTCCTGCCTGGGCACAGGATGATGGCAAAGCGGCACCTTCACCAGCAGACAGGTGTGGGTGTGTGTGCTTGCTGGTTCCACTTCCTGTGGGTTCTGAGGCCTTAGTTTCCTGAGTTTGTAAAATGGAAATCACACTTGACTCATGTCTGTGATGACAGGGGATTTCGTTAGTCTCCATAGAGTAGATTTTCTCTGGTTTATGTGGCGGCTTTGCTTCATTTGCTCTGCTTTTTTAAAAGAACAGAACATCAGGCTTAATGGCTTCCCAGGCATCTCCATGGTAAAGGATCCACCTGCAATACACGCGTTGGATCCCTGGATCGGGAAGATTCCCTGGAGGAGGGCATGGCAACCTGCTCCAGTATTTTTCCCTGGAGAATACCATGGACAGAGGAGCCTGGCAGTTACAGTCCATGGAGTCACAAAGAGTTGCCCATGACCAAGTATACATGCACGTCAGTCTTTATTTCTTCTGCAGCCACTGTCTTCGACTGGCAGTTGCTTCATTTTATCATCACCAAAGAGTGGCAGTGAATCAACATGCTGTTTATAAAGGAAACCTTGAGATTGTCTTTCTGATGAAAGACTTACCTAAAGGCTATGGTTTTTATTGAAGTAATATCAGTGCCTAGTAAAATTTAGAAATACAAAACAAGATGAGGGTTGGAGCAAGAGAAGGTAGAGAAGGAGAATTCTGGGAGAAGTTAAATTATACTTGGCTGGTCCCTAACATGTTACATCATATTGTTATGAAAACATCATGGTCTTACAAAACTTTTGTGAATATACCATTAATTATTTGTAATCTAATGGCATTATTTCAGTCATATTAAAATGAAGAACATTTGCTGCTGTGACAGATATGATAATAGCTTTCTGCTGTGAAAGGCATTCATTTTGAAACTTCAAGTAATTATTTCTGAGGAGAGGGTACACGTCAGCGTAATACCTTCCACTTTTTACATCTAAAGTTATATTTTATGCCAGCTAATCTCAGTAAACAGAGGCAGTGGGAGGCCATGTAATGTTGAAAGGACTATAGAAAAGGATTTGCTTTGTAATTAACTGTTAACACTTCATGAATGGAAATATAGTTGCACAGATGACATCTGGGCGCTGGAATTAGAAAGACTGAGATTCCAATCCCAGTTCTAACTCTTACAACCATATTGCCTTTTAGGACAAATTAAACATTATCTCTAAGCCTATATTTCCTTATCTGTAAAATGGAGATAATAACAGTACTATTTACCTTACAAGTTGTAATTAAATTCATATCTATAAGCCTTTTAACAACAATTAAAATGGTACCTGATACATAGCAAGAGCTCAAAAATCATTAACCATTGTTGACATTAACTGTGTTACTTTTAGCAAGTTCCTTTAGGAACCCAGGCTTTAAATTTCTCACTTTTAAAATAGGAGATTTGGACTACCATCAGTGTTTCCCAAAATTAATCATTCAAACATAGCGTTCAAAGTTCTTGCCCTTTGGGGAAAAATATCATGAAATATAACCCTGAAAAGAATAAAGCCATATACACAGATATTCAGATTACCTGTATAAATCTGTAAATTTAAAATAAATCTGTAATTTAATATAGGTACGTTGGTTTTAATTTAATAGTGTAAGATAACATCATACCCATCCTTCCAATGTGATATGATAGAAGGTATTGTCACTGAAGGCTTGACTTATTTGTGAGCCCGTTTGGGTATCTATCTATACCAAACGAACTAGCAGTATCGTCTGTACTTTAGGCTTATCCAGAGCAATAATAACTTGTTATCTTTTTGTTTCAAATATACAATGATAGATGCATGTGAAACTGATAGGTGCAGTAGCTGAGAGCACAGACCTGGGAGCCAGAAAACCTGGGTTCAAATCCCAGCTTTGCTAATTGCTAGCTTTGTGATGATAGGCAAGACATTTAACATCTCTTTGCTCAGATTCCTCTTCTGTAAAGTCAAAATAATAAGTGTCTAATTCTTACTATTATTGTGAAATTTTTAGATAAGTTAGTAATGTAAAGTGCTTGGAACAGTGCCTGGTACCAACATCTGGTTAAGGAACTTTACCTACCGATATAGGCACATATTGCACTTCAGTGAACATTGTCTTGTGTTACCTAATTTCCACTGTGGTTCTGAATTCTTTAAGGGGTTCAGAAGGGAAACTGCATCCTCATACTTGGAGTAGACCCCTGATGCTTCTGGCTCAGATTTTTCCTTCTGTAAGGTTATTATAGTATTATCTCCTTCTAGGTACTTCCTAAAAATAGTAAGGTCTAGGGAGGTAATGAGTTGGCATTTGAATAGTTTTAAATTCCCCAACGCTTGATGGTTTATACCATCCTATTGTTAGCTGGTGGCCTGTGATTCTTTATCCTGAGCAGAGAGGATCAATGTAAGAACCAAATGTTGGTTGGTGACTCTCCACTGCTTCAGATAACCACAAGGGAAGAGAAGGCCATTTTTCTTGCTATGGCTTTCCTGCCAACAACACTGAAGAAAATGAGACATAATATGAATACCATATGTCTAAATATATTACTATTCCATTTGGTCATAAAAATATAAGTCTCTCTGGCCTTCCATATTTGAAACCCAAATCATTTATATCTCAGACTCAAATCCTTCCTTTAAATCTTCACACACCTGCAGCATGATGACATCCAAAATAAGCATGATTCATTGAAAAATGGAAGATTTCTGCCTAAAAAGAGGCTGTACAAGGAAAAGGGAACTTCGGTGCCCAGAGATTGGAAGTAAAATATGCAAATAGGGATAGTGTGGCCACAGATCCCACCCAGCCTCTGTATGTGCTGGGAGAAATTCACAGAGACAAATCAAGTGTTTGAATTACTCAAGTAGAATTATTGTGTTTTTAATTATTGTGTCTCAGGTGAGAAGGTTTTGGAAAATCACACTGAACTGGTAATTATGCTCTTAGATGCACTACAACCAGTTTCAATAGCCCATAGAGACCCCTGTACCTCTCAGCTTGAAGGCACTCAGGTTTCCTCTGGGTAACAGACAGTTTCTTGCGTCAGAGCTGTAAGCACGTGGACAAGTCTAAACTAAGCAATAAGAAGGGATGATGAGTAGGGAAACCAAGGGCAGGGAAAGTTGTTTTAGCCAACATTGACTTTGTTTCTTTTGAAAAGAGGTGATCAAAAGTCAAAAGAACATATATAGTTTGGTTTCACTTCATTTATTACCCAGTTGACCACCTTTGGGACAAGAATTCCCTCCTCAGAGATTATCTGTATATCCAGAATCCATCTATAGGTTTCCAAGTGTGAACTGATCATGGTTGTGATTCGGTAATTTTTAGATAGGAAAGTCATAGTATAGTATATATTGTGTGAATGCTAAGTCATTTCAGTTGTGTCTTGACTCTTTGCGACCCTATGGGCTGTAGCCCGCCAGGCTCCTCTGTCCATGGGATTCTCCAGGCAAGAATCCTGGGGTGGGTTGCAATCCCCTTTTCCAGGGGTTCTTCCCAACCCCTGGAATCTAACCCATGTCTCTTAAATCTCCTGCATCTGTAGGCAGGTTCTTTACCACTACCTCCACCTGGGAAGCCCTAGTATACTTTATATGCTGTGAAATTAAAACCAATCCCCTAAATTTGACATCATATTGGTCTGTGACCCATATTGGGAAAGTGTAACACCCTCCTCCAGTACCTGCTTTGGAAACCAAATCTATCTTATAGAACTCTGTCAGATTATTAACTAGAATGACACTATCTTTCAGTCTCAATGCTTCATCTTTTCACCAATTTCCTTTTTTGAGATGACCTTCTCCTTTGCTCTCCCCATCTTGCCAAGATCTGGGCAGAGAACACTATGAAGTGTTCTCTGCTGGCATCAAGTTCTCAACTAATTCTGAGAGGTTCTTCAGAGGCACCCTCAACCACCCTTCTAATAAAATCCCTGTTTTGCTTAAGTCTGTTTTTGTTTCCTGTACCCAATCAAGCCCATCTAATATGATAGTAACCAAAATGACATGTATATACATACATATATAATGTATATTGCAT
Organism: Muntiacus reevesi; assembly: GCF_963930625.1. Lineage (NCBI taxonomy): Eukaryota > Metazoa > Chordata > Mammalia > Artiodactyla > Cervidae > Muntiacus > Muntiacus reevesi. Next base: position 95,049,024 of record NC_089252.1, read on the forward strand.
AATATATAATATGCATTACTAAATATATATGGTATATTTAATGCATATTTTATATGCATATAATTTATTGAGGACTTATCATACTAGGCATCATTCTGAGTTCTTAACATGTAGTAACTCATTTGTATTTACAAGTTTACAAAGGTATCCCTTCTCTGCCAGCACTTCAGTACTTCCATTTTTGTTCCCTGCTCTAATTTTTTTTCTGTTTTCAGTGTACTTCTCTCTTCGCAACACACATTATCATTTATTGTGTATCAGTTTCCCTGCCCCCCACTAAAATGTAATCTCACGGATATGTCTCAGGTGCCCAGGACAGTCTCTGATACATGGTAGGGGCTCAATAAATATGTGTTTCATTAATTAAATAATTAATTAATGAGCTCATGCTACCATATGGCTTATTATGAATATTCCTTTCAATCAGCAACCTCCTCCCACCTACCTGGCAGGACCTGCTTAGGTACAATATCTGTTCTCTTCTGTAAAGCTTTTTAAGTTTGGGCTAGATTTTCACAAATGTGCTCTGGTTCAGCAACAGGGGACTAGATCAAATGACCTCCCGAGAGCTGTCTGGCTCTTGACAATCAAATTCAATTCCACTTAAATGTTCTAAAAGCAATTTGTGGAGAAATTCTTTTCCTCCTTTTCTCCGCAACTGGAGTGCACATTTATCTAATTATTTTCTTAGGAGCTTGACCTAGCTTTAAAGGAGTCCCATGTCAGCTCTCCTACATTTTCTCTAAGCACTCACTTTATAAAACTAAGAGACTAAATACTCAGCTCTCTAGGGAATTAAATTTCATTCAAATAAGATTAAGGATTTTTGACTCACAAAAGCAAGGACAATCAGAGTCTAACTAAAACGAGGCAATTGTTCAGCAAACTAATCCAGACATGTTATTCACAAAGAGACTCTCACAATTGGCCAGGGAAGGAAAATGCCTGTGAAAGAATGGGTGGGCTGCACTGAGTTAAGGGAGCCTACTTCCTTCTAAGGGTTAAAGCCCAGTCCCTCACTTCCTAGCTGGTGAATATGTTTATTTTCTAAATTTAGTCCACTGTAGCCCAAATCCTCCCATTGAACAGGATTAGGTTAGAACCTGAGAGGCAGCCTTCGATTAGATCTTGAAAGCCAGGCATGCACGGTGGTTAGCTCCTCTATGGAAGCAGTGGATTGGTGATGTGGTGATGTGGTGTCAGGAGTGGAGAAAAAGTGTTGATGTTGATTTACGGAAGTATGTCTGTTACCCCTAGGTTTAGAACATGGGTTCTTAACCTCTTGTGGGGCATAGACTCTTTTTCAAAATGTTTTTGATTGTGTAAAAAAGAGCACAAAATTGCAAAGCAAACTAATTATATTGAAATGCATTTGTCAAAATATTTATTTCAAAACAAATCAGTAATTCATGTATTTATTAATATATTAAATATCAGAGCTGCAGTAGGCCTGATAATTACTGTAATTTTAAAGTGGTGATGAGTTTAAATCATGTATCTCAATAGCTAAAGTGTGATATGAAAACATATACAATTTATATGAGTGATAAAGTCACAGGTACAGCTAATAATTTTGTGGTTGATTCTTTGCAGTCATAATTGAAGGAAATGCTGAATTTCAATTAGAAGTTAATGAAGATAGTGTTATAATTTCTCGGATGCCCCCCACCATCTTCCCCAGGTTAAGAACTCCTGGCATCGATACTAAAGTGAAACAGTCCATGCATCACCACTATTAAATATTGTACCCAGCATCATGGGGGAATGCCCACATTTGTGGGCAATTGTTTCAACTATTACCTAGTTTAAGAAAATGTTCTTGCTGGCTCACATTAACAATGAAAAAGATTAAAAAATGGAAAAAAACATTGCTATCTGCCACGTATATTCTGTACCTAGTGAAAAGATTTCTTTAAACTGGTGGGCCAAGGGCCCCAAGTTGCCATAACAGACTATTAGAACTCTGGCATTAGGGTGCCTAACTTGTTCCCATTTGCTCAAAACTGTCCCTGTTTTAAAATGAGAAGTCAGGCTCTAGGAACCCCTCGGTCCCTGGCAAACATGGATGGTTGTTGAGTGCTTTGGAGTCAGAAATAACATAGTAATTTTGATCAACTTGAGAGATAAATAAGTTGTCAGGAATAAGTTGTCTATTTGTCAGAAAAGACCCTGATGCTGGGAAGATTGAAGGAAGGAGAAGAGAGGGACAGCCGAGGATGAGATGGTTGGATGGCGTCACCAACTCAATGTACATGGGTTTGAGCAAGCTTCGGGAGATGAAGGATAGGGAAGCCTGGCTTGCTGCAGTCCGTGTGGTCACAAAGAGTTGGGCATGACTGAGTGACTGAACCACAACAACAAAAATATCTCTCTTGAGTCTCAGCATCTTTATTTCCAAATGAAAATGAGAATATCTTTCCTACAAAGTTGTGATAAGTGTTAAATGAGATTATACATATAAAATGCTTTGCCACGTTATAAGCACTCAAAAACCAGTGATGACTATTATTATTATTGCCTCTGCTGTTATTATAAAGTTAATTCCTTTCCCTTTACCTGACTCCATCTTCTCAAAAGAATCTCACCTTCCTCTCTGCCTATGTACATTGTATACAGTCCTCAGACCCCTGCTGAACTCTACTTTTTTCATGAAGAATTAATTTGCTAATATCACATGCAGTGATGAAATGGTGCATTAGGTTGAACTTTTTAAAACTGATAGTTTTGTAAGTCAAAAACAGTCAAATACTGATATCACACAATTTGACCTATGTGTGTACAGAGTAGGCATGGGGTGTGGCTTATACAAGGCTGTCATTTCATAAATGTTGTCCTTTCTTCCTCAATGACTCTGATATTCATGGGCCTCTCCTTAATTCTTCCTCCTTTAATCATCCTAGGTTTTCGAAGAAATTTCAGATTCCGTGTCGTTATATTTTAAATTAAGATGATCTATTAAATGCTTAAGTAAAATGATTTTTTAACCTTTCATAAACTGTGTGTAAAAAATTCACAAATCAGAAGAAAAATTGTATAGTCTTGGAACCTTATATTTGCTCTAGATAAAGTTGCTATTATGTATCCCTTGCTTTTTGGCAATAAATAATATACTGCCTTGCCTTTATCTTATATATATATATATATGTGTCTTGAACCTCACCTTGACCATGTTATATTATCTTTTTACAATATCCAGTGTTAGAAAGAAACACATTAATTACAGATAATTGAAAAGGGAGCTTTAAATATCATTGAAACCAGATGGTATGTTTACATCAGTTAGGTTTCAGACTCAAAGGAACATCATTAAAGAGAAGGGCCCCAAGTAAATTTCTAGAGCAGCTCTGATCAGGCTGGTAGCCCCTTTGCTCATGTGGTTATTGAACCCTTGAAATATAGTTGGACCAGATTAAGATGTGATATAAATATGAAATACATACTATAACCCAAAAACTTAGTAACAAAGAACATAAAATATGCTCTTAGTAATTTTACATGTTGAAATGATAATAAGTTGGCTATACTAGGTTAAATAAAAAATGTAGTTAAAATTAACTTCACTTTTTACTTTTAAATGAGATGCCAGAACATTTAAAAATTCATACATAAAATCACCCAAATGCCAGTCAAGAGATGAATGGATAAATTTAATGTGGTATATACATACAATGAAATATTATTCAGCCTTAAAAGGAAGGAAATTCTGATACATGCAGCAGCATGGATGAAACTTTGAAAATATGCTAAGTAAAATAAGGCAGACATAAAAGGACAGATAATGCATGATTCCATTTACATCAAATACTTAGAATAGGCAAATTCATAGAGACAGAAGGTAGAATTAGAAGTGACCATGGACTAGAAGTAGGGGGAATGCAGACTTAGTGTTTAAAAGGTAAGGCGTTTCTGTTGTGGGTGATGAAAAAGTTCTGGCAATGGATAGTGGTGATAGTGACTACTTAGTACCAGTGAATTATGCCAATTATAAAATGGTACATTTTATGTATATTTTACCACACATTTTCAGCGTTCTCGTGTGGCTTACATTACATTTCTTTGGATAGAGTTTAGAGTTTAAATTGGCTATAGAGGTTAATGAAGAGAAGACAATGACAGCCCACTCCAGTACTCTTGCCTGGAAAATTCCATGGACGGAGGAGCCTGGTAGGCTGCAGCCCATGGGGTCACTAGGAGTCAGACACGACTGAGTGGCTTCACTTTCACTTTTCACTTTCAAGCATTGGAGAAGGAAATGGCAACCCACTCCTGTGTTCTTGCCTGGAGAATCCCAGGGACAGAGGAGCCTGGTGGGCTGCCGTCTACGGGGTCGCACAGAGTCGGACACGACTGAAGCGACTTAGCAGCAGCAGCAAGGGTTAATGAAAAGTCGAGCAATGCTGGTGGAGATTGAGAGCTGAATCTTTGCAGTTAGATGTAGTTAGATGTTAGGATTCAAATTCCAGCCCTGCCCCTGACCACCTAAGAATCCTTGGTCAGTATCACTGACTACCTTAGTTTCTTCATCTGCAAATGGGGATTATAAAATGTACCACATAGGGTTGCTGTAAGCTTAAAAGATGATACATATACATTGAGTAATGTAAACATAAGAGGCAGCTGAATGAATGGTATAACTTGTTGCTATTGATGGAAGCAGGATCTTCCATTTTTATTGATATCTAGCAATTTTCCTAAATCTGAGGCATAATATGAAAAATGTGACCAGATACCTTAGCAGATTTTAGGCTCAGCCTTGTATAAGCTCTCCCCTCAGAATACTTCAGTTCTACTTCCTGAAATTCACCTTGTATAATATTAGTAAACAGCAAAGAAGTGATTCAGGCATATTTCTTTTCAAAAGTACCTGGGAGAAGTGGAAAGTATGATGTTATTTTCTAAGATCTCTAGCTCTGAGGCTACAATTGTGAGTTTATCTTCTGTCAGATATGAAAATGAAAGTCATTAGGCTGTAAGTTTTCTTTGTCTTACTAAGGTTTCAAATGGTAAGCTCAGTGGAAGAGTGTCCAAACAGAACTGGGTATGCCCAATAGCCAGATCAGATACCGTTGGGATTCTTAGTTTCAAAAGTAGTCTTGAAAGCTAGCACAGACTCTGATGGGAAAGATTCTTGGATGCAACTCAGAACTTGCTTCCCCTTCTGGGATATTCAGTTAGTAAATAACAGAGCAGCCATACTGGTTACTAAGACACAGGTATTTCTTTCACGGGGGTGCTTCCTCTGTGGCTCAGAGGTAAATAATCCGCCTGCAATGCAGAAGATGCAGGAGATGCTGGTTCAACCTATAGGTTGGGAAGATCTCCTGGAGGAGGGCATGGCAACCCACTTCAGTATTCTTGCCTGGAGAATCCCATGGACAGAGGAGCCTGGAGGGCTAGAGTCTATAGGGTCGCACAGAGTCGGACACGATTGAAGCAACTGAGCGTCACATGTGCGTTTCTGTAGTGGTGGGCAAAGTTGTGCCTGAGCCCTCCACAGGCGTCTCTTTACCTTAGCTTCCCTCCCCTCAGCCCGAGTCCCTCCAGACCTCCTCACATTCCAGAAACTAATTGCCTAGTTTCCTAAGGGGGCTCTGGTTCTTCGACTGGCATCTGTTCTCACTGGTCAGTGTCTAACCATGCCACCTCTTAAATATCTCCACATTCTACAGCTAAAGCATTAGCTTAATTCCTGAGATTCTATTTGCCCATCTTTGTATTGTTGGAGTAGGAAGTATAGATGGAAATGAGAAATTGGAAAATAAACTGACTCTACTGAATGATTCATCTATTATTTGAGTATAAGAACTTCTTTTAAAGAGCTTGAACTCATTTTAAGGAAGTCTCTAAATCAAGAGTTGCAAACTCCTGTGGACTGGCCAAATTTGGACTGCAGATGATTTTTTTTTTTTTAATGGCCAGAAGTGTATAAATATGCTGAATTCAAAGATTAAGCCAAAAAAGAACTGTTCATCCCAGCTACCCTCTTGTCCTACTGCTCAAATTAAAATCCCAGCCTGTTCCCTGACAGCATTCAAATTTGAAACCCCTGTTCTAAATTCATACAACACCATCTCAATTCTACTAGTATTTACTCATCACCTGATCATACAGTCTGTCACTTGAGCTGTAATGTTTCTATTTTGTTTAAGAAATGGATGCAAAGCTACTTTCAGAGGTAGCCAATTAAGATTAATTAAACATTTCACCAGACTTAACAGGTCTAATTAGATTTGATTCATCTGTAATTTTATTACCAATGAGATATCTGGATGACTAAATTATATTTTCTTAACTTCATAGGAGCCGAATGCTCATCTCTTCCCCATGGGCTTTTTTTCTCCCTTTAAAGGATGTGATAGTGAGTCATCATCCATATTCTCCCTGCCTCCTGGTGCCATTAAGTAAAGCCCATCTGAGAGCTGATGATGGAATCTGGGGCTCTGGGGCAGCTTCTGGCTTTGGGCCACCTCCCTGAATTATTCATGTGGAGCCAGGGAGGGTAAATGTCCAGCCACAAAGATCCAGAACCAATGCCAAGGGGGAGATGCTGGCCTAAAATAATTGAGGAAACGACCACTGGCGCCACTGACTTGGAAGCTCCAAGTAGAACCACATGGCTTCAGCTCAGGTCTAGGTGGCCCTTGACCCCCCCCCCCCCCAACCTCCCCCTCCTTCCTGCCCCAGCACTCCTGTTTTAACTAAGAAGGGAGCTCTGAGGAGCCAAGATGTCTCTCTGACCCGGCGTAAACCCTGTCCTTTGAGTTATTGCTCTCAGCAACCCTGCAAGAGGTTTGGGATTTTTCAGAATAAACAGCAATCCCCAGCCTCTAATTTTCCCCCGGCAGCACTCTTGTAATTATCCCATTGGTGTTAAGTTGATTGTATGTTTTTAGTACATTTACTGAATACGTATTATGCACAGAGCATGTGGTAGCACTGGTAGGGGGATGCAGAGGGGAACAGGGTACAGATCCTGATCTTTAAGTATAATAAGTAAGTTTCATTTGGAGTCAACTTCATGGTGGCTGTTGGAAGTGATGTCTTTTGAAGAATTCAGAGTCTCCAAGGAGAATCAGTGGGAAAGAATGCTGTGATCAAGTCATGATGCCTCTGGCAGAATACAGAAGGGTTTCATTCCTGACCAGCAGTCTTATAAGAAAAATAATACTGTTGTCTAGTTGTCCATTTATCTATAATGCCTTACATAACAGAAAAAAAAAATCACTGTCATTTACTCGGTACTGAATATAAGCAAGACATTAGGTAGGTGCTTAATATGCATTTACTCTCTTTTAAGAATATCTGGCATTGTTTCGTCTGGATCACCAGTGACTACTTTTAGACCTGCGATTTGACCTGTGTGGTCTATGTGGTTATCCCAGCTCTAGAGGCACAGACACAACAATTTACAGTGTGGTATGGGAAGAGCAGTACATCAGCAGTTAGAAAGCTCAGATGCTGCGAAGTGATCTTACATCTACAGCCCTCATTTTCCAAAATGTAATACGCTGGGGATAACTTGATTCTTCTGGCCCCTTTTCAGCACAAGTCTGAGGAAACCTAGCTCACTTCACTGTTGTATGGACAGACTTAAAGTAATTAACAGAAGATGACCCAAACCATACACATTTTTCTCCTCCATAAACATCCAAAAGGATTAATGTTTTGCTGTCATCCTGAGAAAGGAAAGGGATGCTGTTGGAGTGAAAGAAAAATGAAACTGTTAATTGCTCAGTCATGTCTGACTCTTTGCCACCTCATGGACTGTAGCCCACCAAGCTCCTCCTGTCCATGGGATTCTCCAGGCAAGAATCCTGGAGTGGGTAGTCATTCCCTTCTCCAGGGTATCTTCCCAACCCAGGGATCAAACCTGGGTCCCCTACATTTCAAGCAGATTCTTTAACATCTAAGGCCCCAGGGAAGCCCAGTAAAGGCAAGGGATGCTGTTGGAGCAAGCCTATACAATTCATCTGGGTAGATTTTGGAGTCTTCCGGATTCGGGCATGATACAGTCAAGGAAGTTCCCTAGGGTACAGTGACCTTAGTACATAAAGTAAAACAAGAGATTTGTCTCTAGTAGCTGTGACCAGGTCACTGAAGTTATGCAAGGGGAATATGTTCTGATAAAGGCTACAAACTTGTTAACACTTTTAATTATGTTTGGGGCACACAGCGTTATAGAACCGGCTGACTTGGCGTTATTGAAAACCTTGTCAGCTGCCATTCAGTGATTCAGCCAGCCAAGGAAGCTCTAGGGAAAGTTTGCTCATTTCTTTATTCAGGTTGTTTGTCCATCCATGTAATTTTAGAAGTATTCTTTCGAAGAATCCAGCAGCCGTTAATCCTAACAAACAATAGCTTTTGAATTCCAGTCCATCCTTTATCACATAATAGTTAAGGTAGAGAGAGTAGTGGGGAGTCTTCTAGTTATATTTTGCCATCCTGTCCAGAATACAGTTGTGAGAAAATAGAGAAGTATTTGACACATGGAAGCAGGAAAATAGTCATTTTTCAGATAAATGTTCTGGAAAGTTTTCATTCAAAGTTAAACTGTGTTGAAAAACACATTAAAATTTAAAGACATAGAGGTCATTATTTGTTTTATTTTGCATATTTTATTTGCGCTCAACTCACAGTTCCTTATGTTAAAAAAAATGGTTTTTAAATCTACAGAATTCCAAGTGCAGTATTAAATTTTGTAGCTAAAGGAAGTAAGTGTGTACCACTACTTATATTCTAACAGAAGTAGGAGAGAAAAGCCCCAAAACTTGTCTTGGTAAAGCCACACATTGGTAATTGTGCCAGGGAGTTCACACTGCAGAATGTCTAGTGTAAGTAGTGGCTGACCTGTGAGTAAATGTTTAATTTCATACCACAGAACCCAGTGACAGCCCATTAAAAGATAATCTCTTGGTGTCTAAATCTCAGAAGTTCTCCTTTGCCAGTCAGCTTGTGGTCGGGGTTGTTCAAGACAGATGGACCATCATCCCATTTTAACATTGTATATTGATGTTTGCCTCTTGCCAAATCCCTCTCCCCTGCATACATCCTTTTCTATGAGATAAAAGAAATTGTAATCTCTGGACTCATTTGATAAATTTATAAACCTTCTTAGGATAAAGGGAACTTCAGAATTTGGTTCAATCCCTATAGGTCTGAGTTGAGAAAGAGAGAGAGACAGAGATAAAGATAGACAGAAGGAGGGAGGTGTCCATTCATATGTACCATACCTTCCATGGTCAAGCTAGTCATTTAATTTAAGATGCATGGACCTCTCCTGAAAATTTCCTCATGTATATAATAATATCAGCAACAAGTTACATCAGTTGAGTGATTGAATACTCATTGTGTGTCAAGAAATGGAGGCTGAGTGCCTTGGAATGTCAGCATAGAAACTGTATGTCAGGCTAGGTTCATGTTGTACAGTTAGCTCCCCAACAGATGAGGGAAACCTTCAGAGAGAAATCAGGGCCAATGAGGCAGCCCTTAGGGACAAGGTCAATGCCAGTCCTACTGCACTGTGGCAAAATGGAAAGATATGGAGGAGGAATGAGATTTGCAATGCTTCTTAATGCTTATGGGAGTTTTTCCCCCTGAAAAACATCTGAGCATACAGAAGTTTGTACACAATTCCAGGAATTGTTACAGAAATCCTGAAATCTAATCACAGGCAGTTTGGACTCCTGGATTAAGACAAAAAGAGATAGGAGGAGAAAGCATCTGATTCTTACTAGGAGCCTTCTGTATTGCAGACATTTGACATACATATAAACATACCTTGACTATGGCCATGAAAGATGCGGCTTGTGGACCCCATTTGGTAGATCCAGAATCTGAGATTCTCAAAAGTTAAACATCCGCAGAAATCACATGGCTAGCAAGTACTAGGCAGGCATTCAAAACTCTTTATTCCTGACTTGCCAGTGTTAGCATTTGAGTCAACCATGAGAGAGAGAGCGAGCCTCACACACAGAGATAAACATTTTTAGAAGCGATTATTGATGTTAGAAACTGTATATATCTCACGATAGGTACATTAAATATATCACAATTCATCCATATGATGAAATGTCATACATCACTACAAGCCATATTTTCATAAATTTTTTAATGATATGAGGAAATGTTCATAGTTGCAAGGTCACAGAAGCAGGATTCAAATATGTATATTTATCATAGCCTATATATGTGTATGTGTGTGTGTGCACACATATAGATTTGAGAAAATTAATGATAAAAAATAGGAGTTTTGTCATTTTAGTCATTCATGTTTGCATTATAATGATCATTTATTAATTCTATAATCAAGAAATAGTCAATCTTTCTAACAGTTGAAGTATATTACTTAGATGTTAACTGTCTTTTTTTTTAACTGTCTTAAAATAGAGTATAAAGGAACTATAAGGGATATAGCACAATCCCTTTTTAAAATTTTTATTTACTTATTTATTTTTTAAATTGAAGAGTAGTTGATTTACAATACTATATTAGTTTCAGGTATACAGCATAGTGATTCAATATCTGTGCAGATTATACTCTATCATAGGTTATTAACCTCAGATACGCAGATGACATCACCCTTAGGGCAGAAAGTGAAGAACAACTAACAGCCTCTTGATGAAAGTGAAAGAGGAGAGTGAAAAAATTGGCTTAAAGCTCAACATTCAAAAAACTAATATCATGGCATCCAGTCTCATCACTTCATGGCAAATAGACAGGGAAACAGTGGAAACAGTGGCTGACTTTATTTTTCTGGGCTCCAAAATCACTGCAGATGGTAATTGCAGCCATGAAATTAAAAGACGATTACTCCTTGGAAGGAAAGTTATGACCAACCTAGATAGCATATTAAAAAGCAGAGACATTACTTTGCCAACAAAGGTCCGCCTGGTCAAGGCTATGGTTTTTCCAGTAGTCATGTATGGATGTGAGAGTTGGACTGTGAAGAAAGCTGAGCACCGAAGAATTGATGCTTTTGAACTGTGGTGTTGAAGAAGTCTCTTGAGAGTCCCTTGGACTGCAAAGAGATCCAATCAGTCCATCCTAAAGGAGATCAGTCCTGGGTGTTCATTGGAAGGACTGATGCTGAAGCTGAAACTCCAATACTTTGGCCACCTGGTGTGAAGAGCGGACTCATTTGAAACAACCCTGATGCTTGGAAAGATTGAGGGCAGGAGGAAAAGGGGACTACAGAGGATGAGTTGATTGGATGGCATCACCGACTCAATGGGCATGGGTTTGGGTGGACTCTGGGAGTTGGTGATGGACAGGGAGGCCTGGCGTGCTGCTTTTCATGGGTTCACAAAGAGTCGGACACGACTGAGTGACTGAACTGATAGTTTACTATAAAATAAGAGCTATAATCCTCTTTGGCATGCAGTATATAGGGGCTTCCCTCGTAGCTCAATCGGTTAAGAATCTGCCTGCAATGCAGGAGACCTGGGTTCAATTTCTGGATCAGGAAGATCCCTTGGAGAAGGAAATGGCAACCCACCCCAGTATTCTTGCCTGGAGAATCCCATGGACAAGAGAAGCATGGCAGGCTACAGTCCAGGGGGTTGCAAGAGTCAGATGCAACTTTGTGACTAAACCACCATGCAGCATATCCTTGTTTCTAGTGTTGGTTTGTATCTCTTAATCTTATACCTCTAATTTGTCCCTCCTGCCTTTACTTTATTCTTTGGTAACCACAAGTTTATTTTCTATATCTGTGATTTTGTTTCTGTTTTGCATATACCTTCATTTGTGGTTTTAGTATTTTTTAGATTTCCACATATAAGTGATATTATATGGTATTGTCTTTTTCTGACTGACTGAATTTTCTAAGCATAATATTCTCTAGGTCCGTTCATGTTGCTCCAAATGGCAGAATTTAATTCTTTTTTATGGCTGGGTAATATTTGTGTGTGTGTGTGTTACATCTTAACCCTATCTTCTGTTGATGGACATTTAGGTTGTATCCATTTCTTAGCTATTATAAATAATGCTGCTATGACCATTAAGGTGTATGTATAATTTCAAATTAGTGTTTTTCTACATATATACCCAGGAATAGAAAGCTGGGTCATATATGATCCATAGATAATATAGGATCTCTATTTCTAGTTTTTTGAGGAACCTCCACACTGTTTTCCATAGTGGCTGTGAAAGTGAAAGTGGTTCACTTGTGTCTGACTCTTTGTGCCCCCTTGGACTATACAGTCCATGAGAATTCTCCAGGCGGGAATACTGGAGTGGATCCCTCCTCCAAGGGATCTTCCCAACACAGGGAATGAACCCAGGTCTCCTGCATTGCAGGTGGATTCTTTATCAGCTGAACCACAAGGGAAGCTCGAGAATACTGGATTGGGTAGCCTGTCCCTTCTCCAGCGGATCTTCGGGACCGAGGAATCGAACCAGGGTCTTCTGCATTGCAGGTGGATTCTTTACCAACTGAGCTATCAGGGAAGCCCAAGTCACTCAGTCGTGTCCGACTCTTTGCAACCCCATGGACTATACAGTCCGTGGAGTTCTCCAGACTGGAATACTGGAGTGGGTAGCCTTTCCCTTCTCCAAGGAGTCTTAACCCAGGGATCAAACCCAGGTCTCCCGCATTGCAGACAGATTCTTTACCAGCTGAGCCACAAGGCTGTACAAATTTATATTCCCACCAGCTGTGTTGGAGGGTTCCCTTTTCTCTGCATCCTTTCCAACATTTGTTATTTTTGAATTCTAACCATTAATAGGTGTGAGGTGATATCTCATTGTTGTCTTTGATTTGCATTTCTCTATTAACTAGTTGTGTTGGATATCTTTTCATATGCCTATTAGCCATCTGTATATTTTCTTCAGAAAAATGTATATTTAGATATTCTGCTCATTTTTTGATTGGGTTGTTTGGGGTTTTTTTATATTGAGTTATATGAGCTCTTTGTATATTTTAAATATTAGCCTCTTGTCAGTCCCATCATTTGCAAATATTTGTCCCCATTCCATAGATTGCCTTTTTGTTTTGCCAGTGGTTTCCTTTGCTGCGCAAAAGCCTGTTAAGTCTGATTAGGTCCCATTTGTTTATTTTTGCATTTGTTTCTTTTGCCTTAGGAGACTTATAAAAAAAAAATGTTGCTACAATTTGTTAAACAGTGGTCTGCCTATGTTGTCTCCTAGGAGTTTTATGGGCTCCATTCTTACATTTAAATCTGTAAACTATTTTGTGTTACTTTTATATATGGTGTGAGGGAATGGTGCAATCCCTTTTTAATGGTGGGAAGACTAAGACTAGATAAACATGGCCTAAAATTAAGTAGGACTTGCATAATATCGGTGCAGATGTTGTAATTCATAGTATAGTCTTTCATATTTTTTTTCTACTTACGAATGCTTTATGAAGAAGTACCACCTTATCTGGAGAAAAATGTTCTCACAGTGAAACAATGCTTTTGATCTCTGGTTACCATGTATATGTGAACTCTGAAGTAGGGCTCTGCTCAGAAAGACAGATTGCCCAGATCCCTGCAAACTGTCTGTCTTCTGTTCCTCAACACCTCTTGCCAAGGGGACGTCTAGTCTTACCCCACCCAGGATTTGAAACCATGAGAACAGGGATTCCTAATTCTCTCCCGGAAGGTGATTTACTGCAAGTGGCTCCTTCTCCTGGAGTCTCCCTCCTCAAATCATCTCCTAGAGCCTGAGCCAGAAGCCAAGTTGAAAACCCCACTTCCTCAGTGGAACTCACCCACCAGAGAGTTTTTCTGCCAAAGATTTACCATGGAAGGATTTCAGCCTCTGAGGAATATTCAAATATATGTACATTTGTTTCCCTAATTGCCATAATATTTACATTGTCATTATCAGTAGATTACATTATACATTTATTTAGAACTATCATTTGCAGTGTTCTCCTCTAATTAGGAAAGGAAACAGCTGTTTGGCATGTAAGAGAATATGTCATGTCCTCTTTGACTGATCACTTGAATAGAACAGGGATTATAAGTATTTACTTAAGGATTTCTAAAGTAGGGCTGACCAGATCTAGGCAGAATGAAAATGATTTCTCAGGAATCTTCTGCTATCACAGGTTAAGGAGGGGAGGAGGGACGAATGGAAGAGCAGGTCTTTGGGGTTAAATGGCATTTGTCACCAATTTTAATGGGACTGGAAAGTGGTTTGGTTGGTGTTTCAATTTGAATTGTGCTGTTTATTTGATCAGGGTCCTTGCTTTTGAGTATGTAATGGTGATGATGTAAGTCTCAGGGTCACTCCTTGACTAGTTTGCCAGTGAGCTGCTCAGAGGAAAACTCTTCAAAATTGCCTGTTTATTAAGGGGGAAAAAATACCTCTTTTAAGTCATTTTTTGCCATTAGTTCAAATTATAAAAATGTTTCCAAAAAGTTAATTTTAAAAAGTAACTAATTTGTATTATAATCTTGGATGCAAATGGAAAAGAAAGATTTGAAACTAGGTTTTTTAAAAATTAAACTAGTTGTACAGTCAACATTTCTGCTTATATTTACCTATAGGAACTATAAAATGCATGATGAATTTTGGCTTTTTCTGGCATTGCCCACATAAAATATATTGCTTATATATGAAAAAATGACTATACTGTAGGGGATAAACTTAGAGTTCACCCTAAGTGTAACTGTGTTAATATAAGAGGAAAGACTGTATTTACTAATATCATTTCTAGTTAATAGTGTGTGAAGTTTAATTACAAAATCCTATACAAGGAATTTATTGCATACAATTGGGGTCAGTTAAAATAACTTTCTTAAAGCATAGCAGATTTAAATAGATTTGTGTCAACATAGCTTTCCAGGCCGCCATCATTATCAAATTATTCCATATTATCTTCAAGGGGAAATGGTTTTAGACCCAGTGGTAAACATAGTTTGGTGCTCTACTTTGAAGGCAGGGGTCGTGTGTGAGTGCGGAAATAACTTACCACTTTAGTTCAGTGTAGTAGACATTTTTGAATAATAGCCAAAGGGTTTTTGTCAGCTTCAGGAATTTACTGAGTACACACTTTCACTTTTCAGAAGTGGCCCTGGAATCAAACTCTTAATAGAATGAGATAACAAGTCAGTGTCAGAGACTCCAGAAATGACTTGAGGGTTCTTTGTAGAATTTTCACATATGAGGAATGTTCAGAAGAGTCAATAAAACTAAACTATGGAGCCAAGTAGTCAAGGTGGGAAATGTCCACTTAATAATTGCCAACAGAAAAGACAAGCATATAGATCTTCAAATAATGATCGAGCAATCAGGCGTGGGTCAAGGCATAGCAGACCCAGGGTTCTCAAGGGGTTCCAAGTCAATAGTTCTCGACCAAAAGCTGGACTTTTCTTCTTACTTCAGTTGTGACTTGGAACAGTTCACATCATTTCTTTTAAAGTGATTTATCTTTGCAATGAGTACAGTAGCACCAGGTGCTTTCTTTGGATATGTAGCATTTAACGCAGCTGTAAATGGTACATTTCTTTCTGTGATACTTGCGTAAATATTTGTCTCCTCTTTTAGACATTAAGTTCCTTTGCTCACCCTTATATTCCCAGTGTAAATCACATGCCTGGCGCACAGCAAGAATTCCATGATGATTTGTTGAACAGGAACTTATTTCAATGGAAAATTATGGAGAACATGTGAAACAATTCATGTAGTTAGCCTTGTGCCGACATTGAGTAAGTCTTCAGTGCATGTGAGACACCCTTGTTGTTGTTGTTGTTATTATTTACATTGAGTAAATGTTTTTAAATAAAATAAGTTCTGAAATAAGGCTATTTCAGGATAAACCTCAGCAGGTAACACAAATCAGTGGGCACTAAGAAACTATATTTTATTAGGTCATGTCATATTGGTCAAGCCTAAGGAAACCTCTAAAATTTGCCTTCTCAGCCAGAAAGGCAATTCATCGATTTACAATAGAGGATATATTTTTTTCCCTAGGGGTCAGGACTTCCTGAAATCAGTGTCTTTGGAACACTGAATTAGTTCTAAATGTTGCTTTTAAGCTCTGAATACAAACAAAGGGAGCTGTCTCTATGGTCTTGTAGGGTTTGAGATGTGGGCTGGAGACTTGGTTCCACCATTCTGGTACCTTTCTGGTTGCTAGAAAGGTATGTAAAACATGCCTGTCAGCCTCTGTTTCTCACTGTTTCTCTTCCCTTAGAGAATGAAGGATAAATATGACAGTTCCCCTATCTATATCTAATATAATTTTGAAGGTGAAAGAAACCTTGGTGGTGGTTTAATTGCTAAATCATGTCCAATTCTTACGACCCCATGAACTGTAGCCCACCAGGTTCCTCTGTCCTTGGGATTTTCCAGGCAAGAATACAGGAGTGGGCTGCCATTTCCTTCTCCAGGGGATCTTTCTGACCCAAGGATCAAATCTGGGTTTCTTGTGTTATAGGAGGTCTCCTGCGTTGCAAGCAGATTCATTACCAACTGAGCCAGCAGGGAAGCCCTTAAAAGGAAACTTCAGTTCAGTTCAGTCGCTCAGTTGTGTCCCGACTCTTTGTGAACCCATGAATCGCAGCACGCCAGGCCTCCCTGTCCATCACCAACTCCTGGAGTCCACTCAAACCCATGTCCATCAAGTTGGTGATGCCATCCAACCATCTCATCCTCTGTCGTCCCCTTCTTCTCCTGCCCCTAATCCCTCCCAGCATCAGGGTCTTTTCCAATGAGTCAGCTCTTCACATGAGGTGGCCAGAGTACTGGAGTTTCAGCTTCAGCATCAGTACTTCCAATGAACACCCAGGACCAATCTCCTTTAGGATGGACTGGTTGGATCTCCTTGCAGTCCAAGGGACTCTCAAGAGTCTTCTTCGACACCACAGTTCAAAAGCATCAATTCTTTGGTGCTCAGCTTTCTTCACAGTCCAACTCTCACATCCATACATGACCACTGGAAAAACCATAGCCTTGACCAGATGGACCTTTGTTGGCGAAGTAATGTCTCTGCTTTTTAATATGCTGGTCATACCTTTCCCTCCAAGGAGTAAGCGTCTTTTAATTTCATGGCTGCAATCACCATCTGCAGTGATTTTGGAGCCCAGAAAAATAAAGTCAGCTACTGTTTCCACTGTCTCCCCATCTATTTGCCATGAAGTGATGGGACCAGATGCCATGGTCTTAGTTTTCTGAATGTTAAGCTTTAAGCCAACTTTTTCACTCTCCTCTTTCACTTTCATCAAGAGGCTGTTAGTTCTTCTTCACTTTCTGCCTTAAGGGTGGTGTCATCTGCATATCTGAGGTTATTGATATTTCTCCTGGCAATCTTGAGTCCAGCTTGTGCTTCTTCCAGCCCAGCGTTTCTCATGGTGTACTCTACATATAAGTTAAATAAGCAAGGTGACAATATACAGCCTTGACTTACTCCTTTTCCTATTTGGAACCAGTGTGTTGTTCCATGTCCAGTTCTAACTGTTGCTTCCTGACCTGTGTATAGGTTTCTCAAGAGGCAGGTCTTGTAATCTGGTATTCCCATCTCTTTCTAGGGAGCATTTATTTTCCTAAACCCAACATCTTACACATCTGTATTATAGATGATAAATGTGAGCCTTGAAGAGATGACTTTCCCTAGGAAATACAGATAGGTTGTAACAAAGCAAGGGCCTGACCCTGGTTTTCTGGAGAATTTTTGTTCTTTCCAGTTCCCTACCCTGCTTTATCTAACATTCCCTATTCTTGTGTAGTCTGGGAGGGGACCCTCAAACATTATTCACATCCTGGTCCTGAGTATCTGTACATGTTGCTTTATATAAAAAAGTGATGGGAGATTATCCTGGATTATAATCTAGGGGCTAGAAATGCAATCACATGTATATTTGAGAACTAGGGAAAGATGAATCAGAAATACACAATGGAAAAGGTGATGTGTAGACCTGGCAAAGAGAAATTTGAAGATGCTGGCCTGGAAGACTGAAGTGATATGGCGACAATTTGAAGAATGCTGGCAGGTACTTGGAGCTGGAAGAGGCAAGGAATGGATTCTCCCTAGAACCTCTGGAGGAAGAAAGACACTGCCAGCACAGGGCCTTTGACTTTGGCACCCTGCTGCTGATTGCAGACTTTTGGGCTCTAGAACTATGAGAAGGTCAATTTCTGCTATTTGTTATAGCAGCCACAGGAAACAAATATACCTATGAAAACAGAAGTCTTATTTTCCTAGTTAAAGATTTGATTTATTTGCTGCCCCTACCCCACCAATAACATCAGCAACAAGGTAGCTTCAGAGAAATGTTGTAAAGTGATTGGCCTCCAACTAATAAAATAATATTAAAAAAAAAAAAAAAAAAAAAAAAAAAAAATGAAGTGAATTCCTGCTTTTTTGGCAGCAATTTAAACTAGATCCTACTGTTTCCCTAGTAGTTTTGAGCAAATAAACTCTGGACTAATATGATTTCATTTGCAAAAAACTATGGATTTATGATGTGACCACAGGGCAAATTATTTCATACATAGACCATCTTGGAAATTGCACACACTTTTTTTGTCCAAGTCACCTTTTATAACATAATGTCTCACAGTTAATTGGACTAGTTTATTTTGTATTTCACAGATATTTTGAAGGGATTCATACTGATAAGATTTTTCTTTAGATGGCCTTAGGAAAGACCTATCTCTTATAAGATGACAATCTACAGACATAGAGTATCATTTGGTATCTAATTTTTAAAAAAACGAATTTCATGATCCTGTGTTGGTTTGTTTTGTTAGCTTTTTATGTTCAAAGAATGATATTTTTTTTTCTTTCACTTTCTCCAAAAGCTAGACATACACCATTTAGGAGAACTGCAATCCCCAGACACTCCCCATAGCAATAACATTTCATTGTCTTCCTATGTATGGATTTACTTGTTGTATAATCTTGCCTTATATGTAATTGTCCTGTGGTTTTTTTTGTTTGTTTGTTTTAACCTTAAACACTATATCTCTTTCTAAGCTTAAATCTTCAAAGTGTATAAGACAGCACTGGAAAAGATGGATTAATATTGACTGTAGATTAGTAGGCTACCCTTTAGCTTTATGAAGAAGCACAATTATTTCAGGTAGATGGCAGAATCAAAGGGTACTTATTATTCAGGCCAGGTGTTATTTTAAATAAATGTTAACCAAAAATAGAATTTTAAACACAAACACAGTATTGGTCCAGAAGCTTTTCTGATCATTAATAGACAAGTGTTTCTAGGTATTAGCTTCTAGCAACAGTTGGATTCTTACCTTGTGGAGTTGGATTAATTTGTGTATGTGTTTATCAAAAATCCCTATATAGTAAATTTAGTTACAAAGCCATAACAATTAATTCAGTAATAAAAAATTAAATACGGTGACCAAGTTTGTGTGCATATCTACCAGATATTTTGTTAGAGGAACCAACAGAGAAAAATGCATCATTTACCACTAAAGTAGGAGAAATTGCTCCCAAAGAACCAGGATATAAATGAAGATCATGTTCTCTTAAAAAACAGCAAGACTCATTTGTTAGTTGAACCATAGGACAGTACTTTTTGCGTGTCAGAAAATGGTGGGATGATAGCAGTTTCTTATGATTCAGCTTAGTTATTTGCTTGCAGTTGGTTGGTCCTGGATGTTGTAAAAGTGATCCAGTTCAAAGACACCATTCCTTATGACCTGTTTCCTCATTTTGCCCCTTTGAATAATTTTACCTTTTTTAAAAAAAAAAATACTTGCCATGTAAATTTTTAATATTGTATCTGTTTGTTTTATTTTTGACTGTGCTGGGTCATCGTTGCTGCTTGTCTTTTCTCTAGTTGTGGATGTAGGGGCTACTTTGTAGTTGCAGTGTGCCGGCTTCTCATTGCGGTGGCTTTTTCTTGTTGCGGAGCACAGGCTCTAGGGCACAGTGGCTTCAGTAGTTGCAGCATGTGGACTTAACATTTGTGGTTCCTGGGTTCTAGAGCACACAGTAGTTATGTGCATGGACTTAGTTGCTCCACGGCATGTGGGATGTTTCCGGACCAGGGGTCAAACCCGTGTCTCCTGCATTGGCAGGTGGAAACTTTACCACTGAGCCACCAGGGAAGCCCTCAAGCTTATTCTTGGTGTCAGGGCTAGTCAGGGCTCCATGAGGAGAATCGCAGTGTAGTCAAATTGGGTAATTTAAGGAGAGATTAAGAAAGAAGCAGCTAACAAACGTGTGGACAGAGTAGAGAGATTCCACAGGGTATTGTGCCATATCATTGTGCTAGTGCTATAGACTGAATGTGTGTATGCTCCCAAATTCATATGTTGAAAATCTAATGCTCAATAAGGTAATACTTGGAGCCGGGGCCTTTAGGTAGTGATTAGGTCATGAAGGTGAAGCCCTCACCAATGGGGTTAGGGTACTAACAAAAGAGGCTCCAGAGAGATCCTTTGCTTCTTCCACCATGTGAGGACATAACACAAAGATGTCCATCTGTGAACCAGTAAACCCTCACCACACATCAGTTCTGCTGGCATCTTGATTTTGGACTTCCCAGTCTCCAAAACTATGAGAAATATATTCATTTATAAGTCATGCAGTCTATAGTACTTTGTTATAGCAGCTCAAATGAACGAAGACAGTAAAGGTCAGGGTGCTGTGCACACTTCCAGGTCTGAAGAGCAGAAGAGAAAGAGAGAAAGAAAGGTGTGGGGGGGAGATAGAATAGGAGGTGGGTAGAAAAGCCTGTCTGTCAAGAACTGTGACATCTCTACAGGAAGGAAATCTGGGGGAATAAAACTCCAATTTACTTTTTCTCCCCCTCCATTTCTTTTTGGTTTATTTTGTTGAGCCCACCATTCCATGAAAGAAAATCAGTTAATCAAACCCTATATGCCAGCCTCCTAGAACACAGGCAGAGTGGAGTGGATCTGGGGAGAGAAAAGGAATTATCCAGCGCAGTTCCTGGATTCTGATGATGTTTGCTTGAACCACTTGGTTTATTTAGCCAGGGCTACTCCGGGCTTTCCAAGTATATGAACTGATAGGTTACGTTTTCAGTTACTTGCCATCATAAAAGTAGCCTAACTCTAAGTGCCTCACAGAGTGTCTGGTAGACTGGAAGTGCTCAGAAAACATTCATTGAACTAATTAAATGGAATCCTTGCAAACTGAGGTTTGTCTATGTGCCAAAATTCTAAAACTCAAATCAAGAAGATGATCAGGTCTCACACTCTTGCCTTTTGTTTTAAGACAGTCCTTGAAATGTGTTTGCTGAAGACAGACAGAACTTTCCCTTCTTCTCCAGCACATAACCCAGTCAGAGGGAAGATGCTTTGTGGTTGAATAATGCATGAGATATCAAGGCCCACACCTGATGTTTTCAGTGTGTTAAAAACTTATGATGAGCGTGTTGGTTTTTTTTTCAACCCATCTGCCAAGTTGCTCCTGAGGATCATTTGACAGTTTCTTTGAGGAGGGATGCGGGGAATGTTTGGAATATTGTTTCCTACTCTGCAGGAAAAATAAGAATTAGACTTTTGCTTTTTCATGCCCTGTTATTTTCCCTTTTCCAAATTCATCTGGCCCTGAGCACTCCTAGAATTGTAGATACTTTTTGGAGTTTCTGAACTGCGATGATCATTCCTTTAGTTTTCATCTGACTTAAAGCAATGGACTGACAGCAGCCACGTTGGAATTCCAAAAGGATCAGGCATGAGAGCTTGAGGTGTGAACTAGGTCAGTTTTTCCTAGGGGTTTGGAATTAGAGCAGAGAGCTAGGGAATGAAATTGTTTATATCACCCCATCCAGGCATCCATGCCTGGAACTACAACATGTGGCTTTGGGAGCTGTGGTTGGGCATCTTTCCTCCACCGTGTGGAATGAGGAGTAGAGGTGAGTTTTTGCTGAGATCAAATTAAAAAAAAAAAAAGAAGCAAATATGCATATACAAACAAAGATGGAGAGCGTGTACTCCCTGCTTTCTGCTCTCCCTCAAGTTCACTCTTTTTAGTCTTTTCTGAGCCTTCTCTGCATTCCTGCTTATCATTCCATTGTAACATCATTGCATCTGTATACTAGATCCTCATCTTTTGAGTAAAGTTACCTAGTTTGATTTCTGTTCCAAGCAACCAAAGCCAACAAACAAAAACGAAACGTCATACTTAACCAAAAACTTCTTGAGATGGGGAATTACCTAGGCTAGAAGGAATATTCCAGTTGAGAGAAACAAAACAAACATTATCAAGAAGAGTTGGAGACAGTCATTCTAAAAGCATTAAAAAGATGTCTCTCTTAACATGGAAACTTATATTACCATATGTAAAATAGATAGCCATGGGAATTTGCTGTATGGCTCAGGAAACTCAAACAGGTGTTCTATATCAACCTAGAGGGATGGAATGGGGAGGGAGATGGGAGGGAGGTTCAAAAGGGCGGGGATATATGTATTCCTATGGCTGATTCATGTTGAGGTTTGACAGAAAACAACAAAATTCTGTAAAGCAATTATCCTTCAATTAAAAAATTAATTAAAATTTTTTTAGAAAAGATGTTTCTCAGCTCTGTGATGAGAAAAATAAAGCTTCTCTTTGGGCTTATGTGGTGGCTCAAATGGTAAAGAATCTGCCTGCAAAGCAGGAGACACAGGAGTTGCTTTTGTTGTTTTGGATTCCCCAAACAGTCCTCCGTTTCTTTGGGGAAATAACAGAACAGTTGACCCCTGAACAGTGTGGGGTTTGAATCACACAGGTCCACTTATATGTGGATATTTTTAATAAAGGTGTACTTACAATACTACATCTGTGTGGGCTTCCCAGGTTGTTCAGTGGTAAAGAATCTGCCTGCTAGTGCAGGAGACACAAGAGATGCTAGTTCAATCCCTGAGTCAGGAAGATCCCCTGGAAGAGTAAATGGCAACCCACTCCAGTATTCTTGCCTGGAAAATTCCAAGGACAGAGGAGCCTAGTGGCTACAGTCCCTGGGATTGCAAAGAGTCAGACATAACTGAGTGACTTTCACTTTTCAGCTAGCTATGCAGAAATGAAATAAAATGGCCCTGCTCCATGGATTCACATAGTCATTAAAAGTGAATTTCTTTCTGCAGTCTTCAGCATGCAGCTGAACCCTGAAATGTATTCCTAGTTAAAAATTCCTCTTCAAGCCCTATCCCATGACTTCATGAAGGTCTGTGCGCATAAGAGCGACTCTCCAGCTCAGAGATGTCGTGTTTGTATCATCACTGACATGGAGACAAGTGTTTAAATGGTTCATTAAGTAAATGCCCCTCACAAGTCTGGGGCACATCTGTAATTTGATAACCCCGCCCTGCCTCTGTTTGGTTGGAAATCCTCAGCTTGGCTTACTAAGAAGAAACAGGCACAATCATTATGTCAAAACACATTAATGTGTTGTATTCTGCCAGTGCATTTGCTTTCTGGCATTTGATGAAGCTAAAAGACTTTAGGTTATGAAATGTATGTTTCCTCTTGGTCTTTGTTTAGAAAGTACGTGTGGTATAATGTGTATGAGGAACATCACTTAGGCTTCTGGCCAATCCACCATAAATGGATTGGCATCCTCTTAAAAAAAGATCTATACCTGCTCCTTTTTTCTTGAGTATTTTCTGACCTTTTGAGCAAAGGAGCTATTGAAAAAAAAAAAAAAAAACAACATAAAGCCTGTCCCTTTTCATCCTCAATAAAAAAGACCTTTCATTTGTTTTAATTGTAAAGTGATTATCTACATTATTGGACATCCTTTGGAAATATTAGGACAAAAATACAAACAGCATGTTAATGAAATCTGCAGATGATACTAAATTGGGAAGTACTGTTTTCACTATTAATGACAGTGGATCAGGCAGCCAAACTCGACACCAGCATCAGAGGGGAAGGAGGCAGTGGAGAGAGTTACATTGGTGGAAAAAGCAAATGGAACTATAGAAAATTGAAATGATTCTAAACCCAGACGTAGTGTGCGTGGTAGACAGGTGAGCCTTGAATATTCATTGTCAGTTCAGCATGGACGTGAGTGGAAGGCCAGTTAGAGATCCCTGTACACTGAGAAGTAAGAGCTATTTTTAGCTCCATAAGTAGAGGCACTGTGTTCCAAAACAGGTAAGTCTTTCCTTCCAAAACTTCAGTAAGATTGCACCTGGAGTAGGGTGTTCAGTTCTGGAACTGCACCAGAATGATGTTTAGAAAAAAACTCTTCTATGTAATTTTTCAGGTGGTTTTTTTTTTTTTTTTTTAGGAAAGAAATATAGCCACCCGAAATTTTTTTTAGCAATTCCTAACAATATAGCAACTGTTTTTACTGATTTGGATCATCCTTGAGTATTATCTAAATAAATCTGGATACCTAGTAGGCATCCTAAAATTAGCATATTCAAACCTGATCTCTGTTCTCCCTACTGCTCTCAGCAAACCTGTTCTTTCCTGAGTCGTCTTTGTCTCAATTATTGAAATTCCATCCTAGCAGGTACTCAGGTTTAGAGTGATCCTGAATTTAGTTCTTTTTGTCAAATCACACATTCCATACATCAGCAAATCTTGTTGATTCTAGTTTCAAAATAGATCTGAAATCTTCCCATGTGTCACCACCTCCATGGCTACCCTGTAAACCGAGTCACCAGGTTCTCTTGCCATATGTATTGCAACAATATCCTAGGTATAGACTCTCTGTGTCTGTCAGAATGAAGTCAGAGCATTTCACTGATCTTCCTAAAGTCTTTAATGGCTTTCCAAGTCAGTGTGTAAAGGCCAACAAGACCCTCTGTGGTCCGGCACGCCTTACTTCTCCGATCACATCTTCTGCACCTGCCTTGCCCACTCAATTCCATCTATACTCACCTCCTTGCTGTCCCTGTAACATGCCAGGAATATTCCTCTTATGTCTTTGCACCTGCTACTCCCTCTGTCTGGCATTCTCTTGCCCAGATATCCATATGGACCACTCCCTCAGGTCTTTACTCCAAAATCACCTCTGCAATGAAGCCTTTCCTGAATACCCTCATGAAAATGCAGCCCACATTCATATTACATATCCTTATTCTCCCCCTGTTTTCTCTTCATTTACTTAGTATCAGCTAACATGCTATATATTTTTATTTATTCATTGTTTGTCTCTTCTTTGATAGATGCACCTAAAGTACGCATTACTGCCATTGTTCACTTTCATCTGTTTCCAACACCACCAGTCCAGCACCCCAAGAATCCTGTGGCTCTATTTGCTGAAAAACAGAATGCAACTCGATGCCTATTGAAATGCTGGCAGTGCTAACTTTCATAATCAAAATACTTGATTAGTCAATCAATTCTAAAAAAATATTTAATTCAAATCCAAAGAGCATTTCTAAATCTATAGCAGATCTAGGTATGCTCTTTAGATCTTATGCTCTTCCTTTGTCCAGACAGTGCATTTAACCTACACTCCAAGACTAAATAGCATGTTATCTAAGCTGGCATCACTTCTAGCTAGAATACTGCACTATTATGTTTTTAATCAGCAGGGAATATATTTGCAAAGGCTTGCAATGACTAAGCTGAGGGACTTTAAAAATAAATATCAGAAATAAGGAAGATGATGCTCAGAAAAGTGTATCTAGTGGGAAGAACACTGGCTCTGAAATCAGACAAGAGCTAATATCTACAGGAAATGTTCTTAAGAGAGTATCCTTATTAACTTGTTTAGCGTTCAAAAGGAGATAGGAACTATTGTTTTCATCTGCATGATATCGATGGGAAAATAAGGCAGAGAGAGTGGGAATGACTTTCTTCAGATGCTTTATCTCTTACGAGATATTGGTGAGGCCAGGAAGATCTCGTTTTAGAATCTATGTTATTATACCAAGTGTCCTTTCACTTCTGGACCTCTTTATACTCATAGAAAAAATGCTAAGGATCCTAAAGAGCTTTGCTTATGTGCATTGTGGCTATAGATGTTTATTGTATTTAAAATCAAAACTAAGGCCATTTTAAAAATATTTCTTCTTTAATTCATTTTAAAATAATACCAATAAATTCATTATATGTTAACATAAATATATTAAGAGAAATAATTATATTTTTCAAAATAGAAAATGTTTGGCAAAAAGAGTAACATTATGTGACATTTAATGTCTGACTTAATAGCAGACAGTTTGATGATCATATTTGCTTCTGCCTTCAATCTGCTACATGTTGTTTTGATTGAAGTATATAAAGGAAATCCACCTTCACACAGATACACAATTGCGAAAGAAGGGAATAGTTTAACAGCTTTTTCAGATAATTATAGTTGTTCTTCTTTGATAGTACACAAAATTTGACAAGTATTATTTTCGTCAATTTAGTTGTAATGTGGAATCTGAAATCATATCGACTGACTTTTCATACTTTGTTATAGTAAAATCCATGAATCCGTTTTGTATTTCCAGTGGTTCTTTTACCCATGCATCTAAAACAAACAAAACCACTATGCACTGGACATTTGGAAGATACCTAGTGCATTGAGTTTTGCAGATCTTCAAAGATCTTTTGTTTTAAAGGTTCATTAAAGTCACAACTCTCATTTCAAAAGTAGGGGTGGTGCTTTAGGAATTGGAAAGTTAACAAGCTAATGGCGGTAGGCACAAGTTTTCAAAAATTCTAATTTTTTCCTGAAAGCTCAAAAATTATATTACTGGCAAGATATACTTTCAGGTTATCATACCAGGGGCCTTTTTGATTATTGACATAGCACATATTTCTAGACATTAGCTTCCAGTACAGTTACATTTTGATCTTCTGAAACTTTGTTGATTTATTGTGAGTGTATTTATCAAATGTAATCATACACCTTGAGGTAAAAATTGTTACTTAAACTTATACAATTAACATCACTAATAAAAAATTATTTGGAGGCTTTCCTTGGTGGTCCAGTGGTTAAAGTTCCACACTTCACTATGCAGGGGCACCAGTTTAATTCCTGGTTGGGGAACTAAGCTCCTTTCTTACAGTGAAGCATGGCCCCAAAAAAGTAAGTATATATATACGTGTGTGTGTGTGTGTGTGTGTGTGTGTGTGTGTATAAATATATATGTTTTGCTAAGACACCAACAACTTTATTCACCATTGCTTTTGAATCATTAGTGCAAATGTCAATATAATATTAAAAGATAGATAACTAATACCTACATGTTAGTATACAAAGAGTTTTGCTCCCCCTCAAAAGGCCTTAGACATGATGTTCTCCAGAAAACTTTGAGAACCATTGAACAATCTCTCCCATTCCTGTCCTAACTCTTACAAATTATGACACTTTAACTTCTCCTTCAGTTTCCTCACCTATAAAATGCAGACATTAATACACAACCCTGATCTGACAAAAATTATCTTGAAAATTTGGGATAATCATGTAAGATCCTGGCAACATCTCAGGCAAACAGTAGGGACTTGAAAAGTGGCAGCTGTTGTGGCATAGCTAGAATGCCAAATCCTATTTTCTGATTCCTGCTCAGAGCTCTCCCTGTGACATTGTATCAGCAAGAGCATAACAGATCTCACTGTGGCTGTTTTTAAATACAACAAAGAGCAAAGAGCCAATTCATTAGATTCAGTTGATTCAGTGATCTTCCTAGTAATTGTCCTAGGTGGTAAACGGAAGCAGTGGAGTCATTGAGACTGTGTATTATCTGCATTGGGGTCATGATTAGCTCTCTGCTAGCTGTGTGACCTCTATAGGTTCTCTGAGCCTCAGGCCTCTCTTCTGTGAATCTGGATAATCATAGCACCTACCTTACAAGGTTGCTGTGAGGATTCAATGGGATAATGCATGGAGATAGTAAGGTACCAGCTCAGTGTAAGTGTTCAGTAATGGGTGACTTCTTTCTGTGATAATAATAATGACTCTTATTATTCATTACTCAACTCAATATCACTTCCTCAGGGAAGCCTTTTCTGACCCTCTAATAAAGACACCACATTTTAAGATCTCATCACCCCTGCACTTCTCCTTCATTGGACTTAATATAGGTGCAGTATTAAATTTCAGTATGTGATTATCAGATTAATGTTGGTCATATGTACTAGGGTCTTAACAAAGGGGTAGTGTCTGTTAGACTCATCATTTTCTCCCCCAATACCAGGCACAGACCCCAGCACAGAGCAGTTTTCATCAAATACTGATTGAAGGAATGAGTGAAAGAATTCACTTACTAGCCTAGCAAATCATAGTGTTACTCCCCTCTACCATGCATTTGTAATGATAAAACTTCCTGTAGCACATGTTACTCTAAGTATGATCTGCAGTCTAGGAAAGAAGCCTTAATCTGGTAGTTTGTTGGAAACGCAGACTCTTAGACCTCACCCCAGACCTACAGAATCTAAAGCTGAACAGAGTCTCCAGGACATTCACATGCTCATCAAAGTTTTAGAAATGAAGACCTCTGTCTACTCTTTACCAATCCCTGTGTGTGTGTTGGGGGGTGGGAGTGGAGAAGAAGGAGGAAGGGGAGAGAGGAGGGAAAATGAGGGAAGAAAAGTGAAAGGGGAGGAGGGGAGTTAAGGAGGGGAGGGGATGAAAGAACAGACAGTCAACTAAATTTCCCGAGTAAAGCTGCACTCCTTTCCACAATCCAGGTCTCATTACATTCCCAACACAAACATTATTACAAATATTACCATTTCTAAAAACCAGATGCATTTTCTTTTTTTTTCAGCCTCAGCCAGGTTGTTCTTATTTCCTATTCATATATGATTTTTTCCAGAATACTATTTTGACCTCAGTTGAATAATATATTTCAGAGACTTTACATCCTAAAATATTCTCTGGAGGAGACAGAAATACCATCTGTGCCCACTCTTGCAAAAACAGCCCCAAACCATGAAGTAGGGGTGTCATTTTAGTTAGAGTTGCAAAATCTGAATGCCTGCTTGTCCACCACAACCTCAGAAAAAGGAGAGAAAACGACACGTCAAAATTCCTTCTCCTATAATAGCACCAAACCAGTCCCACTCCAACACCCCAAAGAGATTATAAAAATATGCATGGTACCTGTCTGACCCCTGGAAAAATTACAGTCTAACTTTTTTTTTTTTTAAATGAAAAGGGTATCATTTTTAGAATGTATCCCCATTTTTGAATGGTCAAACCCACCCATCATTTTTTAATAATATGCAATAACTCAAAGAGATTCAGTGAATGGTTAATTTGCCTGTGTTCATTTCTTTACATTTTGTGGGACCCAATTTCAAAATTCCCTTTGCTGTGGTGTCCTCTTCTCCAAAAGGAAGAAATGAGCTGATCAGAAACAACACACATTTCACTCAGTTGGGTCTGGGTCCCCTCTCCTCCCCTCTCCTATCAGTGGAGTAAGCTTGTCGGGACCTGAGTCTGAGAGTTGATGGTTGCCAGATGGCATTTGAATTTGCTGCTATGTGTTCTCCCATAGCTTCTTACTTGTCCAGGACTTTCCTCTCTCTGTCTCTCTGCCTTCTGACTCCTGTAGATATCGGTAAGATACAGATATACCTTGTTTCTCTGCCTCAAGAAGTAATGTAACTGCTAAGTCTGTAGACCGAACCCCCAGAATAAGTCTGTGCCTGTGGTCATCGTTTTCCCTCTCCTGTGGCCACAGGCATGGACACTTGCCGAGAAAAAGCTGATTAGAGTTAGGGTATAAGTTAGAGAGCCATGCTTAAATAACAGTTGTCCTGATGGTCTAGTCTTAACGAGATGGGCCCAGGGGTCCAAATGGGGTCTTTTTTCCCATGTGTAGATGCATAAAATGTAGTATCATGGGTCACTTGGAAGAAGGCATTTAGCAGCCAAGCCCAGTATAATACAAATAACTGGGCTTTGGAATCATCTAGCTCAGAATCTGAGTCTTGGTTCTCAAACTTGCCAGCTATGCCTCCTTGAGAAAATTGTACTTTACTGTTTGATCCTCTTTTTCTGTACTTTTTATTATTACTATTTTTGCTACACCACACAGCTTGCGGGATCTTAGTTTGTCAGACCCTCGGTAGTAAAAGTGTGGAGTCCTAACCACTGAACCACCAGGGAATTCCCTCATTTTCCTTTTTTTTTTTAAAATTATATGTAATAGTCTTTCCTGAGGTTTTATGGGGATTAAAGGAGATTTTGTTCCATAATGCATGTGGCATGTAGGCAGTGCTCGTATCTGACTTGGTAGATTTCTGTTACCCTGAATATGCTGGTAGGAAGACAAAAGAAGAAATGGGGCAAGGTCAAGGGAACATAAGAAAAGGAAAAGAAGGAACTAGGTGACTTAAAAAATTAGTTGTCAAAACGGTTGTGGTTCTTGAAGAGCTGGTTAAAAAAAAGTCTCTTTCCATATAAAGTTTACTGTTTCGTTTTTCCTGTTCACTATTTTAGCATTTTTCACCTCCTGAAAGCCATTGGTGCCTCTGCTACACATTTACAATTGAAATAAACTCTGTCTGCTGTCCAGACACATCATTATTGGCTCCAACCAGAGTTTAGGAAGAGGATTAACTTGGCAATGGGAGTCTTTCCCAAGAATCTACCTCCATACCATCGTACTTGGACTGCTTTATCAGAGAAGCGATGTCAGAGAGATTGATGGGGAGTCAGGAAAAGGAGTTTCAATCCACAGAGCTCTTGGTGCCACGCAGAGACAATCCCTAAATTTTAGTAGAGAGAATAGCAGCCTCAAGATGTCTGTTGAATGTTTGAGCAGTTGAAAGTCTAGACTGATGTGATGGGTATCTTCCTTTGGTCCTTTGGGGCTTTGTGAGTAGATAAAAGAGTGAGGACACCAGGAGGGAGCTGTGAAACTAACTTGAAAGCTAAGGGCAGCTCAGCAGCTGCAAATGTCATGGATATGCTATTCCTGAAAGTTCTCTGTATCTTTTTGAATATCTGAAACATCTTCCTTAAAGTCAAATTTGTTTATGGTGTTAAGTACCCCATGAAGTGTAGACAGTAGATAAGCCTAGAGCTTTGACCTTTTTCAAATTCTCACATTTATGTTCACGCTTTGTATACCAGGCACCGTGCAGGTTGTTAGTGATATAATGATGATGGTGGTGACAATGCTAATGTTGATATTATTATAATCAGCAATAACAACAAACATTCACTGAGTCAGGTACTGTGACTGAGCACTGTACACATATTTCTAATTCATTCACCTGTTAACACAAAGTACTACCAACGTTTCCTTACTATGAGTGAGATTATGTGTGAAAGTCGTGTCCGACTCTTTGCAACCCTATGGACTGTACAGGCCATGGAATTCTCTAGGCCAGAATACTGAAGTGGGTAACCTTTCCCTTCTCCAGGGGATCTTCCCAACCCAGGGATCGAACCCACGTCTCCTGCACTGTGGGCGGCTTCTTTACCAGCTGAACCATAAGGGAAGCCTGTGAATGAGATTAAATAACGTTAAATAGTTTGCGCACGGTTATAGTTTATGTAAGTAACATGTGTCAGAGGTGAGACTTTAAGCCTGGGATTTGCAATCTCATGCAAATGGCATGCAAAAATGAGTTGTGTAAATGAGGCAGTCTCACTTTTTAATTAAGCTTTTCATTATTTTATGTTGACATCACCAGAGCTAACACAATGATAGTCTTGTGATACTTTGTATAAACTATTTGCTGAATTAGACATTTTCCTGTCCTCTCAGCCTGGTATGGAAAACACATACAGGTTGATTGTAATGTAATATATTAATGACTGCCTGAAGTGTTGTCAGAACACAAATAAGGCAATTAGTTTTGCTTAGTGGAGAAGATGGTGTCAGGAGAGGCTTACAAATAGAATAGGGTATTTTTTGGAGGTCTTTAAAGACTGACTAGGAGCCTGCCAAGCTGGAAAGAAAGAAGCATATCAAATGAAGGGAACAGGAGGACCAAAGACTCAGGTGTAAAAATAGGAATTGTGGAGAAATGATCAGCCTGTATAGTGGTTCTCAGAATTAAATGTTCATTGGACTGCTGGGTCCAATCCTCAGAGCTTTGAATTCAGTAGGACTGGGTAAGATCAAGCATTTGCATTTATAATGAGTTCTCAGGTGATGCTGATCCTTTCTGTCCAAAGACCACACTTTGTTGAGAGCCTTGTTCTACAGAGAAAGATCATCTGGAAAGCCACCCCCCCACCCCCCCACCCCCCCCTGCACCGCCCCGGCCACAGCGTGTATGTATATGAGAGGCATGCCAAAGCCTGCAAGACTTACACCACAATAAAATTCCCGGAAGAGACGAGGATTTCTTCTTTTCCTGCAAGGAATGGAGGTTAAATTTCACTGTTGGTTTTGGGAGCAATTCATGCTGAAGCTGGCCAGTGGGAGGAAGAAGAGAAACCACAACTCAGGACTGAAATGAGGGCACCTGGGATTTTATTGCATTTCTGCCCCATCAGTGCCCCTATTCACGCGCCAGTGAGGGCCTGTGGCTACAGGAGTTGAAGCACACTGGCTCTTTTGTCTTTGGGTCCAGTTGGCTGGGAGGATGGCATTTTTTTCAGAGTTCTTCCTCCCATTTTTGTCCTGTGTCTGCTGACCAGAGGTGAGTTTCTGTGTTTGTCACCCACGTGCTCTGTTGACCCCCAACAGCCTTGAGGGGTGGAGTGGCTGAGTGTCAGGATGCTCTCACAGGCAGAGAACAGAGAGGATGCCAGAATGTCAGGCTCAGCTGCATGGAGGTGGGACAGATGGCATCTTTGTGAAATTCTTCCCTTTGCTCCACTTCTAATTCATTATCACGCTTTGTTCTCTCATTTTCCAGCGTGGAAAAACCTAGGTTGTATCTGCCCTTCCTCTCCAACCTCTTCAGATAGGCTGAGTATCCCTGATAGGCCTGCCTCCATTACTAGAATCACTCTCTCTCAACTCCTAACCTATGCAGGCCAGATACCAGCCAATCTGGAGATTGTATTTGTCTAATAATTAGGGAACATGAGGCACCTAGCTCCACATCCCTGCTTTTTTTTTTTTTTTTAATAGTTTTCTTTGCCATTGGATAGCCAACAGCTCTGTGTGTGATATTCCTGCCTGAGGCCCTTCCAAACCCCAACATTGCTGCCAGAACTGGCAGAAAGGAGTGGGAATCCCCAGTTAGAGAATGAGAAAGGAAACAAGATTGTGTTGTTCAGATTCTGTGTGTTAGTTTTGTTTTCAGTTCTCATTGCAGTTCCCCATTACTCTATTGCAGTCTTCTAGGAAACTTGAAATCAACTTAGTCCACTTAGTTACTGGCCTGTGTGGTGCTGGAGATGATGCTCAGTTTTCACTTCAGAATTTTCATTTTCTTGTTGGCGACAGGAAGGAGGAGAATGAGATGATGGTCTAGAAAGCAAATATGATCTGGAACCAGTGAATCTGGTGCCAAGGGTGTTGCTGGAGGCCTGTGTTCCTTTTCTTTGGCTGGGGGTGGGAGCTTTATTATCAGAGTTACTGATGAGACTCTGGCCTCTTTTCCAGAGATGAAGTCTTTTTGTCATCATGTCTATTGTTGCCCACAAATACCCAATTAGGGAAGATTGCCTCCACAAAGGAGGCTGATTAAATTCACAGATTTATTGCAAAACCACTTGGGGAGTTGTGGAAAATGAGTTTCACTGCTGAACTTTTGCGTTAAAAAAGGAAAAAGAAAATCAAGCTGCAAGCCTGCGCCTTGGATGATCCATCTCTTGCAGATCATAAAACATCCACAACCCTGAGTGTACTTTACTCTTCTCCAGAGAGGGCCCAGATGCTTCTTCCAGGTTCACAGCACCTCCCCAAGGGAGATGAGGTGATGGCTTCTGTGTTCATGGGACACAAGGGGAAACGGACCCAGGCCTGCTGCCCCGGTAGGGGTCCAACGAGAAAACTGCTTTGCAAATCTTGCAACCAGTTTGAACAGGCAGTTCTTGTTTTTCACTGGGTCTCAGAAAGTTACTGTTAGTAGGCATGATGAAAATGAAATCTGATTTTCCACAGAAATGAGGGCAGCACAGAGGAGAGCTTCCTGACCCCTAACATGATGCCCCAAATGTTACAGAAATAGCCACAAGTACCACTTTAAAACTGTTCAATTTCTAACGAGAACCCACCTATCCAACCTAAGTCTTCAGTTTGCTTATTTAAGGCAGCTTTTCCCATACTGTTTTCTGCAAAACATTAACCTCACTGGATGCGCTGGAATAGGAGGTTTTATGGCAGAAAAACGGGGCAACACTGCATGCTATGTGCCCTTTAATTCATACTCCTTATTGACATATTAAAAATGACTGCCAGCTGTTTTAATTCGATGTCTGCCTGAGCGAAGCATTACCAAGCACTTTTATATTTTATCTTAGCAAGTCTTTAAAAGATAATCTTCTGAGATACATACTAATTTATCCCATCTACACATGAGGAAAGTGAGGTTTGAAGTGTCACCGGTTAAAGGTAAACGAGGAGCCAGATTTCAAATCCACTCTCATATTTGAGTTTATACTCAACCCCTGAGCTTTTCTTCTTCTCCTCACCCTTCCCCCACCTCTCAACTAACTTATCTCACAGTTACTAAGATCCCAATGGTGCAGTCACTTTCCCGCTAACTATATAGATGGTTTCTCACATTGATTTTTTTCATGATTACTTTTTTACACAATTGAGACCATTCTTAACTGAATTAGTTGGTCATCTTTTGTTGGTTACTTTAATATTTATTCACGTCACCATACTGAGCTGGCTTGGTATCATTTTGGATATTATCTTCCCTAACATCAAGCTTCTGTGCACCAGTCTCATTTGGCCTTTGTCTAACTGCTTCCTTGCACACTTTAGTGGATTTTCATCTGTATCTTTGACAGTTTATGGATAAACAAAGATGTAAAAGAGACAGGATGTGTCTGAGTTTATTTATCCTGTCTTTGGCAAAGGAGTCTTTGTCTGCAAAATGAAAGTGGTTAGAAAGCAAAAGTAGGATTAAAAAAAAAAAAAAGAGGGTGCCCACAGTATAGATGTAGTAAGCTCTCGTGTTGTATGGGATTGAGATTTCTTGCACCATTAGGACCTTAAACACTATGAGATAAGTTATTGGTGGCGGGGAGGGGGGAGTGGTGAGAAGGAGAGACAGAAAATGCTGCTCTACCCTTCAGTTTCATCCGAAAGAAATTGTCCATTAATCCTGGGATCTGGGTTGTTTGCTAACCACCTCTCCAGAGCATGCATTTGCTCAGGAAATGGGCTTTCAGAGAGAAGGGAAGGATGTGAGTTATTAGCTAAGACCCTATCTCTCAGCAGGGGCAGAGTCAAAAGGTAGCAGAAGTGATATTCTTGGTTCCATAAGATTGCACAGGGTACCTAATCTGCTCCATCACACTCAGTCCCTATTAAGTCGGCTTTCTCCACTGTGTTCTCTGAGAGCTCTCACGTGACAGGGATACCCTCCCTTTACCCTCTCTCAGTCAGAAACAATTTCATAAGCATCTACTCTGTACTCAGCGTTTCCTTGATAGGCCAGTTGCCTGATGTGGCTTGGCTGATGTTTCAGGAAGTTTTCTTTGTTGTTGAAACTGTGCTTAATGCTCTCCCTGGATTATCTGTTTGCATATCCAGAACAGTCTTACAAGAGTCTATTATTAGCTGTGATTTACAAAAGAAAAAACAGACATAGAGAGCAGAAATGACTTGTTAAAAAACACACAGGTAATCAAGGGGTGGAGCAGGGATGCTTGCTCCACTTCCTTAAATTCTAAAGCCTGTACATTTTATGACTGTCAAATAGCAGAAAAGTGAATAGGAACTCCGCCACTGCTGTTCTCGTGAACAAAGTGGATTCTATTGAGGAGATGTAAGTAAAGAAGAGAATTGCTTGGTCAAATAAAAACTAATGTCATTGCTTGGTTAAATAAAAACAAATATTACTACTAATCAGGTGAGAAGGGTCTCTAATACTGCTGGGGGTGGGGAGGAAAGTCAGGAAATCATTTATTTTCAAAAAAACACTAATTACACACATATAAATTCTTCTGAGTAAAAATGTCAAGAATACTACTGTTGTCTGCAGCCTAAATAGACCTTCTCTAGTTTGGCTGGCACTGAAATATTAGAATTTGATCTTCATTCCTCCAGTCTTGAGAAAAAAAGACTGCAATGTCATTGTTCTGTAATAATTAATTCTTTCAAATAACACACAGAGTAAGTCCACTTATAAAAACTTTGGTGAGTAGTAGTAATCTCTTAGGTTTATAAAAATGCCATTGAAGGATAAATAAGAGGTAGGGACAACTTTACTCTTGTAGCCTGAAAGCTTTAAATATTAAGCAGAAATTATTTAGCAATTAAAAAAAATGAGCTCTCAGGCCACAAAAAGACATGGAGGAAACTTAAATGCATATTGCTAAGTGAAATACACCAATTAGAAAAGTCCACATACTTTGTGAATGATCCCCACTATATGACATTCTGTAAAAGATGAAACTGTGGGGACAGTAAAAAGATCTGTGGTTGTCAGGGATTGGAGAGGAGAGAGGGTGGAATAGTCAGAGCACAGAGTGTTTTTAGGGCACTAAAACAACTCTGTCTGATATTGTAATGGTGAATACATGTCTTTATGCATGTCAAAACCCACAGAATGTACATTGTAAAGAGTAAACCCTAATGTAAGCTATGGATTTTTGGTGATGATAATGTTGTAATCTTGGCTCATCAATTACAGCCAAGATACCACACTAGATACCAAGATAGCCAAGATACCACTCTAACACACTAATGCAAGGTGCGAATAGGCGAAACTGGGTTGGAGAGAGCAGAGTGAGGGAGCAGATGGTAATTCTACTTTGGATTCACTTTTTCTGTAAATCTAAAACTGCTTTTAAAAAAAAGTTAAGTTTTTAAAGCAGGAGAATATCATGCTGTTTTTTAGCATCATAGCATCTCTGTAGATGATAGTCCCTTTTGGGGAATAAGAATAATCCCCTCGATGCATAATAGCAACTCAGTGCTCGGATTGTGACAACCAAGAGATATATGAAAGGTCAATTAAACGTCTCTTTGGATTGGAAAGACAAGGGGGACTTTGTGTCACAACAGTTCTCATCCTATGGAACCGTGGAGATGGCAGAGATAAAACAATACTCTTTATCACCAGCAGATTAACTAGCAGGGGCATATTCTTTCTATTTATCCTATAGGAGCCTAAGGACAATTAGCCTTTTGTCCTTACCCCTGCTGCAGGGGAATGGAGCCCTTGACTGAGACCTAGTGGGGTTTACCTAAGGCCATGCAGTTCAGATTTCTTGTGTGTGTCTCTGGCAGGACATCCCATTTCCTAATATGCCTTCCAGCAAAGGAACTTCTAGATGGAGCCCTCAGCATTCAGAGGGAAATAAGCTGGTCTACGGTTACTTGAGAAGAATAGTAGGATATAGAAATCTGTGCTGGAGAGCAATACAATAAGTGTGTGGCATGTTCTGGTTAGGAGCTTCTAGTCAGAACATCTTGCTCTTTCCTGGTCCTTAGGTTCTAACTCAGCACCAGGCACAGAGGGAAGGCTCTATAGAGGTGAGGCTTTGCTGGATGAATGAACCTCCAAACTTTGCTGAAGAAAAGGAAACAGTAAAATGATTCATTAACATTAACACCTCATTTTTTTCAGCTCTTTCACTACAGTGTCCAGATAAATATCTGTGGGGCATGTTTGTGTGTGGATGGCTTTCTGCATTCTAAATCCTTGTTTGGAATGGGATCTGTTGAGTTTTTTGACTGCCTTCTTTTGAGAACAAGACTCCAGTCTTCTTTGCGGCAACCAGTCTTCAGCTTATTCTTAGTGTGTGAAATTTGAATATTTCTCTTGGCTTGAGAAAATGGTCTGTGGCCTGTGCCCAGTCAGTCAGAGTGTTGTTTCCCTTGGCCTCAGTAAATCCAAAGACAGGCACATAAGTCGAGGTGGACCCCTAAGATTCCTACCTGGGATTTTGCTGGAATGATTGGAAAGAAGTGCTGTTTACCTGCTGGGGTTGAGAAATTGGCAAAACCCAAGGCTAGAGTTACTGGTGGATTAAGGAGCCACCACTTGGGGAAAGTCTCATTGAAAATAAAGCCAGAATAGAAGAAAACTTGAGCTGAAAGATGGCCAAAGAACAAGTCATGGTGGAAATCTTTGAGTAACTTGAACCTGAAGCTTGGAGTCAACACTTTTCCTAGACCCTTCAATGAAGTGGGCTCTAAATTCCCTGGATTTCAACCACCTTATCACCAATTAAAATTCACTGATAGATTCATTGGGGGATGGGAGCTTTATTATCAATACCATGTATTGAAATTGTGAGTCTTTACTTTCATATGTCCATGTCCTTCAGATTAGAATGGAGTAGGAAAATCCTATCTGGGAGATGTACTATCCAGAGTCTCCATCACTTCCCTCCACCTAATCAGACTGCCAGATGGAAAAAGATAACATCTGAAAGGAAGAGCCCTTGAAATACCTCTTCCACATCCCAACAAAAGGAAGAATTCTCCTTTGTTAAAAATCTCCTTTCACCATAAACTCTTTTAGTGGTTTAGCAAAAGTTGGCACGTGGCAGAGTTCTCCTGAACAGATTGAGACATCAGAGACTGGGCCCTTGGCCATGCCTGGAACACGTTCTGAAGACATGGCCCATGTTCCCTCTCCCCCTCATTCAATGTGCCATTAACACTAGGAGTACAATTCAAGAGCTAAGGCAGCTTGGACTTGAAAAATAACCTTGCAGTTCATGGATGGGTTTGAAGGATAAATAGGAATACTCTGTAGCTCTTCGCTCCACTGTGGCCATGATATAATAAAAAGTAACATCTCTTGAGTGCTTCTGTACCCAAGCATGGTTTTAAATTCTCTTTTTGCATTATCCCTTGTAACCCTCATCTACTGCAACCCTATGTGATAGATTGATCATAGTCACCTTTTCACATTTGAAGAAATGGAACCAAGAAAACTTACAGAATAAGCCTGGGATCGCTGAGGAAAATTTAACCCAAGTAGTAAGACCCAGGCTCTCAATCACAACACATTATGTTGTGTAAAAGAATAAAAACAGTGCCTGGACCATGGCTTTAGAAATAGTGGGAATGAATGTTATGACCAGAAAGAAGCTATTGTGTAACCTGATAGAAAAACAGACTGAAGGAGATAAGGGACTTCCCGAAACTCACATAGTATGTTAAAGAATCAAGCACTGAAATCCAGCCCTGATGCCCAGGTTCTGTTGGAATGCACACCTGTCCTTCTAGGAAGTATACACTGCACCAAATATCAAGTTACTCAACAGACAGCGGTTGTTAAAATTCTAAAGTATGTCCAGACCAGTGAGCAAGTTGTACCACCCTGAGGCTGTTTCCCTCTCCCCTCAAGACTCCTGGACCTCCCCTGCAATTCAGTAATTAAAGGGTTAATGTCTGTCTCTGTGACTGGCCTTCATTCTCATTAGCCACCTCACTCCCTCAGTTAGGTAACTTTGTTTGTTTTAAGATTTTTTTCTTTTCTGTTGTGGACCAGTTTTAAAGTCTTTGTATTGAATTTCTTAACAGTATTGTTTCTGTTTTATGTTTTAGTTTTTTGACCATGAGACATTTAGTATCTTAGCTCCCCGTCCAGGGAATGAACCCACACCCCTACAGTGTAGATCAAACCTACATTGGAAGGTGAATTCTTAACCACTGGACTGCCAGGGAAGTCCCTGTTAAGTAGTTTTTGTTTTTTCTTTTCTGGGCATCAATTTATTTTTTTTTTAATTAATTTATTTTAATTAGAGGATAATTGCTTTACAATATTGTGATGCTTTTTTCCATACATCAACATGAATCAGCCATGGGTATACATGTGTTCCCCCCCACCTTCTGAACCCCCATCCCACATCCCTCCCCACCTGCCCCTCTGTATTGTCCCAGAGCACCAACT
This sequence comes from Muntiacus reevesi, assembly GCF_963930625.1. Lineage (NCBI taxonomy): Eukaryota > Metazoa > Chordata > Mammalia > Artiodactyla > Cervidae > Muntiacus > Muntiacus reevesi. Next base: position 95,088,793 of record NC_089252.1, read on the forward strand.
TTGGGTGCCCTGCTTTATGCATCAAGCTAACATGTGCCTTTCATGAGCACAGAAACAATCACACAAGCTGTTATCCCTCCACATAACAGGAGCTTCATAGCTGAACTGCAGGTGACATTTGGGATAACACTGCTATCTCAAATATGAGATGTGAAAGTGTTAGTCACTCAATCATGTCTGACTCCGCGACTCCATGGACTGTGGCCTGCCAAGCGCTCCTGTCCATGGAATTCTCCAGGCAAGAAGAGTGGAGTCGGTTGCCGTTCACTTCTCCAGAGAATCTCTCCAACCCAGGGATCAAAACCAGGTCTCCTGCATTACAGGTGGATTCTTTACTATCTGAGCCTAAGAGCTGATCAGACAGAATGCAGGGTTCAGAAAGAAGAAAGCTCTGCTGCAGCTTTTGGAGTCTTTGTAGAGGTCTTTTCATACCCTTCTAAGTGTTTGTTAAGAGAAAACCTCCCTGTAGAGATGAGGCATTCAGGGCACCTGAATTGTCAGAGGCAAGAAGAGTCTTAACCCCCTCTCTCACTTCCCTTGTTTCTTTTTGGATTGACAGGGGCATCCCTCAAGTCACAGGAACTCCACTGACAAACAAATGGGAAATACCAGGAAAGCAACGCTTGCCAGCTGCAAAGATGTCAGGCTCAGACTCCTTTTGAAGTTAATAGGAGGTAAGCTGTTCTTTCTCACCCTTCTCACCAGTAGAGATGAAGAAATAAATTGTTAATGGAAGGGAGGCTCTGATGCACAGACTGCCCAGCTGGAGTCAACCATTGTGCACTGCTAGCCAGTCTAAAAACCATCTAGGTCTCAGTGACCTGCCTCCATGAGATGATGGTTTGCAGAAGACTCACTCAGGCCATTTAAATATCCATACCCCTGATATGCCTTCACAGGATTTGCAGATCACCAAGTAATTCTTAAATATTAATTGATATGCATCCAATAACAACATTCTTTTATGGGCCAGAAATTTATTTCAGTGGTAGCCACAACTTCCTTGTATAATGTTTGAAGCAAAAGATATTACAGTGGCTGATAGCAAATACAGAAAAAGCCAGAAAACTCCTCTTCTCATCTGCTGATCTCCTTCTCATTTTCTGAATGTTTGTTTATATATTGTTTTGTATTCCAGGCTCTGTCCCCAGACTAGGTTGGCGTTCCGTTAGCACCTTATGGTTTCCTTTGTGGCATTTATTACTTTTATGATGATTTACTGAATGCCTGTCTTCCCTGTTAGACCCGTAATACCCATGAGAATTGATTGCATTGCTCTTACAGATCCCCAGAAACGGGAAAGGTGTTACGTATTATAGTCACTATTTACTGAATAATGAATGAACTCTGCAGGACTTTGACACCAAGTCCTCACTATTTATTCAATTCAGTTCAGTTCAGTCACTCAGTCGTGTCCAACTTTGCAACCCCATGAATCGCAGCACACCAGGCCTCCCTGTCCATCACCAACTCCCAGAGTTTACTCAAACTCATGCCCATCGAGTCGGTGATGCCATCCAACCGTCTCATCCTCTGTTGTCCCCTTCTCCTCCTGCCCCCAATCCCTCCCAGCATCAGGGTCTTTTCCAATGAGTCAACTTTTCGCATGAGGTGGCCAAAGTACTGGAGTTTCAGCTTCAAGGAGGGGGCCTTTTCTTATTGAAGTTGATTTACAATGTTGTGTTCATTTCTGATACATAGCAAAGTGATTCAGGTATACATATATATAAACACATTCTTTTTTAAAAATTCTTTTCCTTTATGATTTATCATAGGATACTGAAGATAGTTCTCTGTGCTATACAGTAGGTCCTTGTTGGTTAATCCATTTTCAATATAGCAGTGTGTACATGTCCATCCCAAACTCCCTAACTAGCCCTTTCCCCCATCCTTCCCCTTGACAACCATAAGCTAGTCCTCGAAGTCTGGTTGTTTTATAAGTTCATTTGTATTGTTTTTTTTTAGATTCCACGTATAAGGGATGTCATATGATATTTCTCCTTCTCTGACTTACTTCACTCAGTATGACACTCTCTAGGTCCATCCATGTTGCTGCAAATGGCATTATTTCATTGTCTTTTATGGCTGAGTAGTATTGCATTGTGTGTATGTGTATATGTGTGTGTGTATCACTTCTTTATCCATTCATCTGTTGATGGACATTTAGGTCCCCAAAAGGAGGGGGACTCTTAACCATTATTAGAATATGTGGGAAAGGCAGTTTAAAAAGAAATAAAGTCATCCTTGCATCCATCAAGTTCTTCAGCTTTACCAGTTTGCAAAACACTTTCCAGTGTGTCTTGTTTTTCTATTTCCTTTTCGAGGGAGAAGGTTACATTTTTTATTGTCTTAACAAACCTTGTTCTATTTTAAAGAAAATTCTTGAGAGCTTGTAAATGCAGATGCACACAATTAACACTGTACTTTATAAGTATTCATTGTTATCTGTTAATCTTTGAGATAGTAAAACCAAAATAAACGAGTGAACCAAAACTCTGTCACAAAAGAACAGATTGAATCTTATGAAGGATATTTGATGGGCGCTCAAAGAAATCAGAAAACTGCCTTGTTACTACCATGGTATATTTTGTTAATAACTGATGTCCTTAACACAGAATGTTTGCATTAGTCTAGAGTGTAGAACATTGGACTTTCAAGGGCCAGTTTTAAAGATTTCTTAATCCTGGATCAATCACAAAGTGAACTTTAAAAAATTGATTTCATTACCTCAGGTGAATTATACATCTGTTGACTTAAACATTAAAAAATCCTCACAAGACTATTTTTTTTCTCTTCCTATTTCTTGAAGTTCATTCTCTCTTAGCCCGTGAGTTAAGGAAACCTTCATTCCATGTACTGTAATCTGAGCATAACTTAATTTTCCGCAAACTGGGGTCCACAGACTAGTAGGAAATGACTTGCCTTTTATTGGGGTTCTGTGAATTCCCTCTGAAATGTGTAAAGGGATGAAACCATGCACTGAATCATGCAGATGAACATTTTTAAATGAAATATGGCCACACAGTGTCCATATCTGGAGGTTTTTAAATGTATTGCAAGTTCTCTCACACGCCTCCCTTAAAAAGAAGATTCTAATTTTCCTTCCTTTGGATGCAGGAAGGACTTAGTGACTTGCTTCTGACAAGCAGAATGAGGTAAGGTGGTCTTACCTGACTCCCAAAGCTAGGTTGGGAAGGGCAGTATGGCTTCCACCTGGCGTCTGTCTTGGGGCATGCACCTGGGAAAACAGTGAGGCGCCATTTAAGAAATACAGCTTTCCCGAGTGGGACCTAATAACAGTTAAAAGGTTTTGCACAGCAAAAGTGAAACAGAGTGAAAAGAAAACCCTCAGAATGAGAGAAAACGATAGCAAATGAAACAACTGACAAAGGATTCATTTTCAAAATATACAAGCAATTCATACAACTCAATACAAGAAAAACAAATAACCCAATCAAGAGTGGGCAAAAGACCTAAATAGACATTTCTCCAAAGAGGACATACAGATGTCTAATAAACACATGAAAAGATGCTCAACATTGTTCATTATTAGAGAATTGCATATCAAAACTACAATGAGATATCACTCACACCAGTCAAAATGGCCATCATCAAAAAATCCACAAACAACAAGTGCTGGAGAGGGTGTGGAGAAAAGGGAACCCTCCTGCACTGCTGGTGGGAATGAAAATTGATACAGCCACTGTGGAAGACAGTATGGATATTCCTTAAAAAACTAGGAATAAAAACACCATATGACCCAGCAATACCACTTCTAGGCATACACCCTGAGGAAGTCAAAACTGAAAAAGATGCATGTACCCCAGTATTCATTGCAGCACTACTTACAATAGCTAGAATACAATACCTGGAAGCAACCTAGATGTCCATCCATTCATATCCATTTATGAATGGATAAAGAAACAGTGGTACATATGCAATGGAATATTACTCAGCCCTAAAAAGTAACACATCTGAGTCAGTTCTAATGAGGTGGATGAACCTAGAGCCTATTATACTGAGTGAGGTAAGTCAGAAAGAGAAAAACAAATATCAAATATTAATGCATATATATGGAATCTAGAAAGATGGTACTGATGAACGTAATTGTGGGGCAGCAGTGGAGATGCAGATGTGAAGAACAGACTTTACAGACAAGGACGGAGTGGGGGGAGGAAGGAAAGGGTGAGAGGAATGGAGAGAGTAGCATGGACGCAGATACACTACCATGTGTAAAGTAGATGGCCAGTGGGAATTTGCCGTATGACTCGGGGAGCTGAACCTGGGGCTTCATAGCAACCTAGAGGAGTAGGAGGTGGGAGGGAGGTTTAAGAGGGAGGGGACATACATACACCTGTGGCTAATTCACGGTGATGTAGGGCAGAAATCAAGCCAGTATTGTAAAGCAGTTATCCTTCAATTAAAAATAAGTTTAAAAAAAGAAAAAAGAAATGTGACTTTCCTAATCCATTGTACCCCAGAAATCCAGTGAAGATATTTCAGAGGCTGGTAGAGGAGCCCCAGCTATTTGTCTTCCCAGGCCAGCTACTGGGTATGCACGTGATTAAGTCTTCCAACTTCAGCCACCATCTAACTACAACCTCACGAAATACCCACTAAGTCAGGACTACACAGCTGAGCCCCTGCTGAGTTCCTGACCTAAAGAAGCCATGAGAGGGAAATGATGATTGCTGTTGTGAGCCAGTGAGTTTTGTGGTGTTTGTTACCAAGCAAAAGATAACTACTCGGTGTCTTTCTTTGCAGGTGGGTTTGTGATACAAGGGAAACATGCATATATTAGAGAGAAGGAGAGCATAGAGGCAGACGTAATAGATGCACGTCAAGTGAAGGGCGAAGTAGTGCACATGGAAGGAAGCGACAGGGAAATTGCTCATCACCCCCGATTTGATGTTTGAGGCGGGTTGAACTCAAAGGAGTCTTTGTTAGGTCAATATCAGACTTGTGTTGCAAGCAGTTACTGGGCTTGCAGACAGAACAAGCTCAGCAATTCCATTTAACAAACGTAATCAATTTTAACTGCATTGGCTTGGCTTGGCTTTTGTTTATTCCTCTGATTCTATTTGACTTTACATCTGCTCACGTCTAGCTTTATATGTATACATTTTAGTAGTATTATAATAAAGTCATTGAAAATACCAGAGAACCACAATGTTTCTTTCAAAGGAATTTTAAATTTGAGAATAAATGAGGGAGGAGTGTCAGGAAGGCATGTGACACACTTTCATCTCATTAACTGTTGCCAAATGAAGTAGTGCCTACTACTGTATACCCTGTAACATTCTTCACAATTGTCCATACGTGTAACAGTTCAACTGGAAGGTTAGTGTATCTGCCTGTAAGTCTCCCAGTTTAAGTCATGTTTCAAATGCCTCTTAGTTATGATGATGTTTTTAGTCCTAGTTTCTTAGTATGCATTACCTGACTTTTTTGATCAGTGATCACTCTTCCTATTTGTCCATTTCAGCTTGAAAACTACCACCTGTCTTTGTAGTGTCCTTGAGCTCCCCAACTTAAATTTTTGAGTAGGGAACTTAAATGATATTCTAACCCAGACCACAGTGAATGAGTTCACTTAGCAACTCAGCTTTGTAATTTTTCTAAATTCTTTTGACTGTTCTTACATTGTTTTCCATATTTCAGTAAAGCTAAGTTGTCATAATGGAAGATGTTCCATTATTTATGAGTCAACATAACAAAGACTGGCAGTTAAACTATGACACAGCACTTTATCAATAAAACTTGTTTTGTATTGATTTGAACGTGCTCTATTTAATAAACAGAGCTCGTTAGACATATATTTTTATCGGACATTACTGTTGTGCATGTATAAAATGGAAAGCGTAAACAAAACAAAAATGGGAGGAGAGGAGATCTTTCCTAGAACTTCCCATTCAGAGTCTGGCTCTTCTGAATCACTTTGCAGATGAACATCCTTAGGGATATTCTGTGATGTCATCCTCCATGTCAATGAGAACATTGATGATGTAGCATTTCCAAAAAGAATGTTTCATTATTGGTTCTGGAATTTTCTTCTAAGCTACTCTTATCCTTTCTAGACGTTTTGATATGTATGTGCAAGTAAAATCAAGGCCTCACATTGAAGTGTTTTAAAATGTACATGAGAGAGTCAATGGAGTATGATATTATTATGTTTCCTGTAAACTATGTTAAAATAATCAGCTATCCACAAATTTAAGTATTTTGCAGTGTTTTAGTTATACTCAGGCATCTAGGTCTGATATCAAGTCGTTAGTCTGCAATGAATCATTACTATACATTTACATTGCTTTACTTCATTATCTCCATTTTTTGGGAATACTTAAAGATACATCAGTTACCGGTTTAAATTCTTTGCATGTGTTAACTCATTAAACCCAAGGAAGTGGCATAATGTCCATTTTATCAACGAAGAAACTAAGATTTAGAGAATTTAAATAATTCGTTCAAAGTCACATTGCTTCTTCAATGGCAAAGCCAGAGTTAGACTTTAATCTCAGTGACAGCAAATTGCATTCTACTAACTGCTTTGTGATATTACATCCACATAAACACACAGCTGCAGTATGAGAATTGTTAACTAATATTAATGATCCTTATTATGTGCTATGTAAACAGTTTCAACTTCACTGAGCCTTCCCTCTACTTGCACATGAGTATATAAAGTACCCTAAATGTGGATTTTTATTGTCTACTTTCTTTCCGAGGTCAAATATTAACAGTAACCCTTCAGGGACTGATCTAGTGGTAATGAACCAACATTTCTTAGAGCCTGGCAATGCATCACTCTGTGGCCATCTTGCTTTAAAGATTTCTGAGGGAATTAGCTATAAAATGAACATACTACTGGTCAGTCACTCTTTACATGGATATAGGTCCATGCATACCTATTTTGCCACTGATCAGAAAATGTCATCTTGACAATCATTCTCTAGGAAATTAATGTTGCATGCACCACATGTTTATGACCCACGATATGAAAGGAAAGAGTATGTGCAATTGCTTTATGATGTACCTAAAGCAAAATACTATTATTAGGCGCTGCTCAGTGGAGCCATGCTTAGGTAATTACCTTGCTTTTAAAAAGAAAAAATAATCACAGAGGAACTCTGACCTCATTTTATAATTGGGGAGTCAGTGACAGCAATAGTTAGCCTTGCAAGTAACAAATACAGGAATGACTTAGAAAATAAAGTGAAGCAGCTTTTGTAATGTTAGGTCATGGAGTTAGGAACTTTTATTTAAACATTCCTCCTTTGAGGTACCTTGAGACAGCATCTTTAACAGTTCTGTCCAGGTGTTTGGAAACAAAAAGAGAATCTTTGTCTGTCTAGAGTTTGTGAGCCATGCTTTATTGAGAAAAGGTCAGCTTCATGTGGAAAGGTCTGTGAAACCCTGTGAACCAATGCTGAGCCAAACGAGATGCATTGTGAAAGAAGGTAACTGTGCTTTCTCTCATGTTCTTAAGTCTCAGCATCTGGCACCACCATCCTCCCCACTACCTAAAGTCAGAATCATCATTGACTGGCCTCACTTATCTGGTCCTTGTATTTAATAAATTTCTGAGTCCTCTTATTTTCCTTCCTCAATAACTCCCTACTCAGCCTACTTCTGTCCTAACTGCCATCACTTCCAGTCACCACCATGGCCTGCCTGGACAGCTGCATCGACCTCTATAATTTAACTGAGATTTTCTGCTTGTGGTCCTGCTGTTTATGAAGCTGATCATGTGACTTTTTGGCTTAAACTCTTCAATGGTTTCCTGTGGCTCTTGAGATAAGGCCCCAAGTCCACCGTGTAGCTCACAGGCCCCTCATGCTGAGACTCCTGTTGATTTCCAAAGTTCTGTCTCTCTTCTTCCCATGGAGGGCATTGAAAGAAGGTAAAATATCCTTTCCTTTCCACAGTTAGATTTTACACCCTCTTAAGATGACTTCCTGTATGACCAGGCTTGTTTCATACCTCCTGCTTTGTGTTCTCTTCCTTCTTTTTGACGATCCTATCCCTTAGTTAGCTCTGTTATAACTACCTGCTTGCTTACCTTCTCTACCAACCATAAATTCATTGAAAGCAGAATCTGGAAACTGTCTCTTGTTCAAAAGTCAGGGCAGTTGTTACCATATTGCATACAACACTGGTACAAAGGATGACTTGAAGCAGTACACAGATGTTCTCATTTAAGCTTTTAAAAACTATCCTACTTTTTTTTTACATTTATATGCTCTTTATAACAAGTAGTTTGTTTTATTATAAACCTCAGATGCACAGGATTAAATTAACTATAATCTTTATTCTAGGACACAATAATCAGTGGTCTTTTCATAACCCATTTGTATTTATTTTGTTTGTTATTTTATACCTTAATAAACATCTCCAAATTCACTATGCAAAACAGAAGCTAAGATCATCACAAAAGGCAACATCTAGCATTATGATACATGGGTTCTTTTCTTCTGCATCCTTGTACCTGACTCTACATACAGTGATCAGTGTTCTCTCACTTCCTATTTAAATAGCTCACTTTCCTGTATATTTCTAAACTTTATTTTTTTTAATATTGTGGAACATATTTAATAATTCAATTTTTAAATATATTCTACTTTTTAAATAAAGTGCATATAATTGCATATCAAAACAGAATAAAAGTATATTTTCTTTTCTTATTGAGATATAATTGATATTTAACACTATTAGTTTAGGTATACAGCATAATGATTCAATACTTGTATGTATTGTTAAATAATCACTGGATAAGTGTAGTTAACATCCATCACTAAACATAGTTGCAAAAATATTTGTGTGATAAGGGTTTTAAAAATCTACTCTCTAGCAATTTTCAGATTTGTAATATAATATTGTTAACTATAATCACCCTGCTATATATCCCAAACCTCATTTTCTTATGTTACTTGTTTTTAATTTTATAAAAAGCATATCACACTTTGGCAATATGTGGAGCTTTCTTCATTTAATATCATGTTGTTGAGAGTCATCTTATTGTTGTATGCTGTTGTAGTTCACTTAGTTTGACTGCTATTTTCCACTGATGACTGTATCATAGTTTAAGCATCCACTCACCCATCAGTGGTCACTTGAGTAGTCACCACACTTTTGCCACTGTGTACAGCAGTGCTCTGAACCTTTGAGTACTTGCCTCCTGTTGGACATGGACAAACATTTCGCTGTAGAACACATATCATAGAGTATGTGAATCCATAACTTTTAGAGAGAATACCAAGCTAGAATTTAATGAAATAGCACCCACCAACTTACCCTCTGACCAGTAATGTAAATGAAATCCTATGGATTCACATCCTCTCTATTTCTTGATACTGTCAGTCTTCTTCATTTTGGCCACTCAGATATCAAGAAAATGGTGTCTCGTGTGATCTTCATTTATATTTCCCTGATGAGTAATGATATTGAATATTTCTTCATACATCTATTGTATGTATGTGTTTTCTCTTCTGTGAGATGTTTACTCCTATTTTCTATCCATTTTTATCTTGGATTGTTTGTGTTACTGGTATGTAGACAATTTTACATATTTTGATAGCAATTCTTGGAAGACTGTGTACTTACCGTAAAATATCTTTTTGAAGTTGGTAACTTACCTCTGTAACATCCTTAAGTTATCCTAATGAATAAAAAGCTCTTAAGATAACATACATATGACATTGAATAGTACCAAAGTAGATTTCTGGATAACATGGCAAGGAGTGAAATTACCCAGTTTCGTAACTCATGAAGTGAATTGTGGTATACGCTTTGCTCTGTATTTGTGCTGCTTTTGCACATATCCATAAGGTATTAGGCACATCATAGGCATTCAGCCAGAATTTGCTGGAAAAGGGCACAATAATAACATTCACCCTCCAGGTTGATTAAACAGATGGCTTGCTTTTGAAAGAAGAAAAAAGTTTAAAGAAACTAAAGAACAGGACTGATTTCCATGGTGTTTTTGGCAGACTAGTACATGTAGTTAGATAGGTTAAGTTTCCTCTTTTCCAAGACAGTATTTTGGGGACACACTTGTATAGGTGTTTTGTACTGATTCATTTATAGGAGACTTTTGCATATACTGTGAAACTTCTCTTTGGAGCTTATGAAAGGGAAGAAATAAGAAAGAAACACTGATCCTCTTACAAGTCATCCACGACCTCAAATCCCCCACAAGTGGACCTACCTATATATCTTTATTCTTCCTTAGCTCCCACTCAGGCATAAAGCAGGATGTATCAATATGTACACTTATGATTTGTGGTGATTTCTCATCTTCTTTTTTAACCTACAATACGGTGTCAACCAATCTCTCTAGTCTCTTCCTATGACTACCATCCACCCTTTACTCAGTGTTCCTACCTCCCATGAGGGCCAAGGCAAAGGCAGGATCACATTGATTCTGAGAGATGGGGCAAGGATGTCTGTTTTATACTTATATAGCTTTGCAATATGAAAGTTAAGTAGCATGTTTTTATTTTTAAAGAATGTTATGTTTTACAATACAGAAAACTGCATCTCACGTATATGTAGTATAAGAAATACTATTACTTGTACCCTGGCTATGCATTGCCCAGCTTAAGTATCTGAACTCAACCAATCTACTGCAACTCCCTGTATCAGCCCCTCGCCCCTCATTTATTTATTTGTGCAAGAGCATCTATTTAAATGAGTATTACACATCAAGCACTGTTCTGGGCACTACAAAACAGTAAAATAAAAAAAGATAAAAAGTTCTGACTCACGGAGCTTACATTTTATAAAAGAAAACTGCTATTTTGAATTTGGGTTTTATTAGATAGATACAGATCTCTCCAAGCGGTATGTTAGTTTATTATCATGCATCCAATTTTCTTCTAAGCCTTGCTTTTTAAACTTCATGTATTTATGCATGAGATCCTACTTTGTTCGTTCTCAATATTTCTGTACTTCTGTTTTGTAAGTACCTCACAGCATATCTATTTTTAGATATATTTTTATGCTACAAAATCCTGTTTGTAGATCAGGATTATCTTTAGATTCTTGCTATTACAAACAGTTCTGTTATGAAATGGTACCCACACATATCTTTGTGTCTGGATTCTTTTGCTTAACATGATGTTTGTGAGACTCATTTCTGTTGTTCGAAGCAGTAATTCAGTACTACTTATCGTTGCATGGTTTATTTGGATATGTTTACACCTAATTTGCTTATACTTATTTATTTGAACAATTTGAATTATCTCTAGTATTTGTTTAACATCATATTTATGTATATGTCTTTTGAAGCATATGTTTGAGTTGGGTATTGCTGGCTCATAAGATACTTGTAAGTCTAATTATAGTAGATACAGTCACATAATTATCCAAAGGGAAAATACAGTTTGCTTTACCACAGCTATTCTGCTATGTTTCACATTGTGCTTTTAATTTCTATTTGTTTGATGAGTAATGAAAGTGAGCACTTCCATAACAGTTCATTTGTTGTTTAATATCATATTTTATAGAGTACCAGTTCAGCACTTTCACCTATTTTATTCTCTTGAATTGTCTGGCTATTTTTGTTGATTTGAAAAACTATATACAAGAGTATTCCTGAAGGATAGGAATAAAGGATAAGACCAATTGTATGTCATTAAATAGAAGAGGTAATATAGGCACATTTGTCTTATTCTCGCTCAGTGTGAGGTAAAATTCAGTATTTCAATTAAATATATTATTGTAAGTTTTGACGAATGATTTATTGGAATAATGAAGTTTCTTTTCGTTACTGGTTTGCTATAGTTTATCATGAAAGTATATAAACTTTAAGTGCTTTTCATGAAGCTATTGAGTTAATTATGTGCATTTTCTCCTTCATGCTATGATATGTTGATTTGTATTGATTAATTTTTGAATGTTAACCCAAGCATGCATTCCTAGAATAAATTCAGCATTTTTGTAGTGTAGCATCCTTTTTGAATGTTGCTGAATTCAGTATTCTGATACTTTGCTTAGAATTTTTAAAATCTGCTTTCAGGTAAAAGGTTGGCCTATGGGTTTACTTTCTTGGAACATAATTGTCAGCTTTTGGTATTAAAGGGTATGCTAGCCACAAAATCATTTTGGGGAAATAACACCTCTTCATTCTTGTGATCTATCTCCCCCTACCCTAATTCTCTGTTCACCTGTGTCTAACTTCTATTAATCCCGTTGATTGGGTTCTTAATTTTAGTTGTTACACTTTTTCCATTCTCCAGTTACCACTTGATCCCATTGTTTTTACCATTGTATTTCATTAATTAATATTTTTACCTATTCATCCTGATTATTTTAATATCCATGTCTGAATATCTGGATATCCTGTATGAGTCTATTTTTAATACTTATTATTTGCCCTTGGTTATTAGTCATCTCATCTTTTTGTGTGTATTGATCATTTTTTGTGCTGAGCATTGACTTTGAAAAACTGTGGAAATAGTCTGAACTGTTCCTTTCATATCAGCAAATTTCTTAATGAGAAACATAATTCAGATTTCAAGGTCCTTTCCTTGGATTTTCACTCTCTCTCCAATCCTAGAGTTGAAAATTCCTACTGTATTGATATTGTCTTGTCAATGTTTTCAAGATTTTTTAAAAAATAGTGAGTTTGTCTAGTTACTCCTAGAGAGAGAATTTTCCTAAAATTTGTTAGTATGCTATTGCCAGAAGGAGCACTGATTATGTTACTGGATTTTAATTTGTGTTTTCTTTATTTCAAAAGAGTTGAACATTTTTTAAGAAGCTTATCAGCCAGTAGGTGTTTTCATTTATGCATGTTGCTATTTATTCATTTTTTATGGATCTGTAGAAATTATATTATATAGATTTTTTATTCTTGTTCTATTTCAAATTCTTTCTCTCTAGTTACAGTTCTTTTTATGCTTAATTTGCTTTGATGAACTTCAGTATTTTTAAGGTAATCATATTCACCAATCTTTTCTTTTTTGAGCCTTTTATCTTATTTAGAAACTCTTTCCCTATATCAGTATTATAAAGATATTCTTCTATATTTTTCTCTAATAATTAAAAATTTTTTCTTTTAACTTTTGTCTTAATCCATGTGCATTTCATGTCTGTGTGTGGAGTTAAGTAAAGATCCAATTTCATTTACTTCCATATGAATAAATATATGTCTGTCATATATGTTTTTCATGTGTTATAAACATACCATTTTATATATATATATATATATTTTTTTTTTTTTTTTACCATTTTATATTTTATAGCATACCTTTTATTTTTTAATATTTACTATTTATTTGACTGGGCCAGGTCTTAGTTGGGGCACTCAGGATCTTTAATTGCAACATGTGAGATTTAGTTCCCTGACCAGGCATGGAACCCAGGCCACCCCTGCATTGGAAATAGAGCCACTAGACAACAAGGGAAGTCCCTATAATATACCTTTTAATGTAACACTGCATAAATATGCCACAGTATGTTTATCCACTCATCTATTGATGGGCATTTAAATTGTTTCCAGTTGTTGCCTGTTACAAATAAGGCAGTTGTAATATTCTTGTCTAGATTTTTTTGTGGACCTAAGTCATAATTTCTCTTAGGTAAATGCCTAGGAATGAAATTGCTGAGTCATAGAGTGTTTAACGTTTTAAAAAAAGCTGCCAAAGTGTTTTCCCAAAAAGAGGTACCATTTACACAACTGTCTGCAATGTATAAGAGTTCCAGTTGCTCCATATCCTCACCAATACTTGAAATTGTTAGAAATTTTAACTTTAGAAAATTTAACTTTAACATTTCATTGCTGTCCAGTGGTGTCTCATTTGTCTTAACGTGCATTCCCTGAAGGCTAATGTGATGTTAAGAATTTTGTCATGTATTTATTTGCAATATATCTTCTTTTAGAAAGTACCTTTTCAAGTCTTTATTATGTTTTTTGATTGAATTGCCATCTTATTACTGAGTTTAAAAGGACTGACTCTATTCTGGATTATATATTTTGGATATAAGGCCTCTGTCAGAGGAATGTGTTGATAATATTTTCCTCTAATATGTAGCCTGCCTTTTCATTTTCCTAATGGTGTCCTTTGAAGAGCAAAAAATTTTAATTTCAATAATGCCTAGTATATCACTTTTTGATTTACATTTAGCCTAAGAGATCTTTTCCTACTCCAAAGTGACAAAAATTTTATCCTGTATTTTACTCTAAAAATACTGTAGTTTTGGCTTACCTTTAGGCTTTAGGATCTATAAATTCTGAAAAAAAAAATATATATATATATATAAATTCTGGTTTATGACATGAGGTAGACGTAATTTATTTTTTAATATGACTGTCCAGTGTTCCCACCATATTTAATGAAAGCAATTTTACTTTTCCATATAATTACCTTGGAACTTTTCCCAAAATTCAGTTTACCATAGGTGTGTTAGTTTTTTTCTAGATTGTGTTCTGGTCCATTGATCTATATGTCAGTACTTTTGTTAGTATTGTATTGTTGTGATTATTGGAGCATTATAGTAGGCTTAAAATCAGATAGTGTAACTCTTGCAACTTTATTCCTTTTTAAAATCATTGACTAGGATGTCATTAAATCATAAACAAGTGTGACAGCATTGACATCTTAATGATGCTGAATCTACCAATCCATGAGCATGATATAGCTCACCAGCTCTCTTTAAATTTCTCTCAGCAGTGTGTAATAGTTTTCAGTGTAGAGATCCTGCACATCTTTCATGAGGTTTATCCTAGATATTACAGTTATTTTTAATACAATCACTTAACCTTTTTATTTGTAAGATTCCTGTGGCTCAGAGGTTAAAGCATCTGCCTGCAATGCGGGAGACCTGGGTTCAGTCCCTGGATTGGGAAGATCCCCTGGAGAAGGAAATGGCAACCCACTCCAGTATTCTTGCCTAGAGAATCCCATGGATGGAGAAGCCTGGTGGGCTACAGTCCACGGGGTCACAAAGAGTCGGACACGACTGAGCGACTTAACTAACTAACTAACTAACTAACCTTTTTATAATAACTTCTAAATTATTTTATAAGAGTTTTAGATTTATAGAAAAATTATAAAACTAGCACAAAGAGTTCCCATAAACCCCACACCCAGTTTGCCCTATTATTAGCTTCTTATTTTATTTTATTTTTTTTAGCTTCTTATTTTAATATGGTACATTTGTCACAATTAGTAAATCAAGACTGATGCATTATTGTTAACTACAATTTTTGCTTCACTCTGGTTTCCTTAGTTTTGAACTAGTGTCTATTTTCTGTCACAGGATCTCATCCAGGTGCTAATATTATATTTAGTTGTCATGTCTCCTTGGACTTCTCTTGGAAATTTACTCTTTACTGTGTTCATAACATTATGTTTTCTTTCTTCAAAATGGTTGATGTATTAGATATTCATATGTCAAAAAGTAGAGTACATGTATCCTTTCAGACCATGTTTTTCTCTGGGTATATTTCTAGGAGTGGAATTGCAGGTCATATGGTAGCTCTGTTTTTAGTTTTTAAAGGAACTTCCATACTGTTATCCATAGTGGCTGTACCAATTTATATTCCCACCAGTAGCGCAGAAGGGTTCCCTTCTCTCCACACCCTCTCCAGCATTTATTGTTTGTGAATTTTTTTGATGATAGCCATTTTGACTGATATGACATGATTATCTCATTGTAGTTTTGATTTTCATTTCTGTAGTAATCATCAATGCTGAGCATCTTTTCATGTGCCTTTTGGCCATCTTCTTTGGAGAAATGTAGGTCTTCTGCCCATTTTTTGATTGGCTGGTTTTGATGATATTGTTTCATGAGCTGTTTATAAATTTTGGAGACTAATCCCTTGTTGATCACATCATTTGCAAATATTTTCTCCCAATCTGTGGATTGTATTTTTGTTCTGTTTATTGTTTCCTTTGCTGTGCAAACACTTTTAAATTTCAGTAGGTTCCATTTGTTTATTTTTGTTTTTATTTCCTTTATTCTGAAAGACAGGCTGAAAAAGATATTGCTACAGTTTATTGACAGAGAGCATTCTGCCTATGTTTTCCTCTAGGAGATTTATAACGTCCAGTCTCACATTTAGGTCTTTAAACAATTTTGAGCTTATTTTTGTGTGTGGTGTTAAGGAATGATCTAATTTCATATTTTTACATGTATCTGCCCAGTTTTGCCACACCATTTGTTGAAGAGATTGTCTTTCCAACATTGTGCAGATCTTGCCTCCATGTCATAGATTAATTAGCCCTAGGTGTGGGGATCCATTTTTAGACTTTCTATCCTGTTCCCTTGATCTGTATTTCCATTTTTTTGTGCCAGTACCATACTGATTGATGACTATAGCTTTATGGTATCGGCTGAAGTCAGGGAGCCTGAATCCTCCAACTCTAGTTTTCTTTCTCAAAATTGTTCTCAGTATTTGGAGTCTTTTGTGTCTCCATACAGATTTTAAGACTTTTTTTGGTCTAGTTCTCTGAAAAATACCATTGGTAATTTGATAGGGATTGCATTGAATCTGTAGATTGCCTTGCATAGTATGTAATTGTAATACATACTATCTTTTGTAATATGGTACCTGATCTCACCTAGGTACCATATTATATTTAGTTGTCATGTCTTGTTAGACTCCTCTTGGGAATTAACTTTTTAACTATGTTCATAATATTATGTTTCCTTTCTTCAAAATGGTAGATATGTCACAGAGTGGAGTTGAATGCCTACCTCACACCATGTACTCAAAATGTATCAGTGACATAAACATAAAAGCTAAAGTTACAAAATTTATAGAAGATGACATAGGACTAAATCTCCATGAATTTTAATTTGAAACTTGGACTTGCATATGACTGAGCAACGAGAGAAATAGTAGAGAAACTGGACTTTCATAAAATAAAAGCTTTTGTTCATCAAAAGACATTATCGAGAAAGAGAAAAAAACAACCTACAGAATGGGATTAAGTAATTGCAAATCATGCATTTCATAGGGGTCTATAAAGAACTCTTAAGCTCAACAACAAAAAGATTTTTTAAAACTTATTTAAAAGTAAGCAACGGATTTGTACAGACCTTTATCCAAAGAAGTAAAAATGGCCAACAGGCACATAAAAGGATGCTCCACATTGTTAGTCATGAGGGAAAACAAAATTCACAGTGAGTCATTACTTCACACCCACTGTGATGTCTGTAATGAAATATATAAAAAATAACAAGTGTCAGAAAAATATGGAGAAATTGAAACCCTCATACATTGCTGGTAGGAACATAAAGAGGTTTAGCCAGTTTGGAAAACAGTTTGACAGTTCCTTAAAAAATTAAACATAGAATTACTTTATGACCCAGTAGTCCCACCCCAAGGTGTATACACAAAAGAACTGAAAAAATACTCAAACAAGTACATGTACACAGAAGTTCATAGCAGCACTGTACACAATAGCCGAAAGGTGGAAAGAACCCAAATGTCCATTAGCAGAAATGGACAAACCCAGTGTGATATATATATATATATGTATGTACAACGGAATGTTATTCGGCCTTTAAAAAGAGGCAAGTACAACACAGTTGAACTTTGAAAACATGGTGCTAACTGAAAAAGGCCAGGCACAAAAGGTCACACATTGTATGACTCCGTTCGTATGAAGAATTCAAAGAGACAGAACCTACATTGGTGGCTGTCAGAGGCAGAGTTTGGAAAAGTAGGAGGCAACTACTTGGCACGTACAAGTTTTCCTTTTGGGTGATAAGAATGCTTTAGAACTAGACAGAAGTGGTGGTTGCACAACATGGTGAGTGTACTAAATGCCTCTGAATTTTTCACTTTTAAATGAATAATTTTATGTGTGAATTTCACCTCCGTAACAAAAAAGGGGAGACTTAAAAAGTGAAAGGGATATTTATCCATCACTGCTCTATCTCCAGCTACTTTGAGAGAACCAAGCATGCAATAGGTACCAAATAAATGTCATTGAGTAAATGAAAAACTGTACTTGTCTTTTAAGCACAGCAGTTGTCTGTCATAGCTGGGCTGGAAAAGTGTCTAAGTTTACTTTCAAAAAGAGTTTCTGAGCTACAGTCATGGCTATAGTAGAAATACACAAGCCAGTTTCCCCAAAGAACAGAAGATGGACCCAGGTTTTGGAAGACAACATTCTCCACCATCTGTCATCTTTACTTTTGGTAGAGAGCTGAAATTGCTGACTGTGTCTCACGAAGACCCCTGATACTCCTTTGCCTCCCACCTAGCACACTTTATTTACCATATTTACAAGAGTAGACTTTATTCACCATATTTACCTGACTATTTACCATACAAACTCTATGTGCAGCAAAGCTCAGCTGTTTGTAAACCACTGTGAGTGGTGCAGATTAACTTTGCCAAGAACCTCATGAATAGTATGAAAATCCATAGAAATAAGTATAGTAGGAACTGTAATTACCTTCCATTCTTTGTTTTGTTCAGCATTTATTATGTATCAGGCACTCTAAATTGTACTTTTAATACATCATGTAACTGAATTTTCACCCTAGTGGTCCTATATTTAGAGAAAGAAGCTGAGGCTTATAGAAGCCATGTAAGAAGAGGCAGAGCAAACATTTGAACTTGGACGTTTAAACAATGAATGTTGGCTTCATTCTGTTTTTTGCCAGTGTGCTTCTTCACAGAGTAGAGTTGATAGTAACTAGTGGCCCCACTGCTCTTATACTGTCGGTTCTTTGACCAGAGCGAAAAAGACTTCAAGTTTAAACAAACCCCAGGAAGGTCTCTGATAGCATTAGCATGGGTCACATGCCACCCTCCTGGCCAGGTAACAGAATACTAAGATCAGATGTGTATTAGATTAGGCTGACCCTTGAACAATGCCAGGGAGGTTGGGGCTGGGGGTGCCAAACCTCTGTGTAGTCAATAATCTGCATAAAATCATATGGCCAGTGGCTAGTTGATAAAGAATCCGCCTGCCAAGCAGAAGACACAGGTTTGATCTGTGAATCAGGAATATCCCCTGAAGAGGAAATGGCAGCCTACTCCAGTATTCTTACCTGAAAAATCCCATGGACAGAGGAGCCTGGCAGGCCACAGTCCACGGGGTCGCACAAGAATCGGACACAACTTGGCAGCTAAACAACAGTTCCGTATCCAAGTGCCCACATCTACGGGTTGGTTGAGTCTGTACTACATAGATGTAGTGTGAGTGCGTGCTCAGTTGTGGCCAGCTCTTTAAGACTCATGAGCTGTAGCCCACCAGCCTCCTCTGTCCATGGGATTTTCCAGGCAAGAATACTGCAGTTAATTGCTATTTCCTCCTTCAGGGGATCTTCCCAACCCAGGGAGCAAGCCTGTGGCTCCTGAATTGGCAGTCAGATTCTTTACCACTGAACTACCTGGAAAGTCCACATAAATGTAGTAGTATAGTACATATTATTGAAAATATCTGCGTATAAGTGGACCAGTATTGTTTAGGGGTAAGCTGTACTGTAATTTCCCTAAAGAAGGTGAGAACTGTTTGGGGAATCCAAAACAAGAAAGCATGCTACCATCTCACTTCAATTTCAGGCCATAGTTTAAAAGACATCTGCCAAATAACACCATCTGTTAAAAACACAGTATGATAAGCATAGGAAAAAGGCACTCCATTTGTTGGTCAATAATGTAATGAAGAGGGCTCCATTCTATCACTAGATCCTATGATAGAATGAACCAAAACTTAGGATGCAGTGGTTCTAAGTCCCAGCTCAGTCACTTTCTCTCTCTCTGTAGCCTCAGGTAAACCCAGTTTGGGCCTTGATTTTCTACTTAAAGTTATAACAGTTGCCATAAATAGTTTTCAAAGGCCTTTTCAATGTAGGTAGCTATGATTTTCTTGGTCTAATCTCCCAATTTTGGAGAAAGATTCCAGGATAGCCATGTATGGGAAAGCCTTTTATTGCTCTTTTCAGTTCAAATACCTCTTTTCTAATCTTTGTTTGGCCTTGCAGTGCTGGTTTTGCTTATAGTACCATAAATTCTTTAGTTTTAAGGTCTGATTTTCACAGTGATCATGGGGAATGTGTGTATTCTGTGCAGTGTCCAGCTTCACCCAGCCAGAACTTCACAGAAGGAAGATGGAAGACAGCATCATTGTTCAGTACATTGAATCAGAATGATAGAATGAAAACACAACTTTTAGCTTCTTCTGGGTCAACATAACTTCAAAGTAGTAGAAATTTGGTAATTAGTTTCATTAGATGGGAGTTTATTAACCTTTTACAAACCATCCCCTTTGATAAACCTAAGTATCCCACATCAACCCGCAGAGTTTCTGAAACACAGCCTTGGTTGGTCAGGGGAGGTGGGGAGAGCCTCACCTCTTCCTCCCTCTCACCATTCAGAGTCCCTGAAGCGCAGAATCTAGACCCTACCTTCTGTAGATGACCACTTGGCGACATTTGTCAAGCTTTACTTTCCCTCAGTTGTATCATAAAAGTTATAAGTTGCTTTTTAATTTCCAGTTATTAAACTACAACATTGATTATGCTTTTATTAACCTCCTCATCCACTCCGTCATCCTACCCACAGAAGGGAGGTTCTGATATGCCTCCCTAGGAAGAAATGTCCTGCAGGTGAGGACTACAAGTAGACCACACTTACTAGTAATTTTCAATCATTGCAGCTCCACTTTTTCCTTGAAAAATAATCTTCACTTATTACAGCTCTACTTTTTCCTTGAAATGCTACTTTTGTCTAAATTCCTTAAGGTCACTTCTGAACCTCAGTTCCCTTCATAAATTTGTTATGAAAATTGGGGATTCATTTGTATAAAGGGCTTGGCACAGTGTCTAGAATATAATAAGTGTTAAATGAATATTAGATAAAGTCAATCAAAGCTGCTGGGTACAGTTGTACAGGATGTGCCCTACACGACTCCAGGGGTTGCAAATCAAACCACAAGGTAAAAGACGGTCCCTGGAATTGTGCTATGTGGAAAACAATAGATAAGTAGACAGAAATACATAGGCATATGGGTTACATTATATATATAATATTATGTGTGTGTGTGTGTGTGTGTGTTCCCAGTGATATCTGTGAATGGGCTGAGCAGAGGGTGTCTGATTTACCAAGACTCCTTCTCTACTCCTGGTGTACAGTATCTTCAGCAGAGCCAGGAAGTCCCAGGCAGCCAAGTATGCAGTCTCAGGCCAGCAGGATCAAATCCAAATGATCTCCCAAGCCAGCTCTTGAAAAGGAACAGCATCGGTGACCCAAAACGAAAGGGAGTATAGAACTGAAGCATTCAGGAAGAACCACGTGAGATCTTCAGCAAACTTCCCAGGCTTCCAAGGAAAGTTTATGTCATTTTAAATATCGGTTGTTTGGATTGGGATTACTGTGAGAGCAACACGCTGCCGTTATTGTGAAGACCAATGCCCAGAGGAGAGAAGCTCTATCTGTTTGTTTGGACTTGAAGTGGATGCCTGCCTTGCAGCCTGAAGGTTCTAAGTGTTTCTTAATCAGTGGATGCTGGATGCTTCAATTACTGCTGAAGACACGTGACCACAACAACAATAGGAAAAAATGGAACAACTTGAGGAAGCAGAGGCTAGAGAATGTTCAATTTGTCACAGGCTCCCTGACCATGTGTTTTATGGCATGAAACACTCAAGTCAGAATGTGACATTAAAGAAAATAAAGGGAATCTATGACCAAATAAATATCAGTGTGAAGGATTCTTATTGAGCTACCTAGTTAGAGGAGCTCGCATACCTCCAATTAGTGAGAAGTGTATTTCCCAGATGTGATACTCTATGCCCAGACTAACCACGTGTGAAATGATATCACTCACTTCCCTTTCCTACTCACCTAATTTGTTGCTACTCGGTGGTTGGCAAGATTGGCCTTTCTCAACAGGAAATACCTAAGCTGCTCAACTCCATTTCAAAGGACATGTATTGTTTACCTACTATGTGCTAGATAAACCAATGTGAATAGGACAAAAATAGAAGTAGATTCCCCACTTCAAGGAGCACACTGTCCAGTCAGAAAAGCAAGAAAAGGAAAAGATTGCAAAATGGGAACTATATACTCCAGTAGAGATGCTAATATAGTCCTGCCAGAGTGATGGGCAGCGAGAAAGAAAGAAAATAAAACACTAAATGTCCAACTTATACTAAATTTAAACTGAAGAACCTGATGACATCAAGAAATTTTGTATTAAAGCAGAGTCTTTAATCCAGGGCATCTCCGAGGGAGAGGCTCATCTGTTTGAAAAAAAAAAAATTTTTTTTACTTGCAAAATAGTTATTTACTGTATCTATAGAGTAAAATCACTTTGTTTCAGTCATTGCACACATGATTAATTAGTCAATGAATTAGAAAATCATGCTTTAGTGGAATCTCATTTATCTAATGAGCTCAACTTATTGGGAGACAGTGTGTCCAGATAATATCTTTTTAAAAATGTCTGCCTGCTCCCCAGCATTATTCTCTATAAGAGGATCCTTTTATCCTTCAGAAGTCATCACCAGTTTCAAATGAGAGTAAGCAAAAATGGTTGAATTTGAGCCTGAGTAAATGACAGGTTATCTTCCTGGTTCAATATGCCCTCCATGTTTTAAATAAAGATGCAGTTGAAAAGATAAGATTGGAAATTTAAAAATAAAGCTGCCAATGCCAGGTTTAGATATGGATCTGAAAACATAGCTCCTTCTGTACCACCACCCCCAGCTCCCACCACCCCACCCCACCCCACCCCCGCCCCAGGACACTCATTGGTTTAGCCTGTTTTGCAGACTGTGTCTTGTTCTCAACTACTGCTCCAAACAGTTCTAAGAATTCTGCGAATGATATACCCATATGCTCTCAGAACTTGCCACCTTTTGCCTGGACTGAGTAGCAGAACCTGGTTCCTTCCCTGTGAACTAAGTTTTGTACTTTGGATCTGAAGATGTCAAAGTGAGTCTTAGGAAATCAAACTATTAGCTGGCCACTTTAAATAAAAATGTTAACCTTTATCAAGTACCCACTGTCAAACCAGGTAGTTTTGCTCATTTAGTTCTCAAAGTATAGCCAGGTAGGAGTATCCTTTAGGCCCATTTTTCAGATAAAGCCACTAACTTGTACAAGTCAGATGGCCAAGAAATAGAGTAGGATTGAAAACCATGTCTGTTCACTTCTTGGAAACAATTAAGCAGGTGAAGACAACAGAATTGCGATCCTGGTATTTTTCATCCAAAACCTGATCCCTAAAGAAAATAAACACTTCAATTGTTTTGAGTCCCTTCGAGATGCTACTTAATATAAAATATTTGCTTAGAAAAAGACTCTTCTATTAAAAGATAACTAAGCCTCTCCACTACTATGTATAGGTTGTCCATTATATACAAGATCTTATGCTGGGAAAGAATGGGTACAGACTTCGGAGCTCCATGATTCATACTCTCAACTAAAATTGAAACAATCATAGGCCATTGACTAGCTGTCCACATATGTACATGACAAAAGTGGGGCAGATTCATTTATTTATTAATTCACCAAATATTAGTTATGACTGTTTCTGAATATCTGAGCCTGTATTTACTTACATGAAAAATAAGGACCAAAGTGTCCTTGCCTGCTTCCCTAGGCTGTTGTAAGGATTCATTTAAGCAATGTGTAAAATTATTTGGGTGATTATAAACTGCCCCACTACCACATGCTTCTTATTACACTGAGGCAGTTCCACACAGAGGTTTAGACCTTCCAGAGTTTGATTCCTCTGCTGTGTAACCTAGGGCAATGTGTACTCTGGTTATAAACCACTATCTCTCTCTCTTTAAATTGTTAAAAATTGAAGTGTATTTGATTTACAGTGTTGTATTAGTTTAAAGTATATAGCAAAGTGATTCAGATATATATATATATCTGATATATATATATATAAGGGTTATATATATTATATATATAATTATATATATTATAAATATATAATACGTATCTGACTCTTTGTGATCTCATGGACAGTAGCCTGTCAGACTCCTTTGTTCATGGGATTTTCCAGGCAAAAATATTGGAGTGGGTTGCCATTTCCTCCTCGAGTGTATCTTCCCGACCCAGGGATCAAACCTGCATCTCCTGCATTGGCAGGCAGATTCTTTACCACTGAGCCACCTGGGTGTGTATGTATGGTATATATATATATATATATAATATATAATATATATATATTATATATATATATATTCTTTATCAGATTCTTTTCCATTATATGTTATTAGAAGATATTGAATATAGTTCCCTGTGTTCTACAGTAGGTCATTGTTGTTGATCTGTTTTATATATAGCAGTGTATGTGCATATGTTAATCCCAAATTCCTAATTTATCCCTTCAGTAGCCATGTTTTCTACGTCTGTGAGTCTATTTCCATTTTGTATATAAGTTCATATGTATCATTTTTTTAGATTCCACATATAAGTGATATCATATGATATTTGTCTTTCTCTCTCTGACTTAGTTCACTTAGTGTGATAATCTCTAGGTCGATCCATGTTGCTGCAAATGGCATTATTGCATTCTTTTTTATGGCTGAGTAATATCCCATTGTATATGTATACCACATCTTCTTTATCCATTCAACTGTCTGTGAACACTCAGGTTGCTTCCATGTCTTGGGTAGTGTAACTGGTGCTTCAGTGAACACTGAAATAAACCCCTGTCTCTTAAGTTAACTTGACTGAATGTTTATTTCTTCACAGCAATAGTACATGATGCACACTTGGGGTATATGGGCTCGATATACATATAGCATCAAAACTATAATTTCTAAGATAAAATTCCCCAAGGTACAATGAAAAGAGGATGCATTCGAACATCCAATAGATGAAATCCTGGCTCTGCCACTCATTGGCATGAGACCTTGGGTATATCATTCAAACTTTGAACCTTGATATCTTCACCCATAAAATGGGTGTATTAATATCAGTCTCATAGAGTTGTCATAATAAATGACAATATGCTGTAGAGCCCTGGTATATTGGAACTGATCAGTTAAATCCTATAAATGGAAGGTTGGATATGCATGGCTCCCTCCATTAATAAAACATAGCTCTCCATTTCCACCATCTCTTTAAACTTAATTCAAATTAGTGAAAGTAATCTTAAAGCTGCATAGAATGGATAGGGAATGACTAGCTTTTGTCACCTCTTGCCTTCCCTATTACCTTCTCTTTGTTAACTGCTATCTCATAGCAGGATAGAAAGGCTGGTACTTGGCCAGGGAACTTCAGCACAGGCAGAAAAGTAAAGCAATGGCTCTTTCAGATGGTCTCTTGTGAATGTGTCCTTAACTGTTAGGCCTCCAGGGGCGCACAGCCAACTCTATTTCCTCCTCTTGTCCTTCCCAGGCAGCCACACCACTGCTCTCTCTCATGTGCCACATATTATCCTTAGGAAATGCTCATGCATCCATTCCCCAACATGCAGCACAGCAGCCTTCTCCCAGAGCTTGTACCAGAGCAGCTGGGCGACCCTTCTCTGGCCTTTGGTTTCCCTGAAAGGAGGCAGTCCCTGGGCTACAGGCCTTTTTTGTTGGAATTCAGACCTTTTTGTTTGTTGATTCATCTCTGAATCAGACATCAGTCCTCTAAATCTCCCAAACACAAAGTACACATTTCAAAGTTCTCCAACTGTGTCATGAAACCTCCTTCCACCAGACTTCTGGTAAAACCAGAGGTCTGCAAACTTCTGTAAAGATGAACCCTCCATTGTAGTCCCAGAGCAGCCATAGGTGATGTTATTTAAGTAAATAGGGTGGGTGTCTTCCTCAGCACGTTACTTATGGACACTGGAATTTGATTTACAATGAATTTTAATTGGTCACATATTATTTATAATTCCCTCCACATTTTGCATTTGACAAATGTAAAAGCCATTATAAACTCATGACTGTACCAAACCAGGCAGTAAACCAGATCTGACCTGCAGATTGTAGTCTCTTGACTCTGGGTTGCATGGTAGAATGCCTTCCCTTCCTCCAAAAACAAAAGAAAACCACAAACAAGATGAAGAGTCACACAAGATGCAGGAACTCTCATCCAAAAAGCCTCTTTGTCAGTCTGTTCACACAGCCTCACTCTCCACACTGTGGCCTCTTTTGATAACCTCAAAGGATGGGCTAGGGGAGGAATGGAGAGCAGTCTGTCAAGAGTACTAGATCAGTTTATTGGACATCATCTTTAAAAATCTTCATATACACATTTGTTTCACTCGCCTTGTTCTCTTGAATCTATCATATTGACACCTCCATTGGAACAGACAAATGGAGGTCTTTTCTCAAAACTTGTTGCAGTAGTCACTTCAGTCATTCTCGTCATTACTGCTCAGAATCTATCATGAAGAGGAAAAGAAAGAAATATATTTGGATAAAATAAATGGTGGAAATTGTCTTCTTATATTTCCGTGCTAAAGTTGTTGATTCATATTGATTAAGAGGAAGCACATTTATTCTGTTTACCTAGCTGGGCGTGTCTTCTCTGTCCTGGAAGTAGGGCTAAAGTGAAAGTAGGGCATCGATTCAGTCATTGTTAGGAAAGTTGGCTTTGAAGAATAATGGGCTGTCTTTCATGTTGTGGTTTTGTCCACAGGAACAGAATCTGGCACTAGGATCAATTGTCATAACTATTAATATTTATGGCACCAAGATATTTCAACTTAATGTTGACTGATTTTTGCACATTTTCAACACTGAGTTGGTTTTAAGTGTATTGAAGTAGCAAGTGTATATATACTCCTATGGAGTCCACTTTTACCATGCAGATTGCTTTAATACCAAGCATCTTTAAGCTTTGATTGTGTTTTTAACTTTGGAGACTGTAGGATTTACACTAAGGGAAAAGGAAACTCAAAGGGAAAATGATGAAGTCTGGGTTTTATAAACCAATGTCCTTTTCCTTTTGAAAGTGTTACTCTGTTGTAATAAAGTCATAATACAGCAAATGGATATTAATGTGCATCATATCAAGAGAACATTTTTACATGAATACTTGTCCTTTAGAGTTACATAAGGTCTCCCTTCTAACAAGTTCAAAGTACTGATGAAACATGTCCTTATTCATTGGTTCCACATCTCAAAGGATCAGGAGGGTACAGAAATAATTTTTCTTTCATTTTTCAGGTGACTAAACTGAGGCTGAGAGAGATTTTGGTGAAAATAAGAGCACACAGCAGGTAAGAAAAGGTTCAAATGTTACTTCGCTTACAGACCTACAAACTCTTTTACTTGGGTGATGGTGAATATTCTTCAAAACAGGGCCATAGAACAAGTTCTCATATGTAAATGTACTTAATGCAAAGCATTTTTAAGAATCTTATTAACATTCCAAACCTGTGAAGCAGTAATAAGATTTTCTAGGTTAGAACCAGAATATTCAGACTCAAAAAGACCTAAGAGATCATAAAGTTCTGCTCATTCATTTTACATTAGAGAAAATGAGGGCCAGAGGGAATAAAAGATGTTCCCAGGTTATCCAGCTAATTGAAGGCTGAAAGACCAGGTCTTCTGACAGTTTATGACCTTCTCACTGGATTCTCGATGGCAAATACATTCCTCATTTAGTGCCAGTAGCAGACATCAATAATCAATCACCCTACTCTGCCAAGCCTAGTCACAGTCATAACTAAAAACTAGTTAGAAGTTAAACCTGTTTGTCATCCATGATATTATAATGCCTAATATAATTTTTAAAGCTTTTTATTGATAGGTGCATAGAATATAGCAGGCATGGTACACATAGTATTTAATTGCAACCTCACAACAACTCTGTGCAGTTGGCACAGTTATAGTTATGGAAAATGAAATTCAAGGAGAGTCACTCAAGGTCAAAGTAGTGACTTGTAGTCACCTAGAAGCTAGTCGGTAGCACACCAAAGATTTAAATGTAGCTCTTTAAAAAATACACATGTATATTTATATATATATATACACACACACACACACACATGAATTTCACTTAAAGTTTCTCCATATCCCATCTTACTCCCTTTAATTATTTTTAAATTTTTAAAGAAAAATTGTAAATATTTCAAGTGTACAATATAATCTAATATACAAATATATTGTGAAATGATTACTATAGTTGAGATAATTAATGTATCTTCCCATCACAGTTATCACTTTTCTGAGTGAGATGAGTGTACCTGAATCTATTCTCTCAGCCTATTACCATTGTTCAGTACAGTATTATTAGTTATGGTCATCATTCTTCTATATTAGGTCTCTAGACTTACTCATCTGGCACAATTAACAAATTTACACTCTTTGACCAACATCTCCCCATTTTCCCTACCGGTCCCAGCCCCTAGTAACCATTGTTCTACTCTCTGCTTCTATGATTTTGACCTTGTTTTTGAGTCCACATTTAAGTGAGACCATACAGAAATTTTGTTTCTATGTCTAGCTTATTTCACTTAGCATGTTGTCATCCAGGTCCGTCCCTGCTGTCACAAATGGCAGGGTTTCCATCTTGTTCATGGTCACATAATATTCCATAGTGGATGTGTGTACATGTTGTTTCCGTATCTTGGCTGTTCTGAATAATGCTGCAGTGAACATGGGGGTAGAACTATCTCTTTGATATACTGACTTCATAAAGTGTGAATTTGCTGAATCATATGATAGTTCTATTCATAATTTGGGGGGATATCACCATACTGGTTTCTGTAGCAACTGTACCAATTTACATTCCTACCAGTGATATACAAGGTTTCCCTTTTCTCTACATCCTCAAAAACACTGGTTATCTTGTGTCTTTTTGATAATAGCCATTTTTACAGGTGTGATGTTACATCTCATTTTGGTGTTGATTTGCATTTTCCTGATGATTAGTGATGTTCCACACCTTTCATATATCTATTGACCGTTTATTTGCATTCTTGTAAAAAAATGTCTATTCAGGTCCTTTGTCTGTTTTTACAACCAGGTTATTTTCTTGCTGTTTGAGTTGTTTGAGTTCCTTTTGTATTTTGGATATTAACCCCTTATTATATGGTGGTGGTATTGTTCAGTCTCTAAGTCGCATTGACTCTTTGTGACCCCATGAACTGCAGCATACCAGGCTTCCCTGTCCTTCGTATGTGTGGTTTGCAAATATGTTCTCCCATCTATAGGTTGTCTCCTCACTCTGTTAATTGTTTGCTTTGCTGTTCAGAAGCTTTTTAATTTGATGCAACCAATTTGTCTATTTTTTTTTATTGCTGTGCTATGTAGCACACCCTTCCCCAAAAAAATCATTGCTCAGACCAATGTCAAGGAGTTCTTCTGGTCTTATATTTAAGCTTTCCATCCATTTTGATCTGATGTTTATATATGACATGAGATAAAACCTATTTTCTTTCTTCTGCATTATATTACTCCTTTTTGAATACAACCTTTATCATCTTTTTTTTCCCTCCAGTTATCTTCACTTTGGAGAGGTGGGTTACTTTTTCCTTGCTGAATTTAACAGTAAGATCAGATGCTCCAAGTTCAGTGAATTGGAAACGCAAAACAATTCCCTATCTTTGCAATCTCCATTCAGTTGTTAACTTGCTGCAGGTTAGAAATGGCCTTTCTTGAAAGGCATATTTGGTGGAACAAATAAACTACCTTTTGTTAGGGATTTGCTGTGGCCCTCCCCCAGGCCTTACCCCCTCACCACATCCATTTCCAACTCCTTACACAACTTCCTCTGTTTCCCTGTCCTCAACTTAACATGAACAAATTCAGCCCTGCTGTGCCTGGCATTTTAAATGGAGCTGGGACCAGGCCAAGATAAAGTATTCCAGCTTCTTCTAGCAATTCACCAGCAAAAAGATTAAGAAGGATTTATAGCAATTTTCAGTTATATGTAAATGCCACCAGGGTAGCTTAAGAGATGGGGCATACATTCAGGAATTTTTTGCCTTTATCTTGCTAAGTCAAATGGGAAAAAACAAAACAAAGACCCAGGAGAATTAAATATTATACTGCCTATCTAGTTTTTTTAGCTGTCTCTAAATTAGTTAATGGTACATCCAAGTCTATGTGAGTAAAGTTCATGAAAGATCACAACAATTTTGCTGGACACATCAGTTTATCTGGACACAGAAGTAAGTCCACTGAGATGATCTTTCTTCATCAAACATGACCAGCCTCTGCTGACCTAGCTCAGCTCCTAGATGAGAACCTGGGAATTCCCTTGAATGCCTCATAATATTAGCACATGGCCTCATGTATATACATGCCTCATAATATTAGCACTTACTCACAAAAGGAACCCAGTTTTTAAACATTACTGGTCCTTCTCTGCAACTTCTATTCAAAGTCAAAGGAAATGAATGGCCTTAAAATATCCTCTTGAAAGAGTAAACTACATTTGTCTTCTAAGTAAAGAAGATGAAAACAAACATCCTTAGTGTTTGCAAATTGAGAACCAAGATTCTGGTCCCTGTGGCAAAAATGAAACACTTGGCCTGTTTCTGGACTGTATTTGAACAATTTCAGCTGCCTGGTTGTACCTGGCTTCTTAGAAAGATAAACAGTCTCCAGGCCCCCAAGGGTGTTGGCTGTGACGACTTGCTTTGCCAGTGTAAAAATGTAAGCTACCGAGAAGAGTTCATCCTATCCAAAGGCATAGGTTTTGTCAGCAAACAATTTGTCCTGCATCTTGTTAATACTGAGAGGTGTTTAATGTAAACTCCGGATTATTCAAGCATTGTGCAGCATTTTGAAACACAGCTGCACCTCCTGGTGTCCTGTTGAAGTTCCCTTGTTGAGTCTCCATCAAAATAATGTAGCAGTAATGTGTTGGGAAGAAAAGGTAAATAGTTCTTGATTTCATAATTTATGTACAGCTGTGTTTGTAAGCACATGGTAGTCAGGGTAGGCGAATGCCGCTTTTGATTTTTCGACTCAGCTGTGTGGCTGCCATGATTCAAGAAGCACTGAGTCATGACAGACATTTTCAAGTGAAATTTGATCAGCATGGACAGCCAATCTAAATAATCAAAGTAGTTCATAGTAAGTGCTGTAGGAACCTTATACTGACAATGTATTAAATTAGAGAAGAGAGAGAGCCCTTCTGTCTGCCTTCGATGATGCTGAAAGACTTCTCAGAGGATGGAACATGAAAGGTGGATACTAGGTGGCACTTCACTATGCAGAGATAACAGAGAAGACAGTTTAAGAGCCAGACCTGATGTCTAATTGAATGTAAAGCATATGCCTTCACTTCTGCCTGCATCTCCCTGGTTTTCTCCTGGGTTTTCTTTCTATACCAGAATATCCTTCCTACACTTTAAAATCTGTCCTAAATCCTAATTATAAGAATTCTGTCCTTGGGGGCAGTAATCATAAATGTCTTCCATGATGTTTCACACACAATTATCATATCTGGTGTGTGGTCTGAGTTGAGTGAATATTTACTGAATTAAAACTCAGGCCACAGTCTACTACTTGTCCTCTCCACTCACAGTCTACCAACCACTCATGTTTGCCTCCCATCTGCTGCCATTCACCATGACTTCGACATAAGAAGTGATTGACACACGTTTGATGGAAGGATGGATGGAACAACTTGGTGATGTTGGTGACAGAACAGTGCCCACAACTCTGTAACATGCTCACCTTATAACGAGTATCATTGTCTGCAAGTTATTTGATTTTCAGACTAGAACTATAATACCCAGGCATAGAGCTGACCCTTCTTATGTGATGGAATCATCTCAGTACTGTCAAGTCAGGACTACCACCCTCATCATGCTATAGGTGATAAAACTAAGGCTCAGAAAGGGGAAATCGCTTGCCCAGTGTTCAGTGAAATTGTACACAAAGGAATGGGAAGTTGCACATCTGCACATGTCACTTCAGAACCTGAGTTCTTGAGTCTGTTCAACAGTGAAGCCTTTATTTCATTCCATAGCAAACAGCAAATAGCATTCATTCATTCTTCTCCTAAGAACCTTCCTGACCCCATGTTGTGTAGAAAAAGAGGAGCAGAAGGAAAGTTGAGGGAAAAGGGTATAGACAAGGTGTCTCGGTCAAGGGTTGAAATTGGTTCATACATGCATAAATTTTCTCTGGGCTATTTTGTTGTTATCTGAATTGTTTCCCTACACCTCCAATGGCTTAATGAATGAAACAGTGCAGGCAATGCAAGTTTATTAAGTGAAGTCTAAATGGCAAGGTCAAAGCTTCTGGGTGGTATATTCCAGAATCATCTCAGAAGGACTCTTACTGTTGGATATGGTTATTCCTGCCACTGCTTGCCAACTTTTGAGCATTTAATTGGAAAGTGTCTAGAAAATACCTTCCGTCTCTCAGTGTCTGCTACGGCTGTAGGGCTATAGTACTGCTGGCAGCATGGTGAAAACAGCTTAGTGAATAACAAATCTCGGCCAGGTCAGCAGCCGATTGTGATTCCATCCCCTCAGGATACCCATTTCTTAGAACTGGACCATCTTCTGTTGATATTTTCAGGTGAGGGTTCATATCCATACTGGCTGGTACCTTTGTTATGACTGAATGATGAATAAGAATTATCAGAACCAGAGAGCTGAATGCAAGGTCTGGCTCATACCTAAGAGAAAGAGAAAAGAGACAGGAAGGTTCAACTTGCCTGTTTACACCAGGCTTTGCTACAAAGTCCTGCCTGGAATTAGAAGTTTAGGTTTTCAAGGTCTCTGTCTAGGGAGACGAGGATTTTAAAAGTCTTAAAGAAGGAATTTTCATGAATTTAAGTTTGGAAAATATTTGGTAAATTTAAATTTTAGTAACTTTACAAGTAAAGGGAGTAAAAAATATGTCTCTATCAAGATTTTTTTTAATAAAGAGGAAATAAAGCCCAAAGTATGTTAAGGAATTACCTAAGTCAGGTTGAAATTAAGAGATAGAAATTATTTTGTAAAGGTGTATCTCACTTCCAGAAACAAACAGGAAACACATTTTCTTTCCCTTCTTCCTCCCTCAGACTCCCCCTACCCAGTTCTGATCTATCTCTATTTTTTTTCCTACATCTCTTTGATAAAATAACTATTAAAATAGCTTCTTGCAGTCTGACCTTCTTGCCAGGCAAAATCAATCCCTTGTGTTTCTCTGCATTTCCAGTGGTGTTGCTGCGTCACAGTGCATAGCAAGAAAAGTCACTTTGATAAAAAAAGGACAATGAGATTCCTTGTACTAGGCCCAGTTCTTCTGTTACTATTAAATTAAACTGTTTATCCAATTACTGCCACTCACATTTCTGTCTGGAGGCTGAGGGGGTTGCACAAGCCAACTGGGAATATGGCCTCTTAAGCCTTCCATTTCCCATACTCCTTCCTACATTACACTGTGGGAGAGGTGGCCTGAGTGAGAAAGGACCAGGTCCTCCCAGAACGGATGGGCCGTGAGGTTATAGGGGTATCCAGGGCCAACAGGGTACAGACTAGATGGCTTTGGACATTTATACTGACTTGCTTCCAAGGGGTTGAATATTTTGAGAAATGGAGGAAGGGAGAATAGGGGGAAAGGAAGCAGTCCTGTTTCAACCCATTTTTTCTACACTACTGCAGCGTGAACTTTGAAAAATGCAAACCTGATCAGCCCCTGACCTGCTTATACTTACTGGACTCCTCTTGACTTCCAAAGAATCGCAGTGTGGCCACAGTGTACTCCACTGGTCTGGCCATCCTTGTGGGTCCCACACTCCAGCTGTCCCAGGACTTGCAGTGCTCCCTCTTATCTCCTTGTCTAGGCATGAGGAGTCCTGCCTTGGCCTCCTCTGAATTCTCAGGCTTGTTTGGTTAACTCCTCAGCATCCGTCCTGTCTCACCTCTGGTATTGCCTTTCTCAGACCACCTCCTCAGATGCCATCACCACCATCATATCTGTGGTCTCTGTCAGGGCTTGGAAAACTTTCTCTGAAGACATGCTATGTGTTGTGCAGTCACTCAGTCAGGTCCAACTTTTTGCAGCCCTGTGGGCTGTAGCCTGCCAGGCTCTTCTGTCCATGGGATTCTCCAGGCAAGAATACTGGAGTGGGTTGCCATTTTCTCCTCCAGGGGATCTTCCTGACCCAGGGATCAAACCTGTGTCTTTGGCATCTCATGCATTGCAGGCAGATCCTTTCCCACTGTGCCACCTGGGAAGCTACAGACAGTAAATATTTTAGGCTACTCAATCCTACCATTGATGCAGGAAAACGAGCTAGTGTATGTTCCAGGGAAATTTCATTGACCAAAATAGATGGTGGGCTAGACTTGGCCTGTGAGCTGTGTTTTGCCAATTCCTGATTTCAATTCCTAGAGTTTCTTAAGCTTCAGTCTATGATGACCCCAATCAGAAACCATTACCACCTAGGAGACAAGGACTAAGTCTTTTATCTCTGCATTCCCAGTGCCAAACAGACGGCCTAGAGCCTGCATGATGTGCAGTGATCTTTGAGAACAGGTATGATTAGATACAGGACGGGAGAAGTCAAATCAGTCTATCATTCAATCTTCTATGACTGCTACACTTTTTCACAATTGATCCTTTCTCGCTAAGACAGAATAGAAAATATTTTTTTAAATGTTTAAAGTTGTCTTTGGAGTTTGCTGGTAAGGAAGAGAGACTAGTTTGTAGAAAGCTTAGGACATGGGAAATATCTTCCTCTCAATCTGTAGACCCTGAATAACTGGCTCTTCTAAAGATTCCAGATTATAACTGGTAAGCCTTCCAGCTCCCAGGAAGCTGACAGAATCTGTTGGGCCTCATTCCTTGGGCCTGCACACGAGGGCCATCAGCAGTCTGACCCATCTAATATCTCGCTGAGACACATTTCTGTCCGTTGCATCCTGCCATGTTTCTAGCAAGCCTGGGCAGTTCCAAGGCAAGCATTTCTGGCTGTTTTTCTAAAGCAGTGACAACTAGCTGTGTTGTTTGAAAAGCCCTGGATATCTGTGGGGAGTGAGGGAATTCCCTTCCCTCCCCTAGTAGTTCATAATCCAATGAACTTTAAAATACTCTTAATTCCTCAACAGCCATCACAAGAACAAAATCCATATCCTGCAGCTGTTTGAAGAGGTAGAAGGAAGCAAAAGTGAGGTTGGCAAAAGAGTAAACTTTTGTTCTTTTTTCCTGCCAAGTCCACACCCACTTTCTCCTAGTGTAAGTACCTTTGTTTTCATGGGGAGAAACTCCTCTTACCCTCTCTCAGTTCATATGGTCTGAATGAGAGAAGAGCTCAGAGGTAAAGAATCTGCCTGCAAGGCAGGAGATCTCGGAAGTATGGGTTCAGTCCCTGGGTCAGGAAGATCTCCTGGAAAAGGAAATGGCTACCCATTCCGGTATACTTGCCTGGAGAATCCCATCGACAGAGGAGCCTGGCAGGCTGCGGTCCAAGAATGAGAGAAGATGAAGTGCTGTGGTGCGCGGGTGGACGCAGTAGTCAGGCCTAGCCAGTCTCTGTCTTTCATCTCCCAGTCCATAAAGACCGTCTCAGAGGAAAGATGCCTCTAACACAGGCCAGTCAGACCCACCCCTGCTCCTTCTGATGGGAATCCTGGGAAGACTCAAGTGAGCTGAGAGGATAATATGTAAGTCGGGAGCAACTGACAGCCGCTTTGTCAATAGAGAAGGATGCAGAGCTGAGAGACAGTTCTGATGACTCTGCTTGAGGCCATGACCGAGCCCCAACCAGAGCTTAACATCCCCCTGAAATTTTCAGGATAATGAGCCAATAAACTCTTATTTTTGCATAAGTTGGTTAGAGTCAGGTTTCCATCTCTTGTGACTACAAGAATCCTAGTAGAAAAAATGCTTACACACTCAAATCAAGTATCTCATCCTGATACCTTCTCTTGCGATAAGCAAGCATGTAGGTGATGACCCACTTTCTTGCACTGGGGCCTTGATAGACCTTAAGATGTGTTGAAACAATTAAGGTTTGTGAATTTAAATGCAGGAGTACTGGCCTCCACTGCTGGCCAACATCTGCTGGCCCAGGTTAGAGAAGTCCCTCTCAGGTCATTATGAGTAAAGCTAGAAGAGGCCTCAGACCATATGATCTGGCCTTCTCATTTGATAAAGGATGAAAATGAGGCCCATGGAGAGGAAACATGTTTGCTGACACTGCATCTGTGGTTCAGAGGCTGAGTCAGCATTAGAATCTGTATCTCCTGACTCCCGTCCCTTTATGCTACGAAGTCTGTGGCCCAGCTGTTGTAACCTGTACTGTTTTTCCACTGAAGAGAGAATATGATGATTTCCTTGAAGAAAGATAGAGCCTGTAACCGTGTGCTTAGAGAGATGCCAAGTGAGGTGAAAAGAAAGCTGAACTTGGATTTGGAAGAGGTATGTGTGACCTTGGGAAAGTCATTTGGTTCTTTGAAGATCTAGTTTCCCTGTTTCGGAAGATCAGGCATGGAATGAGCCCTTTTAATGTCTCCGGATGTTACGATGATTGAGTGATAGCATGTGTGTCAGAGTGTTCTCTATGCTGTCAAGTATGGCGCTCATTCATTCAGTGCATTATTGGAGGTCTGTACTGTGCTCGGCACACACATGGCAGTTAGCAAACACTGGTCCATGCTCAAATGAACCTTACATTTTCATAAGGAGACAGAACAAACAAAACAGAAATGTAATTTGCAGGCCAGAGGGGAGAAGTGTTATGGAGGGAAAAAAGCAAGGGAGAGGTACAGGGATACAGATATACCTGACTGGACAGGGAAACCTCGCTGAGAAGGTGACAGGTGAGCACCAGCCACCTCGGAGAGAAGAAGGACCAATCCTGCAAGTGAGGGAAGTCAACTCCTAGCAGAGCAAACAGTAGCCATTTGAGCCCAGAGATGGAAGCCATCCAACCCTGCTTTGTACAAGCCATCTCCCTTCTGTGAAATCATGGTTTCTTTGAATGCATCTCAACTTCTTGTATCTACTTGGTCAGCTAGTAAGCTGTGCTCAAATACATATCTGGTTGCATTTCCTGATATAGCAAAAATAATAAATGGAGCAAAGAAAAAGAGACAGTTGAAGGCCTGGGAGGATAATTTGGCATACTCTCTCTTGAAGGAAATCTAGCTATATCATTTCTATCTTTCCCTACAGAATCTCTACTTCTAGGATCTCATACTAAGAAAATACTGTAATTAAGGATGTATACAATGACTTAGCTAAAAAAAATATTCATTTATCTCAGCCTATTTTTAACAGTTCAACATTTGAAGCATCCTAAAAATCCATCTGTGAAAACTGGCAATAAAGTATGGTGTTTCCACCAGAAATTCCAGGAATGGCTCCATTTGGACTCACTTGGTTTATTAACCTATCCCTGAGTTAGTCTCTATTACTAATCACTGTTTAGTAAGGAGCAGTTCTATGGAGCCGATAAAAATGATACTGGACGCTTTTATCCATGTTTGTCAAACACAATGCACTTAAAATGGGTGCTTTTTATTTTGTTTGCATTTTGTCCGCAAAGTGTATTAAAACAGGAAAAGAGTTGTTCTATTAACATGAGAAATTTTTATTTGGGAAAAAAGAAATGACAAAATGACTGTACTACATAGGCCATGTATGAGCTAAAGTAAAGCCCAGAATACTCCAAAATATTTTAACACGTTTTCTGAGTAATGGGCTTATAGATGATTTTGTTATGTTTTTATTAAGTTTTTTTTTTCTTTTTGTGCTGGAAAAAGCAACACATGCTCCTGGTCTCAAAAGATTACAATACAGGATACAGCAAATCTATCTCCTTCAAATAACTACTTTTTTCACAGTTTCTGAAGTAGTCTTCAAAATTTTTGTTTGCATACACAAGCGTATATATGGGTATCTGGGGTTTTCATAGTATAAATGAGCTTTTTGAGGCCACAAACAGAAGCAAAGTAAGCTTGCTCTTGTGTACTTTGCTTTTCCCCCCTTGATAGTGAAAGTCGCTCAGTCGTGTCCGACTCTTTGTGACCCCATGGACTATACAGTCCATGGAATTCTCCAGGCCAGAATACTGGAGTGGATAGCCTTTCCCTTCTCCAGGGGATCTTCCCAGCCCATGGATCAAACCCAGGTCTCCCACATTGCAGGCGGATTCTTTACCAGCTTAGCTACCAGGGAAGCCCCATTTTTCCTTAATTCATCTTAAATATCACTCAACATCAGCACTTAGAAATCTGTGCCATCCTTTCCAACAATTAAAAATTATTCCATTATAGAAATGGCCTATAAACAAATCTCCCTGTAAATGAACATTGGGGTGGTTTTAACTGTTTTGCAGATCTCACATGTTGACATTTATCCTTCTTGAATGTGCCTCTTTGGGCACATAGGTAACTACATCTCTGTGGTCAGTGCCCAAAAATGGAACAGCTAGGTCCTAGGAGATATATATCCTTATCTCCACTGCACATTCTTAGATTTAATATTTTCTAAAATTCCATGTTCCATGAATGTTTCCAAAAAGTTTCTTGAAAATGTGTTTAAGAGCCCCCAGTCCTTTCAAAAATCCTCATTAAGTTCAAGTATTGTTCCTTTGACCCTGAGAGAGAAGGGGCCATGTGCTAGAGTTATTGCCATGCCCAAAGGACACATTCTTATTAGGTTGCTGAATCTGAGAGGATGGTGCCTGGCATCTGCAGCAACAGCCCCAACATATAATTCATCTTATCGTACCAGAAAATCTCAGGGCTCCTTCCCAATGTTGTACACTTGTTTAATAAAACAGCCAGCAAAGATGAGCTGCTGGCTGAAGCAAATGGAAATGTATGTCTGATGTCTTTGGCATCACAATGCCCAGAGAGAGGCAAAATGGCCAAAAAGCCATCAAACTTTCATAAGCCTAACTAAGAGTGGCATGGTAGGCATGGTGGAGGCTAAGAACAGAAGAAATAAACTTACTCAAAAAAGAAAAAAAAAATGGTTGGACTGAAATTCTATTGAGTTTTATTGTTGGGATAGAAAAGCTTAAAGTCGTTATAGAATCTAATTGCCAAGCAAGGTAAGTGAGCCAGAATTGAAGCAACATACAAGTGACAGACAATTTTCATTGCAGCTGGCATCTCAGTAGAAATCTGTTAATTGTGTGTTTAGGGATAACATCAAGGAAAAAGCATTGCAACAACTGTCTAAATAGGATGAAACGAAAGCATATTTGGCATGTTTCCTCAAAGGACAGAAGGGAAAATGTTGGCAACTTTCTCCAAATGACAAGAGTTGAGTCTGCTTAGAACATTCAGACATGGGATTAAAATAACGTAATCCAACTGATTATTTTCCATTCCTTGGTATGCTTCCTCAGCTGATAACCTTTTCTGGCTTGTTTAAAAATATATTATTTTGCTTTGTGATTGCACCTCAAAAAATTGCTTGGTTTGCAGTATGTTTACAATTTATACCAGAAACTAGTCTGAGAAGATTAATTTACATGAGGAAATAACTCAGATATTGGATGAACTACATTAAGAAGCCAAGAAGTAGGGGAGTAGTAAAGGTTTCAAAACAGCTTCATATTTGTGTATGTTTTCTACACTGTTCACCTGCTACATGTAACTACATTTAAAATAACTAAGTAAAAATTAAATTTCAGCTCCTCAGTCACACTGGGCTTCCCTGGTGGCTCAGAAGTAAATAATTCACTTGCAATGCAGAAAACGTGGGTTCATTCACAGGGTCAAGAAGGACACCTGGAGAAGGAAATGGCAACCCACTTCAGTATTCTTACCCAAAATATCTCATGGACAGAGGAGCCTGGCGAGTTACCGTCCATGGGGTCGCAAAGAGTCAGACAAGACTGGGTGACTAGACAACAGCAGTCTCACTAGTCACACTTCAAGTGCTCAAGAGCCGCATGTGGCTGCTGGCTCACATTTGGGATAGTGAAGGTCTCGAACATGTCTTTCATCATAGGAAGTACTACTGGACAGCACTGGATTAGACCTTGGAGATAATTCTCCGAGACCACTCTTTGCCTGCCCAGTTTCCACTGGTTCCATCAGTCTTTCTGAATGACACCACTAGTCAACTTTATCTTATTTTCTTGTTTTAAATGTCACCTGGTAAAAAATAGGAACAGCAGTCATCTGAATTGCTGGAAGCTCTTGGAGGACAAAGCTATCTTTTATACCTAAAAAATATCTGGAACATAGATGGTGTTCAGTAAATGTTTGTTGACTGACTGACTGATTTAACAAAGAGATGAAGGAAGAAAGCATCTTGTTCTGGAACAAAGCTTACTTTTGTAGACAAAACAGCTTACTGAAGGATATATACCAAATCATAAATTGGAGTTCAAGTGAGGAAACTGGACTTAAGAGAGTGTTGCTGTCAAGCCTTAGTATACCTTATTTAATGACACATCTGTTTTCCAGAGTCTTTCCAGTATAAAAACTACATCATTTCCCCCACAAGGAGAGGGAGATATATTGACCCAGAATGCTACTTTGAGTCTACGTTTTTACCATCATCCTATTTGATCTTGTTATTGTCAGTCTTCTTCACTTCAGCATGCTTTCATAAGAAGATATACTCTCCCTACTTCTAGATTGTAGGGTACCTACTTCATGGTGCCATCTATGTTCAGCTCAGTTCAGGTCAGTTGCTCAGTTGTGTCCGACTGTTTTTGACCCCATGAACCGCAGCACACCAGGCCTGCCTGTCCATCACCAGCTGCCAGAGTTTACCCAAACCCATGTCTATTGAGTCGGTGATGCCATCCAGCCATCTTATCCTCTGTCATCCCCTTCTCCTCCTGCCCCCAATCCTTCCCAGCATCAGTGTCTTTTACAGTGAGTCAGCTCTTCGCATGAGGTGGCCAGAGTACTGGAGTTCCAGTTTCAGCATCAGTCCTTCCAATGAACACCCAGGACTGATCTCCTTTAGGATGGACTGATTGGATCTCCTTGCAGTCCAAGGGACTCTCAAGAGTCTTCAACACCACAGTTCCAAAGCATCAATTCTTCAGCGCTCAACTTTCTTTATAGTCCAACTCTCACGTCCATACATGACCACTGGAAAAACCATAGCCTTGACTAGATGGACCTTTGTTGGCAAAGTAATATCTCTGCTTTTTAATATGCTGGTCATAAATTTCCTTCCAAGGAGCAAGCGTCTTTTAATTTCATGGCTGCAATCACCATCTGCAGTGATTTTGGAGCCCAAGAAAATAAAGTCATTCCCTGTTTCCACTGTTTCCCCGTCTGTTTGCCATGAAGTGATGGGACTGGATGCCATGATCTTAGTTTTCTGAATTTTGAGCTTTAAGCCAACTTTTTCACTCTCCTCTCTCACTTTCATCAAGAGGCTCTTTAGTTCTTCTTCACTTTCTGCCATAAGGGTGGTGTCATCTGCATTTCTGAGGTTATTGATATTTCTTCTGGCAGTCTTGATTTCAGCTTGTGCTTCCTCCAGCCCAGCATTTCTCATGATGTACTCTGCATATAAGTTAAATAAGCAGGGTGACAATATACAGCCTTGATATATTCCTTTTGGAACTTGATGTATTCCAATTTGGAACCAGTGTGTTGTTCCATGTCCAGTTCTAACTGTTGCTTCCTGACCTGCATACAGGTTTCTGAAGAGGCAGGTCAGGTGGTTTGGTATTCTTATCTGTTTCAGAATTTCTCACAGTTTTTTGTGATCCACACAGTCAAAGGCTTTGGCATAGTCAATAAAGCAGAAGTAGATGTTTTTCTGGAACTCTCTTTTTCAGTGATTCAGCGGATGTTGGCAATTTGATCTCTGGTTCCTCTGCCTTTTCTAAAACCAGCTTGAACATCTGGAAGTTCACGGTTCACGTATTGCTGAAGCCTGGCTTGGAGAATTTTGACCATTACTTTCCTACAGCTGAGAGGACCTACCCCACGTCCAAGGTCAGGGGCAGCGGCCTAGAGGAGCTCACCTCCAGGGCCATCTATGGAATCACCTTAATTTTACAAGAAAATGCTCTTTGAATCACTGTATTAGGCAGGCTGGATTTACAGTGCTGTCACTTACATAGATAATCCCACACATGTTCAATGGACTTTCCTGGAAAGAGAGAAGCTAGTGGTTGTGGAAAGAACATAAGACTTGAACTGTTCACACATGAATTTTACTTTTAGCCCTATCACTAGCACCTGTGCATGTTATCAAACTCAGTGCCTTTCACTTTGGTGCAACCCATTTTGGAGAATCATTGTTAACACTCACAATAATGGCAGCAATTAACTTGTGCCTTCAGAAGTGACAACGTTATTGTTCAGA
Source organism: Muntiacus reevesi (assembly GCF_963930625.1). Classification (NCBI taxonomy): domain Eukaryota; kingdom Metazoa; phylum Chordata; class Mammalia; order Artiodactyla; family Cervidae; genus Muntiacus; species Muntiacus reevesi. Next base: position 95,130,928 of record NC_089252.1, read on the forward strand.
CGCTCAGTCATGTCCGACTATTTGAGACCCCATGGACTGCAGCTCACCAAGCTTCCCTGTCCTTCACCGTCTCCTGGAGTTTGATCAAACTCATGTCCACTGAGTCAGTGATGCCATCTAACCATCTCGTCCTCTGTCATCCCCTTCTCCTGCCTTCAATCTTTCCCAGCATCAGGGTCCTTTCTAATGAGTCGGCTGTTTGCATCAAATGGCCAGAGTATTGGAGCTTCAGCTTCAGCATCAGTCTTTCCAATGAATATTCAGGATTAATTTCCTTTAGGATTGACCGATTTGATCTCCTTGCAGTTCAAGGGACTCTCAAGAGTCTTCTCCAGCACCACAGTTCAAAAGCATCAATTCTCTGGAGCTCAGCCTTCTTTATGGTCCAGCTCTCACATCCATACATGACTACTGGAAAAACCATAGCTTTGACTAGACGGACCTTTGCCAGCAAAGTAAGGTCTCTGCTTTTTAATATACTGTCTAGGATTGTCATAGCTTTTCTTCCAAGGATGAAGACTGACTCAAAGAAGGTCCTTAATTACTGGAAGCGTCTCTTAAAATTGTGATTGATAAATAACTTGGATCAAAGAGCATGGCCTTCCTTCCTCATGTGAACACTTTTTTTCTAACTTTATCCTTAGATTTAAAATGCCAACTTACTTTGGGATGTATGCATTTTCAACCACTGTATGAAACCATCAACTTTATTTATCTCTTATCCACTGTTTCTCCTTAGACTGAATAGTAGGATGTGGTAAGAAAATTCTGAGGTTGCCCCCATGATCCTTAACCCCTAGTATTACTCGTGTGATTACATGGTAAAAGGGATTTTGTAGATGTGATAAAGGTTGCTAATCAGTTGACCTTGAAATAGGGAAATTATCTCAAAGGGCTTAACCCAAAGTCAGTAAGTTCTTCAAAAGCAGAGTTTTCTTCAGAAAACTCACTTTCTTTCAGGTTTATCAGATAGATTCAAGTGTGAACAGGATTGGATGCAAAATAGAAATTCTGTTTCTAGTTTTGAAGTTGGAGTTGGTGATATGGAAAAGGGCCTTGGAGATGCCTGTAGGAGCCGAGAGCCTATCCCCAGATGACAGTGCACAAGAAAAATGTGACCTTGGTTCTTCACCTGAAAAAAAACTGGATTTTTCCAACAACTGGAAAATCTTGGAAGTAGGTTCTTCTCAGAGTTTCCTGATAAGACCCCTGTCTGGCTGATACCTTGATTTCAGCCTTGTGAGACCTCTCTGAGTAGAAGACCTACTCAGAAGTAGAAGACCTCTCTGAGATTTCTGGTGTATAGAACTGTGAGCAAATAAAGAAGTGTTAAGAAAGTTGCTGGTATTTTGTTAAATAGCAATAGAAAACCAATATATGGGAGGTGGAGCTGAGACTCTGGGAGAAGGAATCAGATGAAAGCAGCCTGGGGCCGACTTCGGCAGTGAGTGAGGAGAGAAGGGAAGACACTGAGACGCGGAAAGAGGGCATAAAGGTGATGCTGCAGCCTTTACACAGTAGCAGACACGGAAGTGCCAAGAGGCAAACGTGAGAAGGCCTGATATTGCTTTAGACATCCCTAAGGAGAAAAAGAAAATGAAAACAGCATTCCTTGTTTTATAACATACAAAAGAATAGACATGTAGACACAGCAAGAACACCTTTTCAATGTGAAGACAACCATTTACAAGCCAAGGACAGAAACCTGGAGTAGATCTTTGCCTGTAAGACCTTGGGAGAAAGCAGCCATGCTGACGTACTGATTTTGGACTCATAGTCTCCAGAACTGTGAGATAGTACACTTCCATTGTCTCAGCCACCCAGTCTGTGGCATTATTTTATACAGTCCTAGAAGACTAATGGAGAAGGCAATGGCAACCCACTCCAGTACTCTTGCCTGGAAAATCCCATGGACAGAGGAGCCTGGTAAGCTGCAGTCCATGGGGTCGCGAAGAATCGGGCACGACTGAGCAACTTCACTTTCACTTTTCACTTTCTTGCTTTGGGGAAGTAAATGGCAACCCGCTCCAGTGTTCTTGCCTGGAGAATACCAGGGATGGGGGAGCCTAAAGGGCTACTGTCTATAGGGTCACACAGAGTCGGACACGACTGAAGTGACTTAGCAGCAGCAGCAGCAGAAGACTAATACCAAAATCTGTTTTTGTTTGCTATGGATGCTGTAACAAAGTATCACAGACTCTCTGTGTTGAACAATAAATACACTATCATACAGTTCTGAAAACAGGAATCCAAAATCAAGGTTGGCAAGGGGAGCTCCTTGTGTGCGCTGGGAGAGAAGAATCTGTTCCTGGCCTCTCCTCTTGGCTTGTATACAACCATCTTCTTCCTGGGTCTGTACACATTGTCTTGGCTCCATTCATGTCTGTGTTCAGATTTCTCCTTTTTCTAAGGACGCCGGCATAATGGTTTAGGGCCCCTCACAATGACTTCATTTTAACTTGATTACCTCTGTAAAGACCCCATATTCAAATAAGGTCATATTTTAGGATATTAGGGGTTACAGTATAATCATTTGAGTAACAAGATTTTAAGGGTAATACATCACCTTTAAAAATATTGTTGGCTATACGTGAAGGTTGTGGTGGGCAGAGCCTCATACTGGGATGCTGTGACCTAAAGCCAGTCCTTATAGTTCTGACTCTGTAACCTGAAGTGACATCACCTCTCCATATCTGTGCCCCATCTTTAAAACAATATCCTAACACTTAAATATTTTATTATATTTTATCTTATGTTATTCTACACTTGCTGTAGTTCTGTACTTAGAACTAAGCAGAAATGGGGCAACTTAATCCAATGATCATTGACTATACACCCTCTCTGGGCCAGGCACTCAGTCAGGTCACAAGAACACAGAAATGGTCTGTAACAGCACTTGACCTCAAGAAGTTCCCAATCTAGTGGAGTCCAGGTGACATATTTTTTAATTGGCAAATCAAAGAAAGCCCAACCGTTAACTGTGGGAACTAGGTGTATATTACATCGCCTTCTCACTCTAAACTCATTGAATGAATTTATAATGATTCTAAGTCTTCAAAGATAAGGAGAATTGAAAACATAACTGAACTGTAAGAGTAGAAAGCCAACAAAAATGTATCTTTCCTCTCCTCCTCTATTCTGTCTTCCTCTAATACTCAGAATTATTCCAGGCAGAATTTGTCTAAGAAAAACCATCTCCAAGGGCAAAAGGCAAGGGAGAAAAGTCCAACTCCCTCAGCAGTGGCATTATGAGGAATTTCTTTTGTCTTTGTACCTTATATTTCAGCATAATGGAACCACTTGTATCAAAATGACATTGAGAAAAATATATTTTTAAGATCTCCATAGTGAACATCTGAATTTCACTGGTGACTCAGATGGTAAAGAATCTGCCTGCAGTGCAGGAAACCCAGGTTCTATCTCTGTGTCAGGAAGATCCCCTGGGGAAGAAAAGGCAACTCACTCCAGTATTCTTACCTGGAGAATACCTGGTGGGCTACAGTCCATGGGATTGTAAAGAGTGACTAATTAACTAACAATAGTGAACATAGAAACTATGAGCCACCTGAATACATAATAACACCAATTGTGACTTTACCCTTGGTGCAAGAAAGTTTAAAGGCAAATCCTAAGCAGACACATAAATAAGAGCCAAATAACCATTGTAGAAGATCAAGATTATATTTAGAGCTAAAAGTGCTGAAATCTGCCTTGGACATTTCTAATGTTCACCGAACAGAAGGTAAAGTGATCTGTGTCTTAGTTACAGACTTGAAGCTACACTGGCTCCATTAAAGGGTAATTTGGGAAATAATAGTGATGATGATAATGTTAATGAAATAGTAACAGCACTCATCTCTGACCTTGGATAGGTTATGGTTCCAGCTGTCTTTCTCCAAGCTCAGTCATTTAGCTTGCGCTAACTTTCAGCTGCTCCTCACCACAGCATCGGTATTCATTCCCAGAGCTGACGGGCAACCTCCTACCTTTGAACTGAGTAAATAAACAAGACAGTGAACCCTTCAGTGAATGCCCACCCAGGGTTATTGTAAAGAGTTTTGGCCATCTGTCCTAAAACTGCAGACAGATTTAAGATGCCTTTGCCATTTAATGGAAATCCATGTTGAACAGGAAAACTTACTGGGACCAGTGATTCTAAAATAATAAATACAAAAGACATGGAAGGCAAGTCCAAACTCACCCCAAACTGCCTGGCAGGTTTCAGAGCAAATTGAAACATACAGCCTTCTGCAGGAGCAAATGTAGAGAAAAACCACCAAACTCTTGTCTTCATAGCCCAACTATTTATAAATACTCTTGTAGCCAAGGTTTAGTTTTTAGCTCATTCTCAAGCTCATGTCTACAGTTATTTGAAAGTAAAAGTAAAAAAATGTGTGTGTGTGTGCTCAGTGTTGTTCAGTTCTTTGCGGTCCCATGGACTTTAGCCCACCAGACTCCTCCGTCCATGGAATTTTCCAGCAAGAATACTGGAGCGGGTTGCTATTTCCTACTCCAAGAGAACCCACATCTCTTGCATCTCCTGCATTGGCAGGTAGATTCTTTACCACTGCACCACCTGGGAAGCCTCCAAACTTTTCACCAATGCATACAGTCATACCTAGGGTTGATTTTTTTTCACTGCCTAAGGAAAAATCAGGGGTTAGAAATTTAGAAATAATTTAATTGAGTGGCAGTCAGTTCAGGGATGAGAAATGTGACACAGTCCTGCTAAGTCTGAGTAGCAGAGAAATGCACCACTCACCCTTTCTTATCTCCCTTCTCTATTCCTGAGTGACTTCATTTTTCCTGTGGTAAGACTTTTTATTTTGAGTTGCATATTCAAACTCCTTACTGTCAAGATAACTCCTTACTGTCATATGCTCTTCATCCTCGATCAAAGGTTGGAAAAAGTACCAAACACACCCTGCACAGCTATATTTGCCAATAATTTCTGGATCCATTTGGGGCTGATCTCATTCTTATCCTCCCTCCAGCACCCATCAAAGTAATGATGGTTACTCTCTAGAGACACTGGTATGAATAGTAATGTGCTATGGTAGGGAGTTTTTGCTTCTCTCTAATTAATAGGTATTCAGGAATCATAGTCTTTTCATTGTTTCTCTTTAGATTGGGGAAATCCTGGTGCATAGGATTGGAATCTGTGCAGAAAGAAGAGAGCTTCTCAGATCATGGTAGAAAGAATCTCCAGAGTTCACTTTTCTTGTATAGTTTCATCTAACAGACAGTATAACTGAATTGTTGAGAGCTTGGACTTGGGGTCAGACCAAGGGACTGAATTCTTGTTTGATGAAGAGGGGATGTCACTTAACCTGTTCTCAGGCTCTGTTCCCTCACCAGAAGATAGGAATAATATTAATACTAATACCTAGGAGTAGGGTGAGGTTTAATTACCATAAAACTGAAAGAGGCATTAGCAATGTGCCAGCCAAGCTTTAGACAGCTCTGCTCATCAGATACTATCAGAATGATTAGAACAGAACTTGGTCTGTTCCCAAAGTCAGCTTTTCAATCCACCTTTGGTTAACTGGACACTAAAAGGGGGGGTAAGAGGAGAGTTTCTCATTGTTCAGAGAAGGAGGGGAAATTTTCAGTTCTAATGTAGACACAATGGGGATTCCCAGGAGGCCCAGTGGTAAAGAATCCACTGGCCAATTCAGGAGACACAGAAGATGGGAGTTCGATCTTTGGGTCAGGAAGATCCCCTCGAGTAGGAAGTGGCAACCTGCTTCAGTATTCTTGCTTGGAAGATTCCATGGACAGAGGATCCTGACAGGGCTACAATCCATGGGGTCGCAAAGAGTTGGACACGACTGAGCATGCATGCACAGACACAATAAAGAAAACACATGGGTACATAGATGTAAAAGAAATTATGAAATTGCTATCCTGGAGTGAACTGATAACTGATAATGGTGTTTACAAATTTAGTCATACATTCAAAAGGGAATGTTGGATAAATTCTAGTCTCTATCTCAAATTTTCAAATGGGATCATGATAGTACACTGCTTCTCAAAGCCTGATGCCTGCAGCAGCAGCACAGAACTTATCTAATAGTCAAATGCCTAGGCCCTACCTTTGATGTAATAAATCAAAAATTATGAGAGTGGAGGCCAGGAATTTGTGTTTAAAAAGCCCATGTGAATATGATACATGTTAGAGAACTCTTATTTTCTCTACATATGTGGATCCCTTTTACTCGTAATTTTTAACAACAATCCTTACTTTTCTAATCTTATTGTTGGCAGGATGAGATTGAGACATCTTTGAAAAGTATTTTTTAAAGTAGGTGTGAGTAAATACATATATACAATGAAATACTTGTTGTTTAGTCACCAAGTCATGTCTGATTTCTCTACGACCCCATGGACTATAGTCCGCCAGGCTCCCTTGTGGATTCTTTACCCATCCCAGTAAAGAATCCTCCTGCCAAGCAAGAGACTCAGGTTCGATCCCTGTTGGGATGGTCACCTGGAGAAGAGAATGGCTACCCATTCTAGTATTCTTGCCTGGAAAATTCCATGGACAGGGGAGCCTGGAAGACTACAGTCCATGGGATCACAAAGAGTTGGACAAAACTGAGCACATGAATAAGCACGGTTTCAGATGTCCACAGAATAGAAGTGATTGGTTCTTAACACATTATTGATCGGGAGATTTTTGTAGAAATTAATTCCTGGTGGCCAGCGATTTGTTATATAAGTGAATATTGAAATGTCAAAAGACATTAATACATCTCTGATCATGAGTTATTAAAAAAGTGAAAGCATTAGTCACTCAGTCATGTCTGACTCTAATCAGTCATCTTACTGTTGAGAGATCTTCTAGATGTGGTGCTAAATGCAGTTCAACAAACTTAATAATATGTTTACTCACCTAAGGTATCCTTACTTTGTTAGAGATTAGTACTACAAATTAGTGGAGTACAGACTTTTAGTCTCTGCAAACACTGTAGCTGAGAATAAAAAAATTGTGAAGTAAGAGGTGTTAATCCGCCTACTCTCAAGGTCTGAAATAAGCACCAGTGTCAAAGTTGAGAAGTGTGGAGTGCAAACTTCCCCACTAAATTGGATTACTGGGATGCCTGAGAAAATCACAACTGCAGTGAACTTGATTTTTGCATCTTTAATGTCAGTTCTACCCATGTTCCATCAGGTAGCAGTCATAGCATCAGATTTGCTTCACTCCCAGCTTTAGGGATGGGCCCCAAATGAATGAAAGGCAGGATTGTACTCTGCCCTTTCCCATGGTGATGGGTTTGGAAACCCAGTTTGGCCAGTTAGAACAGGCATGCCCCTGGTCACAAGGATTGAGGTAGTCCAAGCTGGGGGATTTCTGTTGGATACAGAAACTCCTGTCAACAGTGTGTGAGGTTGGGAGCCATGCTTGATGGTCACCTACAGACAAGGCTGACACATAGGACCATGAATGTCAGTTGCTATTATTATCAATATTTTTCTTCCAGTTACATGTACATGAAGAGAATAAGATGTTTAAAAGAACTTCTATACAGGGTGACATAGAAGAAAGAAATAACTTGCAGCAGAGATAGTTTCCAAGAAAAAAAGAATCAAAGAAACATGAGCAGGAAATGACTATCTCTAGGTCTTGTTGTGAAACACATACACAAACACCGTGAGATGTTAACTGCTGAGTAACATCCCATTTCCCCCCAAAAGGGGAGGGTTAGATAAGCCTTCAAGAAGACATGAAGCCCCTGAGGTAAGATCCAAATAATCTAGACAAAGAGTAGAAGGAAAGAACCCTCTAGACATATGTATAGATCCCATAACAAGTGGAAATGAGTATTAGGACGTGAGAAAAAAGCCAGAGAAACTGAAGAGCAAGAATGGTATAACATGGTACAAAACCTCCAGGCAAATAGACACTAAAAATGACCATGGAATTGCTCTCATGGATTGAAGTGGCTCAGGGGGATGAGAATTAGATCACACAGGTCTTTCAGGCCATGTTAAAGAGCAGTGAAATGCTGCAAGTAGACAGGTACATGTGGTACTAGGATGTCGATGCCACGTTCTCAGTCATAGCTATTGGAAAAGATGTGACAGCTTTACAGCACTACCTCCTCTTAGAGTCCAAAGGTTCCTACTGTGACTGTGATGATGCTACAGGCCAATGGAGGAAGTTAAGAAACAAGCTAGCTTCCAGGCTTGGGAAGCAGGAAACAGAACTACACTTCAAAATCTGATGCTCATCCTCCTTGGTACCCAGGCCATGCCATAGGAGTAAGTTGGGAGTGAGTCCCATCTGATGGAAAGAAACTTTCCCCACTGGAATTTCCCCTCTAGGGCTCTAATCCATAGGCCTGCAGCTAGCATGCTAACCCAATGATATGTCATCTAACAAATCCATGTAATTTACTACCCTCAGTGACTGTTTTCCTCAACTGTTAGATAAACTTTCATTTTTCATGACATATTCATGTTTCTAAAACTAAGACAGGACTCAGAATCATTATATACATTTAATATACAATTTCTTTTTTCTCTTTCCCCCATTAAAAAAAGCTGATGATAAAAGATGTCTTATTTCACCAAGGAAGTGCCACAGATTGGATGCTCATGATTCTTATTCTCTCTTCATTTTAATAACACTACACTTCTAATTTTTCTCATTGGAACATAATTGCTCGCTTCATTTTTTTCTGTTTTCCACTAAGCAGTGATCTTCTTTAAGGACATAAATTGTTTTATTCATCTTACTATGCAATATATTTCCTGCCCCTTCCAGTAAATGGTACCTACTAGGACCTGTCACATAGTAGGATTTGAATATTTGTTGAATTAATGAATGAACCAGTAAGTGAAGAAATAAATAATACCATATATATGATTCAAGGATATCTTTAAAGGTCCCTTGGCAGAAAAAAAAAGTACAGATTTATTTTCTTATCTATAATCTGGGTTGAACCTGGAAAACCCAACATTCTTTTTTTAGTATATACAATGAACAGGCTCTGTGCGAGCTTTACATGTAATGTCTCATTTAATTTTCAAACGAACTCTCAGTTGATGGCATTGTTCTCTTAACCACTTAACTAGCATATAAAGTGAGACAGCAAGCATTTGCCCCAAGTAACCCATTTGTAAACCGAATCACCATTTCTTAGCTCTGCCAGGCTGACTCCACTGTCTGCCTTCCTAGCCAGTACACTGAAATGTTTTAAACATACCTTTTCCAGATTTGAAATTAGGGAATAGAGTCCTCTGAAAGTCTACTGTTTGCATCCTTTCCAATCCTTTGGTAGTAATGTTGCTATCTGCAGTTGTCAGGAACACTTTAGGATAAGGGAAGAGCATTTCCAATTCCTTTGTTACAGGAGATTCAGTTCAAGAAAAGATGCTTATGTTAATAGAATCATCTGTATATTTTCCACTACTAAGGGAATTTCTTTCATCTTATTTCAAGTGGTTGAGGTTTAGCCTCACATTTAAACTTTGAGTATAGAAATGCATTCTTGCTAAATCAGATATCTCTTTTTCTTTGGAAAGAAAGGCAGAAAGAATTGCAAGATACCATAATGGGATGATGATGGTGCAAAATATTCAGCTTAGATTAAATTTAGTAAGGAGGTACAGTTATATGTTTAGACATGACAAATCATACTCTTTGAAATATGTTATATTATGAACTGCTCATTTTTCCCTCATGCTTTTCCTTTTCTCTGTAGAGACCTCTGATTTTTAGCTGGGTATTTGGCCACCCAAAACAAACTCTATATTTATCAAAGTTGGGACTGTGTGTCTAAATTCTGGCCAACACTCTGTAAATGCAAGTATCATGTGGCAGCTTGAAGAATCTTCATGAAAAGTATGCTGCTATACTTGCTTTGCTCCATCTTCTTCAATTCTTCTTTGTGGATGGCTGGAGTTTTATTGTGTTTTCTGTCCTGCTTAGTCACTCAGTTGTGTACGACTCTTTGCGATCCTATGGACTATAGCCCACCAGGCTCCTCTGTCCATGGGGATTCTCCAGGCAAGGATACTAGGGTGGGTTGCCATACCCTCCTCCAGAGAATCATCCTAACCCAGGGATCAAACCCAGGTCTCCCACATTGCAGGCAGATTCTTTACTGTCTGAGCCACTGTTGGCTGGATGTAAAACTCACTTCAGTATTCTTGCCTGGGAAATCCCATGGATAGAAGATCCTGCAGACTATAGTCCATGGGGTCGCAGAGAGTCAGACACACCTGAGCAACTAACACAACACAAAGCAGCCATATTGGACCATGAGGTGATCTTGGAAAAGAGGCCACTCATAGTGGAAATATAAGATATGACAAGCCAGGGATCATGAGGGCTTCTTGGAATGGAACCTTCATGACAGCCTCATACTGCCCACCTCCAAATGTTGATATGAGAGGGAATAGACATCTATCTATAAGTCATTGTTCTAAATTTATTAATATAAGGCAAACTTAATCCTAACACACACACATTCCAATAGCACACTAAGATCCTGATAGTAAAAATGACTAGACTACAAATAAAATGTCAACGTTATACCAACCTTGTAACAGGATTCAGTTATCTTTCTGTTAAGATATGGATATTTCATATAACTGCTACTTGGAATTATGATAGAAACGGTGAACATTTCTGGAGGGCTTGGGACTTACAGAATTAACAGACAGAAAACACACACACACACACACACACACACACACACACACCCCAGAAAGATGGACAGTTCAACTTCTGATAAAAGGCATAATGGAGAGTTACGTAAGAACTAGAGAAATAAGAACAAATTAAAATGTATTTGAAAGGGTTCAGTCAGAAGTGGAATTTGAAAGCAAGCTTGGACTGGCCCTTTGAGATCTGTGTAGAGCAACTCACCTCCTATACCTGAGAAGAAAACAAGGTTAGGTAACTTGTAAATGATCATTCCTTGCCCTCTTCCATCCATTCTCTACAAGAAGACTTCTCAAACTAAGGACCTTTTTTGGATTTCTTTTTAAATTTTATTGATGGCTTCCCTGGTGGCTCATATAGTAAAGAAGTGCCTGTAATGTGGGAGACCTGGGTTTGATCCTTGGATCAGGAAGATCCTCTGAAGGAGGGCATGTCAACCCTTTCCACTATTCTTGCCTAGAGAATCCCCATGGACAGAGGAGCCTAGAAGGCTGAAGTTCAAGGGTTCGCAAAGAGTTGGATCCGACTGAGTGATTAAGCACAGCACAGGTGATTTACAATGTTGTGTTAATGTTTTCTGTACAGTCAAGTGACTCATACACACACACACACACACACACACACAGAGTTTTATATATATATATATATATATATATAAATATAGTTCAGTTTAGTTGCTCAGTCGTGTCTGATTCCTTGTGACCCATGGACTGCAGCACACCAGGCCTCCCTCAGGACTGATCTCCTTTAGGATGGACTGGTTGGATCTCCTTGCAGTCCAAGGGACTCTCAAGAGTCTTCTCCAACACCACAGTTCAAAAGCACCAATTTTTCGGTGCTCAACTTTCTTTATAGTCCAACTCTCACATCCATACATGACTACTGGAAAAACCATAGCCTTGACTAGATGGACCTTTGTTGGCAAAGTAATGTCTCTGCTTTGTAATATGCTATCTAGGTTGGTCATAACTTTCCTTCCAAGGAGCAAGCATCTTTTAATTTCATGGCTGCAATCACCATCTGCAGTGATTTTGGAGCCCCCCAAAATAGTCTGACACTGTTTCCACTGTTTCCCCATGTATTTCCCATGAAGTGATGGGACCAGATGCCATGATCTTAGTTTTCTGAATGTTGAGTTTTAAGCCAACTTTTTCACTCTCCTCTCTCACTTTCATCAAGAGGCTCTTTAGTTCTTCACTTTCTGCCATAAGGGTGGTGGCTTCTGCATATCTCAGGTTATTGATACTTCTCCCAGCAATCTTGATTCCAGCTTGTGTTTCCTCCAGCCCAGCGTTTCTCATGATGTACTCTGCATATAAGTTAAATAAGTAGGGTGACAATATATAGCCTTGGTGTACTCCCTTTCCTATTTGGAAATGTCCATGTCCAGTTCTAACTGTTGCTTCCTGACCTGCATACAGGTTTCTGAAGAGGCAGGTCAGGTGGTCTGGTATTCCCATCTCTTTCAGAATTTCCCACAGTTTTTTGTGATCCACACAGTCAAAGGCTTTGGCATAGTCAATAAAGCAGAAGTAGATGTTTTTCTGGAACTCTCTTGCTGTTTCAATGATCCAGCAGATGTTGGCAGTTTGATCTCTGGTTCCTCTGCCTTTTCTAAAACCAGCTTGAACATCTGGAAGTTCACGGTTCACATATTGCTGAAGCCTAGCTTTGAGAATTTTGAGCATTATTTCGCTAGTGTGTGAGATGAGTGCAATTGTGCCATAGTTTGAGGTATATATAGTAGAACCTTATTTTTATCCATCCTATATATAATAATTTGCATCCACTAATCTCAAACTCCCATTCCTTCCATCCCCAACCCTTCTACCCTCTTGGCAACCACATATCTGTTCTCTATATCTATGAGTCTGTTTTTATTTTGTAGATATATTGATTTGTATCATGTTTTACATTCCACATATAAATAATATCACGTGGATTTTGTCTTTCTCTGATTTCGCTTAGTACGATAATCTCTAGGTCCATCCACGTTGCTGCAAATGACATTATTTCATTTTTTTTAAATGGCTGACAAATATTCCATTGTAATATGCCACGTCGTCTTTATCTAGTCATCCTTCAATGGACATATAGGTTGTTTCTGTGTCATGGCTACTGTAGTATATGGGGTGGTATGAACATTGGGGTGCATGCTTTTTTTCAAATTATAGTTTTGTCTGGGTATATGCCCAGGAGGAGAATTACTGGATCATATGGCACCTCTATTTTCAGTTTTTTGAGGAAGCTCCATACAGTCATACTAAGAATCCTGTTAACGATGCAGATGCCACTGGAAAGGACTTGAGTGGGGTCCGAGACTCTGCCTTCCTAACCACTCCCAGATGCTGATGCTCGGGCAGCTGATCCATCTATGGATCCTGCTTGCAGTAGAAAGGCTCTGCACAACAGAGATCTCCAAAAACCTAAATCAGATCATGTCAGTCCGCTACCTAAATCACTCCAATAGCTTCCCATTGTGATTTGGGTCAGACCCAAACTCCTTCCTGTCTCCCTTGAGACCCAGTCCCTGGGACCTGGTCCCTGCTCACATTATAGGCCACATTTCAGTCCACCCCCACCTGCTCCACTCTCCTCCAGCCTTCATGGACTTATTTCTACCTCTCAAAGATACCATCTTGTCTCAACACCTTGTTTCATGGCATCTATCAATATGTTGGAACGTTTATATACTCTGAACATGTAGAATATAAACTGTCAGTCAATAATACATTTCACTGAAGTCCCAACGCCTGCTGTGTTAGCACAGTGCCTGCTGCAGTGTAGGTGTTCACTGCAGACGAACACCAAACGCCAAGAGGTTGGACCACAAAAGGAGCAAGAGGATCCTGGGGGCCACAGTCCTGACGAACCAGAGGAGCTGGAGGACCAAGCAATGATGGCATTCTCTACAACACACAGACACACAAAGCTTGTGTCCTAGAAGAACTGACCCCAATTTAAGTCAGATCCCTCCATCAAATAGTACCAGAATGTACCTTCCTGAGTCCCAGCAAATGAATGTTTCCCCAGCAATGTCCAACAGAACAATAGCCCATGATAAAGGCCACTGGGCACTGTGTTGGCGTTCGTTGGAAGAACCAGCCTCTCAGCTTCAGGGAAAGACTTTTGATAGTAATGATTTCCATGGCAAAGAAGAGTGAGCCCAGGGTCACCCCAACTGAGACCCATTTCTGAATGTGACTCCATTTCCCAGCAAAGGCCTCAGGAAGACCAATTGCCCCCATGTCCTCCTGCCAGTCTTTTCTTGTAATGCCATAAAATCCAAACAGACATGTCCTTTCCAGAAGGTTACCTAGTTCATGCCAAGGAAATGGCCATCATGTGTTTCCTTTCAACTCACCCCTGTTTCACTCCAAGGGTGGAAATAAAACACATTGAAAGTCTGAGAACATTCAAAATAAGCCATCATTTAGAAGTAATGACTGCTCGTGCTATGCACATAAATAAAAATCCATGCTAACCTCAAACACGTTTATAAGGTCATTGTGAAGAGTTTGCCTTTTCTCTATAAATGTCCAAAAAGATTAATTAAGAACAGGATGACTCATCCATCTAGATTGATTAAATGTATCTTTAAGGGTCAAACTGAAAACAAAGCCTAGATACATTAACATACAATTTGCCCACAGTGATTAGTCTATTTATTTTGCTTTCTGACAATATTTCTGGAATTAAGTCATTGTTAATCTTTGTCTGGACAGAGCGACAGGACCACCCTATTCCCCAGCCATCTTCCTCTGCCTCCCAAACTAGCATTCTTTCTCCAAATGTGCAGGGTCCTTTAGAGCTTGGTAAGGGACCACAACAGCACAGAATACTGGGAGTGCTATTAAAGTTTCGTCCCAAGTTCAGCCCAGTGCTTCCCTCATTAGCTCTCTGAATAACATCTCTGTCCTTTCAGAATTTCTTCTCCTTTTTTATACCCTTTGCATCAGGACACATTCGCTAAAAAACCTTTTGGGAAGTGCTGGTCCCATCACCTCATGGGAAATAGATGGGGAGACAGTGGAAACAGTGTCAGACTTTATTTTTGGGGGTTCCAAAATCACTGCAGATGGTGACTGCAGCCATGAAATTAAAAGATGCTTACTCCTTGGAAGGAAAGTTATGACCAACCTAGATAGCATATTAAAAAGCAGAGACATTACTTTGCCAACAAAGGTCCGTCTGGTCAAGGCTGTGGTTTTTCCACTGGTCATGTATGGATGTGAGAGTTGGACTGTGAAGAAAGCTGAGCACCGAAAAATTGATGCTTTTGAACTGTGGTGTTGGAGAAGACTCTTGAGAGTCCCTTGGACTGCAAGGAGATCCAACCAGTCCATCCTGAAGGAGATCAGTCCTGGGTGTTCATTGGAAGGGCTGATGCCGAAGCTGAAACTCCAATACTTTGGCCACCTCATGCCAAGAGTTGACTCATTGGAAAAGACTCTGATGCTGGGAGGGATTGGGAGCAGAAGAAGAAGGGGATGACAGAGGATGAGATGGCTGGATGGCATCACTGACTCGATGGGCATGGGTTTGGGTAAACTCCGGGAGTTTGTGATGACAGGGAGGTCTGGCGTGCTGCTTTTCATTGGGTTGCAAAGAGTCGGACATGACTGAACGACTGAACTGAACTGAACTGAACTGAACTGATCCTCTTTGCAAAAACAAAGCGTTAATTATATGGTGTTATCTAGGCCTAAAGAGTAATAGCTAACATTGGGTGGTAACCATGCATAATAATATACTGTATTGCTTGCATTTGTTCTTTATTTCTATTAATATTCACAAAAAGTCTGCAAAATGTTGAGGATTTAAGTATTCACATCCCGGTCTCACTAGTTAGTGAAACTGGGATTCAGAGAAAAGTCTTTGGCAGTGTTCACCACTCTAGAAGTGACCAAAAAACCAGACTGAAGTGTGTGAATAGCTCAGTACATTGGATGGCAAACCCTGCTCTTAGCTCTTGGGCCATGTTGTGTCACGAATACCGTGTTGAATCTGTCACTTCTGTTTAGGACTCTTGAGCCCCATGTATGCAGTTGAAGACTGAGAATAAACTTTCTCCCCTGAGTTGCATCACTATCCATATCTCTGGGAGCAACTAAATCTCATGGTGTGCCCCAGACACATTTGTTGATAATTTGAGCACAGATTATGTTGGTTAACATTCCTTTGGCTGCTCCTTGGTGATGGTGGCCAATTCTCTGGTACTTATCTAAGCCACGTTTATTAATATAACTGCTAGGAGGTTTTTAGAGCCGATCATACTTCTAGACTGACCACATGGTTCTAAAAAGAGTCTACCAACACAGCCATAAAGAAAACAAAGCACTCTGAGTGGAAAGTAAAAGGAACCAGAATGCAGTCTTCCTCATCAGAGTGATGCAAGATTGGGTCTGGTGGGCTCAGCACACCACAGCTGTTCTGGAGAGGTTAGTTCCCCTCTCTGAGCGTCAGTTTTTCTACCTGTAGAAGGGGTATATTAACTTAAAAGGTAGTTGAGAATATTACATGAGATAATGCAGGCAAAGCATGGGTGCTGTCTAATAAATGCTCAGTCAATAAGAACTATAATTGTTACTGCTCTCTGATTTACATTTTTTTAACTTAACATTCTATATAACATAAATAATGATGATAATTATTGCCAGCCATCTCTTTAAGATTATCTGTGTGGCAGGCACCATTCTAAGCACATTATATAAGTTGCTCACAATAGTTCTGAGTGGTTTTGTATTCCCATTTTAGAGATGGATATGTTGAGGTCCAGAGAGCAGCATTTATTTGCCCAAAGTCACCCTGCCAGTTATTCTCTATTGAAACAGGCTCCAGAGCACACTCTTTTAATCATCCTGCTCCATTGGAAGTGGTTACACAGCCACAGAGCCAGTGGATTATGACATGAACTGCTGAAACAGAAGAGGCAGGGTAATTTAGCCTCCAGGACCAGGCGTGTATCTCCACTCTTCGTGCTTTCTCCCCCCTCCCCCCCATTTGCCTGTTTAAGTGAACACATAGCTAAGGAGAAAACAGGAGAAGTTTGTTCTACCAAAGTTACTGTTCAAGTGGAGCCTCTCAACAGTTTTTAAGATAAAAAGATGATATCATAGTTATTAAGACACCAAGGAAAAAGTAATAGAAAAGTACCATGAAAGTGAAAGTGCTACAGGCAACAAACTGACTCTGGCTCAGCATTTCTCCAGTTCAGACCATTGCCTAGACTCACTCTTCCCTTAAGAGAAGCTGCTATCTTACATCCCTGCCCCCTCCTCACTTGTAATCACCAACCTCCTACTGACTCTTCCTTTCACCCAACTGATTCCTACTCATCCATCAGATGCTGGCTTAGACCTCACCTCCTCCAGAAGGCCTTTGTGGACCCTCCTGCCCAGCCCCGTCCAACAGGATTAAAAGGCTTTGGGGCTCCTGTAGCGTCTGTCATGGTTCAGTAAGTGCAGTGGCCTATAAGCTGTATGTGGGCAGCATCTAACTCCAGCAAATATTCTTCTGTGTCCCCAAAGTTTGGCATTTTGCCTGAGATATAAGTGGATACCTCAGTAAACATATGTTGTGTGCCTTTGAAAATCACAAAGCATGCCACTTCTTTAAAGGTTTAGAATAAGGTGATACAGTTCTTGAAAATGAATTTTTTCATGTCTTGAAAGGGATATACACAATTGCAGAAAAGTAACAGCCAGTCTCTTTTCTTAGGTCACTCTACTCAATGATTTGGAAACCTAGACAAAGTTTAGCAGTACTTATTACTGGAACATTCTTCCCTAAAAGGATGCCTAAACCCTCTTCCTGTAATTTAAACTCATTCCTCTTCATTCGGTTCCCTGTGGAGGTAATTCTCAGGGGGTTCATTATAATTATGATATTTCCTTTTATCTTTGTCTTCTCTCGATTAAAAACCTCGGCTTCTTAAATTTTTCCCTATAAAAATGTGTTAATTTTTATTGCCTTCCCACTTCTCCATACTACTCATATCTTAATGCATATTGTTAAATCTCATAAAGAAAGAAAATAACTTTCAGGTTCAAATTCTTACCTTTGTTCTCCAAGGGCTTAAATACAAAAAAGAAAAACAGTTATCATATCTACAAAGTAAAGAGTAAGATATGGATTTAAACAATGGTCATCTAGTCTCAGGCTACCTTTTCCCCCTGTTTTCCTCTTTGAAGCATGCTCTATTTTCTACAAACTTCTAGAAGCCAGAAATGATGTGAAGCCCATGGTTTAGTATAAGCATACACATTAAGACATTAGAAACCATTCCACATTTTCCAAAATGGTCCCCTTTCAATTCATTTGGACCTGTTTTCCCATAAGTAGAACTTGTGTCATATCTGTTTCCTAATTTGAGGATTAAAAAATGTGTTCAACCCACATATGGCATAGAATCTCTAGGTAATGATGTTACTGTCAGTAGGAAACATTGATTGCAGCCTCCTTCCATAAAGGTGCTATGCTAGTCATTCAGAATCATTTTCTCTTTTAGTCATTTAAAGCATCTTTATGAGGTAGATATTCTTTCATCCCCATTTTACAGATGAGGAAACTGAGGCCCAGAAAAACCATATAAAATCATCCATTAGTAGGTGGCAGGGCAGGGACTCCAAAAGCTGTGTCTGACAGTGCACTCATAAGCTCTAAGCACTTTGCTGAAGGTTCTAAGAGTATTGATTTTGCGGGTTTGTGTGTCTGTCTGTCTGTTTTTGTAAATGACCTGATCCACTGTCATGCACACAGTAATTTTATAATAATTCTCCGATTTTTCTTTTAACATAAGGAAGCAGTACCTTTTACAGTCTATTGACAATACTCTAATTGGTTCAAGTACTTTGGAACATTTATACATTGGGGCATCTGGCCACACCTAGGAGCAACCACATCTGGCAGCATCTGGGGGTGTTGAAGATGTGTATATTGTACACATTGTAGGGCCCAGCCATGATTCCCTAGGCAGAATGGCAAATATCAATACCACTGGTCAATCCCCTCCACAGCCCTATGCTGTCCAGAAACTTTCCTGTAATTTGCTGACAGATGAACCACATGACCCTGTTCTAGCCAATGGAGTATAAATGTAAATCACTGAGTAGGGCTTCTTTGAAGACTTGTTTACAAGGGTAATATGACTAGACTACTTTATATTCTTCCTGGTTGGAGCATGACACAGTGCCTGGAATTGCTGTAACTATGTTGTGGTTATAAAACAGCAAACCTGTGGGTAAAAGTGCACTCTAAGAATGACAGAGCAGAGAGATGAAACAAACCTGAATAGCTTTGGCATCAGTCAACCAGGCAGCCCAGGAATACCTCCCCCCAGGCTTGTTGCTATGTTAGAAACAATAACCTCCTCTGCCACCCAGTTGAGGGCTTCCCTGGTAGCTCAGTGATAAGGAATCTGCCTGTAATGCAGGAGACTCAGGTTCAATCCCTGGGTCAGGAAGATCCCTGGAGAAGAAAACGGCAACCCACTCATACTCTTACCTGGGAAATCCCATGGACAGAGGAGCCTGGTGGGCTACAGTCCATGGGGTCACACAAGAGTTGGACAGGACTTAGCTACGAAACAACAAACCACCAATTCACTTTACCAGAGTTCTCTAGAGAAACTCACACATGCACAAGATGACATACACAGACATTTGTAATGTGAAAAATCACAAAGCATAATGCCTATCAAAAAAGTAATAAATAGCATATTCTTGTAATGATACATGGCAATTAAAAAGATGTAATCTAGATCTATATATATATATATCCACATTATTCTTTTTTTTATTGAAATACAGTTGATGACACTAGTGGTAAAGAACCCACCTGCCAATGCAGGAGACATGAAACACACGGGTTCAATCCCTGCGTCAGGAGCTCCCCCGGAGGAGGGCATGTCAACCCACTCCAATATTCTTGCCTGGAGAATCCCATGGATAGAAGAGCTGGGTGGGCTACCCTAGTCCATAGGGTAAGAAAAAGTCAGATATGACTGAAACAACTCAGCACGCACACATAGTTGATTTACATATTGTGTTGGTTTCTGGTATACAGAAAAGTGATTCAGTTATACTTGTAAAAAATATATGTGTATGTGTGTGTGTGTGTGTGTCTATGTGTGTGTATGTGTTATACTTTGTGTCTTCGAATCCCAAACTGTGATGATCAAAGTGGCATCTCCTGCATTGGCAGGCAGATTCTTTACCACTGAACTACCAGGGAAGCCCCATATCCATATATACTGAAAGTATAAAGACATGGATGTGAAGGAACACACCAACTTTGGGGTGGGAGAAGGAATAAAATTGGGAAAGTGGTTACAGAAGCACTCCAGCAGAACCTGCAGTACTTTATTTCATAAAAGTAATTTGAATCATGTATGACTATAACATGGCATTTGTTAAATTCGGGTGTGGATCCATAGGTATTTGCTACATATATATTTTTCTATAAATTTAAAATGTTATATGCTTTTAAAAAACTAGATGAAGAAAATGAAAGAGATTATTTCAAGAAGCAGTAGTTATATAAAATTACTCTGTCAAATGTAAGGAGACATTTACCATCATCCAGGAACACTGTGTTGAGGAGTAAACTTTCCATGAACCCTGAGGAAAGGATAGGATGAGAAGATTTAGGTAGATGGTAGAGCTGAAGAAGTACTATGAACTGAACTGTCTCCACAAAGTGTATACATTGAAACCCTAACACCCCCAGTGTGACTGTATTTAGAGACAGGGCGTAATTAAGCTTAAATCTGGTCATAAACCTAGTGGCTCAGATGATAAAGAAATTTGAATGCCTGCAATGCGGGAGACCCAGTTTTGATCCCTGGGTCATGAATATCCCCTGGAGAAGGGAATGGCTACCCACTCCAGGATTCTCGCCTGGAGAATCCTATGGACAGAGGAACCTGGCAGGCTACAGTCTAAGGGGTCACAAAGAGTTGGCCATGACTGAGTGACTAACACCTTAAGAGTGGGACACTAATCTAATAGTACTGATGTTCTCATAAGAAGTAGAGACACCAAGAGCACACTCATGCCGAGAAAAAGCTATGGTATGGCATAGTGAGAGAGTGGTTGTCTGCAACCCAAGGAGAAAAGACCACAGGAGAAACCAGACCTAACAACACCTTGATCTTTCTGTGAGAAAATACATTTCTGTTTAAGTCCATAGTATTCTGTTAAGCTTCCCCCGCTGACTCAGTGGGTAAAGAATCCACCTGCAATGCAGGAAACACAGGAGACATAGGTTCATCCCCTAGGTCAGGAAGATGGGGAGGAGGAAATGGCAACCCACTCCAGTATTCTTGCCTGGAAAATTCCACAGACAGAGGAGCCTGGCTGGCTGTAGTTCATAGGGTCACAAAGAGTCAGACACGACCGAGCACATGGCACATACTATATTCTGTTATGGCAGCAAGAGCAGCTTAATACATGACCCAACGGATATGTCCAGAACTGTGGTTCTCAATAGTGGATGATGCTATATAAATGGGGGCATTTAAGTTATTGGTTGGGGGAGGGTAATGGTTGGTGGTCACAAAACTGAGAAGCAGGGGAGCCATTTAATGGGCAGTGGCCAGAGAGGCAAAACTTTTTTCACTTCCTACTTCAGTTCTCACAACAAAAAACAATTCTGCATCCCGAAGGTCTTTAAAATATCCCACAAGCATTTAGAAGAGGAGAAAGCTGTGTACACTTACCTAAAGCTAGGTAAAAATGCAAAAAAAAAAAAAAATATGTGGGACTATAGGGTCAGGTTGTATACAGTGAATTTCCATAAAAGTAACTACTATGAAGACTAAAGCAGGATTGTATTTTGTTTTCTTCAGAACTTTGCCATAAGGTAGTTATCATTGCTGTGGAAAATTCTTTTGCTAACAGTAATGCTAATGACATCTGTATTGTCTACCTGACATATACTTATCAGTCTTCATTCATAGCCATCGTATCTGCTAGGAGTCTGCAAAGTCCGCGGAGCTGGTCAAATCCAACCTGCCACCTGTTTTTGTACATAAAGTTATATGGGACACAGCCATGCTCATTCATTTATGTATTATCTATGACTGCTTTTGCAGTAAAAAAGCAGAATGAGAATGGCTCTCAAAGCTTAAATATTCAATACTATCTGACCCTTTATAGAAATGCTGGCAATCCCCTGCTATAAACTTGATTCTGTATCTCATGTTGCCACCCATTACTTCAATACACTATCTAGTATAATCCTAGAATATTTACCTTCTGAAACATGCATGATTTTTTTTATCCAACTTCTTCTTTAAGTTCTAGCAATGATAGTTAATTCATCATGTAGATTAATTTGAAGATGTGCATATATCTCTGTATCCGTGACATTCACTTCAGGAAAGAAATGGAATTCATTTCAGTAAAGACGGGGAAGCATTTCTAAATATTCTCAAAGGTTGAAAATCTACTCTAGACCTAAAAGAACAGAGACCATGAAGAATGAAGAAGGAGTTATGTGGCCAAGAAAAAAATTGACAACAAGCACCATACTGAAGATGAACTGACCTTAAACTCCAGGAAAGAGGCTATTGTGTTTATCTGTACATCAGTTACTCAGGAACTGGTACACGGGACTCAGTAAATACTTGGCTGAATGCTCCCATGAACGAAGGGATGGATGAGGCCTATAAATGACTGAAGGACAAAGGACCGGAATAGGGAGCTTCCTTTCTCAAGAGGTCTTCAAACAGAAGTTCAGTGGTCATTTGCCAGGTATTTTATAGCAGGTATTCCGTCATACAAGGACTAACCGAGTAGACCAGAGAACTCCCTAGGTCTCTAAAACTTCACTCCTGAAGTTGAAATCCAGTGTTCCAAAGATACAGAGTTCATTATTTGGAGCAGCAAAAGCCTTGTTCAGATTTTAGACTGAAAATGATCTAAAACTGTCAAAGATCTGCCCAGCCTCCTGACCTCATCCCTCAGCCAGTTATGTGAGATAGCAGGTAGAGTGTGGTAGTGAAGTATATAGGATCTGGAGTCAAACAGGTTTAGGTTGGAGGGTAGAGTGTGGGAAAAGATGAACAGCAAAATTTCTCTCACCCTTGAATGTACATTCCTTTGCAGTATGATACTGCGGAGCCTTCCATCAAGAAATGAAGTCTATCACTCTACCCTTAGATCTGGGTTGACCTCATGTCTCGCTTTGAGTGGTAAAATGCAACAAAAGGAACATGGTGTAATTTCTGAACCTAGGTCTCAAGAGGCCTGGTAGCTTCTGTCTTAACACTCTTGAAATGTATACAGCCCCATGTGATGAAGCCTGGTCCAGCTCAGGGACTGGTAGAATATGGCCCTTGGACCAAATTCATGCCACCACCTGTTTCTATAAATAAAGTTTTCTTGGAACACACTTGTCTATATACTGTCTATGCCTGCCTTCACATTACAAACAGCAAAGTTAAGAAGCTATGTCTGAGACTGAATGCCTTGCAAAGCCAAACATGCTTACAGTCAGGACCTTTTCAGAAGACGTTTGCTGGAGTTTCGTCTGGCTGCTGCAGGATGAGACCACATGAGAGAGAGGAGCTGTCCCAGCTGAGGTCTCCCTAGAGAAAGCAACTTCCAGTTAAACTACCAAATGAGTGCATCTACACAGGTGATTGCAGGTATGACCAGGAGAAGAAGAGTCCAGCTGAACTCAGCCCTAACTGCAGACCCATAAACTTAGGACAGGTGGGATGACTGCCATTTTATGGTAATAGGTGATTTGTTCTGCAGGAAGAAGTAATAGAGAAGGTCAGCCACGGCTCTGCCACTCACAGTATGTAGTACACTGTTCCCAGCTCATATTTTTGGAGGACTCCTCCATAGTTTGGAGGACAGTGCAGGCTGACTGTCTTCCAGTTACCAATATCTGGATCTTTCTGCTAGGGAGTGGGTTTCTCCAAAGCCTTGCAAGGACTCTGTCCACACAGGGAAATTAACACTCCAACACTCCCATCTGTACCCCACTCACCCTTATTCAGTAGTTAACAGAAGTTGGTGTGAAAATACACTGCAGTTCCTTGCCTTCTGGAAGGGATAATTCTGAGGCAAATGTTCCTACACTGTTTTCCAGAGTTTCCCTGCGGGTAACACTCTGGTCTCCTCCTGGCCCATTGACAGTACACCCTTTATGAGCAGCCATCTTTTCTCTGTCTATATTTCCCATGGCTGTGCTGGTATTTCCTGAACAGCTACTACCAAATAAGCTCCTTTCACTCAAATTCTGTTACAGATTCTGCCTCACATCAAAATACAAACCAGGAAGACACTGTGTAACTGTAGACAAGTTTATCTCTCTGAACCTTAGTTTCCTTATCTGTAAAATGGGAATACAAGGAGCATTTGTAATCATGGTACGTGGTCACGAGGACTTGAGAGACTGTAAAGCATCCAGCATTACTCTCAGTGGCAACAGCTACCTTAGCTAGCCCCACCTCCTCTCTGCCTGGGCTCTGGTGATTGGCCAAGTCCCTGCACAGGGCACTGGTGATTGGCCAAGGCCCCTCTAATGAGCCAAGCTCCCATTGAAGGACAGTTAAAAAAAAAATAACACAAAAAACAGCGTAGAGAGGCAGAGGGTACCTAAGGACAGTCCACGGGAGAGTGCAGGGGCTTACTGTGGCTTCCAGTCACGTCCCAGTTCAGAAGTCTAAGCCCCGCGTCACATATCTCCGTCTGGAGGACACCGAGGCTCTGAACTTCTGAGCTGGCACGCTGGGCTGGAGCCTGCTGTGTGCCTGACCCCAGGAGCCTGTCCCCAACAGGAAGGAGAGAAGTAGTCAAGGAAGTGTGACTGACATGACTCCAGACAATTAGAAAAACATTACCACGCCTCACAGTGGAAGGTTAGCATGACTTCAACGATGGCCTTAAAAAAGAAATAGGGGTGTGAGAGGATGTTTTTCTTTTCTCCTTGAAGAGAGAAGTCTGTCTACCCAAAACCCTCCACTCCTTCTAACAGTCTATAAATATACACCCAAACCTGGAGAAAAAATTAAGAGCACACTTGTGCCTCCGATACCAGAAAACATATTCCATTTGTTCTGGTCCTTTCTGTTCCCTTTGAAAGGCCTTAATATTTCCCCCTCATGACCTGCCCTAGGATCATGCAGGGATGTTTAGGGGGAGCCCTGGACTCCAGAACATGACAAGAAAGCTCCACTGGCCCCCATGTCCATAGGAAGGAGCTCCAGCAGACCTGGGGTGAGGCAGTGAAGTAATGAGAGTAGAATTCTGGATCATGGCCAGGCCAGGAATAATGGCACAGCTATAATTACCCTGTAGGACATTGGATGGAAGTGACTATTTTAGAACCTGAAAACATCTCAGCGACACCTTGGAGTCACATTTGGGAAAGCCCCTTTATATCACTTCTGTCCTCTTGTCATGCAATAGGATGTTACCGTCGGCAACATTTCCTACCAGAAAACCATCAGTGGATCCATGT
Source organism: Muntiacus reevesi (assembly GCF_963930625.1). Lineage (NCBI taxonomy): Eukaryota > Metazoa > Chordata > Mammalia > Artiodactyla > Cervidae > Muntiacus > Muntiacus reevesi. The sequence goes on from NC_089252.1 coordinate 95,156,081, forward strand.
AGCACTTGGAAAAGCTTAAAAGGGTACCGTGATGCAGAAGATTTGACTCTGGCTAAAAAATCTATCATTTTTTTCTGTCAGAGGAAAATATTTTTCATTCAATTGTTTGTTGAGTCAACACAATTCAGATAGTTTCTGGCCATGTACTTTCTAATCACAAAACTTAATACTTTGTATACATCTTTGCACAACACACACACATAATTCAAGCTCTTGTAATTATTAGATGCTTGGGGATAACTGCTGGAAAACAGAATGTGCTTGGATAGGGAACCAGAGTCCTCTGTGGAGCTGTCTGACTTTAGGTTATCCTGCCTCTCAGAGCCTCTGTGTCCCTATCTGTTGATTCTACTGTGATCTTCCTTCTTCCCCCCAAGGCATATAGAAATATAAAAGGAGAAAAGTATAAAAACAACAACAATAAAAGTCCCAGCACAAGGAACTCAAAGAATATGAACTCTTATCATTAGAGCATCTCTTGAGGCTCTTCAACTTGGAAGAAAAAGAAAATATGAAAAATAAAAAGAGTGGGAAATCACAGGTAGGCAACTGGTTAAGCATAGACTCTGGAATTACACAATTTGGGTTCACGTACTAGCTTTGCAGTATCCTCAAAGTATGACCATGGAAAGTCTACTTCATCTTTTCCTGATTCAGTGTCCCTGACTGTAATACAGTATGAGGATCCATCTTCATGAACTCTGTAGGACTAAATGAGATGATTCACACAAGTCCCGCACAAAGTATGGCTTAGAGAAGTCTCCAGTAGAAGATAATTTCTTTGATTTGTATCATAATTATTTTAAAGTTAGTATTATTGAAGATCAGTGTTGTTTTTTTTTTAAACTCCTGGGAACATGGGCTGTCAATCATTAAGCAACATACTTGGTGGCAACTCAGAAGGATGCAAGGTCCTTGGTAATAATTAGGGTGATTACAGGAGGGCACAATGTATGAGACCAGTATACCTCTGTGAACTTGGTCTCATAGCACCATAATGGGTCCCAATCAGCTGCACGAAGCTTGACAAAAGACAGTTTTTCCAAGTTTTAGTTAAGGTATTAATGTATATTAGGGCTTCTGTTAGGGTATATTAACGTTTGTGACATTGTACAGGAGGTAGTGATCAAGAGCATCCCCAAGAAAAAGAAATACCAAAAGGTAAAATGGTTGTCTGAGGAGGCCTTACAAACAGCTGAGAAAAGAAGAGAAGCAAAAGGCAAAGGAGAAAACAAAAGATTTATCCATTTGAATGCAGAGTTCCAAAGAATAGCAAGGAGAGATAAGAAAGCCTTCCTCAGCAATCAATGCAAAAAAATAGAGGAAAACAATAGATTGGAAAAGACTAGAGATCTCTTCAACAAAATTAGAGATAACAAGGGAACATTTCATGCAAAGATGGGCAGAGTAAAGAACAGAAACGGTATAGACCTAACAGAAGCAGAAGATATTAAGAAGAGGTGGCAAGAATACACAGAAGAACTATACAAAAAAGATTTTCATGACCCAGATAACCATGATGGTGTGATCACTCACCTAGAGTCAGACATCCTGGAATTCAAAGTCAAGTGGGTGTTAGGAAACATCACTATGAACAAAGTTAGTGGAGGTGATGGAATTCCAGTTGAGCTATTTAAAATCCTAAAAGATGATGCTGTGAAAGTGCTGCACTCAATACGCCAGCAAATTTGGAAAACTCAGTAGTGGCCACAGGACTGGAAAAGGTCAGTTTTCATTCCAATCCCAAAGAAAGGCAATGCCAAATAATGTTCAAACAACTGCACAATTGCACTCATCTCACATGCTAGCAAAGTAATGCTCAAAATTCTCCAAGCCAGGCTTCAGCAATATGTGAACTGTGAACTTCCAGTTATTCAAGCTGGATTTAGAAAAGGCAGAGAAACCAGAGATCAGATTGCCAACATCTGTTGGATCATCGAAAAAGCACGAGAAGTCCAGAAAAACATCTATTTCTGCTTTATTGATTATGCCAAAGCCTTTGACTGTGTGGATCACAGCAAACTATGGACAATTCTTAAAGAGAATTTAAGACCAGAGGTCTTAAGAGGTCAGACCACCTGACCTGCCTCCTGAGAAATCTGTATGCAGGTCAAGAAGCAACAGTTGGAATTGGACATGGAACAACAGACTGGTTCCAAATCAGAAAAGGAGTACGTCAAGGCTGTATATTGTCACCCTGCTTATTTAACTTATATGCAGAGTACATCATGCGAAATGCCAGGATGGATGAAGCACAAACTGGAATCAAGATTGCTGGGAGAAATATTAATAACCTCAGATATGCAGATGACACCACCCTTATGGCAGAAAGTGAAGAAGAACTAAAGAGTCTCTTGATGAAAGTGAAAGAGGAAGAGTGAAAAAGTTGGCTTAAAACTCAACATTCAGAAAACTAAGATCATGGCATACGGTCCCATCATGTCATGGCAAATAGATGGGGAAATAATGGAAACAGTGAGAGATTTTATTTTGGGGGGCTCAAAAATCACTGCAGATGGTGACTGCAGCCATGAAATTAAAAGATGCTTGCTCCTTGGAAGAAAAGCTGTGACCAACTTAGACAGCATATTAAAAAGCAGAGACATTACTTTACCAACAAAAGTCTGTCTAGTCAAAGCTATGGTTTTCCCAGTAATCATGTACGGATGTGAGAATTGGACTATAAAGAAAACTGAGCACTGAAGAATTGATGCTTTTGAGCTGTGGTGTTGGAGAAGACTCTTGAGAATCCCTGGGACTGCAAGAAAATCCAACCAGTCAATCCTATAGGAAATCATTCCTGAATTGGAAAGACTGATGCTGAAGCTGAAACTCTAATATTTTGGCCACCTGATGTGAAGAACTGACTTATTGGAAAAGACCCTGATGCTGGGAAAGATTGAAGGGAGAAGGGGACGACAGAGGATGAGATGGTTGGATGGCATCACCAACTTGATGGACATGAGTTTGAGTAAACTCCAGGAGCTGGTGATGGACCAGGAAGCCTGGTGTGCTGCAGTCCATGGGGTCACAAAGAGTCAGACATGACTGAGTGACAGAACTGAATTCAGAGCTTCTATTAAAAATAATAAGTTGGTCTGCAAACAAAGTTAACCAGACCAAACATGCTTCCATTTATTTGTGTCTTAAATCTTTCTTTTTTTTTTTTTCTGAGTAAGAGACAAGGGGGTGCATTTTGAGCTGGCCACACCTGAAATTACCCAGGACCTCATGTTAATGTCAGTGATATATAATAATGATAATATAGTAGCAGATGATATTCGCTGCTTGCTTGTGCCATGTGCATGACCTTCATTTAAGTACCTGCTCTTTATTTGATGCTCATCAATTTCCCTGTATTATGTCATTTGATATGAGGAGGAAGAGTACTCTTATTATTCCCACTTTACAGATGGGATGACCAAAGCTCACTGAGGTTAAGTAACATGTTCATGACCACCCAGTGGTGTGTGACATCTGGGGATTTGAATCCAATCCTGTGAGAAACAGTTTGATCTGTGCTGAAGCCCACACTTTTTGTACACTCCCACTAGCAGGGCATGGAACAAAGAGACAGGATGTGTAGAGAGAAGACTTCATTTATGATTTCCTTTCTGTTGCCAGGGGCTTCCCTGATGGCTCAGCTGGTAAAGAATCTGCCTGCAATGAGGGTGACCTGGGTTCGATCCCCAGGTTGGGAAGATCCCCTGGATAAAGGTACGGCTACCCACTCCAGTATCCTGGCCTGGAAAATTTTATGGACTGTAGAGTCCACGAGGTTGCAAAGAGTCAGACACGACTAAGTGACTTTCAGTTCTGCTGACAAAAAATTTTAAATAAGGTGGGAGGTACCGAGAAGTCAGTAGATTGATAAGAAGTCTCAGTCTATCACAGCTAGAAAGCAGTTGAACAGGCAGAAGGGCAGAGTACACCCAGTGATGAAAGAGCAGTTAGAAGCCATCCCATGTGTACAGGGATTTTTAGTTCGCAAAGACTTTCCCTATGTCCTATTACTAGTCCCTTTAAACTGTCCTGTAGATGCAGAATGAATACAAATGCCACAGGAGACATAAGCTATAGAGGGACTGGCCAGCAAGTAAAGAATCTGGAAACACTAACATGCAGAATTACATGTAAGTGATTATCCAACCCAAGGCTTGACATGTGTGATAAATACACATTGATTCATTGAATAGCATTCTATTTCTTAAGGAAAAATTTTAAGGAACTCCAGTCATCCATGAATTGTATGCCTGCAGCACACTTACAAAGTTACCCAAAGGAAACACTTCATCTTGAAAAAGTTGCTAAATTGCTTGCATACTGGTGAGCAATCCTTGGTGTGCACCAGCATCTCAGTGGACACTAGCAGTGATCTAAGAAAACAAAAGCTGAGAGGTCTGCTGGACCTGAGAAGTTACAAGGCATAATACATTCCATAGGTGTAACAGTAATATTTTAAAAACATCCACTTAAAAAAATATCATTGCTACCAAAACAGGCCTTTTTTTAAACACCAATTGAAGACTCTTGAGAGTCCCTTGGACTGCAAGGAGATCCAACCAGTCCATCCTAAAGGAGATCAGTCCTGGGTGTTCATTGGAAGGACTGATGCTGAAGCTGAAACTCCAATACTTTGGCCACTTCATGCCAAGAGTTGACTCATTGGAAAAGACCCTGATGCTGGGAAAGATTGAGGGCAGGAGGAGAAGGGGACGGCAGAGGATGAGATGGTTGGATGGCATCACCGACTCGATGGTCATGGGTTTGGGTGGACTCTGGGAGTTGGTGATGGACAGGGAGGCCTGGTGTGCTGTGGTTCATGGGGTAGCAAAGAGTCAGACATAACTGAGCAACTGAACTGACTGACTAATTGACTGTGTCCACTAGCATAAATGGTCTGGAACGAATCACTAAGTTGGTGATATCTGTTGGAGGCAGAAACATGGAGACAGGAAAGAGATCATATGTGCTGGTCCAGTCCTTTTCAGAATATAATCCCAGGGGTGGGGGTGGGGGTTGTGGTGGGGGAGAGCTGTTCCAGCCAAGGAACTGAGCTCTGCAAGGCTTCCTTTATGCCTGGCATGTGCAGGTAGGGAGAGGCAAGAGATGGCAAAGAACCTTTCAGCCATACATCCTAAGGAGAGCTTGGATTTTGTCCTCTAAGTGCTGGAAAATCAAAGAAGAAATTCCAGAATAGAAGTGGCTGGATCGAGGTTTTTTCCCAAACATTGCTCTAGCAGCAGTGTGACATCAAAGAAAGAGAAAGCTGTCTCACTGCAGTGTTTGAAGACAGTGGCCCAGCACTTCTGGCAGTCACAAAGAGCTTTGTAGAACTGGGGACTTGTATTGAATGCAGATCTAGTAAAGCTATGCCCAGCATTTGTCTAGACCCCTTTACTTCTAAAACTCAGTTCATCAAACACCATTCTTGAGAAATGGGCCAAATGGAATGATCCCCATTCACAGATGGAAAATAGTCTCTAAGTAACTCAAGAACCACAGAACAATTTCCACTTAGACTAATTGCATTTTAGCTCTGCCCATTTATGATTTAAATTTGATTTGTGTGGTTAGAAAAATGAAGCATGTTTAAAACTCAGAGAAAAAAAGACCTCAATGCCCACAGGTAGAAATCAGTGCTGTGTAATACTTTGAAAAATATTGACTTCAAAAATCAAAAGAACGACTAACTAACAGAAAAACACAAATAACATACTTGAAAACCAGAAGGCTGCTAACTGTGGGTCTGCTGTGCAAAATTAAATGACACTGGCTGGAAAGTATTATAATTTCATGTATCTAATATGCATAGCCTTTAAATATGTTCAGATATAGAATTTAAGCTTGCCTCATTGTGCACATTATTACAGCCTTTTTCAAACTGTACTTGGATTTAGCTTAAAAACAATTCCAAAATGACTCTATCATGCATGTTCTCCAAATTAGAAAAGAGTGTTCTTTCTGCTCAGTGTGCCACCTGTTTCATCATTTCCTTCAAGGCATACATATATAGTCACAAATTTAGGGAGAGGTAATCAAGTGTCATTCACACATAGTATTACATCATGAACTTCCATTTTCAGCAGGAAGAGCCAAAAAAGGATTGTCACTTTTCTAACTTGGCTCTGCACAGTCAAGAGAAGTTCCCAGTGGACAAAAACCAGACAGACTCTTAACTATCTTATGCATCTTCCAGAGTGAAATCTCAGTATCTTTAGATTGGGCTTAGTGACTTATTTTCCTTACGCCTTAGTTTGTTGTTGTTGTTGTTTGGTTGCTAAGTCATGTCCAACTCCTTCGTCTATGAGATTTCTCAGGCAAGAATACTGGAGTGGGTTGCCATTTCCTTCTCCAGGGATCTTCTTGACCCAGGGATCAAATGCATATCTCTTTAATTGGCAGGTGGATTCTCTACTTCTGAGCCACCAGGGAAGCCTCAGTTACTTCATTGTGAAATGGCTCACAAGAGCATAACTAATTCTGGCCCCTGGCTGTCCCTCCAACTTTACCTCTCACCATTTTTCCCTCACTCATTCATTCTCTGCCCCAGGGCAGCCTACTTGTCTCCTGGACAAACCAAGCCTATTCCTGCCTCAGGGCTTTTGCACTTCCTATTTTCTCTGCCTGCAAATAGCTCTTCCTTCAGGCATTTGCAGGCTCCTTCTCTCAAGTCTCTAGTCAAACAACCCTGTTGTACCAAGGCTTCCACTGGTCTCTAAGCAGCACTTGCCCACTGTGTTCTCTTCATGGTCTTTCCTGACTGTTTTTCTTTATATATAGTGTTTATCTTTACCTGACATTACTTGCTTCCTGTTTGTTGTTCCTGCCCTCACCATAATGTTTAAGATCCATGAGCACCAGAACTTTTTCATCCTATTTTCCAAGTCTTCAAAGAATGTCAGCAAATACGTAGAAGCTCAATAAATGTTTGTTTCCTGATTTTTTTTTCTTCTTGGCATTTATCTCTGTGTGACATTATTTGTTTTCCTGTTTGTTGTCCCCACCCCTCAGTAGAAGGTAAGATCCATGAGCGCCAGAATTTTGCTTCTCCCAGACTCCTAATCTTCAAGGAGTGTCAGTAAATGAGGAGAAACTCTATAAATATTTGTAGAAGAAAAGGAGGGAGAGAGAAAGGGAAAGAAATCTTGGTGCATTTTTTTTCATCTAAAATTCTGAATTGGTACCACAGTTTTAAATTATTTCCATTAACTGGTTTACATTGGGGAATTAATTGATTTAAATGAGAAATAATAATTATCTCTCTTCTAAAATTTAAAAAAAATTTTTATGGTGAAATACATATGATTTAAAATTTACCATCTTAATCATTTTTAATATATTTTAATGAAGTATAGTTGATTTCCCAGGTTCTATCAATTTCTACTGTACAGTAAATATTTCAGTAAATGCATTCTTTCTCATGTTCCTTGCCATTATGATTTATCACAGGATGTTGAATATAGTTCTTGTGCTATACAATAGGACTTTGATGGTTATCCATTTTGCATATAGTAGTTTGCCTCTGATGATCCCAAACTCCCAGTCAGTCCCTCCCCCACTCCCCCAACCCTTGGCAACCATGTCTGTTCCCTCTGTCTGTGAGCCTGCTTCTGTTTCATAGCTAAGTTCACTTGTGTTCTATTTCAGGTTCCCATGTAAGTAATAAGTCGTATATGGTGTTTGTCTTTTTCTGTCTGACTTCACTCGGTATGGCAGTCTCTAAGTCCATCTGTGTGCTCTAAATGGCATTATTTCACTCTTCTTCGTGGCTGAGGAATATTCTATTGTGTGTGCATGTCACCTCCCCTTTACCCATTCTGTCAGTGGGCATGTAGGTTGATTCCATAGCTTGGCTTCTGTGAATAGTGCTGTTATGAACATAGAAGTTCAGGCATCTTTTTGAATCATAGTTTTGTCCAAATATATGCTCAGGAGTGGATTGCTGGACCACGCAGCAATTCTATTTTTAGTTTTTTGAGGAACCTCCATACTTTGACGACTTTAAATATAAACTTCAACACAATTTTTTGGACTGGAGCAGCTTCAAAAGGAGTACCTCAGCCCAGCCTTTCTACTGTAGCAAAAGAATGCCCCAGTCCAAAAACCTGTGATACTTTCCTAAAGATTTACTTTAACCAGATTAATGCTATTGAAGTAGAAGGAAAATGTCGTGTACTTGTACTAAAGCAAGATAAAACAGAATTCCCCCAAAAAAACACATATTAATCTGTAACACACCATAAGTATTGTGATCTATTAATAAAACCATACATTTAAAGCAATATAATTAAATTATTTCCATCTTGCCATGTAAGGAACATTAAATGAAGCCTGGTTCAGTGATGATGTCAGATAGCTACACTTGAGCCTCTTCATGGACATGAGACATGGTCAGTGGCTCTGGTGATCCCTGAATACTAGGCCAAGAGATTTACCCCTCATGTCCAGAAGGAGAAGCTAAGCCTCAAAGAGGTTATTACTTGCTCAAGGTTATTACTTGTATCAACACAAGGAATAGCAAAGATTATACTCACGTCCGTGTCCTCTAATGGCAAGCTCTGGGTCTTTTCACCGTATCAGACTGTGAAATGACATTCCTAAATGTAACAGGCTCATTTTTCCATCTCCTTTTACTATCAACTCTGCTATTCAGAGTCATTCTACACTGCAATTTCTTCCTTCAGGACTCATATAAAATAGTGTGTGTGTTTTTTTTTCCCAGCCAGTCCATGAATTTTCTAGACTAGCTTCTTAGCAATAAAAAACACCTTTCTTCACAAACTTGCCCTCCCTACATACCACCTGACAACTCAGGCCTCACTTTAGGAAATACAACTTAATTTGATGAGGTGCTAAGAAGCCGACTTGGGATACATCCAGCATTTTAATATAGAATATCTGACCAGATGGTATTCAGTTGCTCCTAAACTTATCCTTCTCTTCTTGTGAGACTGCATTTTCTGATCACTGTAGCAATAACTGGAGAAGTGAAGGTCACCATCTTGATCCGTGTAGCGGTTAGTTCCCTTTATTCAAACTCTAAGATGTTTTTGCTACAATTGGCCCCATTCCATGAACAGTCCCATTTCAAGTTACAGAGTAGAACTGGGTGGATGGACCAGTGCAGTTCCATTGCCAGAGGCTTAGAAGCAGTAGGTTGTCAAATCTTCACTCAGCCGAAGGTCATTGTGAAATTTCTTGAATATATTTTAGTACATGTTAGGTGTCCAGCACAGTGGGATGGTTATAGAGTGAAACTTTAGTCCTAATTCATTGTTAATCACCTATTAATAACGAGTCCTTACTATATTCCTGAATACTATATGCTGGATACTATGAATACAATAACAATTAAGGCACAGACATTGTCTGTGGAGTTCATAAGCTAAAGATAGTAAGTGTATTGCTATAGTAATAAATTAATATCATCTAGTAAGTAGTTGAGTAGGTAGTTACTATTTACCAAGGACTATAGTGGCTGGAAGGATAAAATACCATTCCTGCCCATAAGATGTTACACATAAAAGTAAAAGAAAAAACAATAGGTAAACTCTCGAAAATTATAACATGGGTGAGCATAAGATATTTAAATAATTGACTGACATTCTCTTAAGGGAATGGAGAAATGCTCAATAATGTTAGCTACTGTTATTCCTAAGCACATCTCTTCCCAGTGTCTTTTTGATATTCCATATAGAAAGCCAGGATTTATCTCCATGGTGTTGCTGGGTGTCAGATGTCTAAGAAGCAGTTTTCATTTTATTTTTAGGTGGGCATATACTGAGCTTGGTTCACTCTTTAGGGGAGTTGGACAGAAGTATGTTTCATAATGTTATTTTTTTTTTCATAATGTTATTTTTTGAAGGCTAAGTATCAGTTGTAAGCTAACTGGGAGAATCTAGGTCACAAGAAATTGGGTCACTGTAAAGTTTCCTCAAAAGAGTTTTAAACCTTCCCATAATAAAGTTTTTGTTAGAAAAAAATAATCCAACCTTTGGACTTAACGTTTAACAGAAGCTGGTAGCCTGGTCACTCTGAGGTTGGCATATACATGTAGAAACTGACATCATGAGGGCTTTCTCAGTGGCTCAGCAGTAAAGAATACGCCTTCAGTGCAGACTTCCCTGGTGGCTCAGATGGTAAAGCATCTGTCTACAATGCGGGAGACCCGGGTTCAAGGGGAAGAGCCCCTGGAGAAGGAAATGGCAATCCATTCCAGTACTCTTGCCTGGAAAATCCCATGGACAGGGGAGCCTGGTATACAGTCCATGGGGTCGCAAAGAGTGGGACATGACTGAGGGACTTCACTTTCACTTTCAGTGCAGAAGATGCTGGATACATGGGTTTGATCTCTGGGCCAGGAAGATCCCCTGGAGAAGGAAATGGCAGCCTACTCCAGTGTTCTTGTCTGGAGAACTCTATGGATAGAGAAACCTGGTGGGTTACAATCCGGGGGGTCGCAAAGAGTTGACTGAGTGGCTGAGCATGATGAGCACGACTGAGATACTGAATCTGGGAATCAGAGACTTGGATTTGAATCACAGCTCTCAAATTCACCAACTGGGTGTTCTTTCATGTGTTGGGCAGTCTTTTAGACCCATGGTTTCTGTTAACTATAAGATGGAGATAGCCAAGGCTACCTCAAGAAATGGTTGGGAAGAGTAAATGACATAATAAAGCATTTAGCCCAGTGCCTTGCTCATAATAAGAATATGAAGCAGTGATGGCATTGATGAGGAGGAGGATGAAGCAGATGACAAATAAGATTAAGATGATGATAAGCATGATGTTGACAATCTCAGTGATTCTCTCTCCCACCCAACCCTGTTAGCCTTTCTTTTAAAGGCCAATTTTATATATACATACAAACTTGAAGACTGATAGAACTCTGTCACTAGAGGCAGAAACTCTTTAAATATCATTTCTAATTCTACAAACTTGGAATGATTCCTCTAGAATCCCTAAGCCAGGTTGCTTTGTGAACAAGAACTTCAGCTGGTAAGATGGTTGTTTGTTTTCAGGCCCAGATAGGGATCCAGCTTGGATACTATCTTGGCCAGACTAGCACACTTTCACACAATTGAGCTACCTAGTCTGACATGAAGAAGAACAAAACCCCGAACTAGTCCCTGAGTTACTTTCGTTGGTTCCATAATAGAACTGTCTGCAAGAAATATTTTTATTGTTTGGGTCCTTTTCTAATCTTCAGTGAAGTTTCCTTTAGGATATTTTTCTTCCAATTACAATGATTCTTTGGGTGAAGGCTTGAGAAGGAGGTAACATGCTTTCCTGGGACTTAAGAGTAACCACTCCATTTCATTGTGGTGATTTAAATGGCACAAAATTACAAGTGTCATAGAGAAATGAAGAAATCAGGACAATTTGAAAATCTAAAGGGAGAGAAGAAAACAGTGAAATCACAACTTCACTTTGTAATTACATCTTCTTTGCAGTATGAAAAATATCCATTACTACTCTGTGCATGACAAAAAGATATCTGCAGGACACCAGATATTTTTCCTCATACTCTCTCTACCTAAGAGGTTTTAATTCCTTTAGATGGTAGAATTTCAGCATACTGGATGAAATGAAGCCTGTGAATGCTATGCAACTCAAAATACATTTGCTGAAAAGTATCAAAGCAACGTGTTAGCATTTGACACTTCTGAAACTTGGCTGCTGTCTTGGCAAAGGGATACACTTAACCTTAATCGCTATTCCAATTTAGTGAAATGGGTCATAAAATCTTCCCTCAGCAATAGGACTTTCAAAAACCCTAGTAAATTTTAAATGGAGTCAAGATTGAATTTTCAGGTAAGGGTCTTATCCTATGACATTTTAATTTAGGAATCAGAACACCAGTGATTGACTTAAAATGAAGTTAACCTAATATTTTTATTGAACATTTTATTCTTCAAATCTTAGTCATTTTGTATTTTAAACTTGATCACATTTTGTTATGAGTTGGAAGTTATATGTTTCGGTGCAAATAGTGAAAACCCTGGGACATAGAAATAGAGTCTTTATTTATTTATTTTTTAAATAGTCTTTTTTTTTTTTTTTCAAATAGAGTCTTTTAAGGAGAATACAGGTGAGTAGTGGTTCTTCAGTTTGAACTACTTCCCCTAACCCTTTTATGAGAAGGCTGATAAGAACTTAATTTTTAAATAGGTTAATAGGTTCAAATAATAGCACTTACTGGGTGCTTCTAAATGCTTAGTGCTATTGTGCTAAACACGTTGTAGGGATATCTCATTAATTAACACAACTTTGAACTTGGTAATATTGTGAAGAATAGTTTGTCAGGATACCCAGTTCAAATGGCATCATTGGAAAAATGCATCCAAACTTCTGAAATACTGTTAAAATTATATATTTATTTATTTAGCACCCCCTAGTGCTAAGAATGGGGAAAGCAATTCCCAATCAAAACTGCTTTTATTTTTCATTTATTAATCATTCATTCATTCCATCAATATGCATCAATTTCCTATTATGTGCAAGACACTGTGATGGTGCTGGTATTGAGTAAGGAGTAAAATAGACCATCTGCTACCTTCAAGAAATGTATCATTTAGTATGAGCCAAACAACAAAAGATTGAAAAATGTGCAGTTGCAAATTATGGAAACAACTAGGGTCCTGTGATAGAAAGTAAGAGGGGGCTCCTACATGGATAAGTATCAAGTCAAGCTTCAGAGCACTCCTGATGGAGAGTAGCTGAGGTGAAGGTGCTGAGGTGCACAGGTGCTTAGAATATTGAGGAAGAATTTCACTGTAGCTGGCTGGAGTGTTAGGGATATGTACAAGATTAGGCTGGAGAGGGCCAGGACCCAGTGAAAATGGACATGGTTGGGGGTATCTGTTCTTAGTGTGAAGAAAAGTAGGTCAGGGGTTTAGGATGCTTTGTGAACTGATGTAATTCTTATGGTGTGAAGATTTCTCTGTGGAGAAAGGCTTTACAGGGAGTGAAGGAGAGTCTTATCCCTACTAGGGATAGAACCAATAAGGAGCCTTTGTGCGAGCTGAAGTAGGAAATTAGAGCAATTTCAGTAGTTCTCCACTGGAAACATTTTGCTCCCTGGAGAACTTTGGTAATAATGTCTGGAGACATTTTTGGTTTTCACAAATGGGGAGTCCCTCTGGTAGAGAACAGGGGTACTGTTAACAATTCTACAGTGCACAGAACAGCCCTCCATAGCCAAGAATCTTCTGGCCTCAAATGTCAATAATGCAGAAACTGAAAACCCTAGAGTAGAAATTTAGTAATACTGATAGAGACAAGTGATCAATTAAAAACTTTTAAAGTAGTTAATGAATGGGACTTAGTGATGGACGATTATTGAGGGAGAAGGAAGTATCAGGTGTGACTGACAAGATTTCTGGCTTGAACAAATGTGGGGTGTTGTTTACTAAGATGGGAAGGATTGTGAGAAGAGCCGGATTGCAACTGGGAAGAGCCAGATTGCAGTGGTGAAGAAATAAATAGCTCATCTTTGAATATGTCAATTTTGAGTGACTGGGAGATAGCCAAGAGGAGATGTAAAATAAGAAGTTGACTCCCTGAGTCTACAGTTTAATCATAATCACAATAGTCATTAAGTTACTGAGCCGTTATAATGTGACAGGCATCATTCTAAGAATTTTTGGTACATGATTTTATTAACCCTAGTGACAGTAAAGATCAGCATACATTCTTTTGAGTCTTCTTGATATATACTTAAGGCTGTATCATTCTGTCTTCAAAAATCTTCCTTCCACATAGGAAACACGTAGTTGAAAGCTAACTGTAATATTATGCCTTCTCCAATAAGACAGAATGTGTCAATAAGGTAAAACATCCTAAGCACCATGCCATCAAAGATATTCAAAATTACATTTGTCATTCTTCAAAAAGCTTTCATCTTCTTTATTTTAGAAAATATCCTAAAAAATATTTATCTATGTTATTATCTCTGGTTTGGATTGCTCTGTTTAGTTGCTCAGTCATGTCTGACTCTTCATGACCCCATGGACTGTAGCCCGCCAGGCTCCTCTGTCCATGGGGATTCTCCAGACAAGAATACTGGAGTGGGTTGCCTTGCCCTCCTCCAGGAGATCTTCCCAACCCAGGTCTGCCACATTGTAGGTGGGTTCTTTACCATCTGAACCACCAGGGATAAAAGAGCAAAATTTTACCCCTAAGAGAACACTATTTAGGAAATACAAGTATGATGTCTAGAAACAAGCATTCCAAGACAGCCTTCTGCCATTTAATATAATTTCAAAGCCACCCTGCTCTCTGTTTCCTTGGCCAAATTATACAATGTCTTCAGAATGCATTCCCAACATCAGCATATGCAGCTGACTAAAGTCAGGAAGCCTAAAGGAATCATTCCATTCTAAACCACTCCATTCTAAGTTACATGATATGTAAGTCGCTCTTGTGATACTTGGGGTAGATGTCTGGGAGTAGTTTTGCTTATTTAGTCTAAGAGAAAGAATCTTAAATAGCAAGGCTATGAAAGCTCATATTGTTACACTGAGCCCTGTTGCACTTGTAAGGTTCAGCTAATTCCTCAGTTAAAAATGGGACTCCAGTTTGGAATTTGTTAACAAAGCCAATTCCTGGTAGAGTATATTTGTAACTTGGCCCAGGGCTGAAGTTTCAGGTCAACTCATATTAAAGTAGAAAATAAAGAACTTTGTTCAGTCGAGAAGGAACTACTCAGCTCATAATCTAGAAATACAAACCATCTGTGATCCTCAGATGTCTTTCAGAGATTTTTTTGCAATTTCTTTTATCTCCACTTTACTGAGAACCTGCTAGAATAATAGCAGGTGAGAAACATGGCTGATACGCTTGAATCCTTCCGGTCCTTACTGGAGGTACTCATCCAGATGTGGGAGGGTGAATAAAGTTTCAAGTTGCACCATTAAATTAGTTTCCGTATGTGGTTCTAGGTTTCTAGGTACCTTCAGAAAAATGATAGAATTTCCAAATTCTCTTGTTGGCTAAAGCATATTGAAAATCCCTCTCTTAGAGTCACCAGCAAACATTTCCTGCGCCTCATTACACAACTTCCTTAGCTGTTCTAAAAGTGGCTTAGGGATTTTTTTTCCCTTTCCCCAGGGACAGAGAAGGGTCAGGAAGCTGCGAGAGGAAAGAGCACAATTCTCGGAGTGCTGGTCCCAGTGTCAGTCCTTCTCCTGAAGTTAGCCATGCGTGCTCAGTAATCTCACAATAGCACCTAGAAATTCTCCCTCAGAGTCTTGTATCAACATACAGAGTCAGCCTGAGCAACAAAGCAGTTCTTACTTATCTCAGTAGTACTCCGAACAGTTTTTTATGTAAAGTCTATATGATGCCTAAAGAATGTTTGTTTTTTTTTTCCATCAAATTTCTTCTAACTTGCAACGTAAGTTTTACTTTGCCACCCATCTTTCTGGAAGGGAATATCCTTTTTTGTGTTCCGGGGGGAGGCATCTGGGATATTTGCATTCCACAAAAGTACTTAATTGGTACATTCTTAATAAACAGTATGTACATGTCTGCTGTTGAGGAACATAGTATAGTACCGATTCACTAAAAAGATTAAATTCTACCTATGAGAAGACCTACATCTCCTTCTGCCTCCTACCCAGATGTCTAAACAGTGTTGACTCTTGATTTTGTCTTGATTGTTAGAACTGAGTACCATGAGCTATTCCTGGGACACCTGTATCCCGTTGTATGGTGGGAAACTGGTCTAGCCCATATGTAGACGAAGAACGAAGCCTGACTGAGCTCACGGGCTAGGCCAGGCTCTGCCAGGTGTTTACATCTGGTGGGTAGCTCATTTAGTTATTAAGTATAATGAGCTCATGCACTTTCACACTGATGGTGGACAGTTTTCTTTAGTCATAAAAGTAATACGTGCTTATGAAACAAATGTAGGCAAAAAGAAGAACAAACTATTGGGAGGGGAGCTGTCACAGTTGTTTGTTGTTGTTGTTTAGACACTAAGTTGTGCCGGCTCTTTGTGACCCCGTGGTCTAGCCCACCAGGCTCCCATGTCTATGGGATTTCCCAGGCGAGAATACTAAAGTGGGCTGCCATTTCCTTCTCCAGGGATCTTCCCAACCCAGGGATTGAACCCATGTCTCTCGCATTGACAGGAGGCCTCTTTACCACTGAGTCACCTGGGAAGCCATGAGTCATAATGCCATTCTCCAAAAGTAATCACTGTTCAGTATATTCTTCATAGTGCTTTTTCTATGGTGGGTTTTAAGAGAAAACTAGTTATAATGATACAGTAGGTATAATTACAATAGGCATACTCCATGTATAATTATGCATAATTGCAATAATAATTTACATATTTTAATTTTTTTTCAGTTAACATTAAGCATGCTTTTTAACATGGTGCTGCCACAGTGTTTTAAAGCAGTAGCGTTTTATTCCATATATGGCTCTCTCATATTTATCTTAATTACTCTGAACTTGAGCATGGTCATTTTAAGCAACTTACAAAAGTCAGGAAAAAAAAACTTACACCATAATTTTAAGTTAAAAAGAAGTCCAAGTTTGGCCATGCAAAGAAATCAAAGCCTTATGAAGAAAAATACATTAATATTCTCTCATTTTAAAATTATCCTATAGGTAATACATGGTTCAGAATTTTACTAAGCATATTAAAATAAATTCAGATTAATAAATGTGACTGAAATACATTCTTACATCCCTACACCACCCCCTGCCAAAATGACCCCACTGAAACCTAAATTCCCTAATTCTGTATGCATTTTTCAGAGATAGCTAAAAAAATGTATAACAAAGACATAAGAAAAGCAAGCCACTATTTTTCCTCCTCAAATAAGGAGTTATCATACCCCCCCTGGCAATATCCTTTGGCAGAAATAGTCATTTAACTTAGTGTGCTAGTTTCTCAGGGCTTCCATAACAGAATACCACAGACCAAGTGGCTTAAACTTCAGAAGTTTGTCTCACAGTTTTGGGGGCCAAAAGACCAAGATGAAGATGTTGGCAGGATTGGCTTCTTCTGCGGCTTCTCTCCTCGGCTTGCTGATAGCAGCCTGCTCACTGTGTCCTCACATGGTCTCCTCTGTGTGTTCATGTCTGAGTTAAACTGCCTCTTCTTACAAGGACTTCAGTCATATTGGATTATGGTCACCCATTTGACCTCATTTTATCACCTGCTAATGCTAATAAGATTCAGTCGTGTCCTATGTTGTGCAACCCTATAGACCATAGCCTTCCAGGCTCCTCTGGGATTCTCCAGGCAAGAATACTGGAGTGGGTTGCCATGCCCTTCTCCAGGAGATCTTCTTGACCATTTTATCATAATCACCTCTTTAAAGGCCCTGTGTCCAACTACAGGCACATTCTGAGGTACTAAGGCTTAGAACTTTAGCATGTGAATTGGGGAACGAACCCAATTCAACCCATACATAACTCTTGGCAAGATTAGCAATGACAAGATCTCTCCTTTTTTCTTTCCTGCTAAGATGTCTGATTCACACACACACACACACACACACACACACACACACACAAACACAAATCTTCCTTTGGAATAAAAGAAAAAGGAAAGAAAAACAGATGCACCTTCTCTTTAAAACTCCCCCACCCTGCCACCACCAAGAAAAAAAAATTATTTTGAATTTATTTTCTTCATTTGAAGTCTCAGATCATATCTACATTGGGCACATTTTCAAATCTTAGGCAAGATCTCAGAATAGCAAGGGGCATAACTTTTGCACTAAATTCATGTAAGAAATAGCCACAGTCTTGCTACAACTTCACAAAAAAGAAAGAAAGAAATGAAAATGCTAATAAAAATGACACTGCCAACATGCCTTGGAGGTTATACTTTCAAGCCAGCCTCCTGGTAACTCCACACCACAGAACCACTGTCTTTCCACAGCCTCCTACCTGCCTGTCTAGCTGGGTCCCAAACCAAAAATAAACCCTATTTTCTTCTCAGGAACTGATCACAAAATTTCCTACCAGATTCAAACACCCCATAATCCTCCCTGGAATGTTTCCTAAATAAAAAGAAGAAGATAAAACACTTACCTTTGTAAAGATTTTGTTAAACACCAACCACCCAATTTCAAAAGTAAGAAAAAAGTAGATTCTAAGTGGAAACAGTCCAGGGAAGGCTCTTCTTTGAAGAAATGGCCACTGGCTCTTTGGTTCTTTTATTTTTTCAGGGGACATGGTGAGGGATTTTGTATCCTTTCCCATATCTTTTTGTGAAATCTAATCCTCTTTAGCTAGAGGTTGCCTTTCCCATTCAGTTTGCCAGGCCAGCGGGGGTGAAAAGTTGCATTTTAACCTAACGCAGGGCTTTCTCAAGTTTATTAACATGGTACTGCTGACAAAATTCAGTCCCCCAGTGACTGCCCTGGCTCCAAGATGAAATATTCACTTTCTCTCTGATATGTTATCATAAATAGAATACCAAAAGCTTATTATATTTTGGACTAGGTGACTGATTTTGAATTAACTGACTCAAGTGAAAGGAAAATAAAAGACCACTCCATCCTGTGGTGGGAACACATTTGAAAAGCCTACTTTCCCTTTCTTGTGGATGGTGAGAGCATGAGGTGAAATGTAAAACCTCTGGCAGGCAGATGGGGACCTGGTTCCTCTGCATGGATCGGGCAGGGCCTCACTTTTGGTGAAAAGTTGACTGGCTGTGGATTGATCCATGTGACTGTAAAGAGGACCCTGGACTCTTTGGATCTACTAATTCATGAAAATGTATCAGTAAAAAGAGGAACCCCCTGACCTGACCAAACATGGTCATTTCAGGCTAATTAACTTTCTCCTACTCCATAGCCAAAGGCTGTACTACAACCCCAAGCTGTCCAAGCTGTAAGAAAACACAGATACAAATGGAAACATTTGAGAGTGGTGGATTTAGGGAAATCTCTAGAAAAACCACACATGAACAGTTGCCTGCTACTGACCCACTTAATGAGCTTCCCAGGTGGCGTGGTGGTAAAGAATCCACCTGCAATGCAGGAGACATGGGTTTGATCCCTGGGTTGGGAAAGTCCCCTGGAGAAGGGAATTGTAATCCAATTCAGTATTCTTGCTTGGGAAATCGCATAGACAAAGGAGGCTGGTGGGTTATAGTCCACAGGGTCACAGAGTTGGACATGACTGAATGACTGAGCACACACACAGTACATTTAATGCAACAGCAATTTGAATTATTTGTAAGGTAGCTATTTACTCGAAGTCAATGGCACCCCACTCCAGTACTCTTGCCTGGAAAATCCCATGGATGGAGGAGGCTGGTAGGCTGCAGTCCATGGGGTCGCTAAGAGTGTGACACGACTGAGCGACTTCACTTTCACTTTTCACTTTCATGCATTGGAGAAGGAAATGGCAACCCACTCCAGTGTTCTTGCCTGGAGAATCCCAGGGATGGGGAATCTGGTGGGCTGCCGTCTATGGGGTCGCACAGAGTCAGACATGACTGAATCGACTTAGCAGCAGCAGCAGCTATTTAGTAAACGTCTGCGTCTTCTACGTTATAAACTCTATGAGGACAGGGATGGATTAAATGAATGAAGAACTGAATGAAAAAAAATGAACAAAAGCACCGTTAGTAAAGAATTGTATTTGGCTTTGAAAGCCTTAGATAAGAATCCTGCGGTTTAATTCTCTTAGGATAAATGAATGACTTTTTTTTTAACAAAATACCTGTGTTCCTTACACCATGCTAAGTATTTTAATCTTTGCCTTTCTCCTCTAAGACAAAAATAACTAACATTTTCTAAGAATGTTTGAGCTCCTGCCTCTTGGATATCCAGGCATCACAGTTTACCTGGGGCTGACCACGTTCCGAGGACTTTAAGGGGTTTATGATGCTAACCCAGGGAAGTTCTAGGAAAACCTGGATGAGTTGGTCATGCTGCAAAACTGAACTAGTTGCTTTTTATTTATTTTTATCTCAGCTAATCCTCACCAGAGCACTATTAAATAAGCAGATACTTTTATTACCCCATATTACAGCTGAGGCTGTGGGGGGTTTTGTAGGTTAAACAACAAAAAACTGGGGAATTCAAGGTATGGTTATCATGAAGCTGCACTGCCTCACATCAGAAAAAGTGGGAACCATGGTAACCCCACCTCATGGACTTCATCTGGTCATTGAGATGATGATAATGAATTCCTGTATAGCATTTCACTGTCTGCAAAGTACTTTCTCATTTAATGCTACAATGAAGGGAGGCCATTAAAACTACATTGAGGTCAGTCACTTCCTGACCTGGATCCAAAAAAGAAAAATAACAACAACAACAATAAAAACTTATTCGGTGGTCAACCCAGGCTGACTCTCCTTTGGGAACTTTATGGCTTATTACTTTGAGCTCTGGTCAACTCTTTTCTCACTTCTATTTTTAAAGAAGACACAGAGAAAATGGAGGGAGACAGAAATTATTCTTCATCAGCAAGATGCTTCCTCTCAGGCTACTTTTTATTCATTATTATAATGAAATATTTATTTTTCCAAAGTGTGTGCTAAGCTTGAGAGAACAAATTTAACTGAAGAATAAATGAGTGCCGTAAAAAAGTAAGATTGTAAATTGCCCAGCAGGCTCAAGGATTCATAGTTGGTTGCATTCTTTGTATTTATCTCTAAGAGTTCCCTAGTCCTTCACCTGGGCTTGCCCATACTGGTATGTATTTTTCAGTTTAGCCAAATCCCAAAGTTATAGGCAAGAAGGAAATTCAGTAAGCTGGAGGAGACAAATGCATTCAACAAACATAATGAAACTTTTCCCAGTAGCAGGTCAAGCAGGTGTATATAGTTTAATTGAAAATAAATGCCTCATAAATGAAGTATATAACTACAAACCACAGTCTTAAAGACAGTGCAGAAAACTAACTGATTTTCAATTATACTTGATGATATATTTATTATATATGTAATATGTGATGATATTTTGGGTTACTCTTTTGGCTCCTCTCTCCGTTTAAAATTAGGCTACACACACACACACACATATATATGCACTGGAACATTTCTCAGCCATAAAAAATGAAATACTGCCATTTTAGCAACATAGATGAACCTAGAGAATATCATACTAAGTGAAGTAAGTTAGAAAAAGACAAATATCATATCATACACGTAATCTGAAATAGTGATACAAATGAGCTTATCTACAAGACAGAAACAAACTGACAGACATAGAAAACAAACTTGTGATTACCAAAGGGAAAGGGGAGAGGGAGGGATAAATTAGGAGTTTGGGCATTAACAGATACACACTAGCATATATATATAAAAGAGACAAAGAATAAGAACTTACTATATAGTACAGGGAACTATATTTAATATATTGCAATAGCCTATAACAGAAAAGAATCTTAAAAACAATGTGTGTATGTGTATGTGTGTGTGTATGAATCACTTTGCTTTAACCTGAAAGTAACACAACATTGTAAATCAACTATGTTATTATTCTTCGGTTGCTAAGTCCTGTCTGACTCTTTGCAACCCCATGAACTGTAGCACACCAGGATTCCCTGTCCTTCACTATCTCCCAGAGTTTGCTCAAATGCATATCCATTGAGTCTGTCATGTTATCTAACCATCTCATCCTCTGCGGCCCTCTTCTTCTGCCTTCAATCTTTCCCAGCATCAGGGTCAACTACACTTCAACTTAAAAAAAAAAAAAAAAAAAGGGCTTAAACACCCTATACTGTCAGTCCAACCTTTTTTATAATACAATTCCAGCTTAATTTTTCTTTCTTCCTTAATCTTCTTGTCAAACTGGACTCTGCTCTGCTGCCTCTCTGCCTTCTTTCTGGCCACTGCCTCCACCTGGGTTTCCCTGCTCCTTCTCATCTTGTGGCTCAGAGGGTAAAGCATCTGCCTACAATGTGGGACACCCAGGTTCGATCCCTGAGTTGGGAAGATCCTCTGGAGAAGGAAATGGCAACCTACTCCAGGACTCTTGCCTGGAAAATCCCATGGACAGAGGAGCCTGGTAGGCTACAGTCCATGGGGTCGCAAAGAATTGAACACAGCTGAGCGACTTCACTTCTCATCTGCACCTGTGAAACTTGTGATGGGCCTCTGTTGTTCTTGACTGTGCAGCAACCATTTCTCCTTTTTCTCATTTTAAAGCTTCCTTTTTAATTTGGGGGAACCACTCCTGCACAAAGTCAGTCCGTGGGTTCAGTTGGCTGAACCTATCTTTGACTCCTGACATGGACATGCGATCGATCCAAACCTGGCCAGACAGAGCCCTGTTTGTATATTCTGGCTCACTCATCAGGAGAGAGGCACTCTCTTTATGCTGGAGCAGTGGAGCTGGTAACAATGACAGTCTGAAAAGATGGTGTCCATCCTTTCTTCCACAAGAAATAAGCTTGTCTGAAAACAAAGCCAGTACAAGCTAGAACCTCCAAGAAATTGACAGCTTTCTTATTTTTTTCAGTCAACAAATATTTATTAAATTTTTACTATATTTCAGATACTGTTCTAGGTACTGAGGATATAGCAGTGATAGAAACAGATTAAAACTTCTGCCTTCCTGGAGCTTCTAAAATATTTTATTGGGAAAATTGTTTTCAAATTTACATGAAAGGGGAAAGGATAATTTTTCTGTTATTCAACTATAATAATTATCAATATTTTTTTGTCTCCTGCATTGGCAGGCGGGTTCTTTACAACTAGCACCACCTAGGAAGCCCTATATATATATATATATATATACACACACACATATATATATATATGTATATATATACATAAATATATATTCATATATATATTTTTTAATTTTAAAATTGTGTTTATTTTTTACTGTGCTGAGACTTTGTTACTGCATGCAGGCTTTTTCTAGTTGCAGCAAGCTGGGGCGCTTAGGCTTCTCATTGCAGTAACTTCTCTTGTTGCAAAGCACAGACCCTAGAGTGCAGGCTACAGTAGCTGAGCCAATGCATGGGCTTAGTTGCTCCACAGCAACTTCCGGGACCAGGGATCGAACCTGGGTCCCCTGCATTGGCAGGCAGATTCTTAACCACTGAACCCCTAGGGAATCCCAATTATCAGTATTTTTGGGAGCTTTCTTACAGAATCATTTAGATACTCTGGATTCACATTTGCCTGAAATTAGATACTCTTACATTTTTTTAAGTTAGCTAAATAGATGGGAAGACAGTGGAAACAGGGAATGACTTTATTTTCTTGGGCTCCAAAATCACTGCAGATGGTGACTGTAGCCATGAAATTAAAAGATGCTTACTCCTTGGAAGGAAAATTATGACCAACCTAAGTAACATATTAAAAAGCAGAGACATTACTTTGCCAACAAAGGTCCGTCTGGTCAAGGCTATGGTTTTTCCAGTGGTCATGTATGCATGTGAGAGTTGGATTGTGAAGAAAGCTGAGCACCGAAGAATTGATGCTTTTGAACTGTGGTGTTGGAGAAGACTCTCGAGAGTCCCTTGGACTGCAAGGAGATCCAACCAGTCCATCCTAAAGGAGATCAGTCCTGGGTGTTAATTGGAAGGACTGATGCTGAAACTGAAACTCCAATACTTTGGTCACCTCATGCCAAGTGTTGACACATTGGAAAAGACCCTGATGCTGGGAGGGATTGGGGGCAGGAGGAGAAGGGGACGACAGAGGATGAGATGGCTGGATGGCATCACCGACTCGATGGGCATGAGTTTGAGTAAACTCCAGGAGTTGGTGATGGACAGGGAGGCCTGGCATGCTGTGATTCATGGGGTCGCAAAGAGCTGGACACTACTGAGTGACTGAACTGAACTGAACCCAACACATTGTTCTATGTTTGCTTAAATTAATTTGAGTTGGGCTTCTATCACTAAAAACAAAAACAAAAAACCCCCCAAATCTTGGTTAAGCAAAACCCTACCCATAACTATGGATTTGTTTCAAAGGTCATCAAATTCCTAAAACTTTCCTGGCCTCGAAAGAGAGATGGCCTTTTTAATTTAACAATCTCCTAGTGAGATTGTTATACTTACATTTCTTGTCATCTACTATAGGTTAAAATTATTTATCATTCTCACAGGACTGTGAACACCTTAAGATCAGGGGCTGAGACTCATTTGTTTTTGCTCTCCTCACAGTGTTACACATAGTTGATTGTTCCTACTCATCTGTGAATAAATGAATCAAATTTATTTAGCACTGAAACAATTGTTTTTAGAAAGTGTAAAGGGCTTCCCTGGTAGCTCAGTTGGTAAAGAATCCGCCTGCAATGCAGGAAACCCCAGTTTGAGGCCTAGGTCGGGAAGATCCCCTGGAGAAGGGATAGGCTACCCACTCCAGTATTCTTGGGCTTCCCTTGTAGCTCAGCTGGTAAAGAATCCGCCTGCAATGTGGGAGACCTGGCTTCGATCTCTGGGTTGGGAAGATCCCCTGGAGAAGGGAAAAGTTACCCACTCCAGTATTCTGGCCTGGAGAATTCCATGGACTGTATAGTCCATGGGATCGAAGAGTCGGATATGACTGAGAGACTTTCACTTTCACTTTCAAGATTGCTCAAAAATAGCCTTCACACCAATTTTGCTTGGAGTTCAGGAAAAAGTGAATCCAGGAAGAAGAGACATCAATGTGAAGAGAGAAGGCATAAATTAGTTTATCTCTGCATTACTGGTGTGTTTGTTGTTTTTGTTGTTCAGTCCCTTAGTGGTGTCCAACTCTGCAACCCTGTGAACTGCAATACCTCGGGCTTCTCTGTCCTTTACTATCTCCCAGAGTTTGCTCAAACTTACGTTCATAGAGTCAGTGATGCCATCCAACCGTCTCATCCTCTGTTTCCCCCTTCTCCTCCTACCCTGAATCTTTCCCAGCATCAGGGTTTTTTCCAATGAGTCAGCTCTTCACATCAGGTGGCCAAAGTACTGGAGCTTCAGTTTCAGCATCAGTCCTTCCAATGACTATTCAGGGTTGGTTTCCTTTAGTACTCACTGATTTGATCTCCTTGAAGTTCAAGGGATTCTCAAGAGTCTTCTCCAGCACCACGGTTTGAAGGCATCACTTCTGCTTTCAACCTTCTTTATGGTCCAACTCTCACATTCATGTTTGACTACTGGAAGAACCATAGTCTGACTATATGGACCTTTGTCAGAAAAGTGATGTCTCTGCTTTTTAATATGCTGTCTAGGTTGGTCATAGCTTTTCTTCCTAGAAGCACCCGTCTTTTAATTTCATGGGTGCAGTCACCATCTGCAGTGATTTTTGAGCCCCCCAAAATAAAGTCTCTCACTGTTTCCATTATTTCCCCATCTATTTTCCATGAAGCGATGGAACCAGATGCCATGATCTCTGTTTTCTGAATGTTGAGTTTTAAGCCAGCTTTTTCACTCTCCTCTTTCACCCTCATCAAGAGGTTCTTTAGTTCTTCTTCACATTCTGCCTTTAGAATGGTATCATCTGCATATCTGAGGTTTTTTATATTTCTCCCGACAATCTTGACTCCAGCTTGTGAGTCATCCAGCCTGGCACTTTACATGATGAACTCTGCGTATAAGTTAAATAAACAGGGTGACAATATACAGCCTTGATGTGCTCCTTTCCCAATTTTGAATCAGTCTGTTGTTCCACATCTGGTTCCACATCTGATTCTTGTCCTGTTGTTAGTGTGATTACTATGATTTATAATGTGTATACAATTTTATCATATAATCAGCAAAGTAGAGATTTGAAAATTAAGGGCATGTAAAGAACTATAAATTCTTCAGGAAAAGAACAAAGAGAAGACATTAAAAAAATTTTTTAATGTTTTAAATCAGACACTCAGGCTTTAATCAGACACTCACATTTGATCTGGACTTCACTGCTACATGACTCAGGGGTGAATTCCTTATTATTTGTGATCTCCTCTTTCTTAATATCTAAAATGACACAAACAGCTATGGCCAAAGGATAGCTGTGAAGATGAAGTGAGAAGAAAGAGTGTGTAGTTGGTATATACATATCCAGAGATCTATAAAATCAGTGGCTTAAACAGAAAGATTATTATTTCTCTCCCATGTGAAAAGAAGCCAAGGCTTAGGTATTTTGGGTCTGGTATGGTGGCTCCATAACATTTCTGATTCAGGTTCCTTCTTTCTTGTGGCTCTACCATTCCCACTATTTTTTTCACATCTTTAATTGTCCAAGATGGCTTAACATTATGATCTCACTCTAGCCAACAGAAAGAGGAAAGGGGAACTGAAATGTATGCCCCTTTCTTTTCAAGGCACAATGCAAGTTTTCCACTTGACTATTCACATTCCAGTGGACAGAACTTGGTCACATGTCTATTAGGGGACAAGTTAGGAAATGCAGTGTTCATTCTCAGTTTCCATGGCTCAAATAAAGTTATGGTTTGTTTTTTTTTAATTATTACTAGAGATAAAGAGGACAATAGTGGATTTATTTAAATCACCTGGTAGGTTTCCTGGTATACCTGATATTACCTCTTTCCATCCCCTGTCTGGTTATTGGTGTATTAAGAATTCTGAGTAGTATCCTCTCTCATTTTGGTGGCTTTGTTAATTGGCAGAATCCTTCTGGAAAGCAGCATAAAAATGCATAAGAGTCATGATAATTTAACTCTTAGTAATTTGTTCAAATGAGATAATAAATGACAGAAGATGTGCATTCCAGTATTCCTGGAAGAGCACAATTCTGTAGCATTTTGGTGTTCTGCAGTAGCAGACTGTAAGGTAACCCTTCCATTTCTGAGACCAGCTTTGAAATCCTCAGATACTGGTCTTAGATACCATGATGTTACCTCAGTGGCTGAACCAGTGCTAAATGGAGTAAAGACTTTAACATGTGGGGTTCCTGAGAAATGAGTCTCATTCAGATACTAGTGAGCAGGATGTACTTTAGGGATCAGTACCTGTGAGGAAGTGAGGTTGCTGCTGCTGCTGCTGCTAAGTCACGTCAGTCGTGTCTGACTCTGTGCGACCCCATAGACATCAGCCCACCAGGCTCTTCTGTCCCTGGGATTCTTTAGGCAAGAATACTGGAATGGGTTGCCATTTTCTTCTCCAATGCATGAAAGTGAAAAGTGAAAGTGAAGTCGCTCAGTCATGTCTGACTCCTCATGACCCCATGGACTGTAGCCCAACAGGCTCCTCCATTCATGGGAGTTCCCAGGCAAGAGCACTGGAGTGGGCTGCCATTGCCTTCTCCAGAAGTGAGGTTAGCAGGACTGATAAGAGAGAAAAGTGAACTGTGACACAGTCATTCAAAGGCTTTAGCCAATCTCACAAGCAGCTCTAGAGCTGGAAGGACCCCACAGAGTTGCCCTGCATCACCCATTACTGGATGTAGGCTGCATCATGGAAGGCGACATGAATGGGTGAATAAGATATCTTTAGTCAAGGACAGGTCCTGGGGAAGAAGTTAGTCGAGAGCAGATAACACTGCTGGCATCTGGAGAAAGAATACCTAAGTCCAGAAGAGGAAGACCTGGCTTAAGCAGTTATGCATCCCCTGCAGGGATCAATACTGATCCATGCTGAGCTAGTAGGATACTATGGTCCACAAGTTTGAAATGTGAGGTGAGACAAAGAAACTGGAATTGAAGTGGCAAGTTTACTGAAGTATTCAGGCAGAATACCTGGACTCGTGTGATTCCCAGAACCACCTGGTTCCTGCTTTTCTTTAATGCCTGGTTGTTGAATGTTTTATTGGATTTAATTTGTTTTGGTTACCAAGAGAACCTTCAATATTTTGCCATTGATTCATGAATTATTATGAATGCAACAGAATATTATGCATCCCTAAGAATGGTAAGAATGCTATTCTGATAATAATGTCAGACACAAAAAATATACCCAAACATTTAAATATCCCCAAGTTATCATCTGACTGTGAACTGACAGAACAGAAAATAATATTTCTCTAGGTTCAGTTCAGCTCAGTTCAGTCACTCAGTCGTGTCCAACTGTTTTTGACCCCATGAACTGCAGCATGCCAGGCCTCCCTGTCTATCACCAACTCCTGGAGTTTACCCAAACTCTTGTCCATTGAGTCAGTGATGCCATCCAACTATCTCATCCTCTGTTGCTCCCTTCTCCTCCTGCCCTCAATCTTTCCCAGCATCAGAGTCTTTTCGAATGAGTTAGCTCTTCGCATCAGGTAGCCAAAGCTTTGGAGTTTCAACTTCCACATCAGTCCTTCCAATGAACATCCAGGACTAGTCTCCTTTTAGGATGGACCGGTTAGATCTCCTTACAAGCAAAGGGACTCTCAAGAGTCTTCTCCAACACCACAGTTCAGAAGCATCAGTTCTTTGGCACTCAGCCTTCTTTATAGGCCAGCTCTTACATCCATACATGACTACTGGAAAAACCATATCCTTGACCAGATGGACTTTTGTTGACAAAGGAATGTCTCTGCTTTTTAATATGCTATCTAGGTTGGTAATAACTTTCCTTCCAAGGAATAAGCATCTTTTGATTTCATGGCTGCAATCACCGTCTGCAGTGATTTTGGAGCCCCCCAAAATAGTCTGATACTGTTTCCCCATCTATTTGCCATGAATGATGGGACCGGATGCCATGATCTTAGTTTTCTGAATGTTGAGCTTTAAGCCAACTTTTTCACTCTCCTCTTTCAGTTTCATCAAGAGGCTCTTTAGTTCTTATTCACTTTTTGCCATAAGGGTGGGGTCTGCATATCTGCATATCTGAGGTTATTGATATTTCTCCTGGCAATCTTGAGTCTAGCTTGTGCTTCTTCCAGCCCAGCATTTCTCATGATATACTCTGCTTATAAGTTAAGTAAGCAGGGTGACAGTATACAGTCTTGATGTACTCCTTTTCCTATTTGGAACCAGTGTGTTGTTCCACGTCCAGTTCTAACTGTTCCTTCCTGACCTGCATACAGGTTTCTCAAGAGGCAGGTCAGGTGGTCTGGTATTCCCATCTCTTTCAGAATTTTGAAGACCTACAAGACGTTTTAGAACTAACACCGAAAAAAGATGTCCTTTTCATTATAGGGAACTGGAATGCAAAAGTAGGAAATCAAGAAACACCTGGAGTAACAGGCAAATTTGGCCTTGGAGTACAAAATGAAGCAGGGAAAAGGCTAATAGAGTTTTGCCAAGAGAATGCACTGGTCATAGCAAACATCCTCTTCCAACAACACAAGAGAAGAATCTACACATGGACATCACCAGATGGCCAACACCGAAATCAGATTGATTATATTCTTTGCAGCCAAAGATGGAAAAACTGTATATAGTCAGCAAAAACAAGACCAGGATCTGACTATGGCTTAGATCATGAACTCCTTATTGCCACATTCAGACTTAAATTGAAGAAAGTGGGGAAAACCACTAGACCATTCAGGTACAACCTAAATCAAATCACTTAGGATTATACAGTGGAAATGAGAAATAGATTTAAGGGACTAGACCTGATAGAGTGCCATTTCTCTAGGTAAACATTCTAAATAAAAGTAATACATCCAAGATGCATCACATTATCAAAAAAGTGAAAACACAATCCATAGAATGGGAAAAAATATTTACAAGGCATATACCTGATAAGGGTCTAGTATATAGGCTATATTAATAACTTTTAACTCCTATAACTCAACATCAAAAAGACAACCAAATTAAAAAATGGGAAATGGACTCAAAAAGACCTTTCTCCAAAGTAGATATACAAATGGCCAACAAACCCAGGAAGAGATGTAAACATCATTAATCATGAGATGCATGTTGAAACCACTATAGGGTACGACTTCATTTACTAGGATTGTTACTCTTTTAATGAAAAAAAGTAAAAAAATATAAAGAAGAAATATAGCAAGAGTCGCCAAGGATATGAAAACTTGGAACTCTTAGACATTTTTGGTGGGGATTTAGAATGGTTCTGCTGCTATAGAAAAGTTTAATGATTCCTCAACAAGTTATATTTAGAATTACCATCATGGTTCTTGTTCAGTCACTTAGTCATGTCCAACTCTTTGCAACCCCGTGGACTGCAGCACAGATTCCCTCCTCACTATCCCCTGGAATTTGCTCAGACTCATGTACTTTGAGTCGATGATGCCCATCCAAGCACCTCATCCTCTGTCACCCCCTCCTCCTCTTGTCCTCAGTCTTTCCCAGCATTGGGTCTTTTCCAGTGAGCTGGTCTTTGCATCAGGTGGCCAATGTATTGGAGCTTCAGCTTCAGCATCAGTTCTTCCAATGAATATTTGGGGATGATTTCCTTTAGGATTGACTTGTTTCATCTGCTTGCTGTCCAAGGGACTTCAAGAGTCTTCTCCAGCTCCACAGATAGAAAGCATCAATTCTTTGACGCTCAGTTTTCCTTATGGTCCAACTCTCAGGAAAGAATTACCTTATGATCCAGCAATTCTAAGTCTAGGGATAAAAGAATTAAAACCAGAGATTCAAATAGATATTCCAAACGTTCATTTCCAAAATGTGGAAATAGCCCAAATGTCCCATCACAGAGAGATGGACAAACAAATTGTAGTATATCTGGGGAATGAAGTATTATTCAGCTACAAAAAGGAATGGAATACTGCTATGTGCTATAATACATACGATCCTTGAAATAGCTGTGGGGAAAAAAGCCAGTCACTAAGGCCACATATTGTATGATTTCTATGAAATTTCTATGGAATGTCCAGGATAGGTAAATCTGTTGAGAAAGAATACAGATTAGTGGTTGCCAAGGGCAGTGGAAAGAGAAAAAATGTAAGAGAAAAAAATGAAAGAGAAAAAAAGTAAGGTGCTTACTTTTTTGTATGGAACCTTACTTAATTTGTATGGAACTTCCAATTGGGGTGATAAAAATGTTTTTGAACTAGATAGAGGTGGTGATTGTGTGACATTATGAATGCACTTAATGTCACTAACTTGTTCACTTTGAAATGGTTAAAATTACGTGACTCACTTCAATTTATTTAAAAATAAATAATAAAGAATAAATGATACTATTTGATTAGAAGTGATTTTAAAGAGCATTATATCATGTAATCTGTAATTTATTTTTCAGATTCTTTTTGTTTTAGGATAAACACTTGCTTCCTAAAGGAACTAAAATAGTTTGGTGTGAATGAAATAATTCTCACAGTATAGGTGATCCACATGGGCAACATGGAGACAGCAACCCAGGATAAAACATCCCTTCCAATATAGCTTGGGATATAAAGTGACTCGTAATTGGCTCTTGATCTTTACAGCAGTCTTAGTTTTGTCACTTCATTAACCTCAGTGTAATACAGCCCTTCACTCTATGCATTTGAATCTTTTGGGACCGCACTTTGCATTGCCAGGGTTTATTTATAGCACATTTTAAAAATCTTCTCATTCTTTTATTGTAAAATTTCTAGTTCAAAATATAAGCATACTCTAGTTATTTTTGAAAATCAACCTAGGAATAGGAATAGAAAATTAAAATTCCCATAATTCTGTCATATAAAGTGAAAGTGTTAAATGTTGGTTTTATACACGTGTGTACTTCCACATGTATAGACAGTAGTATCGGTGCATTTTTTATTAGAAATAATATTATGCTGTATATATATATTTTTTACTCCCTAATGTTATTAAATTAAAAGATGCTTAATTTCAGTCATGAAATTAAAAAGACGCTTGCTCCTTGAAAGAAAAGTTATGACCAACCTAGACAGCATATTAAAAAACAGAGTCAACAAAGGTCTGTCTAGTCAAAGCTATGGTTTTTCCAGTAGTCATGTATGGATGTGAGAGTTGGACTCTAAAGAAAGCTGAGTGCTGAAGAATTGATGCTTTTGAACTGTGGTGTTGGAGAAGACTCTTGAGAGTCCCTTGAACAGCAAGGAGATCCAACCAGTCCATCCTAAAGGAAATCAGTCCTGAGTGTTCATTGGAAGGACGGATGCTGAAGCTGAAGCTGTAATCCTTTGGCCACCTGATGCGAAAAGCTGACTCATTTGAAAAGACCCTGATGCTGGGAAAGATTGAAGGCGGGAGGAGAAGGGGACAACAGAGGATGAGATAGTTGGATGGCATCACCGACTCAATGGACATGAGTTTGAGTAAGCTCCAGAGTTGGTGATGGAGGAGGCCTGGTGTGCTGCAGTTCATGGGGTCTCAAAGAGTCGGACACAACTGAGCAACTGAACTGAACTAAATGTTATGAACAATTTTTTGTCCTTTTAAAATAGCATTTTTAGTATATAGCTGTACCATACTTTATGAAACTGATCATCTATTCATATATTTATTTTCCCCAATACTTCTGCAATCTAGTCCTTTACTGTACTCCATTGTAACCATTACTGCATTCATTCTTCTTTTTAGGGTAGAGGGGCAACTTCCACTTTCCATCAAAATGTTTACAATTTTACTGTAAACAATAAGATGAAATTCTGTGTATAAGTCCTTTTGTGTATCATTGATTATTTTCTTCAAATAACTTCTTTTTGAGATATAATTGACATAGAACATTATATTAGTCTCAGATATATACCATGATGATCAGTACTTCCAGTGCCTTTAAGATGTACTTTCTTAGCAACTTTCAAATAAACAATACAGTATTATTAACTCTTAGGCTTCCCCAGTGACTCAGCAGTAAAGAATATGCCTGCAGTGCCAGAGATGTGGGATCGCTCCCTGGGTCAGGAAGATCTCCTGGAGGAGGTCATGGCAATCCACTCCAATATTCTTGCCTCTAGAGGAGCCTGGTGAGCTACAGTCCATAGGGTCTCAAAGTGTCAGACATGACTGAAGCAAGTGAGGATGCATGCACACACTTTATTAACTATAGTACCATGCTATACATAACATCCCTTAGACTTATTTATTTTATCACTGAGTTTGTACCTTTTGTCTACATTTACTCATTTATCCATGTTTGATCCCTGGGTTGGGAAGATCCCCTGGAGAAAAGGGAAAGGCTACTACTTCAGTAATCTGGCCTGGAGAATTCTATGGATTGTGTATTTCATGGGGTCACAAATAGTAGAACGTGACTGAGCGACTTTCACTTCACTTATGTACCCAAACCCCATCTTCCGCATCTGGCAACCACCAATCTGTTTTATGCATCTGTGAGTTTGGGTTATTTTGTTGCTGTTTTTAGATTCCACAAAGAAGTGAAATAGTATGGTATTCATTATTTTCTAGCTAACTTATTCCACTTAGCATGTTATCCTCAAGGTCCATCTATGTTGTCATAAACGGCATGATTGCCTTCTTTTTTATGGCTAAATGTTATATATATATATATATATAAAATTATATATAAATATACTACATATACATTTTATACAACAACTTCTTTGCCCATTCATCCATCTGTGGGCACCTCTATGTCTTGGTTCCTGTAAATAATGCTTCATTGAACATGGGAATGTGTATCTTTTCGAGTTAGTGTTTTCACCTACTTTGAAAGTGGAATTGCTAGATTGTATGCTCATTTTACTTTTAATTTTTTTGAGGAGTCTCCATCCTATTTTCTGTAGTGGCTGAACCAACTTATATTCTCACCAACAGTGTTGTGCAACATTTCTCTTTTCTCCATATCCTTCCTGATACCTATTATTTCTTGCTATTTTAATAATAATCATTGTAATAATAATGTATTAAATACATTATTATATATTAATACATTATTATAGCAAGGTATTATAATGCATATAATAGTTATTATTATGTAATAGATATAATAATCATTATAACAGGTGTGTGGTGATACCTCAGTGTGGTTTTGATTTGTATTTCCTTGTCATTTGCATTTATTATTTGCAAATGTTATTTGCATTTCCTTGTTACTGACATCAAGCACCTTTTCATGTATCTGTTGGCCATCTGTATTTCTTCTTTGGAAAAATACCTATTCAGATATAAAGATATAAAAATACCTTTTCTGACCATTTTTCAGTTGGATTGTGTTTCTTTCTTTGCTCCTTTTGCTGTTGAGTTCTATGAGTTCTTTATGTATTCTGGATATTAATCCCTTATCAGATATGTTATTTGTAAATATTTTCTTCCATTCTGTAGGTTGCCTTTCACTTTGTTAAAAGTTTTTCTGTTGTGGAGAAAATTTTCAATTTGATGCAGTTGCACTTGTTTGTTTTTGTTTTTGTTGCCTTTGCTTTTGATTTCAGGTCTGAAAAATCATTGCCAAGACCACTGTCAGCGAGCTTACTGTCCCTTGTTTTCTTCCATAAAACATGGAATCAGGTCTTATAGTCAAGTCATTAATCTAGTTTTAGGTAGCTATGTGTATGTGTGTGGTATATGATAGGGGTTCCAATTTCATTCTCTTGCACATGCCTTTCTTTTTTTCCTACCACCGTTTACTGAGGAGGCCATCCTCTCCCCATTGCGTATTCTTTGCTCATTTTTCATAAACTAATTGATCATCTGTACACGGGTTATTTTCTGGGTTCTCTGTTTCATTCCATTGATCTAAGTGTCTGTTTTTATGCCAGTACACACTGTTTTGATTACTTACATTATATTCGGTAGTTTAAAACCAGGAAGTGAGATGCCACCAGCTTTGTTTGTCTTTCACTTCTTTCCACTTTTTATTTTCTTTGTCTTTCTTTCACTTCTTTCACCTTTACTGCTTTGGCTATTTGGGCTTTTTTATGGTTTCATACAAATTTTAGGATCATTTGTTCTATTCCTTTGAAAAAATGACTTAGATTTTGATAGAGGTTGCACTGCATCAGTAGATTGCTTTGGGTGGTATGGTTATTTTAACAATATTAATTCTTTCAATCTATAAACATTGACCGTCTTCTCATTTATTTCTGTCTTCTCCAATGTCTTTCACCAGCACCTTAATAGTTATAGTTACATTCTTTAAAATAAATTGCTAGGAGTAGAAATATGTAATTAAAAGGAAAATTTGAAAGTTTTAAAAATATCTTTTTGACAAACTGCCTTCCTGTTAGGTTATCCCATTTTCCCTTTCCAGCAGTGCATGAGACTGTGCCTTTGTTCTACATCCTTTGCAAAATCAGGGCTTTCTTTAAAAACCATTGCCAAAAATATTATTTATGCTTTTAAAAATTTATTTTTGCTTTTAAAATTTTATTTATTTTTTAATTGAAGGACAATTGCTTTATAGAACTTTGTTATTTTCTGTCAATGAGACAATATATAATATAGTTTAAATGTCACTGGAACCAGAAGATACTGGGGGAGTCTCTCCCTTGCCCATGTACACCATCCCCCTCTGGGTGCCACCAGTATTAACAGTTTCTTCTGTATTCTTCAAGAAATCACTTATGTGTTCATAAATTGTAGCAAGCTAGACATACTGACTGTACCTTACACTTGTCTGTATATCAGGAATAGAACCTCTTCATTCTTTTCTAAGGTCACATACTTTTCTGTTGTCAAATGCTATATATTTCAAAGGGCTTCCCAGGTGGCTCAGTGGTAAAGAATCCACCTGCCAATGTAGGAGATGTGGGTTTGATCCCTGGGTCGGGAAGATTCCCCTGGAGGAGGAAATGATAAACCCACTCTAGTATTCTTGCCTGGAAAGTCCCATAGAGAGAGGAGCCTGGTGGGCTACAGTCCATGAAGCCTCCAAGAGTCAGGCACAACTGAGCACGCACACATGTATTTTACAAGTTCCCTTTTGATGGACAGTTGAGTTACCTTTAACTTTTTGCTGTTAACAGACAATGTATCTGTGAGTTACCTTGTAATTCCCTTATTTTGTGCATGTACAAGGGAATAGCTGACAAAAGAGAAGAAGGAAAAGGCAAAAGAGAAAGGCAAATGAATGCAGAGTTTCAGAGAGTATCAAGGAGAAATAAGAAAGCCTTCTTAAGCGAACCATGCAGAGAAATAGAGGGAAACAATAGAATGAGAAAGACTAGAGATCTTTTCAAAAAATTCAAGACACCTAGGGAACATGGGCACAGTAAAGGACAAAACAGCAAGGACCTAATCGAAGCAAAAGAGATGACAAAGAGGCGGCAAGGATGTGCAGAAGAAGTATACAAAAAAGATCTTAGTGACCCGGATAACCACCGTGGTGTGGGCACTCACCTAGAGCCAGACATCCTGGAGTGTGAAGTCAAGTGGGCCTTAGGAAAGCATTACTATGAACAAAGCTAGTGGAGGTGATGAAATTCCAGTTGAGCTATTTAAAATACTAAAAGATGGTGCTGTTAAAGTTCTGCATTCAGTATGCTGGCAAATTTGGAAAGCTCAGCAGTGGCCACAGGACTGGAAAAGGTCAGTTTTCATTCCAATCCCAAAGAAGGGCAATGCCAAAGAATGTTCAGGCTACAGTACATTTGCGCTCATTTCACATGCTAGCAAGGCAGTGCTGAAAATTCAAGAGAGGCTGTGAAACAGTATGTGAACCACGAACTTCTAGATGAACAAGCTGGGTTTAGAAAAGGCAGAGGAACCTGAGACCAAATTCCCAACATCTGTTGGATCATAGAAAAAGCAAGGAAATTCCAAAACAACTACTTTGCTTCATTGACTACACCAGGTCTTTGACTGTGACGATTACAACAAACTGTGGAAAATTCTTAAAGAGATGGGAATACCATACCACTTTACCTGCTTCCTGAGAAAGCTGTATGCAGGTCAAGAAGCAAGAGTTAGAACCAGACATGAAACAACAATGGACTGGTTCCAAATTGGGAAAGGAGTACATCAAGGCTGCATATTGTAAAAAAAAAAAAAAAAAAAAAAAAAAAAAGGCTGTATATTGTCACCCTGCCTATTTATTTTATATGCAGAGTACATCATGTGAAATGCCAGGCTGAATGAATCACAAGCTGAAATCAGGATTGCTGGAGAAGTATCAACAACCTCAGATATGCAGATGATACCATTCTAATGGCAGAAAGCAAAGAGGAACTAAAGAGCCTCTTGATTAGGGTGAAAGAGGAAAGTGAAAAAGCTGGTTTAAAACTTAACATTCAAAAAATGAAGATTATGGCATCTGATCCCATCACCTTATGGCAGATAGATGGGGGAAAAGTGAAAGATCTTATTTTCTTGGGCTCCAAAATCACTGTGGACAGTCACGAAATCAAAAGACGATTGCTCCTTGGACGAAAAGCTATAATAAATCTAGACAGTGTATTAAAAAACAGAGACATCACTTTGCCAACAAAGATCTGTGTAGCCAAAGCTGTGGTTTTTCCAGTAGTCATGTACGGATGTGAGAGTTGGACCACAAAAATGGCTGAGCACTGAAGAATTGATGCTTTCAAATTGTGGAGCTGTAGAAGTCTTGAGAAACCCTTGGACAGCAAGATCAAATCAGTCAATCCTAAAGGAAGTCAACTCTGAATATTCATTGGTGCTGAAGCTCCAATACTTTCGCCACCTGATGTGAAGAGCCGATTCATTGGAAAAGAACAATCGTCTTTTAATTTTGTGGCTGTTCACAGTGATTTTAGAACCCAAGAAAATAAAATCTGATGCTGGGAAAGATTGAGGGCAAGAGGAGAAGGGGGTGACAGAGGATGAGATGGTTGGATACCATCATGAACTCAGTGGTCATGAGTTTGAGCAAACTCCAGGAGATAGTGAAAGACAGGGAAGTCTGGCATGATGCATTCATTGGTTTGCAGAGTCAGACATGACTTAGCAACTGAACAACAACAAAAAGGGAATGTGTTTAAGTTAAACTTCTGAATTACTATGTTCAAGGACTTTTTTAATGTCTTTGTTATTATTATCCTTAAAAAAGAATAAGGGAGAGAAAGCAAAGGAAAAAATTAGAAAATTTAGTGAGTCTGGTGGTTGTTAAACGGTGGGAACTGTCATATATTTACCCCAGATTGCTCATCTCTGAAGTTTCTGGTTTTCTTCCTCGACTGTTCAAGAGGTCAAAAATTTCAAAAGACTAAGGGCAGGAAGAAGAATGGGTGCTAAAAACCTAATAGCAGAACTGCCTCCAGTCCTGCAGCAGCTGTTTGACCATCAGCTGAATTCTGATAAGGAAAAGCAAATACCTTAGAGAACGGCAAGCTAATAAGCCTTTAAGCTTTGGAGGTGATGTTACATATCTACTCTTCAGAAATACAAAGTGAAAATTGTTTAGGGATAGAAAATAATTTTCCAGGGATGACATGATCTACGACATAAAGGATTAAGACCTCAAAACCCCAGTTAACATACCTTTATTTAACATTGACTTCTTTAATGGAAAAAGTCATGCATGCATGCCAAGTTGCTTCAGTTGTGTAAACTTAATAAAAAATAATAACATGCTTACTGCAAAGTGCACAATATATAGCATACCATTATATAAGTTAATTTTTACCAAATGAACACATCCCTGTAACCACAACCAAGGTCAAGCAGTAGAACATAACCAGCTTCCCAAAAGCTCCCACTGTGTCCTTCCAATGCAGTACCCACCACCAAAGTAACTGTTTTCTTTCACCACCAATTAATTGTGTCTGTATTTAACAATATATACATGGAAAATGTAGGATGCACTTTTCTGTGATTGGTTTCTTTCACTCAAGATTATATAGAATTCACCCCTGATTTGGTTTTTATCTTTCTGTTATGTGGCTTCATTCATTCCATAAATATTTACTGAGCATCTACTGTACGCCAAGCACTGTGCGCTAGACACTGCAGACACAGTGGCAATGATGCAGATACGGTCCCTGATATCTTGGAATGTACATAAAGAGATTGTCTTCTGACTCTGAAAATGAGTATCTAAGGATTTAAAAGTCATTGCTTCCCAGAGACACAATGACGTTTGTCAACGCAGGTAGCTCCAACTTCAGTTTGTCTAGAAAGTCACAGATATGGTCTGGCTAATGTGTACTTCTGTAGATTTCCAAATCTTTATCTCCAGAATCTCCCAGCATTGTTTACCTGCTTTTTAAGAGTCAGAGGCCTGCAAAATAAAAAATCTCAGTTGCCTTTTTAGAATTGCATTCCAGGACAGCCCCTAGATTGAATAACTAGAATGTCTGCCAGGCAGGGCTCTGGGGAAGGAAGTTGTCTGTATCTTTGAAATGTTATTTCAAACATGCTTCTTTGGCAGAAAAATTCAAAGAAAAGTAACAGGCAGGCAATGGCTTTTTCCCTTTGAAGTTATAGTTTCTGCCCTTTTCTCAGTTTAGGAAATAGGTTGGGAGATAATGCTTCATGTGGTCAGTGAAGATTTCCAATTAGCCTGAAATCAGGAGAGGGATACCAGGAGTGCTATGTCTAGATCCCACATAAAGTAAAGTTCTAAACTGCATACATACATTAACTTTAGATGTGCTACTAATTACCGATTTCTGTAAATGACTTTTAAAAATTTAAATTGGTACAACATTGAGGAAATTAAATATGTGCATTTATCAAAAGTCTTAACACTTTTAAGAGCATGAGAAATCTAAAGTCCCTCTACCCATCACCCTCAAAATTTTCCCCTCTCCCTTTCTCCAGGTATGAATTGAGTGCATCCTTCCAGCCGTCTTTTTATATATACTTTTCCAAATACATTTATGCATGTTGTTT
Organism: Muntiacus reevesi; assembly: GCF_963930625.1. Lineage (NCBI taxonomy): Eukaryota > Metazoa > Chordata > Mammalia > Artiodactyla > Cervidae > Muntiacus > Muntiacus reevesi. Next base: position 95,195,545 of record NC_089252.1, read on the forward strand.
TTCACATAAGTGATACACACATCATGCTGCAGCTTGCTTTCTGCCCTTCAACAGTGTTTTTTGTGATCTTGCCAATTACTGTCTACCTGGTTCGCTCCTTTGAATTGCTCTGCAGGGTTTTGTCATGTAAATGCACCACTTTCTATAATGTAGCCATCCTTCTGCTGAAGACATGCTGTCTCCCAATTTTTCTGTATGACAAACAGTGCTGCCTTGACGTGAATTCTTAGACTTGGAAGCAAGTATTTCTCCAAGACACATATCAAGAAATGGATAGATGATGCCACTGCTTCTTTAAAAGAGCTGCTTGGTTCTTCCCTCTAAGGAAGCTCTTTGAAGGCCGCGTAGGTCTTATTTGTATCTGGTTTGCCAGAACCCAGCACAGAGGCTGCCAGCTAGTGACTGCTTGCCACGTGTGGGGGCCCCTGTTTTCCTTTCATCTCTTCACTTCTCAGTCTCTTGGTTGATTCCTCTTGGCCCCCAGGTCATTTCAAAGCAAGCAATCTAAGGTCTTCCTTCTTGGCCTTCTCTTGTTTCTCCAGTGCATCTTTCCCCTTTGTCAGAAGCTCTCTTCCCAGGCTTACATTAGAATTAACTGGGGAGTTTTTGAAATTTACCAGTGCCCAGACCCACTTTCCAGAGGTTCTGACTTGACTGGTCTGCAATGCAGTGGATCCCAGATAATGTTTCATTTTTTCCTTAGCTTTCTGTCTGATACTAATAGGAGGCTGCAGTCAAGACTCATTGCCTTGGGTCATTGGTTCTCTAAGTGCCATGCCCAGCCAGCAGTAATAGCACTCCATGGGATTTATTGGAAGTATGAATTCTTGGACTTGACCCTTCAGAACTACTAAACCAGAAATTGGAGGATGGGATCCTGTAGTATAGTTTTGGTAAGCCCTTCAGATGATTGGGAAGCATACTAAATCAAGTTTGAGAACTGCTGCCCTCCTGTCTTTCCATTACTCTGTAATCGTGGAGAAGACATCCTTATTCTTACCTCGACTCCTCTCCTGAAGGCCAGCTGCCCCACTGACATACCTCTAAGGGTGCCTCCCTACATCTTCAGTGCTCCCCACGCCACTCCCACCTTGCCAGGTGGTGTTCCATTGCATGTATGTGTGTATAAACACACCACATCTTTATCCATTCATCTGCTGATGGACACTTAGCTTGTTGCCATGTCTTAGGAATTGTAAATAAAGTAGCTATAAATATTGGAGTGCATGTATCTTTTTGAATTAGTGGGAGTTTTTTAGAATATATACCCAGGAGTGAAATTGCTGCGTCATTCTTAATTTTTGAGAAACCTCCAACTGTTTTCCCCAGTGGCTGCATCAATTTACATTCCTACCAGTAGTGTACAAGGGTTTCCTTTTCTCCACATCCTCACCACCAACTTTAAAATAGTTTTATTTAAAAAAAAATTTTTTAAACCACATAGCTACCGAGTCATTCTAGCACTGCATGGTGACTAGTCCAAATTTTCCCAATCAGTTTCAGAAACTATCTCTATCAGAAGCTAAATTCTCTCAGTTAGATCTGTTTCTGGATTTTCTAGTCTCTTCCACTGGGTTTTCTGTTCATTCATAATCCAGTATCACTGTATTTATTTATTGAGGCATTCCATTATATTTTGATATTTGGTATATTTTTTGGTTAATAATTTTGTGAAGGTTTTATTTATTATGTTCAGAAGCAAAGGAAAGTTTTATTCTTTGATCAGAGAATGGTAATATTTGGTATTATTACTAGAGTCTACACATAACTCATTTTCAAAATTTTCCAAGCTGTTTTTTATTTATGTTCTCAAGTAAAGGTTGGTTCAATTTTGTCTCAAACAAAAGAAAATAAGAGAAACAAATTGTTGGCATTTATATTGTGTTTCCAATAATTTTATAAACTGTCTTAGGGAGAATGGGCACCTTGGTGACACTCAGTCATCCTAAGAATGTGGTGATTTTCCATCTACTCACATCTCCTCTGAAGTCTTCATTAGTGTTTTAAAGTAGTATTCATATAGGCATTGCACGTTTCTTGTTATTTCTATCCCCAGTGATTTTGTTGCTATTGTATGTGTTTTTATTCTTTTATATTCTCTCTCTGGTTGTAATACGTATATATCAAAGGCAGCAATTTCTGCATTATCACTCTGGGACTCATTCTTGACATCCGTCCTCCCTTCTCATCCCTGTGATAAGATCCTTCACTGTGTCCTGCTTAAAACACACTTTCTCAATATCTAAATCCTGCCACCTCCACTCCCACACCCTAGTAAAAGCCACCTTCATCCTTATTTGAACAACACAATAGCTTTCTAGATCCCATCGTCCACACAGCAGCCAGAGGGATTTTTTTTCATAATGAAAGGAGTGTCTTGCCATCTCCTTGCCTAATGATTTTCTGTCTTACCCTTACATTTAGAGTAAAATACAAACTCCAGACCTGAAAGGTCCCATATAACCTGGCTCCTGTCACTCGCTCGCAGCCCCACTCTGCCTCCCCTCTCCGTCATTCATAGAACTCCAACCACAAGGACTTCTTTGGGTTCTGAAACCCTTCCACTTTTTTCACTATCTTAGACATTCTCCTGCTGTTCTCTCTGCCCAGAATATTTTTCTGCTTTTTCTTTAAAGGGCTGGCTCCTTCTTACTGTCTATGTATGTTGTTGTTTAGTTGTTTAGGTGCTAAGTCCTGCCTGACTCTTTGTGACCCCATAGACTGCAGCAAACCAGGCTTCCCTGTCCTTCTTTGTTTCCGGAAGAAACAAAGTTTCTTTGTTTGCTCAAACTCATGTTCATCGAGCAGGTGATGCCATCGATCCATTTCATCCTCTGTCACCCTCTTCTCCTCCTGCTCTCAATCTTTCCCAGCATCAGGGTCTTTTCCAATGAGTCGGCTCTTCACATTAGGTGGCCAAAGGCTTCCATTTATCTAGCACATCTCAAAGAGCCTTTCTCTATCCACCTAATCTCAACTATCTGCCTTTTAATCTCCTCTACAAAGAACTGTGCGTAATTAATATACTTGTTCACCTATTTACTTATTTTGTGTTTCTCTTCCCCACTGGACTGTGAGCTCCTCTGTTATCTGCAAACTGCATGGTACATAGTAGGTGTTTAATAAATATTTTTTGAATAAATACATGTCTTTCTTGTTTATATAGTCAGGGGCTGATGAGCATCTGTTTTTTCCTGAGAATTAATAATTATTCTCCAATCATGTTTTAATTCCACAGTTACTGTATATCAAACACTTCCATTTCTATGTAAATCACAAGCTTCTGTCAAATTTCATTCAAAAACCTGACTTAGCTATCAGAAATCTCTTCCTAGTGTTTGATCACATATACACAGTATATATGAGGTTCTTTTCAAATAGTGAAATATGTATTGAATGTTACAGAAAAAGCTACTATTATACATAATTTATGAAAAAACTTTTCCCTGAAGGTACTGATAACACTGTGTTTTCTTAATATGTTGTCTCTTTATTTTTAAAAAATATTGTTCTCATTAAGAAAGTAATATATTCTTATTACTAAAAAAGGCAGATAATATGGGGGTGGGTATCACTGAAATATAATAACTATGAAAGATCTCCATAATTCCCTGTTTCAGAGATCACAGTCATATGATTCTGGCATGATGTAAATCCCTCTTTCCAGACTTTTTTTTCCTATGCAGATCGTGTTCGGGTTGAGATTTTACTCTTTTATTTTGTTTTTAGGAGCCAATTACACAAAGAACACTGTGACTCATTTACTTAATAACACCCCTTGGACATGTTTATGTGTTAAAACACACTGCTTTCTCTGACTCTGAAATAATTGCCCAATATTGGATTTACTGTTTCTTGATGGTTCTTTTCCCTTTCCACCTGATCAGTGAAGTGGTGGGGAGGACAGGATCTGGAACTGTCTGTTTTCAATTATTAGGACCTTTATCCCTCCTGGACATGAGGACCAAAGTCACCATTCAGGGAGTCATTTCTCTACCTCTGCTCTGTCAGATAAGGTGCTTAGAGCAAATATAAGTTCCATGAGGGCCAGATTTGTAGTCAGCATTAATGAACTGAATAATCAGCACAAAATAAGAAGTGCTGATTTAAGAAATGTATGTGGGTGAATTTGTGTTGCTGACTGTAATCAGAATTCAGGCACCACCGCCACTGTGGTAAGTGCCCAGGAAAAAATTTATGTCCAAAGTCTTGCTCTTTGTAACTGCACCTCTTGCACAGAGCCCAAGAGTAGCTAAACTTTATTCCAGTTACGCTTGCCATGAATCTCTCTGATACGTACCGTCAGACCTGTTTTTAAGTGGGGGAAAAAATGTTTTTCTTCGTGCCAGCTTCTGATAGAGGCTTGACAAGGTGCTAATTGCCAGGCTTACATTTCAGGAAGCAGCCTATTTTCTGTTATTGGTGCCAATTAATACAAAGATAGTGCATGGTGAATATACCATTTCCAACTGGCACTGATTTGATAATCTCATTACCATGTCAAGCTGTTGCATGCAATGCATCTGTGTTTTTCCACATTAAGTAAAAAATGAAATTATTTATCCCTGCCTCTAGCCCCTCTCTATTGTCCTTGGTAGTCACAGTAGCTTAGAGATTTTGAAAAGTTCTTTGAAGACCTTCTTTGTAGCAAAGACCTTCCACATAAGCTCACAGGGAATTCAAATCCTTAACCACTTTATAACTAGAAGGCAGACCTTCTGGCCATATGCTATTTTAATAGCAAGGACCATAGTACAGTCTGAATAACACAAGATACTGAGCTGAACTGAGGGCAGTGAGAGTTTATAAGGATGCTTGTTGCTATGAGACCACTGAAGAAGAGCAGTGTTCGCAAGGCCCAGTCTTGTAGGTAGATCACTGAGTGGTCTCGGTGTTGGAAAAGCATCCTCTTCATCAACCCCAGTTGGACCCATATCCAGAAGCCTCATCTTTTGTGACTGACTCCCTAAACCAGACCCTCTATAGGCCTGGCTGTACTGGTATCTGAATTTTTTCTAATGTCTAGATTGCTACTCTTTAAGATTGTGTTCTTCACCATCAAAATTTATGCTGTTTTAAGCTTTGCTGTTGTTGTTTAGTCACTAAGTTGTGTCTGACTCTTCTGCGACCCCGTGGGACTGTAGCTTGCCAGGCTCCTCTGTCCATGGAATTTTCCAGGCAAGAATACTAGTGTGGGTTGCCATTGCCCCCTCCAGGGAATCTTCCTGACCCAGGGATCAAACCCCTCACTCTTGTATTGGCAGACAGATTCTTTACCACTGAGACACCAGGGAAGCCCGTGGTTTAAGAATACAGGCCTTGAAATCAGAAAGTCTACCTTTGAAGGCCCATTTAGCTACTCACTAGCTGTGTAACCTTGGGCCGGTTACTTATCCTCTCTGTGTGTTTATTTCTTCCTCTACGAAGTGGAGTTCATGGCATTTCTATTTAATTGGGTTGTCAGAAGAATTGACTACAACCTTATCCACTGTTAGTTGAAGCAGTAAGCCATCACAAAGGTTAACCATTATTATGATTAATACCTTTACAGTAGACAGCCTATTAAACATCTTCTGACAAAGGAAATTACATTTTTGCATATGTAAATATTTTCTATCATATAAAAACATTTTTAAACTGTTCATTCAGTGGGAAAATCAGGTTCTGGCTAATGTTTTAGTTATGTAAAATATTCTGTCAGATAAAGAAAATCCAGTGTTTGAAAAAAATGTTAAGTTGGACTTATTTAAACCGGCGAAGGAGAAATGAAAAGATGCATATATCCTTCTGAATGCAGAGTTACAACGAATAGCAAGGAGAGATAAGAAAGCCTTCCTAAGTGATCAATGCAGAGAAATAGAGGAAAAACAATAAAATGGAAAAGACTAGAGATCTCTTCAACAAAATTAAGAGATACCAAAAGGGAACATTTCATGCAAAGATGGGCACAATAAAGGACAGAAATGGTATGGACCTAACAGAAGCAGAAGATATTAAGAAGAGGTGGCAAGAATATACAGAAGAACTGTACAAAAAAGATCTTCATGACTCAGATAACCATGATGGTGTGATCACTCACCTAGAGTCAGACATCCTGGAATTCAAAGTCAAGTGGGTGTTAGGAAACATCACTACGAACAAAGCTAGTGGAGGTGATGGAATTCCAGTTGAACTATTTCAAATCCTAAAAGATGATGCTGTGAAAGTGCTGCACTCAATATGCCAGCAAATTTGGAAAACTCAGTAGTGGCCACAGGACCGGAAAAGGTCAGTTTTCATTCCAATCTCAAAGAAAGGCAATGCCAAAGAATGTTCAAACAACTGCACAATTGCACTCATCTCACATGCTAGCAAAGTAATGCTCAAAATTTTCTCCAAGCCAGGCTTCAACAGTATGTGAACCATGAACTTCCAGTTGTTCAAGCTGGTTTTAGAAAAGGCAGAGGAACCAGAGATCAGATTGCCAACATCCGTTGGTTCATTGAAGAAACTAGAGAATTCCAGAAAAACATCTTCTACTGCTTTGTTGATTACGCCAAAGCCTTTGACTGTGTGAACAGAAACATGAAAGTCGCTCAGTTGTGTCTGACTCTTTGCAACCCCATGGACTATACAATTCGTGGAATTCTCCAGGCCAGAATACTGGAGTGGATAGCTGTTCCCTTCTCCAGGGGATCTTTCCAACCCAGGGATCGAACCCATGTCTCCCATATTGCAGGCAGATTCTTTACCAGCTGAGCCACCACTGTCTAGATCACAAAAACTGTGGAAAATTCTTCAAGAGATTGGAATACCTGACCACCTTACATGTCTCCTGAGGAATCTGTATGCAGATCAAGAAGCAACAGTTAGAACCGGACTTGAAACAACAGATTGGTTCCAAATTGGGAAAGGAGTATGTCAAGGCTGTATATTGTCATCCTGTTTATTTAACTTATATGCAGAGTACATCATGCAAAATACTGGGGTGGATGAATCTCAAGCTGGAATCAAGATTGCCAGGAGAAACATCAATAACCTCAGATACGCAGATACCACCCTTATGGCAGAGAGCGAAGAACTAAAGAACTCTTGATGAAAGTGAAAGAGGAGAGTGAAAAAGCTGACTTAAAGCTCAACATTCAAAAAAGGAAGATCATGGCATCTGGCCCCATCACCTCATGGCAAATAGATGGGGAAAAAGTGGGAAAAGTGACAGGCTTTATTTTCTCGAGCTCCAAAATCACCGTGGACAGTGACTGCAACCAGAAAATTAGAAGATGCTTGCTCCTTGGTAGAAAAGCTATGACCAACCTAGACAGCATATTTAAAATTAGAGATATTACTTTGCCAACAAAGGTCCATATAGTCAAAACTACGGTTTTTCCAGTAGTCATGTATGGATGTGGGAGTTCGACCATAAAGAAAACTGACCACCGAAGAATTGATGCATTTAAACTGTGGTGCTGGAGAAGACTGCTGAGAGTCCCTTGGACAGCAAGGAGATCAAACCAGACAATCCTAAAGGAAATCAGTCCTGAATATTCATTGGAAGGACTGGTGCTGAAACTGAAGCTCCAATACTTTGGCTACCTGATGCAAAGAACTGACTCATTGGAAAAGATCCTGATGCTGGGCAAGATTGAAGGCAGGAAGACAAGGGGTGACAGAGGGTGAGATGGTTGGATGGCATCACCAACTCAATGGACATGAATTTGAGCAAGCTCTGAAATATGGTGAAGGAGGACAGGGAAGCCTGACGTGCTGCAGTCCATGGAGTCACAAAGAGTTGGACATGACTAAGCAACTGAACTAAACTGAACTGAAGCAGACTATAAGAAAGAAGGAGTAAAGCTGTTTAAAAGTGAAAAATTTTTGAAAGGGTAGCTAAAGCAAGGATGAATGTGAAGAAATACACAGTCAGTGAAATATAACCATGCATATGACATATTTTCTTTTTCAGTAGAAGTGTAGTATGCATATGTGTGTGTTCAGTCATGTCCAACTTTGGGTGTCCAACTCTTTGTGACCCCATTATAGTCCACCAGGCACCTCTGTCCATGAGATTTCCCAGGCAAAAATATTGGACTAAGTTGTCATTTTTTTCTTTGGGGGATAGTCCCAACCCAGGGATTGAACTTGCATCTCTTGAGTCTCCTTCTGGCAGATTCTTTACCACTGAGTTACTAGGTAGCTTCCATTTGAAAAAAAAAAAAAAAGCTCCATAAACTGGTGATGGGAGTAGAAGGAGTGCTTGGTGGCCAGCACTGTTCTCTGTCAAACTGAATTGGGAACCACTCTTCCTAACTGCTGCTGCTAAGTTGCTTCAGTCCTGTCTGACTCTGTATGACCCCATAGACGGCAGCCCACCAGGCTCCCCCGTCCCTGGGATTCTCCAGGCAAGAACACTGGAGTGGGTTGCCATTGCCTTCTCCAATGCATGAAAGTGAAAAGTGAAAGTGAAGTCGCTCAGTCGTGTCCGACTCTTAGCTACCCCATGGACTGCAGCCTACCAGGCTCCTCCGTCCATGGGATTTTCCAGGTAAGAGTAGTGGAGTGGGGTGCCACTACCTTCTCTGACTCTTCCTAACTAGTAGGTGGGTTAGTCAGCAGGTGAGAGCGCAGATTTGGATGTTTAGAGGTCAATTCCTCTGTGCTAGCCACTAAGCTAGCACCTCAGTCCATTCATTTCCACAGTACCCCTTTGAAGCAGGCAACTGTGATTATAACTCTCTCTTTAGGATATAGAAGGGATACAGAAAATGCACTCTTACTTTCTATGCTCATAATCCTAAAGTAGGCATTAGAGAAAAGCTTGCTCTGGAAATTTCTACTCTACTCTAGAAAGTAATAATCATGATAAGATTCTAATTAAAGCAGGATTTTTCTCGGAGGAGTAATGATACCATGAGAAACAGAGATTACCTCCATCATTCCTGGAGTTCCATGTGTGTGCGTGCGTGTGTATGTGAGACAGAGAGTAAGAGAAAGAAAATGACTTTTGCAAATTAAAGGAAATACTGGCTCTGAAAACTAGAAACAACTTTCAATAATTGTAATCTCATTCATTTAAGAAATATTTATTGAGTGCCTATTAGGTAGCACCAAGGGGATACAGTGAGGATGGTGATCGATTTGCTGTTGCCCTCATGTAGCTTAAAGTCTAACAAATAACACCAAACATCAATGAGACAAAAGGGGTGAAACAAAGTAGGGCAGAAGAAGTTCAGATTTCAGGAGGCATATAGCATCCTGATACATCTCCCAACAATCTGAGCATTGTCAGATTCCATGCCAGCAAGGGTAGCAACTGTCTATGTTGAATGTGGACTTCCAGGAAGTGGTGAAATTGCATGTGCACACACTTCATTGCTTTCTAACTTGGCTTCAGTTTAATAGTGGTTTGGGTCTGAGCACTTCTGAATCATTTGTAGTTACAAAGTTGAAACCCCTGGAGGTCTCATTCTACAGATACTGAAGGAGGCAGAATAAGGATTTGAGGCCCAAAGAGTCTCAAACAATTGTTATTGGTATTCACTTGGAGCTCCAAAGCCTGGATAACAGCTAAAGTATGGTCTTCTGGAATGGTAAGTCGGAAAGGAACACCTGATATGTAAATAACTTAGTAAAATTGCCATGAGCTAGTCATGAACTATCTGGGAACATCATAAAGACCAGACTGGGACATTCCATGTAGGCTCAAAAGGACTTATTTAGAACTGTAGATTTAGCTTTCAATTGAAAAGAAAGGATGTTCTTACAGATCATACTCATCAGGCCAGGAATAAAGGCTGAATGGTCAGAAACAATTAGATGACCATTTTTCTGTCACTAAGCTGCTTTTATTTATGGAGGTAACAAATTTTGCAGGTAAAGTGATTCCTGATTACATCCCAACTCAGCACATTCTATCTCTGTGATGCTCTATTAGGTCATTTAACTTTTCAGAGTCTAATTTTCATCATATGTAAAATAGAGCAGAGCTCAGACAGCAGAACTGCTATGGTGGTAGTTTAGTTGCTAAGTCATGTCCAGTTCTTTTGCGACCCCATAGACTGTAGCCCACCAGGTTCCTCTGTCCATGGGAATTCCCAGGTAAGAATACTAAAGTGGGTTGCTATTTCCTTCTCCAGGGGATCTTCCTGATTCAGCAATGGAAGCTGAATCTCCTGCATTGCAGGCAGTCTCCTGCAGTTACCACCAGTGGCTCAGCGGTGAAGAATCTGCCTGCAAGGCAGGAGATGTGGAAAATGCAGGGTCCATCCCTGGGTCAGGAAGATCCTTTGGAGTAGGAAAATGGCAACCCATTCCAATATACGTGCCTAGAAAATCCCGCAGACAGAAGAGCCTGGCGGGGTCACAGTCCGTGGACTGTCACAAAGAGTTGGACGTGACTGAGCACACACGCACTCATGCTACCCAGTACCGTGGACTAACCTTTTCCTGAAACTACTTACTGCTGACTACTCAGGAACAGTTCTTTATATTTCTGCCTCCTTGTATCTGCCTCTCATTTGGGTGTGGGTTTTCCCTTTCTGTGGAAAGAGATGGCTTTGCTTCAGATCTCTTTCCTGCTGTTTTCACTGGTGTTCTACAAAGTCATTTGTGACGTCATCTTTCACATTTCTGTTGACCAGACTATCTCTCCCTACTGACTCATCTGCATCATCACTCCTCTGAGATTTAATTTTCATGAAGAAGCATCCTCAGAAGCCTCCCATTTAATCTACAATAACATTCAATTCCAGTAAAGCCTGAGAGAAGAAAATGGGCTAAAATCTGTCCTTCCCTTAACTCCAGGTGACCTCAACAAGATGTTCTTCCTTCAGAGAAGACTTCTGTAGGGGCCCAGTTATTACAGAATACAGTCTCCCCTCCTGCATTCAGGTATGTTTATGTATTCCTATATGTAGAACCAACTTCCAAACTGCATACACATACATTTTCTTTTATAATTTACATTTTATTGGTTGTTCTGAGGCTCAGTACACATACATTTTTATTTGCACATAATTTTTAATGGATGTGCCAAAAATCTAAAACAAAATCATGTTAACTGTGATTCTTTTCTAAACAGTTATTCCAGTCAGTTTCCAGCCAAAAATTTGGTGACAAAGATTCCTTTAAAGGATACCAAGTATAAACTGTTTTATCATTTATTAATTTATATTATTTATTTATATCACATATATTTATGTACATTAATTCGATAATTGCCTTCTTATAAATATAAAGTCACTTTAGGATTGCTGAAAAAAAATAGAGGTTTATATTTATTCATTCATTCAATAAATATTTCTTGAGTTCCTATTATGTGCCAGACCCATACTAGATACTGAGAAAAACATCCTGAAATATCAGTGAGATAATTAAGATTATCATGAAATACTCAACAATAGAAAATGGAGTAAGAGAGCCAAAGATATGTCATACATAGCAAAGACAGTTGAGGCAATTCTCTTGATGATTTTAGCCACCCCCACCCAAACCATCCCCCCAAAACTTGGCAGCATTTCAGATCATGTATACTCATGTATACTCATTATACTCATGTATAATGAGTAAATCATTGATAATAATGATAGTTATCAAAACATTGATAAATATCTATAAGTATGAACTTAGACTAAAGCACTGAAACTGAATTTGAACCATATTTCTTACTTACTAGTTAGGGGACCCTTGTCAAATTATTTTTACCTTTTTCAACCTCAATATCCTTATCTGTAAAATGGGATTACTCTTCTGCCTGCCTCATAGAGATGCTGTAAAAATTAAATGTTGTATTAAATGTGCAAGGGGTAGCTCATGGTTCTCAAAGTTGATTATCATCATTATTATTATTCAGACAAAAGATTTTGACTTGAATTATTTAGTTAGCTAGCTCAGTTGTCCTATTCGTTTACTGTGATTTCAAATATCTTCCAAAGATTTTTGTTTTTAAGATTTGTTTATAGATGTAAATTCAGAGGTAAGCTAGTAACACTTAAGAAAGGGTGAATAAACTCCCTGAGGATGACAAATTCAGAAAGCCAGACTCCTGAGCACTTCAGGAAATTTCAAGAGAAACTGTATTTTTAGTCCCTATCAGCTGTAGAGATGGTTATTTGTATCAGGAGCAATGTTCAAGAACCATAAACAAAGTTCATCCTTTAACGCCAAGTCCTAGGAAAAAAGTGACAAAGAGCACACAATGAAACCTCTACCCTTACTTATAATTGCTATACTGTTAAGTTCTTTATGGGAGGGATTCAAATTGAAAAATAGGAAAATTGTTTAATGGGCAGTACTGCAACGTGCTACATTTTTGAGTAATTTAATAGTGGCAGTCCTAGAATATCTTCCATAGGAATCAGCTAAGAATTTGATTTCTTGATGTTTTTCTGTTTCCTGCTAAACTGTCAGCAAACCTCAGACACTGTGATTGTGAGGAATTTTTACTACATAATGAAAAGAAAGATTGTGTATTAGAAGAAATGTCTTTTAGTCAATACCTTGAAGGTTTAAGAAAAAGTTTTAAATACTATTATTTTCAAATCTGATTGTGTGCTTAACAGGTGTTTCTATTTTGCCGTTTTTACATTGTGTGCACCAATCATAAATTCCAGTCAAGGCAACATTGGTCTATTTGGGTTAACAACTTCTTTAGGAAATTCTATTCTTGCCAAGTCATTTCTCCCTGTATCAGAAGAAATATTTACATTAATATTTCCAGAGTAGTGAGCACTTATAGAATATTGCTTTAGTTCCCCCCATCCCCCTCCCCACCCCCCACCTGTATAGGCAGTCTTTGGTTCTTTCATCCTTCCAAGTAACAGAGAACTCTGGTTCTGGACTTTGGGGCAAATATTCATTTTTTACAGAAATTGTTCAAAACATCCGGGATTAAACACCTCTTTCACTCTCTCTCTCTCTCTCTCTCTCTCTCTCTCTCTCTCACACACATAAATACACACCATCCCTCTCTGGCAGAATTTCCGACTTTAAAATATGCATCCCACGTCAGAGGTAGGTATAGTTTAAAGTGTCAGCTTTGAGCTGTTCCAAGCATCTCTGGCAAAAAGCAAGCGGAAGTGGTTGAGAAATGTCCCCAGGCACTGGTGCTTCCCCTTGAGTCAATGAGAGTCCCCTCTCAGTCTCCCTGGCTCCCTATATCTCTAAAACCCGAGGCACATGGGGGCGCCGAAATCCCCGCCTCCCCTTGCTGCCCAGAGCAGTTCTTAACCTTTTTTGGGCTGGAGACCTACAGAAAGCAATAGACACTCTCCCGATGGGTCTGAGGTTGGGGCAAACACAACTGAAAAGCTTTGGGAACTCTGAGGAGACCATGAATTCCAAACACATCCTGAACTGCCAGATGAGAACCCTAGCTCCAGAACTCTTGACCTCGGCCGGTGAAGCCAAGAGCAGAGCCCCGAGGCCAAATCCCCTCCCTCGTGAGAAACGGGGGGACGAGAAGGCGCCCCTGCGCTGGTCCACTTTCACTTGTGAGAAACCAAAAGGAGATAGGGACAGAAATTCATAGAGAAAGAGAAGAGAGAGAGATGGGGACCGTGTAGAAAAAGAAAAGGGATGGGGGAGACGCGGGAAGTGGTGCACAGTGGGACGGAGAGGAGACCCTTAGCGGGAAAGGGGTTACAGAGCGGACTGACAGGGCGAGGGAGAGGAGATTCCGAAGGGAGAAAGACAGGATACGGCGGAGAGACTGGAGGCGCCAGCAAAGAGGGAGAACGTTCTCTGCTCTGTTCTCTCCAGGGCAGGGAGTCTCAGGAAAGCCCGTCCCGGGGAGATGGCGGACCGCACTCGGCGCCCCGGCGCTCCCGGCGACTCTGCGAGCAGCAAGTACCGCACGGCAGCCGAGGAGCCGAGTGGCAGGAGGCGGTCCCCACTCACTCCGCTTTCTCCTCCCCTCTCAGAGAGGCGGGGACCTGAGTATTTGAGTAGCGCGCCCCCCCCCCCTCCGCCCCCCAGCCCCCCATTCAAGAAGCCGCTCCGCTATCCCCGCCAGCACAGGGCGCCCGGCGCGCCTCGGAGCGCACGTTCCGCGCTTTCTCCTGCCGGCTCCCTGTACATTATGCGGCCAAGCAGCCAAGCCCCTGTCCTCCTCCTCCTCCTGCTCCTCCGGCTCCTCCTGCGGCCCGAGCGGCTCAGCTCTCGGCAGGCGGCGGCGTTGCTCAGCCGAGCGCAGACGGGACCCTCGCCGAGAGACCTCAGCGACTCCTAAAGTCAAAAGTTGGCGGCGGGCACCGGGCTCCGCGCGCTCTCCGCAGCCGCAGCCTCGCAGCCAAGGAGGGCAGGAGGGGAGGGGGGTGGGGGCGGCTGGGGAGGGGTGGGGAGCACCATGCAGTTTGTATCCTGGGCCACACTGCTAACGCTCCTGGTGCGAGACCTGGCCGAGATGGGGAGCCCAGATGCCGCGGCGGCCGTGCGCAAGGACAGGCTGCACCCGAGGCAAGGTAACGAGAGTCGGCCACGGGGACCTTTCCGCCCCTGTCGCCACCTCCGTGCCCCACGGCGGACACCCCGCAGCGGAGGCCTCTCTCTCCCCTCTCCTTTTCCTAGAAAGAATTATCTCCCGCTTTGCAGCCTCTCCCTTCTTTAGGTCATTCCCAGGCATTCTCTCAAGAGACACTGTGGAAAGAACGTAGCCGTCCGCCCCCTTCTTTTAGCCTGATCTTTCTCCTTACCCATGCCAGGCCCCAAACTGTGGTTGGTTAGTAACTGGGGGACCACCTCGTCGCATAATTCAGGGTATCTGTCAGGATCTATAGTCATCTTGTGTATTTTGTCTTGTTCAGTCTCTGCCAGCATCTAACACTTTTTGACACATAGTAGGTGTTCAGCAAATATTTGTCCAGTGACTGAAGGTGAAGGGATTGACTTGAATGGGGAGGAAAAAGCTGGAAAATAACTTAGGAGAACCCCCCCCCCCCAACACACACACACACACTTCATTTTTAAGTTAAAGCTTGCAGAAAACTGTATTATCGGTTCATGTGCCTCTGCTTCTCTCTACAGCGAGATTATTAGAGACCCTGAGCGAATACGACATTGCGTCTCCCGTCCGAGTCGACGCTCTCGGAGAACCCTTTCCCACGAACGTACACTTCAAAAGAAGGCGACGAAGCATTAACTCTGCCTCTGACCCCTGGCCTGGCTTCGCCTCCTCCTCTTCCTCCGCTACCTCCTCCCAGGAGCATTACCGCCTCTCCGCCTTTGGCCAGCAATTTCTATTTAATCTCACCGCCCATGCTGGATTTATCGCTCCAATGTTCACTGTCACCCTCCTTGGGGCACCCGGGGTGAACCAGACTAAGTTTTATTCCGAGGAGGAAGCGGAACTCAAGCACTGTTTCTACAAAGGCCATGTCAATACCAAGTCAGAGCACACGGCCGTCATCAGCCTCTGCTCGGGAATGGTAAGTGGACGCGCGCCCCCTCCCCGGCCCTGCCCTCTCACCTCCCCGCCCGCTTCTGGAAGACTTAATTGCTCTCTAGCCTAGGACCCTCACTGCGCCGTCTCCGCTCTGGCGCTAAACATGGGCTATATACTTGTTTGCGTCCTACGCTTTGGGTGGCTACTCCGGCGAGTGTGCTGACACTTGAGAGAAGCTCATCCTCCCCGACACCCCCCTCATCAAGTCCCAGGAGGGGGAGTTCTGAATGTTTCGGAGCTTTCTAGGGTCCAAATTCAGCTCAGCTGTTGAACTGCGTGTTGCTCCACACCAGTAGGTGGCTGGGATGTCGGTTTCCAAACTAGAAGGGACTTGTCCTTCCCTTCTGCAAACTCGGCCGCCCAGAAGTGGAGCAGCTGAGCACAGGGAGAGCCCGACTCCTTATTGGCGCATCTTGAGTCGGGGGTGTGGGCTGAGAATCCCCCGCGTCCGGTACGGGGAGTTCCTTGTGTGTCTTGGAGGGCGGTGCGTAATCTAGAGTCCCCACGTTCTCTCAGGGTCCTTTTTCAGGCGCCAGGAACCCTGAGGCTGAACTGGATTGACAGGGAACAGGTCCGGTCTCAGGAACGGAAGGGTGGGCCCAGGGCTCAGGGGGCGGGGGAGAGGGCGGGGCCTGTTCTGGATGCTCTGCTTCAGCAAGGAAACTAGGAGTGGGGGTGCGTCGCAGTCCGACTCTGCACCCTGCTGGCGGGGTGGCCCCAAGAAGCAGAAATACTGGGGAGAGCTTGGAGAGATTTCCGTTCTCCTGAGATTTCCACTACCCATGGGGTGCCAGAGAATTCGAAAAGGGAGCCTGAGGTGCACATTTCCCTAGAGAGGGAGGGTGAGAGGGCGGGGAAGTCCCCCCCTCCATGCACTGCAAAATACGCACTTAGCAGGGGACCCAAGGTGGTACCCCTACACGGTGTTTATTTACTCATGCCCCTTTTTCTTTCCCCCTCCCCCCCCCCCGCCCCACTTGCTCTCTTGTCTGCCCTACACTTGTCTGCCCTCTCCCTTTTATGGGATTTGAGGGTCCGCTGTAAGGTTTTGGCCCAAGTGAGAGCGGTTCTAGAACTTCCCCAAGCGACGTGCGTTTCTGCCACGCGCTCTGACGCAGAAACTGTCTTGGGTCAGGATCTCCCAGCGCACAGGGGCTGTGCGTCCTGCTCCCCAGTGATGCAATTACTTTTCCCCAGAGCACCCATACTCCCAGCCGTTACCTTTTCTAAGTGGAAGCTTTGACTACTTACCCAGGGCGCTTGGCTGCCCCCCCTTCCGCGCACTGCTGTCAGTGGCTCGCGAGTCCCAAATGTTGATGTCGCATCCATCTGCACTGCTCAACCGAGGGATCGGGTGGGAAGGGAGGCAAGCTTGTAGACTGAGAGGGGGTTGGTTTAGGCTGCTGGGATGCGAGGATGAAGATGAACCCCCTTTAGCCCCCAGCAAAGCTCCCAGAGTCGCTGTGCGTCGTTGAGATTGTTTGGGGGTGGGCGGAGACGGCAGTTCGGCGAAATGGGAGGGGGTGCTGTATGAGTCATCGTTGCCCCGGGATGCCTGGAATCCTTCTGTTCTTGGAAAGGTTGTTTGATCTGGGTGGGTATAAGTCAGGTGCTGGAACCCAGAGCATCAGAGTGTGCCCAGATTCCAAGGCTGTAACCTACAGTTCCAGAACCTTACTGATAGGGCTGCTGTGTGTAAGTCAAGTTTGTAAACAGCCTTTACTCCTCCTCCCTCCCCGCCTCCACACCCTGCTGAGTGGCCCCAGCAGTGGTATAAACGTTTTGCTGCGCAGGACCTTAATTTCTGTTGGCAATTTTAGGTGGTAACTCGCACTTGTAACTGCAGAGTAGTAAGGAACTCTCTTAGGGAACTGAGGACCAGGACTTAAGAAAGGTGAACCCCCTAGACCTTGAGTCCATTTGTATTGCGCCTAATTTGCAGTCTGGCTCTTTTTTTGGAGGGGAGGGAGGTGCAGAAGATCTGGCCTGTTATCTGAAAAATATGCGAGGTAGCCGTTTATAGCTGGAATGAATCTAGCTCCAAAATCCTTGCCCCTTTGCCTTCCTTTTGGAATTTATCTTTCTTGGAAAGGTGTCCCTGTACCAGTTTGGTACTTTTAGTATCTTGGCGCTTCTCCTGGCACTCTCAGGAAATCTTCCTGGGAATCGTTCACTCTTTAGACTGAGCCATGGCAGCCTTCCTCCCTCCCCTCACCCTACTGGTCAGTTATTGGTTTCCCTGAAATCCTTCTCAGATGTGTTTCTCACCTGTTCTGAGCAGCCCTGCTCTACCTCCAGACCTCTTTGCTTCTCTCTTCCTCTCTCATTAGGGCTGATGTCTAAGAAATATTTCTGTCTGGCTTCTTCTTCTGGTCTTTTCTCTTTAATCCCTGGCACACACTGCTTGGGGCTTCCCTGGTGGCTCAGAGGTTAAAGCGTCTGCCTACAATGCGGGAGACCTGGGTTCAATCCCTGGATTGGTAAGATCCCCTGGAGAAGGAAATGGCAACCCACTCCAGTATTCTTGCCTGAAGAATCCCATGGACAGAGGAGCCTGGTGGGCTACAGTCCACGGGGTCACAAAGAGTCAAACACGACTGAGCGACTTCAGTTCAGTTCAGTTTTACACACTGCTTGTATTTTAATGATGACAAGGTGCAAAATCACATTGCTACCCTGTTCAGTTACTGCACAGACCTCCCCACTGCTTAGTGAATGACTATAAATTCTTCACTCTGGCACTTAAGGCCAATGACAATGTACCTCCTCACCCCTTTGTACATCCGTAGTGTCTAGTCTCATCTGTCAAGCTTTGCTTCACAAATCCTACATTTCAGGCAAACTGTTTTTGCACATTTCATTTCCCTCCCATCTCATAACCTTTGGGCCTTTGGATTTACCAGGTGACCTCAACCAGCTTCACATTCTCAAATCACACCCTTCTTTCAAAGTGTAACTAATGTATTTTGTTCCCCAGGAAACCTCTTCCTGGTCCTTCAGACTGCTGCCATCTCTCTCCACTTTCACAGACATATACCTTCTCTCCCTCCTTGATGTTTAGTGTACTCTCCCTTGTATTATGGTTCTTGCAACACATGTTCTATCCCCTTTTCCTGGGAAGCAGGGTCAGCATCAATTCATTTCTCTCCCGCAGTGGAACCTTTTGTGTATTGTAAGTACTTAGAGCCTGTATTTGAATAAATGGTCACCTTAGCCAAGAAAGGGTTACTCTTCATTCAAACAACTGTGTTGTGAATCAGCCACAAAATTAATTTGACCTCATTTATATTCCTTTTACTGAACTCTTGTTATGTGTCTTGTACTGTAATAAGTACTTTATGTATGCAACATTTCATCTGAATCCTTACAACAGCCCAATCCTTGAAAGAACCCATTTTGCAGTTGTCACTGAATCTTTGAGAGATGGGGACTTGCTTGTGGTTTCACAGGTAGCAAGTGACAGAGCTGGGGTTCCCATCCATTCCTTCTGAATATACTCTTAACCATGGGCCAGAGACTGAATCTGTGTTCCTAAAGAGAATTTCAAAGTTTTATTTTTCTTTTTTAAAGGCACTAGACTAGAGTCAGGGTACCTGAGTCCCAGATTTAGCAGGAGAACTATTCCACTGCATCTGTATCACTGAAGGGGACAAGTCAGTTCCTGCCTCTGGACCTCAGTTTCTCCTTTTAATAATCAAAGATGCCAGACTTTCACCAGATGGGCTCCCAGATTCTTTCTCAGTATTTGTGGCCCGTCTCTAGTAGCTTTCACATGTTGTAGTTGGTTTCTTGCTCTGTGCTCAGAGAGCACCAGAGTTGTGTTTTGAAAATAGGGAGTGGTGCCTGGGTAAAAGTAAACTTGTTAAATCATTTCTTCTCTGGAAGCCAATTACTCTCTTATTCTGACACCAGACTGTGTCAGAGCTATCTTCTCTTTAAGTCAGGGGCTGATGAACTACATGGGGAGGTTTTTTTGTTTTTTTTTTTAAATACAAAGATTAGATCTTACCATTAGAAATACAAATCTAAAAAAAAAAAAGAAAGAAAGAAATACCAAGTCTGCATACATAGGGTGATTTCTCAAATCTAAATTTATTTTTCAACTTCCCAGGAAATTTTGACACTTAGCTGGGTTTGGGAACCCCAGTGCTTAGCCAAGTACTTTAAAACTTGGTCATGCTTAAGAATTCTAAAATGTCAGTTCTTGGGCCCTACCTACCCCCCAGATATTTCAATTCAGTAGATTAGAATTTGGATGGAATATCAGCACTTGAGTGCTGATACTGCCACTGATGTTCAAGAACAGTCATTTCCTGGGTCCAGGGGAAAGTCAAAGGCCTGTGCCTTTTCCCCCACATTGGGGGGAAAGGAACCACAAGGAAGAAGAGAAGAGCTTGGGTTTTCCTTGAAATACTGCCCACTGGCCTGGCCTGGGGTCTTTTTATTGCTCTTGTAAGGTTTCCTTTGGGTGGCTCAACCTTGCAGCTTCATTTATAATTTGCAGAACTTGTGGGTATATGGGAAGGGGAGTAGAAAGAGTTACTGTGAAACTCTTAGAGTGATTGGCAAACACAAATTATATCCTGGTGGTTAGAGGCTGGCTCACTCTACAACTCCAAAAGCCACTTCTGTTCCAAGCCCTGACAAGGTATCACTTTGCTAAGCAGTTTACACCTATTATCTCATTTAATCTGCACAGTGACAGTAAATATTTTTATCCCTCATTGATAAACAAGGAAGGTGAAGCTCAGGGTAGTTAAGGAACTTACCCAAGGTGGGCGAGCAAGTGGTGGCACTGAGGTTGGAGCCCTGGGCAGCCTGACTGGAGAGTCTTACCCAGGTCAGGCCCTGTGGGCGGGGAGAGGGCTGATGGGGGCTCCTCACTGTCCCTGGCAGCACCGCTGTGAGTGCCTCTGGTCAACACGTGCTTCCTGATTTTCAAGTCAGGATAAGGCTTTCTTGAGGAGGCTTTTCTCTTTCGAATTGATACTTGTTCCTGTTTCCAAGCTGTCCTAACACACAGAAACCCTCTTTCAGCAGCCTGGAGGAGTGAATATAATTACAGCTTAAGCACCGAGGAAATATTTCTTAGAGACTGATTTGGATAGCAGGTTCTGTAGAGTCCAATCACAGGTTAAGGTATTGATACGACAGAGAGTGAAAAAAGAAAAATAAAAAAAAACTACTTCTCCAAGTACACCAGTAAGATTTTCAGCTCAAGGAGCCCTCATGGGAAAGGAGTTGGGTAAGATGGCACCACTTACTTGGCATTGTTCCACTGTCTTTTTCCTCCCAGTGGCTAAGTTATATTAAATCAACTTCTCATCTCTCTCTATTTGCAGCTGGGCACATTTCGGTCCCATGATGGGGATTATTTTATTGAACCTCTACTGTCCATTGATGAACAAGAAGATGAAGAGGCGCAGAACAAACCCCACATTATCTACAGGCACAGCGGCCCCCACAGAGAGCCGGCAGCAGGACGGCATGCATGTGACACCTCAGGTATTTGCGTCTTGCTTAAACGGGAGATCCTAGCTGTGTGAGCTGGGTTACCTGCCAGGCCTCAAAGATGTAGCTGTTTCACAGGCTACAGAGCACTCCCATTTACGTTGTCTTTGTTATTCAGTCTTCAAGCCAGGTAAGTGTATTCCCATTGTACAGGTGTGGAAACTAAAAAGGTTTAGTCACTTGTCCAGTGTTGCACGGTTAATAAGTGACAAATCCAGGAGATGAACTCATATAGCAGTGACTCCAAGCCCACTCTGGGCAGAGCCACCTCTTGCTGAAGTTGCTAATTTTTAGGATTAAGCTTTAGTGATGTCTTGAGGCTATTGTTATTGTATTCATTAGGACTTCTAGGTGTACAAGTATGAAAAAGTCTTAGAAATGGAAGGCACAAAAACTTCTATACGTTTATTGGAATTTTTTTCAATCAGCTTCAGTGTAACTACTGCTCTGTGACTTCAGGAAGCACAGGATGGAGCTGTGGGTGTCAGTTGAGTGCATGTATACCTGCCACAGATTTTCTTCCATCCTGCCCAGATTCTTGGAGGTTCGGTGCTGACACGCTTGGCCACTATCGGTTGTTTCCCCTGGCACCCTGGAAAGCTAATGCTTGTGTGTGCTTCTCTGTCTCCAGTCTTGAAGCACCCTCTCATTGTCTCTGAAGCCTGCTTATTTCTCTCTGATGGTCCTGTTTCTTTGGAAACCATCTATCTGTTTGGCCCTAAGTTTTAGGATGTTTGTTAAAATACCGTCTTTTTTTTATTGTTTATAAAGTTTTATCCCTCCCCTCCACCCTTTATTTTTTAAAGTCTCTTC
This sequence comes from Muntiacus reevesi, assembly GCF_963930625.1. NCBI lineage: Eukaryota > Metazoa > Chordata > Mammalia > Artiodactyla > Cervidae > Muntiacus > Muntiacus reevesi. The sequence continues at coordinate 95,217,284 of NC_089252.1, forward strand.
CTCAAATTAAGTGATTTCTCAGGGTGTTTCTGGTTTCTCCAAATAAGACCAAAATTCAAGAGCAAGAAGGTCTTCCTAAAATGATCACTTGTTTCATCTTGTATCTATATCAGGTTCTTTCACTGTGGCAGAGTGTGATGTCCTCTTCTCTCCAGGAATTATTAGTTCTAAAGTGAAACCTTTAATAAAAGATGACACTGGCTTGTAACATGCTATAGCCAAGTCGGAGGGTGTGTCATCTGGCTTTCTCCTACTCAGTCCTGTGTTCTTAACCACCAGGGCTAATTGGAACATAACTAAAATGTTCTGTCTAGCCTCTCTACAGAGCCAAGGGGTAGAAATGGGACTCAGAAGTCAGAAACAGTCGTTAGGGTGCCAAGACCGCCAGCCATCTGCAAGTTGAATGGCAAGACATTTATCACATCTTTGTGGCCCTCCTAATAAGAATGTAGACCTTAACTTCTGACTTTCTAAGTCTGAACTAGGAAGTGCCTATTTTATGCATATGTGTAAAGAAAAGAAATATCTCTCTTCCACTTTCATCTTATATAATGTGCATTCAAAAGATATATAACATTTTCATTGATCAGTTTGTTGAACATTGGCACTTTCTGCCACTCTTCTCCCTAAAGTGAAAGCAAACCACTGTTTTTTAAAAACTGCCTTTTATTATTTATTATGGTCTTATTTTTTACTGACATTGGACAAAGCACTTTACCTACACGACTTCACTTAATCAACACCACAGCAACCCTATGAGACAGACACCACTCACCCCTCCATTGTGCCTGTTAAAGGAGCTGAGGCTTTCAGAGATGAAACAGCTTGCCTAATATCTCACAACTAGTCCTTGATGACAACCCATGATTTCCTGTCTTATCTTGCGGCCTTTGCTGTGTGCAGCTGTGATGTGTATGAGTGTGTACATTCAGGTTAGTGTTTGTGTGAAAGAAAGAGGGAGGAGTCTTTCTTAATACTATCATTCCAAAAATTCTCTGGGTTCATTTTCTTAAATTAATTACCAAAATAAATAGACATTTGGTTTTCTGGACCAGAGGAGAAGTCATTGTCAAGTTCAGTTAAAGACACAAAAGAGAGGGAGTCTGCAAAGGTAAGAAAAGAGGACAGCAAAAGATGCCTTTGCTGTCTTTACCATTTTTTTGGAAAAAAAAAATTTTTTTTTCAAAACCACTTATTTGTGTTCTAATTATTAGTATTGAGGCCTCTGAGCCATCTTCCAAATCACCAGTGCCAACTTTTAGTTTTCTATCTGATTTTTTGCTTGCTGGTGACCAATCTGGCAGACCCTTCCCTCACCCTGTGTGATGATTCAGAAGGCCGGCAGTTTTGATTGGCTCTTTCAAAGGTTGCTGTTGGACTATGCCCACTCTGATTTTTCTCTCCCAGCTGCTTCAGCTCCCCTTCTTTGAGTTCAGATACAGGAAGCTCAGAGCAATTGGAGAGAACTTTGGAACATGGCACATTTCAGCAGCAGCCATTAACAGCATGGACCAGCAGATCAGAAACTTCCAAAATCCAGGAAGCTTTGGCACAGGGAGTAAAAGTAGGTGGGGGTGGGAGAAGTCCTTCTGGCTAGGGATTATCTGGCCAATGCAAATATCAGTTCATTCAGCTTCAGAGATATCCCCCCAAAAGCACTGGTTGGTAATCAGAGGTAAACTTTTAAAAGTGCCCTGGGAGCCTCATGCAGATTCTTTAAACAAACTCCCCTTGCAGGGAAGTGAGATGGAGCAAGAATCAGTGGGGTTTAAAAAGCATTCCAAGTGACTTAGAAGTTCAGTTCTATGTGAGAGTTCCCACTAAAGTGGGTTTTTGGGCAGTAAACACTGTCCATAGCTGGCAGTGTCTTTGCAATTTCATCACTGCCTTCTGTCTTCACTTCTCATAAAGTGATGATTCAAGTTAGAAGAAACTAGCTGTAGGTCAACATGCTAACTCTACCCAAATGAGCAAACTGTAGGCCTGGGATGTTAAGTGACATGTTTACAGGAGTGATACTTAAATATTCAACAAGAAACCTTCAAAATTTAAGATGGCCCCGGCCTGGAAGCAGGCACCTGGAAGCCCTCTGCTGAGCTAGGTGTAACCCTTCAGTTACTGGATTATGAGAGTCTTCCTGGGGGCAGGGCACTGTGGCTGTGACACTGCTTCCTACAGACGGAATAGAAGTCTTGCTCATTTCTGATGGTTAATGTATGTTGAGTTTTCAAAAAGGATTCTGAGATAAGTTCTATTAAAAAGACATGTAGAAGGAGTCTTCTGAAGTAAAAATGTTATGGAATTAGAAAGGAGTCTACAACATAATTTATTCATTAATGTGTGCATTTATTCATTCAGCCACGAGCTATTTATTGAGTAACTCCTCTATGCCATGAGGATTAAACCATCTTTTTAGTTAGATATGTGACCTGAAGTGCATTTAGAACATAGAGTAAGAGTAACATGTCCCTTCCAAGAGGGTAGGTAGGACTAAATGAGTATGAACTAATAAAAACTCCAGGGACAGATGGTAGACAATCACTGAATGGGAGATTTTTTTTAATGATCATAAAAATAGAAATTAAGACACCATAGCTAGGTGTGGTGACTCAAAAAATTTGGTATTTAGACTCAAAATACCAAAACTCAATCATATCCCTGAGGTTAAGCTTAGAGCTTCTTGGTCACCTGATCATAAAAGGCCAATAAGAGTCTTGCCCCATGGTGCCCCTGCCAGTGAGTGGCAGGTGTAGAGCCCTTTCTTTGTGTTTATCTCTACCTAATGCAGCATTTTCGGAGAAGGCAGTGGCACCCCACTCCAGTACTCTTGCCTGGAAAGTCCCATGGACGGAGGAGCCTGGTAGGCTGCAGTCCATGGGGTCGCTAAGAGCTGGACACGACCTAGCAACTTCACTTTCACTTTTCACTTTCATGCATTGGAGAAGGAAATGGCAACCCACTTCAGTGTTCTTGCCTGGAGAATCCCAGGGACAGGGGAGCCTGGTGGGCTCCAGTCTGTGGATCACACAGAGTTGGACACAACTGAAGCGACTTAGCAGCAGCAGCAGCAGCAGGATTCAGGATGGGTTGTGGGGTAGCTTCTCTTTCTTATGGCAGGCCCTTGTGACTGGTCTCCCTTGCCACTGACTCCTCAGTAGAGGTCTTTGAGGTGACTGTCTGCTCGCCCTAAACGCCAGAGGGGCTGAGTGGTAGACTCATGGGAGCTGTTGGGGAGAGTTTCTTGCTTTTTAAAAGCCCCTTCCTGCTGATCCTTTGTATTGCATTTCTAGATGACACCCCAAGTTCTGTTTTGCAGACACTTGCTATTTGCCTCTGGATTTTATGCAAGAGGATTTAGTTGTTTCTGTCAGTGAAAGAGATGAATTTCCCAATAGGTGAATGAGAGGAAGGCAGGAGAAAAGATGAACAGAAGGTTGTTCTGTTTCAGTTCAGTTCAGTTCAGTCGCTCAGTCATGTCTGACTCTTTGCGACCCCATGAATTGCAGCACGCCAGGCCTACCTATCCATCACCAATTCCCGGAGTTTACTCAAACTCATGTCCATTGAGTCAGTGATGCCATCCAGCCATCTCATCCTCTGTCGTCCCCTTCTCCTCCTGCCCCCAATCCCTCCCAGCATCAGGGTCTTTTCCATTGAGTCAGCTCTTCGCATGAGGTGGCCAAAGTACTGGAGTTTTAGCTTCAGCATCAATCCTTCCAGTGCACACCCAGGACTGTTTGCCTGGACCTAAAAGACAGTGACTCTCAGTAACTAAAATGCCTCTCTCACCCTCCCATCTCAGCAAGGCTAGCTGTTTTGCTTTCCCTTAAGGCATCTAAGAGTTGTACACTCACTGACCCATCAACGCCGCTTCTAAGGAAGTAATTGTGGACATTTGTATAAACAGGTTTATATACTGTGTCTGGTGGAGGTTATTATAACAAGTGACTGGAAACAACCTAAGTGCCTTTGGTTGAAGGATAGATCAATAATTGGTGAAGTCTGCATTTGGTGGATTCCTATGCAGCCATTAAAAATGATGGCTTGAATTTAGGTTAACAAACCCAGAAATAGGTATACTAAGTGCGCACACAAGTGATGAAGTAATATGAGGGTATGATCTCATTTTTTAAAATAATGACAGAGTGTGTGGGAGAGCATGCATGTATAAAGAAAACAATCTGCAGCAGTAGGCACACAAATATTAAAAGGGACTATTTCTTGTTGGTAGGAACATAGGCAATCTTTACGTTTTTAGCTTATATTCTTATATTTTTGTCATGATTCTATAATAGGTTCATAATCAAAAAATGCAGTTGAAAATAAAAGGGGGAGTAGCGTGTAATTATTTTGTAATCCCAAGACACTTGTCACCAGGGACAAATAGCCAAGTCAAAACTGCATGTTTTTGTCTTTGGGATGAGATAATCTCAACACCCAGGTAGATACAATCCCTGCCTTGTGGCTACTTCTTTGGGACACCAGGGCTGGTCAAAACTGAGGCTCCATTCCCACCTAGTTAAACTGCCTTGTCCTTGCTGTACTAACTAACTCTGGGATTATAATGGGATTACCCTGGCTTGGTCTTAGGTGCTGGGACCTCTGCTTGTCACCCTTGTTAGAGTGTACTGTCACTTCTTGGTTGGGCTCCCAAGGATGTGATTGTAAAGCCTAGAAAATACAGGATGCCTATGGAATCGCTATGCTACACACTTTCTGTATATTGTCATATGTAATTCATTCATCAATACTGTGGGGTCGATATCATTAGCCTATTTTACGGTTGAGTAAATTACATCTCAGTGAGGTTGAGCCTCTTGTCTAAAGTCACACAGCTGGTAGGAAGTTGGCCTGACACTTGAATCCAGATCTGATTCCAGTTTGCTCTGCTCTGAGCAGAACTTCATTGAAAACACAAATGGAAGCTGCCATCTAAAAAAAATCCTTTTTCACTCAAGTTTTCAGGGCATCCCCTTTGACTTCTATATCATCTCATCTTTAAATAATACTAACAAAAAATAAATAAAGAAATAATACTAACAGTGGCTAATGTTTGTTGAGTGCTTATTGCATGGCGCGGACACTGTTACAAGTGTTTCCCATGGATTATATTTAATCTTTGCCTCAATTTTCATTTTTGCAGATAGGAAAACAGAGACATAGAAAATGTCCTTAAGGGTTATAGTGCTCCTAAACATACCATTTTTCACAACCCTTTTGTCCTGGTCTGGCTAAAGTAGTTTTTTGACCTGTCCCTTTGTTGATTGAATTGCATTTGTGTATGAATTACTTCTGCTGAAACTTTTTTTGTTGTTGTTGTTGTTGGAACAGTTTTTTAAAATGCATTGCTAGGATCTGATTTGTTATGGAGGAGGATTGCCTGCTGCCTGGAATTCCCACTAAGGTTCTGATGACTCATGAAGCCTGTGTCTCCAACTTGCTTCTGTTGGAGTATATACTTGTTACACATTAACCTCGTGTATCCCATTAATAATTTAGCATAGATTAGCTGATTAGATTAGCTGCCCTGAGAGTTGGGCCCAAATGGAGTGAGAGACAGAGGTAAGGAACAGACCTCAGAAGGGGTCTTCGAGTAAACAATTCTGGGACAGCTTGAGGGGTCCAGGCAGTGACAGAAGCTTTGGTTGACCTCCTACATCTGCCTGGCCCTAAGCCTGTCTGGTGTTTTGTGTGTGTGTGTGTGTGTTTAGTATTTTTAAAGTTTTTATTGACTTTGTTGCAATATTGCTTCTGTTTTATGTTTTGGTTTTTTGGCCTAGAGGCATGTGGGATCCTAGCTTCCTGAACAGGGATTGATCCTGCAACTGCTGTATTGAAAGGTGAAGTCTTAACCACTGGACTGCCAGGGAAGTCCCCTGTGGTTGTTGGTTAATTAGTGATTTGTGTGAGAGGCCAGCCTGCCACCACTTTCCCACAGCCTTTTTCTCTCCTTAGATCCTTTCCCCTCAGCCTTTTAACCTAAGAACAGGCCACACTGAAGGGACCGTGTGCTGGTCAATGTGAAAGCGCATTGTGGGTTTTTTCATTTAGTTCTATAACAGCTTCCCAGGAGGAAGATGTGTCAGTTATTCCCATTTTACAAATGAAAAAACTGAACTCAAAGAGACATGAACGAACTTGTGTAAATAGGAAACAGCTGACCCTCAAACCCAAGGTCTATTGGAATCTTTAAAGATGGATTTTGCCAGTTGGGGGTCTATTGTTTTGGTTTAATTTCTTTTCATTTACCTCTTTTTGTTCCTCATCCATCTTTATATGCCTTTCCCCCCTTTTTAAAATTCTTTGATGGACCTTATGTCTATTAAACAGCAATGACTTCTAAAATCCTCTGTAAATTACTAAGAAAGTACTGTTTTAAATAATTGAATTCTTGAGCTTGTTTCCTCAGCTTTATATTCCGTGTAGCATTTATATTAAAGTATTGCTTTTATTTTGTTTTAACATTAGGACTAATAGTGCAGCACACCAGTAAAATTGGCAAAGGGTAGTAAAACAGAAACTTCTAATACAGGACCTGTTCTCATCTAATTTTTAAAAAATTTTCATCATGTTTTTTAAAAAACATTTTATTATGAACATCTTCAAGAAAAGTACAGGCAGAAGTAAAATGAACCACCAGTATGTACCATCTACATTTAATGATGAGAAAGTTTTTTCCCCATATTTGCTTCTTATTTTTCCTTTTTGTTAAAGTCAAGTATGATGTCAGTTTTCTAAATACTCTAATATATGTCTCTGAAAAATGAAGATACATTTTCTAACATACCTGTGACAGTGTTCGTCATGGTGAATAGAATCAATAGTAATTACTCCGTATCATCTGAAGTGTCTATGTCAGCATTTTCATGGTGGTCTCCCAAGTGCCTACTTACAGTCCATTTGTTCAGATGGTGTTCTAATCGGGGTCCACACACTGCAGTTGGCTGTTAGGTCTTAAGGAACTTGTCACTTTGTTGCCATTGCCATTGTTGTTAACAATCACTGTTTTGTTTCTAGTTTTAATTTTGCTCCCTGTGACTCTTCTTTTCCATTTCTTTTACTCTTTGACTCTTCTTTATTACCCTAAGATCGGGGTGCATCTGCAACAATTTGAAAGAGCAGGGTCAGCCCCTAAACCTAGAACACAGCGAGAAAGTGAGAAGAAAGCCACCGGGAATGAGCCACTTGTCAGAGAATTTCCTTGAGCACAAACGGTAGTGTTTAGGTTGTTTTCCTGACCCTTTGTCTGGAGTCTCCTGAAAACCTCCTCCCCCTTTTTCTAAAAACTGACCAATAGATCCTCAGGTTACAATATTTACTGAGACTACCTTATCTACCATTCAAGAATTTCACTCACGTTTGTTCTGAAACCCAGAAGAGCCAGTTTGCAGTTGGGAATGTGAAATGGCAGGTTAGGTTTGGATGTGAAATAAGGTCTCTGTGATGTATGACACACTTTCCTGTCCCCTCCCACGAGCCCTTTTGATAAACTTCTGGATTCAGAGTTAGCCCGAGGGTGGACCATTTCACCTTTGGTCCCAAATCAGGACCTTTCCCTGTCACCTGTCATCAGATCTCAGTTATTTTCCTTTCTGCAAAAGCCCATTCATTGCCAAGGAAAAGGGTCAGACAGATACTTGCTAGTTTGTTCGTCTTCCCAGGAAACCCCTGAAACAGTTAAGATGCATGTCCTCTAAAGAAAGAATGTAAGAAATGACAGAAACCTGGGACAGAGGGCAGCCATCAGATGTGCAAGCTATGGCCACAGGAGGTACTTGGGGTAAATCTGAGGGCTTTCAGACCTTCACCTAAGCAGGCTGTCTTTTTGGAGTGAGACATTGGAGAAGCTCATGGTTCTCTTTTTATGAGGGTTTTCTTCATCTAAACCCATTCATTTAATAAAGTGCTATTTACCCATATAGTTGAGGTTTAAAATTTTCGTTTCTTGCGTCTTTATTGAGATGTAATTGGAGGTTTAAATTCTTGAACTTTGTATCTGCCAAAGTTAGGTTCTTTGATAATTAGATTATTATAGAATCCTTGTCATAGCTATTTGTGGGTAACTAGAGTCTGCTTGGGAGAAGGCAGTGGCACCCCACTCCAGTACTCTTGCCTGGAGAATCCCATGGACGGAGGAGCCTGGTAGGCTACAGTCCATGGGGTCGCAAAGAGTCGGACACGACTGAGCGACTTCCCTTTCACTTTTCACTTTCATGCACTGGGGAAAGAAATGGCAGCCCACTCCAGTGTTCTTGCCTGGAGAATCGCAGGGATGGGAGCCTGGTGGGCTGCCGTCTATGGGGTCATGCAGAGTCGGACACAACTGACATGACTCAGCAGCAGCAGCAGAGTCTGCTTGTGTCTGGACCAGACTTCTGCGTGGAAATGCTGTACAACCCCAGATCATTAGTAAGTCCAGAGCATATTGCATGTCACAGAAAGGAGCAGGAGGAGATTCAAAATACTGTGGTTGTGTACTTGTGGGCAGTGGACTTTGAAAAGGAGTAAAAAATAATGAGTGGCAAATGTTGGTAGAATGCTTCCTTTTTTATCAATTCCCCATCTCTCACATGACATTAGAGTTAGGGTAGGGTGTTAGGAATGCACTTGGCCTGTGACGTGTGAGAAAAGTTTAAATTAATGGGATAGACCTCAGAATTTTCCTGCTAAGATTTTAATTTTTTTACAAATATTTTTATGTTCCATTATATTGGAGAGTATATTATATATATGCTACATATGTATATATAATATATTCTAGTATTTTCTTCATTTCTTTTTTCTATTAAGGTATTATTTATACTCAGAAAACAGTCATCTTTTTCAGTGTACAATTTTTCAAGTTTTGGCATACAGTCAGGTAACCATTATCACAATCAAGATAGAGAATGATTCCTGCTGTGCTTTGCAGTAGCCTCCTATTTTCTGTCTCTCTAGTTTGGCCTTCTCCAGAATGTCATATCACTGGAATCATTAACCATGGTCATTTGAGGTTCATACACACTGTTGCCTGCATCAGTAATTCATCCCTTTGTATTGCTGAATAGTGTTCCACTGTATGGGTAGACCTTGATTTGTTTATTACCCAGATGAGGGATAAAGTTTGGCAATTTAAAATGAAACCTCTAAAAATTTTCATGCAGATTTCAGGGTGAACATACGTTTTCAGTTGCATAAATACCTAGAAGTGAGATATCTGAGTTATATGGTAAGCGTATGTTTAACTTTATAAGAAATTGCCCATCTGCTTTTCAAGGTGACTGTACCATTTTGTAGTCCCAATGGCAGGGTATAAAAGTTCTGCTGCATCTTCACCAGCACTTGGTATGGGCAATATTTTATTTGGCTGATTTCGTTTTTTAATTTTACCCATTCTAGTAGATGTGTAATGATATCCCATTGCAGTTTTAATTTGCATTTCCCTAATGACTAATGGTGTGCTTATTTGCCATCTGTGTATTGTCTATGGTGAAGTGTCTGTTCAAATTCATTCCTTAAAAAAAAAAAAACTGAAACATCTGTTTTTGTGTTAGTGAAGTGAAGAGTACTTTATACATTCTCATATAAGCCCTTTATCAGATATGTAGTTTGCAAATACTTTCTCCCAGACTACAGCTTGTCTTTTCGTTTTTCATTTGCAGACCCTTATTTCATATATGTCTTCCTTATTTTACTGCAAACATTTCATGCTCCGTGGATTTCATGCTGTCACGGGATGACACTGCAGGAAAGCATAGTAGACAGTGCAGTATAGGGCTTGTTCAAGACACAGGTGCAGAGAGATGGACTCAGAAAGACTTCTTTAAGTCTAGTTATTCAAAGCCATTGTCTGTGCCAATGGAAAGGGACATTGTTGTGTTTCTTTCTAGCTGATATTTAGAAACACAACTTTCAATTTCAAGCCCATGTAGTTAATGATAGGAATAGGTTCCTCTTGCCTAATGGATGAAAACATTTACAAAGGAAACCCTGAATTCCTAAGAATGCAACTGTGTTCTACTTCACATTATGTGCACACAGGAGAGAAAGCCAGAGGACAGTGAGACAGAGACACACATAGAAGAAGTTAGCAGTGTTAGATTCAGCTGTGTATGACCACACATTTTTGGGGAAACAGGAATGGGAGACATGACTCCATTTTCCCACAAAGTTCCTATTCTGTGCTTTGTGGGCAGTATAATGGTTTTCAAAAGGTAACTTGATTATGAGCTAGTTTTTTGTTTTGTTTTTTTCTTTTAAGCCTATGTGCTAATCCTGACATTTGATGCTATTCCAGTGAAACAAGTCAAATTAGAGAATAGAAATGGTTTTTATAAACTGTCACCTATGTTAGCAGTTTCAAAATAAGCACTTTGCAGTGAGAAATGGAGGTACATATATGGTCCCTTCCTTGATATTTTTTAACATCACGCATAGCACACTTCTTTTCTCTTGGTCTCTCTCCATTGCAGTTATTTTGTCTCCTTCTATGTGCGCACCCTGTGTATCATTGGTTATTTTTTTCATATCCTCTCTGAGTGGCTAAGAGAGGAGACTGTTGGGTTTTGCAATTTTTGAATCTTAGGACTTCATTTTCAGCATTTCTCACTTTTATCTTATTAAATATGAGAACTCATCAGTTTTCAATATTGGAATGAACTTTAGAGAACTTCTTATTTCCGTCTTTGTGGATAAGAGGATTGAGGCTCTGAATTTTGAAGGGATTCATAATCTTGGAGCCAAAGTGAATGGAAAAATGAGCCCTGAACAAACATAGGCCTTGTCCTTCCTATATTCTTTCCAGGCTGTAAATCAGGAAAAATATAAAAATAAAATATAAATCAATGCATGGTGCCTGGAAAGAGGATGTTCAGAGGTGCAACTCAAATGGGATTTTGGAAGTGCCACTGGGTTTAAGTGTAATGATAACTATGAATAAACTAATGAGAGCATTTTAAAAGTTATATCAAGACTATAGAGAAAGATATTAGGCTTTTAATCATTTAAGGAATTAAGTTGTCACAGCAAGCGCTGAATATATAGCAGCTGAATATATGAGCCAGGCCAGGGTGCTGCGGACTGGTGGCCTGTGGCTCGGAGGGCCCCTGGTGAGCTCACGCTGTGCTCAGAGTACAGTGTGTCCTTACAGCACTCAGGACCGTGGTGGCCAGAATATGGACATCATGATGAAGGGTTTCTGCTGCAGGCCTAGTCTAAACTTGTCCTCAGTTGCCTGGAAACTGGGAGACCGGTGTATCAAAGGAATGTGGGAGATATGCTCTCTAAGAGTTGTTTAGAAGCCTTTTTAAAGGACTCCAGCCCAAGTGCCTTTTAGTCTGTGATATGGGAGCCATACCTAGACCCACCGTGGGCATTCCTAGGGCCACCAGGAACTACACAGAAATGTTTTAGCAGGAGCCCCTTTATTCTAGCAGCCCTAAAAGGCTGCTCAACCTTAGTAATGAGTTGCCGCCGCCAGCGCTTAACTCTGCACCAGGCTCTGTTTCAGCACTTTCCCTGTATATTGAGTAATCCAACCCTTCCCACTGCCCTGTTAAGGAAGAATCATCATCATCTCCATTTCACAGATGGGGGAACTGAGGCCCAGAGGGCTTCAGTGACCTGCCCAAGGTCCCAGATTGAATGCGCAGAAACTAGGATTTCAATATAGGTCTCTCTGACTCCCAAACTCTTAGCAGCACATCATGGTGCCTCCTGTATTCACACTGCAAACACTTAATGCCTAAATGTACCAGCCTGTACCATAACCAATAGCTCCATGTGACTCCAGAGCCCTTGAAATGGCTGTTAAAAGGATAATATTGGGTTGGCCAAAAGATTTGTTCAGGTTTTTCTGTAAGATGGTGTGGAAAACCTGAATGAACTTTTTGGCCAACCCAGTATTTTTGCATGTATTAGGTTAAGTAGAATATATCACTAAAATTAATTTCATCTGTTTCTTTTGACTCTTTAACATGTGGTTACTGGAAATTCTTATCTTCCATGTGGGGCTCACATTTTATTTCTTCTGGAGACCGCTGGCCTGGAAGATCCACGTCATGTCACAAAAAGGCCTGTGAAACAACCATTGGAAGCAGGCTACAGACAGTGCATGATGACTGTAGATAGCTGGGACCCCGCTGGGCTGGGCAGAAGGGCCCATCTCCCGTTATTGCTTAGAGATGCAGCGAGTCAAAACCAACATTTCCCTAGGATCTATTTCAGGATATTAATAGCAAATCCAAACAAACTCTAAGACCTATAAAATACAGGCCAAGGTATGTTCAGCATTGTGCTATTTCAAATAGATGTGTTTTAAATATTTCATGAAGTTGTTTCAAGGGTGCCTCAGTTTGATCATTTATGAAATGGAGCTAGTAGGACTTGTCACATGTGGTGCTGTGAGGAGCAATCAGGTTAGTCCATGTAAAGTGCTTTCAGTAGTGCTCGGCATGGTGGAAAGCTTAAAGCAAATATGAGCCAGGATTATTGTTAACAGGGTAGTCAGTGTTGTAGTTACTGCATGTAGTTGAAGGAGCTGGGGGATGCTGAATATGGGAGGATGCAGCAGGTCCTTTGGGGCAAAAATCTCAGCTTCTGCACCTGAGTCAGCAAATTTACCTCCCCAGTATAGGGGAGGCACCCAGCCCTTGGAAGGTGGTGTGATGACCCTCAGATATGCCTCCCATCACCCACCACCAACCACTCATCACAGCCCCTTGAACTGCAAGAAGCTTCTAATTGTTTTCTCCCAATGGCATCTCCTTCTCTCCCCAAAAGGAAAGTCTGTCAGTACACTTCTCTTCATCTCATTCTATTTCCAAGAACTTTCAATCCCCTCATAAATTGGCCCAGATCCCATAATTTTCCTGATTCCATGGATGAACAAAATGTAGACTGGTTTCTTTTCTGCAAGATTTCTCAGAGCTCTTAAAATGCTAATGTGTATGGAAAAAGTCCCAGTTGTAAATGCTGTATAAAGTATTTTGCAAACCCACTTGGCTTGTTTTGGGAAATATCTTCTGAGACTAACGTTCCATAAACTGCTACTGGGGAAACATTGTCCATAAAGGTTCTGGCCAGCCAAAAAGGAAATCTCTCCCGCCACTGCCCTTTGCACCCTTGTCCCCCTAGCCCTGTGTGTGGAGCACTGTTAGATGTTGGACTGGGCGTGCCATTCCCCCACCCCGCCCCCGCCCCACCCAAAACTAACAGTTTGTCTAGAGAAATGGGACACGTTTGGGTATGTGACTCTCTAGAGTATCTAGGAATTCACTGTTGTTTTTCAGGCTGTCAAACTGAGTGCCCTTAAAAAAAATAAGTCTTGATGATTTTCATTCATACGCTTTAGAAATTTATATACACAGAACAATTCCTTCCCTTAGTTCCTTCTCCATCCAGTTTCTGGAAACACATTGTTCTTTATATTAGAACATTCATTGGTTTTATGGCTATTTTTGTTTTTATGTTTTATCTCTTTCTTCCCTACATTGTGCTTGTTTACCCATCTTCCTCTGATCCCAGTAGACTGTGGTTCCTGTCTCATCAAGTCTCTCTCTGGCGGTTTCACTGAATAACTCTTTGAGGGTAGATCTTAAACACGACTAGAACAGAGGGCGGGACCTGCCCTCAGCTTCCACTTTTTGTTTGTTGTATGCTATCAGTCTCTGGAGCCAACTGAGAGGTGGAAATGTTTGTAGCATTTGTTTCCATCTCAGACTAGGTCTTCCCACGTCAGTCTGCATGTGCCTCTTACCTAGATTGCAAGTTCCAAGGGAACAGGGGGCTGGTCTTTACGACTTTCCTTCCTTCCTCCTCTCCCTCCATCCTTTCCTTTAGAAGACTCTTCCAAAAATAGAATTGTTTTGTTTGAGAAACTCTGATGTCAACATTCTAATTTATAAAGAGGGGCTGTTCTGCATACTACTAGTAAAGCAATAACAACTATTAATTCCTATCACAGTAAGTATTAAATCGAGCTTTCCTATGAGCCACATTCTGTGTAACAGGCATTTTTCGTATTATCTCTTTTAACAGTTACAGTTACCCTTAGTGTGTGCTATTAGTATCCTCTTTTTATGGATGAGAAAACTGAACCTTTAAGGTAAGAAATTGCCCAAGAAGGGGCAGCTAGAGGCATGCTAAGGCAGGACCATGAACCAGGGCTGGTCTGGCTCCAGAATCCAGGTGTGGAACCTCTGCAAACTCCTGTCCACTTGCTTCTGGCTGTCAAGTCCTGGAGAAGCAGAAAGGGGACCTGCTAAAATCCTGGCACTCCAGCCTTCCCTTTGGTCCTGTGCTGTGATTCCCCTGCCCACTTAGACCACGAGGTCACAAGGTGGCTCAGTGCCTCAAGGAAGATTCAGTTAAATTTTGATAAACCTTATAAACATAGAGAGCAATGATTAACTTCCCAGCTGTTAATGTTAACATTCGAATCTCCTTAGCTCAGCCCTAGTGGGTGGGAAGCACTCAGTGAGTAACTAACTCAGAATAACCAGGCCTGGATGTTATTTTCTAAAATAATTCCAGTTGTTTAGTAATGTCATATGCATTTTATGGCGTGGCAATGTGAAATGAAGCTCATTTAAAACATTTTTGCCAGTAAATAAACAAATTTTTTTTTAGCTGTCACGTTTTTTAATATTGATACTATCTTAAGTTTTTATGATACTTTGTTTTTAAGGATCCTTTCCAAGTTTTATTTCTGTTTTGTTGTTGTTTATTTCAACTTACTTGACCAGTGCTTTGCACAAAATAGATGCAAAAAAATAAGATTTTAAAATTCAGTTTGTAATTCTATATACTTTCTTATTTAAGCCTCAAAATACCCTTAAGGGTGTAAACAACTATTTATATACCCATTGAAGAGGTCAGAAAATTAAGGCCAAGAGAAGTAATTCAGAAAAGATCATTTAAGGGTACAAACAGCTTGTCTTTAGAATTATTTTTAAGCCAGAAAATTGTTTTTTTAAAAAAAAAACAAAAACAGTCACTCCCTAGAGAGAAGTCCAGTCGTAGTCACAGAAAGAAATTGTACAAGCTTATTTAAGGCAACATTATTCAGTTGAATTGTAGAACCCAAATGCCCACTAACGAATGAATGAAGAACAAAAGATGATACATCTATATAGTAGAATACTAGATGGCAACAAAAAGTAATAGAGTGCTGATACAAGTTACAGCATGGATGAACCTTGAAAACATTATGCTAAGTGAAAGAAGCCAGACATAAAGAGCATGACTCCATTTGTATTAAATGCAAATCCATAGATAACGAAATATAGGTTAATGATTGCCAAAGACTGAGGGGAAGAGGATGAGGAGTGATAACTTGATGGGTACAGTGTCTCTTCTTTTGGCAATACAAGTATTCTAAAATTAGGTAATAGAAATGATTACACAGCTCTATAAATATACCAAAAAACATTGAACTGTATACTTTGAAAATATGAATTTTATAATATAAAATTATATCTTATTAAAAAGTGATAATAAATGTAAAACTTTATGTGGGTGAAATGAAGAGCAAAAATACACTGATCATTTATTACGTGCTTTCTACCAGGGTGAAATTTCATTATGTAGCTCATTCTGATAAAAACTGTTAGCAAAGTGACATTGCAAATTTGAAATACTAAGCTTATTCCATTATGCTATCAGGTCACTAAAGAGAAATGTGAATGACTTTCTTTTTATCCTAGCAATGTGTGTCCCTTGGTGAAAATCGTTCTCTGATATTAACAGTTTCTATTCAGAGGCAAGAGAGTTGAGCAGATATAGCAGTTAAAGTGTCTGGTTTTTCCGTTCTCAGTAAAAACATTCTTACATTTGTAGTCATAGTGAATGTTCGAATCTTTAAAGCTCCTACTCTTTGTAAAGCCAAATTCAAAACTGCCTGCTAAAATGGTTAATGTGGTAGAAATTAGTTGGGCTAATTAGGTCAATAAATATTTTTACTCATTAAGATAAAAGGTCAGATAGGTAAAAGACTGGGAAAGTATGTAATAGAAGGTGTTGTCTTTGATTCTGAAGACATAATTTTATTCCTGGATTTTTATATCATATATAGCATACTAAATTGTTTCTTTGATACAAAGATTAGTTGTGAATGAAATGTCTTCCAGGTGTATTAGGATTTGCATGAGTTATTCTCCATTATTTCTGTTCTTTGTTAGAAATCTCTTTTAGTGATTAATGTCTTAATTTTTTCAACTTTGCTACTTAAGTGTACTTTTTTTTGCAATTAATGCCTGATTTAGGGTTTTCCCATGCCCAAGTACCCCCTGATGATTCTCTTAGAGGTGATTCTTCTATGTGGCCGAAAGAGTGATTTCTATATAGTATTTCCTCAGTATTTTTCTTGCTGCAGTTATACCTCTCTCTAAATAAATCTTTTAAGTCAAAGTATTTATGAAAGACAGTAAGTAAAGATTATTTGCTTTTCACAAACTAAGTAATATATTTTCTTTTCTTCACAGCTTTATTGAGATATAATTCACATACCATACTATTCATCCATTAAAATCCCATGATTTTCAGTGTGCTCACAGTTATGTGCACCCACCATCACAGTCAATAATAGAACGTTTTTATTACTTGAAAAAGAAACCCTGTGCCCATTAGCTATCAACTCCCTAGCCAAGGTCCTCACCCTGCCTCCAGCACTTAGCAACTGAGCTACTTTTGTCTTTATCGAGTTGCCTATTCTGAAAATGTCATATGACTGGAATCATATAATTTATTGGCTTTTGTGACAGGCTTACTTCACTTTACTGATATAATAAGGTTTATCAAAATGTTTTATAGTGGTGAAAGAGTCCATTCATTAGAAATATTTAGCAGTTATAAACAAATATGCATCTCATATCAGAGCACCAAAATGTGAGAGGCAAAAACTGACAGAAATGAAGAGATAAATAAAAAATTCAACAGTAATAGTTGGAAACTTCAATACTACTTTCAGTAGTAGATAGACTAGCTAAGCAGAAGATTAATTAATAAATAGAAAACTTGAACAACACTGTAAACCAACTATATACCTAACAGATGTGTGTAGAACACTCTACTTCAGAGCACACATTATTCCGAAGTACACATAGAACATTCTCCAGACTAAACCATATGCAAAGTTATAAAGCATATCAATAAATTTAAAATCATAGAAGTAATGCAGAGTATCTTCTCTGACTAAAGTAAAATGAAACTGGAAATCAATAACAGAAAAAATGGGGAACTCAAATATATTTGGAAAGTAAATAGCACACTCCTGAATAATCAAAGAAGTTGGAAAGTACTTTGAGATAAATGAAAATGAAGACACAACGTATCAAAACGTATGGGATGCAGCTAAAGCATGACTTGGAAGAACATTTATAGCTATGTTTTAATGCCTCAAACAGTAAAGAATCCACCTGCAATATGGGAGACCTGGGTTCGATCCCTGGGTCGGGAAGATCCGCTGGAGAAGGGCATGGCAATTTACTCCTGTATCCTTGCCTGGAGAATCCCATGGACAGAGGCGCCTGGTGCGCTACAGTCCATGGGATCAAAAAGAGTCAGACATGACTGAATGACCAGCACTCACACACATTAAGAAAGAAAAATCTCAAATCAAAAATGTAACCTTCCAGTTTAAGATACTTGACAAAGAAGAGGAATCTGAAATGCAGTACAAACTAACATCCAGTTTTCAATGTGGCTTCCATACACCTGTTATATAAAGCTAGTGTTTGTGAAAATGTGCACCAGATACTGTTTTCCAGTATGGGCTCAGTTTAGAAATGCAACGAAATCATGAGCCTATTTCAGTTCCTAACTCTTAAGTAGTGTCATGTGATAGAAAGAGCACTGTTTAGGGTGTTGATCAAATCTATGCCTGATTCCTGATACCACCACACCCTATATGTGACATTGGACAAGTTGCTTAATCTCTCTGAGACTTACTTTTCTCATCTGTACAGTAGACGTAATTTTCTCTGTCTGAGAATTGTAAGATAACATGTGAAAGGGCCTAGTTCAATATCTGGCAGGTAGTAGGTGCTTGATTAATATTTATTTATAATCACTGGTGAATTAAAATTGGAATGACAGCCTAAGTACCTAGATGGCATGGATATACATATATGAATGGGGCTTCCCAGGTTGCTCAGTGGTAAGGGAATCTACCTGCTGATGTAGGAGACAAATGAGATGCAGGTTCAATCCCTGGGTTGGGGAAAATCCCCTGGAGGAGGAAATGGCAACTCACTCCAGTATTTCTGCCTGGAGAATTCCATGGACAGAGGAGTCTGGCGGGCTACAGTCCATGGGGTCACAAAGAACTGGACACATCTGAGAAACTGAGCACACACACATACATATATGAATATTCTTGAGAGAGAGACTGGAAGAAAACTAGTCTAATGTCAAATCCTACTGTGTACCAGGCTTAGGGCTGGTCACATTATCTATAGCTGTACCACATATAACTTTTTTGATAGTTTGGACTGATAATTGCTGTTTTAAGAACCATTAAAACACTCTACTTAGGCAAAATACCCATGCTGGCCTAATTGATTGTTTTAGAAATAGCTTATAATGGTTAAATATTTGAGCCCCTCAAATATGAAAGGACTAAAACTTTAACTTGTTGTTATTACTGGTGTAATAAATTCCATTAATTGTGTTTTAGGAAAGCATATTTCTTAGTTGTGCAATTCTGTTGCCTATTTGGACTACAGATTAGTGGCATTAAAGCTTTGAAACACATTTATGATTTGATTGGCAAGATAACTGATTAAGTTCTGCTTTTACTGAAAGCATATTTTAGTAGGCACTTTTATGCTTATTTTGTTTATTGTGTGGTTGATGACTGAGTATTTTCACCAGCAACACAAGCTTCAAACCAGGTTTAGAACTAGTACTTGTCAAAACTGTAACATGAATATGAATCACTTAGAGATCTTGTTAAAATGTGGATTTTGATTTATCAGGTCTAGAGCGGGACCTGAGAGTTTATATTTCTAACGAGCTTCCAGGGGTTGCAGATGTGTGGTCCATGGACCACACTTTGAGCTACAAGATTGTGTAGAATCCAAGCGGTACCTAGGCTAGAATCAGAAATGAGGAGAGCCCATCTGATATTACATATCACAGTCCCAAATGCCTATTCATACTCTCTGAGTATAATCTGCTTCCTTAACTGAGCCCTGTAATAGTTAAAATTTTGTAGGCATTGAACAGCAGTGATTCTATTCTTACATTTCATGTATTACAGTGATTGAATATGGTAATAGAATAAACCTGTTATGCATTTTCAGTAGTTCTTTGTACTGTCTATTACCTTGCGCACTGCTCAGGCCCCTTTACACTGTATCTCATTGAATATGAAAAGTTGTGTACATGAAGCATCTCCATTTCCATTCTCTAGAGCTCTATAGCTGCCTTGTTGGCCCTTACTCTATGAATAGCAAAGAACAATGAATACAAACCACTTAAACCCCAGTCAGACTTTTGTTACTAAATGAAGAGAGTAAGCAATTGTTTCCCCTAAACTCAGGCCTGCTTTTCTAATAATTTAAGTGAGCATTTATGGAAGTTTCCTTGGAGAAGCTGGCAATCCACTGGCAGTCCACTCCAGTATTCTTGCCTGGAGAATCCCATGGACAAAGGAGCCTGGTGGGCTACAGTCCATGGAGTTGCAAAGAGTCGGACATGACTGAGCGATTAAGACAGACACAGAAGCTTACAGGAAGGCTGATTTCAAATCTTTAGTCCTTTAAGTGAGAGCACAGATTGAGTCTTACCTGGAGAGCCCGTAGCATGCACAATTTGATTTTTGTATGTAATTTGACTACAGAGGCATCATTTTAAGACCTGTCAAATTAAATTCTTGGTGTGAAATATATGTGGCTCGAAATATAATGCATGCCATCTGATTTGTTACAGAACATAGAAATAGTCACAGTAAGGACAAGAGGAAAACGAGGACAAGAAAATGGAGAGGGAGGAGTAGCCTGGCTGATGACTTGGCTGTGTTAAGTAGCAGCTTAATCACAAGCACGCTTCCTGCCAATGGTAGCAAAACAGACACCACAAGGGAGAAGGGGACCCACAGAAGAACAAAACGTTTTTTATCCTATCCACGGTTTGTAGAAGTGATGGTGGTAGCAGACAACAGAATGGTTTTATACCATGGAGCGAACCTTCAACATTATATTTTAACTTTAATGTCAATTGTAAGTATATTCAAAAGTAGGTGATTTATGTTTCTAAATGTGCCTTGGGAATGGGTTTCTACCCAGTGCTTTGGAGGATCATTCAGGTCTGTCATTTCACCGATTCAGGCAAGTGACTGAAGAGAACATAAGATTATTCATTGGCTGCTCTTGACAGTGACAATAATGATATAAATAGTGAGTGTTTATTCTGCATTAGACAGTGTACTTCTTACTTAAAAGGCATCATTTCTAATCCTCCTGGCAACTCCGCTAGGTAGATTGTCATTCCTATTTGGTTGATAAGAAAACTGAACCTCACAGGAGTTGGGTTGCTTGTCCATGATCATGTAAAGCCAGTAAAGTAGCTTAGAGACTGCATGTGATCTTCAGTCTGTCCACTTCTCCAAATCAGTGCCCTTTGACATGTGACCTGGCACAGCCAGGTGTGGGTCACCAGTAAGACATTTGGGCGCTGGTTGTGAGTCAGAGTCACTGGTGGAGCTTTGTAAAATGTCTCTATCCCCTGCCCCCAGGATTTTTAATTAAGTAATTTTGGGGTGAGGCTTAGGAATCTCTCACTTAAATTTTGAGTTTTTCTGCTCCCATTTTGAATTGAAAAAGTAATAAATTTGCATGACAGAAAAACAGATGAAGCTGATCCAAAGACTAGGAGAAAAGCCTAAGTGCTTTCCCCTACTCAGTCTCCCAGAGGCCACCTATGTGGCAAGTTTATTTGCCCATGCTTCTAACCAGCACTGCCCAATAGAAACATGATGCAAGCCATGTTTAAAAATATAGGTGAATGTAATTTAAAATTTTGTTAGCCACACACACACAAAAGAAACAGGCAAAATTAATTTTAATTGTGTATTTTGTTTTATATCTAAATGTTATTTCAAAAATATTAATGAGATAAGTTTTTCTCCATATTAAGACTTTAAAGCCAAGTATGGGCTGCACACACAGAACACATCTCAGTTCAGACAAGCCACATTTCAGTTGTTCAGTGACCGCTTGGCAAGTGGCCACCATATTGGACAGTGCAGTTCTGGACACTTCTTAGGCAAACATGTATGGGTGTATTTTTTTCAGAGATGGAGCATATGTAATATGGTTTTATATATTCCTGTTTTCTTAAAATATTAGAGATTGTCCCATAATAGTCCATATGCTCTGCCTTCATTCATTTTAAGCCTCAGGCTAGCATTCCTATTAATAGATTGACCCTAGTTTATTTGAATGGAAATCTACTTGTATTACATTCCCCAAATGCATATGAAAAGCTGCCCTTTGGGAATATCCATTTAGCGTTTCCTCTTTCCTCTCTATGGCCTTGTGTTCTCCTCGTGCTTCCCCTGTGATTTCACCTGTGCTGTGAAGCACTCCGCTAGGTTCCTCATCCCCCTACCCACTTGCCTCTTCCCCCCACTCTCCCTCACCCCGTTCCTCAAGTTCAGTCCCATTTGCCCCAGCCCTCTCCTATTCTGGTGGAGGGAAAGAAAAACCTAGTCATGCCTTTTACAGACTCAACTCCATTTCTGCCTCATAAATTCAGATCTGTCAAGAATTTTAATGACAAGCATGGACTTAAGGTCAAATTGATCTTGCTTGAGAATTCCAGCTCTGTTGTTTACCACTCTCTGTTTAGTCTTGGACAAGTTGCTTAACTTCTCTGAGCCTCATTTTTCTCATTTTCTGAGCAAAGATTATGGACATACCTAGTTTGAGTGTTGCTATGGGGACTAAATACAAAGGCATATGCTGTTTTTAGCAAGGATCTAGGCTACAGCAAGCATTCAGTGGGTATAGCTCTCGTAATTAACGGTATTAATGGAGAAAAAAAAGTTACCAGATTATGGAGAATATAAATGTTTGGTACACCAGCAGTATTAGCAAGCTTGTTGTCCTTGTGAGATTGCATAAATGGCAGTCCAGCTTCAACTTGATCAAAAATTATTATCCAGTGTTTTGGCACTGAGAACTGCTAAGTTACATGGCAGTGTGGTTTCCTTGAAAAACACCTTGAAATTTAAACTTGCTTGCATTTATTACTCTCTGAAACTGCCATCTATGCATTTTACGAAGAGACTTTTAAGAAATATTTGTTGACTGAATGAAAATTCAGAACTCCAAAATGCATATGTTTATCAAACATAAAAAGCCATGGAGACCAGCATAAGAAGTGATTTGCTTATTGCTTACAAAGAATTCACAATTAACTTTGAAAAATTTATCTTGGTTGCAGGTAGCCTCTATCTATAAAGACCCAAGTATTGGAAATTTAATTAATATTGTTATTGTGAATTTAGTTGTGATTCATAATGAACAGGTAATAAAGTTTTATTTCTTTTTTCTTCTCTCTGTGTCCTAAATGGCATATCTAATTGGTGTTGTTACAGTGGATCAACCATAATTCTTGTCTGTATTTAGGAAGGACCTTCCATATCTTTTAATGCTCAGACAACATTAAAAAACTTTTGCCAGTGGCAGCATTCAAAGAACCATCCAGGTGGAATCCAGCATGATACAGCGGTTCTTGTAACGAGGTATATGGATGTCTTATCCTTCCAGTCTTTTAGTCTCTGGTCAAGTTGATGGGATGAGGTTGTATGTTGCTGACGGCCAGCCCCTAGCCCAGAGTTTTTCAGCTTTAGCGCTGTTGACATTGTGGATCAGATCGTTTTGTGTTGTGGGACTGCCCTGTGCCCTGCAGGGTGGTCTCTGCCAGTTGTATCCTGGCAGCTCTCCCTCCTCTTGACTGTGACAGCCACAGTATTGTCCAGATGTTGTCAGATGCTCTCTGAGGGTGCATGGGGGAGAGGACAGAAGCACAGCTGGTTGAGAATCACTAACCCATAGTTACCGGGTAGGCAATAAGTGTGTTAGACAGTCCTGAAAGTAAACACCCTTATAGAGGGGGCAGCTGCCATTCAGACTGTGCAGGATATACATACAGTCTTGCCAGCTTTTGTGATTCTGTAAGAAGCCAGAAATGAGGATTGTTTTTTTTTTTGAAAATGTGAAAGCTCCTAGTTTCTAAATGGTAGCTTCTAGTTCAAAATATTTAAAACGCTATGCAGGGTAACAAAGAAGTATGCTGGCCTTGGGTTTCGCTGGTGGCTCAGACAGTACAGGAGTATGCTGGCCTAGTCGTGTCTTCCATCAACCGTCTTTGATATGGCCACAAATTCTTAACTAAACTTAAGTGAAAGGCAGTTATAGCCTTCTCAGAATGTTTTTTCAGAAAGTAGAATCACTTGTTTCAAGGTATGAGGAAAATCCTGGATGGAAAGGTTTTCATTTGCCCTTGGCCACCCTGGTTGACAGGAGATGGCTCAATGCAGTTTTTAATCTGTAAGCCAGTGATTCATAAATTTTTGAGTTGCAAACCCTTGGCTCTGTTAACTAGGTTTTTGTCATCCCTCCCCATCCCTAAAGTAGTGGTGGTGTGAATACCTGAAAGGCTGAAGTGTTTGCTTGCATTGATGTTTACTATTGGGTGTCAAGGCCCTAAAGCAAGTCTGCTTTGCTTTCAGACAGGATATCTGCAGAGCTCATGACAAGTGTGATACATTAGGTGAGTCCACTGTGCGTATCCTCTCTGGCTTCAACACTTTATGACATGCTTTTCTTCCAAGGCACAAATGCTTTTTAAAGTAAATCCTTGTTTGTTTGTTTGTTTTCCTTTCTAATAGGTCTGGCTGAACTGGGAACCATTTGTGATCCATACAGAAGCTGCTCTATCAGTGAAGATAGTGGATTGAGTACAGCTTTTACAATAGCCCATGAACTGGGCCATGTGTATGTTTCTTTTCCATATTTTCATTTAATTTGGAGTGCCCTAAAACTTCTGTTCCTTCGCATCAGTGAGCATTCACTGGACTTTAAAAGGTGTAAGACACTTCTAGAGGTATAGTTGAGTTTGCAGGGTTGAAAAGCTTTGAACCTTGTTGGGAGAAATGACTTTGACTTCAGAAAGCTGAGTAAATGCAGTGCACCCTGTTCAACCTTAGCTCATGTGTCTCTTTGGCTTAGCTGAACAGGTTTACCAGGCAAGGTCTAATATGCTCCTTTCCTACTTCAAAGTGGAAGAAAGGGGGGTCTTTCTACCCCTTCCACTGAAGCAGAGAGTATATCAGCCCAGAAAATTTATCTGACATAATATATTTGTTTACTAGGGTCCTCCAACATTGCTGTGGCCTGCACAATTTTCCCAAACCCAGATCATTCCTGATTCTGGTTATACAACTTTGTCCTTCAGATACTAGCCTCTGAGAACAGAAGTGACCCTCTTTCAGGGGAAAGAATGAACAAAGATACAGAGAAGAAAGAAACCATTTCTTATTTATGATCATTAAGTGTCTGGTCATTGTGAAATTGGCTTTTCGTTTTTGTTCTTTAGCGACAAAGCCTTGTTAGAATGTGGAGCAAAACAGTATAAATTTACTCAAAATTATTCCAGTTTTTTATCTGCCATCTTTTCTTTCTGCAGTGATTAAATTACTTATGTTATACCTTTTTGAAATAATTTTCAAAAATAGCTGTGTATCGATCTGCATGTCAGATGTTTACTTTAGAGATAACATCATATATTAAGCAAACTCTTTCATTTGCCAAATGTTTTTTGAAGGCACTTTATATGCAGAGTACTATGGTAGGTGTAATGCAATATGCATATGTAGAGGAATCTCTAATACCAGTTCCACAATCTCTTATCCCAATTCCACATATAATGAATGTATTTTCAAGCATATTTGAAGAGCACACTCCTTTTATTCTCCAAGGAAATATCATCAGGTGCTCAATATTTACAGAATAAAAAAGGCATGACTTTCAATTAAGCCTTTGTGATGGATCAGAGTCCTTCTTAGTCAACTGTCTCTCTGTCCCTTGATTTCTCAAATACCTTCCTGAAACTCAAGGATTTCTTGGAACTAGATTTGAAAATTACTGGTTCTACCAGCATTTCCCAAAGTTTGGTACTCTTACACTGATTCCAAGAGAGAACGGTCCATGGGACGAAATAAGAGTGTTGTAATCCAGTGATTTAAAATTTTTTTCCTAGCCATGTTTGGAGTTCCAAGGCCAAATGCCATGAAGTAAAGGTTCTGACAAGTCCTGTATTGATTTTAGCTCAGGTGTTGATTTTAACTCAGTTCCCCCATACTTATTTTAACAGAATCTTTGGAGGATTTTTCATTTATTTGTTTTACATGAAACCTAGTAAATTACTTTAGACCTTTAAATAAAAGATGTAGATTTCATAGTGAGGAATAGGGTGACGTTTCAAAGGGGCAACTATTCCTGCCCCAGAACCTGGAACAGGGAGAGTTACAGAGATAAGAATGTATTCCAAGGGCAAGGGTGTATTTGATTAACAGATTAACATTTCCTCCCAAAATAGGGCTAACAAAAATATACTGTGTAAAGAAATATAATTAATTTCCTATTAATTCCTTTCCCCAAAAGAGTTTATAAACCTTTTATTTTTTTATTTTTATTTTTTGCACATGAAGATTTTATTTTATTTTATTTTATTTTCAATTATTTTTATTAGTTGGAGGCTAATTACTTCGCAACATTGCAGTGGGTTTTGTCATACATTGACATGAATCAGCCATGAAGTTACATGTATTCCCCATCCCGATCCCCCCTCCCACCTCCCCCACCACCCGATTCCCCTGGGTCCTCCCAGTGCACCTGGCCCGAGCACCTGTCTCATGCATCCCACCTGGGCCGGTGATCTGTATAAACCTCTTTTAGACAGTCAGTTTATAAAATTGACATTTTAAGGAACATAAGAATTTTAAATAGCAACAACAAAATATTTATGCCATATAGAAGTCTTAATTCACAGTTAACGGACAACTCCCCCTGTAAAAACTATGCTGTTGACATGTTTCCAGGAGCTTTCATTTATATTATCTCCCTTAATCTTTATAATCCCCACAAGGTAGATATTATTAAGTCTGTGTGTTTGACTTAGAGATATTAAGTTAACCAAATTGTAGTAGCCAGCCAAATTGTGGTAGCTAATGATGGCATAGGAGGATATGATGTTGGAGCACCAGTTCTAGGGTAGAAGTCAGCAGGTAGCCAGATAGCCAAGATCTGGACTGAATTGTTACAACATTCCCTTTGACTTGAGGAAAATATATGCTATTTCCCTTCCTGTAAGATGGAAACAATACATATACACCTTATCTCAAAAGTGTCAGGAAGTAAGAAATCAAGTAATTGGTGAATGATGTGAGTTGTGGCTTAAACAGAAAGTGTATTCCTAGCCTGTTAATGAATTATTTTTGTTTTGGCACTTTGTTTCCTCGAGTTAACTTTGTTCTTATGTTAAGAAAAGTGGAAATCTTTTTTTTTTTTAATTTCCTATCATATTCTCTAACAAATTTTTCTAATTAACTTTTTCAAAATTAAATGTTAAGTTGTTATGATCATGACTTTCTGATAAAATAAAATCCAGGAGCTGCTCAGAGGAAAAAGCAACCAACCTTCTATTTGTTGAGCATCATTGGATGCTTCAAAAATAGCTCCTGCCTCCTTGTACCAGCTTTTTAGACACTCAGAATCTAAGAGTCAGAAAGAAGTGGGGAAGTAATTGAGTCTCTACTGAACACAGAAATCCTTACACAGTGTTCCTGAAAAATTGTCCACATCTTGCCTCATAGGAGAGAATGAAGTTTGTATATATTCCAAAACAGGAGGTATTAGACTGAAGTAAACGCCAATTCTAGCTCACTTAATAACCATGTGACCTTGATCAAATAGTTAAACCTCCTACTTCCCAATTTCCTCTTCTATAAAATGTGAATAGTAATAGCACACTATTCATTGGGTCAAATAAGTAGTTAAGTTAAATAAAACATCAAATGCATTTAACACACTGGCTAGTGCATTGTGAATGCTAAAAAAGTCTTGGTAATTATTTTTTAGTAAGTGCTCAATGAATGGTTGTTATACAACCCCTGCTATGAACAAACGTGCTTGACATTTGAATGAAAAAAAAAAAAAGTTTTCTGTTTACATGATGCAATAAACTGGATTTTATCAAGTCATGGTGGCGTGGGGAATAAACATGAGCTCCTTTGCACCAGAGAGAAACAAACAAGGTTTGAAAGCTTTTCTTATGTTAGATTTGTTGATGGAGGTGTTACACTGAATCTGCATCTGGGTTTTAGAATCCTGGGCAGTCATTCCTTTAAGAAAATAGACTCTTAAGCATCTATTACTATTAAGTCCAACCAAGAGAGTTGGAGTTTTCCCATCTAGCAATTATTGAGGGGCCTAAGGTTTTAAAAGAAAAAGGAAATAAAATATGAGAAATTACTGGGATGGACCTCACAGACTTTTATTCCAGCTTTTATTTTTATATAAAGCAAGTCAGTTTACTTCTGTCTGACTTTCTTGTTTTCATATCTAAAGATGAACTAGTAAGGGGAATTTCTCCCTAAATGCCAAGTTAGTCAGATCCATCGGTTTTGTGATTAGGAATAGTCATCCAAAGAGGAGAGCCCTTGTGTGGTTGTTGCCCAGTGGATAATTATCTTACTGAGAAAGGCATGTGGGTCATAGAACTGATGTTTCTGGATTGAGAAATGCTTCCTGTCATTTTTTTCCCCACTTCCTTTCTCTAAGCCAAGAATGGCAAATATGTGTTAATGCTGCTGCTGAGTTCCCTCCCAGACCCAAGAACACGTTGGCACTCCATCATAACCGTTTTTTGGGGTGGAACCTGGATTAGTTTAAGAATTCTTTTGTGCCCAGATTTTCAGGAAGCCAGTACCAATCAGTTGTCAATGGCATGAAGCTTGAAACTATTTGCCACCTCTAAGTTAAGCCAACTGAATTGGCACGCCTCTGGTTTCTGTGCTTGCAGCTTTCCTTAATGGGTTTTATTGTGCACGAACTTTGTATAGCTCTATAACGGTATACTTACATGGTTTTAGCATCTGTCAGCCTGACCCAAAAAGGAGGAGATGCCAAGACCTACCGTGAGCCTCTCATCAGAAAACTTTTGGCTTCAGGTTTTGACACTTGACTGACTCTTTATGTGAACAGTGTTATCATAACCTGCCAAATTCTTGACTCTATAAATTGGCCTTTAACAGCTTGTTAGGAATTCCAACTACTGTATTCTAGCACCAGCTACAGCACATGCAGAGCCTCTGCAGTTCCACAAAATACAACTAATCCAAATAATGGCCCAGTTCACATCTTTTTCTTTCTTTTTTTTTTTTACATTAAAGTTACTTTACATTCAGTTGAGTCAGAAGTATGTTTTATTCTACTCTCTACCTTTAATCCTCTAGTAAGTTTTGTTCTGCTCACCAGGATTCAGATTCTTATCCATAATGCAGTAGTCTGTTAAATTTTTTCTCTTAGCTGTGTTCTCAGAGCAATTATAACAGCTCAGTCCCTTATTATTTATTGACCTTTTTTTAATCATTGTCTTCTCGGCCTTAGGTTTAACATGCCTCATGATGACAACAATAAGTGCAAAGAAGAAGGAATCAAGAGCCCCCAGCACGTCATGGCCCCAACATTGAACTTCAACACCAACCCCTGGATGTGGTCAAAGTGCAGTCGAAAATATATCACTGAATTTTTAGAGTAAGACTCAAACTTTGAGTACAGTCTTTATGCTAGTATCTGGCCTACATGCAGTGAACTCATTGTGGGAAAGAAAACGTAGAGTCAGGCATTCCTTTTGAGTTGTTATTTTTGTTGACATTCCTGGGAGGAGGGAAAAGAAAAATACTTTCTGACATCTGTGTAGTTCATGTCCTCGCCAGCACCCAGAAGATTGCAGACTGAGCTGAAGAAAATGTTGAGATCTTAAAGAGAATATGTAAATGTTGCTTCATTCTTGGTAAAGCTATAAAATCTGTTCAGGTCTTGGGGAAGAGACGATGAATGTGATTAACATGGTGAAGGAAGGCAAATATTTATGTGGTTCTAAGTTAGTAAATTGGAGTTGGAAAGAGATAGGGAAGTGAGACATCCCCAAAGAACATTACAGGAAGCATGAAAATCGCACAGACCTCCATGTTGTTGAATTAAAAACATCCTCTCTCTGTCTCTTTATTTCCTTCCCTCTTTCTCCTTCTTTTTTGCTTTTTTTTAAAGTTTCCCACCAGGATACTCAAGGATCCAATTACTTGATACAATATTCTTGTGTCACAGATTTATTGCTCTTCTCTCCCAGATGTACAGAAGGTTAAGTGATTATCCCAAGGTCACTGGGTGTATATTTCCCCAACCACAGGGAAGAGGGGGCTTGTTAATCAGAACTCACCGGGTGTGAATTTTCCAGAAGATGTGTTTGCAGAAACATGGAAGAACTGGCAGGCTGCTGGGGGTTTTGTTTTTTTTTTTTAACCAGATGATCTAAAGTGTTTCTGGCTGTAGTCATTGATTCACTTACCCATTCAATCAGCAAATATTTACTAAACACTGATTGCTATGAACAGGATCCCATATTTGGGTGAAAAACAAACTTTTTTCACCCAAAACAAGCTTTTTACCTCTAAGAAGCTTATACTCTATTGGAAAAGATGACAAAAAATAAACATTTCAGAGTAATTGCCCTGAAATGTGATAAAGGCTGAAGCAGGTATACATTTCCCCCTGGTTGTGTACGTGGAGAAGGAAATGGCAACTTACTCCAGTATTCTTGCCTGGAGAGTCTCATGGACTGATGAGCCTGGGGAACTACAGCCCATGGGGTCACAGAATCGGACACAACTGAAGTGACTGAGCATGCATTCATACATGCATGTTGTACGTGTAGCCAGTGGTTCCACAAACAAGTATACACCAAAAAGTAGAACTTCAGCTTCTGGACTCAAATTTGGATGAAAAGAATAGAACAAAAACAAAACAACAAAAGAACAACCTTTGCTACCATTAAAATGACAGAATGACATTCACTGTCTTTTGGGGACTTTGACAGTCACATCTTATCCACTGCCCTTAGCACCTGTATTTTTCTGCTTCCCACAGCACTGGTTACGGTGAATGTTTACTTAACGAACCTGAATATAGACCCTATCCTTTGCCTCATCAACTGCCAGGCCTCCTCTACAACGTGAATAAACAATGTGAATTGATTTTTGGACCAGGTTCTCAGGTGTGCCCATATATGGTAAGTGTCTGGGGTCTCTATCTACCCTCAAAACTGGATTGTGAACTTTTTTTAATTGATAGTTTTCCATTGGATTCTAATGCTAGCATATACCACTCATTGAGTAGTCCATTAGCTGTTAAAGATAATAGTAATAATGATGATGGGGATAAACAGTAATAGTTCTCAGTGTTGGAAGTTTCCTGCACTTTGTCAGTTCACTCTCAGCCCAAAAGGAAGATACCATTATGGTTTTTGTTTTATAAGTGGGTAAGTGAGACTCGGGGGGACAAAGTAACAGAGCTGGTAATGACAGAGCTCAGCCTTTTTCTCTCTGTGTCTCTTTTTCTTCCCATCAGCTTGTCCAGAAGACTTTTATTATAGGGACTTTTCTAGATTCAGTAACTCATGAGACAAAACTGTTTCCCTGTTTTAGCTCATCAATACCATGTCCTATGACTGCCTGGGGCTTGAAATCACTTCTGGTGGTAGCTCAACTGGCAAGTGTATGATTCTTTGATGTATGTGTTATGAACATTTGGACTAATGATATGATCCAGTGGTTAACAAGAGGCTTAGCAGAACTGTTCTATGGGATGCCCCATTCTATTCCTTTGGGTGTTTGCTTTTCTGGGAAAGGTTCAGAGATAGCTGGTGAACAGTGGTTCCATGGAAATAACAAAATATTTTGCTTAAAGTGTATCCATGATTATATTCATTTATCTGTTATTCACGATAGCAAACATTAGGCGTGACCAGCAAGCACAAGAATAGAAAGGTTAAGGAGACTCGTGTGTGTTTTGCTCAATTGCCCAGTCACATCCGACTCTTTATGACCCTGTGGACTGTGAACCCACCAGGCTCCTCTGTCCATGAATATCTCAGGCAAGAATACTGGAATGGACTGACATTTCCTCCTCCAGGGCATCTTCCCAACCCAGGGACTGAACCCGAGCCTCCTGCATCTCCTGCGCTGACAGGCAGATTCTTGACCACTGCACCATCTCCATTTAATGGAATATTATTACACAAAAATTGAAAAGTGACTGTACATGGGAACATGCTCAAGCTATAGTTTTAAATTAAAATACCAGGATAAAGAATTATTTTACTGAGTATTTTCTCAATGTAAAAGGGGGAGAAGAGCTTCAGAAAAGATTGGGTCATTTAAAACTTTTTCTTCTATTAAAAAAAAAAATAGTACCTTCTGAATTTTTCTATTGTGAGTATGGTTTATTCTTGTCATTATGGGAACAATTATCTTTTTGGCTAAGGACATTTGTGTCCCTGGGGCTAGTGACATGATACCTGGGCAGGCTCTCACTGCAGGCTCTTCACCTCTGAGCCAGGCTCCTTCCTGACAGGTGCTCCTGATGTTCCCAGCTCTTACACAGATGCCCTGCTCCTGCCTGCCCTGCGTCTTCTCCCTTTGGGTAGGACATGATGCCTGTGTGTGTGTGCTCAGTCACTCAGTTGTATCTGACTCTTTGCAACTCCACGATGCCTACCGTTCAGTTAAACCTTCTTTCTGTCCTCTCTCTATCGTCCACGTTTCCAAAGAAGAGAATGAAGTACTTTGAAGTCTGTACTTGAAAACAGTCTGAAGGCATTTTCTCGTTAGATTTTGGTTTTCTCCCCTTGTCCCCAGATGAAGCACTGGTATTATTCCATGTGGAAACCCACAACCTGAAAAGCTCACCTGGTCAGCTCCAGTGTGTCTAGGAGACCCTAGGCCTCTGCAGTGTATTTGGAGTCCAACTCCTTGGTTTCCTACCTTGCTTTGGAGTTTAGTTTTGCTCTTCCATGTTTTGCGTGTATCTTGTTCACTGTCATCAGAGTTGTGCTTCACTTCACTGCGGCAGAGCAGAGAGTACATTCTGATTTGCTGTGTTTATATGTATCTTGAAGCTAAATATATAAATGAGTAGTTTTCCTTGAGATTACACAGTGTGAACAGAGTAGACACCGAGAAATTGTGGTTTCTGTGTTCTTTCTATTTGAGTATTTTGTAATTTCTTTGAAATATTTGTGGTATAAATAAAAACAAGCTACACTACAAGAAAAAAAAAATAGTATGGCCTGAAATAGAGCTAAATATATCAACTTGGATAACTCTAAAAATCACAGTGCATAGAGGAAGCAAATAGCAAATTGTAGGATGCATCTGTATGTTCTGAAGTATCAAATAGCATTAATTTGTTTAAAGCCAAAGTACTGTGCATTATCGGTAGATATTTAAACATTTGTAGTATAAGCAATAGGCTTCCCAGGTGGCTCAGCGGTGAAAAATCTACCTACCAGTGCAGGAAATACGGGTTTGGTCCCTCAGTCAGGAGATCCCCTAGAGGAGAAAATGGCAGCCAACTCCAGTGTTCTTGCCTGGAAAATCCCACGGACAGGGAAGCCTGGCAGGCTATAGTCCATGGTGTCGCAGAGAGTCGAACATGACTGAGCACATGTACACACACAGTAAAACCAGTGGGAATGGTAAGATGGTGAGCATCACTAGAACAGTGGTTATGTGGAGAAAGAGAAGGGATTGGGATTGAGAATGAGTGTGCAAGGCTGGGCCCATGAAGTCTTCTTTCTTAATTTGGGAGGTGGACATATGGGTATCCATTATGTTATTGTTCATATTTTTTGTATGCCTAAAATATTACTGATATTTTGTCCCTTCTTTTCTTCTGACAACCCCTGAAACCTCTAGAAAAGAGCCATATGTATGGCTTAGTAGGAAAAAAATACCAGTTTTAACATCAAGTCAAACCAAAACTAATCACAACAGAAATCAAAACCCACTCTCTAGTCATAGCTCATTGCAAACCTAAACTCACATCATACACTTCCATTGTGACACCGACCTGCCCTATGTTCTGCCAGCCTCAGTTTCCTCATCTGTAATTTGGGGAGATGTTACCAGGATCAAATGGCATCTTGTATGTTCCTGTTGCACAGTGTTTCCCCTTTGATATCCCTGCAAATCCTACCAGACATAGAAGTGTGTCTCCTGGGCTGCCCTCTGTATCCATTAGAATATTTTTATCATTTATCAGACCAAGAAAAAAAAAACAACCCTTTCTAACCTATACTGTGCGTCACTGGCAGAACGACTGTTGAAAGCAACCCTGCCTTGCTTGCTGTCACTAAATCACATTGTCACTGAATTGTCTTCAACTGAATTGCGCAGATGCAGTGCAGACGGCTCTGGTGCAATAACGTGGATGGGGCGCACAAAGGCTGCCGGACTCAGCACACGCCCTGGGCTGATGGGACCGAGTGTGAAGAGCCTGGAAAGGCAAGTAACACCCCAATCTGTCCTTCTGTCTTGGGGCAGTTGTGGGCAAGATGTGGACTGTAGGCTCAGTCACCATTGTTGAGAACATAAGTTAATGCAGTGTGTTTCAGCATGCATAATACTTTTTTGAGGTAGGAGGTTCAACTTTGCTCTTGAAAATTGTGCAAACTTACCTTACAGCCTAATACTGGCATGAGGGACATAGCTATCATTATTTCCTCAATTCCTTAGACGTATTTTTCTGATTCTTAATGTTTTTTAAATTCCAATGTGCTTTTCAATTTATGGGAACTTTTAATGTGAGGTAGCATATGTTTTTTCTCTCTCTCTTAGAGTGGTAGTGGAAAAGGCTGTTATTAAGTTGGTGGAATATCTTAAAATCAAGAAAATACAGAAAGACTTACTGTGTTCACTACTTGAATATTAGGCTTTTCCCAGCCAGTGTTGATCACTTAATGGAACTGTGATATCACCTGGGTTATTTGCTAATCCAAATTCTGAGTTGGTTATAATAGTTCCCATTTATTTGTTAGTAACCAAACAAAATCTGCTTCTTGTATAGCCTAATGATAACAATGTCCCAGCAACTACAAGTATTATTATTGTAACATTTTGCACCTGGTGTCTATCTTTTAAAGAAAAGGGGGGGGGGAATAATATGTTAAGGATTTACTTACCAAAAGTTTTAGATGTGAACCTGATTTTTAAATTCATAAAGAAAATGGTATTCTGTCACTTACCTGTGATGCAATCCCTGTACTATATCTGAGTCTCATGTCATCCTTAAGTTTTTTCCTTTCTCCTCACTTCTCTCATTGTCCACTTTACTCACGTTTATTATTTTGTTCTCATCTGATTTTCTCTTTTTCCACTTTAGGAATCAGTAGCTCCCAGTGTTTTCATGGAAACATGTGGTCCTCAGAGATGAGGAACTTACCTATCCCATCCCTGATTTTATAGATAGGGAACACAAAGGAGAAGTGACTTCAGTTCAGTTCAGTTCAGTCCCTCAATCGTGTTCAACTCTTTGCGACCCCATGGACTGCAGTATGCCAGGTTTCCCTGTCCATCACCAATATTCAGGACTGGTTTCCTTTAGGACTGACAGGTTTGATCTCCTTGTTGTCCAAGGGACTCTTAAGAGTCTGACTTGCCCAAGGTCATTCAGCCTCACTCAGGGTGGAGTCCTCACACACCCCCGTCCCTCCCTCTCTATTTCTCTTTGCTTTCTGTGTCTGAAGGGGCTGCAGATTCTGCAGCTACAGGCTGTGGCCATAACTCAAACTCACTGAGCTCTTGAAGTTTCTGTGGTCAAACGGAAGAACTAGTAGCTTACCCACTCGTTTCTCAGTGTGATTTCAATTTTTTAAATTTTATTAGAGTGATTTTATAAAGTTACAAAGAAGATGATTTTGTACTTGACCTAGCTTGGTTACTCTATCAGCTCTGGTCTCAGTTCTTTACGGCTAGGACCTCAGCATTTGAGAATACATATTTCTCCAAGAGCAGCCTAACAAAACTGTGCAAGGACATAAGCATATCAACTTTAGCACTGCCGCTTTCACTTACTTAGAGAGAAATATATCTACCTGGTCAGAGTGAACCTTTCACTTTTTGCAAAACATTTAACTCTGTGTTGATGGCCAGAGAATCTTAGGTTTGAGCGGAAATAGGGTTCCCAGGTTTCCACGTCAGCCATCAGAATTCACTCGTTCTTCCTCAGTGAAGGTGTAGCTTCAGAGTCCTTCTCTACATAGTCACCCATACAACTGCTATCAGTTGCTGGGAGGTGACAGTAGACATGGTTGACAGCTTAGTTAGTTGATCTGAGTTGAAACCAGCCAACTATTCATTTAAATTGAGTCTGTTTGAGCTCAAAGATAGCACTTGTATTGTGTCATGGTTCTTAGTCAATCTGATATACCCACCTATTTGTCTAAATCTGATACATATTACTGATGGAAAAACCTTAACAAAGAAGAACTCTCCATCATATGATGAAATGAATTGTATTTAGTAAAATAGTCATGTACAAGCTACCAAGCTCCATGTAGTACTTGGGAAGATGTCCGTTTTGTCTTTTTCTAATCTTCTATTTTTGTAACAGTAGCAGAAGATAAAAAATTATACTATAATCTCATACCTGATAAATGGGGGGTTTGGGGAAATCTTTCAAAAAAACATTTACCTTGTGTGCGTTTGTTCAGCAAAAGCAAGAGACTTCAAGGAATTCCAAAGGGCAGACTTGGAACACTTTGAGAGAAGCAGCTATGCAGAGAACATGATGGGTACATTTTTAGTTTGTTTTAGTAAAGTGGCTAAGTCTAGTAGCTTATATTAAAGACATGGCTGTTGGTGTGTTTATTTCCCAGAAGAACATTTATTCATTTTACAAATAAGATGGTGAATATGTTTGCACAAATGTTCTGTGTTTCTCTATTCTGTTTTGTTTTCACTGAATTGGCAGTAAAACCTTATCCTTTTCTCTAGCAAATTCTAACTCCCTTTGCTGCTAGGTTAAATTTTTTTTTCTTTCTCTTTTCTCTGCCCTGCTCCCTCAGCAGTAATCTGTCTTGGACTGCTGACACAATGTTATTTTGATGAATGGCTCTCTCATGTCCCTTTATTTTTTCCATTCTCTTGTTAAATCCATTAACATTTTCATTTTAACCCTGTTTGTAAATCTGAGGTTTGAAACTCTTGTATTTTAACTTTCTTTGGGACAAAATTGACCTCCAAGTCCTTCTTCCAGTCTCTTTAGAAAAACATTTATGTAAAATATCATTTAAATGATTCTGGGTGCTTTTAGGAAAGGCCGATTATATTTTGGCTCCAGCTCCACCAGTTGCTTAATGCTTTGTTATGATGTAATGGTTTTTCTAGTATATAATTATCGTTTGTTTAGTTTCTTGGTAAAATAGATTAACTTGATGCATATTTGCCAAACAGTCCCCATTTCCAGCCTCTTTCACGTCAGGTTCTTCCTTCTTCCTCTGAGGTTCTCCCTTCCCTTTGAACCCCCATCAGTGGTCATATCAGCAAGAAATACTTAAGTTGCAGATGAGTTTTTATTTAGGTTTTCTTTTAAGAAGTGACCCTATAAGGACATTTTAATCCATTGTTAACTAACCTATGCCCTTTCTCTTTCCTGGTTTATGGTAATACTTAATGAGAATTATGGTCACTTTGAAGAATATTGTTCTTGTGTGGTGGTAGAGTCTATAGAATAGAGAGGTCAGCAGACTAAAGACTGAAGTGTTGTGAGGAAAAAATATATTTCCAGACAACTTCTCATTATAGGAGTCTATGACTAGCCATAGGAATGCTCTCTTTAGTTTGTAGAGTTTATAAAATGTGTATCTGATATCAAGACTTGAGGGCTGAATTTAGGCATCGGCTGTAACCTCAATTGTATATTAATTAAGAATTTTGTTCAGGTCAGACTGAATTATAGTAGTGTAAGAAAATTGACTTTTTTTCTGACACACACATACACAAAAACTAGTCAGATGTAGGCAGGTCGTGGAGCTGCCATGGTAGGTGTACAAAATAAGAGGCACAGGCTCCTAATTGCTTTCTGTTCTACTATCATATTCAAATGGCCATCATCCTCAGGGTCACAAAATGGCTGTTATAGCTCAAGCCATTGACTCTGAGTCCCAGGCACTATGAAACCAAAGGACAAGGTGCAAAGAGGCAAAGGGACCTTCCCAGGAATCTTATCCAATGAATTCTGCTAACATTTCTTTGACCATTTCTACCTATACAAGAATCCAGGGAAATATAGATTGTTAAGAAGGACGAAGAACAGAATGATATTGGGTAGACACCTCAGAGTGTCAGCCTCACCTCACCATCTCATTAGTCTTGCTTTTAAATCTCAGTCTATTTAAGATATCAAAAATTGTTCCCATTTGCTAACAGTAGAAGGACAGCATGTATCACAGTTAAGAGTGTGCACTCTGGAGCCAGATTGTCTGTGTTTCAGTATCAGCTCAGCTCCTTAACAGATGTTTGACATCAACCCCCCTGTGCCTCCATTTTCTTTTCTGTAAAAATGGGGGTAACAGCAATACCTACTTCATAGTATGCTATGAGGATTAAGTAAGTTAATACATACATAATACTTAGAAGAGTGCCTGGCAGCTATTAAGTGCTATTAAATGTAAATATTTGCTCTTATTATTGCAAACCTTTTTCAAATTGAATCTCCTCTGTCCTCAACTGTGTGTTAGGTGCTTTCCATACATGGTCTCATGTTAAGCTCAAAACAGCTTTGGCGAGTAGGTTCTCATTTTTCAGCTATGGAGTTAGAGTTCAGTGATTCATCCAAGGTCACAATTAATTTGTAGAATGGCCACCCCACGCCACCAGACCATTTGCCTGCTAAGCTATGTCCCCTTAAGATCTGCTCTGTCCAGTAGGGCAGCCACTAGCCACATGTGACTAGCGAGCATTTGAAATGTCATTCTGAACTGAAATGTGCTAAAATGAGAATACATACCACATGTCAAAGACCTAGCATGAAAAAAAGCGTGGGAAGAAAACCTTAGTTACAATTTTATGTTGATTATATGGAAAAATAATAATATCTTAGATATTTTGAGCTAAGTAAAAGATATTAAAGTTAATTTCAGTGTTCTTTTTACTTGTTTTAATGTGGCTGCTAGAATTTCTTAAATTATATGTGTGGCACACGTTATGTTATTAGATAGTGATGCTGTACACCAGGCTGCCTCTCTCATTGATTTTTTAAATTATTTATTTTTAGTTGAGGGATATTTGCTTTATAGTATTACATTGGTTTCTACCAAACATCAACATGAATCAGCTATAGGTTTACCCATGTCCCCTCCCACTTGTCTCACTGATTTTTTTTAAATTAATTAATTTATTTATTTTTCCCTTTATTTTTATTAGTTGGAGGCTAATTACTTTACAATATTGTAGTGGGTTTTGTCATACATTGACATGAATTAGCCATGGATTTGCATGTATTCCCCATCCCGATCCCCCCTCCCACCTCCCTCTCTACCCGATCCGTCTGGTGTCTCACTGATTTTTATGTGCATAGATTCCAAGGAATGTTCAAGATTGCTGTAAAGACAACTGTAAAATAATTTGGGCGAGTGATGTGGTCATTGCTGCCTCTGCCCACATTTCTCGGGTACAGAGTTATCCAGGAGTCTTTGGATGCCGAACCTTTTAAGCCTCAGCCAAACAGCCCAGAGAGAGGAATGTGGCCCCAGTTACTCAAGAGGATAATTATAAGGAAAAAGGCATAAGGGAAGAGTAGAGAAAGCCTAACTGTGCTCTTTTAAACAGTTGTTCGCCAGGCTTTTGCCAGGATTGGCCGCTGACTGGGGCTTCACCAGTCTCTTATCTGTCCCCTTTCCCCGCGCACTCCCCCACTGCCTGACTCTGCTTCCAACCTGAGTCCTCCCTGCAGATAAATCACAGTGGCCACCACCAGCTCCGCTTCAGAGATCTGAGCAAGCGGCGGGGCGTCACTCTCCTGCTGCCCCTCTTCCTTTGTGCATTGCTCAGTGACCTCGCCTTCTTGTCAGGGCCTCACACCCCAACAATGGCAGAGGGTTGAAATGGGCTTCTCCACTCCCTTGTCCTGCTGGGGAGTTTTACTTTGTTTTGCTTTAAAGCATCAAGGCCCTCTTCCTGCTCCAGGCTGAAGAATATGAAACCATTAGTAACCCAAAAGTAATAAAGTTTAGGGCTCCCTGTAATGTGTCCATTTTTGCTTTAGTCTCATCTTCTGCTAGAGTGAGTTTATAGGAATCATGTAACTAGCTTTTTTCCCCCTCTCCCATTTAATTAAAATGGGGTTTTCAGATCCATGAGGAACCGTAAAGCATTATATTTTACCAGACTTACAACATCTCTAGGCCTTGTTAATGGAGATGCACTATGCAAATCCAATAACTCATTTCAACCCTGTCTATAACCAGTAGACAGCGCATTTCCACGCCTCATTTTTCCAAGTAGACTAATTGAGTGCTTCAAGGCTGGCCATTGGACTTTCCCTGACAGCCTAGATCCAGCCACTCATTGGTCAGTTTTATTCAAGCCAGTTGTAAATGAAGACACAGCCTAAAATCACTAAGAGGTTAAAGTCCCTACCGTTTACATTACTCACAGAGATAATTAAATTGCAACATTTCAAACCAGCACGTGGAAAACAATGATAGTACGGTATATTTAAAAGGACAGTGGGTCCTGCAATACCTCAAGCACCGAGCTCTCCCTCACTGTTCCCCTTATTAAATACAGCACTGCAAGTTTGGATTTTGTGTTCCCAAAGAAATGGAGGTCCCTGTGACTGATGGATCCTGGGGAAGTTGGAGTCACTTTGGAACCTGCTCAAGAACATGTGGAGGGGGCATCAAAACAGCCATTCGCGAGTGCAACAGACCAGAGTAAGTCCTTGAGCTCATCGCTCTTACTACTGGGGCGGCAGGAGTGGAGAATTCCTAGAGGAAGTCATTTAAATGGAGGCAAGTGAAGAACTTGGGTGAACTTCTAGGACTTCCCAGACCCATGGTATCTATGCTCTATCCCTCTGTGTTATTTTCCTCCTGTAACCCTTTATGTCACCCTCCTGTGACCCTATATGTGATATGTTAACCCATCTGTTAAATGGTAGATGCTCTGTGTTGCTTTGACACTAAGGGATGTCTCACTGCCCCTCCCCAACCCCCACCAAGAATTGGGGTAGCATGTTAATAAAGCGAACAAGTGAATGTTCATTAGGAAACAAAGAAATTGGACATTTCCATCCAGATTGTAGATAAATGTTAACGTTCTGCTTAGCAACTGAAATGCTAAAAAGGGCACACAGATGCCCAAGGTGGCATTAGTGAACCCCAAGGGACCTGGAAGCCCAAGTCAGGATTTACTTTTGAATCAAACTGTTTTTTCCCTGACTCCTGAGGTCCCATCCAACAACCGCTTTTCAGGATGATTCTCAGCAAGTGACCATAGTGGTCTCCACCAGCCAAACCTTGTTGAAACTTACATGTTCAAATGAAGTCCACAGGATTTCCCCCCAGCATCTCATTATGATAGACATGTGTTTGGGGGGAGGGTATTTATAAGTGGATTTTAAAAGTTGCTATCTTCATTATAAGGAGTGATATCATATTTTGTCTGGTTCTAAGATGTATAAAGTTTAAAGGAACAGAAAATTATACATGCTATTATTGTCATCAAAGCTATATAGCCCAAGAGGTCTTCCCAGATTAGTTTTTAGATATGCAGATTCACAGCCATCTTTAAGAACCAGCTGCTTTGAAATATGCAAAATGGTTTGACTCAGCAGTACTCTTTAATTTTTAACAGCCTATATTAGGGATAACAGACTGGATAGGAGAGGCAAGCAGGTTGAGGAGCAAAGTGGGCTAGTGCAGTAGGCCAGGTTTTACTGCAGAGTCTAACCCTGAAGTCCTAAAATAGTAATGGCTACTCAGGCCAGCTGATTCTCCCTGAGTAGGAAAAGGGCCTCCTATTGACAAAGGTGCCATTTTTTAATAATGAAATCTGAATTGTTACACAAAAAAGAATATAGCTTTAGCCTGTCGTTGCAAGCCCTGATGCAATCACAGATGGCAATTAATTTATTTTAATTTACTTTTGTTCACAGTCCAAGATTATTTCAAATCCATATAATATGTTTAAGAACAAGTAAAAAGCTATAAGATATAGACTCTGATCTGTAAAACTAACCCTGTAGCTATGTATATAAACTAATACACATTAGATTTTCCCATAAAGTCTATTGTTTAGTGTTAGTTTTTAAAACAATAATGTAGAAAATGGACACACATATATGTATGGCTGAGTCCCTCTGCTCTTCACCTGAAACTGTCACAATATTGTTAATCAGTGATACCTCAGTGCAAAATTAAAAGTTAAAAAAAATAATGTAAATATAGTAGGTATTTTCAAAAAATTCAGATATAAAAGCGTATGATATAAAAACTTACTGTCATTATTATTCCTACTCCCCTACTCCCCACAAGAAATAATCACTGAAAAATAATTTGTGCATTATTCTAGACTTTCAAAAGGGATTGTAGATCTAATATGTATTGCATGAAATAAGTATCACATAACAAAGTATGGGTCATCCTATATATATTGTTCCACAACTTGCTTGTTAAAATCGATTGGTTACATAATCTTAGCTGCTTATATTGTTGAAGTTTTAAAACAGAACACTTTAAGCTAGCAGCAAATATGATGAATTTTTTAAAAAACTTAAAACATTTGGCTACATTGAATTAAATTGTTCCTATTATGTTGTTGCTGTTGTTATTTAGACACTGAGTCATTTCTGACTCCTTTGCAACACCATGGACTGTAGCCCACCAGGCTCCTCTATCCATGAGGATTTTCCAGGCAAGAATACTGGAGTGGGTTGTCATTACCTTCTCCAGGTGATCTTCCTGGCCCAGGAATTGAACCTGCATCTCCTGCTTTGGCAGGCGGATCCTTTACCACTGAACCACCACGGAAGCCCTGTTATTATCATAGTAAGCTATTATTATCGTGGGGGTGTGGATATTGCAAACAGTAGGTACTTTTAACATTTTGACTCAAGAATACTCCATTTAAAAAAAAGTGGGTTTTTTGTTTTTGTGTGTATTTGTTTTGTTTTAATAGTGTTAGAGCAATTCTAAAAGTAGTGTGGAAAGAGATAAATTATACCGTAACTGGAATGGGCCAGACAAAGAAAAGCACCCAGTGTAAAGATCTCAGCAGGAAAAGATCTTGAGCTTCAAAGCAAAGCAGAGATACTCGCCTTTAGAAGTTAGGAACTGATCATTAAAGACTTCAGTTAGATGTCCTTGTCCTGGATGTTTGCTATGGGAAGTTTTAAAATAATACAATCCACCTTGTTGAGTGTCAGCACTGACATCATTTCATTAAATTCCTCCAAGTTATGTGCACTTTGGGATGTCCCTGTGAACTACTAAGGAAGGAGTCTGTCTCTCGTAACTGAGATTACGATGGCGCTGGGGAAGTCAGCTAGACAAGAGAGAGGGACACTGGAAAGAGAAAAACAGGTCCAAATCAGTTTAAAAGCTTGTTCAGAGAAATTAGCAGAGCAGATGGTTCATTATGTAGAATGTGCCAGTGATTGCTGTCCTGATTCTCAAGAAGTTTGAAAGAATGGAACCCCTGGCTCCCACGTTGGCTGGCAAAATGCTCTTCTCAGTTTCAGAAGCCCTTAGAATATAATAAGGAGCTCCATTTTTAGAATCCGTGGTAGGCCTCTATCAAGAACACTGGATTGTTCTTTCGTTTTCACTGTATTCATGGAATTCAATAATATATTTATTTAGTATCTGTATACTTTAAGCTATGTATTTTTTCTTTAAATATAGATAAGCTAAAAAAGGGAAGCAGCCTTGCCATGTGCATGGGATTATGCTATACTCGAATAACAAACTTTGGAAAGCATATCCTCTCTAATTTTATATCCCCAAAATGTTTTTGGTCCCAGTTGGTACACCATCATGACAGTGGAGCCCTAATGTTTTGTCTTTAAATGCTTTACTTTTTTATCCCATTTTTTAATTTATGTCCTACATATAAGATAAGTGTATGTTTTGGTTTGTAAAGATGGTTCCCATTTACATCTGTTATCCTGGAGAAGTTATTGATAGCTCTCCTTTCAATTCTCAAAATGCCCTGAATTAAACAATTACATGGTCACTTGATCTATAAGAAACATGTCATAGGATGAAATTTAAAATCAGAACCACCAAAAACAGAATTTGGGGTCCCAAAGCAAGAAAAAGCTTTAGATATAAAAGATGCATTACCAGGCCATTGGGCCGTATACTTATTTTGTCCTCTAAATTTGACTCTGAGGTTCCCGGTGACTAGAACAAACCTGGATTACAGAATTGTTACAGTCTATCAAACTAAAAAATCATGCAGATTTTTTTTTTAAGAAAGGCAAAGTATTTCCTTCTTCTTATGCTTCTGTTTTGCTTTTAAATTGGTAGGTCAAATTAAAGAATAAGCTCATAGATTTGAGAAAAAGACAAGATTGTAAACTATATATTTCCCATTTAGGCTTTGACTCTAGCTACTGCTTATGAAATCTTCCATAAATAGAAAAATAAACATATGTACATTTCATCTAAGAAAATCAGTCCCTCATTTGACTGTGAAGTTTTTGGCTTCCTCATTTGGAAGTTTTTTTGAGGTATTGAGTTGGATGAATTTACAGATGGTCCCCAGTCTATGTTGGTTAGACTTAAGGTTTCTCTACAAAGGTGCAAAAGCAGTACGCTAGGATCCCCAGGTGGCTCAGTGGTAAAGAATCCACCTGCTAATGCACGAAACACAGGAGATGAGAGTTCGATCCCTGAGTTGGGAGGATCCCCTGGAGAAGGAAGTGGCAACCCACTCCAGTGTTCTTGCCTGGAAAATCCCACGACAGAGGAGCCTGGCGCGTCACAAAGAGTTGGACATGACTTAGCAATTGAGCAGGAGCACATGCAGAAGAGAAAAAGTGCTTCAGATTTTGAATTTTGATCTTTTGTCAGGCTGCTAATATGCAGTATGATGCTCAGATAATGCTGGGCAGCAGCATTCACTGTATCTCCCAGTTAGCCGTGCGATCATAAGGGTAAATAACTAATATGCTTCTAACCATTCTATACCTAGATAACCATTCTATCGTTTACTTTCAGTATAGCATTCAATACATTATGAGATAGTCAATACTTTATTATAAAGTAAGCTTTATGTTTGATGATTTTGCTCAACTGTAGGCTAACATAAGCATTCTGAGCATATTAAAGGCAGGCTCTTTAGTAAGTTGTGTATTAAATGCATTTTCAACTTTTAAGATATTTTCAAATTACAATGAGTTTAATCAGGACATAACCCCATGATAAGTCTAGAAAGATCTGTCTTTTGAAATACTGAGAATTGGCTGCTCTGGGAAAGCCATTAACTAATGAATGTATAGAGATCCAGTCCCACAGACTATTCATTTGACTAAGTTGTTAATGATTGCTAGTATGGCTCCTTGGTCCATCCCATCTAACCCTTGAATAGCCTTTCAGCATTCCTCATAATTGGTCATTAGACGCCTTCTTAAAACCTTCCAGATATAGAAAACACATTTACCTTCTCAGGCTGCCTGTTGTATCATTAGAAATTTCTTCCTAGTGCTAACCCTAATTTGTCGTAAGTAAACATAAATGTTGAGGTTTTTGTTCAA
Source organism: Muntiacus reevesi (assembly GCF_963930625.1). Classification (NCBI taxonomy): domain Eukaryota; kingdom Metazoa; phylum Chordata; class Mammalia; order Artiodactyla; family Cervidae; genus Muntiacus; species Muntiacus reevesi. Next base: position 95,262,151 of record NC_089252.1, read on the forward strand.
ACCCATTTGCAGACCAAAGTTTAACTTTCCTTATAGGTAGAATACACCCACAATGATCTTTGCAAAATTCTCCCAGAGCTTTGGCCATGCAGCATTGTGTGTTTTCTTTGTATATGTGATTCAACTTGCCTGTGCTGAATACAGTTACTTTCATAGTAATTAGCAATTTCCATAAGTTCTTTCTATCCTTATTTGAGAAATAATATTTTAAAAGTATCTTAATAGTTGGAAAATGTGACTAATACTATTTCTAAAGCTACATTTCCTATAATTTTCAGTATTTGCCTATGGGAGAATAAAACTCCCACTCAGCTAAATTATTGAATTAAAACACGAATTTTTCCATGAAATTCAGTTGTCTAAAGTCCTCCCCATCACACAGTCCATGCAGATTTGGTAGAGATCCTATTGTCTAGGATATTTTTTAAAAGCTATATATTTTAAAGGGCGAATTTATGCTCATTCATAAAATACCATTTGCCTTCATACAAAAAGCAAACAAAGTCATAGAATGAGTTTTGAAATGGGAAGAGACCTGTGTCAAGGGCGGCGCTGTGGGAGGGAGGCCAGGTCATGGACTTTGGGTCAGGAAGGCCTGCCTGGTCTCTGTGTCTCACTTAGCTGGCATGGGAACTTGCCAGGTTAGTTAACATCCTAAACCCAGTTCAAGCAAAGGTTCAGAAACAAGGGTGTCACTACCTACTACCCAGGACGGCTGTGTACAGTCAGTGACACATCTTGGCAGGTGACATGGTGCCTTGTATGCTAGACCAGCTCAGGGGTCAGCAAACATTTTCTGTAAAAGGCCAGATAGTGAATATCTTAGATTTGGGGAGCGTCAGCTGTCTGTCCCTACTATACAACTTTGTGATTTAGTGAGAAACATACGTTGATAATATGTAACATGTGGGTGTAGCTATATCCCAACAGAACTTTTATTTATAGACATGGAAATTTGAATTTCATATACTTTTTATGTGATCCAAAATATTCATTTTATTTATTTCTAAATTATTTTAGAGTGTTAAAAACTATTCTTAGCTCACTAACCATATGAAAACAGACAGTAGGCTGGATTTGGCCTGTGGACTGTAGTTACAGACACTTGGGATAGCTTAACATTTACTGTGTGGGTGGCCATGTTCAAGTGCTTCAGCTCTATTAACTGAAAAACCCTCACTCAGCCCCATGAAGTAGATATTAGCATCATCTCCTTTTTATGGATAGGGAAACTAAAGCTTAGAGAGATTCAGTGATTTGCCTAAGATTGCACCATTGTTAAGAAACAGGACTGGGTTTCAAACCTTCTGTTTCCAGGATCCGTATATAACCTTCAGCAATATTGCCTCATACATGAAGTGTTTTCTATGTGTGCTTTATTTTTTTAAATATCAGTTATAAAAAGAAATTTAAAAATGCTCTTTTGGTACTGGTCAGATCGCAAGCAAAGGTGGACAGTGTTACTATGTGAAACAGGAAGCCACCTGCAAATGTTAACGGTTTGCTGCTCTTGTTCAATTTCAAGAGTCAGAAAAGACTTTTTGTATAAGAGAACTGGAAGAGAAAAATCAACTGTAAAATAAATTATTTTCAAAAGGGAAGAAATATGAGTTACTTTCAGACAACAGGTAAATGACCTGATGGATCCCACTATAGTTAGTTGGAACATTAAAAAAAAAAAAAATTCCACGAAGTTTGTTTCAGTTTGAGAAAAAAATTGAAGGGGATCTTCCTTATAAATGGAAAAACAAATTTTACAGCTCTGTGAGCCTGCTCTGTTATTCATGTGTCATCAGTGATATTTTATGCATGAGACTAGGTTGCTTTGGTACTGAGAGAAGAACTTGGTATCCAGGAAACCAAGACTGTATCTCTACATGGTACCAAAAAAGAAAAAGACAGGACTCAGGGCTGTAGCTCCTGGGTAATGAAACAGAAAGAGCACAGAGGGAGAATCTGGGAAGCTTGAATTTCAGTCTGGTCTCTGCTCTTTTGTTAGCTGTGTTACCTTGGGCAAAGTCCTTAACTTCTCTGAACTCTTGGTATAAAAGTACCTCACCTGGCTTTCCCTTGCACATGATACGCGTGCGTATGGGCTAGTCAAGCCCACAAGGCAGATGTAAACCACGTGGCTTAATGGGGAAACAGTCATACATAGATGTTGCTGGATTATGTGCTGTTTTGCATCCCTAGATACAACCTTCATGATAAATGACAATGAATACTTACCATACTTCTTATTGAACTCTTCACTTATAACAAGCCTTTCAGGTGAACTGTATCATCTGTGTTTACTTGGGCAGAACGAAGCTCACAGAGGCCAGGTAGCTCACACAAAGTTACCCAGCTTGTGACTGCAAAGTCCACACTCTTACCTCCCTCTGCACAGTAGAGGGAACATGTTTATAAGAGCATCATACACAGGAAGCCCTTGCTGAGACTCAGGCACTCAGCAATACCAGTGAGACCTGACTCACCCGTACATCATAGCTCGGATGCAGTACTCAAAACAAACTGGATCAGATTGGGTTGGGTTGTGCTGAAATATGACGTCATAGTTGCTAACATTTTTAGGCATCTGCTGTGCGCACTCATTTTAGAGAAGAGGAAAACTGAATCTGTGGGAGGCTGGAACGTTGTCTCTAGTCTCAGAGTGAGGCTGGGGCCACGACGAGAAACCAGATTCACTCTGGAGCCTTACCAGCTCTGCTAGACTGCCCTTTTTTTTTTTTTTTTTGGATAGAGTTCCCATTTCCCAAGTCCTAGTTTAACAAAAGAAAACAAAGGGGAAAAAAAAAAAAAAAAACACTTCTTGTTGTCTGAATTACTCTGAAAGATTTACTCTAGAGACAAAAGGTAGAAATCTTTCAGTTTGAGAGGTACCTTCGAATAGCTACAGTATCCAGGCTGCTCTAGCTGTGGGTGGGTGAGTCTGATTTCCTCTGATTCTGTGATCTTCCCGTTTCTGTGATGCACTTGGCAAGCTGTTGACCGTTGGGAGATGGGTTATATAATTTACTCTCTGGGTCACATCTGGAAAATCCATGAGCGGGGTTGCATGCTGAGATTAAATTGTTCTGTGGTGCTTTGCAAGGCATCCTCCATACTCTTGTCACACACAAGTTAATGAAACCAGTACACTCTCTCCTGCTTCTCCTATTAAGTTTAGTCAAAATATGAGCACATCCTATTCCATCTTATTTGTAAAACAAAACAAAAAACAATAGTCATGCAGGGAGAGAGAGAGAAAGAGAGAAGAGGGAAAGAAATAAATGGAAATGAAATGGGGCAAATTTTAGGATGGTCACCCATGAGAATACCATGGTACAGAGGTAGACAGGAACATTCCAAGTACTCATTTGTACCTTTTCTTCTTCTGTATCATTAAAGGAGTGTGGATGTTCAGGGCATGGAGGACAGAACATGACCTGATAGACCCCAGGTTTTATATTTCAAATTTTAAGTTAGATGCTCTCTCATTTTATCCTCAAAACTGCCTTACCTTATCAGAATGGTACTTTCCCATTCTGCACACGGAAGGGTTGAGGCTTGCAGACATTCAGTGACTTGCCCAGGCTTATACACTTACTGATGTTGAAGGCAGAGTACAAAACCAGACCCCCAGAGCCCTTGTCCTGAGCACTTCACATTTGCCTCCCTCCAAGACAGGAAGCCACATTATAGCATACAACATTATAATACATTAGAGAAATATAGTATAATACAGCCTGTGTGTTCTTTACCTTTCATCAGGCCCAAAAATGGTGGCAAGTATTGTGTAGGGCGCAGAATGAAATTTAAGTCCTGCAACACAGAGCCGTGTCCCAAGCAGAAGCGAGACTTCCGAGACGAACAGTGTGCTCACTTTGACGGAAAGCATTTCAACATCAACGGTCTGCATCCGAATGTGCGCTGGGTCCCAAAATACAGTGGAAGTAAGTTCATCTGGGGAGGTGCCCACAGCTGCAGGCTGGTACAGGGTCCAGGCACGAAAGTCACGTCGTATGGTGTTTCTCCTGTCTAGTTTTGATGAAGGACCGCTGCAAGCTGTTCTGCAGGGTGGCAGGGAGCACAGCCTACTATCAGCTCCGTGACAGAGTGATAGATGGAACACCGTGTGGCCAGGACACCAATGACATCTGTGTCCAAGGCCTGTGCCGGGTGAGTCCCAGATGGCGCGCTCTTCACTATGTTGTCCTGCTGCCAAGCTGTGATGTGTAGCTTCCTCGATACAATAGCAGCTGCTTGTGTCTGTGCATTATCTCCAGGGCAGTGGTTCCTAAAGTTGGGTCCTCAGACCAGCTTGAGCACCATCTGATTCTCTTTTTTTCTTTGTTTTATTTTATTTGATTTTTTAAATTGCAGTGTAATTGATTTACAGTGTTATACGAGTTTCAGGTGTACAGTGCAGCGATTCAGTTATATTTATCTCTGTGTGTATGTATATATATCCTTCCTTCTCTCTTATTGGTTGTTACAAAACATTGAGTGTAGTTCCTTGTGCTTGGGCTATATAGTAGGTCCTTATTGATTATGTATTTTATATACAGTACTGTATATCTGTTAATCCCAAACTCCTAATTTATCCCTCCCAGCACTACGTGATTCTGATGCATGCCAAAGTTTGAGAACCACACTCTTCTGTGGGGGCCTGCAAGAAACTTCCCTGTGAGGAAATTATAATCCACACTATACACAACTTCTATACCTTAAACATTGTGCATAAGGTTAAACCCCAAAGCTTCCTGACAGCAAGGTTTAGAAATTGAATAACACCTCTGGCAGATAGTAAAGCATCAAAGCACTGATTTCTTGAAAAAAATAGTTTGGCACTATTTTCCTGTTCTCATTAGTCAGAAATCATTTCTTACACAGCCAGGCTCTAGGATGATGCATTTGTTCCTTGCAAGTGGTCCAGGGCACATTGAAGCTCCTCATTGGTAGGATTTGATGAAAGAGTGTGAGCTTCACCCAACTCCTGACCACAGCTATAGTGAGGATTTCCTTGTCACTTCATGCTAGAGCAAAACATGGAGTTTCTCCTCAGAGACTGGTTCATTCGAAGGAGCAAAATAGATGAGAATGTGAACTCTGTCCTCCTGGTCTTCTGGTGGTTGCCACTGACGTTTTCAGACTCTAGCCTGCTCTGCTGCATTGCGTTAAGGTAGGAAGACAGTGAAGAGGCCACTTAGAACCTGAGGCCTCAACCTGGCAGCCTGCAGTCATGCTTTAGTCCTCCATTCATAGCCAGTGTTTAAACATAGGGGATTTCACATGAAATCAAATTTTCAAGATCTTGGAAAATTGAGAAATGTCAACACTAGCCTCCTGGTTCTGCATGGCAGCAGTATCCTGGATTAGACAGCAACTGCTACCTTAAGATGGGGTGTGAGCTGTTTAATGGGATAGCCCTCAGCCACTCCTTAATTTTTTTTTACCATTCCTGAGCTGTTTTTCTCATTTACTTTACTTACTTGTAGGCCAGTGCTTCTCAAACTTTAATTTCTAAATGAAGCACCAAAAGTCTTATTTACATGCCAGGAAATATACTCTGACTCAGTGAATCTGGGTGGGGCCTCAGATTCTGCATCCCCAACATCATTTGGGATGCCCATGGCTGCTGGTCCAAGGACCACATTTTTCCCATAGCAAGGATAAAGACTATTTGAGTTCACCACGCTTAAAAGTTTACAAAGACTTTAATTTCTTGTCATTTTGAATGCCCCTTTTTCAAAGAAACATTCAAAGAAACACATTACCAAAGAATTTATAACCTCTCTAATACTTACCATGTATTTCAACTGTTTTCTTTTTAAAAGCAAGCTGGATGCGATCATGTTTTAAACTCAAAAGCCCGGAGAGATAAATGTGGGGTTTGTGGTGGAGATAATTCTTCGTGCAAAACAGTGGCAGGAACATTTAACACAGTACATTATGGTAAGAATTTGTTCCTTAGAACTGTGAGAAGAAAAATAGTCAAACTGTTAACATTATTTAACCACATGTAATATATAAAAGTATTTGTGTAAAACATAAAATCAGTCTTGTTAAGGTATATTACCCATTTGGCTATAAGACACCTAACAGTGAGAATTCTGATATATTCTTTTGTCACCACCCTTTACACCATGCTTAGAGAAAATGAACCAGTCTGTGGAATGCTCAATTTCTGCTCAATTCTTTTCAGGTTACAACGTTGTGGTACTAATTCCAGCTGGTGCTACCAATATCGATGTGCGGCAGCACAGTTTTTCAGGGAAATCAGAGGATGATAACTACTTAGGTGAGATGGGTGCCCCTGCCTTTTGTAGGAATTCTGGTTCCTTTTCCCTATAGCATGTAGAGAGCTTTCAGATTTAATGTATTTTCATAAAAGACATTGATTTTGAAACTCATTATTTTATTTCTCCTTCATACATTATACCCTCAGTATGTTGATTTAAGAGTCATGTAGTTACACTAGTCAATATCAAGGAATTGACTCTGGATCTTAGAAAATAGAAATGCTCCAAATCAAATTTTGAAAGCACTAGCCTTGTAAGTTTAGCATAAAATCATTGCTATCTTTGAGTCATTAAAAAAGAAATCTGTCATTTGAGTAACTGACATGCCAGTGTTTTCATAAAGTTGTTACTTAACTTAACCAATAGCATACCACAGGTGGATTTATTCAATATTTCATTATGCCTGATCATTCCAAAAAGTTGTATACTGGCAATATTTTTCTTAGGTCATTACTAACATGGCCCATCTTGCTATTCTGTAGGTTCTCCATCCTTCTCTCACCATGGACAGGATCATGATTAATTCAAATTTATTCCTGTTTTCTAACTACAACTCACCAGGAACTCTGTGTTCATTTTTTTTTTTTTTTTTCAGTTGGTGGCTCATCCCAGTTCCACTTCAATTTATTGTTTTGTAAACTTCCATAAATGATTAGGAAATTCACCCAATCATTTTTAATTTAAAAAAAGGACATGGGGACTGGGATAATGACAGAAAAGGATTGAGCTAGTCACTTAGCACAACCAGATTCTTCTTAGCTATGAAAAACAGCAGGAGTTGCACTTAGATCTAGAAGAAATCAGGGCAGTCTTGCTGGGCTGCCAGTTTTTAAAAGAAATGAATGGACTTTCTTATAATGCCCAGGCAGGGACTCTACTTATCCATCTTGAATACATCCTCTATAGAGGCTCTACAACAAATTCCTCTGTTGTAGCATTTTCTGCAGTGTCTCATTATTCATTCAGTCAGCCACTTATTTAATATGTGCCAGGCTCTGTTCTAGGCATGATAAACAAACTGAACAAAAACATTAACAAATAAAAATCTCTTTCCTTAGAATTTACTTTTTAGTGGGAAGAGATAGATGATAAACAATAACTTAAGAGATAAGCAAACTATATTCTGTTAGAAGGCCATATGTAAAATTAGAAAATAGAGGAAATCGGGATACTGAGGGTGGAGCAGGAACAGTAGAATTGAAAATACTTGAATTGTAGCAAGCAATAACAGATATCTGGGGAAGAGCATTCTAGGCAGAGGGAATAACCAGTGTGAAACCCTTAAAAGAGTAATGTGTCTGGTTTGTTCCAAAGATAGAGGGAGGCCAGTGTGGCTGGAGCTGTGTAAGCACAGAGGAGAGTCCTAGATGAATTTAAACACATATCAGGACTAAATCAGAGAAGGCCATATAACTGTTGAAAGAACTTGAATTGTAAGAGACAAGGGTAGCTACTGGATATTTTGAACCACGGGCTAGCATGATATAGTCGTATTTATGTTTTTGAAAGAGTACCCTACTTGTTGCATTCAGAATGGGGGGGGGGGTGGTCAGGGGGAAGGGTACACAGGGTAGAAACAGAAAGACTGGTTAGGAAGTTATTGAAATATTCTAGTGGGTGGATTGAATATGGTATGTGAGAGAAAGAGAAGGCTCAAGGGTGACTCCACAGTTTTGACCTGAGCAGCTGAAAGAATGGAGTCATTATCAACTCAGCTGAGACTTGTTTCTTATATATTTATGTGACCACTGGTGTTTTAGGATCAGAAGCTGTGATTTTGTATCTTTAGCTCAGTATCTAAAGCCTTTACATAATATGAACTGAGTACATAATGGCTGAGTTATTGAATAAGCATCGTTCACACCATCTGTACTGAGTACCTACCATTAATGGGGATGGAATTATGATGGAAATATATAGAATCTTCCTTCTTTTATTTGTTTATAGTTTATTTCTTTCTTTATTTTTGGCTGTGCTGGGTCTTTGTTGCTGTAAGGACTCGTCTGTAGTTGCTGCGAGTGGGGGCTGCTAGTTTGGGTGAATAGGCTTCTTATCGCAGTGGCTTCTTCTTGCTGCAGAACAAGGCTCAGGCACAGGGGCTTCGGCTGCTGTGGCACCTGGTCAGTAGTTGTGCCTCCTGGGCTGTGGAGCACAGGCTCTATAGTTGTGGCTCACAGGTTTAGTTGCTCTGCAGCTTATGGGATCTTCCCGAATCAGGGATCAAACCCATGTCTCCTGCACTGGCAGGGAGATTCTTTACCACTGAGCCAGCAGGGAAGCCCTCCTTCTTTTAACCATGCATGCTAAGTTGTTTTAGTCATGTCCAACTCTGTGCAACCCTATGGACTGTAGTCAAAACAGGTTCCCCTGTCTATGGGATTCTCCAGGCAAGAATACTGGAGTGGGTTGCCATTTCCTCCTCCACTTCTTTTAGGAAAGACTATTAAATCTTTCTTGGAATCAGTTCTCAGTGGTCACATCACCTTTTCCATACCCTAAACACTCAAAGGAGTGGTGCCTTTTAAAACAGTTAACAAAGTTCTTGGGGATCCTTTTCAAATTATTTTTGGGGAATCCCACATTTTTCCTTCAGTCACCGTACAGAATGGGTCAGGCATTTTTCTTCTTGGACTGGGTTATAAATTAGAGCCTGTGACTGCTGTGGTCTTACTACTTCCTAATTAAATCCAGCAGCATTGCATGCAGCCCCGTTTATTGGTTAATTTCCTGAGAGCCAAATGCCATGTTGAGCCATTCCTTTCTTCTCCTCAAAAAGGAAAAGGATTCTCCAGTGTTCTTCTCCTTCTGGGGAAAAATATCCTTTCAAGCAGTGGCCTTAGTTCAATTCATCAACCAGGTTGGGCACCTAAATTAGGGAGGACCTTCTGATATCCTTTTATGTCTCACTAGAGGTTTCTTAATCTCCTTGTAAAGAATGAAAGCAAAATTAAAGAAGGTTTGTCATCTGGGACGGGCAGTTTGAAGTAGTCATGGCTCTTTAATGGAATATTATGGGAAAGTTACCTGTTGGTCAAAGAACGTCTCTTTGGAAGCAAATGAAAAGTGCAAGCAAAGATGGCACGTCACAGTTCACCAAGTGTGAAGGTTAAGACCTCAGAGCCTTTGAACCTTACTGTGGTTTCTTAACAAGTTAGGAAGAGTATGATGTTGTTACCAAATCTGGCGTGTGTAAATGTTTATTCTCGGTTTGAAGGAAGGCACAGCAAATGCTCTAAGAAGATTTTAAAGCCCCCAATTGAGTCTTGCTGGAGTCCAGCCCCAGCTGTTTCGTTGCTAAGCAATCATCATCCTTATCCCTCATATTTTTCTTTAAGGTCAGTCAAGCCATACTCTTTTTGCATGTGTTGGTGAAGAAGCAATTTCCAGGAGAGAGGGCCTTTGTAGCCGCCCAGCTCTGATGGGTGAAATGGGGGGGAAACCAACCCAGGAAATTAGCTCCCTAATCGCATTAGTGGGAGGTTGGGCAGTAGATGGTTGTTTTCAGGAAACTATTTGTTTCACAAGGTACCGAAGCAGAAAGCCTCCGTGTCAAAGGTCGTCCTTTCAACATAGACCCCTCCCTCCAGTTGGGTTAAAGCCAAGTTGCACCCAGTGCTGTCATCTTCGTATTTCTTTAGGAGAAAAAAGGAGTCATTTCCATGGTGTTTATTTGTCTCCAGGATACTAACCTTTGATGAATGGTGTCAGCGGGAAGACAGGAATCGATTCAGTTCAAGATAAAGCAGGAACTCCATTTCACTTGATGACTCCTATCTCCTTTCCTACTCACCATTTTCTGGGATAAAGAGCATGCAGTGAAGGGTGAAATGCCCCCAAGTCAGCACAGGCATGCGAAGAAGCCTGGAGATGTTGGAAAGGGTCCCCAGAATTAACCTAGGGTAGATGATTGCCCTTTGAATACAGACAGAACTGGATTATCGCTTAATTTACAGAACTGGCCTTGTGACATCTCATTTCCCCCTTTTCACCGAAGCATCAGCTAGGTAGCTAGCCTTCGGCTCCACTTGAAAGCACGGGGTGATTTTGCTGGCAGCACATCCTGCTACTGCCATGCAAGTGCCCGCATCCGGAGGCAGCCTCAGGAGGCCTGAGGTGCCCCAGAAACAGCCTCATCTCTAACCAGTGACCCGTTGGAACTCCTGCATCTTGCATGACTGGTGGGTCTCATGCTGCAGGAGCTGCAGGGAGACGAGGTTGTCAGAGGTTTATACTGACAGGAAAACAGTTATTTGGCTGAAAGCTCTCTGTTCTTCTTATCACAAATGTCAGGTTCAATCTGTCACTTGTTCTTTCAGCATCATTGATTGAGCACCTACTATGGGCTGGGATCTTTCTTAGGCTTTTACAAAGCGCCTTTTGACTTTACTTAAAGAGGCTCATGCAATCTAGCAAAATCAACAACTTAATTTTTTTAAGAAAATCTATAACTAAACATATTTGCTTTCAATTTGCACATAAGGTAAAGAATGCCTGAAATCATTCACTGATTTCATGGACATTTGTTGGCCTTCTTCTTGAAAAAAACTGGTGGTTGACAGGCTCTGGAGATAGATTTCCATGATTAGAAGTCACCTGGCCTCAGAAAATATTTTAATAATATTTAAGTCATGCTTTTCTTATCTATAAATTAAGCATCTGTAAAAGTGTGATGAGAAGACAGTGCATTTGAAGGCATTTTGATCTGCCAGCTACCAAATCCTATATGCATTATCTTGTTCAATATTTACAACAATTCTATAAGAAAGCTGGGCTTCCCTGTTGGCTCAGACAGGAAAGAATCTGCCTGCAATGCAGGAAACCCGGGTTCGATCCCTGGGTCGGGAAGATCCCCTGGAGAAGGAAATGGCTACCCATTCCAGTATTCTTGCCTGGAGAATTCCATGGACAAAGGGGCCTGGTAGGCTACAGTCCGTGGGGTTGCAAAGATTCCAACAGGACTGAGTGACTAACACTTTCATTTTCACTTTATAAGAAAGCCGTTATCCAGGGGAAGAAACTGAGGCTTAGAGAGGTTGAGAAACTTCCCCGAGGTCACACAAGCAAAGTGGGACGAATTAAAACCCTAATGAGTCTGATTTCAGATACCTTTAACCACTTCAGTTTATTGCCTCCACATAGAAAAATGTATAGCTGACCTGGGGATGAAGATGACTGGAAGTCAGGGTTTATCGGTGGGAGTCAATGGTGAGGTTGGAAGAATAGGTCAAGATAAGAGAGTGATGCTAAGGAGTTTGAACAACATTCTATTGTTAGTAGGGACGATCAAATGATTTTGAATCAAAAAGAAACCAAGTTCTTGGATTGCCTTTTTAAAAAGATTATGTTTTTAAAGACTTTGTTTCCTGTGTCACCACTGTCTTCCCAACCATTTCGAGTGAAGGCATCTTACTGTTCCCTCAGGGCCAAGAAAAGGCTTATAAGGGTAGAAATTCTGGTAGGTGAAGCACTGCTTTAGGGACCAAATTTGATGCAGTTCATTCTTGAGCCTGCGAAGAACAGTCTTTGCATCCGTATAGTGCCCAGTTGGGTGAACTCTGTGAGGTTCCCATGTCTACAAAAACAAGCGCCCTGCTGCCACTGAGGCACAGTGTCTATTCAGAGCTACATCACAGCCTTCATTCATTTCCACATAAGAGTTTGATATCTAATTTCCCTAAATCCTCTCAACCTCTTCTGCATATGCATTGCTTCTGGTCTGCATGGTGAAAAACAGGTTAGGATGTGGCAGGTACCTGGGATAACTTGGCTTCTTCCCATCCCAGAACCAAGACAGATGTCACTTAAGATGCTGAGACATGATGCTGAAAAGAAATCCTGTTCTCCATAGTTTCTTGAATGACTAGTACCAGATGATTAACATTGGTGTCTGGGAAGAAACCTATTTGCCAACTCTGAGTGAAGTTTCCACTTTCCTTTTATTCACCTAAATATTTACATGGCCTGTGTGTTTTAAGGGTTCCCTCCCTGCTGAGATATGCTAATTGTGTACAGCTTACAAAAGAGAAGGGGCCTCATTCTAATATTTTGTCCAGAGCTCAGATGTTTTGTAGTTCTGCTTTCTTGAGTACTTGTTACATGTCAGGCTCAAAACATGGAATACTTCATTATTCAAAGAGCAGTTGTACTGGAAAAAAAAAGTGGTAATTAAAAATTTTTATAGTAACTGAAAGTGAAAGTTGGTTTCACAGTCGTCTCCAACTCTTTGCAATCCCATGGACTGGAGCCCACCAGGATCCTCTGTCCTTGGGATTCTCCAGGCACGACTACTGGAGTGGGTTGCCATTTCCTTCTCCAGGGGGTCTTTCTGACCCTGGGATCAACCCAGGTCTCCTACACTGCAGGAAGATTCTTTACCAACTGAGCTAATAACTACTAGGGAGAAAATATGATTGGGATATTATTTGATTTTTGTCATGATATAATTGGGATTTTGTCTTGAGAAATTAATCAAAAAGTATGAAAATAAATTTTATTTTTTCTTATGTTCAACAAAACTATATTTTGATTTTCATCATGCTCAGGTTTTTATTTTATTTTATTTTCATTTATTTTTATTAGTTGGTGGCTAATTACTTTACAACATTGTAGTGGTTTTTGCCATACATTGACATGAATCAGTCATGATTTACATGTGTTCCCCATCCTGAACCCCCCTCCCACCTCCCTCTCCATCCCATCCCTCTGGGTCATCCCAGTGTACCAGCCCCGAGCACTTGTCTCATGCATCCAACCTGGACTGGCAATCTGTTTCACACTTGATAATATACAAGTTTTGATGCTGTTCTCTCAGATCATCCCACCCTCGCCTTCTCCCATAGAGTCCAAAAGTCTGTTCTATACGTCTGTGTCTCTTTTTCTGTCTTGCATATAGGGTTATTGCTACCATCTTTCTAAATTCCATTCATATGCGTTAGTATACTGATTGGTCTTTATCTTTCTGGCTTACTTCACTGTGTATAATAGGCTCCAGTTTCATCCACCTCACTAGAACTGATTCAAATGAATTCTTTTTAATGGCTGAGTAATGTTCCATTGTGTATATGTACCACAGCTTCCTTATCCATTCGTCTGCTGATGGGCATCTAAGTTGCTTCCTCGGCCTGGCTGTTATAAACAGTGCTACGATGAATATTGGGGTGCACGTGTCTCTTTCAGTTCTGCTTTCCTCGGTGTGTATACCCAGGAGTGGGATTGCTGGGTCATATGGCAGTTCTATTTCCAGTTTTAAGGAATCTCCACACTGTTCTCCATAGTGGCTGTACTAGTTTGCATTCCCACCAACAGTGTAAGAGGGTCCCCTTTTCTCCACACCCTCTCCAGCATTTATTGCTTGTAGACTTTTGGATAGTAGCCATCCTGACTGGTGTGTAATGGAACCTCATTGTGGTTTTGATTTGCATTTCTCTGATAATGAGTGATGCTGAGCATCTTTTCATGTGTTTGTTAGCCATCTGTATGTCTTCTTTGGAGAAATGTCTGTTTAGATCTTTGGCCCATTTTTTGATTGGGTCGTTTATTTTTCTGGAATTGATGCTCAGGTTTTTAGAATGGAGAATATGTCAATGGATAAATATTTTTGCCTAAGTTTTTTAGTCAAGTTATATGGCAGCAGAGTGGTACATTCTTTGTTTAAAGTTTGAGCTCAACAGTAAAATCTGAAAAGGAGTTATTTTTTAAAAAGCTTCCTGTGATTTTTTTTATTTACTTTCCCAACAATCTCTCTTGACATTTGGAGAACTAAATTATTCCTTCTGAAGCAGCTGTCATCTCATCTTCTTTGTCCATTTTCTTTCCTTTTCTTAAATGTCTGACTGGTCTAACTCTGTCATGTTCTAAGTTGGCCAGTGTTTTGACACTTGACACAAACTGTTCTCTAACATTACTTTTTCAGCTTCACTGATTATTTCATCTTTTGCAGTATTTGCAGTAGATTCATTCATTCTCCCTCCCCCCCAAAAAAACCCTATTTTTTGAGCATCTACCATGTGTTCTTTCAGAAGCTGAGATAATAACTGTGAACAAAACAGTCCAAAAATCCTTGCTTGCATTCTTTTTCTGGGAGAGTAGAGAGAGTGTAAACAAAGTGCTATGGAGAAAAATTAAGCTAGGAATTGGATAAAAAGTTTGGATGGAAGGGATTTGAAGGTTTAAAAAGAATGATCCAGGTAGGCTTTACCATACAACAAATTATCTCATGATCTAGTGACTTAGAATAACAAGTGTAAACAGTATACAAATTTCTGTGTGTCAGCAACCTGGGAGCAGCATAGCTGGGTGTTTCTGGCTTGAGGTCTCTCCTGAAGTGGCTGTGAAGACTTCAGTTAGGGTTGTGATTCTATCTGAAAGCTTAACTGGGGCCAGCAGGTGCACTTACTGGATGCTTCACTTAATTGCTCTTGGCAGAAGGCTTTGGTTCCTTGCTGCCTTTTGCAGAAGTCTTCTCTGTGGAGCTGCTTGAGTATCTTAGCAACTCAGCAGCTGGCTTCTCCCAAAGCCAGAGATTCAAGGAAGAGCAATGATCTAATGCCTTAGACCTAGCCTTGGACATCACAGTGTCCTAGTGATTATATAGTCAGTACAACTCAGTGTGGGAGGAGACAGCACAAGGTGTGGATATAGACAGCAAGGATCATTGGGGCCATATTAGAGGCTGACTACCTCAATGGGTCTTGCCAAAGAAGTGTTATTTGAGCATCATAGTGGTTATGGATTTTTAATTTCAACATCTGTCAAAACAGGACTAACAAAGATTCAATAGGTTCAACTATTGAATGAAATAGAAAGAGTTATTTGGGTAGTAACCAATTTTATAAATGTTCATTTCATTAGTAATATATTTTTAAATAATATGCTTTCCTTTTTTAAATTGAGGTAATTTTGGAAAAATAGTTTGGGTTCTCAAGATCATGGCTGAAATTCTGGAACAGGAACTATGAGGTCTCTGTATTTATGTGTTCATATGCGTCTATATGTGTGTTATAGATGTGTGATATTGCCTAAAGTTAATTCATAAAAGAGCTCTATTTAATTGACTTAAAGGAAATTAAATACTCATAAATACTCAAAAAGACAAAATAATCAGGCCAGAATAAATTTCAGGCTCATATTATCTGAAAAATGTTCAGGACAAAATTGATATCTGGTAGTGAAAGTGGTTCAAGCTTTTTGGTGTGAGAAAACTAAGATCATGGCATATGGTCTCATCACTTCATGGCAAATAGATGGGGAAACAGTGGCTAACTTTATTTTTCTGGGCTCCAAAATCACTGCGGATGGTGATTGCAGCCATGAAATTAAAAGACGCTTGCTCCTTGGAAGGAAAGTTATGACCAACCTAGATAGCATATTAAAAAGCAGAGACATTACTTTGCCAACAAAGGTCCATCTAGTCAAGGCTATGGTTTTTCCAGTGGTCATGTATGGATGTGAGAGTTGGACTATAAAGAAAGCTGAACGCCAAAGGATTGATGCTTTTGAACTGTGGTGTTAGAGAAGACTCTCGAGAGTCTCTTGGACTGCAGGGAGATCCAACCAGTCCATCCTAAAGGAGATCAGTCCTGGGTGTTCATTGGAAGGGCTGATGTTGAAGCTGAAACTCCAGTACTTTGGCCACCTGATGCAAAGGACTGACTCATTTGAAAAGACCCTGATGCTGGGAAAGATTGAGGGCAGGAGGAGAAGGGGACGACAGAGGATGAGATGGTTGGATGGCATCACCGACTCAGTGGACATGGATTTGGGTGGACTCCGGGAGTTGCTGATGGACAGGGAGGCCTGGCGTGCTGTGATTTTTGGGGTCTCAAAGAGTCGCACACGACTGAGCGACTGAACTGAACTTGAAGTATAGGCAAAGGATTTTCTAAGATTGGATTAAATTTAGTTGGGTAAATGGATTTTGTTAGGAATGGGCTAAGACAAGGCTGGATTTGATTTATCTCTGCAAAGTATTCTTGAAATGCTACTTTTGACAAACAGATTGAGATGAGTTTCTTCACCTGTAAGTGATTTGTATTTGCTTTTGAGATCTTGCCTGATAGTTAAGTTGGTAAAGAATCTGTTTGCAGTGCAGGAGACCCCAGTTCGATTCTTGGGTCGGGAAAATCTGCTGGATAAGAGATAGGCTACCCACTCCAATATTCTTGGGCTTCCCTTGTGGCTCAGCTGGTAAAGAATCCACCTGCAATGTGGGAGACCTGGATTCAGTCCCTGGGTTGGGAAGATCCCCTGGAGAAGAGAAAGGTTACTCACTCCAGTATTCTGACCTGGAGAATTCCATGAACTACAGTCCATGGGGTCGCAAAGAGTCGGACACGACTGAGCGACTTTCACAATGTTGGCTTCTAACATTATGTAAGTTTCACATGTACAACATTATATTTCTACTTGTGTGTATACTACAGCATACTCACTCCAGAAAACTTAGTTTCCACCCATCACCATCCAGTTGATCCCCTTACTCTTTTTGCCCTACCCCTGCCCACTCCCACCACTTCTCCTCTGGTAACCACATTCATTAGTGCCATCTGTAACCCTGTAACTGCAGGGCTTGTATCACAAACCCCAGTCTAATTAGCACTCTTGTATTATATCTCAGCTAATTTTCAAAGGCACCATGAAGGGTGGGTGTCTTTATCTCCACTTTAGAGATAAATATATCAAGACCAAGAGTAGGAAAGTGAAGTCCCAAGGCCATATACTTGGGAAGTGGCAAAGCTCAGATTTGAGTCTGTGTGTGTCTGACTGAAAAATCCACATTCTTCACACTCTATCTGCCTATCAGTGTGTTCTTTCATTTTGCAAACAGAAAAATGGCAGCAAATCAATAATTTCTTTTTTCTCACCACCAGCTTTATCAAGCAGTAAAGGTGAATTCTTGCTCAATGGAGACTTTGTCGTCACGATGTCCAAAAGGGAAATCCGTATTGGGAATGCTGTGATAGAATACAGTGGGTCCGACAATGTTGTGGAAAGAATCAACTCCACAGGTCGCATTGAACAAGAACTTCTGCTTCAGGTAAAAACTTGGCCATGAGCCCATGCCCCTTTTCTTGTTCCTTGAATTGCCATGCACACATCCATCCTCTCCATTTTCTCTGCGCATTCCAGGTGTTGTCGGTGGGAAAGTTATACAACCCCGATGTGCGCTATTCTTTCAATATTCCAATTGAAGACAAACCCCAACAGTTTTACTGGAACAGTCATGGACCCTGGCAAGCATGCAGCAAACCCTGCCAAGGTATCTACTTTTAGGTTGAGTTTGGGGGATTTGTTGTGTTTTTTGATTCTTTATTTCTGTCTTTTTTGTGGAGGCAGCCAAATGCATGTAATCCATATTTTTCTATCTGCATCCATTTTCTAATCTTTCTCTACCTCTATATGGTCACTTTGGGCTGGCAAGTTGAGCTGTTTAAGGTATTTAGGACATGTTTGGTTTCCTCATCATGTGTGAAGCCAAGCAAAATCAGCTTTGCCAAATTGACTTTCCAGAGACATAAATTTAGTAGTCATATTATATGCTATTTATCTGGTTTCCTTTTGTCTAATTTATGAGTTGGCAAATTACAGCCAGTGGGTCAAATTCAACTCACTTCCTGCTTTTATAAAGTTTTATTGGAACACAATTTTTTACACCTGTAAGTGGCTGCTTATGTCCTATAACAAGAGTTTAGTAGTTGCAATGGAGATCATATGGCCCTCAAACACAAATATGTTGACTATCTAACGCTTTACAGAAAACGTTTGCCAGTCTCTAGTATAAATAATTGATGGAATAGGCTACTTTGTCTGAAAAATATTTTTTCCTCCTTGCTTAGGGGAGCGGAAACGAAAACCTGTTTGCACCAGGGAATCTGATCAGCTTACAGTTTCTGATCAAAGATGTGATCGACTGCCTCAGCCGGCACCCATTACTGAACCTTGTGGCACAGATTGTGACCTGAGGTGAGGCCAGTGTTTGCTCATGGTCTTTCTTATGAGTTGTGAAGGTTTTGCAAGGAGCAGGTGGGATATTAGTCTTTAGGCCTCTTCTTTGTGTTTCAGTGAAATAAGCTTTAGTCAATTTTCCATCCCTCTGAAACTGATTATCTAAGCATATGCCTGCAGATTTCTTGTTCTTCTTCTAAGAATTAAAAAAATAGCTAATACAGTATGGCAGCTGCCCAAGAAAGTTCTCATTGGACCCTCACAACTTGCTTCATAGGTATTATTATGGCTGAGTTACACTGAATGCAAAAGTTTGTGTTTTTTGTTGTTTTTTTTGAAAATTTTTTTTTTTCCTGTTTGAATGACTACAGAACAGGAGACCTCATCCATCAAAGTACTTTTAATAGTTAGTATCCACCCAGAATGTTTATCACCAGTATAAGAAGTTTTATATACATGAAAGTTGCAGTGCACTAAGGTACTCATGGAAAGAACTAGAGGAAAATTTATATACAGATGGCAACCCACTCCAGTATTCTTGCCTAGTAAATCCCACGGACAGAGGAGTGTGGTAGGCTACAGTCCATGGGGTCACAGAGAGTCGGACACAACTGAGCGACTTAACTTTTCACTTTCATGCAGACAGTTCAATATTTAAGAAAAGTATGAAATTGGAGGCAGCAAACGGTGAGTGAGTAGAGAATTACAAAGCTTTTCCATTTTCCTGCAATTGACCATATCATGTTTGAATGTTCACCAGCCTGGGGGTTGCATTGTATAGTCTACATGTCAGTTAAATGCAGGTAGAATAAGCTGGTGCTTGTCCTCCTTTCACAGAAGAAATTACCAGCAGGGAATAGTTTGGGAAATTGTTAAGGTCTCATCATTCATAAATAGCAAAATGAACACAGAGATATTTTTCAGGTTCTGTGTCACCATGCCAAATCCTATCAAGTGGTATTGTCAGCTCCTAGGGCTGGAGTAAAGATATTAAGTACCCTCAAGGCTCTGAGAGAAGAGAGGAGTGCTGTGATTAGCTAGTTATGTCTGGCAGTATTACTGTTTAGGCAGTATTAATTTGTTTTGAGTTATGTCCATATAAACCCATTGCTTCAGTCAGTGGAGTTAAATTAGTTAAATTAGACTTAAAGTCTTTTCAAAAAATAATTAGCTAATTGCTGAACTGCATTAATCACTAAAACAGGGAAAAAACATTGAGTTGGTAAATAGATTGCTTGATTTAGCCTCATTAAATTGGGAAAGATGATATAAGATTAGCCTTATTTCAAATTATCATTGAAAATAATAATAATTAACTAGTATTAATTAGTACTGTAAATATCATTCATCAGTAGAGTCAACCATTTACTAAGAACCATATTTAAACATTATGTTTTGATTCCTGGGTTGGGAGGATCCCCTTGAGGGGAAAATGGCAACCCACTCCAGTATTCTTGCCTGGAAAATTCCATGGACCGTGGAGCCTGGTTGGCTACAGTCCATGGGGTCACAAAGATTCAGACACAACTGAAGTGACTGAGAAAGCACGAATTATCCTAATATTTATATATTAATTGTTATATAATCTTAATTAACATCCTACTTATTTATCTATCCTATAAAATTAATACATTAATTCCTCAAACAGCACAGTGGTGAAGTAGTATTATTATCTCCACTTCAGAAATAAGGAAAACAGAGTCTGAGAGAGGTATATCAAAGGTGCTATTCTAAATTCCCCATTTGGAGAAAGTCACCTTTTTTTTTTTAATACTAGCTTAAAAAACTAAAAACCTAAACTCTACTGATACCAAAGGAGGAAACTAGCTCGGGGAACAGGCTTGGATGATGATGGCACCTCTGGCTGATTAAAGAAGAGGAAGTGAAGGAACTTTAGCTTGCTTTTTGGTACAAGTATCTGTGGTAGAAGTGACACACCTTGAGGGTAATAATTTAGAAATAAAAAGGAAAAATGGTAAGTTTACTGCTAGTTTTCACAGCCTTATAACTAGACAGGTACATGCTCACGTCTTAAATTAAGTAGATCATGTTTGTTTTTTGGCTGCACTACAAGGCTTTTGGGATCTTAGCTCCTCAACCAAGAATTGAACCCAGGCCCTTAGCAGTGAGAGCAAAGTACTAACCAGTGAACCATCTGGGAATTCCCTTGAAGATCATGTTCATTTGTTAGCATTCAAATGCATATCTTGCTGGTGTTTACAGATTGTTGGAAGAATAAAGTTATTCACTGAAAAACATGCAAACGCAGAAACAAAGTTCAAATAAGCATTACTGTCTTCTCTCTGTCAACCTGAAAATTGCTATTAATTGTGATTTATACTAATTATTGCCAACCATCTGTGTGCAAAATGGAAAAATAGTAGAGAGGATTGCACTGGTTGCTCAAACTGTTAGTTTTCCCGAAAACCTTTTTATGTGTCTTTTTATGGAACACTAGTTCAGCAAGATGATCCAGAGCAAACCAGTATGTGAGAAGAATTACTGTCTCCTCCACTATGTGAAGATTTGTAGCTTGGATTAACAATTTGAGGGCCTTGAGAAGTTCTGCAATAGAAGAACCTACTTATATCAGTAGTTCCCCAAGTTATTTAATGCCACAATACCCCACACACCCACAGAGAAATACAATTTTTTTCTGTTCCCATTTCTTAACAAATACTTTGCCTTTCTGCAATAAATTGTCACCTGACATGAATGAATGAATTCAAAACACTGAGGGTGAGATGACTTTCCAGGTGAGAATAAATGAAGTGAGTAATAGCATTTTGAGACCTTTCCTAAGGCAGTACTGTGACCTTTCCACAGACCACATTCTCTGCCCGATATCTGGGGACTGTGGACATCAGGGAAACTCTAGCACACTGTTCCAGCCCAAGCTGCTGGTGTGCTTTCTTGTGGGGAGGGGAGGAGGATTCCTGTCTCCCTTTTCCAGGATGGAAAATAACCTTTCCACAAGGAAGTGATGATGAAGGCAAAGAGAAGGTAACCAGGAATCAAAGGGCAGATGGAAGTTCCAGATGCCTCTGTTGAATTGGTCCACGTTTCTTGGCTCACTTCCTTAGGGAAGTGAGAGTTTGCCCAGATTAAACTTTGACAGGATGAGATAAAGCACTGTTGTACAATCCCCATATAACATTTTCCGGTTAGAACAAATCCGCCAAATACTATGTCACTCTCACAGAACATCTCAGTAGCCCACTTTATATGCCAAATGTAGAAGTGGGTCAACTCTGACCTACTTTTGAGCGTTTGTGAGAAATTCCGAGATAAGTGTGTGTCCAGTGCTCCTCTTTTCTTCCTGAGTATAGATGGGAGAACTCTTAGGGCTTTAGTATTCAACAAACCACCGAGTTTCTGAGCTGGAGAAAACTAATGATCAAGAGTGAAATCATCCTTTTGGGATTGCTAAATTTGATCAACATAACATGTCTCAAGCTCATTTATTTAGACTGTTCTATTCATTTCAAGTAATTTTTTTTTCTTTTCTCCACCATTACTGTAGTGTTAAAAGAGCCACTTGATTTATCAGTACATACTGAGCACCTCCTGTGTGCCAAGAAGGGCTTATTATATGTGCTAGGGATACAAAGTTTACAAAAGTTTGTAGACTCAAATCTAATTTTAAAAGTGAATGATTGTGGGGCTGGAAAGGATAGATAGGTGGAGCACAGAGGATTTTTAGGTCCACGTGATACTATAATGGTGGACATGTTTCACTATACATATGTCCAACCCATGGAATATATAGCATCAGGAGTGAACTCTAAGGAAAACTGTAGACTTCGGTGATAATGATGTGTCAACAACGGTCCATCAGTGTGACAAATGTTACACTCTGCTGGGGGTATGTTGATAATCAGGAGGCTGTGCATGTGTGGGGGCAGGGGTGTGGGGAGATCTCTGTACCTTCCTCTTAGTTTTGTCATGGAACCTAAAACTGTTCTAAAAACATTAGTCTTTAAAAAATACTGTAATTGAGTTATATATATGGTCCATACAATCTTTATTCACCAGGTAAAGTTTATGATACTTGAAATTCAGTTATAGTTCCAATTAAGTATTTAATTAATTGTAATCCATTCCTTTGTTAATTCATAGAATGTCCATTGAGCATTTTCCAGCACGTGGCCACCTAGAAGTTTGTGAGGGAATGTTTCCAACAGTCGTTTGTTCTCTGTTAAAAAGCAGCCTACATGACTAACAAAATGCTGGGTTGCATGAGTCTTTTAAATATAAAATTGTTTTTTTTTCCCCCTGTTGAATTCCATTTTTTTTTCTTTTTAGTTGCTTGAATTTCACATTGACTTTATTGGGGGAGAATCTTCACAAAGATAGAATCTCTGACTGTCATTCTGTGACTTTCATGTATGTTGGCAGTGATGAAAAATACATGGAAATGTTGGTTTCAAATTGCATTTCAGTAACTGACTGTGGTTTGGGGTTTATGGTATTTAAGGAAAAAAACAGAATTCAGCTCTTCTACCAATTGAGTCTAGATAAGACATATATATTTAACAGTAATATTGGTTTCTCCTCCATGGTTTGTGCATAGGTGGCACGTGGCCAGCAGGGGTGAATGTAGCGCCCAGTGTGGTTTAGGTTACCGCACATTAGACATCTACTGTGCCAAGTACAGCAGGCTCGATGGGAAGACTGAGAAGGTTGATGACGGCTTTTGCAGTAGTCACCCCAAACCAAGCAACCAGGAAAAATGCTCAGGAGAGTGTAACACCGGAGGCTGGCGCTATTCAGCTTGGACTGAAGTAAGTTGGTTCTCATTCAGAGAGTCTTCTTGGATGTTAAATCTGATTAGTTGATGATGGCTCCTTACAGAGCTGCGTTGAGGAAGGAAATGTCATTAAGAGTACCATGATCGACTTATAATGCCTACCTTCATTAAAACTACAGAAAAGAGTAATACAATTGATGTATAATGTCTGGTGTGGGCATAGCATATGGAAAATTGGAAGTGGTGGAACAACTTAGCCTAACACTTTCTTCATATCCCACAGGCCACTTCTGATTTTGTTGTCCTGTGCCAATTTGCTAATATTGGCTTTGTTATGAACCTGGTAAATAAATTGATACCATAAACATATACCCCTAAAAAGAACAAGTAGAACTGACGGCTTTGTTGGTTGGTTGTTTCCTTAGAATTGGAAGAGACAAGATAGCCTAGCCAGTATCCTGAGCATGCTTGGTGAGAAACTTAGCCACACTTCGGCTTAATTTTTTTTCCTTTCAGTGTTCTAAAAGCTGTGATGGTGGAACCCAGAGGAGAAGGGCTATTTGTGTCAACACCCGTAATGATGTACTGGATGACAGCAAATGCACTCATCAAGAGAAAGTCACCATTCAGAAGTGCAGTGAGGTATCCTGTCCAGAGTGGAAATCAGGAGACTGGTCAGAGGTGAGATGGGAAGGCTGTTAATTCCCCAACAGGTCATCTCTGATGCTCACTTCTGAGCCTCTCCAGGTCAGTCCAAAGTTAAACCAGCTGCACCTCTCTCCCACTTCCCATTGAAGAAACAACTCTTCTTCCACCCACCCTGTGATTGTCTTAACTGGATATGACTGGTCCATGGGTGATCTCAGAGTCGCAGTGGGTTTAGCTGGATCACCCACCATAATAGCTTCTATTGGGGATCTTTGAAGTTCCAGTCCCTGACCTTCTCTCCTCTTTCAGACCTGGCTAAGTTGCTGTAAAGGAAATCAGAGCTTTATTAATTATAAAGCTGCACTGGTTTAGATTTGAAGTTTAAAAAAAATGAGGTTCCCTGATTGCTTATCTTTGAAATGAGAGAATTGAACCCTAGCAAGTGACCTATTTGATTATCCATCCAGTTGCTAGTGGAAAACTTGGGGGAAAAAAGAGAAAGGACCAGGCTGAGTGTTCCAGGTTTATGCTTTGTTTGTCTCTTATTTGATCATATCAAATTGTTTAGCAAGATAGTCCCGGGACAACAAGAGAAAGAAGATGAAGGCTCTTTCTCAATTTTATAGACAGTGCTAATATTTCCCAGTAAGATTGTCTCTGAGCAGGTCCCCCCTTCCCCGCCACCTCAAATGCACCTTCCTTCAGAGGAACACATGGCAGGGGAACAGAAATTGTCTTATTCTTTGGGCCAAGTCAGGAATTTGGGGGGAAAGAGATTTCTACAGCTTCGGTATCCATTTCCTTATCTCATTCAGGTAAGTGCAATAGTAACTGTTTACTTTGAACATTAAATAAAATCTCAGTCTTAAAACAATACTGTTAATGTCTCTAAATGGCAGAAAAGTAGCAGTACATGTGATTAACAGTGTCTGACTCCTGGACAGATTAACAGGAAAGCTAGTGCTTGTGTTTATCATAAAAGCAGCCTTAGCTTCAATCTCGATCCCATATTTGGTTTAAAAAAAAAAAAGATGAAAGAAGGCATTGGATTTAAGTTCTACCTAGATAGCTAATACTAGATGAAGTATCATAGCAAGTTACGTAACAAATCTTTCCAAAAATACATAATGAAATAGAGGTGGGAAATATCAAAATATGTATTCAGTATGATCCCAACGTTCCATAGCTTAAAAGAGGAAGAAAAGAGCAATATTTTAATAACAGTATCCCTAGGTAGATAGTGAGACTTGGGGCTTGTTATAATTTTCTCTTTTATGTTTTTCTGTATTTTTCAAGTTGTCTACAATGAATGTAGATAACAATGATTATTATATTTAAGACTCCTTAAATGAACAGGAACTAAGCACTTCACTTGGGTTTTTCTCATTTAGTTTTCACAATTACTGGCCATTAGCACTATTGTATTCCCATTGTACAGCCAAGAAAACTGAAGTACTGGAAGATCACTTAACTTACTATCCATAGTCAATTGTATTAGGTTAAAACCCAAGTTAATCTGACTCGTAAATTCCCTACCCTTAACTCGTATGCTACCAAGCCATGGATGCTATTTTTCAGGATTTCAGAGCACGATGCTGTGTGAAGTTTATGCTGTGCTTGAAACTGGCCCAGAGCCTGGCTAAAGACAGAATGAATGAATGAGTGACAGAGCAAAAAGCATAAGTCTTAATATGTTTACAGATTGCGACGAGAGAGAGAGCTTTGCTCTGGGAAAAGAGCATACCTGGCTGTGCTAATCAGTGACTAATCCGCAAAAACCAGAGTGCGTTGTTCAGAAGCGACCCTGACCAGCTGTGCCTTTCCTTACAGTGCTTGGTCACCTGCGGAAAAGGGCATAAGCACCGCCAGGTCTGGTGTCAGTTTGGCGAAGAGCGATTAAATGATAGGATCTGTGACCCTGAGACCAAACCGACCTCCATGCAGACCTGTCAGCAGCCAGAATGTGCGTCCTGGCAGGCGGGTCCCTGGGGACAGGTATTTTGAATGATAAAGTTCTTAACTACATTCTTTCCTTCTTATCTGGAGCAGGCCTGCAGAGGGACATTCCAGTAGCAGGGACTTCACCTCTGTAGCATGTGGCATGCGCAGTACCTCTGTGGCACCAAGCGCTGGAAACTCTGTAACTGGTCTGCCACACTTCTGAGGGTTGTTGTTCCCCTCCTGGAGCTGATCATTCCCTTTCCAGGCCCATGTGTGGGCGTTCACCCTTGGGTTAAAACTGTAGCTTGAGCACACGCACATTTGAACAAATTCACAACAGATCTCCTTGTGCCTGGCTGGTGCTATCTACTAGCATGTGGCTGTGGGTTGGTAACAGAATGTGATCCAGCGCCAGTGTCTTTGGCAGGAGGGTCTGGGCTGGGATTTGAAAGGGATGTTTTAGCTCCCAGTGTCATGATTCCTAAGCTCACCTCTTAAAAATAAGTCAGGCTTTTCAAACAAAATTAATTAGATCAAAGTTTGCAGGCATCCTGTCTCTTTGAAAGAATCTCTTCCAAGTCCCTATTGTTGGTTTCACAGTCACTTGAACTATTCTGAAAGGAGAGAGTGAGAATCTCCCTTGGGCTTCCATTTAAGAGGCCCTGACTCTTAGAATTAAGTCTTTCCTAATATAGAAACAAAAGCGTTCTGGGTACTATTTAAGTAGCACTCCAAGTTCCCTAGAGAAGCAAAGCAGCTGTTTGCTGTCACTTACGTAATCTCTCTAAGACTGCCTCTCCCTCCACCCAGTCCAACCACAGTCACCGCCTCTTCAGCCCCCGGCTTATGTCTTCATTTCCAGCATGCGTGCAGTGAATGAGAGCAGCTTTATTACTGCATCTTTACAGTTTCTACCATTCACATTGGGACTCTTCTGAATGTGCCCTGTTAACACAGCATCCGTGGTGGTCAGAATGGTTGATCATGTTTGATCACCCTTAGTAAATGGGTGGAGTCTGCCTACACTCCATATCTTGCCTCCTTTTTGCCTACATCTGCATATCTCTTGTGAATAGTAACAGGTGGAGAGTGCAGCTCAGGGCCACTGTTAAGATTTGAAGATAACATCTTTTAGAACTAACTGGCCTTTTTTTTTTTCCATGTCTATATGTCATATATGTGACATATGTCTATATGTCAATCCTAGCCAGAGATTTGTCCTTCCTTTAACTAAACATGCAGTTCACGGCAACCAACTATTGTTGTTTTTCCCTTAATATTATTGAAGGATAGTTCATGTTTATAAGAGAAGTTTTGCAAAAAGCAATTTAGCAAAAAGGCGATAGCCATACTCCTAACTCTGTATTTCAGAGTTAATACATTTATGATTTTCTTATGTTTTAAAAACTAGTATTAGAATTGTACTTATTTTGTTGATTGAAGTAAAACTCATTTAACAAAATTAGCCATTTTGAAGTGAACAAATCAGTGACATTTAGTACATTCAGAATGTTGTGCAACTTCTACCTCTGTCTAGTTCTAAAACATTATATCATGCTAAAGTACTCATCAAGCTGTTATTCCCCATTTCTCCTTCAACCCTGTAGCCAGCATTCTGCTTTCTAGCTCCATGAGTTTACTTATTCTAAGTATTTCATACAAATGAAATCATACAATACATGATTGTTTGTGTCGCCAGCTTCTTTCACATAGCATGTTTTTGAGGTTCATCATGCTGTAGCACACATCTATACCTCATCCTTTTTTATGTCTGCATAATATTCCGTGTGTGCATATACCATAATTTATCCATTTATCCCTCTAAGGACATTTGGCTTGTTTGCACTTTTTTTGCTGTTGTGAATAGTGCTTAGTGAAAAAAAGTGAAGTCACTTCGTCGTGTCCAACTCTCTGTGACCCCATGAACACCAGGCTCCTCCGTCCATGGGATTTTCTAGGCAAGAGTACTGGAGTTGGTTGCCATTTCCTTCTCCAGGGGATCTTCCCAACCCAGGGATCGAACTCAGGTCTCCCACATTGTAGACAGACGCTTAACCGTCTGAGCCACTAGGGAAGTCTGAATAGTGCTTAATTCTTCTATAAATGTTTGGGAGAATTTACCAGTGAAGCCCTCTGGTCTTAAGACTTTTTTTTATTATGAGATCTTTGATTGCTGTGTCAATATTTTTACTTCTTTTCTGTTTCTTCTTAAGTCAGATTTTGTGATTTGTGTGTTTCTGGATGTGATTTGTGTGTTTCTGGATAGTTTGTATGGGTTTGGAAATTCATGTGTTTCATCTAGATTGGCTAATATGTTGGCATAGAATTGTCCACACTACTTTCACTATCCCTTTTTATTGCTATAGTCAAGAGCAGTACTCTCACTTTCATTTCTGATTTTAATTGTTTGCATCTTCTCTGTTTTACTTTTAATCAGTCTAGGTAAAGGTTTATAAATTTTATTATCTTTTTAAAGAACCCTCTTTTTTTTCCATTTATTTTTATTAGTTGGAGGCTAATTACTTTATTTACAATATTGTAGTGGTTTTTGTCATACATTGACATGAATCAGCCATGGATTTACAAGTATTCCCCATCCCGATCCCCCTCCCACCTCCCTCTCCACCCGATTCCTCTGGGTCTTCTCAGTACACCAGGCCCGAGCACTTGTCTCATGCATCCAGCCTGGGCTGGTGATCTGTTTCACCCTAGATAATATACATGTTTCGATGCTGTTCTCTCGAAACATCCCAACCTCGCCTTCTCCCACAGAGTCCAAAATTCTGAAGAACCCTCTTCTTTAAGAAAACTTGATTCTGCCACTTTCTGCCAGTTTGATAGCTTTTTCAGAGAGGGGAAATGGATCAGGTCTTTACTATCTGCCCTTTCCATGACATCACTCCCTCTACTTACTGTTTTTTAACCAATTTTAAATATAACAGTTACCCTTAGTGGACATATTTCCTTTATGATCTGTTTGCTATGGTGCATTGAATTGACTTTGGTTCTTCCCTATTTAGGTGGTTTCTAATATTTTGTCTTTTATAAATAATATTGTGATGACCATTCTTGTATAGAAATATTGATGCAAACTGTATTTCTTTAGGGAAATTTTTCAGAAGTCAAATAAGAACTTTACAAAGTACCTATTTTAGCCACAGCATTCTGCTAGGTATATGATTGACATGTACTCCCCTCCTTCCAGGGGTTCGCAGTCAAGGAATTAAACTATAGACATCGTTCCTATGGCAGGTAGAGATAATTCCATGTGATGTCTTGATAATTGATCAGTGTAATTTGAACAAAGTAGAATTCCCTGCTCTTAACTAATTTCTTGGGAGTGCCAGTCCTCTGGCCCACTAGGATGGAAATATTTTTTCTCTTGTGAATGTTACGGGTGAAGTTAGGGAAAGAGAACGTTTGCTAGATTGTATATACTTTCTGTTTTATTTCTTCCCCTCAGTGCAGTGTCACTTGTGGACAGGGATACCAGCTAAGAGCAGTGAAATGCATCATTGGGACTTACATGTCAGTGGTGGATGACAATGACTGCAATGCAGCGACTAGACCAACTGACACCCAGGTAAGTTTCCTTTGTCAAAATCAGTTATTGACCTTGGGCACTAAGATGCCAAAACTTCCCAGGAGCTCAGTCAAAACAGAAGTCCTTTCATAGGTAAGTATGTAGGTAGAGGAAACAGTAGGTTAACTAAATTGTTCTGGATTTACTTATGTGTTATATTCTGGATCTAATTTTTTGATGTAGCACTTTTGTCTTCTCTATTTCATTGAATTGTATGTAGATTCTTAATTCTGATTCTTCCTAGGTGGTGAAGATTGACTCTTCGTGCTGGTTTTCTTGAACTCAGATTTTTTTTTTTTTTTAATAATTCCAATGTAGGGTTCAGCAAATGGTATCATATGTTCAGGCTGCATGTGTTGGAGCTGTCTTATTCCAGCTCACAAGTGATGATTGGTAAATTTTCAGAGATTTTGCAAGCTGGTTGTTACATACTGCCATTGTTGAAAATTGAAAATAAAAACATATAATTAAATAGATAATATTAAAAATATGTTGAGAAATATTCAGGACTTATCACTTTCTAATTATCTTCCTATATTTTACTATTTTATTTCTTATTACTGTGGTTTACGTTATATTTGTATGTATTTCCATGGTGAAAATACTATATGATGGTGAACCATTGCACATCCTTTCCCAGTCTGTGTTCATTGATACTAACTTGTTAGGTTGACACTGGCCGTAGTGAGAGTACTTACATCACAGAAACCAGCAAATGCTGTGAGTCAGAGTTTAATTGATTTTCATGTTGATTATTTTGGCTTAAAAAGGTGATGTAGCAAGTGTTAATAATGCAGACTCAACTTTAAACAGTCTTATATCTGCAACTATTATGTTGTGAAGAACACACACAAAAAAATTAAAGAAATATCTTTCTGTTATTTGAAAATTATTGCCTGACTCAGCAAAGAAATTGTTCATGTCATTGGTGAATAGGTGAAGTTCTGACATGCATCTTCATTGTTTCTCCTTCACAGTACTCTTAGTTGTAAGCAAAGTATCAGCTAACATTCATGTCAGAACTACTCTGGTCTAGCAGTGACAGCCATAGTTTGGCACTAGATTCAAGAGCTCAGCAAAAATCAACAAAAATAATCTGTAAAAATTAATTGACCCTATGGAATGTAAAATTTAAAATTTTATATCTATTACTATTTGTAAATTTTATGCTACACATTTATTTATATCAGAAAAAAACTTATAATCAGCATATATATACAGGTATATACACACACACACACATACTTGTATCTATAAACACACCTTGTTTCTCAAGAGATCTAGTTGATAATCATTCACCAGTATACTGTTCAATGTGGACCTCGATTCTGGTATCATTTATATAAAGAGAGTATGTCATGAGAAACGGGTTTTCACATCAGCTTTGCTAATTGCTGAAGATAGGATTGAATCCATGCTATGCCAGAACTCACGCTCTAAGGCCCCATCTGGCAGCTGTACTGCCTTGCTCTGAGACCCTCACTCTGCCACTTTGCAACTTGGGTCGTTGATGGATAAAGAGTCTCAAAAGGAAATGAGTATGGTGCTGTAGTTCATGTTGTCATCACTGATCAGTTAACCAAATACCACATGTGACTTGTGTCATTCTTAGTTTTATTTATTGAAATGCTCCAACCCACTGCATGTTAACTGGGAAGTATTAGCTGTGACATCTGAACAATCAAAGAAATGAGGGCTTAGCAACTCCCTTAGAAATTCACAAAGTATATTTCTAAGTTATTCAGTAATGTTCGTGGACTGACTATAGGGAAGCTTCTGCAGTTGTAGCATGTGAATAAATTCTTCACTGTGTGCCAAGTTCCCTGTGCCTTTCTTTGGACCCAGGCAGAGGAATCGGCAAGGTCTGGAGCCAGATAACAGAATTTCCTGTCCGGTCTGTAAGCTTCCTAAAGTCACTTCAGCCTTGAGCCTCTAGCACTTTGCACTGTGCCCAGGGTTTCCTGGGAATTTAATGGGTATGCGTTTAATCAAAGAACATTTGATAACCACTGATGCTTGGAATAGTAATCAGGTGTGGACGTCCATTTTCCCATTTGTAAATCCGGGAATATTATCTATGCATGGATAACCTCAGTCCATTATAAGAATTTCCTCTGATTGAGGGATGTGATACAAATTCTAGGCTTTGGGATATTGAACACACCTCTTATAGCTAGATTTGACCTTCTTCAGGGCTTCAGGAAGTATCTTCAGGTACACTTGGAAAGGCACATTCATGGTTAGCAAAATCTGACTAGGAAATGAAATGTAGGAACAGAATTTGGCATTCAGAAATTTTTTAAGTAATAATGATTTTAAAAGTGCATATTGCTTTTTCCTAAATTATGTGCCATTTTATAGTATCTTTCTTCACACAAATAGGTAAATAAATATGGTTTTGAAAATCATGAAGAAGGGAGTTCCCTGGTGGTCCAGTGGTTAAGATTTACTGCTTCCACTGCAGGGAGCACAGTTTTGATTCCTGGTTGGGAAACTAAAATTGCAAGTGGCATGAGGCATGGCCAAAAAAAAAGAAAGAAATTTATAAAGTAAATTCTTGCTCTGTATTAAGGAACCCACAAAGGGACTCAGATTGTATCCCATTTTACAGTTGAATTTGTAGTTGAAACTGAGAGATGTCATGTGAAAATGAAAGTGTTAGTCACTCAGTCTTGCCCGACTCTTTGTAACTCCATGGACTGTAACCCACCAGGTTTCTCTGTACATGGAATTTTCCAGGCAAGAATACCCACTCCAGGCAAGAATACCAAGAATGGAGTGGGTTGCCATTCCCTTTTCCAGGGGATCTTCCCGACCCAGGGATTGAATCCAGTTTTCCCGCATTGCAGGCAGATTCTTTACTGTCTGAGCCACTAGGGAAGCCCAAGATGTCATGTGACTTGTTGTGTGACTTGCCCCAAATCACACTGAAGCCTGAGATCTTAGAATTATCAGTCCTTATATTCGTATGTGCTGTGGCTGAAAGGTAACGTTGGCTTTTTCTTCCCATCTTCTAGGACTGTGAATTGCCATCTTGTCACCCTCCCCCAGCTGCCCCAGAAGCAAGGAGAAGCACACACAGTGCACCAAGGACCCAGTGGCGATTTGGGTCCTGGACTCCAGTAAGAAGTAGAATGGAAGAAGTGGAGAGGGTGGAAGGAGAGGCAGATATTCCCTGACACGACTTTAGGAAGTAGGTTTCTATCACGTGAATGACCGTTTCAGATAACCTTTCTGCATTGTTTCACCCCAACACCCAGTGCTCAGCCGCTTGTGGAAAAGGTACCCGGATGAGATATGTCAGCTGTCGGGATGAGGACGGTTCTGTGGCTGATGACAGTGCCTGTGCGACCCTGCCTAGACCAGTGGCAAAGGAGGAATGTTCTGTGACTCCCTGCGGGCAGTGGAAGGCCCTGGACTGGAACCCTGTAAGCAAGTGAATTCTTTGGAATTGGGAGAGGACTGGGGGAGCCGTAAGAAGAATTACTAGTCATGGGTCAAGAAGGTCAATCAGTACGGTTTTAGAATTGGACTTTGGTTTGTGAGTTACTTTTCTCCATCTATGTGCAGCTGGTATGAATCGTAGCCAGATGTGCAAGAAATGCACATTTCTTCAAAATGTGTAAATCAACTTACAGTCTACTTAAGCCCACATCCTGTTGGGCTGATTGAAAAATGCAGTTTTAATTGAGCCAAGCCACATTAGAATGTAGTAGGCTTGTGGAGTGCCCGAGAGGAGTGGCAGGGAGAAGTAGGGGAGTAAAGGGGAGCCTCAGTTTGAATCTGGGTTCCTCCTGCATCCTGTGGTTCCCTGAAGTCCTGTGCCTCTGCTTTCCTGCCAAGAGTAAGAAGTGGGAATCCTCAGCTAACGCTGTGGACCCAGCCGCCTGTGCCCACTGAGAATCACCTGTGGACTTTTATAAAAATAGAAAAAGCCTTTCTCTTCAGGTAGCTGCTGCTTTCTGCCTTGCAAAACGCTTCTGAGTCCAGGAAATCCAAAGATCAGGATAGCTAAAGAGAATGGAGATGAATATCTCAATAAACACCATCAATACATATGTGAAATCTGAAAGAAAATCCAAATCTTTGGATTCAGAGAGAGCTGTGTAAACATCCAGACCTTGACGTTAACTGGCTGCATGACCTTGGACAGTCTGGTGTAAATCCTTGAACTTCAATTTCTTCTTCTCTTAAAAGAGGCTAAAAAGAATAGCTTATAAGGTGGTAAGGATTGTTTGAGAGTCTGTCTGTTAAATGCTTAGAATGAAGAAGGTGCTCAGTAAATGGTAGATAACATCATTCTCATGCCCTGAGCTTCCAAACATACACACACACAGATGTCTATCACATCCATCAGTCTACTCACCAGGTATTTGTAAAACTTGCTAAGAAAGGGCAGTGACTGACAAATAAGAAAGCCCTTGCCTTTATGAAGATCATGGCAGTGGCAATTTCAGTCAGTGAACAAATGATATAAATATATGATACAGCACCAGATACTGATAAGTACTAGAAAAAAGGTCAAGCACAGTGATGGTGGAGAGAAGGAGATGATGTGCTTTTAGAAAAGGTAGTCCGAAAAGTCCCCACATTGCACTAACCAGGGCTTGCATGAAGTGAAGCAGTGAGACACATGAATATCTGTGTTGTGCAACAGAAAGTAGAGTGGCTGCAAAGACCCTGAGATTGGGGTGTTTTGGCCTAGTCAAAAAACATCCATAAGGTCAGTGGGTCTGGAGTTCAGGGTATAGAGAATAAAGAGATGTGTCAAAAAGGTAGCCAGTGACCACATCATGAAGCGCCTACCAGGTCAAGGTAAGGACTTTGGACATGATTCACAGTGAATTGGGTTGTCACTAGATGAATGACATGATGGGAGTTTTGTTAGCAAGGGTCATGGTTTATGATATGCTTGACATATCTGTGGATAACAGACTTGGATTGTGGGTGAAGGCGTCAAGATTACAAACAGGACCCCAGCTGAAAGGCTACTGCAATAGTCCTGGCAGGGGAAGGTGGTGGCCTGGACCAGGGAGGCAATGGCAGAGATTATGGGAAGTAGCTGACTGGGGGTTTATTTTGAATATACACAACAGGCATTCTCCCTGAAATGGCCTTGTGGTGGGAAGAAGAGGGGAGAGACTGGGATGTGAAAAGTGAAAGTGTTAGTCACTCAGTCATGTCTGACTCTTTGTAACCCCATGGACTGTAACCCTCTAGACTCCTCTATTCATGGACTTCTCCAGGCAAGAATGCTGGAGTGGGTGGCCATTCCCTTCCCCAGGTGACCTTCCCAACCCAGGGATGAAAAACGGGCCTCCCACGGTGCAGGCAGATTCTTTACCACCTGAGCCACCAGGGTGTATGCCAGGCTTTTTGGCCTGAGCAGCTGGCTGAATATCCTTTCTCTTTCCCTTTCTGAATATCCAATGTAGTGCTCCGTGACATGTGGGCAAGGTAGGACGACCCGGCAAGTGGTCTGTGTCAACTACAGTGACCACGTGATCGATCAAAGCGAGTGCGACGCAGATTATATCCCAGAAACTGACCAGGACTGTTCCATGTCACCATGCCCTCAGTGGACCCCAGACACAGACCTTTCTCAGAACCCTTTCCTGAATGAGGACTATCACCCCAGGAGCATCAGCCCTAGCCGCACCCATGTGCTCGGAGGAAATCAGTGGAGGACAGGGCCCTGGGGAGCGGTGAGTATTCCCTCAAGTCTTTCCCGAATTTGCCTTCTTCTCTTTCACATGATATAGTGCTCAGAGAGAAGCAGACTAGAAACACCTCTGGAACATTTTTATCTCAGGAGGGATTGATGTGCACTTTTCATTTGTTGGGGTTAATTGTAGTCCCGGAAGAGGTGTCACTTGAGACAACTCTAAGCTACCTTAACCTCTAACCGGGTGGAGGAGGGGGTGTCGCTGCTGGGTGACTTGATCAGGCAGCCTCCTAGAAGGTACTGTGAAGGCCATGATGATTGATCGTGGAGCTGGCGGATGACTTCTCCTTACCTGAAGGAAAATTCAAAGGGCAGAAGAACTTTTCTGAAAGGAAATTTTTAATGAAAGTAATTTTCCTTCTTGCTATTTTCCAGATGAGTGCAGTCTTAAAGTGGCACAATTGCTATGCCATTTGTAGTAGTGGATTAGGAGAGAAACACTCAACTGGGAAAAATCTGTGCTTAGAGGAAAAATACCATAACTGAATGGTTAACTGCAGAGGCTTTGAGAGAAGTTGCCTCTGTTTGATCCAAGGACTTGCACTTTCCAATTTTGAGATCTTCAGCCGGTCCTCCCTCCAATTTGAGCCTGTTTCATCATCTCTAATACAAAGTTAACAATAGTGGTGACTTTGCTGGGTTGCTATAAGAATTAAATCAAGCAATGCAAATACTGTTTCACACTCTCCCTGCCATAGAGTGAAAATTAAATGTTGATGATTATTGTTATCATTGTCTTTATCCTTCAAATTAGGAAGAACTTGACAAATAGTATTTAACATTCAAAGGAAAAATATGCTCTCAAAAGTTCTAGAAATTTTTACTGAATAGTTTTCCAAATAATAATTATATCTGTAATACTGGACATGTCTAAAGGAGCTACAGGAAGGGTAGGGCAGTAGGAGATCCCGGGGGAGGTTTGGGGAGTTTGGTGTTTATTAATCTCTCATGAAGTCTTCTTTTTAATTGTTTATTATTTGTTTCCTTCTAGTACTGCTAACCTTGTGTTTAATTATTTCTGAATTAAAAAGCATTAGAAGGAACCGGTCAGTTTTCTACCATGGTTATGTTTCAATGAATTAGGCTTACTTTCCTGTGAATGTTGATGGCCCCTAAGGGTTTTTATACACTGCATCTCTTGATTGTAAGCAGAACATCTGCCTGGGACCTTCACCACCTCATTCTCCTCCCTTACTTTCCACTTTGAAACTTCTTTTGCCTGGGTTAGAAGAAATTTGGGTTCTACGAAATTAAAGAGTGATCAAGTGAGGTCATCACAGAGTGTTCCATGATTTTTCCAGTTGAAAAAATTCACAGCTTAAACATGTGTATTCTAATGATAAAGTTAGAATTTAAAAAAAATTGAAAGCTATTCTTGTTTAGGACTACATTTGTGGATAATGCATTCCTTTAAGATTGAATGATTCTGCCCTTGGGCAGAGTTCCCAATTAAGGAGGATTAAGTAACCTTTTTGCAGCAATGGGCAATACCATTCTTCTCCTCATTGTGCCTGTTTTTTGTTTGGGGATTTTTTTTTTTTTCTAAGTTAAGTGAGGCTGAAGGTGGATGATGAGATTTTTCAGCTCTTGCTTGACTTGCCTGACTTACTCCCAGGAGTGTGTGGCATGCATATGCATCTCTTCGTGGTTTGGGATGCTTGATTCTTCCTGACTGCAACATCAGGAAAGGCAGCAGAGAATTATGAACACTAGAGAATGGGAATCTAGCATTTTCAGTAGATTCTGGAATCAGAACTTCTTTCTCCAGGATGTGTTTGTGTAAAGCCAAACCTTCTATGCGATTTTCAGTGTTAGCGACTAGGGGTCTCCGGTTGTAAGCGAAAGAAAAGGAACTGGTTCTTTCAAGGGAAAGCAAAACTGTTCAGTTAGCCCCAGTAGAGACTGAGCCCAGAGCATCTTCAGGGATCTCATTGGGGGTTGGTAAATTTTTTCTGCAAAGGGCCAGATAATATTTTCAGCCGTGTGGACCATACAGTCTCTGTTGCAACTAACAGACTCAGCTGTCTTAGCACAAAAGCAGGCATAGACAATATGTAAACAAGTGGACATGGCTGTGTTCCCATAAAGCTTTAGTTATAAATGCAGCTGGCAGGCCGGATTTGGCCCCGAGGCTGTGGTTTGCCAGTTTAGATGGAACAATATCTGTAAGATCATTTCTTTAAGAAGTATCTGTCTTAATGAACCCTTTTCACTCTGAACTACCCTTGGGTTGCTCTGCTCAGGATTCTAATTCCCAGGAAAGTCTGATTGGCTCAGCCAGTTCCACTTACTCCTTGATCAGGAAAGTGTAGAACTTCTTAAAAGATAGTCCTACTGGGTCTTCCCTGGTAGTCCAGAGATTGAGACTCCACACTTCCACTGCAGGGGCACAGGTTTGATCCCTGGTCAGCGAACTAAGGTCCTTCATACGGCATGGCATGGCCCCAAAAAAATACAGTCCCACTAAGGTGAGGTCCATTGATGGATTTCTTAAAGGGAAATCCAGCCTGCCAGATATCAATGGGAAATATACAGCAGATTAAAACAAACAAACAAACAGATGTCCATCATCTCTTGCTTCCCTAATGGCCATTCTCTCTTGTTTTGTAGAGTGTGGATGATAGATACAGGGTTTGTTCAAAGGAATGTTTACCTAGGAAAATATGTTGTCTAAAGAGGATAGGAAAAGTGTTAACAAAAGTAGTCCAGAGTGAAATTCTGCAACATGGGAATGGAATGAAGAATCCTTATTAATTAAAAAAAAAAAAAATGTGGCAAAATTGGACCTGGAGAGAGATCATGTACAGTATTTCACCTGTATATGGGAGTGTAAAGACTCTGACCCTGGGTTTAGAATGGTGCAGTGCGAGTTCTAGACTGTGCTGTGCAAGTTAATTGACCCCCAGCTGACCTCTGTCTCTGGTCAGAGTCTCTGTAGGAAGCATTGGACTGGTCACTAGGCAGCCAGTGCATTAAGTTGACCGTGGCTCTGTTGTCCCTCCTTGCTCCACTCTGCCATATTGAAGGGAGGATAGCCTGTGGTTTATGAAACTGTTCCTTCCAGAAACTCTAATCATGTGACCAGTACTGTGGAAGCTACTAGGGATACAAGTATAATATTGAAGTTCTCTAAGGAGACTTATCATTTTGTTGGGGACAATAACATAGGTGAAATAATAAACAGATGAATCAAGATTTTATTATCAAAGGAAAAATCCAAGGGCCAAAATATATATTCCAAATCTCTTTATACTATTGAAGGTCCTTCCTAAGATATCAAATTCTTGGCCCCAAACAAAGCCTATTAAAATAATAGTTCTCTGTGTTTCTTACATACTAAGCTGTTTAAAAGTAGAAAACAAGTATTTTTAAGTTTAGAATAAGTATAACAGAACCCTCAGAGAAGAGAGGTGGGATTTTTTTAAATCAAAATTTCCTAAATAATTGCTCAGACAGAATTAATAAATCTATTTTCCTGCTCTGCATTTAAAAAATTAAGCTCAGTATATTTGAATATCATTCATAATTTGACCAACATTGGCAGGGAAATTGAACTAAAGTCCAGTACAATAAGTAAAAAACTTTTTCGCATCTTTATATAAAAGGTGACCAGCAAGGAGCAGTATTTGCAGTTATTTTTAAATAACACTAGTTTGAGCTGGAGTTTGATAGCACATATCAACCATTGGAACCTGGAACTCAAAAACAATGTTGCAAATACAGTTTGAGACTTGATAAGTCCTGAGAATTGCACTGCTTAGAGGACTTGATGATTTTTTTTTACAGGTAAACAGATTTTACAAGTTAAGGGTCAGAGTGAAGGAGACTAGCAAACACATCAGGTTTCAAAAGATAAGGAAAAAATGGAAAGGAAAAAAAAACACTCAAGATGCAGATAAATAAGAGAGCTATGAGAAGCTTGTGTGGGAAACAAGCTGAAGGCTGACCATGATTCTGTGGTAACCATGAGGACATGGCTGGGCTCATGCACCTGAAGAGAAGTGTGTCCGTATGGAATTCAAGTTCACAGGGAATAAGAATAAAGAAGAAAAACAAATCTCGCTACATTACCTACGAAAGTAGAGGCTTTGTGAAGGGAGAGAAGGGATTGTTAGCTGAAAGGAAATGATATGTAAGTGCATTCCATGATGTTTTCCTTGGATAATTGAAGGAGTTAGTATAGAAGCTTAATTTCAACAACTGGCAATCCCTCAAGCAAGTGATTTGACCCCTGTGTTGAAAGGGAGGTTAAATGTTGGTTCTAAATAAGTGCTAGCAGTTTTGAAAAGAAAAAGGATTTCCCAGTAGACTGTGGTGTCAGTCAGTATGTCTGCACCTCTCCTAGTTGCAGAGGATGAATCGAATTGCTCTGGAAATCACAAGACCTGATCACTCATTAGACAGTTCCTAAACACCTACTGAGACCTAACATGCACAAGGGGGAAGTGGTATTTCTGTCCTGCAAATATTGCTAAGACCTGAACACTAAGCAGCTCCATGGAAGGGTCCGCTCAGGATTACATTCTGTCCATTGTGGACGACTTGAGAGTGGTTTCTGCCACATTTGTCTCTGACCCTTCAGCCAGCTGCTTTCTGTGTCCTCGAGGCGGAGCCTGAGGTGGGGATTAACCTGTTGACTGATGTCTGCTGTGTTCAGTGTTCCAGTACCTGTGCTGGTGGGTCCCAGCGGCGTGTTGTTGTGTGTCAGGATGAGAATGGATACACTGCCAACGACTGTGTGGAGAGAATCAAACCTGATGAGCACAGAGCCTGCGAATCTGGCCCTTGCCCTCAGTGGGCTTATGGCAGCTGGGGAGAGGTGAGCGCAAACTCCACTTATACATCCTTTGGGAAAAAACAAATACCAAACAGTGCTGTTGTTCACAGTTTATTTGAAGGAAGAAGAACTGGCTCTAGTTAAAACTTCTTGACTTCAGATTAACTAGGAGATCCATCTTAATTCTGGACTATTTTAAAAGTGCATTTATTACCAAATAGAGATGGCTTGACTACATCAGAGAGATGAGTTAGGAAAGAATACAGATAATGCTAGTTTAAAATGTTAACCTCTGCTGATTAAAACATGGGTGCTTTTAAAGTGACTGGAAATGTGTGTTAAATTAATTAATGGAAGTTTTGCCATCTTCATAATTTGGGGGTGTTTGTGGTGCACCCTTGTTCTCATGGCATTGTGTCTCCCAGTATTTCAAATTCATAATGAACCAGCTGTTGTTCATCAGGGATTAGGAGCTGTTATTCTTATCAGAGGTGATGCATTGTAATCATAGAAGTGAATAATTAGCTGTGTAGTCTCAAATAATCAAATTCTTCAGCTCTTAACCTTTTAAGAATTGCTTGCTATGAAAATAGAGACACAGGTGTAGAGAACGAATGAATGGATACCAAGGGGGAGTGGGGAGGAAGAATTGGGAGATTGGGATTAACGTGTATACACTACTGTGTATAAAATGGATAGCTAATGAGAACCTACCGTGGAGCACAGGGAACTCTACTCAGTGCTCTGTGGTGACCTGAATAGGAAGGAAATCCAAAAAAGAGGGGATATATGTAAACATATAACTGATTCATTCCACTGTATAACAGAAACTAACACAAAAGCTACTGCTTTTGTACTACTAATTGTAAAACAACTCCATGCCAATAAAAATTAATAAAAAAAGGATTGTCAACTATGATTGATGAAAGCCCGTGGAGTATTTGGAGCAGACAAAACTGGGCCCCTGTCCCAGTGACTCTTACGAGCTTTGTGTCTTTGACAAATAATATAACTTTGCCAAATATCTGTATTCTCATCTGTACATGAGAATAATACTGGCACCCACTTCATAACATTCATGTTTATTATATGAGATTAGTTAGTTAAATCGCTCAGTTGTTTCCGACTCTTTGCGACCCCGTGGACTCTGGCCCACCAGGCTCCTCTGTCCATGGGATAAGAGATAGTGCACATCAAAACCTAGCCCATAGCCTTCAATCATAGTTAACTGCTATTATAATAATGATAATCAGTGTTATTACTGCTAATAATAATTATCATTAGTATTACTATATTATTGAATAAGGTTTTAAGCCACTATCATGTGTAGGACTTAGATGTTTATTGTTTTGTATTTAATTAAAAGAGAATATATATTTCTACTCTCGAATCTACAGGGAGAGCACATACTTAGAGTTTGTTGAGTTGTTCTGTCTTGACTATAAAATTTATAAAATAAAACACAAGGATTAACATCATGGAGGCCCCCTATGCCCACCAAGAGGGGAACAGAGACACATGAGATGGAGGGGCATGTTAGTCTACACCCCTTTGCTAATCGAAATCCCGTATCCAAATTTCATGCTTTCATTCACGTAACCTAGTAGTCATAGGTGCTCATAACAGAGTTTTGTTAACTTCTGTTGATAGTACGTCATTCTGGAGGGCTTTGCTGAAAGACCGGAAAGGGAAGTCAGGTTTGGAGACACATATATTTTGGGTTTCCTGAAACTCCTCGTAAAGCTCTGTCCCATGGGGCCTGTGCGTAAGCTTCTGTAATTGGATTGAAGCCAGGAGAGTACACGCATTTGCTGGGATGCTGACTGTCAGCACAGACCAGATCATTCCAAATTCCATGGGAGATCTGGCCTTGACACAGCAGGGGAACAGTGTTCCTGGATATAAGCTCCACGGTACTGTCCAAGAAATACAACTTGTTCCTGTCTCAGAAGCGTGGGTCCAGCCAACAGTCAGAACCATATCCAGCATTCCCACCACACTGTTGACTCATCCTAGGGGAATGCCATCATTATCCTCAGATTCAAAGATAGCATAAAATATTTGGATGTCAGAAAGGTCTACGGAGACTGGAGTGACAGAATAGCCAAAAGGTTGGTGACAACTTCCTAGAGGTTGCCAGAAAAGAAACCAGCTCAGTCATTATATCCTTTATTTGGTACTAAGTGGTTTTTAGATTTTTATCTGTTTCTTTGATTTTGGGGCTTTGAATACCTGAAAGAAAAGGCTGTAATCTTATCCTGGACACCTGCTGCTGAATTGACCTTTATCAAGTTATGCTCTCTTAAGCTCAGTTGCCCTATATAGTTAACACTCTCCTCTTGATGAGATAACATATATATAAGCATTTAGTACAGATGAAGAGCAAATGCTTAATAAACAATAGCTACCATGAAAGGGGGCTTCCCTTGTGGCTCAGATGATAAAGAATCTGCCCGCAATGCAAGAAACCCAGGTTCAAACCCTGGGTTGGGAAGATCCTCTGGAGAAGGGAGTGGATACCTACTCCAGTATTCTTGCCTGGGAAATCCCATGGACTGAAGAGCCTGGCAGGCTACAGTCCATTGGGTCACAAAGAGTCAGACACAGCTGAGCGACTCACACACACAAACACATCATAAAAGGACAGGACTCCAGTCTGCTGTACATATTGCTTTTGGTAATTCAGCTTCATTCTGCCTATAGGTTTATCTTGCCTGGTGCCATAATCTATCTTGGCTAAAACATTTTTCTCATGGGGAAAGAAAATTTGCCACTGGCTGTTCAGACAGAATAACTGCAATCTTCCTTTCCCTTCTTCCAGTGTACCAAGCTGTGTGGTGGAGGCTTGAGAACAAGGCTGGTGGTCTGTCAGAGGCCCAGCGGGGAACGATTTCCGGATCTGAGCTGTGAAATTCTTGACAAGCCTCCAGATCGAGAGCAATGTAACACACACGCTTGTCCTCAAGATGCTGCCTGGAGTGCTGGCCCTTGGAGTTCGGTACGGCCCTAACTATTCATGTTTGCTAACTAAAACTAACACTCCAATTCCAAGGTGCTCTGGGTCACTCCTTTGAGACAGATTGTCCTCCTCACAAGGGCATCCCTGGAACTGTACTATACACAGTCTGTTCTTTTCTTCATATTGACATGCAACAAAATTCATTTTTTTAAATGATATTGCCAAAGTGACTTTACAGGATACATGTACCTCATACAGGCCTTTTGCCAATGCCAAAAAGTAGCATCCTTTCCTAGAACTAGACTATATATATTTGTGTGTATTTTTTTTTTTAAGAAACTCCATGCCATTTTTAAACTCCAAAGTGATTTAAGCAGACAACTCAGAAGCAGATATTCTTTCCTTTTCTAAGCTGATGGTATTGACTTTGGAGGGAAGATACCTGCTTATTGAGGCCAAAGCAATTTTTGATTCAGTGACTATACTTTGCCTGTGTGACTCAGGTACAGCTCTCAACACAATCGCCAAAAAGGCTGTGCCCATAAAATCAACTGAAATCATTTGGAAAATTCCAAAGATAAACAGTGGACTCAGTGACGTGATGCCATTCAAGGCATCTAAAATGTTCTCTCTTCTATCAAGACACAAAGTCCGTTTGAGACCGGTTTTTCCTTTGGTCCTAGACTTCCTTTGTCATCTGCTTTTAAACAACATTGTGAGACAGATGTGGCTCTATAAATACTATGCAAACTTCTGGGGCAAATCTTGGCAAACAGAAGGATCAGCTGTGTCGAAACAATACTGTGGCTAAATGGTGCCATTAGGGTTGTTCCATGTAAATAGAGTAAACATTCCTGTGAATGCATTAATTGCACTGAAACGGAGTTAATATTATGTGAATTCATATCCAAAAGCCTTTTTTTGTTCTATAGAGTTCTGAGAAAAAACCTTAACCATTCCTGAAAGCAACTAAAGAGCAGGTTAACTGATCTGACATGGCTACTAATCTGTTGACACTTCTAAGAGTCAAAGGTTTCAAGGTTAGAGGTTGTATCTATAGATAGAATACTAGCTGCATAACTACTGTACTCTGTGTTAAGTAGAAATCTAGAAGAATTAGAGCATTATCTTAAGTAGTACTATTTATCTGGGCTGTAAGGATTTTATTCAAGGGCAGTTCAGATGTATTGTTCTCCCAGAGTATTTTGTCTGCAATACTGGCACTCTCCCTAAATGAACATTTGGAAAGAGATCAGAAATAACCTTAGAATGTCAAGAATATCTTCTGACATTCCAGCTTCCGTAAGTCACCTGTTACATATTCTTTTTCATGAAATTTTCCCTCTTGAGCCCATTATAGTTTCATCCTTTTCACTCAGCCAACACCAGCACTACACTGTAGTATATATCAAAATATATAGTAGCTCTCCAAAAAGTTGTGTTTCTTTAATATTCACCAAGAAGCATCTACTAACCCTCAGAATATGTGTGTATATATAATATAATAATAATACATTATTATACATTATATATTGTATATAGCATATATACAATATATCATATATATATATATATATACACACACACATATATATATATATATATATATATATATATATAAAAGTTTCCATGGCATTCTCTTTCTTGAACACTTTCTAAACACAGTTTAATTTCTTTTACACTGGATCACCACCCTCTCCCATAGATACTTTAAGAGTTTAAATGCTTAAAT
Source organism: Muntiacus reevesi (assembly GCF_963930625.1). Taxonomy (NCBI): domain Eukaryota; kingdom Metazoa; phylum Chordata; class Mammalia; order Artiodactyla; family Cervidae; genus Muntiacus; species Muntiacus reevesi. Next base: position 95,306,493 of record NC_089252.1, read on the forward strand.
TTTAAAACATGATCTTCTAAATAATTTAACCAAAGACTTTAAGTTTTTCTTATTATAGTTCTTGTTCTTGGGCCTGCACATAGTTTTCTGCAACACACAGCGAAATGGAGAGATTCTAAATGTTCTGTAATGCACCAAAGCAAATACATGAGTTTTGAAAATGCTTTTGCTGCCTATATGATTTTAGCACTTCCTTTATAAAGTAACATTATTCAAATATATATTTAAATGCCTTTGCAGCATGGGAGCAAGGCCACTTATACAAGGCTTTTCATGGTGATTTTTGAAAATCAACTAAATCAAAAGCATTTTATTTAAATAGATCCATTTGTAATATATGACTTAAATTATGCAAGGGCAGCCTTTCAGATTCTTAAGGTAGGATTTGGATTTTATGTGTATGTTGATTTTTATGGATGCTTTGGTACCATTTCTTAGTAATTCTAAATTGAAGCATACCTCAGTAAATTGTGTTGATAGCCATAAGCCACTTCTATGGTGCTTCATCATTGTAACTGACAGTGACATTAACAACAAGAAAAAGTATATTGGAGGTGCTAACATGTTGCTTTCAAGAGAAAGCAAACTAGATTTATTAGAGACCAAGGGTAGCCATTAGGCCCTCTCTGGCCGAGTTGCTTTCTTATCCCGAGTACCCCCACGCAGGAGATAGTGTTGAGAAGCAACTACAGCTGTGTGAGTAGGTCTTTCCCAAGGTCGGAATAAAGCTAGCCTAGTCCGACAATTGTTACTAAGGAGCAGTATTCAGGAAAGAAACTCCAAACGCTGTTAGCACAGTTTCCAGGCTCTAAAATGAAGCTTCTGTGAATGTAGGGTTCAAGTACCCATTTTAAGGCTGTTAGGAGCCTGATAGACTGCAGTCCATGGGGTCGCTAAGAGTCGGGCACGACTGAGTGACTTCACTTTCACTTTTCACTTTCTTGCACTGGAGAAGGAAATGGCAACCCACTCCAGTGTTCTTGCCTGGAGAATCCCAGGGACAGGGGAGCCTGGTGGGCTCCCGTCTGTGGGGTCGCACAGAGTTGAACATGACTGAAGCGACTTAGCAGCAGCAGCAGCAGCGGTTCTGGCTAAAATCACCAGAGATTTAGAATCATGATTGGTGAAAACATCTTCCCTAGATTTTGTCTTTTCTGTTCTGTTTTGAATGCATCCTTGCACTCTGACTTGGCAATGTGTTGTTTTTGAAATAAGGTTCTTAACACTGATTTGCCTATTGCATGCACACATCCTGTGACTAGAGGGATAAATTGGAAAGAGAGCTGTCAAACTATAGTGAGGAATGGGTTAAAACTCTGTAGCATTCTAGAGTAAGTCACTTCGAGACAACGAAAGTTGAAAAGGTTGCTAATCTGTCCAAGATGGTCATCTAGCTTTCGTTTTCTGCATTGCCCCATTGGCACTAGTGGTAACCAACCTACCTGTAAGTGCAGGAGACATAAAAGACATGGGTTCAATCCCTGGGTCAGGAAGATCCCCTGGAGTAGGGCATGGCAACCCACTCCAGTATTCTGGCCTGGGAAATCCCATGGACAGAGGAGCCTGGTGGGCTATAGTCCATAGGATTGCAAAGAGTCGAACCTGATTGAAGCGACTTAGCACAGGTGTATCTGCTTGCTGACTGCCTTGGAGGCCATGGTTCTCCTCGGGAGGAATTGCCTGTGTGAATTTTTCCTGACAAACTTAAAAGTGTGCTCTGAGCCTTGGTTTCGGTGCTTTGCAGTAATGCCTGTCCACCCGAGTAGTGAGAATTTATGGGCTCACCAAGGAACTGTGCTTTTGTTTCTGCCTGATCAATTTATGAATTTGTGTCTACCTCATTTTCATATGAAAGTTTGCAGTTTCTGTAGGTAGGAAGAGAGAATGTCTGACATCAGTGTTTTATCACCTCACTGCATCTATCTCTAGGAAAAATAAAGACTGTAAATATCACTACCATACTTTCTGAGTACAATTTTAAGCAGCCAAGCCTAGTGTTATCTGAATATTTTGAGCAATACAGATTTCTATGTGTTTATATAATAAAGCATATTTATTTTTTCCATGTTATTTAATTTTATATACAATGTTTAAAAATCAGTGTTTTATCAGCAGACTGTAAAGGCAAAAATAGTCTGTGTGCCTAGAAATGCCTGTATATGTTTCCTTTGGTTTTAAAAAGACACTTTTTAATTTTGTAAATCTCTCCCAACCTGTACTCTCTCTCTCCCAAATTTGAGTAACCACGTGGCAAGCTTTATGTAATTGGATAGTTTAAAATGTATATTTAAGGGATACTTTAAAAAATATTTCTGAATTTGGAAATGATGCTTAGTGATATAAACAAAAATATAAGAGGCTTAATGTTTTGTTGCTTTTTCTTTTTTTTTCTTTTCTAATACTGTTGTCCTGATTCATTGAGTCTCAACTATGAAATATGTGTGCTGTTTATTGAATTTGTAGATAATGATAAGGCATAGCCAGAAGTCAAAACAAGTAATTAGGAGAAATGGTTCTGAACATGTCAGAGGAGCCAGGTACACGGAAAAGCTCACCCTAATGCACACCAATTTGATCAAAACTTACTCTTTTTGTTCAAACAACTGTAAAAGACTTAGAACATTTGTCAATTTTGTGACTTATACACCTGCAATACTTATCAGAAGCATTTCTCATTAAAGAAAAATAAAGAAAACAACCATAAACTTGTAAGTTTTAAGAGAACCTATACTTTTCAAAGAGTGATAAATCATAAAGATAACCTCAGATCTCTACTGATTCCACATTGTCCTACTGAGCCTCCATTTTGCACTGTAGTTTCTTATGGTAATTGAAGGGGAAAGACCAAAATAAGAACTCCCTATATGCATTTGAGGACTTCCTTGGTAGCTCAGAGGGTAAAGCATCTGCCTTCAATGCAGGAGACCTGGGTTCGATCCCTGGGTGGGGAAGATCCCCTGGAGAAGGAAATGGCAACCCACTCCAGTATTCTTGCCTGGAAAACCCCATGGATGGAGAAGCCTGGTGGGCTACAGTCCATGGAGTCACAAAGAATCAGACACGACTGAGTGACTTCCCTTTCACTTTCACTTTATGTGCATTTGAGGGTTTTTTGTTTTTTTTTTTTTTAAGGAGGTGCTGTATAAGATAGCATCTCCAAAGCAGAAGGTGCTCCTAGCGTTTACTCAGTATTTATTATGTACCAAATCAGGCTAAGGAAATTGGTGTCACATTTAACCCACCATGTGACCATGTTGAGAGATATTTTTATGAATCTGTTTGAATGTGTGATAATCTATTGAGTACTTTAGTGATAAGACTTTTATTTTTTTTTTTTTTTTTTTTTGAAGAAGGAAGGCTTTATCATTTGCAGCCAGTAAGGAGAACACCAGGGATCTTTTCCAAAGCAGTGTCTCCCAGTGTCAGTATACTTGACTATATTGATCCTATTTATTTTGGTAGAAAGAAACAGGTCATGTTCAGAGTGAATTTTTTTAAACTCCTGCTTATACTCAATAAAAGGATATTGCTGAAACTCACCCTCCATCTAAACTCAACATTTTTTAGCTAATATTGATGTTGTCCATTTGACTCCATCAATAGAAGATCTGAATTTATAACTCTTATTGGTAAATTCCCATAACCAGCAGTTCTGAACACTTCCAATAACTGACTGTGTTTAGGGAATGGTGAAACTCCTCTCACTTTTATTTTTGAAATATCTAATATTAATAGCCAGATTCAGAGAATGATACAAAGATTTTGGCTACAAGGAATATCACAGTAAATGTGAATGCATTTTTTATAAAAATAAGAATCTTTTTACTAATGCAGACATATCTTAAACATTCTGCTAGTATCTTTTTAAAAAGAAATAAGAAACACATTATTTGGTTTTATCAATATGGAGTACAGAAGTAAGATAGTTTTTTAATGAAAACATTACAACATATGAAATTATAAAATTTATTTGGACTCAGAGTAGATTAAGATTCTATAAACCATTCATCTCACATGTACTTAAAAACTGCAGAACACACTGTCCTTGTATCTGTTTCACTGGAGATAAAACTTAACTGGACTTTTTTTTTTTTTTTTTTTTTTTAGTATTTACAGTGATTGTATGCCTGTTAGAGATTCTGTTCCTGCTTTCTGACAGCTGATATTTCATGATTGCTTGACAGATTTCTGTTTTTACAGTTTTAAAAAGTCCAAAGGTGGGAATGGGGACAAGGGTAGACAGACATTAGACCCTGAGGAGTGTAGCTCCTCCCCCTGACTCAGGTCAGGGAGTTGCCCTCCTGGAATGGACACAAATGGAAACTTTGGAATGTGGAGTGGGAGGTAGAGGCTGAGTCCAAGTCTAATTGGCTGAGAGGGAATCCTGATTATTAAACGGGGTTGAGGAAGATTTATTTTATGAGGAGGGAGTAAAAGACTCCAGGTCACTCCTTCAAAAAAGAAGTCATTCGTTTTTCAACTAATACTTTTTCATTGCCTACTGTGGGGCTAGTCTCTTCTGGGATGCTGAGAATACAGCAGTGCGCAATCAGAGCTATTGATTCTACTGGGAAAAGAGAAAATTCGGTATTAAATAAAGTTGAACACATAAAGAACTGACAGTTTTTTCCTGACAGCCTCACTACAACCATAAAAATAAAAATTGCTATTAGGACATGTATATGTGTGTGTGTGTGTGTGTGTGTATGTGTGTCTGTATCTTCATGGTTGCTAATGATCTTTGTTCAATAAATATAAATTGTTGATCTTGTCTTTCCTTTTAAATGTGCAATCGCCCAGTAAATTTTCAGTGATCAATGCTCACTTGCTGATGGCATGAAACATTTAAAAACCTACTATCAGGAAGTATGTTTCTGTTCACCTTTTCATTAGAACCCAGACATGAGTTCAGGGGTCTAAGAGTCAGAATAAGTAGAGGGCCTGGCTTTCTGCCTCTCCCTGAGGGGCCCACAAGCCTCCACACCAGCATGGGAAGTTGTGGCTGAGGGTACATTCCCCCTTTGTTAGCTACCAATAAAAGATCTGAAATGTGTGGGTTGCCACACCACCATCTTTGCTCCTCGCAGTTGTTGTTTCCTCTAAAGTGGGATTGTATACGTGTAACTCTATGGCTGATTCATATCAATGTATGACAAAACCCACTGGAAAAAAATAATAATAACTAAATAAAATTTAAAAAAATAAAATAAAATAAGGAAAGAAAAAAAAAAAATAAAGTGGGATTGTTTTCATGGATCGTTTTAATCATTACAAGACCCCCATAGAGCATTGGCAGCCAAGAAAGGAGCAGGAAGTAGTATGGAAAGCAATCGATATAGGCTGAAGCTACAAAGTCACCATTCTTAGTGACCTTGCTCTTACTAGAATGAAGTTATGACTGGCCAAAACAGTCCAATAACTATCTATGATGATGGGTATGTTCTCTTTCCAAATATTCTCTCTTCCATATTGCTTTCCAACATCGCAGCTACTAGCCACATGTGGCTAATATTAAGCACTTATTATGTGGCCAAGTCCAATAGAGATAACGCATTTTAAATTGTATGTAACTTAATTACTCTAAATATAAGCAGCACCTGTGACTGGTGTCTACTGTATTAGACAGGACAACCTCGGTCAATTAGCAGTTAATATTCAGCTTGTCAAGGGGTAAGTAAACTTATACAAATAAATTGGGGAGAAAAACCCTATGTCAGCATGTAATGGATCCCTATGTAGGATGTCTTTGCATCTAGTAAGTACCATCCTCTTGTCCTTCTGTTTTGCACCTTTGGTTGAGAACACTTCAGTGGTTGTTCCCTGACAGCTGAGCATTGAAAAAATAGGACAGTGAAAGAAGAGGCTTTTAGAATCAGCTATCCTCAGAATAGTAACTCCAGGGCCTCCATGTAAAAGCAGCTGTTAAAACAAACTCTCCTCTTGTGCATCTCAGAGTTCAAGTTCATCATGGCAGTAAGTTCAGTTAAGGAGAAAGAATGTTTATGTGTTCTGTGGGTCAAAAGGGCGAGGTTTGATTGGTGTTTTTAGGAGAAGGCAAAAACGGACAACACCAGGTAGCCACCTTGTAGAAGCTTGAATTCCGAGATCATGCTGTCTTTGAGAAGTTTCAGGAAGGCAGCTTTCATATTCAGTGATCCCTATAGGTAGAGGTTGAGCAGATTAGGTTGATAGAATTTCAAAGACACTTCAGAAGAATAAGAGCTGAACCAAATGTCTCCTCCATCACTGTAATTGCCATCATTTACCTTCACCTCCCCAGTGTTAAGAAAACATTATAGTTTGTTTCATGTTTATACCCCATACTGATGCCCCCAGAAATTAAAATGTATGTAGCAACATTGGTTCTCTTTTCTAGTGATCAGATAGAACTGTGGGTTTTGTTTTGTTTTTTGTTTTTTGCCCCTTTAGGGCAACATCTGAAGTAAATGATAAACAGTAAACGTTCAGGTGGTCTGTATTTTTAGAAGCTCTTTTTAATTTATTATCTTCACACTTAGGTTGTCTCTGTACTAAATTGGGAAGTGAGTCAAAGTAACTCTCCTCAGTCACCTTTTTCTGATGTATTTCAGAAGGTAGTGGAATGGATTGTTTCAGTTATCCACAAAAGAGCTGTTTTCCCCTCATTTAGTTTTGTACGATGCATTTCCTCCCGTAATTATTGTGATGGTTTTGATTTTTATTATCACAATCACTTACCATTTACATATTCTGCTAGGAGTTATGCAAAGCAGTTCACTCCTATTATCAGATTTAATCTCTTCTACTTGATGAGCTTAGTACCATCAGAGAAGTTACCTAGTTGGTACTAGGTCACAATGTGGCTGAATGAGGATTTGAACCTACTAGTAACCAAGAAGTAATCCCCTCATCTTACTCGTTAGTTGGTAAAGTGGTGAAAAGCTGTGGAAAGAGGTTATCTACAATTTAAGATTTTCTGTTTTTCCATGTGGTAACTACTTGAAACATTCTGGAATTATTGAGCCATTTACAGATTTTGTTCAAAGCTCTAAAGGGATGAAAATGAGAAAATTATTTCTCTTAAATGCAAGCCAGGTGAAGAGCAAGATTGGGGCCCTCCAGAAGATTTGGGGGGGAAGCATCCAGTATTTATTAAGGACACTCAAGGGATGTTTCTGACATTTTAGTAAGCAAAGAGAAATAGAATAACTTGAGGTAAATAATCAATTTTTTGTTCAGTAGATATATAGATGATTGGGATGATAGATCTCAGGCAATCCAGTTAGCGGTGATTAGGTTTATTGTAGAAAGTGATATGTTATTGTACTACAAGAGAATTATGAAAAATAGTTTAATTAAAAAAATTTTAGTTTTCTTTTTTCACTTTTTATTCTTTATTGGAGTATAGCCAGTAAACAGACAATGTTGTGATAATTTCAGGTGAACAGCTAAGGGACTCAGCCAAAAATATACACGTATCCGTTTTCCTGCCAAACTCCCCTCTCATCCAGGCTACAACATAACACTGAGCAGAGTTCTATAAACTATACAGTAGGTCCTTGTTGGTAATCCATTTTAAATACAGCAGTGTGTACACATCCATCCCAAACTCCCTAACTATCCTTCCCTTCCAGCCTTCCCACCCCTGGCAACCATAAACTCCTTCATTCTGGAAGTCTGTGACTCTGTTTCTGTTTTGTAAACTAAGTTCATTTGTATCATTTTTTTTCAGATTCCATATATAAGGGGTGTCATACGGTAAAAAGTGATCTCACACTAGTAACTCTCTGCTTGAAATAAATGCATATTAAATGTTTTGAGTTATCTTCCAAACTCTTGAACTAAAACTAAGCTACAGGAGTTGAACTCTTCTGTTGATGCTAAGTCTTACTCTTTAAAACTGGTAGGACAGACAACCCCTGTGAGTTCTGTCCTTACATTCACTTTGTTCTTCATCCCTCCTTCCCCCAATCACTGATGCATCCCTCCATCCAAGTGGAAAGTGCATGTGAAGACATGGTTATGGTTTGGGAGCTGTGTAAGATGAAGTGAATGAAAAGATGATATAAAAAATTAACTAGAAAAAGGAAGATATATAGACATAGCCACCACATTTCAAATGAAATTATCTTTAACCAAATCATTTATCGAATTGCCCCAAACCTTAATTTCCTTTGGGCTGTAGAGGCCCACTGTTCAAGCTTGGTGCCTTATGCAAAGTAGGCAGACTATCAATAATATTGAAATGAATGAATGAATGAGAAAATCCTAGTTACTCGGGAGCTGAAATGATTATTGCACTGGCCAAAACTATGGAAATAAAAAGCTAACATGTAGGAGGGAATCATTAAAAAGAAACATATAGGTTTAGATGGTGGTTATATATCAGTAGTGATTTCCTGACTTGGAGAGTTGTATTTCTGTAGAGAGTATCCTTGATTTGGGAAAATTAGACTTTTGGAGATGATGAGACACTATGTGGATTTTTCAGGAAAAGACAAAATATAATGTCACATACATATATATATTTAGCAAGGAGGATGGAGGGAGCAAGGGTGGTGAAATGCTGGTAGTTAGGGAATTTAGATAAGGGGGAGAGGGAGTTCTTTGTGATATTCTTACAATTTTTAAGTTTGAAAATTTTCAGAGTAAGTTATTTTTTAAAAGTTCTTAAACATAAACATATTCAGAGTGTGTATTACACTTCACAAGGAAGCAGAGAGTGTAGGTCTGGATTTATTTCGGGGCTGTAAAAATTCTGACACATTTTAGGAAGCTGTTTTTAATCTCAGATTTGCACTGAAACATCGTAATAAAAGTGGGTGCTCCAGTCTGAGCTCAGTGTAAAGAGCATCTTTCCTAGTTTTTCATTGGTTTCTTCCCCATGAACTTCTTCCTCTGCCATCTCTCTCCTTTCTCTGTCCACCCCTCCCACCCAGGCAGCTAAAATGAAAAGGCCTCTGGGAATGGTGTGGCTTGTTGATCCTCTTTTCCCAGGGAAATCCAGACTTTCACTGCCAGGCTTGCTAGTAAATTCCAGTAAATACTTGAATAAATAGACTCCCCATTTTTATCTATTGCTTCATAGCCAAAACCCAGATTCCTTTGAAAGCTAAAGAAATTCTTGAAAAATCTCTGTTGTTTTCCTTCTGCTTCATAAAAAGCCTTCACCCAACAAACTCACCTTTTCCTCCATTGCAGTTTGCCCGTTCTTAGTGAAATCGTGACTTCCTTCTCCTTGGTTGTCTCTTAGTCAGATCTGAAATGTCCGGGAACCGCTTAGCAGTGGCAGGTCGTGGCTATGAGGACAGGGAAGGATGCTAGCCAGCAGAGCCTGCTTGTTTCACTGTAGCTGTAATCTTCATTGCTATGCATGGAAATTGATTTTACACTGTACATGTCACATTTCTAAGACCAGGGATTCCAAACCCTTTTAGCCTAGGATCTTGACCTTGTTAAAACTAATGTTCAGTGGGCCCTGTGCCACTCTCATCCACCAAAAAAACCACAAAAAACCAGCCCTCTGTGTTCCCTACCCCCCACCAAGTCAGTTAAACTCCCTTCAGTTTTGAGAGCTTGCTGAAGGACTTTCTGAAAAAAGTCCTTGAGATAATTCTGTGGTTCTCAATCAGGGTTGATTTTTATCTACTAGTGGACATTGGGCAATATCTGGAGACATAACTGGTTGTTACAGATGGGTTTGGGGAGTATTACTGGCATCTAGTTAAGAGCAGCCAGGGATGTTGTCAAGCGTCCAACAGCATGGCTCCCAGAGGAGAGGGAGGACTCATGATCAGACGTCATGGCTGAAGTCACAGTTGCAAACCCCATGGAAATGACGCGGGTTAGCTATCAGAACATACTTCTCTGGAGAGTCGAATTTTCCATCAAGTAGTGTGTGGGATCCTAGGAACCTAGCAAGGTCAAAGATTTTCAAGAATAAACTAAAAATAGAAGGGTTTCAAAGTTGTCTCAAGAGACTATGAATTTGCAAACCAACAAGCAGTGTCACTCAGTCTTTTTTTGGAGCCGAGAGGGGAAGTTGTTAATGTGCCCAGTGTGTTCCATAGACATTCTGCATGTAACTTTGGTGGAGGCTACCACCTTTGGATAGAAAGTCATCAATGAGGATGAGAATTTCTAAGAAAACAAGGTTACTCCAACACTCCAACATGTTCTTATTTGGGCTATATAAACTGATAGCACTCACAGTATAGAGATAGACAGATAGATGGATGGATAGATAGATAGAGGTAGATCCAGAGATATATAGATACAGATTCCTTTGCATTTTATGTTTCAAACAAACAGCACACACCTCATTCATGGTAGAATCTGCATAGGTGTAATGGTTCACCTCTATTTAAGAATTGGTTTCAGAACTGAATATTTAGGAGTTTTGGACAGGAGGTACTTTTATAAATGCATAGTTAATCCTAGTGAGCATTTTATCTTGGAAATAGGAGACCAGTTTCTGACTAGAAACCGAGACAGTGGTACAGAAACTGTTCCATGACTTATGTATAGGTCTGAAGCAGGGTTTCCCAGCCTTTGCACCATTGACGTTTGGGACCAGATACTTCTTTGTTGTTCTGGACATCATAGGATGTTTGAACGCATCCTTAGCTTCTACCCAGTAGATGCCAGTGTCATATGCTCTTAGTTGTGTTAACAATGTCTTCAGACATTGGCATATGTCCCCTGGGAGAAATTTTATCTTCCTCTTGTGGTTCAGGGAGTTTCTTACAGCAGAACTTTCCATATTTTCATGGGCATTAAGTAGGCATACTAAATTATTATGTTGTAGAGATCACTAGATTTTCACAGTTATTTTCCCACCAGTTGTTTTTTTAACCTATCAGAAGAAACCATGATCAGCTTTTGCAGATGTATAGTGTTAACCTGGCTTTTCAGTACATGAACTCACAGGGAAAAAAGTTTCTAAAGTTTTACCCCTTCATACCTCTCTTTTTTCACTTTTCAAATCTTTTCTGCTTTAATAGATGGTAGTTCTATGTATTTACCAAATTCACACCCCCATGCCACACAGACACACGTATTTATGATCAAAATGGTAAACAGAACTCCAAGATCTGTGGGACAGAGAACATTTTAGATGATCCATCTCCTGGCCCTAGAAAGAAAATCAATCTCAATTTTTCTTCTTCAAAAAGGTCACTAATGATGGCAATAAACTACTAGTAGTGACTCCAAGTCTTTGAGACCAGAGAAGAAATCTATCAGTAGAGGAAAGGCAAACAAAATGAATCCAAGACACTGTCATCAGCCTCAGAAGTTTTATGGTAGGACCCAAACTTTAATGAAATATTGGATTCTTCTCACAATGTTTAAACTTTATTGAATGAAAGAGCAGAAATTTTTATAAAAAGAAAGGCACACATTGGAGTTCAATGTAGATGAGACCTTGGTTCTCCATAAGACAAACGGGTGCCACTTTCCAGAAATAATTGGAGCCTTAAATTACTAATGGGCTAACTATGTCTAAAGCTCTTTGAAATTAGAAATGGAGTTTTGCCTTTAACCCAATTATAATCTTACCAGTCATTCTGGGAAACCTCAAGTTCTCTGAATAAATGGGTTTCTCCACCTCCTAATCCCCAACTGATGACCAGTGGTCTTATGTACTGATGTGGCATGTAAAAGTGGCCATCTGCAGTAGGCCAGATGGATTTTACCAGCAGTGGAGGAAGAATAACAAGAGGCCCACGTTTACTGAGCAGCTTCTTTGAGTGAAGCTTTGGGCCTGGTGCTTTGTAAGCATTATTGCTAATCCTCATATAATCCTTGCAGAATGGTCCATATTGTATCCGTTAGGCAGGTATGAAAACTCAGCTCCAAGCAGGCTAAAATGTACAGCATCATACAATCAGTAATTCTTGGATCCAGACCCAACTGATTCCCAGGTTTAATGTTTTCCCTCTCTTTCTCTGGAAGGGTTTTCTGAACTTCTATAAATACTCATTTTGATTTGTGACACCTACAAAAATAGACTCTTACCCTAGTAGAAATCAGTTTAGCTTTCTTCTACTTTTTAAAAGTCATTGAGGCTGAGTCTTTGGGGTATGAATTTTTGAATAGGTCCTTTTAACACCTTGGTTCCTTTTGAATGGTTTCAAAAGAACTCAGTAATTGAGTTTTGTCACCCAACACTTTCAGACCAGAGCTCTGAAAAAAGTTGTATTTCCCCTGGACATTTACAGTATGCTAGAACAGTGTGAATTAATACATCTGTAGGGAGATATCTGCTGAACTAAAAAAAGTAGATCTTTGTGGATGCGGCCTAATACAATTATTTGGGTATTAACTACCTCAGTAGGGAGGCTTCTGATGGCTAGCCTGTAGAGAGTTTACAGGAGAGTGGCAATGATTTAATTCTATCAGGTTAAATCTTCAGTTAAAATCTCAGGCTTGATGTTGGTTTTGTAATCCTGAATACCCTCTACTTTGAGAGCACTTTTCCAAATGAAAGGGAACTAGAACAATCAAACTCAAACCTAGACACATTATTTTGGAACAGTGTAAGTCTAGGATTTTTGTTTGATTCATTGGTTTTTTGGTTTGTTGTTTGTTTTGGGGGTATGTTTTATTTGCCTTTTTGTTTTTTGTTTGTTGTTTTGGGGTGGTTGATCATTTTTGCTTTTTGATGTTTCTAGCCAGAATGGAGATAGACAATACCTGGCCTGGATAGAACTCATTCTCGTCCATTACATTTCTTTTTAGTCTACTTGCAGTCTATGTGTCTATATTTTTTTTCCACCTGGCAAAAGTGTTGATCTAAGGTGACACCTTTGGGGAGGAAAAAAGCATTCTGTGACCCTAATAGTATATGGCAGTCTCAGTGGCTATGAGCCAAGATTTCAGTGTTAGTCTTGCCTGTGCAGAGCCAGGATTCTACTCCTTGCTGTTATCTTACATCACGTTCTCAGATAACCTTCCTCTTAGTTGTCCCGTGTGCAGTATTTAGTCCTATAACTATGAATTAAATATTAAACCACAAGTGTGCTTAGCCGGTTTTGGCGTGAATAGACACAGAAGATAGGAGCAAGCAATTGTTACTTATTTGAGCCTGACCAATGTAAGCATTGTGTAGAGTGTTTGCTTCATCCATAAAAATTCTTGTGAGATAAGTAATTCTAGCCTCTATTAGATACTATTCATTCATGCATGCATTTGTATGTTCCCTAAGTATTTGAGTGTTTTCTATAAACTAGGCACTGCTCTGAGCACTAGGGAGATAACAGTGAACAGAACAGACAGAAATCCTTGAGCACATCAAGTTTACATTCTAGTGGGGAGGGGGAATAACCTATAAATCACAAACAAAAGAAGTGAAATATATATTGTGAAGGGACGTGAGTGGTGCCATGGATAAAAATAAAGAAGAGAGAAAATAGCTTGAAAGAGGAGATAGGAACTAATTTTTAAGGTCAGAGTTATCCTGTAAAAGGTGACAATTGAGCAGAGATCTGGGAAAATACAAAAGTTAGCTATGTGGATACTCAGGAGAAGAATGTTACAGGAGAATGGTATTTCAGGTGAAGACCTAGAGACAGGAGTATGCCAGGTATATCTTGACAATTGCAAGGTGAATGTGGCTGAAATAAAGGGTGGTAGGATATGAAATTGAGATGAAATTGATGGAGGGGAACATGAAAGTTCATCATGGCAGAGGGAGAGAAAAAGACCACTAGAGGAATTTTTGCTTACATTTGCTGAAAGTAACTGGGGAAAAGAGTTGAGTAGAAATGTGAATTTGTTTAAAAGAATGAGCCTGGCTTTTGAATTTAGGGGAAGCTACAGGAGGAACAAAGATAGAAGCAGGGAGAACATTAAAAGCCATTGAAGTAACTCCGATGAGAGTGTTCAGTGGAAGTCATGAAAAGTGGTAGGATTCTGACATTTTAAAGGTAATGCTGAAGGATTTGGTCCAAGTTTAGATGTGGGAAACGAGAGAAAGAAAGGAATTGGAATGACTCCAGACAAAGTTTGTGCACTGACTAAGTGGATGAATAGTTCCCCTTGATTGAAATGGAGAAGATAATCCGAAGATCAGGACAACTGTTTCGGACATGTTAGGTTTAAGTTGCTTACTCGCCATCATTTCATACCTGGATAAGCATCTCACATAAGATCACAAATGGAGAGAGAGAGAGATAGTAGTCAAACTAGATCTGATTGATTCCAAAACCAAGTTCTTACACGTGCTTCTGCCCCAATTCTGGGGTTTCCATTTGAATAAATCTCAGAGTAGTGCAGGAATAATTTAAATTCACAGAAAACCATCAAACAAAATTTTAGCCACTTCTATACCCACTCTTCCGTGTTGTGAGCCACTTACATTTTAGCTGGGTTTTATTTATTCTCATCTCATCCTTTCATAGTGGTACTCTTGAGTCTTTTCTTTACCAAAGGGTAAGCAGGAGGAAGAGATAAGGAAAGCCACAAAGGGCTTGACTAGTGCCTATTGATAGTAATCTGGTTTTATCAGAAACTCCCAGAAGAGCATTGCAAAGTTGAAGGGTGAGCGTCTCTTTCAGTAATGGTTAAGATGACCTTTTTCCTCTCACTGAGATATATTTCTCTGATTACAAACTCAGATGTGAGGTATGCACATTTCAGTTCTGGGGTGGCATTAATATCCACCCAAAGCAAATTCAATACATAAACTACCTACCTCTCCAGCTGTAAGTTTTTCAATGTAAGAACTTGACATACTGGCAGATAAAGATGTTCCTTTCACATGAAGCTGATGGAGGAAGGATCAGACAGGCAGAGAAAGCAAGACTGGAAGAAACAATTAAATGAACCATAACCTAGTATTTTTTAAATGACTGAATAATACTTAGACTAACTGTTTGGGAGGGGAAAGAAGTTCAAGGCTGAACATTGGTTGGGTGTCTGAAAATCCAAATATAGCCTGTCTGGATTTCTTTTCTATGGAGGCATTCCCAAAGGTACCTTAAGTTCCCATGACTGTCCCTGGTTGCCTGGGACAGTAGTGTTAATGAGTGGGTCTCTTCAGGTACTATCATCTAGCAGAATGACATCTCCAGATAGCCTTGAATGCTTCAGCCTGGCCCTTTAGTTACAACCCACCTGCAGAGTATCAAGAAACTTGGGTCCGTGTTCCCACCAGACATAACTTTTCTATCACTCAGGCTCTTCTGCACCCACCTTTGGAACAACTGAGAATAAAAGATCCTAGAACAAAAACCTCACCCATTACCCTCCCCATCTTCCAGTCTGCCTTCACAAATACTTCTGTGGTTAGAGTATGGGTCCTGGTAGCGTCTTCACCCCTTTCCTGAAAAGTGGCAATGTCATTATTTTGCTCAAGTCAGATTACAAAAAAAAAAAAATCATCACATCTAACCTTGCAAGGGAAAGAAGCATTACAAAAATCAGCACTGTGCTTGGGAATGGGGAGCTAGGGGTAACAGAGCCTGATAACATAATATGCCTCAAATCCCTGAAGGCGCTATTGGATGTGGCCACACTAGAAGTCATCATGTATGGCTTTTGCAGATTTTCTTGGTTTTTGTTTCTGTCTTGAAAGGGAGAAAAACTGTAATGTTTATACTCCTGCAGAATAAGAAGATCCCAAATTTGAGTTTCACAAGTTCCATAGCTAACTTCATATGCTGCTGTATTTGATGTGAAAATGTTTTTCCATCCTCTGATACGAAGTTGTTATATTATGAGGCTGCAGGATGCAGCTGGAGAGCGTGGTACCTCATAATTTTTGGAAGTGATAGAAGGGGGGGTCATGAACATCTCTCACTGCCTCCCCTTCTTTTCTTGGCCCTGCATGTCCCTTGTGAGGCGATTGCGGGGCCACCTACTTGGATATAGTATTGACAGGCGCCTTCAAGTGTGCTCTAAGCGCTGACGTGTGAATCTTAGTTCCCTTTCTTCCGTAGCCTTAGACCTTTGTAGCACTGCACAGGCTGGGGTTTGGGGGCTCACGGGGGAGGAAGGATGGCCCCGTGCCCCATCCGGCTGCAACGACTGTGACTCCTGAATCTGCTTTCTTCTGTGCTGCTCCCTGCCAGTCTCATGCTTCCGCAGCTCCTTTTCATGGTAATAAGTGCCATGGTGGTCCTGGACATGAACGGCCATCAGGCAGGCCTGTCAACACTGGCTTTACGCCCTGAAGTCACAGCCCTTGTTTCCTGGCCAAGCTTTCTCTCCTTCCTCCTCCGTCATTTTGGTTCCCTGATGCCCCTGTTCAGAGCCATTCTTGTATTCTGAGAAGCCCTATAAAAATTTCCCTAAACATGTTCACCTCACCAATGAGAAGATATGGTTTCTGACAAAAGATTCTTAGCATTCCCACCACTGGGAACTGAGCAGGGGAGTGACTGAATATGGTTATCACTAATGTGGATTCTGTGTTTCAGGATATTGACAGAAATAACATGACAAAAAAAAAAAAAAAAAAGACAAAAGGAGTTCTTAAGATAGTAAATGTGAACAGGAAATGAAGGAGTAGAGATGTGGCTTTCAGTCGTGATGCCTTTCTTTCTCTTACTTGTCTGTCTGTCTTCTGTGGTTAGAAGAGCCTGTATTAATGAATGATAGTCTATGAGAGTGAAAAAGGCACTGCAGAGGAGAAGGAATCATCAACATTTATATCTGCTCTGGGGCTCTCTCTGTGACCTTTAGAAAGGAAAGTACTTCCCCCATTCACAAGAGGAAGATTTTTTCAGACTTGTTCACCCAGCAGTGCCTGTATTAGAATGTTAACTTTAGACTCCATAAGTGAACATATATTTTAAAAAAATATTCACCTTTTAAACTGCGTGTTAGGAGATATTTTTAAAGAGTCTACCAAATACAAGTATTATCAGTGGAAACAGTGAATGTGTCGATTTTTACACTGTCCAGCAAAACACCAAGAGCTCTGTATACTTTGTCATACATGGTTGTAAGGCAGCCTTGTTGCATATGTATGGTGTTGTTATCCTCATTTTGTTTTCCCCATTTTACAGAGAACACATCTGAGCTGAGACAGGTTGGGTAACTTGCCCCAGATGGCACCATGATAAAATGGCAGACTGCACTCCACGCTAGGTCTGTCTGACTACAAAACCTGTGTCTCGAAGGGCTGAAATTTAGAGCAAGGTGAAGACAAGTGCCATTCCTCAGTAGTGAGCTGAGGAGTCCCGATTCATGCACAGCCACCTCTTGGAGTTTGTTCTTAACTGGTGTCTTAGAACAAGAGGTAGTGAAACCCATGCTTGTTCATATTTGTGTTGGTAACCCTTTAAAGCCAGAGGTGCAGAATCTATTCTTGCCTTGGGTAGCCCCCAGCCCATTCTGCTAGTGCCATGTGGGCATGACCGAGTTGGAGTGGAAAGAATTAGGATGTCTGGTTAGCTATGGGTCCCAAGCAGCATGCGAAACATCAGAAGCTATTCACAAATCCCCAGTGCAGTTGGCACCACGTCGTGTTTGGTGCTGGGTCCAAGAGCTCCCACATCCATCTATTCCTTCTTTCTAGTGTGACTGTGAGCACGGCGTGTCTCCTCTTCCATTGTGTGAATTTGTAAAAACAAATACGTAGACTGAATAATCTCTGAGATGACCTCTAGGTCAAATATTTGAGAGCTTAGTCCTTGGTGAATCAGCAGGCCAAAATTTACAACCTGTCACCTTCCATTCCTGACCATGCAAAGGGCCATTCAGCAGTGAACAGAGAGGAAAACTCAGCATATGACCTCAGGCCAAATGCAAGGGGTGAATCAACCTTAAAAAATGGCCACCAGAAAACCAGAGTGTGGCTCTGACCAAAGGGAAATGTGGCTATTTATCTTTACGTGATAGTGTACATAGTGGTATGCTCACTTTTCATAGCATCTTTCTTCCCGGAGTGCTAAAAAGGTTGTATTAAAATCAGAAACATGTTGCATAGCCATCCTCTTCCTGGGATACTAATGAGTCGGAGATCTCTAAAATAGTCTTAGGAAGCATTTATTTGAAGTCCCAGTTTTCTGTTGTCACCATGGATAAGCAGAGGTGAACAAACAGCCTGTCGTCTTAACCAGGTCTTCTCTTCAGTCTGATTTAAGGAAGAAAATGGACATTCTGGAAACACACCTTCCGTATTTAGAGGCTAACTCTGCTGTTTCCTGGCTCTGTGACCCTGGGCAAGTGATGTCACCTCTTTAATCCTCGGTTTCCTTATTTGTTAAGAGGAATCCTAATAGTACCTGAGCCACGGGGTTGCTGTAGAGATTAAATTGGAGAAGCCAGTATCTTTGAGCTCATGGTCTGACTCATATAAGAGGTCAATAAAAGTTAGCTGATGTGATTGCTAATAGTCCTGCTCCAACTCTTTGAATCTAAATAGCTGTGCCAAATCAGATGGATCAGATTCCAGGTGGTTCTTTCTTGAAACCATTAGGAAAATATAACATTTGGGTCATAGTCTATTTCTGTGATGGCTGTAGCCTTCATGTGTTCATTCATTCCTGTAAGTATTTTCTCAGCGACTACAGTGTGGAAAGCAGTAATAAACATACGTGGATTGCAGTTACTGTCTTGTTCCCGTGTTACAAAGCCCACATGGCTTTCCAGGTCTTACACTGAGTGGTTTTGAAACCTTGATCCCTAAGTCTGTATCTCTCCTCTCACATTCTTTTTTATTTTTTCTGGTAAACAATGGGTATAGGTTGGAATCCTTTGCTTTTCATGATAGTAAGATGCTCATGCAATATTCACTTCATTTATCACCATAATTGGCAAAGGCAGTTCTGAACCGTAGGCATATGCATTGCCTGCTTTCTGATATCATATTTTCCAGATGAGATCTGACTGTGTTTTTTAAACAAAATCAGAATGAGAGTAGAATAAATAAGAGCTTATTGTTATGAAAGGACACATTTCATTTTTTAGATTAAATGATTTAGATGATTTTTTCATATTTTATAGAATCACTAGGGAAAGGCCTTGAATAATAATTAGTAAAGTCTCCTGTCTCATAACTGAACTCTGCCCACCAGTCTCAGAATGATGGTTTTCTCTCTGTCAAAATTGCTTAGATCATTAGAGTCTTGGCTTAGCTTAGTAGATTCTAGCATATGACCTTTTTCTCTTGGCTTTTCAGTTCTTATTTCTAACCTGCTGTCAGGTTAGAAACCTGCTGTCCAGTCCTCTGCTTGGAAATATGGACTCCTTGATCAATATCCTCCTAGATATATTTTACATAAACAGAATTTTGTATATACAGATCACTTGAAGATAAGAATCACTCAGACATACTCCACTGTGTCCAGACACTCTGTTGGAGCTGTCCTCCTGGACCATCCATTAACCCTTATGTATCAAGCATCAGCTACACCTCGAGTAGTTCTGGTCCACACCCCATTCACTGCATTACCTCCTCTGAACCCCCAGCATCATCCAGCCTCATCAAGAAGCTTCCTTCTGGCCAGATATTGTGTGCATCTGACCTCCACCCTCCCCTTCTTATTCCTTCTTGGCTCCTTGTGGTGTCCTTACCAGTTCTGTGTGGTTCCCCATCTTCCTTCAGATGTCCAGGTTCTCACCAGCCTCAGCAATGCTAGGGATTTCATTCTGTCTGGATCTTCAGCCCTTGTCATCCAGGCAGACACACCAGGTTGTTTGCTGGCTGCTGGGTAATTGAGAGACCCAGCTCCTCAACATAAGTGAAAGGACCAACGCAGGGCATCCCTAACGCCAGGAACAGCACACCAGGAAGAGTGAGATACAAATCCACACCACATTCAGAGCTTCTAGAGAGAGAGAGCCAGTTCCATTTCCACCATGTGTGTTGAAATGCACAGATTTCAAACTCTTGGACCTTCATCTAAAAAATTAAGACAACCTCTCAACAAAGCTCCACGTTAAACATTCCCTTTGAATGACCTCACAGAAACAAAAGCCAAGGCATTAGAGATACTGACCTTGGTGTTTCTATGTAACAAGCAGAGATTACTTTGAGAGTGTTGCTCAAAGTTGGAGGAAAAACCATTCTCTTAAATATGTTGGGTTGTTTCTCCAGAGGAAAAAAGTCAGGGTCCACCTGGCAAACTAGAAAGCTATTTGGCTGCAAATATAAAGAATTAAATATTCCCCAGAGCAGGACACTTCATATATGTAGCCAAAAAATAATATGTACTAGGTGGCTCACTAAATTTAACTATTATTTCTGCAACGCATGTTGACACAAAAATCAGTGCCTGGGAAAGGACTGGAAATAATCAGAAATTTCCCTCAGAATAGAAGAGCTAAAACATGTGTTTATTTGGTTATCAAGATGATAACTTCTTTATGAAATCATAATAGACCTATTAATAAGCCTGCTAGCTAGGAAAATTTCCACAAGCAGCTGCTTTTTGTCACTGGTAATTTAGAAAACATGAAAGGTGTTTTCTATCACATTAGATACCTTAAGAATTTCTTTATCACTTTTAGATCTGAATTTTAGGCAAATAATACATATGGTAAGTCATACTGAAGTGTTGCATCCTTTTCTCCAAATCAGTTTTGTTCATGTCCCCAAATAAGAAAACCACTCTTAGAAATGGGTGGGATGCAGCTAATCCAGGTATTTAAAAGATTTTTAAGGTGTTATATTTCAAATCAACTTCCTCCATCTTTATTTCTTGGGCAGTAGATGTTGGTTGCACCAGTGGCACCTCTCAGATGAATTATTATCAGTGATGCTGTTGATTTTCATTGTGCTGTTATGTTCCCCAAAGACATCTAGCCACTTATATTGGAGTCATATAGGAAGAGATGTATACACATAAAGCATTTTGGTTATGCCATTTTGAAAACACCATTTGTCTTCAATAATAGTACCTATCTCTGTGGTTTATTGGAAGGATTAAATGAGATAATGTATATAAAGTCTTTGAGTAGTGCCTTGCACCTAATGAATGGGAGAAAGCTGTGCCTTTGCTAATTCTGCCTCTGTAGATTGCTCCCTAATGTTAGGTTACCTCTTCCAGTGACCACTAAATGGATTTGTTTTATTTGTTCATTCAACACTTATTTGAGCACCTGCTAAGTTCTAAGAATTCTGCAAAGTGTTGGAAGTATAAGCCCATAGTGATAAACAAAGCTTCTGTAACCCCTGACCTCATGGAACTTAGACCAGTAGGTTACTAAATCTCCATTTCCACCAACTCTCTTCCTCCCCTCCGTATTAAGGGACAACTTATCTGAACTGTTTGTATATTGAAATGATCCTTCAGGGTCAAACTTGCTTTCAATTGATGCTTGTTCATTTGATTAATAAGACAGTTATGTCTGTTTCTTCACCCTAATCAAACACATTACCACCCATGAACCCATATCCTCTCAATTCAGCCCATCTCCTAGAAAATAATATATTCTTGACCGCCCGTGCTGTTTTTCCCATCTCTGTCCACATCATCACTCTAATCCAATTGCCCAAAGCAGAAAACCTGGAGGCCTTCCTGACCCTGCCCTCACCCATCCACCCCACAGCTGATCCATTGGGGAACTGTCATTTGTAGTTCAAAAACAGTTTTAAATTCACCAGCTTCCTTCACCCCCCCAACTTTGCACCCTCATCAATGCCACCATCACCTCTTGCTTGGACAACGGCATTAGCTTCCTAACAAGTTTTCTTGTTTTCACTAATGCTGAATTTCTACCCATTGTCTACTCGGTAGTAAAAATAGAATTTTGAAGTGAAAATTAGACTGTGTCTTACCCTAACTTAAAACCCCTCAGTGATTTTCCATCTTGTGGAGAATAAAATATATTATTATGACCTATTAGTTCGACATGGTCTGGCCCTCAGGAATGCCTCAGGGATGACTCTTGCAGTCACTTCAGCCCCTTTTCTTCAGAATACTCATGTCAGTTAGCAAATATGTATTTGTTTTTGTTGTCACTTGATTAATGCTGGTCTCCCTCACTGGTCTCTAAACTCCACAAGGGCAGGGATTATATCACTTTTATTTATCACTGTATTCTCAACACTTTGCATAATCCTTAAAACTTAGTAGGTGCTTAATAAATGTCTGCTCATTAAACAAATGAACGCACCTCAAACTCTTAAACTGCGCCTGTAATTTTGGTGGAAGTAACATTTTTAAATATTAATAATAGGGATTATCTGTGCATAAGTCATTAGACCATTGGTTTATAGGGAAACTTCTTGGAGATTCATTATAAAAGTCTTCTAGAATTGTAGCCCAGGGTCTTCATATATATCAAAGCACTAAAAGTTGAAAGATGGATGTTTTTGTTTTGATGTAGATATTTAAATTGGACTCCTTCCTTCCTCACTGTATACTCCTTCCAGAATGACTACTCAAAATCATAATACTCACAAAATAAGAGCTCAAAAGAAAAAAAAAAAAAAAAAAACCTTTCCATCTCCTAAAGTAAAAAGTTAGACCCAAATATATTAATATACATATTTTATATTTCTCCAACAGCTACTTTGGAATTTTTATAATAGTCTATATTTACTAAAAAAAAAAAACATGTCTGGCACATATATGAATGGGATCACTTAGAGCTTGCTTGGTAATGGTGTTTCAATTTATATTAGGCTACATGTTTTACATGGTGCTATTTATCTATTAGACATGAAAGGACACTTTGGCCATTTAAGTTAATGAAATCACAAAGTTAGCAGGAGAAACTAGAAACATTGAATAGAAAGAAATGACACTTGAAATCTATTTTTGTTGCATTTTCACATTTTGCTCTTCATTCTTAAACTCATTTCCCTCTGAAATGTAAGGACATTGTATTGGGAAATAATGTGTCTTGAAAACCGGAGCCAGCAAGCTTATGATCCAAGTGGTAATGACTTCTGTAATCGCTAATGAGGCAATGGACGTTGAATATCTCAGTGTACTCATTGGGGCCAGCCTCTTGCCTGTTCTACAAGAAGCTGTCATGTCACATTTTTGTCCCGACTCCATGAGCACTTTGATTCCTAAACCTTTCTGAGAAACCTACTCTGAAATCAAAGTCAAGTTTCTTAGATGTGGTCAGACAAGGTCACATTAAAACAGTTCAGTGAACCTGCAGATCAAAGTTGAAAGGTAATGCCTCCCTCCCAAACTTGGCACAGACCCACCTGCTAACTTACCTTTCAGTTTCTAACATGCCTTTTTCACCTCCTTTCCAATGGACTGGGAAAATGAGAGCTTATCCTCTGAAAAATGGTAGAAGAGTTTCCTTAAATCAATTCATTAGGAAATTGAACACAGCTGTATTTTGGAAATGCACCTTTATCCAAAAGAGTGGATCACGAGGTATTTTGTTGAAGAAATATCTTGATCAGAGACTGCATGAAGTGAGATGTCCAAAATAAATCCTTACTAATTCATAGTAGGACTTCTTTAAATCATAATTTCATGGTAATTTTAGGTTCATGAGCTTATTTTTGGCCTATATTACCAGGATTTACCCTCACTCTTGAGTGACCCAAAATACTAGACAGGATTCCCACTGTCCACATTTTTTTCTCCACTGCCATGTTCCTTCCATGTTGAGCCTTGTGATATTATCCAAAATGGCACTGCAGAGGGGGAGGGAATGGTGACTCTTGTTAGGCATGATCTTAACATCTCACTACCTAGGTTTTTATCAAGTTTCTTGTGATTAAAAAAAAACAACTTTGCCATTGCTTTATATTTCAGTGTTCTGTCTCTTGTGGTCGAGGGCATAAACAACGAAATGTTTACTGCATGGCAAAAGATGGAAGCCATTTAGAAAGTGATTACTGTAAACACCTTGCTAAGCCAAATGGGCACAGAAAGTGCCGAGGAGGAAGATGCCCCAAGTGGAAGGCTGGCGCCTGGAGTCAGGTGAGCAACGCTTCTCCTCTAACGATTTCTTCCTTACCTCTGGCCATGTGGCTGACACCAGCGTGTTGGCTCATTCCCCTGCACAATTTCGGTTCTTTAGAGGGGAGTGTGGAGACAGGGAAGGAAACAGCCTTCTGTCAGAATGGTCGCTAGCTATGGGACCTTGGGCAAGTGGCTTCATCCCTTGGTGCTTTGGATAATATATATGCTAGGACAGTTGTGGGGATTAATTCTAAGTGGTGATAGACATCAACTGTGTAGGACAGAGTAGTCCCTCAATGCTTTGCTGATGGCCTTTCTATTGTTATTCCACATTTAGAAAACCACTAATTCAGATTCCAGTAAGGTTGACTATGGTTACCTGGCAGGAACTGAGTTTAAATTTACCTTTGAGGTTCTTAAAGAAAGAGCTGTCAATATGAAGTCTTAAAGAATACTTCTCTGTCTGTTAGATTGTATACAGTAGAGGTGAGGGATAGATGGGGAAGTTTTCTGTCATTTCCTAGCTCTGTGACCTTGGGCAATTTGTGTGACCTTGCTGACCTGACTTCATATAGCTCTTATGAGGATTTATTACAGTAATGAATGCCACATACTTAGTTCAGTAGTCTTAACTCTAATAATCTCTCAAGAGTAATATTTTGTTTGAATGAGTGATGTATGTGTATATCCAGTGGGAAAGTGGGGGGAAGTACCCAAGAAACTGATTACAGTTAGAGTCCACTAATTCTACACATTTGCTAAATTCAGTAGATTTCCCTATTGAATTCAAGAGGGAACTTGAGAAGCTTCTATTTATACATTAACAGTTGATGGGTGAACAGATCACTCATATCTGGCCCTTAGAGTATATCTTGTTACTCCTCACTTATACATTTCCTCAGCTTAGTTGAAGGTGCTTACTTATAAGAGGTAAGGCCCAATGTCTTTTCACATATTCTGTATGTAGTATGCTCTTTCTCTCCATTAATTTGATGCAGTGAGGTTTTGCTGAGCTCGTGGTTCTCCTGTGTAGTAGAGATGTATGTACATACTCTGGAGAATCAATAGGAAACCAGGTTCAAGGTTGGCAGCCTGTAGAAATGATTCTTTCAGAGCCTGGATCTTGATTCCTAACACCCCAAAGAAGCTTTGTACAGCTGTGTTAACATGAGAGGGAGTTGAGAATCCTCCATTTCAGCATGAATGATAGGAAATTCCTCTAGAAACATGAATTTTTCTTAAATGCTCTGGGCTGCTGTCATTGTCCCCCACATCTCACAGTCATATTCCCCTTCACACGGAAATAAAATGTGGCCTGCATCGTATCCCAGCAGAATAGCCTCAGAGTGCTTTTATCATATCATGTTTTGTTTTTTATTTTTATTTTAACAGTCAAAGCGTCTGTGCCCAGCCAAAGCTAGTTCCTCTTCTGGCTTCTTTAAGGGATCAGGTTTCTAGGCAGTATTTTGTGCTGCTCATCAGTAATGGTTTGTCTGACTGACTGCTGTCGTCTCTGACTTCCAGCCCTTGCATTTTCGCGCTGTTCAATTCATGTAAAAGCCTGTAGCTAACATTATTTAAGATACCACACTAATTAGCTTGTCCTCTTGCACACTTTCATGCTGTTATTTTTCTTCATGTCCCTTGGCCTCTACTTATCTATTTGCATCCTGTCGAGATGCACTTAATTGATAGTCATAATAAAAGTCAATTCATTTAAAAGAAGGATGATTAAAAGAATCTTTCACTTTTTATTGGTAAGCACAGAGTGAGTTTTACTCTTGTATCCTGTGAACTTGATGGAAAGTCTAAAATTGCTCACAAAGCTGGGATGATTAGGTTTGAACCCTTGGGGTTTTTTCAAACATAAGGTAATAGGATTATCGGAATGCTTCCCCAAAAAAGACTGCACCTGTTCAAAATGATTGCTTAGAAAAGTCTAGTTACCTTTGTGGAAAATGCAAGTAAACACAGTCATGTAATGGTCTGTGGCCAACTTTATAATGCTCTGATTTGATTTATAGAAATGAATTATACAAGCAGGCAAGATAAGATGCTACATGGGTAAAATCCGATTTGTGCAATTTTGAAGCATACCTGAAGATAATCAGACCCAGAGGTTGATGGAGAAAGATAGTCTGCATGACTAAAGATTATTGGTCTACTAATGATCCCATGGTAAACAGAAATATCCCTAAGGCAGTAATATAAAGCAAGAGTAATGATTATCCATTTGCAACAATATTTAGAAGATTTTATATCTGATTCTTCTGTTTTCTGCTGGTGGCTGTATTTTAGTCATCTCATCTTCAAGGTAGGGGAAGTAATTATTGTAATTTTTCATTATGTCAAAATGTCTAACAATAATAAGGCATATAGAATATTGGAATGGAAACTAGTATAGCCATGCTAATCTTTGTCTCTTCCTCAGAATTAGTGTTTTGAGGTTTAAAGTGGAATGTTTTACTTTTACATCTTTTGAACATCTTGAATGTGTCAATGAAATATTTCCAGTAAAAGAAGAACCTTAATTCAAAAACATAACTCAAGTTTGAAAGCATTTTTTTTTTCAAAAATTCATGTTTAGTTTGTTTAGATGATTTTGATCAAGAGCTGAGGGATGAAATTTTCAGACAAAATCAGTATCTGATTCTTGATTCAACTTTATAAATGTGAAGGCTCTATAGTTCCATGAGTAGACACAAGTAGCCTTCCAGAGTAAAAATTGTTAATGTATCCTATTCCTACAGAAAAGCTTTCTAAACAAAAGAAGATTAAGAATAAACAATAAAAATGATCAGATTAGAATGAAAGTACCACTTTACCATCATTCATCTATCATGAATTCATTCAGCCCTGAGATATCAGTTTCTTTTCCATACTTGAATATTTCTGTGGTCAGGATGGTCCTTACATCTAATTAGAAGGTCATGATTAGTTGCTCCTTTTTCTTTCTCAGTGATATAAAATGTAGTACTGTGTCTTGAAGTCAGGGAAACACTTGCTTTTTTTAAAAAGTTCTTCAGTGCTCATGCCAAAATGGAAACTGGCAAATTGCATTATGAACCTACCAGCCATTTTTGGTGGGGATTTTTTTGTAATTACCATGAGAGTGACTTGGTCATGGTGTCTGATTCTGAGGTGTTTAATGGAGAAGCATGGCAGATGTACAATGTGTGTCCTTTGAGAAATCTTAGAAACCCTATGCACATGGTCAGTGATGAGAACTAGAGATGCCTTAGTGATTTGTGCTCTCTGTGACTTGTATTTGAACTGCAAACATTGATGTTGAATTATTTGAATACAGTCCTTTCACGCACACTCTTGCTGACATAGTACAAAAAGCCGCATAATACTCATATTTTAAAACTGGAAGCCAAATCCTAGTCCACAGTAGCTTTGGTTTATTGCCTAGGATAGAATTTATTTGAATTACATTTTGTTTTAGTTTTTGCTTGAGTTAGGGTGATTATTCTTTGCTTTTTTTATGTGTGGAGTATCTATGTAAAAGATTACTGGGAAGTATGAAAGATATTTTCTGCAAGATGCTTAGTATAGAACTAAAGTCTCCACTGGCAGTGATTTTGTAACTCTTGGGATGTTTGGAGGTGTGTGGAGACAGCTTTAGTTGTCTCAGTTTGGCAGAGGAGAGGGAATGCAACTGACATGTGGTGGGATAGAGTCCAGGGATGCCCCTGAACTTCCTCCAATGCACAGGACAGTCCCCAGCAAAAATGATTTCTTAGGTTGAGAAACCCTAGAATAGAGCCTGGCCTAGTAAGTGCTCAGTAAGTTTGCTATTATTGTTACCGGTTGTTATTTATTAAAGTTAGTTTATACTTTAGTTAGTTATTAAAGTTCATTTTTTTCAAGCTAATCCCTCTTTTGAATCCTGTCATGGCCATGATTGTAGCTGTCATACTGATAGAAAGTATGTAAAATTCTTTCCAGGCTTTCAAGTGTGTATTACAGTCCTGTAAGCATCACAAGTTCCATAGAGATTCTTTTTATCTATGGAAAGAAGCATTAACTTTCCCCTTTAAATCAGTGAGTTCTGCATACTAACATTGCGCAGTAGGGAGTCCAGAGACATGAAACACAGCTCCTAGCTTAGTAGTTTGGAACTAAAAACATCTGCTTTCAAACCTGTGCAGATAGACTGCCGTGCAGCAATGATAGTTGCAGGGGGACGGCACATGTTAATATGCTGCTCAACCTTTTTCTTCTGCAGAGTAACTAAAAATTGGACTACAT
Source organism: Muntiacus reevesi (assembly GCF_963930625.1). Classification (NCBI taxonomy): domain Eukaryota; kingdom Metazoa; phylum Chordata; class Mammalia; order Artiodactyla; family Cervidae; genus Muntiacus; species Muntiacus reevesi. Next base: position 95,334,557 of record NC_089252.1, read on the forward strand.
AGAACAAGAAGTAAGCACGCACACGTGCACACACCACCGCCATCAGCACCCCCAGGGTCACACAGGGGTCTTTCTGATGCTGTTTTATTCATGGGGTTTCTGCACAAATCTCTCAGAATTTACCAAGCAAGTCTGCCTGGCTCTGTATGCTAAATGTTGCCTCCCCTGAGAGAGCACAGGAAGAAAAGTTCAACACAGAGAACTAACTCTGATGCAGTACACTTCATTTTGAACCAAGATTACCATGGATTCAGTATTCACAGAGGCAAGGCTTATTATACCTTGCTGTGCATATAAGCCCTGTAAAAACCTTTGAATATGTTAAGTCAGGGCTAGCTTTAATAATATGAAAATCAAAAGCCACAATGACATTATTGTTTAATTGAAACTTCTCTGTCTTTATTTGCCCTTTGGAAAAAAATATTGAACATTGTAGAAATTATTTCTTAAATATTGGATGCTTATGGCTGATAATACCTTACCTTTGCTGAGCCATAAGTAATAATTTAGTAACAAACAGTAGCATCAAAAAGAAATTCCATTTACTTAGAACCTGAATAGTATACACCTGGAAAGCCTTTAATGTATTTTCCTTTTTCTTTACCTTATTAAAGCATGGTGAGATTTTGAATATATATATCAGCTCTGTGCCAACTCAGACTTGTACTTATTTGTTCTTATTTTTTTCCTTGTGTTTCTACTTGGATACATTGTTCTGGAATTGCTCTGTTTTATGTTTAAGGCCCCAAATTCAAATACTCAAAGAGTGTTTTGGTTGTTGTTTGCTGTCCGTGGTTGACAATTTCTGTCTTTCCTGTGCTAATTCTCCCATGTCATAGTTCATTCATTGAATGTGGAATCAATGGGAAATATACACATAGCTCCCCAAAGTATTAAATGGCCATCTTCTGTAGACGAGGCAGTCACTTGTGCTCAGGCACCCTCTCATTCCACCCAGAGCACAATGACTTTAAATGTCTGGTTTCTTGTGGGTCAAAAACTCATTCAATCCAATTAATACAATTAAACCCAAACAATAGTAGCAATGTTGCTCTAAAATATTTCCTTCTCTTCAGCTAGCTTTGATGTGAACATTTAAGCTCCTTGCCTGGCAGACTTACCTGAAATGATATGATTTCCCAAACTGCCTTCTAAATATTATCACCTGTTTTTTTATAATCTGAAATGGAAATAATACTGATATGCACCAGAATTCATTAGGGTGTGCTTCTTGATAGTAAATTCCCATTAGCCTCAAAGTAAGATGAATCCCGCTGCAGGGTGGTTGGACAGGAATTTTTGTCTAATTTAAAAGCTTGATTCTATTCTGTATGAAGACTTCCTCTTAGGAATATGGCTTTAATGTATGTTAAGCTTGTTTTCTCAATCAGACAAATGAATGGAGGCTCAGCTATCACACAAACTTGGAAACAATTTTTAATAGCTAAGTGAAAAAATAGGCATTTCTTTTCAGTTAAATGTTGCCTTTAGGTTCTCACTGTCAAAAGCTTAATAAAGATAATAATTCTTGGCCTGCCCATGAGTGAGATTATGAAACCCCGTAACGAGGAAACCACTAAAAAATTAATTTAGAGAAAAGTTAATTGCAGATTAATAGGGTGTTTTGCAGCTTGGTCAACAAAATGTTTCAGCCTGATTAACAGTATTTTTCACGGGCTGGAAACACAACACCCAAGGAAATAGTTTTTCTCTGTCAGCTTTTATTTTTTGTACATTCATCCGAATTCCCCTATCTCCAGGAATAGGAGCAAGAAGAAGAAGAGACTGGAGAAAATAATTCTACTTATAAGGCCATAAAATCTTCAGTGATTTTCTCTCCTTGAGTTATAATTTTTATCTGCCAAGAAATTCTCTTGTGTGCAACTGTCTCTCCAATTTTCAAGGCCCTCCAACCTTCCGGGATAGAAATCACTTGGAACTTTCATTTCCCATGGCAGCAGTACTCTAGGATGTACTGAATGTCTCTTAATGATGTCTCCCAGCCTCTTCCATTGTCCAAGAGTTTTGTTAACTTGAGAAATTACCCCCAAACTTGAGTCTCTTCCTCACTCAGCTGGCTTTGATAGGCAGTGAGGCTGTGGATTTTAGACATTTCCTGGGTCCCTTTCACTGGAAATTAGAAAACCCCGTGATGGCTGTGAAGATCATTGGATTAGGAATGCCATCCCTAGGTCCATGACCCTCTCTACCCTGATGATCGCCCCCTCCCACCAACGACCCAAAGCTCCCACTTACATCCTCTTGTCCTTGTAGTGCTCCGTGTCCTGTGGCCAAGGCGTGCGGCGGAGAAATGTGGGCTGTCAGATGGGAACACACAAAATAGCCAGAGAGACCGAATGCAACCCCTACACTCGACCGGAGTCGGAGCGCGCCTGCCAAGCCCCGCCGTGTCCGCTCTACGCATGGAGGGCAGAGGAATGGCAAGAAGTAAGTAGAGCCAGGAAGCGGGCACCTGCCAGCCGCTCGCTCAGCCCCCTTGCTATCATCACATCCGTTCCCCTGTGAAGCCCTCCAGCGCGGTGACCAGGCTGGCGTTTTCCCACAAGGTCACTGTCAGAGGGCCAGGAGTTCGTTCCAGCCAGGGTGGGAGAACTCCTCCTTTTTCTGCCGTTCGGACGCTTGTGTTCTTGATGTTGCAAATCTGGCTGCCTCCAGAAAAAGTTGAACAGGCCGTGGGCCAAATGCATGAAGATAACTTTCCCAGAAGGAGAGGGAGATGGAAGAAATATTTTTGAATGTGTGTATTCCGACATGGTCGTTTGCGTGAGTTCAAACAGCCACTGGACAGACCCTAAGTAGGATCTCCTCTGGAATTTTTTTTTTTTTCTTCCACGGCTTTGGCCATCAGTTGGAAGGCAGGCATTTCATTTAAAACCCGGATTAATTAGTGAAGGATTTTCAACATTTAAAAAACCGAGTGCCTCTGAAGAACTGCTCCGTTGATGCAGAAATAGACCAATTTGTTTTTCTCCAAGTTAATGTCTAGTTAAAGAAAACACTAAGTGTCCCTGAGGAATGGCCTGGCTCTAGCCAGGATAGGACTTTTGTAGGGAGGTTCCTCTGTTCCCAGTGGAGAAGATTCAGTTGTAGAAAAGGGAGGAAAAGATATTTAAAAAAGCAATACTTTATCTACTGACATTGGAATGAAACAGAAAGTACAAGGTGTAAAATGTTCAGAGATAGGAAGATTGAGACAGGAATTTCCCACCAGCAACAGTTTTTCAGGACAGGAGAGAGTGCCTGGCACTCTGGTGAGTGCTTTATATTCATCACGTGTTTATTTCTGTTATGGTGTAAGATTGAGGTCCAGTTTTATTCTTTTGCATGCAGTGCTTTGGACATTATGAACCTTTTAACCATATTAATTCCTCTAGCCTATAAGCACAGAATCTTTCTATGTATTTCTGCCTTCTTCAGTGTCTTTTATCAATGTCTTATAGTTTTCAATGTACAGCTCTTTCACCTCCTTGGTTAAATCTATTCCTAGGTGTTTTATTCTTTTTTATTCCATTTTGAACGGGATTTGTTTTCCTACAACTGCATTCTTAATCCTTATGGGAATTCAGCCTTCCAGCTCTGTTCTTCCCTCTCTCTCACCTTCCTGATCGATGACTTCTATTGTTTTCAGCCATCTCTTTTCTTTAGGAGTCTCACCCTCTCTCTCTACTTTAAAAAAAAAAAAAAATTCTCATTTTCCCTTTCAAAGGAAACTCTAGGGTTTTTTGATTTATTTTCTTTCTTTTTTTTAAACTTCTACCAGACAGTGGAAGAGAGGAATGGCTAGAGCAGTTATATTTCAAATTAATTGTACTTGAGCCACACAAGTTGCTGGGAACCCCAGAGGCTGTAGAATTGGTTAGACTTGGTTCATATCCTGGCACTGCCACACTTCAGATGCTTGACTTAGGACAAGGATGCCTCATTTTCTGAGCTGAGAGTTTGCCATCTGTAAAATGGTAATGATGGTAACTATGCAAAGTTCCTCTGAGAAAATTACAAATAATCGAGTGGCTTGGGGATTGACAGGGCGAGATACAGAAGGGAGAAAAGATTTCTTCGCCTCTGCCTGTGAGTCACCACTCAATTCTTCTAATTCTTGCTTTAGACCTACCACCGCCTGCTCTCTCCCTCTCTGTCTTCATGTCCTGCCAAGCTCAACTCTGTGTGACTGCTCCAAGGAGCAGAGTAAGAGTGTTCAGAAATGAATCTAAGCTGACAGCTGACGCTTTAGCCAACTTTTGAAAATGCTGGAGTCAGTTGGGGAAATACATGCTCCATTGACACTTCTTTCTGACTCCCACAGACTAGAAATCTTGCCAGATACGCACTGAGGAGATCCTCTTCTCTGATCATCCAAAACGTGCCTAGAAATTTACATCTTTGCATGTGCCATGCAGATCGATCTTTCTAAATCCTTCCTCAAATATTGCTTTCAAGTGCCATGTAAGAACAGAAGACCTGCGAAGAAAGCCTGGCCTGTGGCTAAATTTAGAAGTTGGTCAGATGGAAGCAATGAGAAAAGCAGACTCTGATAGTTACCCTTCTGCCAACATGCTTTCCCATCATCCTGAACCCAAAGTAAAGAGTTGGAGACTAGTGGACCTGGTTGGCGAGGGGGGTTGGAGGCCCTCACATGACACTAAGTTGGCCAAAGTGAGACTCAGGGCTGCTAGATGGTGGAGGGAGAAGCTCTATCAAAAGTCATAGTTCCTTATTAGCAGGGCATGCTGGTGGTCCTTTCCAAACATCCCCTTGGCCACAGGGCTTCAAGGGAATGCTGTGAGCAATTGGGCAACCACCTTCATAAACCATGCCAGGAATCCTATTTACCTGGGGCAACCCTGGTGTAATTGTTAATTGCCCCTACTTCCATGGTCTAAAGTGTCCTTGTTAAACAGTCAACTGGGTGGTCACTTGATAGTCCACCCCCTTCATGCACCCCTCGATCAACCTGTACCTTCATTCTGGTTCTCTCCTCCTCTGCACGCACTCACTCCACTTCCATTTTACCTCGTATGTGCTTTGTGCAAACACGTCTTAACTTCCCACCCCTCATCAACTGACACCTTGACCTGATGTCAGTGAGATGTCAGGGCACAGCCTTAGATTCCAGTGAATCAGATGCTGGACACTTGCCACCCCCATCCCATCCCATTATGGGAAGTTCTCTTCTTCTTAGCTGTTTTTGACAGCTAACTCAGAGCTGTTGTTTACTTTCTACATGTGCATTTTTTCATTTTGCTCTCCTCTTGGACACTATTAAAAAGCCACTGTTTGTTGGCAAGGTGTGTTTCATGCCAGGCATATAGCAAATGGCACCTTCCTCTTCATGAGAAATAATCCAAGTGTCCACCTTGAGAAGCATGAGTTCCACCTATGCACAATAGCATGATATCAGGAATGTTGTATACAGTCACACAGGCTGTACACTGTACAAGCCCAAAGGTGCCATTCCCATAGGCTACAATGTGAGGGGCATCCTCTATGATTATCTGGTACAGTGGCCCTAATACAAATGATAATAAAAGTAATACATCTCATTGTTCGTTAAAGTATGGACCAAGCACTCTATTGAGTATTTTTATATGGAGGACCTCATTTAACCTTTTCCATAACTCTCTGGTGTTGTAATTAAATTTTTACCCGCACTTAAAGATGAGGAAGCTTGAGGCTTAGCTAAGTTAATTCATCCAAGTTCATGTAGTTACTAAGTAATAAGACTGGGATTTGAAGCCCAGAAGCCTGACCTCAGGAATACATGCTCTGAATGGTTATATTCTACCTTCTCCCATGTTGACATACATCCCAGGTGAATTCTTTTATTTTATTTTAATTTTGGCTTGGCCAGCCTCTTTCTTCATAGTTGGCATCAAAGTATTAGTAGAATTCTCTAGAGGGTGACTACCCCACTCTCTTCTTAAAATGAAATTCTTGGCCTAGTTGGTTGACAATCAGACCTTATGGCGTGTGGTTGAGGGGAAGTCTTGATGAAGATGGAGCATGTCACTGGTCCCCTTTGTGTATTGAGAGGCCTGTTGACTATACTGGGGAAGGGGAGTTCATGTTTATTCATGGTACCACAAGGGTAGAGCCCGGACTTTCAGATACAGCACAAAATAATTGAAGAAGAGAAAATTGCTCTCTTCAGAAAACCACATTGTAAACAAGACCCCCTGGGACTCTGGGGAATTGACATCAAATCTCTGGGCTCCATTTAGTTCATCTGCAAAATGGGTATTATGTGTCAGACTTTGCTGAATCAGGGTCATAGTTTAAGTGAGGTTAAGTGAGGGATTCAGTGCAGTGCCTAGCATATTTTAGGCCTTCCACAAATGTTACTTCTCTGATACAGTGAACTCTTGATGGAGAGTTCAGATGATGACCAGCGCTTCAGCAAAGACTATGTATCACAATGTTGGGCTTTTAAGATCACCTGCCAACTTTGGGCTAGTTATTTAGCTTTTCACTGCTCAGTTTTACTCACTTTTGAATTATTATGCTCTTGAGGCTGAGTTTAAAAAATTGACCTTTTAATTCTTTTGAAAATTACTATCATAAGAAACTTATAGTATTATTGTCTATAAATTTATAGATTATCAAAAGCCCTATAAGTAAGCTAATGAATTTACTTACAGCTTACTTATAGGGCTTTTGATCAAATATGAATTCTGAGTATGTGGGTTATACATCTCTTAGCTTTAAGGAGTAAATCTCCCAGGACTTAACAAGTGTTCTTTTTTTTACCTTTTCTTATCTTTACCCAGAATACTTTCCTTCCTCCCTAGTACCTCTGTATCACAGTAAGACTGCCCTCCTCCTTTCCTTGTTGGGGTCCTTTTTCAGTGACCTTTGCTCATCCTTCAGGTCTCAGATAAGATGTCGTATCTTTTCAGAAGCCCTTGCTGATCATACCTTCCCTCGAATGACTGAGTCAGGTAGCCCTCTTGTCCACTCTCATTGCACCCTGAAAATACTCTGCTTCAGCATTTAGTGCTCTGAATCATTTTTGCCTGTCTTTGCTGTCAATATTATCAGCTGTTTGAAGTCATAAAGCTTGTTCACCAGAGTTTTCCCCAGCTTTTAGCACAGTGGCTGCAGCATTGAAAACATTTGATGAATGAGTGACTCCATGAATGAATGTAGCGAGAGAATAATAGGTAGAGGGAAGAAAAGAAGGAAGGAAGGGAAGAGAGGAAGGAAGGAAGGGGAGGAAAGAGAAAGGGAGGGAGAGAGAGAGAGAGAAAGGAAGGAAGGAAGGAAGAAGAAAAGACTTTATAAAACAAGACCTGGTAATTGGCTTCAACTCTAAAATCACAGCCTTGTAAAATGGCTTTTAGAAAAGTCAGACAAGTTCTGTTTTTCCTGTAAGGACAGATGTTTTACTTTCCTGTCACATTGCCATGGACAAGCTGTGCTCAGATCTGCCTGGCCTTTGTAGAGCTGCCCACCCCATGGCTGTTTGACCCGGTGCAGGGACTTGGACCACTCTAACGCATATTTGGATTCTAAAAACTTTTATTGATATCAGCTGTAAAATGATTCCCAAGTTCATCCTCTTACAACCGGAAAATTAGTCATGAGCTGCAGGTCCTTGGCCAGTTGGTTACAAAGATTTTATGAAGTTTACAGTAGGGAGTGATCAGGTTTTGATGTGTGAACAAGGGCCAAATACTAACTCATTATTACTCATTCCTTCATTCATGTATTCAACAATTCTTTATCAAGTACCTGCATAGTGCCAGGCATTAGACGGTACAGTTACAATAGAAAATGTGAAATTGCTATGGTGGGGATTGATTATCTAGTGAAAGAGACAGACAGAAGACAAGCAAACAGACACGTTCTATGAAATTGCTGATTATGAAAAGTGCTGGGATAGAAAAAAAAAACAACAATATGGACAAGGTGCTGAAATAGAGAATGATAGGCTAGCCCTCCCTTCTCTAGGGTGGTCAGGGGTAAAGTGCCAAGAGGAGGTGATTCTAGTAGAAGAGAGAGGGAGGACAGAGCCCAGTGTGTTTGTGGACCCGTGAGCCGTGATTTTTTATGTTCCTGCTGGGATACACTGAAGGCTGAGGTGATGGGCAGCTGTGTGTGCATGTTTGTTTTAAATCAGTAAAGAGTTTTAAAATTATGTACATTTTTAGATATAGTGCTATGACATAGTAGATTATAGTGCAAATATAATTTTTTTTTTGTGCCTTGGAAAACTAGGAAACCCTTGTGACTCACTTTAATGTGATATTCCCTTTATTGTGATGATCTGGAACCAAACCCACTATGTCTCTGAGGTGTGTTTGTATTGGTTAAATGAGTGAATGACTTTAAAGTTACAAAATGTATCCACACAGTTATTTCTGCCTTTTACCCTGGCACATATAATATTTTAGGACAAAGATGCCCAAACTCCACTTTTAAAATGAACCTGTTGTAATTTGAAGGTTGCTTTTTCTTTTTTGGATGTAAAGCAATGTTTGGATAAATTGATTTTTACTTTCTGTTCCTTTTAGCCAAAGTCTCTGTTTAGCACAACCAGAACACTATACTGTCACGTTCTTCATTTGTTCTTTTGCTTGCTTTCCCACACACTATTCAACAGTGATAGCCTGACCCTAGTAAGAACACAACACATTCTTTCATCCATGGAGAAAATCAGCAACCATACAGGTTGAGCAGGTGAATATGAAGAATGATTTTCTTTCCTCTACAGTTAGAGCACCTAAGCAAAAAAAAAGTAAAGCAACTCGATTCCAATCTTTTAGGAAAGACAACGTCTACTCATTGCATTAAATGATCCTTTGTAGACATCACTGTGTGGTCAGCCAAACTAGCTAAATAAAATAGTGCCGTAAAAGTTTATTTTAGATCTTCCTCACCCTCAAATTTAAAACGTTGTTTCCCCCCTGTGAGTTTGAACACATTTATAGGCACATGTAGCCCATGGGACAAGGGGCAAACTACCTAAGTGAACCTAGGGCTGTGGTAGTTGCCTTCTGAATCACAGGTATGCTGAATTTCAGAGAGGCTGGTAGTGTGTCTTACACACTTCGTATAGATTTTTCTAAAAGCTATAAAGAAATTGGAGAAAAATCTTCTGAAAGTTAAAATAAGCTTAGTTGAGCTTTTCCATCTGTTTTCCAGAACATTCTAGGTCATATTCCAGGACAGAGGAAAGAATCATAAATCTTACATGGGTCGAATGGGTGATATTGCTGAAAGCTAATAAAACCCTGTAGTGTGGGCTGGATTGCTTTCTGATTACCCAGCCCCTATGCTCTGGTTAGGATTTAAAACCCCAGGAGAATGGCTATGCTAAGTGATTTTCAGAACCACTGTTGACTCATTCCAAACCACTGGGCAAGTCACTTATTTACTTACTTTAGTTGTTCTAAAAGTTATATTCAAAATAAGGTTTCCCAATGCCCTTTGCCGCCATTGGCGAAGTAGTTTTTATGGTAGTTAAGCATTACTTAAGACCAAGGGAGAAACATCTAACAAGCAGAAAAGTAATCCTTGCTTTTCTGCTCTAAACTGTTACTTATTGATACAGCTTAAAGTCCTATGGATTAGTGAAAATAAAAGAGGACACTGGAAGGTTTAGTCTAGGTTGACTGCTCAGTAATATGTTCTTCTCTGCACTACCTAAGTCCTGATTTCTCAGGAATTACCTTTTCTGTGGGGAGTTAAGTATGTCTTCTGCACAGATCTACACATCACAGATTAGTCAGTTTTGTTTTGTGACATTCAGTGGCTCATTTAGCCTTTTTTAATGAAGCAACTGAAACATTATTACTTCACAATGGTTCTCAGTATCCTTCAGGAGAAGAGAAATCCCAAGAACTGCTGAGTCAGAGCCGGGCTAGGCATCAGGCACAGCAAGTCTCCTGCACTGGTAGGAAAGGATGCTCCTCTATGCTCATCTCACACTGTTTTCTATTCAGACTTGTGCCCCAGAAAAATTACGAATGATTCCTTGCTCTAGATGTTGAATTAGAAGCAACAGAAATTTTGAATTAAATTTGCAAATATTTGATAAGGAGCTATCAAGACACAGCCACATACATACCACCTCTACTTTTTGAAAGAACAAAGCAGCTCACAAAAGACATGGATATACCAGATGACCCAGCATTTCTAACTCCTAAGGATACACTCAAAGGAATTGAAGTCAGGTGTTCAAATTTGCATACAAATGTTAATAGCACTCTTCATAATAGCGAAAATACAAGACAACCCAAATGTCCATTAATATTTGAATTTTAAAAATGTGGTATATCCATACAATAGACTATTCAGCCATAAAAAGGAATGAAATACTGATCCGTGCTCAACATGGCAAGACCTTGAAAGCATTTTATTAAATGAAAGAAGCCAGACACAACAGGCCACATATTGGATGATTCCACTTCTATGAAATACCCAGAACAGGCAAATCCATGAAGACAAAAAGTAGATTGGTGGTTGCCACAGTCTGAGAGAAAGAGGGAAGGAGGAGTGATTGCTTAAAGGGTTCCCTTTTGGGGTGATGTGATTTCACAGCATGGCTAGTAATTATATGCCACTGAGTTGTACACTTTCAAATGGTTAAAATGGTGAATGGATTATGTCTATTTTCCTAACCAAAAAAAAAAAAAAGAAAGAAAGAAAGAAGAAAGGAAGGGAGAAAAGAAGGAAGAAATGAGGAAAGAAAGGAAAAGAAAGGCAAGAGTATATGAGGTAAGACATCTCTGGGTCAAGCTGAATTCCACATTCAAATGCCTTTGGAGGCTAATTACTTTACAGTATTGTAGTGGTTTTTGCCATACATTGACATGAATCAGTCCAACTAATAAAAATAAATGGAAAAAAAATGCAAGCTCAAATGCCTTTGGGGTAAGGCAGGTCATAAAAGCAAAGGAGACTTGTCAGAGACAAAGGAGAAATGGGATCTGTGACACTCTCTAGACTAACAGGAGAAAGTTTAAAATATATTATGTGAGCAACAATGACAGTTCAAAGTAGTCGGATAAGGCCCCAAGACAACAGTTTATAATCCCTGGTCAAAGGAAACCTAAGCTGTCCTTGACACAGGTTGGTTACAGTGCCTTTCCTGGGTAATCTAGAGTCTTGAAATGTTGAGTGACACCGACGCTTTAGATAGGACAGGTTTTGGAAGACCTTTAACAGCACAGATAACTAAGGTAAAAGTTTTACAGTGGGGCTTGCTCTTGGTCAAAGTAAAATGAGGTAAGTAATTTGTGGTCAGCACAAAGATCATTCTAGATTGAAACATACCACTTGCTCTGTGTTCTCCACATGGTTTATGGGAATAAAAAACATCTATCCTGTTTATCTCACAAAGAGATGGATAGCCTGGGATGTTTAGGTGGTTAAATCCTAGCTTATTCATCTGAAAAATGGAAATTATGGTAGTGGCTCAATCTTGATCCCTAGCTGTCTACCCCTTTAATGTCCATCTTTGCTACTAAAATACAGCTCATCTCTGTGCTCTTTGTGTCCATTACCGTTCATCCAGACCCATCACAGGGCCAGACAGTTCTTAGGAACTTGGTGGATACTGGCCAAATGATCCAGGGATGACACCAGTTCAGTCTGGAGAAGAAAAGGCTATAAGTGCCACAGAAAAGCTATCCTCAGGTGCCTGAGGGTGGTTATTTGTAGGAAACAAAACTTGTCCTTTATGCTCCCTTGCAATTAACCACTAGGACAAGAGGTTGGAGTCAGCAAAGAGATAGGCTTAATTCTGTGTTATAAGATGAAATGGACCACCTGAACAGGAAATAACTTCCCTGACTCTAGAGGTATTTCAGCATCAACAACTAGAGGCCATATGTTTTAAAGAGATTTAGTGTTTGAGTGAGTGAAGTAAGGTTCTTTCCAAATCCAATTTTCATTCATTCACACTTTCATTGCTTCATCCTGTCAGTCAGTTATTGAATGCTGATCACTATGGCAGAAACAGTATTGTTGTTACCAAGTTCAAGCTCATGCTGCTTGCCACAGTAAATCGAGGGATGAGGTATTGGGTAAGGAATAGCAATTTTCTGACTTTATTCAGAAAGCCAGTGGACCAAAAAGATGGTGGACTAGTGTCCCAAGGAACCATCTTAACCAGAGCTAGACTCATATGGCTAGTTGTTGCCAACTTCTTGATACCAGAATTCTTTGTTCTCAGAGCTGTCCAAGTAGGTCTGGTCATAACGTTCCCGTAAACCTCCAATAGGACCATTGTTATATTCTTTTTGGCAACTTTTTATTCTTATATGAATACTTTAAAGGTCAGAGCCTTGAGAATGGGCTATAACATACATTACAGGCAACATTCTCTTATAAAAGGTACAGAGGCACCATGACCAAGTACAGGCAACAGAGCACAAGAGTTAGAGCCAAAGGATTAGATCCAATATGTAGTCACCTGTGTTGTTCTCAGTTACATTGTTAAGTTATGAGGGTAAAATAATGAGTTCTCCGATAATACCTACACTCAGAGATCTCCCAGTCTTAAAGAGTATATAGAAAGGAAAATAAATGATCACAGTAACAAGACATGAGAAGTCACCTATTACTCTTCCACATCTCCACCTGTTTTGTCTATCTATAACAGTGCACCAAGACTTGTGGTGAAGGCTCCAGGTACCGGAAGGTGGCATGTGTGGATGAGGACAAGGGTGGTGAGGTTCACGGCATGCACTGTGACATGAGCACACGGCCTGCGGACCGCGAGAGCTGTAGTCTGCAGCCCTGCGAGTATGTCTGGATCACAGGAGAATGGTCAGAGGTATGGTCTTGGGGGTTCTGGAACCGCCTTCAGGCAGCGATGGCCTAGGGGTGACAGACTGATGAGGGCAAGAATGTGGGAGACACACACCCACCTGCTGGTTCTTCCCCTGAGAACTGGAAGCCCTCAGACAAGTCCCTCAGCCTTCCTGGGCTGGAGTCCTACATATGCAAACCGGGGGAAGTGCATGAGATGGTGTCCAAGCTCCCCCAACTCTAAAATCATGTGATTCACCCTGATGTCCTGTTATTATCATTAGAAAGGAATTCTTAGAGGATGGCTATAGGTGCCTGAAGAAGGTTAAGTATAAGAAAATATCTTAGGGGACTTTCCTGGCAGTCCAGTGGTTAAGACTCTGTACAATGCCACAGGTATGAGTCTGATCCCTCGTCAGGGAACTAAGATCCCCCATGCTGCATAGCACAGCCAAAAAAAGAAAAGAAAGAAAAGAAATATCTTAGCATGAGGGAGGCAATACACAATGGCGGGGACTGGGACAGACTAACGGTGGCCTGGGGGGCTGCCGTCTATGGGGTCACACAGAGTCAGTCACGACTGACGTGACTTGGCAGCAGCAGTGACAGACTAGCACATGGTGTGTAAGAGGATCAGGTTCTCTTCCCCTCCAGTGAAGGCCATGCAGAAATGTGGGTCCTGTGTTAGCAGAGGTGATCTTTCAGACTCATTCGTGGGATGTTCCCCACCTTATTCCTCTCTCCAACCCCCCACCCCCCAGAGATGAGAGCCTCTTACACATGAGGACTCTGGTGTGCAATGGATAAAGGAAGCCAGAGCACTCAACATTTTCAGGATGCTCTTAACAGCTGCGGAAGGGTATGTGTTCTTTTCAGAGCTTGGAGGCCTCTGGATAGAACTTGACCGTTTTTGGAGCTCCCATCCATTGGCATAAAAGACTACCTCCCAGCGCATCCCCCACATAAATGGGGATTCCTATTGCTCCCGCCTGGTAGGGGGAAAGGGTCTTAGCACCTGCCATCTCAGACATTCAGCCTTTAAAGTAATGCAGACTGAGGTCAAGGCGTGCATTTTGGATACTCTAAAATACCCACGGCTTGGCCAGACACCATTTGTAAGCCATCTACCCACGCATGACATACCTCAGGCTAGCCGTGCGCTCCGCTGGCCTGGTATCAGCTGCATCTTGGGGCATTTGAGCAGCAGCAGCCAAAGAAGAAAGTGGACACAGAGTGTTTCCAAGTCTCGAGCCAGCTGGAAGGGAAGGCCCGAGGATGTTCTGCGTGCCTGTGGCTGGGCTGACTCCCTCCTCCCTCAGGGACCCCATCAAGGGGAGCCTTCCCCCTGGAAATGCTGCAGGAGCGGCCAGCCATGTGGGTTAATGTGATAACTCAGGAGACAGCAGGAAAAAGAGACACTGGTTTTAATAGCAAGTGAGAACTGATGGAAGCTATGGTTGTTGTCGTCATTTAGTAGCTAAGTCTTGTCTGACTCTTTGCAACCCCATGGACTGTAGCCTGCAAGGCTCCTCTGTCCATTGGATTTTCCAGGCAGAGAATACTGGAATGGGTTGCCATTCTCTACTCTATAGGATTTTCCCTGACCAGGGATCAAACCTGCATCTCCTGCATTGGCAGGCAGATTCTTTACAGCTGAGCCAGGAAGCTATGATCCCTCACCCCGAGAAAAGCAAAATGCGCCACATGCTGCATACAATTTCCAGGGTTCATCTGGAACTCAGGCCCCTTCTTTGACCTTGAGAATCCTGAAACTCTACCTTAGTTTTGTGTAACGTTTTTACAGCGAGTGGCCAATTATTTGATGACTTTTCCCAAAAATATCATCCAAACTAAATTTGTTGGTCAATTTCCATTCTCTTTTTAAAACAGTATATCATATAAAGTATGTAGCTGAGGAAGTTGAACACAATCTAGAAATCTTACCAATAACCAATTAAATGTCCCATCACAGAAGGGAGCTGGGACACCCGTGAAAAACTTTTTTCTCCTTTTCTGGATTGTCTGGGTATTTTTAAGTGCCATATAATTATGGCAAAAGGACTAAATGACTGCATGATTTAGAGAGAGAGTGAAAGAGAAGCAGAAAGGTAACATTTAAGTCAAGATACTGGATTGGCAAAAAGTTTGTTTGGGCTTTCTGTTACTACAAACCTGAACGAACTTTTGGCCAACCCAATACGTAGCCAGGGAGACAGGGGACGGAAGACTGAGCAGAGGGCAGATGGGCAAACAGACCATCAAGTAGGAAAGGATATTGTCCCACAGTCCTCTTTTGGCAAAGAGCCTGGGTTTTACACAGAGGGCGTCTCCGGCGCTCTCTGCATCTCACCGGTTCACTTCTCTGACGCAGTCATGTTAGGTTCAGAAAAGTGTGATTTGTCCACCCTTGTAGAGCTTTGGATGCTGTAAGTGGACCCAAAGACAGACGGAGCGCCTCCCCCACCTGCTTCTCCCCCTTGAAAATCCAGAGCAGAGGCTTGAGGTGCCCCCCACGGGGGACTGGTTGGGGGCAAATATGCAGTGGGAGCATGGATCCTAGAAGGCTCCTGTAGGGCTTGCACGTCCCCTGAGTGCTGTGGGCTGCTGCTTGTAGTGCATTAGAAGCTAATAAAGTGAGCTCTCTGCCCTGTTGTCCCGGGGTCAGCGTTCGATGTGGAGGTCAGGGGCCTATTGTGGCTGCCCCCAGGCCCTGCTCCAACCTCTGCTCTCTACCCCCCTCTTCCCAGTGCTCAGTGACCTGTGGAAAGGGCTACAAACAAAGGCTGGTCTCCTGTAGCGAGATTTACACCGGGAAGGAGAATTACGAGTACAGCTACCAAACCACCATCAACTGCCCAGGCATGCAGCCACCCAGTGTCCAGCCCTGCTTCCTGCGAGAGTGCCCTGTGTCGGCCACCTGGAGAGTGGGCAACTGGGGGAGCGTAAGTAGACAGCTGGGTGGTCACAGTGGCCAGCTGCTGGGTCTCAGACCCCGACTTAGACATGCCTTACCTGAGTGGTCCTGAGTGACTGCCTCCCAGGAGAGCCCTGGGAGAGAAACAGGAGTTAGCATCTTGAAATGGGCTGATAGGGAAAGAAGGCTGCTCTGATTGGTGGGTCTGCTGCTTAGAGCAGGGGCCAGGGGAGGGGGTGGCTAGCCCTGATGCCAGACAGCCTCCACCTGATTCTCAGTTCTGCCACTTCCCAGTTGAACAGCCTTGGTGGTTGTTGCTCAGTCACTCACTTGTGTCTGACGCTTTGTAACCCCATGGACTGCAGCACGCCAGGCTTCCCTGACCTTCACCATCTCTCAGAGCTTGCTGAAATTCATGTCCATTGAGTCAGTGGTGCAATCCAACTATCTTGTCCTCTTTCATCCCCTTCTCTTCCTGCCTTTGATCTTTCCCAGCATCAAGGTCTTTTCCAGTGAGTCAGTTCTTTGCATCAGGTGGTCAAAGTATTGGAGCTTCAGCTTCAGCATCAGTCCTTCCAATGAATATTCAGGACTGATTTCTTTAGGATTGACTTGTTTGATCTTTGGACAAGGAGCCAAATGTTCATGTCTGTTTCGTCCCCTGCAGAATGGGTTATGAAGATGAAATGAATATTCTTGCATAAAAACCACTTGGGTTATAAAGACACCTTTTTAAGTTCCATATGTTTGAACACAATTTAAAATTAAAAAGCACCCAGAACTCTTGTCTTTCCCCTAATAAGGGTTATAGAAGTGTTCACTGTTGTAGCTTCTGTTGCTAAGAAGCCTGTTTGTCCTTCTGGATCAGGAATTCTTGGTTGCGTTAGGGTTACAACAGGTAAGAATATTTGAAATTGAAACTGCCCTAGAAAATTGCCCCAGCCTCCTGGCTGCTAACTATGAGACTTTCACTGATGCGCAGTGATGATCAGGCAGAAGTTTGGGACCAGTTGGAAGTGGTTGAGGTTTCAATTGTGAATCCACCGTGACCTTAAACAAATTTCCTCACATTTGAGCCCCAATTTTCCCTCTGTAAAAATAGAATAACACTAGTACTATCTCATAGGGTGATTGCAAGGCTTAGATGAGAAAATTATTTATTTCTCATATGCTTGAGTACCTATGTAGGTACATAAGGACATATGTAAAGGCATGTATGTATAAAACTCAGCACAAAGACTGGCCCATAGGAAGTGCTGTCCACGTATCAGATATTTGTTTTCACAACACAGGGGTTCTGAACAAACCTCTAAGCTCTGAGCTCCATGCCTCAGGAAGCCCAGGCCCCCAGGTTCCGCAGACCCCTCACTGACCCTGCTCTGCTTACAGTGCTCCGTGTCGTGTGGCGTGGGAGTGATGCACAGGTCTGTGCAATGTCTCACCAATGACGACCAGCCCAGCCACTTATGCCCTGCTGACCTGAAGCCAGAAGAAAGAAAAACCTGCCACAATATCTATAACTGTAAGTCAGCCAACCAAAGCCACCTTTCTGGAGCTTGAAGAGCAGGTCTCATTGTTGATGCGCTTGCCTGCCGTTTTCTGGAATAGAGAGTTTATTTTTGAGACATTGGCCCCACGCTGACCGCTGTGCATGTGAATAGTGTAACCGGTCCCATTGGCAGCCACTGCAGACTCACCGCTAATGTTCATGGATCTGTGTATTCTAGGTGAGTTGCCCCAGAACTGTAAGGAAGTGAAAAGGCTGAAAGGTGCCGGCGAAGATGGGGAATACTTCCTGATTGTCACAGGAAAGCTCCTGAAGGTACTCGTCCGAGCTCAGTCATTATTTCTACGCTGCTTTCAGAGCCAGCAGCCCCGGCTGTCATGGTCCCATTTCCGAGCCTCCCCTGGCAGGTTTTGTCTGGTCTGTCTTTCAGGTCTTCTGTGCAGGGATGCACTCTGACCACCCCAAGGAGTATGTGACACTGGTCCATGGCGACTCTGAGAATTTCTCTGAGGTTTACGGGCACAGGTAGGAGAACTCCAAGCTCGGAAGAGCCCAGACCACCTGGAGATCCCTAGAAACGCCTCCCCATCCTCACCAGAACATTCTCTCTGTCCTGTAGGTTGCACAACCCAACCGAATGCCCCTACAACGGGAGCCGACGTGATGACTGTCAGTGTCGGAAGGACTACACAGCGGCTGGCTTCTCCAGCTTCCAGAAGGTCAGAATAGATCTGACCGCCATGCAGATCATCAGTAAGTCCCATAGAGCATTCTGGGGCATGTGTCTGTGGGTCTTTCCATTCAGGCCATGACACATCCTGCTCAGGGGTTGGGCCGAGGCCCAGAGGGTACGAAAATGAACTTACGATCCAGGGATGACAACCCTGCTCTAAGCTGCCTGAAGGTGGGGTTTGCTCCACCTTTGATCACTGTGGTCCCCCCAGTGCCTGGAAAGGGCTGAGCAGTGGGTGGTGCTCCATCAGATTTGTGACAAACAGAGGAGACAGAGGCACATTAAAGGGGTGTATCATAGTGGGGAAGTCAGGGCAGCGTCTCCCAAAATATGACATCACAGTTGAGACCTTAAGGCCAAGTGGGAGTAAGCCAAGTGTTGAGTTAGGCAGAGCAAGCATGGGAGCAGAAGTTCTGAAGGAAGACGTTTTAAGGGATCAGATGCAGACTCTGAAGCTATGAAATTCATGTAGCAACATCCACCCCACCCTGGGTTCCCACCAGCAGTGTATATACATGGGCACATGCACACACACACACACACACACACACACACACACACACACACACGAGCATAAAACTAATTTGCTCTGATGGCTGATTTACAGAAGAAAAATGGAGGACAGAATTACCTATTTTTTAAACTAGCCTGCCCGTGGGCTGATTTCATACTCTGGCCGACACTGCATTTTTGTTAGGGACATTAATCATAGGAATGGTTAAAGACAGCTCAAATATCCCAACCCGTTCCCTCGAATGGAGGGAAAACAGAAATAATGAATAATTAAGTTTTCTTCATTAACATTGTTCCTGTAATCTTGCCTTGCTTTCCTCTGGAGGTAGATTACACTTGATTTGTACCAAGATATTTTTAATTGCCTTCAGCCAGACTGATGAGGGCTAAGGGCAGAGTCTGCAGTTTTTCCCACTTAAATACTGCCCCAGCTGAGACCCAGAGATTCCTGGTGCTGAAGCTGGAAAAGGCAGGATGGGGGACTCAGATTTCCCTCCCACAAAACTGCAGAAAAGATTGAGGCCTTCTCTTGCTATTCCCAAAAGACAAAGCAGAAAGGTTTAAAAAGCTGCCTCTGGTCTCCAGTCCCCATCAGATTTTGCAGGATTCTCAGTATGTCTGCTCCCGAGCCATCTTCCCCAATCTCCCAGCTGTTCTCAGGACCTACATGAGGGTTAAAAACGCGAGTATTGTTTTTATTGGCTTTTTAAAAAACTACAAGTTAGCCCCAAACTTGAGAAACTGCCATTAATATTTTCAAGATGTGGGTTCTAATTGCTCCACATTTTGGCAACTAGACTGCCTGGGCCACAGGAGGACAGCTGAGCCTCGGGGAGGAACTGCTAAGTAGCTGGAAATGCTTGGATGGCTGATTTCCCCAGTCCTGCAGCCTCCGAGGCCGCCGTCTACAGGAGGTTCACAGTCATCCAATTACACTGCATTTAAGCGAGGTGATTCACACATTTATTTATATAGGAATCGAGTCCAGAGTCATCTGAAACCCCCTTTTTTGGCTTCCATACTGGGAGGATACAGACAGTGCTGGTAAAACCCAGGGAAGGAAGCTCTCGGAACCACAAATATAGTGACTGGGGGAGTGGGGAGCAGAGCAAGTGTACATCTGGATCCATTTGCTCACTAATCATATTTTGGATTGTTGTTTTTTTTTATTTCCCATACCCACTTATGACTTCTCTAACTCTTCTTCTTCCCTTCTGTCTCCTTGTTAATATCCTGTCCCTTCCCAAACTCTTTCTCCTACTCCCACCTTTCCCCTCCCTTCAACCCTTTCTCCAAAACCCCACAGCCACTGACTTACAATTTGCCAGGACCAGTGAAGGACATCCCGTCCCCTTTGCCACTGCTGGGGACTGCTACAGTGCCGCCAAGTGCCCACAGGTACGTACCAGGGAGACCAACCCACCGCCCCCAGGGATCCACAGCCCACCCCGGCCACCCCACCCCCACCCTGGGCTGCATCTGTTTCTGTAAATGTAATCAGAATGGCAGCTCTAGCTCTGCAAGGCAGTTTGGCCACCTGTATCCAGGCCTTACAGATGCTCCCAGCCTCTCAGCTCCTAGGGGTGCTTCCTAAGGAAATGGTCGTGGCCACGAGCCAGACTTCTGCATTCAGCAAAATGCATCAGTGATCATGGTAAAATCTTATAAAGAAATCAGGTATCAGATGGCAAGCTTTGGTTAAACAAATGATGATGTTGGTAAATGTTTAATGACTGGCTCTCCAAGGGATGGAGGCAGGGGGAAGCAGTGGTTTGTAGCATTTGCCCATTTCTGGGGTGTCAGTTTTCTCCCTGACTCGTTTCAAGTCGTCAGTATCCTATCACACACAGGAGAGTTAGGGAGATGTGCACACGGTTGTCTCTCAAAAGGCAGTACAAGCAGATTCGAACACTCTGCTGTCAGACGTTAAAAATTCTGAATATTGCATGACACAGAAAAACTGTCAGTCCAGTTTCCACTGTATAAGCATGCAGCATCTGGACCAGGAAGTGCAAAGCTGTCTCCTAGATTCTGTCTGCAGCAGAGCTGCTCAGTGACAGTCTTACCCATTCGACAGTTGCGCAGGTTTTTGCCTCCTTAGAGGTGTGGTTTGTTAATTTGACTTGCCTTTTAAAACAGGGTGTTATATAATCATCCTTGGCTCACTTTGCCAAGTAGGTGTCAGTCTTTGCCACAGACTACTGCAAGGAGAAGGCAGGAGACATATAATGAATTAGGTGATTCTGGACAGGAGAACCTGGCCCCAGTTTTTTCGCTGGTTTACATGAGGTCTTTATAAAGCTGTTGTCAGACTCTGTGTTGGAAATCTTCATGTTGCTGTGAGCCTTCACAGGTTCAAGGAATTGGGACTGGGAGATGCTCAGAGTGCCAGGCACTGCCTCCCCAGGATGCATTTACACACAACCAGAGACCATCCAAAGACAAACACATCTGAGTTTTCTTTTAACGACGAGTTTTCTCAGCCCCAAGCTTTAGAAAGTATTGCTAAACATTTTAGAGAAGCGAAAAGGAAGCTCTCAGGGGAGAAAGAAAATAAACAAAGGACAGAATGTTAAAAGGGGCCTTTTCTCCATTACCCAGGAATTGAAAACTTTTGAAGTGCGGTTTCTTTAGAGCACTTGATGACTTCAAACACCCCATTCGTATGGGTTGCATTTAACAGCTTATAGATTGGCCGTCCCTGCCCTTTTCAAATGCCTCAGGATTTTCTTGTTTCGATATGTGCATCTTTGGGGAAACTTAAGTAAATGAGAGGTAATTTGCATTCGATTATTTTAATAACTCAGAGACAAAGGAACTGATTGATTTGCTAAATCCTGACACTAATGCAGTTGCTAAGTGAGAAAAGCAAAGCCAGTGAGAGGCTAACTTGTATTTTTTCCAGTCCATTCTTCAAATCGTATCAGATACTTTTAGAATTCAATTCCTTAGAAGTTTATTGAGCACCAACAATGCTGGTGAAAGTTGGGAGTTTTTCAAATCACTTTTCCAGGGAAATGTCTGTAGAAAGCACGACTGTGCAAACTACTCTGGAGCCCTGCTTGTCCTCTGATCTGTGACTGCAGAGATATCCAAGCAGAGCCATGTGTTTGACAATCTGCTTCTTTTTCCTCCCCATCCACTGCTGTTGCTTTAAGGATCTATGTATCATTAAGGGTGGGTTCCCCAAGAGCCCTCGACAGCCCTCGACAGCCAGAGTGTATGTTGTTATCCTGATCACAGTGCATGTGGCGTTATTATTATTGATACTGGTGTTATGAGTATCTGCTGAGTGTTCACTGCACTTGAGACACTGTGCTCAGAATTTCTAAATCAGTGTAGCGTTTAATCATCCACAGCATCCTGTGAGAACGCTCAGATGAGGCAGCTGAGAGGTGTGGAGAGGTCAGGTAACTTATCCAAACCCACGCTGGTGCTCGGGAGAGGCAGATTTGATGCCCAGTACATCTGAGTCCGAATCCATGACAGCAGACGTGTCTGGCTGATCCCGTTTTCAGACAAGACTTGTACAGCACACACCCTTGTCCAGCAGAGAACAAAACCTCCCTTTGTCAAAGCTACATCTTTTGCTGACCTTTCTGGAATATCTAGTGTTGCATGCCTTAATCACCTTTACTCTTAAATCAGCAGCAGCAGATAGTAGCTAAAACTCTCATGCCCTTTAGACCCTGAAGATAAGGCCTGTGGGGACAGAGATATTGTGAACTGGAGCGGGAAAGGACAGTAGGTCTATACTCCACTGATGACAGGCAACTTTCAGAGTGCTAATTATCAACTAGGATGCTGGCTAAAAATGCAGATCCCTGACCCTGAGAAGGCCAGAGAGAGAATAAGAACAAAAACTTGTTTATCACCTGCTCTGAAAAGGCAGATCTAGGCAGCATGTAATCCGCTCAGCTACGTGCTCAGACACTGAACATGGGGATCAGCCTGACACATCCTGGGGCTGGAAGCCTGCTCCTTCTAAGAACTTTGACGTCAAAGCATATCACGTCTGTCTTCTGAGATGTAGGCTGGACAGGTAGTCTTCATGGGAAACAGGATAAGGAAGGAAAGAAGAGGGTGTCCTTGGCAATAGTGAGGATTGGGCATTCTTCAGGGGAGGAAGGCTAGGAAGGTAAGAATTGGCCAGGTGGGCTAATGTAGCATATCCAGAAGCCAGTGTCTAAGGAGGCTAGGCAAGGAGGGTTTTGAGCATCCGGTGTAACCACAATCACAGATACCTGGGTGTTGAAGTCACTCAACACGACAGCCACTAACATCTGCGTGGTACTGTCATAAAGCAAGTTCCAAAAATATTTTTAAAACCTCACCTATTCTCTGCTGGGTATTGGGCTAGGTGTGTCATATCTTCTGTAATTCTGTCTTATTACCCATTTTACAGATGGCCTCAGGAAGGGTAAGCCGTTTGCCTGAGATCACACTAAAGGCAGAAGAGTCAGGATTCTAGGATAAATTCCTCCCCCTGACCACAGCACGACTGATGTTTTGGGCTGGATAATTCTCTGTTGTTGGGGACTAGGCTGTGCCTTGTAGGATATTTAGTAATAACTCTGGTCTCTCTGCATCAGCTGCTGATGGCTCACGTACCCACCAGCTGTTTCATGGCAACCAAAAATGTCTCCTGAGGTTGCCAGATTTCCCGTGGGGGCAAAAATGTCCTCTGATAACATCCACTGATTTAGACCGCACTAAATCCTCCCATCACCTCTGTGAATAGGAATGTTCTTTGTTCCCAGTGTACAGACATAGGATTTAAAGCCCCTTAAGAGTTCATAAACTGTTTGGCATTTATGGGACCAACATGGAGAGGAAACCTCCAAGTTACACCTGATCCTGGAAGTCTTTATGGAAGTGCTAGGATGTAATATTGATATTTATTAAGACTATAACAGGGCTTTCTGATGACTCAGCTGGTAAAGAATCCGCCTGCAATATGGGAGGCCTGACTCCAATTCCTGGGTTGGGAAGATCCCCTGGAGAAGGGAATGGCAACCCACTCCAGCCTTCTTGCCTGGAAAATTCCATGGACAGAGAAGCCTGGTGGGCTGCAGTCCATGGGGTTGCCAAGAGTCGGACACGACTGAGCGCCTAAGCACAGCAAGACTGTATCAAGTGCTTCGTCGTGTGTTGCAAACCATAACTGATGTAAATAAGCAAAGCAGTGCCAGGTCCCACCCCTCAGTAAGCTTACTGCTAATTGGAGAGGGAAAACGAGCACTTGCAAAACAATAAGAAAATGCAGGACTAATACCAGTATTTTTGAATATCTGTTAAGGACCAGCCATACAGTCCTCAGCTAATTTCATTTTGTCCTCACTATCTACTCTGAGGGAGACACTCTTATTATTACCTTCCATTTTACAGATGGACAAACTGAGGTTCCTACAGGGTAAATCATCTGTCCACATTAAAAGCCTACATTACACTTTGGTCTGATTAGGTGTGAGCCTCCACCTCACTCCTCTCTTTGATGTATTTAAGACCGTTTTGACAAAAACTGCATTCTGAGGCTCAGAGAGGAAGCCTTCACCCACTGTCTGTGGTTCTTGCAGAAAGCACACTTTTTACTCCCAAACTGCTCATGAATCTATTTAAGATGCCTTTGTGGAGTCATTTTTGCAAGAGAGAAATACACAGAGACAGATGGAGAAGGCAAGAAAGGCTCTCTGCTGCACTGTCTCCTTGGAAATAAAAATGGAAACACCCGAGGCCACGCTTGGCAAGGAATCCCACAGCGCAGCTGGGAGGTGTGGGCTCCCTGGGCCTGGAAGCTTGGCCGGGCCCTACCTTGGTCCAGCGCAGGCCGCGCGCGCCCTCTGCAGGCTAATCCCGAGAACGCGCCGCTCCTTTGAAGTCTCGCCCCGCTGTGCTTAGGACTCAGCGTGCTCAACACCGTGGGGAGCTGAAGCCCAGGAAGCTTTGGCAGCGAGATCTTGTTAAAAAAATTACACTGTGGCATTTTGTTCCTGTAGGAATCTGATAATTGTGAGCAACATCAAGATTGCTGTGTTAGGGACGCAGAATAGCGGTGGTTGAGAGTGAGGACTTTGAAGTTAGGAAAATTTGAGTTGGGCTTTTTGTGTCTCCTGGAGAAGTTAATCACCTTCGCCAGGCCTCCCTGTCCCCATCTGTGAGGAAAATTCCCTTCAGATTGCTCTTGCAAGGATGGATGAGACGATGCATGTAAAGTGCCTCGTTCAGAACCGCCCCCCACCACCACCACTACAAAGAACCCTCAGTCATTAGTTAGCTATCATAATGAATTAATATCTTTCTCCAGGTTACCTTTTTATTGTGTGGGACCTTTGCTCAGGATGTCACGTGGACTAAAAATCTTGTTCACTGGCCATTTATTCCAGGGTCGTTTTAGCATCAACCTTTACGGAACCGGTTTGTCTCTAACTGAATCTGCCAGGTGGATCTCCCAAGGGAATTACGCCGTCTCTGACATCAAGAAGTCTCCGGTAAGGGTCCCCATGGCTTGGAGGATGAGTTCTGTTTTCTCCTCCTCTTTCCCTCTCTCTGAGGCTATGGTGCTAAAGGAACTTCCTCAAACCATTTTACAAAGTGTCAGGAAGAAAACTGAGGACATAAATGGAAGGTTGGCACGTGGACAGGTGAGTGGAGCAGAGTCTTGCTTACCCTTCTGATGAGTTCTTCCCAGAGATATGAACCTGAGTGCCAGGAGCAATTAGAAGGATGCCTAACCAGGAAGCCGAAAGCACTCAGCAGCCTCTAAGGGTGCGTGTGGCTCAGATATCTTGCAGTTAGTTAGCCAACATGCAGCTCACCTATGCGAGCTTAGGGACAGTGATGTCTGTTTCCGAAGAAATGAAATAATACAAAAAGGGCTGGGAGAAGGAGTCACTCATCAGGAGGGTTTCTAAAGGAGGAGAGAGAAATTCACAGGCTCTACAGGTCAGTTCCTCCTGCTCTAAAATCTAGCTGTTCACGGTGGGATCACCCCAGAGCACCCGCATTACCTGGCAGCTTGTTGACAGTGAAGATTCTGGGGCCCCAGAGCTTCTGAGCAAGACCTACAGCTGAGCAAGCAAGCTCTCAGATGGACACTCTGAATCTGCTCTGGTCTGGTTGCTCAGCCTGGGGGTATGTTAGAGTCACTTGGGAAAGTTTAAGATGCATGTACCTGGGCCTCATCCAGATTCACTGAAAGGGAATCTGTGACAGGGGCAGAATTTGAAATTTCCCAGGGGTGTCTAATGTCTACTGGGGCAGGAAGCGCTGCCCTTTCCAGCCAAGAAGTTCTGAGGACGCAGGGCAGGAGCTGACCCACAGGCAAATGGGAAACTTACAAGGTGTGGCCTGTAGCCCCAGTCCTGCCACAGCTGTGACCTCTGTCTCAGGGTCTCCTCAGAAAAGTAAGTAATGGAGAGAGAAGAGGACCAGAAAGTGGGGTGTTACTCCAAGGTGAGGTTGCCGACAAAATAGGATGCCCAGTTAAATTTGAATTTCAAATAAGGAAGATTTTTAATTTTTTTTTTTTTTACACTATAAGCACATCTAAAACATTGTATGGGACATACTTTTTCTTTTAAAAAAAGTGTTGTTTATCTGAAATTCACATCTGACTGAGCAGTCGGTGTTTTTATTTGCTAAACCCTATCAAAATCTGAATATAAAGAAACAGCTCAATCAGCCTGCTTCCACCCAGGAAGAGAAGAAACATCAATTATGATGTTCCAGGACTATTTCAGAGGTTTTTATAGCTTCAAGGGTTAAATTTGTGTCTTTGAAAAAAAAAAAAACTTCTTCTTTTCTCTGTGAAGGTCAATTAACTCCTTCAACTCTGATTTAACTAAATGGCTATATCGATTGCTTATAATTTAATCATTAATATTTTTGCTTGTGCTGAAAGAGAACCGAGAGACAGCACACTTGCTGTGCTTTACAGTGGGCCCAAAAATTATGTTCTTGTGTTCTACTTTATATTATGTTGCAGTGACCAAGAGAGACCAAAAAAATGCATTGCCTCAAACGTGGTCATACTTAAACCATGATTATGTGGAAAACCATCTATGTGAACAGTGTTGAAACCTTAGTTTTAGTTTTGTTAGGGTCATTGCAGTGTTCGTCCAGAACCTAAAAATAATTGCAGCCTGGAGCGCCACCTTGTGTAGACAATGATCACTGCCCTGCCGAGATGGGCTGGTTGTTCCCCTAGCCTTAGGGGGGAGGTTCTGCCTGTGCCGAAGGGAATTGGTTTCACAGTTGCCTGTCAGAAATTTTCTTTTTTTTTTAAATCTTGGTGTTCCATGACAGCTCAGAGAGACAGCTCAGAATTAGTCTCAAGGGTCTGTCGAGCACTCCTTATTAATCCCCATGAGCCAGAGCTAAGCAATCTGTAGCTCCTCGCAGCCCCAGAAATGAGGCTGTGTGTGCCTGGCCTGCTGTGCAGCTCACAGAGCAGCATCCTCTAGGGATGCTCCGTGGAAACAGACTTCCACAGCCTAAGACACTTGGGGGAAAATTGTATATTTTATTTCCCTCTGGAAGAGTCACAGTAACCGTGCGTGTATTGGAGGTTGGAATAAAGTGTACGGGAAGGAAACCTGTGTGGTTCTATTGAAGCCAGCATTTCCCTAAATCAGTGGTTCTCAGACTTGGGCCAGGACTTGCTGAAACACAGCTAGCCTGGGGAGGGGCCTGAAATGTACATTCCCAACAATTTCCCCGGTGCTGCTGATGCCCTGGTCTGGGACCACGTTTTGAAAATCACTGACCTAAGTTAAACCAGTCACAGAGCCTTCTCTTCAAAGTCAGACCTTAATTTCCCCAAATTATCATTGTTCCACACAACACGCTTTGAAAAACTGTGTCACATCCTGCTCCCAGCTTGCCTTACCACTGTCTTGCTTCTGAGGGGCTGAAGCCAATCTGCTGTATTTTGTACAGATCCTGGCCAGTCCTGATCGATTCTCCAAACAGCCCTGCTTTGATTCAGTCCTCTCATCTTCACGCTTCACTTTCTTTCACTTTTCTGCCGGGAGCACCAGATGGAGAAACACAATGGAATCCTCCATTTTCTAAACCTGCTTGGTGTAAAATGTTGTTTCCCCAAGAAAAACTAACAGAAAGCTCTAGTCATTCAGGGTAAAACTGAATTACAAGAACCACTTGTAGGATGGGTACACGGTCTCACCAACAGGAACAGACCTGGTAAAAATAAGTCTCAGTGTCAGGCTCATTATTGGCTGCCCGTATATATGTAGTGGGAAGAATTCTAATTTTTTTTTTTTTTTTACTGATAAGGATTTTTGTTATTGAAATAGCCTCTATTATTGAAAGATCCTCTGTTTACTGGACAGTTTACGTGCCTTCAGTCCCATTCCTTCAGGTTACTCATTGAACTCTTGGGAGAGCACGGTCATCAAAGCCCACGGAAGCCACAGAGTATAGAGGTTAAGCCTCCAGGCCCTTAAGTCATATCGCCTGACGTGCTTTTACCAGTTTGGCTATCGTGGCAAGTTATTTAATTTCTCAGGGGCCTCAGTTTCTTCACCTATAAAATGGGTATCATGGTAGTCTTACCCAGTTGGGTTCTTGTGGAGCATAAACGAAATAGGGAGATAAAGCTGTTTTACTGGACAGGCAGCAGGGGCACAGGAAGCGTTAGCTGTCAGCGTTACCACATTTTTATCGGCCTAAGGCTTGCTATTGGTCACGGTGGTGAAAGATGCAAGCTGGCTTGTGATGGGAGGATGGGACTGCAGCCTGAGCAGAGGCTGAGCCGGGACCTGGCTGGTCCCCATCACACCACGTGGATTTTGTCTACACGGGCCCTTCCCCATCCAGGACTGAGGCATATGGGACGCCTCCTGGGTCCAGGCATGGGCTTCTAGACAAATGCTTTGACTGTACCAAGTTTCTGCTCTGTGGGTGAGGGGCAGCCAGACAGAAAGGGGGGAACTTGGCCCACCTGCAAGATTGGAGAGAGAAGGTTGGCATTCTAAGCTCCTCTGCCAGTGATATTCTGTGCTTGCCCAACTCATGAGTGCACTCAGGATGTGAGAGGATCCTCAGCTCCCCC
Organism: Muntiacus reevesi; assembly: GCF_963930625.1. Lineage (NCBI taxonomy): Eukaryota > Metazoa > Chordata > Mammalia > Artiodactyla > Cervidae > Muntiacus > Muntiacus reevesi. The sequence continues at coordinate 95,363,070 of NC_089252.1, forward strand.
ATCTGGGAGAGGCCCCCTGCCACCACTCCCCCCACCCCGAAAGGTGCCCATTCTCAGAGCTACTGTCTCGCCTTCCGTCCTGGAGGAGGTTCCAGAATGGCCCTCAGAGCCAGGCGCAATGAAGCAGGCCCCCATAAGCAGGGCGGGAGGGGCGTCCTTGGGCCTGTGTGCTGTGTGTGTGCTGCTCTAGGGGATGGGACCGGGGCTGAGAGGCGCTGGGAGCCTGAACCCTGAGGCCCAACCGTCACTGCTTTACTGAGGGAAGGGCTCTAAATCCAAGAATTACTTTGAAATTAAAAATTAAAGTTGTATTACTGTCTGAGAGATGGATTCATTTCCTGCTTTTGTTTTTTTATCTTTTAGTTCATTTACAACCAATGGAGTTTAAGTAGCATGAGATAAATATGTGTGTGTGTGTGTGTGTGTGTGTAGCAAGCAAAGAATCAGTTCTCTTATCTACTATAAGCTACGTCCTAACCCAGAATTCATTTGTGAAAATTCAGTTATCCACCAAGTATAAAAATCATACATTTACTACAGACAAGTGGAGTGAAACTACCTTTTATATATGTGTACATTTTATTCTGTATGATCCCATAGAAGTTAGATATTTATACATTGTGTGTGTGTGTGTGTGTGTGTGTGTGTGTGTGTGTACATTTGTGTATGTGTGATTAGGACTTTATTTGGAAAAAAAACAAATACTGTTGTTTTTTTTTAATGGGCACTTTCACTCCCAGCAGCTCCAAAGAAATGTAAATAAGCATACTTCAATCAAAGATGTGCTGGCTTCCCTAAATTATACAAATCAACCTCTCTTGGTCATATTGACTGCAGAAAGCAGAGAAAAGAGTGAAAAGTATGAACTATAAACTGTTCTTAATGGAACACAGAGTCGCTTATTTTAATTATATGTAATAGCTCAAACTCTGCTGACAAAATATTTGTTGAAAAGAGATTTTTAGTGGACCTGCTTTAATGGAGAAATAAAAATGATTTACAGTTAATGTTTCATTGTATGAGAGTGGGTACTTCTAAAGTGCTGGAAAACATACCTTTTTCTCTGAAATAGGCACTGTTTCCATGACAATCATGTTTATGGTATTTATTTTCTCAGTACATATATTTTTTATTCTGTACTAGAAATAAGTGTTAGTTCAACCTTTACCTAAATGACGTTAATAGAGTCCTAGTTAATGAAATAGCATGAACATTGCAGAGCGAGTATCAGCGATTTTATAATTACCCAGACTATTCCTTATCTCCATGAGAACAGGCTATGATGGAAACTCACACATTAAAAAGCACCATTATGACAATGATCACTAATAATTGAGCACATACGTTAGGCCAAGTGCTATTCTGGGTACTTTATATGCTTTCTTTCATTTGCAGCAAACCTATAAGGAGAGACTTGTATTATCCCCATTTTACAGATACACAAGAAAACTGAGGTTTAAAGAGGTTATTTAAAGATATGATGCAAGTCTGAAGCAATCTGATCTCTGCTGCTGGGGAAGGAAGAGTTTGGGTGGAAAAAAAAGCTTTAATGAGACAGAAGGCATTTCTACTATGTCAGCATCCTTAAGGCCACCAGACCTATATACTTCAGCCTAGGGGCAAAGTTCCTGGCTAGAAAGCCAGTTGATCTGGCATCAGAACTAGTTGATGATGTCAGACCAGCGCCAGAGCTAACATGGGCCTCTAAAACCAAGACCCAGTGGGGTGATAGAACTCAGTCTTCCAACTTATTCTTGTGCATGCATGCTTAGTCGCTCAGTCATGTTTGACTCTTTGTGGCTCCTTGGATTGTAGCCCACCAGGTTCCTCTGGCCGTGGTATTTTTCAAGAAAGAATACTAGAGTGGGTTGCCACTTCCCCGGAGGATCTTCCTGACTAAGGGATCCAACCCACATCTCCTGCGTTGCAGGCCCATTCTTTACCACTGAGCCATCAGGGAAGCCCTTCAAGTTAATCTCACTCATAATTAAAAGCATACAAATTGTTAAGAGAGTGAAACTTAAACATGATTTTTTTCCTTCAAAATTAGCAACTATTTTTCTTTTTCTAATGAGATTATCCATTGTTTTCAAAAGACTTCGGTAGTTGGGCCATATGAATCAAATATGGCCCAAAGAGATCCTGAAATGTGCACACAAGTATGATTCACACCAGTGTTAGTCCCAGTGGAGAAAAACAGATGCCAAACCTTGTGCAGGAGTCAGGGGTAGAGGGTGGCGCATGTGACGTGGTAATTTACAGACTGGGATATGATGCCACAGTTAAACAAGGGGTTTTTCATAGCATGGGGGAAGGATTAAGGGGGCTGATTAGCAGGGCCATCTGAATTGCAGCTCACAGAGAAGAGCGTACTTGTTCAGCCTTCTTCGATTCATTCAACAAATGTGTGTTTAGACCACTGCTAGGTTCTGGGGACCCTAGTATTCTAACAAGGCACTGGCCTTGGCATCATGGGGCTTACATTCCAGGGGGGAAGACAGACATAAAGAGAGAACTGCACCATTTTGTAGGGTGCTTTGCAGCTGGTAACTCGGTCAGCACGATTTCTCAGAGGAAGTGGCCTCTGGGCTGAGTTCTGAAGAATTTACCGGACAGCGGCTTATAAATGCACAGAGTCCAGTTCACACAGAGAAGGAGAGGGCAGAGAGTTCCAGCTAGAGGAGCCGCATGTGTGGAGGGCCTGTGTTAAGAGGCATGTTAGAGGAACACCCCTAGGAAATGCAGAGGGGAGGAACAGAGCAAGACAGATGCAGACAGGTAGGACTGTACAAGGCTAGAGACCAGGGTTCAGCAAAGCTTTTCCATAAAGGACCAGATAGTGAATACTTTAGGTTTTGCCATCCAGGGGATGAAAATCATGGATATTACATACGTATTTCTATGACAAGAGTGAAAACAAATTTGCACAAAAAATTTAGTGATTAAACCCAAAGCAGAATAGTAATTGAGTGTAAATTTTTGTTATCCAGAATCTACCAAGGAAATGAATGAAATATTGAGAAAGGATAACATTTTGCTTAATCAGTGTTCTCTGTTACCAAAATTGCTTCAAAGTGTATGTTTGTTAATGCTGATCTGAAATGAGATGTTCTGCACTTCATCTTTATGAATGTCTTTTTGCAGAAATAGGTATTGCCAAACACTACTGTCGTCTACAACCACAGCATTTTAATTGAGCACATGCATGCCCTGGGAGCTGTTGGTGGGATTCCGTTAGGTTTTTTACTTGGTATTTGCCTTTCTGCACATCATTACATTACAGATGAATCACTTGTACCTGAAGGTGAGATGGGAGCTCTCCTCAGTTACCTCATTAGATGAATTTTCAAATATGAAAATTTCCTTTGCACTTACATCCATGTCCAAAAAATGCTGCTGAAATTGTAGTTCACACTCACAAAGTATATCCACTGTAAATGTATGTGGAATAGCAATAAAGCTTCTCATTTTTAACATTTGACAGATTGGGAAGTGTACAAAGCACCTTAACATGATTTATGATTCAAACAATGTTAGTTGTTATTGAAATGACTTTACCACAGTATAACTTTTGCCTGTAAGTGCAGTTTTTGCCTTGTAATTTTAGCTTCAGTTCATTAAGAAACATTATCAAGTCAGCAGCAAAAGGTAATGTCCAAAGCCATTAAGTGTTCAATGACATTGATTCAGAACAGTTCTTCTAGTTCAGAAAATTATTTATCCTGTCCCTGAGCTCAAAATTCATGATAAAACTTGACCACTCCTAAGTCATCCAACTGCTGTATGTTAGGATAAGTCAGAGCATTCAACTTCTAGTCCTGACCCACAAATTCCCAAAACTGATGAAGATAAAGTCTATGATAGAAAAAGAAGTTCATTATTAACACCATGGGTTCCATGACTCTAGAGAGGTTCTTGTATTTTCCACAGTGAATAATCACAGGCTTTAAACATCTTACATTTTCACAAGCTTTGTAAATCGGTCCAGATAAAGCTTTTCCTTCTCCACACATGGGTCTTACCATTATTAGTTGTCAACACATCTTAGCAGATTCCTCTTCAGTTTTTCTGACTAGTATTTTCTGTATCTCTTGGACATACTGTCACCCATACTTCTTCCACACAGAGCATTCATAGAGACTGATTATTTGGTTCCTTCACAACTTAGCACAGTCTCCTCAAACAGCTGAAAGAGTATCAGTAAAATCTATCTTCTCATCAAAAACCACAGGAAACCATTCCAATTTGCTTCATTTTTTAATTGTTTATTGATGTGGCTCCCAAATGTCATTAAATTTTTGAGCAACTGGTCTTGCCAAAAGGATAACAGTGTTCAACAAATTGATTTTCTCTGGACATATGTCTTCTGCTGTTACAATTAAACAAGATTTCATGAACTCACCTCCTAGTAGACTGTTTTCTTTGTGTCGCTAACAAATGAGCCACTTGGACGCTTACATATTTTCATCTTTTATCCTTGCTCACTTTGATTTCTTGTTTTTGTGAAGAATTACACTATGATGAGATATTCTAAGTTTTCCAAATTCCTGAGCATTGCTTGCCTGGGAGTTGGGAATACCATGCACATGCTAAGTGTGGTGATATTGGTGTATAGTGTATTCTTTTAGCACAACTTCAGTGTCATTGTGTGCGTCCCCGTTGGCTCAGTAGCAAAGAATCCACCTGCAGTGCAGGAGACGCAGGAGGCACAGGTTTGATCCCTGGGTTGGGAAGATCCCCTGGAGGAGGACATGGCAACCCACTCCAGTATTCTTGCTGGGAAAATCCTGTGGACAGAGGAGACTGGTGGGCTACAGTCCATGGGGTTGTAAAGAGTTGGACATGACTGAGCACGCACATACACAGTAATCAGTGCATGATGAATGCAGTGCTTTGCCATGTAAATGTGACAATAGGATAATCCATCCTACTGTACCTTAAAGGACAATAAAGTCTACTTTTGTTGTCTTTTCTTATTTTGGCATATACTGGTTATATATATAAAAAAAAGAAAATGTTCTAATACTGCAGTATGCATGACACTCAAAACAGGTTACAGTGTATCACTGTGACTTGTGTGCGGAGTAACAATGTGAGGCTGTGACACCAACCACTCACCCTGCTGTTGTAACTTGAAAGCAGCCGCGTGAGAAAAGTTTATGGATGTGGCTGTATTCTGATAAAACTTTATTGATGGGCCCTGAAATTTGAATTTTATGTCTTTTCTACCTATCAAGAAATAGTATTCTCTGTTTGCTGCTTCCCAACCATTTAAAAATATAAACACTCTTCTTGACACTGGTAACTATGTCAATAATCAGGTTAAAAGCAAAACAATTCTTTTGAGTGGTTTCCTTTGGTTCTTGATGAGTAGATAGATTTCTACTGAGACTCTTGAGCTGTGTGTTTGAGGAGACCATGCTGAGTGTGAAGGGACTAAAGATTAGTCTCCATGAATGGTCTATGTGGGAGAAGTGCAGGTAAGGATATTTCAAAGAGGATGAGAAAGCGTTGGGGCCAAAAGACTGAAGTGCACTCTGTGAAGATACGGGCCGTACGAACACGGGACACACAGGCCATCGTTTCTCAGCTCCTGCTTTAGACCGTGGTGAGGATGTTGGTCCCCACTTCTTCTGAGAAGTCCTATCTGCTGTGCATACAGGAATGAGTCCCCCCAAAAGCCAGATCAAGCCCTGGAACCATAGTAGCCAAGCAAGTGGACTAAGATGATGCATCTTTTTTTTGCAGGATGGTATCCGGGTTGTCGGGAAATGCGGTGGTTACTGTGGAAAATGTGCTCCGTCCTCTGGCACTGGCCTGGAGATTCGAGTTTTATAGTTAAGGTAAGTGTCTTTGTCCCTCTCTCTCTTTCTCGCACTCTCTCTCTTGCCCTCTGGCTTTATCTCATTCTTTCTGCAGTCTAATGATTAGCAAGTGTAGGTGGGTCACTTGCCCGCAGACAGGGGAAGTTGAGCCAGTGCTTTTATCCTTGTGTCTCCTGCTCATCTGTCCTCGCATGCCTGCAGCCATCTGCTCTCCACCTTGGACGTGCGGTCCCCAGACATCCTGCACCATTTCCTCTGCAGTGCTTATTAAAAATGCTGCTCCCTGGGTTCCGTCTATAGAAGTCCTACTACGTTGAGTGGAGGTGGATCTAGAAATCTGTATTTTTAATGCAGGAAATTCTAATGCAGAGGATTCACAGCTCAGCCTTTGAGAAATACTGCTGAGGGTATTACGAGAGTAATATTAATAACAGTCGTTGACCCCTGACTGTGTGTCAGGCACCATGTTGGGTAGGCATTATTTCCATGCATCCTCACAGCAAAGCCACAGTCTAGGGCTGTTATCCTCATTTTATGGACGGAAGCTGAGATCCACAACAGTTAAGCAGCTGGCTTAAGTTCACCACAGATTTCCTTGGCAGGACCCAGGAGGGTCCTACCCACAGCCAATGCTCTCAGTTAATGTACTCTTCTGCACACTTGTAACTCACGATGTGATCCAAGGACCAGCCTGATCTGTATCACATGGGAGCTTATTAGAAATTCAGGATCTCTGGCCTCATTCCAAATCTTCAAAGTCAAAATCTGCATTGTAACAATTGCGCAGTAGAGTTTCCCTGTTAAAAGTTTGACAGTTCCTGTCATGACTACATTATGCTGGCATGCACTCCCTCTGCTGGGCAGAGAAGTGAACTGATCACTCCTTTTCTCATCTCATTGCCTTTCATGTATAAGAGATGAGCTCGACCAACTCACGCGACCCTCCTACATCTTCCCTCAAGCTTCCAGCAGCCCATTATCCTTTTTAGGCTCTTCAAGATTCTGGCAAAGGAGTGTACAGCTGACACTTGTGTATCAGTTTCAGTGTTTAATCATCTGTATTAAAAATTATGAACTTAAGGTAGAAATATTTCCACTGCAGGAAGCACCGGGGGGGGGGGGGGGGGGGGCGGTGGCTAGGGAAGGAAACTGAAAACAAACTTACTGTCTTAAGTAACCGAGATGTCTAAGCAGTGGTCTGTCTCCAAGCATGGTTGGATCTTGAGGCTCACAGTCATCAGGGCTCTTTCTTTCTCTATCCATCAGCAATGTTTGCCTCTTGAATGACTTTATTCTTGGGCAGATCATCTCCTCCACACCATGGTCCCTGGCAGTTCTAGGCTTACATCATCTTTACATCTCATAGCCCTTAGTAAATGCTCACTTCTGACATCTGTTTTGCACAAGAACTCTGGGTCTGATTTGTCACATGGCCATTTCTGAACCAGTCATAATGTCCAGGAGACTGGGATCATGTACCCACCTAGAGTCAGGTGACTGGCAGCTTCATTTGGAAGATGGATGGTTGCCAAAGGACCGGAAAGAGTTTGTTATCAGAAAAGAGGAAATGGAATAAAGGAAGGTGAAGTCAGGGGATCTCCATTTGATTTGTATTATATATATATTATATCTAATAAAGTGTATTTTATATGTATTTTATGAGTAGTAACATTTGAATGAGCACATACACATAATATTCACATGTCTTTTCCAAAGGACTAGAAGGAAATACACCAGTATGTGAAGAACATTATCTCAGGCTGGGGAAATCACAGGCTGGTGGCTTTTTGTTTTATTCTTTATATGTTCTTGAAATTTCCAGTTTATTGTAGCAAGCATTATTTTTAAGTTCTATATGTAAAAATTTCTGACTTACCTATTCTTGACTTATATCATTTGAGACAGAAGATTTACATTTCCTGGTTGGTTCATTTGCTTTCAGGTGCTCAGAAGAGGAAGCCATTATGGGATGGATGAAGGATAGTGATGAAATACCTCCACCTTAAAATGTGTGTGTGTGTGTGTGTATGAGAATTTGTGTGCCTGTGTGTGTGTGTACATATGCATATATATATACTTATATACACATACATATGTATATGTATGTGTGTGTATATAAATGTGGAATAACCTAATGATGTAAAGTTTAATATTTATGTTTGAAATTATTTATTGTGATGTAATATTTTTGTACGTAAAATGATTCTATTGTGACTGCCTTTCACATTATTTCGTCCCCTGCAGTCAGACCACTGCATTTTACGTACTCTACATTATATGTAGTACTATGAGAAAAGTGATCCTTTATTATCACGGTACACTATTGTTTACTTTCTATCTGTAAATGTTTTATGTTACTTTTTTTAACTGTAATTTTTTTATAAGAAACAGTTAGCTACCATCAAGGTGCTACAAGAGTTGTATGAGGATATTGTTGGCATTTCTAGGAATGTGTCATTAGTCAATTGGTAATTTAGTGATGTCACAGATTGTACCAACTATTAATTATGTTAAGTATCTATTCAGTTTCATGTGATCTCTGGGAAAAAAAAATTTGCTGCCTTGGTGCTAATATTGTGTGTATCTAAGTGATAATCAGACTCAGAACTGTAAACACTTTTAATAGAAGGGAGAAGCCGAAGGACAACTTTAAATGGACAGTCACTTGGATAAAATAAGACCAACTGTTTACCCTTGTTTTTAGACCTGGCTTCTTGAGAAGAGAATGGGACTTTATTCTTGTTGTTATTCTTATCAGTACTTTGCTTCAGTTAATGGTGCCTTTGTCTCTCTGGTTAAAGAGAGGGTCCTTCAAGCAGCTTCATTACAGTGACATTGAGCCAATGAGAGCCGCTCAGCGTTTTGCCAAGATACTCTGAAATGGTGTCTATGTCAACAATTGCGACAGAGGATGCCTGGGGTGGGGGTGAGCTTCAGCCTCCCCAGCACATCTGAAGAAATCCAGAACCGGAATCTTAGTCATCAGGATTGTCTTTTGCATGAAAACTTTGGCTGGTGACTTAGCCCCTCTGAGCCATGAACCCTAAACCCTGTCCGTGTCCATGGCTGCTGCAGTAATCGGCATTCAGGAGTAAAAGGAACTGTGGAGTACAAGATGCCTGAGTCTGTCTTATCTTTGGATTCATCTATCTGTGGAAGTCCTGTTGGTTACTTCTTTCCAAAATGGAACTGCCAAAGCTATGGTCTTTCTGCTCTTCCAGCCTGATGGAAGAGGAGTCGTCACCCCTGTCAGACTCTCGATTTGAGAAACCTTGCCACTTCCAAAAGCCAAAGAGATTAGGAGAAACTGTCAGTGTTCTCCAAACCCACACAAACTTCAGAGTGCTCCAGGAAGTTATGTTCAATGTATGAATAAGTGTTATTCTCCTTTATTAATACATTGTGGAAATATACTGCGAATAAATACCATGACCACATCCGAACGTTTGTGTTTTATGTGATTTCTGGACACTTGATTCAAGATGGGATGAACATGCCTCTAGTTTTGTTCTGTTTTTTCTAGTTTTTAAGATTACCATATTGAGAAGAAATGCAGACTTTCTTAATCCCGTTGATTGCATTTGCCATTCTGGAGACAGATAAAGAATGGGAACTATCTCAAGGTTTGTCTTTTCATCACTTAAATCAGTTAGTTGAAGTGGTTATTCTGAAAATCAGACAAAGAAACCTCTTGTCTGTGCAATGGGGAAGCAAATGACCAAACAGAACAGAAGATTTAAGTAAGATTTGGGGGCTTAATTGTTAATATCATGTAACAATATTTCTATTCTAGAGATTGATGGTGTCCTGGAAAATGAGAGCTTTCCAAAGAAATCTAAAGAACAGCTAATAGTAAGTGAACATCCCTGTATGTGGGAGCCTTTACTAGATTGTTTTAGTTTGTTCTCAGAACCACCCAGTGGAGCAGGTAATAGACTTAACATCATTTTTTGGATAAGCGAACAGAGCCTTTGAAATGCAGATGGGCCCCACATTTACATTCAGTGAGTAGGTGACAGTCTCAGAAAGACCTTTGGCTCTGATTGGGTTGCATGGCCACTTCTGGACCAGTTACATTGTCAAGATGGCTGGGATTATGTGCCCTCCTAGAGGCAGGTGATCAACAACTTCAGTTGAAAGACCAGCTATCCCGGAAAAGAAAGATTGTGCTATCAGAAAAGGGTAGATGGTATGAAGATAGGCAAAAGCAACACATGTCCACTCAAGATTACATGTGTTTGTGTGTTTGCATGGACATGTACGTGTGCATGTATAAAATTTCCAGATCCCATAGCTTACCCATAGTTTCATAGTTTCTTGTCACCCCACAGCTTCATCTGAGACCTGGGTTCTAGTCTTTTGTCTGATGTGTACTGATTATGTGATCCTAGACCCTAGTTTCCTCATCTGTAAAATGAGGCTGTTGACATGCCTCCTGTCACATGGGATTGTGTTTTATGAAGATGCTTTAGCCCTGCGCTAGTGGTAGCAAAGTAGCAGTACTGCAAATGTGCCTCAGTATATCTAAGCTGACAATGTGGAAGGCATGGGTTCTGTATCAGTTAGGAGTTATGTTCAGCTTCTAATTACAGAGCTCTGACTACAGTGGCTTACACATTGAAAAGTATATTTCACCATTTTGTAGGAGAAGCCTGAAGATAGGCAATTCAAGGCTGGTATTGTAGCTCCACAAAATCATCAGAGACGTCGTTTCTTTATCTCCTCTCCTCAGTCTTCCATATTTCCATGTGGCTGCCAGAGCTCCAGCAATCACTCCCAAATTCCAAGCAACAAAAATAAAAGAGTGAGGGGAAGGGTGAAAAGTAGCCTAGTCCCAGCTTTCCGTTTTCTGAAAGAGGTTTTCCAGAAACATCACCCAACAAATTCCACTTGTATCTTCTCAGCTAGATTTGAGCCCTCTGCTTGAACCTAGGATGCAGAAGCAGTAGAGAATTAGGGTTATTTTGCAGGGTGTGTTGCCAGACTAAATGAAATGAGGAATCTGTTCCTAGAAGGCAAAATGGATTTGACACAAGTAGCTGTTAATAGAAGTCTCTGCAACAGAATCAACTACAGAGACAAGAGGGAACAGTTTGGAAGCAATTATTGCAAAGTAAGCCAGTGATAATAGGATCTGGGTTAGAATGGTGACCCTTGAAATGGTGGAAAATTTTAGAGCGATAAAGGTGATAAAATGCACAGGAGCTGACCATGGGTAGATTCAGGGTGTACTGTGGAGGAGAAGACACTGGTAGGGTTCAAAGATGAGGTTTCATTTGCCTGCAAATGAGTACAGCCAGAATGATAGAAAGATCAATGGTTGGATGGGTGAATGGGTGGACATAATCTATATAGAATCTGTTAATTCTTTACATTTTTATAGCACTGCACAGATTAAATATTGTCTTTCTGTTCTACTCATCATTTACCCAAATAATGTTCATAGCACATCTACTAATCTCCAGTCATTGTTCTAGGCACTAGGGATGCAGCAGTGTCCAGCTGACCCTTGAACAACACAAACATTAACTGCCCAGGTCCACGCATATGTGGGGTTTTTTTCAAGAGTATTATTGAAAATAATGGTTGAATTGGTTGTTATTGGTTGAATCTACAGCTATGAAAGAACTATGAATACAGAGAACTGACTATAAGTTTTTATTGGATTAACCACCACGTTTTTCAAGGGTCAGCTTTATTAATTAGGATACAAGCTAAGAGGCTGTGCCTGTCCACTGGGGCCGCCATAACGGGTCATCACAGAATGGGTATTCTACACAGAAATGTGTTCTCTCGCAGTTCTGAAGGTCAGAAGTCCAGCATCAGGGTGCCATCAGGGTCGATTTCTGGTGAGGCCTGTCTTCCTGGCTTGTAGACAGCTGTCTTTTCTTTTTTTTTTTTTTTTCAACTTGCTTTTTTTTTTTTTTAAATATTATTTTATTAGTTGGAGGCCAATCACTTCACAACATTTCAGTGGGTTTTGTCATACATTGACATGAATCAGCCATATAGTTACACGTATTCCCCATCCCGATCCCCCCTCCCACCTCCCTCTCCACCCGACTCCTCAGGGTCCTCCCAGTGCTCCAGGCCCGAGCACTTGACTCATGCATCCCACCTGGGCTGGTGGTCTGTTTCACCACAGATAATATACATGCTGTTCTTTCGAAACATCCCACCCTCACGTTCTCCCCCAGAGTTCAAAAGTCTGTTCTATACTTCTGTGTCTCTTTTTCTGTTTTGCATATAGGGTTATCGCTACCATCTATCTAAATTCCATATATATGTGTTAGTATACTGTAATGTTCTTTATCTTTCTGGCTTACTTCACTCTGTATAATGGGCTCCAGTTTCATCCATCTCATTAGAACTGATTCAAATGAATTCTTTTTAACGGCTGAGTAATATTCCATGGTGTATATGTACCACAGCTTCCTTATCCATTCATCTGCTGATGGGCATCTAGGCTGCTTCCATGTCCTGGCTATTATAAACAGTGCTGCGATGAACATTGGGGTGCACGTGTCTCTTTCAGATCTGGATTCCTCAGTGTGTATGCCCAGAAGTGGTATTGCTGGGTCATATGGCAGTTCTATTTCCAGTTTTTTAAGAAATCTCCACACTGTTTTCCATAGTGGCTTTACTAGTTTGCATTCCCACCAACAGTGTAAGAGGGTTCCCTTTTCTCCACACCCTGTCCAGCATTTATTGCTTGTAGACTTTTGGATAGCAGCCATCCTGACTGGCGTGTAATGGTACCTCATTGTGGTTTTGATTTGCATTTCTCTGATAATGAGTGATGTTGAGCATCTTTTCAAGTGTTTGTTAGCCATCTGTATGTCTTCTTTGGAGAAATGTCTGTTTAGATCTTTGGCCCATTTTTTGATTGGGTCGTTTATTTTTCTGGAATTGAGCTGCAGGAGTTGCTTGTATATTTTTGAGATTAATCCTTTGTCTGTTTCCTCATTTGTTATTATTTTCTCCCAATCTGAGGGCTGTCTTTTCACCTTACTTATAGTTTCCTTTGTGGTGCAAAAGCTTTTAATTTTCATTAGGTCCCATTTGTTTATTTTTGCTTTTATTTCCAATATTCTGGGAGGTGGGTCATAGAAGATCTTGCTGTGATTTATGTTGGAGAGTGTTTTGCCTATGTTCTCCTCTAGGAGTTTTATAGTTTCTGGTCTTACATTTAGATCTTTAATCCATTTTGAGTTTATTTTTGTGTATGGTGTTAGGAAGTGTTCTAGTTTCATTCTTTTACAAGTGGTTGACCAGTTTTCCCAGCACCACTTGTTAAAGAGATTGTCTTTATTCCATTGTATATCCTTGCCTCCTTTGTCAAAGATAAGCTGTCCATAGGTTCGTGGATTTATCTCTGGGCTTTCTATTCTGTTCCATTGATCTATATTTCTGTCTTTGTGCCAGTACCATACTGTCTTGATGACTGTGGCTTTGTAGTAGAGTCTGAAGTCAGGCAGGTTGATTCCTCCAGTTCCATTCTTCTTTCTCAAGATTACTTTGGCTATTCGAGGTTTTTTGTATTTCCATACAAATTGTGAAATTATTTGTTCTAGTTCTATGAAAAATACCTTTGGTAGCTTGATAGGGGTTGCATTGAATCTATAGATTGCTTTGGGTAGAATAGCCATTTTGACAATATTTATTCTTCCAATCCATGAACACGGTATGTTTCTCCAACTGTTTGTGTCCTCTTTGATTTCTTTCATCAGTGTTTTATAGTTTTCTATGTATAGGTCTTTTGTTTCTTTAGGTAGATATACTCCTAAGTATTTTATTCTTTTTGTTGCAATGGTGAATGGTATTGTTTCCTTAATTTCTCTTTCTGTTTTTTCATTGTTAGTGTATAGGAATGCAAGGGATTTCTGTGTGTTAATTTTATATCCTGCAATTTTACTATATTCATTAATTAGCTCTAGTAATTTTCTGGAAGAGTCTTTAGGGTTTTCTATGTAGAGGATCATGTCATCTGCAAACAGCGAGAGTTTCACTTCTTCTTTTCCTATCTGGATTCCTTTTACGTCTTTTTCTGCTCTGATTGCTGTGGCCAAAACTTCCAACACTATGTTGAATAGTAGTGGTGAGAGTGGGCATCCTTGTCTTGTTCCTGATTTCAGAGGAAATGCTTTCAATTTTTCACCATTGAGGGTGATGCTTGCTGTGGGTTTGTCATATATAGCTTTTATTATGTTGAGGTATGTTCCTTCTATTCCTGCTTTCTGGAGAGTTTTAATCATAAATGAGTGTTGAATTTTGTCAAAGGCTTTCTTTGCATCTATTGAGATAATCATATGGTTTTTATCTTTCAATTTGTTAATGTGGTGTATTACGTTGATTGATTTGCGGATATTAAAGAATCCTTGCATTCCTGGGATAAAGCCCACTTGGTCATGGTGTATGATTTTTTTAATATGTTGTTGGATTCTGTTTGCTAGAATTTTGTTAAGGATTTTTGCATCTATGTTCATCAGTGATATTGGCCTGTAGTTTTCTTTTTTTGTGACATCTTTGTCTGGTTTTGGAATTAGGGTGATGGTGGCCTCATAGAATGAGTTTGGAAATTTACCTTCTTCTGCAATTTTCTGGAAGAGTTTGAGTAAGATAGGTGTTAGCTCTTCTCTAAATTTTTGGTAGAATTCAGCTGTGAAGCCATCTGGTCCTGGGCTTTTGTTTGCTGGAAGATTTCTGATTACAGTTTCGATTTCCTTGCTTGTGATGGCTCTGTTAAGATCTTCTATTTCTTCCTGGTTCAGTTTTGGAAAGTTATACTTTTCTAAGAATTTGTCCATTGCATCCAAGTTGTCCATTTTATTGGCCTAGAGCTGCTGGTAGTAGTCTCTTATGATCCTTTGTATTTCAGTGTTGTCTGTTGTGATCTCACCCTTTTCATTTCTTATTTTGTTAATTTGGTTCTTCTCTCTTTGTTTCTTAATGAGTCTTGCTAATGGTTTGTCAATTTTGTTTATTTTTTCAAAAAACCAGCTTTTAGCTTTGTTGATTTTTGCTATGGTCTCTTTAGTTTCTTTTGCATTTATTTCTGCCCTAATTTTTAAGATTTCTTTCCTTCTGCCAACCCTGGGGTTCTTCATTTCTTCCTTCTGTAATTGCTTTAGGTGTAGAGTTAGGTTATTTATTTGGCTTTTTTCTTGTTTCTTGATGTGCGCCTGTAATGCTATGAACCTTCCCCTTAGCACTGCTTTTACAGTGTCCCATAGGTTTTGGGTTGTTGTGTTTTCATTTTCATTTATTTCTATACATACTTTGATTTCTTTTTTGATTTCTTCTATGATTTGTTGGTTATTCAGAAGCGTGTTATTTAGCCTCCATATGTTTGAATTTTTAACAATTTTTTTCTTGTAATTGAGATCTAATCTTACTGCACTGTGGTCAGAAAAGATGACTGGAATGATTTCAATTTTTTTGAATTTTCCAAGACCAGATTTATGGCCCAGGATGTGATCTATTCTGGAGAAGGTTCGGTGTGCACTTGAGAAAAAGGTGAAGTTGATTGTTTTGGGGTGAAATGTCCTATAGATATCAATTAGGTCTAGCTGGTCCATTGTGTCATTTAAGGTTTGTGTTTCCTTGTTGATTTTCTGTTTAGTTGATCTATCCATAGTTGTGAGTGGGGTATTAAAGTCTCCCACTATTATTGTGTTACTATTAATTTCCTCTTTCATACTCGTTAGTGTTTGCCGTACATATTGCGGTGCTCCTATGTTGGGTGCATATATATTTATAATTGTTATATCTTCTTCTTGGATTGATCCTTTGATCATTATGTAGTGTCCTTCTTTGTCTCTTTTCACATCCTTTATTTGAAAGTCTATTTTATCTGATATGAGTATTGCGACTCCTGCTTTCTTTTGGTCTCCGTTTGCGTGAAATATTTTTTTCCAGCCCTTCACTTTCAGTCTGTATGTATCCCTTGTTTTGAGGTGGGTCTCTTGTAGACAGCATATATAGAGGTCTTGTTTTTGTATCCATTCAGCCAATCTTTGTCTTTTGGTTGGGGCATTCAACCCATTTACATTTAAGGTAATTATTGATAGGTGTGGTCCCGTTGTCATTTACTTTGTTGTTTTGGGTTCACGTTTATACAACCTTTCTGCATTTCCTGTCTAGAGAAGATCCTTTAGCATTTGTTGAAGAGCTGGTTTGGTGGTGCTGAATTCTCTCAGCTTTTGCTTGTCTGTAAAGCTTTTGAATTCTCCTTCATATCTGAATGAGATCCTTGCTGGGTACAGTAATCTAGGTTGTAGGTTATTCTCTTTCATTACTTTCAGTATGTCCTGCCATTCCCTTCTGGCCTGGAGGGTTTCTATTGATAGATCAGCTGTTATCCTTATAGCAATCCCTTTGTGTGTTATTTGTTGTTTCTCCCTTGCTGCTTTTAGTATTTGTTCTTTGTGTTTGATCTTTGTTAATTTGATTAATATGTGTCTTGGGGTGTTTCGTCTTGGGTTTATCCTGTTTGGGACTCTCTGGGTTTCTTGGACTTGGGTGGCTATTTCCTTCCCCATTTTAGGGAAGTTTTCAGCTATTATCTCCTCGAGTATATTCTCATGGCCTTTCTTTTTGTCTTCTTCTGACAGCTGTCTTTTCACTGTGTCCTCAGATGACCTTTCCTTGGTGTGAGCACTGAGGAGCGGGGAGCGATCTGGTGTCTCCCCCAGTTCTTTTTTTTTTCCATTTATTTTTATTAGTTGGAGGCTAATTACTTTACAATATTGTAGTGGTTTTTGTCATACATTGACATGAATCAGCCATGAAGTTACATGTATTCCCCATCCCGATCCCCCCTCCCACCTCCCTCTCCACCCGATCCCTCTGGGTCTTCCCAGTGCACCAGCCCCGAGCACTTGTCTCATGCATCCAACCTGGGCTGGTGGTCTGTTTCACCCTAGATAATATACATGTTTCAATGCTGTTCTCTCGAAACATCCCACCCTCGCCTTCCCCCACAGAGTTCCAAAGTCTATTCTGTACTTCTGTGTCTCTTTTTCTGGTTTGCATATAAGGTTATCGTTACCATCTTTCTAAATTCCACATATATGCGTTAGTGTACTGTATTGGTCTTTACCTTTCTGGCTTACTTCACTCTGTATAATGGGCTCCAGTTTCATCCATCTCATTAGAACTGATTCAAATGAATTCTTTTTAATGGCTGAGTAATATTCCATGGTGTATATGTACCACAGCTTCCTTATCCATTCATCTGCTGATGGGCATCTAGGCTGCTTCCATGTCCTGGCTATTATAAACAGTGCTGCGATGAACATTGGGGTGCACGTGTCTCTTTCAGATCTGGATTCCTCAGTGTGTATGCCCAGAAGTGGTATTGCTGGGTCATATGGCAGTTCTATTTCCAGTTTTTTAAGAAATCTCCACACTGTTTTCCATAGTGGCTTTACTAGTTTGCATTCCCACCAACAGTGTAAGAGGGTTCCCTTTTCTCCACACCCTGTCCAGCATTTATTGTGTGTAGACTTTTGGATAGCAGCCATCCTGACTGGCATGTAATGGTACCTCATTGAGGTTTTGATTTGCATTTCTCTGATAATGAGTGATGTTGAGCATCTTTTCAAGTGTTTGTTAGCCATCTGTATGTCTTCTTTGGAGAAATGTCTGTTTAGATCTTTGGCCCATTTTTTGAATGGGTCATTTATTTTTCTGGAATTGAGCTGCAGGAGTTGCTTGTATATTTTTGAGATTAATCCTTTGTCTGTTGCTTTGTTTGCTATTATTTTCTCCCAGTCTGAGGGCTGTCTTCTCACCTTGCTTATAGTTTCCTTTGTTGTGCAAAAGCTTTTAATTTTCGTTAGGTCTCATTTGTTTATTTTTGCTTTTGTTTCCAATATTCTGGGAGGTGGGTCATAGAGGATCCTGCTGTGATTTATGTCTCTGCCCCACTTTTTATAAAAATACTAGTCCTACAGCATAGAGCCCTTCGTCTGACCTCATTTAATCCTTACAATTCATATCTCCAAGTTCAATCACACTTGGGGTCTGGGCTTCAACATATGAAATTTGGAAAGACACAGTTCAGTTTATCACAGAGCTGTGACAGAGAGACCCCTGAATAAGATGGACATTTATTTTTCTCTTGTTCACCACGTAGAGGTCAGCAGACAGCTGGACCTGGTCAGTGACTCTATTCTGTATGTCACAGAGGACTTGAGCTTTTTCTGTTCTGTGGCTTGGCCTTTCTCAAGCTGTTGTCCTTATACAGCTTATCCTCACTGTGTCTGTGTCCAACCCATGAGAAGAGGGCAATAACTTTAAGGCAGTACATGAAAATTAAAGATCGACTTTTCTTAAACTTTTTATTTTATACTAAAGTGTGGTTAATTTACAATACTGTCTGAGTTTCAAGTTTATAGCAAAGTGTTTTAGTTATGCATGCACATGGATCTATACTTTTAAAGATTCTTTTTCCATATAGGTTATTACAGAGTATTCAACAGAGTTCCCTGTTTTATACAGTATGTCTATTGATTTTCTATTTTATAAATATTAGTGTGTATATGTTAATCCAAAACTCCTAATTTATCTCTCTGCCCTCCACCTTCCCCCTTCGGTAACCATAAGTTTGTTTCCTAAATCTGTAAGTCTGTTTCTGTCTTGTAAATAAGTTCATTATTATCAAATTTTTTAGATTCCACATATAAGTGATATCATGTTATATTTATCCTTGTCTTAACTTCATTTAGTCTGGTAATCTCTATATTCACAGCATTTAGCAATTGCTTAGATGCACAGCCTGATCTAGAAGCAAGAGTAAATGTCACCTTTTTCTAACTTTGCCTCACTTGCCTCATTCTTTTAAGGATCCTTGTGATTGCACTGGGCTCAGTAGATAATCAGGGTGATCTCTCTATCTTAAGATCCTTACCTTTATCACATCTGCAAAGTCCCCTGTGAAAAGTAAGATCCCATATTCTCAGATTTTGGAGATTGGGATGTGGACTTCTTTGGGTTTGGAATGATAGGTCCTTATTCTGTCTACTATATTTTTCAAACATTTAATGACCCAAGAGATTGACCAGGTGTTGACATGATTGTCCAAAACCCTAAAGAGCCACACCAGCCTTTATGTCAATGACTCTTAGCTACAAGAGAGGGATGTTGTCATAACTCATGTGCCTATATTCAGTATCCACATATAGCCTGAGTTTTCCACCTGCATTCCAAACTCTGCACAGTTAAGTCGCTTGATTGGATTTTCCTTATGGCCCTTGTATATATAAATATCTGCCCATCTTGGTCCAAAGACTTTTGAACTTGGCAAGAATTTTGTGGTTCTGCATATGCTTCCTAGGACATAGAATTCTTATCGGCACTAATGTGACGATGCACTGAATTCTGAGTTTCTCACATGCTTGGATAGATGTGACCTGCCATCAAGACTTACAGGGCCATCTTTATGTTATGACCACCTTTTAGGACTTGAGCCATTATCAGGTGTAGACACTTTCATAGGTGCAATGCCTTTTTTATCTTCTTCATCTTTCTTGATAAGCCAGAATGTTTCTTCAGTGCTTGGTGCTCAGTTTCACAACACTAGAGAATGGATACACATTCTCTATGGGAGCCTTTTCAACTCCAGTGCGCCCTGGGCCAAGGCAGGGGACTTCAGGGCGTCCTTGTGTGGTTCCTGGTCATACCCCCAAGCTTAGTCAACATCTCTAGGTGTGGGGCCTGAAAATCTGCCATTTTAGTAGGCTCCCCAAGTGATCTTACGCACACTAGGGAAACCTACCTTTCCAAGCATTGGTTTTCGCACAGCACTGAGGCTGTCCAGGGAGTCTCAGTTTCCTGCATCCCATCACCCCGACGCTTAGTATTGTCCATGCTGGTCATGCAGTCAATACCCACTGGCTGTAGGACAAGATGGAACGGCTTGTGTTGGTCACCACTGCCTAGCTGTGTGACCTCAGACAAGACTCATACTCTCTGGCCTCACCTTCCTCTTCGCTGGGAGGAGGGATAAGAATGTTCCCATGTCACCTGGTAGCAGTGAGGCCACGATGTGCTGCTACATTGAAAGCATTTGGAAGCTGCCTGGCATGTGGCAAGAACTCAGTATCTCTTAGCTACTAGAAAATGAGAAATGCTCTAGAAACCATTTAATTTGGGAAAGGCTGCTGTGGGAAAGGCATAAAGGTATTGGCCCCCCACTCTCACCCGCACTCCATGTCCTGGAGTTGAGAAAACTAGATTTCTGTGTATGTGCCCTCCTCAGACTCCATTTGCTCACAGAATACTGTGGTTCTTTCTGTTTTCCTTCCCAAAATGTGAATGAAAGCTATGTATCAGAGGATACTGTCAGGACTAGAAGGGACCTGAAAGGATGTATAGATCAACAACAATAATAATAGCTACAAAATAAGCTTCATAAAAATTGCATTTATTGAGCATGTACTATGTGTGGTGGTTAATTTTATGTGCCACTTTGGCAAGGCCATGGTACCCAGTTTTGAGATAAACACGACTCTAGACATTGATGGGAAGGTATTTTTTCAGATGTGATTAACATTTAAATCAGTAGAGTTTCATTAGAGCAAATTACCCTCCACACTATGGGGGAGCCTTACCAATCTGTTGAACGTCTTAGGAAAAAGAGTGAGGTCCCCTGGGGAAGAAGGAATTCTGCCTCCAGACCGCATTCACATGGCAACGTCAACTCTTCCCTGAGTCTCCAACCTGCTGTCTTGCCTTGCCAATGTCAAATCTGCTAGCTTCCACAATTGTACAAGCTATAAAATTAATCTCTTCCCTAAATAAATCTCTCTAGATAGATGGATCACAGATAGATAGATGATAGAAAGATATGGTCTAATATTATTGTTGTTCAGTTGCTAAGTCATGCCTGACTCTTTGTGACCCCATAGACTGCAGCATGCCAGTCTTCCCCGTCCTTCACTATCTCGTGGAGTTTGCTCAGATTCATGTCCATTGAGTCAGTGATGCCATCCAACCATTTAATCCTCTGTCATCCCCTTTTCCTCTTGCCTTCAATCTCTCCCAGAATCAGGGACTTTTCCAGTGAGTTGGCTTTTCGTATCAGGTAGTAAAAGTATTGGAGTTTCAGCTTCAGCACCAGCCCTTCCAATGAATATTCAGGGTTGATTACCTTTAGGCTTGACTGATTTGGTCTACTTGCTGTCCAAGAGACTCTCAATAGTCTTCTCTAGCACCACAGTTTGAAAGCATCAATTCTTCAGTGCTCTGCCTTCTTCTCACATTTGTACATAACTACTGGAAAAGCCATAGCTTTGAGTATACAGACCTTTGTCGGCAATGTGATGTCTCCACTTTTTAATACGCTGTCTAGGTTTGTCATAGCCTGTCTTTCAAAGCACATGCATCTTTCAATAGTCACCATCTGCAGTGACTTTGGAACCCAAGAAAATAAAATATGTCACTGTTTTCACTTTTTCCCTATCTGTTTGCCATGAAGGGATGTGACAGATGCCTTGATCTTAGTTTTTTGGATGTTGAGTTTTAAGCCAGTTTTTTCCTCTTTCACCCTCATCAAAGGTCTATATTATATTTCTATGTATAGAGATATTTATAACTACGAATATATTCCATATATGTATATCCATACATGTATATGTATAGGTAGAGATCTGTTGTTGGTTCTGTCTCTCTCTAGAACCCTGACTAATACACTATGTGACAGGCCAGAGCCATTGTTTTGTTTTTTTTTTTCCTGGAGGAGGCCAGAGCCATTGTGTCGCACAGTTCCGGGGAGGGGGGTGCCATTCACCCTGAGCCCTGACTACTTTGCACATGTCCTCTCATGGAACCTTCATGACAGCTCTCTGGTGGAGCCACTCTTTTTATTCCCATTTTAAAGATGAGGAAATTAAGGGTTCAGAGAGTCTGACAGCCTGTCTCACAAACCCAGGGGCTTAAGCCCTCAGTGTAGCTGACACCTGAAGCAGCTGTGTCCAGGGCAGTCAGTTAGTTAGAGGGCGGTGCCAAGACTAGAACCCATCCCTCTCAATCCCGACCCTCCAACCTTCCACACCAGAGAGCTTCTTCACAGACAGAAGAAAAATTTTAGAACTTTGTTTCGCATGAGCAAGCAGAGGGAAAGAAAAGAGTCCCTTGAGGAGCATTTCCTGTGATTGCTCAACTACATTCTGGACTAGACACCAACAGTTAAGAGCCCCAGGCCTTGTGAGGTTAAGATGAACTCAGTTTTCACTTAATTGGTTAGACTTTGCTCTGATTCATTTGTCTTTGGAGTTCGACTTTTAATATGACTGAGCAGCGCTTAGAAATGGAACTTCTATGGCCTTTCCACTAGAGCAGCCATCCCCATTCCATCAAGGAAAGGTCAGGAAAGGGGTGCTGGGCTCATTTGCATTCCCCTGACCTCAAACTTGAACCTGAAATAAAAAGTCTTTGTTCAAGAGAAGAGCCAAGCTCTTCCCTCAGCAGCTGTTTGGTGCAGAGACCTGCAGCTTTTAGGAATCCCTGTGTTGTCTGAAGTCAAGTTTGTTTTCCATCTGCCCCCAGGTATTAGTCCACTTAGGAAATAAAGTGTTAAAAGCAATTGCTTGACCAGTTTGGGCTAACCCAGGCTTTGGCAAATCCTTGCTGCTTGTGCAATTTACAAAATATTTTCTTTGTAGTTGTCCTTGAAGCCCAAGTGGGACCAATGGCTTTAACTACCAGCCTGCACATTTCAAAGTGATTTCCACATCAGAAAGCCATTGTCAGCTTCCCCAAACATTTAATTGGTATAGGATGTGAGCAATTATCAAAGGTCACACTTCTGTTCCGAGTCCCAAGCCATAGGCTCAGGTAGGAGCTGGTTTTCAGCAAGGATTTCCATTTCTGCCTCCTGTGTGCGCTCAGTCCGTATGGCTCCATTTTCCTGTGGAATAAAAGGTTTCCTTGGTAATGAAAAAGCGTTATAATCATCCCCAGCACCCAAAAAGGGGAGTTGGCTTGGCAGCCACAGACCAAAGAACACTGTGTTGGCATAAACTCACGAAGAAACAGCATCACAGTCTTTGCAAGTGTGTGGTGAAGAGTACAGTTTCTAAAATCTGGACAAGTTGCTTACTTCTCTGAACTCATTTTCCTTATTTGTAAATCAGAGTAATAATGACAACCTCAGAAGATAATTCAAGGATTAAATGACATAATGAGCATCAGGCTTCTAGAGCAGTGACGGCCCACAATAAAGGAAGGGAATGACATCGTCCCCCTGCCTTCCTGCTTCCACCATCACAATCACCCTCCCTCTCATCATCAACATCTTCCACTGCGAGTATTTTTTTTTTTTTTTGGAAATGATGCAAAACCCAGAAATTATATAGAAGAAAAATTACAAATTTAACCACATAAAAGTAAAAACTTTAGATATGAAAAAAAAAAAAGCAAACCCATAAACAAAGCCTACAGATAAATAACAAACTGAGAGGAAAATATTGACCAGCTGAAGGCATTATTCTCATTTACAAACATGATAAGCAAAACTGTTTTAAAGAAAGTGCTTACTGAAGAAAAATGAAGAGCAAACTAAAGAACAGAAAGGATGAGTATAAAAGGAAAATGAAAAAAAGTGTTTAAAAGATGCAAACAGGCAGTAGTTTAAGAAAAGATTTTAGATGACAAGCAAATGCAAGCTGCCCAATTTAGTTAATAAACCAACAGAATATAAAACATCAGTGAGAATCTTTTCATCTATCAACTGAGGAAAAATTAATAATACTCAGAATTTGCCCATGTGTTCTCTACTTCTGCACTACTTTTCAGCAGAAATTTTTTAAATTATATATTTACTTATCTTTCTACACCAGGTCTTAGTTGCAAGCATGCAGGATGTAGTTCCCTGACCAGGGGTTGAACCTGGCTCCCCCGCATTGGGAGTGCAGAGTCTTAATCACTGGACCACCAAGGAGGTAACTTATCAGTGTTGATGCAGTATAAATTGCTGAAACTTCTGGAGGATAACTTAGTAAATCTCAAAAGTAGGACCATACCTTCATTATTAACCTATAGTTAATAGTTTCATATTTGAAAGTTCCTAAGAGAGTAGCTCGCCCTCTGGTGATGGATGTTAGCTAAACATTGTGATCATTTCACAACATATACAAATGTTGAATCATTATGTTCTACATTTGAAACAAATAGACTATGTCAATTTTATCTCAATTTAGAAAAAGAATACTTTCCTAAAAGTATATCTGGACTAATACAGCATTATATAGTGGAAGTCTCGGAAACCAACTAAATGTCCAATAATAATAGAATAATTAAATGAATTATGGTAAATCTATATAATAATGATGTGTTATATAGTTAATCTGTGTCTGTCTATTTACCTGTCCATCCATTTTTCTGTCACCTATTGCTGCACAACAAATCATCCCAAAACTTAATACACATCTCTTTGATGTCACAGCAGGGTCTGAGGATCAGGAATGCAGGTGTGGTTAGCTGGGCCCAAGACCTCTTCAAGGCCTCTTGCAGGCTACAGTCAGGGATGCTGTATCATCCCTAGGCTGATGGGGAGGGATCTGCTTCCAGCCTCCCTCCCTTGGTTGTTTTCAGGATTCAGTCCTTTGCAGGCTTGTTGGCCCGCCGTCAGTCCCTTGTCCAGTGACATCCCCCTCGGGCAGCAGATGACGTTGTAACTTGCTTCAGCAGAGTGAACAAACCGAAAGAGCCAGAAAGAGAATGCCAGTAAGAAGGAAGTCCCAGGGTTCATACCACCTAATCTCGGAGGTGACTTTCCCATCCCTTTTGCTATATTCTGTTCATTTGAAGCAAGTTGTTAGTTAATTTCAAACATGATTTTCCACTCCTAAATTCTTCAGTATGTATCTATATAAAGTGAGGACATTCTTCTCCTTAAATGCAATGACTTAATAATGAAATAATGAAATAATTCAAAGAATTCCCTGTTACTACCTTAGATCCTGTCTCCATCTGAAAATGTTTCCAGTTGTTTCAAAAATGTCACCTTACAGATGGTTTACATATCAACTAAGATCCATATAGTGGATTTTGCTAATAATAATAATCTGATTATGCTTTTAACTGTCTTTTCATCTAAACCATTCACCCTCCCCTTTTTGTTTCTTTTTCACCTTCCCTGTTTTCATACCACTGATTGATTGAAAAGAAAGATCAGTCGTCCTACCCCCTGGGTTTGTCTGAGTGCTTTCTCATGATTTCTTTGGACTTGTTCCTCTATCTCCTGTCATTCCTATAAGCTACAGATTGTATCTAAATACCTATATTCAGGGAGACTATTCCATAAGTGATGCTGTATGCCCCATATTCTATTTTATTAGGAAGTACATAATGGCTTTTGCCACTGCTAATGTTTTCATAATTAATCAGAGTTATCTTTTTTGTTATTATTGGAGTATAGTTGATTTACAGTCTTGTATTAATTTCAGGTATATTACAAAGTGGATTAGTTATACATACATCCTCTGGTTTTTTTACATTCTTTTCCAATACAGGTCATTATAGAGTATTGAGTAGAGTTCCTTGTGCTGAACAGTAGGTCCTTATTAGTTACCTGTTTTATGTATAGTCATTTCTATATGTCAGTCACAGTCTCCCACTTTATCCCTCCCTCACTGTCTGGTAACCATAAATTTGTTTTCTATATCTGTGACTCCTGTTTTGTAAATAAGTTCACTTGTACCCTTTTTTTAGAGTGGTCTTTTAAAAATGTTCACATCACTCCTCTGCT
Source organism: Muntiacus reevesi (assembly GCF_963930625.1). NCBI lineage: Eukaryota > Metazoa > Chordata > Mammalia > Artiodactyla > Cervidae > Muntiacus > Muntiacus reevesi. The sequence continues at coordinate 95,388,648 of NC_089252.1, forward strand.
TAACCCCTAACACATTTAGAATAAAATCCCGGTTCCTTAGTGTAATCTGGCTCAGGGCTAATTTTCTCCCCATTGGTCCTTACACCTCACTCATGCTGAGTTATTGTCCCTCAAACTTGCCAAGCTCTTTCTCAGTTTGGACCTTTGCAGATACTGCTTGAACACTCCTTCCCTAGAACTTTTACCTGGCTAGTTATTTCTCACCCCTCCCAGTAGCCCTCCTTCCCAAACCACTCTCTAAGCTATAACCCTAGTTTGTTCTCTTTTGGCATTTGTCCCAACCTGAAACAATATCATCTTTTTTAGCTTATAGTTTTCTTTATGAGGTTTTATCTGAGTTCCCGTACTGGAATGTAAACTCCATGAAAACACAGACCTTGTCTTTTCATCACTGTCCCCCAGAAACTTGAAACAGTGTCTCACACTTAGTAGATGCTCAATAAATATTTGTTAAGCAGATAAATGAACCTTATCAAGGTAATTTATGTTAAGAAACATCCTCCAAGACTCCTCTACCTGATGAGAGTAAATATAGCACCGTGTGTACCTCCGGGGTACACACATATCTGGGGTGGGGGTGTTTTGTTTCATCGTGCTGCTGTTTTTGCAGGGAGTGTGTGATGCTTTCTTACCACAGATCATGGCTATTCAAACTGTGTCCCATGGACCAGCAACATTGACATTACCTGGGAGCTTGTTCAAAATGCAGAATCTTGGGCCGCAGCCCAGACCTACTGAATCAGAAGCTACATTTAACAAGAAAACGCAGGTGACTCATGTGCATTTTAAAATTTGAGATGCCCTGGTCTCAAACCCTGGTCTCTTCTGTTTTTCTTCCTTCTGTTTCACCTTATTCTCCAGTTCTACCCAACCGCCCCCATTGGTAATCCGTCATGGCCCATCCCCGGAAGCAGCTTCCCGCGCCTCCCGAAATATTTATCCAAAGGCTTATCTCTTCAGGCTCCTTCCCTCCGGATTTCATTCTGTTTATAAATATTGAAGCTGAAATGTAAACCACTTTGAAACTCTTCTCCCGAAGGCCTGCATGTCCTGGTAAGTCTTTACATTTGCAGATATCTATTGACATATCTTAAGCAAATGATTTTAAATGTTTCCACAGGCATCCTGAGTTTAGCATTTCCTTTCATCTTGCCCGGTTGCAGATTGAGGCTAGGGTTTATTTTCAAAGCTTGAGGAATTCATAATATTTCTTAAACCTGGGTTAAGGGCACACACCACCACACCATGGCATTGGGATGTCGTCTCCTGCAGCCTGGTTGCAAAGCCTGGGTTCTTAACCTCTATGACAGCAATGGCTGCAAATGTTGCTTTATGGAGGTGCCATTTTTTTGTCCATTCACGTATGTATTCACTCTTTTGAAAGGCATGTGAGGGTATCAGCATGGCATAAAGATGTGGATGTCAGACCATCACTAGAGGAGCTGAAATAAGTACAAAAGTAACCTTATAAGATTGAGTCATGTAAGTGGCATCAGGTACTCATTGAGTTCGATGGAAGACTTCATGGAGGAGACAGCAAGTAGAGATGCCTTTGAAGAGCAGAGGCCCCAGGAAGTTATGGTCGTAGGACTGTCACTGAATACTTTCATTTGACTTTATTTAGGATTTTGGCCCCCTTTCATACTGTCACTGAGCTTTAGTCTCTCAGAATATATTAGGAACCTTAGAATCATATAGGATCACAGGGCAAAGAGGATTAACCTCCACTCTTTTTCCTGAGCATTTACTGTGTGCTTGATACAGCTCTAAGGACTGAGAATACAGCAGTGAATTAACATGCAAAATACCATTCTTGTGGAGCTTATATTCTAATGAAGGGGTAAATGAGACAGTGACTGAAGTTCTCTATGGTTTGGGGGTACAGAAAAGACTTCGGCAGTACTGGGTTGGCCGCTAAGTTCATTCGGGTTTTTCCATTACATCTTATGGAAAAACCCAAGTGAACTTATTGAGCAACAGAAAGTATCTTGGTTTAGAAATTAATGATTGCTTTATTAAAGTCACATGCTAAAAAAAAGCAAATGTTTAAGCTCAACTTGTATATCTACATCTAAAAAAAAAGAGCCATCATTTTTTTTTAAAGTTTTATTTTTGTATTGGGGTACAGCTGATTAACGGACAATGTTGTGATGGTTTCTGGTGAACGGTGAAGGAACTCAGCCATGCATGTACGTGTATTTCTTCTCCCTCAAACCCACTCCCATCTAGGCTGCCACATAACAATGAGCAGAATTCCATGTGCTATACAGTAGGTCCTTGTTGGTTATCCATTTTAAACATAGCAGTGTGTACATGCCTAGTCCAAATTCCCTAACTCTGCCTTCCTCCCATCATTTTCCCTGGCAACCGTAAGTACATTCTTGAAGTCTGTGAGTCTGTTTCTGTTTTGTAAGGAAGTCCATTTGTATCATTTCTATTTAGATTCCACATGTGAGGGATGTCATACAGAATTTCTCCTTCTCTGTCTGACTTCACTTAGTATGACACTCTCTAGTTCCATCCATGTTGCTGCAAATGGCATAATTGTTTTTATGAGCTATCATTTTTGAGGGCATTTTAAACATGTTTGATTGCATTTGAAAATTTAATTAAGCTATGTTGATAAATTCTGTGTGTTCAGTTTAATTTTTTAGTAGCACATTTGTGTACTTGACACATCCTCTTAGGTGCTTAAGTCATTTTTATAAATCTGTTAAATTAAACTAATAGGATGGTCTTTAAATTGTCTTAAGTGTTCTAACACTTTATATAGTTTTAGTAAGAATTTTAAATTAAAATCCTGAGTCATGATCAGTTATAACTCAATTACATAGTTTAAATGGGTATTACTATGCTGATCTGTTCAATCTAGTAGACAGAATAAGCACATAAAATAAACATGTTACTATTAAAATAGTAAATATGTAAATATTAATGCTATGGATTTGATTCTCTTAAACATTTTTATAATTAATCAAGAATTCCTAAGGGTTGAAATAACCTTTAAGGCAATAGTGACATCAACCTCTTCTGTTTGGGAGGTTGCCTTCGGGTTCATTGAGTTTAACAACCATGATGGAGCCAGATCTTTGAGGTGTCACCTGCCACCTGAACCCCTTTTCCAGAATTGCCTAAAGGAAAAGTCCATGACTTCACCTCTATCCCTAAAATTCACATGTAATCCATGACATTTCACCCAGACGAACTAGCTGTTGGTTTTTACATTTCTTTCTTTCACTCTATAAGCAAGTCTATCTATTCCCAGGTCTAAAAGACACATGTACTTGACCAGAATCTGGCTTTTTTCCCCCATGGCTCTTACAGACTTCTGATTAAATTATAGACATCCCTCAGAATGTTATGGTATTTTTCAAAGCAGTGTCCAAGGTCATTCTATTGACAAGATGTACAATTTGTAAAGAAGCAAGTTAAAAGAGAGGAGAGGAGTTTGAAAGTGATGACAGGTGATGTTTTCTAGGGTGGTCAAAGATGGCCTCTCTGAGGAGGTGACACAGACCAGACATTGAATATTGGAAGATATAAGGCCATGTGGCTCTCTGACAGGTAGAGAGAATGGTGGATGCAAAGGCCCTGAGGTTGGAGCAAAGACTTGGATCATGGAGACTAGGTGGTTCAATCTATATGAATGAAGGGAGAGTGGGAAGAGATACAATCAGAGAGGGGAGGGCAGGATGGGGAGATGGGGACAGTTGATCCAGTGCTTTATGGACCAGACTAGGATATGGATCCTAAATTCCATTCTGAATGAGCTTGGAGTATATTTGACCTGACTTAAACTTTAAAAAGTTTTCTCTGGCTTCTTGTAGGTGTTGACATTTCCTGTGGCTGCATCATTCCAGTCTCTGTCTCCATCTTCAAAGAGCCTCTCTATTTCCGTGTCTTCTCTTCGATCTCTCATTTAGGTTTGCTATAAACTGAATTTTTCTATAGCTCTAAAGTTCATGTACTGAAACCTAATCCCTAATATGATAGTATTTAGAGAGGGGATCTTGGAGGTCATTAGGTCATGAAGGTGGAGGCCACGTGAATGGGCTTAGTGCCCTCATAAAAGAGACCCCAGAGAGAGCCATGGCTCCTTCTGCTGTGTGAGAACACAGTGATAAGACAGTGTCTATGAAACTACTAGGAAGTGGACTCTCCCTAGACACCAGATCTGCTGGCTCCTTAATGTTGGACCTCCAGCCTCTAGAGCTGTGATAAAGAAGTGTTTGTCATTCATGAGCCACCAAGTCTGTGTTGTTTTTGTTGTAGCAGCTAAATGGACTAAAACAACATCCAACCCAGATAGTCCCAAAAGATCTTATATAGAGCTCCTTCAATTAATTGTATCTGCCAAGACCTTTTTTCCAAATAAAATCACAGTCACAAGTTCTGGAATTTAAGACATGGGCATGCATATACATGTGTGCTCAGTCGTGTCCGACTCTCTGTGATCCCATGGACTGTAACCTTCCAGGCTCCGCTGTCTGTGGAACTCTCCAGCGAGAATATTGGAGTTGGTAACCATTTCCTCCTCCAGTGGGTCTTCCCAACAAGAGGATGGAACCTGGGTCTCCTGTGTCTCCTGCGTTGCAGGTGGATGTTTTAGCACTGAGTCATGGAGGAAGCCCATGGACGTCTCTATTCTTGAAGGGCTTACTATTCAGCACACTGCAATTGGCTAATATTGCAGACACAGGAAAAGATACAACCCATTACCACACTCACGTATCTGTTCATTAAGTCAACAAATATTTGTTGAGCACAGACTAGAATAGGAAGGCCCATGCCTGGCATTGCAGACACCAAGGTGAAGTGACAATAGCAAGGAAAAGCCTCACAAAGCCTTATAAGGGGGACAGGATATAAAGGATTCAGCTCCTCTTGGGGTGCTCATGGAGTTCTCTTATACATTGTATTATTTTATTCTCCCAGTTCTGGGAAGTAGATGTTAGTGTTTCATGTACAGTCATGAACATGGTGGCTCAGAGAAGTGACTTGCACAGACAGATGGTTAATAGGTGGTATAATCAGGATTTAAACCCAGGTCTGCCCGACAGTGACAGATGGTGATGCCAACTCCACAATAAACACACTGGGGACACCACAGGTGCACATCGTTAAATGCTGACTCCTATGGCATTGAGTTCCAAATGGATGTAAATGGATTATAGACAGTGACCCCATTTAAATATTACAAGGGAGAATATTCTTGGCATCTTCTGGTCAACCCTTTCTGAGAAGCACTTGCTTTTTGTTTTACATTTTATATTCTGCTAATCTAAATGTATAAGACTCAGATTTTCTTAAAGTTCAATGGTCTCAGACACTTCAGTTCTGAGATATAACACGAGAGTGATAAGATGCATCTTTGTTTGGGTCCCAGCAATCCAGGCCCTGTATTTCCCTCAAAGTGATAACTTCAAAATGTGTTGGATCTGAAAAACAACAACAGTCTCTCTGTAATTGGTTGCAGTTATATTAAGCACAGAATTGCCCACCAGTACTCTAGAAAAGCACCCTTTGTATGCAGACAGACCAAGTATAGGAATGTGGCTTTCATTTATACTTAAAGCCTGGTAAGGCTTTTTTTTTCTCTCCTTTTTCTGCTCTAGTTCCTGGAACAGTAGGACGACAAAAGGCAACTGGGTATCTTGCAGTGCCACCTCCGAGCTGAGTGATCCAGGGCACATTGCTTCCAATGTCTGAGCCCCAGTTTCCCCATCACTAAGGTGAATATTTATTCCAGGTGATCTTTGAAGTCTCTTCTGGCTCTGAAATGTTTTAACTGTGAGGCTAAATATTTAGTGGTAATTATATTTGCTAGAATATGTGTTTCATATAGCTAGGCTTAGTTTACAGTTTTTATTAGACAGATGAATGAGGTTAATAAAATGGGTAATTAAAAAAAGATTGAATTCCCAGAAGGCATTCTGCTATGAATTTAATTATGAAACCTATTAATTGCATCACTCTAAGACTTGAAAGTTGGGCAGTTGCTGGATGCACAAAGTAAGGGGCAATTTTGCCTCAAGCTGTCCTCAGCTCTAGTATCAGAGATGTGCAAACAGTCACTTTCTAGCTGTGGAAAGAAAGAGAATATGAAACAGCCGGGCAGTTGGCATAATCATTCTCTTCCCTTGTCTTTGGCAAATTAAGGTACCTACAGCAGACAAGAAATATACATTATAAAATACAGCTCTTCTAGTATCACCTACGGGGTGCTCTAACTATGCAACCACCACTAGACTGACATCATCATTGAAAATTAGCAAAAGATACCCCTTTTCAGAGTTCACAGCTCCACAAACAAACAGCTTGGTGAGTACATGTTTCTGACCAGGGTACGGATTAGCAAGTGGAGCTTGAGATGAATAGCAGTCTCTGCTGGCCTCCTCGGCTAAGTGTCTGTGCCGTGCACACACTGCCCACAGAACAAGGCAGCCTTTCCTGGCTCCATCACTTAGTTTCTTTCTACTGCTCTCAGGAAGTGGCCTGTCTTAATTTTTTTTAAATCCCACTACTGTTAAATTTGAGGTTACAGTAAAAGGGTCTAGAGCACTTGAGTATCTTAGAGTAGGAGGGAGAATGGTATTTTTGAGAAATGGAGGGAAAAAACCATTGTGGTTGAAATTGGCAAACAGGGGAGATGAAGTTAGGAGACAAGGCTCCAGAGAGGGACTGGGGTCATTCTGTAATCTCTAGGCCATTTGTTCCAAAAACAGTGAAACTCTAACTGGTTTAACTATTGAAGAGTCTGAACAGGTGAAATTGGTTCCTTTGGAGAAGGTGAATTAGAGGAAGCCTTAATCAGAGGTTTGGACCTCTGGTACCAAGAGTTGCTGGTAGCTTGGATGAGAGTAATGATGGAGAAGGGTGGACGACTTTTAGAGATATTTGTTAAGTAAAAGTGTGTGGAAATGATGATGAGTGGTCTTGGGGTATCAGGAATAATTCCAAAGGTAAGAATACCTAACATAGCATGTCCTTGTGCCAGGCACTGGTCTACGTGCTGTACGTGCATTAGCTCATTTAATCTACGAAGGAGGGACTGTTGGTTTCTTCACTTTGTAGAAGAGGAACTGAGGCACAGAAAGATGGAATAACTTGCCCCACATTCCACAACAGAGTTGAGATTTGAGCCCACAGAGTCTAAGGTTTAAATCCTTGCTCTAAACCAGTACTTAATCAGGACAGTTTTGCCCCAGGGGACATTGAACAGTATCTAGAGGCATTTTTGGTTGTCACACCTCAAGGATAGAGGTGTCACTGTTATCTCATGGAGAGAGGCCAGGGATGTTGCTCAAAGCCCTCTAATCACAGGACAGCGATTATCTAGCCCTGCATCCCCAGTAACAGAGGCTGAGGGCTCCTGCTCTCTGCACTGTGTCATAGCACCCCCTGAGGACACCGCCTGGGCCGATTCACCAAGAACTTAGAAGAGCAACTTGAAAGGGGCTGTGAGTTGTTTTCTGGACATATCCAGCCCCAGCCCTTGAAGACACCTCAGAGGAGATGGCAAGTCGAGCCCACCAGTCGGGTGCTTGCCAGGCTCTGACATCCACAGGAGGAGCCTGGCATTGCTTAGAGCAGGCTTCTATTCCTGGATACTGGAGACCCCCAAGTACCTTACATATATCATCTTGTATCTGTTTGTTTATGCCCCACCCTTCTCCAGAAAGATGTAAAGCTACTTAAAAGGATAAGGAATAAAGTACAGGCCATAAAAGATAGAAGTGGGTCATTGACATGAATCAATGGAGACATAGTCAAAGTGGAGACATAGGTTGGAGACGGAAAGGAGACCAAATGGACCCTGCCCATATGCCTGGCTGCTGCAGGACTGTTATTGGGGGTTCACTGGACTTCTTTCTCTATCTCCCTGCTCTCCTTGTCCCATCTCCACCAGACGGATCCCAAGTCTCATCTTGTGGCCTCTCTGTAGCTGAGAAGAAGCCTGGGTATGTGTACTGTCTTTTAAGTTTCTGGTACATAGTAAGTGAAGTCGCTTAGTCGTGTCTGACTCTTTGCGACCCCATGGACTGTAGCCTGCCAGGCTCCTCCGTCCATGGGATTTTCCAGGCAAGACTAGTGGAGTGGATTGCCATTTCCTTCTCCAGGGGATCTTCCCAACCCAGGGATTGAACCCTGGTCTCCTGCATTGCAGGCAGACGCTTAGGAGAGTGATAAATATTTACTCAGAGAATCTCTGGGGACATACTTCTGAATAAGACACAAACCCTCCCCTCACTGGGCTGCCTTTCTCATGGCAGAGATCAAGCAACAAGGCAGGCATTTGGTGCAAGGATTCTTGGTCTGGGTTTTTGTTACCAGATAATTTAATACAGTAGTTTCAAGATGGCATCCATGCTATACAGAAAGAAACAAAAAAGGAGTCAAGAAAGAGCAACGAGGGAAACCTGGTAACTTCTCTGAGGAGATGACACAAAAGCTGCAGCCTGAAGAAAGAGCCAGCCCTCACAGGGTGAGGCGGGGGCGTTCCAGGGTGCTGAGGGAGCAGTCGGGGTGAATACCTCTGTGTGGGAAAGAGTCGTGGCCTTCGAGAAACACACAGGAGGCCAGGGGGTCTGAAGCATGATGAGGGAAGGAGGCTACAAGAAGAGAGAGTAGGAGAATGGGCCAGGCCGTGAGGGGCAGAGTAAGGAGTACAGGTTTTATTCTAAGGGCAGTAGGGAGCTCTGGAAGGATTGCAAGGTAAAGATCAACAGCTGTTTCCAAGCATCTGTCTCCCTGTCATCTTCCTCATTAATAAAACCCACAGCATTGAAAATTGGGTTCATGTCTGCCTGTAATAGAGTACTTGCTCCAGCCTCTTCCATAACTATGGTCAGGTGACTTAAGCTCTAGTCCCTGTAATGTCAGCTAAGGTGGTGGTTGCAACTTCTTACTCCTTTTTTTTTTGTAATTAATTTTCTATTTCTTTATTTAAAAAAAATTTATATTGCAATATAGTTGATTTGCAATGTTGCATGAATTTCTGCTGAACAGCACAGTGAATCAGTTATATATATATCCACTCATTTTTAGATTTTTTTCCCTTATAGGCCATTGCAGAATATTGACAAGAGTTCCCTGTGCTATCCAATAGGTCCTTTTTGATTCTCTTTTTGGTTTATCAGTTCAGTTCAGTTGCTCAGTCAGGTCCAACTTTTTGCAACCCCATGAACCACAGCACGCCAGGCCTCCCTGTCCATCACCAACTCCTGGAGTCCACCCAAACCCATGTTCATTGTGTCAGTGATGCCTCCCAACCATCTCATCCTCTGTTGTCCCCTTCTCCTCCTGCCCTCAGTCTTTCCCAGCATCGCGGTCTTTTCAAATGAGTCATCTCTTCGCATCAGGTGGCCACAGTATTGGAGTTTCAACTTCAGCATCAGTCCCTCCATTGAACACCCAGGACTGATCTCCTTCAGGATGGACTGGTTGGATCTCCTTGCAGTCCAAGGGACTCTCAAGAGTCTTTTCCAACACCACAGTTCAAAAGCATCAATTCTTTGGTGCTCAGCTTTCTTTATAGTCAAACTCTCACATCCATACATGACTACTGGAAAAACCATAGCCTCGACTAGACGGACCTTTGTTGGCAACGTAATGTCTCTGCTTTTTAATATGCTGTCTAGGTTGGTCACAACTTTCCTTCCAAGGAGCACCCATCTTTTAATCTCATGGCTGCGATCACCATCTGCAGTGATTTTGGAGCCCAACAAAATAAAGTCAGCCACTGTTTCCACTGTTTCCCTATCTATTTGCCATGAAGTGATGGGACCAGATGCCATGATCTTAGTTTTCTGAATGTTGAGCTTTAAGCCAACTCTTTCACTTTCATCAAGAGGCTCTTTAGTTCTTCTTCACTTTCTGCCATAAGGGTGGTGTCATCTGCATATCTGAGGTTATTGATATTTCTCCCAACAGTCTTGATCCCAGCTTATGCTTCCTCCAGCCCAGCGTTTCTCATGATGTACTCTGCATATAAGTTAAATAAGCAGGGTGACAATATACAGCCTTGACGTACTCCTTTTCCTATTTGTAACCAATACGTCTGTTCAACAACCAACCAGTCTGTTGTTCCATGTCCATTTCTAACTGTTGCTTCCTGACCTGTATACAGATTTCTCCAGAGGCAGGTCAGGTGGTCTGGTATTCCCATCTCTTTCAGAATTTTCCACAGTTTATTGTGATCCACACAGTCAAAGGCTTTGGCATAGTCAATAAAGCAGAAGTAGACGTTTTTCTGGAACTCTTTTGCTTTTTCAATGATCCCACATATGCTGGCAATTTGATCTCTGGTTCCTCTCCCTTTTCTAAAACCAGATTGAACATCTGGAAGTTCACGGTTCACATATTGCTGAAGCCTGGCTTAGAACATTTTGAGCACGACTTTACTAGCATGTGAGATGAGTGCAATTGTGTAGTAGTTTGTGCATTCTTTGGCATTACCTTTCTTTGGGATTGGAATGAAAACTGATCTTTTCCAGTCCTGTGGCCACTGCTGAGTTTTCCAAATTTGCTGGCATATTGAGTGCAGCACTTGCACAGCATCATCTTTTAGGATTTGAAATAGCTCAACTGGAATTCTATCACCTCCACTAGCTTTGTTCGTAGTGATGCTTCCTAAGGCCCACATTCCAGGATGTCCGACTCTAGGTGAGTGTGAATGATCACACCATGGTGATTATCTGGGTCGTAAAGATCTTTTTTGTACAGTTCTTCTGTGTATTCTTGCCACCTCTTAATATCTTCTGCTTCTGTTAGGTCCATACCATTTCTGTCCTTTATTGAGCCCATTTTTGCATGAAATGTTCCCTTTGTATCTCTAATTTTCTTGTAGAGATCTCTAGTCTTTCCCATTGTATTGTTTTCCTCTATTTCTTTATATTGACCGCTGAGGAAGGCTTTCTTATCTCTCCTTGCTGTTCTTTGGAACTCTGCATTCAAATGGGAATATCTTTCCTTTTCTCCTTTGCTTTTCGCTTCTCTTCTTTTCACAGCTGTTTGTTAAGTATTTTGGTTTATAGTAGTGCGTATATGTCAATCCCAGTCTCCCAGTTTATCCCTGTCTAATACACATGCTTCCCTTGCTGGTAACCATAAGTTTATTTTCTACATCTGTGACTCTATTTCTGTTTTGTAAAAAAATTCATTTGCACCATTTTTTTAGATTCTACATATAAGCAGTATCATGCATTTGTCTTGTCTGACTTATTTCACTCAATATGACAGTCTCTAGGTCCATCTGTGTTGCTGCAAATGGCGTTATTTTGCTCCTTTTTTGTGGTTGAGAAATGCTCCGTTGTATATGACATGCACCACATCTTCTTCGTCCTTCCCTCTGCCACTGCGCTTCGTTTGCTTCCACGTCGTGGCTGTTGTAAGTGGTGCTGCTATAAGCATTGAGGTGCCTGCATCATTCTGAATTACAGTTTTCTCCTTACATGTGTCCAGGATTGGGGTTGTAGGGTCATATGGTAGATCTGTTTTAAGTGTTTTCAGGAACCTCCATACTGTTCTCCATGGTGTTGGTACAAGGTTACTTTCTCACCAATAGTGTAGGAAGGTTCTTTTTTCTCTATACCCTCTGCAACATGCATTGTTTGTAGACTTTTTGGTATGCAACTTCTGAAAAGTATCTTTGAAAGGAGGGAGTGCCCCCCTAACCCTTGCTGCTCTGTGGAATGTAGATTCCATGGCTAGAGCCCTCACACCAGCTTGGACTTTGCAGTGAGCTTAGAAGGAGAAGCCAAGGATGATGATGCTACCAGCCACACTGGATCTGGATTCTGACCACTGAGCTGCCATGCCTGCCGCCTTGGGCAGCCTGGTACTAGATGCGTCTGTGTGAGAGAGATAAATGTTTGTCTTATTTAAGACACTGTTAGTGTGAGCTGTCTGTCACAGTGGAACCTAATCCCAGCTGAGGGAGGGAGTAGGAGAGAAGGACATGGTTCTGTTTATCACATAAGCAGTTCTCTTAGGCTGTTGTGCAGATAATGCATTAAAAGGCGAGAACTTGGAAGCAGGGAAGTGGGGTGGAGGCTGCTGCCGGTGTCTAGGCAAATGAATGAATGAGTCATTAACAGGGATGCCTGCTTTCTCACCTCTGACAACTTGCTCTTCTTTGCCTTTCTGTTCCATTAGCAGGTAAGCCTTCCTCACAGGCTGTGTTAGGTTGCTCAGGCTGCTATAGCAGATTATCCCAGACTGGACAGTTAAGACAACAGACATTTTCTTCTCACAGTTCTGGAGGATGTGAGTCCAAGGTCAAGGTGCAGGCAGATCCAGTCTTAGGGAGGGCCCTCTTGCTGGCTTGCAGGTCCCTTTCTGGTCCCTTTCTGCTTGTGTCCTCACATGATGAAGGGAGGACGCCCTGGTGACTCTCTTTCTTTTCCTTAAAAGAGTATTAATTCCTTCAGTGTGCGGGGAGGTGGGGAGTCCACCCTCATGAACTCAGCTAAATCTAATCACCTCTCAAGGCCCCACCTCCCAATGCCCTCACACTGGGAGTTAAGGCTTTAATGAAGGGATTGTGTGGGGCAGGGGTTAAGTGGAGAAGCCTATAGTTCTTCTCCTGTCTCTCTCTCCTTCACTTTCTTTTTTCTTTCTTTATTTATGTTTGACTGCACCAGGTCTTAGTTGCAGCACATAAAGTCTTTATTTGTGGCATGTGACCTCTCAGTTGTGGCACGTTCCCCAACCAGGGATCGAACCCGGTCCTCCTGCATTGAGAACATGGCATCTTAGCCACTGGACCACCAAGGAAGTCCCTCTCCTTTACTTTAACACAAGACATTTAACTTCTGATACTCTGGTCACCAAAGCAAGCAATTCTATGATACCAACTGGGTGTCCTACAATGTAAGTCAATTCTGACGCCATCTACCTGGAGATAGCATCAAATCCCACAGGTAAAGAACTCAGTCTTAAAAGACTGCCCTCCACTTCAGATGCCAATTGCAGTTTCACACTACATACAACTTCTACCCAATTTAGCTGCAAACTGGAGGTTCCCACAGGACCCCTTCTTGAGTTTGATTAATTTGCTAGATCAGCTCGTCCAACTCAGGGATACACTTACTTATGTCTGCCAGTTTATGAAAGGATATGATGAACAGACAGATGGAGGGCTACATAGAGTGAAGTCTGGGACGATCCTCAGCATAGGAGCTTCTGGTTTCCGTGGAGCTGGGGTGCATCACCCTCCTGACACAGAGGTGTGTCCACCAGCCTGGAAGCTTTCCGAACCCTGCATACTTTGGACATAATATTGGAAGCTTTCTCTTGTAGGCATGATCGATCATTAACTCCATTTTTAACCTTTCTCAAGAGATTCGTAGGTGAGGGGACCAGGGACTGAAAATTCCAAACTTCTTATCATGGCTTGGTCTTTGTGGAGCCAGCCCCCATCCAGGAACCAGCCCCACTCAGACTGGGTTCATTACATCATTAGAACAAAAGACAGTCCTATCACCCAGGAAATTACAAGGGTTTCCCTGTGTCAGGAACTGGAGCCAAAGACCAAATATTAGAACAAAAGATACCCTTCGTGTGTTTATCACTTAGGAAGTTACAAGGACTTCAAGAGCTCTGTGGCAGGAACTGGGGGAAGAGACCAGTGTATATTTTCTGTTATCTCACCGGGAGACACAAACATTCAATTCATAACACAGACTGATTGAACTTCCCTCCTAGACAGAGGAAAGAGACCAGAAATATCCCAGCACCTGACTGATGAATTTACCTCCTTCTCCAAAAGAAAAAGTCCCCTCAAATAAGGGAAGGAGGGAGAAAAGGCTTGCCTTTTTGTGTTAACCCTGGAAGGGTACTTCAAGATCGCTAAATTCCCACTTCACAGATGGGAAAACTGATGCCCAGAGAGGGGAAGCGACTTGCCTATGGCCACACAGCATTTCAGTGAAACAGAAGGTATAAAATATAGAGGCTGGAAGAGGGTGTAAAAACCACATAGCCCCACCTTTTCATTCCCCTCATTTAGAAAAGGGGCGACCAAGGCCCAGAGAGGGGGGAGATTAGTGACAGCTAGGATTAAAACTCAGAATAGGGATGCAGTGATGGTGTAAGACCAGGCCCTGCATTTGGAACTGAATGCCTTCCTGTTGTGTCTTGAAATTCTTGATAATTTTGATGTCTAAATTTGTGTTTGTAAGCTGAGTCTGATGGAACAATGGAGCTTGTACTAGGGGTTGGGAAGCTCAATTCGTCTGAAGTTCTGCCTCCCACCGCATGCCCAGGTGGGTTCTCAGCGCACCTTCCCTGGTGTTCCAGGACTGACCTATTCAGCCCCTCCCTACTGCTCTCCCAGCCCCATCCCCCTGTCATCACCATCAGGGACTGGGACATAGTGGAGGGCTGCCGCGCACACCCTGGAGCATCTAGGGAGTTGGCGTGACCACAGCCATCCCCGCCCTGGGCTGGCAACCACGGGGCTTTCAGCGGGAAACCCAGTGGGAGTGAGTTGCAGCTGACCCCAGCTCAGGTGCGTTGTGCACCCTGATGTCACCTGTCCATCCCTGGGAAGGCCTCAGGGGAAGGACGGTGCCTGGCTCCCTACCTGGCTTCTCCAGGCCCTTGGCAGCTAGTGGGCAATGTACACACATGCCAGGCTGCAGGGTGGTCTTCTGGGGACCAGTGACAGTGTGCACTCTCCCCGTGCCCACAGGATTAGTAACAAGCCAGAAAGTACTGTCCCCCGAGAGACTGCCAAAGAAGAGAAAAGCTTTCTATGTTAGTACCTGCTGTTTGACCCAGGGGCCTTGCATTTCCGGTTTGCACTGGGACCTCACACTGGGTAGCCAGTCCTTTTCATGTTTCCTTTTCTGTTTTCTTTTTTGTGCGGATGGGGGCAGGTAGCCAGTCCTGACGGGACTGAAGACTGCCTACTCCATCAGCCTCCAGCTCTGACGGGGCCGTGCTAGCTTTCTTACGGTCAGCCCCCTGAGCCCCCTTTTTCTGTGTCACCTGTTTTGAAGCCTCGCTGGACCCCAGTGAAGTGAGTGCTGCTATTGTGTGGGCATGGAAGTCGCTTCAGTCGTGTCCAATTCTTTGCAACCCTGTGGACTGTAGCCCACTTACCAGATTCACTTTACAGGTGAGGAAGGGAGGCATGGTTAGGCTGTGTCAGGCCAGGCTCCCTACCCACACAGCTTGTCTGTTTGTCCTGGCCTGGCCCTCTGGGCAGTTGCAGGTTGGGGAAGGAAGGCACCGCACCCAGGAGCTGCGCTCACTGCCCCTCCTCTCCCTCTGCTCCCCTGCTCAGCACCTCAGCCTCAGTCTCTGGGGGGGAGACCTTGCAACCCAGACCATCGTGTAACCAGGCAACCGTTCCAAGACGCTGCTTTCCCTCCCTGCTCCTTCTGCCTTATTCAATATCTGCCAGGCGAGCACAGCTCCTGGGAGAGTCCCAGAATCACTTGTAAGAAAGAAGGCTTGCTGGGGAGGCCTGCGGGGATATCTAATATTCATCTCTCTGCATCCTGCAAACCAAAGTCCTGAAGCTGCTTGTGGGAGATTCTGAGAGATCTGTGGGAATCCAGATTCAGGGGGCTGGGCTGGATGGAGAGGGCGTGGACACTGGGGAAGATGGGGCAGGGGGAGGCTTTGTGAGGTGTTACACTTGGTCCTCAGATGCTACCTGGATGCCCCTGGTTCCCTAGAGTGGAGGTTCAGATACCCTGCATTCTCACAAGCAGCTCACACAGTCGGCCTTCTGCACCCATGAGTCCTCCCATATGTAATCTGATGCCAGATGAAGGGGGGTATTTCCCGTGCCAGACAGGAGGGATAGAAAAACTAGCAAATGAGACCCAATTCCAATTTCACAGGTGGAAAAACAAAGGCTCAGATAGGCAGAGAAGCCTGAATCTGGCTGATGACAGCGTCTGCCCTTCCCAGTGACCGTGCTGCTTATATAGGAATAAAGGAATTCAGGAGTCATCTGAGAGTCAGCTCCCTTGTTGTACCGAAAGGGGAACTGACAAACGGAGGGAGAGTGTCTCCTCCAGGAACACCCGAGTTACTTGCCTCCAGGGTCATCTTGCTGTCACTTGAGCTGTTTCAACCTGTTCTTGGATTCGGTAACTGTTTCGAACTCCAACCATCCCTCTGTTTTCTAAAGTTGACAGCATTATGCCTGTGCTTCTGTGAATATGCATACAGTCCTGTAGTTTAAGGACAGCATAACATAGTTAAGACTCATTCCTGCCTCTTTAGAGCAGTGAGATTTGGGACAATTTCGTCATTTTTAGGTCTCAGTTTCCTCCTCTGTAAAATAGAGACTAACAGTACTTACCTCATGAGATTATTGTGAAGATTAAATGAGATCGTTTATGGCACATATTGAATACAATCTTGAATATTATTTAATTGTATCCAACCTGCATCACAGATGTTTTCAAACTCTCAACCAGATGAAGAATAAGGCTTTTATCATATTTTTATTTCTTTATTGGTATCCCAAATGCCTCGATAGATAATAGTGCAAAACAATAGATAATAAATGTTTGCTTACTTAGTGACATTTTGAAAAATCTAGAATTGAAACCAAGGTGGACTTTGAAAATGACACCAAAATGGTAGAGGAAGCTGTTGTCCGGTCTTCGTCAAGACTGGACTTGAGCAGGCTGTGCACCTCAACTCCTCTTCCTTCCTTGTCCTTCCCCAAACCTCTAGCCTCCTCTCAGGGGAACACTGGACACCTATCATTTCCTCTGCGCTGTGACTTTAAGATCCAGGTGTTCCCTCTCCGAGGGCTGGTTTCATTCATAGTCTTCTCTGTGACTGTAGAGCTTCTGTCATTAGAAAGAGGAGGTGTGCTGCAGTGGGGAGCTTATCACAGAGCCCTGGGCACGAGGCAGAGACTGGCTGGCTGTTGGCTAACCTTGACCACTGGGCTCTGTTGCCCAGCTTCCCTTGCTGCTAAATATGCCCACGTGATTGAGTTCTGGCCAGTGACTGGGTGAAGATGGTGTGTACAGCTACCAGAACTGGCGCATGAAACCCTCAGTCTGTCCCCTTCTCCAGCCATGAGAGAAGAACATCTCCCATCCCCATCAGGACTTCACTGGAGAGAGGAATTTCTGTCATGTCAAGTCGCTGAGTTTAGGGAGGGAACTGCTTATCTGTTCTGGCATCTAGTGTTGCCTTACCTGACACGGTCACGAGGCGAGAGTCGCAAAAGGGAGCTGAGCGAGCTGTTCCCAGATGTGTGCCTGTGGGTGGAGGCAGGGCAGGGCTCAGGTCCTGCCTTTTTCGCTTCCTACCCAGGGCTTTTTGTCCAAAGGCTCTGGCAAGCTGTGAAAACGTCTTTAAAGTTGAGACAGCCATCACTGCTTGATAATTCTCTTCTGAAGAGCTGCTGGGAGAATCAGAGAGTGGGAAAGTGGGGCAAGGGTCCTTTGATTTCAGCCCAGGTTTTTATTTTCACCTCAACCAAGAGCTTAGAGTTAAAAATTCCCTGAGGGAAGAGTTCTTCCAGCTCTGCCATTTCTGGCCCTCTCTTTCTTCCTCCCTCCTTCCTTCCTTTCCTCCCTCTCTCACAGCGAATGTGGAAACATGCAGCTTGAATTCCCAGCTATATGACCTCATCAAGCTTCTCTGAGACTTCACTTTCACATGTGTACATTGAAGATGATGCTGTTTGTCTTGCTAGGTCCTTGTGTGGGTTAGAGGTGTAATGTCCAAGGAAAACACAGCAACCCCTCAGGGGAGAACATGCTCCTGCTTCTGTTCTTATGACTGTGTTTATGCCTCACATTACCTGAATCTGTATTTCTTCTCCTTCACTTGGTGACCATTCACTGAGCATTTACTGTACTCCAAGCACTGAAGAAGAACCAGAGCCCTTGCTCTCACACAGCGCGCAGTCTGGCAGAGAGGTAGAGGTCACCTAAGTGAGCAGACACATAAAATAATCGCAAATTGTAATATATGCTAGAAAAAAGCAGGTTGCTGAGATAAGAGTGAGGGGTGAGGGAAAGTGAGGCCCACACTGAATAGGGCAATCAGGGAAGGCCTCTCTGAGAAGGTGACCTTTCTGTGGGCCCAGAAGCCTCAGGGACAACCAGACAAGAGAAAAACTAAAGGAGAAGCCTTCTGAGAAGAGAGAACAGCTGGTGTGAAGGACTCTTAAGTGGTCAAGAGGCAGACAGGAAGCAGTGTGACTGGAGCAGAGGGTGTGAGGTGCCTCCTCCTGCCTGACAAGCCGTGGTATGGAAGGTGAATTTTTTTAATATATACATAAAGCCATTTAGGGCTTCCCTGGTGGCTCAGATGGTAAAGAATCTGCCTGCAATGCAGGAGACTCCGGTTCAGTCCCTGGGTTGGGAAGATCTCCTGGAGAAAGAAATGGTAACCTGCTGTGGTATTCTTGCCTGGAGAATCCCATGGACAGAGGAGCCTGGCAGGTTACAATCCATGGGGCCACAAAGAGTTGGACACAGCCAGTGACTGAGCAGAAAGCCATCTAAGCGCTTCATAGCCCGAGTCACATCTTTACAACAGTAGTTCTTACAGTGTGGTCCCAGACCAGCAGCATCAACACCACCTGGTGACCTGTGAGAAATGGGAATCCTCAGGCCCGGCCCAGAGCTACCAAATCAGCAGCTCTGGTGGGGGAGGGGGGAACTCAGCTGTCTGTGGTCGAATAAACCCTTCTGGTGATGCCGAAACTGCTTGTCTTGACAGCAAGCCTGGGGGTTCTCAGTCCTGCCTCATGAAGCACCCAGGCATTTCATGAGCTGTAGATGTTGAGACCCCACCCAGCCTGAGACTCTGCCTTAGTCCTGGATCAGCACCTGCTTGTAGTAATTCCGTGTTCCGGCAGTTCTGGTAGCTCCAGGGATCTGGGCTCTACTGGCCTTGAAGACCAGACTGGAGGGAGAGGGGAGAAGAGGCAAGAAGACCAACTAGGAAGGAGTCTGATGCAGAGGTCCAGGTGAGCAAAGTGGCCACTTAGACTGGAGTGGCAGAAGAGAAGGTGGAGAGGCAGGAACAGATTTTAAATATATTTAGAAGAAAAAAATTAACAGGACTCTTGGGTGGATTGAATATATGGGTTCAGGGTGGTACTTCATGTTCAACATCAGACTGAAGTTAACTCTAGAGTGGTAGTTATGACCCCTTGCTTGTAGGTGGCCTGCAGCCAGCAGCCCCTGGGAACAGGGTCTGGACAACGAGCAAAGGAGTATGAAAAGGTGAATCTTCTTTATTTGTCCCACAGTTAAGGCAGTGAAGAAGATCCAGTTGCAGCAAGGTTCGAAAACTCTGAGTTTGTCCTGAGTGCTAAGAAGGAACATGATGTGAAAGAACCTTCTCCCCTCCTCCGTCCCCCTCTTTCTTTCCCCTCCCCACCCATCTTCCCCATCCCCACAACTGCTGCAGTGGAACATCCTTATTGTAGAGTCAAGTTGCTCCGGAATATTCAGGAAGGACCGCCTCGGTTAACACCCGCCTGGATTATGTATCTAAATGTGACCAGCAGAGGGCGCACTAGACTCAGAAATGGGCATTGCTGGGAGCGAGGCGAATCTTGCTTGTTTCCAAGTCAACTAGGAGAAAGTGATTCACTCTGGAAATAATAATATCTGTGCATATCAAACGGCCTCTGTAAACCACCAAACACTGTGTTAAGTACTTTCTGTGTACCGCATCACTGAGTCCTCCTAGTTTTATAAAGTGGATGCTGTAAGCAACGCCCTTTTACGTATGCTTAGCGAACATGAATGACTTGGCCAGAGCCATTCAGCTAGTCACTGGCGAGACTGGGCTTGGTTGTCTAGCCTTTCTGAGCCTGAAGGTGTGTGGCCACTTCTCTGTCAGGAGGGCCAGAAACCCCAAAGTTCTTTCTGATGCTGCTTTCACTAACACTTGGGGTAGGGGGTGCCCTTGGAAGGTGGCATCACCTGAAAGAGCAAAGTCATGGCTCTGCAACTCACTTGCTGTATGATGGTGAGCAAGTTGCTTCGCCTCTCTGTGCTCAAGTTCTTTCATCTCTAAAATGGGATGAGATGATATTGTATACTCAGAACCTTGTGCAGCCCAGAGGGGGTGCTCAATTAATGGCAGCTTTTCTGCCTAAAATGACTCCACGGGAGGTGGAAAAAGCTCTGAAGGGTCTAGATTAGTGACGTCCGACGGTCTATCCTGTGATGATGGCCATGCTCTGTGTCTGCACTGGGCAGTGTGGTAGTCTGTAGCCATGTGTGGCTCTTGAACACCTGATACGTGGCTGATATATCAATATTAAATTTTGCTTATTAGAAGAACTTTAAATAACCACATGTGACTGGTGACTACCATATTGGGCAGTGGCAGATCTAAAATGTGTCTGAGATAAAAGTCTGTGTGTCCTTGAAAGTCCCTTAGGTATTAAATAAAATAATTCACATCAAACATTTAGAGCCTGGCATCAGGCAAATGCTCAGTGAACTGAAATTTGTCCAAAGTCAACATTAAAAGACAAGAACGTCAACCAGCAAAGCCGTGTTTTACACTTGACACATTTTGTGGAACCAGGTGCTCAGACTTTCCCAAGGGAAAGCTCTCAGCCAGAATCCAGCACCCACAGGGGGCTGCCTGGGGCAGGCTGTTCTTTTCCTCCACCTTTTCAAGCCAGAATTCTTTGAATATTTCTTCAACATGTGTGAAGTGGGGAGGAAGAACAACTTTTATTTTAGTCCATAGAGTGTATGTTGAAAACAAATTCCTTTTATTCATTCACTAAAGAAATCTTTCCTCCTTTTCTATGGCCCTCTCGCAATTTTATAAATCAAACAATAACATCTTCACCTTTTTTTTAAGGTTTATGTTTTATTTTTTTATTTTTTTCCTATTTATTTTTATTAGTTGGAGGCTAATTACTTTACAGTATTGTAGTGGTTTCATACATTGACATGAATCAACCATGGATTTATATGTATTCCCTTCCCGATCCCCCCTCCCGCCTCCCTCTCCATCCCATCCCACTGGGTCTTCCCAGTGCACCAGCCCTGAGCATTTGTCTCATGCATCCAACCTGGGCTGGTGATCTGTTTCACCCTTGATAGTATACTTGTTTCAGTGCTATTCTCTCAGAACATCCCACCCTCGCCTTCTCCCACAGAGTCTAAAAGTCTGTTCTGTACATCTGTGTCTCTTTTTCTGTTTTGCATATAGGGTTATCGTTACCATCTTTTTAAATTCCATATATGTGCGTTAGTGTACTGTATTGGTCTTTATCTTTCTGGCTAACAAACACATGAAAAGATGCTCAACATCACTCATTATCAGAGAAATGCAAATCAAAACCTCAGTGAGGTACCATTACACGCCAGTCAGAATGGCTGCTATCCAAAAGTCTACAAGCAATAAATGCTGGAGAGGGTGTGGAGAAAAGGGGACCTTCTTACACCGTTGGTGGGAATGCAAACTAGTACAGCCGCTATGGAGAACAGTGTGGAAATTCATTAAAAAACTGGAACTAGAGCTACCATATGACCCAGCAATCCCACTCCTGGGCATACACACCGAGGAAACCAGATCTGAAAGAAATATGTGTACCCCAATATTCACTGCAGCACTGTTTATAATAGCCAGGACAAGGAAGCAACCTAGATGCCCATCAGCAGATGAATGGATAAGGAAGCTGGGGTACATATACACCATGGAATATTACTCAGCCATTAAAAAGAATTCATTTGAATCAGTTCTAATGAGATGGATGAAACTGGAGCCTCTTATACAGAGTGAAGTAAGCCAGAAGGTTTATGTTTTAAAATTTTCTATTATTTATTTATTTGACTATACTGGGTCTTAGTTGTGGCATGCAGGATCTTTAGTTGTGGCACATGGGATCTAGTTCCCTGATGAGGAATTGAACCCAGGTCCCCTGCATTAGGAGTACAGAGTCTTAACCATTGGACTGACAGGGAAGTCCCAAGGTTTTTAAAGGTTTAGTATGTAAATTTAAAAATGTACCTGGTCCCCAGGAAGCAACACTACATCATATATGTCTCAGTTCTAAAATTTCATCTGTTTAAGACTGTTTAAGCAATGGTCAGTTGGGAAATGTGGAAATTCGGTGTCTGGAGAGTCCCTCTCATAGAGATGAGTGGCATGCATTTCCCACAGAGACAAATCTGCCTTGATAGACACTGCTGTGCGTTTCTGCCTTAGGGTAATTTCTGTCCTGACTGTATTAGGGCCGGTTTGCTTCTAGCCAACTGTGTAAGTAAACCAGAGTTGACGGGCACCTGATTTCTTCCAGAGAAGCGCAGTGTTCCTCAGGGACTGGCACTCTGGGCTGTTGGCCTGTCCCCTCGTCTGGCTGTGACCCAGCATAACTCGAAGCCCCCGTCACTGGGGCAGCCACGTCTGCTCACAGGCCTGGTCGTGCTGCATTCAGCACCTTGCAGGTCCTTGCTAGCTTTCTCACCATCCTGAAGACTCACACTCTAGGCACCCTAACTGTGAATAGGTGCCTAGTTCCTTGGATAAGAGCTGTGGTTCTGGCCACATACAGCCCAGTGAAAAGAGGCCTTTTGTTTGTTTTACTTTTACTTTCACTACGTGTCCAAGCCCTTTAAGAACATAGAGAGTCCTCTGCCTGAATGACATGTTCCTTTTTTTTTCTTTTCCCTGAACATGGGTCATCCCTAGTTCTGTCACCAAGGTCCAGGGAGATGGATTCCAGGTGTAAATAAAGAGATGCCCTCCTCATTGTGCCTTTGAGTGAGGAGTGGGAGGGATCAGTGGGTCCGACATCACTCTTCTCACCTCTGTACATTGGCCCAAAAGGCTGGCCACCTTCTCCAGAGTCCCTGTTATTGCAGCAGCCCCTTCCAGCAGCCCCAGTCGTTGTCAGCCTAACACGAGGCCCTGTACTACGTGCTGTCAAGGAGGGAGACCACGGGGCTCCCAGAACCCGCTCTACCATGAAGAGCTTCATCAGGTCTTAGCCATGCCCAGGTGGAAGTGGTAGTTTTCATCAAGTGGCTGAGGGTGGGTTTTCATGTTATCTTATGACTCCTTAATTTTCGAGACAGCCTGTAACTTCAGCCCTTATCTGCGCACTCCTCTGCAGTATCTCTTGATAAAAGCACTGCCTTCATCCTCTGGGTTGGCATCTCGGGTTCCCCCTACCCCCTCCACTGTGCCTGGTGGTGACCATCTGTCGCAGGGTGCCCTTGCCCTTTGGCATTCAGGTGGGGTCTTCCAATGCAGAGCCCAAGGGAGACTGGAGGGAGGAGAAGAGAAGGCCCCGTGGGGGTTTTGTCTACCCTTTCTTTCAAGGTCACCTTGGCCAGGTGTGCTCTCTAGACTAAGATCTTGGCTTCTCTCAGGCTCACGCCTCTGTGCAACTCTGTCAGTTCTGCTAACAGCTTCCTCCGTTGTCCTTCAGATCCAGGACATGACCCCCTTAGCTGCTCCCAGCCTTGGGTGAGTGCACTAACCCTTATAATCCTCTGTGCCTGCACCTCTTTAGTTTTTTTTACCAAAGAAACCTTCATCCAATTATCCTAATTTGACTATGTCATTTACTGCCATTAGGTCTCTGATTGACATAACTTCCTTTGGCATATATGCGCATTTTGTTTTTGCTGGATTTATATTCCTGGATGCTCTAGGAGCCTCAAAACTGAGAATTATTTCCCCCTGAAAACCTTGCTTGCATTCAAGATGTTTGCTGATTGTACCAAAACCTGAATATCTCAATTCCAGTCTCTTTCAAACTAACCATCCATCTGTCCCCTTCCCTCCCTCCCTTCCTAAATGAGCTGCATATAAATACTAGAGGCAGACTGTGCCTGCTGTGTGCTAAGCTGTTTCGGTTGTGTCCAAATCTTTGCAACTCTATGGACCATAGCCCCCCGGCTCCTCTGTCCATGGGATTCTCCAGACAAGAGTACTGGAGTGGGTTGCCATGCCCTCCTCCAGGGGATCTTCCAAATCCAGGTATCAAGCCCAGGTCTCTTAAGTCTCCCTCCTTGGTAGGCTGGTTCTTTACTGCTAGAGACTGCCTTGGTTAAAATTCCAGCTCCTCTGTCTACTAGTTACATGATCTTCTCTCTCTAGCCTCCGCTTTTCTCATCTGTAAAATGCAGATGCTGCCTGGGTTGTGATGAGCATTGACATCTTTTGAGGCATCTGCATGTGGAGGCTGCTCTCTGTTGACTGTGATTGCTTCTATATCCAGACCATTCTGTAACCTCTGATTTCTTAACCTGGGTTTCCCGGGTCTGTCTCCCTTGTCCTTCTAGCTGGTAGATGACTTCTTCCTCAGCGCTATCCATGATCTTGAGGTGACCTCTGAATTCCTAATCTTTACAGAAATCCTTCACTTCCCTGGGCCAAGTTCAGTCAGAGAACACACTCTTACCTAATCCTTATAGTTGAGTTTACTGATTCCTCCCAGTTTCTGATAAAGAATAACAAGAAGAAGCTTTGAATTATATTATTTTTAGTTTCTCCTATGAAGTATGAGACATTCAGAATGCCTTAGAGGGAGGCATAAAGAGGCCAGGGAATTTTTTTTTTTTTTTTTAACAATATGGGCCCAGCAGGAGGGAGAATTTCATAGCAGTTCTAGCAGGCTGGGAGAAAAGAGAAATACAAAGTGGTTCCCACATGAGGACTATATAAGTATCTGTGGTTTGCAATGGATTTCATCAGGATTGTAGAGGAAGCAGTTGAGACTAACGGTTAGCTCAGAGACTTAGGGAGATCTGTAGCTGTAAATTCTCCTTTACATAGGTGATCCTTTGGTGATTTTTTTTATGTGCTGATGGTATGACTTTTCACCTCTAAGCTCCTGAGAATTGTAAGAACAGGATCAGGAAGGAGGTGTGTGCCCAAAATTCATCAAGAAAGAGTGGAGGATGCACTTAGACCCCATCCACAGCTGAACGCGTTTTCTTGATGCTCTATTTCATATTTTTACTTTCTCAAGAGTCTCCCAAAATAGCAATTTATGCACATTTGTCTTCCCATTTAATTTTGCTGTGACAATAGTTGGAAAAACATAACCAGATGCTTTCTTTTAAAAAAAGAAATCAACACATTGACATCAACATCAAAATTGATGCCCACTCTCCAGAAAGTCACTTTTTCAGTTAATAATTAAGTTGGCAAACCCAGCTCTTATATTCTGGGGCCACACGGTGGGTGTGTAGGTAAGTGGTGGGCTGGATCCTGACCTGACCTCAAGAAGATCAGCCTGCTAAGCTTCTTTTTCTTGAAGTTCCCTGGAAAAGCATACTGTAAGCCAGGTTTCTTATTTAAGCAATTAAACTTTACTCAAGTAGGAGATGAATGCATTCTCATTTTTTTTTAATAGCTTAATACATCACAGATGAGTTTAAAGTTCCCCTGGACCAGCACTCTTCATCATGATGCTGACCCTCTTTACTGAAGGTTCCAAGTTGGGGGTCTATATTTCCTGAACTTCTGGTTTACATTTTCTTACACACATATGTACACATAGAAGATAAGTAACTTTGTTGTATGTTTTTCTCACAGACCATGACTCATGGGAGAGAAGAATCCCTTGTTAAAATTGAGGCTGGGAGTTCGGGACCTCCTTCTCCCCCACTGCATTTCCTTTGGCAGGAACCAAACCTCCAGCCTCCACACCCTGTGCTCCGTGTCCCTTCCTCGCTTCTCCTTTCCTATATGTGGATCTTTTTGCCCATGTTTGAAATGCCAGTCATAGCCCAGGTAGGTAGGCAGTGAATCATGTGATGTACACCTTCCCCAGCCATGGCGAATCAGTTAGGGTAGGCCCTCCACCTTCGAGGTCATCATGTAGGGTTGGGTCCAGCTGCCACCTTGGGTTACATGCAGTACAGGTTAGGCAGGGAAGCGGCCTGACTGAGACAGTGCAGTCACCTCTGTGCCTAGTTTTCTGATTCTAGCACCCGTGTTACCTGGTTAATCTCTGTTGCCTAAACTTGAATTCCATAACCTGTTCTTTTCAGTTTTTTCTTACTTGAGTTAAAGTGAGTGAGTTTCTGATTCTAATATAGAATTTCTCTTGATGTGCATGATTATTTTTCACTTCAAGCACATCACTGGCACTTCTTGTTCATTCTAGGCAATTAGTCATGTCGGAAGTTCAAGACTGGCTCCCAGTAGTCTCTGTTTGCGCGTGTAAGACACTTTTCTCAATGCTGGAATGTCTTTCAGTCTCCTTTCCCAGATTTCACAAATTGGAACATGTCCAAATCAATGAATCTTTCCTTCCTTCTTGCTCTCCCCTCAGATGGACGACCAGGTGGCATCCTTGGTACCATCCTCTGCATCCCAATTAAAAAACTTACCTAGTTCCCATGTAGAAAGTCCAAGCTTCCATCTCTGATTACTGAATTCATTGGATGAACTATTATGAATTGGGGGCTTCTGTGGTGGCTCAGATGGTAAAGAATCCACATGCACTGCTGGAGACCTGGGTTCAATCCCTGGGTTGGGAAGATCCCCTGGAGAAGAGAATGGCAACCCACTCCAGTAATTTTTTTAAATTGGAGGCTAATTACTTTACAATATTGTAGTGATTTTTGCCATACATTGACATGAATCAGCCATGGGTGTACATGTGCCCCCAGTCCTGAACCGCCCTCCCACCACCCTCCCCATGCCATCCTCAAGATTGTCCCAGGGCACTGGCTTTGAGTCATGCATCGAACTTGGATTGGTGATCTATTTCACATATGGTAATATACATATTTCAGTGCTATTCTCTCAAAGCATCCCACTCGTGCCTAGAGAATTCCATGGACAGAGGAGCCTGGCAGGCTGCAGTCAATGGGCTTATGAAGAGTCAGACACAACTGAGCGATTAATACTATTATGAATTACTGAAAAATAACTTCATCATATAACATTTATCGCCAAATATCCACCATGATCAGTCCTTCAGGTGAGATCCTAGGGACAGTTGAGAACAGAGTCAACCCAGTCAGCACCCATCATTTGGAGCTTGGAGTCCAGTGGCAAAGACCACTGGAAATTAGCACACATCATGAGGGCGTGGCACCCCACTCCAGCACTCTTGCCTGGAAAATCCCCTGGACGGAGGAGCCTGGTGGGCTGCAGTCCATGGGGTCGCTAAGAGTCGGACACGACTGAGTGACTTCACTTTCACTTTTCACTTTCATGCATTGGAGAAGGAAATGGCCACCCACTCCAGTGTTCTTGCCTGGAGAATCCCAGGGACGGCGGAGCCTGGTGGGCTGCCTTCTATGGGGTCGCATAGAGTCAGACACGATTGACGTGACTTAGCAGCAGCAGCATGAGGGCATATCACTAAGGCTGATGAATTTGGGGTGTCTAAAAACGAATCATACAGTCTCATTGAAGCTGAGAGCCCTGTGGGAGTGGGCCAGGTAAAGAAGGAGGGGAAAGCACTTGGATTCAGGGCAGAATGTGTCCGAAGGCCTGGAGCTGGGAGGCAAACCTAAATAACTTGGTGGCCACACCTGGAAGGCTCAGGAGATAAGAATAACTATGCATCAAATTGTCACCTTTCAGAAAACAAATGCTCTGTTTTAACCAAAATAAATGGCTGGTGGGTGAGAAAGCTATGATCAAAACAAATGCCTCAGTTGTCACTGAATTGGAAACTTTTATTGACGTCAAGATATTTAAAAATACGAGTGACGGTTCTAAAACAGCCCCGTCTCCCTCCCCAGTTATCAAAACTTTACACAACCCCGGGCTTCCCGGGGGGTCTTCTCAATATAGAAGAGTCTCTGAGGCCCCAAGGGTCCAGGTTTGTTTACTTTATGAACCTTTGCCTCCCTGTCTGGGTGGAGACAGAAATTGCAAAAATCTTGAAGAGTGAGATTTGGGGGAAAATGAGCAGAATTGTCAGTCATGCTGAAAAATTGCTGCTGATAGTTGCTGCTTTTTCTCTTGCCTTTGATTTGTGACTGTATCTTTTAAACATTTTAAAAATATTTATTTGTCTGCTCCAGGTCTTTGTTGCAGCATGCAAACTCTTAGTTGTGCCATGAGGGATCTAGTTACCAGACCAGGAATTGAACCCAGGCCTCCTGCATTGGGAGCATGGAGTCTTAGCCACTGGGTCATCGGGGAAGTCCCTGTGACTGTTTTTTGGGTTTCTTAGAATTTTTATTTATTTATTTATTTTTGACCTTGCTAGGTCTACATTGCAGCATGGCCTTTTCTCTAGGTGTGATGTGTGGGCTTCTCACTTCAGGGAGAAGCTTCTGTTGTTTCGGAGCACAGAGTTTAGGTGCACAGGCTTCAGTCGTTACGTCCCCTGACTCTAGAGCACAGGCACTATAGTTGTGGCGCACAGGCTTAGCTGCTCCATGGCATGTGGGATCTTCCCAGACCAGGGATTGAACCCATGTCTCCTCGTTGGCAGGCGGATTCTTTACCACTGAGCCACCAGAGGGACACTGTGACTGTTTCTTAATCATCATCACATTATCATCATGGTAGTAATAGAAGTTAACACTAAATAGTATCTCTGTGCCAGGCATCAAGCTAAGAACTGCTCATGCATCATCTTATTTAATCCTAACAAACCCCATAAGATGGGGACCGTTAAACAATGTGAAATTGTCAGTAGTCAACCTTTCCTGACCTACAAAAATGATAATTTCATTTGGCTGAGCCAGGGCTATACAAAAATTGCCCATGTTTCCATAATTGGGGAATTGCTAAGCTGAAATGAGTACCTGGATTTGTATACCAGAGTGACTCTGCTTCTTGGCCTGACTTGTGGGAGGGAGGCAGAGATTAGATACCGTAAAGGTTCTATGTTTTCCTCCCCTGTCCTACTCCCATGAGTTAAGAAAGGAGGGAAAAGTCAGAAGATGCTGAAGTCTGAACACATCCTAACAATCCTTATCCTTTTCACTCCACTGCCCCATTCCCTCCCTGATTCCATCTAAAACTGAGTTTCCCCACAAAGGGAGTGATTGGCGCTTGCTACCACCAGGTCCAGGGAAGTGATGACCACAGGCACTGTCAGAAGCAGGTCCCCAAACGATGATGGGAAAAGTCTGTCTCCGCACCTCTACACTCTCCTTCCCACTAGCTGTTTCATATCCAAAGTCCACAGTCTGATACCCCCACCAGAGAGAAAGAGAGGAAGCAGGATGGGGTGGGAAATGCTACTTGCTCAATACTAAAATCCTAGCAAAGATTCCCATCAGCCTGAACAGGTAGGGCAGTCATGCCTGGATTCCCAATGATCCCAGATGTATCTTGTTGAGGGAGTATGAGTATAAGGCATTCTTTAGGTGCCTCATCTAATGCTTCCTCAAAACAGCCCTACAGAAGTGGTGGTGGTGGTGAGGGGCGGGGGGGGGGGGGGGGGGGCTCTTTTTATCATCCCATTTTACAGATGGGAAGACTAAGGCACAGAAGTATTTTGGTAAGTTTCACACAGCTAGTAGACTCTGGCCCCAGCGCATCACATGCTTCTCTGACTCAGTCACTTGGACTGACGGTTGGGAGAAGGTGATTCCTCAAAGGAAACCTGGGTGCTCTTAACCGGAAGAAGAGGGGCTGGACGTGGGCACACAACTGCCCTCCATAGTGAGACTCAAGCAGAGTTTTGGTAGAGAGGATTTATTTCTTTTCCTTCTAATGTTGAGCCCCCATTTCCAAGAACAAGAGGCTATAAAAAGGCGAAGGAAGGAAGTGCTAATTAAAAGGCCCCTGTGGGCTCTGGGGTTAGAAAACAACAAGAACAAAAATCCGAGGGAGTCTTATAGCCAGGCCTTCTCTGCAAGGGCTCTGGGGCAGGACAGAGGTTTAGCCCAAGGCCCATAGAAAGGTATGGGACCTCTCCAACTCCATTGTCCTTGTTTGTTAAGTGGCCATAAAATATTGACCTCTTGGGTTTCTTGATAGGATTAGGAGTCCTAATACATGCCATTTCCTTAGCCCTGTGCTTGGTGTGTGGCTGGTCCTCAATAAACAGTAATGTCTATAGGTGATGTTGCTAATGCTCTTCAGATACACGTGTCCTTGGAATCCTTCCTCTTAGGTCAAGAGTCTCATTTGCTCCACTCAAATCTTTGGTTCCTTTTTATTTTTTAAATTATTTTTATTTATCTCTTTGGCTGCACCATATCTTAGTTGAAGCATGCTGGATCTTTAGATGTGGCATGTGGGATCTCATTCCCCCACTAGGGATTGAACCTGGGTCCTCTGTATTGGAAACATGGTATCCTAGCCGCTGGACCACCAGGGAAACTCCTGGTTCCTTTTTTAGAATCACAAGTTCAAGGACTTGGTCTAGTACCTATAATTCTAGGAGTCCTGGTGGCACTTTTCCAGAACTTATGGTACAGTGTTCTTCTTTGGTGGGATGGGCAGTGTGGCCCAGTCAGCGGGGCCTCCTCTGGTCAGCTTCATCTGTTTCTGTCAGAAGCTGGAGAAGCAAGAGCCCTTAGTCTTTTGATCCAGAGTGATCCAATGGCAGTGTCCTCCAGTGCTCCCTCTGGCCTTCTGGAACCGTCCCATGAGATGCTCCTTGATCCCAGACCAGTGGCCTCTGGCAGCCATTCTGGACTCAACTTCCAGAGCCTGCTCGCTCTGTCTTGGCTTCTCTTTGGATCCTGCCACTCCTCTCTCTGACTTGACCCTGTGGACTTCCCGAGTGAGTGTCCTGACTGATGCAGATCAGTCAGGTGTCTTTTTGTTGTAAACAACAGAAACCCAATTGAAACAGACTTTGACAATGAAATAATTGAAAAGTCAGGACTCAGCAGGATTCAGGGACTCCAACAGTATCATCACATGCCAGTCTACAACCCCTGACTTTGCTCTCTTTTCTGGTGGCTTCATTCAGGCACACTTGTCCCCTCAGGTGGTAAAGTGCTCACCAGGGAAGGTGGCCGCCTGCAGGTTCCTGACTCGGCACCCCTGCTGCAAGCCTGCCCTCGGCCAGTGACTGCATCCACCCAGATGTTGGACGTGGCTACATAACCTGTTTTAACCAAAAGAGTATGGTTGGCAATGAAAGCATGCCAGTTCTGAGCCTTGCCCTTAAGAATTGCCTGCTTCCATTTGCCTTTCTCTTGTGCTTCTGGAATCACCATGAAGATATGCCCCAGGTAGCCTAAAGGGAAAAAAGACATCAAAGGCAGAGCTGCCCCGCTGACCACAGACACGAACCAGAGGCAGAGCGTGCCAGCGAGCCCACAGAGCTATCAGTGAACCACCCGTGCTTGCTGAAGTGTGTGCCCCTGGCTGTGGGAGGGCCCAAAATGTAGTCTTGTGGCTGCAGTTGAGGGATGCATGGGCTGTTCTCCCGATCACCACCCCCAAAAGTAAACTTTTCCTTCCTCATGGTTCCAGCAAAAATCCCATGATTGATTTCAGTTGGCCAGACTCAGGTATCTTTCTAGTGCTGGGGTGAGGGGGGAGAGAGAAGAGTCTAGAACCAAGACATAATTGCTAATGTGAAGAAGCGGTGGTCCTCCACAGGAAAATCATGCTGCTATTATTAGAAGAAGGTGGGAAGGATGCTGAGCAGGCAAAGTGACTGACTCTCAATATACTGTCCCTGAAGGGGGTGTAGAAACCTGTGTCCTTGGCTCTATGTTAAGCCAGGAGCCAGGCTTGTTCATGTCTACACCCATCTGTGTAGGGTGGAATTCAGCTTGAGTTAAGATCCAGTCACCGTTGGCCAGGTAGGGATGCCCAGGACACGGCGTTTAGTGAACCTCCAAAATTAACATGACCTCGTCCCTAACCTCTGTCCCTTTCCAGGAGAAAATGGGTAAGGTGTCTTCAGCCAACTGGCAGAATACTATTTGGCCGCATGCTGTCCTTCCCCACAATGCCAGCTCGACTTGGAGGTGAAAAGTAGCAGCTGGAATAATTGCTGTGTCCACACCTGGACCTGATTTAGAGCCGTTCTTTCTTGCCAGCCCCAGTCCTCAATTGCACTCTTGGGATTTTCATCTCTGTGGGGTTAGTGCCCTGCTGCTTCTCTGTCTGAGAGAGAATTAAACTGAATTGGAAGCATGACATGCCATAAATATAATCCCCTGGGCCTGTTTCACAGGGTCATTCAACTTCTTGCTGAATATCATCTAAAATGAAGTTGAATTAAAAGCTCTACTTTTTTGCTTTCTTTCTCCAAATCTCACCCTCTACCTTGACCTTTTCCCTGCTCTGTGTAGTTGCTGCAATTTTTAAGTGACGTTTGGCTCCAAGATACTCTTGGGGAACTTTTGATGGACACCACCCTGGAAAAGGACTTAGTTCTGTCTCATTCTGGCAGTATTAGACCCCATGGCTGCACGAAGCCTGTGCTTTCTCTAGGGCTTCCAGCATGGAGAAATACTGAGAGATGTGAAAGGAAGACTACTTTTTCCCTCCTCCCCAGGGTTCACACATCACTTTTGCCACACTCTACCCCTCAGATCATGAACTCCTTATTGCAAAATTCAGGCTTAAATTGAAGAAAGTAGGGAAAACCACTAGACCATTCAGGTATGACCTAAATCAAATCCCTTACGATTATACAGTGGAAGTGACAAATAGATTCAAGGGATTAGATCTGATGGAGTGCCTGAAGAACTATGGATGGAGGTTCGTGACATTGTACAGGAGACAGTGATCAAGACCATCCCCAAGAAAAAGAAATGCAAAAAGGTTGTCTGAGGAGGTCTTATAAACAGCTGAGAAAAGAAGAGAAGTGAAAGGTAAAGGAGAAAAGGAAAGATCTACCCATCTGAATGCAGTTCCAAAGAATAGCACGGAGAGATAAGAAAACCTTCCTCAGTGATCAGTGCAAAGAAATAGAGGGTAAAAAATAGAACGGGAAAGACCAGAGATCCCTTCAAGAAAAGTAGTGATACCAAGGGAACATTTCATACAGAGATGGACACAATAGAGGACAGAAATGGTATGGACCTAACAGAAGCAGAAGATATTAAGAAGAGGTGGCAAGCATATACACAAGAACTATACAAAGAAAATCTTCATGAGCCAGATAACCATGATGGTGTGATCACTCACCTAGAGCCAGACATCCTGGAATGCTAAGTCAAGTGGGCCGTAGGAAGCATCACCATAAACAAAGTTAGTGGAGGTGATGGAATTCCAGTTGAG
Organism: Muntiacus reevesi; assembly: GCF_963930625.1. NCBI lineage: Eukaryota > Metazoa > Chordata > Mammalia > Artiodactyla > Cervidae > Muntiacus > Muntiacus reevesi. Next base: position 95,421,759 of record NC_089252.1, read on the forward strand.
CTATTTCAGGTCCTAAAAAGTGATGCTGTGAAAGTACTGCTCAATATGCCAGCAAATTTGGAAAACTCAGCAGTGGCCACAGGACTAGAAAAGGTCAGGTTTCATTCCAATCCCAAAGAAAGGCAATGTCAAAGAATGTTCAAACTACCACACAATTGCACTCATCTCACACGCTAGCAAAGTAATACTCAAAATTCTCCAACCAGTCTTCTACAGTATGTGAACCATGAACTTCTAGATGTTCAAGCTGGATTTAGAAAAGGCAGAGGAACCAGAGATCAAATTGCCATCATCGAGAAAGCAAGAGAGTTCCAGAAAAACATCTACTTCTGCTTTATTGACTATGTCAAAGCCTTTGTGTGTGTGGATCACAACAAACTGTGGAAAATTCTTGAAGAGATGGGAATACCAGACCACCTGACCTGCCTCCTGAGAAATCTGTATGCAGGTCAGGAAGCAGCAGTTAGAACTGGACATGGAACAACAGACTGGTTCCAAATCGGGAAAGGAGTACGTCAAGGCTGTGAATTGTCACCCTGCTTATTTAACTTATATGCAGAGTGCATCATGAGAAATGCTATGCTGGATGAAGCACAAGCTGGAATCAAGATTGACAGGAGAAATATCAATAACTTCAGATATGCAGATGACACCACCCTTATGTCAGAAAGTGAAGAACTAAAGAGCCTCTTGATGAAAGTGAAAGAGGAGAGTGAAAACGTTGGCTTAAAACTCAATATTCAGATAACTAAGATCATGGCATCTGGTCCCATCACTTCATGGCAAATAGATGGGGAAACAATGGAAACAGAAACTTTATTTTGGGGGGCTCCGAAATCACTACAGATGGTGACTGCAGCCATGAAATAAAAAGATGCTTGCTTCTTGGAAGAAAAGCTATGATCAACCTAGGCAGTTTATTAAAAAGCAGAGACATTACTTTACATCTAGTCAAAGCTATGATTTTTCCAGAAGTCATGTATGGATGCCAGAGTTGGACTATAAAGAAAGCTGAGTGCTGAAGAATTGATGCTTTTGAATTGTGGTGTTGGAGAAGACTCTTGAGAGTCCTTAGGACAGCAAGGAGATCAAACCAGTCCATCCTAAAGGAAATCAGTCCTGAATATTCACAGAAGGACTGATGCTGAAGCTGAAACCCGATACTTTGGCCACCTGATTTGAAGAACTGACTCCTTGGAAAAGACCCTGACGCTGGGAAAGATTGAAGGCAGGAGGAGAAGGGAACGACAGAGGATGAGATGGTTGGATGGCATGACTGACTCAATGGACATGAGTTTGGGTAAACTCCGGGAGTTGGTGATGGACAGGGAGGCCTGGCATGCTGCAGTCCATAGAGTTGCAAAGAGTCAGACATGACTAAGCGACTGAACTGAACTGAACACCCCCCTCCTTTAAATGCCTAACCTCCCTGTGGGGCTGGAAGAAGTCCCGGGTGGGACAGCAAACACTGGTCCGTGTATTTGCTCCAGTTACACTCCTGGGGATGAGACAATAGCACCTGTGAACACGAGCAGGCAGCGTTCAATGCGGCTTTCTTCCCCTCCTCAATGCAGCTTTGATCCATCTGGGGCTACCCAAAAGGAATTGCAGTGTAACTGGGGCAGCCCAACCTGGGAACCATATCTCATTCAGTGGGGGCAGATTCTCTTGTGGTTTGGGAAGTTATCAGGTCCGGGCTTGGACCATTCCATGAACATGGAGCACTGCCTCCTCGCAAACCCCTCCACACAGCAGGCTGCTAGCCTTTAGCACAGAGCTTTGCTCTAGGGACATTGGCTGGTGCTAGTTATTAAACTGTTGTCTCTCAGCCTCAAAATCACCCCTGCTTGGAGATGTGATGGCTGGAATTGCTGTTTCTCCCCGCCAGCTGGTGCCAGTCTAGGTTCTGCCACTAAGAGGTGCCAGAGAGGGGGATTGTCAAACTCCAGGAGAGAGAAAGGACTCTTCTAGTTGCCATGAGCTTCCTTCGGGTAGAACCGTCTGTCTCAGTCTCTCGCTTTTTGCAGTACTCCCAGTGCCAGCTTCTTCATCATGTCTCTACCCCACGATTTACAAAAGTACCCTACTTAAAGACAACAACCTCTGGGTTTTTTAAACAGTCCCAGCTCTCTGTGTATAGTTTCACTCACGACAGAGAAGAGAAACCCCAACAGCTGGTCCAAGGAAGGGAGGGGTCTTTGCCTGCATAAAGATCCAGTTTCTCCCCCAGGGGGTGGATGCAGCTAAGAGGATAAAAAAATGACCTTTCACCTTCAAGAACAGTAATGGAAGATTAATTTGAGGCTTTGGAACTAATGAGTTGGCTTGTCCTGTTGCAGCACCCCATGAATAACATGGTGTTTGCAGAGCCAGCCACCCAGTGATCTTTTTCCTCAGATGGAGCTGGGGAGAAAGGAGGGATAAGCAAGAAACTCATTTTTAGAAACAAACCTCAGAGGAGAGAGATGCCCATAAAGCTGTTATTAGAGGAAGAAAGAAGAAAAAAAACAGTGCAAATTATGTACCTTTAATCTGCTTAGCTTTTCACTGTCGAATAGCTGAAGGGCTCAGATGGACGAGAGTATTGTGTGGTAGATAAATCCGTGAACTTGGAGTAGATCCCTTGGGGTCTAAGCCTGATCTGTGACTGTCTAGCGGTGTGATCTCAGACTTGCTTTTCCACTGTGTTTCAAGGAGGTTTGGATTAGAGCACATGGAAAGCATGTATGTTCAGGCCAGGATTCTGGTTATTTTTGCATTTTTGATGATGATTGAGGCAGGCAGGAACTTTATCCATGCAAGAGGAAGGCTAATGTCTAAGAGCAGAAGACGAAAGCAGAATCAGTCTGATGGGACTCGTGGGGAAAGTGGTTTCAGCACCACCCAAGAAAGAACAGTCTCACAGGCTAGCTGACCAGCAATGGAAATGGCTCCTGGGGGAGGCAGTGAGCACCCTGTCCTTGGAAGTGTGCAAGCAGGAGCTCTTTCTACTATATTATAGGATGGGTTGGATAATTTGTAAAGATCCTTCTCCCTGTTCACATTCTGGATCTTCTACGTACTAAATGCGTTGCCTGGGGCCTCACAACCTGGTTTGCCTTATCTGATGGTGGTACTGGCCTCCCACTTACAGTCTGTCTTCTGTTTTCTTCACTCCTTCCCATCAACACTGTGAGGATCATGATGGACTGGACACTGAATTAGGCCCTGGGAATACTGAAAGGAAGTAGATGGTATATAGATGCTGCCTTGGAAGAAACTCAGTCATGTAGTGGGGGAGACCAATGAACAGAACATCAGAAAGCAGTTCCCCAGAGGTGCTGAGAGAGTATTGAGTATCCTGGGAGCACAGGTGAAGAGTATCTCCCTCAACAGGAGTGAGGTGGGGAAGGGGTGTTGGAGAATGCTTCCTGGAGGAGATGCTGTACTATTTGGATGCTGGGAGTGTGTGCTTTGGAAGCAGAGTAAACACTAGGATCAGAGACCCAGGGTGAGGAACAGTGTTACATATAGGAACTGAACCAAAGGCAGTGTTGGTGGGATGCAAAATGTCAGGTGAGTGTGATGGGAGACAGGATGAAGAGGCAATAGGTAGGGACTGGACAACGGAGGCCCTTCTGTTTCACGCCAAGGAACGTGAACTTGGATCCTCTACATGATGAAGTGTCAATGACTGGTTTAAATCAGCTTGTTCAGGTTTCTGTTATAGAGCAACCCCTCGGAGCCTAGGTGAAAGATAGATCAGGGAGCAACAAAGCTGGACCATCAGTTGAAAGACTCCTGAGCCCTTGGAGTCATCTAAACCAGAGTGGTAATGCCACAAACCAGGCGTCTTGTGGAAGTGCTGTGAGGAGGCAATGGCAGGATGCCCAGAGACACTCCTGGTAAAGCAAGAACTGCTTCTCAAATGTACAGGATGACTATAACTGTGATCTCTCTATAAAACTTTGGTTTTGGGGGGCATCATATAAACTGGGCCCCCTCATCACTTACCCAGGCAGTGGCAATAAAAGCCATATTTGTCATCCAAACCAGCATAAATGGTACTTGTGCTTAAGAAGAGCCTTTAAAAAGGTAGTGAAACCACTGACTTGAGAAATAATTTTGCAGATGCTTCTGGGATGCAAAGGTTTCCACTCCAAGCCTGAATTTTGGTGCTGCTGGGAAGGATGGGCACGTGGGGGCGGGGGTGAAAGATTAGATTTCACGCAGACAAACTAAGAGGCCAGACGATGGTCTTTGAATAAAACTTGTAATGGATTTGGCACGAGAGGGCACTGGAGATGGGCCCAAATGTCTCGGATTTGCTGAACTGTTTTTGCAGACAGTTGGATGTTTACCAGGATTTTTTGGACCTTGTAGATGTGCCCCGGAATGCCTCATCTCAGGGAAGGCGAGAGGAGTCGCTCTTAAGCAAGTGTGGTGTCTGCTCCTCATGCTGTTTATGGCAGAGCTGAGAACTGTCTTCGAAATTAACAATAGACGTGCATAAATCTTCTTCAGTTACCTAGCAACTAATTCAAGGCAGCGCAGAGGCTGGGAGGAGGCAACAGGGCTGGGAGGAGGCAAACCTGTTTTAGGACTACCTGGGAGCATTTTGGTGATACTTTAGGGATTGCAGGGAGGGAAAGAAGGAAAATTAACATGACTAATGAAATGTGTGTGTTTTTTTCTTTTTCTTTTATTTCTTACAAAAATTGAATCAGATTACAAAAACCTTTCCTAAATCTCTCAGATATCTAGCAAAATGAAGGTTTACAAAGAAACTACATAATTTCTGAGGCCTCTTCCAAAGCTAAACGTTTGACTGTAAACTAGTGGTGTGACCTCATGTATAAAATAATAGATCAGGTTAGTAGAATGCAAGTTTCACTCACATTTCTAGGATGTATGGAATGATAGAGTTTTTAGATTTCAGTTTTGTTGGATGCAAGATATGCCTTGGAGTCAAAATGGATGTTTAAAAGGAAAAGGCATTGAAACAATGAAGTTGTAAGGTATGCAACTTAACACACACACACATATATTCTCTGTGGCTATGTATATATATCTGTGTGTGCATTTTGTTTATAAAAATTAGTGTATGCATTAAGCCTTGGGCTACAGATTCAGTGCTACAGGGCCTGACAGGTGACACTGATGAGTTCTGTGCCCAGGGAGCACAGAGAGTCAAATATCTGGGCAATCGCTAGGTGACAAGCTTAAGAGAGTAGCATCCAGTGCTGCCGGATCTTCTGCTTCCTTAAAAAGGGAGACATCCAGAATTCATGTAGCATCTCTTATTTTTAAAATATTGACAACTAATTTGAAGTTTTAAAAAGCATCATGTGGGTTAGACAAAGCAACTCTGCCTTAAAGCAAAAAGCTCTGAAGACTTAGTCCTCTCTTTAAAGATTATACAGCTGCTCATGACCCACTTTATCTGATGGGAGAAGTGCTCGCCCAGGCCACGGGCTAATAGGGTTCATCCAGTGCCTCCTACGGGCTTCCCAGGCAGCTCAGTGGTAAAGAATCTGCCTGCCAATGCAGGAGCCACAGGAGATGTGGGTTTAATCCCTGGGTCAGGAAGATCCCCTGGAGAAGGACATGGCAACCCATTCCAGTATTCTTGCCTGGAGAATCCCATGGACAGAGGAGCCTAGCGGGCTACAATCCATGGGGTTCCAAAGAGTTGGACACGACTGAACATGCAAGCACATGACTACCTCCTGTTAATATATTCTGTGTGAGGTGATTTTCATATCTGTCATGCTCAGTATCTTTCCAAATATGAATATTACTTATCAAAGGAATTAGAATCTTTATTTCAAATATGAGAATACTGAGGCCCACCTACATCAAGGTTTTGCTGAAGCTCCTGAGTCCTGAGTCTCCAAATCGGTTCCATTGATCTGACTCTACAACTGCCTACTGTTAAGGTTTGACTCCCCTGGAATTAAAGAGGTGAGGGTGATTGTTATTTTTATAGGGAAAAATAGTTTTAACAGAATTTCTCTTAAGAAGGGTTAGGAAGCTGTATCTGTTTGCTAGAGCTGCCATAACAAAACTCCTCAAGCTGGGTGGCTTAAACAACATAATTATTCTCTCATGATTCTAGAAGCTAGAAGTCCAAGAGCAAGGTGTCAGCAGGATTGGTTTCTTGTGAAATCTGTCTCTTGACATGTGAAGACTGACTGTCTTCTCCCTGTGTCTGTGTTACTAATCCCCTCTTCTTATAAGGACACAGTCATATTGGATTAAGGCTCACTCATTTTATCTTTTTTTTAAAGACCTCACTTTATCATTTTTTTCTGTTTTTAAATTCTTATTTATCTTTTAAAGGTTACTTTCCATATACAGTTATTACAAAATACTGGTTCTGTTCCCTGAGTTTTACAATATATCCTTGAACCTATCTTATACCCAGTAGTTTGGACTCCCACTCCTTTACCCTTATATTGCTCCCCCCACTAGTAACTGTTGGTTTGTTCTCTGTATCTGTGAGTCAGCTTGTTATATTCACTAGTTTTCTGTGTTTTTTAGATTCCATGTATAAGTGATATCATACAGTGTTTATCTTTCTCTGTCTGACGTATTTTGCTTAACGTAATATACCCTCCAAGTGCATCTATGTTGCTGCAAATGACAAAATTTCATTCTTTTTTTATGGCTGTCCATTGTATGTGTGTGTGTGTGTCTGTGTGTCTGTGTGTCTGTGTCTGTGTGTGTATATATCCACACTTCATACTCTTTATCCATTCAGCTGTTGATGGAAATATAGATTGTTTCCATGACTTGGCAATTGTAAATAATGTAGCTGCAAACATTGAGTTGTGTCTGTCTTTTAGAATATGTGTTTTTGGGTTTTTTCCCATATATGTCCCAAGGAAAGGAATTGCTGGGTCATATGGTAGTTCTGTTGTTAGTTCTTTGAGAAATCTCCATACTATTTCCCACAGTGACTGCACCAATTCACATTCTTCACAACCAATGTACAAGGATTCCCTTTACATCCTCGCCAGCATTTGTGATTTGTGTTCTTTTCGGTGATAGCCACTCTGACAGGTGGGAGGCGATACCTCATTGTGGTTTAGGTTTGTACTTCTCTGATGATTAGTGACGCTGAGCATCTTTTCACGGGCCTGTCGGCGATCTGCATTTCCTCTCTGGAAAAATGTCTGTTCAGTTCTGCAGTTTTTAATCGGGTTGCTTGTTTCTCTGATGTTGAGTTGTATGAGCTGTTTATATATGTTGAATGTTAATTTCTTATCTGATTTAATTTTATCTTAATTATGCCTTTAAAGAGCCTATCTCCAAATACAATCACCTTCTGAGGTCCAGAGGCTTAGAGTTTCAACCTGTGGATTTTCAGGAAACACAATTCAGCTTCAAACAGAAGCCATCCACTTTTTCCCCTCTTCTGTCCCTTTAGTATTATTATTAATGCTATTGGAGAAACTGAGAGAAGTCTTCTAAATCCGGGAGGCAGAGTGTCAAGCAGGGCACTGGTGAACCCAAGGGGATCTGCTGGTCTCATAACCATAGGGTGACTGTCCAAGCATCTCAGTTCCCTAGGAGGAGGGGGTGTTCACACACGTGACCCTGTCAACCTGTCCCCAAAGCATCGTTTCAGTGTTTTAGGATAAATACAATAAATACAACATGAGGCATTTAACAGTGTCACTCTTTTACTTGGCATCACTTCTTATATATGTGTGTATTGATTTAAAACAACATTAATGGGACACCTAGCACCATTTACCATATCAAAATGGGAAAAAACCTGTGTCCAGTAGGATTTAATAGGACTCTCTGCAGCATTTGGAAGGTTGGCTGTGGAAAAATATTTGCAGTGTGAGAAAAAGCCTAGGATAGGTGAAGGGGAAAAAAGCATGTTACAAAGAAATATGTACAGTTTGATCCAGTTTTTTGAAACCAATTTATTACATGTACATAGATATTCACATTTATATATATATATATATATATATATATATATATATATATGCATCTTTGTTCATTTGGAAACACATGCTCTAAGATGTTTAAGATATCTCTCAGTCATGGAATTGTGCATATTTAAGAATTTTTTCTTCTGTTTTCTTCATGTCTTGTGTTTTCTGCAAAAAACATAATTTTTGTGATCAGGAGAAAACCCTTAAAATTCCAAACCTGGCTGTACACACTTGGTTTACATTCTTCTAACTCAGCCATTGCCATAAGGAGCTCTCTCACAGCTTGTAACATGGGATTGCATTTATAAAAATTTCATATACTTGCTGTTTTCCAGTTGCAACTCTCAGCCATTATCACCTGGACTCTAGAAGAATTTTTGTGCCAGGCTTGAGAAACTCTTTTCTCTTTTCTGTCCGTCTGCCTTTCTTTCTCATGGAAGGGGCTTTTTGAGTGAATTCAGAGAAAGGGCAGCACCCCCACAGACCTAAATAAAGGGTAGGAAAATACATAAGTGAGCCAAAGTAACATCCAAGCAGACCCAAAAAAGAAGCAAGATATAACTTCACAGTGACTCTGTGCCTTCTAGTTCTCTGTATTTATTTGCAAGATCCTTTGGACACACTTCCTTTTTAACAGAACATGCTTTCATTGGCTACATATCTCTGCAATGTCTCCTTTTATGAAGGAGGGGTCTGTGGAGGGTGCCACTGTGCTAAACTTGGAAGAGACAGTAGTGGTCACTTTGATCAACCCCTGATGTCCTTGGTTCCCAGACCTCTGAATCCCCTAGAGAAACTTTATTAAGGGTGAGGGTCTCTTGCATGCTGCATGCTAAGTTGCTTCAGTCTTGTCTGACTCTGTGTGATCCTATAGACTGTAGCCCACCAGGGTCCTCTGTCCTTGGGATTCTCCAAGGAAGAATACTGGAGTGGGTTGCTGTGCCCTACTCCAGGGCTTGACAGCGTCTACACACTCCCATAACACAGGACTCCTAAGTGAATAGTTAATACTATCCCCCTAAGTGGTGGGCAGAAATCGGTCTTAACAGTTGTGTAAGTCAATCTGCTGTATGTCAGAGGGTCCCATACCACTAAAGAAAAAGAAGGGGCCTGGGCCTGTGAATTGTGAAAGCTCCAGTTCTTTTGATATTTGCACCTCAGCTTCCTCATCAGTAAAATGGGGCCATCACAAAATCTGACTTAAAGAGTTGTGAGAATTAAGGGAACTTCAGTTAACTCAGGTAAAGTGTTTAGCACAGCAGAGTGCTGGTTCTATGCATGGATCCCTATTTCCATTTTTCTCTTTACCAGCCTTTTTGGAGGGAATGGGTAGAAGAAAGGGCTGTTTTGCTTAAAGTGAAGAGGACGTGGTGAAAGACTTAGGCCAGAGATCAGCAAACTAAGCTTGCAGGCCAAATTTCACCTACCACCTGTTTTGTTAAATAAAACTTTTATAGAAAGCCAGTCTGATTCCTTCATCTCTGACTGCTTTTACACTACAATTACAGAGTTGAGTTGTGATAAAGACTGAGTGCCCTGGAAAGCTGGAAATATTTTCTATATGGCTGTTTACAGAATACGTTTGCCAACCCCAATCTAGAGTTAAAAAACAAAACAAAACAGCAGTGTCTTTTCCACATGATGTGCCATTGAAAGGATGAGTGTTATGTGGCTGTCCCTATGAGGTGAAGTGGCTGACTCTTGTCAAAGATTTCCTGTGCCTGAGAGTCAACCCTCACCAACACCTTAATTTCTGTGTCTTTCACCAAGAATTGACACCCACACCAATTGGGACTAAGGCAGTGTTCCTTTGTAGTTTGGCTAGTTCTACCAGAAACACAAGGAATGGAGTGGTGCACGTCCGAGAAGGCTCCCAGGACCAGGATGCCCAGCCTCACCCAGGTCTGTGACTCTGTGATTCTGCCTGGGCACAGAGCTGCTTGTCACTTCCCAGCTCCCCTGCTGTAGGTGGACCCTGTCTTATGTTCTTACAGGTGGAACTGGGAGGAAATGTGCCCACAGTTTCCACATCTGATCTGAGTCTTCCTCACTGACCTTTCTCAATGTCACCTGTTCCTTGCCTGCAGGTCAGATGCAGACAGTCCAGTGAAGGGCCCTAAGTTTCAGAGTAGGTTGTCCAATAAAACTTTCTGGAATGATGGAAAGCTTCCGTTCTGCACTGTCCAATACAGTGGCTTCTAGTCTTATGAGGCTCTTGAGAATTGGACTGTGGCTAGTACGACTGAGGAAGTGAATTTTTACTTTTCGCTTAAATGGCGCGTATGACTTGTGACTTGTTATTGGACTGTGCACCTCTGCAGGACGGCAGATGCAGATGTTAGAATCATAGGCCTGGATGTCTGGGTGGAACCAACATGGTTCCCTCCCCCACCCATCCCCACACCGCCACCCCTTGCCTCGGATTGTGATGTGAGCAGGAGATAAACAGCTCTTCGCATTGGCCTATGAGGGTTACTGTTTGACCAGCTGGGCTGCCATGACTAACACAGACATGTGTCTTGGCAACCACCTTTCTGAAGAAAGGACAATTCAGTCTACTCCTCATCCATTTTAGAAGCTCAAGGAATGCCAGGGGCCTCTGCTGAGATCTTGTTTTCAAGGCATTGATTATCCTGTTTAAAAGATGAAAGAAGTGGCTTTGTGGGCCAGAGAGCAAGTGATTTCACTTAGCACCTTGGCCATATACAGACCTGGTTATATGCTAGGTGGGAGGGTTCACTGTTCAAAACTCAGTACCAGTTTTTTTTTTTTTTTTTTTTTTTTTTACAACTGCTTTAAACTGTGCTTCTCCTGCTCATGACAGAGAAAGGGCCATCTGGTTTGATGATTTTTTGGCTTGGAGGAGAGAACACGAAAGACAAGTATAAGCTTTAATACTCAAGAGACCTGATTCTCTGCTGAAGAGGAAATGAACTCCATATCCAGGAGAATTCTGCCAGGAAGGAGCCAAATAGACCATGCTCTCTGGAGGGTTCTCAGCGGTGCTGTGAACACCATTTTAACTCTCCTTTTGGTCGTTTCCAAGGTGAGACAGTGATGCATCGCTGGAGCAGGACAGCTCATCTCACCTTCTCTGGTGTCATCAGAGAGGGGATCTAGCAAGTTTCCATGCAAAGCAAGACAGGCTAGGAAGGCATGAACCATCTCACCTGCTCTGTGTGCCTGCCTGATTCTGGGAGAAGCTCCTGACTTTCTGCTTTGTTGTAAAGAGAACCAACTTTGAGATCAAACAGACCTCTACCAGAATCTCAACTCTGTCACTTGTTGTTGTTTAGTCAGTAAGTCGTGTCTGACTCTTTGTGGCTCCATGGACTGTACCTCTCCAGGCTTCTCTGTCCATGGGATGTTCCAGGCAAGAATACTGGAGTGGGTTGTCATTGTCCTTCTCCTGGGGATCTTCCTCACCCAGGGACCGAACCCACATCTCCTGCATTGGCAGGAGGATTCTTTACCACTGAGTCTCCAGGGAAGCCCCTGTCACTTATTAGCTTAGACAAACCATGTCTCTTCTCTGAGCCTTGTTTTCTTTCATTTAGGGGTAATAATAATAAACTAACCTCACAGAGCTGTCATAAGAATGAAATGAATTGGTGTCTGTGGCAGCATATGTACGACAGGGCTTCATGCAGAATCAGTACCTTGAGGGCCTGAGGGTTTGGAGCATAGAATTCCAGTCCTGGTGCTTCAGGGTGGTCCTGTGATGAGGATGTGGGGCCATGTGTTAATTAGAGCACTGCTTCTCAAATTTCAATGTGTATTCGTACCACTTGCAGATTTTGTGTAAATCCAGGTTCTGAGTTAGCAGGATTATGTCATCTGAGTGAGTTTCCAGGTAGTAATTTCAAGGCTGCTGGTTGCTGACATCACCTTTGGAGAATAAGGAATTCAAAGCATCAGCCTGATCTGTGTCTCCCTCCCCTGTCACCCACATAGAAGTGGCGTACTCTCTACTTTGAGTACGGAGAATGGGGGAAGTGGAGGATGAGGATGACGTAGTTGGCAGACAGAAGGGGAATCTAGGCAAATGAGGAAAGAAATCGTGGGGGAAAACATGGATTCGAGGTTTTCAACCTGAGTGGACTTCAAACTCACTTGGAGAGCTTTAACACTCTCCATTTTTAAGTCTCACCTCAGGAATCACCTATTTAAGAGATTGGGATGGGGCCAGTTATGACATATGAAAGCAGATAACTCTTCAGGTTATTCTTACGTGCAGCTTGGGTTGAAAACTGCTGGCCTAGAGAAAAGAGGCAACTTTCCCAGCTAGAAAGATTCAAGAAAGTATCTTTTCAAGATATGAGATCAGGTGTTTGATTTTTTTTTGGGGGGGGGGGAGGGGAGGTGCTAGTTTAAGAGGGAAGAGTTCATGAAAATGGTAGATAAGAGAAGGCAGTTGGTTGAAATCTTGAAAAACTGGGTCCACTTGATGAAGCCGTTACAAAACACTAAAATTCTGGGTCACCGACATGATAACTTAACTCTCTGAAGCATTTTGGGCCTTTGAACAATTTGTTTGTCTGTTGAGAAACCAACAGTAAATGGTAGACATGAAATCTATGCCATCTGGGGGGAAATGGAGGGTCTAGGGCTTCCCTGATGGCTCAGTGGGTAAAGAACCCGCCTGCAATGCAGGAGACACAGGAGATGCGGGTTTAATCCCTGGATCAGGAAGATCCCCTGGAGAAGGAAACAGCAACCCACTCCAGTATTTTTTTTTTTTCCCAGTTATTTTTATTAGTTGGAGGCTAATTACTTTACAATATTGTAGTGGTTTTTGCCATACATTGATATGAATCAGCCATGGATTTACATGTATTCCCCATCCCGATCCCTCTTCCCGCCTCCTTCCCCATCCCATCCCTCTGGGTCTTCCCAGCGCACCAGCCCTGAGCACTTGTGTTATGCATCCAACCTGGGCTGGCGATCTGTTTCACCCTTAATAGTATACTTGTTTCAATGCTATTCTCTCAGAACATCCCACCCTCGCCTTCTCCCACAGAGTCCAAAGTCTGTTCTGTACATCTGTGTCTCTTTTTCTGTTTTGCATATAGGGTTATCATTACCATCTTTTTAAATTCCATATATATGTGTTAGTATACTGTATTGGTCTTTATCTTTCTGGCTTACTTCACTCTGTATAATGGGCTCCAGTTTCATCCATCTCATTAGAACTGATTCAAATGAAATCTTTTTAATGGCTGAGTAATATTCCATTGTATATATGTACCATAGCTTTCTTATCCATTCGTCTGCTGATGGGCATCTAGGTTGCTTCCATGTCCTGGCTATTATAAACAGTGCTGTGATGAACATTGGGGTGCATGTGTCTCTTTCAAAAAAATATGGAATGCTTCACGAATTTGCATGTCATCCTTGCACAGGGGCCATGCTAATCTTCTCTGTATCATTCCAATTTTAGTATATGTGTTGCCGAAGTGAACACTCCAGTATTCTTGCCTGGGAAATCCCATGGATAGAGGAGCCTGGTGGGCTACAGTCCATGGGGTTGCAAAGAGTTGGACACAAATAAAGTGACTCAGCACGTTTCTTTCACAAACATCGTGGATTTGGTTGTTCTCTGTGCTTACAGAGGCTACTGAATTGGAGCACAAAAGTCACCTTGACTGCTAACCTTACCCAGGTCTCTAGCCAGTGGGTCTCCCTCCATCAGGAGGCCCTGAGCTCAGCACACACGCTCCAACACAATCTCACCCATGAGCTTCGTTAGTGTTGCTGAGTGAGTTTTGACTCTTGAAGCCCAGGTATAGGCTGCCTCCTTGTCACCAGCAGTCAGCTCAGAGTTGGCACTTGACCAGCCTTGCCACAAAGCTCAGCCCCTTCCCAGGATCTCAGTATGCCGAGTATCTGCAGATATTTTATGGAAGCTGCCTTATGTCTTGGGGTGGGGGCTGCATCAGGCACTGTGCCACATTTCCCTTGAACAGTCTTCATTAGGTATACATCTCCCCCTGAAAACCTGAACTCACAGCTAGTAAGGAGACTGTCCTCTATCACCAACCCCAGCCTCCTCCCAGCCTTTTATTCCTTTGGAGCAGAGCTCAGCTCCATGCTTGGTTGTCGATACCCGAGCATAGCAAACACAAGGTTCCCTAGAAACCCGGGCCCGCCCTCTTTAGGTATGTTGTAACCCGTTACCTGGATGTTGAGCAGCTTATTCCGATGGGTACAAAGCTGGGCACAGCTTCTGAAAGGAAGAAAAAAGCAGAGCAGGTGCAGATCACAGCCAGACAAGCTGCCTGTGACAAGCCTTTGCCTGAAGAGTCACAGAATCAGTGGTGGTTCTGCTTTGTGACTGCAGGCTGAAATCACAGGGGGAGTTCATAAAATGCTGATGACTGAGTCATACCCTGGGAGACTCTGATCTCGTTGGCCTGGGGTGTGACCTGGGTACTGGGATTCTTAGGATTTCCCCAAGTCATTCCTAGGGTGCAGCCAAGTTTGATACACTCTGTTCCATCCAAGCTGGTTAGTGCTAGAGAGGAAAAGGGCAGCCGTGGGCCTTTCCTTATAAGAGCGATTGCTTTGTCCTGATTGCTGACCCATTTAGTCTTGTCTTGAGTGTCTAATTCCTTCAAGTGAGCCCTCTTAGTGTCTACCATCAGAAAATATAAGCCTGCAAAGATTGAGAACCACTGGATAATTCTGTATCTTGGTGAGGTGAAGAGGCCATAAGTAGGAGGGCGGGAACTGGGGCTAGATTTTATTTTTGACTTTTATTGACTTTTATTTTTTATTTTATTATTGATTTTATTATTGTCTTTTATTGACTTATTATTGACTTTTATTAGTGATTTTATTTTTGACTTAGGATTGAGAGAAATACCAGTTCCTATATCAAACTACTATCCTCATTTGCAGGATGCTTTTCAAGCACAGAGTAAGGCAACTGGTGAAATACCAGGAAGCTCCTTTACTCTCCTTTTCATGATTCCTATTCCTGTGACCGAAGCTGTGACAGGAAAACAGTGTAACCACGACTTGAGAGCAAGGGGCAGCCTTGAAGGTGAGCAGGGGGGAAAAGCGACTGGAGAGGAAGTGGAAACAAAGGTGGTCGAAGGAGAAGGATGTTCACTCACCTTCTGCAACATACTGGTCCTTCGAGCATGCTTTGGGTAACGTAAAGATGCCCCCTTGGATGCACCCCATCCTTCTCAGGCGTGTGAGGAAACCTGACACTCTGTGTGTGTTTGTGTGGATGTGTGAGTGGGACAGAGACAGCTTTAGTGGAAAGTCATCCCCAAAGGTAGGAACAGATCAGGAGAACCTGGGATAACAGAGCTAGGCTTCATTCTTTCTGCAGCCACCTCTCTTAACAGCATAAGGTGATGGCAGATCACACACCTTGGTGAGCATCTGTTTCCTCTTTTATCCTTCCTTGGAGTCTCGGGGTTGGGATGTGATATTTATGAATGTACTTTGCAAACAGTAGACTGCTATCTAAGTGCAAGGTATCATTTAAAAAGTCAGCATTGCATCTCTGTGCTTTTTATAAGGATACTAGGAAAATGAGGAATATAGTATTACAAAGCCTCACGTGCATGGTTGAAGGGAGTGTTAGAAGAAAAGAAAGCAAAAACATTTTTTTCTGTGATTATAAAAGACATACATGTCATGGGGAGAAACTTAGATAATTGCAAAGACATAAAACCTGAAATTCCACTTCCCCAGCATACTGCTATTTGTCTTACAAGACAATTATGTGTGCCTATTTAAAATCCATCATAAAAAAAATAATAAAATAAAATCCATCATATTTTCAAATTCAAAAGCCTCTTAATTCAAAGCAATACATGTTTCTTATAGAAACAGAATAGGTAGGTTAAAAACCATCTATATTCTACCACTTAGAACCTCCTAATCTTCTAGAACTTTAAAGAACTATGTAATTATTTATACATTTTATATTTTTACCTTTATTTATTGTACAAGGAGTGTACACTTATTTTATAAAAATTAGATGAGCAAAAGGGAAACTGTAAATCACTTGAAACTCAAACCTCAAAACAACTGATCACAGTTTGTAGTATTTTTTATTACAGTCTGTAGACTTTCCAATATTCAAATATATGTGTATTTTTGAAAGTGTAAGAGGTACCCAAAATCTTTTGTAAATAAGAACTCATATTGCTAATTTTATAACCTGCTTTCCAAATGGAACAAGATACATGTCCTACAACTTCATTTTTAATGTCTGGGCAAAATTCCATTGCAAGGACACACTACTATTTATTTAACAGGTTGTCTGACAAACATTTAGATTGTGTGTGATTTTTCTTTTGCTTCTTAGAAACAACACTGTCATGACTATCCATTTACCACATATTTGTGCTTTTTTTGTAATTTAAATTTTAGGTTAAACTGGGCCAGTGTCTCTGCAGAATCCTAAGGCTTTTCAAAGAGAAAGATGTTGACTGCCTAGTATAGCACTTTTTATCATTTCCAACATTTTTGCTTTATACATATTAGATTGATAAATCTAAAATGATCTAAAGCCCTGTGAAATATTTAACCTGCCAATACTTTTTATTCCACTTCTCTCTTGATTTTATTTTTTCTGATTATTATGTCAGTTTCATGCTCACACAAGAAAATTTGTAGACCTCAGAAGCATGTGCATGGGGAAGAAAGGAAAAAGTCTCATATAATTGCCCTGTAAGAGAGCATTGTGTCTCTAGTTACTTCCATCCAAACCCTCACCACACATGACTTTACATGGTTTTTTTTCAAAACACTATTTGTAGACTTCTGATTAGGAAGATACTTTGATGGAACTTCTAAGTGTTGGCTGCTGTTCATGGAGATTTTAGCCCTGTTGAAACACTTAGAATTGTTTCTAGGAAGTACTAGAAAGAAATATGCACATGGGGGAGGCCGTGCTGAGATGTTGTATTGTTCTTCTCTATCTTAGACAGTACTATGTGGACAGATCCCTGAGGTTTCCTGCACTTGTGTAGGAAGAGGGCATCAGTGGCTTCACTTGGTTTAACAGTCACAGCCTTAGACGAGAAAAAAATGTAAAAGTCAAAATGCAAAAGACAGGCACATGTAGACCAAGAGAAGGAGAGATAAACAGCCCTTTGCTTCACTTGATCCACATTTGATGTTAGAAGGCTTCAGACAACAAGGACACAATTCTCAATCTAGGTAAGTAAGTTTACATTTCTGACTATAAAATGAGCCATATGCACATTAAAAAGACAAAAAGAAAAAAAAATGTATCATTTCACCATCAATCCCTTGTAAGATTTTGTGTTTCTTTCCAGTTTCTTGATGCACGCCTTTTAAGACTAGTTAAAACCCAACAGTTTACACTGGTTCTGTATTTCTGCTTCATAGTATAGCAAAGGCATCTGCCCATGTCCGTAGTTCTGGAGGATGATTTCTTCAAGTTCTGTTAGTAATTGTATTGCCTTGAGAGATGAAGAAGGAACATATATCAAAGACGTCTGTGAAGGGCAAGTGTGGTGATAAAGCAAAATAAAACTGTCTACTGTTCATGTATAGCTGCCAGTGAGAGTACATTTTCCTTCCTGGGTTACTAAGCTTTATCTTCCTGAGCAAGATAAAGTGGTTGTTGAATAGATAAGTAAGATACTGCCGCTCATAAGTGAGCCTCCGGTGTATTATAAATAAGTTCTGGGAAAACCTGTTCTTGCTCTGAAGAGACGGACCCAGGGGGACCTATCCACAAAGAGATGCTTTTATGGCAGGTGGGAGAGCAAACTCTCGGCAACCTCTTTGTACAGTGGGATTGGGTCTTGTGCGTGTGGTGTGTTCTGATAAACGTGTGGAGACCACGTACATCTTTCCTCCTCTTTGATTAAGTAACAAAAGTCAAGGTCCAGAAAAACTCAAACCATGTGTCCCCAGGGCATTGCCTCCTCCACCACCCACACCCACCCAGGAGCAAGGCATGGGGCAGGGGTACTGCCCCGGCCCCCGTGGTTCCTTCCAGGGAGTTTGGAAAACGTGCTGGTTCCTCTGAATGGAGATCATTCCCTCCATCTGTTCGCAGCCTGTACTGCACTGGATTTGTTACTGACCTTCACCAAACATCTTTATAATTAAAGTGCAAATGGGCCATAGCTGCCATGTGAACACTGCCCTCCTGACCTGCTTCTACCAGTTACAAGGCCACATGCAGTGCAGGGCAGAGATGGCTGTGTGGTCACCCGCTGAGAAGGCCAGGTGAGCGTCCTGGGCTAGTACTGATTATAACTGGGCTTTGATCTGCTCACACTCCCTGCCCCCACCCCTACCAAAGCTGCTGCCTTCTATTTCGTCAGTTAACAAATGTGAGGCATTTGCAATGGGCCAGACCCGTGCTAGGCCTGGGCAATAAAGAGAGGAACGAGCCATGAAGTTTGCCCTCTGCAAGCATGGGTGATGGTGGGTGGTGGGTAAGTAGAAAATGCCATAGAGGGGAGTTGACTGTTGAGGCGATTGATTTTTGAAGCATTTTTCCCAGGACTAGGATTAGGGTGAGGTGACTCAGACAAGGATGTGTACATGTAGGGTAGGAGCCTATCTTTAAAATAGCATTCTGTTCATCATGGACTTTTTTGTATTAATTTTGACTCCTTAAATTATTGCCTAAAAATCTTGATTACTGAATTTGTGGGTGCTCCTGTAAATTTTGCTCCTCAGGCAAAGACCTCACTAGCTTCACACTAGCTCTGGCCTGGAACTCAAACCAAACCTTGCCCTTGAGCTAATACATACCTCACATACAGAGGGTATAGATATATAAGCTGTGTTATCCTATTGTTTTGGATTAGGGGTATAGGTAGACTGGCTTAGCCACTAATTTGCTACATTACCCCAGGCAAGCTGCTTTTCTTCACTCAAGTTCAATGTCTCACCTGGAAAAATACTAAACTGGGAGAGTTATCTTTTTGACATGGACGAGAATGTCTTCTTTTGACAAACAGGTAAACGAGATCATTTCATCGTATGCTATGTGCCATAATGAGAGGGTGTGTGTGAGAGATGTTACCAAAGGGGGTCAGGAAAGTTCTCCTGTAAGTGATCTTGGATGGCCTCAACCTGCAGCATCTTGAAGTCAGGCTTCAGTTCCACATCCGGAGATTGAGGTCAGGTCGTGGCAGAGTACCGAATCCTAGCCACTAAACCACAGTCAGTGACAAGGCCCTAGCTCCTCAGTTTTGCATAAAACAATTCCCACAAAGATGGAAAGTAGTGAAGTAAGTTAAAGTACAGTACATGTGGTTGGACACTTGGCTGGGCTGAGAGAGTCCCGCCCTTGTGATAGTCTGAATCACTTTTATGGGGCATTTCTTCCAGGTTTCCTTTGGCCAGTCACTTAGATTTGCCTGGTTCTGAGTCTGTGTTTGGTTTCTCTCAGGATCCTCCCATGCGGGCATGCGTGCCTCTCAGCCAAGCTGGATCCTAGTGCAGAGGCCTACGGGAAGTCACATCACTTACTGCGAGGTGACGCCCCCTTCCGACTGACCTCTGAGGGGCCTTTCAGGGCATGTGTAATCAGGGAGGCCTCCTTAACTTCAAGGGTGAGGAGTATGTGGTCTTTTATCTCTTACCTGGGCATGGTCCAGCCTCTTCCATCATCCTGCTTTTATGGAGTTTCTGTCCACAGGGGAGAAGCTGTTGAGCCTGTGGCCCATCTATCTCCTGCCTCAAAGGGAGATGGTATTTGAGCTGAAATATCCATGCCAAGTGGACACCATGGCTTGCAATCTTCTGTTTTTTAATAGCAGATCTTTCAATGAGCCCTCAGTTGGCTCCTGTTATAACATGTAAAACTGTTAGGTGTCTTAATTCATTTCTCTCAACAATGCTGTGAGGTTAGTACTCTTGTTGTATTTTTTTTTTAATTTTAAAAATTTTTTTCATTTATTTTTATTAGTTGGAGGCTAATTACTTTACAATATTGTAGTGGTTTTTGCCATACATTGACATGAATCAGCCATGGATTTACATGTGTTCCCCATCCTGAACCCCTCTCCCACCTCCCTCTCCATCCCATCCCTCTGGGTCATCCCAGTGCACCAGCCCTGAGCACTTGTCTCATGCATCCAACCTGGGCTGGGGATCTGTTTCATACTTGATAATATATATGTTTCAATGCTATTCTCTCAGATCATCCCACCCTCGCCTTCTCCCATAGAGTCCAAAAGTCTGTTCTGTACATCTGTCTCTTTTTCTGTCTTGCATGTAGGGTTATCGTTACCATCTTTCTAAATTCCATATATATGTGTTAGTATGCTGTAATGCTCTTTATCTTTCTGGCTTACTTCACTCTGTATAATGAGCTCCAGTTTCATCCATCTCATTAGAACTGATTCAAATGAATTCTTTTTAATGGCTGAGTAATATTCCATGGTGTATATGTACCACAGCTTTCTTATCCATTTTCTGCTGATGGGCATCTAGGTTGCTTCTGTGTCCTGGCTATTATAAACAGTGCTGTGATGAACATTGGGGTACACGTGTCTCTTTCAGTTCTGGTTTCCTTGGTGTGTATGCCCAGGAGTGGGATTGCTGGGTCATATGCTAGTTCTATTTCCAGTTTTTTAAGGAATCTCCACACTGTTCTCCATAGTGGCTGTACTAGTTTGCATTCCCACCAACAGTGTAAGAGGGTTCCCTTTTCTCCACACCCTCTCCAGCATTTATTGCTTGTAGACTTTTGGATAGCAGCATTCTGACTGGCGTGTAATGGTACCTCATTGTGGTTTTGATTTGCATTTCTCTGATAATGAGTGATGTTGAGCATATTTTCAAGTGTTTGTTAGCCATCTGTATGTCTTCTTTGGAGAAATATCTGTTTAGATCTTTGGTCCATTTTTTGATTGGGTCATTTATTTTTCTGGAATTGAGCTGTAGGTGTTGCTTGTATATTTTTGAGATTAATCCTTTGTTGCTTCGTTTGCTATTATTTTCTCTCATTCTGAAGGCTGTCTTTCTTTCTTTCTTTTTTTTTTTAATATATTGGTAAGGTTCAGTTCAGTTCAGTGTCTCAGTTGTGTCGGACTCTTGCGACCCCTAGCACGCCAGGCCTCTCTGTCCATCACCAACTCCCGGAATTTACCCAAACTCATGTCCATTGAGTCGGTGATGCCATCCAACCATCTCATTCTCTGTCGTCCCCTTCTCCTCCTGCCTTCAATCTTTCCCAGCATCTGGGTCTTTTCAAATGAGTCAGCTCTTCGCATCAGGTGGCCAAAGTATTGGAGTTTCAGCTTCAACATCAGTCCTTCCAATGAACATTCAGGACTGATTTCCTTTAGGATGGTAAGGAGACAAGCACAAAGAACTCAGGAAGAAGGTTAGCTAGCAAGAGAATGTGCATATGGGCCCTGGGATTTCAAGCTTGCCCTGTCCATGATTACTTAATGAGGGCAGAAGTAGATAGGGCCATTTTTCATCCTTTTCCTCCTCTACCAACACTCAGTAAATTCGAAGTAGATTATATGTAAATTACAAACTTTTAAAATAGTCCATTTTGGGGGTAATGGGACTGTTGTGTATCTTAATTATGCTGGTGGTTGGAAGTCTGTGTGAATTAATCAAAACTGCCAGAACTCTGCACTAAGATGGGTGATTTTTACTGTGGGGAAATTATATTTTAATTTTAAAAACTCCCCCCACTTCCCCCCGCCGCCCCCCATATCCCGGCTACAGGAGAGGGACCTGGAGGTGTCCCCTGCCCCGAACTTGTGCGGCGAGGGTGAGGGAAGAGCCTCGAGGGGAGGCGGGCCCAGGTGAGGGAAGGGAGTTGGCCCGGGTGGGTCGGCGGGAAGCCGGGAAGGGGAGAAAACAGGCACAGCTGGGCGCGCGCCGGGAGGGACGGGAAGGGCCGGTGGACCGCGGGGCGAACCCGGGGAGGGCGGGGGGATGCCGGGAGAGAGGGAGGGACCTGCGGGCGGGAGGGCGAGAGGCACGGGCGAGGGAGGAGGGCCAGGCGTGCGCTGCGGAGCCAGCCAGGGGCGGCGAGGCGGAGACAGGCCACCGGCCGCCGAGGGTGCCCGCCCAGGCGACCCGCCCTCACAGCCGCGGTGCGGACGGACGAACGGTCGGCGCTGCGTGCAGGAGGCGCCCGGCCATGTTCAGCCGGAGCTCCCGGAAAAGACTCTCCAGCCGATCGGTGAGTGTCCCCCGCCCGAGCGGGGCCAATCTCCGGGTGTCCCGTCCCGCCGCGAGCGCCCCTGTGCAGGCGCCCTCCGCCCCGCGGCCGCGCACCTGTGGCCCCAGGTAAGCCGGCCCCGCGAGCGGGGGTGCGGCCCGGGCGCGCGGGAGCGCTGTAGGGGCTGGAGGCGTTAAGTCCGGATCCCCAATCCTGGGAAGAGCCGGGCTGGGAACCGTGACCCTGAATGTCACAGTCCGGGGGCGCCCAGGGAAGCCCCCCCCTTTGCCCCTGCCCTTCAGGCAGGTCGGAATCCCCGTACCCAAGCCCTAGCGTCCAGCCTTTTGGATCTCTAGCCGCGAACCTGACTTTGGGGCGGTTTGGGCGGGTGTCCCGTGCTGCTCCCTTCCCGGGAGCATCAGCCTGGTTCAAGGGGAGCACGCAGTGGCCGCCTCTTGGGGACTCCGGGGAGCGGAAAGGTCTTGCTTTTGTTTCTTAGAAACCCGTGACCAAGGTGTCTGGGGGAGACAAAGCCCCAGCCAGGGCCATTTCTTCGTGCCTTGGTGCCCACGCCAGAGGCAGCCCGAACTGGGTCCGCACAGCCCTTCCCAAGCGGGAGACCACCCCTGGGGCCCTGCAGCGCCTGCCCCAAATCTCCCAACGCGGAGAGGAGCTTTGAAGTAGAATCAGAGGAGATGGGGTGAGAAAGGCAGGCCGTCCTGCCTGGGACACAAGTGGGCTCGGAGGAAGCCCGGTGGTGGAAACATGCTTGTGTTGTCTTTTTGTTTTGAAGTTGACCGGACTGGGGCGGATCGAGAGAGGCCAGCCATGTAACGCCTGTGGTGACCAGTGCCCGGGGTTTGCCTTGCATAAATGGAGGTAGGACCCCTTAGGTAGGATTCCTGCAGACAGCACCTCTGCAGGGGGAAGCGACACAGATAAACCCACACATGTGTATATATGCACACACGTGCATTTTTCGCCTTTTAAATGCACTTGAAGTCACATGGAAAGAATGCAAAGGCTGTTCCTTTAAGAGAGGGACTACATCTGCTACAAATATTGAAGGTGGAAGTGGCGGCCAGACACTGTGGATGCAGGAGGGCCCGGCTCTGGCTTCATTTCCCTGATGTGAGAGTTTGGGGTCTCTTGTACCACCCTCTGTGTCTAAGTCAGTCTGTCCCAAATGATTCGACTTGGGCAGGACAGTTTTTCCAAGTGCCACAGTACTGCATATGTAGGATTCCTGGGACTAGCTGGTGTTTTCCAATTGTGTTTTTAATTCAGCCTCTGCAACTCTGGGTCCTAACCGCAAACCCACCACTGCCCGCCCGTGCTGTGTCAACCCTCTTCGGTGGCCAGATGTTTCTTATTAATGTGCCGTGAATGTTGACTTCCAGGCAGCCCCAGCCTGGATTGGAATGATTATGTTTGGGGGACAAGGAATCTGGGTGCCCTCCCAGTACATCTGGCTGCTGAGGCTCTGGCTGGGAAAAGTTAGGGTGCAGGCTGACAGGCTCTGTTTGGTAATACAAAGAGAAGAGAAAGGTTCTTCTTGGCAATTTCATGAAAAGGCAGAACTGGTGACAGGACAAAATTCTTCAGCGTTGTAACTCATTCTCTCTTGGCTTAATGCATCTCCCTCCCTCACCCCCTTACCCCCCAGCCCCTACTGCCCTGCTACCTCATGTCCCTTTGAAGAAGGCTGTTTCTGGGCACTAGGGAGAAAGCCTGCTTTGATTTGTTTTGTTTCGTTTTCTCCCACTCTGTCCCTGCTTCTCTTCTTTTTCCCAATTGGTCCTGTGTGCTGGGCACCCAGTTCTAAAAAAGCTCCCTGCCAGCTCCTTCAGAGATTAAATGCTTTTGTTCTTGCCTCTGATGGGCTGGCAGCCTCTCTGCCTTTGTCTCAGGGCACTGAGCGCTGCCCTTATGGCTCCCGAGCCTTTAATAACTTCTGTGTCGGAGGCAAGGCCGGGTGACCTTATAAATATGTAATGGGCAGGCGTAGGCATCCATCAGTCCTGCTGATGTTGTAGTCCCAGTAGGTGGCTCTGGACTGGCCCCTGGGGTGGCCCAAATGTGAAAGGGGCGGTATGCGGGAATCTGTGTAAGCCTGATTTTGTCAGGCAAATCCAGTGTGACAGCACGACTGGTCACTTCCTGTTTGATGCAGCCTTTGCTCCACTGGGGGTGGGAAGGCAGGGTGATGAACAGGAGAGTGACTTCTGGCTCCTCGCCTACTCTGGAGCCTTTAGTGACTCAACTTGTGATCAGAGACCTGTAGGGCAGTGGTACAATGTAGGAATGTGGCCAGAATCCCCTGCTTCCAATCTGCCCTCCAGCCAGTCACTCTCCCTGGGTCTCAGTTTTCCTGTCCCCTTAAATGGGCATCATAATGGTACTTTCCTCACAGCTTTATTGTAGGGATTAAGCCAGATATTGAAAACACATTGTTTGCCCCATACCAGGTACTCGATAAATATTGGCTACTTCTGTCAGTTATTTTGAGCTTCCTCTCAGCTAGTGCCTGGGAGGAAGCATAAAAGAGCTCACTAGAGGCTGTGGGATCCTCTGGTCACTTCAGATTGTCAGGGCCTCTGCGTCTTGCAGAACCTTCAGCGATGTCAACCCAACTGGTTCGGTGAGGGGAAAACAAGTGTTTTATTTTCAGTCCATTATGGAGCCTTTCTTTTGGAAAGAGAGCCTTTCATGAGGCTGGGATGGGTTTTCATGCCCAAGCAGTTTCCCCACCAGCAGCCGAAAGCCTCCATGAATGGGGTTTTTATGGCATTTCCACTCATGACTGGAAAGGAAACAGCTTCTTGCTTTTTGCCCCTTCCTTTTCCCTCATGGGCATGCTCTTGGGTGACCTTTTGGAGAAGAGGGTAACCATTTCTGGGTTATGGCACAAGGTTCTTTTTTGGCAGTTAGAAATCCCTGGCATGCTCCTTTTCCCGTGCTCTGACTTGGGGGACCTCTGAGCTCCTGGGAGAGACAGTCACGTCTGGATAGGAGGAAAGGCCTGACACAAGGTGGAAAGACTGCCTTTGGTCTGTTTCATGGAGAGTGAATTTGCCTTGTTCCAACGCACAACGACACCCTAAACTGCCATTCTTGGACCTCATCTATTCTCTTGGATTCCACATGGTCCCCCTTCCCGGCCTTGTCCACACAGCAGGCATCTCCATCAAGCAGAGCAGACTTGTGTTCCTGCCTTCAACACTGAAGTTCTAGGGAGGAAGCGAGTTGTAAACAAACTTTGCTTCCCTTTCTGGCGTGCTGGGGCTTTGAAGTCGGAGGGAGCTGGGCTGTGGCCTTGCTCTGGTTTTGCCAAGCTGTGTGACCTTGGGCAGAAGACTCAGGCTCCCTGAGTTTCACTTTCCTCAGCTCTCACGCTGGGATCTCGCCTCTGAACAAATATTTGAGGGCCTGCTTTGTGCCAGGCTCTCGACAGGGGCTGGGGATACAGCGAACAGGACAGACAGGGTTCCTGCCCTTGTTCAACAAATAATTACATTTTAGATAAGGTGGTCTGGAGAGGACTCTCTGAGGAGGTGACATTTGCACAGACATTGAGATGAAGCAAAGGAGGAGGGTTCTGTTGATTCAACCTGGGGCAAGAATCACCGGTGTCTGCATCTCATGGGAGCTTGTTAGAAATTCTGAGTCTCGGGCCCTGCCCTGGACTTAATGAATCTGGCTTCAGGCCTTAAGAGGGTCCCCAGCTGATTGATGTGCGTGGTAAAGATTGAGGAAAGCTGAATTACAGCACCTGGCACTGCTCACCCCAGCTCGCTCTCTGCCCTCTGGGGCTCCTGCGTGTGATAAAGTTGCCTCAGGTTCTGTGGAAGTCTGCTATATTTTATGGAGATTTTCCTGAGGGATCATGCTCCTTCATCAGTTATAGCGTCACCCACACCATTTGGTGGCAAATGAGGGGATTTTTAAGAATTCTAAAAAAAAAAAATTAACAAAACCATAAGAATTTCTAGGCCTTGGAGAAGAGAGTGATTGTAACTGTCAGCCAAAGCGCCCTCTTCCACCCGACAACGTAGGGCAGTTGGGGAGCAAACGTGGGCACTGCTCCCTGCAGGTGACCTGCCCCCCCCAAATAAAAAGCAGCCCCTCACGGCAGCCCAGGGCAAATCCCACAGGGACAGGGCTGCTGAAGGAGTTCTCATTAAGGGGAAGATTAAGGCATCTTTGTGGACTGTGGCCAGGAGAAAATCATTAATAACTAGGCACTTAGTGTACTCCGCCATGAGACAGCTCTCCGAGCGGGGCTTAATTGGACTTGGTTGTTTGTACCTAGTTTGAGCAGGGAGGGGGAAATAGCCATTTTGAAAGTGAAGATTTGCCCTTTGAGTGCCTCTTCACTGAGAAATAGAGTAATAGTGATACCAAAGCAACATCAGCAGTGACCAGGCTGTATGCTTACTCTGTCCAAAAGTGTGTCTCCCTCTTTGAACATACATTTCTGTCACATCTCACCAAAGCCTGTGAGGTGGATGTGATACTTTTCCTGACGAGGAGACTGAGGCTCAGAGTGGTTCCGTCATTGGCCCCAGGTCTCCTGGCTACCAAGAATGAAGCTCGGATTTGTCTCTTAACACCCAGCCTGCTTTCGCTGTGACTGTCTTCCTTGGTGACTTGACTATTCTAAGGAAGAGGTCACAGACTGGAAGCCCTCGGCTCACACCCAGCCTGCGTGTGGGTTCTGTTTGGTCTGCACAGGGCATTAAATGAGGGACTTTTTCTAACATTAACAGCCAGGTTTCCAGCTTCTCTTGAAGAATCCCAAGCTGTGGTAACATGGGGCCGACTTTCCTGTGTTGCGGTAACTGTCAACACATGAACGGTCTCCATTTGATGGGTGTAGTCTTGGCTCATTGTGGTCACCAACATTCCAGTTGCTTTCGGGGACCTATTTTCTCATCCTTCCAATCTTGTAACAGTCCTTGGAGCTGGGTGCAATTATTTATACCCCTTCTAATACATAAGGAAAGTGAGTCTCAGGTTTCACAGTGCGCCTAAGGTTCTACAGGCCCCAGTCAGTGCTATTCCAACCATCTCTGACTTCAAAATTCTGTGTTCTGGACTAGGACTTCTCAGACTTGGCTGGCATGTGAATCACCAGGGGATCCTGTCCAAATGCAGATTCTGATTCAGCAGGCTCCAGGGCAGGGAACTAAGATGCATTTTTTAACAAGCTCCTGGGTGATGCTGATGCTGCTGGTCCAGGGACCATACTCTGAATAGGAGTTGGCAAACTAGGTCCTGCTGGTCACATCAGACCCTTTGGCTATTTTGTATGACTCAGAAGCTATACATGGTTTTAACATCTTTTAATAGTTAGGAAAAAATCAAAAGAATGCTATTTCATGACATATGCAGATTCTTTGAAAATCAGGTTTCAATGCCCATAAACTTATCTGAACAAAGTCACTCCCCTGTGTTAATGTATTGTCTGTGGCTGTCTTTGAGCTACAATGATAGAATTGAATACTTGCGAGAGTGTACAGTTCATAAAGCCAGAAACATTTGCTATCTGTCCATTTACAGAAAATGTTCTCCTGTACCACTCGTAGAGGAATATGCAAGTAGCTTCTCTTAATTTTAGAAGAAAGATTTCTGAGAACCTTTCGAATTCAGGGCTGGAGGAAACATCCCCTCCAACCTGGATGAGAATGGTGCTAAAAAATCAAAGGCAACCAAAAAACCAGGGAAGAGACTAAAGCCATTTCTAAAGGGCATATGGAGATGAGGCTTGCAAGACCAGATCAATGAACCGCCAGTGGATTCTAAGCTCCTTGTAATCCCTTTAACGTTTCAGCTTTGCTGATAAATGTAGATTTGACTCTCGCAATAAAAGGCGGGCTTTCAGAACAAGCCTCCTGGAGTTGCACTTTGATGAGCAGCTGACATGGAAAGCCCAGAGCAGTAGTAGCCTTGTGAAGTCGTTTTAATTATGCAGAGCAGTTAGTCTGGGGACAAGGGCTGCCTTTCCAGGCAGGATGCTTGGACTCTGAGTGACCGCGCCCCCGAAGCAGCGCTCACTGGGTCAGCCAAGACTGTGCCTTGAACAGCGTCTTTCCTTAGTTGCCCTGGTAATTGTGTTGATTGATGATTGGGGCGGTAATTTGGGGAGACACCAGCCTGCTTTCCTTTAGTGGGTTGTGATTTGGCTAAGAAATGGGTTTCCACTGGATTGTTTTTTTTTTTTTTTTTTGACTTGGGGAGGAAAAACACTCAGTAAATTGCTGTGCTAAGAAAAGTGGGGGAAAAGGAGGTGGGGTGCATGTGCATATGTGTGTGTACATGCACATGTGCATAAGACATGCTTGCAGTCCTCTAGGTGGGGAAAGATACTTACCAGCTAAGAAAAGCTGGTTGTCTTACTTATGTCTTGGGCATTTGATAATATGCCTGATAGAACCTCAAATACCTAAATAGGTTTTTCTCTTGAGGAAATATATAAGTTCATCCCAGTGTGGCTGTTTTAGCTCTCATTTTGAAATAAGACATGGCTATTATAAACAGATTTAAAACATCACACATTCATACACATAAACATACACACATAACGAATATGTAGCAGAGAGAAGAAAACCTTTAATCCTACCTTTGAAGGCAGGAATCAGAAAATCACAGTCAGTAGGACACAATCATTTTGCTATCTGTCTTATTATAGCCTTGTAGCTAAGAATAGTCCTCACATTTTTAAATGGTTGCCAGAAAAAAAAAAATCAGAATTACATTTTGTGGCACATAAAATTTACTTGAAATTTCAGTTTTAAGTCCATAAATAAAGTTTGAATGGGACACAGCCATGCCTGTTCATTTAGTTTCATCTATAGTTCCTTTTGGGTTTCTCTGGTGACTCAGTGGTAAAGAATCTGCCTGCTAAGCAGGAGACACAGGTTCAATTCCTGGGTCGGGAAGAGCCCCTAGAGGAAGAAATGGCTACCCACTCCAGTATTCTTACCTGGGAAATCCCATGGACAGAGAATCCCGGTGGGCTACAGTCCATGGGGTTGGAAAGAGTCGTATACAACTCAGTGACTGAACAACAGCATGGCTGCTTTGATAATAGCTGAATTGAATAGTTGAGACAGCCCTCATGGTGCACAGAAGTGAAAGTATTAGGTTAACCAGAAAGTTCTTTCAGGATTTTCCATAAAATGTTATGGAAAAACCCTAATGAACTTTTTGGCCAATCCAGTATTTCCTAGCTGGCTCTGTACAGAAACCATTTACTCACCCTGCAGCTAGAGATATATGTTGTTTATGGTTTGGTGTTTTATTTCCTCAGCTTCATTCAAATTATCATTTATTTATTTATTAAGATTATTTAATAAATTTAATTTATTATTTATTAAGATTTTGTAGAAAATATGCATTCTACATATGGTCTTTTATAGCTTTTTTCATACTTGGAAATACTTCATGGACATCTTTATATGTCAATATATAAATGGCATAAAGATCTAATATATTCATTAGCTTTTAGAATCCAGTATATGGGTTATCACTGAATTAAATGTCTTTGATTCACGGCTGCTTCAGCTGTTTTCCCTTGTTCTCCATCATATGCCACATGACAATAGTTCTTCTTGTGCTATGACATGCTGACATGGAGCTCTTGTCAAATTGTCTTCTGAAGAGATGTTGCCAACTTTAACCCCCGTTTTTTAAAAAATTGGACTATATTTGTGTGTTTTCTTTGAGGTGAAACTTTGAAACATCTCAGCTTATGGAGCAACCTGGCAAGTAATCCTTGTTTAATCACCCTGAGTGACAGTTTATACCTGATGAATAGTGAGAGAACACGTAACATCGATGTCACTATCTTGTTTTCAAAATACATTCTTGTCTTAACCCTCAAAGTGATACTTACATTCTATTGAAAGATTGCCATTCATCCTTATGCTTCTCTTGTTGAAGGTTGGTGGATAAGGGAAATCTAATGAGTTGTTTTGTAGTCTCTTGATTCAGAAAGCTGGAAGATTATCCTTTAACTCTGTAATTAATGAATATCTCAGAGGGAATTCCCCGTGAACTGAGGAACACTTCCTAAAGGGAATGATTCCTAGAGCACTGAGCATTTTGACATCAAAAGGATCAAAAGATCAGCCTGTATTGTATATGGGAGAACCATGGGGGTTGATTTCTGGGAAGAAATATATATTTCCAGGCAGTGTCATAAAAATTTCTGTGAAGCTCGTGAGAGCTTCTGAGTGCCCATTCTAGCTGAGTGGTTAAAGGGACAGGCTTTGAAGATACTTTGGAGGAACTGTAGTCTTGGTTCTGCCTCTTATAAGCTGAGTATCCTTAGGAAAGTGACTTAACCTTTCTGAGCCTGTCTTGGTTTTCTCATCTTGGTATTCTCAGTATGGGAATACTATTGCTTATTACTGTAAGTTATCTTCTGAGGTTATTGTGAATGTTAAATGGGATAATATGTGTGTTGTGCCTCACTGGGCATGATGTGTAGGCTTCATATACGTTTGTGGTTGGAAGAGGGCTTAATGGAAACACAATTGGATAAGGAGCAAGAAGACCTGGGTTCATGACTCTGACATTGTAGATTATATGACAGAACAAGGCACTTCCCCGCCATGAGCCGCAGTCATTCATTTGCTAAAAATGGAGGCGATGATTCTTGTTGTAGAGCCTTAACTCAGAAGAGAGAGAGAGAGGAGTACCCCTCTGATGTGAGGATTTAGCATCTAAAGGAATTAGACTTCCTGATGGAATAGCAGATTCATATGGCTCATTACATACTCACCTGGGGACATTTACACTTTAGGTTAAATAAAATTAGAAGAATTGGACCCTGTACCCTTACAATCTCTTTGTAGTTTTGATGTTTGTAAAAGCATATGATGTTTGTAAAAACAGGTTGCAGTCTGTAACAGGAAGACAATATTTAAACTCTGCCCCGGGGGTCAGTATTTACAAAGGGTCTTTTTTTTTTGTGCCAGGCACCCTTGAAAAATTCATGTTCAAAGCAAAAACCGCACATAATGAAGACAATCCTTACTTCATTTTCTCCTAGCCTGCTTGATAAGTATGACTTTTTCCTTGGTGCCCAGTGTGCTGTGCTAAACACTTCCATTTACACAATCAGCAATCCCTTACACAGAAGCTCCCTTTTCTAAGCTGTGAGAAATAAGGATATTTACATAATACCTGAACCCAGATCATACCCTGAAAACTCCTGAGGTGAAATCTGCACTGTACCTATGTCTTGTTGATACTACACAGCATTTAAAATTTATATTAGTTGCCAACTATTGATATTTTGGATGAAAATTTAGACTTAAGGTTTCCTCTGGAATAATGAAAAAATAATGTAAACAATGACAAATTGTGGCATCTCCTATTCCTTGCTTGGTTTTAGATAGAATACACACGTTGACATTTTTCTGCAGCACCCGACATTCTCTGTTGCTTACCTGGCCTGAATCACCCATTACATCCCTGGCTGGCCATGTAGTCGTCTGACGTTGTGACCACTGATTTGAAGAAGTAAGTGGGGAATATGTACTCAATATGTACTCCTGGAAGGATGCTATGAATGGAAGATTGGAATAAAGGTGCCACTTGGTGGCACCATCTGTGCTGAGCATGACATCTAAGCGACCTAACCCTCCCTGTCCCAGAGATGTTCTTGGGCTGGAGCTGCCGTGATTGAGGACCTGCTGTGTGCTTGGCTTCTTTCATGCATCACCTTTTGTCATCCTCAGAACAGTTTTCTAACACATGTCCTTTATCTTCTTTTTAAGTCTGGAAATAAACAAACAAAAAACCAAAAACTGAAGCCCTGGGGAAGCTAGGTAAAATGTCCTAGGTCATGTAAATAATAAGTAGTGGAGTCAGGTTTGCAACCAGGTCTTGAGGGCTTGAGATCACAAACTCTTTAACAAAGAGAGAGCATTAAGCTCTGTCATTTTGACTCCCGTGGTCTAAATATAAAGCAGTATCTTAGCAAAAACAGAATCTTATATTCTTACTGGCCTGGGAATGACATCTGACTGTTGTCAGATATCAGAAGAACCCCAGGCTAGTTGGCTTATTTGAGGCCGGGGTCTTGAAGGTGGAACTCCTATAAAATTAGAGGGTGTGGTGTTGACCTTATTGGGGTGTCTGAAAGGTGAGAAATTGCATTAAATATAATGCAATATCCAGTAAAAGGCTCCTTGCAATTTTCTAATCAGATCAGCATACATTAAAGGGGGCTCCATTCAGCTTGTTGATAGCTTTGGTGTCATATTGGAGCCTCTGGGGAGTTTGTGAAAGCTGATGGTGGGGTTCATTCTTCACACATGCCATTTGCATGTTTCCTAGAGGAAGCATCCACCAAAGGGCTCAGTCAAGGGAGGGAGTTGACAGCACTTGCCTTCAGCCAATCTGAGGTCAAAGCAAGTTGAAAATAAGCAAGATGATCATCCAGTCTTCAGATCTGTGTTTTTGAACTTCTGCTCTTCATTGCTTTACTAAGTCTGACACCATGCTGCAAGACAGACCCAAGCACATTTGACTGTCAGAAGGCATTTAATGAGAGTGTTACTTGATTTTAGGTTTGGTAAACTACCTGGTGATGCAGAAACTGCCTTCACAGTTCTTTAAAGCTGACTCATTATGTGTACATATAACATCCAGAGCAGGTCCTTCACGTTTGCATGCTGAGGAATTAGGCCTCTGGGGGACTTATTAGACGAATGCAGATGTTTTCTTTCTTTAGCGACACTATGAAATTACTCTAACAATGTAATTTCTCAAAGTCTTTTGTTTCACAGTTAGGCACCCAGGAGTGCTCTGGTCATTTGCATCCTTGATGACTTGGTCTCTGGAGCTTATCCAGCGACTTGCTGAGTTGTTTGGAAATTATAGTGACAGGCTTCAGTCATCTTTATGAAGACCTGAATTTGGAGACAATAGATAACTGCGAGATTCTCCATCATCCTGTGTCTGGAATATTTGAAGGCATAGGGAAGGGCACCATCATATGTTTTCCTTGGTTCTGGGACACAAAACTATTAATAGTTGTGTCCAATTGCTAGGTATTTTGGATAACTATTTTAAAATTACAAAATCCTGGTGATAACATTTTATGCCAAGTTTGTCTATTTTTCACTTTTTCTCATGTTGGAGTAGAGCCGAGTAACAGTGTTGTGATAGTTTCAGGCGCACAGCAGAGGGGCTCAGTCATCCATGTACATGTATCTGTTCTCCTCCAAATTCCCCTCCCATCCAGCTTGCCACATAACACTGAGCAGAGTTTCAGGCAGGTATGTTTACTATTTTAAATTCATTTTGATCCAGTTGTTGCATGAGTGTGCAGTGCAGACAGCTTGGAAAATTGAACAAAATCAAATGATTTATTTTTTAAAATAGCATTATCTTTATCACACGAGGTTGAGTACAGATCTCTTAGCTTTAGGGTGATTTCTTTCTAGTCTAGTTTCTCTATGGTAGAGTTTTATTCGTTGTATTCATTTTCTAAAGCTGCCAAAACAGTTGCCTACAGACTGGGTGGCTTCAAACAACACAATCTGTGGTCCCACAGTTGGGAAGGCTGGAAGTCCAAAGTCAAGGTGTTGGCATGGTTCGTCCCTGCGTAGGCTCTGAGGGGGAATCCATCCATACTGTCTTAACTTCTGAGGACCTTCTTGGCAGTGCTTGGCCTTCGAGGCTTTCAGAGGAATCACTCCCTCCTCTGCCTCTGCCTTCACATGGTGTTCTTCCTCTGTGTTTCTGGCCCTTTCCCTCTTTAAGGACTTGTCATTGGATTTGAGCAGGATGATCTCATCAACTTAATTACATCTACAAAGACCTTTTTCAAAATAAGATCACATTTGGAGATTTTGGGTAGATCTTTGAAGGGACCACTATTCAACCCATTGTAATAATTCTGGAAATAAAGCATATATATATTTACAGTATGTGTATATTAAATATACATTTAGTATATATAGTTAAATATATAGCTATATATTAGCTATATAGTTAATATATTTGAAAACATATGTAATTTCATATTCTTAAGCAGCATGTCCAATTTGGACTTTCTAAATGTGTTCTTTGTGAAACGACAGTGTTGCGGGAGGGCTGGTCCTTGACTGCGGGGCACCTTTGTGGGGAATATGCCTTACTTGCCTTTCCTGGGCCAGTTAAATGTCTGCAGCAGGAGGGGACTGTACAAGCTGCTCTTCGTGGATGGATCTCTGAGACGGAGTTTGCTGCCCATATTGATGAATTCAGCTGTCTGAATCAGCTGAACCCCGGGTCATACTATGAAGTCCATCCATCTTCTTTGGGCTTTTGTGGGGCCTTGCCAGGGAGATATATAGGAAATGAACTGGTAGTCTGTGGGCAGTTACTTGTTGGAAGCGCTTTTCACCCTGGGACCTTTTAATTAATGTCTAGGCTATATAATTGATTCACTTTCAAAGGGGTAAAAAAAAGTGAGCTTCCTTGGAAAAGGAAATTCTTCATCCTCCTAGAAATCAGCCCCACAAAACCCTGCTGGAGATGACTCCCTCTACCCCTCCCCCAGTCAGTAACCCCCACCCACCCCCAACCCCATCATTTCTCTGTAAATACCATCAAGAAAATTATAACACTAATTGTACTCCCTCATTCTCTGATTTCTGTCAAATCCAGCATGAATGGATCTAGGCTTTCCAGAATAAATTATGTGAAATAAATTGAAAGCAGATTATGATTTTTTATCATCATGTTTAGCTATCATGAATGGAACGTTAACAATGGACTAGGGCATATTATATTCTAAGCACGTTTCTAGTATTCTTATTTAATTCTTGAAACCCGTTCTGAGAGAAACAGCACTATCCACATTGTTTTCACAAGGAAACTGAGAGGCTATAAGTGTGAGTTACTTTTTCTGAGGTTACACAGCTAGTGAGTACTCAAACCAAGGTTACATCTTACAACCC
Source organism: Muntiacus reevesi (assembly GCF_963930625.1). Classification (NCBI taxonomy): domain Eukaryota; kingdom Metazoa; phylum Chordata; class Mammalia; order Artiodactyla; family Cervidae; genus Muntiacus; species Muntiacus reevesi. The sequence goes on from NC_089252.1 coordinate 95,456,801, forward strand.
TGACTGTAGTTTGGACTCTTAAACCCCACAGTATGTGTCTGGCTCTGGGGGATTCTTATAGACTCTAAACCGTGGTTTTCACACTTCAGTATCCATCAGAATCACCTGGAGGGCTGCTCCCCTTTCTCCTCAGAGTTTCTCATTCATTAGATATAAGTGAGTGATTAGAATATCTAATCACCTCATAATTACTTTAAGTTTATTAGAACATCTAATAAACTAGGTGTTGCTGCTACTGGTCAAAATAGTTTGAGAACCACAGGTCCACACTGTAGCCCTTCTCCAGGACTTATAGTCACATCCACTTATCAGACCAGATAAACATGATTTAAATGACTAGTCCAGTTTACTAGTCCATACGTTTTCTTATCACAGAGAAACAGTGTAGGTTACTATTACCTGGTTGGTATTGTTGTTGAGTGCTTGGAATTTAGTTTGCAAAGAAGGCCTCACCCCCACAAAAGCTTTAGTATAATCTTAGCTTCTTCCTCTTTCCTATCATGTAGAGGCCATGAAACTTAATAAAGTTAATAAAGTGGTTTTTGAGCTCTTTTGTCAGCTGGAAAGTAGAACCAGCCAAGGTCTGGTATCCATGAAGATGACTAAAGATAAATGAGATGTTCTAGCCCAACCAGACAGTAAAATACACTGTAAAGCTACAGAAAGGAAAACACTACATTACTGGAGCAGAAATAGATTTTTACGACAAACTCAGATATCTCCCCAAATCAACCCAGGTGTTGTGGGATGATGATGGTCTGTGATAAAGGTGATACATATTTAAAAGCAGTGGGGAAGAGATTCAATAAATGGTGCTAGGACAAGCAGCTTTTCGTTTGGAATGAAAAGATTAATCCAAAACTTTTCAATATAAAGAACATTTAAATTTGATTATGGACAAATGCTTTTACAAATTGGGAAAGTGAAAAGCATATCTAAATTCAAATATTCCTTCTTCCTTTTTCTCTTACTGCCTGCCTTCTTGCAATGCTGACCACTTACTGGTCCCCAAACACAGGCATAGTTTCACCTCAGGGCATCAGCCCTTGCTGGGACATCCCCCAGGACCAGCCCCCTACAAACCCATCAATTTTTTCCCTTGCTTCCCTCCAGATCTCTCGTCTTCTTACCTTATGTTCCGTGATCATCTTAAAATTGTGTTCAGATCCCTCCCTTTTCCCTTCCTCTTAACTCTTTGTTTCTTCAGAGCACTTATTACTACCTGACATTATATTTTTAATAGATTATCTTGCTTTTGTTCTCACCCTAGAATTAGTTACCTCAGCTACAAAAGAATTGAAACTTCATGAGGATATTTTGTTCCATGTTTCCTTTGTTCAGTTCTCTAATACCCAGAAAAATATGTAGTGCACAGCAAGAAACCTACCAGAATCTGTTTACTGAATGAATAAATGGATGGATGATAGGAATCCCAGATGTTGTAAAGGAAGATGAGTTATTTTGACATGAAATAATTTAAAAATTGTCAAAACAAAATTGAGAAAAAATTTGGAAAAAAAGATAGGATAGAGACGAGGCCTAGTTTTTTTAAGATATGAAAACAGCTCTAATAAAAATATGAAATGCTTTATTAGAAAATTAGGCAACTGATCTCATTAGGCAGGTGTTTGAGAAGGTATAATTTGTTTTCATAGTAATGTTCTAATGTTTCCTTTTATTTGTGACTCTAGTATAAGTAGCTCTTAGAAAATGTTTGTGATGTCTATATTTAATTAACTATAGCATCTCTTTTCCTAAGAAGTATTAAAACAGTATGCATACTCATGTTTTGGGCTAAGCTTTGTATGCTTCTATCAAGAAGATTAAAAGACCTTTTAAGATTCCTTATGATTTGAAGTTGTCTATGGGTATGAACAAGACCCGTAGCTGTGCTAGTGTGACCCAAGAGATGACAAGAAACAGCAAGTAAGAGCAAGTGAAAAATCACCTCTGTGTCTAGGGATGTGGGCCTTTCACCACTAATGGGTACCATTCTCTTTTCCTGTCATGATGACTTGGGAGTCTTGCCTATGGCCTTTAGAGGCCTGGGGACTGAGAGATAAACTCTGTTGTGGTCTGTGGGATTGTACCATCACAATGCAGGTAGTCCTGCCTCGAATGCCAATGCCATGCTTCCCCAGTGAGAAGCAGTGAAAAGTTTTGGAGGCAGCAGGTGCCTTTGGGAAGTGCTTAGTACATAGCCGATGTTTGGAAACTTAACTTCTCTGGACCTCAGTTTCCATCTATAGATTGAGGGAGATAGATTATAGAATAGGAAGCCCTTCTCTCTCCCCCATCGTTAATACATGGTGATAGTATTGCTAGGGTTTTCCTGCTCAGGTAATCAACTGAAGAGACTTGGACAAGAAGAAATTTAGGAGAAAGAACAGAAATTGTTGACTCAATCCGCTTGTCCGATGAGCATCCTCTTTTCAGGATGCTCTCACTCTTCTGCTTGCTTTAGTTATGGTGTTGTAGAATTGTATATCTGCCAAGTGTGGATTTGTTTGTTCCTTACACTACTCATTGCCAGTTATACCTGCTATTATAGTTAAGTTACCTACATAAACCCATGACATATGAATGTGAGAAGAAAGAAGAGTTGTTATTTCTTTGAAAATTAAGCTGAGTGTTTGAAAATGACCTTAAACAATTTTAAAATATTGGGAAAGAGGCGGAAATTGTAAAACAACTTAGATATTTTTGACAGCATTGTTAAGTTCTGACACTACTTTAAAAAAAACACCTCAAAAAACAAGCAACAAATAACGCCACCACCAAAAAAAAAAAAAAAAGACAAACCAACCCAGATAAGAGAAAACCTGCACTGGGGATTGAAGAAGATCCATTATAGGTGTGTTTTATGGTACTGGATCTGTAAGCCCATAAGCAAAATTTCCTTGCCCACTAGAAATGAATGTATGGTTATGTAGTTCAAGAAAATAAAAGGTATGTATGTATCATTCTTTTGTGATTCCTCAATGTTATAGACACTGCTACTTGTCCTCGTGTACATTGTCTACTCTTTAGAAACATTACCTTCAAAGTACTGTCTGGCAAATATCGTATTAAGACAATATTTCCTAGCCCTCCTTGCTTCTAGGGATTGCCATTGACTAAGCTCTAGCCAAAGGCATATACATAAAAATAGTAAGTACAGCTTCTGGAAAGTGCTTTTGAAAGGAAAGCATGTACCGTTTTTGCTGACTTCTTGTCCATTAGATTGTGAATGTGATAGCTGGAGCTCAAGCAACTACATTGGACCATGAGGTAGAAGCCCTCTGTTGTAAAAGGCAGAAGATGGCATGCAGTGCCTGGGTCCCTGATGACCGCAGAGAAAACAGCATAGCCTTGGACTGTATAACTCCAGACTATGTTTCCATGAGAGATAATTTTCATCTTGTTTAGGCCATTATTATTTTGAATTTTCAGTCATCTACAGCCACATTGCAAGCCAACAGGACTATAACAATGGGATGTATGTTGTGTTCTCAATGGTTGATAATCCAAGCTGTTCTTTTAATTTTAGGAGTTCTTGCTAAGGGCCAGGTGTGCTATTCCAGAATACACTGTTCTGAGGCAGGGATGCCTTCATCTGAAATCTTGGCATTTCATTAGTTCTCAGAGTGGATGACTTGTAGTTGTAATAGGTATTAGAGAGAGTAATTTTTTCTTGTTGGTCAACTGCTCTCTGAATATGCACTGTTATCTATCGAGGAATAACCTGGGACAACTCAGGAATGTCATCATGTAGCACTGATTTCACCCTCTGAGAAAGTGCATATCCTGTTTTGGAATGTGTTTAGTACTGCTTATTTTAGGATTAAAGGGTAATAAAGTGAAGGAATACATTTAATCCTTTTGATGGTCCCTATCGTTTTACCAGCAGACCGAGCGGAGGAGTTTGGTTCACATTACACCGTGGAGAGGCGTGCGCAGCGCTGCTGTGTGGGAGTATGGGCAAGGGTGAAACCCTATCGCCTTTGTGTGCGCTCAGAACGACATGTGCCTTTTTAACCTCGTAATTAGATAATCACCGTCCAAAAACGTTTCTCTCTGGAAAGTCTACCCCGTTGGTTGTATCCCAGGACAGTTTTGCATGAAAGTCTTTAAGCAGGAATTACCTTTCTGATGGTTATTCCTGACCAGCTTTCTCAAATTATCTGAGCAAAGTGTTAAATTGGTAATAAAAAGTGTCTGGGAAAAAATTAGATGACATTTTGGGGTCAAGTTTTCAAAAGGAAGAGGAACACACTGGGAAATGGATTTATAAAAAGCTTAAAGGGAATTTATTCATCCAGGAAAGTTTACTATGCATGTGCTATGGCTTTATGCATGCATGCTTAGTTGCTCAGTTGTGTTTGACTCTGCGACCTCATGGGCTATAGCCCTCCAGGCTCCTCAGTCTGTGGGATTCTCCAGGCAGGAATACTGGAGGGGGTTGCCGTGTCCTCCAGGGGATCGTCCCAACCCAAGGACCAAACCCACATCTCCTGGATTGCAGGTGAATTCTTTACCCACTTGCCATAAAATACAGTAAAACTGATGTCATAAATGTGTATATTTTTAATTCGTTGGATGTCCTTCTTTGATACATATGCATACATACAGGTATGTACATGCAGTATACATAGATCAGTATGAATATGTGTGTGTATCTGTGTGTATATATATGTACATGTGTTTTGTTTTTTTAACACAAATAGTGACATAGATACTTACTTTTTATCACTTGACTAGATCTTGGAGGACTTTTAACATTAGTATGTTAGTATATATAAATATTGTTATAGAAAAAAAGACCAGGCAATAGCCTATTATATAGCTATGTCATAATTTTTTTTTAACCAGTTGTCCGCTGATGATCATTTAAGATGTTTAAAATTTATGGATAATGTAGTGGTGCTTTAGCAGACACTATTTGTAGCTTGTCACTGCCTTTTCATGTGACGGTATCTGCGGGGTAGATTCCTAAACACAGAATCATCAAATCAAAATGTACGTGCAATTAATTAGTTGACTATTACTAAATAGAAAAAATAATGGTTTCCAAAGATGTTTAGATCTATCAGTGTACATGAGGGTAGATTAAGTTTACATGACTGAACATTTAACTTCAAAAAACTTTTTGGAATGCCATTTAAAGCATTTATTTTGTATTGTGGTAAGAAAGTCATGGGCTACCCAGGTGGTGCTGGTGGTAAAGACTCTCCCTGCCAATGTAGGAGACATAAGTGATGCAGGTTTGATTCCCTGGGTCAGGAAGATCCCCTGGAGGAGGGCATGGCAACTCACTCCAGTATTCTTGCCCGGAGATTCCCCATGGACAGAGGAGCCTGGTACACTACAGTACATAAGGTCACAGAGAGTCGGACACAACTGAAGTACCTTAGCACGCATGTACATGATAGTCATAGCTGGGATGCCATCTTGATTTATTATGTTGATACACCACCCTCAAGTTTTTGCAAAACCATTATACTGGATTTAACTTACTTGCATTGGGGTAGGAGTTTTTAGGTAACTTAACCCTGATGGAGACTCTTTGGGAATAAGATAGATCATCATTATAGACAAGGAGCAATATACTGTCAGCATGCAGTACTGATGATGCCCACGGTACTGAATTCTGGTGTATCAGAGTGCGAATCTGTGTTCTATCACACAACTGGGTAGAAAGAGGCAGAAGGCTGATGTTAATGATTTTGGTACTGGTCCGTTCTGCCCCTAATTTTTTTTTAATCTCATCTGAGTCTTGATTTACAGATCTGTAAAAATCATGGAGTTTCGTTAATTGGGAAAGAAACACTCTCTCCCTCACTGTTCCCATCACACTCTAGAAATGTGGGTTTGAAAGTGCCTGGAAACATTTCTTTCTCTCCATCTCCTCTGTATCATGCTCTGCTGGAAACCACTATTATTTCTTGCTTCAACAGGTGCCCTGGTCTACCTAACAGATTTCCCCACTTCTCCCTTTTCACTCCTCTAATCCATTTTCCACCCATCCATCAGATACAAAGAGGTAGTTCTTATGAAATATTGAGCAGATAAAAATATTAATAAAATATAAGGCAAAAACAACAGTGTTGTGATGGACACCCATGAACCTGCCACCTAGTTTTAGGAAAAAGAACCTTATTATCTCTTGTGATTCCACCCTCTTTCCTCTCTCAGAGGTAACTGCTATCTTGAATTATGAATTTATCACATCCTTCCTTGTTTCATAGTTTTGCCATAATTTATGTCTTACTAGGCATCTTTGCAGAGATGGCAGCGGCAACCCACTCCAGTACTCTTGCCTGGAAAATCCCATGGATGGAGAAGCCTGGTGGGCTGCAATCCATGGGGTCGCTAAGAGTTGGACACAACTGAGTGACTTCACTTTCACTTTTCACTTTCATGCATTGGAGAAGGAAATGACAACCCACTCCAGTGTTTTTGCCTGGAGAATGCCAGGGACGGGGGAGCCTGGTGGGCTGCTGTCTGTGAGGTCACACAGAGTCGGACACGACTGAAGTGACTTAGCAGCAGCAGCAGTAGTAGGCATCTTTGCTTCTGTAGTGTGCTTTTGGGACACAATATTCAAGAGGTTATCTGAAGCATGTGCCCAGCATTGGCCTTGCCAGCTCATCTGGCACGTACCTGGAACTTTGCTAAATAAGGATACACTGCTTTCCAAAGTTAATACTCCATCAGCAGTTAACAGTCTGCTTGTTCTCATTCTTGGCCACACTTGGTTTTGTCTGATCTCTCCTTAGTCCTTTGTACATGTGGCTTCCTCTGCCTAGAATGTCCTTTCCCCATCTATTCCAGAACTGGCTGCTTCTTGCATCTTTCCGCTCTCAGTTTAAATGTCACCTTCTCAGAACATTTCTCTGCCTATAAGCCCCTCTTGCCCCCAGACTATAAGGGCAGGACCTGTGTCTCCTTGGTTCATCATAGTGTTTAAAAAGCACATTGATTTTCTGGAAGGTGCTCAATAAATAGTTGAAATGAGAGTAAGCAATGGTGTGATATGAATCAAGTCCTTTCTGGTTTGAAGTCTTCTGTGTGAAATGATGTAAAGATATGAGAATGTTCAAGAGAACCCACTCTGTTTGGCTCTGGCTTCAAGGCAGCTTTGTGAGGAAGATGGTTTCAGAAGACCTCCTCTGAAGGGTGTGGATGCTCAGCTACTCTGGTGGAGCAGAACATTTCCACCAGCAGACATGAAAAATGTCTGTGTGCAATAAATGAATAAATGGAGCGTAAATAAATTAACAAACAGAGCATACATAAATAGGGCATGCATAAACAGGAGTTATAGACGTGCTTGTCTCCCAAGTAAGAAAGTAGGCGGAAGTGCTCTTGAGGTGCAGAATTAACCAATATTCTAGCAGCCCTGAGCGGGACTGAAAAGTAAGTGATCCCAGATGGGAGACCTGGGGAAGTTTTAGTCCAGAGCTCAGATTCCCAGTGTGGATATTTGAATTTGCCTGTGGATGTTTGTGGGTTTTTGCCTGTGCTCATGGGAGTTGGCTTCTTTCAGTCCTTAGGGGTGGCACATTTTCTTTGAGTTCAGCTTGGTGAAAGCTGGGTGGTGCAGCTTCAGTACTGGACAGACTGGGTGGGGGTGGCAGGTCACTCTTGAAGATTAACACAAAGACATCCCTAAATAATGTTTTATTATCCATAAATAATGAAATTCATTACATGGAGTCATTTACAGCCTGCAAAGCACTTTCTCATACGTAATCTGATTGCCTTGAAATGGGAGGAAATGGACTCGTGTTCAAGATTCCTGTGAAATTCCAGTAACAGGGATGATACGCAGGGAGGTGATCATAAGCTCAGACTGGAATCTCTGTTACTCATGGACCAGCTCTGTCAATTTGGATATGTCACTTAGGCTCTCTGAACCTCAGTTTCCTCATCTGTAAAATGGGAACATCAATACTTCTCTAAGTTTCCAGTGAGGAAAGTGATATGATAAAGATAAAACACTTGGCACAGTATCTGGCACATGGGAAGTGCTTGGATTTCTTTTTCCTTTAAAGAGTTACCTTTAATTTATATATGATGGAGCAAAAGATACCCAAAGATGATTGACATGCTGGAGTATGTAGTTGAAACTGGGCCCAGAATACAGATCTAGGCACTTTCTGGCCAGTATTTTTGGGACACACTTCTCTCTCAGAACAGCTCAGATATCTTAAGCCTCTCTTAATTAAGCTCTTTCTATGAAAGAGCTACTCTTTTTTTTTTTTTTTTTAAGGTTTTGCAAGTCTGTTTTGCTTCAATACATTCTTAGTCATTTATGATTTAAAATAGGAGGATTAAGACTGAACAATTGGCAGCAGCCTGTAGATACAAATGACTCTGAGGACTGCTAAGAAGGAAGCAGGAAGTAGATGAGGGTAAGTAAAGCTGTCAGAGCGTCAGCCTCCAGTGCAAGTCCCTGGACCAAGGAGCTCCAAGGGGCGCTGTGCCCCTTGATGTGTGCTGACATGTGAGGACCTCTCTGAGTCTGTGGCCAAGAGGAAATGCCTCTTTGTAGGAAGGCAACTTAGTGTGAAAAGGATGGGCAGGCTGACTTGGGATAATTAGTGGCCCAGTGAAGCAGAAAAAGCCCCTCCAAGCCTCCTTGTAGCCCACTGGCTGACAGACCTCCCCACCATTGTTGCAACCCTGACCTTTTCCTGACATCTTTCCAGAACAGTGTTTCTTAACCTGGCCTCTGTAGATAGAGCACCCCTGAACAGGGATGGAAAAAACTGACATCTTTTGTTTCTACTAACCCCTACTTGAACTTTAGCATTTCCCTGAATTATGAGTGAAGGCAACAGACCACAGTGATTGCATTAGCAATACCTGTGCCTTTAGCACCAATAAAAATCCCAGATGTTTTCATGTCATGTTAGCAGTCATGGAAGTCATCTTGAAAGGTCATTTATGCTCATCATTGTTTAGAAATCATGGCACTTAGTAGATTTACTTCTGGCTCTTTGTATATCATATTTTAATAGATATTACCATATAAACCAAGCTATATAAATTATAGCTTATATATAAAACATATAACATTTATAATTGTATGATGTATAGCTATAACTTATATGCTGTGTATTATTAATATATAATCTATATGTGTAGCGTGTAGTTACATGTAAAGACAAATTGCTACATCAGATTTTTAAAATATTTTAATAACTGTATTTTAACATAACTGGCTTCCTTTATAATCTGATATATTTTGTTTTGCTTCACTTATGGCTCAGCTGGTAAAGAATCTGCCTGCAGTGTGGGAGACCTGGGTTCGATCCCTGGGTTGGGAAGATCCCCTAGAGAAGGGAAAGGCCACCCACTCCAGTCTTCTGACCTGGAGAATTCATATTTTGTTTTACTTATTATATTGTGAGAAGGGGTTCATAGCCTTCACCAAATGCCCATAGGGAGGGTGAGGCACAGACCAGATGAAGAAGACTGATGCTTGTTCTGAAGGGAGGATAGAGGAGGGAGGAAGAGGAGGATCTGCCCTGGGTATTTTAGTTGTTGTCTGTCTTTAGAAGTCTGTGAATATAGTAGAGTTGGTGGTTTGGAGGTGGCTTTGACTTTTCTTCACCACTCTGTTGAGTATTTATTTTTCAAATATTCCTTTTCACCAAGGAAGGCATTTTCCTGCACAGAGACTTGTCCCCCTACCTTCAGCGTTTTGTGAAATGTCATCTTCTCTGATTTCCTGAGGACCAAGTGGAAATGAGAGCCCCCAGAGGTGAATCGGAGCTTCCTGTGTTTCTGAGGTCCCTCCCCTTCACCGGCATTCACTTCACACACATTCACAAGCATGCTTTTCGGCTTCCCTCCCTCTTCCCTTCACTGCATGACGAATGCTTTCTCCCCAGCCCTCCTCCCAATGCAAATTTGAAGAGAAGAGGAAAGCAAAACCAGGCCATTGCCAGGCGCCCGTGAGAACATATTAGGAAACTGGCGTGTGTCTTCATCTGTTCCTTTGGAAAGGGCCTGGACATAGAATAGAAGCTCCTTTTTCTCCCAGGCAGCATGGCTTAGAACAGGGCTTCCCAAAGCCACCTGTTCATGTGTCCCCTCTGTGACTTTTGCCACATCTAGGGACCTGCCCTGCTGCTGAGAGGCAGTTCTGGGCAGTAAGTCTGCTTTCAGGAGCTCGCCTGGGTTCCTGTCCCAGTTCTGCCACTTGGCCGCTGTGTGTCTCAGCCTCCGTGTCAGTGTCCTCGTCTATAAAGTGGGAATTGAGATCGTTTGTACCTTACAAGGTTGTTAGAAAAATTAGTTAATACTAAAGTTCATGAGAACCAGTCTTCAAATCCAGATCTGTCTGGTCTGAAAAACTAGGACAGGTTCCTTACTCTTACTGATCGTTGCCGCTTCACCTGGACAGTGATCCTTACCTCAAAAAATAGTTATAGGATTTAACCAAGAGGGACTGTGTGAGGTTTATGGAGTTTTGTGAGGATTAAATGAGATCATACGTTAATAAGCTTAGAAAAGTGACTGCCACATATTAAATTAAATTCTTCCATGTAAATGCTAATTACAACACCTGACTAATAGAGGTATTTAATAAATGTTAACTTTTGTTGTTGTCATTAAGCCTCTAGGCTCAGTATTCTGTTCATTCTCATTATTGAGCGCATGTCTTTAATGTTATCTGGTAATGGCTACTCCTTGGAGCTAAACATCTAATTGCACAGGGAAGACTTTTGCTGATGATGCCTAATAAAAGTGGAACCTCTTTTTAATCTATTGACCCTTCCACTGCACAATTAGTTTGCTTTCAATTTTTGTTTTCTGCCACAGCTGGTAGTCTGTGAGAAGAGGCCTGCCTGTTTTGTTTTTTAAGACCGAATATTTTTTCTTGGCTTGGTATTCACACCTAGCTACTTAGAATTTAAAGAAAAAAAATGGGATTTTAGAAAGTCATTTTAACATTCTCCATTTGAAAAGGGAAACATTCACTGTAAGACATCTAGTTTAGACTATTGTGAAATATTATCTCTGAAAAATGTAAAGTGTTCATCTAAAAAATTTAAAGGCATATTACCTTCACTTTAACTGAAATATCAGCAGTGCTTTTTAATTAGGTTTCTTTTAACTCCCCACATTTTCAGGCTAGGATAGAAAAGGTCAAGACAGTTCTGAAGAAAGATCTAAGTTTTAATTTTTCTCACTTTATAACCACGTTTTTTTTTTTTTTACTTCTCAATAGCTGACATTCTAAAAATAATCTTGTTTTGGCTCATAGGCTCCATCTATCTGGACTAGAATGATTTTTTTGAGGGGGGGAGATGTTATCACTGCGTTTGGTTTCCAGTGATAATCTAGGTGGACTTAAAAGAATCCCCCCAGCAAAACCTTGTGAGGTCAGCCAGGGCAAATGTTTAACATTTTGGCAACTTATCTCCTTGTTTGTTTAGCATTTCGTAGCCTTTGAAGCTTCCCATAAATAGTCATGAAGTTATCACAGAGGGAATCAGCTAAGATGAATTGATGTTATTCCCAAATGCAAGTCCCGTGCCAGGAGCTGGCTGGTGCTTCAGAAAGATGGCGGTGGGAGCAATCTTGCCTGCCCCTCCTCATGGCCTAATAAACTACACCATTATTGGTTCTCTTTGTGGCTAGGCCTATTGGACCTTTAATAAGCCTATTGGATTTTTATTTCATCCTGGTGGTTTGGAGTATGAGGCAGTAAACAGAAACCTGTATCTCCAAACTACAGAGGTAATTTGCTGGTTACATGGATGCTTGTTGGGGGATAATAAGTGCCTCCAAAGTACAACCCCTAATACATGCGCACACCTCAGTGCTACCATCAGTTGCAAGGAATTCAGAATAGAAAAATATACCAGGCTCAATGAACTGGATAATTGTCCTGAGTACCTCTTTTGCTTTAACTACAGAGGCAGACTGTTGTGAAATATGGTGGTTACATTGCTCCTCATTGAAAGTCCTGCCAGTGGCACCGTGTCAGCTCCAGCAAATGAGGAGACTGGAGCTCCAGGTGGAAGATAAAGCATGAAAAAGGCCTTTGTGAGCATCTGCCCTTTTTTCCTGATCCCTTACCCCCTCTTCTAGTCTGCACGAGGACAGTATGGGCTTGCGTCTGTGAGCCAGTCCTTCAGACTCAGTGGCTGACTTGAACTTGAGAGATTGAAAGGAAGGAAAGGTTTCTGCATTGGGAGGCTGGGTGATGCTGAATACCCAAAGCCAGGAAGAGGAAGAGAAGAGATAAGGGAGGGAGGGAGAAAGGATTCAGGTAAGATGGGGTGGAATGGCTCAGAGGACATTCTGATAGACATGTTCTGGAGGCTTAACCTGGTTTCAGGCTTAAGGGAATGGTTGGGGCTTCAGGTAAAGACGTTGTTAGTCAGACTTCCCTGATGGCTCTGTGTTTAAGCGTCCTCCTGGGCAGTTTGCAGTTGACGGTCTACATGAGTGCTTCTCAGCCTTGGCACTATTGGCATTTTTGTCAATTGACTGAATGATTGTTTTGTTTTTGTTTTTTTGGTGGGAGCTGTCTTCTGCACTGTATATTTAACAGCATCCCTGATCTCTACCAGTGAGATGCTGTGACAGCCCAAAGTGTTTTTGGACATCACCACATGTGCCCTAGAGGCAAAGCACCCCTGGTTGAGAACCACTATTTTTCTTGATCTGATCTTGTATACTAACTCAAAACCTAAACCTTACCTGAGATGTAACTCCAGTCCATATTTTTCTAGCTTTATTGAGATATAATTGATACAGAGAATTTCCAGCCCATATTTATGAAATCCTGTAAAACTGACAAGGATGGGATATTTGGGGCTTAGAGAACTACCATGCCTCTACATTGGGTAGAGACAATTAGAATTTGCCTAATTGTAGCATGCCATTAAATCATCTATCCATTAAATATTGAGTGCCAGCCACCACATACAAGGCATTGCACTAAGGCCATGCACAGCAGGGCAAAGCATACGTGTAGTTCCTGCCCTCATAAAGCGTCTACTCTACTTCATACTCATGGAGCATGAAGCATCCAATTACAGATTTTATTTAATTGTAGCAAGTGCTCTACAGGGAAGGGCGAGTCAAGCTGACCAAGCTTAAGGACTGAAGAAAATGATATTTAGTCATTTAATCTGGAAGATAACCAAGTGATAGGCAAGTGAAGGGGGAACAGTATCCTGGGCAGAGGTAACTGCATGTGCAAAGGTCCTGAGGCAGGAAGGAATGTCACATATTTGGACTGAACGCCAAGACAGCAGATGTACAGTAAATAAGGAAGAGAATGGAAGAGATGAATGGAAGGCAGAGAAAAATGTCTGCACCAGATCATCTTGGAAATTGAGGAGTTTATCTTAAGATTAATGGGAAGCTGTTGAATGATTTTACACAGAGCAGTTAAGATTCAATTTGTGCTTTAAAAGATCAGCCTGTCTCTGTGTAGGTCCAGGAATCGTAGGTTTCTCTCCAGACTCAGAGGGATTGATCTCAGTCCCTGCTGGGCAGCTCTGATGGAGCCTTTTGAGGTTACCATGACCATTGGTGCCAGCACCCACCCTCTAACCACCCCAGTGTGGAAGCTTTTAAAATTTTAAATAAAAGAAGCCATTTCTGTTCGTGTTCTCCCTTTGTTGTCCTTCTTTAAACCGTGATTGAAGCTAGGCTCACATATCTGAAAACCCCAGAGAAGAAAATCATTTCCATAGCAGCTGTAACCATGGGAAACCTTCAAAATAGCTCCCGTTCCTATATTCCGCTCCGCTCTATTTATTGGTTGGCTGAAAATGAGGACTCACATTTTGGTGTTCTTCTTTTTGTCAAAATCCACAAAGATGAGAGTCGTCTTTTCACTTCCACACGTACCTTACCATAGCTTGAGAATCAAAAGATGGCCTATTGAGGATGAGGACGAAAATATGAAGCCATTAGGATGCCTTCACTTGTTCCTAAGTTAAAAACACTCAAGGGGGATGTTGATTTAGATAATGAGGTCTCCGGTTTCTCTTCCTCTTGCTTGTTTCCTCCCAGGAAGTACGATAGCACCGAGCGCATCTTCCCCGAGAGCTATCAGGAGCAAACCTCTTTTTTTTTTCCTTTTCTTTCTGAGACACTTGAAAGTGGTTTCATCAGTTTCCTTTCCATTATATTCTCACGGGCTTTTGGTAACAAGCCATTTCTTCGTCACTCCAGAGAGATGCTCGAAATTCTTCCAGAAACACTTGATTCCCCTTTGGAGAGTTTCTGTCATAGAAGTCAGGGCTTGTTTTGGGCTGAATCTCTGGTATGGTACCTCTTTTTTAAAGGGGTGGGCACACAGTAGACATGGGCAGGTCATTTCTCTTGATGAGCTGATTTTAAGGAAATGAAGACATGGCAGTGAATCAGAAGTTATTGCTGTAAAGGTTAATAAGGATACTGAAACATATGAATTTAGTGTTTGCTTTTGGACCTTGGCCAGACCACTGGGAGAGGCTCAGGAGGAGAGCCGAGAGAGGAAACACGAAGTTCAGGCAAGTTCGTTATGTGCACTCTCATTTCCAAAATGTTTGAAAACCATGTTGAGAAATGCATTGCATAAGTTAAACCAGCTGCTGGCGACTGTTATGTTCATAGCTTTCCAGGGTCACCACAGATAACAGGGCAGGTTCTCCAGGTTCTCAGCATGTATGAGAAAAGCCTGGGGAGGTTTCCTCTATGCAACACTCTTACCATAACAGGGTAGCATCCTTTTACCTCCAGAACTCACTGCATAAAAAGAACTCATGACTATCGTTGGACTGGACTTAGCATCTCTTATTGAACTTTGAGGTTTTTGTTTTCAAACAAGGTACTCAGGATCTGGCAATCAGTTAATCAGAATCATGACACAAAAATTTAAGAGGTTTACCGTGGTTCAAGAGCTTGGCCTGGCCTTCTGGAGTTTTCCCATTGACATTCATGGGCTTGATTATAGTACAGTTGTAAAAATTAAATACGACGATCTATGCAGCTTGCCCAGCACATGCTCCATAAATGTCAGTTCTTCTCTCTTATTAAACTTTTATAAGGGCAGTCTTAAGAGAATACAATTGGATATGTTTGACCGAATCACATTGGGGCTGGGCATGTTGAGATGCTGTCAACGGCTTCAGCTTTCCACAAAGCGAGTGGTGTATCATTCCATCAGAGGCCTGGAATGGTAACCGTGCCTTGAGTCTCTTGCTTGAGGTCTAGACTGGCTAGCTTGAAAGCCATCTTCTCAAAGTGGTCTCCAGAGCGAAGAGCTTGACAGCTTGCCTTGATAGCAGTCGGTGGTCTCTTTCAGGCGAGCGGGGTTGGTTGGTCATCACCGAAGATGCAAGTGCCCATACTTATAAAACTTACTACCCAAAGCTGCCTAGTAACATGTTTTTCCAGTTGAGAAGTCATTAATCATTAAAGAGCGAGTGCCTCTGTGTCCTTTAGACTATGTTTTGGCTAACTGAAACTTTTTTCAGCATGCATCCATCTTTAAGAATACTTTGAGAAATTTCTAGATGCAAGACTTTTCTTCAAAGACCCTATTGCTCAATTCTTTAAAAAAAAAAAAAAAGATGTATTTGTTTATTTTTGCCTGTGCTGTCTTCGTTGCTGTGCAGACTTTCTCTAGTTGTGGCAAATAGGAGTTACTCTCTAGTTGTGGTGGGTGGGCCTCTCATTGCGGTGGCTTCTCTTGTTGCAGGGCAGGGGCTCTAGGCACGTGTGCTTCAGTAGTTGCAGCTCTTGGACTCTAGCGCACAGGCTCAGTAGTTGTGGCGCATAGACCTCGTTGCTCCAAGCAGGTGGGATCCTCTGGGACCGAGGGTCAAATCCGTGTCCCCGTCACTGTCAGGCAGATTCTTAATCACTAGACCAGCAGGGAAGTGTGTGTTCAGTTGCTCGGTCATGTCTGACTGTGACCCCATAGACTGCGGCCCACTAGGCTCCTCTGTCCATGGAATTTTCCAAGCAAGAATACTGGAGTGGGTTGCCATTTCTTTATAGGGGGAATCTTCCCAGACCCCGCTGGGGGGGCCTTCTCCTGCATTGGCAGGTGATTCTTCACCACTGAGCCGCCAGCAAAGCTCCTGCTCACTTCTTGATAAGCACATCTTACTTACATAAATCCCAGAGTAAACCACCTTTCCTTTCTTTGTCTTTTAGAACCTTAGACCCAGGAAGCCTCTTGGAGACTACCTAGAATATTTGGTTGAAGACACCGATTGGCAGGGAGAGGAAGTTCACTATTCTAAGCAAATGTTTTTACTGGCAGATCCAAGACCAGAATCTGGATCTAATGTGGTGGTTTCCAAAGTAAGGTCTATAAATATTGTGAAAATTTTTAAAATGGTCTTCTAGTATTTATTTAAAAATTACAGGTTACAGATATAAAACTTCTACTTTGCAGTGGACAGTTCTAACTGATAATCTTGTCAATTGCTTAAGTGTGTTGCTTAACTTGTTCTTGCTCTCAAACTAAGCCCTGATCTCAGGAGATTGGCAGATGGGGGTAGGAGAGGTGTGAGTATGAGGAGGCTGTGTGAGACCTTCTCGTTTTAAAGTCTGTCTTTAACAAGAAATGATTTTGTGCTAAAGACATCTGATTCTAGGAGATCAGAAGATTGGTGTTTTAAATCTCTCTGTGGATGTTATTTGGGCGGGGTGGGGGGACGGTTTTGAATTTAGACAGAACGGGATGCACTTCCTGACACTTGTAACACTTGTAAATTTGTGAGCAAATCCTACAACTTGTCAGGTTCCCATTTCCCCCTCAGCATGATGAAGTGCATAATATTTCTTTCATGAGATTATTGTGAAGATTAAATGATATATTATATATGGAAAGCCTTGACCACAGTGTCTGGCAATAGCTAAATATTATTATTTGCATTAAGATCAGCGGCAGATTTCTACTCTTGAACTTGAATCCATGCTAACAGAGAAGGTCCTTCAACTTCCCTGTAATATGAACATATTATTGAAAGTGTCTGCCTTAATTTATTTTCCTTTTTGCTAATCTCTTCACCTGAGTGAATCATACTACTCTTACCAGTAGGAAAAGATGTGTGTTAGTTGGGTGTTACCTTTTTTACCTCTGAAGACTCCTGTGACCACATTCAGATGAATCTTCTGATTTTAGGCTATTTATTTACCAGCATCCTGATAAACTAAGCATATGAACATATTTTGTTTCCAGCACTTTCATTTATCCTTGAGAATCTGAGTCCCACAGCAGGGAACAGAGGTTCTATTTAAAACTTTGTGACGATGAAAAGAAGAAGAAATCTTGCCGGAACAGTGCCGAGATGCAAAAGAGCTTGCCCTTTCTCACACATGGAACTAATTGTGACATTCATCCCAGGGCCCAGGGCCTGCATGAGGACCCCAGGGCGCCTGCTGTAAAGATGTTTTGGAATCCCACCTCTGTCATTGCCCAGTTGGAGGGGCTGTAACATCAGCTTGGAACTATGCAAAAATAATAAAGTTGGACATTCTTTCGGAAAGATGACCCGTATGTTTAATATATCACACTATGTGAACCAAAGTCAGGTTCTATTACAGGCCACATAAAAGCTTCACGTAGGTTGTTCGTCTCTGTCTTTTTTCTTCACTCTTTTCTCAGAATGTGGACTTACTAAGCTAGCTTCCCTGTACGGTGCTGTTCTCTCGTTCTGTGACCCACAAAATGAGGGAGATTTGAATCCTGCATTCACCCTTCTGCGTTCTGGGATATGCTTTCATGAGCATCATCTCCTTGGACCAGAAGGGCCATTAATCATAATACTGGAGCTAACAGAACTCTGTGGTCTTCTACTCCTCTTTGAGAACCCCTTAAATCACATTTTTATTTTTGATTGGCTAGTTCTCAATAAATGGATTTTATATAAATTCCTATGGCTTTTCATAAATAGTTTCAATAGTATTTAATTATTAAGTATTTATTACTAAGTGAAATGCCATTAAAACCAATACAGATGAAAATGTCACTGTACTTCTGTCCATAAATAAGAATTTATATTTGAATGGCTTTTAGCAGTTTGTCATTACATTGCCAACAAAGGTCCGTCTAGTCAAGGCTATGGTTTTTCCAGTGGTCATGTATGGATGTGAGAGTTGGACTGTGAAGAAAGCTGAGCGCCGAAGAATTGATGCTTTTGAACTGTGGTGTTGGAGAAGGTTCTTGAGAGTCCCTTCCTCTTCCAGTCGTGATAGGAGACATTCAATCAGCAGTGATCTTTAGCACTGCAAGAATAGAAAGAGGAACACACCTTCCATTTGCCTGTTGTTGTTTTTTTTAATTCACTCAGTTGGAATTTTGTAATAATTTGCTGTCCATCTGAAACATAGGAATGCTTCAGAAGTGAACTGACCTTTATTGCAGTTTAGAGCCCTGTCTGAACCCGGGGTTGAGTAATCAGTGGAGTGAGAGTATGGTTCTGTAGCCTCAGTCTCTCCCCATACCCCAGGGCAGCCTCTCCCTTAGAATTCCTCATTTGGCTGAGAGCCCTGTAGGTTGTTCATTCCATTTTGGGGGATCAGAACCTGAAGAAGTCAGTGTCCTCCACTCTCAGAGGACCTTCAGGCTTGCTGGACTTCACTCCTCTCCCAGACCCAGGGTCTCCACAATACCAGCAATTACTGCACTAATGAAAACCTACAGCAGAGGGCGATCTCTCATGCATATCAAGGCTGCCTCTGCAGTGATGTCTATTAAATTGAAAAACCCGTGGAAAAGTTTCTTTAATTAGGCCAGCTTCATAAAGGAGAGAGAAATCCCTTCTCCTAGAGGCCATCTTTTATGTGTAGGAGGGGCAATTTTCTTGAAGGGGCAATTTCCCTCTTCTGCCTACCCGACCTCCTGACACTGTTGGGTCTAATTTGTGAAGTTCAAAGACAGAAGGGGCTTAGCTGTAGAGTAGCCATTCTGGCTTTTGTGCATTTGTTTTTGTTTTTTAAATCAAATGTACAGAGTGGTGGGACATTCAAACACAATGCAGTCAGCCTTGCTGACTTATTAGACTATCTTCACAGGCCCCTGCACAGAGGATTAGCCCAGAGAGGATCATTAATGCCAAACATCTGTTTTTCTTTCATGTGCCAGGCACTCACTCTGCTGAGTCTGTCTTATGCAATATTTCATCTAATAGTCACAAAACCCCATAAGGTAGATAGGTTTGTTATTGCCATTTTATGGGAAGGGAAATGGAGACCCTGAGATAAAGGGAATGGCTGTGTGGCCTTGAGCGAGTCTCTGGATTTCTCTGGGCTCCACCTTGCTCTTCTCTGGAACAAAGACAGATCAAATAGCTTCTAAGATCCCGTTTCCTCTAGGTTCCAGACAAAATCAAATCAAAAGCACTGAAGCAAAGCTTATTATGAAAATGGGAAATCTTTATTATGCGGGGGTGGGGATGTTATCGTAATTGACAAGGAACTAGGACTGTGCTTTTGCCGTTTGTTGAAAATTGCCTGAGCTGAGCCTGTGGTGTGTTGAGGAACCCGGCATCAGTTTAGTTTAACATCCATAAATGTTGAAATGCTGAGCCTGGTCCAATTTTAGCAGTAACCTGCCTCAGTTTCTGGGTAAAATGGGAACTGCATGAGAGGTTCTGAAAGCTTGGCCACTTAGCATCTGCTTCAGCTCATCCATGAAATGCAGAAGCAAAGTGTTAGCATATTGAGTTATGCAAAAGAGATGAGTCTCCTTTTATTTTTCCTGATAAAAATTTAGCAATACTTCTGACTTACCCCGGGTCCTGAAAGAAATTTTCAAGAAGGAAACAAACAAAGCTTTTAGTGGCCGATCTTCTTAGATGCAAGTTTTATTCTCTGAAGCATCAGCCACTGGCAGAGTTCTTACTGTGAATCTGTTCTAGTGGTTTTATATTCTTTCATACCTCTCACTGAGTTAGTTTCATACCCAACCTTTCACTAGTCCCTGGATCCTGGGTGCTACTTAGCAGAGATGCGGTGGAGATAAGAGAGAAAAAGTCATGGTAAGTGGTTCTTAAGGAGCAGGGGGTATACCTTGGTTGCATCTGAACTGGACCGTGCTCATTATAAAAGGCAGGGGTGATTCTTCAATGTTTTGAGGGTTTTATAGACCACGTGATGGCAAGGAATCATTTTAAGGAGAGAAAAAACTTTCAGGTATAGGTGAGATGCTTATTGGATATATTAAGGTGAATATATTTTTACTGTAAGAAACTGGCAGGGAAGATCTGGGCTGGGAAAAAAATATATTCAGGAATTATCAGCACATCGATGGTATTTAAATTTGTGGTGAAGATCAGTTAAGGAGAGGATTGATGTCAGACAGAGAGCCTGTCCAAAGCTTGAGGCTTTGCACTGTTCAGAGGATTTAGAGGGTAAGAGGAATCAGTGAAGGAATCAGAGAAGGGGAAAATATGTCCTTAGATAAATATTCTATTAGCAAAGTTTAGCACACATGCACACATGCACAGAGCACTGTTAAAAGTCCTAAGTTCCAGCTTTTCACAAGTGAATTCTCCCCTCCCAAATAACCTTGCCTGGCAGAGATGCTATTTTGTCAGAGGAAGCAGCAGGAGCTGCTAAGCTGAGATGATGATTCATTATCTGTTAATGGTTTCCCCCCTGTGGTTTTTCTTTATTCTCACAAACCCCCACCCTCTTTTAGTGGAGTTTTCCATGGGCTGCAAAATCTATCTCTGGAAAATATCCAAGATTCTCAAGCCTTTCTTGACTCATGGAACCTGAGAACTTCTAGGCCAATCAGATTCAGTGGCTGTTAAACTCTGCCTGAAATTTGGTTCGCTCCTCTGTACACATACCTGTGATGGTTGATTTTAGGTGTCAACTGGGTAGAGCTATGTGATGCCTAGAAAGTTGGTTATGCTCTATTCTGGGTGCTCTGTAAGAATGTTTTGGGATGACATTGACGTTTATATCAGTGGACTTGAGTAAAGCAGGGTGCCCTCCCTAGCCTGGGGTAAGCCTTGTCTAATCAGCTGAAGGCCTGCAGAGAACAGAAAGACCAGTCCTTCATTGAGTAAGAGAGAGTGGTCAGGCTAACTACCTTCGGACTTCGTCCTGCAACATGGCCTTAACTCTTTCTGCCTGGTAACCTTCAGACTGGAACAGGACCCTCCATGCACATTTTCAACTTCTTAGCTTCCATAATTATGTGAGACAGTTCCTTATATAGGCATACCTTATTTGACTGTGCTTCTCAGATATTACATTTTTCACAAATTGAATGTTTGTGGTAACCCCGTGTTGAGCAACCCCACTGGGGTCATTTTCCCAACAGCATTTGCTCACTTCATGGCTCTGTGTCATATTTTAGTAATTTTCAGAATATTTCAAACCCTCCACCAGGACAAAAGATGATGACTGGCTGAAGGCTCAAATGATGGTTAGCATTTTAGCTATTAAATATTCTTGACAATATGTACATTGTTTTTTTAGACATAATGGACATAATGCTATTGCATACTTAATAGCCTATAGGATAGTATAAACATAACTACATAAATTTTATATGCACTGGGAAACCAAACAATTTGTGTGATCTGCTTTGTTGTGATATTCGCTTTATGGCAGTGGTCTGGAACTGAACCTGCAGTGTCCCTGAAGCACGCGTGTAATCAGTTAATATCTCTCTCTCAGTCTCTCTGTCTCCCCTACCTGCTCCCTCCTCTCTTCCCCCTCTTCCCCACCTCTCTCTATGTATCCCTATTGGTCTATTTCTGATAGAGTTACCATTATTCTGTATCTGTCTCTCTCTGAGCATGAACTTCAAGGGCCTAGCCAGATATGACCTGATTGTTGTATTGTGGAAGATCTCCATTTGCTCTGAGACAGCATGGAACAATGGTGGAGGTTTTAGCACTGTCTGCATTGCATGTGTGCACACTCAGCCGTGATCAACTCTTCTGTGATCCTGTGGGCTGTAGCCCACCTGGATCCTCTGTCTGTGGGAATTTTCCAGGCAGGAATACTGAAGTGGATTGTTATTTCCTCCTCCAGGGGATCTTTCTGACCCAGGGATTGAACGGGTGTGTCCTGCATCTCTTGTCTTGGCAGACGGATTCTTTACCACTGAGCCACCCGAGGAGCCCGCTGGCTACACGGAGTGAGAGGTTATTAGCTGGAAGCGTGGCCATTATTAGGTGGTTATAGGATGCCTGTTGGCCTGAAACGGCTAGTTTTACCCCATTGTAGTGACCGAGCTCTTCCCAGCACCGTAGTCTGCTGACAAACAGCCTTCTTTGCACACTTTACAGATTGTGGAGAACAGCAAGTTAGTGAACAGAAAGCAAGAGAAGAATGAAGGACTAATATTTGGACTTCCTTTACTTTAGCAAGTGTATATTCAGTGGATGAAAAGATACCCAAAAACATTTTATAAGCAATATTTACTCATTGTTTTGGAAGCCATCTTCTTATACCTCAGCACCAGAATAGCTGGACTGTGGTTACACTGTTGGTTGATGTTAGCACCAAACCAGTGTGGTGGTGGAGGAGGCCAGAAGTGGTGCCGACTTCCAGGAGCAGCTGAATGGACCAAGGTGGGGCCCGCGCAGTGCCTACCCCAGCACTGACCAGGCTTCAGAGAAGGAGGCAGGGTGCAGCGCAGGCCAAGCTCAAGGTCTCTAGGGTATGTGCGAAGAGCTGGCACCCATTCACCAGCCAAGATAAACCAGCATCTGGCCTCCCTCTCAGCTACAGCAAGGTGCCGGGAGCCAAGCGGGGCCATCGTGACTCTTTACTGTCATGAGAATGTCTTTTGAAGACCTGGTCGTGGTTCCCTGTGTGAACGGTGGATCAGACATAGCCATCACTTACTGCTGACAAGTGCATCAAACAGAGGAGTGTGCCAACAAACCTGAATCAACAATTAGGAAAATTTTAGACCAATTTGAAACACAATACATGCTTCAGCCTATATATCACTTAGCAATCTTACCAGTCATTCACTTTTATGCACATATATGTTATAGAGAGAATAAAAGAAATTGCAGTTTGGAATTTAAGTGTGCATTTTTGTATCAATTTAGAATAAGTTTAGTGTTTTGAATATAATCACGGAATAGTCTCACTCGACACAAAAGGAACCAAGCCAAGTGCTGGGCTTTTTCCCTTTCTCCTCTGCTTCTTGGAACTTTATTGATTTCCTCCCTGCATGATCTATATTCAGAGATTGGCAGTAGCCAATCAGACCTCTTATCTTGAATCTTATCCTATGTTCTCCCTGGAAACTGTCTTAGTTAATATACAAATGGAAGAAACACTAAATTAGACTAGCCAGGCATTGAGTAAAATGTAGGCGTTTTTAGACAGAATAGTCTTTCTGTCAGGAACAAAAGATTCAGAAGCTCTGAGGGTTATTTATAAATCGGGCATATGACAAGGCTCTCGAGGCTCACCTGAATCGAGAGAGGGATGGTACATGGTCGTGGTAAAACCTGTGATCTATGGGACCACAAGGACCTGGGTTCAGGTCCTGGCTTTTCTTTTTACTATGTGTGGACTCTCAGCCCAATTATGAAACTGCTGGCCTCAGTGTCCACATCTGTAAAAGTGGCATCCTCTCAACATCCATTGCGTGGTTTATTTTAAAAATTAAGAGGAATGATTCATAGAAAGTGCTTAACACAGAACCCATGACATAGCAATTGCTGAATGATTATTCGCCATTATTGCAATTACTGTTGCTTAGTGTATGGGAAGTCACTTCAGTCGTGTCCGACTCTTTGGGACCCCCTGGACCGTAGCCCACCAGGCTCCTCTGTCCATGAGATTCTCCAGGCAAGAATATTGGAGTGGGTTGCCATTTCTTTCTCTGGGGGATCTTCCCAACCCAGGTATCTGAACCCATGTTTCTTACTTCTCCTGCATTGGCTGGTGGGTACTTTACCACTAACTATTGCTTAGTAGTTCTAGGCAATAAATTATAAGCTCTGTTCTAGGTCTGCCAGAAGTGTTCAACCTTTGTTCACAGTGATTTGGTCTCTATTTGTTGGTGACTGTCCCTCCTGGTTTTCAAAACAGCCTATAAATATTCTTCCAAATGATTCATGAATTACCTGGAATACACCCTCAAAATGTCTCCAGGCTGTCCAGCTTTTGCATTTGGACCACTCTTCCCAGGATATGTTTCTGACTTTGGGCTCAGAAAATATTACTCCTGTCCCTCTGAGTGATGACCAGTGTCAC
Source organism: Muntiacus reevesi (assembly GCF_963930625.1). NCBI lineage: Eukaryota > Metazoa > Chordata > Mammalia > Artiodactyla > Cervidae > Muntiacus > Muntiacus reevesi. Next base: position 95,481,002 of record NC_089252.1, read on the forward strand.
GTCAATGGCCCTAGTTCTTCCCTCCATCTTCTTTTTGTGTAGTTTATGGTCCTCTCCTCCTCACACCCTGTGCTCAGCCAAGGAACTGCTTTGGCCACTGGGATGTCAGCAAACCTAGGACAACCACTTAAAAAAGTGCAGGCATGCTTCTGTTCTCACTCTTCCCTCTGTCGTCTTCCAGAGAAAGATGCACCTGCGTATTAGCCCCCTGGTTCAGGAAAGGAATGAGAGGCATTAAATGAGAGCAGAACAGACCATCCAGACTCATCTGAAACCAGCCAGCCCACCCCCCAGATGCAGCAGGCAGCCCGGCTCCCAGAGACACCCGGGGAAGAGGTGCCAACGGAGAACTGATACAGCCAGGCAGGGAGGAAATGCTCTCTTCCTGTGGTCGATGTATCCACGAGGAAAATGTTGGGATTTTTGTCTTTTTAAATTTTTATGTTGCAAATAGGCTTGATGTTAGAGAATGTCGCTGCAAGCTGACACGTCCTCAGGAGTGCCAACCAGATTTTCAGCTTGTGGCGGAATGTCGTTATTTAATGTCTGTTGGGAAATAAAACCTGTGTACTCATTTGAAGCTGCTTGTAAGTGCCACCAACAATCCTCTGTACAAATGGGGAAGGGGGCGGGAAGGGGACTTTGTTTCCTTGCCACATTTTGCTGATAAGTACACAGACTAGCGAAGGCCCAGTCCTTATATCACCACCTTGCAAGGCCTCAGAGGCCACAGCTGCTGGTGGCAGTGATGCTGCTTAGGGCTCCATTGCAAGGGACTGTGGCAGGGGCAGACACCCAAGACTGCCTGGATCCTCCTGCTTCTGATGCCTGTGCCCTCAGCTATTTAGGAACCCAAGCATTCCACTGTGGTTGCACTCATTATATCCTGGGGGCCTGTTTGGGAGGGAGGGAGGCTTCTCCCACTAGCCTGTGAGTCTTCTGAGGGTAGCAAGTTGGTCCTGTTCTTTTTGTTTATGAACTGTCTGGCATGTAGTGGACCCTGAGAGTGAGTGAGTGAATGAATGAATGATGTACCCTGAAGTATATTCAGGGTGCTGAATTTTATCCTTGATGGACATATGTACTTCAGAGACTGAAAAAAAGGAAGAAAAAAAAAAAAGACATGTATGATACTGGACAAATTATATAATGTTTTGAGGGAAGCTTTAGGTTTCACATGTGTAGAGGGCAATAAAGATGAGAATCATTTTGCTTCAACATGAGAATTAGTCAAATAAACGTAAAGGATTTAGCATTGCTTCTGGCATACTGTCCTCGGCTAATAGTATGTGAGTGATTGTGGTAAGGCTGATGCTAAGATTTATACTTTAATAGAATAAATTATGCACACAGAAGTCCCCCAGAGAGAATTCATATGCAAATACTTGAGTGGAGAGTTATGAGAAACCCACAGTCCTCGTGGGAATCTAGGCAGGGACACAGCTATGTAACCAGAATACTGATGCCCCTGGGAGAGGTTGGGGGCAGAGCAGAGAAAGCTGTAGGTGGGACTCTAAGGAGAAGGTGGAGTTTGAAGGATGGGTGAGTTGTTGACAGTGGTCGTTCATGTGATCCAAACTTTGGGACTTTAAGGAATTCTGAGAAGGTACAGTTCCCTCAGGGTGTGTGGTTCTGGAAGAGGTTCGTGAGGAAAGTGCCCCTTCCTTCGGGCCTTGCACAAACAGAGTTTGGAGTTTACTTGGAGTGAATATAGAAGAGACAGCCTTACTTTATTTAATGGGCTCGTTAAAATTTTATTCCTATATTCAGGATAGAAAAATTGTATTTCAGAGGACAGCCTCAGCTCGTTCTTCTGCTCTCTCTCCCTGTTTCTACCTTTGTGTCTTCCATGTTTTTTTACTCTTCATAAAAGGTCAAAACTGTAGAACACATCTGGGTTCCAACCTCAGGTACTGCTGCTTCCTTCCACTGTGGTTTTAGGAAAGGGGTGTTGCTTTCTGTTTGTTGAATTTTTTAAAATTTATTTTATTGAAATATAGTTGATTTACAATGCTGGGTTCATTTCTTCTGTACACCAAAGTGATTCAGGGTTTATACACACACACAGTCTTTTCCTTTTCATGTTCTTTAACATTACATTTTATCACAGGGTATTGCATATGATTCCCTGAGCTGTACAGTAGAACCTTGTTATTTATTCATTCTATATATGCCAGTTTAGACCCACTAAGCCCACGTTCCCAGTGCCTCCCTCCTTACCCCTTAGCGGCCATGGGTCTGATTCTCCGTGTCTGTGAGTCTGCTTCATAGAGGAGTTCATTTGTGCCATAGTTTAGACTACACATGTACGTAATATATGGTATTTGTCTTTCTGTTTCTATGGGTCTTGATTTTCTCATCTGTAAAAAATGGGAAAGCAGTTCCTACTTCCAGGTTCCTGAGAAGGTCACTTAATGTAAGATATGCTGAGGTTTCTTAATAAGGGATGGTGACCACCATTACTCATTTTTTATTCCTTCTGCCGTCCGAGCACAAAGGACTCTTTCCACCCTTCCTCAGGCCTGGATGATAAGCCAAGCGTCTTCCCAAGGGATAGTCGGTTGTTTACCATCATGTGCCATGTTTTCTTATAGAAATCTCCTTTGAGCATGTTTTATCCCTGAGGCCTCACCTACTACTATCAACGGGGCTCACATTTTACTTGTTACCTTTCATCAACTGATGGCCACCCCCAGAGCTGATAACCAGCACTCAAGAGCTGGATCTAGGCCCTTAATTCCTGCCAACCTCCAGTCCAATTGGCTGGTGCTGGTGACTCAGTGTTTTGATGATCATACCCAGTTGCCACCTTTACAGTCATGGATTTGCAGGACAAGTGATTAGGAGGTGAATTATCAGTGCTTATCCATGAGGAGTGTAATTCAGGGACTGGCAACACTTGGACTGTGATCAGATGGCCCACATATACAAACACAAGAGTGTGAGGGAATCAGAGACAGTGTCCATTCAGGTAGCCACTTTCTAGAAGAATAAGGTTCACAAGTGTTACTCATCTTGGCAACTATAGGCATCTTGGTTTTGGTCACTTCTTCCTGACATAGGACTGAGTCGCATGTACAGCATCATTGTCCTTTATGCATGAAATACACAAAGCACCAAAAAATGCCCTCAATCATTTCTGGATGTTCCTGGTGGGAGGATGATGGTGGACATGGTTCTCCACTCATGTCTTTAGTGGAAAACCTCTGTGTGATTGGCCAAACAGAAACAGTAACAATGTTTTATAAGCACATTGCAGAGTAAAATTTAAACTAGAAAAACCTACTTAATAAATAAAATTAATGAACATTTAGCTTGATACTCAGTGTAACCCTAGCCATTCTTCAAGCCTGACAGATAGCAGCCCTGAACTATTTCCTTTAGCTTATACCCACCAACTCCACTTGGCCAGGGATTAGTATGTGTGGGAAATAAGATGCAGTTCTTGCCCTTCAGGAGCTAACATTTGTAGACCTGCCAGGGTGAAACACCGCTGGCTTCAAAGCATCAGGTAGCAGAAGCCTGGGCAGGGAACTTGTATTTCCTTTACCATCTCACTCTAGAAAGAGTAGACCTTTATCTCATTTACCTGGGATGTTGTAAAGCAGTATTACCCCACGGACCCTAGTTGATGGGTTCATCTTCTTTTCACACTTAGAATGAAGTGGAGAAATGTTATGTGAACAACAATGCTTTTCACAGTATTCAGTAAACACTGGGACACAGATGGTCAGACTTGATAAATAGCCTTGGCCACAGCTTTGGAAGTGGGCCTTTGGGGCCACCCTCTGGTATTATGAATTAACCCTTTGTTGTTGGTTGGGCTGCCTCAGGGAAGTTGCTGGGGGAGTAGTTGTTTTGCCAAGCATTTCACTATTTTAACGATAGGTATGTGGGTTCTCGCTTACTACCCGGAGGCAGCCTTATGTGTCAGTCCTTGGGACCCTTCTTTTCCAGGCTGGAGAACACCGCCCGGGTCACCAGATTCTAAGCCCCGTGCCAAGTCTCCCCGGCCCCCAGATACCTTTCCGTTTTCGCCCTCTCAGTTGTGTGTCCTCATTAAGCACTGATTGGACCAAAAAGCTTTTAGAAAAAGTATATCCGTTTATCCCAGGGCAGACAGACCTTATAAACACATTTGATAAAGATGTAAGAAATTTTTAGTTCAGTTCAGCTGCTCAGTCATGGCTGACTCCTTGCCACCCCATGGACTGCAGCACGCCAGGCCTCCCTGTCCATCACCAGCGCCTGGAGCTTGCTCAAACTCAAGTCCATCGAGTGGGTGATGCCGTCCAACCATCTCATCCTCTGTGGCCCCTTTCTGCCTTCACTCTTTCCCAGCTTGGTTTTTAGGCTAAACATAAAGTGTTTTTTTTTTTTTAATTTCCCCTCCGTCAAGTACCACTTATGCTTTTTCTCTTTTTATACAAACACAAGCTCATGTGGTATCTTTTTAAAGGTGGTTCCACCCTCCTTTGAGCCAGATCACTTACACAGGGCTGGCTCCCTGGCAGTCTCCCCCCAGCCCTGACGCGTAGTGTTTTTGTTGCTGTGGTTTCAAGACAAACCTCTAGCATTTGTCCGACGTAGCATCTTGCGGTCAGGGACATACGTGCAGAGAGCTTATTGAAGTTGATTGGCATCCTCCTTTTACAAATTGCTACCTTTTGAGATTTTCCTTTGGTTTTCTTTGGCAACATTTTATTTCAGTCTGGAGAATTTGGCAGTGTCAGATTTCTGCTGGCTTTTGTATGTTTAATATTATAATTGCCTTTATCTGTTCTTTTTACCTCCAACTTGGGAAGAACGTTTATGCACAGTGCTCTGTGTTTGCACAATGGATACTATACGTGTATAAATGTGTTTGATTTCTGTTCACTGGTTTGTTTTAACATGGCTTTTTAGTACAACATGGTGGAAATGGAGGCCTTTGAATCCATTTGATAATCATCAACAACCCAAATAAGAACATGAAAAGGGGTATTTATCCCAATCATAACCCCTAAAGATGTATTAGCATTTGAAAGAAAAATGTGCCTGAGAAGATAGAACAGCAAAATGGACTGTTTAGCAAACATTTGTAGAGTTGTAAGTCATTAAGTCATCTTTGTTCAAGGCTTTAGGTGAAAAGACCTAATTTGTCAACTGCCTTATGGAGGAAGAGAAATTTGTGCCTCTAAGACTCGGTAATTTTAGTCAAATCAGGTCTTTATTGACATGTAGGGTTGAAACGCTGCCCAGGAACATTTTTTAAGCAGATAATTATTTAGTCATGAATCAGAGCCTCTGTAAAAAGGAAAGTGTTGGGGAGTGGAATGGGGAGTGCTCCCTTTGAAATTTAATATCCCTCAATTTGTTACTTTTCTGAAACTGGGAGAGGCTCATTCTGAGTCCTTTCTTTTCTCCTGTGGTTCTGAGCCACGTCTTGAGCTCTCTTTGCAGAGTCCTTGTGGAAGGCTTTGGAGGACCAGAGAAAAATAGTCACTGCAGGGATCTGTGCATAGGAAGTGGTGTTGAAGGGGAAGGGAGATGAGACTCAGGATAGAGGAGGGAGGGCACATTGATAGGTTAGAGCAGTAGAAAGACAGACAGACAAGGGCCAGTCCTACGCCTGACTGAGCCTCTGGGGACAGCCCAGAGCACAATGGTACAGCCAGCCAGGTGCATGCTTTTGTTGTTACGATGAACCTGGGTGGGAGTTCAGAATATCTTGTAGTAATAGTAGCAGTACCAGCAGCTAATTTTTTACATATTTTGTTAGTTTCAGGTGTGTATAGTGAAGTGAATCAGTTATACATATATTAATACATATACCTTTTCTTTTTTAGGTTATTTTCCCATGCAGGCCATTACAGAATATTGAGTAGAGTTCCCTGTGACCAGCAGCTGGTTTTCACTGAGGCCCACTGTCGGCCATTTAACATGCACGTGTTTTGATTGGATTATTCCCTCTAATCCTTAGAGCATCCTTAGGAGAATGAAATTTACTATCTTCATTTTCCATAGAGGAAACTAAGACTTAGAGAGAGTTAAAAACTCTGAAGTTAAAAGAAATAATCACTCCATTGGAGAAGGGGGCTTGCCGTAAATAATTTTCTTTTTGCATGATGCATTCTGTAGGAGTCTCTTTGAGACCCATCTCCATGGGGAAATTCCAATTGAGGTGTGACAGAGACGGCGTAAATGTGAAAGTGAAAAATACTTTGAAGTAGCCTTCCGCTGTTTTGGAAGTCTCAAATTACACTAAGTCAAAGAGGTCAGAATTTATTGATCTGTTTTCATTTTTATTGCAAGATGTAGAACTTTTAGTATAGTAACATGTGTCACAGTTATTCTAGAAGGGGTTCTAGCACATGTTTCTAAACTTGATCATAAAACCACTCTTTTCCTCCCTCCCTCCCTCCCTTCTATCCTTCTCTCCCTCCCTTCCTTCACTATCTATTAACTTCTCAAAAAATATACATGAAGTCCCTTTAGAGAAGCATGGATGAAAGTGTAGAATGTATGGCTAGAAGGAAAAAGATCTAGGTACCCTCCTAGGTTGTACTCCTGACTCTTCATAATTTGGGATAAAATTTCATTTCTCTCAGCCAAAGTTTTCCCTCTATAGCTTGGAATTTGTGTGTTTCTTGTACTGTGTTACAGAAATGTGTTTTGTGAATAGTTTAAAACATTTCATTCCGGACACTAAATTGATATGAAGAGCACTTCATTCTCATAATACGTTGAGAATATGTTGTCATTCTTTAATAGTGGTCCCAGAGAAGAGGGAATTTGAGTTTTATTTCAGTGCCTAAAAGTTAAATAATCTACACTATTGAAATCAGTTGGTTTTCTTCATGCCTGGGAAGTTGGAAAGAGCATGTTCGAGATGCCTGAGATGATCAGATCCCGCTGAGGTTGTATTAACTCCATTGAAAGCCTCAGATGGAAGCTGATAACCCTACTTGGATTAAGAGCTGGATTCTGAGCTGGAGTCCATGAAAACCTTGGCTTTATTCTTTTGATCTAGGATTGATGGTGACACTTAAGCCCACATGGGACAGAACTAGAGAGCAGTCACTAGACCAAGGACAGTTTGTATAGTCAAAGAAGAAAAATAACCCCTCCCAGAATCCCATGGGCCAAAAGAGCTCCCAGAATCCCACGGGCCAAAAGAGCCTGGACCAAATTAGACTCAGACAGAGTGTGGCAACCATATTGTGGAAAGAGTCACTGGATGTTGTGTGGATTTGTCTTTCTTTTCCTTTGAAGGATCACATGTAGAGCCAGAAGGAAAAAAAGACATTTTCCCAACACCGAAAGGGAAAAATGCAGTTGAGGCTTCTGAAATGAACTGTAAAAGGCACAGACCTGTGGAAAGAATAAGTTTTCTGCTCAGTGAAGTTATGTATTTAGCAGTTTTCTGAGGACACTCGGCCTCTGAAGCATGAGTGTAACAAAGTTATGTTACTGAAACTTAAGACCAAGTCTTAACGACTGAGGGCCATGGAGGCAAGGCTGCCACCTCACTGTCGGTCAGAGTCCATCCCAGTTAGAAAGAATGTAAATTATCTTTCCGTCCTCACAGCTCCAGGCTGGTGGTAAGTTTATGCTTTTTCCACCCTTCTTTCTTGTATAGTTCATTGACAATTCTGCTCATGCTTTAAAATAATCTGAACTCGCTTGCATTTCACTGATTTTGATTACTCCCACATACTGTATTTATTTGCCATTTAAATCGTCTTTGTCTGGAGATTTCAGTTTCTGGAGCATCTCATCTCAACTGTTGTTAACTAAGGAAAGGAAGGGAAGGCAGGTCCCTTCAGAGGGGCCTCTTGTATGAGGAGGCCTCCAAGGAAGACGGGGAGAAAATAAAATTCCTCATGACAAGGAAGGCTTGACTGCTTACTCAAGCCCTTGTCTGGTGCCTCTCATTCTTTCTGGAACTTGTTGGATGGATTTGCTTTCAGGAAGGTCCTTATCATGAGAAATACACAACACTTATTGTTTCCATGCAGCTGGGCCCTAGGTTCTGTTCCATGGACTCTTGTCCTGGAACTCTGCTCTCCTTTGTCCTGCCCCTCGGGGCGACGTGAGGCACTGGGTGACCAAGGGTTCTCCCCTTGAGTTCAAGGATCTGGAGTCCTGGCACATGAGCCAAATATCAAATTTTGGGATAAATTCAGTTAATTTTCAAGAAAGACTGCACATTCATAGTGCCCTCCAGAGCCATGCTGGAGCCTGAGGCAAAAGGGAAAAAAAGATCAGTACTATGATAAAATGTTGGTATTTATTCCTTGTCCATGTTGATAAGGCCATTTACTTTATATTAAGTACTTACTCTGTGAGCCTTAGGGCACATAGATGTCTAGCATGTGGAATGTGCATCACTGGAAACATTAACAAATAGTAACTCATGAAATCACCCTGAAATAGGTACAGTGATTGTCCTGATTCTAGAAATCAAGAAATTGAGGCTCCAAGAAATGAAGTTACTTATCTGAAGTCATCTGTTAGCCACGAAGGCAGAAGCAGGATACTAGTCCCCATATAGCTGGCTCTCAGTCTCTTCTGATCTCTTGTTCTTGAGGGACAGAACATTTTTCACTCTGTTCCATTAGACTTGATTTCTGTTCAACTACTTGAAGTTTTCCATTTCCATTTCCAAGAGGCCTTGACTTCTGCCCAGGAGATAATGCATCCATTTCAAGTGGAACCTGAAATATAAGATCCGAGGAAAGCATGTGGAAAACCTTGATTCAGTTAATCCAGTTAAAAGAGGGAGATGGGTGTTAGTCTAGTTTCTTTCCACTTGTAATGGACATGATTTTTATAGCTTTTTAAAAATTGTAATATAGAAAATATCGGTGTGAATACTAGTTGGTTCTTCAGTGATGTTGCAGCATAGTTTCATTGCCTTCACTCTCTTTTCCTTCAGATACGTTCATCTCAGAATTCTTGTTAGGAAATGTAGGTTTTGACTTAAAATTTTACCACCCTTGATCCATAGACATGTGTTGACCAGTGTGGTAAGTGCTCAGAGTGTGTGATGATTGACCACTTGAAATGCGCTTCATATTAATTGAGATGTGCTCTCAGCGCAGAGTTATTTGAAGACTTAGTGTGATCAACAGAATCTAAACTATCTCATTAATTTTTATATTGATTACATATGACAGTGATTTTCTGGATCTACTCATTTAAATAAATATACTGTTAAGATTAATTTCACTTGTTAGTATTTTTTAATGTGGCTAGTAGAAAATCTTACATCACACATGTGACTCAAATTTATTTCTGTTGCACAGTGCTGCTATAAAATATTGCCTGTCAGCTGCTCCATTTTGAGGCAAGAGGTTGGTGTGTTTGTTTAGATTTGTTTGTTAACTGTCGCAGGAACATGTAAAATTTGCCAAAAGAGAAAGAAAGAGAAAATCACAGGCGCTTAAGACTTTTAGCCCAGTTTTAGTTACGTTGTTAAAGAATTTTCACCTTTTGTCTCTGCTTTCTCAGCAGACATGTGAATTCTTTCGGCTGTAGCATTAATTTGTATTCCGAGAGGTTTGTAAACAGCAAAAAACTGGGCCTGTTTTTCAGAACAGCTGCCTCTAAATGATTTCATCGGACTCTAAATACAGCTTAGGTGTTCATTTTGGCGTTGAATATTGATAGGCCTGCCTGTGTTTGCCATGTGCGGAGCTCTGGTGCATCTTCCTCAAAATCTTCACGCAGAATGGTTCTCTGGGTCTGATGTCATGGTCTTCAGACCTGAGTTTGCAGAAGAACCCAGCTGGTGACCCTGAGAAGCTGCACGTCCCTCGGGGCTGATCCTTGGGGCATCTGGTTTAGCTCCTCTGGACCAAGCACATCAACTGTATTATTTCTAACAAAACCCTCAGGCTCACCTCTCCATTGTAACTCGGGTATTAACATGGAATGTCTCCCATTCTGTCTTAAGGATATCTTTGCTTTTTCCAGAAAGTGTTCTTCAGTCAGTTTCCCTTTCTCCTTCCTTCTCACACACTATAGAATCTAATTTACTTCCAAATAGATATCAGCCAGTCTTAGCTATCAAAAAAAAAAAAAAAAAAAAATCCTTTTAGTGAAAGTGCCCTTATGTCTTAATTGTCTTAACTGCCTTATGGATTGGTGAAATTGAACTTGAAAGATAGCTGAAGTCCCCTTTGAAGTAAATGAGATAATTTTTCAGCAAATGTTAACTTCAGTGCTCTGCACAAAGACGACGCTCCATAAATATTTATTAAATGAATGAATTTCTGTCCTGTTCATATTCCTTGCAAGTTGCATGAATCCTCCTGATCACCTAGGGTGTTTATCTGTAGTGCCAGAGGCAGTAACTAAGTAAACTCCTACATGGAGGATTCAAATGAGGGCTTTAATACCATACTGTAGAATGTACCTTAATGGAACAAATAAGAAGGACCCTCATGAGGAGTTGAACATAATTTCCCCCTCCATATTTTCTTCAGCTCTTTTTGGTCCAATGCATGTAACCATTCCCCAATCTCCATCTCTTCCTTAGAGTGGGACTATATTTGTCTGAACTCTGCATTGCAAGTGACAGAGACCAGTTTTATAAAGGGGTTTACACACAAAAGCAAGAATTTATAAGTTGAGCTTATTGCAATACTGAGGCAAGACTTCATACAGAGGCTCAAGGAATATTATTAGGACATGAGTCTGTCTGTCGCTTGGTTTTACTGTCAGACTGTCTCCACCCTCATGGACCAGATCGTTGTCCATGGTTAAACCTCCTCTTAAATGTCCTCACTCCACCAAAGACCTTGGCTCCCCACATAGCTCCAGGAAAGTTTTTGGGAATTAGCTCTGGTTGAAATGTGTATCTTACCTGGAACGTGGCCATGCAGATGAAATGCTCGACTTTGCAGATCAGGATCACATAACCTCCCCTGGATCAGGGTGTAAAGCCAGCCTCACCCAAACTGCTGGAGTAGAGAGAGGAGAATGGTATGGTGCCCTAAAGTCAATTCAAGGTCAGTTGACCACTGAAAAGAGGAAAAGGTACAGCTGGCAAAATAAATCAAAGAACTACTTTAAAAACCTACAAAGGAATTGTTTTTTCTCTTTCTAAATGAGATTGACTATCGCTACAGAAACCACAATCCTTTCCCCACTTCCAAAGTCATGGTTGCAGGCATTCCCAAGTCGTCAGCAGACTGGGAGCTCCTTGGGACAGAGAATGCTCTATATTGATCTTTGGACATACCCTGGTACACTGCAAACAGCAGGTTTTTAATCAGTGTTCCAGTAGACAGAGGGCTTCCCTTGTGGCTCAGCTGGTAAAGAATCCGCCTGCGATGCGGGAGACCTGGGTTTGATCCCTGGCTGGGGAAGATACCCTGGAGAAGGGAAAGGCTACCCACTCCAGTATTCTGGCCTGGAGAATTCCATGGGCTGTATAGCCCATGGGGTTGTAAAGAGTCAGACCCGCCTGAGTAACTCTCACTTCACTTCACTTCAATAGACAGAATTGTGTGGTGTACCTACTGTGTGCCCAGTACTCTTACATTAATGAATATCTTTTGTTGCAGTAATCAGTCAAACCCGCTTTTATCCCACAGCCTGCTGAAGGAGAACTTTGAGATGATGCAGACGTGGCTCTAAATCTGATGCTGCCATTGACTAAACAAGTCACCGGACCCTGTAGGCCTCACTTCGTGTGTTTATAAAATGAGACTAGTATAGTCCCTCCACATAGAGCCAGTGTGATGATTAAATGAGATTATGCATGTAAAGTGCTTTAAACAGGAGCTGGCCTATAGTGAGGGCTGATGCACAGTAATTAACATTAGTATCTCTATATTTCAAAGAACAAGTGTTTGCTGACCATTTGTCTTTGTTCAGTCGGCATCTGCTAAGTTTTCGATACATTCTAGATCCTTTACTAGACAAGATAAAGATAAAATGAAGAAGATAAAAATCCTGTTCTAGGGGAATGTGTGGTTTCTTGGGAGGGGAAATCATGTAACCAAGATATCGAAGGTAATGCTTATGATTGCATGATCCATGTGGCTGCTTCCCCAGAGTGGTGTACAACCAAAAGGAATTTCAAACCCACCGAGATTTCTAGAATAGCATGAAGGGGGTGCACGCACCTGCCAAAATGTGTCATTCCCTTTTTCCCTCTTCTGCTGACTGAGACAGGCAGGTGCCTGCATGTCATGGACCTTGCTGGCCTTTCCTGCCCCACCCCAGTCGTGCCCTACCGCCAAGGCTCCTTGAGTTCGGGAGCCGTGTCCTTTCTGACCTCCAATTCTCTGTGCAGTTCCTTTCTCTGCCCAAAGGCTCTCTCTATCCACTTTCCCTTAAAGACTTAGTTCAAGCGTCACCTTCTATGATAGGCCTTCCCAGCCTGTTGGCCTCAGTTGGGTACCTCTCTTCTCTTTTTTCATCTCTCTTGCCTTCCTGGTTCCCTTAGGACCTAGTGCATGTCCCCCTTACACTCTGGACCCTCTGATAATGTGACTGTCAGCATCCCTCAGCCTCCCTAACTGTCATGTGTAGACTATAGGCTGGTCCTCCTAATAACCAGGGAGGGAAGGGGGGAGGGATAAACGGGGAGAGTGGGATTGATGTATGCAGATGGCTATCTATAAAATAGATAACTGTTGTATAGCACAGGGACCGCTCCTGAATGCTCTGTAATGACCTGTATGGGAAGGCGGTCTGAAAAAGAGTGGATGGATGTGTATGTATAGCTGATTCACTGTGTCGTACACCTGAAACTAATACAATGTTGTAAATCAACTATACTCCGATATTTCTTCTTAATAAATTTTTTTAAGAAGAGGAAGTCATGATTTTCTGTATTCTCAGGCAGCCTGGCACCATATGGGATGGTGGGAGAGAAGGAAAAGGACCTTCCCAGAGATGAGCCAGCAAGTCCTCTAAGGTTGACAGACCTCTGTGGGGCATTTTGAACAGGGTCTCTACCTTGTGAATGATGTTTTCTGATACAGGTTATAAAGTGGCAGTAAAGGCAGAATAGCATAAGGATGGTTAGACTTCTTCCATGAAGATTAACTTTTAGCTCTTACTGACAATGAGCAAGGTGCTTAACCTCCTAAACCTCCTTAACACTAAAAAAAAGACATGATGACAAGTCTTGTTTCATAGGGTTACTATGAGCATTTTATGAGCTGATGTAAGGAAAACCCTTGGCACGGTACTTAGCATCTAATGAAGTCACCAGTAATAGTGGGTGCTGTTGTTATAAATGTGTAAATATATTTTGGAGACCTGCAGTAGTTTTTCAAAATGAACCATCAGTAGCAGTTTTCCTCGAGGAAGTGGTTTGATGGTTTTGTATGACAATTGGGAAGAAGGAAACAAGAACATGTCAGTTGCAGAGGGGGAACATAATTTTGTTTTGGTTGCTTTTTGCTTTTGTTTTTCACACCTGTTTTCTCAGGGGAATGGGACTTAGTGTCTTGCCAAATCTTAACAACAAGTAAAATATGTGGTTTAATGTCCTCAGCAGTCGTCGCAAATTGTGAAATCAAATCTCTCATTTGCTTTGGAGCGTCCGGACGGCAAGGACAGCTGGAGTGTTGCTATTTTTTATTTCAAATAAAAGAGTCAGCTCCTCGTTACCATAGAAACCACCAACCTAATTATAAGGAGTTTTGTTCACTAGATAAAAGTCATCATTTCTCTCTCCTCCCCACGCTCATACAGGTCCCCAAAATATTGCTGTGGATTTGGTCCTGGATGAAAAGATCTGCCCTCTTTAGCTAAAAGGTTCTAATGCACTGACCGGCTCACACAGGAAAGCAAGCCTGAGACTTCATCAGGTACCATCCACAGCTCACATTCTCCTTCAGAAACAGTCATGAGCATTTAGCAGGAACACATCAGTGTTTTTAAAAGTAAACTTCAAAGAAAGATGCTCCTAACCCCTCCTACCATGAAGTAGACATGCTCTTTCTTGTTTGGAAATAGAAGGATGGACCCCAGCTCTGGAATTCTCCTGTTCTGGGCTTTTATGTTAAGTTTCGGAGATCAATCATATTATATAACATTGCAGTGTTTGGAGAGGAAATGCTAAACCATGAGTTTCTAAGAGCTGACAGTCTGTTTCACATACGTGTGGATTTTGCTAGGATGGGAAGTAGTTGTTTTCCCTTTACAAATTTGGGTACCATCAGGGCTCACCCAGAGAATGGGGAGGCTTTTTGTGCCTGCTTCTTTCTCCTTGAACTTATCCCATCTGTTTACTGACCTTCATGCGTCTGTGTATCTCAGTGGAGATACTTTTCTTTGACCCCAGAGAGGTGTTCTCTTAGAGATCAGCTGATAGAAAGCTAAGTGGCACTGAAGACCAAGAGTCTTGGATATATTTTGGGCATAAGGTTACTTAGGGATTAGATATTTACAAATGCAATTAATGCCTCTTTTTTTTTTTTTTGAGATTCCATTTATAGAATATACCAGCTGCAGGTCAGTGCTGGTGTTGAGCACATTGCTTGCATTTTGTAGACACTGTAATACTAATTCGAGAAGGGAATGTCCCACATGCCCATGTCAGGAGTTTTGGAAGATACATCAGGCCATTTGGCATGGGGGTGGGGGTGGGGGGCCTGGACTCTGATGGGGCCAGGAGAAAGCCTGAGAGTAAAGGCGGGAGTCCCGGAAGAAGCCGTAAACATGAAAAGAAGGTCGTATAAGTATGTGTGGGGGATGGCATGGGGAGAGCATGGTGGAAATGAATTAGGCCCTACAACTTGGGTAACCTCCCGGGACAGGTAAGTGTTTCCTTTGTCTGGAAAAGATGTCTTGATTTGGATGGGGATTTCTTTGACCTGTACTTGCTCCTTGTGTGGTGGTCTCTGCTGTCCCTGCCATGTTCTTGCTGGTGCTGATGATGGTAGTTGTAACGGTCATGGCAGCAAGGATGGTGGAAGTTGTAAATGCTGGTGATCACAATATTGATGCAGTGCTGGGTGGTTAGTATTTTTTGAGTACTTTCTCAGTGCCAGACCTTGTTCTGAACAAAATATGTCTATTTTTCCGTGTTTAGGGCAGAAACCTAGAAATCTTTGTTTCTTTCTCTCATACCTGCCATCAAACTGTTGGCAAGTTTGCTCAGCTCTCTCTCTTCCGCCTCTCTGGCTGTCCCCTCTGCTGCCATCTTTCACCGTCTTGCTGCCGGGGGGCTACTCCCTGGGCTCCCAGATTTTGTTCCTATCTCTTACAGTGCATTCTCCCTGCAACCAGGTGGCCTTCTGAAACCCCACCTCCTATTCTCCTCAGAGCCTTCTCTTGGCTTCCCTTCACATAGACAGTAAATTCCAGGCCCTTACGACCATTTAGGCCCCAAACGCCCATCTCAGTTCAGTGGTTTTATTCCCTGAGGCTTACTCTGCTCTAGTCACCAACCTTCTCCCTTCAGCCAGGAGATTACAGGGTCAAGTAGAATTTTTTAATGGTATTTGACATTGATAATGTTTTGTAACTAGCATATCACTTTCTTTTTATTCTTTTTTTTTTTGAAAGTGAGGATATCATATTGACTTTTAAGAAGTATCTTTATTGAGATAGTTTACATCCCACACAGTTCACCCATTTTAAGTATGTAATGCAATGCCTTTTAGTATATTCACAGGAGTTGGGCATCCATTATCACCATAAGTTTTTAGATGTTTCTATTACTTCAAGAGGAAATCTCATACCCCTTTGCCCTGATCCCCCAAATTTCCCTTCACTCCCATCCCTGACAACCACTTATCTATTTCTTAGCTCTACAGGTTTGTCCATTCTGGATATTTCAGTATTTTTTTTTTTTTAAATGATTAGCTTACGTTCCAGCAATGTGTATTGGTTTTCCTATGGAAATACAAAGTTTCCTGTTAGAATAAACTTACTACAATAATAAGCTTAAACAATGTTGACTAGAATAAGTGGTGTGTGCATAAAGGTACACATTGCTCTGGCGACTGGTGGCGGCCGGGAGGTAGGCAGGTATCCTCACAGGGGAGCACCCCAGGACGATGCAGGAATTGTGACTGGTGGATGTCCTTGAGCTCAACTGGACCAGTCATCTTTGGACAAGAACAGAGGGAGCCTGAGTGCCTAGTAGGCCCGCACAGGCATGTCACCAGAAAGCACCCAACACTTGGCACTGCCTGATGCAAGCCAGGTGCTTATCAGGCAGGTGATCGTTGCTGGCCAAGTGCAGTTAGAGCTGAGAGGAAGCTCCGAGTCCTCCCCAGCCTCCACCCTGCTGCAGTTTGATCACTTCCTTGTTGCTTTGGCTCTGCCCCTGCTGCTTCGCCTGTCCCAGCAGAGAGCTTTGCTGGAAGAGTATCCCCCCACGAAGAGCGAGGGGTAAGGCCTGCCATTTGAGGGTATCTGAGTAGCTGCCTCCACCCGCTGAAACATCACAGCTAGCTTTCAAGTTAGAAACACATCGCCTTAACCAAGTTGACAAAACCACAGGTTACCTCTTTATGTTTTTGCAAATTGCATCAAACCAAACATTGAAAGCCCAATTCCATGGGGGCCGAGTGCATTTGTTATCAGTTTAGCAAATGACCCCTGGACCTGTTTCCTTATCCCAACATGTGGAATGCATCAGCAGACCAGAAACACGATCAATGTTGTTGTTTTGTTTTGTCTTTTTACAAAACCATTGTACAAGTAAATTGAGATTTTAAAATGCTTTTTTCACATGTTGTTCTCTGCTCAGAGCAGCCATATGTTAAAGTAAGCTTCACCTATGGCAACAGTTTTCATCTGAGACTTATTTTAGCTGTTAATGAAAGAGTCCGTGGGTGGTGAGCAGAATCTTGTGCAGAGCTGCTAGAGAATCAGAACTAATGGCTTTTGTCTTTTTGCCTCGTGGATCTAAACTGTTTTGATTTTTGCCCAGATTATGGATGGGGTGAAGCCAAGCCACCATTATTGGAGGACCTAAGCTAGCCTCTGTCTGCGTCCGGGGAGAAGTTATTATTTAGGGTGAAGCTCAGGAGTGGAGAGAAGGAGCCGAGACTCAGACCGTTGGGTCCTAATCCCAGCTCTACCACCACTTAATGGCTGTGTGAAAATTATGAGCTTTTATCCCTTCCAGGTTTAGGTTTCTTTATCTGAAAAGTGGGCATGATGACACCTACCTTGCAGGACTTTTGTCGGGTCAAATGAAATAGCGCATGCCAAATTCTTTGCATAATACTTGGCATACAGTGAACTCACCTGCCATTATTGGTGTTGTTTTTGTTGTTTTCCCCTAATTTTTGGAGGCAGTGGAGAATTCGGCTCTCCGGGTACATCTGAAATGTTCTCTGATATCTGGCCTAATTGAATTTACTTGCCACACTGGCCTCTTCTCTGTTTCTTGAAGACGCCAGCTTTGATCCCACCTCAGAACCTTTGTGCTTGCTGGTCCCGCCCTTCTCCCAGCACTACACGTGGTCACTCCTTGTTAACCTTCAGGTCTCTCCTTAATGTCTCTTCCCCCACTTCAGATTCTCTGTTGCCTCACTGTGTTTCCTTTTTTGTACTTGCCTCCCCCTGAAATTGTCTTCTTCATTTGTCTTTTGTCTATTACCCGGACTAGAATGGGAGCTCCAAAAAGGAAGGATCCTTATCTGCCTTCTCTGATATCATTGCCTGGTACACAGTAGATGCTCCTTAAATATCTGGAATTGCAGTGTATAACTTGGAGTTCAAATACAGGGTTTTTAAAGTAGTGGGACATGAAGTTCTAGAATAAGCCTAATGCTAGAAAGGTTACTGTAAGATTTAAACAATCTTGCATTCTGAATTTCGATGTTACCTCTTCCCCAGCAGCCCCTGGATCCAATTTGTTGTCATCAGGAAGAAGGCAGAAAGAATAACTAATGTTGCTGGAAACTGGAACTGGTTTAAAGGCCATCAGAGGATTTAGTTTCCACAACAGGATATAAGAAACCGTGTTTTTCCTTGGCAGAATGCAGACAAATGGATGGACTGTGTTACCCTCATCTTGACCACTTAGTGGATGTGTCAAGGGAACAATCGGGAGGATTATAATGAAAATTTTGTGCCTTGGAATGCCATGATCATTTAGGGAAAAAGAGCATCCTTCCTAGGACAGGCATCTCAGTGGATATATGCTGTTCTGTCTGTAGTTTCTTTGGGTAACTGGAGGCAGGAATAAAGTAAACTCAATTATATATATTTATAATTGCTTATTATAATAAATACCATGAAGGAAAAATAAGGCAAAGATAGGGTTTTGATAAGAGAGATAATCATTGCAGGGAACCTACTATAATTTGGATAATCAAAATAAGTGACGGAATACCTTAGAGAAGATGAATATAGTTTCATTATTTTGGCATGAAAAATAATAGACTCTGATAGCCCTTACCCCAGATTCCTGGCCCCTCCACTGCTAGCACAGGACAGAGGACAGCACAGACTCTTGAAGGACCCAGTCGATTGATCTCTTTTTTCAGACTCTCCTTGCTCCAGCACCCCTCCCTTTCCCTGTCTCCATCCCTAGCTCATAGGAATGAGCATCTTGTGGTCCATAGCCTCACAGGGGTCTTGGACCTGCTGGATATCCTGCTTCTGGGGCACTTTAATGAAAAACAAAATCTTCTTGTGGGGAGGGGGAGTGAGGACAGTGATGGCTTCTGTGTACTGCGCTTATCAGAGCACAGGCTCACCTGCAGTGCTCCAGAAACCTCCAGCACAGAACCTTAGTGCTGTTTGGAATTGCACAGAAAAGCGGGTGTTTTGGCAACTGCTACCCGTTCTCCCACCCATTCACCAACCTAGCAGGGCTGTCTCACACTTCACATGTGAAAGAGCAGTACCTTGAACATACGTTCTGGTTATGTTGACCAAAAGGACATGATATCTACACTTGTTTATTTCTTTAAATCTACTTCTGTTTAGAAAGTGCAGGTTTATTTGAGGGCTGACTGTGTGCCAGCGTCTGGAAGAAGCACCTCACAGAAATCTCTATATAAGGTTTCTGCCACAGCGTGTGCCTCTCCATGTGTTATTATATTTGGCCACTTTTGCTATATCACATGATATGGACCTCTGTTAATTATGTTACATTTTACCACTTTTTCAACAAACAGCAAAACTAACTTAGTATATCAGTTTGTATCTATAGTCATTTTAATAACAGCATACTTCTCTTTCTTTTTTTTTTTTTAACAGCATACTTTTCTATGTATCATGTGTATCCTGATTTATTTCACCAAATCCCTATAACTGGACACCTGCTGGTCCTTCCCCCTCAGATGAAAGAATAAGGTTGCTGAAGTGCTATCTTTCATGTTTCCAAAGTATAGGTCTGGGTGTGTTTGTACACAGGTCTTTTTAAACTCATCTAGTTGTTTCTTTCGGATAATCCCTAGAATGGTATCTGCTCCTTACTAAAAAGGATATTTCAGGAAAATTCCATGGCCACAGACATTCAGACCTGCAAAGAATATAGTTGCTGTGATTAAGCTTTTAGCCTGACTCTCTGTTTCCTAGATTAGTAACTGCTGGTTGGCTGGCTGACTGCCTGCATCTTGCAAGGAGCAATGCAGTTGAGTAGAGAGAGATGGAAGCTTGGTGTTATACTATGACATGGTACCTTTAATAAGAGAAACATGCTAAATATCTAGGACAGAGGGAAGCTGCACCTACCTAACCCCGCCTAAGCGTCACGTGCTTCCACAGTGTTAGTCAGATGAAGAGCAGGGAGGGTGAGCAGTTTGGGCTCATAAAGTGAGACGTACCAGGCAGGGCAGCCAGAGCCAGAAAAGCAGCCAACTGCCATGGCAGAGATGGCTGGATATGAGTTATTGAGGATCTTAGGAGCAGCCTCTGGATTTGATACCAGATATGATGAGGCAAACCTTGGAAGGGCTCTTTTGTTGTTGCAAGTCATGTCTGACCACTTGTGACGCCATGAACTATAGCAGGCCAGGCTTCTCTGTCCTTCACTATCTCCTGGAGCTTGGGCTCTCAAGGTGGCTAATTTGCAATTTAGGAGTTTTCCTCTGGCTTGGAGATGGAGAATAGTTGCACAACAGACATGTTTAGAGCCAGAGAGATGTGTCGGAAGGAGGATGCAGTTTTAAAAGTAAGAAGCATCTGTTTTTCCAGGTCATGGGGTTTTAGACACTGTAATTGACCGATGAAAGAATGGTCAAACAGACTGGAGATTATTTACATGAGAGGCCTCCACCTAAAGCTAAGCTAATGGGAATATTTGACCCCTGGAATTCTACCCCAAAATGTGCATATATGCCAGTCATTATTAAAAATATTTCCAGTGAGTGGTAAGTTCTTGGATGTTGGGCATAAACAACCTGTAGAACCTGTTTTTTATGGCTAGAGTTAGCAGATTTTCAAAAGGACCCCCATATATGAGTGATCTTAATGGAATGATGACCATCTTCTAAAGCTGGATTATGGGAATGACTTGATACGACTTGATAAACTTACTAAAAATCATTGATTTATATATTTTAAATGTGTGAATTTTGTGATATACTCCAGATACTTAAAAAGTGGAAAGTTCCCCATAGCCCAAAGTAAATGAAAAGCCACTAAATTATAGATGTTGAATTAAGATGTAGTGATTAACTTTATTGTTTCAGTTCTGCTAGGTTATGGTGCCTAGTTGTTTGGTCAAAGACTAGTTAGTCTAGATGGTGCCCCGAAGATATTTTTTAGATGTGATTGAGGTTTATAATCACTTGACTTTAAGTAAAGCAGATTACTCTGTATATTGTGTGTGTATGTATGTGTTAGTCACTCAGTCATGTCTTACTCTTTGCAACCCCATGGACTATAGCCTGCTTGGCTTATCTATCCAGGGTATTCTCCAGGCAATAACACTGGAGTGGGTTACCAGCCCCTTCTCCAGGGGATCTTCCTGACACAGGGATTGAACCTGGATCTCCTGCATTGCAGGCGGATTCTTTACCATCTGAGCCAGTGGCCTGTATCGTGTGCCTGGGCCTTATCCAATTATTTGAAGGGCTTAAGAGAAAGAATTGAGTGCCCATGAGAAAGAAAGCTTTCTGCCTCCAGGGTGCCACATAGGAACCCCACCCAGGCCCTCAGGCTGCTGGCTTGCCCTCCAGATCTCAGACTCAAGGCAGCAGTGACTCCTAACCGGATTGTCAGCTTGCCCTAAGTGTTTTAGACTTGCCAACCTACACAATTGTTTGAGCCAATTCCTTAAAATGCATCTCTTCCTATAGACAGACACAGGCTTATAAGATGCTTTACTGATGCTGCTTCTCTGGAGACCCCTGAATGATGCATAAGGTAAATTGAAGTATTTCAGTTGCTTTCATTTTTTAAGTCAGTGTCACTATAGAAATCACATTCTGTCCTGTCACTCACAGTTGTGCCACTCTTATTTGTATGTTGGGCTGCCCTGTTGGATCTGGTTGGTATGGCATGGGTTATGGTGGAAGGGAATTAGGCAGAAACCCTGAGGGTTCTGGATCTGCTCCATGCACACTTAGGGTGTCAGCTCCAGGACACTGTGGGTGGGTAGGTAGGCCGGGTAGTCTGACTTTGGATGGTGGTCTGAGAAAGGGAGGTGGGAGGCAGGCCAGCCCACTGGCCACTTCTTGTGCAGTGAAGGACCCAACTGAATGATGGGAAATGACTGTCCCTGTGTGACTGAAGCTCTCTGAAACCCAACCACGCTTCGTTGGTCTTCAGTCTGAGTGTGTTTTGAAAGAAGACACACCAGTGATGGTCAGCTGCAGCTCTGACTTTTATTAAGGGTTGGCCGGAATCCATATGAAACTGACAGCCAGTCCCCAGATGAGCTCTGGTTCTCTTCATGTAGTGTCACAACGCACCTTGTCATCTTGCATCTTTGCATTGAGGAAGCTCGTGGCTCTTTCTCCTGTTTCACTTTTTGCCATGGCTTCTGAGAATGGGGAGAAAAGTCATCTAGGGAAACATTTCTGGGGAAAACCCTTAGAAGAGTGGAGACTTCTTGCATAGAACACACTGGAACTTAAGTTCACATTGGAATTATCCAGTCTATTGAACACATGCTTTGTGCCAGGAATTATGTCAGGCTTTGGGACTACTATTAGTTCTTGCAGTCTTGCTGCCTGAAGGAAGAAACAAAGAAAGAAAACCTACCCTAATTTGAAAATTGGTACAAAGTTCTATTCTGAAACAGAGAAAGAAAGAAAACAGCTGTTAGCTATGTCCATGGCTAACCTATGAAAGATTGCTGAAATGTGGTACCTGAGAAAGTCTTGCCTGGAGACTCAGTCATGGTTCACATGTTGGTATTTAGTTCTGCCTAGGTTCTAGAATATTTGTAGGAGATCACAATACGATTTATTAGAAAGTTGATGTTGAACTGTAGGTGTATTACCTAATCCAAAGTCTTCCTGCATGCTGCACCACAGGACAATAAATTGAATTGTTGGGAGCAGGGAATAGTGACTTCATTAGAAAAGCTAGCAGACCAAGGAAATGGTGGACTGGTATCCCAAAGCACCATCTTAACCAAGTTTGAATTCAGGCTTCTTTTATACAAAAAAGGGAAGGGATATGGTTGGTTGTTACAAACTTCTTGGTGCCAAAATCCTTTGTTCCTTGTAGCTGTCCAAGTAGGTCTGGTCATCATATTCCTGTAAACCTCCAATGAGACAAATGTTATACTCGGTTCTGTAACTTTTTATCTCTGTATGAATGGATGTATTATATTTCAAATATTGGAGCCTTAAGAATGGGCTACCCCATATATTTCAGGCTATAGGCAACATTCTACAAAAACATGACTAAATATTTGCAATGGAGCACAAAAGTTAAAGCTAAGAGAATAGATTCAATACAGAGTCACGTTTGTCCTTGTTAGTTTTCACTGTGTATTGGCTCTTTTTTCCAGGTCCTTATTCTTTTTAAGGGAACAGTCCTTGTTCCTTCATGCATAAAATCCTTCCGCTCAGAGTACTGTGGTGAGGGGCAGATGAAATACTACCATAAAAAGAGTGTGTATGGAGATGCTCTGTGCTGAGCACTAAGAGCTATGTTGTAACAGTCTAAGAAGTGCTCCCTGATTTTTGTGAAATTACAATATAAGGAGAGAAGTGGATCTGAAATGTAGTGTGTACAATTCTCTCTGAATGTGTATGTGTGAGGGTGTGTGTGTGAGCCTGCAGAGACCCATGTGTTTAGGAGAGGTGTTGTCATCAAAGAAATATCTTTTGACAACTGAAGATGGTTTCAAAAAACCATCCATTCTTTCCTTGCTTTTCTCAAGCATCGTGGAAAGATACTTGAAAACAGTCCTTAAAAAAAAAACTAGTTTCCTCACTCATCTGCTTCCCTCATGCAGTTAGTTGCCCTTTATCTTTCTCTTCTAAACTTCCCTAGAAATTCCTCAGAAAACAGTCTTTTCCCTGGCCCCCTTCTCCACACATCTCTTCAGTTTCTCCTTCCCTACCCGCACCACCCCCCGCCCCGCCACTTTCTCTCAGTTCAGCTCCATAAAGGCTTAAATTAGTCTCCTGGATAAATAATGCAAACAGTCCCGTGTTTTCAGACCAGAGACCTCAAATGGGGGACAGGGAGGGTTTAAGGTAGACATAGGAAGTCAGATTGACAAAGCCAGAACCTGTGCACATAGACGGATAAAGGCTGGAGACATGTGCATCAATGTGGATCACGTGGTCCCCCCTGTACCTGCCGCTGCTACGTGTCCCTACTGTGGGAATCCATGATTAGGGCCACAGATGCTGCCTGGGAAGGCTGTGGGAAACCTCAAGAGGAAGTCTCTGCGCTGGGTCTTAGAGTGTTGCTGAACAGAAGTTCATGTGCTTGACACACAGTGAGGCCAGACAAACCCAAATGTCAGAGTTTGGAACAGAAAAAGGTTTATTGCAGGGCCTTGCAAGGAGACAGGTGGCTGGTACCCCCCAAACCCCGAACCCCCTGAAGGGTTTCAGCAAAGCATTTTTAAAGGCAAGGTTAGTTGCAAACTTCTTGGTATAGCAATCCCTTGTTTTTATAGTTGTACAGGTAGGTCTGGTCACCATATTCCTGTAAACCTCCGGTAAGACAAATGTTATTCTCAGTTCTGTCACTTTTCTACATGAATGGAGAAGCGTTATACTCTTAACTTTAAAGTGAGAGCCTTGAGAATGGGCTACCCTGTATTTCAGGCTATTGGTAACGTTCTTAACTTGAAGCAAAAGCAATAGCGTACAAAGGTTAACATTCAAGAAATAGATGTAATACGGAGTCAGATTTGTTTTTCTCTATTAGAAGAGGACAGGCCCAAGTGTGTTAGTGTGGCAGCCTGAAGCCGTGTGCCGTGATCTAGGGAAGGGAAAGATGGTCTTTGTGCCTGACGTGTCAGAGACGTGGGAAGCAGAAGGTAGAAAATGAGACTGAACTGGTTGTTTGGGGGCCGTGTGTACTATGTGCTAGCTCTACACAGAAAATCTTCATTCCCTTGTTGCAGATGGCTCTTGACACCTGCAGGTTGATTTGTAAATGATCCCTCCCATGACTGCAAGGGAAGGTGGCTAAGATTGTTGTGACTGATCCTGGGCAACCATCCCTGTCCCCTGAAAAACTGTGGACCCATGCTGGCAGCATCTTAGTTCACAAAGGGAAGTGTTCAGTGTTTATTTACCTGCTTTCTCGAAATCACATCACTCTGGGTTGCAGTGAACAGAAACCTAACTTAAAGTGAGTGATACAAAAAAGCCTTACATTGTGTTATACACAGTACCCTTAGGGAAAGGAAGCTCTCTTTTTCCACTCCTTCCCACAAAAATCACGTGATTGTCTTTCCTTGTACTTAGGTGGGAGCATATGCCCACCTGTGAACTCTGGTCAAGATGATGGGCTATGCTGATTGGCCAGTCCCAGCTTCTTTGTAATGGGAGGGAAGCTGCCCAACCTATTCAAGCCTTATAAACTGAGAGTAGGGGAAGAAGGGGGTTCCCCAGAAGAAAACCTAGATGGTGGTACCAGAAGGATCTGGAGGAGACTAAAACCCAAATGCCCACCACAAATAGCTTCCTGTCCATCTCATATTCTCACACTGATGAGCAGTGAGAAAAGTGACCTCCACCAGAGATAATGGGTATAGCTATTGTTAGGGCTTTTTATGGAGGAAGGAGTAGAGTGGCTTCAGGGAATATATGTGCAGCAGGAAAAAAAAAAAGAGATTTGAAATGAAGCCCAGCTTCTTATTGGTTTTTTAGTATCTTGTTTGCTGAGGAGAATTAAGCAAGAAGAGAACTGATTGCATCTAATTGCCTGTAAAAAGTGTTCAAAAGGCATTTTATCACACAATTTAGATGAGTAAACAGCTAGGAGGTGAATGCCACCCTCTGAAGTAATAAACAGAAGGAAAAAGTCTTTCTTCGTATTGTATCTGTTTGTGCTTTCCCCAGTGCAGCCTGTATTCATTGCTGAAACTGAGGAGGAGTTACATTAACTCAGGACAGATGGTGCTTAATACTGACCACACATGAAGACTGGTGGCCCCAGGCTCCAAGTTCAGGCAGAAGGCAAGACAGATTTACTTCCATATGGGATAAGTACCATTAAATGCTAGGATGCTGTGGTTGTAGTTTGGGAGTGGAAATGGCAGAATTATCTTGCTTAGGTAGATACTGTTGTTATTCTTGGTAATTTTAATAACCACTTTATAACAGGGTTTTACTATTTTACTGCAAGCTTTCAGGCACAGCTGTTCACTTTATCCTCCCCCAAATTATGTGCAATTAAAAAGTTTGTCTCCATTTTTACAGATCATTGATTCAAGATCATAAACTTATACTGTACTGGGCTCAATGCTTGGGCATTTGTGTCCATACCTTTGATTCAAAACCCAGGGATATTTTGACTACTCCATAATTACTTGCCCATAAGTCACTCTCTGTTGTTAAAGGCTTACATTTCTCTTTTTGGGGGTAGTGGAGGGAGTAGAAGGAAAGATAGCGTTATTGAGGAAGCTGCCCATCCTGGGGAGAAGGTGGACTCATGTCCCAAAGAACCAACTCCTACCTCCTCAGACTTTGCTCCTCTGAGCAAAGTAATATAGGGGAAAGAGGAAGGGGATACCTTCTGGGTAGAGTGTAGCGTTCAGTTTTCAGAGATAGTTATCTTGGCCATTGGGGCCAAACTTCAATCACATCTCGCTTGCAGTTGGAATATTATCAGGCCGTGTCTCTGGTTAGTTATTTCTGCTGATCTTGGAGGGTATTTCGGGGAGGCAGAAGGTGGCAGTGGCTCTGGAGTCACAAAAGCTGGTGGTAGAAACATCAAGGAATGAGTTCCACCCGCTGGAACTCCCATTGTAGGCAGACACCCTGCCTGCGTCCTTATATTTCTCTATATGCCCACCAGGGAGGGATTAGAATTAAACTGCCTAGGTTCAAGACTAAGTTCACCTCCTCTACCCAGAGGGTCTTAGTAATCTTCCTAAGTCTTCATGACTCCATTCTTTAATCCCCAAAGTACACACATGACGGTTGAATGGGGGAGGGAAGAATGTATCAACACTCATATTAATGTTTATTTTTAAATAATTTAACTTCACTAATACTTGAAAACTTTTTTTTGAAATTATCTAAAATTATAAGAAGTTACAGAATTAGTACAGAGAGTCCCCAGGTACCCTTCTGCCAGTTTTCCCTAAGGCTGATATCTTAAAAAAATTATTGTACAATCATCATAACCAGGAAATTAACATTGACACAATGTCATTAACTCAGCCACAGACCTTATTCATAATTCACAACTTTCCCATTAATGTCTTCATTTCCTGGTCCTGGATCTTTTCCAGGATCTCACATTGCATTTGGTTTTCATGTCTTCTTTTTGTTATAACTCTAATCTGTGATGGTTCCTCTGTCTTTTTATTTCATGACTTTGGCATAGTTGAACAGAACTGATCATTTATTTGAGTGTCCCTCAATTTAGATTTGTCTGATATTCTTGCATGATTTGACTGGGGTATGCTTTTTTGACTGAAAGACCACTGAAGTCATGCTATGTTCTTTTCAGTACATCTTGTCAGGAAGTATCATACGTGATATCAGCATGTCTTGGTACCAATGATGCTAGTTTTGACCACTTTTTTTTAAGGTACTGTCTGCCAGGTTTCTCTGCTGTAAAGTTACTATTTTTCCCTTTGTAAGTAATGGTTGTCTTATGGAGAGACACTTTGAGATGATGCACATATTCGGTTTGTCATTGTACTTTTGCTTACCAATTTTAGCTTCCATTGATGATGTTTGCCTGCAATAGTTAATACCAAAGCATTTGCCTGCTGTGCTTGATTAAAATTTATTAAGTAAGTTCTCTTCAGTGCTGTTATTCGGATGTCATGTTTTATGGTGACATGCCATAGTAGTATTTATTTTCTCATTTTCTTTTCCTGTGTTTATTCTCATGAGTATTTTTACCCTCTTAGAGTAATAGTTCATGGGAAATTTGATAAATATCTCATTTTATAAAAATAACACCAGAAGAACTTTTTGGAAGCATTATCACTGACTTATAGAATTGGCAGATGGCTAGAGAATTTAGCTTGAAAGTCCGAAGTCATGCAGGACCCATGGAAAGACAATATTCTACTTTTGATTACCCGCTGGAGGCAAAGTCAACCTGACCATTTCACCTGATGTTATATCATCAAGATTTCTATATGCTTCCAGTATTACCAGTTACTATTTTACATACCTGCATAATAACCCAGATATTATGGGGGATATTGGATGTTTAGGTTGTTCCAAATTTAATAGTAGATACATTAAAAAAAAATACCTTCATGCTCAAGTGTTTCTGAAACTTGGGTGCATGCTGGAATCACCCAGAGAGTTTGAAGAAATACTGATGTCTGGGTTCCATCTCCCTTTAGAGTCTGCTATAACAGATGAGACTGTTTCTTGGACATGGGGATCTTTCAGAGGTCTCCACAGATCCTAATATGTAGCCGAGGTTGAGAACCGCTAGTCTAGAAGCTTCTGTGGCTCATGTGGCATACGTTTTCTTGTACATAAAGAACCCATGAGTTCACTACTTCTTGTTGACCGCAGAGACTTGTTTTCTCTCCACTTGACCTAAAGGACACAAATACTCACACTCAGATGCATTCACATGTAGGCAACGTAATACTGCTTTATAGTATTACTACCTCCTGTTCATATAAACAAAATAAGTTTTATGACTTCACTGTGCTTTTTTTTTTCATCTATAAAATGGTGATATATTAGTGTCTCTCTCCTTGCATCTTGTGGATGATTCAAGAGTCAAAATTCATATTCCTTATGCAAAACTCTTTAGTGCAGCCATTTTAGAGCACAGTTTGGCAGTAACTAGTAGACAGAATGTGTATCCCCTGCCCTCTGAAAAGAACTTCCGGTCTTATGAGTGTCTTCACAATATTGGGTTGAGAAACCACCATGATAATGTTTGTCTAGGGCTGAGTTTAAGGTTATGGCGCCATCGTGATGATGGCTGGATTTGATACAATGCATGGAGGGGTGTTAACCTCCTCTTCTCATTGGGAGCTGGCCACTGTTACTGTCGCCGTCTCAGCATCTGATAGGTTTCCATACCAGTTCTTTTGTTTGTTTGTTTTTCTTATTTCATTTAAAATGTGATTTTGACTTTAACAACTGATACCATAGTTTTAAGTGACCTGTGTGACATCCTCAGCATTTGCTCACAAATGCCAGATTCTCAAATGAAAGTTGAAATAAAGTTAAGTAGTAGAGTGGATGATAGTAAATTCAGGACTAGAATCAGCCTATATATAGTTCTTTTTAAATTCTGAAACTTTTCATTAATTAAAAATAATAGCTACTGGTATTGAGCACTTACTCTTGACCAGGTATCATGATGAACGTTTTACAAGTTTTATTTAATCTTCACATTGTACCTCCAAGGGGTAGCTTGAGTTTGAATGTTTATTCCTTTATTGATACAAAGTTGATATGTAATATTGTGTTAGTTTCTGGTACACAGTAGAGTGATTTGGTCATTGCTCCTACATTGCTACATGTACACAAATATGTATACATGTATATACATTCTTTATTTTCCAATTCTTATCCATTATAGATATTGAATATAGTTTCCTGTGCCATACAGTAAATCCTTGTTTAATTTATTTTATATGAAGTATCGTGCATCTATTCAAAACATACGCCTAATTTATCTTTTCTGTCCCCTTCCCCTTTGGTAACAGTATGCTTGTTTTCTATGTCTGTGATTCTCTTTCTCTTTAGTAAATAAGTTCATTTGTACTTTTGTTTAGATTCCACATGTAAGTGATATCATACAATGTTTATCTCTCCCTGACTTACTTCACTTAATATAGTAATCTCTAGGTCTATCTAGGCTGCTGCAAATGTTATTATTTCCTTCTTCTCATGGCTGAGTAGTATTCCATTGTGTATGTATACCACATCACCTTTATCCATCCTTCTGCTGATGGGCAGTTAGTATTTATTTTTAAGTTGAGGAAATGTAATAATAATCCTTTTTATATCCTGGATGCTATTCAAATAGTCTTGTTTGACTGCATTTACTAATAACTTATTTGCTCCAGGAGAGGATAAGTAACTTGCTCATTGTCATACAACTTATCAGCATAGAGCTGGGAATTAAACCCCTTCCAGTCTGCCTGACTGCCAGTGGCAGTTAACTTGATTGCTGGATTTGATTGCTTTCCGTAAAGGCTGATGCTTGGTCAGCTCCCTAAGTATCCAGGTGCAGAGGATACAAGGGAGATTTTTTTTTTTTTTTCATTTCAGTCTCAGCCAAACGTCTACCATACTGGCAGGTGACACTTAGGAACAGAGGGACTGTAGCAGATTGGTGATTGCTGGCCCCTGATCCTGTACTTACCTGTCTCTTTATGATGCAGTGCCTGTAAGGTAGGGTACGCCTGATCAGTGTTTTGTGGCATTAGCTTTATGAATTAAAAATATCAAATAGAATAAATAGGCTTTTGTTAAAAATGTTCACACCAAAGGGAAGAAAAGTGCCTGTTGATTTTCATGCCAGAGAAGAGTGGACCCTTTGAGGCAAATCAGCTTAGATTCAGTTGTCCTAAAGCTTGTGCAGTTCATCCCAGCCATGCAGGGAAAAACAGTTCCTTCTTCTTTATCATTCACAGTGAAGATGCTTACTTTGAGGGATGTTGGTGTTGCTAGATGGATTTTATAAATGCTAGCCCAGGTCTCTAATTGAATCTTGAGTGTTGAACTTTGGGTTCTTTATTCTGTTGGCTTGGAAACCCCCACATTTCTGTGACTTTTCAGAGTCCAAGTACTCATTCTGTGCCTAGCTAACTTCCCTGAAACAGAAATGTTTCCAAAGGATTAGTGCCCAGCTCTGTCGCAAGGTGGTCCTCTGCTCCTCACGCCAACAGCCTCCTCCATGCCCAGTTGTCATGTTTCATGAGAAGCTTCCTGCTCAGTGGGCATTTCAGCATGTGTGTGCCAGCGTCTTGCAGCAGCAGTTTCCATGCCTCTTGAGAAGCAGATTAGGGGAAGTGATGGATGCTGAAATTGGTTTTGACAGATCTCTAATCTTCTTTCTAACTGAAAGCTGTTATTGGAGGGGGTTCTTAGGGGTGCTTCTTGCACAAATTCCATTTCCATATCTCTCGGAGCTCTTGTAGCTTCCTCATCCCACCAGCATCTGTGGACTCTGGGTGCTGAGGAGTGAGGGGAAGGACAGCAGAGGGCGAGCGGTCCAGCAGTAATTGTGTTCTCACTGTGGAGGAAGAGACAGGTCTTTCTTCTCTAGGTGGGAATGGATTCTTTGGCATTAATGTTCACTTATTAGTCTTAGGTCAGCAGTAAGAAGATGAGGTAAAGGAGGGGGAAGGATTAAAGGGCGGGGACAGACCCTGTTCTCTTTCATACAGATGATGGCTGTTTGCTTTCAAAGTGCCTTCCAGATGGGCGAAAGGATATGAACAGAAAGTGTAGAGAAGCTGAATACATGTGGCAGATGGGGATTTTAGAAGTTCAGCTCAGCAGCAATAAGCGGTAGAAAGTAAAACAAAAATGAGACAGCATTTTACCTATTAAATAACCAAGCTCTGTTTTTTTAGAAATGCCAGTGATAATACTTAATTTTGAAGGATGCTGGGTGATAGGCATATACTGCTATTGGGAATACACATTGGTTCAAAATCTCTGGCAAAATATTATAAGCCTGAAAAATATTCATGCAGTGTAACTCAGTGATGAAATTTCCAGAAATTTTTACTAAGCAAATAATAATTTTTTTTAAAAGGAAGTGTATCACTTGGGTATTCATAAAAATGGTTTGGTTTTTTTTTTTTTTCGTAATTGCAAATCAGAAATAAATATCTAGCAGTAAGGTTATAGAGCATTCTAGCAACAGCTGGAATATTAATGTGTTGAAACAATGTATCCATTAAAATTTAACTAAAAATTTTTTTATATGAAAGGCACATATGATATATTGATAAGTAAAAGTTGTCTATTTAGTGTGCTTTTCTTTTTTTCAAATATACATACATGTAAGAAAAAAGACAAAGGATTTATATCAAAATGTTAATGATTATCATGTCTGGGTGGTATAATTTTCTTTACCTTATTAAAAAAATTCTGTGTATACTTCACTTATTTAATTCTGCTCTTTTCAGCATTCATTTAGCCAGTGAATATTAAGTGCCAATTATATACCAGCACTGACTTTTTATAGCAGTATTTGTCTTAGGAGCGTTTTTATTTTTACACGTACATCAGTTGATGACAGTATTGAGAGCTGCTTTCTCAGGGCTGTCAGTGGAGTGTGAGTTCCTACAGATGAGGACTAATGAGCCCTCCTGTGCTTCCCACTGTATGAGCCTGCTGGTCAGGAGGAGAAACATGAAGTCCTCCTCTTCCTTCTGTCATTATTTCATGGTCTCATGAGCACTGTGGATTCATGATACTTGGAAAAGGATGATAGGAAACAGTGCCAGAGGTGCCATGAACTTACCAAGGGAAATCCACAAACAATGGATAGTAAAAATGCAGGAGCTACAAAGAATGACTTTTCTATTTTGGGAGCAGGATATTTATTTTTAAAATAAGGAAGAAAATATGGGAAAGAGGGAGGGAGGGTGGAGGGAGAGATGGAAGGAGTTCCCCAAAATGCCATCACAATAAGTAATGACATTTAAATATTTGTTTAAATGTTTGTAAAATGTTTTAATTTGTAAAACATTTGTTATGTTTCTTTGGACATGCCAATGCTCTTTCATTGTGTAAGTTAGGGCTTTCCTGTTTTAAAACAAAATTACTCCAAATGCATATGAATTATATTATCATTGATTTTGTTTATGAAATGATGATACTCCAAGTCTTAACTGTTTGAGTCAAATATCTTCACCTCTAGCAAGGAGCCTGTCTCTCCAGCACAGTCCTCAGTGTTTGGTAGGCGCGGCTTAGATAACCTTTGTCATAATGTCTGACATATTGGGGTCGTGGTCCCATCATTTTGGTCAACTGAGTAGTTACCTATATGGATGAATAGCTTTTGGTAGTTGACTTTCCAGTTATTACATCTGTCTGGTGTTTGCAGAAAGCAGGCACATCGCTGGAGGTCTGAGTATAAATTCTGAAGTTAGACCCTCGGGGACCACGTGCCAGCTCTGTATATTAGCCACGTGACCTCAGCCAGCTCAACTCTCTGGATCTCAGTTTCTACATCAGTAATATGGGCAAAGTAGTTTCTGTCCCAAGGGATTGTTATGAAGCTAGAGTTAAGTTTTTGTTGTGGACTTTATTATTTTCACAAGTATTGACTCTCCTGAACCCCCAGAAGAATTTATCTAGTCTGTTGATTTCAAGCATGACCATGTAGTGTGTTTTGGCCAGTGAATTTTGAGTGAAAGGACACATGTTACTTCCCGGCCTGGTTTGCCATGTTCTTCCCCTTTACCTTAAGATGGGCAATGTTCTTGGTAGAAGCTGCCCCATCAGCCCAGATTCAGGAGTGGGAAACTATGGGGCAGAGCTACAGCCAGTGACCGTGCTGCATGAGCGGGTACTCACTGTATGTGGTCATAAGCCTGGAGCTTCTCAGATCACTAGTTACTGTGTGGCATGACTTGTCCTAAATTTTCAGCTCTCAAGTTGGTGCCTATCACGTGTTTGATGTTCAACCAGCATTAGTTTGTGTAATTGTGTGTCTCCACATGTCATATTTTTTTCATTTGTTGGTCCCAATATTTGGCTACTTTAAAAAAATCTCTTCGATCTTTTGCTGTCCATTAAGACATGAAAATGTCACTGGCTTTGGCAGGTTTGTTCTAGTAGTTCAAGAGTAGAACAGCAAAGGGGTTATGAAGGAAGATGTATTTAGGAGAAAAGCAGATATACCAATATTTTTGATCAGGGGTCAAGACCAGTGACTTAAGGACCAAATCTGGTCCAGTGCCTAGTTTTGTAACAACTATTAGCTAAGAATGGTTTTTATATTTGTTAAAAGCTAGAGAAAACAAAAACAAAGAAAATGTTTTCTGACAGTTGAAAAGTATGTGAAATTGTAATTTCAGTACCCATAAACTTTTGTACCGACAAAGCCACACCCTTTCATGTAAGTATTATCTGTGGCTGCTTGCCCAGGTTGCCTTACAAATTGGTCTTGGTGTCCTAATCTGTGCATATCATAGGATTATTTTAAATACCTAAAGAACCTATGTGTATAGCAACATACTGAAAAGAACAAAAGTCAGTGATATACTCTCAATTGAGGAAAACCTGTATTACAGAAGATGTCATATAAACCTCTTTTTTTGTTTTAATGTGTTCCTGAAAAAGTTATTAGAAGTAAATATAGACTAAAATCTTAAGAGGAGTGGTCCAGGCAATAGGCTTTTGCCTGATTTTTGTGTTGCACGAATCTGTGCCTTTTGGTATTTTCTTTCTGTTTAAGGCATTGAGTATGTAATTTGAGAAGTTATTTCAAAATAATAAAATAAGAGCATACTATAAGTTAAAGGGAGCAATAACTCATTTCACAATGTTTGGGGCCTCTCAAGCCCTCATCCTGGGTTGTGCTGAAAAGACAGAAAAGGTTCTGTGCCAGAGAGTGTCTCCTTCCAACCCCATCAAGCCCCTCCATTGTTTTATGGGCCATCTGGAAACAGAAACATCCTGTTCTTTCCATACTTCTCAGTCTTGGCATCTGAACCTGGCATCACCTATGTGCTTTGGAAATTGTACTTTGAATTTGAGAGTTTCCTAGAACCCCATGAAACTCCCAGATGCTCTAGGACCTACGTGCTCAGCTGTGACTGGAAGACACCAGTTCTAACTTGTGCAAGTGCTCCAAGGCCAGTTCTGCTTTTGAAGAGTGTCCTTCTAGGACTCGGGGCCAGGACTGCCGAGTGCTTGTAACCTCAGGCTTGAGTGTCAGATGTTCATCTGTAGACGTGTCACCGGTGCAGCTGAAGAGGGGTGGTTGTGTGGGCTTTTGTGACAGAGCAGACTTCCTCACTGGTGGACATACCTGGACTTGGGAGAAGGGGTGCTGGTCATCTGAGCCATCTTTCTCGGCCGTGGACTCCTCACTCCCCGGCCGGCAGCCTCCTTAGTGTCCCAGGAACCACCCTCTGTATAAGTGGTGTGACTCTGGAGCCTCCTTCGATGAGTGTGCTTACACAATGCCTCCTTTGTTGTCTGGGGCCTGGGCAGACCAAATGTTCTCCAGAAGGCATCTCAGCAGGTGTCCTGGGATGTGTGTGCTTTATTTAGGCTTCCTCTTGCTGTAGCACTTAGTGGACAGCCTAGATCAAAAAGACGGCAGCCCCCCCTCCCAAAAAAGAAAAAGAATGCAGGAACAGAGTATGTTGTTCAAGTCCATTAATCCATTAGAGGGAAACTGATTCACCACTGTGCATCCCTAGGTCATACTGTGCGTTTGTTCCCAGGATAAGATAGGCAGAGGCGATATAACTCAATGGTTAAACAGTTAGATGAGGGTCAAGTGCACCTGCATTCAAGTCCCGGTGCTGACATAAGCTGCCCAACTGCCCTTGGACCTGGCCCTTAACTTTGGTAAATTTTGCTTTCCCCATTGCTAGAAGGAAGATGCAGAAAAAGCACCTACTTCGTGGCATTAAAAACAATAACTGAGGTGTGATGTGAGGCATAGTGTGATGCGTGGTGCACAGTAAGTACTCAGGGAGTTTAGTTGTTTATCTTTTTAGACATTTCTTGACACAATTAGCCCTTGGAGCAGGTGCAGAGGACCTGCTGTATCTGTGATCCATGTGAGGATTTTTTTCGCTAAGCTTAAGAAATGTAGTAGCCAAAGTCGAATTTGAGAACAGTTTGCATCTTCTAACATTTCTGGTTATTCTAAAATCTTTCTCAAGTTCAAAACTTCCTGCCATTCTCGTCTTCCACCAAGAGAATAATACCACAATAATCGTCACAATAATGGCAACAACAAATACTCAAACCCATCATTGTGTAAGTATTTTGCTCCATTCATCCTTATAATAAACCGCATGAAGTTCAAACTACTATCATCCCCATTTTTCAGGTCAGGAAAATGAGGCAAAAAGAGTTTTTTAAGTCAGTCACCCAAGGTTATGCAACTAATAAATGGTGGAGCTGGGATTCAGTTGCAGACCGTCTGGTTATGGACCACTGGCTCTTCATGGCACCTTAGGAAGAATTTTCCACATAGCAATGCTCGTTATTTTCATACTTGAATCTAGCCTGTTCCTTTAAGAAGAACTAGACAGTAAATAGTTGAGCACATTCAAAGCAAGGTTTCATTCTGGCCTTGAAAGGAAATGAATCACACTTACTCTTTGAATGGTTTTGAAAAGAACTTTCACTAGATCTGTGAAATGTCAAACAAACTGAATCA
Source organism: Muntiacus reevesi (assembly GCF_963930625.1). Classification (NCBI taxonomy): domain Eukaryota; kingdom Metazoa; phylum Chordata; class Mammalia; order Artiodactyla; family Cervidae; genus Muntiacus; species Muntiacus reevesi. The sequence goes on from NC_089252.1 coordinate 95,516,882, forward strand.
GATTTTTCCTTTTGTAGGAGGTAAACTCTAGGTAGCTCAGATTGATAATCAAACGAGTTATTAAGTTGAAAACTATAAACATTTTTCTGCACCTAAATCTTTGTGCTTTCATTTGTCAATCTGGCAGGAGTGAAGGATTCTACTGGAGAATTCTGTGAGGCTGAGTTTCTCAACCATAACACTATTGACATTTTGGGTCACAGAATTCTTTATTGTGCACCCTGCCCTGTGCATTGTGGGATGTTTAGCAGCATCTGGCTTCTATATCACCCTCTGAATTTATTTCATTTTTTGACTGTACCACATAGCATATGGGATCTCAGTTCCCCAACCAGGGATCAAACCCACACCCCTTACACTGGAAGCGCAGAGTCTTAACCACTGCAAGTCCCCTAGAAGACCCTCTAGATGCCAGTAGAGCCCCCCTGTTCCCAGTGGCACAACCAAAAATGTCTCTAGACATCCCATTCCTAGTGTCCCTGGGGAGCAGAATTGCCCCCTGGTGGAGAACTGTGGCTCCAAATTCCCACTAGATCTGTCTTGGAATTCGAGTTCTGTCATGTGCTCACTCAGTAGGTTAATGTGTGACCATGTCTTAAAACCCTTCCCATCTCTGATTCTCTCATCTGTGCAGAAGGGCATGTAGATCCCTTCCTATAGGGTGACTGGGAATGTGAAATGAGAAAACCTAATTAAATTATACTGAATGATTAATATGTATGCTTTTTTTTGGACTCTTCTTTTCCTTCCAAGCTCTAAAATTCAACGATTCTAATCATAATTATAGTTCTTAGTTTCCCTCCAGATGCTAACATATGTATGTGATAAATCAATTTATATTTCTCTGGAAGACAACTCTTGGGAATGAAAGTTGAGAACAATTTCTTTTCTTTTTCCTCCCCCCCCCCCGCCTTGTTTTACTGAATTTATATATTCTAACACAGAAAAAAAATTTTTTTTAATTGTTATTCCATATGAAGAATTGTTCAGAGAAGATCAAGGCCATCTCTTTTGAATATCCACTAACAGTTGAAAAGGAGATGAGTTTAATTAACAGCTCTAGGGATTTCTGTTAGCTAAGACAGGGAGCTTTCAAACCAAGATCTCGGAGAGTGAAAGTTCATCACCAGAGCAGGTGATAGAATTGCCTTTCTTGGAGGCTAGCGAAACCTAGAAAGCCACTGACCCGGAACACTCTGAAGCTGCCTTCTAAATGTAGGAAGCAGTCCTCGCCTTGCGGGTTTGCCCTTGACCATGCTGCAGGCTCTGCTTCCCTTCTGAGCGCCTGAGAGAGATTCTGGAACAATTCACCAAGTGCTTCATCTTTCTTCCCCGTGGTTCAGGCCCCTTCTTTCCCAACCCTCTCTCACTGCACAGCTAACAGAAGGACTCAACAGTTGGCTGAACGTTAGCACTTAAGACCTGGATGAAGGCAAAAACAAAAACAGGGAATAATTAGTCCCGGTTTGTCAGCAATTAATTGTACTTTGACTGTGATTTTTTATTATTGGAAGCTTAGGCGAACACAATGCCGTGGTTCTGTTGTTCTTAGGCAGCCAGAGCATGCCTGAGGTACCCCTGCACTAAGTCATCTGTGCAGCTTCTTAAAAAGATGGGTGCTTGGACCCTACCCCTGGGCTGTAAGTCAGGAGGGTTGAGGTGCCAGACGAATGTATTAAATACACATACACACCATGCTCCTCATAATTACTTAATTGTTGAAAGCATGAACTTCGGATCTTGGACATTTCATATCTGTGTTTCTTCTCGTTTGTAAAGTGGGAATAATGATAGCTTCCAACCACACGGACTTGTTGCGAGGATGGCAAAGATGATTCAAACCAAGTGCTTAGCAGAGCCCAGTGCAGATGAAGCCTCAGTTTCCATTAGCTGATGTTGTTGCCACTTGGATCATTGTTATCATCACCTCTCCTGCCCTGGAAATCTTGGGCCACTCTCGATTCCTCTCTTAGTGTATTTCCTTCCTAATTATCTAAAACCACTTGGCAAATCCTGATAAGTCCAGGTCCTCTTGAGGCTGTTTGTAGCCTTCCCCTACCCTTCTTTTTTCTACTTCTCTCCTCTGCTTCATGCCTTGTCTGGACTGCAGGCAGCCTCTTCACTGATCTTCCTGCCTTCCTGTTTGTTCTTTAAGGTGCAGCCAGAGTGATCTTTCAAGTGGGATATCCTTCCCTGGCTTCTCACCCTCCATTTCATTTAGAATAAAACCAAAGTTTGCCCTCGGTTTACACAGCCTGCCCACTCTGATCACCAGGCATCACCTCATGCCACTTTCTTCCTTTTCTGCCTTTTGAGGCACCATGACCTCTGACTACATCCAGCTGGACTTGTGCTGACTTCTTTTCTACCTCAGGACCTTTGCACAGGCTCCTTCTGAATCGCTTGATGGCTCTCCACATAGCTGCCTCCTTTTCACTTACGGTCTCAGCCACTCTGACCACACCCATTCAACATCTGTCTCTTACTCCCCATTATTTCCACCTCAGGCTCCTGTCTGTTCTCTTCCTAGCATGAGGCACTCTGTCATTATTTTGTTTGTTTGTTGTATTTTCTCTAACCCTTTCACTATAATGTGAGAACCATAGGGGAAGCAACTATGTTTTTTTTTAATTCACCAACCTGTCTCTGGAACCTAGTTCAGTGCTTATCCCACAGAGGATGCTCAGAAAATATTAGTGGGATGAAAGAATGAATGAATTCCAAGTGAATGACTTTGCTTGTTTATTCATTCACACATCCACAGACGTGTGTTGAGTAGCTCCTGGAGACAGGACAAGCTGGGTATCTGAAAAGAAGAAGAGAGAGAGGGGCGTAACCTAGGACCCATGGGAATGTTTTGATTTTTCCAGAGCCCTTAGACTGATTTTACTTTTTGGACACAGCAAGTTGTGTAATTATATGATTTTTCCTTTTCCACATCAGCTGCTGCAGATTTAGAGCCAAATTTGTGGCCCATACATCTTCTTGGTATGCAGTTTCGCCTCATTCTTGGATCCACTTCACATCCCCGTCCTCATTTTTCTTTTCCTTTTGTTCCTATTTTTAATTTATGCCGTCTTGTATTTGATGTATCCTCATAAGCTGCCTTAACTTCTCCCTGTAACAAGACAAAGTAGACATCCATCAATCTATACAAATTTGATGAGAAGAGCTTTATGAGAGGGATAAATAAAGTGCTTCTGGCGTTAGAGAGGCAGATATTTCCCAGGGGGCATCTGTAAGCTCCAGGGAGCGGGAGGTGAGCACTTTCTCCAGGAGAGACTGAACATGCCGTAGGCACAGGAAATGTGACTGCAGTTGAGATTAGTAAAGGGAGGTTTTAATTCAGGTAACTGGTTATTTTGCCTGTTCTGACTCCACACTGGAGCTCTGGACCTCATACTGTTTTTTCTCATTATCTTCCTTCTCTTGAAGCACCATATAATTTTCAAAATAATCAGGAGGAGGCTCTGCTCTCTCACTCTGCTGTCTCTCTGAAAGGTTCAGACACGTTTTCTCATAACTATTTTATCGATTCTCAGCCGATGTGTGTGATTTGGGAGCACAGGAACTTGCTGCTTCTCCTTTTTTGTTCGCTATTGTGTTTGTTTACAGCGTGTCCTGCTGCAGATCTGGACAGTGAGGAGAATCAGACGTCTTTGGGGTTCTGGGGGACTTTTATGTACAATGGGGTGAGCTCACCCTTCCTGTGGTTCCACTTACCTGGTCTACTCCATACGTGGAGCCCGAGTCTGTGGTCCAGACCTCTCCCAGGACCCCAACTTGTGTATTCAGATCTCCTCTCTGTGTCTCTTTCTCTTCTTGGATGATTGGTAGATGTCAGAAGCTTGACGTGTCCAAAATTGGATTCCTGGTTTTCCTGTCTGCCCCCCTCACCCCCGCTCCAGCTTCATCTTTTGCTACCTCTGTTGATGACAGTTCCGTTCATCTGACTTTTCAGGCCAAAAGCTTTGAGATCACCTTGGAGTCTTCTCTTACTCTGGCACCTCTCACTCAGTCCAGCAGGAAGTACTGGGGGGACTGCCTTCTCAGTAGGCAGTGTGTGTTAGTCACCCAGATGTGTACAACTATTTTGTGACCCCATGGACTGTAGCCCACCAGACTCCTCTGTCCATAGAATTCTCCAGGCAGGAATACTGGAGTGGGTTGCCATTCTGTTCTCCAGGTGATTTTCCCAACCCAGAGATAGAACCTGGGTCTCCGGAATCTGCAGGCAGATTCTTTACCATCGGAGCCACCAGGAAGCCCCCACAGTAGGCAGACTTTGATCTTTTCCCACCACCACACTGTGATTCCCTGATTGTGGTCACTCTCATCTGTAGCCTGAATCCCAGTGATAGCATCATTTCCATCCCAGCCTCCAGCAGTCTTTGGAAAACCTTCCAGATGGGCTCCCCACACCCATTATTTCATCACGCTCAGTGTAAAACCCAAAGTTCTTCAGTGGACTCATGTCACCACGTGATCAACAGACCCTTGTCCCTACCATTAATTCCTCTCAGTCCTGATGAGTCTCATAAACCCCTACACTCTCTCAGGCTTACTGCTTCAGCCACATTGGGCTGTTTCTGTTCCTTGAAGAAGCCTTGCCTGCTCCTGCCTCAGGACCTTTGCATCACATGTCCCTTTTGCCTGGCATGCGTTTACCTCCCTAAAGTCTTTGGTCTGCCTGGGCAATCTGTTTCAGATGCCTGCATTCCTCTCTGGGATTCCCCATCTCTCTAGCACACTGTTTTTCTTTTATGCAAAACATTTAACTCTTTTTCTTTTTTGAAATTTTATTTATTTATTTATCTTTGCCTGTGCTGAGTGTTCGTTGCCACACAGGCTTTTTTCTAGTTGTGGCAAGTGGGGACTACTCTTTAGTTGAGGTGCATGGGCTTTTCACTGCGATGGCTTCTCTCATTGTGGGACGTGGGCTGTAGGGCACACGGTCTTCCATAGTTGCAGCACCTGTGGTCAGTAGTTGTAGCTCCCAGGCTCTTGAGCACAGCCTCAGTAGTTGTGGCATGTGGGCTTAGTTGTTCTTCAGCATGTGGGGTCTTCCCAGGCCAGGAATCGAACCCATGTCTCTTGCATTGGCAGGCCGAGCTTCACCACTGAGCCACCAGGAAAGCCCCACTTAACCACCTTATAACACAATGGGTTTTTAAAAATTATTTATTTATTTATTTGACTGCACTGGGTCTTAGTTGCAACATGAGGGATCTTCAGTTTTCGTTTAGAAATATTTAGTAGCAGCATGTGAATTCTTAGTGGGATCAAGTTCCCTGATCAGGGATTGTACCTGAGTCTCCTGCACTGGGAATACAGAACTTCAGCCACTGGATCACCAGGGAAGTCCCAGTGCCTTTTTTTTTTCCTTTTTGGTCTGTCTATCCCTGTCCCTTTTCATACCGACAGAGGTTCATCTAGTCAAAGCTGTGGTTTTTCCAGTAGTCATGTATGAATGTGAGAGTTGAACCCTAAAGAAAGCTGAGTGCCAAAGAATTGATGATTTTGAATTGTGGTGTTGAAGAGGACTCTTGGCTCCAATACTTTGGCTACCTGATGCTAAGAACTGACTCATTTGCAAAGACCCTGATGCTGGGAAAGATTGAAGGCAAGAGGAGAAGGGAACGACAGAGGATGAGATGGTTGGATGGCATCACTGACTCAATGGACATGGGTTTGAGTAAGCTCCGGGAGTTGGTGATGGACAGGGAAGCCTAGGGTGCTGCAGTCCATAGGGTCACAAAGAGTCAGACGTGACTAAGTCACTGGACTGAACTGATCCCTCTCCTGCCCTGCACTAAATGTAAGACTATTTGTCTTATTCTCTAATCCCAGGGCCCTAGAACAGTGCCTGACACATTGCTGATTCTTCGTCATCATTGTTGAGTTAGTAAATAAAGCCCTGTCTCTTCTCCAGTCAGTGTGCTCCTCATCCCTACGGCCATTTGATCTGATGCACTGTCCTAGTTTAGGAGCCCATCTATAAAGTCTTAATTACATTGATAAGGCTGGGGCAGATTCTTCCAGAATAAATTATGACATAACGGCACCCTCCACATGAACCTTGCTCAATTCCTCTGTAACCCTCTCTTTTGGAGCCTCCTGGATCCATCTGGAAACCATTCCAGCAAACATCCATCCTGTATAATAGATCACTATTTTCCTTGTGCATATGACTGTGGCTCCCCAGAGCCTACAGTCAGCATCGAGATGGATTTCTTATCTCCATGGCTTCATTAAGAGTGTACATATTTGGTTGCCAGTGCTACAGTTCTCCACAGTGCAGTTTGTTGCAACAAAAGAAAGCGTTTGCCAAATGATTTGTCAGCATATGCTATAAAGCCACACAGGAACTCTTTATGTAACTGGAAAGTACTGATCCCAATTAGTGACAAATTAAAGACCGAGAAGGAAAAAATGGTGTTGCTTACTTCAAAGGAACCTAGAGGGTTGATGTGAAGGTATACGGCTGGGGTGGGAAGGAAGAGTAGTAGAGAGGCTGAGAGCAGGAAAGGAGCAGGCTGATGGGTGATGGAATCTAGTTCAGGGCCACAGGAAACAGAGTTTAGCGTCATGGGGCCCAGTTATCTACTCAACTCCTGTATTCTTCAAGGTGATAACCTTTCCAGGCCAGCTGGTCTCATGCCTCAACTTCTTGGAAAGAGAGACATTCATAGAACCTTTCTGAAACAGCAGGGACTGGAGCTGACTTCCCAAGGACTGGGAGTCATGCCGTGGTGCCAGGCGGAGCCCCCAGGTGGCTTGGTGAGCTGGGATGGTGCAGCTCAGGGAAGGAGCTGAAGTTGGCAGCCCCGTGCAAACTCAGCCGCTTGCAATCCTGGCTGCCTTTGAAAGTGACTCACCTCCACATCAGGGGAGCACATTAGACAAGTCTGGCTTCTTCTCCACGAATAAATATTTGACCTCTTGATGTTCTCCAGGCGTCTTCCTAATTAGGAAACTCAGACAGATCTCTAAGAACAAAACCAAACATGGCTTCCCAGGGCAGGGCAGGCCCGGGCCTCCTTCCCCTGTTTTAAGATCCCGAGCCCGCAGCATCCGGGTCTGTCTCTGAGACTTGCCTCTTGTGATAGAGTATGTAAGTGGCATTTTTGGTTTGTTTCCATTAGAAGAAAAGAACTTCCCTTATCAAAACCAAATGTTTATCTAGTAAGAGACTTGCTTCATCTCACATTCTTTTTGGCAACGTCAGCAAGTAAATGTCAGCACTAGGAGGATAGACAAATATGTGTGCTCAGCTGGTTGAGCAGACGAGGGTCTGAATTGAGCCTGCCCCACAGAGGACACATTGCTCTGGTCTCCTCCATGCCTGGGGGTAGGGAGGACCGTGGAAATGCCGCCTGGTTTATGCTGAAGCTCTTTCTGTGGTAATGTTCCTTAGAATCTGTTTTTTAAACTGAGTGAATTCAAGAATTTACAATTGTTAGATCAGGGCAGGGTTTTAAACTTTTATGATGTAGCCATGAGGCTCTCAGACTAAACGGACACCAAATGTACTCAGGGCGCGGGGCGTGGTTTGGGGGTCCAGACTCCTTTACTTCAAGGCATTGTTCTTGAGCTCAGTTTTCTCTGAATGAAAACTAGTCTTCACTCTACCCGCACCGCCCCCCATCTCCTACCCTCATCAGCAGGAAGATATTGTACATTAAGAAAATATTTCTTGGGAAATGAAGAAAGGGAGTTGGGAGCTGGGCTGCAAACTTCCAAATGGTTCTTGAGTCGAGTGATTTTTGCCTCGCTGTCTGGTTGTTGGAGCGATTTCACCCACAACCCCCCCTTACACACTTATCCTAGAGTTAGTCCAACTCGAGGATACAAAAGACAGTCTGCAGCCACACAGTCAGTGGAGAAGCTCCCCTGCACATTGCTTAATGATCAGTCCAGATGTCTGTCCTGCGTGTCGGATGAGACAGTCCCAGCAGAGGTGGGATGAGAAACAGGCACATCTCCACAGTTCCCAGTGTCGTATCTCTCTTTGGCTAGCATCTGATTACAGCCATGTATATTATTTAAAAGGTCCTTACAAAAAAACCTGACCACAGGGGAAAATCAAGTAACTTTCTCCTCCTGCTCTCTGTGGATGATGTTTTAATCACGGTTCACATAAAGATGTGGTGTTTTCTGGTGGAATTTGTCAAAACTAATAAGGCAGTTTTCTGTCCTGTGGCAATCTCACTTAAGTAGCTCATGTCATTACTTGGGACAGTCCCTGGTGTGTTCTGCGTTTCTAGACTGTGTTGTTCTTACTCGTCTCTCTCCTTTAAGACCTACTTGGGAAGAACCATGTCACTGTGTTCATCACTTTCATGCAAGTCCTGCCAATGTATGTGGACCTGCATGTTCTAGGGGTGAAAATGATGACTGTTTAGGTAGTTAGGTTCATTAATATAGAAGGGGGTTTTTAAGTGCCAATAGCTCAGGGCACGTGGGGCTTGAGAGTCTGAGGTCCAGGCTGGGTGAGAGGTGGGCAGCGCCTCCTTGGAACTGCTATGGTCCTAGAAGCCCAGACTAGTACATTCAGAAGATGCTCAGCCAGGACCGGGGTGACTTGCAGGTTGGAAGATGTGCCCAACCATGAGACCGCAGTCCACAATAGGCTTCAGACTAACACGTTCCCCAAGTGACATTTGACCTACGGTGGCATAGCAAAACTCTAAAGCAGGGGTCAGCAATTTACAACTCAAAGCTGGCTCATTGCATGTTTTTGTAAATAGTTTCATTGAGACATAGTCATGAGGTTTATCATCAGTGGCTGCTTTCCCTCTGCAGTTGCGGAGGTAAGTACCTAGGAGAGAGACCACACGACCTGCAAAGATGAAAATACCAACTCACAGGCTCTTTACAGAAAGAGTTTGCCAGCCTTTGATGGATTTTTAACTTAGAGACCCCAATTTTCCAAGGGTATTCATTCATGGCCTTCCATTGAATGAATCTTCTGAAATTATATACAGAATATTTCATGTATGTGTGTGTGTGCGCCCACATAGGAATTTCTGGAGAAAGAGTGCATAGATTATAATAGTTTTGGCAAGGTGTCTGTCATTCTAAGATAAAGGTCCTTAGTCTGATAGTCATATTTTAACCCATTTATAAGCTTGTCTTCTCTTCCATAACTTCTTTCTCTGTCCTAAGCCCTCTAGGATCCTGCTAAGTAACTGGTGTGAAAGGTAAATTATATGTGGAGTATGAGTGTCTAACAGGAATGTGTTTTCCTCCATGAGAATAGTTTTATTTTAATCAGAGCCTTCCTTCCATACCAGAATCTAATGGTCATGTCATGGGGGCAACATTAGAAACAGAGTGAAAGGTGGGGCGGGGGAGGAGTGGCCAGGAAGGTGTTGGCTGGAGGCAAGTAGAGCTGGACTATAAAGAAAGCTGAGCGCCGAAGAATTGATGCTTTTGACCTGTGGTGTTGGAGAAGACTCTTGAGAGTCCCTTGGACTGCAAGGAGATCCAACCAGTCCATCCTAAAGGAGATCAGTCCTGGGTGTTTGTTGGAAGGACTGATGCTGAAGCTGAAACTCCAATACTTTGGCCACTTGTGTGAAGAACTGTCTCATTGGAAAAGACCCTGATGCTGGGAAAGATTGAAGGCAGGAGGAGAAGGGGATGACAGAAGTTGAGATGGTTGGATGGTATTACTGACTCAGTGGACATGGGTTTGAGTAAACTCCGGGAGTTGGTGATGGACAGGGAGGCCTGGCATGCTGCAGTCCATGGGGTTGCAAAGAGTCAGACACGACTGAGCAACTGAACTGAAGTGAACTGAAGTGGAACTTTTTAATGTCCTTCTTAAAGAGATAGTAGGGCAGCCATCTTTCTGAACAGGAAAGCCAGAAAACCATAATAGAACATGTAAGGCAGTAGGCTAAGTATGTTATATGAAATAGCTTACATCCTACTCACATCTCCCCCAGGAGTTAGCATCTGTAATGTTAAAATGTTGGCCAGTGCAGAGTGCACACAGTATGATTGTTAGTGACTAGTTATCATCCTGTGTCAATGGCATTTCCCGGGCAGCTAATCAACAAAAAGTTACTGTCCTCAGCCTCACCATCCCCATCGGTCATCCGAGGAAACTGAGGCTCTGGCTTGTTGTCTAAGATTTAGAAGTTTCTGGAAATCACGGGCATGGGACCTTGTGCCTGTCAGTCTCAGAGATGGCACTGGAATCCAAGTCTGTTAACGTCTAACGTTTTCACTTTGTTTTTACACCCTCTTCTTCTTGCCAGCTCCATGGACACCAGGATGTGGGTGGTTCCTCTTTCAAAAGCTACCCAGATAGAATCCTGTGGTATTGGTCTCAAGAAACACATCCTCCTCTCCACTGTATTTCCTCCTCATCTCAGTTCTTTGAGAGGTTGAGAGACCTTATCTTTAGCGTCCTGGCTCTAGAGCAGAGGTCCTCAAACCTGGCTGTCCATCTATACATCCTAGGAGGCATTAAAAGGGTGCAGATTCTCGGTAACTACACCAGGACCTACTAGATCAGCACTTCTGAGGATGGGCCTTGAAAGTCTGTATATTTTATGACCCTCTCTGTAGTCATGTTTCGACCAGCCAAGCGCTGGCCCGTCAGCTGCTGCTTGGACACCGCTGTTGTTGATGCCACCCAGGCTCTGGCCAGGTCAGGTGGAAAGGATGGGGGCGTAATTGTTACCGAGATCTGACTGCTTCCGCCAAGGTGACTCACCCTCCTTTTGGAAACAGGCAAGATGTTCCCTCTTTGCAGTTGGGTCCTCCTGTCCAAACAGAGCCCAGAGTCTGTGGGTGGTCCTAGGCAGGCAGGAGGGCTCCCTTCTGGCAGAGCCGAGAGGGAACAGGCTGAGCTGCAGTTGGTTCTTGGGAAGAGAATAGAGAAGGGTGGGGGTGGTTGGCCCAGAAACAGCAGGATCAGGAAGTTGGTTCCCAACTCCAAGTGGATTTGGAGGAGGGAGAGAGTATTCCTCTTTTTCTCTTAGGCCTCATTTTAAGGTCTTTGCTACATCTTCATTTAACTCTTAAGAGCCGTGAAAGTTAGAGCTACCCCATGAAGAAGAAAAAAGAAAAGCTTCTTGTGTAACAAGCGATAGCCCCTTATTTCAGAGTTTATGAGCAACATCCTCAGGGTTCATACCAGTGACCCCTCTCCCCAACCCTGGCTAGTTGCGAATTGGCCACTGCACTTGAAATCCACGTAGGTCTAAATTACATACCGACTGAAAGTATGAGAGGGGGTAGGCTACAAGCTTGGAAACGAATACAGGACCCAGCAGGCAAGCTTGCCAGATTCTTGATGAGAAATCCGAACCACTAAAAAAAAATTAGAGCAAGGTGCTCTCTGTGTGTGCCTGTTTGCATGTGAACATATTTGCTAGTCTGCATTGGTCTTTTTAGGGGGTCAGAGCAATTAACCTTTTTTTCTTCCTTTTAACTGAACGTTTGGAAAGAACTTGCAGGATTTAAAGTTTGGAAAGTAAGCAACGAAAGATGTATTTATGTTAAAGTCGATATTTGAGAGTCTTCTTTCCTCCGAAGCAACATGAGTAACTACCAGTGGGAATTGAGCACTTTGAGTCATGCATTTTGATGTCTGTCTGGCTTTTCCTGGTGAGTTGATGTCCTTGGAATCTCAGGGGTATGTGGAAACGTTTTTTATAATGTGGTCCTCTCCTGGGTTAACTCAGGCAGGGGGCAATGTCATCACTGAAATGTAGACTGCCCATAATATCTCTGCTAATTGAGGTATTAATTATACAAAAAAGAAAAAAAAGAGTCCCTTTTCTAATTCAAACTCCTCTGAATTCTTTGTTGCTCAGATGTGGCTGGGTACAAAGTTTGGATTGGTATGTAATCTCCTGTCCGGCTAGTATATGGATTTGAGAAGGAATGGCAGATGAAGTCAGCCTAATTAAAATGAAGCTCTAATTAGTTGAAGGAGAGAAATATAGTCTCACACTAGTACAGCATTAGCGGTCACACCCCCCCACCCCAGGCATCTTCCCTTGGCTCTGTTAGTGTTATTTAGAGACCAGGACTTGAACTCGTTCCCTGTGGGCCTCACTGCCTCCTCTGAGAGGGGTCCCAGCCTAGGAGCATCCGTGGAGAGTACTGAAAATTGCCAAGGAGGCCTGGCTTGTAAATTGGCAACTGTGTTCATTATGACTCTGGGCCTGGAGGGACCTCATCGCCATGTTCATTGTTCCTCAAGAATAAGAATATTTCTCTTTTTAACAGCAGGATCATACAGAAGTAGGACTAAGCCAGGTCTTTTTTTGAACATTTTTATTGGAGTCTAGTTGATTGACTATGTTGTGTTAGTTTCAGATGTACAGCAGAGTGAGCCAGTTGTGCACATACATGTATCCACTGTTTTCAGATTCTTTCCCATATAGGTCGTTGCAGACTCCTGAGTAGAGCGCCTCGTGCCATACGGTAGGTCCTTATTAGCAGGTTATCTATTTTATTTATAGTACTGTGTATATGGCAACCCCAGTCTCCCAGTTTATCCCACCCTCCTCCTTTCCCCTCTGGTAATTGTACATTTGCTTTCTACATCTGTGACTCTATTTCTGTTTTGTAAATAAGTTCATTTTTGTCACTTTTTTAGATTCCACATGTAAGATGAACCAGGTTTAAGCAGCTGAGCTTCAGCCACTGACCTGAATCATCAAAGCTGTCCTTAAGGGTGGGGAAATTATGGAAGTGGCCTAATTTAAACAATTTTAATTGCTTTATTGAGAAATAATTTACATACCACATGACTTGTCCATAAAAAGTGTACAGTTCCATGATCGTTAGTGTCTTCACAGACTTGTGCAGCTATCAACATTGTCTAATTCCAGAACATTTTCCTAGTCTGAAGGAAAAAAATAAACCATACCCATTAACATCATCACTTCTTCTCTCCCAGCCCTAGTAACCCCTAATCTAGATTATATCAATGGATTTACTTTTTCTGGACCTTTCATATAAATCAGTCATATAATATATGACCTTTTGTGACTGGCCTCTTTGATTTAGCTTAATGTTTTCCAGTTTCATGTATGTTACAGCAATTATCAGTACCTCACATCTTTTTCTTGCTGGATAATACAATAATTCCATTGTATGGATATACCACATTTTGTCTTTTTCAAATATTGATGAACATTTGTGTTGTTTGCACTTTTTAGTTACTATGAATAATATTGCTGTATACATCCATGTACAGGGTTTTATGTGGACATCTTTTTTCTTTTCTCTTGGGTGTTATACCTATGAATGGAATTCCTGAATCAGAGAGTAAATCTATCTCCGACATTTTGAGAAATGGTCAAACTGTCCATAGTGGATACAAAGTTTTATATTCCCATCAGCAATACATGAGAGGAGCCATCTCTCCGCATCATCACTAATACTTACTATTGTCTTTTAATTATAATCATCCTAGTGGATATGGTTTTCATTGCGGTTTTGATTTCTTTTTCTACAATGGCTCATAATGTTGAGCATTTTTTTTGCATGCCTATTGATCATTGTATATTTGCTGCAGAGAAATGTCTACTCAGATATTGCCCACTTTTGAGTTATCTTTTTCTTGTTGAGTGTTAAGTTAGTTTTTATGTTCTAGATAGTAGTCCCGTATCAGATATATGCCTTGCAGGTATTTCTTTCCCATTCTGTGGATTGTCTCCACTTTCTTGGTGGTATCCTTTGAAGCACAAATGTTTTTAATTATAATAAAGCCCAAGATATCCATATTTTTCTTTTGTCACTTGTGATTGGAGTTCAGAGCTAAGAAACTATTGCCTATTACAAGATTTTGAAAAACTCTTTTTTTTCTTGTAGGAATTTTATAGTCATAGCTCTTACAGTTAAGTCTGTGACCCATTTTGTGTTAATTTTTGCTTATGATGTGAGGAAGGAGTTCAAATTCTTTATTTTACTTGTGGATCCCCAGTTGTCCCAGAACCATTAGTTAAAAAGACTTATTTCCCCCATTGAATTGTCTTGGTACTCTTTTAAAAAAAACAGTTGACAATAGATGCTTGAGTGTATTTCTGGGCTCTCCCTTCTGTTTCATTAATCTAAATATCTATCTTTATGCCAGTACCAGAATATCTTTTAATTATTGCAACTTTATAGTCAGTTTTGAAATGGGTAAATGAGAGTCTTCCAACTCTTCTCTTTCAGGATTGTCATGGCTGTTCCGGGTCCCTTGAATTTCCATATGAAGTGTGTCAATTCTGAAAAATAGACAGTTGGGATTTTATATTATGTCCCATATTTGAGTAGATCCTCAATTTACTGGTTGGAGTCAGTAAGTCAGGGAGGTAGTCTAGAGCGAGACTAAAAAATGGAGTGGGGAGAACACATTCACCCCACTGACTTTTCTTGCTACAATTAAAACACACACCAACACTCACACACACACACACCCCCGAAGGCCCATGTATACAGGTTAACTCAAAATTCTCATCTACTCTACCATGATCTAGGCCGTTTGCAATTCTGCTACTGTATGTGTGTTGGAAGTAGTATCATTATTCTCATTGTACACATCATTTGAGTCTCATGGGAGATGATTGGTAGTTGGTTTATCACAACTGCTGTTGAGTGAGTGCTTGGTAAGTGTTTACCATTGTTGTTATTGTTGTTGCTTTCCTCAGTGATATCAGTCACCTAGAGAAGTAGTAAGTCCTTAAACAAAAGGTAGACCTCAGTAATATGTACACTTAACTCCTTGAATTAATGACATAGGGAATCAAATGTGAAGTCTAGAGTGAAAAGTGAAAGTGAATGTCAGTCAGTCGTGTCCAACTCTTTGGGACCCCATGGACTGTAGCTCATGGAATTCCCCAGGCCAGAATACTGGAGTGGGTAGCCTTTCCCTTCTCCAGGGGATCTTCCCAACCCAGGGATCAAACCCAGGTCTCCCACATTGCAGGCAGATTCTTTACCAACTGAGTCACCAGGGAAGCCTGAAGTCTAGAGTAGCACTTCTCAAATGTTAAGAGTGTAAGAATCACTCGGGGATCCTATTAAAATACAGATTCTGATTCAGTGAGTCTTGAATGGAGTCTCAGATCCTGCCTTTCTAACAAGCCTTTGATGATGCTTTTGAGGAACAGGGTTGTGGAAGTCCTATAGGGCACACCTATAGAGGTGTTAAAACTGTCGCTGACACTTGGGGACAGACTGGACATTAGAAGGAAAGACTTGCATCAGTGGAAATTGAGAAAGCTGTACTTTGAGACTTGGATTGTCTAGCTGTTCCTCGTTACTGTGGTCTTTCCCCTTTTGTTGTCCCACAGTATTCAGTAAGCATGGTCTGAGCCAGAGGTGTCCAAAACTCTTTTAGAAAATGTTTGATCACAGACTGCCAAATAGTGTGTATTTACTTATCAATAAATTATATGCACATACTCCTGTGGTTAGTTGAAACAGTCCATACTTGCTTTGCATGACAGTATGGGACTGTAAAAATAACCATGCAAGCTGAAACTTTGCAGAGTGATCTTAATAAGCAATGTGAAAATTTACAAATGTATTGTGACCTTTGAATTTTTTACAAAACAATAAAAACTCTTACTCTTGATTATAAATGGATAGGGAAATAAGAAAAATACTAAAATTAATATTTAGTACACTGTAACTGAAAGAATTGGAAACATTGAGGATTACAATGTTTTACTTCTTTGGACAAACCTTAAGAGCAGTTTGAATGGTGCTTGTCTTCCTCTTATTTTATGATACAGATGAAGCATCTTTTCTAGAATGTGGCAGATTGTCATACTTCTTTCTAAGTTGGGATCAGTTTCCATTTTACACTTTGTAGTTTCATGAAATATTACTGAGAGCTCCTTACTTTTTGTCACGTGTCACTGACTCTGGAACATATGTGCATGCTCAGTCACATCTCTTTGTGACCCTATGAACTGTGGTCCACCAGGCTCCTCTGTCCTTAATCCCAGGCAAGAGTACTGGCATGGGTTGCCATTTAGTCCTTCAGAGGATCTCCCCCACCTAGGGATCAAACCCATGTCTCCCATGTCTCCTGCACTGGCAGGCATATTCTTGACCACTGAACCACCTGGGAAGCCCCTTCTGGAACATGCATCTTCACCCTTTTTTGTCACAACCATTTGCCTTTATGTCATGAAGTGTTCACCTTCAGTAAATTACTCTGGCTCCATATTGCACAGGTATCACTGGGAGACGAGAAGACGACACAGCTACATGCTTTGCTGTCTGTGCATGAACTGAGTAAGAGATGCTCAGTGACCAGTCACTGGCAGGCTGAAAGAAAGGACATGACTGGTCACTGATCATAATGTGCACCTGGTATTTATTGATAGGTAATGATTTGTGGACTGAAGCAGTGATGTTTATACTTTATGCAAATCACTCATGGTGAATATACTATAGAAAATGAAATTTGAATCATGATGGGAGGCCAGAGTTGAGAAAGCCGGAATAACTGAAATTGTGCATGAGCAACTATGCAATGCAAAGACTGTATTTCAAAGTATGATATATACATAAAGTAAGATTCACAGTTATTCATAGTAAGCAAAAATGTGTACTTCAGAGAGCCGTCTTGATCATTTTTTAGTTTTTCACCAAATTATGGTTAGTTCTCCTTGTTGTTTTTAATTTGTACTTTGTCATCAAAGGAGCCCATATCAGAAGTAGAAGGTGCACTCACTGAGCCATTTGTCTCATTTTCTGTGCTTTCATTAGACAGTTATGTACTGGATTTTTTGTAGTGATTTGTTGAGACCAGTTGTAAATTTTGGTTCAAATATACCAGGTGCCTACATCCCATAAGCTCATTTAACCTGGCAATCAGTAACCTCACAGCCAGCTGTCCCAGATTATAGCTCTCTTGCTTTTCCTCTGGGTGCTGTCAGGGCCACACAGGAGGCATGCCACATGACCATCTGGCAAAAATCAAGTGAGGGCCCCTGTGTCAAACCGTATATAAAATACCCATAAGTTTAATGCCCTAAATTTTAAGTAAAAATCAATTTAAAGATAAACTCTAATGTTGTCACTTAATTCACTTTGGAGACCACTAGCCTAAACGTTCTGGTTATGCTCGAGTTGTGCTCTAGCTAAGGGAAGCATCCTTTGTTGAAACAGGGAAGAGGTCGGATTTTCTGTACTGCCAATGTGGTGAATGGCACTTGAAGGTTCTTAAAGACAGTGTCCTCAAACCTTTTTGCACAAGTGATTCACCTGGGACCCTAGTTTTATTTATTTACTTATTCATTCATTCATTCTTGTATAGCTGTTGAGGCACCCCCTCTGGCAAGCAGCCTTTGTACTGTCTTCTTAGTGACCGTATTTGCCAGTGAAGGTACCTCTTGTAGTCACTTAAGTACCAGTAGAAGAAACTTACCTGAGCATGAAGTCATTGCTGGTAGCTCTGGCCTCTGGAGATGACTCCATGGTTGGAGTCATGCTGGAATAGGCCTAGGTTTCTTTACAGTGTTCAGTTGTAACTTCCCCTCTGAAGCCTGTTTTACAATTAAAAATGAAAGCATTTACTGGACATCCCAGTGGATAGCAGATGATACGGTGACCAAACACCAAAGAAGAGTGTTGCCCTTCAAGAAGTTCTAAAGCAAACAAGATCCAGTCAGCCTACAAATGGTGAGGATCAGGGTTGCCCAAGACAGAGTTCATTTCCAGACACAGAATCCCAAAGAGGCTCGTTGAGCTGTTGAAGGCCTCTCAACAAGTGTGCCTCAGAGCTAGTCTTGGTCCCCCAATTTCCTGGTCCTTTCCCTTGGCCTATTTAAGTATAGTATAGTGTGAGACCCACCTGCATCTCAATATCTGCAGAGTTTATTAAAACTCTGTTTCCTGGGCTCTACTCTAAGTGGTTGGAATTATAACAGGATGACATGGAGGCTTGAAGTATGCATTTTAACAAGCTACCTGGGTAAGTGCTCATTAGTGAAAGTTGCTCAGTCGTGTCTGACTCTTTGTGGCCCCATGGACTATACAGTCCATGGAATTCTCCAGGCCAGAATACTGGAGTGGGTAGCCTTTCCCTTCTCCAGGGGATCTTCCCAACCCACAGATCAAACCCAGGTCTCCCATACTGCAGCCAATTCTTTACCAGCTGAACCACAAGGAATACTGGAGTGGGTAGCCTGTCCCTTCTCCAGGGGATCTTCCCAACCCAGGAATTGAACCTGGGCGTCCTGCATTACAGGCAGATTCTTTACCAACTGAGCTATCAAGGAAGACCAGGTGCTCATTCAGGAATGCCAAATTTGAAGAATCTTGGTCCTGGCTTAACCTGCCAATATGCAGTCTTCCACCCTGCGTGCCCTTGTACACAAAGTTCTAGAATTCAGACAGTAAATGGGACAGGTTTCTAGTGTTCTTATAAGATCAATATGTATATATTGAGCACTGGTCCAAAAGGATGATTATCTCTCGTTGATGAGAAGAGTCATTTCCTAAGAAATAAATGACAGTACTGAATTTTTCATAATATATCCAAGTTTATTGAGAAGTTACTTGATGTTTAGTGGGCGTTTAGAACCACAGCAATGTCCATCTGCCAGCCAAACTTAGCACAGCTTGAAAATGCAGGAGCTCTGGAATTGGACAGATCCAAGGTCAATTTTTGCCTCTGTTGCTTCTTAGTTAGGTGAAATTGGACAATTTATTTAAACTCTGAGTCTCAGTTTCCTCATCCCAAACGAAGTATAGTTATATCAGTTTTGAAGAGCTCTTGGGAAGAGTATATGAAAAAATGCAAAGAAGTTAATAAAAGGGATATGATTTCTATTCTAGAACTGACATACTGTTTTTTCTATTTGGGGGGCAATCAGGTCATATTTCAAATGCATTAACTGCATTGATTGAAGAAAACCTTAGGTGAACTCTTTTGTAGACAAAGATTTCTGAAACTCCTCCAAAGTCTCTGCTCTGCGTTTGACGGTATTATGTGGTAATAATGTGGGTAGAGGTACAAAGAGTATATGTAAGAGCCACAAAGAAATATAAAGTCATGTCTTCTTTATACACAAGCAGCTCCCAAGGCCAGTTGGGGAGAAGATAGTGATACTAAGAGCCTGGCTTTTGTTTGACTGTCTCTTGACAGTTCCCAATGTGGTGTTATGTTTTATCCTCATGGCAACCTGAGGGTTGATAGGGCCGCAAGGATTGTCATCACCTCCATTCCACAGGCTAGGAAATTGAGACTCTGCATGCTTTTGACTTGATTGTTGTAACTAATACTCAGCAGAATTCTGAGTATTGCTCACACTGCCTCCTCATGCCCGTGAAACAATCAGAACACAAAGCTTGATCGCTGACGGCCAGGTGTGTACCTGGAGGTTTTGATGGATTGCTTCTCTTATACCCGTTCCTTTTCATGCTTTGTTTGCAGGAATAATGTGAGACCCATGCTGGCTTCTGAATGGGCTCTGATGTACTCGGGGGCCCTGGAATTCACTTACTGGCCTTCTCTTTATCAACGTGCTCTGTCTTGGCATTTTTCATTCTATTACACATCGAGTTTGTAAAAGCACATACCCCTGGCTACAGTTCATCTCCTTCATGCTGACTTGAAAATAATTAAGGCACATGTAAAGTCAGCATATCTGTCTTCCGAGTATTTTTTTAAAAAATGGGTGTCTTGTTGAAATTGAATTAACTGTTGGAATCACGAACACAGTAACTATTTTAAGTAATTCTCTCAGACTTTTTTTAAAAAATCTGTTTTTCAATGTGTAAAGTAGGCCTATGGCTTCTTAACTACCTCAGAGTAGTATCCAGTGGCTTTAATTAATGAATATTTCTTAAGGGCCAGACAGGGTCAGCATCATCATCATTATTTTATTCTCACATCACCATCATTATCTTCATCCTCCTCGCCATTTTCATGATTATCATCACATACAACCCCTTTACATAATGCCTGTACTTCAAGGACACAGAAACATTTTGCTTTAATAAGCTCCAAAACTTTTTCTCCTCTCCCTCCCAACTACCTTTCCATTTCTGTTGCTCTGGGATTTGGCAACCCAATTTAATTTCTGATGAGAAGACACTCTGGAAAATTGAAATGAGATAACAGGAGTTGATTGGGGAAAAAAAATAACTTCATCTTAACTCTTAAAGCAGAAGACATCAGGTTCCCTAATCCCTTCCTTTCGTCCTTGAAAATAGAACATCAGCCACCGAGTGCACCTGTGCCGTTTTCTAAAATGAATCTGTGGCAGCCGTTGCCAGAGTAGCAATTAGACAATTAAAGCTAAATTTCACCTGCAGAGGCAGGCTGCAGAATGCCGGTGGTTTGACCTTCCACACTTGGGGATGAGGTAGTTAATCCGTGGGAGATGGAGTGATGTCATGGGATTGGTACTGGCAGGGAAATCCGGTGGTGGTATGCTTCTTGGCTGACCTCTATGGCCTGGGGGGGACATTGGATGCAGTGCAAAATTCAACCATTGTCTGTCCACTTCTGTGTGATACTCATATTATACCTTCCCTTCTTCCTCGTAGAGTTGTAGATAAGGAAATCACCCAGCCTATCACCCTGCTTGGTTTGCTTTTTTTCCCAGAGTACTTTTATCATAACTGGAAAGATCTTTTTGATTTCTTTAGTAATTTTTCTGTCTTTTCCACCATCCTCTGCTCCCCTCACCATATCTGTAACGTCCACAAAGTGAGACCTTCTTATCCATCTTCCTCCTCTTTCTTTGCACGGTCCCCATGACAGGAGTTGGTAGCAAATGTTCAGTAAACATTGGTTGCACCAGTGTGTTCAAGATGCCTTGGACGGGGACTTCCCTGGCAGTCCACACGTCCACTGAAGGAGATGTGGGTTCAGTCCCTGGTCAGGGAATTAGGATCCCTCATGCTGCATGGTACGATCAAAAATAAAGAAAAACTTTAAAAAAAAAATATGCTTTAGACACAGAAAGCAGAAACTGAGCAGCCCAGAAGCTAAAATTTGGCCTGTTGGTTTGCACAGTATTGTTAAAAATACTGAATTCATAGTGAGCATGTGCATACAATAAGCTATCATACAGAAGACCCCATTTCTGGCTCTTCTTGATAGTCTGTCAAAAGATGTGGAACACTGGGCCAGCCTTAGGAGAAGAGGTAGGGCCTAAAACAGCGATTCTCGAAGTGTGGTCCTCAGTTCAGCAGCATCAGCATTACTGAGGAGCTTGTTAGAAATACGCTCTCCATCCTGGCCTACTAAAGCATTGGGCAGTTTTTATTTTAACAAGCTCTCTAGGTGATTTGTTGCACTGTAAAGCTTGAGAACCACTCACTGTCCCTAGAGGTTACTCAGTGACTGGCTTTGAAAACAGAATGCCTAGGTTAAAGTCGGTCTTTGCTGGGTGGGGTTAGAGTTACCTAACCTCACTGTGCTCATGTATGTGGACAATAGTAGGTCCTTCTTTCTGTCGTTGTGCTTTGCTGGTGGCTCAGACAGTGAAGTGTCTGTCTGCAATGCTGGAGACCCGGGTTCGATCCCTGGGTTGGGAAGATCCCCTGGAGAAGGAAATAGCAACCCACTCCAGTACTCTTGCCTGGAAAATCCCATGAACAGAAGAGGCTGGTAGGCTACAGTCCATGGGGTCGCAGAGTTGGACACGACTGAGCGACTTTACTTACTTACTCACTTTTGTGGCTAGCAGGATTAAATGAGTTAGTATATACAAAGCCCTTAGACCCTTAGCTTCATAGTTTAACAGATGTTCCTGGCTGTTATCTTGGCTATAATAAGCTGACTTTGAACAGGCAACTGACTTTTTTAGATGCAGATTTTTTGTAGTTGGATGTCTACTTTATTAGGACCCCACCCAACCTGCCTCCTTCCATCATGTACCATGCTCTGCCCCTGTGGGCATTCAGGCTGTCATCTCTAACATAAAGGAACTTTCCTATTGTCAGCAGTGACTCCCACACCCTCCCATCAAAGAGTAGTTCAGTTCAGTCGCTCAGTCGTGTCCGACTCTTTGCGACCCCATGAATCACAGCACACCAGGCCTTCCTGTCCATCACCAACTCCCGGAGTTTACTCAAAGCCATGTCCATCGAGTCGGTGATGCCATCCAGCCATCTTATCCTCTGTCGTCCCCTTCTCCTCCTGCCCCCAATCCCTCTCAGCATCAGGGTCTTTTCCAATGAATCAACTCTTTGTATGAGCTGGGCAAAGTATTGGAGTTTCAGCTTCAGCATCAGTCCTTCCAATGAACACCCAGGACTGATCTCCTTTAGGATGGACTGGTTGGATATCCTTGCAGTCCAAGGGACCTGCAAGAGTCTTCTCCAACACCACAGTTCAAAAGCATCAATTCTTCAACTCTCAGCTTTCATCACAGTCCGACTCTCACATCCATACATGACCACTGGAAAAACCATAGCCTTGACCAGACGGACCTTTGTTGGCAAAGTAATGTCTCTGCTTTTTAATATGCTCTCTAGGTTGGTCATAACTTTCCTTCCAAGGAGTAAGCGTCTTTTAATTTCATAGCTGCAATCACCATCTGCAGTGATTTGGGAGCCCAAAAAAATAAAGTCTGACACTGTTTCCACTGTCTCCCTATCTATTTCCCATGAGGTGATGGGACCAGATGCCATGATCTTAGTTTTCTGAATGTTGAGCTTTAAGCCAACTTTTTCACTCTCCTCTTTCACTTTCATCAAGAGGTTTTTTAGTTGCTCTTCACTTTCTGCCATAAGGGTGGTGTCATCTGCATATCTGAGGTTCATGATATTTCTCCCGGCAATCATGATTCCAGCTTGTGCTTCTTCCAGCCCCACGTTTCTCATGATGTACTCTGCATATAAGTTAATAAGCAGGGTGACAATACTTGATGTACTCCTTTTCCTATTTGGAACCAGTCTGTTGTTCCATATCCAGTTCTAACTGTTGCTTTCTGACCTGCATACAGGTTTCTCAAGAGGCAGTTCAGATGGTCTGGTATTCCCATCTCCTTCATATTTTCCACAGTTTATTGTGATCCACACAGTCAAAGGCTTTGGCATAGTCAATAAAGCAGATAGGTGTTTTTCTGGAACTCTCTTGCTTTTTCGATGATCCAGCGGATATTGGCAATTTGATCTCTGGTTCCTCGACCTTTTCTAAAACCAGCTTGAACATCTGGAAGTTCTTGGTTCATGTACTGCTGAAGCCTGGCTTGGAGAATTTTGAGCGTTACTTTGCTAGCATGTGAGATGAGTGCAATTGTGCGGTAGTTTGAGCATTCTTTGGGATTGGAATGAAAACTGATCTTTTCCAGTCCTGTGGCCACTGCTGAGTTTTCCAAATTTGCTGGCATATTGAGTGAAGCACTTTCACAGCATCATCTTTCAGGATTTGAAATAGCTCAACTGGAATTCCATCACCTCCACTAGCTTTGTTCATAGTGATGCTTTCTAAGGCCCACTTGACTTCACATTCCAGGATGTCTGGCTTTAGGTGAGTGATCACACCATCGTGATTATCTGGGTCGTGAAGATCTTTTTTGTACAGTTCTTCTGTGTATTGTTGCCACCTCTTCTTAATATCTTCTGCTTTTGTTAGGTCCATACCATTTCTATCCTTTTATTGAACCCATCTGTGCATGAAATGTTCCCTTGGTATCTCTAATTTTCTTGAAGAGATCTCTAGTGTTTCCCATTCTATTGTTTTCCTCTATTTCTGTGCATTATCACTGAGGAAGACTTTCTTATCTCTCCTGGCTATCCTTTGGAACTCTGCATTCAAATGGGAATATCTTTCCTTTTCTCCTTTGCTTTTCACTTCTCTTCTTTTCACAGCTATTTGTAAAGCCTCCTCAGACAACCATTTTGCCTTTTTGCATTTCTTTTCCATGGGTATTGTCTTGATCCCTGTCTCCTGTACAATGTCACGAACCTCAGTCCATAGTTCATCAGGCACTCTATCAGATCTAGTCCCTTAAATCTATTTCTCACTTCCACTGTATAGTCATAAGGGATTTGATTTAGGTCATACCTGAACGGTCTAGTGGTTTTCCCTACTTTCTTCAGTTTAAGTCTGAATTTGGCAATAAGGAGTTCATGATCTGAGCCACAGTCAGCTCCCGGTCTTGTTTTTGCTGACTATATGGAGCTTCTCCGTCTTTGGCTGCAAAGAATATAATCAGTCTAATTTTGGGGTTGAACATCTGGTGATGTCCATGTGTAGTCTTCTTGTGTTGTTGGAAGAGCATGTTTGCTATCACCAGTGCGTTCTCTTGGCAAAACTATTAGCCTTTGCCCTGCTTCATTCCGTACTCCAAGGCCAAATTTCCCTGTTACTCCAGATGTTTCTTGACTTCCTACTTTTGCATTCCAGTCCTCTATAATGAAAAGGACATCTTTTTGGGATGTTAGTTCTAAAAGGTCTTGTAGGTCTTCATAGAACCATTCAACTTCGGCTTCTTCAGCGTTACTGGTTGTGGCGTAGGCTTGGATATCCATGATATTGAGTGGTTTGCCTTGGAAATGAACAGAGATCATTCTGTCATCTTTGAGATTGCATCCAAGTACTGCATTTTGGACTCTTTTGTTGACCATGATGGCTACTCCATTTCTTCTAAGGGATTCCTGCCCACAGTAGTAGATATAATGGTCATCTGAGTTAAATTCACCCATTCCAGTCCATTTTAGTTCGCTGATTCCTAGAGTGTCGACGTTCACTCTTGCCATCTCCTGTTTGACCACTTCCAATTTGCCTTGATTCCTGGACCCAACATTTCAGGTTCCTATGCAATATTGCTCTTTACAGCATTGGACCTTGCTTCTATCACCAGTCCCATCCATAACTGGGTATTGTTTTTGCTTTGGCTCCATCCCTTCATTCTTTCTGGAGTTATTTCTCCACTGATCTCCAGTAGCATATTGGGCACCTACTGACCTGGGGAGTTCCTCTTTCAGTATCCTATCATTTTGCCTTTTCATACTGTTCATGGGGTTCTCAAGGCAAGAATACTGAAGTGGTTTGCCATTCCCTTCTCCAGTGGACCACATTCTGTCAGAGACCTCTCCACCATGACCCGACTGTCTTGGGTGGCCCCACACGGCATGGCTTAGTTTCACTGAGTTAGTCAAGACTGTGGTCCATGTGATCAGATAGGCTAGTTTTCTGTGATTATGGTTTTAGTGTATCTGCCCTCTGATGCCTCTCACAACACCTACTGTCTTACTTGGGTTTCTCTTACCCTGGCTGTGGGGTATCTCTTTACAGCTGCTCCAGCAAAGCACAGCCGCTGCTCCTTACCTTGGACAAGGGGTATCATCTCATGGCCACCCCTCCTGACCTTGAACTGAAGTAGTATCTCTCGGCCCTCCTGCCCCGAGTCGTGTTATGTACCTATTGTGTGCCTACTGGATTCCAAGCACTCAGCTAGGCTCCTGGGATGTTTTATCTTCTTCTATTTCCCAACAGCCCTACAAAGTTAATATTATTAAACTTACTTTATAGATGAAGAATTAGCAATTCAGAGAGATTAAGTAATTTGCCTCCAGGCCACACAGCTTGGAGCAGGAATCTAATCCAGGTATTGAACGTCAAAGTCTGCTTTGTTTTCTCTTAAAAAAAAAATGGGACCCATGCCATGGTAGCTTACACATGATTTAAAAGGCATTGAGGTGTTTTTAGGTGGTGAGGAGGATAGTTTTAGTTGGTGTGCAAATTCTGTGTTGAAGAAAATAATTAAGAGCATAATGAAAAAATTAATACATTTCCAATTCTTCCACAAACCTAAGGTGAAAGTCAGAACTGGTGTTAGTAGGTCCGTTAACTATTAAATGAAATTTCAGTTCAGTTCAGTCGCTCAGTCGTGTCCGATTCCTTGCGACCCCATGGACTGCAGCACGCCAAGCCTCCCTGTCCATCACCAACTCCCAGAGTTTACTCACACTCATGTCCATTGAGTCAGTGATACCATCCAACCATCTCATCCTCTGTTGTCCCCTTCTCCTCCTGCCTTCAATCTTTCCCAGCATCAGGGTCTTTTCAAATGAGTCAGCTCTTGGCATCAGGTGGCCAAAGTATGGGCGTTTCAGCTTCAGTGTCAGTCCCTTCCAGTGAATATTCAGGACTGATCTCCTTTAGGATGGACTGGTTTGATCTCCTTGCTGTCCAAGGGACTCTCAGGAGTCTTCTCCTGCACCACAGTTCAAAAGCATCAGTGCTTCGGCTGGAATTAAATGAAATTCAGTTTTAATAATCCTTAAGATAATATGTTTTAATCACATCTATACTCTTTATATAGACTCTCAAGGAGTAGGCCACAACTGAGCGACTTCACGTTCACTTCACTTTTATATTGAAACGTAATCGAAATAAATGCCACATCGTTTTACTCCGCCATTTCTGAGACAATGCTTACTGAAATGATTTGTCAAGGCTAGTCAATACAGGTTCTGACCAAGAGAATGTGTTCATTGAAGGTTTACTTCATGCGTTCCCCACCACCTTTCAAGGGACATATTATTTAGTCTGATCTTAGTGATTCAATGGGCTTCCCTGGTGGCTCAGACGGTAAAGCGTCTGCCTGCAATGTGGGAGACCCGGGTTCAATCCCTGGGTCAGGAAGATCCCCTGGAGAAGGAAATGGCAACCCGCTCCAGTACTCATGCCTGGAAAAGCCCATGGACTGAAGAGCCTGGTAGGCTACAATCCATGGGTCGCAAAGAGTCGGACACGGCTGAGCGACTTCTCTTCTCTTCTAGTGATTCAAGGTCACTAGCTAATAGTGACCTGTTACTTGTAATACCCCTTCTTCCACAGGCTGAGAGCCTTTGATGAGCAAGTGTGCCTAGTGAAATTGAGTATGGGTGAGTGTGCATGCGCTCAGTTGTGTCCGACTGTTTGCGACCCGATGGACTGTAGCCCTACGGGCTCCTCTATCCATGGAATTTTTCAGGTAAGAGTATTGGAGTGGGTTGTCATTTCCTTCTCCAGGGGATCTTCCCAATCTCCAGGGATTGAACATGGATCTGTGTCTCCTGCATTGACTGGTGGTTTCTTTGCCAGTTGAGCCACCAGGGAAGATGGAAATTGGGTATACTTTTAATAATTATTTTTGCAAGTTTGTTTCTTGTTATGGCAAGTGAAAAGAATTTTTATATGTAATTGTATAAAGTTCCATTTTCAAATACTTATTTTGACGAGATGAGGAGCTGATTAAAACTATGAAATACAGGGGTGGGAGAGCAGGAAGTATAAACTATTAGGTGTAAGATAGGTTCAAGGATGTATTGTACAAGATAGGAAATATAGCCAATACTTTGTAA
Source organism: Muntiacus reevesi (assembly GCF_963930625.1). NCBI lineage: Eukaryota > Metazoa > Chordata > Mammalia > Artiodactyla > Cervidae > Muntiacus > Muntiacus reevesi. The sequence continues at coordinate 95,544,170 of NC_089252.1, forward strand.
TAACTGTAAATGGAGTGCATCCTTTAAAAATTGTATAAAACATGTTTAAAACTGCTAAATCAGTAACAGTACATGTAGTCTGTAGACTTGTCATAGTTCATGGAAGTAGAATATAAATGACAGACATGTGGAAACAACTGCTCCCATCATCATGTGGGGGAAGAAGGACACCCACCCCTGCCATTATGCCCAGACTGATCCTTACGGCCTCTGCTTGGACTCAGCAGGGCTCTCAGAGGACACCAGGCACCGTTTTCTTTTTCCTCCTTTCGGGCAGCTTGCTGTCCAGATTACCCTCAAGCTTCTTGCAGAGACCTGGTAGAATAGCAAGCCCTAGCGGAGGACAGGGAGAAAGGGGTAAAGACCTGTTAACTCTGGAGAGTGGGCCACATCGGTGTTTTGGGAAGTGGAGCTTGGATGCTACCCTCCAGGGGCAGAGGCTGTGGCTGTGTGACTCTATAGCTCACTCTAGACCAGCACCACCCACAAGCAGGTTAGTAAACTGGGAAAGGAATCCTGACCAAGAAGGGAGGGTGGGTGGGCGTGGGGGTGTGGGTGTGATCTTGCTCCTTCGTGTGATTTGAATCTGCTACCCCAACTCTTTGAGAAAGAAAAGAGCATCCTTGGGAGTTTCTTCCCAGAAATTGGACAGCTTGCCCAGTGGTTGAGCTCTTTGGGATGGATTGAGAGAGGCCTGAATTGGATTCATGGGTATCTATTACCAGCATTTTGACCTGGGGCAAGTCTTTTAAGCTCTTGTTATCTGCAAAATAGGCATGGCATGTTAAACAAGTAAGTTGACGGAAACCAAGGATGCTGCGCAGAACCTGGTGTGCCAGAGGGATGGTTATTGTTGAAGTTGGATGTCAACCTGGGTGAGGGGATGCTAATACTATGTTCTTCCCAACTAAAACTCTGAAAGCTAACATGTAGGCCTGGCATCATCTGATCATGTACAAGTCAGGGTTCTCCAGAGAAAAAGAACCCGAAAGACACAGAGTTGGTGCATGAAAAACATGGGTTTGAACTGCGTGTGTCCACTTATAGAACTTTTTCAATAAATGCGTACTAAACTACTATACGATCTGCAGTTGGTTGAATCTGCAGTTGTGGAAGTATGGATATGAGGGCCAACTGTAAAGTTATAGCTGAATTTTTGACTGTACGGGGGTCAGTGACCCTAATCTCCATGTTGTTGAAGGTCAAACTGTGTGTGTGGAGAGAGAGAGAAAGGGGGAGGGAGAAAGAGAGGGAGGAGGGGTGAAGAATGAAGAGAGAAAGAGAGGGAGAGAGAGTGAGAGAAGCCGGGTGAAGAATGAGGAGAGAGAGATTTATTTTAGGGAATTGATTCACACAGTTGTGGAGGCTGGCAAGTCCAAAGTCTGCAGGATAGACTGGCAGCCTGGAGACCCAGAAAAGAGTTGCAGTAAGAATCCTGAGGTCTTCTGCTGGCAGAATTTCCTCTTCTTCCAGGGAAGTCAGCTTCTCTGTTAAGGCCTTTCAACTGATGGCATGAGACCCACATATGTTAATGGAGGGCTAGCTACTTCACTCACGGTTTACTGATTTAAATGTTCATCTGATCTTTAAAATACCTTTGCAGAAACACTTGGGATCATGTTTGACCAAATGTCTGGGTACTGTGACCTAGCTTACTTGACACATAAATGAACCATCACAGATCTTGTTCCTGTGATCCGGTGGCCTTTGGGGAAATCACTAGTGGAACTGTATTATTGATTTCCTTCTATGTGAAGTAGAGTTCTTTATATCTCAACAGGCAGAAGTATAATATAAACTAGTTTAAGGAAAAAAGGAGGGGGTGGGTGTGAGTGACTCAGTGGCTCAAACCACCAGGGATTCTAGCTTCTAGATCAAGCTTCTAGATCTCCCTGCTGTGTCTCCATTTTCATGCAAGTGTTCCCATTGTGGTGGCTAAACTGCTGCCACTGCTCTTGGCTTAAAATCTTCACAGAATGTTTTTCTTCTCAGGGCTTCCATGGGAAATCCTGCACCTGCATCTCATTGGCTCAGTTGGGTCACACGCCAGCCCCTAAACAAATCACTGCAGCGAAGGCAGTGAATGCACTGATTGGCTTAGACTGGGTCAGGGAGCCTGCACTGGAGCCGATCTTCACCCAAGCCAAGTGGGCTGTAGTGCAGAGAAAGAACGATTCCCCGTGGGAATCAGTTGTCTCCAGGAGGATGACAGGTTGGTGGAAGGGCTGGAACATCACGTGACTACCCCAGCCTCACACATGCAGCTCTTCTCTCCTCCTTGCCTGTCCCCTTGCCCTCCTTTCAGTCTTTGCCTTCCTTATCCTCATCCGTGCCTCAGCCATTTTCTATCCCTTTAAAAACCTGGTTCTTGCTTTGCTAATTTTGCAACTCCCAATTTGTCTAAGAAAGCAGATGCCTCAGAAGCAGGCTGCCTCAGAGAGCAGTTTTGAGCCTGATTCTGTACGTGTGATCATTGCCCAGGGACAGTCTGGTACCAGCCGATCAGTCAGTGCAGCGCGTGTGTTCCTGGTGTGGGCGGATGGCTCAGAGTGACTTAGTGCTGACTGGTGCTGGGAAGAAGGCAACTTAGCCGGTTGTGTTTCTCCACTAGCCAGAGATCTGCAGGAGGGACTTCGGAAGGGAAACTGGGAGCTTACCTGTGAGTTGTAGCTGACTAGTAGACATCTCACACTAGAAGCATTGAACGTTAGGGGCAAAACTGCTTGCATACCCTTTTTTATTTTTGGTCCTAATTGTGTGTGTGTATATTTTAAGACAGCTTTATTGAGATGTAATTCACATACCATACAGTTCACTCACTTAAAGTCAAGAATTTTTTTTTTAAAGCATATTTGCAGGGTTGCGAAACTACCACTGAAATCTAATTAAGAATATTTTTATCATCCCTGAAATAAACTTCATATCTATTAGGAGTGACTGTCCATGTTCCTCTTCCTCTGGGCCCCTGGCAACCATACTTTCTGACCCCACAGGTTTGAGTATTCTGAACATGTAATATAAAGGGAATCATCCCATCTGTAGCCTTTTCTGATTGGCTTCTTGCATTTAGCATAATGTTTTCAAGCTTCATACATGTTGCCTGTGTCCGTATGTCATTTTCTTTTTATTGCCTCATAATCGTCCATTGTATGGATATACCACAGCTGGTGGATATATGGGTTACTTCCACTTTTGGACTTTTATGAATAATGCTACTGTGAACATTTGTGTAAGTTTTTATATTGTATATGTATTTTCATTCCTTGTGGGGTATATACCTAGAAAGGATTGTAACTGCTGGGTCATAGGGAAACTCTGGGCCTAACTAGGAGGAAGTTTGCGAAGCAGCTGCACAATTTTGCATTGTTGCCAGCATTGCATAACCTTGCCAAAGCTTGCTGTTGTCTGTGTTTTTGATTATGGCCATTCTAGTGGGTGGGAGGTTGTGTCTTGTGGTTTTGTTTGGCATTTCCCTAGTGGCCAGTGATACTGGGCATTGTTTCATATGCTTGCTAGCTATTTGTATACCTTCTCTGAGGAAATATCTTTTACCTATTTTTATTTAATTAGGATGTCTTTCTATTAATGAGTTGTAAACATTCTCTATGTATTCTGGCTGCTAATATTTTTTATTTAGGCTCTTGAATTCATATGAACCTTCTGGGTCAATGAGAATATCTTATGTTTAACCCTGGGGGAAATCAAAGGATAAACTAAGTTGTCATGGATAATATTGCTAATAATTTCCAGGTGTCATTTAAAGATGTCTCTGAACTTGATTCCTCATTTCTCTCCCACTTTTTTTTAGAAGGATGTCAAAATTACTGAAAGAATAGCACAAGAAACATCCCTAGATGTTCCTCTAGATCCGTTAAGTCGTTTATCTTTGGCCACATTTGCTTGCTTTTTCTATGTGTGTGGTTTTTTTTTTTTTTTTTTTTTTTTTGGTGGGGGTTTGGGGGAGGATTGTGGCAGGTATAATTTTTCCGGGCTGAATTTTTTGAAAATAATTCGCAAACATAAGGACCCATCACCTCAAAGGTCTTAAGCTGGCAGGCTGTGAACCAGGTTATGCTCCTCCATAACCACCATGCCTTTATCATATCAAAGAAGTGTCAGATTGTTTCAGTAGTCCTAAATATATAATCCATATTCATATTTCCCCAGTATTCCCCCAAATGCTCTTTCCTGCCTTAAGAAAAAAAGTCTAGGAAAATCCATGCAAGGTTCACCTGTGATTGTCATGTCTCCTAAATACTAGAAAAATTTCCCCCATGTTTGTTTTTTGTGATATTGAATTTTTTGGAAGAGTTCAGGCTAGTTATCTTATAGAATGACCCATATTATGGATTTTTCTGTTTGCTCCCATAAGATAGAATTAGAATAGACTTTTGTTGGCAAGCATATTGCATGGGTGACATTATGTCCTTCCTTGCATCATATTGGCAAGTACATGATGTCAGTTTGTCCTGTAACTGTTGGTACATAGTTTGATCATTTGATCAAGGGGGTGTCTGCCAGATCTCTCTATTATAAAGGTAACTTTTCCCATTATAGTTAATAATTAACCTGTGTAAACATCTTGTTCCTCAGAACCTTGCACCCAACTGTGGCATCCATTGATGATCCTTGCTTGAGTCAGTTATTACGTTGGGATTACAGAATGTTGAATTTCTAACTCTATTATCTATTCACAGTTTTTCTGCTAGAATTCTTCTGTCAAGCAAAGCTTTGCCTCTTATTTTCCTATACTTCTAAGAATTTCATTCCTCTCTGCCCTCCTCTAGTTCATTTTTTTTCTTTTTTAAAAATAATCACCATGACTTGAGGGTCATTTTAATCACTGTCATTTTCTAATTAAAACAAAAATTAAATTGTTCACCCTCTCAATAGGCATTTTTGAGTTCCTACTATGCACTAAGCATTATGGCTTAAAATTCTTAGATTATCTTTAAGTCTTCTTTCAGGCATAAATTATTTTGTGGTTCTATGAGATTCTAAGGCACATCCTTGTATGTACATTTTTATATTTTTTTCTGCCTCTAAATTGTGTGTTTAATTCCATTCATTCACTCGTTTTATCTTAGTGTTTTGTGAGACTGTCTTTGTAGACTTGTTTGTTTTTTATTAAAGGAAGCCAGAACAAGTGAGGCATTGTAGAATAATCTGGATCTCTCAATGTTCAAGGCCTAAGGGAAAGCCATCTCTGTAGGCGTGATGAAGTTTCTGAAGCTGCCCAAGCTGTGTGGCAGCTTACTAATTCCTGATAAAGTCAATGGCTCTGCAAGTCACAGGCATAGTATTAGATAGGCTTCCAGCTTGCACTGACTTAAGTCCTTGGCCACCAACCCCCTTCTAAAATAAAACTAACACTTAAAATCCTACAGGCAGTTCTGCCTGCCGTTCTGTTCACAAGGTCTGTGCTCAGCTCGTGTGTGAGACAGGAGATGTGCCTCTGCTTTTCTAGAACTCCCCTGCTTCTAGAGTGTGGGCTTCTCACACACAGTCATTTCATGTGTTTAGATTCTCTCTCATGTAAAACTAACAATATAAAATTACACATTGCATATGTACTCTGTTATGCACCGTAGTTTATAGTCTGTGTATTAGTAGTTTTCCTGGATGAGGTTATCAGTTATATTATACCTCATTGGTAATTCAGGAGATGAGTTAACTGTTGCTGTATTATTTTTGCCTCGTTTGATGACTTCAGATCCTAACCTCTGACTGAGTCTGTTATTCTGCTCTTGCAAACCCATCTCTATATAGTTTTGACATATATCTCTTTTCCTTTCAAACCTTTTCCCTTTTTACTATGCTGATGAAACCCACTAGCCTCGGTTAATGAATCCTTCTGAAGTGCTGGTGTGTCAGTTACCTTTGTGCACGTGCTGGTGTGTCAGTTACCTTTGTGCACGTCCGCCTCCCCCTCACTCCTGCCCTTCCCCAGTAGCTGACAGAAGAAATGGGAATTATGAACCTCAAGATATCCAAAAGTGCCTATTTTACTGCTGTCCTGAAATTAGATCCTTGTCTGCAATAAATAACGGTGCACACCTAGTAAATAAAAGCATGCCAGTTTATTGTGTTTTTTTTTGAACTGTGCTTTTTCCTTGGGAAGGCTAGATTTACAGCTTGCATTAATTAACTTGGTGGCAAGCAACAGAAATTGATTTTGCTAATTTCAGTAAAAATGAAGGCTGTAGAGTGCCTCTCAGATGCTAAGGCACAGCAGAAATAGCAGACCTCAGAAGAATAGAACCTAAGCATCATGGGAGCAGGAGCCCATGTCTGTTGTTCCGGTTTCTTCCATCTGTGCCCCTCTGCTGAAAATCCTCAGTCATGCTAGAGAAAAACTAAAATGGACCTGACTGGGATCACGTGCCTGGTAAAGGATGGATGTTGAGTGTTGGAATGTGATTGACATTCTCACCAAAACTGGGGAAGAGGCATGTTACCAAGGGAAACCTGGGCTCTCTTCCCCAAAGAAGAGCAAAGGAGATTGGACAGACATAAATATCACTGCCCTCAGTCAAGCAGCACCCTATGAAAATGTGAAAATGTTAGTTACTCAGTCGTATCCAACTCTTTGCGACCCCGTGGACTATAGCCCGCCAAGCTCCTTTGTCTATGGAATTCTCCAGGCAAGAATACTGGAGTGGGTAGCCATTCCCTTCTCCAGGGGATTTTCCCGACCCAGGGGTTGAACCCAGGTCTCCTGCACTGCAGGAGGATTCATTAACCGTCTGAGCTGCCAGGGAATGCATCTTTGTAAATCATTGTCTGTGATGCCCAATACTTTGGAGAGTAAAGTATTCAGTCATTTTCCCTCCCAAATTAGCCACTAATCTTATAACAGACTTTATCTGATGATCCAGACATGCAAAGGATTATCTAAAGGATTACCTGTCCCCTTAACTTTATCTTCCTTCTCCTTACCTGGTCCTCTAGAAATCCTGGTAGTTAATTACATCTTTGTGGGGGGCAGGGGAGTGTGGAACGCATGGAAGGGAAGAGAGAAATAGAGAAAGAAGGAAAATGGCTGAGAATGGGTTAATATGACTGACTCACTTCTGGAAATTTCCAGCTGTCAAATATTTGTTTCCGGGGACCAGCACCGTTCTCATTAGAAATTCCCTGGCTTGGTCACTGCTGCCTGGAGCTGTGGGTATGTAAATGTCAACTCTCTCACTGGCAAGTTGGTGAAATTTGCTGATGACACAAATCTGCGTAGGTTTGGGAGAAAGCAGGATTGTGAGAAACTCCAGATGCATCAGAGCAAACTATGAGTCATTCAGATGGGTCACTGGAGAGCCAGCTTGTTGGGTGGCAGTGAGAAGGGACAGAAAGGAATTAGCACATTTAGCACCAAGAAGAAAGAAGTCAAACCTGAGGCCAGCAGTGTCATTCAGTGACCTTCTGCAATATTGTCTCGAATTCTTTCTTGGATCTGTGTACTAAATTTGACTCTTCTGTGTCGGAGAGAGAGAGAAAGGAGGGGGAAAAATAGAACTATGCAATCAGAGTGAGACTGACTGCGAAGCTCCTGGTTCCCACACTCAGAAGCTATTTTTAATAGGAATGTTGATAATAATAACAGTTAGCCATTTATTGATTACTTACAAGGTACAAGGCATTGTTCCTGGACATGTTATATTTATCATTAATCTATTCAGCAACTAAAGGAGGAAATTCAGTTGGCCAAATTGGGACTTGGGAACCACAGCTAGAAAGTGGTCAGAAAAGAATAATAAAAACCTTAGCACTTCTGCCATGTAAGAGGTAGCTGCCTGACTTATTCCTGCCTCATGCAGTATTCGTTAGGGTCCTTCAGCCCATAGGAGGACCCCATACCAAAGCCCCAAGTTTCAAGTGTTTATTAAGATTTTCTATTTTTTAACTTTTTATTGGAGTACATAGTTAATTTATACATATTTTCACTTAACTATTTGTTGAATTGTTTCCCTATGCACCCCCCTTTTTTTTTTTTGTCTTTTTTTTACACGTATTCCCCATCCCGATCCCCCCTCCCACCTCCCTCTCCACCCGATTCCTCTGGGTTTTCCCAGCCCACCAGGCCCGAGCACTTGACTCATGCATCCCACCTGGGCTGGTGATCTGTTTCACCACAGATAATATACATGCTGTTCTTTCGAAACATCCCACCCTCACCTTCTCCCACAGAGTTCAAAAGTCTGTTCTGTACTTCTGTGTCTCTTTTTTTGTTTTGCATATAGGGTTATCGTTACCATCTTTCTAAATTCCATATGTATGTGTTAGTATACTGTAATGTTCTTTATCTTTCTGGCTTACTTCACTCTGTATAATGGGCTCCAGTTTCATCCATCTCATTAGAACTGATTCAAATGAATTCTTTTTAACGGCTGAGTAATATTCCATGGTGTATATGTACCACAGCTTCCTTATCCATTCATCTGCTGATGAGCATCTAGGTTGCTTCCATGTCCTGGCTATTATAAACAGTGCTGCGATGAACATTGGGGTGCACGTGTCTCTTTCAGATCTGGTTTCCTCGCTGTGTATGCCCAGGAGTGAGATTGCTGGGTCATATGGTAGTTCTATTTCCAGTTTTTTAAGAAATCTCCACACTGTTTTCCATAGTGGCTTTACTAGTTTGCATTCCCACCAACAGTGTAAGAGGGTTCCCTTTTCTCCACACCCTCTCCAGCATTTATTGCTTGTAGACTTTTGGATAGCAGCCATCCTGACTGGCGTGTAATGGAACCTCATTGCGGTTTTGATTTGCATTTCTCTGATAATGAGTGATGTTGAGCATCTTTTCATGTGTTTGTTAGCCATCTGTATGTCTTCTTTGGAGAAATGTCTGTTTAGTTCTTTGGCCCATTTTTTGATTGGGTCATTTATTTTTCTGGACTTGAGCTTCAGGAGTTGCTTGTATATTTTTGAGATTAATCCTTTGTCTGTTTCCTTATTTGTTATTATTTTCTCCCAATCTGAGGGCTGTCTTTTCACCTTACTTATAGTTTCCTTTGTTGTGCAAAAACTTTTAATTTTCGTTAGGTCCCATTTGTTTATTTTTGCTTTTATTTCCAATATTCTGGGAGGTGGGTCATAGAAGATCTTGCTGTGATTTATGTCGGAGAGTGTTTTGCCTATGTTCTCCTCTAGGAGTTTTATAGTTTCTGGTCTTACATTTAGATCTTTAATCCATTTTGAGTTTATTTTTGTGTATGGTGTTAGAAAGTGTTCTAGTTTCATTCTTTCACAAGTGGTTGACCAGTTTTCCCAGCACCACTTGTTAAAGAGATTGTCTTTTTTCCATTGTATATCCTTGCCTCCTTTGTCAAAGATAAGGTGTCCATAGGTTCGTGGATTTATCTCTGGGCTTTCTATTCTGTTCCATTGATCTATATTTCTGTCTTTGTGCCAGTACCATACTGTCTTGATGACTGTGGCTTTGTAGTAGAGTCTGAAGTCAGGCAGGTTGATTCCTCCAGTTCCATTCTTCTTTCTCAAGATTACTTTGGCTATTCGAGGTTTTTTGTATTTCCATACAAATCGTGAAATTATTTGTTCTAGTTCTGTGAAAAATACCTTTGGTAGCTTGATAGGGATTGCATTGAATCTATAGATTGCTTTGGGTAGAATAGCCATTTTGACAATATTGATTCTTCCAATCCATGAACACGGTATGTTTCTCCATCTGTTTGTGTTCTCTTTGATTTCTTTCATCAGTGTTTTATAGTTTTCTATGTATAGGTCCTTCGTTTCTTTAGGTGGATATACTCCTAAGTATTTTATTCTTTTTGTTGCAATGGTGAATGGTATTTTTTCCTTAATTTCTCTTTCTGTTTTTTCATTGTTAGTATACAGGAATGCAAGGGATTTCTGTGTGTTAATTTTATATCCTGCAACTTTACTATATTAATTGATTAGCTCTAGTAATTTTCTGGAAGAGTCTTTAGGGTTTTTTATGTAGAGGATCATGTCATCTGCAAACAGCGAGAGTTTCACTTCTTCTTTTCCTATCTGGATTCCTTTTACGTCTTTTTCTGCTCTGATTGCTGTGGCCAAAACTTCCAACACTATGTTGAATAGTAGTGGTGAGAGTGGGCATCCTTGTCTTGTTCCTGATTTCAGAGGAAATGCTTTCAATTTTTCACCATTGAGGGTGATGCTTGCTGTGGGTTTGTCATATATAGCTTTTATTATGTTGAGGTATGTTCCTTCTATTCCTGCTTTCTGGAGAGTTTTAATCATAAATGAGTGTTGAATTTTGTCAAAGGCTTTCTCTGCATCTATTGAGATAATCATATGGTTTTTATCTTCCAATTTGTTAATGTGGTGTATTACGTTGATTTGCGGATATTAAAGAATCCTTGCATTCCTGGGATAAAGCCCACTTGGTCATGGTGTATGATTTTTTTAATATGTTGTTGGATTCTGTTTGCTAGAATTTTGTTAAGGATTTTTGCATCTATGTTCATCAGTGATATTGGCCTGTAGTTTTCTTTTTTTGTGGCATCTTTGTCTGGTTTTGGAATTAGGGTGATGGTGGCCTCATAGAATGAGTTTGGAAGTTTACTTTCATCTTCAGTTTTCTGGAAGAGTTTGAGTAAGATAGGTGTTAGCTCTTCTCTAAATTTTTGGTAGAATTCAGCTGTGAAGCCATCTGGTCCTGGGCTTTTGTTTGCTGGAAGATTTCTGATTACAGTTTCGATTTCCTTGCTTGTGATGGTTCTGTTAAGATCTTCTATTTCTTCCTGGTTCAGTTTTGGAAAGTTATACTTTTCTAAGAATTTGTCCATTTCATCCAAGTTGTCCATTTTATTGGCATAGAGCTGCTGGTAGTAGTCTCTTATGATCCTTTGGATTTCAGTGTTGTCTGTTGTGATCTCACCCTTTTCATTTCTTATTTTGTTAATTTGGTTCTTCTCTCTTTGTTTCTTAATGAGTCTTGCTAATGGTCTGTCAATTTTGTTTATTTTTTCAAAAAACCAGCTTTTAGCTTTGTTGATTTTTGCTATGGTCTCTTTAGTTTCTTTTGCATTTATTTCTGCCCTAATTTTTAAGATTTCTTTCCTTCTGCTAACCCTGGGGTTCTTCATTTCTTCCTTCTGTAATTGCTTTAGGTGTAGAGTTAGGTTATTTATTTGGCTTTTTTCTTGTTTCTTGATGTAAGCCTGTAATGCTATGAACCTTCCCCTTAGCACTGCTTTTACAGTGTCCCATAGGTTTTGGGTTGTTGTGTTTTCATTTTCATTCATTTCTATACATATTTTGATTTCTTTTTTGATTTCTTCTATGATTTGTTGGTTATTCAGAAGCGTGTTATTTAGCCTCCATATGTTTGAATTTTTAACAATTTTTTTCCTGTAATTGAGATCTAATCTTACTGCACTGTGGTCAAAAAAGATGACTGGAATGATTTCAATTTTTTTGAATTTTCCAAGACCAGATTTATGGCCCAGGATGTGATCTATTCTGGAGAAGGTTCGGTGTGCACTTGAGAAAAAGGTGAAGTTGATTGTTTTGGGGTGAAATGTCCTATAGATATCAATTAGGTCTAGCTGGTCCATTGTGTCATTTAAGGTTTGTGTTTCCTTGTTAATTTTCTGTTTAGTCGATCTATCCATAGTTGTGAGTGGGGTATTAAAGTCTCCCACTATTATTGTGTTACTATTAATTTCCTCTTTCATACTCAATAGCGTTTGCCGTACATATTGTGGTGCTCCTATGTTGGGTGCATATATATTTATAATTGTTATATCTTCTTCTTGGATTGATCCTTTGATCATTATGTAGTGTCCTTCTTTGTCTCTTTTCACATGCTTTATTTGAAAGTCTATTTTATCTGATATGAGTATTGCGACTCCTGCTTTCTTTTGGTCTCCGTTTGCGTGAAATATTTTTTTCCAGCCCTTCACTTCTAGTCTGTATGTGTCTCTTGTTTTGAGGTGGGTCTCTTGTAGACAGCATATATAGGGGTCTTGTTTTTGTATCCATTCAGCCAATCTTTGTCTTTTGGTTGGGGCATTCAACCCATTTACATTTAAGGTAATTATTGATAGCTGTGGTTCCGTTGCCATTTATTTTGTTGTTTTGGGTTCACGTTTATACAACCTTTCTGCATTTCCTGTCTAGAGAAGATCCTTTAGCATTTGTTGAAGAGCTGGTTTGGCCTATGCACCCTTTGAAGTGGAAGAGGAGCCCCACTTGGAAAATCAACTTCTTAATTCCTGTTTATATCCAAAACCAGAAACCTCAGCCATTTCTCCTATTTGAGGATTGCTTTAAGACTCATTGGAAAAGACCATGATGCTGGGAGGGATAGGGGGCAGGAGGAGAAGGGGACGACAGAGGATGAGATGGCTGGATGGCATCACCAACTCGATGGACATGAGTTTGAGTAAACTCTGGGAGCTGGTGATGGACAGGGAGGCCTGGCGTGCTGCGATTCATGGGGTCCCAAAGAGTCGGACACGACTGAGCGACTAAACTGAACTGAACTTAAGCTTCCTAAATTCGTATATAGCTCCTTGGTCAAAATTGTAAAATTAGACAGACTTTGGTCCTTCCTTCTTTATTTTGAACTGGAACCTGAGTTTGGCTTAGCATATTAGCAGCCGGGCTCAGAAGGAAGAGAATGTCCTACTGGGATGAGGAGGAACCTGGCATTTAATAGTGAACAATTAGGAAAGCAGAGCTGACAGTTCCTGAGCACCTGCTAGATTTCAGGACACATTACCATATTTAATTCTCACAAAAACCCCTACAAGGTATTCGAAAACTGTCCCATTTTATTTTACTACCTAATAAACTACGCATGAATAGTTTCTAGGGTTTGCCCAGAGATACACAGCTTGCAAATGCTAAAGCCAGCATTTTTCATTTTTGTCTTCTCTTTCTCTCACCCTATGGACTCCACCTTCAAAATATATTTTGGAGGAGGAAAAAAAACATCCTTTTCTAATTTAGGAGAATAAATGCTTACTAGACTACTGACATATGAACCATTGTCTGAATTTTAGAAAAATCTCAGTAGAAATTGTGAAAATGGAACTAACTTGATAAGGAAATCATTAATCTATAGTGAAAAAAATGTATTTAGAATCTGAATCTGACTGTTCTAGAGGAAACCCTCCTCTGTTACCCCCACCTCACACCAATTTGAGCTTCCATCCAGATGATAATGATGATGATACTTTTTAAGTCGGCTTTATTGATGTATATATAATTCACATACAATAAATTCACTTTTTATTTTCTTTTAAAAATTTTATTTGGTAGTAGTTAACATTTATTGAGCACTTACTATGTGGTAGGCAGATTCTAATGCTTTATACACATCATTTTATCTTCATATCCACCTCTGAAGTAGGTATTGTTACTTGGCCATCTTTGTTGTTCTAAAATATCTTGCCCAGATTATTGCAATAGCCCCTCAGCTGCCCAAGCCTCTCTTCAGGCTCTTCTCAACAGTACCCAGAGTAATGCTTCCAACCTGTTGAATTACTCACAGCACCAAAGTCGCATTCAGAATCCCATTGTAACATCCAGGAACTCATCTTCTCCTGCTCTCCCCTTTTCTCATGCCACACCAACCATCTGGTCTCCACACTGGTCTTAGCTGAGTTCCTTGTTCAGTTCTTGGAGAGCCTGGAATGCTGCTCCCAAGACATCATGGAGCTTGTTTGCCGATGGCTGTCATGTCACCTTCCCAGTGAGGCTGACTCTGCCTATACACTTTGAAATTGTAAGTAAAGAAGAGGCCCAGGTTAAGGGCGGTGTGATAGGCAGGAACTGATGGATTGTTTCCATGATCTTTGCCCTGATGTTACTCCCATGATTGCGTTGTTTATATGGCAAAAGGCAAAAAAGATGTATCTGGGTTACAACTAGAAAGAAGTAAATTCCAGCACCCACCTGATGAAGCTTGAAGTGAATTCTTCCCCTAGAGCCTCTAGATGAGAGGCTAAGACCGTGATCGGTTTGTAGGTTTGTGACACCTGAAACAGAGAACCTTGTAAAGCCCCCTGGACATCTGACCTCTGGAACTGTGAGATCTGGAAAGACTAGTGTTTCAAGCTGCTAGGTCTGCAGTGATTTGTTAGAGTAGCAATGGAGACCTCATACAGATGGTGGATAAATAGAATTCCTCTCTTCAGGCAGAGTGGCCTGTGGATCAGCACCCATCCGTGGAGCTCTGTTGGGAAGGGTCTGAGACTGCTGGCAGGCTCTGTGATGGATCAACAGTAGCTGAGAGTTTGCCACATATGTGCCATCCCTGGTCTGGGCTCTTCCTGCTGAACTAAATAGAACGGTGTGGTTAGATGGAGTTAAGTTGTTAGGCTAGACTCAGAACAGAGAACATGGGTCATTAAAGAAAGCAAGCCAGCAGAATAAGAATCAAGAGTACAACACTGTCTTAGTTGGTTCAGACTGCTGTAACAAAAATACAGACCACATGGCTTGTAAAGAGCAAACATTGATTTCTTAAAGTTCTAGAGGCTGGGAAAGCCAAAATCAAGGCCCTGGAAGATTCAGTTATGAAAACCGGCTTCCAGGTTCATAGACAGTTGTCTTCTGGCTGTGTCTTCATGATGGAAGGGTCAAGTGGGCATTCTAGAGTCATTTTTTTAACTTAGTATTTATTTTATTTGGACAATAATTGCTTTACAATATTGTGATGGTTTTGCCATGAATCGGCCACAGGTATACATGTGTCCCTCCGACCCTGAACCCCCCTCCCACCTCCTTCCCCATCCCACCCCTCTGGGTTGTCCCAGAGCACTGACCTTGGGTGCTCTGCCTCATGCAGCCAGCTTGCACTGGCCATCTGTTTTACATATGGTAATGTGAAGTTTCAGTGCTATTCTCTCAAATCATTTATAAGGGTGCTAATCTCATTCCTGAGGGCTCCAGCCTCATGGCCAAATCACCTCACAAAGTCCTCACTTCCTAATACCATCACACTTGGAATTAGTGTTTTAAAATATGAATTTGGGGAATGTACAAATAGTCTGTAGCAAAGATCTGAAATGTGAATTCTGTTATGGCACAGATTTTGCCTGGTTTATTCACTTTTCTATCCGCAGCATCTAGAACAATGTTAGGGCTAGAGTAGGTGCTTAATAAAATTTTTTCAACTAAAGATCTGTATAACAAGGAATAGGAGATAAGTATATTCTAGTGGTTAACTGAATGTGTTTTCATATTATAGGGACCTGATGTCAAATTCCATTTCCACCACTTAACAGTTTCCTTATCTCAAATAGGGAGATAAGAGTGATTTCTTGCCAGTGTAGCAGAGAGAATAAATGAGATAACATGCTTATTATCCAGAGCCCCACGCCTGGCACCTGCTCAGATTCACCCAGTGGTAGCTGTTTTAAAATCACTGTATCCGTCAGGCTTCTTAGCTGTAAGTTATGGCCGTGAGCTTGGGCTGATTGGAGCAGGGAGACTGTTATTCAGAGGTTATCAGGAAGTTCACTAAATCTTCCGGAGACTGGAGAGTCAGGCTCTGAGCACAGACAGATCAAAGGGAAGCATTCTGTTGAGTCAGCCAAGAGTCATGTCCCAGAGGGGTCCACCTGGACATGGCGGCCACCACAGCTCAGAGTGGTGGCTGCAGCTCATACCTTACTGCCCCAGCTGCTCCATCCATGCTGCTGCTGGTTGACAGAAGGGCATCACCCCCATCCCTGCTCCTTTGTGTCATCAGATCCAGACAGGCCACACAACTGCTCAGGGCTTCCTCCAGCTGCCTGGAGAGCTGGGAGTGAGGTTTGGACTTGTCATCTTCTCTGCGGAGAGATAGGCTGTCTGTTCAACTTATAAGGCAGGGATCCTCCAATCGTAGGAAGGAGTTTAGATGCCAGACAGTCCCCTCATACCTCCTGCCCCGCAAAGACCAAATCCCTTCTATTCATTTTTCAGTCCTGATCCAGTCAGAAATACTGTTTCAAGAATGTAGGGGAAGCCCTGGGGTTCAGTCTTAGGTTGATTCCAGGTAGAAGAGGTGCTTCCTGGGTCCTTCAGTATTCAGATATAGAGGAGAGTGTCTTTTTGTCCATTTGACACTGGCTTTCAACTTGACCCCTTCTAATCAATTCTGTACCAGGGTCACGCGTAGTTAAAGGTCACTTACATCCAGCCTCAGAATGTGATTAGAGCAGGAAGACATCTGTAAGCATGAGTTCCAGTACTCTTTGGCCTTCACGCTTCTAAGAAAATGTGTAGGACCTGTGAACGATCCAGTGCTGACTGATTCTACGGTCATACAGTCAAGTGTCGACTGTCATTCTTTCCCTGCATGTTTTATACCTGAGATTGCTTTCTAGAAATAATCACATGATGATAGATAACGTTATTTAATGCTGATCACGTTAATAGCCATTGAGTAAATGCTTTAAATTGCATGTGGTCTCATAAAATCCTTCCTTTTGTGAGGTGCAATATAATTGCTTCTATTTTATAGACCAGGAGACTGAGGCTTAGGGAGCAGGTCAACCAGGTTATAAGTAGTGGAATGTGGCTACGAACCAAGGTGTGCCTGACAACAAAGCATGTGGTCTTAACCACAGATTTGTGTGAAGCTGATAGAATGTGAGCAGTAAAGATCCTTTTCCACAGCAAGCTGTGCTATTCAGCATTATGAATTGTCACTGTAGTATGCAAGTTTGGCAGAAAGACTATAGAAAATCCACAGGTGCCCTTTCAGTTTTGTTGTGAAAATTTGGAAATATTTGAATCTCCATGTCTTTCCTCAAGATTTTGCCTAAAGGTGAAGTTCTTTTTTTTAATAGTAATAGCAGTATGAGAGAACATATAATTTTTTCTGTAATCAAGATGATGAACTGAGTTGCCTGTATTTATTTCCATTAGCACAGTGATTACATATAATCAAAACCAAGCATCATCAGAAAAGGTCAGATAACAACAAACACAGGCTAAAAAAGATGAGTTATCTTTTCCCAGAAAAGATTTGTGCAGACCCACTAAGAAGGGACTTCCATTGTGGTTCAGCTGGTAAAGAATGGGGTCACAAAGAGTTGGACACTACTGAGCGACTTTCACCTTCACTTCAAACTAAGAAGAAATACCTCTCTTCCTACCCGCTCTGGACGCCAACCCTCAGTACTCTTCTCTGCCTTTTCCTTTTCTGTCACACTTTACCTTCTAATATACTAATTTATTATTAATTGAATTTCTTGATTATCATTGCCTCCTTTTAAAACCATAAGCTCCCTGAGAGCAGGGGCCTTTGTTTCATTCTGTGATAGATCCCAAATGCTGGGGAAGAGTAGCTGCAGAGCAGATACTCAGATACTGGATGAGTGGATGAATATAATAAATAGTAGTAGAAGTAGGATTGATAAGAGGAAATTGTCTAAAAGTATGACATACGTTTGCAGGACAGTTTCAGTTATCTATTGATGGGAAACAAGCCACCTCACAGTGCAGTGGCTTAGGACAGCCCATCAGTTGGCTACCATTCTACGGGTCAGGAATTTGGACGGGGCTCAGCTTGGGCTTCCCTGGGGGCTCAGACGGAAAAGAATCTGCCTGTAATGCCAGAGACCGAAGTTCAATCTCTGGGTTGGGAAGACCTCCTGGAGAAGGGACTGGCAACCCACTCCCATATCTTGCCTTGAGGCTTCCATGGACAGGAGAACCTGGCAGGCTACAGTCCATGGGGTTGCAAAGAGTTGGAAACGACTGAGTGACCTGAATTCAGATTCATTCAGTTCAGCATGTGTGTCTGTCTCTCTTCCAGATGGTGATGGCTGAGACAGCTCAAATGATTCTAGGAAATTCAAGATGGCCTCATTCCCATGACTGGGTACCGGCAGTTGACCGGGCTGCTTCATTTTCCTCATGTGGCCTCTCTCCCACCCCCCGCCTGCCATCTTGCAAGGCCTCTCTCTCCATGTGGCCTCCCTCTCCAGCCTGATAGTCTGGACTTCTCTACGTGGTGGCTGGGTCCCCAGAGTGACAGTGGAAGCTCCGAGGCCTCTCAAGGCCTCAGCTCCCAGAATGTCTCTTCCAGCACGTTGTGTGGTGAGAGCCAGCTCAGATTCTCAGGCTGGGGCTGTGGACTTTGCCTCATGGTGGGAGGAGCCGCACCTTGACAAAAACAGGTGGAAAGGTGGCTGCTCTTGCACTTCACATTTTGCTGTTTTTTTTTTCCAGTTTCCTTTTTTTTTTTTAATTGTGGCAAAACATAGGTAACATAACATTTATCATTAAAAAAAAATTTACCATTTTACCCTTGTTTAGCAGTTATTGGCATAAAAATATTCACATTGTTGTGCATCACCACCATCCATTTCCAGACCCCCTCTTTATTTTTTAATTTCCCTAGACAGAAATTTGGTCCTCATTGGACAATAATTCCCTGTTCCTCCTCCTCCTCCTCCTCCCCGCCCCCAACCCCTGATAACCACCATTCTATATTCTGTCTATATTAGTACTACCTCAGGCATAATCTGTTTAGATACATCATTTGCAATGGACAGTATCAGTTTTTTTGTGACTGACTTCATTTACTTAGGATAACGTCCCCAGTGTTCATCCATATTGTAGCATGTGTCAGATTCTTCTTTCATTTTGAGGTTTGTTATACTCTTTCATAGATACATACGGCATTTTGTTTATCCGTTCATTGTCCAGTGGACACTTGGGTTGCTTCCACATTTTTGCTGTGGTGAATAAAGCTTCCGTGAACATGGGTGTACAGGTCGTGTCTGCTTTCATTTCTTTTTGGTGTTTACCCAGAAGTGGAGGGTCTGAGTTACATAGTAATTCATGTTTAATTTTTGAGGAACTTCCATCCTGTTTTACATAGTAATTGCACCATTCTACAAAGAGGGAGCACCTTTTAATCCATAATATTAATAACACAATAACATGACCCACAATATTAATAATATAGGACAAGGAAGCCTGGAGTTCTGCAGTCTGTGGGATCACAAAGAGTCAGGCACAACTTGATGACTGAACAAAAGCCACAGCTAATAACACAATAATATAATCTCATTTGTAACCTGTATTCACCATTTCTATAAGGAATCTTTTTTTTTTCCTGCTGTAACTGAAACATACTCTGATAACATTTTTCCCTTTATATAAAAATTTTCTTCCTTTATTTTCCCACATCTATGTATGCGTCCTATGGGACTCGATTTATGTCAGGTTTTCTTTCCTCTATTATAGAGAAAGTCTATTCCAAGTTCAACTAAATGGCAGGGGTCAGTGACACCCAGGTCTCTGCTTTCTCTCTTTCTTAAACTCTAGCTCACATAGATTTCTGGGCTAGGGTGGCATCATTTTCCCTGAAAAGCTTTGGAGCATTTCCCCAGAAGACGATTCAGAAGTGCCCTCAACATCCCAGCATTTTCCAGCCCTCTGTGACTAATCTGAAAATGAATCTTTTGAGAAAACGAAGGGGGAGAAAGAAGAAAAAAGCACCCTCCCAAGACTAACAATGAGAAATTGCTAAAAATAATAGTTGCTTTATTGTTTCTCTTCCTAAAGGCCATATTTTTGGCTGCTGTTAGCTATTATTCATTCCCCTGGGGCACATTTTATTTTCTCTGAAAGACTGTATAGTAAGGGAGAACAACTTATAATTTAGGCTACAAATTGTGTGTGACATTTCTGGGTCCTATTTGGTGGTTCTTATTATTGTCTGAGAAGAGCTTTTTGTTTCATGGGCATTGTGTGAAAGCAGGTAATATCCCTCATAAACAGGCATCTCCTTCTGTAAAGATATAGTTTGGCTCCTTTCTGTGTCTGCTCCTCATATTTATCATACTGTCTGATAGCCCAAGCCGTAATTACCTTGTTCATGTCTATAAAGCCTTCAGTATTGAGAAGAGGTAAAAGTGGGTGTATTGAGATTTCTCTAGGCTTTTTTGGAGTAAGAATGTACTTCCATTTTCGTTTGGAGGTAAACTTTGATTCTGAACTTTTCAAAATTCAGTCACCCAAATATGGATTCTGCAGTGTACTGAGAAGATCAAGGGCTTTGTTGTCTGGCACATGTAGGTTTGAATTGGTATAGACCCATTCACTGTCTGTGTGATTTGGGGAAAGTTCTCCATCTATGTCAGCATCAGTTACTGCAAGTGTAAATGCTGAAACCAAAAGTACCGATCTCAGCAGACTAATTGGACAGTCAAGGAAAAGTGCTTAGTACAAAGTATAAGCTAAGTAATTATTCTTCCTGTGAGTGAATCCTAAGTTCTGATCTTATCAGTCTATTTATTTTCATATTTGAATGCACAGAGTTTAGATAAGTATTCATGAATAATCTGCTAAAAAGAACTGCTACAGCGAAAACAGTGTACGTATTGTAGAGCTTTATATAATTTGTTTTTTTCTATGCTATGTTTTCAGCTTTAATAGTAATAATTAGAGCACCTGAGGTTTTTTGAGCATTACTGTGTACTAAAATTGAACCAAGCATTCTACATGTATTGATTCATTTAAACTTTACACTGGGAACATAGTTACTATAATTATGCCCATTTTACAAATGAAGAAACTAAGGCCAATAAAGAAATTTTAAGTCCCTCTTTAAGTCGGTAAGTAGCATAGCCAAAATTTGAACTCATGTAGTCTGGCTTCAGTGTCCATACATTTAACTTCATGAGTTTTCATAGTTTTTGTTCTCAAGATCCTTTTAGTATCTTAAAAGAACATTAGTTTATGTGGGTTATATCTATAAATATTTACCATAATTAGAATTCAAACTGGGAACTTTAGAAATACTCACTTACTAAATTTATTTAAAATACAAAAATAAGAAACTTATTATATATTACCATAAATGCCATATTTCCCAAACCACCCCCCAAAAATTAGTGTGCACAATGGCATTTTTTTCCCCAAATCTTAATGTCTAGCTTAATAGAAGACAGCTGGATAATCATATCTGCTTCTGTATTCAATTTGCTGTGATATTCCAAATTATTGTGCCTCTCGAAAATTCCATTTAGCATTCATTAGAGAATGGGAGTGAAAATGACAAGTAACATCTTAGTGTTATTATGAAGATATTTTTACCTCCCAGTCCCCCTGAGCAGATTTTGGGGGTCCCTGGGCGCTTCACAACCACACTTTGAGAACTATTATCTTCTGTTTCTTGCTTTTCAGGTAAAAAAGTTTATAATCAGCTTAGAAAAGGAAAGGGAAGAGAAGAGGTATTAGGAGCTTTTTCTGAACCACCAAATGAAACACAGGGATGGCTGGCACAGTTGGCAGCCTAATTTCACCTACTGTTTCTAATTTAATTCTTGTGATTTGCCTGAGGAATAAATATTTTTAATATATATTTTATAGTTATGAACAATGAGACTAAAATACTGAGTCTTGCTTAGAGACATCCAGCAGAGTTAGGATTTGAACCCTTCATCTGATTCACTAGTTGCCTGCTCATTCTTCCATTTTCCCAGGAAGTGATTGATACACTTTATGTTACCTTAAAGCATTATTAGTGAGGGCCTTTTATTAATCAGGACTCTGGGTTATAGTGACAGAAGTCCAATTCAAACTTGTTTCAACTAAGGAAAGGAAATATATTGGCAGCGAAAGCAAGTGGTAAGTGAACTTCAAGCATAACAGGGTCTAAGTATTCAGCTAATAAAATCAGATTTAGGATTTTCACTTTTCATCTCTCGCATTTGGCTTCCCTCTCAGTTAGTGTCATTCTCAGGCAGGATTTGATCCTAGCAAACCTTGGCTTTATCTAACCAACTTGACAACCCACGCAGAAAGAAAATTAATCTTTCCCCAGAGTTTCTGCAGTAGTCTTGAGGCTGACCCTTAGTGGTCCACTTGGGACAAGAGTTTGTCCTAAAACTAATCCCTGGGCCACAAAGATAGAGGACTGCAGACTGGGACCATGTGCCAGTCCCTGGAGCCTAAGGGAGTAGTAGGGTCAAACCAACCTACTCCTATGTCAGCCTCAATTGTTTCCTCTGAGATTAGGGGAGGGGCGGTTCACAAATGAGAACTGGGATGCTCGGAGCAGAAAAATGAGTCAAGGGATTCTGAGCAGGTAAAACTTGAAAGATGTCTACAGCAGATCCTGTTTCTCTCTCTCATGTATACTACCTTAGCTTCCACACAAAGAGAATTGCTTGATTTCTGCCTCCCCCTCCCTTTTCTCATTCTACAGGGTATTTTTATGGGATGCTGTGATCATGCCATAATGTTCCTTGGGCCCTGCTCTTAAGGAATTTACAATGTTGTTCTGGAGATGAATCAGACTTACACACAAAATGCTCTAAAAACAGTTACTAAGCAACAAATTAGCATATGGAGATGAAATCCTAGTACAGGTTAAATGTTTGAGCCAAGGGATTATATAGAGAATGACAACAGACACAAATGTGGGACGGAGCAGCATCTTTATGGTGTATGTGGCACGGCAACAGACACACCGTGTGCTTTCTTCTGAAAGAGCGTTCTTATGTCTTTTCGTCTCTCCCTGGGAAACAGTGTGTTGAAGTTGAAAGGTTACAAGTTGAAAGTCAGAAACTGAACAAAAGCTAGAGGCCTTCTTCTTTTCCTCATTGCTCGTCCTGGTATTTGCTTTCTGGCCAGATTTTTTGTGTGCAAGTAAAATCTAAGAAGCACACCATTCCTTTTCTTAACATTCTACTGCCCTCACATATGAAGTGTGTACATTTTTCAACAACTAGCATCTAGGTAACTATTCAGTCCTGCACCCTTATGAGGGACAAAATGAAGTAATTTGGGGAGTGATGGTTATTTTCACTGGAACGAGGTATAGTTCAGAAGAGTGAGTGGCTGAGTGTTGAAACCAGAGAGCTCAATAATACATGTGCTGATAAACTACCAGGGCTTTAACTTTGTGATCAGATCAAGGTAAATTGCAAGAAATGAAATATTAAAAGAAAACTCTTATTTAACCAAGATATTATTTAGCAACTTAAGATTTCTGTTTTAAAGGGTATTAAAAAAAATAACTTCCAGCATTTCATACACTGTGACTGAGCATTGTTATTAACTGCTGTGAGGCATTTGTTTAAAGAGAAAAGGAAAAATGTAGCTTGTATTTAGTGAAGCCTGTTTAGCTGTTAACCTAGCTTCAGGAATTCAAATATTGTTACATTTATTTCAAGAGTCAAAAACAGCCGCTCCGCATTAATCTTCACTTGATTTTGCTTTGAAATTTTCAGGGATTGTTTTCTCCAAAGCTCTTGTTTCCAACCTAAACATGAACAGATCGAAATTTCTTGCTCAGGCATTGTAAAGCTAACTTGATCCAGTGCACAAAAAAAAAAAGAAATGGAAGAAATTGGCATTTCTACAACCAGTTGGAAACTTTTATCTCCAGGTTTTAGGGTTTGATACTTAAAACTGTACTACGTGCATTGGCCTGAACTCCACTTTCACTCTGAGTCCTGAGTGGTCAACGAAAAGAACTAATGAGCTTGCCCTTTTCTTTCTCAACTTGCTTTTTGATGGCACATAGTGGGACATTTGTTTTTCTTTGCAGTTTCTACTCTTTCCTCCATTTTGATAAAGTCTCTCCACTATAGGTAGTGGAACTCCATCTGATAAAATGGAAACCCATTTCTTTTCATTACTTAAAAGCATTTTCAGTATCATTACCTTGTCAGCCTTGGCTGCCAGAACAAAATACTATAGACTGGGTGACTTAATACCAATTTACTGTCTCACAATTCTAGAGGCTGAAAGTTCGAGATCAAGAAGCCAGCAAGGTTCATTTCTGGTGAGGCCTCTCTTCTCGGTTTGCTGTCAGCCACCTTCTTGCTGTGAATTCACCTGGCCTTTCCTCTGCACATGTGGGAAGAGATCTGGTGTCTCTTCCTCTTAGAAGGGCATATGTGTGTGTGTGCTGTCGTGGCTGACTCTCTCTGACCCCGTGGGTGGTAACCTGCCAGGTTCCTCTGTCCATGGAATTTTCCAGCCAAAAATACTGGAGCAGGTTGCCATTTCGTATTCTAGGGAATCTTCCCAACCCAGGGATTGAACCTGTATCTCTTGTGTCTCCTGCATTGGCAGGAGGATTCTTTATCACTGAACCACCTGGGAAGGCCGTAATGGTATCTTATCAGTCATAAGGAATTAAGGCCCACCCTTGTAACCTCACGTAACCTCTACTGCTTGTTTGTAGGCCCTAATTCCAAATACAGAGGGGATAGGGCTTCCATATATGAATTTAGAGGTGGTGGAGGGAATGCATTCAGTCCATAACAGTCTTTTTTGTTTTCCTTTCAAGAGGAATGAGGTAAAAGTCTTTTCTGTGTTTCCAAATCACATGGTGTTCTCGTCAACCACGATCTCTGCTAGAACTCGGCAAGCACGCTGTGGGTGGAAAAAGGACACAGTAAACTATTTCAGCTGGTGAGAGTGACATGCAAGATGAAAAGCACAAAGAATTTAATCTCATTTCTTCTTGTTCTCTTTTCCTATGAATGTAGCCTGTCGTATTTGTAACTGCCTATTTATTTCCGGACCATCTTCTGATGGATGCCTGTTATTAAAGTGGATGGGGCTCTGAAGTAGTAATAATAGAGACGATTTCCCTGGGCGAGGAGGTTTGCTTGGTGTGGAGATGAGCCCTTTGTTCAGCAATCTACTCTTTGTCAGGAGACTGGAGAGTAAAGACCCAGGGTAGCACTTTAAGCTTTGTTCCATCGTTTTACCATGGAGTTTCAACGTTGCAAGGCATTTTCCAAGATAATTGGCTTTGGCCCCTGATGCTGTAATTGTGTGTGCCCACTTGTTATGTATTTATAATAGAATGATGTTTGAAACCTGGTAGATGTTGTTCCCTGTTATTGCAGAATTATGGCCAAGAGCCAGAATCAGGCCAGAGGGCACAGGTACCCCACATTACAAGTTGAGAAGTTGGAGCCAACAGCTCCAACAGGGCTTGCCAACAGCCTCCATTGCAGGAGGTCAGGCCTTGCCTGCTTTACCTCCTAACCCAAGTTGATAGAAGGGGCAAAATAGAAAAAAGACGTTGTCTTTTTAGGTAGAAGGAAATTTACCCAAAGCCTTACCTTCCTTGCATTCCTGTAAGAGAAGTCGGGGGGATTATCCCCTTGTTGTGAGCTGACCAAAGCTAACGTGATCGCTCTAGATTCTTCGGAGGCGGCTGAAGAGATTAGAGTTGATTAGCACTAGCCATTCTTCTATAACCTTGCTCCAGTTTTAATGAAAGCAGGCCTCAGACCAAATTCTCCCACACATGCAGACATTTACTAAATGAATATTCATTAGCAGAGCTGGCTCAAAACAGCTCATAAACCCTTTCTGCAAGCCCAGGGCTGTTCCAGCTCGCTGCCGAGTAGAAGAGCAATGCTCTTCCATGGTCAGGGAATGGAATCATCAGGGAAGCTTTACAAAGGCCGTGATACCGGTCCCCCATCCAGAGATTCCTACACTGTTGATCTAAGTGGTGAGGTTTGACTGTTGGAATTTTAAAGCTTCCCATGCAAGGCCAAGGTTGAAAACCAATGTTTTGGATGCTCCCACCATACCTTGTATGAAATTATTATTTCTGGTGAAACAGATCACCAGCCCAGGTTGGGTGCATGAGACAAGTGCTCGGGCCTAGTGCACTGGGATGACCCAGAGGGATGGGATGGAGAGGGAGGTGGGAGGGGGGATCGGGATGGGGAACACATGTAAATCCATGGGTGATTCATGTCAATCTATGACAAAAACCACTACAATATTGTAAAGTAATTAGCCTCCAACTAATAAAAATAAATGGAAAAAAAAAAAAAGAAATTATTAGAGACCAACCCAGCAACATTGCAGAGGCAGGATTCTATCTTCTCTAGTTAGGACTCTTCAGTTAGAAAGAATCCTAAGTCAGTGGTTACATCTTGGGTTGAAGATTACATCAGAGGTCTTATCATAAGGGTTCAGGATACAGGCCCAAGTGGATTTTTTTTTCCCGGTTCATCAGAGGTCAAAGTGTATTCAAACTATGTTAGCCCCTTCAAGCCTCCTAAATACCTTGGATTTCACAGGTGAGACCCTGTTTCTGTCATCTGTCATGCTAATGAACAGGTCATTTCACCCACAAGTATCTGTTTTGGCTTCCCTGGTGCTAATTAACAAGTGCTGGTTGTTGCTTAAGCTCAGGTAAGAGAAATGTGCTTATGGTAGCTCATCTTAGCTTATGAACCTTTCCAGTGTGGTGTAACTGGTCTTCCTGAGTCTGTGTATTCTTGGTAGCGTGTTAGCAGACAACCCTTAAAGTTAAGGCTAACCTACCTGGCACATACGTGATATCACTTTGATTGTGCAGCTAATTTAAAGTAAATTACAGTCACATAGCACTGACTCTCCCCAAGGCCAAATGAACGATGTTCCCAGAGTGTCGTTGATAAAGTCTATAGACATGTCCCAGCTGTCAGTCTTTCCCTTTCTCCCCTCCAGTCAAGTCAGGATCTGGTGACCTCTGGTCTGCAGGTTGCAGACCTGCTGTAGTAGCTTGTTAACTGTTGTAACCTTAGCAAAGAGACAGGAAAAATGTGACCAGTGGGTTAGCTAGGCCCAACTGGCGCCAGGGTATCTTCTAGTTCTTCAGTGATATAGATGTTTTCCCCACATTGTGTCTGCAGGTGCTGGAATTGGAGGTCAGAGTAGAGGAGATAGAGGCTTTAGACTCACGAGGTGAGGCTGCCTAGGGCAGATGGCATGTACACTGGAGGAATGCTGTCCGAGACCAGTAAAGGACTTAGCCAGGAGGAGTGGCTGCGTTCTTTCAAGACGACCTCCAGGGACTAGGGCAGCTTGGTGCCCCTGGATCACACCGAATACACATGAAGGAATCATATCAGAGATACCCGTTCTTTGTATAATCCAACCATATTTCCTGCAGTGATACTACATAGCCGGCCACCCCTATCTGAAGTGACCTGTAGCAACAGTCATTTGTCCTGGATCATGTCAGTTTCTGTAAGATGGGTTGGTATCATGCTTCAAGGCGTGAACTGCACTATGTTTGTGAGCCTGTGATTGACTTCAGATCTGCTCCCATGTGTTTAATCTGGTCCCCACGCTGAAGGGGCAGCAGCTCTGTGGGGAACGTTTTCCTCATGGCTGTGAATAAAATACTGGATAGCAAACCACTTTATGCCATGCCTGCCAACATCCTAGTGGCTCAGGTGAGTCACGTGACCACATCCAACATCCTTGAGGCAGAGGAAGACACTCTCTGAGGTGGTATATTAGAGAGGATGAATGTTTTTGAACCATCCTCTCATCTGCCACAAGGGCCAAGAAATAGGCACACCTCATCTTCACTGTCATTTTCCTTATCCCAAGGACCAAAACAGAAAGCTCAGCAAAGAGGGCGTATATCTGCAGGTCAAGTCCATACTCTTGTCCACCACAAACTTTGGAGACTCCTTTGATGAGGGAAAGAAGGCTGATCTAAGGACAAAAGAAGTTTTACAAAGAACAAAAAGCTAAGCCCTCGGAAACCAGAACGAGATGTTTCAAATAACTGAATGTTACTGAAAAATTATAGAGTTGGTTTGAGATGTTTGTTGAGGGAGCCTTCCACGCAACAGAACGAAACGGGTAAAGTGATGCCCTCTCATGTTTATAGCTCATCATGCCCAGACACCTCGGTAATCTGTCACATATGCCTGCTTTGATGTCCTCCAGGGAAATGCATTCCTAGATCCCTTCTCTGGTGGTTAGCTGTCAGGAGTACATTTCCCATGAGCAGTGCCTGGGGAAATGCACTTAATTAACCGGACAAAAGGGAACAGAACAGATGTCTCAAGGGAGTCTTTTCTTACTCAGGAAAGAAGTTGCTTCCCCTCTTTGGGATTCTAGTTGCCCATCAGTTTGTTGTGGAGGATGCTGCCTTTTCAAAGAGTAATGTGTCTCAAAGTCTGCCTCACCGGATCCCACTGAAGCATGATGTAAAATATTCTCTGGAAAGAGAGCATTCTATGACCAAGTGAATTTGGGAAACTTTAGGTTTACACATAGAATAGTGTGTATTAAGGACTTTTAAAGAGCCCTTAATATGCTAATTATGCATAGCCACTATTGAAAAACAGGGAAGTTCGTAATAATTTCTAAAAATTATGTTTGACTAGAGACTGCTTTTTTTCCCCAAGGAATACTAGTGCAGCAAAAGGTGTCCTAGGGAATTTATGGGATAAATTCTGTTAAAATATATCAGGGTTTGGTGAAAAGTGCTAGCTAAATTCATTTTTTTTTTTTTAAGTACAAAACCAGCTTTACGGAGTTGTGATTCACGTATCATAAAATTTTCCTTTATCTTTTTAAAAATTTAATTTATTGAAGTAGAATTTATTTACAATGTTGTGTTAATTTCTGCTGTATAGCAAAGTGATTCAGATATACATATATATACACATGCACACACACACACATTCTTCACCCATATGTTCAACAGGCTAGTTTAAACAAGTCATTTCCACTAAAAGTTACATCACCTTATGAGCCTGAGTAAAAAAATCATTTTCCCCCAAAAGAATCTCGCAGTGGTAAAGTATGTGAGAAAAAGGGTTTAGGAGAAAATGTTGAATGAAACAATTATTGTTGTCATCGATGTTTCTTCTTTTTAGGTTAAAGAATCCTAGTTCCTTTGTTGCCGACAGTGTGGTAAGCTTTGTTTCTGCCTGGCCATCTTGTCTGAGAGGTTTCAGGGCATCATTTCATTCTTGGCTCTTTTAGGAGCACATGCTTCCTGTCTTCTTGAATGACTCTCCAGTGTCACTTCCTCAGTGACATTTCTGAGCAAACTCCTTTCCCCTCACTTCATTTTTCTTCGCTCACAGCCCCAAGCAATCAACAGCCCTGGAAAAGCTTTCCAATTCAGTTTTCTGTCGTTGATTCTAGGGTACCATGTTTTTGCAAGTGAAGACTCTCATAGGCATGCAGGTGACATCCCTGAAGATGTGTGGTTTCCTGCTTCAGCTGGTCTCTCTTCTCCTTGTTAGCTTTGCCATGGTAACTTCCAAGGGATCCTTCTTTCCCATCCACCCCCAACTTTCCCCAGCACGAAAAAATAAAGCCAGTCTTGGGTTCTGTCTTCAACTTCATTCTCCAGTTCTAGACATACCTGCTCCATCATATCTCTTTCCTTCTTTTCTTCCTTAGAAGGTCAAGGAAAACCTGAAACACTCTCCTCCGCCAAAAATAGTAACAGTAGCTAATTCATTCCCCACAACAACCCCTTTAAGTAGGTATTACTTACAGATATGAACACTGAGACACAAAGAGGTTAAATAATTTGCAAAGGTCACGCAGTAAGTGTCAGAGCTGAGATTTAACCTAATAGTCTGGCTACAGAATCCTGGAAATCTATATTTTATTCTTTATTCCTATCAATTTAAGACAAAGCTAGCTTTATTATGATTCACATATCATAAAATTTTCCTTTTTAACTTTTTAAAGTTAAATTTATTGAAGTAGAGTTGATTAACAGTGTTGTGTTAATTTCTGCTGTTCAGCAGAGTGACTCAGGTATACATAAATACACACACACACACACACACACACACACACACACATTCTTTTTTATATTCTTTTCCATTATGGCTTATCACAGCATGTTGACTATAGATCCTATGCTATGCAGTAGGACCTTGTAGTCTATCCAGGCTTCTTCTTTTTAAAATGAACAATTTAGTGGGTTCTAGTATAATCACAGAATTTTGCAACCAACACCAATATCTAACTCCAAAATACCCACAAACCCTGGTACTAGTTAGCAGTCATTCCTCATTGGCTACTACCCCCAGCCCCTGCTAATGACTAATCTACTTCCAGACTCTCAATTTGCCTGTTCTGGACATTTCATATAAATGGAATCATGCAATCTGCTTTTTTTTTTTTTTTTTTATGACTGGCTTCTTGCACTTAGCATAATGTTTTCAAGATTCAGCCATGGCACAGCATAGATCAACATCTCCCTTCTTTTTATGCTGAATAGTATTCCATGGTATGAACTTACCACATTTTGTCCTTCAATTTGTCAGTTAATGTTTGAGTTTCATATATATGTTTTTGTGTGTACATACGTTTTCATTTCCTTTAGATGTATGCTCAGGAGTGGAATTCCTATGTCGTGTAACTCTGTTTTAACATTTTGAGTAACTACCAAGCTGTTAACCAAAACAACTGTACCACTTCATAATCTCATTAAGAATGTGTGAGGATTCTATTGTTTCTATATCCTTAATAATGCTTGTCTTTTTTTTTGCTTTTTATCATAGACATTCTGGTATATGTGAAGTGATATCTGGTTGTATATTTTTTTCTTAACCAAGATTGAGCATTTTTTTCATCTCTTATATCATCTTGGAGAAAATATCTATTGAAATCTTTGGCCATTTTTAAGTTGGATTATTTGTCTTTTTATTGTTGAGTTGTAAGAGTTCTTTACATGCATACTTCATTATATTGTGCTTCACAGATACTGCATTTTTTACAAATTGAAGGTCTGTGGTAACTCTGCATTGAGCAAATCTGTCAGTGCCATTTTTCCAACAGCATTTACTCAGTTCATGCCCCTCTGTCACATTTTGGTTATTTCTCATAATATTTCAAAATTTTATTGTTGTTATATTTATTATGATGACTGTTGATCTTTGATACCATTAAACTCACTGAAGGCTTAGATGATG
This sequence comes from Muntiacus reevesi, assembly GCF_963930625.1. NCBI lineage: Eukaryota > Metazoa > Chordata > Mammalia > Artiodactyla > Cervidae > Muntiacus > Muntiacus reevesi. Next base: position 95,574,850 of record NC_089252.1, read on the forward strand.
GTAGCAGTTTTTAGCATTAAAGTATTTTTTTAATTAAGTATGTGCATTGCTTTTTAGATATAATGCTATTGCATGCTTAGACTATAGTACAGTGTACAAAAAACTTGTGTATGCATTGGGAAACCAAAAAATTCATGTGAATCTCTTTATTGTTCTATTTGCTTTATTGCTGTAATTTGGAGCCAAACCTGCAAAATGTCTGAGTATGCTTATATCCCTGGTGGCTCAGACTGTAAAGAATCTGCCTGCAATGCAGGAGACCTGGATTTGATCCCTGGATTAGGAAGATCCCCTGGAGAAGGGAATGGCAATACACTCCAGTATTCTTGCCTGGAGAATTCCATGGACAGAGGAGCCTGATGAGCTACAGTCCGTGGGGTCCGAAGAATCAGACATGCCTCAGCAGCTCACTTTCACTTCACTTTTCATGCTTGTATATATTCTGGATATATATCTCTTATTGGGTATATAACTAACAAATATGTTCTCTCATTCTGAGTTATCGTTTTGCTTTTATGATAGAATGCTTTGAAGAATAGATGTTCTTAATTTTTTATGGTGTTCAGTTTATTTGGGCTTCCCAAGTAGCGCTAGTGGCAAAGAACCTGCCTGCCAGTTGATCTGTTTTTTCTTTCGTTGCTTGTGTTTTTGGTTTTTAATCCGAGAAATCACTGTCTAATCACAAGTCATGAGGATTTCTGTTTTCTTCTAAGAGTTTTATCGTTTTAGCTCTCACATTCAGTTCTCTTATTCATTTTGAGTTAATTTTTATATATAACATAAGAAAATGACCCCAAATCATTTTTTAGTATTTCTTGTAGGGCAGGTCTGCTAGTGAGAAATTCTCTCAATATTCCTCTATCTGGGAATATACCACTTTCTTCTTTCTTTTTGAAGGATAGTTCTGATGGATCCTTGGTTGACAGAATTTTTCTTTCAGCACTTTGAATATGCTTTTCTAGTGCTTTCTGACCTTCATGATTTCTGGTGAAAAAACCAGCTCTCCATGTTATTGAGGATCTTTTGTATATAAGGACTCATTCTCTCTTGCTGCTTTTAAGTTTTCTTGCCTTTGACTTTTTTGTTGTGCCTAGGATTAGATACTTTTAAGTTTATCCTACTTGATGTTTTTTAGGCCTCTTGAATGCATAGATAAATGTTCATCAAATTTAGGGAGTATTTTAATCATTATTTTCTTCACATATTCTTTCTATTCCTTTCTTTTCATCTCTCCTTCTAGGATTCCTATTATGTATATGTTGCTACACTTGGTATCCTACAGGTCTCTGAGGCTGTACATTTTTCTACATTCTTTGTTTTCTTCATATTCCTCAGACTTGTTGGTTCAGTTGCTCAGTCGTGTCTGACACTTTGCGACCCCATGACTGAAGCACATTAGACTTCCCTGTCCATCACCAACTCCCAGAGCTTGCTCAAACTCATGTCCATTGAGTCAGTGATGCCATCCAACCATCTCATTCTCTGTCATCCCCTTCTCCTCCTCCTTTCGATCTTTCCCAGATTCAGGGTCTTTTCCAATGAGTTGGCTCTTCACATCAGTTGGTCAAAGTATTGGAACTTCAGCATCAGTCCTTCCAGTGAATATTCAGGACTGATTTCCTTTAAGGTTGACTTGTTTAATCTCCTTGCAGTCCAAGGGACTCTCAAGAGTCTTCTCCCAGCACCACAGTTCAAAGTCATCAGTTCTGCAGCGCTCAGCCTTTTTTATTGTCTAGCTTTCACATCCATACATAGCTACCGGAAAAACTAACTTTGGCTATATGAACCTTTTTAGATAAAGTAATGTCTCTGCTTTTTAATATGCTGTCTAGGTTTGTCAGAGCTTTTCTTCCAAGGAGCAAGCATCTTTTAATTTCATGGCTGCAGTCACCATCTGCAGTGATTTTGGAGTCCCAAAAAATAAAGTCTGTCAAAAAACAAAAAAGTCTGTTTCCATTGTTTCCTCATCTATTTGCCATGAAGTGATGGGACCGGATGCCATGATCTTCCTTTTTTGAATGTTGAGTTTTAAATCAGCTTTTTCACTCTCCTGTTTCATTTTCATCAAGAGGCTCTTTTGTTCCTCTTCACTTTCTGCCATAAGCGTGGTGTCATCTGCATATCTGAGGTTATTGATATTTCTCCCAGCAGTCTTGCTTCCAACTTGTGATTCATCCAGCCTGGCTTTTCACACTGTGTACTCTGCATATAAGTTAAATAAGCAGGGTGACAACATACAGCCTTGATGTGCTCCTTTCCTCAGACTAGATCATTTCAGTTGGTCTTTCTTTAAGTCCACTGATTGTTTCTTTTGCAGTTTAGATTTGTTCTTCAACCTAGTAAAATTTTAATTTTAAGTCTAGTAAAATTTTAACTTTAGTTATTATGCTTTTCAACTTAAGTATTTTAATTTGAATATTTTATTGTTATTGTTTTGAGTTTTTTGTTTCTACTTTTGAAATTTTGAATCTTAATTGATATTCTATTTAGTTTACATGGTTCACATATTTTTCTTGAGTACTTTAGATATGTTTTCCTTTAGTGCTTTGGTTGCATTTTGAATAATTTAAAGTGTTGGCCAGTAAATCCAATGTTTGGGCTTCCTCACATATAGTTTATACTGAATGTTCTTTCTCCTGTGTATGGACGATACTTTCCTGTTTCTTTTCATGTCTCATAATTTGAAATGAGATCTGGACATTTGAAATGATATGATACTGCATCTCTGGAAGCCATATCTATTTTCCTCCCACCAGGTTTGTTGTTGTAGTGTTGTTGTCTGTTTAGTAACTTCCTTGGGTGAATTCTGTCACATCTGTATTCATTGTCATATGTGTCCACTGAGGTCTCTGTTCAGTTACCTTAATAACCCACTAACAATTGGACAAAGATATCCTTAAATATGGGTCAGTCTCCCCTTTGCCAACAGACTGTGTGCATGTTGGTGAACATCATCAACATGGACAGCTGATAATTCTGCACTAGCTTTCACTTGCCACTTGATCAGAACATCAAGGTCAGCTAGAGGTGAGAGAGTCCTCTTAGGTTTTTCATGGACATGTGCAGTCTTTCATATGCCCTTGACTTTCTAGAGCTCCAGGAATATGGAGCTTTATCAAGCCCCCTAGATATTCCTCCAAAGATTTTTAGCCAACCTCTTCTTTCCCCCAGGTGGTATTATTGATTCAGGTACCTGAAGTGTTAAACAGTTGCTGCTAAATATGTGCAGCCAACACCCAGGAATAGGGCTTTAATCACTGAGCCAGCTTTGATTCAGGTCAACTGACAACGAGGCCTGTTTGGGGACTTTTCAGGGAACTTTGCACGTTGGTCAAACAGTGACAAGTTTCTTGCGATAGAACACTTTGAGGGCTCCATGCCCATTTGCCAGCCCTACAGTGGCTGCCAGGTTAGTGTTTTTTAAGTTATCATTATTGTAAGACTGGCGCTATAGAGTGGTAAAGAGTCTGCCTGCCAGTGCAGGAGACACAGAGATGCAGGTTTGATCCCTGAGTTGGGAAGATCCCCTGGAGTAGGAAATGGCATCCTACTCCAATATTCTTGCCTGGAAAATTCCATTGACAGAGGAATCTGGTGGGCTACAGTCCATGGGGTTACAAAGAGTTAGACAGGACTGAGCAACTGAGACCAAGTGTGCTGGTTTTTAGGGCTACTGCAGAAATGATGATAGGAGGATGGGAAGACAGGAGGAGCATGGGAAGGATATTAGTCAAAATGCTACAAAGCTTGTCCTTACCAGTATTCTGCTGGGAGGCTTTTCTTTGCTTCTTTTTTTTCCATCTAAAGTCTCCTCTGGTTGTTGCAAACCTTTGGTTAATTTCCAAAGTCTTGAAGAAGTTAATTTTGACAATTTTTTGCCAGTGTTCTTACTGCTTTTATGGAGAAATAGATTTTTGGAAGTCCTTACTCTCTCATTTTGGAACTTCTTTAGGCAATCCAGTTTAATTTATGAGCATGAATTTATAAATCCTTAATAAGTACTCTGAAGACCTACTTATGAATGAAAGTGGAATTCTATAGGACTGCAAGTCATTTGTGCAGGAAAAAAAATCAAGAAGTGATTTAAATTTTTTCCTGCTACTTCAAGTCCATCAAGAGGACATTTGTATCCAGCATGTGCTACAGCTGATTTAAGGAACGTTTTTGGTGAATTAAATTTTCATGACTGGGTAATGTTATTTTTATATGGATGTGCCCTGATTTTTTTACTGATGAACATTTAGATTTTTTCCCAAGCTTTCATATTACAAATAATGGCATAAGGCATATTATCAGGCACATATCTATGTGTATATAAATCATTTGTCCAGATAAATCCACTGAAGTGGACTACTAGCTCAAAAAGTGTATGTGTGTAAAATCTTGATAGCTAGGGTAACATACATTTTTAGATCTTTAGAGTTTATATTTTATATCTAATGCTAGTATTAGGAACATTTTTTCTTTATGGTCCTTTTTTTTTCCTGTATTTTGAAGAGGTCTAAATATGCATAGGATGTCCGAAATGTTGGGAAACAAGATAAATGATTTTAAATTATATGTTGACTATATTTTCAAATATGTTTCTCTGTACCCTCCTGACATCTTTTCAGATGAAATACCTCTAAATTTAGAGCACTGAGGCCAGCTGTGAATCTGAAAACTGGGTAGTGAAATTTTGTGACACCCTATAAATTGGCAAGTGGATAGTGAACTTTTTTCCCAACTTTTTTTAACACCCTATAGGTTGTCAAATGGTTACATTATTTTATCTTCATTTTCTCTTACATATACTTGGCACCAACCCAAAGGGCTAAAATCTTTCTTGATATTTGAAACCATAGTATTTCAGTTGCTCCTGTTGAGTATTTTTCTCTTTCAAGTGAGTTGTAGCAGGATGACTCATGACTCACCTTTCTGGATTTGTTACCCAAACGACTCAGCATCTTAAATTATAATAATATACGTGCTCTTCTAGCTGGGTTAGATTAGAACATGATTGAAAGCAGTACAGTACAAGAAGAACCTGGCTGTTTATAACACTTTTTTTTTCTTTTAAGTGTCTTGAGTTGTGATCTACCGTCTTTCATTACATAAAGGGAGAATGAAAATCATCTCTAGTTGACACTCTTTCATGCCTATAATGTTTACCTGGCTGCCTTTTGATATTTTATTGCTCATCCTACCTTCTGATGAGCAAAGCAGTAAAATGTGTTTCAGGCAAACCATGGGGAGATATTAATTGTCTTATTAGGAGAAAGCTGGTTCTTTTGCCAGTACCCTCTGGCACTAAGGGTCAGGGAATAAAAGTGGCCCTTTACTAATTCTCAGTTTAAATTATAGGACAAATCCCATTACAGCAAATTCCAACACAGCAGACTCTTTATATGACAACAGGATTTCCTAATCTCAGACAATGGCCTGCTCATTGCAGGCAACAAAACCCTAGCCCTAAATATGCACTAGGAGTTTTTCATAATGGAATTGGACCTGTGGTTATGTTTGAAATCAGAATTATCCTTTGGGAATGGTGATTCTACACATGGATGCAAGGAATAAATGGCTTCATTTGCCTCTCCCTGAAATGTGCTATCAGCGAACCACAGCAACTCTGTAATAACATGATGAATTCTCCTAAGTACACAGGAGATTAGTAAAAGCCGCTCATCAGGACGTGATCCACAACTCAGGCTCCGGGAACATGTGGCAGCTGCCAATCTCTGCCCCCATTGAGGTCCCTGGCATTAAATTGCTTTCAGGAAATAGCTGTTGAATAAAGAATAGACTGGAAACAACTTTGACTTGTTTCCTTAGTCTCCAAGGGGAAGAGGTCCACAGAGGCTTTCCAAGGATGCTGGATTTTAGTTGCACTGCAACAGGTCCAGTCTTTTATTAATCTGCTGGCTGAGGTCAGTAATCCCTCAGATTTCTCCAGCCAACTCCACAGGTGCAGAGCTGATGAGGGAGGATTGTTCTGTGGAGCCTGACCAGATACCATTTGCAAAGCTGCTTTCAATTCATCTGAAGAGGACCTTGGGGGTGACATGGGGGTCTGTAGAATGACAAACTGAATTCTTCACCCAAGATTTTAAAGAATTCAGTTCTGACTGCTGATGTCACCTCTGCCAAGATCAGAAAAACCAACCACCCTATTACCTCAGTCACTATATAGAATTAAAAATACTACTGCTATTATGTGTAGTTAATAATGATACTAGTAGTAAATTTTTATATAGCACTTTTTATGTCCCAGGCATTGTTTGAAGACTTAAATACCCATATACTTTATAGACAATGATACCATTAAGGTACAAACTCTTTCCCCCACTTTGCAAATGAGAAAACTGAGGTGCAGAGAGGTTGAGTATTTAATCCAGGATCCCACAGCTATTAAGAGGCAGAGCTGGAGTTTGAACCTAGGCAATTTAGCACTGTAATTCATACACTTACCCCTTTCTTTCAGTGCACTTCACCACCAAGATCTCTGTGTTTTCAAATAGTAGGTCTCTACTAAGTGATTGAAGATACAAGTGTATTCAGCAAACATTCATTCAGCACCCACCAAGGCTGAGCCCTGGGATTAGAATGGTGAATGACAGAAGTCAAGGTGCCTGCCCTCTTTTGTGATCAATGGTTATGCAGATGAACACTGGGAAAGAAGATACTTTGGTTCTTTAGTGACCTTTGATGAAGATGCCACCTCCAAAGCAAGAAAAAGTAACAAGTACCACTGGGGCTGAACACCAAGGGGAGGACAGGCAAGGGGAACACATGTGGAACAGCATATTCCACATGGCATATGGAGGGCCGGGGGCAGTGGGATCATGGTCTTCTTCAGGAACTGCTGCCCTGCTCGTGAGAGGAGACGCCTGCAGAGTTGGCCAGGGCAGACCACTGAGGGACCCATAGGAAATGTTTAGAAGCCTTACAAGCAATGGAAAGCCGTCAGAGAGCCTTCTACAGGAGAATGAAAACATTTGGGTTTTTTAACATTTTTATTGCAGTTTAATTGCTTTACACCGTTGTATTTCTTTCTGCTGTTCAGCAAATGAGTCAACTGTATGTATACAAGTATCCCCTCTTTTTTTGGATTTCCTTCCCATTTATGTCACCATAGAGCACTGAAAAGGGTTCCCTGAGCTATACAGGAGGTTCTCGTGAGTTGCCTCTTTTATGTATGGTGTCAGTGCATATACATCTATCCAAATCTCCCAACTCATCCCATCCCATCTTTTCCCCCTTGATGTTCATAGATGTGTTCATATATTTGTTTTCTATGTCTCACAGACATAGACATCTTATTTCTGTTTTAGAAATAAGATCATCACTACTTTCTAGATTGCACATATATGCATTAATATACGATATTTTTTTTTTTTCTGACTTACTGTATGAAAGACTCTAGGTCCATCCACATCTCTGCAGATGACTCAGTTTCATTCCTTTTTATGACTGAGTACTATTCCATTGTATACATGTACCACATTCTCATGTACCCATTTCTCTGTTAATGGATATTTAGGCTGCTTCCATGCCCTGGCTTTTGTAAATACTGCTGCAGTGAATAAGATTTGGATTTTGAAAAGATCTCTCTGATGTCTCAGGCAGAACAGAGGGCAGGGTCACCAGAAAGAATAGTGGGATATCAAGCAGAAAGCTCATGCTCCAGTCCAGATCAAACAGAAAAACAGAGGCAGCCATGTTGGGCTTGGATATTGGCAGTGGAATGCAGAGATAAACAGATCTGAGGAATATTTAGGGGATAAAATCCACAATTTATCATGGAGGGGTAAAGATGACTCCAGCTGTTGTGGAAACCAAACATCTGAATGAAGTGGCACGTAGAACGTTCAGACTTAGATTTCGTTCATCTAACCAATGATAGCAATGTTCTCAGCTGTATAGCTAAAGAAGGACATCCTGTGGTGACTCGAATATTTGTTGAGAACCTAGTGTGTGCCAAGCCCTGTATTCAGTAAACAATATCATAGATAGAACTCATGTCCTCAAGGGTTTAATCACAGAGGTTCTCAACCAGGAGCAATCTCACACCCACACACCCCCTCCACGCTAGGGGGTTGGGTAGTGAGTGGACTTTGCTATTGGCAGCCAGAGAAGCTGCTAAACATCCTATATAGCTTATAGGATGGCCCCTGCAATAAAGAACTTTTTGGCCCCAAAACTGTGAAAGTTGTGAACCTTAATAGTTTATTCTTTAGATGAGAAGAAAGAGGAGCAAGCCATGCAGTATATACAGCAGTGTGATGAGGTCAAGTACAGGGTGTTATCACAGTAGAGAGAGTGAAACTCAGCCTTGTTTGTGGGAGGAAGAGGCAATGGAGGCTTCTTTTAGTTCTTGAGTTCTGTTTAATTGAACTTAATTTAAATGGAAGAAGACTGTGGACTCTAGTGTCCAAGGGTTTCTAATCCACACTCCACTGGCTATGTGACATTTGATCTCACTGTGCTTCAGTTTCCTCATCTTCTTGTTTGGTTCTCCCTTCACGGCCCTGTGGTGAGATGAAGGGAGATAGTCCTGGTGAAGACTTGAGCACATCTTGCACACAATCATCACTCTTTTGTGGACACTCTTTGCTTCAGTTGCCCAGTTGATGTGATTTTTTTTTTTTTTTCTTGAATGAGCAGGGGACAAAAATCTGCTTGGTTCTAGCACCTTCCTAGCCCCACTTTACTGAGTTGGGCAAGTAGCTTGTTTCTTGCTTGTGACAGGAAAAATGAAGGTGAAGAAAAGATTGCCATCACCATTGGTTTTCACTGTGGTGTTCAGACTTCTGTGGGAGCATCTAATGGAAAAGTTGAGATTTCAATGGAATGCCCACCTTTTACTCACTGCTGAGTAATAAAATACAGAGCTCCCTAAGGCAAGACTTAGCCCGTCTCTAGCCCATAATAGTCCACTTGTAGAACTGCAGTCCAGCATGTTTAATCATCATGTAGTAATTGGCTCAGAAACTCTTCAGGATTTGAGGCATCCACTTCTGTTCATGTGCAGAAGCCCATTGTATTCATGCAGTTGTATTGACTGGAAAATAAGGTCTTTTTTTTTTTCTTTCAACTTTCCAAAGAAGTCATTTAAACACTGAATTTGGCTTTGGAAAGTTCCCTGCTGGCCCCTTAAACTCTCGGCCCACTGTAAAATGATGTTTGGATTGACATAAAACCATCTGAAGTCAAGAAAAAGGGAGTCTTTGATGAGGTTGGAGAATGGTATTACTAGGAATCTACTGCTTGCTATCACTGGGTGGGGAGTTTCCTTCCCAGGATGGAGAATGGGTTCAGTTGTCTTCCAGCAAATCAGAGAATGCATTCATCTTAATGGTTTAACTGCTCTGGGGGCTTGATAAGCCATCGCCCATGGCCTTTTTTCACAGATAAAGATTTTGGGAACACAGCCATGTTTAGTCACATGTGTATGGTCTATGGCTGCTTACATGGCAAAGTTGAGTGATTGCAGCAGAGACCATATGGCCTGCAAAGCCCAAATTGCTTTCCATCTGACCTTTTACAGAAGATAATTTGTCAACCCGTCCCTGCTCTAGAAGAGTGCTTCTAAAACCCTAATGCACCTTAGAATTGCACTTGAAGATTCTGGTTCAGTAGGCCTGCGAATCTGCATTTTTAACAAACTGTCAAGTGATGACAGTCCTGATGGTCCATGGACTGTATTTGGAGTGGCAACGTTCTAGAAATTCATTGGCTTCATGTGTATGGTTCTTATAGGAGGCAGGATGTTGGTGGTTCACAGCATAGGATTTAAATCTCTATTCTTATCATTTGTTACCTTGTCATCTTCGTAAGATACCTAATGTCCTTAAGCTTTGGATTGCTGCTCTGTAAAACAGAGGTAGTACCTATGAAGTGCTTAGCACAGGGCCTGGCCTATAGTATGAGTTCGGTTCTTATTATCTACTGGCACATGGGTGTCCTGTGAGGCATGTTACCTCGGAGCCAGACAGCCCCTACTGTGGCCTTCAGTTCAACCTTGGTGTCACCGTAGTGGCAGGGGTCTTTGTGTTTTTTTGGAGAAACTGGTTGGCAGTTTTGTTGTTGCTCTTGTTGTTTTAAAGGAATGATTATTTAGAGATTGCTTTGGTTCAGTTAATTGAAAAATCTAATTCTTCAAGTTTAGCATCCAGGCATTACTATTCTATCTTGTTTGTAAATCATAGGCCCCGGTTTACAAGCTTGTTAGTCACTCAGTCGTGTCCGACTCTTTGAGACCACAGGGACTGTAGCCCGCCAGGCTCCTCCGTCCATAGGATTCTCCAGGCAAGAATCCTGGAGTGGGTTGCCATTTCCTTCTGCAGTTTACAAGCTTAGATAATTAAATTCTTTATATTTTAAAATACATTCATAATTATAAAGTATTTAGCTTCTTTTTAAGTCATCTGACTTGACTCTCGCCTTCCCCAAGGAAGATACCCTTTCCTGTCTCTGTTCATAATTCTTTCAATTCTTACAGATTGAACTTATGATACGCATAAAGTTGACTTCAGTATCCTAAAACTTTATTTAAATTTCATTAAGGTTTTAATTTGAAATCATAAATCTATATCAATTACTCTGACATTTTAAATTGGAACTACAAGAGCAACCTGTTTATTTCAATAGGGCAAATTCTTTCAAATGTTAAAATGATTAAAATACCAAATATGTGCAGATTCTGTAAGACAAACTATATAAAGATTATAGGTTTGGTTCTTTTAAATGTTTCTGAATGTCATTATAAATCTTACCAGGGTTAATGCTTACCTACTAAGAAAACATCTCTCTTTAAAATTATTATTTCTATTTTTAAAATTTTAATTCAGGAAACATTTCTCGCCCTGAACAGTTTGGGGTGGGGGGATACCTTGTCAGTTACCTTGAGATTGTATGATGATCAGAAATTACAGTTAGGATGTGGATTCCATTCTTAACTATAATGCTGTTGGGAGACCCTGAGTCTTGTTTATAATTCCTGTGTCATCGACTTCATAAATCAGTAACTAGGTAGTTGAATAGTCTCTAGCCCTTAGCTGCAAGTTAAAGGTTACAGAAGTGTAGAACACTCTTCCAGGCTGCTCCAAACCTCTAGCTTGACTATTGCATTTCTTTGTCTCTTGCTAGCCAGCTCTGAGGACTCTTGAACTTGTTGGAAAATGGCATTGCTTTAAGAACTTCCTATCTTGTAGGACCATAACTTTACTAGATGTTAACATGAAAGCCTGTTTTATTTTGTGTATCTCGACTGACATATGGTCACAGCTTCTAAGGCCATTCTGCTAGGGGGATTGGCCTGAGTCATTAAACTCCTTTGATAATAAAAACAATCAGGACAGTTAAATATCCTCCATGTGGTGTCTTTGGGTAGCCTAATTATAGGGAGAAATATTACCGTTAACAGTGGTTATACTGCCTAGATTGTGTAGTCCAATTGTTTTTCCTTTAAGGAAGAGAAAGGATAGGTGTTCAAGGGGAAATTCGAGTTCAGATTCAGAGAAGTCCTGAGATGTGCCTAGCTGTGTGGTGGATAAACTAGATTGTTGAGTCTTGCTTAGGAGACCAATACTTTCCACATATACACTGCCCCCACCCTTTTCATAACCAGACTTTTCATTGAAGCTTATCATAATTCCTATGAGACAAATGGCTCTAGGTGATAAATTTTTGCCTTCATTTTGTTATTTGAAAATGTGAGTTGGTCTTGGATTATATTACCATAATTTATTTGAAAGGCATTCATTTAAAAAATACTATTATCCAGCTTTGGCCATTTGATACATGGCTGCTTTGGGTACTTTATCTAGTTGTTTACACCAGAACAGGCTTTTCTGGGATTGGTTTGAACTTAGGTAAACACTGCAAAGTTTATTTTTTGTTGTTTAAAAGGTTTCCTTCATAGGTATAAAATTTTATGAGCTAAATAAAGATTTCCAAGAAGAGACTATTCTGATATCTCTTACCAGTCTTTTCATTTAAGAAGAGCCATTCTTATCAACCTAAAGGTAAGGAGAATCTTGTGTGGAATTCACACCCAGGCATCTCAGACCTTCTTTATTGGCTTTATTCTGAAGCTAAGGGTAAAAGAACATTTGGGACTATTTATGCTTGGGGGCCCCAGAAGTTAAACCCATCAGTGGTGTTATAGGTATTAAATATGATCCTTCTCCCTTGAAAGGAATTAAAGAAATTAAACCATTACCTTTCTGCTAGTGATTCATATTAAAATTGCTGTGGTTGAACCAATCTCTTTATCTCTTCTTGAAATACCTTTGCCCCCATTTGACAATTTTGAGCGATGAAAGATTCTTTGAAATGATATATGCAGAGTTGATAGGCATCCCATTTTTTGCACATGTTGTAAATTTTCACAGCACACCAAAACATATGACTTTCTTCTGTTCTCAGGTCCCATCCACCTTGCATTTAAATTGCTTTTGGATTGAACACTCCCTCCTGGAGCTGCTGCTGTTGTTGTTGTTGTTGTTGAAGCACTTGAGAAGCAAGTCAGCCTTTGAGATTTTCATTAAAGTTCCAGCAGCAGTCGTCACTGCTGCTCTGAATATTTCAATGCTCTGTAGTTTCTGGGAGCTTTGAAAAACTGTTGGAAGTGGGCTTGAAAAAACAAGAGAGATAATTTAATGAATCTTGAAAAATGTCAGCCTCCATTTTGACTTGAGTTCACAATTCATGTTTTGCATTTGGTACTTGAAAAGCAGAGTGGTGTTAGGATCTGACACTAGTTCTTCTCTCCCAGATGAGGAACACTTCCTGATTAGCTATAGGCCAGTTTTATTCACTCATTTAAGCTCTGTTCATTCAGTGAATCAGTAAATGTTTAAGAGCCTACTGTGTACCTAGAACTGTGAGAATCTAGGATTATATTCATGGATAAAGATGGGCCTTGATGTCCTGTGCGTTTATTCTTGAATGGAAGACCAACATGAAACAGGTGATCTTATGCTCACTTAGTCACGGCTGTGGTGAGTGGATACAGATGTGCATAGTAATACAGTGTCATTCACTCGGCCATAGGATTAAGAATTGTTGGTAGTATTTGGAGAGGAACTTCTGGGTTCACTTATTTCAGCTTATTAGATTGCCCTGTAGTGTTGGACAGTGTGTTTTTAATGCAGCTTCGTATGTGTTTGTTATTTATGCCAAAGTTCTTTATCTGGAAAGCTTTGAAAATTAGGATTTAAACACTGTAAACAGAAAAACTAGGTCATCCTAATATTCCCCAATATGTGTGTGTCAAAAGGATACAGATTCACCCAGATCCTTCTTGTTATCATTATGGCATTGATATGACTGTGGCATGATCATGTGTGTGTATTAATATTCATGAGCTCCAAGGTCCATTTTTACCTTGAGTTGACTTAAACATTTATTCCTTGTCAGCGATTTTAAGTTTCTACTCCATCTACTAGCACTGATTCTATGAATATGCAAAGCTTTGGTCTAACAATTCAACAGTAACAGGTAAAGATAGGTCTAAATCATAAATACAACCCCAGTAAAGAAAAGTAATGAGGAACAAGATGCATGATGGCAGTCGCAAACAGAAATGATTTATTCACTTTTATTTTTCATGAGCCCTAATTCAGGTCCTACCACAAAATTAATAGATCTTTCTCATCATAGGAAATGACAGATGCATCAGACGTTGGAAGCACTAGAGAGTAAGTGATTCCCGGTATACTTTTCATCAATTGATACTAAACATTTTTATCAGTTCTGTTCACTCTGTTAATACATGGCTGGCAGGGATGTCTTGGGACTTTTTTTGGCCATCTTAGGAGCCTGAGCTACAAAACGGAACATTTCTATCTCATCCAAATGGAGAGGCATCATTCAGATGTAAAAATAGTCAAGCACCAGTGTGCAGATTAATATTCCACAGTGAGAAGACGTGGGGTCTGTCGGCTTACCCCCATTCACATGCTTGCCAACACACACGTTCTCTCCAGGTGGAGCCCCTCCCCCATTTCTGGGCAAAGCTTGAGTCTGAGAAGTGTTTCCAGATGTGTTCAGGTGCTGACATCTTAAAGGATGAGGGTAGGCTCTTAGGATCCTCAGCCAACTGTGCATTTCCCGGGCTGCACCTTGGACTGGCATTTCAGCCTGGCAGCCGTGCGGTTGTCTGGTTCATGGATGTCCCCCATGGCTGCCCTGTTACCTCTGTGATGGGGTGTACTTAAATGCCATCTTGGAGCCCATCAGGCACTTGTCACGCCAGGTGAATTTGGCAACAGAAACCTGTGCTGTTTGCATAAAAGCCTGTTGGTCCTTTCTTCATATCAGCTGATGGTGCCACTCCTGCCAGATGCAGGCTGCTCCTAGAATAGTGTTGGGTGGGTTGAGGGTTGGGTGGGTTGAGGGTTGGGTGGGACCCAACACTTTCAAGCTGCTCGTTACCTCAGAGGACATGGAAGGTCAGTGTTGGTGGGAAGAGCTCTTGTGGCATCAAGGCCACTATGGAGAACCTAAGTCCACAGGCTTTGGAAATTTAGGACCAACTTTGTCTGATGTAAATTTTTTAAAAATAAGCTGGAAATCCTTCTTTTAAATAAAATCTCCTGATTTTTACAAGTTACCAGCTAATGGAGACTTGCAGGAATACTTCGCCAGCCAGATATGACACGTGTGGGCAGGGACCCTTTTATTCCAGGCCCTGGCTACTCCTGGTGCGGTCTCCAGACCAGCAGCCTTTCCTGGGAGCTCGATGGAAATACAGAATTGCAGCTCCACCCCGTCCTGTTAGAACGGCATGTAAACAAGATCCCAGGTGATTTGGATGCATGTTAGAAATGGAGATTGATTATGTTGGGGTCCTGATTCAGGTTTTCACGCAGGCAAAGCAAGAAGCTTTTGAGTTATTAGCTAGAACTTAAATATCTTAAGTGGCATTCCATTTTAAAAGCACAAAGAGAACCTCATCCTTGAGGTATTAACTTGGATACAGTTTTTATGGGGAGACCTCCTCCCTAAAACCAGGTTAGGGTCCTTGTTCCTGACTCCACCCCTCCTTGTTCTAACTGGTGTTAATGTCAGGACCCCATAAAGGCAGAAGCCAGGTCTTGTTCCCTTTGTATTTCTAGCCCCTGTCAGGGTACCCAGAACTTATGGGTGTTCAACACATGAATGAATTAGTGAAATCTGCCAATCTTATCTCAGTTATTGTACATTGCAGAGTAACTTATTTACTGATTGAGGGGCTTAATTAGACTTGTCAGTAGGAGGAAAACTTACCAACAGTAGAATCTTTTTTATACTCACAGTCTTCTTGTCTACTTCTTTGAGGTATATCCTTCATCTTACTGTTCATTTTGTTCTCTTTTACATTTCTGGGACCTGTTCCATGACCTAGCATATAGTAGATGCTCAATAAAGATGTTTTGGATGGATGAATGCATAAAAGCAAAGAGCTCAGTAATTAATACTTTTTTCAATCATCACCCCTTTAATTATCCATCCAAATTATAGACTCATGGCTTAATTATAACTTAAAGAAAAAACTTTAAATATGTATAATGTAAGCAGTATGTGTGTGTGTGTGTGTATATATATATATATATATATATATATACACACTCATAGTGCTCACCAGCACTGTTCTGTATTAAATGGGGCTTTTAGTGCCCTCAAATACGTAGACTATATTACTTTATGAAAATAATGGGATAGTCCTTCATGTGTATCTTACCAAGCAGAAGTGTCAGGGATACGTCCCTTTCTTGAGTTGCAGTAGGCTGTCCTTAAGAAATTTGAAGTGAATTTTAACCATCTAATCTGATCACATTCTTTACCTACATCTTATCTAGAATAGCATATTGTGAAGACAGACGACAGCAAAGCAGATGCAAATATGATGTTTGCTATGTTAGCGTTCACTTTTTATGTATTCTATACAAAATTGTCTGTCATTAGGAGAGAAGCTTTTGATCCATATAAAATATTTTAAATTGAAATTTAAAAAAATCACAGATATTTTTGGGTTTTAATGGAAGGGAGGATTGCCTTGCAAGATTCTGTCAGTTGATGGAAATTGACTTCCAATGGTTCTTATCAACTTGGAGTAATATATTGACACTCTTTTTCCAAGAGAATTTATTCTATTCAGTTTTACTCTTGTTCTAGACTGAACTGGCCTCTCAGTTTTGTTATTATGCATTTGCTAGGCTTCTGTCTTTGTTTTTATTTTTGTTTTGTTTTTGGTCTATGTGTGTGATTTTAATGACTTATTTTGGGTATCCTGACCTGCCATCTAGCATGGCCATTATGAGAGTTTGACTTCAGTTCTGAAAGGCGTGGAAGAGTGTTTCAGATAAAAATTCTATTTTAGACCAAAAGACCAGAAAACTTTCTTCCTGTGTATGTGTTATAGAAGCTAACCTTTCTGTTGATTGTGTAAAGCAAAAGAATAATTGTCATTTTGAGAATTAAAGTACAATCAATGTTGTAGATACTTGATTATAATGAGCTTAGGCTTTTACAAGATTTCTTTGAATGATGAGGCTGTCAAATAGGCTCTTTAGTTTATGCTCAGTCACTTAGTCATGTCCAAATCTTTTTCATCCCCATGGACTGTAGCCTACCGGGCTCCTCTGTCCATGGGATTCTGCAGGCAAGAATACTGGAGTGGGTTGCCATTTCCTTCTCCAGGGTATCTTTCCAACCGAGGGATCGAACCCAGGTCTCCTGCATCTAATGCATTGAAGGCAGATTCTTATAGTCAGCAGATTTTTTTAAGAAGAGTAACTTGGTAAGCTTTCAATAACTATGTTTGCATAATTAAAGTATAAAAGATGCACATTAAATTAATAATTGCTGTTGCATTAGAAGGTGAATTTGGAGAGTGAGAATGAGGGAGGAAGGGACTTTCACTTTATATTTAAGAAGCTTATATTGCTTTGGGATTAATTGACTAAACTAAGATGTATAAAGAATTGAAGAAGCACATAACCTAAAAATTTTAAAATAATAAAGTATGCCTGAAGCTTATTATTTGCTTTATATTTTCAAAATTCTCTCTAAAAGTTATATTTTGTCAGATTTTTTTAAAATGAAATGTGGTTCATGAACGCCTAGGGATACTTTTGTGTATGTGTGTGTGTTTTATATTTTGCTTTTATTGGAGTATAATTGCTTTACAATGTCATGCTGGTTTCTGCTGCACAACAATGTATATCAGCTACATGTACACAGGTATCACCTCCCTCCCAGCCCTCTGGATCATCACAGAGCACCAAGCTGAGCGCCCTGGGCTATACGGCAGCTTCCATGAGCTGTCTGTTTTACACATAGTAGCACATGTATGGAGCAGGCAGTGGCACCCACTCCAGTGCTCTTGCCTGGAACATCCCTGGGACAGAGGAGCCTGGTGGGCTGCAGTCCATGGGGTCGCTGGGAGTCAGACGTGACTGAGCGACTTCACTTTCACTTTTCACTTTCATGCATTGGAGAAGGAAATGGCAACCCACTTCAGTGTTCTTGCCTGGAGAATCCCAGGGACGGGGGAGCCTGGTGGGCTGCCGTCTATAGGGTCGCACAGAGTCGGACACAACTGAAGCGACTTAGCAGCAGCAGCAGCATATATACATAGATATATATATATGTATGTGTCGTTCCTAATCTCTCAGTTCGCCCTACATCCTGCCCGCCCTCCGCCTCCCCGGCGTGTGTGTGGCAGGGGGTGGGGGGCACCTTTGATCTCCTGCTTCCACCGTCCAGAATTCTTCCTGTGATGTTTCCTTAGAGCACAACAGTATGCAGTGATCTTGATCGCTGATGAAATAGTTCACATTAAACAATGCTTTCCATAGTGTATAAAATAAATATTTCTGTGAGGGAAAAGTTAGGAAAGTTGATCATCAGTACTGTGTGGTTCAGGAGCCAGAGGGACTGGGTTTAAATTCTGGCTGCATTATATTCTAGCTCTGTGACCTTGGGCCAGTTACCAGATCTCCATCTGTGCTTTACCTGACTCATGTGTGAAGTACACACTAGTACTGCCCCAAAGGGTTGTTGTAGGATGTAAATGAGTTTGTTTACATCAAGCACTTTGAAGCACTATTTTGTAAAGCACTTTATGTAAAACATTGTATTTGTTCGCTTGTGCTGCGTAACAAAGCGCCCCAGAATTTAGTAGATTAGATCAATATTTCTTTATGATTTCTCTTAGTTCAGGCAGGCAGTCTCGTCGTCTGGGGCTGGGTTGGGCTATTGGGTGGTTCACTTACCTGTTTAGGGTGACAGCAGGAGCTGGACTTGTTGACGTGGTTGTCATAGGTTTCGGAACAGCAGCAAGAGGGCAAAGCCCAGGTGCAGAGTTGCTTTTAAAGCCTCTACTCTAGTTATAGTTGCTCTTATTTCCTCTGGAGGAGGGCATGGTTCCGCTCTCCAGTGTTCTTGCCTGGGAAATCCCACGGACAGAGGAGCCTAGCGGGCAGTGGTCCACAGGGTTGCAAAGAGTGGCACGCAGCTGAGCAGGCACACATGCTAATATCTCATTGGTCCGAGCACATCCTATAGCCACGCCCAAGCACATTCTCTGAGCAAGCCCATAGCCATTCTGGGAGAGGATACCTCACGAGTACTGGCTGGGAAATCACTCAGACCGTTTTTGCAGACAGTCTGCTTCAAGCACCCTATAAGCATTAGCTGCTGCTATTACTATTATTATTTTTATTAATATTAACTCTCCAACATAAAGCTCCTAAAAGTAAAGACATATTCAGGTAAAGCTCTTGATGTATCTTCAGTTAGTCATTAGCATTTGCCGTTTCCAGATATTGTGGGAGCCTCGAAAATTAATACTTGCAACAAGAGAGTTTTTAAGAGGAGCTTATTCTGCAGGACTGAAATTATTGTTTTTGTTACAAACTGTAGCTGTCCCTACTGGTCTCCCCGGGAGCATTTTGCAGGTTATAAAATACAGCGATTACTATGGTAATCATATTGCAAGTATAAAATGGCTTTGACCTACTTGTTAAAATGCAGTGTGTATTAAAATAAAGACTGTGAGCTTAAAGCTAAATGAACTCAGAATAAAAACAGAATAGCACATCCAAAGTGCTAGAAAGATCTTCAAAAGGAGAGGAGGGCATTTGATAAAGAGGATGCGTTTTTCCTCATTCTTTTCATTTTCCCCTTGGTCTGATGACCTCTGGGAAATAACACCATCTCAGAAAGCATTTCTGTTCTCTGCCCGACTTGCAGACATAATTTTTTTTTTAATAGCACAAGTTACCATTTGCAGAGCCACATTGTAAGTTACCTAGCATGTTAGTCCCATGCTAGGTTTTTTAAGACACTGTTTTGCTTTGTCATCATACTTCCCCCGAATAGGAATTATTATTCTCTTTCTATCAGTGAGGAAACTGAGGCTAAGAATAAATGACTTGCCTCAACCCTGGAAATTCCTGCCCTCAGATGCTTGGATCTATAAGGACACAACAATTAGGATACCTGAGACCCATAAGAAATTGGTTACAATTATGCAAATTGATCTGTACATTTGTACATTGACTTAATCATTTATTCAAGGATCATTGATTGTGTGCCTGTTGTGTGTTCCACAGCATACTGATTGCTTTGTGGGTCAACAGACAAGCACCTAAGAAGGGTCTTCTAGGCATAGGAAAGCTTCCCAGATGTCAAAGATGCATGGAAGATGAGTGGGCGGTACTTCAGGGGGAAGGATGGTGCTGGGTTTCAGGTACCTGGATTAGTAACAGTGAGAAACCAGGGGACCTACAAACAGGGCAGTTTAGCAAAGTTGGAGGACAATTTTAGTAGAGACAGTTGGCATGGTAAATAAGGGTCAGATCCTAAAGGTTTCTGTTAGTCAAGGCCCTTTATCTGAGGGCACTAGGGAACTAGCAGAGTATTGAGGAGGAATGCCACGATCAGATGGATCACTGAGCAAGATCACTTCAGAACCAGTGTATAAAATGGGACTGGGATGGGATGGGATGGGCGGAGAGGCAAGACCTCTGGCGGTGAGCCAGGTTGATGCAGCAGCCCAGGAAAGAGAGAGCAGTGCGGGGACTAGGGCATGGTGACCAAGGGGCATTTAGAAGCTGCTTGGAAGTGGGGGGAATGGGAAGAATTAAGGATGCCATCCAGTGTCTGACCTAGGAGTCTGGGTAGGTGATTCCACTAAGGGAGAAAATTTGGAAGATGGTAATGATCCGTAGTGGGCATGGCGAATTTTGTGCCTGTGAGACTTCGAGGACTCCCCTAAAAGGAAGCACAGAGAAAGAAGAGCCTTCAAGGAAACTGGAGAAGATGCCTCTTCACTTTCCTCTGAAGCTCTCGTGGCAAAATGTTTAAAACTTGAAGTACTTAAAACGAGTGGCTCTTGGGCACCTGATGATTTCTGGAAACCATGGGCAGAGTAGAGCTTAGTAGGTTGACATGCTTCAGTTTCTTTGTTCTGTGTGTGTGTGTTCTTTTTTCCTTCATGCATTTAAAGAAGAAAAATCAGGGCTTCCCTAGTGGCTCAGTAGTAAAGAATCCACCTGCCAGTGCAGGGGACACAGGTTCAATCCCTGGCCCAGGAAGATCCCACAGCCGCAGAGCAGCCACTGAAGCCCCTGTGTCTAGAGACTGGGCTTCACAACAAGAGAAACCACTGCAATGAGAAGTCCTCACACCACAACTGGAGAGTAGCTCCCGCTCTCTGCAACTAGAGAGAGCCGGTGCGCAGTGATGAAGATCCAGCACAGCCATAAGTAAATCTTTTAAAAAAAAAAAATTCAGCCACATTAAAGCACAGGTCTAGGTTAAGAGGGGGAATCATCAATATATTTAATTCAGCAAGAGGCAAATTGACTTAATCTATCTTGGACCAATTGGGATCATTTGGGAGGAGCTTTTTCTTCCCAATAGAGTTGTGTTGAGAAAGAGTCTAGGGCTGGCTTCAGGCCCAGTTGCAGGGAGTGTTGTGATCAGTTAGAAGTCTTTACTGTGGAAGCTATCCTTGGGTAATAACATAGCTGACAGACATTCTCTACCCTTCTCTAAAGAATCCATTACTAAGAGTAATAATTTTCCGGAAGCACTTACATTTCATCTCTCGCAGTATGCATTTACCCAATATGAATCCTGTCCTGCTTGTTCCTGGTGCTCTGCTTGGTAACTTGAGGGCCTCAGTATGGTCTCATTAGCATAACTCACTAGGGAGTTGAATGTGGCCAGAGTGAAGGTTGACTTTTTACAGCCTGATCATTTCTGTGCTACCCAGGGAAGCTTATAAATTTGAGCTCCCAGTTTTGTCCATAATTATTTGTTCTTTAACATGGATGATTTTGAGACATAATTGGCCCCAAGCATTGCAATTTTCAGTCACATTAATTGACCCTCTGATAATTACAGAAAGGAAAAGAATATACACATAGGTTAGCTGATAAATTTAGGTCCCAGGAGCTCTATTTCCTGAAATTATCCTGGAAATAAATCTGAAGGTGAAAGCTTCATACAACAAGTAGATTTTAGGCATTCAGTTATTTAAAATTTTTAATCATGGTGGAGAGCAACTGAGTCAGTAAAGTGATTCCTTTGATTTTACTTGTTTTAGTTAATGATGTCTACATACTCTACTGTGTTCATCATTTTCCTAGAGAAAGGTGATTCTTAAAATTCTCTTGTTGGCCTTCCAGAGGAGGGTAGAATATTCATTCAGTGGACAAAGGTAATGAAAGATTTCCTTGGAAAACTGCTAGTTTGGGTCTTCTAACCAGGAGACTAAACATCAAGTCCAGTGACCACAAATGTCAAGCTTTATTTACATCTAGAGGGGAGGAGTAGTGTGTGTGAAACCTCTTCAGTCGTGTCTGAGTTGTTGTGATCCTATGGACTGTAGCCCGCCAGGTTTCTCTGTCCATGGGATTCTCCAAGCAAGAATACTGGAGTGGATTGTCATTTCCTTCTCCGGGGATCTTCCTGATCCAGGGATTGAACCCACAGGAGGAGCAGTAAGAGAGTGTAAAATACAAGGAACCTTGAGACCTTTTGTCTGGCAGCTCATGTTGTTGTTCAGTCACTAAGTCATGTCCAACTGTTTGCGACCCCATAGACTGCAGCACGCCAGGCTTCCCTGTCCTTCTCTATCTCCCAGAGTTTGCTCAATTCGTGTCCAGTGAGTCAGTAATGCCTTCCAACCATCTCATCCTCTGTTTCCCCCCTCTCCTCTTGCCCTCAGTCTTTCCCAGCATCAGGGTCTTTTCCAGTGAGTCAGCTCTTCACATCAGGTAGCCAAAGTATTGGAGCTTCAGCATCAGTTCTTCCAATGAATAGTCAGAGTTGATTTCCTTTAGGATGGACTGTTTGATCTCCTTGCTGTCGAAGGGACTCTCAAGAGTCTTCTCCAGCACCACAGTTTGAAAGCATCAATTCTTTGGCACTCACCCTTCTTTATGGTCTAACTCTCACATCCATACATGAGTACTGGCAGCTCATAGTAACTGATTAATTGTTTGACCCTGACAGTTAGTGACCCATGAGAGGTCACGTTGACTTGAGTGTTATGATCATCAATGAGAGTGATCTCATATAAGTCATTTTTTTTAAACTTTTTATTTTGTATTTGGTATATCCAATAAACAATGTTGTAATAGTTTCAGGTGGACAGCAAAGGGGTCAGCCATACTTAAACATGTATCCATTCTTGCCCAAATTCCCCCTCCCATCCTGGCTGCCACATAACATTGAGCAGAGTTCCCTGTGCTATACAATAGGACTTTATAGCTTATCCATTTTAAATACAGCACTATGCACATGTCCCTCCCAAACGTCCTAACTATCCCTTCTCCTCATCCTTCCCCCCCACTCCTGGCAACCCTAAGTTTGTTCTCTGTGAGTCTGTTTCTGTTTTGTGAATGAGTTCTTTTTTTTCTCTTTTTTTGTGAATAAGTTCATTTGTATCATTTTCTTTTTGATTCCGCATATACAGGATGTTATATAATATTTCTTTCTCTGACTTTCATATAAGACATCATTGAAATGCAAGTGGTTCTTTTGAATGCTAGTGTATTACTTGAAGTTACTTCATAACGTGGATTTGGCAGTGGTTTGCGATTCCTCTTATTCCCTTAGGTGGGGGTGAGGAATGGGGACCCCTGGCCATCAATCAGTAATGATTTACTAAGTGTCTACAATGGACTGTTAAAGTATATTTGAGAAATTCAGAAGATTCTTCAAGAGGTAACCACTATCTTCCCAATGCTGATTTCTGTGGGAGAGGAAGAGAAGGAGAGGGGCCAGCAGACAAACAAAATGTGAACCTTCAGGACATACTCAGTGGTAGAGCAGCAGTTTATGCCCGTGAGATACCACATAAAGTTTTCCAGACAGCAGGATTAGCAGTGCAATGATTCAGGGAAACTTGCAGTGGCCTGGCTCACCTTCTGAGCAGGGTAGGGAAAGGCCTCCTGGAGAAGGAAGGCTTGAAGCAGGACCTCAGAGGCTTGCAGGGTCAAGGCTGTGCTTCCTGTGGCCGCACAGCAGATGACCGCTAATTTTGTGGCCTCAGACAACGCCTGTGTATTATCTCATGCTGCTGTGGGGCAGTCTGTGGTTGTCTTCTTTGCCCAGATTCTAAAAGCTGAACTCCAGGTATTTGCATCTGCTTCTGTCCTCATCTGCCCATCTTCCAAGCTCGTTAAACTGTTGGCAGGATTCAGCTCCTTGTGGTGGTGGGACTGAAGTCCCTGTTTGCCAGCTGACTGTCACTCAAGTGTTTTCGGGTAGCAGCTAAAAATTAAAAGCTATCAGCAGTTTTTAGGTCCTTGCCATGTGGCCCCCTTCATCTTCAAAGTCAATGGCTGAGAATCTCTCTTACATCAGATGCCCCCTCACCCTTTCAGTCTCTGTGTCCAGGAAGATCTTCAGTTCAGTCGCTCAGTCGTGTCCGACTCTTTGTGATCCCATGAATCGCAGCATGCCAGGCCTCCTTGTCCATCACAAACTCTCAAAGTTTACTCAGACTCAAGCCCATCGAGTCGGTGTTGCCATCCAGCCATCTCATCCTCTGTCATCCCCTTCTCCTCCTGCCCCAATCCCGCCCAGCATTAGGTCTTTTCCAGTGAGTCAACTCTTCGCATGAGGTGGCCAAAGTATTGGAGTTTCAGCTTCAGCATCAGTCCTTCCAATGAACACTCAGGACTGATCTCCATTAGGATGGACTGGTTGGATCTCCTTGCAGTCCATGGGACTCTCAAGAGTCTTCTCCAACACCACAGTTCAAAAGCATCAGTTATTCAGCTCTCAGCTTTCTTCACAGTCCAACTCTCACATCCATACATGACCACTGGAAAAACCATAGCCTTGACCAGACGGACCTTTGTTGGCAAAGTAATGTCTCTGCTTTTTAATATGCTATCTAGGTTGGTCATAACTTTCCTTTCAAGGAGTAAGCGTCTTTTAATTTCATGGCTGCGATCACCATCTGCAGTGATTTTCGAGCCCAAAAAAATAAAGTCTGACACTGTTTCCACTGTCTCCCCATCTATTTCCCATGAGGTGATGGGACCAGATGCCATGATCTTAGTTTTCTGAATGTTGAGCTTTAAGCCAACTTTTTCACGCTCCTCTTTCATTTCATCAAGAGGCTTTTTAGTTGCTTTTCACTTTCTGTCATAAGGGTAGTGTCATCTGCATATCTGAGGTTATTGATATTTCTCCCAGCAATCTTAATTCCAGCTTGTGCTTCCTCCAGCCCAACATTTCTCATGATGTACCCTGCATATAAGTTAATAAGCGGGTGACAGTATACAGCCTTGACGTACTCCTTTTCCTATTTGGAACCAGTCTGTTGTTCCATGTCCAGTTCTGTTATTTCCTGACCTGCATACAGGTTTCTCAAGAGGCAGGTCAGGTGGTCTGGTATTCCCATCTCCTTCAGAATTTTCCACAGTTTATTGTGATCCACACAGTCAAAGGCTTTGGCATAGTCAATAAAGCAGAAATAGGTGTTTTTCTGGAACTCTCTTGGTTTTTTGATGATCCAGTGGATGTTGGCAGTTTGATCTCTGGTTCCTCTGCCTTTTCTAAAACCAGCTTGAACATCTGGAAGTTCTTGGTTCACGTATTGCTGAAACCTGGCTTGGAGAATTTTGAGCACGACTTTACTAGCGTGTGAGATGAGTGCAATTGTGCAGTAGTTTGAGCATTCTTTGGGCTTGCCTTTATTAGGGATTGGAATGAAAACGAACCTTTTCCAGTCCTGTGGCCACTGCTGAGTTTTCCAAATTTGCTGGCATATTGAGTGCAGCACTTTCACAGCATCATCTTTCAGGATTTGAAATAGCTCACCTGGAATTTCATCACCTTCAGTAGCTTTGTTCGTAGTGATGCTTTCTAAGGCCACTTGAGTTCACATTCCAGGATGGCTGGCTCTAGGTGACTGATCACACCATTGTGATTATTTAGCTTGTGAAGATCTTTTTTGTACAGTTCTTCTGTGTATTCTTGCCACATCTTCTTAATATCTTCTGCTTCTGTTAGGTCCATACCATTTCTGTCCTTTATTGAGCCCATTTTTGCATGAAATGTTCCCTTGGTATCTCTAATTTTCTTGACGAGATCTCTAGTCTTTCCCATTCTGTTGTTTTTCTCTATTTCTTTACATTGATCGCTGAGGAAGGCTTTCTTATCTCTCCTGGCTATTCTTTGGAACTCTGCATTCAAATGGGAATATCTTTCCTGTTCTCCTTTGCTTTTTGCTTCTCTTCTTTTCACAACTATTTGCAAGGCCTCCTCAGAAAACCATTTTGCCTTTTTGCATTTCTTTTCCATGGGGATGGTCTTGATTCCTGTCTCCTGTACGTCATGAACTTCCATCCATAGTTCATCAGGCTCTCTGTCTATCAAATCTAGTCCCTTAAATCTATTTCTCACTTCCACTGCATATTCATAAGGAAGATCTTAGTATATTCCAAGGAGTGATGGGATTAGGTCAGGCTCACTGAAGATAATCTCCTCAATTTAAGGTCAGTTGATTTTGGATCTCAGATTACAGTTGCAAAATTCCTTCACAGCATCACCTAGATCAGTGTTTGAAAAATTGGGGGAATGCATGTGTATGACCCAAGGCAGACATCTTGGGGGCCATATCAGAATTCTGCCTCCCCCATGGTTAGATATTAAGCTTTAAATGTCCAAGCTGGAAACTATAAAGTAATTATCAAAGTTATCTCTTCTACTGTGTATTGCATACACAGCCTGGAATTGGGAGGAGACCCTTTTAAAGGGAATGAACTTCAGAGTGGCCAGATAGTGATATAGAATTAGAGGGGACTCATTGGCTGGCTTGTTTCATGATCTCAGCCCAGAACTACCATCCTCTCCCTTCTTTCATTCCCTGGCAAACTCTCCTTTCTCTCCCTTCCTTTCTTTCACACATACAGGCAGGTTTTCCCAAGAGTCTACATTCTCCAAGGGGTGATTCTGCTACCTAGGGGCATTTGCTTATGTCTAGAGATATTTGGGGTCATCATAACTACCAGGGATACTGGAGGCATCCAGTGGGTAGAGGCCAGGGATGCTATTCTCCTGCATGCACAGGACAGCCCCTCCAACCAAGCATCATCCAGTCCCTATGTTGATGCTGCCAGGGTTGATTAGCTCAACAAAATGTCTCTTTTCTTCCACTCCTGGGTCTCTCTTAAGCCTCCATAGTTTTCTCGTACCATTACATCTGCCTGAACATGCTTCTCCCCTTTTCCATCTCAAGGATTCCTCCTCATTCTTTGAAAGTTGATTCTACCATCACTTTCTTGTGCTGGTCCAGGTCACTTTGTCCACAGTACTTTTTCACACCCGGGGTACATCACTCAGTGCTTTATCAATGTGTGTGTGTGTGTGTGTGTGTGTGTGTGTGTGTGTGTGTGTGTGTGTGTATCATGTAGCTTTATCAATGTGTGTGTGTGTATATCTCAAATCTGTCTCTCCCACAAGACTGTGGGTTCCTCTTGAGTGTGAATTGTGTGTATTTTTTTTTAATATCTATATCCTTAGAGCTCATTACTATAATGTCTTATCTATAGTAGATGCTCAGTAGGTGTCAGGTGGACAGATAGATGGATAAATGTATAAGCACCTGCAAAGTTCATAGACATGAACTACCATCAGCTCTCAGTTTCTGCTCAGCCTTCCAAGTGCATCTTGCGACCGAGATCCAGCAGTGATCTGGATCTCGACATAAACAATGGTCTGCACATGTGAAGATGGTGTGTCTGGGGGATCTGGGAGCAGGATGACTCTGTTCGTGCTCCTATCCCAGCCACTTACAAACTGTGTTATGAGAGGCAGGTTACTTAACCTTTCTGTACCTCAGTTTCCTCCTCGGAAAATGGGAATCTTCATAGTTGCTGCTTCAATGGACTGTGGGAAGGATTCAGTGAGAGAGTTCTGTTATAGTCAAGAGTGGGAGGAAATGGGAGGGGTATTCATTTGCATAATGTTTTCTTGTTTTCCAAATTGGAAATAAATGAACTTCTCCCCAACACCCTCAAAAAACCAGCAGGTCAGCTTGACTCAATGTGGCAGACACCTCCAAAGTCATATATCTGAAAATTCAGGGCCAGAATGTTCCCGTAACCACCAAGAAAAGATATACATCCAGAAAATGAAAATGCTGATACATAGATCTCATGATTGATGCTTTTGAACTGTGGTATTGAAGAAGACTCTTGAGAGTCCATTGGACTGCAAGGAGATCCAACCAGTCCATCCTAAAGGAAATCAGTCCTGACTATTCATTGGAAGAACTGATGCTGAAGCTGAAACTCCAGTACTTTGACAACCTGATGCAAAGAACTGACTCATTGGAAGAGACCCTGATGCTGGGAAGGGTTGAAGACAGGAGGAGAAGGGGATGACAGAGGATGAGATGGTTGGATGGCCTCACCGAGTTGATGGACATGAGTTTGAGTAAGCTTCAGGAGTTGGTGATGGACAGGAAGAGCTGGCGTGCTGCAGTCCATGGGTTCACAAAGAGTTGGACATGACTGAGAGACTGAACTGAGATCTCATATTCATACAGATTACCTCTGTTAGAAATGCTCTTTAAAGTTTGAGGTGTCAGTTTTCTCTGTAAACTGGAAAGTTTGCCTTTTAATTTAGGAATAGTCTCTGCTAGCTCATTTGGTAAAGAATCCGCCTGCAATGCAGGAGACCCTGGTTCAATTCCTGGGTTGGGAAGAACCGCTGGAAAAGGGATAGACTACCCACTCCAGTTTTCTTGGGCTTCCCTTGTGGCTTAGCTGGTAAAGAATCTGCTTGCAATGTGGAAGACCTGGGTTTGATCCCTGGATTGGGAAGATCTCCTGGAGAAGGGAGAGGCTACCCACTCCAGTATTCTGGCCTGGAGAATTCCATGGACTCTGTAGTCCATGGGGTCTCAAAGAGTTGGACATGACTTAACGACTTTCCCTTTCACTTTTCACTTTAGAATCACCTTGTCAGGAATGAGGAGGGCATACACCCACCCCATGTTGTCCTGGTCAAATTGAGCTTGAAAGATTTTTCATTATTTGTTGTTGCTTAGTTGCTAAGTCATGTCCACCTCTTTTCACTATTAAAACCATTTTAAAACATAACCGAAGTAGAAAGAATAGTATAATGAATTCCTATGTAATAGATTTAACAGTTATCAAATTTTGATGCATTTCTTTCATCTTTTTCCTTTTACTCATGGTTCCTCCCTCCTTCCCCTTCTCCTTTGCTCTTCTCCCTTCTAAGTATTTGAAAGCAAAGCTCAGACATAATGTGATTTTAACCTTACATACCTAAACATGTTTTCTAAAAAGTGTGGATATTTTCTTACAGGATCTAGCAGCACTGACAATAATGCCTCATTCTCATTTAATTGGAGTGTCATGTTTTTGAGTGTCTTGGATGTAAAAGGGTATGAAGCCATGCCCCCTGAGGAACCGTGCATAGAAGTGGGTTGATAGAAGATAAAGACTCGGGTTTTTAAAAACCCTGAGTGGAAGAATTGGCTGGCTTGGCTCTCTGTGGTCCATGTTAGTGGAGTATCAGCCACAGCTCACTGGGAGTGGGAACTTAATCCAGGAGCCAGCTGTCTGCTGGTGAACTGAGCTGCCTCTCCTGCAGGCGTGCAGAGTGAGACTCAGTGGAATGGTTTATTTCATTCATTTTATGAATAGTAAATTGCCAACATCCACTGGATCATTGAAAAAGCAAAAGAGTTCCAGAAAAACATCTATTCCTATTTCATTGACTATGCCAAAGCCTTTGACTGTGTGGATCACAATAAACTGTGGAAAATTCTGAAGGAGATGGGAATACCAGCCCACTTCACCTGCCTCCTGTTTGCAGGTGAGAAAGCAACCGTTAGAACTGGACATGGAACAACAGACTGGTTCCAAATAGGAAAAGGAGTACGTCAAGGCTACATACTGTCGCCCTGCTTATTTAACTTATATGCAGAGTACATCATGAGAAACCCTGGGCTGGAAGAAGCACAAGCTGGAATCAAGATTGCTGGGAGAAATATCAAGAACCTCAGCTACGCAGATGACACCTCCTTTATGGCAGAAAGTGAAGAGGAACTAAAGAGCCTCTTGATGAAAGTGAAAGAGGATAGTGAAAAGGTTGGTTTAAAGCTCAACAATTCAGAAAACTAAGGTCATAGCGTCCGGTCCCATCACTTCATGGCAAATAGATGGGGAAACAATGGACACAGTGAGAAACTTTATTTTTGGGGACTCCAAAATCACTGCAGATGGTGATTGCAGTCATGAAATTAAAAGACACTTACTTCTTGGAAGGAAAGTTATGACCAACCTAGACAGAATATTAAAAAACAGAGACATTACTTTGTCAACAAAGGTCCGTCTAGTCAAGGCTGTGGTTTGTCCAGTGGCCATGTATGGATGTGAGAGTTGAACTATAAAAAAAGCTGAGTGCCAAAGAATTGATGCTTTTGAACTGTGGTGTTGGAGAAGACTCTTGAGAGTCCCTTGGACTGCAAGGAAATCCAACCAGTCCATCCTTAAGGAGCTCAGTCCTGGGTGTTCATTGGAAGGACTGGTGTTGAAGCTGAAACTCCAATACTTTGGCCACTTGATGTGATGGGCTGACTCATTTGAAAAGACCCTGATGCTGGGAAAGATTGAGAGCAGAAGGAGATGGGGATGACAGAGAATGA
Organism: Muntiacus reevesi; assembly: GCF_963930625.1. NCBI lineage: Eukaryota > Metazoa > Chordata > Mammalia > Artiodactyla > Cervidae > Muntiacus > Muntiacus reevesi. The sequence goes on from NC_089252.1 coordinate 95,605,031, forward strand.
GATGGTTGGGTGACATAGCTAACTCAGTGGACATGAGTTTGGGTAAACTCAACTCTGGGAGTTGGTGATGAACAGGGAGGCCTCGTGTGCTGTGGTTCATGGGATCGCAAAGAGTCGGACATGACTGAGCAACTGAACTGAATCAGGTGTCTGCTGCATTAGGTGCTGAGGATTGGGATGCAAAATAAGACAGATGAAACCCCTTCCCTCATGCAGTTTCCAATCTGTAGCATTGTGTCCCAGAATGGGAGATGGTTTGGGGTGGTCCAGAATTAGTTAATTAACACTGAGTTACACAGAATTAAAAACAATTCTTTTCAGCCTTCTAAACTTTGTAAGTACATCAACAAGGAGATCTCAGTTGGGTGCTAGAGTTGCCTCTTCTTTAAAACTTGATCATCTCCATTTTTAGTCAAGAAAGAACAATGTCATGGCAGTAGCCCTTGGCATGCCACAGTTCCTCACTAACTATATTTTGAGTAGTTTGCTAAACATCCTTTCAAAAACAAAACAGTAGAAAAATAGTTAATATAAATTAAAACCAAAGCGATGCAAGGGATGGTTTTAACTTGGGGGTTTTGCCTGGTTCTGTTTTTCACTGTTCAAATTTGCATACATTAAAACTTACTCTTAGGTTTACAGATCTGTGAGTATTTACAAATGCATCTGGTCATGCAACCAGTGTCACAATCAAGACACATATCTCCTCCTCAATTTTTCTCAATCCCAGCTCCCATCTCCAACCCTTGCTTTCTGTGCCTATGAGTTTGCCTCTTCTGGAATGTCACATAATGCATTCATACAATATGTAGCCTTTTCAGTCTGACTCTTTCTCTTGGCACTACATATTTGTGATTCATCCAGCATGTTGCTTATGTTTGGTCCGTTTACTCACTGGGTCATATTCTATTGTGTGGATGTCCCACAACTTGTTTATTCACATAAATAATAATATAAGGCCCATTTAGTATGTCATTAATATGATATTTAGTAAAAGCAGATTTAGCAGAAGTCCTGCAGGTGGTATACAAATGAGTGAGTCTTGGGAGGAAAAAACTAATCTGACCAATTTATGCTTTAAAGGGTTGTTGATGGTTGTTCATCTTTTAATCGCTTATCCAAACCTCAACAGTGTGTTTAATTGAAGTATAAGTAGGTTTCCTGTCATCCTAAGTCAGAGCACAACTTCTGGGGCTTGCAGAACATTCTCTTCATATTCTCTCAATCATGTATTTCCATTTGTTCATTTCCTCCCTCCCGCCTTCCTCCTCCCCGCTCCATTTCCTCCCTCTCTCTTGCCCTCCTTGTCTTTCTCCTCATTCTCACTCTGATATTCTTCCTCCCTTCCTCCCTTCACTTCGCCGTCTCCTCCCCCTAATATTTCATTGGAGTTTATGTAACTGAATTAATTAGACCTATTTCTCAAGGAGTTGGTTTTCCATAAAATTCACTTTGCAGTTGGCATGACAGAAGAGCTGGCATATTAATCAAATGCTACAATTTGTTCTTTGTATCTGAATCAGGCTGGGGTTGGGCTTCCTGCTTATCTGTTGTCCGTTTATACCATTCTGTCCTTCACAGGGAATGAGCCTGGATTCTTTGTGACTGGGCTGGGTGATGGTTGTGAGTGTTGATAGATTGGGTGTGGAAACGCTTAACAGGGCCAAACCCTATCTCTTTAGTTAGTGTTACAGAGTCCCCAGGATATAAAGTGTCTTCTGAAAATAAATAAGAGCCTTTCTTTTCCTTCCTTTGGCTGATGATATCAGTACCATTTAATAGAATAAAATGATAAAAATCTTCGTTCTTTCTTAAATAACATGTTAATTGCTGTTTTATGTATTCACTTTGTATTTCTGAAATATATTCACTTTTTAGACATTTTGTCCCCCAGTGCATTTTAAATCCTCAAGCATACTCAAATTATGTGTATTTTATATAGTCTTAACGTGTGTCTGGTGGGGTGGGGGGTGGCTCTTTGTAGCTAACCAGGAGATCAGAGTCTGCAGCTTTCTCCATTTAGCCTGTTTGCTGCAGAATACAAAGGCTGCTAAAGGATTTGAGTGCATATCTTAGAAGCTCATCAGAAATATTCTGAGCTCCAGATTTTTTTTTCTTTCTCAGCAACATTTCAGATATGGAGGTTCTCCTCGGTTGCCCCTGCTCGTGTTGCTGAATTTAAAATGCCACAGGAAGAAAGAAAGATCTGTTCTGTTTTCTCATCTGTGGAATGAGGGGGTTGGACTAGATGGGAGATGTCAGATATATAGCAACAGTGCTGTCACTCCTTCTCCATCCACATGACAGACATCACTAATCAATCACAGCATGCTTTCCTGCCATATGCAGCCTCAGACTTCTTATCAAGTCAGCACTCCAGGAATCCATTACTAATCAATCATTGTTAGCCGAAGAGATAAAATCTATTTTTCTGTTCTGAAACATGATGGGATTTAATCTCTAGTGCAAATTTAAGTTGTTTTATAAAAGTCAGATCACCATTGCATGGTAGCAGGAAGAATGTTGGAAGGCATGGGTAGTTTCAAGTGAAGATTTCATGTCACTACGTTTTATGCTCCTTGATGGCAAGTGTTGTGTTTTATTCATGTGTTTCCATGTTTACCCAGCCTATAAGTCAAACCTTCTTAGTAGACATTAGATACAGGTTTGTTAAATGATGCATGAAAGAATGAATGGGAAGCTTGGCCTTGGCCAGTGCTTTTGTCTCTAAGATTGCACAGTTCATTACTTCTTCCAAAAGGCAGGCACAACCTTTACCATTATTGAATTTCTCTACTGTAATTCAGGCCAATTTTCTAGATTTGTCTAGATAGCTCTGTGTTCTTATCCGCCAAGCATTGGCAGGGCCCAGTAGCTTGGCATCATAGGTTGGACTTTACGAGTTTCTTTTCCATGCATCATCCAGGTCATTCATAAACTTGCTGAGTAATACTGAGGAGGGTGCATCTATTCCTCCACCTGCTGGACTCTGAATTCTTTCAGTTTACTTTGTGGTTAGGAATCTGAAAGTTTCATGATAAAGGGAAGTCTGTTATAGTTTTGGGATTTATCACTGAAAAGAATCACATGCTTGACACTTATGCAGCCTTCATTAGTTATTTTGAAAGAACTGTATTTTAAGTTCCTTTATTGAAAGGGCCAGATCAAATAGCTCTTTAAATTTTGATAGTGTAGTAATGTTATTTTTGCAGGCTAGATTCAGTAAATATTCAATGTTCTTCAAGATAGTTTCTTGAAAAATAGGCTGAAGCCTCTGTCTCTGCCAGCTTTCTGAAGAAAATCACCTTTTAAAACAAGAGGCATTTTTTTTTTTTCCACCAAGGCATTGGATTTCATCTAATAACAACACCAGCTACCCATTTAGTAAAAAAAAATCAATTATAGGTCAGGCATTCTGCTAAGTGCTTTACATGTATTATCTCTCAACCTCAAAACAACGCCAGGACTTAAGTGATATGAATTCCATTCTACAGATGAGATGAGTGACACTTGGAAAAGTTACATAAGTTTGCCAAAGTCAGACTAGATGATAAGTAGCAGTACTGGAATTTATAGGCGAGCCTAATTCTAAAGTGTTTCCTTCTAAGGATACCCTCAGTGTAGATGTTACCTATTCCAGGAAGCCCTCTATCAAGTACCGCCTTCCCACAAGACTGGTTGAGATGTTCTTCCTCTGTGTTTTTATAGTAGTATAGTTTATGCCCCGTTATGGCTGGCTCAGTAGTAAAGAATCCTCTTTCAGGAGATGCGAGTTCAATGGGTCAGGAAGATCCCCTGGAGAAGGAAATGACCATGCAGTCCAGTATTCTTGCCTGGGAAATGACACGGACAGAGAAGCCTCGAGGGCTGCAGTCCATTGGTCACAGAAGAGTCAGACACAAACTTAGTGACTGAACAACAACAACAAATGATGACACTCTCCATCTGTTTATCTGCTTCCTCTACCAGCAGAGTAAGATTCCTGGGAACAGGGGCTTTGTGTTTCTGTTCATTTGGTTTTTGTGTGTGAGCTTTCTTCCTGCCACTTTTGTTAATGGCTGAATGAACACGTCTTTCCAAGGAGGTCTCTGCTATTTCACCTTGGTGCTTAAGAGCCATGTTAATGTACAGTTAGACCTGCAAGGACATTCTATAGTTCAGAATTTGTTAATTTGGGGGATGAAAGACTGAGGGAAATATAATCCAGCTCTAAATGTGGAATGGCAGAGTTGCCTCTCTTTATTTTTTTATTTTTATTTTTTTAGTTTTTTTTTGAGTTGCCTCTCTTTAAAGTGCCATTTATTTAATTCTGTCATTGCATTATTAAACCATTATACTTTTCCTCAGTTCAGTCTTTTATTAACTGTACTTTTATGAGTAATTAATACAGACAGGTGTTCTTACATTTATTTATTCTGCCTGAGATGCCTTATGCTTCTTGAATCTGAAGATTCATGAGTTTTATAAATTCTAGAAAACTCTTAGCCATTATGCCTCTCCTTAATGTCTATTCTGTGCCAGCGGGACTCCAGTTAGACATATGTTGGCCATTCTAAGGCTGTCCTCCGTATCGCTTAAACATCTTCGTAGTTTTCAACTTTGCATCCCTTTGTGTTTCATCTTGTTTAATGTCCTGAGATCTATATTTCTCTCTTCAGCAGTATTTCATCTTCTGTTTCATCTCTCCATTGAGTTTTTAATTTTAATGAATCTATAGAGGAAAGAGAAGAGTTGCCCTTTTTTTTGGTTTCATTTCTAGCTTTATTGTGTTTAGTCATTTTAAACTTTATTAATGTTCTTTTTCAAAATGTTGTTTTATTACCTGTAACTCTTGAGCCCTGATCCTCATACTTGCTGACTTATGCCTGTGTTTTGTAATTTTCTATCACAAGGTCATGCTTTGAAGGGTCAGATGTAGTCCAGGTTACAGAACTGACTCTGCAGGAAAATTTTTCATTCACTTCTGTGGGGAGTTCTTGGCATATCGTGAATGGGACCAAGTTTTATATTAATTGTTCAGTTGGAGTTTGCTAATGCTCACTTTAATTGTTCATATTCCACTCTGAAGAAAGGCATAAGCTGAGGGCTTCTAATTCTCAACTTAAATGTTTCCCTCCTGCTCAGACCACAGGGAGACAAGTTTCCTTGGGATGGTTGACAGTTTTTCTAATCTATTTGTTTACCAAGGGTGCAGCCCTCAGAGAGTGTTCCTGGTTTTCTGGAGGAGTCTCCTAACAACTTCCTACTTCTGCTTATTCCAAAGCCTCATCTTCTGTCCTACTTGGATATTCAAATCCTAGCCCCTAGGGAACCAAGACAGACTGTTCTCCTGTTGCCAGCTATCTTCCCTTCTGCCTCATATACCCAGCATGAATTTGCATGTTCACCATTCTCATTTTTAGTTACTTTTTTCTACCTGGGTGCTCTCCTTTCTTAATTGTGAGTCAGCTAAGCCCTTAAAATAATTTTGGTTATATTTTATCTAGTGTATCTAGGGTCATTGAAGAGTTGGAATTTTCAGGCTGTCATCATTTACTATCTTGCCAGATCCAGGAGCTTATTACAAGCTCATGGTAAAATAATCAAGTAATACACGAAAATATATGGTGAAATAGCAGTCTCCTTCCCACTGTAGACCTGCTTAGTTCTCCAGCCACCTTGCCAAGAATAATAACCTTTACCCATTTTCTTAGGCATAGTTCTAGAAACATTTTATGCACATACAGCTTACATATGTATATGTAACACATGCATGCATGCTTAGTCACTCAGTCATGTCCAGCTGTTTTGTGACCCCATGGACTGTAACCCGCCAGGCACCTCTGTCCATGGGATTTCCCAGGCAAGAATACTGGAGTGGGAAACATTTCCTTCTCCAGAGGATCTTCCCAACCCAGGAATCAAACCTACATCACCTCTGTATCCTGCACTGCAGGCGGATTCTTTCCATGCTGAGCAATTATGGAAGCCCATATAATACATGAAGATTTATTTAATCAAGCAGGGATATGTTTTACCTTCTGCACTGAACTTAGCAATATATTTTGAAGTTTATTGTTTATTAGTGCACTTAACTCTGCTTCTTTTGTTTCTTGACTGTAGTATTCCAGAAATAGGTGTTCTATAATTTATTTTTCCATTTCCCCTATTTTTTCTGGGTGATAGTTTTCAGTTATTGTGATATTATAAACTATGCTCCAATAAACATTCCTGATCATATGTCTTGCTGACTATACATCTAACATAATTCTCTTTGTATATTTTGCTCTGTCTCTCCCCCATGCTGTGATGGGGATTAATTTCCTGTGTCAACTGAACTGGGCCAAGGGATGCCCAGACAGTTGGTAACGTTAGTTTTAAGTGTGTCTGTGAGGGAGTCTCGGGAAGAGATTAGCGTTTAAATCCGTGGACTTCCGAAAGATTTCCCCTTCACCAGTGCGAGTGGGCGTCTTCCAATCTATTGAGGGTCTGAACAGAGCGAAAAGGTGGAGGAAAGATGAATTTGCTCTCTTTGCTTGAGCTGTGACTCCCACATTTTCCTGCCTTCGGACATTGGCACTCCTGGTTCTCGACTTTTGGACTGAGACCAGGACTTGCACCCCTGGCACCCAGTTCTCAAGCTTTTGTATTTGTCCAGCATGATAACACCAGCTTTCTTGATTCTCCAACAACGCACAGAATACAGACCATGGGACTGTCTCATCTCTGTAACTCCATATAGGGTGCCAATTCCTATAATAAATCTCTGCATATCTATCTATGCACCTTACTACATAGCTCTATAGTTCTATAGGTTCTATAGCTCTGGAAAACCTTCGTACATACCTCCACTCCCACTAGGAGGTGGTCACCTCAACACCTTACATGAGGTCTGGCACTGAGCAGGTACAGAATTCACATCTGTTTCATCAATGACCATGCATTCACTAAGATGCCTAACCAGTAGGCAGATCATCCCAACCCCCAGGAATTATATTCCGATTTCAGAAACACCAGCTCTTGACTATCCAGTGGTCTGTAGCTGTTGATTTGGCATATACCTATTCCGATTTCAGAAACACCAGCTCTTGACTATCCAGTGGTCTGTAGTTGTTGATTGGGCATATACTTCCTGGTCCAGATTTGCACTAACACCATCATTACAACAACCCCATGAGATTTCATGATCATGCTTTACAAACAAGGAAACTGAGGCACAGGTTCCATAACTTATAAGAGGCTGAGACTACAATGGAAACAGCTGGCCTCTTGAATATCACCTTTTAATTAACATTTGTCTTGTCACAGCAAACATGAGATGTGTCAGTGTTCATTCCTTCGTTTATTCGTTCATTTGTTCCATCAACAAATATTTACTGAGAGCTCACAGTGTTCCAGGAAGGAGGTAGGTAACACAGTGTTTTGAGAGATGGAGACACCCCTGCAGTGGTGGAATTTACAGTATAAAGGGAGAGACAGATTAAGCAAAAAACAGTGGATGTGTGATGAGTGCCCCCAAGGTGGGGGGGTGGTTAATAGTGGGGAGAATTTGGAAGCACCTAGCTGGGGGTTCTTGCCAGTAATTAAGAGAGTCCCCAGATCTGTGATGAGTGGGATGAGCCTTGAAGGATGAGCGAGATGGGAGGGGTAAAGGCCAAGGGGCAGCCTGTTCCTGTCTTCCTCCTGTGCTCTGCCCTACAGCAGAATTTGGCTTTTGCTGTCCCTGCCAGCGCTAAGGACCTCCACAGAGCAAGAGCCAGAGCGCCTGTGTCCTTCTGCTACCGAAAGTGGCCCGTACCCCCTTCCCTACCCCCATCAGCCTTTTCTAATTTTAAAGCAGTAGCTCCCTTGATTGAAATCTCAATTTGGGAACAGGCCTAGGATTGGCCTGTAGCTCGGAATTCTCACCAATAAGCGCCACGGTAGGTGGGGAGGCGTCCCTTTAAGCAGCGGGGAGGCAGCCTGGAGAGCTTGAAGCGTCTCTCTCCGGGACCTGAGAGGTTTTCCTGCATCCGGAGCTGTGCAGGGAGCAGCTGCCATCGCTGAGCCCCGGGAATGTCACCTCCCTCGCGTGGAGCCCCTGCAGGGCCCCCTTTGGCTCCGGGTGGTTGGCGGCGGACGCCCCACTGGGCTTCTTAGCCACAGCCGCATCCCCTGGCCCGGGTCTGCGGCCCCTTCCCCCCACCCCCCCCCCACCCCCCAACCCCGTTAGTTCCCGGCGGTGGAGGCCCCGCAGCAGCAGAGATGCAAGGCTGAGCCGGGTAAGTGGCGCCCGAGGGCAGGGGTGCCCAGAGGGGGTGTGTGTGTCCTGGTGGAGACCAGGAAGAGGGGCCTTAAAGTGGGACAGTAACCTCTGGGAGAAATGATCCCAGCAGCACAGACACCGGGGAGGTCAGGAGCTCCGGGAAGGGGACCTTGGGATCTTTTTGATAGGAGCGTCTCCCAGCCTTTGCGCACTCGGTTAACCAATAATAGTAACAGTGTCAGGAATCGCGGACCCTGTTACTGTATTAGGACTGCTTTGGTAGAAACATTTAAACTTCCTGAACTTGCTTTTTTTCAAGAGCCTTTAATCTCTTTAACAGTTCATTTCCCTCAAATGTTGAAAATGTATGGATTGCTCCTGACCTACTTATTTATTTCTCTTAGATTCTCAAAAAATGTGTGATGTCTCCAGGAAGGTCTGGTTTAAAAGATGATGTATTTCTCCCCACGTTCCTATGGCTCGTTTTCCTAGAACTTTAAAATGTATATTGCTGTTCTTCTTGGTGGATTATCTGTAATGAAGCAGCTCAGAAATGTGTCCATTTATTCTCCCTGAATTGGGGGTGGAGGTGGGGGAGAGACCTCCCTCTCCTGACCTTCCTAGGTGGAATAGAACAGTCTGTGGGATGGGGAAAGCTCCTGGGGGGAGTTTGTTAGAACCCCTGCTGGTTCAGGTTTGGAGATGTGCCCTCTTGACTGCTGGGAGACTTCGGACTTAGTGAAGCCTGAGAGTCTGCAGATCTGGGGTGCCTAGGCAGCTGTATACTGGGAAATTTCCAAACCAAAATAGTCCATCGGGATTGGAGTGGGGGAGGGGTAAGGTTTATTTAAAAGATGCATTTTGAGCTTCCTCCCTATCCCCAGTCTGTTTTTCCTGAGGTACACATGAGCAAACTTGAAAGCCTGATGCAGAGGGCCGGAGGAGGCGGGAATGGGGTGGTAGGATATGTGTGTGTGTGTGTGTGTGTGTGTGTGTGTGTGTGTGTGTGTGTGTTTAACTGAAGACGAGGCTCCTGGAAGAAATGCCTTCCCAAAATGAAGCATAGTCTGATGCATGAATTGCCAAACTCCATTTCCGCCCATATTAAATTATTTTGGCTTAGAGCAGGCTTCATTTTGCTGGACTGAACTGGCCATTTGCAGTTGTTTAGGTGCTGTGAATCATTTGTATACTTTGGGTTCCTTGCCTTCTGCAAACAGATGTTTTTAGCTGCGCAACTAGTTGAGTAATTAGAGAGATGGACACGGCCCTGTATGTACAGACAGAACACATACTGCTTGGGGAGGATTTGGACCTTTCCTTTTTCAAATCATCAATTGCCAAACCCTCCCAGCCGTTGGGCAACTCAGATAAAGGTGTCAAGTGAGCTGAGCAGTGAAGAATTTATATGTGCAGCTAACTCTGCTCGTCCTGCAATAAAACATCTTCCCATGGGGCCAAAGACTGGGGGGTGGGGGGTGGGGAAGGCTTATAAAAATGATCCTGTGTTCTCAGTCACTGACTCCCCAGCTCTCCCTGGATTTCTGAGAACCTGCCAGGAGAAACTGTTGACTGGGTGGAAGTTTCAAGAAACTCAGAACAGAAATCAGCACAAGCCCTCCTTGAGCGACTTTTATTTCTGTTTGGAGGAAGGGAACACTTTGTTAGAATAACAAATCGTGGCTGCTTTTCAAGAGCAGAAAACAGTTCGTGTTCCGAAGGCAGATTCATTTTTAAGAGTGTGAATCATTTGGTTTAGGTTTTTTGCCTTTTTTTTTTTTTTTTTTTCCTCTTGCGGTGGAGGCTTGGAGATGATTAAATGTCTTGTCTGCAGGAAATTACCAGGAGATTTGAGTATTTTCCCGGATCAGGCTCAGATGGTACACAGCTTTGGGTATAATACAAGAAAGCTCTGTTACCAGGCAATCCTTCTGCAGTGATACCCTTCACCTCTCCCAGCCTGTCAAGCTTCTTGCTCAACAAGCCTTTTCTTTTTTTTATTTTTATTTTTGGGGGTTTTTTCCTCCATTTAAGAAACTGAAATAACTTGCTCAGTCCCTCCATGAGCTTTTTAAGACAGTTTTATCAAGCCTGCTTCCCCCATGGCCTCCTCCCATTAGCCTTTGCAGGAAAAGCTCTTGGCTCTTTTCCCCAAGACTTCCTTTAAGCCTGGCTTGTTGTCCTCAGGGACACAGATGTCTCAAGGAATGAGAGAGGCAGAGATCTGAACTAATGCTTACCAGCTTGGTGGTGGTGACATTTATGGTCTTTGTAGAGCTGTTTGCTGAGAAGGCAGGATGGTTCTGTGTTGGGTTCACCCCTGAAGCACTTCAGTAAAATGAAGAGTGAGCAATTAAATGCTGGCCAGGGATAACCACAAGGTCCAAGGCTTTGTGTAGTGTTTACAGAAATCTGCAGTTTCTGATAATCTTAGAGATGCTCTGCTCCCCAAGCTAGTTTTCTGAATCTTTTCTGAAAGGCACCTGGTCTTGTGAAGCACCTCTTAGCTGTATAATCAAATAGGAGCGCTCTGGGTGAATAGAAACTCGCGTGATACTCTGAGGTCAGTGAGAGGAAGCAGAGGGAATCTCCCCCCACCCCACCCCCACCCCCAGCTACTAAAACACAGTGGTAATCCTAGTTGAACATAATGAAACTTTATGGAAATTGCATGGAGAATTTCCCAAAAAAGTTGTTTTTTTTCCCCCACAAGATCTAAATGACAAAGGATTCTTTCCCAGTATACTTAGCATTTGATTGCCATGCAGTTTTTTTTGGGTGGGGGGGCGTTGCAGAGGGTGATGTTCTCTTTTTATACCCTGCTGCTCTGTGTGACAAGCAGAGGAAGACTCGTTTTTTGCAAAGATTTCTATCTGGATGTCTTCCAGAAGATATAGAAGATGGAGGGGCAGTGGAGGGAACAGACAGATGCAGGTACTGTGGAACTCGGTGTCGGGGATAACTCACGTATGATTTCCCTGCAAGTGTAGCCCAAAGGCCTCTGAGAGTTGCCTCACGATTGACTTTTAGTAGTCAGCTTGCATGCAGCAGTCATACCCATTACTAGAGTCTCCCTCTTTATGAAGCACCTTTCTGGGCAAGATGCCAAACATCAGGGAGTGTCTAAGTGACATTGCTTATCACACCTCTGAAAGTTTGCCTTGTGCTGCTTTTTCTTTAAAAAAAAAAAAAAAGTGACCACTTGATTTCTTAGTCACATCTACAAAAGATCCCTTTGTATTCACCTTGTAAGGTATAGTTCGGGCGAGGCAGAAAAGCAAAGACGACCTCAACAGAAGTAGGTTACCTTTATTCAGGCAAGGAGGGGCAACAGTCGGCCTAACGACCAGGCTGAGTGCTGAGAGGGATCAGGGAGGCTTCATACTTATAGGGAGGTTTGTGGAAGCGATAAGGGAAACGTCAATCAAGTGGGATATTTTGAGTATTCTTTTGTTGAGATGACATTTGTAGTTGGGCAGGGGGTGATAAGTCTTCTGGGCAGGTATAAGGGGTAGAAGGTTTCTGGACGGGTTGATAAGTCCCAGATAGATGCAATCGGCCTGGAGCATCAGGGTGGAACTAAAGTTCCGTTTTGTTTTCTCCAAAGTTAGATGATTCAGGAAGGGGCCTTTGAGACTGTTGTTCTCTTTTCTAGGCCCAAAAGACTCCTTCACACCTAGGCTGTTATAACCACAGAAACTTTAATGTTTCCAGGGATTGGGGCTTTCTTTAGGGTTTTGAGGACTAATGATTATCAATTGAGTTAGATTTCAGATAAAGTCTGATTTTGAGCCTCGATTTGTCTAGCCTAGAGAAAAGGTCTCATATTAACATGTTATAATTGATGATGGCAATCAGTAGCTGTTGTCTTGCTGAGTCTTTGCCAAGCACAGAATACCATGTCTTACCAAGCTTTCTTAGACAGTCTGATGCATGAGAATACCCTTCAGAGAGTCTGTTTCTCAGGGTCTCGGGAATGACCTAGAAATCTGTGTTTTAAGAAGCATCTCAGGTGCGTCCTTGGACTCTGCCTGGGGACACACTTGGCTTTTCATTTATTATCCTTTAAAATCTTGACAGTAAGCCCAGCAAAGTAGATGCAGTTATCATCTCGGTTTCACAGATGAGGAAGCATAGGCTCAGAGAGGTTCGGTAACTCCTCTGGGTCACAGAGCTACCATGTGGGACTTAAAACCCGTGACTGTCCAAACTCAGTGTCCTTGGAGCTCACGCTAATCTTAACAGTTTGGATCTAGTGACTCCTCCCCCGACTCTGTGCCACACCCTTTCCTGCCAGGACATCAGAGGTATGCGCTGGGTGGCTGCAGTCCACAAGGGCCTCTTGTGGCCAAATGTAGGGAGGTTGCATGGGGTGGAGGGATTCATGATCATGGTGGAGAAGCGTCTGGCTCATTTGCCTTCAGTTCTCTAACTGCTGGGCCAAGACAACAAAAGGTCAGATTGAGTACTTTGGAGGTGAGGTGCTTTTCAGCCCCGCAGCTTTTGGAATCCTTAAGGCATCTCTGTGGCCTTCAGGGGCTCCTTCCACATTTCCCAGTGTCTCTTCTTCCTTTCTCTCCAGACACTTCCTTCAGGCTCTTCCCATAAGACTGTTCACAGTTCAAATGCCCAACAGGGCTGAAGCCTTTTCCTATTGCCTGTAAGCAGAGCCCACACGGAACCCCTCTTTTTCCTCCATCTTTTGCATAAACTAACCCCCTCCCCTCAAATAGATTCCTGCAGAAAGCAAATACCAAGGGAAGGTTGTAAAGAAAGGAGCAGAGGCGAGGAGGAGCCTCATTTTCCATCTTCTACTTGATTCCCCCTTGGCCTGACCTGACCTGATTTCTCTTGCCCCTGGGCTCATGGACCGGGGCTGATTTGCACTTGCTTAATTGCTGCAGGACTGTGATACAGGGCAAACCACTTAACCTCATGCACTTTGCCTCCATTATCTGTAAAATGGAATGTTCATGTCAACCCTTTCTCCTTTGGCTACTAGTGACATAACGTCTGTGAGAACACTTCAGACTTTGTTCAGACACAGTTTGAAGCCATGATCCCATTGCCTTCTAGCAGTGGTTCCCCTACAGTGTCCTAGGAAACACCTGTATGGCGAATGGTTCTTCTAAACAAGAAAGCAAAAACATGGTTCCATGTGTATTTGGAAGACACAATACCCTAAAACTCTCTTCTGAGGCATCACAGTTCATACTGGCATATTCAAGGCTCTGAGCCCTGGAGTAGGGAAACCTGTTTTAACTGTGACTTTGCACCTTCACTGATAGCTCAATTGGTAAAGAATCCACCTGCAATGCAGAAGACCTGGGTTTGATCCCTGGGTTGGGAAGATCCCCTGGAGAAGGGAAAGGCTACCCACTCCAGTATTCTGGCCTAGAGAATTCCATGGACTATGCAGTCCATGGGATCGCAAAGACTTGGACACAACTGAGTGACTTTCACTTCACTTCACTTTGTACCTTCCCTGCTAATGTGACCCCAGAACCCCTTTTGTAGCCTGACTCACGAACATACTGCAAATGCACTTGGGGCAAATCTGTTGCATATCAGGATGCCAGCTGTTCTTTTTAGTAGCCTTTAGACAAGTCAGGAAAGGTATGCCCATGTGAGTGCAGAGTTCCAAAGAATAGCAAGGAGAGATAAGAAAGCCTTCCTCAGTGATCAATGGAAAGAAAGAGAGGAAAACAATAGAATGGGAAAGACTAGAGATCTCTTCAAGAAAATTAGAGATACCAAGGGAACATTTCATGCAAAAGGGCTCAATAAAGGACAGAAATGGTATGGACCTAACAGAAGCAGAAGATATTAAGAAGAGGTGGCAAGAATACACAGAAGAACTATACACAAAAGATCTTCACAACCCAGATAATCATAATGGTGTGATCACTCACCTAGAGTCAGACATCCTGGAGTGTGAAGTCAAGTGGGCCTTAGGAAGCATCACTATGAACAAAGCTAGTGGAGGTGATGGAATTCCAGTTGAGCTATTTCAAATCCTGAAAGATGATGCTGTGAAAGTGCTGCACTCAATATGCACTCAAATTTGGAAAACTCAGCAGTGGCCACAGGACTGGAAAAGGTCAGATTTCATTCCAATCCCAAAGAAAGGCAAAGCCAAAGAATGCTCAAACTACCACACAATTGCACTCATCTCACACACTAGCAATGTAATGCTGAAAATTCTCCAAGCCAGGCTTCAACAGTACGTGAACTGTGAACTTCCAGATGTTCAAACTGGATTGAGACAAGGCAGAGGAACCAAAGATTAAATTGCCAACATCCATTGGATCATCAAAAAACCAAGAATTCCAGAAAAAATCTGCTTTATTGACTATGCCAAATCCTTTGACTGTGCAGATCACAACAAACTGGAAAATTCTTCAAGAGATGGGAATACCAGACCACCTGACCTGCCTCCTGAGAAATCTGTATGCAGATCAAGAAGCAACAATTAGAACTGGACATGGAACAACAGACTGGTTCCAAATAGGGAAAGGAGTATGTCAAGGTTGTATACTGTCACCCTGCTTATTTAATTTATATGCCGAGTAGATCATGAGAAACGGTGGGCTGGAGGAAGCACAAGCTAGAATCAAGATTGCTGGGAGAAATATTAATAACCTTAGATATGCAGATGACACCACCCTTATGGCAGAAAGTAAAGAACTAAAGAGCCTTTTAATGAAAGTGAAAGAGGAGAGTGAAAAAGTTGGCTTAAAGCTCAACATTCAGAAAAGTAAGATCATGGCATCAGGTCCCATCACTTCATGGCAAATAGATGGAGAAACAGTGAGAAACTTTATTTTGGGGGGCTCCAAAATCACTGCAGATGGTGATTGCAGCCGTGAAATTAGAAGATGCTTACTCCTTGGAAGAAAAGTTATGACCAACCTAGGCAGCATATTAAAAAGCAGAGACATTACTTTGCCAACAAAGGTCCGTCTAGTCAAAGCTTTGATTTTTCTAGTAATCATGTATGGATGTGAGAGTTGAACTATAAAGAAAGCTGATCACCGAATTATTGATGCTTTTGAACTGTGGTCTTGGAGAAGACTCTAGAGAGTCTCTTGGACAGCAAGGAGATACAGCCAGTCCATCCTAAAGGAAATCAGTCCTGAATATTCATTGGAAGGACTGATGCTGAAGGTGAAACCCCAATACTTTGGCCACCTGATGCAAAGAACTGACTCATTTGAAAGACCCTGATTCTGGGAATGATTGAAGGCAGGAGGAGAAGGGGATGACAAAAGATGAGATGGTTGGATGGCATCACTGACTCAATGGACATGTATTTGAGTAAGCTCCGAGAGTTGGTGAGGATAGGGAAGCCTGGCATGCTGCGATTCATGGGGTGCAAAGAGTCAGACACGACAGAGCTACTGAACTGAACTGAGACAAGTCACTCCCTTTCTGAATCTCACTTTCCTTCTCTGTGAAATGGGAATACAGAAAGTCCCCTAGATACAGATGAGTTCCCTTCCAAGACTTCATTCCTAAGTCCAGTTTGTTCAGAAGTCCAACGAAGTTAACCTAGGTACCCAACTAACACAATTGGCTATATGGTAGTAGTAGGTTTGCAATACTTTTCATACAAATAATACATAAAAAAGCAAACATACAGAAACATTAAGAAATTTTTAATCATGCAGTACAGTACCTTGAAAAGCACAGTAGTATAGTACAACAACTGGTGTACGGGGCTGGCATGGAGTGAACAGGCAAGAAGAGTTACTGATGGGAAGAGGGAGACGAGATGGTAGAGTTGAAGGGTCATTAACAATAGGGGACAGAGGGTCAGCTGCAATTTCACTCATGCCTGATGTTGACGCAGCACATGTTCTCATGTTTGAAAGTTCGTAACTTGAAGATTCGTATGTACAGGACTTTCTGTAATAGTGAGACCTGCGTTACAGAGTTTTGGGTACTCTGTAGGGTAAATAAACTAATAGATGCAGGGATCACCTTCCACTGGCCAGGAACATTTGCGTGAGGGCATCATTCCCTCCTTCCTGTGGTTTTCCCCTTCTTTCAGCAGACTTCTGTGTATCCTGCTTGCGGCATCTCCCTCTTGCCTCAGTTTTCTTTGCTGCTCTTTCTCCTGAACTGCTCCTATCCTGTTCTCGTTCTTCTCCCTTTTGTCTTTATTTGCTCCCTTGCTGACATCATCCAGTTCATGGCTTCCTGTGATGACTTACGTCTTCAGCCTGGACCTCTCTCCTGAGCTCCAGACTTACTTGGACAACTCTTTTCTGAGCATCTTCATTAGTTGTTCAGTGATCTTCTCGAACCTGACATGTGAGAGCACAACTGGAGATGTATTCTCCCTGAGCCTTTCCCAGGGCAGCCGGTGGTGACCTCCAGCCACCCAGTTGTTTGAGCTACAAACTTTCAGCATCTTTGATCTTTCTCTTTTCACACACTCCCATGTCCAGTCTAGTGAAAACGAGTCTTTTCACCTCTCCCTCAAAAACAGATCCCACATTGGACATGGGAGAGGATGAGGGAAGCCTGATGGAAAGGGAACTAGAAGTCACTTCCTTGGGTACAAAAACTGCTTTATGTTCTTGGTAGAGTGTGGGTTTCATGAGTATAGGCATCTGTCAAAATGAATCAGACTCTGCATAGAAGATACGTGTTTTGCTGTAGATAAATTACACCTCAGTAAGCAATATGACAGAAAAGATGTTTATCCCCAATGCAACACGGCTCACAATCTCTACAGGCACAACTTTATAGAGGCGACCATTGTTTCTCACTTTGATTACTCAGTAACCTTCCCAAATGCCTACTGTTTTTAAAGCTTAAATCAGTTCTCACCCTTCCCCCGTGTAACAGCTTCCATCAGCTTCCCATCCAATAAGAACAAAATCCAAACACTTTACCACGAACTTTGAGATGCCTCCCTCTTCCTCACAATCTTAGCAAAGCCTGACCCTAGTCTGCCTCTGCAAGGACACCTTCCTCCCCAAACAGTCGTCCCCATACTCCAGCCCCTCTGGCCCTTCACATCCAAGGTCCTGCCTGCCTCTAGGCCTTTGTACTTGCTCTTCTTCCTGCTTGGAATGCCCTTCCTCTAGAACTTGACCTGGCTAGCAGCTTCTCATCATCAACATCCTCAGCTTAAATGCCACTCTGCCAAGATGACTACCTACCTGGCTTTGCTTTACTGCTCCCACCCTGCAGCTCACTGTGCTTCTCTTTGCCGTATCATGTTCTTTCTTTTTGTCCAGAGCATTTCTCAAGGTATAAAACATTTATTTTTCTTGGTGACTGCTGTCTGCCTCTCCCTAAATCCCTGACTGGCAGAAACCGTGTTACTCAATGTCCATCCTCAGTGTACAATTCGCATCACCTTGTAGGGGCTCAGAGAGCTGCCTGACCATGACCTTGCTCAGGGTCTGACACAGAAACTGCAGGAAAATTGTTACTTAAAGTAGATTGTTCAAGTACTTAATATAGATTGTTAAATTAAGAATATTTTTATTACTGTTCTCAACTCCTTCCTTTTAGGGGATGGAGGTATGACTGATAATCTTCATAGCCTCATTGATTCCATGTACTTAATGTTTCTAATTTTCAGATCTCTTTTTTAAATTATAAAAGAAGGTCAGTGATAGTTACTCCTTGTGGAAGTCCGTATACCCAGCTGAGAAAGGTGTTCTTCCAGTAGGGGTGAGGCATCCGTGTTTCATCACCTTCTAAAATTGCATCCCCAGCTAATGGTTTTCTTTGAAGACCCTGAGCTTCTGAACTTTCCTGCTGGGAAAGTTTGATCAGATGCAGCTGCTGCTCTGGGACTTCACTCAGGATGCAAATATTTAAAAAATCAACTGCAGTTTCCATGAATGGCTTTGGAACTCAGATGGCAGTAAACGCATGTATATTTTAATTTGTTGGAGAAAATTATGCCCAGAGAACAAAGATTAGACTGCATGTAGTGTGCCCCAAACCCTCCCCTCCCTGCTCCCAAAGACTCTCACCATCGTTGCTGGAGTTCTGGTTTAAAAATCAGAGCAAAGGTTGTGCATTCTAGAAATGGAGGTGGAGGGGGGAAGTCAATAAATATTGATGGGCATAAGAACGTCCTTTTGGGGCAAGAAGAAAATAACACAGATGTTTCTGAAAACCCACAAGCCGTGGTTTGTTTATTTGGATTGTCTATTGAGTTACTAGGACAGGAACAGTACATAGATCTTATTTGCCTGGAGCTCTGGTTATAAGGACTAGGGGACCCTATCAGAGCTTGGGGGATTGTGCTGTGATTGATTAGCAATGTCTGCCATGGGCAAGAACCATGTCTGGTCTTACACATAAAGAACTGTTAGATTTTGAAGGCCCTGTGGAGGTCATCCAGTCCAGCTATTGATCTGATAACTACTATGCTGTGGTGGTTGTTGCTGTTGAGTCACTGAGTTGTGTCCATCTCTGCGACTCCGTGGACTGCCGCTCACCGGGCTTCCCCGAGCTTCATTGTCTCCTTGGAGTTTGCTCAAACTCTTGTCCACTGAGTCAGTGATGCCATCCAACCATCTCATCCTCTGTGCTTGGGAGGCTTTAAAGAAGTAATCATGAACTTGGCAAAGTAATAACTCTTAATTTTTTAGGACTTTGTCCCCTCGTGGGTATCATCGGTGTTGTCAGCATGGCATACTGCAGATCTTCCCTAGGACTGCTTGCTGGGATCTTCCTGTGAAGTTTGGAAACTTCTGCATCACTATATCCCCTTCTCCAGGAAACATAAAGCACAACAAACATACTAAAGGTCTTGAGAAGTCCAAGTGTAAAGAAACCTGTCTGAGGTGAATTCCCAACCCTGTGTGATCCCAGGATGCTTCTCGGGGACTCCTGTGGCCATCTTATAAAATATTGTTTACACGATGGTGTATGAATGCTTAGTTAAGGCAGAGTATGTTCATTTTCTATGGCTGCTTTACCAAATTTCCATAAATAGCCTGGCTTAAAGCAGCAGTTTATCCTCTCATTGTTCTGGAGGTCAGATGTTTGAAAACCAATGTGTTGGCAGGGCCATACTCCCTCCAGAGGCTCTGGGAGAGAATTCATTCTTTGCCTCTTCCAGGTCGTGACACTGCCAGCAGCCCTTGGTGTTCCTTGGTTTGTGGCCACATCACTGTAATATCTGCTTCCATCTTCACATTGTCTTCTCCTCTATGCGTGTGTTACATCTCTCTCTGCCTTTCTCTAATGAGGACACGTACACAATATCATTTAGGACCCAACCAGATGAGCTGGGATAATTTTCTCCTTTCAAAATCCTCATTTAATTAAATCTGCAGGGACTCTTTTTCCAAATAAGGTGGCATTCACAGGTTCTAGCACCTAAGCCATGGACATATTTTTAGGGAGACAGCTTTCAACCCTCCAGGGGCATGTTGACTCAAAAGTCAGGAGACCTGAATCCAGGTCTCATTTTGCCGAGAGCTTTCCCTGACTTGCACCCCATTCATATGCTTAAATCAGGTCAGGGTGTATGTCTTTACCCCTCAGAACCTCAGTTTTCCTCCACTGTAAAATGGAATGTCATTGCATATACTTTATAGTTTTATTATAGAGATTAAATAATACTTGTACAGTGTTTGGCACAGGTGAACGTTGAGTAAACATTAGTTTATTACTATAATTATATATATTTGCTATTGTTACAGCTACTAACATTATTATTGTATCCCTTCCCTTTGAACCTATGGTCAAATGAATTTATGTGGGTGTCTCATCCCTGAAATATCCAGGGCTTCTTTCAAAACTAGCAAACTATGATCCCCTATCTGTTAGAGGTCAGATTGTATGTTTTGAATCTTTTCAAATGAACATATCCTATGCTTATAAAGGGAACACAGCCCTGTCACCAGCACACAGATTAAGAATAAAACATCACCAGTGCCAGAGTGGCCCCTCCTGCCATCCTCTTACCACTGACCCCTACCTTTCTTCCAGCGTGATAGGTTTTGCCTGTTTTTGTACTTGACTCTAATGGAATCATACTCTTTTTGTACCTGGATTTTTTCCGCTCAACATTCTGTTGGTGAGATTCAGTCATTTTGTTGTATGTGGTTGTAGATCATTCATTATAATTGTATAGAATTCTGTTTTTAAGTAAATCATAATATATCCATTCCATTCCCCCCGCCTCCCCGTGGGCATTTGGTTAGTTTTTAGTTAGAGGCTATTACAGAGAATGCTGCAAGAGACATTCAGATAGATCCTCCTGGGGAACATTTAGTGCTGAGACAAAATGCATGATAACTGTTACTCAGAAACTCTCTCCCCCATCTCCCATTCCAACCGCCTGCTTCAGATTCTTTGCAACATGAATAACTCATAACCAGGGGTCACGGATGATCTAAAGGAGCTGATCCCTTTCCCGGGCTTACCCAGCACCTCCTAAGCTGTTGGCGAAGCCTCTCTTTCCTTGATGTGTTGAAATCTTTTGAACCTCCACACTTTTCAGAGTGCTTTCCCTTGGCCTGCCTTCCAGGGCGCTGAGCCTGGATGTGGTGATTCGAAAGAGTCAACACCCAGCCAGAGACAAGGCTCTGTCTCCCAGCGTCCCACTCAGTGCCACCTCATTCAATTACTCATGCCCCCATGCCAGCGCCAAGCCCTTTCTTCCCAGTGAGGGCCACGTGAATCCCTTTCTTCCCCATCTGGAGCCTCCGCTGCACTTGTCCTGCACCTTCATTCCATACTTCCAAGCCTGGTATTTGAAACAACTCAAACTCAGAGATTAGAGCGTGTCCAGCTGAAGGTTGGGGGTAGAAGGGTGGAGAAAGGAGCAGACGCAGACTGGCTGAGCAATGTGTGCATGAGCCAGAAACTTGGCATCATTGCCCAGAAAGGCTGGGAGATGCCAGTTTAACTCAGCCATGTAATTTTCCTTTTGTTGGACAAGGTTGGAACTCATGTTTGAACTGCTCCTTGACTGTTCCATGAGAGGCTCTTCCTAATGCCCAGATTGAGTCTGGTCACGGTTGAAGCATTACTACCATGTGGTGAATGGCAGAATCATACATGTGACTTTGCCCAAGGTTCCATTTATTGGCACCGGATGGGCAAGTTACACCAGTCACATCTGGAGTTAGGTGGGGAAATGTAGGACGGATAGCAGGCCCAGTTACCAAAACATTCTAGAGAGATGTCAATGAAATTAGCCTTGTCTTATCCCTTTGTGTTACTCACTGTGTCCCTTTTTTGGTTAGGTGGCCTTAAAGATACATGTCTATGACTGGTGGAGTGGGAAACAATATACTGTGTCTTTGTTATGCTTGTTATGTTTATTTTTTATTGCCTGGTGACCAAGAAGTATCAAAGAAATTGGAGATGCTTGGGAAGGGTGAGGTTAACTGGAAGATTTTTTTTTTTACTAAGTCAACAAAGAATTAAGCCGTACTTTTCCATAGGGTTATAATATCTTGAGAAAAGGAACAAATAATAGAGTAACTTCAGTGCCAAGCTTTTTAGGAGATTTAATTATAATAATAACTGTCATTTATTGAGCATTTTCTATAAAATTAGCAGTGTATTTAGAACTTGTCTTTATCATTGGTCAACAGATGTTTTCTGTAAAGAGACAGATAGTAAATATTTTACATTTTGCAGGACAAGGCAAAATCAAGGACAGTTTTAGGTTCTTAAGTAATGAAAAAGCAGATTTCCACTACATTTTTTATTGAAAAATTCAAAATATGATAACAGATGAGTATAACTTTTTCATAATACAGGTGTACTAATGAAAAGGATAGAATTCTTTTTTGAGCTGGTGGGGATTAGAGTTATCATTTCCTCTCAGATTGATTGCAAATATTCATCTCTAAAAATCACTCTTAACTCCTGAGCCACACAAAAACAGGTGGTGGACTGGATTTGGCCTGCAGGGTATAGTTCTATTTACATTATTGCTGAGCTTTATTTATCAGTAATGATGAAGTTGATCTGCACAGGACCGAGAAAACCTTACCAGTGGCATAGATTAGTTGGCATGTATTTCTCTCCCCGTGAAAGGAGTTTATAGAGACGGATGTACAGGGCTGGTCTGGGAGTTTCACCATGTCAGAGAGACCTAGGCTTCTCTTTTCCAGCCCTGCTAACCTCAGGATATGTTTCTGTTCCTCAGGGTCATTCTGCTGTCCCAGCTGCTGCACCACATCTGTATTCCAGACAGCAAAACACAAAGGGAGAAAGAGAGACTATCTCCTCTTTCTTTTTTCAATCTCTTGGGGCTTTTCTTTGAAGTATATTTAATTTAGAACATTGTGTTAGTTTCAGCTGTACAGCACAGTGATTCAGTTATACACACACATACAAACATACATTCTTTTCCAGATTGTTTTCCATCAGAGGTTATTATGAAATACTGAGTATGGCTCCCTGTGCTATGCAGTAGGTCCTTGCTGGCTATCTGTATTATATGTAGTAGTGAATCCAGAACTCCTAATTTATCCCCCCTCCCTCCCGCATCTACTGTATTTTAAGGAGATTCTCCAAGTCCCACCCAAGCCCACTGTCATCTTCTTGGCCAAAACGTGGTCATGTGACCACACAGCTCTGCAGAAGAGGCGGGACAATGTAGTGTCTCCTCAAGCTGTTAATGTGCATAGACAATGGTTGCAATCCTGTTCCGGAGGGGGCAGGAGAGAGGCTGGGACGAGTGTATATAACAGGCAGGAAGAGAGCGTTGGAGAGATGAGCATCTTCCACAAGGTCTTGTGGGAGCAGACTGGATTTGAACAGGGTCAGGCCAGCCTCCCCTTCACTTCTCCCTCTCCTGTGTCTGCCCTTAAGCTTTGCCGGGAGGAACACATGCACAAGTTTAAGAGTGAGGTGATGGGTGATTTTTTACCCTTGCTCCTTCCAAAGACATTCCCAGCATACCTATAAGGAAAAATGATGACCGTCATCCTTCAGTGGAGAGCCCTGTGAAGGCTGGACCAGGTCACATGGCTGTAGTTGAAGCCTAAACCCAGCCTCCTACCTCACCCTAAACATGAGTGTGTATCTGGAGATTCTACCAAACCGTCTGTCTATCACAGAGACCAAGAAACAAGAGCAGCGACCAACCCACTGAGGCATGCACCCAGAGAGGACCCTGGCAGACCCTGCTGTAAGCCCACCGACCTACCACACTGCGTGAAAGCAAGAACGTGGCAGTGAGGAAACAGTGCCTGGATTTGTGGCTCCTTAAAGTGACCCTTCTCACTGCTCTGGCTGAGAATTTAGCCAACAGGTTCACAACTTCTCATGGTGAGTGGGAAGCTATGTATGAAGTTTCAGATACTTTCCACATACAACATAAACTTCATACTGCGTACTTCATACTACATATGTAGACAGAATCTGAAGCTTCATATTTTTGTGTCTACATATTTATGTATGTATACATATATAAGTATGTGTATATGCATATATTTGTAGTATGTAGATATGGATATAGATAAAGATATGGGTATCCAGCTGAGAGAGAGCATTTGAGTGCTTAAGTGTGTTAATCACTAAGTTGTGTTCGACTCTCTGTGACCCCATGAACTGTAGCCTACCAGGCTCCCCTGTCCATTGGATTTCCCAGGCAAAAATACTTGAGTAGGTTGCCATTTCCTCCTCCAGGGGATCTTCCTGAGCTAGGGATTGAACCCGGGTTCCCTGCATTGCAGACAGATTGTTTACCATCTGAGCCAACAGGGCCTAGTATGTTTGAGTGCTTGCCAGATGCCAGATCATTTCTCTCACTTAATGTCACAGTAGTCCTTTGGGGTACCATCATCATCTCCATTTTAAAGATGAGTAAATACAGTATTGAGAGCTTAAATAATCTTATCTAAGACCACACAGCTAGTAACCTAGGCATTTAGACTTGAGATTTCACTTTCAATTCTGTTGCTCCTGATTATAATACTGAAGGCACCCTATGAGATAAAAGCTGTAATAGCTTCAACAGAGCTCATGGAATTACAAGGGGAGGAGTGATTCATTTTGACTTGGGAGGTATAAGGAAAGCTTCCCAGAGGGGGTGACATTTGATCTGGACTCAAAAAATGATTAGGGCCATATGGGTGGGAAGGATGAAATCTGCTGAGACAAATTATTGTTGGCCAAAGATAGTATACCGGGCTTCCCTGGTGGCTCAGTGGTAAAGAATCTGCCTGCCAATGCAGAAGGTGCGGGTTCAACCCCTGGGTTGGGAAGATTCCCTGGAGAAGGAAAGCGCAACCCATTCCAGTATTCTTGCCTGGAAAATCCCATAGACAGAGGAACTTGGTGAGCTATAGTCCATGGGGTTGCAAAAGAGTATGGCATAGTGACTAAACAACAACAAAGATATTATATAATATACTGTAATAATAACAACTAGCCCTGGTTGGTTAGGAGGTGAGAAGTGGAGCCAGTGCCCTGTCTTCCTGCACACCTTCCTCTGACTGTTACCATCACCCTATAAATAGCTGATCCATATTCCTAAGGTGACTTCTTGTCTTGCTGTGTTTCAGGGTGGTCTGTCATACTAGGGGACAGGGGCAAAGCCTCTCTCCAAGTAGGTGACTTGCATTGAGTGTTGATGGTCTGGTATCAAATGGTTTGTTCCTCACTGTACTGTGTTCTTGACTCAGATGAGTCTAAACATTCTGTGTGTTAAAATAAAGGAATACATCTCATCAGTTAAAGAGGAGGTGGAAGTAGGTTTTAGTAATGAGGCTCCTGCATAATCGCATCAGCAAGCTAAGGAGAGACCATTACATATTTCGTGGATTGTTGCATTGACATTTTCGCTTTGCCTCCTGTGGACTCTGGGACTCTCCAGAGAATGCAGTTGTCTATGGTCAAGCCAGAGGTGGGAACATTGGTTGCACCACAGCCTACCCTGTGATCAGGAGCCTCTGTCCATCTCAGGGCCCCAGAGAGATGCTGTTAATCATTGCAGGTTGACTCTCTCTCTCATCAGGGAGACTCTGTGGAAGGTGCAGAGAGTGAGATGCCCAGGCACTGAGGGAGCATCGGGTGCCCCACCTTGAAACGCCTCTTGTGAGACCAGCCAACCTCACTGATGCACATTTCAAGTTGCCCTTCAGTTTTTTTTTTTTCTCAAGGCCACCATTTCTCGAGAATTTTGTTTATGACTGTTTATTACTTATTTGTGTTTTGTTGGAGTACAGTTGATTTACAATGTTAGGTGTACAGGAGAGTGATTTCAGTTATACATAGATATACATATATATATATATATATATATATATATATATATATATATCCTTTTTCAGATTGCTTTCCCTTATAGGTTAGGTTATTACAAGATATTGAGTGTAGTTAAACTGATAAACCATGGTAATATGTAGATCCTTGCTGCTTTTTTCCCTCCTTCTCGGTTGAAAGGATTCTTCAAACGGAGCTGCGTCCTCCTGGGTGATAGACTGCAGGTCTCTCATCAGCGGGACCAGCATTTGTTCACCTTCCAAATAAGGCATGTTGTAGTACTCTGGCCCCCGAGAGGTCTTGAGCTGGTCAAGGAGTCAATTATTATGCATTAAAAAGCAATTTGTCATCTAGCGTTGTGAACTCTTGTGTTATTTTTAGGCCCGTCTTTTAATTTATGTGGCGTGCAAGGACGGGGTTTCTCCCATGAACTTCTGGAGGGTTCACGGAAGAATAACCAGGGTGAGGGTGAAGAGACCAGTGTGGGTAGGACTCTGAATAACTTTGTAATAATCCAAAAATTCAGTAGTTTGAAGCAAGGACTTTGGAGTCAAATAACACTTCAGATCCCAGCTCTGCAACTTCTCGTCTTTATGATGTTCACTGGGTTCCTTGCACCACTGAAGTTTCAGTTTCTTTACCTATAATGTGGACTAATTATAGTATCTACCTCAGCAAATGGCTTGGAGGACAAAATGAGATAATGCACATAAAGCCATTTGTGGAATACTTGGTACTTAGTAATTACTTCATAACTGATACCTTTATTATTATTTCTTGAACTTTTCATTTCAACCTAGAACTGTCTAACTTTTGAACTTTCTGTAAGGCCAGATGGGAGATGCATCTTGAATAATTAAAATATGGAAATCCAAACTGGAAAGTGTGAAAAAGAGGTCATTTAATCTAGGGGTTTGCATATTCTGGCCCTCTGGCCAAATCTAGCCTGCAGCTTTTTTTTTTTTTTTTTAATAAAATTTTCTTGGAACACATCCATGCCCTTTCATGTATGTATTGTCTATGGCTTTTGTCATACTGCAGGGACAGTTAAGTAGTTGCGACAGAGACTCTATGAACTACATGGCCCTCAAAGCCTAAAATATTTTCTCGCTGAGCCATTATTTTAAGTTTGTTGACCCCTGGTCTAATCCACTGAGGTTTTTCCCCTGAGGTAACCAAGTCCCAGTCAGTCAGTTCAGTCACTCAGTTGTGTTCGACTCTGCGACCCCATGGACTGCAGGACACCAGGCTTCCCTGTCCATCACCACCTCCCGGAGCTTGCTCAAACTCATGTCCATTGAGTCGGTGATGCCATCCAACCATCTCCTTTTCTGTCGTCCCCTTCTCCTCCTGCATTCAGTCTTTTCTAGCATCAGAGTATTTTCCAATGAGTCAGTTCTTTGCATCAGATGGCCGAAATAATGGAGCTTCAGTTTCAGCATCAGTCCTTCCAATGAATAATAAGGACTGATCTCCTTTAGGATGGACTGGTTGGATCTCCTTACAGTTCAAGGGATGCTCAGGAGTCTTCAGAGGAAGGCAAAGACTTGTGGAGGTACGGAGCCAACTCTCTAATGTGAATTCCCCGACTCCTGTGCAGTGTTCCCCCCATTATGCAGGCTGCCTTCTGGCTTGGCAAGGAAGGGGATTGTACAAAGTACAGAGAAAAGCTCCTACCACTTGAAAACTGTTTCAAATAGACCAGCAGATGGCCAGCAAATAGACCAATTGTGTCACAGAGGAAATGTTCTCTTAGAGGTACAAGGTCAGCACTGAGATGATGCAGAGTGGCACCCACCTCTCCGTTACCGTATCAGCTGAAGGGGCTCTAATCTCATGCTCAATTTTCTCCAGCCAGGCAACCCGTGGCTGGGGAGGGGGCACACTTCCAGCTGTTCCCTCCAGTATGTGGTTGCAGTGGGTGGGTATAGTTGATGATGACCAAGTATGAACCTTCCTGGGAGAGAAAGCTGGTGGGGGAGGCCGTTTTCATAGGCTTTTTTGATTCAGTCTGTCCGCATCTTTTGATTGCCTTGTATTTATTCTTTTGTTATTTGCTGCATGAAGCACTTCACTTATTCCTCGCAACAGCCTTACAAGGTAGGAAATTATTGATACCTTTTACATTTACAGGGGAGGAATGGAAGCTCACAGCGATTAATAATTTGTTCAGGGTCACAAGGTCCGTGGTGGAGCCAAGCCTGAATGAGGCCTGTCAGATTCCAAAGAAAGGAAGGCGCATACTGGAAGTGAGGGAAGAATGTTGGCTTGAGTGCAGGCTATGCCTATTGTTATTGTTAATACTGAGATCATCTTGGGTTGACTCAAATGCATTCTTAAACTCTTTGCTATAATGTCTCCAGTGTGTTCCATTAAAATGTGAGTTCACCCATAGGAAGGTCAGACCAGACAGGCAATAAATCATGTCTGTGTGCAAAGTGGTGAGACCCCCGTCCTTAGTACAGGGCAGAGGAGTATGTCTGTCATGTTCATCTATGTGTCCCCAGACCCTCAAGCAGAGCCTCGTGTGTGTTAGGAGCTAAGTAAATATTTGTGGAGTGTGGACACACTGGATTGGAAATGTTATGAGTTAAAATACCAAAATGTACCTAGGTTGCTGCTGCTAAGTCACTTCAGTCGTGTCCGACTCTGTGCGACCCCATAGACGGCAGCCCATCAGGCTCCCCCGTCCCTGGGATTCTCCAGACAAGAATACTGGAGTGGGTTGCCATTTCCTTCTCCAATAACTGGGTTGCTATGCAGCAAAAGAAAACCCAACCTGGGTGAAGGGGTCTAGACGCAGACCTGGAAATGGAAAGCTTCAGGCTCGCCAGTCAGGAGGAGCAGCCATGGGTAACAGACCCCAGATGCAAGCAAGTCCCAATTTCTGATAGCTCGTCATACTTCTCTGCCCTGTGTGCAAAGTGGACTCTGCCTCTGGACAGAGTGTTAAGGGGAACTTACGGCTGCTTTTCTTCTGCTAGAAAAGGAGAGCTGAATATAGACTTGGAGGAAATGAGGCACACTGATACTGGTGGAGCATCCAAGGCACAGAATTGAAACACCCATGGCATGTCTGCTATGTCAGGGAACTCCAAGGAGGAGGAGAACCCTGGGGCTGGATCACAGCTATGGGTGAGCTGGGGAAGGGGAGATGCCACAGCGTGTAAGACCTTGATGACCTGGGAAAGGATGTGGGCTTTCTCTCTGCTACAAGGGAAACCCATAATAGGCCTCCTAGTCTTTGATAAATCAGGCCTTTCTGGGTTGCAAAGTTTAAAATCTCAAGTCAAACCAGTATAAACCAAGAGGGAGGTTACTGGCTCATGGAAATGGGAATACTGAGGGGTAGGGCTTGTTTCAGGCGCCACTGGACCAGTGCTAACATACTGCTTCGTGGTGGCTCTCTCATCTCGTTTGCACTCCTGTATTGGCTTCATTTCTTTTCTGCCCACCACCTCAGATGACCATTGGCAGCTTCAGAACCAAAAATGCAGGTATTTCAGGATGAGGCTTTCTCACTCTTCCAGTGTCTTTATCAGTATCCTCCCCACCAAAAAATCCAAAATACTGATTGGCCCTTGGCTTGATGACATGTACCCTCACATGCTAATTAAGGGCAAGAGAGAACAGTGTGGAATCATCTGGTTGGTCAGTCTAGGTCATGGGCCACCTACAAAGAAGGTAAACGTGGCCTCTACAGTTCAGTGCTTCTCAACCAATGTGACCCTCTTCTCCTCACTCAGGGAACGTGAGTCAAAGTCCTTACACATTTTTGATGTTCATAACTGGGAGGAGGGATGCCTGGCACCTAGTGGGTAGAGGCCAGGGATACTGCCAGACATCCAAGAGCATACAGGACAACCCCCCACAAGAAAGAATTATATGGTCTGAAATATCAATAGTTGAGAAATGGAAATACCCTTGTAAGAATATAGTTCCATTAGGTGATTGGTAATGCAGACCCAGTAACAATCTGGCTCTGGTGGCCTTTCATAGTACTTGCTGTTTGGTGACACCATAGTTGGAAGGTAAAAGCGGTGGGGAAGAGAAGCAGAATTGAACCCTGGCCGTTGCTCTTTAAAAGTTTTCAGACCTTGAGCAAGTCCAAGTCCCTATATGTTTTAAGCTTCTGTTTTCTTTTCAGGAAAATGGATGGGAAAACTCCCATCTCACCCAGGGCCTGGAAGCGTTGAAATCAGAGCCCCATGTCATGAGTTTACTCATTCTAGTGGAGAGCCTCTTTAGGCAGGGAGCCTTGCTACAATCAGTGTTCCACAGAACAGTTTCTGCCCTCAAGTGAAAGTCGCTCAGTCGTGTCCGACTGTTTGCAACCCCAGGGACTATAGAGTCTGTGGAATTTTCTAGGCCAGAATACTGGAATGGAAAGCCTTTCCCTTCTCCAGTGGATCTTCCCAACCCAAGGATCAAACCCAGGTCTCCCCCATTGCAGGCTGATTCTTTACCAGCTGAGCCACCAGGGAATCCTAAGAATACCGGAGTGGCTAGCCTATCCCTTCTCCAGCGGATCTTCCTGACCCAGGAATCGAACCTGGGTCTTCTGCATTGCAGGTAGATTCTTTACCAACTGAGCTATTAGGGAATCTCTTCTGCCCTCAAGGAGCATCCATTAGAATGTGGGTGATAGTAACATAAATAGTACAAGACTGAAAGTAGAAAAATATTACCTAAAAGATGGGAGTGTGATTCAGACCTGGACAACAGAATATTCTAGGAATGGAACAGAGTGGATGAGCTGTGGGGTTCAAGAAAAAGGGGGGAAAGGCTGTGTAGTCATGAAGGCATTCACTGTATAACATTGCTGCAGTTGGGGGTTGAGTCTTGAGGTTAAGAATGGTTAAGTTGTACGGTTTCTTGCAAATAATCTTCACACTGAGCCTTCTTTTGACAGGCCCATGACTAGTACTTCAGTTAGTACAGCTGCTATTTAGCTAATTTTTCTCAGATTGTTACTGTATTTATATTATCTTAGAGAAAGGGTAAAGATTATCAATGTTTTAAAGGTAGTAAATCATATTGAGGAAAAAATATCATGTTTTGTATATCAGAAGAGTTTCCTTTTTAATCAGTATGAAATTACTGCTTTGGATGAGGAATCAAAAAATAACTTCCCTGAAGAGTTAAATTCTCAACTCAGCTTCACTTATGTTGAGTTACTAGCCAAGGTAGTGTATTGTTATAGTGTCTATGAAGTTTGCTGTTAATTGTTTGATTCTGTTTTCTAAGAGAGCCCATTGGGATAAAAGATTTGCTACATTTTGCCATATGGAACAGTGGGAGTGAGTAAGGTTTTTTAAAAAGGGAGATGCATTATCCAAGTGAAGGGCTGAGGTTTTCCAGCTGGATTTGTCTCATTGGCTTCACCTCTCACTCCTTTGATGTGAATGGTGATTGATCTGTGGTTCAGGTCTCCACCTGCCTGACAGCTAGAGAGGCTGACCTTTTGCTGTTTATGTGACAACGGACTTTAATTATTAGCCTGAATGTGTGGGTGTCCCCACACCCTCTTGCTGGTTGCACATTAATTAGCATCTTCCTGGTCCTTTGTGACTGGAAACTTATTGGAGAAGACGGGTAATTTTCCTTTGGAGTTGACTGGTAAGGTTTCGTTTTTTTGTTTGTTTTTTTTTCTTCTTTTGCCTAATTATTTACCATTTGGCCATTATTAAATGCTTTCATTGAAATGAATAAGGGAAATGGAAGAGGAGTTGGTTGAAGCAGTGTTCTGCCAAGACAGATCATTAGCAAGAAGTTAGTAGGAATGACTCATGAAAATTAACTGATGTTAAGTGACTTATTTCTAGTGTGAATTTTAATTTTCATCTGGTGAGAGGGTGGGCCGCCTTTTTTAAAAAAAGAAGTATTATGTGTGCAGCTTTCTGTTTCTAAATTTTTCATTGAGTAAAGTTTCAGTTACATAAGTTTTATAGAGGATGGTTGGGGCTTTCAAGTTTTACAAATTAACGTGTGCAGACCACAGGAAGGCTGTCGGTTTTCCTGACCCAACTAAAGAATGAGTAGCTGACTTCTCATTGGTGACAGGCTGGTGAAAACCAGTCCAGACCCAAAGTCACTTTGATCTCAAAATGATTTTACACAGCCACTTGTGTTGGAGGCCCATTAGAAAATGAAATTCCATGCTGTAACTCCTAATTAAATTAATTTTCTTAATTAAGAATCAGTTTGAGTTGTCAGCTCAGTGGTATCCCACACCAGAAGGCCTATCTCATGTGAAGTCTTTGTCTCTCAACACACTGCTAAAGGAACTTTAGGGGGACAATAATTCATTTTATCCTGTGTCATGGTTATGGCCCAGGTTACTTAACTTATGACCTACAGTACTTCAATCTGTGCACTTTTTATTTTGAAATAGTGTCTTATTTAGTAAGAAGAAAGAACTTTAAGCCTTGCTTCTAATTGATGCAGAATTTTGCACAGCTAAACAATGGAATCAGAAGGATCCACCTACAATTAAAGCCTGATTCAGTAAGTACAGAAGGCTATATGTGAGGCAAGACAAAAAAGATTGTAAAATGAAAAGTCTTTATTCCCTGAAGATAATAGTCATTTTAAAGCGCTGCTGTTTTTAAACCAGAATGCTTAAAGGTACTCTGTAGCCTTTAAGTCACATTGCAAGGTAATATAAATAGGATGATATGGCTTCAAAAAAAAAAAACAAAACCTCACTTGTGTCTTAAACATATTAAAATATATGCATAGTAATAGCTGTAATTATTAAACTATATTTTAGGAGCTTTCTGTTTAAATGAGGAAGAAAATATGATATAGATGATTAAAATGTATCATCTAATCAGGGAACCTGGCCTGCTTGAGAAGGATTCTGAACTGGAAACTGACTATTCAAAAATCCTAGATTTTCAGTGCAGCTCTTCCAGTTCCTCCTAACTAGCACTCTTGCTTTAGACTAATCACATGATCTGTTTTGCTTTTAGGATTTTCATCTACAAAATGAGATGTTCAAATATGTGATTTCTTTTTTTTGTTTAAATGAACTTCTGATTGAGCCTTGAAGACCTCTCTCTGAATAAATATTGGTAAGCTCTGGAATTAACCATGTGGATGAATCTTTCTCCCTTCTTGCCTGGAACTCCTCACTGCATCCAAGGGGCAGGGAAACCTGAGAAGTTTGTGAACACACTGTCTATCTAAAACTTGGTTGAAATGAATGTTGAAATGAAGGCAGAGGTATGAAATGGGAGAGCCAGACCACTAGCTGTGAACTGGGCTTAACTCTTTAGGAAAGCCTTTGCTTCTCGTGTTTACACATCTGATTTAGTGGTTCTCAAAATGTGATCCTCAGATCACCTTATCAGCGTTATCAGCACCTGGGAACTGGTTAGCAATGCAAATTCTCAGGCTGTGCCCACCCGAGACCCATTGCCAAGCAGAAACTCTGGGTGTGGGGACCTAGCAGTCTCTGCTTAACAAGCCTTCCAGGTGATTCTGTTGCACATGAAAATTTTAGAACCAGTGATCTAAGTTGAGCCCAGACCACAATCGTTATCAAATGGAGAAACAAGAAGATCAATAACAGAAGAGAATGTTATTTTAATGTTAAATGGTAGGGATGTAGGGGCTGTAGGTTGGGCCAGGGTTACCTGAGATGCTAACTAAAGTCCTGTCCAACAACAGAGCTCTGATTTTAGTAGCATCACTATGAGCCCTCAGATAAGTTTTAAAATGATGGCTATGGCAATGAGGTTTTCCGAGGAAAAGGCAAGCACACAGGAGGGATTTTTTTTTTCCAGTTGAAGTATAGTTGATTTACAGTGTTTCAGTTGTATAGCAGCGTGATTCAGCTATATATGCATCTCCTTTTTCAGATGCTTTTCCACTGTAGATTATTAAGAGAGACTGAATTAGTTCCTGGTGCTATACAGTAGGTCTTTGTTGTTTATCTTTTTTATATACTGTCAGTCAGTCAGTCAGTCAGTCCAGTCAGTCAGTCCTGTCCAACTCTTTGTGACCCCATGAATCACAACATGCCAGGCCTCCCTGTCCATCACTAGCTCCTGAGGTTTACTCAAATTCATGCCCATCGAGTCGGTGATACCATCCAGCCATCTCATCCTCTGTCGTCCCCTTCTCCTCCTGCCCCCAATCCCTCCCAGCATCAGGATCTTTTCCAATGAGTCAACTCTTCGCATGAGGTGGCCAAAGTATTGGAGTTTCAGCTTCAACATCAGTCCTTCCAATGAACACCCAGGATTGATCTCCTTTAGGATGAACTGGTTGGATCTCCTTGCAGTCCAAGGGACTCTCAAGAGTCTTCCCTAACACCACAGTTCAGAAGCATCAATTTTTCAGTGCTCAGCTTTCTTCACAGTCCAACTCTCACATCCATACATGACCACTGGACAAACCATAGCCTTGACTAGACGGACCTTTGTTGGCAAAGTAATGTCTCTGCTTTTTAATATGCCATCTAGGTTAGTATCTGTTAATCCCAAATTCCTAATTAAGAATTAATTTCTCTTTCCCCTTTGGTAACCATAATTTTGTTCTCTGTGTCTATGAATCTATTTCTGTTTTGTAAATGAGTTCATTTGTATCATTTTTTTAGATTCCACATGTGTATCAGATATTTGCCTTTCTCTGTCTGATTTCACTTAGTATGATAATCTCTAGGTCCATCCATGTTGCTGCAAATAGCATTATTCCATCCTTTTTTATGACTGAGTAATATTCTAGCCTCTGTGTGTTTCACGTCTGTATCCATTCCTCTGTCAGTGGACGTTTAGATTACTTCTGTATCCTGGATATTGTCTATCGTGCTGCTGTGAACACTGGGGATGCATGTATCTTTTCGAATTAAAATTTTGGTCTCTTCCAGGTATAGACAGAGGAATTGGACTACCAGGTCACATGGTAGTTCTATTTTTAGTTTTTTAAGAAATCTCCATAATCTTTTCCATAGTGGCTGTACCAGTTACATTCCCACCAACAGTATGAGAGGAATTTAGTTCTTAATTGATAGTCAGGAGAAACCTAACAATATAAAGTCCCAATGAACTTAAAAGAGAAAAACTCATCTTTGCAGAAATACAGGGTTTATTGGCAAAACAAGAGCACATGACTTTTCAGATACCTGGTCCTTTCATCCCTGCTTTCTTCTATGCGTGAGAGCTATGAATTTCAAACCACAGAATCTTTAGTTGGAAAATGCTAAACTGTCAGTTACAGTGAATTTGAGCCTTTTCAGAAATCGTCCATTGGAACCCAAAGAGTAATCTCCCCTATGGCTGTCTGGATTTAAATCACTGGCCTAGTTGCCGGAACAGTTCTATCACCTCACTGAAAACCCTGGAAATACTCACTAGATCCTCCTAAAGTCTACTTGGACACACATCATCCATTCAGGGTCCTCACTTTTCTTTAAGATGTACTGTTGTTATGAATGTGGACTCTCATTCCAAACAGAAGCAGCAATCAACATGTAAAACCAGAGTTTCTGAGTATTTTGAATGCACTAACAGTGGAAAGATGGATATAAACTATTATGCAGAGAATGGATAAACTCAAGAGTCCTACTGTGTAACATAAGGAACTGTTTTCAATATGCTGCAATAGACCATGATGGAAAATAATATGAAAAATATATATGTATAACTGAGTCACTTCACTGTGCAGTAGAAATTAGCACATTGTAAATCAACTACACTTTTGTGAAATAAATTTTTTTGAAAAGTGCAAAGCTGGTGGGTAGACATGAAAACCAGTAGCATTTATGTAGCCTTGACTCCAAAGGTTTCTGATCCATTATTTACCAGATTTTCCTGGACTGAGAAATCCAGTATACCCCCAGAGGCTGCTTTCCTGTTCTTCTTCATCTACCCATTTAATCCTTTTTGTTATGAAACACTTTAAAATACTAGAATTTTTGGCAGGACATTTTAAGGGACTAGAATTCAACCTTTTTTTTTTCTTTCTTTTTAAAGCGAGCTTTGGAAAATTGAAAGAAACATTTCCTATGTCATCTGTTCAGTGAGCACATAATTTTTCTTTCAGAAAACTTGGCTTGAAATTGTCCTATGCTTCTTCATCCTTATTAGTAATAATTCACCCATTGATACCAAATGGCTAAATAAGTTAATTCCACAAGTTTTAGGCTGAATATCAATGTTGTAGCATACATCAGTGATTACAAAAATAATTTATACTTACCGATCAAAATTTGGCAGTGCAGTTTGGAAGGATTCAAAATATACTATTGTATTCTGTAACATACTGGTTGAGAACCATTGGTCTACAGGCAATCTCAGTTTAGTCATATATGTATATTATTTATGCAATTATATCTTTCTATTTTCTGTCTTTAACAAGCTGTAGTAAACCTGGTGACCAAATGAGGCTTAGATTATGCTAAATTGTGGTTTGTTGAAGGCGTGTATGAGAATTATTTTCTCTCTCTCACACACACACACACACACACACACACACACACACACACACGCATACCCCACCCATTCACTCTTTTTTTCCTCTAGACTGAAAGTGAAAGAAAGTGAAAGTTGCTTAGTCGTGTCCGACTCTTTGCGACCCCATGGACTATACAGTTCATTGAATTCTCCAGGCCAAAATTTACCAGCTGTACTGCAAGGGAAGCCTAAGAATACTGGAGTGGGTAGCCTACCCAGCAGATCTTCCTGACCCAGGAATCGAACCAGGATCTCCTGCATTGCAAGTGTATTCTTTACCAATTGAGCTATCAGGGAAGCCTGCCGTAACCCCCCCCCCCCCCACCAGATGTAAAATGATTTTTTCTTTCGTTGTCATCATCTAGTGGTCGTATCAAAATGTCCAGCACATATCCACTAAATCCAAGGTAATTAAATGGCAGCCCCGGCCAGAGAGAGCTCCTTTCTAAATATGACTGGATAATTACCCCAACTTTTTCAAGTGAGAGTCTAATTATTACCTTACTTACTCCATGACTCCCTCTGCCAGCTAACTCATCTCATAACTTCCCCTAAGATGACAGGATACAAATAAGTATACAAATTGGAGTGTATAGAGATGGCGTTTTCCAACTTGAACTGAGATCTCGGTTTCTAGCTGTGGTTACCAAGTGGTAGAATAAATGCTTTCACTGAGCAGAATCAAACAGCATGAGGCATTCCATGACCAGAGTTGATTTCAGCAAGATATCAAGGCCAAAATACTGTAACTTCCCAAATGTTGGAAGGGTCTCTGTGAGTCACTGCTGGGATTTCAGGCACATTAGCATTTCTTTTTCTCCTGTTTATTTTTCTTCTATCTTTGATTGATCCATCAAATAAATGGATGGTAGGTACTTTCCTAAAAAACTTACTCTGCTCTTTCCACCATTTGGCTGCTACCAATGGGAATACTAACAATTATAAGATGAAAGAACATGGATAGTCCAGAAAGAACATACTAGGAGACTCGAAGATGCAATTTTATGAGGCAGAAATGTTGAAAGGCACTGGGGGCTGTATGATCAGCCATCCAAGATGGCGGTTCTCTTGCCCTCTATATACCTCCTGCTCTTCCAGTCCCTGCCTCACCTGTCCTCTACCCACCTGAGTGACCTTCCCCTTAATCGCAGAGCCTGATTTATACTTCTCAGTTCCCACTATACCTGGTAACCTCCTGCTATGTCTTGCCTGTTGTTTTCAGCACACAGTGGGTGTTGTTCTAGGACTGTTCTTAAGACTTGTAAGATCCTCCCTATCTGCTAAGCCACTGAAGAGTCTCTGTCACTTACCTCCAGGCTCTTCTTCAGTCATGAAGCTGTGTAAGCACTGGGCTTGCAAGCATGTGGGGTGTGGCCCAACTGGTGCAAGGGCCAAAACTGTGTAATTTTTAAAGAAGTAAACTAGGTCCTAATCACAACACCTCTTATTCTGGAGCCTCAGTTTACTCATCTGTGAGATGAGCGGATTCAGCTTGCCCCTTCCCACATGAGTTTTTCTTTTCTTTCGTGTTTTAATTTTATTGGAGTAGGGTTGGTTTACAATGTTGTATTAGTTTCAGATGTACAGCAAAGTGATTCACATAGGCATGTAAACATATTCCTTCTTTCCCAGATTCTTCTCTCTTATAGGCTGTCACAGAATATTGCATATAGAGTTCCTTGTGCCATACAGTAGGTCTTTGTTGACTGTCTGTCTCTTATGTAGTAGGGTGTCTATGTTCATCCCAGACTCCTGATTTCTCTCTACCCCCATGTTTCCCCTTAGTGCCCATAGGTTTGTTTTTGATATCTGTACATCTGTTTCTGTTTTGTAAATGACTTCACTGGTATCATTTTTTAAAAATTAGACTCCACATTCCACAAGTATATGCTATCATATGTTTGTCTTTCCCTGTCTGACTTCCTTCACTTAGTATGATAATATCCAGGCCCATCCATATTGCTGGCAGTAGTATTATTTCCTTCCTTTTTATGGCTATGTAATATTCCATTGGATATATGTACAATGTCTTCTTTATCCATTTTTCTGCTAGTGGACATTTATGTTACTTTCTATGTCCTGGCTGTTGTAAATAGTGCTACAGTGAACATTGGGATGCATGTACCCTTTCTAATTATGGTTGTCTCTGGATATATGCCCAGGAGTGGGATTGCTGGATCTTATAGTAGTTCTATTTCTAGTTTGTTAAGGAATCTCCATATTGTTCTCCCTAGTGATTGTAGCAATTTACATTCTCACCAACAATGTAGGAGGTTTCCCTTTTCTCCATAGCCTCTCCAGCGTTTATTGTTTGTAGATTGTTTAATGATGGCCATTCTGACTGGTGTGCCACATGGTTTTTCTTAACTATAATACTCACAGCTAGCATTATTGCACTGTTCCTGTGTCAGGCACTGTCCTGAGGGCTTCCTCTGCATTTTCTCAGTTAATCCTCAGAATATTATCATCTGCCTCCACTTTACACAGAAAGGCTCAAAAGAGGTGAAATAATTCTTAGTCCATAAAACTACTTGGTGGCAAAGCTGAGATGCTGACGCGGGCATGTTTAATACCAGAATTTGTGCTCTTAACCTTTACTGTCTGTGGCCTCCAAAGAGGTAGTAATAATTGGTTGCAAGGTAGGCTTTCTAAACTACTCCTCGACCAGCAGTTCCCTAAGGGCCTCCCTCTGGTAATGTCTGGAGACATGGACAGTTATCACCGGTAGGAAGAACAGCGCTACTGGCATCTACTGGGTAAAAGTCAGGGATGTGAATCAACACTGTCCAGTGGGAAGCTCAGACCCTCACAGCAAAGGTTTATCCAGCAAAAATTGTCCGTATGGCCAAGGTCAAGAAACCCTGCTCTAGGCCACGCCTAGGAACGTCCTCTTCACCTGCTGTCACAGGAGACAGGTGAAAAGTGCCTATCCGTATTAACGGATGGCACCTCTATTTTTAGAGTTGAGTACACAAGTGCATCGCAGAACATCTCTGTATTGAAGAGCCTCTGACTTTGGTACAAGACAGACCTAGTTTCCAATCCCTGTCCTATCGCTTTCTGGTTTTCTTTGGGGCCATCGTTTTTACTGTTAAACCTCATGTTTCTCATCCCTCAAGTGGAGATACTCCTTCCCTATCTTGGAATGACTGGGACACAGTGAGTGCCTAGTTAATCATCCCAGACATCTCTCATCGTCCTCTCTTTCCTTTTATAAATACCTCAGGCATCCAGCGCTTGTACAGATGGCCAGGTATGCTCTTGGCTCTGCCAGTAATGCTGGCAGGACCCACAGGCTGTCGTTCATGGACTGATGCTCGGTGTCTTCCACACACAGGAGACGGGGTAGGCGAAACGCACCCAAAGGGAAGCAGCTGTAAGGTCACGGTGGCCCCGTGTGGCTGCAGGAGGCGGGGTGGTGGGAGGAAGAGAGCCCAGGAATCTTGGCCCCCAGCCAAGGTGTCGACTGCACTGGACTCGCAGGGCTGGCTAGTTTTATTGTAGAATAAATTGTTGCTCTCTAATGTAAATGGAAAATTAACTTGTGTAACCAATCAAAGAAATCCCTGATTCTTTGTGCAAACATTCCGCTCAGATAAGTTAAAGATTTATGTATTTTCTGTCAAAAGAGCTTTTTCTGGACTAGACAGGGTGGGGGAAAAGAGTGCATGTTGAAGAGGGAGGGGTGGTAAGGTAGAGGAATTTCCTTGATGGAAAGGCCTCGGAGAAAAATGTATATTTGACAAATGTAGTGCTGGGTTCATGTAACTTTAAGGTAAAATGTAAGGTTTCAGATAGACTGTTGAGAAGGTGACATTAAATATGCTCTTTTCCTTCTTAAAGAAAAGATCATTATCGTCCTGTGCACATTATTTATTTATTTAGGTCAGTGTGAGGGTGGGAGGAGGAGGAAGGAAAACTGAATGAGGGTAGGAGGCTCTAAATAAGACCTCTGATCCATTAGGCTACAGACAGAAAAGAAAAAAGAGGATTGGAAGTCACATCTGGCATGCTGAGCTTCCAAAGAATCAGTTAGCTGATCTGAGCAAAATAATGTATGTGGAGGGCTTTTTTTCCACTCTTACTCATAGGGTGTGAGGTGGGTAGTGAGAGGACTAATGCCATGGAGAATTAACCATTTTGATTTAGGGAGATATCCAAGCAAAACAAAACAAAATCAGTATCTTTTCCCACTCAGCCAGTCCGGAAGGCATGATTGAGACTGCCGCCTTGTAGGCTGTTTTATTCTACTTTGCCAGGCAGTTCTGCTGGCTTCGTTGGCACAGCCATCCTGGGAGGCAGGGAATGGAGGAGTGGTTTCTGTAGTTGAACACAGGTGGATTCTCTGAGCAGGTCCTAGTCTGGCTCAAGTTATAGCTACAAGGTCAAATCTAGGACAGGAGCCCCATCCCAGAATCCTAAACCAGGCTTCTTACCATTGTGGTACCAAAGTCTTAGAAATAACTGAGATGTTAGGGCATCTCTGTAAGATAAAGCACTGAAAGCCTGTGGGTGTTAAAATATACCACACCCACGTATGTATGTACATATGCATGTATGTATATGAATGCACATTTATTGTCAATTTAAGTAAATAAAGGACTCCCCAACGGCTCAGCAGGTAAAGAATCCACCTGCAGTGCAGGAGACGCAGGAGACCCAGGTTCTATCCCTGGGTTGGGAAGATCCCCTGGAGAAGGAAATGGCAACCCACTCCAGAATTCTTGCTTGGAGAATCCCATGGACAGAGGAGTCTGACAGGCTACAGTCCATGGGGTTGCAAACAGTTGGACAGGACAGGAAGTAAATAAAGGAGAAAATGACCAGGATAATAAATGTGAACAAAAGTGATTGGCCTCCAACTAATAAAATAATATTTTTTAAAAAAAAATAAATAAATAAATGTGAACTGGCTCTGCCCTAGTGTTTAGGAGAGAATCCATGGGGACTATGAATCCTCCTCCCAGGAAGGAGGGCTGCCTGTTCAACTCCAGCTGATCTCTGCTTCCTGGGGACTTGAGCTCAAAGTGGCCAGATCTTCGGAGTCCTTTTTTTGTTTTACTTTTTATTTTTTAAGATGTTGGGTTGGCAAACCACAACCTGCAGGCGAAATTCAGCCCAGCACCTGTTTCCATAAAGTTTTATTGGGAGATAGCCAACCCTTCTCCTGACAGGGTGTTAGCTTAACGGCTGCAGCAGCAGAGTTGAATAGCTGTAGAGTCAGGGACAATAGGGTTGTCAGAACCTCCCACACCTTCTACTTGACCCGTTATAGACAGAGTTTCCTGACCTCTGGTGTAGACTTAATTAAACCCTCATGTGGGCCAGTCGCCATGTCCAGACAAATAGCCTACCATCTTGGACCTTCAGAGGCCCCTCTTACCCTTGCTCACCCCTTCTTCTTTTTGTGAGAGTTGGCTTATAAAGGAAGCTGAGCGCCGAAGAATTGATGCCTTTGAACAGTGGTGGTGTTGGAGAAGACTCTTGAGAGTCCCTTGGACTGCAAGGAGGTCAAACCAGTCCATCCTAAAGGAAATCTATCCTGAATATTTATTGGAAGAACTGATGCTGAAGCTGAAACTCCAATACTTTGGCCACCTGATGCGAAGAACTGACTCATTGGAAATGACCCTGATGCTGGGAAAGATTGAAAGCAGGAGGAGAAGGGGACAACAGAGGATAAGACGGTTGGATGGCATCACCAGCTCAATGGACATGAGTTTTTTGAGTAAGCTTCAGGAGTTGGTGATGGACAGGGAGGCCTGGTGTGCTGCAGTCCATGGGGTCGCAAAGAGTTGGACAGGACTGAGCAACTGAACTGAGCTGAGCAGTTCCTAGCAATCACTTAGACCCCTGGATCTCATACTTACAGCCCACTTTCAGACTCCTTTGGAGGATTAGGAAACACTGGGATGATCAGGCTCCATCTCCAGATTCAGCAGGTCTGGGTAGGAACTGAGACTATTCTGGGTCCATGAGTTCCCTGGGGAAGCTGGTACTGCTAGTCTGAGGTCACACTTTGAGAACCAAGAATTCAGGCATGCCATGCTGTTAGGGAGGGCACAGTACTCCTGGGCTTCAAGCAGGAGGCGGAGTTGACCAAGGGAGATGAATGAAGTCTGTAGAACCCCTGAGAAAGATTCACTGAGCATCTGCATGGCCCAGACAGGGATGGAACGAGTTCTTTGGAGTCTCAGAGTTTTGGAGTTGCTCTGTTTCCTCAATAGAAGAGCATCCCTTGAAATTCATCCAGACCCAGCTCCCTTAGCCTGAAAAGAGGCTCTAACTGTATGCAAAGTGTTCAGTACAGGCAGACATGGTTTGATTGCACTTTTCTGGGCTTAGCAGATACTGTGTTTCTTACAAAGTGAAGATTTGTGGGTACCCTGCCTTGCGCAAGTCTAATTTTTCCAACAGCATTTGCTCATTTCAGGTCTTCGTGTGTGGCAATTCTCGCAATATTTCAGGCTTTTTCATTGTTATTACATCTGTTAAGGTGATCTGTGATCAATGACCTTTGATGTTACTGTTAAAAGGTTAAGATTCACTAAAGATGTGGGTAGTGGGTAGCATTTTTTGCAATAAGTATTTTGAAGATATATGCATTTTTTTAGACTTAGTAGTAGTAGACTTAGTAGACTACAGCATAGTGTGAACATAACTGTGCATTGAGAGACCAAAAAAGTCATGTGACTTGCTTTGTTAGGATATTCACTTTATTGCAGTAGTCTGGAATGGAGCCTGCAGCACTGTCGTGAAGAGAGGCTGCAGCTCACTAATCCAGTGTTCGTGACATTCATGAGGAGCTCAGGAACTTGTCCATTAGTTCTGGAGTACCTTGTTTCTCCAGCCGCTCCCCTTGACCTGTCACTTTCTTAGTGGTATCATTGCATGCCCCCATCCCTGGCCACAACCAAGGCCCATTATATTTAGATCATCCCAAACTTAGGAGGCATAGAATGAGAAGAGTTAGATGAAGGCTGGAAGTTACTAGTGATTTTGATTTCAACAAGCTTCAGTTTCTTTATCTGTGGTAAAGGACTATTGATATAACTTTGAAGGGTTGTCAGGAGGGTTCAGTGAGATGATGTGTGTGTGTGTGTGTGTGTGTGTGTATAGGAAGTGTTACCTATAAATGTTACCTAAAAGTGTTACCTTTATAAATCTCGCTTATAAATCGTCTCTCCACTAATGCTGAGAGCCGTCACCTTGGACATCCCAAAGGACTACCAGCCTTTGGAGTGTCTGTGGGTACCACCAGGTACCTTTGATTTGGCTTTGCCAGAGCATCCCTCCAAGAGGGATCCCTGTTTTCTCGGGGCAGCTGTCTCCGTCTAATCACTGACAGACCCTGACCTTCTTTCATTCTTCGTGTTTCTGATTGCCAGGAATACAGCTCTCCTCCTTGCCACTAGCTGAACCCCTCTTCTCTGCAGCCCTCTGCATGGGCTCCCAGCAGCCCTTCCTTCCACAACTGCCTCAGCTGTGAGGAGCTGAGCACCAAAGACTCTGCCAGCCTCAGCCCCAGCAGGGCTCCGTGCGTGCCATTTAAGGGAAGAGGAATGTGGCTCCTGCCAGATGAGTCAGGGGCTGCTACCGCAGAGCGGGGGTGCTAAATAATTCACCACAGCAGCCTGCTCTGACATCCATCTGGGCCTGTCCCCCTGTGACCCTGGAGACGCACCAGCAGGGTTCCTGCTTGCACTGGTGTCGCGGAGAGCAGGCAGAATAAACAAAGCAGCGGGCAGACCGCCCTGGCTGCCAGGGGCTCTGCGGCCTCCGAGTCAGGGAAGTAGGCAGGCGGGCTGGGGGACGGCGGGCCTGACCGAGGGTGCGGACGGCCACGCCAGTCAGAGGCTTGGGATGGTGCCTCACTGGCCTGACTCTAGCACATTTGCACTCAGACTTTGTAAATGATTTTTAAGAACCTGCTCTCTGCTTGGTAATTTTGCCTGTATTATCTCGTATAATCCAGAAAGTTCCATGAGGCAACAACTATCAGATGAAGCTCATGAGAAAAAGTGACTTGTCCCATTTCACACAGCTAGTAATAAGGTGCAGAGTCAGGGTTTGACCTTGGACATACCCCACCTATCACTCAGAGGTTCCTGGCCATCAGGGACGTTTCTGTCTCCTCCAGACAGTGGTTCTCCTGGAGTTCCGACTCCCACATGTTAGGCCAGACATTC
This sequence comes from Muntiacus reevesi, assembly GCF_963930625.1. Taxonomy (NCBI): domain Eukaryota; kingdom Metazoa; phylum Chordata; class Mammalia; order Artiodactyla; family Cervidae; genus Muntiacus; species Muntiacus reevesi. The sequence goes on from NC_089252.1 coordinate 95,649,118, forward strand.
ATTTCTCTGAAGTGATGCAGGTTATGGTGGATAAGTAAACCTCTACCATTCCTCGTTTTGGCTGGAAATTCGAGTTCAGGTGTAGTTTGTTTATTTGTTTGTTTTTGTAGTTTGAACTTAGCATTGGCTTGGTCCTCTGCTGGCTGGGAGATGGTGTTCAAAGTTGAAGGCCTTGTCCCATGAACTTCCTCCCTGAAAGAATGTGAGGGTCTTCGGGCAAGATTCCCAGATTCTCCTCCAGGGCCTCATTGAGCCTGGAGAATAGTGGAGGAATGGGAGCACAGGCCTGGAGGAGTAGAATGATGAATTGGAACAGAACCAGGTGCTGGTGAGGCTTTTTCTCAGCCCAGCATGTCAGGAAGACTTAGTTCTGCAACTCTAAGAAGGTAATTTTGCATAATACATCACACGAACAATCTCCCTTCCTAGCCACTCTCATTAAATGCACGGTTCACCTCAGTGTGATAGCTGGGCAGGTCTCCGATTTCTGTTTTACAGTTGATAATATTAGTACCTAACACTTACCGAGTGTTCCTGGTGTGTCTGAAGCAGTGCAAAATGCCTTGCAAAGATTGTTTGAACTCCTATAACAAGAAAAGAGATTACAATCAGTTCTCACCATTTATTCACATTTTTCCAAGAAGTCTTCTAAAGAACAGAGAGTAAGTAATTTCCCAGTGGCATATAGACCACAAGAGCCAGAGCCCAGAATCAAACACAGACTTCCTGATTCCATTTCCAGGACTAGTCCCATTATAGTAGGACCTTCTTTCAAACCAAGATAAATTAGATGCCCTTTATAGCAAGCTATTTATAAAGAATATTTAAGATGAAAAGGAGCAGGGGTGGAATCCAGCACAGAGGGTTGAGAGATATGCATGCCACATCTATACTTCTTATCATTTTGTCTCCATCAATCATCTGCCTGACAACAGTCACAGGTGTGACAGTCTCCCAGGGCTGTGATCAGCTTCTGAGGAAATTGCAAAAAAAGAAAAAGAAAGAAAAATGTTATATGGAAATATAAGACTGTGGTTATCCATAATTGTCACAACCATGAATGAATCATCAACTGTGGCAATTTACGGTCGGCCATGGCATGGCTCAGTGGTAAAGAATCCACCTGCCAATGCAGGAGGTGTGGGTTTGATCCCTGGTTGGGGGAAATTCCCTGGAGGAGGACATGGCAATCCACTCTAGTGTTTTTACTTGGGAAATCCCATGACATAGCAGCCTGGCAGGCTACAGCCCATGGGATTGCAAAGAGTTGGACATGGCTGAGTGGCTGAACAACAGCAGCATGACGTGCATAGTACAGGCTGCTGATCATGGGTATTCCATTCACTCAACCTGTACTTACTGAAGGCCTACTATGTGCCAGACACTGTTCCAGACTCTGATGTTAGGGCACTGAGCAAAAATGACAAAACTCTGTCTCCACCCCCCCCCGCCCCCCCGCCCCCCACTGCAGCATGGAGCTTACATTCTAGGGCTTGGTAGGGAATCAGACTATATAGCAACATACATAAGTAAAACGTGTAGTGATTTCAGAGTGTTAAGTGCTGGAAATTATCTTCAAAATGGCAGTGTGAGGAGTATGGCAGACCCTTTAAATTGATCAGAGAAATGGTTGTTTGACTGCTGTAAATTATTTGTTTTTAAAAAAACACAGAAAAACAAGCATTTATGGTTTTGAAAAATTGTTCCAAGTGTAGGCAGCAAATGGAGAAACAGCTATTCAAGAAAATCTACTAAATCTTGGTAAGAACAGAGAGTATGCGGCATTTGAGCCTTGATCCTTTCATCTCTCTTGTTCTCTCCCATACAGATCAGTGTGATGGAAACTCTGCTCTGAAAATAATGCAGCCAGGAAGGTGGGACTCCATCTCCCCTAGATTCCAGTGAGAGGGAAAACCTCAAAAACTGGCAGCACCCTGCTCCTGCACAGGAGCCCTGCTTTAGTCAGATCAGATTGTGGAGCAATTTATGCCTCTGGGTATTGTTGAAGACAATAGAACAGTCAGAGAGCAGTTAGTGGAGGCTAATAGCTGGGTGTGATACCAATAAGTAGAGACCAGAGGCAGGTGCTCAGGGAGACTGTGCTAACGCCCTCTGAGGAGCAACATCACAGGCTGCACACTGCAGGGAAACAGACTTCACTCAACTTGACTAGCCAGTCATTAGACAAATAAGCAAATAGCAACAAGGTCCTGGAAAAAGGAAGAGGGAGTCAGTGTTCAGAGTTGCTCCAGTGTATTATCTAAAATGTTCAGCTCTCAAAAACATACCATGAGTCATCCAAAGAAACATAAAGTGTGATCCATAGACAGGAGAAAAAGAAGGCAAAAGAAACTGTCTGTGAAGGGATATAAATGCCAGATTTACCAAAGACTTCAAAGTAGCTATTAAAATATGTTCAAAGAACTATAAGAAACTATATCTAAAGAATTAAAGACAAGCATGGTTTCAGTGTCTTATCAGAGAATATCAGTAAAGAGGAGTTTTAAAAGAATTATTTTTAAAATGGAAATTTTAAAGAGTATAATAACAGAAATGAAAAATTCACTAGCAGATTTAATGTGGAGAAAGAAAGAATCTGCAAACTTGAAGATGAATCAGTAAAAAGATTATTCTGTCTGCAGAGTAGGGAGAAAAAGAAGAAAAGAATGGGGGTGAAGCAGAATCTTTGAGAAATGTGACATACCTTTAAGCATACTGACATATGCATAATAGAACCAGATAAAGGAGGGAACAGAGAAACAATTATTTCAAGAACTAATAGTGGAAAGCTTCCCAAATCTGATGCAAAAATATTAGTCCATACATCCAGGAAGCTAATGCACTCCAAGTAGATAAATCAAAAGACAGCCTCACTGATACACATCTTAGTAAAAATATTGAAAAGCAAAGAGAAAATCTTGAAAGCAATAAGAAAAAAACAGCCAGTCACATTCAGGGGAACCCCAGTAGGATTAACAGCTTATTTTGCAATCTTGACAAAGACACTCGTAATAGTTCCTAAAAAGGTTAAACAGAGTTACCTACCACATGACCCAGCATCTCCATTCCTAAATACATACCCAAGAAAAATGAAAACTTAGACACAAATGTTCACGATAGTATTATTGATACTGGTTGGAAAGTAGAAACATCCCAATGTCTATCAGTTGATGAATGGATGAATAAAATGTATGTTCATACAATGGAATATTTTCATTCATGGAAAAGGAATGAGGCTTTGGTCTAAGCTGCAACATGGATGAACCTTGAAAATATCACACTAAATGAAAGAAGCCAGTTACAAAGGGTCACATATTATATGATTCCATTTATATGAAATATTCAGAATAGTTAAATTTCTAGAGACAGAAGGTAGATTAGTGTTTTCCTTGGGCTAGAACAGTGGGGGCAAGTGGGGAGTGATACTACTTGCCAAGAGGTTTCTTTCATGGTTGGTGGAAAATCTAGAATTATATTCTGATAAGGGTTGCACAACTCTGTGAATATACTAAAACTTATTGAACTGTGTACTTTAAATGAGTGAACTCTGTGGTTTATAAATTATCTCAGTTAAAAAATTGCTTTTAATATTGCTAAGTGCTATGGAGAAACATTAAGCAAGGAAAAGGTTTGGTAGTATTAGGAAGGTGGGAGGGGGGACAGTCACTGGTAGAATGGGGAGCCCTCACTGAGGTGACATTTTTAAGACTTGAAAAGACAAGAGATGGGCCAGGCTACCATCTGCAAGAAGAATATTTCAGGCAGAGGGAAGAGAAAGTGCACAGACCGCTAGGCAGGCATATGCCTGGTATGTTTGGGGACTGGAGTTTGAATGACTGCAGGGCGGGGACAAGCCAGAGGTGGTGTCAGAGCAATCATGGGGCAGAGATCTCAGGGGACTTATTCTGAGATGAGCAGCATTGATGGGTTTTGAGTGGAAGTGTAACATGCTTTCATGTTTGTTTTCAGAGAAACATTGTGGTCACGGTTTTGTGAATAGACTGAAAGGGGCAAAAGTAGAGGGGAGGGTGATGATGGTTCGCATCTCCATCCAGGAGAAAGGTGGTAGTGGCTGGGAGCAGGGTGAGAAGAGTGGAAGTGGTGGAGTGATGTTACATTCTGCCTATGTTTTGAAGGTCGAGCCATCAGGACTAGTCAAAGGTTATAAAATATTGAGTTTCAGGGGTCAGATAGTGAATATATCAGACTTTGCTGGCCAGACAGTCTCTGTTGCAACTACTCAGTTCGTTGGAAGCATGAATGTAGCTGTAGATGATAAATAAATGAATGGGTAGCATCATGTTCTGATCAAATGCTGTTTGCAAAAACATGAAGCATCCACTTGGCTAGTGGGTTGCGGTTTGCCAACTCGTGGATGAGGTGTCAAGGGCAAGAGGAAGAATAGAGTGAAGGGTGACTCAAAAGTGTTTTCTTTTTACCAGGAAAGATGCAGTTGCCATTCACTGAGATAGTGAGTACTGCAGATGGGCAGATTTGCTGGTGGGGGAGGAGGGTGATATTAAGAACTGAGATCTGGACTTGTTAAATGTGAGAAGCCTTTTAGACATCCAAGTGTAGATGTGACATTGGCAGGTGGATCCATAAGCCTTGTGTTCGTGGAATAAGCATGGCCTGGAGTTGGCCGTGGAGGTGGTATTTAAGATCCTGGAGCAGAGAAGAGAAGTGAATGTAGATAGAAAAGAGAAGAGGTCTCAGGACTGAGCCCTGAGGTAATCCAGTGTTCAGCTGTCAGGGAGGTGAGGAAGAACAGCCGAGGGTAGGAGTAAAACTGGGAGACTGTGACATCCTGGATGCTTAACTGAGCAAGTCAGAGAGGTTCACTCTATCTTTTCCTTTCCCACTCACAAATCGTGTTGGAATGCACATGAGCAGAGAGATGTCCTTACAGGAATAATCCGAAATTCCCTCTTATCTCTAGAGGAGAAAAATCATTGTCAAACTTTATATTCATTCGGCAAATGTTCATTAGCTGTCAGGCCACTGGCCACTCTACTGGGTGCTCGGAATAAAATGGTGAGCCAGAAAAGGCAGGTCCCTGCTCTCAGAGATGTACAGTCTAGTTAGAGAGAGACACTAATGAAGTTATCATTAACATTGAATGTGGATGGACCAGAACGACATCCACGGTTGTCGAATCTATGTAACAGGACACGGGTTCTAATGGAAAGGACACACATGTAAGACAGCAGTACTGTGAGTTTTGTGCAGAGGAATTCCTCTAATCTGGATGACCAGGGAACCATCTACATTTTTTGTCTGTTTTTAATAGTAAGTTAATCCCAACGTATTGCACCCTTATTGGGACACACATGCTCTTTGAAAGGTTGGCTGAGAACCTTTGAATCAGAGGAAGAAATACAAACTTGGTAATCAGACCCAGGACCAAATCTTAGTTGTGGGTCCTTGTGTCATCCTTTTATCCCCTTTGAACCTCAGTGTCCTCATCTGTATTGTAGTGTGTCCTCATCCTCTATTGTAGAGGATAATCATAGCTCTGATCTGGGATCAAGTGAGAGACTGTGAAAACACCTGAGTTATAAATCCTTCCCAGTCCTTGCGAAAAACAGTACGTCAGTTTACACATCTGTTGACACTCTGTGTCCAGGATAATTTTCCTGAGACAGATCTCTGTTGCCAGTTTGGTATTTTATGAGGCAGAGTCATTTTTCAGTCTTTTCCAGAACATCCTCCATTTTTCCAGCATTCTCTTCCAAAAGAAGGATACAGGAGCTTGCGTGCCTGCATTTAGAAAGTGCTGGAAAACTGAAGCACCCTTGTACAATTCTTGGTTGTTCTCCTGGTCCTTTACATAGAGAAAATTCAATTTCTTCTTCTGCTGTTAAGTGAAAATTAGTAGTTACAAAAAGCTGCTGTAATAAGTGGAGCTTTCTTTATCTAAAACAAAAGTAATGTTTGCTAGCACACACTGTCACTTTAACAGTATTTTTATGGAAATGTGTGATGGTAAGCATGTTTAAATCATTGACGCAGTTTTTAATCTTTTGGGGGAAGGGAGCAGTCTTTCATTTTGATTTGCCCACGCTTGCTTGTCCATATTTCTCCTTTAATTAATGTAATTAAAAGAGGATAAAAGGCTATGTTAAAATTTTGTGTATTAGATTATTGGGATCAAGAATAATTAAAATGTATGAAATGTGGCTGATTCCTGTGTGGTGGAAAAAAAAGAAAAGGAAGGCCTCTTTCTTTTTTGGATTTAAAGTGTGTCAGGTTATTTTTCACAAGATACAGAAATGTGTCTATGGTCTGAGACGCATTTATGATGATGGAATCTTATATAAATTGGTGAGAAAAAAGGGGTGCTATCGAGGGGAGTAATTCTTACCTTTATCATGAACAATTTTATCATTTAAGGCTGCATTTCTTATTCTTGCTCCCTTCTGTGAAAACCCAGTGGGAAATAATAATATATCCTGTTATATTGTTATATGTGAGGTGCTTTACGAAGTCCTTCATATAAAGTAACTCATCTCTCTCCATTTTATAGATGAAGAAACTGAAACTTAGAAAAGGTGATTGGTTGTTAATTTCCAAGATCATGCAGCTAGGAGGTAATAGAGTTGGATTTAGATTCAGGTCTTTTTGTTGGGCTCTTTGAAGGACAATGCCCACAGCCTGTTGGAGGAGACAGCTTGTTATAAGTCTGAGTTGGAAAAGTAGTTAGTATCTCTTGAGGAGAATCTATTTCAGGTATTTCTATTTTATGAAGGCAATTCCACCTTTGGGTGCCTTGTTTGTATTTACCTGCAGTAGAGAAATTCCTCAAGTTGCTTTTATTTTCTGTATGCTTACATGGGTTATATGTTGTTGCTTGGAAGTTAATAAAAATCTAAAATATTTTGTTTTCTCCCTGTTGGGGCAAAACAGATGCAGTTTTGATCTCTAGTATTCATTTAGGACTATTATCATTTCTTTGATGTTAAACATACTTTCAATAAGATGTTGTGGATTTAGGAGATTATGTTATTTTTTTTTAGATGAATTTACATGGCAACAATAAAATTTGACAGCTGTGGTAGGCATTGGTAGGACTCCTCATGATCTGTTCTTTTGCTCTTTTTTCTGGGTATACAAGTCCCAGTCCCTCTGCAGTTGGGTGAGGTCATGGAACTTGTTTGACCAATAGAAGTGATGTAATTCACCTCCAAGCTGAGGCACCTGAAAGCATCTCCAATTCTCTCTCCTGTTGCTGCAACCAGAAATTATGTGTTGAGATCACAGATACACAGGAAAGAAGCAGACTGAATCCCTGAGTCGCTGCTTGGAATGGAGGTGCCTGGAGAGGCTCTGGGCCTCCAACCAACTTTGTCTGAGTGAGAAATCAATTTTCTTTGTGTTAAGTAACTGAGATCTATGATTGTTGCTGCGTAATAGCCTAGCCTATCCCAACTAATGTAACAATTTTTGGTCAACCTCCTCTTCTTCATTTTGAAAAATTTACTGGATTTTGAAATCTAAATGTCAGAGAACCAATCTTGAGTAGATTATTTAAAGCTATATAAAACAATCTCTCTCTCTTTATATTATATATGTGTGTCTATATATGTGTATATATACACTATACATATACATACTATAAAGTTTTAAAAAACATAGTCTTTACAAATATATAATAAAATATCTACTTAAAATTTATAATATAATACATTTTATATATGAAATTATGTAACTTGTAAGTTTTAAAGAATAATAAAATATATATTATATAGTTTATAATATTAATAAGCTTTATATATGAAGTTATATAAATTACAAGTTATAATAAGTTTTAAGTAATATATTCTTTTGAACTATATAATGTAATATATTTATGGTATGTGTATATATATTAGGTATGCATGCATACCTTTTTTCATAAAATTAAACTTAATGAATTTAAGACCTTTATTTGAGAAGTGTTTTGAAACTTGGTAATATCCCTTATAGTAGTTAAGATTTCACAGTTTCAGGGCCAGAGGTACTAGTGTAAACTAGCCAGGTCCAGGGCTGTCTTGATCTCTGTAAAGTGCTCCTAAGAGCATAGACACTGCCGTTGTTCTGAGTGACCCAGGCCAGTTCATATCATCTTGATTCAAGCGTCTTCCTTAGGTCCAAGTGAAATCCCTCTTTAGTTCATTGAAAATCCATTCCTTCTTATTTTACACCTATGGAGATGGAGATAAAAAATTGTTCATTATGACTATCCTCATTAAAGCCCTTCATCTCAGAGGCCACAGCCCTTGTCATCACTTACCCTTCTCTTCTGCGAGATAACCAGCCGTGATTCGATTACCCTTTTCCCATAATCCTCTAACAAGATTTTGACTAATGCTGGTGGAATGAAAGATGATTTGATTTTCTCGCGTGTGTGAAGCGGCCTCTTTGTCATAACCTGCCCCTGTCCTGTCGGTGCTGCTGCAGGACCTTGTACTTCGCAGGGGAGTGTGTTTCTTCTGCTCCGTGAGAGCACTTTTCCCTCACATCTGTACCCTTGCCCCATCTGCAACACCCTCTCTACCAGCTAAAATTTGACCATGACACTTTTAGCACTCTTTTCATTTCGGGCTTCTGGATTTTGTGTCATGCTTATTAGTAAGACCTTTCCCCTATAACCTTGGTTTTTCATCCCCCTTACCCCCCCTCAATTTTTTTTTTTTTTTGACCTTCATGATTCTTCTTGATTCCTGATGACTTCAGCCTCAATCAGCCTTGGCTTCCTTGTCTCTCTTCCGGTATACTATATGCAATTACGGTCATTTGTGTAAAAATAATCCTGTGCAATCTCAATAGAAGGAGCTGAAGGTCTCATGTGTGTTGCCAGTTCTCCCCTCCCCCACCCCCAAGAAATTTGCTGTCGTGGACCTGCAGTTTTACTCTGTTGTGTCAAAACGGGATGAGCTTCATCCCTATTTACCAGGCCTCTAAATTTCCAAAGTAGTTGTTGCCTCACCTTGTCCAATTCCTAATGGCATATTTTCCAAAAATCTGGAATAGAATAATATTCTTCGGGATGGAAATAATTGTCACAAGGAATTATCGGTCCCTGTGTTGTGATTTCAGCCACCTTTTGCAAGGGTAATGCACACCTCTCCAGCCCCCCACCTCTGAGCTGCACTCACAGAGCACACCCTGTCAAAGGGACGTTAGCCACGTGATTTTGCACCACCACCCCCTCCTGACTGCAATTAGACCTTCAAGAACTCTGCACTCTCCTATCATAACATGCATCACACTCTACTCTAATTGCTTGCTTAATTGTCTTCCCCTCTGATTTCTTGGCTTTTTAGAGGCAGAGCCCGTGTCTGTCTTGGTCATCATGATGTCCCTACGGCCTCGCACACTGTCTGACAAACAGGAGCTCATTTAATAAGCGGATGGTCCATGAATGAATGGATGAAGGACCCAGTGCTTGCCAGAAACACAGTTGTCTCTCTCTGTTGTGTAGATTCAGAGGAAGGAGGCCCCTGGGGCTTCGTGGTCATTTTCCCTGCTTTCTTCCCAGTTTCATAGCAGTTGAAAAGTATCTGTGTTGCTTCATGGAGGAAGACTGTGTCAGCAGCTCACTTAGGTGAAACTTTTGAGTGGTGTCCTAGGAATGGGGAAGATTTGGCTGTTTTCTGTTTACCCACTTTCTCCCGCCTTTTGAAGTTTGGTCATTAACTAGTAGTGCCAAAATGAATAGTAACTAAAGGGTCATCACTTCCACGACCAACAGCTAACATTTATTGAATGTTCGCTGGGTGCTAGGTCCAGTGCTAAGGACTTCACGCTGAGGATTATTTGCTCCTCAAAAGAGTTCTGCAAGCTTAAGCCCCTCTTGTTTTAGATAAGAACATAAGGTCCCCAGTCAGACAGTTAGCAAATGTTAGAGCCAAAGTCTGACCACAGGCACTGCATTCCAGACCCCTTGTCACACCCTCCCCTCTTATGAAATGGATGGTCACGTGCCAGATTTATTCCAGGTGAAGATAAATCACTTTTCATGCTTTCTGCTCTGCATTCCTCTTCATTGCTTCCCTGTCCATCACTTGTGAATTGGTTCTCATGATTCTCCTATGATCTTGACAATAATAAGTACATCAGAGAGGCTCATCTTAAGATGAAGACACTGCAGTACAGAAAGTTGAAGTGACTTGCCCATGATCACACTGGAGTAGGGCGTCACTGCTTCCATTTGGCCATTGGTGGCCCCAGGCTGGCTTATTTGATAATCTCCTTGAAGGATATTGAGATGTGGGGGAAGCATTCGCTTCCCCACGTCCTCTGAGTTCTGTGTGATGGAGACCTGAAGCAGAGGATGAGTCATTGGCTTGTATTCAGTTTCTATTAGTAAAAAGTTTTTCCAGGTCCCACAATTTTCACCATGAAAGGTCTTCTGTGAAGCAGAGAGAAGCAGTTTGAAAGAAGTTATTAAGCATTATTAATACAATTATGTATAACAAAAGACACAATTTAACTTCCCCATACCCGACAAAGAGATTCATTTGAAGCTTCAGGAACTCCAGCTGAAAGGGCAGAGCTCATGGGGGTGGGTTCTCCAGGCTGGGAAGTGGAGAGTGTGGGCAAGGAGCTGTGCTGGCTGCCTTGTCCTCAGGGACACTTCTGCAGTATGGAATACACCTCTCCCCAGCCCCTCCCTCACCTCCACCTGAGGACCCCACAGTGCATCCTCATTGCAGGCACAGAGTCCAGCATACTGCCTAGACAGCACTGAAAAACAATTGATTTTAAACAATAAAAGAGGACTATGGATGTACTCAGAGAAGAGATACAATGGCCAGCCCAGTGGAAGGAAAAGCTCAGTGCATTTTTTTTGGTTTTTATTTCACCCAAAATATCAGAAATAACTGTTATTTACTGCTGTGCTTGGTCGCTCAGTCATGTCCATCTCCTTGCAAGCCCGTGGACTAGACCCTGCCAGGCTTCTCTGTGGGATTTTTCAGGCAAGAATACTGAAGTGAGTTGCCATTTTCTTCTCCATATTTAGACTTCCCTGGTCGCTCAGTTGGTAAAGAATCCACCTGCAATGCAGGAGACCCTGGTTCGATTCCTGTGCTGGGATATCCCCTGGAGAAGGGAACAGCTACCCACTCATGTAGTCTTGCCTGGAGAATTCCATGGACAAAGGAGCCTGGCAGGCTACAGTCCATGGGGTCACAAAGAGTCAGACACGACTGAGAGACTTTCACTTTACTTCTCCATATTTACCGTTGCTGGTAATTGTGTTAGTCCTCACCACATCCACTCCGTATTTTTACTTCATTGCATTAGAGCAAACACGTACCTATACCCAGTTCCTAGAATGGCTCACGGCACAGAGTAGGTACTCAGAAAATATTTATTGAATAAAAGGATGGTACAGATGAAGAAACTGTAGACCCTAAGGGTGGAAATGCCCTGACCAGGGTCACATCTCTAGCAGAAAGCAAAGTCAGGATTTAAACCCAGGGCTATCCAATAGTATAAAGTTCTTTCTTCCTGACTGTTTAGATAGGCTTCTTTGTTGGTACAAAAAGATGGAGATTGAAGACCCAAAGGTCTTTAACAGAGCTGTAGACTGAGGTCCAGGAAATGTGCTTTCTGGCCCATCCTTGCTGGAATCCCTCTGTGGCCCTGGAAAAGCTGCTTCTCCATTCAGAACCTGAGTTTCCTAATGTGAAAAGTGAACAGATGAAAGTTGTGCTGTCTACGGTTCCAGCGGCCCTCAGAAGTGTCTGGGAAGCTTTCTGGTTTGTCATCTCTCATGCTCACTTGGCACTGGGGTCAGGCTTGACAGAGTGGCCAGTTCAACAGCCAAGCACTTGAGGAAAGCAATCATTTGTGTTTTATCTCAAGGTGCACAAACATTCAAGGATGACATAGCCCCAAGTCAGAAAATTCCCTGAAATGAAAGTTGGAGAGAGAAAAGAAAGAAAAAGAAAGTAGACAATTGGGGGGTGGGGGAGAGCTCTGATTGCAACCTGCGTTGATGCAGCACATAATCTGAAACAGGCGCTCAGGTTCATAACTGTGCCCAGATCAGATCCCTGGCACAGAAGAGCAAAGCTTTTAAAAAACAAAACCAAAAAAAAAAAAGGTGTGCATCTTTAAAGCCTCTCTTCTCCTATGTGATATTTTTGTACCCCTTTGGAGGTTGTGTCGCTGGGGCGTTTGCATCCAGCAAAGGCTTTCTTCCTCCTTCCTGGCTTGGGGATTATTGATTTGGAAGGCGAGGTTAATTTACATGTAAATAAATCTCAGCGCTGGGCAGAGGGGACGGGACATCCAGATGCCGTGACTGACTTGCTGACGTCACGGCTTCATTAGCATGCGGAGGATGCGAGCACTGCAACAGCGACTTCGGCACCACCAGCAGCTCCGCCGACAGTTATTAGTATTTCTCGGCGGAGCTGCACAGTTCCTGGTTCTGTGTCTTGAGCTCCGCGACCAGCTGACTGGTTGCCCCCGGGTCTGGCTCAGGATCAGCTGGTGACGCTGAAGCTGGGGTCTGTGACTTCCTGCAGATTGTCGTGAAGAAAGGGAGTTCATATGAAACTGGGGTTCTCGGGAAGGCGAACGGATCCGAAGGGAGAGAAGAAGTCACACTTTTTCCCCTGCCTGGTGAATCCCAGGAGGGTCTGAATCCAGCAGTGCTGTTTCCGTGAGCGAAGGCAGAGCAGCGCGGGCTCCGAGTCTGCTGCTGCTGGCCTCAGGAAGGGTCCTGATTTGGAGAAGGGTTTCCAGAAAAAGATGCTTTGGCTGCCTGCCGTCCTGCTTGCCTTCTTAGGAGCCAGACCCAGGGGAAAATTGAACTGGGGCAATTGACAAGCGCAGAGGGTCTGGCGGAAGCTTCTATCTAGACTGGGAATTTCACTCTCCCTTGAGGTAGGTAAGAAATTTGTTGGAATTCACGAATTGAACAACAGTGTATTTTCTAGGAAGGATGAGAAAGCTAGATCTAGAGGCTTTGCATGGGGGGTAGGCAGGACATCGGGGCTCTGTTATCTTGGTGGCGAGGCTGTTTTCTGTGGTCCTCTGGCACCTCTGCCCTTATCATGCTTATTGGAAAGCTCAATTGCACAGTGACATTTCACAGTTCTAGGGAGTCCTGAAGAATCACTTAAGTCGTACTGCTTTAGAGGCAGCTTTTCTGTAAAAGAAGTGCAGCTGTCCTTAAAAAAAAAAATACTAAAAGGGGAGAGGGTTTAAAAACCAAGCACACTTCTGCCTGCGTGCTTGCATTTTGGCTCAGGATGTCAGAAACCATTAGAGGCTCTGGGAGATGAAGACTTAGGTGAGACTTCCAGGCGAAGAAATGGCGCTGGAATTATTTAGGTTTAATTTTAGCCAGTGCTTTCAGATTAGAAATGGTGACAGAGCTCCAGAATATGACCGCACAGCCCAGCTGAAACACATGACTCAGTATGTTCTCTACATTGGGTTTCTTGGTGGAGTGTTCACAGTGAGCTCTCTTCAGCTCTCGGTTTCCCCAAAGCCAATCACAGCATCCCTCATCTGCCATGAAGGTCTTGGTGATGAAAGACAGATTTTTAATCCCCCCCCCCTTTTTTTTTTGTTTTGTGGTCTTAGAATATGCTGAGGTCTGATGGGGCTTTTTATGAGCCATAAATAATCCGGGCTGGGCCAGATCACAGGGGGATAAGTGGTCTGTTCCAGCTGTGATGCCATCCACGGGTCCAGGCGTGGCTCTTGTATAACTTCCGCACGTATACGATTTCCCTGGAGAGTTCTGCTTCTAGCCAGTGCATCCATGGCCAGTCGGGGGAGGGCTCCAGTGTGCTGTGACTCTGTAGACAAGGCCTGTCTTGTACCAGAGCTGCAACTTGCAAGGCTGCAATTTGCTTTGCTTGAATATCTCTTCCCAGAGCGTGTTTTAAACCATCTCAGGGAGACTTAAACCAAATGAAGCAGCCTGGCCTCCTTGCTAGAGGCTGAATTGGCTACTCTAATCCCGTTTCCCAGAAGGCTTCCTGGCTGCTGATGGCTTTCACAGATGGGTCAGGATGAGTGTCCCCTTGGGCCCCAGAGCAAGTCACAACTTTAACAGAATTACTGTATTTTGGAAATTTGGATTTTAATGCCTCCTTGAGTGCTTGTAAAGGTTTTGACTTTCCATCAAATGCTCTTTCCCCTTGAAAATTCTTTATTTTTTTTTTATGTGAAAATTAAAACATGTTGGCTTCATCAGACATTACAGCCTATAAACAATCATGGGGCCACCAGAAATGGTAAAATAGCATTGTTTGAAATGGCAGGTTTGTAAAGGTTCACCATGCATTGTGGGGGGTGGGGAGAGAAATATTGGAAGGAAGGTGCATTCATGGAAGCTTGAGGAATGAACAGGGAATTTCGCAGTTAGGCAGTAGGGTATGATGTTTATCATCAAGGACTCAGACTCTGGATTCAGAAAGAGGTGAAAATACTTGAGCTACCTTTCTGAATATTGTTTCCTGCTTGTATAATGAGAAGAGTAGTAGAGCCAACAGGCAAGTGTAAGGATGAGGTGACATAAGGAAGCACCTAGCACAGTGCTAGGTACATAGTAAATGTCCAGTAAAAGTTAGCTGTTAGTGTTGTTACTGTTGACATTGTTACCTTTTTATCATTATTTTAATAAGTGTAGTTGCTAAAAAAAAAAAAGTAACCCATTGAAAAGGCAATATGCTCACATCCATTTGAGTGCAGAGAGGTTCAGCCGGCAGCAAAGCTGCCATCTTCAATCACTGTAATGTCCCAAACCACTCCCACTCAAAACCACTTTCCACCCTACTGACAGAGTTGACATAATAAAGTGTATTATCTTTCTGCTGTATTTTGCAGAGATAGAAGTGACCTGATGCGATGATGAAAATCATCTAGCGTCAGCTGGGGCTCAGGCACCCTTAAAGAAGTTCTCTTGTTTGACTGCCGATAAGTCTCATGTGGACCATTGCAGGATCCAAATCAGAATGTAGTCACTTCTGGATTTCTGTGCATATTTCTCTTCTGATCCAACATTGCATGTGTAGGAGGCCTGCCTTTTCTTTCTTCTTTCTGTGTGATGCAGACACTAAGCATCAAAGGGAGGCCTTTGAATACATTCTTCACCTGATGAATGGCTCCTTGGAAGTTCCACAGCTTCATATTGGTGATGTTAGCTTATGGGTCGGCTGTTAAGGGAAAAGAATGGTTCTCCCTTCCCTACCTGCCTGTGACCCAGGCTTCTGCCCTTGACTTGTGTCGATATACACCATCCATCTTTCCTAGATTTTTGCCCTTTCTCTGTCCTGCTGGCAAGCATACTTCAGTCATGCAGCTTGATAACTGTTTCTCCCTGGTCCTTCAGCATCTTTGTTTTAAACATAGATGAACTGGAACTCCAATGCAGAGGTCTGAAGGACAACTTAGAAGTGACTCCTTTACAGTCAGAGGAGTCTGGCTTGAAGTTGTTTCTGCAGAAACTCAGACTCCGGAATTGATCACTCCGGGCTGTAATAAAGCTGTGTCTTGCATAGAAAATCATAGTTCTCCCTTAATGATGGCCTCCCTCCGTGCCTCCTGATTGTATGTGTGATCTTAGGAGAGTAGCTTGAGCTTTCTGAACTTTGATTTCCTCATATAAAACTTAGGCATAAATTTCCCTGACTCACTGAGACTCATGGGCTTGCCGGGGAATGGGGGCAGCGCTGCCTTTGCCCAGTTCTGGCTCCTATGAGGTACTCAACTTGCCTTCCTTCTGGGGCTGATGACTTTGACATTTCCCATTGAATCCGAACCTGTGAACCCCAGGGAGCAGTAGTTTTCATACTCATTCGACAGAGGAGACTGAAGACCAGAGAGGGAACGTCACTTATCCTCAGTGACACAGCTGGTGACAAGCCCTGTTACCCAGTCTAGTGCTGCTGCTACTACACGTGGATTGCAAAGGCTCTGAGTCTGAGCAGGGCTTTTGGTCTCCCTTCTGTACTGCTGGTCTTGAATTAACAGAAACCTCTTTCTTTAGAGCCAGAAACATGGTCTTCTTTCTTCTCTGTTGTTTTCAAACACCCAAGAGTGAAAATACTCTGTCCATCAGACAGTAACGCTAGGTGGCATTTGGGTAAGGGCTTTTCTTTTGTGCTTGAAGACCTACAAAAACCTTTCTCTATTCATACCCTCCTTGATTGTCATGCTTATAATAGGTCATTGCTGGTGACCATGAACTATTGCCAATTAAGAAGCTGGAGGTCTAGGCATTGGCAAAATTGTTTCCCTCATTTATGCTCTTGGCTGACATTTGCCACTTCGCTCTTTTCCCCATCTGAAAAGATTGTTCATGAAACTTTCTCATTCTTATACATTGTCTGTGTGTGTGTGTATAGGATGTGTGGGGGGGTCGTGGTGGTGGTGGGGGGGGTGGTTTGGGTGTATTTGAATGAAGCAGGGGAGAAAATGCTGGATAAGATGACATTGAGATTCCAGCATCATGAGTCTCCGACCATCTCCACTGGGGACCTGGCTAGTTGATTTTTGAGACTTGGCTTTCATGTTTCTTTGGCATGCTATTTGAACAGTTCTTTGTTCAGAGTCTGAAATCCAGAAGCAATCTTCTTCCATTATTTCCCTGGGGACAAGGCAGAGGGAGAAAGAAGGTGGAGGGAAAGAAAAAAGGCGGATTTGGGGGGGCTGCTGTTTGTGAAGACAGAGATTAGAGAGATTGGATGAAGGAGTCAGGAGGAAGGGAGAGCAGGAAGCAGCTGGGAGAATATCAGAGCAGTCTCCAAACCACCATGAACGTGCTAAGCCAAAGTTCCCTTCGGGTGACGTCACAGCGCAAAAGACAAGCAGCTGTGTCTACGTCAGTTAGAAATGCCTGCCCTCGTCTGTCCTACAGAATCCGTGCTCGCTCTCTGTCGTGTCCCACACATTGGACTGTACTTCATCGGGCTCCTCCATCCATGGGATTTTTTTAGGCAAGAAAACGAGTGGCTTGCCATTTCCTCCCCCAGGGGATCTTCCCCACCCAGAGCTTGAACCCGAATCTGCTGCGTTTCCTGCCTTGCAGCTGAATTCTTTACCACTGAGCCATGGGGGAAGCCCACAGAATCCGTAAACAACCATTTACCATGTTAGATTCTAAAACCCTATATGAGGCTCAGCACAGCAAGTGTTTTCCACCAGAGCACCATGGCCTATTTTTAAAAGTGCATTTATTCAAGAGAGCACATTTTTGAGTACCATATGAGCCAGCCAGCCTCCTTGGTGGGTGTGTAGCCTGTACTTCAGCACATATTTGGTTGTAAAGTCCATCAGGATCAAGTCAGCTGAACTGAAGACTCAAGTTTCATGAGAGCTGACATGGAAGAGGAGGCACAACACTGCCCGGAGCACAGAATCCAGAAGCATCACTGGTTGGAGTGGAGACCTCAGGGGAGTCAGGACTGCTGGCCTTGTTGGGGAAAGTGTAACCAGAGTCTTGGTCACTCGGGACAGTGGGATGACCTCTAAGAAGAATGAGTAGTGGTGATTTCTGATACGCCCTGTTCTTCCTGGTTCTGGCATTTGTGCGTAGACCATCTTGGGGCACTGGAAGGAGCACGGCATCTTTCCCCTGGGATGTGAGGTGGAGATGGAGCCAGGTGAGGCGCCTTTCACTGTCAGCGCTGTGCATGTCTCACAGTAGGTGGGGGCTTGAGTTGTCTCCATTCGTCTTGCACTGGAAACACCATTGACTTCAGCTCCCCCACCCCTTCTCGGTTTTAAATATCAAACCTTACAAGTAGGATCCAGCCCCATCCAGGGTTAAGAGTAACTGAGACAAGAATTCTTAGCATTTCATTTCAGCTGGGCAGGGTGCCATTTTTCCAGCTCTCTTCTTGGCATCCATTCATCGGTTTTGAGTCCTCAGAGATTCTTGTTCATGAAAGTTCCAGGACTCGACTGAGAAACAGCTGTACTTTCTGTGGTCACCGGGTCAGATATTTTTCAGGGTAGCTGTTAGTATATATGTCAGGGTATATTATGGGTGTCTACGTGTCTGAAATAGTTTTGTGTTTGTGTGAATGTAAGGCAAAGGTAGTAGGTATCATAGGTTGAACACTTACCATATTCTAGTTGATGTGAAGGATGGTTTCCATACCTTGTTAATTCTTGTAGCAGTTACACAGCTAGATATTATTAGCTCCATTTAGTAAGGGAGAAACCAAGACTCCAAGAAGTTAAGTAACTTGCCCTACTTTATGCAGAGAAGAAAGAATAAAGCTGGAATTCAAACCCAGGATGGTCATCGTCCAAAGCCTGAATGATGTCCACCATTCTGGGCCTCCTTACACTTTTTACCGTAAAGTATTATGAATGTTTTTTCTTTGCCTTTTAAATCTTCTATCTGTGGAACCCTAACATGAGGAATATCTCATTATGTAGCCATTGATTGGTTGATTTTTTTTTAATTGGAATATCATTGTTTTCCAGTGTATTATTTTCGCTGTACAATGAAGAGACTCAGCTATATGTACCCATACATCCCCTCCCTCTTGGACCTTTCTCCCATCCCCCCCTCTCTGTCATCACAGAGCACAGAGCTGAGCTTCCTGTGCTATATAGCAGCTTTCCACTGGCTAGCTGTTTTACACATGTAGTGTATCTATGTCAGTCCTACTCTGCCAACTTGTCCCACTCTCCCCTTCCCCACTGTGTCCACATGTCCATTCTCTATGCCTGTGTCTGTTTCCAGGGTAGGAATAGAGACGCTATGTCTGCGTCTACCCTGGAAATAGATCCATCTGTACCATTTTTCTAGATTTCAGGAATCCTTTTGCTTGATCTTTTGATAAAATTGGCAATATCCAAGAGACTGTATCAGGCACAAAACAGAATAGAGTGACTTCTTCATCACCAGCTCTGAATGTGGCCTTTAGAATGGAAGTGTGACGTTTGTTGGAAAGTTGGTAAGACACACTCTGATGAGGAATAAAAGCTCTGGGCAAATGGAAGCAGCCCTTCTGTTGGACTAAATGGAGTGTGGGCAGATCTGCTGCGAGCCTAGTTGAGTCCAAAGAGAAAGGCCAGGCTTGTGGGCTTTTGATCCCCCCATCATGAGCACTTCAGGTCCTAACTAGAATATGTGTTTCCCCCTTCTGAACCTCAGTTCTTCTCTCCCTGAAATAAAGGCCCTGGATTAGGTGATCTCTAAATTGTCTTCTGGAGCTGACCCTGATGAGTGTGAACTTTCAGAGGGAATTCAGCGTTGTCAGTGGAGGTGTGCAATTTCCTCCAGTGGCTGCTTTTGGGTGGAGAACTAAAAGGTCAGGTTTTATATCTGGCCCTGACCTCTGTGTGTTGTGAATATGCACTGGAATATGAGAAGCAGTAGCCCTCCAGGGAGCCCCTTGGAGCTTCCTGCAAAAGCCTCTGACCTTTGGATGTTTCAGATGTTTAGTTCGGTGGGGATGGGGTGGGGGGTGCCTGCATCCCTCAGTGCCGCTCGGTCACTCTCAGAAGCCCTTCGGGCTGTGTTCTGTATACACGCATCCTCCTCAGTGCCTGAGACCAGGGCTCCCCAGTGCATCATACATGCACCTGGGGGTGTTGCTGACTCTGCATTCGTAGCCAGCTCCCTGGTGATGCCGGTGCTGCTGCTTCTCGGCCACCTGTATCAGAAGCACAGAGGCCTCCACAGGAGAGGAGATCTGACTGCATTCAGAAGGCCCAGGTTCGAGCCCCCATTGTGTCATTGTTCATTGAAGTGAACCTGAAAGAGATCACTTAGCTGCTCTGTGACTCAGTTTCTCCTTCTGTGGAGTAATAAATAATTAATAACTGACAGTTGATTGACTGCTTACTGTGTGCCCAGCACCACGCTCACTGTTTATTAAGTCTTTAAAAAAAATTTTTTTTTTATTAAGAATATGGGTTGCTCTGCAGTGTTGTGTTTCTGCTGAACAACAGTCAGTCAGCTTTACATAAATCAGAGACACATACATCCCCTGTCTGGGGACTTGCCATTCCATTTGCTTCCACAGAGCACGGAGTAGAGTTCCCAGTGCTCTACGCTAGGTGTGGCTGTCTATTTTATACGTAGCAGTGTATGTATGTCAATCCCAATTTCACAGTCCATCCCACCTCTCCTCTTCCCTCCTTGGTATCCATACGTTAGTTCTCTATATCTGTGTCTCTACTTCTGCTTTGCAGATAAGTACATCTCTACTGTTTGTCTAGATTCCACATATATGCGTTAATATATTATATTTGTTTTTCTCTTTCTGACTTCATTCTGTGTGTCAGTCTCGTGTATCTGCAGAGGCACAATTTTGTTCCTTTTTATGGCTCATGTTCACAATTTTGTGTGTTACATCTTATGATAACCTTGTAAGATAGGTTCTATTATGCATTCTATAGACGCTAAGCACAGAGATAGATGTAAAGTAACTTGCCTAATGTCACACAGCTAGTAAATGGCCAAGCTGAAATTTGAATTAGCATCATTTGATTCTGAAGCTTCCCCAACTTGTAGAAATGGTAGGTGTGAACTATCCTGGAACTTATGTGTGTTTTACAAACATACCATGTGAATAAATGCATTTATTTCTATGATCTGTATGTTTATAAACATTTAGGACACTTTGGTGATCTCTATATTTACACATGTTTAGGATGCCTGAAATGGTAAGAAGTTGGTGGTTCCCAAATGAGATGGTATTGTTTTTAAGGAAAAAAAAAAAAGTACTGTTCCATTTTATATTAATTCAAATCAAATGCTTTGTGAAATTTTGAAAAACACAGACATTTATGCTGTTGTCTTGGGTTGTTCAACTAGGAAATAAAAGTGTCAGCTAAAAGGAGTGGGTGGTTCTGGTTAGCTAAATTTCTGGCTGTTTAGAATTAAATCCCAGTTCATTTTCAATCTTGCTTTGGCAAATGTGGACAATATATCCAGTCACTCTTCTGCTTTAATAGGAAGAGCACAGTTACCCAACTGTGTCTTGTGATTGAGGATATGGCAGTCATATAAATTATTATCCTGAACAGGAATTTCCTGCAAGTGGATTGATTGTGGGTTGATTGTGAACATCTTCTGAGTTTGATATCTCGCCCCTTGCTGGACCCCAGGCTGTGATCTGGCAGGATAAACAGATGTCTGCTTTCTTCCCTCACCCCTCCTTATTCTTCTTCTAGAAGTTTCTATTTGAATGACAGGAAATCCTCAGTGGGGAAATTCATTCTTGTATGAATATGTACCCATGTTTGACCTCCATTCTTCATGTCCCAGCATGGTAGGAGTGTGGCACGTACCCGGCACCTGCATCACCTCTGTCCATTGTGGACCTCACTGATGACACTCCATACTGTTTGTCAAGCTCCAGCACAACCTCAGTCTGCTCCTCAACCCAGGACTCAGGTAGCCTGTATTGATCAGTTGTAGTTGCCTCAAGAGATTGAACTTACATGCCATGTCTCCTCTTGGACACTGCCTGGAAGTTGATTCTTTCAGTTTGGCAAATAAATACCAACCCCCTATTAATAAAGCATCTGCCTACAATTCAGGAGACCTGGGTTCGATCCCTGGGTCGGGAAGATCCCCTGGAGAAGGAAATGGCAGCCCACTCCAGTACTCTTGCCTGGAAAATTCCATGGACGGAGAAGCCTGACAGGCTACAGTTCATGGTGTTGCAAAGAATCGGACACGACTGAGTGACTTCACTTTCACTTTCTTTCACCTATTAATTGCTTAGGCATGCTGAAAAGACATTTTATTTTCTACTTACTCTGTGTTACTCTACTTACTCTGTCTTCCTTCCTCAAAGTGGATGACCTACTAGCGTATTGAAAGTTTCAGTTGAATTTTTAGTTTAAGTTTGAATGGAGTGTTTTTCTTTCTCTGTGACTTACATCCTGTTGTTCTGATTAACATGGTGGCCATCCTTAAGGCTCCTGTCGCTTTTCATTACCAGTGATGTAGGCTCTTTATCCAGCTTTCCTGCTCTGATGCTCCCAGAAGAATACCTGCTATCCGAGGGACTGTTCGCTGTAGGCGTTCTCTTGGCAACTCAACCAGTGGCCAGGTGGCCGGTGCACATGCAGTGCTGCTGTCAGCGATGTCCTCTCCTGACAGCTTAGCTATCGGGATTCAGGAGTTCATGTAGATTGCTGCCCAAGTCTCCTACTTGCATCTGAGGTCACAGCGCAGAAGTCAGCTGGAGAGCCTGTCAGGACTAGAAGCTTGCCACCAGTTGTGACAGTGAATCCTCCCCCAGCCTAAGCCGCTCCCCCTGCTTCCTGCGCAGCTTGGGCCACCACATGGAAGCACCTGGCTCATTAGGAAGCAGGGTGAAAACGCAGAGCAGAGAATTCCCATGTTCCTGTCTCAGCAGCAGGGGCTTGAGTTCTTGCTTGAATGGCTTCTGAAAGGTTGAAAAGCAGCCCTAATCACCGGGCTTGATTTTGATCAGACTAGCTTGAAACCTGCCTTCTGCTCACTTTGGCAATTGGGCTGCCTAAACACCAGTGTGGTTTGCCCTTGCCATCCTTAAAAACTGCCTCCCATCCTGTATCACTGAATGCCTAAGATTCAGCATCCTACGTGGTCGGGATGATATCATGTGCTACTTTGAATTTTTAAAAGCAAACGTCGCAGAGAGTGAGAAATAGAACATCTGCAAAACATAAGGCAGTGTCTGTGGGCCTGCGGGGAATAGCAGAGAAGACCTTTTACACTTAGCCAGTTCTCTAAACCAGGTGTTTTTAACTTGAAATCCATGAGCACCAAAGGAACAGTAAAGACTGACAAACTTTTTGAAATTAAATGCAGCATTTACTATGAATGTATGTATGTTCACCGTTTTGAGGAAGAGGATCCCAGCTTTCATCAGACTCTTAAAAGATGTTAAGTCACTTGAAAGTTAATAAGAAGTGTTGGATTGGATGGTAGATGGTTGTAAACTCACCCAGGAAACTCTGCTGAGGTTAACTGGGGACTGGAAAAAAATCCTCCTGCCCTATACAAATACGTCACAGTTCTACAAAGCTCTCTGAAACTGGAAGGAGAGAGTTACCTGCTTCTCTCCCATTTTATATATGGGTAAATTGAGGTCTGGAATCTCAGATGCCAAAGCCACAGGATTACTTCTTTCTTCTGTGTTTCAGATACTTTTTATTATTAACAATTCCAACATTTTTGGAACATTTACTTTAGATTAAACTACAGCTTTTCAGTCTTTCTGTATTCAAGGTGTTCTTTCTGATTTTGGACATTTTGCAGTACACTTAACAGAATTACATTACATGGCAGTTACGGTACAATTCTCAGTCATTCTCAGGATATATTCTCTGCCCTCGATTTACTGTGTCTTCTTTAATCCCAGAAGAAGACAGTCTTTCTTTGATGTGGTTTTGATGATGTACTACTGATCTTATAGTTGACTCACACTTTCCAGTTTTGGCATCATTGTAACAATGTAGATTTTCAGTAATCCCAAAAAATGAATATAAAAAATTTTTTTCACACTGATTCTTTTTTGTGTGCCCATAAACTGTTCAGCCTCTATTTGAGAACTACCAAGCTAGATTCCAGGCTGGATTGAATGCTTTCTGTTTTAGGTTAGAGTTAGGGTTATAAGATAAGCTCCTTGATCTTATGGAGGTTATAGTGGGAGAAACATTTAATAGATCCACCAACAGGTAAAACAGTTTCTGATAGTGACAGATGTTAAGAAAAAATTTAAAAGGATAATAGAATGGAGAGTGAATGAGAACAGAAAGTGGGCTGTTTTTCATAGGGTTCTTGGTGGAGGTGCCTTTGAGTAATTACATGGATAATGAAAAATAGGTCAGCTCAGAAAGAGCTCAGGGAAGGATGCTCCAGGCAGTACAACAGCCACTGCAGAGATTCTAAGAGAGGGATGGCCTTGGCACATACGCAAGCACAGAGGATAATTAAAAGGTCATTGGGGCTGAAACATAGTAGAGAAGATGAAGGGCAGTGGGACAAAATAAAGTTGGAGAGACAGGAAGGGGCAAGATTATATTGACTCTCATAGGCCTATGTTAGGGAGTATGTGCTTTAATTGTAGTGGGAAGCCAGTGGAGCTTTTTAAGCACGGCAGTTGAATGATACCACCATTGTTTTAAAAAAACAAAATGGCAGAAAATAGATTCTAGAGAGGCAAGAGTGGATACAGAGAAGAATAAGTAGGCTGTTGTACCCCAGGCAGGAGGTGATACTGACCAATTGGGGAAAGGTGGAAATAGTGAGTAGAACTCATGGATAAGTGACCAAGCCTCATCCTGTGTACCAAGAAGCCCACAGTCTGAGCTGCTGTTCGTTGTATCAACTCAGCCAGAAGCTCGTGGGCGTTGCTGCACCCCCTGGGTTTGGGGGTGGGAGGTGCGTCTAGGAGACATACATCCTTCCACCATCACCTTGTCAAATCTGAATACAACAGATTCTTAAATATTTTCAGTGTCTCACTCCTGTAGACCATGTGAATTCAATTCATCCAGGGCTTCTTTCCAATAAAACATGAAACCAAGAAGTGTTATTTTCTTTCTCTGTACTCCCCTCCATCCCCTCGCTGCTGCAGAATGAGGGGACTGGTCGTGGCTCAGAACAAAACCACATAAACCTTTCCATGGATCAGAAAGGCAAATCAGCATCTTGCCTTTTTTTTTTTTTTTTTTGTCTGTCCCCCTTGTGGGAAACCCTGAGAAATGTGTTTTGTTTTTTTCCCTGGACTTGACTGAAGCCAGGTCTCTCCTGAAAATAGCGTCTTTCCCTGTTGTGTCTAACTCAATCTCAGTGGCAGGGCTTCACTTCCAGCCTCAGTGCTTGGTAAACACCCAATTTCTTGACACTCTTGTTTCCCAAGTCCACTGGGGTCATCTTGAGCCGTTGGCCTCATTCACGGAGGAACATGGATTTCTGGGAAGTCTCTGCCTCCAGCCCTTCAGCACGGATATTAAAGGGCCCCTGTCAAGTTTTGAGGGGTGTGACCATTGCCAGAATCCCCACAAGCCAGGCCCCTGAGGGATGCTCTCGCCAGCTGGCCCCCATCCACACCAGAAACGGCTGGATTGCAGAGGTTCTCTGTATATGGAGCTGGCTGAGTTTCCCTGGATGAAAGGCAGGCTAATATAAACTGAAAATGTTATTAATAAGCAGCCACTTAAGAATTTCCTATGACTTGCCAGTGATTTGGGGGCCTCTGTGTGAGCAGGGAGAAAAGCACAGCTTGTTTTACATGGATTAGGGGACCAGTGCAGTCAGTCTGCTGAGGCCTCGAATAGGCCCTCAGGTGTTCAGTGGAGGGTTCTGGAATCTAGCCGGCTCAGGTTTGCATTTCCAGTTTCATAGTCTCCCAACTGTGGGAGCATAAGTGAGTTTCAGAAACACTTTGAGCCTTGGTTTTCCCCATCTGTAAAATGAGGAAGATATTACTGATTTCCATCTCTTACTGTGCTGTGAGGATTAAGTCAAGAACTCGTGGAAAGTGTTTTGCACAGAGCCTGGCATACATTCCAAAAAAGTCCTTTTCAAAAGGAAAGTTAGAAACAGCACACCCCAGAATTGGAACCAAACTGACTCAATTTCCCCTGCTTCAGGGTGAAAAGTAGAAGATTTGGCACTCTAGAAACAGCATGCTAGATAGTAACGACCACGGTGCTTGGCTTCTCTGAGCACCACCTTCTCCTTCTGTGAAATGGCAATAATAACCCTTGTTTCTCTGATGAACCTTCATAGATATTTTTGGCAATTCACAGAGTTCCCTGAATTGAAAGTGCATGGGAAGCTCTAAAGTGCTTGATTAGTCCCAGGGTCATTAATTTAATATCCAAGCCTGTTTACCTTACTGTATCTTGGTAAGAAACTAAGGTCATCTTTGTGACCTTGAAGTGCTAAAATCATGGTAAAATAAGTAAGCCTTAGGTAAAGATGGTAATCAAATTCTCTGTCAGTCCAGCACACCTTCAAGTATATACTGGGTGTTTAATAAAGACTTACAGAAATGACTTGTTTGCCACCCATCTGTTTTCCATTGATCTGTTTCCATCCCAACTAAAATATATTTGTAGGGGCTGGATCAACTTCTAGCAAACAAGAACCATGACTATTTTTATTGACTTGTTTTACTTTTTGTCCCTACGCATAGCACAGGGCCTAGCAAACTGGCCCAGTCAGATTTCACTATAGCCAGCATAGTGAAGGTATTATTTAGTACCAGCTGTATTATTTAATACCAGCTGTATTATGTATTCCTAACAGCCTCTCAGTGAAGTGGCAAAGATAGGATTTGAACCCAAGGCACTGTGCCTCCAAGATTTTAATTCACTGCACGGTCATAGTATGCTATTTTTGAGTGCTTAGGGGATATTTAATGCTTCAGATTTGGTCTCCATGGGGTTAGCCAACTTCTACACAGGAGGTAGTGACTGAACAAGTACTTTGGCAGGTGGCATGGAAAAGAAAAGCAAACAGAGGTATTTTGTGGAGTCTTACAATTCTCATTTTGAAGTCAGGAGGTGAGGAGTGTTACAATTCAATGTGTAGTCATTTCCTCAGAAACTGTTCCCCTGAGGGGCTCATCTGGAAAGGAGGAGCTCTTGGAACTGGATCTGCTCAGCATCCAATGAAGGAAAAACGTACATGCCATAAAATCACAGTTAACATATGGACCAAGTGAAATGGAGGAACTGGTCCAGGCATAACCATTCCATCTTCTTTGGTTGCTTCTTAGGAAGGCCGTGGGTCTGAAAAAGCTCAGGAAATCAGAGCTTCTGTAGGTACTCACAGCCTTTCCTACGGATGCAGTGATGCAGGTAGCAGTGTTGCCATGGAGACACCATCAGTGGCCAAGCTCTTTCCCTTGAGGGTTCACTCTTGCTACTCATGATGCTGAATTAGCTTGCTGTGTGTTTGGTAGGCAGATTCCTCACTGGCCTGTGAACATGTTTACAGTAAAGTGAAAACTCCTTCACTTGGGTTGCATGTGTATTTTTGCACCTGCTGACTTGTCACCCTCTTAGGCTCCTCTCAGTGTCTTGATAGCACCTTGATCTCTCTTGCCTGCATGCCTTTATGCACCTGTCAGGAACACTCCCTCCTTCTCTTTGTGCCTAGCAACCTGCTACTCAGCACGGCGGTATCCAGTGCCCAGCGTGTGCTCGGTGTTCTATTAATAACTGACCTAACAACGAAGTCATAACTTTCCTTCCAAGGAGTAAGCATCTTTTAATTTCACGGCTGCAATCACCATCTGCAGTGATTTTGGAGCCCCCAAAAATAAAGTCTGACACTGTTTCCACTGTCTCCCCATCTATTTCCCTTGAAGTGATGGGACCAGATGCCATGATTTTAGTTTTCTGAATGTTGAGCTTTAAGCCAACTTTTTCACTCTCCTCTTTCACTTTCATCAAGAGGCTTGTCCCTTGGACTGCAAGGAGATTCAACCAGTCCATCCTAAAGGAGATTAGTCCTGGGTTTTCATTGGAAGGACTGATGCTGAAGCTGAAACTCCAATACTTTGGCCACCTCATGCGAAGAGTTGACTCATTGGAAAAGACCCTGATGCTGGGAGGGATTGGGGGCAGGAGGAGAAGGGGACGACAGAGGATGAGATGGCTGGATGGCATCACCAACTCGATGGGCATGAGTTTGAGTAAACTCCAGGAGTTGGTGATGGACAGGGAGGCCAGGTGTGCTGCGATTCATGGGGTCGCAAAGAGTTGGAGACGACTCAGCAACTGAACTGAACTGACCTGAACAACAAAGTCACAAAACTGTTCCGTTTTTTATTTCTCTGGCTCAAAACTTATTTTGAAAAGCCACAGTGTTATTTATAGTAAACAAGAATAGCATGATGAACTTCCAGACAGCCTTCTAGAAAGGTCTGTTGCTAACATTCAGCACTTTTGTGCCGCTTGTTTACCCCTTCCTCCCTCCCTCTCTTTATTGCATGCACATGCACACAGTGCATACACATATTATTTTTGCTCAACCTTTTGAAATTAAATGACAAACATAATCCTTGACCTGTGTGTTTTTTAGCATGTGTCTCCTAGATAAGCACTTTCTCTTAAGTAACCTCACAAGTACCTGACTTTGAAATTTATGATCTAGCTCTCTTGACTATATTTTTGTGTTCCAGTCACACAGGGACTTTTTACTATTTTGTTTTAATCCCTCACAGTACCCACCAGAATGCATAGTATATAGTAGATGTACAGTGATGAGTTGTTTAATAAGTGAAGCCACCAGCAGCAGACACTTGGGACAGTCCCCTCTTCCCCCTGGGTATTCACCTTCTCAGAGTCCTCTGACCCATGGTTTCTCCATCCATAGGAACTATCACTCTCTAGCCTGCGTGTTTTGCATGTGGGGTGGGCCACAGGGGCCCAGGTAAAATTCTCACCCAATGACTGTTGGAACTTGGGTGGGGGGTGAGTACCCCTGCCTCTTTGATTCTCTAGTAGGACATCTGTGAGGAATGTTCTAGACCATTTCCCATAGCTTCTCCACTAAATGAGTCATAGTTGCCCAGAGCAGCAGCTGCCCATCAGCCCTCCGTGCATTAGCATCATTCCCTGTCCTGCTTCCCTTCCCCAGTTCCTTCTCAGGAGCTTGGGGATTGCCTCCCAACCTTCTTTATGTTCAGAGCCCTTTCCCAGATCTGATTCTGGGGAAACCTGATCCAAGACATGGTTCTTTCATCGGACCCGGAAATCAAAGTCTGGTCAGAGATACTCACAATGTGAAAAGTCATCCAGGAGGCTTAATTGAAAAAAAAAAATGTTTCCACTGCCTAAAAAATTCCAAGATAAATTAGTCCAAAGTAGGGCACCATGTATGTTTCTTCATGGAAATATGAATTGACATATTAGAGGAAACAACTGCCACTAAAAATGATCCTGTAGCAAGTCGGGCAGCGCCTGGCAGGGATAATCTCCTCTTGGTGCAGATGGCCAGAGCCGCTGGAGCCCAGGCAGAGGGCAGGGAGGATGACGGGCCAGACAGCGGGTTTTGGCTCTGCGCTCTCACCAGCCTCGTACCCAGCTGGCCCTGTTACGGTCTCCGCCCTTGAGCTTCTGTGTTGATTAGGAAACCGTTTTTCCTTTCTCACAGAGATAGAAATCTTGCTTCCAGACACGGCAAGTGTCAAGGTTCATGCCTGGGTCCCCCAGTCAGACTGAGTGTTTGCCAGGAAAGAGGAAAAACACAGTATTGGGGACGGGGGGGGTGAAGGAGCCATTGAGGCTGCAAATAACAGGATGTGCTGACGTCTGGGTATCAAGACAGGGAGATAGGAATTCCAAGGCGAAGGAAATCAGGAGAAAGGAAGAGCTTTCCTTCAACCCACTAAGATGGCCTCTTCCCCCAAATCTCACATCAGTGCTTCGGTACAGGCAGGGGCTCCACCGCCTTGGTGACCATCACCCATGCTGACAGTGGTGGGGGAGGGGAGGTCAACACATGACCTCCTGAGACATTCACTCCATACCCTTCCCCATGCCACAGCCGCTGCTTGCCTTTCCTCTGCCTGGAGAACTCTCCTGGTCTTCCCCAGAGCTGCCGCCTCCTCCGTCTATCACCACAACTCGCGTGTCGTTTCAGTGGGGAGGCCTGTTCTCATCCATCCTTGGCCTCTCTCTCATCTCCTTGTTTGCTTCCATCATGACAGTCACTGCAGTCTCTAAGTGGCAAGTTTATCGATGTGCTGACCTGACTGTTGTCTCTCTTCCTCACTTGACTTGAAGTCCCATGAGGTTAGAGATAACTCTGAATCCCAGCATCTCTGTACAGGCCTAGCAGCAGCAGATGCTCCATCACTGTTTGCTTGAATGGTTGGATGGTTGGACAGATGATGAGAAGGATGGAAAGATGCACACAGAAAAGAAGGAAGATTTGACCACTCCCCTAAAAAAAAAGGTGATAGAAAGAGCTTTGGTCTTGGAGTTGGACAATGTAGGTTCTAATTTATGTGACCTCGGTCATGTTGCTTATGAGTTTGTAGGATCATGTGTGTGAAACAGATACAAATACTGACTTTATAGGGCAGCTGAGAAGGAATAAAGGCGATGATAAGCTATGGAACAAAATGACTCTTATAAAACCTTTTGTAAATGTAAGAAATTGCATAAACATTAGAAATATATTAGAAAACCTTTACCTGCCATCCCCCAGTTTCCAAGCACATACTGGAGTCAAGGCCCTGGAGGTCAGACTTGTCCTGTGGAGTCCTCGATCCTTTGGGGACACGTTTCCCTCTCTTGGAACATCCTCATCTCATTTCGTTTCAAGCCACCCTCCACAACCCTATTTCCCACCTGTCTGCCTTCCTGTCTTTCTGATGCTCCACTTGTGTTTTTGCGCAGCACTTGGAAGGAGGGAGCTAAAACTTGCTCTTGTGGGTCATGTGATCATGTGACCCAGGCGATTTTGGAGGGGAACAGCTAGTGTTCTTGGTGATGGCTCAGTTTTGACAATTCTGATTTACTCATCATGGGAGTATCTCAGTGATACCCACTTTTCTAAAAAACTCTTTTTTGTTGGTTTTTGTTGTTGTTGTTCTTGTTTTTTATTTAGTTATTTTCTTTGGCTGTGCTGGGTCTTTGTTCCTGCATTTGGACTTTTCTCTAGTTGTTGTGAGCAGGGGCTGTTCTCCGTCTCCAGTTTGCGGGCTTCTGATTGCAGTGGCTTCTAGCACACTGGCTTCGCCCTGCAGCACGTGGAATCTCCCCAGACCAGACCCCAAACCCATGTCTCCTGCATTGGCAGGTGTAGTCTTACCCGCTGCACCACCAGGGAAGTCCTCTCAGCGCTAAGTGAAAGCAAGCAGACCCCACTTCCAGTTCTTACCGGCTCGCTTACACAGCACAGTAATGGCTTTTCTGCTGAGAGTGCCTACTTCTTTTCATTCCTTACATCCAGGCAGCCTGCAGCCTAATAAAATCTCTCTTCACTCAAAATACGTATTTACCTGTTTTCTTGGTCAAACAGATAAGGCGGGAAAGGTGTTCCCAAAGGTAGGAAACTCAGAATAAGTTTTGACTCATCTTAGGCCCGTGCTTTGCATGCACGTGAAAAGCTGGATGTTTTTATTGGGAACTTGAGGGAATGGAGCAGCAGAGTGGACTGAGGAAGCCAGGCTCCTCCCCAGCCCCTCAGAAGTCTGGCCTGCCCAAGACAGACCCTTTAGGTGGTTTGCAGTGACGTCAGCTGTCGCACCATTGAGTCTGTGACTGATATACAAAGACACAATTCAGAGCCAGCCAGGGCTTAGTGGTTTTAGATTATCTGTGACCCATCTCTCCCTACTTGCACAGCAAATTGAAAGTTGATAGCTGTTGAAATCCGGTTTTCAGATTTTTTTTTTTTTTAATCTATCTGAGGGACCCAGCTTAACTCTGTGATACCCTTAAGTATATATGCAGTTCCCATGTTGCCTGGTGTTTTCTTCAGTATGTACATAAAGTCTCTGATCCTGCTACAGGGCACCAGATCAGAGCAAACCCTCTTATCTGGATTGAAGAATGCACATCTTTTTGCCGAGAGTGTTATGTGTCCATGTGTGGGTGGCTCTGGCTCATGTCTTTTTATTTCAGGCCAGAGTCTTGTCTCTCGGTACTCACTGATAGCGCACACACATAAATGAAATCTGGTCTCCAGTTCCTTCACATGAGAGGAAAAGAGGGCCCGCATCTGTTTCTGTTTAGCAGTGATTATCTCTGGGATTGTGAGTGTTTGAATTATTTTTTTCTTCTTATCTGTAATTCCTGATTCTTTTCTACGTACATTATATGTTGCTTTTCTTTTTATGATAAGGGGGCAGTAACATTAAATTATGATAAGGAGAAAAGGCTTCCTCTTTTCCTCTGGTTAAGAGTAAGAGGAGTGATTCTTATGCCTTTAGTGAGTTGAAGTCATGGAAGAATTTAAATACCAAGGACACATCTGTTAATTAGCAAAAAGCTTTGGAGGCCTTTGGGGTATTTTAGCCCTCTGTATCTTCTTTTTTATTATTAATTTTTACTGGAGTCTAGTTGCTTTCCATAGTCCTCTGTCTTTAACAAAAGTATCTTTTCCCACACCCGATCTCAGCTGCCTGAGGCATTGCTGTATTGAGCCCAGAACGGTGCGTTCCTTATCCCCCACTTGGTTTGTGTTGGGATGGAGCCACCCTTTAAGCAGTCTGCCCCATGACCCTGTGCATGAAAGTGACCTGAACCTGTCTGACCGTGAACTTGGCGCAGGGAAGCCCATACCACAGGGAAGGAAGACGGCAGGACAGACAGCAGGTCGGCAGCGAGAGACACTCTTTGATGACTGGTATGGTCCTGCCTCTCACCAGCGTGTTTTCACACACATGCCCCGTGGGGCCCAGCTGAGTGACAGGTGGACTTAGTGATGCAGAGTTTAATACATCGTAGTCGGGACAGTTGGCATAGATGTCCTGGAACAGTTTTTGAAATGTATATTGTCCAGAGACCATTGGGAATGTTGGTAGAACACACCAGGTTCCAGACCACCCTCTGACTGGGGTGCTCCATTCTAACTGGCAGGATAGCTCCAGAAGCATGTCCTCCAAGTGCATGTCAGGTTGGAATGACATGGAATGCTGGGGAAAATGCACTTCCAGGGCCCTGTCTCCGACTTGTCAAATCAGTCATGGGGGTACATCTCTACACCCTAGGCATCTCCACGTAATGTCTTAGAAACAGGGCGTACAATTTCCCATGACCAGAATCATCATTATCTGCAGAGTTTGATGATAAAGAATCATCTGTCTCTTAAGTCATCCAGCAGCCTCTGTTTTTTTTTTTTTTTTTTTTTTTTTTATGTCTTTCTGCCATCTCTCAAATTATGGGGCACCTACTTCATATTTTGATAATACTAGAAATGACCTTGATCTGCCCTGGGAAGTATGCTGGTTTCCAGATGTGTGTCTTTGGAACCCTTGAGATGTTAGGACCATGAAAATGGTGCTGGAGTTTAGGAGAAGGTGGAGCTTAAGAGAAGTTGAGCACGGGACCTCCTGCTGTCTCGTCACCTTGGGCAGCTCTGTTTGATATAATGAGTTTCCACATAGGAGTTCTCTTGCAAAAAAATATTTTCCTCTCCTTAAAAAAAAAAAAAAAAGAAGGGATGAAAAAGAGAGAGAAGGGGAAGGGGAGAGGGGGAAGACTTAATGATATTTCCAATCCTATCCAAAGCTAGAATCCTGCAGTTTACGACTTGAACTTGTCAGCATTGTGTGACAACGAAGACTCCTTTTTTACCTTCATCCTATCACTTCTCACAGAAAAGGAGACATTGTGGTTCAGAATTCAGTGTTGTAAATAACCTGTCAACGTCTCAAAGATGAGACACCGCCACCCCCCAACAGACAAACACCCCCGATCCGTTCACAACGAATTGTTTTGCATCATGGTCAGTGGGTTCACTGGTATAAATCATTAGGCATTTTGCAAATAATTTGATCACTGGTGTAGATGACCAGAGTACTTTGAGACAGTTGAAAGAAGAGCCTTCATCTGCTGGTCTTGGTTATGTCATGGAAGAGCCAATTGTGGCTTCTGAATACGAAAGCAAATGAATTCATAGCTGCAACTTTAGGTTGAGGGGGTGGCAAGGGTTGTTGCTGGCTAGACAGAGGGAGGACGGAGGATGCAGGAGCTCTGCTCTCTGAATCATACCTTGTTCCTTGGAAACCTGTCATTCACAAACCCAATTATGTACAGGTAGAATGTCAACTCTGACAGAATGAAACCAATGCACGCTTTGTATGATTGGGTTTTTTGGTTTTTTTTTTAATGAAATCCCGCTTTACTAGCAGGTTCTATCTTAATAAATGTCTATTTAAAAAAGAAAAAAACCCAAAACCAAATCATATATTTCCCCACGCACTCCTGAAAAGCTTTAATCAGCATGTCGAAAGCGAGAGCTCTTGGGTGTTGTGTGCATTTTGCCAAGAGGGAGAGAAAGACGTGAGAATCAAGAGAAATCCTGTTGGCTTTACCTCTGACCCTCCGCGCCTTTCTCAGCATCTAGGCCTTGCCGTTGCTCATTTGTAAACAGGAGTTATTAAATTAGTCTCTCCAAAGGCTGTCATGGAAGCACTCAAAGGTTAAAAATTCTTTGCAAATAAAAATGCCTTGCCACAGCAGTGCTTGTTAATTATAAATGAGGAATGGAAGGCAGACAGCTAACAGGGAAAATACCTAAGGTCCTGATGGTTTTGATTTACCTTTTTTTGTTTGTTTGTTTCTTTCTTTTCCTCCTCCTTTTTTCCCTGTTTGGTTTTGATTTTTCTGAACGTGTTTGTTGTTGAACAAAAGGCTGCTCTCTGGTGGGAATGAGGTATGCCTTTCATAGAGTATTAATAGGGTTTGGGGGTCAGATGGATCCTACTTTGCATCTCTGTTCTGCTTTGTTTTCTTCCCTGGAAGGTGGAGGTGATAGTCCCTTTCTTGAAGGACTGGTGTGCAAATCTGAGTTCACGGGCGTCAGGTAGAAGCAAGTCATAGAAGCAAGTCATTTTGCTCCTGTGTGCCCTCACCCAAGTCCTGCTTGCCCTCATTTTGCCTCATCATTCTAGTTTTGCATTGCACTGAGCATCTTTTCTACACTACTTGATTGAATGATATGTTACTTTTTGTTGTTGTTTACTGTATGTTTCTCCCCCTCTGAGTATATAGATTCTATGAGGGGAGGGATCTTTGTTTCCTTTGCCTGGATATGACTAGTGTCTAGAGCAATGCCTGGCAGATGGTAGGTAATTGGCGGTACTTGTGAAATGACTAAAGAGGACCCTTAGCCCTCTCCTCTTTCTCCTCTGTTCAGGCTTCTATTCAGTGAGACTCGTTATGAATCTGGTACTTTAATTCTGTTTTGCTTTTGTCTTTGTTCCTTCTTCTGGAGCTTCTGTTCATTAGACTGTGTCCATACAGCATTAAAAAGTGTGCTCTTACTGGCCTTGCTGAATAAATGAGTTTCATTGATGAATATTATAGAAACTGAATTTAGAAAAAAAAAATCTCTACATTTTGTTCTAAAAGTGTGACTTGTTGGTAAACCATTAGTCACCAAAGAGCTTCCTAGACTGGGTTAAACATAGGGAGACTTTTTCCCCTTAAGTCATACACTGATGTAAAAAGTTCTGGAGGGGGAAAAAGACCTTGACTGCTTCCCAAGACCCCTGACTTCTTTACAGTAGGTGATTAATTAACGAGTTACTGTTAAAATGAGTTCAAGCTATTTTTAAAAGCAATAGCCAAGATTTGGATAAAACTTCTCTGGGTTTGGAGATGCAAACCAGATCCCAGTGTGCATTCTCTTCGTGTGTATATTCAGTCAGATGAAAAGCAGGAAGTAGAAGAATCTGACAAGCCTCACTTGGCTGGACAAAACTGATTCTGTTTCTTCAAGTACATTTTGGTATCAAAATTCAGGCCATTAGAAGAATAGGGACCAAAAAAATACCCTGACTGATCATCTTAATAGATGCAAAAATAAAAAGCATTTGACAAAATGTAACACCCTTTGTTGATTAAAAATTCTCAATGACTAGCATAGATGAAAACATCCTCAACTTAATGAAGAAAAGTTACCAAAAAAATCCCACAATTATGTAATACTTGATGGTGAATGGTTGGTTGCTTTCCCTTATGATCAGGAACAAGACAAAGAGCAGCTTAGACATTTGCACGTTAGGATCACTGGAGGACCTAGGCAAGGCAATAAGACAGGATAAAGAAAAAATAGGCATTAGATTGAAAAGGAAGGAATACAATGATCTCTATTCACCGATGACATGATCTTGTATATAGAAAGTCCTAAGGAATACACACATTTAAAAAATGGAAATAAATGGAAAGGCATTCTTTGTTCATGGATTGGGACACTTAATATTGTTAAGATAGCAGTACTCTCCAAATTAAAGATTCACCACAGTGCCTGTCAAAATCCGAGCTTAAATTTTTTCAAAAAATGGTAAGATAATGCTAAAATTTATAATTTATAGCGCAGATGTCAGGGGCCCACAAAAGGTAAAAAAAAAATGTTTAAAAGAAGAAAGTTGGAGGACTCACACTACACAATTTCAAAACTTACTACAAAAGAGCAGTAATGAAGACAGTATGGTACTAGCATAGGAAGAGATATAGAGACCAAAATATGAAATGAAATTGAGGTGAGAGTCCAGAATAAATCCTTACATTTATGGTCAACTGATCTTTGACAAGGGTCAATGCAAGTGAGTTGAATGGTGCTGGGACACTTAGATAGCCACATGAGGAAGAAGTTGGATTCCTATTTCATACCATATATGAAAAGCACCTCAAAATGGGTCATAGGCCCATAAATAAGAACTAAAACCATAAAATTCTTAGATGAAAATACAAGAGTAAATCTTATGACCTTAGGTTCCTTAAATATGATACCAAAAGCAGAAAGAACAATAGGGGGGAAAAATGGACTTCCTCAAAATCAAAAACTTAGGTGTTTCAAAGGACTTCATCATAAAGGGAAGACAGTCCATCAAATGAGAGAAAATCTTACAAAGCATATATCTGATAAGGACTTGTATCCAAAAAGTATATAAAGAATTCTTTCATTTCAACAATAAAAAGACAATTTTAAATGAACTAAAGATGTGAATAGACATTTCTCCAAATAAGATATACAATCACATAAAAGGATGTGTAACATCATTAGTCATTAAGGAAGTACAAGTCAAAGCCTTGGTAAGATAGCACTTCACACCCACTAGGCAACAATCACAGAGAAAGACAATGACAAGTGTGACAAAAATGTGGAGGAAATGGAACACTCATCCATTAATGGTGGGAATGTAAAAAGATGTAGATATCTTGAAAAACAGTTTGGCAATTCCTCAAAATGTTAAACATAAAGTTACTGTATGATCTAGCAATTCCATTCCTAGGTAAATACCCAAGAGAATTGAAAACATACGGAGAACTTGCACATACATAGAGTAGCATTATTCAAAAACAGTGAAAAGTGGAAACAGTCCAAATGTCTACTGACTGATGAATGGGTAAACAAAGTGTAGTGTATCCATGTAATGGAGTATTATAATGCAGAAAATGAAAGATTGACACGTGTTTCTGCATGAGTTTATCTTGAAAACATCCTGCTATGTGTAAGAAGCCTGTATATAGTAAAATTCCATTTATGTATATGGTAAGACTATATGTAGTAAGATTTCATTTATGTGGAATTTCCAGAAATTTCCAGAACAAGTAAAACCTTAAAGACAGAAAATACATTAGTGGTCATCAGGGCCAAGGGGGAGGGTAGGGTGAGAAGTTACTGCTAATAATGCACTTGGAGTTTCTTTTGAGGGTGAAGAAAATGTTCTAAAATTAGATAATGGTGGTGCTTTCACACCTCTGTAAATATACTAAAAACCAGTGAATTGTACACTCTAAAATGCTGAATTTTATGGTATGTGAATTATATCTTCACAAAGCTTTTGTCGAAAGATTCAGACACATGGGGATTAGAATTCTGGGCTGTCTCATCACATTTATAAGGTGCTCCTGAAACTAATTCTAGAGGTCAGAGTGCAGGTAGAACAGCTTATTTTCTTAAAATCTTTTTCCTCCTTTACTTTTTTCCTCTCTTTTTACTTTTTATTTCACTGGTGGAAGCTAAAAGTGCTTTTGTGTTGCTGACATCAACGTTTTTATTGCTTCATCATTTTTGTAGCCATGGAAAAGGGAACAGATGGTAATCTTAAAAGAGAAATGTTCAATTTGGGGGAGAGAATTGTGTCTTTGGCTGCTATCTTTTGAAATAATTCACATGCATGATGCTCTTGTACATTAAAGAAACAGCTACCAATGTGGGGTAATTTGGGGTTTCTAATTAGAATTTCAAACCCACAAGGATCTTCAGTGGAGATGAAAATGCCTTTCCCAGGAGATCTTAGGGTCAGATTTGTTTCGTGGGGAAAAAAAACTATTTTTACTCTTCTTAAAATCTCACCTGCAGTTATTTTTAAAACCACTTTCTTTTCCTAAGGTCTGGAAACCTTTTATAAAAATGGAATGTTGTCAGTATTGTTAAATCTCCTGGTAATATTTCTGGCCTGATTATGTATGGTATATATTAATTACTATTCCAGTTGAGGAAATTGTGGTCATGGTGCATATCCAGTGTTCTACCTAGTAAAATAAAAGGTATTTTGACTTGCCTCTTGGGATACTGATTTAGAAGAAGAGGTCAGCATCCGTGTGTAAATGTCCTTAGCATGCTTACCTGGTGGCCCCTGACTGTTTAGGGGCTTTTTGCAGGTACTCAGGGCCACGCCTTCTACAACAACAGGCGGGGTGTGGAACACTTTTGCCAAAAGCCAGTTGCCAAGGAATGTGTTTATGGATTGGGATCCAAGGGCTGGTGAGTGGCAGGCCAAGTGAGAAAATGGTTTCTTATGCCTTCCTTCTCACCTCCTGCCTTTGCTGCTTGCAGGAAGATCTGCCTGCACTGCAAGTGCCCTCAGGAGGAGCACATGGTGACGGTGATGCCCCTGGCGATGGAGAAGACAGTCAGCAAACTCATGTTTGACTTCCAGAGGAACTCGACCTCGGACGATGACTCAGGCTGTGCCCTGGAGGAGTACGCCTGGGTCCCGCCGGGACTGAAGCCTGAACAGGTACTATTCTTTCTCTTCTTCTTCTTCTTTTTTAAATATTTAGGTATTTGGCTGCCCTGGGTCTCATCTGTGACTGTGAACTCTTTGTTGTGGCATATGGAATCTAGTTCTCTGAGCAAGGATTCTCTGGCTGCCTGCACTGGGAGTGCAGAGTCTTAGCCTCAGGCCTCCTGAGGAAGTCCCAGAGGTACCAGTCTTGACGGAAGGGCAGTTACGGGTTTGGCTTTTACCCTGGTTTCAGCCGTCCTTCCTCACTCCAGTTCAGAAGGAAGAGCTGACTTTGCTGAGTTCAAGAAGACGTTGCTTTATGGGATGAAGACGTCTGGGTCCCCAGCGGGAAACCAGGAAGAGAAATGAAACTGAGCTAATTCATTCTGCATTTCCATTTAAGCTGTTACCAAAAGATTTTCTAGAAACATCTAGAAACATTAGGTAATGAAACTGCATTTTTGGAGAGGGAAGGGGTGTCCTACATTGGCCACCAATCTTAATGTTAAGATTCTTTGTAAAGGAGAGTAAGGAAATGAGGATTTACCTAGTGATCTGATGCTGCGCTGAAAAGTTTGGCCCAGCTTGACAGAGAAAGATGCTGGCACTTCCTGAAACATTTTGGCACTGCCCGCAGGCTGTAAATACTACTGGCTTGGTTAGATGAACTTGGTTTCTTTCTGTGTCACTGCATTTCTCTCAATCATATACAGCCTCCACTTTGCATTTCTTGGTCTTTGGAATTTTCTCCTGTTCAAGCCTCCTGTTGATTTAGAAGCCCCTCCTGTAAGCTGGATACTTTCACGATCTTCCTTGCGCATCTTTGAGAGTCAGGTTTATCCCAGCCTAAATGTTTGACCACTATTCCCTTCCTCTAGCATAGAAAGGTTCTTTCCCTGGAGATCTTCTCTGTGTCTGGCAATGTTTTAAAGCTTAAAAAGCCCTAAAAGGTTAACTCTGGAACTTTAGATGTGATGCTCTTAGAAAAAGTTCTTTATGGTGAGGGAAGACCCAGAAATTCATCAAGAACTTGAGGATGGGACCCTGATAACATCTCCTTGGTTAGCCATTTCTCATTTTTCTTCTTCCAATAATGAGGTTGTCATTTGACAGATGGAATTGTGAGCACACAACCAGGATTTGTTTAACCAGCAAAGGATTGTTTAAATTTTTAATTAGTCACTAATTCTTAGAAATTGCTCATACTTAAAAAATTTTAATTTTAAAGTTGATGTTTAGATCTTGAAATTTTGAGAATCTGGAATCTTACTTTCAATAGAATCTGAAATCTTACTTTCTCAAAAATTGGTGTGCAGGCCATTGATTTGAGTGCGAGACATTCTTTCCAGAATTAGAAAAGAGTGAATCTCATCAGCCTGATCACCACTAAGCCCATTTTATCCTTTTGTTTTCATCTTCCTATACCCTACAGGCATTTGAGTTTTGTGAATTCTATTCTAATTCTTACTAGGATGAAAATGTCTTGGAATAGAAACTTTCTCAGAAAATAATTTCTGTGAGAATTGAAAGGAATTCTGTGTTGGGTTATCAGCAGAAATAAATAAGAATGTTTTCTCCCAGGGGCTTCCCAGGTGGCACTTAAAGAACCCACATGTTAAAGAACCCACATGCCAATGCAGGGAGACATGAGATGTGGGTTTGATCCCTGGGTCGAGAAGATCCCCTGGTGGAGGAAATGGCAACCCACCCCTGTATTCTTGCCTGGGAAGTCCCGTGGACAGAGGAGCCTGGAGGGGCCTGGAGGGCTCCAGTCCATAGGCTCACAAAGAGTTGGACGCAACTGGAGAGACAGCCCACATGCAGTTTTCCCCCAGTTTGTATATTAAGGTTAAATCTTTATTTTCTTCTGTTTCAGTAAAGACTGTATTGTTAATAAGTTGAAGAAGAATGAGAGTATTTGATTGAGTTTGTCTGGAAACTCAGATGAGGTGGTGGGTGACTAAATATCTGTGTTTGACATCACCCTTCTACTGCCAGTACTTGAGCAGTGAGTTTTCACACCTTGATACATCTGTGAGCCTGTTTCGTTTTCTTGCTAACCTCATTTCCAGCAGCTTCCAAGAGACCCATCCTTCTTTTGTTCATGTTGCTTCCTGCTGAACTGGGTTCTCAAATTCCAAAGTTAAGCTATTTTCAGTTCCCTGCTTAGGTAGATTCGTTTCTAAGGCCATTAAATATCATTCTATGATGTCCAGATTCAGAGAACATTTTCTACTGACCTAAGAGAATAGACAGTTGCAAAAGTTAAAGGGCTTGGTGACATCCATCAATTCCAAAACTGATTGCTTACGTATTTTTGAAGGCCACTTGCCTCATCCAAAGTGAATATCTTTGGGAAACATAAAACATCTTTCTTTGATTTGTTTTGAAAGAAAATGATTAATGCTATTAAATCAGTGATTTGAATTATGTCAGATGACAGAGTATTCCCATCTCTTGTAATTGTATTTTTCTTCAAATGGTTTTCTCTATTCACAACACTTACTCAGACCTATATGACACAGATGATTAGAAAGGAAATTGTTCTCTAGAGAGAGACTATCTTTTTAAGCTATTTGAAGGGCTCTATATTTGCCTAATAAAATATGAATCTGTATTAAAGGTGTTTCAAGGGATCATGTTGCATGAAAAAAAAATAGTCTTCAGATTTTTAAATTACAAGATCTTTGAAAGTCTGTTACTTACGGAACTGATCATAGGTTTAAAGATTTTTTTTCAAAGGTTGCCTAGTAGGTTTTAGAAAAACTTAAGACCCAAATACCTCTTACTAATAAAAATTCTGGTATTTAATATGATGTTAGTTGTCCCTGACTTGAGAAAAAACATTGTTCTATCAGGAGAAATTACAGTGATGTTAAAATGCTTTGTGCTGGAGGCAAAATACTCAAGACCAGTTAGGGTTCCGAGTAATGTGCTTTCATTTTTTGTTAAAAACCTTTCATTTTTTTCCCTGGTTGTG
This sequence comes from Muntiacus reevesi, assembly GCF_963930625.1. Taxonomy (NCBI): domain Eukaryota; kingdom Metazoa; phylum Chordata; class Mammalia; order Artiodactyla; family Cervidae; genus Muntiacus; species Muntiacus reevesi. Next base: position 95,690,728 of record NC_089252.1, read on the forward strand.
GGGTTGGTAATATACCTTCGGGTGACACTCTTTATTATTCTGTTTCTTCTGAGAAATGCCTTCAGTTAAATAAAATGGAAACGAAAGCTACCCCCCCTTTTAAAAGGAGGTATTCTTGAATATGGGCAGTTAATTTTATTAAAATCTGCTAGCTGCAAAAACCCAGCCTTCTTAAAATAGTATAAAAAACCATAAAGATAACAATCGATGCCAGAAAAAAAAGGCTTCTAGGGTGTGTTTTTTAATGACCAGACTGAAAACTGATCAGAGAGGTTGCAAAGGTCCTTTGTCTCCACTCGCTCAAGGTGAGGCATTTAATATTATGCAGAGATCCCTGCGGAGGCAGGACAGAAAACTGGAGTCTTCCCTGATGGCCCGTCTGAGGTCATCTGTAAGGCTCCAGTTTCTCTTCAGACTGCAGCAGGTCATTGAATGTGCTCTGTCTCCTAGAACCGCTCTGGGGATTTAGGAAGAATTTGGAAATTATTTAACAAGCTGTAAGGAAGGGGAATGGTGAGCAGGGTCTCTAAACCTCAGTGCTGTTGACATTTTAGGCTGAATGGTTCTCGCTGTCGGGGCAGTCCTGGGCATCGTAGGATGGTTAGCAGCATCCCTGGCCCCCACCACCTACTTGATGCCAGTAGCACTCAACATGCCCTCCATGGGGTTGACCAGACCCAGACACGTATCGGAGTACCATTCATTGCCCCTGGGGGATGAGCTGGGCACTCTGGCTGAGAACCACGGGGTAAAAGTAATGTTAAAACCTGGAGGACCTGTCAACACAAGCGTGGCCCAATCCAGACAAGAAGAGGATGACTCAGTTGAGTAAACATTTATTTGAGCACCTCCCAGGTCCTTGCTCTGGTATTACAGCTGCTGCCTTGAAACAAGGCTGAGTATCTGGCAGAGTGAGAAAGGTGATCCCACGCTACTTGAGCAGAGGCCAGTACTCATCCACCCGATAAGTCAAAACAAGAATTGAAATGGTGTGAGGAGCAGGTTGTTAGGTGGATCACCATTTGTTCTCCAAAACAAGAGATAGCATTCTCTTTCCATAATGGGAAGACTTTGCCTATTGAAAAAAGGGAAAGAAAAGAAGAAAGCAAGCAGAAAAAAATCACTCATAATTCTGCCAACCACAGAAAACTGTTTCCCAATGTTTTTGGAAGGTGTGTGGGCTTCCCTCGTGACTCAGTGAAGAAGCTGCCTGCAGTGCTGGAGACAGGAGATGAGAGTTCGATCCCTGGGTTGGAAAGATCCCTGGAGGAGGACATGGCAACCCACTCCAGTATTTTGGCCTAGAGAATCCCATGGACAGAGGAGCCCAGCAGGCTACAGTCCATGAGGTCACAATGAGTCAAAATGATGAGCAATTAACACTTTGGCTTGGAATGCATGCAACAAGAATCTCTGTGTATAGGCTTACATTTCTGTTTTGTTTTGGACAAAAATGTGATGATGCTATCCATTTATCTTGAAATTTTTTTCACTTCATGTATTGTGAACATTTTTTTCTTTTTTTTTTTTTTTCTGTATTTGAAAGTCACTCAGTCATGTCTGACTCTTTGTGACCCCATGGACTATACAGTCCATGGAATTCTTCAGGCCATGATACTGGAGTGGCTAGCCATTTTCTTCTCCAGGGGATATTCCCAGCCCAGGTATCGAATCCAGGTCTCTTGCGTTGCAGACAGATTCTTTACCACCTGAGCTACCAGGGAAGCCCAAATTTCTGTATTTAGACCCAGGTTATCTTTTGGAATAGGTGCATGGTTCTCTGTTAGTAGTTACCAACCTGTAGTGGCACCGCTCGCCACTAGGGGGCATTTGGAAGTGTAGGTTTAGATGGGGGTAGTTATTGTCAAAATGGTTAGGGGGTTCCAGTCGAATTTTGATGGGTAGGGGCTTGGGATGCTAAACATTCTGAGAAGTACCAGGTGATCCTGCGCAAAGGAGAATTGATCCCTCCCAAATGCTAGGAGCATAACCATCAAACAGCCCCCATCAAACAGCCCTGAACTGAAAAGTTAGTTTTGAACATACGCATCCTTGGTAGCTTTTCTCTATATCAAATAAAGCAATAGCAGCCAGCATTCCTGTACACTTACCTGCTTCTCTCCTTCAGCACAATCCTAGAGGTGGAGAGGTCATGTGTAAACCCCTTTAAGGCTTTTGATTGATTGTGCCAGTAAGACTTTTGATTCACTGTGCTAAACTGCCGTCCAGAAATGTGAGTAGTTCATCCTCTGGGTGGATAGCTTTCATGGGGTCTGTGAGGATGTGGTTTTTCTCCTGGTGCTTCTGCTTCCGATCCTTGAAAATGTGAACAGACCATCAGATTGCTCCCCCTGAGTGAATGTCCTTTTATCGATGTTTTGGATTCTCCATGGAGAGTTCTCAGACAGGAATGTCTGCACATCTTTGGTCTCCCAGTATTGTGATTTTACCTCGACCCTGTTTTTGCTCATCAACAATGGTAATTAGGTTATTTCTCCAGAACTCTCAACTTTCACTTCAGACTGTTGCAGGAAGGATGAAGAGTGGCTACTAGAAAGTAATTGCCCAATTTGGGGCTTTCAAAGCATTTTTCCATATGTGGCAAAATAGACCATCCAGTATTACCTAAAAGATGGGAGTGAATTAGTTGGTTTAAAATACCCCTATTGGGAATATGTAAAATTCTTTATTTGGCTTTTAATTTGATGATTGTTGCTCATTCATCAAATGTCAGATTAAATGTATTTCCTGAAGGAGTTTCTCTAACCACCCCACTCTTCCAGTATAAGATTAGGTCCTCAATTCCATGCTTTCCAAGAGTCCCTACCATTTCTTTTTCATTATTTTTCTTGCTTAGGCACTAAGTCATGTCTGACTCTTTCACGACCCCATGGACTTAGCACCTCTCAAACTTGTAATTACTTATCAGTATAACTATTTCTTTAATATTTAGCTTTCTGACTTTGCTTTAAGATTCAGGAGGTCAGGGGTCTTATCTGCTTTGTTCTTTAGGAATTTCCTAGTGCCTAGCACAGTGCCAGGCACCCTACCAATATTTGTTAAGAGACAGGCAGGTGTCCAGGAGCCTTTGCAGAGCCAATGATATTCAGGGTTGCATCACACTGAGAAGATAAAGGTCTTTTCATTGTTTTTTCTACATAAAAACAGGATTATTCTGTATCCATTATTCCTGCTCCCCGTATTTTTCTTGAAAACATATTCAGGCAGATTCCCTGAATAATCCCAGCGGCTTCAAAGATGTCTTAGGTTGGAAAGGCAGGAGATGGATGACGTGCGGGGAAGGACTGTGTTCCGGCACAGACTTGAGGCAGCACCACCAGCTGTTACACTCAGGGTGCCAGGAGCCAAGGGTCTGACAGAAGCCCTTCATATTTCCAAACCAGAGGACCGGTTGTGTCACAGAATCACTTGGAGAATGCATTCGGAGGCACAAGGGGAAGTATCACAGTGCAGTGGAAAAAGCCTCACTCCCAGAGTCTAGTAAGTCTGGCTTCTGCTCCCTTTCTTACCTCGGGAAAGTTGTTCAGTTTCCAGGAGCCTCAGTTTTCCTTCTGAGGGTGATGATAACACAGAGACAATTACTAAACTTTCTGTGAACACTTGTTTCATGCCCACCACCATTTTCAACTTCACATGCATTACCATGCTTAACTCTTAAAACAACGTGATTTGGTCGTTATTTTTCCTGTTTTAGAAGTGACTAAAGCAGAGCTCGGAGAAATGAAGTAAGTTGCCCAGAATCACACAGCTGAGAAACAGCAGAGAGGAATTCAGTCTCAGACACCCAGAGCCCAGAGCTGTTATTCCTTAGACCTATAGATCTAGCACAGGACTGGACTGGCCCCGAGTGAGGGAGCATGTAGAAAGCTCCCAGGGCAGTGTCTGCACACAGTAGATGCTCAATAGAATGACTGTCTCCTTATCACCCCTCTTGCGGAGCTGTAGCAAGTGTCGCTGATCACTACTGCCCTGAGCAGGCAGGAGAAAGCGAGGAAGGAGCATCAGACTGTCCACATGGAGGACGGTTATGTCGGGTGGGAGAGGGTCAGCATATGGGGTCAGCCAGAATCCAGGGTTCCTCCTCAGCCTTTTCAAAGGCTTTAAAAAGTCATTTTCATTCTGCTGCTGCAGGAGCTGTTCTGCTCCCCAGGTTCTCTTCTGTGGGCTTGCTGTAAAGGTGCAGCTTCTTTTTCCTGAACTTCTGGCCGCACTGAACCAGAGCAGTTTGGACAGGGGCCCAGGCGGAGCCACCTGACTCTGAAAACTTCAGCATCCCAAGTGGGCTTTGGGGATGTCTGCTGAAGAAATACACTCTGCCAACCCCCCTTCCTTGGTGCCTGAGGTTACCTGTAGCCAGGCTTCTCAGTGCCCGGATTAGCAAGGAGTAAGTTCCAGGGGCATTTTCTGTAGACCATTCAGAGCACAGAGAGAGCCTTCCCACAAAGCAGAATGGCCTGCTCTGATGATGCCCAGGTCATCTGAAGGCATGGCTCCTTACTCTGCCGCTCGCAGCCTCTTCAGCAGCCATCTCCAGTGGGTGGGCTTCATGCCAGTTTTCCACTGGACTGTACCCCGTAGTCAGAGTTGAAGAATGAATCACAGTGTGTGCTGGAGAACTCTGTGACAATGGAACAGTGATCGAACTGTTTTCATTCCTTCCTTCACTGGTCTCCTGCGCACCTCCTCTGTGCAGGCACCATGCTAGGCGCTGCAGATGAAACAGTAACCAAGATCACTGAGGTTTCTGAGTGCGGCTGTCCATTAGGAAACAAATGACTGAGATAATTGAACACTGTAAATTTAAAAATGATGTAAACAGTAAAGCTGTAAACATTTAGTGAACTCTTACATGCACCAGGCACTGTCAGGTGCTTTGCATTTGATTAACCATGAAGATTAGATAGCATCATCGACTCAATGGACATGAGTTTTAGCAAGCTCTGGGCGATAGTGAAGGACAGGGAAGCCTGGAGTGTTACAGCCCATGGGGTCACACAGAGTTGGACACAACTGAGCAACTGAACAACAGCAACAAATGAAGTAAATCCAGTGGCTTCAGTGATCAGGACTGTGGGCCAGAGTGTTGGGGCGGCAGGGATTGGCTAATTTAGATTGATTGATCAGGACCTACCTCTCTGGGGAGGTTAGATCACTCTGAATGTGATCTAGCAGCACTTTGAGCTGCTACTGAATGATAGGAGGAAGCCCACCCTGCAAAGATCTGACTGGTTGCAGAAGTTCAGAAGTGAAATGAAATCCATACTCACTTTCTATCTGTGCTCAGAATTTGGGGAGGGCATTGTTGGACAGTCTAGGGAGAAATGAATAGGGCCTGTGCCATGCTGAGCGCTTGCCAAAGCAGCCACCCACCGACCTGAGGACTGGCCAGTTCCACTACTGTTCCCCGCCCTGGGAAATCAAAGGCGCCCCCGTCACCCATCACCTTGACATGTCTGCCTGTGAGCAGAGATAAGGCAACACAGATTCCCCATTCAGAGGTGACTAGAGAGTGAGCAAGAGGCCTTCACCAAGCCAAGTGCATAATGTATGCTTTATATATGTTTGTGTCTACCCCGTTTGTCACACGGCCTACCTTCTAAAATGTCTAAAATGTCAGCCTACTGGAGAGAGACAGACATGGTCCTGTTCACCACCACATCCTCAGTGCTTAAAATAATGTCTGAGAGATTATTCAGTAAATAGATGTTACATGAATTAAGTCACATTTCATCCTTGTATAAAATCCCCTTTTTTCCCCACCGAATACCTTGCAGCTCGAGAGTCAGAGGCTTGACCAGGGTGCCCCAGCTCATAAAGGGCGGAGCTGGGATCCACCCCAGCCTTCTGCTTGACCCAGGACCTATTTGGGCTCCTCTTCCTACACCGCCCTCACCTCCCTGCTGATCCACCCAAGATATCAGATCCAAGGAAGCCAACTTGGCGTGTGTTGGAGGCGGAAGCAGCATGTGTCACACTAGGCTCTTTCATTCCTAGGGGAGACAGATTGCTTTTCATCTCCAGATGACCCAGGTGACTAAGGAATTCCTCTCTCCCCACCTCCAGTTTCCCCACCACTGCAGGAAGTAGGAGAGCCCCACCTTCAAAGGCTCGTTTCCCTGTCAGCAGTCTCTTTCTCTCTGGCTCTTGTCACTCTCTCATCCTGGCTGGGAACCCACTTGGTGACAGACACATTTTGTCATCTTCCTCCACTGGCCCTCGTGTTCCTAGTATGGTGTCTTCATACCTGGGCACTCAGCAGTGATATTCATTGAGCAGATATCTATCAATTGATAAGTATGTTCCAGGTACTGCAGGAACAGCCATGAACAAACAAACAAGTATCCTTGCTCTTTCGGAGCTGACACTCTAGTGGAAGAATCAGGCAGGTGACCTATTGAGTGAACAATACACTTTCAGTGTGCTGGGAAAGTAATTTTTAAAAAGGGGATGATGTGATTTAGAGCCAGGGTTGGTAAAATTTTTCTGTGAAGAGCCAGACAGTAAATATTTTAGGCTTTGTGGGACATAGTCTCTGTCGCAAATAGCCAACTCCAATGTTGTCATGTGAAAGCAATCAGACAACGCATAAATGAATGGGCATGGCCATGTGACAATAAAGCTTTATTAACAAAACCAGACAGTGGGCCTGATTTGACCCACAGGCCGTGTAGTTTGTTGGTCCCTGATTTGGCGAATCTACTTCCTCAAATGAGGTGACCAAAGAAAGCCTCTCTGAAGAGATGACATCTAAGCTGTGTTGTTACTTGGAATGATGGTTAGGTTACCCAGATTCAGCCATTCCAGTGGTTTTCAAAGTCTGGTTCCCATACCAGCAACATTAGTATTACCTGGGAACTTAGTCAAACATGTAGATTCTCAGGCTGTGTCCAAGACCTGCTGAACCAGAGCCCTGGAGGTGGGCCCAGCATTCTCTTTCAACAGAGCCTTAAGGGGTTTCTCATGCAGGCCAAAGCTTGAGAACCTCTGCTCTTGGGTTCCTGAAAAACAAGAGTGTTGAAAGTACATGGAGCCAAATCTTGGCTCTACCACTCATTAGCTTTGTAACCTTGGATGCCTTAAGCTTCTTGTCTGTAAAATGAAGAGGCTTGTGCCCACGTCTAACATAGCTGTGAAGGCTAAATGAATTATTCTCTCAAGAACCTAGGAGATGCTGACTCATAGGAGGTCCTCATGAAATGGTAGCTGCTGTCATCACCACCCTCGCTATTTGGGTCTTCTGGACACTGATGCAGATTTGCCCATGGACAGCAACAGAGGATCAGCCCCAGCATCTTCCCCGTGGGCAAAATGTCTTTCATCCCCAGCTTGTTGCCCCTGGCTGATATCTGCTGAATATGGCCTGAATACAAGGCTGTTTGTTAAAGGAGAATTATAGATTTTTTAAAATTAATGTATTTATTTTAATTGGAGGCTAATTACTTTACAATATTATGGTGGCTTTTGTCATACATTGACACGAATCAGCCACGGGTGTACATGTGTACCCCATCCTGAACCTCCCTCCCACCTCCCTCCCCACTCCATCCCTCTGGGTTGTCCCAGAGCACTAGGGCACCACTTTGAGCACCCTGCTTCATGCATCAAACTTGCACTGATCATCTGTTTCACATATGGTAATATACATGTTTCAATGCTATTCTCTCAAATCATCCCACCCTCGCCTTCTCCCACATAGTCCAAAAGTCTGTTCTTTACATCTGTGTCTCTTTTACTGTCTTGCATATAGGATCAAGATAATTTTTTTAATTCTTTGACTGGTCCTGCTTCCTCCCCCCACCCTCCTTAGCCTGTTAATCCAGAAGATGCTCTGGTCCCTGCTGTCTGGGAACCGTGAACTCTATATCTGTGACTCACCATTGGGCCAAGGCCGCAGTGCCAGGCACCCAGCTTTTCCATTCACTTTCAGGCTATTGACAGTTTGTTCTTTTTATATACGAAGCTATTTATACCAGGAGGGACAGAGGCTGGCAGGTATGCAGGCGTGGCGAGAACAATGACGAAGTAGTTCATCTCTCTAGGCCTGCTGCGTGGTTCTGGTTCATAGATAGAGAATCTAATAACCCCTCAAAAAAACCCCACAAACACAGTCATTAGAGTCACCAGCCATTTGCAGTGTCGTCTTCATTTCATTACTGCATCAGCACATGCTGAGCTCAAAATGGGATTTCATGGCTGCGGTGAGACGCACGCCTCCCCACCTGGACTGGATTACATTCCTTCCAAGCTGCTTCTCTTGTGTTAGCTTTCACCGTCACTCACTCCAGAGTTCTCGGTGCTGGGTGAGGAATGAGTGGGAAGGGAAGGGAAGAAGGAAGATAGGAGGAGGCCTGAATGCAATCTCCTGCCGTTCTCAGGAAGCCAGTCACATGAGCGACGTTCTGTTGATCTTGGCTCCAGACATGCGCTGACGTCATCCGATGGTGATGGGAAATATGCCTGTCTGTGCAGCCTTCTATAAAACTGCCTGTTAATGAACTGGTTTTCAGAGGAGCTGTCAGAGGTGGGATTAGAACTTCGGTTTAGACTGAAGGGCCTCTGCCAGATGAATGAAGTAAGCAGCAGCGTGGCCAGATGCCCCCAGCAGGGCCCTCTCAAGGCTCGTGTGCAGAGCACGAGGCCTGGAAAAGCGAAGGCCCATCTGCAAATGCAGGAAGGGAGACCTGCCATTGGAGGTCTCACTCTCAAGACAGATGGCTCCCACTTTTATAGTAAGCATGTATCAGAATCCTGGACATGGGGAGTGAGCCTCAGGGCTTTGCCATCCTGTCAGAGTTAACAGCTGCTCACCCTTTCTGCCGACTGAGCAGCCTCCGCTGTGGGCTGGTGTGACAGTTGATTTCCGATCAAGATGATCCCTGCCACCTTCCGACTCATGAGACATTTGAGTGATTTCATGAGTTGGTTGGATGAACCTACCATCAGGGCAGCTAGTAGCTGCCTTCCTCCTTATGTTCATCTGTTTGTCCATCCGTTCATTCATTCGCTAGTGCGTTCAGCCGTGTGTCCATTCAGCAGTTATGTATGTATTAGGTCCCCATTAAGCGCACACCCTTAGCCTAGGTATGATTTCACTGTGGCTGTTTTCCAAATTTAGAGCTGGCGCTGCCCAGGCCCTGTGTGGACACTGTGCTTTGTGTAGCGTGGAATTACTCACAGGCAGGTGTGGACAGTCCCTCTCCGAGGAAGACCCGCACAGCTGACAGGCTCTGTGCTGGTGTCCCATGCCATCTACCTTTTAAGCACCTATCCCCCTGAGCTCATAGTGTTCCGGAGTATAAGCTTTGACACTCACGAGCTCTGTATTCACACCTTAGCTGTGTTGCTCTAATGTTGGCCAAGTTCATCCACTTCCATGAGCTTTCTTGTCATCCTCTGAAAAATAAGAATATCATTATCCAACTGTCGCATAGCTGTGAAGATTAAATGAGGCAATGCCTTAAGCACGCGGCTTTAAAAATGGCAGCTTTTAGCTTTCTTTTTTTAATAACTCCAAGTTGGAAACAACCCAAATGTCCATCAGTACCTGAACGGATAAACAGATTGTGTTATATCATAGAGTAGAATGCTTCTCTGCAATAAAAAGGAGTGAACTCTGCATATATGCAGTGACATTCATGAATCACAAAATCATTATTCTCAGTGAAAGAAACCAGACCATAAAAGTACCTACTGTATGATTCTATTTACATAAAACTCTAAAAATTTTAAACTAGTCTGTAGTGACGGAAAGCAGACCAGTGGTTACTTGGGGCTGAAGAGGTGAATGGAGAGAGTGGGAGGAAGACATGACAAATGAGCAGAGGAAGCTTTTGAAGGTAATAGGTATTTCAGTATCTTGATTATGCTGATGGTTTTGTGGGTCTATGTCTATATCAAAACTTATCAAGTTGTATACTTTAAATATGTGAAGTTCTCCTCTATCAAATACTTTAATAAAGTGAATGAATCAAGTTGCTCTGTAGCAAGCAGGAAGGCAAGCATCCTTGCATGCCCGTGTTGGAGTCTTCCTAATGTTTCTTGGTTGCCTTAGCAAGTAACTGAGCCCTTGTGGCCAAGTACTGTCAGAAAGAATTGCTCAATATTAATTATGCACAACAAAAACAGATTTGGGACAGAAACTCATCAACATCCAGATGGATGGCACTAAAAAATCAGTTCCACGGACTGGCTCTTTTCTTCATCTCTAAATGCTCTGAGACAGTGCCTGACATACAGTTGGCCCTTGATAAATAGTGGCGGTAGTTGTTATTGCTCTGACAATTAGAAAGGCTGATTAAAACTCAGTGATCCCATCTTGCTAAGGGAAGCTAGTTATTTGGGCGATTTCTGAACCTACATTGCCTGAGCCAAGAAGATAAATTCATAACCTTCCAGCTTGGTAGAGGACGAGAGCTGCCACATGCAGTTGTCCATTTGTGTGCCACGCAGAGGTGTCTGGCCAAGGCGGTGATGAAAGGCTAAATAAGCTGGGCTCTGATGACTTCAGACCAGAGTGTATGTGTGCGTGTGTGCTAGGTCACTTCTCTCGTGTCCGACTCTTTTTCAACCCTGTGGGCTGTAGCCCGCCAGGCTCCTCTGTGCATGGGATTCTCCAAGCAAGAATACTGGAATGGGTTGCCAGGCCTTCCTCCAGGGGATCTTCCCCACTCGGGGATCGAACCCGAATCTGCATCAGCAGGCAGGTTCTTTACCACCAGAGCCGCCTGGGAAGTCCACCAACCAGAGTAGGGATTTTTTTCACCTAGGGCGCCTTGCAGTTTACCTGGTTGTTGATACAACACTCCCCCCTCTGACATCGGGAACTTGCTGTTTCTAATTTCCATAGAGCTACCAAAAAGGCTAGCAGCAACCTAGGATGAACTGTAAACATTAACTAGCCAAGCTCAGTAATGCCTTTTCATTTATTACATGAAATCCTGGGTATCCAGGAAACCTCCTTTCTGATTCTTGCCAAAGGGTGTCAGGAATAAGAAATGGTGTCTTCGTCCTCATTGGCATTGAATATTTGGTGGAGGAAAGGAAGCAGGTTATGATTTCGCATGTTTTGATGGTTAAGATGTTGAACACTTCAGCCTCTTTTTTGTTCTCTGCCTCCTTTTCCATCATTTTGTAAATCATTGCAAGCATCATAGCCTTGGATGGAGAGGCAAGCAGAGAAAGGAGCTGAAATGTCAACTGACTAATTTTGTCAACCACTTGGCAACTCTGTTCATATCCTTGAGGGAGACAGTCAACTGAAACTATGTAAGTCCTTTTGAAGTTGAACTTGTGCATGGTTTTGAAGCATCCATCCTTGCCTGGACCCCACTGCTGTGTGGAAATCAGTAATTCATCCGGATGGTGAATATGACATGAGAAATAGCTCTGCTGAAATATAGTCAGTGGGTGGTCCTTTCCAAGCGGAGTGATTAAAATCCGTGGCTGTGCTATCAGATGCATATGGTACCTGATCCAGCTCTGCTGCTGCTCTCTGGCTATATTTATGATTGGAACAAGTTATTTTACCTTGATTCAGTCATTTTTCCTTATCTATAGAATGAAGATTGGAGAAGGGAATGGCAACCCACTCCAGTGTTCTTTCTGGAAGAATCCCAGGGACAGAGGGGCCTGATGGGCTACAGTTCATGCAGTTGCAAAGAGTTGGACATGACTGAAGTAACTTAGCATGCATAGAATGAAGATAGTGATGGTTCCTGCCTTGTACAGCAACTATCCCAGTACCTGGTATTTTAAGAAACATTAGATATAATTACTGATTGGAAAGGCCAAAAGTGAAAACATTTTTCTTGAAAAAGCCCATCTGAGGGTGGGAAAAAAAGAACTGGGAATGAAATCTGAAGCTCTTGTCCAGAGTTTGGGGGTCTAAGGGTGGAAGAGATATAAGACTCATAGAAATAAGACTTAAGGAATTATTAAACCTAAGCCTTGTAAATGATATTTAAGAAACAGTCTCAGAGAAAGTGTATGACTTGCACATTGTTATATAGTCAGAGTTTAGAGAGCTGAGTTAATTTATCTCATCATTCTTCCCCTTACTACAGGGAGATTTACCTAGGGGCAGTCAAAAAGGCACATGTATAGAATAGGGCGCATGAAAATCTAGAAAGAGTTATGAATCAGAAAAGTTCAGACCACAGTTATCTAAGTGGCCTTCCCCAGGTTTCTTAGCTACTTCTAGTTCTGTTCCCCATTTGGAAAATAAGGTGGTGAAATCTTTTCTTCCTACTCTTAAGTAAGAATAAGCAAAATACTGTTTCTAAATTGTTAGAAGAAAGGTGATAGAGTTAGTGAACAGTTATTATTGCTGTTATCCTCTATGGTGGTTTAGTTACTAAGTTGTGTCAGATTCTTGCAACCACATGGACTGTAGCCTGCCAGGCTCCTCTGTCCATGGGATTTACCAGGCAAGAATACTGGAGTGGGTTGCCATTCCCTTCTGAAGGGGATCTTCCCGACCCAGGAATCGAAACCTGGTCTCTTGCATTGCAGGCAGATTCTTTACCAACTGAGCTACAAGGGAAGCCCGATTATACTCTGTAGCCTTCGTAATTTTTTGTTGTTTCAGTCTATCGATGCTGAGACACATTTTTTTTTTAACTATTCATTTATTTATTTTGCTGCACTGAGTCATAATCCCAGGATCTTTAGGTGTGTCACTAGGGAGCCTTAGTTGCAGAACCCTTACTTGTGGTGTGTGGGATGTAGCTCCCCGACCAGGCATCAAGCCTGGGCTCCCTGCCTTGGACGCAGAGTCTTAACCACTGGACCACCAGCAAAGTCCCAAGACACACACTTTAAAGTCTTTCACAATGGTTATACATTTGTTTCTTCTTGTGTTTCTGTTTTCCTTATATTTTCAGGCTGTATTTTTGGATACTACAAGTTTATGAATGCATTCCAATTTTTATTGATTTGTCTTCCTTTTATTATCTTGTATACATTTATTTTAACATCTTAAATCTTGTATGCATTTATTTTAACATGAAAATCATTTTTATGGTCCTTTAAAAGTTTATAAACAGGTGCATTAATAAAACTTTCCAGGAAAATAAGTAGGAAACTGATGGCTCAATCAACAAATTGTGTCACTATTAATTTTGAAATGATCATGGAGCTGTTAATCACTTGTAGCATCTCTTTTAATCCATCCTAATTATGTTTACATAAATATAGTTTCTTCAGTATTAATATTGTATGCTAGCTTTTTTGAGGGAAACAATTTCAAGACTGTACTTTTTTCCATTCTTTTATTTTAACGTTTTCTTAGGGATTTGTTTTAAGTAAGCAGCGTATCATGGATATTGGGTTTCTGTTTTTAATCCATATTGATAATCTTTTAATTGATGGATATATTTATATTTATTATGATAACTTAGATAATTATTATTCCCACATATTTTGTTATTTTCTATTTGCTATGTTATTTTCCTCTACTTTGTTTCTATTTTCTTGACTTCTATATTTTAATCAAGTTTTCCCAGTTTCTTTCCTTTTTCTTGTTGGAAAATAATATACTACATTGCTGTTTTTCTCATGGCCACTTTGCCATCTCTTAACATCGAGCCCCTCTGGCTCTCTTGCCAAGCTTGAAGTATCCCAAGCTTCCTCCAGCCTCAAGGCCTTCTCACTTATTGTACTTAATGCATTGCTTTCCTATTTAATTCATTTTTAACAAGTATCAGGCTTTATGTCTCCCTTTTAAGTCTAACAGGGATCTCATATGATGTACTTTAGTACCATTTGTTACATGGCTTATAAGACTTTTCCCTCCTTATGAGGTACCCTGAGCCTTGAATTCATATTTGCTCAAGCTTAAGTAAATTTTTAGGTAGTTTCTCTTTAAACCAAAATCATATCAATGCTAATAATTTTTTTCTTTTTTTCTTTCAGTAATCTTTTTAATTTTAAAAATTTTTATAGTTTTTAAAAGTTACTTTCCACTTACAGTTATTACAAAACATTGGCTGTATTCCCTGTATTACACAGTGCATCTTTGAGCCTGTTTTATGCCTAGTAGTTTCTACCTTCCACCCCCTTCCCCACTTGTAATCACTAGTTTGTTCTCTATATCTGTCAGTCTGCTCATTTTTTGTTATATTCACTACTTTGTTATATTTTTCAGGTTCTATGATAGAAGTTATATCATGCAATATTTGTCTTCTTATATTTTGTTTATTTCACTTAAGCATAATGCCCTCCAGGTCCATCCATGTCACTACAGATGGCAAAATGTCATCCTTTTTATGACTGGTAGTGTCCCATTGTGTATATATACCATATCTTCTTTATTCATTCATCTGTAGATGGACAGTTAGATTGCTTCCATATCTTGACAATTGTACATAATGCTGCTATGAACATTATGGTGCATGTATCTTTTTGAATTAGTATTTGGGAATTTTTTTTTTTTTTTTTTTGGCTATATACCTAGCAGTGAAATTGCTGGGTCATATGGTAGTTCTTAGGGCTTCCCTGGTGGCTCAGATGGTAAAGAATCCGCCTTCAATGTGGGAGACCTGGGTTCAATCCCTGGGTTGGCAAGATCCCCTGGAGGAGGGCATGGCAACCCACTCCAGTATTCTTGCCTAGAGAATCCCGTGGCAGAGGAGCCTAGCGGGCTACAGTCCACGGGGTCACAAAGAGTCAGACCCCACCGAGTGACTAAGTTCACATGCACATGGTAGTTCTTTATTCTGTGAGCCACCAGGGGTTAGATCTATTTTTAGCTTCTTGACAAACCTCCATACTGTTTTCCACATCAGCTGCAGCAATTTATGTTCCCATCAGCAGTGTACAAGGGTTCCCTTTTCTCCGCATCCTTGCCAATATTTGTTGTTTGTGTTCTTTCTTGATGATAGCCATTCTGACAGATGTGAGGTGATATTTCATTGTGGTTTTGATTTGTATTTCCCTGACGATTAGTGATGTTGAGTATCTCTTCATGTGCTTGTTGGTCATATGCATTTCCCCTTTGGAAAAATGTCCAATTCTTCTGCCCATTTTTTTAATCCAGATGTTTGTCTTTTTGATGTTGGGTTGTTGATACATGTTGGATATTAATCTTTTATTGGTCTTGTCACTTGCAAATATCTTCTTTTATTGAAAAGACTTAGTTTCATTGTGTATTTTTGCCTTCTTTATTGCAGAATAATTGACTATAAGTGTGGATTTATTTCTGGACATTCTCTCCTGTTCCATTGATGTTATGTGTCTGTATTTGTGCTAGTCCATACTATTTTGATTATTGTAGTTTTATAGTATAGTCTGAAGTCATGAAGCATGATTCCTGCAGCTCTGTTGTTCTGTCTCAAGACTGTTTTGGCTATTTTGGTCTTTTGTGTGTCCATACAAATTTTTAAACTATTTTTTTCTAGTTCTGTGAAATTGCTGTTGGTATTTTGATAGAGACTGTATTTAAATTGTAGATTGCCTTGGATAAATATAGTCATTTTGACAATATTGACTCTTCCAGCCCAAGAACACAGTACATACAGTGTACCTTCCCATCCGTTTGTGTTGTCTTCAGCTTCTTACATCACTGTCTTTTGGTTTTTGAAGTACAGGTCTTTTGCCTCCCTGGGTACTTGATTCCTGAGTACTGTATTCTTTCTGATGCAATGAATGGTAAATGGAATTGTTTTCTCAATTTCTCTTTCTGATGATTGATTGTTAACATATAGAAATGCAACAGATTTCTGTGTATTAATTTTGTCTCCTGCATCTTTACCAAATTCACTGATGCACTCTAGCAGTTTCCTGGTGGCATCTTTAGGATTTCTTATGAATAGTGTCATGTCATCTTCAAACAGTGACAGTTTTATTTCTTCCTAATTTGCATTCCTTTTATTTTTTTCTTCTCTGATGGCCTTGGCTAGGACTTCCATATCTATGTAGAATGTAAGTGGCAAGAGTGGACATCTTTGTCTTGTTCCTGATTTTAGATGGAATGTCTGGCTTTTCACCATTGAATGTGATGTTAGCTATGGGTTTGTCATAGATGGCCATTATTGTATTGAGATGTGTTCCCTCTGTGCCCATTTTCTGGAGAATTTTGATCATGCATAGATGTTGAATACTAGTAATTTTACCCTAGTAACTTTAAAATCATTTTATGTCTGTTGTTTACAACTTTGCTTCTTTCATTAATGTAGGTAAGAACTGATCCCCAAACTCCCTGTTTTCCGAAGTCTATTTCCTTAAAAAATGGATGCTTAAAATTAACACCTTTTTCTTTTCATTCATTTCCTGTTTTACGAAATGGCTTAGAGGATCTATTAGTAGAATAGTTAAAACAACAGTACAGAATACTGTAAGTGCCACATGGATGGATCTAGAGATTCTCATGCTGAGTGAAGTCAGACAGAGAAAGACAAATATATGATATTGCTTACGTGTGGAATCTTAAAAAAAAATAGTACAAATGAAGTCATTTTAAAAACAGAAATAGAGTTACAGATGTAGAAAACAAACTAATTGCTGCCAGGGGTGGGGAGGGGGGACGGGGAGAGGTGGGATAAATTGGGAGATTGGGATTGACATATACATGCCATGTGTGCTAGGTCACTTCAGTTGTGTCTGCCTCTATGAGACCCTATGGGCTGTAGCCCGCCAGGCTCCTCTGTCCATGGGATTCTCCAGGCAAGAATACTGGAGTGGGTTGCCACGCCCTCCCCCAGGGGATCTTTCCAACTCAGGGATCAAACCCATGTCTCTTTTGTCTCCTGCATTGGCAGGCATGTTCTTTACCACTAGCGCCACCTGGGCTAGACATGCATACAGTACTCTATATAAAATAGATACCTAATAAGGACCTATTGTAGGGGCTTTCCTGGTAGCTCAGACGGTAAAGCGTCTGCCTACAATGCAGGAGACCCGGGTTTGATCCCTGGGTCGGGAAGATCCCCTGGAGAAGGAAATGGCAACCCACTCCAATATTCTTGCCTGGAGAATCCCATGGACAGAGGAGCCTGGTAGGCTACAGTCTGTGGGGTCGCAAAGAGTCGGAATGACTGAGCGACTTCACTTCACTTCAAGGACCTACTGTATATTTTTAGCACAGATAACTCTACTCTTTAAACAGTACTCTTTATATATAGGACCTATATAGGAAAAGATTCTTTAAAAATGTGGATATATGTATTTGTATAATAGGGTAACAGAGTCAGATACAACTTAGTGACTAAACAACAACAAAATCACTGATTCACTTTGCTATACAGCATAGACTAACACAACTCTTTTTTCATCCACATCAAAGTTTTTATTACATAATCCAAAAATTTAAATTTTGCAGCAATAATATTTTTTGACTTTTTATCTTATCAGAGTATAGCCTGTAAACAGTGTTGTGATAATTTCAGGTAGACAACAAAGGGACCCAGGCATAAATATACACATGTATACATTCACCTCCCTTCCAGGCTGCCACGTAACACAGCATCCTTGGCTATTGTAAGCAGTCCTGCAGTGAACAGTGGGGTGCATGTATCCTTTCGGACCATGTTTTTCTCCAGATACGTGCCCAGGAGTGGGATTGCAGGGTCTTTTGGTAGCTCTGTTTTTAGTTTTTTAAGGAGCCCGCATACTATTCTCCATAGGGGCTGTATTTACATTCCCACCAACCATGTAGGAGGTTTCCCTTTTCTCCACGCCCTCTCCACCATTTATTGTGGATTTTTTTATGATAGCCACTTTGACTGGTGTGAGGTGATATCTCATTGTAGTTTTGATTTGTGTTACTTTAATAATTAGTGATGTTGAACATCTTTTCATGTGCCTCTTGGCCATCTGTATGTCTTCTTTGGAGAAATGTCTATTTAGGTGTTCTGCTCCTTTTTTTATTAGATTGTTTGTTTTGATGTTAAGCCTCATGAGCTGTTTGTAAATTTTGGAGACTAATCCCTTGTCGGTCACATCATTTGCAAGTATTTTCTCCCAATCCGAGGGTTGATTTTTCATTTCTAACACAATTTTATGAATCAACTATACTCCAATAAAAAATTTTTTTAAATAAATGTCGTAGGTAGCAGAGGGAAAGGAGATGATCGTAACAGACGTTCAAGACTAAAGGTGGCTTTTACAACTGGGCACTGTCATTGGCTACTCAATATCTGATTTGGGGGGAAGAGACTAAGATGGCATGTGGATGAACTTGTTTTAGACTAGATATTAGGGATGTCAGAATGCTGAAGAGTGCCTGTTGGAACTGCTTATTTGGGTCTCAGCCTCGTTGATACTGAGTTCCCTTCTCTTCCAATTGTTAACTAACTTTGATTGCCCCAGTGTTCTCATGCCACTGCAAGAGCATTCAGAAGAGTCTGTCATGTGTTAGGAAGAGGTGCTATGTGATGGGAATTCTGTGATCTATAAACTATGGAGCTAATGCCCTAAGGCTAAAAATTTGGGAGAAATTACTTCCCCGGGGAATCAGTAGTGAATTATTTCATGGGCCTCTCAGTGGACACACAGCTATGATATCCTCATTTGTTATGGATTCTAATGACTGAGGTCAAAGGTTCCCCTGCACCCTTTGTTTTATTAAAAACAGAAGGAAAATTGCTTATAAAAGGACTTAAATGTAAGTGTAGACACATTGTCTGACTCATTTTTTCCCCACTGATTTTCACCATAGTATCAGACACGTATTACTGCAGTAGAACATGTAATAAAAGTAACTCTCAACTCTAGTCAAATTCATGGAAACAGAAAAGAGAATGATGGTTGCCAGCAGTTGGGGAAAGGAGAATGGGGAGTTAGTGCTTAATGGGTACAGAGGTTTAGTTTGGGAAGGTGAAAAGATTCTAGAAACGGATGGTGGTGATGGTTGCCCAAAAATGTACTTTATGCCACTTAAAAATGGTTAACGTGGTAAATTTTGTGTTGTGTGTATTTTACCACGAAATGAATAAATACATGAAATTAAAAAATAAAATAACTTTTAAAATATACTTTGAGGAGTCAGAGCGCTCACTTCCAAGAACACAAGGCCTTTGTTGGGGATAGATGTGGACATATTAACTTCTCTTGCATAGATCTCAAAGAAAAAAAGTTTGTCAAGCCTGAGTCATTTCAAATGACCTTTACTGCATGACATTATGCACATGATATTCAAAGCAGACACATTACCAAATAACACTGATGATTTCTATCATCTTTGGAGTTCCACCTGGTTCTTGTGGCTTTCATGATGAAGGAGCCTCTCTAGTCTGTTTATTATTCCAGGTTATAACAGAAACCACAGGCTTGAAGAATGAACTGTGACCTCACTGGGTATGGAGTCAGCAAACGCTCAGGGCAGACTATAATCCTGTGAGTGGTTTAGGGAGACAGTGGAGTGAAGTGGAAAGAAAATGAGCTTTGAAACCAGACCTAAATTTAAATCCTGGTTCATCCCCTTTTTCATGAGCAGGTCAGAGAGGTCATAGTCTCATAATCTAATCAGTCCTCATTATTCATGGAGTCAGTTCTTGCAGATTCGCCTCACTCTCAAAATCTGTGACCCCAAATCAGTACTCATGATGCTTTCGCAGCCATTCCCAGACAGGTGCAAATGGACAAGGAATTTTTTAACTGAAGTATAGTTAATTTACAATATAGTGTCAGTTCCTAGTATACAATAAAATGATTCAGTTTTATATTTTTTCAGATTATATTCCATTGTAGGTTATTAAAAGACAGTATAACTCCCTATGTGATGCAGTAAACCCTCGTTGCTTATCTGTTTTATGTATGATAGTTTGTATCTGCTAAACTTATACTTTTATTTTATATCTATTCCCTCCTCCTTTTTCTGTCCCTTTTGGTAACCATAGTTTGTTTGTTTTCTATGTGTGTGAGTCTCTTTTGTTTATAAATTCATTTGTGTTATTTTTTAGACTCCACCTATGTGATGCCACATAGTATCTGTCTTTCTCTGGCTTCACTAAGTATAATACTCTTTAGGTCTATCCACTTTGTTGCAAGTGACAATATTTAATGCTGGATCATATGATAGCTCTAGTTTTAGTTTGTTAAAGGAACCCTCTATACTGTTCTCCATAGCAGCCACACCAATTTACATTCTCACCAATATTGTAGGAAGATTTCCCTTGTCTCCACATCCTCTCCAGCATTTATTGTTGTAGACTTTGTTGATGACCATTCTGATCAATGTGAGTTGATACCTAATTGTAGCTATGATTTACATTTCTGTAATAGTGATATTGACCATCTTTTCATGTACCTGTTGGCCATCTGTATGTCGTCTTCGGAAAAATGTCTATTTAGATCTACTATCCCTTTTTTGTTTGGGTTTTCTTTTTTTTTAAATTGAGTTGCATAGGCAGTTTGTTTTGGATATTAACCCCTTGCCAGTCACATTTGCAAATACTTTCTCCCATTTAGTAATTGTCTTTCCATTTTGTTGATATATTGTTTCCTTCAGAGGGGCAAACACTTTGAGTATTATTTAGCCATGGAATGTTGTGAAGTTCTGATAGATGCTACCACATGAATGAACCTAAGTGAAATAAACCAGACACAAAAATATTGTATGATTCCACTTGGATGAAATATCTAGATTAGGTGAATTCATAGAGATAGGAAGACAATCAAAGGTTACCAGGGTCAGGGAGGAGGGAGAAATGGAGAATTATTGCTTAATAGGTGGAGAGTTTCCATTTGCTGTGATGATAAGTTTTAGAAGTAGATCATGGTACAATATAGCACATAGTCCTACATAGTACATAGTTTTGGAAATAGATGACATACAACATAGTACAACATCGTGGATGTAATTAATGCCACTGAATTATATATTTTAAAATGGTTAAAATAACAAATCTTATATGTTTTACCACAATAAGAAAAAAAATTAATTTCTTAATTAAAAATGAACTTGGTACAAAGCATTGGTGCAAAGCCAATGATATTTTAGTGTTGTTTATTGCTGTGGCATAATCTAGCTCATGCTAATCAAACCTTCCTGCCTCCCTGTTCCTCTAAAGTGGGGTAATATAGGACCTTTAGCGTTTTATGGACATATCTAACCTTGAACCTTCAGGCTAGTATACTACATTCATTGATCTTTCAGTTTCTCAGAACAGGGAAGACTAAATTCTGCAGTCATATCCATGATACATTTGAAACTTAATGAGGCAAGCGGTGTAAATCAGGCTAAAAGTAGCCTTGACAGTCAGAAATACCTACTTCATGATGTATAAATGAGCTCCTTAGTTTTCATACTTCTCTGTGGGTTCACAGTCTTATTATTTTAATGTGAAGAAATGAAACTGCCTTCAGTGAGAGATCACCTGTATTTTAAAATGGGTGTCCAGCAGTGTCCTGTGAAAGGAAGTCTACATGAGAACAAATTCTCTTGAAATTATAGCATGTGTCATTATGCATTGCTTTCTACAGTTTAAAAGTTGAGTTTAATCTTAAGATAGCTTCTGTTGCTGTTCTCTAAACTTTTTTCAAAATGGTTCTCCATGACATTGTAAATCTGTACTTATTAAGAATGGGGGAGGGAATGGACTAATTATGTTCACAACTCTCTGCTGTTCTTTTCCTTTTCCTTTTTTTTTTTAAAGAGAATTTGCCAAAGAAGCAGACTTACAAGTTTCCAGCAGCGATGTACTGGAACTGGGCTCTTGGCAGTATCACAAGTTGCAGCTGATCAGTTTTCAGAAATTTTGTAAGCCATTCAGCCCTTCTTCAAACTTAATTGTGTAAACTTATAATTGCACCATATTAAAAACAAAGATAATAAATACTCAAACCGCATCACTTCATGACGAGGTTTCCCGTATTTTACTATTATCTGTGCTCTTTAGGTTATTTCATGTCTTACATCTGTGTGGCGGGAATACTGTGCAACTGTATGCTACTGTGCGTCTCATCCAGTGTCATCACATTGGTAACCTGGAACCACTCCTAGCGAAATTATTTATATCGTGAAAATGGACAAATGCTACAGATTTAGGGACGGATTTATTGTTGTTGTTATTTTTTTGTTTAACTCTGCAGTATTTTTCTCTGCCTCTAATAGCCTTTGCATTACCTTAACTTTGCCTTAAAGTCATTTGCCTATTTGTCTTACGTGTGTGTGTGCATGTCCAACTCTTTTGTGACCCCATGAACTGTGGCCTGAAAGGCTGCTCTTTCCATGGAATTTTTCAGGAAAAAAAATACTGGAATGAGTTTTCATTTTGAGCTACAGGGGATCTTTCCAAGTCAGGGATTGAACCCATCTCCCTTGCATTTCCTGCATTGGCAGGCATATTCTTCACCACTAGTGCCAGCTGGGACGCATTTGTTTTACACACTTCAACAAGATATAACCTCCTTCAACCAGGAGTAGTTTCTTATTTGTGTGTGTGTCCTTTCCATACAAATCCCTCGAAGTTCCTTGCAAGTAGTAGACTATTAGTCCGCTCAGGCTGCCTTAACAGAGTACCACAAACTGAGTGCCTTAAACCACAAAAATTTATTTCTTCACAGGTTGGGATGCTGGATGTCCAAGATCAAGGTGTTAGCAGGGATGGTTTCTGGTTAGACTCTTCGCAGCGTGCATTTGGCCACCTTCTTACTGTGTCTTCCCAGGGCCTTTTCTCTGTGCATGGGCGCTCCGGGTATCTCTTCCTCAGTTTTCAAGGATATTAGTCTTTTCTGATTACAGCCCCAATCTTGTCACCTCTTTTAACCTAAATATCTCCTGAAATGCTCTTTCTCCAGATGCAGTTACATTGGGGCTTATGGTTTCAACATGTGAACAGAGATGGGGGAGGCACAGTTCAGTCCATAATACAGACATTTATGACTTATGGATTAGATTGCTTCAAAGCTAAGAAGTATAGATCCTTCATTGTGTGCCTGTCTTTTGTCTACTTGCATTACTGGCCTACCTCAGAGATTTGCGGTTTTGGTTCCAAACCACCACAGGAAAGCAAGTGTTATAATAAAGTCACTAATTTTGTGATTTCTCAGCACATGTAAAAATTTTTTTTATACTATTAATTGCACAACAGCATTATATCAAAATGTTCATACCTTAATTACAAAACACTTTAGTGCTTAAAAATGCTAACCATCATCTGAGCTTTTCAGCAAGCTGTCATCTTTTTGCTGGCAGAGGGTCTTGCCTTGATTTTATGGCTGCTGACTGATTGGGTTGGTGGCTGTTGAAGTTGAGGTGGCTGGGGCAGTTTCTTAAAATGAAACAGCTATGAAGGATGGGTTGACTCTTCCTTTCATAAATGATTTCTCTATAACAGACAATGCTATTTGATGGCATTTTCCCCACAGTGGAACTCCTTTCAAAACTGGAGTCATTCTTCTCAAAACCCACCGGGGTTTTATCAACTAACTTGATGTAATATTCTAAATCCTTTGTTGTTATTTCAACAGTCTTTAGCATTTTCAGAGGGGTAGATTGTATCTCAAAAAGCCACTTTCTTTGCTCATCTATAAGAAGCAAGGGTTTATCTGTTAAAACTTTATTCTGAGATTGCAGCGACTCAGTTATATCTTCAGACTCCACTTCTGAGTATAGTTCTCTTGCTGTATCTACCACATCTGCAGTTACTTCCCCTGCTGAAGTCTTGAACCCCTTGAAGTCATGCATGAGGGTTGGAATTCAGTTCAGTTCAGTCACACAGTCATGTCTGACTCCTTGCAACCCCATGAACTGCAGCACGCCAGGATTCCCTGTCCATCACCAACTCCCAAAGCTTGCTCAAACTCATGTCCATTGAGTCGGTGATGCTATCCAACCATCTCCTCCTCTGTCGTCCCCTTCTCCTCCTCCCTTCGATCTTTCCCAGCATCAGGGTCTTTTTCAATGAGTCAGTTCTTTGCATCAGGTGGCCAAAGTATTGGAGCTTTAGCTTCGCATCAGTCCTTCCAATGAGTATTCAGGACTGATTTCCTTTAGGATGGACTGGTTGGATCTCCTTGCAGTCCAAGGGACTCTTGAGAGTCTTCTTCAACACCACAGTCCAAAAGCATCCATTCTTCGGTTTCTGTATAGTCCAACTCTCACATCCATACATGACTACTGGAAAAACCAGAGCTTTGACTAGACGGACCTTTGTTGGCAAAGTAATGTCTCTGCTTTTTAATATACTGTCTAGGTTGGTGCTTCTTCCGAACTCCTGTGAATGTTGATATTTTGTGTCCTCATGAATCATGGATTCTTACTGGCGTATAAAGTGATGAATCCTTTCCAGAGGTTTTCAGTGGACTTTGCCCAGATCCATCAGAGGAATCACTTTTGTTGGCAGCTATACCCTTAAGAAATGTTTTCCTTAAATAGTAAGAGCTGAAAGTCAAAATGACTCCTTGATCTATGAGCTGCATAATGCATGCTGTGCTAGCAGGCATGAAAACAAGATGAACAACTCCATCAGAGCTCTGGGGTGACCAGCTGCACTGTCAGTAATCAGTAATACTTCAAAAGGAATCTTTTTTTTTCTGGGCAGTAGGTCTCAACAGTGGTTTAAAATATTCAGTAAATCGTGTTGTAAACAGATGTGCTGCCATCTAGGCTTTATTGTTCCCTTTACAGAGCATAGAGAGAGTAGATTCGGTGTAATTCTTAAGGGCCCTAGGGTTTGAGAATGATAAATGAACACTGGCTTCAGTGTAGGTCACCAGCTGCTTTAGCCCTTAACAAGAGAGTCAACCTGTCCTTTGAAGCTTTGAATCCAGGTATTGACTTCTCCTCTCCAGCTATGAAAGTCCTTGACGGCATCCAATATATGGCTGTTGTGTCTCCATTGAAAATCTGGTGGTTAGTGTAGCCATACTCATGTATTATCCTAGCCAGATCTTCTGTATAACTTGCTGTAGCACCTTGTACATTTATTTATGGAAAAGGCTTCTTCATGAAACCTCATGAACCAAAGCTTCAAATTTTTCTTCTGCAGCTTTCTCACCTCTCAGCCTTCATAGAAACTAGAAGAGAGTTAGGGCCTCAATCTAGATTAGGCTTCAGCTTAAGGGAATCTTGTGGCTGGTTTGATCTTCTGTCCAGACCACTGACACTTCCTATATATCAGCAATAACTCTGTTTTGCATTTTTATCGCTTGTGTGTTCACTGGAGCAGCACTTTTAATTTCCTTCAAGAACTTTTTCTTCACATTCACAATTTCCCTAACTATTTGGAGCAAGAGGCTTAGCTGTCAGGCTGTCTCAGCTTTCGACATACCTTTTGCACGAAGCTTAGTCATTTCTAGCTTTTGATTTAAGGGGAGCGATGTGCAACTCTTTCTTTTGCTTGAACACTTTAGAGGCCATTGTTGGATTATTAACTGGGCTAATGTCAGTATTGTTATTGTTGTGTTTCAGGAAATAGGGATCCCAAACAGAAAGAGAGAGGGGGAATCGTTGTTTAGTGGGACAGTCAGAACCCAAGCAACATTTGTTATTATTGACAAATGGGCACATTTCATGGTGTCCCCAAACAATTACAAAAGTAACCAATCACATCCCTACCAAGAGCGTACCATCACTTAGTAAATCTTCAGTTTGCTTTCTTGGGAAAAAAATATCACTGATCACAGATTGTTATAACTAGTATAATAATAACAGTGAAAATTTTGAAATATTGGGAGAATTACCAGAATATTGACACAGAGAGAAGTCAATTGCAAAAATGGTGCCGCTGGACTTGCTTGTCACAGGATTGCCGCAGGCCTTCAATTTGTAAAACAGTGCATCTACAGAGTATGGTATAGCAAACTCACTAAAGTGATGTGTGCCTGTGCATCGCTTGAGCCTCACAGCAGTGTTTCAGAGTGAATATGATTGTTCCCATTTCACAGAGAAAGACATTGAGTCTACAAGAGATTTTTTTTAAAATTGCCTAATTATGCACCGATGAAAAGTGTTCAAAATTCAAAACATTTTTCACACCCAAACAGCGTGACTCCAGAGTCCAGACACCCAAGCCACTCTAGGAAACACCTCCGCTGCTGTTTTATACGTACGTATGTGTACATCGTATCTCAAGGCAGTATTAAAACTGTTATCCAAAAAAAGTAAGCAGCTGCTGGGAAATCTTGCCTAGGGCATGTATGCAAATGTGTGGACATAGCACAGTGCATGTGTGCTGGGATCAAGGGGTCTTGATAGCACAGTGCATGTGTGTTGGGATCAAGGGGTCTTGATGTAATTGCGGCTTCAAGGGAGAGTATTAAAACTCCAAGTTCTTCGATTTCTGACACCTCTTCTTTAAGACAGAGTAAAATAAATAACTGTCAGATAACACTCCAAACGAAATGGAAAGTATTTTCTAACTAAACACTGAAGTTTAATATTCTAAATAAAATTTTTGTTAACCGAAAGGGTTGGATAGAGAGCGAGCTTGTGAGAGCAGACAGGCATAGCCTCAGAGCACCTCACCTGATTCTGAATCACAGTACCTGCCTCAATTGTAATGTGATTATTGTCTTCAGTTTCTTTGAACAGAGTTGACTCAACTTGAAAGAAATTCTCTGGCTTCAAATCAAAAGGGGTGTTGCTTTTTTCCCCTCCTCTTAAAGAAGTAGTACATCGACAAGTTACTTTAGTTAACCTCTTAGTGTCTTGCCTTCAGTTACATTTGGTGAAAAAGTAAGTGCTCTCATTCATCCTGAAGCCTCACCTGTGTATTCTGTTGCTGCATGCCCCTGTCCACATCCACTGATAAACCAGAAAGGCAAAGAGATGAGATCTGAACACAGCATGCGTTGATTTCCCAGACATTTGTTGAGCACCTGCTGTGTGCAATACCTTCTTCTGATAGTGAACAAAACCCCAAGCATTCACATTCTAGAGGGAAGAGAGAGACAGTGAACAGGTAGATTATGTATCAGCAACTGGTAAATTTTTCTGGGGGGAAGCAAGGTAAAGGTTTCTTATTTTCAACACTAGTGACATTTTGATCCAGATCATTCTTTACTTTGGAAACCACACTATGGACTGTAGGAGGTTTAATGGCTTCCCTGGCCTTGACTAGCTATATGTAAATAGCATACACACACAGATATACACATGCACACTCGCACACACCAGCTGTGACAACATTCAGATATTGCCAGATATCCCTCAGGGGTCAGTGTAAGGCCCAGTTGAGAAGCACCGGTCTAAAGAGTAAGAGGTAGGGGCCCTGGTTCATTGGGTCAGGGAAGACCTCTCTTACAAGGTGACTTTTGAGCAAAGACAGGAAGAAGTGAGGACAAGCATCTTGTAAATATCTGGAGGAAGAATGTTGCCAGCAGAGAATGGCTAGTGCAGGGGCTGTGAGGTGAGAAGGATGGCGTTGTGAGCAGGACTGGACAGGAAGAATGTATTAAGGGATGGGATCAGCCACCCCTTCAGGAGGCAAGATCGTGAGCCTGTAGTAAGGACTGTAGCTTTGAACCAGAGCGGGATAGGAAGTCACGAAGGGTTTTGAGAAGAGCAGTGCTTAAGCAGCTGTGGCAGTGGTTCTTGTGAGCATTTGGTCGAGGTAGGACTGGTTGTGAAGGGGTGGGGGACAGTGACTGGATTTGAGGTGTGTTTTGAATGTAAATCTGATACGGTTTGCTATTGAATCAGGCATCAGGTGTGAAAAAAACAAAAGCGGAGGTCTTTGAAATCTTTTTCCTTGAAAACACCCCAAATGAGCTTTTTTTTCCCTTGATTTTTTGATCCTACTCCTATGGGAGCGTAAGCCTGATGCATACATTGTTTAGGCATTAGGTTTTAGACTGTTATTTCCTGAATTGCTTCCTGAGTAAACCAATTAAAATTGTAATGTGCATCTCCAAGAGAAAAGGCAAGGAGCCTAACTTGGTACGATTTTACCTCTTTGACGCCAATTCTGGCAAGGGAGGTGCCAAATGAACAAACGGGCCCTCAGAAGCAGCCCATCACCCCATGCTCATAGCTGTAATACTATCTGATTATCCTCCAGGTCCCCATTTGGGAACTCGTGTGCACTTTTCATAAAAACCACCGTGTTCACACCGCATCTCTCCCTTCTCTGTAGCACCTGCCTCTGAGACCTCAGGCATATGGTTGATATTGCCTTCCTGGATTGAGGTAGATTAACCAGGGTTCCAAGCTTCTCAAACTGCGAGAGAGAGAGAATGTGAAATAAAGGCCCAATCTTCTGGTCAGTCTCTGGGTTAAGATGCGCTTTTATAAAACCTTCCTAATGTGTCAACGCACGTTGTTGATTACGCTCTGTGAGTTTTTACCTTTACCTTGTAAAGTCACATTTGCTTTCCCCTTAAAGCAATGTTTCTCCATATTGAGTATGATATTTTTATTAAGTTTCAAAAGGGAGGGGATATATGTATATCTATGGCTGATTTATGTTGAGGTTTTACAGAAAACAGCAAAATTCTGTAAAGCAATTATCCTTCAATAAAAAATAAATTAACTTAAAAAAAATGCAGAATTCTGGGCTCTTTGTGAGATCCAGTGGGATAAAAATGGGAATAATGTTCAACAAGGACCTCAAATAATTCTGTAGTATGTGTATCCAAACACTTGAGAATTGTTGCTGCATCATTTGGGAATTACACTCACTTCCAAGTAACTGAAATCTAAATAAAGATCTAATTTATTTCTCTCATTGGTTGGAGAAGTTCAGTAATAGGCAACCCAGTGATGGTGTATGAGGGCTCTGTGGTATATTCAGAAACTTTCACTCTTAAAGTTGCTTCATGGTGCAAAATGGCTGCTGAACCCCCAGCCATCATTTGTACATTCCAGCCAGAAAGCTGGAAGAAGGGGAAATGGGCCAAAGGGGCCTTTGTCAACTACTTTACCTCCTTTTAAAAGAGCTCTCCCAGAAGTCACATCTTTACATGTCATTGGCCAGAATTTATTCACATGGCCACATGTTGTTCCTCCAGAGGTACAGAAATGTTTTTCTGAGCTGAGTATATTGATGCTCTAAGTAAAATAATGGTATTCTAATTAAGGAAGAATAGAAAATGGATGTGGAGAAGGTTCACATATAAAAACACTGGGGCATAAGAACCGCTCAATTAAAAAATACATTGTTTGATCCCTTCCTTCATTGACACAGTGAGGGACAATTGATTTTCAAACCAACCCCCAAATTCTGACTTCTTGTTGGGATCTCTCTCTAAGAAAAAGGGATGCTTTTGATACGGAAAATATACCACCTCAAACTTTGAGCACTTTGCCTTTAGGATTTCTCATTCTTGCCAGAGCTAGTGAACTCCTTTTTAAGTACATAGATAAAGAGAGGGAAACACCTACAAAATTGAATGAGAGCATATAACTTCATTTGCCTCCTCTGGGTCTCCTGGGATATCTGGTAATCTCATGGGTTGACTGTTGAAGGAAAACACATGAGTAACTCTGAAATTCTTAAAATAGGCTCCCTGAACCAATAGTAGGGGCATCCCCAGAAAGGTGGTTAGAAATGCAAATGATCGCCCCCAACCCCCAGGTCCTCTGGATTAGAGATGTGTATTTTAACAAGCCTTCCATGTGGTTGTGGTGGAAGCTACAATTTTGAGAACCACTGTTCCTGTGTAAAGCACTTTTCTCTCCCACGAGTAGTCACTGACTTTTTGGCTTCCATCTCTGCTCCAGCAGAAATGCTATCAAATGTGCAGTTCCTTCTGAAAAACCCGGTCTTCCCAATTGGGCGAGGTCTTGCTTCGTCGACTTTCTTTGCACACTGACTAAAGCTCTGACAATCCGTCTTGACACAGACTGAAGTTATTGCCAAACCTCACTGTTGAGAGTAACATGTTTAAATAAAGGCCTTCGGCTATTTCGTTTTCCTGAGCCAGTGTATTGTGCTCAGCATGCTTTTGTTTGGAGGAAATGGACCTCGTATGGCTACACCCAGGTCGCAGTCATAGGGCACCTCTACCTGGGAATCTGTAACCGGAGCGAAGTCCCAAGCACATGCCACAGAGCTGCTTTTGGAGAAATACACAGAGTATAACAGGAGGAAAAATCACATCATCAACCTGTCAGATAATGGTTTGGTAGTGATCATCGTTGACAGAATTCTATTGGATTTGATTATTTACTTGTAAAAATTAACAAGAGAAACATGTTTGGGCTAAAATGAGCAATCTGCAGGGTTTTCAGGGGTGGTGCCAAATTTAATTTTTGTAGTGCCAGAAAGTATATTAAATATTTTCCCCTTCCCATTGGTATGATTGGTGTTTGTTTTGAGCTATACAGTAGTTTTATTATGGAAGATGCCAGAGCATTTCCATGCATGCTGTATTTCCATGTTCAGCCAGAGACAGATGGGGAAAGGAAGCCATCCCTCCCTCCTTCCCATCTGTCTGCTAATTCCCTTTACTCAGTGAAGAGCTTGCAGAGTCCAGCTCCTAAACACCAGGAAGAGACACAGAAGGCAGCACAAAGTGATTATTTTTCCTGCTGATTTGAACAGGCTTTGAAGAGCCTTGAAAGTGGTGAAGCACCACTCACTCTCCTCCCTCAGAGCAAGCCAGATTACCTCCCATGTAATATGGGAGTGATTTGGTGGGTTGTTAGTTAGTATTAGCTGCTTTGGTTTAATAATGGGGCATCTTACTAGATAAGCTCTTTTATTTCTGTATGGAGAATCCCATGGACAGAGGACCCTGGTGGGCTACAGTCCTTGGGTTAGAGGGGGTGGCAAAGAGTCGAAGCTTTTAAGTCTTCCCCCAACTATTGTTTGAAGTCGTCCACCAAATTATTGCTTGCCTTGAGAGAAATTATTTTAAAACACTTTGTATTCAAGGAATTCCTGGAATACTAGTAGAAAAGATACATTTTCAGTAGTGGGGATCAGTAGACTTAAATTATAAAAGGCAACACAAGATGTCCAGCCAGGAAGGATGTTTCAAAAGAGTAGAGTCACTGCCTCTGCAGACCTAAGAATTCAGTCTTTAGGGTGGACCTCGGAGTACTAAGGTATTTATTTACCACCTAAGTATCTCTAGAGCTCTCCATCACTTCCTCCCCCTTAGCCCAGTCATGCATTGGGACTCTTTATCCTCCAGTAGGTGGCACTCCAGTAGGTAAAGAACCCGCCTGCAAATGCAGAAAACATAGGAGACACAGGCTCAGTCACTGGGTCAGGAAGATCCCCTGGAGGAGGGTATGGCAACCCACTCCAGTATTCTTGCCTGGAGAATTCCATGGACAGCGGAGCCTGGTGGGCTACAGTCCATGGAGTCACAAAGAGTCGGATACAACTGAGGCAGCTTAGCATGCACACAGCATTTAAAACAGCCTGAAACTTCTCCAATCCAGGCTGCAGGTGTGGTCCTCACCCAAGAGCCTCTCATAAGGAACTGGAATTGAGCAAGGCTCGTCAGTCTAGGGTGGACTCCTGAAGTGAGGTTGTGTCAACTCTCAGTCGTGTGGAGATCTGCTGAGAGGAAAGAATACAGCGAAGGACACCAGCCCTAGAGAGATGGGAAATCCCTTACCAGTCACTTTCCTTTGGAAGTTTCCATTTCCTCATTGGGTTTTTGAGAAAACACATCTTTTTATATAAGTTACCTTTCTACCCCCTGAAACCAAACTAACTTAAATAGCACTTTATTCCTCACAGCCTTCTTTCTTAGACCCATTGCAAGTGGGAGCTTCACAGATTTGGTCTCATTCTACAAGCCAGCGGTGGGTGTTGCCTACCTCTTAAAATGGAAGGGAATTTTTGTTTTAATGTTAAAAAAAAAAAAAAAAATTAAAATGGAAGGGAGGCCACGAAAATTTGGATTGGCCCATTTGAAGCATACCAGGCTGCACAATATACTTATTGCTGTGTATTCTTATTATTTATTGTTATTGCCAGCTAAATGCTTTGCCTCCACTCCCATTTAATTGCCACAATCATGTGATAAGGATTCTCAGAGTTTTTAACCCCAGAAACACGGGGATGGGTAAGGACAGAGCCAGGACTGCAGGGTTCAGATCTACTTGGCCATGGCTGCAGAAGATAGAGGGAAGACTCCAGCCTAGATCAGCCTTGGACTGTAGCAGTCAGGGCTTGTTTAAGGCACCAGTTCAGAAGGTGACGGCTCTGGGCAGTGGAGACAGGGCTGTGTGAGTGTTAAGGGGTGATTGCCAGGAAGGTCAGTGGAGCTCACATTAGACTCTTCATGATCATGCATCCACCGTATGATGCATTTTTTAGAAAATTTGTATTGAAGCATAGTTGATATATGGTGTTGTGTAAAACTGGTCTTCCTTCAGTTCTACATATGTATACATTCTTTCTGTATTCTTTTTGATGACAGTTTATCACAGGATGTATTTCCCTGTGCTATCCAGTAGGACTTTGTTGCTTATCCAAACAGTGATTCATTGTATATTAGCATTTACCCCTAATGTTCTGTAACTATTATGGGAGTTGTGAGAATGACAAAGTGATGATGCCACAAGGCCTTTCCACCCATCATTTTTTGACCTGGGAGGCAAAACCCATTCCCCAGTATACTGCAGCTGCTTGTGGCCCTTACAGGTGAGCATGTGGACCGCAGTTCTGCGCACGCAATGCTGTGCCAGTCTGTGATGGGCTCATCGCCAGCTTCTAATCCCAAACTAACTCATGATCTGAGCTCATATGTCTTCTCAGAGGAGAGTGCTGGTAACCTGTGGGCTGCCTTCAAAACCTGAATTCCAGGCCCTGGCTCCCTACCAGTGTCTACAGGGAGGGGTTGCAAGGCCCTGGGTTTCAAAAGTCAGCTAGTCTAGGACAAGAAGTCTGTTTATGTTTGCCTTTGGGATTTGATTAAGAGGATGATATGCATATGATGGTGAGTGGTTACGATCATTTGTTACAAAAATAAGGATGGCTTTCACATTTTGTTTACGGCTTTGTCATCATAAAGCCTTCTTCCTCTCTCTTCTAACACTTATGATTTCATTTCTGGAGATCAAAGTAGACAGAGCTTTCACAACTCTTCACCCCAGCATTCCCAAAACATGTAGTCATATCTAAGGCTCCCTAAACTCCAGGGAATGTGACCATGGTTGAGGAGCATAATGAATACAGTGAATTTAGGGCCCCATGTCTTCTGTCGTCTCCATTTTGTTGAATGAATGCCTTGTTTCACAAGAGCTGGTCATAATGTTTAGAGATAGTTGAAAAGTATTTTCCATGATATCATCTGAGCTTGTGGGAATTTTTTTTTTTTTAATCTCTCCTATATAAAACATACCTTCTGTTTTGGCCAGTTTTTTCCCCTAGCTTGCATGCAACTGGATGGTAGAATGTCTGTTTTCTTTTCTCAGGCAAAATTAGATGTTTAGTACTTTCCCAAGTCATCATTAGGGTTGAATGAGCCTCAGAGACTGAAAGAATATGTCCTAACAGCTATAAACGGGAGCACGCTAAGATGTAGCCCCCCCCCCAAAAAAAAAACACATAGATGATGATCTTTAATTACACATTCTGTATCCTGAATTCAGTGACTTTTTAACAGACCTGATTTTCTGGCCTGTCCTCAGGAAAAGCTCAAAACCTAGAGGGCTTTTAGTGTAGGTGGAGGCTGAGGGACCCAAGAGTCCTCCAAGTGCCAAAGACTCCAGCGCCAAGACAGGCGCTGACACATCCTTTTGGCTGGGCGGGCAGGTTACATGTCGGAGACACAGAGAGAAAATGGTAAAGTCAGGTCTCAGGGGAGCCTGCTGAGAAAGCCCTGGCCCTGGGGTCATCAGCATGTTTGCCGAAATCTCTTTTTCTAGGAAAGTTAGCTGGCTTTGTTTCTCCCTTACAGAGAGAGGAAAAGCCCCAAGACATGGGAGATTCGCGGGGCTCTTTCTTCAAGGATAAATGTGTCTGCTTGCAGCAATAAACTCCTAGGCTGTGGAGTTTCACGAAGGGTGGAGACAGTGGGAAGCAGATTGCGTCTTGCTGTGGGGACCATCTTCCCAGGATGTGGGAAGGGGCAGGTGGTTTGAAGAATGGGTGAGTTACCCATGTGCTTCCCCATCCTTCAGGTTCACCAGTACTACAGCTGTCTCCCAGAAGAGAAAGTCCCCTATGTCAACAGTCCTGGAGAGAAACTTCGAATCAAGCAACTATTACACCAGCTGCCACCGCATGACAATGAGGTAAGGGGGCTAGAGGGGCCTTCAGAAGCCTTAGAACTAAAAAAAAAAAGAAGAAGAAGAAGAAGCCTTAGAACTTTTAGCAAATTGTTAACTTTTTCGTCATCAGAATGCTGCAGTCAGTGAGATTCCCAAGGAAAAACTCGGGCAATTTATTTTAGGTTTTGGTTTCCTTAGTTAGAGGTAAAAGAAACTGTCAGACGCCTTCTGGAAAGGGTTACTGAAAAGCAGAATCTTATGGGGTTGATTTGCCTCTGTGCCTGGCACTATACTAACTACTGGGGGCAGAGAGCACTAAACTTTACAAGTTCACGTCCAGGTTTTCTTAGTTGAAGAGTATGCAATGCCAGTTGCCTGAGCATGTTAGATGAAAGAGATGCCCTGGGCAGTTTAAGCCCAGCACAAACTTTGTGACTCTCTTAGAGTTTTCAGCATCTTTTCTTAGTGAATGAGTGTAGGTTTTCCACGTTACACTGCTGTAGAAGTTACATGTCCAGATTTGCAGCTGTGAACATCTGTGTTTTTGTTATTTCCAATCCAGCTTGCCAAGGTTATCCTTTTTACTCCTGAAAATACGACTTGCAGATTGTTTTGTTTTTTTTTCTGAACCCAGACAAGGGCACTCTAAGCAGGCATTTATCATCTTTGAAGTCAAATTGATCCTAAAAGGAAATTTGCGTTTTTAAAAGGTCATCATGCTTGGGAGGTTTAGGTTTGCAAACTAGAAATTAATGTTCATGTATCTGGTTTTTAAAAGTAGTGATCCTATAGAATCCAGTTGTCTACTTAACTCTAATTGTGTTTTAAAGAAAACCATAATTTCAAGGTAAAAGGAGAAATTTAAAACTCCTCTAGAGAGCTGGACCCGGCTTTTTACCAGCTGCCCCCACCCACGAGCTCAGTCCCTGAGGAAATAAGTGTGTGGTTTTTTAGTCTTTATCTTCCCACATTTGAATAAAAAGAATAAACCAGGAGCCTCAACAATTAATTTAAATAAGCAGAGCAAAAGCTTAAAAACTGAAGCAACTCCCTAGAAAGGGAGTCATAATTCCCCTTCCTGTTGTTTATTTCAGACTTCATAAAACAGATTTAAATAATGCTTTCTCCTTTAAAGAGGAAAGCAAGCATTGTAACCTGATGCCCAGGTAACTAATTTGAAAGTGAAAATGCCGGTTTTTACAAGCAGGAGGGGTGTGCCTATGTTTCAAAGCATGTCCATAAATTGTCAGTGGTGTCATCATATTCTTTGGGTTATTCAGATCATGGCAGTACATTCTCCACATGAAGACTCTTATTTTCAAATTTTCTTTTTTTTTACTTGATAGAGGAAAGTGGCCTCCTCTTACCTACTCCTGTCTGTTTTTTCATTGTTATTTCTGTTTCTGGTTGATTGTGATTTCATGAAAATAGACCCTTCGAAGTTTTTCTTCCTACTGATGAAAATTGCTTACATGTGACCCAATGGACAGATTTGTCCATTCGACATGGCCTTTTAAAGGACAAAGGGTGATTCTAAAGTAAATATTTGATCATGCCCTTTTTCATACAGGTTAGACAGTTTTGATGTATACAGCTGCAGTGGTTTTCAAACTAGTCCTAATTCAAAGGTTGCCCTTTGACCATCTATAGGACAAAGCATCCAGGCAATTCAGTTAACTTTCTTGATGTCCAGATTATTCTGAAGTAAGATAGAGGGTGGGGTTAGATCCATGTGTCCCAAAATGTCTAGATCCATGACTTTGGGTGGGACAAGGACATGGCAGTAAATAATACTGAACCACATAATGAGACTCTCTCCCTTTTTTAACTGTATTTCATTCCTTGTGGCTGAGTGGTCACGGGGGAAATTTTAGTTTGGGTGGGCAGGTGTCTCACACCTCTCCAACTCCTACTAATCTCCATTTTTAAGTAACAGCATTGAGAATGTCCGTTTTAGAATCTCCTACAAGCAAAAGTAACCAGCTAGAAGCCAACAGTATGGTTTTGTTTTCACTCTTGTATTTAGTTTTATGACTGCCCTATTTTTTCACAATATTGCTTTTCTATTTATAGTCATAATATACTTTCTTTTCAAGTAAATGTATTCAAGTAAAAAAAATGAGTTACTTTTTAAAACATTATTAAGTAAATAGTAGTTCAAGATTACAGCAAAATTCCCAAGGTGTGCATAAATAAAAGAGAATGGGAAATAGCAGATTTGAATATCTTTAATGTCCCTACCTTAATTTTTGTGAGTTTCTGTGTTGAACGAGAAGGAAAATCTCTTATGCAAGTTGTTAACGAAAGCCCAATGAGCAGCCCTCTCCCTCCTACACACAGAGAAACATGCAAGTACTTTCTGAGAGAACAGAGAGCTCTGAATAAAATTCTCAGGCTCACACCTTGGTTCTCATCTCATTTCGGGATACAGACGCCATGAGCGTGTTGACCGCAATTCTGGCTCGTTGGCCTGGCGCCGTCCTTTGGTGTCAGGGATCATTTCCTTGGGCCCATGGAAGTGAGAGGGAAAGTGAAAGTGAAGTTGCTCAGTCCTGTCAGACTCTTTGCGACCCCATGGGCTGTAGCCTACGAGGCTCCTCCATCCATGGGATTTTCCAGGCAGGAGTACTGGAGTGGGTTGCCATTTCCTTCTCCAGGGGATCTTCCCAACCCAGGGATCAAACCCAGGTCTCCTACATTGCAAGTAGATGCTTTACCATCTGAGAGTGAGAGTATGATGATCAATTTGAAGATCCACATCACTTTGTAGAAGAAAGTCCCAGATGTTGACTAGCAGCAAAGCTCTCCCAGTGACATGGCTCTCAGTGTGGTGAGCAGAGAGGGACAGTGAGCATGAGAAACAGGTGCCAACCACTGACCTGTCCGAGACTTGTGTTCCTGAGTTTTGAGCCTCTAGTAAGCTCTTTTGATGGTCAGCAATCTCGGGTAGACACTCACCTAAATAGCCCCAAGCCTGATGGTATTCAAGTGCCCGCCAGGACAGTGAAACCTAGTGCATGTGTGTTTAATAAGGAAAAAGTCTGAGGCCAGGGCTTCAGGAATCCTCAGGAGCAAAAGATGACCACCACCACCACCCCCAACCTTCCTGTGTGTCTGTCCAGGTTCGCTACTGCAACTCCCTGGATGAGGAAGAGAAAAGGGAGCTGAAGCTCTTCAGCAACCAAAGGAAACGTGAAAACCTGGGCCGCGGCAATGTGAGGCCCTTCCCAGTTACCATGACGGGAGCCATCTGTGAACAGGTGAGCGCATGGGCTGGGGCGTGCCCGGGGGGCCACTCAGGCATCCCTTCCCTGATTCATTCATTCAGCAGTTATTTTCTTGAGAGCCTACTTGGTAGGCCTGGGAGATACAGCTGTGAGCAAATGGTTGGAAAGCTTGGTCTTGCCCTTGGAAGAAGTTCTGTCCTAGGAGAGAAGTCAGACAATAATGTCAATAAATAAGAGAAGAAAATGCAGTGGGGAAAAGAGTTAATTCTGGGAGTGTGAGGTGGCTGCAGTTTTCAGTGAAGTGGCTGGGAAGGCTCCACAGAGACAGTCAGGAACTGAGGGAGTGAGTCATGTGATGGCAGGGAAACGGGGCTGTGAGGGAATAGCACGTTCACAGACGCTGTGGCAGGAGCGTTTCTCTTATGGTCCAGGAGTGGGGGGTTGGCCCGTGTGGCAGGGCAGGAGGGACAAAAGGAGGAGACTGCACCAGTCAAGTCCAGTTTCATGGAGGGCTGTGTCAGCCTCTTGAAGGAGGGGTCCACTGGAGGAATTTGAGCAGAGAAAGGACATGATGGAATTATATTTTAAAAGGAGAGCCTTAGAAAGTGGACTTTTCCTGGACCGTGGCCACCCTCTTTCCCAGGATCATCCCAGGACCAGTGCACTTTAAGAGGTGATAGATGGTCATCTCCTTGGGTCTGAAGATTCTTTAGCAAAGTGCATGGACCTCCGCATTCTTTCTAGGGCCTCCCACATTCTTTTCTAGGACCTCACTGAGTTGAGAGTTTGGATTTGTTTTTTCTTCTAGTCTCCTGTGGAGTGCTCCGGGCATGGTGGAGAAGGATTTTTAAGAGAAGAGGGTGGGAATCAGGCCTGCCTGGGTTCATTCTCCCCGACCTCTTGACCTCCAAAAGCCTTCTGGGGTTGATGGTCATATATTGAGCACTTTTCTTAGCCCTGCTGCTCAAAGAGTGGCCCCCTCTAGCTCCTTAAGCACTTTAGGGACCCATTCAGGCGTAGATTGCAAGAGGATACATGACCTGAACTGGTGAAGAAAAGGAAACATACTACCTGAGCAGAGGGGATGCCATTTATTTGGGGGCCCTTTTTGGGAGGGATTTCAGAGATAGAAGTTTGGAAGGCTCAGTGGATGAAATGGAGATGCTACTTAACAGGGGAGCAAAAGCACCAGAATTGACAATGGGGTCTTCATCCTTGACACCCACCCCTGAGATGCAGGTGGTCAGAGGTTAAGATGTGAGGTTGTGCTCCATTCAGAGCCTCTGCCACTCTGGGGTAGTTCTCCTTGACCAGCCCAGGAGGGCTCCCCTGAGGCAAAAGGGAAGTTGGGCATTTCATAGTCATATGTCAAGAGTGATATAGACTAGTGATGACAGCATGGAGACAGAAAGATGTAAGTTTGACACATGATTCTGCCAGGTGACCTTGACCCTATTACTTTTCCTAACAGCTTTGTTGTCTCCAAAATGGAGGTATCGAATACCTAGGTCATAGAATCATGGTGAGGGTGAAATGGGATTCTGTATTGTTACAGTAATTAAACAAGGAGGCCATTAGACTGGGGTGGCTCTATTGCCTTGGTAGACTGTATTAGCAGACCAAAACATGAACCAGTCAGGGTACCGAAATCTGAGAAAATGACACTGAAGAATAACCAATTACAAGCAGCCAGCCAGGCTTTCCCAAATAAAGGGACCACTTAATCTCTGTAGTCACTGAAATACTTTCCTTGCCTTTACTTCCATGACTTCTCTATAAAACTCTCCCCTTGGGTTTCTGTCCTTGGAGTACTCCCAGCCACCTTCGGTTTGATGATTGGTACCCAATTCAAATCAGTGTTGGAGCAAATAAACTGGAAAGCTTTAATGTGCCCCCTGGTTTATCTTCTAACAATACACATACCTCACCTCTGCTAATGTTACCACACAAGGCCGGGGTATCACTTTCTGTGATGTAATGTCTTTCTTATGTCTGGTCACTTGCACGAATGAGCTCCCAGAGACTACTCCATGAGACCTGGACTTCATTTTCTATGAAGCATCTCAGCGCTTTTGATGGCAGTGTGTGGGAAAGGTCTAGGGGTGGCCATTCTGCTCTTCAGATGTCGCCCCCAGAGTCAGCTTCTCAGGTGGGGCTGGACTCTCAGGCCAGTGCCTTGATCAGCAGAGAGCCTCCCCCAGACCTGTTGCCTCACACTTTATTGTTCCCTCCAAAGACCTTCAGACTCTATTCTTTTTATCTTGAGCCCAACTGTAAAGCATGGGTTATCATGGATTTTGCCTTGCTCCTTTCTGGGCAGGGGAAGGAACTTTGGAAATGAGTGAGAAGATAGGAAAGGGAGAGAAAAGAAATCCTTGCCATAGTCTGGCCTTAGGACCAGAACCTTTTCATTTGGGACTGTGTATAAACGTGTCAGAGGAAGCAGGCCAGAAGCATGCCTGAGAGGCTTCTAGAGAAACCTGAATGGTAAAAGGTGGGCATGTTTTTATGAACCCACTCCCCTGCCACCCTAAGTGTAGTCCCCACCAGCTCCCCGGGTCCTGCAGGCTTCCTTCTCGCTCCCCCACGCCACACAGCCTCTTGCTGCAGGCGTTCAACGAGGCCGGGCCTCCGGCAGGGAGTTTGCAATGTCTCAGACATAATGAGACCTCCGCTGTTTGCTTCCTGTCAGCACAGCTCTTCTGCGTCACCGCGCTGACAGACCTTGCCTTTCTCTCCCACGTCTGTGATTCTTTATTTTCTCAGTGACAATGATCTTCGTCTTACTTGTAGGCCTAGGAAGGGATGGGGGGGTGGGGGGGCGCAAGAAACCCCCCCTGCCACGTGTGAAGCAGGTAGAACAGTGACTCGTCTGAAAGTAAGTGCTCAGTAACGAGCTAACGGCGCTGGTGGTCGTGCACCTTTCCCGCCTGGCGCTGAGAGCTGGGGGCTGCTGTTCCTCGTACTGACCTGTCTCTGTTCACCTCACAGTGTGGAGGCCAGATCAACGGCGGGGACATCGCTGTGTTTGCATCGCGCGCTGGCCACGGTGTCAGCTGGCACCCACCCTGCTTTATCTGCACTGTCTGCAACGAGCTCCTGGTGGATTTGATCTACTTTTACCAGGATGGGAAGATCTACTGTGGCAGGCATCACGCAGAGTGCCTGAAGCCGCGCTGCGCAGCCTGCGACGAGGTCAGAGCTGGCTCCGCTCCCTGGGGCCCGCAGCCCCGCTGTCACCCTGGGTTTCACCATAGCACGTTGCCGTGTGGTTCCTGCATGGAGGAAAAGCATAGGCCGCTCCAGCCTCTCCTGTTAACTCTTTTGAGAGCGGGTCTAGCCCCATCCCTGGTTGCTATAATGTCCAGGACTGTGACCTGCTTTACTGAATTTGATAGTTTCATAGGCTGCTCTAGGGCACTAGGTCATTTCAGAACTCTTGAAAAGAGGTGAGGGGAAGGTATTGTTGTGGAGCTTTCGATTTCAGCCCAAATCTAAGGGAGCAATCATCATGTGTAATAATGTGTCATTTCTGAATATCTTAAAATTTTGGGTGTCCTGAGATTCGATGGAGCAGATTTAGGTGAGAAGAGAAGAGAAGAGTAGCGTGATGTGATTGTTCCATAATCTACGAAAGTCCTGGTGAGGATTCTGGGGCAGATGGCTGCTCCATTAGGATTCTTCTGCCCCATACACTCACCCGGGTCAGAGAGCAGGCTGGGCCCAAGGGGTTCATACCTCGTCTTTCCTCCCAGTGGAAGTACACCCAGGTGTGGTCTGGGAGCTGAAAGGTTGAAAATCTGGGTTAGTATAAAAGTTGGGAGCAGAAAGGAAAATGTTCTAAGCTTTACCGCTTTTACAGGAATAATTTGGGAAAAGGTCTTGGGCAGGTGGTTCTTCCTATGCAAAATATACTTTTGGTTCTTTATTGACCCTGTAAGGCTATGTGGGACCCTGTAAACAACACTCTACTTTGTCACCCAGAGGCCACCTGTACGAGGCATTTCTTCCTTACAAACTGCCCATCAGAGACTCACTCTTCTAGGAGGAAATCTATCAGTCTTAACTAATATGGATTCTCATGCTACTGCTGATGTTCATAAGAGATGCTCTGAGCAGGTAGTTGGTCCAAGTTTGTGATTCTAGGCAGCACCTTTCCCTACCTACCTCAGTTCCCCCATCTGGAAGTGAGTGCTCGTAATACTTTATCTAATGGGAAATGAAGTAGGATGATTAAAGCACTTTGAAATTTGTGCTTATTGAAGTCTAATTCATACAGCATAGGATTTACCCTTTGAAGGTGTGCAATTCAGTGGTTTTTAGTATATTCACAAAGTTGGACAACCATTGCTACTGCCTAATTCCAGATCATTTTTATCATCTAAAAAGAAACCCCAGATGCATCAGCAGTCACTCCCCTTTCTCCCCTCCCCCCCCCCAGCTCTGGCAACCATTCATCTAGTCTCTCCATGAATTTGCATATTCTGGATGTTTTGTGTAAGTGGATAAATGCAACATATGACCTTCCATGTATGGCTTCATTCACTTAGCATGATGTTTTTGTGGTTAACCCGAGTTACAGCATGTATCAGTACTTTCCTTTTTATGACTGAATAATAGCAACTGTATATGTCACATTTTGTTTAGCCATTTATTAATTGATGGGCATTTAAGTTGTTTCCACTTCTTGACTGTTTTAAGCAAAGTTGCTGTGGACATTCATATACAGGTTTTTTTGCGGGCATATATTTTCTGTCCTCTTGAATTTATATCCAGGAGTGGAATTGCTGGGCCATATGGTAGTTCTATGTTTAACTTTTTGAGGGGATCTAAACTGTCTTCCAGAGCAGCTACACCATTTTACATTCGCAGCTATCAACGAATGAAAATTCCAATTTCTCACATTCTCCTCAGTAGTTATTACTGTCTGTCTTTTAAATTATAGTCACCTTGTGCTTTGCTGTTCGTAATAGTTCGGTCGTGTCCGACTCTTTGGGACTTCATGGATTTTAGCCCACCAGGCTCCTCCGTCCATGGGATTCTCCAGGCAAGAATACTGGAGTGGGTTGCCATGCCCTCCTCCAGGGGATCTTCCCAACCCAGGGATCGAACCCAGTTTCTCACATTGCAGCAGATTCTTTACTCTCTGAGCCACCAGGGAAGCCCTGTAGTCACCTTAGTGGGATGAAATAACATCACATGGTGGTTTTGATTGGATTTTTCTTAATGGCTTATAATGTTTATCTTTTTTTCTGCGTGTTTGTTGGCTATTTGCATATCTTTTGGGGAGTAATGTCTCGTCAAATCTTTTGCATATTTTTTCACTTGGGTGATTCTTTTTTTTTTTTATTGTGTCCTTGTGAAGCTTGTTTATATATTTTGGAGTCTAGTCACTTAGATATGTGATTTTTAAGTATTTTCTCCCATCCTGTAGTTATATTTTCACTTTCTTAATGGTGTCCTTTGAAGCATGAAAGTTTTTATTTCAATGAAACACAGCTTCTGTTTTTTCGTTTGTTGCTATGCTTTTAGCGTCATAGCTAAGAAACCATTGCCTAATTGAAAACTGAGTTTTTGAAAATTTACATCTTTACTTTTCTTCTAGACATTTTATAATTTTTTTGCTTTTACATTTAGGTCTTTGATCCCTTTTGAGTTAATTTTTATATGTGGTGTGAGGTAGGGGTTCAGTTTATTCTTTTGCATGCAGTTATTCAGGTGTACCAGGCAGGTTTATTGAAAAGACTGTTCTTTCCTCCATTGAATGTCCTTGTCACCCTTGTCAGTCATCATTTGGCCATAAACGTCTGAGATTATTTCTGCCTTGATTACTGAAGTTTGTAGTAAGTTCTTAAATCTGTGCTTTGAAATTGAAAACAAGTCTATCTCAGGGGTCAAAACACAAGTACCTCTGAGGGCTAGGCGGTTACCGTAAATAAAGGTGACTCATTTTAAGGTAACAGCAAGTGGTGAAAAATATGACAAACTGGAGAACTCATCACTCATCTGAAAGCAACAACCCCTTTTATTGTCGTCATGCAGGAATGTATAGCACACATTGCCAAATACGGTGTTTTCGAAAGAGAAACCAGGATCCCAGGTGTTTATATGGCATTTCTCATTTTAAAAAATACCATATATAACCCAAATTGAACAGATAATGGCCAAAATGTCCATGAGCGGTCAGCTGTTAGTCCTGCTTGATATTCTTTTCAGTAGACTATTCTTTGAATACACTGTGGTTAAATTAATCACTGGCCAGGTCAGAAACTGTTTAAATGTGCTTTAGGAAGATCCACATGTGGAAACTGATACAGGTATAGAGTAAATATATGCATATCTGCTTCTGTCTAATCATCTGTGGGCGGACCAGTTTTCCTACCCTCCTAGTTCGGGGCCCTCACAGCCTTCCTCCTTTTCGGTGTGTTCTCACGGCTCTTTCCTCTCCACCTGCAGATCATCTTTGCAGACGAGTGCACAGAAGCCGAGGGGCGCCACTGGCACATGAAGCACTTCTGCTGCTTCGAGTGCGAAACGGTGCTGGGCGGCCAGCGCTACATCATGAAGGAGGGGAGGCCCTACTGTTGCCGCTGCTTCGAGTCCTTGTATGCGGAGTACTGCGACACCTGCGCCCAGCACATAGGTGAGGCCGCGCTCGGTGCTCGTCTCGGTCCTGCTCTGGCTGATCGCCTTTGTGTCTGGTATAGCTAGGATCCCTTTGGTTGCAAGCAATGGCAATCCAACTGATAACTCCCTTAAGTGAAAAAGGAAATGTCTTGGTTCATAGTACTGGAGAAGCCAAGGAGGAGATTGGTTTCAGGTAAGGATGGATCAAGGGGTTGAAGAGAATCTGGTGTTTTGTTTTGTTTTTTCCCTCTGTGTCTCAGCTTGCCTTCTGTTGGCATCATTTGGAAACAAGGCGCCTTCACAAGGTGTCACAGTGACCCCCACACTAATACATACCAGCTTTAGCTCTGTTCTCTAAAGAGGATGGAATCGTGACTTTTCCAGTATCCAAGTCAGGTCCTCCAAATAAAAATGCTATAGCCCGCCATTAGGTCATCTGTTCCAACCCTGGAAAGAAATGAATACGGGGTTCCTGTTGTTTTGCCTGAGTTATAGACCCACCCCCAGGCGGGGCTATGAGAAGGACAGTCTTACTACCAAGCAGAGGAGGAGAGGTCTCAGAGGAGGGGAAAATATAAACAGATGTCTTCCACGGCCTCCTCGGAAAACCTCAGGGATCAGCAGAAGGAGGAAACAGAACGGTCCTCTTGGTGGGAAAAGCTAGTCAAAGAAACCAAGTGGCAACTGGCATGCATGTCCTGAAAGAAATCAGCAAAAGCCAGCCCAGCCAAAAAACAAAGCGAGAGAACCTCAAATAGCTCCGAAGCTATAAACGCCTCAAATAAGTGGCAGATTTGAGATGGTGAAAATCATTTTCCCTTTTCAAGTAACGGATTCGTTCAGCCCTTCAGCACTATTCCTGATCATGCAGCATCTGGAGCGTCTTCACTCAGTTCG
This sequence comes from Muntiacus reevesi, assembly GCF_963930625.1. NCBI lineage: Eukaryota > Metazoa > Chordata > Mammalia > Artiodactyla > Cervidae > Muntiacus > Muntiacus reevesi. Next base: position 95,735,554 of record NC_089252.1, read on the forward strand.
CCTATTCTGGCACCTTGAGAATGAGCTGCCCTTTAAAAAGAGAAGAGAAGTTGGCCGTGGATGAATGTCTCTGAGACCAGCAGCCTGATCTTCCTATGGCTTGTATAGTTCCAAGAAATCTGCCTGGAGGCTGCCAGCTCCTTACCTATAGTGGGGAGGCGTGGAGATCATCAGTCTGGGAGCCAGTTTTACCTCACTTAAAAGATTTTACTGGGAACAGAAAGAGGTGGCTTTGTCCCCCTGATTTATCAGAAGTGATGCAGTCAGATGAAAAGTTAGTTCATAATTTTAAGGGCTTGGGTGCTAATAAAAATCACCGGTTTGAGGCACCTACTGTATCCTCAAGGGTCATTTGTCATTGGAGGATCCATCCCGTGGGCTCAGAGCCACCTCCATGGAGCCCTTCTGAGCTGACGTCCCTGCCAGGCTCAAGGATGAGCAGTGCTATGCTGACCTGAGTCCAGCAGCGTTCCCATCTGGGAGCTGGGCTGTCACGAAAAACTGCCTTTCCCCAACCCTTGAAATCTTCACCTCTCACAGCCAGATGCCTCAACTGGGTATCCACCAGCTTCTGTTTCTCACAAGTCAAAGCGGTTAAGCAGACACACTTCCTTTATTCTGAGAGCTACGAAAGGAAAAGAGCCTGATTCTGGGAACGACAAAAGGCAGGAAGAGAAAGGGGCATTAGAGGGTGAGATGGTTGGATGGCATCGTCGACTCAATGGACATGAGTTTGAGCAAACTCCAAGAGATGGTGAAGGACAGGCAAGCCTGGTGTGCTGCAGTCCAGGAGATTGCACAGAGTCAGACATGACTGAGCGACTGAACAACAAGGAAAGGAGGGTCTTGATCTGGACAAGGGGTTGGGGTGGGACTCGGTCAGGAGAGGTAGTGTGAGGTGCTGACCCAGCACGCTCACCGTGGCTCTGGGTCTCCAGGGAGATGCCTGCTTGGTTGAGAGGGGCAGAACATACAGACACCTTCCGTTCAGCAGCCACCCCCCTGCTGTCCATATTTCTGTTTCTTCTGTCCTTTTTCATTGAGACTGAAAAGCCTCTCCAGAAACTGCCACTTAAATTTTTGCCCAGCAGCTTGGAAGAGAGAAAATACGTCTGTCACCATGGCATGCACACCTCTGTCTTCCCTCTGTTTTCTTCAGTTTCTGTCCTCTTTAGCTTTGATTGCCATTCCCTTCTCCTTCCCTCCAAAATCCATAAAAAGACATCCATGCTTTATCAGAAAGGGGAACCACTGTGGCCTGCAGTATTATCACTGCTGTAGTTAAAATGTTGTCCCTGATTTATTTTTTTCCCTTAAATCCACTTTTCTGTAAAACATACTTTTCCTGCAGCAGAGACAGGGTGCTCTCTGTGTATCATACGTACCACAGTGTCTGGGTGCTCTGCTCTGACCATATTATCCAAATATTCCCTATTTATACAGCCGCGCAGCGCGGACCCTGCATCAGGCAGCTGTTGCCACGGCAACGGTACTTTTGCCTGCACACAGCAGAGTAAACAGTCCAATAAACAGACTGAGGCTGTAGCAGCAGTAGACATATACACCCTCAGAGAAGTACTTAAAGGGCTTAGAGAGGGAATAAAAAAGGAACGCTTAGATGTGGAACGGCCGAGCCCTTTTCCAGATGTTTAGAGTTCAGGAGCAGTTCAGAGCACCATCTGACATCGTTGATGTTTATCAGGGACCACGTTCCTGTGCCGGCTGGGTTGCTTTGGAACACGCCTCATCCTCCACTCCCCCCCCAGCGGCTCAGCCTTGTGCGGGGCCCCCACCCCCAGAACTGGGCCCGCACTGCTGCGTCTGAGTGTGTTCCCTTGCAGGAGCACAGAGAGGCAGCTGGTGATGCACAGGCCGTAGGAACCGGACTTCCCACACCTCTGGCAGGCAGCGGTGAGGCTGTAGCTGCTGGGACGGCCACAGTGAGTTGGAGCTCACAGCGAGGACCCCAGGCAGCCGGGTGTCAGCTCCAGTTCTCGGGACGAGGAGGACGGGGTGGGGGACATGAGGACCTAGCCAGCCTCAGCTCTTTCTTGGACAGCATCCAGGTAGCAGGCCTCAGGGCAGAGAGAGACAGGTGTTGAGACCTCTTGAACACACAAGAAGACCAAGAGTTAGCAGAGTCTAAGCACTGACTGCATCTTAACTCAGTTCTCACAGCAGCCCCAGGAAGTAAGTACTGTGATCATCCCTGTTTTAGTGTTTAGTGGAGGAGACGCAGGCCCAGAGACGTGAAGCCACTTGCCTAGGGTCACACAGTCCTTTAGCGGCTGTGCTAAGCTGATGGGTTTCAGGGTCTTTATAACCTGCTGGCATGGTGTGGAGCTGTGGTTTGAGCCTGTGTTTGTCTGAGTCCTGAGGCCCCACTCTTAAGTACTAGAGGGTTCTGCCTGCCTCTACTCCCTCCAACAACCTGGTGAGGGAAGCGTTTTTGTGGGGATTTTGCTTTGTTTTAAATTTTTATTGGAGTATATAGTTGCTTTACAATGCTGTGTTAGTTTCTACTAAACAGAAAGTGAATCAGCTGTACATCTATATATATGTGTGTGTGTGAATATATATATATATCTCCTCTTTGTGAGGATTTCCTTCCCATTTAGGTCACCACAGAGCATTGAGTAGAGTTCCCTGTGCTACACAGTAGGGTCTTATTACCTGTCTTATACATAGTATCAGTAGTGTATATATGTCGATCCCAATCTCCCAGTTTATCCCACCCCCTTTCCCACTTGGTGTCCATGCATTTGCTCTCTGCATCTGTGTCTCAGTTTCTGCTTTGCAAATAAGATTGTCCATATCAGTTTTTTTCAGATTCTACATATATATGTTTATGTATGATATGTTTTTCTTTCTGTGACTTACTTCACTCTGAATGACAGCCTCTGGGTCCATCCATGTCTCTAGAAATGACCCAGTTTTGCTCCTTTCTGTTGCTGAGTAACATTCCATTGTGTGTGTGGTGCCCCAGCTCTGGGCCTGCTGTCTCTCGCCCCATCCCTGCCAGTTCTCACTCCTCCTGGGGAAGTGGCGCTGTGACAGGAGGTTGTTTGAGTGTCTCACTCACCTTGGGGTGCCCTTGTGGCTTCTCCTGCCCCTCTAAATATCCCCTTCCAGTCCCTGTAGCCTGACACCTAAATAAGCAGAGACCCGCTTAGTTTGGGGAGGAGCTCCTAGGAGAAGAACAGACCTTACTCTCCTCTCTCTCTGGACCAGGGACATAAAGATAGTGAGGCGGACACAGAGAGGGCCCGGCGGGGCTGCTGTACTGTTGGCCTTTTGTTCTTGCCTTTCTCCTTCTCCCTGTTTCTTATTCATACCCTCTCGAGACAAGTCTCTAAAGGTTATTCCTGGAAAGTTCAGACTCAGGACCATCAGCCACCACAGGTGACAGTTCCCATCCATACTGGCTCTCAGGGAAGACATTTATCACTCGCTGTGAGGAGTCTTGCCAAGGTCCCTTCCAATCCCACAATCCCTGCTGGGTCTGCACCCCTATGGGGGTGAGAGAAGGGGCCCCCACCACTTCCAGCTCCCATTCTGCCTGTTTAGTAACTGCTGTCAAAAGGCCTCCCTGTGGTTACCTTAGCAACAGACTCAGGTGCCTCTCTCACAGGTCACATGCACAACCTTAAACTAGTTCTTGGGCTGGGAGGAGATGTGGCGTTTTTACTGAACAGTGCCAGTCCAGCTGTGGCTTTAGCCCTGCCCAAAACTCATGGCCCAAGGGTGGCAGGAAGATGGTGTCCCACCACGGGGTTAAGTCCTGTAAGCGGAAGACGACTGAACAGCCGGGGCTATGGGAGATTCCCGGAAGCAGGTGTAACAAGATTACATAAACCGGGCACAACTTTGGCACAAGGAGGAAGTTACACGGGGGATATGCATGCCCCTGGTAAGGAGATGTCTTTGACAAACCACGTCCAAGTTTTTCCTTAACATGAGCTGAAATCCACTTTTTTCCTTTCCACTGAGCTGCTAAACTGATGACCCCTTAGAGTGTCATATGTTAGTGAAGGGATTCAGTTCACTTGTCCATTTCACATGTGAAGAGGCCCTGGGGCATGAGCCCCAGGCCATGTTCATGGAGACACCCCAGAAACTTCATCATCCAACTTCACTTTTAGTAATTAATAGATGCACATATGTAGTGGCTCATTGTCAAGCAGTATTCGAGCTGTGAAGAAAATACAGCAGGTGAGGATGGACAACGGTCAAGGTTAGCTGTGAGGGTGGACAGGACCATGACGTAGACTGAAAGAGGCGATTATCAAGGTCCTGGTTAGGAGCCAGACGTGCTGGGTATAGATCTCGTCTGTGATTGCTAGCTCTTCTACACTGAGCAAGTTATTTTATCTCCTGTGCCTCTGTGTTCTCATCTGAAAAGTGGACTTACTATTAGAGATCTGCCTCCTGCAGTTGAGAGGTTAAGTGAGTTCACATATATGCAAAGTGTTTAAAGCAGTGATTCTCACACCTTAGTATCATTATTGCTGTTTATCTGGAGGAACGTGCCCTGGGCAGAAGAACTGATGGACAGGCCACTTTGATCTGGTTTCTCTGCCTTCAGGGCATGTGAGTTAAAGAGGACCTGACTGGTAGAACACGGTGATTGTCATAATAAGACACGAATACTGTTTACACGGGAGCCTGATAGTTGACCTATTGACATTTTATTCTGCCGCATCTAGAACCCTGAGTCGAACCAGGGTGCTGTACGTTTCACATCGTGTTGCAGTGCTCTGAGCAGCTCGTCACCTCTTCGTGTCCCTTTTTCCCCAGGAATTGACCAAGGTCAGATGACCTACGACGGCCAGCACTGGCACGCCACCGAGGCTTGTTTCTGCTGCGCCCACTGCAAGAAGTCGCTGCTGGGGCGGCCCTTCCTCCCCAGACAGGGCCAGATCTTCTGCTCACGCGCCTGCAGCGCCGGCGAAGACCCCAATGGCTCAGACTCCTCCGACTCCGCCTTCCAGAACGCCCGGGCCAAGGAGTCCCGGCGCAGCGCCAAGATCGGCAAGAACAAGGGCAAGACGGAGGAGCCGCTGCTCAACCAGCACAGCCAGCTGCAGGTGAGCTCCAACCGGCTGTCGGCCGACGTGGACCCCCTGTCGCTGCAGATGGACCTGCTCAGCCTGTCCAGCCAGACGCCCAGCCTCAACCGGGACCCCATCTGGAGGAGCCGCGACGAGCCATACCACTACGGGAACAAGCTGGAGCAGAGCCAGCCACAGAGCCCCCTGCAGCTCCTCAGCCAGTGCAACATCAGAACTTCCTACAGCCCCGGCGGGCAGGGCGCTGGAGCCCAGCCCGACGTGTGGGCCAAGCACTTCGGCAACCCGAAAAGGAGCTCGTCGCTGGCCATGAAGGGCCACGGTGGCAGCTTCATCAAGGAGTGCCGGGAGGACTACTACCCGGGCAGGCTGCGGTCCCAGGAGAGCTACAGCGACATGTCCAGCCAGAGCTTCAGCGAAACCCGGGGCAGCATCCCGGTCCCCAAGTACGAGGAAGAGGAGGAGGAGGAAGGGGGCATGTCCGCTCAGCAGTGTCGGACCCGGCACCCCATCAGCTCGCTGAAGTACACTGAGGACATGACGCCCACCGAGCAGACCCCGCGGGGCTCCATGGAGTCGCTGGCGCTGTCTAACGCAACAGGTAGGTTCTGGTCTCCTGGTACCCTGAGAATGTTCTCGGCGTCCTCTGACTGCTGGTCCTCAGGATTTTTGCATCGTACCCACCACATGTCCTCCTCCACCAGGTTGTTAAGAAAGGTGAATCCCCGGATGGCTCCTTTGATTGGATCCCTTCTAAGCGGAGCCTGAGATGGGGTTAGGGTGCCTGTGATGTGTTGAGAACATGCTGCCAAGGAAGAGGAGTGAGAGAAAGAGAAGGACAGGGGGAGGAACCAAGTGGAAAATGGTGTCTGGGCTGGGGTCGAGCCTCAGCCTGAGCCCACAGGGGGCTCTGGAGGATGAGTGGGACCATACGGTGGGGTGCGTTCCTTCTTGGGACAAAGGGACTGATGCTATGCTCAGTCATGTCAGTCAGTCATTGGCCCTGGGCAGCTGGAGAGCGACTTGGGGATGAGTTTGTGGATGTGGTCACAGGGGGCAGGAGAGCGCCTCTCAGCCAAAGCAACATTGAAGAGCAGGGGTGGGTGGTTGTGAGCTCCAGTATCTCATTAGGGAGCTGGTTTTAGTGTGTGGATAAAGATGAAAGAAATGAGGATAGATAAGGAGCAAGCAGGCAGGCCGAGAAGGACAGAAGTGGTGAGAGACACACAAGACAGACAATCCATTGCCTGCTCTTGCCAACCAGATTGTCCAGCTGTTTTGTGTACCCACGCAGACAATGTCAGCATTCTACAAGATGACTCTATGCAAAGTGTCATCTGAGGAGCGGGTCTGTCCACAGTGCACCCTGAGATAAGTACTGATTTTAACAGTGTTTACGCACTCTGGGAGCAGTTTGACATTATTGCAACATCCAAGTGCATGTTCAGTGGGCTTGTCTCTACTGGTTCAGGTGTGGACCGGTCAGGGTGTGAGAGACCGCTGGGTGAGTTGTCTGTGGCGTGTGCTGGGTGTCAGTCCTGCTCAGGTGGGTCACATACCAGGCCACACTGGGCTGAAATATGAAAACTGGTCCTTCGCTCCAGATAGATTGAGAAATGCTGCTTGAAGGAGCATTGAGTGTCTCTGCCTTTTGTGGATGGGACACCAGGAGGGAGACACATGTCTGTCCCTTCCAGTAGGGATCCCAGAGTCAAATGTGTCTGTCCCAGTGGAAACTGTGGCAGCCTTATGCACGTCAGCCCCCTCTGGAGGGACCGCCGCCGCCGGGTTCCAGCTGGTTGTTGCCACTTGCAGGAATGTTTATTTATTCAACTAAGAATGATGCAGCACTCGCCATGTGCCAAACATTGTTCCAAGCGCTTGATAAATATTCACTCAGTTACATCATCAAAACTCTTTGAAGGAGAGAGACTGTTAACATTCTCAGTTCAGAGTAGAAGAAACTGAAGCCCAGAGAGGTTGAAGCACTTGCCCAAAGTCACCCAGCTTTTTAAAGCAGGGATTGAAACCTCTGCATGTGACCCCAGAGCAGTGCTCTTACCTGCATCAGGCTGCCAACCTCATCTGAGCTCCATGCTGTCAGGTCTTCCAGGTTCCCAAATAAGTTAAAAGTTTGGATTTTTTTTCTTTTTTAATGTAAAGCCTATTGGTTGCTGGACACAAAATGTGTCTCTGAGTTGTAGGATATGTGTATGTTTTGTTATTAACCTCATCATCCTCTCCGATGCTTTCACAGCTGTGTGCTCCTTTGTCTTGGAGGACAGAGAGCAGGTATCTTTACCCCCATGTTTCAGGTGAAAAAAATGAGGCCTTGGTGACTAAGCATGTTGCCTAATGTCATACAAGGGCGCAGTTAGCACAGAGTGATGACTGTCTGGCTTCCAGCCCAGTTTGTGCTGTTCTCAAAAGATTTATATGCTATAATTATTTAAGAAGCCAGGAGATATGTATGTAATTCAGACTCTGAAGTGGAGCTTCTCAAAGCTAGACCACCTGTATCAGAATCATTGGCTGCTTGATTGAAGCATGAATTCCAGGACCTCCCCTCCAGGCCCAATGTATCAGACCCAGTAGAGGCGGGGCCCAGGAACCTGCATTTTGAACAACTCTCTGCTGGTGCTCACATGACCACTGTCTAGAGCAGTTGTTCCTGGGTTTGTCCGTTCTGACTTGATTGTCCTCACAATGTAACTTAGGCGGAAATCAGGAGATCGAGAGGTTGGAGAATGTTGGAAAGACCAATTAAGTACATTTGAAGAATATGTAGTCTCCGACCCTAAGGAAAAGGCAGGTAATTTATCCTCAAGATTTTCTGTAGATTCTTGCTTGGGCAAAGCAGCGAATGCCCCTCTGTTTCTGAGAACTTTTTGGAAAGCAGCCCTGAACCACTTCTGACAGAGCTGAGAAAAATTGCCCAGACCAGCACTGTCTGATACAGTAGCCACAAGCCACATGTGACTATTGAAATTTGAGTAATCAAGATGAAATGAAATGAAAATTTCAGGCCATCAGCTGCACAAGCCACATTTCAAGTGCTCACCAGCCATGAGCTGAATTTTAAATTTCATTTCATTTCAATCAATTTCATTTCCAATCACCGTGTGTAGGTAAGCCAGAGGCTTCCCTCTGGATGGCACAGATGAAGGGAGTGAGCTGTTGGGATGGGCAGAATTTCAACCCCATTGTTAATCTCTCTGGGCTTCCCTGGTGCCTCAGCTGGTAAAGAATCTGCCTGCAATGTGGAAGACCTGAATTCGATCCCTGGGTTGGGAAGATCCCCTGCAGAAGGGAACGGCTACCCACTCTGGTATTCTGGCCTGGAGAATTCCATGGACTGTATAGTCCATGGGATCACAAAGAGTCTGACACAACTGAATGACTTTCATTTTCATTAATATCTTTGGGAATTCTGTCCTGAGTCCTAGTTTTTCAAATTCTAACTTAATTAATGGTTTGGTGTACCGGTTCTGGAGTTACACGCCCTAGGTTCAAATCCAGCCTTAAAGCAGTCACTTAAATTCCATGAGGTTCAATGGCCTCATCTATGGCATTTGATGAGTAATAGGACTTCCTTTGTAGGGTTTCTATAGAAGGAAATGATCATACACTTAAACACACTGATACAGTCTTTGACACACATGACTGTCCCCAATGGTAACCTGAGTTTTTATTTTCCTCTCTCATCCTAAATATAATGGTGCATGGTTTTGGCCTCTCAGGATGTTTGGTTTCTGGTGTCTCCCAGCATCCAGCAACTGTGCAGGTTTCCATTTTTAGGTTTGAAACTGCTTCTGTGGGCTCCTTTTCTCCCTAATCACCCTGAGTAGAGCATGGAAAACAGGCCTAAAGAAATCCACTTTGAGCCCCTGTGTTTCCATGGATCTGTCAGCCGTGGCAGTGTTGGAAGGGAGATTATAGCTAATATTGGCAGCACCGTTCGTAGCATCCTTCACCACAGGACCTCACCCTAAATGCCTTTCACATACACCAAGGACGTGGTGTTAACTAGACTTGGAAAGTCAGTCTTTTTGCTGCTGACCCTTACTGTTGCATGTGAATTTTGCTAGAAAATTAAGTAGTTTTTTGAGAAGGCAGCGTTGTGAACTGTGTGTATCTTAAACCCTAGAATCCCAGGCTATGAGTGAAGGTTGTTTAGTTGCTGAGTTGTGCCTGACCCTTTCATGACCTGTTTCTCTGTCCATGGGATTTTCCAGGCAAGAATACTGGGGTGGGTAGTTATTCCCTTTTCCAGAGGATCTTCCTGATCCAAGGATCAAGCCTGCATCTCCTGATTGTCAAGAGAATTCTTTACCACTCAGCCACCAAGGAATCCCTGGGAGTGAAAGTACAAATCACAAAAGGCTCAGTCAAAAACACCTTGATCCTTCAGCGAAAGCTAGGTTTCAAGATAATGGATTTTTTTTTTCTCTTCCATGGCCAGTAACTTGTTATTAACTATGTCTGCAGTGTTTAATCTGGCATGAAGCATGAGCTTTTATGGGCAGCATTTTTTCCTTAGAGCAAGTCTGAAAAGCCAGGGAGCCCCAGTGACTTGCCAGCCTCAAATCTCAGCTGGACACCTACAGCTTTGGTTTAGAAGTGGGAGTGGACTGTCCCTCATCATCGGCAAATGTAGTCCATCCCTTCTGCTCACTCAGAGTGAATCAAGCGGGCTTGGTCACCATTTGCACCCCCCACTAAATGGAGTCTTGCAGAAGCTCTTTAAAAAAAAAAAAAAATTAGCTGCACTGTGCAGCATGTGGGAGATAGTTCCCTGACCAGGAATCGGACCCTCAAACCCTGGAGTAAAAGCGTGGATTCTTAACCACTGGGCTACCAAGAAGTCCATTGCAGAAGCTCTTTGACCCTGCCATTGTCTAACCATGCCTCTAAAGCAGCTTGGAGCCTGGGTGATTGTAGTATTATAAATAGGAGTAACAAAATCAACAGCAGCTACCATTACCAGCTGTTTGTCATGTACTAGGCACAATTCGAAGTCCTTTCAGGAAGTAATTCACAACACCCCTGTGAGGTAGATAGAGTTATTTCCATTTTATAGATAACTCAGATGAGACCCAGAGAGGCTAAGTAGCCCGAGGCCACACGGCTCGGAAGTAGAGGACTGGGATTCCTAGCTCCAGAGCCTGAGCCCTGGACCCTGTGCCGTGGCAGGAATGCTTGATGGTGATGATACAAGTGAAGATAATCATAACAGATCACTGACTGGGATGTGACCTGATAACAACTTTATATATGACATCTCTTCCAATCTTCATAACAGCCCTGTGAGAGAAGTCTGATTATTATAGCCATTTTACAGATGAGTACACTGAAGTTCATAGACATTGTGACCTCCCCATGGCCCCCACTGATGGCCAGGACCTGAGCCCCAGGTGTGGTAGTCTTCAAAGCCCTTACTCTGAACCTCGATCTGCATCTTCACAGCACGGGTGGTGCTCACAGTCCAGAGATGTGCACGGTGACTCTAAAGAGACAGGGATTCCTTTTCCTGTGCAGCCAGTTTGCTGATGGGTCTGTTAGGCTCGGTGTGTGTTGGTGGGGGCGGTGATAGAGGGAAGCCTGAAAGCCCAAGCGCCAATGGAGAACTGAACGGCAGAAGCAAGGGAGGTGGTCCAAGGTGACGTGCCCGGGTGAGAGGCAGGAAAGACAAAGGAGACGAGTACAGACCACCCCGGGGTGGGCACCCGGGCCGGAAGCACTGATGGGGAGGAGGCCACAGCCATGGTGCAGGGTGGAGTCTGGGTTGAAGTCACACTGAAGCAGACATAGAAGAGAGCAGGAATTGGGAGTGGTGACTTCCCACTCCCAATTCCTGTTGTGTGGTAGATGCCACACAACAGCCGGAGACTGTCAGCTGGTCCCCAGGAAGGGGGACAGCGGTGAGATTGATGCTAGGGCTGTTCCTTACGGATCAGCCAGATTCTGTATGGAGTGAAGGGTCAGAGAGAGCTGGGACCTGGAGGAACAAAATGCAGATGTGGATCAGAGTGAGGGAAGGGAAAGATGGTTTCTCTGTTCATTCATTCATTCAGTCAGCAGCTGTGACTGGAGCGCCTGCCCTTTGAATTACAGCAGAAGGAAGGAGAGCTTGGGCTGTAGGCCAATCTGCCAGTTGGAAACTGGAGTTTGTGGTTTAATACCTATGTGTCCTTGGGCAAACCTGGCTTATCTATTCTGTCTCACTGTCTCCCAGTATCACATTGTCCTCATCTTTTTTTTTCGGTGGGGAGTGGGGGAGCCCACAATACATGGCTTGTGGTATTTCAGTTCCCAGACCAGGGATTGAACCCAGACCATGACAGTGAAAGCGCTGAATCCTAACCACTGCACCACCAGGGAACACTTTCAACTGTCTTCATCTTCAAAATGAAATGATAACAGTGCCTTGTAGAGTTGTCGTGGGAATTAGATAAGTAAATTCCCATAAAGAATTTAGCACAATGCCTGATATCCTCTAAGTTACTGTTAGAGATTACACTTAGTAGGTGTCATCCTCTGCAAGGTGGTAAGGTTGCAGTGAACTAAAGTGGATATGGCCTTGCCCCCCTGCACCTCATAGTGTCCTAGAATGTAATACAGAGTAACCATCTAATTATACTATTTAAAATTACATCAGTGGTAAGTGTGGGGCTGGAGGGTATACAGAGAGGGCTCTAGCTAAGTTAGGAAGATCAGAGAGGACAGAAAAAAAATACTTAAGGGGATAAAGGGGAAGGCACATTCCAGGTAGCAAGAGCAGCATGTGCAAAGGTCCTGTGGTAGGATGTATGGCAAATATAAAGACCTGAAAGAAGGCCCTATAGCTGGTTGATGCACAGAGGATAATAAGGCTGGAAGGCACAGGGGGAATAGTGCAGAACCATTTCAGATAGTTTAAGGGTTTGGGCCTTTCCACTAAGGACAGTGGAAAGCACATGAAGTCACAGGCCAACAGGGAGGGAAGTGACATGATCAAGTTTGCATTCTGGAAAGATGGCTTCAGCTGCTGTGTGGGGAATTGACTGGAAGAGGGCAAGTGCTGATACAGAGAGACCCACTAGGAGGCAATCCAGGGTGTGCAGCCAGGAGAAGAGGTGAAGGCAGCAGCCCCCAAGGTGTAAACAGCCGTGACTGAAGAGCGTGCCCCTGACGATGACCTAGGAGAGGAAATGGGCAGAGCTTTTCGGTGCCCTGAGGGATGATCCCGGGAGGCAGAACTGCGTGGATGTGAAAATGTAAAAGTTGGATCAGTTTGCCTACTCTGTGATTTTTTGACCCAGGCAAGCATCGGCAGAAAGTCCATGCATCATTGGCTTGGATACTCAGACACACAGCAGAGGTAGACACCTGCCATCTTTGATTAGTGTTGCATTGGCGTGGCATATCCAGACCTTTATTTCTTTTTATTGAGTTATAGTTGATTTATAATATCATATCAGTTTCAGGTATACAACATAGATATTCAATATTTCTATAGCTGATACTGCTTTTAAAGTTATTATAAAATAATGGCTGTATTTTCCTATGCTGTATTATACACCCTATTGCTTATTTATTATAAGCACATATGCATAGCATGTTCACACCTTTAACACACATTACCTACACACCTTGACAAGGAAAGGTCAGTTGCACAACAGCTGGACATATTCATTGCTAGGGGGTAATGGGGTAACTTTTTTTTTTTTTTTTTAGCATTTATGGTAAACTGAAAAAGAAGGACAAAGAAACTTCAATGTGAGAATCTGAAGTAACAAATGGAACAGACCGCTTTACCAAGAATGTCTGAGATGTTTCTTAATCCTTTTAATGCGAAACATTTGTATATTTAATTTGAGGCAGGAACATTTCTCCCGTTCTTCTGCATAGCTTAGATATCCATCCTCTAACCCAATTTCTGTATTTAAATTGTTGGATAAAACTTCCTAAGCAGCTGGCACCCATGACTCGAAGAGTTAGCCCTCAAAGGTTCTCATAAATCATATGACCCAGGACTTTCTAATCCTTTCCTCCATGGGGAAGACGTGGAAGATGCCCAGTCTGGAATTACAGGTTTGAAAACCTGCAACTCACCTTGAGTTCTGTTGTTTGGTCCCAGAGCCAACCCCAGGTCTACTTGGGGAAGTGCATAGGGATCGTCTTTGTTCACTGGAATTACGGAACTCTTTTGTTTGCAAGCCTCAGAATCCCAATTCCAATGGATGTAAACAAACAAGATTTTGTTTTTCATTATGAAGTACAGAGTTCCTAGATTGGATAGGCAGCTGAATCCAGGCACACAAATGATGTCATCAGGACTCAGCCTCTTTCCTGTCTCAGTTCTTGTTTTCTGCATAGCGGCATCATTCTCAGGTGACTCTTCCCCGGAGTAGGAGAGGGTGCTCAGCAACCCCAGGCTAACATCTGTTAACATCAGGTCAAGGAGAATGGGCTGATCTTTTTTAATAGTGTCAGTGACAGTCCCAGAATTGAGTTGCATTTGCATGACTTTGATCACCCAACATTTGTTACACTAACTCCCAGGTTGGGAGGGAGCTGGAGGGAATCATTGCTCTGATTGGCCAAGCCTGGGTCACATGTCCATCCTGGAACCTGGGCAAGTAGGATCAAGGTCATCAAAACTGTAGGAATGGAAAATGGAGAAGAGGAGCTTCTCAAAGGGAAATCAAGATAGTTTTTACAAAAGAGGAGGGATGGTGTTGGAGGAGTACAAACCACAGGTATGGTACCCATCTGGAGCTGACCACCCCCCCCCCCCAACACACACACACCTTGATCTGGTTCCTTCCTCTAAAAGCCCCACCATTTAAACTTGACATCAAATGTCCATTATGGTTGTTAGCCATGTTTATTTTTTTTTATGGAGACAAAGCTCTGGTCTTTGGGACATGGCCCTGTGCTGATAGTAATGTGAAGGTTCTAGATGGTTTGGAGGGGCAGGTTAGATGGTACCCAACCTTCTGGCTCTGTGTTGAGGATGTGATTCCAGAGTGCTTTCTGAATGGTTTCATAGGCTGACTTCCTTGGTGCCCCTCCCAAGAAAGCGCGCCCTCTTGGCATTTCTAGGCTCTGAACCAGGCTCATAGACCAGGGACCAGATGAAAGCCAGCAGAGCGAATGTCGTAGGAGAATCTGTTCCTTATTTTTTGCTGAGTCAAAGCTTTGGTGTATGGGGAAGCAGAGGACATTGTCAGAGCCAGGGGAGACAGATGGGGAAGGAACAGTGGACAGACAGAGCCCAATCCTCAGTAGCTACCTGTCATGGTCTCACTGATATTTTCTGGGTCCAGAGAAACTTTTCCAGTGTCCTGGTTTTTAATAACCACTCAGGAGGCTTATTTATAACCTCCTTGGGCGTGAACAGTCATCTATGCTGAGAGTAAGTAACCGTGGTTGCTGACAGGAGAGAAAAGATTGCTGATTTTATTCATTTTATTACTGAAAAGGCAACACTGGAAAAAAGAAAATGGGTCTAGAGTGGAGACCAGAGGGTGATGGGCTTTTTAGACTCGTAAGATTTTTCAAAGTGAATTTTTAAAGAATGAGTGTGCATTTCTCTCAGAACCTTTGAATTTGGGAGTCTCACATGGGAAATCAGATGGTTCTTATCCACTTGAAAATGGTTTTGAAACTCAGATTTTTAGGATTTATGTCTTTAAAATATCGACAGTAAAACATGAAAGAGGAAAATTGAGAAAAATGATAGAAGTGGGGAAAAATATCGTAACACCCATCGTTTGACTAGTGCTAGTATTTCGGTGACTTTTCCAGTTTTTCCCTATATACTGGTATATCATTTTGCTTGGAGTTGTAGGCATATTGAGTATTTTGTGTCCTGAATTTCTTTATTTGCATTCTATTGTTAGCTTATTTCCAGAGCTTTTATAACCACCGTTTTTGATGACTGCATTAGTATTCCATTGAATGAATGTTATCGCATCTCTGGAATTGGACATTTAGGCAGTTTCCAATTTGATTTTATTTAAATCTTGATTTCTTTGGTTTTCATCAACAGAACATACTTTCTTAACCCTCCCTTTTCTTATCAACATAAACCTTCTAAATATTTTGCTCAGAGGCTCACCAGATCCTTGACCTCCTCAGCTTGGCCCCTTGGGAAAGCATTTTAGCATCTCTTGCACAAAGTGTTCTGGCCACAGAGGGATGCCTATCAGCTCTACTGTGCTGACTCTCACCTGTCTAAGCCACCTCTTTTCAACCCATACATGAAGCGTCTCCTAGAGCACTGGAAAATTAATGTGATCGAAACCCCACTTCCTAGTATGAGCTATGTGGAGCCAGCCTTGGGAAGAGTATTTCTCCATGTAAACAGTCAGTCATCCACTCCATCAGTTAGACTCATCCAGAGACCACCTACATTATATTCATCTGGGATGCCTGTCAATAATGCAGATTCTTGGGCCCCATCCCAGACTCACAAATAGAATCTCTTAGGACTCAGCTTTTCAAACAAGTGCCCCCAGAGAACTCTCAGGCCTGCTAAGTTTGAGAAAGGACTGCTGAGCTAAAGGAACCCAGACTCCTCATCTTGGTGATCAGATAGTTTCTATCATACTTAGCATCTTATCTGTGACTGGATCGCTCATCTGTCCTGCAGTGCCCTTCTGCATCTCCTCTTAGCCCTGAGCTCAGCCTCCTATTTAGACAAAAGCAAAATAAATTATGCTTCTTCTGAGAAGCTCTGAAGATGTCCCCAAGATATCAACTTGCTCTTGATAATAGTAAATATCATTTTAATGAGTTAAGAACACATGATCTGAACCATATGGATGGGATATTCCTTAATTACATAGTATGGATTAAATATGAAAGAGGGTGATAACTTGCCAAGTGGTTTTGGCATTTTCACTGGATACAGCAGAAAGAGTGGACAGTAAAACACTCTAGTCTTCAAACAGGGCCTGTTTCAGTTCTAAATCAATGTGAAAATCAAAATGCCATGAAACCAAAGTTTCATAAGAATTTGAGACAGGTTGATTTGTTGTCTGTTCAGCATCGAATTACTTTCAGCAGCTCTCCTCAATGTTTTACCAGCATCACCTTGAGAGCGTCCAGTTAGCTGTCTGTGGGTGGATGGATGGGTATGTGTGTGTGTGTTTTCTGAGCTCTGTTCTTCCAGCCAGCTCCTCCAGCCTGCCCTTTCCAAATCAAAACTAGACCATGACATTTTTTGGGAGGCAGCTGTCACAAATCAGGCTGAGAAAACAGGCGGGGCACCGTCTAAAAGATAAAGTCTCTGTGTTCCAACACAAAATTACTAAGAAAAAACCTCATGTTTTCTTTGGTACAAAAACTTTTAACAGCTTAAAAATGTCATGCTGAACTCCCCATCCACTAAGTAAAGATATAGGACATATTTCTTCCATTTTTTTCCCCTTTGTCCTGGAAAATCATCTTTCTCAGCTCTCACCCACCCAAGGTTTTGGTGTTCCAGTTTGCAGCCCGTCCAGCCCCCATCTTCCCTTTTCTCTGTTAGCTTCCCCATGTACAAGCAGTGGAGGGAAAAACAGGCTCATTATGCTCCTTGCACAGAGGAGTAGAAACTGTCCTTCTGTGCATTCCTGTTCTCTGGACCATTCCTGGGAACAAATCCTTGACTCTCAACTGTGCTATGTCTGAGGGATTCTCATTTCTTTAAGTTAAGCATCTTACCCAGTCAGATCTGCCTTCCTGAGTGTGTTATCCATCCAAGGACACCTGTGAGGACTTATTTTTGATTCTGATATTGTGCTTTTGGTGCGAGCATCCATAGAAAGGATTCTGTAACTGCTGTGGACTCCTCACCCTGGCTGGAGCAGATTTTTGACTGCTGCCTTTCAAAACAGAGGTGCTGATTTTAGAAGAGCAGAAAAGTCCATTTCAGGCTTTACTTGTGTCTTTTCCTGGAGAGGCAGATTAAGCTCAGAGCTGGAAGGGAAATGAGAGAACAGCCTAGAACAACTCATCTTTTTTCTTTCTTTCTTTGTGTTTAGATCCTGGATCCTGGGGAAAAGATCAGGGGGATGGTGGTGGGGAAATCTCTTTGTCTGAGATGCACATTCGTGGACAAACACTGCCTCAGTGTTTGTGAGTGTGATGTTCTAGATGAGTGGCTCTCAGTGGGGGAGAGTGGGGATTTTGTCACCCAGGGGACATTGGGCAATACTTAGAAACCGTTTTATTTGTCACATCTTGGGATGCAGGGTGTTCCTGGCTGCTAGTGGATACAGGCCAGGGTCGTACTGCTACACATCCCCAGTGCACACGAGAGCACCTCCCCTCCCAGGAGTTTTCATTGTTCCTTGGAGGACGATTGCTTCCCAGAGTTGTGCTGGTTTCTGCTGTCCAACAGCGTGAATCAGCTGTGTGTATACGTATAATCCCCCTTCTCGAGCCTCCCTCACACCACACCCACCCCCCGCCACCAGTCCAGCCCGTCTAGGTCATCAAAGAGCACCGACCCAGCGAAGAGTGTTCTGGCCCCATGAGTCAGTAGTGCCAGAATTAAGAAAGCCTGGTCTCGACACCAGGAATTCAATCAGAAAGCATCAGCCTCCATCAAAGCCTCTCACAAACACATCTGAGGAGGTCATGATGTCACATGGCAAGAGTGGGTCTGCCTGGCCTGGCATTTCAGAAGCCCCCTCTGCAGCTGAAAGAACCCTTTCTGCTTGCAGGTCTGATCCCAGCCACACCGCACAGAGCTGGTTACTGTTTCAGGATCAGTCCAACCTGGTTGAAACCCCCATCACCGCTCTAGCTGCGTGGCCTCAGACAAGTGGCTTCTATCTCCCAGCTTCCTCAGCTTCCTAGAGAACAAATGTAAATTTCTGCCACATGGGGCTGTGGTGGAACGGGAGGTAATATGCAGAAAGCACTTAATTGCATGCCTGGCACTTGGCCGTCTCAATATTTGAGAGTTATTATTACTCTTATTATTAGGTGCCCCAGAGCGCCGACCTCCTGTCTCTTTCCTTTTAACTCTGTCTCAGCCCGTTGCTCACTCACTTAGCAGGGAGAAGGAAGACTGCAGGAACTCAGACCTCATGATCACAGACAGGGATGGAGGGAGAGGGCCCGGATCCATGGATGAGCCTGAAGTCTGGCAGTTCTGGCGGTGTCAGAGATCCAGACATGCTGGTGCCCACAGCTGGGGAGCTCTGTGGCTTGGATTTTCAGGAATGTTTGCAGCTGGAAAGATGAGCCCCTTGCTCCCCGAGTCTTGATTTCCCACCTTGTCTGAGCTGAAAGAGGCTACGGGAATCTGAGGCCTAAGTATGCGCATACCACCTCTTAGTGGTAATGGAGCCTGGCCTCCCTGTGTAAGGAAGCTAGAATGTCGGCTCCTAGACTTTAGTCTCTCCCTTGCTAATCTCCCCTTCTCCCCAGTATCAATTAACTTTTCAGACAATTCTCATTTGCTGCAGTTTAGAAGAGTTAATTTGTTGTTTGAGTCTGTGGATGAGCAATTTCTGGGCCCTGAGTTTAGGAAGACAGTGGGGGGAGTTCAACAATAGAAATTTTCTGTTGAGATCATTATCGGCCTCAGAGACTCACCGACTAGTGAGGTCTGACTCTTAGCTGCAGGTCTGTTTCGAGTTCAAGCCCCTCAGCAGGGAGACAAATTCCAGCCTGCCCGGAGGTTCTCATAAAGTTCTCCCTGAAGCACCCCAGATGTCACCACTTTTTAAAAATTGAAGTTCAGTTGATTTCCAATGTCGTCATAATTGCTGCTGTCTAGCACAGTAACTCAGTTATACGTATATGTGTTCTTTTTCATTTTCTCTTCCACTGTGATTTATCACAGGATGTTAGATAGAGTTCTCAGATCTCACCATTCTTAAGTGAACCGTGGATGGCCAGGCTTTCTGTCCCTGAGCATTTTGCTCTGTGGCCCTTTCTGCTCAGGATGAGGGCAGCCCAGGAAACAGATGGCTTCCCCTGTCTTCTTCTGTCCTCAAGCTGTGTATTGTGGGGATTTTAGTCGGGTCATGTGGGTGATGCATCTTTATCTGTCAATATTGCGTGGAACACAGCAGCTTGGAAGACATTTGTACTCCAGCTTTTCTCTGAGCCCCAGGACTGCTGCAGAAGGAGCATTGTAAATATCCTTAGTGGGCGTTCAGAAGTTCCACCCCCACCCTGTTGTCATCCAGTAGCTGAAGCCAAAGCCCTCCTGGGAGCGCTGAGATGTAAAAATCATTCACTCTCAACCCAGGCCCTAATACTGCGCATGTTAGTGGGAGAAACCATGTAAGATGCCCTGTCATCCTTTATGGTACCCCCCTGAAAAATACATCTCTAATGCACTGGTTTTTCTTGAGTTGCCATTTTTATTTATTTATAGAGTTGTCATTTCAAAGGGAGCCATGCTCGTGTGTCTCCCTCATCCACTCACAGTCCCAACAATCCTGTTTTGTTATCCATCTTCTATACCAGAGTTTGATATGAGATTTTTTTCTTTTTGAAACAAAAAGAATGAGGAAGAGAAAGACATTTTAAACAGGTTGGCTCTGACTGGTTTTATGTTCATTTATTCAATAAATACTTATTGGGCGCCTACCACGTGCCAGGCACTCTTGTTCATTGCCAAGTGTACGCTGGTGAATAAATCAGACTTGGTCCCTGTGTGGGTCAGGGCCCCAGCAGGAAACAGATGGCACAGGAAAGGGTAATTAAAGGAAGCCTAATGAAGGAGGCCACTGGGTAGTAACTGAGGCCTTAGGCAGAGAACCTCAGCCAATGTTCAGCCTGGCAGAGGGAGCCAGGGTGATAAGTACCGTGCTACCCTTCGATTTCCTACTGGGAATCAACCCCAACCAGAAGCCCAAGAGTAAGAGAGCCAGCCATAGATGCAGCTTTGTGGGAGAGCAGGGTGGAGATGGTTATAATTGCAGCAGGGAATGTATAAGCACCCAGTAAGGCAGATTTACATTCAAGGTCAGGAGGGGTGGCCATGAGAAGATACCCCTCGTCCAAGGTAAGGAGCAGCGGCTGCGCTTTGCTGGAGCAGCTGTGAAGAGATACCCCACATCCAAGGTAAGAGAAACCCAAGTAAGACAGTAGGTGTTGTGAGAGGGCATCAGAGGGCAGACGCACTAAAACCATAATCACAGAAAACTAGCCAATCTGATCACAGGACCACAGTCTTGTCTAACTCAATGAAACTAAACCGTGCCATGTGGGGTCACCCAAGACAGTCGGGTCATGGTGGAGAGGTCTGACAGAATGTGGTCCACTGGAGAAGGGAATGGCAAACCACTTCAGTATTCTTGCCTTGAGAACCCCATGAACAGTATGAGAAAGCAAAATGATAGGATACTGAAAGAGGAACTCCCCAGGTCAGTAGGTGCCCAATATGCTACTGGAGATCAGTGGAGAAATAACTCCAGAAAGAATGAAGAGACAGAGCCAAAGCAAAAACAATACACAGTTGTGGATGGGACTGGTGATAGAAGCAAGGTCTGATGCTGTAAAGAGCAATATTGCATAGGAACCTGGAGTGTTAGGTCCATGAATCAAGGCAAATTGGAAGTGGTCAAACAGGAGAGGGCAAGAGGGAACGTCGACATTCCAGGAATCAGTAAGCTAAAATGGACTGGAATGGGTGAATTTAACTCAGATGACCATTGTATCTACTACTGTGGGCAGGAATCCCTTAGAAGAAATGGAGTAGCCATCATAGTCAACAAGAGAGTCCAAAATGCAGTACTCGGATGCAATCTCAAAAACGACAGAATGATCTCTGTTCGTTTCCAAGGCAAACCATTCAATATCACGGTAATCCAAGCCTATGCCCCAACCAGTAACGCTGAAGAAACCGAAGTTGAATGGTTCTATGAAGACCTACAAGACCTTTTAGAACTAACACCCAAGAAAGATGTCCTTTTCATTATAGGGGACTGGAATGCAAAAGTAGGAAGTCAAGAAACATCTGGAGTAACAGGGAAACTTGGCCTTGGAGTATGGAATGAAGCAGGGAAAAGGCTAATAGTTTTGCCAAGAGAACACACTGGTCATAGCAAACACCCTCTTCCACCAACACAGGAGAAGACTCTACACATGGACATCACCAGAAATCAGACTGGTCAACACCAAAATCAGATTGATTATATTCTTTGCAGCCGAAGATGGAAAAGCTCTATACAGTCAGCAAAAACAAGACCGGGAGCTGACTGTGGCTCAGATCATGAACTCCTTATTGCCAAATTCAGACTTAAACTGAAGAAGGTAGGGATAACCACTAGACCATTCAGGTATGACCTAAATCAAATCCCTTATGAATATACAGTGGAAGTGAGAAAATAAATTTAAGGGATTAGATCTGATAGACAGAGAACCTGATGAACTATGGACAGAGATTCGTGACATTTTACAGGAGACACAGGGATCAAGACCATCCCCATGGAAAAGAAATGCAAAAAGACAAAATGGTTGTCTGAGGAGGCCTTACAAATAGCTGTGAAACAAAGAAGCGAAAAGCAGAGGAGAAAAGGAAAGATATTCCCATTTGAATGCAGAGTTCCAAAGAATAGCCAGGAGAGATAAGAAAGCCTTCCTCAGCGATCAATGCAAAGAAATAGAGGAAAACAACAGAATGGGAAAGACTAGAGATCTCTTCAAGAAAATTAGAGATACCAAGGGAACATTTCATGCAAAAATGGGCTCAATAAAGGACAGAAATGGTATGGATCTAACAGAAGCAGAAGATATTAAGAAGAGATGGCAAGAATACACAGAAGAACTGTACAAAAAAAATCTTCACGACCCAGATAATCACGATAGTGTGATCACTTACCTAGAGCCAGACATCCTGGAATGTGAAGTCAAGTGGGCCTTAGAAAGCATCACTACGAACAAAGCTAGTGGAGGTGATGGAATTCCAGTTGAGCTATTTCAAATCCTGAAAGATGATGCTGTGAAAGTGCTGCACTCAATATGCCACCAAATTTGGAAAACTCAGCAGTGGCCACAGGACTGGAAAAGATCAGTTTTCATTCCAATCCCTAAGAAAGGCAATCCCAAAGAATGCTCAAACTACCACACAATTGCACTCATCTCACATGCTAGTAAAGTAATGCTCAAAATTGTCCAAGCCAGGCTTCAGCAGTACGTGAACCGAGAACTTCCAGATGTTCAAGCTGGTTTTAGAAAAGGCAGAGGAACCAGAGATCAAATTGCCAATATCTGCTGGATCATCGAAAAGGCAAGAGAGTTTCAGAAAAAACATCTATTTCTGGTTTGTTGGACTACGCCAAAGCCTTCAACTGTGTAGATCACAATAAACTGGAAAATTCTGAAAGAGATGGGAATACCAGACCACCTGACCTGCCTCTTGAGAAACCTGTATGCAGGTCAGGAAGCAACAGTTAGAACTGGACATGGAACAACAGACTGGTTCCAAATAGGAAAAGGAGTACATCAAGGCTGGATATTGTCACCCTGCTTGTTTAAGTTATATGCAGAGTACATCATGAGAAACGCTGGTCTGGAAGAAGCACAAGCTAGAATCAAGATTGCCGGGAGAAATATCAATAACCTCAGATATGCAGATGACACCACCCTTATGGCAGAAAGTGAAGAGCAACTAAAAAGCCTCTTGATGAAAGTGAAAGAGGAGAGTGAAAAAGTTGGCTTAAAGCTTAACATTCAGAAAACTAAGATCATGGCATCTGGTCCCATCACCTCATGGGAAACAGTGTCAGACTTTTTGGGGGGTGGCTCCAAAATCACTGCAGATGGTGATTACAGCCATGAAATTAAAAGATGCTTACTCCTTGGAAGGAAAGTTGTGACCAACCTAGATAGCATATTAAAAAGCAGAGACATTACTTTGCTAACAAAGGTCCATCTGGTCAAGGCTATGGTTTTTCCATTGGTCATGTATGAATGTGAGAGTTGGACTGTGAAGAAAGCTGAGCGCTGAAGAATTGATGCTTTTGAACTGTGGTGTTGGAGAAGACTCTTGAGAGTCCCTTGGACTGCAAGGATATCCAACCAGTCCATCCTAAAGGAGATCAGTCCTGGGTATTCATTGGAAGGACTGATGCTGAAGCTGAAACTCCAATACTTTGGCCACCTCATGCAAAGAGTTGACTCATTGGAAAAGACCCTGATGCTGGGAGGGATTGGGGGCAGGAGGAGAAGGGGACGACAGAGGATGAGATGGTTGGATGGCATCACTGACTCGATGGGCATGGGTTTGAGTAAACTCCAGGAGTTTGTGATGGACTGGGAGGCCTGGCATGATGCGATTCTTGGTGTCGCAAAGAGTCGGACACGACTGAGCGACTGAACTGAACTGAAGGCAGATTATCGTATGTGGTATGAAAGGCCTGAGCAGGGTAAAGACCTGAGAGAGTAGTGAGGATTAACAGCATTAAAAGGATTGTCATGGAAGCTGTCTGAAGTGGTGCTTAAGCTAAGAATTGGATAAGAATTTGACCTTGCATAGTAAGGGAGGAGGAGAGGAAGATGAAATCCTTAAAAAATAGCATGTGCAAAGGCCCTGAGGCAAGAGAGCGCTTTACAATTCTGGTAACTGGAAAGCAGGGCAGTGTGCTAAGAGTGTAGTTGTCGAGGGGAGAGCTATACTTAGAGCTATGAAGCACTCACATTTTATTGCTGGCTCAAATTCAGCCTCTTGGAATCCCTCTGAGAACACTGTCCTGGTCCCTTTTCAGTAGAGTGTCTGTAAGTAGGAAGAAGTCAGATGACTTGAAGAATAGATTGGGGAAGCAAAGGCAAGAGTAAGGTCAAAAATATCGTGTGTGTTTGGAGTGTGAGGGGAGAACTTGTCATTTGAAAACAAAAATGTTTTGGGGGAAAAAAGTCTGAACTCTTTCTGTTGCTCTTTGGGTTGCTGTAGCTTATTTTTTCCTTTTGGTGCTGATTTCTGGCTTGGTCATCTGCTGGATTTCATATACATAGTGCATTTGAATTTCACCCCAGGCATCTTGTTTTAGCCAAGCAAATAATGTATAAATCGGATTAAAGCAAAACCTTTCCTGAAGTAAACAGTAAGTCCTGAAAACATGTAGCTAAACATATGATTCAAAATCTCCTTCTTCTTTTATTGCACGGATTAGCTAGTTTGGGCCATAGGAAACAGACTCTGGGTCTCTTAGGACAGAGGCATTGGTCCTTAGGAAGAAAGATGGATGTTTCCTGGGTGGATGTTGCAGTAGTTACAGAAGGCTTTCACCCAGCCTCCAAAGATCTGAATCCTTCCATGTTTCTTCAAAATTCCTTTCTAAAGTGAAGGGCCAAGAGTTCTACAAGATTTTCCAATGTAGGGAGGAGAAATCATGTGACTTTGTCCTCCTAGAACCTCAGCACTATGATAGGAGATGAGACCAAGCAGGTTCACAGTTTAGGACAGTTCAGTGACTGGTGCCCCAGGCTCATCCTTAAAAATCTCAGGAACCATCACATGTTTGTTTAGGGCCCTTGGTGGTCATGAACTTAGTTCTCATTAACAAGGAAAGGGAACCAATACCTCATGGGAATTCCTATCTCAAGCTCAATGGTACCACGTGAATGCTTAACACTGTTTTAAAGAGAATGGTCACCAGGCCTTCTCCATCTCTTTTAAGAGAGACTTTCATTGGGCACCTGCTGGAAAGATGACAGGTAGTGTCAATGAAATAGTAATAAGCGATCTAAGAAAGAAACAGAAAATTTTGAGTCAAGTTGAGGATTTTAACTTGGGAATAGCCTCTTAGAAGGCTCCAAGAACTCTTCCACCCATTACAGGTCTACATATAGTTCTAGAAGTTTTTGGGACAGAGGGCTGTACATGAAATGACATATTACTGACAGTTTGCACAACCCAGATCTGTAAGTATGAAGTGGTGGGCCATTGTGACCCCTCACAAGATCAAGAAGGAATGTCATCTTTTTTTGTTTCTGGGTATATATTTTATTTCTGGTGGATAGTGGTGACTGAATCCCACTCATTCCATAAAAGAATGTCATCCTTCAAGGAGCTGTCTTGGTAGTGGTGGGTGAATGCTGCTCTTCATGGTTGAGGAGGTATTTCTGCCAGTGAGGGAGGTGTGGCTGATGCCTAGTGTACAGTGGAGTGGAGAGGTTCAGAGGGCAGAAGAAAAAAAAAGTGGTTTTTTTTTTTTGGTGGGGGACGTGCTGCATGGCATGTGGGGTCTTAGTTCCCCATCCAGGGATCAAACCCATGTCCCCTACATTGGAAGTTCTGAGTCCTAACCACTTGGACCACCAAGGAAGTCTGAAGAAAAATTTTTATGTTCAAATTTTTCTTATCTGGCACAAAATATGAATTTTATTGTACACTAGACACTAAAATCTTCACACAGTCGTTCTCAATCTTTGCCACATACGAAATCATCTGGGAAATATAAAAGAATACAGGTGCCTGGACCCCATCCCTAAGAGTTCAGTTTAACTAGTCTAAGGTTTGTCCTGGGTCAGGAGATGTTTGAAGACTCCCCATAATTCTACCAGGCAGACGAGCTTGAGAAGCAGCGTATTAAGGCAAATCCAAATTCTTCAGCAGGTGCGTGTATTTCTAGCTTCTGGGATGATTTATGGGTGGTTCTGCTTCTGGTGCCCTAGTTTGGTCTGTTTTCTTTCTGTCTGTGAAGTAGCACACATCCTAAGGGAGAGAGCACTCATTTCTGAGCTTACAAGATGCTCTCTGGTAATATCTTTACTCTGCCACATCCTGCCCAAAAGCATCTAGAAATTGCCATTAAGGTGATGGTCTCCAGGGTCGAATAAGCCCCTATTTAGAGTTCTTGGCTTGGACTGTTAGCAGTTCTGTGACCTTGGACAAATTACCTAAACTCTTTGAGTCTGAATTTCCTCATCTGCAACAGCCCTTTCGGAGGGTTAAATGAGAAACCACTGAATACAATTCCTGAGCTCATAGTCACTCAGTCATGTCTGACTCTTTGTAACCCCATGGACTGTAGCCCGCCAGGCTTCTCCATTTATGGGATTTCCCAGGGAAGAATACTGGAGTGGGTTGCCATTTCCTTCTCCAAGTTCAATTTCTGAATCATAGTAAACACTCAAAAACATTTGCAGTTTTCATCAGCAGAGATGCACAAAACTCTCAGGATAGATGCATTCTGATTTTGTAATAGCCAAGGACTAACCTAGGAAAATCAAATGAATCACAGTAAATAACAACAACAATACTTATTGCTTTTATTCCCATCTTGGAGATGGGGAAACCAAAGATCAGAGAGTTCAAGGTCACTTGGCTCGTGACTGGGCCAGTGGGGATTAGAGCCAGTTTGCCAGGCTCAACTTTGCACCACCATTTCATATTGCTCTCAATAAAACTCTTGAAAGAAGAGGAGCCTCCTGGTGACATCAGCCCTTAATCTGGCTGAGAAAAGGGAGTTGACACAAGGCTCAGGTTTTTCTCCGATGGGAAGGGCTCTCCAGAGAGGTGTCAGCCAGTGAAGCCAGAGTGGGCAGGGTCGGCCGACTGCCACGGGCACCTGGAAAAATCCTTTTCCTCGCCCTTTCATTGTTGGCTTCCCTTCCTCACAGCTGTCTGGCCCATGTGCCATCGCACAGCAGCCGGGGCGCCTGCCTGAGCTCAGCCCGGACGACCTCGGCAGCTGCCGTGGCAAGCTGGGGGCGAGCGGCTCTGCCTGGTGGTCCCCCGTTCCTGCTGCTCACTGCTCGTGTGTGCTCCGGCAGAACCTCGGACGTCTGCAGCTTGCTTTCAGCAGTAGTGGTTCTGCTACTGAGCCCGTGTATCTCATGGTGTGCCCGCTTTTTAACAAAATAACAGGAGACTTTTACACCCCACCCCATGCCCACTTCTGACTCTTTGCGCCCCTCCTCTCTTGTCCAGATACTGTCCTCTGTACATCCCCAGGATCTGCTGTCAAGGATAGAGCTGAGGTCTGTGAAGCCCTTTAAGTGGGACACTGTGTTGACCACGCAGGTAGACGTTTCTTGGTTCATCTTCGTAATGGTACTGTGAAGCAGATGTCTTGTGTCCTTTCTGTTTCACAGATAAGTAATCCAAGACTTACTTGCAACACATTCAAAACCATAATACAGCCAGTGGCTTGAACCAGGATCTCAGCACTTAAGTCCTGTGTGTTTAGTCATAATCCCATGGTTCTCTACCAAGTTCTTCCCCCCCCCCGCCCCCGGAGTAGGGGGGACATTGGTCAATGTCTGGAGACCTCTTGAGTTGTCACAAGAAAGGGTGGGATGCTCCTGGCATGTAGTGGGTAGAGATCAGGGATGCTGCCACGGCTCTCACAGTGCACAGTCCCACCCCACAACAGAGCATTTTCTGACCCCCAAGGTCAGAAAGCACCAAGGTTGAGGATCTCTGCCACAGCCCTAAACTGAGCTACATTTTCTTAGTTCATACTATGAAAATGCTGGTTAGTATGGTGTTAGAATACTGACTGTGCTTTGTAAAGTACTCTTGCCCCTCCTCACCCTCTATCTCTCCCCGGGTTGGGCAGAGCACAGCCTCTCCACTCCCCACTTTGATAATCCGTGGGTTTGACTTTGTCAAGAATCACTTCATCACTTTGGCAGCAGAGGTTGAATCTGTCATCCTAAGTTTCCTTCCCCCTTTGCCGAAGTTCATGGATATGCTAGACCACCTTCAGGAACGCAGTGGCTCCAGATGCGGAGAAAGCAGGTGGGTTCTATCAGACCACCCAGGCCTTCTGCTGCCCCTTCTCCTCTGTCTGCTCCTCCTCTTCCACCACCGCCGACACCTCTCTTCTTTGTTAAGGGTTCCATTTTAATCAGTATCTGCAGCCCTCATTCTAAGTCTGATGGGAAAACCCCAAATCACAGAACGGGACCAAGAGAGAGAAAGTAGGTCAGGATTCTAGGTTTGCCTTCTCTGGCTGTCTTCAGCATCCTGGCCTGGTGTGGCTCAGGCAGGACCCCCAGGGCCTGTGGGTGCTGCTGTCAGGTCCTCGGGAGGGAGGGCATGGCATGTGGCAAGCTGGGCAGGTAGGATCTGGCTTTCAGCCTTGGAAAGACACCCTCGGTTGAGAGCTTAAGCCTTCAGTCAGGCTAATGTGGATTTGAATGCTGCTTGCTCTGTGATCTGGGGGACTGATCCTGCCAACCCCCGATTTCTTTGCTGAAAAATGAGAATGACTATACCTACTCTCCAGGGTTGATGAGACTTGAATGAGGTTGAACATGTAAAATTGTTGAGTACCATGCCTTGCCCATAGTAAATATCCAAAAAGGCACCTCTTGTGAAATCCTCAGTGGAGACAGACAGAGGACTGACAGAGGACAGGCCACAGAGGTGGGGTGGGGAGGTCACATGGACAGCAGTCTTAGGAATAGTAGGCGTGGTGATAATGGCATTCGTTATTGAGCAGCTGCTGTGGGATTTGGGCTGTGCCTTGCATTAACTCACTGTGTAAGGGGCCGTTCTTATTCCCCATCGCAGCCCCCACAGCAGTGCTCCTCTTCGCTCTCCCCTGCCTTGTTTTTGTGTGCAGCACTTAGCACTATTTGGCGCAGTGTATATTTTAATGCTTAAGTCTGCTTATTGTCGTCCTCCACTAGTGGAATGGAAGCTGCATGAGGGCAGAGATTTCGTATGGTTTGGTTTTTTGCTTCTGTTGCCCCAGCAGCTGAAGGTGCCCGGCAGCTGAAGCACGGTAGGCATTTGGTAAATCGGACACATGGTAGGCATTCCCGAAATATGATGCAGAATGAATGAGCCTCCATCTTACAGGTGAGAAAACAGAGGCTTAGAGAGATTAAGAGATTTGCCCAAGATCAGATGGCTCATGAGAGAAACCAGAGTCCCGAGCCTTTGTGAGCAGACTGCCTCATACAGCAGTGTTTGGCCGGTGGTGATGACCACAGGGAAGTGTCTGTGGGGCTCATCCTTAAAACCGGGTGCAGAGGCAGCAGGTGCTCTGTTTGCTTGGGTTCAGAATTTCCAGGTCGAGGTGTGGGTGGAGATGGGATGATTTGAAATCTGAAACCACCTGCCCTTCTCACGGGAGCTCCAGGTATTTTCAGTTGCAAACAGCTCTGAATAACTTAGCACAGGATTTGAGGAGGAACTTATTCTCTTGCCCCTTCTCACCATGTCCCAGAAATTACAGACTTTTATTTAATATCCTGTCCCTAGCTTTGTTTCAGCCCCAGAGAAAACACACCTGGTTCTGGATCTCCTGGGAGATAGGCTAAGGTAAAGGGGGGTAGGCTCCCAACTTTTTCCATGGAATTTCATAAACTTCTCTAATTACAAACAATTCATTTTTTTTTAAGTTACACAACTACAAAAATGTGTATTATATAGGTTGAAGTTGTCCCATCAGTTCTCCTCCCTCCACAACCATTGGGTGAATGGTCTTTTGGGATTTACCTCTGGGAATACACTGACAGATACAAATAAAAAAGTCATAGTGCTGTTTTGTAATTTGTTGTTGATTTAAATATTTAATTTATGTGTGTATGTATTTTGGCTGCTCTGGGTGTTAGTTGCAGCCCTCAGGATCTTTTTTATTTATACAGCACACGCGGGATCTTTCATGGTGGCATGCAAACTCTTAGTTGCGGCATGTGGGATCTGGTTCCCTGACCAGGGATAGAACCTACACTGAGGGTGTGGAGTGTTAGCCAGTGGACCACCAGGGAAGTCCTTGTTGTAGTTTTTGTTTTTTACTTAACAGCATACCTTGTTCATCTTTCCTTGTTGGTCTTTGTAGCTCTAACTCATCTGAACCTACACAGTATTTCATGGTATGATTATACTTTCATCCTTTTAATATATCCTCTATTTCTGGACATTTGGGTTTTTTACAAGTTTATACTGGCACAATTTGTTTTCCAGCAAGTGCCTTTTTACTTATGTTTGTGTGCTTGTTCAAGTTTTTCAGTAGCATGAATTCCTTGGGAATTTCGGGATCAAGAAAGTTCTGTGGATGCTGCCACATTGCCCTCTTGGGTTGTGTAACTTTGCCCTTAGAAGACTAGGGGCCCTGAGATGGTCACTTGGTAGGACCAAATCCTGCTTGAGGACAGGGGCTGTACAACAGGCCCAGAGTGGTCACCTACTTGCTCTGATATTCAGGTGTTTTTCGTGCTCAGAGAGCAGGGACCTGCTCTGATGGCCCAAGAGTTGGAGCCAGACCAAGTAAAATCCCTCCCTCTCTACCAGTCTCCAGCATCCTGATGGGTTTCTCGGGTACCAGCCATCTGAACAGTTTCCAGGGGAGCTGGGTTGCCATCTACCCTGTCTGGTTTGGGGAATTAAGTCATCAGTCTTCAGCAGCCAAGATCTGGCGGGAAAGGTAACACAAACTGTCCTGGAAATGGTGTATCTGACAGTGACCCGGCTCTTGGCAGGTCACAGAATCCTCTCACCTTGCTTGGCGCTGGCGCAGCTGAATTATATAACAGGCAGCCTCTCAGACTCTGAAGTCCAAGGTTGCTGGCAAGTGAGTGGAGCTGGTGCCGGGACCTGTTTATGTATCCACAGTTATATGACTTCAAAGCACTGGGGTTTTTTGGTAATTTTAAAGGCATCAAAATTAATTGAAGAGCTTGTTAGAAATGCACGTTCTTGAGCCTCCCTCCTAGAAATTCTGATGCAATAGATCTGGGATGAGCCCCCCAGGTAAATATGACCCAGGTGGTGCCAGGACTACACTGTATTTTAACATGAACCTTGTCAGTTCAGTTAGGACTTTGGAGGGGGCAGGGTCAGGCTCCAGGTCCCACATGATTCATTTATGGGCTGGCAATAGATTTAGAACAGTGAAAGATGACCAAGTACACACATCTTGGGTTTGGCCTCTCTTTCACTTCCCTGGTAGCTCAGCTGGTAAAGAATCCATCTGCTGTGCAGGAGACCTGGTTTGATTCCTGGGTTGGGAAGATCCCTAGAGAAGGGATAAGGCTACTCACTACAGTGTTCTTTGGCTTCCCTGGTCGCTCAGACAGTAAAGAAATCCGTCTGCGAGGCAAGAGACCTCGGTTTGATCCCTGGGTTGGGAGGATCCCTTGGAGAAGGGGACGGCTGCCCACTCCAGTGTTCTGGCTTGAGGATTCCTATGCAGTCGCAAAAATTCAGACATGACTGAGTAACTTTCACTTTCACTTTTATTTTGTTTCTGCCAACAAACTATACCCCTAAATATTTCCTGACTACTTGGGAACCATATAATTATTTTCAATTATAACCCCTTTGACAGCATCCCATCAACTCATCTTGCTTCCCTTTTACCCCCTTGATTAGAACTTACCTTTCTCCTAGGCACCATTCCCTTGGGAAGCAGGTGCTGCCATGGTCCCTACCCATTAATCCATACACTGATCTGATCATGAGCAGTGTCTCTCTTGGATCATGAAATCAAACTCACAGATTCTCACAAAAGTGGGTGAAGGGGGTCAAAAGATACAGACTTAAAATTATAAAGAAAATAAGTCATGGAGATACAGTGTACAGCCCTGTGACTCTAGTTAATAATACTGTATTGTATATTTGAAAGTTGCAGAAATATTTGTATGCAGGTCAAGAAGCAACAGTTAGATCCAGATGTATAACAACAGATTGGTTCCAAATTGGGAAAGGAGTATGTCAGGGCTGTATATTGTCACCCTGCTTATTTAACTTATATGCAGAGTACATCATGCGACATGCCAGGCTCGATGAAGCACAAACTGGAATCAAGATTGCCGGGAGCAATATCAATAACCTCACATACACAGATGACACCTTTATGGCAGAAAGCGAAGAAGAACTAAAGAACCTCTTGATGAAAGTGAAAGAGAAGAGTGAAAAAGTTGGGTTAAAACTCAACAGTCAGAAAAATAAGATCATGGCATCCGGTCCCATCACTTCATGGCAAATAGATGGGGAAACAATGGAAACAGTGACAGACTATTTTTTTTTTGGCTCCAAAATCACTGTAGATGATGATTGCAGCCATGAAATTAAAAGACACTTGTTCCTTGGAAGGAAAGTTATGACCAACCTAGACAGCATATTAAAAAGCAGAGACATTACTTTACCAACAAAGGTCTGTCTAGTCAAAGCTATGGTTTTTCCAGTAGTCATGTATGGATGTGAGAGTTGGACTATAAAGAAAGCTGAGCGCCCAAGAATTGATGCTTTTGAACTGTGGTGTTGGAGAAGGTGCTTGAGAGTCCCTTGGACTCCAAGGAGATCCAACCAGTCCATCCTGAAGGAAATCAGTCCTGAATATTCATTGGAAAGACTGATGCTGAAGCTGAAACTCCAATACTTTGGCCACCTGATGTGAAGAACCGACTCATCTGAAAAGACCCTGATGCTGGGAAGGATTGAAGGTGGGAGGAGAAGGGGACAACAGAGGATGAGATGGTTGGATGGCATCACTGACTCGATGGACATGAGTTTGAGTATGCTCTGGGAGTTGGTGATGGACAAGGAGGCCTGGCATGCTGCAGTCCATGGGGTCACAGAGAGTCAGACATGACTGAGTGACTGAACTGAGAGAGTAGATCTTAAAACTTCTCATCACAAGAAAAATAAGCTACTATGTATGGTGATGAATGTTAACTAGAATTACTGTAGGGATCATTTTGCAATGTACACAAATATTGAGCCATTATGTTGTACACCTGAAACTAATATAATGATCTGTCAATAATATCTTAACTGGAAAAAAAGATCTTTTGTACTACCTCAAAAAAACTTGCAGACTCTCAGCTGGGAAGATTTTGGAGAATCTTTGATAGAGGTTCAAAGGAAGAGGTGAGGTTTCAGAGAGAAGGGATTTACTCAAGATCCTTTTGGTCTTTGCAATAAAGTTGGGACTGGACTCCAGTTCCTTTGCTTTCCAGATCAGTGAAAAGTTCATAATAAGCATATAATCCATGGAATTTCACAAAGGAAAATTAAAGATTTGACTAAGGTGGGAGGAAAGTGGCTTGTTCTGTGGGTAAGGGTCTAGGGCACGTGGCCTCAGTAGTTGTGGAGCACAGGCGTAGCTACCCTGGAGCATGTGGAGTCTTTCCAGAACAGGAATCGAACCTGTGTCTCCTGCATTGGCAGGTGGACTCTTTACCACTGAGCCACCAGGGGGTCCCCTCTCCCTCCTGCTGTGGGTTCTCCGGCTCCCTCGCCAGAGGTCTGATGTGGGGTTTCAGCTCAGTGAGCCATCAATCACACTCAGGGCACCTCTTTCCAGATCAAGCAGTGCTGCAGAAAGTCCCTTAGGCCCTCCCACCCCCATGCCTCCCTCCTCTCCAAAGTACGCCCTGTCCTGACTTCCGACAGCTTGTATGAGTTTGGGCTAGTTTTTAATTTCCGATAAATGGCATCATACTATGCATATTCTTTTGTGTCTGGCATCTTTTACTTTATGAGATTCATCCGTGCTGTTGCATATAGCAGCAATTCATATTTATACTCTAGAAAAGTACCCATTAATGAGAAGAATTTTTGCAAGTGCTGCTTCTGGTTCAAAGCTCTTTCATATTGATGGATTTTTACTTCTCTTTGCCTCCTGTTCCTCCAGGAGAGTGAAGGGACTCCTGCCATATTCCTTCTACTCATAAAAATAAAAGGCAGGAGATCAAAGACGAGTTCTGAAATAGCTCCTGTGTGACATTGGGCATATTATTCCAACTTTCTGTTACACACTCAAAAAATTATGTAACAACTCCAGTTGTTGTTCAGTTGCTCAGTCCTGTCCAACTCTTTGCGACCCCAGGCTTCCCTGTCCTTCACTATCTCCTGGAGTTTGCTCAGATTCATGTCCATTGAGTCAGTGATGCTATTTAATCTCGTTCTCTGCTGCCCCCTTCTCTTTTGGCCTTCAATCTTTTCCCAGCATCAGGGTCTTTTTCAATGAGTTGACTCTTCACATCAGATGACCAAAGTATTGGAGCTTTAGCATCAGTCCTTACAAAGAATATTCAGGATTGATTTCCTTTAGAATTAACTAGTTTGATCTCCTTACATTCCAAGGGACTCTCAAGAGTCTTCCCTAGCACCACAATTCAAAAGCATCAGTTCTTCGGCACTCAGCGTTTTGTATGGTCTAACTCTCACATCCATAACAATTCCTAGGAACTTTCTCTATGACAATACGCAGAAAAATGCTTTAATAGTGACAAATATGGGATGCAGACAATGAGAGTATGCCATCTTATTTCTCTGGGCCAGCACTGTTCTAAGGACTGTGTGTGTTAACACACTTAATACTCACCGTCCTGCTGATGAGGTAGATTCTACTTTTATTCCCACGTTATAGCTGGGCGAACTGAGGCACGGAGCTGTCCAGGGTCTCAGGGTGGAGCCATAGCTGTAAAGGACAGAGATGGATGGCCATCTGCGACGCCGGCGCTCTCCTCCACCGCCCTCTGCTCCTCCTGGGTGTTCCTCAGTGCTTCCGGCGAGCATGGGCAGGATGCTCTCAAATCCCCAGTGACCTGGAAGAAGCCCCCTCTGGCTCCTCTCACCCCTCTGGCCTGGTCCCTGCTGCTCTCCTCTTGTTCACTGTGTTCTAGCTCCTCTGTCACTTCTTAGAGCACCTGGGACTTTCTCTGGTACAAAATATTCTCGTTCCTCTGCCTAGAATACTCCCCCCGCCACCCCGCCACTCTTGGTTTGACTGGCTCCTTCCTCTGTGTTGGAAGCTCATTATCACCAATGCAGGGCTCTCTGCCAGCGTTCTGTCTATGGAGGACCAGTCTTTACTTCTGCATCTAAGCCTCTCGTTTCTTCCCTGCCTCCCAATGACTTGTGAGAGCTGTAACGGTGTGCGATTCGGTCAGTCTGCTTTTCCTGAATGGTGGAATATTCCTGTGAGGTGCTGTCTGAAAGGGCCTTGTTCACAGTTGCACTCACAGAACCCGGCAGCAGCAGGGCTTCAGCAAAAACCCTTTTGAAGAAACCCGGTGAGTCTCTAGTCCCTGGCTACCCGCTCTCTACCACAAGGGAGCCGTTTTGCTTCTGTCTCCCATGGAGGCAAGTGTTTTTCTGAGCAAATACTCCAGTGTGGTCTGCTTGGTGACTGGGACTTATGACTTCTGGAAAGCAGCAAGGGGCCAGTGCGAGCCCAGAGCAAACGCCAGCAAGTCATCGTCAACTGGTTCAAATTTTTCTGCACATCTTTTCAGTTAGCCATCGGCTTTGTGGCCACACAGCCACCACAATCCCCACAGAGCTGAGGAGGAGTGAAAATTGACCCCACGTGTTTCAGACAGTGCTGCCTCCTGGTTTTCCCCTTGGCTACCTTTTATGCATCTGTCTGTTACTGGGGTGAGTGTATCAGGAAGTTAATGCATAAGTGAGCAGGTAGAAGGCTAGAGACTTCCAGTCTGAACCCATGTTTTGATCTTGATCAGACTCGTCCTGGTTGACCATACTGGGTCTGTCAGATCTGAGACTCGATTTAAGGCCTGTTGTGATGCTCGTCACTTCCGAACCACACTGGTTCAAAGCCTTGTTCCTCCCATAGTGCTGTCCACTGGGAAAACCAGAATAGGTCATGGCCTTCTCTGGAACCAGCTGGTCTTCGATTTCGGGGCCAGTCTCCCTGTATGTCAGGAATGAGGAAGTGGCCCGGTCTCACCTTCCCTCCCCCATAGCAGCTGATGAAGGAAATTGTTTCAAGTCTCCCTGGTGCCTTGGAAACAGATGGCAGACGCGTGCCTGTGTACCCTTACGACCTGCTGGTCACTTGGGACCTGCTTGATGGGCAGACCACCAAGGGAAGAAAGGAAGGTGCGCCTGAGGCTCGAGATTTCAAAGCTTCAAATGCAGGAGGGAAGTAAGACAGCCAAGGGCTGGACCTCAGGGAAATCATCAAACCCACCTAGGGAAGGACAAGCTGTCAGGAGTAGGTTTGTTGAGAGGAGTTTAGAGAGAAAACAGCTTGACGATTCCCTGATTTGGGAGACGCCCAGCCTAGGGGAACACAGTCTTCCCTGTTCAGAAAGTGGGTGTGTCTGCCCCGCCTGGTGGTCAGGCTTAAGCCCGCTGCTCCCGGAGTGTCGAGGACTAGTCATCCTCGGTCTGGGATCAGCTGCAGCTCCAGAATTAAAAGTGTTTGAGCAGCGTTTCTCCATGGATCTGAGTTCGTCCTGGTGGCTCAGGTGGTAAAGAATCTATCTGCAATGTAGGAGACCTAGGTTCAATTCCTGAGTCAGGGAGAGCCCCTGGAGAGCGGAATTGCTACCCATTCCTGTATTCTTGCCTAGAGAATTCCATGGACAGGAGAGTCTGGTGGGCTACAGTCCATGGGGTTGCAAAGAGTCAGACACGGCTGAGCGACTCACACTTCTCATGCTTTCTCCATCGGGCTGAGTTTGTCCCCTAGGGTATATTTGGCATTGTCTGGACACGGTTTGAGTTGTCGAGAGTGGAGTGGGGAGGGTGCTATAGGCATCTGGTGCAGATGCTGCTTAACCTCCCACAATGCATAAGGCAGCACCCCGCGCCCCACCCCCCACCCCGCCCCAGCTCAGAGAATCATTCTGCCCCAGATGCAGATACTGCCAAGGCTGAGAAACCCTGGACCGATGTCTCTGAGGGTACCGGCTTCTCTGGAGTAGAAGCTCCTATGGTTGCAAAGAAGGATTGCCCTTGAAGCGCTGTCCCAAGTCAGGTAGTGCTTGTTTAACCCTCAAGAGCATGAGAATCGTCACCAGAGGATCTTGTGTGAATGCTGATTCCGATTCTACAAGTCTGGATTGGCTGCCACCACTCCTGGTCCGCAGGTCACGTGGTCCCGTTTGGAAGAGCAGGCGGTTTTGAGTGCATTCATAGTCTCCCCCTCCTTCCCTTCGTACTCTCCCTGTCTCTCCGTCCCTGCTCCCCGAGCCTTCCCTGTTGAACTCTGTTCAAACCGGGCCATCCCCTGTCACCTGGGAACATGTGGTGGTGGTTAAACCTCACTGCCAGATGACAGAGCCTCTCTAACTGTTGCCAGTTTGAGGTTCAGGGTGTTGATGAAATCAGTTGGAAGAAAAGAACCCAAGGGACCTGAGCAGACTGCCCCCCAACACACACACTTTTAAGTAAGCTAGTAGCCCAAAGGCATTGTTTTTGCATGGTCTCAGACGCTTAGCCTGGACAGAGCCCTTGACTTCAGGGATGCTCACACATGATACAACTTCCCAGACTTTCCTGTTTTAAACCAGAGGTTGAAACTGTTTCCAGAAAGGGCCAGATAATAAGTATTATACGCTTTGCAGGTCATGTAGTCTCGGTCACAGTGACTCACTCCTGCCATTGTAATAAGGAAGCAGCCACAGACAGCATGCAAATGAATAAGTGTACTTGGTTTCCAATAAATCTTTATTTACAAAAACAAGTACATAGTGAGCTGGATTTAGCCCCTGAGCCATACTTTGCAAATCCATATTCTAAACAATTCCTTTTTGTGCACGTTTCTGCTTCAGAGAAAAAAGAAAGAAGAAAAAAAAATCTGGAAAACTTAAATCACCAGTATGGGTTGTAAATAGAGGGCAAAATTGAGTAGATATTCTTTTACTGCATCAAAATGTGAATGCATCCTTCAATTGGGCAGAACCGTAATTTTCTGCCTATGCCAGTTGTTTTTTGTTTGTGGTTTTCTTTTTGCTGGGGTTGAGAGGTATTAGAAAGGGCAATAAATAAGGAATAGCAAGAGGTACCAAAAGAACTGCCAGTGCGTTTAAGTCTGCATTTTCTTTTCTCTGCGCTTCAGCAAATACTTTCTACCTTTAGGATCAGTGGAGGGAGGGGGCACCACAAAGATTGCCTTTCTCTTTCATCAGACCCAAAGCTTTCTTTGAAGGTATTGATTTTTTGCATCGTCACTGGCTTCTGTTAAGACCTCCTGTTTGCAGTGAGGGAGCATTGCTTGGACAGAAACGCTTGAGTGTTGCTTAAAGCGCCCTGGCTGCATTTTCCAGTTGACAGTTTAACCGCAGGGAACCGCAGGCTAAATTCAGCACTGACCTCTCTTTGTTGGGCACGTCCTGTGGGACCTGAGGGAAACCCACAGCCCCTGCGGTGTGTGGATGTTTTTTTTGCTCCTGGCCACGCTCACCCCAGGGATGAGGATAAATCGCGGCGTTTAACTCCCCGGTCACCATCTAGAGCTTCTCACAAAGGCCGCTTTATTTAGAGAGGAGAAAACCCTCTCTGTCTGTTAATAAGACAGGGTGCCGCTGGAGGGGAAAGCGACTTGGCATCTGTGTCTCGGGCTGTCTGGTGGGATCTTCTGCCAGGGTCTCCAGGACTTGCTGAGACCCTGACAATGCCAGTGTTAAGTGTGGGGTCAGACCATGGGTTTCCGCTGGAGCTCTGGGGAACTCTGAGTGAAG
This sequence comes from Muntiacus reevesi, assembly GCF_963930625.1. NCBI lineage: Eukaryota > Metazoa > Chordata > Mammalia > Artiodactyla > Cervidae > Muntiacus > Muntiacus reevesi. The sequence goes on from NC_089252.1 coordinate 95,773,959, forward strand.
TTTCTGCCTCCTGTACACATATACATACCTCTGCTCATTAACACACACACACATGCACACGCACACGCATACTCACACACACAGAGTCATGGCTTGCACAGCAAAAAAGTGTACATTTATTGCAGGAGAGCTGAGGGTCATCGAGAGCCCCATTCAAGAAGATTATATTGATGTGCTTTTAAAAACACACACATACACACATTTCCCTTCTTTTTTTTTTTCCATTTATTTTTATTAGTTGGAGGCTAATTACTTTACAATATTGTAGTGGTTTTTGCCATACATTGACATGAATCAGCCATGGATTTACATATGTTCCCCATCCCGATCCTCCCTCCCGCCTCCCATTTCCCTTCTTTTTAAAACTATTTGTTGACGTTATTTTTGACTGCACTGGGTCTTTGTTGTGATGCACGGGCTTCTCACTGCAGTGGCTTCTCCTGTGGTAGAACGTGGGCTGAGGGCGCGTGGGCTCAGTAGTTGCGGCACACAGACTTAGTTGCCCCGAGGCATGTGGGATCTTCCCAGACCAGAGGTCGAACCCGTGTCCTCTGCATTGGCAAGTGGACTCTGAACCATTGGACCACCAGGGAAGCCCTGATGTGCGTTCTTCTGACACTGAGTCTCCTGCTATATGGAGAGCGTGTGCCCTTTCGTGGGGAACTTTCAGGCCTTGTTTACTTTCTTCCCACGTGTCGAACACCAGGTCCTGAGATCGGGGCTAAAAAACAGGAACCAGCTCTGGCCCTCTTGATGCTTATAGACTTGTCATATAGAGATGGACAGGGAATCAAAACTACACAAATTTATGGCAGTTGTGATAAGTCTTAAAAATGACATTTTTCTCAGCTAATCATCACCACAACTTGTGAACTCAGGTACTGTGTTAGGCCCATTTTACAGATGCATCTCAAGAGATCTCAAAAGTTGACCCAAATCCCCTCTCTAGTTCTGCTCAAGAGTTCTAGAGTTGCCTCTTCATTGAAATATGAATCTATTCACACACACGACAGTCTCAGAAATGCATTACTTTGGGGCTTCTAAGAGGCAGGTTCAGGAAAACAGCATACAGTATTTGCTAGATTATTTCTCCTGACCCTAATTTCATTCCAGGGCTTGCGTAGAAAGCCCAGCAAAAAACATCACACCCTCCTCTATAGCTTTTGTTTCTCAGTGTTATTTTTGAAGAATTTTTTTTTTCCTTCATTACATTTATCTGCTCAGGCTAAGTCATTCATCATCTTGCATTGCTCTCCTCTCCTCTCTACCTTCAGATTGGGGAGGTTCTGGAAGTGATTAGGCTGTTGTAAATCAGCTTTTATGATGTGTATATCACCGATAAGCAGTGCAGAAAGCAGGAGTCAGAGCACTCCACTCCTCTTGCCCTGACAATTATCCCAATAATCAAATTAAAAAAAAAAAAAGACTGAAAAGTATGATGCTTGGCAGAATAGTTTCTCAGTAGGCATATCCAGTGTTTAAATTGGGCGCTTTAATGAGAACACTGCGTTATTTTTACACTGTTTTATTGAGTTATAAGGCAGTAAGGTAAAGCAAACTAACATTTAAACTGTACTTCAAGAAATTTTTACATGTGCATTCTTTTATAATCATCACCCAGATCTAGGTGGAGACATTCCTGTGCCTTGAACATCTCCCTTGCGCCCCCACCCATTCTCCTAACCGCATCACCACAGACAGCCTCAGCCTCTTCTTGCACTTCATGTAAATGGAATTGTACTGCATGGACCCTTGTGTCTGTGGGCATTTTCTATGAGATTCATCCATGTTGTCCAGTGTAGATATTCATTCTCATTGTGTAATATTATGGATAATCCCTGGCTGTGGGGACTGTCCTGTGCGTTCTGGGGCAATCAGCAGCATCTCTCTGGCCTCTACCCACTAATACTAGTAGTGTCCCCTGCTGCTGCTGCTAAGTCACTTCAATTGTGTTTGACTCTTAGCAGTCCCACAGACTGTAGCCCAACAGGATCCTCTGTCCATGGGATTCTCCAGGCCAGAATACTGGAGTGGATTGCCATGCCCTTCTCCAGGGGATCTTCCTGAACCAGGGATCAAACCTGAGTCTGTTATGTCTCCTGCATTGCTAGGACGTTCTTTAACACTGGTGCCTGTGGGACGCCCCAGTAGTGTCCCCTCTCCCTAGTGATTTCCCCTAGAACTGAAAACCACTGCATCATATCACTATACTAGAATTTTAAGAAGCTTTTTATATGGAAATAACTTCAAACTTGCTGAACAGCTGCAAAAATGGAACAAACAATACCCATAATGTATTTACCTAGATTTACCTATTGTTGATAGTTTACCCATTTGGTTTATTATTTTCACTCTCTTGCACACACACATCAGAGAAGGCAATGGCACCCCACTCCAGTACTCCTGCCTGGAGAATCCCATGGACAGAGGAGCCTGGTAGGCTGCAGTCCGTGGCGTCACTAAGTCGGACACGACTGAGCGACTTCACTTTCACTTTTCACTTTCATGGATTGAAAAAGGAAATGGCGGCCCACTCCAGTGTTCTTGCCTGGAGAATCCCGGGGACGGAGGAGCCTGGTGGGCTGCCGTCTATGGGGTCGCACAGGGTCGGATACGACTGAAGTGACTTAGCAGCAGCAGCAGCACCACACACACACACACACACACACACACACACACACACACACACACACACACACACACACACACAATGTATTTCTGAACCACTTGATAGCAAATTGCATCTATTTGGTCATTTACTGCCATATACTTCCATGTGTATTTCCCCAGAATAAATTTTTTCTTGAACGTGATCCCAAATATCAGTTAACCACAGAAAATTTGACATAATGCATTGATCAGTTAGCCCTATGTCCCAGTTTTTGCCATTTAGAAGAAATTATCTGTTACAGTGTTTATTTTTGCTTCAGTGCAGATTCCAGTCCAGGATTAGGGATTGTGTGTAGTTGCTGTGGTTCCTCAAGATCCTTTAGTCTAGAACTAAAGTTGACTCAGTCTTTCTCTTTAATGATACTGGATTTTCTTAAAAAAACACACACACAGTCCCTTTTCTTCTTCTCAGAATAGTCCTCATTTGGGGCTTGTCTGGTCTTTCCTCCTGAATCCATTCAGGGTGTGTGTTCATGACAGAAACACTGTGCATGCAGCGGTAGTGTGTCCTCCTTTGACCACCCCATCCAGACGGGCATGGTGTTGATGGAAACTCATTGGGGATGGAGGTAGTCAAGAGTGTTGCCTGATTTCTCCTCTGCAGAGTTACTAAATTTTGCCTTAGAGGATGAGCAATATGTGGGGAAACATTAACACCAGACAAGCATCCTACTCCCCAAGCAAAATGTACCCGCTGAGTTGAGCATATTTCCCATCTTGCATGAGCCAGTCTTTACTTAAAATAGTTGGAAAATGATGATCTTCCGAATCCAGTACTCTTTCTGTATGTGCACTCCATTCTGTTGTACACATAGCCCACTCTTTCCCCCCCATTTATTTGTTGGTGTTTTTATTTGTTATCAGTATGGATTCAGGAATCCTAATTTTTCCAGTGGTTTATAAATCATTACTGTTTTATTGCTCAACTTTGACTGGTGGGATCCCTTTGAAGTTGAGACCTGTGTTCTGAAAACTGACCCCCCTTCATTTTTTAGTCTTAAACACTTCCTTACCTTTCAGAACATAACAAGATGTTCCACGCTCATCTTTGTCCTTCCTTCCTCCAATCCTGGAATTAGCCATTTCTCAAAAAAGTCCTGTCTAAATCCTTATAATGGGGAATGGTAGAAAATACCACAATTTATTTATCCTTTCTCCAGTTAGAGTGAGTGAGTGAAGTCGCTCAGTCGTGTCCAACTCTTTGCGACCCCGTGGACTGTAGCCTACCAGGCTACTCTGTCCATGGGATTCTCCAGGCAAGAAAGCTGGAGTGGGTTGCCATTTCCTTCTCCAGGGGATCTTCCTGACCCAGGGATAGAACCGAGGTCTCCCGCCTTGCAGGTAGACGCTTTACCCTCTGAGCCACCAGGGAAGTCCTTCTCCAGTTAACTGACATTTAAATTGTTTCTAGTTCTGAACTAATATAAAGAAAGCTTCACTGAATACCCTTGTGCATTTTTTGGACCCATAAACTGATTTCTGTTGGGTATGTAATCAAGAGTGGCAATGAAAAGTCACAGAACAACAAGGACAGGGAAGTGTATTCAGTATCTTATAGTAACCTGCATTGGAAAAGAATTATATATCGGAATATGTAATTTATATATTTATATATATTTGTATATATGTGAGGAGTCTAGAAAGAATTTATATATATATATATGAAACAATATTTATCTGAATCACTTTGCTGAACACCTGAATCATTGTAAATCAGTTATGCTCCAATTTAATAAATAGATGAAAACAAAGCATAGAATCTCCACTCTGGTTATATACCCAACAGAAATGAATACACTAAGATCACCCAAAAAAGTAACACAAGTATTCAAAGCAACTTATTCATAATTCGTGTATATATATACATACACACACATACATATACGGATGTATATTTAGTTTTGGGCTTCCCAGGTGGCTCAGTGGTAAAGAATCTGCCTCCCAATGCAAGAGACGCAGGTTTGATTCCTGGGTTGGCAGGATCCCTGGGAGAAGGAAATGACAGCCCACTCCAGTATTCCTGCCTGGGAAATACCATGGACAGAGGAACCTGGCCGGCTAGAGTCAATAGTGTCACAAAAGAGTCAGACATGACTTTGCAACTAAAATAACAACCGCATATTTAGCTTTAGTAGATATTGCTTCCCAGGTGGCGCTAGTGGTAAAGAACCTAACTGCCAGTGCAGCAGAATCGAGAGATGTGGGTTCAATCCCTGGTTTGGGAAGATTCCCTGGAGAAAGAAATAGCAACCCACTCCAGTATTCTTGCCTGGGAATCCCATGGACAGAGGAGCCTGGCAGGCTACAGTGCTTGGGTTCGCAGAGTCAGACATGACTGAGCACACACACGTATACACAGATATTGCTAAGTAGTGTTTCACAGTGCTCATAGCATTCGTTTTGTGAGGGGGAGAGAAAGTCGTTGGCCCCAGTAGGTGGGGAGGAATAATCAGTGGCAGGGGTTATAATGAGCCAGTGCAATTCAAAGACATGTCACCTGTGACCAGAAACGGCAAAATTGGTGTTCTTTTTCATTGATAATGATTAAGAAATGCTGAAATTTTGCCACCAGGTTCATTCTTAAACTGCTTTTTTAGAAAGAGTGCTGTTTTTAATGGACAAAATGGAAGTTACTGAAGTCAAGAATCTCCTCCTACCTTCAAAACGCTTTTAGTATCAATGATGGCGGTGACAGCACTGCCAGAATTGCAGGGCTCCTGCTGCTCGAGAGCATTAGCATCGCCGCTTGCCCCCATCCCCACCCCCAGAGTCCCGCTGACATCTCTGACTCCTAGGTGCGCATTTGGAATCCTGGAACAGTCATCTACTAAACAGACTGAGAGGGTAAATATCCCTCTGTCTACTTCCAGGGAGTCAGTTGGTTTTCAAGATATCTGGGATAGAGGCCAAGGGACAGCAGGCAGACCAGGAAATTACTGGAGGCTAAAGGTGGAAGTGAGGTGGTGCAGTAACGCGGGACTCAGCTCTAGGCTCAGTGTTGCTAGAAGTACCTGGGCATGGCCCTGCCTCTGAAGCTTAAAGGTTCTTTGTCCAGAATGCCTTCTGTAGAGCTTGCTTATAGATCATCATTAGAACCAAAGAGGTGATTGAAGCACTTTGGAAAGTGAAATTCTGAACAGAGGATAGGCTCCTAAGTAATTTTGATGAGACTTTGGAAGCATGACTAGTCAAAAAAAAAAAAAAAAAAAAAAATCTTGAATGCTTTTTAACCAGGTGTCCCCTCTAGATGGACGCTGGCCCACTGTGGAGTGGAGAGAGCCCTCCCGCGTACTTTATGAGCAAGCTTTTGTGCAGAGTACAACTGTGCGACGGTTTGCAGGGACCCTGGTTAGAGGATGGTTTCAGTGACCCACGGCGACGGAATCCTCATCGCTGCACATTTGTATTTACCTCCGTGAACCTGTCCTCTTGTCTCCCCCAGGCCTCTCCGCGGATGGTGGCGCCAAGCGCCAGGAGCACCTCTCTCGGTTTTCCATGCCCGATCTCAGCAAAGACTCTGGGATGAATGTGTCTGAGAAGCTGAGCAACATGGGCACGCTGAACTCGTCCATGCAGTTCCGCAGCGCCGAGTCAGTTCGCAGCTTGCTGTCCGCCCAGCAGTACCAGGAGATGGAGGGCAACCTCCACCCGCTCAGCACCCCGATCAGGTACAGAGACCTGCAGGCGCACGGAAGGATGCATCAGAGCTTTGATTTTGATGGGGGGATGGCGGGCAGCAAGCTGCCGGGGGCGGAGGGCGTGAGGATCCAGCCCATGAGCGAGCGCACGCGGAGGAGAGCCACTTCGCGAGACGACAACCGCCGCTTCCGGCCCCACCGGTCCCGGCGGTCCCGACGCTCTCGCTCTGACAACGCCCTCCACCTGGCCGGCGAGCGCGAGGCCCTCTCTCAGTTAAAGGAGAGACCCCCCCTCAGAGCCAGGGAGGACTATGATCAGTTCGTGCGCCAGCGGAGCTTCCAGGAGAGCCTGGGCCAGGGGTCTCGGCGGGACCTGTATGGCCGGTGCCCCCGGACCGTGTCGGACCTGGCTTTGCAGAACGCCTTCGGGGAGCGCTGGGGCCCCTATTTCGCCGAGTACGATTGGTGTTCCACCTGCTCCTCCTCCTCCGAGTCTGACAACGAGGGCTATTTCCTAGGAGAACCCATCCCCCAGCCCGCCCACCTGCGATATGTCACCAGTGATGAGTTACTGCACAAATACAGCTCCTACGGCCTCCCCAAGTCTTCCACGCTGGGTGGCAGGGGACAGTTGCACAGCAGGAAAAGACAGAAGAGCAAAAACTGTATCATTTCTTAATCCGGTGGGGGGTCAGGGAGTGGGGGGAGATGGGAACTAAGAATGTAGATTCAGAAACTTGCACTGTGGGAAATTTTAAAGCGCTTTGGGGGTGGGGGGTTCCAGGGAGATATGAGAGGAGCTCTCCCTTGATGGAGGCAAGGTTACCTATTGACTCCATAGGTAGTCACAGTTCTTGGCATGTTGAACATTATTTGCACATTTCACTTTGGAAACGCTGTAGACTCAACAGAGGCCAGGGTTGGTCACCTCCTTCTCCAACCGTTTGTGTTGAGTTGCCACTGGCAAGACGGCAAAATTGTTTCCTGCTCGCTTATATATATATACATACACACACACACATTATATATATATATATATATAGCCTCTCTGGTTTTCTTCCTTTTAGGACCCTTTTTCCAGTAAGTAATTTGTTTATTAGCCAGGACCCCACACTAAGTTATTTACATGTCCATTGTAAATGCAATGTAAATGAGAGTTCTGATAAAATATTTTTGTATTTTGTAATATCAAAGGAATTTCTATATCGTAGGACTCAGTGGAGCCTTGCATGCACGTCTAGCATTGTCTTTTGAGTAGTATTACAAGGTGGTCCAGGACCACTTTTTTTTTTCTTTTTTTCTATACAAATTTGTTACATGTCAGTGAGACCTTTTTCAAAGAATTTTATTCAATTTGGCTTTTTGTGGCTAAAAAAAAAAAAACCAAATTACCTGTTACACCCAAAGCATTTGATGCTCCATCCATCTTAAGGAGCCATCCTTAAGTCTGTTCCCACCCTCAGTAGAATCTCTTCTCTACAAAGTGATAGTAATTTTTTTTTTAATTTATAATTGCCAATGTAACTTCTGCCAATTAGAAAAACCAATCAGTGTCAGTAGAGTTCCGTGAGAAATGCCATCCCCGCTGGAAACATTGACGTTGCTCACCATTGATCTGTCCCGTGGGGAAAACACAAGTGACTGTGAGTGGTGCTGTTGTGTGATGTCAGCATGACATTGTTTTGAGTGTGGCTTTATTTCCTGGTGCTCGTTTCCTGGATTGTATTATCCGCTTTCCTTTACCAAGGCAGACAGAACAGCTGCCTTAGCCTGACAACCGGTTGTCCTCAGCGCAAATGAACTTTGGCTTTGGGAAATTCAGGCCAGAAAGGTTCCGAGGGGCTCTGGGAGTGACGGCGCTTTCTAGGTTGTAGGTCATATGTGGAGATGGAGGGCCGCTTCCACCCGCTCAGCACTCATGTCAGGGACACAGACCTGCAGGCATGGAAGGATGCATCAAAGCTTTGACTTCGAGGGGATGGGAGGCAGCAAACTGCCAGGGCTGAGGGACACGAGAATCCAGCCCACAGGTCAAGGGTAGAGGCTGGGGGGGAATATGAAGGAAAGTCAGAGCAGAGAAGAACTTCCAGAAATGAAGTATAGGAGAGGTGGGAACCACCTTTGAACATCCCCCGGTGCTGGTGGGGAAAAAAAACAAAACAAAACCCAGTTTAGCTCATTCTCTAACCAGAGTATCTGGGTTGCCCAGAAAGATTGAGCCGCTCTGGAGATTTTGTGTTATGGTTCTGGAAAACAGACGTTGCTGAAAGAGAGGTTTCCATTTTGAACTTTGGGGACCGTTGATCAGATAGAAAATGAGCTCAGAAGTGAGTGTGCTTAAAGAAGACATTTAACGGTTGTGTTGTTTATAGTAAAATAAAACCTCCTACCTAGCTTCGGTTCAAAGTGAAGCGCTTGCTTTTACTTCCATTCTCCTCCTTCCCTTCATGGATTGTGGATGAAATAATCCATTGGGGGGCCCACCTGTAGTGAGATGTACTGTCAGTGTAGTGTACAGTGTATCTCAGTGGCCATCTGCCATGGTTGAGGCGAGCGTGGTCTCTTTTCAGTATAGTAGTTAATATTTTCTAGTGTTTTTTTATGCAGAGGATGTGGAAAGTGGCTTTTTAGACACCATCCCACATGGGTCTGGGGAAGGAAGGCTGTAAAGGATGTGGAAGTGGCACTCCATTCAGGATGTATTAAAATAATTTGCTTTTCAGGTATTTATATGACATTTGTCATTGTCACTGATGTTTTTGAAAAAGCGATGCAAATGTTGGTTGTGGCTGTTTTCCGCATGCTTTCTTCATATCTAAATGCTTCATTAATTATTCAAGCCTCTGGAGAATTAACTCTATTAAGTTTGTATAGTGAGTTTGTAAACTGCTTGGCAAACTGATAAAAGACATAATGTATACCACCACGGTACCAACGTGGCAGGTTTCTGGTAGAAACCGGGCGAGTCCAATTTGGAGTTCTAAGTTTCTGGATTGATGAGAATAGAAAGGCATTTTGGAAAAAGAAGAGAGAAAAAAGTAGATCGTTTAACTTAGCAAATAACTGAAAATAATGTCTGTCTTCCGTGGCCTGGAATCCGAGGAAAGAAATTCTCCTAGTAAACGTTGTTTCCTTAATCTGTCCTTTTTAGAGTACCTCTTAACATTTCCCCAGTGAGGCTTTGACCACCATCAGCAGAAAGAAGAAAGTGCCCTAGACACGGACAACTAAGTAGAATGCAAAGGGATGAGAGGAATAAGCAGTTTCAGATCTAGCTGCCCAGGGAGCATCCATCAGCTGAATTAGTCAGAGCTGGAGGTGTGGTGAGATACGAGCCTCGGGGTCAGACTGTGTAAAAAGCAAGATCACCTCCATCTTGTCCACCACTGTGGACGCCGCCTCCCCGCCCCAGATGCAACCAAGCGCCCTATGGAGATTGCTGGTAGAGGCCAGGTAAATCGCCATCTCGAGGATGGAACCGTCAAGGGAATGCCCGAGAGAGAGCAGGTCATCACTGTGTTGGGAATTCTGCCTCTTAGTGATAACTTACACGTAACATCCCAGAATCCCATTCCCCAAAATTCAGCGCATTCCTTTCTGAGGCCGGATCGGATCCTTACCTGATCATCACCAGGAGTTCTTACTTAGTCAAGCTTTCCTCCACGGCTGGGGCTTGCAGTCATCCCTTCTTAGATCATCATTTCATCTTTAATAGACTGTGTTTAGAAAACTATATCTTTTCCCTCTTTATTTTCTTCTCTCATGCTTTGGTTTGGTTTTTCTTCCTACCTCTCCTCATATTGATCTTCTTATCTTTTGGATAAAACCACACTTTAGCATTCATTTCCTGTTGCTACTCAGTTCATTGGCAACAAAACTGGCCCTTCCCCAAGTTAGAAGTCAGTGACAGTTTTCTGAATGGCCCTGCCAGTGCATATCAACCTTGATAGTATGAGCAAGTTTCTTGGCAGGCTGGTGGCATTCAGGTAGCCTTCCATCTGTCATAGAGTTCTGGGATTTCTACCAAGTGTGAAGGTAAGTGAGGTCAGGGAAACCAAAAACATACTTCTCAGTTTTTGCCAATGTTCAAGGGTAGGAGTAGTTTTTAGAGTTGGTTGTTTGACCCCGTCCACTTATATTCACCTTCTGTCCACCCTCTGCCAGCTCCACAAACAAGCAGTATGTCATTTCTCATATGGGAACTGCGGGTAGCTCTTTTTCTTCCCCTTGTCCCATTCTGTAGGATGTTTCTTCAATACAACGAGGTCATATTTTCCTCTTCTGCAACAGCTTTCTGCTTCTTGGGTACCACTAGCCATTGTTGAGTTCAGGTGGGGGTGTCTCTACCCTACCTATACTGTGGGCAGATAGAACCAGATAGAACCCTTCAGAGAGCATGCATGCAGCCTCAGAAATCTTTGCAACACTCTAGCCAGCCAGGACCAGTTGATCCGGACTGATTTCATTTGTCTGATAACAAATCTTACTTGTGAACTGACTCTTCCTTGTGTTTCTACCCTGGACTCTCTTGCCATTTTCTCAAAACAGTTCATCAGCTATTCAGGAAGCATCATCCATAAATCACTGTGAGATGCCAATCCCTGTGCCCCTGTGTTGCAGATGCTAAAGGAGGCTGACTTCTTTAGGCTAAACAAAAACAAATCTCTTTGGCCTCCTTTTCCATTTTTGGATTCTTGGCCAGTTATAAGCAATCTGTGTTTGCCATTTTGCAGAGGTAAGATAAGAGTCTGTCCCATTCTTTTCTAGTCCCACCTTCTAACAGAGAACAACACAAATACTTAAATTCCAAGGAGAAGTGCTCTTTGCATATTTCTCTCGAACAGAAACCAGATGCTAATGCATAAGAAGGAGGATCTATCTTTGACAAAGGAAAGTGGACGATGAAATCAGTCATCTGAGGATTTCATGCCAGAAGGGTTGCTATCAGCAACTGTTTAGCACCTTCAGGGCTTTGAAAAGGACTCTGCGGATAGCATTCCAGGTACAGAACTCAGCCAAGCCTCCTCTGCCAATCTTGAAGGCAGTTCCAGATTGCTGCCTTTTGAGGTATGTTTCTTAAAGCATGAGAGACATGGAAATGAGAGTTTTTTCTTGCCTCCAGTGGTTAGTCCCTTTGGGGCCTCAGCAGACACCAAAGCCTGTTTGACCACTCGGAAGCAGTCATCAAGGTTAGAGTTGAAAAAGGGTTGCGGTCTTTTTCCATTTTCTCAAAATAGAAGTCCCTTCAATGCAAGATTCCCAGAAAGTGTGACTTACTGTTGGGGGCTGTATTAGTTTGTAAGCTTACTTCCTGCTTATAGCTTTCCCCAAATTAGCTTTTCCCAACAGGAATCTAACATTGTGTTAGAAATTACTTCTGTGGTTTAGATACAGAATCCATGAGGGGGTGGGGGGGGGAGTGTCTTATTCTATCCCGAGAGATTTGAGATGTCCCTCACCCTACCGAGTATTTGGCCATTGATGTTCCATAGGTCACTGACCAGGCCTTTTAAAATTTTTCAGAGTTACTCAAGCCTTTCTAGTTAATTTCCATGTTTCTCCATAAAGTATTTGGTTCTATCCTGGACCCTGACTTCGCATTTTAAGGCCTGTGGGTCCTCCTTTTTCCCTAGCAGATGAGGACCTCAGCAGTTCTCCTGCTCGTAAACGCATTCTTTCCTGTACAGGATCATTTTGTCCATCTTCTGCTTTAACTCCAAGCGCATAAACAAAACCTCAAAGGGCCTGAGAAGGTAAGGCACACCAGAGTCTGTGTTGTGTGTCAGGTGTCGAGCTATTTGTTAAGAAGGTCCGCAGTGGACCTTTGGTGTGGGCTCTGCCAGAGACTGTTGTGAACACTTTGCTTGAGATCCGTGCCCTGTGAAATGGATATGATGTTTTACTGATGTCTGTAATACATTTGTAAACTTCCAATAAAATTTGAATAAAAGAAATGCTGCCGTTCTTCTCAGTCTTCCATTGCTTTCCAGGTTTTTGGAAGTCTTTGCCTTTGAGCATCTCATCAAAAGAATAGAGAAGCTGCAGATGTCAGGAGAGGTGAGATTTGCTATGAAAGATGAACCTGATTGTTGAGATCAGGATTTCTCAACCTGGGCACTATCTGCATTTTGGTCCAGTCCATTCCTTGTGGCATAGGACCATCCTGTGCATAGTAGGATGTTTAACAACATTGCTGGCCTCTGCTTATTAGATGCCAGTAGCACCCTGCCCCAAGTTGTGACAACTAAAAATGTTTGCACACACCACACCCATTAGGGTATTTTTTTAAAAACGAAGAAGGAAAAAGAAAATAACAAGCATGGGCATGGATGGGGTAAAACTGGAACACTTTTGCACTATTGGTAAAAATATAAAGCAGTTCATCTTCTGTGGAAACAGTATGGGAGTTCCTCAAAAAAATTAAAAAACAGAACTACCATATGATCCAGCAGTTCTGCTTCTGGATATATACCCAAAATAATTGAAAACTGAGCTTCAAAGAGATAATCAGTACACCCGTGTTGATAGCATTATTCATAATAGTTAAAAGAGGCAACCCAAATGCCCACTGATGATGAGTGGATAAGCTAAATGTGATCCAAACATACAATGAATTGTTCTTCATCCTTTAAAAGGAAGGAAATTATGACACATGCTGCAACATGGAGAAACTTGAGGACCCTAAGCTGAGTGAAATAAGTCAATCACAGATGTGTGCAATTCTGCCTTTATAAGCTACCTAAAGTAGTTAAATTCACAGACACGAAGTGAAAAGATGGTCACCTGGGGCTGGTAAGAGCTCATGGGAAGATCTTTGAGTATACATTTTCTGTTTCAAGGTGAGAATTCTGGAGATTTGTTGTACAGCAATGTAAGTGTACTTACTACTGAACTGTACATTCAACAGTGGCACATTTTATGATACCTTTATTTTACCATGATTTAAGAAAAAAAAATCTCTACCCTTCGCTGAGTGTCCCCTGAGGACAAAAAGCACTGCTGGTTGAGAACCACCAGTTAAAATGCTTTGCACCTTCTTAGTATCTTCATTCCTTGAGGATTCTTGAAACTGACTTCAACCCTGGGCCACACAGTTAATTTTCACTTATTAGCAGGAATTGAAACCAGCAGATGGCTGAAAATATTTGTATTTGCTTCTAAGCAAATAATAAGTGGATTGTGTGAAGAGTTCTATGCATGGATGTTTTCTGGTTAGGATGCTGTTAATACTGTCTGGGAGCCAAGACCAAGCAGCATGTAAATTAGATTTCCCCATGTCTGATTCACAACATTTGGGAGCTGCTGGATACTGCAATATTGTTTATTCATTCACTCAGCAAATGTTATTGAGAACCTGCTCTGTGCTGGGCACTTAGAAAACAGCAGTATCTACAAAGCAAAGATCCCTATCCTAAAGAAGTTTGCGTACTTGACTTTCTACTAGATGAGAAATCTGAAACAGTAAGTAGTCCCACCCACCCTAAGCACGAGGACTTGGGAGCTGCAGATGGGAGTTATTACAAGCCATTCTGAGAGCCTTTGGATGAAGGCTTTAGAGATGGCAGTGGCCGTGTTAGTTCTGCTCACACACCCTCCTGGGGAGCCTGGCTATCAGGCAAGCATGGTTTCACTATATGAGCCCTGTCTTCCTATGCCTCAGCAAAATGATAGGAATCAAGAACGGCAGCCAACCCATAATCTGTGAGTGACCTAGCATGACGTGGTAAAGTGGACCAGTCGGATTCTCTCTCTTAAGAAGGTAAATTAAAAAATTGCATGTAAATTGGCACAGCCACTATGGAATACAGTATGGAGGTTCCTCAAAAAACTTAAAATAGAGTTGCCATGTGATCCTACAATCCCAGTCCTGGGCATATATCTGGAGAATATTGTAACTTGAAAAGACAGATGCACTGCAGTGGTCATTGCAGTGCTGTTTACGATAGCCAAGACTTGAAAACAACCTAAATGTCCATTGACAGAGGAATGGATAAAGACGGTATGGTATACACTGCTATAAAATGGATAACCAGCTGTGTGGCACATGGACCTATTGTGTAGCACATGGAACTCTGCTCAAGGTTACGTGGCAGCCTGGATGGGAGAAGAGTTTGGGGGACAGTGGATAAGTGTATATATATGACTGAGTCCCTTCGCTGTTCATCTGAAGCTATCACAGCATTGTTAATTGGCTACACTCCACTACGAAATAAACAGTTAAAAAAGAGAAACGGTGGGGACAATACTCAAATCGTAATCAAATTTTGCTACTAAATGAAATTTAAGTAATGCAATTTTAAAAGGTGTGGTATCTATATAGAATAAAATATTACTCAGTCATAAGAAAGAGTGAAATAATGTCATTTGCAGCAACTTGGATGGACCTAGAGATTATCATACTAAGTGAAATAATTTAGACAAAGACAAATACCATATAATTTCACATTGTGGAATCTAAACTATGACGCCAATGAACTTATCTATGAAACAGACTCATCGATGTGGAGAGCAGACTTGCGGTTGCCAAGATGGAGGGCAAGATGGAGGGAGGATGGATTGGGAGTTTGGGATAAGCAGGTAAAAACTATCATACATAGAATGGATGAACAACAAGGTCCTATTGTATAGCATAGGAAAGCATATTTAATATCCTGTAATAAACCATAATGAAAAACAATATGAAAAATGTGTGTGTATATGTATGTATGTATGTGTAACCGAATCACTTTCTGTACAGAAATGAACACAACATCGTGAGTCAACTATACTACAATAAAATGAAAACAAAAATTCCAAGAGGCAGTGGAGGTGAAGCTAAAAGAATATGTCGAGAGAGTGGGCTGGTGGGGTCAGGTCAATGCACATCACGATAAAGTGAAGGATGTGAAGGATGAGGAAGTAGAAGACGAGGAAAGCAGTAGAAGATGAAGAAAGCAGAAGCTCCAGCTGAGAACAGGTCCAAGAGCAAAGATGGGTACGAGCACAGAGATGTGCAATGACCCCCAGGAACTGGTCCCCACGACTCCCTCACCTCCACACACATGCCAGTTCCTTTGTTGGAGATGCTGCTCTAGGATTTTGGTCCTTCACACACTCCCTGTGTTTATGCAGTGTTACCTTACATATCTGTACAAGCTGCTCTTTGCACTGAAGTGTCCCTCGCAACCCTGATTCAGCCATGAAGGATGACTTCTGCCAGCTACAACACCTTTTGTTTTGCCCCACTCCCCTTTTGTTTTCAGTTCCATCTCAACCACTTGCTAGTTGTGTCATGTTGGGAAATGTCCGCATCCTCTCTGTGTCTCGGATTTTATCTAACAAGCGTGAACACAGTGGGATTGTCATTTAGGTTTATTGGAATAATGCACATGAAGCTCTTGGCACTGTGTCTGCCATTGTAAGAGCTTGAAATATGTTAGTGGTGGTTACTGGGGGTGGTGGTGGTGGTGGTTGCTGCTGCCACTGTTTTTCCTGCTACTGTCCCACCCAAAGAGAAAGGATGGCAGAAACTGGATATCATTAGTATCTTGTCTGAGAGTGTTCATTGTCTTCTAATGTAAGCATTTAATAGGATTTTGCAACACCCCAGAAAGGCCTGAATCTTGAGAATAGTTAAGAGATGCCTGCAGAGTTAATTCAATAATGCAAGTCTCCCACAGAGGTTCCGATTCAGTGGATCTGGGGTAGAACCCCAGAATCTGCTTTTAAAAAATTACTTATGTTTGGCTGCACTGGGTCCTCATTGCTATGTGTTTCTCTGGTTGTGGCGAGCAGACTTATTGTGGAGCATGAGCTCTAGGCGCATGGGCTCAGTAGTTGTGTTGTTCAGTCGCTAAGTCGTGTCCACCTCTTTGTGACCCCACGTACTGCAGCACACCAGGCTCCTTTGTTCTCCACTATCTCCCAGAGTTTACTCAAATTCATATCCATTGAATCAATGACACTATCTAACCATCTTATCCTCTGCTGCCCCAGTAGTTGTGATGCAAGGGCTTGGTGGCTCCATGACATGTGGAATCTCCTGGACCAGGAATCAAACCCAAATCCCCTGCATTGACAGATGGGTTCTTAACCACTGACCCAGCAGGGAAATCCCAGAATCTGCTCCTTCATCATGACCCTCCATTTCAGTCTGATATAGCTAGGAACAGGTCTCCCAAGCCCACCCACTCCTAAAGAAGCTGAGTCATAAGCCCTTTGGTCAGGAAGGAGAGATCTGAGCCTGGCGTTGAGAATCTAGTTTTGAAGGCTCTCAGGTATATATTCACTCTTGCCTAGAAGTGACAATCTTCAGGAAAAGAAATTTAGTTTAACTGACTTTACTTTTTCTAAGAGATATATATCGCTGTATATCAAAGAGAGATGTGGAGTGATGCACAGCATTGAAGAAGAGGGTGAGGTTGTTACGGAAAGTGTGGTCTGGCTGCTCATTACTCAAAAGCCTATACTTGAGATGCTAGGTTGGTGGGAAGGAAAGTTTGCTTTCTTTAGGAGTCTGGTAATAGCAAGGGGAAAGGGCAGACGTGTCCAAAGGCTGAATCCTCCACCCCACCCCCTGCCCTGCACCGACAAAGAATGGGCAAGAGTTTTAGAGGGGAGTTTCAGGGGTATACAGGCAGAGGGAGGGCGCTACAGGCAGAGACAGCGCCGATGAAATTGGTCATCGGTGGTTTGACCAGCGTCATCTTGATTCAAGTATAGTTAATCTTCAGTTCCAGGGTCAATTTGTTTCCGTTTGTCTGAAGCCAGTTCTCAGAATTGTAGCAGCTTATGTCATGGCGACAGTCTGGTCATCAGGGAGTTAGCGTTTTCCACCTAGTGGGAGTTTCATTATTTACAGAGCAGCTCAAAGGATATGGCCCAGAATAGTGTCTATAGCCATTGAGGAGGAACTAAAGGTTCTTGATTTTGCTTAACAAGTAAACTATTATTTTGTCTTGTTTGACTATATTCCTTGGTGTCTGCCTTTTGTCACTTCTCTGGTTAATTTTATTCTTTGACCAAGGTTTTTTGTTTTTGTTTTTCTTTCTAACAGACACAAGACAGGCAGAGGGCGTAGGGATGGGAGTGGAGAAGGACTTCAGGGTCCTGCTCTGTTTCAAGCTAATTGTAAAATGCCATCTAACAATTATGTTAGGATTAGAGAATTGCTACTCTTGGCTCATGTAGCCAGTGGCTTGCACAGATCAAAATTACCTAGGTAGGTTATTAAATATCCAGAGTCCCTGGCCCCATCCCTAGAAAGTCTGATTCAGCAAAACCTGGGAAACTGGAGTTTTTCATAGACATCTAGGGGTCTGAGAAGACCTGTTAGGAAAAACTGCTCTGAGCCTCTCTCGTCATGGAGAATCCTTCATCTCCTATGAGTGAGCCCTTCTGTGCTAAATGCACCCAGCCTGTGTGACAGAGCTTCAGTCTGGAAGGGTCTGCTTCTCAGATGTTCATTCATCATATGTGTAAAGTACACAGGTTTCCTAAAGGCCCAGAATGAAAAACATCAGCCTCTTTGGAAGACCAGTGTCAGTGTTACTTCTAACCACAGCTGGTTTTGTCTGAGAGAGATGTCCAGGCAAGACACCAGGAAAGAAACCTTATGAGAAGATGCAATAGAAAAATAATCAAAGACAAACACAGGCTAAACTTTAGCCGGAAATGGTTAAGCCATTAAATGACACAATCATTCTCAGCAGGAGAACAGATTTCTCAACAAAATAACTAGCAGATACTTGTTTTCCTGCTAGGCTGGCTGATTCTGGAGATAACACAGATCATCAGGGTTGATCTGTTTTATCAGATCAGGGTTGATGGGCGGCTTTGTACCAATAACACAGAAGTTAGCAAACTCAGGAGACTGTAAGTACCAGAAAGCGATCCCAATAGCTAGAGGAATTTGGACCATAAAAGGCAATCGTCTCAGGCCACATTCTTTGGAGTTTAGGTGGTTGAAGCTTACTTCAAAGGAACTTGAGCATAATGGAAAGAGACAGAGAATTTATTTGAAGAGGACTAGTGTCTTGAAAGAATCGAGGGCAGCCCCTTCCTGAGAACTTGGAACCAGGAAGAAGAAAGCCACAAAGACCTTAGAAAAAGAATTTTATCCCAATTTTTAAATATCTTTTTCCCTTCAGTTGTCTTGATTGACCCAACTTGGGTCACATGCTCATTCCTGGTTGAATCAACTGTTGGAGGAGATTGGGTGACTCCTTGATGCCAGCATGCTGGTCAAGTGCTAGTTCTTGTGGGTAAGGAAAGAGTTTTCAGAGAAAGTCATGGGCTGGACAGACACACCAAAATGTACCTCCTGTAATAACTCTCTTAGTAAGATCCCACGGGGAGGAACAAGGATTGTTATCTATTGATTGTATTTTTAAACAGCTGGGTACACCATACTTACTGAATTGGAGCTACCATCTCAAGTGAAAGTTTCTACCATTCTCCAGACCTATGCCTCCAATTGGCATAGTCTTAGCCAGGTATTGCATTCAAAGAAGCACAGTTCAGGAACCAAAAAATATCAATCAGTATTTCAAACCTGTACTATCTCTGAAGGAAATTGTTAGAGGAAGCACATTGGCTGAAACCGCCCACCCTGGCCAGGCACCATAGTAACTATTTGCGTGAGCTGTTTTAGGACAGGAGGTCCTGGTAAGGAACACGGAACTAATAAGCCTCCACCAACCAGAAAAGTTCAGGAAAGGTCAAAAGGAGACACCACCTGTCCGACCGCCTCCCAGAATCCTTCTCTCTGGCGTCCATCTTGGCTGAACAAGGCGTGCACCACCAGGAAGGACTCAGAGTCAGAATGATTGGCTAAGGACAACCGGAAACTAATCCCATCACCATAAAACCCGAGACTGCAAGCCATGTGGCAGAACTGTTCTCCTGGGTTCCCTCCCCCTCCTGCTCTCCACCCGGGTGCCCTTTCCCAATAAAATCTCTTGCTTTGTCAGCAGATGTGTCTCCTTGGACAATTCATTTCCGAGTGTTAGACAAGAGCCCTGTTTCGGGTCCTGGAAGGGGTTCCCCCTTCCTGCAACAAAATGGCAAAGGAGGAGATGAATTTTTTAATGCATAGCAAGCATCTTAAAATTCTCTGTCTGCATGGCTGCCCCCTTATTACTCTGTACATGGATGCCAGCTTCTCCCACCAGTCCATGCTTGCACCTGAAACATGCCCTGAACACCGACTTCCTGTCCTGTAGTCTCTGTCCCTTCTCCTGCTCTCTGCTTTACAAACCCGTCGGCTGCTCTGCTCTTCTTCATGTGTCCCGTTGCTTTACTAAGCATCCAAACTCCCCGCATACTAGGCAGTCTCTGATACTAGATGCATTTTTTCTCTAAAATTGCAGGACCACAGTGGTCTTTTCATCTGACATCATCGACTGTATGAATTCCGTGCAACTGGTGGCCTCAGACCAGGTAAGAGGATGACTCTGAAAGTCTGCTCTTATGATCAGGGCCCGTAACCCAGGAAACCTTAATGGTCAGGCCAGGTCTCATATCTGACACTTCTCTGCAGCTCATTTTGTCTCAGAGAGATGTCCAGACACAAACACACAAGCCATGAGTGCTGGAAAGCACTGCATAGTGTGCGTACGATGAAAAAACAGCATTAAAGTCCAACTAAGTGATCATTCCACACCACCCCCCGCACACCCTGCCTTGCATCCAGCCCTTCAGACCTGCCATTCCGTCTACTTACAACTCGCACGTCCCTGCCTACCTTCCCTGTCCTACCTGTTCTTGACCTGCCTGACTGCTCCTCATTCTTCAGGGCTCAGCTCACCCCTCATCCTCCAGGACGGTCCTGGCCACATGGAAATACGAGTCTCTGCCTCAGGCTCCCTGGGACTTGCGAGTTTATGCTTTTTCCCCATTTCAGCCTGTATCCCACAAGAGCCCAGGCATCCTCACTATTTTTGCAGCCTGTTCCTCTGGGGCCTAACATAAAGTAGAGCCTCAAAAAACATTTTGAAGGAATATTATAAGGGAGATTTCTAGAAATTCCTGATTGAGTACATTAAAAGGGAGAAGGGAAAGCAGAACTCAGCCTTCTACACTTGGATGTGTGCATTGCCTCCGCGGCTTCACTTTCCTTCTAAGATGAACGCTCCTATCTTCTGGATGCTGAGTTGCTGCAGGGCAAAATTTCACTCAAAGCTCCCTGTGGCTGTGATCAGGTTTGCATTACTAAATTTCCCCCCAAATTTTTGTTTCTTTAAAAAAAAAAAAAATCCTCTAAGCGTAGTGTTTTCCAGTTTCAAAAAGTAATAATATCCTTGGACTCCACAAGGAAGCTATCAACATTTCAAGTACTGTCAGCTCAAAATGCAAAAACCCAAGTTAAGAGTTCATGCCACGGAATTATAATCAGTTTATGATTTAATGAAACAATGATCACTAGGAAGTGAAGGTTTAAGAACAGGCAAATCTATATTGATCTGGAAAATGTTCCCCAGGAATAAACTTATATTAGCAAATGGGATAAATTATCATATTTCAGTATTCTTCTTTCATGAGTTGAGTGCTAATTACATGACTGTTGTTGATTAGAAAATATGTCTGAACAAGCCTGGACAGAACCAGGGCACACTTAGTAGATAATAGAAATCTGCAAGTGAATTAGAAGTAAATGAGATGGTACAGTCCTTAATAAAAGCCCCAGTGGCAGAAGAAACACAGAGAAGGAAATTGATGGTTTCTATCAAGTAACAAAAAGTGAATCTAGCAAAAGCAAATGTTATTCTGATTTTTCAGGTGTAATCAACTGTGCTTATTGTAAACAGGATCCCGGTGGACAGAGGTTTGCAAAGGCATACATTCAAAAGGTAGGTGATGCTACTGCCATAAGACTTTTAGAGGCATTGAAACCAATTTAATTCTTCTACAATCTAGAGTTTTCTCTCATCTCTTGTTACTGAGGTGGAAAAACAAACCTTACCCGCTAAAAAAGTACAGGTGAAGAGCAAGTTTTCCTGACCTGTAAGAGAGATCAAAGGGCTCTGAAAACTGAAAGTGAAAATCACTCAGTCATGTCTGACTCTTTGTGACCCTCCACGGACTATACAGTCCATGGAATTCCCCAGACCAGAATATTGGAGTGGGTAGCCTTTCCCTTCTCCCACGGATCTTCCCAACCCAGGGATCAAACCCAGGTCTCCCACATTGCAGGCAAATTCTTTACCAGCTAAGCCACAAGGAAAGCCCAAGAATACTGGAGTGGGTAGCCTATCCCTTCTCCAGCAGATCTTCCCCACCCAGGAACTGAACCGCGGTCCCCTGCATTGCAGGCAGATTCTTTACCAACTGAGCTGTCAGGGAAGCCCGAAGGACTCTGAGGTCAACATTAAATTCCTCTGTCCTAGAAACAGGGAGAACTAACTGTATTCCCCTTCATTTCCTAATTATTCCCAGATTGAGAGCCCAGGAAGAAAATTGTCTCATTTATTTGCAAAAATCTATCCTATAATCTCATCTATCAACTGTTTCAAAGTTGTTTTTCAGTTCTGCAGAATGATGATTCAGGGGGCATTTTGTGTAAAGAATAGGTGTGGTTGAGATGTGTGATGCTCACTGAATAGCCGTGTGTTGCCTCCTACATCCCTGCCCCTGAGCAGTGGGTGGGGTCATGTGACTAGTACTGGTCAGAGAACTGAGGGAAAGTGAGGTGTCACCCCTAGGCATTCGCCTGCAACCTCACCACGGTGACCAGGATGCCCAGGGTGAGACGCTGAATCATTGGATAGGAGCAGACCAGATCCCTGAGTCACTGCACAGAAGACATGCGTAAACAGCCTTGTTTCAATAAGGAATACCGCTGGCCCTTGAGCAACTTGAAGCTCCAACATGGTACCCAGTTGAAAATCTGAATATAATTTATAGTGGACTCTGGAATCTGTGGTTTCTCCATATCTGTGCTTCCTCTGGACCTGAGATTCTGCATCCATAGATTCAACCTTCGATTCTGTGGTACTGTGGTATTTACTACTGAAAACAAACCGTGTTTAAGTGTATCCGCAGAGTCCAAACCCGAGTTGTTCAAGGGTCAGCTGAACACGTTTGTTGTATTAAACTGTGGAGGTTTCAGTATTAGTTTATTGCTATAGCAATACTCAGCCTGCTGCGACTAATACATGGGAACCAATTTAATCCTCTCAAGAGTCCTCCTTGCCTAGACCATCTAGTCATGTGAGTTATTTCATGACCACTAGAAGTTCTGAAGGCCACAGGGCCAGTGTTTTGGTTGTTTCTTTTTTGACTTGCTTGCTTTGGTTTCATTACATTGTTTGACTAGTTACAGCCTCGGTCCACAGCAGTGGCCTTGGAGAACTACAGTCTATGAGACCATAAGCTCCAAGCCAGTGCACACCTATGTATTTGTCTCACCAGTGTATTCACACATGCTAATCTCAGTGTGTGTATAAAGTAGGTGCTTCCCAATGATTTATTGGATGAAAAGAATAAAAGAATAAATGTAAGAATTTAATGACTCATACAGAGGTTATCCAGACTGCATGAAGCCCCCATCACCCAAAACACTGCCCTTGAAAAACTGGAAAAGACCTCCTCCTTCATACAAAGACAGAATCTGTGGGAGAAAATCACTGAGCTGGATTCGACCTCCTGTGTCTTATTATTCTAGGATTGGGGATGAAGCAATGAATAAGATAACCTTCCTGCTCTCTTGAAGCTCTGCTTTTCTTCTGTCAAATTTTCAAGCCAAAATTTGGCCTGTGGAAAGAAAATATTCTAATCATCTAGTTATCTGAGTTATCTAGTAAGAAAAATAAGGCATGGCAGAAGGTTCAAGTCCCCCCTCAGTATGTTAACTCCTCAACCCTCCCTTTCCCAGAGCCCGTAGCTACTCACCAGTCTCCTTGCTTCACCATCACTTCTGGGGCTCCCCCTGGAAATTCCCACCACCCCGTTTCTTGCTTGCACTGAGGAGATGACCCCTACCCATCTCCCTTGCCAAAACTCATCCTTCAGAAAAGCTGTTTCCTCCTCTGAGTTTCTCTTGCTCTCCTCCTGGGTCAGCATCCCGTGGTTTCCTTTTTAGTCAGTGGTTTCAGATATCGCTTGCTAGCCTGTCCTGTGTTAAACATCTCCAGTCTGGGTCAGTACTGTGAGTGCTTTTGAAAGAGTCAGTGACTCTGCGAAGAGATGCTCCCAAGTGTCCTAACTAAAGCCCGCACTGCGACGGCCCAGGAACTCGAGAGAAAAAGTCTGCTTCCTCCATCTGGCGCTCAGTACCGTCTGGGACCACACAGAGTGGTGTCCGAGCGGGGCTCTGCGCTCAGAGGGGCAGCAGAGGTGCACAGCGCCCACTACCCCTTCTGCCAGCGCTCGGTACCTCCTGACCCCGCCCCGACCTGGTCACCACACGGCTGTGAATACGGAGCTGCCCATCCTCAAGGGGCTGGGATGGGAGGAAATTCCCCAGAATCCAGTCCTGCCTTCGTCCCTTCTAGAGTCTCAATTGCTAGGCCAGTGTTTTGAGTAGACCCAACCTCACACATGAGGTTACACATGTTCCCGTGAAAGGAGTCTCACATCATCAGGGCGGCCCTCCTCCTCCTTCCAGTTCTTTGTGTTGCAAATTAATGCCATATGCACCATCTTTTGAATGATTTTTTTAAAAAACTGAGGCAAACCCTAATGTTCATAGCAATAGCCAAGATATTATTTATGTATCATTTACAATAACTTCAACAACTAAAATATAGATGCAACTTAAGTATCCATCAACATTTGAATAGAGAGAAAGATGTGGCGGTATGTATGTACATATATATATGCACATGCACACACACAGTGGAATAATACTCAAACATTAAAAAGAACGGAATTTTGTCGGTTGCAACAACATGGATGGACCGGAGGGCATTATGCCTAGAGAAATAAGTCAGACAGAGAAAGACAGTAGGAAAATCAATTTGGAACCAACCAACAGATGAAGTATTTGACTGGTACCATTCAGATGCTTCTATGGGCTTCTCTGGTGGCTCTATGGCAAAGAATCTGCCTGCCAATGAAAGAGACACAGGTTCAATCCTTGGGTCAAGAAGATCCCCTGAAAAAGGAAATAGCAACCCTCTCCATTATTCTTGCCTGGGAAATCCCATGGACAGAGGAGCCTGCAGCCATGGCTTCAGTCCATGAGGTCACAAAAAAGTCAGACATGACTTAGCAACTAAACAACAACAATTCAGATGCTTCTGGGGACCTAGGGTCTTTTAAAAGGAAACAATGCACAGATTTAGACTGTTCACATTTTATATCTTGGCTCTGCATCCTTGGACATGTTTGTCTCTCTCTCTATGCCCCAGATAGAAAAAAAGATGTAACATGTGAGAGGCCAAGAGCAGTTCTCCTTTGCTAAGAAGGGAAATGAAACCCAAGTAGGCTGAGCCAAAGAAAGAGATGGGCTAACTTGGTTGACTGCAATTACTTTTCCTTCCAGCCTGACCCCCATCAATATCCTTCTTTTTTAGGTGAAATTCATCACCCAGCTCCCAAGCCTAGAACCCAGTTCTGCTGGGGGAAGTGATGAGATGTCAAGTGAGAACACGAGGTCCCTCTGACATGCTGCTTGAACTCCAGGTGGGACATGTTTCCGTCAACTCTCCCAGTGGAACACCACATTGCTTCCTCTTGCTCTCTTCCAACAGAGACAATCTAGAAAAGGACAAGGACCAAGTAAGTAATCAAGCCTTTGGATCCGATCCATATGACACCCTACCTGTGATTCCCAGAGAGATTCAAAGTTGGCAGTTCTGGAGCCAGTCCTTATTTACACCATTTCCCGATGGCACCTTCTGACTTGTCTTTGGCAAGTACAAAAGAAAGTTTACTTTGGGACAGCCCCGGTGGTCCAGGAGTTAAGACTCAGCACTTCCTCTGCAGGGAGCACAGGTTCAATACCTGGTCAGGGGACTGAGATCGCACACGTCTCACAGTGCAGCCCAAAAAAGTTGACTTTCCTCTCTTAAAAACTATATAGTTTCCAACACTATGTGTAATACCTTTAATGTCTTTTAATAATTGTTGTTGTTTAGTTGCTAAGTTGTATTCAACTCTTTGTGACCCTGTGGATGGTAGCCTGCCAGGCTCCTCTATCCATGGGTCTTTCCAGGCAAGAATACTGGAGTGGGTAGACATTCACTTCTCCATGGGATCTTCCTGATCCAGGGATCCAACCCGTGTCTCCTGCATTGGCAGGCAGATTCTTTACCACTGAGCCACCCAGGAAGCCCCTCCTTTTAATGATTACACTTATACAACTGAAGTAGTCTTAGGTTGGGGACCTGGTAGAATGTCAGAGCTTTGGATAAGTGTCTTCCTAGGCCGTGGGGGTCAGACCACAGCACTGACGGTGAGGCTGGGGCAGTGCTTCCCCTGAGCAGAATGAATGGCTTCACTGCCAGTTGACTTTGAGGGGAAGAGAGAACTTTCTTCACAGTGAGGCTGGGGGGGACTAGGGCCAAGATTGTGAGGCATGGAGAAATTCCAGGAATGGCTGAGCTGTCTGGCTTTATCAGGCACTGATCATGCATGGCCCATGAGGACCCTAGTTTCAAGGAAATAGAACGTGAATGGTGCCCCATAGAATTGTGCAACAAGATGGCCCCATGCCAAACAAGACAAACACTGGCTCAGTGGGAGACCTGGGATGGACTTGGGTTTGTGCCTAAGTTGAGGGGCCTGGCCTATAGTCATGCGTGGGCTGACGTGGTAGAGAAGAAACCATCTTCCTCCCATTGCTGTGGTCAGACTGGGTGAAGTCAGAGAGCAGGGCGCTAAGGCCAACAGCAGGAGTGGCCCCTAGGGCACATGGGCAACATGAAGCCAGCTCTTGCTTCTGGAAGAGGGGACAGGTGCCCCGGGAAGTGAGTGAGTGAGGCAGAAATTATGTCTTTTGGTTTCATAGGGCAGGTATTACCTCTGAGCAACCAGACATCTGACTGTGGTTGATTAATATGCTTCTTGGACATCTAGGGTGAACAAGGGAGATGGGCTCAGGTGGGCAGGCAGGGACAAGGAGTCGTCGTATTTTGAGCATCTGTGTGTGGTGACAATGTCTGTACCCCTGGCTGGGGACTGGACATCCCAGTTACATGTGATTCTGTTGGTTTGTTTCCTTTGGAGGGAAAAGTGATCAAATGGTTATGGATTTTAGATTTGCTTACCTGTGTAAAAAGAAAAAAAAGAAAGAAACTTGTGACTTTTATGAAGATGTCAAACTCTAGTTTTTTGTAAATTGCAGTGGTGTGAATTTTGATGCCCAAAAAGATCTGTCCAAGTCTTACGTCCAATACCTGTGAATATGACCTTCTCAGTAGAGGTCTTTGCAGATAGAATTAAGGATCTCCAGATGACATCATCTGAGATTTAGAGCAAGCTGTAAATCAGGTGACTAGTGTTCTTACAAGAGAAAGGAGAGAGACACACAGAGAGACATACAGATGGAGAAGACCCTGTGAAAATGAAACAGAGATTGGAATAAGGTGGCCACAAGCCAAGGAATTCCAGGAGCTGCCGGAAACTGGAAGATGTACGGAAGGATCCTTTCAAACTTGCACAGGGAGCATGACCCTGCCAACACCTTGATTTTGGACATCTGGCCTCCAGAACTGTAAGAGAAAAAAGTTCTGCTGTTTTATACTGCTTGGTTTGTGATAATTTGTCACAGCAGCCTCAGGAAACTAATGCAAGCATATTCAGTGTTTGCTGGTATTAAGTGAAAACTGAGTCATGGTTCCATGCCCCTTTCTCTAATGGGAGATTCTCGAAACCCAGTCAAAGGTTCATTTAATGCTATTCTGAGGCAGCAGTTCTTAAACTCAAATGAACATCAGAATCCAGAGGCCCATTAAGACAGATTACCACCCCACCACCCCCACCACCCCCGAGGTTCTGATCCAGGAAGTCTGGGATGGGGCCTAAGAAGCTGAATTGTTGACAAGTTTCCAGATTCTGTTGCTGCTGCTAGTTTGGAACCACACTTTAAGAACCACAGAGTTAAAGTTACAGGCTCCACACCAACCCCACCACCACACCCCCAAAAGGGAGTGCTTCTAATTTTAGAAACTAGTGGAAATTTGTGGGGAGGCATCCCACTTGAGAAGAAAGATTTAAAGGATAAAACTTGCTTTTTTGTTTCCTGTGGTTTACAGTGGGTCAGAGTTATAAATCAAAGACACAAAAGGTATTCTATTATAAACAATTTTGCCTCTTTTCCCAATCGATCCCTGCCATATTCCTCCGAGTTTAGACAAGTGTATGGACTGATCTGGTGCTTAGTAGGTGGCACATTTGAAGTCCCTGGGGAGTGGTGAATCCATGCAATAGTTGTAAATGTGGTTGGAACTGCAGGGTGATTTTGTATCACACTGGGCCCGTCTCGTACACACTGTCACTCCTCTCAGCCTAGCCTCTTGCTGCATGCGCCACTCTGCCGGTGAGGTCGACCCAGGTGTCAACAGCTTCGTGGAGACAGTGCCTGCCTCCACGGAGAGACTGCGTCTCCTCGGGTCCTTGTTCTGGGCCACTTGCCTCTTGCTTCCTCCACTGGATCTTGTCTCACACCTTTCAGACTCAACCTAATGTGCCTAGTGCAAGAAGTTAATGCTCATGAAGTCATTATTGATGCTAAGGAGCTGAGCCAATGGATAAATATTTCTCTTTTTCAATTCCTGGGTGGACAATCCTGGCTTCTCTTTCAAATGACTTCTCAGAGTATCCTTTGAGAAAAGAGATTATTTCTAGCCCACATAAGTACCTGTCCAACTAAATAACAATTCTTAGTATAGACTTTTCCTGTCTTCCTTATTTGCCACTCCATCCTTCACTCCTGTTCCCCGAGACCATTTCTCAAAGAAACCTGCCTGCACTTAAGCCTTTGGCTTGGACTCTGCTTTTTAGGGAATACAGATGAAAACACTTAAGTGTACCCTCCTTCTTCCTTTCCCACCTTTTGGAGATGGATGCAAGTCCAAAGACTCAAAGTGCACACAGGCATATGAAATTTGGGGTGTCTGCTGAAGGGAAGGTGGACATTTGTTAGCTTCTATTGTGTATTTTTGACACAAAGAAATGGACCTTCCCCATGGATGATGCATGGAAGTAGGTAGAAGAGCTGGACTATCCCCCATCATCCATTGTCCCAGGAGAAAGACCTTGGATTTCATTGACTGATATCCATCAGAGAGAGGTCCTTTTTTGGCTTGGACAGATCCCCAAAAGGCTTGGAGTTCACCTGTGCTCACAAGTTAGCAGTGTTCCTGAAGGAAGACCCTACAGTTTGTTCTAATTTAATGCTATGAATATGCTCTAACTTTTTATTTATTTTTAATATTTTATTTATTTATATAGTGGTTGTGCTGGGTCTTAGTTGCAGCCTGCAGTATCTAGTTCCCTAACCAGGGGTCTAACCCAGGCTCTCTGCATTGGGAGCTCAGAGTCTTTACTGTTGGACCACCAAGGAAGTCCCAGCTTTGGTTTTTAGTCTCTGAAACTCCTAGACTTATATACATTAGTCCAGTGCTTCTCCAAAACTGCTCTATGGACTGATTTTTTTTCAAAATCAGCTAGGAAGCTTTTTATTTGTCCATTGTGGTAACATGTAATTGACATAAAATGTGTATTTTAACCATTTTAACGACACAGTTTGGTGGCCATAAGTACACTGACACGGTTGTACAGACATCAGTATCTATTTCCAAACATTTTTGTTTATCCCCAATAGAAATTCTGTAACCATTAAGCCACAACTCCCTAGTAACTTCTAGTCTACTTTATGTTGTTGAGTCTAAATGTTTCACCGAAGTGGAATCATACAATATTTGTCCTTTTGTGTCTGGCTCATCTCACTGAGGATAACGTGTTCAAGGTTCGTTCATGTTGTGACTTGTGTCAGAACTGTATTCCTTTTTATGGCTGAATAATATTCCTTTGTGTATATATACCATATTTTGTTAATCCATTCATGTGTTGACAGAGTTTTGAGTTGTTTCCACCTTTTCGCTATTATGAATAATGCCTCTCGGAACAGGGTATACTAATGTCTGAGGCCCTGATTTATATATATGTATATGTATATATATGTATACACACACACACACACACACACACACACACACCAAAGTACATGCCTTTGGTATATACTTGGGTGTAGAATTGCTGGATCATGTAGGAAGTCTATGTTTAACTATTGAAGAAGTACCATACAGTTTTCCACAGCAGCTGTATCATTTTTCTTACCCATAGTACAAAAGATTCCATTAGTTCCACATCCTGGCCAATGTTTGTTGCTTTACACTTTTAAAAAATAAGAGCCATCCTCATGGTTCCGTCTCCCTAATGGGTGTAGAATGGTATCTTATTGTGGTTCTGATTTGCCTAATGACCAGCTAGTAAGCTTTCAAACAAGTCCGCATTCCTGAAGTCTACCTTCGGGTATTTGCATTGGCTCTGGGGTTGGGGCCATGGTCCCAGTCAGCCTCCTGTCTAGTCTCTTGTTGTTGTTCAGTCGCTAAGTTATGTCCAACTCTTTGCCATCCCATGGACTGCACATGCCAAGCTTCCCTGTCCTTCACTATCCCCTGGAGCTTGCTCAAACTCATGTCCATTGAGTCGACAATGCCATCCAACCGTTTCATCCTCTTTAGCCCCCTTCTCCTCCTGCCCTTAATCTTTCCCAGCATCAGGATCTTTTCCAATGAGCCAGCGCTTCACATCAGGTGGCCAAAGTATTGGAGCTTCCACCTTTTATAATTCTCTGGAATGTTAATCTAATCTCTGCATATGTCTAATAATATTCAACTTGCTGCTTTCTGGGGAAGCCGAGCCCAGTTTTATGCAGTAACAATGATGCATCTCTCAATCAAAATTTGTGTCACTAACATGGGCTTCTCTGGTGGCTCAGATGGTAAAGAATCTGCCTGCAGCCCGAGACATAGTGCACGGCATTTCTCATGCCTGAAACACCGTTCTCTCACCTCTACCTCCCCTGGCTCCTTCACCCTATAGCTTCACCCTGGAAACTTTCTCAGACCATCCCCATCCCCAGGCTGAAGGTGGAGAACCCTAGCACCTCAGTCTCCCTCTGTCATTGTATTTCCACAGGTGCTGTAATTTCCTCTTGACTTGTCTGTCTCTGCTGCCACACTGTGAATTACTTAAAAGCTCCCAGCTGTCTAAACCACTGTAGCCCAATGTCCCCTCACTGCCCCGTGCATAGGTAAGCACTCGACAGAGATTGAAGCATCCACTGAAGAAGATACATTCTGCACTAAATGCACCAGAAGGCACTTTGGGTTATTCTTCAGCATGAAACTCAGTTATATTTGTTAACATTAGGAGCTCCACAATCAGCAAAAAAGAGGATTTACTAAAATCCAGTTAGTCTTCAAATCAGGGGACAAAATCTTACCAAAGTATCATCTGTAAGCAAAGGGAACTAGACAGGCTGCCTGATTCCTCTCTCTCCTCTCTCTCTTCCTCCACACAAACTTACCGCAAGCACATACACTGTTTGCTCAACCTGGACTTTCTTTGTGCTGAAGAAAAATAAAGCACCTTAGGGTATATTTAAACAACCCCAGCGTTATATTTTTACTTGTGTATTTTACCTACAGCGTTGGAAAATGTGATTTTTGTCCCAATTAGAAGAGGTCTTTTCAGCTGCTGACACATGTTTATGGAGCATCTGGATATAATCTGATTAGCATCTGGTGTGAGGCTGTGAGATACTCTCTCTCTGGGTCACCCATGGAGAAGGAAAGGCATAAACTTGGATTCACTTGGACCATCCTTGTGTTGACATCTGCTGGGCTTCCCATCCTCCAGCACATCGCTGGAGTTCATGTGGGCAGAGAGCATCACCCTAAACTCTCCCAGCCCCACTGTGCTTGGAGCAGAAAACAAATGTCAGCACTTGGAGCCAGTGGTCTCTCCTCTTTTCCTCTGTATACGTTAGAACCAGCTTGAAATGCATGACACATGTCTTCAGAAGGAACAGTATCAATAATTAATAGGCTCTCCCTACCCCAGCTGCAGACGCTGCCAGTTCTTTGGTTGACATCGTCTCCACTCACCTTCAGTTTGCACTCTCAGATAAAGTTGCATGATACATTTCTTGAGAAATCTCTTCCTAGTTTTTGTTTTGTTTTGTTTTGTTCTTTTGTGAGGCACAGCTTTAAAGGAAAACAGTTTCATGAAACTGTGTTTGTTTACTGCGGAAGTTAGTTTTCCTTTTAGGTTGAAGCAGTTCGAGTCGGTTTCCCGAAATGTAAACAAATGGGTATCCTCTCTCTCACGTGTTTAATTATTGATGTTTGTTGAATGTATTTCACTGAATTGGGGATGTGGGGAAAGCCACTTGACATTCATCACCCAGCATAGAATAGCTGAGCTGAGAAGGCTTCAAAATGCTATTCTGTAGAAGAAGGAAGAAGGAGGGGGTGTTGCTTTGAGCATTGATAAGTGGCTAATTGGGCAGGATCTGAAATCATCCTAAATTCATAACTTTTTGCAATGGGTTTGGAGAGACAAAGTGACTTGTAAACATTTGGCTGAGTCTCACATACCCTTTACCTATGTATGTCCAGTAGGGCCAAACAAACAGACTGCTTTATGTTAGTGATTGAAGCCAATAAATATTTACTGCATGCTTCTAATCTACCAGGCTCTGGAAGGCATGCAGAAGGGAGCAGGTCCAACACGTGCCCTTGTCCTGACTATGCATAGAGTCTCATGAGGAAGACTGGCCATCAGAGGTGTTCGCACACATCAGCTAAGTGTGCTGAGCCGAGGGAAGGTCGTGAGTGAATATGTAGACCCAAGCAAAATGAGGATGGAGAGAGGTGCTCTGTTGAGGTGGTGAGGGTGGCTTCCTGAGGATGCATCATTTTGGATGATGCTTGGAGGCACCTGTCAATTGGAGGCAGAGAGTTCAAGGCAGGGACAGCAGCTTGTGCAAAGGATGGAAAGAGCCTGGCACGTTCATGGAACTGAAATAGCTCCAGTAGAGGTGGAGCAGAGAATGAGAGCCAGAGGGTAGAGAATGAGACTTGGGCTGAGGGAAGAAGTGGGCAGTGCCAAGTCCCACAGGCGTTTTGGGCCTTAATGATGCTTATGTTCTTGTTGTAAGAACGATGGAAGCTCTTAAAATTGCATAAGTTGGGGAGGATGGTATCATCCAACTTAGGATCACTGGTTATTTGAAGAATAAATTGTAGCAACAATAGTAGAAGCAGAGAAACAAGTCAGGATGTATGGATGAGAGTGCTAATTGCTCAGTTAATAATAATTTTCCTGTTTTTAAGAAAATCCTGGTCTATTTTAGTTGGTGGTATCACTACACCTCCCTAACACCTTGCAGCTAGGATTGTACAATGAGATGAAAGTCAAATTTCAGGGTAAGACTTCTGAAAACCTTTTGAGAGGGATTGACTCATCTGGGAGAAAACCCTTTGGCACTTCATCTCCTGCCCCCCAGCCTCTTGTTTGGAGTACAGATGATGTAATGGCTGGAGCTTCAGCATCCATATTGGATTATGCAATAATCAGACTTGGTCAAAGGAGGTGCCAGAGGGGATGGAGTGATAAAGGAGTGAAGACTTCCCATAAGAAGTGATACTTATACAGCATTTTGAAGGACCACAATGATTCGATCAAGAAAACAAACATTAGGGCAGCAACTAACATTTTATGGTGTTTTTATATGGTTCGTTTTATTTTCATTTCCATAAACATGAAGGATAAGGCCAGGGGTTGAAAATGGTAGTTGATAGTCATGCAGCCCTATGACATATTCTATTTGAACAACACTTGGTAAAATTTTTAAATTCCTTGTCAAGCTTTAAAAGTTAAGAGATTTTGTAGGAAAATCTGAGTTGGAGGAGTTTCTCTTTAAGATCTAAGATCAGTACCCTCTTTCTGCAAAACAAGATAGTTAGCTGAGTCCAAATAGTAACTGCCTGCATCTTTTGGCTCACTCATTTCTGATATTCCCTGTCTGGCCGAGTGGGTACTTCAGTCTGCAGATCTGGAGCTAGGCTCTCTGCCATCAAGTCCCATGGAAAGCTACCTATACTAAGACTCTCTCAGGACAAGTGGTGGAAATCAAATGTTGATTGCATTAGGAGAATTTAGTGCAGATAAATTATAATTGCTACCTTGTTGAGTTCAAACTTAGACTAGTGAGAGGGCAGAAGGGTACACAGAAGCCAGACTGGAGAGGTTGTATGAGCATTTTCTGGAAAACCATGGGGAACCAAGGAGTACTGTAGACATGTGTGTGTATGTGTATATATATATGTGTGTGCGCGTACACTCAGTTGTGTCTGACTCCTTGTGACCCCATGCAATTGTAGCTTTCCAGGCTCCTCTGTTTATGGGATTTCCCAGGCAAGAATGCTGGAGTGGGTTGCCATTTCCTCCTCCACGGGATCTTCTCGACTACGTTTCCTGCATTGGCAGGTGGATTCTTTATGGCTGAGCCACTGGGGAAGCCATAGAACCCGTTAATCAGGTATGTGTTCAGATTATTGCTTTGAAATCTGGGTGAAGAATGAATTGGAGAAGACTGTATTTTTGTTGTAAGCAAGTATAATTATCAGTTTGTATACACATTTCTGAGTTTGTACACACATTTTTTATTTGACTTTCATAACACTTCATAAGTCAGCTATCATATGTATTTATTTTAAATAACCAGAAAAGTGATATTCAGAGAGCAAATAAGACTTACCTAAAGTCACATAGTAAGTGACAGAACCATGACTTCTAAAACCTAAAGTCAAGGAGATTTTTTCCCCCCAGAATCGAGTTTGCAAGACAAAAGATGACAACCTGATGAATTTTAGTAATGAATTAGCAATCAAGAACAAATATATATTTTAAAAATTGATATGATGAAATAGACATATTCATCATCTTGAAGCCTCCTTTTCTCCTTCTCCATCTTGTTAAATCTAAATGTCACTGTCCATGTCTTGATGGTCTTTCATTTGTCTTTTGTTTGATTTCTTTCTAAATGTCCTCCCACTCATCTTGGTTCCCTTTTCCTCCCACGCCCTCTCAGTTTCTCCTTCCTTCTCAGTCCAGGGCTGTTGTCCCAGTAGGCCCCGATGCACATTCAAATAGCTGAGTTCCACCGGAGTTCTCATTGATGTATGTGCTCCCTGAAGCTGCCAACCCACCATAGCTGGGTATTACTGGTCCCTTGTCTCGCCCACCACCTCTTGCCTCCCAGAGCCCACACACATCTAAGGGTCATTAAGTTAGGACACACCGTGAGAAATCACCCCGAACTTCAGGGCTGGCCGAGTCAAGCAGGAGAATGAGAACCACCCAGGCAGCCTCAACCTCCAGGGAAAGGCATTCCTCGGCTGCCCTGGGTGTCCTGTCTCTAGGATCTGTCCACACCAGCACTCAGGAAGTTTTCTCAACTGCTCACCTAAGGCATGCCATACATATTTGGCAGGGACAGTGGCCATTCATGCCGGCCGCTCCCATTGTGCCCTTCCTTTCCAGAAATGCAGCACTTAGCTTTCCCCATCCATTCACACCCTCTCCTCTGCTCCTTCAGGGAAGGAATCTGGCTCAGAAATCCACTCAGGGCTCCCAGCTTCAGCTGGCCATCTGGCATGACTGCTGCCTCCAAATTATGTTCACGTCCGTAGATAACCAAGTGGATTATCTCCAAGAATCATCTTCTCAGTGAGAAGAGAGGAGGCGGGGCAAATATCACATTCATGTGCTTGCCTGGAAAAGACCGCGGACATCAGCAATTTGCCCTTGCTGGCAATAACATTTGGTTGCTGCTCTGTAATGCAAAACCTAAATCAGGCTTATTAGTATGAAACTAAAAGGGCCTGAAGGGCAGCCAGGGTTTCCAGAACAGGCATCCGTTGACGTCTGGCGCAGCCACAGAGCTGACAGGTCCCAGCTTGGGAAAGGTCAGTGAGGGCTCAGAGCATTCCGAACGCCTCCCTGACCCATTAACCACTGTAGGTATAATTAAGATGCATGTCCTTCCATTTCTGGATGTCATCCGCCTGTTGACAAGTCGTTCAGAGAATGAAAGCTAATGTTTAATAATTAGCCCAAGCAAAACATTGTCGGGGAGGCAGAGCTGGAAGAAGCTCAATGTCTTGTTGGCCTCCAAGCAGCACAATGAATAGAATTGATGTCAGTATGCGTACCTCGTAAGAATCTCTGCCCACAGACTCAAGAAGTACAACCTTTCTTTACCTGCCTTTAAATCCATGATTCTCAATCAGGTGTCATGTAGGTTCCTAGGGCACACTGGGCAATGTCTAGAGACATTTTTGGTTTCAAAGCTGGGAGCAGAAAGGTAGTGCTACCCGTATCTAGTGAGCAGAGGCCAGGAATGCTGCCAGCATCCTACCAGTGCACAGAACAGACCCCTGCAGCAAAAAATCACCCAGCTCAAAGTGTCTGCAGTGCCGAGGTGCCAAAACCCTGCCTTCAACTGACATAGTTTCTACTGTAAGCTTTCCATTCTAATAACAAGAGAATTAACTTCTTTATGTGTTTAAAGATTAGTTCTTTGATAAATGTCTGTTATTATTGGGGTTTTGACCCAGGGCTGAACCACAGTTCCAAGGTTTTAAACTGAGAAAAGATTGGGTAAGGGTAGTGTGGGCTTCCTAGGTGGTGCAGTGGTAAAGAATCTGCCTGACAGTGAAGGAGATGAAGCAGACACGGGTTCCATCCTTGGGTTGGGAAGAGCCCCTGGAGAAAGAAATGGTAACCCACTCCAGTATCCTTGCATGAGAAATCCCATGGACAGAGTAAGCTGACAGGCTACAGTCTCTGGGGTCAGGAAAGAGTCAACATGACTGAGTGACTGAGCCCACAGTGGGTACTATGCTTAGAGCAGGGAATCCTTGGGGACACAGTCAAAGGTCACATCAACTGAAGCCTGACTTTCAGCCCCTGTTCCTTGAGGTCTTTCCTTCTCTGCCAGGAGGTTCAGTGTTATCTCCATGGCTTGAGAGCTG
The DNA here is from genome assembly GCF_963930625.1 of Muntiacus reevesi. NCBI lineage: Eukaryota > Metazoa > Chordata > Mammalia > Artiodactyla > Cervidae > Muntiacus > Muntiacus reevesi. Next base: position 95,810,299 of record NC_089252.1, read on the forward strand.
TAGCCCATTCTCCTCTTCGTGTTTTATCTGGTGGGTATCTTATGATCTAGTCTCTGCCCCCTGATTTTTCTATTACTCTGTCTTCTTGCAACTTCCTTTGTTCCTCTTAGCACTGCAGAAATTTCCTACATTCTGCAGGGGACAAGAAATCTCCCAGGCCTCTTCTGCTTTCTCCTTAGGCATGTGAGTGCATGAGTGCTAAGTCACTTCAGTCATGTCCAACTCTTTGTGACCCTATGGACCATAGCCCATCAGGCTCCTCTGTCCATGGGATTCTCCAGGCAAGAACACTGGAGTGGGTTGCCAGGCCCTCCTCCAGGGGATCTTCCTGACCCAGGGATTGAACCTGTATCTCTTATGTCTCCTGCATTGGCAGGTGGGTTCTTTACCACTGGTGCCACCTGGGAAGTCCCTTATTAGGCATATGCCTCCCTTAAGCTTAAATAAAGGGAAGCAAAAGAATATAAGATGGAGGAGAGTGAAAAAAAATTAATATCTCAAAATATTATCCAGCCATCACAAAGGTCATGGGGAGGTCAAATTAAGGAGTGTGCCTCATTCTTGACCTGGATCTAGCAGGGGTACCAAGCCTTCTTGTCTTCTGCCCAGAGCATCACCTTTCATGCCTGTGAGTAACACAGACTTAATATCAGGTTTCAGATATGCTGACCTCACTTATCACCCACTGAATGAGAAGCGTTTTAAGGTCTCAGCCTTGGAGAAGGTTTCTTGGAAAACATTTCCACCTTGGCATAAAAAGAAAATATTAAATTTTTGCATTCACTGGTTAGAGATGACCCAGCATTGCCAGAAACACCCCAAGAGTTTGTTATAAAGAATAAAAAACCCTTTTGGAAATAATCCCACAGCATCTGTTATAATTACAAATAAGCATACCATTAGACCTAATAATCTTTCTTCTGGGATTTTTTCCTATGGGAATAAAAGGATTTTGATCACTGTTTATAGAGGCAAAAAGAATATAGGAAAAAAGCCTGAAAGCTAAATGAATGAATTGAGGTGCATCCATACTGTGTGTGGTGGTTAGTTTAATATGTCTACTTGGTTGGGCCACGGTGCCAAGATACTTGGTCAAAGACTCTTCTGGATGTTTCTGTAAACATGTATTTTGGATGAGGTTAACATTTAAATACCTGGACTTTGAGCGAAGCAGTTTACCTCTGTAATATGGATGGGCTTCATCCAATCAGATGAAGGCCTTAATAGAACGAAGACTGACTACCCTTAGCAAGAAGTTCTGTCAACAGATGCCTCTGGAATCAGACTATAACTCTTTCTGAGTCTCTGGCCACCGGCCTACTCAGCAGACTTTGCACTTAACCAGGCCTCTACCATGTCATGAACCAGTTCCTTAAAATCAGCCTCAATCTTGTTCTCTCATTCCTTTTTTTTAAAAAATACATTTTATTGCTGTACAGCTGATTTATAATACTGCGTTAATCTTTGCTATACGGCAAAGTGATTCAGTTTTACGTATGTATGTATATGTGCGTGTGTGTGTGTGTGTGTATTGAATATAGTTCCCTGTATAGTGGTATACAGTAGGACCTTGTTTATCCATTCTATATATAGTCATTTGCATCTGCTAACCTCAAACTCCCAATCCATCCCTCCCCTACCCCATCTCCCCCTTCACAACCACTAGTCTGTTCTCTATGTCTATGAGTCTACCTCTTATTATTATTATTATTTATTTATTTATTTGGCTGTGCTGGGTCTTAGTGGCAGCACATGGGATCTAGTTCCCGATCAGGGTTGGAACCCCGGCCCCCTGCATTGGGAGCGTGGAATCCCAGCCACTGGACTACCAGGAAGTCCCTGTGAGTCTGTTTCTGTTTCATAAATAAGTTTATTTATGTCATATTTTAGATTTCATGTGCAAGTGGTAACATGGTGTTTGTCTCTTTTTTACTTACTTCAGTCAGAATAATAGTCTGTGGTTCCATCCTTGTTGCTGCAAATGACATTATTTCTTTCTTTTCCGTGGCTGAGTACTATTCTATTTGTCTATGTGTGTGTGTGTCACATTTTTTTTCCCATTTATTTTTGTCCATTCACCTCGGTGGACATTTAGGTTGTATCCATGTCTTGGCTACCATAAATAGTACTGCTCTGAATATAGGGGTACATGTAACTTTTTGGATTACAGTTTTGTCCAGATATATGCCCAGGGTAGGATTACTGGGTCAAATGGAAACTCTATTCTCAGTTTTCTGAGGTACCTTTATACTGTTTTTCATTATTATTTTTTAGTTGCAAAGTCCTGTCGAACTCTTTTGTGACCCCATGAACTGTAGCCCACCAGGCTCTTCTGTCCATGGGATTTTCCAGCTTAGAATACTAGAGTGGGTTGTCGTTTCCTTCTCTAGGGGAGCTTCCTGACCCAGGGATCGAACCTGTGTCTCCTGCATTTGCAGGCGGATTGTCTACCAGGGAGCCACCTGGGAAGCTTCTGTTTTTCCAAAGTGGCTGCACCAATTTACATTCCTACCAACAGTTTCTTCACACCCTCTTCAGGATTAGTTATTTGTAGACTTTAATGATGGCCATTCTGATCTGTGTGAGGTGATACCTCATTGTCGTTTTGATTTGCAGTTCTCTAATATTAGTAAAGCAGAGACATTACTTTGCCAACAAAGGTCCATCTAGTCAAGACTATGGTTTTTCCAGTGGTCATGTATGGATGTGAGAGTTGGACTATAAAGAAAACTGAGCACCGAAGAATTGATGCTTTTGAACTGTGGTGTTGTAGAAGACTCTTGAGAGTCCCTTGGACTGCAAGGAGATCTAACCAGTCCATCCTAAAGGAGATCAGTCCTGGGTGTTCATTGGAAGGACTGATGTTGAAGCTGAAACTCCATTACTTTGGCCACCTGATGCGAAGATCCGACTCATTTGAAAAGACCCTGATGCTGGGAAGGATTGAGGGTAGGAGGAGAAGGGGATGACAGAGGATGAGATGGTTGGATGGCATCACCAACTTGATGGACATGGGTTTGGGTGGACTCCGGGAGCTGGTGATGGACAGGGAGGCCTGGCGTGCTGCGGTTCACGGGGTTGCAAAGAGTCAGACACAACTGAGTGACTGAAGTGAATATTAGTAATGATGATCATCTTTTCACATGCCTATTGGTCCTCTGTGTGTCTTCTTTGGAGAATTGTCTATTTAGGTCTTCTCATGTTTTGATTGTGTCCTGTGTTCTTTTGTTATCGATTTGTGTGAAATATTTGTGTATTTTGGAAACTAGGCCCGTGCTGGTGACTTCATTTGCAAATATTTTCTTCCAGTCCATAGGTTGTCTTTTCATTTTGTTTGTGAATTTCTTTGCTGTATAAAAGCTTGTAAGTTTGATTAGGCCCTATTTGTTTATTTTTGCTTTTATTTCTATTATCTTGGGAGACTGACCTAAGAAAACAGTGGTACAGTTTATGTCAGAGAACGTTTTGTCTATGTTCTCTTCTACAGGTATTGTGATGGCATGTCTTACAGTTAAGACTTTAAGCCATTTGAAGTTTGTATGTGTGGTGTATGGTGGTGTCATTCTCTCATTTTCTTATAATGGGCTTTCGTGGGAGTGTTTTCTCAGCCACACCAGTAGTTCTCAAATCCAGCCACACACCAACAATCACTGTGGGGCCTTTGTCTCATTTATTTGTTTATTTCTGGCTGTGCTGGGTCTTCATTGCTATGCGGGCTTTTCTGTAGTTGTGGTGAGTGGGGGCTTCTTTCTTGTTCCAGTGTGTGACCTTCTCATTGCAGTGACTTCTCTTGTTGCGGAGCACTTGTTCTAGGGCGCATGGGCTTCAGTAGTTGTGGGGCCAGGGCTCTTGAGATGGGCTCGGTGGTTGTGCATGCGCTCAGTTGCTCTGAGGCATGTGGCATCTTCCCAGATCAAGGATGGAACCCACGTCTCCTGCGTTGGCAGGTGGGTTCTTCACCACTGCGCCACCATGGAAGTCCCCCTTTATTTTAAAAGTACTGACTCCCATGTACCCAGTCTTTCCCCCACCTTGGTTTGCACAGTCAGGATGAGCACTGGCTGTTCCTGGGGTATCTCTCCTTCTTTTACTCTTCTCTTCCCTCTATGCTTTTTCCTTCTTCTCCCTGTCACTGAAGCCCAGAAGTTACTTGACGAGGGTACACAGTCAGAGGTGGAATAAAACCACTTCAGGTTATTTGTCCCCCACTCCAGGCTCTAGGTAAAGTCCTAGAGAATCTCAAAGCCGTTACCTTGGGCCTCATCAGAACTCCAGCTGCCCATCACAAAGTCTACTGCTAACTCATTTCATTGTTGTTTTAAATTTGGATGTATATGGATCCCCCCTAAAAAAACAGAACAGTGAAGGAGGCCTCTCAGGTCAACAGGAGGGAAATCCCAGGGCTCCACAGCTGAAGGCCAAGCTCCAAATCTCTCCTGCACCCCACCAGCAAGGTCTGAAGATCTGGGACCTCCCAGAGCAGAGAGGAGGGTTTGCGGGATGTAGGACTGAGGGGGCTGGCCGCCTCCAGCTCTCACAGTCATGGTCACCTCTGCTCACCTGCCACGTCCACTCTTTCGAAGGCCATCTTTCTCTCTAGAGGTGCAAGCGCTCACATAGCCCTGTGTAATGACTTCAAGTCCATTATCCCATCTGATTCTCACTCCAACACGGGGATGTAGGGCTGTTGTTGATTTTCATCTCCATTGACAGATTGTGGAAACGAGGCTGAGGAGCTAGTTAGGGGACCTCCTCGTACCCAGAACCTCAGTCGTGTCCAACTATGACCCCATGGGCTGTAGCCCGCCCAGCTCCTCCATCCATGTGACCTCCTCAGACTCAACTAATTCACAGTAGAAGAAATGATATTTGAACCCAGGTTTGACTCCAAACTTCTTGCTTTCTACACTGCCTTTTTGCCTTACTTGGATTGTTTGTTAAAGGACACCCTCTTTTCCATTCCTTAAATATCCAGCCTTTAATCTTTGATGATAAGATGTGAAAAGCATTCTCTTGTAATTGACAAGGCCCTTGACGCACACTGTTTTATTTGTGTGTCTGCTTTCATTGTAAGCTGTTTTGCATCTGTCTTTGTTAGTCATTCCATGTGAGGGGTTTTTACTTTATACTGTCTGCATCACAGATTATTCAGGGCAGACAGTTTTACAGATGTGTTGGGGACAATATGAACTTGAAATTGGCAAGATATATATTTTTCCCCCTAAGTGGAAGTTATTGTTCTGTTGATTGGGTGGTTTGTCTTCTTCATTCTGGGGACACTTGAACAATGGAATTGAAAGTTGCTTCTGAGCCAACAGATCAAACAATAGCACACCTGAGCATGAAAGCAGAAGAGTGCCTTGCATTTTGTGATAGGAGTGGACTTCCCCAGTTAAGGAAAACTTTCCCCATCTAAAAAAAATACAGTGTGGAATAGAGCCAGGCCCGCAGGCAGCAGCAGAATAACAAGACTGCCAGCAGAATACTCTAGGGCATGGGGTTTTTCTCCTGACAAAAGAGGAAGGTCTGTGTTTTTGCTCAGAGAAACACTTTCCCAATGGAAAGCCCCAATACTATAATTTCAAAGTATTTCCCAAGTCTCAGCAATTGGTAAGAAGTAGAAATACTCATTAGCCATCAAGAGAAGAGGGGAAAAAAGGGGCTTCAAGTTAGGCTATTTATTTTGGCAATTTTGGTGATCCATAGTATTTTGATTAAAAGCAAATGAATTATATGGTAAGATTGCTAACCCTGGGTAGAACCAAAGAAGTTGAAAGAATTTGTGTTTTCTTTTTTTTTTTTTTTTTGAATATTTACTTATTTAGACTGTGCTCGGTCTTAGTTGAGGCGTGCAGAATCTTTTTAGTTGCAACATGCAAACCCTTCTTTAGTTCCGGCATGTGGGAGCTAGTTACCTGACTACAGGTCAAACCCTGGCCGGTGCATTGGGAATGCGGAGTCCCAACCACTGGACCACCAGGGAAGTCTCAGAAGTTGAAAGAATTACTGATGTATTGCAGAGACAGCTGATCTTATTGATCAGAAATCTGTCTGATTACCAATTTCCTCTGCTCAACTCAAGGTGCACTTGAACCTCACCTGCGTTTGGTCTGCATTTGAGGCACTTGGAAGGTGGTTGTGGATCCTGTGATTCTCTGGTCTCATAGCATGTCCAGCTCAGCTACAGTAAATGTTCCTTTTCGTGACACTGGAACTTACCAGTCTGAGAGGTGGGACACATTTTCTTAGTAACGTGGAAAACTAGAGCCGCGCTTTGCCCTTGCCTCCCTCCTAAAACCCAAAGGCCTTGATGTGTCTTGGTCTTTTTATGCCTAATTAAAGAATAAAGTTGAAGGAAACATTGGCTGGTGTCATGTTCAGATGAGCCAGTGACCTGGAGGCTGAGATGCAGGCCTTTCTGAAGGCCAAGTCAAGCCTCTGTCATTGTCAAGAAGATGGAATAGCCTTGACTTTATAGGAAATGAGGTGCCACCGTATCACTCTGGGAGGCAGGGGTAAGGAAGCACCCTTATTAATCTGACCTGGGTGACTATCCCTTCAGGCTCTTATCTTCCACATCTCTCAGACTTTAACCATTTATTGAGTCATCCAGATGCACTGCCAGCCCACCTCTCTGAACAGCACTGGAAAAGACCCGAGCTTCATTTCTGTTTGCTCTTCTGGGGCAGACAAGAAAATAGCCTTTTGCCATTTCCTCTTAATTAGTAAAGAAGCTGCATTGGTTTCTCCCTTTGTGAACAACAGACCACCCCATAAAAGAGAAGGAGGCTGTTCGGAATTGTGTAAATACAGAGATGACTAAAATCGAAATACTAAAGCAATCAGCTTTAGTATAAAACATGTTGTCATGATTTTTTTAATCATTGCATTATCTATTATATGGTTTTAAATTTTTATTAAAGTATAGTTGATTTACAGTATTGTATTAGTTGCAGATGTACAGCAAACAATATCATTTATACATATATATGTCCTTTTTTTTTCAAATTCTTTCCCCATATAAGTTATTACAGAATATTGAATAGAGTTCCCTGTGCTATACAGTAGGTCCTTGTTAGTTATCTATTTTATATATAGTAGGGTGGGCATGTTAATCCTCACCTAATCTATCACTTCCCCCCATATTTCCCCTTTGTAACCATGTTTGATTTTGAGATTTGTGAGTCTGTTTCTGTTTTATACAAAAGTTCATTTGTATCATTTTTATTAGATTCCATGTAAATGATATCATATGATACTTGTCTTTCTCTGACTCACTTTACTTTGTTGGATAATCTCTAGATCCATCCATAATGCTGCAAATGGCAGTGTTTTGTTCTTTCCTATGGCTGAGTGACATTCTGCTGTATATAACACGCACCACATCTTCTTTATTTATTCCTCTGTCCATGGACATTTAGGTTGTGTCCATGTCTTGGCTACTGTAAGTAATGTTGCAGTGAACATTGGGGTGCATGTATCTTTCTTTTTTAATTTTTATTGAAATATAGTTGATTTACGATGCTGTATTAGTTTTAGGTATACAGCAAAGTGAATCAGTTATACTGATAGATGCGTGTGTGTGTGCTAAGTTGCTTCGTGAGTGCATGCTAAGTCGCTTCAGTTGTGTCCAATGTGTTGTGATCCTATGGACTGTAGCACAGTCTCATCTGCCCATGGGATTCTCCAGGCAAGATTATTGGAGTGGGTTGCCATGCCCGCCTCCAGGGAATCTTCCCGACCCAGGAATTGAACCCATGTCTCTTTTGTATCCTGCACTGGCAGGCAGGTTCTTTACTACTGGCACCACCTGGGAAGCCCATACAGATACATAAGCCAATTCTTTTTTCAGATTATTTTCCCATACAGGCCATTATAGAGTATTGAATAGAGCTCCCTGTGCTATATAGTAGGTTCTTATTAGTCATCTCTATTAAATTTACTAGTGTATATGTGTCAATCCCAGTCTGCCAATTTATCCCTCCCCATCATCCCCTGGTAAGCACACGTTTGTTTTCTACATCTGTGACTCTACTTCTGGTAGAAGTAGCTCTAAGTTCATTTGTGCCCTTTTTTAGACTCCGCATATAAGCAACATCATGTGATGTCTATCTTTCTGTGTCTGACTCACTTCAGTCAGTATGCCAGTCTCTAGGTCCATCCATCTTGCTGCCAATGTCATTATTTTGTTCTTTTTTATGACTGAATAATGGTCCGTTGTATGTATGTATCATATCTTCTTTATCCACTCCTCTGTTGATGGACATTTAGGTTGCCTCCATGTCTTGGTTATTGTGAACAGTGCTGTAGTTAACATTTGGGTGCAGGTATCTTTTAGAATTATGGTTTTCTCTGGATGTATGCCCAGAAGTGGGATTGATGGATCATATGGTGGTGGTGGTGGTTTAATTGCTAACTCGTGTTCGACTCTTGCGACCCCATGGACTGTAGCCTGCCAGGCTCCTCTGTCCATGGGATTCTCCAGGCAAAAATGCTGGAGTGGGTTGCCATTTCCTTCTCCAGGGGATCATCCCGACCCAGGAATTGAACCCGGCTCTCCTGCATTGCAGTAAGACTCTTTGCCGACTGAGCCACCAAGGAAGATCATATGGTAGTTCTATGTTTAGTTTTTTAAGGCACCTTTATACTGTTCTCCGTAATGGTTGTACCAGTTTGCATTCCCACCGATAGCACAGAGGGTTTCCTTGTCTCCATACCCTCTCCACCACTTACTGTTTGTAGACTTTTTTGATATTGATGGCCATTCTGACCAGTTTGTCGTGATTTTTTCCATTGATGTGTTGCCTGGAACTTTGGCATTAAACATTCATATGAGGCATGTAAACAGTTAAAATGCACCAACCAGGCTTCAGCTCTAGTCTTTGTCTGCCTCATACAGCGCCAGGAAGAGACGGTGTCATCTTGTGCTTCACAGTTTCTGAAACGCTCTGAATCTTCATAGGAAGGCTGTGGAGGATGGTATTGTTTCACCCGTTTTACAGATCAAGATTTGAGCCTTGACGGAGCTTGATGTCATTACTGTTTGCTGGAAGCTGCTCTGATACAGTGGGAAGAATTAGTATTTGCAGCTCTTTCTCCTCAGACGGGTCAATTACATTATTGTTCATTCAATTTATGGAGAGAGAGTGCAGCCTTTCACAAAAGTGAGATGCCACCATGGTGCACTAACAGGGGGAATTTGCCACAATATTGAGCAGATGCTATGCAAATGTGTGTATTTACTGTTTTTTTGTAAGTTGCTATTTTCTTTATTTATATATAATATATATAAATGTGTATATATATTTTAAATTTTGGCTGTACTGGATCTTTGTGGCGGTGTGTAGGCTTCTGTAGTTGCAGAACATAGGCTTAGTTGCACTGTGGCTCTTCATTCCCTGACCAGGGATCAAAGCTGTGTCCTCTGCATTCAGAGGCAGTTTCTTAACCACTGGACCACCAGGGAAGTCCCCAAAGGTGTGTCTTTATTTATGTGTAATGAATAGAAAGTGTTCTGGAAGCATGTTCACACAACTGATAACAGCGGTCACCTCTGTGGAGGTATGTGTGATAAGCCGGGACACCTTCTCTCTTCGTTTGATGTACTTAGGGTATTGTTGGACTGTTTAATGACAAAGATACATTGCATTTGTAATCGAATTTTCTTTTGCTAAAGATAACTAAAGCATCTTCCCTACGTTAAATCTCTTTTCCCTCTCTCTCTCCAATTCTGCAGACCTGTACAAGCCAAAAGGATATAGTTAGCCTCCAGGGTAAAAGTAATCCACAGTGCCATTGACACATATGACCACTGGCCCACCATACACCATACGGACCCTTGTGAGAGGCAGTCCATGAATTTAAAACAAGGAAAAAGCAAACATTGACTTCATTGTTTGTGCGAGGCACTTTTCCCATGTCAGCTGATTTGAGCCTCTATCTATACAGGCAAGGAATAATTAGCCCTCATTCTACAGATGATAAATCCAGAACTTAGACAGAAGAAGTGACTTGCCCATGATCACACATAATATGTAGCAGAGCCACCTTTGTGGCTTTTCTATACCACACTGCCTCCAGGAAACTAGCGTAATACAGTTGTATTTAGGTGAAACTTAAGATCCAGAAGAATTATCATTTGGTTTCTATTTCTGCTTTTGTGAGAGACCTTTTGAGTTTATAATTTTTCTTGGCAATAGTCTTTGTGATCCTAGTTTAGAAAAATGAGGGGAGTCCCCTGGGAGGAAAGCAGGGGCCATCGGTTAATATAATTTTTGTTGTTGTTCGATATTCATTTTATGAGCTGAATAGAAATCTTGGTAGCAGAGACGTTTTAAGTGGGAGTTGGCGACTGCAGCCATGACAGAATTTCAAGCTTTCTCTTAGCCCCGAAATACCCCCTCATACATCATTGTCTGTTGTCTCTCAGTCTTTTCATTGGTCTAGCCCTTCTCTCAAAGTGGGAACGTGCAGGCTCCCGCCTGGCAGAAGCAGATAGGTTACAACTCTAGAAACAGTTTTGTTGCCAGGTAATACTCTACTGTCCATCTACACTGAAGATCACACACACACACACAAAATGTCAACTGGAAAAAGAAATTCACTTGATTTGTATTAAGTGACTTGATTTTCCAAGCATGTTTATCTCAAATCTTGGCTAAATGGTAATTGGACATTTAAGGGACGACCCCAACTCTCTCAGGTGAATTTATAGTTTTGTTAAGGACCAGGGGAAAGAAACAAAAATACCTGGAAGGGGAGGTCACAAATAATTAACTGTGCTTATGTGAAGCAGCAAGATTTCTAGCCATTTTTCATTTCTCCTTTACACTTCTCTATTTTGTCCCAGATTTTCCACAAGAAAACATGTGCTCGCGTTTTAGTTTTAGTCTTTCAGACATGTTCGACTCTCTGCAACCCCGAAGACTGTAGTTCACCAGACTCCTCTGTCCATGGGATTCTTCAGGCAAGAATACTGGAGTGGGTTGTCATTTCCTCCTCCAGGGGATCTTCCTGACCCAGGGATTGAACCTGAGTCTCCTGCATTGCAGGCAGATTCTTTACTTGGATTTGAGTCAGACTAAATGTTATTTTTTGAGTTCCAAAAAGCAGGATAACAAGCTTTACTTGCAGTATTATCCTTGATATGTAACAATGTCCTTTAAAAATTACTAGGGAGATATTGACAAATCCACTAGCTTAATAGAAGATTTTTAAGATTTGTAATTGCTAGTCAAGGAGAGAAAAATCATAAGGATTATAGCAGAGAGCTACTTTCCTCCAATATTTGGGGTTATTTCCCTTTTTTAAAGAAATGTCAATATCTTCTTGGGTTCTGTTAAGTTTTGCTTTATATATTTCTAAGCTATAGTACAGGTATAGACAAAGTTAGAAATACATCTTTCTAATTACCACTTACTAATATGCTGTGATCTTCTTTCTCTCTTATAATAACTTGTCAAATTCTATTTTTTCTAAAATAAACTTTTTTACCCCCTCCCAAAAAAAAAAAAAAATTACTAGGGAGAAATAGCAAAAAAAAAAAAATATTTATAATGTCTGTTCCTAAGTGAAGGCATTATGGTTTGTTTTTTTCTTCTTTATATATTCATGTATTTTTCATATTCTCTCTAGGGAGTTGTACAGACTGTTTAATCTTAAGTAATAGATGTTTTTAAAAGACTGGAAATTTGATGGAGGGGTAATTCTATTAAGCTCCAAAATGCTATTATTGCTTTTATAACAATGACTTATCCCCTCATTCCTAGAATAGTTGAGATTTCTCCAAGATACCTAATTTATGCTTGAGGAATAATGTATCTGTCTGTCTTTCAAGCTCTAAGTCAAAAAATGCTCTCATTCCTCCCAAACTGATTTAAGTTCTTTCACTCATAAAATAATAATGAGCCTCCGTTCTTTAACATGTCATCTCATGATGATTCTATTTGGACAAGTTCTCATCTTTAGATCATCTCCTTTCCTTGGAAGACCTGCGACCCCAGTCACCCACACTTCCCCTCCAGATGCTGTCTCAGGCCATGTTTCATCAAAGGGATCCATACTTTTTTCTTTCTTTTTTTCCCAATATGCTTCACAGCTGGAGCTGTTTTTATGGGGTCAGTCGCGATTATTATAAATGAGATTTCACATCTGGTGCAGCATGGTGATCCTTGGACTCAGCTAGCCAGCCTCTAGCTCCGTTTTCAAACGGTATCACATGCTGGTGGTGTTGGTGAGAGAGGAAGCAAGATAAAGGGGTTCATGTAGGAAGGTCAGCCTTACCTTTCTAATTCTGAGACATTTATCTCTGTTCATCGCTGGATCTCTGAGTCAAACTTATATCACCATCCTTGCTTTAAAAAAAAAATAGTTCCTTTGGCCAGCTGCATCTAATTTGAGACCTTGTTTCATTAAATACTCACAGTAAAGGTCTTTGGCAAACCTAAGTATTAATATTATGCCAGATGATTTTTTTAAAAAAACATATAAAGAGTTCCGAATTAAGACTTAATTTAAAACCAGAATTCTTTGCTTTAAATGAAAACTTTATTTTTTTTAAAAGAGGGGATGCTTTTTCTAGGAGGAGGAAATAGTGACTGTAAACTGCAGCTGCAAATCAGAGCAGCTTACCAGCATCAAAAAAAAAAAAAGAAAGAAAGAAATCTGTTTATGGAGCTCAACATTCCTTCTTTGACACAGTAAGTAAATGCAATATGGTGACACAGGCCACTTAAGTAAATACCACCTCTAATAATAGCTGCATATCAGTTGGAAGGTATTTTTATCATGTGTGTGCTGGCTCCGCAGCCATAGACTTCATCAAGCAGAGCAAAATGTGTGATCAGTCTGGCCCCATTTCAGAGAAAGAAGTGATTGATTGTTTGATCCCTGGAGGCATTGACGCTGCTTAATGGGTCCTTAGAGCTAAGAATAATGGAGGAAAAAACCCTGCGTGTCATTTGATAACCTCCGTGGCTAAGGAAAAGAGGTGGGGAGAGGAAGGAGTGGAATAAGAAAAAGAGGAAATTTAATTCCCCAATTAATCTTACTCTGTTTCTGACATAATTCTGGATGGCATAGAATATTAAAAATTGGCGTGCCTCACAGTCATGTTCTTCCCCTCCATTCTATCTCTTATCCATCTCTGTCAGATTTTCCCTAAGGAATGGATAAGATTCCCCAAGGACTTGTGACAGAGGAGAGAAGAAAGTGAACCCTCCCTACATTTTGCAATATTTGATTTAGTTTTCACCAAAGTTCACCTACAAGGTGGTCTTATGAGATGAAAGGTACTCTCAAAGTAGTTTGAAATATGCTAACATTCTCTGACATTTTCTTTTAGAAATGGAGCCTAATTTCCATTCCCTTGAGTGTTGGTTGGGCTTAATGACTCACTTCTACCTGATAAAATATGGCAGAAGGGACAGCCTGAGACTTCTGAAACTGAGTTTATAGGAGTCACAGTTCTCCGTCTCTCTCTCTCATCACGCATTCTCAAGGAAGGCAATAGCCATGTTGTAAGGATGCTCACCCAACCTGTGGAGATGCCTGCGTGGTAAGGAGCTTCTCCTAAGACCCTGCAAGGAACTAGGACCAACTACCAATAGATCCAGCCCTGTCTTCAGATGACCGTAGTCGCAACCAGCAGCTTGCTGCATCTGCAGGAGAGACTGAACCAGAGCTACCCAGGTCAGCCACTGCCTTTTCCTGAGACAGGGTGTGACATCATAAATGTTTGTTGACCTCATGGCTAAGGTAACTTTGTTGATAACTTAGCAGTTAGTTCTTCGCCTTTTTTCTCGATGGCTAGATTTTAATACATTCCTCTTGGGCACATTGGTAGCAACTTTAAATCATAGACTTAGGTCATGATTTACTCTTCGCATTTCTATACACATATATCCCTGAAGCAGAGCTGTGTTCCCTAACTGCTTTTGGACAGATGTAAATATTTTTGTATCTGTCAGTCGTTTAGTTGTCACATATAGTTCAGTGTGTGCGTGTGTGTCCAGTCGATTGAGTCGTGTGTGACTGTAACCCTAAGGACCATAGCCTGCCAGGCTCTGTAGCCCATCAGGCTCCTCTGTCCATAGGATTCTCCAGGCAAGAACTGGAGTGGGATCTTCCTGACACAGGAATCAAACCCCCATCTCTTGTGTCTCCTGCATTGCTAGTGGATTCTTTACCCTCTGAGCCACCTGGGAAGTCCATAGTTTGGTAGACAGTAGCAATAATGTTGATCGTTTTGCCCATCTCATTCTATAGATATGTCGAAAGTGGCCTAGTTGTACCTCAGTGAACAGATTTAGTGACGGAGATGTCAGTGATCTGATCAGAATGGATGACTTCCATAATTTAGATGCAATAACATTTAAAACATGAATTAGCATCAGGTGCTAGAGATCCTCTTAGGAAGATAACTGTCTCTGGAGAAATACTGTGATGAATTTTCAAGGAAAAAGATAAGGCCCTAAGAGCTTAGATTTTGCAAGAGTTATGATGGCACTTGGTTAAATAACCATGTATTAGAAAGAATTCCTTATAATCGTGGAGGTGGTGGTGGAAAGTTAGAGACAGGTAACCAAGAGAGAGGCTGCAACTCAACCATGGAAATGGCTGTGGGTGTCTTAAAAACAAGCTTGTGTAGCATTGATTTTTAGCTGTTTGAATTTCTGCAGTAGAAGTCCTGCATAAATATTCTCTAGGCTTTCAATAAAATGTTCTAGTTGTGTGAGAGATTCGTTTAATGGAAATGAAGAAGAAATAACTGACAAGGTGTGGGAACTGAGGCAAGGTGGATTAATTCAGTAGAACCAGCAGCTCAGTCAGGGCTGTGGTGATTCACAAACACCTAAGCCCCTCAAGGAATTTAGAGAAGTCTTGGGGATGGCATTAGACTTCTCAGAATCTACAAAGGGCAGGTCTGGTTCCAGCCTGCCGACCTGGCTAACATCCATATTACCTGCATAACTCTCTCAGGCCTTCAAAGTTGTTGTAAATCTTCAGTATGAAGTTTTGCTCATATGCATGGGTTTTCCTTCTTGTGTGTGTTCAGAGTTCTGTCCTCTCTAGATTGTGATGTCACCTAGACTATTTTTTCACCAGTTTATCTACAAGATGTATTTCTAAAACAGGACTCTTTTCTGCCTTCGTATGGGGAATGTTTGTGTGTTTCTTGGCTTTTTCTAAAGTGTAACATACTTGAGTCTACATGACAGCTCTGTGAGGTAAGCCCTGCTATTACCATCATATTACAGATGAAGAAACTGATACTCAGTGAAGATACATAAATGTCCTGAAGACACATAACTAACAAACACAGAGGTGGGAGTTCATAGTGCAGCTTTTTCAGCTCCACAGCCTACACTGTAAAGTGCCATACTACGCTGACTGCCCACTGAAAATTTTGCAAAGCATAACCCAAAGAAGCATAAAAGAGTTGATAATAAAGCAATGGACTGGGGATCAAGCAGAAAATGATAGAGAGCTGAAATGATTAAAACAGTATATTGTGTAAATACTTGAATAGAAGAGAGCATTGTCCCCAGGGGTCAACTAGAAAAGGCTTCTTTAAGGAAGTGGGACTTGAGACAGATGCTGAAGGGTAGACAGGGCTGGGGGAGGCAGAAAACACCAAAGTAATTACCATCAGAGAGATGGGAATGATCTGGCATACTTGTAGGAAAACTGACCTGTCCAGAGTAGAGGACAGAGGCTGGCTTATTGGCATAGAAGAGTAGGTGAAGGTGGAGGGAAGAGGGAAGGGATGGAGGATCTTGGAGGTCACGTGAGCAATGAAGAGCTTTAGGGCTGTGGTGGCTCAAAGCATTTTATGGTCAGGTTTACCTTTTTTAAAAAATTGTTTTATTTATTTATTATTGTTTGCACTGGATCTTAGTTGCTACATGTGGGCTTTCTTTCATTGCAGCTTTTGGGGTCTGGAGCACAGACTCAGTAGTTGTGGCACTCAGGCTTGGTTGCCCTGTGGCCTGTGGGATCTTCCCAGACCGGGGGTCAAACCTGTATCCCCTGCATCGGCAGGAGGACTCTTAACCACCGGACTACCAGGGAAGTCCAGATGCTCTTCAGATGTCATCATGACCCACTGAATGCTTCCCATTTAGGAGCAGGGATCGTTTCTTATTCTTTCCACTGTCTGCCCCCATTCATAGCACGGTACCTGACATCCAGAGGCATTTGTTTATAGATGAATAGTAATGAATAAATGAATGATCCGGAAATGAAGATAGGAGCAGTGGGAACGCAGAGTAGGGTGGTGTCAGATACACCTGACTGCCCGCTGATTTTCCACTCACTCTATAAGTATCTTTGGGTGTGGCTCTCCCTAAGCCTCAGTTTCCTTATCTACAATGTAAAATGAATAGCAGATGTAATCTCTTTGTGATCTGGGGGGCTTTAAATGAAGTAATGTGCATACAACATTCACCATCGTGTCTCCTATATAGTAAGCCCTCAATACAATACATTAATCTCACAAATCAACTTTAGTGCATCTAGACCAAGAGAATATAAACCATAGAAATTAGGCAAAATCTTGGGGAGTATGGTAAACCTTCCTCAGAATTTAGGATAGGGCCTTAAGACTTAATTTTGGTTAAGTCTCAAGGGGCATGCTTGCCTCTTGATTATAATTGGAAAAATGCATAGGAATGTGATGGTTAAGGGTCTTGAATGCTCTGCTAAGGATGTTGTTGAATAAAGCAGTGACAGTCCTGTATCTGTTTTAAAAAGATCTTTGGCTATGTGGGTAATGGCTTAAGGGACAACAGGATTCAGGGAGTTGACTAGGAGGCTACTGCAATAGTCCTAGTAAAGATGATGAGGGCTTAAATGAAGGCTGTGACCGTGGGGATGGAGAGAAAAGGTTTGATTTAAGAGGCTGGAAGAAGGAACTGCACAGGATTTGAAGACAGAGTGAATGTTGTGGGCAAAATAAGGATAGAAGGCAAGGACCACAGGAATATTTGAGCATGTGGGTGACCGGTGATGCTGGGGACAGAAGACAGGCAAGGGTTGGGATAACTGAGGATTTCAGCTTAGGCAATCAGGTGATTCCTTTAACCAAAATAATAAATAAGGGATAAGTTTGTTTTATCTCCTTTTGGAAATTTTTAACAGTTCTACACAAGGAAGCCTGCCCCTGACTTGCCCGAGAAAGTTCCAATGAATGTCCCCCAACCCCACCAAAAAGGAGAGAGAGGAAGGAAAAGAAAAAGACTTTAAAAAGTCCTCATGTTTGCATTTCACCTGGCACCTCTCTCCACTGTATATTTCACCTCTGGCTTGAGAAGGGAGACCTTTGCCCCAGGGAGGCCCATAGTTATAATGAAAATTCCTGTGTAACAGTAAATCTTCCTACCTTCAACTGATGACCCACTTAGAAGAAATAAGATTCGAAAGAAGTCACAACTGGAATCAAATTCCTCCCTGACGTGCATTTGGCTTGCGTGTGCCTGCGTGCACACATGTGAGTGCTGGTGGCGGAGTGCCTCGCCCCTCGTTTACATACACAGACAGAGAACACGCAGTAGTTTAGAGATCTCCCTGTGAATGGGCCTTGGTGTCACCATAGTAACATGAGCGGAAGCAGTACTCCCAGTCACTCAGGGAAAAGCTGCAGTTTGTGATACGCACCTGTGGAGAGATTTCAGCTACCATGTGGACCATTATCGCATGTGATGCTCAAATACCCTCCTGGGCTCTGTTTATGTTTGGCTGCTTCTAATCTTGCTCATATCTGCTGTTTCAATCAGCCTTTTCCCAGGACCATAGCACTCCAGCTCTCCTCCTGGTCCTTGATGCTGAACAAGGCTTCTCTATAAAGGTCTTTGGGCTGCTGGGAGTTGAGCCTTTCCCCCACTTAGGTGACTTTGGTGCAGAAATAACTTACAGTTCTTCTGTAGCTTAAAGATGGGCTTCCCAGGCAGTGCTAGTGATAAAGAATCTACCTGAAATGTAGGAGACCCAGGTATGATTCCTGGGTCAGGAAGACCTGCCCTGGAAAAGGAAATGGCAACCCACTCTAGTGTTCTTCCTGGAGAATTCCATGGACAGAGGAGCCTGGCAGGCTACAATCAGTGGGGTCACAAAGAGTTGCGTATGACTTAAGTGACTTTCACTTTCACTTTTCATTCTTTAATGATATTTGAAATTATATACCACTAAAAATAGTTTTAGAGAAAACAGGCTTCAGAATGCCAGGAAAATTCATTTCTCAGGTTATTTATGTACGTGCTCATGAAAATGACATGTCTGTGACCTACAGACTCAAAATACCAAGTCAGAGGTCAGTTACATGTGGGGGAGGTTTCAGAAATGCCCTACTCATTCACTCCAAAAGAAAATCAGTCTGGCCTTTAGTATTTTTCTTAGGAGAATTGGAAATAGTATTCATTAGAGAAATCCACTTTCCTCCAACTCCAGTGGGACTTCAAATTTTCCACTTGTACTTAAATATTGTGTCTCTGGTAATGGCTGTCCTGAGGGAGAGCTGCTTCCTTCTGGATAACATTCAAATAATCTTCAAACACTTCTATCTGCTAAAACTGGATCAAGAATTGGATTTACTTAAGAATTCATCCTAAAGTACCAAACCATTACTTTTGCTGTGTCATCTGTGTATTATATCATCTGCGAATGTTGTTATGGGCCTTTGATAAGTCAGTGATTTTCTCTTCTGAGCTTCAGTTGAAACAGACCTTGTCATGAATAATTTACCAGTATTGATTTTAGAATATCTTATGGTAAAGGTAGGTGTTTATGTATATTCAGACAAGCATGCGCACAGATATACTTACATCTATTTGTATGTACATGGCAACCCACTCCAGTATTCTTGCCTGGCAAATTCCATGGACAGAGGAGCCTGGTGGGCTATAGTGCATGGGATCAGAAAGAGTTGTACATGACTAGCAACTGAGCACTCACACACACATACTTGTATGTAAGGATACATGTGTATTTTATGGCATGGAGACAGTTTGATTGTGGAATCAAAATTTCATGATGTGTATTCTCCCTCCATGTGACTTTAAGTTACTTAACCTCTCTGCATCTCAGTTTTCTTGTCTGTACAATGGCAATAATAATAGCTATCATGTCACAGAGTAGGCTGATGATTAAATAAGTCAAGAAATTTATAGTGCTGAAAACAGCCTGGTGCCTCATAAGTGTTCAGTAAATGTTAGCTGTTTTTATTAGAAGTAGTCCAAATAACCCATATTTTAAAATGGGAGTCACCAGCAAACAGGAAACTTTTCAGTTATCAGTATGTTTTACAATGTGTCACTTGTTAATGGTAATACTATTATTCCTATAGTCTGCTCTTATTGGAGAGTGTGACTCAGTGGTACCACCTTCTCCCTGCCCAGGGTTCTCTCCTGGAGAATTAGCCATTCAGGTGGATGTCTCTCCTGAAGCCTTCAGCTTGTCAGAGAGCAAATTAAATCCATGCGGAGAAAGCTGTTTCATTTGTGGTCATTTTTTATCCTTACTGGTGGTGATCCTGGTGAGAGAGTTGTACTCCACTTTGAAAATCTCCTTTCCCTGTGGTATAAGTGTGAGGAAAGAGTGTGTGGAATTTCTAGCCTGAATACGTATGTTCAAGCAGGGTTGAAATTTCTGAAAGAAGGAGAAGGATGGTTGGCTTGTAGATACCCTTGTTTTGAAATCAAAGTGAATGATAGTTGAAGATAGCCGTGGTCATGGACACGGTGGGAGTGTTTCTACAGGTTTTTATTAGTACCTCAGAAGTTAAACATATACCATTAACCTTAAGGAAATCTGGGCTCTGGAAAGGGTAATGGCTGGAGTGATGTAAGAAAGATTTGGTAACAATGGCTCCTCTTCCCTGAGGTCTCCCTCTGAGGCAGGTACCACACTCAGCACACTGTTCAGTTTCTTCACCCACCCCACCACTCAGGGGGGACCCTGATCATGCCTCACATACAGTAGCTTGATGTTCCATGCACACCTGTGTATTTGCATCTTCAGACCACTCTGAGGAGGTAACGTTGGTCCCTAATCACATGAAGAATGCTCTTGTGCATGTTTTAATAGACTGTATTTTATAGAACAACTTTAGATTTACAGATACACTGAGTAGATAGAATATTGGAACCTTCTGTACTAGACGGCAAGTTGGCCAACTCTATACATCTTACATTAGCGTGGTATGCTTGTGACAATTAATGAACCAATGTTGAGACGCTATTATTAAAATGTGTCAAAGTCCATGCTTTACTCAAAGTGCCTTAGTTTTTTACCAGATGCCCCCTTTTTTGGTAAACCTTGTGTCTATGCTTCATTCAGATGGCCTAAGTTTTTAACCTTATGCCCCCAGATCACTACATTACACTTAGTGGCCATGTCTCCATAGGCTTCTCTTGGCTGTGAGAATCTCTCAGTCTTGTTTCTTATGACCTGGACAGCTTAGAGGAGTCTGGTCAGGCATTTTATAGGATGGCTGACAGCTGGAATTCTTCTGCTTTTCTCACCCTGAGACTGGCATGGTAGGTTATGGGGAGGAGCACCACAGAGGGAAAGTGCCATTTCATCAGCTCTTAGGAAGCGGACATGATGTTAACATGATTGTGACCGCCGGTGTTGACCTTGACACCCAGGCTGGGATAACTGGGCAGATTTGTCCACCGTAAAATTTCTCTGCTCCCCACTCTCCATACCATTGCGTAGCGGAGGCAAGTCACTGTGCATCGTCTACCTCTAAGGAGTGGGGAGTTCTCTTCCCCTTCTTGTGGGCAGAGCAGCTCCGGAGATCATTTGGAATTCTTCTTCATGGGAGATTTGTAGAGTCATTTCTCAAGTGAGACTATGCAGAAGAAAATTGGCCAAAGGGAAAATTATGGTTGACAGATGTGTAGAGATGAAGCATGGAAACAAACAAAGGAAAAGCAATCTGAGAAGCAGCATTTTTCATGTATTTTTGAAAATTGCCTAAATAGACAAAAATGTGCAAACATATTTATTGCTGTATTGCTTATAATACTTAAGGACAGAAAGCAAGTAGAATATACAAACAACTCATGGTACATTCATATAACAATGCATTAAGTCAGAAACATTCTATAGATTTGAATATATAAAATTATTGGCATAGAAATATAGTAATAGTTTGCTGATGAATGAACTATATACAATATGAGTATACATAATTTAAGTATGCACATATATAAATATACTTGAAATATAAGTATATACACATGTGTGTTTAAACATATACAATATCTGAAAGATTAGCTAATATAGGAAAAAATTACTGTCATTATCTCTATCTGGTAAGACTATGAATTTTAGAATTTTAGAATTTAGAATTTTCCTTTGTAATACCTATACTTTCTATTTTCTTCAATAATAGTTTTTCATTTATCTAATAAAACATTAAAAATCAAAAGAAAATTGCTTGAAGCAAAAGCTTTACTGACAAATATAACACTAGCCCTAGTATTCGTGTTCTGAGTCATGAAAAACCCGTTATATGCTAGCTTTTAAAATGCCTCTAATAGGACTTGGAATAGAGAAGAAGGCAAGAGCTTCATTATGTTTTTATGCCATTTCCTCTCATACCAGTAATTCTGTTAATAACTGTAGAACGTTCTTTCTCCATTCTGGGACTCTGATCTGGAAATCGGAGAACAAAGGGAAAACAAAGGGCTGTGTCGCTCCAGCCTTTCCCCATCTCCTCTGTTGCCCCGGGAGTTGTCCAGTGAACCCCACGGTCCTCTCTTCAGGACCATGCCCCCACGTGCGCTCTCCTCCCAGTGCCCCCCTCCTCTTCCTGGTCTTCCTCAGCGTGCTAGGTTCCTTAGCATCGTCGTGTAAGAGCCTTCATCATCTTGCACCACCCTCTTCAGTTTCAGTCTAACCCCTCCCTCGAATCAAAAGCGGATCACCGCAGCTGACCTGCAGACACACCCTGAGCAGTCTTCCATTGCCTTCCTTACCTCACCTCCATGCCTCACCTCGCTCTCCATCTTCTGACCCCTCTCTTTCCTTAAAGGCCTAGATTAATTGCCCTGCCCCCGCTGGTGCTCCGCTTCTTACACACACACACACGCACACACACGCACACACTTTTCCCGGCTATCCCCAATCCTGTGATTCTTCTCCTGTTTTATCTTCAAGAGCACCTCTTGTCTACGAGCTGTTCTCAGAGAAAAACTTAACAGACTGGTATAGTTTCACTGAATCCCCTAAGAGCAGAGCTTCCATCCTCCTAGTCAGGCCCTCCTGGTGCCTCGGAGAGCGATGCATGCCTTTGGCCCTCACTAGATGTTTGCTGATGCTCGTGCCTCTATGACACTCTCATAAGAATAAGCATAATATAAATATAGCTTTCAAAACCCAGCAATGAGAGCAAGACTGCCTCTGAGCCCTGCGGCCCACCTCCTGAGTCATCACAAGCTCCTTACCGTCTCTGAGTCTGTTTCTTCACGTGTTAAATGGGCGTGATGATGGCACCTGCCTCACAGACCTGGGGTGAGGATGAAATGAATCATGTGACGCACTCGCTGTTTGCAAGTTGTCAAACAAGGTTAACTCCTGTCATCATTAGCTGTCATGTAAACTAACTCCTCCTTCAAAATCACATAGGCTGTGAGCACACAGTCTGTCTCATAGTCCATTGCTATGCGAACACAGTTGTTGTTTCTTTTTTTAATTTTTTTTTTATCTTAGAAGTCTAGTTCTTTGTTTTGGAAATAATTGATAGTACGTCTGTTTGTGTCACCTTCAATTTTTTTTCATCAATGTGTTGTACTTTTGGAGTACAGGTCTTTTGTCTCTTTAGGTAGGTTTATTCCTAGGCATTTTATTGTTTTTGATGCAATGGTAAATAGGATTGTTTCTGTAGTTTCTCTTTCTGATCTTATGTCATTAGTGTGTAGAAATGCAACAGATTTCTGTGTATCAATTTTGTATCCTGCAATTTTACCAATTTCATTGATGAGTTCTAATAGTTTTCTGGTAGTGACTTTAGGATTTTCTATGTAAAGTGTCATGTCATGCATGTGCAAAGAGTGACAGTTTTACCTCTTTTCCAATGGATTGCTTTTATTTCTTTTTCTTCTCTGATTGCTGTAACTAGGACTTCCAAAACTATGCTGGGAAAAAAAAAAGTGACGAGTGGACATCCTTGTCTTGTTCCTGATTTAAAGCGACTGCTTTCAGCTTTCCAGCTTTTTCAGGTATGATGTTAGCTGTAGATTTGTCATATATGGCCTTTCTTGTGTTGAGGTATGCATTCCCTCTGTGTCCACTTTCTGGAGAGTTTTTATCATCCATGGGGCCAACACAATTTAGAAGTGCACATGCTGCTAAGGACCAAGGATGATGTGTTGTGACTGCTTTAAAATGCACCCAGAGTTTGTTTTAATCAGGTGTGCGGCAATGGGAAACACAGAGACAACTGCCTTTGAAGGCAGAGTTTGTTACTCAGTGTCCCCAAGAGGAAGGGACACCCCATGCCATGCAGAGCCACATGGAGAAGCACCCGGGTGGTCGGGAGGCAGTAGGAATGAGGGGACAGCACGGCGGAGCCTTTGTTATTAAAGTGGCGGGGTGGGGGTGTTGTGTGGAGGTGTCCCTTGTCAGGGAACAAAACAGAAATGTTGGTGTTTGTGGGAGAAGGATCTGTAACGTTAGTTCTGTGTGCTTGTGAAACCCAGGGATAATAGGGACATAAACAATGTTGCCTGTTAGTTTGGGCCGTGATTTCAAGACACTAAATTGTCAATTACAGAATATCAACAATGATGATTGCAGCAGCCCACGCTGACTTCTCTCCATAATTGCTCTTTCCTTTAGTTTTCAGTGTCACCGTCCTCTCTGCCACTGTGGCTCTTCCTCTTTTTGAAGTGGCTCTGCCGGGCCCTGGGTTTTATTTAGATCTCCCATTCTTTGGCCCATTTTTGTTTATCTTTCTCCTACTGTTTGACCCTGTTTCTATTATACCCAATGAAAGGTTTTCTCAGCTTTCTACTTCCTTCTATCTATGAGGGCTGTTCCTTTTCACAGTCAAGACTAGAAACTTGGGAAACAGAAGGAAGCCAAGGCTCCGTTGCCATGTCAACCCAAGGCAGAGCTGACTTTTCAGCATCGCACACTCATCTCCCTGGCTTAGGGACGAGCCGGGTGCTGGAGAACGGGTTTTGCACACCCAAAAGGCTTTCGGCAGTTATTGAGGGTGCCGAAGCTTTGTCTCTGGGCCAGCCTGTCCTGTGGCTTCAGTGAACTGCAGAGTGAGATCTGGTGACATTGATCTTGCTTTTGGGGCAGAACCCAACCATGGCCTGACATAGCTGTCCCCATTTGCCTTTTCTGCAGAGAAGTCCCACTTAATACCCACGCCAGTCCATGGCTGGATAATCACAGGAAATCCTGACTCCACTCAGCTGAAAAGAAAAACTTCTCAAAGAAGAATTTCAGGCTTTCTTATTATTTCCCCTTTTCTTGTAGTCTGGCTCTGTGCCTTTATTCTGCTTTCTTTTCTCCCTGCACGTCCCCCCTCCCCCCTCCCCCCACCGTCCTCTGTTTAAATGAACAGGAGACCCCTAATATGCAGCCGTCCACTCTGACTTGGTTGAACTTCTTTTCTCTTTTTCTGTAGGGAGAAAAAAATAGATTTTACTCTATGACCTTTGATTACTATTTTCGTTTTCGCCTTTCTTTTTTTTTTTTTTTAGGTAGGGAAACTCACTGGTAAGTGGCAAGCTCTGGTTTTCATGTCTGCTCTGTTTTAGGGGGTGGCGGAGAGGTTCTCACCTGATGACCCCCATTACTGAATGATGGCATCAGAAAGAGGGGAGAGTCACCCAGAGTTCTAGAGGGGACTCTCGATGTTCGTGTCTATTTACGAGCAGAAAGACAAATCAACAGGAACCCTGGAATTTCCCTCCCAGTAACTGTCTTTCTTTGATTCTGGCTTTTGTGTCCCCCAAAATTAGGCAGCCTGCTATTTGCAGGTCTCCGTTGCTTCCCATGTCCTGCTGTGACCTCAGCAAGTAGAACAGAACAAAGGGTCCTGGCAGCGCTTGTTACAGAGAGCAGGGTGGGGCCGGTTCCAGCCTAGATTTGAGACCAAAATGCAGCTGCAGGTTGCCTCGTGTGACTGAAGCAAATGCAGTCCGTTTTCATCTTCTCTGACATTTATTATCCTGAGGAGGGGCTCTCAGGGGAAAGGACATTAGCCACAAATATGACAAGGTGAAAGGACAATGAGTCTGGTCTGAAGCGTTGTATTCCAACGGTTGACAGCCCAGGTTCATCCATCAACATTATTGACTTGGCCAAGCTTCAGGGTGGAGTAATTTCTGTAATGCAATTCAGCTTGTGCCACAGAATGGTGTGTCTGGGATAGAACGTCTGAAGCCGGTCGTCTGTGAGATACATTTTGGGCAACACTCTTAATCTTAAAATTAGAACTGCTTGCAGCCCGGGAAGATGCTTAATTAGATTCATCCCGGAGCCACCAGCTGTTCCTGAGATGCACGGAGGCGTCTGAAGTCTCTCCGACTCTGCGGAGGCAGGGGAGGGGGCTCGCTGTTTACGAGCCGAGGCTGAGACCCTTCAGTGGAAAGCTCTCCAGGCCTGAGTGGCCACGCAGGCGGAGCTCGCGCTTGCCTCTCCCTCCGGCCTCTCCTCTGCCCTCAGAACCTGAGGGGCTCCTAGTCACGGTAGTCTTCTGTCCACAGAGGCTCCTGAGCACGGCCCGCCCGTCCCTCCCATTTCCTCCCTCTCGGCGTCTCAGGGGTAGACCACGTCTTTGCCAGACTGACATCTGGACCCTGAGGATGGAGTCATGGGGAGGGGACAGGGAGAGAATGTGAACGAGGGAAACCACCAGGCAAGAGGGGAAGACGGGAAGAGATTTTTCTTTCTTTTTGTTTTTTTCAGAAAGGCTGAGTCGATCTGTAGAGCCACGATTTGGGAGAGAGTAACAAGCCTGGGTGAAGGGAAAATCGTGCCGCTGAGACTGAGGCAGTTTCATGGTTTGGGGAGTCCGCGGGGCTGGAATTGTGGATGAGAGAAAGGAGACTTTGAGGAGTGGGGTGATGAGTTGTGAGCCTCTGAGGAAGATTGGAGAGGAGTTACCAGCCTCTCAGGTTGAGAGGTGAAAGGGGCCTTTAAAGGGTTTAGAACTCAGCCTCCCGTTCACAAGGGAACTCTTCTAGGACATTCCTGCAGAATGGCCACCCGGCCTTTACTCGGAAACCTTCGGGAATAGGAGACATACTCTTGTGTTGGCAAGTGTAGCAGACTAGTTGAGAACACAAGCGCTTGAACCAGACTGCCTGGGTTCAAATCCGGGGGCCACCAGTTCCTGGTGTGGCCCCTTAGGTATGTTACCTAGCAGCTCTGTACCTCAGTTTCTATACTGATGACTTAGGGATGGTGATAGTAGAGGGTTATTTTGAGGATTAATTTTATATATTTGATATTTTTTATTTATTCACAAAGTATATATGTCACTAAGAGCAGTCCTTGGTCTATAATGACAAGCATAAGTATTTTCTCTTGTTATCATCAGGCTGTTCCATGTATAAGACAGTTCTTTTTCAGGTTGAATACTGTACATCTGGCTTCTTTTATTCCTGCCTATTTCTCAGTCCCTGAAATAACTCACCAGTGCTTCTCTGCTTTCCACATTGGTACCCTCCAAACATCTGAAGATGTGTATCGAGTCCCTCTCTGCTTTTCTTCCTTGTGTTGTAGAGGAGAGATTATGCAAATGCTGTTCCTTCTGTCCAGAACACTTTGCCTGGTCATGTTCTGACTCAGATTCCTCATTTTTCAAGATACCTTCCCACACCAGCTTAACTTACACAGTATTTTACCCATGTTCTCTGAGTCTGAGTAGAAAGATAAAAGAACACAGTACAGATTCTCACAGCCATTTGAATGTGTTACCAGTTCATCATATGCCTGTTCATCTTGGTAACCTTGGCGCCCAGCACAAAATGCTGTTGAATAAATTAGATGGAACAGAGAAGAAGTTGGATGGATGTAAAGTGACAACCTTCTTAAAAGGCACAGAACAGTTCTCTTGGAGAACAAAGTCTTTGGAGCAAGGAGACAGGTGGTAAGATGGTTTTTTTCAAATATTTTTAGTGAACAGGCTTGCCTTTGATTCCATCAGCTGACAATTTTGTCCCGATTAGTTCCATCAGAAAGGGAAGTTTTCTTGGAGTTTTGATTTTGCGTTGCTTGTTCAGCTTTCAGACTCTGCTTTGCTCTGCAAATTCCTATTTGGGGAGAATTGAAAAACAAAAGACAAAGAAGCGAGAAAGGGTAAGTGGATCCAGATGGTGAAGAAATCAGGCAGGCAGTGAAGACTGGGACAGCAGAGGTGGCTGAGCCCTTTGGGTCTCCATGTGGGCAGAAGGTCCTTTGGAAGAGCAGAGAGAGAAGACAGTGTTTTGATATTAATAGAAGTCATTGGCTAGAGTGTAAAAGAGTTTAAAAATGGAGCATCGTGTGGAGAGGCTTTTTTAAGGGAAATGTGCTCTGCACTAAAAGTGTTCTCTATTAAGTGTTTTCTTTTGAGACCCGAGTAAAGGTTTCGGTGGCTCTAGATGTGTGTTTTCTGCTCTTTTTTTGAATAGGGCGTGGCCTACAGCCCCAACCCTGTGCGATCCCACTTGTATTTCCACTGACCTCTGCGGTAGCCGGTCGTTTGGGTCAACACCCAAATCCATGGCTGCTCTTGTCCTGTGGACCAGTGGGTGGTGCTTCATTGTAGCACACAGCAGCCCCAAGTGAGAGAACAACTGCTCCACGGAAGTAGCATCTCAGTGTCTATAAATGTGTGAAATAATGAAGCATGCGTGCAGTTCACAATAGCCCATAGGCCTCTTAAATTTTTCTTTGTATTAATACGGGTTTCCCACTTGGAACCAATCATTAATTACAGTCTGTACCTAGAGACTGACCCAAAGAGCAAATTATTTTGGGAGTTAAGACCAGAGCAATAATATATCCTTGCCTTTGTTTGTTCCTATAAATTAATGGTCAAAGTGTTATCTGAAATAGAAAATCTACGCAAAACGCCAGCATTCTTTTCCAGGCTGGGCTACTGGTTGCCACCAAAAGATATCTGGGTGAAGTCTTTGGTCTGCAAACCTCTTATAAACCTCTCTCCATCTTTGGAAAAGCCCCCTGACAATAGGGAATATGTCCAGTACTCTGACTCCCCCAAATATAAAAGGATGAGCTGTTCCTGTCAGTTTTAGCCAAGTGTTCATATTTTCAACTTGCTGTTTTAACTGTACAAAGAAAGGAAAATTGACATTCTTTAGGTTTTCAATGGAAATGTAGTGTATGTACCCTACCTAATAAGAGATCATAATTTTAGGAAAAACCAGTGACCAGAAATATAAAAGAACTTGCATTATGGTAACACATGGAAGTAGAAACCTTAAAGATAATTCCCCATTGGACCATTTCTTATACAGTACATCGATTCTGGCCCCTCTCACACAAATCCAGTCTTTTTGCAGGTTTCTAAGCTTGGTACCCTTTGGGGATTAAGCTTTTCCACTTTCATTAAAGAACACTTGGCATTAATACCATGAGGAGAAGCTTGGAATTGTGTATTTTAACTAATCTTCCCAGACAGCTCCGTCAGAATTGGCCCCAGTTTTTTAGGAATAAGTTCATTTTAAAGTAAGTTTTACTTGACTATTGGAACTATTTCAATTTGCTACTGAATCTTGACTTTATTTTTACCATTAAATTTGACTTCAAAAATTTGTGGAAAGCTTTTACCACTTTCTCTGTGTTTTTAAGAGATAAGGAGGCCATAATACACTAACATGTTAACAGTGAAGGTCTCTGAAAGGTGATCTTTAATTTTCTTCTCTTTGGGTAACAGTAAGAAATCCAATGAGAAGAAAAATGGAATGTTATTTTTAAAGTATCATTTAAAATATAGGCAGAACCTTCTCTTGGCACTCCCAGGCTTTCAGAGGACATGGAGTGCATATTTCTCTGGCATCACTTACATGTGTTCTAGATTGTTTATAAAAGGATCAGAAGAGAAAACTCAGCAAAAAAAAAAAAAAGAGACAGGATAAAAAGGAATTGTTCATGGAGACATGCAAAAACTGGTTGACTTATAAATGTCTGAAAAGCTTAAAAGTGATTTAAGCTGAATCTATGCAATTATTTGACTAACTTAGGTGAAAAACCACACTGGAAAGAAAAACAAAATGCTGACCACATATACACGGAATCTAGATAAATGGTACTGATGAGCCTGTTTATCAGGGAAGAAACGGAGCTGCAGATGAAGAGGGTGGACTTGTGGATGCAGCGGGGGAAGGACAGGGTGGGACGAGTGGAGAAAGGAGCATTGACATATATACTCCGTCATGTGTGAAGCATGACTGGGGGAAGCTGCTATATGACACAGGGACCTCAGCTTGGTGCTCTGTGGTGACCTGGAAGGTGGGGAGGGTGGGGGGACAGAGGGAGTGTGTGTGTGTGTGTATAATTATGACTATTTCTCCTTGTATAGCAGAAACCAGCATATTGTAAAGCAGTTACCTCCAACTTAAAACAAGAAAAGCACTGATAATCCTAAGCAGAAGTGTTTTATCTGCATCAGTTTCTACTGCATATAAATATAAAATTGGCCCGAAATGTTTAAAAAAAAAAATCAGAAGCATTCTTGTGCTCTTTCTGTCTCTTGCTCAGAATGTGAGCACATCACAGATTAAAATAAAACCCAAGGCGATTGGAGTTTCAAAAGGCATCATCTGGGAAATCAAGGGAAGGTTGAGAGTGGGTGGTAGGTGAATAGATATTAAGAATAAAGTCTCCTCGGCTGCTGGAGCGTCTGTGGAACGGTGCCCATTCTCTGCTAGGCTTTGGCGGGGGGCGGGGGAAGCAATGCTCTCATGTGGCTTTGTGACAGTGACATGCTCCTCAGAGCTTGGAAACGTGGCACGGAGAAGGTCACGGTGCAAGGGCGGTCTGTCTCCCGGCAGTGTGACATGGCTATTTCAGGTGCTACTTCATGACCGAGAGATTATGCAGAACCAACCACTGAGCACTGTTGATCTGAGGACATGGCATGGTGGAGATGTGTGAGATTATTAAGCCTTTGGAAGCCACACAAGAGAGGAAAATCCAGGAGAGCAGGCTATGTACAAGCAACGGAGGTGATGAAGGTGTGTGAAGACCTGTGTTTTGTTAATGACTGGCAGTTGTTAATAAAGGGCGCTCCCTAGAGCAACCAGAACTGGTACATACCTAGATGCAGTCAGCTAATATCCTTATTCAAAGGTTTTCAAGCTAAAAGGCAAATTGCTTCACCACAGGCAAAAATACTCCATTTAAGACTCATAATTGGAAGGCACTTTATCCACCTAATGATTAGGGGGATAAGCACATTTGCCTTCAGTTCAGAGTGAAGGTGGAAATAATAAGGACTTTCCTAAGATATATATCTTCAGTTTTTGCAGTGTTGGTGTTAACGGTTCTTCTGGAGTTCAGCCTTGGGTAACGTGAAAGTGAAAGTTTAGTCCCTCAGTCATATCCGACTCTCTACAACCCCATGGACTATAGCCCACTAGGCTCCTCTGTCCATGAGATTCTCCAGTCAAAAATACTGGAATGGCTAGCCATTCCCTTTCCAGGGGACCTTCCTGACCCAGGGATCGAACCCGGGTCTCCTGCATTGCAGGCAGTTCTTAACCATCTGAGCCACCAGGAGAGCCTAAAGGTGAGCGGAGAATCACCCAGATGTGAGCGTGGACCCTGCATCCTCTTGCACAGAGAACTCGGTGATTCCTGCAGCATAAGCCAGTCCTGTCTACGCTTGCTCTCTCCCACAAAAGCAGAGCCTATGCCCAGCACCCTTCCCTGCATTAGAACCATGACAGAGACCTTGAAACGGATCAGAAGGGAACTGACAGAGAGAGATTACTTTGGTGGAAAGAAAACCGACCAGCTTATGCTTCCTCAAGTACATGGCTGACGTGAGAAGAAAGAGTAAAGTGAGATATGGACCCAGAAGGACCACCAAACCTTGGTCTGTTCACAGTGAAGGATTAAGGGCTGCTCCAAGCTACCCACTCCCCTCTCTCAGCCTTCCTTCAATTATCTGTGCAGTTGAAGGGAAACCAGTATTTGGGGTCTGAATTATCAAGCGCTGACCTCACCTTCTCTAATTCAATCTCTAAATACATGGACTTAGTCTGATTTTGTAAAATAACTTAAAATAGCAATTTTGTTCCTATGTTAAGAAGTATCATTTTTTTGACTGGAACAAAATGATGAGCAGTATGCCCCCTGACACATGACAAGCACCCACAGGCTTCTGACCTCAGACAATGAGGCTGGAGGCAGGGAGGCCAGGGGGCCGGGTGGGAGTGTCCCATGCACTCGTCCAGCAGACGATAATAAAGTAGGGAACTGTGGGTTAATATTTCAGGACATCCATCCGTTTTGTCAGGCACCAGAGCCTCAAGATCCATTTAAGAGGGAATTGATAGGACTTGGTGACCGACTAGATAGATGTCGGAGGAAAGAGCCAGAGGAGAGCTGATTTTTCAAGCTCGGACAGCTGAGTGGATGGAGAGGCCATTTCCACGGCGAGGAATGCAGGGCTCGGGGTCATCCCTAAGAACATCCATCATTGTGCCGGGTGGGAAAGCCCTCGGGAGGTTATTGAGCTGTGTAGGACCGTTTGGTCGGCTTTTTAATTTTCTTGCTTCTTTCTTAGCTGACAGACTGTCAGCTGTCACGTTTCGCGACTGTCAGGGTGCCTGCCTTTAAGCTTTCTCCTCCTTTATTTTCTAATTTGCTGTTTCTGGAAAACCTAGAAGGCAGAGCGGCTAGAAATGTATGTAAAGCAGGAGTCTGTGGAGGCAAAGCGCTGGTCCACGGGCCAGTGTGTACCATAAAGCCCCCGGCTCTGTGACTTCTGTCTCAGCTGCTCCCGGGACTGCTCTCATTTTAAATGGATGAGGTCTTCACAGATCTGGCATTCAGAGAGCTACGGACATATTTATTTCTATTTTAACAGCAACTTTGAGAATAAAAGAGCTTCTTTGAGTCATCAGGCGATTATAAATTTTTAGCGTAGGGCTTTAAAATTTCTTGGCCACCACATAATAACTAATAGCTGGCATTTCTTGGGCAGTTGGTATGGATTAGACCCTGTTCTGAGAACATTTCCTATGATATCACTATGGATTGGGCAGTGTTATTATTATATTTGAAAGTTTTTGTTTTATTTCAGAATAGAGCCAATTAACAGTGTCATGATAGTTTCAGATGGACAACAAAGGGACTCAGCCACACATATACATGTATCCATTCTCCCCCAAACTCCCCTCTCATCCAGGCTGGGCAATATTATT
Source organism: Muntiacus reevesi (assembly GCF_963930625.1). Taxonomy (NCBI): domain Eukaryota; kingdom Metazoa; phylum Chordata; class Mammalia; order Artiodactyla; family Cervidae; genus Muntiacus; species Muntiacus reevesi. The sequence continues at coordinate 95,842,701 of NC_089252.1, forward strand.
ACTGTGTAGTATTATTAGTAATACTGGGAAACATTATTATTATTAATACCAGGCAGTATTATTATTAGTACCCATTTTGTAGACAGGAAATCAGAAGCTCTGGGAAGTAACTTTTCCTAAGAACACAGTCCATGTGCAGCAGAACCAGGATTCGGAGGCAAGCAGGATTCCACAAAGCGCTCAGCCAAGTCTGCTGAAGTTCCCCGGGTGTGTACGTGAATGGGGCTTAGAACCAACTGGCAAATGGTTGCTGCGACCCCTGAGGGCATGAAGATTGAAGCTGGTCAGTAATGCTGCCCAGGCTTCCCTCCCTGTCCCTGCCTCGCTCCGATGCACAGCACACGAGCATCCGCCCCATCAGACATGTGCGCCATCCCCTGATGGCTACGAGGCAGAACAGCGAGGCCCGGGGAAGCAGAGTTCGCCGGTGAGGAGGCTGGGTGGCTGCCGGTCGGTCACCCGTGTGCCTGGCTGACCCCGTGGGGCGCGCTGACCCGTGTTGTCACTGCGCGGCTCTCGTCCTGGTCCACGCGTGTTCTCCCTCTGTGCTTCCATTGTGTCACGGACTGGACAATGTCCCCGCAAATTGGAATGTTGAATTCCTAACCCCCAGTACTTCAGAATGTGACTGGATTTGGTGATAGGCCTTTAAAGATGCAAAGTAGGGACTTCCCTGGTGGTCTAATGGTTAAGACTTTACCTTCCAATGCAGGGTGTGCAGGTTCAATCCCTGGTCTGGGAACTAAGATCTCCACTTGCCTTGGGGCCAAAAAATCAAAGCATAAAACAGAAGCAATATTGTAGCAAATTCAGTAAAGACTTTAAAATGGTCCACATCAAAAAAATCTTTAGAAAAAAATGACATAAACTAAAATGAGGTTAGTGCTAGATCCTAAAACAGTCACTGTTTTCCTTATAAGAAAAGGAGATTAGGATACAATCACAGATCGAAGAACCCTGGAGTAGGCAGTGGCAACCCACTCCAATATTCTTGCCTGGGAAATCCCATGGACAGAGGAGCCTTGCAGGCCACACTCCATGGAGTTGCAAGGATTTGGACACAACTGAGCGACTAAATAGCAACAAACCTAAGGTCAAGAAGATTTCCTATGATGTTTTCTTTTAGAAGTTTTATTTTGTGTGTGTGTGTAGATGTCATATTTTATCTGTTCGCTTGTTCATGTTTTTTGACAACACTTCACTGCGTGCAGGATCTTCGTTCTCCCACCAGGGCTAAAGCCCTCGCCCCCTGCAGTGGAAGCCGAGTCTTAATCACTGGATCACCAGGAAAGTCCCTCTTCTGGAAGTTTTATAGTGTTGGGTTTTAACTTATTGAGAGATAGGGATTTGATTTCACTTTTTTGCATATAGATATCCAATTTTTCCAGCATCATTTGTTGAAAAGTCACCATTGGTTGCATTGGCTTTGTGCTGCTATCAAAATTCAACAGCGCATCCATTGTCTGTCTGGATGTGAGTTTATTCGTGGGTTATCTAGGCTGTTCCAATGATAATTTTGTCTCTCTTTATACCGATACTATACTGTTCTCATTACTGTAGTTTACAGTGATATCGCTATATTTGTATATGTGTGTGTGACATTATGACATTTCATTCCTAAATACTTCAGTATAAAAGTTTTAATACTAAGGTCTTTGTCACACCTAACTTGCAACAACAATGAAAATTAGTGCTAATCTACAACTATTATTTAATAGTTCAAATATCTTCAATATCTTCAAATATCTCTAGTGTCTCCCAAACATTTATAGCTTTTAAAGGCATTAATGAAGATCTTTTCTCAATATCTGCAGCTTTTCTTTGATAATTCAGACTTATAAATTTTTTTTCCTGGGTCTATTTTCATATTTTATCATATTACTAGGAATTCATCCTTTCAAATTTGGAAAACTATTGTGCTAAAGTTGATTATTCTGGTCTCCTGAATTACTTTAATCACTTCTGTCTCTGTGGGTATTTCTCCTTTCTAATTGTGCCTATATTGCTCACACTCTTTATCTCTCTTTCAGTCTCTTACATTATCAGGATCTTAAGGGGTTTATCTATTTCTTTATTGTTGTTTTTCAGTGGCTTAGTCATGTCTGACTCATTGTGACCCCAGGACTGTAACTTGCTGTGCAAGGAGATCAGATCTGAGCAAGTGCTCAGATTTCTTTATAGTCCAACTCTCATAGCCATACGTGACTACTGGAAAAACCATAACTTTGACTAGACGGACTTTTGTTGTCTGTGCTTTTTAATATGCTGCCTAGGTTGGTCATAACTTTTCTTCCAACGAGCAAGTGTCTTTTAATTTCATGGCTGCAGTCACCATCTGCAGTGATTTTGGAGCCCCCCAAAATAAAGTCTGTCACTGTTTCCCCAATCTATTTGCCATGAAGTGATGGGATCAGATGCCATGATCTCAGTTTTCTGAATGTTGAGATTTAAGCCAACTTTTTCACTCTCCTTTTTCACTTTCATCAAGAGGCTCTTTAGTTCTCCTTCACTTTCTGCTATAAAGGTGGTGCCATCTGCATATCTGAGGTTATTGAGATTTCTCCCAGCAATCTTGATTCCAGCTTGTGCTTCCTCCAGCCCAGCGTTTCTCATGATGTACTCTGCATATAAGTTAAATAAGCAGGGTGACATTATACAGCCTTGACGTACTCCTTTCCCAATTTGGAACCAGTCTGTTGTTCCATGTCCAATTCTAACTGTTGCTTCTCGATTTGCATACAGATTTCTCAGGAGACAGGTCAGGGGTGATCTTGTATTCCCATCTCTTTAAGAATTTTCCACAATTTGTTGTGATCCACACAGTCAAAGGCATTGGCATAGTCAATGACACAGAAGTAGATGTTTTTCTGGAATTCTCTTGCTTTTTCTATGATCCAACAGATGTTGGCAATTTGATCTCTGGTTCCTATACCTTTTCTAAATCCGACTTCAACATCTGGAAGTTCACAGTTCATGTACTGTTGAAGCTTCGCTTAGAGAATTTTGAGCATCACTTTGCTAACCTGTGAGATGAGTGCAATTGTGTGGTAGTTTGAGCATTCTTTGGCATTGCCTTTCTTTGGGATTGGAATGAAAATTGACCTATTCCAGTCCTGTGGCCACTGCTGAGTTTTCCAGATTTGCTGGCATATTGTTCGTTATTATCCATAGTCAAAGGCTTTAGCATAGTCAGTGAAGCACAGTTTCACTGGAAACTGGATTTCACTGGATTTTCTGGAATCCCCTTGCTTTCCTCATGATCCAGTGGACATTGGCAATTTGATATCTGGCTCCTCTGCCTTTTCTAAACTCAGCTTGTACATTTGAAAGTTCTCAGTTCACATACTGCCACAGTCTAGCTTGAAGGATTTTGACCATTACCTTGCAAGCATGTGAAATGAGCACAGTTGTAAGGTAGCTGGAACATTCTTTGGCATTGCCCTTCTTTGGGATTGGGATGAAAACCAACCTTTTCCAGTCCTGTGACCACTGCTGAGTTTTCCAAATTTGCTGACATATTGAGTGCAGCACTTTAACAGCATCATCTTTTAGGATGTGAAATAGCTTAGCTGGAATTTCATCACCTTCAGTAGCTTTGTTTGTAGTAATGCTTCCTAAGGCCCACTTGACTTCACACTCCAGGATGTCTGACTCTAGGTGAGTGATCACACCATCATGGTTATCCAGGTCATAGGACCATTTTTGTACAGTTTTTGTGTGTGTGTGTGTATTCTTGCCCCCTCTTCTTATCTCTTCTGCTTCTGTTGGGTCCTTATGAGCTCAGTCCTTTATCATGCCCATCCTTGCATGAAATGTTTCCTTGATATCTCCAGTTTTCTTGAAGAGATCTCTAGTCTTTCCCATTCTATTGTTTCTGTCTATTTCTTTGCATTGTTCATTGAAGAAGGCCTTCTTATGTCTTCTCACTATTCTCTGGAACTCTGCATTCAGTTGAATATATCTTTCCCTTTCTCCCTTGCCTATCACTTCTTTTCCTTGGCTCTTTGTAAAGCCTCCTAAGACAAGCACTTTGCCTTCTTGCATTTCTTTTTCTTGGGGATGGTTCTGGTCACCGCCACCTCTACAGTGTGATGGATCTCTGCCATTATTTCTTCAGGCACTCTGTCTATCAGATCTAACCCGTTGAATCTGTTCATCACCCAGAAGTAACATTTGGATTTATTTGTCCCCTGCTATCTTCTTATGTTACCTCTTTACTTTGGGGTTTATCTTTATTTGATCCTTCTTGCTAGTTTCTTTGGGTTTTGTTTGTTGTTCTCCTTAAGAAATTATAAAAGTGAAATCTTAGACCCTGTTTAACCAACAGTATATTCAAGATCAAGAGCTCTGAGTATGAGTCTCCCTCTACCTTATAGACGTGGTTTGCAATACTCTGCTTTCTGGATAGCTGCTAATTTCTCTTCTGGGTTTCATTTTTAATCCACAGATTATCACCAGCTGCTTGTTAGTTTCCACATGGATGAGATTTCTGATTGTTTCATCTCACTCACATCTTATTTCAAATTTTCTATTGAAATATACTTGAAACAGAATGTTTTGTAAGTTTAGGATGTAAAGTGACTCAGTTACACACACATATATATCTTTTTTTTCTTTGCATTCTACCATATATTCAATGTGTTGTTATTACAAGGCATTGGGTAGACTTCCCTGTGCTATACAGTGGGTCCTTGTGGGTTATTTGTGGTATGTGTGTGTGTATTCTAATTCTCTAATGATTATCCATATGGAGCATCTTTTCATGGGCTTCCAAGAAAAAAGAGAGAAGAAATCAGTGTTTGTTACTTGAGGTGACATCTTGAGATTGACTTCTTGAAGGTCCACCCTGTTTTGAACTGTTTTTCTCTTTTTTGTCTGCTTACCCACTCCAGGACGCTGCTTGAGGGCAAGCGTCCTTTCCAGTTCGGCAGGGCTTGTGAATTTCAAGGGTCCCTATGCACTGGTTTTCAAGTTGTAGTTATAAGAAATGTCCACAAGGGGGCAGAAGTTCTTCACGTTTCACTCAGATTCCTGGGGCATCAGTACAGTTCAGTTCAGTCAAGTCCGACTTTTCGACCCCATGAACTGCATGCAGCACGCCAGGCCTCCCTGTCCACCACCAACTCCCGGAGCTTACTCAAACTCGTGTCCATAAATATATATATATATAATCTGTGTATATGTTAATCCCATCCTCCTAATTTACCCCTTCAGCCCAGCCAGTTTTCCCCTTTCATAACTAGAAGTTTGTTTCCTACATCTGTTAGTCTGTTTCCATTTTGTAAATGAGCTCATTTGTGTTGACTTTTAGATCCTAAGCATAAGGGATATCATGAGCTATCTGTCCTTTTCTGACTTCCTTCACTTATGTATGATCACCTCACCCAGGAGTATGATCACCTCCTGGCCCATCCAGTTGCAGGAAAAAGCATTCTGTCATTCGTTTCTGTGGCTGAGGTATATCCCACTGTACGTATGTGCGTGCTCAGTCGTTTTAGTCGTATCTGACTCTCTGCGACCCCATGGACTGTAGCCTGCCAGGCTCCTCTGTCCATGGGATTCTCCAGGCAAGAATACTGGCGTGGGTTGCCATGCCTTTCTCCAGGGGATCTTCCCAACCCAGGGATTAAACCCACGTCTCATGTGTCTCCTGCATTGCAGGCAGATTCTTACTGCTGAGCCACCGGGAAAGCCCTTCATTGTTTGTATGTGTGTATATGTGTGCGTGTGCGTGTGTATTTGTGTGTGTGTATATGTGTGTGTGTGTGTGTGTATATATATTTATAAATACATATATATATATGCCACATCTTCTTTTCCCATGCAGCTGATAATGGGCATTTTGCTTGCTTCAGTGTCTCAGTCAATGTAAACAGTGCTACAGGGAACACGGGAGCGTGTATCATTTCGAAGCATGATTTCTCTCCAGGTGGAAGCCCTGGAGTGAGAACGCCGATCCTGTGTTAGCTTCTGGCTTTTTAAAAACCTCTATGCTGTTCTCCATTGTGACTGCTACCAACTTAGGTTTTCAGTAAGCACACAGGGGGGTTCCCTTGTACCCAAGCCCTCTCCCGCGTTATTGTCTGTAGTCTTTTTGAGGATGGCCATTCAGACTGGTGCAAGATGATTCTTCATTGTACTTTTGATTCACAGTTCTCTAATAGCGATTTGGGGCATCTTTTCATGTGCTTTCAAGAAAGAAGAGAAGAAAACAGTGTTTGTTCCTTGAGGTGGGTCTTGAGGTTGATTTATTGAAGGTCCACCCTGTTTTGAATTGTTTTCCTTTCTTTTTTTTTTTTTGCCTTTTTACCCACCGCCCCTGCCCCCGCCCCGGGCACTGCTTGAGGGCAAGTGTCCTTTACAGTTTGGCTGCGGCTGCTGCTGCTGCTGCGGCTAGGTCAGGCCTTGGGAATTTCAAGGGCCCCTAAGCACCGGTTTTCAAGTTGTTATAAGAAATGTCCACAAGGTGGCGCGCTTCTTCATGTTTCACTCAGGTTGCTGGGGCAACAGGTGCTCGGGCCAAAGTCCTGTTCCTGGGTTGTAGATTACAGTGGGCTGTGCCGTGGCTCGGGTCTCATGACTTCTTCCCCCATATCCTGCACCCCCAGAGAAATCCCAAGCCCTCCCCAAACCGCACTCCTGAAGGTGCTGTGGTACTCAGTTGGGGCGACTTCCAGGAAGGTGTCTGCTGGTGGGACCCCCCCACCAGGAAGCTTAGAGCCCAGGTGCCTTTTCAAAGCTCTTTCCGCCCAGAGCGTCCACCATTTGGGGGGTGCACTAGGCTTGGCTGAGCTCTAAGGAGGGCCCACCTGGATCTGGGGTCCCGTGCACCCCTGGGGACCAGGCACCCCAAGTTCATGGGGGCTCCTTTGCTGGTACGTCCTCCCCAGCTCCCTCAGCTCCACCCCAGTCCAGCCGTGGGACCCAAGAATACTCAGGCCCCAGGGATGTGTCAGCACCCCAGGTCACCCAGGCCTGAACGGAATACCATTGCCATTCCTTTTCTTTTCCTTTCTTTTTAAAATTAATTTTTATCATATACTGGAATACAGTTGATTTACAAAGTCGTGTTTGTTTGGGTATACAGCCACCTGTTTCAGTTATCCATTTCCACAAGTCTATTCATCATCAGACTCTTTTCCCATAATCGTGCTTACAGACTGCTGAGTATGGTCCCCTGTGGTATACAGTAGGTCCTTGATGCTTATCTGTTATACCTGTATTACCAGGGAAATGTTAATCCCAAACTCATAATTGACCCCTCTCTCTGCCGGACCTTTCGCCTTTAATCAGAAGTTTGTTTTCTGTGTCTATGAGTTAGTTACAACCAGTTTTATTTAGTGAGAATTGAAAAGCTGTGAAGTCTGTATGCTTTTGAATGTTTAAGATTTTAATTGTGGCTATATATCATTTATTTATAAGTTTTAATAGGTGTTTTTGTACCTTTGAAAATAAGGTGCATTCTTTATTCAGTGGATGTAAGACTCTGTAAGTACCAGTTATATCCAACTTACTGATTGTATATTTAATTCCTCTATGTTTTTGCTTTTATTTTTTTCTTTTCCTTGCTGGATATGCTATCTAAAGGAGATATCAAGAAGCCTCTGATTGTAATAGTAATCTTGTCAAATAGTTCATGAATTTGTCATCGTTTTTGCTTTGTGTCTTTAGCTTTTATGATTTGGTGCATAAATGCTGTGTCTGTCACATTGCTTTAACAAATGTCAGTTCTGTGTTTACAGAACAGCCCTTGATACTCTGTTGAGTGGTTTGACCCTCTCCAAGTTCACCTTCTCCCACCATGAGCGCTCTCTCCAGTTCATCTGTGATTGGTTTTGAATCTTAATTGTTTCCTTGGGAGGGGTATTTGGGTCTGATAGTTCCTGGCAATTTTCAATTATCTTTCTGACACCTAGTAGATCTCGCCTGGATACTGGGCTTCCTGTTTGCAGTCCTTCTCTCCTAGATGCCGCTGCACTGTGGCAGAGGGGCCAGTGCGGCCTCAGACCATTCTTCCGAGTGTCTGTGCGCATGTCGGTGGGGGGGCTGCAGTCTGAGGGCGAGGGGGGACAGTACCAGTCAGGGGGTCCCTCCCTGTCACCCTGCATCACAGGAGCCACAGATGACTGTCAGACTCCTTCCAGCCTCTGCCACTATCTTGTCATCATCCTTGGTCTTCCTCAGTCTGGGCTCCAGGTGCTTGCCCAGCCCATGGGGAAAAATGCTTCTAGTAGTTTCATCCACCCCCCAGAGCTGATGGCCTCACCTGTACCCCCGCTGTCCTTGGGCTTCTGCAGGAGGACCCCGTGAGCTGCAGGTGAGAGGAGGTGAGCTTGGAGACAAAGCACTGATTTCTTGGTGCCGTGTTCCAAGAATCCTTCCTCATCCTCTCTGAGGGTAGAGTTTTATTTATTTATTTATTTATTTTTATTGATCTTTAAAAATGAAAGTATAGTTGATTTTCAGTGCTGGGTTAGTTTTAGGTGTACTGCAAAGTAATTCAGTCACATATTTATCTATTCTTTCTCAGATGCTTCTCCGTATTAGGTTATTACAAGGTTTTGAATATAGTTCTCTGTGCTCTACACTAGGACCGTCCTGTTTCGAGTACAGAGTTCTTGGAGTCAAACTTGCTTGAGACCCGTCTCTAGACACGGGAACCCTTCCGTCTCAGACCTTCTGCAGTGACAGTAAAGCTGCGGCTCAGTGCTTAGCCTTTTACGCAGATTGTGCGCATGCGCCTGTTGGCTGCTCAGCTGTGTCTGACTCTTTTGAACCCCGTGGGCTGTAAGTCGCCAGGCTCCCCTGTCCGTGCCTCTGAAAAGGGAAAGATAAGACCACAGTCCATGGAGTGATGGTCTCGAGCACTCATGAGCTCCTTGGAGAAAATATTTTTTGAGAGACCATCTATCTGATTCGAAAGCAGCGTCCATGATATAAACCTGTGTTGCTGTTTCTGTAGGCTTGTACTAGAAATCCTATACTCAATTCTGAGAAGAAAAAAAAAAAAGACTGTCCCTATAAACTTGTGACCTAAAAAGCAATAAAAGCCACTAGAGGTGGTCTGAAATGTTTATTCTAATACTTCCCTGATCAGGAGGAGGACGCAGGAAGCTTTGCAAGGTTTGAGAAATCATTGACAATGCGGAGAAGCCATTTTTTTCTGCCTTGTGTAAAGCTAAAGATTAATTGGGGAATGGAGTTCAGAGAGGAAGGAAGCACGTTGGTCTAGTTGTGCCAGAATGAATGTTTTTAATGTTTTATTGTGCTAAAATATATAAAGCATACAATTTGACATTGTAATCATTTTTACCTGTATTGTTCAGTGGTATGAATTACATTCACAATGTTGGATAACCTTTACTGCTATTTCAAAAATGGTTTCCATTCTCCCCAAAGAAAGTTTTTGACCATTAAACACTGACTCCCCCACTCGGTACTCCCCCCGTCTCTGGCGAACTCTGTTCTATTTTCTGTCTTCATGAATTTACCTATGGGGCGAATTACCTTTATGAACCAGAGAGCAGTAGAAACTAGTGGGAGCTTAGGTGAAAAGACTTAATTTTGTAGACAAGTGAAGCCATACAGTGTTTCAGAGCAAGAAATACGATCTGATCTATATGTAGCTTCCGGAGCTTCATCTGGCAGAAGTTTGTGGGATGAATGGGGCCTGGAGACCAGTTGAGAGGCTGTTATAAAGCTGGGGTAAGGAGCATTAGGAGCTGCTACTGAAATGGAAAGGAAGATTTAGGAGACGTTTTGGGGAATATTTGGGAGGAAGCCGCTACATGACCTGGCAAAATTACCTTGGGGAGAAAGAGGGGAGGGAGGGGAACAGATGTTTTGAGTCTAGGTAACTTGTGTGATTGCTTTGTAAGCTATACCTAAATTCAGCTTCTGTGAAAAAGTCACAAAAACCAGTTACATGAATTACCAACACGGAATATGAGAAAAAGGTCAGTATGAGGTGTGATGTTCTTTTAGGATAAAGCCAAACTAAAGAACAAAGAATTCTATCTTCTCTTAAACTTCACAGTTCATATAGTGCGGCCCTTCATGGGAAGGGGAAGAGGTAAGGATGGGTGATGGAAGTCACTCTAGAGTGATGGAAGGTGACAGTCCAGGGAGTGAGAGGGAATTAATTCTGTATAGAAGATCAGTCCTCCTGGAGGCCTATGTTGTGGTCAGTGCTGGACAATAGTAAGGGCGATGTCATAGCTAGGGGCCTGGAGTCTCGAGTTCAAATCCCACTCTGTCACATACTGCCTGTGTGGCCTTGGTCAAGCTACTTAACCTCTCTGAGCCTCTGACATAAGGAGTCATAAGAGTATCTATTTCATTGGGTTGTTGTGTAGATTAATGACTCAGCATTTCTTGGGTGCTTTAAGAAGTACCGAGCTCATGTAAATCCTTTGTAAGAATTTGGTGCCATTACTATTATTGTTATTAGGCTAATTTAAAATATAAACCATGATAGATGTTTCCCTGTAAGCTTGAACAATATAGTTTACCAAGAAAATCAGAAATGAAGAAATTACAGGGTTTTAGAAGCAGCCATATGGCTCAAATATCTGTTTTCTGTGGTTTGAATACTGACTTCCATGTCAATGCTAATTATTCATTTTTTGGTTAAAAGTTATTTTTTAAGTACATATTGGCATCATTGTAACCCACTTTTGAAAATTTGTTGACTTGGACTTTTTGTAAAAAAATATTTAGATTGTCTCCTTGGCTGGGTCTACATTTTCTTTTCCCCTACTGACATGTGACATTGAGTTGAGCACATAGTAAGGATTGAATCACCATGTGGTTGACTAAACGAAGGAAATAATAAATTATCTTTATGCTTTCCAGTCATCCACGTCTGTAATAGGGAATACGAATTTAAATAGATCTTTTGCTTCACTTGTAACTAAAATCAGGGACTGTGTTTTGAAGGTCATATTTAGCTTTCAGCGGCTTGTGGCAAAGAACCCACCTGCCAGTTCAGGAGATGGAAGGGATGCGGGTTCTATCCCGGGGTGGGGAAGATCCTCTGGAGAAGGAAATGGCAACCGACTCCAGTATTCTTGCCTGGAGAATTCCATGGACAGAGGAGCCTGGCGGCTTACAGCCCATCGGGTAGCAAGGAGTCGGACTCAGCACAGCACATTCAGTTTCTAAATGGTGGGTTTTCCTATGATTTTTGTTCCTGGAAGATTGAGAAGACTCCCAGATTTGCTATGTTTAACTTCAAGTACCTCCACATCTCCTTTGCCCCGCTGCATGCCTCCTTCCCCACCCAGCCTGGAGTTCGCGATCGCCGGGTGGGCTTGAGGCTTCCCGGAGCCGAGCTCCTCCGCTTCCCGGACGTTGCGAGACCCGGCGGGCACTGCTGCCCTCTGCTGGTGACCGCGCAAAACACCGCTCTCCGATCGCATCGCCTGGGCTTCTCAGAGGAGGATCTCTGAAACCTCCCGACCCTGAATCCTGTACAAAAAAAAAAAAAAAGTTCAAAATCAAAGCAGTACTAGGTGGTATAGATGAACAATAGCAAGCCCATCACAGTTCTGATTTTTCCTGCCATTATACCACAGTTCTTATTTAAATAGGACTTCGCGCCTTAAAAAAAAAAAAAAAAAAAACTGTTTCAGCCTTAAATGAATAAATAAATAAATAGGACTTCACTGGTGGCTCAGATGGTCAAGAATCTGCCTACAGTGCAGGAGACCAGGGTTCTGTCCCCGGATCAGGAAGATCCCCTGGAGGAGGGAATGGCAGCTGACTTCAGTATTCCTGCCTGGAGAATCCCGGGGACAGAGGAGCCTCGGGCCAGGTGGGCTACAGTCCATGGGGTCACAAGGAGTCGGACCCGACTGAGTGACTGATACACACTTACTTAAATGTTGACCATTTCATTCCCAAAGTTCACTTTCTCCCACCTCTGCTTTGCTGAATGGGCTGGTTGTGGATACGGCACCACTTCGATGTGTCCAGCGTGGTGTTTTCCAAGTTTTCACAAGTAGAAATGGGAATTTAGATGCCGTGTGTTCTAGACTGGTTGCACGACGTTCAGCAGTGCTCTGTGGCTTGTCTTAGATTCCTGATAACAGCAGTCAGAGACTCACCCTTTTTATCTCTTTTCATATTTCACATCCTAGTGGTTACCTGTGAATTTATACCTTTTTGTAACAGCTTTCTTCTTAGTCCCGTTGACCGTTTTTGTTTTTAAATGATAATCTTTGATTTCTGGATATCACTCCATGTCGACTTCATAAAGATTAATTTATTCTTGTTTAGCGCAGCCTACTGCTTCAACATGTATAACATGCTGTTGTTATTTTGACCACTTTCCTATATTTGGGCGTTTAAACTGTTGGCAGTATTGCGTAATTTCAAATAACGCTGCCATGAGTAAGCTTGTGTGTTTGTGTTTGTGTATAAGTGGAGGTGTATCTTCAGGGTAGCTTTTCGTAAGTGTCATTACTGGGTCAGAGGGTGAGTGTATGTGTAGTTTTGTTCAGTTTCACCTGACTGTCCTCCCCCCGGGGCAGAGGCTCCCTCTGAGACTGTTAGTGACTAGGATTATATTGTGAGGATACCTGGGGGTGGGGGGAGGGAAGGAGGAAGGAAGGTAAGTAGGTAGGTAAGAGTGGACAAACCGGCATTTTAACCTTTTAACCATGTGACTCTATCTCATGAGGACTTGGGAAAATAGTCTGGTTGGCGAGGTGGAGGCATGTACTGGATGGACCTCTTGAGATGATTAGAAATGGTAGCACAACTCAGCTTGTAGAGATAGAGTTGCTACCGGTTCTGGACCAAAGCAGCAGTCTTCCCTGGTGGCCCAGATGGAAAAGAATCTGCCTGCAATGCAGGAGACCTGGGTCAGGAAGATCCCCTGGAGGAGGGCATGGCTACCCACTCCAGTATTCTTGCCTGGAGAATCCTATGGTCAGAGGAGCCTGGCGGGCTACAGCCCATAAGATCGCAGAGAGTCGGACTTGACTGAAGCGACTTAGCCCTGGTCCTAAGGCTGCCCTTGGTCCTTTCCTGCACCTGGCTGATGACTGTGCATTCCGGTGTGCTGCGCTCGTTTGTGACACCACTCTTGCCTGTCTTTCTGCTCTTCTCACACCACCATCTGCGTCCTTGGCTCTGTAGGACATACAGCCCTTCGTGCTGCTCCTTCTGGCCATGGTTTCAGCTCACACATAACTTTCTGACTGATCGTGGCCACTCTGCCTGCACTGCCTATTTCATCCTGTGGTTGCTGGGTGCCCTGTATCTTCCCTACAGGACAGAACTGGTCCCACCAGGGCATCTCCTAGGCCATCTACAGTTCACACGGGATGTCGTGTGTCCCCCTAGGGCAGTCTCTCCAGAGGGGCTTTGGGTGGAATGAGAAATGTGACAGGAAACAGGATTGATATTGATAAAACTGAGCAATTCACCAGAAACGGGAGTCTGGCTACTCTGAAGACTTTACCTATTATGTTCCCAACAACTGCCCAGGCCAGTTGTGAATCTCTGCTTTTTCCTATCAATATTGTTATTTTGAAGCTGGGAAGAGGAAATTAAAAAGTTATCACATGTTTCATCACTCCTTATATTATATATAAAGGAAGGTGATTACTAATGACACTAAGAAAGTTGGTACAAGGTAACTTCCTTAAAGGATGGTCCTTAACCAAGCCCCTTGTGTTGATCTTACCCTAAATGTTGGTTCACCAAAAAAGCCTTTCTTTACCATCTCTTCCCTGGTGGCTCAGATGGTGAAGAAACTGCCTGCAATATGGGAGACCCAAGTTCAATCCCTGGGTCAGAAAGATCCCCTGGAGAAGGGAATGGCTACCCACTCTAGTTTTCTTGCCTGGAGAATTCCCTGGACAGAAGAACCTGGTGGGTTATGGTCCATGTGGTCGCAAGCAGCCGGGCATGACTGAGTGGCTAACACTCTCACTTTGCCATCTATCCCATGAATGTGTTTATCGCACTGTTCTGACCACTGTCTGAATAATTAGTGGTTCATTGTTGATTTGCCCCTCCCATTCCTTCCCCACCAGAACAGAAGCTCCATAAATGTAGCATCTACAGGTCTGTCCTGCTCGCAGGGCACCCAGATCACTGCTCGGCACATAGTAGGAGCTTATAAATTTTTGTTCAAGAAATCAATATACTAATGGGGAGGTTCTGTGAAAAGCGACAAGCCGTGTGACGCTTTTGACACTTCCTGCTGCGTGCAAGTGGCTTCTAGTCATCAAAAATTAAGCTGATATTGGTTACATCAGTTACTCAAAACCTTATAACCAGCTCCAAGAATGAGAGCATTTTGTAATTTCTCTTCTTCCTCCAAAACGCTCCTGTGCAGAGGTGTCGTTTAGTGCGGGAGAAACAAGTATGCTCCGTGGTTTGACCGTTATGCTGCACTAACACTGGAAGGTGGTGTGTTCTGAGCCGATGCTCCTGGTGAAGTCAGCATCCTCTGAGCTCCCACCAGCGGCGGCCGTGGCAGCAGCCGAGGTAACTGCGCCTGCGTGAACCCACCTCAGCCTTACCCGGGGAACCCGCAGTCAGGCCGCCTCTCACACCACGTCTTTGAAAATTCAATGAAAAAGCTGAAAGTGCATGTAATTAAAAGTGAGCATCGCCACAGCCAAGCAGATAAAGTTAATTATACACTAGGAGGACGCTTCTTTAATGCGGCAGGCATGGCCCCAGTCATCCCCATCAACAGCCCCCGGGGCCCGGTGGACAAGGAGCTGAAAGCGTTCTGCTCAGAAAGACAGACTCCAGACCCCTGAAACAGAACATCCTTCTCAGAGCCAAGTGCTCTCATATAAAGGGAAAACACGAATACTAAGGAGAAGGAGGAGGAGGGCCCGCTTGGTCGGATGTCTAACTAAAACCAGGCTCGAACAGAAAAGAGCTCACTGTGAGAGTCGTCGTAAATGAAGGAAGAGTGATTTTAAAATAAACTCTAGAAGCAGAACTTAAGACGACGACACACATGCCCAGACCTCACCATAGGCCAGTGTCAAGTCAACATTTTAATTTCTAGGGGGCAGAAGCCTAAAAGAGGAGACGTGTTTAGTTTTTCCTCCATGAGACAACAAAGGCCCCAGACTTGATGCTTCTCTAGAGGCTTCCCTGTAGAACTAGTTAATCCAGTCAAATTGAGTTAATGGCTACAGAGAGGTTGATGGAATGGGCAATTTCCTGTTCAGTAATGAGCTGTCAATACGGAGCAAAGAGCTACTTTGATCAAGTCAATCTTAGCAACAGTTCAGGGTTCCATTGATTTCTCTGCAATTAGTTGGGACAGTGTTAAAAAGCAAAGGAAAATACAAAACTTACTGGAAATACATCTCCTCTGAGAGCCAGACAACAGGACCTGGGCCAGAGCATTAGGAGCGTTGGCATCTGGCGGGTGACCAGTCACAGGATCCCCAATGATTTAGGTCTCTGGACAGTTGTAGTCCAAGTTGAGTTATGAATCCATAGTAGGAAGAATTGGAAGGCCGAAAATGCCAGTCACGTATAACTGAAAGGGCTTTCCAGGTGGCGCTAGTGGTAAAGAACCTGCCTACCAATGCAGGAGACGTAAGAGACCTGGGTTCGATCCCTGGGTTGGGAAGATTTCCTGGAGGACATGGCATGGCCACCCACTCCAGTATTCTTGCCTGGAGTATCCCATGGGCAGAGGAGGCTGGTGGACTGCAATCCAGAGAGTCACAAAAAGTCGGACATGACTAAAGCAACATAGCACGCATGCACACAGGTAATTGCAGCTGCCTTCTCTACATTAATGACTATGTATACAGGTTTTCTCTTAAATCTAATAATGAGGATCATCTAATATATGAGGATCATATATCCAATTCTTATCACAAATCTCAGTCTCTGATGATCATTTTTGGGAGATTGAGGGCATTCTTTGGTTCCTTGCTGATGGACTTGAATTTGTCTCCCCCCTGCCCCTTCTTTGAATTGAAATACTTCATATCTTACCTCCAAGTTTCAAAACACTGGCTAATACTCATACTGGATTTGTTTAGAGCTGGGCTTCACCTGAAATCATAAATCAGATGACAGAAGTGAAGATTTTCACATAATTCCCTGAGAGATTTATCTTCACATAAAAATGTGAAAAGTGAGGTGAGAAAAATAAATGACAACTAAAACATCCCAAGTATAAAAGTCAACATTTCTCTTGTGTCCCTTGTAACCAGTCTTTTATTTTCATTCAGGAGTGTTGATGGTCATCAGAGTTCACCCTCTTGTCTGTGGGGTTAAAGTAATTCCTCAAATGGAAAATCTCTGCCAGAGATTTTTGTTTCTAGAAGTGTCCACAGTGAGTAATGCGTTTAAGACATACCCATCATGTATCCAGGAAGAGGTATTTAGGAGGCAGGAAGGCTTTCAGATGCCTGTCCTTCACAATTATAAAATTATAAATTCAAATTCAGAGCCTTCAAATGAAAATGCACAGTCTTGACTCCTTTTCTCAACTATTTAAATGTGCTCTTTAAATCATTCAAGTAGTATATGGTTTTTAAAGGTTTATTTTGAAAAACCACCATCCCTGGATTCCTGCACCTTCCCCAGTAGAATCCCACATCCAGAGGGCAACCCTTTTGACCTTGTCTTGACCCCTTGACCCTGTGTTTGACCCCTGCATCACTAAATGTGCTTGGGCTGCTTTTGCTGCTTTTCTAGTTTTAGAGACTTCTTTTGAGATGACAGAAGTCATGTCAACCTTATAACTTTCTCTTACAACTTCACATAAAAGTAAAGTTCCACACAGATGCACATATTCTCAGCTCCTCTGAAAAAGTTTTAGTCCTGGCTGAAAAAAATAACAAATGAGGACATGAATTTCAGAGGAACTTGTGCTGATGGAGAGCACCGTGGCCAGGGCCCCATTCGGAATTGCTGGGCCTGTCGTTTCCATGGACTTCCCATCCTGCTCTCATTAATTCTACAGCCGCTGTTCACCTTCTCAGTCGGGTTTTATCCTAATCTTTGCCTCCATCTGTGTCCTGCAATTACACCGCTGTTGCTTAGTCACACAGTCGCATCCAACTCTTTGAGACCCCATGGACTGCACAGGCTTCCCTGTCCTCCAGCCCTCCCATCCCTCTGACGCCCTCTTCTCCTTCTGCCCTCAATCTTTCCCAGCATCAGGGACTTTTCTGCTGAGTTGGCTGTTTGCATCAGGTGACCAAAAGACTAGAATTTCAGCCTCAGCATCAGTCCTTCCAATGAGTATTCCGGGTTGAGTTCCCTTAAGATTGACTGGTTGGATCTCCTTTCTGTCCAAGGGACTCTCAGGAGTCTTCTCCAGCACCACAGTTCTAAGGCATCAAATATTTGGTGCTCTGCCTTCTTTATGGTCCAGCTCTGACAACCGTATGTGACCCCTGGAAAGACCATAACCTTGGCTATATGGACCTTTGTCGGCAGAGTAATACCTCTGCTTTTCAGCACACTGTCTAGGTTTGTCATAGCTTTCCTGCCGAGAAGCAATTGTCTTTTGATTTCATGGCTGCAGTCACCATCCGCAGTGATTTTAGAGCCCAAGAAGAGGATATCTGTCATGCTTCCACCTTTTCCCTTCTATTTGCCATGAAGTAATGGGGCCAGATGCCATGATCTTAGTTTTTTGGTTTTTTTTTTTTTAACGTTTAGTTTTAAGCCAGCTCTTTCACTCTCCTGTTCTCCCTCATCAATAGGCTCTTTAGTTCCTCTTCACTTTCTGCCATTAGAATGGCATCATCCGCATATCCGAGGTTGTTGGTATTTCTCCCCATGGACTGTAGCCCGCCAGGCTCCTCTGTCTATGGAATTTTCCAGGCATGAATACTGGACTGGGTTTACATTCTTATGATGGCATAAATAGTATTCACAATTGAGCCATGGATTATTTCAGAATTACTTTTTTTTTTCTTGTACAACTTTTGTGCAGTTGGGGTTAATAACTGTCCTGTGGGTTCGAGGCATAGTTTTCTAAATTCCTATCTCAGACCTGGACTCGGGCAAGAGTATAGATCTTTTCTCAGTATTTTCAACCTCATCGTGTATTTGATCTGTTTATTCTTTTTGGAGATTGCCTTCTAGAGGCCTCCACTCTATTTATTCACTAATTCACTCATTCATAAAATTTTTGTGGATGCCTGCTAGGTACCAGGCTGTCTTCTAGGCACTGGATGTGCATGAAAAATAGATTTCTTCCTGGAGTTTACATTGGAGTTAGAGGAGACAGAAATTAGCAATAAGCGTAATAAAAAATGGACTTCCTGGTGGCTCAGTGGTAAAGAATCCACCTGCCAATACAGAAGATTCAGGTTCAGTCCTTGGGTCGGGAAGATCCCCTAGAGAAGGAAATGGCCACCCACTTCATATGCTTGCCTGGGAAATCCCATGGACAGAGGAGCCTGGCGGGCTACAGTCCATGGGGTCACAAAAGGGTTGAATTTAACTTACCAATTAAACAGCAACAACTAATAAAAAATATTATTTCAAATGATGGTACATTGTAAGGGAAAAATACATCAAGCTTGGGAGATGGATTGGGAGTGGAGAAAGAGGGGCATGATGAAATTATAAACAAAGGGGTTGAGAGAGGTGGACATCTGAGCATCCTTGAAGGCATGAGTGGGTCCTGGGGAAGCACGTTCCAGGCAGAGGGAAGGGTTCGGCAACGGCTGTGATAGGGAATATGCCTCGTGTGTTCAGGCAACAGCTCGGCGCTGACGGCTGCAGCGGAGTGAGTGAGGGGAGAACTGTTGAAGATGACCACACAGAGATACAGGGAAGCAGCGTCTCGCAGGGCCTGGGGGCCCATGTCGTGGGGAGCTTGAACTTTATTTATTTATTTTTATTGGAGTATAGTTGCTTTACAGTGTCGTGATAGTTTCTGCTGTACAATGAAATGAATCAGCTGCACGTACATGCATATCCTCCCTCTTGGACCTCCCTCCCACCTCTTCCCTACCATTCCACCCCTCTGGGTCATCACAGGGCCCCCGAGCCGAGCTTCCTGTGTCTGATAGCAGGTTCCCACTGGCCGCCTACTTTACACATAGGAGTGCATCACTCTCCCAGTTCATTCCACCCTCCACTTCCCTGCACTGTGTCCACACGTCCGTTCTCTACATCTGAGTCTCTGCTCCCGCCCTGCCAATAGGTTCATCTGTACCATTTTTCTGGATTCCACGTATATGTGTGAATATATGATATTTGTTTTTCTCTGTCTGACTTACTTCACTCTGTGTGACAGACTCTGGGTCCATCAATGTCACAACAAATGACCCTGATTCAGGGAACTTGAACTTGAAAAGGATCACACCATGCTAGCTGTTCTGTAAAAAAGAGCACAAGGAAAGATGCTATGGACCAGTTAGGAGACCACAGTGATCCAGGCGATGGGATGGACCAGGTTGTTCACAGGAGAAATGGAAAATGGTCAGGCTCTGGATAGATTCTGAAGTGTTACAGGCAGATTTCCTAGTGAACTGAATGTGAAGAGGAAAGGAGGGAGAAAAAGAGATTTCAAGGAGAATCCACTTCCTGCTCCGGTCTTCCTGCAGCGTGCTGGGTGAGGCGCTCATCTTGAGCACTCTCTCTGTTCCATCCCGGGGGTTCCTCTCCTCTGGGTTGAATTACCCATTTTCTGGGTAGAGTTTCTCCTCTGTGACTTTCTTCCTGAGAACAGGCACATGGGAGGTACATTTGAGAGTTTTGTGGGTCTTCCAATGCTCATATGCATTCCATAATAAAGGCTGAGAAAGGAATTCTAGAGTGGAAATCTCTTTGTCTTGATCTTTGAAGGCCTTGTTCCACGGTCTTCTTCACAATGTCACATTTCAGAAAATACAAATCATTCTGATTCTTACTCCTTTCTAAGTGACCTTTTATTTCACTATTTTTTTTTCAAGTGTTGGCCATTCTATTCTATTCTATTCTATTCTTGGCTACACTGCAGCTTGTGGGATCTTAGTTCCCTGACCAAGGATTGAACCCCGGGCCACGGTAGTCAAAGTGCCAAGTCTTAACCCCTGGACCGCCAGGGAATTCCCATTTTCTTTTCTTTGAAAACCTTTGGAATTCTCTCTTTGTACTCATTATTCTAAGTTTTCAGAGAGGTATCTTTTTTAAAAAAATCCATATCGCTGAGTCCTCAGTGGGTTCTGTCCACCTAGCGATGCCATGTGCTTCCGTTGTAGAACATCTCTCTTAGTTTTTACTATTCTCTCTTTATCAGACTCTTGTTCAGGTGGTGGCTCCCCTGACTGTACTGTCTGAACACCCTCAGGGAGTTTCCCACTTCAGATTCTCCAGAAGAAAACTGAACTTGCCCAACCAGCTCGAGTGGAGACAGGCCAAACGAGTCATGAACTGCCAACCGGCCAATGTCAGTTTCCTTCAGCTTCACTTCATCTGCTCAGCTCTGGGTCACGGGACAGAGGGGTACTCCTGAGAGGCATCTGGGGACAGGCTTGTTTCATTCAGACAGAGCTAGTCGGAAATATTCTTTGCTGTCAAATCTTTGGTCAAGTAATACATTCTGGGCTAGAAATTTTTTTTTTTTTTTTTTTGCCAAGTAAGTTGTAAAAATATTTTAAATATGATATACCTATATATTTCTCTTTAGATGAACATTCCACATGGATCAAAGATTTAAGTGCAGAAAGCAAGAAAGAACAAAATAGAAAAGCGTCAATATGCCAGAGGAAAACATGGGTGAATATTTTTTAAACCATGGTGTTGGAAAGGTCTTAATATGACTTGATAATGCTATCAGGGAGCATAAAGGAAAAGAATAATAAATTTAACTGTATAAACATTATAAGCATCTATGTTGAAAAAATTCATTAAAAATGTAGAAAATGACTATAAGAAATTTTGCATTTCTTGACAAGCAGTTATATCCTGAAGATATGAAGAGTGCTCGATCAATAAGGAAGATTATATAGAGGAATTGATAAAGCAAGGTAGCAGTTTCATCATACAGAAAAATACAGAGTCAGCACGAATGTGAAAAGATATTCAACCTCATAATAATAAGAGAAATGTAATGGAAAGCAAACCATGTTTTGTTGCTGAAGATTAAAATGGGTGAAGAAAAGGTCTTATCAGAGAGGGAGACAGGCTCTGTGTTTAATGTTGGTGGGAATGTAAGTTGGTATCTAATTTTTAGAAAAATAATTTATATAATCCTCTACTCTGTCAAAATATAAAATGTACAGACCCTCTTAATTAACAGTTTTACTTCTAGGGATTTGAGGTAAGGAATAATAAATCAAGTGTGAAAACACATGCACATAGATGATCAACTTGGTGGTATCTGAAAATGAGTGAGAAAATGAAAATGATTCAGACTGAAAGGAGTTAAGCATTGAAAGAGGAAAAGCTGGCACATGCAAGAAATGGATTCCTGTGTAGTCATTAGAATGATGATGTTAATCCATATTTACTGGCATGAAAAGACATCTACCCTACATGGTGAGTGAACAAAGCAGTTCCTAAGGTACAAATTCAAAATGAGCCTGTTAATATGTAACCTAGATGAGTTTCCATGAAACTCCGTGTCTCTAGAAGGTAAGTTCCATGCAGACAGGGCCCACGTTTTCTTCACTGCTCTGCTCCCAGAGGCTATGTCTGTGCCTGGCACTTTGCAGCCGTGC
This sequence comes from Muntiacus reevesi, assembly GCF_963930625.1. Lineage (NCBI taxonomy): Eukaryota > Metazoa > Chordata > Mammalia > Artiodactyla > Cervidae > Muntiacus > Muntiacus reevesi. The sequence goes on from NC_089252.1 coordinate 95,864,369, forward strand.
GGTAATGTTTGTTGAATGAATGAAAGAAAGAGGTTTACAAGGTTCTTCGTGCTTAGGGTGCTCAGTCGCTCAGTCCTGTCTGACTCTTTGCAATCCAATGGACTATAGCCTGCCAGGCTCCTCTGTTCTTGAGATTTCCCAGGCAAGAATACTGGAGTGGGTTGCTATCTCCTAGTCCAGGGGATTTTCTCAGCTCAGGGATCGAACCCATGTCTCTTGTGTCTCCCACACTGGCAGGCAGATTCTTTACCACTGCACCACCTGGGAAGCTCCAGAAGTTTAACATGGAGGAGTGTTGGCGATTTTTTTCTGTGCTCTCAGCATTTTCTCTATCATCTGAGTTGCCTTCAAAATATTTATTTTTTACCAAAAACAGACACGATATTAAAAACATATGGTAATGCCTTCTGCTGGTGAGAATGTGACAGTTCCAAATGGTTCAGTGGCTGGGTAAACGGTTTAACTCTCTGAAAACCATTTAATATTCAATATCCGAAAATCACAAAGCATGTCCTCTTTGTGCCTATCAATCCTGCATGGGAATTTATGCTAAGGGGGAAAAAATGTAAACTACAAAATACCCTGTGCATTCTAAGATGTTCACCTTGGTTTTTATAATAGGAAGATAACAACCTATGCCTTTAGACAACCTAAAGGGATTTCTAATGGAAGGAAGAGTAAAAGTAAATTAGGGAAATCCACTGGGTGGAATTTCATGTAACCTTTACCAGTACTGAAGACTGTAGCAATATGAACAAAAAGAGGCTGAAAATATAGGCATGCAACGATTTAAATTATGATGAAACAAAGCAGAGGTGCCGTGGTGTTAAGACTGGAATTTGGGAGCCATTTTCTGAGAAGCGTGGAAGGAACATGGGTTTCAGAGCTGAAGACAGAGGTTTCCATTCAGACGTAGATGGTGCATAACCTTGGTTGATCGGGTTCCCTAACTTATCTGTGCCTTGTTTTTTTTTATCTACAAGATGGGGTAATAGTACTACTTCCTCAAGAGAATTAAAGTGAGTTCCACATAAAAGTGAAAGTCTTCACAGATATAGAGAACAAACTAGTGGTTACCAGTGTGGGGAGGGAATTGAAGGGCATTTCAGGAGAGGGGAGTGAGAGGTACAAACCATTAGGTATAAAATAAGCTACAAGGATCTGTTGTCCAACACGGGGAATACAACCTGTTTTTTTTTTTTTTAAAATAACTATAAATGGAGTTGTTGTTTAATGGCTAAGTCACGTTTGACTCCTTTGCCAACCTAGGGACTGCAGCCCACCAGGCTCCTCTGTCCGTGGGATTTCCCAGGCAAGAACACTGGAGTGGGTGCCATTTCCTCCCTCAGGGGAGCTTCCCATCCCAGGGATCAAACCCACGTCTCCTGCATTGCAGGTGGATTCCTTATCACTGAGCCACCTGGGAAGCCCACTATAAATGGAGTATAGCCTTTAAAACTTATGTAATATTGTACAGCAACTATACTTCCATATTTTTAAGAAATCGGTATAAGAAGAAAGGTAAAAGGGAAAGAGTAAGGCCTAGACAACTTTAGTGGTTGTTTTTTGTTGTGGTTGTTACTGTTGTTGTTATATTTTCAAAATTCTCAAGATTTCCAGCCTCTATTAATTACAAACGGATTGGACAATGAAATAGCTAAAAAACAGAGGGAGAAAGAGGTTTAGAAAATCTGACTTTGGAGGTGGGTACCACCCTCCCTGGGACCCTCCTATCCCTGAGTGGGGGAAAACCGCGGGGCCGGGTGAGCATATCCGGGGGTGTCCAGCAGGGGGCGCTGCGGGCGGAGGCGGAGCTGGGACCGGAAGCCGGGCTGGAGGCGTCCGGGCGCAGTCGGGGTCTCCTCCTACTTCCGCCGCCGCCGGTCTCCGCTGTGAGTTGCCGTCTGTTCGGAGCCGCTGCTGTCGCCGCCGCGATGCCGCTGGAGAACTTGGAAGAGGAGGGTCTGCCCAAGAACCCGGACCTGCGCATCGCGCAGCTGCGCTTCCTGCTCAGCCTGCCCGAGCACCGCGGGGACGCAGCGGTCCGCGACGAGCTGATGGCAGCCGTCCGCGATAACAGTGAGGCCCGCGGGAGCGCCGAGTCAGCGGCCTAGGCCTGGGCGGCCCCGCGCTCCCGAGCCTGAGCGGTTTACCCCGACGGGGACCCCGAAATCAGACCGGCTTATCCGCACCTCGGGGCTTTCCTTTTCTCAGCGCCTCCGGGCTTTCAGAGTGGCGTGCGGCTCTGTGCGCGTCCCGCCTTGGGACCAGGTTGGGGGGATCCCGAGGTGTTGAGCCCCGAGCCAGAGACAGGGCTTATTCTCATTGGCGACTGGTCTCGGGGACGTTAGCTATGCCGGTGGAGGGGAAGCTTGTCAGCGGTTCCTTTTGCCCTTCCCGTAGTGATGGCAGCGGGCTCTATACCCTTAGGTGCACGGGTCTGAGGTGTGTGTGTCTGTAAACAAGCTCGCTGTTTCTCTTAACCGAGTACATCAGCTCCCGAGAGGCAGACCGAGGGTTGCCCTATCCCCGGCCCTGGGAGAGGGCGGCGGTGACAGGCCTGGTCCTGATGCTGCGCTCCCAGGAGCAAGCACCTCGTGGTGCCCAGCCGTTTCCCGCTAGTGGGCAGGGGTCTGGCGGACGACCTCACAGCTTGTGTGGAAGGAAGAAGATGGGGGTAGGTAGGCACTGTAGGGCAGGAGAGGGGAGACCCACGCCTTAGTCACACCCCTCTCGCTCTCTTTCAGACATGGCTCCTTATTACGAAGCCTTGTGCAAGTCCCTGGAGTGGCAGATGGACGTGGACCTGCTCAACAAAATGAAGAAGGCAAACGAAGACGAGTTGAAACGTTTGGATGAGGAGCTGGAGGATGCAGAGAAGAATCTGGGGGAGAGCGAGATCCGAGACGCGATGATGGCAAAGGCCGAGTACCTCTGCCGGATAGGCGACAAGGTGGGTAGGTGGTGTCTCCTGTCTGTGTAGCCTGAAATGGGCACTGTTCAGGGTCTCATTGTAAACATTAACTACCCTCTTCCAAAAACTGCACAGGTAATCTGCTTACCTGAACTCGTGAGTCAGTGCAGAAATGAAGGAAGAAAAAGTTAATAGTTTTCTTGCTACACTGTTTCTCTCACCTGCCCCCCAAATAGCAGCCAGGTGGGTATTTTTCCCCATCTCTCCCTGTGATTCAGAGAAGTGCGTGTGCAGACACGCTTGTCTGCTATCTTACCAAACTTGGATGTTTTCCGTAGTTTACTTTTGTAACCTCTCTTGGTTGGGAAGCATTGGTTCTGGTGCGTTTTAAAAATTAGTGTTTATACAAGTAATCCTCTCCTTGTAAGAAACTAAAATCTTAGAGTTAATGTTGAAGTTTGATTTGATCTTTCTTTTTTCCTGCCTCCTGAGAGATCATCCTTTTAATTCTCTTATTGTACGATTGTAGTCATGTGTATGTACTTGTAGAAATTAGGCAGAATTGGTTTAAAAAGGTGGTTTTAAATTACCGGAATCAAAGTGTACTCATGCTGTCCTATTTATTTTTTCTTTCAAAATTATGTCTGAGTGCCCGTCCATGTTAGTGTGCTGACGTCTTGCTCATTCCCGTTCACTGCTAGTTAGCCGTCCATTGTGGTAGGGTGGCGCTGTGCTTTATTTAGCTGTTCAGTGGTTGGACCTGCCTGCTGTTTTCAGCTGTTTTTGCCAAGATACGCTGCTGCTGTAGAAACATGCTTGTGTGTGCCTCTGTGTATAGATGCTTATTCTCTCCAGCGTGTATGCTGAGGTGAAATCTCCGGGACAGAGAACAATTTTTGTGTTAGTATCTGAGTGTCCTTCAGCCCAGCAGCCAACCTAACTTAGACTATCAGGGCATAGGAGGGGCACCTGCAAGCATCGGATCGTTTAAGTTTTAACCTAGTTGTATAACAGTGGTTAAGAGGATGGGCTTTGGATGTCCTTGATTTTAAGCAGTGTACCCTGAAGTAATGGATAACGTGACATTAACTTTAAAAAACTGAATACTGCGGACTCTTGGGTCAGATTGCCTGAGTTCTGTTTCTGCCTTCAGTAATCATGATTTACTCAACTGGATGAGTTTCCTCAGCTGTTGAATCGGAATAATGATAGTTCCCAGGGGCACAGGAGTTAGATCAGTACCTTGGCAAAGTGCTGAAATGTTAAATGATCTGAGCTATTATTATTTAATTTAAATTTAAAACAAGTTTTTTTTTTCTCCTACTGACTATGGATTTAAGATCTGGTTATTGTAAAAGTTGAAAAATACAGAACAGTTTAAAATATGGCTAATAGTTTGTGGCTTTTGTAGGTAGTGTGTGTGATTTATTTTTGTTTGGTTTTAAACAGGATGCAGTATTATGAATGAATGAGAAATGTAAAGCTTTTGATTCAGGCCTTGAGGAATTTCAACAAGGATATGCTTGAATCCACATTTTGTACATTGATGATGTTCTAATAATATAGTCCATGTTTATCAAATAGCATTCTTCTAAAATGAAGAGTTTTCTTTTTTCCTCCAGTTTATCGTTTATCTCACCTTTATTTACTGTTGGCCGTGCTGCATCTTCACTGCTGCATGCGGGCTTTCTCTAGTTGCAGCGAGCGGGGGCTGCTGCTTGTTGCGGCGACTTCTCTTGAGGAGCGTGGACTCTCGGGCCTCCCCGCGGCAGTTGTGTCTCACTGGCCTGGCTGCGCTGCCGCACACGTGGGTCCTCCCCAACCAGGGGTCGAACCCGTGTCTCCAGCGTGGCAGGTGGATTCTCACCCACTGCGCCAGCAGGGAAGCCCGCTTTCTTGTTTCTAATATTTTATTTACTAAATAACCGACGTGGTGGATTTTTATTCCTCACTGTACTGTATTGATTACAGTCATTATTATTTTTGGTGCTCAGTTTGTTATAGATTTGTTAGTGTAAGTTCCTGTAAGACGGTTTCTTTGTCCTTTTGACATGATCTCACTGGTCTTCCCTATTTTCTCATACAACAAGATGTCACAGGCTCACCTCGTTTTCTTCTTTTTTTCTTTTTTGTTGTTTTTTTTTGTTTGTTTGTTTTTCTGACCACATCAGACAGCATGTGGGATTTTAGTTCCTCAACTGGGGGTCGAACCCATAGCCACAGCAATAGGAGTGCAGAGTCTTAATCCTAACTGGACCACCAGGGAGTCTCACATATTCTTTTTTTTTTAACATATTCATATTTTTAAAGCAATGAAAACATTTTATTCCACAATGATTTGAGATAGAATTGTATATTTAAATAATCAGTTGCATTCTAAGAGTGATTAAGGTAAAAAATTTTTAATACTCTTTAGTTGTTAGGATTGATAATTTACAGTAAAGTACTTTTAAAGTAGCGTATTGTAATTGTGACAGGAAAAATATTGAATATATAGAACAAAGAAGAAAACTGAAACAATGGTGAATAAGTTATAAATGTGTTTTTTTCCCCTAGAATATAAGTATGTGCTTAGACACATTTGATGTATTTTTTTTTTTTGATGTATTTCTTACACTTTATACAAGTGGAGAGAATAGTTACCACCCAGCTTCAACAGTTACCATCTCATGGCCATACTCTTCTGTCTCCACACCTACCTCTTCCCCCCACTCTTTGCTTAGAAAATCCTAGACAGCTATAACTTTCAAAACATGTAACCTTTTTTCACCTGTTTGCCTTGTTCCCTTGACAGGAAGGTGCTCTGACAGCCTTTCGCAAGACATATGACAAAACTGTGGCGCTGGGTCACCGACTGGATATTGTGTTCTATCTCCTGAGAATTGGCTTATTTTACATGGATAATGACCTCATCACTCGAAATACAGAAAAGGCCAAAAGGTACGTTATAGTGTGTGGTGATATATTCCCTCTAAAGTACAATGCTATAAATAAGAAATTGATATAAGAAATCTGTTTTCTTTTGTTTCCAGCTAGTACATTTGGTCAAATAATTAATGTACTTATTTAGGAAACTATTCTCTTTATATATTACTTTTTGGTTTAAGTTGTGACAAGTTGTTCTCTCTTTCATAATAATACAAAGCTTGCAAAAAGCACTGTTTATTTCCAGATTATGACTTTTGTTTTAATTTTATAGCTTGATAGAGGAAGGAGGAGATTGGGACCGGAGGAACCGCCTAAAAGTATATCAAGGTCTTTATTGTGTAGCTATTCGTGATTTCAAACAGGCAGCTGAACTCTTCCTTGATACAGTTTCGACATTTACATCCTATGAACTCATGGATTATAAAACCTTTGTGACTTACACCGTCTATGTCAGCATGATTGCCTTAGAAAGACCGGATCTCAGGGAAAAGGTAAAGACTGACTCTCTCATACTCATAGTTAGAGAATACACCACACTTTTCCAAAGTAAATAAACCGTAATCATTAAAGCATGCATTTGTTTTTTTTAAAAATTCCTAGGTAATTAAAGGAGCAGAGATTCTTGAAGTGTTGCACAGTCTTCCAGCTGTTCGCCAGTATCTGTTTTCACTCTACGAATGCCGTTACTCTGTTTTCTTCCAGTCATTAGGTAAGGGTAGAGTTGCTTGTGGGGGCTGTCTTCATCTTATTCCTGACTCTGTCTGTAGATAACCGTAGGTGATTTTTCACATATATGAAAAATACAGTGTGCAGAGATAGCTGTTATTCTTTGGTCAGCATGGTTAATCTTTTGCCCATTCTTGTTTAGACTTTGATCAAATCTCTTTTTGTGTGGTCCACAAGGTAAGATTGATGTTTACATTTTTTAAGGATTTTTTAACAAAACAGAACAAAGAAAATACATGACAGTCCCGAGGCCTTCACCGGCTAGAAAGACCAGCTGTCTGGTTCTCTGCTGAGGAAGTATGCCCGGCCCCTGGTTTAGAGAGTTGTAGGGGATGTAACGGAGAAGGCAATGGCACCCCACTCCAGTACTCTTGCCTGGAAAATCCCATGGATGGAGGAGCCTGGTAGGCTGCAGTCCATGAGGTCGCTAAGAGTCGGACATGACTAAGCGACTTCACTTTCACTTTTCACTTTCATGCGCTTGAGAAGGCAATGGCAGCCCACTCCAGTGTTCTTGCCTGGAGAATCCCAGGGGCGGGGGAGCCTGGTGGGCTGCCGTCTATGGGGTCACACAGAGTTGGACACGACTGAAGTGACTTAGCAGCAGTGGGGGATATAAAGCAGGAGTGAGCAAATGGCTCTAAGCATTGAGTGTTTTGGGGACTGATGTGTGGGAATTTGACTCTCCTTTCAATTGAGTTAGCTGTGCATTAACTGAGTCTTTGTGCTGATTTGCAAATCATTTTCAAGGGATGTTGGTTGAGAAAAATCTGTTGAATGCGCTTGTGGTGTTCAACCCAGGGTTCCTTCCCATACTTTCCTAAAACTTAAAACAAGTTGGCATTGATAATTCTCTTCTCTGCTGCAAGTTTCAGAAGGTATTTGGTTCATATAAATAGGCAGCATTTACAAAACTTGGGAAAGGAGGACTCCAGATGACGATCTTTTATTTTCTGAGTGAGTGTTGACCCAGTGTTTATGGCGTGCTTTCTCCACGCCTAGAAAGTTCGGCTGCCTGGTGGGAATTCACGTGTCTGTGCTCAGTCATATCTGACTCTCTGCAACTCCATGGACTGTATAGCCTGCCAGGCTCTTTCTGTCCATGGGATTTTTCAGGCAACAATTCTGGAGTAGGTTGCAATTTCATCCTCCATAGGATCTTCCTAACCCAGGGATCGAATCTGTGTCTCCTGCACTGGCAGGTGGATTCTTCTGGGAAGCCACTGAGCCTCCTGGGAAACCCCATGGGGCTTCATACTCTCTTATATGCAGCGTGGGAACAGGGCTCCTCAGGTGTGGAGGGGTCCTGTCCTCTCGTGTTTGCCCACACGGTTGAAGTGTGGAATTGCCCTTCTCCCGTTTTTATGGCTGTGGATCCCATGGTCCATATTCTGCTCAGATGTGGAACCTTCCCCTTATTCCTTCAGCCAAAGAGGTTTTTAATAAACCCTTTCTCTGCATTTCTGGAGTTCTTATTTTTGCCCCATCTATTGACAGGCTGTGCAACCACACCGCTGTTTGCAGAACATCTTCATCACCCGAAAGATGATCTGTACCCATTAGCAGGCACCTCCCATCCTGTTCACAGCCCCATGTCTTTCTGTCTCCGTGGATTTGCTTATTTTGGACCTGGTACATAAATGGACTTAGACAGCGTGTAGCCTTTTGTGCTCAGCTCCTTTTGCCCAGCATAATGCTTTTACTGTCGTCTGTAGCATATCAGAGCTGCATTCAGTTTACAGCTGAGTGACACACCATTGCATGGGGACAGTATTTTATTTATCCATTTATCAGGTGATGGACATTGCTATAAACAGTGTTGTAATGAATGTTTATATACAAGTTTTTGTACGGACACAGTGTATGCTTTCTCCTGGGTGTATACCTAATAATGGAATGGCTGGGTCATATGGTAAGTATTAGATAAACTGTTTGAGAAACTGCCAAACTGTTCTCTGGAGCAGTTGCACCATTTTACATTACCACCAGCAGTGTGTGTGAGTCCCAGTCCCGTCGCCCCGCCCCCACCATAATGCTTGTTAATTGTGTGTTTTTTGATTATAGGCATCTTAGTGGGCGCAGTGATGGTTTTGAATATCTTTTCATGTGCTCATTGGACATATGCCTTGTTCTGAAAACAAATTATTCTGTGATGCTTTATTACAGTTTTTCTCTACTGCTACCCAGAATTATTAGGAGCAGACCTTACTTTTTTTTTTTCCTTTGTAATGATCTTGACACGAGCACAGTGCCTATATGTCATTGAGTGCTTCGTGGAAGTGTCTAATTTAAGAGACAAATGGGATATGTACCAAATTTACTCATTTCCCAGATATTTAAAAATTAAAAAAAAAAAACTTTATTGGAGTGTAGTTGAATTACAGTGTTGTGTTAGTTTCAGGGCTATAGCAGAGTGATTCAGTTATACACACACACACACATTCATTCTTTTTTCATTCTTTTCTCATATAGGTTATTACAAAGCATGGACTAGAGCTCCCTGTGCTATACACTAGGGCCTTGCTGGCTGTTTGCTGTCTGATAGTAGAGTGTGTGTGTGTGTGTGTGTGTGTGTGTGTGTGTTCGCTGTCTGATAGTAGTGTGTGTGTGTGCGCGCGTAACTGATAGTAGAGAGTGTGTGTGTGTGTGTGTGTGTGTGTTCGCTGTCTGATAGTAGTGTGTGTGTGCGCGCGCGTAACTGTCTGATAGTAGAGAGTGTGTGTGTGTGTGTGTGTGTGTGTGTGTGTGTTCGCTGTCTGATAGTAGTGTGTGTGTGTGCGCGCGTAACTGTCTGATAGTAGAGAGAGTGTGTGTGTGTGTGTGTGTGTGTGTGTGTTCGCTGTCTGATAGTAGTGTGTGTGTGTGCGCGCGTAACTGTCTGATAGTAGAGAGTGTGTGTGTGTGTGTGTGTGTGTGTGTTCGCTGTCTGATAGTAGTGTGTGTGTGCGCGCGCGTAACTGTCTGATAGTAGAGAGTGTGTGTGTGTGTGTGTGTGTGTTCGCTGTCTGATAGTAGTGTGTGTGTGTGCGCGCGTAACCAGAAGTGTCTATGCTGAGTCTCTTGAGTCTGTTTCTGTTTTGTAAATGAGTTCATTTTTATCCATCTGTAGATTAGACCAGTGAGTGATCTCGTAGGCTTTTTGTTGTTCTTTGTCTTCCTTCGCTTGCTGTGACCATCAGCAGGTCTCTGCATGCTGCTGGAAATGACAGTAACTCATCCTTTTCTACGGCTGAGTCATACTTCACTGTACATGTATGAAACACTGGCTTGATCCATCCATCTTCCCTGGAACTTGGGGTGCTTCCTGTTAGGCTAATGTAAATGGTGCCGCAGTGACCGCTGGATCGTGTGTCTTTCTGAAGTGGGGCTTTTCTCCACCTCAAGCCCCAGGAGTGAGAGCAGGTCATGAGGCAGCCCTATGTTTAGTTTCTTTAAGGAACCTCCATTGTGTCTCCTCTGGTGACTGTTAGCAATTTACATTGTCCCCCAAAAGCATAGGCATGTTCTCTATTCTCCATGCACTCACCCACATTTACTGTTTGTAGTTTTTTTTTTTAAAGCTTTTTACTTGATTTTGGAGTTGAGCTGATGGACTGAGACGTGGTGGTTTCAGGCTCACAGCAGCTCTGCCATCGGAACACATGGATGCTTCTGCCCCCAGCTGCTGTTTGTAGTCTTTTTGATGATGACCAATCAGACTGGTGCTAATTATTTCTTGAATAATTAGCAACATGGAGCATTTTTTCTTGTGCTTTCAGAAAAGGGCGGGGGGAAAGGCAGCGTACCTTACGCTGACCCCTTAAGAGTGACTTGTTGAAGGTCCGGCATGCTCCGGATTGTTTTCTGATTACCTGCCCTGGGACACTGCTTGGGGCAGGTGTCCGTCACAGCCCCGCAGGCCTTGTGAGTTTGAAGAGTTGCCAGCATGCACAGCTGCACAGGTGGCCCAGCTGTAAGGAATCCGCCTGCAGTGCAGGAGACCTGAGTTTGATCCCTGGGTTGGGAAGATCCCATGGAGAAGGGAACATCTACCCACTCCAGTGTTCTGGCCTGGAGAATTCCATGGACTGTAGAGTCCACGGGGTCCGAAAGAGCCAGACAAGTGAGCGGCCTTCCTTCTCGCTTGCTCTCAGGTTGTTGTGGGATGTCCACGCGGTGGCCGCGCTTCACGCTGCTTTCGGGATCCGTGGGCCATCAGCGCCCCAGAGAAAGTCGTGCTCCAGGGTCGTAGGTTAGAGCACAGCGCTCCACGGGTCTGCTCTCATCACTTCTTCCACCTTATTCTGCGCCCCTCCCCACCCAGAGAAATCCCAAGCCTTCCCCAGCCTGCCCTGCTGAGGCTGCGATGGTACTTAGGTGGGGTAACTCAGGAAGGAGGCTGGCGGTGGGAACCCCACCCCCAGGAGACTTAAGAGACCGGGTGACTTTCAGAGCTCTTTGAACCCAGAGGGTCCACCGTTCTGGGGGGCGCTAGTCTTGGTTGAGCTCTAGGAGGGCTCGCCTGGATCTGGAAATTGGGGCCCATCCACAGGGGATCAGGCACTCAGGGTCCAGAGGGGGCTCATTGGCTGGGACATCCTCCCCAGGTCCTTCAGCCCCATCCCAGTCCTGCCTTGGGTCCCAAGGCTGCTCAGGCTTCAGGGATATGACTGCAGCCCAGGTCCCCGGGCCTGGGGGAATACTGTTGATATTTTTGTTGTTCTCTTTTTAAACTTTATTTTTATTGTATACTGGAGTAATTTACACAGTGGTGTTTGGTTTTGGTGTTAAGCAACCTGATTCAGTTACAGAGATACATATGTATTCCTCTTTAGATTCTTTTCTACCTAGGTTATTGCAGAGTGTTGAGTAGAGTTCCCTGTGTCATTTATTAGGTCCTTGTGAATTACCTGTTTTACATATTGTTGTTCAGTTGCTAAATCATGTGCAACTCTTTGCCACCCCATGGACTGCACCACACCGCATTTCCCTCTCCATCACCATCTCCTGGAGTTTGCTCAAACTCATGTCCAGCCATCTCCTCCTTTGCCATCCCCTTCTGCTTTCAGTCTTTCCCAGTATCAGGGTCTTTTCCAGTGAGTCAGCTCTTCACATCAGGTGGCCAAAGTATTGGAGCTTCAACATTAGTCCTTCCAATGAATGTTCAGAGTTGGTTTCCTTTAGTATTGACTGGTTTAATCCCCTTGCTCTCCAAAGGACTCTCAAGAGTCTTCTCCAGCACCACAGTTCTGAAGTATCAGTTCCTTGGTGCTCAGCCTTCTTCATGGTCCCAGCTTTCACGTCTGTACATGACTACTGGAAAAAGCATCCCTTTGATTATCCACACCTTTGTTGGCAAAGTGACGTCTGTGAGTGTTAATGTGCTGTCTAGGTTGGTCATAGCTTTCCTTCCAAGGAGCAAGCATCTTTCAATTTCATAGCTGCAGTCACCATCCACAGTGATTTTGAAGCCCAAGAAAATAAAGTCTGTCACCATTTCCACTTTTCCCCCTTTTATTTGCCACGGAGTGATGGGACCCGATGCCATCATTGTAGTTTTTTTTTAAATGTTGAGTTTTAAGCCATCTTTGTTACTCTGCTCTTTCACCCTCATCAGGAGGCTCTTTACTTCCTCTGTACTTTCTGCTATTAGAGTGGTATCATCTGCATATCTGAAGTCGTTTATATTTCTCCTGGAAATCTTGATCCCACTGGTGATTCATCCAGCCCAGCATTTCACATGATATACTCTGCACAGAAGTTAAACAAACAGGTGACAGTATACAGCCTTGTCATACTCCTTCCCCAGTTTTGAACAAGGCAGTCGTTCCATGTAAGCTTCTAACTGTTCTTGATTTGCATACAGGTTTCTCAGGAGACAGCTAAGGTGGTCTGGTGTTCCCATCTCTTTACAAATGTTCCACAGTCTCTTGTGATCCACACAGTCAAAGACTAGCATTAGTCAATGAAGCAGAAGTAGATGTTTTTCTGGAATTCCCTTGCTTTCTGTATGATCCAGCAAATGTTTGCAATTTGATTTCTGGTTCCTCTGCCTTTTCTAAACTCAGCTTATGCGTCTGAAAGTTCTGAGTTCACATATTGCTGAAGCCTACTTTGAAAGATTTTGAGCATAACCTTACTAGCATGTGAAATGAGCACGATTGTGCGGTAGCTTGAACATTCTTTGCCCTTGCCCTTCTTTGGGATTGGAATGAAGACACTTTTTCCAGTCCTGTCGCCACTGTTAAGTTTTCCAAATTTGCTGGCGTGTTGAGTGTAGCACTTTCTCAGCATCATCTTTTAGGATTTGAAATAGCTCAGTTGGAATTCCATCACCTTTGTTCCTAGTGATGCCTCCTAAAGGCCCACTTGACTTCACACTGTAGGACATCTGGTTCTAGGTGAGTGATCTCACTGTGGTGGTTGTCTGGGTCACTAAGATCTTTTTGTATCTTCTGTGTATCCTTGCCACCTCTTCTTAATGTCTTCTGCTTCTGTTAGGTCCACACCGTTTCTTTGACTGTGCCGGTCTTTGCATGAAAGCGTCCCTTGGTGTCTGTTAACCGGTTTTCAGGCTGTTGTTACAGGAAACGTCCACAAGGGCGCGGCAGTTCTCCATGCTCCCCTCCAGTTTCTGGGGCAGTCGGAGCCCTAGAGAAAGTTCTGTTCCGGGGCTGTAGATTAGAGTGGAATGTGCCAGGGCTCGGGTCTCCTGACTTTTTTCCCCTTCTCCTGCACTCCCCCAAATCCCAAGACCCCCCTGAACTGTGCTCCTGAGGGTGCTGGGGTACTGGGGGAGGGCGGCTCCAAGGAGCGGAGCTGCTGGTGGGAGCCTCACCAGACGGGACTCGGAGACCAGGTGACATGTCAGAGCTCTTGCTGCCCAGCGACTCCACCGTAATCTGGGTGTTCTAGGCTTGACTGAGCGCTCGGAGCGCACCCCCTCCCCCCAGATCTGGAGATTGGGGTCCCATTCACAGGGGACCAGGGGAGGGGGCTCCTTTGCAGGCGCATCTCCCCCATTCCCTCAGCCCCACCCCACTCCTGCCTGGGAACAGGCTGCTCAGGCTCCAGGAAGGCGACCGCATTCCAGGACACCCGAGGCCGAGGTAACACTGTTGACATCTCTCTTTTTTTTTTTTCGTCTCTTTTCTTTTTAAATTTAATGTTTATTGTGTGCTGGAGGAGAGTTGATTTACCCAGTGGTGGTTTTGGTATTAAGCAGACTGGCTCAGTGACATGATACATATGTGTATACTTCTGCAGAGTCTTCTATCTGATTCTCACAGAGTGTTGTAAAGTGCATGTAATATATTACTGGGTACGTGTAAACCCCAGCCGCCTAATGCATGCCTCCCCTCCCCCAACCCGCCTGTCCCCTTCGCTAACCAGAAGTTTGTCCTGCTTACCAAAGTCTGTGAGCCTCTGTGTTTGTAAATGAGGTCCTATGTATGGGCTTTCACGTTCTGCCCGTGAGTGACAACATGGGCTTTCTGTCCTTCTCTGACTTCCTTCACTTAGTGTGAGCATCTCCAGGTCCATCCACGTTGCTGGCGAAGGCATTAGTTCATTCTTTGTTGTGGCTGAAGTAACATTCCATTATGTGTATGTACTCATATTTATACTCTGCTGACAAGAGAGGCTGCCTCCCTGTCGTAAAATGTTGCTGTAAGCATTGGTGTGCATTTATCTTTTCAGATTATGGCTTTCTCCAAATATATATATGCCCAGGAGGGGAACTGCTGGATTATATGGTAGTTCTATGTTTAGTTTTTCAATGAACCCCATATTCTGGTCCAAAGTGGCTGTTAGTAGTTTATATTCCCACCGACAGTATAAAAACGATCCCTTTCCTCCACACCCTCTTCAACATTTATTGTAGACATTTTGATGATGGCCATTCAGATCAATGTGAGGTGATGCCTTATTGTAGTTCTGATTTGCATTTCTCTGGTAATTACTGATGTTTCCTGTGTGTCTTGGCCATCTGTATTTCTTCCCCTGAGAAATGTCTATTTAGATCGTCTGCCCCCATTTTTTCTTTTTTGGCTGCTAGGCATGTGGGATCTTCTCTGACTAGGGATCAAAGGCTTGCCCCTACATTGGGAGCACAGAGTCCTAACCACTGACCCCCCAGGGAAATTCTGCCAGTTATGTGATTGGGTAGTTTGGTTTTTGACAGAGCTTCAGGAGCTGTTTGTGTTCTGTGCAGATTGACCCCTTGTAGGTTGCTTTGTTTGCAAATGTCTCCCTTGTTCTGTGGTTCCTTTGCTGTGAAGGAGCTTTTAATTAACTCCTGTTTATTTTTTACTCTAGGAGGTCATCAAAAAAGACATTGCTGTGATTTATGTCAGAGTATTCTTTGTTTTCCTACATTTAGGTCTTTGATCCATTTCAAGTTTATTTTTGTGTATGGTGTTAGGGAAGGTTCCCGTTTGATCCTGTCACATGGAGCTGTCCAGCACCACTTACTGAAGAGACGGTCTTTTCTCCGTTGTACATGCTTGCCTCCTTTGTCGTAGATTAATTGGTCATAGGTGTCTGTTTATTTCTGGACTTGCTTCTGTGTTCCATTGATCTGTCTTTCTGTGTCCGTAGCATACTGCTGACTACCTGCCTTGTAGTACAACCGGTACATGTCTTGCACTAAAGCCCATGTTATTGCCATTTCTTTGCAGTGGTTCATTGTATTTTCCTGTGAGGAGCGTTTCGATGCGTGTGTATCACAGTCTGCTTACCTACTCACCTGCAAGGGGGGTGCAGGCAGAGAGGCCTTGTGCACCCCGGGACAGCGAGGCCGGGCTTGGACCGCCCTCCACTTCCCAGGCATTTTAAATGCGAAGGAGAGAGAGATGAAGCTTTTGACAGCAGTTATCATTTGTATCATTTACTGTCTGCTCCTGTATAGTGAGATACGTCGCATTTATTTGGCTTTGTAATAAGCTTTTTTGCTTTGCTAAGTATTCATAGGCTGTGTATTTTGAAATATTTTATTTGAAAGAGGAGATAACATCCTTTTCTAGGTAAAACCTAGTTTTCAGAAGTTTACAAATAAACCGAGCTGAGAAAGTCTTAATGTCCAAATTCATATTATAAATTACACAGAATTGTTCCAGAATCATTTTAAGATAGTTATATATCCTCCCAGAACTGTTATTCATTATGTACTTTGAAAATTGGAAAATAACAGTCACCCCAAAACCCTGAGGTTTTCTGTATGTGTGGAAAATTTTCAAACGTATCACAGGAAGAAGAAAGAGGCGCTCTATCCTTGGCCCGCCTGGGCTCTTTCTCGTGAGGCAGCTGCTGAGCTCAGGTTCCAGAGACACAGGCATGAAGCACGGTGAAGTATATGTAGATGTAGTTTGCATGCAGGTTTCTAAGTAGCTTTTTAGGGTTTTTAAGTAGCTTTTTTCCTAAAATATAATGAATATTTCTTCATGTCTCCATACAAATAGCTGGGCATTGGGTCAGTAAGTGTTTTTAAGTGGCTCTTACGCATTGGACGCTGTATACGTAGTGGCAGATCTAGTAGGTGGACCTCCTTGGAAGTACCAGTTAACCTTTTTTCAGCGCCTTAGTGCGTCAGTGTGTTGAATTCTGTATTTTCTCCAGCTGTGCCTTATCCTTTGTTAGGCATTTCAGTGGCTAACTGACCTAGGCGCGGTCATTGCCCTTATCTCTAGCTGTATTCTGTCATCAACTACAGTGGATGGCAGGGATTTCCAAATGTGAGTCTCCAGTCCCAAACCTGCCAGCGACCACCAGGCCCAAGCCTTGGGATCTTCAACTTGGATATCTAAAAAGAGAATCCATCTCCGCCTCACCAAAGTGTAACGTTTGAACCCCTCCCCACCCCACCCAAAAACTCAAACAAGGAGAACTTCTGCAAGGATTTTGATCTATTCTAGCCAGAAGTCAGCATACGCTTGACTCTTCCTTGCTCACCTTCCCCGTCTGCATAGCTGTCCCCCTGCCACCCTCTGAACCCGCCCCCCTTTCTGGTCCAGGGCTGAGCCAGGCTCTGCCTGCCGAGTCTGTTGCTCTGAGTCTCCTGCTCTCGGCGCGGTGGCTCCTCAGAGAGCACTTCCCTGTCCACTCCAGCCTCGGGGAGGGCCTCCTGCTCACTACTCACGTCACAGTTTTATTTTCACAGAGCTTGTTATTATTCTAGGAGCCTACCTTGTTTTTTCATTTCTCTCTTCTTCCCTTTGGAAATTGAGTTGCTGTGGCAGCAGCGATCTTATCTTGTGGTTTCCTATCATATCCTCATTACTTAGAACGGTAATAGGTACTATTATTCAGGAAAATGATTGTACTTATGTGGATTGCTCATTAATATTCTGTGTACACTTTATAGATCAAGGCTATTAATTTTTATCATGTTATAAATCCACCCTCCACAGTTTTATCAGTTTATCCAAAGGGAGGTAGTTATAATGTGTCATCTTATTCCTTACAGCTGTTGTGGAACAGGAAATGAAAAAGGACTGGCTTTTTGCACCTCATTATCGATACTATGTGCGAGAAATGCGAATCCACGCATACAGTCAGCTGCTGGAGTCCTACCGGTCGTTAACCCTGGGCTATATGGCGGAAGCTTTTGGTGTTGGTGTGGAGTTCATTGATCAGTAAGTTTGAACAGCATCGCGTTAATTTATTCTTTACAGTTACACCTTGAGTGTGTACACTTGTGCACTCTCTCCGCTTGCACACATTCTCATTGTGTGTTTCTGCTTTGGTGCTGTGGTAGCAAAGTGGTGTCTGTTACACCGTTGACATGCACTCTGGTACGACAGTAGTGACTCTTAGCTCACTGTCTTACACTTCTCATTGGGTCCCATCTCTTCTGAGAATGCCTTCAATTTTCTGGTTGCTAAAAATCAAAGACTTTGATTCAAAGGTTCATCAGATAGGTACTAAGCCCTTACTGTATGGTTGGCATTATTCCAGGTCTGTCTTCATGGCGTTTCATTCTAGTTTTGGGGAGAGTTGGCAAGTATGCACGTCAGTGTGTGTGTCTCTGCAGATAGAAGTAGTCTGCAGCGATAATCAGATGGTGCAGAGAGAGGCATCGCTGCAGCCTAGTGGGAGGCAGGCAGGTGTATAGGTGTGTAGGGCCTGGGGTAAGTAGCACGGTGTGTCTTCACACACCGAGGGGGCGGAGGTGGGGAACTGCGGCGAAGTAGATCTTCAGAGGGTGAGCTGTGCAGATGGCCTCTTGCTAGAAGTGGTCCCCAAAGCGTCAACTGTTGGCTCTGAGGATTAGTCTGCAGTGGCTCCGAGTGCTTATATAGTAGTTTCTAAGGAACTTCTCATGCATTTCATTTTTGAGAGACCATACTCTGTTTAGCCATTTTGTTTTTTCAAATGTTTTATTACGAAAAATTTCAAACATGGGGAAATTGTAAAGATTTATTCTTGATTCTGTCATCACAGTATTTGCTTTACCTTATTTTTAACGACTTCAGAGAAAGTTACAGACATCAGTACGTTTCCTCCTCAGTCACCTTAGCATGCACGTGAGTATTTCTTCATGGGTTGGTTTAGAGTAATATTTACACTCAGTAAAACACATGAAATATAACCAAATTATGGAGCCAGAAGTTTCCTCACTCTAGAGAGTAGTTTATTCTCCAAATCAAAGTAGAAGGCTGGACGCTCCAGGGACGTTTGCTTCCTTGGTGAGGGTAAGTCTGGTGGGGGGGCACTCGAGCTGTTCCTCATGGGGTGAACGTGGAGGCGCTCGGGGTGGTGAGCAGCGCATGAGAAGAGGGGGTTGGTCTGGCTTCTTTTGCTGTTTCTTAATTTAACACTGTTGTGGTGGTGATGCGGCCGTTGCTGCTCGGGAGCAGGGTGAGGCTCAGCCGAATCTGTGGATCAGGGGCACTGAAGTAGGAAGTACTGTCAGACACACGGCAGCGTGCTGTAGGCCACTGCAGTGGTATTTGGATTGTTGAGCTTTCCCTTCATGCTCGCAGCCCAGCTTTAGAGGCAGAGGTTTCAACCACACACTGAGATGTGTTGTTGCCTAGAAAGGCCTTGCTGTAAGTTTGTTTCCTACCTTACGAGTTGTGGTGAAATCTTTCTGTAAGTTTAAAGAACACTTGTACTTCGGTTTTCCATTTCCTTGGACTCAGTAAGATACTGGTGGAGAAAAGGACCGAGCCATTATCTGGACAGACACAACTGTTACTGAAACATGTAAGGTTAGAAACCATACCCGTGGGCTGTACTGTGTGATTTTGCTGGTAGGTGTTTTGTTTGGAACTTAGGATGCAACTCTGGTTTTTAGGTTCTGTTTACACAGCAGATGTCTGGCTCATTCTTACCGCACACCTGTATATGAGGCACCATCTGGGTGGCTTGGAGAAGATGAGCCGTCTTGGGGTGTGTTTGATTAGCACATAGGGAGATGACAAAAACGTAGTTTGGCTCTAGGGAATGGGACTTAGGCACCCATTGAGGGCAGTAAGTAGTTAAACTTTGTCGTTGTAACCAGAAAGGAGGCTGTGCTGAGATGCCTCTGGGTGCACGGAGTTCCGAATCAGCTTAACCAACCCCAGAGGACTTTCTGTGGCCTTGAGAGCGATGCGATTGCATGTTTAAGATTTTCATAGGATGAAAGAGGACACTTAAGATGGAAGGAGTGGCCCAGACAGATGGAGAGCGCGCCGGCCTAGCTTACTGGAGGGGGTGTGGTGTGCACAGCCCAGCGCTGGGCGGGGGTGATGACCTTGGTGGATCTGACGGGCAGACTGGCCCGGTGCGAGCGGGCAGGGGACGCAGCCGTTGCCCGCACGTCTTACCTCCGAGTCTGCCTTCAGGCCCCGGCGGCGCTGCTGTCTACATCTTGTTCCTAGCTTTCTCTCCAGGAGTTTCCCCAGCTCTCCTGTGGGTCTTAGTAGGACTCAAGGCTGGGGGTGTCTGCTTGTGTAGTTTGCCCTGTGGACCTCAGTCCCAGAAAAATAGGTGCAGATGGGTTTCACAGCTGCAGTTTGGAGATGCAACTATTTGAGTACCTGGAAAGTGAACACAAGTGAGTTTAAAACCAGTGAGCTTTAAAAAATTTTTTTACAGTTTACCTAAAGCCACTCAGTAACATAATTCAAAAACTAACAGTTGAAACAATGGCAGTTGTGATTGAGTCAAATATATTTTTAATGAGTGTAGAAATAGAGCACGCTCTGTAAACATCTTAAATTAGTAAGAACTGTATAACTTCTAGCTTTAGAGCGCCACTAGCGTATGTTTTTTTCCTTACCTGGTTTCTAGGATTTG
The DNA here is from genome assembly GCF_963930625.1 of Muntiacus reevesi. Taxonomy (NCBI): domain Eukaryota; kingdom Metazoa; phylum Chordata; class Mammalia; order Artiodactyla; family Cervidae; genus Muntiacus; species Muntiacus reevesi. Next base: position 95,884,197 of record NC_089252.1, read on the forward strand.
TGGGAGTTAAGCTGCCTTCACATCATTCTCAGCCTCCTTTGCCCACCAACTTGAAATGGCACTTTGGGTGTTTATGTGCTAGGAGCAAGATGGTGTGGTACCTGGGAGAGTCATCTGTCACAATTTTTCTTAATTAGGAGGACTCTTAAATTCAACCTAGTTCTATTACAAATAGATTATTTTAAAGGAGTCAACTTTGCACATGTTCTCTCTGGTGTTACTGTGCAGCTCTCGTAGATACCTAAGGGTTTCATTTTCCCCCATGTGACGGGGCGGTGACTTAGAGTCGCCACTCATGCTGTTGAGGGCTGTGTTCACTAACTGTCCCTAAGGGAGTCAGCTCAACTGCTGTACATCCAAATGTTACCTTGAGAGACAACTGAATCATGTATTTAGTGCAGTTCATTTTTCTGAGAATTTTCTATAAGGCTAATGCTAAATGCTTTTCCCCTCTCTCTCAATTAGGGAACTCTCCAGGTTTATTGCTGCTGGGAGGCTACACTGCAAAATAGATAAAGTGAATGAAATAGTGGAAACCAACAGGTACTCTTTAAGTTTCTGTATCATTTGTAATACTTATCATAACAACGGACATTCTTTAAAAAGGGTGCCTTCTTTTTAAAGTAGGTAAGCTATTGTTTGGGAGTAATGTGACTGCTCACTAATTCATGTTTTCCCTGAATTTATTTATAGACCTGATAGCAAGAACTGGCAGTACCAAGAAACTATCAAGAAAGGAGATCTGCTATTAAACAGAGTTCAGAAACTTTCTAGAGTAATTAATATGTAAAACCAAATACACAAAGGATTTTGGTAATTTTTATAGCTTACTTTGTGCCCAGTTGAGCTGTGCAAAAAATAAACAGTGCGTTGTTTCTTTCAGCTTACTTTTTTCTTACACATGTACAGCGTTAAGGAAGGGTTCCAAATGTCACATTTACATCATTTGAATCTTTGGTTTATGGTATAATACTTACAGAGACTACTTGAGTTCAAATCCTGACTCTTCAATAAAACAAAGGTAAGAGATGACATTAAAACATACAGGCAAAGGGAATCTTTTTTCCCAGTTGTGAACTTAGTGAATCAGATGGGGTTAAGTGCTATGGAAAAAGAAACCTAAAAGCCGGTAAAGGTGGCCGTGAAATGAGTAGGGTGTGAAGAGCTCTCTGCTGTCGGGTGTCACAGAAGCCTCTCCAGGGGTGATTTTAAATAAAAAGGAAGAAGAGACTTCCAGCAGAAGGCTGGCCACCGCAGAAACCTGTGCAGACAGCTGAATTTGCTCACTGAAAGGGCATCGTGATGACAGCAGTTTTGCTAGAGCAAGAGAATCAAAATGGCATTTTACTGTAAAAGCAAGAGGAGAGAAGCATGAGGTTTTCTCTTTTTCTGAAAGCATATTTACATGCTGATGGGAATGATTTATTAACATTCTAGAAAACACATGATCTCAATGGATGTATAGTCTGTTGAAAATACTCTGAAACAGTTCAACAGTCATTCTTAGAAGTCACGACAGTGGAAGAGTGGCCGCTGAGGGAGCTGGGCTCTGACAGGAGCTTCTGGGGGCGCTGGGTGAGAGGCTATTTGATCACTAATCTTAAAGAAACTGGAAATGTAAGTACCCTTAGCAAAATCCACAACCATAGGAATCAGTGCTGTCCATTAAGTCCAACACAGGCATCACTCACTGTGTTCCTTCTGTAGGAATCTGTTTTCAGCCACTCACCTCATTGCAGTTCACCCGAGAAGGGAAAAGCATCATTAAAATGTCAGTTTCTTAAAATAACTTTCCCTCAACTCCCCGCTATAAAACCACCTAGACTGAAGTGATCACAGAGCAAACCATTTCAACTGAAATGTAGGCTTTTTTAAAAACCATTTTAGCTCTACCATCTAAAATTAGAGGAGGTAACAGGTAAGAGACACTAAATAAGAAAGAAATACTATTTATTCCCAGTGCAAGATGGGGAAGCTGAAAACCAAGCCTGCAGATAAATGTCGAGGGAACTTGCCCTATGATGCGTAAGCAGTACGATTCTGATGTGAGGGAATCCAGGTTTTCAAGGCCGTACAGTGTAAGACAGATAGCCTTACACTGCGAGTAGGAAAGACTTCTTCCAGCCTATTTCTGTGTTCTACACTGCGCTAGAAAATCAAGCTTATTATGAGGTTCATTTTTACTACAAGTGTTAGTACAAGCCTACTGTCACACATTTGCCTGGGCCACTTACGCCACATTTTATATTCCAAACTGAGAATTTTTTTATCTCATTGATGTTTTTCACTTATGTTTGTTATATACTACGAGTACATAGAATGATGATTTTGAGCCTTGCTTCTCTGATTTTTGACCAGTGAGAGTTGTTTTAAATTTGGAAGACTCAGAAACCTAAAGCAACTCATGATGCCAAAGGAGGATTCCAGAAGCTTCCAGACTGGTCAACCACAGGCTACAACTGTCACCAACTCCCTCCCCCCACCCAATACATTTTGGGGAAAAAAATGTATGGTTGCCATCTAAAAATAAAAAGAATTCAAAATCACTTATCTAGCTTTGCTGTAATACGGATCAGCTTAATGCTGGGCTCCCGTTCCCAGTCCAGGCCGACAGCTGCATCTGCTCCAGCGGGCCCGGTCCTGCCGTGTTCGATTCTGCTTCCTACCTGGTCCCGCGGCTGTTGGGAGCTTCCTGTCCAGGTCATACATCTATCTGTACTGTATACCTGGGGCTGATGGTAGGCAGATTCTGTTAATCTAGGAGAAGCCATTCAAAGAATTAAAGTCTTAATTTTGACATTTTACTCATGAAGGGTACACATCCCAATACAAAAATAAGATTATCATCAAATGATAGCTTCCTTTGCTAAGGGATAGAACAGTTGTGTTTAGTCCCTTTTAAATATTGGTAAGCTTTTTTCCTTTTGGTCAATGTTTTTAATCAAACCTGGAAACTTCTCACTTTTATAAACCATAATCTCATTTATTATGCACTCTTCAAGTACAAAGTGCATCACTGGGGTGAACAATCTTAGGCATATTTAACTTTCAAAATATTTATTACAAAATGGAGTCTTAAAGGAAAGCAAATAAACATCAAAATGACATGACACCAACCTGGACTTCTGAATACACTGCAGACTTTGTGTTGGAGTATCTAATTCCAATGACAGTCAGTCACTGAGTAGTCTTACCACACAACAGTAAAATTTAATCTTCCATACAATAGCGTAGAAGATTTTGGCATCAGACTTTCTTAGAATAACACTGTGATGGAATAACAGAAAAATGTTTTGAGAAGGAAGAGCTGTAGATGAAATTTTAATTCACTACTAGTCTTTAGGAAAGGAAATGCTGTCAAAAACTATGTTACTAAGTTTCTGGTGAAACTATTTGCGTGGGAAAAAAACAGTATGGAGATTCTTAAACTAAAGATAGGTCTACCACATAATATGGCCTTCTCACTCCTGGTTTCTCTCGAGTCTCTCCAAGTTAACAAATGTAGTTACAAGTGACACCTACACCCCAACATTCACTGCAGCAATATTTACCACCAGCCACCTCTGCAAGCCCCCACAGAGTTCATGGTCAGAGATGTACAGATAAACATGGTAAAGATAAGTGTGTGTACAGAACATACACACACACAATATATATAAACACACTGCAATATGAGCTACCAATCAGAAAGCATGCAAAGTGCCTTTTCCAATGACGTGAATGATCTTAAGTGACCATCCTGTGGTGATGATCTCCCTTAGGTACAGAAGTCAGACAGAGGGACCAACACCTTATGAAAACTATGTGCAGGAATCTAAAAACCGGAACCAGTGAGCACATTTACAAACCGAGTTTTCTAAATTACAAGGTTGGGATTAACATAAGCCAGTCTTACACAGAATATGTGGCGTTCCCACGGATAGTCTTCTAAGCATCTCCCCACCTAACTAACAGAGCATCCCCAGCATCACCCTTCAGGTAGCCTTCGAATCTGTGTTTGGGGTGCAGGATAAGGGGAAAGATGATGAGACAAGCCCTTAACAGGTGCAGACTTCTGTAGGGATCCGGTCGCCAAAAATGAGCAGGGCCTGAAGGGGATGCCGCCGCCTTGTGGACACTTCTGTAACAACAACAAAACTGCATGCACCTCAAAGTGTCCCTTTTCAGATGAGTGGATAAACACGGTAAATAAACAATCACACATATAAATGCATATACACACTCATGCATAAACAAATATTCCCTGGAATAACACATAGAAATCAAAAAGCATGAAAACTGTCTTTTCCAGCAACAACAGATATACTAATAAATATCCTAAGGCAGGCAGGCAGAGAGGACCAACAGCCTAAAAAAACTGTATTTGGTACCTAAATGTTGACATCAATGAATACATTTCTCAACTATGTTTTGTAAATTAGGAACTTGGGATTCACAGAGGGACGGTCATACATATGTACAATAAATAATCCCAAAGACCAAGCATACAGCACAGGCCATTCTGCTCAGCAGCCTTTAACTACCTTCAGGGCAAGACAATTCCAAAAGGAATACATATATGTGGAAGTGAATCACGCGGCTGTATACCCAAAACAAATGGACACTGGAAATGAACTGTATCCACCACACACACAAAAATTAACTTTCAAAAGAAACCAAATGTGAAGAGTATTCCTCTCAGGCCTGGGGGCCTTGGACCACTCTCACAACCCCAGGAACCTGAGCAGCCTTGGGACTCAAGTCCAGACAGCGCTGAATTGAAGAAACGGGAGGATGTACCGAAAACACGCCCTCCTTGGATCTAGAGTGTCTGGACCACAGGGCGTGGGACCCCACTCCCCAATGCAGGCAGGCTGTCCACAGCTCAACCAAGCCTCGTAGGCCCCCCAGAAAGGTGGACCCTCTAGGCTGAGAGCTCTGAACAGACACCTGGTCTCCAGTCTCCGAGGTGGGTTCCCACCACAACCTCCCACCTCCACATCTTCCCACCCGACTACCATGCATCCCCAGCATCGCCTTCATTGCTGGCTTGTGCAGATAACAGGGAAGATTAAGGAGAACCCAAGGCCTGGCACATGCCACTCTCATCTGCAACCCAGGACACAACTTTTCTCTGCGGCTCTCGATGCCAGAAAACCTCCTGTGGGCCTGAGAGAGTGCTGCCGCCTTGTGGACACTGCTAGTAACAGCACCTTAAAATCGCGGCTTGCGAGCACTTCAGATTCACAAGCCTGTGGGGCTCAGGGACACCTGGCCTCAAGCAGTGTGCTGGGGCGAGTAATCGGAGAGCTATCAAAACAGGGAACACTCAGGAAGATACTCTCAAAGGTCACTTTAAAGCACATTAATGTTGTTTGTTTTTTCCTTTTATTTAGAAAGCACAGGAAAAAGGCTCCAGATCGCTAATTAATGAGAACTGCACTTCAAAACCATGAGGAGGTACCTACCACCTCCCACCACTCACAATGGTCATTCACAAAAACAACACCAACAATCAATGATGGAAAGGGCCCTTCAGAAACCAGAACCCGCCCACATTTTCTTCGGATGATGTCAAGTGGGAACAGCCAGGAGACAAACAGCAGGGAGCGTCCTTCAAAATCTAAATAGGAGCTACCATGGTATCTGGCCGTCTCAATGCTGGGACTCTGCAGGTGGAGAACAGATCATCCAAAAAGACACCTACACACCCCAGTGTTCACTGCACCAATATTTATCACAGTCCATGACTGCATGCACACATAGATCCATTTTCAAAGATGGATGAATATGTGGTGCATACACACACATATATATACACACACACATATATACACATTCACTGGGACATGATGCAGCAATCAAAAAGCATGCAAAATGTCTTTTCCAGCAACATGAATGGACATGCTGATGGAAAGTGAGGGTAGTCAGCAAAGGAACAACTGCCTCAGCAAACTCCACTGGGTACGATCTAAAAACTGACACCGATGCACACATTTATCAACCGAGTTTCGTAAATTAGAAGTTTGGGATTAACATACAGACAGTCATATACATACAGTAAATAACCCACAAGGACCTAGCATGTAGCAGAAGGAATTCTACTCAGCAGTCCCTACCTACCTACAGGGCAAAACAATTCCAAGAGGAGGATATAAATGTACAAGTGAATTAGGTGGCTGTATACCCAAAACAAACATGACACTGGAAAAGACCCGTATCCACCATGCAAGAAAAATTAACTTTCAAATAAAACCAAATATGAACAGTATTTCCCTCAGTCCTGGGGTCACTGGACTCTCACATCCCAGGAGCCTGAGAACCCCTGGGACGCAAGGCTGGACTGAACCGGAGCTGAGGCGGCTGGGGAGGTACTGAAACAAAGCCCTGCTTGAACCTGGAGTGGCCGGTCCTGGGGGACGCGACCCCAGGCTCCAGATGCAGGTGGGCCACGCCACAGCTCACTCAAGCACAGTACGCCGGAAAAAGTGGACCCTCTAGGCTGAGAGAGCTTTCAATGGGCATCTGGTCTCCAGTCTCCTCAACATGGGTTCCACCAAGTTTCTTACCACGGCATTTTCCCCAGCTGACTTCCACAGCATCCCCAGCATCGCCTTCTGTGGAGGCCTGGCATTTGTCTGGGTGGTGCAGATAAGGGGGAAGATGTAATGAGACCCGAGTCCTGGCACGTTCCACTCTCATCTACAAGCAGGGAACTCGAGTTTTCTCTAGGGCTCTGGTTGCCAGGAAAACCCCATGTGAGCCTGAGAAAGTGCTGCCTGCTTGTGGACACTTCTAGTAACAACAGCCTAAAAATCTGTTTTAGAGCACTTCAGATTCACCAAGTCTGCGGGGCTGTTGGGACACTTCTTAAGCAATGTGCTGGGGTTGGTAACTGGAGAGCATATCAAACACAGGGAAGTTTCAAGAAGACAATTTCAAGAGGTTACTTTAAGACACATGAATGTGGTTTTTTCCTTTTTTATCGAAAGGACAGGAAATAGGCTTCAAATCGCTAATGAATAGAGAACTGCAATCAAAACTATGAGGTACCGTCTCCCACCACTCAGAACAGTCATTAACAAAAAGACTACTGACAGTAAATGCTGCAGAGGACCTCGAGAAACCAGAACGGTCACACATTTGCTTTGGGTAGTGTCAACTGGGAACAGCCAGGACACAGAACAGCAGGGAGCTTCCTTCAAAAAGTAAATAGGAGCTACCCCAGTGTCTCGCCTTTGCAATGCTGGGACTCTGCAGGGGGAAGATATATCATCCGAAAAGACACCTACACACCTGTGTTCACTGCAACAATATTTATCACGTGCCAAGACTGCATGCATACAGAGTCCATTTTCAGAGATGGATGGATAAACACATGTGCGCGCACACACACACACAGACATCCGTATACACATATTCACTGGCATATGACACCACAATCAAAAAGTACGCAAAATGTCTTTTCCAGCAACATGAACAGAGATGCTGATGATAAGTGAAGCAACTCAGAGAAGAAACAATTGCCTCAGTAAACTCCACTGGGCACAGTGTAAAAACAGACACCAATACACATTTTTCAACCAAATTTTGTAATTAGAAGCTTGGGATTAGTATAGAGACACTCATATACATACCAATAAATAATGCACAAGGACCTCAAGTATAGCAGAGGGAATTCTATTCAGCTGCCTCTACCTCCCTACAGGGCAAAACAATTCCAAGAAGATGACATATATGTATAAGGGAATCAGGTGCCTGTATATCCTAACCAAAGGCAACACTGGAAATGATTTGTATCCACCACGTTAGAAGACATAACTTTCAAAGAAACCAAAAATGAACATTATTCCCCTCAGTCCAGGGGCCCCTGGGCACCCTCTTAGCCTAGGAGCCTGAGCACCCTTGGACCCAAGGCCGGACTGAGCTGGAGCTGAGGCAGCTGGGGAGGGCGTACCGAAAGGAAGCCCGCCTCGGACCTGGAGTGCCCGGTCCACGGAGGATAGGACCCCACGCTCCCGGATCCCGTCTCCCGGATGTGGGATCCCACCACAGCCTCTTACCTCTGCGTCGCGCCACCTGACTACCACTCATCCCAGGCACTGCTTCTGTCTAGGCTTGGGATTTCTCTGGGGTGTGCAGATAAGGGGGAGGACATAAAGAGATTCGAGCCCTGTCAAGCTGCACTCTCATTTATGACCACGGAACACAACTCTTCTCTAGGACCCTGGTTGCCAGGTAAACCTAAAGGGCCTGAGAAAGTGCTGCCGCCTTGCGGACACTTCTCATAACAACAGCTTAAAATCCAGCTTTCCAGCACTTCAAATATGTACTCACCTCACGCGCTACCAAGTAATTCTCAAAATTCTCCAAGCCAGGCTTCAACAGTATGTGAACCAAGAAATTCCAGATGTTCAAGCTGGATTTAGAAAAGGCAGAGGAACCAGAGATCAAATTGCCAACATCCGTTGGATCATAGAAAAAGCAAGAGAATTAAAGAAAAACATTTACTTCTGCGTCATCGACTATACCAATGCCTTTGGGTGGATCACAACAAACTGTGCACAATTCTTAAAGAAATGGGAATACCAGACTACCTTACCTGCTTCCTGAGAAAACTGTATGCAAATCAAGAAGCAACAGTTAGAACCAGACATGGAACAATGGACTGGTTCCAAATTGGGAAAGGAGTACATCAAGGCTTATATTGTCACCCTGCTTGTTTAACTTATATGCAGAGTACATCATGTGAAATGCCAGGCTGGATGAAGCACAAGCTGGAATCAAGACTGTCAGGAGAAATATCAGTAACCTCAGATATGCAGATGATAGCACATGGCAAAAAGTAAAGAGGAACTAAACAGCCTCTTGATGAAAGTGAAAGAGGAGAGTGATAAAGCTGGCTTAAAACTCAACATTCAGAACACGAAGATCATGTCATTCGGTCCCATCACTAAATGGGAAATAGATGGTGAAACAATGGAAACCGTGACAGACTTTATTTTCTTGGGCTCTAAAATCACTGCAGATGGTGACTGGAGCCACGAAATTAAAAGACGCTTGCTCTTTAGGAAAAAAGCTATGCCCAACCTAGACAGCATATTAAAAAGCAGAGACATGACATTACCAACAAAGGTCCATCTAGTCAAAGCTATGGTTTTTCCAGTAGTCATGTATGGATGTGAGAGTTGGACCATGAAGAAGACTGAGCGTCGAAGAGTTGAAGCTTTTGAACTGTGGTGTTGGAGAAGACTCTTGAGAGTCCCTTGAACTGCAAGGAGATCAAACCAGTTCATCCTAAAGGAAATCAGTCCTAAATATTCATTGGAAGGACTGATGTCGAAGCTGAAGCGCTAATACTTTGGCCACCTGATGCAAGGAACTGACTCATTAGAAAAGACCCTCATGCTGGGAAAGATTGAAGACAGAGGAGAAAGGGACGACAGAGGATGAGGTGGTTGGATGGTATCAGTGACTCAATGGACATGAGTCTGAGTAAGCTCTGGGAGTTGGCAATGGACAGGGAAGCCTGCTGTGCTGTAGTCCATGAGGTCGCAAAGAGTTGGACACGACTGAGCGACTGAACTAAACTGGGGGGATGGAGGGACACCTCTCCTGAAGCAGTGTGCTAGGTGGGTAATTAGCATATCAAAACAAAGGGAACCTTCAAGAAGACAGTATCAAGAGGTCACTTTAAGGCATATTAATGTTTTTTTCTTTTGCTTGGACAGCACAGGATACAGGCTCCAGATCACTAATTAACAGAGAACCACACATCAAAACTATTAATCAGGTGCCACCTCCCACCACTCAGAATGCTCATTCACTAACACCACAGACAAAGCTGGAGAGCACCTGGAGAAACCGCAAGCCTCAACATTCGCTTTGGGAATTGTCAGCTGGAGAAAGCCAGGACACAGAACAGGAGGGAGCTTCTGTCCAACACTTAACAGGACCTACCACGTTATGTATTCTTCTCAATGCTGGGACTCCGCAGGTGGAGAACATATCACCCGCAAAGACACCTACACGCCAGTGTTCACTGCACCAATACTTAACCACAGGCTAGGACTGCATGCACACACAGTGTCCATTTTCAGAGACAGAGGGATACACACGTGCTACACACACACACACACACACACACACACACACATTCTTACTCATGTATTCCCTGGCATATGACACAGCAATCAAGAAGTATGCAAAATGCCTTTCCAGCAACATGAATGGACAAGCTGTCAATCTTAAGGGAAGCTAGTCAGAGCAGGAACAACTGCCTAACAAAACTTCACTGAGTACAATCTAAAAGTTCATACCTATGACCACATTTATCAACTGAGTTTTATAAGTTAGAAGCTTGATATTAGTGGAGCGACAGTAATATACACAATAAAATGCACAAGGACCTAGCATACAGCAGAGGGGATTCTGCTCAGCAGCCTCTACCTACAGGGCAGAACAGTTCCAAGAGGAAGACACTTATGTGTAAGTGAATCAGGTGGCTGTACACCCAAAACACACACAACACTGGAAATGAATTCTATCCACCATGCAAGAAACATTAACTTTCAGAAGAAACCAAACGTGAATGGTGTTCCACTCAGCCCTGGGGTCCCTGGGCACCCTCACAGCCCAGGAGCCTGAGTAACCTTGGGACCCAAGGCCAGACCGGGCTGGAGCTGAGGCAGCTGGGGAGGATGTACCAATAAGAAGTCCTCCTTGGACCTGGACACTATGGTCCACGGGGCATGGGACGCCATGCTCCAGATCCAGGCGGGCCATCCCACAGCTCAACCAAGTCTAGTATGCCCAAAAAAGGTAGACCCTCTTGGCAGAGAGAGCTCCGAATAGGCACCTCGTCTCTAGTCTCCCCGAGGTGGATATCCACCACAGCCTCTTACACCACGGATCTCCCACCTGACTACCACTGCATGCCCAGCATCGTGTTCTGTGCAGGCTTGGAATTTGTCTGGGGTGGTGCAGATAAGGGAGAAGATGTAAAGAGACCCAGGCCTGGCGCAGTCCACTCATCTAAATCCAGGAACATGACTTTTCTCTAGGGCTCTGGTTGCCAGGAAAACATCAAATGGGCCTGGCAAAGTGCTGCCCCCTTGTGGACACTTCTAGTAACAACAGCTTAAAAATAAATGCTTCAAGCACTTCCAATTCAGAAATTTTGAAGTGTGCGGTTACAGGGACACCTCTCCTGAAACAGTGCTTTGGGGTGGATAATTGGAGAGCACATCGAAACAGAGGGAACCTTCAAGAAGACAATATCAAGAGGTCACTTTAAGGCACAATCGTGTTTTTGTTTGCTTGCTTGCTTGTTTGGAAAGAACAAGAAACAGGCTCCAGATGGTTAATTAGTAGAAAACTGCACGTCAGAATCATAATGAGGTACCACCTCCCACCACTCACAATGGTCATTCACAGAAACACTACCGACAGTAAGTGCAGAGGAGGGAGTGGAGAAAGCGGAGCCCTCACACGTTTGCTTCGGGAAATACCAGCTGGGGACAGCGAGGACAGAGCAGAGCAGAGAGCCTCCTTCAGACAGTGAGCGGGAGCTACCACAGAACCCATGCTTCTCAGCGCCGGGGCTCTGCAGGTGGAGACAGGTCATCCGCTAAGATACCTACACTCCAGTGTCCGTGCACCAGTGTTTACCACAGGCCAAGACTGCATGCACACAGAGTCCATTTTCAGAGATGGATAAACACGTGGTACCCATACATACACACACACACATTCACATACACGTGTTCACTGGCATACGACACTGCAATCACAAAGTATGCCAAATACCTTTTCCAGCAAGAAGAACAGATGACGTGATGATCCTAATGGTAGCTAGTCAGACAAGGAACAATTGCCTAAGAAAACTCCATGGGGTACAGTGAGAAAGTTGATACCAGTGATCACATTTATCAACCAGGTTTTATAAATTACAAGCTTGGGATTGATAGGGGGACAGTCATATACCTACAATAAAAAATGCACAAGGATGTAGCATATTGCACATGGGTTTCTACTCTGCAGCCTCTAACTATCTACCCAGAAAAACAGTTCCAAGAGCAAGGCATTTATGCATAAGTGAATCCGGTGGCTGTACACCCAAAAGAAACAGGACACTGCAAATGAACTGCATCCACCATGCAAGAAACATTAACTTCCAAAAGAAACCAAAGAGGAACGGTATTCCACCCAGTCCAGGGGCCCCTGGGCTCTAACAGTCCAGGAGCCTGAGCACCCCTGGGACCCAAGGCTGGACTGGGCTGGAGCTGACGTAGCTGGGGACAGTGTACCAAAAGGAAGCCCTCCTCAAACCTGGAGTGCCTGGACCATGGGGAAGGGACTCCACGCTAGAGATCCAGGCAGGCTGTTCCACAGCTCAGCCAAGCCTAGTACACCCCAAAAAAGGTGGACCCTCTAGGCAGAGAGAGCTCCAAATAGGTTGTTGGTTCCAGTCTCCCTGAGAGGGGTTCCCACCACAGCCTCTTACCTCAGCATGTCCCCAAGTGGCTACCACAGCATCCCTAGCATCCCCTTCTTCGCAGACTTGGGATTTGTCTGGGGTGATACAGATAAAGGGGAAGATGTATGCAGACCCAGGCCCTGGCACACTCCACTCATCTACAGCCCAGAAACACAACTTGTGTCTAGGGCTCTGGTTGCCAGTCAAAGTCGCTCAGTCATGTCTGACTCTTTGCGACCCCGTGGGATATACAGTCCATGGAATTCTTCAGGCCAGAATACTGGAGTGGGTAGCCTTTCCCTTCTCCAGGGGATCTTCCCAACCCAGGGATCGAACCCAGGTCTCCCGCATTGCAGGCGGATTCTTTACCAGCTGAGCCACCAGGGAAATGTCCCCGATGCGGCAGGCCTTCTAACGGGCCTGAAAAAGTGCTGCCGCCTTGTGGGCGCTTCTGGTAACAACAGCTTAAAAGTCAGTGTTTTGGAGCACTTCAAATTCACAAAGCTTGTGGGGCTATAGAGATCCCTCTCCTCAAGCAAAGTGCCGGGGTGGGTAATCGGAGAGCATATCAAAACAAAGGGAACCTTCAAGAAGACGATCTCAAGAGGTGACTTTAAAGCACAGGAAACAGGCTCCAGATCGCTCATTAGTGGAGAACTGCACATCAAAACCTCAATGAGGTACCACCTCCCACCACTCACAACAGTCATTCACAAAAAAACCACCAACAATAAATGCTGCAGAGGGCCTGGAGAAACGAGAACCCTCTCACATTTTCTTTGGGTAACAACAACTGGGAACAGCCAGGACACAGAAGAGGAGGGAGCTTCCTCCAAAAACTAAATGGGAGCTACCACAATTTCTGGCCTTCTCAATGCTGGGCCTCTGCAGGTGGAGAACAGACCATCTGATAAGACACCTATGCTCCAGTGTCCACTGCATCGATATTTATCACAGCCCAAGACTGCATTACTTTGCCAACAAAGGTCCATCTAGTCAAAGCTATGGTTTTTCCAGTAGTCAGGTATGGATATGAGAGTTGGACTATAAAGCAAGCTGAGCACCGAAGAATTGATGCTTTTGAACTGTGGTGTTGGAGAAGACTCTTGAGAGTCCCTTGGACTGCAAGGAGATTCAACCAGTCCATCCTAAAGGAGATCAGTCCTGAATACTCATTGGAAGGACTGATGCTGAAGCTGAAACTCCAATACTTTGGCCACCTGATGTGAAGAACTGAATCATTTGAAAAGACCCTGATGCTGGGAAAGATCGAAGGCAGGAGGAGAAGGGGACGACAGAGGATGAGATGATTGGATGGCAGCACCAACTCGATGTACGTAAGTTTGAGCAAGCTCCAGGAGTTGACGATGGACAGGGAAGTCTGGCGTGCTGCAGTCCATGGGGCCGCAGAGTCAGACACGACTGAGCGACTGAACTGAAGACTGCATGGCACACACAGTGTCCCTTTTCAGAGATGGATGAACACGTGGTACACACACACACACACACACATTCACATATTCACTGGCACATGATGCAGCAATCAAAAAGTATGAAGAAAGTCTTTTCCAGCAACATGAACAGTCATGCTAATGATGATCATAAGGGAAGTCAGTCAGAGGATAGCGGTTTAACTCCATTGGGTACAATCTAAAAACTGATACTAATGAACATACTTATAAATTCAGTTTTGTAAATTAGGAAGTAGGAATTATCATATGGACAGTCATATACATACAATAAATAATCCAATAAATACTCCACAGGGACCTAGCCTTTAGCACAGGGAATTCTACTAAGCAGCCTGTAATTACATACAGGTGAAAAGAATCCCACGAAGAAGACATATAGGTCTAAGTGAATCAGGTGACTGTACACCTGAAACAAACAAGACACTGGAAATGAACTGTATCCACCATGCAAGAAAAATTAACTTTCAAAACAAACCAAATTGAACGGTATTCCACTCACTCCTAGGGACCCTGGGCTGCTTTCATACCACAGAAGCCTGAGCAGACTTGGGACCCAAGGCCAGGCTGAGTGGGGCTGAGGGAGCTGCGGACAATGTACCAAGCAGCAGCCCTCCCTGGACCTGGAGTGCCTGGTCCGTGGGGGACTGGACCCCATCCTCTAGATCCAGGCAGACTGTTCCACAGCTCAACCACAGTATTCATGGTATGTTCAAAAAACAGTGGACCCTCTAGGCTGAGAGAGCTCTGAATAGGCACGTGGTCTCCAGTTTCCCCAAGGTGGGTTCCCACCTCAGCCTCCTCCCTAGGCATCTTCCCACCTGACTACCAGGGCCTCCCCAGCACCGCCTTCTGCGTAGGCTTGGGCTTTGTCTGAGGCTGAGAAAGAGGAAGATGTAAGGAGGCCTAAACCCTGGCACATTCCACGCTCATCTACAACCCAGGAACATGACTTTTCTCTACGGCTCTGGTTGCCAAGAAATCTGAAAGCGGCCTGAGAAAGTTATGCTGCCTTGTCGATCCTTCCCATGAGAACAACTTAAAAACCAATGTTTAGTAGCACTTCAAATTGCAAGGCCTTTGGGGTATAAGGGTTTTCCTGGTGGCTCAGTGGGTAAAGAATTTGCCTGCAATTCCCGAGATGCATGAGATGGGGGCTCCATTCCTGGGTCAGGAAGATCTCCTGGAGGAGAGCAGGCAATCCACTCTAGTATTTTTGTCTGTAGAACCCCATGGACAGAGGAGTCCTCAGGGCTACAGTGCATAGGGTCACAGAAAGTTTATCATTACTGAAGTGACTGAGCACATGGGGTGTGATGGACATCCTTCCTTAAGCATGTCCTTAGGTAGATAACTGAAAACCAGTGCAAAACATGGTGAACCTTTAAGAGTTCAATTTATTGCAGATTGTTGTTTTTTTTCCTTTCATTTGGAAGGCATATGAAAAGAGGCTCCAAATCAGTTATCTTTGGAGAACTGCAAATTAAAACTGCAACGAAGTATCACCTCCCACCACTCAGATTGGCCACTGTCAAAGACTACCAATGTTAAATGTTAGAGATGTACTGGAGAAAAGATAACCCTCTTATGCCATTTCAAAGAATGTCAACTGGTAACAGCCATGATGGATAACAGGCTTCCCTTGTGGCTCAGCTGGTAAAGAATCTGTCTGCAATGCAGGAGACCTGGGTTCGATCCCTGGGTTGGGAAGATCCCCTGGAGAAGGGAAAGGCTACCCACTCCAGTATTCTGGCCTGGAGAATCCCATAGTCCATGGGTTGCAGAGTCAGACACGACTGAATGACTTCCACTTCCACTTACTTATGATGGATAACATTGTAGGGCTTCCTTAAAGAACTAAAAATGGAGCTACAACATAATCCAGTCATCTCACTCTTGGGCCTCTCAGCAGAGAGAAAACATAATTCGAAAAGACACATGCACCACAATATTCACTGTAGCAGTATTTACATTAGCCAAGACCTAGAAGCAACCAAAGTGTCCATCTTCAGACGGTGGTATATATATACAATGGAGTATGACTAAGCCCTATAAAGGAATATAATAATGCCATTTGCAGCTACATGAATGCTACTGGAGATTATCATACTATGTGAAGTAATTCCAAATGAGAAAGACAAATAAAAGATTGTATTATTCACATGAGGAATCTGTAATATGGCACAAGTGAATGTATCTATAGAACAGAAATAGACTCACAGACATAGAGATTAAGTTTCTAGTTGCCAAGGTTGAGAGACGGGCGATGATGTAGTGAGGACTTGTGGTTAGGAGACGCAAAGTATCACATTCAGAATGAATGAACTCTAAGATCCTATTGTACGCACAGGGAAATATATTCAGTCTGCTGGGATAAACCATAACAGAAAAGATTACTTAAAGAAGAATGCGTAGGTGTAAAGCCGAGCCACTGTGCTACACAGAGAGGCTGGCGCCACACTGTGAGTGCGCTACACTGCAGTTAAAGAGGAGAAAAAGGTGCGATTTATAGATAAAGCTACTGAACAAAAAACAGGTGGGGAGGGGAATCTGCTTTTGAAGATGATTAGGAGCTGCCACTTGACATAGGTCCTTGACTTCAGGAGGAAAAGACAGCGGGCTGTTGTAATCCTGCATGTTTGTAATGCTCCAAAAACTCAAACAAACCTCTTACCTTCAAAGCAGCTACGGGGAAATGAAGTTACATTCCTGTGAGAAAACATGGAATGCTCCAGTGATCACTGGTTTTGGTTTTGAAGGCAGAGAGTCACAGGCGTACACTCTTCTTCTGTTTTTGAAGACCTACAAACGATACGGGGAATGTGTGACACGCTGTTGGTGGGAACATAAACTGATACAGCCACTATGGGCTGTAGAATACAGCCACTATGGGGAACAATATGGAGAGACCTTTAAAAACTAGGAATAAAACTACCATATGACCAAGAAATCTCACTACTGGGCATATACTCTGAGAAAATCACAATGGCAAAAGGCACATGTACCCCAGTGTTCACTGCAGCACCGTTTACAACAGCCAGGACGTGCAAGCAACCTAGACGTCCGCATGGATAAAGGTGTGGTATACACATACAATGGACGATTACTCAGTCATGAAAGGGAGAGCATTTGAGTCAGTTCTAGTGACGTGGATGAACACAGAGCCTATTACATACACTAGCAAGTCAGAAAGAGAAAAAAGACAGCATATATTAACGCATACATGTGAAATCTAGAAAGACAGTACTGATGAGGCCACTTGTAGGGCAGCAGTGGAGATGCAGACGAGAGAACACAGCGCGCCAAGAGGAGGGAGGGACGAACTAGACAGTAGCAGTGAAACACAGACGTCACCATACGTGAAAGAGAGCGCCAGTGGGGTTTGCTCTATGATGCGGGGAGCTCAACCTTGGGGTCTGCGGCAGCCTAGAGGGGTGGGATGGGGTGGGAGGGAGGTTCAAGAGGGAAGGGACATATGTATACCTTCGGCTGATTCATGTTGATATATGGCAGAAATCAATAGAACATTGTAAAGCAATGATCCTTCAATTGAAAATTTTAAAAATGCTTTGAAAAAGAGTGATTAAAAAAATATAAAGAATGCATGTCAGTTTACTCCAGGCCATTATAACCTTGAAGTACAGGGTCAAGGGGAAGGGTGACGTCCTGTCATTCAGAAATCTCTTGTAATGGCATAATCTTCCCTGTGTAGACTGGATGTAACAAATAAAAGGTACAACTAGCTAGTGAGTGAGTCAGCCTTCATTCCAGCAATTATGTATCATAAATCCTGACAGTGCCTTGGGGAAGGGATCACGTAGTCAACACTACCAATAGGTGGCGCCCTGACAACTGTATCAACCCTCTCTTTAGGAAGTTACCAGAGATCTGCTTTTTCAAAGAGTCTCTGCAATCAGTGGGATTATTAGTACTGGTAAAACTCTGTACTAGGTTTTTGAGGACTCAGTTCAGTTCAGTGCTCAGTCATGTCGACTCTTTGCGACCCCATGAACCACAGCACTCCAGGCCTCCCTGTCCATCACCAACTCCTAGAGCCCACCCAAACCCATGTCCATCGAGTCGGTGATGCCATCCAACCATCTCATCTTTTGCCATCCCCTTTTCCTCCTGCCCTCAATCTTTCCCAGCATCAGGGTCTTTTCCAGTGAGTCAGCTCTTCTCATCAGGTGGCCAAAGTATTGGACTTTCAGCTTCAGCATCAGTCCTTCCAATGAACACCCAGGACTGATTTCCTTCAGGATGGACTAGTTGGATCTCCTTGCAGTCCAAGGGACTCTCAAGAGTCTTCTCCAACACCACAGTTCAAAAGCATCAATTTTTCGGCACTCAGCTTTCTTCACAGTCCAACTCTCACATCCATACATGACCACTGGAAAAACCATAGCCTTGACTAGACAGACCTTTGTTGGCAAAGTAATGTCTCTGCTTTTTAATATGCTGTCTAGGTTGGTCATAACTTTCCTTCCAAGGAGAAAGCATCTTTTAATTTCATGGCTGCAATCACCATCTGCAGTGATTTTGGAGCCCCAAAAAGTAAAGTCTGACACTGTTTCCACTGTTTCCCCATCTATTTGCCATGAAGTGATGGGACTGGATGCCATGATGTTAGTTTTCTGAATGTTGAGCTTTAAGTCAACTTTTTCACTCTCTTCTTTCACTTTCATCAAGAGGCTCTTTAGTTCTTCTTCACTTTCTGCCATAAGGGTGGTGTCATTTGCATATCTGAGGTTATTGGTATTTCTCCCGGTAATCTTGATTCCAGCTTGTGCTTCTTCCAGCCCAGTGTTTCTCATGATGTACTCTGCATATAAGTTAAATAAGCAGGGTGACATTATACAGCCTTGACGTACTCCTTTTCCTATTTGGAACCAGTCTGTTGTTCCATGTCCAGTTTTAACTGTTGCTTCCTAACCTGCATACAGGTTTCTCAAGAGGCAGGTCAGGTGGGTACTGGCAAAACTCTATACTAGGTTTTGAGGACTCTACTTTTCTTGAAATCCTCTGGCTTAGAGGCTCTTCTTTCATCTACACCTCAGGAACTTGAGGCTAAGATGATGCCTTGCTTCTCTGCTGGCCATTGAGTTTCCACCCTCATTCAAAATGCCTTCTTGGTGAAGCTGCCCACTACCCAGCACTCACTGTGCTCACCACCCTGAGAACTCTAAGCCACCATGTCCCGTTCACTCCAAACCTGAGCAGCTGGCTCTGACTCCCTCTCAACTCTTAACGCCTCTGGAAAAGACAACCTGTACAGTGACAGCTCACTTCCCAAGCCTTCACTCCAGTGCTATTTCCTTCCACACCACTTCTATCCACGGTCAGGGTCTCACTCAGGACCTAGGAATCACAAACACCTCTGAACAGCCCTGCTTTTGAAAATGAAACCTGGACCGCCACTGGGACCCTGCTATCCTATTCCTTTGTTTCCTGACCTAGTCATGTGTCACTGTGCTAATTCTGGATCTGTCTTGGACACAGAGAGCCCTTCTTCATATAAAATTGAACATGGACTGTACTCCATAACTATGAACGAATCACTTAACTGGTCTGATCATAGACAAGTTACCTGGAAGGAGGATCATAAGACATAACAAGAGGGAAAGTGCAAATACAACATCTTTAGGGGGCCTGCATGGACTTACAGGGCAGCTCCCTGTTCTTCCTTGAATACCCAGATAAGGCCATCACTTGGCCACACTCATATATTTTTAATTCTTTGGCAGTCTCCCTGCCCAGGCCAGGGTCTAACTTTTCATCTCAATTGATTCCAATTATCCTGGAGAAAGCAGCAGAAGGGGGGAAGGAAAAAAACACCACCACCACCTAAGTGGGTGGATAAGGTTGATAAATAAGATAACTGTCTAAACTTCTAATTAAACCAACTCAAATGCATCCTTCTCTGACTTCCCTGATGTCTCTGGTACAGACTCTGTTTGTCTTCACCAAAACATTCTCTTTTCCAGGGTTTCATTTTGGGCTGTCTTCTCTCTCTGGCCATGGAACATGGGCTTTAAGTTTGTGAAATCTTAGAAAAAGAACATAGAAGGTGGGGTGCTCATGCCTCTGTCAGAGAGAAGCTATGATTTCTTTCATGTGATTCTGAGAATCTATAGAAAGAAAAAAAAAAGATTAAGAACTGCTGATCTGACAGACCTGAATTCAAAGGCTGGCACTGTGGGACAGAGACACTTAGCTTTTAAGAAGCTGCTCATCAGTAGGAGTAGTGGCACTGAAATACATACGCTGTTAGGGGATTTGAGAGAGAAGGGATGCAAAGTGCTCGCCACATCTGGGGCATCAGGCCTCCAACTTGATGAGCATTATTTTAACTAATGACAAGTCAGATTGCTACCTATTTCTCCTAGGTGAACTCATCCACTCCTAGTGAAAGGCAACCCTCCAATTCTATTTTATGCTCAAATCTGTCTCTTAAGCTCCAGACTGTACATATATAGCCACTGGGTATTACACAGGCAACTCAAATTTATTGCAGTGTTTTTCTTCTATATCACCAAAGCATGTATTCCATTTAAGGCTCAACCAACCTGGCCAAGACAGAAACCTCTAAATTACCTTAGCCTCCCTTTTCCCCATATGAGACCTCAAAATCTGTTAGTTTTACCTTTAAAAGATCTCTGGAATAAGTTTCCACTTTATCCACATGGTCACTGTCTTAGTTTAGAACTTAATAGCTGTTACCTGGATCACTACAACAGCTTTATCAATTATTTTTGTCCCAAGGTTCTCACCTGTCCATTCTGTCCTCACCTGCCCATTCTGACCTGGGAGGGTCCTATGTGGTAGAGATTCAAGTATACATATTAGACTCATTTAGTAAGTCCCACTCGCAATAGGAGCAAGTGTTTCTTATGAGAAAGAGAGGATTGAGAGAGCAGAGAGTGGAGCCAGAAGGCGGAAGCCCTGAGGTCTGATTTAGGGCAGAGGTTTATGAGGAGGACTTGACGGGTGGGGAGTAAAGGCTAAAGACAGAGTTTAGGCAAGAGCAAATATGTGAGAAAAAGGGAAAGAGGTTTAAGTGCTTCTTTGATTTTCCACAGTCGCCAGTACAGATGTGAATGGCTAGGACTGGGCTGTGAAAATCTCTGGGCTCTGACAGTGACATCTGATTAAACTGCATGCTCCAAAGGATGAAGGCCCCCTGACGTGTAAGGTCCCGAACAATCCGGTGCCATTGTCTCCAACCCTGTCGGCCCCCCTCCCTCTCAGCCAGCTTCCTCCAGTCCGTGTCTTCACACCTGTGTGGCCCCACTTTGCTCCCTCCGCCTAGAATGGCCTCACCTGCCCTTCTGCCAGTCGATTCCCTCAGGTCAAGATCCAGAACTGCCAATCCCCCGCTGGGTGAACTGGGATAATCTTCTGCTGTCCCCGGCCAGGTTACCCGCAAGAGAACAGAAGTGAGAAAAGCATGAGAGGATGAGTGATCGATCCTTCTCCTGGGACGTTTAAGGGGGACATCCAAGTAAAAGGAGTTATCTATAGGGAATGTATTAAGAATGAGTTTGAATAGTCAGCTGATCTAAGGATAGAATGTAAGTCCATGGAGCAGGGCAGTGAGGACTGAAGCCAGCCTGACTCCTTCCTGTAGTTACTCACCTTTATTCCAGTCCACAAATCCATTGCTTCCCTTAGTCTTTTAAGCAACAAAAATAATTTGTAACTTGTAAGAATGGTTTGCAAATGGTAAAAATGGCCAAATTTCTTGAGATGAAAGATTATGCTGTGCCTAACACTAATACACTTGTATCGCCAGAGAGGGAGGTGTGTTAAATAAAAAAAAATTTTTTAAAAAGAAAGAAACCAGACCCACTTGGGATAAAAACTTACCTCTCTTCTCAATATTCTGTAATAATCTAAATGGGAAAAGAATGTGAAAAAGGATACCTGTATACATATAACTCAATCACTTTGCTATACACCTGAAACAAACACAACATTGTTAACTAACTATACTCCAATATAAAATAAAAATTAAATACACACACAGACTTACCTGTAATCAAAACTGACCACATGCCATCAAATAATACAAATAGAATGCATTTCTCAACCTATCGATTCCCTTCTGCTGACAAGCCTACAGGGCAAGAATACAGTTGTGTTCACTGTTTACCCAGTTATTAATTTACCCAAGATGAAGTTTTATGCCCAAGAAGGGAAACATCTTAAGCCCTTAAAGTTTGTAGCTTGCATGGAAGGGAAGCTGAAGGAAGGGGCTTTACAAGGGTGTCTGATGTTAAAAATGAAGAAGAGTCAGGCTAGATCGGAAGAGGTTCAGGATCACAACGAGGCAGAAACATGTAAAATATTTCATGCAGCCAACCTTATTTATTGAGAAATCCTAGTTTTATTGCCCGTTAACATGTTTGTTCCACAAACTAATTTCTCATAAAGCAAAGCACAACTTTTCTTATAAATAGTATAAATTATTTTATTTACAGAACTTGTTACAAAACAAATAGACTATATATTTCTTCTCTTTTAAATATCCAAAGTAATCTTCTATCCCTTGACATTTGTTCATGTTCTATACAGCAGCCAACAAAAAGTCCAGCTGAGATGCTCTTGATTATGTGTACAAATGATCAAACTATTCACACATTTTAAACAGGAGATTGCTTTTATAACCAAGCTCAAAGGGAAAAAAAAAAGAAACCGGCAAAATGCTTTCAAGGCCCTACACTCACACTGACAGGATGTAGTGCTCATTTAAATGATTCAAAAATGTAAAAGACTTTACACAAAATGTAAAAATGGTTATTTTTCTGCTAAACATAATGAAACTTTTAACAATCATTTTTCCAAAGCCCAACTTTTCCCCCCACCGCAGGACAGAATGAGAGACATTAAGAAATTCCTTGGCAACAGAACTCTTGCAGGAAGACAGCTGCCTTTATAAGTTACATTTTTTTCAAATTATACATTTTTTTCAATGTTCTCAGAGGTACTCTGTATTATATTTTTGGAATACAAAATATTTTAAATATTCTATTTTAAACTCTGCATTTCACGAGTGAATAACAAAACGGACACGCTGTGTAAGTTGCTGGCTGACAGGAGATTTGTAACCCTTGGTGCCACTGGGCAATTCATCACCAGTTGAATTCCTGTGAACCAAAAGGTCTTGATTTTAAAATACCTTATAAAATTACCAGCATTTGGTGGTTTTCAACTCCTCCCCTAAAATTTAAGTAACAATATTTAGGTGGAAAAAGCAAACTCCAAAAAAGTTCAACTGAACATTCAAGTCTTTTTAAAGAATCTGTCTAAGCTTAAAACTAGGTTCAGGCACTTTCAGTTTTGTGTTTTTCCCATTAGTTTTAACCACTCACATACTAACACGCGTGTGCTCGGGGCGCGCGCACACTCACTCTCACACGTAACGAAAGAAAAGCAGTATGTCACCTGTTACATGGAGTCTACAGGGAAGTCAAGCAACTAGGGAGAAGCAATGCCCACTTCATCTGCGTGAATCCACTCCCGAGACACTGAAAGGGACAGAAGACTTTCACAGAACAGAGGCGTCCCTTACATGGTAAAGGAAGCAGGTCCTAGAACTATTGGCTTGGCAGTGAACCACTTCAAATTATAAAAAGGTATTTACTTTTATTAATTAATAAATAAATACTAGATGATCTCAATTGTACCAAAACAGGATATCAGAAAAAAAGACCTGTGCAAAAATACATATTTAAATATGTACAATTCATTTTTAACAAAATATGTCTTCTCAAATAGGGATACTTCCATATTTATAATAGAACAAGAAATTCCAAAATAAAGATACAAAAGTAGGTTTTTGTATAATTCTTTGTTCATCATTGCAGCACTTTTTCTTTTTTTGTAGGTTAAGAAAACTGCAGGAGTTGTCACGAAATTCTATTGGAAAGAATATAAAAATTATCTTGGTTTTAAATTGATACCAAAGTCTGTCTAGAAACAACCCAACCACTGCAAATTTGGTTTCTGCAAGTTAATTTAGTTCAAAAAAATACTTGTACTCCCGTGTTTTAAATGGTCTTACTTGTTCATTATAGTAAAAAGTAGTTGTAGGAGAAAATAAAAATATTTGAACAACAGTCTAAAATTTAATAGCACTGTTTAGAATAGGTCTGTTTGTGGCAGGCAGAGTCCAAAATGGCTAATTTCCTAATCCCGATGCTCTGTGTACTACCGGGAGACAATAATGAAATTAAAACCTCAATCTAAGAAATCAAAGGATCAAGACTCGCTTATCTAAATATCTACATTATTCTGAGTCAACTTTCTATCATGGATCCTATTCACATCTTCTGGAACAACATGATCTGTCTACAATTCCATCACTAAAAGCAACTTTATTTATAACCATCAAGTCCCCTTGGCTCTGAAAATAAATTCTACCCATCCCCCATTGCACTTGTCACTGAGGAATCAGCTAGGTACGTTCTGATTTCCTCTTACCTCTTTCTCTCTCTCTCCTGTGATGAAAAACCAGACTGACCTCTGCTAACTACACCAAATGGGCCCATCTGTGCAGTCTTCTCACAAGCTCTCCTACAGTATCAGTTTTAAAACATTTACTAATTGATTGCATAATAACTGAACAAGTTACTGTTCTCCCCTTCCTTTAAAAAAAAGAATCAATATTTTACATCAATTTATAGCTAAAGTATCTCCATAAACTTTGTTATCTTACATAATAATTCTGTAGCGATTCACATTATTAGGCTGGTAACCAAGTATTTATTCATTCTACCTGTTGTTGACTGAAAATTCCCTGAATCTGAAGTTTGTAACCCAAGAATTGTAAGGAAAACAGATGCACTGACTGGCTCTGTCCTGGCTCTACCCAGGCCATGATCGGAGCCTTGGAAAATTTACCCTGTGGTTGGCAACTTCCTGTGTTCCTCTAAGCGAAATTGCCTGGTTCTCCTTTCAGGAGCTGCCGGTGGAATCAACTATGGAAAAGCTCCAGCTCATCCCCTCAAATTCAGATGAGATCAGGCGCGTTCAGGGTGGTATGGTCGTAGACTCATCCCCTCAAATTCAATGGTACCTTCTCAGGCAGAAATGCCTTAACCTATCAAACTCTTTCTCTGGGGGTTAAGTACTAGAAAAAACATTCTGGGTGGGCGGAAGTGGGGGGTGGGGGTGGTCTCTGAAACCCTCAGGAAGATCACAGGCATTAATCCCAAGAAAGGAGGTATGTCAAGGAGCACCCCACCACCTCCACATGGGCAGTGGTACCGTCACCTGCACCCCTCCCTGGGTGCCTGCTGCCCACCTCAGTGGTATCCACAGAAACGTGTGCAGTGGCAGGATGCGGTGTGTAGATACACACATTGGGAGTGCTCCAAGCAGAAATTTACACTTAGTCCCAGGACAGGATCCAGAGAGGTTGGGGGTAATGCACAGAGTGCTTTGGAAACATTTGAGTACTCCAGTGACTTGGTGAATGACAGATTCTGCTGCATCCCAGTTACTTCACGTTACAAAGGCAATTTTTTAAAAACAGGAGCCTGGGCAGGACAACTGGCCTAATCACATTGTTTAACATGAAAACAAAGGTTAAAAAACAAATCAATCTCTTTGGAAATCATGGAAAACTTCCCCCCACAGTGATTTTTATCAGCCCCCTCCCACCAAAATTTGACTTTCCATTATCAAAATTGTCTGCATTTTCTTTTTTTTTTTTTTAATTCACACAGAATTGCTTTTGTACCATGAAAAGTAAGCCTCTACACTGGTGTATCCTTGCTCTCTGGCCATCAATGGCTTTTAAACCAGTTCGTACATGAAAAACTTCTGACGGCTTCTGATCCCAAATTACTTGCAAAAGGCTGGGCGAAAACACAGACTCTTTTATCACGGCGCCTCACACTAATGTCCACACTCCATTCCGGGCCCCTGATGTAAACACCTAGCCACAGACCCCCTTCTCCAGGGGGCTGCTCGGGGTGCAGCTCTGCTTGCCCCCAGAGGTCTCTCCAGTTATGGTATCTGACGGCTGGAGAGGGACACTTGGGACCTACAAGATGCCAGGGTGAGGGAAGACCTAGGCAGGGAGAAGGAGGGAGGGAGAAAAGACTACAGTCACATTCTTGCCAAGACACTTGCACCAGCCAACCTCCTCCAAGAGCGGCTTGGTGATATATTGCAGGTTCAACAACGAGACAGGAACTTCTCACAGATGGCAGCAAGCTGTCCAGACCACTCTAACACTGATAAAAGCAACTTGGTGGCTGGACTTGATCCAGTGTCCTTTACAAGTACTCACTGCTACAGGGGCAGTGAGTTAAGCTTCAGGGGCATCCTCGTTAAAACAACGGCCCGGCAGATTTCTACCCTCGTGGCCCACAGGAGGCTGGGAAAACAGACTCAAAGGTGTCGTGGAATCCAGAGTGCTGAGTGAAGGTGTAACTTGTCGTCAAAAGTGTCCACATTATTCCTCCCCGTGCTATTTCCAGCTGTCAGGGACGGGCCTTTGGCTTTCAAAAAAGAGGGGGGTGGGGAGACATCGAAAGGTAAGAAAGTGGCTGTCCCAGCCCTGCCTTGATTCTAAACGAGGTACTCCCAAAGCCACGCGCCGCTCATGTCTCCTCTGCCCAGGCCGTGCCAGGAGCAGGCAGCTAGAGAACTTGGTTTTAGCTTTCAACAGTCTCCAACGACCTTGGGCACAATCCTTCTAAGAGACTGGCTCTCAGAAAACAGTCCAGAAGAGACGCAGCCTGGGTTTCTAGCTTAGAGAAAAGGCTCACATGTTTGCCTTTTGGTTCTATTTACGGATGCTGCTTCCTTGAGGCTTTTCCAGGTTGTCAACTGAGACGTGAACAAGGTCAAATGGGCCAGCACACAGGTGTGAAAGCTCACACCCAAGGCGGAGGGGAGGCAGGCAGAGGGAACTCTGGCCTTCGCTGGCTTGCACTGAGCTATTTTTAGGTCCGTGGTGGCAGAGCCCGCAAGTCCTTGGTGGCAGAGCCCGCAAGTTGATGCAGGGGCTGGGCGGGCACTCAGCAATATCTCCCAGGCTCCCCAGCAGGTCCCCGATTCTGTTGTTGAAGGGACTCAAACCAGTCCAGTTATCTCGGCTCTAAAATCTGTTCCATGGAGAAGAGCGAGCTCAGGCCCCTACTGGTCTAAGAGCAGACTTCTGTACAGCATTTTGGAGGCATGGGTCCCTTTGATAGTCTGAAGAAAGCTACTGGTTCCCTCTTGCAGCTAAATGATCGGGGATGTAAAAAAATGCAATACTTTTTTGGGCAGTTGATCCATCCTGTGATCTATAGCCATGAACCACACCCCGCATCCCCCGAATTTGTGTAGCGTAACAGAATGTATTCCACTGCACAGAGAAAACCTTTCTCAAATACAAACATGACATGAAACTGCCGTTAAGGAAAAGAACCCAAACATAGGCTGTTTGTCCAAGGGGGATGTAGTCCTCCTCAGATGGCGGAAATGAGAGGTGGCAAACTGGTAGCTCCTGAGCCAAACTTAGCTGACAAATGTGTCAAGACAAAATGATAAAAAAAAAAACTAGAGCTTTGGAAAATGGTGAAATTTCTCATGAAGGTTCAGATGCTCAGTTTCTGAAATTAGAGCAAGTTTCTGGGAGTCGCTGCTCTGTGCAGATGAGGCGCCCACTCCCCAGTTCTCCACAGATCGTCACCCTCGGCTGCACCCGCCCAGTCTCCACCTTGCCCCGACAGCAGGGCGGTCAGGTCTGCAGCAGCCTCCGTGTGAAGACGGCCTGCTCCGTGACAGGGGTGCGCGCAGTGGGGCTTCCCCCCTGGGGTTCACATGAATCGGGAAACTACGCTCAGAAGAGTGTTACTAAGGGATGGATTCTTACAGTGTTTGCAGTGTATTTTTATGCTTATCGTTAAACTACAAATCAAGAAGTTTTCACTTGTCCAGGAATCCTGTTCAAAGGCCCAAATGACACACAAATAGCACTTATGTATTTGGGGCTCAAAGAGAAGAATTGAAGCGGCTGCTACTGAAATTCATGCGTCATTATTTTTCCCACACCTTTGGTGCTGAGTTTTCATTCACACATATACTGGAGGGAAACTTCTGTCTCATGAAGAAACTTCCTGGTATTTTCTGGACAAGTTCTAGTCTGACATTTATGTTCAGTTTTGAAGATGAGGAAGGGAAAACAAAGCAAAACAAAAAGAGCCTCACATTTTAAAGCAGAGCTCTGAGGCTGATACTGCTGAAATTCCTGCTTGTAAGCAAAGACAGAAAGTACCCTGCTGAATGAAACGACAAGATGAGAGAAGCTGGACAGGAGAAAGAGGAAGGTGGAAGAACTGGCCACAGGAGCAAACAGCAGCTGGAGGAGGAGTGGGGAAGACAAGACACAGCCAGAGAAACCACGGTCAGTAATGAATCCGATGCCCGACAAGCCCTTTTCTAGAAACAGGTGACATGCAGGTTTCTTTTCAATCTGTTAACTTCAACGAGATGTTAGTCTTCTGCTCTGCCATAGTTAAATTCTGTTTCCCTGCCTCCTCGGAAAACAGGGAGAACACAGAGGGAGGGAATTAACAAGAAAACCTGAAATTCTTTGAAGGGAAAAATATGAACAGCCTTTTTCAAATTTAAATCATCCCTTTCCACATCAACTTGATTTTCGCCCAGCTTTCTTCAGAAAAACGTACGAAGAGGACCGCACTCCAGGACAGGGAGGGCTCCACCATCACGCAGGACGGTGTCCGCCGCCCCAGCTGCGGAAATGCACTTGGTGTGGCCTCCTCAGCCAAGAGCAACTTCCGAGTCATCAGAGAGTCTGGCAGAGAGGCGCCCGTGTGACCTTCATCTGGCCTTCAACTCAGCCTTTTCTTAAAAGACACCGTGAAGCCGGACACTTGCTTTTAGGCAAACCCACCAAACCAACCGCACAGATCTCTGAGTTGATCAACCATCTCAAGGGAGAGGCCACGAGCCTCCCCACGGGGCCCCCAGGCCCTGTCCTACCTGATGGAGGAGGGAACTGTTCGTCAGCCCCGGTGCCCCCGGGCTGGGGCCCGTGTGTTTTGCGTGGACATTGTTCACGGCCGGCAGTTTGGCCACCTTGGTGGGCTTGCCGCTGCCACCGCTGCTGTTGACACCGCTCGAGCCGGGTGAGCACTTTCTTTTCTTTCCTAGGAGTTTGTCCAGAGGAGTGTGTGAGTGCTGGTAGGCGCCGTGGGAGTTGACAGGAAGCTCGCCGCCGGCCTGGTGCACGAAGGGGCCGAGGGAGAGTGTGGAATCGCCGCTGTTGACCATCACGCTCATCCTCTTGATGGACTCGCAGGGGCTCCCGCTGGGGGCGCCCCGGCACCCTGGCTGCTCGTGCCGGCCGCCCACTGAGTTCGCTCGGCTGGCCACACAGTTGAGGCTGATGCCCGGGGCAGAGGCTACTGCTGCGGGGTGGGGAGGTCCAGAGTGAGCCACACAGTTTTTCCTAAAAGACTCCATGGAATGAGAAGAAGAGGACGAGGACGACGAGGAGGCGGATGAGGGAACCAACAGTGGGGAGCTGTTTTTGCGTTTCTTTCCTGAGCCACCGCCGGCACTGCTACTGGCGTTGTGACAGTTCGTGCTGTTACCAGAAGACTCCTTGGGCCGCAAAGACTTGCTGGATTTCAGCTTCTGAGGTTTCCGGGCCATTGGGGAGGAGGGGACGGAGGACAGGCCGGAGGGCGTGGAGGGGGAGGAGGAGGAGGAAGACACTTGTCTGGACTGCATGCTGCTCACAGGGTCCACGGCCCCGGAGGCGGCGGGCTGGGCGTTCAGCGTGGTTCCGTGAGCTGGGGCCGACTTACTGATGGGGGAGATGCAGGTGGATGAGAGCGGGGCGGGGGCAGGTGACACGGTGGCCGCTGCCAGGTAGCTAATCCCACAGTGTGACGTCGGCACAGAGTTTGTCCGGTGAGGAACACGTGTGGACACGGGCGATGTGGTACTGGGAACGGGCGGGATCTTCCTGCAAAACAGAAGAGGGCGTGAGCAGCGTCTACCACGGCCCTTCGTGGGAACTTTCAGAAGGAGACCTCCTTCACCTCTGGCCCTGAACAGACCCCTTGGTCAGAGGAATCGCGCCAAGATGCCGAGCCACAAGGAGTGTCACTTCCCCCCTTCAAATTCTTCATGCTTTCCTGTGCTCTGAGAACACTGGCCTGTAAGGCCATGTTGCTGGGGTTACAAGTTCACACCACACCCTTCCATCCAGCACCCCGAGCGCCCCAATTCTGGCTATTGATCTTCCTTCAGTTTCTAAACCAGGTCATGACACTAGACCTCATGTATCTTCTGCCTAAGACACTGTCACCCCAGCTTCTGCTCATCCTTCTGTTTTGGCCCATCATCACCTTCTGAGGAAATCAGGCCTTCCTAACTTGCGTAGTTCCCACTCTGCCCCATTCCTAGACTTGGGAAGGCGCTGGTAGTTTTAAAAGGTGTGACTGAGAATCACTGTCCAGTGTCTCTGCAGATGGAGCAATTCACAGCTGACTTACTACTGTCCATCCAGCACAGGGCCTAGAACACAAAGGCACTCAAACCATTAAGAGAACTCATGAACACTCAGGGAAAAAGCTAGTAACTGACAGGTCCCAGATACTGCCTGAATAGCTGGGAAGCCCCCAAATCTCAGGGGATTTCTGGTCAGTGTTCCAACAATGGATTCTGATAATACTATCTGGGAATCTATTCAAACAGTCAAACGAGGGACCCTCCCCACTTTTATTTTAGCTATGACTTTTAAAATCTGACAGAACCAAAATATCAAAAAACCCTATAGCATAATTATCACTCAGATAGCAAAACAGTAAATGGCCTGACGGGAAGTCAACTGCCAAGACTGCCCTGAGGCAAACTTCACGGGGCAGCTCTGGCTGATCCAACTACCAGCAGTGCTCCTCAACCTTCAAGTGAGAGAGCTGGCTTAGATAGCTGCCAAATCTCTCTTGATGCTTTTTGAGAAGAACTATAGCTATTCATGAAAGGAATTAAACAACTGCAAGTGTTCACACCAGCCTTTAAAGCCCTCCCCCAGCAAGAGTGTGGCTCCTACTCTAAGTCTGTGCTTCCCAACGTGGCTGCACGTCACAATCATCCGTGGCGTTCAGGCCACACCAGGATCACAGGGGTGGGGTCCAGGCACTAGTAACTTCTAGATCTCTCCAGATGCTGAAGTTGATTGAGAAGCTGGGCTTCTATCCCTATGTTACTCACGAAGGATAAGCACTGACATTACATAAGAGGCTTACTGGAAATGCTGGGTCCCTGGACCCTACCCTAGACCTCCTTCATCAGACTGTGTATCTCAGCAAGACCCCCAGAGCACTGGCACCTGTGAGAAGCCCTGACTGAAACTCAGTGCAGGGGTCCCTGCTCCCTGGGTGCAGTGGCGTCTCATGGCCACCAGGTGGCTTAGGAGGACGGAGCCTCAAGGCCAGGCTGCTGGAACCAAACCTGGGGAAAAGGAAAGGCTTCCACAGGGACAGGGATGTGGACTCTCTGGATGACATTACTATTTTCTCATTAAAAAGCTCTTTCAAGTCATTTCCTACCTTTTGCATAAAGAAGAGACCCCCCAAAAAAAAAAAAAAAAGAATAGGCAGTCACATTAACCTATGTTGCATGAAACCCAAAGACATACAAGCAACTAATAAAACTGTCTGTGAGGAGTGGGTGGAAAACAGGAGCATGGGGATCAGGGCAAGTAAAACTTTTTACTATCTGCCTCTTTGTATCCATTTTTCCTTTTTTAGCCGATGTTAAAAATTAAAAAAAAGGAAAACTCACATTAAAACCTGGTAGCCATCCAGCCTGTCCTCAGCGCTCCCTGATAACAGCACGCAGACAGCAGACAGAACACACAGGTCTGAGTCAGAGCAGGAGCTAGAGCACGAGCCAGTCTACCCTCACCTGCTGTCCAGAGACTCCACACTGCGGATGACTGAGCTACTGGCAGGCTCACACCCGCTCCACGTACCCCCCAGGTTAACCACAGGAACCGGAGCAAGAGGGGCTCAGGTCAGGGCTGGCAGGGCTCCTCGCAGGAGGGAGGATTTTCAACCGTGCCAGGGGATGGGACCCAGACCGCATCAAGAGGTTCCTTGAGTGCCTCAAAGATGCCACCTCAAGAGGAGTTCTCCTCTGCAGAGAAGTGCTGAGCCGCTCCTGGCAAATCCCAGGGGCTGCCTGCGCCAACCCCCCTCACTCCCATGTCGAGAGCACTTACTCCCTCAAGCATCTGGCCTGGCAACTCCCTCCAAGCTCCTATCCACCCCAGGCCCGTATGCCAGCTCATCACAGCAGCCCGTCTGTCTCTGCTGAACTGATTTTTTAAAACCTCAAAGGTCATGGTAATGGAAAGAAAGTTTCCTCCTCACTGGGAGCAAGTGACTGATAAGGCAGGCAGACTGCGACACAGCAAAGGCAAAACAGTGGTCAGCCGGTGGACCCTGCTACGTCAGACATCACAGTGCAAAGATGTCTCTCCACAGGAGCCTCCAAGAACCAACTGAAAGTCTCTCACCCAAACCCTGGCTGTAAACCACACATCAGTGTGATGGGGATAGAAATCCCCAGGACACTTCCAAACCCTGACGAGTATGTCAAACCCACAGATCTGTAACCCTGATGAGTACGTTAAACCAAGAGATCATAATCTCAGTGAGCTCTTCAGGTCCCACCAGGTAAGAAACTGAGATTTTACTCATCTTAAAGTTGTCTGATCTGAGGCTACCACCCACCCCCACACCAAAAAAAAAATCCCAACAAACCACTGCCCAAGTCTGTCTCTGGGTCAGAACACTGTTACTTCATTAGAGCTCTTACCCAGTAAGAACTAGGAACAAATATGAAATAAAGCAAAGTAACACTGCCACGGGGCTGGTCTTCACTGTGAACAAATGCAAGCCCTACTAGTGACCACAGAGACCACGTGATCCTCTGGATCACGGACTATCCAAGGTCTGATAACTTCCTCTGACTGTAACAGGAAACACAAGCAGAGAGGCAAATAGATGTACTTGCAGAGCCTACTCAGGGAGGCACTAGGGGTAAATGATGCCCAAAGGGAGGATTTGGGATGACTATGTACTGCTGGATAGCCCCCTTTAACAAAGCTCAATGCTTTCCAAAGTAGGTTCTACCCAACACTAGTCTCCCAGATGCTCCCCCAAAAGAGGTTCTCAGGTCACAAGAGACTGAGGGGCAGTCCACATTATACATGCTATCATCTTATGCTTTCAGAGTTACATGGACAGCACTCACTAAAGGCTCTGAGAAGTTCTGCATTAACAAAAACTTTCCTTTCAGAAAGACTGGGTTAATAAACTTTTTGGGCCATGGAACTCCTCTTCAACTTAAAATCACATTGGGGAAACAGGAGCATGGGTAAGGCCACACAACACGATCACCTTACTTTCAGTTGAAAGCCAGAGCGCACAGCTCCTTCACCTGAGACCCTTCTCCCCAGGGCTCTCAGTCAGCGTCATCCTAACCTCGGGTCTGCTCTTGTTCCAAGAGATTCCTTGCTCGTTCTCAAAGAAGCCATGTTCTTTTCTGACTTAAGACCTTCATATGCACTGTTCTCCTTGCATGGAACCCACTCCTCCTTGCCCGTCCCACGACTGCTCTTTCTCAACCACTCATCTCAGCTCAAGGGCCCCTTCACACAGGTTCTCCATGAAGCCCTCTGGCCTGGAGCTGTAAAAACTATTTATTACAGTGTCTGGCCTATAGTAATCTCAATAAGAGATACAGATTATGGGCTTTTCTGTTATTCTCCCTTATGACAAGCTATGATGTCTGTTTTCTGCTGACTGGCTTTCACGTTTCTCCCCGACCTAGAACCTGAGCTCCGTCCATCTGGGAGCCCCTCGGCCTAAAACCCCAGTGCCGAGAACGAGACACATCTGCTTCAGGAGTGAATGGATGAATGATGAAGGTCCTTCTTCTAGGGCTGTTCAAGCCCTTGTGTTCATCAGAGATGATGACCTTCCTTAAATCAGCCCCGTAAGAAATGAAGAGGATGCAGCCCCAAGGCCCCACCCGCCCCAGAGGTGGTGGACGGGCACTCACTTCCAGAGCTGCGCGTTCAGATGCTTCTCCACCATGAGGTTGAGGGCGCAGCGTAGCCGGTTCCACCTGGAGTCAAACACGTAATAGCCTCTTCCAATTTGCCGGCTCCCGAATGTGCAAAACTGTAAAGAGAGAAAGCACACGCTTGGGCTCGCAGACTCTGAGGGCGCACGGCCCGGGAAGGAGCGGCCGGGACAGACAGCGCTGACTGAGGACCGCGGGCTGTGAAGCATGAACGTGACAATGCCTAGCCCTGCGCGTCATGAGAGACTGGGAGCAGCAGCAGATGCGCCCGCCAGAGAGCATGCCGCCTCGGGGCGACCCGCACGGACGAGGGCATGCTGCGGTCCCCGGCGCGCCCCCCTGCACTGCCCTGTCCCTGCTGCGTGGGGAGGGTCGGCACCGGGGCGGGTGTGGAACTTACAGATGCTGGCTGAGGATGATGACCTGAATAATGACAGTCCAGTTTTTCAACAGACTCTTCTTTGTCATCGCCTTCTCCCTCCTCACTGGATAACCGAGAAGCTGGCTCAGTGGCAGGCAGGGGAGGGTGTGGAGACTCATGGACTGGAGGAGGGTCAATGGGGGCACTCCCACCTTGCTGAGCAGGGCAGCCTGGAGGCCTTGGTGAGCAGAAAGTGCAGCACTGATCAGATCACACCACATGTCTGGGAATCAGCCGCCTCGACTCAGATACAACCATGTATCCAAAACCACCAGGGGAGCTCTGGGCGCCACCACTAGCCCTTGGGGACACAGACGCAGATCCGGGGTGCCTGGAGCGAAGGGGTCTCTCTCCTGCACCACACGATGTCAAATGGAGTTTTCTGCCAGGTCTAATCAAAGTCACTTACAATCATTCTCCTTCCCACCTGATCCTATTCTCTCCCAAAAAGGCGAGATGTACGTGGAACTTAAGAGAATTCTTTCTTTGATTCCCCTTCAAATTCTACTTGGAATTGGGTTACTAAGGCGGATCAATGAAATTACAGGTAATGTGCTCTAAAATAACTTAACAGGTACAGGAGGTGATAAAAGAAGGTGCGTTGATGTGGGTAATCTGGAATGCATGACTCATGGACAGTAGTGTGCTTTTCCAACAGAAAGGCCTGGTGTTCCTAGAGTTAAGCCCACTTTGTTTCAGGTGGTAACACTTTAATGAAAAGGTGGCCAAAGAAAGGACTTGCTAAGGATCAGTGGCCTGGCCCTGGGCACCTTCTGGGGCACCTGCTCGGAACACTCCTCCACTGTGCCGTTCAGAACCAAGGGGCTCACACGGGGACAGGCTCGGGCACACACTCAGGTTTCCCCAGGGAGGCACTTCCACCCTTTATGCGGCCATTTCAAGAATCAGACATGTGAGGGGAAAAGGTTAATTAAGCAACAGCAGCCAAGGGTCTGCACATTCCTAAGCAGAAGGCCTCACTATTGATGGTCAAGACACAAGACCCTCCTTATCTGTGCCTTTCTCCCTTCTCTCTGGATACAAAGTCCTTTACTTGAACCTGGTTAAATATACAAGCACACACATGCACATCTCAGCCCACCATCACCGTGTCTGAGGGATGTGGCTAAGTTCTGACGTGCTGCTCACGGCACCGCTCCAAAGCCTAATGCGCACTCCGGCCAGAGTCCCAGGTGAATGAATGAAGATACATGTAAACGGATGCTATAAAAACTCAGGCTGAATGCCTATCCCTAGCAAGAATCCCTTCTGCTGTATTTTGCAAGAAGCAAGACAAATGAATGGGAAATTGGTGCCAAAGCCATGTGAGATGTCCCCCTTGCTATTGCAGGCAGGACCCGGGCTTCAGCCCTGCTCTGCGGGATCAGGAGACAGGCAGGTCGAGCAGGCAGCTCTAGCTTTACTCTGATGCTTGTGTTTGGCTATGAAGAGCCCTGGTTGAAACTCACTGATGAACAGTTTTTTTTTCCTCTAAAAATAAAACCCGATTAGAAAACACGCCCTCTTCTTGCAACGAGCCTGATGCCTGTCCTCGGCAGCGCGACACGCCAGGACTCTACAGGCTGCGTGTCTGTTCTGAGGAGGGAGAGAGCTGCAGGACGCGGCTTACCTTGGAAGACTGGGGGTGTGAGGTTTAGGTTTACTAGCTATGAAAGGCTTTGATTCGGAGGGAATCACTCCGTGAGAGTTTTGGTGTGGCTCCTGTGACGTTCTAGGAGGGGTGGGATGTGGGTCCCTGAGAGGCTGCGCTGGTTGCTGAGAGTCCGGATGGCGAATCGATTCCTTTTCCCTGGTTTTGTTTTTGTGCTCGGCTAACAACACGTCGAATCGTTTTCTTCTACCCTGGACAGCCCTCCGCTGGGTTAAGGAATGTGTCTACACACCAGAAACAACAACAAAACAAACAGAAATGGAGGAACGTCAGTAATAAATTTTTATGTCATATATCAAAGAACACCAATGCCAATAAAAAAGCAATCTAGACCGTTAGCATAATCAAAGGCTGCTTAGCATTTGATAATGGAAAAACCTTAAGAGCATGAATTTTATTTTTTTTTTAAGTTAGAAGCAGATAATCCAGGCTCCATATGTGTAAGAATCTGGTGATGTCACTTCCACCAGAAGAAAGGAAAAAACGTCAACCATGCTGCCTGGTATGTAACCAAGGGGCAAACAGTGAGACTGTCAAACCTGATAACAGGTGACAGGTCCTTAAGTTCTGTGTCACTGGAGCAATTCATTGGTCAGGACTGTCACCAACTCCACTAGAAAGTCTCTCTTTGGGCCACTTAAGAGTTTTCAGTATTAAAAGGGAAGAAATACTTCCCTTTTATGGGATGATACATCCCACAAAACATGTATCAGAAAGTCTTCTTTCAGTAACTGCCAGAAAGCAAAAATTAAATACAATTGCTTCTTTATTCCAGTGACAATGCCATAAAGAGAGAGGAAGCGGCTCAAGACACCCTAGAAAGAGGGGCTGATGCAGCAGAGGGAGATCTGGGAATTAAAGAGTGTGAAGTCAAGCGAAGACAGACTGTGAATAGGAAAAGATGCACAGCAGCGTGAAACCCCATGAACAGGCACTCTCTATGGAAATCAAGAAAATGGGACAGACAGCATTTTTGGAATTGGAGACAAGGTGTAATCTCAGAATCAAAAATGGTCACATCTTTAGAAATTTGGAATTACTCTTGAGAAGAAGAAAGGTCAAGTAAACCTGACCACTCCTTACTGTCAGGACCCCTGTTGGTATTAAAAAAAAAAAAAAAAAGGCGCCACTAACCACAGCAGCCCAAATAACACCTCCCAAGTATGAGTGAGTTCAAGTCCTTGCCTCATCCATGTCACAGCAGTACTACAAAGGATCGTTCCTGTGTGCTCATTATCCACACGTTACACAATTGCACAAATGCACACATTACACAAATGCACTGCAGGCTCACATGTCTGCTACAGTGTGAAGGATTTTAGGAGAGTTAGACTTCTTCTTCCCTTTTGCAATTCAGTAACATAACCTAGTCCTTATCAGTCACACTGCAACTATGTCTGCTCAAATGTAACCTGGCACAGATAGTTAGAAACATGAGTAGGGCTTTAAAAAAAATTTTTTTTTACTTGTTTTTCTTTAATATGTAATATATCTGTAAGTAACCCAAATGAAGCCAAGAACCTCTGTCTTGCTCAGTGCTATACAAACACCTAGGACAGCATCTGGCACACCATCAATGCCTCAAACAAAAGGCAGATACAAATGATGGTCCTCCAATACACGCTGAATGAACAAACGAATGTATGGTATCACTGGTCACCTGCCCATGTCTCCAGACAGATGATGGAGAAGCCGCTCCTCCTCCCTGAGTGTCCCTGGTGCCCAGCATGGCAAGACTGAGTGAAGAAAGTAGGCAGAGATGATGGATGTTTCCCAAGCTTGGTTTGAAGAGCAAACAGCATTTCCACTGGGCTCTGAAGAACCGTCTGATTACAACAGTTCTGACGCTGCCCATCAGAACTCTGTGGGAGCTGTGTGAAGCCCACAGATAAGGACCCACTGTAAGGCGGCCCGGGGCCCGGTCTGCCCTAACACCTGTGCTCCCTGCCCCCCACGCCTCCGTCCCCTGCCCACCTCCAGGCTGTCCTGTGGACCCTAAGCTGTTTGCTCTGCCCTCCTCCCACAGCCTTCACACCGACTGCCTCTGCTGTCTCTTCCACCCCTTTCTGCCCAGACAAACCCCAAGAAGTTCAGCCTCGTAGTCCTAAGGTGAAGGAGCCTCCCCGACTCAGTTCCCCTAGTGAAGACTGTGACTAGCCTGGCCTCTTTTTTATTACCCATCAGAGGTAACTTTTACCACTAAGGGTAGGAGCCAGGCCTTGATTTTGTTCAAGTCTGTATCCTCTGAGGCCCAGAGGGAGGCCTGTGCCCACACGTGTGTGCAGTAAATGTTTCTACACGGAAAGGAGTCCAAGTCTACCTGGATGGAAGTGCAAGGACACAGAACAGAACACTGACAGATGAGGAAGTGAGGAGGGGATAGTGAGGGTGGCAGGCAGACCCCAGAATGACAGGAGTGGACAGCGGCAGATGGCCGTCAGGTGTCCTCAGCCTAACAGAGACCTGGCCAGCAGCATGGGGGACACTGAGCTGGGGCGGTCAAGTGTGTTTAGCCCCACAGCTTGAGAGGAAGGGAAAGGGAGGAGCACTGGCAAACAGGCCACGAGAGCAAAGTATGGGCGTCTGTGCAAGGACAGGCCAGTTGCCATGCTGTATCTTCTGCCAGTTCTATGCTGAACTCATGCCCCGCCTGGGTGAAAATATATACTAATGCAAAGATAGGCCTGGCACCCTGCTAGATGGTCAAGACCCCTTAACACTACACATGAAGGGCAAGCACAACTCAAAAAGATGGGAGAAAAAGGCAGGATCCACATAAAGCCACTGAAGGTTTAGGAAGAAGACTGGTCAAATCCCTTGCAGAATTGGAGTTGATAAAGCTTTTGGTTCATCAGCATGTCTTATAGATAATTAAAGAAGAGCATCCCGGGTAAAGTAAGCCTTCTTCACTAACCATAGTTACCACAACACTGAGAAATCTGTGTGGCTGACAGTCAGGTAGGCAGGGAAAGAGCGGAGAGAGGTTGGCAAGTGTGATACAGCATGGAGCAGGGCTGAGGCACTCGCTCACACTGAATGGGACACGAGTGTAACAGAGCTCAAATGGCTACCATCAACAACATACCACTCGAAGTGTTCAATTATTATTACAGAAAGCAAAGCAATTTGTCCTGAGGAATTTTTAACTAGGAGATTCAAAGGTGAATTTGAAGTGGAATGACCTCTGTGATAAAATGCAAAATTCAGAACATGCATGTGTATGTATGTTTTCCTCAGAGAAAAGGATCCATAATTCTTTAAAAATTAGATATTTAAAGGTCATCTTGACCAACCAATTTCTTCAAAATATTCAGTACCTTGTTGCAAGATAAAACCAACACACTAAAATTAAATATTAATAAGAACTATCAAGAAATAGCATTTCTCATTTCTGAAGATCTTAATATTCTTCTACTGTTTAGTGGATGAAGTGGAACCTGAATGTTTTTATTCAAACATAATCTTTCATAAAATTTATACATCAAAATATAATGTATAATACATCAAAAACTTTGTTAATTTGTAGTGAACACCACTAACTTTTATAATTTCTAACCTTCTCCAAACAATGGCTTTAAAATTACTTCAAGGCAATGATTCTGAATACTTTTTGAACCCATCTGCAGGGTAGCTGGGGACATAAGCATATATGCTCATTCACATAAAGGGTCTACTGAAGCCACTCCCACATCCATACTAATTTTATAGTAAATACACCACCTTCTCATTAGCACACTGGCTAAGTTTTCTAAGGACAACTCAGGGCAGAAAGAGGGAATCTTTACATTTTTGTAGTGTGTGTGATTGATGCTTCTGAACTGTGGTGTTGGAGAAGACTCTTGAGAGTCCCTTGGACTGCAAGGAGATCCAACCAGTCCATCAAAAACGAAATCAGTCCTGAATATTCATTGGAAGGACTGATGTTGAAGCTGAAACCCCAATACTTTGGCCACCTGATGCAAAGAACTGATTCACTGGAAAAGAACCTGATGCTGGGAAAGACTGAAGGCGGGAGGAGAAGGGGACGACAGAGGATGAGATGACTGGATGGCATCACTGACTCAATGGACG
Source organism: Muntiacus reevesi (assembly GCF_963930625.1). Lineage (NCBI taxonomy): Eukaryota > Metazoa > Chordata > Mammalia > Artiodactyla > Cervidae > Muntiacus > Muntiacus reevesi. Next base: position 95,924,414 of record NC_089252.1, read on the forward strand.
TGAGTTTGAGCAAGCTCCAGGAGGGATGTGGTGATGGACAGGGAAGCCTGGTGAGCTGCAGTCCACGGGGTCACAAAGAGTTGGATATGACTGAGCAACTGAACAAACTGATATATATGTATACCCACACAGATATACATACGTGTGTGTGTGTGTGTGTGTACACAGATATATGATTACATGTGACCTAGGTTTTTTAACACTAAAAAAATAACACTATCTCAAAGTCACAGATTTTTTAATAGCTGTAAAATTAAGAACCAGATATTACACAAACATTTTAAGCATTACACAAACATTTTAAGAATCTATCCATACAAGAAAAGGAAATTTCTGGATGTATCCTATGTCAGTACACTCCAAAACACAGTAAAGGGAAGCCTCTGAAATCAAAGGCATTGAAGATAACAGATTAATTAGGAAAAAAGACTGTCCTCCTGGAAACAACAGTGCTCACTAGGGGCAGTTTACAACAGCTGTTTATAACAACAGGTCCCATGTTTTCTGAATTTGAAGTGTTCTCCATCAAAACAGAGTCAATACCTCCCTTAAAAATCCAGGAAAATCATCAGAACAGAGGCCCTGTGAGCGAGAGAGACCTGGGGAGCAGCGCTGTGCAGCCCTGGTCCTCCCACTTCCTGGAGCACTGGGCTCTCCCCAGAGCCCACTCCCTACCTTGCACGTCAAAGACCGGGTGCAGGGCTTCTTGGTGTCGAGATCGATGACCCCACAGTGGATGTCAGGATCAAACTCTCTTTCTGTCAAAAGCACACAGACATTACAATGGGTTCAAACACTCCTTCACTTATTCTGAAAATAGAAATCAGAGATTCTCTTATTTCAGGCAAGTTATAACTTGAAGCAAATCTGCCACATTATCAATAAATGTAAGAAGTAAAATGTTCGAGCACTGAGAAAAAAGTCGCGACATCACTGAGAGGGTGGGCACTCCAGTCACCAGACGAAGGAGCGGGACCATGTGAGCCAGCAGTCCTCACTACTCCATTTGGGAACACGCCACTAGAAATCTGCTTCTATGTCACCTACACACACATGCACTCTAAAACCGAGGAGGAGGAGGTCAAGGACACAACTTAGGGAACCTCATCTGAAAGCTGAAGCTGGCTAGTTTTAAAAGGAGGACTTCTAATAACAGTTGATTTCCTCCGCCAGGAGTGCCCAGTTAATACAAAAAGAAATGCTGAGAGAAAAAATATGAAGTTACCTGATAATCTCTTATTTAAAAACTTCCTGTTATTGGAGTAATCGTCTGCCTTCTTTTCCAGAACAGGCGGCGCAGGAAGCCCTTTGCCATTCAGAACGTGTCCGGGCGAAGGCAAGGGTGGCTTTGGTACTGAGGGGCAGTTAAGGCCAGGCTTGGCTGAGGAGCTCACGGGGGCGGGACAGGCAGGCCCTGCCGCGGGTTTCAGTAGCGTGCTATCCATCTTCGGATGAATCTTCTCCACTTTGACAGAGGGCGTCATGCTGTCGTGGGGGAGTGAGAACACCAGCACCTGAGTGCCTTGCAGCCCCGGGAGACTGGTAAGCTAGAGGGATGAGGCAGAACCTGGGTCTGCCCATGTGCCCGCAGAGCTAGGATCCCAAAGGTACCTTGGGAAAATCTGTTAGGACTATGCAGAAAACTCAGCGAACCTTTATCCATAAGCCTTTCTGGAGAGGCAGAGAGCTCCAGAGGAACCATCACATTTACCTGGCCTTTCATCATTCCAGAACAATCTTACACATGAGCCTGTTATCCAATGCAACTCCAGCAAGCAGCAAAATATGAAAAGGTCTCAAAGGACCAGAAACTACTGCAGGACCCCGTGAGGATTATCTTTTGAGAACTGTCATTTTTAAGAACTGATCCATTAAAGTGAAGTAAAATGAGTGAGCAGAGAAGAGAGTAACTGAAATTAGAGAACATTTCCAAGAAAGGTCACTATGGACTTAGTGTCTAACAGTTGATCTCCAAGAAGAGCCTCTCTGCCCCTGTCAATGAGGAAGACCCAGGTTTAATTAGGACACGACGCGTCACTGAACGGTAATTCTCCAGACCCTGAAGAAGGCTTTCCTGACAGGAGCCTGGACTCTAAGTGCCTGGCACCCAGCTCATGAGCATTGGACACCTGGATCACTAACCAAGAACTGACTTTTCTCGGCGGCTTACCAATGCCGTCACTTGGGTGGCAAACACCGCTCCGAAGCTAACAGCTGGCCGGGTCCCCATCTAAAGCCCAGCTACAGATACAGAAAACTTGGACCGGGGAGGTTCTGTGCATTTTGTCCAGTGCAGCCAGTGCTCTCACAGCTGTTAGGCTGCTGAGTGACTTGCACGCTGCACTGGCATTTTCTTTGGCGCTCTGACAGCTCCAGGAACGAAAGCCAAGCCCGCTGTACTTGCACTTCTGACAGATGAGTGGAGGCTGGGGGCTTAGCAACCGGGACAAACAGCACCAAACAGCTGTACCTGGAGCAGCCCGACAGCGGCGGAGACACCACAAGATGCCACGGCCTCTGCAAGCTGGCAAGGTCTGTGCACAAGAGCAGGTGCTGGCCGCTGCCTGAAGATTAACCAGGTTATCAGACCTTGGGACTGAGACGTATGGCATACCCTCCACAAGGGAGGCGGGCCAGGGAAAAGCCACCCGCCACCAAGGCCGAGGGATGCCGTGAGCCGGCAGGATGTGTTTCCATGAGAGGGCACGGCTGCTCTTCACGTGACCACACAGAGCCTGCCAGCCTATGGATCCACCGCGGAAACTCGTCAAGGCCTGTCCTTGTGGTGGGAACCTCTTTCAGCCTCCCTCATCAGTGTTCTGGTATGAACCCAAGTCAGGGGGTGGGAGGAAGCACTGCTTCCCTATTTGCTTTGCAAGCCCAGAAAACCCTAAGACAGCTTCTGGGGATCTCTCTGGTTTTTTATTCTCACTGTTATCATCAGTGGCAGCAGCACCAGTACCCCTTTCTGCACGGTCTCCTGCGGGGCTGACACTAGCCAGCCTTGACTGGCTAACTGACTCTAACACGTGAATCCTTGACTCTACCACATGAATCCTACCATCCCAACGACCCTGGACAGGGGCCATGGTCTTTAAACTCTGAGAAAAACGGGGCCTTGGCTAAAGCCCCTCAGCTAGGAAGTGATAGGGGTGGGATTTGAGGCCTGTTTGACTTGAGAGTCCCACAGCTAAATCTTGTCATGCTTCCCTCTCATTGTGCACATAAAGGAGATAACCACAGTATCGATTTCATAGGATTGTTGTAATAAGTATTATTAACCTGATTATTATTGCTATCATGACTCTGCAAAGTTTCCCATGCTGTAATAGGGAAACAAAAAGAAACAACAACATATATCTGGATTTCCCCCAAAGTGGGCTTTCTTTTACATTATCCACAGACACTCTCACAGGCTACTTGTGTACACAGTTCCACTTCTGGCCAGTGAGCTTTAAGAACCCTCTGAGCCATACTCACATTCTACCATGGGGGACTCGATTTTGCTGGATGGGATGCATTGGCCTGTTCCCCCTGAGCTGCAGTTTCTCTTTGGGTGATTTCAACAACTTGGAACTTAACGAGGACGTGCTCAGGACACCTCCGCTGGAAGAACGGCTGCTTCCACTTCCACCACCTCCTCTGCTTTTGGACAGAGAAGGGAAGAAGGAAAATACTGAAGTGGGAGGAACGGCCAAAGAAGGCTTGCTGGATGAGCTATGTCTTCTTTCTGAAAAAGAAAGCAAAGGGGGGGGGGGGGGGGGCGGACACACTGTTTCAGGCAAGTCTTCAATGGAACCCTGGAGGAGTCCCCTGAAATCAACACATTTAGGTTCAAAAAATGTGTCACTAAGTGAAAATTTATTAAACTCACCAGCTTTCAGAAATGGCTTATCTAGGCCCTACAGACTTATTCTGGATTCTAGGAACTGGTCCTTCTGCTTAAGAAAACATTTCACCGTAAAGAGGTTTATCATACATAGATAACCACTAGGAAATTAAATAGCCACTTTAAACCTGAGACTACTGGGTTTTGCATTTTAGAAATAAACCTCACTGACTCCAATTTGTAGTCAGAGAGGGGAAAATTATTCATTCATCTCCAGAGCTCTGTTCATTGACACCACACAGAATTATTTCTTACTTTCTAGTGAGGGACATCTCCAATTTTCAAAACAGCAAAGTGTGAAAAAAAAAGTTGTACTTTCATTTTATTTTTTTGTCACTACCCACCAGCATATGACACCAAATAAGAATGTTTCTAGGGTTATCTTATCGTTCCTTACGAATCTGTGCTGAAATTTTCCAGTGAATCACTTCATTCCCCACCCCCAACCCCTCCCCCACTTTTAAAATAATCTTACTTGACTACAGATGGCACGGCTCTGGTTCACACCACTAAGATGCCAAAGGCGCAAGACAAAAATACCACAAATAGCTTAGCCTGTTTTATAAACCAGGAAGTAATTCATGGTTAAGCAAGAACTACACGGGTTTAACGGAAAGTAAGTCTATCCGCTAGAGAATCAGGTTTTCTCAGAGTAAGGCAAAGCAAACTAAATAAATCGAGAGCTGAAGAATGTTACCATCAGAAACAAGTAAATCATTTAGTAACTTTATCTACTTAAGTACCTTATGCTGGTAGCTTAGTAATTACCTTCAGTTAAACTTGCACTTTAAAATGGCATGTTTGCTTAACTCTTAGGTTTGAAAATGTACGTGACTCAACATCTATTTATCACAACATGGAAGTTACATGAATATTTTAAAAATTCAGCATATTAGAATCAATTTCACTGATTCAGTCGCTCAGTAGTGTCCAACTCTTTGCACCCCACGGACTGCAGCACACCAGGTTTCCCTGTCCATCACCAATTCCCAGAGCTAGCTCAAACTTATGTCCATTGAGTCAGTGATGCCACCAACCATCTCATCTTCTGTGGTCCCCTTCTCCTCCTGCCTACAATATTTCCCAGCATCAGGTTCTTTTCTAATGAGTTTGTTCTTCGCATCAGGTGGCCCAAGTATTGGAGCTTCAGCATCAGTGCCTCTAATGAATATTCAGGACTGATTTCCTTTAGGATTGACTGGTTTGATCTCCTTGCAGTTCAAGAGACTCTCAAGAGTCTTCTCCAGCACCACAGTTCAAAAGCATCAATACTTTGGTGCTCAGCCTCCTTTACGGTCCAACTCTCACATCCATTCATGACTGCTGGAAAAAACACAGCTTTGACTAAGTGGACCTTTATCGGCAAAGTTATGTCTCTGCTTTTTAATATGCTGTCTAGGTTAGTCATAGCTTTTCTTCCAAGGTACTAGCATCTTTTAATTTCATGGCTGCAGTTGCCATCTGCAGTGATTCTGGAGCCCAAGAAAATAAAGTCTGTCACTGTTTCCATTGTTTCCCCATCACATAAAAGGCTTATTTCCAAATGTCTTTTTTAACCAGTGAAGCTGTGCTGAGTTATTCCCAGGATGACATCAGGTCACTGATGCTTTATGAGGTACTAAGAGCCTGCTCTACACCAAGACAAAATTATTATGTTCTCTATAAACAGAATTCAAATTCTCCAACTAGAACACACAGAGGCTACAACCAAGTCAGGAAGGCCCAACTGGTAGTCATTTATAAGTGCCTGCTGCTTCCTTCCCCAGATATGACAGTTGTGTGTAAGGAAGGGAAAGCCAAAATAAGCTAAGTTGGCATCTGAGGCTTTCTTAAAAAAAAAAAAAAAAAAAATTAACTTTCCTTCTCTTCTGTGATCCCCAAATACTCTGAATATACTTTCAAGCATCAGCACTTGTCAGCAAGGACTGTGAAAATCTGTTTCCATTTCCTGACTCCCTTGGATGACGGAGCTTATTGTCTCAGTCAGCTGCCCACGACAACCTGGCACAGAGTAGGCCTTCAATTAACACTGAAGCCTAAGACCAGGCTAATGTCTCCAGGACCATTAACCACAACTGAGTGAGTCCACACCTGCCACATAAAATACTATTTTTCACTCAACATTTCTATTTAAATGATCAACTCCACTGTTTCTCCCTAATCCAATATTCACCAGTCTCTCGTGGGGATATCACTGTATTTTGGGCAGAACAATTCTCGTACAGGACCTCAGAGTGGTTAGAACTCCTGTTCCCCAAGCCCCTCATCACCAGTAAGTGGTACCACTCCACCAAGGGCAACGTGAAACTACCCCCCCAATCAAAACTGTCCCTCCCAATCTATTTTCAGATGGCCCAGCATGAAATAGGGTATCACTCAGTTGAGAGATATCTTCCCAAAACAATAGCATGTATAAAATAATAGGTTTTAAAAGTCTATAATATATACTTCTGATATACATTAAATATTAAAATATTCATCCATAATCTGCCACAAAAATTATCTTGTGTACCCCCAGTGGAAGAATACTAAAGGAATACCACCACATCTGTAATACAAAGAGGGGGGAAAACTTCCAACCAGAACTTTGACTTCTAGGAAATACATTCCTTTTACAATTTGACGTGTATCAGAATTCTCAAGTGTCTCTGAGTGAAAGTGATGTATTTTCTCTTATATCAAATGATGCAAATAAATTATCAATCTAATTAATCTTCCATAATGATCATCTTGAAGACAGAAAGTAATTCTGAAGACGCTGATCTACCAGGGAACAATTTCAGCATAAAGAATTTTTCCATTTGCTTTTGCAAGATTTCCTCTGTAAGAAGCACTAGGTGAACACAGAAAACGACTCTTGGTTGAACTAAGCCATGTGAAAATAAAAGAACACCCCCTCTATGTGCTCACCCCCACCAAACATCCACCATCCACCCCAGTTCACCATGGACCTGAGGAGCCACGTCACCCACAGCTGGTGTGACAGCTTTCCCTCCATTTCGGATACCCTTCCTTCTACCACTTCACAGCAGCTCACAACCTGAAACGCTGCTGACCCCTACCCTCAGAAGCACATGCCAAGCTGTTTTCAAGGAAAACTCATATTAGAATATTTATGTATTTTTCAAAGTATTTAATACACATGCAACTGTGCTACCATTCTTGTTAGATTCCTATCTTTCTCAGTGTCGCTGCTTAAGTTTTTAGTGTTTGTGCCCATTATCCCATTTTTCTAATGAGTCTCTTGTGGGTTTTATTGCACAACTCTGCATAGTGCAGTAATTTTTTAGGAATGCGTGTTTTGTTATAGCAGACTGACTGCAATTTCAGTTTGTTCTTTCAATTTTCGTTTTTTCCTTTTTGGCCACACCGCATGGCATGTGAGGTCTTAGTTCCCCAGCCAGGACTGAACCCATGCCCCTGGGAGAGGGGCACAGAGTTCTAACCACTAGACCCCAAGGAAGTTCCTGCCCTTTCAGTTTTCTATTCTCATTATAGTTCACTCTCTCTTTTTCTTCAGTTAATGCTTTTTTTCCCCTTGTCTATTAACTCTTGATATGGGATTTCGCATTAGAAAAATCAAGATTCAAAGCTTTCTAACACTAGAAGTCAGCTGATACACCAATAACTTATCAAAAAAGTTATATTTCCTACTGCAATAATAAAAGCTGTTAAAAAACTTAGAACGGCAATCTATCATGTGAATTTCTTTCATTCACTAAAACTTGAAACAGACTCTGTGTGTGTGTGTGTGTGTGTGTGTGTGTGTGTGTGTGTGTGTGTGTGTGTGTGTGTGTGTGTGTGTAAATGTGATTCTGGCTGAAAAGTGCTAGCTCAAACCCTCATCATGCTGCTGAATTAAGCTGTTCCTTCACATCATGGTCTGCTAACTTATTCACTGGAAAGGGCGGCATCTGGCTTTCCCTTCACGAGAAAATAAAGATGAAAAAACCAAATTAAATTATAGTTGTGCTGGACTCTCCCCAACCTTTCAAGCTGGGCCCTTAACTTTCTTAAGATTTTAAAAAGTGTTTTGTTTCTAGATCAAAAGGGAAATGGGCAACTTATGGGTAGGGTTAGGGACCTTATACTAAGTGGACAAACTGGTGGCCAGATGCTAAGCATAAGTGCAGTGTGGTTTGGTGAAAAGTCCAAGTTGAATTTTCAAAGCACTCCTCTCTCCAGGGCCTAGCACTGGCCCAGAAAAAGCACACTCTGTCCCTAAATGAGGAGGACCCTGTGAAGGGCTCCAGCAAGCAGGAAAGATAGGCAGACAGACAGACACAGATATAGTGAAAAGACAGAGCATAGACAGAAAGACAGACATGGGTAGGTAAGGGTGCAATGTCTATGTAGCAGTGATAGGTCAGGGGTGACTACACAAATAGATGTGGAGACAGAGAGGGCAAGAGATGGGTGCATCGGTTTTTCTTTCTCTTGTGACTTGAACATGTGACACCACTGCAGGCCAGGGTAGGATACTGGGATGGGTAGGGGACAGGACAACTTTAAGTCTTCCAAAACAGAAAGTAACCAAGAATACTGAGCTTATAATTAATTGTGGATTTATGCTGAGATTCAAATTTAAAAAAATGGATATACAAGTGTTGACACCTAGGTACAAACCAAAAAGGAGTTCAAATCAAATAATTAGATCTTTAAAAGTCATATATATTGAAGAAAAAAAAAAACCCTAAAAATAACTTATGATGTACAACTGTCAAAGTGAGGATACAAACCTAAAATGCAGTAAAAAACCACGTAACTTCAAGTCATTCATGCTTGAAAAAAATCTACAAAAATACCTGTCATTTGTTAAGTGGTCATCCCTTGGCCTACAGGTCTATTTTTGAAAAACTTTTGCATACTGTTTTTCTACAACAAATATGGTTTACTTGTTTATCAAACACATACTTTTAAAAAAGAGAGATCAGTTGGTCTTCTGGTCTCAATTCCACACATGCCAAAATAAAGCAAGGCCTATTATCACTCCCAAGCATGGTATCAATTTGTCTCACTCTTCAGGAGCATCATGCAAGAGCAGGCACAGCAGTGAACAGCTCAGAAAACCCCACAAAACTATTTTTACTCAAGGCCCTTTTCTGGTTAGCCCTAACCATCTTCCTACAGAGCAGACACTGCCATGATCCCCTTTCCAGATGAGAAAGCCAAGGCTTTAAAGGACTCAAGTTGGTTGCCCAACATCACCCAGCTAACCCAGAAGCAGGATCACCATGCAAGCCCAGGAAGGCTGACTCTAGTGCCCAGGCTGGAGCCAGGACAGTCCACCTGCCCTTAAGTGGCGTGATGAGCAGACCACGATGCATAGGCCAAAGGCGGGTGGAAGGGAAGGGTGATGGCGGGTCATATATCCTCTTTCCAAGTGCTCAGCAAGTGCAGGCTATTACTTGGGCTGCACAGTCGGAACGCAGACAAGTTTAAGACAAAGCTTTGGTAAATTTGGGGTGGGGAGCCACAATCTGTTCAAGGGAAAACCAGGTTGTTGTAGACTTACTCTCTATTTTGGAAGTTGCTAACCTAAAGGTTAGCTATGGTCTCAGTCAGTGTTGCATTAATTCCCCCCCCCCCCCCAGGGAAACATTTAAGATGGTTTTAAGAATGATTTTTTTTTTCTAGAAAGTGCTTGTCAGGCTGCGTTTCTGGCTTGGCTAAAAACAATTATTTACAAAGTTCCCAGACGCATATGCGCTACAAAGAACCCATGAGGAGGAGCAGCAAATGCCTGTTTCACAGGGTGAGACTGGCCCCCGCTGCCCAGCACCACTAGGCAGGCTTGCAGTCACGCTCTGCTCCTGGTCATCTTCCTGACAGAGTTTGTTGGACACACTCTCGATTAATTAACCAGTTTGAATAGAATCCAAAGTAAAACTGGAAAAAAAAAAAAGTCATCCTTTTTTCTTTTTTTTTAGTAGATCACTTGAAACGGCAAGAACTTTGGAGTCAGAGACACGTGGGTTCAAATCCTTGCTCTGTCACTAACTAGCTAGGTGACACCCTGGGCAAAGACCTAACTCTACCTACAGACTCTTCATCTGTCAGGCCTACCTTGCAGGGAGGCAGGGATTAAGTAACAGAGTTGTAAAGCCCACTGCGGACCAGGGACTGGGAACTCCACAGCAAGGAAGACAGAGGCTCCCTGTAAAGTTCAGGTGGTGACGATTACAGACACTAAGTGGGAAAGGCCTGCTGATTATTCAAGCAGGCAGAAATCACTAAAGAACAAGGCAAACCCACTGCACCTTCTCCAGTGTGGGAGAAACTTAAGTTTATAGATTTAGTTTACATGTCAGTCCAGGAAGATAGTAAGTTCATCTCAGTGGACAGTTTGGAACTTTTACAATTCATTAAAAATGAATACATTCATACACCAACCAAAAAAGACATTTATTCAAGATAAAATTACTTTATAAGTAAAAAGCTGGCCCATTTTCCTAAGAGAACTGAGTCACTTAGGAAGAACTGCATGTGAAAAGAAAGAAAGTGATGACCAAGTTTATGGATCCAAAGGTGGAAATTTTATGTAGATTATCTAAGCAATGATTCCCAAAACTCCCAAATTTTTCTCTAAGTAAAGCTCACAATTGTGGATGGGTTAGGGTAGGTGAGGTTAAATAGAATGAATACTCTGTTACAGAAAGACCTTTTTTCCCTTCTTCTCTTGGCCAAGCCATACAGCTTGCAGGATCTTAAGTTTCCCAACCAGGGACTGAACCCATGCGCCATGCAGTGGAGGTGTGCAGTCTTACTGACTGAACATTAGGGACGTCCTAGAAAAGCCTTATGAGAACTACCAACCCACAGGTCAAGGAATATATGATTTCATGATGTCTCTGACAGTCCCATTCCACTAATACTCTATAACTACTCCCATTGAAAGCAAGGATTTTTAATAATCAAGCTTACATATGGCAATAAAATGTAAAACAGATCCTTTGGCCAGATATAGCAAGTAATAACTGTATACACCAAAAGCTCAGTTTAGAAACGCTGGGTCATTCATTAAGCAGACCTTTCAAAAAATTAAATTGCTTGACATTCAGGTTGGAAATAACTGCTATGTTTGCTACTCATAGGTCCTAATTAACCCAAAGTAACCATCATATTTCAGTTTTGGGGCCACCAAACACAACTAACAAGGGGTCAAACTGGCATCATCTGTGTTTCATAAGGAGTATGACCCCTATGAAACATCAAAGTTCAGGACTCGAGGCAGACTATATCTAAGCCTGCATGATATATATATTATATATATATATATATTACAGCAACTGACCAGGCATACCCAATTTAGCAACATCCTAAGCAGTATCTGAAACCATGACTTTGGGTTTGACGTAGCTATTTTTTTCCCTAGTAACTATTTAAAAAAAAAAAAATTAGCACACGTTTAAAGTCACATCACTGACTACATGTGGACTTAACACATGTAACAACATCTCCTCACCGCTCTCACTGTCAACTTCCCCCTGTAAGCATTCTTGTTCTTTCTAAAAGCAGCCTCACACGTCTGACCAACAAACAGTCCAGTTCTGCTCCTGTCCTTACATATTCCTTCTTAATCGTAAATCTGCTTCTTCTTTGATCCAATTTCTGGAGGGTCCCCAAGGACCTGATTGGAATACTCCAGAGCAACCAGTGCATAGTCTGATGCTAAAAAGGAAGCGAGTCAGTGGGACTGTGCCTGGAATGTTCAAATCTCAAGCTGGGGGATCCAGTGCTGACCTCTGACATGCAGTACCTCAAAGGGCAGTGAGCCAAAAGCCAAAACTGGAGCCAGGAGGCGCCCTCAGAGCACGCTTAGGTGGGTTACCAACGGCACTGGAAAACAGCGAGGAAGGAAAAGTCTTTACCACAAAGCCCGCGGCATCATTTCCACCAGAGAGACTTAACTGAAAAGGATGATTTCAACACTGGCTGCCCTAACAAATTAGTCTCCAACTGCAACTTCTGCCAGATGCATTTTTCCTCCCCCTAATGCAGAGGTGTTTAAAATTCAAACATAGGGGGAAAGTGCAGAAATGAGAGTCATTTACAGCACTTGGGCCACTTGAAACAACTTTTAGCCAAGGTCTATAATCAAATTATCAAGCTCTTGAAGTCAGTGCTCTTTGACGGAAATAAAAGGCCCACTAAAGTATTCCAGGTCCCTTGGCATTTCCACGTCTCTGGGCAGGGCAGCCCTGCAGCATCCCTATTCACACTGGCTGATGAAAGAGAACAGATCACAAAGGGCAGATTACAAGGGGGAACGACTCCCAACTCCCCAACTCCAGAGGGGGAAGGGACAGGCGTGAATGGATTGTAAATAATGTTGCTAAGAAAGGACCACAAATATGGCAACCTAAGATAATCCCCTTGCCAGGAATTCTTCCCAGGGGGGCTGTTCTTTCTGAACTTTGCTTTCAAGTATGTGAGAAATATGAAGAACTTATTGAATATCTGGAGGTAGCCCTCCCCCTGCCATCTTAACTTGTAGCTCTGTGCAAACATTAGGGAAAAAAAAACAAAACAAAACATGGCCTTCCAAAATTTCAAATACTTTATTAAAGGAGATGGAATGATAAAGAAAAAGAGGGGAGACCGAATGGTACAACAACTGATCACCTCAGCTGGGAGAATAGTATCAGTTCTTCATCATTGTTTTCTTAAGATCTTGCTTAAGGAAAACTGAATGGACCGAAAAACCAGTTCATTTCCTTCAGGGGGCCCTTCCTATGCTCCTGCTTAAGGTGCAGACTTTGAACTGAGAGTTATCATCATGATCTCAGACAAACACACACAGATGTTTCTCAGCATATGTAACTTTGGGGAAAAGGCTGTCACTGCTGTGAGCAGAATGCAGCCACCAAATAACGCCACCTCTGAGACGTTGCTGTCACCGTTTCAGACTATGGCAGGGATATCATGCAGTGAGCGACATGCTGGCTGACACTTCTCCTTTGCTAACAGTCGTAAGCACCTCTCTCTGCTGTCTTCAGGACGCATGGTGTCAAGCAAATGATACTGACAGAGTACAGCAAGCACTCGTCCCACCTGAAACAAACCCGATTTCAAGGTCTGAATGATGCACAGCATTCCCTGAATGCACCCCTTGGTCTCCCTCCATCCACTGAACTGACAGGTCTGCGTGCCTCAGGTATCAATGTATGACAAGGAACAAAAAGCCAAGACAAGAAATCCACCAGTCTTCAATTACGTTTGGTTTAATCCTTTATCTGTTGGGGGAAAAGCATCCTATACGTTCAGTGAACAATCACTGTAAGTTTAGCCTTCTAACGTGCTAACACCACGTGCAAATCAAGCGGCAACACCCTCAGTCCTTATACAAACACCTCTGTAGTCACGTCTGGTCTATAGTTGGGCCTGGGTTCCAGTTTTTCTCTAATGAGAGATTCAAGGCTATCACCAAAATGCACAAAGAATTAAGAAAAACAAGCTATGTCTTTACTACTGCTACTGCTGCTAAGTCGCTTCAGTCATGTCAGACTGTGTGACCCCATAGACGGCAGCTCACCAGGCTCCTCCATCCCTGGGATTCTCCAGGCAAGAACACTGGAGTGGGTTGCCATCTCCTTCTCCAATGCATGCATGCATGCTAAGCTGCTTCAGTTGTGTCCGACTCTATGCAACCCCACAGACAGCAGCCCACCAGGTTCCTCCGTTCACAGAACTCTCCAGGCAAGAACACTGGAGTGGGTTGCCATTTCCTGCTCCGATGTCTTTACTACTCCAATCCAAATTGTACACACACACACAAAGGGTGAGGGAGGGAGAGTGAAAAAAATTAAAGGAACCTGGCAGAACTTCAAGTAGAAGAGTCCTTCTCGTTTTTGTTTTTTTTTAAACAAAAACTTCCGTGTGGGAATCCCCTTAGGGAACAGTGTCCTCTGAGGCCAGAAAGGAGCAACAAGTCCAAGGTGCAACAGAAAGAGTGCTGCACTGAGTTGGGAAGCCACATCTTTACTGCCGTGTCCCACTAGTTTTGTGGCCTTTACATTCCACTTTATTGGGGAGGAAGGAGAGGAAGGGGTGAGAAGACCATGAACCTGGGAATAACAACCACCTCAAAATAACAACACAGCCTTTAAAGCCTCCTCATTAAATGAGCTCTGTTAATAAGGAATGGGTGATTCATGACTGAACAATGCCAATGTTTTGATGAGTTTGCAGCACGTGTTTTTTTTTTCCCCCTGAAGACCGAAAACAGCATCTGCCCCACCTACAGGCCGGGGTTGTCCACTAATCAACACCAAAGCGATATTCAAAAACGAAACCAGAAAACAGCAACTGTAAAACTGCCTGACGAGAAGTAAAAGTTTTGTGTTTTGTTTTCTTTTAATGAACAGCAGTTTGAATAAAGGTTTACAATCCTGTTTGTATTTCAAGTCCTGAAAACCAGTAGCTGAAGTTCATCCTCAATTAAAACCATCCGGTCAAGCACATTATTGCAGGCGGCATGAAATGTGAATCCAGTGAAAACTAAAGATCTCAACTGTCACCTCGCTTCCTGCTTTCAGAGGAGGCACGAGAGAGTTAAGGTAACTTTGAGAACAGTCGCCCAACCCACCCGAGCAGAATCAGCTTGGCTGTACTGGCTACCTTAATAACACAACTGAAGGAAAAAAAAATAGTCTTTTCTGGCAGGCAGTCAGTAATTAAATTTTTATACACTCAATTTAAGTTACTGAATGACTTCCCAGGGTTACTGTTTGTATTTTGAAGTTGTTCTTCCTCTTGACACAATGTTCTGCTTGCAACTTTGCTGCGGAATTGAAGAATCCGACAAAACGGCTTTCAAACACATTCTACAGGAAACACTGTGAACTGCCTGTCATGAAACCTCACTCACCGCAAGTGAGATAAAAAACAAACAGTCAAAGCGTGTTACAACGTTCCTCCATTTTTTAGAGAGCGACGTAACCACTGCTCTCCCTGTTTGGAGATATGGGAACCGTTGGGTGCAAACCTCAGCATTTTGTGGGAGTTAATAGCAAACTCAACTCCAGCCTGTGCCTGACCTTTGGCCAGATCACTCGAATGACATTTCAGCATGGCTCCTGTGGCTGGCCAGCCGGCGGGGCAGCAGCTAATCCCTCCTGTTGCCATCACCCCCCTGCTCAGCGGGACTGCAGGGCGCACTCACCGCCGCTCAGCCCGAAGTGCTCTGGGCCTGCCGGCGGGGCGGGACGGCCGCCAGAGGACCGGCCTGTGCCAGCTCGCCCCGCTCTGCTCTGCTCTGCGTGGGGCTCCGTCCTGCTCCCAAAGACCTAGCCCACCTTCCGCATGCTCGTCCAGGACCGGGCCCCCAGCCAAGCCCAGCCTCTGAGAACTGCCTCGGAAAACTTACCCGGGAGAGCTTTCAGCCCCGGTGCGGAGGAAGGGCTGCTCTGAGGAGGCTTCTCGTCACCTTCCATTCACATAATTTGGTTGCGCTTCATTGCACACTTGCTACTGCAGGCTTGCATCATGATGTGGGTCTGCCCACCAACTCCAAATATGCTCCATGTTTGGTCTTATGTAACATTTGCTACTACTGTAAAAAGCACTTGAATTACAAAGGTCCTGGCAGATCAACAGAAACAAGGGGTGGAGTCTAATTCCATCTAATATGGTCACAGAAGGCGTCCTGGCTGGTGTAAGTAATCCTTCTCTTGGAAAGGCTGCTGGCCAAGACTGGAGGAGGATGGAATTTATGAATTTAACCTACTAGAATGTGAATTACTCACACCTGATCTTCCTGCATAACTTTACACTGACAACTACTACCAGGTAAATCAGAAGATTTAAATGATTCTTTATATATCTATACTTTAAGCCTAGACAGAACTAAAAGTTTCTAATATTATACATTTTTACAAATATCAGCAGTCTTTTTCTACATTCTATTTCCCCAGTATCTATACTTTAAACAAACAAAAGTTTATTATATCTAAGAATAGCTTTCCTTAAATCTAGTAAGAAAAATCTTCACCCATTTTCTGTGCCTATTTGTAAAATAGGTCTAATTTCAGAAAAATACACTTTATTGTCCACAGTTCAAAAGCTGGATAACTGACGAAAGCTGGGGACCTTTTAGGCTTTTAATCTAAAAACTTCTCTAAGTGGATCCTTGAAAACCATGTTTTCCTGGTTAAACAGGTTGCCTGTCTCCACCGTATTACACTTTCCGCATCACTACTCCTCATCCTGCTAATCGCCAAATCTTACTATCAAACAGACATGGAAAAAAGCAGCCAACTGATATGAGTTTTATGATAATAAAGGCTGCACACATAAACAGACTCAGATGCCTGATAGTTCAGAATGAACACTTTTAAATGTCAAAAGGAGGGGGGAAATTCCTCTACAAAATACCATCACCCAACACAGACTATTTGGCAAAAAGTCATGAATTACATGTGTGGAAAAGATTTGGCCTGGAAGGGGTGGGAAAGAGTTGTGAGGCATAGGAAATGGCTTCTGTTAGAACAGACACAAATTCTAAATTTACTGTAAAACAAAAGAGTAGCAGTCACATTGCTTTGTTTTTACAGAAAGCATTCATATCCTAACCATGGCAGCAATATTGGGATCTAGAGGGCTTCTGAAACTAACTGTTCCCCATCCCCCCTAGATTTCTGATTCTAACAATGCAAAACTATGGTGGTTCTTAAAAGAGATCAGGACACCAGGAAAGAGCCATAAGCCGGAAGTAGAAGCACACTATGAGCAAATCCTTCCAAAGTTAATACACAAAAATAAGACAATTAGGTTAATTCACTGAAGGGTTTGTTAAGCCGGCAGAAAAACAAAACAAAAACATTCTACTGCTGTACTACCTGATTACAACAAAGTCTTAGCATCATTTGCTGCACCCACTGCCCGCCCACCCCACCCCCCCGCAAGGGGAGCTGAGGAGTCTCCCCGATGTTGTCAATGGCAGAACTGAACTGAGGGAAGAGGACCTACGCAGACCAAGTCTCAGCTCCACATCACTGCAGTCGGAAGCCTGGGCAGCAGACTCCTTGCCGGTCTCCCAGCACAAACACTCACATTTCTCAAGTTCCCTTTTGTAGATGGTGCTAGTGCTAGTAGGGAAAACAATTCTTATGAGAACCAACCAAAGTAATAAGACAATGTGGGGAACAAAGTCTTTCTGTAACCCTGAAAAATTTCAGGGTGAACTTCAGCAAATGCTTTTAAATACTACACACTACAAATGTTCTTAAGAACTACAAAGTATTCTTAAATATACCTACATCTTCGTATATAAAGGAGAAACTATCCAAATTTGTTCTGAAGACCTACATCAAAAAGGGGATGAATGATAGTGCAAACCAGAAAAATAAAAATCGATACAATAAGAATATACACAAATACACAAACTGAGCATCTAAAGCTCAGACTGAACTTTTTAAACACACACCTCTCTTAATGCCCTAATTAAAAATGTTTAAGCTAATGCCACCCTGTTCTGCTTGAAAAGCATTATTACTCTTCTTCAAACCCTAACCAGATACAGTTTATATTGATATTACATTTCCCTATGATGGCTCATTCAGGGGACATGGTCATATTTCTTCTTTCTTGTGAAAAGAAATAAACAGACTACAGACTAAAAAAAGACTACGGACTAAAATACCATTTTAATAGAATAACATCCATGCCTTACAGACCAAAAATTACAGGTACTGGCTGCGGTGTGGATGGTGCGCACTCATCAGCTTTACTCTGGTTGCACAAAGCGAGTCCTGAACCGACACAAATTCTGTGAATTAGCCTGCTCGCAGCGAACCAGCGAACCAGCCGCAGCGGGGAGGGGCTATGAGGGCCCGGCTTTGGCCTCAGCACTTGGCGCTGTGTAGTCTTGGGCGAGCGACCTCTGCCCCTGGGGGTCTGCGTCCTCCCCTGGGGAGCGCTACTTGGGCCTCGATGAGGAGTAGAGCAGGTGACACATGTGATGTGGTGCCTAGCGCCTCTGAAATGCTCGACAGATGTTGGCTATCATGATCAGGAAGAAGCAGAAATTGGATGGTGGACGTCACTTGAAATAAAGGAAGACTGAGATAAAGACAGCAGTTCCCGTGATGAAAATTAGTGAGGTCCCCGACAAATCTGGGGATCTCCCAAATCCCACCCTGAGAAGCCAGCGGCCGTGTCGTCTGGCGTTCTGCAGGGCGCCGAACGAGCTGCCGGCAGTTGGGAAATCCTGTGCTCCTGTCACCGGCGGCAGCCAGCTCTCCGGCTTACAGGAGCCCAACAAGCCTCCACTCACTCCGCTTCAGCGTCTCAGCGGGCCGGGCGAGTTATAATTGGCCTTAATTGGCACTTACAGGAGCTTTAACATTCCTTACCTGCTGCCAAGGAGCACTTGAAAGGGGGAGAAAGTATTTTCAAACTTGGAAATACCGAGCAATTCATTCAGCTGTGGGCCGGGATGCCTGCTGTCCAGAATCAGATTAGCTTCACCAAGAAACTGCCGCTGTGTTATTATCCCGTGCTCATTAGGTGCTCCCGCCGGATTAGGAGAGGTGGGAGATGGGAGCTTAAATGGGATCATTCACCTTGGGGGCTCATGGCACACAGCCCTCCTCTGGTTGGCATCGTCTGCTCTGTTTGGTGGACGCGCCTTCAGGGCTCAGCCACACTTGGGGTGTGTGTGTCCCTTTTCAGCTGTTCAGATTGTTCAAAGGCAGCCAAATAAAGTATAACCCCATGGCCTGATTTACATAGGCTTTGTGTGAACCACAGTCTGACCTCAGCCCAGTCTTTATTTGAGACACAAAGTGAACACTGTTAAAAGGTGACCAATCACACCAAATTCAAGGAGGATAATGAGATCAGAAATAAAACTGACAATAGTTTTTCACTGGCCCCACAACTGATCTCAACAGAAATTGTTGTCCTCTACAAGTCTACACATTTTGCAAAGAGGAATCTCAGCCTAACTGAACTAGATTTCTGCCCTAAGGTAAATTCCAATCAGAGTAAAGAGAAATCTCCCATAAATGCCAGGAAAACCATCTGTAGTTGTTTAAATGAATACTTGAAAAATCATCACTCGTTTTGAAAAACCTTTTGCCTCATATCACACGGTGAAGATACATGCTACACTGGTAGTAAAAAAGTTCGCCCTTGTTTGAGAAATAGACTTCAAAGTCAAATCACATTTGACTTTAATTACTGTAACTTAAATTACAGTTAATCACATTTGTGAATAAATGGGTAAAGCACCCTAAGAGGCTTTAGAAAAAAACTGGAAGCTTACAAAAATAAATAAAATACCTACTCCTGGTGGCAGTCCTCGCCTATGTGGCTAGCAGAGATACAAAGTATTAACAGACTTCTGGGAAAACAATCTAGGAACAGCTATAAACAAGGCAGATAAGTATCTTTTTTGATCTGGAATCTTTTCCTGAGATTTTTATCCTACAGAAACAAAATGAATGCGTGCAGCGTTTAGCAGGGTGGCTACTGCTGCCTTCTTCGTGGAGGTAAAAGGCAGGAAACAAAGTGAATGTCCACAGACAGAGGGCTGAGGATGTTACCGCACAGCCGCACCTTAAAACGGTAAGCAACCGTTAAAAAGGAGGATTTGTGTTATTCTGGGATCTGAATGGATTTCTATGTGGTTTTGCTGAATAGAGGAGCAGCAGAAGTGTGCTTACTAACAGAATCCATCTTTTGGTAAAAACTATGACCTGTAGTCCCTGCTAATGAAACATGGGATTATATGTGCTTGTAAAGAATTATGAGCATGATAAAAATATAGAAGGATGTATACTAAGTTACATATGAAGAATGTACCAAGTTACGTAGATGAATTACAGAGTGGAGGGGACCAGTACAATTGGAGAAGGCAGGGAAGCAGAAAGAGCCAATGAGATAGAAGGCAGTAGGCCGAACGGAAAACAGCATATTTGAGATTATTACACTTGGGTGTCTATGTAAATATATATGACAGATGAATGCGCCTCATATATTCAGGTGTCAATCAAAAAATCCATAAAGAAACTGACTCAAGTTTTTGTCATAAAAAATTGCACTGTGAAGAAAGCAAAAGAAAAATTTAAACAGCATGAAACTCTGGCATTAAATCAAAGTACCAAGTCCTGACTACGGTACCCATTTTATTTGTTTGGCTACGCAGACGGATTCATTCCAGTAACATGACAAAGCACAGTAAGAATCACAGTGTGTGACGCTAAGCGACTTGGGTCGTGTCCGACTCTGCGAACCTGTGGACTGCAGCCCGCCAGGCTCCTCTGTGCATGGGATTTTCCAGGCAAGAAGACTGGAGTGAGTTGCTGTGCCCTTCTCCAGGGGCTCTTCCCAACCCAGAGATCAAACTCTCGTCTCACGTCTCCAGCACTGGCAGGCAGATTC
The DNA here is from genome assembly GCF_963930625.1 of Muntiacus reevesi. Lineage (NCBI taxonomy): Eukaryota > Metazoa > Chordata > Mammalia > Artiodactyla > Cervidae > Muntiacus > Muntiacus reevesi. The sequence continues at coordinate 95,944,689 of NC_089252.1, forward strand.
ATTACCACTGACACCATCTGGGGAAAAGGCCTATTAGCCACTCTTGTGAAACAACGCCTTAATTTTCTAAAGCTCACTACAAATCTTCTACAGCAGGAGTTTTAACAATCTTTTAAAACTATCAAACCTAAGAAGTAATGAAATAAAGTTCATACTGGAGTTTATTTTTTACCCAAGGAGAGTATAAATCAAGAACTACATCATGTGAGATAAGGGGCTGACTGCTTATTTTAAATTGAGATAATTACCTTCCCTGATCTGTTTTCATTAACTTTCGAACACACAAGAGGAAAAGCTATACGATTTCTTTGAAGTTCAATTTGAGAACTGTTGACTTAAAAGCAAAACACAAAAGTAAACCTAAATATTGGAATTTCTATATACACAATAAGCAGTGAGGAAGGAAACAGCTGAATTCAACCTCTGCCCACTGCCCCAAACCAGCTGTAGGGGCCTGAACCCTGCATGGGAGGCATCAGTCCAATCAGGTAGTAGGTGCGAGAGCACACAGAAGTGATAAAAACTCCCTCTTCTGGTCAGACACAAGACCACAGCTTAACAGGGCCAATACAGCAGGTGTGTGCGTATCTCAACTAGTCAACACACAAATGGCCTTGCGAAACAATGATTGTCAGGAGAAACGTCTTTTAGCAAATAGAACTAAATATGGATTTATATCCTGAAATGTCCCCTTCAAAATCTGAAGCACAGCCATCCTAATGATTTCTAGATGTAGCAGACAAGTCAGGAGTGACACTGCTGAATATTAATAATTTATTGACTGATTTATGCTGCTGGACACTCACATTTTCATTGCCTCATTCTGGTGACACAGATCATAAGTGTTGATGTTGTTCGTTCAATCAGAGCAGCACTAACCTGGAGGCAGCTCTGATCAGCCTCCAGGTGGAGAATCCATCCACTGAGACACTGACAGACATTCTCAAAGAGTGCATGTGATAATGTAGCTCTGACAATCTCAATGTCTACCAACAGGGGACAGGCTAAGTTAAATACATTGAGGAAGTGAAATAATAGGCAATCTTTTTTTTTTTTTTAAAAAAAGGAAGTAATGTGCATTAACATGGAAAAATAAGCTAGATCACTAAGTTTAAAAAAGTGAACTTATAATAAATCTAATTTTTCATATGTGTGAAGGAAAAAGAAACATACAGCCAAATATTGCTTTGTCCAGGGTCTAGACATGTTCCAAGTGTTTATGTCAACCTGTACCCCTGGAAAGTAAGATGGAAGAGATTCATTTACTTATTCTGACTGCATATTTGTACTCTGTTGTTGGTTCATGTTTTTCTTACATGATGTGCATTACCATGTTAATAATGAAAAAAAAAAAAACCTCAAATACATGTGTTTTTCCTTTTTTATTAGAAAGTTTCCACTACCCAAATGAGAGGATCCTTTTGTTTTCAGGTTTACATGACTAAATTACTGTTTCACTTTAAAACGGCAACAAAAACCCAAAAAGAATAAATGACTCCAAAGTTTTCCATCACTGCAATAATTATTTTCTATCTCTACAATCTTTAGGAAATGTCTAAAGACTTAATGCATATAATACATCATGACTTTTTGTTCAGGTCATTACACTTCATTGGAAAACAAACACACACAAAAAAGCCCACATACAAATTGAAATAACCACCCCATGATCCACAAGCTAAGTAAACCATCCAGCTGCTTGTGAGCCATTCCCTGCCCCTTCTTCTCCAGTTCGTCAGCCGGCCCTGCTGGCCTCCTACTTCTGTGCTGATTCCTACTCCAGCCACAGCTCTCAGCCTCTGCTGCCGCCACCCTGTAGCCCAGGCATCCTCTCCAGACCCTGCACTCACCTAGTCTAGGCAGTGCAGCCCACTCAGCCTCGCCCTGCTTCCGCTCTTGTCCTCTGTTTCATAGAGCAACCACAAAGCAGGTCAAGACCCTTTCTGACTAAAGATCCTCCAGAGACTTTGCAGTCTGCACTGGCAATCCAGCTTCCTTTCATTTGGCCCCAGCACCCCCTTCTCCAACTTTAACCTGGCCCCCTCTCCTCCCCGCACATTACGTTTTCACCTCCTCTCTGGCCTTCCTGCAGGAACTCTGCACCTGCCAGTTTCTGTCTGGAACACTGCTCCTCCAGATCCTCACATGGCTGGCTGTTTTTCATCACACACCTTCCACATCAACTCCTCCGAATGGCTTTCTTTGACTAAGCCTTACCTAAAGTGTCTTGCCCCATTTTTTCTCTGACATTAACCCAAGCCTTTATCACTATTTGAAATTATCTTATTTTACTTGATTTCATCCTATTCACTCCATCCTCTTTAAACAGAATATAAGCTGCAAAATCAAAGACACTGCTTTCCTAGTTCATTGGAGAGAAATGCCTAGACAGGATGCACTCAATAATTATTTGAGTGAACAGTATCCTTGCCAATTTATGGCTTTTTAAAAAAGCCCCAAAGGCACAGATATTAATAAAGGCAAGGATTTCAGTATAAAGAAAAATCAATGCATTTTATAACTAGAAATTAAAATGTAGCTCCTACAAATGGCATAAACAATACCATTTAAAATATATATGCTGATTATATAACCAAGAAAAAAAAAAAGATAAATGTATTGATTAGGGACAAAGTGATCCTTTATCTGATGCTACTGAAGTTACTTGAAAATTTTAATTTGCACTGTTTGGCTGGTGGTAGAGAAAAATTGAATTCACTGCATTAATTTTACATCATGTTCTTCAGTGACAAGAAGCTTAGATCAAACAGTCAACTTGGAATTTCCTTCGAGAATTAAAGTAACATCTACCCTGACATTGCTCACGTTTTGATGTGCCTGCTCTGGTTTGCTCCCTTCCTGGTTCAGCCCTTGACTGCTGGAGAAAGGCCTGGCATATGTCTTTGAAGCAAAAGAGTGAAGTATTTTTGGCTCTGCAACAAATTTCAGTCTTTATACCGACTGCAAAAATATGCCAACCAATTCGCTAGAGAAGCTACAAAATGTCACGAGGCTGGAACAAAAAGAGGAGGAGCTTGGCTTTGGATATTTACTATGATTTACGGTTAAATAAAGTGGAACAGGCCGAAGAGAAATCCAATGACTATGCTAAATCAAGTATCTACCTATGACCATTACGTCTTCAAATTATTAAATGTTCTCTCTGAGGTAATGGGTTTACACTGCTGACCCAGTCACTCTAGGCAACCTTTCAATTCCACCTGAGATACAACATCTGTCATTAATGACAGTTTTGTGACATGTGGAATTCATTACATCTTCTTGAGATTGTCCTTTAACTCTATACACCCTTATTATATGCAAAAGAAACAGATGGTCAGTTCAGTTCAGTTGCTCAGTCGTGTTCAACTCTCTGCAACCCCATGGATGCAGCACACCAGGCCTCCCTGTCCATCACCAACTCCCAGAGTTTACTCAAACTCATGTCCATTGAGTCGGATATGATGTCATCCAACCATCTCATCCTCTGTCCACCCCTTCTCCTCCTGCCTTCAATCTTTACCAGCATTACGGTCTTTTCTAATGAGTCAGTTCTTCGAGTTTCATCTTCAACATCAGTCCTTCCGATGAATATTCAGGACTGATTTCCTTTAGGATGGACTGGTTGGATCTCCTTGCAGTCCAAGGGACTCTCGAGTCTTCTCCAACACCACAGTTCAAAAGCATCAATTCTTCGACACTCAACTTTCTTTATAGAAACAGATGTTAAGTAGACAGAAAATTCAGCCTGAGACACTTTATCTGTGTGAATGACATTTAATTTAGGAGTTTGATCTGTAAACTGGGAATAAAACCATTCATTCAGTGGGTCGCTAACAACAGGAAATAAGATAATACAAAAACACTTTGTGAATCATCAAGTCCTGCTACAAATTATCATTAGTCTGTGTACTTTTAAATTACTATTAGTCCTAAAAAGATTAAGTTATCACTGAAAGTTTCAGAGTAGAATAAGACCCAAACAACTGAAGAGAAAAAAAGAAACATTTTTTTCTTTATCCAAAAACAAAGTTACTTAATAGCCAAATGAAACAACTCATTCAAAATTCCTGAATCCATTACTTTCTACACCTAACTCCATCAGATCACAAGAGGGAGGAAGTGTTCTTTACTAAACGGCAAAACCTCTGCTCTGTGGTACATAGTCACTTAATTACACAACAGCAATCATTGGTCACAACTATGTTAAATTGTTGTCAACAGTGGGATTGGCATTTTTGCCAGAGACAGCCCATGGGATGTCATACAGTAAGATTTGTTTTGCTCACCCAGTCATGTTCTTTGAATCCAATTAATTAGCTCAAAAAACTGAGTAATTCCTATTTATTCATCTTCTGATGAAAACAACTTTTCAGAAAAATATAATCTATGCTAGCACCTAAAAAAATCCACCACCCTAGTGCATTTATTAAGTCCCAACTATGCATGTGGCTGTTAACTTTACAGGGTTTGTAATATCTACAAGTGAAGAAAGTTCTAAGATTGCAGAGGAGTGTCAGCGAAAGATACGTTCATGAAAAAGCCAGATTTATTACATCCCCTTCTGTGAAGAGAGTCTGAAGGGCACATGTTTTACCCCAAGCCCAGGCTTGCACGTCACTTACAGCAATGGGGAGGCGCACAACACGTAGTATCAATGGATAAATGGCAAAGGGTATTTATCTGGGATCCTTCTGCAGATCAACATGAGATTTGAGAATTCTGCTCCCTAGGTAAGGCATTTCCTAGACTAGGACTGGCCTCGGGAGACAGCTCCCTGAATAGCAGAGGAAACCAAATCCGACAGCTTGAGCTGGTGTTTCCCCAAACATGGAGTAGGTATCACTCTCTAGCATTAACAACATTAAATCTCAAGTGAAAACTTACTCCCTTCCTAAATCTCCTTTACTTTTTGTGATAACATCATGCCACTCTGTGGATGACACTTGCCTAAAACGTGCTAGTCTCTCTCTAACTAAGGCAGCAGGCCTCGGGGCTCAGTGCTGGTGCTGGCAAGAGTAGCAACAAATAACTGAATCTTTTCACTAGATTTATTTTCACACTTACCACCTATGGCAAAGGACATCAGTTTTCCCACTGATGACTCTAGTGAGGTTTTCTTTGTGAAAGATTTAAATAGAAGTGATTTGATTTTAAGAAAAAAAAATTAAATGGAAGTAAATAAATCATAAAGATGGAACTTGATGGAGCACAACTGGGGAAAAGGTGGCTGTAGTCCACGTGCTCAGACTCGGGGCTGAGCCACAAGGTGAAACAGTGGTCATCTAACTCATCTGAGGCAAAATACTCTGGCAGCTGACATTCGAGCGGGGCTTCCATTAATTACAGAGATGCTACCAGACGACCGGTCCGAGCTGAATTCACATCACTCATGTATTTCACCTAGGTAGGACCAGCCCACGTCTGCCTAAGACAGGTTGACAGAAGTTATGGTATTCTTCACCAGCAAACTCAAATAGAAGCGGCAGGGCGCAAGGCAGTGCAGCGCACGGCTTCTCAGGACCACCTGCAACGCTCTTCCCGCACAGAACCCCAGGGCCTCCCACCAGTCACTGGCTGACCCCACCTGTTCAGACGCATAGTAAATGTGGATAAATGGAAATACACAGCTTATGCTATTCAGTAGCCAATTTAGGGCCGACACATTTACTATGAATGAAAGTATCTACTGAGATCCCCGACCTGGCTAACACAATCTCAAACGAAAGGAGCTCCTGGCCACAGGGAATGTCACCACCTTAGTCCTCTTTCATACTTAAGGTCTCAGAGGCAATTACTGCAAGATTTCCAGGACATGATACAAAAAGTTAAAAATCAGCTTAAAAAAAGCAGGGCCCTCCTCTCATGCCATCATCCTTGCTAGACTCAACAAATCTCTGAGCGCCGATCCGCGTCAGCCCCTATGCCAAGCGCAGCAATACAAAGCAGCAGCCCCGTGGGGGAGGGGACCGGCTGGGAACACAAGGCATCCGGGCAAGCCCTCGGGCCACGGTCAGCTGAGGGGGCTGTGTGGAACGCAGACGCCTAGGTCCTCTCTCCGGCTCCTCCCAGACCGCCAGTCTGCAGTGGGCAGGAGGAAGGGGGCCACTGAGGCAGCTCCCCTTTGATTTGGAAACACAGGAGGTTTCGGATGCACTGATTCAACTGTATGTTGAAAATCTGAAATTAGCAGTCAGAAACATCTCACTCCTAAAAATACTGAATAACTAAAGAGAAGTACGAGGCAGCCGGGACTATTTCAAAACATTAAAACAACAACTAGAAAGCATGGTATTACTATACAGTTTCCAAGAGAGTCATCTATATGACAAGAGTGATCAGACTACAAAATGGAAATGCCAGAATGACACTACGATCACTCACCATCACTGACCCAGGAGAAATCCTGGTGAATAGTTAACTCATGAAAAGGCAGCTCACGGAGCAAAAATGTACAGACACAACATTGCGGGTGTAGCTCCAGACCAGTGCAATATAGTGAATACTCAGGAGAGCAGGTCACACAGATCTTCTGGTTTCCAACACTTAAAAGTTATGTTTATGCCATACTGTAGCTTATTAAGTGTGCAAAAAAGCATTATGACTTAGAAGAACTGGAGTGAGTTGCCATTTCCTTCTCCAGGGGATCTTCCTGACCCAGGGATTGAACCCAGGTCTCCTGCATTGCAGAGAGACTCTTTACCATCTGAGCCACCAGGGAAGCCCCTAAAAGAACGTATATGTGCTTAGCTGCTCAGTCCTGTCTGACTCTTTGTGACCCCACGGACTGTAGCCCACCAGGCTCCTCTGTCCATGCGGATCCTCCAGGCAAGAATACTGGGGCCAGTTGCCGTGCCCTCCCCTCCAGGGGATCTTCCCAACCCAGGGATCGAACCCAGGTTTCCTGCATTGCAGACAGATTCTTTACCAGCTGAGTTACCAGGAAAGAACACACATACCTTAATTAAAAACAAAAAAAACTGTTTCTAAAGAGCTTCCCTCATAGCTCAGCTGGTGAAGAATCTGCCTGCAATGCAGGAGACCCTGGTTTGTTTCCTGGGTTGGGAAGATGGGTGGATTCCTTACCATCTGAGCCACCAGGGAAGCCCAAGAATACTGCAGTGGGTAGCCTATCCCTTCTCCAGGGGATCTTCCCAACCCAGGAATCAGACAGAGGTCTCCTGCATTGCAGACAGATTCTTTACCAGCTGAGCTACCAGGGCAGAACACACATACCTTAATTTAAAAAAAATAAAACTTTGTTTCCAAAGAGCTTCCCTCACAGCTCAGGTGGTAAAGAATCCGCTTGCAACACAGGAGACCCTGGTTTGTTTCCTGAGTCAGGAAGATCCCCTGGAGAAGAGATGGCTGCCCACTTCAGTATTCTTGCTTCCCTGGTGGCTCAGCAGGTAAGGAATCGGTCTGCAATGCGGGAGACCTGGGTTTGATCTCTGGGTTGGGAAGATCCCCTGGAGAAGGGAAAAGCTACCCACTCCAGGATTCTGGCCTGGAGAATTCCATGGACTGTAGAGTACATGGGGTTGCACAGAGTCGAACACAACTGAGTGACTTTCACTTTGTTTCTAAAAAACGCTAACCATCATCTGAGACTTCAGCAAGTTGAAGTAGCAACAAAAATCACTGGTCAAAAATCACAATAACACAGGAACAATGAAAAAGTCTGAAATGTTTCAAGAATTCACAAAATATGACAGAGACATGAAGCCAGTAGATGCTGTTAGAAAAATAGATTCAAGGAGTTTGCCTGACCCAGAGTTGCCCCCAACTTTCAGTCTGTAAAAGACACACTCTCTGTGAAGAACAATAAATCAAAATGCAAGAAGTGAGGTATGTCTGCAGGTCTCTCACTATTTTGGGTAACAACCTGTTCACAAATTCAGCATAACATTATCAACATGAACTGAGCGACAAGCCTTGCTGCTACTGTAGCTTCCTCCCCGTCACGGCCAGGCAGCAGTGGTTTTAAAGGAACTGTATGCTAAATTTTATAGCAACTGCTCACTTGTTCATAAAAGTCACAGATGAGTATCATTAAGACATGAATTCACAGAAGACTGCTCACACATTTTCACCAAGTTCATCAGAAGGGAAGACAGTAGAATCTCTCCTTTGGCAGGTGCAAGTTCTTCCTAATACAGCAATAAACAGCTTGCAATGGCTACTTAGAAATTTCTTGAATTTCAAAAACAGGTTTTGCTTTTAATTCTGGAAAATAAACATGTAGCAATAGGCCTTCTGGAATTACAACAAAGGAGAACGGGTTGCAAATACTTCTTCCTGGTCCTGGTCCTGGCCCCCGACCACCTCTCTTTTTCCAGATGAGTGAGCTATCACTCCTGAACTAGGCCAGGGACATCACATGGTGCCTTCCTCCACTTTGGGAAGTTGCCCCCAAGCCCATACACCTAGCCGTCTCCAAACCTCCTGTTTATTCCATCAGCATTCCCTTGGCTGCTGCCCCCAAAGAGGAAACTCCTACATTTCCCAATGGATCCCTCTGTCAGCACCTGGCCCTCTTCTTTCCACCAGAGACCCTCTCGTCTCTTACAGCTTGACGAGCTCCCTTGCCACTAGAGGGACCAGTGGCCTGTGTCAGCTGCACTTCCTGCCTTTCAGAAGGCGCTGGAATATGTACTGAGTCCTGCATTCACACCACACCTTCTACTTTGGAAGTCAGCACAATTCCTTTGTCATTGAACATGTATCTTATTAGAAGATGTTATGGATGCTACAGACTGATAGAGAAAAAGAGAAGAAATATGATTTCGAGACACTCTCCCCTCCCCTCCCTCGCCCTCAATATACAGACATTCATTCTATGAGAGACAGAGGAAGATAAAGAAAATCACCTCCAAGAAACGTGCTGTAAGTAAGTGAAGTGCTTCTGGAAGAGGGGACCAAGAGGGCCTCCTCCTGACTAGGTATGGCCTGGAAGAAGGGACACCTGTAAGTGGGCTTGATGCAAACAGTAGCTGTTTCCACACTGCATCATTAAGGCAAATCATTCAGGTGTTAAAAATCCTGCAACAGGTTCCCAGCGACATATCAAGCCCAGGGTGTCTGATGGCACTGAATCTCTCTGAACAGCCCCAGCCTTGCCCTGGCACACAGCTCTGCCCCACGGGGTACATCAGCTCCAGCCAATGGAGACTCTGTGGAGTACATTCCAGACAGCCTGGAATTTCCTGCCTCCGCACTTGCTCCCATCAGCCCTGTGGCCAACCTGGCACCACCAAACATGGCTGTGCAGTGCACAATCTGTGCTACGGTGACGGCCCTGTCCATCCCCATCACAACACTTCCCATTTTAGAGGATCATAGGTGATTTTTTTTTTATAAAGTATTTTCTGCATTTTCCAAAATGGACACGTATTCCACACCTAAAAACTGATGGGGACAATCTGCACATGGGAAAAACAATCCATCCTACTCTTTGGAATAGCCTGATGTGAAGAAGGCTACTTCCTTTAAGAAGTCTGCCCCGAGTTACAGAGCAAGAAGCAATCTGCGCTCCTCCTTATTCTTACGGTTTTGGACTGCTGTGTGAGTTTCGACACACATCTTTCTGTCCCCACAGCGGCAGCTCTTCTCTCTAGCAGACTTGTCAAGTGTCAGGTATGTACAAGGGGCTACACCATACCGCTGCACTTCATCCTCTCTGGGAACCAATGAGGTTGCTATCACTGTCCCCACATTATAAAAAAGAAGCTGAGGTCGGAAAACTTGCTCAATGAGAACAACTAACCTATGGTTCTTACTAGTTTAGATGTAGATCCAGTCTGGTCTGGCTTCAAAACCCATTACTCCCAAATGAAATGAAAATTAAATGAAGTTGCTCAGTCGTGTCCGACTCTTTGTGACCCCATGGACTGCAGCCTACAGGCTCCTCCGTCCATGGGATTTTCCAGGTAAGAATACTGGAGTGGGTTGCCATTTCCTTCTCCAATAGATCTTTCCGACTCAAGGATTGAACCCGGGTCTCCCGCATTGTAGGTAAACGCTTTACCGTCTGAGCCACCAGGGAAGTTGTTTTTTTGTTTGTTTGTTTGTTTTGTTTTCTTTCTTTCTTTTTCTTTTTTAATATTATTTTATTAGTTGGAGGCCAATCACTTCACAACATTTCAGTGGGTTCAGGGAAGTTGTTTTTTATAACTCCCAAAGCACTCGGCAACTGGCTGTCTTTTCCAATACCAGTCACTTGGAGTCTTAAGAGGGAGACCATATCTTATTCAGGTTGGTGCTCACTCTGGTGCCTCACCCAGAAGCGGAAACTCAAAGGACCTTTTTATGATTACAGAAAAGATTCCTTGGGGGAAAAAGGTGGGATGTGATCGTGAAGGTGTGACTTTGAACAATGGCAGTCCAGCCCGACAGAAAGCCTTGCAGGTTCCAAGCTGGACTGTGACTCCGGCCCTGCTGTTCCCCTAGCCTTACTCTGTGATCATCTTCACCTCTGAACTGCTCTCCTGCTTCCACCCTCCTCCCACAGTCTGCCCTAGAGAGAGATGGTCCTGGGTTCCTCCCTTACAGAAACCTTCACTACCCCCAGGCAGCTTCCTCCTCGGGCCTACAAGCCTGTACATGAACAAGGGCCCCGCCCAGAAGGCTGACTCCCATGTCTCTACTTCCCTCACTAACTTCACAAGCCATCTGCAGGTCTGTGAACCGCCACTCCCTTCTGTCACACACTTTTATTGCAGATCCCCGCATGGGTGACCCCCTCTCATCACTTAGGGCTCAGGTCACCAGGGTCACCGCCTTAGAGGCCTTGCTTGAATGCTCTATTACAGAAAGACCCCGTTGCTATTCTGTCTCAAGTCTGTGTTTGCAGTCGTGAGGACAATAATAAAACAACTTGCAGTTATTAAAAAAAAAAAATATGTCCAGTTAGCTTTGCCTTTCTCTCCAGCAAGATTTTGAACCCCATGGATGGAGAAAAGATAACCACATCCCCATGCCTGAAACAAAGTGAGCACTCAAACACTTCTGAGTTGCTACTGGGTATAAAATTAAACTTTATGATCAGAACTCTTTTTTTTTTTTTTTTTTTTACCACTATGACAATGCAAAACAACCTTATTTGGATTCTCCCATGACTGACACCCAGCTAACAGGCCTGGAGTCTCACAGCCCAGGGCAGGCTCAGAGGTTCATGAAACCCCTGAAGTCACAATGCCTCATTTTAAGTACATGCACATTTTGATGGGGGAAGACAGCATAGTTCCATCTTATTCACAAATTAGAACATCAGAGAGATTTAGAACTACTGAATTTGGACATTTCAAAATCACACTTCTTTTAAAAAGAGCCATGTCTCTATATTCTGTATCTATATATAATTTTAACACCCACTAAATTCACAACCATGGGATCTAGAAGAAAACAAATTTTTTACTCCACTGATGCAGTATTTCAACAAAGATTTTATGAAATACATTTTCCCTCTAAGTTTAATAAAAATGAGAAAAATGCACATTCCTTTCAAGAAAATTCAGAAAACCCCTAACATCTGATAGGCATTAACCCATTCAATCAATTAGAAAACCTACTTCCTGATAGAGGGGAGGGGTAGTACACCCCATCCAGGCTGTCACAGCTTAATCCTGCTCTACCTTTTTACCCTCTAATAATGATTTTTAAATGGTTAAGCACTTACCATAATGTGATTGAAATGCCTGTGGTTTGACAACCTGATTACAGTCGTTACACACCACCAAGTAGAAGTCATCGTGGGCTGGACAGAGACCAAATATTGGCATGTCTGCAATAAAGACAGAGAGCATCACTCACTCACGTGGTTCTTGTTAATAGGAAACCATCTGGGGTGGTGATATTTCCTAAAAGAGCTGTCTTATGATAAAGTGCACAGGATAAAGTTATTCCAGTTTAAAAGTAACTGATGTGATGCACCATGACTAAGAAGAGAGAAACCAAATCAGGCTTACGGAAACACCATTAGAAAGGGTTAAAATAAAATGCGTGAGAATTCATTAGTATGAGGTAAAACAGACCAATGTATTAAAATACGATCCATGAATGCCCTCACACAATAAAGCAACTTCAGGAGAAGTCTAATAAGGGTTATGAGGAAGAGTCTGTAACCACAGCAAATGTACCATCTAATGGTTTTATTTAACTATGCATTCTATCCCAGCCATCGAGTCTCTGAGTGCTATGCAACAGTTAAGAAAGAAAGCAGAGGTTTCCCTTAAGAGTAAAATTGCTGGTTTCGTCAACATGTAATACAAAGAAAACTATTTTCATACTTTTTTTTTACAGGTCACAACTAACCTCCAGTCCTTTTGTTTACATACTGATGCCACTGAAGAGAAAGAACTTCAGTACAAGCGTAACACTGCATACATTAATCTCGGCTCAATTACTGGAACAGGGCAAAATACAGGTTGGATTTTTTTATAGTGAGAACTTAATTAAACATAAAACTAGTCTACCTGCATATATATGTAAATTGAAAGTACAATAACTTGATACCTGATAATACACGATTAACCAAAAAATCCTAACTGTGGATAATTAATAATAATTGCAACAACCAAGGGAACAGAGCGAACACTTCAAATCCAGAATCTTAACTCTTTTAAATATTTCAAAATTGGTATTTTACACTAGCTGCTCTACTTAGAATATCTGCAATGAATAGATAATTAGCACATTTCAATTGGGCAAATATTTTAGTAGACCAAATACCAAGTTTAAAGGGAGGAAAAAGATCTAAAAAGCTGATTAGCATCTGCTTTCTCTCCTGTAAGATTTAATTTCACCCTTTTCTACCCTGGGTGAACTGGGTGGTTTTAAAGGAAACAGAAAATACCCTGAGGTAATGTAAAGTGACAATAATCTCTCAAATATCAAATTCCGGATCTAATATCTTCATGTGGCTATAGCTCACATTTTCTTAGACAGTTTCTATTTACACTGAACTACACAGATAGCCTTTGAATCTGAAACATACCAGGGAGCGACATGATTCTGGGATGCAGGAGTGGCACTGAACACGTTCTACATGCTATGATCTCATTTACCTTTGCAATTACTAAGGCACATACCATCATAGCCCTGCTGTGGAGAGGAAGAAACTGATTCATAGAAAGGTGAACTACTTTGTCTAAGTCAATACCTGAGATTTCATTCTGACTCATAAGAGTGGCTTGAATTTGGTCCCTTTAAGACCAGAGGAATACGATTTCTAGAAATCCCTTCCAGACGCCAACTCCAATAAGTTGACTGTCAGGGCTGAACACCTTTGACCACATAAACTGATAAAAGAACATAAGAAGGTTCTAACAGATTGCTGATTTCTGTGACTAAGCTTAACAATTTCATGAAAAGTAAGAGCCAAACAATGTGCTATTTTCCTCGAAAGCAAGCCCACATTGAGTTAAAAATAGTACACGTGGGAGAGGGGAAAGGTTAAATCCATGCAGTGATCCACATGAAATAAGCTACTTTCCATGGCTACATTTGACATGACATTTCATTAAAAAAAAAAAAGACTAGCAGTTTACCTTAGGTTTCATATATCCCTAGGTTAAATGACTCTAATACAAGACAATTAAGATGGAAAAGTTGAATTACAGAAATGGCATACATTCATAACTTACAGCTGAAAAATATGAAATGTCTACAAATATCAAATCAATAGGTCATTAATGAAATCAACTTAATTAGTTTTATTAATTAAACAGTAGCTAAAGCATTAAATTTGGAGAAGGCAATGGCACCCCACTCCAGTACTCTTGCCTGGAAAACCCCCTGGACGGAGGAGCCTGGTAGGCTGCAGTCCATGGGGTCGCTAAGAGTTGGACATGACTGAGTGACTTCACTTTCACTTTTCACTTTCATGCGCTGGAGAAGGAAATGGCAACCCACTCCAGTGTTCTTGCCTGGAGAATCCCAGGGACAGCAGAGCCTGGTGGGCTGCGGTCTATGGGGTCACACAGAGTCGGACACGACTGAAGTGACTTTGCAGCAAAGCACTAAATTAAGTGATCTCGCCCACCCTGGCGCTCTGCGATGACTTACAGGGGTGGGGGGGGGGGTGGTGGAAGGGAGGGGATATATATATATATATAGTTATGGCTGATTTGCACCATTGCATGGCAGAAACCAACAAAGCAATGTAAAGCAACTGTCCTCCAGATAAAAAAATAAATTAGGTGATTTCAGTTGAGACTGAATTCAGTTTAGACTTGGGCCTCTGCGATGTGCCTGCTTTGTGTGGTGCCTCACAGCACTCTATGGCAAGCTATGTGTTTACGATAAAGTCACTTTGCCAGAGAGCAGATACTGCTGGGAATTAGCCCCCACCCCTTTATAAATAAGGCAATTATTAAAAAAAAAAAAAAAAAGAAACTGTATCAATCCTTTCAAATAATAAGGATGTGACTGGCCACAATAAGGCTTATGTAGAAAACTGTTCTTTTTCTGTTCTGGTTCCTTTCAACCTTTGTGAGACTTGGAAATGCTAATAAAATGAAGTGAGTAAGGGGTCCCTCTGTGAGCACCAGGAACCTGTACTTCTGCAAAAAGTTCAATTTCTTCAATAACTTAAAATTTTTTGCAACTGACGATAACAAATAAAGATGATAATCATATGGCATTTACTGAGAGACTATGTGCTAAGTTCTGAACTAAGCACTTTTTAAAAGGTGTATCCTACAATAGGAGCCAAATTTTACAGATGGAGACACGAACTCATCTTGTATCACCCAGCAAGAAAGTACAACCAGGACTCAAACTTAGGTTTGCATCATCTCTGAAATCACTTCTTAATCTCTTAGTAGCACGTCACATCTCCCTAAAAAGCCAGCATGTGTACGCATGTGCACTCACACAATCCCTGTGGAAAGAATGATGGTACACTGAAGTACAGTTCATGCTACCCTATGAAACCGAGTTCCTGTGAAAAGAACCTAAAGCAACTTGAATTTTAGCTTTCTAAATTCTTCCAGATATCCATATTTAGATGTAAACTAGGGGATACAAAATAATTTAAATGTCTTCTTCAGGGGGAAAAAAGGAGTTCTATATCCTTTCTCTGCACTGAAACATTCCAGAGGCCTTAGCAACAGGAACAGCATGTGGAATGTTGTGGTAACAGAGAAAATGAAATAATTTTTGTGAGAGACAGTATGTTTCCGAATAGTTTTAAAGTGTAAGTTCACAAACAGTCCATCTATAAGTTAACATATGGAACTTACCCAAATGCAAGAAGGAAAAAAAAAGCTTCATTTATGACAGAAAAGAAAGAGCTCCTACTGAGTTAAAATGAGTTCCTACTGAGTTAAAAAAAAAAGTTTACAAAATAGTCTTTAAATATACAAGTTAAATCATTATAAGAAATATAATGAAAAGTTTTAAAACCGTACTTGATCCCATGGACTCTGACCTGGTTTGAAAGAATGGATTTTATTGTGTGTAGGTCCTAAGTTTTTCTCAGGATTCAGGTCATCCCAACCTTCCAATTAGTGAGTAGCCCGGCACCCACATCTAGGCCATCATGTTTCAACACTTGGAGACCCCAGGCCAGCGAAGCAGGAAGGACTGGGTTCAGTCCCACGGACACGTGAGCACGCGTGTGCAGGGCCTCCCCAGTCCTGTGCAGAGTGAAGGCCCCCTGGCCAGAGCCAGTCCTGACCAGTCACTTCGGGGCTGCCACCCTCACGGGAGGACTACGCTCAACAACACAACGGACGCTGCAGCCAAACATTTCACCTTTGCAGTACCCTGTGCGTCTCCCCTCTCCCACGCACCCAAACTTCTACATGCCAACAACTCCCACATTTCCGTCTCTAGCCCAGACGGCTCCTGACCTCTGTCTAGACTCACATATCCAACTGCCTACCAGACACCGCCACCTGGATGCCTTTCATACATCTCAGATCAAACGAGCACGTTCAAGAGAGCAGTGCTTCCCACCCTGCCCTGTCTCCCACCCCCACCCCCAGATCATCCTCCTTTCGTGTCAATGACCCTACTCATCTTAGGAAGCTAAACCCCGGACATGACCTCTGACTCCTCTTTCCCTCATCGCACACAGACCACCAGCAGGTCCAATCACTCTAACGCCTCTGACCACTTCTCTCCCTTGTTTAGGCCCCACTGTAAAGCCTGTCCCCAGCACCTTTCCTGTGGACCGTGGAAGACATCTCCCATGCGGTTGACAATCCCTTCCACATGGATGCCAGAGTGAGTCTGAAACTCTCCAACAGATCCTGTGACTACTGTTAAAATTTCCCAAGAAACTGCCCACTCCTATGGAATAAAATCCCAGCCTTTACCATAACCCCCAAGGCATGGCCAGAGGTTCATCCTCCCCACTCTCCACTCCTTGTCCCCTGAGCCCCTGGCCCTCTCCCCTTGGCTCACTCTGCTCCAGGCACACTGACCTCCATCCTCTCCTTTGAGAGCTTCCTCTCCGCCAGGCGCTGCCCTTGCTCGTCACAAGATGCCTGGTGCACTCTCATACATCAGGGCTCAGCTCAGCGGTCACCTCTCTACAGGGCTGTCTCCAGCCTTCCCAACCACTCAGTCACAGGCCTTGTAAGCAGAGGGGCTAACAGTGTGGGCCACTCCCCAGCACTCGGAATCCAATGTGATCTTGGGCAAGTTCCCTAACCTCTCTGAACTTCAGTTCTTCATACGTCAATCAGTGATGATCACATTACCTAACGCACCAGGTGCCTCCCAGGGAAAAAGGCCTGAGAAGACCCAGGAAGGGCTCACTCATATCCCCCAACAGCCTGGGAGGTAGGAGTCATGCATCCTCACCTGCTCAACCAAATAAGGCAACCAGACACTGAGATTTCACAAGCTAGTAAGTGGCAGAGTCAAGATCTGAACCCGGGTCTGCTGGGCCCCAAAGCCCAGACATTTCCCAGAGTTCTCCCGGAAACAGAAGCTGCCTCCTCCACGTGCTCCCGTTGTCGGTGCCCAAGGCCAGAGCCCTGCGGCCCCTGCACACCAGTGCAGAGCACCTGACGGAGTTCCTGAGCTTCTACCCTCCTCAGCCTCCTCCACTCTGCCACCAAAGTCAGCGACCCACAGAGTAATAAAGTCACTCCTCTCCTTGAACACCTCTGCTGCCTCCCAAGTGGCCAGGTGGGATTGGACCCCTGACCTACTTCTCTATAAGCACGGCCCTCGCACCCTGAGTCCTCACATCTCTCCAGGCGGAGTCAACCTGCTCTAGACTCAAGGCTGTGCAGGTCTTCTCAGAACCTTCTTGTTCTCTGCAGTCCTCCTATGTGGACACAACTGCCTGCAGCAAAGAAAGCGTTCCTCTCTTCTTTCTGGAATCCCCACCCTTCAACAAGAGCTATGCTCATACTCACACCTCCGTCACGGTCTGTCACTCACTGACGGGGGACTTTCAAGACCATGTGAACGTGTGGATGACTGCAGTTCTGTGTGACAGCAGACCCCTTGCCTTGCCTAGCAGACTCTGAGAAGTGAGCTCTTGTTGAGTGATGGTGAAGCAATGTCTGGCATCTGGAAACTTCCCATAGCTTCCAGTTGTTCTTTGGAGAAGAACTAAGGTCCCTGACAAGGCTGGCGCCCTGCACATGGCCTTTGTTCTGTCCCTGATGCACACAATGCTGTCTCCTGTCACAGCAGCATGGTGCCTGCTGTTCCCGCTGCTTGGACCCCCTTCCTCCAGATCTTCACCTGGCTGGTTGCTCTACTTCATTTGGTCTCAGCCTCAATGTCACATCCATGGAGACCTGGCCGGTCAGGCCCCCCATCTGCTCTCACAGCACTGACTCTGCCTTGCTACACAGCACCGTGCCCCGTCTGTAACTATTCATCTCACTGTAGAGCCTCAATCTCCTCCCACTAGACTAAGTTCCACATATGTCTTATTTCCTGCTCCAGTGACAGTGCTTAACAACGCCTAACCTGAAGGATGAGGGGTGAAGGTGTTAGTCACTTAGTCATGTCCAACTCTTTGCAACCCCATGAACTGTAGTCCACCAGGCTCCTCTGTCCATGGAATTTTCTAGGCAAGAATACTGGAGTGGGTAGCCATTCCCTTCTCCAGGGGATCTTCCCAACCCAGGGACTAAACCTGGGTCTCCTACATTGCAGGCAGATTCTTTAACATCTGAGCCATGAATTCCAAACAACTAATGCATGCACTAACATTACTGGTGGACACTAACTGAAGTATTAGATGAAGTCTCTGTGGTCCTCCAAAGTCCAGGATATAATTGTGCCTTTATGTCACATAATGTTACACAGTCACCTACTAGAACGGGGTGTCCACTCAGTAAGACAAAAGTTCAAGGGTGAGAAAGCTTCCCGTGAACACATGACCCTATTTCTAGGGGTACTTTCTGGTTGAATTGTGTTTCAGGGTCTGATTCTCAAATATGCACACTGGCAAATTCTCTTTTGCTAGCGTGTGCAGCGCAGTAACTCCAAGCAGTTCTGGAGTCAGACAACTGAGATCAAATCCCTATTCTTTCTCTTAGTAGCTATGTGAACACCATTAAATTATTAACCTCTCTGAACTTCAGTTTCCTCATTTGTCAAACAGAGTTAATAGGACCTGCATTTCACAATGTTACGGTGAGGATGAAATGAACTAATCCGTGGAGAGCATTCCGTGCTGGACACATAGTGAACACTCAGCAAAATAAACAAAAACACACAATATCACACACACTAAACATGTTCTGCTGCAAGAGTCCCAGTGCTCACTAATGAAAATCTAAGGAGATTGATATACACACCAAATGGCAACTATTTTACAATGTGAGCTTAACTCTCCAGGGGTTTCAGCCCCTGCTGCTCCACCCTGTAAACAATGAGAGGCAGGGGAGAGGTGGAGGACACTTGCAGGTGCATCCCATGAAGAAGATCCAAGTTCAAGTCTTGAAGCTTAAGCTCTACCCTGTAAGCATGGAAGAAGCCACAGTTTTAAGGAGGAAAGCCACACGATACAAAAGGTCACTCTGGCATGAGTGTGGATCTATCCAGGTAAGCGTGTTAGGAGGGCAGTCCCCAAGGGCTGATGTAAAGTCAGAGCAAGACAGGAAGCAGTGATGAAGATGGGCCAGATGAGACTGAAGACATGCTCTGGAGAACTCTACGAACAGCCGAGGAGGGAGACCATGTCGTCCAAGGGGTAAGGCAGAGTGGAAGAAACCAAAGCTGGGCTGCAGTCTGTTCCCTGCTCACTGCAGCTAACGTGGCTGCATGGATGGTGGGAGACACAGATGGGAGAACACAGCCTGCTATGGGAACAGAGCCTGGCAGTTAAAGGCACAGCTGTTAGAACCACACTGACTGCATTCAAATTCCAGCCTTGTCATATGGTAGCTTTTACCTCCATTTCCTCATCTACAAACGGGAAAAGAAAGAGCACCTATCTCACAGGTTGTAGGAGGAACTAAGGAATAGATAAAAGATGCTTGGAACAATGCAAAGTACTTTGTAAACATGAGCCATTTTTTATTATCTTCCAATAACTGTCTTCTGGTCTTTGATCTAAATAGTGGCTGTTCTCCCCTCTCTGCCTATTCCAACTCCCCCACCCATACAGATACAGTAAGCAGTGATGCTTTTAAATCACAAATATCACCTATTCTGACTAAACCCTTTAATAGTTTACTATGTAAACTACTGCAATGTAGTCAGAATGAAAATTAATATGTAGAAGGCCCAGCCTGATCTGTGCAACCATAAGACATGGTTTGCTCCTCATCCACACCAGAATTCTATCTCCTCGACAGTTATACCCAAAGGCCAAGCACTTTCCCACCTCACAGCCTTGGTTAATTCTGTTCCCTCTGCACAGAATGCTTTGCCTGGCTGGCTTCAGATCATGGCTTACATTCCATTAAAAGACATTCCCTGACATACCCAATTTAAAGCAGGACCCCATCTCTTTAGACATTTCTCTCTCTTCACTCATTAGTGATTTATAATTTGTGTTTTGGCTATAACTCTAACATATAAATCCTCAGAGGCAGTGGCTGGGTCTGCATGGCACAATGCCTGGCACACACTAGGTTCTCAAAAAAGAATTTCAGAAAGGCCTCTGGATCGAACTTCCTGAGTTCAAATTCTCATGCTATTACTTACTAGCAGTATGAACTTGGGCAAATCCTCAGCTTCAGTACCCTCGTTTGTAATGGGGATGGCAACAGTAGCTACCTTAACAGGTAGTTGTGAGGATGAAATGAGTGAGTATGTACAAAGTTCTCAGAACTATGTCTGGCACAGAGCACATGCCGCGCTCTCTGCTTAGTTACTCAGTCGGGTCCGGCTCTTTGTGACCCTATGGACTGTAGCCTGCCAGGTTCCTCTGTCCATGGGGACTCTCCAAGCAAAGATATTGGAGTGGGTAGCCTATCCCTTCTCCAGGGAATCTTCCCAACCCAGGAATCAAACCGGTGTCTCTTGCATTGCAGGTGGATTCTTTACCATCTTACTACTATGATTTTACCTACTTCCATTTTTACTGTCAGTGGGTTACACTGGCCACAGTTTCTAAACTTTGCTGGTCTACGGCTACCATCTTTTGTACACTCAATGTATTAAGTACTCACTGGATGCTAGATATCATGGCAAATCCTCTACATACATTATTCATTCATGTATTGAATGTCTACTATGCTCAGACATGATTCAAGGTTCTGGGCACACATCAGTGAACAAAAAATCACAACAGCAACGACACCTGAGAGGCAGTACATACAACAAAAATAACAAGTTTGTAATTACTGAGCACTTCCTATGTTCCAGATACAGTGCTGAGTATTATTAGCTCACTTCCTCTTCACAATACTACCCACCTAAGGGGCACTATCTGCACTTTACAGATGAAGCAAGTGAGGAACAAGATTATCTGCCTTAAGTCACAGAGCCAGTATATGGAAGGAGCTGAGAGCTGAAGGTAGGCTACTCTCAAGTACGTGCTCCCCACCACCTCACAAGATTCTTAGCACTGCCCAACGCCATCCCTGCCTCTCCCATCTTGTCCAATCAGAGTCAACAAGACATCCTATCGAACATCAGACTTCTGATGTTACCTCTGAACTGTCTGATTCTCCGCTATACAAGGGTTTCCTTAGATACTAGGACTCTCAGCCCCATTAGTGTCCGAAACACTTCTAAGTAACTGATACTGACTTGGAAGGCTGGTCTGCACATAACTGAGCTTTTATTACGTTCAGTTTCAAGTTTATTTCAAACAGTAACTATCAATTCTAGATAATCAAAAGGAATGTCAGTGATAAAATAAAAAAGTTTTTAATTGCTGTTACATGAGCTTTAACATCTTAACTGCACAAAAATAAAACAGAATTTTATTTCTACCTTCTACACAAACTTCTCCCAAATTCATATAAACTCATGATTAAATTAAGAATACAATTCTTTTCTTCAAAAGGCAGTCAATACAGCAACACAACATCTGCCAAATATGTTCTATGCAGAAAACCCAAACCCACAACACTTCATGTAACTAAAAACAGCATTAAGTATGGAATGCTATTACCTACTGACCTAGCTGTCTGTTTTTAAGTGGTTAGCTTTATATAGACCATAGCCTAACCCAGAAAACCAATTTAACAAATTTAAAAGAACTTGAAATCATACAAAGTATGTTCTCTGACAACATGGAGTCAAATTAGAAACCAGTAACAGAAAGATACTGGAAAATTTACAAACACTTAGAAATAAGACACTTCAAACAATCCATAACCAAACAATGTAACCTGTGATATTAACAGGCTAAAGGAAAAAAAAAATCATTCTATCATAATAGTTGATGCAGAAAAAATATGCATGATTAAAAAAAAATCCAGAGACCCAAGAATAGAGGAGGTTTCCTTAACTTGATAATGAACATTTACAAAAACCCCTACAACTAACATCATACTTAATGGAGAAAGGCTGCATGCTTTCCTCCTAAGGTCAGAAACGAGGCAAGGATACCTGCTCTCAACAAAGCACTGAAGTTGTTGCCAGAGAGATCAGGCAAGAAAAGGAAACAAAAGTCATCCAGATTCAAAAGGGAGAAATATAACTTTCTCCATATGCAGATGACTTGATGGTCTTATGCAGAAAACCACAAAAAATCTACCAAAAAACCTCCCAGAATTTACCAGTTTAACAACATCACAGGACACAAAATTTCTTAGTCTATTTGGGCTCCTTTAATAAAATAACATAGTTTGGGTGGCTTACAAACAACAAACATTTATTTCTCAACAGTCCTGGAAGCTGGGAAATCCAAGATTAAGGCACCAGTGCATTGCGTGTCTGGTGAGAGCCTGCTTTCTGGTTCTGAGTCTTCTTTTCACTGTGTCCGCCACACAGAAGAGATGGAGCTCTCTGAAGCCTCCTTTACAAGGACACTAATGTCATTCATGAGAGCTCTACCCTCATGACCTAACTACTTCCCCAAAGGACTCATCCCTCCAAAAATCATCATACTGGGGGTTAGATTTCAACACGTGAATTGTGTGCGTGGAGGTGGGGCAGGAGCGCGAATGGGACACAGACAATCAATCTGTGCACAACATCAACATAAAAAAAAAGCTTTATTTCTAGATAATCACAATGGACACATGAAAACCAAAATCAAATGGCTAGCCTTCAGCTGTTAAGGCATGTTAAGCAAGTTATTTGCTTTATGGCATAGCTGAGTGTTATCCAACAGCTATGTGGCTATGATGAAATCTATGTCTTTCATAACTTCCTTAAAAGGGATGTTATAATTGTCTCATATTTGTAAAGTCTCTAGAAATCTTACCAAAAACATGCCTCAGAAGATGCAGAACTTTTAATAGAAAGCTAAAACGTTAATAACTGTCTTGAGTTTGTTTCAGATTCTTCAAGTCTGAGGGAAGAAGATCCTTCCTCAGATCTTCTATACTAACGGTCACAATGAAAAGAAAGGTACACTCAACTCTATATTCCTCCTCAATATAAAGCCTCACTACTTAAAATACAACTGTTTCTGTATCACTGAGAACCTGGTTAGAATTAGAGAATTTCAGGACCCAACCCAGACCCAGAAAATCAGAATCTGCATTTTACCAAGATTTCCACGTGACTTCTGTGTGTTTGACAAGTGTAGAAAACATCATTTAATCTGGATTGAAACTTGAAAACTGTGACCAAATTGGAGAAATTATTCATATATTATGCAGACTCTTTCCAATTCATCCATCTATCAAAGGCATATTGAACATTTCTGCTTAACTATAATTAGCATTTGCACATTACAGAGTATAATAAATATACACTGTATAATGTATGGGCTTCCCTGGTAGCTCAGCTGGTAAAGAATCTGCCTGCAAAGCAGGAGACCCCGGTTCAGTTCCTGGGTTGGGAAGATCCGCTGGAGAAGGGATAGGCTACCCACCCCAGTATTCTTGGGCTTCCCAAGTATAACGTATACTGAGTGTATCAGTGTGCGGTTTTCAGCTACTGTGATGTCTCTGGTTTTGGTACTGGCCTTATAGAATGAATTGATAAGAGTTCTCTTTTCAAACATTTCTAAAGAAAAATGTGTGTAGGGTGAGTGCTAATGGTTTTACCGATACTTAGTAAAATTCACCAGTGAAGCCATCTGGGCCCGGGCTTTTGTGTGCATAGGCAGGTAGGGGGCGGGGAAATCTTACATTTCCTAATTCAAACTCATGTACTAGGTCTATCCAAATTTTCTAATACTTCTCAAGTTATTTTTGATAGTTTGACAGTATTTTCTATGAATGTATCTGTTTCATCTAGTAAATTCAATGTGCTGGCATAAAGTCATTCACAGTATTCCTTTATAACCCTATTTGTGTCAGGTGGGTAGTGACATTACATATTTAATTCCTGATTTTAATAATAGGAGTAACGTGGTTAGATCTACCTACAAGTTCGTCAATTTTATCATAATCCAAGTACTCTAATCTTACCAAAATACTAACCTTTGGTTTCAGTGCTTTTTATCCTTTGTTTTCCTATTGTCCAGTTCACATATTAATAATTCATTGTCTTCTTTGCTCTGCTGGCTTTGTGCTTATTCTTTTTCTAGTTTCTTAGGAAGGAAGGCTCTTACTTCTTAATAAACTATTTACAGCTATAAACTTTCCCTTAAGTCACGCTTCAACCACAGTATGTCAGTTTTGGTATGCTGTGTTTCATGTTCATTAATTTCAAAGTACAATTTCTCTTGTGATTTCTTCCTTGACCCACTCCTTATTTAAGAACATGGTGTTTCATTTTCACATGCTTGTGAATTTACCAAATTTCCTTTGGTTTTTAATTTCTAATTTTCTCCACTGTGGTTAGAGAATGCTGTGTGATTTCAGTCCTTTTACAATTATTTAGGTTTATTCTACTGTGGCCTAACATATCATCCTGAGAATATTCCATTTGCACTTGAAAAGAATGCAAATGGACTATTTCCAAAAGAATGTTGGTTGTGTCTAACTGGTTTGCTTTTCAAATCTTTCACATCCATATCGCTCTTCTGCCTAGTTGCTGTATCCAGGCTTTAAAGTGAGTTATTGAAATCTCCAATTATTACTATTAAATTGTCCATTTTTTTCCTTTCACAGTGTAAGTTTCTTGCTTCATATATTTTAAACCTCGGTTAGGCACATGCATCTCTATAATTGCTATTTCTTCCAGATGAATTGACTCATTCATGGTTATAAAATATCCTGTTTTTAATGACTTTATTAGAAAACATCTACTTTGTCTAATATTTGTACAGTGAGGCTAGCTCTCTTTGACTACTATTTGTTTGTATATTTTCTACTAACTTTCAATATACTTCCAACTTTGAATCTGAACTGTCTCCTGTTCGTAGCATATCACCGAATCACGATTTTTAAACCCACCTGACAGTCTCTGCCTGCTGAGCAGTGTTCGGTCTATTCCCATATAATGCAATTACTGATAACACAGGATTTCAGTCTGTGATTTTGCTATTTGTTTAATATACATATTATGTCTTTTTTGTTGTTGTTTCCCTATTTGTCACTGCATCCTTTTGTTTAAATTGATAGATTCTAATATATTTTTTTTAACTTCCCTTCTTCTACTACCTTCTACATAAAGCTATTTTCTTAGTAATTCTCCTGGGGATTACAATTAACATCTTAACTTCAGATAATGTACTTTGAATAAAATCAACTTAATTTCAACAGAATTTTATTAATGCTCTGCTCAGACAGGGCTCCATTTTGTGCTCCCCCCAAACCCTCCCCCAACATATAGGTGGTATTTTGCCATTTTTGGTTGAAAACTAGACAATACAGATAATATAACGTGGCATTCTACAAATGAGATCCACCTCCCTTTTTGGTCCGTTTAGTGATTTACCTGGTCTAATTGTGTAAAGTCTGTATTCTTTGTTATGTGTGAGCTTAGTTACTAAGTACTGGGCGGGGAGTTCCTTAAATATGTTGAACCAAGGAGTCTCTCAGGCTTTGCCCAGGGGCTCTGTGCGTATGTTGGGACGTCTTCAACGCTCCAGCAATAATGCACAGCTCTACCTTAGGCTTCATTTGCTGCTTGTATAGAAACTCAAAATCAGCCAGAGGTGAGTGATTAAGAGATCCGCATATCCTGGACATGCAGATAGCCCTATACATGCATGCTGTTTTCTTCTCTTTTTTTTAAATTGAAGCGCAGTTGATCTAATGCACATGGTTTTCTAGATTCTCAGGAATCTTGAGAATGTTGGGGCTCTTCAAAAACTCCAATTGACATCTCATTTCCCAGAGTTTACTATTTAGTTTTTTGGTCAGACTCAACTTATATCACCGACTCAGACAACTGCAATATACAATGATTGCTACTTTTTTTTTTTTTTTTTTTTTAAACAGAATACCCTAGGGATAGGCTACAGAATGAGCTCTGATACAGACAAATTGTGAGAATGGAGCTTCTTAGGGACCTACTAGAAAGTTCAAGAAAATTTTCTGTGCACACAACTTTAGGGAAGCTTCAAATCCATTCTTTCCAGTCTCATAGGTTCTAAACTACTGGTTTTCACAGATACCACAGTTGTGAGGTTTACAGGTTTTCAAAGTTACTGTGGAGCTCGGCATGGCATGGGGTGTGGCAGCAATAAAATTAGGTAAAAAACCTCAGAGTTTGCCTGTATTTACAGAGATTCAGTTCTGTGTTTTGTATAAATGCTCAATAGATCCTGCAAGCCTTTAATTTTCAGAATTCTGAAAGAGTTAATTTTGTCAATTCTTGCCAGTGTTCTCACTATTTTTATAGAAGAAAAAGATTTTGGGAACTCCTGGAAATGTTCTCTGGAATGGAGGATAACATTATATCAGACTTTTTATTATTTTGAGCCCTACTCAAGACTGCAGAACAGAGAAGGGAAGTGCATGCTTCGAAAGTGAGAGGGCCAGTTGTTTGCGTTTGCAGTAGTACAGGGAAGAGGTCTGAGGCACCTTGGACCTGGAGATCACAGTAAGATGGCACAGAGATGATCCACAGATATTTAGAAGGAACTGCTGACATGACTTGGTAATGACCTGGATACAAGGGTGGTGCAGTGAATGATGCCAAGCTTCCTGTCTTGTAGAACAGGATGGATGGGTGGGACCAGTCTCTGAGACTGGAAGAAGGCCAGGTTTGGGAATGAGGAACATACACTGGCAACATCTGAAATCCAGGTGCCTCTGAGATTTCTAAGAAGATAACAAGGAAGCCATCATCTTAAAGACTCTCCCCTAGTTTTAGAGAAATGCTTTATAAATCAACACCTAAAACATTATTTCCTCTATATGAAGGGGAGTGGGAAGGCAAGGCTTGTATACTAAATGCCAGTAATTGAACGTCACTGAGGAATTAAAAATATGGTTCCAAGAATGGTAAGAACCATGCACAAATGTCTGAAACTGTTCATTGTTTATGTGCAAAGACATTAAAGCTTCTCCAAAGGCAGCTTTATTTAAAGAGAAGCTACAACAAAAATAAAGATAAATCTTCCCTGTGATTAAAGATTCTGTTGCCCTCTTGCACACATCATTTTACAGTTCTCACTGATGCCTTGTGAAAACAAATCAATCAGATTCATTCATGCCTCCACTCATTCCATAAATACTCAACTGCTTCCTATTTGACAGCACTTGGTCAGACCCAGGAGACAGCTGGGAATAGGTCAGACCAGGTCCCTGCAGTGTGAACTGGTGTTGGTCTCAACACCAACTTGCCTGAGTATCAGAGTTTTTTTGTTCTGTAATCCTTTCTGTTAGGCCTCTCTTTCATGTGCGAAATTCACTTGTACAGCTGCTTTCTCTGGTCAGAATTGGGCAGGGTTAGATGTGTAAGGGAACCCTAGGGGAGGAAAGGCAAGGGGTGACTGCTGGTTAATTACTTCTACTCCTAATATCTCTTAATGCTACAAAGGTTTGTTCTGTTTAAAACAGATGAGGTGCAGTTTGTTCCCTCTGGGAAACATTAAAGTTTCAAGTTTGTTTTGACTGTTAGCTCCTTTCTGACCTAATGGGCAACACTTTCACAGGAAAGTTTTATGCATTCTCTTATCTCAGTTTTGCTTCTTCAGACTTCATAGTTTCACTCCTTGTCCTTCCAGAGGAAACTGGGCAACATACCTGAACAAAGAACTCAAAGCTCGCTTACCAAAACCATATGCAAACAGATGTGGTTGGCAGATAACACCCTGCGCGCAGCCACAGTTCAGAGGGAAGCCTCGAGTTCAACACCCATGTCTCCCCAGTTGTTTGTGTGTTTGGTTTCTAGAGAGCTTCTAAAGTAAAAGGTCAGGCAAGTGTTTAAAATACAACATAGTAACAATAGCCATCGTGTCACACACTATGGAGAACTCACTAGACCAGACAGTGTGCTAAGTGCTCCACATGCTTTACATTACATAATCCCCACAACAACCCACTGGTATAGGTACTATTATTAGCCCAAGTTTACAAATGAGGAAACATTTGTGTGGAAGGATTAAGTAACTGGCCGAAGATCACACAGTTGGCAAGAGGTGGGGTTGGGGTTAAAGGTTAAATCTAGTTGACTCCAGAGCACAGTCCCTAACCAGCATGCAACGACATGTCACTGGTCACAGAGCTTCAGTTCTTGCTCCAACAAGTATTAACTGGGGGTCCTAGTAGAGTCACCTCTGAGGAAGCTTAAATAAGAAACAAAGAGAATAAGTCCTTACAGAACTGACAGAACTGCTTATACCATGAGAACTGTTTCCTTTAAGACACTTGTCTGGGTTATTCACATACAAATACATACTTTATACACACTACTACTTAAAATTCACCACTGGCTTAACAAATTCCAATTACTCTAAACTATGGTGAATAAAAGTTATAACGAAAATAATTTTAGTGGGCTGGGGGTGGAATTCAAATATGTTCAACTGAGGTAAAGTGCATTCAACTGTATTTTTAAAAGACTAACATGACAATCCACACTTTCTCCCTGCATTCAGCACATTTAGACAACAAGGGGAAAGAAATATATGTGCTCATAAATAGAAACTAACAGAAACTATAGTTCCCCCCCCTCCCCACTAAGCATCTGGTCTATTTTATTTGAGGTAACATATTTCTGTCCTCCCACATTTTAGAAAAACAGCCGACACACTGCCTCACTTATATCTACGCTTATCAGTAATGACATGGCCATATCTTTCCAAACAGTTGGTTAATTAATTTGTACCCCTATCTCTGGCAGCCTGCCTGTGCAACTGAACAGCAAAAATAATTACACTAACTAAAGAGGGAAAATTTCCACTCTTCTTGTGATTTCTTATCGTAGGGCCTGTTGCCTTTCTTTACATGGGTTTGAGTTGCAAAACACTCGCCAATCAGATTAAGGTCACTACAAAATGATGATGTTTCCATTCTTCACTACTTCAGCATGAACCATCAATTGGGAAAGAAAGGGGCAGAGAAGAAAACTGACCCACCAGTCAAAGGCACGAAGTATGGGCTGAGCAGAATTATGAATGAAGAAACAGCTGGCTCTATTCCAAAAAGACCTTCATCTCTTTGATTATCTGAAATCATGTGAAATCTGACATCAGGTGAAATCTGACATATCAACAAATATTTACCTAGAACCTACCACAGGCAGTCCCCTTCTTTCCTACCCAAAACCATACATGAGAAAGTCAAACAGAGATCAGTGGAATCTGCTACTGAGCACCACAAGCCACAAAATTTCTAATCAGGGATCACCACTGAAAGACTGTCTACAAGGGTAGAGTTCTGGCTCTTCTAAGGTAAATACAACAGTGCTTGATCTGCTTAAGCCCACCTGAGCCGTCGTCTTTTGCGTGCGTAGTGATCTTCATCTGTCTCAACTGCGACGGTGGAGAGTTCCATTTTAAGAGAGGAATCTGTTGGTTAGTCTCTAAACTCACTTAAAAATCATCCCTGAAAATTTCGCAGACACCACATGGAGCCCGACCAGTAAGTCCTACACAGTCAGTTATGTCACTGATGTCAGAACAGATGGCTGTTTCTACCAGATTAAATAGTTGGCTAGTGTTTAGGGACCTTCTTGTATGGAAAAATCCAAGTAATTAAACACCACAATCACAGGACAATGAGATGCTTACACTGTGAGACACTTGCAGGAACTGTGACCAAATAAAGGAAAGCAATCAATATTCCATAATTCTCTCTGTTTACTATATTCAAAGCATTATTTCAGGATGCTGAAGATACAGCAGTGAGCAAAACCCTGTTCTCATGGAACTTACGTCTGTGCTGATTCATACCTCCTACTTCACATTTCAGGTTAATATGCACTGAATGACTAGTGAAATTCACCATGCCATTATTCTCTTTTGTACCATCACATAGTAGAATTCACATAACTTAGAAAGCACTTATGATGCAACCCTCCCGTAAAAGTTTGAGACATCTGTTTCTTACCACCAGTGTTGGAAAACTAGTTCATTCTATGTACTCATCCTTACAGTAAGCAAAATACAGTAAAGCCTCAACCACTCAGACTGCTGCGAGGACATAACAGGGGCTACTGAACAATAACAACAACAACAACAACAACAACAACAACAACAACACTGTTGGTACCGAGGCTGCAATGGATTTTGTCCTGGGTTGCATAAAGGTTCAAAACCACATGAAAGGCAGTCTAAGAGCATCATCACAGAAGAGTGGAAAGTGCAGGCTGTTCAAACGTTGGAGACTGTGTTTGAGGCACCGTGCTGCATACTGGACGAAATGGCAAGTAAAACAGCCTCTACCCATAAAGAGGTTCCAATCTAGTTGCAAAGCCCATACACACACAGAAATACCACATTCCTTAATTTCAAAGCTGCCATCAAGTGTGTGTGAATGCCAGCCTTTGGGGAAGAATAAAAAAATGTACCCTATGACTTCATAATCCATTCTGATTTCAGGAATAATGAAACACAAGAAAAACAGGCATCTTAGAATCAAGGATATACACTAAGAGCTACTCTGGCACTTCACAGGTGCCACTATGCAACACGAGTGAAACTCAGGATGGGGAAGGAGGGCTCCTCTAGGTAGCTGGCCCCAAAGAATTCAGGGCCGAGTGCCACAAGAATCACCAAGGAACCCCTTCCATGTGATTTCTACAGAAGGAGCTAGCACTCTTTCAATTCCATAACACCAGCAACACCAACACGCATTCACACGTTCACACATTCATCACACACCTCCTATGCATTAACACCAAGGAACATTTCTGTACGCCAAGCGCTGAATGAGGGGCTTGAGAGCAGTGGTCCTTGGGGACCTGGCAAAGTCTGGAGATCTTTGTGACAACTGGAGGGGGCAGTGCTACTGGCACCCAGCGGCAGAGGCCACACGCTCCTAAACGTCCTATAAGGCACAGGATATCCCCTTATAACAAAGAATGATCTGATCCCAAATGTCAGCTGAGAAACCCTGCACCTTCAAAACGACCCTATGGGAGAAACACTATTCTGATCCATACCCACCTGTGAGGCAACTGAGTCCGGAGGTGTTACAGAACTTTCCCAAGGTCATCAGAGATGCTACAGAACAGGGACTGTAACCCAGGAAATGCGATGCTGGGCAACAAGCATTAGCACCCTGCAAAATTCTTGATGTGATTACTGAAACCCAGAGAAGAAGTACTTGAAACACTGAGTCACCACATCCACCCTCTCTTCCCGCAGTTCCCATCCGAAAGCACTCCCTCTCTGCCCCTCACAGCCGGTCTCTCACCCAGCGCGCCCTCATCTCATCTCATCTTTAGACAGAGGTGTGTGAGTACGGTGACTGTCTGATCTCTCATTTCTCCATTGCTCAGCATGCTTCCCATCAGCATAAACAAAAACATCCCCTGGTCCCAAGAACCCAGGGAACCAGGCAATCCTTTCTCTCTGTGAACCCTCTTCCCAAAGGGGTGAGAGCCAAAGAAGCTGGACTCAATCGCAGTCTCTGAGTGAGTAGGCGGGTATGAAGACGCTCTGGGAGGTGGAAGCCACCACTCGGCAGGTCAGTATGAAAGGACAGGATATAAGAAGGTGGTTTTCAGGCTTTCCCAGCTCCCAGAGGAATTAGTCTTTGGCATCTCAATATGAATCTAGTGTTGACCACTGGCTGCGAAGGAGTTAGGGCAATTGATGATGCTGAAAACACGGATGAGCATCAGTAACTTTTTAAGCACTAAATCTGTGAAAGAATTCTGAATATGCCTTTTTTTTTTTTAATGAAAACCTTTTTAAAAACATTGTTTTAGGAAAACTGATGGTAATATGTCAAATACAGAAAAAAAAAAAAGTCAACTAGGCGCTCCCTCCAGTAGGCACCTGTGAGGCACTGACTTCATCATTCCCTCAGCAGCAAGCATCACCCTCTCCCTGGAAAGGTCCTCTAACCAACTACTTTGTGTAAATTTATTTCAATACCCAATAAAGAATATCACCTTATCAAGAGGGAGAACAAGGCAGATTATCAATCACACGGAAATTATAGTTCTTTTTTTTCTGTGAAAGAAAAATAGTTTAGACTACAGTCACTTAAAATTCTGTTCTGTATTCAACCCCAAACCCTGTTATGAGATGTTCACTCATCATGGACTTTCTTACGGGAGGCAGAAAACAGCTTTTGCCTTTGTCTGAGAATGCGGAGGCCAGGGCTTACAGAGCAGATGAAGAAAGTCAACAGTAATGTGGCAAAATCTGTACCCTGGATTTTGTGTAGAATAAAGAGTGAATACCTTAGGTAGTACTTTGTGAATCTCAGATGATGAACCTGTTAACTGGAAGCCTACAATTGACTCTTCCTTTAACAACACTTTGAATGTCACACTGCATTTTCAAATCACGGAGCTCTAAATGTCTACAGGACAGAAGAATGCAATTTCAACAGCCCCAAAACATGGGGAGTAGCAACACAGGGAAAACAGCTGGATCCTACCAGTTCCTTAACTCTGAGAGTAGAAACCGCACCCCTAAGCCATCAACATACTTTTCTCACCTAGCTGGACTGACGGTTGAAAAGTTTTCTCGGAGGGCACTTCGGCAGTACCTACTTAAACATACTCTGCATTCGTCTATTTATTAAAAAAAAAAAACAAGCAAATAAAAACTTGACCAGTGCTAAGAAGCTTGTAGAAGTACTTCAAATGTGGCACTGTTGGTAAAAACAGCAAAACCGTCAACAGAAGTGTCCATCCAGAAAGGTTGGATTTACACAAGCATTCTACTGTTTCCCTCTATTTCTCTGCACTGTTCGCTGAGGAAGGCTTTCTTATCTCTCCTTGCTGTTCTTTGGAACTCTGCATTCCAATGCGTATATCTTTCCTTTTCTCCTTTGCTTTTAGGTTCTCTTCTTTTCTCAGCTATTTGTTAGGCCCCCTCAGACAACCATTTTGCCTTTTTCTTTTCCTTGGGGATGGTCTTGATCACTGCCTCCTGTACAAAGTCACAAACTTCTGACCATATTTCTTCAGGCACTCTATCAGATCTAATCCCTTGAATCTATTTGTCACTTCCACTGTATAATCATAACAGATTTAAGTCACACCTGGATGGTCTAGTGGTTTTCCATACTTTCTTCAATTTAAGTCTGAGTTTGGCAATGAAGAGTTCATGATCTGAGCCATAGTCAGCTGCCGGTCTTGTTTTTTATGACTGCATAGAGCTTCTCCATCTTGGCTGCAAAGAATATAATCAGTCTGACTTCAGTATTGACCACCTGGTGATGTCCGTGTGTAGGGTCTTCTCTTGTGTTGTTGGAAGAGGGTGTTTGCTATGACCAGTGCGTTCTCTTGGCAAAACTCTGTTAGCCTTTGCCCTGATTTGTTTTGTACTCCAAGGCTGAATTTGCCTGTTACTCCAGGTATCTCTTGACTTCCTACTTTTGCTTTCCAGTCCCCTATAATGAAGAGGACGTCTTTTTTGGGTGTTAGTTCTAGAAGGTCTTGTAGGTCTTCATAGAACCATTCAAGTTCAGCATTACTGGTTGGGGCATAGACTTGAATTATTGTGATACTGAATGGTTTGCCTTGGAAATGAACAGAGATCATTCTGTCATTTTTGAGACTGAATCCAAGAACTGCATTTTGGACTCTTTCGTTGACTTCTTCAAAGGAATTCTTGCCCACAGTAGTAGATATAATGGTTATCTGAGTTAAATTTGCCCATTCCAGTCCACTGTAGCTCACCGATTTCTAAAGTGTCAATGTTCATGCTTGCATCTCCTGTTTGATCACTTTCAATTTCCCTTGATTCATGGACCTAACATTCCAGGTTCCTATGCAATACTGTTCTTTACAGCATCAGACTTTACTTCCATCACCAGTCACATCCACAACTGGGTGTGTTGTTTTTGCTTTGGCTCCGTCTCCTCCTTCTTTATGGAGTTATTTCTCCACTCTTCTCCAGTAGCATATATAGCATTTTGGGCATCTACTGACCTGGAGAGTTCATCTTTCAGTGTCATATATTTTCCCTTTTCATACTACTCATGAGAATTCCAAAAAAACATCTACTTCTGCTTTATTGATTATGCCAAAGCCGTTATGTGGATCACAACAAACTGTGGAAAATTCTTATAGAGATGGGAACACCAGACCAACTCACCTGCCTCCTGAGAAATCTGTATGCAGGTCAGGAAGCAACAGTTAAAACTAGACATGAAACAACAGACTGGTTCCAAACAGGGAAAGGAGTACGTCAAGTCTGTATATTGTCACCCTGCTTGTTTAACTTATATGCAGAGTACATCATGTTAAATGCTGGATTGGATGAATCGCAAGCTGGAATCAAGATTGCTGGGAGAAATATCAATAACCTCCAATATGCAGATGACACCACCATTATGGCAGAAAGTGAAGAAGAACTAAAGAGCCTCTTAATGAAAGTGAAAGAGGAAAGTGAAAAAGTGGGCTTAAAACTCAACATTCAGAAAACCAATATCATGGCATCTGGTCCCATCACTTGATGGCAAATAGATGGAGAAACAATGGAAATAGTGAGACTTTATTTTTGGGGGGCTCCTAAATCACTGCAGATGGTAACTACAGCCATAAAATTAAAAGACGCTTTCTTGTTAGAAGAAAAGCTATGACCAATCTACATAGCATATTAAAAAGCAGAGATGTTACTTTTGCCTACAAAGATCCATCTAGTCAAAGCTATGGTTTTTCCAGTAGTCATGTGTGGATGTGAGACTTGGACCATAAAGAAAGCTGAGTGCCAAAGAACTGATGCTTTTGAACTATGGTGTTGGAGAAGACTCTTGAGAGTCCCTTGGACTGCAAGGAGATTCAACCAGTCCATCCTAAAGGAGATCAGTCCTGAATATTCATTGAAAGACTGATGCTAAAGCTGAAACTCCAATACTTTGGCCACCTGATGTGAAGAATGGACTTATCTGAAAAAGACCGATGCTGGAGAAGACTGAAGGCAGGAGGAGAAGGGGATGAACGAGGATGAAATGGTTGGACGGCATCATCGACTTGGTGGACATGAGCGTGAGCAAGCTCTGGGAGTTGGTGATGAATAGGGAAGCCTGGTGTGCTGCAGTCCATGGGGTTGCAGAGAGTCAGACACAACTGAGCGACTGAACTGATTGACTACACAACCATCCATAATATATTCATAATACAAAATACTAAGCACTAGTTTAAACAAACCCAGGCAGAATTATATGCAATGACATGGGGAGATGTCCTTATGGATGAACCCGAAAAGCACACGGCAGACCTAAAGCCAGCCCAGGGATCCAGGAAGGTTGCCTGGAAGAACTGATGCTGAAGCTTGAACCTGAGAGATGAAGGTCAGTTTTCCTTGTATTGGGGAAGAGGGTTGGGGGAAACAAGGAAGAAGGAGATGGGGAGGGTGTCTGGGCAAAGGCGACAGTGTCCCCACAGAGGAACAACACAGAATCTGGAGGGAGGAGCGGAGTGGCTGGGTTGACCCCAGGCAAACAGAACCTTATCCAGCAGCCATCATAGTTTTAGCTTCACACTAACAGTAAGAGGAATCAGTGAAGTCAGTTACTCAAGAGCCCATCATCTAAGTCATAATGAACACTATTAGGTGGGAATTTCACACAGATCACTGTGGCTGCCACTTCATGTTCAAGTCTGCCCCACACTTATCCTTGATTTATAAAGATGTTTAGGAACAAGACTTCAGTCACGATTTGCATCACTCTGTCTATCTGAAATAATGCAACTCCACAAGAAATGGCCATCTTCTCAGGCTGGCCCACTTATGACTCTTCACCTTTAATGGAGCCAGAATACTATAAGTGTCTAAGGAAAATTATAGTAATAGAAAACAATATTCTGTGAAAGCATTAACTAACTTAAGCAAAACATTTAGAGACTCAATGGGAAATTTTTAAAAATTATGTATCTTGAATATTGGAACTGGAACACAAAACCTGCTTTAACTACAAAGAAAATAATAATGGAGACATTCTAAGATCTTATAAAATGAGGTTGGGTACTTTCATTGCTGATTCTGAACGCTATTGCATCATGAAGGTCTTTGAACATCTGCTGAAATGTTTATCATGTCTCTCTATAAAACCATACTTATGCAACTACAGATGATATTCTGCACAAACCTATGAAGGGGTTCAAGGACTGTGCACTGCTCAAATAAGCCCTGTTTGAGAACCTCTGACTCCAAAGACCAGAAATTAGTTCTGCGTGTGTATTTCCACTTCTACACTCAAGGCTTTTCTTCCCTGACATTGGCTTATCACAGTCACTATTTACATCCAGCACCCACATCATGATGTAAGATGAGAGACATTAAAAGAAAGTAAGATTAATGTGAATTATTTTCCTGAAGTAAGACTTAAAGGGGTATGGGGTCATTTCAAAGAAGGTATGGATATACAAAGGGCTTCCCTGGTGGCTCAGATGGTAGAGTCTGCCTGCAATGTGGCAGACCCAGGTTCCATCCTCGGGTCAGGAAGATCTCCTAGAGAAGGGAATGGCAACCCACTCCAGTATTCTCGCCAGAGGAATTCTATGGACAGAGGAACCTGGTGGGCTACGTACTGTCCATGGAGTTGCAAAGAGTTGCACATGACTGAGTGACTAACACTTTCACAAAGGAGACTACCTAACCATAAGGTATACAGCCAAGAGCAATGGAAACAAAGCAAAAGCAAAAAAAAAAAAAAAAAATTGGCAATGTATAGTCTTTCTGAAAAGCAGGCAAAAAGGCTTCAAGGAAGAAGGAACCCTGACCAGGTCTGTCTGTCATTGGCATCACAGGCAAGGGAGGAGGCTTATTTTCAGCAGCAAAAGGAAGTCCATGAGCGCCCTCTCTGATCTTCAGGGACTTTTTATCAAGGCCAGACACCCAATAAAAACTGATCCTTAAAAAAACAAAAACAAAAAAACTGATCCTACACATGAGTATTCACAGGTACCGCTCACCAAACCTTTGTCAGAGCTCAGTTACAACTATTCCCTCCTTTTGCAGAGGTTGCTCATAGGGAAGATGAGCAGTAGAAACAAGAACTCAGAACGTCCACCATGCATTCCACTGATTCCCGAGCTCTCTAGACCCCTGCTTCACTTTAACGCCTCGCAGTTCTTTGCAACAGCACCACTCTACTGTCAGCCTCTGAGACACTCAACAGCCAGACTGAACAAAGTCTCTGAGCAAGCCTTTACTATGTCTCCACAGAAGCAGCCACCTGCTGGGGCCTTAGAAGTTGGTACAAAGGTTCTAAAGCAACAGGGGCACGTTAGAACCACCCCTAACTTTAAACTGTGGGCTTAATAAAGATCCAGGGGCTATTCTACCCTGGCTCCTCTCTTCATTTGACAGTGCCCACCTACAGACGTAATTACGGCCAAGGACTTTCAGGGAAAGCTGTGGAGGGGCTGCACACAGGGGATCTTATTACAAGACATTTTCATCAGGCAAATAAGAACCTGAGTGATGATGCCAAACCAACTGCAAGACATATTCCCCACTCACTCCTTAATTACCTTTTCATAAAGCTGACAGCATTTAAACATTTCTTGGGGATTTGAGAGTAAAAAGAAAAACCTGTTATCTTTTTAAACAGAAGGAAAAGCTGTCTCTGATCAGGGGCTGCTGAATTTTAACTGAAATGAGGCACTGAAGTCTGACCTCTCCAAGTGACCCACACTCCTCGAAAACCATTGAAATATACATTAAGACCTATTTTTTTCTGTAGGAAAAAAAAAAAAGAAAGAAACCTAAATTATGTTCAATTTAGTCATAACCATTTCAAATGATTCCTGCCAGACACTCTTGGGCCAGTAACTCCCAGTTGCCGTGGATGGATTGGACGCCTCTCAGTCATCTCTCCACGACATTTCAGACGCTTCACCGGCAGCAGGCTGCAGGAGCCCACTGCGTGCAGAGAGGCCAGCATGCTGTGAGAGGCTCCACAGCCAAGAAGAGCGGGCTGGCTGGGCAGCAGGCTGGCTGGCCGCTGAGCCAACTCCCATTCTCCTAGTGCCAACGATGCACACACGGAGGAAAGGCCACAGTAATGCAATATGACCAGAACAGAGAAAAATAAGTGACGCAAAGTTTTGTTGCTGCAACCTATTTCCCTTTTTGGGGAAGCACCACCATCAAGACAAAGAGAGATGGGGAGAAAAAGAAAGAGTTCAGACCAATCAACCGAGCGACTTAATGTCAAGCAGGACATTGTCTGGTGAGAGAGAGAATAAAAATTAGTGACTCAAATTTTCAAGAGTTTTTCAAGTTCTCTTAACACTTTCTAAAAATCCCATTCAAATAAAATTGGTATGCAAACCTCATTGCTATCAGGATTCAACATATTTTCTTAAATCTTATGCGCCATCTATCGAATTCTTATTTTTACAGAAGCTGTTTTTATTTCAGAATTACTAGTGAAAAGAAACAAGAATCTCTGTGAAATTTCTATAAGATCTTGATAAATACTAGTATTTCCTAACTTTACCCAGCACTTAATGAATACTAGAGCTTACCAACTTTACTAATCTATCTGGAGGGTTTGGCTTTTAGACGGTTTAAAAAAAAAAAAAAATCAGTTGTTTTACTTGTTACCCTGCCATAATTCTGTTCAATGAGAAGATTATGATTCATGGATAGATTATAAACTCACACAACACAGATTATTATCAGCAACAGCCACCAGTTTTTATGAAAACATCTACCAAACACAAGATCTTTTAAAGGA
Organism: Muntiacus reevesi; assembly: GCF_963930625.1. Taxonomy (NCBI): domain Eukaryota; kingdom Metazoa; phylum Chordata; class Mammalia; order Artiodactyla; family Cervidae; genus Muntiacus; species Muntiacus reevesi. The sequence continues at coordinate 95,983,397 of NC_089252.1, forward strand.
ACAGTCACGGCAGCTGCCAGTTAACAATGAAAAGCTCATGAGACATGGGCTTAGTGAGATAAGAGGAATAGAAAGTGCAGCACACAAAGTCTACAGTAAACTCTGGGCCTGTCCCCAGTACAGTGGTGCTCCAGAGAGACAGAAAAAGGCCTAGAAACAGGAATAAAGGGAAGGCAGAAAATAAATTTCCTATTCAGAGGCTGAAAAAAGCACAGAGTTTATCTCGGGAAAGAAAACCCCAGTGATGTAACAGGAGGATTCGGGCATGTTGTCATTTCTTCGTACACAACCAGTCATTCTAAAACCAAAACCATTTCTCTCTGCACAGCATACTGTTACTCAACCAAAAAGTGGGTGCTGGATACTGGGAATAAAGATGAACAATGGTCTATCAAACTTTATAATCAACAGGGGAATGAAATGTTATTGCAGTGAACACTACCAACCAGAGGCTGAAGAGTATCATTAGTGGTTATTCTATACTGTTTTTCCCCTTTAGTTCAAATTTGCAAATTTAGCCCAGACTTATATAAAAACTGGCCATAATTCCTTCTACCCAGCATTCATACCCCAAATCTAACAGTAATGACCCATCTTAGTGGTAATGATGGCTTACTTTATATCAATATAAGATACTAACAGGTAGTTTTTGAGAAGGGTCACAAAGCAACAGTAATGTAGAGGAGTCCTTCATGATGATGATACCTGACTTAAGGAAGGGGTGAGGGCTAAGGGAGAGAAAGAGCCCATGCAAAGGTTCAGAAGCTGGGAAGAGCCCAGGGTGCAAGAACTGGAAGGAGGCCACGTGCCTGGGGCCCAGGGGATAGCAGAAGTTGGTGCTGGCCGGCCTGGCAGAGGCCAAACACAGCAGGGCCGGTAGGCCGAAGTAAAGGGGTCTGGATTTTCAATGTGCTACGAGGCCCTTGAGTGATCTGCCTCCCCAACTCCCTCCCAAGCCCTCAGCTGCTGACTTCTGCGGCCTCACTCCCTCTGCTCATGCTCCTCCAGCGACCCTGCCCCCGCTGTTCTTCAGCCTTTCAGCATCCTCTCCCACCACAGCCCTTGGTTCACTGTTCCTTCTCTCCTGCCCTAGGCTCATCCACCATGTTGACGTGACTCAAGCCTTCATACCCTGAAAGTTTTGTTCAGAAAACTCCTCACCCTATTTTTTTTTCAACCTATTTTAAATTGTACACCTCCAACATAATCCTTCTCTAGATCACCAACTAGCATATATATATATATATATATATATATACACACTTCACTTTTTTTAAAAAATTGCCTATCTCCTACACTAAAGTAGAAACTCTGTGAGGGCAGTTATAGTTTACTATTTTTCTGAAAATTAGAACCATACCTAGCTCAATGTAGGTGCTCAATAAATACACACTGATTCAGTGAATGAACGAATACAAAGAGAAGCCACTGAGAGTTTCAGGATGGAGAAATGATCCACTTACATTTGAAAGCTACATTTTAAAACCTCATTTCCTCAGTTTATGATTACCTAGACACTTGAGGATTTCACTTTAAGGAGGGACGCTACAGGCCCCAGGCCCCCAACTTGTACTTCAGCCACTGCCAACTCACCATCCATACTATGACCATGACAACCTTTCTGGGCTCACCCTCTGGACAAAGTGCAAAGCTCTTTTCTTCTAAACGCAGAGTGTGTGTGTTGTGTGTGTGCGCATGCATGCTCAGCCATTCAGTTGTGTCCAAGTTGTGTCCAACTCTTTATGACCCTATGGACTGGAGCCCAGTAGGCTCCTCTGTCCATGGGATTTTCCTGGCAAGAATACTGGATCGAGTTGCCACTTCTTCCTCCAGGAGATGTTCCTGACCCAGGGATGGAACCCGTGTCTCCTGTGTCTCCTGCATTGGAAGGTGGATTCTTTACCGCTGAACCACCTGGGAAGCCCACAGAAAAAGGCTTCTAAAGGTTATGTAACTGTTCATTTACTTGGCTAACACCTCCCCACCAGCCCAGTCTGGATACTTTGAGAACAAGACATACAAAATTCTTCTTCCTACCCACTGTCAACTGATAACCCTCCTATCTTCTCTTTTACTCCATAAAATGACAGGAAAGAATTCCCTACCTTATCTTCCCAACTTTCCACATTCTTACCTGCGATTGATCCACATGCTCATTACAACAGGAATAAGTCTGTGATTCGACCCAGAACTGAATCACTTAGGCTGTGATACCGTTCATTGCCTTTTCTCATCTCAAGGTATTATCTTCATGATAATCCATTTTTTTCACACGTTATCAATTATTGTTCACTCCTGGATAATTTCCAGTGGCAGACAAATGTGCCCTAATACTATCCAAAATAAATAACACAAAACAAAATAAAACAAACCTTTCCTTTTCTGCTTTTATCTATGTCTCTATCCTGCTATTAACTTATTCCTCCATTCTCTTTAAAGCAAAACCATCTGAAGATCTGCGGACACTTGCCCTCTCAACTCCTCCAGCTCTGGTCATCTAACCCCACTCCAAAAAGGCATCTAGCTCCCCGACTCTCCTGATTAGGGGCACTAACCTCCACACTGCCCCAGCCAGAGATCAATTCCCTGGCCTGCCTCTACTGCACAACAGCAGGGGACCTGGGCCATCACTCCTCACTTACCTGTTTCTTCTCTGGAAGCCTACACACTTCACATTCACCTAGCTTCCCTCCCCGCCTCACTGGGGATTCCTCATCACTTCTCCTGACTCCTCCTTACCCTCAAATCCCCTTATTGAGGGCTGAGCCGCCGACCCTCTTCTGTACTTTACTGACCCTCGAACCTTTACGCCTGTCACCCAGCTCTCCCTGTCCTCTGCACAATGATGACAGATTCACCCACTGGCTTCAGCCAGGCTGCTCCTCCAGCTCTGGGCTGTATACTCAACTGCTGCACGGATGCCGACGACCTCACACATTGTGGCCAAAACCAGCTCCTGACCCTGAGTCTCCCCATTTTTCACCATTCCTCAGCTTATTAGATGGTACCACACAGCCGCTCACATGTCAGATCCCCATCTTCATTTCCCTCCCTCACCCGCATTTGATTCTTCATTAAATCATCAACTCCACCTCCAAAACAAGCCCATAAGAGGACAACCTTCTGCCTTGCCAGCACCCACACCAGGATCTAAGCCCCTATCGCCTCTCACCTAGTTGACTGGTCCCCACACCCTCTCCCCAGTCCACTCACCATCCAACTAGATCCACCCACTACCGGATGAAGCTACTGCCCCGCCCCGCAGCAGTCTCTCACTAAAATTCAAAAAAATTCAAATTTCTGACCTTGGCCTCTGTGATCTGACCTTTGTTAGCCTCATTTCCCTTCACTGTGTTCCACGCTCATCTCAGAGGCCACATACCCGCTTTTCCTTGCTCCTCCTTCCAGATGACTCAGTGGCCACTTCCTTCTCACCATTCCCACCTCAGCTCCAATGTTAAAGCTCAGATAAGCCGTCCCTGGTCATGTTAGCCTGAACCCCCTCCTCCGCCATCCACTCTCTAGCCCACTTTCCTGACATCACAGCACTCCATCTCCTTGTAAAACATTTGTGTGCTGACTGAGTCTCGCGTTGCTCAAGGGCTCTTTCTGATGTGTGTCACTCTACCCCAACACCCAGGAGAGAACCTAGCTCTTAGCAGGTTAATTCCATCACCACTTGCTAAGCAACCGCCGGCCAGTCAGGACTGTGCCTTCACTTCACCGAGTTATACCCCTGGACTCTAACCTCACTAAGAGGCACAGACAACGTGCCTGTCAAATGTCTGAGGGATAAAGCAAATGAATGAAGGCAAAACAGCCAGAGGATTCTCAAGGCAGGAATCATGGCTGGACAAGATACCCTGAGGCCTGCCCACTCTGACAGGAAGTGAGATGACTAGGCTGGCAAAGAGGAGCCCTGCCTGTCAGCAAGGGCCCTAAGCAGTTACATGGACGTCCCTGATCAGGTATGAATTGTCCCAAGTCCAAATCCTATTACTGAAGATTTAAAAATTGGTCTAGAATGCAATTACAGAGAATGATGACTTTCATACTTCATACTATCATTAGTATGGAAAAAATTAGTAAAATTATTAGTAAAATCTGTACAATGAATATGTATTAAATTCAGTAATACTCCCCCCTCCATTAATACTTTTCTGCAGATATAGTTTCCAAAGAGAACAAGGTCATTTAAATGGAGAACTGCTTCAAATTTAAATGGAAATTTCCAAGAATTGAAAAGGCAATTTTAAAATTCCCTCATCAGACAGAAAACCCCATGACTACCACTAAGCATACACAAAATCTTAAAAGTAGTAGCCTCAGTTATCTCTGACCCATTTCCCAACCTAGGATGACTTTATTCTGGTGGCTGTAACTTACCTTTCTTGCCCACAGAAAGAGCTCTGCAAAACATTCCAAGAAGAGACAGCAACTACGGGCTTCCAGGAAAGAAGCAAGCACAGTTTTATACAAGAGGACAAAGTCAAACCCCACACCGGGCTTCTCTCTGCAAGTCCAAAAAGAGACGACTGACAGCAGAAACAAGCAATGTCAGTGTCCACTTCTCATTTTCACTCATGTTCATGAAAGCTGGGAGCTGGGGTTCATTTGCTACGCTCACTTTGTTGTCCTGAGCACTCTGAGGCTTCTTCTCACTGCCTATAGACTGCCTCCAAATGAAAAACTAGCATTTCGCTTCCTGCTGCTCTCCTGAGAGTCCTGGCTAACCACTTGATTTGAGGCATGCTCACAACACTGCGCTTTCATGATTGATAAAAATAACAACATTAGCAAGTAATGTTTATTGAACAGCTACTCTGCCATACATACAAAAGGCTGAAACTCTATTACATCATTTCATCCTCCCAGTCACAATGAAGTGCTGCTAGGATTCCCATTTCACAGGTAAGTCAATTGAGGCTGAGCAAAGCTATGTATATTTTTCTCGAGTGACTCCTCTAGTGGAGCTGAGATTTGAACCCAGGTTGGTTTAACTCTCGAACCAGAGTTCTCAGTATAGCCTCTATTTAAAGCTACCATTTGCAAGTTTACCACATGGAATCCTATTTTCTCCATAACACCTACTAGTAACAGCAAACAGAAGCAGGGCTACAAGACAGACACTCAGGGAAGCCAATTTAAAGCAGAGATGATCAAATATCAAAATACACTGTGATCTTCAAAAAGTCCACAAGGAACCATGAAAAAGAAAGAAAATGCAGTAAGTTTTTCCTAAACCTAAATTTTCTTCAAATTTAAAGAACTGTCCTTTATTCCAGAACAACAGCCCTCACACTTTTATGATAGTAAGAATTATATATGTTATAATGTCTAATTTTATATATTCTAAAACGCTAGCAACCCTTTGTTTGAGCCTCAACGTATTTTATAAACTTTCTGGTTTGATATATAAAAGCCTGGGACCACTGGTTAAAAGCATTTCTTTTTTCTAATTGCATTACTGGAATTTAGGACTATAGAAAACATCAGTATCACCAGGGATGGGAATATTTTATATGTTTAAGATTACAAATCTAACTGATAATGAACTATCACTTTCTCCCTGCCGTAAGTTTACATATAAGAGAAAAAGTATTTCATGTTAGCAGGGTCTTTATTACAAAGAGGAACAAGAACATTTAATCTAGTTTTATGTTATAAATGCCTGAAAAGAAAAAATCATTCTTCAGTTCATTTATATGATCCCTGCTGTACAAGATGAATATAAATGTAATCCTCTGCCTTCCTCTCAAAAGTATAGTAACTCCAACTGTTAAGTCTACTAACGGGCTTCTTTTTCTTCTCAGAACTTCAATCAAAAATACTTTAATAATCAGATGGGTACATTTATTAGAAACACTGCCATAAACTGTGAATATCAATGTGATTAAAAACAATCTTGCACTGAAATGCTATTTAAACAATGAAATTTCACTTCTCCTTTTTTTTTCTAAAGGATTTTTTAAAAACGGTACAAATCCCAGTTGATTGTGTTTGCTATCTGCTGCAACTTTAGCTTTCACCTAATCTTTTTTTAAATCCAAATATTTCTAATGCAAATTGTGCATACTTTCCCTGTCAAAGAAAAGATTTTTAAAAAGAACTGCTAAACACAACAGAGAGAGTGCTGTAAAACACACCAAAGGAAGGGCTCTTGATAGCTTTACTTACCAAAAAAAAAAAAAAAAAAAAAAAAAACAGGTTTCCCCTTTGGGAGAAAAGGCAGAATTCCTAGCCAAAGATAAGGAAAACAAAGGTCACAGCAGCCCGTGCTGTGGACGCACATCCTGGAATGGGCTCAGCACGGCAACTCTGCGATTCCATGGGCTGTAGCTTACCAGGCTCCTCCATCCATGGAATTTTCCAGGCAAGAGCACTGGAGTGGGTTGCCATTTCCTTCTCCAGGGGATCTTCCCAACAACACAGCAGAGGGTTAAAGAGGTGAGCTTTGGAGTTAGACATATGTGAGTCCCAAGGTCTCTTGCATGCTTTGGGGTCTTGGTGAAGTACCTCACTTCCCTGGGCCTCAGTTTCCTCATCTGTAAAGTAGGGGTAATGGTAATACCTGCATCACAGAACAGATGTGAAAAATACATAAGGTAAAACCTGTACTGGCACTGAGTAAAAGTTCTCACTGAACTTGAACTGTCATCATACATGTAGGAACATTGTTAAGATGTGGATAGGAGGAAGCAAGATGCTGTTCTAAGGGAAACACCTGACCACATAACAAACAGGTCATACTCAATAATGAGGCATAAACTTCCTATGCTTCCCTCCTGAGATCAGAGTTCACAAGAACTAATCAAAACTTTAAAAGGACTACATTGAGCTTGGAAGCCTCATCCTTATAGGAAACACGCATGGTTTCCTTTTCTGTGGAGTCTTGTGGGTTGCGGACCTCACCATGAACTGTACCAGGTATGACACTTCGCAGCAGGCACAAAATCAGAGCTGTGAGATGGAGGGATGTGGCATGCCCTCCTCATTCATCAAAATGTAGATGTGTTTCCTGGTGAATCTGCCTTACAAGTCAAGTTCCAAGGCTTCTCACGGGGCTTCAGCCTCCTAAAGGCAGCTCAAGGGCAGAAATTGTCAAGAATCTGTGTCAGGTCCCTTTTTGAAAATCCCATGAAAGTTCCAGATTCCTTCTCCCAAGGATGTATATACTATCCAGGAGTTTAACAGAAGCCAGGCCCATCCTCACACCCAAGGCTCTATAAAGCTGAGACAGTAACAGCTCTGTTGATGTCCTATATTTGCATTGTCCAGACACAGGTCTATGCCCTAGAAAAGTGGCAGGGAGTGACAAAAGTGACAAAAATAGGAACCGTCTTACACAAAACCTTACATCTTCACATATATCTTTCTGGCTCAACATATTTCTTCAATGTTGAAATAACTTTTGGTTGAATGGTGTTTTGTTTTTGTTTTTTTTTTGTTTTTTTTACTATTTTTAAGATTCTCCCCCTCAAAACAGAACGTTCGAGGAGTAATAGAATCACATTCTGCATTTCCTTTCATTAACCAAGAAATCCATTAGAACAAGGATGGCAAGCTTTTTCTGTAAAGAGCCAGATGGTTAATTCTGGCCTTGGTGGGCTATATGGCCTCAGTCACACCTCCTCAACTCCACAGGTCACTGCGGAGAGAAAAAAGCTGCAGAGAAAAAAGTGCATGAATGGCTGTGCTATGCTCCAGTGAAACTTGACCCAGGGACTCTGACATCTGAATTTCACATATTGTCCTAGAAATCAGGAACTAAACGTCTCCTTTATAGAGTTTTTATGTCAACCACTCAACAATATAAAAAGCATTCTCAGAGGTTTCCCCTGTGGCTCAGTAGTAAAGAACTCACCGGCCAGTGCAGGAGCCACAGGTTCCCTGATCCAGGAAGACCCCGCCTGCCACGGAGCAACTCAGCTTGTGTGCCACATCTACTGAGCCTGCGCGCTAGACCCCGGGAGCGGCAACTGCTGAAACCCGCCTGCCCTAGAGCCCACGCTCCACGGCGAGACGCCAGCGCATCGCGCAGCCCGCATTACCTCAACCAGAGTAGCCGCCACCTGACACAACTAGAGAAAAGTCTGCACAGCAACGAAGACCCAGCACAGCAAAAACAAATATAAGTAACAGAACTTCTTTAAAAAGGGGGGGGGGAAAGCATTCTTAGCGAGGCTGCAATCCGCAGTGACGTAGCTGAGGAGCCACACTCAGGTCAGGGGAAAGATTCCTTCTTTAGGAGTGTCTCTAGGTCTACCCAGGCCCTCTCACTCCTGGGTTAGCGCAGACTTCATAGGCAGAGAGTTACAAGCAGGAACTGTGAGCAAGGACACTGCCTCCTGGAGCCACAGTGCTCGTTCACAGAACGTCAAGTGTGGGCACTCCAATGCCATCACCCGCCCTCCTTGAATGTGTGAGTGCAATCCGGAGGCAGTGAACCCAGATCACACCGATTCCTGTCTGAGGCTTACTTTGGGTCTCTACTTAAGGTATCAGCAGACTGCAAGCCCTGCTGCCTGCAGAACCCTTACAGGCTCATGGAAGCATGCCTTGCCTCAAAAGAAGGAGCGGAGTGCAGGAAGGCTCCATTTTGCCAGGAGACAAGCTGAAGTCCATGCAAGCATTAAAAAGAAAACCAAAAGAAATATGGTGTCTGAGACATGTTTCAGTGTGGGGAGTGTGGCAGAGATGAAATAAGATTGGACAGGGTCTCATGAGCTGTGGGAAAGACATCAGAAGGCTCATTAAAATACTATCTCTACTTCTGTGTATTTGAAATTGTACATCAGAAAAGTTGGGGGGGAGCATTAAGAGAAACCCTAGAGAAAAATAGAGATGCTCTTTATTTCAGAGAGGTTTTATGTCTATAACACAGTTATTTTAATAGTCCTTCCCACCGATACCTGTTTGTTTTCAGTTACCTGACTATGAACAATTTTTATCCCCAGGAAAAGAAAAAGGTGGTACATTGACTCAATCTGTGTTGATTAAGGTTACCTACCTTCCTAGTTTCTCTTTTTCCTTTGGTACCTAGCTCCCTGCAGGTGTCAACCAACCTCTCTTCCATCTTCACCCAGGCTCAATTAGGTCCCTGTTATTTTGACAAGGAGGTCACCTGTCATCAACTGTGGATATCACTCGAGGTCACCCTCCTACTCACTCGCCTAAATATCAGTGATAAAAAAGGTGGTATCTTGCCTGCACTCTTTCTGGAAAAGTGTAAATGGAGTGCTAAACTCAGGTCAGAGACACAGGAAATGCTCAGCAACAGTCCCCGGCCAGAAAGCACATCCCCCCACAGAATAGGTACCTTTTTTTGAATCACAATACAATGGAAAGTTGGTCACTTAAACTTTTCAATCTTCCTAGTAGCCCAGTTCACTTACTTTGTGGGCAAATCTTCACTGAACAGAAGCAATGTGCAGGAGCTAAATAGATCTTCGTCAATAACAACCCTGTCCTCTAGCAGCCTGCACTCTAACAAAAGATCCATCACATAACACACGCCTTTATATGGTGATAGGAAGAGAGTTTAGACAAAGGAAAAATACGGGGTACTTTGACACTGTACAAGCGGTGGGCGTAAGAAAAGTTAGGAATGACTTTCCAAAGAAAACATCCTATTTTCACTGTCGACTCCTACAATGTTTTATTTGTAATTTGCTGTCAAGTGAAGGCATTTCATGCTTTTTACATTTAAGGACTTAGGGAGCAAGCTTAGGTACCAATACGAAAACCTTACTCAGTTACTCATCCCAATTAATTTCATCTAAACATAATTAATGTTATTTATACAATTTCAAAAATCACCTTTAAGAAAAAAGTAATTTTCTCCATTTAGTCTTTTGAAAGTTAAAAATGTATTATCCATCTTATCCCAGTAAAACCAACTGTGCCATAAAATTACATATTACAGAACAAAACAAGCAAGGCAATAAAAATTTGATTATATAAATGATAAACAGGCTGATCTCTGAAAGATAACTGATATTTTATCCTAACATTTATCTACCTGTGCTAATAGGAAAACAGGGGGATGACACAGTTGCTAAACCACAGATAATCTCAGTCCCACCTAAGTCAACAGTTCCAACCTCTCCCCCAGCATTAACTCCTGGGCACTTTCATCATGAAAGAATTGGACAAAATAAACTACAAGAACAAAAAGAGAGGAAAAGAAAAAAAAGAGAGATTCTAACTTAGAAATTTTGAAGGTAGAGATAAGTGAACAATCCTTGAGAACCCAAGAAAAGCTGGGGATACCTGCCCTCCTAAGTGGATATAACATACTATTTTGCATACAATTTCAGGGCAACCATAACCCCCTGAAGCTAATTCAAGCCCCAGGTTAAAAATTTCTGACCTAGATAAATACCAAATTAGGAGATCAGGCCTAAGATTATCAGCAGTTGAAAGGGTTGAAAGGAAGTAGTAAGTACGGAGTCACTTTCCATTATCTAATTTAATTTCAACCCTTACAACCTCCATGGGAAGTAGGTATTATCATCTCCTTTGACAAAGAGGAATTTAGATTTTGAAAGCTGAAATGCAATGTTTAGCAACTTCAAACCCAGGTTTCTAACTCTTAGGTGCACAATCATAAACTGGAGAATTCAAAGTCTGGTCAATATTCCTAAATATCTTCCAAGACAAGGAGTTTCTGACTTAGTACGTCATTCATAGTATCAATTTATCTACATATTTCTTTTCAACTTAACTTTGTTGACAAGAAGAATTAGTAAGAATTTAACTCCAAAACACTTTTTGCTTGGTAGGAGATAATCTCAATCAAAGACAAAGGATAAGTGTCTGATAATTTTAAAATGTATTTTCATTCTTAAACAGTTTGACATGAACGATTTGTTAGTAAAAAGGCCCACTGTCTAAAGTGCTGGACATCCTTATACTTATCCCAGAAAATCCACAAAGTCACAAATGAATCGAAAATTGACTGAATTAGAAACTTCAGTCTCTACTTAAAACTGGGAGGCAGAAATTCAGCCACCCTGGATGCTTTAGCATCTTCTGAACGGTTAGAGCAGTTTAGGAAAAAAAAATGGTACCGCTTATAGCCACTAATAATTTGATAGGTCAGAAGCACAGAGAACCAAATTTATGATCCCTTTGTGCCTCAAGACAGGAATTAAGAGGTCCTAGATCTTTTCTGGTAAAATACACTAATGACTATGCCCAAAGAGAAAATAATAAATATAGCAAAAAGTGGGTCCAGGCAACTACATTTGGTTGGGTCTCAATCCAGACCAAGTAGTGCAATGAAATACAAACATACGTACTCAGCCTCTATAGGGGAATTACCAATAATTAGCACTCTGTTTTCACACAGATTTAGAAACTCTTTATGGAAAATATATCCACACCCAGGGAAGAAAAACGAAGAACAGGAGCGGGTCAGGTCCTCTAAAGCTCTATTCCAACTGCTTCCAAGCAGAGTTACCACCTAGTGATTCTAATTTTTTAAGCCCAGGCAGGCTGCCAATTTAACACTAAAACCGGACTAACAACTGATTTTTCCTATTGCAACATCGCCAGCAAGCCCTGTGCTTTCCCTCGCTTTCCTTTGCTCTCAAACAGCAATTCTCATTCGCAAAATCAACTAATTTGCTCTCTAATCTGTTCCAATTGGAAGCTCTCAGAAAGTTGCCACTGGTATTACTCTTCCTCCTAGTGCCAAGAAGCAAACAAAAAGCTAGTTCGAAAAACCAAAACTGTGAACAAGTAGACAAGACAGGCACTAAAACCAAGAAGTGTGGAGACAGAGTAACAGTGGGCCAACTTTGGACTTTAAAATGCTTCACTTGCCAAAGCTGTACCTATTCTTGGGCCCTTGACAATAACAATGCCAAAATAAATGGCCACACTGAGAAATAAAGTTGCACTGGGAATATAAACTCAGTATTTTGGATACCAAACCTCACTTAAGTCCTTGTCCATACTACTACTGAAGGAACAGCTTGAGCTCAGTCTAGAGATGACTGGACTCCTTTAGTCCTTTCTGACCACCATGTGCCCAGGATCGACACAGGCCTTAGACAGCAAAGGGGACTATTTAAAGAAAAAGAAAACCTGAAGTAAAAGTCTGACAGCTCCTAGATATCCTTCATTTAGAGATCCACGTTTAGTTACAGTTATTTCCTTCTACCAAACAGTTTTTATTAAAAACTGGCCAATAATTAGACTTTGATTTCACTACCTAAGCGCACCAAAGGCTTGTTTCACCAGATAAAATTCTGTGACACGCCCCCCACCCCCGCCCGGCTGATTTTAGCACCTTCATAAAAATACAAAAAAGAAAAAAAAATCCGACCAACAGCTCCTTGGTTGTGATGATCCTTTTGATAAACCTTTGTAAAATAAATCCTATGGAAATAGGCTGTACAGGTAAAGTGCTGTCTTTTTTAAAATTCATTTTTATTGCTGGCAGACAATTACAGGCGGCAAGGTGTCCTTTCCAGAACCCCCTAAGACGTTCGTGGAGACGCTTTTGGAAGCTGAGAATTCCTCCCTCCACTCCTCGCGTTTCTCCATAAGGGGTCAGACCTGAAGAGATTTGGGTTAAACTCACTGCTGGTCCCAGCGTTCATCACTAAGCAATGCTGCTTAAACTGCACCCAGCCAGGCCTCCACTGAAGGGCTCTGGATGCTCCCGGATACACGAAGCCCCAGGAAACCGGATTTTCCAAACGCTCCATCCTCCCCTTTCTTCTTTATCAGGCAGCATCCTCGCGTGGGAGGAGCGGCGTGATTCAGGTGGGCTCAAGCTACAGCCCTGGTCAGCCGGCCAGGATACTTCCCTGGACTTGTACAAACTCCATCAGGGGGCTGGACTCACCTTCGCGACAGAGCCCCATGACTTCGCGGTTTTTCCCAAACTCCTTGAAACTTTCGTCCAATTCCGTCCCTAGGAGATACACACACACAGGAGGAGGGGAGAGGCAGGTCAGTTGCCGAGAGTGTGACGCACGCTCACGCACGCACGGAGTAGGTGCGGGCACCTCCGCGTTCCCCAGCCCGGCGATAGCATCTCTGACCCCCGAGGGGGCGGGCCACGGGACGGGGGAGGGGAGAACGGTCTGAGGAGGGGGGAATGGGGGCTGCGAGAGGAAGAGGAGGGCGTGGACACTCACCGTCCTTCCCAGGAAGTTTGGAAGCTTCGACCCACAGATTCCACGACTGTCCCAGCATCGCTTCGGGACTCGGCAGGGGCCGGCGTTCCCCGACGGTCGCCATTGCGGCGGCGGCCGAGGTGGAGGCGGCGCCAGGGCCACCGTCCTCCGGCCGTAGGCGCCGCGGCGGCGGCGGCTGCCGCTGGGGCTGCGGAGGCTGCTGCTGCTGCTGCCGGGCGGCCGCGGCCGCTGCTCCGCCCGCCGCCGCCGCCGCCGCCGTTCGGCGCGGCTCCCCCCTGACGTCATCCGCGGCCCGCTCCGACATTCTTTCCGCTCCTACAATGTAACAAAAAAAGGGGGAAAAGAGTCGCGCGGGGGCTGCTTTTAAGGAGGCGCCGGGGAGTTCCGGCGGCGTGCGCGGCCCGCGGGCCGGGTGGGGCGCGCTGACAGCGCCCCCGGCCGCCCAGACCCCCAGCTCTCCTCCTCCAACCCCCCCCCCCACCCCCCGCCTTGGGCGCAAAGTCCGCGGCGCGGGCTCGCTTTCGCTTTCGACTCCAGTGCCCCTCGGGGGAGGGGACGAGAGCCGGCGGCCCGCCACCGCGGCGTAGGGTCCCCAGCCTGCCTCCGCCGCGGACACCCGGCGCGGAGGCCGGCGCTCAGAGCTGCCCCCGCCTCAGCCCCGCGCCTCGCCGCGGCGGCCCACGGCGGGGAGGCCCGAGACGCACCCCGGGGCCCCCAGGCTGCCCACCCTGAGGCCGCTCGCATCCCCGGGCCGGGCCCGGCGGCCCCGCTCCTTCCTTCCGTCCGCGCGTCCGTCCGAGCGGCGGCGCCCGGCCGGCTCCCTTAAGCGGAGGCGCCTCCCGCCGCCTCCTCCCCCTCGCCGGTCCCTCCCTCTCAGCTCGCTCCGGCGAAGTTTGCGCGTCAAGCCCCCGGAGTGGAGCCAGGGCGAAGTCGGAAACGCAGCCACCTATGGAGGAACCGGCCGGTCGGCCGGCCCCGGGGCACCAGCGGGCGGCGTAGCTGTCGGGCCTTCCCGCCTGGGTCCAATCCGAAGAGCAGGGGCGGGTTCAAGGAGCTCTTCGCTCTCAGCTCGCGAGCGGCCGCGCGGCTGTCAAAAGCATGAATGGGAAGCCGCCGCTGAGCGGACGCCTAGCGCGGAGGAAACCACTGGCAGGCGAGGAAATGCAGCCCAGGTGCTATCCCAGGTGTCGGCCCGAAGCCCACCACAGGGGATCAGCGCGTGCTCCCGGGTGACTTGAGCTCGTTCAGCAAAGAGGAGACCATGAAATCCGTGTAAGATGCAGTGGAAGAGAGAGAGACCGAGGCGAATCCGTTTACATGTTTTAGAGACACGACTCCAAATTTCTACATTTCCTTTTCCAGTGCTCCTGGAAGTGATTCATTCACTACACCCCCATCCCCTCCTCACCACCCCCAAGTCTAATTAGTTTTAATTCAAACTGTTGGTCTCTCCCTCCCTCGTTATGATTTCTTTGCCTGGGCAGGGCGAGAAGCTAGGGCTTAGGTGAATGTACAGCGTTCCTAGAAAATACTGTTTTCTGTTAGATATTTTTCACTCAATTAGGCACTGGCCCACAAAACTTAGCACCCTTCTGCAGTACACATATTGCGCACAAAGCTTTTGTTCAAGTGATGGGTAAAGACGGTAAAATAAAGGGCTACTTAATGAACTAAAGCACCTGAAGTACTTGAAACAGTAGCAGACCATATCAAGCGCTTTTAATTAAGTGTTCTTAGCGTAACTGTTACTTAAAACTGATGTGAAAAATCTGCAGCCTGAGACAGAAACAATGATTTTAATCAGCATGTTTCACATAGCAATAATATCCGCACTCCTGAGGCGCACGTATCATAGCTGCTTACTTAGAGGGGCATTCTTTAGATGGGAAAAAAGCAGGTTTATTCATCTTTTAAAATTATTATTCATGTTTTTTTTTTTTTAAATCTGGAACATCTGATGTCACAGAGGTGGCCAATTTAGCTGCAAAAGGAACAAAGTCCAACTCTCAGAAATATAAAGATATTTAAAGAAGAGTAAAAAATAATGAAACGTTATTGCATCCTAAACTCAACCCAGGGCTCCTGTGGAAAGTGCTTATTTTAGGTTCAAAGTTTAAAAACTTTAGTGGAAGAAAATTTAAAAACTACATATGTATATGCATTTATTTTTAAATTGTTTAGAAATAAGTGTGTAAATTTTTTCCTGGATGACATGCAAACAAGAGTTCCCAAAAGTGAAGTTATGGATGCTTCCTGTCCTTATCTAAGAAGCAGGGGGGAAAAAAAAGAATATCCAAAAATAGTAGAAATGATTGGTAGGATAAAAAATCATTTCTAAAGTTTTAACTTCCAACAGAGGAGGATCAATGAGAAAAAATGTGTAGGTAAAACATAATTTCCGTAGTAGTTCGGTTCCTAACTTGTAACAAAGGCCCTCAATCTTGATGTCACCAACGTAGACCTTCAATTTTTCATTCATCCAAATCACTGAAAAATCTGTAGAATTACAGAAATACATTAAAAAAAAACCCTAACAATGATTTTCTGTGACTAAAGCACACAATTTATGGATTATTTTGTATTTTGCAATATTCTACATTTAAGAAAAACAAAAATTTGAAGTATATGGCATTTGGAACTGCCATTAAAAAGAAAAGCTTAGGGCTACTCAGGTATGTAGGTTCCAAAGAGAGTTTGCCTATTGAGTTCAGCCCTTCTGATCTCTGAGAGTACAGGATGAAAACAAAAATAAGGGGAAGAGTGGCAAACATGAGTACAGCCCTACTTCCTCAAGATACGGCTCGATTTCCCCCTATCACATGTGAAAACACTTCAGCATTCACTAGTATGACTTCAAGGTAATGAGGGTCAATATGGCAATTTGTAATACTTCAACTTCCATTCTTATTCCAGTTTCATACCTCCCCCCTCTTTTTGACTGGTTTAATAAAGAAAACACAACAGGGCTTAAATAAAAAAATACTAAATATCCTCTTAGCATTATGATAGTTATTAAGATAAACTGTTACTAATAGCAGCTATCAATTATTGGGTACCTACTAGGTGCCAAGCATTGTTGGATTATCCAACAATGAGATAATGTTTGCATTATCTCTATTAATATTCACATCTGTGTAAGGCAGGAGTTGTATTACTATTTACAGATGAGGAAAACAAGGGAGGGCTCTGGAGCCAGTCCCTATAGATTTTTTCTGGGTTCATATAGTGGCTGTTTCACTTACAAACTATGTAATGTAAGCCAGTCGCCTAACTTCCTTGGACCATCAGTTTCCTAACCTGTAAAACAGAGATAAAGCCAGGTTCCTTCTGAGGACTGCATGAAGAGATACATGGAAAGCACAAAAGAAGGCAAAACAAACACTATAAACAAGTATCTTATATCACACTGAGCAATTCAGATAAATTCTTATCTGAAAACTGCATTACCAAGTTGAAGATGTGATCACCAAGGGAATGACAGGCAATTCCTGGCCATCTCTCTTTTCCTGCAGCCAATGACTTTTACCACATTCTCTTCACCCATGAAAAGTCCTAACTCCTTCTAGAACATGCAGCTTCTGATATCCAGAGTTGGTTTGGGTTTCTCAATAGTTTGAATGAGTAACCAACAAAAGCCAAAACTGCTAGCTGAAAGTACAGTGCTCTGAAACTCAAATTTAGGCAACATTTAAAAAGTGTTCTTATATCAAGGACACTCCCTATAACCAAGATTACAACAGAAATTCAAAAACTTAGTTTGATAATAAGGATGACCTGATGACTTCTTACCTAAATACCCCTCTTCTGCACCCAAAAAATATGTAAAACCATGAGCAATACAATTTACATTATTATTATTTTCATATAACAGTGTTCCTTGTATGCTATCAATCAATTCTCCTACCAGTATACTTCTGATGCTGTCTTAGAGTTCTGAAGATCTTTAGTATCTGTCTGCACAGATAAATGATAGGTTTTATAAGGTTTGAGTAATGAAGATTCAACTCATCAAACAGGTTCTGCTTACCTACCACGCATCAGGCACTCTGTTAGGCACCGGGTTGAACACAACACAGTAATTTCACTGAGGACATGAGAAGTTTTTTTAATTCATCAAAATGCTCTTATGGAAAAAGCTGTCACCACCAATTAGACTGTATGTGGCTTAAGAACTAGGCCGTCAGAAGTGAAACGCTGCCAAGTTTTGAGCATTTCATCCCTTCCAGGGATGTATTTAAAAGGTGGCCTTACTTCACCATCCAAATTTAGGGATGTTCCCAGTAGGTGCCAAGGGTAACAAGGTCTCTCTTTACAAAAAGGATTCTCTGCACAGCAGATTCACTTGTAAAATGCTTTGTTCAAAGGCCAAAGGCATCACTAAATGCAAAACAAAACAACAAAACAATCTTTAAATCCAGTTTAACGTAAAATGGCTGAAACTGTCTAAAACTTTTCTCAGATGCAAGACCCCACATGACCAGCCTTTTTGTTTGGGAAGAACCACTAGTCCCAATACAACATTTTAATAAACCTGAAAACCAGCAACTACAGTATATTTATGTGTGCAAATTACAGGGTTGATAACAGAGATTCTCCATCATCAACCCCAAAAGACTGCAATCATTTGAGGAACAAGAAACTTGGAACTACTGAATTAGGAATGTGTTGCTGTGGGTTTCTTTCCTCCTAAAATTGGCTGTGCCTTTGTTTACATCCTTTCTCCCTTCTCTGACCACATCTCTCTCTTTCCTTTTTTCTTCACCAGACAGAGCCAGGGCTCTCTTCTGCATAAGGGGTATGCCCAGGCCAGGCCTCTCCTTAACTGTGCTCCCTCTAATGAAATACCTTCTGGCCTGTTATGGATACATGAGTATTCCAGTAGGGGGAGAACAGTGGAAAAAATTGAATTCATCAGCTCAGTGGCTGGAACTGCTGACAATCAAGTGCAAAATTAGGAATAATAAAGACAGTTGAAAGTGGAGACTTAAAGATGAAGGTAATTATCTTTTTAAAGACTTAACCTTGGCTTCCCCGGTGGCCTAGTGATTGAAGTCCGCCTTGCAACACAGGTGACCCAGGTCTGGAAGACCCCCAGGCTGCAGTGACTCAGCCTGCGCGCCACCAGCACGGAGCCCGCGCTCTCCAGCCACAACCGCTGAAGCCCATGTGCCCCACAGCCCGTGCTCCACAACGGAGAGTAGCCCCAGCTCGGCACAACTAGGGGAAGCCTGCCTGCAGCAACAAGAACTCAGCACAGCCAAACATAACTAAAAATTACATATAAAAGACTTAGCCTGTATGTGTAGTCACTCTATAAACGATGTCATTTGCCCAGAAGCTCAGAGCTTTACGTCTTTGGTCTGTTTTCTTAGTCATATGTGCGTAGCTTCATACAGAGTCTCCCAAAGCATCACTCACCAATAAAAGTAAACTGCTTTGAAAGAGAAAATTTAACAATACACATAGTGAAGGTATTAACATATACCTTTAAACTGAATAACACCCAAATGTTTCTAGGAATTTGATACTAGCCTGTAATTTTAAATGATTCACAAATTTCATTTAAAATCTTTATTTAGAGCCTTAAGGTTAAAGAGTTCTTTTAAAAATAGAGGAAAAGGATTAAGTTATAGAAATGGAATGGAAAAATCGGACTAATGTTTAGCTATAAAAAGAGGCTGACTGTATAGTCATAGTTCTAGTACACTGCCTCAGATGCAATAAAATGCAAAGATTAAACACACTGTTAAAAATAATTCCCTATGTCACCTTTCTACCAATCAGCTTTCCCTGAAGAGACAGTAACTATCACTTCTTTCGGGCCCAGCAGTTAAGAAAGGATGTGTTCTACAGCCAATACATCCAACCTGAATCCTAGCTCTACCACTTATTTACTTTATAACTCTGGGAAAGTTGAACTTCTCTCAGCCTGTTTCCTCATTTATAAAATGATGTAAAACAAGAGTATCTACTTTATGAGGCATATTAAGAAAGTTCACAGTACAAAAGTACCCTACCCTACAGGTTTCTCAGATGGCACAGAGGTAAAGAATCTGCCTGCCAATGCTGAAGACATGAGTTTGGATCCTTGGATCGGGAAGATCTCCTGAAGAAGGAAATGGCAACCCATTCCAGTATTCTTGCCTAGAAAATTCCACGAACAGAGGAACCTGGTGGCTGCAATCCATAGGGTCGCAAAGAGTCAGACACGACTGAGCACACATGCACCACACCCTACTCTACAGTTATTATTACTAGCACCTTGCCTGTCACATAGAAAGCCCCAATTCTAATCTAGCCATGCTATGCTATGATCATTCTTGCAGGGTAAAGCATGGTGTCAGTTATGTCAGTCTTTGCTCCAACACTTTCAGGGGCTCAGCATCGATCCCTCAACTCATAACCACTCCTTTCATAGCACTTCAGGTCCTCCACAGTTGGCCCCAGGCCCAGCTCCATCACATCTACAGCATTCCCTCTTGCAGGTACCCTACAGTCCAGCCAAAATGACCAAATCATAGTACTGAGTATGCCCCCCCTCCACATCCCAGCTCTCAAGTCTTTGTTCACATGGATCACACCATCTATAAAACTACCCTCCTTTGGCTAAAATCCTACAGTCACATCCCCCCCCTCAAGTTCTGTTTCCTTAACAAAATCTTTCCTGATCTCTCACACTAAGTTTACAGGATCTCATACACCTCTAAATCTAAATTGGACTTCCTGGACCGAGGTTAAGGGTACTATGTCCTGAAATCATGGTGGCAATGATATATATGTTTAGTCTCTCATGGATTAACAGTTTGCATTCCCAACATAAGAGTGTCATTTGGAACATGGAAACCATCTCCTCACAAACTGTAAGATGTATGGTGGCCAGGTCCCCAAGCTGGTCAGCAAAATGCCTTAGGGCTGAACTCTAGGACTAACTGAAAGTATGCTAGTAAAGAAGGAAGGAACAACACAGCTCTTTTTCCCCTTTTTCTGCAGCAAAGTTCCAGCCCTAAGCAAAGACATAGATCCAGCAAACACAATTCCCCTAACTGCCACACCCTTTGTGTACACCGATTCAGGAACCCATCTGGGTTTGAACTGCTTCCCCAAAGACAGACTGTTCCACAAAGGTTTGCATCTCTTTCCACCTCTAACATAAAACCTTCCTTTCCTTGGTAGAGAGAGATAGCATGCAGATTTAACTACATTTCACTAACATGTGAATGAATGGCTGCAAATGAATACAGGTCCCTATCTTCAATCCCCAACCCACACAAATATTTTCTTATACAAAGGGAGAGACCTGAACCCAAATGACTTTCTAAATTTCATGGTCCCTAAACCCTTTTTCCCAGAAAGACACAATTACTTCATTCTCATGGCAACTTTGATTTTAAATGGCACCATCTATGACTCAAGGCAAAGTTTCAAACTTTTATTTTAACCAGTTTTATGCTTCTGACCAGCATAAAATCTGCAGGACACAAAGACCTTGATCCTGCTCTCCACCCAACTGCTCTACACGAAGGAACCTCAGGAGCAGAAAAGGTAAACCAAAACAAAACCACTACTCGTGAGACTCGACCTTTGCCGCTTTCCAGAGTTTCTTGTCTTCACTCCAGAAAACAGGTATTTTCACAGAAGATGTTTCCCCGTCATTTTCTTGGGAAGGGGCCGTGCAGCTGCAGTCACAAGTGGATGATTAAAAGGCTGCAATCCAACTTACTAAGTATTTCTTACAAAACAAGGCCAAATAGATAAACTGGACTTCATTAAAATTATGAAACTTCTGTGCTTCAAAGGACACCTTGAAGGAAGTGAAAAGAACCCAGAGAATAGAGAAAATTTTTGCAAATCCTTTATCTGATAAGGGACTTGTATGTAGAATGTATAAAGAACACTTACATCTAAAACTAAAAAGGACACAATAATCCAACTTTCACAATATGAAAAGTTCTCAATAGATATTTCTCCAAACAAGATAATACAAATGACCAACAAGCATATGAAAAGATGCTCAACATCTTTTGTCGTAAGATAAATAAAAACCAAAGTTACAATGAAGTATCACACCATACCCTCTAGGATGGCCAGTAAGGAAATAAAAATAAACAAAAACCAGAAAATGACAAGTGTTGGTGAGGATGTGGAGGCATCAATGTGTATTGCTGATGGGAAAGTAAAATGCTGCAGCCCCTGTGGAAAACAGCCTGTGTGTCAAACTGTGGAAAACAGTTTGACAGTCCTTTAAAAGGTTAAGCAAAGAACTACAATATGATCCAGCAATTCCACTTCTAGACGTTCACTCAAAGAACTGAAAGCAGAGACTCAAAGAGATACCTGCACACCAACGTTCATAAGGGCATTTTTCACAAAGCCAAAAGGTGGAAGCAACCCAGGTGTCTACCAACTGAAGAATGCCTAAATAAAATGAGGTAGAGCCACTCAATAGAGTATTATTCACCCATTAAAAGGAATGAAATACTGATACATGCTACAATACAGATAAGCCTCAAAAATAAGCAAAGTAAAAGAAGCCAGACACAAAAAGTCACATATTGCATGACTTCATTTATGCAAATATCCAAAACAGGTAAATCCATAGAAACAAAGCAGATGAGCCGCTTCCAGGATCTGGTTAGAGGCAAGGATGGAAAGTGACTGCTTTATGGAAACAATGTCTCCTTTGGGACTGATGAAATAATTTTAGACCTATATAGAGGTGCTGTCTGTGCAACACTGTCAATGTATTAAAAATGATTCAAATGGTAAATGTGTGGCATTTAAATTATATCTCAATAAAGCTATTTTTTAAAGCCAACATTAAAATTTGGAAAATTTCACACAAAATTTCAGATTGACTTCTCTTGAAAAATCTCTATGCTCTCATACCACTGATCACAAGGTCCTCATAACAATATGGAGTTGAACAAGTTGGAGCTGAGGCTGGTCTTGGAGCCCATCTCTGCCACTAACAATCCATCGACCTGTTACCAAACTGTAACAGGACATATTTTGTCTGTGCCTCTGTTAACTTCTCTGCAAAAGGAGGGTCAAACCATATCTACCTCATCAGGTTGTTACAAGGAGTTAGCAAATTAATATGGTTAGAAGAATGCCTGGCAAATAGTAAGTGCTCATCAAGTGTAAGTTACTTTCACATTTTATGATACTGTATTTTCTTTGTAATAAGAGGTAAATGGCATTTGCTTTTCAATTTTTTTTGTTGTAGTCTTTACAAATGGAGGTCTAGCATGTAATATAGCAATCCAAAAGAAAGAAGTAGGAAGACAGCCAAGATATAAATATTTTTAACAGACATAACAAAATACTATGCATAATATGTGCCACATTTGTGAAAATAAATATAATAACAATAAAGCTATGCATAGAAAACAGTAGATAACTATAGACTTACGGGTAGTAGAGAGGGAAGGAATGTAATTAAAGGGGCTTTTTATTAGGGATTATATAATGTTTACATTTTCCCCAGCTTTACTGAAATATAATTGACACAAAGGACTGTGTATGTTTAAGGTGTACAGTGTGATGATTTGAGATACTTGAGAAAGATCCACAGATGTGGATACATAGAGCTCCACAGGTGGTGTCAGCGGTAAAGAATTCACCTGTCTGCCAAAGTAGGAGACGCAGACACGCAGGTTCTATCCCTGGGTCAGGAAGATCCCTTGGAGTAGGAAGTGGCCCCCCACTCCAGGGTCCTCGCCTGGGAAATGCCATGGGCAGAAGAGCCTGGTGGGCTACAGTCCAGGGCTCACAAAGAGTTGGACACAACTGAGTGACTAAGCATGCACACGTACACCTCCAAACAATTACCACAATCAAGGTGAGCTGACGTACCAGTCACCTCACATAGTTACCTAATATTTTTTAATAGCGAACATTCATAATCAGGAACTATAATAACCATGTTTTTTAAAAAGATCAGGAAATTATAAATTAATTTTGTTTGAGACTTCCATGAGAGTATCATAACATTCCATGAGGTGAGCAGAAATATCCTAGACTGATAAAGCCAGGGACTGCTTGCTTTGCTTTGCAACCTAGAGGCTGCAGTTCCCAAAGTACCAACCTTGCTTCAGTTTCCTTCTGAGGAACTTGTGGAGCGGACACTGCTGGGTTTTACAGGTGCCAACAGAAGAGAATCTAGACTGCTTGCCTGGCAGTCAACAACTTTCACTATCTGACTCAACATCCTTTTTTTTTTTCCTTCTAGCTTTATCATCTGTCACACCCCCTTACAAAGACTCCACTCTAGCTAGACAAGATGTAAAACACATATCCTTCAAATATTTTTCCACATGCCATCCTTTTTTAAAAAAAAAACTGAGGTAATATTCACACAACATAAAATTCACCATTTTAACCATTTTAAATGTACAACTTAGTGACACTGAGTACACTCACAGGGTGATGCAATCATATTCACAGCTTTGTCTAGAACATGTCATCACCCTGAAAGGAAACCCTGTACCCATTAAGCAGTCACTCCCTATCTCCCATCCCTCCCCCAGCCCCTAGAAACCACATGTTTTCTTTCTCAATAGATCTGCCTATTTTGGATATTTCACAATGTTGAAACAATACAGTATGTGACCTCTTGTGTCTGACTTCTTTCAGTTAGCATACGGTTCAAGCTTCACCCAGGTTGGAGCACATATCTGTAACTTTTTCTACTTTATGGCTGAATAAAATTCCACTGTGTGTGAATATATCATCGTTTACTGATCCATTCATCAGTTGACGGACGTTCGGGTTCTACCTTTTCACTTCTTTGACTAGTTGCACACCTTATTTTTTCCCTTTGTTCAGCTTCATGCGCTAATCAAAATCGAGCTTTGGTGTGAGGTTCAAATCCACTCTGACCTTTCCCAAGCTAGCCTTGTCCCAAAGCCCTCACCTTTCTCTTGCTTCCTTGATCACTTCTATACCCATAGTAGCAAAGTATCACCACATGGCAGAATCCCACAGACTTATTTAGGTTGACTCAAATTCTTTTCTTACATTGCTAACTTTGAAAACAATCAAGAAAATTCATTAAGGTGAAGATTTCCATTTTCTTAACATTTTGATGGGTCTGGGTTATTTCAGTAACCACAGTTTTAACTGCTCTCACTGTTTTTACCCTTGCTCCCTATAGCCTAACTGGATACATAGAGTGACCAGAGTAGTTTTATTAAAACAGAGGGCAGATCACTGTATTTACTTATTATATTTGCTATCTGTTATCTGTTCCTTTTCATTAAAAGGTAAGTGGCACAATGGCTTGTGTTCCTTTCACTTACTGATTAATACTCAGTGCCCAGAAGAACCCAGCATGTAAGCAGGCACTCCATTAATACTTGCTGAATGGATTTTGGGGCCTACAGTCAGCTGGTACTGAAAAGGTAAGCCCTTTGAGATTGGTCATGAATCTAATAGTTTCTCATAGTTTCACCTGGTGCATTTCATTCCTCCACATATCTGATCCCTGCAGACTTGAGTCTGTGATACTTCTTTAACCCCTTGTCATTGGCTTCCTGGCATCCTATTGTATGTACCACTCTGATGGCAGAAAGTGAGAAGGAACTAAAGAGCCTTTTAATAAGGGTCAAAGAGGAGAGTGAAAAAGCTTGAAACTCAACATTAAAAATAAGATCATGGCATCTCATCCCATCACCTCATGGCAAACAGAAGAGGAAAATGTGGAAGCAGTGACAGATTTTATTTTCCTGAGCTCCAAAACCACTGCAGACAGTGATTGGGCCATAAAACTAAAAGACACTTGTTGGAAGAAAAACTATGACAAACCTAGACCGTACTAAAAAGCAGAGATATTACTTGCCAACAAAGTTCAGTATAGAGAGTTGGACCATAAAGAAGGCTGAGCACCAAAGAATTAATGCTTTTCAATTGTGGTGCTGGAGAAAACTCTTGAGAGTCGCCTGGACTGCAAGGAGATCAAACCAGTCAATCCTAAAGGATTGAATATTCATTGGAAAAATCCTGAATATTCATTGAAAGAACTGATGCTGAAGCTGAAGCTCCAATACTTTGGCCACCTGATGCAAAGAGCTGATTCATTGGAAAAGACCCTGATGCGGGGAAAGATTGAGGGCAAAAAGAGAAGAGCACGGCAGAGAATGAGATGGTTGGATGGCATCACCAACTCATTGACATGAATTTGAGAAAACTCCGGGAGATAGTGGAGGACAGAGGAGCCTGGCGTACTGCAGTCCACGGGGTTGCAAAGAATCAGACATGACTTAGCAACTGAACAGTAACAATCCTATTGTATTTTATTTTTCATCAGAATAGTAGTTTGTGAAAATCACCTCCTATTGTTCTTTTCCTCCTCAGGGACAATCCTGCACACAGTAGAAGCTCAATAAACAATTATGGACTAACGAGCTCCTCTAGCATTTCTGTCAGATATGTTTTTTCTCTACTTTCTCCTCTCACCGCCTCATATCCCACCCCTTCCAGCTGCTGATCACTGTCTAGGAAAGTCCTGCTTCTCTCTTCTCTGGCACTTTTCAGACATTCCACAGAGAATGCCGTCCTTGGTGACGACTGTGATGATCACCTCTGCACTACTGGCCTTTCAGCTTTGGGCCGGAAAATTTTAAGGGCCTATTTTGAAGGTTGAGACTGCATAGCTACCTGGTCTTGTGTTCTTCTAAACACTTTAACAAAAGTGCCACATCCTTCTAGAAGCTCCTGTTTCTGCTTCGTCATGGTCAAGATGCATGTTCATGTTGTCCAAAATGGTTCTGTCTTTACTACAGATGCCTATAACCTGATGGAAACACTGCAGTTTGTCATCTAAATATGTAAGCTGATCAGTTGCAGAGGCTGAAACTCCTTTGGTCTTTCCTGTTTGGATTCTTTTCAGTTTTATTCTTCAATGACTCATCTTAAACTGCATCTTAACTTGGAAGCCCCTTCATTTCTTTTAAGAGTAGATGGGAGCATAGATCTTTTTTTTTTTTTAATAATAAAAATTCCTCCAGCAATTTTTCTCCTTTTTCACATTATATGAAACTTACCACCCCCCTCCCCAGATAGTAAGTGGAAAATCGCGATCATGTAGTGAGGAACTCAATCAACGGTGGCTGCTATCTCTGTGAAGATTTGGGACTGCTCATGAGCAGAGAGCTTTCTGGCAGGCTGGGCAAAGGCACCGGGCCCAGAAAGTGTGCCTGAAGTCCTCCTGCCTGTTTTACAATTTCCTTAAGCGCTCCCCTGCCCTGGGCAGCTGCGTCTACATTGCTTGTAGAGAGAAGAAAACAGGAGTTTGGCGAAGTGAAACAGGACAAAACACAAGAGCACATCTTTAGACAGCTTTGCAGGAAAAGGTGACGATAGATGGGGGTGGGGGGGGGGTTGGATTTCCTATCTCCAAAGTATTCCAAAAATTTTACTGAATTTGGGGGAGGGAGGGTTATTTTGAAGATTTTAATCTGACCAACATCTAAAAATACTGTACTCTAAAATTCACCATCATTTCACATTAATACGATCATATTCGGGGTTATGCTTAAAATTGAAGATCTTACTCAGATACCTTAAATTTTAAAAATTACCATCCTTTGGTAGAACTCAAACTCTTATAATCAGAGGCACTGCAGCATTTATTCAGCCCTGCTATGGTGAAAGAGCAAGTTACCTTTTCTTTGGAGGGCTGGCCAAAAATCTTGATCAATTTACTAATGAATCTTCATCTGCTGTGATTGTAGAAGCTCTTTCTTCTTAACTTTGTTCAGACCTACAAAAAAAACACAAAAAACAAAAAACAGGCAAAGCGATGAAATAATGGATAAAATGAATCAGAAACCTACAGTCTTCATTAGTTGCCAGATGTCCCCAAATTATTATATGTGCTTTAAAATGTCAAAGTGTTAAAATCTGAAGCACTGAACCAGTTTTACACCAAACACAATTCAACATTTTTTTTTTTACAATGAATTTAATTCGCTATATTTATACAGTAAACTAAGAACAAATGACTACTCAATATGTACATAGAGTCAGCCTCCTGGGGCTTAAAATCATTTTGTGTAATTTGCCACTAATGAGTTTTCACTTAATTTTTAAAATGACTATTCAGGAAGCCTGCTCCTATGAAACCTGTCAGAATCACAGATTTAAACACACAACACACCGAGTGAGAATATTATTTGGAGAGCTCTCTCTGTCCTTTATCATTCAGCAGTTTATAAAAGCAATTTATAACAGTACAGACAGGAAACAAAAGCTCAGTTAAACCATCTTTCTAAAAAGCACACACACACACAAAAACCCCACTCCCTTATTTAAGTATTTTTGTACTTATCCATACATGCACATTTAAAATCCATGGCTGATTCATGTCAGTGTATGGCAAAAACCACTACAGTATTGTAAAGTAATTAGCCTCCAACTAATAAAAATAAATGAAAAAAAAATAGAATGTGGGCACTATTCAAATAAATTTGGGGAGGAGCACTGAGGTACAGAATCAAGGGACCAGAGATTAACAAGCCAGAGTTAGAAATTAAACTGGTGTTCAAGATTGACAGGCAGCAGGAGAGAAAGAACAGCAAATATGGGCAACAACACAGCTATGGCACAGATGCTGTTCAAGTATAAAGCACAAGGCAGGCTGCTTTCATATGAAAAATTCACTAGCATACACTTCTCTTCCTATAATCCTCACTAGCTATTCATCAAGGTCGGGAGGCAGGAATACTGCTTTCCTCAACTCATATTTATTATCATACACTCAAAGGTGGCAAGCCAAATATTTCTAAGGTTTGAGGTGCTAATAAAGCTTCTGCCAAACTCAGTGGCTGAAATTCTATGCCATGTTTGAACATTTATTCATAATTACCTTTATTGGCTCTTAAGTTGCTCCTGGATCATATCTCTCCCCTCTCCCTTTTTAAACAGTTTGTTTTATTCACTCACAAAATATTATTCAACAATGTAATCATTCCTACAATCTTTATAAACCAGCTGTTTCTCAGATTTCAAACTGCATCCCAGTCTCGTACCTTTTAAAAATTTTTCTCTGATTTCTATTTTAGTGTTTCTTTTCTGCCTTATTTCCAATAAAAGCCATTTTCCTGTTTAACATGTCTGTCCTGAGCCAAAATTCATTTCTTTGCATCCTAAACAGCTATGTCAAATCTTACAGCTATGCCAAATCACTCCAAGAGAACCTACAAATTCCCAGGATAGAAGCGGCCACTAAAGATGTTATGCTACAGATAGCCACCTCCCTGATGGTTATTCCTTCAAGGTAGGCTGGAGATGCAGACAGAATAACACTGGTATCGTATGTGCTTGACCTTACTTCTCCAGGTCAAGTTAGTTTTCAATTTTCCATCAGGATACTTCAGCTATATCTCCAAGTATTCCAGGAAGTCATCAGATCTTGAGTGCTGTAAAATCTCCCCCAAGATAGTCTTTGCTTTTAAAAGAATTCACCATTTACTAGCCTGAATACTGTAAAAATGCTTTAAGAGAAACCCTATTCTTGGAGAAAAATGGTAGTGGCAACTACTAAAAATAAGCATTTAAAAATAGTAACTTTTCTCAGAATAGGGGTCAGAAATCTTTCTGCAATAGGAAAAAAGAAAAAAAAACTATCACATGTTTGTATATGTTCTTTCATTTTATCTTCACAATAACACTGTGTTCAAAAGAGCTGTTATTATGATCTCCATTTTACTACTGAGGAAACAAACTGAGAGGTCATAATTTGCTCAAGATTACCCAGCAAATAAATGGTTTGAAACTAGAACCAGAACGGAGGCCTTTGGTGTTATTTAGTTCCCTTTTCAGTACACCAAACTGTCTAAACAGCCGTTTTATTTTCTTTTGCGAAGAGAGACATAATTTAAAAGGAAGACTGTAGAATATTTCCAAACAATAGAAACATAAAACTGGATAGCGTTTACTCATTCACCACCTACTATATAATAAGCATTCAATAAATATAATTTTTAAAGGTTTTTTAAAAGTGACAGCCCATTACAGGTGGGAGAGGAGATGAAACAAAAAGAAACATAATTTGAATGTTCTCCAAAGTCCTGAGAGGCATAGATGTACTTTCTTTTTCTTTTGGTTGGGGAGTGGAGGTGGAGATTGCAGATGATGCCTTTTGTCTAGAGTGGCCGCCAAGCCCATGGTGGTTCTGTAAGCACCATATTTCCCAGTGCCAAGTCATGTTCGTACTATGGGACTCCAAACTCTTGTTCTGGCCAAAGCTGGACACATGACCCAACCTGAGACACTGACTTCGCTCTCCTGAGAACCAGAAACCGGGATGAACAGGGTCTACTCTGGTTCAGGCTGCAAGCTCCTCCATGTGCTCTCAATGTCTAGGCAAAGACCAGTGAGCCAAGACTGACGTGTGAAGATGCTGCACAGAGTAAACCAGTCCCAGGGGGTCCCGGAACCCCAGAGGACAGAAAAGGAACTGGCTTCTGCCCGAGGGGTTCCAGAGCTTTCTTGTCCCACGTATAGTCTCCAACTGGATCCAAGCACTTCCTCTGTAGGGTTTTAAGAATCCCCTGGACCTGCAGAGTAAATGGCCCCCTAACCTGAGCTTAAATTTTTGGAATTGATTTCTGATAACCACAACAAAAATAATCTTGCAGAAAAGACAGCAATATTTTTGTACTACTAAATAAATAAATGGGCAGATACCAGCAGAATTTTATATAAAAGAAGGTCCTGTGGAATGCCCAAGGGTTCAGAAAAGTCTTCTCATTAACTTTAAATAGCAAAAAGCCCACACTGTTACATGGGCAGCATCTTATCAGTTTTAAAGAAAAGAACTCATTTTCTAGGAGTTACATTTCTATGTCCTTTTAAGACTCTGAGAGCCTTGTTGCAATTTAAGGCATAATCTGGATCACTTCTTGTTATATAATTGAGTCTATCAAAATTAAGCAAAACTGCACTAACCTTGATAGAGGAAAGGAAGTACAGGCTACACTGAGTTGGTCCTGTTTTTAAGCATGACAGTACACACTTTCTTTTTATTTCTTAAATTTCCTTCACTTCCAGGCAAACTCTGGAACTTTAGTGTAAGAATGTAACCCCAGGTGCTTGCAGAGAGGCTGTGAAAGAGAAGAGAAAGGGCTGCAAAGGCAGGCCCAACAACGAGGACCACAAAGGTTCTGACTTGATTCTATCTCCTAAGCTGGAGGTGAGGGAAGGCTGACTCCTCTCTCTCCGTATCTCAGAAGAGGGCTACCCCAGCAGGTTTATTTATTCAGTGAAAATGTATGGAGTGTGTGCCCTGTGCCCAGTGATGTGCCCCGAAAGCACAGGATCCAGGAGTGTATGAATCTGAGCCACCTCCTAGGTTACACGTTTTTCTCTCCACTCTTCAACTCTCACTGCAAAGACCATGGGCCTAAAAGAGTTTACTGTTTTGTCTGTTTGTTTAGTGATCTTACAGGAAAAGGGTGGGGAGGGATTTGTTGGTAATATTTAAAAAGTGGGGAAATCCACTTAAAATTCCATATTTCTACTTTCTCTTCCAAAAATGTGGCTACTAAGGCTAGCTCTCCTACATGGGGCTGATGCTATGTCGTGGGATGCCTCTCGTCACTGAGCATGTACCTCCCAAAGTATGCAGCTTGGCCACATCACTACTTTTCCTTCCAGGCTTGTCTCCTGTCAGAAGCCAAGCTTGTGACTCTGAGCCTTTGTTGCTTTCCTGTCTCCCAATTGAAAAACCATAAAAAAATTTTTTAAGCTGGTTGTCAACTGTGGGCATATTCTCCAAAAACATGATTTAAATGGGGTCCTTAGCTTACTCAGTGTCCTCCCAGCCAAGCTCCACCTTGCTTTTACCCTGACCAGTTTTCTCCCTGGCAAAACAAGTTTAAGAACGAAACTCTACACAGTTGACCATCTCATCCGCAGGTCCTCATCCATGGATTCAACCATCACTGATCTGATCGGACACTGTTTACAATCTGCAGCTGAAACTGTGGACGCACAACCGGTGGATACCATGGGACTGGATGTGCACGGTGCAGTCCTGGACCCAATCCCCCATGGACACTGTGACGTGTCCACAGGGACTGCTCTGAGGGTCACTCCAGTCAACACCAAACCAGCCTGAAAACAGAACTGGTAAAGAAGGAGCTGAAGCCACCTGCTAGGAAGGGCTGCAGCACCTCTGCCGAGGTTTCAAGGATACATCTTAGTGCCCTGCAGTCAGTCGTGGGCTTTCCTGACCCTCCATGAAACTCCTTACATGGAGTCTTAACATTTTTAAAGGAGCCTCTGTTTTCTGACAGCTTCTGTGTATACACCCACATTCAGCCCCTCTCTTCCCCAAAGGGTTCAACATAGTCATTCCTTTGCCCTTTCAGGTCTCACGGCTCTTTCATCTCAAGTCCCAACTCTCCCAGACTTCTCTGAGATATACTGGATTCTCTATCCTTTTAGCTCAGGGGTCAGCAGGCCATTTTTCCATCAGTTGTGACTATAGTACACTATTTTACCAGAACCCTAAGAGAGAACCAAAAGTGTAACAGAATTCCCAGAGCCCTAATTTGTCTGTGAAAAATCCTTGGTCAAGTCCGTGGGTTTACAGGTTGATTTACAGATGCACATGAAAACAGTAACAATAGGAGCAGCCTTCATGTACTAAGCACTTAATATGTGCCCAGTACTGTTAACCCGTCATTAACTTCCCTGGTGGCTCAGATGGTAACAAATCTGCCTGTAATGAGGGAGGACCTGGGTTCAATCCCTGGGCTGGGAAGATTCCTCTGGAAGGAAATGGCTGCCCACTCCAGTATTCTTGCCTGGAGAATTTCACGGACAGAGGCGCCTGGCAGGCAAAGAATCGGACACGACTGAGCGAGTCACACTTTCACACTAACCCCTTATGTGTGTCATTAACTCGATGCTCCCAGGTCTGTGATGTTGGAACTTTTACTCTACTCCTTTAACAGAGAGAAAACTGAGGCTTGTGAGGAGAGGCCAATAAGGGGCAGACCTGAGGCAGGTGCATCCATGAGGTGAGCTTCTATCATTCCTTCCCACCTATATTCTTTCACAGCTGCTCTTCCTGCCACCGTGAATTCCTCTCTTCCTACCTTTCAAGAAACTCACCTCCCTAAGGGGGTTTCTTGGAGGCAAGGTCTGCAACATTTCAATCTTGTTTCCCCAGGGCTGTTAATAAATGCCTGCTGAATAGAACTGGGTTAAATGGAACCACAGGCTCTGACAATTACCCCTCCACTCAAAGTAACACGGACCTGGGAGGGGTGTTCTTCCCTTGCCAAGAACTTGCCATCAGACCTGAGCAAAAAGTAGCTCTTCTGACGTTAACCTCATTCTTCCCAGACAAATTCACGATAGAGCTGAGAAGTTCCGGGAAGGAGGGAGGAGGGGTAAATTACAGCCCAATACTCCTGTTATCCTCTTCCGAGAGGAACAGAAAGTCTGTGAAGTCGAATGGAAGGAAGCAAGCCTGGGGGACAGAGAGGGTTTCTCCTCTAATATTTTGCCAGGGGAACATTAATCTCTTATTACCAAACTGGGGTTCCAGAATTCTAAACTTCATATAAATAAACTCAGTCAAGTCATTCTTCGCTACTCGAGGTGGTCCTTCAGTAAAGATAAATGAACAGCTAGCAACTATTTAGTTCTGGGGTCATACATATTAACATTATCAATAATAATAACTTTCATTGAGTGTTTCTTCTGGGCTAGACCCAGTGCTAAGTATCTGACAGGCCCAGTCTTGTTTGATTTTCACAGAAGTCCTATGAACAACATTAATAAGGAAGGAAATAGGGGTCTAAAATAGATGGCTTGTCCAAGGCTTACAAAATGGCTTACAGTAAAGGCAGTGGCTAATGGGACAAAAGTGTAATTTTTATGAACAATACCTGCAGGCTTTTTAAGTTCTATCCTTCCTCTTAAAATAATGCTACCTAAGGGCGGGCGGAACAGTCTATTACGTATCTCCCTCTAAAAGATCCAGAAATAAATAAATAAATAAATAAAAGATCCAGAAAAAAATCCCTCCTCTTCTGTTCTCTCTCTTGTCGCGCAGTCGTGCCCGACTCTTTGCGGCCCCGTGGACTGCAGCCCACCAAGCTCCTCTGTCCATGAGATTTTCCAGGCAAGGATACTGGAGTGGGTTGCCATTTCCTTCTCCAGGGGATCTTTCCAACCCAGGGATCAAACCCGGGTCTCCTGCACTGCAGGCAGATTCTTTACCGGCTGTGCTACAAGGGAGCCCTCTGCTATTAAGCCCCTCTAGTTATTATCTATGATAGATTGCCAACGCTCACCTACACTCACATTCTCCTCCTTCTGAGCACACAGTTAGACTAAATTTCCCCATACGCATTGTAGTAAGGTCTAACCATATGACTGAGTCCTAAAACGTGAACAGAAATGTTGGATGCCACTTCTAGGCTTGGCCCACAGAAACCTCCTTTTCTTAATCCTCAATCTCTCATACCCTCTGCTGGTCAAATGGAGAGGGTTCCAAGCAACAAGAAGTGAGCAAAGCCACAAAATCTCACTCCTGAGTGACTGGGAAAAGTGAGAGCGTCCTTGCCAACACACACAGAGCTGTGACTTGAGTGAGAAATAAACATGGATTGCGTTAAAACTACCGAGGTTTTGGGTAGTGACAGCAGTCAACCTACACTGATACAGTATTATTGTTGTCACTACATCATCAGCATTTTCCTTGCCAATGGCACAGCTATAATTTACTTAAAGTACACTAAGTAATGGGCTTTCTTGGTGGCTCAGATGGTAAAGAATATGCCTGCAATGCAGGAGACCCAGGTTTGATTCCCAGGTGGGGAAGATCCCCTGGAGAAGGGAATGGCTACGCACTTTAGTACTCTGGCCTGGAGAATTCCATGGATAGAGGAGCCTGGCAGACTACAGTTCACAGGATCGCAAAGAGTCAGATACAACTGAGCAATGACCACTTTCACACATCACGTAATGGGCAATACATGCCTATTTCATTCAATTCTCACTATGACATAGGTATCATATGCATGTTACAGGTAACAAAATCAAGGGTTAGAGATCAATAATCATTTCCTCTGAACAATTACAGCATTTACAATCTGAAAGATTACATAATTAATTATAGATTGCCTTAT
Source organism: Muntiacus reevesi (assembly GCF_963930625.1). NCBI lineage: Eukaryota > Metazoa > Chordata > Mammalia > Artiodactyla > Cervidae > Muntiacus > Muntiacus reevesi. The sequence continues at coordinate 96,017,700 of NC_089252.1, forward strand.
TATACACATTGTATTGATAGGTTAAGTAATTTTCACTCCTGTACTTAGTTGGTTTTTCTTGTACTTATAACTTATTTTCCTCATCTGGATAGAAAACTGCTAACAGGAAGGTTATATCTTGTATCTCTAAATTCTGTATCACTTCATACTTTGTGTAAATATTTAAGTTAAGTAATAGATATATATTCTTTAAATTATCTCTCTATATAATGTGTGTGAAAGTGAAAAAGTGAAAGTGTTAGTTGTGTCTGATCCTTTGTGACCCATGGACTGTAGCTTGCGGGACTCTTCTATCCATGCTCCAGGCAAGAATAATGGAGTGGATAGATATTTTATGTATATATATGAAGTTATATATATATATGAAGTTTTATATATAGTATTATGGGTCACTGCCTCTTAAATGTACCTGACCAAGAAAACAGGCTTATATGCTCTCAAGAGTTACCTAGTATGTTGCTTATTTTAGACCCATCACTTAATGAGTATCATGAATGCAGTTTTTCCATACTGTAATTCCACATGTGACTGTTTTCCACATGTGACATAGCACAGTGGCTGGCATATAGTCAATGGTCAAGAAATGATTGGTCCCTTCTCTTCTATCCCAACAGCTACTATAAGTAGACTCATATGTTGCTTGAAGGAAAAAAGAAAAAAAGAAAAATGTTAGTAAATAGAGGCTGATTTTAATTACAAAGGATATTTTCCTATCTGGGAGGAAGACTGTCTAAAATGCCAGGAGCTACAGTCAAATGGAGGCCAAATGCCAGTTACATGAGTATCCCATTTGTAAACATCTGTGCAGGAGCAGGACCTCTACGCAAGCCGAGCAGCAAGGCTCACTCCTTCACCAAGGGTGAGCTCAGAGTGGTGCCCTGTGACCCACCTGCTACTTGCTCAGTTACAGTTCTGTAAGTCCCCACGTCGGGCTCCCTAAAGCCATGGTATGGTTAGCTGTAGCCAAACACTAAGCTGTCCTCCTACAGCTCCCAGAGGTTTTTTTTTTTTTTTTTTTTTTACATTTTGTTGGAAAACAACACACTGGCATCTGAGGAAGATTTCTTCTGTCTGAGGCTGTTTGTTCCCACCTTCATTCACCCATAGGAGTCCATTTCCAAAAAATCTCATTAACATCACACAGACACTGACTTTCTTATGGTGACATCTCACATTAACCACATACAGTAAAATTCTGTACCACAATCTTTACATCAGGCAATTAATGTAACAAGTTCAACTGTTGTTCATTTAAATATCCTGTTCCAAAAAGTCTCTCTGCTTTAAAGAGTTCTTTCAGGATCAAATGGAATACAAATGTGGGTCACTTACTTTATTTGGTACAATTAAAGTATATATTTGGGCTTCTTACTCTCGCTCAGTAATCAACTGTAATATTTACTTTGTCAATAGAATTGGCTTTTCCCAGGGTAATTTTCCCTTTAACTTCACAGTATCGTCCTTAACAGTAGGCAATAAGGTTAATGCTATAATCAGCTATTAGGTTGGCACACGCGACTTTAGCCGCTGTTCAAATATAGCAACACAGAGTATAGAACATCCAGGCTAGAAAAACACAGGTTTGAAAATTAGTGAATCAAACTCTGGATAACAAGTTGTTTTATTTTTTTCAATTGTTTTTGTCTGACTCTTTCTGGTCCCATGAACTATACAGTTTACGGAATTCTCTAGGCCAGAATACTGGAGTGGGTAGCCTTTCCCTTCTCCAGGGTATCTTCCCAACCCAGGGATTGAACCCAGGTCTCTCACATTGCAGGCAGATTCTTTACCAGCTGAGTCACAGGGAAGCCCACAAGTTGTTTTAAAAATAAATATTTCTTTAAAACGTTTAACATATATATTCTTTTTTTTTCATATATATCCTTTTTAAAATAAAATTCTTTTTAAAATACTGACCGACAGAAAGAAAAACACCAACACAGTATATTAATGCATATCCATGGATTTTAGAAAGATGGTAACAATGACTCTATTTGCGAGACAGCAAAAGAGACACAGATATAAAGAACAGACTTTAGGACTCTGTGGGAGAAGGCAAGGGTGGGATGATTTGAGAGAATAGCACTGAAACATGTATATTACCATATGTGAAATAGATGACCAGTCCAAGCTCATTGTATGAAACAGGACACTCAAAGCTGGTGCACTGGGACAACCCTGAGGGATGGGACGGGGAGGGAGGTGGGAGGGGGGTTCAGGACAGGGGACACGTGTACACCCGTGGCTGATGCATGTCAATATATGGCAAAACCACCACAATATTGTAAAGTAATTAGCCTCCAATTAAAATAAATAAACTAAAGAAAAAAAAAGGAAACCATAAAAGTCATAAGCATTAAAAAAAATACTGACCAAAAAAAAAAACAACACAACAGTCTCAAAAGATCATATATATGTAACATTCCCAAAATGACAAAATTATAGAGTTGAAGATTAGTGGTTGCTAGGAGTTAGTGACTGTGAGGATAACAGGAATGACTGTGACTGTAAAGAAGGGAACAGGGGAGATTTCTGCAGTGACAAGATAGTTGTACACCTTGATTACTACAGCGGTTACTACAGCGTGTGATAAACCAGCACAGAACATGCCCATGTCAATCCCCTGGCGCTGCTACAGTTAGACAAGATGCAGTCAGTGGGAGAGGCTGGGTGGAGCGCAACCAGGGCCCCTCTGTACCATCTTCACAGTCTCCTGTGAATCTTGAATTATCTCAAAATTACAAGGTAAAACAATAAAACAAACAAGAAAAACATCTAGAGCTTCCTCGGTGGTTCAGCAATAAAGAATCCGCCTGCCAATGCAGGGGACGTGGGTTTGATCCCTGATCCAAGAAGGTCCCCCATACTGCTAAGCCCGTGAGCCACAACTATCAAGTAGGTGCTCTACAGCCAGGAGCTGCAACTACTGAAGTCCAAAAGCCCGAGAGACCATGGGCCGCAACAAGAGAAGCCACCCCAATGAGAAGTAGGCGCACTGCAGCAAAGGGTAGCCCCCGCTCATCCCAACTAAAGAAAAGTCCTCACAGCAATGAAGACCCAACACAGTGAAAAAATAAATAAAACTTGTTTTAAAAAAAAGTTAAATGTTGGAGTTAAATATATTTCATAGGCCAATTTACTCATCTTAGAAGATTAAATAATGCCCAAGCCCATGCAAATATATTTCATCATTGAATTTTCCATTCTGTATACAAATGAACTGCCGATTATCTTGACAAAACCTAGGAGAGAGTGACAATAGAGGTTTTAGAGTTGGTGTTGCTGTCAGGATGCTTACTGTTCAGGTCAATGTCAGTAACACGAACCATGCTGACAGCCAACATCCAGATATCTTACAAAGGGCAGGTAGTATACAATATATAAAAAACAAGGACATGTATTTAAAGACTCATTTTAAAATCTATAAGATTCTGCCACAAAGAAAAAAAGAAGAGAGATAGAGAGCCATCAAACAGAATAGTTCAAATATAACTTAACCTATTTTGTGATTTCTGTATGCTAATCAAGATCCTATTGAGTGTATGATTATAATGTAATTTGCAAAATGTATTCTTAGACATATGTGATTACCAAATATGAGATTTATTTTTTATGTACACAAGGCAATCATTTCTACAATTCAAACATCTCTCTGGCTAAATTAATATAAATTGCTGCGATATGCCAATAATAAATAAGAGACAAAAAAATTCCAGAAGGTGAGAGATGCAAATTAAACGAAGCCACTGTCAGTTATTTTCACTAGGGCTTTAGACAGGGATCTTTTTATCACTGATTAAAATGCAACATTCTGGGACTACATCAAAAACACGACTCTCTGATTCCCTGTATCTCACACCTAAGCTGGCTCAACACTGGTTCATCATGACTCGGAATCTAAAGAGAGGCTGGCAGCACTTCATATAAATACCTTCCTGTTCGCTCCTTCCTACAGTGATGCAATTTGACCTACATTTCCAGTGCCCATTGAAACTTCGTAGGAGGGGGAAGAGGAGAGTTTTTCATTTCTCCTACCCTCTGATTAACTAGGACAGCAAATGCCACTCAAGGGACTGCTACTGGGCAGAAGCAAAGGGGGGAAAAGTCACGTCGGTAGGAAATCCCACAAGAGAACATTTAGAAATATTTCATTCTCTGATTCTGCAAACAAACTGTCATGGCTTCACAAGACAACAGCAAGGAAGTTGCTCCACTTTCCACTCTAGTCAGCCGAGGACACTATAGGCTGTTTCATTTACTTCAGGGTCCCAGCATGATGAAAATTAAACTTGAACCATATATTCATCTTTGCAACAATCTTTTTTTGAAAAAGAAACTATTAATTTTAGAGTGATTTTAACTTTACAGAGAAGTTGTAAAGGCTAAACAGAGGATCCCTATATATCCCCACAGCCCGTTTCCCCATCATTCATCTCTTACTGTCACATTTGCCACAACAAATGAAACAATATTGGCACATTATAATTAACTGAAGTCCATATTTCATTCAGATTTCCTTAGTTCTTGCCTAATGCCCTTTACCTGCTCCAGGATCCCATCCATCTCACATTACATTTAGTTGTCCGGTTTCCTGTACTCCTCTAGACTGTGACAGTTTCTCAGACTTTCCTTTTCTGATAAACTCGACAAAAGTTTTGAGAGTATCGGTGAAGTATTTTGGAAAAAGAGTTGAATTGCTTGTCCAACGTTTTTCTCATGATTATAATGAGATTATTGAACTGGGGAAGGCAGATCACAGAGCTAAGGTGCAACCCTCATTACTTCACATCAAGTGCTCATTTGTCACTGGTTGTGTTAACTTGATCATTTGGCAGATGTAATACCTGTCAGGTTTCTCTACTGTAAAGGTTCTCCCCTCCTTTTCCATACTGTATTCTGGGGATGGAAGTCACTGTCCAAAGCCCACATTTAAGGGATGGGCAGTTCTGCTTCACTTCCTTTCTGGAGATTATTGACAAAAATTGTTTGGAACTCTTCCACATCGAAAATTTAGTCTCTCTCATTTGCTTATTATTCCATCACTTATTTGTATCAGTATGGACTTAGGGGAATGTGTTTTATATTATTATTTTGCTATACAATTATATTATTATTTTGCTATGTTACTTATTATTTATATATTTTACTATAATGTATTATATGTATACTGTATATCTTATTTATATTTATTTTCTATCTTGAGTTATAATTTAAAACTATAATTTAGTTCAATCATCCCGGCTGTGACCACCGGGAGCCCTTTTAGGCTCCTGTGTCCCTTTGACATGCCCCATCAATGTGTGTTATGCATCAGTGTGGGTTTTTTGTTTGTTACTCCTTGCTTTCTGGTATTAAAATATGCTCCAGGCTCATCTTGCTTGTTACCTTCCCCAGCTGTAGAATTAAGTTATGTCTGGTTCCTTTTATTGGAAAATGGTATTAAAAATCAAGACCTGGGAATTGGGGCTTATCAAAGCCTGTTCAAGTTTTTAAACTTCTACATGAACTACTGGTACAGTAAATCAACACAATTATCTCATTAAATATTAATACCTTCATTTTGTAACATAACATGCTAAATCATGAAGAGGATGCTTAGTAATCAAACTGTCATCTGATGGGCTAAACTTTCAGGTTTGGTATGACAATAAATGACTTATTATAACGAAGTTTCTGGGGGGTGGGAGAAGTGGGGAAAGAAAGGAATAGAGTTGTTTTCCATGGTTGGGGGCAGGGAACAAAAATCTAGAATTAAATGTGGCATGCTTGCTGTTCTGTGCAAGGTCTCCTCCTTTTCGCCCTTATTACCATTAAATGCTACTTCCTTTATGTGAACTCTTAATTACCTGAGTTAAAGGAAAATATAAATATCTGATCTAGCTATGAAATACATTGATGATGACCTATGACAGCAGCTACACCTTCCTATTTATGGTCTGGATACTTTAATGTTACACTTAGTTTATCTTTGTTAATACTCATCAGTGGAACACAAGGACAGAGCCAGGAACTCTGCAGTGGGGGTGCCTAGTGGGAATCAAACAGACTTCCATTGAAAAGTGAACCACACAAACTGGAGTTAATCCCATGCAACACACACAGAAAAATTCTTCACCTCTGACTCCAACCATCAGTCTGTGTAAACAGACTATGTGAATAAAATCTTTGGTGACCTCACTCCCCCTCCTTCTCTTTTTTTTTTTTAAACAGAAAATAGACTGGTACCAGGACCTAACACTGATTTTTTCTCTGTCATTGTTTTCCCACTCTATCTGATTAAGATTTATATTCAGTAAACATTTCTTGAGCCTCTTCTGTGCACTACACAGCACACTATGCCTAGTGCTTCCAATTAATCCAATGGATTAAAAAAAAAAATTAAGAGCTCTGTTCCCACTATTCCCTCTCAGCTGAGCTGCTGAAGCTGTTGAAAAATAAGTCAGGCCTTGACAACACTGAAACCGTGCAAAATGGTCTGGAGGGCGCATGGCTTAGCATCTCCTTCTGCAGTTGTCTGATAACATCTTAGAAAAGATCATAGCTTCCCGTCTGTAAAACAGATATAATCAAACCTACTTCTCAAGGAGAATACATGGGAAGCACTGCCCAAGCTCACACAATGGATTCTCTAAGAACTGGCTCGTGTTCACGCTTCACGTTTCATCATACTCACATCTAAGAAACACAGTAGGACTGCCCAACTGAAGTATTCCGTTACCTTTTTTCATTGCCAATTTTACTATCTTTGTAAACCCTAAAATCGTGATCTTAAAAAAAAAAAAGTCAATTCCCTATGCCCCAGTTAACCTGTCTTTGATAAATAAACAATGCCCATTCATTCAAGAGGCATGGACCAGACTGACAGGAAATATTAACAACAATAACAGTTAACATTGCCTGAAAGCTTATTTTGTGCCAGATACTATGTAGATGTAGCACAACAGGCCTATGAAATAGTTATTTTAACTGTCCCTAGTTCCAAAAAGTCAGATACCACTTAGCAATAGAACAATTTCCAAATGAGAAACTGAGGCTAGAGAGGTGAAGAAACTCGTGGATGGGTGCCATGCATCTGGGCTAGGCAACCTACTCTTATGTAAAACAAAACGTAACAAACAGTATGGTACCAAACAACTGAACATGAACATCTGTCCCTCACCCTTTTCAAACACTGTTGCACTGGGTGCTACAGTGGAATGAAAGAAACCGCTAAAATGTATCTTTGCTACAGAGATCCAAAGTGAGAGGGCTTAGGACACTTGTGCCCTCAAAAGGACTCCAAACTGAGACTTCCTGCTTCCAAAATGTGGTTAATAAGGAAAACCCAGTGAAGCCTCCCTACAGTATTTCACAGAAAGTAGCCGCTCCCCGGCCCAGCTTGCAAAGCTATTCACTCTTTGGCCCCAGAGATCGCCTCAGAGTGTTCACACTGCAGGCCTGCTTCTGTATCTGTATCGGGGCTCAGTTCAGAAGTCACTACCTCTTCATCCAAATGGAGCTAATCCCACTACTGATTCCCTAAACTGGTGTAAAAGCACTCCTGCTGGCTTTCTCATTGATGTCAGCATCCCAGCTACTTAGTATCCAGGGCTCCTGCCTCCTGGAATTACTCCTAGGACAGTCACAGTTGCAGAGAAGAGCAATCAGTTTTAGGAATCAGACCAGGATTTAAATCCGGTTTCCTACTTACACACTGTGTGACCTCAAGCAAGTCAGTTCACCTCTCCCGATTCAGGATTACTGGAGGAGATGAGAGCGGCAGAGCGCAGCACCTCGAGCACAGTGCCACCATCACCACAGTTCCCATGCTACAGATCAGCAACTGAGGCTCCGAGCTGTGAAACACCAAAGGTCACAAAGCTGGTGAATGGTATGGGGCAGGCTTGAAACCAGTCCTTTTTCCTTCCAACTCTGCTGAGCATCAACTTGAAGCACCATGCTTGCCAATAAGGGCATAACTATGAAGCAGATGGACAGGTACCTGCTCTCCTGATGCTCACCTCCTGGTAGGGAAGACAGCCACCGAACCTTTACACAAGTGGAAAGGTGCTCAAAGGAGTAACAGCAGGGGAGCTGGAAACAACCGGGTTTGACCCCATGTAACAAGCTCCCTGGAATTAGTCTGGAAAGTCAGAGAAAGCTTCCTTGAAATGAAGAGGTGGCAAGAGAAAAGATTCTGAGGAAGCATATTTGAGGAACTAAGACTCCAGAGCACCTGCAAAGGCTGGCGAGGTAGGTGGGGCGAGATCAGAGGACCACAGCAGAACATGGTAAGGACACTGGATGTCATCCATCACTGAAGCAACGGGAAGGCACCAAAAGATTGGCTGCCTGTAATGAAACAGTAGTAAAATGTTTATTCTAACCCCAGCTCCCTGATGTCAGGGTCATTTGGTATCTTTTTATGGTCTGTACTTCTAGGTCACAGCAAGTATACTTCCGATAAATATTTGTGAGCCACATGAGAGAAACTTTAGTAAAGACAAACCATTTCTCCCTCTTTCTAATTCCACAGTTGATGCTTCTATTAAAGTTCTTATCTCTGATTATCATAAATGGGTGTGGATCTCTTTTCATTGTCTGGCCATAAGTTTCTGGAAAGCAGAGTAAATATCTTATTTTTCTATCTCTCAAAGCCAAATGATCAACAGTTATGGATTGAAATAGATCCTCTTCTAACAGTCAAAAATTTCCTTCCTACCTTAGTGAAACAGATCTGAAGGGATAATTGTCAAGGATTTAAAAAAAGAAAAAAAAAGTTCTGCTTTCCTTTTGAAGCATAATTTTAATATCAAAAATCCATTTTGTTACTGTATGATTAAAAGTACAATTCTTATATTTTAGGATAAACTACTTGTACAGTTCACATGCATTTTTTTTTTAAATCTTAGTTTAATTTTAACCAAGAACAAAATGCCCCAACAGAAGGTCTTTCAGTGATTTTCCAATTCTTCTGAAAATTGTTCAGATTCTCTCTCTGAATATTTAATTACTCTAGTAAGGGTAGGTTAACTGTTTAGGCTATTTATATTAAAAGACAGAACTGAGTCATAATCAATAGTCCATACACTTGAGGGTTTATTTTGGGATTTCGGGGGATGAGGATGATACAATAAAATGATGAAACCGGGATTATGAATATGCTACTAAGAGTGTGCTAGTAATTTTCTCTTTGATCCTTTTTCCATCCCCAGACAAATTTTCCACCATTCTGACCCTGCTCTGTGCCCCAAAGGCTGACCTCTATGGGTAGCATCACTGGGTTCATGCAGGCAGGCTTCCAGGTGGGTTTGGCCAATAGAAGGCACTGGAAGGAGATCAAAGGAGGAGGAAAGAATGTGGGGGAGGGGAGTATTGCTCCTCTCTTCCCTCCCTAGTCTGGGATGCATTTTCTGGCAGTGACTAAATCCCTCCGGGACTATAGCCCCTGTCAGACAGCCCCTCCTCTCTGGCTCCGGCTCCGGCTCCCTCACTGGGCTCCAGGAATGAATGCTATGTCTTCTCTTTGCTCCTCTGGACCTAGCAATGATAACGGCTTCCCATTGCTGTTACCATTTCTGGGTGATGGGAACCTCTTGTCACCCTTAACTCTTTCCACTCTCGGAAAATAACCCCTTCATTCAAGTCCTGAACCATTAGAGTTGGACCACTTCCTGCCAGAACTAAGAATTCAAACCACAGAACTGTAAAACCAGCAATCTCCCTCCTCTGCATGTGAGCAGTTATCACAAAGGTTATTCATTTTCCAGAGCAATTCCTTCACACCAGGCACTACCTGTAAGCTCTTATGTTTCTCAGGCAGAAACGACACCTTTTAAACTGGTCAGTGCAGGAGAACACGGGAGGGTGCTCTTGGAAAACAGCTGGCAGAATGGAGGGGTGACACTTTACCATTCTCTAGGTAGGACTGTGCTGCAGGTCAAAAATAAAACGTTTACAAAGAGATGCTGCTTCCTCCTATTTCTCCCTGGGTTTCCTCTCAGTGAGGGTGTGGCATCAAAGTCAGCAGTGCATTTTCACACCAAATACCTAGAACTTGGATCACTGCCTGGGGAAGCTGACCTGTGTCACTTCACTTTGCTAGTTTCTCAGACCGAGAGATCTGCTTTACCACTAGCCAAGGCACCAGAAAGAAAGCCAACCACCTTGTAATACTAGCCACCTGCCTGTGACCTTTCCTTCTTTCATAGGATAAATCTTTCCTCTGCACTAGGCAAAAGATGAGCAGGATGAGAGCATTCTGCTTTGCTCAGCCTCGCCTGTCTCTTTAACAGATCTGACCAGATTAGCACTTTTCTTTTCCAATGGAGAGGACAGGCACAGGCTTATACCATAATCTGCTCTGAGCTCCTTGAGGTTTTTCTTTTACCAAGGCGACTGGATTTGAGGTTAGATGTTAATTGAAATCACCTGGGAGCCTCTAAACACACCACCTTGCTTTCACTTGGCATGAGTACCCTGGAGGTTACTGTATTTCTAAACATTGGGGTGTTCTTTTGATCAATCAAGAGTTGATTTAAAGAATCTTTCTAAGAGGTTGATAAGAACCCATGTGGCTTATGTCAACAAGCCACTCCAACAGACTGCAAACGTCTCCCTCTGCAACCAGCAGGCATTCAGAGCTGGTGGCAAGAATTACTAAGATAAAGACAGGCAGATACACTTACAGACTGTGGAAAAGATGCTCTGGTACCCCTCAAGACAGGCTGGCCAAAGAGCAAGATAGTTCTCATGGCCCACCCCAGTGGGGAATCCCCTCTTCAGCCTGAGAGTAACACTGAAATGCAGTGGGATGAAGAAAACTTGGTTCTCACTACGTATACCCATTTCTAATATTTGTTACTCTGAGGTGTTCATGTCAGAGAACATTTTATTGGAAAACTCTCTACACAGCTGTGTGGCTACACATCACATGTTAACAGTGGTATCTCTAGGTAGTAGAAACGTGAGTAACTTCTGTGTCCTTCTGTGTATTTGAGAAATTCCCCAAGTTTCTACAAACACCTATGATTCCTGCGATCTTGAAAAACAAATGATTAAACAAAAACCCTATATGGATTCTGGAATTTTAGTTTTCCATACGAATCAAGTTTATGTAATTCTTGAAATTCAAAATCCAAATGATGTTTCTGGGCTTTTGTGTATTTTAAGACTTTCAATAGTACAATCATTTTATGAACCATGTTTTCAAATGAAGAAATGGTTCACAATGTAAACACCAGCATGTGAAATTGGGTTTAACATGCAAATTTTTTTCTGGGACGCATCACAACTTGAGACAATTTAGACTCTTCAAGTTCAAAATTCACTATTTTCATACTCTCTGGTGCTCCTAATACAGATGAAAAATGGAACTGTTTCTTTTTGTAAGAATACCATACAGACGATATCATATGCAATAATATGGCTATGAGACTACAGATAAAAAACAGACTGGTGTTTCTTCCACCACGAATGCTAGCCAATAAAAACTTTCCAGTCTACAGCTGATTAATACTTGACACCAGATCTCTGGAAAAGAAAGCTAATCATTGCTGGCAGTTAGCTAAAGCAACAGACACACTCAGAAACCCGCCTACTACTGCATCATGACTGCTGTTCACTGTGACAACTGATTTTTCAATTCAGTGCCACTTACAGTTGTAAACAGAAACCTAGAGTATGTACTAGCTTTTCAGGGAGCTACCTTTCTCATAATCTATAATGGCTAAACATGTGTTATTCAGTGTCTTGTAGGGTTGAAATTAACAAGGAATCTTAGAAACCATAAACATCTTTACTAGCTTCAGGAAGCTAGTAAATTTGAACAAGTGATTCCTTTTAAACTGTCCTGATGTTATGGTAAATGGTCTCTTTTCTAACTTCAATTTTCAAATGATTTATGGTTATTAACTACCAGGACAATAATAATCAACAGGATGAGGAGTGGAGGGAGGAGAGAATAGAGTTTTAAATATCTCCTCTTAGAGCAACTAAGAGTAGCTAAGAGGGGATATTTAATCTCCTTTTGTGTTCAGTATATTAAAACTTTTTTTAAAAAGTGAATAAAATACAAAGAAATGAAAAATATACATTTTTCAATGCATTACTCTGCTAGCAGTCTCTATGATTAAGTTCAAGGATTCTAAAGGTTCAAAATGTCTGCAAAAATGAAACCATGAGACAAATTACATTTTCGACTAGTGCTAACAGAGTATGTTTAGAAGTTGTAGAAATCAGTGTCTGAAATAAATTGGAAAAAAGAGAGACAATTTAAAAACTAGTGTTAAATGCTAAAATGAGATTCTAAAGCCATGAAGTCTTGTGATTTCTCAGTTTATAAGATCCGGCCAAACAAAAACCACCATATTGCCATTATGATCATGTTGATGGTTCAGATGACAATGAAATTTTAATACTGAGGCGAAAAGGGCCTAAGATACAGCCCAACTGCTAACAGAACACAGTCTGGAGACCTTAATTAAATGAAAGGATCAAGGGCTCCTCTCAAAATTTCATGTAGTGATGGACCTGAACAGCAGAAAACAGAGCAGATCGTTTAAAAGAAGAGTCCAGGGGTTGGGAGGAGGACAAGTGACTACACCAAAGGTGGTAATTACACCCTGAGGAGGTAAAAAAGGCCAGACTGAAGGGCTCCAAGAGGTACTTCAAAACCAGCTAATCATGGGAAGAAGAGGTGGGGTAAATCGGCTCCTTGACTGGTTATCTATGGGGAAATAAAAAGATCCTGGGACTCCAAAGCAAGAGTAAACAAAAACAGCTGCCAAGGAGCAAGGTGACTATTAGGTACCTCAACCACAAACCAGTGTCCCCACAGTAAAATAGGGGTCCTCATAGGCTCGCCATCTCCAGGTCAGCCTGGGACTCTGGAAGACCAGAAAAAGGGCTTCTGCAGCTGGTAATCCACCATTCTAGCACCACCCTCCACAAAGGCACAGGTAGTCAAAGCACGCAGGGGTCCTCTTGCCCAAACTCATACATAGCAGGGGTAACTGCTTACCTTTTCTAAACCATATTCTCATAAAAACGCAGGGGACATATGCTGTTCTCTGCTTTCAAAATATTAAAGTATAAAACAGTAAAAACAGTAAAATATGTGAAAATGCTCTGAATAAAATCACCTTGTATTGCACATTTTACTGACTGAACCATGGTTTAACTCATATTCTAAAGGCTATATAACTGTAGGGTGAGCCTTCAACTTATCTGGAAGGTCTAAAATGCTTTAGGTATTAGTAAGGATGCAGTGAAAGCAGCTACACACTTCAAGAAAAGAAACACACACAAAACAGTGTGAAACATTTAGTGCAGAGAATAACAGTATGGTATCTCACTGTGTCCTAAAGGGATCGCTATGCTCTGGGTAAAAATGTTCTTAACAGGGACTCTTTTACCAAAAAACAGTTTAGGGACAGTCCATGTGTTTTCCTCCTAAAATACAAGTGAAATGCATGTTTTATAAAAGATCACCACATAAGAAATGGATAGATACATTCACTACTGCACTTATAGAGAGGTAAGTGCTGATTAACTGAAGTAGAAAATGGTGGTGTGGAGCCACAAGAATGGGTCTCAAACTGAGGTTTAAGAGGCATACGGGGTTGGGAGGGAGAGAAGAGTTGCATATACTAAATGTGATAGATGATGCACAAAGTAACCCACAGAGAGACCCACAGATGTTCGGACTGTGGACATCTGTGGTTTTCCCAGCCCTGCATCCAGAACCCCTGCTGAAGAATGACAACTGGCCCAACAGGCACTTTCTTGGTGAGGCAGGAACCAAGGCACCTGCCAGCACCCAGTCTGAGCCTGAGCAATACACTTAGTAGGGTGACAGGTTAAAAACAACTGGAGAAGTTATGATGCCTGGCACCCTGAGAACATTCTCCACGGAGTCCTTCTGCTACCTAAATCCCTGAGGCTGCCCTGGATCTGATCCATTCTAAGGCCTCGTTCTTCAGTTCTACTGTCAATGCTGGAAGCTATACCGTGTCCTCCAGCAACCTCCATTTTTTCTTAAAGTGGCCAGATTTAGTTTCTGTTGCTTACAGCCAAGGATTTTAAACTGACTAGTTATTATTTTGAGTTGACAAGAATCAATTTTCTCAAAGATTTGGGAGAGAAAATTTGACTGGCAAGTAATTTAGCCTATTAAGGTTATGGCAAAACAAAGGCATAACCATGGAGAATACAAAATAAATGCAGAATTTAAAGACCCTGGGTTTTTCTTTTGAGATTTTTAAAAATGTACCTCTTCTCACTTCTCACTCTCTCCCTGTCCCATGCAAATATCTTTAGCAAGGAGGTTTAGGCAGCACCGGTATAGAGATTAACTTGCTTTAACTTTCAGAATCTGACCTCACACCAGGCAAGACCTGTGGAAGATGCCCTGCCCCAACTGTGAGGAAAACAATGATCACTGTTTTAAGCCACCAAGTTTTGGAGTAGGTTGCTATTACTCAGCAATAGATAAATCATAGTATGTCTACACTCTTTTATTCCATGCAGAGCTTACAGTTTCCTAGGAAGGAACTCAACACTCCAGTGTTTCCAAATAACCACGTCACAGTTAGATGTGGTTTTACACTTCTTACACATTTTGCAGTCAGGTCCGCGTTTCTGATTACACAGAAACAATGAAATGAACCTCAGCTGGAACACAGAGGATCAGGCAGGAGGCAGAATGTACTCCATGGACAAGCTGACTCCAGTGAAAATAAAGCGAAAATTTTCTCACATTATCATAGCTACACCACAAGAACACAGCAATTGAAGGTGACTAAGAGAAGAAAGACGAAGCAAAATGGCTATGTTTAAAAACTAGAGAACTCAAGACGTTCACCACACACTATCTAGAGAAAATGCTTGCTTTAGGTCACCTTCTGTTCAACAACTACTGATATTGAAACAGTACCAACTCTATGCCCGTGAGCCTCTGAGCACTCTATTTTTTTTCCTTCTTTTTTTGATAGTGATACGAGGGTAAAGGGAGCATGACTGGGTGAAACCAGACCACGTGCCTGTCTTGGCCAAGGGACCTGGTCTGGTGAGAGGGTTTAGGCTGCTGAATGTGGCAAACAAGGCCCTGCCCTCATGCAAACCTACGTCCAGAAGGGGGAAATACTTGTAGCTAATATTATCATTATCAGCAGCACTCTGTCACCATCATACCTGTGATTAATATACCTCACCCCTCCCACCTCTTCCTCCTCAGTCACTGCTAGTATCTGGCACTTTGCTAAGCACTTACCTCATTTAACCCTCACAATAGTTTATCAAGGTATCAGCACATTTTACAGAGGAAGAGACTGAGGTCTGACTGGACAAAGGCGACATACCAAATGCTGAGGCTCATGCTTGTAACCACTAGCCTATGTTCCCCCATACATACGACTTACTTATGAAATTGATATTTATTTAGTCCTATAAGGAATTTCTTTTCTTTCCTGTTGGAAGAGTCTGGAAAATATTCTTGCTTATTACTAATACAGAAAACATTTTTAAAGATATATGAGAAAGCCTATTTCACTTCTCATTCAATACAACAGGGGAATGGTCATCTTGGGGAATGAGGCCTTAATCA
The DNA here is from genome assembly GCF_963930625.1 of Muntiacus reevesi. Taxonomy (NCBI): domain Eukaryota; kingdom Metazoa; phylum Chordata; class Mammalia; order Artiodactyla; family Cervidae; genus Muntiacus; species Muntiacus reevesi. The sequence continues at coordinate 96,033,283 of NC_089252.1, forward strand.
GCCACAAGTACGAGATGTTTTTAATCTGCATGTTCATTCTTTAATAATAATGTTATCATTTTTTCCTAATTATAAAAGCAGCACATGGTAGCTGAAAAAAAAAAAAATGACAAAAACATAAAGGAAAGAGATCATCACAATTATTACTCCCTAGAGATAATCAGCTCCTATTAGTATTTGGTGTTTGCAGATCCTTTTAGGTTTCTAAACACAGGGCTTTTGTCCACCTTAAAAATTACACATTAAACATATTTTCGTGCTATTCTCTGTTTTCTTAAACAACATTCCCATGTCAATAAATATCAACCCGCAACATCCTGTTTAAAAACCACTCAGTATTTTACTGTATGGGTAGGCTCTAAATGACTTAATCAAGCCTTTATTAATAGGCATTCAGATTACTTTCTATGTTTTGCTATTACAAAAACACTTCTGCACCTTTGTTTTAAGATAAATTCCTACACTTCAGCTTCCCATTCCATGACTCTGGATTTACGCTGCCCCAAGTGTCATCCAGAAAATACGTACCAAATTAACCTTTTTTTTTAAAAGAAGGAAACCCTTAAATGTTAATAACATAAAATTTCTAATATTCAGATTGAATGGCCAAGAAACTTTAAAACTGCAATTTATCTCTAAATGTCTAAAATGTCAATTCACGCCTCTGATCAAATTGCATTAGGTTTACATCTGGAGGGGAAAAACACTAAAGTAACCAATATGTGGGTTTTATTTTCAGTATAGTGTTGTTTTGAAAAGTTAAAACTCTGAAAATAACGTATTTGCTATAAAAGAAGCAATTAGTAGAGAAATCTAAAAAAGGCAGGAAGAGAATCAAAAAAAAATTATAATAATCAATTACAGCAGCCACCAATTCACCAATTCTGCATCCAATAAAAAGGCCCGGGGAAAAGAGTCAAGAGAGAAAAAAGGCAAAAACTAGAAGAAGCAACTCTCAGAGCTTCAGGGCCGGCCAGACGAAATTACACACAGACGTATACATCTAAATGCTCAGAACACACCAATCCTGGAGCTAGTCTCCAGGGGTTAGAACACAAGAGGAATCTCTGGGTGCTTCATTTAACCAAACATCATGCAGGGGAGGGTGGGGCAGGCCTCCTACAGGTAAGGGTGTCACCTAAGCAGCCTGAGGGCCTAGTATCAATTACTTCCCCTCCAGGGCACAGTCTGCTCTTTTGCAGCGAAAGCCCACTCATTGGAAAAGACCCTGATACTAGGAAAGATTGAGGGCTGGAAAAGGGGGTGACAGAGAATGAAATGGTTGTAAAGTGTCACAGACTCAACAGACATGAGGTGGAGAGAACTCCAGGAGATGGTGAGGGACAGGGAAACCTGGCATGCTGCAGTCCATGGGGTGGCGAAGAGTCAGATACAACTTAGCAACTGAACAACAACCAGGGCAGAGAAAGGGTGACAGGAACTTGAGGCTTAAGACAGCTCCAAAAGCACTGATTCTCGTCAAAACCATCACACAAGACAGGGCTTAATCATCAATTTCTACAGAAAACTGGGCAAGGTGAGAACTTTTTAGCAATAAATAATTTACTGATGAATACAATGTGTGTGCTAAGGAGGGAAGGCCACACAGGGTAACTAATAACAACTAACCTACTGGAGTCTCTTGCTAATGAGGCCAATGGGGGCAGGAGATAAAGCCTCCATGTCAAAAGTACTAAATTCTTGAGAAAGCAAATGGCAGGGGGTAGAGCTGCCTGGTGACGCCACAAAACTACAGGACTTACAGGTCTAACAGTCTTCTAGGCAAGGGGTCAGGAGACTGTGGCCCATGTACAGGTCAAATCCAGCCTCTGCCTGTACATGCCATGAGCCACTGCCAGTACACAACATATTTAAGCGGTTGAAAAAATTTAAAAATATTTCATGGCATATAAAAATTAAACGAAATTCAAACATCAGTGTCCACAAAGTTTTACCGGAACACAGTCATGCCCACTCATTTTTTTTCTGTGGCTGCTTCCTCCATGAACTGATGGAGGCAGTAGGTGTGACAGGCACCCAGGTGGCCAGCAACATCTTGTCTCATCCTTTACAGAAAGTTTGTTGATCTCTGTTCTAGGCCATAAAGTCCAGTTGCTTTCAAATGGTTCACAGCTCTGAACATTGGTGCACACCTGTTAGTTTGGCTGAGACATAACCAGGATTTAGGAATAACCTGCCAGCCTAACAGACAATGCAACCCCATTGTTAACAACAGCAGACAGGTCTAATAGGTCCTACAGATGCAGAGGTAACTGCCCACAGGAACCAGAAAGATGTGCAAGGCTTTCCTGAGTTGAAAGTAGGATGGTCCCAGAAGGTTTATGTGGGAATGAGTATGATTAAAGATTTTCTTTTTGAATGAATGTATTAGCTACCTCTTATAGATGAGAAGAAAACCATCCTCAAAATGGCTACCACCTTCGAGCACTTACTAGGAGCCTAGGACTGAGCAAAGCCTTTTGCTTTTATTATCTCACTGAATGGTCATCTTCTCTAGACTCAGAGAGGCTGGTTGGCTCAGGAAATGCGGATCAAATCCAGGTTCCACTCTAAAGCCTGTGTTTCCAACCACTCTCCAACTTGAAAGCCCAGGACAAAAAATGCTCACCAGGACTAAATGAGAGGAAAAGGGAACGACCACAGAAACAGTGGAAGCAAGTTCCTTTTTATGTCATTGAGCATTTTATTCACCCGCCTCCATAATACTCTCTTCCATCAATGTTTAAAGAAAAAAATACAATTCATTTCTTCCAAAATCTTTGCTTGAGAGCAGTAAGAGAGTGGGGCTGAATGAACCACTCTCCCCAGGAGTTGGTTGTCGAGCTCAAGCCTCTGCTTATCCACCATTCATCTATTCAGTCTAAATGTTTAAACATAATTTAAAACAGCCACAACGCACCCAGGACTAGCACTGTCAAGACCTTTCTGCGGTGCATGGTTTATCAATCGACAGACAACACTTTGCTGTGGGGACAAAATGGCAGCGCTTTTGTACCTCTAAGACCACATGACTAGGCTAAAGACAACTTAAAAGGCAAGTATTAAGCAGAAAGATCTACTTTTTTCTTATTTTTTCTCTTAATTCTTCTAACTCCCATTTTACTTAATAAAAACACGTATCTATAATTAGGGGGCTCAGTCTCTCTCTTATAAAACAAGTCTAGCCCCCTCCTCAGAAAAACACACACACACACACACAAGTTTAGGTCACAACTCTAGGGGGTTCAGGAATATCTTGAAGCCCATTCATGACCCCTTGAGATTCACAGACCCCAGGATAATCCTTGCTCTGAAAGCAAAACACAGGATTGCCTATTTTACAGGATCAGGGTACAGACCACATAGCTAGCTCTCTCATCATCTTTTAGAGTTTCAGAGGCTAATATTAAATAAATACTCAAAGAAACTTTCTTAACTAGACTCTCATACTCTCAAAAAAACGAACCTAATAACTCGAGTAAAGCCCCAAACCTAAAGCCATATATGTTCAAAGTCCATTTCAGTTTTGTTAGAGTTTAAAATCTACAATCTTTCTGTTCATGGAGATTTTCCTAGGAAAGGAAGAAATGTTAGTATGGACTAGAGCTTGAGTGTCTTTGACTTTAGCATTCATGAATATGTTAATTTGCAATAAACTGTATAAAAGAAGACCACTTGTAAGATTTATTAAAAGATGTTCTCTCACTATATATAAGATGAAGAAAAGTTGATTAAAATAATTCTTAAATGTTTAACACAAAAGATCTGTGTCAATGCAATTGCCAATTAAGTTAAAAAATCTGCTTCTTCAGCCTCATGAAGTTCAAAAAGGCTTAAGCACCACCACCTGAGACAAGAATGTTCAGGAATGTTTAGTTTCAGGTATACCTCAAACTTTAAAGTCTTTCCATCTTTCTTGGTCTGATTGATTCAGAAAATTTCTGACACTGCCCAACAAAATACACAAGGAACTTAGTAAGTGTTTGGTCAGGACTCCATCTGTGACTGAAGGATACACTGACTCCTGAAAATTTAACTTACAGGAGGCAGAGACACTTTCCCATAAACAGCAGTTAAGGTTACTTCAAGTCACTAGATACTGTTTCCAAATCAGTGTTATGACGATAAGGCCAAATAATAAGTAACTCAAAAAGAACATCATTTCACCGCTGGACAGTTACTTTTTAAACAATGATTACCGCCAAAATGCCACCTGAGACAGACAAGTAATTGATGCCTGAAATTTACAATGTGTAGCACTTAATATTTAAAGTAATTCCCCTTTTGGTTAGTGTCTTCTCTCCTTCTAAGCCAAGAAAATGAACGAACTCATGCACAGTCAGAATTTATGCTAGCATTAGTTTAAAGCCAGGAGAGATCTCGCAGTGTGGGGGAGAGCAAGTTATACCTCAAAATATTCACTCAAGGTAACTTGCTTCCTTTTTTTTTTTTTTGGCCTTTGTGTTAAAAGTCACAGGTGCTAACTTTTTAGAGCACTGTTGATGAGCATTATTGAAGTTTTTACTTCATATATGAGAATAAAATTTTATGCATACTGATTTCTAGCTAGAGGTGATACACCCTTCACTGTCACATATTTGCATGTACAGCTCTTCCTCTCAGAAACAGAGAAAACCAGGAGAAAGAACTCAATTTGACTAAGGAAACTGAAACAACCAAATCCGTCTTCCATAAGAGCTTCATCCCGAAGAAGCAGGGTACTTGGGAGGGAGAAGAAATATTGGAAAATAACTCAATAATATCAAACCTGGATTGAAAACTCAGACCCGCTTCTTGGGGCTCACTGAATCCACCCCAGTGGAGATGAAATCAGCCGGACTGCTGCCCGTTTCCTCTCGCCCCTCACCATCGAAATGTTGCCATTTGCGAGAAGCTCATCGAAGTTGAATCAAAGTGACTTTTGGGAAGAGATGCCAGTATCTCCGGCAGTGTGCTCCGGAAATGTGTAACTACACGCTAGTCAACGTTTCTCATTGAGCACCTCCCTCTCCCTTCACTTTCGACTTCCCCTTAAGATGGGGACAGTTTTTGAAAATCTGAGAGAGAGAAATAAATAAGAGCATCCCGTCCCGGTCGCCGGCGGGGATTCCGGCGGCCGGGGAGGAAGGCGGGCACCCCGCACCGCGGCGCTGAGCGAACTCCACCCGCAGGTCGCTAAGTTTCTCGGTCCCTGTTTTCCGGCCCCCGCCCGAGCCCCGAGGGGAAGGGGGCGGCCGTCCGGGCCGGATCCGCGCCACCTGGAACCCGGGCCTTTTTAGCTCGAGGACCGCGCCCCGCGCGAGTGCCCGCGTGCGAGACCCGCCCAAGCGCGCGTGGGCGCTAAAGTTCACGGGGACCCCCCGCGAGGCGCCCCCTCTGTGCCCCGCATCCCCCGACTCCCGGGCTCAACCCGGGCCGGGCGCCCCCTCTCCCCGCGCCGCCCCCGAGAGCAAGCCCACCCCCAGCGGCGACAGAGGGAATGGGGCGGCGGGGGCCGGGACCGCCGTCCCCTAGGAAGCGCTGAGGGTTCGGACCCCGCGTGGCTCCAGCCGCCCCGGCGGCGCCCGGACGAGCTCACCTGGCGTCTGGCGGCGGCCTCCGGGGCGGCCTCTGGGCGTGGGCCGGGCGGGGGCGGCAGGGGGCGGGGGCCAGGCTGCGGGCGCCGGGGTTGCACCGGGGCCGCCGCCGCCCGCCTGGCCTCGCCCCACAAGCGCTGGCCGTGGCCGCCCCCGGGGAGTGCGGGGAGCGCGGGTCCCGCGGCGGCGGCGGCGGCGGCGGCGCGGCGCGGCTCAGGCGGCGGAGCGGGCGGCCGCGGGCGCCGCCGCCTCCTCCTCCATGGCTGTTTACCCGGCTGCATTGTGGGAGTTTGACCTCCGCCGCCGCCAACCGCCGCCTCAGCTTGCGCCGCCGCCGCCGCCGCGCACGCCATGGGAGCCGTGACTGACGGTGAGGCCCGCTCGCCGCCGCCCCGGCCCTCTCCACGGAGCCGCGCGGCCTTCCCGGCCCCCGCCGCCGCCTCCCTCGAGACCCCCGGCCTCCCCCGCCGCTTCCGGGAGCCCCTCGGCTTCCCGGATCGGGTCCCTCGGAGACCCGGCCTTTCCCGGCCGCTTCCCCCGAGCTCTTCAGCCTCTCCCCGGAGCCTCCCTCCCTGTCCCCCGCTCGGAGCCCCTCGGGCTCCCCGGCCGGCTCTCCCGAGATCGCGCGGGGCGTGGGGCGGGTGCGCCGGGAGGATCGTCTGGGGGCCGCGAGCACACGTGGGGGCCTGAGCAGGCTGGCAGCCAGCGATGCGCGGGTGGGTGGTACCCGGAAGGGGTCCAGGCTCTCGGAGGATGTGGTGAGGGAGCACTGGGTGGGGGCGCCGGGGTCCGAGGGGCGGCGAAGGGGAGGAAGGGCTGGAGGCCTTGCCGTTGGGAGTCTGGAGGACCTAAGGAGGGGCTGGAAGAGACTGCGAACTCCGAGGAGGTGGCCGGGGGTGGGGGTGGCGGGTGGAGAGCGCGCCAGGTTGGAAAGCTGAGAGAGGTCTCCGGACAGCGGTGCAGGGGTGTCGGTGTACAGAGGGTGACACCTGCAAAGTGTCTGGGAAGGTCCCCTAGACGGTGGATCGCACGGAGGCCTGAGAGCTAGCCCTGGATTGGGGGTAGGGAGAGGGAACTGGGGATAATATCAAAAAAGAGTGGATGTGGACGGAGTGTTTGGAAGACAGCCAGGGACTGTGCCTGGGAGATTCAGAAGAGCCAGCAGAGGGATGGGACCACCTCGGGAGATCCATGGAAGACTCATTTGTGTGTGCATGTCTTGGGAAGGGCGGTTTGTCCCCTGGGATGGAGTAGGGAGGGAGAGGTAGGGGCTGAGTTTCTGGCAAGTTGTGAGGTCAGTTTAGGAAGGTGGACCCATGTAAGGAGGGGTCCAAGAGGTAGTCTACAAAGAGCAGAATAGAGTGACACCTTGGGGAAGGTGGACAGGCATAAGCATGATGGGCAACTGGAGGGAGAACCTAAAAAGCTATCCGGTTAGGGAGTGAAGAAGTCTGTTGACATTTGGGAAGGGGAGGTCTAGGGGCACTGGGTCTGTTTGAAGAGTGGCCAATGGATGCCTATAGAGAGGCCATTTCTGAAAAGTTGGAGGTAGACAAGGTCTCCACATGAAAGGACCAGGCCATGGGCAGAAGAATAACAGGCCCAAGTTTTGTGACCATGACAGGGATTAGTTAGGTGGAGGCTCTTCAAGGTCCAGTTAAAGCTTAGCTTCACTCCAGTTAATTTTTTTCAGTAGGTATGTATCCCATGTGGACTAAGTCTTGGGATTATAGCCCTGGCCAACAGGCAAGACCTCTTCTCTGAGGTCACAGTCTGGTGGGAAAGACACATGAGATAATAAGTTTTCATGGTGGAAAATGTTACTACAAAGGAAGTAGAAGGTTGGGAATTGTAGAAGCACATAACAAAGATTGTTTATCCATTCTCAGAGATCAGAATACCTCCCTGAAACAGTTACTCTTAATCTCATTTTTGAAGGATTAGTAGATGTATTAATTGTTGGACTGGTATTCCAGGTGGAGAACCACTTGTGCACAGGTCACAAAGTTTTGGAAAACTCAAAGATGATAAGCATTGGCTAGAAGTTAGAAAGTTACGAGCCAGACATTTTTATGGTTATCGGACACCATTAAAAGATTTTAGCATTGGTGTGATGTCATCAGATGGCATGAAAAACAACCACCACACTCTACTCTGAATAATAATGAAGGGAAGGGAAAGTGAGGCATTAAGTAACTGGCCTCTCTCCTTTCTAACATCTATAGCATATTGATAGTATGCCAAGCGTGTTCTAATTACCATCCCCACTTTTCAGATGACACTGGAGTACAAGGAGGTTAACTTAACCCTGGGTTGCACAGGTAGCAAGTTCTAGAACCTGAGCTCAAAGCCAAAGGACCAGCTGCCATGGTTCCTAGAGAGAAAGGATGGGGACTAAGACCAAGAGGAATGGCAGAGAAGCAGACAGGTGGCAAAGAAACCGATGAGGTCGAATGTCAGGAGATTGAGTGGATGTGAGGGGAAGGGCCAAGGATTATTCCAGGTTTCTGATAGGAGTGACTATGTGCTTATTAGTGCGACGACTCTATTCATCGAGGTAGAGAACAGCAAAGGAGAGAGGTTTTGTCAGCGGGAGGTGAAGAGGAAGATGAGTTCTAATACACTGATCGCAGTCAAGTGCCCACTACATCCAAATAAACCATCAGAATCCCCACTCTGCCATTCATAAGCAGTCTGACCTTGTGCAGGTTAATTAACCTCTTTGAGCCTCAGTTTCATTCCTTGTAAATGGGGATAATAAAATCTACTTCATAGGCTGGTTTTGAGAATTAGACACAGCAAAACTTGTTTTGCACTGAGGCCGATACACAGTAATGTCCAGTAAATACTGTTAAATGTCAGAGTTCGTTTACTTACCTCTCCTCCACTTTCCTTTGATGAGGACTGTGCCTTCCCCCATTCTTTATCTCTGCAGATTTACCTTTTCTGCCTGGTGACTGTCCATTTATTCTTCAGGACCCATATCAAATATTCTCCTCTGCTCTTTTCGAAAACCAGTTGATCTTTCACCTGTTAACCACATTATCTTCTTATATTTCCGCTATACCCCTCAATATACTTAATTTACTTACATGGTGTGTTCCAGAAAATATTTAAAGCAGCTAATTATAATGAGAAAACATTAAAATAAATGGATGATAGGTCTTCCCTGGCAGTCAGGTGGTTAAAGTTCCACACTTCCAATGCAGCGGGCACAGGACCGATCCCTGGTTGGGGAACTAAGATCCCACATGCCTCACACTTGAAAGTGATCGGAGAGTTTCAGGTGGTCATCTTTTGAATCATTCCGGGTTTCTGTATAGAGAATGAGTTGTAGGAAGGCAAGAATGGAAGCAGGGAGGCCAAGGAGAAGTGGTCCAAGTGAGAAACCATGTGGGCTCTGATTAGGATGATGGCAGTGGGGAAGATGAGGAGTGGCTGGCCTCCACATCCTCAGCCTCCTGAAGGGCTCTTGGAGAAGTTCCAGTACCTGATTCTGGAGACTTGAGGAGGGCGAATGTCCTCTTGCCAATCCGAGTGCCTGGGCAGGTGCTGTGCTTTCATGTAATGCTTACATCTGGGTTTGCCTATCCAACTGAACTGGGAGCTCTTGGAGGAGAAACTCTTTATATCCTGTGCAAGGACACAATGGTTAATTGGAGGAGTAATCTGCCCTCCTTTAAGGGAAGGAGAGAGGCTATATTGTTATCTACAGATACTGAACTTAGATGGCATCACCAACTCAATGAACATGAATTGGAGTGAGCTCTGGGACATTGAAGAACAGGGAAGCCTGGCGTGCTGCTGCCACCGGGTTGCAAAGAGCTGGACACGACTTAGTGACTGAACGGCACCAACTCAACTATAAATGTTATCCCTAGAAGCATCATCTTTGCATGGACAAGCGGAGGTCCTGGGAAGTTAGTGGCTTATTGTCACAAAGCTAGTTATTGGCAAAGCCATTCTCTCTCCTTCCTTGTTGCCACCCCAGCATTTTGGCTGACTGAAAAACAGTTTAGATGTTGTCACTGTTAATTTAAACTATGTTCACAGTTTGTATTTTGTATGTTAATTAAAAGGGTGTTAAACAGTGTTAGTACCCTGATAGAAGGCTTTTCAGAAGCACTTTTTGCAGTACAGAGAACATTAGGTATATGTCTTGATCTGCCAGAGCAACAGATGGATGATGAGAAGGGCAGTAGGGAGCGGGATGTGGCTGTACACTACGTTTAATAGAGCTTGTTGGTTTTGACAGTGTTGCTTTTTTTTTTAATTAGAAAGTATAATGTATGGATAATATGCCTGTTAAAACTTGAAATAATGGTTTTTAACATGCCTGTGAACAACATGACAGAATAATGGAATGCCACCATGACTTCCTAATAATGTAATTGTGGATATTTTCCTCTAACTACAGAGATGACACTTTTCATCTGTAAAAGGAAGATAATAATACATACTTCATTGACTTTTTCCACGTATGAAGTGTGATTAACATATGTAAAGCACTTCAAAGTTGAGTGACCATTTAATTGATTGTCCAAACCAGGACACTTTTCAGAGTGAAAGGAAGCAGGAGGTATGGTCATCAAATAGGAGTATACAAACACTGTGTCTGCTGCTGTTCCGATTTCAGTTGTTGATCCAATGTTAATTACACATTTGTAGCCAAAGGGTTTGTTTGACTTTTTTTTTTCCCCCACAAGTACCAATGGATTTGCCCACTTTGTTCTCTCATCTGTGGTCCCAGCACAGGGGTTACTGAAGCAGTTCAAATATTAAATAATATTTCTTTAGCCAAGATAAAAGGCATCTCAGTGTGTCATTGGAGTTTCAACCTTGACTTGATTAGGGTCATACTCTAAACATTTAAATAAATATAGAGAAAAACCAGAGACGGTGAGGGACAGGGAAGCCTGGCATGCTGCAGTCCATGGGGTCGCAAAGAGTTGGACACAACTTGGCGACAGAACAGCAACAACAGAGAAAAATGAAGGACCTCAACATTAATTTTTCTGCTTTCCTTTTTTAATTTTTAATGTAATTTTGGTTTTTGTCATTTACTTTGGTATCAGCAATTTATTTAGACTGGGCCTAAGTGTCTCCGGAGAGATCCCTGTTTACATGGATGAATCAAAACACCTTACTCTTTTCCACCTGACTTTTTTGTGTCTTAACATTGGTGGCCTTAATAGTTGTTTTAATGATTTTAAGCTTCTTGAAAGGAGGGGCTCAGTATTATTTTACCAGGAGGAATGCAACACAGTGGGATATTAGTAATTCAGCTTAATAATCCATAAGCCATGGTGACCTAGTGATGAACGTAACAGGAATTTGCACACACGTTGTTTTGACATGGCCTTAGTCCCTCCTCTTGTTAATAGGTCAAGTCAAACCAGTTTTCTTTTTTGTTGTTAACACGTCACAGATTTACTAAAGAACACTGGTGAGAATTTTCAATACAGAAAAAATGAAGAAAAATACCTCAAAGTGACTAGTAAGTTCTCTATCCAAATAACAACTCAGTACTGCGAGGCAGAAAAGTGGTACATGTCAGGAAATTCAGGAAGAAATGCCCCAAGGGACAGTGAAAACCTTCCCTTCTTCACCTTCCACAGCTTAGCCCAGTCCCCAGCGGCAGTTTCTATAAGGTGTTTTTTGTGTACCCTTCCAGAATGATTATCAAATGCCATCAAAGGTAAAAAGCACCTTCTCTGGTGTCAGACTCCTGAGTGTGAGTCCCAACTCCACTCCTACTTCTTATGGCATTTAATTTGCACAAGTAACTTCTAGTCCCTTCATTGTAAAATTGGGGTAATAATATCCACTCTACTGGGCTCTTGTGAGACTAAATGAGCATATTGTAAGCATTATATTTATATATGTGTGTGTGTGTGTGTCTCTTGTGAGACTAAATGAGAATATTGTTAGCATTATATATATGTGTGTGTATGTGTGTGTGTGTATGTTAGTTAGTGTACCAGTATGCGTATGTAAAGTTTTACACAAATATTTACATGCTGTTCTGAACTATACTTCCATAATTAATGACACATCTTTGAGTTCTTTCTAATACCTTTTGGGGCTCCTCCTACCTTATTCTTTTGTGGTATTCTAGTTTTTTAATCAATTCTCTTCTAAATGTTTTTTGTTATTTTCCTTTTTTTTTTTTTAACTTTTATAAATAGTATGACAGTGGAGATATTTGCATAGTTATTTTTGTACACAGTGGGAATCACTTCTAGAAGACAGGTCAAAAGTATCTGTATTTTTAATACAGAGTGCTACATTGGTTTCCTAGTAGCCAGCTGTTTTTTCCTCTGTAATCTTATCTCCAGTATCCCTTTCTGTAATTTTCCATTTGGATCCAGAGTGTTTAGGAGCACTGAGAAAAAGCCAGTGGTTCATTTGTGTACTTTTCAGAATATCTTGCTAAAGAACCTTTAGAAAGGAAATGCTGATCCTCACTGAGAAATCACAGAATTGCTATTTCTGAAAAGCAGGTGAGATTGGGAGCTGTGAGGTCTAGCAGACTGGGAGGCACATTTGACAGCAGCTTAACCCTAGGAGGAAGTTACATGACAGGCTCTTAGCTTTTGTCAAGCCTTGACCTGTCCCTGAAGTAAGAGTTTTGGAACTTAGCCCACTATTATCTTCCAAATTGTCCTTCTCTTTCTTTTTTGAACATCTGCTCCAAGAGGCTATGAAAACTTGTTCTATAATCAAGGTTTTAATTGCCACTTTGAGGGAATAACAATTAGTTTGTGAAAGCAGTGTAAGTGTGGATTTATGAGAGATTGTCCTTTCCACACTAAAATGAGAAAACAACTGCGATGGCTGTCAGTCAACCAGAGACTTGGAAATGGAGAGTTGGTTTAATAACTGTAAAGGAGTCATTTCTTCCAGCCTGTTTATGAAAAGTTAGGTATTAAAATATAACCCTTTAAAATGGCTTTCTTGAGACCTATTTAGCATGTTAAGCAATTTTGTATTCTAGATAGAGGATGGCATATAAGATAGGCATATAAAAAATGCATCCCAGTTTTTCAAATAAATATTTGCTCATCATCATGCTTGTGTCATAACTGATTTGAAAGTGATTTTGAATGGCAGACATTTTATAGGGTATACTATGGTACCCATATAACTGAATCCAATAAGAAATCTTCATACAAGCCTAAAATCTGGTGGAAAGCCACCATTCTCAGAGCAGAATTAGGTATTTTGGGTTAAAGGCTTTTCCAAGGTGGTTTTGATCCTCGTACTCAGTAAAGAAAGTGATTGTGACAACTAAGGAATGATGTTGATAAAATCACTGAAATAATTTCTAAACCAACTTCACTATTTTTACAGGTAGACCAAGGGCCTCCTGACTTAATATTACTACTCAGATTGCTTACAGAGAGCTTCAAGCATGATAATAATTTATGAAGTCAATGCATATAGTAAACAGAACATGTTCAGGTGTGTCCAGTCTAGAGCTAATTGATGAGGTACAATTAAAAATAATGCTCGTGTCATACATGCCAGGAACCATCAGCAGCTGGCCATCTTTAAAAGAGCAGAGAAATTTCAGACAGGCAACTTACCCTGTTAATTTGTTGCTGTTGGAGCTGTGCTCTGTACTATATTTATTATTATATATAGTATATATTGGAATATATTATATAATTATATATTTTAAAATATATATTAATAATGTAAATAATATATGATTATATTAACATATATTAAGTATAATTAATATTATACTTAATATAATATATACAATATATTATATATAATTATATATAACATATAATATAAAAATATATAAAATTATATATTATATATTATTTTATATATAAAATATATAATCTGCAACATAAAATATATATTTATAATATATATTATATAATATAAACTATTATATACATAAATATATTTATTATATAAACATATTTATATTTATAAATATATAAATAATATATAATATATAAATATATTTATATAATATTTTAATTATTTGTATAAATGATATTTTAATATTGTATATAATATATTATATTATTGTATATTATGTTATATATAATTATTAATATATAATTATAAATATATAAATATATAAAATAAATTTAATATTTTAATTTATATTAAATTTATTAAGTTATAAATTATATTTATTTATTAAATTATATATAAATTATATAAATTTAATGTTTTAATTTATATATTTAAATAAATATAAAAATATAAATAATTATATAACTATTAATTATAATATAATTTATATTTATGTAATATTTTAATTATTTATATGAATATTATATTTTTATATTGTATTTAATATATTATTGTATATTATGTTATATTTATATGTGATATTTATAATATATAATATAAACTATATATTATATATTTAAATAATATATAATAAATATATAAGTATATATTTTAATTATTTATATAAATATTATATTTTATATTGTATATATTAATATATTGTATATTATGTTATATTAATATAAATATGTATTATATACTATTATATATATATATATATATAGTTTCAGTCCTCCTCATCCCCACAGACATCCCACAGACATAGGCAGCAACTACCTATGCTGTTTAAGCTAGGAATACAATGACCTTATAGCTTGAAGCTTGAGACAAGCAAATTTGTGATAAATCATAACTATGCAGAATTTCTATGCGTCTTATATAACTATATCAGTATATAGATGTATCTATAGATATAGCTCCAGCATTTATTCACTGTTTCACATTACTTTGGGAATTAAATTTAACATGAAGATAAGAAAAACTTTGCTTTTTTCTTTTTTGTTTTCCTATAGTGAACAGGCACTTGTATACTTTTATTTCCATAAAGTTTCACAGCAGTCCTATGAAGTGGATTGTTGTATTCCCATTTTTACAGATGAAGCTAAAAGTCACGCACACAAAGTAAATACTGCGGACTAACCAGAACACTGGCCCCAGCTTTTGACTTGGGGTCTTGCTGTGAAGAAATGCTCCGTAGACGAAAGGGATCAGGCGCAAGCAGGAGAAAGACCTTGAGGGCTGCATAGCATGTCCCCTGTGCTGCAGAACGGGTCAGCCTGCCCTGCTCGTGCCAGCCAGTTGGTCCTGGCTCCTGCCTTTTCCTAACCAAGTCTCTGTTGAGCCCTTGTCTGCCTTCCAGGACCTGTGACTCTGATCTCTGCTTTAATTCACACCCTTTTTGCTCCTTCGGTGGGCATATGCTTTGGGAGCCTCCTAACTAGCCTCCCAGCCTGTGGGCGCTTCACAGTTGCACCTCATTTTGTACACTTGATCCTCTTAGAAAGTCCCATCACAAATCTCCAGCAACTCCAACTTGTTGCCTGCCAACAGGATCTGAGTTTGCCAGTGTGGCATTCACTACTCTGGACTTGCACAATCTGACCTCTGACTGCCTGTATGTGCTTGGGTCTTGACATCGGTCTCCAGGCCCCCAGACTTCCTAGTGTCCTAGAAGAGTGCTTACATCCCAGACCCAGCCTTGTAATCCCCACCTCTGCCTTAGCTCACAGCTTTCTCCCTGCCTGTTGCAGGTGAGGTGGGGAGAGACACGATTTTAGGTTGCTTTCTTTCTTTTCCTTCCTCCACTTTTGTTGAAGTATAATTGATACACTAAGAACTACATGTGTTGTGTATAATTGGATGCAGTTGTGTGCTGTGCTTAGCCAACTCAGTCGTGTCCGACTCTTTGCAACCTTATGGACTGTAGCCCACCAGGCTCCTCTGTCCATGGGGATTCTCCAGGCAAGAATACTGGAGTGGGTTGCCATGCCCTTCTGCAGGGGGTCTTCCTGACCCAGGAATAGAACTGGGGTCTCCTGCATTGCAGGTGGATTCTTTACCAGCTGAGCTATCAGATACCAACACCTATGATACCATCACCACAGTCATAGCTTTCTTTTTGCAAACATCAGCTAACACATTTTGACTACTATATGGTTCAAAAATGAAGTAATATAAGACATATTTTCAAAAATATAAGACATATGGTTCAAAAATCAAGTAATATAAGACATCATCCAGCCTGTCCTCCAGCTACCCAACTTACCCTGCTTGATTCTTTGGTAACTCCTTATAGTAGTTTCTTGTATATCATTCCGGTATATCTATGTGAACAGCAACACATATGAATATACTTATTTCCCTACTTTTATCTGAAAAGAAACATGCCATAAATAGGATTCTTCACGTTGCTCTTTTAACAAGTTGTATGAAGTGGTCTTCCTTCCCATATACACAGTTTTCCTCATTCTTTGTTTTTTATAACTTTGTATTATTTTATCATATTCTTATACCAAAATTTATATATCTTAATCTGCTGCCGATAAGCATGTCATATTGCATACGGGCAAGTATAACTAGGATTTGGGGGGGGTCAAAGAATACATGTTTGAAATTTCCATAGATACTGTTAAAATGCCTTTTAGCTCTTCCTTTTTTTGACCAATGTTGGTCAAATATCAGAAGAGCAGCTTTAGGGACTTCCCTGGTGGTCTAGTGGTTAAGACTCCATGCTTCCAGGGAATGGGTTCAGTCCCTGGTCAGGTAACTAAGATCCCACAAATCAAGGGGGAGGGCCAAAAAAAGGGGGAAAAAAGCAGTTTAAAATCCTCTTCCCCTGTTCCCCCCCAAGCTAAAGGAAGCTCTCCTCTTCATCTCCTGCTATGTGTCGGTATCACTTACTTAACAATCTCAGCCTCTGTGTGTGTGCATTCATACTGTGTGTTATGGCTCCAGCTAGAGTGAAGGAACTCATGCCTTTACTTCATGTCCTCGAGAGGTTAGTCTGGCACCTCTGGACACTGCTGCTCATTGATCAGATATTCATGTCTTTTGTCCAGGAAGAGAAATCTCTGCTATGGACCTAAGGTAAGATGGTTCCATGTTAGTCCTTGTTAGTGTTTTACTGAGACAAAGCTATTTGGAGGGCAGATGTTCCCAGGCAGGCACCACAAGTCCAATTTTAAAATATTTATTGAGCATCAGAAATGTAAAGACACAGTATGAGAGACTGGAGAGGAAACAGAGTGAACAGGACATAGGATGGGCCCTGATGAACCTTTCCCCCAAGTTTATTTGGCCTGTATAATGCTTTAAACATTTTTCAAAAATTTTTGTAATTGGGATATTACATACATAGGTAAACAAGTACACAGATTAAGTACACAGCTGAAAAGATCACTCAGTGTTCTGGAAACGTTTTCAGTTAGTCACCAAACTTTAAAAATCCCTTGAAAAACCAGATCTGGTAATAAGCTCTCGCTTTAGGTACTCAATCCTCAATTTCCCTACTCCCTCTTTCCTACATTCGTTTACATTTGAAATCCACCGTCCTCTATAAAGGAGGGTCCCTAGTTATCTGGGAGGAAGATGGGGTCTCTTGGGGGCTTGAAAGAGTAGAGGTAGGAAGATCAAAAATAAACTAAATAGCATAAATTGACCACTGGACTGCTCACCCACTGAACGTTTACTTTTAACAAAGTTAAAACATGATTGTGACTTTATAAAAAAAATCAGTTTCATTTTTTGAATTTTAATCTCTGCCAGGACTGTGTTTTGCCTCAGTCTCCTCAAATAACATTATTGGTGGTTAAAAGAGGAAACCATTAGTTTATATCTTTCAGTGTAAAATCAAAACACTTGATGAATCCGTAGCTTGAGCTGTCACAGCCATGACTCTGAGAACAAAACCCAATTCTAAACATGTTTATCTGATGTTATTACAGAATAGATTTTTAAACTGGGGAAAAAAAAAACTGGAGCCATCTGCCTTCCAAAGTTTATCTCCCCTGCACCTGCACTCAAAAATACTTCTGCCTACATACAGGAACTATTGTTTTAAGATTTTGCTGTTGATTCATCATGCAGGTTCTCTAGGAATTATTCACACTTTAGAAATTATTTTTTAAATGCCTGCATATGGTTTAAAAAAAAAAGACAATCCTATAAAATCATAAAAATTAAATCTCATCCTCTGTAGTACCTCTTATCAGAAATAGCCACTTTTACCAGTTTCTTATGAATCCTTCCAAAGATATTTGAAGACATAAACACACGTGTGATGGGCACATACATACACAGATGGCCTCCTTGTTTTCTACACAAATAGCAGCAAACTATGTGCTTCTCTGCACCTGTGTTATTTTCATTTTACTTAACACATCTAAGGAGATTTTTATGATATTAATATATACATCCACACTATTTTTTGGCTGAATCTTACTACCTCTTTTTAAAAACATGAGATTCAGCAATTATCAGTTTGTGTTTGTATGTCTGTTTCTTTATTGGCCCCTTTTGAGGCATGTGGGGTCTTAGTCCTCCAACCAGGAACCGAACCCACGCCCCCTACAATGGTAGCATGGAATCTTAACCACTGGGCCGCTGGGGAAGTCCCTGCATATTATTACACTTAACAACTCCTTTATATTTAGCCAGTCTCTTCCTGGTGAATGTTTAGGTTTACCATCTTCCTGGGTCGGGAAGATCCCCTGGAGAAGGAAATGGCAACCCACTCCAGTATTCTTGCCTGGGAAATCCCATGGACGGAGGAGCCTGGTGGGCTACAGTCCATGGGGTCGCAAAGAGTCGGACACGACTGAGCAACTTCACTTCACTCGCTACAAGCAGCACTCTTAAGAACAATCCTTTTACTTTTATCTTTGTGCATGGGTGCACATGCATCTATAGGATGATTTGCTAGAACTGGACTAAAGGGGTCAAAAAGGTATACGCATTTGGAATATTATCTGATTGTCCAGCTGCCTTGCAAAGAGCACACCACTTACATTCTATCAGTGTATGTAAGTGTGATTTCTCAACACACTTACCATCACTTATTATCAGGTCTTTGATCTTTACCAGTCTGAAAGATGGAGTGATATCTTATTGTGGTTTCAATTTGCACATCTCTTGTTATGATCCAGCATTATCTTGTCCATGAAGAACACTAGCTCAGGGCTGCCAAGCAAGCCCACTGGGGCCCTACATGTTACTCAGCATTGTCATCTGCATTGCTTTTCTATTCCTTTTTCTCTTTTTCTTTTCCTTGGAGCAAAAGGGAGACAGACATTTAAAGAAAAAAAAAAAAAGGAAGTCCTCAGGAGGAAAGAAACATTACAGATTGAATTACTAAATCACACCCCCCAAAAAATTCCTTTTTCTCTGACACATCTCATTCTCTTTTTCTAGTCTCCCACTGTGTCTTTAAATCTTTTCTCTCTGTTCCTTTTACCAGTACTTTACAGTACTCAACGACATGAATGCTTCAGGCTTTCTTCTGTCTGAACAGGTTTTGCCCAAAAAGTTTCTCCAAGAATTATTGACTTATTTCTCAGGTAGTACCTGAAGATTATTTTTACTCTATAGCCTGGCAATAAAATGTCAGTTCTGTGAGGGCAAGGCTTTTCCCTGCTATAACTCCAGCCCCTAAAACAGTGCCTGACATGAGACACTTAATAACTTTCCATATATATACATGGAAATTATATATGGAAATTACATTAAAACCTACCTTACCTAAAATTGACCATTTTAATTCTTTTAAGCACAGTATTTTATGTGCAGTTCAGTGGCATCAAGTACATTTACATTTCAGTAGTTTTCTTCTAGATAAATGAATGTGTAGTGGTGTTGCTTATTTGTCCCTGGAAGTAAACAGGAACCAGACAGTCATTTTAATTCACATTATTCTGTCCTCCAGACGAAGTCATACGGAAGCGTCTCCTAATCGATGGAGATGGTGCTGGTGATGATCGGAGAATTAATCTGCTGGTGAAAAGTTTCATTAAATGGTGCAACTCTGGATCTCAGGAAGAGGGGTATTTCATGTTGCTGCCGTTACTATACTAATGTCCTGGTGTGATTTTCTTTTTAGACCATACATATAGTGCTGTCAGTTTTTCATATTTTCACTTATTAACAGAGTCCAGAGTAGGTTTTTCCAGCCTTCCTTTCAGAGGCTGCTTTTATGTTTATTAAAATGTGCAGAAGGTGCAGTGATAAGAAATGAGGGTTAAATTCAGACCTATTACTTTTGTCCCTTTTAAAAGCAGATAAGTGTTTAGTAAGACAAAATACTTAAATGAAATTTTCTCTTCTTTTTAAAAGTACTAATCAAGTTGCTGCAAGGTTTTATATATTTGATAAATTTCTAACTTAAAGAGTTTTTTCATCATTTGAATTAGCTTTTCACATAGATAAATAATTATATAAAGTGAAAAAATTGAGAAGAGAATTGTGACAATAAAAACTATCTTAAAACATTTTTAAAAGGATATTAAGCAAAATTCAACAAATAGTTATTTGAATTAAACTTATATTGCTAACAACTACAGTCCCAGCTTTACGTTTGTAACTAATACAGTTTATAAATTCAAGTAAGCCACATTTGGAAAAAGAAAACCTAAGGGACAGATATTTCAAATTATTTTAAATAAAGCATATTCTCTCAGAACCTGGCATAATTTACTTATCAAAGGTGGGCCTGCATTATAATGATTCAGCTGGAAATCCACAAAATGTTTATTCTCTTTCTCTCTCTTTTATGTTAGATACAGCCAGTACCAACGTATGCTGAGCACACTGTCCCAATGTGAATTTTCAATGGGCAAAACTTTGCTGGTATATGATATGAATCTCAGAGAAATGGAAAATTATGAAAAAATTTACAAAGAGATAGGTAAGGAAACAAATTAATTGTTTCTGTAATTTTAATTTTTATGGGCTAAGGGAAACAATATTTACTAACATTTTTCTTTGGTTAGTGGTAAAATAATAACAACATTAATAGAAAGAATATATTCTAATATGATATACTTTGAGTTACAGCTGTGTTTTAAATGCCAGCATCTGTTTTATTAGCAAGGAAACTAAATTTAAAAACATATTTTAAAACTGAAAATGGAGATTATAAGTATCTTAAGATATATAAGTATCTTAAAAAAAAAACTTTTTATATAGAATGTAGCATTGCTGGAGCCCATGAAAAAATTGCAGAGTGCAAGAAGCAAATTCTTCAAGCAAAACGAATACGAAAAAACCGGCAAGGTAAGGGTTTTGTGGGATGTAGTGTGCAAATACTTCATTACTGACTAGTATTTTCATGCAGCTTTTAACATGGTGAGATGAAACCTCCAGCTAGAATCAACCTAAATTATAAAAAAGAATTAGGAGACAAACTTAATTCTTTAAAAACTATATTATTGTTTAAAATAGCAGAGAAGGAAGGCCATGGTTAAAAAAAATGTTGTTGGATTGTGTTGATTAAACAAGTATTTTTTTTAAGTATTCTATATATATATATATATATACACACACATTTTACTGTCCTCATACCCCTTTGCCTAACTAATGTTATACAAGTACTTTAGATTTAGGACTTTGTGTTTTGTGTGTGTTTAATGGAACTACATTAAAAAAAAAAAAAAAAGAAAGAATATAAGCCCAGTGACTTTTTTTATTAAGGACTATGCAAGCAAACATTTACAATCTGCCTGGATTTTATTAGAAAAGGAAGGTTAAAGTTTAGTTTTCTTCTCATCTCTTTTGATCTTTAATTAGAGTCTGCCTTATTTTAGTTCATATCAACTAGTTCAAAATAATTTTAATGGCAGAGGCATTGCTCCTCCTATAATGTAAGTTGAAAGGAAGATTAAAAATATAATGTAAAGTCACAACTGTGACATATACATGAAAGATATAGAAAATGTTAATAACTATTTTGGAGTTGTGGAGTTTTATCATTTAGATTTTGTTGTTGTTGTTTATATTGAATATGTATTATTTTGTAATCCAAAAATATTTTATTAAAAAGCACACTTATATTGAATTAATACACTGTCAACAAACAATTTTACTTTTTAAAGAGTTAATTAAGATGATGTTTATTTCCTTATTTTTAAAAGATGGTTTTTTAATTCAGTCTAAAATGTATGTGGTCAGGTTGCAGTGGCCAATTTAGAGCAGGATATACCAACTTATTTAAGAACTAATATCAATTGAAAAATCGTTAAAAAAAATTTTACAGTGTTT
Organism: Muntiacus reevesi; assembly: GCF_963930625.1. Taxonomy (NCBI): domain Eukaryota; kingdom Metazoa; phylum Chordata; class Mammalia; order Artiodactyla; family Cervidae; genus Muntiacus; species Muntiacus reevesi. The sequence goes on from NC_089252.1 coordinate 96,054,930, forward strand.
TGGTAGATTAATGAGGCTTTTAAGTAAATGCTGCCATATATCATTTCATAGGAAAAGTTAACAAGAGATACATGACTTATCTTGGAGGTCTTAGTGGAGCAGAAACAAAGTTCCTGAATTATAAATCATTAGATCTTTACCTTTGAAATGAGTGAGAAGTATAATTTCACATTGTCTAAGATTTGAAATTAATTGAAGGATACCGTGTTAATTAATTATAGATCACCTTTTTGGTCTTCGATTTGCTGGGCAAATAATAAGATTCTCTTATGTTCACAATCAGTCTACTTGATGAACAATAATGACTTAAGTTCACTTTCTGTTATGCTAGCCCCTTGTATTCTACCCAGGGATACGTAAATGGAAAGACAGAGTAGGAGCTAAAATCCTTGTTTGGAACATACTTGTGAAGTCATGACTTGTTGCAGTTATAATCGAATGAAAGAAAGCTGGCAATACTCCCCATATCCTTCAATGTTTCCACTTCTTTATCTACTAGGAAAATAATTAGGAGAGATTTGTGATGTTAGACATTTTGTTTTGATATTCAGGTTCAAAATATCTTATTTTGGCAAGTATTTTTGTATCTTTCAGAATATGATGCACTGGCAAAAGTGATCCAGCATCATCCAGACAGGCATGAGACATTAAAGTAAGTTTAGAGCTTTACTTTGAAAAGAACTAATGTTTATACATAAATGTTTACATACTAGTCTACACATTACATTTCTATGGGAATATATCATATGTTTCAAAAAGTAGGGGTCAACCTTAAAAATTACAGATTCTAATACCTCTTGATTAGATTTTTCCTTCTGCCAACCTTACTGCCTATAGTTCTAAAATAAATGCATGTATGTATCAATACAAAAACATAAATAGAATATGGTCTACTCATGTAGAATACTAAATAGGAGTTATAGAGAATTTGGAAATAAACACTTTCCAAACACCAATTTAAAAAATAATCAGTGAAAAGAAAAACAGAAGATATATATAATCAACTTTAAATTATTATTAAGTTTCCGAAATACATACAGAATAATAATCATTTATAAAAGTTAGAGCCCTCCAAATATTATATACTGATGCTGTATATTACTGAGATACAAATATATGCATAAAAAAGGATTGGTATAATATAAGGATTGCCTGAATGGATAGTAGAAGAGGGAAAAAGTCCTGGTTCAGAGGACTAGGGGTTAAAGTTCAAAGGGTTTTTAATTATTCTGCAATTTACCACATCTACCAAAAAAAATTTTTTTTGAATTATGACAAAATGTTAAAAGGGTTTGATATCCTATTGTCAAGTTTTCCTATACTTTAAAATTAATTATCTAAAATTTAATTTTAATGAAAATTAGTACATATTTAGAAGTTAAGGAATCACCCTTAGTTTTAAAAGTCTCATCTTAACGGAGGTTAGAACTCCTTATCCCTTATAATAAATACTATTATTTAGTAACTACAAAGTTAGATATTAATTATGAATTCTTTTCTCCCAATTAGCAAAATATAACAGTTTCATTTTTTTTCAGAGAACTAGAGGCTCTGGGAAAAGAATTAGAACATCTTTCACATATTAAAGAAAGTGTTGAAGATAAGGTATTTGCATGTGATGTGTCTTTGTGTTCTGTATTGGTCTATAGATCATTGTGTATTAATTTTTTTTCTTACTAACACAGCTGGAATTGAGAAGGAAACAGTTTCATGTTCTTCTTAGTACCATCCATGAACTTCAGCAAACACTGGAAAGTAAGTAGCATGACTGTAAAATGAATGTTCCTGTAGATTTTACTTTCTGAAGATTAATTTATTTGACTGCAGCAGGTCTTAGTTGTGGCATGCCAACTCTTAGTTGCATCATGAAGGATCTAGTTCCCTAACCAGGGATCAAACCTAGTTCCCCTGCATTGGGGGCACAGAGTCTTAGCCACTGGACCACCGGGGAAGTCCCTATGTAGATATTTTAATGACCAGAGGGAACTTTTTTAAATTGAAGTCTATCACATAAATTTTGCATTTTGATTCAACTAATGTGTGCTTAGTCACTCAGTCATGTCCGACTCTTTGCAGTCCCATAGACTGTAGCCCACCAGGCTCCCCTGTTCATCTAACCCTCCAGGCAAGAACACTGAAGTGGGCCGCCATTCCCTCCTCCAGGAGTTCAACTAATAACAACAACCAAAGCAGGACTTTTAAAAACCAAACACCCTTGTGTGGGTCAGCTGCAATCATAGGGTGCCATTTTGCCATTTTTGCTTTAAATATATTCACTTATAAAGCACAAAAATGTTTTCATATATTCATCAAACATACAGTTTAAGCAAATTTGATTAGAGTTTTATGTTTCTTTCTCAACTGCAGATGATGAAAAGCTCTCAGAGGTAGAAGAAGCTCAAGAAGCAAGCATGGAGACTGATCCTAAACCATAGACCAAGGAATCACTCTCCATTCCCAAGAATGTTGAAGTAGCAGTGTGATCTCAGTGTGTTTAGAATCTGTTGTGCTCTCGAGATATGTAAAGTTTTGGCAGTGAACTATTCTGCTTTTAAATGTAAATGCAGAGTTCATTCATATTTCTTCACACAAAGGAAGATGACTTCATTATGTATTTGTTTTTACTGAAATGTCTTTTTTGTATTTAAAAGGTGGGAAGCAACATCGAAAATAAATGTTGAATAAAATGTTTTCAAGCCAAATATGTTTGTGCTCATTGGCATTCTAGATAGTTTTTAATTGGTAACATTGATTTGCTTACAAAATAAATGGAAGATAGTGAGAAGGTGGCACTTCTGGGATGTACATGAGAAAATGAGTCAGTTTCTGGAAATTGTTACCACTTTTGAAAATGGAGACCATGAACAGGCTCTCAGGAGAGCTGTGAACTTGTGAAATTATGTACAGAATGTTTGTGGTGTATGCTTACTGTGAGAGAGGTTCTGTGATAAGAAGAATCACTGGGCTAAGAAGTAATTATAAGATGCAAAGAGACAATCAATATGTATTACTTTCTAGATCGCTGTCCTTAATACTTGAGATATATGGTTGGTGAATGTTTTGGTAAAACATTTTCTCTGTATTGTTTTCTTCTGTAGGAGTCATTTTCAAAAGTCTTGCAAGAAAGGATTTCATGATCTTTTTATAAATTTAAACTAAGTCTGAATCACATGTACTTTTCTTAAGGATTGAATTATATGTCTAATACTTACTAGGTTCCATACTTATCCATTCATTTTAGTTCAGAAACATGACACTTTGCATGAATCATACCTTAATAATGTTACATTTTTGTAATTTTAATAAGAACTCTTCTCTTTAAAAACAAAGGTTTAAAGTTAGCTCAATAGTAATCACAGTGAAAGTGTCAAAATACCTTTAAGTGCTTCCTCTAATTTCATCTGGCAAATCATGGAAGAAATTTCTTTGTAGAATTGGTATGCCCTGGTAAATATTTCTATTTTCCATTATTAGTAAAAATTATGAAGCAAAAATTTGTTTATATTGACTCAAAATTAAAAATCAATTTTTGTAAAAGGACTATTGGACCGAATATTTTTATAAGGACTTTGGGCAGAATATTTTTAAACTCACCCCTCGCCCCAATTGATTAAGAGAAATTTATTCAGGATTATATACCAAGAGATAAGAATCCCTATGAACATAACTTTTATGCCATCAGAAACAGAATCAGAAGCAGTACCAGGTACATGGGAAACACACATTTTTCAATTTATACTTTCTCATGGTTCGCTTGGACATCCTCTGGAACTGCTTCGAAGGCCGAAGAATTTCATCCCCTAGAAACTCACACTGTTGAAGTTCAGCATGTCTTTGGGCCAATAACTTCATGGATTTATCTGTCACTGTTTCTATGAGGTCATCCACCTATGACAGCCCAAGACAAAGAAACGAAGCCATGTGTTAGAAGGCCTTGTCCACACCCCAGGGAGAGCTGTTTTTCCTGAGAGATGAGTTCAGGAACTGGTGGATGTCTGCAAGTCCCAAAGTATTATTCTAATTCAAGTCATAGCAATCAGAGCTTGAAAACATGCATTTACCACCCAGTGCTAAAGACAATCTCATCTCTTCTCAAACCCTCGTGTGTGTGTGGCTTCATTTTAAGTGAATTAACTTTACCATTTAGGAGGCACACAGCATCATCCTCCGTGCCCTCAGCGATCCCGTAGCCACTCTCAAATGCCGCCCACTAACAGGATGCCTTCATGCTAATCATTAGTTTCGTCCCATAGCCACGCTGTCTAGCCGGGCTGTGCGTTCCGTGGAGCCCAGGCCTCTGATGCTTTTGAAACACAAAGTAAAAAGCTTTGTCCACGACCTGCATTTGAAGCTTTCCCACTGTCAAATCTGATTTCTGGAGAATGTTTTCCATGCTGTGCTTCTTTCTTTTAAATATCAGAAAGTGTGGTCTCTTTTTTTGATGAATATGGAACCTATCATAAAAATGTAAAAACACATCAGATTAACAAGTGCCACCATTATTTCTGTGACGGTGCTTCAGTGAACACCCTTACCCTTGCGACATCCTCTTTTAAACTGAATATTTGCCACATGATAACATTGGATTGGAGGCCGTATTCATATTATTCTCCACGCCCCATGCATCTCCTTTGTGCCCAGAGCTCTCTTTGAAGAGATCTATAGGGTGCAGAGAAATGAGATTGTCTGGTTCTGAAAGTATATACAGTGTCAGGAAAAAAAACAGGTCATTCCTAAGGGGAAGAAGAAGAAATTGCCTCTGTAGCCACTGAGCACAGTCAGAGTGTGGGGCTGTTGTAGACGAGTGCCCCAGAAAGCTCATTATCACTGGATCCAGTTGCTAATCTGGTCTCTTTTCTGCAGGTTTCCTTATTTTCATGGCAGACATGTTTCCAAACATGAAAAAGAAAGCTCTGGGTTCTTTTCATTGCATGCCTGATACCTTTCCCATGGTCCCTGGCTTGCTGGTTACAAGTACCTGCGCTATTAAAACTCATTCCTAGGTCATGGCTCCTGGCTAATAGGGTCTTTTTAGTCTTACTAGGTTCGCTCTTCCTTCCCCTTGTGTTTAGTAATTACCATGAGGACTACTGTGAGACCTACACAAAGTGGGATGTGCAATCACATTTGGGTCTTGCCCTTTGCCCGAGTTTACAAATGAGTCTGTGGAACCTCTGCCCTGCCCTGACGGCTCCTGCGTGCATGCTCAGTCACTCAATCGTGTCTGACTCTTTTGTGACCCCATGGGATATAGCCTGCCAGGCTCCTCTGTCCTTGGGACTTCCCAGGCAAAAATACTGGAGTGGGTTGCTGTTCCTCCTCTAGGGGTTCTTCCCAACCCAGGGATGGAACTTGCATCTCCTGCGTTGCCAGGCAGATTTATCGCTGAGCCACCTGAGAAGCCCTGGCAGCTCACCTCGGCTCCAACATCACTTGCAGAAGCTTCCCCAATCTAACGAGAGCACAACTCCTCTTGTTTCTCTCTTATAAAACCCAGTGTTTTGGTTTTTTTTTTCTACTAAGCACTTAACTTGGTAATTACTTAAGTTATTTCTGTGTGTTGAATACCGTTATTAAAAAGTCAAATGTCTTGAAGGGTCAGGCAGGTTTTGAAAAACAGGCTCAGTTGGGGCTGGCATGGACCGGAGAGAACGGGCCTCCTGCAATGGGGGTGGCCTCTGTGTAGCTCTTGCTGTTGCTGGAGGGACTGCAAGCTCCGTGTTGCCAAATCGTCTTATTTTTCAAAAGGAAGTTGAAAATCCAGACTTTTGTTTGAACAATTCTAATTTCGAAATGTGGACAACTGATTCAAATATATGAGAACATATGAGAACATTCTGAGAGCTATCACGTAGAGCCAGACATCCTGGAATGTGAAGTCAAGTGATCCTTAGAAAGCATCACTACGAACAAAGTTAGTGGAGGTGATAGAATTCCAGTTGAGCTATTTCAAATCCTGAAAGATGATGCTGTGAAAGTGCTACACTCAATATGCCAGCAAATTTGGAAAACTCAGCAGTGGCCACAGGTCTGGAAAAGGTCAGTTTTCATTCCAATCCCTAAGAAAGGCAATCCCAAAGAATGCTCAAACTACCACACAATTGCACTCATCTCACACACTAGTAAAGTAATGCTCAAAATTCTCCAAGCCAGCCTTCAGTAATACGTGAAGCGTGAACTTCCAGATATTCAAGCTGGTTTTAGAAAAGGCAGAGGAACCAGAGATCAAACTGCCAATATCCACTGGATCATTGAAAAAGCAAGAGAGTTCCAGAAAAACATCTATTTCTGCTTTATTGACTATGCCAAAGCCTTTGACTGTGTGGATCACAATAAACTGTGGAAAATTCTGAAAGACATGGGAATACCAGACCACCTGACCTGCCTCTTGAGAAACCTGTATACAGGTCAGGAAGCAACAGTTAGAACTGGACATGGAAAAAAAAAAAAAAAAAAAAAAGAAAGAACTGGACATGGAACAACAGACTGGTTCCAAATAGGAAAAGGAGTATGTCAAGGCTGTATATTGTCACCCTGCTTATTTAACTTATATGCAGAGTACATCATGAGAAACACTGGGCTGGAAGAAGCACAAGCTGGAATCAAGATTGCTGGGAGAAATATCAATAACCTCAGATATGCAGATGATACCACCCTTATGGCAGAAAGTGAAGAGGAACTAAAAAGCCTCTTGATGAAAGTGAAAGAGGAGTGAAAAAGTTGGCTTAAAGCTTAACATTCAGAAAACTAAGATCATGGCATCTGGTCCCATCACCTCATGGGAAATGGGGAGACAGTGGAAACAGTGTCAGACTTTATATTTGGGGGCTCCAAAATCACTGCAGATGGTGACTGTAGCCATGAAATTAAAAGATGCTTACTCCTTGAAAGGAAAGTGATGACCAACCTAGATAGCATATTAAAAAGCAGAGACATTACTTTGCCAACAAAGCTCCGTCTGGTCAAGGCTATTGTTTTTCCAGTGATCATGTATGGATGTGAGAGTTGGACTGTGAAAAAAGCTGAGCACCGAAAAATTGATGCTTTTGAACTGTGGTTTTGGAGGAGATTCTTGAGAGTCCCTTGGACTGCAGGGAGATCCAACCAGTCCATCCTGAAGGAGATCAGTCCTGGGTGTTCATTGGAAGGACTGATGCTGAAGCTGAAACTCCAATACTTTGGCCACCTCATGCGAAGAGTTGACTCATTGGAAAAGACCCTGATGCTGGGAGGGATTGAGGGCAGGAGGAGAAGGGGACGACAGAGGATGAGATGGCTGGATGGCATCACCGACTCAATGGGCATGAGTTTGAGTACACTCTGCGAGTTTGTGATAGACAGGGAGGCCTGGCGTGCTGCTATTCATGGGGTCGCAAAGAGTCGGACATGACTGGGCGACTGAACTGACTGATTGCTATCTACTTTATAGGGCTGTTGTAAGGAATATCTGAGTTGATATTTTTAAAGCACTTAGAAGAGGGTTTGGAATATAGTCAGCTTTAATAAATGCTTATTATGTCTAAAAAAATAATACTTCAGATTCTATTGAAAAATAGCATGGGTAATTTAGGCACAAACTTGATCTGAGTACAGATAAGTACAAGCTTTGGGTTGGAGTGTCCTGAATCATCAAGTGCTGCACCATCTATAATATACACACGTTCTATTTGTATGTTAATTTCAATTATAATGAAATGAAATTTAAAATTCAATTCCTCAGTTGTACCGCCACATCAGCTGGGAAAGACTGACAGCAAAAGGAGAAGGGGGTGACAGAGGATGAGATGGTTATGTAGCATCATGGGCTCAATGGACATAAATTTGAGCAATCTCCCGGAGACAGTGAAGGACAGCAGAGCCTGGCATGCTGCAGTCCGTAGGTTTGTAAAGAGTCGGACACGACTGAGGGACCGAACAACAAGTGGCCACATGCAAAGGCTTAAAAGTACACATGCTAATGGCTACTGTTTTGGACAAATGTTTGCATCCTTGCAGAAATTCTGTGGGGTTGGTCTGGAGAATATCTCTCCACAGAGCATGCATGATATGCCAGATGCTAATATACCAACTTGATATTTGAACAGCTGACCAAGTCAATATAAAGCGGCAAACCCTACTGTTGCCCAGATTATAGCAGAAGCTGAACCACTCAGGCTCAGAAGTAGAGGAATCAGACCTGGCAAGTCCACTTGTTGTGCCCTGAATTCTAGGAGTGGAGACACAAAAGGCAGCTTTAAATGGGAGAGAACTTGATTTTCACAACAGCCCTGAACATTGACTTCCGTGTAAGTCTTTAGGCGCAAGTTTGTTTCAGCATTTTACCTTTTGCATTCCTGGAGAAAGTGATGCCACAGATAAACGTCTGGTGGTTCTCCTGACTCGGAGGAGTGTATTTCCTTGGGTTATCGCCTCTGTCTCTGCTTCAACAACGTCAAGTTGTAAAGTTGCTTAAAGGGAGTGAGGGGGGGAGAAAACAGGCAATCTTGAAGGATCACAATAATAAACATATGCCTGCTATTAGAAAGTCTCCTAAAAAGCAAGCATTACATGCGATTTCAGTGGCTTCTTTTCTTTGGGGTTAAAATTGAAAATGGACTTGCTTTGCTGAATCTCACACTTTCTCTTGAACACTTGGCCATGACCTCCACAGTCACCAACCCATCTTGACAAGGTGGTTGATAACTGTCTTTGAGACTTCACTTTTGCCCCCTGTTGCTCTTCCTTGTAACTCTTGTGGAATTAGGAAAAGCACCCTCTAACATACAAGACAACCCAATGACTATTTGCTGTTGACAAAGACAAGTTTAAGAGTACTCTGCAGCAAAGTGGCTCAAGGCTCAGTCATGCACGCACCATCTTAATAGTGTTTCCTACATTCTAGGACCCCTGTGAATCCTAGAGTCCTTAATATTTTCCTCTATCAGTTCAATTCTTGGGACTTCTCTGGTGGTCCAGTGTTAGGAGCCCTCGCTGCCAGTGCAGGTGGTGGTTCAGGTTCTATCCCTGGTCAGGGATCTAAGATCCCACAGGCTATGTGGCACAGCCAAAAGATAAGGGAAAAAAAGCATCCTCATAAAAAAAAAAAAAATCAGTTCTTGACACAATAAACATACTTATAAAGGAAACTTAAAACACTATCATAAATCAAAAACCAGAATCATAAATATAAACACTGAGACTAGGATGGTAAAACCAAAATCATGTTATTGCCAACAGAAGGCAGTAAACTTGAGGTTACTCTCTGTTTTATTAATAGATAGAAAAAGGGAAGGAGATGAGACTTTTTCCTTGATGTAGGGAAAGGGGTCACAAAAGGCACTGGGAAAAGCAGGGTGTGCAGCGTGGTCTGTCTCAGAGTTTTCATGCTGTGCATAGCACCTAAAATCAATTTCATCTGCTTGGGGTCACTTGGTGACTGCATTGAGGAACCACGGCTCCTCAGCTCAGGGGCTGGTGGCTCTACCTTCAAAGCAGATGCTCAACCCAGGGACGCTTCTTTCTCCCCCACCCTCACTGTCAGTTCTTGCCCAAATCTTGCAACTCCTGCCAGTGAACATTCTCTTCCACCTCACCACCCCCACTGCCATGACCAGCCCCAGCTAATATTATCCGTTGCCTTGGATGAATGCAAGAGCCTGTTTATCATTCCTCCTGCATCAGATCTTACCCTCCTCCAATCCAGTCTCTACCCTGCGGTCTGAGCTATCTACAGCATACTAACACATATATATGGAATTTAGAAAGATGGTAACGATAACCCTATATGCAAAACAGAAAAAGAGACACAGAAGTACAGAACAGACTTTTTTTTTTTTTCCAGTGGGTTTTGTCATACATTGACATGAATCAGCCATAGAGCAGAACAGACTTTTGAACTCTGTGGGAGAAGGTGAGGGTGGGATGTTTCGAAAGAACAGCATGTATAGTATCTATGGTGAAACAGATCACCAGCCCAGGTGAGATGCATGAGACAAGTGCTCGGGCCTGGTGCACTGGGAGGACCCAGAGGAGTCGGGTTGAGAGGGAGGTGGGAGGGGGGATCGGGATGGGGAATACGTGTAACTCTATGGCTGATTCATGTCAATGTATGACAAAACCCACTGAAATGTTGTGAAGTAATTAGCCTCCAACTAATAAAAAAAAAATTTTTAAAAAAATAAAAAATGCCCTTCAAATCACATAAATCCCCAGCTTCAAAATATCTTATCACCCTTAGGAAAGGTTAAAATTTCTTAACATGGTTTACAAACACACTTATCACCTTATTCAGCAGACTCTCGCTGGCTGGATTACCTTCATGCCTTAATTATGCCCAGTGCTCTCTTGACGTTGGGACTTGAACATGCTCTACCCTCTTTCTGGAAAACTGTTCTCACCACTTTTTCCTTATTTAACTCGAGTTCTTCAGATCTCATCTGAGTTGTCCATTCCTTAGCGAGGCTTTCTCGAGCCCCCTCCTCTAAAGCCAGCATCCATGATGCGTACCCACCCTATCCTGTGCTTCTTCTTTGCATCAGAGGTAAATATCTGCATGGCACTGAAATGCCCCTCCATGCCCTCTGTAACTCAAGGAGGGTAGAGACCACGCCTGTACTGTCTGCTGCTCTATCCTTTTCAGCATGCCTGCCACATAATAAGTATTTACTACATATTTGTTTTATAGCCTAATGAGGATCAACAGGGATGAGCAACTGTCTTTCAGCCACAGTTGAGAATCAGAATGTTCGAGCTGCAGCCTGAAAGATGGGCAAGTTTCTTGGAGAAATCTTAGTGTAGAGATTTGTTATTTCAGCTATGATAAAAATAAGCCAATGCATGGGATGTGGTGGAAGGTTCTGGTCCTCTGTTTTCTGCTGGACTCTTCAACTCCAGCCCAATCAGCAAAGAAGTGTGTCCTCTTTGCTGTTTTCAATAGAAACAGGCAGGTCAATCTATATCAGGTAATTGCTAGATGCTTGGATGCTTGTATTAGTTGTGTTTTTCAGAAGAGAGAGTTTGTTTGAAAGGGCATTGTGTCAGCTGCAGGCCATCAGTTTTTGTTTTTTCTGGAAAAAGTATCTACCAAGCCTTATCATGATGTGAAATTTGAAGATACGTGTGAATCACCTACATATGCATAAGTATTCTATATGTTTCTGAATGCTGTACTGTAAAGGGCACTAGAAACAGACAAAGGGTATTTATGGCACTGAAGCTCTTCTGTATGGTATTGTAATGAGAGAGAAATTACATGGTGGGTTTTTCAAACCCACGGAACTGTGTAGGGCAAACAGTGAATCCTAATGTAAACTATGGTGGTTGTTTACTCGCTAAGTTGTGTCCAACTCTTTTGACACCATGGATTGTAGCCTGCCAGACTCCTCTGTCCATGGGATTCTCCAGGCAAGAATAGTGGGAGTGGATTGCCATTTCTTCTCCAAGTTAGGGATCTAACCTGGGTCTCCTGCATCACAGGTGGATTCTTTACCAGCCTAGCCACCAGGGAAGTCCAGCGTAAACTGTGGACTAGTGTTAATAATAATATGTTAACATGGGCTCATCAACTAACAAGTGTACGGTACTAAGGCAAGAAGTTCATAATAGAGGAAGCTGTGGGGTAAGGAGAGGAGGGTATAGAGGAAATTTCTGTATTTTCTACTCAATTTTTCCAGTTTACCTAAAACTGCTCTACAAAAAAGCCTATCAATTTTAAAAAGGAGAATGCAAATAGTAGTCATCACTCACATGACCCCTCCCCCACCAAACATCATTACCCTGTCACAAAAGAAATTGTCAACAGTTCAAACGCCAATTCTTCACAAAGTATGTGGGAAGTTGATATAATAAAATAAAATTTCCTTTACGACTTACCAATCATACATTTTAAAAATGGAATTCTCACCACAACTTCGTCTGTTGGCAGCAGCCATTTGAAAATCTGCCTCACTTCTTTCTCCAGAAATAAAACCAGAAAATCCCACTTTGGTTTGATTTTCTAATATACGTGTATGTATATATGCATATACATATATATACACCTATGTACACATCTAATATTTAAATGAAAAGTAGTTTTAGACTGATGAGACAACTGACTAATTGGACTGGGAGTGACCTCAAATGTAATCTAATTCAGAGCTTATGAAGATGTATACACACACACACGTCACCTGGGGATCTTTCTAAAAGGCAGATTCTGACTCAGTAGCCCTGGGTGGGGCCTCAACTTCTGCATTTCAGACAAGCTCCCCAGAAATGCTATTCTGTGGGTAACAACAAAAGCTGTCCTATTTCATTTTCTCTCTTGGCCTTGACACTGTCCCGTATGTTGACTTGGATTACCATTCTGGGAGAGCCTTCTCATTCTTGGTTTGGTAAATAACCTGGGTGATGGAAACTCCTTGACAATTCTAGGAAGAAGGCTCTGCGTATTTAGAAGGAGGGTTTCCTTGTGGTTAGGGGCACCCTCTTCGTTGACACTTGCTGGCTTGCTTCTGTACGTGTGTGACAGCATCCTCCCCAAAACAGTCTTCACTTTCCTCACCAAACTTTTCTTCTGATTTTGCTGGCTCTTGTGAAATTCTATGTCACTATCACTGGATGACTCCTCTTTAGGGACCAATACATTTTGTTTTACTAAGTTGGTAGACACAGCTCTATGGCATCTGAACAAAGGAAAAATAATTCCTGTCAAGGAAATTGAAAAGTTAAAAATGAAACATTGGAATCATGAAAATCAACTGCAAATGTGAGCAAATTATACAGTTCAAAAAAAGAAAACTAAAGACGAAGCATCAAATCCAAAGCAACTACTTGATATTTTGTTGCTGGACTCTAGACGTGCATTCTGGCCACTATCTCATTTAATCCTCAGGGCTGGTAGTTTATATTATTATCTTCAGTTTACTAATGAGTAAGCTGAGACACAGAGATATTAATTTAATTGATGGAGCATAGAATGCAGATTTTAATCTTGGTTTGTGACTGTTAGAATATATTACCTCATTTTGGCAAATTGGTGATCTCATTTCAATCATGGTTTGAGATATTTTTTTGCTGGACCTCAAAATGTGGTTCCAAATGTGATGAGACATGAGAGTGGCTGCTAGGGCAGTTAATAAAAAACATATTCTTCAAGGTCCTATAAATGCTGCATTTTATGCAGAATACTGATTTAGAGAAAGTAATTATAAATGCATATTTCCAAAATTCCAAATAAATAATATCTTCATCATTTCAGTAATAAAATAGGTAATACTTCTTAGTAGACTTTTATGTGCTAAACACTCATCTAAATTCTTTCATATGTACTACATATTTTAATCCTCCTACTATCATCTCCATTTTACAAATGAGGAAATTAAAACTTGAAAAGCTTAAATAATTTATGCCCAGATAATCTGACCCCACAGTCTATTCTGTTAGCTTCTGTGCTAAGTGAGTATCACCCGTTCCATGATACCCTCATTTACCTAATATTCTTCCTTGATTAACTACTTTGATGTTAGCTTCATCCAAAGCAATAATATCCATAAAATTCCAGGGATTTTTAAAAATTAGTCTTCTATTTCGAGATAAAAAATCATTTATGAAAAAAAAAATCATTTATGGGCTAGGACTAATCTCCCATGGACCCCTAAGAGAACTTTTAATAAAACCATCAGTTTCTACTACCATAAATACACACACACATGGGAGTACAATGTAGGAGGCTCAGGAACCCCCAAGGTCATCCACACAACCCCATCAAGTAAAAAGCCCAGCTTTAAGCAGTTTCTGAATCTCCAAGATGCATCTCCTAGTCCCATCCCCCCACCCTCATTCCCAATCTATTTATAACATAATTAATAAGATGATTTTGCTCCAAAGCCTAGGAATAGAACTGCTACCATTGCTGTTACGAAAAGAATCTTTTCTTTCCTAACCTTTTAAGTATCTTGGTTGGTTGTGAATTTATTTGGTTGTATTGTCCCTCTTTTTAACCCCTATTTTTTATTGGAAGTGGAAATCTCTGCAAAATTTCATTTTGCCCGTGGAACTTCAGAAGTCTGATCTTTGATACTTCAGGTCTCATGAAAATGACTCTTTTCTTCCTATCTGAGCTATTGCTCATGAATTTGGTAAGGAAGAATACTCTCCAAATTGGAAAATAATCATCTCACTGCCTTTCCAAATTAAAATGTATTACATTTGGAGTATTCCATGCTTGTCTTCATGGTTTGCCACTGGCAAGAAATATGAGGTATAAGACAGTTTTTAGGTTAAAGAGCATGTACATGGGTAAAATATAATTAGTACACATTACAACAGCCCAAATTGCTGGAAAGGGGAATGGAGAGAGCACTGATCATGGACTTATTTTGAAAAATGCACTATTGGTTTTTCAAAATAATAGTATTTGCTGTCTAAAACTGTGAGATTGAAATATCAACTTAGTATCTACGAATTTTAATATCATATGTGACAATAAATCTCAAGTTCAGGTAGAAAGGCAAGATTTTCCCATTACAGTGAAGACTTTTCTGATCACAAAACGAGGCTTCCATCGTGGCACTAGATTCCCTGATCCAATGTATATATGCTGTCTATATATGCTGTCTCTGCTCCCTCTAATCCACACGGAGCCTGCATTTCTAAATGCAGTGCTTAAAAACATGCTACTTTTTTCTAATCAGCACAGTGAATATTGTTTAACGCAAAATCCAAAGCATCTCACTCAAGAGAGAAGAAAATGAACCCCAGTTTCCTACCTTTCAATCCCTTTCCTTTGGAAGGAGCTGCTTCTCTTCCTGGGCTGCTGAAATCTTCGGTACTGGCCAGCTCTTTCGTAAGCAACCTTAAAGCGCTCTGGAGTATACAGGTGAGGGTGGCCCATTGCTGTTAACCTCACCTGCAGTAGTCGTTGCTAATTTTTTAGCTCTTAGGCTCACAAACCACAAAACAAAATCATCCAGTGACTGAGGCGTTTTTAACTCCAGGGCTGTTTGGGGGTAAAGTATGTAGGAAAATTTTTGGAATTGCTTCCTTATTCCCTTCCAGGTGTTACACACATCATTTGTGGGACTGGCCCTGTTTACCACTTTACAGAGGTCATCAATGATGCAGTTGACAGAGCAGTGGGAAATTCCCAGCCATGTTGCAGACTCCAGGGCAAGGCAGATGTGAATAGGTGACCTGCTTGTCTAACCACTGCCATTTGGGTTGGTAATAAAGTAATCACACATCAGCTGATTATCACATTCAAATGTGCATGTCTGCATTCCAAAGAGGGAAGAACCGAGGCCACCAACACTAATTCCAGTGACCCCAGCTTTTGTTAGATCTTTCATGTGGAACTGATGAATGCTCTCCGTCCAGCTTTTATTTGGCTTTCTCACAGTACACCCCTTGGGCTATTTTGTAGTGATCTCTCAAAACACACGCTGAGAAAGTTGGGCCCACCCCTCTGTTATTTGATTCACTTCCTGGAGGAGAGCAAATTCTTGCTGGGTTGGAATTTCTCACCACAAGGTGGCAGCAGACACTGGGGTTTATTCCCAGTCTTTCTGGCGCTTTGAGTTTTTCAGTCTGAACTAACTAGACGCAAAGAAGGAAAACTCCAGAAAAGTGTTGGGGGATATAATGATGATTGTTTTCTGTGTTTGCACTCATCAGTCATCTGCAGCGGGACTCTCAAACTTTCATGTGTACACAGATTACCTGGGGATCTTGTTAAAATGCAGATTTTGTTGCAGCAGTTCTGCCTGATGAGGTTATTGGGCCAGAGAGCTCAACAAAATAAAAAAGGGTTACTTGCATGTGGATTTGTCTGCTCCTGGCAGATTAATCAGCAGGCACCAGAGCCCTGAGGTGGAAGGAGTCTGATGTCTTTGAAATCGTAGTCAGGGTGGCTGCAGTGAAGAGGCAATGTATGTGATAAGCTGGAGAGATAGGCAGGGCCAAGCCAGCTGGATCCTACAGAACAACTGAAAGTTGTACCATTATTTTGGATCTTCAGAATAATGGAAAGCTATGAGGGTTTTTTAATCATTAAAATTAAAGACAAATTAAAATTTTTTCAAGTGTGGTAAAATAGATATTATATGCTGCTTCTGCTAAGTCACTTCAGTAGTGTCCAATTTTGTGTGACCCCATAGACGGCAGCCCACCAGGCTCCTCCGTCCCTGGGATTCTCCAGGCAAGAACACTGGAGTGGGTTTCCATCTCCTTCTCCAATGCACGCATGCATGTTAAGTTGCTTCAGTCGTGTCCAACTCTGTGCGACCCCATGGACAGCAGCCCACCAGGCTCCTCTGTCCACAGGATTCTCCAGGCAAGAATTTTGGAGTGGGTTGTCATTTCCTTCTCCAATATATTATATAAAATTTACCATTTTTAAGTATGTTCATATTGTTGTGCAACCATCATCGCCAGCATCTTCAGAACTTTATCTTGCAAAATTGAAATTGAAAACCCATTAAACAATAACCCCTAATAACTTTTCTGTCTCTATGAATTGTTCTTAATTGGAAAAAAAATATCTTGGAAGAAGTCACTACGTAAGGTGACAAAATTCCAAAAATGAATTACCGTGAAAATATATATCCCAATTTCTTTGTACAATAGTGAGAAAAATCTGCAGTACAGAAGAAGAGTGGAAAAGAAATAGGAAGGGTTAAGGAGAAGGGTATGAGGGTGAACAGTATTTTAATGCAAGCCCAGAAGTTAAGTAGAAAGCCTGTAGCTGTGTATGCTTTATTCATCCAACCTGTACATTAGGTAACTGAAGAGCAAAAATAAAGCCAAATGAGAATTCTGCTTTGTTTGGAGGTAAATTTCAAAATTTTTTATTTCTGAACTGAATTCAGAACCAACTCTTTTTAGTTCTTGGGATAATGACTGAATTCAACAGCCCTCAACAATGAAAAAAATGTTATTGCTACATCCAGTCCAAGAGATGGCTGCACTCTCTCTCTATGAATTTGATGACACTTTTTGAGGAGTGATGCTGAAACCTAGACTCTGTGTACCAATGCTGAATTGAATCTCAGAGACAGAATTGTGGGTGAGCTGGGAGAGAAGGGCTCTCTATTGCTTTGCCCAGCAAAGGAGGCCACAGCAAGCTGGTACCCATTAGGCTGTCCCACCCTGGAGTGGGTAGAAAGGGGTCTTACAATGTTAAGGCAACAGGGCATGATCAGCTCCTGGACATTCCTCTGAAGGGTGGGTGGTGAGGTAACTGGGAGTCAGTATCATCAACCTTCTGGTTCCAACCGGTCTGGGGTCTACGTGCTTGGAGGCAGCATACAATTACCTTCTTCCACTTGGTGGAGATTTCCGTACCTGCAAAACAGTTCAAAAGATTAAGCTGAGAATATTGTCGGCAGTCCTTGGGGAAGAAATGAAGGTCCCTGACTATGTTTAATGGCTAAAGTATTATTATTTTGTCTGGCTTGATTGGTTTCCTTTCTTTCTGCATTTTTCTCACTTCTGTGATTAAACTTACTCTTTGACTAAAGCTTTTCTACAGACAAAAGGCAGGTGGAGGATGTGGCTTGGGGACTATTGTGGGAAGGCCTCAGAGGGTCCTGCTGGGTTACAGGAGCTAGTCAATATGTATTTATTCTGTGCAATGTGAATCCAGCGTTGAACAAAACAACTGGAACCCCTGTCTAAGATTTACACTCTAGGGGAGGGCACAGATTCCAACCTTGTTAGTAAGCTGATAGAGCGTTCAGACACCAGTAAGGAATGCTAGGGAAAAACTAGGAAAACACCGTAGCAAGTGAGTGTTTCTACCAGGGCAATCAAAACAGACCTCTCAAGGAAGTGATAGTCGAGGTGAGATATTTCACATTGGAAAAGACATAAACTGTGGTCAGATCTGTGTTCTAAAGCAAAGTATTCCAAAGATGAGAAATGACCAGAGCAAAAGTTCTGAGGTGGCTGGGCACTAGGTCAGATTAGAGGGCAGGAAGGAGATCACGGTGGTGGGAATACAGGTGACAAAGGAAGGCAACGTTATGTTTGTGTTCTTAAAAAGATTGCTGGGGCTTCCCTGGCCGTCCGCAGTGGTTAAGACTCAGAACTTTCAAGGCAAAGGTGTGGATTTGATCCCTTGTTGGGGAACTGAGATTCTGTCTGCTATGTGGCATGGCCAGGAAGTTAAAGACAAAAAAAGAAGAAGAAGAAGAAAGAAAAGATTGCTGTGTGCCACTTGCAATGCGCACTGGAAAAAAATGTGACGGCTGAAGAGGCAATTGATCCAGGATGGAGATGCTGGTGGTTAGGTATAGAGTGAGACAGATGCGCAGAGATTCAGGGAATATTAGGAAGTATCACACTGAAATGAACTCAGTGTCAAGGGGTGGTGAGTAGACAGTGGGAGAAACTAGACTGAGAAGTTAGCTTGTTGCAGTAGCTCAAGTCTGAGACAGGAGTAGCTTTTTAAAAAAAATTTTTTGCCGTGCTGTGCAGCATGTGGGATAGACAGTTCCCCAACCAGGGGTTGAACCTGCACCCCCTGCCTTGGAAGCATGGAGTCTGAACCACTAGACTGCCAGATAATTTCCTGGAGTGGTTTAACTAAATAGGGGTAACGGAGGTAGAGAGAAGTGCACTGATTCAAGAGCCCCCGTAAGTCTACTTTTCTTTCCAACCCTCCTTGGGATATGGTTTGGCATCAAACCTGTAGGCTCACTCCCTGGACATTGGTAAATGTCCCTTTCAAAAGCCAGAGCAGGGCAAAGCCTGGTCAAAACACAATCTCCCTTGTTCTTAACATTATCCTTCTATCCTTCCAACAGATCTGAGATCACAAAATCCTATTTAGGTAACCATAACAACAGTTGCAAATGAGAATGCTTGGGTGGCCAGGCAGGTAAATGTGAGAAGCTGCAGGGTGTAGCAAAGAGGGGAATCAACTTTGGTAAACCGTGGAATGCGGGACCAATCAAATGTTAATGAACTTCAAATTGTTAAGGCTCTTCCAGCATTTAAAAATGTGGTCTGAAAGTCCTATTTAGCTTGTGGGTTACCTATTTTGCTGACTCCAAAGGTCTTTTTATGTAAACTCTCCATTCAGTCAGGCAGATCTTTCCTATCTCTGGTCCCAAAGCTGATTCCCATCCTCCTCCAAGGTTTTGTTTTCCCCCCTCCAAGCTTAACTTAAATGTATTAACTTGCATGCTATTGCCTTTGGGCTAGTTATTACATTGTTTTTGTATCTCATCTCTTTCTGGTTTTGTACTAACCTTACCTATGAATGTGTAAGTTCTCAAAAACTTGGTAAGCAGGGATTTCAGGTCTTACTTCAAATTTGGGAGTAATAAACACATAGACTTTTGAGAGTCTCTTGGACAGCAAAGAGATCAAACCAGTCCATCCTAAAGGAAATCAGTCCTGAATATTCATTGGAAGGACTGATGCTGAAGCTGAAGCTCCAGTACTTTGGCCACCTGATGAGAAGAACTGACTCATTTGAAAAGACCCTGATGCTGGGAAAGATTGAAGGTGGAGGAGAAGGGGACGACAGAGGATGAGATGGTTGGAAGGCATCATTGACTCAATGGACATGAGTTTGAGCAAGCTCCGGGAGTTGGTGATGGACAGGGAAGACTGGTGAGCTACAGTCCACGGGGTCGCAAGAGTCAGACACGACTGAGTCACTGAATTGAAATGAACTGAAATGCATAAAACAGGCAGGATGGTGTACTTTAGTGGTGGTGTGGTTTAGTCACTAAGTCGTGTTCCACTCTTGCAACCCCATGGACTGTAGCCCACCAGGCTCCTCTGGCAGGATTTCCCTGGCAAGAATACTGGAGTGGGTTGCCACACCCTCCTCTAAGGGATCATCGTGCCCAGGGATTGAACCTGAGTCTTCTGCATTACAGGTGGATTCTTTACTGACTGAGGTATGAGGGAAGCCTCTTAGTGGAGTCATTTAAAAATGGAATCCCTTTGAAAATGAATGATTCTAGTAAGGTGAAGAGTCCTCACTCACTCAACTCACCCAGGACTGATCAGGGCTTAGGAGGTCTTTGCATATAGAGAAATATGAATTGGGGACATTTTCCTTTTTGCTTGAGCACATCTCCTTACTGGAGCTTTTGCCCACTTGAGAGAAGAAGGTAACATTTTACAGGTCACTTAGCAAGTACTGTTCCACGAGAAAGTGTATACTGGGCATCTAGAGACAGAATGCTTCACCCAAGGACTCCTTACTAAGAGGGTGCCACTCCCTAGCGGTCCGGGAAGGCTGGGGCTGGGGCATAGTGTCTCTGAAGTGGCAAGAGGCTTTTCAAGGAAGGATGTCCTTTTTTTTTTCAGTTGCTTTTTGTATTGATTTCTGCCCCAGGTGAGTATCTGTAACTTCAGACTCATCGTGTTTCTCTGAGGATAAACATTTGGTTTGCTTTGACGGTCTTTAATAACTCGAACTCTTTCGAAGATGCCAAGTACTCTAGGCTGTGTCCCATTAGAAAGTCGATGTTTCAGTTAAAATGCCCTCTCAGATGCAGTTGAGATCAGTGTAGACTGGTACAAGTTCTTTGGAGGGCAGTTTGGCAACATCTATCAGCATGTGATTGATGTCTGTATTGTCTCAGAGCCAGTGTGTTACTTCTGGGAATTTATTCTACAGAAATACTCATAGAATGATGTAAAGCTATATGTAGGTTTATTTGTAAGAGCAAAAACTAGAGGCAGCCTACATGGCCATCAATAGAAGAGTAAACACTATGATTGTAGACACAGACATAATATGACCATTGGAGCCATGAAAAGGAGGAGGCAGATCAGTTTGTTCTGATGTGCAAATAAAAAGATAATTCACAGTGTACTGTGGAGTGGAGACAGGATGTCCTAAAACTGTGAATACAAGAAGATTCTTTAAAAAAACAAACTATATTCACATGCAAGCTGGCATAGGACGTACTGGAAGAAAATACACCAAAGAGTTAACAGTGTGTATTTTTGGAGACTGGGACTGAAAACGGTGATAGAGCAGCAGATGTGAGGGGGAATAACTAGGAGATTTAAAGATGTTCATTTTATATACTTTATATTGTTGTTTTTTTTTTTTTTAAGTGGGCATATATTACATTAAACTAAGAAATCAAAGTCGAAAATTTAAAATGTAATTATCCAAATTTTGAATCATTTTCTTTATACATTTATTCACTTATTCATTCAGCAAATATTTCTTAAGTGCCTACCATGGCCAGACACTGTTCTTTTTCCTGGTGACATAGCAGGGATCTAACATATGAAAATCCCCAATTTCATGCAGCCTGTATTTGAGGTGGGGGGAGAGGAGGCTGAAAGTAAATGTATAATATGACCAAAAGATAAGGAAATAATATATAAAATTTAAAACTTTTCACCTGCAGGGGTAGGATATAATGCTATTTTTGTGCAAGGCCGGTCTGGGAAGACCTCTCTGATATGAGGACACTATATCAGAGTCCTAAAAGGAAGTGAGTACACAGGAGATGTGTTGATCCAGGGAAGATGCATTTGGACAGGGAGTCAAGGCAAAGGCCCTGAGGCAGGAGCTGCTTGATGTGTTTAAGGAACAGAAAGGCTTGTGTGGATCAAGCAGAGTAGGAGTAAGGGCAAGAGTGAAGGAATACGAGGCCAAAGGAAGGAAGACTCATCTATCGTGTGGGGCTTGGAGGCCAGCATATAAACTTGGCCTTCACTCCGTGTGAGGTGAAAAGCTGTCATAGGATTTTGAGAAAAAGCATGGTGTAACCTGACTTCAGTTTTAGCATGTTGTCACCTCCACTTTGAGTTGCTCAATCATGTAAAATGTACATATTGATATTTTCTAGCATAACGCAAAGAACCCTTGAATTAGCATGACTGCTGTAGCAAATTATCACAAACTTGGAGGTGCCTTAAGACAGCATAGGTATATGACCTTACAGTTCTGCAGTTAGAAGTCTGGCATGGGTCTCACTGGGCTAAAATTAAAGTATTGGCAGGACTGGATTTTCCTCTGGACTTTCAAGGGCTGTACCCATTTCCTTACCTCTTCTAGTGTCTACAGGTCACCCCCTCCCTCCACGTTAAAGCTAGCAACTTTGCCTCTTTCTGACCTTTCATCCTATCTCCTGATTCTCTTTTTCTGCCTCCCTCTGCTACTTTAAAGGATCCTTGTGCCTACATGGATCTGAACCAGATAACCCAGGACCATCTCCCTATCTCAAGATCCCTAACTTAGTCATGTTGGCAATGTAACCACTTTTGCTATGTAACGTGACATATTCAGAGGTTCTGGGGATCAGGAAATGGATATCCGTGGGGTGGGGCCATTATTCTATCACAGACCCCAAGCATTGTACTTTGCTAAGCAACCGCAGTCCCCCACCCCAGGATACACATATATCCCTCATGGAGTGCAAATTTCAACTACGGAGAAAAAATTCTGAGTAAGACTTTGACATGCTGTTCCAGAGGGAAATTGATGAACAGATATTAAAATTTTCCATTGACAAATTTCAGGGTTCAGAAACTTTCAGATCATTTCTTAGACGGGAGGCCTACATTGTGACCTGAAGGACACCTTTGAAAGCAGAAGAGAATTTGTCAATATAGGAATGAGGACAGTGGAATATCAACGACTGGAGGGAAGCCTGTAAACATATTTAGAAACAGGTTCATGAAATAACTGAGTCAAGAAAGTCTCCTTAGATGGAGAGTTAAAAAAAAAAAGAAAACAAAAGAAAGAAACATGAATTCTCCAGCACTTTGGCGCTAGAGGGCACCATCAGACAAAGTGCCGGGGCTAACGGATGGAATTAGGTTTGCATGCACTTGGGTAGGGCACTGAAACCACCTCCTTCCTCCTCCTGGAAACATCAAACCTTCTATTTGGCTGAGAGTGCCTGGGGTGATAGTGAAGAACCGGTAAAAGGCCCTATGCATCACTGTGTAGGAGCATATATGTATATATATATACATATTACCTTACTGTGAATGGCCATTGGAATGTCCTTGAAGTTTTATTGCTCATTGCAAAAGATGACACTACAACAGTACCTGGCCTGCCTCCTTAGCACTTAATAACTGTGCTAAGCACTTAATAATTAATGACCAAGTAAATTGCAATAAAATTTTAATTTGGGAGTGGAGAAAACAGGACCTGAATTCAGGGCACTGTCTTTGCAAAGTGTTTGAGAGTCTATCCTTAGTCTGCGTGTGTGCGTGCTAAGTCGTTTCGACTCTGTGTGACCCTATGGACTGTAGCCCACAGGCTCCTCTGTCCACGGGATTCTCCAGGCAAGAATACTGGAGTGGGTGGCCATGCCCTTCTCCAGGGGCTACCCTTAGTCTCCCTTAGCTAAAATCTTCACCACAAAGAAGACACCCGGCTGAAATTCAAGGGCAGCAGAAAAAACATAAGACAGAGGGGAAGAAGGAAAGATAGAAAAACAGAGCTGAAGTAGGTCAGCCCAGTAGGGCGTATAATGACATTTGTCTCTGAATGTATTGTGATTTCGAGGACTGAGTAATTTCTTGGCACTGCGGGGTTAGATAGAAGTCATGTGAAACAATGGCATTTAGGAATCTATTTTTGTTCACCTTTCATGTATCATGTCTAATAAAACTTATAATGAATCAATGTAGAAAGAAATCCTACATCTCCCATGAGTGAATGGCAAAACTTTGTCAATAATCTAAATTACTTATCTTTTTTTTTATCTTGTCCTTGTTCTTTATTGTTTTAAATTTATTTATTTTTTATTGAAGGATACTTGCTTTACAGAATAAATCACTTATCTCTTAAACACAGTGATCTGCTCCCTGACTTAGTTTAGCCAAAGAAGCTTCTTATCAAATAGCAGTTGATTTCCATCTTCAGAGAAGATGAGTTGCTTGCCCAGTGGTCATATGCCCAGTTAGGAGGCAGACCTGGGATGTGAGTCAAGTTCTGTCTGCTTAGTTTAAAAGTCCATTCGTAGTGTGGTCCCTTCTCCTTTTTCCCTAGAACTGGAAATTTTTCGTAAGGGCCTTCTTAAAATTTGAAATTTGAGGACATTTGTCTTGCCCAATTTCTATCCCAAAGAACTTTAGTCTGAATCATGAACTCATCTCTATCATTTAAAAATATGGGATTTTGTTCCATCAAAATTTCAGGTTCCATTCTTTATACTCCTATTTATTAGCTGTACTTTTAGGCCAGCTGGTCTGTCTGTGCCTTAGTTTTCTTATGTGCACATGGAAATGATGATAATCCTACCCCTTGCTCTAGCACTGTTGTGAGGATTAAACAAAAAAAAATCATATGGGGACTTCCCTGTGGTCCAGTGCATGAGACTTTGCCTTCCAATGCTGGGGTTGCAGTCCTGGTTGGAGAACTGAGATTCTGCATGCCTGGCAGTCAAAAATGCAGAACATACACAACAGAAGCAATCCTGTAACACATGAAAGAAAGACTTAAAAAATTTCTATGAAGGAATGTCCTATAAATGGTCATTAATATTATTTACTATTCATTCAGCAAATAGTCTCAGGTATTCTTATTTAGTGTCCTGAATAGATACATTCCTTGTACTTCTCTGCAAACTATAAGAGCAAGGGGAGTCACAAGTGAAAGGAAACTAGAACATAACGTGTCTAGTGTTGTGATGGGGTGCCATGGAAATACTGAGAATAAGCGTCTAATCCAGCCTGGGTAGGTCACGGCAGGCTTTCTGAAGGAAGTAATATTTAAGGGGCAACCATAGGATGGGTAGAATTTGAGGGAATCAAAAATATTTCAGAAACAAGTTATGTAATTGTCCAGAGATGGTCAAGAGAAATGGAAAGCAGGTCAGAATAACTGGAACAGAGAATGTAAGAAGAATTGTTCAAATGTAATATGAGATCTGGTGGCTCAGATGGTAAAGAATCTTCGAGGAATGCAGATTTGGGTATGATCCCTCAGTTGGCAAGATCCCCTGGAGAAGGGAATGGCTACCCACTCCAGCAATCTTGCCTGGGAAATCCAATGGACAGGGGAGCCTGGCAGGCTACAGTCCTTTGGGGTTGCAAAGAGTCGGGCACAACTAAGTACCCAACTCAACACTTTTGCTTTTCACTTTTCAATTCGAGACCAGTGCCAAGCAGAGCATCCTCCAGGCTCTGTGTTTTACCCTCATGCTCTTTTCTAATAGAAAATGGCCACTGCAATAATCTTTACATTTTGATGTACGTTATAAAAAATGATTATAGCATATGGTCTCAGTTTGGATTTTCCTGGAAGCAGTACCCAATAGAAGGGTTCCAGTGCAAGCAGATTTATTTGGGAGATGATCCCAGAAAAACACCAATAAGGGGATAAGGAAATGAGGAGTGGAGCCAGCCAGTAAAAGGCATGTAACCAAGCATGTGAGCAGTGAGGTCGACTGGGGCTCAACCTCACTGGGACTCGGGGCTCCAGTGGAGACTGAAGACGGTAGCTGAGGTTACGACGATGGGGAGGCTGAGCTGTTTAACCACCAGGTCCCTGTTGGCCGTCGGTGGAGGGCTGCTTCCAGGAGCATGAACTCTCTGGCCCTCTGTGTCACCCTGAATTTGGCCCACACTGACAACCTGGCAGAACTAGAAATGCTCTCAGTAAGTAGCCCTGTGCAGAGACAGGTGGGTATGGACCGAATGAAGGCAGGACCCTTAGCACCTGTGAACATTTCTAAACAAGTTTGGAAGCAAAAAGAAAGAAGCACAAATAGCAACCCTGCCTAGCAGATGATTCTCCACAACCCCTCTCACTGCTGTACATCTTGTGAGTAAAGGTCATGGCTGCCTGCGTCTGCACTACGCTTTCAATGATGTTTATTTATTTTTATTTTTAAGTTTTTTTGCAGCAATAAGCTTGACATGTTTATTCATTAAACTATCACTTAAATTTTAAAAAGTGCATAGAAAACAAACATGTTCAAAAATTCCTTTTTTTTAAAACAACCATGTACACTTTTTACTTTTACATTCAGTCTCTCATGGACAGCTTTCAGCATTATTGTTTTTTTAAATATTAAAGTATTTTCCTTCATCCCTGTCACAGGGAGTTAACACTCATGGACTTCAGATACATCCCCCCCTTTTTTTCTTCTTTTTCTCTAACCAGAAGTTTGGAAGAACACAAGGAGTAAAACAACAAAAACAAAAAGATCTGTGATACATGGCAAAGTTGTCAAGAAAGGCCTTATTTCTAGAAAAGAAGCTTGTCATCTGTTGCACTTTGGAATAGTCATTCAACTACCTGTATTTACTAAAGAGATTGTTAAAAGTTCAAAAAAAGAAACACCACAAATCTGTTTTCTCGGTTGAAAGACAGAAGCAGAGTACCTTTGAACAAGATGCCAGGAAAGCAGCAGAATACAATTTTCTCCTAAATGCAGGTGGTAACCCCAACATTCATAACCAAAAACACAGCACAGGTACTGACTGGCAACATTCACAGGAAGAAAACATCCAGGTGACATCATTTCTGCATTTCTCTCTGATCCCAGGAATAGACTGTTTCACCCTTCCTCAAGGATGTTTTAACAGTGGAGACAGTGTCTCTCTGTGGAGCAGAGAATGTTTGTATATCATGGACTAAAATAAAGCTATTTTCTCCCTCTCGGGCAATGATCGGCAGGCTTATGCCTCATTCTAAAGATTAGCGTTCCCTGAGCACAGGGTTTCTCAACTATGTCATAAGCCTAGTGCACACTCATATCCACCTGGATCCCTCTTTACTGTCCCCTGGGGCTTCAGGAGCAAAGGAAATTGATGTGAACATTAAGTACATGGTGCTTGTTGTACCATCAACAGCAAAGTCCTACGTCTCTGTATTAGTCAGCTCAGGCTGCCACCTCAAAGTACCAAACAGTGGGTGGCTTCAATGACAGACATTGATTTTCTAACAGTTCTGGAGGCTGCAAATCTGAGATCAGAGTGTCAGGATGGTCAGGTTCTAGGGAAGGCTGTCTTCCTGGCCTCATGTGTCAGAAAGAGAGAGAGATCTCTTCCTCTTCTGATAGGGCCATGGTCCTATTGGATATGGGCCCCCACCCTCATGACCTCACTAACCTTAATGACGTCCTAAAGATCCTGTATCCATATATAATCACATTGGAGTTATAACATATGAATTTTGGGAGCACACAATTCAGTCCATTGTATTATGCCCTAATTCAAGAGCCCTAATTCAAAGGTTCATCTTACTCAGACACATCTGGATTAATGTTTGGTCAAATGTTGGGCACCTTACAGCCCAGTGAAGTTGACACATTACATTAACCTTCACAGTCCCTGACGTACGAGTCTTGAGTCTTCTGCCAGCATTTGTGAAACTATGGCAGATTTAACTTGTCATATAGGAACTTAGGGTTAAGTTCTCAGATTCTTCATGGCTCTTAATGATCCTACCATTCTACCTAACTGATATGCTACCTAGCCAATATGCTACTGGGGGAGAGCAGAGGGCAATTACTAATAGCTTCATAAAGAATGAAGTGGCTGGGCCAAAGTGGGAATGATGCAGATATGTCTGGTGATGAAAGTAAAGTCTGATGGATGCTGTAAAGAGCAATATTGCATAGGAACCTGGAACATTAGGTCCATGAATCAAGCAGGAGATGGCAAGAGTGAACATTGACATTGTAGAAATCAGTGAACTAAAATGAACTGGAATGGGTGAATTTAATTCAGATGACCATTATATCTACTATGTGGGCAAGAATCCCTTAGAAGAAATGGAGTAGCCCTCAAAGTCAACAAGAATCCAAAATGCATTACTTGGATGCAATCTCAAAAATGACACAATGATCTCTGTTCATTTCCAAGGCAAACCATTCAACATCACAGTAATCCAAGTCTATGCCCCAACCACTAATGCCAAAGAAGCTGAAGTTGACTGGTTCTATGAAGACCTACAAGACCTTCTAGAACTAACACCAAAAAAAAGAGATATCCTTTTCAACATAGAAGATTGGAATGAAAAGCTGATTTTAGGAAAGGAAACTGTAAGTATTTATTTTTTTTCCTATGTGATTTTAAAATATAAAAGAAGTTGGGAAGCACTGCAGAAATTCTTATAAGAAAAAGTCCAAATTTGTGTTTTCTCTAAGGTGTTCTAGCCTTTCCAAATTTTGTCATCAAAAATGCCAGCCCTCTTCCAGAAAATGCTTCTGAACACACACGGGTTGCCATAATCACTGTGTCTGTCTCACCCCACGCTTCTCTGATTGGAGATCCAGTCAGCATCAATGCGTTTGTGCTGTCTTGCAGACTTACATATCAGTGGGAAGTAAGTACACAGGCAAACTATCATCACTTGGTCCCACAAGAGTTCTAAAAGGAAACCGTCACCATTTCCATTCTTACTTTCCACTGTATCTTATTAACCTAGCACCTACTCCTTGGGATCCCATTATTTGTCAGAGGCTCTAAAAATCCTTGTGGGCATCAAGATGCATTTATCTCACAGTTACCTATTGAGGACCTCCTCAGACACAGGGCAAGGCCGTGGGGCTCTCACGGAATATGGTCCTTGCCTTCATGGTGTTTGCTGGTTTGTAGAGAAATACTATTTAAGTCAATACTCACACACGTATAACATGGCGAGTATAATAGGAGCCATGGAGAACAGGCCCACAGGTCTGTGAGAACACTTAAATGTGACATTTGACTGAGTCAGGCTTCCCCAAGGAAGCATGAGAAGCAATCTTCTAAACAGATGGAGAGAGAGGGCTCCAGGTGGAGAGAATAGCACGTGCAAAGCCTCTGTGGCAAGAAAGAATATAGTGAAGAGAAGGGCCTGGGAGGTGGCTCAAGTGCCACTTGAGGTGAAGGGCTGAAGGGGGAGTGGAGAGAGAGAGTAGATTATAAAGGAGGTGGGGGTAGGGGGCTAGACCCTGCAGGGTTTGTGAGCTGTCTTACCAAGTCTTACTTACTCTACTGTATAAAGCCAATATCCCCCTCTAGGGCAAAGTTCAAGCAGACTTACAAGATTATAAGATAAGCTTAAGATTCCTCACCTATGATGCAAACCCACTGCACACACACCATTCATCTGCCACTCCCCCAACCCCGCATTGCTCCCATGGGACTCGAGAGCCCATATGAAAGCATGAAGCACATGCTTTTATTTGTTGGGTTGAGGGTAATAAAGACCTAAATAGCAATGTATGATTTCCACCAAAGAGCCTTATGTGGGGGAATCTGCATTGGCTCCAGGCTTTAAGAGACTCTGAAACCAATAGAGGGAGTGCTGGGCTCAGTCACTTCAGTCGTGTCCAACTCTGTGTGACCCTATGGACTGTAGCCTGCCAGGCTCCTCTGTCCATGGGATTCTCCAGGCAAGAATACTGGAATGGGTTGTCATGCCCTTCTCCAAGGGCTCTTCCAGACCCAGGGACGGAACCTGCATCTCTTTATGTCTCCTGCAAGGAGACATAAGCCGGTTGTTTACTACCAGAGCCAGAAAACCAGTCGGGGGAAGACACGGCTAAATGGGCAGCTGCGGTGAACCAGGGAAGGCAGGATGAGACAGTGGGTCGGACTGCGGACTGTGGAGCCAAACTGCATGTGCTCAGGTCCTGGTTTCGTATCACTCTGAGCCAACGAATTAACTTGTCTATTCTGATTTTTGTCATCTGTAAAATATGGGTAAGAACAACAGCTGCCTCACAGGCAGTATTCAATCCATTAAGTGCTTGAACAGTGCCTGGTAGTCAAGTCAGTTCTGTAGCAGTGTTAGTTATGCTTTTCTAATGGTGATCTGGGCTAGATAGAGGTTAATACAAAGAGCTGCTGACATAGAAATCCAAACTGAGAAAGCAAGGAGGAGGCTCTGTTAAAGTGTTAACATTCCTCCCAAGAATGCGTGGAAAAGGGCACTACATCAGAGGAACCATAGCTGCTCTCGCCATAGGTTTTGTGATCTGAGAATGCTAGGTTTGCAATGCAGTACCTCCAGTTAACAGCAATACGACCTTGGGAAAGTTACTTGACTATTCTGCACTTTTTCTATTCTGTACAAAGAGATTAATAATAATAATACCACCTCACTCAGAAGTTGGTAAGAAGATCGTAGGAGATAATAAATGTAAAATGTCATTTAGTGCTTGACCATAAGGAGCAATTTACACACTGGAGATGTTACTAAAATAAATATACTTCAACATTCAGCAGTAGTGTAATTAAATTACAGAGAATAAAAAGCTATAAGAAAGGTGGTCATATTATCACAATTATGTCATAGACCAGCTCTAGATAGCTTTAGAAACATTTCAATCATGAAACAGTTTCATAGCATGGAAGTAAATCTACAGAGAAAGACACAACTAAATGAGTTAATATCTGTCTTGACAATATCACTGTATAAGAAGGCATATACTGTTCTTTTACATGTTAAGCAAATCATTATCCTTTGTTGAACCTCCTTTCTTACAGAATATACGCTTGTTTGGTTTGCAAAAGACTGAACTTGGGAGGGGTAAGTGGGCAGGCAGTCAAACCAAAAGAGAGAGAGAGAAAAAAATAAAATCCAGTGCCAAACTAGTCTCCTGAAGAAACAATAGCAAAGCTTGAAGTGATCTGATTATACAGATACATCAATGAAATGAGACAAGGTGTTCTCCGGTTATGTAATCTTCAAATTGCTACCTGTCATTGAGTAATCTAAGTGGGGTCACACAGGCAGGATGGCAGAAGGAATTCAAGTTAGCCTTCGTGTGTGCACATTCTGGTCTCTGGACAGGAGTAATCAACCAGAGGAACACTTAAACCATCTTCCTGTCTTCTTCCATTGTGAAGTGTAAAGAATACCATTTGCATTTTTAAAAATTCAGCAAGTATTTGTTAAAGAGCCTAACACTGTGGAAGGAGCTAAGGAGTAAGAAGGACACAGCTGATGCCTCCGTGGGGCTGCCAAGGCAAAGGGCACCACCCCATGAGGGCCAGCCCGAGCCTAGGGCTATGTTTCTTGGTTAAGAGAGTCCTTGAGGACAAGACTGTGCTTAACTGCAGCTTGAAAATCCTATGCATCTTCAAATCAGGATAAAGTATTCACTTACCAGGAAGCATCTGAGTGTGAGGAAAAAAAAACAGGTTTTAGAGTCAGGAAGACTTTATATCTGGCTTTACATCTTAGTTCTGTCTCTTCCTAGCCATGTTACCTTGGTCATCTAACTTCAGAGCCTCAGTTTCCTGTTTGGTAGAATAAGGATGCTGGTAGCATTTGCTCCATGGAATAACTGTGAGAACTGACAAGATAAAGTATCCAGCCGGTGATAAGTGTTCAGTAGAGGAGTGGTGTCAAATATGAATATATTAGTGACGTCTCATGGTAGTGGGAGGAAAACATTCAGGTGTTACTGCCAGAGGTGGAGTTGGTCAGTACAAGAGATCTGGGGTAGATCGGCAGGGGTCAGGTCCAAGTACTGCCTTTTTCAGTAGCATGACTTTCCTAGCTGTATTATATAGTCCAAACTTCAGTTGCCTCTTTTGTGAAAAGGGGATAATGATATTATCTTCCTCGTGAGTTTGTTTTGATGTTTAAATTATGTAAGAAGCTAAGAGCATTAAAAGTGCTCAATAAATGTTAGCCCTTGTTAGCATGAGGCCAGGATAGCATGATGACCCTTTCTTCTGAGGGTTGGTTATTCGCTTACTGGGAAGGCAGACACACTGCAAGCATAGCAGCGTGGTTAAAGAGTACAGACTTTGGTGCAAAAAACCTGAGTTCACATCTTCCCTCTGTTCTTTGCTTGGTGACCTCTCTAGGCCTTAGTTAGGCCTCATCTGTCCACTGGGCATACTAATAGTACCAATAACACTTTTTCTTCAGGGTTAAATGATTCAAATTAAATATTTGCAGTTGGTACAGAGTAAGTGCTCAGTACATTAAGCTATTAGTATTGCCTTAGAATCCATCATCATTACGGGCAAGGGGTTCATGGTTTAACATAGAATGTCCAAAGACACGTGGCCAGCCTTTCCAGTGAGTTTTGCTACCCAATAAAACCCCCTGTCCCCCTGTAACTTTACCAACAAGAAAAGCTTTAGAAACAAGAATTACCCAACCAACCCACACCATACCAGACATGGAAAGGACATGATCAATAGAACATACAAGGCTTTTATGTGAGGGTGAAGAAATACAAGTTAGAGACCTGAAGGGTCGTGGTTGAAGTCTTGGGGCCATTTCTTAGTGAACGTGGATTTGAATCCAAGTTTCTTGTTTTTCAACTTTAGGGGATCCCTAAAGAGAGCAGTTCAAAAACCAACATGAAACATGGAAAATACAATAGGAGGCTCAGGGTGACTGAACGGGGGAAGAAATAAGACTCTTATGCCCATTTTTCATCCATTTTCAGGTGCTAGGCAGTTTGGGCTAATGGTTAAGAACAGGAACATGAGTGTGAAATCAGATGGGGTCTGTATTTCTCTCTGTGAAAATGTGGCCAATCCGTTAAACCTTTACAAGCCTCAGTTTCTGTATGTATAGGATGCACCCAATAATAGCAACCATAGCAAGGACAGAATGAGCTATTTGTAAAGTGCTTAGCATACTAAAAAGCAGAGACATTACTTTGCTGACAAAGGTCTGTCTAGTCAAAGCATTGGTTTTTCCAGTAGTCATGTATGGTTGTGAGAGTTGGACTATAAAGAAAGCTGAGTGCTAAAGAATTGCTACTTTTAAACTGTGGTGTTGGAGAAGACTCTTGAGAGTCCCTTGGACGGCAAGGAGATCCAACCAGTCCATTCTAAAGGAGATCAGTCCTGAATATTCATTGGAAGGACTGATGCTGAAGCTGAAACTACAGTGGCCACCCGATGTGAAGAACTGACTCATTAGAAAACACCCTGATGCTGGGAAAGATTGAAGGTGGAAGGAGAAGGGGATGACAGAGGATGAGATGGTTGGATGGCATCATTGACTTGATGGACATGAGTTTGAGCAAGCTCCAGGAGTTGGTGATGGACAGGGAAGCCAGGTGTGCTGCAGTCCATGGGTTTGCAAAGAGTCACACACAACTGAGCAACTTAACTGAACTGTAGAATAAACCATGACAAATTTAGAGAAGGGATGTGATCAACTTTGTTATTTGAAAGAATAACATGGGAAAGTGGGCTGGATGAAGGGGAAACCATTTAATACAACATATATGAATTCTCTGTTCATGCAGGTTTTTTAAGAAATCAGATCACCTTGCTTCTACTTTTTAAATATGAGGGTTTTTTAATGTCTTTTTTTAAAATGCTGATTTATATTGAGGTTTATCAATAGAAAACATTCTGTCTGCATCCTTAGGATGCCAGTCATTCACTCCATTATTCTGCATTTTAAAAAATATTATTCACCACTGGAGTACCCAAGCTGGACTTTGAAATGGTGGCTCTGTACTCTCTGGTAATCTATGCCAAAGATGACAGAAAGGCAACAGCATCACAAACCATTTTAATCCAGATTCAAGATGTGAATGAACCACCCATCTTCATGGGATCCCTTGCTCAGGGAGACCAAGGTACAGAGCTCTTCTCTCAGGGAAGGAAGGACCCTGTGGGCATATGTGTGTTGATGCCATGCCCTCTCAGAGCATCATGGATATAAGAGTGATAGTGAGAATTATGACAACAAAATAATGATACATGGCTGCAGGAAAGATAGACATTAATAATCAGACACTAGTAACGTAATTAACTGTGTAATCTTGAGTTAGTTTCTCTTTCTAATCCTCAGTAAAATGGAAATGCTAGTTACCAATGATTTGGAGTGCTTAGCAATCAAAAGCACTCAGGAAATCTTCAATATCACTGTTGTCTAAATGTATCAACTCTATACCTGATACATGACAGACAGATAAATGATGTCTACCATTACGATGATAATGATGAATGGGAATCACCCTATACAAACATCTGTACAGAGTAAGCACAATGCATTCAGTTTTATCTGAGATCTAGGATTGAATGAGGAGTTTCTGGGCTTATAATGGTGACACTCATTCAGGCACATCTATTTTACATTTTTTGGCAGTTGCTGAGATTTATATCCTAGAAGACACTGCCCCCGGCATAGTCATTTACAGAGTGGTGGCTAAGGATCCAAAGGATGCTGTTTTGGAGGTAATTTATGGTTTAGGGCAGAGACTGTCAATGCCTGGTGGTTTTATGTGCAACTACATTCACAAATAAAGCCATGGAGATAATCAGGTCAATTATGTCCACTATTCAGGTTCTGGATATACCTATTGCCTCAATTATAAGGACACTGAAGGTGAAGATGATTCAAAACTGGGTCGTCTGGGCAATTGCTTCCTTTCTGGGACATTCCACTGTGTGCACGCAGGTCCGGCCTAATCCTTACGTAACTTTTGACAAAAGATGCCAAGCATTTCAGTTCATTCTTGGGAATTTTGGCTACACATACTGTTGACAGACACTACTACAACTTCCTGGCAGAATTAATTTCAAATGCTATTTGAAAATGCTAAGCGTGGTCCTCAGGGTTGATAACAGCCCCAAGAATGCATTTACGTAGGATAGGTATTCTCTAGGTATAGAGAGTGTGGGAGGGGGAGGAAACTGTGGATTTAAACCCTAGAGGCTTGGATTTAAGTCCCAACTTTACTGCTGTAAGTCCTTTATCATGCTTGCTTCTATGTTTCAGCTGTAAAGTTGGGAAAAGGATATCTGCACTGTTTTCTCTCATACTGCTTTCTCTCATATTGTAACGGACTTAAAAAGCAGCTTTTACATTGTGAAATATCTTGCAAATGACAGGATTTATATTTTAGTATTAATTTTTGATGCCATATAGACTGGTTATGGCAATCCACTGCAGTATTCTTGCCTGGAAAATCCCAGGGACAGAGGAGCCTGGTGGGCTACAATCTGTGGGGTCGCAAAGAGTCAGATATGACTGAAGCGACTAAACCACCACCACGACCAGACTGGTTAAGACATCATTCGGCTTCATCGTTTTTAGCTAATGGATCAGCAGACAAGAATATCACGGCGTTGCACTTTCCTAGCGGTCCAGTGGTTCAGTCTCTGCTTCTACTGCAGGAGGCATGTGATTCCTGGTTGGGGGACTAAAATCCTGCAGACCTTGGAGCACCGAGGGAGGAAAAAAAAGAATATCATGGCCTTTAAGTTCTAATGTTGTATTTATTACTTTTCCAAATTGGTGAAAAATTAGAGAAGTGTCCATATTGATGCTGTACTTTCAACATTTACAATGTACTAGTGATACTACTGGGTCTTTATCCAAAGTGACTTGACTTTTATAAAATTGTCTTTAAACAATGGATGGCCACTTGTATCTGAGGCCTTGTCCGTGTGGTTTTTTAAGGTATTGAACACACACAAGTAATTACATGAATGAACACTGCTATTGTCAAGCTCCCCCCCACACATTGTCTTCTCTTCCTCCCCAGAGCACAATACCACATACAGGATGGGACTGGAAAGGTCACAGCTTTCTGTACAACATGCAATTAAGCCACCTAATCATGCATACTGCTCCAAATCAACATGTTCAAGATTATAGTATTGAATCCAACACTGAGCAACTCTAACCACATGGGTATCAGATATCATATCACAATTGCTTCCTTGCTGTTCTCTATGACAGCTCACCCACCATGTTGACATTTTTAGGGTGGAAAACACATCACAGTTCCAATAGGGTT
This sequence comes from Muntiacus reevesi, assembly GCF_963930625.1. Lineage (NCBI taxonomy): Eukaryota > Metazoa > Chordata > Mammalia > Artiodactyla > Cervidae > Muntiacus > Muntiacus reevesi. Next base: position 96,090,560 of record NC_089252.1, read on the forward strand.
TAACTGTAACTTTAATATGCAACCACAATGACTTACTAGCCAATTAATGCAAGTAATTCATGTCAAAGGAAAGACTCCCAAAGGCTTGCTCATAGAGATTAAATGTTTCTGGTCCTGGCCCTATACTTTTCTCAGAAGGGAACTGGTTCCTGGGCCTTATTTGGAAATTCCGTGAAATGTTCTTTGTGAATTTTACCAAACATGGAATGACATTTCAGTGTTGATACCGGCTGTGGAAACTTACATTTAGATCCACTCCTACATACATCCTTCTAACACAGGAGATCAGACCAGATGTGTTATTCAAGTATTCATGATTGGGCAACAACTTTCTTTTGTATTTGACTTCACGTTGATTCAGAGACAAACTGGTTGCAATCTGGGAAAGAGCTCGCCACTGTTTTGGAGTCTGATGAAGGATGATGATAATAAAGACATGAATAACTCTTAAGGGACTTCCCTGGTGGTCCAGTGGCTGAGAATTCGCCTGCCAATGCAGGGTATATGGGTCCAGTTCCTAGTCCAGGAAAACCCCACATGCCACGGAGCACCTAAACATGTGTGCCACAACTGCTGAGCAACTAGAGAGTAGCCCCCGCTCGCCACAACTAGGGAAAGCCTGCGGACAGCAATGTGGACCCAGCACAGCCAAAAACAAAAGAAGTAAATACATTTTAAAAATTATGCTTAGAAAAACAACCGTTTTTATTGGATGATAGGCACACACCTTCTATCATTGAATCCCTATGTTAATCACTGAAGTAGAAGCTATTGCCTACAATGATATTAAGTAATGGATCAATAAACTAACATACTATGCCTTTAATTTACAGATGAAGCCCATTAGGCTACTAGGATTAAGCAATTTGCCTAAAAAACAATTAGTGTACTTGAAATTCATACTCATGTTCCTTTTGCTCTAAAACCAGGGTATTTCTTCTCATACAACCAAAACCTGACCAAAGTGTATTCCCTAAAACACAAGTCCCACCAGATGCTCCAAGAGAAACATAAAATATTCTATGATTAAATGATTTGGGGAAAAGATGTTTGTTTATCTCTTCTGAATTCACAACAACCAGCATATTAAATTCCCTTAGGAATTCTCTAGTAGAGAGATGTTTGTTTAATCAGATTTGTTATAATTGTTTGTTCATAGCACTTTTATATGAAATATAACACCTGTTAACATTTCATGTAATGAATAACTAGTATGCCACAGGGTAGAAAGATTATACTAGCTTCTGCTGTTAGATGGATACTCTGGGGTTGTTACAATGATGAAGGATGAAATTCCAGATGAAGTCCTGGCCCATAATAAATAATATAACAAAGATTGATTTTATCCTTATCTAGCCCACTAATTTCCAGGACTAAGATTTTTCATGCTTGATCATGAATGTTACTATATATGTTCAAAGATCCCAGAAACTCTGGTTCATGTGTTATTAGAGAAATAAAAAGTTAAACTTCTTATCCTGAACAAGCTGAAAATCAAAGACTTTACTTACCATGAGGACAAACCAGTCCTCCGAAATCCAGACAGACTGGTGAATCCAGAGAGTCACAGCCAAGTTCCGCTTACTTGAAGCAGAAACTGCTAGAGGTGTAGGCAGGTATAAAGACGTACTGTGGTAATTTTGATGAACTGCTGGAGGCTGAATGTGAAGTACTTTGAGACAAAGTGCTGGGTGCCACAGTCTTGGGGGGATCCCATATTTTCATAGTTTTTACCACCAGGAACTCACAGGTTTTCACAGTGAAGATTCCAAAAAGATTGCCCTGTGTCTTGGGGAGAGTAAGAGAAAGAAGAGAATCTTTGTGAAACAAACCCAGAACTTTCTCCTAACAAAGCATACACTCTTGAGGAAAAGACTTTTTCTAAACCTTACGTCATCTGGGATACAGACACCTACACACATGCCCCTATGTAAATCACATTCAAGCTTCAGAAACCTAAAGACAAAATCTTGAGACATGCCTAGGGAAATAAACCATCATACCTATAGAGGAACAAGGATAAGAAATAAAGCAGGCTTCTCGTTAGAAACCAGGCAAACAAAAAAGAGAGTAGAATAATTTTAAAAGTTGAAAGAAAAATATCAAGAAGTCTGCATTCATTGAAATTATCCTTCCGAATGAAGACTTTTTCAGCCTAACACAAATTGAGGAAATGAATCACCAGCATACCCGACCTGCAAGAGATGTTAAAGTTCATCAGCAAGAGGGTAAATACAGTAGGTAAAAACTCAGAACTACGTCCAGAAAGGAGGAGCACAAGAGAAGAAACACTTAAATGTAAAGTAATTTTTATTTTTAATTGACATAAAAATAATTTTATTTAATAGTAACAATGTAGTAGATGATTACAGTATATTGTTAAGTGAAATGAATATCAGTAATATCACAAGTAGGAAAAGAGAAGAATTGGGACTATTCTATTATACACTACCTATACTGTTACTGCTATACTCTCTAAAAAGCAACATAGTGTTATTTGAAGATACGTTTAGATTAGTCAAAAATGTACACTGAAAATTCTGAGGCAACAACAAAAAAATCGAGAAGAAATAAAACTGATATGCTACTAGAGGACACAAAATGGAATTATATAAAATATTCAACTCAATTAAAGAGGGGGGGGAAAGGACAGTTGCAATGAACAGAAAATAGTTACAAATGTGGGAGATAATAATTTAACTAAAACAAACGGTCTGAATGCATCAATCCAAAAACACAGATTGTCAGAGTAGATTAAAAAAAGGCCCAGCTACTAATATATGATGTCTGCAAGAAACATACTTTAAATAGAAAAACTCAAAAAGAGGCTAAAAGTAAAAGGAATAGAAAAAATATACCATGTTGACATCAATCCCTGTAAAGCTCGAGTGAAAAAAAGTGAAAGTGTTAGTTGCCCAGCTGTGTCTGACTCTTCGTGAACACATGGACTGTAGCCCACAGGCTCCTCTCTCCATGCAGTTATCCAGGCAAGAAGAATGGAGTGGGTTGCCATTCCCTCCTCCAGGGAATCTTCCTGATTCAGGGTTTGAACTCAGGTCTCCTGCGATACAGGTAGATTCTTTACCACCTGAGCCACCAGGAAAGCTGGAGCAGCAATATTAATTTCAAACAGAAAATGGGGAGTAGGCATCTATGGAATGTCCATAAGGGGCAACTCAGCCATATTTAGGGTCTGTCTAGGGATGATTAAAAAAAAAATGACTGCAGATAGAAGATCCCCCTTCTTCCCCACCCCACAGTAATGAGATCCCTGGGTGACTCTTCACCTCAGAAGTCTTTCCAATGCTTTCCTGGGTTTCAGGTCTACCCCAACTCTCCATGTTATCCCACACAAATTATCACTTCTCCACCACCTACCTTAACCTTCCTTGTTCCATAGTGATGGGACTAGTGGTGGTAAGGGGGTTGCATGTGGCTTTCTCTATTGTTAATACACTGAAAGGCAGTTTTAGACATCTGTGTAGAGTATATCAATTTAATTCTGCCTTAAGAATCCTACTTTCTAGGACAGTGTAGATGCCTCTGACTGTCATGAATAAGTGTGTAGGGGAGGAAGAGTTATCTTGTTCAACATGTATTCTGTCTTTTCCCTTCTTCAAGAACTTACTTCCTCATAGTTTTCAAAGTAGCATGTTATGCCTTGTCTATCAAAACAGTTGATTAGTACCTTGTAAAAATATGTCCTGGCTTTGAGGACAAGCAACCACAGGACTGTGGGAGAGATGAGTGAAGGGTTAAGGGTGAGAAGGATGAAAGATAAAATGGGATTATTTCCATGACATAAGGTTTAAAACTGTGTGAATGTAAAATATATCATTTAAGGTATGCCAATGGTGAATGGGATTGATTCCTTAATTTCTCTTTCTGATTTTTCATTGTTAGTATATAGAAATGCAAGTGATTTCTGTGTATTGAGTTTGTATCATACAATTTTGTTAAATTTACTGATTAGCTCTAGTAATTTTCTGATATTATCTTTAGGGTTTTATATGTACAGTATTATGTCATCTGCAAACAGTGAGAGCTTTACTTCTTCTTTTCTGAACTGGATTCCTTTTATTTCTTTTTCTTCCCTGATTGCTGTAGCTAAGAATTCTAGAACTATGTTGAATAATAGTGGTGAAAGTGGACACCCTTGTCTTGTTCCTGATCTTAGGGGGAATGCTTTCAGTTTCTCACCATTGAGAATAATGTTTGCTGTAGGCTTATCATATATGGCCTTTACTATGTTCAGGTAGGTTCCTTCTGTGCCCACTTTTTGAAGAGTTTTAATCATAAATGGTGTTGAATTTTGTCAAAGGCTTTTCCTGCATCTATTGAGATTATTATATGGCTTTTATCTTTCAATTTGTTAATATGGTATATCACATTGATTGATTTGCCTATATTGAAGAATCCTTGCATTCCTGGAATAAACCCAACTTGATCATGGGCTATGAGCTTTTTAATGTGTTGCTGAATTCTGTTTGCTAAAATTTTGTTGTGCCCATTCACCATTGCAATAAAAAGAATTAAATATCTAGGAATAAACTTACCTAAGGAGACAAAAGAACTGTACACAGAAAATTATAAGACACTGATGAAATAAATCAAAGATGACATAAACAGATGGAGAGAGATTCATGTTCCTGGGTAAGAAGAATCAATATTGTGAAAATGACTGTATTACTAAACAAAATCTACAGATTCAGTGTGATCCCTATCACATTACCAGTGGCATTTTTCACAGAACTAGAACAAAAGTTTTCACAATTCATATGGAAACACAAAATACCCCAAATAGCCAAAGCACTCTTGAAAAAGAAGAATGGAGTTGGAGGAATCAACCTTCCTGACTTCAGATTATCCTACAAAGCTACAGTCATCAAGATAGTATGGTACTGGCACAAAAACAGAAATATAGACCAGTGGAACAAGATAGAAAGCCCAGAAATAGACCCATGCATCTACGGGTACCTTATTTTTGACAAAGGAGGCAAGAATATACAATGGGGCAAAGACAGCCTCTTCAATAAATGGTGCTGGGAAAATTGGACAGCTACACGTAAAAGGCATGCCAAAGTTAATAACAACTCTTAGAATACAGATCTTAAATATATATTGTCAATTCATTAGTAAACTTTTATTTTCTTTTGGGCATTATGTAATAGAATAAGGAAAGGATCAGCTAACATAAACCAGCATTCTGATAACTTGCTGGGAAGATTTTTTTTTTTAAATTCCGATAAAGAATAATTTCTGGATGTTTCATGGTAACACTTGAAAGATAAATATATACCACTTAATGATAAATAGAAGTCTGTTTCTATGGTTTTGTTATTCTTCCCTCTTTGATAAAACACGTGCAATGAACCATTGTAAGCCACAGATTTTATCTGGAAATAAACAATATTTTCCATTCAGTCAAGTATATTGACTGAAAGCTGATGATGATCAAATTTTTATGATAGATATTCAGATATTCTAAGAGGCATAATTAGTGATCAAATTATCAAAAGATTCAACAATTATACTGCAGTCAAGTTTATAATTATGGACCTGAGGATTTTAATTATATACTCCTATTTTATAACTCAGCTGTAAAAACAAACATTCAAGAGGAGGAAAAGATGAGCCTATTGAGTGAGAAACCAGAATATGTAAATTTTTCTTTATAATTTGGGGTGGCAATTCTGCTTTTAATGGCCTGTTTTTAAGTATAATTATTTTAGGGAAAAGGCCCATGTTTCCTTTGAATGGCATCCACACTTTCAATTTTTTAAGTTTCATGTGTGTGGAAGGAGGGCATACTTCAAATAGGTAGGGTAGCTCCTAAGGGGAGGAAAAGGGTGGCTGTCATTTTGGAAGCAGGAGGAACTCTAAAACCTGCCGTGGTTCTTGTCAAAAGGTTGGGGAGGGGACACCATGCCAGGAGCCAGTACCCAAGAATCTCTAATTTACGGCTATTTACAGAAAAAAAAGCTGCCATACTGAAATCCAACAAACAAGATAAAACAACAACAACAAAAAGCCCTCCTGCTGTTTATATATGAAAAGTTAACCAGAAATTAATATCACTTTATCTGGATAGTGGCTATCCTATACAGATCTCTACCCAAATTCATTAAAATGAAAATCCTTTTGCACCCAGTAGAAAAACTACCTTTTTCTGGCTGCTCAAAGTCAATTATTAATAAGACAGCGAGGGAATGACTGACTTTTGCATAACTGGTTTGTGGTAGTTTGGATGTATCAGTAGTCATATTACCTGCATTTCTGTCTTTCTTTTTTTTCATTTATTTTTATTAGTTAGAGGCTAATTACTTTACAATGTTGTAGTGTGTCTTTCTTTTACATAAACAGGCAGTGGCTGTTCTTGATTCATGAGGACTCTCAAAATTTTGCAGGATAACTTGACAAATTCGTTTTATTGCTTTAAAATTTTCATTTCATTGTGCGAGAACACTTAATATGAGATCTACTCTCTTAATGGACTTTTAAGTGTACAATATCATTAACTATAAACACAAGGGTGTATAGCACCTCTCTAGAACTTATCTTGTATGACTGAAGTTTTAAAACCGTGGAATAACAATTCTTCATTTTTCCCTCCTGCCCATCCCTGGTAACCATCACCACTCTCTCTGCTTTTATGAGTTTGATTAGATACCCAACAGGAATCATGCAGTATTTTTCCTTCTGTGACTGGCTAACTTCACTTAGCATCATGCCTTTAGGTTATATCTATGCTGTATACTGCCAGATTTTCTTCTTTTAAAAGATTAAATGATTTTCCTTTATATGTATATAGCACATTTTCTTTATTTGTCAGTGGACATTTAGCTTATTTCTATATCTCAGCTATTGTGAATAATTCTGCAGTTTGAGAGTGATGATATCTCATTGATATTTTGATTTCAATTTTACAGATTCAGTGGAATCACTATCAAAATCTCCATGGTGCTTTTTATAAAAATGGAAAAAAACAATTCTAAAATTTCATATGGAACCACAAAAGACCAGGAATTGCCAAAACAATCTTGAGAAAGAAGAATGAAGCTAGAAGTATCTCACTTCCTCATTTCAAAATTCTTTACAAAGAAAATTAAAATAATATGGTACTGCATAAACATCGATGTGTAGACCAATAAAATAGAATAGACAGCCCAGAAGTAAATCTATTCATAGATAGTCAACTGATACTCAACAGGAGTACCAAGAATACACAATAGGGAAAGAAAAGCTTCCTCAGCAAATGATACTGGGAAAAAATGAAACTGGACTCTTACAACATACACAAAAATCAACTCAAAACTGATTAAAGACTTGAATGTAAGAACTGAAATGGTAAAACTCCTACAAGAGAACATAGTAGAAAAGTTTCATGACATTGATCTTAGCAATGATTTCATAGATGTGACACCAAAAACATAAGCAACAAAAGCAAAAATAGACAATGAGGACTACATCAAGCTATCAGTAAAAATCTTCCGCACAGCAAAGGAAACAATCAAAGTGAAAAGGCAGCCTATGGAACGGGAGAAAATATTTGCAAACTACATACCTGATAAGTGGTTAATCTCCAAAATATATATGGAACTTCTACAACTCAATAGCAAAACTCCCCTGATAATGCAATTTAAAAATGGGCTAAATACTTGAACAGACATCTCTCCAAAGAAGACATACAAATAGCCAAAAGATGTTTAATAAAATGCTCAATGTCACCAATTATCAGGGAAATGCAAATCAAAATTATAATCAATTGTCACCTAATAATAGTCAGGGTAGTTATTATTAAAACAAAACACCAAAGACAACAAGTGCTGGCAAGGATGTAGAGAAACTGAAAACCTTGTACACTGTTGATGGGAATGCACAATGACATGGTCATTATGTGAAACAGTACAGGAGTTCCTCAAAAAATTAAAAGCAAACTACCATATAATTTCGTAATCTCATTTCAGGGTATATATCCAAAAGATTTATTTCTGAGTTGGCCTAATGACCTGGTCTTTAATCCTAACTTAAAATTCACCTCTTTGTGACACCAAGAGAGAGGGGGAAAACTATTAAATCCTACATTATGACATTCTTGTCAAGCTCTTGTATATGATGAAATATTTAGTTTAGGCATAGACTAAATAAATTTGAGAGTCAAGGCAATTATCTGGTTATTCAAGCTAAAGAATAATTTTACTTATATAATTGGGGGAAAAGTGATTTTAAAAAAAGTTTTAATTACCTAGAAAAAAATCTGTAGTTCTCCACATGAAGGACAGATATTTGGAGAAAACCACCATCATATTTTTAATAAATATTCTTTGGGAGTACTTATTTTGTAATTATACCACTTGCACCATCCTCCAGAAGATGGCATGCAAGTTTTGTTTTGTTTTGTTTTGTTTTGGCATGCAAGTTTTTAACATACTTTAGCCAGTAGTTTTGGTTTTGCTAAATGATCTTGTAACAAGCAATAACAATGAATCACATCACAGAGTAAGTTTTTTTTTTTTGCCTTACAAATTGCAAATATAAACATTCAAACAATGTTTTCTATAACTAAAGACCATTCCCTTGCAAAGATATGCATGAATATAAATCAATATCTTAAGTCTATGGGCTTCCCTGGTGGCTCAGTGGTAAAGAACCTGGCTCCCGATGTGGGAATTGCGGGTTCAGTCCCTGGGTTGGGAAGATCCTCTGGAGAAGGAAATGGCAACCCACTCTAGTATTCTTACCTGGGAAATCCCATGGACCTCTGGCGGGCTACATCCCATGGAGGCACAAACATTGGAACACAACTGAAGCACCTTAACATGGAGCATATATAAACGGCAAGCGAAGTTTTGACTATGAATTAGCCTATTCAAAGTTCACGCTATATTGAATGTTCAAGACAAGACAAAACAAACAAAAGTGTTCTGCTATTCATGTTTGAAAAACACATGTTTATGAGAGTAAGAAAGGAATTATGAATAAAATATTTCATTTTTGGAGAATTTATTTGATTATTTTAAAGTATGCCTTAAAACACTTCCTGGGACAACTGGGAAGTAGCATGTTGATTTATCTGAATATTACTGTGGTTCTTTACCTTTGTGGCAATAATACGGTCACTTGGGATGCTTTAATAAAAAACAGATGCCAGGCTCCCTCCTCAGATTAAATTAGAATCTCTGGAGGCAGGATCTAGGAATCAGCATTTTTTAAAGACCTACCCAGGCATTCCAGTGATACTTCAGATGTCAAAGTTCTCTGACAGTACCTACTGTGGAGGGACTTCCCTGCTGGTTCAGTGGCTAAGACTCTGTACTCCCAATACAGGGGGCCTGGGTTTGATCCCTGGTCAGGGAACTAGACCCCACAAGGGGCAACTAAGGGTTCACATGCCACAACTAAAACTCCTGCGCCACAGATGAGACTGGGTACAGCAAATGAAATAAAAATTAATCATATTATTTTTTAAAGTAAGCAAAACCATTAAAAACATTTTTTTTAAAATAACTACTGTAATTGCGTTCTCATTTGCTTGTGGCAGGCATCACTAATCAAATATGGCACTTTTCCAACCAGAGTCCACAGTCTTAAAAATGTTCTGGGAAGCTCTTGCTAATCAATTCAGAGTTGATATGAATCCTACTTGATATCAGAGTTATCAAAGGATATGGGACAGAGTAAGCTGTTCCGTAGAAGGCAATGGGTTTCTTAATGTGGTAACTAACTCCACTGTCTAGCATGAGTCAGTCAAACAACTGTTTTCAGCTACTTGTAACAAAGGATATTTCAGAGACTGTAGGGGATAATCTCCATACACTTACCATATCTCCTTGGAAACCTTGTACCTCTTCTGACTACTGCTCCGCAGCTCCTACCAGCTTCAATGTGCTTCTGCTTCCTTCCACACGAGGAGGGCTATCCTTGGACTTTTCTTGCACTTCAAAGGGCCGGAAGTGCCTGGAAATTTCCATCTCCCTGGGGTAGTCCTTAACCACATAACGAGGGAGAGAGAGAGCAGGAAAGCCCCATCTCCCTTTCTTGGAGAGGGTAAAGCTCAGAGGTGTGAGGTCCCCTAGGCAGCTCCCCAGGGATCAGGCTGAGACTGCCTCTGTGGGTTTTGGAGGGAGCAATTTGCTTGGCTTCCTCGCCTTCTCTCTTCTGTTTCCCTCACTTCCACGTTAGTTTCTCGGGAGTACTTAGTTAATAAATCTCTGGCTCAGAAATTTTCAGTTTCTGGGGAATCCCTGCAACAGAGGCTGAAACCTAAGACCTCTAGGCTCTAGGAGCAGCTCTACAAACCAGGCTTTGCATCATGCAGAGTAGCCCATCTGGTGGAAACATGTGAGTTTGTGTGGTAACAAACTCTGCTTTCTGGCACGAGTCAACCCAACAACTGTTTTCAGCTGCTGTAACAAGGGAAGATTTAGAGACAAATATGAGATTATAATCCTAAAGGAAATCAACCCTGAATATTCATTGGAAGGACTGATGCTGAAGCTGAAGCTCCAATACTTTGGCCACCTGATGCAAAGAGCCAACTCATTGGAAAAGACCCTGATGCTGGAAAAGATTGAGGGCAGGAGGAGAAGGGGGTGACAGAGGATGAGATGGTTGGATGGCATCATGGACTCAATGGACATGAGTTTGAGGAAACTCTGGGAGATAATGAAGGACAGGGGTGCAGTTCATAGGGCTGCAATGAGTTGGACATGACTTAGCAACTAGACAACAACAACGAGATAATATCCCTGATCTTCCCAAATCCCCTTGGAAAACTTTATACCTTTCAGTCCATGAAAAATGTGGGACCTGAATAGACTAGTGATGTATGAGAAGAGATAGGGTGTGCTTGCTGTATCAGTAGATCTCAGATGTGTTGCACGGTGAAGTTATCTGAAGAGTTTTGTATAATATAGATGCCAAGGTGACACCTCTAGTGATCATAATTTCATTAGAATGGGATGTGGTCTGGACACTGGCATGTTTCAGGCTCCCCAAGTGAATCTACTGTACAGCCTAAAAAAACCAGCTTCAAAGTACCGAAAATTCCCTCTGGTCAGCCTACTTTAAATTCACATTTCCAGGCCTCCCTGCCCCAAGTATTCTGAAACAAGTACGTCTGTGTATTTAATAAACAATTATGGAAATTTCATCTGTATATAAAAGTAGAAAGGACAGTGTAATGAAAAATCACTGAATCTCTGCTTCAATAATTGACTCATGGATGGAGGTTCTTAATGTGTAGGTGGTCTCTAATCCACAGGTTGAGAAACATCACAGATTGGTTGTAAAGTTAGCTTTTCAGATGCCGTGACTGCTACCAGGTATATAATAAATACCTGGCTAAGTCCACAGGGAATGTCTGACTTGGTCAGGGATGGCAAATCAGTTTCAACTTGCATACCCTCTCTGATGGCTAAGAAGGATTCTGAGGCAGTCTAGGTTCAGCCGGCAAAGATACTATGATCAGTGCTTGATTAAAGGTCTTTAATCTTTAGCTAGCCATTGAGACAGTGTATTATACATGGTTAATAAAGCTTTATTTTAGAAAGAATGAGGGTGCTAACTGCCCCATATAACTGTATAGGTAGCAAACTATGCTCATTGTTTATAGAGTGAATGTAGCAGAATGCTCTAATAGGATTAAAATGCAGGGTTATCCCAGGTGACTAGTGGTAAAGAACCTGCCAGTGCAGGAGACATAAGAGACATGGGTTTGATCCCTGGGTTGGGAAGATCCCCTGGAGGACATGGCAACCCACTCCAGTATTCTTGCCTGGAGAATCCCATGGGCAGAGGAGCCTGGTGGGCTACAGTCCATGGGGTTGCAAAGAGTTGGACACAACTGAAGCGACTAACACACATACTAACATAATTAATGTTTAGTCTAGATCTGTGTTTATAGTTTGAAAATATTTTCCTGAAAATGTATCTCTCCTATAAAAAGGTTTCACAGGTGATCTGTGATTCGCCAGGATTTGTGCTTTAAGAACATCAAGTATGTCTTGTTATATAAAAAAATTTATCACACATCATACTTGTGTACTCATTTCCTTCAAGAAAATATCATCTTAGGACAAACTACCAAATTAATCTTTCAGCACAGAGCTCAGATTCTAATGTCAGATAGCCTAGATGGATGTTTAGGCTTTACTATGTTCTGGCTTCCTACTTTTGCATTCCAGTCCCCTGTAATGAAAAGGACATCTTTTTTGGGTGTTAGTTCTAAAAGGTCTTGTAGGTCTTCATAGAACCATTCAACTTCAGTTTCTTCAGCATTACTGGTTGGGGCATAGGCTTGGATTACCATGATATTGAATGGTTTGCCTTGGAAACGAACAGAGATCATTCTGTTGTTTTTGAGATTGCATCCAAGTACTGCATTTTGGACTCTTCTGTTGACCATGATGGCTACTCCATTTTTTCTAAGGGATTCCTGCCCACAGTAGTAGGTATAATGGTCATCTGAGTTAAATTCACCCATTCCAGTCCATTTTACTTTGCTGATTCCTAGAATGTCGACATTCACTCTTGCCATCTCCTGTTTGACCACTTCCAATTTGTCTTGATTAATGGACCTAACATTCCAGGTTCCTATGCAATATTGCTCTTTACAGCATCGGACCTTGCTTCTATCACCAGTCACATCCATAACTGGGTATTGTTTTTGCCTTGGCTCCATCCCTTCTTTCTTTCTGGAGTTATTTCTCCACTGATCTCCAGTAGCATATTGGGCACCTACTGACCTGGGGAGTTCCTCTTTCAGTATCCTATCATTTTGCCTTTTCATACTGTTCATCAGGTTCTCAAGGCAAGAATACTGAAGTGGTTTGTCATTCCCTTCTCCAGTGGACCACATTCTGTCAGACCTCTCCACCATGACCCGACCGTCTTGGGTGGCCCCACATGGCACATGACTGAGTGACTGAACTGAACTGACTGGACTGATGATCTGGCTTTGTGACCTTTGGCAAATCTCAACCTCTCTGTGCCTCAGTTGATTTGTAATGACGTTAATAATAGGATCTACCTCAGGGTGATTCTGAAGATTAGATAAGGTCATACATGCAAAGGCCTTAGAACAGTGCTTGACAGATAGTATTCAGTAACAGATACTGTTAAATTCTTCTTAGATAATAAACTCTTTGAACTTTTCTCTTATCTTTCTGCCTACCCCGATTTTCTATCCCTGTTCATCCTCCTCCTGTTAGATCTTCCAGTGTTTTTCTGGGCTTCATCTTAGTCTTCCCTTGCCCTCTGCTCCTTTCCCTCCCTTATTTCCCTTTAAGCAGTAACACTGAGTTGCTGCCATTCAGTTGCTAAGTCGCGTCCAGCTCTCTGTGACCCCATGGACTGCAGCATGCCAGACTTCCCTGTCCTTCACTGTCTCGCAGAGCTGGCTCAAACTCAGGTCCACTGAGTCGATGATGCCATCCCAGCATCTCATCCTCTGTCGCCCCCTTCTCCTCCTGCCTGGAATCTATCCAACCTCAGGGTCTTTTCCAAAGAGGTGGTGGTTCTTCATACCAGGTGGCCAAAGCATTGGAGCTTCAGCTTCAGCTTCAGCATCAGTCCTCCCAATGAATATTAAGGGTTGATTTCCTTTAGGATTGACTGGTTGGATCTCTTTGCTCTCCAAGGGACTTTCAAGAGTCTTCTCTGGCACCACAATTTGAAAGCATCAGTTCTTCGGGGTTCAGCTTTCTTTATGGTCCAACTCTAGTGTCACTGTATCTCCATCTGTGTAAACACTCTAAATCCCCACCCTAAATATTTAAAAACAAGTTTAAATATAATGTTTTTTTAAAAAGATGTTGTTGTGGACCATTTTTAAAGTCTTTATTGAATTTTTAACCATACTGTTTACATACTATTTCATGTTTTGGTTTTTTGGCCACAATGCATGTGGGATCTTAGGTCCCTGACCAGGGATAGAAAGTGCAATCTCTGCATTGGAAGGCAAAGTCTTAAGCACTGGACCACCAGCGAAGTCTCAGTGGGAGCCAGGCAGTATAACATGATGCTCTGAAGTCAGAAAGATGTGGGCTTGAGGTTCAGGTTAACCATGGATTAGTTATGTGTTTGTGGATCATTTCCTTGACATTTGTATGCCTCAACTTCCACATCTGTAAGATGGGGTTGAGCAGAGTACCAATCTCTTAGCATCATTTTAAGGATTAAATGAGACAGTCCAGGGAAAAAGGCTAAGCACAGAATCTGAGTCAGAGTAAAGGGTAGCCATCACTGTTCTTTCCATGAACACGGAGAAATCCAGAAGAACCCTGTCACTGCTCTTAAAGCATAGAAGCCCTAATTCTCCTTGCTGGGTTTGGCCTGCAGTCTGGGTTCTGACATTTCTGATTCCCAAGCATCTCTGAAAGCAAATAATCATGAACAAGGCTTTCAGAGAAGAGAATAAAGTGGATTTGGAAGCTAAGTCCATCCAGAAAGACATAAAACTCCCCTTGCTACACTTCCCCCTGTGAGCTGTTGAAATAATTCTCAACTTAGGAGTGAGGCTACCATTGTTATTCTTTACTAGTTGATGGTGTTATTACAGATAAAATGGGGAGAAATGAATCTAAGTTGCCTGGTCCCACAGAGAGTTAATTTCTCATCCCTTGGACTGCCTTCCTGTTCTGGGGAGCATTCACTTAGGTGGTTTTCCCAGTGATGGCCCTGGCTGCCTAGCAACCATCGGCTCCAACCTTCTCTGAACAGCGGCAGGAGTTGTTCATATCAGTGCCATCAATTTTTTTTAAAGACTATCTCATTTTATGAAAAATTAAACCTCATAAAAATGCAGCTTCCCAATATATGTTGTTCCCAAACAGTGGTTGACAACTCTAATACAGAAACTGAATTGAGAACTGCAAATTCTTGAGTGGTTAGGCACATAAATGTAGGTGTCTTTTAAAAAATCATATATATTTTTTATATATAACCAGTGCTTTTGAGCACCATCGAGTAATATAACTACCAGCCGTCCTTCGTCCTCCCACCATGAAATGGGCATCATTATTCCTGTGTTTGCCCTAAAAGTAGATAGGTGATGGATTCTTCTGCAGTTCCTGAATGCTAATTTCTACAACATTGTTCTACAGCAAAAGCAGAACTCAATTCTATCTTATTTATATGTGTAGAAATGGATGGTGTGAATTTAAATTAATCAGAACACCGTGATGCATCAGAAAATCAATAAATTAAAAGGTCACAAATTTCTCCAAATGATTTTTAGGCTGCTTTGTAATCCTTCTGGGTTTAATCTTCTCTATTAAATTATCTCCAGGTCTACACAATTATTAAGCCAGTAGTGCTCGGTTTAATTAACTCCTGATATTAATCTTCCCATGGATGATTTGCCTGAGTTTTTTCTAATAATTTCTTACCTATTCCAGAAACGTGAATCTCACCCTACCCTCTTTGGCAAAGCAAACAAAACAACAACAACCAAAACCCCTCAAGCCCAAGCAAGCTGTCTTAGTGATTCAGTGTGGTAAGTAAAGAAGCATTATGAAAAGCTCAGCTCTTAAACTGGAGACACACCGCTTGAATTTTCTAATCTTCAGTGTTCCTATCTGTGAAATGGGGAATAATATCAGTAACCTATGGCAGAGTTGTTATGATCATTAAAATACAATGCATTTGAAGCATTTAACAGAAAACTAGAATATAAACGAAAGTCAAGGAAAAAAGACAACTTAAAGTATTGCTTGTACCTGTGTGTTGTGTGTGCTTAGTTGCTCAGTCATGTTTGACTCTTTGTGACCTCAAGGACTGTAGCCTGCCAGGTCCCTCTGTCCATGGAATTCTCCAGGCGAGAATACTGGAGTGGGAGGCCATTCCCTTTTCCAGGGGGTCTTTCTGACTCAGGGATTGAACCTGGGTCTCCTGCATTGCAGGCAGATTCTTTAGTCTGAGCCACCAGGAAAGCCCCTGATGGTACCTACACACATAAAATTAGATGAACAGACATCTCAATATTCCTGTTTTCCCCCTCCACAGCTCTCTGTCCTCTCAGCCCTCCCTGAAAAAAGTGTACCGTCAGCATCACCAAGTCAACAGAAAACAGTCTGTCAAGTTCTCATTAAACATTCAGTATTCTTTTCTAAATGTAACTCCTTTTCATTTAACTTTAGCTTTCATTAGAGTGTTGTGAGACATACGTGCTCAGGTAACATACTGAATATAACAGATTAGGAAAATCCATTTTTAATATTTAAGGGCAAATGAACTGGCTTGAAGTTGGTTAAGTGGAGTACAATTTCATCAGCATCGTCACAGGCAGGCATGAGCATGTTCACATGTGGTGGGTGGGAGGGATGTGGCCCAGAGTACACAGAGATTTCAAGACTGGTTCTTGGAGGTGTATGTCATCTGGTTATTTCAATGTCTCTGCAATATTTTGCTTTCTCTTCCTGTCCAATAAACAGTACTTCCTTTCCCTAGAGGGCTCTGGCTTCACAATCGACAGCATCGGAATAATTTCTACATCAGCACTTTTGGATTTTGAGAGTGAAGCTAGAAAGTAAACACTGCTAGTGGCTTTTCATTTACTCAAAATGTCTACCCTTCGGTTCATAGTTTCCTTTCCCAGAGGATTTCACCCCATCTGGCTTCAATGTGCTCCCAAATGAATGTGCTTTTGGCATTGCCTTAGATATGAAATCATCATCTAAACTGTAATTGCACAGTTATTGGTTTAGGTACTAGCTGTGGCTATTAGGGCCCTTCTCTTCATCATCCACTTTCTTCAAAGCCAGGCATCAAGGTGATTTCAGTGATGGTGTTTGTGACCTGCCGTAGAAGGCAGTGGGGACTTCTCCCTGGATGGCTGGGGCACAGAATTCATTCCCAATGTAATCCAGCAACTCTGAAAAGTTAACGGACTGACATTTTCTCCTGATTTCCTCCACATCTGCTGTAGGGGGTCGGTTCACAGCTCTTATTTCTATTTTTATAATGGTTTTTATGACCACCCTTTTCAGTCTTATGTTCTGCGTCAAAGTGCTTTACAGGGAAACGAAATAGACCTTTAAACCATTCTAGTCAGCTTGCTCCTGAATCTCATAAAGACATTCTTCATGATTATGAAAGTTGAAGATGCAATATATCCTGGGTTAGCATCTTCAGTAAAATAGATTGAGGATTCAAAAATGAGATGTCATTGTCCCATATATATATATACACAGATGAACTTACAAAACAGAAAGAGATTCACAGACTTGGGTGCCAGGGGGTGAGGTGGGAGGAGAGATAATTAAGGAGTTTGGGATCAACAAGTGCACACTGCTATATTTAAAATGGACAACCAACAAGGACCTACTGTATTGCACAGGGAACTCTGCTCAATGTTATGTGTCAGCCTGGATGGGAGGAGGGTTTGGAGGAGAATGGATACAAGTATATGTACGGCTGAGTCCCTCTGCCGTCCACCTGAGACTATCACAGAATTGTTAATTGGCTATACTCCAATATTAAAAAAAAAAGCTTAAAAATGGGATGTAACTGAAGTCAGCAGGAGAAGTATTGTCCTAAATCTGTATTTATCATTATTTGGAAGATAGAAATTGCCAGAATCTTTACACTCTCAAAATCTTCTGTCTCCATGTTTAACTGATCACATAAATAGTTTTGGAATAACCTTCTTTCTATTTGGAATAATATTTGTTCTTTGGGATAATCTTCTTTGTTCTTTGGAATTTGTTCTTTGGAATAATCTTCTTTGTATTTGGAATAATATTTGTTCTTTGGAATAATCTTCTTTGTATTCGTCAGTCAGTTTTCCATATTGAAAAGTCAGTGTTTAAAGGTAAGAGCCCATACCCATAACTCTGTTTGCTCTACCACACTAAGGAATTCCCTTCAATTTTTTATTATTGATGGGAATTAACAGACTTCTCTAAATTCCTGCCTGTCCTTTCAACAGATTTGACTAATTTGATTCTTAACCATTGCCAACTGTTAAAATAACTGGTTTGACTGACATTTTAACTAAATGAATCAATTGTTTTCACTGGTCAGCTAAAGCGAAACAAACTCTATTTCTGTGAAAGCCTGTCAGTTACTATAAAATCTTAGCTGTTTTTCCTGTGGCTACCCTTTTTCAGTTTCTCACTAGCTATTAAAGTGGTTGATCCTGGAGGACTGTTTACTGCTGGGAATCTAAAGATTTTCCTCGTCAATGTCAACAATAAGGACCCCATTCTTACCTGCAGGTAAGGAAATAAAATGTTTTCTTTTAAACTGGTCTTGAAAATTGAATATAAAATGTAGTCTCTGAAATTCATTAGTGAAATTTCCATTAGAATGAAATAGCTTTTCCTTTCTTTCTCCCCTGAGAAGGAAAAGAAAAAAGAAAAAAATAGTCAGATGTAAGCAATCTCTTAAGTTTTCAAAGAAAAGGCTTTCTTAACAACTGAAAGCAAAGTAGTTTTTTAAAAGCACAAAACCTATTGAAATTGCAATAGAATTAGGTATTAATGCAATATATTCTTAATATCTGATGGGCTGAATTCTCTCTTATTGCTCTCAAGGAAAATTCTGGTGATAATTATCACCAAGAAGTTTATAAAACCATAATGAAGGGACAGCATTTCTAAAAAGCTAGTGCTTACACTAGGGAGCTAAGAGCTCAGTGGTTTAGCAAAGTCTCTAGAGCCAGATAGCCTTGGGGTCAAATCCTTTCTTAGACATCTTTGTATTTACTTCTGAAAGTTACTTACTTTCTTAAAATCTGTTTCCACATCTGTAAAATGGTACCTACTTCCTAGGATTCCTGTGAGGAATAAATGAGGAAACACAAGGAAAGTGCTTAGCACTGAGTCTAAACTCTAGGCAAGTATTCAATAAATGGGATAACTCCAAAGTCCATACTTTCCACTCTCATCATACCACCTCTAGCCGCAACCCCTCTACCACCAGAACAAGTGGAAAACAATACACACCAAACCATTACCACTCTGACAGCCTTCTCTTTTAAATCAAGGTCTTTCAATATGGAGAATGCTATTTTGCGTGTTTCCTCTGCAAATTCAAGTCTGCACAATGAAGTCAACATCACACTGGATGAGGAAATTCCAACTGCGAAAACGGTTGCCAGGCAGCCGAAGATTACTTGGGTAACTTAACCTTTGAACTAGATTGAAGGAATGCATACTTTGCAGTTGACAAAGGTAGGTTGAGAGTGTTCTCAAATTCTCTCTCTTATTTTCTACTATTATTTGTATTATGTCTCATTCGCAAGACTGAATTCCTTGAGGGTAGATATCAGATGTCTGCATTTTCAGAACACCTAAAGAAGCACATGGTAGGTCTTAATGTCAGGCGAGTGTATGCTCCTCGGTTCTTTGTCTCGTCACAACAAAAATTTGGAGTGACGGACATTAAAGCCCCTCCGGCAGGTCACAGCTCTCGGGTTTTGGGCACACCGTGTTATATATAGCTCTCAGGTCTCAAACGGACCGTGTTATAGCTCTTAGACAAATCAGTGTTACAGCTCCGTGTTACAGCTCTATTTTATTTAGATAATAGCAGGAAAATCCATTTTCGAGGTGTGAGGGCACATGGATTCAAAGACGCAAAGAAAAGAGCGCCCCATCGTGCGGGGCGGGGTGGGGGGGGAGAGGGAGAGAGGGAGGGACAGAGAGAAAGAGCTTAGGCACGCGTGGGGGGGAGAGAGAGAGAGCAAGAGCCCTCTGGCTCCTCTTTTTGTATGTTTTTTTTCCTTCCCCCTGGGCCTGGGCTGAGGCAGGAGCGCTGTTCGAACTGAAGTCCTCACTCCGGTCCTCAGACCTTCCTCTGAACTTCCTCTGCTCTATTTTCGAGGGCTTTTCCCTTCCTGTCTTTTAGTCACCACTTTAGACTCCTTTTCCCCAGGTGGCTCAGAGGTTAAAGTGCCTGCCTGCAATGTTGGAGACCTGGGTTCGATCCCTGGGTCGGGAAGATTCCCTGGAGAAGGAAATGGCAACCAACTCCAGTACTCTTGCCTGGAGAATCCCATGGACGGAGGAGCCTGGTGGGCTACAGTCCATGGGGTCGCAAAGAGTCAGACACGACTGAGCGACTTCACTTTCACTTTCAACATTAATATGCATCTCTTGCATAACTTTTGGCAAAACCTTGTCTTTTGTCCACTTGTGAGCTAAGTTGTGGGTCTTCATGGCTGCTACAGAAGGATAGGTCTCCACTCTTTTAAGCTTCTAGCACATCTTTTTAGGCCTAAATCATTTCTCTCTCTGTTCCATGTTCCCATTTTTGTGAGAGAGAATCTCTTTGGACTATCTAGAATCCATCATTCCCTTCTTGCCCAATCATGTTGGGGGTAGATCAGGTTATGTGGAAGGTAAGACTTCTTGGGAGGCTGAACAGACAACAAAGGTGGTCTCTAACACATCTGCAAGCTTAAGCCATTGATACATACAGATGCTGTCTGTATCTTTTAAGGCCTTAACATTTTTGTGGCCTGACTTCCAGCTGCCAGGATCTTCATTTCTTTGCTTGAGGGATTATTTGGGGCCTGCCCTTCTCTTCTGCAAAGAGCAGGTTAGAAATGTTCAAAAAACACTACCTATCACCACAAGCTTTCAACCAATGACTAAAGAGAACTGGTGTACAAATATTCCAGCTTTTTGCCCTTGGAGAGACAATTCTTTCTTTTTGTCCTGATGTGGACCATTTTTAAAGTTTTTATTGAATTTGTTACAATATTGTTGCTATTTTATGTTTTGGTTTATTGGTCATGAGCCCTGTGGGATCTTGGCTTCCCCCCACCAGGGATCAAACCCACACCTCTAGCATTGGAAGGTGAAGTCTTAGCCACTGGACCACCATGGAAGTCCCTGGAGGGAAAATTTTGAGTTCATGCTTCTCACTGGTTTCCAGAGCTCCCCAGTGGTATTAAACTGTAAGTTGCCCACAGTGGTAACCTGCTCGGCAATGATTGCACTTTTTTTATTTGCAGCCTTTCCTTTCCTGTCTCACTTCTCCCATCCCCCAGTGCTCCAGATCTGTTCCCACATAAACTACTTGCACTCAAATTCTCATCTTGGGTTCTATTCCTGTGGGCACCCCAGTCAGGGCAGGCACCATCCCGTCCAACCTGAATTTCTGCATAGATATCTTAACTGGGCTTCTGATGAGCAGAGCCGCTACGGTGAATTTGTTTAAAAGTCAAGCTGGGGACTTCCCTGGTGGTCCAGTAGTTAAGATGCTGGACATCCCCTACAGGGGGTGCAGGTTCAATCCCTGGTCAGGAAGGTTCCACATGCTATGCAGCACAGCCAAAAAAAAAAAAAAAAAAAAAAAAAGGAAAAATAAAAAGTCAAATTAGATCTATATAAAATTATCCTGTCATTTTCCTTTGCCCTTGGAATGCAATCCAGACTTCTGATCTCATCCCTAAGACCTTGCTTTCTCTGGCCCCTGCCTCTCCCTCCAACCTCATCCTGTTCCTTGTCTTCCTTTGTCTATTACACTACCGCCAAATGACTAAGGCCACATGACTGACTGCCTTAGGATCTCTGGCCTTGCATTTTTCAGGACCTCACCCTTAGACATTATTTTTAATCACATCACAGTTTTCATTTCCTTATTGTTGTTCCGTCGCTAAGTTGTGTCCTACTCTTTTTCATTTCCTTAAGAAAGTCTGTTTGAAATTCTTCTCTTGTTTATACTTGCTTAGTGTTGGCCTCTCAGCCCAGATTGTAAATTCTATAAAGGAAGAGATTTAATTGTGGCTCATCCAGTATTCAAGACAGTTTCCAACCCATAGTTGGCATTTCATATATACTTGTTCAAACTGAATGAATGGATGGATGGACTGGGTGGAAGGAAGTCTGATAAGTTATAATCTCCTTACTCTGATTTCATGTGTGATGTTCTCTCTGCTGGGAATGATCTCCATTTGCCATCCTTTCCTTATCTGACACATCCTTCAAGGCCTAAAATAAGGACCACCCCTTCTAGAAAATCTTCCCTGTTCCCTTAAGCCAAAAACAATTTTGTTTTGCTACTTACTAGTAGAATAATGAGGGTATTTTAGTGATAAACAATTACACACTATGTCTACATTTTGAATCAGCTTCTTAATTCTAATGAATGGGGCATAATTCATACTTTATTTTTTCTATCACTATGTAATAAAGTAATTTTGAAAATGACACACGGACCAGTTTGCAGCAAGATGTGCTGTTTTGTTGCAGAGCGTGGAACAGTGGTTACTACTTCTTGCCTTGCTGTGGAGAGAGCTGAATTCGCACGTGGTCAGTCCTTCTCCAATTAAAGTTTGTGACGGTGATTGGCGGTGTGCGGTCATTCTGGTGACTGTCTATATCTGTGGCATGAAAGACAATGCACCTTTTTATGATCAGTATCTGATTAGGTGAGCTGAGATGACGGGTGGCTGAGGTAAGAATTTCAAGTGAGTGGAGAGCAGAGGTATTGCTGTTTATTGGCTCAACCAGACCCATGGTTGATCATCATGTTGACACTTATTGAGTCTCATATTCTGGTTCTGAAAAATGACTTGTTGAAATCCAGGTTTTCTGGATCTGACAGTAAATTGTTAAAAGCTTAAGTTTTGGAGTCACAGACCTGGATTGGATTCCTGGTTCTATCACACAAGAGCTCTGTGATCTTGGGTAATTTACTGAAACCTTCTGATCTTCAATTTCTTTCTTTATAAAATGGGATGACAATAGTACTTGCTCATTAGGGTGGGTACTCTTTAGAATAAATGGGATAATTTATATAACATTCTCATAGTGCTGAGCATGTGGTGTGAATTTCATAAATGCTGTTTATCACAGTTTCGTAATCCCTTATTTGAAAACCTTTTGCTCTGGCTATATTTCAAGACAAAGACTTTTTGAATTTTAGAAAGGTAAAATGGCGTGTCTACTATATATTATGCAATTACCCACTATTCAAATTCATGAATATCTCTGCTGTGAAACACAGAAATACTCAAACTAAGTGGAACAAAGAAAGATCTGGCCTGTCAGGTTAGGTCAGGCTTTGATGATCTCAGTAAATTATGAAACAGTCTTGTTTTGGGCTTTTGGAATTTGGATATGGGATTATGGGGTTGGGTTTCTGTCAGTATGGCTATTTTTATTATTTGAAGCTCAGTTTCCAAACCTACAATTTGTGACTTTCTTTGTCTCCCCTCCCCTATCCCAATCAAACTCCCAACTACATGTAATACAGTTGCCCCCCAGCCCACCTCCTGTTTCCTTAACTTTATCTCTGATTATCTAATGATAAATAAACCTAGTTTCTGCTAATTACTACTCATGTGGTTTTGTTTGGGTCCCAATTACTTTACCTTTCGAATGAAGATGATAATTGCACCTACCTTGTTGGAGAAGACTCTTGAGAATCCCTTGGACTGCAAGGAGATCCAATCAGTCCATCCTAAAGGAGATCAGTCCTGGGTGTTCATTGGAAGGACTGATGCTGAAGCTGAAACTACGATGCTTTTGGCCACCTCATGAGAAGAGTTGACTCATTGGAAAAGACCCTGATGCTGGGAGGGATTGGGGGCAGGAGGAGAAGGGGACAACAGAGGATGAGATGGTTGGATGGCATCACCGACTCAATGGACATGAGTGTGAGTAAACTTTGGGAGTTTGTGATGGACAGGGAGGCCTGGTGTGCTGCGATTCATGGGGTTGCAAAGAGTTGGGCACAACTAAGTGACTGAACTGAACTGAACTGAACATAGCAATGCTTAGAATTTGTTCTGTACAGAGGTTGGCGGTCACTAAATGATACCTTCCTTTTCCTTTTCTTGCTCCTCCTTCTCCACCCTGTTTCTCCAGGATCATAGTTAATTAATCAAATACCTACCCTATGATGAATCCAGTCCTATAGCCCCTGGAGATGATAGGAGTATTCGCTACGGTCTTTAGCTGTAAGAAGGTTGTCTCTTGTTATGGTGATATGATGAATACATATAAAGCAAAAAAAAAAAAAAAAAAAAAGATTTAACATTAAATTATATGTGTGGTGATTAAAAGAATAATACACAGGACTAGAGCATTCAGGGGAGCTTCCTGAAGGGGCGAGGTCTACCTGAGTCTTTGAAGAATGACTAGAATTTTAGAGGGTGAAGGCTTAACAGTGAGCATCTGGTGCAGAGGGATCCCAGTGAAGACATGCGAGACTTTACAGAGATGGAAATAAGTCCAGTGTTACTACCCGGTAAAGGCTGTCTCTCTTGACCGCACCATGTAGATGCTCTAGACTCGGACAATCTTCAAGAATTATCTGATTCCAACTCACGCCTTCTCCACTGAGGTGATGTCTTTGATAGCCTTCTAAACAAGTACCCATCTGGGTGGAGAAAAGAAATACTCCCAGAGAACAAGCAGTCAGACCACATTCATAGCACCTTTTGGGAAATGACTCCCAGATGATGCTCTAAAGCAGAACTGTCTGTCCCAGGATAAGTAGAGCTGTCACATGTGTACATTATCTGAACTAGTGGATGTTTATGAGGAAAGTATTACCTCTTAAGACTATCCATTTAAAGCATTTTCCCCCCTCCTTAAAAGATAAAACAGATACACAGGCTAAGAGATGATTGCAAAAGACACAGTAATTGCAAAACTCCAGTGTCATGACCTTGATGAACCTCCTGATACAATCCATTATGCTCTGAGCTTGGGGCCAATTGGTTCTGGATAACTCTTCGAGCAAGTGCCAACTGCTGGAACTTTCATCCAGGTGAGCACCAGGTGCTGCTTCTCCAGGGATTTTCCCAAGGAGATGGAGTCATTTCATGGTCACAGTGTGGTTGATGTGGGTGCATTCAGCAGTGGGAGCTGGGACACAGCAGAGAAGGGTCTGGAAGACATTCTGGCAAGTCCTTCAGTGTTTTGCTACCGGACACCATCATCTCCTTATCATGAACACAAAATAATTGACTTCCTGTTTAGCTGTGGAAATGAATCGGAGGCTGAAATAGATGCTGATTTTCTCAAAGATAAGTCTGTTTGACTACATATGTGATGATGGCTCATCCTTCTGGCATTGAGAGTGAGAGATCAGCTTCTTTCTCCACCCTTAAGAGGTCATACACTTTCCACTGGCAGAGGCAGGACATAGTAAGTTTTTTCCCCCTTTGCAAGATTGAATTGTGCTTTGGGAGAATCTTCCTTCTAACTTCTAATTTCCACAGGTCTATTGTTTTTTTTTTTCTCTCCAAAGTTCCAACCCCTAAAAAAAAAAAAAAAAAAAAAAGAAATTGATCCCAGTTAGATTGGTATAATTGTTCCTTAACCAAAGCATCACCAAACACTCCTTCTCAGCCAAAAGACATGACTGAGAAAGCCACTGATGATCTTTCTCATTTTTTGGTCCAAACCCACCCTAATTTTTCTGGAAAACTCCACAAGTTACAAGCTGAGTGTTTGCATATGTTGTGAATTTGTAAGATTAGCCACTGAGCCAAGAGGTTTCCTGAGTTGATGTTCATTTTGAAATGCAATGCAAAACTGTCATTTTAAAAAGGGAGTTTGGAGAAAGATGGCAGTTTTGTAAACACAATGCTAACTAACATTTGAGCCTTTCCATATGCTTGCTCTGCTTCTGAACAACTCCTTCCACCTGTTGCCCACCTCTAATTAATTTCTATATTTTCATAATTATCCTTTGGGTCTTAAATGTCATTTATTCCTGAAAGCTTTCCTTTACTATCTTAACTGGCTAAGTTCTCTTACATATGTTTTTGAGTCATTTATTTCTGTGTTTCAATACCTTCCATAGTGCTTGGTACATAGTGGGTTCTCAGTATAACTTAAAGAATGAATGGATGATTTAATGAATGAGATATCCAGTTTAAAAATGTAGTTAAAACATTTTTAACCTGGGTCCCAAAAACCTGGGCACTTGATGTCATGTTGGCCAATTCTACTTAATGCCAACTGACTGAAATTCGTGCCAATACTATTATATGAGGACTGTCTTCAAGTCTCTGTTGTGGGATCATATTGTTTATTGCTATATCCCTAATACCTACAACTGTACTTGGCACTTAATTAATACTCAGTAAATATTTTTAAAATGGTGAGTGACTTGTCATAATAGGAGTAGTTATATTTATTAGTATGCTTTATCACTTCCAAAGTGCTTTCAAAACATTTTCTCTTTTAAAATATTTCACTCAAGATCGCACAATTAGTATGCGATGAAGACAGGCTATGACCCATAGTTTCCTTCTACTATGCTAGGATGCTTTCTCCAAAAATAAGCTACTCTGGAAGATCAAAGATGTCCCTTTGTTCCACCAAAATGCCTACTTCTGTGTATCAGTTTTGACCAGTGTCAAGAATACTCTAATGCTATTGTTATTAAATGAAAATGGCTGTGCCCTTTCATTTTCCAGAATGATCTATTACTTAAAATATGTAAAACAAAAAGTCAGTCATTTTCTCTGAAATAATGTTGTTCTACAAGGTTGTAAAAGAATTGGATTATGAGGACCCAGACATAGTTCCAGCTGGCCAGATCTATGAAATGACAATTTCAGTATTTGATGCCTTACATCCCTCCTGTACAGGTAAGCTTGATAAATTTCATGGAGCACTACGTGCCTTTTCTTTAGACTGTGCACTTTAGATTTTAAAATGTTAAAATTCACTATATTTGGGACAGTTCCGTTAAACTAGACAAAGGAGAAAGGGGAGACTTAGATTCATGTTGGAAGTTATCATTAGGTCTGCAAGTGTTGTTCATCTCTTAGCACACCTTATGCAAAACACAATTCTTAAATGCAGCTCTGGCTAGAGATCCTTGGAGCTGGAAGTGGGGTGTGTTAGGGACACGCAGAGCCCAATCCTAATGCTTGTTACCGAAACAATTTTATGTCAGTAGTGTCTCAGACCACTTCAGACTGGGTGCCTTACACATAACAGAAAATTTTTTCTCAGTGTTCTGGAGCGTGGCAAGTCCATATCAAGGCACGTCAGATTTGGTGTCTATAGAGGGTCTGCATCCTGCTCTTAGATGTTTGTCTTCTCACTGTGACTTCACATGGCAGAATAGGCAAGAGGGGCTCTCTGGGTGTCTTTTTAAGAACGTTAATCCCATCATGAGGGTTCCACCCTTATGATCTGTCACCATACCCTCTCCATCCTAGTACCATGACAGTGGGAGAATAGGTTTTAGTATATAAATTTTGGAGGAACATAAATATTCAGTTCATAGCATTTAGTAATGCCAAACACCTCTTATTTGAAAAGAGCCAGATATTGGGTCACATGTAGTCCACACATATGAGTAACAGGATTTTCTTTGGGGGGGTTACCTGTATCATTATTTTACCTGATACAGGTAGAGCCATTTTTAATGCAAACGGTGGGACAGTGCCAGATTCCACAGCTCATTCCCTTTGTGAGGCCCTTGACATTTGTGGATTTAAGAGTCCTGGTGTTGCTAATTGTAAAACACCCTCAGGCACAGATTTAAATTGTGTGCTGTGGAGCCAGAGCAGAGTGCCTCGCTGGTGAAATGAGCTTAGCCAATCACCAGACACCTGCTTCTCTGCTAACTGTTGTACAAATGAGAGCATACATTAAGTGGCTCAGTGGGTCATTTATGTGTTCAACAACATGTCATCACATTTAAGAGTGAATTTGTAGCTGTAGCGGTAATTGTGAAAGTAAGGTTGCACAAGTTTGCAGATACGTCTATTATTAATGACCACCGTCTATTTTATATGGAAAGTATGGTAATAAGTGATCTAGGAGGTGGGTTGGCATCAGAGATGTCCAAAAAGAAGTGAGTGTTTGGGTGGAGAACACAGGGTTACTAGTAGAATGTCAATGCTTGCTACGGGAGAGCCTGCAATAGGGACAGTGCTTGTGTTTCATGTTTCATCTCTTGTGCCATCTCTAAGCAATTGGTGGTGGGTCGCCTGGGTCATTGAATTGAGGATTCTGAGGTTGCCTCTGAAAGCAGTGCAAAGAGTACTGTGTTATGGAATTAAGCAGGTGGCATCATGGCGCATCCACATGTTTTGCAACCAAAAGAAATTTATTGCTGAACTTTCAGCAACAGGTCTAGAGCTCTTTAAATCCCTCTTGACTCCCTGATGTAAGAGTTTTAATAGGATTCAGTTTACAAACATCATTTGTAGACTTACGTGATCCAACTATGTGGATAAACGATCTGTACAGGACAGGGATACAGCATGACAGTATGTCCAGAAGTTTTCTTAGGTCTTCTCTGCTCCCCACTGGTGGAGTTTCATTGGTTCATGCAAAAGCCTGTAACATAGCCCAACAAACCTTTTAGGAAAAATGCTTTTTCTTGTAGTTACTCATCCTGATGGCCTCACAAATCAAAATAGAATCTGCCCTTTTCACCAGAGCTGAGTCTTTTTCTAAGAAGAAGAGAAAAAAAAAATCTCTCATGGTAATAAAGCCACATCTTCTCTGGTCCCCACACCCCAGTATATTCCCAGCAGCTGCTCGTAAAGAATGCTTGTAACACTCCACATGTGGTTCATTCTATTTTTATAGGCCAATCAATTAGCACAATTTTGAGTCTTTATGGGTGCAATAAAAATTATAGTATGGCAAAGCTATAAGTGGCATCTGTTCTTATGGCACATAAATGGAGTTTATTGAGGGAAATATAGAGGCTTTCACATAAATCACCTGTCTCCACGCAGAAGTGTTTCTTACTTTTTCTTGGTGGTCATACATACCTTTGAGATGCTGAGAAAGCTATAGACCCTATACCTAGGAAAACACACATAATATATACCAAAATAAATGGAATGAAACAGATTCTCTGGAATCAAGATTCTATGGGCCCCAAATTAAATGTTCTTGTTTGAAAATGCATGGCATAGACTTTCAAGAGAGAAAAGATACAAGCATTCTTCACAGCATAGTTTCTACAAGATGATCAACTAGAAAAAACTTCATGGTCAAGAACATTTGGGAAGTGTCAACTACAAATTGGCACTTGCCATTGGCAGCTGCCATCTACCTCTATAAGGATTAAAGCCGATTTTCAACATGCCCTGAAAGGAGTTCAGGGTGGAGAGCAGAAATGAGGCACTCTGTACTTAGGGAAAAACTGGCAGGACAGTCTTCAGATAGATATTTTCAGGAGCTGATTTTATGAACCCAGTTCCTGTATTTCCTCATATCTAGAAAAGCATTAAAATCCTTCATGGTGATAACCACTCCTTGGGACTAGCGAAGCTTCACAAGACTAGCAGAAACCTTCTGAAAAAAAAAAAAAGTGCTTGATTGCATGTACTCCCCCTTCATCACAACCACAATTATATTGACCTTGCCCCTGCCTCTTTGGAGCAGTCTCTCAGAGTTATCTGAGGTGCTGATTCCTAGGCTGTAGTCCTTATTCTGCCCCAAATAAAACTTACCTCACAACTTTCATGTTGTACACTTTTTTTTTAAGTCTACAGAAGCAATGCGTAGATGGAGATTCAAAATACAGAATGACATATCAGAAATCCTAAGAAGTTTTGCCATAAGGCAACCTTTTAATATTTGTTTAACTTGGCATTTTTTACCTTTGATATATTAGCATGTCAGAAGAGGCATTTTGGGAGATGTTGGCAGACTCAAGTCGATCCAATACTTGCTTAGTGACTTACTAGGGTTTGTGACCTTTGGCAAAGAACATGACTCTGTGAACCTCAGTTTCCTCTTCTGTAAAATAGAGACAGTAACACTATTGCTGAGTCAGCACCTTGCACAGTACAGGTTAATTATTACTTTATTTTTAATGCTAAAAATCTCCTGGTTTGAAATTTGCTTGCTTTTGTATTTGAATAGTTTTCTTCTTTTTTGACAACTTTCTGATAGGTTAGTTTGAGCTTGGTCTGAAAAATAGAATTCCTTTTCTATAACCTGTGATATACAAACATCTGCCTGAGAGGAATAAAATTAAATAACCACATTTCACTAACCTCTTATGGAAAAAAATCTTGGGCATGATCTCGTTTTTATACACTACAAAATAGAAGATTGAAAGTGATGAAGAATCTGGGCCTCTGAGAAGTTAAGCTAGTTAAAGGCCACTCAGCATGTCATAACCAATCCCTGGACATGGGTTTTCTGAGTCTTTTTCCATTTCACCTCCTAGGATATATTAAATGCAGAGTGTAGAAAGTCATAAGCTGGGTTGAAAGTAACACCCAAATAAACACTAATGGAAGAAATCATACACATGAAAGATATAATAAACTCTCTTGAATAAAATGTATATTAAACATTCATATATTATATATAATATGTATATATCTATCATTATCATATAAAATAAAATATGGAATGCACCACATTATATCTCTTTAACTAATTGCTTTGGTTAGCCTAGAACTCATTTATGTTTCTTAAGAGTGCAGAGTCTGGAAACAGGAATCAACTGGGAGCATGGAGCATCCCCCCATAATTTCAAATCCTCCCCTAAGACTGTTCCTGGGGGCACATTTGACTGGTGTCTAGAATAAAGCTACCACCACCGCAAAGCATTTATTTACTTTTTAATTTTTCAGTAACAGTGATGATCATTGTAGAAACTACTCCTGCCAATGATTTCAGCCCTGTATTCAAAGCTGTGCACTACTAATTTCCATTCCAGAAACTTCAGGAGGTAAGAAGTCCCTGTATTTATGTGAATATATATTCACAGATACACTTAACAGCACTTAACATTACATTTAACATTCTATTCTTTTTTTCCTCAGAGAGCTGGTTGTTAAACATCTGCCAGCATATCATTGGGTGGAAACCATACTACTTCAAACCAGTTTATTTCCTTGGCAGGCAAATACATTTATTAGACAGTTGTTTTGAGGCGAGACTAGGAAATAAAAAACCCACATATTTGGATTTCAGTTCTTTGTGTTATCATGGAGTTTTGGACAAGTCCTTAACCTCTCTGTAAAATAAATGCACACTTATTTATATTCTAGTTCTGGAAATATAACACAGCTGCATCTTATAATATATGACCAGACAATTTCAGAAGAAAATGCATATCACAGGATTGATCCTGCTTTCCCCACCGTGGACTTTTGCTCTTTTTTCAGAAGTACTAAAATACTGATTTCTGAGCAATGAGGAAGGCTCATTACCATAATTCCTTTCCTCCATTTGCATTCTTCCCATTCTGTGGTGGCCTTCTAGCTCTAGGGAGGTCTAGAGTTAATGGAACATTATGATGGGTCTTTATGCAGAAGCTAAATAGTTGATAATTCTCTAATTATCTCTTAGCTTATAAATTGTGAATCTGGACCAGAGGGTCTAAACATTGACTTGGAGGGTCCCTGAGGGAAAAGATCCACAGCCTTCATGAGACCATCAAACAGATTCTATAATCCTCCAAAGTTAACGACAATCAATCTAGATTTTAAAATAGAGACTTGCATTAAAAAAAAAATAGACTATAGTTTAGTGCAGTTTAGGTTGACAGCAAAATTAAGCAGAAGATAAAGAGATTTCCCATATACCCTCTGCCTCCATACAGGCATAGACTCCTTCACCATCAGTATCCCCCACCAGAATGGTACACTTACTACAGTTGAACCTGCATTGACACATCATTATCACCCAAAGTCCAGAGTGTACACTAAAGATCACTGTTGGCACTGTACATTCCATGGGTTTGAACAAACATATCATGACATGTATCCACCATTATGGTATCACACAGGATAGTTTCTCTGCCCCAGTATTCTTATGCACCAGTCATTCTTCCCTTTCCCCTAAACCCTGAAAACCTCTGCTCTTTTATATCATTCTCTATAGTTTTGCCTTTTAAGACTGCCATTTAAAAATACAGTTGCTTCTCTGCTTGGTGTTATGTGGCAGCCTGGATGGGAGCGGAGTTTGGGGGAGAATGGACACATGGATATGTATGGCTGAGTCCCTTCTCTGTTAGTCTGAAACTATCACAACATTGTTAATGGGCTAAAATCAAAGTGAAAGTGAAGTCGCTCAGTCGTGTCCAACTCTTTGGGACCCCATGGACTGTAGCTTACCAGGTTCCTCTGTCCAGGGAATTCTCCAGGCAAGAGGACTGGAGTGGGTTGCCATTTCCTCCTCCAGTGGGCTATACCCCAGTATGAAATAAAAAATTCACAAGAAAAAATATACAGTTGCTTTATGGGAATCAACTGTTTTATGTCAGTTTCTCTTCCAACTATTCAAAGTTTTCTGAAATGTATATTTGGAAGGTAAAACTTTCTAAACATATTGAACACTTCTACATTTTCTTTTTTTTCCCCTACATTTTCTTAAGGAAAATTTCATACCTTAATGATGGCTGAGGAGAAGGATTTAGGTTTTTCAATTACAGAATCACTGATTTGGGAGGACTGGAAAAATTCAACCTCTTTGTTTTACTATGAGAAAAATTGGGGCTGGAGAGAGAATTGGGTCACACAGTTAGTAAATGGCAAGGTGATAGCTGAATGCAGACTTCCAAATTCCTGGTCCAGTTCTCTATTTAGTATTCTAGGCTGCTTTTGGAGATGGATTTTGATGACTGAGGTCTCCAGAAGTCTGAAAACAAGTGCTGAGAGTTCATACAAAAAGATAAATGAGTCATTCCTATGTGTACTATTCTCCAAGTAGCTGGCTTCTGACCTGCTCCACTAGAGAGTAGACTTCTAGGTCTTCCTAAGAAAGCAATGTGATGTAACAGAAAGACTATGACGGTCAGAGTCAAACAGAGCTGGATTCAGATTCTGCATCAGCCACTGTCAGGTAAATGATTTTAGGCTAGTCCCATAACTTTCAAGTATGTTTGAGTTCTCATTGGTAGAATGGAGATGGAAATAATTACATCATGGAGTTGAGATGATGATAAACTGATCACTGTAGGTATGTAAACTACACGATACATACTTAACAGTAGCCATGACAGCATTGCCAATAATAATAATGATAAAAACAACCACTGAAATTCATTGAGTGCCTACAATGTGCTAGAACCTTTTCCTTGCTTTTTAAAATTGACCCTTGATCTTCCCTACCACGGTAAATAAAATTAGGAGAGGGTCAGCATTTTGAGGCGCTACCCATTAGAGGAGACAAAAATCTTCAGAACTCAGTGGCAATTTGCTTTAAAGGAGGAAATTGGAAAGTTAATACTACTCTGAAAACCAACACATCTCAGAATATCAAACATTTAGCCTGTAGACCTTGAGGATTTTAAAAATCTATTACCGTGGAGGTCTTTTTTCATGCTGTGTTGATTAGCACAGAGGATTTGAGTGTTCCTTGAGGACTACATGAAGTTTTCCAGCTTAAAAAAATTATGAGAGTCTATCATCTTTAAAGTAAAAAAAAATTCTCACATGTAAAGAATACCTGAATCTCTTATTGACAAAAAGATTCTGGAGAGAAGGAAGCATAGGCAAAAAAAAAAAAAAAAAAAAAAAAAAAAAATCCTTTATCAGAGCTATCAGAAATGATTGAGGAGAAAACACATGAAAATTAAATCACTCTGGGTTGCAAGTCATGAAGAAAAACATGTTTAATTTCTAGTAGTTTCCTGATGAGGAAGTTTGGCAGAGTTACAGTTTCATAATTTCTCTATTTTAAACTTAGCTAAAATGCTGACGATAGCTTTCAGTTTTACTGAAAAGTTAATTTTTCACCTATAGAAGAATAAGCTTCCCATTATACTTTGCCAGGTGCTAAACGTGAAAATGGCACCCTCTCTGCCCAGCAATGTAAGCTGGAGATGGCAAGGTAATCTGTAACCTATTTTACATGGTCCTGTATCAGTTACAACACCCTTCTTCTCTAATATTGATGCTTTCCCTCAGCAATACCTGAACCGTGAACTTCCAGATGTTCAAGCTGGTTTTAGAAAAGGCAGAGGAACCAGAGATCAAATTGCCAACATCCGCTGGATCATCGAAAAAGCAAGAGAGTTCCAGAAAACATCTATTTCTGCTTTATTGACTATGCCAAAGCCTTTGACTGTGTGAATCACAATAAGCTGGAAAATTCTGAAAGAGATGGGAATACCAGACCACCTGACCCACCTCTTGAGAAACCTGTATGCAGATCAGGGAGCAATAGTTAGAACTGGACATGGAACAACAGACTGGTTCCAAGTAGGAAAAGGAATACGTCAAGGCTGTATATTGTCACCCTGCTTATTTAACTTATATGCAGAGTACATCATGAGAAATGTTGGGCTGGAAGAAGCACAAACTGGAATCAAGATTGCCAGGAGAAATATCAATAACCTCAGATATGCAGATGACACCACCCTTATGGCAGAAAGTGAAGAGGAACTAAAGAGCCTCTTGATGAAAGTGAAAAAGGAGAGTGAAGAAGTTGACTTAAAGCTCAACATTCAGAAAACTAAGATCATGACATCCGGTCACATCACTTCATGGCAAATAGATGGGGAAACAGTGGAAACAGTGGCTGACTTTATTTTTCTGGGCTCCAAAATCACTGCAGATGGTGATTGCAGCCATGAAATTAAAAGACATTTACTCCTTGGAAGGAAAGTTATGACCGAATTAGGCAGCATATTAAAAAGCAGAGACATTATTTTGTCAACAAAGGTCTGTCTAGTCAAGGCTATGGTTTTTCCAGCAGTCATGTATGGATGTGAGAGTTGGACTGTAAAGAAAGCTGAGCGCCGAAGAATTGATGCTTTTGAACAGTGGTGCTGGAGAAGACTCTTGAGAGTCCCTCGGACTGCAAGGAGATCCAACCAGTCCATCTTAAAGGAAGTCAATCCTGAATATTCATTGGAAGGACTGATGTTGAAACTGAAACTCCAATACTTTGGCCACTTGATGTGAAGAACTGACTCATTGGAAAAGACCCTGATGCTGGGAAAGATTGAAGGCGGGAGGAGAAGGGGATGACAGAGGGTGAGATGGTTGGATGGCATCACGGACTCAGTGGACATGAGTTTGAGTAAACTCTGGGAGTTGGTGATGGGAGGGAGGCCTGGCATGCTGCAGTGTATGGGGTTGCAAAGAGTTGGACACAACTGAGCAACTGAACTGAACTGAACTGAACATTTATTTAGCCCACGAGTCTGAGGATTGACTGGGCTGTCCCTATGGTTGTGGCTGAGCTTGCTCAAAATTGTGGGAATTTGTTGGCTTTTTGCTGATCTACCTTGGTTCAGTAGGAGTGACTGGATGATCCGGCTCCTCTCTCCTCCCCAGACAGGCTAATCTGAGCACTTCTCAGGGCAGAGGAAGAGATGCAGGAGTAAGGCAAGCCTGGGTACACAAGCGGTTTTCAAAATTGGTGGTGGCTGGTTTGCTTCTGTCCCATCAGCCGAAACAAGCCACGTGGGAGGGCACTATAAGGTTATACAGTAGAAGAACATGAACTTGAGAATAGTAAATAATTTGAACATATTAGTGCAATCCACCTATCACACCCATGTTTCTTCTAAAAGATTATTTGGGAGAACTACACACTGGACTTATAACAAGTAATTTTTTAAATGTATAGATTTGGCAAGTACAGATTTGAATCCTGGCTCTATCTTTAGTAGCTCTGTGACCTTGGGCAAGTTAGTACAGCTGGACTGTGGTTTTCTTATCTATAACGTTTGGACAGTGACAGTACATACATCATAAGACTGTTGAGATGTAATGAGATAATGTGTATAAATAATACCTAATTCTTATGTAACATTTACTATATATCAGGCTCTGTTCTATGTGTCTTATGTATATTAACTTATTTAATCCTCACAACAATTCCATGTGGTAGATACTATTATTATTATTGCTGGTTTGCAGATAAAGACTGTGAGGCCCACAGAGGTTCCAGAACTTTCTAACGAGTTATAGCTGGTGAGAGTCAGGGCTGAGATTCGGAACCTAGGCAGTCTGGTATCAGAGTCTGTACTGGGAACCATTATCTGATGCTAATCTTAGCATAATGCATGTTAGAAAATAAACACGGAATGTTTCAAACTATTATCTTTATAAAGTTATTGTTAACTGATATCATTTGACTCATGCCATATGGCTTAAGTGGACCATCTATAAATCCACTTTCTGATGTGTAGAGTTCTGTTTTTTAAACACTTTGCATTGTCCAAAAAGATTCAGGTGGACCCTTTGAGAAATCTATGATACTATCTGGAAGACAAAGACACATTAAGGTTTTTAAAATGGTGCAGCTGTATGACAAGAATGAATCTTTTTTTTTTTTTTTCAGTGGGTTTTGTCATATATTGATATGAATCAGCCATAGAGTTACATGTATTCCCCATCCCGGTCCCCCATCCCACCTCCCTCTCCACCAGGTTCCTCTGGGTCTTCCCAGCCCACCAGGCCCGAGCACTTGACTCATGCATCCCACCTGGGCTGGTGATCTGTTTCACCACAGATAATATACATGCTGTTCTTTCGAATGAATCTTAATATAAATATTATTGGCAGCTTTCTACAAAGTTGTAAGAGTGACCACCATTGATGCCACCCACCAAACTGTGTGACGTAAAAGATAACCAGTGCTGACATCCAGGTTATACAAAGATTCTGGATTTACCCACTCTCTGGAAGGATTGAACTCACCACACAGCCAGGCTACAAGATTGTGAAACAATATAACCTCACTGATACCTCACCTTGGAAGGTGTGGACTGTGACAAATATCATCCTTGCACAGCGACAGCCCTGGTAAGAAGAAAGCACCAGGTTTTTCTCTTTTCAACAGTTAAAAAAATCTATTTTTGGCTTTGCCATATACAAGGCATATGATATCTTAGTTCCCTGACCAGGGATCAAGTCTGGGCCCCTGAAGTAGAAGTAAAGAATCAATGGCAGTCCCTGGAAAGTCCCATGTTTTGATGTAATAGAGATGATGTGTTAGCTTTTAACTTATTACAGTTGAAACTGTCAAATAATAACAATAATACTCATGAGATTAAAGAATTATAATAATAGCCAGAATGTCTCTCAACACTCCTGTTGTGGGTAATTTCATATCTTGATGTAGTTAATATTCACTTTTAGTCTTCAATGTAGACAATACTATAATCGTTTCTACTCTATAGATGAGGAAACTCGGGCACAAAGTTTGGGAAACATATGTGAAGTGACGCAGGACTTGTAGAACTGGACTTACACTCAGGCTGCCTCTCATTAAGAGATGATGTTGACAACATAGGTAATTACCCATAATGTGTTTTTTCCACATCATAACAGGAGGAAGGGTGGAGCTCTAAATTATTGTCACAACATCAAAGGACTCTTGAAAGACCTTCAGAGTGGATACTGCTGTATTGATGATGCGGAATGTGTTTTTAATGACTGAAGTTTTGTCATCAGAGAAGCGAGGTAGGACTGAAGAATTTTTAGGTCCTCATTTGGCCTGATGATTCAGGGTCTATTTCCTCTTCCTGTACAGAGCCCCCTGGTTTGCTGCTTGGACAGTAATTAGACTTCCTGAGTGTGTCACTGTGAGGAAAACACCAGGTCCACGGACATCAACAGTCAGAATGACTTTCACAGGGACTGAATTCCAGTCATGTGGGCATGATTAAGTGGTTTGATTGTCTCAGGTAGGTACCTATGAGAGTGACCTTTAGACCTAGGTACCTGTGGTAGTTTTTCCTGTAGAAATTTATGAGCTCCTCAAATTGTATAGGATGCCATTCACTTGGAACTATCATTCACCTATTACAAATGCTAAGAGGCGAAAGCAGATAATTAAAAAAAGCAACTTCAAGTGACTCTGATCTTACAAACAGGGTTTCTAATTTAACTAAAGCAGGAACTTCTTCATTTCCTCTTTTAACTAATATCTATTGGATGTTTTCTCTGTGCACAGCTTCCTGGGTT
Source organism: Muntiacus reevesi (assembly GCF_963930625.1). Taxonomy (NCBI): domain Eukaryota; kingdom Metazoa; phylum Chordata; class Mammalia; order Artiodactyla; family Cervidae; genus Muntiacus; species Muntiacus reevesi. The sequence goes on from NC_089252.1 coordinate 96,128,394, forward strand.
GCAAAGACACATGCGACAATATATGGCTTCGGGTAGCTTAAATTTTTAACATGGGTAAAGTTAAATAGTATATAGGAGGTATATTGATGATATAGATAAATGTGACTTTTGAGTTCTGAAAAGGAAGATGGTTCTTTAGATCCCAAATTATAGGAATCTGTCATCATCGTTGTCACCATCATCATCACCCACCCTTTACTGAGAACCTACCTAGGAGATGCAGTGGTAAAGAATCTGCCTGCTAATGCAGGAGATGCAAAAGTTGTGGGTTGGATACCTGGGTCAGGAAGATCCCTTGCAGGAGGAAGTGGCAATCTGCTCCAGTATACTTGCCTGGAAAATTCCAAAGGCAAAAGGTGCCTGGCAGGCTACAGTCCATGAGGTCACAAAGAGTCGGACACAACTGAGCATGCAAGCACAATAAAAGGCAAGACTGTGAGATCTTGTTTAGCCTCAATCCCAACCATGAGGTAGCTACTGATACTACTTTTTATAGACAGAAGCATTTAATTTCTAAGGTGTAGAGGTTAAGTAACTTATCCAAATTTATTCAGCTAGAAAGAGGTAGAAGGATTAATTCTGGGCACTTAACCACTACTGTGTACCTTAAATTATCTCTCTGATCCATCAGTGAATCCTGTTGTCTCTTCTTTCAAAACATATCCTGAATGCTGTCTGGCTGTACCACCATTGTCCCTTTCCTGGTCTACGGCAGTAGCCTCGTAACTGGAATCTCCACTTCCACTTGTGCTCTTGACAATCTACTCTTCACAAAGGAGCCAGGATGATTCTTCCAAAAGGCAGTTTACCCTCTTCCTCAAAGCTCTCCAATGGCTTCCCATCACACTTGGCAAAAGCTCCAAGTTTTCTTCCAAGGTTTGCTGTGCCCTGTGTGATCTGGACCCCAGATCTTTGTGTTCAGCTCCTCTAGCTCTTTCCCTCTTATTTCAATCCACTCATGTGAATTTCTTGCAGTGTCTTCAACACACCCGAAATGTTTATACCTCAGAGACTTTGCCTCAGGCTGGAATGCTTGTCTTCCAACCACATGACTCACATTCTTACCTTAATCCTATTTTTGCTCCAAAGTAGCTTGCTCACAATGCAGGGCTCATGGGTTCAACCTCTGGTCCACATGCCCTAGAGCAGCTAAGCCCTCTAGCTGCCAGTACTGAAGCCCTTGTGCCTAAAGCCTGTGCTCTGCCACAAAAGAAGCCACTGCAGTGAGAAGCCCATGCACTGCAATGAAGAGTAGCCCCTGCTCGCCACAACCAGAGAAAAGCTGGTATGCAGCAGCAAAGACCTGGTGCAACCAAAAATAAATAAATAAGTAAACAAAAATTTAAAAAAAAGACCAGATCTCCCTCCCCCTAAAAAAGAAATAGTAAATTAATTCTACAAGCAGCAATGTGGAAAAAGCAAGAAAATATGGCATTGAATGAGAAAAGTGGGAAACAGGAAAGATCTATAGCACAATCAAAATCATGTAACCAAACACTAACATGCTGCAAGAATACATTCTTGTTTAAGGACATGTATCCAATATAGGGGAGGAAGAAGAAACTAGAGGGTTCAAAGAAAGCCTTTCTTTCATGACTTTCTTCTATTAAAATAGTTCCATCACCTATTCATTATCTCCTTTTTTTTTTTAGAAGTCAATTCAATAAATCAATTTCATGCTTAGGAGTATACTTTTGTCTAGAACTGAAAACATTTTCTTTTTTCACAGATGCTATAATCACTGAATAGACATATACAAGTGAAGGAAATTGTTATAGATGTAAAATCAACACCATTTTGGTTTGCGGTGATATAACCTGGGTTGGTAGTCTGTTGTCTTAGGGAATCATGTACATCAATGCATGTCAGACAAGTTTGAAACATTTTGAAAAGATATAAAGAGTATAAATAAAACTACTGTGATGGGTGCCGAAAGGAATTTCTCAGGAAAATCTCGAATAAACAGGACATTAACGAAAATGCTGTAATAAAGCAGTGGCCTGGACTTATTCTCTTATCTCCTTAACTGCAGAGCACCAGGTTCCATATGACAGCGCCTACTACACAGTTGTGTTGACTTGTTTATTGCTTTACCTCCTCCTTTAGAATATCGACTGCGATAGAGAGGGACTTTTTATCTTCTGTGTTTAGACCAGTGCTTAGCATATAGTGTTAAAAAAATATCCACTGAATGGATGAATTTATCCTCCCAACAATCCTAGGAGTGGAGAAATGGAGCTCTCCCTTTTGCAGATGAGCAAAATGACGTTTAGTCCCTTGTATCAAGCAAAAGATCTGCTGATTGGAAGGCCCAAGGTTTTTGTAAAGAGTTCTGATTCCAAGTTCTGTGCTGTTTGCATTACAACACAGCAATCTTCCTAAAATCATATTAAATAGAACACACAGCTTTATTCAACCTATAGAAGTAGCATTAAAAATAAATTGTTCCCCAGGAATTTAGCTGTGTTGTTAAAACATTTCATAAAACATTTTTAAAAGGTAGTGCTTGCAAATAGGAGAACCCTAGAGAATCTTCTGTGAATGTTGCTGAGAAAGTTATTACTCATCTAAGAGGTGGGCAGATAACCTTTCTAGGCTGACTGGCATTTGATCACTGACATTTTAAAATCCTTGATATTTTGATCTTTTCCTGTGTAAATCATAGTTGCCCAGTTCACGGTATTTTAATTAAGAAAAAGGTTGATAACGGCCCCTAATTAAGGTCAGAGCATATTTTGAAGTAATCATATTGTTACTAAAAAATTTATTGTGCCTGAGTGAATGGTGCAGAGGAGGCCCCTAAGTGGAGAAGGAGGAAGCTTCTCCTCCTTTTAGGCTATGTTTGCCATTAAGCATAGATAGTTAAAAGATTCAAGGGATTACAATTTTTAGAGGCATCATTCTCCAGCCTTCCTTTTCTTACCATTTATGTAACTCAGGAGCTTTCCACTAGCTCTTCCAACAAGCCCAAAACTCTCCCTAATGGCCACAATGAATGCCACAGTTGACCCAGGAATAATAAGGGGACTGGCTAGTTGATTGGCAGCCAAGACCCACATCTGCAGGAACGTTTCTTCAAATTCCACATCCTAGACCCTTTATTTAATAATTCTAAATGATCTGTCTCTAGCCAGATGCTTCTTGCTGATTCTGTGTATAAATAGTCACATGACGTGGATGTGACGCTCCTTCCTCCCTCACTGCTGACAGGTCACGGTTGACATCTTCGACAAGAGTGATGAAGCTCCTCTCTGGACACCTTCTGTATGCCAGGCAGTCATTTTTGACAATGTTGTTGCTGGGACAAACGTCAACGGTTTCCAACTAAACTGTCATGACAGAGACTCACAGGATTTTGAAATGTGCTTTGAGACGGTTTCTGGTGAATCATTTTATTCTTTCTTGTAATCGTGAGCATGTGTCGAATTGATAAAACCTCTCTGACATAAATAACATAATCTTAGAAATAACTCTGTTTACAAAGATTAAACTATTTCCTATCTATGCTGCTAGGTGTCCTCAAGGAATCGTTTTCACTTCCATATGTCCTGTCTAATTCCTCCTATGGTGGAACAATCTATGACTTCAATGATACTTGATAATGAAGGGACTTTGGATCAGCAAGATGAAGTTACAAGTAACTAGGTCTGCTGTTCATGGTACTGGCTGAAAATAGCAGCCATTTCCCATGTGATGCTAATACTAGGATAGATGTTTTCTACTGTATTATTATTGGATTTTCACAGATCCATGTCAACTTCAGTCATATCTTAGGACATATGGAAGAAATTTATTGAAGATCATATATGCGCCAGGAGGAGGGTACACAGTATTGTACAAGACAGATGTGGACCTTGTATTCATGGAATTCACAGTTCATTAAACTAGTAGTAACATCAACAGTTATAAAACTGTAAAGCATGGCAAGTTTTATTAAGGAAAACTACTGGGTATCATGAGAGGGAAAAAGAAGAAGTACTTAAAGTGTGGAGGTCAGACCTGTTGTCATGCAATTGAAAGAATGGGACCATGGACATGGGTTCATGTTCTCAAATAACTGTACAGGCTGGTTCAGTGTCTGCTTATCTCGCTAGTGTGCATCTTCTTAACAACAGGGTCTCCAGGGCCACTGAAATGTGACTTAAAATTTAGTAGGAACTCAATAGATATTTGTGGTCTGACTGGCCTATTTGATATTGATCCATACTACCCTGAAAGTGGGAATAAAAACCTCTGAGTAGGAAATGAAGGAAGCGAACACATTTAGGCGAAATAATTTGATAATAGAGTGAAGCTTACTGACCACATATGGGGATCACACTCAGGATCTTAACCTTTAGAACAAATTTTTTTCCAGCCAACTGAATTTTCTGCTTACTTGATTTCCATTTTACTGTAAGCCTTATATATGTATAAGGAATCAGAAAATAATAAAATTTATATTTACTTACATTTATCATGTTTAAAAAGCTGTGTAAGGTAGCCTGAGAAAACCTTTCAATATATCTTAAAATACTTTTAATTTTCGATTTCTCCCTTTTAAAGGAAATGTGAGCAATCATTTTGGATTTGACCCAACTCGGGGTTCAAATACTCTGAAATTAATTGTGAAGAATCCTTTTAACTTTGAATCTGGAGCTAAACTGCAGCGGCAGTACCATCTTGTAGTGCACATAATTGATGACAACCTGAAATAACGGCAAAGCCACCAAGCCCAAGACAGGCACCGCTGTTATAGATATTTATGTGACAAGGGCCAATATGCCACCTCCTCCAACCACTGGCTCTAAAGTAAGGAGTTACGGAATTTAATTTGCCTTTGTGTGTGGGAAATGTCCTATTGCAAATTCAACTTTCATCTAAAAAGGCTAAAAGGCTACTCAGGCAGTACCTTCATCCTTAGGCCTTTTCACCTGGGCACCACCCCATCCAGCCACCAGGCCACATTTTAGAATGTGCATATCTGAAAATCCACTGTATAGGGGAGAGAGAATTTGTTTCATTACTGGGGAAGCATAAGGATGCAACTGATTGCATCTAAATGATCCGAGAGTCCTGCCCACCAGAAAGACCCACTTGTCAATGAATTCTCTCAGTTAAACATCTCTCAAACTGGGCACTTTCAAACATTATTCTCGAGGGCCATGTCTTTTTCAGTAATGGACACCAATCCTGTGCCAGGCACTGTGCTCCAGGGCTTACATTCTTTGTTTCATCTAATCTTCAATCTAATCCCATGAAGTTGAGCAGACCCTTCAGTAGTCTGTTGTTTCAAAAAATAGATATATAAAGCCTCTGCAGAACTCCAGAATGATTTCTGAGTCACCCAAGGATAATGTGTGTTCAGAAGACTTTATGGTTAGTATATTTTACTGTCTTCTAGCCTTTGAAATAGAGGCATTTTTAAAAAAAAAACATAGATGATAAATCTTTCCACCAGGATATTTGATTTTCAAGAAAACACGTTCTCTCACACTGCACAAAAGTGTTTATTCTGCATCCAGAGGGTAACAGAGGCATAAAGAACCTCAGGTGTCATCTAGTTCAACTCCTTGACTTTACAGATGAGAAAACTGAGGTCAAAGAGGAGGGATGGTTTTATTCAAGTTTGCAGAGCAGTCATTGCATTGAGTTCAAGTCTTTAGATGCTTAAATTGGTGCTATCTTCAGGCATGTGTCTTTCATACTATCGCCTGTGGTATTTAAAAATTCCTTGTGTCTGAGTCAATACCCTACTGTCTGTAGGACCATCACTCTATACTGATGCTATTATGTGTAAACAGATGCTCTCTAAAAACTGAAACTAATGCTCCATTTTCTTGGAAATAATTTTTCCCAGCAAAGAAAAGTTCTGACCATTGTGTACACAGCTATCAACACATACAAATCCAGTGACTGGTACCTTCCTTTCATCTTAAGTCTGATGGCTATTTTCTTTGCTGGGTTAGTTTCCTGGATATGTTTCCTGCTTTGGAGATATGGAAATGCTACACGATGCAGTCAGAAAATGGCCAAGGAAGTCTCTGTGACCAAACCCATGTAGATGATTTTTCTTTCTAAGCTTCTGTGGTCAAGAGTTGAATCATCTGGGGTTTGGCAATCTTACTCTAAAAGCTTCTGCCTAATTTTGCCAATTTTGAAGTACACAGAGGAAGTATTTGGGGTACAAAACTCGATGGTGCCTTTCACCATTGCTCAAACCTATACTCAGAAACAGCTGGAGAGCTTTTTGTAAAAAGCGCCAACAATATAGTCTTGGGTTCTATCTCAGAGCATCTGAAATAGATTTTCCATGAGAATAGATTTTAAACAAATCAATTTGTGAGCAGACAAACCCAACAACTCCCCAGATTGTTCTGATACATGGGCAATGGTTGACAACTAATGGGAGCTAGCTCAGAGGCAGGTGATGAAGCCAGGTACCCTGTCTATACTTGTTTTGAATCTATGTGAAGCTGGGCAGAGAGGCCAAAGAAATGGATAACAAATGCAGCTGCTTTCATCATTATCTGAAAATAGTTCTTCAGGGTGCAGAATGCCATGGCTTCAAAAATAGAGTTGGATATGAATTTTTATTAGATAAGTAGAGACAATTTATGATTCAGAGTGTGTATCAAAGGTAGTGATGGTTAATGAGATCCGTTTATTATTCCCCATAGAGCATTTTTTAAAAAAATAGGAGTGGGAGAAGACTGGATAATAGTCATGTGCTGTGCAAAGTTGAAATTCTTCTTTTTTTTTTGCCACATATTAGCATAATGAAGCTGATGTTTTGTCAAATTTTCTTTTTCTACAGAGAAATAAAGTATATGGCAGGTAAGATCCAGCTTGCTAGTTGTCACAAGATTATTCTGAATTGGTGTGATTCTAAAAAAAGCCATTTGTCTGATAACTGCCCTTTATCTATTTACTTTTTGAATAGGAGACAGAAATCAAAAGGAAATGGTTGTTACTGGAAACAGAAGCAAAAAACTAGAAGTATTAACAGCAAGTACATTGTTGGGTGATCCCTGCCCAGAAGAAGAAAGAGCACCACACTGTCTCTGTAATCATGGCTCCATGGAAAGTTCTTCCATATTAACATACGGTCAATCTACTCAGGCATTATAAAAATGAGATACAATCCTTTCAATTCATCTGCTTCTGCTGGATTTCTGTGTATTAAAAACCTGGGATTTCGGATCCAATCTTAGAATTTGGCTTTGGTCAAAATTTGCTGTACACATTTTATGTGTATTCAGCAAAAACAACTCTAGACAAATGGAAATCCAGCCTTATCCACCATTTCTTAAAGATAAGATCTAGATTTGAAAATAGGTTATTTATTTCATAGAGCTGTGTATGTTCTTCAGCCCTGGTGTTCCTTAGCAGATGGTGAAATCTATAGCTGATCTCCTGCATGAGTTCATTCAGGCTGCCAGGATAAAGTACCACCCACTGGGTGGCTTCCACAGCAGACATTTATCTTCTCTCAGTTCTGGAGGTTAGAAGACCAAGATGAAGGTGTTGGCAGGTTTAGTATCTTTCAAGGTCTCTCTCCTTGGCTTGCAGATGGTGCTTTCTTCCTGTGTCCTCATTTTATTCTTCCTAATCTGTGTTGTCTGTGTCCTAATCTCCTATTCTTATAACAACACCAATCATCTTGGATTAAGCCTCATCCATGTTGCCTCATTTTTCTTTAATCACCTCTTTAAGGTCCTGCCTCCACATTCTGATGTACTGGGGGTTAGGGCATGAACATGTGAAATTTAGGAGAATCCAATTTGGCCCATAACAACTCCTATCCAAGTAAGAGACTTCACATTAATACAAAGACCTGAGTTCAGGGAGAGTATGGTGGGCAGACTGTGGGATTTGGGGCTGGGAGAAGACAAGAAGAGCAAGGAGTCTGGGATGCTAGGCTGCTAGCCTTCTATATGCTAGAGAGATGAGGTAATTTAATCATCTTCTCAAAGTTCTCAATATATGTCAAAACTAATTTCATCAAGTTGACTTTATTGCTAACCTTTTGTGCTTTTTAAAAGGAAACCTTTGTGTATAAGACTATTTGATGGAGAAGCTGTTGATCCAGGTATGGTGCTTGACTTATCTTTTGAGTGTAGCTCATTTTGTCTATTTGGATGGAAAACTGTGTGAACGGATTACTTATTCATTAGGCTTTGCATAATGGGACTCTGTCCTAAACCAAATCATTCAACGGTTAGGCAGGTAAAATAAATGACTTAAAGGGACCTCCTAAGACAGTAAGTTCTATCATCAATAGCAACTGATACTTGGGGGACATGGTTATTACTCGACTCCATCAAAGTAGTTGGTGGAACTTTTGGAACAGAGACTGAGTCTTAACTGTGGTAGAAGAGAGGCAGATGGATGGAGACAGGTGGGTACTTGGCTACAAGAACAGTGGAAAGACTGTCACCCACTCTGCCATTCTTGCACCTAGAGGTCTGGTACACAAGCCTCCACCCACTGTGTACAAGTGACAGTCTTTCCACTGTTCTTGTAGCCAAGTACCCACCTGTCTCCATCCATCTGCCTCTCTTCTACCACAGTTAAGACTCAGTCTCTGTTCCAAAAGTTCCACCAACTTTTCTCCTTTCTTTCTCTGAAAGGAAAGAAAGCTGTATGAACCTTAACATATTCCCTAACCTCTCTGAGCCTCTGTTTCAAGAGAGGCAGATGGATGGAGACAGGTGGGTACTTGGCTACAAGAACAGTGGAAAGACTGTCACTTGTACACAGTGGGTGGAGGCTTGTGTACCAGACCTCTAGGTGCAAGAATGGCAGAGTGGCCTGCAACAGACCTCTGGGCTCTTCTTCTGTTCCTTTTATTATTGTCACTAAAAATAATAAAAAGTTACTATATGCCATTTCTTCTTTCCATCTAAAATCTTTTAAAATGGTATTAATATTATTTAACAAACACCTATTTTAGCACTTTCAGTGTATCAGGCTTGTTCTTAAGAACTTTGTAATTATTAAGCTACCTATTTTTTATTCTGTTAAATATACATAAAATTTTCTATTTTAAGTGTACATTTCTGTGCTATTAAGTACATTCACACTGTTGTGCAATCAGCACCACTATCCATATCCAGAATTTTTTTTTCATCTTTCCCAACTGAAATTCATGAAACACTAGCTATTTTTTATATGTCTCCGTGTATAGTTCTATGATACTTAATCACCAATATAGATTTAACTAACTATGACCATAGTCAAGACAAAGAATTGTTCCTTCACCATAAAAGTGCTCTCTTGCACAAAAGAGACAATGTTTTAATGCATATGGAATCACATGCTGTGTCACATTTTCTTTCTAATTCTCCTTTTGGTAACAAAGCAAAACTTGAGAAGATCAGCAACTCATCACTAGGTTGGCTATAGAGCAAAATCTCAGTAAAGACTTAGTGGGATGAATAAATGCTTTGCGAGTTCATTATCGTTCACTTTATCTGTTTGCAGTCCTTCTCCCCACAGTTTCTGGGAATGTATATAAATATAACAGCAGAACAGGTGTGAAAAAGTGGAAGAAGCCCTCCCAGGCACCTGGAGGGGGCCTTGGCAAACACATACTGCCTCCCAGAGGCCCATCCTTCTGAGGAGTCTTCATTCTTAAATATTCCCATGCAAGGGCAGCATTCTCCTGTGTCTCTGAATGACTGCTTTTTTGGTGTCTGTGTTTATAACCCTCTGTACTCTTCCAGTTCAGTGCTGACTGAGGGCAGCGGTGAGGGGGGCAGGGTGTCAACCTTGAGTCTCTGAGTATGTTTTGCTGAAATTAGAGGCTAAACTGATACATGTTCATTGTCTGACTTTGCCCAGTGGAAGATATGCTTGTTATGACTAGAGACTTTGTTTTGCTCACTGCTTAGCTCCAGCATATGCTTGGCACACAGTGGGGCCTCTATGAATACATGGTGAATAAATACATTTGAATACATAAATTCAGATCTCTTGTGTTTCATTCACATTACTTATTTCTCCTATGACTATGGAAAAGAAATGGGAATTATCTTTAGAAAAGAATTTTCTTGGTTTCTGAAGTCATAAAAAATGCAGGATTTTTCTCAGCGTTTTTAAAAAGCACAATTGATCTCGCTTTTAATTTTCTTTTTATAGTACTCTGGAGAATGACCATCTGAAAACTTTACTTATTAATAACTTGCCAAAGAACTGTTGGCATCCATCATTTGAGAGCTATGCACTTAGACAGGTAGTTCTTAAATACTAGGAACTCTCTGATGATCCTCCTCAGTTATAGAAGATACACAGACAGAAGAAAAGATTGTTGATGGTAGAGGGTAAATCCACACTTAACCCAAAATAGAGCTCAAGTTGGGATAACTGTTTTAAAACAAATCTTATTGCACACCAAGAGCAAAAGAAAGTGAAAGTGTTTGTCACTCAGTCATGTCCAGTTCTTTGAGACCCCATGGACTGTAGCTTGCCAGGCTCCTCTGTCCATGGAATTCTCCAGGCAAGAATACTGGAATGGGTAGCTAGTCCCTTCTTCAGGGGATCTTCCTTACCTAGGGATTCAACCTGGATCTCCTGCATTGTAGATGGATTCTTTACCATCTGAGCTACCAGGGAAGCCCCCACAAGCAAAGAACTAATACGTATTTGAGTCAGAGGATGATGGGTGGTTGAATGATCAGAAATATCAGCCTTCATATGTATTTATGCCCCTTTGCATGTGTGAACACATAAGATTTCTTTTCAGTACAAGAATATCTCACTTCCCAACAAGAGAGAGCACCTGAAGATCAACAGGCTCATATTTTAGCTCAAATGGGTTGATCCTCAAGAGGTGCTGGTGTGGAAGACTCCAGTGGATGTGAAGTCTGGAGCTTGGACAAGTCACATCTCCTCTTACAAATTTGCTTTTCTTCTTTTAGAAAATGTAAACTGTCATTCCTGGCCCATTTCAATCTCATAGTTCTGTTGTGAGAAACAACATAAAACAGTTGAGATTCTACATTTGGCAGCTCTTTTTGAACCGTAAGCACTATTTAAGTATAAAATAGGAATTGTTTCATTAAGTCAAAATTGGCTGCTCAGAGAGCAGTGACTTGGAATACAGAGATGGTCTTTGTATTTTTCTAAGCCAGTCTATGTTGGAATTGGTTGATAATTAGCTCCACAACTTCTGTGAAAGGAATATATTGCCTTGTTCCAGATGGCATGATAATTCTTCACCAGGAGAGAGACCAAATACTGTCTGGGAAAATGCCATCCCCTCTCCAGCAAAGCTCTCACTGGATCAGTTATGCTCAGATGGAAGTAGATATGTGACTCTCTATCTGCCATCACCTGAGTTTTTGAAGGAAAAAAAGAAGCATTTATAAACTTCCTTTTCAAAGTCTGGAATGGATCAGTTAGTACTTAATCTGTCTCTGCCCAAACCAAGAAAAATTGGAACATGGCAAGTTGAGTCTTTACTTTCTTCTGTTGAGCTGTTTTGGGTTTCAGTTTCAGACTGGTAGCTGTTGTTTGGTCACTAAATTGTGTCTGATTCTTCGACAACCCCATGGACTGTAGCCTTCCAGGCTCCTCTGTCCATGGAATTCTCCGGGCAAGAATGCTGTAGTGGGTTGCCATTTCCTTCTCCTGGGGATCTTCCCGACCCAGGGATCGAACCCAGGTCTCCTGCACTGTAGGCAAATTGTTTACTACTCAGACATGGCCAAGAAAGAATGTCCAAGTTGGTGACCATAAAAGGAGCGTTGTTTGGGAGGAAGCTAAAGAGGGCTGATTTCAGGGGGCACTACTCTGGAACCTGATCTCTCTATTGGGTCAAGATCAATTTCCCTCCAAACTTGAGATGTTCTTTTCTCCTGTGGTTTAATAATGATTACGTTAGTTTGCTGAAGGCTGCCATAGCAAATCACCAATAAACAGTGGCTTGAAACAAAAGAACTTGATTTTCTCACAGTTCTGGAAGCTAAAATCCAAAAACTGAAGTGCTGATGGTGGCCTCTTACCTCTGGAGGCTCCAGGGGAGCATTCTTTCCTTGCCTCTTCTAGCTTCTGGGGGCTGCCCTGGCCTTCCTGGGTTTGTGGCTGCAGCTCTCTCCTCTCTGAGCCTGCCTTCACATTGCTTTCTCTTCTAGGTGTCTGTCAAATTTCCTGCTGCCTCACTTTTTTTTTTTAAATTGGAGAATAATCTCTTTACGCTGTTGTGTTGTTTCTGCGGTACAGTAAGGTGAACCCAGCTCTATGCATACAAATATCCCCTCCCTTGGAAGCCTCCCTCCCACACTGCCCACATCCCACCCTTCTAAGTCATCACAGAGCGCGGAGCTGAACTCCATCTATTTTACACATGGTAGAAACATGTGTTAGTGCTACTCTGTCCAGACTCATTGTCTGAGCACATTTGTTATTGGATATAGGGCCCAGCCAGACAATCCAGGCTGATCTCCTAGATCCTTAGACCTCTAGATCCTTAACTTACTCATATCTGGAAAGACTTTTTTCATATAAGGTCATCTTCAAAGGTTCTGAGGATTAGAACATGGACAAATGTCTGAGGGTTATCATTCTACAAAAGACAATAATTTTAAAAGTCTTTAATATAGTGTATATAAATTGATACACTCTTTCTGGTGAACAGTATGACAACTGTACTTTAAAAAATATTTGAGTACCTACTGTGTGCCAGAATTGTTTCAAAGCCTTTAATCAATAAAAATGCAGATGCCTTTGACCTGGTAGTTTTTACTGATTGGTATTTTCTTACAGATACACTTACAAAAGATCTACAAAAATTTTTTTTGAAAATTGGTGGTAGCATTGTGTGTAAGAGAAATACAAACAATATCAAAGTGTCCATTCAAAAGGCATTGGTTGGGAAAACCATGTCATATTCAAATTCATATTACAGAATGTATGTTGTGGCTGTTAAAAAGAAATAGGCCTATACTGATATGTAAGATACATAAAGTGATAAAGTTGGGCAAATTACAGAATTATTAACATACATAAATAAAAAATAAGTATCTGTATAGATACATATGTTGGTGGGCTGCCACTTCCTACTCCAGGGGATCTTCCTGCTCCAAGCATCAAACCTGTGCCTCTTGCATCTCCTGCACTGGCAGGCAGATTCTTTACCACTAGCACCACCTGGGAAGCCCCAAAACTTTAGGGGGCAGTGACGAATCAGAGGGAACTCTAGTGTTTGTTTGTTTAGAGAAAGTCTGGGGGAAGGAAATGCAGAGGATGAAGGAAATATCGTAGTTTTATAGTTTTATGAACCACTGAATTTTCTAACCTTCTATATGTTATTTTTATTTTTTAATAATGTAAATAGGTATTATCTGGTGGTGGGAATTTAGGACATTCATTTCATTTTTTAATACTTTATTCTGGGGTTTTATAAGAAGTCTGAGGCTTTTCTTTCCAATCAACTTGAAACTAGGCTTGGGTCTTTCTTATTGCCTGGGATATTTTCTTCCTTGATTTGTATAATTATTGTTGCTCTTCTGTCTGCCTTTTTCTACTTGTGAAATTGATTATTCTTCTGTAGGTCTCCAGGATTTAGCAGCTAATCTCTTCTTTTCCACTCATGATTTCTAACACATTGAATTATTGCTTTGCTGTTTCAGAGAGCTTTTTTCACTTGATCTTCTGGGTCACTTGGGTCTCACCAGTGACCACTCAATTTCAGCTAATCTACTGAATTGTAAAAGTTTCAAAATCATATTTTTAGTTCCAGAAAGGTGTGTGTGTGTGTGTGTGTGTGTGTGTAGGGCAGGTGTGCACACATGCACATTATTCATGGAACCCAAGTCTCCTTATTATCTGTTTATGTTGCAATTGTCTATTTCAGTAGAGGTATGCTCTGAATATATCTTCTTCCTTAAGGTTCCTGGTTTCCTGGGGCTCTTAGGTCCCTTGGGCTTGTTATTTTCCTCTGTTTGCTTTGGGGCTGAGTTTGAGTTGCTGTGGAATTTTCTGAGACCGTGGTGGAGCCACTGCTCTCTCTCTAGGCTAGGCTGATGGTACAGCTGGAGCAGGTGGTTCAGGTCTGTCATGACAACAGGGCTTCCTTTGTTCAGACAAAGAGGACCTTTCTTTAGACCTTTTCAATGCTTCCATAGGTTTTTGAGGGTCAGGGAAACATGGCATATCTCTATTGGTTAATGTCTCATTCTCTCTTGTGATGGAGGGGTGGGGGGTGTCCAATGAGCTTTAGGTCCAAAAATGAAATCTTCCCTTTCAGAACCTCTGCATGTCCTGTGGTTCTCTTTTGGTTTGAAGGGGAGAACATCTTGGCTGACTTTCAATTACTTCCTCCAAGCTTTACCCACACAACACCCATAGCTGCCCCATCCAGCCAAAGTCCAGCCTCAAGCAAGAATCTCAGCACTTCTACAGATGCATGAGCCTATGTTAAAGGAGCAGAAATGCCCAATCTAGGCTAGCCTAGATTGCCTAACTTTTAATCCATCCTCAGACATGAGAACTGCAACAGTGAATGAGAGTTGATCAAAGCCATTGGTTTGTTATACAGCTACAGCTTACTGATTCCAGAAAGAGATGGGATGCTTTCTCATTTTTATTTTTTTTTAAAGTCAACAAATGTGTGTTGTTTAAAAAAAAAAACAACAAAGAAAATATTTAACAGGTAGAAAAGAGAGATCTGATATAAATGCACTAAGATGAAGTTGTAGAACCTCAGAGTTAAAAATACTGGACTTAAAAAAAATACTGAACTTATTTTGTTTGACTATAGGGGCCTACAATCAAAGTTCTGTTTCACAGCCCCTGACCCAAGAGAAGGCTTCCCTGGGGGCTCAGATGGTAAAGAATATGCCTGCAATATGGGAGACCCAGGTTCAGTCCCTGGGTTAGGAAGACCCCCTGGAGAAGGGAATGGCTAAAGGGGCCAACAAACCTTTATTAAATAAATCACCCTTGAAATAGTCCCTGTGAAATCTTTATGTGAGAGACTAATTAAGAATTTCCCCCATTGTATTTCCATTGTTGGTCCTGGGTCTGCTTAACTATCTTCCTGACAGGGAACTCACTACCTAACAGCTCTTTCTTTTGTGGCACAACAATAATTACTGGACTTATTGTGTGGCAGCAAAGAAGAAATCTAGCTGACAGTGTGAAATCTAAATAATTAAAAAACAGGAGTTTTTCCCTCATTAAGAAGCTCCCTTAGATAAAATGGGCATATTTTTACCAGCTGATAAAAGAGCTGCTATGGATCAGAACAGCTGCATAATAGCTTCCATTTAGAATTGTTACCTTAAATTCCATCCAGCTCCAAAATTACACTGCTTCATCTATAATAAATGATTTACTTTCAGTTGGAAAAAGCAAAATGATCCCTTTTGGATTAAAATTACCTACAAATGTAATTAACAGCATCTCATTTTGTTAGCTCATCATCTTAACTCTCTACGGATGTCTTTAAATAGGAAAAATTGACATTTTTATTGTGTTCTTGATACATTGCAAACATTGCTTACTAGTACACACAGTTACGGGGCCAGTCCAGACACTCTGTTGGATTGAAAACAAATTTAATTTGTGTTTACTGTAGTGAGAAATAGCATTAGATTTAAACAGTTCCTATTTCATGTTACATAGTATCTTAATATTCACCAACCTGCCTGAGTGTAAGTAAGGTTCAAAGGCAGAGACTATCAGCTAAGTTCTCTCTCTCAACTCATCCTTTTGGAAGAAGTCAATATGAAAATCTTTATTCAATTTATATCAACTGATCAGTAAAATGATGCCAGTGATAAAGAAGCCGTCTGCCAATGCAGGAGATGTAAGAGACGTGGGTTTGATCCCTGGGTCAGGAAGATCCCCTGGAGGAGGGCATGGCAACCCACTCCAGTGTTCTTACCTGGAAAATTCCATGGGCAGAGGTGCCTGGCAGGCTACAGTCCATGGGGGTGTAAAGAGTTGGACATGACTGAGCGACTGACCACACACACACAAACTATCTAATTTACAGTGCTTGAGAAAAGACCTCAATTGTATTGAATGTTTATCATAATAACTATTACTAACCAGTAGTACTGTGGTTTTTCTTAGCTTTGTGAACTTTCTAGATCATCACACAATATACTGGATCCTCAAACTCTTCCCTACCAATAATGCATTCTCTTCTTTCCAGACAGAACTGGGCTGTTTTAATCTAGTCCAAGAAATAACTTAACTATGATAATAAACCTTTTTAGCTGACTTCAGAGGTCAAAAGCTTGTGGAGACTTGGTGAAGAGGGCCAGGAAAAATCCCAAAAACCCTGTTATACTAGTGCTGGGCTCTCCTAGCTCAGGCTGTAGAGACTAAAGAAACCCATGGGCTGATGGCACAAACAATTAATTGGATAAAAGTCAAAGTTAGCAGGCAGGAAGTGTAAGCCTGACGACTTAGGGGTTAAAATCATCAATTACTTATGGCTAGCTCTGCTCTGTTGTGTTCTAGCATTAAGCAATATGCTTGGCATAGTGGGTATTTAATAAGTGCATGTGGAATAAACAGAGTGAGGTGAGATTTCTTATCAGAAACCAAAAGAATTTTTCAATCCGGGCCAATTGATAGTTAACTACACAGCAGGCAGTTTCCATTTTGGGGTTTTCTTACACATCCAGTGTATTTTGGGGTATCACCATTATTTGCTATTATAGGTCTTACCTATTGCCCCTATTACTAATATGTCTCACATATTTGGCAAATATGCTGCTATTCTGCACATGGACAATGGCAGACATCACTAATGGATTGCAGCACTGTATTTTTGTTGAGCATGGATGCACTCCATGGCAGACATGGAGATATGCCACCCAGATTCCCTTTCAAGGAAGGCTCTGCCATCCAGTTGCAGGGAGTCTGGTGGGCAGACACTCCAGCTGTTAGCATCTTTGAGGTTAGCTTCAGCTGCAGGGTATCCCCTGTTTGGAAGTCTAGCTCTTCCCAGAACAGATTTCACCTAGGGACTGAGCCATGTAAGTGGCTAGGGGAGGGAAGGCAGTGTGGTCATAAAGGCCCAGCCATTACAGTGCTCTGCTGGTCAACTCTGATGGAAAAGGCCAGCTCCAGAGCACTGCTCATCTGCAACAGGAAGTTGGCTAAGGCTTTCTCAGGCTTGCTTTCTGCTTTGTTTTCTCCCTCTGCCTAATCCTGCGTCTTTCCCTTCTCCTCATAGATGTCAATCCCTAATAAACATCTCATACTCCAGACTCTCAAGGTTTCAGGGTCTGTTTCCAGAAACCCCAACCTGGCAGTCGCCTTCGCTAGATTAGAGCTGGCATGTGGAATTAAGTCCATTTTCCGTGCCTGTCCTTCCTAAGGCCAGTGTTCACTGGTGATACAATCAAGATACTCAGATCATTCCAATAATTCCTTAAAAACAGACAAGTTCAAATCCTTCTTTGGCCTGCAAGACATGGAGGATACAGCTAGTTATTGCTGATCTGATTCATTTCAGCAAAAACTCATGCCTTCCTTCAAAGCATTCAAATAACAACCTTCCTTGTCTGAGACAGGGTTTCTCAATTGTGGCACTATTAATGTTAGGGGCTGGGTAATTCTTTGTTGTAGGGGCCTTTCCCGTGCTTGTAAGATGTTTAACAGCATCCTTGGCTTCACCCACTAGATGCCACTAATAGCCACCTCCCACCAGTTGTGACAGATGAAGGTGTCATCGGACATTTCCAAATGGCTCCCAGGAACACAGTCTACCTGATTGAGAACCACTGGTTTCAGAGTTCTACCTTAGGAAGCAGCCTCCAGATAAGGGACATGAAACCCTTGTTGTCGTTCAGCCACTCAGCCGTGTCCAACTCTTTGTGACTCCATGGACTGCAGCACGCCGGGCTTCCCTGTCCTCCACTATCTCCTGGAGTTTGCCCAAGTTCATGTCCATTGAGCCGGTGATGCTCTCTTTTGCAGCAAAAGATCAGCTCATCTTTTGCTGCATGTTTCAAATGACTCCTCTGTGGACCTTGATCGCCAACTTGAGTTCTTTTCTCAGGAGAGAGAGGGCAATGGCTCTTTGAATAAGGCATCACCAAGCCAGAAGAAAGATGGGTGACTCCCCCGTTTCCTAGTTAACAGGTTGAATTTCAGACAAGCCTGCTGTGCCAAATCTCAGACCCAGCCTCTGACTCCCTCACTCTGCTCCTTGAATAGCCTCTCACTCCAGGTAACCTGTAGGTGGGTATCAGTTTGTTTACATACCGAGGGAGGCTGCATTCCTAAGGCCCTTTGATATTGTTGGTTTTCTGTCTCTAGGATTAATTTGAGCATGAGAAGGGCAAAACCATTTACTTAAAAACTAAAAATATGGGTTTCATGGGAACCTTCAAAAGTTATTATTAGCACCTAAATATTGTTGAGACATTTGAGATCATAGGTGAATGCATGTATATGTGCATAAACTTATTTAAGTTTTCATTTTTTCACTCTTACCCAAATACTAAATATCCATTGAAGAAAATTAAAAATTATAGATCAACCAAGAATAGAGAAAAGAAACATCACTTGTAATTTTACTACTAGTGATAACTGTAATTAAGATTTTGAAAAGTAATCTTTCAGATCTCTTTCTTATAAATAGATAAAATATGAATTTCATAATGAAAATAGGATATTGTGATATGTAACTCTCTTTGTTTTGCTTATAAATAAAGGCTGAGCCAATATTTTCTGCATCTCCACTGTCTCTTTTTTCATTTTTTGGTGATTACTGTCCTTTCATTTACAATGAAAACTTCCGAGAGAGGGAGGTTTTTCTTAGGAGGACGCTAATTCTGATTTTTGGAGGGATAAATAAGGGTTAGGATTATGAGCTATGCTGACCGTGTTCTCTGTCATCTCACTCCTGCCCACGGGTTCCCCACCTCTGCCTCCCCTGCCCCTCCAGCTGAACCTGGGGATGGAGTGCTAACTCTGACTCACTTCGCAGCTTTGCCTGGAGAAATTGAAGGCTGAATCTTGAAGGAAATCTCCACTGATAACATAAGAGCTGTTCAGAGGACTTCAAAATACCATCTCCAGCAGTCAGTGCCTCGCACGTTAATGCCGCTTACATAATACCCATCCATCTATAGGATTTACAAGGGAATAGAAAGAAAACTTCTCTCACAAAGTCAAACTTTCTGTCTTCTAAGGTCAAGTTTTTGAGAAAAATGCTCTGGGCTCACCTTGTGGAGCATCTATGTACCCAGTGGGGAAGACTGGCCTGAGTGATGCCTACAGTTTCCAGGAGGTGCTGGGGCTGCACAGCTCCAGATGAGGGCTGGCAGCAGTTTCCTATTAATTAGTGCTATGACCCTGGGGTCAATCCCTTCCTCTCTCTGGGCTTCCCTTTATTCTTCTGTACACTTATTCCTTAAAAAAATTAAAAAAAAAATCACATACTTACTTGGCTTACTTTGAGTCAAGCATAGTCTGGCGCTGTGGATACAGCAGTAAGGCTACTGTGGTTCTGTGCCCTCAGGGAGCTTACTGCTTACAGCTGAACTGTCTATGATGACTACCACGAGATACATATTGCCACTGAAGTTGAGATGTGGCCGGTTCAAACTGGGTTGCGCCGTACCTATAAAAAAAAAAATAACATTTTGAAGACTTACCATGAAAACAATCTAAAGTGTACCTTCAATAATTATTTTCTACATTGGTAACATGTTGAAATGGTAACATTTTGAATGTAGGGCTAAATAAAACATATTAGTACAATTAATTTTATCTGCTTTTCACTTTTAAAAAATATGCTGCAAGAACTTTTAAAATGACATCTATGACTCCCATCATCGTGGCGATTTCCTTCAGGATTCAGCGTTACTGCATCCCCAAATGTTAATGTTCTCTGTTAAGTAACAAGCTTAATCTTCCCATAAATATTCACTGAATGCTGTTAGTTACCGGTGGGCCAAGAATCAGAACGTAGGTTGGTCTAACTCCAGAGGCGCCTGCTCTTCATATGTGTGTGTGATCAGTTACTTTAGTCATGTCCAACTCTTTGTGACCCTATGGCCTGGACTGTAGCCCACCAAGCTCCTTTGTCCATGGGATTCTCCAGGTAAGAATACTGGAGTGGATTGCTATTTCTTTCTCTAGGGGATCTTCCCAACCCAGGGATCAAACTGGCATCTCTTACGCCTCCTGCATTGGCAGGCAGGTTTGTACCACTAGTGTCACTTGGGAAGTCCATACACATATTGAGAAACAGCAGGCTAACAACAAGTTTTTTTTTTCTTTTTTTTTCATTTTAAGAGGCATTTTAAAACTGACATTCATCAAATGTTTAACATGTGCCAGTCAGTGATGTCCACTGAGCATGAGCAAAGAAGCTATAACCAGACTTCCTGGGTTTAAATCTAAGCTCTGCCACGGGACCCGTGTCTCAGTCTTCCCATCTGTGAAACAGGAATGACAACAATAGCTCCTTCCTCAGGGCTGTGGTGAGGATTAAGAGACCTTATTCCTGCAACGGTGGTTGTTAGATAAAAAACATCTTATTTAATTCTCACCATGACTCTAATCTGTCTATTTTCTCGAGAGTTAAGCTTGTTGCCTAGGGTGGAGCATGGCAACATGGTAACTAAGTGTCAGGGCCAGAATTCCAATCATGGTCTAAATGACTACAGTGCCCCTGTTGCTTCTTGGATTGAATCCATGTTTCCTGTCTTCTCAGAGGCTGACTTCTACTATCCTTCATCCGAATGTTTACAAATAAGTGTGAAGTGCCCCTGCCTATCCTCCCTCCTTTTGCCCACGGTCAGCCCTTTCTCCTCCCCACAAAAATGGTGGATGATGTTTTTGCAAATAGTAGTATCCCAGTCAAAGTCACCCAAACTTTAAAAATTCTATGTTCCTTCTTTCCTCATCTTTTCCTGAATCGCCACCTGAGTATAACTATTATGTGGGAAAGACTCGTGTGAAGCAAACTACAGACAATTTAAGTGAGGAAAGACCTGGAATCTGAGTGGTGTTGGCTCAGCTCAAGTCATTGCTAAGCTCTAGCAGAGACCAGAAAAAAAGATCATTAAGACTATTAAAAAAAAAAAAAGATGAAGATCTCATTCTAACACTTGTTATAACTTTAATCCTCTCCCCAGAAAATGAGGCAGCTTCTATGGAGAATGGCAAGAATAGACTTCAGTTCATTTGCACAATTTAATTGTCTACTGCAGAGCTTTGCACACTTTTCTTGTAAAGCAGGGATCCCCAGCCTCTGGGATCAAATGTTTGATGATCTGAGGTGTAGGTGATTTAATAATAATAGAAATAAGTGTGCACAATAAATGTTTTGTGCTTGAATAATCCTGAAACTATCCCCCTGCCACCCTGGTCTGTGGAAAAACTGTCTTCCACAAAACTGTTCCCTGGTGCCTAAAAGATTGGCAATCAGTACCGTAAGGGCCAGAGAGGGAGGTATCTTAAGCTTTGCGGGCCATTGCAGTCTTTGGTACAACCCTTCAACTCTGCCACTGTAGTTCAAAAGTAGTTATAGAAGATACATAAACAAGTGGGTATGGCTATATTCTCAAATTTTGTGAATGCTGAAGTTTGAATTTCATATAATTTTCACTTGTCTTCTTTTAATTTTTTTCAGTCACTTAAAATGTGAAAACATACATAGTTCATGGACTGGATTCGGCAAACTGGCCACAGTTTGGCAGCCCCTTGTTTACTCTGTACCAGGAGCAATGTGTACAAGCAATGTGCTTTTACTCTGCCAGAGTTTACATGATGTTTCTGAGTTCTCTCAATGTGGGTTCCTTGGAACACACTTCCATATTTTACCAAAAGTATTATCAATGCTCAAGAATGTTTGGGACAGATTGAATTCAAGCAGAGTTTCTTTACTATAGGACTTCCCAGAGACTTTAATTTGCTCATGTACACTGTAAATTTCCAAGAGGGGGTATATGGCAAGGGAAACTTGCCAAGCAGGACTTACTTGACTGCAGAATCTTTTTACAAAATGGAACACCGTTCACAAGTGGCGTTTCATGGAACACACTGTGAGAAGACTCTCTTCTCTTTCTATATGAGAAAATGAAGTCATTTGCCAAGGTCTCCCAGGTGCTGGACTGAAAGATTTGTCTGAAGCCGAGGTCTTCCTCCTTCTAGGGTCATCCTCTCTCTCCCAGAGACCAGGCAGTGTTTTAGAAGTACATTCACTCCTTTGATACAAAGATGGAAATAATCCAGAGGAAAGTCCATTTAGTTATTTCCTAAAGCACATGATGCTACTTGTCATTTGGCTATGTAAACCCTGGGATGATTGCTTTGCTGTGTCTGTGACTCTCAGTCCTCTTAAACTCAACCCACCATCAGCTGCTGGATTCATTTCCAATTTCACTCTTCTTACTTGTATAATTGCTGCTTTAATAATTAACTGCAAAGCCCATCTGACCCTAAGCTCCTTGGGGTCTGTGCTCCCAGTGCCCCAGATGAGATGGGGAAAAGCTCCCACACTTTACAGCAAGGTGTGAGTTGTTTAAAAGCAAACATGAACACTAGGATTTAGTGGGCCAGTTTTGATTAGAATCAGAGAGCCTTTCAAGAAACTCATGTAATATGAATGATTCTTGAGCCCGCAGGTGCTAAAAGACTTAAGAGGAGAGTTGTGTCTTATGTGGGAGTTAGGGTTTAAAGTTGGCACATAAGGCAGAAACTGTGTAGTTCAAACTCATCCCTTGAAAATCTTTTAAATTATCAATAAACAGTCAAAAAGCCATGACTCTATGTGTACTCAGTAGTATCTCAGTCTAAAAAGCTACTAAGCAATTTTCCCCCTCTCATGTTTAGCCACAGATGAAGCAGTTGGCTGGCAGTTAAAGGCCTTGCTGGACAGAAACAATCTCGTCCTCTTTGGTGGTTGAATTTCCCTGAGAGACTTGCACCTCTGATGTGGCCTGTTTGCCCTGAAATGTCTTATCATTAGTGACTTTAGATAAATCACACTGGGAAAATGTGGTTTTATTTTTCATCTTTCCTCCTTGAAGGGTCCCAGATTTCTTTTAAGTCCATTTATCTCTGTCATAGTGTCCTTGGCATTGTTGTCGTTCTGTCCTCTCAAAGACCCTGGCTGGATGCTTTACCTACTCCTGAAAAAAGATCCTGAAAAGGACATGGGTTAAATGTAGCAGGCATGAGTTTGAGCAAACTCTGGGAGATAGTGAAGGACAGGGAAGCCTGGCGTGTTGCAGTTCATGGGGTTGCAAAGAGTCAGACACAACTGAGCGACTAAACCACAACAACAAGGAGATATTATCCTAGATTGTCTGGGTTGGCCCAATGAAATCACATGTTCTTATGAGTGGAGGGGAGAGAGAGAGGCAGAAGAAGGAGAGCCAGAGAGAGAGGGCAGTGGGAGGCAGTCAGGGGTGGGCTTAGACTGACATTTCTGTCTTTGAAGATAGAGAAAGGAGATGCCGGCTGAGGGACAGAATAGCCAGCAGAAGCAGGAAAAGGCAATAAAATGCATTCTTCCCGGGAACTTCAAGAAGAGATACAGCCTAGTGAGACCCATTTCAGATGTGTGACCTAGCGAACTGTAAGGTAATAAATTTGTGTGGTAGAAGTCACTAAGTTTGCAGTAATTTGTTAAACATTAACAGGAACCTAATGTACTGTCTCAGGAGAGGATGCACACTCTGTAAGGTGGAACCTGGGATCCTCCTCAAGTTCTTAATAGTCATAGAATCTTGGGTAAATTAGTTCATCCATTAGGGCACTTTCAGTGATTGGAACTTTCTATAATGACGAAAATATTCTAGTGCTGTTCAGTGTGGTGGCCACTAGCCCCGTGTTGTCTGTTGGGCCAGTGCAACTGAGGAAGTGAGTTTTTATTTTAAATTTAGATTTAAATTCAAATAGTCTAGCGAGCAGCATCATTTCAGAGCCTTGATTTTCACTTATAAAGAGGAGGTAATAACAGAATGTAACTCATAGGGCTGCTATTTGTTAACGCATGTTAGGTAATATAAAATAATGTATAGGCTACTTTCAGTAAGAATGAAAGTATTTTGTATCTAGATATGTGAGGACGTCTCATATTTTGTAGGATTGGAGTTTTATCTCACCTCTTTGAAAAACAGAGCAATTTGTCATAATCTTCCATGACTTTTCTCTTTGGCAGGTTGAATAAATTTGTTACTCTATCGATGTTTTTCATATGCCTGTTTCTAACCTCGGGTTTCCCTGGTGGCTCAGTGGTAAAAGAATCTGCCTGCCAATGCAGGAGACATGGGTTTGATCCCTGGGTTGGGAAGACCCCCTGGAGAAGGGAATGACTACCTACTCCAGTATTCTTGCCTGGATAATTTCATGGACAGAGGAACCTGTACGGTTATAGTTCATGGGGTTTTTAAGAGCCAGACACGACTCAGCGACTGAACAACAAATCTATCGATTATTTTTTGGTATGCCTCTTTTTAACCTTTTAAGTCACATGAACTTCTTTTCTAACCATGTGCAACATTTCCAGATTTCTCTAAGGCGGAATCAAGGTCTATCCGAGTTAATAGTCATGTTTGGCTGCCAGTCACAGGAGGCAGGGCATCCATGGCTCGGGTACCAACTCTGGCTTCACGAGGTTCTCGGTCTTCCAGGCTCCTGGCCTTGTTCTGCTCCATCATCTCCCACACCTCATCCTCCTTCCCTTTCTGGGTACCTGCTGCATTTCTGAGGGTATGAATATCATTAGCTCTAATCTGATTTTGCCTCCCTATTGCTTATTCTGTAGATATTCTAAAATGAAGATCTTCCTTCTTGATAATACATTGCTGGCTCCTAGGGCCATGGTTTTTGCTGAAAATTCAGGTGCTCCATCCTTATTTCTCAACATATGTTTGAATTTTAAGTTTTAATGGAAGAGACTAGGAAGAGAGGTACAAACTCTGGGGCTAGGACCGGACTTGACCTTGTCCTGATAAAAATATAAGTTGAGAGAGAGTAATAAGTAGGAATTGCTCTGTCTCTGTCTCTCTCCACACAAACATACACACATTCTGATCTAACTCTCCTCCTGTATTGGTAGTTCCTTCAACTTGTTCAATATTTATTATGTTTCTTTATTGGATGTTACTTGTAATTGTCTGGATATTTCCCTCCATGTAGACACTTCAGAAACATTAATCTTCACATTTAACAAGATCAATAGCCTCAGTGTTTGGGGATTTGAAATGAAACATGACTATTGCTCACGCTGAAAAAAAAACTCACCTTCAAGAAAAGGTAGAATTTAATTTCATTTGGCTGATCTTGTGTGTTGGAGGATTGTAGGAAATATTTTGGAAATTAGATTTTGCTGATTTCCTGGGGAAAGAATACGCATTCTCTAGGGCCATGTGTCACAGGAAAGAAGTGATGCTTTTTGAAATGAAGACAAGCAGAGCCGTTCATCCTGGGCAAATCACAAACTATCAGGCAGCTCCCTGCATTCAATTAGATTTGTCACGAGTCTGGTCTAGTAGGAGAAGAATTTGTTATCCCCTGAAAGCCCTCCAGATTCTCTGGGTTTATAGAGTGCTGAGTGTTCCTGAACTTTTAGGCTAGTTAGCAGCTTGGTGTCACATGATAGAATCACACCTCCTCTATGCTGGGCACTGTTTCTGCTCAGGGGATGTGCGGAGGGCTGGAAGTAGAGGGTGCCCGTGGTCAATGCCCCAACAGTGCTGCTTTAGGGATGCCCAGCTCCCTTGCTTTTAGCAGGATAGACTCCAAGGTGTATTCTGCCCTCGGGGGCTTCCTAAGGGATCAGGCTGAGGCTGCACCTTGGCTCCATACTGCAGCCTAATTAGCCTTTTCTCTTTCCTCTGTTTCCCTGCTTTCCCTGTTCCCTCCTCCAGCACTCCTGGGAGCACTTCCTTAGTACATCACTTGCAGATGAATCCCTGTCTCAGGGTTTGCTTCTGGGGAATTTGACCTACGACAACCCGTGATCTCTGGCATCATCACACTGTTGAATTATGCTGTCATGTGTGACAGAAAATTCTTAAGGCAAGGAAATCCCGAGGGCCAGATATCCTACTTGAGACTGGGAGAGGAGAAAATTCAGGGTGACCCTTTAACACTGCATCTTCCAAGCAGTTAGTGAGAGGCTGCTTATTTCAACCCTGAGTCAGAAGGAGGGTGTGACATCTTGCCTTTGCCACAGGGCCATTGCATCATCAGAGATGGAGAAGCGACCTCTCAAAGGCAGAGAGGGACTGAGCTAGGAGCTTTACGGGCTCCTGGGGGTGTACAGAGAGCTCAGATTTACCCCACAATCAGGAATAACCCCATAAGGCCACAGTCTTTTCAATGAATGGAACCAGCCCTTCTCAGAAGAGGCCTATTTCCCTTTGGTGAGGAGTAGCTTCAAAATAATGAGAAGGACTTCCCTGGTGGTCCAGTGATTAAGACTCTGTGCTCTTAATGTGTCTCAGTTTGATCTATGGTCAGGGAATTAGATCCCATGTGCCACAACGAAAAGGTCTAGCATGCTGCAACTAAGACCCAGTACAGCCAAATAAATAAATAAGTAAACAGTAATAATAATACCAATAATAATAATGATGATTGTACTCTGGGCCTGTAATGCTTACTGTGCATACCTGAATGCTGTCTGAAGGGCTTATATTCTACCCGAAAGAGCTTTTTACTTTTGAGTTGTTGAAGGAGGTCACAGACAGGAATAGAGAGATAGAGGAAAAACAAAGAAACACAAAAACCCACTAAATCTTACTTCTTAACACAGCAACTTTAACTAGGAGATAAATTGGAATTGAAAGTATCACTGGTAACTGGCTGCCTGGAAGTTATCCCTGCTTTTAGTTCTTTACCCAACTTGTTCCAAGGTCTTTTCTGTTCCATAAATAGTCATGTTTTCCAGGATTTAGTCCCTGGCTGTGAGCGGCAGAACAATGCTCTCCAAAAATATCCACGGTCTAATCCTCAGAGCCTGGAATATATTACCTTAATGGCAAAAGGGTCTTTGCAGATGTGATTATGTTACTGTTCTGGAGATGGGGGGATTTTCCTGGATTATTTGAGCAGGACCGATGAAATCACAAGGGTCCTTTTAAGTGAAAGAGGGAGGCAAGAAGGTCAGAGTCAGAGAACAAACTATGATGAGTGAAAAAAAGAGGGAAGTCAGGCCAGTGCTGGGGATCAGCCATGAGCTAAGGGATCAGGCAGTTGTAGAAGCAATAAAAGGCAAGGGGCAGACAGATTTTCACCTATAGCAGGGGTCTCCAACCTCTGGGATCTAATGCCTGATGATGAGAGGTGGAGCTGATGTAATAAAAGCACAAATAAGTGCACAATCAATGCAGTGTGCTTGTATCATCCTGAAACCATATCCCTACCTCGCAACCCATTCCATGGAACAACTGTCTTCCATGAAACTGGTCTCTGGTGCCAAAAAGGTTGGGGACCGCTGCCCTAAAATTTCTAGAAACAACGCATCTCTGCCCACACTTTGATGTTAACCTCGTCAGGCCCGTTTTGGACTTCTGACCTCAAGAACCAATGGTTACAATACATTCATGTTGCTTTAAGCCACCCTGACTGTGGTACTTGGTTATAGCAGCAATAAAAAACTCATCAACTGGCTCCTGCTCTTCCTTTTCAGCGCATGCTCACCCATGGAAAGTCTCCTGACTTCAATTTCTAGCTGTATACCAAGGACTCTCAAACCTTCATGTCCTGTTATGGTTGGGGCATAGCTCTACCCAGACTCCAGGGACCTCCAACGTCCCTGGCGCTCTTCATGACATGACTGGTTGGCCAGATTGATTTGATGAAACCACATTTCTAGCAATGTGTGTTGCATGAGACACTTTCAATGGCTTTTGAGGATTTAGGGGACTTCTTCTGGGGAAGAACAGCTTATCTGTATTTTTAAATTTCACGTGAATTCCAAGCTGTGAATGGCATAGAGCTTCATGAATGCATGCATGTGTGTGCTTCTTGACGAGTTTGTTTTCAGTGGACTGGTGGCTTATACGCTGTGCTGCTCCCACTAGAAATCTGGGTATTTTCCTCAACTCCTTACTTTCAGTCACCCTCCATATTCAGTATCCAAGTTCTATTAATAACAATTGTACTTTGTGCATATCCCTTGCATCTATCTCTTCTCTCTTCTCCATCACTTCACCCTCTCCAGGGGAGGCCCTAATAATTGTTCACTGACCTCTGAGCAGTGGTCTTCTCTCCGACCTCCTAGTCAGTTCCCTCTCGGGAACACACTCGGGAAGGAGCTTCCCCTTCCACCTCCTTCCTTCCTGCCCCACCAGGTTCTGTATGTGTCTCCATTTCCTGCACTTGTAAGCTTCTTGCCTCCTTGTCTGTGTTCATGCCCTTGCCTCTGACTTCCTTTCTACTCCTACTTATCCTTCAAGACAATGAGTTTGGGTCCTTCAAGAAGCTGATGTGAATATAGAGCTAAATATTCTATATATATATATATATATTTTTTTTTTTTTTTTTTTTTTGGTAAGGAAAGATGTCCAAATGAAAAGAAATTGGGAGAAGTTGGAAAAAGTTGGGAGAGATGTCTGACCACAAAGCAAAGAGACAGGGAGAGCAGGCTGAATGGAAGCAACTGAACTGCCACCTTGTCTAAGAAAGACTCAGCGGTTGTAGGGAGTCAAAGGCCCGTGGAGCGTGGCCTTGGTCTCTGGGCTGGGCTGGGTATCAGAGCAGCAGCAGCTGCAGCCCTCGGTCAGCTACCCTCTCTCTAGTGGAGGTTTGTCTGCAAGGGATGTTTGCATAACCACCACTGAGATCAAGCTTCTGTAATCTCTTTCTTTCCCCACCTATTTCTTTCTGTTGCTCTCTTAGCCTTAGGCAATCGCCTTTGCTATAACACCATTTCCACTGTATTGTAATCCCTACTTATTTGTCTTCTCTACTAGATCAGTCAGTCAGTCAGTTCAGTCGCTCAGTCATGTCTGACTCCTTGCGATCCCATGAATAGCAGCACGACAGGCCTTCCTGTCCATCACCAACACCTGGAGTTTACTCAAACTCATGTTGATCGACTCGGTGATGCCATCCAGCCATCTCATCCTCTGTTGTCCCCTTCTCCTCCTGCCCCCAATCCCTCCCAGCATCAGGGTCTTTTCCAATGAGTCAACTCTTCTCATGAGGTGGCCAAAATACTGGAGTTTCAAACTTCAGCATCAGTCCTTCCAATGAACACCCAGGATTGATCTCCTTTAGGATGGACTGGCTGGATTTCCTTGCAGTCTAAGGGACTCTCAAGAGTCTTCCCCAACCCCACAGTTCAAAAGCATCAATTCTTTGGTGCTCAACTTTCTTCACCGTCCAACTCTCACATTCATACATGACCAGTGGAAAAACCATAGCCTTGACTAAATGGACCTATGTTGGCATAGTAATGTCTGTTTTTTAATATGCTGTCTAGGTTGGTCATAACTTTCCTTCCAAGGAGTAAGCATCTTTTAATTTCATGACTGCAATCACCATCTGCAGTGATTTTGGAGCCCAAAAAAGTAAAGTCTGACACTGTTTCCACTGTTTCCCCATCTATTTGCCATGAAGTGATGGGACCAGATGCCATGATCTTAGTTTTCTGAATGTTGAGCTTTAAGCCAACTTTTTCACTCTCCTCCTTCGCTTTCATTAAGAGGCTTTTTAGTTCCTCTTCACTTTCTGCCATAAGGGTGGTGTCATCTGCATATCTGAGGTTATTGATATTTCTCTTGGCAATCTTGATTCCAGCTTGTGCTTCTTCCAGTCCAGCATCTCTCATGATGTACTCTGCATATAAGTTAAATAAGCAGGGTGACAATATACAGCCTTAACATACTCCTTTTCCTATTTGAAACCTATATGCAGGTCAGGAAGCAACAGTTAAAACTGGACACGGAACAACAGACTGGTTCCAAATAGGAAAAGGAGTACGTCAAGGCTCTCCTAGATGGGAAGAACTTTTCAAACAAGGACTTAATCTCAGTTATCTTTTGATTCCTAGCTATACCACAGGAAGTCAAAGCTTATGAAAAAGCTTTACAGTCAGAGAGAGATGTTTCTGAACCAGGTTCATTTTGCCTGATGCTCAGCAAGCCAAAATGTTGAGATGCTGATGTTTGTGGCAGAGATACTTTTTGTAAAGTGACCACGGGTGGAGACCAGAGACCAAATCTCTACCCCATCCCACTGGAAGGCAAGGAGCTGGGAGGAGGACGGCATTTATGGGATGAGGAATGAAGCAGCAGGGTGGATCTGAGATACAGCATGGGGAAAAGTGATTGGGAAACAGTGCAGGAATCCTCGTTCTGCCACAGGCCTCTGCACAGGCAATTAGAGGCACTTAGAATGATAAGATGGTGGAGTTTTCACCCCTCTGATGCCAAAAGGTCACGCATGGAGTGGGCACTGCCATATGCCCAGTTAGAGGGTCAGTGGTCCTATCCAGTCTTAACCATCTCAACTGAAATCAGACATAGCTGACTCCCAAGTTTCTGGAAAATAACTCAGGCAAACACTGTTTAGACTATGTGCTATTTGGAGGGCATGCAGGTCTAACAATGACCTTGATTAGTGAAGGCAGGCAAAACGGATTTGAGTAACCATTATTCAGAGTTAGAAGGCATGCAGACATCATACCCATTTCACAGATAAAGAAACTGAGGCTTGGTGCAATGAGCGACTATGCCAGGGTTAGTGTGGGGTGCACTGGGGATCTGAACATAGGTTGCCTCACTTTACCTCCAGTGAAGAATGTAAGGGTGACCGGGAGGCATCACCAGCTTTTCTTTACCAAGTCATTCTGCTCTGGGATCTTGAAAAAGGCCTCCCAACAAGGAACTATATTGGTTGAAAAATGAAATAGACTTGGGGTTTATCTAGATATTCTGAACTTCTAATGAAATAAAACAAAAAAAAATTTCAACTTTCTATTGTTTGCTTCTTTATGTGTATTAGAATCCCATTCTTCATTCAAGGTTGGAGTGGATGCTCTCGGTACCTGACCTCCTTCCCCTGCCCCCCATTATTTCTCAGCAGTCATCTCTACACACAGAACAATCCTGACTGTTGTGAGTGTCTGCAGTCTCTGCCTGAGGGTTTTTTCCTGCCTGTGGGAGCTCGCTTGGCCCTGAACACGCCGACAGCACCAACAAGCTAATGTCTCAGGAGGGGTTCTCAATTAGGGCTGAACAGGGAGCCTGTGGGTGGACACTCCAGCTTCTTCACCCCGCAGCTGGGATGACCGAAGCACCTGTGACACGGTCTCCTGTGGCCCCCTAGCAGCACTGAGTTCCACTCTCCATAGTAATATCTGCTTGATAACACACCCCTCATCTGCTATCTTCCATTCCCTGTCTCACTCCCCCACTCCTCTACTCACATCACTGGTCACCCCACTTACAGTGAAGGGACTCCTGAGGCTGTATTTAATTTTCAGAAGGAAAAGAAGCACCTAACTCAGTTGGAAACATTTATATTACATACTTATCTCACTTTTTCTGAGCTAGCAGTGTGGCCAATTTAGAGGGTCTCCTGAAATTGGGATTCATATGTAAAAACACTGGAGAAACCTTGGTGGTACCTCTCAGAGTTCTCCATAAACATTCCTCTTTGCAGTAGCCAGTTTCAATGTCCTAGACAATGGGAATTAATTATGTTTTGGGGTGCAGTGTTCCTAAATCTAGTTTCTATGTTTGTTGACGTAAAGTTGTTCACGTGGTAGTAGTACATGCGTGCTCAGTCATGTCCGACTATGTGACTTGATGGACTGCTGCCCGCAGGCTCCTCTGTCCACTGGATTTCCCAGGCAAGAGTATTACAGTGGATTATCACTTCTTCTCCAGGGGATCTTCCCAACCCAGGGATCAAACTCACGTCTCCTGCATTGCAGGAGGGTTCTTTACCACTGAGCCATTGGGGAAGCCACAAAATTGTTCATTATACTCTCTAATTCTGGGTTAGGCTGAGAGGGTCCAAGCTGCAAGTCTGCTGATTGGTCAGGTAATTCTTCACTGTGTGTCTGTCACCATATTAGGACCAGTAGGCCAGCTGGGGCATTTTCCTCTCCTGGGTTAGGCAGAAGCACAGGAAAACAAACAGAAAGTTGGTATGCCTTTTAAGGTCTGAGGTTGGAATTGGCACACCACCTCTTCCACCTTCACGCCATTGGCCAAAGCGAGTCAGACGGCCAAAGTCAAAATATAGGGAAATATCCTCAGCTCACACCAAGGTCACAGAAAAACTGTATACGCAGGGACTCTGCCATACTTTATACTCAATTTATTATGAAGTTCTGTTGTTAGCATATTCATGATTATTGTGTCTTCTTGATAATGAATCAAAGTCCTTTAATCATTAAGAAGCATCCCTTTTAATATTGTTTATATTGAACTGTTTTTAATCTATTATTAATATGGCTACTCTACCTTTTTATAGGGGCTTCCCTGGTGGCTCAGTGGCAAAGAATCCACCTGCCAAGTAGGAAATGCAGGTTCAATCCCTGGGTCAGGAAGACCCCCTGGAGAAGGAGTTGGAAACCCACTTCAGTATTCTTGCTTGGGAAATCCCATGGGAAGAGGAGCCTGGGGGCAACAGTTCATGGGGTCACAAGTAGTTGGACATGGCTAAGCAACTACCTTTATATGCTATTACTGGCACTGCACATATTTTCCCACAGTTGGACATGACTGACTAAACACACACTTTTAATATATTTGGATCTTTATATTTAAAGTGTGTCTCTTGTAGGTAGCATGTAATTGGATCTTAGGATCAATCAGAGAAAGCCAAACACAGTAATTAACTAATCACACAGGATGTCCTGCTCCTAGGAAGCCTTATTTCTATCTTTCTTGTGCCAATGGCCTCCAAACAGGAGTGCCTATAGTGTTCCTTTTTTCAACTACGAAGTTTTCATTCTTTTTGCCTGCCTTTCAGTCTCTACCACATGCAAATGATGGTGGCCAACTCCCTTGCACAGCAAGCTCTGAATACATGGTCTTAGCTTGTGCACGGCTGGGTCACTTTTGGTGATTTCCATACCTGTTGCTTCCAGGTCAAGAAGCAACAGTTAGAACTGGACATGGAACAACGGATTGGTTCAAAATTGGGAAAGGAGTACGTCAAGGCTGTATATCATCACCCTGTTTATTTAACTTATATGCAGAGTACATAATGTGAAATGCCAGGCTGGATGAAGCACAAACCAGAATCAAGACTGGCAGGAGAAATATCAATAAGCTCAGATATGCAGATGATACCACCTTTATGGCAGAAAGTGAAGAAGAACAAAAGAGCCTCTTGTTAAAAGTGAAAGAGGAGAGTGAAAAAGCTGGCATAAAACTCAACATTCAAAAAATGAAGATCATGGCATCCGGTCCCATCACTTCATGACAAATAGATGGGGATACAATCAGACAGTGACAGACTTTATTTTCTTGGGCTCCAAAATCACGGCAGATGGTGACTGGAGCCATGAAATTAAAAGATGCTTGCTCCTTGGAAGAAAAGTTATGACAAACCTAGATTGTATATTAAAAAGTAGAGACATTACTTTGCCAACAAAGGTCCATATAGTCCAAGCTATGGTTTTTCCAGCAGTCATGTATGGATGTGAGAGTTGAACCATAAAGAAGGCTGAAGAACTGATGCTTTTGAACTGTAGCATTGGAAAAGACTCTTGAGAGTCCCTTGGACTGTAATAAGATCAAATGAGTCAATCCTAAAGGAAATCAATCCTGAATATTCATTGGAAAGACTGATACTGAAGCTGAAGCTCCAATACTTTGGCCACCTGATGCAAAAGTGCTGATTTATCAGAAAAGACACTGATGCTGGGAAAGATTGAAGGCAGGAGGAGAAGGGGACGATAGAGGACGAGATGGTTGGATGGCATCACCGACTCATTGGACATGAATTTAAGCAAGCTCTGAGAGATGGTGAAGGATAGGGAAGCCTGGCCTGCTGCATTCTATGGGGTCACAAAGAGTCGGACACAACTGAGTGGCTGAACAACAACAACAGTATTATCAGCCATACCTTTTCCTATGGATAGTTATTCATCATGTGTATTTTATCATATAGATAGGCTGTATTGTGCAGTTTTGAGAATGTGTCAAGAAACATATTCAGAAAGATGATTTTTAAATAGCTGCATAATAATTCATCTTGTGGACCTATCTTCGGTTAACTCCTGCTCTGCTGTTTAGCCATTTAGCCTCTCTTTGCTTATCTGTAAAATGGGAATACTAATAGCAATTCTATAGGATAGCTGTGAGAATAAAATAAAACCTAATCTGTACAGCTTATAGCAGAATATCAGACACATAGGAGACACACCATAAATGTGAATTTCCCTGTCAGGGAAACAGAATGCTCATGGGAACTCCATCCCTCTTCCACTCCCACCCACCTTTGCTGGGTGCCTCTGTAGGACCCCAATCTTCCCCACTGCAGTCGACATAATTCCATTGCCTAGGGAAGCAAACTGGGAGTCAGAGATCAGCTTTTTTGGCTTTATCCATAGGTAAGAGCTACTCATACAGGGGCTTCCCCCATGGTCCAGTGGTTAAGAATCTGCCTTGCAATGCAAGGGACACCGGTTTGATGCCTGGTCTGGGAAGATCCCTCATGCTGTGTAGCAACTAAGCCCGTGGGCCACAATTACTGAGCCTGCGCTCCAGAGCTCGAGCTCCACAACAAGAGAAGCCACCGCAATGAAAAGCCCACGCACTGCAGCGAGGAGTAGCCCCCGCTCACCACATCTAGAGAAAGCCCAGGTGCAGCAACAAACACTACAGTCAAATAAATAAATAAATAACTCGTTTAAAAAAGAATTATTCGGAGAACTTGGTGATGAGTAAATATAAACCCCAATAGGGTCTCTTCCTGTTGACATGGCAACCTGACTACCAGCTGTCAGGCAGTCTTGTCAGGCTGCACATTTAGGGAACTTTACCACCCATACCTGATTAACAATTCTCAGCTCAGGGAGAGGAGTGGCGGATTTAAAAAAAGACCTTGTCCCATGGCCTCTTTCAACCTCCTCACCCTACCAAGCTAAACAAGTCCCTCTTCAAAGCTTCATTTAGGGCGCACTTCTTACTGTCTTCCCCCATCCCCAGCAGCTGCTTAACCCAAGACTGCAAATAATATCTGCTTGAAGACCTTTTGTCTTCAAGTTTCCGCCTGGCTTGCTTTCAAAAGCTTTTCCAACCCAGCTTCAGCCCATCCTTTGCGAGCTCATTCTGTAAGCAGAGTTATAGGAGGACACAAAAGGCAAGAAACAGCCAGTTGTTAAAAACACAAGTGACTGGAAGACAGAAATCACTTCCTTTAAGAAGCAAGTTCCTGCTCTCGAGTCAGAGATGATTTGGACCCCAGGTACCCTGGACACGTGGCACAGGGGGCCTAAGACATCCGATGCAATCAGATTCACCCTCTTTTATCCCTTCAACTCCAGACAGAGGGTCTGACTTTTTCCCCGAAGGGTCAGACAGTTGTCCTAGGGTGGCTCTGTATGGTGGCACAGGTTGTACACTGCACAAAGCTGCCTGGAGGCGGGGCCAATAGGGGCTCCAGTCTGTGCATCACTCGCCACTCTGGCTTGTTGTCCCAGAGTGGGGAACTTTCTATACTAAATAAAGGCTCTGAACAGGCTCACAGGGGCTCTGGTGAGGCTGTATTACTTTGTCAAACGGTACCATGGAGAAAAATGGATTTGGAGGTGGAGGTGAGGGAGAAGAGGAGAAATATTTTTGTCAGGGATGGGGGAGCCTGGTGGGCTGCCGTCTGTGGGATCACACAGCGTCGGACACGACTGAAGTGACTTAGCAGCAGCAGCAGCACATTTCCAAAGGGCCTCAAATTTAGACTTTTTTCCATGAGGTCCAATTGCGTATCTAAATATAGCATGGAATTGGACAATAAGATAGCTCACAGTCTTTATAATGTGGCTTGGGGAAGTTTCCATTTTCTAGTACAATAGATGCCTCTAGGTGTGAAAGAGGTTTGAGCCTCTCTGGAAGGCTCGCCAGGCTTAGATGGCCAGTCCGAATTTCATCCTGCAAAATGGGTAGGGATGTGGTTAGGTGGTGGGTGTACTCGCATTGCATTAGAGTGAAATTTGCCCTGTTGACAGTTTGTAGTCTTTCTTTGACCCTAGAACCAACACTACTGTTAAAGAAAACAGGCCCAAAATGGAGTCACTTATGCTAAGCCACCACTCACCAAACCAAGACTTCATTTAATTCAGTTTGTCTCTCTCAGAAATGGAATCTTAAACCAGTCAATTAGAAATTGCCAGATCAGTTTCAGTTAGGTCATCTGCCTGTAGACTCCTACCCTCCCCTAAAGGAAAGAAACCCTGCCATAACTCTTCTGCTTTTTGCCTAATACAGCTTCCCTGTTCCTGCTCCCTTCTGCCTATAAAATCTTCTGACTTTCTGTTAGATTTGATGTTGCTTGATTCATGAATTACTGAATAAAGTCAATGAGATCCTGAAAATTTACTCAGCTGAATTTTGTTTTTCAACACTATCTACTTCACTGTTTTTAGGCAAATCTGTTGACTTGATAGTTTGGTTCCTCCCCCTCCCCCAAGCATTTTGTCTGGTTGCCCTTTTACAGGTCTTTTTGTATCCTCTACCCAGGGGTGGGGGTAAAGGTGGGTGGGTGATAGTGTGGACCCTGAGTCAAGAACAAGAGTTATGGGTAAAGGCACCTGTCTTTCTGAAGAGCATCCCAGCTTCATAAAACCAAAGATTTTGTTTTCTTCACTTTGGAACCTTCATTGCTTGGCACCTATTAGGTTGGGAGATCAACTGTCTTAGCTTGCCTGGAATTTTCCAAGTTGTAGTGCTAAAAATCCCACATCTTGGAAACCTCAGTTCCAAGGAATCTGGAATGGCTGGTCACCCTACAAAGCTTTGCCAAACAAACAAATGGATGCATAAAGGACTTCTGTTTTCCAAAAGTCCGGCCTCACTGAACAGATTGTATTAAGTTTCTTTGGGGACAAGAGGCTAGAACAGGAGTTGGCTAGCTAATGCCCATGCACCAAAGCTGGCCTGCTGTCTGTGTATTTGTTTTTGCTTTTTCTTAATGTCCTGAACACTAAGAATGGTTTTTCAAAATTCATTAAAAAAATCAAATGAAGAATAAAATTGTGTGACATATGAACATTTTGTGAAAATGAAGCTTGAGAGCCCATAAGTCAAAGGTTGTGGGGACAAAGCCGCTTTCATCCACTTATACCTTGTCCAGGGCTGCTTCCTTGAGAGTTCAGCTGGTTAAGAATCCACCTGCAATACAGGAGACCCCGTTCAATCCCTGGGTTGGGAAGATCCCCTGGAGAAGAGAATGGCTACCCACTCCGGTATTCTGGCCTGGAGAATCCCATGGACTCTACAGTCCGTGGGGTCACAAAGAACTTTGAGTTTCACTCTCACTTTTCAGGGCTGCTTTAGTGCCAAGATAGAGCTAAGTGTTGTGACCGACGTGGCACAGACTGCAAAGCTGATAGTACTTCCTGTCTGGCCATCTGCAGAAATCATTTGTAGAGCCTCAGAACAGAAGGAGCTGCTTGGACTCATGAAGAGATCAGAGTCCAATGTTGGAGGATGGGAAATAGTGGAATGATTACATGGCAGAGTGGCTGTACCTCCCAGGGCAACCGGACATTAATGGGGTGGCAGGACTGAAAACACCCCAGTTCTTGGCTTTCAAAGAAGCTGAACACTTCTGAGAGTGAAAGGGACCACTGCCAGCATGGACCCTGAGGACACTGGTGATAGCCATGGGGGAGGAAGTTTGGGGTGCTTTTTCTATTTTCTGGGCTCCATGAAGGTCTCCTGGATTCTAAAGTGACTCCCAGAGAGGTAAATGCTCAATGGTGACTGAGATGGAATTTCTACCCAGCCTGGAGGGGGTCAGGAGTTTGATTAAAACAAAGAAACATCAATGTCCTACCTTTGAAGACGGGGGCTAAGACCATCATGTTCTATGAAGGATCCCGTTAGAGAAGGTGAAATGTCGGATTCCATACTGCAGGATCTGAGTGTCTGTATTACCTGAGAAGAGCACCTAAGCCGAGCAGACAGGAAGGATGAGAAACAGGAGCTAGGAGAGAGAGAAGCACTTTCAATGTCCATAGGCTTGTCTGGTCTCTGTCCTCCAGGGATCAGTGCAAACCTAGCTTGTAGTTGGTGAGAAATAAATGCTTAATGAGTAAGCAATGTGCTTTCTGTCTTTCTGCTAGCCCTTTAGAACCTAACAGAATCTGATATGGACTGTTTCTAGCTTAGTATAAATTTAAATACATGTTATGCCTCCTAGATATTTACAGTTAAGCCTGATGTATATTTGTGGAGTAAAAGCCAATTCTCCCCTTCAGTTCAGTTCAGTCGCTCAGTTGTGTCTGACTCTTTGCGACCCCATGAATCGCAGCACGCTAGGCCTCCCTGTCCATCACCAACTCCTGGAGTTTACTCAAACTCATGCCCATCAAGTCGGTGATGCCATCCAGCCATCTCATCCTCAGTCGTCCCCTTCTCCTCCTGCCCCCAATCCCTCCCAGTATCAGGGTCTTTTCTAATGAATCAACTCTTTGCTTGAGGTGGCCAAAGTATTGGAGTTTCAGCTTCAGCATCAGTCCTTCCAATGAAAGGACCGATCTCCTTTAGGATGGACTGATTGGATCTCCTTGCAGTCCAAGGGACTCTCAAGAGTCTTTTCCAACATATGAACATATTGGTTGGGGGAGCAGGTGGCCCAGAGACCCTTCCAATTCTCTTGAAATCAGAACCCCAGGTGTTACACAGACACCTGTGCGCCCACTAGGTATCTGGTTCTCGTGTCACAGTCCAACTCTTTGTTGGACTGTCCAGTCCAGTCCAACTGGACAGTCATGTCCAACTCTTTGCGACCCCATGGACTGTAGCCCACCAGGCTCCTCTGGCCATGGAATTCTCCAGACAGGAATACTGGAGTGGGTAGTCATTGCCTTCTCAAGGGGATCTTCCCAACCCAGGGATTGAATCTGGGTCTCCTATATAGCAGGCGGATTCTTTACCATCTGAGCCACCAGGGAAACACTTTAAATGAATTGTCTGGAGTCCTCACAGAACTGCAACGTAAGTATTCTTACTGGACAGATGGTGAAAATGAAGTTCAGCGAGGTCAAGAAATGAGCTCAAAGTCACACTACTAATGTTTAGCATTCTCAGCCTTCTAAGGACTCTGTCGAAAGGCAAAGGCTGGGTAGGTGGGGGTTAACCACCTGGAAGGAAATGTTTAGCCACCATTTCCCAGAAGAGTAACAGGTTGCTAGGACTAGTTGCCTAGCCTTTTCTTCTATACATTGAATCTTTGAACAGTAGCAATTACATAGCCGTGACAGGCTCAATGCTGGAGGAAACATATTAAGCTTTAAGCTCCCAATTGTTTTCCCAGTTATTTGCAGCTGATTTTTCCATCAATCATCTTGAAAGAAACGTAGATAAATCTCTACTTCATTAGCTTCATCTGAAGCCTGGGGAAGTTTAGCCAGAGAACTGCGTGATTTTGAGTAATCAGCTTTCTGTCTTAGCATTTCCTGTGTGTAAGCAAGTACCTGGATTAGATTCCTGTGTCTGCCCCTGATTTATATACAGGGAAGTCTGGCTCATGTGGAGTCCAGTTCAGCGATGTTCCCAGCAATGTAATGCAGTGTGAATGAAGGATTAATTTCTACCCCTGTTACTAGACCTATTACAGAACAGACTTTCAGATCCAACTATAAATCATAATGCAATGTAACCTGTTCTCACCTCAAGTCACCTCAAGGACTTGAAGAGATGATTTGCCTGGGAGTTATTTACATTTATTGCTTCTTGTTTTCATAATGCCGAATACCTCCTATTTATTATTTAAGGATTTAAAAAAAACTGAATCCTTGTGCCAAAGCTCCCTGTGTTATCAGCTTATGGAAATAAGGAGCTTGTTTTTTCCTAGGGGGACATAGGGTTTGTCCAGTGAGGGTGCATCTCAAAAAAGAATTTGTAAGGGGCCTGCTTTTTTTGATTTCAGAGTATTTTGGCATTTGTGGAATTCTGAAGACTCAAGATTCCTAAAAAATTAAAATTTTTTTGGATATAGCCTACAAAACATAGACAACTTGAAAAAAATTAAAATGTATACGATGACAGCACTATCAACATAGGATTTGGCATATTTATATGTGTGGTATTTTTTTGGTGCCAAGCACTACCCATGGCGTAGTCAATTCTTTTAGTCACCTCAGGAGATGAATAATATTATTATCTAGTAATGAATATTATTATTATTATCCACATCTTATAGGTGAGAGAATGGGGACAGAGAAGCTAAGTAATTTACAGGAGGCTGCTCAGAGGGAGTAAGAGGTAGATGAGGGATTTAGATCCACGCAGGTAGTCTGAAGCCATATCTCAAAATCTTTAACACCACTCAGGGTAGTATTTCCATGTCATTGTTCAAAGATAATATATTAATGGCCATATATATGTTTACGTTGTTACTTACACTGTATATGGGCTTCCCAGGTGGAGCTAGAGTTAAAGAATCCTCCTGCCAATGCAGGAGACATAAGAGATGCAGGTTTGATCCCTGGGCTGGGAAGATTCCCTGGAGGAGGAAATTGCAGCCCACTTCAGCATTCTTGCCTGGAGAATCCCATGGACAGAGGAGCCTGGCAGGCTACAGTCCAAAGGGTCGCAAAGAGTCAGACATGACTGAAGAGATTTAACCCCCACACACTGTATATACAGCTTAGTGTTCCTCCTTTTCTTTTACTTAACTTTCATCATAAGCATTTCCCCTTGTCATTAAATTGCTAAAAAAATTTTTTTCTTAAGCTGTGGCAGGCTTAATTGGCTGCATCTGCAGAAAATGCATATTTGTACATTCGTAGAAAACAAAATATTGGTGTCTCATTTCATGTCATGTTCCAAAATAAATTCCAGATGGATTAAAGACGTTTCAAAGTTCTAAAAGGAAAATTAAGAAAAGGTAAGTAAATCAGGCTTACCAGAGTTCAAACTGAAGTCCAGTTGGAAGCTCTGTGACTTGGGAAAATTACTTAACAACCTCTCTGAGCCTCTGCTTCTTAATCTGTAAAAATAGAAATGACATCTAATTTAGAGGAATGCTTTTAAAGGAATAAATGAAGAGTTTAACAGTGTACCTGGCATTTAACATGTTTCCAGTAAATGCTAGATATTGTTATACATAGATCTAGAAAAATTTTGTCCAAAATTTCAGGGAGTAAACAGCTCTCACCCTCGCCCTAAACATTGACTCTTAATAAACTAATCCATCTAAGTAACCAGATCTCCCCAGCCTCCACGCCATCATGGTAAGAGAGGTTTGTCCTATTTGGTATGTAGGGAGGAACTGCCTTTAGTCTTATCTGTGGCTCAGAGTGTGTTAAGTCAGCTTCAAATTAAGTTCAGAAATGCAAATGTTGTCTTCCCTTCTCTCAGCTTCTTCTCCTTTTTTTTTTTTTTTTATCATAGAATCACAAGTGAGAGGTTGGAGTATGAGTCTGCATATTTAGAAGAGACACAAATGCGATTTCCATAACCAGCC
Source organism: Muntiacus reevesi (assembly GCF_963930625.1). NCBI lineage: Eukaryota > Metazoa > Chordata > Mammalia > Artiodactyla > Cervidae > Muntiacus > Muntiacus reevesi. The sequence goes on from NC_089252.1 coordinate 96,169,965, forward strand.
TCCAGTCTTCAAGGGGAAAAAAAGCTGGCATAATTGCTAAGCAGAAACGGTGGATGAATTATATTTCAGAGCTTCAGGTTCCATTTAGCCCAACCCACTTACCCAAGTAAAGCCAGAGCTCTTTGCAATTTAATATCAGGTCGTTGACACTTAACCATGTTTAATTTGTTTGACATCCTGGATGGTAAATCTGCACGTTAACCCAGTGTTATGCTCTGCGTGTTTAGGTCTGGATGATAAAGCTGGACAGTGGCATTTCATCATAAAGTATGAAACAACAGGTGGGAGATTAATGAAGCAGTTGGCACTTCCAAAAGATTCTAGAGCGACTGTTTCATCACCATGTCCTAGGGTTCATAATCACCTTTGAGACAGGCACAGTTGGAAAAATAGACTCGTCACCAATCTGTTGACTGCCTGACAGAGTACTTGAAGAGGTAGGAAAATCACTGTTAAGAACAGAGTCATGTGAGAACAATCTAAAACTTGTTGAATATTATTAGTGCGACAAGATATATAAGGAACAACGACAAGCAAACTGGGATAGGTTTTGTGGAAAGCTGTTTTTAGTTCAAACACTTATTTGGTTTAGAATACACATATATAGCAAGAGAAAGCATGGAATATAAATACATACATCATATACATATACCACACATACACACATATGTAACATATAAATATAAAAATAATTATAAATACATAAAAATATATCCTCCTATCCTCATGTTTTAGTTTTTAGGTTTAAGTTGGCATCCTTGGTTAACTAGTTCATCTGGGGACTTATGTGGGTCCTTTAGGCGTTTTGTGGTCTTATTTCTCCTGGGCTTAGATTTCTGTATGATCTCCTTCACACTCTTACTGAGGTTAGAAATTTCCTACTTGGGAACAACGCAAGTCCTCCTGTCACCCTCCCCTCAAGAAGTGTATCCCTTAATTATGTGCTTTGCAGAATTATAAAATGGCACTTGTTGCTTCAACAGGTACAAACGCCGAGTGCGATGGAAGACTACTAGAAAAACAGTGGAGTGAGCACAAAGACAAACACACCACAAACATAACATCCCTAAAACAAATATCTAGTGCATGAATCTGCGGCAGACTTTGTGAGCTGTCTCCCAGAATCCATTCATTCCTTGTCCTTGAGTAACAGAATCCGCTGTAACTAAATCCCCTGCACTACAAAGTGCAATACAGCAAAGCACAGTAAAATGAGATCTGTCTGTAATCGTGAGAGCAAAAACTGAAATTTAAAAAAAAAGTGAGCGAAAAACAAACAAAAAATCAGATCATGGGAATGATGCAGTAGTATGTTTAGATAATTCCAGTTTTCCAAACGTTGTCACTTTTCTTCTTTGAGCCTTTGGACCACCTGGTTGGGAGAGTCAACTCCAGTTTTCTCACCTGTATATTGTGGACAGTCTGTCTGCTCTAGAAGGGGTACCAGCAGCTCCTACTATTGCTTGGTCTGGGGTGCTACATCACCCCTTGTTGCTTTCTCTTACCCTGTCCACACTTCTGTGAACAGTTCCTTTGTTAATGCCTCCTCGGCTAGCCTGCTTGTGTGTGTTAGCTGCGCCATGTGGGGGCCGTGATTGGCACAAAAGCATGTCCAGTGGTGGGGAGTGTGCAGTAGAGTTGGTCCCCCAAACCAGGTGTTTCTCTGGGCAGAGCCCTGCCTCATCTCCTCCCAGCATGTCGAAAGGGGTTGTCAAATAACAGTTGCATGAATCTTACAGTGTGTTGGCCAAAAGTCAGCAGGAGAACGAAATGAATTGCAGGCTATTTATCACCAGTAGGCGATGCAATCAAGCCCCTTCATGATTTGTAATACAAAGTAGGCTTCCACAGGAAACATTTATTTTAGCTTCATCATTCCTTCCTCCTAACGATGTTTACTCTGCAAAATGCCTCTCATAATTTCCTATTTTTTTTCTTTTTTGGCAACTGCATCCTCTTGTCAGTATCCTCTTTTGTGCCAAGAGCACACACAGCCTCAGAGATTCCAATTTTTTCAGAAGAAATATAACTCTATTAATTACTCTGTGAAATGAGACTTCTGAAACTCGGCTGTAGAACAAAAGAAGAACCTGAGAAACATCATAGGAGGATGAATGAAAGATTTTATCCAAACAGATGCTAGAAAGTCAAAGTCAAGATACTTTCCTAAAGGCAACATTCAGAGGCCACCAATCCCATCCATCCATCCTTCCTTTTGTCCATCCATCCACTGTACATGTATCAGTTGCTTGGGTATTAGACTGGGGGTCTAAAGAAGCAATAGTGAGCAAGACAGACCTGGTTTCTGCCCTCCCAGAGCTTATGCTGCAAACATGCATCTTTATAACATCAGCATCAAGCACCAAGGCTGGCTTCATGGGTGTGACATACTCAGCGCATAATACTTAGAAGGCTTCCTTATTTAGTTTAATGCTCTGCTGTCACCATTTTGAAATTTTTAATAATTACTGAGAATTCTTAATAATCAATGTGCAAAGTAGGCATTTAAAATGTGCTCACTGAGTGAAATAATGAATGCCTGGCATTCATTACGAGGTCAATAAATTCAAGTTAAGTGGGCATATCAGGAGGGACTATTGTCCTACCACCTTCAACTTCAAAAGTAAAGAAGGGGGAGTGGGGTCTTGCCACCAGGATCACTCCCCTTCTTCCCCCAGTCTTCACACCTCTCTAGACCCTTGATCAAGTGTGGGTAGGAGTTGTTTATTTCAAGCTGCTATATGTTTTTTTCTCTTCCTGTGCTATGAAAAATTCTTGGCATCAGGCAGCCTCAGGGCAGCACTATTTTTATGTCCCCAGCAGAATAATTAAATTCAGACTCAGTTGATTTTTCCCAGCAGAGAGGCTGTGGGCAAAACGGGATGAAGAGGCTGCTACAGAGGGCTGGTTGGAATGGGTTCCAGAGGGACTAGACACAATGATCTGAGTCACATTTACTGTGGATCCACATAGGGAGGAGAAGAGCAAAGCCTTTGCTAAGATCACTCAATCAGACCCTTCTGCTCAGCAGGATGGCCACAAACCTGTCTTAGAAACTTAGAGCTGGATGCAGCTGTAGGAAGGATCTAGGCTGGGGGTCAGTAAACCATAGTCAAGGACCAAATCTGGCCGGTTGCCTGGTTTTGTAAATGAAGTTTCACTGGACCGTAGCCATGGCCATTCATTTGCATATTGTCTATGGCTGCTTTCAAGGTACAAGAGTGAAGATGCTGTCACAAACCATATGGCCTGCAAGCCCAAACATATTTATTGTCTGGCCCTTTATAGACAAAATGTATCGACCACTGATCTAGACAAGAAATGCTCACAACGTATAATGTGGGTGCTACTAATCTTCCAGGATTCTGTATTCAAAAGGATGTTGTGGTCAAATACATTAGGAAGATGCATGAACCTTACCTCCCCTCTTAGAACTTCACAAACCCCAACACCCTATTGCAACAGCCCCTGTCCACCCTGTGTCCACAAGCACTGCACACTCTGACTTCTATACATACCTGTGGCTCTTGTCCTGGGTTCTTTTTATTATTAGTTGTCTTTGCCTCCTGACTCAGGGAGCAGGACAAACTGGGAGTACTGGAGAATTAATGACCTTGAAAGCAGACTTCAGCCAATGATGGACAATATAAGGGAGAGAATTTCTCAGCTTCCTTGCCTATTGTTGTGAAAACTCTTGAGACATGATCTACACTGAATCCCAGAGCTCATCTGTGGGATCAAGTTCCCACTGCCCACAGGGTCAACCTGCTCATGAATGTACACTTTACTGATGGGCCTCACTTCCCCAAGTGGAGTTCTTTGAAGTCACCTCCCAGATGAACTCATTCTAATTCTTATCTTTAGGTTGTGCTCCTGAGGGAACTCAAACTAAGATATCTACCAATTAAAGGCTCTGAGAAGTCCTGTAGTAAATGTATACATGCGTACTTAATTTGGTTTTCAAGGCTTTTTTTTTTTTTTTTTTTAAATCTGGCTTCTACCCTTCCCAGCCTAATTTTTCTCAAGTCTCCCCTACTTAGCTCTTTTTTTTTTTTTTTTCAATTTCTGATCCCACTATATTCTTAATGATGTTACTGTCCCCTAAGGTGACAGAAGAACTCATGTGTACTGAGAAGATACATGCCTAGCATAAACATCATCTGCTACAGAGTGACACTCAAAGTCTATAACTCATATGATATGTGCTTAGATCAATGGGCATAGATGCTGGTTGTGAATATGGGTGTGTACATGCCACTGAGTGCAATCAACCCATCTTCCTGGGATATAGACGTGAGTAAGAGCCTCACTTCTCAGGCTGAGGTACTCCAGGTATAGTTAATAGGATTTCTGTGATGACATCCTCTTCCAGAGTTTTGGCATCAGCCTGGGGGCAGCTCAGGCCCATTGAAATGAAGATCAGAACTGACATTGTGAGCAAGCTGGCTTTGTGTGCAGGCTCAAGGTGCTAACAAAAGCCTCCCTTTCTACTGAGTCCCATCACCTGTCTCTAGCTTAATTCCAGAGGGGTTTCCAGAGTCAAGTTCCCAGAGATTAGAAGTGATTTCCATTCTTCACCTCTCCTCCCTTTCTGACTTCAGGGAGGGCATGGGTGGAGGAAGTCCAGCATGGACAGTTCATGAGCCATGAGCCACACTGCTCTGGCATTTAATGTTTTCACTGTTCCAAACATGCTTTTCAGGGGGCAGTCAGAGCTCTTCCATTGAAGACCAGAGTGTCAGGAAAATCGAAGTTTCCTTTTTCTCACTTTTAATTTCATTATTGATTTTCATTAAGCCCTTCAGAGGCCCCCATACCTCCAGCCTTCTTCCCTTCAAAGAGAGAGATTTAGAGAAAGCAGCCAGTTTCCAGCTTTCAGAGACTGCTAGAGATGCTGCTGCCTCATGACTGTCCTGCTCCTGAGGTCCTTTGCTCTTTACCCAGTGAAGGGGGCAAAGGTTACTTGGGATTAACCTATTGTTTAGTCACTCAGTTGTGTCCAACTCTTTGTGACCCTATGGACTACAGCCCACCAGACTCCTCTGTCCACGGGATTCTCCAGGCAGGAATACTGGAGTGGGTTGCCATTCCCTTTTCCAAGGGATCTTCCTGACCCAGGGATCAAATCTGGGTCTCCTGCATTGCAGGCAGACTCTTTACCATCTAAGTCACCAGGGAAGCCTTTAAGCTGTTCCACTGTGGACTGCAAATCTGCCTCAGGTCAAAGCATAGCCTTTCAGCAAAAAACAAACAAACAAACAAACAACAAAACAGGAAACTATAATGCAAAGCAGATGAGGCAGGTGAAGTTACTAAGAATATAAACATAAATCATTGAATTTTGAGAATGCTTTATCTTATTAAAAAAAAAAAAAAAAGGTTTCCTGTGGCTCAGCAGTAAAGAATCCACCTGCAATTCAAGAGACACAGGAGTCCTGGGTTTGATCCCTGGGTCAGGAAGATCTCTTGGAGAAGGGAATGGCAACCCACTCCAGTATTCTTGCCTCGAGAATCCTAGGGACAGAGGAGCCTGGTGGACTACAGTCCACAGGGTTGCAAAAAGTTTGACATAACTGAAGTGACTGAGCATGCACATAAATGGCTGAGGTCCCCAAGTCAGTAAGACACAGAAGGGGTTGAAGTGCACCTTGGGGCTCTGCCCCCAGATAATCACACCTGGAGGTGGCTCTGAGGTCTGAGCTCCTCTGTCTTGTCGGACTGTCCACTCTATGTGGGGTCCACTGGCTCCAAGATAGTGGGCATGCTTCACTCTCTGTCTTTGATCTCGAGAGTATTCTCTGCATGGCTGATTTGCTGGTTCTGAGCTAAGTTAAAGCAAAAGCAATCTTAAACTGAGTGTAGATCTTCATTCTTAACAATTTTTATTAATAAAAGTAGCACAGTCTTTGTAATAAGACCCAGTTTGCTCATCTGCCAGGAAAGCACATCATGTTTTCTTTTCTTCAGCAAGACATTAACCTGTGTCCAAGAAAACATCTTAATATTCCTCTTTCCCACCTCTTCTGTTTGAGAAGGACTCATTCATTCACTAATTTGTTCATTTCATATTCATCAAGCACCTCTTTGGTGCTATTCTAGGTGTTGAGGATACTATACAGACAGGCAGGGCTCTTGCTTTTAAAGATGTTACTGACAAACCAGTAAATGGCCACATGAATTATGTGACTTATGTAGCACTTTCAAAACTGATATAAATCGTAGCTGCAGATTTTAAATCTACAAAGCACTGAGAAATCATCAGTGTTTCTTTTTTCTTCTTACTCTCTAGGATACCTCCTGCTTTCTGACATTTAGCCCTCTGTGTATTGGGCTTATACTACAGACTGCCAAGGTCAAAGTTAGAAAAGAGGAGTAAAAGAGATAGGATTTTAAGTGATTAAACTTTGTCCATATACTCACTGGCACTTGTTATGATTTTCTTTAAGTCTTGGTTAATACAAAAGATTATTTCAGAATGGGAAGGGATTTGAGAACATCTAGTCACAGAGCCCTTTCACTAAGTAAGGAAGAATTTGAGACATGGAAGGAGGAGAGCAGGAGCAGACCTGGGAGGAAAACTCAGGGTTCTATCCTCCACATCAGCATTCCCATTCCTCCACCTACATGTGCATGTTGGGAACAGACCCTTTCCCTTCCATGGCCTCCCTCTTGTCGTTTATACTTTCTTCAAGCAAAACCATGAGCTAAAGGTCACACAGATTTTAAAATCCCATTGCCTTCTCCCAAAGGAAAAATTCCCTTCTTGAATGACATAGAAAGGCAAGGAAAAGGAAGTTATATTGTTGCTGCTTCCCCCCTAATGCTTCTTGATTCCCTGTGGATTCCGGAAATGTGAGCTGCTGCTGCTTCTCTTCCTCTACCTCCCCTTCCTTCTCATTTTGAAGAATAACGTACTGTGATCACGTATAAACCTTAAGTCACGGCGATGCTCTCCTTTGGGTATTTTTCTATCCACTTGCCATTACAGAAGGGAGCCAGACTGCAGCACAAGAGAGATGTGGGTTGGAAACCTGGGTTTTATCTGCCACTTACTGCTCTGTGACCCTGGTAAGTCACTCGACCTCTCTAAAGTTCATCCTCTTTGATAAAATGGAGATAATAATGCCAATCTCTTCAAGATATTTAGGGAATTAAGTAAAAGGCCATCTAGAAATATTTGAGTGTAGTAGATGCTCTATTGGGGGAGCCATGGTCAAGAATAATGATAACGACCATCTGTCCAGAATGAGACAAATTAGAGTGGATATGAGACATGTACACAGCCCCACTTTATATTCCTGATTTCTGTGCTTCCTTAACTCTCACAGTGACTTGTCTAAGAAAACAGGCCCCATTCTGATCCCAACTTTAGATCTGGAAAAACATGAGGCTCACTCAGAAAAGGTGCAGGGCTTTCTCAGGGCCCCAGAGCTGGTGGTGGCAAAGCTGGGACCAGAGTCCAGCCCTCTGCCTGGTTCTCTTCTCCAGGCTAGCGGTTCCTCCAGTGGCGTAGCGCTCCCACCCATACCATCTGAATGCTCATGTGAAGTGGAAAAATTCAAAACCACAAACAGCCTCTAATTAGTTCAGTTCATGTTTTGTCACCAAATGAATAAGAAAAACTTGAGCGTTCACGGTTCTTAGACTCAGAATTGTGGATGAAGTATTGAACACATGGGGCAGAAATGGAGTCCTCATGCACAGGAATGGAAACCACACCGAGAGCCCACTTTACACTAGCCTTTGCTTATTTCAAAACTGCAACCCCTCTCCCCCACCAAAGGATCAAAGAGATCTGAAGCCATGTGTCCTAGATTGAAATTAGAGAAAACTGGCACAATGTCTCTCAGGCCTGAATTCGCTGGGTTATGGTTGCCTCTTGTCCATGGGCTGGATTGACCTTTGCCAGATTCTGGAAACTGGCCTTCCTGGCCTTTCTCAAAGCTCAGAATTCAGCTAAGAACTCTCTTCAGCTCTACCAGCACCTAAGGTCAGCTGATGTGCAGGACTCCTGTTGGTTTCCTTCCAGCCCTTTCCCTCTTTCTCACAAAGGGACTGTTTAAAGCACAATTCCTGATCTCATACTGGGACCCTTTTTTAGATGCTGAAATAAAGAAAATTAGGGGTTCTAGGACTGTGTATGTTTCTGTCATGCTCACCAAATTGCAAGCGTGCTCACAGTTCTTGTACGGGATTTAACTATATTTAATCACAGGAAACTTCCCAGGGAGGCTCAGGTTACCTCCTTTTACACAGTGACAATGCAAGAATGGCTTCACTTGGAATAACAAAGGAGATTATTACATCAGTTCTCATGTTTGCTGAGCCTGTGCCTGAGAAGCAAATAACACTGCCCTGTTCATCCAAGTTATGGATTTTGTATCAGAGATTCTTATAATTTCCTCTGTCAGTCATTTCATCCCCAGCTCGTCCTTCCCTTTGAGAACCTGTCCATATATTTTGCAGGGTGAGTTCCCACAGGCCCTACTGAGTGGGCATGTGACTTTCACCCCTGGTCACAAACAACTTGATCTGGAGTGGTCCCTACTTGAATTCAGCCAATCAGGTTCTTGTTCCCGGGGGTTGGAATTGGATTTCTGAGATGCTAGTGAGTGTTGGCTGAACATTTAAAGAGAGAAGTCAAGTCAGTGATGTGAACTTTGTGTTTGGCTTTTGGGCCAAGAATCAGGAAAAAAGGCTAGTCAAGAAGTAGAGATAGAAACAGAGGTAGAGGTAGAGATGAGGGAGAGACCGCATGCAGACAGAAGCAGAGATAAGAAACCAATTCATTTAAGATACACTAAAAGCAAAACCTTGACTTTGCTTTCCATTGCTGTTTCCAATATTTTGTAGACATTCATTGCATGCTCTGCCCTTTCTTTATTTGCCACTGGGCTTTGTAGATACATACAACCTGTGCCGTTTTCCTTTGTGTGTGTGTACATGTACGTGTGTATGTAATTCAGTGGGCTTTGTTGTTTGCAATCAAGGGATCTCATGACAGATTTGCATCCACAATCTCACCTGTGATGACCAGTAACATTTTCAAGATGGAACCTTTGCTTGAAGAGTAGAGATCATGGTCCTGGAACTAGAACCAAGAGGTGAGGTTTCTGTGGATCTAGTGTCTTAGCACAGTTTTCAGTTGCTAAGTCATGTCAAGTCATGTGACCCCAAGGACTGCAGCATACCAGGCGTTCCTGTCCCTTACTATGCCCTGGAGTTTGCTCACACTCATATCCATTGAGTAAGTGATGCCATCCAGCCATCTCATCCTCTGTCAATCCCTTCTCCTCATGCCCTCAATCTTTCCCAGCCTCAAGGTCTTTTCCAAAGAGTTGGCTATTCCCATTAGGTGGCCAAAGTATTGGAGCCTCAGCTTCAGCTTCAGTCCTTCCAATGTCTTAGGGTAATGCTCATCAATTTGTCTGTCACTGATGCTTCTCAAGGTTTTGCTCTGCTTTCATTCTTTGCATTGGACTAAAATAGATTCTATAAATGATTTTCCCCTCAGAGGAGAGTAAATTTCCCATCTGGAATGGAGTTTTGAAAATCCTTACAGGGAGCCCCAGTGTTGGAATGGCTCCAAGATTCTTCCTCACACCACTGGCCAGGGTCTCTTTTTCCCTTCTCTGAAAGGTGTGAATTTGACCTTTTGATTGGTCACCAAGGTTGTCACATCCAGCTACTTTTGACTAAGATACAAAGGACTTGGATGGAGTGTAGCCCACAGATTCTATTTGAGGAATGCCAAATGGCTCTCCAGACCCCGGCTGGTACCACACTCTCTCACACAGTGTCTGAAATGTGCAGTTATTTTTGTTGAATTGTAATATTATTGCTCACGATGAAGTCTAATATTAAAACAAAATTGACAATACCCACAAGGAGGGCAGAGAATTCAGCAATCTGCCTGCTGTGTGACTTTGGAAAAATCAAAAGTTTGGTGCTTCGGTTTCCTCATCTGTGAGATGATAATACTAATACCAATCTCAGAGGGCTATGATGGGAGTTGAGTTAATATTTACGAAGTGCCTGGCACATGAGTCAAGTCCTGTTGAATGCACATTCCTTCTATGAAAATGGTGACAGAGGGTAAAGTCTGGGGCTTTCCCTAACAGGGAAAACGTATAGATTTTTGAACTTAGAGTAAGGTTTGGAAAGTAAGGAGGGCTAAGGAACCTGGTCTTGGTGTATTTGGAACACTACAGGATGGGAGAACAGGCTTCCCAGGTGGTGCACTGGTAAGGAATCTGCTTGCCAATGCAGGAGACACAAGAGACATGGGTTTGATCCCTGGGTTGGAAAGATCCCCTGGAGGAGGAAATGGCAACACACTCCAGTATTCCTGCCTGTAGAATTTCATGGACAGAGGAACCTGGTGGATTATGGGGTTTCAAAGAGTCAGACATGACTGAGCACACATAGGTACGTGCACACACATACATACACACACAAAGGATGAGATAATACTTCTCCAGACCAGGGGTGGAGGTTCTCCTTCAGAAAGCCTCCCTTAACATGTGCCTCTGAGGCTTACAGTGTTGGGTCAGAAGGGAAAGGGGAGGTGAGGGAGGTAACTTAGGAAGCTACAATAATTCAGGAATGAATTAAAGTCTTGGTGAAAGTCTATCTCAAAGATTTAGGCATTGACTGATGTGTGTGTATAATTTAAACTCAGGAATTCAGGTATAGCCACAGGGAATTTGTGTCCTGAGGACATGACCATTTTTAGATCATCTTCTCAAGGAATTGTTGGTTAAATCATGGCCAGAACTTACAAAGATATTGGGATCTTGGGGGTTGTAAGTCATATATAGGCAGAATTCACATAAAGTAAAATTCACCCCCCTTTTGTGTGTGCACTTCTAAGAGTTTGACAAATGTGTGCAGTCATGTACCCATCACCACAATCAAGCTATGGAACATCTCCACCCCCCTATAATTGCCCTCCTTGCTCATCTCTGGACAACTCCATGTCCTACCCACAGTCCTGGCAGCTGCTGATCTGTTTTCTACCTCTTACAATTTTGCCTTTTGCAGAAGGCCAGTACAGCTTCTCTGACCTTTGATCCCAAATCACGTGATAACAAATTTTTCAGCAACCTGTAGCCCTTATCACAATTATAATTATACTGTATAAGAAATTGATAAAACGTTCACAGTCTGTCTCTTCTGCTAAGACTCTGGCAGGCATGTCTGAGGGCAGAGATTGGTTCATTACTTTGTCCTTAGCAATACCATCAAGTAGAAGCTCAATACACATTGTTTGATGAATGAATGAGTGAGGGGCTCAGTGATTATTAAGGGAAGTGCTCTAAGACATTCTGACACAGCAAAAGCAATGCGATATTTGGTGGTATCAAACCTATTATATTATAAAGCATCAGAGATTATATCATATTATTATTTTATATATATCATATTATTTAAACATTCCTGAAGAGTGTGCATAGATTTCTCTAGTGACAATGGGTCTGAATATTAGAAATCAGACCCACCCTAGGCAACCCCAGGTGCATGATTAGTACCTTCAATTGATCAAAAATAAAATGAAAAACTTTTAAATCATTTAACATTGTCTTTTGCCATTAATTTGCCTAACTATATATTTAAAGCTGATTATTGTGTAATTTTTACACTCCATATATTTTGGAGCAAATCTGACGTTATACTGATGCTTAACAGTAAGACCATGAAATCCTCAAAATCCAGCTTATTCTCTGTGTGTTCGTCAAGTTCAGAAAGGAGGTCTTTGTAACTTGCTTTGGTTTCTTGTCCCTGTAAGAATGAAAAGTAAAAAGCCTAATTCATTGTGCTGCCTTGGTTTTATAGATAATAAGCAATAGTAAACATGTTATTAACAATATGCCATGTTGCTACCAGCACTACTAGTCAAGCACTGTGTTAAATCTTTTCATGGGCTATCTGAGAGTTAACAGTGACCTTATTGAATATGTATTATTTTCCCACCCTACAATGCAAGGCCAGAGACTCAGTGAGAATAAAGTAATTTGCCCCAAACTTCCCTGGTGTCTCAGATGGTAATAGAATCTGCCTGCAACGCAGGAGATCTAGGTTCGATCCCTGTGTCAGGAAGATCCCCTGGAGAAGTGAATGGCTATCCACTACAGTATTCTTGCCCAGAGAAATTCATGGACAGAACAGGCTGGCAGGCTAGAGTACACGGGGTCATGAAGAGTCGGACATGACTGAGCAATTAACACCACATCATCACAGATGGCTATGAGCATGGAACCAGGATTCATTGCATTGGCTACCTGATTCTGGAGTCCTCACTCAACTGCTAAGCTATACTACCTGTCTACAAATACAGTTACTATTATGCTTTCTGATTTTCAAATTACAATCACTTTGTCATTGGAGGTATCCACTATGTGATCTACTGTGTTTGATTATCCAGAAAAATAAAGTAAAATATGCTAAAAGAAAGTATGTGCTTTGAAAGATTGTTCAGCACATAGCTTGATCATAAATCAAACCAAAGTTCATCAAACCTCAGAAACAGATTGAACGAAAACCTGTGAAAAGCACATAAATGGAAAAACTTTTCAGTTCCAAGAACAGCTTGTGAAATATCTTCCCAAGTGGCATAAAAAAACATTAAGGTCATTTGATTCACTGCATTTAGTTTAACCCCAAACCCTCACCCATGTGCTGGCTGTAAAAAAAGCTCACTGCAGCAATGACTAAGGCACTTCAGGAGTGATGATACATTCCTCTCACAGGCTGAAGACCTTTCATGTTTTCTAGGCTGCTCTTCAAGAGGCGACACCTACCAGTGAAGGTGAAGGACCTATGTCTGCCTCTCTCAGAGCGAGCAGCCCTTAACTAGTGTGAAGCACACTGTTTACCCCCAGGTCAGAGACGGCTGGAGATCCTCTCTTTTTGCTGTGCATTTTAAGAGCACGGAGCTGATGGAGGTCTGGTCTTTCTGGGGCCTGACCTGCCATCTTGCTTTTGTATCTTCTTAGCAGTGCATTTAGGTGGTCAGTTTTAGTATCTCTGACTGACTATAGGGGGAGAAATAAGATCCCCCAAATTATGCTTAGGCTTATGAGGAAGGACATGTTCCTTTCAGACCCTGGACTCAGCCAGAAGGTCCAGCTCAGTTTCCCAGAGAACCCTGTGTGAGGATTTAGGAGGAAGCCCAGTTGGTTACAGAGACTCTTACCCTGTACCTGCCTTTGGCACTCTCACAGGGCAGAGCAGGGAAATTGGGCCAAGACAGCATTCTGCCATGACGCTGTGTGTCTGGCAGTGGGACTGCTCAGTGGGACTGCTGAGACTGAGGGGGGTAGGGATGAGCAGTCCTCCCAAACTCCTGAAATGTGTCTTTACTCTCTTCTGGAGGAGAGGGTGGGATTGCCCTGTGATATGGCTGAGTCTGCTGCTAGAGAGCCTGGAATCGGTTGCCTTTCCTGGGTTTAGTTTGCACTGAGGGGCACGAGGCTGAGATGTCTTTCCTGGAGACTTTGGTTTTAATTCTTTTCCTCTGATGTTCTCAGAGGGATAGTGGATCACATTAGGATGAGATTCATCCACTAGGTCCTCATTCTCACACTTGTCAAAAGCTCACTGAGGACTTGCCTAGTACGTGCAGTGTTCTTTTTCTCTATGAGAGTTGTCATTTTTTTTGGCCTCTGATGCAAACTGATGATATACAATTTGCTCTCCCACCCTCTCTATAAAGATTCCCCAGAACTTTGGATCTCTTGTCAAATCTTATCTGATGTTTCTGGCTAAAAAAAAAATAGCTTTTTAAAAAAATTTATTGCAAAAACAATATGTGTTTAATATTGGACATACAGAAAAAAAAAAAACAGAAGAATGTAAAAATGACCCTTTACCCTATTACCTAAAGATAGCTAACTATTATTAACATTTATTTTCAGTCATTTTTCTGTGTCTCACACGGGAGTCTCTGTCTCCCTTTCACACACACACACATGCACAAGCTCTTTTTCTACTTTATTGTGGAACAATGACAAATATAACCATATATATTTAAAGTGTACAATGTGATGATTTGATACATATGCATTGAGGAATGATTACCAAGATCAAGATAATTAACAGATCCATCTCCTCGCACAGAATTAAAGTGTGTGTATGTGTGTGGTGACAATGCTTAAGACTTACTCTCAGAGACTCTCAAGTATGCAGTACCTTATTACTAACTAGAGTCATCACACTGTCAATTAGAGCTTCAGAAATTACTCTTCTTATAGCTGGAAATGTGTACCCTTTGACCTAAATTACCCCTTTCCCCCAGCTCCTGGCAACCACCATTCTGTTCACTGTTTCTATGAAACAGGCTTTTTAAAAAATCACTTATTTGTGGAATAAAAAAGAAAACCAAAAAACGCTTCACACATACTCTTTGGAAATAATCCTAGGAAGATGTACCTTTGACCCAGACTTCCCAGTCAATGGCACCTCACCTTATGTAACTATAGTACGCTAAAATATAATATACATATTTATATTTTAAAGGAACTTCTCTTTTATGTATTTCAGAATACACAAAGAACCTGAGAGACTGTTTCCTTTTAGGTTTTTTCTCTCTCTGCCTACCATTACATGTTGGTGGTTTAGGTTCAGCATGAGGCCCTCTTTTCTTCTTACCTGTTGTCCCAAGGCTACTATTTTCCGAAGTTTGAACTCGTACTGCTGGTAGAATGTGATGTGATTTTAGCTGATGTGAGAATAAATTAGATAAGAATGTACAGCCATCTATTTTTTTTTTTACTATCTTCCACTTCCACTCACTGAGTTTACATTTAGAAGAGTGATCAAGTGTCTTTATAAAATAATTTTAAGTAGAGTGTTAACTGAAAAAGTTCTAAGTAAATTTTAATACAGGCTATAGGCAGATACAGGAAAAACATTGAAGAAAGGGGACTTTCCTGGTGGTCCAGTGGCTAAGACTCCACACTCACAATGCAGAGGGCCTGGGTTCAATTTCTGGTTGGGAAACTAGATCCCACATGGTGCTACTAAGACTTGGTGCAGCCAAATAAAAATAAATACTTTTAAAAAAAGTACTGAAGAGAGTATCAAGTGACTGAGGTTTGAGAAAGATGCCTCTAGATGATTTAGGTCCCTCCCTCTGGTCACTCACTTAATACAGATCTCTATTCTAACCATTCTGCTCACACATCCTATTGCTGTCTGAGTTTATCAACTTTAAAGTTTCAAGGACACCTTAAGCTTGACCCAAACTGACAGAACTCATCACCTGCCCCCACCTCCCAGACCACCTCCAATCTGATTCTTCTCCAGTCTTTCTCTTCTCTGAAAATGGATCCACCACCCAATTCTTCCCACAGTCAGAACTGACATATCATTATTGACTCCCCTCCCCCACCTGCCCCCCCAACCCGTTCTTCAACCCTCTCAGCAGATCCTGTTCACTCCACCTTCCAAAGGCCCTTTATACTTGCCACCTTAGTCCAAACCAACATCTTCTTGTGTTTGAATTCCTTCCCCACAGTTCCTCTCTTCTTTGCCTCACTCCCCACCCTCGTGGAGTCTCATCTCCTACTGCAGCTGGTGTAATTTCTTCCTCAGGAATTAAGAAACCATCCCTGGTTTCCTCCTGCTCACCGGCTTTGCCTTTGTAAGACATGACTTCTCACCACCTGCCTGGCTTCCTCCCTCACTGCTCTTACTTCCCTCCTGCTTCTCACTAATACTTACTGGACCTCAGATGTCTTTGACATGCTTTACATCAGATTCCCTACTTGGAATGCCATCACTCCCCGCCAGCCCTCACCCCTAGATCACTCTTAATCTCATTTATCAGATCACAGCTATGCTTTAATTTTCCAGGAGCTCTTTTTTGACCACCAAGCCCAAAATGGTCCCTCTGTTTTGCTCTTTCATGCCAGCTGTCATGGTGTGGCTCACATTTCTTGGTGCCTGTTAATTGTCTTACCTCTGTGAAATTCTTAAACTGGGTTTGTAGCAGATTTTTGGCAGTAGCTTTTCCGAGTCTACCATCAGGGTCAGAAGAGTTTCTGAAAACCAGAGCGGCGGTGGCGATGGCTTTTTCCAGATCTGAGCCCTTGCGTAGAGCTGTGAGAGAAGAAATGTACAACCGTGTAGCCTAGGTTAGAAATGACCCTCCCAACCATCAGGATCCTCCTTCCAGGGGAACCAGGGGAACAGTGCTGGAAGGTGTGTGTCAATGTGATCCTGACCTTTGGCTTTTTGCCACCTGAGGGTGGAATGCATCCAGTGTTTGATCCTGGACCTTTACACAATGGAGAACAAAAGTCCCTTCAGTAGCAAATAAAATTAGTAGAATCAGGATGAGATTTATTTCCCTGAGCTCTCTAAGCCTTGGTGTTCTGACGTGTAATTTCATTAAGTTAGTCAACAAATAATTACAGAGCATCTACTATGTGCTTGGCTTCAGTCCCTGGCATTAAGACACTTCATTGAATAAGACAAAGTCCTTCTCTTGTGGAGTTTATATTCTGTGTCAGAGCATCACACAGGCCAGTGTGGTAAAGGAGAATGATATCCAGAACAAGTTCTCTGATATCACGATAGATAAGGGATCTCTTTGAATCACGACCTCAGTCACAGTGATCTTCCCAGCTGGCTTCTCTGATTTAAAGTGTGGTGCTAACTCAGTCCTTTCCAGTGGGGAACACATAGTGACACCTGAGAACTACATAAGGTTCAGTGAAGAAAACTCTCAGCCTCTCTGTTCCCTCAGCCCTTGTACATCCTCTATTATAGAACTTCTCCCATCTTATATTTATTGCATGTTTGATCATCTTTCTCTCAAACTGAAATGCAAGCTCCATGAGGCTACAGATCATATTTTTTTTTAATCGCTATACTCCCAGTGACCAGCAAAAATGCCTGCTATGTAGTAGTTGTTCAGTTGCTAAGTCACGTTCGACTCTTTGTAATCCCATGGACTGCAGCATGCCAGGCATTCCTGTCCTTCACTATCTCTCAGAGTCTGCTCAAATTCCATTGCATTGGTGATGCCATCCAACAATCTCATCCTGTGTTGCCCCCTCCTCCTCCTGCCTTCAATCTTTCCTAGCATCATTGTCTTTTCCAATAGGTCAGCTCTTTGCATCAGGTGGTCAAAGCATTGGAGCTTCAGCTACAGCATCAGTTCAGTTCAGTTCAGTGGCTCAGGCATGTCCGACTCTTTGCAACCCCATGGACTGCAGCACACCAGGGCTCCCTGTCCATCACCAGCTCCCGGAGTTTACTCAAACTCGTGTCCATCAAGTCGGTGATGCCATCCAACCATCTCATCCTCTGTCGTTCCCTTGTCCTCCTGCCCTCAATCTTTCCCAGCATCAGGGTCTTTTCAAACAAGTCAGTTCTTCGAATCAGATGGCCAAAGTATTGGAGTTTCAGCTTCAGCAGCAGTCCTTCCAATTAATATTCACGACTGATTTTCTTCAGGATTCACTGGTTTGATCTCGTTACAGTTCGAGGGACTCTCAAAAGTCTTCTCTGCAGGTGCCATTAAATGCTGTTGAATGAATGAACAGAAAGAGAAAAACAAAATCCAATAGCTTTTTGCCCAGGTAATGTGCAACAATTGTAGATTCAAAGAAAAATGATCAGTCTGAACACTGATTTCTGTATGGAGCACTTACTGTGTTCCTGGTAATTCCTGAGCTGCTCAGACACAATCAGAAGTGGCCTCTGCTCTCATTGATCTCATAATCTAGTGGGATAAGAGACAGTAATCAAGAGGATATGGATGCACACATATGGGTTTGTTTTATATATATAGATAGATAGATAGATAATTGTTTCTCTCTATACACATATATGATGCACATTTACAAGAGATGATATATAAGGCAAAGAAGGTATAAAGACAGAAAAAACCAGAAAATTACAGAGTGGGTCTGGGAGAAAAAGTACTGATACATACAGGTGGTCTTGATGCATCTCTAGGTAGATTATTATTTAAGCTAAGACCAATATGAGAGGAAGGACCTGTCAGTAAAGGGTAGAATGGATCAGCCTGAGATAAGGGTGGTGTTCAGAATTCCAGGCTTAGAAGCCCCATATGTGAAGGCTCAGGTCAGGAGTATGGCACTAGAGGAGCTGAAAGGACAGTTGTGACTGAAGTCTAGAAGCTTAAAGTATTTGATTAGAAAAGTGGGTAGGGGCTAGGCCATGCTGAACTCCTAGGTGATGGAAAGGAATCAGGGCTTTCTTCAATGATTAAAGAGAAGGCATTGAAAATTTCAGTTTTTTTTCCCCCAATTAAAGTTAAACAGAAGGACAATAGTTAAGAGGAATGGGTGAAGGGAAAGAGCGTGTGGACCTTCTCAATTTTTACTGTATCTCTGAACAGAATTCAGACCAAATGGTGAAGCTTTAATTTCTGTCCATAAACATCTGCCAAAGCACTCTAATCAAGGTGTTGGCCTCCACTGCAGAATATCTTGGATGTTTACAGTTTTTGGCTATTATAAATAAAGCTTGTAAGAACATTTGTATGCAAGTTACTATATAGACACGATTTCTATTTCCTTGGAAAAAATGCCCAAGAATACAATTGCTGGGCTATATGATAGGCCCATTTCTTGATTTTAAGAAACCACAGTGTCAAAGAATTGATATTTCTGAAATATGGTGTTGGAGAAGATTCTTGAGAGTCCCTTGGATTGCATGGAGATCCAACCAGTCCATCCTAAAGGAGATCAGTCCTGGGTGTTCATTGGAAGGACTCATGCTGAAGCTGAATTCCAGTACTTTGGCCACCTCATGCGAAGAGTTGACTCATTGGAAAAGACCCTGATGCTGGGAGGGATTAGGGGCAGGAGAAGAAGGGGACGACAGAGGATGAGATGGCTGGATGGCATCACCGACTCTATGGGCATGAGTTTGGGTAAACTCCGTGAGTTGGTGATGGACAGGGAGGCCTGGCGTGCTGCAATTCATGGGGTCGCAAAGAATCGGACAAGACTGAGCAACTGAACTGAACTGAAACTCATTTTCATGGTGGCTATACCATTTTACAGGTCCACGGGCTTCCCTGGTGGCTCAGATGGTAAAGAATCCACCTGCAATGTGGGAGACCTGGGCTTGATCCCTGGGTTGGGAAGATCCCCTAGAGAGTCCTCATGGACAGAGGAGTCTGGTGGTCTATATATAGTCCATGTGGTCACAAAGAGTCAGACAAAACTGAGTGACTAAGCACACGCATAGCAATGTATGAGGGATCCAGCTTTCCTTTATCTTTGCCAGCATTCAGGGTGGTCACTATTTATTATCTCAGCCATGCTGATACATGCATAGTGACATCTCACTGTGGTTTTAAATTGTATTTCCTAATGGCTAATGATGCTGAATGTCTTTTCATGTGTTTATTTGCATCTGTATATCTTCCTCAGTGAAACATTTATCTGTTCAGATCTGTTCATGGATTTTGCTAACTTTCTAACTGAATTAAAAACTATTTTTGAGGTTTGAGAGTTTTAAATTTTTCAAGATACAAGTCTTTTTTAGGATATGTGATATGCAAGTATTTTCTCCCTGTCTTTATATTGTGTTTTTATTCTTCAATGGAGTCTTTTGTGAAGGAGTTTTTTTTTTAATCAAGACAAATTTATCAATTTTTCCTCTGCTGAAAGATTTGCCCTAGGTATAATTAAACATTTTATAATTTTGTGTTCTACATTTAAATCCATGATCCATGTTCAATTAATTTGTGTGTAAGATATGAGACTTGGGTAGCGGTGTATATTTTGTAAGCTGTGGATGACCAATTGTTTCAGTACCAACTCTTAAAAATTTTATCCTTACTTTGTTGAATTATTTTTGCACTTTGGTCAAAAATCAGTTGAGCATATTAGCGTGAGTCAATTTCTAGGTCCCTTATTCTGTTTCACTGAACTATGTATTTATTCCTCTGTCAGCCTCATACTATTTTGATTCCTGTAGCTATCTTGTAAGCCTTGACACTGAAGATTCCTCCCACTGTCTTCTTTTCCAAAATAATTTTGGCTATTTTAGGGCTTTCTCTTTTCCACATAAAGTTTAGAATAAGCTTATCTGTTTTCAAAAAAACCTGAATTTTGTGGTATTTCATTGAACTTAGAGAGCAACTTGGGAAGAACTGATGTCTTCATGAGGTTGATGCGTCCAACCCACGAACACAGTGTGTCCTTCCATTCATTATACCATTTTATAGATGAAGACAGGATCTGATCTTGCTAAGGACATGCTAATAAGTGACAGTTGAATCTGATTTCACGTTGAAAACATAAGCCTCACAAAGACAGGGATGTCTTGCCTGTGGAATCTTCAGCACTTAGAGAAGTGCCTAGTATACAGGAAGTGCATCACAAATATTTATTCAATAAATGTCTGTGGAATCTGTATCCTCAGCCTCTTCTGCCTTGATTTCCTCTTTGGCTTCTGATCCTCAGTCTCATTCTAACCTATGGCTTCTGTCTACTCATCCAGTGGCTGGCCCTTCATCTAGCCTGCTATTCCAGCCTCAGAAAGTTCTCTGTGTCTTTGGGTTCTGTGTGGAGCTCATTCTCCTCTCATCCTTATTCAGTTCTTCCCTTCATTTTTGCCACATCTTGAAACCCATTTTTAAAACTCAGATTGTCCTCAGTTACCCAGGATTTTCCTGCTCATCAAAACACAAAGGAGATGGCATATTTCTTGTAGCTCATGTCTGCCTTTCCTTAGTAGAGATGTATATGTTTGAGTGGGTGGGGAGCTATACTATGGTAATCTTGAATTTAAGTGGCAAAAAAAAATAAACTCTGTGTATAAATAGTCTTGTTTTTAACAAACTAACTGTTTAGAGGAAACATCTGAATTCCTTAAGAGTTAATATCCCTTCTGTAATTTTTGCCAGTTGAGTTTTTTATTAATAACTCGTAATAACTAGAGAAGGCTTTAATATGAGCTGTTCTCCTGGGTCTGAGACTTCTCAGGGGACACAATAACCTCTTCTTCTTCTGAATATGCCCTTCTGGCAGGGAGTGTGAATTTCCAAGCTGTGAGTGAGCTTGAAAATAATGACGGGCACTTTTCTTGTTTACTACGTGCCAGATGCCTTTCTAACATAATCTTATTTAATGCTTTGTAAAGCCAGAAAGGTAGGTGCTATTTGTGTCTCACTTTTGCATATTGGACACTGACACATGGAGAGATTAAAAATCTTAAGGTCACACTGCTCAGGAGTGGTAGGGGAAGATTTCAAAGTCTGTCTGCCTTCAAAGGCCACAGAAAGATCTGCCAGTTTGGAATAAGTCCTTCTAAGAGCATCACCACAGAGGCTGCGGAAACCAGACACCCCAATCCGATGATGAAGTTCAGTTCTGCCTGCATTTGAGAGGGAGACTCCATCTGGACTAGCCCACTTCTTTCCCTTCTCCTCCATTCTTTTAAACACAGCATGGATTTCCCCCTAACTGTAAAATAACATATGCTCGTGGTAAAAACAGAACAAGAAAAACATTAAAAATAAAAGATAACAAGGAGCTCTGGTTATCCTACCGATACTGGTGATACTTTGCAAGGCTTTCTGGTTTCCTGTTTTTAAGGTTGAGTTCTTTCCTTAGTAAAACTCAGCATGTTGCCTCCTAATTCATGTCCTGTCTGCCTCATGGAGTTGTGAGCGAATATGTGAAAGCATATTGTGAAGGGTGAAGTGCTACTGAAAATGCAAAGGCTCGATGTTTGTTTTTGGCATCTTTTATCAGCTCTTGCCTTTGGAGTGGAGGTGGTGGAGAGGGCGTTAAACCAGGCACTTCATGTCCATCTCTCCTGTTAGTTTCTATCTTACTTTTATCCTTTAATGATACTAATCTGCTTGTAATTTCTTATAACCCTATCTTCCCAACAAGTTCTTATTGCCAGGTTCTGTCCTAGTTCTGGGGAGAGAGCAGTAAGCAATATTAAGAGAACAATCCTGGAGTTTGAGTTCTGAAGGACAGTAGTAATGAATGAGTATGGATTCCATGCTCTATATGCCAGCCACTCCTTTATGGGACATATATGATTTGACTCATTTAATCTTTACATCTGTCCGTCAGCTCAGGTGGTCCCAGTATCATCTCTGCTTTATGCATGAGGAAACTGAAGCACAGAGAGATTAAGTAGCTTGCTGCAGGTCACACAGGCAGTCTGGCCCCTCACCATGATGCATACAGTCTCTAGACGTTGTTTCTCTGGCAGTGTATTCTCAAACCCTGGAATTGGGCTACATGCCCCTCCTTTGTGCTCTACTTCCCTAAACATAAACTTGTCTGAACCCGCACATTAAAACACTCTGTCTGTCTCAATTTCCTTCTACATCGGTGCTGTCCAAAAGAAATATAATACAAGCCCCAATTATAATTAAAATTTTTCTAAGTAGCTACATAGAAACATTACAATAAAACAGATAAAATTATTTTTAAAATATATTATTTAACCCAACATGTCAAAAGATAACATCAGCCTGCGATCAACATGAACAAAGTATTCAGATGTTACACTTTTTTTCCCTACTAACTCTCTTACATCTGATATGTATTTTACACTTAGAGCACATTTCTCTTCAAACTAATTGCATTTCAAGTGTTCCATATCCAGGTGGCTAGTGGGTATCATATTGCCCAGTGCAGCTTTAGAGTATAAGTTCCCTGAGGGCAGTCATTGCATCTTATTTATCTTTGCGTTCATTCCCAGGCCCTAGCATGTTGTAGGCCTTAGCATATGTGTGCTGGACTGAACTGACTTGAACTTGAGAACCATCCCTGCCTCTTTCACCTCAGGTGCTCTGGAACGTGGAACCCTAAACATGAAATATTTCATTTAGTGAGTTCCTAATATTTTAGTGTAGTAGAAACACAACTCTCATTTCTGTAAGGGATCAGAATGACCTTAGTTTAGAACTCCTACTATTACTTATTTTGCAAATGAAGAAGATCTACAGGAGAAAAGGTGGCTTATTCAAGTTTGCATCAGTTGTATATGGCAGAACTAAAAACTGATCTCTGCTCTTTTCTTGCCAGATCAATAGTTTTCCCAGTACTCCAGTACTTCTCAAATTTTTGACTCTAAATCTACTTTGGATGCTAGAGGGAAATATGTGTTCAACCATCATTCCATCTACCTTCCCCAAAAGGTCAAGGGCATAAGTAGCAGGAAGAGAAAATGTGGATTGGTACTGACTTCTATTCCATGATCTGGCCCTGTCTGATTTCACCAAATAAAACTTAAAATTACCAATGAATAAAACAAATTCTGGCAACATGAGCCCTATTTATCCTGTGTTTTCTTAAGGCATGAGAATAAATGTGACTCAATGGTCTACTGTAAGGAGTCCGATACTAGGAATGATGTGTGTGTATATGTGTGTCTGAGTGTGTGTTGGAGGGCAGTGTGGATGATAGAATTATGATCCCCCCTCAACCTCCCAGAGAGGATTGTTACGTGAGAAATGTCATGCATATTCATCATGTCATGGACATGATATTTTGTCACTGACAATTATCAAAAAATGCCTTAAGTTGAGAAACAGAAATCATGGATAACTTGTGCTACAATGATGTAAAAATTATATTTTGTCAAGATGAAGATTTATTTAAATAAAAATATTAAGTGTCTCCTTTGGAGAAAGAGACCAGCCATCTAAGAGGGAAAATAACTATAATATAGTGGAATCCAGCTGTACTTGTTATTCTGTAAACAAGCCCATGTTCTGGAATAAGATAATGATCCAAGTCTATGAGTGCATCTTTTCTTTCATTGTTATTTCCATGACAATATTGTTCTCTCTAAAGATAGTTTACCTATAAAGTGAAATTATAAAGACAAATGTTTACACCTCAGGAGTTTGGCACACTATATTTTGCTCAATCAACAGAGGCAGTTGGGGATTGACTTCGTCCTGAGTACCACTGAACATTCATGCATCAGATGCTGATGGTCTTGCTCTGGATACACTGCGGATGCCACCTATGGAGAGCCATCTGGCCACGTGGGATGAACACTGAATTAGGAATCAAGGATTCATGCACCTATTATAGCTCAGCCTTTAAATTTGGGTGAGTTAATTCCTGTCACTGGACCTCAGTTCCCAGATGTTTAAAAAGGACATTATAAATGTTTTATGATTTATCTATAAGTTTTCTTATATCACTGCCCTATTATTTTTAACTCTGGGCATGCTCTCCTGGTAGAGAAGCAACACATACATCTCCATCACCCCAGACCTTACCTTTTATTGAAGCCAGCTGTTTGGATACTGAAATGCTGCCAACAAAACGAAAGAAACATAATGATTCAGGGAGTGCAGGTATTGATACCAGCATCAAAAGTAAGGTAATACAATGATTTAAAGATTATTTTCAGTAAATTTGCACTGAGTGTTCTGACAAAGCACCTGTCTGCCTTTCAAAATCCTTTCTCCCCTGTCACATGGTTAAGACATACTTGGCAATGGCGGGCCTACGTAGCCTAGTCTTTTGTGTAGTCTTGTGAGCATGTGAACAAATGCCCTCTAATGGAAAAAGGGAACTGACCACCTTCTATTCAGGCTTTTCTGTGCCCTTTCCTGTTTCTAGCCAATTAACCCAGAAATTATCAGGAGCGCCTTGGAAGCCTCATCTTGAAGCTACATCAGCCTGGGGCCCTAGATGGTGGCATGGAGTAAAACTGCCACAGACTTGCAATCCCTACTCTGAACTGTCACATGAAAAAGAAAAAAATATAACTTCTTTTCTGTAAAACTTAAGGGCTTGAAAGGAATTTGACACTAAGTAGTCAAGAGACTGTGACCCTTGGGGCCTCAAGTTTCTGACTTATAAAGTTAGGAAGCTGGACTCTGATATCATGGAATTTTTATGGTCTTCTCTACAAGATACTTTTCTTTTTTTATAATTTATTTTACTGCGGACAATTTCCAAAGTCTTTATTGAATTGGTTATAATATCATTTCTATTTTATGTTTTGGTTTTTTGGGCCACAAGACTTGTGGGACCTTAGCCCCCTGGCCACGGGTCGAACTGGCACCCCCTGCATTGAAAGGCAAAGTCTCAACTGGAGCACCAGAGAAGATCCTCCAAGATTTTCCACTCTTGATTTTCTAAAAACTCTGCACCATCATTATCCTCTTCATAAGATAATGTGACCTTCATCCTATGTACACTTTGTACAACATACACTTGCAATACAGCTTGTGTTATTATTATTATTATTATTTTGCCACGATCTCCCCCATAAGTCTGTGAGGCCCTTGAAAACAAGAGTTCTGCAGATTCTCCATATCTTCTACCCTTGGCCCTGTGGAATACCTGGCACCTATTAAGTGTTCAACATTTTTTTTCAACTAAGTAGGTTCCCTAAAGGAAATTACATAAGGAAGATTTTTTTTTTTCATTTATTAGCCATAATTCCACACATTTGAATGATCTGAAATCATTTCCTTCTCTCATGGATACTTGAAACAATATGTCATACAGCAAAATCACTACCAATTTTGATTTACGAATGTTTTTCAAGAGGCAGTCAAAGACATTTGTGTTAAATTTATCACCTTTTCAGTTTGCAATCAACGCTGCAAATTTGTTCTCTTTAATTTTCCAACTCAATTTACAGATGTATTGAAGTGGGTAAGAAGCACCAGGCTTGCACGATCTTGGCTGCCAGGTCATGGACGTAACTCTTTGGAACTATATCTGCAAGCCTAAGTGACACTCAGTAAAGGAGAGTCAACTGACCTTGTGGGCATGTTCTTAGGTGCTAAGGCAGATGTTGGGGCTGCAGGAGGATTGGGCTCCCCTTCCAAGTGGAGTGCTTGGTCCTGAGTACTGTGCACGCAGCCACACATACTCTGGTCTCCTGTTGTGTGTTGGCCCTTCCTAAGCAACAGCTGCTTGCCCACTGTTACCAGTGTCATTCACTCCATGACGACTAAACAGTGGCTCCTGTAGAAGAGCTGTATTCTATTGTTTATTTGTAGGCAGACATTAAACCATGCATGCAGTCAACAAATATTTGAGTGCTTGCAGTGGGTCAGCCTCCCTGCAAGGTACTGGGGACCCAATAGTGAGAAATTTCAGACATGGATTGTGATCTCAGGGATCTTAATGGGAAAGACTGATATTAACCAGGTAACACACAAGAAGTCACACGTATGACAATACTGTGTAACCGGGATTCTATGAGATTGGCATCAGTCAGGGAAGTCAGGGAGGCAGCCCTGGGGAGTTGATGGTTGATGCTACTAAGTAGGAGTGAGGAGGAGGACATGGTAACCCACTCCAGTATTTTGGCCTGGAGAATCCCCATAGACAGAGGAGCCTGGCAGCTACAGTCCATGGGGTAGCAAAGAGTCGGACACGACTGAGCAATTAAGCACAGAACAAGTAGGAGTGAAGCAGGTGAAAGGGCAGGGGACCCACGCGATAGACAGATGGGGGAGCCTGTGCTAAACCCATTGACAGGAATGATGGTGGTGATCAGGAAGGACTGAACAAATGCCACAGTGGCTGTACCAAAGAAGCTGATGGGGAGAGAGGCTCCAGGTAAGGATGAAGAGAAGGCATGGTTGCTAGATTACACAGCAGCTGACAGATCACAGTAGGGAATTTTCACCTTATGTCAAGAGACTAGGAAACCCTTTGTGAGCTTTAAGTAAAGAAGCTGATAAACTTAGATTTACATTTTGGACACATCATTCTGGCTTCATTGTTCATAACGGTTTAGAGAAACAAACAGTCAATTCAGGAAGCTCAGTAGGGAGGCTATTTCACTTGTGTTAGCTTAAAGCTCCTTCTGTAAAAGCTGGGGGATGTCAGCTCAGTCAAATGAGTCTGGGTCAGGGAAGACATGACCAGCAATTACTGAGATCACTGGTGAGTTGATGGGTGAGAGGAGTTAGATCTCAAAAGAGGCTAAGAATAGTCATTATTACAGCTTCCACTTGGCTTCAGGGACACTGCTGTCATTACTGCATCACCAGTCACTGCTCCAGCATATGGCCATGCCACTCACTCACTGCCTGTTTCTCTTTATGGTTTTCTTTCTCTCTCCTTCCTCTACCTCTTGACTAATTTCCTTAGCATTTTTCATTTAAAGCAGAGGGAGAGAGAGTTTGATTGGCCTCCCTGATGACTGCTGCCCATACTGGTCAGAGTTTTAATGCTAGCCTGCTCCACTGGTTGTCCGTTAACCTTCGCAATTAGCTCCCTTGGTTTGGGTGATGACCCCACGCCAGCTTCACTGCCCATATTAAAACAGACAGCTGGCTTCCTCAGCAGAGAGCTCTGAGAAGGTTTCTGAGAATCTGGCTTTGTAGCAAACACGCCAGAGGATTCTGACGTGGACTGTATTGGAGAACTGTTGGCAGTGGTTTAGAAAGAGACTCTAGAACAGTTTGAATTCCGACTCTGCCACTTACTAGCTGTGTTACCTGGGATAAGATCTTTCAGATGGCTAAGTCTATCTTCTCATTTGTAAAATAATACTTGCCTTCTGAATAGAGCAGTGTCTGATACATGAGGAACCATCCATAAATAATAGTCACAGAGATGATGACATGAAGATGATGTGTCATCAGGGTCCTGGCAGGACCAGAGACACCCATGAAGGGATGACTTGGTTAGGAAGATAAACATGGGTATCGAGGCACCCAGAGACTAGAAACAATGGGAGGCTTACCACTCTTATCTTACAGGGGCAAAGAGAGGAACACAGGATGATGGAGCACAGGCAGAGCTGGATTCCTGGAGCAGGGGCCATTGGACAGAATGCTTGGTTGAAGGGAGGCAGCCCGGGCTGCAAACCAGGAAGAGAACAGGGAAGAAATATCCTCCCACCCCAACTCCACTCTCTCATCTCCAGCCTCTGTCTCCCAGTGACCAAACCAATCAGGAAACCAGCAGGAAGGAAGTCTGGGAGGCGGAGTCCGAGGAATTAGCCTCCTGGGAGCAGAGAGAAGGGCAGAGACTGGAATAGGAGGGAAGGGCAAATGAATGGGCAAGAAGCAAGATGACGATGACCATGACAATGGTGCTGATGGAGGCGAAATACTGGGAACCAGGCTTATTGATAACTTTCTCCTCGGGACTGAGTCAAACTTAGGATTCTCAAAACAAAACAAAACGTAGCAGTATCTACAGATAGTTCAGGTGATAAGATATCATCTTTCCTTGACTAGAATCTCAAAATATCATGGAGCATTTAGGCTATTTGTACATAATGTCAAAGCATCTGGAGGAAAAAAAAACATTTAAAAAACATCCCTTGGCCAGTCGAACCCTTTGACATACAAGGATGCCATTTGAGTGTGCTGAAGTAGGTACAGCTCGAGGAAAGGAAAAGTGTGGCTGGTAAGCCGGAGTTTGACAAACGACGCCATGCGGACTTAATGAGTAGCGCAGCAGACCACCTGCCTGATGGCTGAGGCCACGGGCTCAGCGGCTGAGTCAGCAGGAGATTAGTACTTTATAAATGCTGCTGATGGTTGGTAAACTGCCTGAGTGAGAAAAGATGTAATCACAGGAGAGTTTTTTTTAAACCAGATTTGCTATCACACTTTGTTCCATTCTCCTGCTGCTTATTGAGCCCCAATTAAATAGGGAGTCATAGAAGTCAGGTTCTAAGACATTTGCCTTGGATGGTTCGGCTTATGGTCTTTTCAGGGGCTCACTTCTTCACTGGGGACTCTGGAAGTTCAGCAACTCCAGGGATTACATTCTGTGGAGTTTCAGAACCTCTTGGATCACGCACATTTTTTAAGCAGGTGTGCATTTTCCTGTCTGAACGGGCTGCTAGAGTCCCTGAGTCTCATAACCACTCTAAAAGTCATGACAATAAGCAAATGTCCCAGGGTGGTCATTGCTGTTGCTGTTTTGAAAAGAACCCAAAGCCTCAGTCCAAGAAGAGCAGTGTGTGGGACTTTAATTTCTCACTCAGTTAATGTGACTTTAAAATTTGTGTAGTGAGTAACTGGTATTGCCCTAAGTGTGTGATAAATATAATTTTTATCCTCAATAACCATTAGAAATAGGAATTGTCATCATTTATAAGTGACAAAATTGAAGCTTAGAGGGGTTAAATGACTTGTTCAAAATCCTCTGGTTAATAAATGGATGAGCCTAGATTCAAACTTAAGGCAGGAGGGTTTCAGTCTTGATGCTCTTTTTATTACATCATGTTGCTTCTCACTGTAGTATTTCATCATTAATGTTAGAGCTGCAGATCTTGTTTCCTGAGCTGACACCCAACTCTCTATAAATCCTATAAGACATCTTACCAGAATTTTCTAGCACATATTAGCTTCTTTCTCTCTGTATCCCCAAAGCTCAGTTCACCTCTTTTCAAATGTCTCTAATGGTCCTTGTAATTAGTTGATGTCTTTCCTCCTCACTAAATTGTGAACAAATGTAATAATAGTACAATAGAATAATAATAGTAATAAATAACATTGATTTAAAACCTTGTAAGTGCCAGACATTGTACTATGCACTTCCTATGCATCTCTTGGAACGCTCTTTGGCAGATTATGGCTTGTATTGTGCGATGCCTTACATGGATGAGGAGATCAGGGCTTGCTGAGAGCACACAGCTAATAAGAACTGGATTCAAGCACATATCTTTCTGACTCCCCAAGAATCATGCTCCCCACCACTCTTCCCTGGACAGGGACTGTGTCTTAATTACCTTTGTATCTACCTCTCAGGGTCTAGTATCATGTTCAGGAAATGTTTATGAAATTGGACACCTCTTGATGACTGTGTGACCTAGAATCTGGAATGTGATGTCTGCTGGGGAAAGCTGGCAGGTATCTGGTACTGGGTGGTCCATAGTGTCCCCTGCTCCTTCCTTGCTTCATTCTCAGGAACCTGAGAATCAAATTAAATCCCCAAAGAGAGGGTATCAGGCCCACTGAAAGAAGAAATGACAGAGTGTGTTTTGCACATATTAGGCCCTTAAAAATGATTCACCGGTGTATACCACAATTTGTCCAACTGATGAATATCTGGGTTGTTTACAGTTTTGAACCATTATGAATAAAGCTGCCATAAACATTTTTGTAAGAGTATTTTTGTGCACATATACACTCATTCCTCCAGGATATGAGTGTAATTCCTAGTCATAGGGTAGATTATGTTTAATTTTCTTAGAAACTACCTAATATTTTTCCATTTTTCTATCCAAAATTGTTTCATTTTACACTTCCAACATCATGTATTAGAGTTTTGGTTTTTCTACATCCTCAACAACACCTGGCATGGTCAGTCTTTTTAAAATTTATTTCTTTTGCAATTTTCAATTTGCATTTCCTTGATGACTAATAATACTGAGTGCTTACTGGCTACTGGGTTTTCTTCTTTGGAATACTACTCATTAATAAAAAGAGAACAAACTACAAATAGGCGTAAGAACCACATACTGAATAAAGAAGCCAGACACAAAAAGAACATATATGCTGTAGGATTCCATTTGCATGAAGCTCAAGAACACAAAAAACAAATCTATGGTGATAGAAGTTAAAATATATGCATGGGGGAGTGGGAGGCACAAACTACTGGCAGTAAGCAGGCTCAAGGATGTACTGTACAACAGAGGGAATATAGCCAATATTTTGTAATAACTATAAATGGAAAGTGGCCTTTAAAAATTATACAAAAATATAAAAATTTAAAAATAGATAATTGTTTACTTAACAAATAAAATAGTGGCTACCCTCTGAAAGAGACAGTGATTGTGAAATAGCTTGAGGGATTTTCAGGGATAATGAAAATATTTAATATCTTGATCTGGGAGGGAGTCACCTGGGTGTATACATAAACAAAATTCTACTTTAGTAAAGTTCATTAAAATGTTTGGTAAATGAGTTACTCGAGAAAGATGAAGTTCAGGAGACTTGGATCACCTCTGTTTGCAGCCACTATCAAGAAAGGCATTGATGGTGCTCTTTATTCACACACCATTGTGGTCCCCCCAGCTAAGGGAACATTGACATTGAGTGCTGGTGGGATGGTGATAAGTGCTCAGCTCTTATCTTCGAGCATTGTCACTTTTCCCACTAGGCAAGAATACTCTCATCCTTAAGAACTTACTCCTCCAACTAAATGTGTCATCAATTCTGTTAGTAAAGATGCTCCTTTCCTTTTCAATAGGAACTTGATGGGAATAATTTAGTTTACTGAGTTCTTCTTCAATTTTGTTGTCACAAACTCTGTTAAATAAACTGCAGAGTTAGGCCCCGGGCACTGGGATAACAGGTATTGATTTTTTTTCAAGGCCTAATCCAATTCTGTTATTCTATAGCTAGCTCTGCTCTTTTTTCTGCAGTAAAAGGAGACCCGCAACTTACTTTCTTTCCTGCTGAGACAGTGTGTTATGTGGCCAGGCAATAGCAATCTAACTTTGAGATGGAAAAATCATTGCAGCCTTTGACACCCTCCTTTTCCTTGGCTGAATTTGCCAAGCTGGTACAAAAAACAGAGACTTACTTCTATAGCCAGATCTTCTTTTGTCAGCCATAATTATAGACAAGAAACACAAGGTGGTTCTGCTATAAATTTTATATTTCATCTCTGTACTCTATCATTTAATGAGTCTTTACTATGTTGTTGATATGGTGCAAGGTACATTTTTATTTATTTTAAAATTTAATCTATCTCAGTTATTTCTTTAAAAAATGTTACTGCAGTATAGCTGCTCTAAAATTTTGTGCTAGTTTTTGATACACAGCAAAGTGAATTAGCTGTGTATACATACATCCCCTCTTTTTTGGATTTCCTTCCCATTTAGCCACCACAGAGCACTGAGTAGAGTTCCCTGTGCCATCCAGTAGGTTCTTCTTAGTTATCTATGGAGGCATGCTTTTATTTTATAAAATGATGGTAAAAAAACTAACAGAAAATTCACCATGTTAATCATTTACAACATACAGTTTAGAGGCATTAAGTGTATTTACATTCTTATGCAACCATCACCACCATCCATCTCCAACCATCTCCATCTCTTTTCATCTTGCAACATGAAACTCTACCCCTTGAGCAATATCTGCCCTCTTCCCCTTTTCCTCACTGTAAGTATATACCACCTTTCATTTGCCCATCCACCCACAAGTGGATGCTTCTCCCTTTTGGCTGTTGTGAATAATTCTGCTTTGAATATGGTGTACAAATACATGCCTGAATCCTCATTTTCAACTGTTTAGGGATTTATAACCAGGAGGGAAATTGCTGGGGCATATGGTAATTCCATGTTCAATTCTTTGAGAAGCCACCAAACTCTTTCTGAGGAAATACCATACTGTTTTTCACGACAGCTGCACCATTTTACATTTTTACCAACAGTGCACAAGTGTTTCTACTCTCCACATCCTTGCCAATACTTTCTTTTCTCCTCCCTCCCCACTTTTTTTTTTTGATAGTAGTCATTTTAATGAAGTTTATCTCATTTTGGTTTCAGTTTGCATTTCCCTAAGTATGTGATGTTAAATGCCTTTTCATGAGTCTATTGGGCATTTGCATATTTTCTTAGAAGTATTTATTCTAGTTCTTTGCTTAATTTTAAGTCGGGTGGTTGTTGTCTTTCTCTCTCTCTCTCTTTTTTTTGCATTGTAGGAGTTATTTATATATCCTAGGAAAGCTGTGTATATACTCAAGATAATCTTCATAATAATATGGAATAGAAGTGTCATTACCTTACCTTTATAACTAAGCACAGTGCAATATGCACAGAAAAATTAACTTGCAATTCATTCCCCAAATATTTACTGAGCCCTTCTGTTAGTCTGACACTACTGGAAGTAATGAAGACACAAGAGTGGAAAGACCTAACAAAGAGCCCTGCCCTCCTAACAGCACACATTCCAGTGGGGAAACACACAATAAATAAAACAAAAATGTCAAGTGCAAAATACATGATGTTTAGAGAGCGTCCTTTAACTTGTTTTCAAAGCAGATCTGCTGGCAACAAATTCTCTTAGTAGGCATGGGGAGGGTGCCTTAGTACTACCAGGTGAGGGACAAGCCCAGGGTTCCTACACTGTCTCCACCACCACCATGGCAGGTAAGAGGAGTTATTACAGTCTGTGGAGTCCTGGCCTACTCTTCAGCATGCTCTGACATTCCCTGATGAGGCTGGGGACCCTCATTACAGCCTGGAGAGGGAGGGAGTCTAAGCTTGATCTCTGTTGGTGTGGGTGTAAGTGGGGAATAGCTGTAATGGTGCCCGGCTGGAGAATAATAGTTATTTTCTAAATATTTTCTGTCCTGCTAGGCTGTCTTTCCCCTGTCCCTTTGTAGATAGAGAGGGTAAGCTTTTGTTGGGGCTCATATTGTTCGTGCCCTTGGTGTTTTGGGTGAGTGGCACCTAGCCTGGGATATGTGAGGGAAAAAGAAACCCTAGGGAATTCGGGGGCTTGTGCTTTGAGTCTTGAAGTCCCTCACAGTCTCTGTTCTGTCCATTTATTAGACTTGTTTGTTTTATGTATAATGTCCAGGGTTTTCAGTTGTACTAAGCAGGAGGATTAAGGAAGATATGTCTACTCTATCCTTCCAGAAATGGAAGTCCCTGAGTAATTTTAGAAACATTAGCTGATTTTAATACTTGCAGTCTAATTATGAACAGGCTCAGAGAGGTTAAGTAACTTGCCGAAGGATCCTGTTCTCGGACTTGAAACCTACAGTTTACGCACTCTCACCAAGCTTCCCAGCCTATAATGGCACCCACATTGATGGAATTCCATGTATTCTGGTCAGTATTCCTGCTGCTTCCACATATGGTATAGATGGTTCCTCATTTATCTTGCCTGTCTAATAACTTTTATATCTACAATTTTAACTTTTTTTTTTTTGTATGTCCATGCTGTTGCAATCTCATAATCGTCTGCATTGGGATGGTCCTATCTTTCTAATGGGACTTTGCCACTAAACCTTCATGCTGACAGCCAGCACACACTCCCACAGATGGAGAGAGATTCAGGCGTCCTGAAAATACTGTTAGTGCATGGCAGAATTTGACCCTCATATGCTATATATTTTACATATACATATGTATATATATATATTTTATTTACATATAAATCTTTTCAGTTTGTTTTCAATCAAATGGTTCTTTTGGATTTGTTATCCAGAAGCCTGCAGGCACTGGGGCCACTAGACTGCTGATAGTACAAAGGGCTCCCTTGTCAGACCCTTTTCTTCTCTTTGGCTGGTCACTATTGGCAAAATCACAGAAAAAAAAAAGGCCTGGCTGGTGAAGCTGCCAGCAGATGGCTTAAAGCTTTTAACTGCCTGTCCTGATGTAGTGGAAATTGAATTTCAGAATAAGAATGCTGGACATTTTATTGGTCTGGGCTTTAATTATCTTACAATATAATGGGAGAAAAAGCGAGAACCTTTCATTTTCCACTGGCGATTGTCATTTTGCAGACCTTTCTGATGTGTGCTTAAGGCAGGGGACGAGGGGATTGGTTCTGGTGGTCACTGGAGCAGTCTGTGGCCCCCACATGAATAAAACATGCCAGGTAATTGCTGTGACGTGGCTGACACACACATGTAAAATCAATGCTTATTATCCTGTCAATTAACGCAGATTTTAATTAAACAAGACTTTAAGCTCTGTGATTGTTGGAAATCCCTCACTGATGAAGAGGGTCTCTAATCTCTTTGGTTAATCCTTGGGTTCTTAATTTAGGATTTTAATGCCCACAGGGGGAAGAAATCAGGTGGGAAGGCTCAGCTCCAGAAAATATGCTTCAAGAGGTTTGACAGACTGAAGGATTGTTCACCCTGAAGACGAAATGCTTGCTTGCATTTTCCTGAGATGGTAGCTTATGTGAGGAAAAGGCTGGCTTTTGAAGTCATCTGAAAGTGTTTAATGATATATTCAAACTTTTAACTTATTTTTGAATAAATATATTTCCAGGCTTTAAACTAAACATACAAAAGGCATATAGTGAAATTTTCCTTGCTATTTCTGTGCCACATTTACCCTGTGTTTTTTCTTCCTTTCCCTCACAGCCACCTCCATCTGAATTAGTTAGAATGTCTGAATTTTTGTTTGTTTGTTTCAGAAAAATTGCATGCGTGGTTCTCATAGAGAATTGAGACTGTCTCACATCCTTTAGAGAACCAGCTATAGAAAAAACGAGGACATAAATCCTGAACTATAAAACCAGGGACCCAGAGGAGACATGATAGACTGATGTTTTCCCCTTTTCCTCGCTACTGTGGATCTTTCGGAGGCTGTGTGCTGCCTGATTTCTAACAAGCCGCTTTCTGTGTTTCTGAGAGTGGGAGAAGTCATAGAACTGCTCAGCTCAATAAATGGGAGTGTTTCGAGCCTTTGCTAATGTCCTGGTGGGGATCTAAAATGTCCTCTCCTGTTTCCTTTATTCTTTTTTCCCTCACTTAAAAACAAACAAAAAAAAAAATTGAAGTACAGTTGATTTACAATGTTGTGTCAATTTCTGCTGTTCAGCAAAGTGTGTGTGTGTGTGTGTATGTATATATATATACACATTCTTTTTAAGTATTCTTTTTCATCATAGTGTATCCCAGGATTTTAGTTCTCTGTGCTATATAGTAGGGCCTTGGTGTTTATCCATTTTACCTATAATAGTTTACTTACCTACCCCTGTCTTCCCCCAGGGAACTAGAGGGCTTGACCTTCATTCAGACCCTTATTTTTCTCAGCTTATGTCTCCAGCACATGACTTTTCAAATTCAGTGGAAGTTTTTTTCTAGCCTGGTGTCAGAGTTTGAGACTAATCTGCACTGAAGAAGTAAAATAGAATATGATATAAATCTCCACTGCTGTTTCTGTGTTGAAGAGAATGTGATTTAACCTGGAGAGACTTGGGTTCCCAGAATCCCAGCAAGATCTATTTTCTTTTAGCACTTTTGTTTTATTCTATTTTAGATTACATTCTCACTGTAGAGTGTATATGGGTTTAAATATATGGTTCTGATAAAACTTCCCTTTAAAAGCCTGAAACAACTGGCAATATGTCTTCCTAGTGGCATGTTTGAAATTGTACAGATACAAATAAGCATAACCAAGTTGTAAACAGAAATAGCCAGTCTTAGCCCAGCAGGGATATTAATACACTGAAGAATCTATTTGGAGGGTTCTAATTTCCGTAACAAAATCTATTTCCTCCTGTCTCTGAGTTTGGGAAGTAGGGTATCAGTAAGTTGCCTTGAACTCCTAACACCTGTCATGATGATAAATTGTTATATGGCACCTCTGCTTGAGAAAATCCCACTACCAATTTTAAGTTGCTAGGTCCTTTGTAGGATTCACAGAGTACAGAGTAGACCTAAAAATAATACCCAATAAAAATGAGCTGAAACCTCAGTTAACTTCCACCTGACTGTCACCAATACCACTGATCAGCAAGAATTCCTATCTCTTCATATTCTCTGAGATTACTTCTTTTCAAATATATAATTTAGGACAAGTGTTACTTTTTGAAAGGAACACATTTGGGAACCATTTCTTTATAGTTGCATGAATTAGAAGAGATTCTTGCTTCCAAGTAGCATGTTTGAAGTTGTATGCATACAAATAAAGATAACCAAGCTGTAAACAGAGATTGCCAATGTTGAGCCCAGAAGATATTAATACACTGAGGAATCTATTTGGAGGGTTCTAATCACCCTAACAAAATATGCTTCCATGGGCCTTTTGTGATCACCTATAGTTTTCATATATTGATAAATGTCTCACCCTTCCAGGAATCCTCTATTCCATCCCTCATTTTCATCCCCTCCATGGCCTTATCAATACTTGCAATTTGCTTACTTGTTACATAATGGGGGGCAAGAGCTGCAGAGGGACAGGATGATGCAATGGATAGTCCTTCAGATGTGGGCTTCAGGCCTTTCCCGGCTTGTGATCTGGGGGTGGTACAAACAGGGTAACATGAGTCAATACAGGTCGAGGGTTTCAGGGAGCCATTTCTGGGGCTCACTGTGAGCTATCTGTAAACATGCTGGGCATTTTTCCAAGGAGAGTTAAGATTCTTTCTCATTCCTGGCAAGTCGGTATGTTTTATCATCTGTAAGTTTACATATTTTATGAACAATCTTTAACATAAAAGTCTGTATAACATATCACATTATATTTGTTCAACCAGTATTTATTGAGTGTCTAGTATATTCCAGCCACTGTGCCAGGTGTTGAAGACACAGGTGGGCACCAATCTAGTAAACAAAGTTTCAGCCCTTAACGAAGTTTATATTCGAGTGGGAGAGATTTAAAGTACAAGTAAACAAATGAATACATAATGTAATTTCAGGTATCTATGTAATCTCTCCCACTGGACTGTAAGTACATTGAGGCGCACTGTATTTATTCAGTTGTTTCTCCAGTCATCGCTGGACTGAAAGAACTTTTGGTACCTCAAGAGTCCAACTGTAAATGATGCATTTTAATTTCCTTGAGCACTTTAGCAGGAAATGTGATAAACGTTGTCTACCCGACTGGGAGTGCTGTCAAAGTTGGTCTCTCTGTACATGAGTGCTGACAAGCCATTGTTCACCCCATAATAATGCTACAGGTTGGGTCATTTTCTCACAGTTAATGCTATTGACTGGAACAACTATCGGTTTTAATCATCATTATCAGCTTCTGAGCACTCTGACTAGGCAGATCTGCTATGAAATTTGCTAACTTTATATCATTTTACTCTATACTGGTGGCACAGTGTGGTAGGTAGAATGCTACTCCCCTCACTGGCCCCAAGATGCCCACATTCTAATCTCTGGAACCTATGGATATGTTAGCTTTTGTGGCAAATGGAACTGAAGTTGCTGATGGAAATACGTTTGCTAATCAGTTGACCTTAAAGTCAAGAGATTATCTTGGATTACCCAGGTTGGTCCAGTGTAATCACAAACTTTCTTAAAAGTGAAAGAGAGGGGCGCCAAGAGGAGGTCAGAGCGATGCAACATGCAAAGAACTTGACCTGCTGCCACTGGCTCTGAAGATGGAGAAAGAGGACCATCAGCAACAGCTTCTAAGAGATGGAAGTGACGGAAAAATGAGTTCTCTCCTGGGGCCTCCAGTAGGGAACAGAATCCTGTCAACCTTTTGATTTTAGGTCAAGGAGACCTCTATTGGGTTTCTCTATCCTTCAGAACAGTATGATAATAAATTTGTGTTTTTTACGCTACTAAGTTGTGGTAATTTGTTTCAGCCTTCAGAGAAAACAAATAGAGATATCCTTATCTCCGGTTGTAGGGATCATAGTCTGAGGCTCAGAGATGTTGGGGCACTTTCCCAGGATCACACAGCCTGGTTTCAATGATGGAACCAAGAAAGGAATCCAGGTCTATCTGACTACAAACCGATGCTTACACTTGCTGCTGGAGTTTACACAATCAAATAACATTGATAAAACTAATGGCAACATCTATCAGTGCCTAAGAAGTGACCTAGGTCTTAGCTCCTAAGACACAGACATGAACCTCAGGTCTCATTTGAGACAGCTGTGCTTGAAAACACTTTCCTAGTGAGTGTGTGGCTCCATGCTGCCAAGTTCTGTGAAAACATATGTCATTACTCACTGTAAAATTTTCATAGAAGGTTTAAGAGCTCAGAGAGTGCAAAATTAACAACCGACTTGTAAAAAAAAAAAAAAAAAAAAGAGCAGCAACATTCAGGACAACATGTAAGCTAAGGAATGTATCATGTTCTAGAAGGAACACGACAGTGGAAATCAATCAGAAGAGACCTGAAAGTCTGAAGAGACCAGGGGAGAAAATATCCAGGAGAAACGTCAGTTCACAAGCAAGAAGGGAAAATACTCGAAATAAGGAGAACTGCTGAGTTTGTAATTTTGTTTTTGTCTCATTCACCAAAACAAGCAATGTTACATGAAATTGTTCCTAGTAAGCAGGGAGATGACTTGAGTTCGTATGAGCCAGTGAGTCTAGTTCATAGCATAAGCCAATTAGACTCTTAAGCCTCAAGAGGTCAGGTAATGAAAATATGAATAAAATAGCAGAGGCTCAAAGGCAAATCCTTTTTCAGCCACCAGGAAACATATCTGACTCATTACAACCTCCATCATGAGTTTTGTTTGATAAGCCAGGGGGCCTGGCCCTTTAAGGAAATTACTCCACTTGACTTAAAATATTTTCCATAGGAACACAGGACTTTCAGGAAGCCTTTTATTTTCATCTTGGCCTTTTAATGTCCAAAGTCCATGGTGTGTCTGGTGGCTCAGATGGTAAAGAATCTACCTGCAATGTGGGATACCCAGGTTCAATCCCTGGGTTGGGAAGATTCGCTGGAGAAGGAACTGGCAACCCCATTCCAGTATTTTTGCTTGGAGAATCCCATGGACAGAGGAACCTGGTGGGCTAGAGTCCATGGGGGTCACAAAGAGTCAGACACAACTGAGTGGAGTGACTAACAGCACAGCAGTCCACGATTCATGGAGGTGCAAAGGGTCAGGAGAACCAGGGCTATTCTTAGAAGTACCTGCTGCCAG
This sequence comes from Muntiacus reevesi, assembly GCF_963930625.1. Classification (NCBI taxonomy): domain Eukaryota; kingdom Metazoa; phylum Chordata; class Mammalia; order Artiodactyla; family Cervidae; genus Muntiacus; species Muntiacus reevesi. The sequence continues at coordinate 96,209,467 of NC_089252.1, forward strand.
TGGGCTCCGAAGAGCATTCAATTGAGCCTGAAAAGCCAGCAAAGCCTTAGACCCCAAGTCAAGCATGTTAAAAAATAATTCTTCATTCAACTGGAGTATTCACAGTTTTTCATGACTTAATTAAACTTATTCAATGAATTCAGTTGATTTTATTTATATTGGTAAATGATTCTGCCAAAAGCTACCCTTATATCTATAAGAGATTCAGCATCTCTACAGAGTCAAATGGAGCCCATGCCTTCAGGCTGTGGCTTCAGATAAGTCCTCAGGCTTTGGAGAAGGCACAGAGAAAAAAGACAGGTGAGTAGAGAGCAGGTGGCAGGATCTCAGAGCCCAGCCTTTTTACTTGGATGCGTTACCTCCTCCCAAGGAAATGAAGGCTCAGGAATATGCAGTCACATCTTGAAATACAGCTAGTGAGCAGAGACACTGCTATGCCAAATGAGCTCTACTGGACACACAGACCTGAGGCCTCCTACCACACTGAGTACTCTCCTTTTAAAAGGCCAGATCTAACTGCTCTTTTCTTAAAGCCAGAAGGAATAAAATCAGCTTAATGAAATCCCCATTGGATTACAGCAGCATTTTACTATAAATCTTCAGTGGACTCTGGAAGTATGTCTCTACCTGGACCAGGTCAGGCAGCGCTTTCCATTGATCAGTGCCCCAGTGTATTTTGGGACTGTTGAGGTTGGTAAAACAACAAAGGCTAGTTGTTGGATTACCCAGGTTGGTTCAATGTAATCACAAACTTCCTTAAAAGTGAGAGAGGGGTGCCAAGAGAAGGTCAGAGCGATGCAACATGCAAAGAACTTGACCTGCTGCCACTGGCTCTGAAGATGGAGAAAGAGGACCATCAGCAACAGCTTCTAAGAGATGGAAGTGACGGAAAAATGAGTTCTCTCCTGGGGCCTCCAGCAGGGAACAGAATCCTGTCAACCTTTTGATTTTAGGTCAAGGAGACCTCTATTGGGTTTCTCTATCCTTCAGAACAGTATGATAATAAATTTGTGTTTTTTATGCTACTAAGTTGTGGTAATTTGTTTCAGCCTTCAGAGAAAACAAATAGAGAGAGATATCCTTATCTCCGGTTGTAGGGATCATAGTCTGAGGCTCAGAGATGTTGGGGCACTTTCCCAGGATCACACAGCCTGGTTTCAATGATGGAACCAAGAAAGGAATCCAGGTCCAAGAATGACAAAGGCTAGTTCTGAAGATTTCTCCACTTTGGAGAATTCATGGAAGTGTAAGAATCAGAGGTCACTCTGTCCCTCTGGATAGTGCTGAAGAAAGCAGACCAATCGAGCTTCTCTTTCAGGAAATCAGAGGTGGATGTGGGGAGAACTCATGCCATTCTCCTAGCCCACTGCCTAATGGGTGCTAGGTCAAGGCTATTTCCTATCTCCAGGATGTCCTCTGCTCTATCCTACAGCAACCAAGACTGGGATTGACATATATATACTACTGGGTAAAGAATAGGTTCTAATATATACACATATACACTACTTTGTAAAAAATAGATTCTAATAAGAACCTACTACATAGCATAGGGAACTCTACTCAATGCTCTGTGCTAACAAAGAGGGGATGTGTGTATATGTGTAACTGATTCACTTTGCTGTACAGAGGAACTAACACAAGAGCAGGTCAAAAAGAATACCCCTGCTATGCAGGAGACACAGGAGATGCAGGCTGGATCCCTGGGTCAGGAAGATCCCCTGGAGGAGGAAATGGCTACCCACTCCAGTATTCTTGCCTGAGAAATCCCATGAACAGAGGAGCCTGTCAGACTACAGTCCAAAGGGCCACAAAGAGTCGGACATGAATGAGCACAGAGACTAAATAAATTGTAAAGCAACTAAATCCCAAGTTAAAAAAAAATCTCATTGTGTCCTTCTTCTGCTTAAATACTTCAGTGCTTTCCTTTAGCTTCTTTAGGATAAAGACAGAATTCTTGATCATGGCCCCCAAGCGGGATTTCCCGCTGCCTCCTACCCATCAGCAGCTAAACCACTCTCCAAGCCCCCCTCACACCTCACACTCTACAAATCCATCCTGCCTCCTGCCATGTGAGAGTTCTGTAAGGCTATTCTCTGCCTGGGATACTCTTCCTCGCACCTTGTCTTCATGAAACCTTACCGTCTTGAGGCAGATTCAAGCTTCTTCACTTTCCCCTAAGCAGCTCAAGTCCCTCTGATAAGCATTCTCGTGGAATCCTGAGCCTTTCTTTCTCACACACAGTGTAGATGAGGTGTGATTATTTTACTCTATGTGTGATTACACACTCTCTGTGTGATTATTGTAATCACACACTCTCTGTGTGATTATTTTACTCTATTTACACCCCAAACAGAGTGACAGCTTCCTGAATTGGGGCATGCTTCTGTATTTCTATCCTATCCCCAATGCTTTGCATAGCAGAGGGTACACAGGAGGTCCTAGAACTACAGAATCAATGAATGAATAGCCCTGAGCTCACAAAATAAGGACAGGGTGAGAGACTGGACAGACTGTGCGTTTACCCTTTGTTCTCTTATTGTTCAAGTTCAGCAGGATCTACTGCTGTAATTCTCCATTTTCCAGCCAGCATTGTATGCAATAACTTTATTAAGGTCAAAGAGATATCACATACAGATTTATCCAACAGGATCCAGAAACAGTTTACAGATATCATCTAAGACACACGGCTCTTTTGGACTAAAATGTTTCCAACATCACAGATCACACAATGAGTTTATACATCAATAACGACTTTTATCTGGAGATACAGATGCTCAGCTTGCCTTCACTGTGGGGCCTTGGTGTTTCCATTGAGTTAAAACAAAGAGGCAAAGATTGATAATGCATACATCCTGGGAAATATTTAATGAGATGACAGACTGCTTCATGGAAGTCATTTTTAATTTATGGGTAACATACAAATCAGACTTTGTAAGTTGAGCTGAGACTTCAGAATTTTTAGTAGTTGGATCTAGGACTTAATTAACTTTACAAATAAATAGGATTTAAACATTTAGCTGGTGGTCTAGGTTCTCCAGAATATCCTTGATAAACTAATATGGCAGCACAATATCTTGACTGTGGTGTCTGACACCCACATCTCCATCATTCTAAGGAAACAACACTCCACCAACACTCACAGCTATTGGGCGCATTGTTCATGGCCCATAGGAGAAAAGCCACAAAACACCATAGAAAGTTACAAGAATGTAAATATTTAGCTAACTAAATAGAATAGATATCAGGCAATTACCATCTACAACACTGAATATCTACTGATCAGGGAGGGAAAAAACTCCAAACCTTACTCACAATGCATTTAGGGTTAGATAAACCCGAAGAGACAAACCTGCAAGTATACAAAGTAGTGAATATATTTCTTTAAACGTCCATTTAACAAATTCGTGATGCAAACTGGAAAATTTTCATACAGTTCAAATGTTCATTTTGTGAGGAAAATGCTTTCATGCAGTAAATCATATGAGTATTGAGTCATCAAATTAAAAAAAAATACAGAGTAATTGGTTGAAACCAATACTTAGAGACTTCACAATCCTACAGGGCCTGCAACTAAAAAATAATAATACATGCACATTGTGATGCGCCAAACTGTCTTAGAGAAATCATTAAAACATCTTTCGCATCAAAAAACATAAGAAAATTCAATGCTATTTAATTTACTTTATGCATATTACATACTAGAGACTTTAAGCTACAAAATGGTTCCACTATCTCAACACGCATACAAAACAAACATAAAAGCATGTGTATATAACAAGGTACTCTCCAATTAGCCATCTGTAATGAATAATATATCTCCTCATGTCATCTTTAAATACCATTTATCATGACCCAGGCCTTTCTGCTATAATGAGGACAACAGATCTCTGATTTACATTCAACACTCTCCACATTAATAATTGATTGAAACTCTTAAAAAATTCTCCTGCCACTGACACAGAATGGGGAGAAACGATCTTCAGAAGAATGCCAAAACCACCCTGTTACATCTGATTGGTAAAAGAAGCAGGGGCAGCAGACTGTTGGCCAAACTCATCTGAGGATGGCCCCAAACTCGCCTGCTGGTTGTACCCACTGCTCGACCCATAGCTGTCTTGGTTGTACCCGCCTTGGTTGTAGCTACTGGAGTGCTTCTCCATGGGGTCTGAAAGATATCTCTGGCTCGAGGAATGCCAGCCGGTCTCCTTGAAAACAAACCAGATGTTTCCAGCCCAGAGGATAAAGTTCAAGAATCCAAAGACCTGAAGGAGGATCAAAGCAAGTGAGTGGACAGATTGGAGAGAAAGCTCAGAAAAATCTCAATTTCAGAAAAATCCTTCAAATGCAAAAGGTCACTTTTCACCTCCATGCAGAGGCTTCTTCCAGTTTCTGGTGTGAAGTCACTGTTTCATTTAGAATATATGACTTTTCACGAAGGCTTACTATGTGTTTGGCAGACAGAGGATGAGATGGTTGGATGGCATCACTGACTCTGTGGACATGAGTGTGAGCAAACTTTATGAGATAGTGAAGGACAGGGAAGCCCAGCATGCTGCAGTCTGTGGGGTCACAAAGAGTTGAACACAACTTAGTGAGTGAACAACGGAAGGGCTTTATGTGCATCTATTCATTTAGTCATGGAAGGTGCTATTATAGTCGTATTAAAGATGTGAAAACAGGTTCAGCAAAAAGATAAGGAGCTTTTTTATGGCCACATGACTGGTTAGTAGCAGACCTGGGATAAGCCCTGTTCCACCTGACTCCACAGTCTGAGCCTCTATCTAATCCACCACTATCTCCCCAAATGAGGTAACCCTCATGGTGTAAAATATCTTTAGGGGACGTGGGGCTATTTTCATTTTAATGATGGACCATTAACTTAAAAGGTTACCTTCATTTTAATGCTAGAGATACTTCTTTTCCATTTATTGAAATGACAGAAATAAAATGAGTCAACTTAAAAAGTACAGAGGAAGCAGTGGTATAGGTGGTGTACAGACAAGCACATGCATGGTAGTGTACACAGAGGCTGTGCTTGACTATTGAATGTTCTGTGCCTCTCAGTCAGAGGTGAATGCCCAAGTAATACTCTGAAGTCCAGGTTTCAGAGAAGTAGGAAACATTTTCACAACAACTGAATGTGAGACTTGCCTATGGAATCTCCTCCCACTCTCCAGAAGCATGTCCTTGGTGAGCCAGAGGACTGGGTGTCACTTCCCTGGGTCCTAAATGTTTTATGGAAACTGAGCTGTTTGCTACTGTAAGAGGCTCAAAGAGAAGAGTTGTTTTGCAGCCTCTTCCAAAGTGGGTCAGTTGACTGCGAATTAAGCACAGCCAGTTGTAGCAGCCCCCTCTTAGAGATGGGCAATGATAGTGTGTGACAAAACTGTGATGACATTAAAGTATATGGAGGAGTCACTCCAGCAGGATGCTGAACAATCAGGATGAACATGGGCAGCAGTCACAGCTCTGGAGTGGGCTTTTAGAAGTTCCTTGCTGCGTCCAAGTAGTTTACCCCTTAATTGCTGGATGGTGGGACGCCACAGAGTGACCTGGGGATGGGAGTGGCAGGTTAGGGAGTCAAGATGAGGGATACTGGGAGCTTGGAAAACCAGCTCCAAGCTTCATGATTTTAGCAGCAGGTGGGTCAGGGCATATTATCTGAATCTCAGCCTTGGAGCCATCCCTTCTGGCTTTAGAATCTGAATGGCCTGGGCTCTGCAAGTTTTTGCTTTATGATTTTGGGCAAGGCAGTTAGCCTCTGAACTCCAGCATTTATAAAATTCTATGAAATGAAGACAATTATTCCTTGGTGGATAGTTGTGAGGATCAAACAGGGTGTGTGTAAAGCAGCTAGACAGTGCTTGACACTGATCTATAAATTATGCTTTGAATCACTTTCTAAAATATTTCCACGAATTGCATTTGACTTTTCCTGAGACATAAACTGAAGCAGGCTTTTTGATAGGGAGGTCATGTTCTTGAGGTGTCAAGATCAAAACTGAGCATCGAGGGGCTTCTCTAGCAGGACTCCCCATTTCCAGTGCTTCCACTACAGGGGGCTGTGGGTTCGATTCCTGGTCAGGGAACAAAGATCCCAAGTGCCATGTGGTGTGGCCAAAAATGAAATAAAATAAATTGATAGCACTATTTTAAAAATATGATTGGACAATCAAACCTTAGAAAACAAAACAAAACAAAAGACACTGCTAGTCTCCTAAAAGATCTCACTGAAAATCAGTTTATCCAGACTTCCTTACCTTCCTCTCATCCTCCTCCCTTCCCTCCTTCCATCCCTCCCTCCAACCCTCTCCCAATCCCATCTTTCTTTTCTTCCTTTAATGTTAACTGAGATTTATTTAACATTGTGTGCCACGCTCTAGGCTCCTTGCTAAGGGAGATACAAAACATAAATGAGGTATTTATAGTATAATAGTTGCATTATCAAAATGAATTAGGAATCACTGACACAACTCTAATTTACGCACAGTAGCCTTTAACCATGTGTACAATAACTAGGGTATTTTCCCTCAAGGGGGAGATCTTGATTAAATTACACCTCTGAAAGTATAGGTTGATATGAGTAGAAAAAACTATCGTGGAATCTTTTCAGATATGAAGGGATGGTTCTACCCAGGACTATAATTTTATCTGTTTTCTATTCCTTGATCACTTCCTTTCCCCTGATGCTACTTCATTTCTAAAAAAGAGATGCCTGAAAAGAACCTAGAAATCAGGGGAATGCAGCTTTAAAGTAAGAATGTAAACAAGGCGTTGCCATGGGCCTATTTAAGGAGTGGTGATGTCTTATTCTTACATCATAGAGGTAAACATCTATCACTATTGTAATAGGTGTCTTACTCTATTGTCATCAGAGAGGTATCACAGACTTCTTGGCTGGCACATTTTAGGGGCACATGGGCCCTTGAATCTTTCCTTGTCATTTTGTTGCAACTGAAATCAGAGTTGGTAGTTTTATTCTAGCCTAGATGTGGGACAACAGAAAGAGAGGCTGAAAGAGACAGCACATAATATGAAAAAGAATGGGAGAGGACATTTAAATGATCTGACAAGATGTATCAAGATTGCATTGGTGGAGAAACAGAAGTAGAAATTATGGATGATTTGTCACTTTCTGTTATGTGCAACCCAATCATCATACCTCATATAGACACTGGTACCAGAATTGGGCTACAAAGAACAGACTTTACAGATAAGGAGACTGTTTTGGTTTAGCCAGTTTAGGTGGAGTTTTCTGCCACTAGGAACTGGAGGACACTGACATGGATAACTTATGGATAACCTACAACAGCACCAGACCCACCCCTCCACACACATGACATGATTTGCTTTCCATCCATTATTCTTTTGGTTTTTAAGACATATGTGACATTGTTTCTCATTCAAAACTTCCAACGCCTTGTTGGAAGAGACATCAGAAGCGGGATTACATGGACTATGGAGGATGTCATCATTTACTAAAAGAACTAACAAACATACTGAATGATTTCATCTTTGCTCTCTTAGATTCTGAGATCAGGGTTATAATAATTTTCATTAAGCACTGCCTGCAAACAAACTATAGAAGCAGTAGAATATATTTTAACATATACCTCAAAGTATTCACCCACAGGTATGGCTAGAAATAAGTAAAAATTACTGTGAGATCCTAATAATAGTTTATTTCAATGTTATTATCTTATTAATAAGGCAAGATTCACAGTCAAATCATCAGCAGCCGATGAGTCAATCTTTTTCCCTTTTCATATGCCTTCTTAAATTCCAGAAAGCTGTAGAAACATAGGTTAACCTTGAAGGAAAGATAATTATTCTTTAAAGGTTGCTAAAGAATGTCGATCCTTCAGTGAACACCGTTGGCCCTTCTATTCTTTGTAGCTACTACTTTTTGCTGTCATTATAGTTTCTGTCTCTCAGATACAGTTTCCTTCTTTGGAATAACACAAGTTCTTACACTCATGAAATAAGAATCCAATTTAGTGGCTCTGCTATCTGTCAGATGTCCTGTCTCCCAGTAAGAGTCATATACTTGATGATAATACTGGACTTTGTTCAACTAATATAGCTCTGCTTTTCTGAAGTTATCAAGCAACTAAACCAAGAGCATGGAGAAGATTAAAAAATTACCATAACTATTATAGGTATTTTTTATTCTATGATTTCTATCTGTATCTGACTGTGTCTGTGTATTTTTCTCTAGACAATCAACTGGGTATATTCTATGTGTGACTTGAACAAAGTTTTCATCCCAGGAAACCTCTAAGCTATCAAATATTCCTTTTAACTTCTGGCAGACTTCAGTCTTAAAGTTCAGATTTTATATCTGCTTCTGCCTTAGAATTCTGACTTGATCGTCATCCAAGCAAAAGCTGCCTGAACCTGCCGGGCTCTTGTTAAGAACTCTGTAATTGGACACATTAAAGTCTATGGGTTCTGACAATAGAAAATTTGAAGGCCAAAGGATCATCTAGCCCATAGAGTGAACTATCACCTTTTAGACTAGACTCCATTCAGAGGCAAAACATTTCCCAGATGACTCCTGGGACACTTTTCTGATTCCCGTGATTGGCAAACGAAGATCTGAGAGGGAAACATACCACAGAAGTGTTTAGGCTGGACATCACAGGGCTGTGGACAGCCGTGCATTTGTTGGATGGCTGTTTGCAAGCTGACATCAGTAACAATACTTCTTTGGGATCTGTAGCGACCTTGACATCAGACAGTCCTTTTGCCCAAGCTGATGAACCCACCAACCACAAGAACGAAAAGACTACAGTGACGATGAAGTCCTACAGGAACAAACAGAAAGAGAAAAGAGGAAGAGAAAAGTGAGTTCTAGAAACAAATCAATTGGTTTGCCTTTTGAAAAATTCCAAGATCCCACAGCATTGGAACCACGTTGAAAAATGAATAATAGTTATCTGATATTAATTTGTATCTCCAGAAAATAAATAATAATACTAACACTAATGAATGATTACTGTGTTTCTGACAATGCGGGGGGGGGGGGTACTTGTTCATAACCTTCTTTGTGACCCTCCCTCTCTTAAAAGGGTGGGACTGGGAGGCACTCCCAAGACTTCAGCAGATCATGTTCTAACATAAGACAATCGTACAGATTTACTGTATTTATGTTTGACTACTAGAAAGATGTTGCATCCTATTTACCTAGATAACAAAACACTGATCTGGGAAGGAAAATAGTATATTTAATATAGCAACAGGAATTATTTTAAATGAAAAATGCCTCAAGTAGAAAACCTGTTTCTTTCCTATCTGAGGCCATGGTAATATCACTTACTCTGGTTAGCCTTCCCTCATGCTGTGACTGAATTACTTTCCATCAAGATCCTGAGGAGCACTAACACTCTAAAGATGCTGTTGTGGACATTTGTTAGGTGTGACTTTTGGAGAGGGTCCACTGCTAAGACTGAATCTTCTGAACAGCTGGTCTCTTTTCATCCAGGGGTCATTGTAAATTATGTAACTCACCAATTGACCATTTCACGTTGCCTTTAGAAAACTTAGGGCCAATTCGTTACCCACTTATAATGTGTTTTTTTTTTAAATAAATTCTGGCTATTTGAACCCTATTCCGAACTGTGTTTTATATACCCATCCTGCCTTTCCTGTCTTCTTTCCTTCTCATTTGTAATTAATTTCATCCTGAGTTTCATATGTCCTTCTAAGTCATTTGAAGTTGTTTCTGGAAAGAGATGGGGGTAAAAACAAAAAGGCAAACAAATACAGTATCTATAGTTGTTTCAAATCAGAAAGACCATTTGGAATAGAGAAACTCATGGGTTGGGGTTTGAATTAGAAATTGGATTAGAATGGTTATAAATAAATAAGCCAGATTAACTGTATCAAATACAACTTCTATTCATGTTCAATCTGGTACCTTTATTCAATTACTCCTCCATTTATTCAGACAATTTCTGAGTCATGCTCAGGTCTTACAAGGGTTTACAAATGTAAAATATGGACTTTTCTCTCTTGAGATTACATAGTTATTAGTGGTCATAGACACTCTGTAATTCTAAGACAGTAGCTGGCATTATACTCATCATAAATAGAAACAGTTTTATTGGAGTATAATTGCTTTACAACATTGTATTAGCTTTTGCTGTACAATGAAGTGAGTCAGCTATATGTACACATATATTCTGTCCCTCTTGAACTTCCTAGCCCCATCTCATCCCAGCAGTCTAGGTCACCACAGAGCACTGAGTTGAGCTACCTGTGCTATGCAAGAAATAGACTTTTTAAAAGGCTGTTAGGATGGGGAAATGCTGAAGAACAGAGTCATGTGAAAACTCTCAGTTGGAAATTATAGAAAATAATAAAGTTTTCAGACTTATGTATTAAAATAACAGATAACAGTAATGCTACCTAAAATTTACTGAGCAGTTATCACGTGATTCCAAGTTTACATGTATTAATTCCAAGTGTACATGTATTAATTCACTTAATCCTGACAACAGACCTATGAAATAGATGCTAATCCTGCCCTCATTTTACAGATGAGGAAACTGAGGCCCAAAAAGTTAAATAAAATTCTGAGTCAAGAGTTAGTAAGTTGGGGAGCCAGGATTCTAAGCCTGGCTGTCTGCTACCAGAACCTGAGAGCTTGACTATTCTATATAGCTTTTCATGTTTGCTTTAAGGAATACTTGGCTTTTTTTTTTTTAATCTTCTTTCCTTACAAAAAAAATTTATTTGACTGTGCAGGCTCTTAGTTGTGGTATGCGAACTTTTAGTTGCAGCGTTTGGGATCTACTTTTCTGACCTGGATGGAAACTGCATTGGGAGCACAAGTCTCAGCCACTAGACCACCACATAAGTCCCAGGAACATTTATTTTTTAATTTAAAATAAGTGCATTAAGAAAGTTAAAAAGTAGTAATGAATCACTTTCGATATAAACTTCTTGACTGAAGTTAGGACCTATGTCCTTGGAGTTACTTTGGGGAGCTAATCCAACCCTTTCACCCCAGTACCATTTCATAAACAGGGATCAGTATATTGTATAAAATATCTCAATATTAATTAAAAGTTCAGAGTCTGTCTTCAGATTGACCTGGGACTGAATCCTGATGTTTTGACTTACTTGAAGCCTGAATTTTGCCCTCTGTAAATTGGGCTAATGACAGTATCTGTCTCATTGGATGGTTGTGAGAAGTGAAAATGTGCAGGCTTGCCTGTTTTCCAGAGTTAGATGTCAGCTGCATGAGGGCAGGCGCTTTGTCTACCTTGCCTATTGTTGGGTCTTGGCAGAAAAGGTGTTAGCAACATTTGTTGAGAGAATGAAAGAAAGAAAGAATAAATGAACATACAATATAGTCTCAATCTGGTTCTATAAACTTTTATATAGGAATTTACCAGGTGGTATGTAAGCTTGTATGTTTTTAAACATATTTTATAATTAGATCAAATAAAAAGAGCATGGCAATGTGATCAAGGCACTGACTGATTATATCAATAGCTCTCCCAGACAGAACTTCAGGTGCCCTATTTGTACCAGGATTTATAATTAGACCAAACAAAAAATGTCATTAGAATTGAGTTTTTCTATTTAAAAAAAAAAGCAGCCTCAAGTGGTTATCTATAACTAAGTAAAGTGTGACAACTGGGAGACTATTTCAAAATTCTAGCTTGAGTATCAATTAGCCTGAACTTTTTTTGGACTTCCGGTATAATCTAAGTTTGAAGCTACATTCAGGGAGAGATTTGGGAGCAAACCTGACCCCCACTTTCTTCCCATCTTTTAATCCAGGGGTCCCCAAACTCCAGAATCTGACACCTGATGATCTGAGGTGGAGCTGATGTAATCATAACAGAAATAAAGTGCACAATAAATGTAATGCACTTGAATCGTTCCAAAACCTTCCCTGCCCCCACCCCACACCACCATCCACCCTCCCCCTTCCCCATCCCTCCTCCCTCTTCCCCCACCCCTCCTCCCCTCCCCTCCCCCATCCCTCGTCCCCTCTTCCCCGAGGAAAAACTGTCTTCCATGAAATCAATCCCTGATGCCAAAAAGGTTGGGGACTGCCACTTTAGTCTAACTGAACCAGGTTCATTTTGCTCAAGGCTCAGCAAGCCAAAATCCTGACAAGCCTAGGAGTGCAGCAAAGAAAAGATTTTTTTGCAAGAGAGCCAAGTGAGAAGATGGGAAAACAAATCTCACATTTGCCTGCCGGAGGGCAAGGGGTGAGATATTTATGGGATACGGCAGCAGAGCGGGTTTAGGCAAAGGGAGTGTGGGGAAGGGTGGTTGAAAGAAGGTGCAAGAATCCTTGTTCTGCACAGGCATTACTAGGCCTAACAGGTCTCCACTCTTGGAGTTTTTCTGGCCCACTGACGTCAAAAGGTCAACTAGCAGACACTGGCGCATACCCAGTTGAAGGTTGTGGGTTCTATTCCATCTTCATCAGACCAGTTGAAACTAACCACAGCTGATTCCAGTTTCCTTCTCCTTGGAGGAAAGGTAAGTCTTAAAATAACTGTGATTACAGAAGGTAGGTGAAATGGACTTAAACCGTGGTTTCACTTCAATTGGCCAAACCCACCTGGAACTTGCTATGATTCATGCAAGTCACCTCCTGGACACAGAACATGGTAGAGAGAGCAGAGGGTTCGTTAAAAACTGTCCCAAACTAGTGGTTGTCTTAGGAAACAGCTGCTGTCATGTGTGTGCTGTCACATTCAGAGTGTTCCCTGTATGCCAGGCACTCTGCTAACCACTTGCAGACATCATTAACACTGTAGCTGAGGTCCTTGGGTTAGCCCTGCTTTTCTTAAGAGGAAACTGAAGAACATATAGGCCAAATGCTTTCCTTATAACTAATGCCTCACTTGATTACTACGCCATATCATGAACTTTCTTCAGTGTATTTTAGGTAGATAGCTATCTTAGTTGATGCTCTCTAAGCTTCAGTCATTTGGTACTACCTGAACAATTCTGATTTTATGTGCATATCTCTGGTGTTACTGTTCAACATTTCATTTAAAGCAAATTACCCTTTTTACATAAATAAGGTTATCTTAGAAGGAAATTATATGTGTACAATAAATGTTAAACCAACCAACTTTTTATAGATAGAAGAAAACTGCAAACATAAAGGCTATATAGTGAAAATACTTTAAATTCTAGCTGGGGATGTTTGCACAAGGTTTTGGAATCTAGGATCTCTGTTAAAAAGGAGATTCATGAGTGTTAAAAGGATATTAAAGAAATACTAGCATGACCTAATTAGAAGGCTTAAACTAAATATGGAGCAACTTTTCACTCATCTTACTTAATGCCATGTTAATGGTCCACCTAAAATAACCTCTGTGCCAGGAGAGATAAAAGCCTCGTACTTGAGAAGTGACTTTCTTCTGATGGTGCAGGCGAGGACCCAGTTTTTACAAATGCTATACCTCGTTTATCTAACAGAGATAAAGTATGCATGGAAGAAACTCAAGACATAAATTTGTAACATCTACCGTTAAATTACCAGGATGCACATAAAAGGTATCTTCTGCTAGCTTTGCTTGTGCTATTTCCTCTCATAGAAAGGAGAGGCTGCCATTCAAAAGGTGCTTTAATGTTTCCCCCAAACTCTCAATGTATGTATGTGGCCCCCATAAGACCCCAAAAAGTAGCCAGAGCAGACATTACTAGCTCCATACTGTAGATGAAGCAACTGTGATCATGAAGGCTGAATGATGTGCCCATGGTCCATTAAGTGGTTTATAAATTTTGCTCTGAGCTACTGGTCTCACTCTTCCAAAAGAACATGGACACACTCTGTGGCTGTGTTTCTGCAGTATGTGTTAAGAATCTGCTCAGTGATCCAAGAAAACAGCTTCCTCAGCAGAGGGAGCAGCCTGGCTTCATGCTGCCTGGGTGGTTTGTTTCCATTTTGTTGATTGGGTGTGTTTTTGTTGCCCCAAGTTCTCCTAATTTACTATTAGCAAGCTCATTTTTACTAGAATGTAATTTAATATATTAAAGATCCTTGTCCTGGATCAGTCTGGGGAATACAAAAGGGAGTCATCTTTGGTGACAGAAAACTTGGTATTTAGAACCAGGTAAACCTGTCTGGCGGCTCAGTGGTAAGGAATTGCCCTGCAACACAGGAAATGCAGGTTTGAACCCTGGGTTGGGAAGATCCCCTGGAGGAAGAAACAGCAACTCACTCCAGTATTCCTGACTGGAGAAACCCAAGGACAGAGGAGCCTGGTGGGTTAAAGTCTATGGGGTTGCAAAGAGTTGGACATGACTTAGGGACTAAACCACAATCAACGATAAGAACCTGTCTCTATTTCTCCCTGATGATGGCACACTGCAGCTCCACTGGATATTGGTAAACATAGTCAATTTCACACATTTGTTAGCAACTATTCACAATTTGTCAATTCCAATGACTTAATTATCTATCCTATTTGATAGCTTTGCTCTTTTTACCATGGGTGACATCTACATTGAGAGTCTACACTAGAAACTGGGCAATCCAGTGGGTCACCCTCATCCCCAGTGTAGCTGGATTCACTTTTCTCAGTCAGCTTTCAGGAGTCCCAGAATGAAGCTGGAAATGAGGAAACTCAAAAATCAAACAGCATGAGGGAAGCTCTGTTCAGGGAAGAGTCTTGGACTTGTCTTTGAAGAGACAACTGCCGAGCAGTGGGCTGAATGAGATAACCTTCTGTTCTCTCACAGGTTTATTTCATTATTTCATTTGAAACACTAATAAAAATGACATCTGACTTCTGGAGAACGTCTAGTTTTTAACATGCTCTGGAAGAAGATGCTTGTGGCTCAGTTGGTAAAGAGTACGTCTGCAATGCGAGAGACCTGGGTTCGATCCCAAGGTTGGGAAGATCCCCTGGAGAAGGGAAAGGCTACCCATTCCAGTATTCTGACTTGGAGAATTCCATGGACTGTATAGTCCATAGAGTCACAAAGACTCGGAAATGACTGAGCAACTTTCACTCATGGCAGAAGATCATTTGATTTACATAATCACTGAGTGATGATGAAGTTAATTATACTCATTTACAGATCCAGGGAGGTTAAATGATGTGTCCAAATTGTCCTAAGTAACTGAGAGTTGAATTTGGGCTGCAAGAAAGCGAGTAGTTTTCCATTATGCCCTGCTATTCTGAAGTTTCAGCTACCTAATTGGGGGAACACAGATAAAGCAAGAAATTACACTAAGTTACAAAGAAAAAAAATGATTTCTCCTTCACAATTCTCTTTCTATACGGACAGTAAAGGAGAAAGTCTCAGATGGCTGCCAATATGTCTCTAATACCTATTTAATAAACTTAATATCCACCTATTAAAGAAAATCAGCCCTAGGCTTAGAGCCGTCAGGCAAACAATGGTACCTGGCTGGAATACAGTTCTGTTTATTTTCTATTGATTCATTTCTGGGTTTATCTTCTAATTATGTCAAATAACACTAGACTTCTATATTCAGGAGTGGTAGAGTTTTCTTCAACAATAGATTTTGTTGAAGTTAAAAAATAATTTAATTTAAAGAACAACAGTAAATAACTTGTGGCCCACATGACAGAAGAAGGGCGGAGAATGCCTGAGGTCTTGAAAGAACTGCATGGCCCCATTCTGGGCTGGAAACACCAAGATTCTAACCCAGTGCTATCTCATAGAAATAGAACATGAGCCAGAGTTGGCTGTCACATATGTAATTTTATGTTTAATAGTGACCACATTTTTTCATAAAAAAGCAAAAAGAGATTTGTGCAATTATAGTAATACATTACATGTATTAATATAACATAGCTCAATATTTAAAAATATTATCATTTCATATATTATAAAATTATAGATAAGACATTTTACTTTCTTTGGTAGTAAGTCTTTGAAATCTGGTGTGTAATGGATGCCTATAGTACATCTCACTTTGGTGTCAGCCACATTTCAAGGGTTCAACAGTCAATGTGCGATGGGACAGTTTAATTCCAGTCTACAATTAACAAGTGGAAGCACATTTACATTCAGGCTCCACTGACAGTGATGCCCTTTGTCTTGTTTTGGGTCACTGAGGTCACAATTTTTCTTGGAACTTGAGCCTGAGATGGTGCTGGAAGCCATTTTTTAGCTTAGCTTTTACTAGGCCAGCATGCCTTTTGCATCCGTCCTGGCCTATAGGATTTCTTACATGGATTGAGGTGATGGCCTGAAACATTGTCTCAGTGGTCTGGTGGAGCGCTGAAGGAAGACCAATGACCAAAGGGAGCCTTAGGTTTTCCATACTGGCAGTCAAGGGAAGAGACAGACCACAGGAACAGCCCTGCCAAATGGGAGCCACGTTTCAGCTTCAGAGTAGGGGCAAAGTTTGACATGACCCCTCTATTCTCAAGACATATGCCAAGATGGTGGCTGGTGAAATAGGATGACACAAGGAGTCCCATTTTACAGATGGGATATATTACTTAAATCCAGCTTGAAAGATGCAGAGTCAAGATTCAGACCCAAGGAGTTTGGCTCCAGAATCTGTATTCCTAATCTATTACAAAAGCACTCTGTTGCTTTTAAAGGCCAGTGATCTTATTTACTCACAATAAAAATTAAGTTGCAGTATTTATACTTATGACTGTCATTTAGAGAGCAGTTACTACGTACCAGACACTGTACACAGTGCATAACCCATATATAACTCATTTAGTTCTCATAATAACACTTCAAGGTGGCTATTATTGACTTCACTTGACAAATGAGAAAACTGAGGTTCAGAGAGATCAAGGAAGTTGCTGGAAAGCTCCCAGTCACTAAGTTGGCTAAGTTCTGCCTGCGACTATGGTTTGTTGAGCTTCAAAGTCTGTGTTTCTTACTGGAAGCTGGACCTCATTATATTCCACAGCAGTTTTGATGGGGGGCTCACTACGTGTCAGGCATGCTATTGTACTTCACACGTTTCCCCTCAGTTCAGTCTTACTACAACCTTATGAAGTAGCATCAGCTTTTCCATTTTACAGATGAAGAAGCTTAGAGAAGGTAAGTAATTAGAGGAATTGGGCCCCAAACTCAGATCTAACTCCAAATTCAATGGATTCATTCATTTGCCCATCATTTTACTTGTCCCTTCTTCAAATCATCTGTTCAATACTTATTATTTTCCCACTCTGGGCTGGGTTCTGTTCGAAAAATGGGGTGTGTGTGTGTGTCACAGTCTTGTGTGACTCTCTGTGACCCTTGGGACTGTAGCCCGCCAGGCTCCACACCAGCCAAAGACCTGTTCTTGGCCCATCAGTGGTTTACATCTTTGCCTGCTCTGCACTATCTGGGTTGTTTCACATTACTACTGTGACAATACACTATCGCCACACTGTCAGCGACTCAGAACTGTGCAGAAAGAAAGATGCAGAGGGTGGGGGTGTTCTATTATGGAAGGTAGATAACAATCAATCATCTGGTTCCATGTGTGAAGAATCTGGCTTATGCTGGAGAATCAGTGTAGGATTTCATTTCTTTTTCTCTTAAGTTAAATTTGATTATGATTGCCATACTGCACTTTTCCAGTCTGTTCCCAGAGAACTTTATCCATCGATTTGTGGTTGCTCAGATGTGGAACTGAGGCTTCCTGCTTCTTGTTTCAAACATTTCTTATGAAAAGAATAGAAAAAAAAAAAAAGATCTCCTGCATTCCTCCCTATAGCTCAGTCATAGACAATTGATTTCATAATCTGGTTGCAAGAAGGAGGTGTTCTTGGCTGTTTGGCATTTTAGGAATGGAAACAAGGTCTTCAGTAGCTTGCTGCAGTGCTGTTGTAAATCATATGCTAAAGACACTCCTTACAACCTGCTCTAGTTTCCAATCGATTCAGCCATAGCTTTTCATTACAAATAGCACAAACATTTCTGAACAAATTAATAGTAATATAAGAAAATTAACTACTGTTTTAAATAAATTACTAGAAATAATAGTAACATTACTAGTAATAGATGCTATTGATCTAGTGCCTACTGTAAGTCAGGCCCCATGCTAAGACCTTTATAAACATTATTCCATTTACTCTTTACCAAGGATTTGTGAGGTAGGTCTTATATATAGACTTTTAGAGAAAAAAGTATCACCTAGTAGTACAGTCTAGTCTTTGTAATCAGGTAGCCCTGGGTTCAAATCTCAACTCTTTCTAAGTAGCTCTGGGCCTTATTAAGCCTGTTTTCTGATCTGTAAAAAGGGACAATAGTGACATATATTTTCACAGGATTTTTGTCAAGAATAAATGAGTTAACTCAATAAAATGCTTTGCTCAGTACTTGACACACAGTAAGACCTCAATGAATTTATACAAACATATTCTATATGTAATAATTGAATATATAACCGTCTAGAAAAGTTCATTGGTATTATCCAGTGGGTTTTGATGGTCAAATAAATCAGGTGGTTCATTCACTTATTCAACAAATCTCTAGTAAGAACTGACTAGATGCCAGGTCTCAGAAATACAAGAGTTAACAAAAACAGACATCATCCTAATATCCATTTTTTTGGAGGAGAGAAACCTTACATAACCACAGAAGAATTTGTAATTGAAAATGGTGATAATGAATTTTCAGAAAAGGGACCTGGTGTCCTTAAAACAAACAAAAATGCATGTTGGGCATTGATCAGTTTAGCGGGGGACAAGGAAAGCTACACAGACCTGGTCGTACCCAGAATTCTTACAGGTTTGTCCCTTGGGTGGTTCTCAAAGCAGACTCATGTTGAATAATAAGCACACTGTGAAATGACTTATCTGGAAGGCCTATGAATTAGTATGCAGAGAAAGCTTTGGGCTTCTCTCTGCTACCTGCTTAATCAAGGCCCAAGAAGGATGCATGTTCACACTGATTAGGACCAAGAGGGAACTTGAAGTGTGAGGGGAAGAAGCTTGTTTATTGGGGACTTTGGGGGCCCACATGTCTGGTGAGGCTATCAGCTCTCTGCACTTGTAACTCTCTCCCTCTAAGAAGGCCAAGAAACAGAGTGAGATCCAGGGTAAAGAGATCTGAGATGGGCCTGTTTATATATCTAAATGTTGGCAGAAGAGTAGTCCTGCCTTTCTGGACCCTTGCACTCTACAGGGTTATAAGCCTAGGGAAACAACCAGGGATGTTACTGTTTCTAAGTGAGTTGCTAGCTTATGCAGAAAATGACACTCTTTCCAAATATTTGGATACTGGTTTTGACACATCTACCAATAAGTACAGAAACAAGTAAGATGCCTAAGTCTTAGGCTGCAGATGAGGCAACTGTTGAAATCAATTTAGATGTCTTAAAAATAATTGGGGGAAATCACATCTGTAGAGTTAGTCAAGGATGAGTCTGGAAATTTGGAAATGATGCTTATTGAGCATCTTGCCAATTTTTTAAAATAATTTTTTTCTGTATTATTTAGCATTTCTAAAATATTTTTTTGAACTGCCATTGAACTAGCTAGATGAAATTTGTCTAAGGTTTAGACAATTAACCACCAGCTTTGTTTACTTGACAATAAACATCTGGGTACTGTAAACATTTCTGCAAAACAACAGATGTCAGGCAGCATATAGATGAAACATCTGGAGGAAACGCAGTGTATAGGAGATATGGCAGGAGGCTAGAAGTCAAGAGCAGGCATATTTGAACTTTACCACTCACATGTACCCTGGGCTACAGTGTTCTTACATTGTACGAACAAAACTACTCCATCACAATGATACATATGTATGTACATACATAGATGCTTCCCAGGTGGCGCAGTGGTAAAAAATCAGCCTGCCAATGCAGGAGAGGTGAGAGGTGTGGGTTTGATTTCTGGGTTGGGAAATCCACTGGATGAAGAGATGGCTCCTACACCAGTATTCTTGCCTGGAAAATTCTATGGACAGAGAAGCCTAGTGGGCTACAGTCCATGTGGTTGCAGAGTTGGGCAAGACTGAATGACTGAGCATGCACACACATAGATAAACAGATCTCTCTATGTGTATGCATACACACACACCCCACACACACTTTTTGAAAAACAGATAACACACAACTACGTTTTTTCCTCCATACAATGACCAACAGTAGAGACACAAATGTTGAAAATACCAGGCAATCCAAAGAAATTTCCTAATTGGTCTAAGTAAATTTAAGTTGCCTCCCCCACTAACCTATATTTAAAAATGGATGCATTTTATAGAAAATCATTTCAAGTAAGCTACGCTGAGAAACTCTGACTCTGAAAATGACGGTAGACCTCTCCGGGGCCACCTTCTGAACCCTTCAGGTTCCTCTTTGAACTTTGCTCTGTGCTCTCTTGCTATCACTTTTCTTGAAGCTGGAAAGACGTGCATACCTTCCTTCTCCAGAATTACGTAATGTTAGAGTGGGAAGGAACTGCCGACGAGATAAATTCAGGCTGTCAAATACTCCTTTGAAAACATAATCCTATTATTAACTTACTATTCTACACTACTGAAATCTTCAGATAGGACATGATATGCATGGTTGGAAATAATACAGTGAAGAAAACTTAATCACAGATTTAAAAATTCTCTGGGCTTCAGTGTTTACATCTGTAACATGGAAGAGGAGTGCCTGACTTACAAGGTTGGTGTGAGGGTTATAAATACAAATGTTAATCATGGGGACTGCAGTACTTTCACTGATGCATTAACAGTTGAGATAGTGACCTTGGATAAGAGGATGAAACCTTCAAGAGATATGGCCTGATTTTGTCATGGTCAATGACAGTCGACAATGAGTTCAGCAATAATGACTTGCTTTTTTTTTTGTTTTAACTCTATATCCTGGTGTCCTTTTAAAAATAGATTCATCCTGCTGAGGTTAAATTCACATAGCCGAAATTTTTTGTTAATACAGTCTAAACTTTGGGCCAGTGGTTCTTTGTGGGGAGAGCATCAAACCTATTTGGTAACATCCAGGAATGTGTGTGTGTGTGAGTGTGGGACATTTCATCTGGTGACAATGCATAATTGAAAAGAACTGGGATAATTGTGTTAAGATATGTAAGGCCATCTAAAGAAGTTCTGCCTGGAGAATGAGCCACTGCTATGATTGATGGACATGTTGGTCTTTGCTACATTCTCAGAAGGCACATAACACGAGCTATTTAAATTCTGTTCATATGTTGACCTCATTCACTGGAATGTAAGTTCCTTGGGGATGGAACGATCTTAACCACCTGTGTCCCAGTGCCTAGCCAAACGTCTGGCATGATTTCTCTTCTATATCCACTGAAAATAAGAAGAAAGGGGCTTCACATTTGGCAGAGTAGAAATCATTTGGGTTTCAAATATCTCACAGTTCATAAATTATTTCAAAGGTATAAGAAACTCAGAACACTGGCTGCCTATAAAAAATTAAATGACTGGAAGAAGGGTTTGGGGTTTTTTTTTTTTTTTTTTTTTTACTATTTTTCTTTATATCTATCCTCCTGTATACCCTTCTAAATAACTGAATTTGAAAACTTTAGCATCATTTTAGAATAGGCATATTTTATTGGATTTGACCTTTGGCAACTGTGAGAAACTTTCTGTTTAGGGGAACGATTATGATTATATTTCACACTTCCCTCCCACCGACATTTTTCTTTTTTTTTACAAGTGAGCAAGCGGTGTTAGCACAGTTAGGTTCATGAAAAGAGCTGCTATTTTTCAAGCATTCCTTCTGCCTTCCTAGAATTGAAGACCTATTATTCTGTCACATATCAACCCATCTGTCAGCCTGCAACAGATGGTTAAAACGAAGAACTTCTAAAATACCAGCAAGGAAATTATCCTGCACTTCACCATCCACAGCTTAAATTCAGCCTGACTTTAGAAAATTTCTTTGCCACTTGCCTGCTCATCATATAAAATGGAAGCGAAGGAAAATATTACATTTGCATTACAAATTAGAAGCCATTTCTTCAAAAGATGGTTATTGGATTCATCAATGTTGGCTTCACCGTGTCAGTTGGGAAGAAGACAGACCTGGATTTGAGTCTTGGTCATGCTGGTTCTCAGTTGCATAGCCTTTGGCTGATTATTTGCCCTTGTGGGTCTTTATTTCCTCAGCTGAAATAGTAGACAGTTAATGGCCTGTCTTAGAGAATTATTGTAAGAACTGAAAAAAGAATGGCTAATTGGTGAGACGATATCATGCACAACTAGGTACCCAATAAATCACAGGTATTATTTTTTTACCATCGGTTCTTCCTTCTGCTCTTATCCTGTTTCCCATAAGTTTATTCCAGATTGAAGAGTCTGTGTCTCTGGCAAGCATGATTTGAGCAGGTGCCTCAGGACAGAAGGAAGGCAAACACGAAAAAGTGGCAAGGTGTAGATGAGTCTGAGAATGTGTCTGTGTGTCTGTCTGCAATGTGTGCTATGTGCAGAGTGTAACTTGTGGAAACAGAGTGTTGTTTGGGGTGTGTGTGAGGAGAATGAAAAGGGAGATGCATGGAACTGAAAAGTCATTGCCTTCTGCAGGAATCCCCGTTCTTTTTGTAAATCTGAGGGGACCCGGAACTTCTGCCCAAACCCTCCCCCAAAGAGTCATCATATATTTTCTTGGTTTTCGTTTCCAGTCTGGAGGAAATAAATATTTGTTGATTTGGACCCTGTTGAGGCATAAACATTAATGGATCATAACTTATGTTTCTTGCTTTACTTAGCTGATTCTACTTATCTTTGTCAGTTCTATCATATTCCCAACATGGAATTGTGAGAATGTAACACTCCAAGATTTTAGCAGTGGGAGTTTTGGGGAGGAGAGCTTCCCTTTTCCCTGGTGCTATGCTATTCTAAGTGCCGATGTGTATGAGAAAACAGCACATAAGAATGAAAGCTCTGAGAAGCAAGATGTGTCTGGGAGCAGGGCTTCTCTACCTGAGGTGCCGTGTGCCACTTGGGCATCTAGCTGAACTGCAGATTCTGGTTCACATGGTCTGGAGGAGGTCTGAGGGTCTGTTTTTGTAACAAGCTTTCACGTGGTACCAGGGCTGCTGGTCCAGGGACAAACTTTGAGAAGGAAGATCCTAGCCTATGTGGAAATTTCCCCCATAAAAGCTTCCCAGTCCACTCCAGCATCCACTGCTCTCCACTCCTGCTCTCAAGGGCTTTCCCACACCATTTTGCACACATTGCTACCCTGTCACATTTTCATAGGTAGGTCTCATTTTCCCAATTTGATTTTAAGATAACTTTCTTATTTTCTCTCTTCTAGCATTTATTAATTGCTATCTGGTAAGCACTGTGCTGAGTGTTAACCTCATTCAATTCTCAGTGATAAGGTAGGTACTATTATTCCTATCAGGCTTCCCAGGCAAGAGTGGTAAAGAACTCGCGAACGCAGGAGACATAAGAGAGAGGTGGGTTCAACTTGGGTCGAAGAAGATCCCCTGGAGGAGGGCATGGCAACCCCCTCCATTATTCTTGTCTGGAGAATCCCGAGGACAGAGAAGCCTGGCGGGCTAAAGTTCATATGGTTGCAAAGAGTCAGATATGCCTGGAGTGACTTAGCATAGCACAGCACACATTATTCCTATCAATTAGTAAGTGAGGCTATAGAGGCACAGTGAAATGAATAAATCACCCCGTGCTACCCAGCAGCCTTGACTCCAGAGCCTGGACCTCAATCATTATAGCTCTGCTCAGATTATGTCTTACTGAAACTGCTGAATATATTTTTATAACTACTGCCTCACTGAGTCCAGGGTTCTTTCTAATAGATGCAAGCAGAGAGAGCAAAATCTATTATACAAATGAAGAAGAAACACATATGCTCTTTTTCCCTTTTTTTCTCCCCAAACTGACTGCTTAATGAAACCTGTGAAGCTGAGTATCAGGGGATTAGGACTAATATTATCAGACAAAAGTCCAATAATAGGCATTTAGCTAAAACTGCACATTATTAGAATCTGGTCTTGAGCAGTTAGCTATGTGGGCACCATTTGACCTGTGGTATATTAAAATCTTATAATGAGATCTCATTATATGCCATATTGTATCCTGTTGATGAGAGGAAGAAATGAACTATTAAAAAAGTGAAGGTTCTACATAAGATATTCTTAGTCACAAAGACGACCCTTTGCAGACAACTGTGCAGAAATTAGCTGAAGATATAATAATCTCATACCAGTTTGCAGAGCTGTCCCAAGTGCCACTCATAATATCATTTCTTTTTTAAAAGGAAAACCTTGTCTTCACTATTACAAAAATGAAACCAAACAGAGTCCTTTTTTTGAGCACAAAGAAAGCTGCACCCTGTTTTGGAGGTAAGTATATGATGGCCTGGTTCCAGATTTCAGGAACCACCCTCATTCCATTTACACACCACGGCAAACAGTATTGAACCTAGCGGAAAACTCTTGGTAAACAAACATTTTGCAAGTACTTTGATTGATGATTTGGAAAGAGTCTGAAAGGAAAATTACAGTACCTGTAAAAGTAACTATGTGCAGCTGAAGGTAAAGAGAAATCCATAGTTGCAATACTGACTTTTTAAAATATGTTGGAAATATGATAGTTGAATCATGCATAACTGCAGATGGGGTCTAAGATTTTTTCTGTAATAAAAAAATCACCAAGAGTATAAATACTCTTTGATAAACCTTTCAAGTCTCTCACACTGAGCAGTGTCCTTGCTTCTGTATATGCATAAGATGGTGTGCCTGTGTTTGGCGGGCATGTATGAAACACGCGAGCCCTGGAATTGCTTCAGTTCAGGGAGAAACTCTCACTGAGGACCAGGAGGGAGTGACGGGCAGTATATTGCTGTGTTGATGTTTTCTGGTTGAATGGCAGACTAAGTGTCAACAGGTTGGAAATGTTCTATGTTTTTACATATCTTTCTTATATATGGGCACATATTTTGCTAGTTTTTGCCTTTTTAAAAAAATTGATCACGGAATGATCATATGTCAAGTGAACAAACAGCGCTCTCCACTATGTTATGGGCTTGGAATGGCCATCAGGTCTTTTTTGTTGTTGTTTGATTCTGTTACAGTGACAACCTACTACCGCTACCTTACTCAAAGTTTTAAAAATCTCAACTTAGTGCTCCCTTGAAACAGTTTGTGAAGTGTCAGCTTGGAGCCAAGTGACCTTAGGGTCGTTTTTTACCATTTCCCCAACTCCTTAGCTTTCATTCTTTAAAAGGGCAGGAGAGAGTAGGGGTTAACTGCCATAGTTCTGAAGTCAGTTCTGGATTCTTCATGGTCGATTCACTGTGTGACTTTAGTCAAGATCCCTGAACCTTCTCGACCTCAGTTTTCCCATCTGTAAAATGGGACAATACCTATCTAGCAAAACTTTAGTAAGTATTAAAAGAGATGTCACACATGAAGCACTCATCACAGGTTGCCTGACTTTCTGTAGCTACTGAATAAAGATTAACTGTTAGAATTATCCCTTCCAGGTAAACTAGACACAGGCTAGAATTGTTTGACAAGGAGACCCACTTGTTAAGAATGAATTTTGTAAGTGAGATTGTGGATGCTGGATGCCAGTCCACTTAACCAGAATTAGAGCCACACATTGGCTTTCAAGACTAGAGACTGATTGAGTATTAACTAAATCTAATTAGTTTTGATACCACTTTATTTTTATTTTTAGCCTGTACCGTAGCATACGGGATCTTAGTTCCTCAACCAGGGATGGAACCCGTGGCCCCCGCAGTAGAAGCGTGGAGTCTTAACCACTAGACTGCCAGGGAAGTCCATGACACCACCTGAATGAAAAGGCTGACGTTCACTTTGGTGTCTGGGATGATCAGCGCATAGGCCCAGCTGCATTCCTCCCTCAGAGATGCCTGTACTGCACCATGTGCCTGGGTTTTTTGGGTATTTCTTTCTACCTTATACTGAGAACAACATTGCCTTTTAACTCCCCACAGGCCATGCCTGAATTAGGATTTGTAATGCTACGAGCAAAGAATAGTTATTACTTTTCTGAGTCACATTAACAGTTGCCTCAGGGCACTTAATTCCATGAATATGGGAAAGAAATGCAAACTTGCTTACAGATATTGTTGTGTTTGTTAAACTACCTGCATTTTATCAATACACATACGTTCCACGAGGCAAATAGTCTCACAACTGTGAGCTCTGTCCTAAAGAGGATTTGATGAACTTGGCTCATAAATAAGTAGTGACATAGATTTCTTTTTCTAATATTCACCAGTTTCTTCATTTCTAAATACAAAATGGATGTGAGGACTAATTTCACCTCTTATTCAAGATCACCTACCTCCACTGGGTCATATAATATTTACTTATGAATTTAATGAATGGGAAGACCTTGCAAATGAAAGTTCCTAATTCATTTTCCATAATTTTAAATGCAACAGTCCTCAACCCCACCCACGTTTGGCATTCAAAACTAAAGAGAAATAGCAGAGTGTTCTTCCTTAAAACAACAGGCAAATTCTCCATTTGTTTTTGTAGCTAGATATGAGAAAACAACCACAAAAGTAATTTGAAATTACTTATTCATTTCAAATGAGAACTAGGAAAACTGACTAAAGCTAAATAATCCATGACTATAAGTGAATAAAAGAACCAAAAAAGATCAGTAAACATCATTGATTATTCACTTACTTGCCACCATGTCTAAAGTGGGCTTCTATATCCTGGAAATACAGGACTGGACAAAAGCAGACAAAAATACCTATCTTTGTAGAGTGTGCTTTCGTGTGAAGGAGACGATGAGCAAGGTAAGTGAAGTTATGTAGTAATTTGGGTAATGGTGTTATTGGAGAAAAAATAATGCAGGGAAGAAGGGGGAAAAAGGATGTAGTGGGAAAGTAGATGCTGAAATTCTAGCAGGGATGGTCAGGGAAGTCTTATTAAGAAAGGAGGTTACAAGTAAAATCCTGAAGGGAATAAGGGAGCCAGGCATGTGGACATCTAGGTAGAATCTTCCAGGCAGAGAGAAGAGCAGGCACAAGGGCTCAAAGAGGGGAGAGAGACTGGTGGGTTTACCAATCTATATAAATGAAAGCGTGCACTCATTCACTTGAAATGACTTGAACATTGTTTCTTTACCTTTTCAGGGTCAGAGACCTTTTATAAGGATGTGATAACAAATGTACATATATGGCTCTAGGGAAACTGGATCTGGAGGAAGGATGAGGAAGAAGAGTAGGAGACTGTGGTCACAATTTCAAAAAAAAGTGACAATAGTCTCTGATGGCTCAGTGGGTAAAGAATCTACTTGTGATGCAGGAGATGTGGGTTCAATCCCTGGGTTGGGAAGATCCCCTGGAGATGGAAATGACAAACCACTCTAGTATTCTTGCCTGAAAAATCCTATGGACATAAGAGCCTGGCCAGCTAAAGTCCAAAGGGCACAAAAGAGTCAGACATGACTGAGAAGCTAACCTAACTCTGGATTAGGGGCGTGGCAGTTGGAGTCAAGCAAGATATAATCAGAAGATAGATTTAATGGGATTTGATTTGGAGGTGGAGAGAAAGTGTCATAGAAGATAGCCAGGTTTCAGGCTGGAAAGATCAGAAGTCCATTTATTGGGGATTCAACCCTGAGAATCTCTGATTTCAGGTTATTTCATAATAGCAAATTCTACCAGCTCAGTACATTGGCTTGGTGGACCTACCCTGCTGGACTCAGTAAGTTCAGGGGTGCAGGCAAGTCAGGCTCTTGGATGGTCATTTAATCAAGACACAGGTTTGGGCTTGGTCTATCCCATAAAAAGTACACGAAAAAGTATCACTGTTCTCTTTGAATAGGGATGGTTCAGAAAAACCTCTTGTTTATTCATTTCAAAATCTTTCAGATGGGAGATCTTCTTAAGGTAACAGTTCTCTTACCTTAAGTTCTTGAGAGTTCTCTTTGAGAACCCTTTTCTTGTTTATCCCTAAAACAAGGGAGTTTGTAAGGTCATACCGTCAAGATGCTTACTCCTTGGAAGGAGAGTTATGACCAACCTAGATAGCATATTAAAAAGCAGAGACATTACTTTGCAAAACAAAGGTCTGTCTGGTCAAGGCTATGGTTTTTCCAGTGGTCATGTATGGATGTGAGAGTTGGACTGTGAAGAAAGCTGAGTGCCAAAAAATTGATGCTTTTGAACTATGGTGTTGGAGAAGACTCTTGAGAGCCCCTTGGACTGCAAGGAGATCCAACCAGTCCATCCTGAAGGAGATCAGTCCTGGGTGTTCATTGGAAGGACTGATGCTGAAGCTGAAACTCCAATACTTTGGCCACCTCATGCGAAGAGGTGACTCAATGGAAAAAACCCTGATGCTGGGAGGGATTGGAGGCAGGAGGAGAAGGGGACGACAGAGGATGAGATGGCTGGATGGCATCACCGACTCGATCGGCATAAGTTTGAGTAAACTCCGGGAGTTGGTGATGGACAGGGAGACCTGGCATGCTGCGATTCATGGGGTCCCAAAGAGTTGGACACGACTGAGCGACTGAATTGAACTGAACCGTCTCTTCTCACTCCCCTCATTCTCATCCACTGTCATGACCTTCCCTGAATTTCAGATCCATATCCCATTTCTTTGCTACTCTCCACAGATGGATGGATGTCTTACACTCCTCCAATTTAATTGGCTGGAAGATGAATTTCAAGTCTCCTTCCCTAAACCTATTTCTCCATCTGCAGGTATCAGCTTGGCTGAAGGCAGAATCTCCAGTTACATGGAAGCCTTCTTAAGCCCCTCCTCCCTAACCAACCTTCCTGGCTTCCTTAGATGGTGTGGGGTTGGGAACTGCCAGCCCAGGCCCTGGATCAGACAGACCTGGTTTCACTCCTGGCTCAGCCACTCACCTGCCACGCTACTACCCTTGGGTCTCTCTTGACATGGGAATAAAAACACTTAGCTCAGGATTTCTGTGAGCTTTAAATGAGTCATGCATATGAAGCCCTTGATTTTAGGTCTGGTACTCAAGAAAAGTTGCTCAGGAAAGAGTTGATGTTATGTTTAGACTCATTGCTATTCAATTGTTAACATAAACTTTTTTTTTCTTTACAAATTTTTAACTTTTTTTTTTTTTTTTTTTTTTTTGGCCTTCCTGCATGGCATGTGGGATCTTAGTTCCCTGACCAGGGATTGAACCTGGGAACTTACCATTGAAAGCATGGAATCCCAACCATTGGACCACCAGGAAATTCGCTACATAAACTTTTTAAAACACAGGTTTACTAGTCTCTTTCTCCAGCTGAAAACTTTCAATTGCACAGAAAAGTGTATGAGAATTCATTCTACCTCTGGAGGAGTTGGGGAGGGGGGAGTTCTTTTATAGACTGTAAATCTAGGCTCCACAATTAGGCTCGTCCCACTTCTGATAACCTCATATCCTACTAACCCACAGTTAAATATACTCACCCTCACTCGTACACACTCCTGGCTGCTCTCTTCTCTATCTGATCCCTCACTCCACTTGTCTCCTCTTAGAAGAAGCTTCCCATTGTATTCACTCATGGAAGCCAACCTTTGTTCCCTGCTTTGACCCACTTCTCAAAGACAGCTTACCAAGTCTGTCTGGTTGAAATCAACCCCTTGTTCGTTCTTTCTTCTCCACTGCTTTTCCCTCATTTACTTTCTCCTTATCAGAGCCCTTGGCAGAGTGAACCAAAGAGCCTTAAAGCCAGGATTCTCTATACTTCAACTTTCTCAGAACCTAGCACAATGTTTTGCACATAACGATTTCCCAATAACTGTTTGTTGAATTCAATTAGGAAGATTTCAGCTTCTAAGAGCTAAATGTAAACATCCAGACAGCATTTAAGCACTGCCGTTTCCCCAGCCACCTGCTGCTGCCTGGTTCACAGTTTACCTTACAACCGAGTGTGAGAATCCTATTTGCATAGCCATCTGTCTTACACGTTGCCAACAGGCCCGGATTCACCCAGTCTTTGCATCACTACACCTTACATTTAGTTCCCCACCAGTGAGCCTGTCTGGTGATATATGCCACCTGACACTTTAGACTAGAGATTAAAAACTGGCTCGTCCAGTTTGACTCTCTAAAAAAAGAGTACTACTGGTTAGGGAGAGAGGGAATGTGCAAACTGGCCATAGGTTTCTGAAGCGCACCACTGTCTTGGTCAATATGTTTATTAATGATTGGGAAGAACATTTACATACCATGTTTTCTATGCATGGAATACTACGATCTGGCCTAACATACTGTTGGGCATAATGATAGCACAGTTTTAAGAAAATCAGACAGCTGCTTTTTGAAACTTGGAAAGTCATTTCAACTGAGAATTCCCTTCCTAATTTTGGGTGAGAGAAATGGCCAAGAACTTTCTAAAATTAGCACCAATTCCCTTATCTTTATACAAATTACCAGTTGGTGTTTGTTTCATGTACTCAGGAAAGCCAACTGGAATAGAGGATATCAACTGCCAGTAACATTTTATTCTGAAAGGTCCACCTGATACAAAGTTGGGAAATCTCTAAATCTGTACAAGGATGATTGCTACTGCTGATTTTGTGTCAAGGAGAATCTTTTTTATCTAAGGTAGGAAGAGGCAGTGCATTACAGTCTCAGGTAGGGATTTCTCTACCACAGTCATATATCAGATGGACTACAGAATAAAGGAAGTGATTTCACCTAAAGTTAAAGATAGCAACTTTTCCTTTAAGATTTTTTTTGGTTTGTTTTTCGGATGTGGACCATTTTTAAAGTTTTTTTTTTTTTAAATTGAATTTGTTATAACATTGTTTCTGTTTTATGCTTTGGTTTTTGGCTGTGAGGCATGCGGGATCTTAGTTCTCCAACCTAGGATCGAACATGCACCCCCTGCACTGGAAGGTGAAATCTCAGCCACTTGACTGCCAGGGATGTCCCAAAGATAGTAACTTTATTGTCCCTAATATTTGCTCTGATATTATGATCCAAAGTGTCATAATAAAGTAGGTGTTCACTTTCATAATTACTGCACTAAAAATTATAAACAATTGTTTTTTATTGAACCAGAGTTTAGTATAAAATCAAAATAAAAATTTAATGGGAAGCCTCAGTGTCTTTCTTTCAAAGCTTAAGCTTTGAGAAATCACAAACTAAACTCATGATTTACTTGACTCTTTATCAAGTTTCTACGTAAGATCTTCCTGATCAAAAAAGAATGCTTATGGCTCAAGGTAATTCTACTCACCTAGAAAGCACCAGGCCCAGATCTTTTGTCATGTTTCCATGTCTGATGATGCTTCCATGTCTGATGATTAAATTTTCTTTGAGTAAACTGACAACAGAGTCTGTTGAACATTATTGTTGTTGTTTAGCTGCTAAGTCATGTCCCACTCTTTTGAGAACCCATGGACTGTAGCCTTACAGGCTCCTCTGCCCATGGGATTTCCCAGGTAAGAATAGTGGGTTTCCATTTCCTACTCCAAGGGATCTTTTGAACTTTGTATCTTCTCTAAAGCTCCCTCCCCCACCAGCTCAATTCTAACTAGTATTAACCTCGCCCTTCTGTCCATAACCACAGTATGGCAGAAACCCCAACTGTATCTTGGAGCCATGAGAATCACATCTTATCTGGGAAAGATTACTTTAAAAAAAAAATTAATTTTATATTAGAGTATAGTTGATTAATAATGCCATGTTGTTTTGGGTGTTCAGCCACTTGATTCCGTTATACATATATATGTATCTACTCTTTTTCAGATTCTTTCCCTATATAGGCTGTGTGTATGTGTGTGTTAGTTGCTCAGTCATGTCCAGCTCTTTGCGACCCCATGAACTGTAGCCTACCAAGCTCCTCTGTACATAGAGTTCTCCAGGCAAGAATACTGGAGTGGGTTGCCATTCCCTTCTCCAGGGGATCTTCCTTACCCAGGGATCGAACCTAAGTCTCCTGCATTGTAGGCAGATTCTTTACTACCTGAGCCACAAAGGAAGCCCTCCATATAGGCTATTTCAGAGTACTGAGCAGAGTTCCCTGTGCTATACAGTAGGTCCTTGTGGATTATCTATTTTATATAGTACTGCATGTATGTTAAACCCAACCTCCTAATTTCTCTCCCCCCTCCCACAGTAGGAAAGGGAACTTTTATTTATGATCTCTAATGGGTTCCTTTACAGAGAGGACCCCTCGGTGACTGAGCAAGGCTAATGGGTGTGCAGATGCAAGCTGAGAGACAGCTACATGTTTGTGATAAAAAGGGAACCAGGGGGATCATGGAAGGCTGGGGTGGCTGGTAGGGGAGCTTCAAGAAATGTAGGAGACAGGTGCTGGACTCAGAGCACCCGGCAGAGGGTGGGCAAGAAATAGGGGCCTGGAATGAAGACCAAGCCTTTGATAAAGATTTTATTTATTTATTTGTATTAACTTTTTGTTGTGTGACATGCAATGTAAACCTCTCCAGCAACTCACAACATCTTCCATAGGTTGCATCTCTCTCTCAGGCACGTGGTTGCAGATTCTGTGAAGCATCAGTACCTGCTTCCTTGTGGGTTCTCAGCACACGTGGGCTATAGCTAGTGTTTCCCGTGAAGGTGCCGGATGTTGTAGGGTAGGCCTGATGAAGAGTTTCATCTGTCACCCTGCCTCAAATATTTGAAAGTGCTCCCTTCCATTCTCAAAAGTGTACCTAGCAATCCCACTTCTGGGCATACACACCAGGGAAACCAGATCTGAAAGAGACACGTGCACCCCAATATTCATCGCAGCACTGTTTATAATAGCTAGGACATGGAAGCAACCTAGATGCCCATCAGCAGACGAATGGATAAGGAAGCTGTGGTACATATACACCATGGAATATTACTCAGCCATTAAAAAGAATTCATTTGAATCAGTTCTAATGAGATGGATGAAACTGGAGCCCATTATACAGAGTGAAGTAAAGCCAGAAAGATAAAGACCAATACAGTATACTATTGCATATATATGGAATTTAAAAAGATGGTAATGATAACCCTATATGCAAAACAGAAAAAGAGACACAGATGTAAAGAACAGACTTTTGGACTCTGTGGGAGAAGGCGAGGGTGGGATGTTCT
This sequence comes from Muntiacus reevesi, assembly GCF_963930625.1. NCBI lineage: Eukaryota > Metazoa > Chordata > Mammalia > Artiodactyla > Cervidae > Muntiacus > Muntiacus reevesi. Next base: position 96,242,434 of record NC_089252.1, read on the forward strand.
GAGATAATAGCACTGAAACAAGTATACTATCAAGGGTGAAACAGATCACCAGCCCAGGTTGGACGCATGAGACAAGTGCTCAGGGCTGGTGCACTGAGAAGACCCAGAGGGATGGGATGGAGAGGGAGGCGGGAGGGGGGATCGGGATGGGGAACACATGTAAATCCACGGCTGATTCATGTCAATGTATGACAAAAACCACTACAATATTGTAAAGTAATTAGCCTCCAACTAATAAAAACAAATGGAAAAAAATAAATAAATCAATAAATAAAAAATAAATAAAAGTGCAATGCAGAGACTGTTAAAAAAAAAAAAGTGTACCTGTTTGGAGGATAACTTGTAAGGTCACACCAAATGGCTCTCTTATCTGACTACTTTGAAGATCAGACACATTGTTTCCCTGAATTGTCTGTTTACTGATCTCCACTTCTGAGATCTTAGGCTCTTTTTAGGAATAGGATACTGTTTCTGTTAACTCACTCAACACTACACTCAGAGTTCTGGTTTACATGTGTCAGGTGCTGGGATACAGTGAAAAATAAGAAGTGGTTTCTGCCCTCAGAATTCATACAATATAGTGAAGGAGACTGATATATTTGACATGTAACTGGACTACTACAAACCAGCGACAGAAGGCTCCCCACAGGCTCCTCCACCTCGGCACTACTGACATTTTGGACCAGATAGTTCCTAGGTGTATCACAGTGTCCTGTGCATTCTAGGATGTTCTCCTGGGCCCTCGACTGCTAGACGCTGGTAGCACCCCTTCCAATACTGACAACCAAAAATATCATCAGACATTGCCAGATTTCGTATCCCCTTTAGCCTCCCTGTCTCCTCCCACCCCAGCCCCCACCTTTGAGAATCACTCATTCCATTAAGCCTAGTCCTAAATGGGAGGAGTACCTAACTCAGTCTTGGGCAGCATCTTAATAATTTTTCATCCTCAACACCCCTTCGATCCATAAGGGCTTGATGAGTAAGCAGAATGCATAACACCACACTACCGTTCAGCATTGTTGGAATGAAGTCTAGTAAGCTAGAGAGTGTTTAGGTATGAGACCTTAGGCAGAATTTGACCGATGAATTTCACTTAATCATCAGCACCAACACTGTCCCCAGAAGCACCTTACGTAGCCCCAAAAGGGCTGGCTCCCTAAATGTCACAGTGCAGATCTTCAAGCAGTTATTTTCCTGTTAATAAATGTTGATTGTCAAGCACTTGAGCAAATATCAGGTGCATTAAATGCTAAATAGTCATTATAAAGCCATATAAATATTTTAGATTTCATCAGCCACAGCAGGGAAAGAAAAGAACCCAGATTCCAAGGAGGGGGAAAAAAGCCCTGACATTCAACTAATGACTTTATTAACTGACGCACCCACCTGGCAGCTTGAAACCAAGTGCATTTTGGAAGTAAATGTTCTTTGCAAAATACAGTTAAATCTGTCCCAACTTTGGTTGAGGCATTTGTCCCCTAGTTGGCTATTGTTTTGATGTAAATGAAGAAAAAAAAAAAATCACAGTACAACCCACATATTCCTTTCACACAGCCTCTGCCGTCACCCAGACTGACATGCAATAATGGGACAGCACAGCTGATCTGCAAGACAGGTTTGTTCCATATGTTGGCCTGTTTTCATGGACTTGGACATACTGAACAACAACGGAGCTTTCCAGAACAAGCTATGTGACTCCAGGCAAGTGAAAACTTCTCTGAGCCTCTGTTGTTAAGACAGCGCACAGAAAGCAGTGATTTCAAAGCTGCTCATAGCTTTCATTAAGATTATATTTATACTTTTACATCCTTAAAGATTAATGGAATTGAGAGGTTCACAGCATTAATTTTGATTTTTGGGGTGGGGAAGGAATGTTAAACAAAAGTCAGCCTGTCAACTGTCCTGACACCCTTCCTTAAGAACAGTTTTGTGATGTCAAAACTGCAGTGAGATATCATCTCACACTGGTCAGAATGGCCATCATCAAAAAATCTACAAAAAATGTACAAAAAATCTACATAAAATGCTGGAGAGGATGTTGGGCAGACAGAACCCTCCTACACTGTAGGTGGAAATGTAATTGGTGCAGCCACTATGGAGAGCAGTAGGGAGATTTCTTAAAATTTAAAAATAGAGCTACCATATGAACCAGCAATCCCACTCTTTAGCATACATCTGGAGAAAACCATACTTTGAAAAGATACATGCACCTCAGTATTCACTGCACTACTGTTTACAATAGACAAAACATGGAAGCAATCTAAATATCCATCGTCACATGGATGGATAAAGAAGGTGTGGTATATATATACAATGGAGCACTGCATTTGTGCTAAGTCGCTTCAGTAGTGTCTGACTCTTTGAGACCCTATGGACTAGGGCCCACCAGGCTCCTCTGACCATGGCATTCTCCAGGCAAGAATACTGGAGTGGGTTGCCACTTCCTTCTCCTTCCTTCCTTCTCCATCAATGGAATAGTACTCAGCATAAAAAGAATGAAATAATGCCATTTGCAGCAACATGATGGACCTAGAGATTACCATAAGTAATTTGGAGAAAGACAAATATCATATGATATCACTTACATGTGAAATTAAAAAAAATGATATGAATGAATTTATTTACAAAACAGAAATAGTCTCACAGACATCAAAAGCAAAGTTACAGTTACCAAAGGGGAAAAGGTGACAGGGAGGGAAAACTAGCAAGATTAAAATATACATACTACTATACATCAAACAATAAACAAGATCCTTTACTCTACTCAACCTTCTATAATAACCTGCATGGAAAAAGGATTTGGAAACGATTGGATATATGTATATGTTTGACTGAATCACTTTGCTATACAGCTGAAACACAATATTATACATTAACTATAATGTAATATCATATAAAAATAAATTAAAAAACAGTGATGTGACATCTGATGAAAACTTATGGAACAGAGTTCTGAAGATGGCAGCCACAGAGAATAAATGGGCATTAGGACTTGGTCAGTCAGAGCAAGCTCCTAGCTCTCGCCTAGTTGGTTTTGAGTTGACCATTATGGTGCCCATGGACCAGAACAGGATCCAGTTGGTAGCCATGGACTTTTGTCTAACAAATCTCTAGGAATTTTCTGAAACCTCTTCCTTCTCCCAACATAAATATTCCCAGAGACTACAAGGAGACCCACTGATGCTATTTAGAAACTGCAATTAATAATATTCTACTCCCCTACCCAGAGGAATTGGTTGTCCACCTAACGGGCAAACCATCAGTTCTTTGCTGATTCCCAAAAGGGTCATTTTATTCATAGCATTATTTTTCTTTTTTATTCATAGCATTCTTAAAGCATATACAAAACCCAGCAGAAGAGCCGCTGTTTTTTGTTTTAATGTTGTTGCTAAGTTTAAAAAAAACCTCTTCCCTCCTTTAATTCCTTTAGGAAGTGCCTCATCCTCAATATTTATTAAAAATGGGGAAGCAGTCCTAGGAGGTTTCTGGAGGTCTAAGTTCATAAACTGAATATCCATAAAGGCAGTAGAATATCAAATTTTTATAATTACACCTTTTCATGCATACAGTTCCTGGAGTCAAACTGGCTTTGATTTAGGCTGATTTAATATAGTCTTTCTAATTTAAATCTATCCCTTCACTTTCTACTTAGCTGTTGTTCATTTTTAGATGGGAAAAATGTGTTCTTATTTTCTACTGTCACAAACCAATAGGATTCTGTGAGTCTAAACAAGAGTGATGAAGTAGCATTTAATTTCTGACCTCTTTCCCTAATTTGAGAGCTTTAGGGAAGGAAAGTATTTCTGTTGTGGAGAGATAAACTATTAACTGAGAGGCCAAAGGAGAATGGAGAGACATAGGCTTAGGTGATGGTGCCAGCACAATGTTTTACTCAAAGTCAGCAGGCACTAATCTTTGTTGCAAGAACAATGTGTAAGATAGGAGAGAAGGCTGAATAATCTCAGAGCAATGAGGCAACTAAGAGCACATACAAAGAAAGCATAGTTAGAAATGGAATCCTGATGAAAGCGAAGGCCTGTTAGAGTGATTTGGTTCAGTAAGTAGAAAAAACACCAACTGGAAAGACTTAAAGAGTTGAATTACAATAGAAAGAGTCATTTGTTCTGCTAACCCAGGACCTCTGGTAACACAGAGAACTTTCAGATAGATGTATGGTTGCCTTAAAGTGACAGACAAGTGGATACAGGGGTTGGCATTCTAGTTAAAGGACCATGAAAACACACATCAGAGCTTGGAGTTCATTCCTTTAATAAGCATTTACTAAATTCCTGCTCTGTCCCAGTTAATGCCGGTTCTTCAGAGATAACAAACTCAGTCCTACCTTCAAGAAGCATAGGAAACTTATACAGAAGCAGACAAATGAAAATGTGGCATTGTCCTGGGATCAGAGATGTGGACAGGGTCTCCCTGTCCAGCCAGGAAAAAGTTGTCTTCCAGGGAATTACATTTGTTTCAGACAAATAAACTGACTTAATTTCCACTGACCCCAGTAATCCTTTCATATATATTCTATCACCAAATTACTTTATATCAGCAAGATTATAAAGTCTTGGTGAATTAGCTTTATTTTGTTAGGCATAACAGACAAGACACTTCTTTTATTTTATAAGCATTTGGAAACTATTTGAATTCTGCAGATAGACTATCATCAGTTCTCTACTTCTTGTGGAGAAACTTTATATCTGACTCTTTAAGAGTATTGCTATTATTCAAGAGCAATTCTTTAGTTTTCTGATTACACATTTCCCAAATAATCCCCCACAAGCACAAAACAGATAGGCATTGGTAAACAGTGGCAGAAAGGATGCTTCAAACATTGATAAATTTACCTTGATGAAGCACAATGATAAATACTGCTTTTAAATGAATGGTATGAATTAAGGCCAAATCTAACATTTTCAGAAAGGAACAAGAGGATAGAGATGCTAGTGTACAATATTTTGATTCCATTACAAAATACCTAATCAGAGGAAAATAAACGGCAGAGATACCTTAAGATCCTTTGGTTGGTCAGTCTTCCTGTACATTGTAGTATGCATGTTGTAGGTGGAATCTGAGAAGAGCTAGGTTCCAATATTTTGAAACAGCTAGCTCAGTTTCTTCTGAGCTGAGGGACTGCCTTAGTAACAATGGTGCTTATTGTGATTTCTGAAATTCTGTTGAAATGTAAAACAGCCCCAATGGATACCTCCAATACCTACAGACCCAGATCTCAATAATGCATATTCTATCTTTCTGGCAGTTCTTCCTGCGTTTCTCTTGAAACACATATTTTCTGTGTGCAGCCACTACTAACTTCAATTCCTGGCACACAGGAGGGATTCTCAATGAATACATGTTGAAGGAATGCACACAATAGATCCTATTCTTGATGACCAACTTGCAAGATCATTAATCGCACTTTCATACCAACTTTAAAGAACTACAGCTAAGTTAGAAATAGCCCATGCCCTTCAGATATTTGATGTTTAGTTGTGGAATTTGACAAAACAACATCTAATTCAAATACGAAGCAGCAATGCTTTCCATACAGAGAAAAATTTCACATAGAAGTATGGAGGTGTGAGGAAGGAGAACTCAGATACCTGCTGGAGGAAGGATGGGAATGATGAAGAAATACTGCAGGGAACAGAGTGTGTTGGAGCCAGATCTTTGAGGATGAGTCAGATTTTGATACACTGAAATGGAAGAGGAGAGGAGAACCTTCAAGGCGGCAAGTTTTCACTAACTATTCAGAAATAGGCCTGTAAACAGCATGTTTAGGGAATGGTGAGTCGTCCAGTTTGGCAAAATCATGGGATATATGGAATGGTAGGAGATGGTTTTGGAGAATAGGTGAAGGGTCATGTCTTAGGAGGGTCTTGAATGCTGGAGTGAGAAGACAGTCTTTCTATGAGGTAGAGATGGCTCGTGGCATCAACACAGCTGTGTTTGGAGTGATGGCTGGAAGAACGGAAGTCAGGAGGTAGAGGACCACTTCATGAAGAGTCTCCACAAATACCACCTAATACAAATCGATTCTCTTCTTTCCACAGCCCTTCACCTAACCCCCTCCCCCCACCACCTGCTCCCTATAACTCTGCCAGTCCTCTTGGTCTGAGGGTTTCATAAAGCTCAGAATAGAATTTTCAGCAGCCAGATCTTCTAACCAGGGACATGAATCCCATATAGTTTGGCCTTGTTTTTTTTAATCCTGAATCAACAACTTACAGAATGGGTAGAGGGAAAAAAAGGGAAGGAAGGCTGTGGGATATAGCTTAATTGGGGTTTGAAAGAAGCCACCAGATTTACGCAGGAACTCTTGGGAGGGACCGCAGCCGGCAGGGGTGGACACAGATGCCTGCTGATCCTGCTGCTCCCCGACCATCTGCCGTCTTGCCACACACAGAACTGCAGGCATAAGAGACATGCCAGGATGAAACTATAAAGCATTTTATTATTTAAAAAAATCATCACATGTGACTTCTGTATGTTTGTTTTCTGCTTCCATCTGTGGCCAGAGCAGCAGTTAATGATCTTAAATTTCACTTACTGAGCCTCAGTGAGAAAGGAGACTGTCAAAGCGAAAGGTACGCAGAGCCCAGCTCCGGGGCCAGGCTTACGCTGCCATGCGGGTTAATGTCCATCGTGGGGATTCTCCCCAGTAATTAAAGCCTGAGCTTCTGCATACTTAAACTTGGCTTGAATTGAATTTTTGCTGTTCCTTTAGTATCCCAAGTTTCAAAGCAAATATTTCAGTGGCAGCCTCCTTAGGGCAAATTGTTCTTTGATTTATTTTTTTAGAAGAGAATATTCTCTTTGTAGATCTTTTTGGGAGAGCTCTTCTCCAATAGCATGAGACTGCTGGGTCTATGGCAAATTTAAAACCTGGAATCTAAAATTTTCACAGAGATCAGAGGTTCTTAGGGATATATTTTATATGGACTTAAAATATAGAAACTTCTGCCATAGAGGTCAGGAAAACAATCCATTTCTGGGTTTTTATCCTAAAGAAATTATTTAAAATACATGTCAAGATTGAAGTACAATCAATCACAGCTGATTATCACAGCATTGCTTAAGAGAGAAGAAAAATTCAAAGCCATGAATAATTAAAAATCCGATAATAAGAGGTTAGATAAATAGTTCATATTATCTCCAGATAATGGAATATTATGCAGCCACTACAAATGGAAATAAAGAGTTAAATAATGATGAATATTAAAGTACTGTCAGAGTTATTCTATATTATTCTTTCTTGGTCCTCTGAATAAACAAACTATTTTTAAGCATTCACTATGTGCTTAGCACCTAACTTCCCTGGTGGCTCAGATGGCAAAGCGTCTGTCTACAATGCGGGAGACCCGGGTTCGACCCTTGGGTTGGGAAAATCCCCGGGAGAAGGAAATTGCAATCCACTCCAGTACTATTGCCTGGAAAATCCCATGGACAGAGGAGCCTGGTAGGCTACAGTTCATGGGGTTGGCGCAAAGAGTCAGACCCGACTGAGCGACTTCACTTTAGCAGCTAACCATCATACTAGACATTTGTTGTTTAATCTTAGTCAATATCTTTGACATACAGGTTCTTAAAACTTTTTTTCTTTTAATAGAGGATGCAGAAATTATGTATAGGTCAAGATTATTTCATTGGCAAGTATGAAAAATCCAAAACTAGCAAGTACAAAGGCAAATTCTAGAGTGTGATGGCTTCAGGTGTGGCTAAATCCAGGTGTTCTTTTTTTTTTTTTGGTCTGGTCACTCTGTCTCTCTACACCTTTCTTTCTCTCCATATCTAGGATCTGCTTATCTCTACTCAACTTTATTCTTTTCACATATTTATTCCACATTGTGGGCAATGTGACCACTATCAGCTAGACTCACATCTTTCTAGCCTAGCAATTCCAGAGGAAGAATTTAACAGATAAATCCCAGAGGAGACTCTGACTGCCTGGTTTGAGTCCCCTGACCATTTTATGTTATCAGCGGAGGCACCATGATTGACAGTTCAGTAGGGCTGTATGAGTTAACGAAGGCAGCTGGAAGGCCAACAAAACTGTCTACTATCATATAATTTATCCTTACATTCTTGCTCAAGCCATTCCCCTAGTCAAAAAGTCCTCCCTTCCATCCAGCTAGTTTCTATTCTTTGTCAAGTCTCACAGACTCCATAAACCTTTTTTTGATCACTCAAGCCGATAAACAGCACTTGTTCTTTCCCATTGATTCCTACATGATGTCTCTATCACTGGCAATAGTAAAATACACTTCTCTTGTGCTTTTATCATGGTGCATCTTTGTCCTGTCTTACTGACTTAACCGTCAGTTCCAACACAATGAGGGCTTGTGTATTTCATGTTACTACAGTCCCCGTAGATCTTGAACCTAGTAGATGCTGAATAGGCTGATAGATTTTTTTGGATTTTCATTTTCTTACTTTCAGGTAAAACCAGGGTGGTAGCAGCATACCATGGTCAAGAGTGTGTCTTTGAAGCCTCACTTTCTGGGCACCATAGTATAAGTTACTTAACCTCTGTAAATATGATCAAATGGGCACAGTAATATCTGCCTCAAAAGTGTTTGGTGAATTAAACAAGGTAACTACTATCTTATTTAATTTCTGGCCTCTGGAAAGTGCTCAGGAGTAAATGGCAGTTCATATAGCGGCATTTTAGCCTTCATCTCCCTAGCCTAAACTGCTATTTTTCTAAGTTCTTTTGCAATCATAATAATTTTTTTGGAGGGGGGGGGTCTTGTAATTTCTGGATTGTCATTATTTACATACTTTTCTGCCTATAGATGCGGCTGGTCAATTGTGTAGTGGACCCACTGGGTCATGAATAAAACTGTAGTACAGGCTGAGCTGTTGTTGAAACAGTACATGGCTCAATTAGCTGTTTCTTGGACATTTCAGAATAAATACAGACAGATTCTAAGTTGCACATATCAGATAAGTAGGTGTTTGAGCAAAGGGGGACTCACAGCTTAGCCAAGCTCTCAGGTATTTTCAATTTATCATGTCCCTCATAAGGGATCCAAGCCAGATTTACCTTGAATCACATCCTTTGTGTTCCCAGGGCAAATTTTGAAGCACTTTTGAAGCACAGAGCCTTCCCTGGCTCTGTGGCTTTGATTAGAGTCCTGCTAATAAGCAATGGAAATGAAGATGCCCAGCTGAGAGAAAGGGCTAAAAGGGCTGCAAAAAAAAATCCAAGCTCTGGACTTTGTGCCAATTATTTGAAAGTTTAATGAACTGTGGGTATTAGTACAAGACATTCTCGAACTGTTGAAAGCCCCAGTGAATCCAGAGCTGCATGTGTGAGAGTCTGCTTGTTCTAGAATCAAAGAAATAAACTTAGCAAAGAGTAGGATATTTTTGCCATCATGGGGGTGGGGTGAGGTGGGCGATATTTCACCACTTTCCAAAAATGATAGGAGGAGGGTAAAAGTCTGAACCTAGTTTTTCAGTTGGATGCTCCCAAACAATCAAAATTTCCAAGTTTCTTCCTCTTACACTATTGTGCTCTTCACACTCTGCTATTTTCAGACTTACCAGCTGATAAGGGATTCAAGCGCCTGTTCTCTGAAGCCTGGTTTATTTAATGGAACTGTGTTCTTTCCCTCAAGTATGAGAGCTGAGTGCTGGGGGGCAAGGTGTCGGGGGAGAGCTGAAGGGAGGGGCACTGAGCAATGACAGAGTGACCCATCTCAGAGCTTACCGCATCTGTCTCTAAACAGCAGCTTCTGCTGAATCTGGAGGCTCTAAAGAGCAAAAAACAATACCGAAGAGCATTTGATGTCAAGAGTGCAACAAGAAGCCTTCCAAAGCGTTTCTCAAGGTGATAGTCAGTGGAGTTTGTACTTAGCACTTGTTTTTCAGCCAATGAGTCCACTGAAATGTAATGAACTCTAGCTACACAGAAAACACAGTATGGACACTAGGGTAGATGATGAAAACAATGGCTTGATTTACGAGCACCGATCTTGTCCTAACCGCTTTGTGTGCAATCACGCATTTAATCTGATTGATGACTTTACAGGCTGGGAACCAAGTTATCTGTATTTCACAGGTGAAGAAAGGCAGGTACAGAGAGGTTCTATAACACATCCAAAATCCCACAGGTGACAGACGGCAGTGCTGAGGTGAGGACACAAGCAGTCTCGGTACAGAGCCTGAATTCTTAACTGCTGGTCCCCTGCTGTCTTTCCATGGGAAGGGAAAGAAGATCAAGCAGGGAGCTTGAGGCCAGGAGCTAAGCCTTACTCTGCACTGTGTCCTTAGAGCCTGGGACCCAGCAGGACCTAGGTAGCCATGATCATTACTCTTGAATCCAAGGAAGAGCTTTGTCTTGTAATCAAAAAGGAAAAACCACATGAACTTTGGCCTGATTGGAAAAACAAAAACTAAAACCCAGCAATATCTGAGCATACTAGAAGGAAAACTAGAACAAGAACAACTTAATTATTTTTTTTTAATGTAGATAGCTCTCAAATGAATAGGGGAATATCTTAACCCCTTTCTTCCTGATTTTATACAATTTTGGGAGTCTTGATGAAATGATTCGTAGCCCTGAGTTTAAACTAGTGCCCTGAGCTGCCTGGAAACATTTAAACTGGCTCTAATGTCACAGTTAGAGATGAATTCAGGAGCACCTGAGGTCTTCTGGGAAATTACAAGCATTCTTTCAGAGGTAACATCTAAGATTGGTTAAAGAATTGGGCATTGGCACAATTTTCCTTTCCAGTATGTCAGCTAGACAGAAGGCAGAGCTTGGAGAAAAAGGCTACAAAATTGTGATGTTCAGATTGTGTGTGTGTCTATGTGTGTGTGTGTTGGGGGCAGCCGAGAGAGGGGACACAAGAGGACCAACCGTGCACAGCTTCCTCTGGGTATCCTGGCCCACGGAGCAGACATAGTTCCCATTTCATGTTGTTTTTAAACATAAAAAAGAAGCACATGGGAAAGGTACATCCGGGGCTTTGTCAAGTTTCCACCAGGCCCTGATTTTCCTGAGTGATGAGCTCCCTGGAATGCAAGGAAATCTGACAAAAAAGGACAGGGTTTGGACAAACACTCTCTGCTAGTCCTCTGAAGTCACTGGCTCCAACACAGGATAGGAAGAGCTCTGGACCCTTGAATAATTACTCCAATTCCATTAGCAGTTCACTGCCTTTTTTAAGGCTACTGGACTACAGCTCATCTCTTCGTTTAATTAGTGAATTGGAGAAACGCATTTCTCACCATGGTGGGAATTAACAACCCTCATCTAAATTGTAATTAAGAATCCACTAATCATAAGAAAGGTGAGAAAGACCCAAGGGTGTAAAATCTGATCAAACATGTAGACTGTGTGCTGGGAACATTTAAAGTGGTTTAATTTATCTGCCTTCATCTGTGGTGCTAATTCTGGAACAATGTATTTGTGATGCAAAATACACACTAGTTTAGGTTAGCAGTTCACTTAAGGTTAGGTCCATGCTTTTTGGTATTGCCAACACTTCTTGGTTTAAAGAATGAGAAGTGGAAACTAGACACACACACACATATCTTACAAGCCGGTGTCAGATTCTCACGGGTATAGTGAAAGTGTAAGTCGCTCAGTTGTGTCCAACTCTTTGAGACCCCATGGACTATACAGCCCATGGAATTCTCCAGGCTAGAATACTGGAGTGGGTAGCCATTCCCTTTTCCAGGGTATCTTCCCAATCCAGGAATTGAACCGGGGTCTCCTGTATTGCAGGTGGACTCTTTACCAACTGAGCTATCAGGGAAGCCCTAACAAGTTACACATTTGGGGGCCTTCAAATGATGTTGTTCTTTTTTGTATCAACTACATTATTCTTAGAGTAGAACTTCAAAAACAATCTCCATTTATCTTCTCAACAAGCATCAGATGATCTGGAATTGTCTCTAATATTAGCCCAGCCCAATTGGGAGGGGGTGCCTTGGCTTCTAAATGGAGGTATGCTTCCTCCTCTAGGTCACCAGAGCCCATCTACATAACCTCTAGGAGGTCATCAGTAGAAGAACCATAATTATTAAGTAGTTTTCCTCACCAGACTGAATGCTTTTAGTAAATCTGTATATGCACAGTGCTTGGCCTGTTGAAGATACTATTAATGTTTAAGTGAAATACACTTAGATGTGAAGCATAATTAATGTACATATTAATTAATAATATGATGAGAGAAGAGAAAGGGAAGAAAGGAGAGAAGAAAAGAGGAAAAAGGCAGGGGAAATGGGCGGAGAGAAAAGAGGAGACAGGGATTTCTCCACAATTTCTGAGTAGCTCAGAGACTGTAATTATGATTTTTATTTCTGATGATGGCCAAGAAAGTGGAAGTTGATGGTGGGAACCTGTGGTGGATACTCTGAGTATCCAGCTCTGTGCCTGCCTCCTGTTCTCTCAGTGATGCCCTCAACCTGTATTTGACAAAAAAGTGAAAGTCACTCAGTCATGTCTGACTGTTTGCAACCCCTTGGAATTCTCCAGGCCAGAATACTGAAGTGGGTAGCCTTTCCTTTCTCCAGGGGATCTTCCCAACCCAGGGGTTGAAGCCAGGTCTCCCACAATGCAGGCGGATTCTTTACCAGCTGAGCCACAAGGGAATCCCACAAAGAAGAGCCTTATTTTGTTTGGAGGTTTTAAAAAAAATAAACGTTCCAATCATCCAATAGAGTGGGGTTCCAGAAACAGAAAGGTTAACCGGATGGCTCAACCTAGCAGTTGCATCTTAGACACAGTCCTAATTCAAGTGTGATCCTATGAGACTCGGGGGAGAAGAAAGTGCCTGGGGAAGGGGGGTCTGGAGGAAGGACCTGTGAGAGCTGCAAGCCATGAAAGGAAGGTGTTTGTAATCCCCCTTCATGAGGCTAAGGTACCACTTAGTAAAGGGCAGGAGAAAAATTAAAGTGAAGGCTAACAACAGTGCTGCAGTGAGATCCCATGCATCCATCACGCACTGGTCTGCCTCTCTCTTTGCTGAGAGCTTTGCAGGCATTAACTCTTTCCCTTCTTACAGCAGCCCTGTGACTTGTATTATTGTCAACATCATCCTATGGATACAGTTCTAGACTTTCAACTGATCAACAGTAGGTCATTCAGGGGAATTAAAATCCAGGATGCTACACTTTAGCCACTACCCTCAAGATCACTGGCTTAAGAATTTGAGTCCTTGTTCTGTCATGAACTTGCCTGACCACAGGCAATCTCCCAGAGACTCATTTTCTCATGCCTGGTGCTACATAAAGAGGAGTTAAATGGAATCTGTAGAATGAAGCTGACTGTAATTGTGCCACTTCTCTCTCAGGATTCTTTGGGGGCTGATAGGAAATATGAAAACACTAGAAATGCGTCAGGCGTAAAACAAAGGTGAGTCATGGTTTGCATGCCAGCAAACATTTCGAGTCCCACAAACCACCTCCGGTCAACCTGGTCTCCTTCATGGGAAAAGGAAGCCCTGAACAACACAGCTTCTTCCCTTCTCACAAAATCTTCAGGTGAATATTGATTTTCCTTAACATTAAACCGAATCTCTCGTGACAAGGATTCACCAAAATGTGGGGTGGTGTTTATTAGGTGCTCATTCCGAGAGCACTTTGTCAGCCCTGTAAGGTTAAGCTGTTTTTTTTAACTGACTTTATATTAATATTAAAAACAAAAACAAAAAAACCCTAAAGCCTCACATTGTCACTATTTGACATGAGATCTGAAAATGGTCCAGAACATCCTGTCTCAGAAATCTAGGCAGGAGATTGGCTTTAAAACTGTACTGTAGGAAACATGACAAAATGATATAACCAGAGGTGACATTTCAATTCCACAATCATGCACCATTCAGGTGGCCACTTCTGCTTTCTGAGAATGGTATTTATTCATCTGTACAAGAAGGCGAAGGCACTTACTGTAGTGACGTACAGTAGCTGGCTGGTTCTTTTGGTCTGATTTTCTTGCTATTGTGTCATTAACAATTATGTTTCTTCTAAAGATATTCATATTCTCATTTTCACTTCAAGGTGGACAATCTTGTCAAGCATATTCAGTAGAAAAAGATACCTTAAAAAAAAACCATTGATAACTTGGCTCTGGTCTGCCTGAAATTGCTCACAACTGCTTGCAAATGTAAAGGTATCAGTCCTGATATTCTCTGATTTATAACAGCCATTGATCTTGGCATTTTAACGCTTGTTTCCTATTACTGACAGCCTCCATGTACAACAGAGATAAGCAGGAGAGCACTCTAGTGATCCTTGCATCATGGCAGTCATTCTGTAACTCCACATGGATTCTGAAGGCAAATTGTAAAAATCCTCTATGACAGTCAAATAAGCAGAAAATTCTAGGGGATCTAGGGTTTGGTTCCTCTACAGCCAGAGCAAGAAAATAACAGGAGCTGTCCAGGTGTATAGAACAATTTGTCTTACCCACCTATGCCCCTCTAAATTGGTAGCACATTGCCTATTAGGATTTTGCACCCTCTTGCATGGTAGCTGTGAATTCAGATCCTAGATCTGGGGAGATCTGGGTTCAAACTACCCTCTGACTATTAGTGATGTGACCTGGGAGAGTTAATTAGGTAACTTCTCTGAGCCTCCCTCTCCTCATCTATAAAAGTGGATAACAATACAAACTATTTGCTTTGAATATTAAATCAACTTTAAACAGCATAAAAAACTCAATCAATACCAGTTGATAGTATTGCTATTATAAACTCCACTATCATCCCCGTCACTTTCCTCCACTCCAATCTTATCTATGCGTGTTGTGTCCTAGAGGATTATAGAAAATCCCGCATTAAAGAATAAAGGGGGGAAAAATGTGTTTTGTAGAAAACAAAGCAACAACAACAACAACAAATAGCACCAAGGTCAGAGAGGAACAAGAATTGATCAGGAACTATCTTTTTTAATAAATAGCGTTGGCTTTTTAAAAAGTACAATTACTGTTAGCTCAGTATTTGAAGGTTTTCTTAGGTATGAACCATCCTGTTCAGATCCTGCTCATGCTGTGGACTGGCCTTAATCAGTTGACTCACAGTTAAGGGTGAGGCCCTGTCGTGGTGGGATTAGAAATGGAAAGGCTTGCCATTTGCAGCTGCAAACGGTCATGCTGTCTACACTCATTTTGTCTCTGTGACTCTTAGGATTTGGGCCAACTTTTAAATTAACTTTCATCTGCTAAGTAATGAGCATATTGGTTTTTTAATATCACCGAAGTTTCACCTAGGAGCCTTTTCCTTTTTATTACTAGAATTATCTTTCCACTCCTCCCCTTCTTCTACAATCTAATAAAATAAAGCCTACTCAATGTAGTACACAATTCAGGATTTCATTATATCCTGCTTGATGGGAAAGACTATTTACACAGAGATAAAATAGCATGGCTTCACCAAGATCACTTCGTATGAGGAGAATGTAGTTTCATATAAAAAAACAGATCTTTTCCCACTTTACAGGCAAACCAGCTGAGTCAGGTTCTTCTCTGTGGAAGTCAAGAGTATTTCCTTAGACTTTAGAATTTGAGAGTGGCTACATGTATCCAGGAATGGGTTCATGCATGTTAGTTTTATGGTGCATACACACACACACACACACACGCACACACACACCTTGACTTCTTTGGTGTATCTACCTGTATATCAGGGAGGAATAAGCCCAAGGTGGGTGATACTGTCAGAGATACTTTAAAATCATTAAGACCAGTAGCTCCAATTTGGGTACGGGGAGACATTTGTCCAGGGGCTCGAGTTCTGCTGACTTACTCTTCTTTTTCCACAGTAACATACTAAAGTGCTATAAAACTGATCTTTCCCTCAGTCCTTTAAACTTAAATCATGACATTTTACAAATAGGGGTTTCTCCCAGTGACCCTTCAAAGCATGTTTATTTTAAGGCTTTGGTCTCTATAATATATAGATTCGTGTTGTTTAGTTGCTAAGTTGTGTGACATTTTTGTGATCCCATGGACTGTAGCCTGCTAGGCTCCTCTGTCAATGGAATTTTCCAGGCAAGAATACTGGAGTTGGTTGCCATTTTCTACTCCAGGTGATCTTCCCGACCCAAGGATTGAGCCTGTGTTTCCTGCATTGGCACGTGAATTCTTTAACACTGTACCACCTGGGAAGCCCTAATATATAGATGAGAGATCTGTAAAATTTATTTCACTCACATACTCCTTAAAAGAATTTGTAAAAACTCCATTTGGATGAAGTTGACATATGATTTTTCTTTTTATTAAAAGTCTAAACAGTTGCAAGAATGCAATTTCTGGCATAAATAATGATATTTAAAAATATCCTCTATTGTATCCATCTTTAGATAAATTGTTAGTTGATACTCTTTATTACCCATTTAAAATTTAATAAACAAATACCTCTTTAACAGTTGGAAATTTTACATTTCTTTTTGTTCTCTTTGAACTTGTATTTCCATTATACTTCCTACACTGATTCACAGCCTCATATAACATGTATTTATTTTTTTATCTTGGGAAGGACTTTATCAGTCATCCTGTTGTATTTCAAAAAAATACATATCTAAATTTAAATTACTTTTTGATTACCCATAACCCTAATGCTTTAAGGATCAAAAATTTCTTTTGAGTTGGGCAATCACTAAAAATATTATTAATGCACATAATAATCCAAAACAACATAAACATATTATAAATGTTAATAATTATTAAATTTTAAAAGTAAAATTTTTACTAGAATTATATGGGCTTATTTTTTCTTCAACTAGTTTATGCATTTTTTTTTAGTTTATGCATTTTTGAGGGACACATATTATTTACTTCTAAAATAGGACATGATTCAGCATAAATTTTATTTCTAATTTTTGTTGTATAGATGTGTTGAGAAGGCTTGCTGGCATAAATGAGTAGATGAGAATGAATGGGGTTTTATTATAATGATGCCATCAGTTTCTCTGAATTTATTCTGAGTAATATGTTCCAAATCACATAGTGATCTGTCATCAAAAACTATTTTTTAATGATCTATCCGCTGATCGGTAGATTAAGACTTTCTATTTTACTGAAAGGAAAAAATTGGAAACCTTCTTACATGTAAAAGGATACATAACCTAGGCATTTGAATCGGTCACTTTTGTCAGTACAACACCAATACTTCAAATTGTCCATTTTTTTTCAGCGCCTCCAATGTTTTGCAACCTAACAATGTACCACGTAGAAACATTTGGGATGTAAAAGAAGGATGTAAAATTTGGGATGTAAAAATGTCCAGGGTCAGGAGTGGCAGCCATGAGGAGATACCCCATGTCCAGGGTCAGGAGCGGTGGTTGTGTTTCACTAGACCGGCCACATGGAGAAACCCCACGTCCAAGGGTAAAGGAGAAGCCCCAGCAAGATGGTAGGAAGGGCAAATTTGCATTTAGAATCAAACCCCATTCCCACCAGAGACACTCAGAGGGCTCAAACAAACCTTGTGTGCACCAGGACCCAGGGACCGCACAGAGACTGAGACAGAACTGTGTCTGAGCGTCTCCTGTGGAGGTGCAGGTCGGCGGTGGCCTGCGCAGGGGCAGGGGCTCAGGGTGCAGCAGTCTTGGGTATGGCATAAGCCCTCTTGGAGGAGGTCACCATTAACCCCACCAGAGAGCTGCCAGAACTTACACGGGACTGGGAAATAGACTCTTGGAGGGCACAGCAGAACCTTGTGCACCAGGACCCAGGGGAAAGAAGCAGTGACCCCAGAGGAGACTGTCCCGGACTTGCCTGTGGGTGTCCGGGAGTCTCCAGCAGAGACGTGGGTCGGTGGTGGCCTGCTGCAGGGCTGGGGGCATGGACTGCAGCAGTACATGCATGAGGTTTTTTGAGGGAGGTCAGCATTATCTTCATCACCTCCACCATAGTTTGGCCCCAGGTAAATAGCAGGGAGGGAACACAGCTCCAACCATCAACAGAAAATTGGATTAAAGATTTACTGAGCATGGCCCCGCCCATCAGAACAAGACCCAGTTTCCCCTTCAGTCAGTCTCTCCCATCAGGAAGCTTCCATAAGCCTCATCCTTCTCCATCAGAGGGCAGACAGAATGAAAACCACAATCACAGAAAACTAATCTAATCACATGGACCACAGCCTTGTCTAACTCAATGAAACTATGAGCCATGCTGCAGAGGACCACCCGAGATGGACAGGTCATGGTGGAGAGTTCTGACAAAATGAGGTCCACTGGGGAAGGGAATGGCAAACCACTTCAGTATTCTTGAGAACCCCATGAACAGTATGAAAAGGCAAAAAGATAGGACACAGAAAGATGAACTCCCCAGGTCAGTAGGTGCCGATATGCTACTGGAGATCAGTGGAGAAATAACTCCAGAAAGAATGAAGGGATGGAGACAAAACAAAACCAACACCCAGTTGTGGATGGGACTGGTGATGAAGGCAAGGTCGGTCTGATGCAAAGAGCAATTTTACATAGGAACCTGGAATGTTAGGTCCGTGAATCAAGGCAAGTTGGAAGTGGTCAAACAGGAGATGGTAACAGTGAACGTCAACATTTTAGGAATCAGCGAACTAAAATGGACTGGAATGGGTGAATTTAACTCAGATGACCATTATATCTACTACTATGGGCCCTTAGAAGAAATGGAGTAGCCATCATAGTCAGCAAAGGAGTCCAAAATGCAGTACTTGGATGCAGTCTCAAAAATAACAGAATGATCTCTGTTAATTTCCAAGGCAAAGTATTCAGTATCACGGTAATTCAAGTCTATGCCCTGAACAGTAATGCTGAAGAAACTAAAGTCGAACAGTTCTATGAAGACCTACAAGACCTTCTAGAACTAACACCCAAAAAAGATACCCTCTTCATATAATGAATGCAAAGGTAGGAAGTCAAGAAACACCTGGAGTAACAGGCAAATTTGACCTTGGAGGACAGAATGAAGCAGGGCAAAGGCTAACAGAGTTTTGTGAAGAGAATGCACTGGTCATAGCAAACACCCTCTTCCAACAACACAAGAGAAGATTCTACACATGGACATCACCAGATGGTCGACACCGAAGTCAGATGGAATATATTCTTTGCAGCCAAAGATGGAGAAGCTCTATATGAACTATGAACTATGCCTGATGAACTATGGATGGAGGTTCATGACATTGTACAGGAGACAGGGAGCAAGACCATCTCCCAGAAAAAGAAATGCAAAAAAGCAAAATGGCTGTCTGAGGAGGCCTTACAAATAGCTGTGAAAAGATGGGAAGCGAAAAGCAAAGGAGAAAAGGAAAGATATACCCATTTGAATTTAGAGTTCCAAAGAATAGCAAGGAGAGGTAAAGCCTTCCTCAGTGATCAGTGCAAAGAAATAGAGGAAAACAATAGAATGGAAAAACAATAGAATAGGACTAGAGATTGGGTCAAGAAAATTAGAGATACCAAGGGAACATTTCATGGAAAAGGTGGGCTCAATAAAGGACAGAAATGGTAGGGACCTAACAGAGGCAGAAGATATTAAGTAGAGGTGGCAAGAATACATAGAAGAACTGTACAAAAAAGATCTTCACATCCCAGATAATCAGGATGGTGTGATCACTCACCTAGAGCCAGACATCCTGGAATGTGAAGTTAAGTGGGCCTTAGGAAGCACCACTATGAACAAAGCTAGTAGAAGTGATGGAATTCTAGTTGAGCTGTTTCAAATCCTGAAAGATGATGCTGTGAAAGTGCTGCACTCAATATGCCAGCAAATATGGAAAACTCAGCAGTGCCCACAGTACTGGAAAAGGTCAGTATTCATTCCAATCCCAAAGAAAGGCAATCCCAAAGAATGCTCAAACTTTCGCACAATTCCACTCATCTCACACACTAGTAAAGTGATGCTTAAAATTCTCCAAGCCAGGCTTCAGCAATATGTGAACCATGAACTTCAGATGTTCAAGGTGGTTTTAGAAAAGGCAGGGAACCAGAGATTAAATTGCCAACATCTGCTGGATCATCAAAAAAGCAAGAGAGTTCCAGAAAAACATCTATTTCTGCTCTATTGACTATGCTAAATCTTTGACCGTGTGGATCACAATAAACTGTGAAAAATTCTGAAAGAGATGGAAATACCAGACCACCTGACCTGCCTCTTGAGAAATCTGTATGCAGGTCAGGAAGCAACAGTTAGAACTTGACATGGAACAACAGACTGGTTCCAAATCAGGAGAGGAGTATGCCAAGGCTATATATTGTCACCCTGCTTATTTAACTTCTATGCAGAGTACATCATGAGAAACGGTGGACTGGAAGAAGCACAACCTGGAATCAAGATTGCTGGGAGAAATATCAATAAACTCAGATATGCAGATGACACCACCCTTATGGTACAAAGTGAAGAACTAAAGAGCCTCTTGATGAAAGTGAAAGAGGAGAGTGAAAAAGTTGGCTTAAAGCTCAACATTCAGAAAACTAAGATCATGGCATCTGGTCCCATCACTTCATGGCAAATAGATGGGGAAACAGTGGAAACAGTGACTGACTTTATCTTTTTGGGCTCCAAAATCACTGCAGATGGTGATTGTAGCCATGAAATTAAAAGACGCTTACTCCTTGGAAGGAAAGTTATGACCAAACTAGATAGCATATTAAAAAGCAGAGACATTACTTTGCCAACAAAGGTCCATCTAATCAAGGCTATTGTTTTTCCAGTGGTCATGTGTGGATGTGAGACTTGGACCATAAAGAAAGCTGAGGGCCGAAGAATTGATGCTTTTGAACTGTGGTGTTGGAGAAGACTCTTGAGAGTCCCTTGGACTGCAAGGAGATCTAGCCAGTCCATCCTAAAGGAGATCAGTCCTGAATATTCATTGGAAGGACTGATGTTGAAGCTGAAACTCCAATAATTTGGCCACCTGATGTGAAGAGCTGGCTCCTTTGAAAAGACCCTGATCCTGCATAACATTGAAGGTGGAAGGAGAAGGGGACGACAGAGGATGAGGTGGTTGGATGGCATCACTGACTTAATGGGCATGAGTTTGAGTAAACACTGGGAGTTGGTGATGGACAGGGAGTCCTGGCGTGTGCTGCAGTCCATGGGGTTGTAAAAGAGTTGGATGCAACTGAGCGACTGAACTGAACAGAACTGAGCTGAAAAGAAGGATACTTTCCTTTTATAAAAGGGGAGTAGGTGATTAAGAAAGATATTTTCAGAAGCAGGCCATTCTCAGTAAGATAAATTTTAGGCAAATGTACACGTGAAGGCTGAGAAATACATTTCTTTAAAGTTATCTACACCATGGACCCCTCCAGGGGTTGCGGCACCCCCCGAGGTGTCTATGTGTCTCTTACCCACTAGCTTGGTTTCACCCAGGTGAGTCCTTGAACTCCTGTGTAAGGAAACAGGAAGCAGGGTGGTTTGGTGATATGTGCATGCAAGGTCTTTTCAGTCATGTCAAACTCTTTGCGAACCCATGGACTGTCTGCCAGGCTCCTCTGTCTATGGGATTCTTCAGGCAAAAATACTGGACGGCATTACCATGCTCTCCCCCAGGCGATCTTTCTGACCCAGGGATCAAACCAGGGTGTTTCCTGCATAGCAGGCAGATTCTTTACCATCTGAGTCACCAGGGTTGGTGGTGGAAAGAGACAAGATGGGGGAGAGAGAGAGAGATTGAAATTCAGAGACAGAGAGCTACATCTTCAAACTAAACCACTCTATGACCAGTCTATCATATACTAGAGGAAGAACACATTTCAAGTAAGTACAAGTCACGCTGTCTAAACAACCAGTGAGACAAAAATGGTCGATTAACTCCATAATACTGGCTTTACCAATAAATCTGCAGCAAGCCTCACTACTCTTTCCATGACCTCATGAGATTTCCAACCATCTATTTCAGAAGAGTTTCTAGCAACTCTAATGATACTTCTCCAGTACAGGGGCACAAAGGAATGACAGGCATCATATTTCTGTTTTAGATCTAAGGGATCTGGATGAAAAAGAACGTGATTGCTTTTCAAATACCTGCCCTGAGGACTCAGGTAAGCCCTTGAAGCATTGGAAGAAAGAAATTAGAAACGACGGAAAAAATTATTTCATAAAGCAAACCACTTACGATGAGTGGACCCCGGTTGTTCTCTCGATACTTGTTCTGGAAGAAAATGTAAACGACAGTGGCGGCCAAGGAGTAGAGGAAGGCGAAGACGGCGACGGTGACGAAGAACTCTGCCGAGGATGAGGAGTCCCCAATCAGGGACACCTTCTGTCGCTCCTTCCCCTCGCAGGTGGGCACCTCGAAGGTCACCTGGTGCAACCTAAAGCATCAGAGATACCAGAGAGGGGAATCATTAACATGCCAAGGAGAGAAAGTGAGAATGCCAGTAAGTGAGCTTTAGGACTTTCCTGGAGGTTCAGGGGTTAAGACTTCATCGTCCAATGCAGGGGGTTGATCCCTGGTTGGGGAGTTAAAATCCCACATGCTTCGGGGCCAAGAAAACCAAAACATAAAACAGAAGTAATATTTTAACAAATTCAATAAAGGCTTTAAAAATGGTTCATATCAAGAAATCTTAAAGTGAGATTTGATTTGGGACCTTACAGTGGCAAGCCTCTGTGACACTGAGAACTTATAGAGGTTACAGTTGTGATTGTGGCAGTGGATACTACAGTTAAATATCATTCCACTGGGCTCCACAGTAGCTAATTACATTAAAGACAGGGAGAAGGGAAGGGGAAAGCGAACCTGAAATCGATGACAGATTAGATTATGACATTCTCTCCCTGAAATTCTCCAGTGCTTCCTTATCATACTTGGACTCACACCCTAACTCCTAGACATGACCCATCAGGGCCTGGTTTAGGGTCTTTTCACTGACTCTTCTCTTTTCCTCAATCACTCTGTTCCCTGACATTGCCCATGGCTGGTTCCTTTGCAGCACTCAAGTGACAACTCAAAATGTCATCTCCTGGGAGAGTCTTTTCCTGACTATTAATCTAAAATAGCTCCTTTCCCTTAGACATTTCTATGATATCAACCTGTTCAATGTCATTCATAGCACTCAATACCAGCTACATTGCTTGGTGATGTATTTTCTTGTTTGTTTTTGTTTTTTCCGTCTCTCCTGGATTTGGGATCTTGATTTTCTTCTCTGTAAATCACGAATCCCTGACACTGGTTAGATACTCAGTAAACAGGACTTGGATAACTAAATGAATATTCTTGATTCTGTAAGATGATTGATAGACCCTAGTTTGACTGAGCTTTGAGAATTTCTATTTTAGAGAATAAGATCTATCAGGATAGCATTCAGGATCATAGCAACTCATTGTTGTTGTTCAGTCGCTAAGTCATGTCCAGCGTTTTGCAACTCCATGGCCTGCAGCATGCCAGGCTTCCCCATCCTTCACTATCTCCCAGAGTTTGCTCTAACTCATGTCCACTGAGTTGGTGATGCCATTCAACCATCTCCTCCTCTGTCGCCCTCTTCTCCTCCCCTTTCTCTATTACTTAATAGAGAAAAATAAGATTTGGGAGGGTAGTAGTATAGGAGCCAAAATTAGGTTTCTTCAGAAATGCCTAAATCATTTCTTGAGTATTGGAAGGAACTTGGAAATAGAAATGAACAAGAGTAAGCAATATCAGTAAAGGATCATCCGGAAAAATAACCTACAAAAGTTACAATGACAATAAAACCATCGATGAACCTGATAAACTCCCAACTTAAGCTTAAGGAGTATTTCTCTTCCTAAGAAAAAGCTAATTCCTTTAAACAGATTTGTTGTGTACATTCCCCTAGATAATACAAAAATAATACCAATATAATCCAATAATACCAAGATAATACCAATATAACTAACATATCCAAGCATTTATGTGCCATATACTATGTTTTATATGTATTATTTCATCTGATGCTCACAAAAAGCCTTATGATGTAGACACTTAATTGTCCATCCCCCCTTTATACATGAACATACAGGCTTAAAAAAGGTTTAATGATTTGTGCTAAACCACAAGGCTAGTAAATAGGGCCAGAAAATTTTAAACTGTTATGTCAATTTGCTTCTGTTGACTACTGAAAATATTAGCTAGGATGAATTTTTTAAAAAGTGGAGCCCATGGACAACTAGCATAACTATAAGTCCTGCTAAAAATGTTTATTCTGGGGTCTGTCTCAGAGGTACTGAATTGAAACTGTTA
Organism: Muntiacus reevesi; assembly: GCF_963930625.1. NCBI lineage: Eukaryota > Metazoa > Chordata > Mammalia > Artiodactyla > Cervidae > Muntiacus > Muntiacus reevesi. Next base: position 96,266,580 of record NC_089252.1, read on the forward strand.
GAAGTGTAGCCTAGTTGACAACCAAAACAGGAAACGCCAATCCCCCTTATGTCTCAGAAATCTATTCTTTTTCATTTACTCTTTGACTTAAAAAATAAATAAATAAATAAAATAAAAAACTGTTTACATTGTACACTTGATTTTGCTTATTTATTCTGAGCCGCCTCCTGTTTCTTATAAACCAGAAAAGTGTACAGCTGCAGTAAAACTCAGGGAAATAGAAGCATTCATCATGGTTATACTGTAGAGACTCTTTCTTTCCCTTGCCAGACATACTAAAATATTTCTCAGTAGTTGAGTCTATGGGAATGCTGAAAAAGGAAATAAATTTAAAAGGTAATCATGTCAATTATTCTGGTAGAGGTGATTTTCAGATAATGAGCCCCCCCCTCCCTTTTTCTCACTGTTATGTAATGGATCATTCATTCAACTCATTTTTAACAAGAAGCTTTGTAGTTCACACAGTGTATAGATTCTGGGGATAAAGTAGGGAACAAAGATATGTGGGCTGGGCTCTGCACATGTTGAAATTTGAGTTTAGAGGGAAAAAAATGGCTTTTCTGAGAGGAGCCCAAGACTAGTTTGGGGATGAGGTGGTCAAGGTAAGATTCCTTGTAAAAGTGATTATTTAAGCTGCAACTTGAAAAGTGAATAGAAAACTGTCTAGACCAAAAGTGAGAAAAAAGCACAATGAAATAGGACTTCAGACCCAGTAGGATGGTTATAATCAAAATGATTATAAAACTGGAATGAGACTGGAATAACAAGATAGGATTAGAATAGGAAATTCCATAATTTGGAAAACAGTCTTGCAGTTCTTCAAGTGGTAAACACAGAGCTATGGCATGGTCCAGCAATTCCACTCCTACATATTACATATCCAAGAGAAATGGTAACATTTGTCTGTACTAAACTTGTACTAGAATGTTCATATCAGCATTATTCATAATAGCCCCAAAGTAGAAACAATCAAACATCTTCAGCTGATGAACGGATAAATAAAATGTGGTATATACTCATAGGGTGAAATATTATTTATCAATAAGAAGGAATAAGTACTGATACATGTTACAGCATGGATGATCCTTGAAAACATTATGCTAAGTGAAACAAGCCTGTTGCAAAAGACCATAGATTGCATGACTCCATGTAAAGAGAATGATCAGAATAGGCAAATTTATGGCAATAAAAAGCAGGCTAATGTTCACCAAGGGCTGGTTGGTGAGAACTGGGGATGATGGCTAAGTGGTACAGGACTTCCTTTGGGGGTAACAAAAGCACTTTAGAATTGACTATGGCGATGGAGCCTTATGCTGTTAAACATTACAAGTCACTCGACAGTACATTTTACATGAATGAATGCTATGCTATGTGAATTATATTTCAATAAAACTGTTAAAAAAATAGAGATGAAAGAGCATGTACCAAGATTCTGCAAAAGCAAGGAGCACAGCACATGTGAAATGATGAAATATGGCTTGAAATTGGAATATGGCAGGAGAGAATATGAAAGTTGTAGGATGAGATGGAAAAGTAGCCAGAGACCCTCAGTGCTGGGTCCTGTGGGTCAGATTATAGACTTGGGTCTTTTATCTTTTTTATTTTTCCTAGTGATGACAACTTTAGGGTTTATTTCCTTAACTTTCATATATAACATATAGTATGTTTATCATATTTTACATTATGTCCCTAGTATTTATTTATTTTATAACTGGAAATTTGCACCTTCTGAATGCCTTCATCCAATTCCTCCCTCACCCCCAGTAACCATAAATCTGATTGCTTTTTTCTATGAATCTGTTCATTCATTTTTGAAGTGTAAGTGACCTATAGCACTATATTAGCTCCCATTGTACAACAAAGTAATTTGATATTTCTACACGTTTCAAAATGATCACCATGGTAAGTCTAGTCATGGTATTAAGATATAAAGATATTACATAGTTATTGACTATGTTCCCCACACTGTACATTTCATACCTGTCACTCATTTTTTTTTTTTTTGCAACCTCTTAATCTCCCTCATTTAGTTCTCCCCTCCTCCCACCCTCCTTCCCTCTGGCAATCACCTGATTGTTCTCCTGTTCTCTGTATCTATAACTCTGTTTCTGTTTCTGTTATCTTTGAGCATGTTTTGTTTTTTAGATTCCATTAAGCGTAACACCCTTTAGGTTCATCTATGTTGTCGAAAATGGTAAAACTTCATTTCTGTTTTGGCTAACTTTCCATTACACACACATCTTCTTTATCCTTTCATCTATTAACATGCACTTAGGTTGCTTCCATATCTTGGCTATTGTAAATAATGATGCAGTGAATATGAGGGTGCATATATCTTTTCTATTTGTATTACTATTTTCTTTGGATACATACTCAGGAGTGAATCTTTATCTGAAGACCAATATTGGAAAGATTCCCTTATAATAAACAACATGTAAAACAATAACAGGCAGGACCACGTCACCTGTGGTGACTATTTAGAAACATGCACACCTCCTGTCCAGGTGCCAGGATCTGCAACGCTTCTAACGCGCCAGATCCCTCAGTTCACGTGGAGACATTGGGTCTCCAATTTTTGAGTATACAGACAGCAGCAGGAAGGGGGAGAATAAAATAAATTTTTTCTATGCAATTCAGTGGAATACCAACATTTTCCTCATTGCTAACTTATTGTATTGATTTACAGTAAATGTTAATGATGCTTAAGCACAAGGCAAAAAAAAAAAAATCACTAACAAATTTGCTGTGCTTATTAATATCAATTATCTATAGCTTGGTACTTAGCTTGAAGCCACACGGGTAAAATCAGGACCAAGGGGAAACAGAAGTGAAGCTGTATGCTGGTGCCTGTTCTGAGGAAGGGAGTGGGCATCACTCATAAAGAAAGAGCATGTCAGCTGAAAATGGTCTGAGCACAATAATTCATGTCACTAAACACTTTGAATGCTATGGGATGGCATTTATTACTAAACATATATATTTAACCAGAAAGGTTCTTCTAGGCAACAGTTACATTTATACACATAAGTTTGTATGCTTTATTTTGGGGAGAGAGATTTTAGAGTCACCATATGTTTATCAGTTATAATAACCTTGGAAGCAAATATTCATTCAGAACCTAAACAATGGGGAAACTCTTCTGTACAGATAGTGTCAGTTGACGGAATCTGAAAGCTGATGGGCCTACCTCTGTTCTTGTGAGGGACTAGTCAGGAAGCAGTCGCTGAGACTGCAAAAGCACCAAATCCAATTTGTTGATTTCAAATGTCTAATGCCCTTCTGGGCTGGCCTGACTCAGTCAAGAGGCACTTGAATTTCATTGGGTCTTCCTACATTGTGCCTATCCACAAAAAACCCCACGTGAGAGTAGATTTCTCCTTTTTCTTTTTAAAAACTTGCCAACACTTAAACAGCGCCTTTTAAACATTTCACTCCTGCATCAATTAAACTAAAGGAAGTGCTGGGCACCCACAGTTTTTAGTTCTATTTGTAGGGTCTGAAAAAGTATTAAGCAAGTTGGTGCTACTTTATTAATAAAAATATTTATGACAACCAACAACAACATTTTTCAACCTCCAGGCATTGTATTAGCTTCTTTACTGCTCGTGTCTCACTTAAAGATCATAACAGCCTTCTCAGGTAGGTTCTATCTGCCCCCATTACACAGATGAGGAAACTGAGTCTTGAGGTAGGCAGTGAGCTTACTGGAGGTCAAACAGGTAGTGAAGGGCAGAGGTGAGTCTTCGATGCAAGCAGATTAGAAAGAGCTGTACTAGTAAGTATGACATTTTCTTGCCTCTCTGCTTCAAAAATTACAGAATCCTTAGATTTCCAGCCAAATATTTGTATAAAAATGACTGAGCCAGCTTTCCCATGCCCTCTAATCTAATGGTAGATGGATAGTTTACACTGAATAAGATTCTAAACCAATATTCGTTCTGCTTCCACTTCACAGCACTTGAATTAGGCATCATTCAAGGTACCCAGCAATGACAGAGTTGAATTCCTTTAGGCCGACCAACAGGAAGTCATTAAAAGCATCTGAGTTTCCAAATCTTGTCCTGTGTTATCCTAACATTTGCTTTATAAGTAAGCAGAGGGCAATGAACCTGACTGCCTCGGGTACTGAAACGATGATCATCATAGCATAGTTCTTTACAGGAGGAGAGTAAAGGACAGCACAGATTCATCTTCAGATAGCACTGTGCCAGTAAGGGCATCTGGTCATAAGACTTTTGAAATTGTGGACAGTACATTTCACCAGGTGCGGAACAAAATAGGACTTAAGCTCCTAACATTATACCTGGGGGTGGTTCAGTGCAAGACAGTAATGACACATCCCAAGGGTGGTGACCCCACCCAGGAGTAAATGCAGGAAGCATTAAGGTATTGGGGAGAAAATAGCTGCCACAGAATTTCTGACAGCCAGGATTAAAGTGGCCAAGCGGAGATCAGTGGGCAACCGGCAAATCATGGTGCTGAGCACGGGTCTCCTCACAAGATAATTTTGTGTAGCCCCTGTTTCAATCTTTGCACCAGTTGATAAAGACTCAAATCCTCTTGCTCTACTTCTTCCTCTCTTCCCACCAGGAAATACTGGCATTTGCCTGGTTTTTAGATTTTCTTTTCCTTTGCTAGTCATACGTGTGTATGTGTGTGTATGACTGCATTTACGTGCACATTTGCAGACACCTCTCCTTGCTCAGCCTGTATAATTTGCAATATAAATGACTACAAGATCCTGTGAGTTTACATACACTTTTAAACACATCTCATTTTTTCTTCCCAGCAACCTTCTTCGTTTACAGATGAGAAAGTTGGAGGTCAGACAACTTGAAAGAATCACCAAAGATCACCCAGATGGCAAAGAGAAGATGCAAAAGTCTGCTATGCTCAAGTCCTTTATTCATTCACGAGGGATTTATTGAGCCCAATGCGCCAGTCATTAGAGAAGCTAAGACGGGATGGCAATGAGTTGTGAGGAATTATGGTTGTGGCATGAGGTGTGGCAATGAGGAGTGAAGATTATACAGAAGGTTGAAAGGGACAAGTCCCCTCTGACTGCCTTTTCCCCTGGTTTTCTTACTGAACCTGAAGCATGGCATTTGGTGACGCTACTTAGGACAGTGATGGTGAGCCCACCTCTGCTACTGCTGGGTGCTGATCACCAACTGACAACTTTTTTGAGCACATACTAAGCCAGGCACCAAGCCAAAGGCTTTCATGTATTATCTCACACCTTCAAACTAGATAAAGAGGGTACTATTTCCCTTCTTTTTAGTGGAGAGGAAAGTGAGGAGCACAGCGGTAATTCAACTTATTGAAGCAAGGCCTTCAAACAGAGTCTGTGTGTGTGCTGCATTGCTTCAGGAGTGTTCAGCTCATGGACTTTAGCCCACCAGGCTCCTCTGTCCATGGGATTCTCCAGCAAGAATGCTGGGACCCATACTGTCATCCTCCAGGGATGCTGCCTTCCCAACCCAGGGGTCAAACCTGGGTCTCTTACGTCTCCTGTATTGGCGGGTAGGTTCTCTACCACTGGCGCCACCTGGGAAGCCCAAAACAGAGTGTATGTGACCCCAAAGCTTTTACTCTTAATCTCCCACATGAAAAAATATAGTATTTAATACCATTCATTGTTTTTATTACTCACCTATTTACTGACTTCCCACAGCAAGGCTGTCCTTTCTGAGAGACTTCTTGCAGTCAGTCATGGCTCAGATGGTAGAGAATCTGCCTGTAATGCAGGAGACCTGGGCTGGATCCCTTGATCGGGAAGATCCCCTGAAGGAGGAAATGGCTACCCAATCCAGTATTCTTGCCTGGAGAATTCCATGGACAGAGGAGCCTGACTGGTTACAGTCCACAGGGATGGAAAGAGTGGGACACGAATGAGCGACTTTTACTTTTCACTTTCCCTCTCTCTATTAATCTCCTCTTTAGGTTGTTTCTTAGCAGGAGAGTGGTCATGGGCTGAATATTGGAGTGTCTGGGATCTGTGATATTTTGTTCCACGTTTCCTGGGCTCATGGGTGGTTTTAAATTGTTTCTCAAGACTCACACATTGATTATAGCAAGGATTTCCTTTATGCCACCAGCACCTCTTAAAGTGTATATTTATGCTGTGGTCAAAATCTGGGGAGTGTCTGACTTCATGGAGCCTTAGGTACAGGATCTATTTAGGGTGGAAAAGGCAGAAGACGGGGACAGTGTGAGAACTGAGAAGGGCCTTGGGAAACATGCCAGTTGCAGTTGAGAGCTGAGAGAAGGCTCCAGCATCTGCTCTCTGGTTGCTAAAGCTGGACACAAGTTTGAAGTCCTCATCCTGCAAAGGAACCTGGAGAGACTCTGTCTGAGACACAGGACTCACTGATCGGAAGCTGAAAAGGATCCGCTTACCTGGAATGCCTCTGTGGACAAAAGGGGTCATTACTAAGCTCTAACCAATGTCAAAGAAAGCAAAATGAAGACAGTCCAGGTTACAAATATCCTTTGAAGAGCACCTCAGGGATTCTAATGATGCTCTCTGTTACCAGGAAGGTCAGTGGACCTGCAAGGGGCAACTAGACTCCTGTCTGCTAGACATGAGCGCTGATTTCCAGCTTCCTTATTTTCAGGTAAGAGGCATTGCTTAGGCAGCCAGCACCACTTTTGTAGATGTTTTTGCCTTAAGTTTGAATCATCTCCAAGACTTGCAACAAAAGCACATCAGGAATTCACTAAAAATAATTTCCTAAAAGAAGAAAACAAAACTAAGGGAAAGAAAAAACACTGTATATATTTCTGCTCTTAAACACAAGGGCTTATCTCCTTGATGTGATTCTGCATTAAATGAACTAAAGCTTATTGGTTTCCATGGGAGGAACTTTCTATTACTTTTTTCTGTTCTTTACCTTACCATTAGGGAAGATACTTTTTTTCTTAAGGAGAATATTGGGCAGAGAGAACTGAGCTAGACATTGGAAAATGCAATTAAGGTTATTGCAAAGAATACTCTTTTCTATGTAATTTGCTGTGCTTGCTCACATGAAGATAAGGCTGGAAAATGACTGGCTCTCCCCGCTAGTATGTGCATATCAGTTCCATGGGCCAGAAAGATATTAATCCAATTTACTGAAAGTGCACTATGCTAGAAGGATCTTTTCAAATTTCATCCCCCCTCCACAAGTTTACATTTGTATAGATTCAAAGTAAAATGGTAGACTCCAAGGTGATTAAAAAGAAATGGATCTGTGGAAGCCAGGGCATGGCCTGGAGTAGGACTGAAAAAAGAAAAACTCTCTGAAACCATATAATGGCTTGCAAAGAGGCACTGCCATTCTCATAAGCTATGATTTATTAATTTTAGTTTCTTCAAATAGAGTTTGAGTCATAGGGAACTCAGACTGCCACTACATTGTCAAATTAAAATAGACAATGAGGTCGTTATCTGTATATTTCAGGGAATTTTTTTTTTCCCTTCTTGTTTGCCTTCCCTGAACTATGGTGCTATACTCAAGTGAATTACAAAAGAAGTCTTAGAGTTTTGTTTTTTTTACACTTGAATGTCCAGGCAACTGCCTCTCTCTGTCCATTTTACCTAGTTAGTACAGAAATAAACAATTTAAAGGCTTCAACTAAAAGATTTTTATATTTGGAACACATACAGGTCACGTGGGAGAGGACTGCAGAAATCCATCTGAGTTGATCTTTTGTTTAGAGTTTAGGCCAAATTGATTTGATTTATTAACAGTCAAAATATGCTATGTATAAAAGTTCAATCAATACAGAAATGATTAGAGAAGGAAAATGTAAGGTTTCTCATAATTTCACTTAGTATTAACAACTTAAAAGATGAAAATCAAACAGGGTCTTTAAACTGCTGTTTATTACCTAATAAGATGACCAGCAAATACCTTATTTTTTTAGGAAGAGCTACCATATTCTTAAGTCTTATAATATACCTAAAGATCCCTGGGTTGAATCTTTCCAACCCAGAGATTGAACCCAGGTCTCCCACATTGCAGGCAGATTCTTTACCATCTGAGCCACCAGGGAAGGCCAATATACATAGAGGATATATGAATTATCATATTGTATAGAATATTCTATATTAGTGCACATCACATAATATTTTTCTTAATGGTCCTCCAGTGGTGGAAATTTTATTTCCCATCTTTAAACACTGAAACAATGCCTTGAACATGTATCTTTGGATATCTGTGTGTTCTTTGGATAAATTTCTAGAAGCAGAACTGCTGGGGGAAGGAGTTTATTAGTCAGGGTTCTCCAGGGAAACAGTATTAATAGGATATATATTATAAGGAATTTAAGGAATCTATTTTAAGGAATTAGCTCATGTGAGTGTAGGGGCTGGCAAGTCTGAAATACACAGGGCAAGCCAGCAGCCTCGAGATCTAAGTAAGAGTTGATGTCGTGAACTTGAGTCCAAAGCCTGGAAAAGCAGAATTTCTATGTTACACTCTGAAGGCAAAATTTTCCCCCCAAACCCTTTTTTTTTGTACAAGAAATCTCAGTTTTTGCTCATCACATCTTCAACTGACTGGATGAGACACACTCACATTATGCGAGAATATATTACATTTAGTATAATAGAAAGAAAGAAAGTGAAGTCGTTCAGTCCTGTCTGACTCTTTGCGACCCCATGGACTGTAACCTACCAGGTTCCTCCATCCGTGGGATTTTCCAGGCAAGGATACTGGAGTGGGTTGCCATTTTCTTCTTCCCGACCCAGGGATTGAACCCGGATCTCCGGCATTGTAGACAGACGCTTTACCGTCTGAACCTCCAGAGAAGCTTTATTGTAATGCTTGCATGTAATTGGCAATTGCAGTTGCTACTACTAGGTAAACTGCAAACAGTTTCCAACACTCAAAATTCAAGGCAGAAGTCTAATTACTAAGGTTGATTTTTTAAAAATCCAAATGCTTTCAAAAAGAAGAATTCCAAGACCTAGAAATACAATGTGTTCTATTACTATACTTCTCTGTCAAAAAGTCACCCTTATCAGGCAGTTATTTGGTCATTTTTTTCTTCTGCCTGCTGTCATTTCATTCTTCACATAATAACGACCTCGTTGAATGTTCAGGATAGGAAAACGAACAGAATCCTTGCTGGGAAGGAAATTCAATATATCTGCCAGATTATAATAAAATAAGCAGGAATCGTTTATACATATAGAACAAAATGCAATCTCCTTTAAACCATTGAAAAGCCTGTCAAGTGGCCGTGAAGTTGTAAATTTCCAGTTCTTCAGGTTGTTAATATTACCACAAATACACAAATTCTTTTTTGCGGGGCAAAAAAGTCTAAGGCATAAGGAAACACTGTTCATCTTAGTTAACTAAACACAGTTTGTTCAATAAATTTATCAGCTCAGGATGGAAACTGCTCTTCATTGTCAGCAAATATAATGTCATCCATGTTCCTGATGCTTTGCTAGCAACAGGGGATTAATCATACTTTTTTCAAGTTGCATTTGAAACATGACATCTAAGAATTCATTTTCCACACAGCAACCAGAAATCTCTTACATAAATCAGAGCATGTCACTCCGTGGCATAAAGCTCTCCTTTAAGGCTTCCCCTCCCACTCAGGGCCAGATGTAAACACCTCATCATGGCTTACAGGTCTAACATCATTTGGATCTTGCCCACTTGTTTGCTATCATCACACACACTTGATACTTTCTCTTTCCAGAACACAACTCTCCCGCCCACTGGGGCCTCTTAACTGGCCTTCAAGCTGTCCACCATCAGTTTTATCTCTTCATTCAGATCCTCACGACAAGTATCACCACCACTGAGAGACCTCCCTTGACCGTGTAATCTAAAGGGCCCGTCCGTCCCATTATCCTACTTCACTGCTTAATTTACTTTGTTTATTGCTCTAGTGCCTGTCTGAAGTCACACTGCTTATTTGTGAACCTGTGTTTTGCCTATCTCTCCTCCTAGGCTCTAAGTAGCGTGAAGGCAGGGATCCTGTTTATTTTCGCTGCCTATGACGGAGTACCAGGTCAAATCTGGGGCAAAACACAAATGCATGGAAAATGGCTTTCTTGCATATTTAGTTCAGGTGGGAATGAATGGAGAGATGCTCAGGGTGACCCCACACTGTCTATTGCTGGAAAAGAATTCTTGGGGACAGCTTGGTGCCTCTGAAGTTAACAATGAAAAAGAGACTGTTTTTCACGCTGCCCAGGAAAAGGCATGAGGTAGCTTCCTCTCCTCACCAAAGGATTCTCAGGGAATCCTTGACTATGTTCTGCTTAATCCCTTCCTGCTTATCCAAGCCATCCTCCAGAACATCTGTTCCCAAATACGTCACCTCAATTTGAACCAATCTCCCATGAAAGACCATTGTATACAACATCTAGCAAAGATTCTACCAGAAAAGCTTTGAATATTTTAATGAGGCGAGTGATACTAAACTATTCGTTGAAGGGTCCAAAAAGTCTTCAAAAGGAAAAAAATAGTAATTAGTCATTGGAAAGATTTCAAACAAAACCAAACCCAAAACCCTTCTATGTGTGTTTTGTTTTCCTTGATTCACAGAATATTTAAAGGGAAGAGAACAGAAGTGAAATCCTGCTTCTTCCCCTGATAATTAGAAATCAAGGTCTAACCCATGTGAACATATGCTGCAAATAATTCTTGCAACTAATTTCATATTCAATATTTCTATTTAGCTCCCTAGAAATACTTAATGTTTATGAAAACTCTAGATCAGAACTCCTCAAACTGTGACTCAAAGACCCCTGAGGATATATGAAACCCTTCCAGGGGGCTCATGAGATTAAAACGGTTTTCACAATAATACTAACATGCTATTTGTCACTTTCAATCTCATTCTCTTGTAAGTATATGATAGAGTTTTCCAGAAGGGAAACTGCTATAAAATGTAGCTGTTGTTCTGATGGCTAATAAAATGCATATTTTTATATTTGATACATTTCTTAGCTTTGATTTCTAATTTGGTAATCTTCTAAATATCCATAGACATATTCCACACAAATGAAAAGCTCTTTGTAGTCCTCAATCATTTATAAGAAGGTAGAGGGATCTGGGACTTAATGTTTGAGAATGGCTGCTCTAAATGATGATTTTTTACTTTCCCTCAAATTTTCATTTTTCTTATGTCCATTTTTGATATTCAAGTTATATGGACATGCATGACCTGATATTGAGTACCTATCATACGCATGTCATCACACTAAGCAATCATTTTTATTGTCATCAGTCAATGAGCGTGTAGAGTATGTAACAGCTTTCTGTCCTTGGCAAATACTCAGTAAAGGGCTCTTGTATGAGAACTGCAGGTGATACTACCTAGATATCCTCTATCCCACTGACTGTCCATGCCTCACCTAGAGGGCATATGCTTTTATCTCAGATTATGAATCCTCCCTGGTCTTTGACATTTCATTTTCATCCTACCTCAAATGGCCTCTTAGGCTACAGGTAGGAAAAGAGAGGTCAGATTTAGATGTTCCACTCTGATGATTATCCAATGCACTCATTCCCTGTCCATCCTTTATCTCTTCCCTGAAAGTCAGTCACAGACAGAGGCCTCAAGATGGGGACATTTGCAACATGAGATCAAGAGTTATTTATTTTAGTATCCCCATGGAGTAGACATCTGATGTTTTTGCTTCAGTTCAGTTCAGTTGCTCAGTTGTGTCCGACTATTTGTGACCTCGTGAACCATAGCATGCCAGGCCTCCCTGTCCATCACCAACTCCCAGAGTTTACCCAAACTCATGTCCACTGAGTCAGTGATACCATCCAACCATCTCATCCCCTGTCGTCCCCTTCTCCTACCACCTTCCCATCTTATGCAGCATCAGGGTGTTTTCAAATGAGTTAGCTCTTCACATCAGGTAGTCAAAGTATTGGAGTTTCAGCTTCAACATCAGTCCTTCCAATGAACACTCAGGACTGATCTCCCTTAGGATGGACTGGTGAATCTCTTTGCAGTCCAAGGGATTCTCAAGAGTCGTCTCCAACTCCACAGTTCAAAAGCATCAATTCTTCAGTGCTCAGCTTTCTTTGTAGTCCAACTCTCACATCCATACATGACTACTGGAAAAACCATCGCTTTGACTAGACAGACCTTTGTTGGGAAAGTAATGTCTCTGCTTTTTAATATGCTGTCTAGGTTGGTCATAACTTTCCTTTCAAGGAGTAAGCGTCTTTTAATTTCATGGCTGCAGTCACCATCTGCAGTGATTTTGGAGCTCCCAAAAAATAAAATCAGCCACTGTTTCCACTGTTTCCCCATCTATTTGCCATGAAGTGATGGGACCAGATGCCATGATCTTTGTTTTCTCAATGTTGAGCTTTAAGCCAACTTTTTCACTCTCCTCTTTCACTTTCATCAAGAAGCTCTTTAGTTCTTCTTCACTTTGTGCCATAAGGGTGGTGTCATCTGCATATCTGAGGTTACTCATACTTCTCCTGGCAATCTTGATTCCAGCTTGTGCTTCATCCAGCCCATGAGGTACTCTGCATATAAGTTAAATAAGCACGGTGACAATATACAGCCTTGATGTACTCCTTTTCCTATTTGGCACCAGTCTGTTGTTCCATGTTCAGTTCTAACTGTTGCTTCCTGACTTCATACAGATTTCTCAAGGGGCAGATCAGGTGGTCTGGTATTCCCATCTCTTTCAGAATTTTCCACAGTTTATTACGATCCACATTGTCGAAGGCTTTGGCATAGTCAATAAAGCAGAAATAAGATACTTACCTAGCACCTATTCTTCCTTTTCTGAATAGTTTCTTGATTTTTCCGGTTTGAATGTCAGATATAGACCTGATCAATTGTCATGTTTCATCCTCTGGACTTAAAGACCTAAGACAGGCATATTGGATCCTACTTGAAAACAATGAGGCCAATACAGAAGAAGTCATGTGGAGAAAGAGAAAAGGGTTCTAGTCCGCTAGATTTAGGGAATGCTAGATTGTGTTTCTAGCATTCCTTGGCACATAGCAGGTGCTCAAAAATATTGATTCAATTAACTTTAATCTAGTTTCTTTACAAATGACTGAAGCATATCAGATAAAAATCTTTTAATAAATAAAGCCATTTAATCCTTTATCCTGAATAGGCATCAACTGCAGAAATACCCACTGGCATCTCAAAGTTTGATAAAATCCTTTTCTTCTCTCTTCTGTTGAACCTCTCTCTTTGTGCTACCCTGCACTACTTCTCTAGATTTTTATTTTCATTCCAAGTGTCCTCTCGAGAAAGTAGTTGTTTTAAATCAGGATATGTCCCATGATTCAAGAACATTCTTTTCTGAAAGTACTTTTAGTTTTGCATTTCTCTGTTTAGTTTCTTTGATTTTTTAAATCTTGAGAAAGAAATTCCACACATGGCCAAACTATGACAACCCTGTCTGGATATCAAGCCAACGAACATGAACCAAAGTGAATGAGAAAAGAAAGATTTTCAATAAAAGGAGGATTATAATTAGGATTCAGTACTCAATTTGGCTCCTTCAATCAAGGAAAACTTAACCTAAAGTTTAGATTTCCATCTAAAATCTATGCAATTATTTCAGAATCCCACATATATAAATATTCAGTGGGTCTAAAGGTCTGTGATGAGTGGGCTGGTGTACTATAATTTGGCATCTTCAATTGGTTGAATTTAATAAGAAGACTATGCTATGTTTTTCCAGCAGTCATGTATGGATGTGAGAGATGGACTATAAAGAAAGCTGAGTACCGAAGAATTAATGCTTTTGAACTTCGGTGTAGGAAAAGACTCTTGAGAGTTCCTTGGACTGCAAGGAGATCCACCCAGTCCATCCTAAAGAAAATCAGTACTGAATATTCATTGGGAGGACTGATGCAGAAGCTGAAACTCCAATACTTTTGCCACCTGATGCAAAGAACTGACTCATTGGAAAAGACACTGATGCTGGGAAAGATGTAAGGCAGGAGGAGAAGGGGACGACAGAGGATGAGATGGTTGGATGGTATCACCGACTCTATGGACATGAGTTTCGGTAAACTCTGAGAGTTGGCGATGGACAGGGAGGCCTGGCGTGCTGCAGTCCATGGGGTCGCAAAGAGTCAGACACGACTGAATGACTTGAATTGAACTGAATAAGACATGTTAAGAAAAGCTTACCAACCGAACTCCCTTCTTCTATGGGATTAGCAGGGCTTCTTTCAAGAAATTTGAGATTAGATTTATCTTTTATTCACTATTATCACAGTCCAAGAGCATACACACATACACACACACACAGATTGGCAGGGCACAGACTGACCATTCCTCAAATCTTGCCTCTGCCTGACTTTACTCTTTTTCCTAGCGGTAAGCAAAATGGCAGCTTCATACCCACATCTCATCAACTCATTAACCCTGATCACCAGAAGCAAACATCCCTCCTTGCTCCAGATGAAAAATCTAAATTAAGTCATGTGTCTATCTCTAAAGGGCCTTCCAGGTAGCATGGTGGTAAAGAATCTGCCTGCCAATGCCCGAGACACAACAGAGGTGGGTTTGATGCTGGGTTGGGAAAATTCCCTTAAGTATGAAATGGAAATCTGCTCTAGTATTCTTGCTTGGAAAATTTCACAGACAGAAAAGCCTGGTGGGCTAGTGGGCTACAGTCCACGGGGTTGCAAAGAGTCATATATGACTGAGCAACTGAACACAGCACAACACAGTCTATCTCTAATACAATCACTGAAGACAAGAGGCTGGGTGCTCTAATTGGCCAGGCTAAGTCATGTGTCCTGTGTTTGTGTGTGTGTGTGTGTGTGTGTGTGTGTGTGTGTGTGTAGGGGGTAAAAGGAGATGGAGTAGAACTTCATGTGACCTTCATGAATGGGTTATTCACAGAAAGACAGAGTTCCAGTACTAAAAAACAGAAATAACAAATAACTACTGCATGGGTATCTTCCTTAGCAGAGCATGTCTGGGTTAAAAAAAAAAAAATCTCTGTGCCTCCAATGGCCAGTATTAAGCAGATGCTCAATACATATTTGTTGAATGAACAAAGAATTACATGTAATATTACATGTGCCTTACTCCATACTAAGGATCAACTCTGTGTACTTTCCAATGGGGATATTTTGCTGAACTCATGCTCATCATGTTATAGCCCCTTCTACCATCATCTTTCCCTATTCTTATCATATACAAGCTCATTTCTCTTTCTGCACTTTCCCACTTAAACTACTACCTAAAGTATTCCTCAAGTCTGTTTCCACAATGAAGCCTTTTCTAAGGATTATATGCCTCACTATTTTCTCATCTTTGAGTTACCCGTGCTTCTGATTTCTGCACTTGGCCCTTCATGAGTAAAGACCCCTAGATTGCTTCCATGTCCTGGCTATTATAAACAGTGCTGCGATGAACATTGGGGTGCACGTGTCTCTTTCAGATCTGGATTCCTCAGTGTGTATGCCTAGAAGTGGTATTGCTGGGTCATATGGCAGTTCTATTTCCAGTTTTTTAAGAAATCTCCACACTGTTTTCCATAGTGGCTGTACTAGTTTGCATGGAAGCAACCCAGATGCCCATCAACAGATGAATGGATAAGGAAGCTGTGGTACATATACACCATGGAATATTACTCAGCCGTTAAAAAGAATTCATTTGAATCAGTTCTAATGAGATGGATGAAACTGGAGCCCATTATACAGAGTGAAGTAAGCCAGAAAGATAAAGAACATTACAGTATACTAACACATATATACGGAATTTAGATAGATGGTGGCGATAACCCTATATGCAAAACAGAAAAAGAGACACAGAAGTACAGAACAGACTTTTGAACTCTGGGGGAGAACGTGAGGGTGGGATGTTTTGAAAGAACAGCATGTATACTATCTATGGTGAAACGGACCACCAGCCCAGGTGGGATACATGAGTCAGGTGCTCGGGCCTGGTACACTGGGAGGACCCTGAGGAGTCGGGTGGGGAGGGAGGTGGGAGGGGGAATCGGGATGGGGAATACGTGTAACTATATGGCTGATTCATGTCAATGTATGACAAAACCCACTGAAATGTTGTAAAGTGATTGGCCTCCAACTAATAAAATAATATTAAAAAAAAATAAAAATAAAAAAAATAAAAAATAAAAAATCAAAAAAAAAAAAAAAAAGACCCCTAGAGTCAGGCTACCCAAGTTTAAACCTCCACCATTTACTTGCTTTGTCATCTTGGCAAATTTCTTAATTGTTTTGTCTATAGAGGGTGTGAATCACAGTATCTACCTCTCAGAGGTTGATGCAAGAATTAAATGATATGATACACAGGTCACTAGCACTGTGCCTGGTAGAGTAAGTGCTCAGGAAATACTGAATACCATTCTAGCTGATGGAAAAAATAGCTGTGTGCCCTGTAGCAGACAAAGGCGGTGCCCTTACCATGTTGCCTGGCCCATCTGAGTTCAGGCAGCTGCTGTAGACACTGATAAACCTCCTACCTTACGCTTTCTTCTTGGACTGAGGGCCTCCCTTGGCCTGAGGAAGCCTTTTCTGCTGCAAGTAAGGGTAGTTGGCAGTACAAGGTAAGAGGTTAATCCTCTTGTATGCAGCTTTTAAGCACTGGGGGATAGAAGTCCCAGCCGCCCCAGTGCCTAGTCTTAGGATTCTTGGGTGTATTCCACACAGTTTCTCAGAGGATCCCAGCAGGGTTGGGTCCGAGTTGCCCATAGTGGTAACCTGCATACTAATGCAATTTTTTTTGTAATTTTTAAAAACTTTATTTTGTTTTGGAGTATAGCTGATTAACCGTGTTGTGATAGTTACAGGCGGACAGCAAAGGGACTCAGCCATACATACGCATGTATCCTTCCCTTAAACTCTCCTCCCATCTAGGCTGCCATATAACATTGATCAGGATTCTCTGTTGCTATACAGTAGGTCCTTGTTGCTTATTCATTTTAAATATAGCAGGCAAATTTTTTTAGCTCGTCCCCCTTATCTGCTCACTTTCTTCAATCTTTTGCTTGTGTTTCTTAGAATCACCTCACATATGGGCTCCCTGTGCCCAAGTCTGTCAAAAGGCCTGCCTTGGGGGGAGCCCAAAGTAAGACAGCTCGCAACAGTTTCAACTGTTAAAGCCATTTCTCAGGGTGTGTGTGCTAAGTTACTTCAGTTGTGTCCTGCTCTTTGTGACCCGTGGACTGTAGCCCACCAGGCTCCTCTGTCCATGGGATTCTCCAGGCAAGTATACTGGAGTGGGTTGACATTTCCTCCTCCAGGGGGTCTTCCCAATCCAGGGATCAAATCCACCTCTCGCGTCTCCTGCATTGGCAGTTGGGTTCTTTACCATTGGTGCCACCTGGGAAGCTCTCATTTCTCAGGGTATATTTCCTTAAAGCAGAGATCAAATTCTGTTTCTTTTAATTGAGATGTAACTGACATATAACCTTGTTTTAGGGTGTATAATATACTGATTTGATTTACATATATATTGCAAAATTATTACCATAATAGTTTCAGTCAACATTCATGACCACACACAGTCACTATTTTTTTCTTGTGATGAAAGCTTTTTAGCAAATACAGAATACTGTACACCATTGTTAACTATAGTCACCAAGCTATACATTATATCCCCAGCACTTGCTTGCAACTGGAAGTTTGTAACTTCTGACTACCTTCATTCATTTTGCCTATCCCAAACCTCTCACATCTCTATGGCTAGACATGTTTTGTGAACCTACCCCACAGAATTCCTTGCTGAATAACTGATATATTGTGAGACAGTTTTTAGTATTTAGATTCAAGACAAGGAAGTCTTGTGATTTTTTCACCAGAGCTGATAGGTTTGATTTTCTTTTTGTATTCCTGATATGGTTCAAGTTTGGGATATATAGCTATGAAAGCTTGACCCCCTTTTGGAAAATTTAGCCTAGGAACTATAACTTGTGAAAATGAGCCATAAACTGGGTTTATTTATAAAAATAACTTCACACTTGTGTGGTGGATTTTACTTTGTTGAGGGATCACTGATCCACTGAGTGACTAGTACAAACATACAAAGATGTCAAAATATACACTACAAACTAGAGTTGTGTATTTTTTCTTAAGTAACAGAAATCTGTCAAACTCTGAAACTGAAAAAGTAGATGTCCTGGTGCAGAGGTGTAAACAGAAGTGGGGAAAAGAGAAAAGGCCTTTGTTTTCCTTCTACTAAACAAATGGCTAGAAGAACTTAGGGGTCTAGTCAGATGAGGTTTCTTCTTTGAAAGAAAATAGCTAGGCTCATGTTGGTTCTATTTATGACTTACAAACACTGCCATTTTCAGAAACGTTTAGGCAACTGTAGATTATATGAACAACAAATTGTTCTTGTTCAGTCGCTCAGTCATGTCCGACTCTTTGTGACCCCATGGACTGCAGCACACCAGGCTTCTCTGCTCTCTATTTCCCGGAATTTGCTCAAACTCATGTCCATTGAGATGATTATGCCTTCCAACCATCTCATCCTCTGTTGCCCCCTTCTCACAATAAATAATGTTTTTTTTAAAAGTGAAAAAATAGAGACAAAGGTATACTAATAATGTGTAAAGTTACTATTGAAGACTGCATGAGGTAACCAATGCCACTGTAAATTCTACATAATAAATCAGGTCGAAATTCAGAGGCTTATAACAACCACCACCTACTTCTGCCCTTGTGTTTCTGGCTGGAGTAGCTCTGCTTCATGATTAATGTTAATTCTGGCACTCAGGACAAAGGGGGGGGGGGTGGCGTGTCTACCTGGAGGCCTTTTCTTGCTGATGGTAGAAGCACAGGAAGGCAAACAGGAATACGCCATGTCTGTTAAGGATTCATCTGGACAATGTCACACCATTCTGCGCACCTTCCACTGGCCAAAGCAAGTCACCTAACAAGTTAGACATCAATGGGCAGGGAAATATACTCTGTCTCATGTGACCATGGTGACTGACATTGCAAAAACTAGCTTGGGGAAGGGGACAAAGAATTGTGACCAGTAAGTCTGTCTGTCGTGAGGAATAATAATAATGATCACACTGCTTTCCCATGTGCATTATGCCCCAGTTATCCTGTTCTCCTTCGACTTACCAAACATCACCTTTATCCTAATTATTCTCTCTGCTTGAAATTATTTCCCCTTACATTTCTTCCACTTCTATAATGTAAACTCCATGAAGGCAATGTTTTGAGGGTCTATTTTCTTCACTGATGGTGATCTCTTATCTCTCAGATGCCGACAGCTGCTTATATAATGAGATTTGAGTTCAGAAATCTTATTGATGAAAATTCATTGTATGTACACTCTTTTTTTTAATGCAATACTGTTTATTTAACTTCAGGAACATTTCAACATTCTAAACATACCAAAAAAAAAAAAGAACGTTGCAGATCATGTTTAGTACAGAAGGTTCTTGGACTTTCATTGGTGCAGTGGCTCTTGGCTTTGCAGACAATGAAGAGTTCTATGGTTTTTTCAAAGAAAAACAGTTTAAAACTACTGCACTTCAACTAAAAAGGATCCAAAACACTTCTCACACCAACTGACCACCTCCCTATTCCACAGCTAAGAATGGCAGCGGGATGCTATGTCGCTATATACTAAAACAAGACAACCTGAAGCTAAATGCATGCCCACTGCAGGGTCCACCAGTCCAGCCCCACAGTGCATGCCCTGAGCTACGGCCCCTTTGGAAGACATCACTCCGACAGTCTCCATACCAAGCAAGGAGAATCAAGAGTGTGTCTTGGTTGCTTTGTTCTTTTTACAAACTATAGACATGTACAGTTGAGAACTCGGGATTTCTAGCCAATGACCATAGCATTAACACACCACCTTACAAATTAAAAACAAACAAACAAACCCAGAAACATTTTTAAATGCCTTGTCACACCACAGCAAAGTGCACATAGTGAGGAGAAAACGAGAGCCTTTTCGTTTTAAAAATGTTTGGAAATACGTACAACTTTGATATAGTTTCCAGGTGCTTTGGACACCCATGGCCGCTTCATGTAAAGCAATGACAATTGCTAGAGCGCTTTGAGAGACTACGATATGATTGTGAGCCAAATGGGTATTAATTAAACCTAATGATGGCAACAGACACACCTTGGGTGAGAGGTGTGTCAATCACGGCACTCCCTACTCTAAGGTATTCACAAGGCGAAAGAGCAACAATTTTTTTATTCATCCTCCTCCTCCTCCTCCTCCTCTTTCTCTTCCTCCTCTTCATCTTCCTCGTCCACATTTTTCCGGGCAACTTTAGCAGGACCCTTGGTGCCACCAAACTCCCCTTTAGCCTTAGAGTCTGCAATATCCTTCTTATACTCCTCCTTCAGCTTCACCGCCTTGTTGCTTCTCACTGAAACTTAAGTTATTCCACATCTCGCTCAGCTTCTTTGCCACATCTCCAGTAGAGATGCCAGGGTTTGTAGACTTGATCTTTGGGTGGAATTCAGAGCAGAATAGGGAAAGTCCAGACTGGTCTCTTGGGGGCATTAGGGTCCTCCTTCTCACCTCCATTAGCTGGTCCATGATGCTTCGTTTCCCGATCACAGTGCACTTTATCTGCCTGTGCCATTTCATCAAATTTAGACTTCTCTTTCCCAGGTATGGTCTTCCACCTCTCGGAGCATTTCTTGGAAAATTCAGCAAAATTGACAGGGACCTCTGGGTTTTTCTTCGTATGTTCTTCTCTGCACGTCTGCACAAAGAAGACATAGGCAGACATCTTGCCCTTTGGTTTCTTGGGATCACCTTTAGCCATCTTGACTGTATTGTTTGCTAGTCTGTATGTACACTCTTAATACATATGTTGATGAGATAACTTTGTTCAAATGTTTCAAACCACAGGATGTTTCAGTAGCAGAGCACTGAGACATTGTTCTGGAAGGACAGTAATCTGCATAAAACTTATTCACCAAAGGGTCTATTTCCCACCACAACAGACCCAGGATTCAAAGCTTCAAATATCTTGGATTACTGACAACGAAGGCTAAATACACCAACAAAGTATTTTTGGGTCCTGCAACATAGTTTGTTTATTGTACAACAATTTTCCATGTGGTGTGCTTCCCAGGTGGCTCAGTAGCAAAGAATCTGCCTGCAATACAAGAGATGTGGGTTTGATCCCTGGGTCGGGAAGATCTTCTGGAGAAGGAAATGGCAACCCATTTCAGTATTCTTGCCTGGAAAATCCCATGGACAGAGGAGGCTGGCAGGCTACAGTCCACAGGGCTACAAAACAGTTAGACATGACTGAGCGAGTGAGCATGCACACACACATTCCATGAGGTAGGAAGACTTATTTGTTTCTCTTACGGAGCTCAGCTTATCCTGGGACATGTGAGGACTGAGCTAGAATCTCACATTTAGGAGGCAAATAATTACTCATTGTAGCATGGATTTCCATAGGTAATCTCAATTCATCATACCAAGTATTTCAGGTTTAAATCCAAGACACTTTCTGATATCAGAAAATACCTTGATATCATAGAATCCTTCAACCTGGAAACATTTAATCTTCTATCTTCAAACATTCAAGCGTTTATTTATTCAGTAAACATTTCTAAGTATCCATTACCTGCCAAACATTGTAGCATGCCTCAAAACACAAATACCTAAGGAGCTTATACACTAGTGGAGACACAGACACACAAACAAATGATTACCATGGAATAAGATCTTTGCTGGAAGGAAAATGTGAACCTTCAGATAAATGCAGCTCATGGTTGAACTAGGGATTCAGGGAGATTTCCTAGTAGAGATGAAATTTAAGTCAGTCCATGAAAGAGGAATAAGAAATTTACAAGGCAGGAAAGGGGTTGGGTGGGAAAGTGGGAAGAATTTTGTAGACAAAGGGTAAAGTTATAGAAGTGCATGAAAATAATAAGTTTGGGGAACTACAAGTCACTCTACAAACTTACCATCTCAGGGAGATAATGACTGATCGTGGTTTTTATGTTAAAGCATCAGCTTGACTGAAACATAACTAACCATAATATAGTACCACAAAATTCATCCTGGCTTTTAATACTTTTATAGCCTTTAGTATATTCACAGAGCAACCTATATCACTGTCTAATTTCAGAACATCTTCATCACCCCCCAAAGACGTCTCCTACCTATGAGTTGTCACACTCCATCCTCCCATTCTTTTTCCCCTGGAAACTATTAATATACTTTTGTTTCTACAAATATGCATATTCTAGATAGTTCACATAAGTAGCATATTGCAAGTATATTTCATCTAAACAATTCAGAAAATAATTTCTGCAGTTAATAATCATGTTTATAATTATATGTATTAGTGTGTGTGTAGTGTATTCATTTCCTCACCAGTATTTTCTGATTTTACTTTATTACTTTATTTTCTGCCACTTAGTTGTGTAATCTTGAGCAAGTTATATAATTTCTCTGATTCCTATTTTCCTAACACGGAGAGTACCTCTTTTCACTGAGTCCTTAAAAACATTAAATGAGAAATGCATGTAAAGCTCTGAGTAGAGTGTCTGATATACAAAAGTACTTCAAAGGTTTAGACGTTAGCTTTTTCTATTTACTTTTACCATGAGAATATTAGTAGGTGATACACTATGAGTATCTGTTGACAAAATGTAATTTTCACAGGTTAATTAAAGAAATTGGAAATGGAAAAATGCAACTCCTAAAGTTCCATTTCACTAAATAAAATCAGCTTGCTCATCTTTCCTCCAAGCTGTAACTTGGTCCCATACCCACATGAGAAAACAGAAAAACATGGACAAACTTTCAGTTACCCTAATGCTTCCATCAATTCTAATTTCTGATTTATTCATTATTTGATGACTTCTTTCAAGGTTGGCCCTCTCATCTTTCTATAAAAAAGAAGGTGTCCTAAGAAATGTAATAGGTTAAAAGAAAAAAAAACCTCTTGAAATATGTGGGCAATACAAATGATGAATAAACTATTTGAAAGCACTTGTCCAAATGTCTTGCACTGGAATTTAAAGCCTAATTTACTTAACAAATAGAACTTTTCTAGTGTTTCATCTTTCCTAGTAGCTCTAAGGGAGTTTCATCCCTTATAGTGGTTTTCTGACTTGCACATTTTCCAAGGTAAACTCTAATGGGCATTAGCTGTGCTTTGGTTGACAAGCACTTATTCTTGTTTCTCTTATTAGTAGCACCTTGGTTTCTTTTGGGGAATCACATCTCTTTGAGAGACAGCATTTCTTACTCAAAAGGAACATTTCTAAGCCAAGAATGTGTGTGTGTGGTCCAACTTAGACAACTATAATAGATTATTTTTCTGGATCTAGGCCCTTGAGTGGTATTATATAAGAATGGGATGAGGGGTTGAGTTGAATCATTTCCATAGCAATGCACAGATTTGACTATAAATCAAAGTCATTTCTTAGTTTCAACAGTATGTATGTCTTGAGTTGCCCCATTTCCTGTATTTTCTGGAGCCCAATTCCTCAGTATTTCCTTTCATTATGTGAACTTCCCTAAGACCTTCCAATAAATTACTTCACTTGTTGCTCAAAGGCAAATCGTGTTACTTGCAACCTCCAAACTCCTAGGCATACATAGTCTGTCTCCAGCCCCTGTGCATTCCTGGACCTTCCAAAAGAAGTAGGGCTACTTACAGCCAGTTTTTGTTAACTCATTTAATCTTCAAAAAGACTCATTATAAACTCCCTTGAAATTCTTATTCCTTTTTTCCCCACTTTTTAAAATTTTTACAATGTTGTGCTGGTTT
Organism: Muntiacus reevesi; assembly: GCF_963930625.1. Lineage (NCBI taxonomy): Eukaryota > Metazoa > Chordata > Mammalia > Artiodactyla > Cervidae > Muntiacus > Muntiacus reevesi. Next base: position 96,290,293 of record NC_089252.1, read on the forward strand.
CTGGTGTATAACAACGTAATCAGCCATAATTACACATATATCCCCTCCTTCTTGAGACTTCCCCCCTGCTCCCATTCCACCCCTCTAGGACATCAGAGTGCCAGACTGTGTTATACGGAAACTTCTCAGCAGCTGTCCATTTTACACATGATAGCATATGTATGTTGATGCTACTTTTTCCATCTGTCCCACTCTACCCCTTCCCCACTGTGTCTACAAGTCCATTCTTGATCTCCTATTCCTTTAAAGTTTCAGAATCTCTCAAGTGCTCCAGACCTTTCCTCCAAAGGATTTGACTGAAACCACGTGTGATGGGAGAAAGTGACATTTGATAATGATGGAGAAAATCACAAAATCCTCTTTCCATCCATCCTTCAGTTTTTCAATAAATATCTAATGAGGACATACCTGCCCTTTTGTAGATATTATAAATACAAGAATTACTAGGATTGAGTCTTGTTCCTTAGAGAGCCTAGAGTCTAGTAGGAGAGATAAGACACACAGAAATAGCACTAATGCCAACGGAGGCTGTGATAAGAGTTACAATTGAGGTAGAGATCAAGGGCTACTGGAGCACAACGGAGGGAAGATTAATTCAGGCTGGAAGGATTGGGGAAGATTTCAGGGGAGGAGATGAAACTTCCAGCCGACTAATCCTCCTGCAAGTGTCCAGTGGCCAATTATCTCCAGGAAATGGAGTTTGCAAAATTAAGCCTAGCCCGCAGAGGATCGTTTATTTTCTCTTAGCATGGCATATTACAGTTTCCAAGGTTTATGCCTTCTTGGGAAATGTACTCAATTGCTTAGGACAGGGACTGAGAACATAAGGATGTCAAACCTTGCTGGTCTGTGCCTAATATGTCTGGGGCCTGGTGTCTGCCTCATTTTAGTTGGTGGGACCAAAAGACGACTGACCGCGGTCTGGATTGGGGCCAGTGTGTCTCTAAGCAGTCTTTAAATATGGCTTAAAATGAACTACCACCTCCACATAGCCAGTTGGGCTTATTTTCTTCAAATGGGGACAGTGGCTACACCAAGCCTGCAACTTGTTCTCGCTGCCTTGAAAACAGATATTCCTTTCATGTCCTTTTATTGCTTTCTTCTGTCCACATAATGCAGCCAACATTCTTCATTTTAACAGAGAATGGATGCTCTGAATAAATCTGGGATGGACAATCGACCTGACAGAGCAGGCTTGAAAAACTTATTACTGCTCATGGCCATACTGGCAGGGGTTTTATGTGAAATGCCCCTTTCACGCTGCTAACCTCAAAGACATAGGAAGCAGTGTTATTTGGACTACAAAATGTTGTATACCTTGGTGACAATGAATTCATCTACAAAGTCAGAAAGTATATAATTGAAAGAGATAAAGTCACTTCTTTTCTTTAAAGAGCCCATTTTTTCAAGACAACAATTAAATTTGGTAAAATAAGTAGCCCTGTACCCACTTTCACCTACCTACAAACTTCACATTGTGGACAGTGTTCTCACTGAGCTTTCACTGGACAAGAGCAAAGTGGGGGAAAAAAAAAGGTTGGCCATTGCTTCTCACAGAGTCGAGGGAGAAAGACTTTGTAACGTCATTATTTTATTGGACTCTGCTGTGTGAACACAATAGGGAGGGTGCTTCTGGGGCGTGCGCTACCAGAAGCTCCTTGGGAATGACATAACATTCCTGCAGAAGTTGGCAGAAAAGAGAAATAAGGCTTCAGTGGGAATTCTAATGCTGCCCTGATTTTTCCCAGCCTCAGGGACCTGAATTTCCGGCTTATTTCAATGACCCCTAGGATGTCCTGAAGATCTTTTCCTACTTGGGAAGCAGTGAAGACAGAAAAGGCAGAGGTCTTCAGCTCTATGGACCTTCCTTTGTTTCCAGGGCTTAGGGGAAAAGAGTCACTTCTGAATTTCATCTGACAGGGTGCAGGAGATTGCTGGGGCCCAATGAGTACAAATATATTTGTTATTATGAGTTGAATTGAATCCTCTATAAAAGGTGTACTTAATTCTTAGCCCCCAGTACCTTAGACTATGACCTTATTTGGAAAAAGGATCACTGCAGATGTAATTAATTAAAATGAGGCCATGCTGGAGTAGGGTGAGCCCCTGATCTAACATGATTGGTACCCTTAAAAGAGGATGGCCACATGAAGACAGAGACACAGAGAGCATGCCACATGATGACTAAGGCAGAGACTGAGTTATGCAGCCATAAGCCAGGGAACACCAAGGACGGCCAGCAAACTGCCAGGAGTCAGGAAGAGGCCAGGATGGATTCCCCTGTAAGTTTCAGAGGGAGCATGGCCCTGGAGACACTTTGAAAAAAATTTCCCATCGACAGTCTGATCTTAGACTTCTAGACTCCAGTACTGTGAGATGATACATTTCTGTTGTTTTAAGCCATGTAGATTGTTACAGCAGCGCTGAGAAACATACATTTGCTCAGAACTCACCTAGACTGTGTATTATTGATACCTGTGACTAAGAAACTTACCGTCCACTCTATACCTGCCTCCTCCTCACCGCCCCCTGAGCATCTCCTAAGTTCCCCATACACTCTCTCACCTCTGGGAGTGTGCCATCTTCCTGGCACGGCCAGAACCTGTGACCCCCAAGTCTGATCAAAGTCTACTCATCATTCACAGTCAGTTCAAAGGGAAAAGTCACCCATCGTTCCGAAGGGAGTGAGAATAACAGTGTCTTCCAAAGTGCATCATTTGTATCAGAACTCTGCTTGCCATTTAGGTAACTTTATTTATTATACAGTTACATATTATAACTCTTTAAAAGTTGAGGCTCTGTTTGGTTCCTTTTACATCTCTGAGATGCTTGCTTCTCAAAATACAGTTCTCAAATTAGGAAAATAAATTCAGAGAATCTTAGCACCCATTCCATACCGAAATCAGAATCTGCATTTAACAAGCTCCTGTGAGACTGCATAGATAGTAATATTTGAGAAGCAGACCCTAGAGGACCTTGACATACCAGCATACCATACACTGACTGAATGTATACTTCACATCGGCTACTTAGCTGATTGTTTAGCTGATTGATTAGTCATTTTGACAATTCTATTAGCAGTTCTGTGAGGAAGGTATTACCCTATCACATGGATGAGAAGATTGGAGGGAAGCTAGACTGGAAAATGCAGGGTGTATTCCCATATTTCCACCTCTCTGCCAAGTTCAACACAATGCCTAAGTGGCCTACCCAGCAGTTTTTCAGGCAACAGTAGTATCTGTCCAGGAAGCTGGAATTTCCGGGGGACATCTGAGCATCTGTTTTCGACATAGGCTTTCTTTTTCTTCCGCTAGCTTAACACTTAGTGGATGAACATGTGTCTCTCCAGATACTCTATCAAAAAAGGGTTCCATGGAAACGCTCATTTTGCGAAATGCTGCAAATTACACAGTCCTCTTGAACATTAGTGGTGGAGAGCACCTATCAAAGGCTTCATCCCATGACCTCAGTAAATACACCTACTCAACTTGGTTTAACTCAGTTTTCCCTAAAGTTTACTTGACTCCAAATTAACATTGTGTAACAGCCATTAATATTCTGTGAAGGGCATTCTGGTTTAAAATCAGCTGTTAATGACAAAGAGATCAAGAGAGAAATTCACTTCATGGATTGCTTTTTAATTGAGAGAGAGAGAGAGGTAGAGAGACAAAGAAAGAGAGAGAGAGAGAGAGCTTGCTCTCCTGTGGTTATCCTTCAAAGTGCAAGTTTTCTCAAAATGAGATATTAGCATGTGGCAAGAGCTAGGAATCAGCATGAGCTTCTGAACCACTGGGAAGAGTGGCTCACTTCTTTATGCATTATTTAATATTAAAATGTCCTTCCTAGAATCTTCTGTTCCATGCTATAACTCGAGACAAAGACCTTTGATAAAATTAAGTAGGATGTTAGCTCTGAAGCACAATGGGAAGATAAAGTGGCAGATTAGATCATATTAACTTTAAAAAATGATCACTAAGGTCATGAGCTTGACACATGGGGGTGTGGTATTGCAAAGCAGCAGGATAAAGCCTTGCAAAAGACATTAATTACCCAACAGGGGGTTTCTAGGGAGAGGGAGGTGGAGGCTTATGCATTTGGCTACCAGGGGAAATCTCTTTTCAAGGATTCTTTTCCCCTTTGAGATGAAGGACTTCATTAAGAGCCTTTGTGCTTGGTGTGGACTCTTGATAGTTTCATGGGTAGATTTAGTTGGATTCCTGGTACTGATGGAGAGCAGCTCCTGTTCCACAGAGCTTCTCAGGGTTCTGGCAAGTGAGGCCCCCATTTTCTGGAGTTTCTAGTCAAGGACAAGCATCCCTTTAGTGCAAATCCAGAGCCATGATTGATCACTACCTGCATGCTTACAATGGAAACAAAGGATGGGGTTTCCTAGGTATTTTCTTTTCAGAAAAGGGGGGATTTGAGGTTGGTTATTTGGAAGTAGCGATGCATTCTTGAAGCTCCTTTCTTCTTTTTAAAAATAATTTTATTTTATTTATTTTTGGTTGTACTGGGTCTTTGTTGCTGCGTGGGCATTTCTATAGTTGCGGTGTGCGGGCTTCTCATTGCAGTGGCTTCTCTTGTTGAGGAGTACGGGCTCTAGGGTGTGTGGGCTTTAGAAGCCGCTGCCAGAGGATCCAGTAGTTGTGGTGCACCACAGGCTTAGTTGCTCTGAGGCATGTGGGATCTCCCCGGATCAGAGATCAAACATCTCTCCTGCATTGGCAGGAGGATTCTGTACCACTGAGCCACCCGGGGAGCCATGAAGCTCCTTTCTGTGAAGACATGGACACAATCACCTGAAATACTTTTCAGACAAAGTATGTGGCATCAGTGATACAAAAAGAGATGAAAGCAGGTACAGTGGAAGTGCTAACACCAGTTTTCCTCTGAAGTCCATAGATATAGTCTTCACAGTGCCCTGTGAGCTCATATCCCCATATTATTTGCTGCTATTCTGCCTGGCTTTATTTCAGTAGTCCCCTTTATCTGGAATGTCTTGGCTCCTATTTCTTTTTTAACAAATCTTTTGGCCACACTGTGCAGCACATGGGATCTTAGTTCTCCAACAAAGGACTGAACCAGCACCCCCTGCATTGGAACTGCAGAGTCTTAACCACTGGACCACCATGGAAGTGCCTTGGCCCCCATTTCTGCTGATTGAAATCTTACCCATTCTTCAAGGCTCTGTTCAAATGTCTTGTTTTCAGAGAAGGGTTTCCTGATTACCTTCAGAGAAACAAATGCTACTTTTCTGTGGCTTCTTTGGACCTTTATTATAGCATTGATCACATTTTGATTTCTATGATCCTGGTGTCCATGTCTCTGTCTCCAAGGTTCACTTTTGAAGATGGGGTTGGATTTTTCATCACACTTACTCTCCACCACACTGAACTCATAGCTGATATTCAATAAACGCCAGATGAACAGTACCTCAACATTGCAAGACAGACTACAATTGTGGGCAGGCAAAGTCTATCATTCAGTATGCTGATGTGAATTTAAGATAATATTCCCCTTTCTTCTAGGCCTGGTGCTTCTTTCCTTGTTTCCTGATCTGTTTCTAGACCAGTATTTCCCAAACATGAGTCACTGGCATCACTCTCATGAGTCAGATCACATCTGTAGACCACTTATCCTTTCATTTACTTAATATCCTTCTTTAAATTGATTCCCCTTTTCCTGATACCAACTCATTTAAAAAGCAGACCACTTATCTTGAATTAAAAGTCTGGTATCATAAGAAACTATTATGAACAACTATATGGCAATAAAATAGATAACCTGGAAGAAATAGACAGATTCTGAGAAAAGTTCAATCTTCCCAACTGAACCAGGAAGAAATGGAAATTATGAACAACCCAATTACAAGCATTGAAACTGAAGTTGTTATAAAAAATCTCCCAAAAAACAAAAGCCCAGGACCAGATGGCTTCACGGGAGCATTCTGTCAAACATTTAGAGAAGAGCTAATGCTTATCCTTCTAAAACTCTTTAAAATAACTGCAGAGGAAGGAACACTTCCAAACTCATTCTATGAGACCACCATCACCCTGATACCAAAACCAGACTAAGGCAACACACAAAAAAAGAAAATGACAATATCACTGATGAACATAGATGCAAAAATCCTCAACAAAATTTTAGCAAACAGAATACCAAAAAGCTCATATACCATGATCAAGTTGGGTTTATTCCAGGAATGCAAGGATTCTTCAATATATGCAAATCAATCAATGTGATATACCATATTAACAAATTGAAAGACAAAAACCATATAATAATCTCAATAGATGCAGAAAAAGCCTTTGACAAAATTCAGCACCCATTTATGATTAAACTCTTCAAAAAATGGGCATAGAAGGAACCTACCTCAACATACTAGAGGCCATATATGATAAGCCTACAGCAAACATTATTCTCAATGGTGAAAAACGGAAAGCATTCCCCCTAAGATCAGGAACAAGACAAGGATGCCTACTTTCACCACTATTATTCAACATAGTTCTGGAAGTCCTAGCTGCAGCAATCAGAGAAGAGGAAGAAATAAAAGGAATCCAGATTAGAAAAAAAGAAGTAAAGCTCTCACTGTTTGCAGATGACATAATACTGTACATAAAAAACCCTAAAGATAGTATCAGAAAATCACTAGAGTTAATCAATGAATATAGCAAAGTTGCAGGATACAAAATCAATACACAGAAATCACTTGCATTTCTAGATACTAACAATAAAAAATCAGAAAGAACAATTAAGGAATCAATCCCATTCACCACTACAACAAAAAGAATTAAATATCTAGGAATAAACCTACCTTAGGAGACAAAAGAATTTGACACAGAAAATTATAAGACACTGATGAAAGAAATCAAAGATGACATAAACAGATGGAGAGATATTACATGTTCCTGGGTAGGAAGAATCAATATTGTTAAAATGACTATACTACCAAATACAATCGACAGATTCAATGTGACCCCTATCAAATTACCAATGGTATTTTTCACAGAACTAGAACAAAAAATTTCACAATTCATACAGAAACACAAAAGACATTGAATAGCCAAAGCAGTCTTGAGAAAGAAGAATGGAGCTGGAGGAATCAACCTTCCTGCCTTCAGATTATACTACAAAGCTACAGTCATCAAGACAGTATGTACTGGTACAAAAACAGAAATATAGACCAATGGAACAAGATAGAAAACCCAGAAATAAACCCATGCACCTATGGGTACCTTATTTTTGACAAAGGAGGCAAGAAAATCAATGGGGCAAAGACAGCCCTTCAATAAAAGATGCTGGGTAAACTAGACAGCTACATGCAAAAGAATGAAATTAGAACACTTCCTAACACCATATACAAAGATAAACTCAAAATAGATTAAAGATATAAATGTAAGACCAGAAACTATAAAACTCTTAGAGGAAAACATAGGCAGAATACTCAATGACATAAATCAAAGCAAGATCCTCTATGACCCACCTCCTAGAATAATGGAAATAAAAACAAAAGTAAACAAGTGGGACCTGATTAAACTTAAAAGCTTTTGCACAGCAAAGGAAACTATAAGCAAGGTGAAAAGACAACCCTCAGAATGGGAGAAAATAATAGCAAATGAAACAACTGACAAAGGATTAATTTCCAAAATATACAAGCAGCTAATACAACTCAATATTGATTGAGTTGTACAATATTGTTGAGAAAAACAAACAACCCAGTCAAAAAGTGGGCAAAAGACCTAAATGAACATTTCTCCAAAGAAGACATACAGATGGCTAACAAACACATGAAAAGATGCTCAACATTGCTCATTATTAGAGAAGTGCAAATCAAAACTACAATGAGATATCACCTCACACCAGTCAGAATGGCCATTATCAAAAAGTCTACCAACAAAAAATGCTGGAGAGGGTGTGGAGAAAAGGGAATGCTCTTGCAATGTTGGTGGGAATATAAATTGCTACAGCCACTACAGAAGACAGTATGGAGGATCTTTAAAAAACTAGGAATAAAACCACCTTATGACCCAGCAATCCCACTCCCAGGTATATACCCTGAGGAAACCAAAATTGAAAGAGACACATGTATCCCATTGCTCACTGCAGCACTATTTACAATAGCCAGAACAATGAAGCAACCTAGATGTCCACCAACAGATGAATGGATAAAGAAGTTGTGGTACATATACACAATGGAATATTACTCAGCCATAAAAAGGAATGCATTTGAGTCAGCTTTAATGAGGTGGATGAACCTAGAATTTATTACACAGAGTGAAGTGAGTCAGAAAGAGAAAGATAAATACTGTATTCTAATGCATATATACGGAATCTAGAAAAATGGCACTGAAGAATTTATTTACAAGGCAAGAATGGAGAAACAGACATAGAGAATAGACTTCTGAACATGGGGAGGGGGAGGAGAAGGTGATATGTATGGAAAGAGGAACATGGAGACTTACATTACCATATGTAAAATAGATAGCCAACGGGAATTTGCTGTATGGGTCAGGAAACTCAAACATGGGCTCTGTATCAACCTAGAGGGGTGGGATGGGGAGGGAGATGGGAGGGAGGTTCAAAAGAGAGGGGATATATGTATACCTATGGCTGATTCATGTTGAGGTTTGACAGAAAACAGCAAAATTCTGTAAAGCAATTATCCTTCAATAAAAAACAAATAAAAAAAGAAGTCTGGTATTACTTGCCCTGAATACAAGATAAACATACCTATGAATACAGTGAGAATAAAACTTTATTAAATTTATTATTTGACAAATATTTATTGAGCATCCACTCTCTATCAGGCACTGGACTAGCAGATGGGACATGACAATCAGCAAGATAGACATAGTCCCACCTCTAGGAGCTCACACTCTGTTAGGGAAATGGAAAATGAACTGCTGAACAGTAAATATACCATACTAACAACTATGAAGAAAAGTTATGACCAAACTAGATATCAAATTAAAATGCAGAGACATTACTTTGCCAACAAAGGTCTGTCTAGTCAAAGCTATGGTTTTTTCAGTAGTCATGTATGGATGTGACAGTTGGACTATAAAGACAGCTGAGTGCTGAAGAATTGATGCTTTTGAACTATGGTGTTGGAGAAGACTCTTGAGAGTCCCTTGGGCTGCAAGGAGATCCAGACAGTTCATCCTAAAGGAGATTAGTCCTGAATATTCATTGGAAGGACTGATGCTAGAGCTGAAACTCTAATACTTTGGCCACCTGATGAGAAGAATTGACTCATCGGAAAAGACCCTGAGGCTGGGAAAGATTGAAGGCAGGAGGAGAAGGGGATGACAAAGGGTGAGATGGTTGGATGGTATCACTGACCCAATGGACATGAGTTTGAGAAAATTTTGGGAATTGACGATGTACAGGGAGGCCTGGTATGCTACAGTCCACAGGGTCACAAGGAGCCAGACATGACTGAGCAACTGAACTGAACTGAACTGAAAAGCTATGAAACAAATGAAGCAGGGCAAAGAGATGGAGAGGAATCAGGGTACTATGTAGATAAAGAGGTCAGGGAGGGCCTCTCTGAGGAGGCAGAGACTGAAAAGAGCACATTGGTAACCATGTGGAGACAGAGGCTTAGAGAGCCCAGCAGAGAGCAGGTACTATGGTCCAGAGAAGGGAATCACTCTTAAGGGGAGAGGACACGGGGGATTCTTTGAGTTACTTGTGATCTGGGACTTTGATTTTGATGAAATATATGCCACATGGTTCATAAAATTTCCCAAGATTCTGAAAGACCCTGAGCCACTGCTGCATCTGTGAAATCAGCCTAAGGAAACACTGTTCTCATACTGTTTTCAGCCCTTCCCTCCCCAATCTGCATCATGAAATCATTCTTTTCAGTGTACACTTTACTGTCACCCTTGCCACATTGCACTGCACGAATTCATTCCCTGATGTCTTCTTTTCTATATTACGAGTGCTCAAGGGCACAGAATATATGCAGCACACAGCAATGATTAGAATCTCTGACTTTGGGGTTGAGTACTCCCAACTAGAGACCTCTTTCTCCTGACCCTGTTCAGATAAATGAAAATGCGTCCTTTAACTTCTATGTTTTGGGGCAGTTTTAACCTAGAATAGATGGGTGCCCCTAAAGTTTCAGGGCACAGAATATATGCAGCACACAGCAATGATTAGAATCTCTGACTTTGGGGTTGAGTACTCCCAACTAGAGACCTCTTTCTCCTGACCCTGTTCAGATAAATGAAAATGCGTCCTTTAACTTCTATGTTTTGGGGCAGTTTTAACCTAGAATAGATGGGTGCCCCTGAAGTTTCAAAATGTGATGTGAGTGTGCATGTTTCCAAGGAGAATTCACACTTTCATCACATTCTCAAATTGGGGAGGGGGTGGAGGGAAAACGGTTCCAAAAGAAGTAAAGAATTTCTCCCATAATTAAATAAATTACATTTATGAAGTAACTCTGAGCTCTTCATAGCACTTTTTATAATAAAGAAAAGGGGGATGGTATATCTTGACCTCTACATAAAGAGAGTCCATTTTTACATCCCTTTAATTCTTTTCCAGTAAAAATTCAATTAGTGTATGATTTTTTTCTGCTTCTTAAAATATCTTTTCCTTTATGATGATCCATGAAGATTGGAACCGGGTACCAAGCACCCTACTAAGTACTTGAAAGTACATTAACTCATTTAACCTTTAGGGTGATTCTCCAAGTAAATCTTATTATCCTCCATAATATAGCAAAGGAAACTGAGACTTAGTGATAAGATCAGTCCCAAAGCTGCCAATCTATGCTGCTAACCCCATGCTATATAGACCTTATCTTTGCTAGAGTCCTCAGCTTATGGAAACAAGCTTGTTTAATTCACTGTTTGGTTTACAAAACATCTGCAGCTAGAGACGTCAGAATTTTCCTTAAGCATTCAATCAATACATAGATAGAAAGATAACTCTAAAGCTCACAGTTTATGTTCCCTTTGACTCAGGATGTTAATATCCTCCAAGAAGTAGGTCCTGCTTTTATACACAGACTTTGCCAGGCAGGTTAAATGACATCCCATGTATAACACTATACAAAGCCTTCATGAATATATATTACATTTTTGGGCAAAGAGAAAAAGAGTACTCTAACATATCAAGGATTCTAATGAAAACATGACCTACATATAAAACAAGAGAAATGTTGCTTTCTAACACCAGGAAAACCAAATGTGTGCCAAACTGATATTTAAAGAAAAAGAAAAAATTGACAGACGATAAATAGAGCTAAGTGAGAGGCAGACTCTTCATGGCTTTTGGAACTCTGCTCTGAGCAGTTAAACCACAGAAGTGAGTTACAGAGGGGAGGAAAGACCATGTTCTTTGGCATCAGGTAGAGATGGATTTGAATCTAGCTCAGCTATAAAATGAAAGTGAAACTTCACTACCTCAAAGGATAGTCAAGAGCAAACAAAGTCAGCACTGTATAGGTGATCACTAAGCTTTAACATTCTTTCTTCCTTCTTCAGAATTTCTCTTCTAACTTGTCAAAGAGCCAGAGTCACTGCCTCCAATGGGCATTTCTTTAAACATGAATGTGCCTCTGATACAACTGACTTCCCAGGGATAAAGGACCTTGCTGATGAATGATGCAAGGAGCCCTGGATCATTCTTTAGAATCTCCCTAAGAATCCAACTGACATTTCCAAGCATATCCATCCAGAAAGACCAATCCAGTGTTAGCTGTCCAAGCTAAGGAAAGACAGGAAAGAAATACTCTGACTGTGTGTGCATGCTCAGTCACTCAGTCGTGTCTGACTCTTTGTGACCCTATTGGACTGTAGAAAACCAGACTCCCCTGTCCATGGGATTTTTCAGGCAAGAATACTGGAATGGGTTGCCATTGCCTGCTCCAGGGAATTTTCCCAACCCAGGGATTGAACCCATGTCTACTGCACTGGCAGGTGGATTCTTTACCACTAATGCCACCTAGGGAGCCCAGGGAAGAGATGCTTTGAAATGGAATGTCTTTTTCTAACCCATCCAAGATGGGCAGCATGAGTTAGTACCATCTTCTTGGTATCTTTCTAAATATCCAGTGCTAAACTAAACTTTCATATCCTTTGAGCAGCAAATTCAACTTTAGAAATTTCTGTTGAATAAATAATTATTAAAAAATAACAAAACTATGCTGGCAATATGTAAAGGATGTTGATAGCAGCACTCTTTACTTTAGTCCAATTAATTATTGGACTAGTTGTTGATTGGAAACCAACTAATTGTTCACCTGTGGGAACTGGTTAAGCAAGCTATATGGTCCACGTGTGTAAGAGGGGGTCCTACAGTCATGACGATGTGAAGAAAATACAATTTAAATGTTCACAGTGCATTAAACATAAGCATACGTTAGAAAACATTATGCTCAGGTTGAATTTATTTCGTGTGTGAAAAGAGATTAATATGGGTATATTTTCAAACAAAATTTGAAATATGAGGACACATGTCATATGTCTTTTCATCTGTGTGCAACAATTATTCAAATTCCGAATTATCCAAATTATGCAATTCTCTGAATTATCCAAATTCTCTGCAACAATTTTTTTGTGTTGGTTTGGTAATAAAAACAGAAGTCATTTAAAAAATCTCTAACACCATGATCTTCCATGATACACATTATAGTGTCTCAACCTTCCCTGTTTTCTTTCCCAGGCCAAAAGCACATGGATATATCTGAATTATCCAAATCCTCTGCAGCAATTTTTTGTTGGCTTGCTAATAAAAACTGAAGTCATTTAAAAAATCTTTAAGACTGTGATCATTCACAGTTCATATTCTAGTGTCTCAACTTTCCCTGTTTCTTTTCCCAGGCCAGAAGCACTTGGATATACCTCAATTTCTGCTAACAGCAAACCTGGGAAAAAGAGCTCAGCTATATTTCCATTCTTCCATTTAAAGAAAGATTGCATTCATTATTCATATCCGGATGATTAAGAGAGAGGAAAAGAATGGGAGAGAAGAAGCTGATTATGGTGATGTGAGGCTTCAAGAGAATAATTAGAACCATCCCACTTAGCACTGGGACAGCACCTCACATCTTCAAAGCTGTCTCAGATATTATCTAATTAAGCAAAGTATAGAGGACAATGACAACAGTGGAGGATTTAATCTAAGAAGCACGAGGGGGCCTTTGGATACTGAGGAGAAGAAATTAACAGAGGGGGCAGGAACAAGAGGGGCCAAATGAGAAGTTCAATGCAGAGTCTGAGATATCAGAAGCTCATAGAGGTTTTGAGGGCTGAAGGCAAAAGTCATAAATTGAAAAAATAGAGAAGGGAGGAGGAAAAGAATGATGAAACTAGTAGAGAGCTGCAGGAAAATTCAATACCACTACATTGTTTCTAGAACCTTACATCATTAATCTATTTAATTATGCTTCCTATATATTTGAATGCAGAATGATCCCTGCGACCCTGGGACTCACATAATTCCAAACGCATTAGATATTGGGCCTGCTAATCAGAATCCCTGGTGACATTTATCTCTGTACCAGGGAAAACATTATAAACACAATCACAGATGCACGTTCTTGGAGGAAGCTTTAGACCAGTGTCAGTTCCTGCCCTGTGACCCAATTTAAATGCACTGAGAAAACAAGCACATCAAAAGCTATAAAAAGAGCACGTCTCAGGCATACTAAGAGCAAAAAGTTATTCATCAGAAGCTCAAGGAAATGCTAAAATAGAAGAATGCTTATTTGGGATGCTGCAATTCTTGGTTGGTCTGATTCTTACTAACACTGGTTTACATCTTCATTCAATTACTGGTCCCTAGTGGCCTTATCCTATAGTAAATATCAGTTATTACAATTTAATAAGATTTATGATCTGTTCCCTTGAAGATATATCCTGGGAGGTGGGGGGAGGCGGCAGGTAGAATTTGCAATGGGCCTTGATGAGGGGAGGAAAAGTCAGAAGAGGCAGTGCCAGGAGCCAAGACTATGTATGTGCTGAAAAGCCAAGTCAAAGACAGGCATTATGTCCAGTCTGGCAGGTACCATAGACAGAGATTTCTTAGAGTTGTTCCGTTTTCCATGACTTACTCTGTCACCTTCAGCAGGATTAAGGACAGGCAGTGAAACATTATACAGCCCCCAGACAGGCATATCAACATCTGCCCTTTCTTTCTTTTCCCCTGAAACATTTAAGACTGCAGTTTAAAATACAGCTGACAATTACCAAGCAGGAGCTTCCTTGCCCAGCGGTAATTCCCATATCAGTTCAGTGCAGTAAACACACCTGTGTACTGTGATTACACCTGTATACCTTATTGACTTTTTCTCTCTCTTTTTTTTTTTTTTTTTTTGGTTTTGGCTTTAGTGCTTTACTGATCAAAAAGAATCAGATTCCTAGCTCTTTGACTGGGATATTGCTCATTACATTTCAATATCTGATTTGAAATAGTGGGGGTAGTGAGAGTGGAGGCATGGCCAGCTTGTGTCACCAGAGTGGACAACAAGCACATTATGAGCATTTTGAGCCTTGTTTGTAAATTAAATATAAAGGGCTTAACTTTAGCACAAGTGGGGCATTCAAAGGTCTCAACTAGTCCTCATCACGGGGTCTACTTTCTCTGTCTTTTTCTCTTCCCTCTTTCTCTCCCTCCCTTCCTTCTATCTATTTACTCATTCCCCTTATGCAAAACTATTAAAAATCTATGCTGCTATAGATCACCTGAGAGGATTCTGCCTAAGCCTTTACTTTTCTTTGCTACTTATTCCACACTGGGTCTGTCTCTCTTCGATACATTCATTGGAAGCTGACTCTGAAGTGTAAACTAATTTCATAATTTAAACAAAATGGCATTGGAAGATTAAAAATCACAAAGCACATTCACAAGAAATAGACATCAAAATAATCCCTGTGTGCTTTATGGCTTTTGGGATCTAACCTGTCATTCCTCTGTCTTCCCAGGTGATTGACAGCTACCCACAAGCCAAACAAAGGAGGGCAGGAGAACCAGTTGCCTTCACAACCTGCGTTTTAGTTTCCTAAGGCTTCCATAACAAATTACCACTAACTGGGTGGGTTAAAACCACATATATTCACTCTGTCACAATTTGGAGGGTCAGAAAGCAGAAGTCAGGTGTCAGCAGGACTGGTTCCTTCTAGAGGCTCTGTGACAGGAGTGCTGCCTCTCCCCCAGCTTCTGGTGGCTGCTGGCAGTTCTTAGCATCCCTTGGCTTGTAGAGGCATCATTCCAATTTCTGTCTCTGTCTTCACATGTCCTTCTCCATGGTCTCTGTGTGTTCTCCTTTTCTGTACTTAATACAGATACTCATCACAGGATTTAGGGCCCACCCTAAATCTAGAATGATCTCATCTCAAGATGCTTAATTACATCCGCAAAGACTCTACTTCCAAATAAGTTCACATTCACAAATACTGAGGATTCAGGCTTGCACATATTTTGCGTGTGTCGGGGGGGACACTATTCTACCCTCTACACCCATCCTTGTTCTGTTCTTCATCACACTCTCACATTACCAATGTTGAGGGAAAAAAACCAAGTAAGTCCTATAACATGCACAGAGATACACTGAAGGACAGTACATTCAGTCTTCTTTGGAAGCAAAGATTAGAAACATCTTAAATGTCCATCAACAGGAAACTAGGCTAAATCAGTTTGGCTCATCTACCCAATGGAATAACAGGCAGCTACTAAAGACAACAAAGTAGGATTTAAATAAATTGAAATGGAAATATCTCCAAAATATGTTGTAAAGAGAATTAAGAAAATTATAGAACAAAATACATCTCACAAATCCATTCTAAAAACAAGCTATAAACAACAAACCCACACAAGCTTCCTTTTGGGGAATTTCTCTGTTCCCATGCCAGTTATGCAGCTCTGAGTCGATCCCTTTTCCCTGCCATAAAGAGTAATCAGAACTAGACAATCACAGTATCCTGTTCTGCTGACCAATGTGACAGGGATGGAGGTTGCCTGAAAACCAAGCTAGGCTAGTCAGAAGCCTTCCACAGATTTTTAACAATTTTGATTTTAAGGAGAAACAAAATCTTGATTTTGGGCCCTATATTAGGTTTCTATGGCTACTAGAACTGATCACCAAATACATGGCGGCTTAAAAGAACACAGATTTATTATCTTATCATTATGTAGATCAGAAATATGACAAAAGTCTCATCATATCAATATGGCTGTGTTCCCTTCTGGAGATTCTGGGGTGAATGAGGGGGATCCATTTCCTTGCTTTTTCCAGCTTCCAGAGGCATCCACTTGTTTGGTTCATGGTCCCATTTTTCCATTTTCAAATCCAGCAATAGATGTTTGGGTGAGGTTTGTCACATTTTTTTCTCTGTCTGATCTCACTTTCATGGTCACATCTCCTCTGACTCTAACTGTTCTTAACCCCTTTTTCATTTTTAAGGACCCTTGTGATTACTTTGGGTCCACTTTAATAATGTAGGATAATATTCCTATTTTAAGTTCAGCTGATGAGTGAGTGAAGTCACTCAGTCGTGTCTGACTCTTTGCGACCCCGTGGACTGTGGTCTACCAGGCTCCTCTGTCCATGGGATTCTCCAGGAAAGAATACTGGAGTGGGTTGCCATTTCCTTCTCCAGGGGATCTTCCCAACCCAGGGATCAAACCCAGGTCTCCCTCATTGCAGGCAGACTCTTCACCCTCTGAGCGACCAGGGAAGCCAATAGGTCAGCTGATGAACAACTTTAATACCATTTGCAATTTTAATTCTCCTTTGCTATGTCAGACAACACATTGACAGGTTCTGAGGATTAGGACTTACACATTTTTGAAGGGAGATAGGACATTATTTTGTCTTGAATCTGGAGCAAATCCAGGCCTTCTGATAGCTATCCTTCCCAACACATGGGGAAAGGCCACTGAGGGGACAGACACACAGAAAGAGGACAAGCTGAGTAAGAGATGAGAGAAACAAAGACTGCCCTGCTGGAGACCCTGGATCCAACCATTCCTGAAGCTAGCACAACCCAGGTAAGTATGATTATATAGGCCAAGAGATTCCTCCTATTTTTCTTTTCTTTTTTTTTTTTTTTTTTGAATTGGTCTGGTCTCATGTGCAATCTAAAGATCTCAGTTATTTGCATATGTCTAGCACAGTCTTGAAGGAACAGCACAGGATAGAACCGGATTGACTGGTGTGTGATAGCTCTCATTTTTTCCCTTAGTATATCTGTATTATTTGAATATTATACAATGGGCAGCTATTACTTTTGTAATTTAAAAAATGAAGTAAAAACAAGAGACTGTATCATAAAAAGTAAGTTTATCCAGGGCTCGAAGGTCTAGTTAAAGAGCACAAACCTTCTAAGTTTCTCTTTCATTTGGTGCTTTTAAACAGTACCTGAGTCCATTCGAGAGCTCATAATTACAAGTTACTTCTTAGGCCCTGATAACATGCTTTATCCTTTAAGAAGAGCTATTTAGATGGGAACCACAGATGTAAAAGGGCTATCTATGTTCAGAGTGCAAACAAAGAACCTGCTGGCTCGTTTTTGGAGTTCTGACATGTCCCTGCCCAGGTCCGCATGGCAGGTCTTGAAAGCACAAGTCTGCACCAGTTCTCTTTCTTGCCTACTCAGACTATAAATATGTGCAATATAGTACATCAAGTGAAAAGAAAAGAAGCAGAAACAAATGCCTGCATTCCCCTTAGCAAAACAAAGCGATAAAAGCAGCCTTGATGCCAGCTGCATTAAACAACAGGAAGAAAATCATTTGTTAAAATATCACAATTAAGAGCTCTGAAGAGTTTTCCTGCTGGACCCAGCACAGTAGGGGTTAGTATGCTGGATCCAAATCCCCTGGTCTTCTTGTTACACAGCCTGATGGACTGAGAACCCAACACGCAGGAGGCATTTCAGTATTCTTTAGAACAAACCCTCTGAAAATCCCAGCCAATGAGCAGAGGCACCGGCATTAAAATCTGGACTTTTCTGACACCAGGACCCAAGGTTCTCAAAACCCAGTCGGCATAAGAATTACTCAGGAACCTTATGAACCACCCAGATTCTCAGGGTCCATCTTCCAAAGCTCTGGAATCTAGAGATTTGGGGTTAGGTCTAAAATTCTATATTCCAACAAGCTCCTCACATAATCAGATGTAGGACAAACATATGCACAATACAATCTTTTTCTTTCTGCTGCAACTCCTGCCTTTTTACTTCTTTAGGTATCTCAGACTTGGAAAAGCAGAGGTTGAAGGATTCCTAACACATATTTCTTGCAGCCACTCTTTTCTTATATCCCAGAACAGAAACAACTGCAATTGGGAAGTATTTCAATGAGTAACACTTACAGACCAAAAGTTAAAAAAAACAACACACAGTGAACCTCACAAGGAGAGTAAACAAAATTCACAATCCTCTAGAGATACGAAATAAATTTTTTGAATATGTTAAATTCACCAGGCTATAAGTATTCAAATTTCAGGGCAAGAGAGAATCAAACTATTGATCAAACCTTTCTGGACTCATGTCAAGAAATTGCAGTGGGCTACATAATTTCAAAAAGTGAAAGTTCCTCAGTCACGTCTGAGTCTGCGAACCCTTGGGCTATATAGTCCATGGAATTCTCCAGGCCAGAATGCTGGAGTGGGTAGCCTTTCCCTTCTCCAGGGGATCTTCCCAACCTAGGGACTGAACACAGGTCTCCTGCATTGCAGGCAGATTCTTTACCAACTGAGCTATAAGGGAAGCACATAATTTCAAACCCCTCTTTTATTCTGAGATATCCTAGTCCTTACAGGGTAGCTCCTGCATATTTCTGCTTTGTTTACTTGGAGGGCTGGCCGTTTGGGACATTATCAACTTCTTTAAACCAGACATTGAAAATAGCGGTCAGGTGTTGCCCTTTATGACTAAGCTGGATTTGACCTTATTAAGTCCTAAATTAGTCAAAGTAGAACACTTTATTTTTTTTTTTTTAACTTTTCCATTAATCGCTCCATTCAAAACTGTCTGTTGAAACTAAACAGCGGAAAATACCAGAATGAAGCCATAGGTGATCAGGGTTTGGTTTAGATCCTGCCTCTTTTAGCTTTTCCTACCCTCAGCATACCAGAGACCCTTTACCCAGCTCCATGCCCTCAACACTCCCGCTCCATAGCACTTACTATTTTCTAATTACTGTATAATTTACTAATATACCATAGCTACGGTTTAAGTCAATCATTTCCTCAAGAATGGAAGCTCCAAAAAGTTGAAAATTTTTGTCAGTTTTGTGCATAGAACAATGCCTGTAACAGATACATGCTCGTAAAGTGAGGGAAGGAAGAGGAGTCTATAGTAGGAAAGAACAAAACCCTCATAGAAAGAAGCAGAAATATAATAAAAGATGCAAACAGACTGTGTCCTGATGGTGGTAAATGTGCTGTCCAATATGGTAGCCGTTAGCCACATGAGGCAATTGAGAACTGGCAAAGTGGCTAGTCTCAACTGAGACTGGATCTTGAACACTTAAAACAGGAAAGAATATAAAAGATCTCAATAGTTTTCCAAACTGATTACATGTTGAAATAATATTTTTGACATAGTGGGTTAATTCGCTAAAATTAATCTCACCAATCTTTTCTTACTTTGCTACTGGAAAATTTAAAATGACATGTGTAACTCATATTCATGTCTCCCACTGTATTTCTACAGGTTAGTGCTGTGTTGGGGTTTCTGAATCTCACCATTTCTTTTTCTTTGTTTTTCTGCTCTACTTATTTCTTTTAAACTAATTTTAGACTGACAGAAATTTTGCAAAAAAAAAAAAAGACAGCATAGAGAGTTCACGTTTATCTTTTCCTCACTTTCTCCTAATGTTAATATCTCATATTTTTAACTCACCTGCAGAGATTATTCAAATTTCAACCATTTTTCTCTTAATATCCTTCTTCTGTTCTGGAGCAGAGGATCCCACACTGCATTTCGTTATTATGCCTCTTTAGTCTTCTTCAACTGATGACAGCTCCTCGTTCTTCCCGGTCTTATGACTGTGGCACTTCTGATAATTACTAGTCAATTATTTCACAGGATGTCTCATCTTGAGTTTGCCTCTTTTTTTCTCGTGATTAGATTGAAGCTATGCATTTGCATCAAAAAGGGCCACAGAAGCAATTTTGTGATCTCACCACGGGGTCCATGCTATCATATTTCTGGTGATGTTAACCTTGGTTAAGGTGGTGTCTACTGGGTTTCTCCACTATAAAGTTTATTATTTTGCCCTTTGTAATTTATAAATCTCTTAGGAGAGAGATTTAAAATTATGCATATGTTCAGTTTCTCCTCGAACTGCCCTGCCCTGTTTTTAGCATCTGTCAGTGAGGATCCCATCATTTCTTAGACCTGAGGTTCTTCTTAGACCTGAGTGGCAGCAGCTATTTCTCCATTTCTTTTGCACTGTGATGTCTTCATGCCCTGTCCACTCCATCACTGATGGGACTTGCCTGGCACTGCTGGTATTTGAGTTTGCAGCCTCCTTGAAACAGGCTCATTATCTATGAAGCTGATGTTCTCTTAGCCCAGTGTTCATGAACTGTCATATATAACAGAGTATAGCTTACTTAGACTTACAATCATTGATGTGAATAATTTAAATAATAAGTGGGTTCTACAACAGCAACTCCGGATACAAATTCCAGTGTGCTCTTATTCTTGGGAGACATTTATTTGACTGCTCAGAAGAGCTCAAGTTCATCTATATTGGTCACAATTCTGTTTCTGTACTTTCTCTCTTCAGAGGGTAGGGGAAAGGAGGACAAAGGTGGTAAAGTCTAGTGCCTTTTCATGGATGGGGTAAAAGACTGGGACCTCCATTAATTAGTAAATTTTGTCTGACCATACACTCATGAACTATCTATTTACAATCAAGGAAAATGCAGCATGTTTAAGACACACCTCTAATTTATAAACTTGGCCAGCCAAGATAAAATCACAGGAGACATTCTTGATGTCTTGATAGTCTTTCCCCTCTATTTGCATTTGATTGACACTTTATTCATATTAGACACTTCATCTTTCAATCTTCTTCAATCACTTTCAGCATCATCACTAAGTCAGGCCAGCAGAGGTAGTGTTCAATATAACACATTGACTAATAGATGGATAACATATATTTGGAAGTGTTAACCCACAAAAAAGGACTGGAAAAGGTCAGTTTTCATTCCAATCCCAAAGAAAGGCAATGCCTTTCTAGAATGTTGTTAAGAAGATCTCCATAAAGCAACACAGTTTCTCTCTGGTCTTCACTGACAAGGGCTATTCATTTTAGAGCCCTTTTCCATGAGGGTGGGATGTTCAGAGAGAACAGCACTGAAACAAGTACACTATCAAGGGTGAAACAGATCACCAGCCCAGGTTGGATGCTTGAGACAAGTGCTCAGGGCTGGTGCACTGGGAAGACCCAGAGGGATGGGATGGAGAGGGAGGCGGGAGGGGGGATCAGGATGGGTAACACATGTAAATCCATGGCTGATTCATGTCAATGTATGGCAAAAACCACTACAATACTGTAAAGTAATTAGCCTCCAACTAATAAAAATAAATGGAAAAAAGAAAAAAGAACCCTTCCTATAGCTCGAATACCCAGACCTACAGTTGGTAGATTCATATGAGATTTTAAATATCATCAACATATTACTTTATAAAACATTTTCGTTTTAAAGGGCAACTAAATTAACTCATTAAAAGGTCTCCTTGTCATATGTGTACTGTATACTTGATAGAACTTTGGGATCTGCATGTTATACAAGATTATTTTCAGTAAAAACCCACTGTATTCGTAAATCAATATGGAATATTGTGTAGGACATGGTAATTGTTTATAATCTACAGTATTGCTGGGCATAATGGAACTTGTTTAGTTGCTAAGTCGTGTCCGACTCTTTTGTGACCCTATGGACTGTAGCCCGCCAGGCTCCTCTGTTCATGGGATTTCCCAGGCAAGAATACTGGAATGGGTTGCCATTTCCTTCTCCAAGGGATCTTCCCAACCCAAGGACCGAATCTGCATCTCCTGCTTGACCAGAAAGTTCTTTACCACTGAGCCACCTGGGAAGCTCATAATGGAACTACTGAAAGCAATATTTTCCTATTATAAATTAATCAAAATACTATCGATATCTGAACAACCCACCACTGTCTTCAGACTCATCACCTAATTTCAGCCACTGACACCCCTTCGAGATTATTTATATAATTATAACATCAGTCACTTTTGTGTGTGTTATTTTGTTAGTTTTAAGGTAAATTGTCACTTTTTTGGATCTTTCATTCAGTGGAAATGACTGCTTTGAATTTTATGTCACAAAATGTGTGTGTGCTAAGTCGTTTCATTTGTGTCTGATTCTTTGCAACCCTATTGTAGCCTGCCAGGTTCCTCTGGCCATGGGATTCTCCAGGCAAGAATAATGAGTAGGTAGCTATGCTCTCCTCCAGGGGATGTCACAAAATAATATATTTTAAATACTCTAGAATAAGATCTAAGCAAGTAACAGAACTAGATGATCAACTCTACCCACTTAAAATCATGGCCTGCTACAAAACAATGTCTAGAAAGTGACTTCGACAGATAAAAACTATTAGTACAAAAATATTAATAGTACAAAAATAATTTACATTGAAATTCTGAAAAAACATTGCTACTATAAGATGAGCCATGATATTTTGTCAACATTTGAACTATGAAGTGGCTTAGATTAGTGCTGTCCAATAGAAATAAAAAGCAAACAACAATGGGAGCCACAGGTTTAATTTAAAATTTCCTAATAGCCTCCTTATAAAAGTAAAGAGACAAGTAAAGTTTCTCGGCCTTTTGGCTAAGATCAAGTGTAGTATCTGTTCTTATCAGTTTAAAATAATCTATTTAAACCAACATACCCCAAATATTGCTATGTCAATGCCTAATCAATATAAAATATTAATGAAATTTTAACTATTTTTTCATACTAAGCCTTTGACATCTAGTATGCATTTCATACTTTACAGCATATTTTCATTCAGACTAGCCACATTTCAAGGGTTTGTGGCCACAAGCAGTTAGTGTATAATAGCACAGGTATAAGATTTTATTAGTAAAAAGTTTCAGGTATTCAGATCAATGAGATGATGCTCATCTTTCCTGTTTATCACATAGTATCTTTTGAACATCTATTATTTTCTAAGGCTATGTTAAATTCCTATAGTATTTTTTGAACAAAGGAATAGAGATGACAACATCAACAATCAATTCTGATTTAACACTGAATTTTCTACAACTAAGAATCCTGTCATCATATTCTGTTTATCCAAAATAAGAGGTACTGTAATAAACACTGAGATAACAGAAGCTGATGAGGACAGCAAAGGCTCACATTTATTAAGCAACTTATATGTGACACACATTGTTTATATGTGAGAACTCTTGATTTATTTCTCACAATAACCCTACAAGGTAGGTACTATGATACTTGGAACCACAAACTCCTAATATAGGTGTCACCAATGTGAATAGCAATTCTCATCTTTCATGCAGTAAAAATAATAGTGACTATTTATTTAGAGCTTGCTATGGCTCAGGCACTATATTAAGCAATTAACTGTCATTACGTCATTAAAATTCACAAAACCTTTATAAAATAGGTATTATTTCCATTTTACAAGTTAGGAAATAGACTCAGAGCTTCAAAGACTGCAGTCAAGACGTGGTACTAACTCTTTGTTTATGCCATGCTATATACTATAACGTATAGTCTGTTTACAACGAACTCATTTGATAAAAAAGGTGCCTTCTCTGGGGGTTCCCTTATACACTTGGGAAGACAAGGCCTGCTTGCTGTAAATAATTGGAAATTATTTTGAGCACAGTCCAAATTGTGTGGTCCTGATAATAAGTGAAAACAGATATAAAGGGTTGGAAAATTCTGGAGCACAGCTTAGAGGAGAAAAGATACTTTTTGGTTTTTAAATGCCACCACTGCCCAAGTGGCACTTACATTAAGAACCCACAGGTATAATCATTATAGTACACAACTACATTCTCAAAAAGCACTGCAATTCGTTAGGTACTTGTCCTTCGCAAAGCATTTCAACATACTCTGGCTTATATGATCCATATAATCACTTTGTAAGATGGGCAGGGAAGGAATATATTCATTTTACTGCTGAAGGAAAAAGAGACTGATTCACCCAGAACTGCATAGTAGCTTCGGATGATGTGACAGTATGTATTTCAGTTTCAAAAGTGAATTTAATTACATGAAAACACTAAGTAAATAATAGTCCCAGGTGGGACGGACATTTGGGAAAACCCATGATCAAAATATAAGAAACTTCCACTTTATATAATGCCATAAATTTCCTAATATAAATCATTAATTACAGGTTATATTACTTGATGCAGATTCCAACAGACAATTTGTACTGAATGTTTTGCTTGCTTATAAGAAACATGTAATATTAAATGTCAGATGAATAACATTTTAACACTCTTAGCATTCCATTTGGACTTTATATACAATTCTTTATATTACTATCTTCTTTACTGGGCTGTGAACTCATTGAGGAGAATGACTTTATCTGACTTATCTTTGTGGTGCTCAGTGTGTTGAGTTATTAATTTCAATTAGGTTAGTTTATTGGAAAGAAACAGCAATCCACCTGAATTACATCAAGAAAACAGCATATTTTGGGGAAGGTACATACAGACTGGTTCCAAATCAGCAAAGGAGTACATCAAGGCTGTATATTGTCACCCTGCTTATTTAACTTATATGCAGAGTACATCATGAGAAATGCTGGAATGGATGATGCAGATGCTGGAATCAACATTGCCGGGAGAAATATCAATAACCTAAGATATGCAGATGACAACACCCTTATGGCAGAAAGTAAAGAAGAACTAAAGAGCCTCTTGATGAAAGTGAAAGAGGAGAGTGAAAAAGTTGGCTTAAAGCTCAATATTGAGAAAATAAAGATCATGGCATCTGGTCCCATCACTTCATGGCAAATAGATGGGGAAACAGTGGAAACAGTGGCAGATTTTATTTTTTTGGGCTCCAAAATCACTGCAGATGATGATGGTAGCCATGAAATTAAAAGATCATTACTCCTTGGAAGGACAGTTATGACCAACTTAGACAGCATATTAAAAAGCAGAGACATCACTTTGCCAACAAAGGTCTGTCTAGTCAAGGTGATGGTTTTTTCAGTAGTCATATATGGATGTGAGAGTTGGACTATAAAGAAAGCTGAGTGCCAAAGAATTGATGCTTTTGAACTGTGGTGTTGGAGAAGACTCTTGAGAGTCGCTTGGTCTGCAAGGAGATCCAACCAGTCCATCCTAAAGGAGATCAGTCCTGGGTGTTCATTGGAAGGACTGATGCTGAAGCTGAAACTCCAATACTTTGGCCACCTCATGCGAAGAGCTGACTCATTGGAAAAGACCATGATGCTGGGAAAGATTGAAGGCAGGAGGAGAAGGGGACGACAGAGGATGAGATGGTTGGATGGCATTACCAACTCAAGGGACATGAGTTTGAGTAAACTCTGGGAGTTGGCGATGGACAGAGAGGCCTGATGTGCTGCGGTCCATAGGTTCGCAAGGAGCCAGACACAACTGAGCAAATGAACTGAACTGAACTGAACATATGGCCAGAACTAGAAAGTCAGAAAGACAGGGGCAGGTCTAGGGAGCAACAGCTCAACTCACATCTCCCCCTGGGGTGAGGCATCCTGATGATGTCTCAAGACGTATTTAACTCTTTGGATAGGATACTTTCCTCCCTCCAACTGGCTTTCTTTTCTGATTCACTTTCTGCTTCCTTAGAGCTTTGGCTCAGAGAGAACTCTCCACGGCCTCTCTGGCTTTGACTCATCTGTCACTCCCTTCCTCTCTCCAGTTTCTCAGTGCAAATACTGTAAATAGGGAATCCGATTGGTCTACCATAGCTTTCTATAACAAGCCATTCCTTTGTTTTAAAACAACAACTATTGCATCTAATAGGTATCTCAACTTTACATGTCCAAAATGGAACAACTGATCCAGGTCCCACCATCTCCCAGTACCATCCTCCCATTTTGGGACCCTAAGCCTTGATTCCTTCTTTGCCTTGCCTTCTCCTCACATATTATTTCTCAAAGCTAGTTCTATGTACCATCTCTTAAAATATATCCCAAATCTTTCCACTTTTCTCCCTCTTAATAGGAGAGGGAGAACCTCTTAATAGGGTTTTAGTGAAAACCCTATTGAAGCCACTATCATCTCTTGCGTACGTTAAATGAAAAATGTATCTTGCACACAGCAACTAAAATAATTCTTAAAATAAATAAATCACATCATGTCACTCCTTTAGTCTTAAGCAAAGGATTCCCACTACATCCAGAATAAAATTCAAGTGTCTTACATGGCCCATGAGGCCCTATTTCTTACCGACCCCTGCATGACTCACTGTACCCCACCCTCCTCTTTATCCACTGTTTTCTGTCTGCACTATTCTTCTACCTGTTGCTCTACTGCACCAGGTTCCCTCTTGCCTTTGTACCTGCTGTTCCATCTTCACCTAGACCTTCCCAGGGTATACCCTTGTTGTCACTCACATCTCAGCTTAAATATCTTCTCACAAGAGAGACCTTGCCGATTCCATTCCCAGTTGTTATCCACTGTATCACTCTGTTTAATTTTTGTCACTGTGCTTGTCCTACATGATCTTGGTCTTTTGCTTGTTTGCATGTTTCTTTTCTCTAGTCCTTGCCCTCACTACAATGTTAAGCTCCAGGAGAAGAAAGACCCAATGTAACTTGCTATCCAGTACCAAGAATAGTTCCTGGCACAGTGTAGGCATTCAAAAACGTGCGACATACCTAGAGAAAACCATAATTTGAAAGATACAGGCTACCCAATGTTCGCTGCAGCAACCTAATGGAAGCAACCTAAATGTCCATCGACAGAGGAATGGATAAAGAAGATGTTGTGTATGCATTTAAATTGGAATATTACTCAGCCATATAAAATAATGAAACAACACCATTTGCAGCACCTGGATGGACCTAGAGATTATATTTTAAGTGAAGTAAGTCAGATAGAGAAACTTGACAAATATCATATGATACCACTTACATGTAGAATCTAAAAAAAAAAATGATACAAGTGAACTTATTTATAAAACAGAAACAGACTTTGAAGACAAACTTATGGGCTAAATTAGGAGTTTAGCCCATAAATTAGGACTAACATATATACACTACTATATGTAAAAGAGATAATCAACAAAGACCTATTGTAATAGGGAACTCTATTCAATATTCTATAATAGCATATAGGGAAGAGAATCTGAAAAAGAATGGATCTATGTATAACTGAATTACTTTGCTATAGACCTGAAACTAACACAATATTGCAAATCAACGGTACTCCAATATAAAATAAAATTTAAAGTTTTAAGATGTGCTAAATGAATGAATGAGTCTCTCTTTGTTGCAGCAACTATTTATAGATTGTTGATCAACTAATCACTAACCCACTTAGTGTTAATCAACTAATCCATTTAGCTGGGATGCGTGAGGCCCCTAGGACCCAAACATGGCTGAGTCTGGGTTGGATCTGCAGCAGAAGAAAAGCATTCTATACTCATCATGTTCACTCATGTCTGGCTTACACTGATTGATCAGATGAGTAAACGGACAAGTTCAAAAGTTCACCAAGTCTCTGAGGACTCCTGGTGATGTACAGTGAGATTCTGAAAGATGAGCTGAGTATGCTTTACTGTTTTCCCCATATTGTCTGTATCTCTTCCAAAAAGCATTGTAGAAAATGATAGAGACACACTGTATATGTGGCTAGTAGCATTTGGTTGAAAATTGAAGTGATTTTTTAAAATTATAGAAATACAGTCATCTGGGTACTAGTGATGAGCCTGAGCTAGAAAGTAATTCACATTACATTTCCATTTAGTCTTGTGCAACATAAGGCATTTACAGTCATTTTCTTCTATGGCACTGTTTGTTACAATATGGGGTATTTATGCTTTACTTTTTAAAATCTGCATAAAGGAAATGCTAAAAGTTAAACTTTTTTTTTTTTCAGAGAATACTCACTATGCAGAGAGACCAAATTCCATTTCTAAAGACCATGGTAATCAGAGTAATAATTTCAGGTTTCAAAATGGTAAAGTTAAAGTCAGTCTAAAACGATGACTTAAGTAACAAAAAATCATATTTAATGGGGTACAACTGACAGCATTCACTCTCTCTTAACAGTCACTTATGATGACTAGTAAAAAGATCAGAGAAACCAGTCCATTCTCATTTTGACAAGCAATAAACTAAACACACAGATAAATAAGACTAAATTCTTAAAAATTAACCCTGAAGACAAAATCTTCTATGGTATTTTTGTATCTGTGAGGGCCCACAGTTGGCAAACGAGTTCTCTTTGCAATCACTTTTGGGCAGACTGCTTTCAATGCCAACATTTAATGAGGGTTGGTTAAAATGAGTACCATGCCATAAATTAATTTGAAATATGAATCATTAAAAAACTCAATCACACTGTGTAAATATTAACTTGTCAATTTAGGCAATTTGTTCGGGACCCCATTGTTACTAGTAAAGATTAATAGTGCCTTAATTCTAATTATCTGCACTGTGACTCTGTGTGATGGTGATATTGGGGAAGGATTTCAGGGACATTAGTGCAGATTCCTGTAAAATCAGGGACTTGCTATGGGTACTGACAAGACATGCAATCTGTGTCTTGATTTCATCCATGTCTCAAGTACCCTTTTAAAAGCCTAAGCTCCACAGAAAAAGAATCTCTTCTCTTTTCATTTTTAAATTTCCATCATTGTCCAGCACCATGCCTGGGCCATACTGAGTGTTGCATGGATTAGCAAACATCATCAATGTGCCCAATATGCATTGGGCAAAAGGGGTCAGGGGGTGGAATCAGGCACACACGCTAGGGCGATATCAGATATAAACAAAAGTGAGTATATGGCTCTTCAAAAATTTTTGCCAAGAATATAAATGTCTAATAATTATATGACAATGTGTTTATCTTCACTAATAATTAAGTACATACTTTTATAGGATTCCATTGTTGGTGAGAATGCAAAGAACCATATCCTTCTGGTGAAAATCTAAACTGCTTTCTGGAGAGGAGTTTGGCAAAATTTCTGAAAATCTAAGACCTATCTACCTTTATGTCCCAGGAACTTAATAAAGTTATAAAACTCTGTTAATTGCACATTGTATCAGTGAAAAACTAGAGCAATCTAAATATCCAACAATAAGTGCCTGGCTTAATACATTATGGTATGGCTATAAGGCCAAATAATGTGGTAGATCCATAAAAGCTGACGTGGGAGGAGATTACAATTGTTGGTTTTTTTTTTAATAAAAATTTGCAAATAATATTTACACCAAAATCAGTTTGCATGAAAATGAGTACATGCAAAGAGAAAGTCTCAAATGATACACATGAAAGGAAACTCTTAAAAATGATTATCTCTGAGAAGTTACATTAACAAGAATTCTGATATTCTACTTCATTAATTTCTGTACTATGGGATTTTTAGAATAGGAAAAATAATGTGTTCCTTTTTCTAATTACAAAAAGCTATTTAAAAATGTGGTTATAAATAACAGAATGTGTCAGATGACGAATTGTCAAATGGTGGAAGAATGGGTGGAAAATGAACCCCCTGTTTTATTTATGTAGAGGTTGTTGAGCATAATTCTCAGCTGATTTCTAAAGAAACCCAGAGCAAGTCCATCTTGGAGAATATCTCAGCTCTGCCCTTAAGAAGAATGGTTCTCTGCACTTTCTCCTTATTTCTGGTTTCTCAGTACTAGGTTTAAGGAGCATTGTAACTAACACTACTTCACTGTGATCAAAGATGTTCAACTCCCTCAATCATATCTGGCAAATCTCCACTCCCGAAATCCTGTTTCCAAGCCTTTGCCAGGGAAATAAGAATCTGCTGTAGCATTAAACTCTTCAGTGTAACTGCATTCTTAGAAAATCTTGTCATTTATGTGATTCCTTAACAGTCTCCCAGTGACAGCTGCTACTTTGGCATCCAGTTTTTCAAATTAAAAAGTAAAACATTCTACAAATGGTATGAGCAACAGCTCATTTCTTTCAAATTCCACCCAGCTACAAAAGGAAAAAGGGTGATCATGATAGCCCCAGCATGGGCTTGTTCTGCCTTCCCAGTTTATTCCTAGGCTTGGGAAATCAACTAGGAAATAAATGCTGGTAATTCTGAGTCCCAAGGAACATGGTATCCCTGACGATCATTCCTGGCATCCTTCTTGCCTGCTCAGCTTGTGGGCTGGTGGGGAGCAGGCTCAAAATTTAGGAGTGAGGAAAGAATCTTGGCTAATGTGGTGGTCTGTCACCTCAAGGACCTCATTGGTGCTCCCCACAGTGTGAAAGGTGAAGAGTCTGACCTTTGAGGGAAGCCAAACCCCTCATGTCTGGTTCTGCCACTTCCCAGCTGTGTGGCTTTAGGCAAGTTCCTCACCCTCAATGAGGTCAGACTCTTCACCTTTTATATATATGGAAATATATACATATATATATATATGTGCAAGTGCATGTATATACACATGCACACATATATAAAATACACTATTACTTTGCAATTGCTACTTGGCCTAGGGAGGAAAAGCAACTAGGACTTCAGCCCTTTTTTGGGAGGACATACTCAAAAGTACATTATGGGGGGATAGGTAGTGAAATTGCTGGTTTGCCCATTACTACCAAATTTAACTCACTGCTTGTTTTTTTGTCACATTGTTTCTCATTCTAAGAGCAATATATGTCACAACAGAAAATTTGGGAATAACAGAAAACAGAAACATCCATTTGTTTAGTCACGGTACTCTCCTTTTTTCTATTTTATCCTGTTAAGTAAAATAAATAAGGCAAGTGTTGCTTAAACCTAAGTGTAAATCCAAAACATTTTTTTTTTAACTATCACAAAATGTGAGGCAATTGCAAATTGAAGTTCCACCTATTTATTTCTCCTTGGATCAGCAGTTCTCCAATTTCTGTGTGTCTAAGATTCATTTGGGGAGTACCGGCAGTCATGCTGATTAAGTAGGCCTGGGGTAGGATCTCGGAATCTCCATTTTAAGATTTCTACATGACATGAAGGCAGACTGAAGGGTGGGGGGAGATCTCTGAACCTGACTTTTTTTTTTTTTTGGAGTATAGTTGCTTTACAAGGTTTTGATAGTATCCGCTCTATGGCAAATGGATTCAGTTATATGTATGCACATATTCACTCTTTTAAACATTTCCTCCTCACTTGCTGTTTTTGCCTAGTTGCTAAGTGATGTCCAAATCTTTGTGACCCCGTGAACTGTAGCCCACACGGTCCTCTGCCCATGGGATTTTCCAGGCAGAGAATACTGGAGTGAGTTGCCATTTCTTTCTCCAGGGGATCTTCCCACCCCAGGGACTAACTCTGCTTCTCCTGCATTGGCAGGTGGGTTCTTTACTGCTGAGTCATCAGGGAAGCTGCGTAGTAGTGCACATGTTAATATTTCAATATTGAAATAGTGCCATTTGCAGACACATGGATGGACCTAGAGACTGTCATATAGACTGAAGTAAGTCAGAAAGAGAAAAACGAATATCATATAACATTGCTTATGTGTGGAATCTAGAAAAGTGACCCTGACTTTGAGAGACAGTCTGCAGCCCTGACTCACGTCCAGGGCTCTGAAGTCCCACAGCTGGGGCCTGGAAGAGGAATCAGGAATCCAAACGCTAGACTCACAGATGTCACCACGTGCAGCCCCCAGGCTCCCAGGCACTTACTTTTCAGCTCTGTTTGCCCAGCATCTGGCAAGCAAGGCAGTTGAGCATCTGCCTTCTTTTTGTTTGACCCCGTGGTCCCCAGAGAATTCAGTTCTTCTCAGGGCTCATAAAATGCCATTCTTTTAGGGATGGATGGGTGGGGCTAGGGACTGACACCAGGTAAAGTATACGGTGAGACTTCTGGCCGCCTGCTTGATAACTCCGGGGGATGCAAAAAATGCTCTTACATTCCTCTGGGTCCAAATGGAAGGAAGCAGAGATGGAGGTTAATGGGTCCCTGGAGCAGACACCTAACATTCCTGATAAACATGCAGAAAGGTATGAACGGGATGTTTCCTTCTGACATTCCTAGGCTACTGCTGTAGCTAAATTCCTTTATCCTTTTTAGGCAATTCAACCCCAATCCCCCAACTCCTGCCTCCAATCCTAGGAAAGGAAGCAGCTGAACGGAAGAACTGCAACTTGTTTTTTGTAACTTCGAAAAAAAGCAATGTGTGCGTTCTTCTAGGGAGCAGGGCTTGTCCCAGGTAATGAGGCTCTGCCCACCACACTCCTCCATGCCTGCTCTGTAAAATGACACACAGGGAGACCAAGAACTACATAAAAGGCTCACCCAGCATACACTGATTTAATCTCGGCCACTTGTCACCTCCCTATGGGAGCTCAACAGAAACAACAGCCTTCATTACATAACCTACAATTATTTTCAATACGTGCCGAAATTTAGGTTTTAAAAAGCCCTGTTCGGATTTTATGGGAATAGGACAAACATCAGACTAAGCCCCGTGAGGCTGAAAGAAAAAGACACATAGAGTAATTTTGTTTTATTTTTACATTTTCATCTGCTCTCTCTGAAGCATCAGTGGCTGGGGTGCTACCCAGGTTCTTGGCCAAGGTTAAGTATAACCATTCCTCTGGAATGGAAGTTAGGAAAGTATATTTCTGCTCTCATAGAGTCAGAGGTCTAAGTCTCTTAAGAAAGCTTCAATCCAATTTGCACATTTGTAGATGAGGAAACTGACGTTCAGAGGGGAACTCTGTGCTGGCCATTGCCTGTTTGTTCTGTTCCATGACCTGCTCCT
Source organism: Muntiacus reevesi (assembly GCF_963930625.1). NCBI lineage: Eukaryota > Metazoa > Chordata > Mammalia > Artiodactyla > Cervidae > Muntiacus > Muntiacus reevesi. The sequence goes on from NC_089252.1 coordinate 96,323,199, forward strand.
CCCCTGCTCTGCTCTGATTCTCAGGGGCCTGATTTCCTTTCCAACTGACTTCCAGTTAGTTTGGGCCAATGGGAAGCTCTGGTGGGAGGCTAGAGGACAGGAACAAGGGAGAAGCCAGAATATCTGGCCACCTGCTTGATAGCTCTGGGGGATGCAAAGAATGCTCTTATATTCCTCCGGTTCCAAATAGAAGGAAGCAGAAATGGAGGTTAATGGGACCCTGGAGCAGAAACCTAACATTCCTAACACCTAACATCCACCCCCCCCTCCGCCTTTCTCCTGCTGCTCTGGGTAGCATGTCCAGAGTGGCTGCATCTCCACCTTGGTTCATTCATGCTCCTCTGATCACCTCCTCCATCTGTGGTCCCAGCTTTTGCTTGCTTGGGTAACCCATCTTGTGCTCTAATAAGACCAACTTCTCCCATTATAGCCTCTTGCCCAGGGGTGAGTAAACTTTTCAGAGGGACAGATAGTAAATCCTACAGGCTTTATGGGCCAACAGGGAAAATCAAAGATATTTTGTAGGTACTGTACACATACAATGTTTAAAATGTAATCATTAAAAAATATAAAAACCATTCTTAGCTTTTGAACTAAGTAAAAGCAGGCTGTAGGCGGGCTGGACTTGGCTCAAGGGCCTAACTTTGCCACCCACGCTCTAGTCTTAGGGGTTGTGGTGAATTCCTACAGTCTCTAATCTGTGAATTGCCTCCTGATATGATCGTAAAAGCCCTGCCTCTCTAGTTTCCTATATTAACTTAAAAAAAAAAAATGAATCACTTGGCACGAGGTCTCTTTTCCTGACTGTATATGGGAATGACTTGTTTCAAACTGTACTCCATGAGTGGAATTGTTATCTACTTCATATATTTCTTATTGCTTTCAGAAACGCATTGTGTAAGTTTCCATTCAAGTTAACTCTGCTGGCTGCCTACCTATGTTTTGACTATCCTGGATGACATGCAGTGTTGTAAAACAAGTGACCCCTCCCAAGGGGATGCTTGAGCTAATGTTGGGAACAAGAAACTAAAAATGTTAAAGTTGATCCTCCTACTGACCAAATGCTGTCCAACATCACTGACAAAAGTGATGAAAAAAGCTGCGAAAAGCTGACAAACCAGGCTGGCTTGTAGATGCAAATTTCCACAATAGCTAAGGCATGGATGACCATGCAAATCTGATGTGTTATATACCACACAGGGCCTTGCCCACTGCTTCCACCTGTGTTTAAACCCCCACTGTCCCTTCCCTGATTGCCTGCAGCTGCCTTCTAACCAGCCTCCCTGACTCCCACCCCTGCCACACACTCCCTTAAGACTATTTTCAAAGCTGCAGGCCAGGTCTTTTAAAAATATAAATTGCATGGCTCCACTGCTCAAAACCGCCAATGGCTCTCCATCTTACACTCTATAAAATCCCAATTTGTCATGTTCTCTCTCCAGACTCTGTGTGATCCAGCTGCTGCCCACTTCTTCAAGCCTATCTCCTGCCTCCCTTCTTCTCCTCCTTCCAACCTAGCAGTGCTGATGTCCTTGCTGCTTCCCAGACTCTCCCCAAGCTCAGATGTCAGGCCCCTGCACTGGCTCTCCCTGCCCCTGGAATACACCCTCGGGGATCTCCAAGAAGTGTGCAGCTGTCACTTCCTCTCTCTTAATTCTTGCAGGTTTGCACTCCTCTGTCACTTCATCGGAGACAGTTTCCCTAGCCAGCTAATCTAACATAGCTCAGCTTCTCCTTCTGTCCACTTCATCGTCTTATGACTTCAGCATGGCCCACGCTGTTCCCTTGGCTTAGAACATTCTTCCTCTCCATTCTGTGAGTCTTTTAAAATTAAAAAAAAAAATTACAATGTTGGGTTTAATTTCTGCAGGACAGCAAACTGACTCAGTTATACATATATATTCCTTTCCATTACAGTTTATCACAGGATATTGAATATAGTCCCTTGCGCTATACAGTAGAACTTTGCTGTTTATCCATTCTATATATAATAGTTTGCATCTGCTAAACCCAAATCCTTCCCTCGCCACCCCTCTTCCTCTCCTTTTTTGACTGATTTAAATGCCATTTCCTCAGGGAGGTCCTTCTGGATCATTCTATATAGGTAGGTGTCCTTTAGCCCTCTCCATTTCACATTTTTTGTACAATGTTCACTTTTTCTTATACACCACCACTACTATAAGTGTGTGTGTGTGTGAGTGTGAGTGTGAATGTGTGTCCTCTGTCTACCTCTTTACTGTTTTTCTCCCATTCCCAAATGATTGTCAGTTTCATGAGGGACGGGGTTATGTCCACTTTACCAACCAATACATATCAAGTGCCTGTACACTTCAGGGCCTTGTACACTGTAAGTGCTCAATAACTATTTATGGAGGGAATGAATAAATGATCCAATGTGGAATCAGTCACAGACCGAGGAGAGATGAGATAGCCTCACTGTATAAGAGACCACTGGTTGCCCACCCACATCTCTCTGGTACTCACTATTTCTGTATATGATGATGGCTTTCTAAAGTAAGCATCATGACCCCTGCCTGAAGGCTTTCACAGGCTCCAAGTGCATGCTTGGTCTGCATGCAGTGCCAGGGAGTTAATGCCTATAGGAGCAGCTTTACCACATGCCAGAAGTGAATTATGTTATTCATGGTTTCTTACAAGTCTCTGCTGTGCCAGATGACCACCGGGGCACCTTCCTAATTAATCCAGTATTCACTGACCTCCTCCCCTTCCTTGTCTCACTACCCCATGACTTACTGGTATTTCCAGGGATCATCTGCCAAGAAAACTACAAATCCTTGTCTCAGCATGCACTTTTGGGAGAACCCAAACTAACACATCCTTCTATGGAATCCCTCACCACTATCCTTCTGGAGAAGTGTTGCAACAAAAACGTTCCCATCTAGCAGTTGCTCAGGTTGCCAGGGGAATTGTGGGATGGGACTGGGTGTGTGTGTGTGTGTGTGTGTGTGTGTGTGTGTGTGTGTGAATGAATTCTCTGATGTTTTAATTTAACCGGGTTCATGGCAGCAGCCACATTTTCTGTGAACTCTGCAGACAGGCATTCCCTATAAATGATAGCTCCTCTTTTTACTGTAGATATCTCCAAATAGGACTGTCCTTGTCCCTGGTCTATAACTGTACTCTGGGCCAGTTCCTTGCACCAAATTCTACTGATAAAATTAACAAGGACAAGACACAACTCAGTGAATACCTGATGTGCACCAGACTCTGTTATACAGCTTGTATGACCTACTTAAATGGTCACAACCATACTACGAGGAAAGTACTCTTATTTCTTTCTTGGAGTTTAGAACCCTGGGTCCAGGGAGGCTATCACTTGCTGCATCTGCTGGGTGGCAGAGTCTGGATGTGAAGCCAGGGATGTGGCCAGAGATCCACTATTAATTCTTTGGCTACACCATCTTTCAACCTCCCCAACTATCTGTCCCAGAGACCCCCCCAGGTCTCGTCACATCCACAATTTACTGTAAGGCACAAAATTAACATGAGATACTATAGTTATAAAGTTTCTAAAATGTGTGTGTGTAAGTTGCTCAGTCATGACTCTGCGACCTCATGGGCTGAAAGAAGACCCCTCCAGGCTCTTCTGTCCATGGAATTCTCCAGAACACTGGAATGGGTTGCCATTTCCTTCTTCAGGGCTCTTCCCCACCCAGGGATTGAACCCACGTTTCCTATATCTCCTGCATTTCAGGCAGATTCTTTACCAGCTGAACCATTGGGGAAGCTCAAGTTTCTGAAATTTTAGTCAAAAAAGAGTGAAACCATCTGGTAATGAGAAACAATAAACACATGTTTAAAAGTTAATTGCAAATGCAGCATTTCCTAAACACAAGATATAAAAATAATTACTATTCTTAACATTTTTATTTTTCCCAATTTGGCCCTCATGGTAAAAAAAAAGAAAAAAGTTTATCACCATTGCTCTAGGGTGAAGATCTTAGGGGAAAAATGCTTTTCCCCATGACAAAGCCAGCATTACCAGATAATGAACTAAACTCCACAGCTTTCCTGGCATCAACCTCCATCTGACCCTATGTTCCACAAAGAAGTGTGAGAATCAGAGCAAGTGGCCAGGGTCATAAAGAGTGCTTCTGTTCTCCAGACAGCGCTGGGCAGCCATTGGCCAGCAAACAGTCTGGGTGAGCCTTTCCTTCAACACAGAAGACCCACCATCAGATTCTGCTTCAAGGATCACAAAGACCAGATTCACAGTCTCATTCTCCTTTCTACTCATGCCAAATAACCCTGGGAAAATCATGCTTGTGCCAGTGAGCCTTTTCCATTGTTCTGTATTTTGGGAGGCTTTCATGCTCCCATTAGTTTAATGAGAGAGAAAAAAAAAAAAATAGAGAATGGATAAGAATACTTTCCAGGGCAAACCAAATAAGCATCAAAGAGTTAAAGAAAGTTAATAAATGTGAAATAGTTCAATATGTACTCACTCTTTTAATGTCTGCATATTTGGAGAGAGAGGGATGGGGAAGCTTCCATTCTGGGTAAAATATAGCCAACATATTGTCTTGAGGGTAATTTTGCAAATTAACTAGAATAATTATCTTCCTCAGCTCTCTATTTTTAATTACCTTTTCTTGATAATGAAAGTAAAAACAATACACTAAAAGAGAACTTTGTGAGTGCCAGGCCTTGCTTAAACTGTTTCCTGCATATGATTCATTTAATGCAACACCACTATGAAACAGGTAACACTGTCTCTGTTTTATAGATAAGGAAAGAGAGAGTAAGTAATACTCTTTAAAAAGACAGTAAGTAAATTTCAAAGTTCCATCTCTATAGTTCAAGCTACATTATGTTGCTTCAGTAGATTCACAGCATAGAAAATCATAAAGCTTGTTGCAGAAAATCTGGAATATGTGGCCAAGTATACAAAGAATATTTGATGTACTCATAATCTCACCACCTAGAAATAAATGAACATTTTGATACAGTGATCATGACAGAATCTCTAGAAATATGACATAGCTTTTGTTGTTATCCCAAATGAAAAGCTATGTAATTAATCACAAATGTGGAGAATATACTTGCAGTAGACTGATTATAGAGTACAACTTAGGCAGAATTTTGGGGGGACCTCAATGGATCACCTCCCAACTTTTAGCAATCATTTAATTTTCATAAACTAAGGTTGAAGTACATGTACTATGGCTGTCATTTGGAAAAGACCTATCATGCATAAGATGCCATGAATGAAGAAAACCAAAGGCGACTTCAACTTTGAAACCTGAACTGAAAACCACTAAAGGAGATGTTATGGACTAAAGGTTTTGACTTCTAACCAATTTGAAGCAGTGCTCAACATGATTTACAGTGGGAGGAAATAGGGATCTCTGTATCATCTATCTTTACCTCTCTATCTATCCATCCACCCACCCATTCATCCATCCACATAATTCACATAACAGTACTGTCTTAGGTGGATTGGTACTGGGAAGCAGACCCTGAGATCAAGATTTGAGTGCAACTGGTTTTTGGAAGATTCATCTTTGGAAACACCAATAGAGCAGTGGAGAACTGAGAGAGGAAAGGGAAAACAGGTAAGAAAAGGTGTGTTAATGAACACAGGCTGGAGCTCTCCTGCTGGGTACTTCTGAGAGCTTAGTGTGGTAGCCCATGAGAGGTGAGGAATTTGGGATATTTATCCTCCGACTCACAGTTGTCATTGGATGAGAGCAGCTCTAGGAGTCATTTACTCCCCAGCATTTCTGGCCTGCCCTGCATACTAACCAAGCAGGTTCCTGTGACTAGTGAAAGCCCTTTAACAGTCACATGGGTTTACAATAAAAAGTGTAGGTGTAGATGTGAATTGTGAGTGACTGGTAGGTATGGGCAATGTCAGTATGTGCTATAGTCCTATAGTCAGCCAGTATAAACAACAAAATTGGCGTCATTATATATATACATACACATATACATATATATGTATATACATATATATATAGTCTATATATAAGCTATAGTCCTGTAGTCAGCCAGTATAAACTAAAACAAAATTGGAATCATTATATATATATATACATAGACACACACATACATACACATATATACATGTATATATATTCATATATATAGTCTATATATATGCTATAGTCCTATGGTCAGCCTATGGTCAGTCCTATGGTCAGTCCTATGGTGGGTATAAATTAAAACAAAATTGGGATCATTATATACACACATGTATACATATATACATATATGTGTGTATGTGTATATATAAACATATATATATATATATATATGTACACAGAGAGAAAGAGTTTTGTATTCTGCTTTTCTCCTACTAAAATGCTGGGAGCATTTCAGGTCCTTACATGTTATTTGAAAAAAACAACTTTTAGTGGTTGCCTATCACATTTTATTTAACTGATTCCTTATTTTTGGACACATAAGTTATGTCTAATTTTGAAGTACTTAGAATATCTCAACAATAAATATTTTCATACACATATTTTCCTCTATATCTCTGGTGCCTTAGGATAAATTAATCAAGGACAATTTTGTTAATTATCTAAAGCAAGGATTACCAATTCCATATCTATAAGAATGCTTGAAATTGATAGAAAACTTAATTTTTTTTTATTCTGATGGGTGTCTCCAGACATAAAAGTGACATAACAACTTAATTTATTTTTATGATGAATCTGTTCTTAGTCTCTATATTCAGTTGTTCTCAAATGGTGGGGGATTTTTATACCTTTATTATGGAAACCTTTATTGCTGCCTAGCCAAGGTGGCAAGTTTATCACCATGCCATCAAATGAGCTGATTACTTTCCAGAAGCAGAGGTGAACACCTCCTCTACAAAAAGGTCATTAATAACCTTGCTCTCTTTCTTCACAAACATCACCTCATACAGAAGTGAAGTCGCTCAGTCGTGTCCGACTCTGCGACCCCATGGACTGTAGTCTATAAGGCTCCCCTGTTCATGGACTTTTCCAGGCAAGAGTACTGGAATGGGTTGCCATTTCCTTCTCCAGGGATCTTCCCGATCCAGGGATCGAACCCAGGTCTCCCTCATTGCAGGCAGACGCTTTACCGTCTGAGCCACCAGGGCTTAAGGAAAAATGGTTTTATCCTTAGCATTTTGCATTTTACTTGTTTGAGGGAAAAATACCAAATTCTATTTTCCATTCTCCAACAGTCTGGCATGCTTTCTTTCCTATTGAAATATCTCATGATAGTATCTCGTGAAGTATCTCATGATACCATTTGTTCCATCCACTGGCCTTTTAGTTTTTACTTCTTGACTTCTGTGAAGTACTGAGTGGTATCACTCATGCATGACATATCCCTATTTTCCACACAGCCTACACTTGCCTAGTGGTCCTATCTCTTTTTCTTTTGGCTCTTCTTGTTCTCCCTCAGTTATTCCTCTCCTTCTTCATTTCTTCTACATGTGGACATCATCCATTGCTTAGCCCTGTGTGCCTACTCTTCTATTTCTCTTGATGACCTCTCTTTGTTCAGGACCTGTCTTTCACTCCGTGATTATGACTCTTGGAGCCCCATTTGTAGGCTCCCCTCCCTCCTTATATGGGATTTAAACATGAAACTTCTTGATAGAAAATACCTCAAACCTGGCATGATCAAACCCAAATTAATCGTCTTCACCTTAAAATGGTTTTCCCTATTATTTTCTCTTTGTCTTTCCTCAACCTCTTCCCCCTATTTAGTCAAGGTCAGTGGCAATTCTCTTCTCTTCTGCTAGATCCCCTTTGTTGAGCAGTATGCACGCATTGCCTCAGTCATTCAACACAAAAGCCACGGAGTTCCTCCAGAACCTTCAGACATGTCAGACATTGCTATCCCAACTACCACTGGCATAGGAAACTCTTATTACTAAATTACCAGGCATTCTATGCTTAGTATTTCTCTGCTTTGGACACTCTTACTAGTTTATTAGAAGAGTATCTACCTGAACAGAGGTGTTTGTAACTTGTATTACTGTACAGTTCTTAAAAACCATTTAATACATTGGTATAAATGCCACGTCTGTGTGATTCACTGCCTGTGAACCGAGACATTTTTGTTTTGGACTAGGTGAAGTTCACTAGATTGATATATTAAGGATGTGTTCCATGATATATTAATCTTCTGAGATGTTCAGTGAGAAAGGCTTTCTGTGGTCAAATACATTTGAAGAAACATTGTGTTCTTGGTGATTCAAAATGTGTGTTAAAAGGGCAAAGTGCTAAGAAGTATTTCTTAAACTTATTTTATCAAATCATTTAATGATTCTCCAGCTCTTTCTTCCCCCTCCCTCCTATTCCCCATCCCTTTCCTCTGACTTTCTTTCTCTCTTCCTTTCTTTTCAGAAACATTAAATATCTAGGGCTCCGTGGGAAAGATTTTGGAAAACACTGTACTTACCTGTTTAAGAAAGGTTTTTAGGAGCAAATTTTTACCTTTCTCTGTATTTCCAGAGCCAGCACTGTATCTGGCACAAAATGACTGTTGAACAAATGTCTGCTAACCTGAAGTGCACACAGGCGAGTATATTAATAAGAAGCCAAAATATTATGTTGAAAGCTGTTCTCAAAAATCACACCAGTTTTTTGGTACCAAGCATTTGGTAGTTTTACAGAAACAAATCATTTAAATTTTTATTTCAATTAATCCACTTTGGATCATAACCACAAGATGTCTGACTCGGGACAAATCTTGGTAGGTATATAGCCATTATTTTATAGACAGGTCTTATCTTTCATCATGAATTTATATAGAGGTTGAAAGAATTATCTCAAGCAACTTAAGTATAGGAACAGAGATGTGAGCTCTGGGAATACCCTGGGTAGGTTCAAACACTGACTTTGCCACTTACTGACCAAGGGAAGGTGGGAAAATGTACCTGCACCTCAGTTTCCTCATTTGAAATGGTGATTACCTGTACTCCCCTTACAAGGTCATTGTGATGACTTAACAAGATTAAACAGGTGAAAAGCTAAGCACAATGTCTGGCACATGGAAACACTATTAGCTATTAATATCATTAAACATATTATCAGCCAGGATTGCATAGCTGATATGAAATGAAAGGTGACCACACAATTTTAGAGAGAATTTGAGATAACTCATGAAAATATGGATGGGGAGGAAGGAATTGTGTGATTGAAGTCTCCGTATTGATAAGACTCCAATATTGGGCCATTTGTAGCAGTTTGGGTTAGGGAGAAGAGTTCATTCTGGTTTGAAGCTACAACTTCCAGAGAATAACTTTTCCCAGGGTAGGGTGCTGGATGGGCATTTTACTAATTTGGGCATTTTGGAGGCTCAGGGAGAATCCTTTCTTTTTACCCAGAAATTCCTGGGAGATTGCACCTTTTTTAAAAGAAACCAAGAAGGAAGAAAGTTCCCTGCCTCTCTGTAAGAGGGCACCATCCCCTACCTGAATGGGTAGGCAAACGCCACGTCAATGCTGAGGTCACTTTCCGTCTTGTTGGCACAGTCCACACTCAGCCGCAGGCCTCCAGAATAGCCACCGCATGTTGCAAATGCAAAGATTGCAAAAAGCTGGGGAGAACAAAGAAAGAATAGAGAAGGCAGCTATTAGAATGGTGTTGATCTCATGAAATATGTCAATAAGATGTTAGTGTCTACATTGAGAGAGGTTAGGATGACAGTTATGGCCATCCAAGTATGGCATCATATATGGTTTAGGCTGGAATGAAGGCCAGGATGATGATGGAGAGTGGGATGGTTGGGTGCAAAAAGTTGCCTGGAAAGCTGGAGTAATTTTGCTTGTGGAAAAATTAAATACAGGACAAAATATCTGCATTTGAGATCAAACATCTGTGTAAAGATGATTAGACAGTATCACCGACTCAACGGACATGAACTTGAGTAAACTTTGGAAGATAGTGAAGGACAGGAAAGCCTGGTCTGCTGCAGCCCATGGGGTCGCAAAGAGTCGGACACAACTTAGTGACTGAACAACAGCATCTGTGTAAAGAACTGTCACACTACAGAAGGTAGAGATGTAATCTTACATCAAAGTCTCTGGAAAGCTACACACTGAGAGATTAACGATGGGTATCTCCATGTGGGAAGAATTTCAGATGTTTCCTTGCTTCCTTCTTTTTGGTTATCTGTATTTTCTGCAAAACACATGTTTTGTCTTTTGGAATAATAAAGATTTTTAAAAATGCACAAAGAATTTTAGGGTTGATGGGTGGAAGAAGTGGACATTACCTAAAATGTGCTATTTTGGAGCACAACATCTCAGTATATGTCAACCTCAAAGCATCCTTGGTGGTTTCATCTCTGTTTTACTTGCTCTTTCTAGAGGCAACTATTAAAAGGTTCAACTGATGACCAACTAATGTTAGTCTATCCTAGCATAAAACATGAATCTATGGTAATCAGGCAGTGAAAATTAGAAGCAGGAACTCAAAGAAGTCTTCCAGAGAAAGAAGATATACCTGGGAGGGTGAGAATGCCCTAAGATGGGAAGAAAACAAATACCAATCTTTGCCCACTTAGTTTGGCTAAATTCAAAAGAATGTCTTGCTCATCTCTGTAATACCTCCAGTTATTTTAACTTTGAAATTCACCTTCTTCTAGTAGCTTGGGTTCCCATTAGCAACACCAGCTCACTTTGCATAGTGAGAGGAATTACTGTGTAAGGGTTTGTAGTCTAACATGTGATCTATCCTGAAGAATATTCTTAAGTGTATATGAGAAAAGTGTGTATCCTGTCCTTTTGGGATGGAATAATCTGTATTTGTACATTAAATCAATATGCTATAATGTGTCATTTAAGACCAAAGTTTTCTTATTGATTTTCTGTCTGGATGATCTCTCCATTGACATAAAAGGGGTGTTAAAGTCCCCTACAATTATTGTATTGCTGTCAATTTCTCCTTTTTCGTCTGTTAATATTTGCTTTATTTTTGATCATTTTCATTATTATGTAATGCCTTTCTTTGTCCCCTTTTACAGTCTTTGCTTTAAAGTCTATTTCATCTGATATAAGTATTAATACTCCAGCGTTCTTTCTGTTCCCACTTGCGTAGAATATCTTCTCCCATTCCTTCACTTCTTGTGTGTATCTTTAACTCTGAAGTGGCTTCGAGGCCCAAGTGGGCTATTGTGGGTTTGCTGGTATGGGGCTGGACCCCTGGAGCAGGAGCCACCTTGGAGGGGTGCCAGGGTCAGATGGCAGTGCCTGTTGGTGGAACGTGACAGCAGCTGCTTTGGAGGAGCCAGCTGGGGCAGGCGGGATGTGCAGGGTCGGTCCTCAGGGATAGGCCAGTTTGGTGCACATGGCATTAGTTCAGTTGATGGAGAGTGACAGAAGTGGTACACACCAGTGCTGGGTCCACTAGGTAGAGGGAAAGTTTTGTTTTTTTTAAATGGCACCTGCCAGTGTTTCTGTTCTGGAGAAAGTTCCACCAGATCTCTACCCCTCCAGCACATGTCCTAAATTTAGTCAGTGAATCTCCTTCTCCCATGACACAGGTGCTTTTTTAGCTGCTGTCTCTGTGCTGCGACTTTGAGCAGTGAGCATGTGTGTGCGCACTCTCCGAGAACAGAGTCTCGGTCTCTAACAGCCCTCCAGCTTTCCTGGACATAAGCCCCTCTGGCTTCCAAAGTCAGATGTTACAGAGGCTCGTCTTCCTGGTGTAGGTCCCTCAAGCTGAGGAGCCCAATGTGGGGCTCAACGCCCCTGTTGCATAGAGGAAACTGCCATGGCTGTGACAGTCCTCCCTCTGTGGGTAGGTTCTCACTAGATCATGCTTCTGTTCTTTTGACCCAACTTGATGTGGCCTTTTCCTTATAGATTCTTAGTTTTAGAAAACCTGTTCTACTAGGCTTCGGGTCATTTTCAGTGACAGTTTTTCTGTAGGTAGTCCTAGATTTTGTGTGTATGTGGGAGATGAGCTCAGGATTTTCCTACTCTGTTATCTTGATCCAGAATCCACCAAGTTATTGGTTTTTAAATCCAGTAATTTAAAATAGAAACAATTTGACCAAATGATATTATAGACGAAGTAAAAGTAAAATGTATTTATCTGTGTTAATGTGTGTAGAGCACTTAGAACAGATCCTGGCACAGAAAAAGCACTCAATAAATATGAACAAGAGTTATTACTCTAAATAAATGTGTATGAGATTTTGGTAAGATCTTGCAGGACATAAAATAGGAAGTTTCAACTTCCTCCCTAGCTAAATCTATGTGACCATCAGCCCCAATGAACCAACATACAAGCACTCCAGAAAGCCTTATCTTTTTCCTTTGTTAGCTTTCCTTCCTAGTTTATATCACTGATGGGACTTGCAGAGACATTTAGAAGGTACTCCAACCCATCGTGAAATCTGAGAATGATATACACAGAACACCAAGGCTGACAGGACTCGGATCTGTATCCCTGTAATATGAATTTGCTCATGACCACATGTTCTCTGTCAGCTCTTAGTATTGGTAGGGATAAGGAGGACATGATTTTAAATGTTCAATGCTTAAATCTAGGTTTCATCATACAACACTGGATGGCACAGTCCTTTGTGCCATGTCATGATAGCGTCTTTAGTATGATTTCTTTCAAAAGACAGAATGGAGTGGCAGCATCCAGAGCCCTGGGGTAGGATGTGGAGATCGCCCTTTCCTCATCTGTACAACAGAAGCATCCTTTGTGTCCTCCCAAATCACTGAGAGAAGAAAATGAGATGGAGCATGTATCTATGTGCAGTCTTCTCTGAATCCATGCGGATTTGTGTGGTATTTACACATGTGTACTTCTCTCGGGCAAGAGTCCTCAGAGCGTAATCAACACTTGTACATGAAAAGGTTAGGAGGAATTATCTGTTGTTGGCTTTATTAAGTACCTACAATGGGCTAGCTATCGTGTCCAGCACTTAACATATGTGATCATATTTCCTTTTGACAACAACAATTTGTGTGTGAAGCTTAATAATCCTATATTAAAAGTGTGGCAGGATAGCATAAGGATTTCAAACAGTAGTATTCTTTAAAATCCCCTGTAACATTAAACTGGAGTGATTTAGAGGTAAAAGACCCAAAGATAAATCCTTTAAATTCAATGCTTAATGGCTGCAAAGAAACTACTTTTGGCCCTTCATCTTATATTAAAGCGCCTTACATACAGTAAAATATTATTAATACTACCATGCAGTGAAGTTAAGATGGAAAGATAATTATGTATTAAAATTACATATTTAGTTCAGAATATTTGATGTGTAGAGGAAGGCATCAGAGTATTGAAGCCACACACACCACTGCATTTTCTTTTAACATCTATCCAGCTCTGAAAACACAAGACATTGAACTTGAGTTAAATATGATACCTATGGGCTTTCCGGTTACCTTGCATTACCCACAGTCCTCACTGATTAAAGAGAAATCATACTGTGTGACTGATATGAAACTCATGTGGGGGTGGTGAGGATTAAACAGATAACGTCTGTACAACACTGGAAGAGTCAGGTCCTGCTGAGTGAATAACATTATAGGGATAGTTTGGAAAGTGAAATATCTGGGAGAGTGGAATTAACTCTTTCACAGTATATCAGCTAGGAACCTGGTCCTGTAATTAGGATACATCAGGACAGAGTGAGGAGAGGGAAATGGAGTTCTTTAGGGATCTGAAATTCCCTTACTGTTGCAGAGAAATGTAGAGTCAGATGGAACTTTAGAAATCTTGGAAGTTGGAAGTCCACCCAACAACTCCACCCTAGGTAGTAGACAGGAGCAGTTCCAGAGTCAGGCAGACCTGAACCTGAGTCCAATTTCTAGCTGCCTGACACCGAGTAAGATACTTAACTTTTCCCAACCTCATTCTTATATCCACTAAATCAGGACTAATTCACCGGCTCATTCAGCAGCTGTTTAATGGTGTATTCACCAGGTGCCAGATGGTGGAAAACAGAAAGGTAAAAAGTTAGAGAAAAGACAAAGAAAAAGTAGGTCCCTGTCTACTCTGAAGTTTAATGCTGGATGGGGGTTGGGACAGAATTAAAAGAACATACAAATAACATAATTACAAATTGTGTCCTGGACACATCTTCCAGACCAGGGCGTTATATCTGAGGATGTCACATTTATGCTAAGACCTTGAAGACGAAAGTGAGAAAGCCACAGGCAATGGAGGGTGGTGTGGAGAGAAGCCCCGGGGACTGCGAGCACAGCGTCCAAGGAGCCAATGGAAGGCCAACGTGGCAGCTGGATGGTGAGTTGAGGTTGACAGTAATTTACCTCACGTGGATTTGTGTACATCAACTGAGAGAATACACGCAAAGCATCAGGCTCAGAGCTCTCAATAAACCATTCGAGTGTGTCCTTCATCTTCCTTCTCCTTCCCCTCCCCTCCCCTATCACCACACTACTGAAGAAATTAAGAACTAGAGAAGAAAATCCATTTGCCTTTAACTCAGCAAGAGCAGAGTTGGAACTAGAATCCTGGTGTGTAAATTCCCTGTCAGCAGTCTTCTAATTAGCTCTAGAATAACAGGAAGAACAATTTTTGACCACATGGATAGAGAATTGTCAAATGGTCCATACTTCTTTGAACAGAGATGCATCATGGTGCTGCGGGGGCCTGAGGTTTTCCATGTTGCTCATTAGTGACTCACAAACACATACTGCAAACCTAGTGCTAAGGAGGATGAGTATATATACTCTCTCTCTCTCCTTTCCTTCTTTCTTTCCTTTCCTCCCTCCCTTCCTTCTCTCTTCTCTCCCTCCCTTCTTTCTTCTTTCCACCTTTGGTGGGGTGGAGGATTTTAGAAGAATTGTGCAAGATGTTGTAAAAGGACATAGACTTTCTCAGCTTGACAAGTGTTGCTTAGAGAGGCCATGGATATTAGCGAGAAGATGGTCCCTATGTCTTGTAGATGTTAGACTCTGAGAGACTAATGCTGATTCCTAAGACAGATGATATCCTCTCTTGGGAGATGGAAGAGATGGAAAAACGTTGTGTTATTCGGATGGAGGGAGAATTGAAGGTGGGTCCTGGAAGGCTCAGGAGGGAGAAGAGTCTGAGAGAAAAACTCCATCTGAGGCCAGCTCTCTAGGCTATATGCAACATGATGACAGATTAATGACACTGTGTTTTTGTGAATGCATGTGTACCTGTATGAGTTTCTATAAGCTTTGGGCTCTGTGTTCATCCTCAACCAAACCTGTGCCTTCCTTTTGGTAATGCAGTGTATTTACTCACCTTCCTAAGACATCAAGGGCACAGTCCAGGGGCAAAAGTCCATTTACCCAAATCAAGTGAAATTATAAAAGTTCACTCAGAATGGCCATCATCAAAAAGTCAACAAATAACAAATGCTGGGGAGGTAGAGAAAGGGAAACCATTCTACACTGTTGGTGGGAATGTAAACTGGTGCAGCCACTATAAAGAACAATGAGGAGATTCCTTTAAAAATTAAAAACAGGGTTAGTGTATGATCCAGTGGTTGTACTCACAGGCAGATATCTGGAGAAAACCATAGCTGGAAAAGATACATGTAACCCAATATTCATCAAAGCACTGTTTACAATAGCCAGAATATGGAAGCAACCTAAATGTCCATCAACAGAAGGATAGATAAAGAAGAAATTTATATGTGAGTAATATTCCATTGTATGTATGTGTATATTACTCAGCCATAAAAAGGAATGAAATAATGCCATTTGCAGCAACATGGATGGACCTAGAGATTTTTATACTAAGTGAAGTGAGTCAGAAAGAGAAAGACAAAAACTACATGGTATTGTTTATATGTGGAATCTTAAAAAATGATACAAATGAACTTATTTACAAAACAGAAATACACTCACAGACATAGAAAACAAACTTATGTTTACCAAAGGGGAAGAGGAGATAGATAAATCAGGAATTTGGGATTAAAATATTCACACGACTATATATAAAATAGAAAACCAACAAGGACCTAGTGTATAGCACAGGGAACTCTATTCAATATGCTGTAATAACCTATAATGGAAAAGATTCTAAAAACTTATATGTTATATATATATATGTATATATATATAGTCAACACATATGTAACTGAATCATTTTGCTGTATACTTGAAACTAACACCATATTGTAAATCAACTATATTTCACTAAAAATTAAAAGAGAAAAAAATAGTTCTGTGTTGCCATCTTTCCAATTCTCCTCAAATAGAGCAGACACCTCAGCCTCTGGCACAACCTCAGATAATCAATATCAAAACCACCAGCCCAATCACTCACTTCTCTCTAGTTCAGGAGAGTAAAATAAATCTCCTATGATGAACTCTCATTTCACTACTGTCTTGGATGATCTATGGCTCTGTTCCTAACAACAAAAATTACTCTCTAATGGGTGAAATTAGCCAGCAGAGATTTCCCTTGCATGCAGTTAATTAGGAATACATCCGGCTGAAAGAGAACAGAAGCATTGCCTTGCACTTTCTGGCTTAATAAGCATCCACAAACCAAAATTCCTCATAGCAGGAATACCTTTACACAGTTAACAATACCAAAGGTTTTCCCCTGGAAAGAGTGCAAGCAGCTCCCTCCTGTGAATTAATTGCACCATACGGGGAATATCAGGGAAAGCTGCTATGAATCCTTCTGGTTAACTTGCAGGGCAGAGTGGAAAGCGATAGGTTGGAGGAGGACAGGAAATCAGCCTGATTACTGACTCTCATGGGGACTGTGGTCTTTAGTGAAGTCAGGGAGGGGACATCTTCCAAGGTCTGATGCACAATCTCTGGCAAGAAAGATCCCTTGGAAGAAATAAGTGAGAGTAAGGAGCCTGGCTAGAAAGAGATTAGGTGATTGGGACCAAGTAGTGGTATTTCTCTTACCACCAAGCTGTGTGTGCTGGCAATCAGAGCTCCACAGATACAGCTTTGACTTACACAGCATTTGCCAATTTCCATGGTATAAATACTTCCACCATGGCCAATTCTAAGCCACCAAAATAACATCTTTGAAACTTGACTGGGAAGAGAACTGCAGAGTCAGCTGCGCTCGAGCACACCACAGCGACCAAAGGACTTTCCTTGACTCTCCCCTGAAGCACCCGGGGCTGATGTCAGTGGTTCACTTCTCTTATTTCACATTTCCTCTTATTCCATATCTCATATTTCTCTTATTTCACATCACTCACCTTGGGTTTATTTGACTGATTTCACTTCAATTATTCATTCATTCATTTGTTGTATACATTCAATCACTTATTATTTACTTACTGATTTAGTTATTGTAGGAAAAGCTGTTGATGCTCTGCTTAGGATTCCCCTCCGCACTCCCTATAGGCCACCTGCAGCGACAGGGGGACAGTCCTCATATGCACCAAAGGTTCCTCCCTAAACATTCAGTTCTCTCTGTTGAGGGCTCTCTCAGGCAGCAAGGACACAGCCTGTGATTGTGGCATGGTGCAAGGTTCTGGGGATCAATTCCATGTCAGTTTCCAAACAAAGTGGGATAGAAATTGGTGGACAAATCCTCCAAGTGTCCTTCTCTGTCTGCTCCAAAATTTTGAGATGTGTTTAATACAGTTTCTTTCAATGGGATTGAGCCCTATTGCCTACAGCAAATCTTCTCATGAATGACACCTGTGGTTGGGGTCTTCCTTTTCCTCTTTCATTTCCTCACTCATCATTGTGCTTCCTGGCATCATCTCTCAGGTCACCTTCTTGAGCCTACATTCTTGCATTTCCCAAAAGCAAGTCTCAGGACCTGCTTTTGGGAAATGCAACTGATATAGTTACCAAACACTGACCAAGTACCAGTTGTTCTCCACACACTGCAATGGCCCTAGGACTGTATTAATGAAAGGACGGGTACCACTCGGCACACCTTAGCTCGTGCCCCTCAGCTTATAGCTAGACACACTCTCATCTCTGCAGCCTTTTCTAAATACGCAGAGATCTTCTGCAAACAGAAAGTCTTCTTGGACTATGCTATCTACAGGAGGGCACTTGACCCCAGCCCACCCCCGCTTTCACTCTCATTATTCACTTCTGTTGGCTATTTACCTAAGCAGATATTTAAAAATCTGTGTTTGGCATTATGCATTCATTTGTTTATGTTTTGCCTGGCTGCTTCTCTAAGGAAAGGTAATACCCTTGTCTTTACTGATGAATCTCAGCTCTTGGCATGAAGTGGGTGCTCCCTAAACATTTTTTGACTAAAATATGTAAATATATTCCCCTCCGCCATCTCTGGGCTTCCCCGGTGGCTGCACTGGTGGCTTAGTGGTAAAGAATCTGCCTGCAATGCAGGAGACACAGGAGATCCAGGTTTGATCCCTGGGTTGGAAAGATCCCCTGGAGAAGGAAATGTCAACCCACTCCAGTGTTCTTGCCTGGAAAATCCCATGGACAGTAAGCCTGGCAGGCTAGTCCATAAGGTCGCAATGAGTTGGACATGACTGAAGCAACTTAGCAAGCATGCACACTGCCACCTCCAGGGAACTTGCTATCTATTTGGGAATGTGGACAAGTGGATGAGCAGGTATGGTAACACCTGCTTTTTGGTGGTGGCAGTCACTGGAGCCCCTAGAGGAAAATGTGGAGTGTGTTTGCAGAGGAGTGGAGGGACATGAGGAGTGGAATCTCGAGGAATGGACAGCTAAGCAGATGCCAGACAAGCATGCCAGGTTCAGCTGGGTAAGAGAGAGAAAATGAGTGTTTCAGGCAGAGAGAGAGGCAAATCAAAGACACTCAAGTGAACGAGTAAGGCATATCTGAGCCATGTGGCTGACAGGATAGGAACAGACACTGAAAGATAAGAAGAAAGTTGAGGCTCCATTCAGGAGGTGGCAGGAATGTGCCAGGTCTGATGTAGCAAGGATCTCAAAACTATGGCCTCTGGGCCATGTCAAGCCACATATATTCATTCACACATGTGGTCTATGGTTGCTTTCAGATTTCAACGAGAGAACTGAGTATGGACAATAAGAGACCCTAAGGCAAACCTATTTACTATCTGGCCCTTACAGAAACCCAGGAGAAACTGGGGTTTTAGGAGGGGGCTGGGTTATTGGCCAGGGAGGGGTATGACCAATTTGCATTTCAGAAAGGCCATATAGGTTGGACTGGAGCGTGTGGATGGAGAGAGAGCAAGTCTAGGTGCTAGAAGATGAGTAACTGATTTACATCCCCTGATAACCTGCAAACGCTACGCCAGCAGGACTACCGCTCAACTCTCTGTACTCTTGTTGTGCCAAAACATGGTAGGTGGCTCATAAATGCTGTGAATGAACAGCCAGTGAAGGCGCAAGAGAAGATGAGAGGATGAAGGAGTTGGAAATGTGTACCCTGGCACTGAAGCCCAGAGTAATAAACATCGTGATGGTTACAATGATGGCCATGAAAATGATGATAGTAATAAAAAATCAACCACACTTGATGCTCTGGGCCAGTCCCTTCCGTAAATGCATTATTTATATGAATTCATTTAATCCTCTCAACAACCCCCTCTGAAGCGGAAAGAAACATAATCCCTCATTTTACACTTGAGGAAACTGGGTCAAACAGCATGCCAAGATTACATGGGTTATTGGTACGTGAAGGAGTCATGGTTTGAACGTGGATTTGCTTTTCTCTAAAATTTATCTTCATCTGTCCCAACTCTCCCAGGGCTATGAAGGGTATGTCGCTTGGCTGGAGTAGACTATAGAAAGACTAAAATCAATCATGGGCTAGTTAAGGCCAACAATGCTCAGAAACCCAAGTGAGGACTAAGTCAAGCATTTGTAAGACAAAGCCCTGATCATGCCAATGGATGCCAGTGGTAGCTCACAGATTTTGCCTCAGCATTACAAGACTTTGTTCTGCAGCATCACAGGTCATCATGGGGGAAGGACTGAGAATCTTGGATGGTAAGAATGCTGGAGTAGCCTGACAGGAGTAGTTCTGCCAATTACATTTAACAAGACTTTCCTACTCATTGTCAGCTACTCATGGTGGGTGGGGAGTCCCTCACAACTCCTGTCCATCATTCAGCAGCTTTTAAGTTAAAGACACCCAGTTCCTGCCTCTCCAGCTCCCTGTGATGAACCATTCCCTCTTGTCCCTTGTCCTTTTATGGTCTGTCTTGGGTTGATAAGCCACTGGTCCTTAGCACCCCTGAGAAGCACTTCTGAGAACACAGTTGTTTAAAGGAGCTGATTACTCTCTAGTAGCCCTGGATAAGCAAGGAATACATACTGTCAGGACATTTTCTGGTGCAGAAAGAGTGTTTGATTAACTGTGGCTTCCCTCATACCCCATGGGCTGCCCAGGCGGCCCTTAGCTGACTGATGGAACACCTCTAAAACTTAATGTTCCATTTATACTCATTTTGACCCAATTCTTCTTTCTTTTAGTGTTTCTTCTTCTGTTGATAATGGGATTTTTCCAAAGAAATTGACCAAGTATCTACTCTGGTCATCGGTTTATGGTTACTGCAAACCTTCTGACCCAGAAGGTTTTTGTGAACAGCCCCGTAAAACCTCAGAAGAGACCTTCCTGTGAAGATAAAAACTGCAGGTCATCCCTGGAAGACAATATAATTCTATCTTATTTGGAAGCACTGAAAACCATTGTCAAAAAGCTCTCTTCCTATGGAGCTGTATGCTTTTTCTTGTCATTGTATATAACTATCTGTGTTCTTACCCAGCTCCAATATCTTCCATGCTGCTTTCCATTTCAGGCTACATATCAAAAATTGGATACTATGCCCTTCTAGCTGTTTTGTGATTTATATGAAATCTTCCCAAGCAAAGGTAGCCTCATAAAGCTGGCGTTTCATGCTATCACCTGAGGAATTCTGACCAGGCCCTGCAGATGTGTGTGTGTGTGCGCACGCGCTCAGTTGTGTCCGACTCTTTGTGATGCTGTGGATTGTAGCCTGCCAGGCTCCTCTGTTCATGGAATTTCCCAGTCAAGACCCTGCAGGAGAATCCAAAATTATCAATATAGCTTAAGAAGTTTCCACTTTCATTTTCATAAACCTGCAACCTGGAGATGGATCAGTTAGTACAGTATTTGCATGCAGGTAACAGAAATCTTGATGCATAGCGACTTAAACAAAAAGAACTTTGTTTTTCATACGTATTGAGAAGTCCAGAACTGGGTGGTTATTGGTATGATGATGTCTGAACCAACATCTCTATTTACTGTGGTCTCTGTCTCATCACCAAAAATTGGCTGCTGCATTTCCAGAGACATCCTTAGCTACATGGGAGCCTAGGAAGTGAATATTTAGCTTTCCTGGGCTGCAGAGGGGAGGTCGGTAATGGTACAAGGACTGGGATCAATTGTTCAGTCAGCCAGTCACCACTGTCTGCTCCAGAAATTAATAGGAGAAAAATGCAGAAGTAAAACAAGCATTCATGGCATTTTATAAAGGCAAGATAGCATAATCACGCCCATTCAGCATCTAGTCATTTCCTTTTCCCTGGACAGTACCCAGAGAGTTCTTTCTGTGTGTCTTATAAGCTAAATTTAACACTTGTTCACGAAATGAAATGTAAATTTCTGTTAGAATTGTATTTTCTCACATAAAGCCTGACCCAAATCTTTAAAGTAAAACACATGACTGAAATAGTGAAAATAAATTGGAAACAATCTTCATGCCTGTTAACAATTTAACCAAATAAATTTTGAGGTAGTCAATGAACTATTATGTAATAGTTAAAAAGTATGAAAAGTATACGTATATAAAGTTATATGTAATCTCATGGAAGGCAAAAAAAAAAGGGCAAATTGCCAAGTATGACACATGTGCATTGCATTTTTGTAAAAGGAAGTATTTATACATATGCACATTTTTAATGGATTTGAAAAGGTTTTGAAAGGTTGTGCTGTAGTATCGTCGGTTGTTAACACTGAGGAGTGAATGATGGAATCAGAATCTCATTTTTAATTCTTTTTACATTGCCTCAATTTCTTCTAATAAGCATGTGTAACTTTTATAACTAAAAAAAATATTTTATTAAAGCAAACTTACCATTACCAAAGGGGAGGAGAGGTGGGAAGGACAAATTAGGAGTATGTGATTAACATATACAAACTACTACACATAAAATAGATAAGCAATAAGGATTTACTGTATAGCACAGGGAACTATATTCAATATCTTGCAAAAACCTATAAAGGAAAATAATCTGAAAAAATATATGCAACTGAATCACTTTGCTGTATACCTGAAACTAACATAATATTATAAATCAATACACTTCAATCAAAAATAAGATTTTATTAAAACTGTAAATTTAGACAGCCTCTGGATAACTTGAGCAAAGTAAATTCAGGCGATGGCTATGCTGTTTTTAACATTCATTTTGATGAAAAAATGTAACATCAAAGAAAATTCACTCTCTTTCAGAATTATCTTCAATAATACCTTCAAATTATTTATATTTTGGGGGGCAATATAAGGGTAGGTAAGGAAAGAGTGATTATGGGATTGTATGAAATGCTATATGTGAAATTTGAAAATTATAAAGTACCATAGAATTTAAAGAATCTTTTATTAAAAAGTTATTTACTTTTACAGAAAACGTAAGTGGAATCACATTTTTGACTTGCTCATTGATCAAAATATTTTGAAAAAAATCACTGTCTACAATCAAGGTAAGAATATTTCAAAATATGCCATGGGAACATATGGTTTACATGTGTGTCAAACTTTATTGAGTAAAAGTGTTAACTCATCTTTTATCAGATTCAATGATGGCCACTGTGTTTAAAGGAATCAGCTCCAATTCTCTCATAATCCATCATAATAGAATAACAAGAAAAAATGAAAAGTCCCTAGAGCTTCTCACCTAGAATGAAACCATTTCTCTGACAGCTGATTTGAGAGTCTTATGAATTAATTTCTTGCCTATTGTAGTGTATTTGAACTTGACATTTTTATGGAGAAATCTGATCTTAGATCACTGAAGAAAATCACTGATACATATCTTAATTCCACATTTTTGCTTGATAGGAAAATTACAGCAAGATAAACGCATGGAACACTGTCACTGTTCTGCAATTCAATAACATGTATAGAACATGCTGGCATGAATAATTCTTTGCCAGAAGCCATGCTTTCATGATAATGTAGAATATTTAGAATTAAACAAACAAACAAACAAACAAATTAAAGTGGCAATCCTTTAAGTGCATTTTTCTTTTTAAGAGGAGGTTTTAACAAGTGCTCGGGCCTGGTGCACTGGGAAGACCCAGAGGGATTCGGTAGAGAGGGAGGTGGGAGCGGGGATTGGGATGGGGAATACATGTAAATCCATGGCTGATTCATGTCAATATGTGACAAAAACCACTACAATATTGAAAAGTAATTAGCCTCCAACTAATAAAAATAAATGGAAAAAAAAAAATAAGAGGAGGTTTTAGTTACCAGGTCTCTAAATAGAAACTGAAAGTCAAGTTTGGATTCTGTTCTGAATGAATTCAGTGTATTTGATGTGTCTTCTTTAAAAACTGAACATTTCATGAACTACAGTTATATTTATATTCATCAAGCAAATTAGAATAATGCAGGATTTTGAGAGGGGAAGAAAAATCTTGATCCATAACTAACTGGTCACAGTCAATCAATTCTTTTCACTAGACTGCATGGCTCAAAGTTTCTCTCATCCCCTCTCCTTAAATTAAAACAACAAAAAATTTGTCTTAAACACATCTTCACTTTAATGAAAGACAAGTACAGGGTCCCATAAAAAGGACAGTGAAGGTTGATCTTTTCTGTTTGTTTTGCATGTTTTGTGCTTGTGGCTATTTTAAATAAAATCCAGGGCTTACAAAGTCCAAGCCAAGAATATAAACAGGCATCATATTTAAGTTCAGGAACTAAAAGGTAGAAACCCAGAATGGTCATAAAACCTTTTATTGTCAGAATTTTAAAACATGCAAATAACTATGTAGAAAGATTTGAAGGTCTTTCTACATTTCACTTGCTTTGCACATCTCACTTACAAGTTGGAACTCTCTCCTGTTCATATTTCAAGATGTTGTGAAGTTCTGATGGTTCTGATCCTTGACCTGGGAATCAATGTCTGACCTCCCAAACATAATGCATAATCATCAAATCACCTCTGGGATAACAGGGAACTTGCTACCATGTGTTATTTTGATTATATATGAAGAAGCAAGCCTGAAATAGGCAGTTGAAAGGTAGCACATATTAATTTTAAAAATACCCAAAATACTAGAGGAGAAGTTCTAGAGGAACAGTTGGAAGTATATTCCAAAGTAACATTTTCCCATTATAATCCTAATCACAGTAACACAACTGCTGCTGCTATCTAGGGGCTTCTATTTGTGTCCAGCAATACATTTGTCTTTAATGACTACAATATGCTTTGCAGACATTATTTTATTAAAATCTCATAACTCTGTGAGGTAAGTATCATCATTAGCCCCATTTCAGGGCTGGGTAAACCATGGCTCAGAGTGATTAAACGACTCATCCAAGGCCACATAGAGAATAACAGTTTGCATCCATGAGTTCAAAACTATAGTAAAAGGAACAATTAATCATAAATATCTAATTGGTCACTGTTAGAGGATACTACTGAACAAATCTACTTAAAGAAAACTAGTCACTGAAAGGGAAGCATCAATCTTTTATCTTGCCTTTTCTTTAAGAATGCTAGCAGGGCATGAATAGAGACACACATGTAGAGAACAGATTTTTTGGACACAGCAGGGGAAGGAGAGGGGGATGAATTGAGAGAGTAGGACTGGCATATATACACTATCGTGTAAAACAGTAGCTAGTGGGCATCTGCTCTATAGCCCAGGGACCTCAGCACAGTGCTCTGGCATGACTGAGGAGGGTGGGAAGGAGACTCCAGAGGGAGGGGATACACGCACACTTAGAGCTCATTCATGCTGTTGTGCAGCAGAAACCAACACAACATTGGAAAGCAATTCTCCTTAATTAAAAATAATTTTTAAAAAGAATGCTACTAGTGTGTGACCTTTTTAACAGTAGAGAAGAGGAAGTTTCCCATCACAGAACTATTCACCTAATAATGAAGAAGGGGTAATAGAATTAGAATATCACCATTTTGCAATCTATTATGGACTGACTATTTACATACACCCCGTTCATATGCTGAATACCTAACCCCTGAGTATGGCTGTATTTGGGGTTGTTGCCTCTAAGGAAGTAATTTGAGTTAAATAAGGTTAAGGGTGGGACTCTGATCCTATATAGGATTACTGTTCTTAAAAGAAACACCAGCGATGAAGAATCAGACAGAGAGAACAGACCTATGGACATGGAGGGAAGGAAGGAAGGAGAAGAGGAGATGTATGGAGAGTAACATGGAAATTCACAATACCACATGTAAAACAGATAACCAGTGGGAATTTGTTGTATGACTCCAGGAACTCAAACAGGGGCTCTGTGCCAGGCTGAAGGGTGGGGAGGGAGATGGGAGGGAGGCTGGGGAGGGATGGGATATGGGCATACCTATGCTTGATTCTTGTTGATGTATGACAGAAAACCACGAAATTCTGTAAAGCAATTATCCTTCAATTAAAAAATTTTTAAAAATTAAATAAAAATCACATTTTGGACTTAGGAAAGATCATATGAGCACACAGCAAGGTGGCAGCCACTTACAGTCAAGAGAAGAAGCCTCAGAATGAAATCTATCTTGCAAGCATGTTGATCTTGGATCTGTCAGGCTTCATAACGGTGAGAAATGAATTTCTAATTTTTAAGTCAGCCAATCTGTGGTACTTTGTTATAGCAGCCCAAGCTAAGACACAACTCTTAACGAATTCATCTAAGCACTGGTAACTCTTAGCACAAAACAGAGGCAGCTAGATATTATGTGTCTCTTGCTGGAGAGGATCTCACCAATTTTGAAATATTCTTTGCAAAAACAACAACAACAACAACAAAACCACCTAGATTTGATCAAGTTTCTATGTCCAACTGCCAGTTTATAAAGAAATACAGGGCAAGGGAAGGACACGTGTAAGATGACATCACAAGGATGAAATGAGCAAAATTCAGACCTTGAGAAACTCTGCAGGTGAAAACATCCATTTGTTCAAGAACAACAGCAACAAATTACAAAAATGTACAGAGGAGAAGGGGAGACACAGAGAGAAGAGCTTATGGGTTAAAAGGTCTTAATAGATATATAAAAAATCCAGATTTCAGGAAACTTAAAGAAATCATGAGATTGAGATATTTGGAAATTTATAGATCTTCGATGACACTGAACTATTGCTCATTTTTTAGATAGGTGAAATGGTATTTAGCGTTTTTATTTTCAGTACCTTTGAGCAACACACACAAATTTATTGTATGTTAAATGATATGATGCTTGGGGAGAGGGTAATTATTGGTGGTATAAAAGGAATACTGTTACTTATGAGTTCAAGTGATGAGGAAAAGGAGGCTGATTTTATTATTCTTGTTTTTTTATATGTTTGAAATTTTCCATTATTAAAAATTTTTACAAATTGAGACCATATTATAAGCTAAATATATATGTTGATGTATATAGTCAAAATTCAATAGTTTTAAAAATCTAACATATACCTGAATAGTTTTCAAAGTTTTTTTAAAGGGTATTTAAGAATAATCTTAAAACGTCTGAGAGGGTCATTTTTAAAAGTAAGGAAGTCTCATTCCATCCTATTATTATAATACTGCAGGACTTAGAGGATATATTCACTTTTCTTTCTTAATAATCTTACTGATTATTCCAAGAATCCATTTAGTTCTACCCCATTATGAGAGAGCAACTTTGTCTCATTATGTTTTAATGAGACAAAAGATCACCACAGCTTAAAAGACTATACATTCCATATAAAGGACGTTATTTCCTAGACAACAAGACAAAAATTCTCAACATCATTCAATAATGTCTTTCTATTGATTAAATTCAAAAAGTAATAAAATATATAAAATATTATATACATAGTATTCAATAGATTTGCTTTAGCTTCTGAGTCCTGATGTTAAGTGGAGTTCATACAGACCACACCCATAAGTACAAACAGAATTATTATCTCAACTCCAGCACTGCAAATATGTAGCCATGTAGTGACTGTGGAACTAAAAGACAGAATGACCTTTCCCAAACATTTCAGCTTCTGGCTCCCAAGTTAAACTTAAATTACTTTTTAACACATCTAGCAAGGTTAAAATACCAGCAGACAGTCATCTTATTTGTTCATGGGATGCAAAGATGGTTATGCCAGGAAAAAAAAAAAAGTGACACAATTCTAAAAGAAGAGATTTTCATGGGCTAGAGAAAACTGAAAGATGTGGGAATAAAAATGTACGTAAAAACTGCTTTGCCAGTAGTAGATGCCCAATAAAAACGCAATTTAAAAGTGTGAGGGATAGTTCTTCCTCTAAGAGACAGGAAGTAGACACTGGATGGGGCTCCAGGGAATTACACTGAGTTGGAAAAAGGAAAATTGAGCAGACCTATGTAGAAGGGTCTTAATTTTCTTAGCAGATGGATAAGTAAATGCAAGCAAATGATGAAGGGACGTGAAGGAGGAGATTAGGAATTTGAGGAACTAGGAAAAGAAGTTTGACTACCTACTGAAGAGGCAGAAAGAAATGAACTAAAAATGAAATGAGAATTAAAAAAGGCACAATGCCATAATGCTACTTGCCTTGCTTGGCAAGAGGAAGCCCCGAGGGCAGAGGCCATCTCTTGGTTATCTTCACACCCCTTATACTGTAGCAGTACTCACATCATGTCTGTAAATTAAATAATCTTCTCAATTTGTGCAAGTACACCCAGAGCAAACCTCTGGGACATATCAGATACACCCAGAAAGAAGCTAAAAAGGAGGACAGAATAGCAGAGTCAAAGTTCTTTGATAAAGGTAAAGACCAACATGTCAAAACTGTCATCAGGGTAAACACAATACTTAGGTCATAGTAGGCATCTCAGAGTAACTTATTGAACAATGGAAATACATCCCTCATCTCCTTCCAATCAGGGCAGAGCCCACAAGTTTATATTAAAGCAGCTGGCTGGGAGCGGGGTGTCCATCAGAAGGGGTTTAAGTAAGAGTCAGAGGAGAAGGAAGTAGAACTAGAAGCTAGAAGAAAACCATCCACATCAAATTTGAAGTGATAAGGGAAAGAAAGCAGAAACTATGACAAAAAATAGGTTAAGAGTTATAAAAATGACAACATTCTGAGGTGTGGGATCATCTTAGAAGCTGGAATAAGATAATTTCCCATTCTGTTTTGGGAAAAAGGTGATAGTGGTCATCTAAGGTCACCTGATGGGATGACTTGGGGGAGCAGTGTTGGACCTCTGTTTACTCTTTTGGGAACCTACTGAAGGTGATGGACTTACTTTGCAGGCAAATTCTCAACTCCACATGTATTTGAAAATTATCATACAGAATCTGTGCATTCAGAGACCCTTTGAGGCTCCCTAATAAACCACATCCAGTGATCAAGGATCTCAGGCTCTTAAAGAGAAGCACAACTTACCAGGTGCCACAGCTGGTGACAGACCACCTATCAGTTCAGTTCAGTCGCTCAGTCGTGTCCGACTCTTTGCGACCCCATGAATCGCAGCACGCCAGGCCTCCCTGTCCATCACCAACTCCCGGAGTCTACGCAAACCCATGCCCATCGAGTCGGTGACGCCATCCAGCCATCTCATCCTCTGTCGCCCCTTCTCCTCCTGCCCCCAATCCCTCCCAGCATCAGAGTCTTTTCCAATGAGTCAACTCTTCGTATCAGGTGGCCAAAGTACTGGAGTTTCAGCTTCAGCATCAGTCCTTCCAATGAACACCCAGGACTGATCTCCTTTAGGATGGACTGCTTGGATCTCCTTGCAGACCAAGGGACTCTCAAGAGTCTTCTCCAACACCAGAGTTCAAAAGCATCAATTTTTCAGCGCTCAGCTTTCTTCACAGTCCAACTCTCACATCCATACATGACCACTGGAACCTCTTACTAAAACCTGACCTTCACATTCTTTCAACAGTTGTCTTTCAGACAAGTACTCT
Source organism: Muntiacus reevesi (assembly GCF_963930625.1). Lineage (NCBI taxonomy): Eukaryota > Metazoa > Chordata > Mammalia > Artiodactyla > Cervidae > Muntiacus > Muntiacus reevesi. The sequence continues at coordinate 96,352,195 of NC_089252.1, forward strand.
TTAAAAGGTACCTCCCTTCCCCTGTCCCCTGCCAACTGAGGTTTCTGATTCCACTTCTTCCAAATTTCTCCAACACTCATCATAAATCACTTCTTTTAGAATTATGTCTTTATCTAATTCCATATGCACCAGAATCTGACTACTAGGAAAATGCTGGATCTAGACTTATTTGAGGCGGGGGGAGGGTGACAGGCTGCTGCTTAAAAGGGGGCTTAATCTGAAACAAAATCAATTCACTGTAAAGGTAAAGTATACAATGCTCCACAGTAACCAGCAACTCCAGAAGAGGCAGAATCCTTTCGGGAAACCTACTGGCACACAGGAGACCTCGGGATTCTGTGTGGCGTGGAATTGATTTCTAACAGAATAACCTGATCTCTGAGGGACGTGGTTAGCAGTGGCTGTGGCAGCAGAACTTTTGTGTCTGCAGAGCAGAGGACCCCAGCAGGAATAGCAGACCACGACCTCCACCCACTCCCCTGATGGTGCTGGATCTGGATGCTGCCCACCAGCACACTTTCCCTTACAGGAAACTGAAAGGCATGCCCGAGAGGACAATGGGAGAGCATTGAACCTTACAGTGTTTGGCTTCCTCAGCAGAGATTGGTTGGAAATGCATATTTTAACGGATGTACACTGAAGTATGCAAGCAATATCCTTTCCCAGTCTCATGTCTTCATCTCTTCTTGGTCATAATAGATGTGAGAGGATATCATCATTTGAAAAAGACAAGTCCCAGCTCATTTCCCATCAACACACAGTTCAGGAAGGGTAGCTCAGTGACCTCTGTTACCAGTGACTCTAAGGAAGCTGGTTGCCTATGATCTGGGAAAAAAGGGTAACTCAGCAACCTAAATTAGATGTTAATGAGTATAAATTCACAGCACTGAACTGGAGGTTTTATTTGAAATATGGCTTTTCTTGGAACTGTCTTTTATCCAAGGCAATTTTATCAGAAGTTTGTGAATTTTTTCCTTAAAATAAAACAAAAATTTCTAAATGTAATATTTATTGTCTACCTACTAAGTGCCAGGTGTGTAGGCTAGAGATACATAGATAGGCAGAGAGATAGACACCTCTTGATGATATTGATACCGTTCTCTTGGAGGTTAAACTACGATGGGTGCAACTTGCAATAAATGAATAAACTCATCTAAAATTGTAATAAAGGAAATGAAGACATGAGCAGGTACAGTGATGGAATAACTGTGGAGCTTTCTTAGGTGATAAGGTGAACAGAGAAGGCTTCTTTAAGGAGGGAACACTCAAACCCTAAAGACTAAATAGAAGTTCACCTTGGGAGTAGTTACAGATAGATGGAGGGAGCATCCCGGGCAGATTATAAGATGGACCAGAGCATGGCATATTGGAAGAATGAAATGAAGCTGTTGCAGCTGTTTTGTGTGAGGAATAGTATGAGATGAGGCTTGAGGCAGGACCAGGCAGGTCTTCATTAGGAGTCTGCATTTACCATATGACATCTGCTTTTTATTTATTCCAAGTAATTTATTTCCTGCATGCCAGACTTGGACAAAGTGCTTTGCATGCATTATCTCAAATGATCACCCCAACATGCCTGCAAGGTAGGCACTATCCTGGTTCTGCAATGGGGAAACTGAGGGTCATAACACGGGAATTTTTATACCATACAGAGTACCTGGTAAAGCCATGGGGCAAACCGCAGACTGTCTGACTTGAATTCTTAGCCAAATCCAGTGACATTCTCCTGTTGAACATCATCTCTACCTTGAAGCTATCAAAGACAAGCAGAAACTGCCCTTAAATGAGAACCTGGAGGCACCCTGGCTCTTTTGATCTCACTGAACCTTGCCATCATATTTGGCAGATATTGGGATGGAATCCAAATCCTAAGAGAACCAGTGGTCTGTGGGGTTCTCACCAAAGGATGAGAAGCGATGTTTTGACACAAGCCCAGGAAAAGGTCAGAACAAAGATGTAAAAAGGTGTCAGATTTGCTCAAGTAAAAGGAGGAAGCTGTGGCATATGGCTTTTATCGGCTGCTGTGTTTATGTTCCCTGGGAAGAAATGGTTGACAAATGCCAGAGGGAAGTGTTAATAGAAAGAACTGGATAATAGAGAGCTTGCTTCATGGGAGGCAGATATCTAATGATCATGATTATCATAATGTTCTCATTTCTTAATGCTACAAGTTCAGTGAAACACTGGAAATGAAACAACAAATCCATTTACGTGGTAGGGCATTAAGACTCTGGGTTTAATGAGTATTTAAAGGCTATGTTCCTTTTAAGGTGACTCCTAAAATCCACGGGAACAGTCTTCTCTGAGATATCTTCCATCTCAGCCCATGGTACCTCCTTCTGTCCCACCATCAAAGTAAAAAACCTGAGAACCCTCCTGTATTCCTCCTTCACCTCATCCATTCAGTCACCTGGCTTTGTCGGTTCTGCATTCCTGATATTGACCAGAGCTTCTCTATTCACTTGCTACTGCTTTGGTCCAGGCCACCATCACCACTGGCTCAGAGTAATGGTGTGATCGCCTATCAACTGTACCTGCTTCCAGTCTCTCCCCAGGACATCTAGGCTCCATTTTGCTGCAAGGCCTATCTTTCCACAGTGCAAGTTTGACTTGCCTCCCTTTTCACATTATCACCACTGAATGGCCCTCCTTTGCATACTGGATAAAGTAGGCAAGGTCTTCTGTCTTCAGGCCTGTGCCTCCTCTCTGGCCTTATCTCTTATTGTTTCCTGTGAACAACAAATTACTTACAACCCACGCTACGGAATTATTAGCCATTCTATGCCTATAAGCCTTCACATATGTCTGTCTTTTCCTACAGTACCTTCATTATTTTTATGTTAAAGACTCAGTTCAAGTGCCACTGTCTCCATGAAGCTATTCTTGTATCACTCCTTTACTGATTGATTGGCTATGCCATGTGGAATGTGGGATCTTAGTTCCCCGACCAGGGATTGAACTTCTGCCCTCAGCACTGGAAGTACTGAGTCTTAACCACTGGACTGACAGGGAAGTCTCTACAGTACTCATTTATAATTTTGTGGCAGACAGAACGACAACCCCCCCCCCCAAAAGATATCCACATACTTATCTCCTACCACATATCATACATGATAAAAAAGAGTTGGCAAATATAATTAAATGAAGGAGGCTGATATGGGGAGATTATACTGGATTATCTGGGTGGGTTCAATGCAAGCATAACCTCCCTCTCCTTATAAGAGAGAGATAGGAAGGTCAGGTCAGGTCAGAGAAGATGATGTGATGACAAAAGCTGAGGTGAGAGAGGGAGAGAGAAAATGTGAAGATGGCTGAACCAGGCTACTGGGTTTGAAGCTAGAAGAAGGGGCCACAAGAAATGCAGGAGAAGACTCTGTAAGTTGCAAAAAAGCAAAGAAAGATAATTCTTTCCCAGAGACTCCAGAAGGAATACAGCTCAAAGACACCTTGATTTTAAGGGTTTCTTACCTCTAGAACTGTAAGACAAACTTCTGTTATTTTGTCATAAAGTTTGTGGTAATTTGTGGTCATTGTGGCAGCAGGAAACTAGTACACATTCCTTGTCCTTCTTTCCCTCCACTGCAAGGGAAAATTGTCCCTTCTATCTTTAAGCTTCTATTGGACTCTTTACACATTATAATTTACATATCAGTATCTTCTCCTAACAAGGATTTACATACTTAAAGGCAGAAACCACATCTACTGCATATTTATGCATGAGCACAGGTCTAGAAAATACATGGCCATTCATTCATTCATTCATGCATTTGTTCACTCATTTTCTCATTCAAATGTATTATTTATTGAGTGTTTAACATGCACCAGACACTCTTATGTTTAGTAAATGCACTGAAGAGCAAAAGTAGAGGCTTTCTGTCTTCAAGGACCTCACAGTTTGATGGAAGAGTGAACATCAGTGAAATCCCCCTAAAACAGAGTTGACTGAAGAAGGTATAAAAGTGGATGAAGGGTTCTCTAGAAAGAGAACCAGCTTGTTAACTACTCAATGGCCAGGGATGCATGATGAGTGAGCTGGTCTAGACCAGTAGACATACTACTCAGCTGAGCTCAGGCCAGCTTGCTGACCCACAGAATCATGAACTATATAAACAGTGAGGAGTCAAGCCATGAAGTTTTGGGGTGGTTTGTTATGCAGCAAAAACTAACTGATAAACTGATAAATTCTGTGGTGGAGGGAGGAGAGAGGGGGAGGGAGAGAGAAGAAAGACAAAAATAGAGGGGAGTGCTATGTAAGTTAATCACAAAAATTCAAGGAGGATTGAAACTTGTTAGTAGATTTTATGCAGCATTATTAATGTAACAATCTTGTCATCTATCAAAAACAAAGTTTTAGGGCCCCAAGATTCATGATTTTCACAAAAGGTGCATGCACAACTAGGATCAGGAGTAGACCAGGTAAGAATAATATCGAGGGTCTTGAAAGCAGAGAATGATTCACAAGAAGTTTGTTGAAATTTCTTCCACTTAGAGTAAACAAAGACAAGATAGGCAAGTGAATACAAAATTTATTGTGCTTAGTAATACCTAAAGCATCTAATTATGTAACCTTCCACTTGCCAGGCATGAACACTATCCAGGCAGTAAAGACTTCACCCTTCCTGGACTAATACTAGTCAAATAGTCAGTGTGCCCATAAATGGGCTTGAACTCTGTGGGTTTGTGTAATTTCTCAGGGAATATTTTCTCTCTTTCTAAGGTAATGCAAATTCGAATTTGCTCCACTGAGATTTTTGACCCTTTTTTAAGTGTAGGAGTTTAATGACTTTCTTATTCTACAAGCTCTTTCTACGTCTTCCTGTTTTCTAGCTAATCAAGTCAGTTTGCTAGATGCCGGGGCTCTTGAAGCTCTCTTCAATCTTATTTTGACCTAATTTATTTTAGTAGATGTAAGAAACTTCACCGCGGAACTCATTAAAATGAACCTTCTGAGTTTCTTCTGCTATGATCTGGTGAGTTCTCACATGTCCTTAAGTTCTTAGGGGAAAAACAATGACCTATTAGGATTTTATGGAAGAAAAATGAAACAATAAAAAGAACCATTTTAAGTGGAAATATCAATTCAAGAGAATGAAGTTACGAGAATAAAAAAAACCTCACTGGAATTCCAAATTACCCCTGGCAAGTCGGAGTTTAGATAAAGAGAAAACACTGAGGAGTATCTCAGAAGGCTAATTCTTGTCCTCAGAGAGGGAAAACAAGAAAGCTCGGGTGCATATCAGAGCCTCAGGTAGCTCCTGGAGAGGTGCTCTGAGGCAAGCTAGAGAAGGCATCTTTAGCTTGGAGAATGATAACTGCAGATAAGGAAAATGAGCAAAGGCCCAGGGCAATAAACAGTACTGACAGAACCCCCAGCTGGGCTGGCTGTGCAACGCAGCCCAAAGGAGGCCGCTGTTGAGGTGCCCCCCAGCAAAGAGGGGAGCTTACCTGGGTCTACCAATTTTGGCAGAAAATCCAAGGCAGTATAGGCCGGTATTTGTGTTTGGTCCTCATCTGGGGTGGACAGTCCCAATCTTGTAAGAGCTGAGAGGGGTTTCAGGATGGATTTGAGGAAAAGGACTTCAAGGCAGGGGAAAACAAACAAAACCGAAGAGAGAAGTGGCTACCAACGGGAGAGGGAAAGCGGGAGGGGCAAATACGGGTGTGGAAGTAAGAGATACAAACTACTATGCATAAAAGAGATAAGCAACAGGGCATACTGTACAGCACAGGGAATTATTGCCATTATCTCACAATAACTTCTAATGGAGAATAACCTGTAAAATACTGAATCACAATGCTGTATACCTAAAACTAATATAATATTGTAAATCAACTATACATCAATAAAAAATAAACACAGTTAAACAGATAAACAAAAGCAAACCAATCCATACACACACACACAAAGAACAAAGAGAAATCAGCTGGTTGGAGAGTGGGTCCACCTGAGGAGTTGTAAAAGTACTGATGCAACAGAATATACCTGCTGAGAAAGCAAATTCTACATGGTTGTCTCTTATTTATTCAACAAACATTTACTGAAGGTCTACTCTCAGCCATACCATTTCTGTCCTTTATCGAACCCATCTTTGCCTGAAATGTTCCCTTGATATCTCTAATTTTCTTGAAGAGATCTCTAGTCTTTCCCATTCTGTTGTTTTCCTTTATTTCTTTGCATTGTTCGCTGAGGAAGGCTTTCTTTTTTTTTTTTTTTTTCAGTGGGTTTTGTCATACATTGAGGAAGGCTTTCTTATCTCTCCTGGCTATTCTTTGGAACTCTGCATTCAAATGGGAATATCTTTCCTTTTCTCCTTTGCTTTTCGCTTCTCTTCTCTTCACAGCTATTTGTAAGGCCTCCTCAGACAACCATTTGCCTTTTTGCATTTCTTTTCCATGGGGATGGTCTTGATCCCTGTCTCCTGTACAATGTCATGAACCTCCGTCCATAGTTCATCAGGCTCTCTATCAGATCTAGTCCCTTAAATATATTTCTCACTTCCACTGTATAGTCATAAGGGATTGGATTTAGGTCATACCTGAATGGTCTAGTGGTTTTCCCTACTTTCTTCAGTTTAAGTCTGAATTTGGCAATAAAGAGTTCATGATCTGAGCCACAGTCAGCTCCTGGTCTTGTTTTTGCTGACTGTATCTGATTTCAGTGCTGACCATCTGGTGATGTCCATATGTAGAGTCTTCTCTTGTGTTGTTGGAAGAGGGTGTTAGCCTTTGCCCTGCTTCATTCCGTACTCCAAGGCCAAATTTGCCTGTTACTCCAGGTGCTTCTTGACTTTCTACTTTTGCATTCCAGTCCCCTACAATGAAAAGGACATCTTTTTGGGGTGTTAGTTCTAAAAGGTCTTGTAGGTCTTCATAGAACCGTTCAACTTCAGCTTCTTCAGTGTTACTGATTGGGGCATAGGCTTCGATTACTGTGACATTGAATGGTTTGCCTTGGAAACGAACAGAGATCAGGATAAAGGACAGAAATGGTATGGACCTAACAGAAGCAGAAGATATTAAGAAGCGGTGGCAAGAATACACAGAAGAACTGTACAAAAAAGATCTTCATGACCCAGATAATCACGATGGTGTGATCCCTCACCTAGAGCCAGACATCCTGGAATGTGAAGTTAAGTGGGCCTTAGAAAGCATCACCACGAACAAAGCTAGTGGAGGTGATGGAATTCCGGTTGAGCTATTTCAAATCCTGAAAGATGATGCTGTGAAAGTGCTGCACTCAATATGCCAGCAAATTTGGAAAACTCAGCCACAGGACTGGAAAAGGTCAGTTTTCATTCCAATCCCTAAGAAAGGCAATCCCAAAGAATGCTCAAACCACTGCACAATTGCACTCATCTCACACACCAGTAAAGTAATGCTCAAAATTCTCCAAGTCAGACTTCAGCAACAGGTGAACCGAGAACTTCCAGATGTTCAAGCTGATTTTAGAAAAGGCAGAGGAACCAGAGATCAAATTGCCAACATCCACTGGATCATCGAAAAAGCAAGAGAGTTCCAGAAAAACATCTATTTCTGCTTTATTGACTATGCCAAAGCCTTTGACTGTGTGGATCACAATCAACTGTGGACAATTCTGAAAGAGATGGGAATACCAGACCACCTGACCTGCCTCTTGAGAAACCTGTATGCAGGTCAGGAAGCAACAGTTAGAACTGGACATGGAACAACAGACTGGTTCCAAATAGGAAAAGGAGTATGTCAAGGCTGTGTATTGTCACCCTGCTTATTTAACTTATATGCAGAGTACATCATGAGAAACGCTGGGCTGGAGGAAGCACAAGCTGGAATCAAGATTGCCAGGAGAAATATCAATAACCTCAGATATGCAAATGACACCACCCTTATGGCAGAGAGTGAAGAGGAACTAAAAAGCCTCTTGATGAAAGTGAAAGAGGAGAGTGAAAAAGTTGGCTTAAAGCTCAACATTCAGAAAACTAAGATCATGGCATCTGGTCCCATCACCTCATGGAAAATAGATGAGGAGACAGTGGAAACAGCAGCTGACTTTATTTTTCTGGGCTCCAAAATCATGGTGGATGGTGATTGTAGCCATGAAATTAAAAGACGCTTACTCCTTGGAAGGAAAGTTATGACCAACCTAGATAGCATATTAAAAAGCAGAGACATTACTTTGTCAACAAAGGTCCATCTGGTCAAGGCTATGGTTTTTCCAGTGGTCATGTATGGATGTGAGAGTTGGACTGTGAAGAAAGCTGAGGGCCGAAGAATTGATGCTTTTGAACTGTGGTGTTGGAGAAGACTCTTGAGAGTCCCTTGGACTGCAAGGAGGTGGCTGGATGGCATCACTGACTCGATGGGCATGAGTTTGAGTAAACTCCGGGAGTTGGTGATGGACTGGGAGGCCTGGCGTGCTGCGATTCATGGGGTCGCAAAGAGTGAGACACGACTGAGCGACTGAACTGAACTGAACTGAACTCTTGGCCAAGCATCATGACTCAGACATGAGGGAGTGACAGTAAAAAGAACAGGGCCTTGATATTCAACATCTATTTCAGAGTAAACAATTAAATGGGAATAGGATAAAACAATTGGCATTTCATATTGACATTATTTGAAGATACAGACACATGCAAACACACACATAACTACATACAAAACAAAATAAGAAAAAAATGGGGGCATGTTTTTTGAGGCTTAGTACAACTAGCTTACTGTGTGAATACATATACAAATCAGTTAGTGGGTTTAGCAGAGCGTGGCTGTACCAACTTACCACAAGAAATCAACATGTCTAGGAATTAACAATTTTTTTTTTAAGAGGGAAAAAAGAACAGTGATAAATCCAACAAGTGCAATGAGTAAGCTTCTTTTAAGAGTTTCTACTGTGTTTGCAAAATATAAAATATTAGTATTTTCTAACATCATCAGGTCCTTCTACTCTTTTTAAATTGTGGATAGAGCACTTAATATGAGTTCTACCTCCTTACAGATTTTTAAGTGAACAATATATTACGGTTGACCATGGTACAATGTTTCACAGCAGATCTATAGAGTTTAATCACCTAACTTGATGGAAACCTTATGCCCAGGTCTCCCTACTCTTGATATGTCCTAATTTCTATCACCAATCCATCTGCACATGGCAGGCATCAAGGCTCACCATGATGAACTATATAGCTCTTAGCTCTGAGGAGCTGGAACAAAGAGGCTAAAGAGCTTTCAAAACATTACTGTCTTTAAAATCATTATTATGAGGAAAATTGCCTTTCAGTCACACTGCATTATGTATGAACCAATTTCTTTTTAACTGACTATCTTAACTTATACTTAAGTTGACACATTTCTGGATAAATATTTGTGCTGCCAGGACTTCGGGGCCACACTCATTAGCAAACCTTGTGTACTATATCGCTCTGCCATCAATGATGGCTGAATATGCTGGGTGTTTCCTATTGTTTCCTGAATCATATTCTGTGTGTAGTTGGGGGAAAATGCAGCAGTGTGTGTGTGAGTAACAAAAACATAGCAATTATGATTGTAGAAAATTTCATTGTTTCATTAGAGAAATAGCTGCAAGCAGAGTTTGAACAGTGTAATGTGAATTTTAACCTCAGTGTTATAAGATAAGAAAATTAATGAGGCTGTTCTACAGTTCAGAGGTGGACAGGGTTCCAATGGAGCCCAACTGTTTTCTAAGCTGAAACAGTTAACATAAAAGTTAGATTCATTCTAATATATTTCTCTTTTAATATATTATGTCTAATATTTTATTACTACAGTTCTTGTAGCATTGTTTGTGAATTAGTGACCAAATGAGAAGGAGGGATGTTATATCTTCAAGGTACATTTGCATGTTCAGCTGGTAGAATTCACTAGGATATAACTACAATTTCGAGTCAGTAAAAATAAACTGTTTCTGAATTTTAATCAGAAAATGTTAAGGGAGAGGTATTAGGAATACAATGCTTTAAAAGCCCATTCTAAAATTTAAATAAAGTTGCTTTGACAAATGCCTTTTGTTCCAAACTGTTTCGAAGCTGATGTTCCATGCCTCATCAACTCCATTTGCCATTACTTTATTTATTCCATTTCATTCTCAGCACCGTCATATTTAGACAATGGTAAGACCTTAAACTTAAAATAACCTCAACAAGTCCCTACACTGGACTCAATATCCTAGAGCCCTGACCTTTATTTTATAAGGTTTTGCAGAGACTGTCAAATAAGGAGAAGTCTTACTGTACAGTCCATGTTGAATTTGGGGAGAGAGGATCTGTGTATCTTCATGTACCAGAGGTAAATCTCTAGTCAACTGAAATGGTTTTTCTGAGCCATAGTTTCCCTACCTTGATAGAAAACTCAATATATAGCTAATAATTTCCTGGGGTTACTGTTAGTATCACATGAAATGATGCATGACTTTGTCAAGTTTTAGAAAGATGGAAAGGTGGTACCACTGGTCATCAAGTCTTGAACTGATTTAAGATTTTCCAACAGGCTGACTCTTCATTTTTAAGAAAACCTAAAGAGAAAAATCCTAAAATTCACAAATGTGAAAAATAGTTATGTACACTTCTAAAACATTTCTCGAAGTTTCCCTTGATACATTTATTGTTTAGTTTGATTTGTAAAAATACGGTTGAAAAAACAGTTCAGCCTCTCTACCTGATCTATATTTCTCCACAGCTCTTTCCATGACCTAACATTTTCTTTTCATTCCTTTCTGTCCACCATCTGGACCTTGCTGAGTAACACATTAGACTGCTGCATTTCCAGTGTCTGTGGAAGTTACTTGCACTTAGTAGAATCTTAAATGTTCGTTGAATGAATAAATACATGAATGAATGCTATGAGCAGTTACCGATTTTGTTGTTCAGTCGCTAAGGCATGTCCAACTCTTTGTGACCCCATGGACTACAGCACAACAGGCTCCCCTCTTCCTCACTATCTCCCAGAGTTTGCCCAGACTCATATCCATGGAGTTGGTGATGCTATCTAATCATCTAAACATCACTTCTAAAATATTCAGAGTAGCTTTTCCTTTATAACAACTAGTTTTTAGTTTCATAATTATGTCATCATTATATAGATAATTTTAGGGTAGTGATCTTATAAAATTTCACTCAACAACTAACAATAATAATTACATCATATTTAGCACTGTATGTCACACACTTATACATACTATTGAGAATCTCAAAATAGCACCTCCCTCCCCCTACCAATGTTGAGAATTCTTTCCTCACTTCTTTCCTCACTAACAGAAGTAAGTCACTTAGTTAAAAGTTACACAGCTAGTGGGGATTGGGAGCCAAAATTTGAAACCAGAGTTTAGATGGACCATTCCACTGGAGAGACAGTTTCTCCCCAAAGAAGATTAATTAAATGTAAAAATTAAATGTGATTTAATGTTTATCTGACAATGTCTTTACTGCATCCTTTTTCTGGATAAATACCTTGGGAAAGATACTCAATGTTAAACAGACCGTTGTTTTCTCTTGGTGTTTGAAGACATTGTTACATCATATATTTTGGTATTTATTGATGCTTTGAGGAGTCTACCTTTAATCTAAGCAACATTTAAAATAAATTTCCCAGGTGATTCTGATGTAGGTGGTCCATGCCTAGAAAAACCAATTCTGGAAATAAAAGAGACTTAGAGCTTCTAGAGAATCTTCCTTCCTAATAGCTCCAGGCTCTTCTATGGGGTGACCCTCGATTCCATCCATGTGCAGAGTTGAAGTCATCCCCACTGAAGACAAAGAACAATGAAAATCGGGGAGATCAAACAACTGGTCAGTTCACATCACAACCAGAGCTGGAAGCCCAGTTTTTTAACATGTTCTAGAGCTGACCTTATAAATGTACATGTGAACTATGTGGAGATCATCAAAATGTGGATTGTGATATTCAGTAGCATGGAGTGCAACTGGAGATTCTGCATTTCTAACAAGCTCCCAGGCCATGCCAATGCTTGCTGTCCCCATCCCATCCTTTGAATAGGAAGCTGCAGAAGCAGCTGGTTGTCCCTCTTGAAACATGCCCAAGGATTTAAGCATATTTAAGGATGCAACACTCCTGGCCCCACAAGCTCTAATTTACCCCAAGAAGGATAAGTGTATTTCTTATTCTGTCCCTATTGTTGAGTGTTTTCTACAATAGGAACCAAATGAGGAGTGTCCTAATCAGACTTTCACAGGTTATCTGTGTTTAAGAGCCCAGGTTGGGGTCCAAAGCACCAACTTATAGTTTCAGAATCACCACTTATAAAATGTGTGATCTTGCGTAAGTAGCTACATCTACGTCTCCTTTATCCCATCCTGAAAATACTAATAGTGATCCCTCAGGATGCTGCTGTGAAGGATTAGACTGTGTGGGATCCAGAGCACAATGCCTGCGAAAGAGTAAGCGCTGTCTAATTGTCAGATACGTGAACTCTTAGCATACTGCTGTCTGACCCTCATTTTGATATTCCTAGACTTAAGAAAGGAGTCCATGCCCTTCAGGATTTTATGGGCTCTAATCCTTCCCTCTTTAAACTTCCTTAAAGAGTCATTATAAGGATTAAAAGAATTAATATGCATGAAACACTTGGAGCCGTGCCTGTCACATAATTAGCACCCAAGATGGCTTAGCTTTTATTTTTAGCACTTACTACAATTATAATTAAGTCACTTTTGAGGGGCTTTTAAATTACCTCTTCTTAGACACGGAATCTTAGGAAAGTAGGGATGACATCTGCTTCAGTCACCTTCATATCCTGCATCCTAACACCACACCTGGCACACAGTTGCTGCTCAATAAATACAACAGAAACATAAATGAAGGAGTGTATGAACAAATGAAACAGGGGATGATAGAGAAAACATTCTTGCCTTCTTGAAGAGATCCACAGGGAGAAGAAAGGATTGAGAAACACTCTCTTAGAGCATAGAAGCAGTGGGAGAGAGAAAAGGCAACCATATTGGGAAACTGGTCTGGGGGAGGTTTGGAGGGGGTGTCTTCCAAATTCCCTGGAGAATGAGGAATTTATAAATAGCAGTCAGAGCATGTTCTCGGAAAAAATACGAGTTAACCAAGTTTTCAGATAAAATACGTCCGGAGCTGCTTTGAGGTAAATAAAATATGAGACTATGTATAAAACAGATAACGAATGAGAGCCTAGTACATAGCACTCTGATCAGTAGTGTATTGATTAGGGAACTCTAATCAATGCTCTGTGGTGACCTCAATGGGAAGGAAATCCAGAAAAGGGGATATACGTATACACATAGCTGAATCACTTTGCTATACAACAAAACTAACACACATTGTAAAGCAACTATACTCCAATAAAATGCTTTAAAGTGAAATAAAATACGATAAATGAGAAGCCTTTGAACTTCATACATCAGGGGCCAATGAGAAACTCAGAGAAGGCAGCAAGAGGCTTTCCTGGACTTTGATCTTCACAGAGGAAAAAACTGGGATCTGGCAGTTCGTCTGAGGGACTTTTGGGATCATGTGGAGGGAAGAGAGGGTTAAGACCACAGAATTATTAGGTCAGAGGTTGGATGAACCCCCCCTTTTCTAACCTCTCACAATGAATGGATTATGTCTGAACAGATGGCAGGGAAAGGGTTTTGAGGAAGTAGAAAGGGAAATACAAAAGAATTCTTTGAGCTGAGCTGATCATAGGGCATTGCTTTATCCATATTGCATTTGGTTTTATTATGGTTATTCTTCACTGAAGATACTCTGTCTCTGCAATTTATAATATGAACATAAATCTCCCCTTGAGGTGGAATTACCCAGGAAACCATTTCTAGACGACTTTAGACCCATCCCATTACTGCAGTCATTTTCTCGGTAGATTGGGGAAAACATTGCCCCTCACCTCTTGCACTCATCAAGGGCATTGAGTGAAAACTGAGAGCAGCATGGACTTTGAATAGAGAGGGAAGGAAACAATGATACTATTGTCGAGTGCATGTGGTCTCAAAGGAGTTTTCTCACAGCATATATGAAAGCGATCTCCAGAACTCTGGAGAAGGGAACTATTATTCCCATTTCACAGATGATGAGAACTGAGGCCCACAGAAGGCTAATGAATTGTCTAAGACCAAGCACATTTCTAAGCGGCAGAGCCAGGATTTGGATCTATAACACTTCCTCTCCTTCTAAGTTCAGTTCTTTAAGACAATGTAGGCAGAAGACAGCTTTCTTGATGGGCATTCTATTAGGGCAATATGTTTGGAATACCTTTTATCTTGGCAAAAGTGACAAGTGTCTCACTAGTGACAGGTATCTTTTAACAGTTAGTCATCAGATGATCAAGGACGTGGGTCCAGGTTCTCTCATCTGGGAAAGCCCTACATCGACCCAAGTTCATGAGTAAATGTGAAGAGCACCACTGCAAACTACCACCTGTCTTTGATGTGTTCTTCACGTCTATGACACTTTTTAGATCCATTCAGGAGCTCGATGTTTCCTGTAGCCTCTAAAGAGACTGAAATATGGTTAAACTAACCCCCAGATTCTTGGGCATACCCAATTAAAAAACTAGGGTCCAATCTCAGGCACCCAGACATTTGGTAATAACTCAGAACACATATTTCTCATATGTACCAGATCCATAAACTGGTCTTTCTCTATCTGAAATGATTCTTCAGTTCATTGGGTTGAAAGTACAACTGAGTTCTGCTGTTATCACCTTTCTGCACTGAATTCACTATCGGCCCTGGAGAAACGCAACTCACCTTACAGGGCTTCAATTTTCTGACTTAAAGAAATTAAGGTTTAATATTTTACTGTCACTGTCAGATGGTTTGAGGGCGTCATCTCTTCCTGCTGGGATGCTGACTCAGAAAGTAGGTATATCTGACTTCAAAACCTGTGCTCCAACCACTCTGCTAGCCTGATCTCTAAGGCTCCCTGTGGCTTTTGCCATGTATCACTCCACACTCCTTGAGCAACTGAGGATGAGGATGAGGAACGGATGCTGCTATTTACTATTTACTGAGGGCAAAATTTACTATTTGCTGCTATTTACTGAGGGCAAAACCACCCAGTTAACAAATAGTGAGTAAGAAGTCAAGCCCGTGGACCTCCATCTGCTGCTACACTGCCATTATTTCCCAAACAACCTCAAAGAGAACCTGTGTGCTTTAGACATACCTACCTTTATTTCCTCACTAAATTTTATCAATATAATTTTGTAGAAAAACTAGATTTTTGAGTCAGGACATCTGAGTGTGAATGTAGATTCTGTCCAGTTGTAAGCATTTGGGCAAAACGATTTTAAACGTTCATTTGTTCATCTATTAAAAGGTTATGATATTTTTCATTTCCTCTTTTGTTGAATTCTGAAATTCAATAAGACAATGTAAGGCAAGTGAGCATGGTGGTAAAGTGCTATACAGAAAAAAGGAATATAGTAGTAAAAAGAAAGACTTAGAGATGCCTTACTTATCTTTGTTAGACAAGTTGCACAGAGTATTTGGGGAAAACCACTTAAGAATCTTAGGTAAACCATGCAGCAGAGTATCTGAAAGTCAGAAAAGTAGATATGCTCAGGGAAGGTTCCATCACAACTGGTGGTGAGTACTCAGTTTCTTTTAAGAGGTTACCTGACATTGCCTGGAGGTAAGTTTGGTTCTCACTACTTGGTGGTGTGTTGGGGGCAGCTGGCTACTGACATCTAGTGGTAGAGCCAAGGGATATAGCTAAACACCCTGTAATACATATACAACCACGAATTATCTGGGCCAAACATCAGCGAATTATCTGGGCCAAAAATGTCAATAGTGTCAAAGGTGAGAAATCCTGCATGAGTTTTAGAAGCTAGTGTATCTTATGTATTCCTGTGTTCTAGCATTTAGAGCTATACTTGGCATAAAGTAGACACCCAATATATATACATGGTTTCTGAGTGAATGAACACCCACAGAGAACTCGATAATGCCAGATAGAGCTAATTCATACTGCCAGTGAAATCTTATATCCTCTAGGGACCCTCTCTATCTACTCCTCTAGCTTCTTTACTTTTCTGTTCTGTCAGAGCGTCTTTCTTTTCTCTTCCAAAGTCAGGTAAGAGTAAGAATAGCCTATCAAATCTCAGGATACCTGGGAGCGATAAATAATGCTTATTAGAAGGCACAACCGAAGGCTTTCCCCAACTACCCTCTTCAGAGCACTCCATTTCAGCCAGACAGTAATCACATCAGTAAATAAACGGATTCACCCTCGTTCCTTCACCGAGCCTGAACAGATAGGACCAAAAGCACATATTTCCTGCAAATGTTTTTCCTAGAACAGTTCAATTATGCTTTTAGAAAGACACATCCTGGCCATGAAGGAGAAACTAGGTTTAGATGAGAAAATGGAAAATGAAGGCATTTAGTTCTAGGAGTGCAGATATTTTGTCTATCTGTTCATCATTGTATTTCCCATGCCTAGCAGGGTACCTGGCACGTGGCAGGCATCCTTAAATATTAGCTGAATGTAAGAATAGCCTGGTGAAGTCACACTCCAAGCCTTCCCTCAAATCTGCCCTCAACTAAAAAAAAAGTTTTTTGGACCATTCAATTTCTTAGGAAGGCAAATTGAATGTCATAGGTTTTGAAAAATTATATCCCTTTTCTTCCCTTATCCAAAACTAGATAAAGATATATGGGTTCATCACTGAGATGTGGACGTCAACATGGTGACTTAAACAGTGCTCACAATAATAATCTATATTGGGCATGAATGTTCTTAAGGCCATGTTTTACCAGAAATAAAACAAGCCTAAAATATTTGTCATGTCTTTGCCAGAAAGCCTACATGGAGACAATGTGTGGTACTTTGGGAGGATTTAAAGATTCTGTAAGCAGGGCTGAGGAAGTTACATGGTGACTACCAATAGAAACTTTTTACCCCCAACATGCCAGTCCCCCCAGAAAACCCTAATGACATGATTACATACTTACATTGGCCAACCCAGAGCTCCCTAGTGAACTGACTGCCCTGTGTTGGGAATAAGCTTTCCAGAATCCATAGGAGAATGTGTTTAAAGTTTCCCAGGAACCATTTCCCATTAAGACTTTTGGCTGGAATCTGTGTTAAAAAATGATCACTGTAAAATATATTAATTATGCAGATCCATTAGTGGGCCGAGTAGAGAGACTGAGGTGTCTCCATTTTCGATTCAACCTTAATCTTTAAACATTTAAATGCGCACCAATGACCAAGAGCTTCTTCTGCAAGACAGAGCAGTTCATGTGCTCCTTTCAGGCTCAAAATTCTCCCTGATTCCATTTTCTTAGACAAGTATGGAACAGGACCACCAGCTCTGTTTGTATACTAGCTTAGAATGTTTGATGACAAATTCAAGCCTCATCCAACACTCATTATGTCTTAACACCAGATGCTTCCTCCATACTTAATAGATCGTTTTTAAGCTCTTAAGGATCAACATGATTAACTATACACATCCACAGCCAAAGAAAAGGCAGAAGGGAATGTAGGTAAGATGAAATACAATCTCTATGTGATTTATATTGAATTTGGTCACCTCTGGGAAGAAACATCTATCTTGAAGATGAAGACTGACATATGATAACACTTAATAAAACTGTCTCTAAGTTTAGTTTGAAGGAGTAAGCCTATATCTGATGAACACTGTGGATGAAAACAATGTTATATTTTTTAAAGTGCTCATGTGATGATTGTTCATATATTTAAAACTCATGAATGCTGTTGGAAAAAGCAGATTGATTTAAATTTCTTTTTCTTCACTGGCTGTAATACAACACCCTGATTAACCACACAAGTATTAATTTTCAAGAGCAAGGGAAAGAGGTAATAGAGAATTGATAGTTACTAACCTTGCCTTTGACAAAAATAGCAGTCACTCTGGAAACACCTTATTGGGTACTGTACTCTGAGCTCTTTTTTTTTTCATTTATTTTTATTAGTTGGAGGCTAATTACTTTACAATACTGTAGTGGTTTTTGCCATACACTGACATGAATCAGCCATAGATTTACATGCGTTCCCCATCCTGAACCCCCCTCCCACCCCCCTCCCCATCCCATCCCTCTGGGTCATCCCAGTGCACCAGCCCTGAGTACTTGTCTTATGCATCCAACCTGGACTGGCGATCTGTTTCACACTTGATAATACTCTGAACTCTTAATTCACTAGAAGTAACTCAAAAGCTATCACTAGTAGATGCAGCAGGCCACACCAATAAGTCAATATTGTGCCAACACTTCAAAACTGAACTTTTAATCCTCCCAGTTTGGGATGGGCTGTTTTTGTTTATTTGTTTGCTTGCATTTTTAGATCCCTCTGGTTTTGGGTGAAACAGAGTAAGAGTGTCCTAAGCTCAGTTCTCTCTCTTCTGGCAACATTTTCATCAATCACAATCCTTTCTCTCTCATTGTGGGAAAAAATGCAGCATTTCACAGGTTCACCTTATGAAAGGTGTGCCCTGCCTCTAGCCTGAAAACCGCCAGTGGGGGAGAAATTTCAAACATATTGATTCTATGTTAGTTGAATTTTCCTCCCAAAAGATCCATTTGAATTTTATTGGCTTAAATGAATTTCAAATAGGGGGTTCAGTGCTCAGGTGCAAAAGAATGCATCTGGGACCTCTGAATTTCAACTATGTCATGCTTCTCATCATGCTTATTGGCAGCTGTTTTCATTTTTTAATTACTCAGGTGATATAGATGCTTTGCAATGTTCTACCTGAAGGGCCACCTCCGTGCTTTCCAGCTGACCACAAAGTGCAAGAAAATAATGCTGAAGGTGAATTAAAAAAAGGTGAGAATTCTACAAATCCTCAACAAATACATCAATTCAGCAGCAACTGCTTTTTATATTTTCCCTCAGTGACAAACCAGATGACTTGAAGTATTGATATGTATGTTATCATTGCATCTTTATTTTGACTCTATGTTCCAAAGACTGAAAAGCAAAGGGATGGATTTCTTATGATCAATTTAAAAAGCTACCTTAATTTAGCCACTACTGCATATGCCTCTCCCTAGACTGGCTCCCTTTCGTCATACCCACATCTTTGTAGTTGAGTGGAAATACAATACACATTCTCCAGTTACAAATACATAATTTGCTTGTAGTCACAAAAGCACAGCCTGAGAAGGAGGCTATGCAGTTTTAGAAGAGAGAAAAGCACTAATAAAATATGGTGTGTTATTGTAAGCCCCTGCAAATCACTGCAGACTAGGAGCTGGCTGTATGTAGATTGCACTGATGAAGTGAAACTCTGACTGAGGGGAACGATGAAGACCTTGACTCCGGATTGAGTCTGCCTGGCTCTGAATTTCATCATTATCACTGTGTTTGTGCCTCAAATTTGCTCTCTATCTCCATTTTCTTATCTGTAAAACGGGGAGGTTATGTGATCTCCATTCTGGGATGGCTGTGAAGATTCAAGGAAACAAGCCATGCAAAGTGTTTAGCACAGTGCCAGACATACAGTAGGCACTTACTGAATGGAAATGATGGCTGCATTCTTTATCTTGCTAAACAGAATAAATGGTCTCATCGTGAAGCAAAAATTCCCTTTGTTATTCCCAATGTGGCACAGATTCCTACCCCTTGGAAGAGATTACAACATTACTGGGGGGATAGGGCATTCTGGACTTCTCCAAAGGGATGCTTTTAAGACCAGGCGTGCTAGTCCTCCATCACACAAAAGGTCTTGATGTCTTCAAGACACGGATGCCCCATTGCTCTTCCTCTGTCACTGGATGTGAGCCTGCCTGGAGCCCTAACAGTTTTGTCAACTGGCAACCTGGAGGACAAGATGCTTTCACCTGCAGGGTGCCACCCCTCACATCTGCATTCATTTCTATTACTGAACAGCTTCAGAGGACAATCAAGTCTTTTTACACCTCACAATTTTGTACATAACCTGTTACGACAGCCACGTAAAGAGAAAGATGGCAAAAATATTAAGGGATCCATTGGGGGAGTGGGTGTTGGGAAGATGAAGACAGATGTTCAGCGCTGTTGAGTTTACTTAGCACTAAATGCCAACAGCCCAAGGATGAAAGCTTTCTTTTTTCAACAAATGATCAGCTAAAGAATGCTTGGTTCCAGTGAGGGTTTATGCCATCTAATACTGCTGGCATTAGGAACATGCCTATTTGACCAATAAGAGGCAATGTAAGTTCATATGGGTTTGGAGGATTTTGTTTTAAATATATAATAGCTTTTTTTTTTTTTTTTAATTATTGGAGGATTTTTGAGGCTGAACACAATTAGCCAAAACTTAAAAATCTGTTTGTCAGAATGAGTGGTTTCATTCCAGCTTGCAAAGAGTGTGTGAGGGGCTGAATGCTCAAAAGGAGATGTGAGGACCACATTTCCAGATTCCTAGACACTATATTTCCATGAGCTGCTCCTAGACTACCTCAGGATCTGAATCATGGCTCTTATGGAAAAGATTCTATGCCTAAGAGGTCTATGCACACATGACGTTCCCAACTTAACTTTCAAAATCTCTGAAAAATAGAACCACCCCTCTTGCTTCTGATTCAATGATGCTTTAACTTTCATTATAAATCTATTCTCTAATCCATTTCAACATGAAGAAAAGACAATGCAGATTTGTTGTCTGTGTAACAAAAAGAGAAGATGAAAGCCTCAGTTTGTTTCCATTAGAGCAATTACTTAATCATCTTATCATCTCTGTCTAGGATAATTATATTAATAGACTTTCTCTGAGATTTCTGAATTAACAACAAAGAATTCAGATCCTTTAACACTTTCTGGAAAAAAAAAAAAGCAGTTAAGCAGTTAACCAGGTAATGCCTTTTAAAAACCATAACCAGCAGTTTTGAGCAGATCGTGGGTTTGCACTAGTATGAATTTAATAACAGCAACTTTTCTCTTGATCAGCATCAGATATAGAAACAGGAGAGCCAGGGCTGGGCATTTGACAGATGGTGGCACAAATACACAGTGCAAAGAAAGAGAAGCAACAGCCACTTAACGATTAGCTCTTTTCACAGAATTCTGGAGTAATGATCTGAACACTTTCCATAAATTCAGTTCTTTTCAAGGTGCATGTACCTAATCTTAAGAGAAAACTCATCCATCCTACTCTGGTTTAAGACCTCATGAAATCAGCATACCCCTTTTGGCACAGCACATAATATTTATCAGCTATTTATGGAGTTTAAGAAATTCTTGCTCTGACACTAAGGAAGAAACTTTAATTAAAATAGTATGCAGGCAGGTTATGGCACAAAGAATATACTTAAGACATTAAACACTCCTGGTGTGAGGCAGAATGACATTACATTTTTATGAAGCCAGATATAAGTTTGCTTTAATAGTTTCCTTACTATGTTCAAAGACACCCAACACATTCTTGAACAACCAAGATAAGCATCAGACTACCACACAGCACAGCTCTTCGGTTTAAACAGACGAATACAAGCAAGCAAAGTAAGAGATAAAAAAGACGTTATCACTAAAGATTTCAAAAAATGATATTTGGAAAGATAAGTGACTGTACAGTCTAAATCTATGCAAACACACACACAGCCAGCTGTAAATCAAGAGAGAGAGAAACTTACCGGAGCAAATATCACCATACACATTTACAAAAGAATTGATAATCCAACTTCCCTCTCCTGAAACAAAATAGAGGCTGTCTCATACTAAAAATCAAGCTTCTCTGTCCACAGCACCAGCCACTGGTCCCTCTTTTTATGAAGCAAAGGAGGAGAACGAGAAAATCAATGAGGAGGGTAAGGGAGATGTTATACCAATCAGGTAGCAGCTTCTGCTTTATTTGCAGAGAGATGGCAAAACGGTCATATTATTAGACAGTGACAACCCACAGGCGAAGTACAGCAACCTGATACTTCCCTCTGGTGAAAGGCTGCCTGCTTTGTGGGAGGTGGTTACCATCCCACACTTGGCTTTTTGCTCCCAACTACAAGTGCGGGACTGGCTGCTTTGAGTAAGCCGCCTGCATCACCCAGGGAGCACGGGCTCCCGCTTGACTCTGCCAGCCCCCTCCTCCTTTCACCCAGTGCTTAAAAACAAACTGGGAAATCAAAAGGAGCTGGGATTTTGTTGTCTGGGGTGCATAGGGGAAGCGTGGTTTTAGAAAATCCTTATGAATAGATTTGCACAGATTAGGGAAATAGGTATGTATTTGTTTTAAAAATTGCCCCTGTTTTTATGGAACAGTCTGGGTGTGATGCTGGATCCCTGTTTGGGAAATTCATACCACAACCCTAAATAATGAGGAAGGTGATGGCATCAGAAGACAGGCTTTTTAGGCTCTGGCTACTGGGGAAAGGACAAATGATGACTTCATGGCTTATCTGTCCCAGGAGTGTGACTTAAAGTCTCCCTGGCAGGTTTTGAAAGGTTTTGGTGTGACCTAGGTCTGCTTTATCTACAAATGGGCCTCTGCGGGATGGGGTTGGCCCAGAAAGTGTGTACATCATCCCAAGACAGCATATTTGGGGGGTATATGTAGTGAATTCGTGGGGAGGCTCCCGAAGGTTAGATGTTCTCCACACCAGCTTCCTGAGGCCCTTCTCTCAGGGGTCTGCACCACAGCAAAGGAGGGAGAAACCCACAAGCCTCTTTCCTACCAAGTTCCTTACTTCAGGATTCCTCTGGGGACAAGAACAGTGTTAGGCTGGCCCAGGCATCTCTGCTTCATCTTTTGTGTGGTCAGTGATGGCCCAACCGAAGCTCCCTTCAGTTGGCTAGACTTTTTATTGGTGGTTATTAATTCAGAATCCGTCCTGAGTCTTTGAGTCTTTCCTCGGGTCCCTCTCTGTCTCACACACACTAGCACCAGCACCGCAACAAGCATCATGACAGTCGTCATCTCCTTCCTCCTGTTCTTCCTCTTCTACACACACAATAACAGCTCGAGGAGGTTGGAGGCCAACCAAACAACCAAACCTGATGAGGAGTCAGGGTTCCAGCCTCAGTCTTCCATTGTCTCGTTCTGTAACTTGGGAAGTATCTGAGGTCTCCAAGCCTCTGTTTGCCCTTTTTGAAATGGGCATACTAACACCTCACAGAGCTGTTAGTGGAGGGCGATGGGGAGCAAATGAAAAATGGCTATAGTATTTCAACTCAGGTACAACTTGGGCTCAACATCCTCCAGCCGCCTGTCCCCACCTCCTCCTGTGATGTGCCTGCTCCTCACAGGTCACCCTCCAGGAGATGCAAGAAAGCTTCAGCCTGTAGGTGGCCCCTTTGAAATTCTGATAAACTCATTCCATCCCCTACCTGTACTCTCTTCACTGCCACGCCTTACCAGTCAACTGAAAAACCACTGCATTTCAAGAAGAGAAGTTACACAGGGGAGTAAATTAAGCAAATGAACACAGAAAAAGCAAGCAAAAAAAAAAAAAAAGACTGAGAACCACCTGGCATTTCCATTAGCTTTCCGTAAGCATTTGTGGAATAAATGAATGAAAGGCTGACTAAGGGAATAAGGCCCCTTTGCTAAAGGCCACAGTTCCTGCCGGGCAGCTGGTGATCAGCAGTGTTCCAACGAGTTAAAGACACGCAGTTACAGCCACCCACCCATGGGGCACATGCACACTTGACAGTTTCTTCAGGTGGACAGTGAGTCAGTTTTATCAGTGTTTTGAATATTAAGAGCCCTACTTCCAGGAAAAGAAAAAAAGCTCTGTCTTCCACATAGCAATGCCAAACACTCCCTAAGTATTTGCTTGTGTCAGGAACTAGTCTAAGTTTCTGTTGTTGTTCTGTATAAGTGGTTGTCATGTGTGGGCCTCACAGAACTGTGAGGAGTTACAATTTTCATTCTGGTTTAAAAAGAGGAAACCAAGATGCAAAGAATTAAGTCCAAAGCCAACAGTCAATAACATAAAGCCACAGTTCGAAGCCAGTTGAATGCCAGGTGCCAAGGCATTAACCTCTCTGTTAATAGACACCACGTTGTGGCATTTACACTTTTATTTACTCAGGGTCCGGGGTGTGAAGAATCCACACATGGATTCCTGGACCCTGAAGTGACTCCACAACTCTTCCCAGTACATGGATTCATACCACAGAGACTGGGAAGCCCAGGAATACCAAGCTACCAAAGCCCCAACCAGGCTCTCCATTCTGTGGGACCTTGACCTTATTTAACCCCTGGCAGATGGGCAGCGCAAGGCCCAGTTTCAGGATTGCCAGTGGCCTGTCCAGTGACCCTGGGTATGTCCCATCATTTACCCGCCTTTCAGGTTTCCTCAAGTTAAATGGAAGAGTTTCCAGTGAAATCTCTAAAGGGCTTTCTGGGTCAATGTTGACTAGATAAAGTTCTAAGACTAAGGGTTTGACTCTATCCTGTTGCTGGGGTGAGCTATCCATGCCTCCTATTTTTTCAAGATAAAACATCAACACTATGGCTCCCCTGCCACCTCTTCCTTCCCCTTATGTCTCACCTGGATCAGAGAGATCCCTAACTGACCTCCCTGTCTTTACTCCTATCCCACGAAATCATTCTCCATGTTGTCCAGATTGAGCTACTAAGAATATAGATTAGATCACTCATTTGGGAAAAAAAAAAAAAATTTCCATTTTTGTCCAATAGGCTTCAAGTAAAACTCAAACTCTTTATTGTGTCTTCAAATCCTGATGTGACCTGGCTACCACCTGCCTTTTTGTTTTTATCTATTTCCAACCCTCTCCTTCCCTACTCTTTGGTCACACTAGCCTTTACTGCCTTCTCACTTGCTATTTCTTTTGCCTAGAACATTCTTTCCTCAGATCTTTGCCTGCTCTCTTCCTTTGTTACTGGATAGTTGGTTCTACTGTCCACTCTTTAGAGAAGGGGTCCCCAACCTCCAGAATCTAGTGCCTGATGATCTGAGGTGGAGCTGATGTGATAATAATAGAAATAAAGTGCACAATAAACGTAATGTACCTCAATCATCTCGAAACCATCCCTGCTCCAGCCCACTCCATGGGAAATTTTTCTTTCACAAAATTGGTCCCTAGTACCAAAAAGATTGGGGACCACTGCTCCAGAGGGTCCTTCTCCCTAACCACCACATGTAAAAGCATCCTGATTCCCTAGTCACTCCCTTTCACATTGCCCTTTATTTTTGTTGTAGTGGTGATGGTGGTGTTTCGGTGTGTGTGTGTGAAATATGGGTTTCTGTACTTCTTATTGCCTGATTTGTTCTTATTTACTTGTTTAATTATTGACTCTCTTCTTTGAGATAACCTCTGAGAAAACAGGAAGTCTGTTTGTTTTGCATAACACCATATTCTCTGTGTTTACGAGAATGTGTGGCACATAGTAGATGTTTAGTAACGTCTCATGCACGAATCAATTAATCAACACAAGGACAACTCAGTGTTGACAAAGAGGCAAAGAAACCTGCTTCTCAACAGAGCTTAGCCTTGAAAGGTAACGCAGGTGAACAGAGGTGACTGATTCACTCATATTAATGGACACAGACTGTTTGTACTTCCTCATCTGGGGAATCTTGAAAGGTTGTGGACTTCTGCATTATGTTGATTTAAGTGGAGGCCATGTCAAAGAGGAGAGCTCCTTCTGTAAAGCGTCTGAGCAGATGTTCTATAGAAGCGTGGGTGCCAGGGTTCAATTCTTCTAGACTCACATGGATATTTGCATACCTGACTCTCATCAGAAAACAAACAGTCCTGAGAGCCAGCCACTTAGACTGCCTTTCCCTCCATTCTAGCAGACAGCTGAGACAGTCGGCTATCACTCTCTCAAACATGCCACTGGAACTGACAAGAAGAAAGCAATATGCTATTGTTTGACAGTTTTTATTTTGAAAAAATGATATTAATATTGTCACTACTGCCTTAAAAATAACATTTATCATTATTAGACTATTCAAAATAGTGCAGTGTTCTCTAAGTTGGGCATTTATAGAGGAAGTAAAATAGATGAAAACAATCCGTGATTCTCTGCAAACATCATTAGCAATGCTAATTTCCAATATGGTCAGGTCTTCAACTCTGGTCTTGCAACTGAGTGTGGCCTTCAGACAACTTCAAATGATTTTTTTTTTTTCCCTGAACTGAAATGCTGGTCTCCCTTTTGGTGGACATGCCTCCTGGCAAATGCAACTGTTCTTTTTCCTTACAGCTTCTATTTCCAAACATCTGGCTTCTCCAAAGGGGTCCTTTCAGGCCAGTTTGCTTCAAGTTTAGACAGTGGGAGGTCTAACTTTCTAAGCATTTAGCAAACACTGAGAGGAAAATTCCAGCACCATGAGACTTTCTTCCTCCGCTGCTATAGGAGGAGCAAGGTAATCAAAGACAAGAAGGCTACTCTGGCCACACTAATAAATGGCCCAGGGTGTTAGCTAAGTTTCTTCCATTTAGCTCCCAAAACAATTTCAAATCTTTTGAGCTATAGCAATGAGAGCACTTACATCCAATCCACTCATGGAACAACAGCCTTGAAATCTTTAATTGTGCCTTCCTTACTCTGACTGCAAACAGCTCCTAGCAGGAGTAAAATGCAGTTATTTACTTATTCTGATGTGGATGTAGAGAGGATCAGGGGAGAAATTTCTAGACCTCTTTTTAAAAATTTTTCTTGAAGGAAAAAAAGTGATTTCTTCCAACTTTATCTTTTTTTCTTTTTCAAATACCTAATGCAATAAAATAATATCAGTAACATTTGAACATTTATTAGGTTATTAGCTTTCCTCAGCCACATTTAAGGCTGGCAAATGGAAAGAAGTTGAACACAGATGAGCAGTGTGTGGAAATAAAAAAAGGTAAGAAATATAGCAGAATAAGGTTTGAGGACCATTTGGATGCTAGGGTGGAAATGTAGCCCCAAATTATAGTGGGAGGATAAAGGCCACAAATGATAGTGAAAACTGCAAGTGAAACAGACAGAGAAAACAAACTTCTGGCTACCAAAGGGGAAAAGGAGGGGGAGGGATAAATTAGCAATTTGGGATTAACAGATACACACAAGTATATATAAAATAGATAAATAGCAGAGACCTACTGTATGGCATAGGAAACTATAGTCAGTATCTTATAATAACCTGTAATGGAAAAGAATCTGAGTAGGTCTCTCTCTCTCTCTCTCTCTGTATATATATATATATAGACATATATATATATATAAAACTAAAGTTACTGTACACCTTAAACATTGTAAATCAACTGTACTTCAATAAATTAAAAAAATAATAAAACAAAACAAAAAATAGCAAGTGAAACATGGTTGACACAGTCTCTGAAACCATGCATCTAAGCAGGATCACACCATGTTCATTTCTGTATCCTCCAAAGCAAAATGCCTGGCACAGAGCAGCCAAGCAAAGACGATTTGTTGAATGCAGGAGGACAGAGGACCTGGGGGCAGACACCGCACTGGACAGCTCCTGCATGTCCCTCCAGCTCCCCTTTCCCACCCATTCTGGGTCCACCTAACTGGACCACATGGATCAGTGCTCATCTCCGAGGCTTCCCAGCGGAGGTGCAGCCAATGGGAAGCACGGCCAGGAAGTCAGAGGGTGAGAGGAAAGAGGTCTGGGTTCTTAC
The DNA here is from genome assembly GCF_963930625.1 of Muntiacus reevesi. NCBI lineage: Eukaryota > Metazoa > Chordata > Mammalia > Artiodactyla > Cervidae > Muntiacus > Muntiacus reevesi. Next base: position 96,379,711 of record NC_089252.1, read on the forward strand.
TCTCTTGGTCCCTGCTGATGCCTATCTAAGTTGCTTCTGCCTCTCTGGCAAATGCTACAGGCGCTGTGACGTTGCCTTCTGCACACACTCTCTGTCTCTCTGTCTCTCCCCTCCCGTCCCCTACACCCACTTGATCCTTCAGGTCTGGGATGCTAACAGCTCCTTTCAGTTGCTGTCCTCAAGGTCCTGCATAGACACCACTGCTTTTTGCTTCCGTTAAGTTCTGCCTACTCCTTTTTTAAAATACATATATATATATATATACACATATATAAACCTCCTCCTTTAAAAAACAAAACTCCCCTTAATCACCCAGTTTGAGTGTGCCAGCTCTTTCCTACCTAGAACATCACTATACAAACAGGTGGATCTGAGTTCCAGTTCTGTCCCTTACTCCACGTAGTGTTTTCACTCTCCATCACCTATAAGGTCAGTGCTTATAAACTACTGCATGCAGAGTGTAAATACAGAGCAAACGTGATATCTAACAATGTGGGGACAGTTACATCTTAATACTGCTTGCCAGCTTCTGTTTGCTTTATAGAGATTATCGTCTGGCTCTTTCATTTTTCCTCTAGAGGGAAGAACTTGTCACGTTTCAGAAAGGAAAGGACAGCCCATGCTGTGTTCAGGAAGACTTACCAGATTTTCCTCTCTTGAATATGAGAGAGGTATAGGAATGAAACTGAGGCATAGAGTTTAAAGTAAGTATTTGTTGAACTAGCTTTGAGTGTCTGCATTTCTGAATATTCATACGAAATGGGTCAATCTACTCAGTCTACAGAGCAGGTCTTTGGAGAGTTGCTTCCTACTGACACTTCATGGAGGGCAGACTAGGAATTTTCTAATATTCAACCATGATCTCCTGGACTTTAGGCAATAACTCCAGTGTTATTATAAACTAGGTAATTTCTGCTTGCATTCGTACTCTAATCAAATACTTCAAGTCAATAGAGGGATTGAGTACCTTTAGAAACTTCTTCAATATCCCAGAAAAACTAACTTTAGAGGGAAGGGGACTCAGGTTTCATATATCACAGCTAAAACCTACTCAGGGCTCATGTTTTCAATAGGAAAGAATAATCTCAAACCCAAGAGAACTTTGATATTTTCCCAAAGGAAGGACAATTACTCATCATTCTAAAAATTTCAGTTCAACCATTGTTCATGGGGTGAGTGCTATATGCCAGGCGTGTGCTAAGTTCTGTGGATTGTTGCTGTTTAGTCGCTAAGTTGTGTCCGACTCTTTTGAGATCCCATGGACTGTAGCCTACCAGGCTTCTCTGTCCATGGGATTTCCCAGGCAAGAATCCTAGAGTGGGTTGCCATTTCCTTCTCCAGCGGATCTTCCCAATCCAGGGATCAAACTCAGGTTTCCTGCACTGGCAGGCAGATTCTTTAACACCGAGACACCAGGGAAGCCCACATTCTGTGGATAAAGTGATGAAAAAGATAAACATGGTCCCTGCCAATGGGTTCTGAGGACCTTTCTGATTTATCTGCATAAGTCAGGAACCTTGGAGAAGGAAATGGCAACCCACTCCACTACTCTTGCCTGGAAAATCCCACGGACAGAGAAGCCGGCTGGGCTATAGTCCACGGGGTTGTAAAAAGTCAGACATGACTGAATGACTCAGCAACAACAAGTGTATAGAGTACAGTATTACAGTATCTTTATTTGAATCATGGTATGTCTGGAAGCAAACGTGAAAGCAGCAGTATAGAGCCAATTGGGTTAGTTGGATACCTAGGCTAACTCTGTTGGACTTAAAAACAAAATGAACTTATAATTGTGCTCTCAGAACAGAACTCGTTTGTATATAGAGGACTTACTGTATCTGGAACAAGTGAGACTGAAGGGTGGAGATGTTGTAACAATGCAACTTTATATTTGTTTTCTTCCTGTTAAGCTACCAGATACCAGCCATGATAGTAATGAACACAACAGATACCTGATCTCATATGATTGATTAGCTTTCACCTCTCTGACCTAGGATCTGTTGTTATTTTCATCTTATCAGTGAGGAAGCTAATGTTTAGTACAGTACAGAACTTCTCAAATAGGCAAAGCTAAAAACTGTTAGAAGTAGGGTTTGAACCTAGGCTGTCTGACTCAGAAGTTCCAGCTGTAAATCTTACTACCAGCATTGCTAATGTGTGCAATTTTAGTATAAACATACAAAGTGAGTAGCTGACCATCATTTCTCTGACTGAGCTTATATTTACTGGAAAACAAAAGTGATGATGTAGTTTAATGGCATAATTTCTGATGATAACATCTGCTGTTCTGGTGTGAAAGTGAAAGTTGCTCAGTCGTGTCTGACTCTTTGCAATCCCATAGACTATACTGTCTATGGAATTCTCTAGACTAGAATACAGAAGAGGGTAGCCTTTCCCTTCTCCAGGGGAACTTCCCAACCCAGGGATCAAATCCAGGTCTCCCTCATTGCAGGCGGATGCTTTACCAGCTGAGCCACAAGGGAAGCTGTTCTGGTGTAGATGTTTTAAAATAGTCTCACCAGACAGCAGAATCATTCTTCCTGCTAATATTGCATAGTATCCAATACTGCTTTGCCAGGATCCTCTGTCCATGGAATTTTCCAGGGAAGAATACAGGAGTAGGTTGCCATTTCCCACTCCAGGGGGATCTTTCCAATCTAGGGATTGAACCTGCATCTACAGTGTCTCCTGCATTGCAAGGGGATTCTTCACTACTGTAGGTACTAAATACATCTTTGCTAAATCAAGAAGAGAAAATGAATAAACTTCCTTAAGCCCACATTCATAACTATAACCAGACAAAGACTCAGCTCTATATTTTCCTACCATGCCTTTTAAATAATAGAGAGAGCTCCGTCAGCTTACAAGTTTGGCTGTTCCTGACACATATTACTTAAAGCCTCGTGTGAATCCACAAGATTGATAGCTGTTGCTATGATGAAAGATTAAGACTTTATATCAGAAAGAATCCCAGAGGTCCATTTTTTACATGAGTCTTGGTAATGTCATAAGAGGGAGGGAATTAAAAACATGGAGACCATTTTCAATATTCTTGCACAGTCCACTGAGAAATGGATAGTAAACCAGGTCATGGGACACATGACTTCACTGATGGGTTCCCCACAAAGAGAAGCATCATGGCCAAGTGTGTATACTTGTTGGGCCCCTTTTAGTCTTTGGAAAGTTTAGTCTTTCTAAACTTCAATTTCTTTGCCTGTAAAATGGGAATAACAGTGATGATGCTAGCGTGTTATAAGTAACAGGGAAGGAAGCCTGCACGGTAATTATAACAATACAAGTGTCGTGTACTCTCTCTCTCACTGCAAATGCTTAAGGCCAGAGAGGTTTAAGAATTAAATGCCTGCAAAATGGCTTTCTGGTTTTCCTTTCCTTCCCAACAAACATGCCTCCAAAATCTACACCAAATTCCAACTCTTAATAAAATAAGGCATCGGTAGGAAAGACAAAAATGTCTGCATCTACTCCATGTATTTTACAAAATGTAGAATTTGTAACACGAGAGCCAAGAAGTTCCAAAAATTCTAGTCATGGGCTATCTGCCTATGATTCTATCTGAAACTATTCTCCCCACTCTGCTTCCACCTTCCCAAACCTGCCTCAATTTGGGGATGTGACTGGTTACATGAGGTACAGCAAGAGAATGGGGTCCATCAAAGAGACCTGAGGCTTTATTTCAATTTAAGGGCTTCTGAAATTTTCGAAAAACCTCTCTCTTTGGCCTTAGCATGTCTTCTGCCAGAAGTGTCTCTGGATTACTACGATATGGAATTTGGCCATTTGACTTAAAACAAACGGTCTTTTTGGCCGGTTCATTTGGCCAATCTCTTAAAATTTTACAAACCAAAAAGATCCCCCTCTCTGGGGATGCTTCCTACAATCTTAATTTATATTTTACCCAACTCCTTGGATTCAGGACTACCATGAAAGATGCTGCAGTCATGGCTATCCCATAGGGCAGCCGTGGTGCCAACACAAGACTTCTTTGGTGAAAATACTCCGAGAACTGAAACTTACAACGCTGTACAGAGTAACCCTTGCTGTCTGTGCTCCGTGTCTGCCTCCAGAAACATAATACACAACCACACTTTCTGTATCACTTGATTATTTATTATTGCAAGCCTGCTTAGAACTATTCAATATGCCATGTGCACTCACACAGAGAGAAACCAGCTTTCTTTTTCAGCTGCGCATCTATTTTTTAAAATAGACTGCTTTACTAACGTCTCCCTTAAAATGTTAGTTTCTTCGTAAACATCCCAGAGTTGTTAAATGATACAAATTAAGAGAGTGGCGCTGAAGAACAGGACATTCTGATATTTCCAGAATGTCACTTATCACAACTCTAAGAGCAGCCCTTTTCCTCTCAGTTCTATAGAAGTGTGAGCACAGAAACTCCCCGTAAGAGTCAAGAAACACAACTTGTTCTGACATAAGCCGGAGTAGTGTAGCAGAAGTCAGCCTCATATTCTGTTTGGAAAAAGAAGTCTACTCTTCCTGTTAGGATACCACAACACTCTGGGTTGTGGATCCTGGGGATCAAAGCCATTTAGAAGTGGGGTTCTTAAACCCGGCTGCGCATTTGGACACAAGCAGCTCAGGTGACAAGAGGAAGGACCTGTTTCAAACTCAGACCTCCTGAATCACAAATCAGAAGGGTCTCCATCTCCTCCTCCCCAGTGGGAATTTGATAAGGCATGGGTGTTAGCGACCCCTGTACAGTGGATGAAGCCAGTGCTTGGAGTAAATTATCATCAGCCATGGTGCTTGTTCCATGAGGCGAGATCCATATTCAACCAAGACTCTGAGGAGGAGGAGGAGTCTCACCTCCAGAATGAAAATCTGCCTCTGGAATCTGTGTCATGGAGGTGGGAACGGGATTCCTCATACCTCTTTTCTGTCTTAAGGTTTCCTCTTTCATTAAGCCCTCTCTCACCCAAAAAGACAAGAGGGGAAAACAATACAAAAGTAACGACAACAATGACTATGGCATGTACTTATGTGCCAGGCCCTGGTCTGAACACTCCATATGAATTAACTCATTTTGTCCTTCTTAAAGTACAACTAACTTTAAAAAAAAAGGTCCCCTAATCAACAAAAATGCGCCATGAGCCACTTCCCAGAATCAGCCTGGATCCTGCCCACTCCCATCAGACAGGCCCAACCCTCTCAGAACAAGCGGTCTTTGGGTGCCCCCTCCAGCAAGCTTTCTACTGAAACAAGGCTCTAAGTGCAAGTAGTTTATTCAGAAGGTGATTCCAGGAAAGACAGGGAGGGACTGAGTTGGGGAGGTGAAGGCAGCTTGCAAAGGGTGCATTAATGAGGTGCAGGAGGCTGGCCTGGTTCTTTTCCAAACCCTTTTCAGCTCCGGCAAGCATTAAATCCCCTGCCGATCCCACTGGAGGGGCTGAAGCCTTCAGGCTGAGAAGCTGGGTCCTTGAAGCAGGAGGCCAAGGGCCTGTGCTGGAGCAGTGAATGCTCGGGGATAGGGTGTGGACCTGACTCTGACTGCTCCAGAGCCTGCCGGGGATCTTTGAAAGGCCTAAGTCACCAGCAGGAAAGGGAATAAAAGGGATAAAAGGGAAGAAGGAAACCATGACTCTTCTTTGAGGGAATCAAAGAAAGACTGTTGGTTCTGGGTCTGTTTTCCTGCATGATTTTCTCCTTTATGTTTGGTTTTTAAGGCGCTTAGTGATTTATGGACCTGACCAAGCTTCTCTTGTCAAGTGTTTGCTTTAACGCCTCATCCCTTTGCTTGTGCTGTTGCCTCCAATAAAATGCCATCACTTTTCCTCTTGGATAAATACAACCCTACGTGCTCTTCAGAGACAAGTGCAATTGCCTCTGCTACCCATTTTAGTTTTTTTCATTGATAGTCTTTATTTCCTTTGGTCTAATTCACAGTTAGCCATCTTCATGTTTGTCTTTCCCTTTTAAATCAACATTTTACAAGTGATAAATGCTCACTAAATGCCTGTATTTTATTTATTTATTTTTTTTTAATGCCTGTATTTTAAATGGATGGAAAAGATGACTTCTAAATAAAGCGATTTCAAGTTTCTTCCCTACGCTTTGCCTTCAGACCCTGGGCATATGATAGTGGAAGGGATATACTGTACTCTTTGTACAATTTCAAAATTCTGTTAATTCATTCAGTGTTACGGATTTCTAGCATCTTCCTCTCTGTCCTTAATAAAGGCCCAATACTGTCTGATTGCAATGAGGGCTCAAGTAATGTTTCAGTAAGGAGGTGGTATAGATGAGGTACAGATCCACTAGTGAGGGAACTAGCATCACCGAAGATAGAGTCAGAAATAAAAGAAGCACTGTTAGCTCTGCCAAGAAGGACGACATCTTCATTTATCACCCGCTACTTCCAGGAGCAAATCTCCCCATATTCTTTGTTGAAAAGCCTCTTTCCCTATTGAGGATTTGCTATTTGGTTTGGTTTGTGAACTCCTACTCATCCTTCAAAACCTAGCTTATTTGTCACCCCTTAGGTGAAGAGGAAAAAGAGAAAGAAGCTGATATTTGTGGAGCACTCACTATTTCAGGAGCTTCCTAAGTGGTTCAGATGGTTAAGAGCAGGAGACCTGGGTTCCATCTCTGGGTTGGGAAGATCCCTTGGAGAAGGAAATGGCAACCCACTCCAGTATCCTTGCCTGAAAAATCCCATGGACGGAGAAGCCTGGCAGGCAATCCATGGAGTCCCAAAGAGTCGGACATGACTGAGAGATTTCACTTTCACTTTACTATTTCCAGGCACTGTGTGGAGCACTTAGGTTCTTTTATTTTATTCTTTCAACAAAACTGCAAGGCAGGCTTTAGCCTCATTCTCCAGAAAAGAACAGTAGGGATAAGCAAAAACCTATTTAATATGTGATGAAATCAAGATTTGAATCCAAGTCTTGCCTTATATATAATTCTTTTCATAATAAGCTTTGAGTTTACATGACCTAACTCAGGGTTATAATGAACCCTCACAATAAACCTGTCAATTAGATATTATCCACCACAATTTACAGGGACACACTGATCTAATGGGATCTTTTCTTGTCTCCATTTTCTCTTCTATTGTGACTGAAATGTCTGTTATGATAGTTGTCTTAATATTTCACAATACTTTGAAAAAGTTCATAATTTATGTGACAAACTAACCTTTGGCAAAACAGGACTGTGGAATGCTAATATCCTAAGCACAATGAGTCCATCTAGATGTATTTTATTTATTTCATTCAGGTCACTCGTATCTTTACCTCCTTGGCACCTGATAATGTGCTTTGGATGCAATGTGCCTTGGATTCTCAGATCTGGCTCTTGTCTTTTCTTGGATAGAGGCAAGACCAAGAAAAGCAGCCAAGGACATGTCACCAAGCTTCTGTACGCTAAAGTTCATGTACCTTACTCAGGTTAGAGGTTTCCTGGTCCTTGCTCAGAGCATAATTACTCTTATTCTACAAACAATCTTAATAAAGTGGGTTTTTCTAAGATGAGAACATATTAGAAGAAGCCAAGTAAAATGGAACAAACTGTCAAAGGCAGGCACACTTAGAGCCCATGGGAGCAAGAGACAGCACAGAAACAATAAAAAGGGCATAAATGAGAACTTGAAAGCATAACATTCTCAGAATATTTTATATAAGGGTGAAGAAACCCTACTTTGCTCCACAAAGCTCTGAAGATGTCATTGCACTGTGGCAGAGAACAATACTGTCAAAAACTATGTTATGTTCAAACGGTTTTTATCAACTCTATTTTAAAACACAAGGACATGAACAACTTATACTGTTAAAGACTTCTGTTCAAAATAGTCTTTCTTTTAAAAAAGGAACCAAAATTTTGGTTCTTAAACAGGCAAAACTTCAACTATCAGAAATCACAGCAATTAAGAAAGAATACTTCCCTAGGGGTTCCAGAGGCTGCTACAGACCTGAGATGGTGCCAGCCCTGGTAATATGCAGAGTGTGCAAAAGTGTTAAGAATAATTGGAAATTTCATGGCTAAATTCCACTTGAGATCAAGGTCATTGGATATATCTTAGAGAGCTACTTTGCCTTGGCAATTTCAGGATCTTTCCATTGTTACCCACTTGCAGAGATTATAGAAGGCTTTATTGATTGGCTTGTGATATGCAAAGTATGGACCCAATTCTCTCAGTATAGTGAGTAATGAAATGGTTTATCTTACTTTCACTTTGGCTCTCCTGTGTTTTTGCTTTTCAACAGTGTTGTAACTACTTACATGAAATAACAAAGATATAAAGGAAAAGAATAAAAGCCCACATCCCTAACTCGTCAACACCTTAGTTCTTTGCATTTTTAAAATAGGTTGTCCAGTTCTTGTTCATATCTGTGGTACATTGATGCCAAAAAAGTGATGCTTATTCCTTTCACCCACACTCATTCAATGAGATTTTGCAGCTCTTCTTATGTAAGAAATAGAGTTCATTTCTGTGCTGTGTGAATCTGGGTTCACCAGTAACTTTCTGTAGCCAATAGAATGCGGTAGAGTGAAGTTGCACCTGTTCTCACCCTGGGTCTCAACTTATTTTTCAGTTTCCACTCTCTTGGAAGTTTTCCAATCAAGCATGTGAATAATGCTGGGATCACTTGATGAATGATCTGGAAAAGACCATGGTCTAGTTACTCCCATTGCCCAGTCAACAGCCAGTTGACCACTAAATTTGGCCATGAAGTCATTCTAGACTTGTGAGTCTCTGGCTGACTTGACAGCTGACAATAGTCACAAGAGCAAGCCCCGCTGATCACCAGCAAGCCTGTTTAGCCACAGATCAATGAGAAATAATAAACGCCTACTGTTTTAAGCACTGAGTTTTATGTAGTTTGTTATGTAGCAATAGCTGACAAAATAAGCATGCACACAGTTGATCTAGTAGTAATCATGTTATAACTCATGCTTTTTAATGGTCCTCTAATATTTTATGTAATGGATATACAAAGATTTCTTTAAATATTTCCTCTATTACTGGATATTTAAATTGTCTACCATTACTTAGGAGAGGCAATGATGCAGCGCAATGAGCACATGTTATTGGTCTTCTAATTTGCTATAACAGCTCACAGAACTTAGAGAAACACTTGCCATTACTGTTTATTATAAAGGATATTAACAAGGATGTAAGTGAACAGCCAGATGAAGAGGTACATAGGGCAAGGTCTGGGAAGATGCTGAGCACAGGTGTGTCTATTCCTGTGGAGCTGGAGTATGCTGTTCTTCTAGCATGTAGATGCAGCCACAAACCCAGGAGTTCTTTAAACCCCATCACTTAGGGGCTTTTATGGAGGTTTCATCACACAGGGATGATGAATTATTAACTCAATCTTTAGTTCTTTTCCAAATCCTGGAGGTTAGGGAGAGGGGCTGAAAGTTTCAAGCTTCTCATCAAGATTTGATTTTTCTGGTGACCAGCCCCCAACCCGAAGCTATCTCAGAGCCTGCCAAAATGCCTCATGAGAACAAAATTCATTCCTATCAGTCAGGAGACTGCAAAGTATTTAGGAGCTCTGTGTAAGACAGTCTGATCACCCCATCACTCGGAAACTTACAGGGTTTTAGGATCTGCATAAGGAACTGAAGATGAAGAGCAGAACATATATTTCTTGTGATATCACAGTATCACACATTAAATATAAATAAGCAGATAGACAACAATCCATCTGAAGAAACCAGTGCTTAGAAGGAATTATGGTTTTCCTCAGCTTCCATTCATTCCATCTATACAGCTATTTTTGAGATGAGGAAGCACTGCAAGAAACAGTGTTCTACAACATTCAAATTGTCCTGGACCTTGTAAATCAGAAATCAGCAGCCTGGTGGTTTTCAAACACCAGTGCCTGGTGAAAACTAAGTGGGTGTACAAGAGTAAGCCAACGAACTTATTTAATATACAGATTCTCAAGAGCCAGAAAGCCAGAGATTCTGATGCAGCAGGTCTGGAGTTGGGCCCAAGAATCTGTAAATTTTAAGATTTTGCTGGTGTGATTCTGCTATACAGCCAGTTTGGGGAACCACTGCCTTATTATCCACCCTCTCCTCATTTTTCATTTGGAAGATCAAGACCAAAAAAAATGAAATAAGAAGCTCAAATTTCCTGAAGGAGTCAAGCACTGCCTGAGCTAGGATTGGAACTCATGCCTTGGGACTTCTTAGCCACTGTTTCATATGTCTTACAACTGGGAGAGTAATCTTGAGTTCATCAAAGGACAGAAATCTGCTGAGACTCTTGCTCTAAGCACTTACTTTTCCTCCCAAGGCCAGCCTCTACCTCATCCTTGCTGATATAAAACATTATACACTAGGGAAATGATTAATGTGAACATATCTTTTATTCTTCACTGAGAATATATTCTCTGAACTGCAACCAAAGTAACTGACTTTCAGACAAGTTGAAATATATCAAGAACTGGCTTATCTTATATATCAATTCAGAGCTCAGTAATTTTTTTTTAAAGGAGTAAATAAAATCAAGATAACAGATTATTTTAAATTTTATTGTCTCTTTGAAACTTTGTAATATTTTCTTTTGTTTTAAGATAAAGAACTTACTGCTCCATATGACTTATCCTTTCAAACAAATAACATAAGATTTGCTTGGTCTTCCAAATTTGAGGCTTGGGAAGACATTCTTTTGTCACGTGGTTTCCTTAAGAAATGCAGCTGTTGAGATAGATATCACAACAAGAAAATTTATTTTGGTAGACGTAGAAAGCACGATAGAGTTTTAGAGTTGTTTAAAACATTATTTTAAATTAATTTGGAAGTTGACTTCCAGCTCAAAGCAAGTCAAATTATTTACAGAGACAAAAAGAAAACTTCCAGCCCAAGTTAATTATCTGCAAAGTGTTAAGCTCCATGGGCTCAGCAAAGAAAGTAAATCCTAGTATAATGATTAAAAGCTTAACACTTGAGAAGACAAGGGTTTGAAGGCTTCTCTCCTTAGAGGCAAGTGCCCTTGGAAAATAACTCAGCTTCTCTGAGTCCTAATGTCTTCTTCTATATAATGGGAATAATTGCAGCACATTTGTTTACCATATGCCAAGATATTTTATGGACTCTATTTCCATTATTTCATCTATTACTTATGATAACTGTATGCTGTAAGGGCTATTATTATTCCCATTTTACAGATGCAGGTACTGAGGCTCAGAGGGGTTAACTCATCTAGGTTATATGAGCAGTGAGTGATAAAGCCTGAATTTGAAACTAGGCAGGATGATTCTGGAACCTAAGCATGTAGTAACTAGGCCAGAATGAATAGGTCTTTATGAAGTTGATACAAAGAATAAATAAGATATTCTCTACCAAGTGCTTGGAAATGTTCTTGGACACAGTAAGAGTTCAAAAAATGGTGCTTCTAATTGTCAGAGGAGTACCTTGAGATGAATTATTTATGTGGGGAGGCCTCTGCTAGAGCTGTAAGCTACCTTCATGTTTGCTTTTAATGATTCCTAGTGCAAATTTCTATAATAATAAATTAACTTACACCTGTCTCTTTTCATTCTCTTTCAAATTCTGTCTATTATAGCCTGAAAAATGCAGAAAAGTATTCACTGAATTCCACCATTAAGATGACTATTCTTTTGGTGAAGAGTTGTTCCTTCCAGCCTTTCTTCTATGCAAATACTTTTTTTTTTTTAAACCAAAAGGTAGATTACTCTTTAAATAGGATTTAATCCTGTCTTCCTCTTCTGATGGTTATATATATCCTAAGTATCCCCCCATTCCATGTACTAGCCTGTGAAAACAGGACTTTCAAATGGCACATCATTTCATTTTATAGATAAACCACAGAGAGAGGCAGGCAGACTCTGCTTTTTCCCTCTCCTCCCTCCTAAGAGGATGGAGCTAATGTAACTAGGATCCTGCACATATACTAGTAAGAACTATCACTGTGTTAAATATTTACACCCAGGGCTCTTGCCTTCTCCTTGACTCCCTCCCTCAATTCGGTTGAAGGAAGAAGATACCAGCATATACATTTTTTTCCTTTGATCTCTCTCACTGGATAGAGGGTGGTACAATGACATTTGGCTTTGGATTTATGAAGAGTGGGAGAGAAAATTCTCCCACATAAGCATAATGTCTAGTATACCTCAGGATACCCCTTCACTCTCCAGAGTCTCATTTTGTCAAAGGGACTGGTACCACTGTGTACGCTTTTTTATGTTTGTTAATAGGGGGGTTATAAACCTGTCCTGGGCCACTGGTGTATTAAACTGAGACAATACAAACTTGCCTTAAGAAAAATAAATAAATAAGGATTCTGGATACTTTGGTTTTCTTATCTGGTACAAACACATCTGAGGAAATAAGAATATAATAATCATAATAAAATTGGAGTAAAATGTACCTTTTTGCGCATATCAACTTCTGCACCACCACCCCCACCACCATCATCATGTAATAAAATTCTAAGATGGCTCTCATTCCCCCAACCCTGGTACATATGCTGTGTAATCCTCTTACCTTGAATGTGAATGGGACCTGTGTACAAGATGGAACAGCACTCCAGTGATTACCTATGTGGCAAAAGTGAAGAGATTTTGAAAATATAATTAAGGTTCCTCATCAGTTGACCTAAGGTCTCCAATCAAGTTGATTAACTTGATTAAGTTGGTCATCCCAGTTGGGTCTGATCTAATCATGTGAGTTCTTTGCAAGAGGTTCAAAAGATCAGAGAAAGAAGTCACAGAGATTGGAAAAAGCAGCCAATAAGGACCAAATTGCAGTGTTGTAGAGACCACATCACAGATAATGACAACTTTCCTACAGAGTTTAGGGCCTCAGTTCTACAGCTGCAAGGACTGAATTCTGCCAGCAACGAGAGAACTTGAAAGAGGACCCAGAGCCTCAGAAGAGTTTGAAGCTCTGATTCCAGCCTAAGCAAATAACCCAGCTAATTGCTATCCCATGAGAACTGTGACATAAATTAATGGAATCATTCCATATATATTTGCCTTTTGGGTATGGATTTTCACTCAGCATAATAATATTTCAGATTCGCTCATTTTGTTGTATTTCAATACTTAGTTCCCCTCTATTCAGAGGATACATGTACTATCTTTTGCCTATACATTAAGAGACATTTGGTTAGTTTCCATTTTGGGGGCAATTACAAATAAAACCACAAGTCCTGCGTGGAAATATGTTTTTATTACTCTTATGTTAATTTGAATTTTCTTGATTACTAGTTAGAGTGATTATCTTTGCATATTTTATTGCCCACTACCTTCTATCTTTTTTCTATTGGGTTATTTCATGATTTTTCCATCACTGATTTGTAAGAGTTCTTGATATATTCTGAATGCAGGTTCTCTGCTTATCATTATACATGTTGAAAATGTCTTTTCAAAGGTGACTGTTCCCCTTTAACTTTGTCCTTTTACTTTCTCCTTTCTCCTTAACTGTCTTCTTTACGATATCCTTTGTCATATAAAGTCAAGTGGGCCTTAGAAAGCATCACTATGAACAAAGCTAGTGGAGGTGATGGAATTCCAGTTGAGCTATTTCAAATTCTGAAAGATGATGCTGTGAAAGTGCTGCACTCAATATGCCAGCAAATTTGGAAAACTCAGCAGTGCCCACAGGACTGGAAAAGCTCAGTTTTCATTCCAATCCCTAAGAAAGGCAATGCCAAAGAATGCTCAAACTACCATAAAATTGCACGCATCTCACATGCTAGTAAAGTAATACTAAAAATTCTCCAAGTCAGCCTTCAGCAATACATGAACCATGAACTTCCAGATGTTCAAGCCGGTTTTAGAAAAGGCAGAGGAACCAGAGATCAAATTGCCAACATCCACTGGATCATCGAAAAAGCAAGAGAGTTCCAGAAAAACATCTATTTCTGCTTTATTGACTATGCCAAAGCCTTTGACTGTGTGGATCCCAATAAACTGTGGAAAATTCTGAAAGAGATGGGAATACCAGACCACTTGACCAGCCTCTTGAGAAACCTGTATGCAGGTCAGGAAGCAGCAGTTAGAACTGAACATGGAACAACAGACCGGTTCTAAATAGGAAAAGGAGTACGTCAAGGCTGTATATTGTCACCCTGCTTATTAAACTTATATGCAGAGTACATCATGAGAAACGCTGGGCTGGAAGAAGCACAAGCTGGAATCAAGATTGCTGGGAGAAATATCAATATCCTCAGATATGCAGATGACACCACCCTTATGGCAGAGAGTGAAGAGGAACTAAAAAGCCTCTTGATGAAAATGAAAGAGGAGAATGAAAAAGTTGGTTTAAAGTTTAACATTCAGAAAACTAAGATCACGGCATCTGGTCCCATCACTTAATGGGAAATAGATGGGGAAACAGTAGAAACAGTGGCTGACTTTATTTTGGGGGGGCTCCAAAATCACTGCAGATAGTGATTGCAGCCGTGAAATTAAAAGACGCTTACTCCTTGGAAATAAAGTTATGACCAACCTAGACAGCATATTAAAAAGCAAAGACATTACTTTGCCAACAAAGGTCTGTCTGGTCAAGACTATGGTTTTTCCAGTGGTCATGTATGGATGTGAGAGTTGGACTGTGAAGAAAGCTGAGCACCAAAGAATTGATGCTTTTGAACTGTGGTGTTGGAGAAGATTCTTGAGAGTCCCTTGGACTGCAAGGAGATCCAACCAGTCCATCCTAAAGGAGATCAGTCCTGGGTGTTCATTGGAAGGACTGATGCTGAAGCTGAAACTCCAATACTTTGGCCACCTGATACGAAGAGTTGACTCATTGGAAAAGACCCTGATGCTGGGAGGGATTGGGGGCAGGAGGAGAAGGGGGGGGCAGGAGGAGAAGGGGACGACAGAATATGAGATGGCTGGATAGCATCACTGACTCCACGGACATGAGTTTGAGTAATCTCCGGGAGTTGGTGATGGACAGGGAGGCCTGATGTGCTGCGATTCATGGGGTCACAAAGAGTCAGACATGACTGAGTGACTGAACTGAACTGAACTTATCATATAAAACGTAAATTTTGAGCCGCTCCCTCTGGGCCTCGGTCCTCCGCCCGCGCCCGCCAGAGCCTGTTCGCGTCGACTGACCAGAGTCTGCGAATTCAACGCTCCGAGCCCATCCGGACGGCCCCGATCCCAGCTTTCTATCCTTTGAAAACGCTAAGAATAATGCCCCTGCATCAGTTTTTACTGGAGCCAATCACCTGTCATGCCTGGAACAGGGATCGTACCCAGATCGCCCTTAGCCCCAATAATCACGAAGTCCACATCTATAAGAAGAACGGGGGCCAGTGGGTGAAAGCTCATGAACTCAAGGAACACAATGGACACATCACAGGTATCGACTGTGCTCCTACGAGTGACCGCATCGTCACTTGCGGGGCTGACCACAACGCCTACGTCTGGGGTCAGAAGGATGGTGTCTGGAAGCCAACCCTGGTGATCCTGAGAATTAACTGGGCGGCCACTTTCGTCAAGTGGTCCCCGCTAGAGAACAAGTTTGCCGTGGGTAGCGGAGCACGACTCATCTCCGTCTGTTACTTCGAGTCTGAAAATGACTGGTGGGTGAGCAAGCACATTAAAAAGCCCATCCGCTCCACGGTCCTCAGCTTGGATTGGCATCCCAACAACGTCTTGCTGGCTACGGGATCCTGCGACTTCAAATGCAGTGTTTTCTGCCTACATTAAAGAAGTGGATGAGAAGCCAGCCAGCACGCCCTGGGGCAGCAAGATGCCTTTTGGTCAGCTGATGTCCGAGTTCGGTGGCAGTGGCACCGGCGGCTGGGTGCACGGGGTCAGCTTCTCAGCCAGTGGCAGCCGCCTGGCCTGGGTCAGCCACGACAGCACTGTGTCCGTTGCCGATGCCTCAAAAAGCGTGCAGGTCTCAACTCTGAAGACGGAGTTCCTGCCCCTCCTGAGTGTGTCGTTCGTCTCAGAGAACAGCGTAGTGGCTGCTGGCCACGATTGCTCCCCCATGCTCTTTAACTACAACAACCGCGGCTGCTTGACCTTTGTCTCCAAGCTGGACATCCCTAAACAGAGCATCCAGCGCAACATGTCGGCCATGGAGCGCTTCCGCAACATGGACAAGCGGGCCACGACGAGGACCGCAACACGGCGCTGGAGACGCTACACCAGAACAGCATCACCCAAGTGTCTATTTATGAGGTGGACAAGCAAGATTGTCGCAAATTTTGCACTACCGGCATCGACGGAGCCATGACCATTTGGGATTTCAAGACCTTAGAGTCTTCTATCCAGGGTCTTCGGATAATGTGAAGGTGAGCGAGCCTCCAGACCAGACCCAGCATGAGGACGGACCGGCTGTGCCGGGGCAGCTCCGCCTTTCGCACGGGGAGGGGAGCCCGCCGCCAGCAAACACTGAAGACGCACATGGCGCAAACCTCCTTGTGTGTTTCATTTGAACATAATTGGTGAAAGTGTTGGGTTTTTTTATTTTTAATTTAACTTAATTTTTTTTTTCGTGTATACTTTTTTTTTTTTTTTAATATTATTTTATTAGTTGGAGACCAATCGCTTCACAACATTTCAGTGGGTTTTGTCATACATTGACATGAATAAAGCAGCAGTGATTTGGGTTTTGTTTGGGGGGTTGTTTTGTTTTGTTTTGCAATTTCATTCCATTCTTGACCAAAGCTTCTCTTTAAGTAGTTTATTATGGAACGTTGTCAACACTAACTTAAAGGAAGGGGTGGGGAGGTATGTAAATTGTCTGCTGAGAAAAATTAAATAAAAACACTGAATATGTTAAAAAAAAAAAAAAAGTAAATTTTAACAAAACCCAAGTAATTTATTTTAAAAAGTTTATTTTCATTACTTGTTTTAAGAAAACCCTACCAGACTTGTTAAAAAGATGTTCTCCTAATCTTTTATAATAGTTTTAGAGTTTTGTTTTTCCCCATTAACATCTTCAATATTTTTGGAGTTTATTTTTGTATGAAGGAAGATAGGAATAGAATTATTTTTTTCTCTAAAGAAAGCCAATTTCCTTAACTCTACTTATCAAATAGTTCATCTTTATTCCACTGATTTTCAATGTCAGATAAGCAATTCCCATATAAACATGTGTCTATTTTTAAGCTTTCTATTCTGATGCACAGGTGTATTTATTTATTAATGAACCAATAAGATACTGTTTTAATTATAGTATCTTTGCAATAAGCTTCATATGACATTTATAACATTTACTCCTCTTTCACCCTCTCTTTCAGAATTATCTTGGCCTTTTCTGGATTTTACTTCTTCAACTAAAATGGAGAATAAATTTACCTAAAAACAGTTGATGCATTTTTTGTATTTGAATTACACTGAATTTATAGACCAATTGGAAGAAATTTGCATCTTTACAATATTGAGTCTTCTCATCCATGGGCATTTTAAAAAATCTAACCAATTTTTCCTGTCTTCTTTTAGATGTCTTAATAACATTTTGCATTTTTTCCCATAAAGATCTTACACTTCCTTTGTTAGATTTATTCCTATGTAGATATGGTCTTAAAATTTTATGCAAACCATTATAGTTATTTCCCTAGGAAAGTTTTCATGTGAAGAAACTGGAATTTCCCCAAGTGGACTGCTTTCAACAAAGCAAATCAACCTACTCCTAGTACTATTAATAAACTGATGTCTACAAAGATCTTTTCTCTATCTTGTGTTTAGCAAGTAGATTGTTGTGATCCTTATATGAGAATTCCATGTCTTTCCTGGAAAATCATTTTGTATAGTCGGTATTCAGAGTATGGATATCCCATAAAATCCCTGACCTGCTGAACGGGAGCAGCTATTCCTACACACCTGATCTCATTGAAATCAGTAAATGTGGGAACTAAGGTTTTTAAATCTTTCCATTTTTCAAGAAAACTTGGCAATTCAAACTTTGAAATGAAATTTTGACTTTTAAACATTGGCAAATAATATTTAAAAATACTAAACACTATATAGGACAAACTATCAGGCTTGAGACCTGATACCACCTGAGACATGAGACCTGAGACATGAGGGCTGCCAGTTTGCAACCTCTAGGGTGGCTCTGTCCCCACAAGACTCTCAGTTTAACTCTCCTCCCTTGCACCACACTCCTCAAGCCCATGAGAGTAGGCAGGGCAGTAAAAAAGGTTCCGGGGAATTACTTTCTAGTTCTAAATATCAGACATCACAGAGTGTGAGCTGTAAGTGATCTCAGAGTTTGTCTAGTCCTACTTCTGTTTTGATGGTTATGGCAATTTTGAGGTTAAGGCAGGGAAACATCTAATCCAGGCTGATTCAGTGATCTAGAGAAAAGACCGAACCTAGAACTTAGATGGACTGAGTCCACATCCAGTAGGCTTACCACTACTTACACTGTCTAATTACTTACAGAGCATCCAAGGGGTAGGGTGGGACCCCTCCCATAAGGCCTCCAATAAATAAGAGTTTGACCGGTGACATACGACTGAGGTACAATTCCTTTTCAGGATGCATGTGGAGGAACTCTAGACAAAATAGAAAGAATGTACTGGTACGAAAACATTGCCCTTCAAGAAGAAATGTAAAATATATATAAAGGGACTTCTCTGGCAGCCCAGAGGTTAAGACTTGGCCTTCCAATGCAAGCGGTGAGAGTTTGATCTCTGGTGGGAAAGCTAAGATCCCAAATGCTTTGCATACAAAAAACCGAAACATAAAACAGAAGTAATACTGTAACAAATTCAATAAAGACTTTAAAAATGATCGACATAAAAAAAAAGTCTTAAAACACGAATACAATCTATTAAGGTGCTATTAACCAACTATTCATTAAATCTTAGTGGATCATGGGCCTAAAATCTGGGCAAATATAATAAGACTTTCCAGATTATTGGGTGGAAAGACTGAGAACAGTGACAACGTTCATACTTTAGGTATGTTTGATACATATCCTGAGTATGAGTGTGTCTATGCAGCAAGACATACACACACTCATATAAAGTAGAATGAAGTATAATAAAATGCCAAGCTTCTTACTACAGATAGTCATGTGAACTTGTTACTACATATAGTCATATAGTCACAAGCATAACTCTAAGAGTATAGATTACAGTAAGAGGTAGTGAAATAATTAGAAAATGGTGACTTTTAAGTGTTTATTCTTTTTCTAATATAACTTCTTCAGTTCTTCTTTTTGACACAATAGATTTTTATTTATTGTTATTATTATTTCTTAAAAGGATGGTGACTTCAGCCACAAAATTAAAAGATGCTTGTTCCTTGGAAGAAAAGTTATGACAAACAGACAGTGTATTAAAAAGCAGAGATATCACTTTGCCAAAAAAGGCCTACATAGGCAAAGCTATGGTTTTTCCAGTAGCCATGTACGGATGTGAGAGTTGGACCATAAAGAAGGCTGAGCACCAAAGAATTGACATTTTTGAACTGTGTTGCTGGAGAAGACTCTTGAATGGCCCTTGGACAGGCTGGAGATCAAACCAGTCAATTCGAAAGGAAACCAACCCTGAATATTCATTGGAAGGACTGACGCTGAAGCTGAAGCTCCAATACTTTGGCCACCTGATGCGTAGAGCCAACTCACTGGAAAAGACTAAGATGCTGGGAAAGATTGACGGCAAGAGAAGGGGGCGACAGATGATGAGATGGTTGGATGGAATCACTGACTCAATGAACGTGAGTTTGAACAAACTCTCAGAGATAGTGAAGGACAGGAAAGCTTGGCATGCTGCAGTTCATGGGGTCACAAAGAGTTGGACGTGACTTAGCGATTGAACAACAACAAACTTTTTATTTTGTTATCGGGGCATAGCCAATTAACAATGTTTTGACAGTTTCAGGTGAAAAGCAAGAAGGACTCAGCCATACATATACATATATCAATTTTCCCCCAAACTCCCCTTCCATCCAATATAACTTATTCAACTCTAAGTCTGTATGATTTAATTAAAAAAAAATGACCATGTTTAAAAATAACAACCAGCTCACAAAGTCCCTGAAAATTTGACCATTGACTCCTGGGAACCAGGACAAGACTCCTGCACACATCACTGAGTTTAGGAAATTTTCACTGCTTAGAGAGAAAAGAAAATTTAACTACTTTACTCTAAGTTAGAAAGTGGTAAATTGCAAAATATACACACATACATAAGGGGAAGAGTTAAGCACGAACATGCTGGCTAAATAACGTCATGTGCAAATACTGCTTGAATTACCACATATCTAACCTGAAAAGCTGCTGTTTATACATTCAGCAACCAGACTCTCATATTCTCCACCCAAAAAACATTTTAACTTCAAAAAACAACCCACCTCAATAACAGGTGGATTTGATCTTGACTGTTTCAAAATATTTAGTGAATAAATTTTCCAGTTTTTCATTAGTAGTAGATGGTTTTGAAAGTTTCTGTAATCACCTTGAATATTCGCAATATTTCTAAACTGCAATAATGAAGAGGCAGAAATAGGTTTTGTGTTTTTTGTTTCCCTCCCCCGACCCCAGCATTGCTGACATCTTATTATCATTGTTCCCGTGATGAAGGCCCTTGGCAGATTTGTCAAGCAGTCTCCTTTTACACTTCTTCCAAATCAACAGACTTAGAACCCAGGCTGAGGTGAAACATTCATAGCTTAATGAAACTCCAAAGAATTCATCATATGGGTTTCTATTGTGTGCGTTTTTTTTTTTTAAAGGTATTGAGTGTTTAATGTTTTTAAGAAAAAGAAACACAAAACTAATTACTGTCAACTATATTTTTTCAGCTACTTAGCCAGTAGAAAGCTGTTATTAAACCACTGTAAGCCACCTTTGTTTTTCTTCCCACATAAGAATCATTATTCACAATATCAGCTTCATAACAGAGGTTGTCAATCAAGATACTCAAGTTACCGATGGGTCTTTGTGTTTATTTCTGAGATACATATGTTTTTTTTTCTCATGGAATTTATTCTCATCTTCAATTGTCACTAAAAAAGAATAAATTAAGAAATGTCTTTATCTGATGATACTGCAGCTCCTTGCTTTTAAAAGGTCATTTCCTTTGTTAATGTTCAAGTCCCCCGTAACTTCCATAGCACTAGAACTGTTAGCATCCGAGCAGAGTGGAAAACACACTTGGTGTTGATCTTCCTCCCCAGTCCCTTAGATCCTTAGCTCTTTCCCAAGTAGAAATTTTTGTGAGCAGCAACTGCCAGCAACTTAACATATAACAACATACATAAGACAAGAGCTCATAGTTATTTGAACAGCGTAAGCCAGAAATATTCACAGTATTGCTCTTATAAATTCTAGTTTAGCAGAAGTGTTTTCTTTTGCAGTGGTACTTGGGTTCTATTTGTTCCAAGTATCTTGTCTTAATTTTTGTCCTCATCACCTGTGTCAGTGAAGGAATAGAAAATGGCTTTAGTGTAACTAACAAAACAATCTTCTATCTTGCTTTATTGGTGGGCCCAATAAGACTTATGGGCCCATAAGCTTTCAGGGACTCCTTCTTAGAATTTGTTCTCAATTATTTACTCATTAGTTAAATTAAGACCAAACAAATCCAAACTTTTACCTCCAAAAGCTATCCTCTGAGCCTTTGACAAATTGTGGCAGAAAGATAAAGGGCCTTTATAGTTGTCACCTGCAGTCAAGACATTGTGAATCATGGAATATGATAGAAGGTAATACATATCAATTAAAGAGAGCTTAAAGACGCGCTGTACCTTGTTCCAAATTTCCTTTGTGATGAGAAAATGGTTGTTTAATGAGGAAGGTTATTTTATGGCTTCTAACAAGTGAGCAAGCCAATGTCATTTTGTGATCATTATCTAATTTAACCACGAAAAGGATGAAGTATAATAGTACACTGATTTGCAGCATTTTCTCATTGCCTTGATTCAAATGAGATAAGATAATGATATAGACACTTGGAACCTTAAAGGCACTAATAAATACAAAATCCTCTGTCAAAAAGAGGCAGAGAGCGAGTCTGTATATTCCAGATCGATCTCTTGCTAAAGCCGACCACAAGACTTTGGCTGAGTAATCTATGTAAGACACAAATCTGATTCCATTCTCCCATACTTGAAATGATTCTGTGATACCTGGCAATCTTTAGGTCACAGTTATAAACATTTATAGGGTGGCTGATACCAGGATTCTGCCTAAATCTCTAGCCTCACCTTCTACAACTGCCCAGTCCCCAATTCTCTTACTTCAGCCTTACTTAGTAATACTGGTGACTCCTTAAGAACAATGTACTGTCAGATGCCTCTAAGCATTTGCAGCACTGTCCCCAATTCCCAGAATACTACTCATACCTATACCTCAATTCTAAAATCCACCTCCAAATGTGTCTTTTCAAAGACTTCTATCCATACCTCCATTGCTTACATTTTATTATGCTTGTGTCTTGACCCTTTAAATTCTCAACTACACTATACACTCCTCTAAGACAGCATGTACCCTTTCTTTCTCTGTATGCCCACGCTTGTTACTAGGTCTATGCTCGATAAGACAGCATTGAATAGGGACTTACCTGGTGGTTCAGCGGCTAGGACTCCATGCTCCCAATGCAGGAGGCTGGGTTTGATTCCTGGTCAGGAACTAGATAACGCATGCCACTACTAGAACCTGGTGCAGCCAAATAAATAAATAAATATAAAAAACCCCCCTGCATCAAACAAATGGGTTTTTCAGTCTGGATGTAGTCAGATAATAGCTTCAGAAGATTCTGGTTTTTTTTTTTCCCCAGTTTTGTGTGGTTTTGAAATTTTTATTTATTTTCCTTTAACTGAAGTATAATTTATTTATGATATTATGCTAGTTTCAGGTATACAGTATAGTGATTCAGTATTTTTGCAAATTATATTCCATTATAGATAATTACAAGATAATAGGTATAATTCCCTGTGCTATACAGTATATGCTTATTCCTTATCTATTTTATATATATATATATATATAGGATAAGAAAATGTGTTATAAATATATATGATGGAATATTTTAAAAATTACTCAGCTGTAAAAGGAATGAAACGCTGACATCTGCAGCAATTTGGATGAACCTAGAGAGTACTTTGCTAAGTGAAATAAAGCAGAGAAAGACAAACACTATAAGGTATCACATATGTATTAATAAAAATTAATACATTTGATTGCATATGCAAACCAGAAATAGACTCACACACACAACAAAGCAAACTTGTGGTTAGCAAAAGGTAGAGGGAAGGGGAGACAAATTAGGGATATGGGATTAACAGAAGATTCTGCCTTTAAGATGAGTAGAGAGATTTCTCCGGTGCAAAACTCTTCACAAAGTTTCAGATTTGCATATTCAACTGTCTATGTACTTCCTGTCCTCCCTTGAAGGTTACAAAGACACCCCTATCTCAGCATGTACTTTCTCTGCTCTTTTATGGCCAAAACTTATGTCATTCCAATGGTTCTTCATAAATTGTCCAAGTCAGAAAAGCTGAGATCCACAAATTAGATTATGTTAGTTCATGGTGTAGCTCATTGAGTCTCCTCTTCTCCATCTCTCTCATTACCTCTCATTACTCTCTCTCTCACCTCTTCCCTCTCTCCTGCCAATGCCCCAGCCTGATCTAGTAACCTGCTCAAGCCTAGATGATTGCAATAGGCTCCTAATTCACTTTCTTATATTCAAGCCACTCTTGGACCACATATACTGTCCCCACTATAAACAGCATGGCATTCCAGAATGCAAATCTGACAGTGTTAACCCACAACCTAAAACTCTTCAACAGCCTCCTATTGATTTCAGGGAAAAGATCAAAATCTTTAATTGAGCTTCCGAACTCTACAGTGTCCTCCCTGACTCTGTTATGTTACTACACAGCTTTATCTAACTCCATTATCACCTTTTCTGTTCCCTTCAATCTCATTAGCTTTAGAGTGCTTCAGATAGACCATGTTCAGTCTGTCTCTGGCACATGCTGTTTACATCTCCTGGAATGTTCTTCTGCTGTGTCCCACCCACTGCTTATTCCTTCTCTTCTAATCTCAGCTTCAAAATCACTTCTGCTCTCCCACACTTGCTCATATCATCCTATTATGTGCACAAAGTATCACATTATTTTATTATTCTTTTGTAATAACATATTTGCTCATTAGTGCAATCATTTGATTAGGGCCAGCCTTCCCATTACACAAAACTATTGGGATTATGCTGTTTATCCACCATTACATCTCCCACCGTCCAGAGCAGGGGTCAGGCACACAGTATGTGCTCCATAAACATTTGTTCAATGATTGAATGAACAGGTCTAAGAGCCATAGGCCTGGAGAAGGACGCTGTTTGCCCCAGTTTGTTCATGGGAAACCTGAGGCTCACCTCCTTTTCAACCTTCCCATCTTTGATCTCAGATTTCCTAGACTTTAATTCTTCACCCACCTACACACCTTTAGATTAGTCATTTGCTGCTTTCCTTCCCCAGGATCTGGCTTGAAACTTTTCTGACTCAGCTTCCACACAGCATCAGTTGGGGTTCTTCCCTGCAAGAAGCAGAAGCTGACTGTGGCTGATTAAGCAGAAAACAAGTTCATTAAAGGATAGCGGGTAGCTCACAGAATTATTGGGACGTTTAGAGAACTGGGCTTAAAGCCAAATTTCTAGGAATAATGTCCCAAATCATGTTCCAGAACTAGCCTGATGAGAAGAACGCCGCTCCCCCTAGCACCGGTACTATGGAATGAGCTACTTGTAACACTGCAGCCTCATTACAGATGTGACACCCGTGGCAGGCACTCAGCCCTGCCAGCCCTGCTCTCAACACCAGGGAGCTCTCTGTTTCCCTCATCAGCTAAGCAGATTCCACAGTAAGCCTGTTCCCTCTGATTGCTCATTTCTGAGTCACAGTCTAGAGGGGGTGAATGTGCTTGGTGGAGAATTGTGATATGTTTCTGTATTCTTGTTGCACAGAACCAGCAAGTGGGAAAATCCTGTAAACATACTAGCAAATTTAAAAGATGCTAGACATTCAGAAAACAGGACAGATGCCATCCCCCTAAAACAAGGCCAAAATTTCAGCATCTTGTTCAGTCTCTGATGGTGAGTCTAAGTTTATTTACTTTGTCCATTACAACTCAACTGACAACACATTAGGAGTTTAGCCCACTATGCTAAGATAGACAAGACCTAGCCCCTGAAAGATGTTTTCTTAAAGTCAGTTGCAAACTACTCTAGAAATTTCGATTTGAGGTAGTAGAATGCAGCATTTCAGAGCACAAACTCTGGAATCCAATGGTTTAAGTATGAAACTCAACTTACTCATTTTATTAACTGCATGACTTTGGTGGACAAAGTATCAGAGGTTATAACAATAAGGACCATGATTTGCTTTTGCAGTATTTACTCCATATCTGGCAAAATAGATATTCACTAATTATTTGTTGGATAAAGAAGTGCATGAATGAACAACATCTATACGAATCAGGATGATCAAGGTCAAGTTGGGTTAACAAACAACCTGAAAACCCAGTGGCTTAAAACAAGGAAGTTTTCTTTCTTGCATGTTGCTACCTGTCCACTGAAGGTTACACAGGGTTGTGCTCTTTGTCATCCTTATTCTAGCATTTAACTGAATCAAGTTTCCATCACCTGGAATGATGCTGAAGCACAAAGAAAGAGAGCATGGTGAATTGTGCGTTGGCTCTCAGAGCTTCCACCCATATGTAACAAGTACCACTTCTCATAATTTATTTACTAAAGTAAATTATGCAAATATACTTAATACCAAGGGAGTAGAGCAGCACTTAAAAGGGGAGCTGAAAAATATATGATAAACAGCAAAAACAATGGCCTTGACTTTTCTGAATCTCAGTTTCCTCATCTGTAAAATAAGGACCAAAAGATGTTGAAAAGAATGAGTGTGAACTTCAGGAAACTCCCATCACCCTGGTCCTTGTTTTACATCTTCATTAGGGTAACACAGCCGAACCCAGGGATCAATGTCAGCACAAAGTCAAAGATAGGAGGCAACTTGCTGAAACCTGAAAGTGGGACTCAGAATGAGTGGATATAATACAGCAAGATATGATCTTGAAGCATCTATCACTGTGCTTTTATTCCCTCCCTTGATTATGTCCACCTGAAGCACCACATTGCCTCAAGGAGAGGCAATGTAAAGAGAACAATAACAAAAAATTGATGTTCAGTGCTTCTGAATTCCAAAATATGTTCTTCAAGCTAACATCAGAAACAATAGCTCTGAAACCATGACTTTTGATATGTAAGAAATGTTGTGGAGAGAAGTGCTTTTGAGAATCAAAATGGAAGCCTCTGAGGAATGAAGGAAGGAGATGGGGTTTATGCTGTGAATTTATCTGAACAAGAAAAAAGGAAACTGCAGATTGATTCATCTGTAGGGAGACAAACTAAGGGTCACTCAGCCCCAGGGGGTAGATGAGAGAGTAGAGGTTCTCAGAATTCTAAGAGAGGTTGGCAGAGTCACACAGGAGAGACTCCATGAAGAGGAGAATTGGATGGGGTCAGCAGGGAGACTGCAGAGGCTGTCTGTGGGCAGCCCAGGGGAAGTCAAGCCAAACCCTACGAACTTCCGTGAGTGCATCATGTTGCCTTTCTCAGAAGACTGGTTAGCCAGTTTGGTAAAGATGCCTGTGAATCAATCAATAGAAAGGTGCCCTTAGTAAGTCCAGTATCTTGGCTGACTCCAACCCAAGTGGAAACCCTCGAATGGACCTGGGGACTTTAACTTTCTGTAAGACAGGTGCTGTTGACAGGAGAGCCCTAATATCTGTAGTTGGCTGGGAAAGTGGAAACACCCACTGTGGATTACAGTTTAGCATCTGAGTACCCCTTCTACCCAGGTGGCTTAGTGGTAAAGAATCTGCTGCCAATGAAGGAGCTGTAGGAGACATGAGCTTGATCCCTGGGTCAGGAAGATTCCCTGGAGGAGGGAATGATAACCTGCTCCTATGTTCTTGCCTGGAGAATCCCATGGTCAGAGGAGCATGGCAGGCTATGATCCACGGGGTGGCAAAGAGTCAGACGTGACTGAGCAAAGCACCCCTTCTACTCATTTCATTGGTTTTGATCCCCAACGAGACCTGACTGCAGCTCTGGATCCACCTCTCAAAAGAATGATTTATGCATGTGTATTCCTTTTTTTTCCTCTTGAGCAAAGGTATTTTTGCAAAATTGTGTAAAATTACCAAGTAAGGCATTTCGTTTGTTATTAGAGCTGACAAGTAAGTAACAGTTAACACATTGAGTACTAATCGTACATCAGGCCCTATTAAGCACTTTCAGTGGAATATCTTACAATGGTATTATCTCCACTTTACAGATGGGAAAACTGAAGTCAAGAGAGCTAACTGCCAAATCGGCAGCTGGGATGATCTGAATTTAAACAATCTGACCTCAGCATCCAGAGGCTTGAGCACTAGATGACCACCGTGTTTCTACCATATAGGGATAAACTGCTCATCATTTTTGTTACCTTTTATTCACCCAAGCGTTTTTATTTTTTTTGAGAGCTTACTGTAAATTATACCTTCTATTAATCACGTGCATAAAGAAACCACCCAGACATAGCATTACTACTCATGAACCACCCTAGTCTGTGCTGCAACAGGTTATTGCTGCTGCAGCTGTGAACAGTTCTGGTGAGCTCCATGGAAAGCCAAGATGCAAATGAGACAACTCTGTAAGCCTGACCATCAGGGATGTGTGTAACTCTTGATAAGTAAATAAATCATTTAAACTGCCAATGCTTCAGTCCTTCAACTGTAAGATCCCGGGACTAGGAACAGATGAACTAAGTCTAGATATCATCTACTCCAAGGAAACTCAGAGGTGAGCTAACATTCCTTGGACTCTCAATTATTCAAGGACTGATCTTTAACAATTCAAAGGCACCAACCATTTCTACCAGCAGTAAAAATATCTAGACTGGAACTTCTGTGCTGGTCCTGACGTTTAACTGTTGTAGAGTTCAAAACGGAGCACTAAAGCTAACAGAACACACTACCCCTTTATCAAGGAACTTTACACCAACTTGAAGAAAGGAGAATTCTGTTATTCTAATGAGACCTGCTTGTGAGATTGCCCAGTTCCAAATTCTACACTCAGTAAAGCTTTCCTTTTCTTCTCTGATTTCTGCATCCTTGTTTCTTTTTGCCTCACCATCTACCTGCCTTGCATATCTGTCTTCCTTGCCTCTTTGGGAGGCAGCAGCATGCTCTGAAAAGAGAACAAGTGCCAGGCTGGGCTCTGGTCTGTCCAAGAGGAAAGACCTAAACCACGTAAAGCTAAATCATGGTCAATTTCAGGTTCTGAATCCATCACACACTGTCCGCCTCCTAGAGTTGTTTGGAAGATTAAAGATAACATATCCCCTGCAACTGGCAGGGTGAGGAATAAAAATGAAGCACCTAGAAAAGTACCTGGCACAGGTAAAGTACTGGATACCTAGCTCATGCTCATGTCGTAAAAGAATTTTGTCCCTCCTTTTTCTCCTTCTCATCCTAAGCCTATGTTTTCTCCACAGCAAAAGGAATAAATCTCACTGAAAACCTAAGGATATTGGTCCTGACAAGTACAGAGTATTGGTAGTAAAAAAAAAAAAAAAACACTATTAACCCATATACCTCAGGACTCAGATGTTTTATGAATCCCATTATTGGTCTCCATTTATTTCCAGCAAGGACATGGGCTCTGGAGTCAAACTGCCAGTGCCTAAACCCCAGCCCTGCCCACCTAACTTTGCTATTATTGTTGAATTCAGCACATCAAATGTTACCCAGTAACACAGGATTCAAGCTATAGTGAGTGAAGTTTTGTGGTTTCTGTTACTTAAAGCTCTCTTCAAATCCCATTTATTGTTTTCTATCCCTCAGTGCCAGCCACCCCCATCTTCTACCCAGCATCTCACAGGAAGGAATGACCTAACCACTCTCCCTGCTGACAGTCTTGGTCTTACCAAACCACTCAGCCTGAACGAGTCTCCTCAAAGGTTAATCTGATCTCTTCACTCTTGCTGAACACCCTTTATCTGCTTCTGATTGCTCTGGAGAAAAACTCCTGGCTTTCAAAGGGTCCTGAACTTATCTGAACTCAGCACTAAACAAAAACCTCCTCTATCCTTTACGATCTAGCCTTACAGAACTGTTTTCACTTCCTTGGGCGGGTACCACACTCTTGCCTTCAGGGCTCTGCATCAGATATTCATTCTTGCACCATGAATCTGGTACCACCTTCCTATCAGTCAATAGTTCACTTCTTCCCAGAACATTTCCTTAACCCTTGTTACATACCATCCATGTGATCCATAGTTTCAGGTATTCTGGTAGACTATTGATTATGCCCATTGTTTTCTGAAGACCTCCCATAGATGGTCATGGACAGAGTCTGAGCCTCTCCATCACTGTAGGTCAACCACATTTCTCAACTGGTAGAGGTGAGGGATCACCCACACTGCAGTAGCTGTGGTAGAGAGCCACTAATACCAATGCCGATATGTCCTTTTCCTTAGGAAAGTTACCAAATAACGGTGTGGATTACTGCCTACTCCTCTTTCTTGATATGCGACACCTGATAGGTCTGCAGCACATATTTGTTGAATGAATAACTAAATAAATGCTAGGATGTTTGTCAACACTGCTCACTAGTAATTTGTGACTCCAAAGAATTAGAGCAATGCCTCTCCCTTCTGCAGATTTTTTAATTCTGGCTTGAGAAGACAGATTAATCTTGCTTTACCTCCAAGGTTTATATGAAATGTGTTAAATACATAAAGCAGATGCTCTATTTAAAAGAATCAAGTGACTTTTTTGTAATAAAAAGGAGGGCTCCTTCAATATTAAAAAAAAAAACAAATATAAATATCTGCTTTACATACTGATACTCCAAATTGTGACTTTAAAAAACACTAAAAATAAATTAATTAAATAAAAATGTCTTATGAAGCAAATGATCATAGAAGTTATTGCAGAACCAGAGTCCCTGTAGTACATAAAAAGCATGTAATTAAAATATCATTAAAATGATAGGTTTATAAAGTCTGTGATATGACCCAGTTCTAAGAAAAATCAGAAAGATACAGCCTAAAACATTCCAATGAAACCCTGAGGCAGAGATTTAAGATAATTGGTTTTCTTTTAAACATGAGATTCTGTCTCAAAAACTATTTTTCATGATTTTCCTCAATATATCCCATATACTTCATGTGTGACTATTATCATTGTTACAGTTCTTTGTTAAGAAATCTATTTTACTATAATTCTATTCACTGTAATTTCCTTAGTAACAGGCTGCTCTCTTTTTCTCTTAAAAACTATTAAAATGTCATTCACATTGTATTCTAGATGTGGATCCAGCTATTCCCAATAGCTATTCAAAAAGCATAATCACCATAATTACTGTTGACATCTAATTAACATTCAGCTTCCTTTCTACAGCATCTACAGCTGGACAAACCATCTATTCCAGGATAAAAACTAATTCTCGGTTGCTTTTTCTTTAAAAAATAAAACAAACCAGGATGCTAAGCACCTGTTTTTGTTCTGTCTGTAGATGGTGGTTGGAAGGAGGACAGCTATCATGAACAACTTTCTAAATATTACCAACTGATAAATTGGACCTGGTCATAAGAAATTAAATCCATCCAACGGGTTATGGGATGGCTGATGTTAAGCTGCAATGTGAGTTGTGCTTGATTAAGAATGACTCCCAGAGTTTGCTAACGTGTGGTCTCGTGATGAGGCCTTCCTTGATCATCTTCCTATCTGGCTAATTTCATCCCTTGCCACCCTCTTTGTTCTCTCTTCATGATCCGCCTGGACTCCTTCCAGGTTCTAACATCCGGCTGTCTCTCACCTCTGGGACATCAACCATGCTACTCCTCTCTGTGTTCCTCCATTAGCATGAGGGCTCAAGGTGTAGGTCTAACACTAGAACTTTTAATTTCATATCCAGGCTCTCCATACCACAAGCAGTATCACCTTGAGCAAGTTAGCTTAGCCTCCAGGGTACCCATTTGGCTTTTTCATTTGCTAAATGGCAGTGGTATCCAACAAAGATACCCACTTCATGGGGCTATTGCGAAGATTAAATGAATTAATAGGTAAATTCTATAATATACATATAACTGTTTACTGTTTTAGTCTTTCCACCTGGCCAGAGCCTGCTAGTCTCAGATTTGAGGCAATTTTTCCTTCATATTATGATATAGTTTAGGTCTCCAAGCTCTGCTCACTCCCACAGTTCCCTGTATTTCCATATGTGCATTACCATTGTTACCAAAACCCAAGTCCAGGTGCCTGACTCACAGTGAGGCCAAATGATACCAAAACATTGGAGTTTGGAATACAGAAAGGTGTATCGAGAGCCACCCAAGGAGATGGGTGACTCACGCCTTAAAAGCCTCAAACTCCCCCAAAGCTTTCAGCAAAGCCCTTTTCTAGGAAAGGTGAGGGAGGGGTGTGGTGAGTTGTTGCCAATTCTGGTGTCAGAGCCTTTGTTCTTTAGGTCATGGTCAGATAACAATATTTCTGTAAATCTCCAACAAACTAATGTTATTCTCTGTTCTGACAAGACAGGGAAAGATCCCTCAGGTACAACTTTCACCCTGAGATCCCGGTCCTGGCTGAGAGAAGGTAGGTCTCCATTGGCCCTCCATCCAGGCCAGGTCCCCAGGCCCTGCCCAGCTGAGGTAGCCAGAAGGCAACCCAACTGCTCTCAGGCGCCCGAAGAGTGGATCAGGCGGGGGCCAGGTCCCACAGACTCTGACCCAAGCAGATGGCCACTGTCATTAGGTCCCAGAGGTGGGGATGGGGGAGAGGTTCACCATCGCCTCAAGGCCTGGGCCGGGCCAGTGAGTGGCCTTAAGGAGGGCTCTGGAGCCCTGCAGGACACAGCCCCCAACCTGTTCCCTAGGCTCTCCAGCTCACCCGCCAGCCTAAGGCCGGGGAACAGCCTGCGGGGCTCTGGGGAGAAGGCCGCAATCTGCCTCTTACCTTGCTCTCCACCGGAAGACCACCTCTCTGACAGGGGGCAGAATCCCCTCACAAACGGTTGCTCCTGGACAGCTGGCTGCTTGTGGGCGGGGCCTACTGCTGTGCCGACCAATGGCTGAGCGGGACCTGCTGCCTGGTAACAACAGGGTGCCGGGGAAGAGTGCAGTGACGGCAGCGTATTTGGCCGCACACTGTGACACCATCACGCTTGTAATGATTACGTCAGTACCCTACGCTCTACTCACGAATACAAAACATAGTGTTTGAGCTGCCACTGACTGCCAGTAACAGAGGGATACAGCAATGAATGAAAAAGATCCTTGCTCCAATGGGGCTCAAACTGTGATGAGTGTTTGGAAGTCGGAAGTAAGTACATGCTCAAACTAAGAAAACAAACTCAGCTTAAATATTACAGGGAAAAATGCAACACTATAATGGTGGCCCAGATGGTAAAGAATCTGCCTGCAGTGCTGGAGATCTGAGTTCAATCCCTGGGTTGGGAAGATATCCTGACGAAGGGAATGGCTCCTTACTCCAGTATTCTTGCCTGGAAATTCCATGGACAAAGCAGTTACAGTTCACAGGGGTCTCAAGGAGTCAGATATGACTAAGTGATGAACATGTTCAGTTTCTTAATGAGATACAGCATGATTGAGCAGGATGCACTATTTTTAGTTGGGTGGTCTTTTAAAAAGTGACATTTCAACTGAGCCCTGTTTAATCAAAAAGAGTCAGCTATGTGCATACCTGTGGGAAGAGAGTTCCAGGCGAAGGGAACAGCTAGCAAAGGTGGGACTCAAGGTGGGACTGACCTAAGTTTGTGACCCTACTCCTTCCCTTTCCTTCAGTGAATGCACAAGCAGCCACCCCACCTGCTTCTGATGTCTTGAAGTCATCAGATAGGAGGGTGCCTCCCCAGCTACACCTACAAACAGACTGCCCTTTCTCCTGTTAAGGGGAACCTGCCAGAGGGGTTAATGCAAAAAAAAAAAAAAAATGAGGACAGGCCAGAGTTTATAGAATCTGTCAGGTCTCTGATCATCATGGACAGAAGCATTACAAAAAAAAATTTTTTTTTTTTTGAGATGGGAACTGGAACTCATATTGGAATTTGATCCTGTGATTTTTATCACTGAGGGCAGTGATTCTCAACTGAAGTATATTCTGTACCCTTTAAACACCCCAGGAAACTTGACAGTGTGTGAAGACATGTTTGACTCTCACAACTTGATGGGGAGTGCTAGAAAATAAGTTGCTAACCATCTCATGATATACAGTTTGCCAACTCCCCCCCCCCCCCCACAAGAAAGAATTATCCAGCCCCAAATGCCAATATTACCTGACCTAGACAGTGGTCTTCTTCAAATCTTTTCCCCTGCTTCCAACCGCATTTTTAACTAGGACAGGACTGGTCTCTTCCTCTGCCACAGTCCTCTTCCTTCACCAGCTGACACACTTCAATATATGAAATTAAAGGTAAACAGCAGGGGCCACAAGAGAGTAATGTGTGTCTCTGAGGATGAGCAGATTGGAGAATATTGTGTTCTCTGGTGTCTCCTTTGCCAAGGATACTGCTTGCTTTATCTCCTACTGACCAAGAATTCACCCACTCTGACAGACTGATCTAGGGGTGGCAAATAGGGTTCACTCTGCACTACAACGCTGATCAATTGGTAGTGTCTGTTGCACCATTTTGATTCTCATAAGGATTCCCACAGCCACATTCAGACTTGCAAAAAAAGTGTAATCAACTAGTGATGTCTGCCATGAATGCAGGTACAGTATCCCTTCATGAAGGAAGACAGCTAAGTCTGTACTCTAACATTGACTTGATCCCACAATTTGTAGTGCTCTGGATTAGATGCAGGACTCTACATAAAGTTCACAGTTCACACACTCAAACTCCGCACCAACAACCTGAGTAAGTCAGTGAGTGGATAACAATGCTTTGTTTTCCCCGTTTCTTGCCAGCTTAGTTGTTACATGGTGGGAGGTAGCAAGGCCTGAGCACCAACACCCATGATTAGAGGAGCACTTTCTGGCCTCGCTTTGGTAAAGTTCCACTTGGTGGTAAACACCAGGAGCATTATCATCCTTTTCTTCTTACTTCTAATTCACCATAGCAATGGCATGCTCTTAACGGAATGGCTCTTATCAAACACATTATTTGATTCCTGGCATGCATGTTGAGTGCACGTCTGCAGGCCACTCATCAGCAAATCCAATCATCTTTGGTGCTTGCTTTGCTTTTCCTTTGTGGCATTCCCTCCCAGACTTCTTCATCATACCTTTATGAGTGCATGAGTTCCATCTTTCTATCTTCCTTTATCCATCTGTCTTACATAGGTTTTAAAGCATTGCTGGTTCTATAAACCTATGTCTCTTATGCTGGAATCTCTTCTTCATTAGCATCATAATTAAGCCTGCTGTGCGTATTACATCTAGTTCTTGTACCCTGACCTTGCCTCTACCACTGGTCACTCTACTGCCAATTTTGCTTTCTTCTGAACAAGCTCATCACATCACAAGCTCATCTCATCCATCAGAATATATCATGCCATTCTGTCTTGCTGAAGCTCTTATACACATGGCCCTATTCCTTCTCTTCCGGTCATATAAAGAGCATACTTAAGCCTACTTTTCATGACATTTCCTCCTTTTGTGTTTATTTTTTGACTGCTCTGCTTCCACTTCCCTCTCTATAGTATTTTCTTTGGGGGAATTACTCAAATATTTTTTGGGGAATTCCCTTATTCTATTTCAGGGAGCTACCTCTTCTGCATTTTGTTCAACAATGACCTAATCTAGTATCTGCCAGTGGGGTTTTAAAATCTGTCCCTATTTCCCTTGACACACCTATTTTTAAATGATGGAGCTGACTTCTCTTCCCTTTAAGTGGAGGGTAAACTATGTGACTTTTCAAAGAAAAGAATGTTAACAGGGATGGTGTGGATGATT
This sequence comes from Muntiacus reevesi, assembly GCF_963930625.1. Taxonomy (NCBI): domain Eukaryota; kingdom Metazoa; phylum Chordata; class Mammalia; order Artiodactyla; family Cervidae; genus Muntiacus; species Muntiacus reevesi. The sequence continues at coordinate 96,414,634 of NC_089252.1, forward strand.
GCCATGCGCTTCTCCAGCAGATCTTCCCAACCCAGGACTGAATTCACGTCTCCTGCATTGCAGGCAGATTCTTTACTTGCTGAGCCACCTGGGAAGCCCCGACTTCAAGCCTCAGGAAACAGCAATGCCAAGACTACTCCCAGATAGCTTGTCACCCAACAAAACACCTTCCCTTCTCTTCCTTTGTTAAAGCTTCTTAGAGTTAACCCACCCCACCACATTTTCATGTTCAAGTCCTTAAGGTTTCAGTCTGTTCCCTTATTCTATTATTAGAGAATCATAAGCCGAGAGTACTTACAGAAAATAAAAAAAAAACAGGTATGAAACATTTAAATGTTACTGTTTGCCTTTTTGTCAGATTTTGAGTGTTGGTGGTCCTTGAGCTGGAGGGAAAATTCCCACCCATCACGCATCTTTTCAAACTTAAGACCTGACAGCCTGGAGATTTAACCAGGAGTGTTCTCGGTGGGTTAAGAAAAAAGCATGTTGTCAGCCTGGGAACTGAAGATGTTGGTTGAAAAGAGGCGATATCTGAACTAATATTGTTTCTGAAAGAGAAGCTGATTTAGGATGTCTCAGGAAAAGGTGATTGAAAACTTCTCCCACGCTCCCTCCCTCTAGACGGGGGATGTTGACATACCCACAGAGTTGGTTTTATCATTTTCTTCCTTGGATTTCTATAAAAACCTGTTTTGTCAGAAAGGAAGCTCTCGAAGTTTCATTTTTAGACTAATAGCTTTTCTTGAAAGAAAGATCTTGAAGAGTCTTGTGATATGATGAATCACTGAACTGAAGGGCAGAAGAGTCCTGTAATGGAGAAGGCAGGCCAGCCCCAGAATTAATTAATTGGGGATCTGATATCATACAAGGGACTGTCCAATGTGGGGGTATAATCACCCCAAGGGGGTAAGTATGCAGCCAGCAACAGCTGGTCCTGGGCAGTAGTTCAACCATAGATGGCTGGTTATGCTTCAGTGGCTATTATTAGGTTATTCTTAAGTAATAGCTAACTTTATTAGGCTGCTTACTATGGATCGGACACTGCTCTCAATGCTTTCCCTGTTTTCATTTATTAAATCCTTACAAAAAAATTCAAGGAAATTGAGGTAAAATGAGATTAAAAGACAGAGGGTAGAGCTTTAGATAGATGCAAATGCATTTTTAGGGTTTTAATTACTGAAGCTGTAAAATAGGAGACATGTTCATCTTTACAATTAAGAGACATTTTATTTTTATCCTAAGGGATGATTTTGTATCTACTAAATAAGAAAAAGAGAAAAAAGAAAGAAAAATTGAAGTACAATATCCAATGCAGATGGGCTTTCCAAGTGGCACTAGTGGTAAAGAACCCACCTGCCAATGCAAGAGACATGAGACACAGGTTCGATCCCTGGGTCAGGAAGATCCCCTGAGGATTGCATAGCAACCCACTCCAGCACTCCTGCCTGGAGAATCCCATGGACAGAGGACCCTGGAGGGCTACAGTTCACGGGATCGGAAAGTTCAGTTCAGTTCAGTCGCTCAGTCGTGTCTGACTCTGCGATTCCATGAACCACAGCACACCAGGCCTCCCTGTCCATCACAACTCCCGGAGTCCAGCCAAACCAATCACCAATCACCATTGAGTCGGTGATGCCATCCAACCATATTATCCTCTGTCATCCCCTTTTCCTCCTGCCCCCAATCCCTCCCAGCATCAGGGTCTTTTCCAATGAATCAACTCTTCGCATGAGGTGGTCAAAGTATTGGAGTTTCAGCTTCAGTATCAGTCCTTCCAATGAACACCCAGGACTGATCTCCTTTAGGATGGACTGGTTGGATCTCCTTGCAGTCCAAGGGACTCTCAAGAGTCTTCTCCAACGCCACAGTTCAAAAGCATCAATTCTTCAGCCCTCAGCTTTCTTCACAGTCCAACTCTCACATCTATACATGACCACTGGAAAAACCATAGCCTTGACTAGATGGACCTTTGTTGGCAAAGTAACGTCTCTGCTTTTTAATATGCTGTCTAGGTTGGTCATAACTTTCCTTCCAAGGAGTAAGCATCTTTTAATTTCATGGCTGCAATCACCATCTGCAGTGATTTTGGAGCCCAGAAAAATAAAGTCAGCCACTGTTTCTACTGTTTCCCCATCTATTTGCTATGAAGAGATGGGACTGGATGCCATGATCTTAGTTTTCTGAATGTTGAGCTTTAAGCCAACTTTTTCACTCTCCTCTTTCACTTTCATCAAGAGGCTCTTTAGTTCTTCTTCACTTTCTGCCATAAGGGTGGTGTCATCTGCATATCTGAAGTTATTGATATTTCTCCTGGCAATCCTGATTCCAGCTTGTACTTCCTCCAGCCCAGCGTTTCTCATGATGTATTCTGCATATAAGTTAAATAAGCAGGGTGACAATACACAGCCTTGACATACTCCTTTTCCTATTTGGAACCATTCTGCTGTTCCATGTCCAGTTCTAACAGTTGTTTCCTGACCTGCATACAGGTTTCTCAAGAGGCAAGTCAGGTGGTCTGGTGTTCCCATGTCTTTCAGAATTTTCCACAGTTTATTGGGATCCACACAGTCAAAGGCTTTGGCATAGTCAATAAAGCAGAAATAGATGTTTTTCTGGAACTCTCTTGCTTTTTCGATGATCCAGTGGATGTTGGCAATTTGCTCTCTGGTTCCTCTGCCTTTTCTGAAACCAGCTTGAACATCTGGAAGTTCATGGTTCACATATTGCTGAAGCCTGGCTTGGAGAATTTTGAGCATCACTTTACTAGCGTGTGAGATAAGTGCAATTGTGCAGCAGTTTGAGCATTCTTTGGGATTGCCTTTCTTTGGGATTGGAATGAAAACTGACCTTTTCCAGTCCTGTGGCCACTGCTGAGTTTTCCAAATTTGCTGGCATATTGAGTGCAGCACTATCACAGCATCACCTTACAGGATTTGAAATAGTTCAACTGGAATTCCATCACCTCCACTAGCTTTGTTCATAGTGATGCTTCCTAAGGCCCACTTGACTTCACATTCCAGGATGTCTGGCTCTAGGTGAGTGATCAGACCATCGTGATTATCTGGGTTGTGAAGATCTTTTTTGTACAGTTCTTCTGTGTATTCTTGCTGCCTCTTCTTAATATCTTCTGCTTCTGTTAGGTCCCTACCGTTTCTGTCCTTTATTGAGCCCATCTTTGCATGAAATGTTCCCTTGGTATCTCTAATTTTCTTGATGCCATTGCTAGTTTTCCCCATTCTATTGTTTTCCTCTATTTCTTTGCATTGATCTCTGAGGAAGGCTTTCTTATCTCTCCTTGCTATTCTTTGGAACTCTGCATTCAAATGGGAATGTCTTTCCTTTTCTCCTTTGCTTTTCGCTTTCTTTCTTTTCACAGCTATTTAAGCGACTTAGCAGCAGCAGCAACAGCATCCATTGCAGACAAAGCTATAGTGATAAAGCATGTGCATTAAAGAAATGATGTACATACATAATATAATGTCAGTACATGTAATACTTGGTATAGATTAAACACACAATACTTTTTATCTGTTACTGCTAGTTATTACTATTATCATTTTACATGTAATAAAGAAACAACACTTTTGAGCTGTGTGACCTTAGTAAAAGTGAGAGTTGCCCAGTCGTGTCTGACTCTTTGTGACCCCATGGACTATACAGTTCATGGAATTCTCCAGGCCAGAATACTGGAGTGGGTAGCCTTTCCCTTCTCCAGGGGATCTTCCCAACCCAGGGATCGAACCCAGGTCTTCCACATTTCGAGCAGATTCTTTACCAGCTGAGCCACTAAGGAACTTGAATAGCCTCTCTAATTCTCTGAATCTCATCACCCTATTTCAAAAATAGGCATCATTATTGCACCTAGCACACAGGGTTGTTGTGTAAAGTACTTAGCACAGTGCTCAGTACACAATAAACACTCAACAAGCAGAAGCTAGCCAATTTGTTACTGTTATTACTATCATTGCATATATTTTGCCAGCAGCGCTGAAAATGTGTTCCATGCTTCTGGAAGAACACTAGGATAAATTCACATGAAAGTGAAAATTACTGTCATGTCCAACTCTTTGCGACCCCATGGACTATGGAATTCTCCATGGAATTCTCCAGGCCAGTATACTGGAGTGGGTAGCCTATCCCTTCTCCAGCGGACCTTCCCAACCCTGGAATCGAACAAGGGTCTCCTGAATTGCAGGTGGATTCTTCACCAACTGAGTAAATTCATATACTAAAAAGTCATAAAGAGGTTATTTCCACTTCTAGAAACTTATTATAAGGAAATAATCCAACAGAGTTAAGAAGGAACAGGAAAATTGCCTTTGGTAGCATTAGCTTCAATAATCTTGTGGTTTAGGCAAAGAAGCATAGACCTCCAACAATTCTGAATAACATGGAAACTGGGGCCAGAAACCAGCATCCAGTATGATTTTCCCCTCAAGCAGCAGAAGTGTTAGATAATCAGTAGTCAAGCCCTGAAGCAAGTCTGGTTTAAACCTATTATTACCCACCATGTGTGGGTTATAATAGCACACTGCTTTTCATATGGTGGTATAAACTATTAGATTCATATCTTGATGAAGATGCCTATTTAAACTGAAGATTTTTAAAAATAAACTTTGCCCCATAAACATGAGGTAACTGCAAACTTTATTTGATGCTAACACTCAGAAGAACTGCTCTAGTGGTTAATATTATCTTTTGGTTAGAGTACTGTTTAAAGCGTAGTTATTTAAGACATTTTTATTTCTTTGAACATATTTTTATTCTCTCAGAGCTAAAATACTGGAGCAGTGACTCTGAACAGAATGAGACTTGGTGTTCAGATTTCTTTGGTGAGATCTTGGCAGTGTCGCCTATAGCAATTTAACGTACTTACTGCCCAAGGAATTCTGGGGAGCATTTTCTCTTTAGAATAAAGCTGAATGCCTCCTTTGATCCAAAAAGGCTGAACATGATTTGCTTTAAAGGTAAGCGGTTTTGCTGTGATAAAAAAAAAAAAAAAAATAGAAAATTGGAGAGGGGAGAAGGAGGGAAGGAATGAAGGAAGGAAGGAAGGAAGAAAGAAAGAAAGAACCCAGCTATTTATCAGTAAGGTGAGGGATAAAATAAATGGTGGGATATTTGATCCTGTTCAATATCACACAGCTTTCCCAATGAACCATTTAGGTCCATATGTAACAAAACAATAAATGTTCAACGCATATTTTTCAGTGATTTATAGCTGAGTCCAGATACAGAACAATGCATACAGAATATCATTTATGCTCAAGACTCCCACTCATACCATTTAGTTTCACAGAGACATATGCATATAGAAAAGTATAAAAAAAAGTCTAGAAAAATCAAAATATACTCACTACAGTGCTTGCCTCTGAGAAAGGAGGCCAGATGGGAAGTGGGATGTGAATCAAGAAAAACACCTATGATATTTTAGTATGGCTTTTTTTCCAAGAATAATTCATTCATACATTATTTGTGTTAAGAAAAGTCAATTAAAAAAATGTTGCTTACTGAGTGACAGCATGAAGAAAATGGAAACCTAGCTCATCACTTTCCAGGAAGAGTTTCCATTTGGGCTGGATATTATGGCTGAACCATCAGGCACCTGAAGTGTAAATGAATTCCTGGGACGATGATGAATAATACCACTTTCCATTTGTCCAGCACTTTGCAGTTTTCAAAGTACTTACCCCATACATTATCTCCCTGGAGGCTCACAACAGCCTTATAAGGATGCTGCTCCATTCCCTAGATGATGGTCAAGATCACAGAGAAAAAAACAAACTTCCAAGACTCCATACACACACACATACACACACACACACACACACACACACACACACACACACACACACACACACACACACACATTGTGCCATTTCCTCAAGGATAGTGAAGAACCTTGTTTTAGGGGTCCTTCTGTGTATATGGACATCCTTCTGGTTGGGCGAATGCAGGATGGAAAAATGTAATCTGGAGAGTATGTGTACAATGGTGTAACCTGAGAATCTATTTGATTTTTGCCTCTGAAACCAGAGAGCAGTATCTTTTCTGAAAACTTGACTCTTACTGCCTGGAATTAGGTAATCTAATATTCCCCTCTGAGTATGCTAATGTAAGACCTTGAAGGAGGGACCTGCGGTACCATTACTGGGACTGATTCTATATCTTTTCTTCTCCATGACAGACTTATTATATATTAATTATTGATGGTGCATTTTAGTTAGACAGTACAGTCGCTAGTTCTAATGGAGTTGGAGATGACTGATAAGATGAACTCACACTTACAAGGCTCTGCTCATCACTCACATCTGGTATGAGGCAGCACAGACTGAGAAAGGGCAATAGACATGGTCCTCAAGGACCACGGAAGTTGGGCACACCTGAGTTATTATTAATATTTTGCCTCTGCTATTTTCCAGCCATGAGACTTTGGGTACATAAACTTTCTTCTGTAAGTTTCAGTTTCCTCATCTGTAGTTCAAGCAGACTCTACGACTCTGATTCCATTCATCTGGGTTCCCATCTCAGCTCTGCCACTAATCTCCCTGTGATTGCCACTAAGTCACTTATTTGTCTAACTTTGCTCAACTTTATGAGAGGTAATAACTGTACCCACCTCATAAGGTTGTTGTGAGAATTAAGCCAGTATGCATATATACACACACACAGATCTATATCTGGGTCAGGAAGATCCCCTGGAGGACAGCATGGCAACTCAGTCCAGTATTATTGCCTGGAGAATCCCATGGACAGACGAGCCTGGTGGATAGCAGTCTACAGAATCACAAAGAGTCAGACACGACTGAGGAGACAGCACATATGCACACATCAATATGTATATAATATATACGGTAGATAAATTCTCACAGGAGTTTGAAATTATGATTATTGCCCTAACAGCATGCAGCATTTAGCAAGTCCTCAATAAATGGTGCTAATGATGCTATTGCTACTAATGACCTTTAGAAAGAGAATTTTTCATATTCAGATAAACATGAGGCCAGATTGCTGCATTCAGGGAGAGGTGAAAAGTGGTACTCAGCAGAGGCGCATTACTTGAATGACTAAGCAGATACAAATGTCCTCAGAAAGTCAAAATAAATGCCTATATGAAATGGTGAGCCATAAAAGTACACTGATGCCACTTTCATGGACTTCATGTGTCACAGTGAGGCAGAGTCTGCAGGGGCCTACGGTAGGCTCCAGGGAGGGACCAGGAGGGATGGGTGGAGGTTGGAGCGCCATTAGACCACTTTCAGGCCTGGGTGGAATGTTCGATAGAGATAGAGAGAAGCCTAGGAAGAGCCATCCTTGATGTTTTCTCCCATCAACAGGCCAAAAGTTTATTGTTAGAAGCAGGTGGGTTGTGATGAAATTCAGTGCATCTATTTTAATGATAATTAATTAATCTGTTCACAAAGTATGGAGGCCTTAGTATGGCCCAGTACTCTCCGTGGGACTAAGCATATACCTGGTAGCTTAGCAGATATGATTCTAGTTTCACAGGCTGAGGGCAAAAGACTCTGGAGGAACACAGTAAACTGTGGAGGCACCAGGAAACCCAGGGAGCACAGGAGGAGAAAGGAGGAGAAAGGCACGGGTGAGGACCTGGGAGAAGTTGCAGGTGAGTGCTCCAGGCAGAGAGAACACTGTGGCAGAGGCACCGGGGAGAGGTGCTTTTTTTTTAAGAGAATTTACGAAAAAACATCAAGCTGGAGCCAGAGAACCACTAGGAATGTATGAAGGGATGAGGACTCTGTGGGCTAGGGTATGAAGACATTTTGCCCAAGTTCACACAACAGGATATTTGCCATGATTGTCGGACCACAACACTGCTCTATCTCCTCATATAGGGTGCTGCTGGCATTGTATTCCCACAATGACAAATGATATGCGTCCTCAGAAAGCAATCACCATGTTATCTTCCAGGGATCAGCCCAGATCCCTTTCTTTTAGGTACACAGTCACATTTATCTCTAACCTTTCAGTTACATCAAAACCCATCACACTTGAATTTCATAGCCATTCATCCCTTTCCGGGTTTCCTGTCTTTGAGGTATTTAACAGCCACCTGGGTACCATTTGGAGAATGTATTTTTGCTACTCTGATTTGTCAAATGCACCATCAAGAGAAAGGCCTAATTGAAATTCTATCCAGTTCTGTTCAATCTTTTCACTAAGATTCAACATTGGGTTGCAAAACATATTTGTCGATCACAATCTTTAGAGACAGAACTATTTCCCTGTTGCCAATTTGTGTGCAGAGTGGAAAATGCTTAGATGTCACAGCCTTCTCTCTTCACGGTGCTGGGACAGCATTAACTACCCTGTGAAAAGATGGAAGTCATTAGTGTTTAGTCCAATTTAAAGGCTTTCATAGGTTCCTAATGGAAAGTGAGATAATACTGTGGAAACAGCATACAGCCCGGAGTGTGCTTGCCATTAACTGCAATGATAGTTCTTAATTAGTGAGCACCCGCTATGTTCCAAAGAGCGTTTATATACATATCAACAACTACCATAACATCAATCCTGCCAAATCAGAATTATCAGCCCCATTTTATACATGAGAACAGTGTGTGGGGGGGTGGGTGGAGGGAAGAATGGAAGCAATTTGCCAAATAAAAGTGGCAAAGGTGGAATTTTTTCACTTTGGCCTGAAAGGGTGATAGATGTTAGGTACTTTTATCTGACTGGCATTCATATACTCCTTTTTGTTTCGTGGGCATCATGTTGACTTTCCTTTGGGAATCATCCCTCCTGAATTCTCAATCCACGTGGTTCCAGAGGGGCTGGTGGGATGTCCGGCCGGTAGGGTGGCACTGCGCACCTACCTGGCCAGTGAGTATTCCCTCCCCTCCAAACTCTGCGACTGGCTCAGAGATGGACGCCTGACTGGAGGGAGCTAGCTTGTAGCTCACTCACCCAACTTGCAGCCCCTTCAGGGATGGCGTTAGATGTAGAGGGAAGCCCTGCCCAGAATCCTTTCCCTCTCCTTAGGACAAGCCACATTCAATAGCTGACTACTGATGGGGACAGATCTGAAGGGTCATTCTGTTCTCAGGTCTCTTGCAGACTCAGTTGAAGTCTTTCTCTCTACACTGTGGCTCACCTTCTTCCTCTGCCCCATCCTACTTCCTCCCCCCAAGCATGGACCCAAGTTGTCTCTGATGTACTAAGCATGAGTCTCTGATTCAGGGTCAGCTTTCTAGGAAACCTAACCATTCGCACACAACAGTATCTCTCCAACTGCCTCTCTCCCCTCGACCATTCACACCCCACAGCTGCTTCCGTACCTCTTATTTCAAACCCCAAGCTCAGGTAGTCCTGACCCCACCCCTTTCTTCCTGCTTCTCCTGCTCCTCCTCCTGGCCCAGCTCTTCGATAAACCGGGCCTCTTTGATATGATTGTGTTCCTATATTCCTTCCCACTCTGTCTTTCTCTACTTATACTCCAATTCTGAAGCTGGGGTGATAAACAGGAGTCTTTAACTGGATGAGACAGACAGGAGAACGCACTAACAGTTGATCTAACCACACAGGATCATGGCAACACTAAAGTTCTCTTAACATAGTGGTAAGCTTAAGTCTGGAAAAAAGGTGGGGGCTGCAGTGAACGATGGCACTTAGAGATCATGAAGTTGAACTTGTCAACAGAAAATTCTAAAGGTTAAGAGATGTGAAGCCCACCTATGAGAAAATCACATATTTTTGTACCCTTCCTTCTAAATGCTTTGTTAACACAACTGTGTGGGGGAAATAAATGCGTTTATTTGAAAGGGAAAAAAAAACAAACCAGTGATTGAAAAAAAGTCATTTACTTGGATATGAGAAAGGACATGGATATAACGAATATTGTAAAGGTGGTATGCCTGTGCGCGCAAGTTGCTTCAGTCATGTCCAATTCTTGTAACCCCATGCACTGTAGCCTACCAGGCTCCTCTGTTCATGGAATTCTCCAGGCCAGAATACTGGAGTGGGTTACCACTCCCTTCTCCAGGGAATCTTTCTGACCGAGGGGTTGAACCTGGCTTTCCTGCATTGTAGGCAGATTCCTTACTGTTTGAGCCTCCAGGGAAGCCCTAAATGTGGTATGCAAATAACTAAATGGGATGAACCCTTTCTTACGGGGTGGGGGGCCGGGGCGCGGGCTGCTGTTGTGAGGATTGGGTCAAATCATTATGTGAGTCTAACACAGTGTGAGTGGCAGACATCTGCTGACTTCTATGAAACACTGTATGATCTATTAAAGGACAGTCCCCATTTAGAGAGGTGGCAATTTTCCTAAAAGGACTCTCAGGTCAAATACAACCTGACCCCAGAGAAGTGGGAGTCTTGAAGGACAAGATCATTTGTTTTGAAAAAATCCTAATTATCTGGAAAGAAGAGAGGAGGCCAGTGGCAGGGTCCCCGCTGTGTTGTCGAGGCTCTCCTGTGGCCCGAGGCTCACCATCAGCCATGGATGCAGACGGCAAGCTATCCTCCATGGCACACCTGATGTGCTGAACTTGGGCAGACCCACGCTGTGTTCCACAAGCCCAGCCCCCAGCGCCTAGCAGGTTGATTGTGGCTGGCTGGCTGCTGCATCGCTTACGGCTGAGCCCAGGTCAGTCACCCAGAACCAAGGCTCACTGGAGCACAGTGAGTCACAGTTGGATTTGCATGTTAAGGAAAAAAAAGAAAAAGGAAGTAAATATAATCCAATTCTACTCTTACTCTCATAGAAGATAATTACAACCAAACAAGAAAATGAAACGTCAAAGTGCCAGGCTATATTATAATTAAACAAACACAAAGCAGGTTTCAGGGACATTAAGGATGCCATCGAAAAGATTCAAACAAAGCCTGTTAACGAGGAAGGCAGACACCTTGTCATTACTCCAGAACTCAGCACTGCCCCATGCCTTCTGAGATGGCAGGCCACAATGGAACACGTGGACTCCTACTGGAGAGGAGTTTCTTTCTTTATTTTTGGGGTGAGATAATCAGGCTCAGGAGCTAAGGTAGAAGCCAAGGGGTCAATTAAACCAGGGCCCAAATGCCACTCAGTCCCTCAGTAGAGGCACACTCTGTGCCTTCACTTCTCATCTATAAAATATGGATTAATAACAGGTTTTGAGAAATGTGGGAAGCCACCCACCATGGAGCTTCATTTGTAATAAGTACTCTCCATGTGCTAGCTGCATGCCACCACAATAATTAGTATAGATCATAGACGTGATGCATTATAGGGACCCCAGAGGTGTTGAACAAGATGAAATAAAGGTGAATAATCTAGCTAGTCCCAAGATATAATTTGGCGTTCATCTTCTATGATCTTGACATGGCTAACGTTTGGCCTTGGGTCTCCCAGCTTTGATAGTCTATGCAAGACTTTCAGCTCTATGAGGTTAAGAACCATATTTGCTTTTTCTCCAAAGTTTTTTTGACTTACATATAACATGCTTCAAAGGAGTCATTGACTGACTCCCTACTTAAAAGAGCATTAACCAGCTTATCACCTATATTTTCCCAAACTTACAAGAGAGGGTTTTCTTTTATTTGGCCTCATAGAAAGTCTAACCACATACTCCTGGTTCTCAACCACTATCTCCTTTGAAAACATTTTCTAGATAATTTTGGGAAAAATATAAATGAGTGACAGCAGAGAGGAGAGCCAGAGGTACTATCAATGTGATTGGCCAGATTATCTATCTATGTTTCTTCATTGGCAAGAAAGGAGTTCGAAAAGAAACTTCCAGTTTACAGAGTGACTTCATTTCCATACTTCCATGTGATTTTTTAAAAAAATTCTCAAAGTTTAAACCAATGATCTTCAAACTGTGGGGCACATCCTTAGAATGAAAGGTACTGAGTGCAGCATTTTAACAGCATTGTCATTTAGGATTTTAAATAGTTCACTTGGAATTCCATCACTTCCACTAGCATTGTTCGTAGTACTGCTTCCCAAAACAGTGTGGTACAGACCAAAAAAAAAAAAAAAAAAAAACTGATTTGAGAAAAAAACTTGGTTTGAGTGAATAACACTGAAACATGTATATTACCATATGTGAAACAGATGACCAGTTCAAGCTCGATGCATGAAACAGGGCATTCAAAGCTGGTGCACCGGGACAACTCAGAGGGATGGGATGGGGAGGGAGGTGTGGACACATGTACACCCATGACTGATTCACATCCAGGTATGGCAAAAACCATCACATCCAGGTATGGCAAAAACCAGGTATGGCAAATAGCCTCCAATTAAAATAAATAAATTTATATTAAGAACTTACATAATGCTGTTATAATTATTGCCATAGTTATACTTCACCATACTACTCTTAACTTTTACGTTACTTCATGTTTTTTAATACATTTATTTTTAAAAGAAGACTCTTACTATCATAATTAAAAACTTGTATCTTATAACCTAAGAGGAAGCCATTTGTGAAAAACAAACATTTTATTAAACTTTAGTAAAACTGTACCGCTGGCTCTCTATTAAACTGTCACAGAGGAGAAAGATGGATCTTCCCTGGTGGCTCAGTGGTAAAGAATCTGCCTGTAGTTTAGGAAATGCAGGTTCAATCCCTGGGTCAGGAAGATCCTCGGAAGGAGAAAATGGCAACGCACTACAGTATTCTTGCCTGGGAAATCCCATGGACAGAGGAGCCTGGTAGGCTACGGGGTCTACGGGGTCTCAAAGAGTCAGACACAAGTGAGCGACTGAGAATGAGCCTGAGCGTGAGAGGAGAAAGACAAGAAACCAAGACGTGCATCCTGCTCTTGCAGGGAGGAGGGCTGTCCCTACAAACAGCAGAGTCCTACTAGGGTCACTCATGGCCTCTTCCAGCCCTTGGCTCATGCTGCTCCAGGAGAGCTGGACTGACTTATCTGCTTAGTAAACGTGGGAAGGATAAAAAAAATCTTGGTTCAGACGCACTCCTTTCTCTTGGGAGCTACTGAGTCTCATGTTATGCTATTCTCCCCAACTCAGTCCTTCAGTGGTCTTCATGTGCTTGCTACTCTTGGATTTTATGATCAATTTGTTCAGAATGTTGGTGGGTAAAAAGTGGGCTATTTTATTAGAACCAAAGGTGAGCTGGTCTGAAAGTCTTCAGAGAAAGTTGGCAGGAAATTATTTAATGGATGAATAAGGCCAACAACTCCTTAGCTCTCTGATAAATCTTCACTTCTCTGAAAGTGGGAGGTCCAGTGTCTTCCACATCTCCTGATGTGAAGGATTTGTGGGGCTAAAACAAAAGATCTAACACTCACGTCACTGGAGTCTAAGAAGGAAAGGAGAAAGAGGCTACAGAGGTGAAAAAGTGTTCAAAAGAATTATGGCTGAAAATTTTTTAAATTTAGCAAGAGACATAATCTTGAATGTACTATTCTCTCTTTTGTGTGTGCTTGCAAAATTCTATACTAGCTTTGAAGAGAGAAAGAATTTGAAAGTGAATACCTTTTCCACTCTGTGATTTAATGTTACTTAAAGCTATGACTTTTGGGGAATGTAAAGTCACATTATGAAATACTGTATTAGAGATCAGTTATAATACTAATATAAATATCTGTAATTTATATACAAAATACATATGTAGTTATTACTTATTGAAAACATTCTACTAGACTGTATAATTTTTCTTTATAAAAGGTTTGCTTTTATTTTTGTAGTAAATGTAATATAGATTCATAAATCAACTCTGAAGAATCATAATTTGAACCTTTCACTCTTTACTTTCTGAACCAATACTAATAAGACTTCTTAGTGAGGCTGATCTGTTGAATATATTGTGCCTACTTATTCTAACAGCCTTTATCTTATTTTTCTCTAATTTCCATTATATCTGTTTATTAAAAGATTCAAGATTCCCTTGTCAGTAAGGGAAAAAAATCAGAAAACATAGAACATTCTGTATACTAACTACAGTGCATTACTAAGTATAAAACCATGGAATTAATGTTTTTGTTTAATAACATAGATTCCAATTTTCTGGAGCATTGTGACTTCACGAAGCAAGGTTTTTAAAGCATCTGAAATGTATTTCACTTTGTTTGCTTCATCCTTGCTGTTTGATTCTTTGAAAATTTTTTTCATCTTTTATTTTTACAGTATACCAAAACATAGACTTTAACTCAAAGTACGTGATTTCATTAAAGATGATAGGTTGACATTACCTTGCTGAAATTTGCTATTGTCCTGAAGCTATTTTATTGTACCTTTCCAGGCCGTCAGTTTCACTTAAACCTGATAATTATATTTATAAAATAAGACTTCTTTTCTTACCTGAAAGTGACTTCTAACATGTGAGCAAGTTGCCCATAAAACCTAGAGTCATTACCTTTGTTTAAGCTTCAGACAAGTAGAGAAGTGAAGTGAAATGAAGCTCAGTCATGTCCAACTCTTTGCAACCCCGTGGACTGTAGCCCACCAGGCTCCTCTGTCCACGGGATTCTCCAGGCAAGAATACGGGAGTGGGTTGCCATTTTCTTCTCCAAGACAACTAGAGAAACATTGGCTAAAAAGTTGAAAATAAAATGCCACATTCTGGGTAACTCAATAAGAAAACATTTTTCTGGTGCTTAAATATTTTCAAGTGCTCTTTGTTAAATAAATGTTGAAGTCATTGAACAGCAGATGCTTTTCATAAATGTTATCTCTATTGTGTAGCATCAGAATCTAAAAAGTATTAACATTATTAGTCCCGGCTTTTCCTAAAAATTTTTATTGACAATTTAAAGATGAACCATCACCTCAACTCATACAGAGCTAAGTAAGCTGTAGTTGGGAAAGGCGGACAGTTAAAAGTGAATGATAAGAAGGGAAAGTAGTCCAGGGCATGACTTTGTGAAAAACATTAAAATGAGGATATAATACTGACAACACTCTTCATCAAAGCATTTATCATGTGCCAGGGGCTGTGTTATGCGCTAGGAATACCATAGAAAATAACACAAGTAGGGTCTTTGCTTTTGTAAAGCTTACACTGTAGTGGAGGAGAGCGTCAATAAAGAAAGAAAGAAAGAATACTGGATAGTAACCTGTTGTATGAATCAAATAAAAGGGAAGTGATAAAAAGAGAGGGGGGATGTATGTAGCTACTTTAGATGAGATGACCAAGAAAGGTCAATCCTGTAACTTGGTACCTGAGCTAAAGCCTGGATGAGGAGAAAGACCTAGTTAAGTGATGAAGTGAAAGGGAAGCGGAGTGGCAGGCAGAGCATTGTTTTGGGCTGATATTCAGCAAGTGTAAAGAAACTGGGGTGGGGAGTTTGGCCCATTCACAGAAACAGAAAGAGGCTCAGGGTGAAGGCAGAACAGTGATTAAGGTATAGAGAGGTACAGAAAGGGGCAAGAGGTTGTATCATGTAGGACCTTGCAGGCCTTGAGAAAGAGTTCATATTTTGTCCTAAGTATAAGAAGAAACCATAAGAGGTTTCACAATGAAGTGACATGAACTGATTTGCTCTGTAACAGGACTGTTCCTGCAGCTGTTTACTAGAATGGATTTTAAAGGGCAAAACTAGAAGAAGGTTCAGGTAGGAAGACTCATGCAGGGGAGGGGCAAGATAGGAGTAGTGGATTAAGAGCTACAAAATACTCTGTACGGCTTCACTGGTGACTAAGTTGTAAAGAAACCGCCTGCCCATGCAAGAGACATGGGTTTGATCTCTGAGTCAGGAAGATCCCCTGGAGAAGGAAATGGCAACCCACTCCAGTATTCTTGTCTGGAAAATCCCATGGACAGAGAAGCCTGGCAAGCCACAGTCCATGGGGTCGCAAAAGAGTCGTATACAACTTAGGCATTAAACAATAACAATGCCTTGCGTAAAATAAATAAGCTACAAGGATATATTGTTCAGCATGGAGAATAGAGTCAATATTCTATAATAACAATAAATGAGGTAAAACCTATAAAATATTGAATCACAAAAAATAAAAAAGAAAACTATTGCAGGAGCTCTCTTGAAAGATGGTGATGGCTTGGACTAGGGTGGGTGTAGTAAAGACGGAGAGAAGCAGTTTGATTTGAGACATGTCCAAAAAGAGCTGTTGACAGCACTTGCTGATTAATTTGAAAGGAAATGGGGAGAAAAGGAAAGAGATCAAGGTTGACTCTTAGGTTTGTGGTGCTAGGTCCTAACAGGAGAAGAACTCTAGAAGAGCAGGTGTTAAGGTGGAAACCAAGAGTTTCTTTTGGGACATGTTAATTTCCTGATGCCTTAAGACATCCAAGTAGATATGTTTGGTGGACCATTACATATTTAAGGCTGGAGTTGCAAGGGCAGTTCAAGGCTGGAGATAGGAGTTTTGCACACACTGACATCTAGAAAATATTTTTTAAAGTAGTTCCCAAGGAAATAACTATACTGACATTAAATATCATTTCAGGGGTTAAATGTGTACAATAGAATTTAACTGTAAACCTAAGGCTTCAGCCAAAACTGATGGTAGGAGGTTCCATTTATACCAACTATAATCAAAATACATATAAGTGCAGCAAGAGACCCTGAAGGATTTGAAGACTCAGGGTCTAAAAGTGCTTTAATCATGCAAACAAAATGAGATTATTTAAATTTTTATTCAACAATGTGGCTTGCAGGGTATTTTCTGAGCTTCTGAATGCACTCTATACAGGATTCCTCAACTCAACACTAAATTTTTACAAAATTCTCGCTCATGAATTCAGAACTCAACCGGATAGTATAACACATAAAATTTGAAAATTTTCCCTTGTTTTGAAACCCCAAATGTGCCAACAGATCCATCTTGCAGTCCTGCCTCTGACCTAGAAACTTCCAACTATGCCCACAAATAATACAGAAAAAGTCCTGTGGCATCGGTCCACTTTAAAGATCCCAGCGTGAAATGGGCACAGTTAAGTTCCAGGATAATGTTTGGGATAAGTACAAACTTCTGTTTTCAGATATCTAGAGAAGATTATGAAGTTCTCTTAAAATAAAGTGTCCAATAGATTCTTTACTGGTAAACAAGATAGCTTATCAATGTTTTTTTAAAAAACTTAACTAAAGGATGATCAAAAGATTAGAGAAATCCCAGACACAGAAAGAGTCAGTCCCTTCAGAACATTCTCAAGGGCCAGCCTTTTCTAAATGAAATCTTGCCGAGTATTTTAATATCATTGTTCTCATCTTGGTCTAGATTCGGGGAAAGCTTCTCCCACAGAGAACTCAGAGGATAAAGAAGGATTAACACACCCACTTCATGATGACATCTACAGATGTACCACTGGTCTACACTACTCCTCCATTTCTAGCCACTTGCTTATTTTGTGGGCTTTAACAAGCCAGAAAGAATGTGACTAAACCACAAGGACAAAGCCACATAAACCACTTTTGAGATCTATCCTCTGCTTCACATAGGGAAAATTCAAATACATTAACGTTCCATCTATAACAAATTTCAGGGGAAAAGAAAAGGACTTGGACAAGCTCTGAGTTTCTGAATCTTTGGATGCTGTGGATGGGGAAGGAAAAGCAATTTAGTTTTCACTGGCCTGCATCAACCTCAGAACTTCACACAATGATAAAGAAACACAAAGGGCATCTAGGGGTTCCCTGATGGTCCAGTGACTAAGACTCTGCACTCCCAGTGCAGGGACCAAGGTTCGATCCCTGGGCAGGGAGCTGGATCCTGCATGCCACAGTGAAGATGCCACGTGCTGCAACTAAGATCTGATGCAGCTAAAGAAATATTTCAAAAGAGCAAGAAGAGAGTCTCAAAAATGCTTTAAAGCAAGAAGTAAAATATAGTACTAGATGACTAAGAAATATCCCAATTATGAGCAAATTTAAAACAATGACATAGAATGCCTTGAGAGCAACATCTCTCCTGCTAACCTTCACACCAATAGGTAGTAATTTATTAAATAACAACAGTTGCAAAAAGAGAGTAGACTAGAAAAAGAGATCAAACCTTAGGGAGTTTGAACACCAAATTTCAAAGGAATGGATGGAAAAAGACAAGAATTGAAAAGTTTTAAGAAAAGTAAAAATCAAGAAATATCACATTGGTCAGTTATTTGGCAATCAGCACTTGACTGTTTTATTTTCCCAACCGACTTTATACTGCTGCTGCATGTACAAAGCTCTTTTCCATCAGTTTCCCCCCAAACCAGCTGTCCCTCTTGGTACACTTAACCTCACCACCACCTTGCAGACTGCATTAGTCAACTCTGGCTGCCAGAATGCCACAGACTGAGGGGTTTAAACAGCAGAGTTGACTTTCTCACAACTCTAGAGGCTGCAAGTCCCAGAGAATGTGGCCATCTCCCCGTGGCATGCAGATGACTATCCTCTTGCTGCTCTGTCATGTGGTCATGATCACCCCTGTGCACACACACCGTTGGCACCTTTCTCTTCTTGTAAGGCCACCAGTCATGTTGGGTTTGGATCCCATTGTAATGGCTCGTTTTCATTCAATCAACTCTTTAAAGACCTTATTTCCAAATATAGCTAAATTCTGAGTTACTGGGGGTTGGGGCATCAACATGTAAATTTGGGGGTGATGATATTCAGCCCACAATACAGACCAGAAGCAAGGATGCATTATTTTTCCTAATCTTGAAAACAACAGCATCTTGACAAAGCCTTGAAGTTTCTTAGACTTGAGAAGGCAGTCCCCCTTCTCAGGCCTGGGCTTTGAATCTCTATCGACATATGGCCATCACCTTTCACTGCAGTCCCTGCAGCAACTCTCTGCAATCTACTGAAAGCAACACCACAGAAATAGAACAGCTCTTTCCAAAGCTACTGATAAAGTCCTTTGGCTGCATCTGAGGACCATTTCTCCATCCTACTTCCTCTGGTTCACTGTGGGCCCTGGACATTGTTAGCAGTGCCTCCTTCTAAAAGCACGTTCTTTCCTTTGGGGACCATGACTTTCCACACCAAAGGACTCCTCATTCTTTCAGCCTGTTCTGTTTTCACCTTCTTTAAGAAAACTCTGCCCTTTTCACTTCAGCCATCACCTTCTACACAGGTGGCCCTGGAATGAGTTCCCCAGACCTGGACTGCCTCCAAGCTGAAGTTTCCTACATTCAGCGCTAGGCTCTGCATCTGCAATGGCTGTAATACACTACTGTAAATAAAAAAGTTAACCAACAAGGACCTACCATATAGCGCAGGGAACTCTACTCAATATTCTATATACATATATGTGTACATGAATCTTTCTGCTCTACACCTGAAACCCACACAATGCTGTAAATCAACTCTACTCCAATAATTTTTTTTAAAAAGAATCTGCAAAATCACATTTCTTTTTCCCTCATACCAGCACCCTTTCCAGCACTCTCTTTGCTTCTGTGCAGGACACGCAGGCTTGAAGCTGGCACTATCTTGGTCTTTCCTGAACATATCCTACAAGTGCTTGGAGATTCCTGATGGGAGGTACAGACTGTGACAAGCAATTCAGATATTAAATGAATTTAAAGAGACACAGCTCTGCACCTGCTCTTGGTCTAGCCAGCCCTCCTTTTCATGTTCCATAGCTTGCCATTAATTTCCAGAGACACTTCCTTCCTTCCTTCCTTCTACACATCACTCAGATCCATCTCCTCTTCTTTTTTTTCACTGCTCCATGCTGTCAAAATCCACATCCTGACACCTTGTTTCTCATTACATCCATTTTATCCCACTTGATGGATGTGATCGTCCCCAAACTGATCACACGCCTCTAATCTCCACTTGATCTTCAGTACCTAGTCTCTCCAGAATATCTCTACAACACCAGCCTTAACCACCAGCATTGTCATGGTCACCCCCTGTAGAAATTTTTCAGTGAATACACCAGCTCTCTTAAAACCAAAATTCAAACTCCAGAGCTGGGAAGGCTGGACAGACAGGACAGATCTGAATTCCTGCTTTGCCATTTCCAGGCTTGGTGTCCCCAAGCAAATCATGTATCCTCACTGGGGCTGTTTCTCAGCTAAAATATTAGAACCAAAATTGCACAGGAGCTTATGGGTTGATGCTATGGCTAGTGCCACCACCACCACAGGCTGTACAAGCGGATGCTCGGGAAGTACGCTGTGGGCCAGCCACTGGGATTCCTGCTTCCTGTTCAGTATCTCATTTAATCCTGCCTCTGTACACTCACTGTGTGACACTGGGCAAGCTTCTTAACCATTCTGTGACTTGGGTGGTTTTTTTTTTTATTTTCAAAATGGAGCACTGTAAGCAGGAACTGTGATAATACATGCGAGTGACGGTGCCTGGCACAGAGTAAGTTCTCACTAATGGTCCTGTGACTCTTGCTCGGCATCCTGGATAGGGATCATAAAACTATGTATGTCCCAAGTGTGTCCATCTCCTAGTTCCTAGCCTAGACTGATGAGCTGCTAGCAAAAAGGAACTGTGTTTTCTATTTACCGTGTTTTCCCAACAGTAGCAAACAGCACATAGAAAGCACTAGAAACCCTCGCTCAGTGAATGTCAATGAATGAATTACCCAGTGACGTTATCTATAAAGGTGCACACTCTTAATTTGAAAATGTGTTCCAGAAGTTTCTGAGAGCGAACTTCTGTGGTTTATATCATACTTGGCCCTCTTCCTTTCACTCCTTTCTTCCAGCCGGATAACTGTAGTGATAAAGATTGCCTAAATTTATCCAAGGCAATAAATAGTCTTCTTTTCACCCCACTCCCAGATAAAATTAGCATTTTAGAAGGAAAAGAAACCTATAGGGGAACAAAGAAAACCCTTAATTTTGTCCCAGGGAAGCCTTGAAAAGATTTATTTAAATTCTCCTTGAATTCAATACATAATCAGAGATTATATATGGGTTAATGAGTGCCAGGAGTAAAACTAATTAAGATTCTGCCTCTTTTGCAGAAAATAAAATGGATTCAGCATAATTGTCTTCCAAATCTTTTATTGATATAATTACTAAATGCAAATATTTATGAATTATACAGACAACATTCAGTATCATTTAAAATAGCAAAGAGCTGTTGTTGCAACAAAGAATATCAGGGAGTAGAACATCAAAAGCTTCTCGCAGATCATTTGCTCACCACGTTTATGTGAGAAACAATCGGAGAATGATCTGTGTCCCTATTATAGACTCATTGCACTGAAGTGGTACCAAGGGTCAAAACATTTGCATTGCTTTTCAGCTAGATGGAAAATGCAATAAAAGGAAAATTTTGTCCAGAAGACAGATAGGTAGGTAGATAGACAGTGGCAGGCATTTTTGCCCTGGGTAACAGTTTTTCCTCAAATTAATGAAAAGAGCACTGTGTATGTTTATTTCCTCTTTCAGCATCTTCTGGAGAAAATATACCCTGCTGATATTTTTGACAGCAAATTGTAAGGTTGACATACTTGTCAGGCGTTCTTCAGCTTTATTCCCCTATCGTAAACTTTCATCATGCAAATTTAAGAATAAATTTCTCACACAAACCTCTATTTGGACACCTGACATGTACAATAGAGATCAGCAGAGCTTCTAGGGTGGAAGCTCCCTTTAAGGCAGGAGTGCTGAGTTCTGCCAACCACCTCCCACCACAACCCCCAGGTCAGGAAGCCTCCCTGTGGAACCTGGAGATCCACAGAACTCTAAATACCTCCAAACTAGATGGCTGTAGATCATTCCAAACTCTAAATTCTATTTTTCTGGGACATTCTGGTTGTCGAACTCACAGGGTGTCGTTTGGTGAAATTATAAATTGCACAGTTGAACTCTCATCCATTGGCAAATAGCCTGTGCTTCAGCTCACAGTTGCTGGGTTGGAAACCACAGCCCTCTGCTGGCATGTGTTTACTTTGCAGTCAGCTAACCTCTAGATAATTTTTGTAATGACTAATCTAAAGATATTACTCCCCCTTCATGAACTTATGCTAATGGGTTTCCAGACTCTCCAAAGTAAATGTTTGAATTTACGCCTGTTTTTCAAATGCCATTTCATTAAACCTGGTCCTTGTTTCATCTTATTCAGGTCATTTCAGATTATAATTCAACCACCTAATGTATTCATTTATCCTCTAAGCTAATGTCATTTACAAGATTTATGAAAGCACCTTCTTTAAAGCAGAGCATCCCAGTTCCCATCTCATGCCCACAGAATCATAATCTCCAACATTAAATCCAAGCAGCTCTTTGCCCCCCATGTGTCCTTGGTAATTCAAATGTCTGGGAACCACTTCTTGAGGTCTTAATAAAAGGCATGGGTGGCAGTGCCTGGTCAGGACCAAGGACAGAGACCATCTGAACTCTGGTTGTATTAAACCCACGGTTTATGTTCGATAGTTCAACCAAGTAATTCACTGACTCTGTAACCCAAACTAACAACAAGAATTTCTTGAGTGATTTTTCCAAATACCTTACTGATATCCAGATATATCCATTTAAATGTGCTATTTTAAAATCTAACCTTAAAATTTTAAAGAGACAGTAAACTTCGTGCTTCTAGTTTACCTGCTTCCTTCTCTATGTGCTCATAAATGATCTATCTACTGGATTATATACAGTTTGCCGGTGGATTGACATTAAGCCCCTGAATCTATAAGTCATACTATCTACTTAACCCTCTCATCATTTAAAAAAAAAGCATCACCAATATCTAAAGAGAGAAGCTCACTTACTACCTTGCACAAAAGTGCACCCCATCTAGATTACGCACACAGACTCATCTAGATTTCTGCCATTTCACTTCCACGTAGATGTCATATTCTTAGCAGTGATGTTTTTACATTTCTAGACAGATGGTCACTCTTCTTGACAGAGAAAATGGTAAAAAGTAGAGGAGTTAAATATGGGAAAGTTTTTGCAGATGGTAACTCCAATATTATTACTAAATTTGTGGTGTTAACATTTTCTCATCCTTCCAAACCCGGGAACCTGCTTCTTCTGGGGGTAACAGTGCCAGCAGTAGTAACAAGGTGGTGGTGATAAATTTCCCTTAATATTTAAAGTCCTTCTCATTATCTTGCACAATTTTCATAATTGGTGCAGGCAATGACTCTATAGAGTAGGTTATCAAAAAGAGAACAGAAGGAAATATTACTATGTGAGCCTTAAAGCACCTGACTATTACCTCCTAGTCTCGATGCTACATAAAAGCAAAGACGGTCTTACTCAGGGCTGTATTATGAGTCTCTAGACATCACATGGCACTGAGTGGGGTTCAAATAATACTTAAATGAATAAGTAAATAAATGATGACATGAGTATGAAGCAGCTCACCTTGTTTAATCCTTATAATAGTTCCTGGAGTTAGCTATCATTTCCTATGTTCTAGATGAGACAAATGAGGCTCAGAAAGGTTAAGTGACTTGCCTAAAATCACAGAGAGATATCAGTGTATGAGCAACAACCTAAGCCCATGTATTTCAGCTGCCAGGTCTTGAACACACCTCATTCATCTCTAAGCCATGGTTTCAAGAGAACTGAATTTACTTTGCTCTTCAGTCACCTAACAGCTGTATCTCCTGGGAAAGCCTCAGAAATTTTCAGAGCTTAGTATCCACACTCAAAAGAAAGGGGGAAAAGTTGCTGGCTCTGCTTATCTTTTTTAACACTCAAAAGTAGAAAACATTAAACATGAAAAATTATTGTTATTGTTATTATCATTACTATCTCTCTGATCTTCTTTAGGAGAAAATAACTAAATATCTAAATATCATGGAGTAGATATTTCCTCCTATTACACAGAGGCTGTACAAAGGAATTTCTTTTTTAAATTGTAGCACTGGATAGCTATAAAACAAGTAACAATTATGTAAAATGATGCTGGCTTCCTATATTTTAAGTACACAACAGCATTACTTTGGATGGTATGAAAACCAAAAGTTGTAATATGCTACCATGTAGATGAGTGAAACATGAAGAGTGTAGAAATCTCTGTGCCATACTCACTACTATCCAGTCTTTATATTCAGGGAACTGTTTGGAATTCAGGTAATTCTATTGGTGCTAACAGTCAATAGTCACTTTCCTTAGGAATCACTCAGATAATGGCTCTGGCTGTCCATGAAATTTTGTATTTTTCCTTGTCTAGCAAGAGGGTGAAGGTATAGAGCAATTTTTAGAATCAAATGACTGAAAGAGACAGGTTTCAGAAAACAGAATCATTATATAGTCACCCCTCCATATCCAAGGGGGATAGACTCCAAGACACCTTTCTCCAGGCTCCCACACCAAATCCATGGATGCTTGAGTCCCTTGTATGAAATGGCACAGTCTTCACATATAACCTACGCTCCTGTATACTTTAAATCATACCAACATTATAACATCTAACACAATGTAAATATGGGCTTCCCAGGTGGCTCAATGGTATAGTCTGCCTGACAATGGACCCTGGGTTGGGAAGATCCCCTGGAGAAAGAAATGGCAACTCACTCCAGTATTCTTGCCTGGGAAATCCCATGGACAGAGGAGCCTGGTGGGCTACAGTACATGGGGTCGCAAAGTTTGACACAGCTTAGCAGTTAAACAACAACACGATGTAAATACTATGTAAATAGTTGTAAATACTATGCAAATACTATTTAAATAGTTGCCTGCACATGGCAAATTCAGGTTCTGATTACTGGAACTGTCTGAAATTTTTTTTTCCAAATATGTTGAACCAAGATTGGTTGAACCCATAGTCTATTCCATGAATTTGGAGGAGTCTAATGTGCCAAGCAAGGGGGAGAGAGCTACACACTGAGTCTGAAGATGCAGCCAGGGCCTGGATAAATTTGGGTCCTATAGGCCAAACACAACATGCTGGATTTTATTTGCAATGAAATGGAAAGCCACTGGGAGGTTCAAGTATAAGTGACATATTGTGATTTTGTTTTTTAAATAATTAATCTAGCTGCTTAGCACAGAACATAATTGGGACAAGGCAAAAGTGAAGCTGAGAAAAGAGATAAGAAGTCATTGCAACAGTCCAGCTAAGACAGGGGGGCTTCATGGTCTGTGCTGACATGTGGGAGGTGAGACGCCATCAGAATCATGTATAGGTTGAAGGCATGAAGGAATTTGCTGATGGGCAAGATGTGAGGTGTGAGTAGGAGCAAAGAAGTCTGTAAGATTTTTGGGTAAGATAATTGGATAAAAGGGAATATGGTTACAAAAATAGGGGTAGCAGGGATTTTATTTTATATTACAAATATTTTATTTTATAAATATCAATGTTAAGATGCTTATTATAACTCTAGGCAGAGATTTCAGATGGCAGTTGGATATATAAGTCCCGATTTCAGAAGAGAGGTATGAACTGGGATATATATTTGACAATCTGATGAGACTAGCTCTTCATCCTTAATTCATAAATCCTCAGGACTGCTTAATTCTCATGCTTTGAGTGTGCTTCTTAGTATTTTCACCAAATCTACAAGTTACCCCACAATCTTGAAATAAATTCTCCACCTGTGTCCCCTTCCAATTATGAAAATAAGTTTCTGTCACTTGCAACCAAAGACCCTGATGCATATAAGTACTATCATTATCCCCATTCTGCAAATATGGACAGTGACATTCACAGACATTAGGAAACTTGACCAAAATCATGAAGACAGTCACAAAGAGCTGGGACTTGAAGCCAGGTGTGTTTGTAAGATAGCCACCCCTCTAAAGTCAGACTATTAGACAGCTGCTGCCTGCATGGTCTCTTTAGCAAGACAATCTTCAAAGGCCTGGAGCCAACAGTGATGTTCAAAGTGACTTCCTGGTGGTGAGGAGGAGCTGGAGAGAGGCACAGCTTCAAACAGAATAGAGCATCTCTCCGGGAGAGCCAGCAGTTGCCAACCTGAAACTTCGGGAGGCATCTCAAAGCCACAGGGAGTCGGCTCTTCCTCCTTTGGTACCACGCTGTGATTTGACACTGAGCCTCTGTCCCAAAGTGCAAACAGCTCAACTTTGGGGTTAAGTTTCCTAACAGAATTATTAGGAAGGGGCTACTTTTCTGTGGCCAGGTAGAGACATTCAATTCACATTCAAAGAGCCAGAAGTGGTTTGACTCTCTTGCCGGGAGAATCTGATAAAAGTCATCTCCAAGAAGCATTACTAGAGGATGTGGTCCTATGGATTCCTTATTGAAAGCCAGCCTTTCATCAGGTTACTATACAGAACAGGGAGAAGGGCGCTTCTCTTGTTGCTGCGTGTCCTCCCCAGGGCCCAGCACAGCACTCAGCAGTTTAACGTGTGTGTACTGAAGGAAAACATGGAAAATACTTGGAATTCCCTAATATAAAACAGAAGGCTTTAAACATCCCTAGCATCATAAAACATGAGTGGAAGGACAGTAAACGGTATCACAGGAATTCTACTGGAGACTCTTGAAGAAGGAGAGGTAGATGTTGAAGTGCTTCCCTTCAGTGGTTCTGCGGTCAAACTGCTCGGTTACCATCCGCGCTCAGCCAGGAACTAGCCAAGTCAGACTCCAGGAGGCAAATGGAGATTGGAGAGAGGCTGACAAGCGGTAGTCCAAAACAGGAGGGATCTTTGCGCCTCAGATGGGGACGCGCACCAAGGGACCAGGAAACGGGGAGTGGGTAAGCGTCTTAGAGCAGCAGGAGAGCTGAGGGCTGCTTATCCAGCAGGCGCAACCGGGGAAGGGCTAGGACACAGGTCTAATCCCCGCCTTAGTCTATGTCTCAAAAGGCCTCGTGTGCTTCCTTAACGACTTTGTCATCACTGTGAGCCGTGCACTCTCTGCTAGTCTGCTGGTCCAGGGAGGAACAAGCCGTGACCTGCAGCATGGCGCAGAACCGGCTGAGCTGTTCTTAGCTCAGCTGGATCCACTGACCTTCAGCTTTCTCTGCCGTGTATATACAGCTCAATCTCTGGGTCGTAAGGTGGCCTGCTGTGTGGCACTTTTATGGCAATTGCTAACTGATGCACTCTCTATGATGGCTATTATTAGTGCTCATTGCTACAAATGAAGAAACTGAAGCATAGAGAAGCTCAGAAATTGCCTAAGTTCTCGCGGTAAGTGTCAGAGCTGAGATTTGAACCCAGGCAGCCTGACTGCAGGATTTGTATTCTTACCTTTCCTATACATAACCTCACAAGAAAGCCAAACCCTTCTAACTTAAAGTGTCAGCTGGTCTTTGTAAATACAACACATAAAACAGATCATCAAAAAGGACCTACTGTATAGCACAAGGAACTCTTAGCAATATTCTATAATAGCCTAAATAGGAAAAGAATCTAAAAACAGAGTAGATATAGGTATATGTATAGCTGAATCACTTTGCTGTCCACCTAAGATTAACACAACATTGTAAATCAACTATACTCCAATATAAAATAATTTGAAGAGCGAATAAGTGAAAACTGAGGACCTCACAGCACTCTATGCATTAAAACTCACACAAAAATCAGATTTCTTCATGCTACAATAAAGCCTCTTCATGGATTCCTATCATATCACCACCCCCAGTATTAAGAGGCCAGCCTCAGTCACCTGGCTGAATGCATTCACAGCTTAGGGTGATGTTAAACATTTATAAGTGGAGGGGATGGTTTCCTTCAAGTGAAGCTGTGATGAGGAGGACTAGAGTCATCAGTGAGTCAGGCAAGAGAGTGACTGCTGAGGGCCTGAATCATCCAACTGATCTGTCTGCATCGTGATCCAACTCCTGGCTAATCCCCAAATCTCCACCCAGTGCTGCATGAGCAAGGACTCAACAACCCATCACGAATGTCAAATAACCTGGAATGTGCTGCTGAATCCACAAGAGGCTCAAAGCCAAAGTCAGAGGTTTCATTTCAGCAGGAAGCCCATGGCATTCTTAATTCTAGGCAGCCTCACGAAGTCTCCCTTGCTGTCAAGGAAGATGAATAAAGATGATTCAGCTCATTCCTGGGAAGACATCTCAACTCCTGTGTGTTGATAGCAGCCTCATACTCATCTGGATTCGCCTAACAATCTATTTGTGCCTTCCTTCCCTGATTGTATGTTTCCTTACGATGAAGACTTCATCGATTTCTATTTCACCCACAGAACCTTGTATACAGCAGAGATTAATAAATGCTTGCTCAGTTAACAAATAAACGTACATGCAGAAAGGGAGTTAAGGTTTTAAAAGCGCACGATGAGGACTTCCCTGGCAGCCCAGTGCTTAAAACTCTGTGCTTCTGTTGCAGGGGGCACAAGTTCAATCAATCCCTGGTTGGGGACCTAAGATCCCACATGCTGTCGAGTGCAGCCAAAAACAATAAATAAACAAAAAATTAAATGGGCATAATGAACCAGGCCTCTTGTTTATCACTGTTATCATCAGTGTCTACCACAATGCCTGGCCCCTGATAGATGCTTAATAACTATGTGGTAGTTAAAGTCTGCACTGGGAGGCACAGAACCTGACTTAGAGTTGATTTCTACACTGCAGGGTCTTAAAAAGACACCCCATTTTTCCTGCAAACCTGCTGCCTAGGGCATCTGTGGGTCTTATTAATCGACTTCCCCTTGTTCCATTAGCTCCCCAGCTGCTTTCCATAAATTCTCTGTTTACTTCTCTTAGCTGGAGTTCAAACCCATTGCTTGCAACCAAAGAACCCTAACCAACAAATTAACATTTTCTTAAAATGTGGTCCACAGACCCTTTGCATCTCTAATCCTTGGAGCTTAAAGATACACATCCATAGGCCTCATCTTAGACTTCTGAATCAGCATTTCTGCAGACTTTGCCTATCTGACAAGTTCCTCGGGAGATTATTTTGTGAGCTTCCAGAACAACAGGATGTATAACACTAAAAGTGTACAACACTAGAAGTCTGACCAATAGCAGTTCCTTGCCTACACCTGCATGTCTTGATGCAAGATTCCTCATCACCTCTTTCAGTTTACTTCATCCTCTCTCTTCCCAGCTCACCTCACTCCAGCTTCACTGGCGTTGAGTTCTTTTCCACCCCAGGACCTTCCGACTGGCTGTCCCCTCCATCTGGAACCCCCTCCTCAAAGTCTTTGCATGGCTGGCTCCTGCTCTTCATTCACATCAGCTGCAATGCCAACTCTTCAGAGAGCACATCTCATGTCCCCTGAACCACAATGCTCCTCAACCTTCACACTATCTTAGCATCTTATCAGTTATCGCACCCTAATTGATCATCACTTGCTTGGTCATTTGTTTTATTTAACCCTTACTTAGAATGCAAGCTGCATGACCACATGGATGAGCTTTTTCTTTTCTCTGCAGTGTGTGTCCAGTGCCTACAACGTTACTTATCACATAGCAAGTTCTTAGTTCAAGTTCCAGTTATTGCTGAATAAAGGAAATCAAGAATATTAGATAATCCTTGAACACTATGCTACACAGGACATTACTCTAAAACTAGTCTGGCATTAACAAAACCAAATGTCACATTTACCTTTAGAAATCTGTCATCTCAGTTATTATTTCTCAGTACATCATGTACCGCTCCCAAAATTGATCTTTATTGTCTAAAAGTGCAAAAAAACAAACAAACAAAAAAAACAATCCCACAGTGTCTACTTTAAATTTTCTCAGCTAAGACAAACGTGGCCTAAATTTCCTTAAAGCAACAAATGACCAAGAATTCCTGTTCCTTGAAGCATCAGAGGAAAGCCAGCTAAAATGAATTCCCAGCTACTGCTCACTCAGTCGATTTGAAAAGCACACCTGCCCTCTAGTGGAAGGATGTATTATTGCAGCTTGAACTCAAACTGTCAAACCCATTAGGCACAGAGTGTCCTGTTACCCCTGAAGCCAGATGAAGTAAGCAGATGAAAAGACCAAGACCTCCAACAAATAAATGAGACTATCTGTTTTGAGGGTTAAATTTCCCAAGACCAAGTAAGCAGACCGCTCAGAATTCTGGCCTGTGAGACACTGATCATATGTCTTCCTGCAAAATCAACAAAGATGAGGGATAACTGGCCACTTTAGGGCAATCTAAGAAACCATTAGGTTTAGAGGGAAAAATATGCAAGAAGGAAGCAAAGTTTCTCAGAAGAGGCACACAGTCAAGAAAGTGAGAAGCTGACCTCAGGGAACCCCAGTGGGGGACAAATTCCTCCTTGCTGAAACAGCAGGGATTAAAAGATGCCCACGAGCAGCAGTGCCTCAAAGAGAAGTCAGGAAATCACTCACTGATAGGCTCTAGGGCAGCTCCAACTTACAGATCGGGTTTGGCCCACATGTTGCCAAGTAAGCTATTCACCACGAGAGGCAAGGGCTCTCCAAGCTGCTTCAGCACGTCCTCTCTCGTGTGCACACATACACACTTCTGAGACGTCACTACTGAGGGCATGTGTCATTTCTATTTAGCACACAGGTGGATTTCTCACAGCCAGCCTGCTTCCTGCATCACGTGACCTGTCTGAGGCATTTCCATGTGTGCCTGATACCTTTGGGATGTTCTTCATGATGGTGCAACATTTCTCTTCCTTCTTCACCTCAAAGCACGTGTGCACATGCAGACACACACACACGCGCGCACACACACACACGCACATCTTTAGCAATATGAATCTTCTTCCTCCCTCTACCATGATATATTCTGCTGTCCCATTTGCAAAAAAAAAAAAAAAAAAAACCCCAAAACTCAGAACCTTAAATGAAACTCCCCTTGTCTCCCATCCCCAGACCTTGTAGTGGATTTGGTTAATGAGAAACTATAGTGAAACAGGTCTGTATTGTAAGCAAAAATCTCCCTCTCCCTTCAGAATTTAGTGTGTGTGATGGGGGATTAATCCACGTATTTTCTCTTCCTCTTAATATTTGGATGTACTAAGTATAATTGTAAATGTGGAAAGCGCCTTCTGATAGTTAAGATTCCTTTCCTACAATGCTGTAGAAGGGCTACTGAAATGGAAAATCATGACGTGTTAGCTCTTCCCACCAGTTTCAGCATGAAGGGACTGCAAGAAAGATGTGCCTTTTAGAAATATAATGCCAGGGTATTAAGAACAGCTTACAGTTTAAGCTTTCATTAGCTTAAATATAATTGGACAAACTCAAAGGCTTATTCCAATTTTTGGATTTCATCTTTATGAGAAAGACAAGAAAAAGAGCCAAAGTGAAACTAAAAGACAAGTCTCAGAAGGAAGGCAAAACCACATCATCTGGCACCTAAGATAGGTACATCATCATCTGTACCTGAGACAGGTACAACTGGTTCACCTATGCGCTGCCACCCATCAGACAAAGGACAGTGCTTAAAAGGAGGCAGAAGACCCTTCAGTTCTCAGGTCAATGAAGAGGTCCGAAGAGATTCAGCAACAGTGTACTTACAGAAGGTACTGGGTAGATGTGGAATTCAGGCAGAAGATAAACAGGTCTCCACAAACCAACTCTAATCTTCCAAAAACTAGCCTGCCTCTTGCCAAAATTCAAACTGGAAATGTTGGAATTTATCTACAGCAACCACATGAAAATGTTTTTCAGGCACATGTTTGTATTTCATTTTTGCCAAATTTCACCTTTAATCTACTACCTACTAGTCTGAATAAGAGTAATCATAAGTCAGGATAGTTCTTTAAAAAAATGGATTATTTAGGGCCATTGAGAAACTTCACAAAAGTCCTCAGTTTTGTGTTAATTTTGTTGCTGTTCAGTCACTAAATCATGTCTGACTCTTTGCGACCCGATGGATTGCAGCACGCCAGGCTTCCCTGTCCTTCACCATCTCCTGGAACTTGCTAAAACTCATGTCCATCGAGTCAGTGATGTTCATCCAACCATCTCATCCTCTGTTGTCCCCTTCTCCTCCTGCCTTCAATCTTTCCCAGCATCAGGGTCTTTTCTAATGAGTTAACTCTTCGCATCAAGGTGGCCAACTATTGGAGTTTCAGCTTCAACATCAGTCCTTCCAATGAATATTCAGGACTGATTTCCTTTAGGATTGTGTGGTTTGATCTCCCTGCAGTCCAAAAGACTCTCAAGAGTCTTCTCCAACACCACAGTTCAAAAGCATTAATCCTTCGGCGCTCAGCCTTCTTTATGGTCCAACTCTCACATCCGTGCATGACTACTGGAAAAGCCATAGCTTTGACTAGATGGACCTTTGTTGGTAAGGTAATGTCTCTGCTTTTTACTATGCTGTCTAGGTTGGGCATAGCTTTTCTTCCAAGGAGCAAGAGTCTTCTAATTTCATGGCTTTAATTACCATCTGCAGTGATTTTGGAGCCCAGGAAAATAAAGTCTGTTACTGTTTCCATTGCTTTTCCATCTATTTGCCATGAAGTGATAGGACTGAATGCCATGATCTTTTTTTGAATGTTGAGTTTTAATCCAGTTTTTTCACTCTCCTCTTTCTCGTTCATCAAGAGGCTCTTCCGTTCCTCTTCACTTTCTGCCATAAGGGTGGTGTCATCTGCATATCTGAGGTTATTGATATTTCTCCCGGCAATCTTGATTCCAGCTTGTGCTTTATCCAGTCTGGCATTTCGCATGATGTACTCAGCATGTAAGTTAAATAAGCAGGGTGACAATATCCAGCCTGACCACTGCTTTCCCAATTTGGAACCAACCTGTCCACTGTTCCATGTCCAGTTCTAACTGTTTTTCTTGACCTGCATAAAGGTTTCTCAGGAGGCAGGCAAGGTGGTCTGGTATTCCCATCTCTTGAAGAATTTTCCACAGTTTGTTGTAATCCACACAGTCAAAGGCTTTAGTGTAGTCAATGAAGCAGATGTTTTCTGAAATTCTCATGCTTTTTCTATGATCCAACATTTCTGAAGTGATCTCAATCAATCGTACTTTTGGACACTTATTAAGGCAAGCTGATAGAACTGGTCAAAAGAGAAGCAAAGAAATTTAATACTTTTTTTTTTATCATACTTTCTATTAATATGACCTCTCCAATATGGGATTATCTTGTGGCTCAGCTGGTAAAGAATCCGCCTGCAATGCGGGAGACCTGGATTTGATCCCTGGGTTGGGAAGATCCCCTGGAGAAGGGAAAGGCTACCCACTCCAATATTCTGGCCTGAAGAATTCCATGGACCCTACAGTCCATGGGGTTGCAAAGAGTCAGACACAACTGAGTGACTTTTACTTCCACTTTCTTTCTTCAGTATAAGGAACAATACCATTAAAAATAACCTCTTAAAGTCATTTTTAGAAGTAAAACAGTAAGTAGTTACATAGCAAAGTACTGATATTTAAATATAATTTATCTATAAGAAGAATAAAAAATAACAGCTGAAAGTCTATTTGTGACTTGGGTAAAAATTCCAGTAATAGGATCATAGAAAGATTTAGAAGTTCTATATTTAAAAAGTGAAGCTCTCTTAAAACTGTATTAGGTGATTCAAAGACAGCTCTACTGATGAGAACAAAATTGATGCATCGACAGAGTTCAAATAAAATGGTCTCAGGAAATGATACAGTTGGCAAAGGTAATATTTCAAAATTAACATGTTAGGATAAAAATCTTAAAAAAAAACAACAACATATGAATTTGTCCCTCCAGATCCAGTTCCCACCTCTCTCTCCCAGGAGGTAACCTGGGTAGACCACAAGCATGTGCTCCCGTGGGCTCTGGTTTGGGTTGGATTCAGCCAACGGGAGCCCAGCACGAGATCGAAGGATGGGGAAGAAGGGGAGAGTGATTGATTTCTCTGCTTTGGTCCCTGCAAGCGCCCCTCAAGCAGGCTGTGGCCCTCACTGGAGGTCACCACACTCTCATCAGAACTCCCTTTCTCCAGGTTCCACAGGTGCTTCATCCTGCATCCCTCTCTGGGGCTACAAACCCGAGGCCACGTGGTCCCTCTACACCCAGCTACACTCCTAGGAATACTTCTTTCATAGCGAACCATCTTCTTTGTACCTGTTTCCCACTGGGATCCAAAGATATCAAAGAAATAATTAAGCTAAATATTAACATGATACTATTTAATATTATGGGGTTCCGTGGTGGCTCATACGGTAAAGAATCCACCTGCAATGCAGAAGACCCAAGTTTCACCCCTGGGTTGGAAAGACCCCCTGGAAGATCCCACTCCAGTATTCTTGCCTGGAAAATCCCATGGACAGAGGAGCCTGGTGGGCTACGGTCCATGGGGTCGCAAAAGAGCCAGACAACACTTTCACTTTCATTTAACATCATAATTACATATTAACAATTTCCTCTCTATTTCAAAAAGTTTATGCAATGAAGCTGACCAAAGGAAATTTTAGGGGACTTTAATATTAGAAGAAAAGAAAAAAAAGCAGAACTTCTAAAATGAGGATCCAGGGCATTCTGACTTGGGAGGTTAAGTGGCCGTCTCCTTACTAGCCATAAGATAGGAAAGGAGAAAGGAGCGGCTGCAGACAAGTGGACAATTGGGTCAAATGGAAAATGGTATATTATCTAAAGGGCTGGTGATACTTTTTTTTTCTTTTTTTAATGTTGGACTTGTTATTATAAGCACATTCTGTTGAATACAACAAGTTGGGTTATTACCTTTTATCAAAGTGTCAGGAGGGCAGATTTTAAAGAGAGCTAGACAATATGAGAGAACATTCTATCCGTCCACAGAGTCTTTGAAACTGATTGCAAATGAATTGCCTCTGAACAGCATAGGAGCGAGGCAGAGAGCTTTCCTAATGATGTACATCTGCGAGGCTTCACTTGGGGTTTGGCTGCATTTACATCACTATAAACTCTGCAATTACAGCTCAAGCCGTTTCCGGCACTGACACGAAGAATACGAATTGCAACAGCAGGTTTCCTGGCTTGGATTTCCGCCAGGAGCCTGAGTCACCGTCCCCAGACATCTGTAGCACATTAAACTGTACTCTTGTTATCTCTCAACACTGAACAATGGCCTAAAGCTCTGACAAAACAAATGGCTGAAGTCTTTTCCAGAAACCCTCTAATGTGAGGCTGTGAATCACGAGCCTGTCCAAAAATCTTAGGGTCATTTACACTGTAGAAATATACCCCAAATATCGCTGCTTTGTTTTTTTGATTGTCTGATCTTTATTTAAACTTGATGGATTTAGATGGCCTAAACTGCAGGTTGAATGTCTGTGTCCTCTGCAAAATTCACATATTAAATCTTAATTTCCAAGGTGATGGTATTTGGAGATCTTTGAGAGGTTATGAATGGAGAAGGAAACAGCAACCCACTCCAGCCTCTTTATGGGCTTCCCCACCCCTCCTCTCATGTGAGGACACATGAAGAGGATGGACCTCTATAAACCAGAAAGCAGACCCCAAACTTGCCCATACCTAGATCCTGGGTTCCCCAGACTCCAGAACTATGAGAAATACATTTCTATGGTTTATGAGCCACCCAGTCTATGCTTGTTTTGTGATAGCAGCCTGAATGGACAAAAAAGAAAATTCAAAATATAGTTGAGATGATATTAAACTTTACTTAAACTTCGTGAACGCCAATAGCCTGAAAAACAACTTTGTGGGAAGAGCAACAAAAAAGCATGGTGGGTCTTCATCCCTAAGAGAAGGCGTTCAGGCCAGCTGCACAAAGAGGAACTGAAAGTGTTTTCAAGCCATGTTCCCACTCGGGCTCCAACTCCCCATCTTCTCAGCTGCCCCAGGAGCCAAGCCACCGTCATTCTGGGGAGAACACTTCCGACTCTTCATCACTTGCTTCTGACTCATGGCTGTCTTAGCATCTGTTCCCCTAGGCAGCAGCCACACTGATCTTTTATCAGCATAAATCCAAGCATCGTTTTTCTTACTTAAAACCATGCAATGATGTCCCACTTCTTCTACAATAATATCTAAGGTCCTTCCCATGGACCAAGGCCACCATATTCTTTAACCCCTGTCCTTCTCTTCAGGTTCAACGCCAGCCTCTCTCCTTGTTGCTTTTCCTACTCCCGCTGTTTTTCTCTTCCTTAAACATGCCAAGCTTGTCCTGCTCTCTGGGCCTCAGCACTGACATCTCTCTTTGCCAGGAATGCTTTCTCCAATTATCCACAGTTGGCTCCTTCAGATCTTAACTTACCTATCACCTCCTTGGAGAGGCCTTTCCTTATTCGTAACACATCATTATTTAAAAACAAGTGCAAGAGAATAATAAGGGAATATGACAAAGAACTTTATGCTTATAAATTCTACAGCTTAGAAGAAATGAATGAACTCTCCAAAACAACAAGCTACCAAAACTCAATCAATATGAAATAAACAATCTGGATAGTGCAATAACCATTAAAGAAATTGAATTTATAATTAAAGAGCTTTCAATAAAGAAATCATCATCCCAGATGGTTTTGCTAGAAATTCTACCAAACATTTAAAAAATAATTAACACCAGTTTTACACCATCTCTTCCGGAAAACAGAAGAGAAAGAAACACTTTTCAATTCATTTTATGAGGCCAGCATCACCTTGACAAAGACATCACAGAACTAAACACTGCAGACCCATATCCGTCATGAATTTATGCATAAATCTTCAACAAAACATCAGAAACTTGTCCAACAATGTACATAAAGAATTATACACCACGACCAAGTATATACCTGGTCATTACTTTGTCACTGATCATGACTAAGTGTGTACCTGGAATTTATTCTAGATATGTATATTTGGTTCATCACGCAAAATTCAATGTGACTCATCACATAAACAAACTAAACAAATAAAATCATATGACTATATCAATCAGTGCAAAGAAAGCAGCTGACAAAATCCAACAGCCATTTATGATTAGAAACTCTAGGCAAACTAGGACTAAAGAAGAACTTGTTCAGGTTGGCACAGAACATCAACAATAATCAGTGCAGTGCGGTATAGGAGAAAGAATAGATGACTAGACCAATGGAATTGTTTAGAAAGCCCAGAAATAGACCTGTGTCAATAGAGTCAACTGATTTTGACAAAGGAACAAAGGCAATTCAGTGAAGAAAGAACAGCATTTTCCAACAAATGGTGCTAGAACAAATACATACCCATATGCAAAAAAAAAAAAAAAATATCTAAACATGGATGTTACAGCTTCCACAAAATGAACTTGAATGAATCATGCATCTAAATATAAAATGCAAAACTATATACTTCTAGAAGACAACAAGAGAAAATCTAATTGACCTTGGACTTTGTGAAAACTTCTTATATACAACACCAAAAGCCACTCCATGAAAGAAAATAACTGATAAGTTGGACTACATTAAAATTCAAAAATGTTTGCTCTGCAAAAGACATTGTTAATAAAATGAAAAGGTGTGCCACAGAATAGGAGAATATATTGCAAAACACTATCTCATGAAGAACTAGTATCCAAGATATATGAAGAACTCTGAAAACTCAACCATAAAAATATACAAAATAACCCAATTAAAAATGGGGGAAAGGTCTGAACAGACATCTCATAGACAGCAAAAAAGCATATGGAGAGATGTTCAACAGCAAATGTCATTATGAATTACAAAGCAAAGCAGTGAGACACCACGGCACACCCACATGTGGTTAAAACTCAAACACTCGCAACACCAAATGCTGATGAAGATGAGGAGCAACAGGAGCTCTCATTCACTGATGGTGGGAATACAGAAAGGAACAGATATTGCGAATATGGAATGGTACAAATGTGGGAATACGGAATGGTATAGATGGTGGGAATACAGAATGGTACAGATGGTGGGAAAACAGAAAGGTACAGATGGTGGGAATAAAGAAAGGTACAGATGGTGGGAAAACAGAATGGTACAGATGGTGGGAATACAGAAAGGTACAGATGGTGGGAATATGGAATGGTACAGATGTGGGAAAATAGTGGGAATACAGAATGGTACAGTCAAGCTGGAACACAGCTGGGCAGTTTCTCACAAAGCTGAACCCAATCTACCATCCAATCTAGCAACTGTGTCCCCAGGTACTCAGCCCAACAAGTTGAATGTGTGTTCACACAAAACCCACCAATAAATGTTTCATAATTGCCAGAAACTTAAAGCAATCAGGGTATCATTCAAAGTTGAATGGATAAGCAAAATGTGGCACTGCGAAATGATGGAATATTATTCAGCAATAAAATGAAAGGAGTTCTTAGACCACAAAAGACATTGTTGTTATTGCTGTTGTTTAGTTGCTAAGTTGTGTCTGACTGTTTTGGGGGCCCTGTGGACTGTAGCCCACCAGGTTCCTCTGTCCATGGGATTTCCCAGGCAAGAATGCTAGAGTGAGTTGCCATTTCCTTTTCCAAGGGATTTTCCCAACCCAGGGATTGAACCTGTGTCTCCTGCACTGGCAGGTGGATTGTTTTACCACTGAGCCACAAAAGCCATGGAGGGAACCTTAAACGTATATTGGGAAGTGAAAGAAGCCAGTCTGAAAAGGGCACATACTGCATAATTTCAGAGGTAGTAAAAAGATCAGTGGTTGTCAGGGATCCCAGGGGGAAGGAAGTGAGGGATGAATAGGTGGAGCACAGGGAATTTTTAAGGTGGTGAAACTATTTTGTGTGTGTGTGTTAGACGTTAAGTCATGTCTGAGTCTTCGTAACCCAATGGACCCTCTGTAGCTCACCAAGCTCCTCTGTCCATGGGATTCTCCAGGCAAGAATATTGGAGTGGACAGCCATTCCCTCCTCCAAGGGATCTTCTCAACCCAGGGATCAAACCCAGGTCTCCTGCATTGCAGGCTGATTCCTTGACATCTGAGCCACCAGAGAAGTCCTGAAAGTATTTTGTATGATACTGTAAAGGTGTATACATGACACTATGCATTTGCCCAAACTCATAAGATTTCAATAGAGTGAACCCTAATGTAAACTGTGGACTTTAGTTAATAATATCAAAAACAATAGTATCAATCAATATTGATTAATTGTAACACATGTATCACAGAAATGCAAGATATTAACAACACGGGAAACTGTATCTGTACCAGAAGAAGGGCTATATGGGAACTGTCCACACTACCTGATCAACTGTTCTGTAAACGTAATACTGCTTTAAAAGTAAATTAAAAAATTAACAGTAGAATCCAAGTATATGGATGTTCACCAAAATTGTTTCAACATTGCTGTATGTTTGTAACATTTTATAATAAAATATTGAGAAGGAAAAATTATGGTCACACAAAATCTATACACATAAATATGGACAGCAGTTTCATGCCTAATACCCATGAACTGAAAACAGGCTCGTTATTCTTCAGGGAGCGAACTCTTGCACAAACTGAGCTCCAGCTATACTATGGAGTACCACTCAGCAATTAAAAGGACTGAATACTGATAGACAGAACAACCTGGATGAATCTGAAGGGAATTAACCTAGAAGAAAGCCACATCCCAAAGGTTATGTGCTCTAAGATTTCATTTATATAAAATTCTTGAAAAAGAAAAAAAATAGAAAAAAAGAACAAATGATTGGTTGCCAGAGGTTCAGAATAAGATGGAAGAAGGAAGTGAATATGATCCTTTTCTATCTTGACTGTAGTGGTGGATACATGAGCCTGCATGTGATAAAATCATATAGAAGTATAGATACACACACACACACACACACACACACACACACACACAGAGATACAAAGAAAACTGGGGAAGTCTTAAAAAGTGAGGAGGACTGTATTTGATGGTATCAGTGTAACTCTCCTGGTTGTGATACTGTACTATAATCTTGATACTGGAAGACAGTTTAATCCCAGAACAGGGACTGAGTCCCCAGGATGAGCCCTGCATGGTCCGACATCTGGGATATATATTTCTTACACCTGCATGTGAATCCAATACAATTATCTCAACAAAAACGCAATTAAAAAATTAAATGCTCTACAAAATGTGTTAATTTGCTTACTGTCCGTCTCTTCCCAGCAGAAAGCAAGAACCACATGAGCAGGGGCACCGCCTGTTATGTTCACTGATGTATCCCCATTGTGGATCCCTAGAACTCAGCAGGCGCTTCATAAAAATGCATCTAATCCACGACAAGACAACATGTTAGCATGGACTGTTAGGATAGAGGTATTATTCCATTCATTCATTCATTCAACAGGAGTTTATTGAGCATTACCCAAGGATCCGACAGCATACCAGATAACATAGATGAAACCAAGAAAAGTCATCCTCTTCAGCGAATTAAAAACATAAGCATGAGGTAAGGATTCTAGAAGAGGGACCGTCTGCCTGCCCTTAAATCACCCATAGTGTCTCTACTGGGGGAGAAAGGAGGGTAC
This sequence comes from Muntiacus reevesi, assembly GCF_963930625.1. Classification (NCBI taxonomy): domain Eukaryota; kingdom Metazoa; phylum Chordata; class Mammalia; order Artiodactyla; family Cervidae; genus Muntiacus; species Muntiacus reevesi. The sequence continues at coordinate 96,454,683 of NC_089252.1, forward strand.
CCCGACATTCACTGGTGTGGTCACCCCACTTTGGACAGCAATGGAGCTGCAACGTTGAAGGAGGCAAGTGAAGCCAGAAAATGAGTTGGAACACGGTGGGATTCTGAGATGCTCCTGCCTCTGGGAAGCCTGTCTGAACAGAGCAGAAATGATGACTGGTCCCTTCAGTGTCTCTGTGTTTGTTCACCAGCTGTGTGCCCTGGGACTCACTACTGACTCCTTGCGCTGCACCTCTTCTCAGGTATCAGTGGAATTAATAACACTACCCTTGTGTATATAAAGTTTTCAGATTAGGATCTGGTCTATGACTCTTTAATGGTCTCACGTATCTCACGTATGTTGATAGAGACACGCTCACATTTGTAGCCTCTGAAAAATATTTAGAATGCATCTGAGTCCAGAGGCAGACAGATTGGATACTTGGAGATTTACTATAATGCCATCAACTTGATTTGTTATTTGAAGATGTTCAAAATAGCAGAGAAGAATTGATCAAGAAAGCCAGACACTGTCACTTTCAGGTCCTAAACTTTCCAACACTTATGACTTGCACTCTCATGAAAATTCTCACACAGTAGTGAGTGGATAAGAAGCTAGACTGGTTTGCCATAGGGCCAAACACCAGAAGAGAGCTCTCAAAGTGTTTATTCATGGTCAGATTTTTTTTATAATAGACTTTTATTTCTTGGAGTAGTTTTAGGTTTACATAAAAAGTGACCCTCTCTCAACACTCTCCTCCATGGTAAAAGACACCCTCCCCCACCGCCATTATGAACATCTTGCAATTGACGTGGTATAGTTGTTACAACTGGTAAACCAATATTATTGACTATTAAAGTCCATAGTTAACCCTAGCTTTCATTCTTTGTGTTATATATACTATGGATTTTGTCAAATGCATGATGTCATGTATATACCATTACAATACATTGTACAGCATAGTTTCACTGCCCTAAATATCCCTTAACCTCCACGTCTTCATGCCTCCCTCCCTTAATCCTTCTGGAGACACTGGCAATCATTGATCATTTAACTATCTCTATAGTTTTCTCCTGCCTAAAATGTCATATGATTGGAACCACACAGTATAAAGCCTCTTCAGACCGGTTTCTTTCAATTAGCAGTATATACTTAAGGCTCCTCCATCTCTTTTGTGGCTTAACAGCTCTTTTCTTTTTATTGCTGAATAATATTCCAGTATTTGGAGGTTTCACATTTTGTTTATCCATCCAATAACTGAAGGCTATCTTGGTTGCTTCCGGTATTTGGAAATCATGAATAAAGCTGCTATAAACATTTGTGGATTGTGTTTTGCATATACAAAAGTTTTTAACTCATGTGGTAAATATCTAGGGCACATTGCTTCATCATAGAGTAGTCTAGGTTTAGCTTTGTATGTGACTAACAAACTGCTTTCTGGAGTAGAGACTATAAATAGAGACTGCCTTCCACAGTGACTGTAGAATTTTCCATTCCCGCCACCAATGAAACTCCAGGAGATAGTGAAGGACAGGGAAGCCTGGTGTGCTGCAGTCCAGAGGGTCACAAAGAGTTGGACATGGGGCCTAGTGACTGAACAACAACAATCATCAGTGAATGAGAGTTCCTATTGTTCCACATCCTCACCAGCATTTGATGGTGTCACTGTTTTGCATTTTAGCCATTCTAACAGGTATGTAGTGGTATCTCACTGCTGTTTTAATTTGCAGTTCTCTAAGGACATCTACTGTTGAGCATCTTTTCATATACTCATTTTCCATTTACAATCTTCCTAAGCTAGATGTCCACACAGTCTTTCATTGAGTTTTAAGGTCTTTTAAAAAAAAATACATCTTGGTTACTAGGCTTTTATCAGGTATTTGTCTTATAAATATTTTCTCCCAATCTGTGACTTGTTTTTTCATTTTCTTAACAGTATGTTTTACAATTCACAAGCTTTTAATAAAGTCCAATTTTCAATTTTTTCTTTCATAGATCATACTTTTTGGTGTTGTATCTAAAAAGCCATCACTAAACCCAGAGTCACCCAGACTTTGCCCTCTTCTAGAAGTTATATAATTCTGATCTTATATTTAGGTCTCTGATCCATTTGGACTAGAATTTTGTGAAAGGTATCAGTATCTAGTTTTATTTATTTATTTTTTGCATAAATGTCCAGCTGTTCCAGCACCATTTGTAAAAAGACTATCCTTTCTCCACTGGATTGCCTGGAGGCTAGATTTAAAAATAAAATTTTTAGGTTATAAAACATTGATTGCTTATGAATACCTAGAGGTGATCACTATTAACTTTTTGATGAATATTTCATCTGTCTTTTACTCCACTTCGTGTGTATATATGCACATTTTGTGTATTTGGAACCCTATTATGTATGATCTCTACCCCTCCAGCCCCTTATCCTTACTCAGTGCTCTCCTGGGACAATTTCTGGTTTCATTCTAAAGCAGGAATTTGTAGCAGTAGCCACTGGGATATATTACACACATTCTCTTATAATCTATTTTTTGCTTAACCAAATATTGTCCATGAGATACTTAACCAAATTCTAATGGTCAGAGATTTAGGCTGTTTGCAATACTTCTATTTGTTGGTAAATGAGACATAAGAAATGAAGCTATTGTGAACCTGAGTGCAGTCAGCAAAGTGACCTTTAAAGATGACTAGGAGACAGGCAAACAGAAGGCTCTGCAAAGAGCAATGGCCCAGACAGAAGGTACAAGGTCAGAAGGGTGAGGGAGTTTTATGAACCAAAAGAACACTTGAGTGAAGAATACAGCCTACTGAGCTCAGAAGAAGCAGTCAGAGGAATAGTTTTCCAAAGGCATGACCACTCCAAGGGCACAGGTCAACCAAACGCAAGGAAGGCAGAAAGTTCATGGACTTCTGGGTGTGGTGGGTTCTCTCGGCCCAGCCCTCCTTCACGCCCACATTCACTTGCTGCTCTGTCTCCATGGCACCAAACGCAACCCAGACATGACCACTCTCTCCCCTGGACTTGGTGTCCCTGAGCAATTTTTTTCCAGTTGACTTTTTATCCCAGAGGTTAGTGTAGGGCCCATATTGGGGGCTCAGTCTCTGTTCCAGAATTAAACTGCACTCCAGTAGCAGGATTTCTGAGCACCTCCTAGTGAAAATAATTTCACCAGTTACAAGAAATCAAAGGAAACACTCATCAACAAGAAGCTGGGTCAGGAACAACTGCAGGGAAATAGCAATTGTGAAACAGCCCAGGATTCAAAGTCTGCACAACAGGTTTATAGAAACAAGAGAAGCGTGTCCCTCCGAGACAGCCAGCTTTCATTCTGAGTGCCTGTGACTAGTAAAGGGACCTTTAAACATCATCATCTGCCTACACACACACACAGACACACACACACAAGACAACTTCTTGGAAATTACAGGCCAAACTTTAACACAAGAGCTAATGAGAAGTATCGAGTTGGTCAAAATATTCTTTTGGGTTTTTCCATAAGACGTTGTAGAAAAACCCAAAAGAACTTTTTGGCCAATCCAGTAGCTGACCGTGGCTGTTATGTGTACCTACCTGGCCTCTCTTGACTACCTCCTTTGCCAAACTGGGTAAATGGCATTCATCTCCCATTCCACCAGACTCTCCCTTGCAGCAACCATGCCCAACCCATCCCCTTTCCAGGTGGCCCGTGTTCTAGTCACCCAGGGCTAACTTTCTGATTTTAAGAGTCAAAGCCAATTCCGGGTGAGGTCTTACAAGCATGTGGATTGCCTCTGACCACTGCTCCTGCCTGCATGAGGCTCTTACATGCTGGAAAAAAAAAGATGTATTAGTATAAGCTATTCTGAATTCCACCGCTAAACCATTTGTAATTATATACTCCTGCCCTGCTCATTAAAACAGCTGTGAGCCAAAAATACTTTATAGTACTTGACTGAAATAACACAGATTATTCTTTTTTTTTTTAAAGTAATAATAACCCTATTAAAACTCCAAAAAGTTTCATGTGATCCTCCACCAGGTGTCACCAATTTCTCTATTATTATAGATCATCACTTCATTCTTAATAGAGTTTGTTTGGTAAAACATTGGAGCTTTTAAAAAAAAATTCGCCTTTGCACTGAATAACCATGCAAAATAAGTTAGCTGCAAAAGACAAAATTTTGTTGCAGATTAAATTTCATAATTATCTTTGGACTAGTAACTGCTTTGAATGAAAAAGAGAAAATCTGATAGTAAATCAGATATTCCCTCTTTTGGTCTGAACCATCGCTTTGAAATTGAGGCCATTTACTTTGCTGTTCTGATTCAAAGATGACACCAGGCTGAGGTGGGGGCAGTAGGAACTTACTACTTGTCAAGTTTCTGAAAAGTCCAGACAGAGAGTGAAACCAGCAAAGAGTTCACCAGATTTGAAAGTTTTCTTAGCTAAAATTCAACAAAGGAAGGTTAACATAAACATAAGTGTTAGTTGCTCAGTCGTGTCTGACTCTTTGCAATCCCATAGACTGTAGCCCGCCAGGCCTCTCTGTCCAAGAAATTCTCCAAGCAAGAATAAACAAAAGGATGAGGAAAAAAACCTGTTTTTGAGAAAGCATGAATTTTAATACGTTGTTTTTAGGACGTGGCTTATTATGCTAAGGCAGTGATTCTCAGTCAAAGAAGATTTTGTCTCCCAGGGGACACCAGTCATGTCTGCAAACATTTTTGGAAATGGTGGTAAGGGAAGGTGCAACTGGCAGCTGTGAGCTGAAGCCAGGGATGCTGCTAACCAACCTGCTGAACACAAGGGAGCCTTGACAATGAAGGAGGATGCAGCCCAAAGCATCAGCAAGGCAAACAGGGAGAAACTCTACACATGAACGATACAGACTCCAGGCAGGACCTGGAGTCAGACAGATCGAGTTTCAAATCCTCTAAGGATCACCTGATAACAGAGTGATTCTCAGTTCAGTTCAGTTCAGTTGCTCAGTCATGTCTGACTCTTTGCGACCCCATGAATTGCAGGACGCCAGGTCTCCCTGTCCATCACAAATTCCCGGAGTTTAATCAAACACATGTCCGTCGAGTCGGTGATGCCATCCAGCCATCTCATCCTCTGTCGTCCCCTGCTCCTCCTGCCCCCAATCCCTCCCAGCATCAGGGTCTTTTCCAACGAGTCAACTCTTTGCATGAGGTGGCCAAAGTACTGGAGTTTCAGCTTCAGCATCAGTTCTTCCAATAAACACCCAGGACTGATCTCCTTTAGGATGGACTGGTTGGATCTCTTTGCAGTCCAAGGGACTCTCAAGAGTCTTCTCCAACACCACAGTTCAAAAGCATCAATTCTTTGTCGCTCAACTTTCTTCACAGTTCAACTCTCACATCCATTCATGACCACAGGAAAAACTATAGCCTTGACTAGACGGACCTTTGTTGGCAAATTAATGTCTTTGCTTTTTAATATGCTGTCTAGGTTGGTCATAATTTTCCTTCCAAGGAGTAAGCATCTTTTAATTTCATGGCTACAACCACCATCTGCAGTGATTTTGGAGCCCCCCAAAATAAAATCTGACATGGTTTCCACTGTTTCCCTGTCTATTTCCCATGAAGTGATGGGACCAGATGCCATGATCTTAGTTTTCTGAATGTTGAGCTTTAAGCCAACTTTTTCACTCTTCCTCTTTCACTTTCATCAAGAGGCTTTTTAGTTCCTCTTCACTCTCTGCCATAAGGGTGGTGTCATCTGCATATCTGAGGTTATTGATATTTCTCCCAGAAATCTTGATTCCAGCTTGTGCTTCATCCAGCCCAGCGTTTCTCATGATGTATTCTGCATATAAGTTAAATAAACAAGGTGACAATACACAACCTTGACGTACTCCTTTTCTATTTGGAACCAGTCTGTTGTTCCATGTCCAGTACTAACTGTTGCTTCCTGACCTACATACAGGTTTCTCAAGAGGCAGGTCAGGTGGTCTGGTATTCCCATGTCTTTCAGAATTTTCCACAGTTTATTGGGATCCACACAGTCAAAGGCTTTGGCATAGTCAATAAAGCAGAAACAGATGTTTTTCTGGAACTCTCTTGCTTTTTTGATGAGCCAGCAGATGTTGGCAATTTGATCTCTGGTTCCTCTGCCTTTTCTGAAACCAGCTTGAACATCTGGAAGTTCATGGTTCATGTATTGCTGAAGCCTGGCCTGAAGAATTTTGAGCATTACTTTACTAGCGTGTGAGATGAGTGCAACTGTGTGGTAGTTTGAGCATTCTTTGGCATTGCCTTTCTTTAGGATTGAAAAGAAAACTGACCTTTTCCAGGCCTGTGGCCACTGCTGAGTTTTCCAAATTTGCTGGCATATTGAGTGCAGCACTTTAACAGCATCACCTTTCAGGATTTGAAATAGCTCAATTGGAATTCCATCACCTCCACTAGCTTTGTTCGTAGCGATGCTTCCTAAGGCCCACTTGACTTCACATTCCAAGATGTCTGGCTCTAGGTGAGTGATCACACCATCGTGATTATCTGGGTCATGAAGATCTTTTTTGTACAGTTCTTCTGTGTATTCTTGCCACCTCTTCTTAGGGGAGTTATAAAATCTTTCTAGGTTTTGATCTCTAATTTATAAAATAGGGATGATGAAACCTATATTCCAAGGAAATGAGAGAAGCAGCCTGGGACATCATAATGGCTCAATAAAGGTCAGTCTCATTTTCACATTAAGGTTAAAACCTTAAGGTATATATACTCCTCTTTTCTATCAATTAGAAGAGTCCTCACAACTCCGTGAGGGATGTTTTACTCTTACATAGAAGTCTGTTCCTGAAATCATGTGTTTTAGAAGAATGCACCCAAAGGACCTGGAGGAGACTGACCAGAGCCACCAGCAAGGACTGACAGGGCCCCAGACTGCTTTTCCACAGGCACATGAGCTGCACAAAATGCTCCTGAGGGGCCGTCCCTGGCGGTCCAGTGGTTGAAAGTCCACCTTGCAATGTAGAGGATGTGAGCTTGATCCCTGGTCAGGGAACTACGATCCCACATGACACAGAGCAACTAAGCCCGTGTGCCACAGCTAAAGAATCCACACGCCGCAATGAAAGATCCTGGACGACGCAATGAAGACCTGACACAGCCAAATAAATAATAAATATTCTTTAAAAAGGCTCCCGAGGGCTGAGAAGTACTTTACCACCCAGAAAGGGTCACTGAGCTTTCTGACAACACCAGACACAACTGAGCTGACACGTGTCAGACCACAGGATGCCCAGACAGCCCGAAGTGATGCCAAAGTGAAAGTGAAAATCACTCGGTTATGTCCGACTCTTTGCAACCCCATGGACTGCAGCCTGCCAGGCTCCTCTGTCCTTGAAATTCTCCAGGCCAGAATACTGGAGTGGGTAGCTGTTCCTTTCTCCAGGGGATCTTCCTGACCCAGGGATTGAACTCAGGCCCCCCACAGTGCAGGCAGATTCTTTACCATCTGAACCACCAGGGAAGCCCAAGAATACTGGAGTGGGGAGCCTATTTCTTCTTCAGTGGCTCTTCCAACCCCAGAAATCGAACCGAGGTCTCCTTCATTGCAGGTGGATTCTTTACCAGCTGAGCCACAAAATGATGCTAAAATCTGCCCGACGCCCACAGCCCTGGAAACAAGTTGCTACATGGTCCCCCCACAGGCCATCTGATTTCAGAAAGCTGTGCTGTTACTTCCCTGCTCTAATAAGGGGAAGGTAAGACAGGGGGCTGCTTGGCCAACCAGGGGACACCTTTGTGAGTAAAATCCAGCAGTGCTTGGACAGCTGGTTTCTAAGTCAAGCAGTATCCTGGTCTGGATCCTAAAAGTCCTGGGTCAGATGGAAAAAAGTGGTCTTATCCCTGATTGAGTCTCTATTATAGACACTTGAGTTTTAATTGAGACATTTGGATATTTTTGGCAAAGACAAATATGATTCTAGGGAGACCATATAGTTTTCTGTTCAGAGATGCTGTTAGGTATGAAAAAGGAACACAGAGAATTGCTCCAGCCCTCAGGAGTGAACCAGGACAGTCCTAAGACTTGAGATCAACCTTACGAGTCACTGGGACGTACGGCCCTCTCCTTGAGATATGTATTGCATTACAAGCGAAGACCTGATCTGATCCAAGAAATAATTTGGACTGAGAACAAATAAATTCCATTTTCCAAATTATTACATCATGATGACTAGGGTAAAGGTTAGCAAGCAAGTTGGTTAAAGGATTAGACTATTTTAGATATATTTATAGATTTTAGAGCCTGTGTTCAAATCCTGGCTTGACCGTTGAATGGCTGTGCCATTTTGGGCAAGTCACCTGTGTCTGTTTTCTCACCTGTAAAACAGGTCTACTTCTCTAGAAGAGAAGCTACTGTTGGGTTACTGTGATAATAAAATTGTAATGTAGGATGAGTGGCTAGTGGCTCACACATAGTAATTTTTAATTATTATTAGCTATTATTTTTAACATTTAAATAACCCTCCACTGTGAATTGAGAGCTCTGAAGTCAGTTTGTTGCACAGCTCAAGTCTTTCATTTATTTGTTTGAACAGGCAGTGTATTTTTCTGTCTTTCAACAGACTCACTAATAATAATCATTACTTTTGCACTAAGGACCTGAGGACTGGCCCTGCTTTCCAGAACCGGGAGAGCTGTGATCATCTGCAGGTTGGATTTGACTTGTATTCAAATTATACAAATAAGAAATACAATGTGCCGTTATTACAGTACATCTTATTTGATAAATGTCCGACATATAGCAGTAAGTTTGGAAATACAGGTCCTGGCCTCTCATGGATATTATAGTAAGTAAAAGGTAGAAAAAAATGTAAAACCCTCTGCTTCTCATGTGTCTTAAGCCACTAACAAACATCGCAGCTTTATTTAGTCATAGTGGATTCAGACTCCAGCTCTCGGGAATTCAGTTCTTCAGAGGTCACCTCAGTCCTGCGGTCATATGCCGGCTCGCATGATCACAGTGCACAAGCCTCCACAGCTTTCCTGCTCAGCCCTGGAGCACGGTATTCTTCCTAGGATCGCTGGGTACTATTCTTAGTCACCAGCAATTTTGCTTTTATGCTCATTCTCTTGTCCATTTAAAAAACACATGATTGTGAGTCAAAGCTAGAGATAACAGACATGTTAGGGGAACTGGGGCTGGGAGCTCTCAACCCAGTGATTAAGTTTTTAGATCATGCTGATACATTATGAATTCCGCCTTTTAAATATAGACCAGTTTCATTTGATATGAATTGGGCTGACTCAGGCTAGGAATGCTAAACAGGTCACCTAATTGTGGTGAAATGTGCAGCCTGAATAAGAGATTCTGGATGGACCCAAAGATGGAGGGGGTGGATTTGAGTTTCTAGACAGTGGGCATAATAGGGAAAGTAAAAAGGAACTCCCCTCCACTTCTATCTCAGTTTTTCTGAGGTTATGCAAAATTTTTAATGGCTTAGTATTGAGAACATCATGAATGATATGGTCTTATGACAGATATGAGACTTGTAGACTTTCATAAAAGTAATGCCAACACCTAGTGATGGGCCCAATAAAACCTATTTTAGATTCAGCACAGGTGACACTCTACATTTGCATAACATTTCACAATTTATATCTTTTAAATTTGTTAACAATATTTAGTTTGTTCTGTTTTTTCCATCTGGGTCTCGCCTGGTTCTTTTCTCAGACCGCCCTTTTCAAAGCAAATCTCTTGACCTATTACATACACACAAAAAAGTGCCAAAGAGCCCAATGAATTTTTACAGAGTGAACACATCTATCAACTCAATTCCTAGGTCAACAGAAAGAATGTTATCAGAACCCCAGAAGTCATACCCCATCCTTTTCCCAGCAAAGTCGGCTATTGTCATGACTTCTGAGACCATAGATTATTTTTAAAATTGAATTATCTACTATATACTCCTTAGTATCTGGTTTCCTTTGTTCAGTATTTTCTGGGTGAAATTCATCCATGTTGTGTGAACTTATAGTCTGATCATTATTCTTGCTGTAAGCAGTCCAGTGGACAAATCCACCACAAAGGATTTGCCTGTCATGCTACTTATGAACATTTGTGGTTTTATAAATGGTCTGTTATGAATATACTTCTTTGTATCTTTTGGGGACCATATACTTTAGAATCACAGTTACATTCTATATAATAATATAAATAATAATATATAATATACACATATATACAATTCCATATTGCATATATGATACTCCTACATACATTCCACATGAACCTACATGTGTATTTACTTTATTAGATACTACTAAATAGTTCTCCAAACTTACCTGCATTGACACCCCCAACCATCAGAGTAAGAAAGCACTCGTTTTTCCATATCCATGTTATCTCTTTGCATTGTTTAGTTCATTTTAGTCATTTCAGTGGGGCACATTTCCTTTTATAGTGTATATTTATCTCCATTCGTCATAGCCAGTGGCTATTTTCTTCCTCCCAATTTGCACAAATGATCACAACCTTAACATAGCTAGTAATTAATATATATCCAGTCACTGAAAAAGAAAACAAAATGCTAAAAATAAAATGTCAATGGTTCATTTTATTTCTAGAAGGAATGTAATTTTCTAATGGATTGAGAAAATATTACTATTATGTCTGATTTAGAAGAAGGGAAGTGGATCTGATAGCCATTTAAATTCAAGATATTTCCATATTACAACTCCTAGAACTAACCCAATATAAACTTAATTAGATAGAGTACAAGCACAACCCTTCAATTACTTCCATGAGTTACTGAGTCCAAGTCTTGCCATGAACTTCTGCTTTCTTCTGAAGATCTCAAAGTTAGTAACCACCACAACTCCCTTTCTTGGTGCTATTTAACAGAGTGAGACACCGATGGGCGATGAAGAACACACGGGTTTCCGGGCCTCACTGTGAGAAGGGAAAGACCAAGGGCCAGAATCTGGGCTTCCAGCCTTTAGTTTCACCATGACAGGATATCACAGGACTGGCCACTCAATAATCTGGAGTAAACAAAGCGAAATCCCTACCTCTCCCACCCGTAGAGTGATGGGTAAGAGCTCACTGTTTGCATCAGACAGCTCCGCCCGAACTCCTGCACCACTGTGGGCTTCAGTGGGACCTCTAACACATCCCTTAACTTTTCTAAACTTTATCTTTCTTATTAAAGTCATTGTTTCTACTACCCAGAGGTGCTGTGGAGATCAGAGATCATGCACGTGTGGCAGAATCATAATTTAAGGTTCTTTCAAGTGTCTTCCTTTACTCTAGCCTGCCTCATCCCCATTCAGTTGGGGAGACATGGGTCACTATTTTTCCTGGGGTTGGAGTCCTCAGAATTGGATCAATGTATAAAAATGACAATTTCTCAGCTTCTGGTTCCATCTCAGACACACAGGGGTAAGGAGACAAAATCAATCTCCTCTTTTTTTTTCCCCCCATTTATTTTCATTAGTTGGAGGCTAATTACAATGCTGTAGTGGTTTTTGCCATACACTGACATGAATCAGCTATGGATTTACATGTGTTCCCCATCCTGAACCCCCCTCCCGCCTCCCTCCCCATCCGATCCCTCTGAGTCTTCCCAGTGCACCTCCTCTTACAGCTCCAAGACCTCCAGAGCCCTGAAGTGTTGTGGGGATAGGAATGGCAAAATTTCCTCTGGGTATTGAGGGGGAAGTGAAAGTTGGCTGAGAAGGATAGGTAAATGGACCTGTAACAGGTCCCAACATGGGCACAAGGAGATAAGTGCCAGATGCCAGCTGTGGGGACAGTGCCCATGGGGAATAACAGGAGGAAGGGACACCACCTCACCAGGCTGTCGGGTCAGGGAGTCCAGTGAGAACCAGTGACGACCAGCAGACTGGTCTCTATCTGCAGGTGAATAAAGACCTGACTAAATGAGTTTACACTGAGCACGGGAGGCCAGCAGAGGGTCTGTACATCTAAAAGGGTGGACACCCACCAAGTTGGCACCAGGTGGGCACCTGAGTAAGATCTCCCGGGTTTAGAACCCTCCCTGGGTCAACAGGAGGAATAAATTGGAGATAGGGTGATTCTCAACATGACTGAATTCCAATCCTGGACTGACTAACATAATTTCTGAATCATCCTTTCTTTGAAGTATGTGGATAATGTTCTGATCATTTGGTAGATTGTGTGCTCCAACTTTTTTATTAAAGGACCTGCACTTCACTTCTGTTTCTTGTATACCCCCAGGTGAGCGATGCTGAGAATTTATACCTATTACACGTGAATAAAAAAAAAAGCCTTGTACTAATCAATGGTCATTACTATTATCTGTGAGATCTAGTTAACATCCTTTCTCAGGTCACCCAAGAATTAACTTGTAATTGCAGTGGCTGTTCTGTCATGCTATAAATAGTTTCTACTAATACTGTACAGGCAGAGAATTTTATTCAGCTTCTAATCTGCTGTGGCTACTGGGATATAAATGCAGACAACCTACCAGATGGCCTTATTAAAAAAAAAATTCTGATTCGTATAAAACATTCTTCACCGCTATCAACCTGAGTTCATATCACAGAGATAACATGGGGAAAAAATACCTTGAGAGAATCAGAAATGCACAACGCAAGTTTTCTGAGCACAACACAAGTTTTCTGAGTCCATGGGAAGCCATGTGCCTCTCACTTGTGATATCTGTTGTGTTCTCTCGAGGTCCATGGAGAACAGCCAGTTACCCATCACCATCTGGCCAGGCTAATTCTGGGTGGCTGCAGCTGCAACCCAGAGTCTTGGTAATCACAGCTCCAGGTTCTCTCCATACTAAATAGCTCCCAGCTCAAGGGCCAGCAGATTCACTAGAGGCAGCCTCCCTCTTGAGCAGGAGATCCAGATTTCAAGGCACCAAACAGCACCCTAATCATTCATAAACTCAATACCATATGCTTCCTGTCTGTCCTTTCAGGAGTCTCTACTGAGCTTTCAGGACCAACTGCCTTGTCCACACATCTCACCTGGATAAAACCTCTTAAATGGACTTGTGCAGCAGGTCCTATAACTGCTCCCTCTGTTCTGATTTTCCAGTCTATAATATATCCGAAGCCAGTTCCACGTTAATCACTCAAAAGCCCCGATCAAGCCGCATCCACTCCTGGTTCAGAAACCTTAGTATTTCCACGTTAGCTACAAGAGAAATGCAAACTTCCTGGCTTAGCATCAAGGATCTTATCATCTGTTCCCAGTCTTAGGGGGCAATACAAGTAATGGTTGAGGTCACTGATACTGTTTCAAAGTTCAGATCTATTACTACCATAACATCCTTTTCTCAAGTTAGGTGCTCTATCAGTTTACTCACCTTAAAATTAGTGATATTTATACAACTGTTGTAGAGATCAAGTCAGATCAAAGTAATCTGCCTATATGTTTACACTGAAAATGCTCCTTGGAGGCAGGTGATAGTTGTGATGATTACAATTAAGTTTTCAGTAGCATTACTTCTTGCTATTGGCCGATATTCCAGCCAAAAAGGAATACCTATTGAGGCAAAATACTGTAAGTGGTTAAGCATCAGGATTTTGCAGTCAGATTGGGCTTAAATGATGAGTCTGCTATCTGCTATGTGACTTGAGAAAGTTATGTAATCTTTCTGGATTTCACTGTCCTCCTCAGTAAAATGAAAATACTAATACCGGTCTCAAGGGGAGGTTCTGAGTATTAAATGAGTGAATGCATGTGAAAAACTTAACGTTATTTTTGAAACAAAGTAAGTGCTGAAGAACAACCAAGTATTATTTCCTGTCCTGTTTTGAACTTACTTTAATACACTCTCTCTGAACATACATACATTCTTTCATTTGCATCTTTTGTCTTTCCCCTCCCCCATTCTAGAACCATCCTTCTATTTATAGCTGATCGGGTCCTACAGTCCTTAAATCCAGATCAAATACTCAAATGTTTCCTCCTCCAAGAAGCTTTCCCTAATGCCTTAGCAGAAACTCACCCCAGGAATAAATTACTCTGTGAGTATAAATAAGTCCTTTCCAAAAGAATTGAGGCATTCTCTTATGGACAAAGAATGCTGCCTGCCATTTCCCCCATCAAGCCCTCAGCCACTGGAGCCACTCTGACCATGTAGCCTGAGGGGATGCAAGATGGAGAAAAAAGGGAAACCAGTCCTAGACAGTTCAAGTGAGTGAAAGTCGCTCAGTGCTGTCAGACTCTTTGCAACCCCATGGACTATACAGTCCATGGAATTCTCCAGGCCAGAATACTGGAGTGGGTAGCCTTTCCCTTCTCCAGGGAATTTTCCCAACCCAGGGATCAAATCCAGGTCTCCCACACTGAGGGCGGATTCTTTACCAGCTGAGCCACAAGGGAAGCCCTCTAGATAGTTAAGATGCACATCAAAGAAATAATTTCAATGTCAGACTCATGAATCTTCCCATTCACAGAAAAGCGCTAAATCATTAACTTGAGATGTCTGTTTCTTTGTGATCAGCAGTAATCTTCTGACTACAAGGTTTCTGGTTTGCTTTTGTTTTCCAGCAAAAAATGCCTATATATCCTAGCTCCTCCCTTACTCTGGGAACAGCTCATCAGAGCCCTCTGAGAGGCTGTCTCCTGGGTCACAGTCCTCAGTAAGCTCCAGGAATAAAATATACTTGTCAACTTTTAGGCTGTGCATTTTTCTTTTTAGTTGACACTGAACTGTGCATCATATTTGAGAACAGAAACTTAATTTCATTTTTTCTATCACCTCCACAGTAGGAGTTCAGTAAATGCTCATGGAACTGACTGTGCTTCATCCAGTTCCCAGATAATTTGCCAAAGGACCACAAAGTGAAGAGAAAAGTGTTGAGCTGTCCATTGTAAGGTGAACATTGCTAATCCTTAAGTCAATCTATAGTACACGTTTAGCCCTTTCTTATTTCCTCTGGAGACAGTTTTTGAGTGCTTTGCCCTCAAAAGAAAGCTTGCTGAGGATGCAAAAGCTCTGCTGTTGCTTCAAAAGGAACCAGTGTCAAAAGCTCTGCCCTGACAAATGGCACAGTGGCTGTGCAGCTAGAGTCATGCCACTTCAAATTCTATTGATGTCCTTCTGTTCAAGCCTTTCCTGGATCTTGACAAAGAGGCCTCTTTGAGGTTAAAAGTCCTATTTTTCGCTCCTCGTTTTGCAGTGTCTACCTGATCAAGCTGTTACGGGATCATCCTCAATGAGTGGCCTCTCCCCATTCTTCAAGGGGATGACTGTGCAGGAGAAATGCCCTGTGGACAGATGGCCCCTACTGTGTCTTTGCAGTCGCTTCCAGAAAAGATCACTCTTAAGGAGTATGTAAATCTTAGATGAGGACTGGTAAATCTCTTTACATCTGTGTCTATTCATCTTGGTGACAAGCTGCTCAAGGGCAGGGAAGACACTGGAATTGAGTTAAAAGGGGTCTTGGCTTTTGACCTCACACAGACCTATGCTCTAACACTGAAGAGGCGGAGCATCATGGACAAGTGACTTCGCTCTTAGCACTTTAGTGCTTCCTTTATAAAATGGGGACAAGGTCACCTAACTTACAGAATCAGTGTGAGGATTGAAGACCTAAAGACCTATATAAAAATGCCTTTATATGATCAGTAATGTTAATCTCCAAATACACTTACTACTTGTAGGGGCAGTACAGACCAGTGGTCAAGCTCACAGATTTTAGGGGGACAAGGCGGATGTAGATCCAAGCTCTTTTTAATCCACTTCAAACTGTGTGACCTCAGGAGAGTGCATCTCCTCTCTGACTTTGTTTCCTCATCTGAAAAGTGGAAATACCACCACTTACCAGAAAGTAAGTGTGTTAAATCAGTGAGTTAAAGACAGTTAAATGAGAGTTAATGACAGTTAAAGGGCATCAAATCAGTGAGTTAAAGACAGTAAAGTGCCTACCACAGTAACCAGCCCATATGGGGCACTCAAATTTGTATGTCCATCCCTCTGCTTCTATGTACTCATATCTTCAGCATCTTCACAGATGTTTGCGGTGATACGATGGGAACCCTAGGCAATGAAGACTAGGCAATGAAGACAGAGAATTTCCAAGAGCCCCTCCAATCAGTGTCAGGGCTACTATTCCTCCATTAGGAAGTCTTTCCTAGTATTCTGGCCAAGCAGGGACATTGCGAGGCAACCTCACCCCCCACTGACTGGTGTCACAGACCTAACTGGGTTAGGAACAAGGGTGGACTCCCTGGGTGACAGGAACAGCCACAACTTCCACCTCCTCAAGCTGAGAACTGCAAATTCCCTGGCAGTCAGCCTGGCAGGATGGCTTTCCAGCAGACCCCCTTCCAGGGAAACCTCAGCGGGTTCACTGGGAGCTCTCTAATGTAAGGCATCAGGAAGCCTGCAGCTGATTTTATTCAAGGGGAGTTTTCTTTGTGTTCAGACTGGCTACCCATATGGAGACATGTTTGTAAATACACGGAGAACTTTTGTGTAGACACACAAGGCTAGAAATGTAAACTTTTCTCCCTAAAAGGGAAACAGAGGAAATCTTTTCCTGTTCCAGGTGATAAAGCATAAGTACCTGCTGCTGTTCTTTAGTAGCTAAGTCATATCCAACTCTCTGTGACCCCATGTAACTGTAGCCCACCAGGCTCCTCTGTCCATGGGATTTCCCAGGCAAGAAAACTGGGGTAGGTTACCATTCCTTTCTCCAGAGGATCTTCCCGACCAGAGATTGAACCCATGTCTCCTGCATTGGCAGGCAGATGCTTCACCACTGAGCCACCTGGGAAGCCCAAGCACCTATATGTGCTAAGTAATGAACTGGGTACTCAGGCGACAGGCAGAGCAGACTCTGCATTTTTAGGAAACAAGCAAAATCACAGGAGATTTAGACACATATACTACTCAATCCTTCAGAGACTCAAAATTAATTGCTTCTTTCTCTGTGCCCACAACTTGACTTTCATAATCTTTTTAACAGTAATCACACTGCTGTACTCCAGAAATAGAAATGGATCCTTAATGGAAGTATATGACTCCCACAATTGTCAATACAGCAGGATTAGGGAGAGAGCAAACCACACTTTCCTCTTTGAACTTTTCCCCAGGACCCTCATTTTCTTGCATAAAATATGTTTTATTTATATACTAGGGTGATAAACTAAAGTATTATAATATTTATAGGTCAGAAATGAAGTCATATTCTAACCAAATGAAAAGACTATACAAAATATTGATATTTAAAAGATAAATCCAAAGTATGTAAAATCTTGTCTATAACTGAAAGAAATTTCTGATGGGTATAAACTTCTAAATGTAATCTAAGTAATTAGGTTATTCTGAGTTAAGAATAAAATCCATATCCAGCGTGCTTATCCATGAAATGCCCTTTATTCTTCTGACTTTTCCATAATAATTGTTTTCTAGCATTGTTACTGCTCCTGGCTTTTGGATTACAATTGTTTTGAAATGGCAAGAATTTCTGGAAAACCAATTATGGCATCCTCATTTTACAGAGGGGCAACCTGAGAACAACAAGGTCACAGAGTAAAGCACAAAACTACTATTAAGATTTCTGTCTCTCAAAAAAAATTTTTTTTTTCTCTTTCAAAGTGATGCTATTTTCATGCAGAAAGTCAGTAAGAAAAATTAGTAATTACAATGTCTGAAAAGTATAGATGAGCTATTAGGGTCTATAAGTTCTGTTACACCCAGTCCAGTAATAATGGTTCCTTCATTGTCATTCACTAGCCATCTCCTGACTTACTGCTACGTGCCAGACAATTTTCTAATTTCTGTGAGTACAAAGCAGGACCTATACCTGGATCATGCCTTCCTGATCTAGAGATGCAGAAATACAGAATAAGTTCTTAGACCTCAGAGTTCTCTGTATTATTTTCTTTTTTATCAGGGTGTGACTTTATAATGGTGCTCTGTAAGAGAAAGTTTGAATATAATTTTCTCTAGTTTTATCTACAAATATCTCTCTGAAGGAACAGGAATATTTTCAAAGAATATGGTAGCAATACATGAGATTCTTTTTCCTTCTGTATGAACTTGACATCCTTTAAAAATAACTAGGCCCAGTTGTTTTGACTTCCCATTGACTTGTTAACTCCACTTTAAGCATTTTTAATCAGGAAATAATAAAAGATGTATATCTGAAGATGTTCACTAGAATATTGTCTATAAGATAGCAAAAGTAAAAGCAATCCGGTTTCAGTTCAGTTCAGTCGCTCAGTTGTGTCCAACTCTCTGAGACCCCATAGAATGCAGCATGCCAGGCTTCCCTGTCCATCACCAACTCCTGGAGCTTACTCAAACTCATGTCCATTGAGTCGGTGATGCCATCCAACCATCTTGTCTTCTTTTCTCCCCTTCTTCTCCCACCTTCAATCTTTCCCAGCATCAGGGTCTTTTCCAGTGAGTCAGTTCTTCCCATCAGGTGGCCAAAGAATTGGAACTTCAGCTTCAGCATCAGTCCTTCCAGTGAATATTCAGGACTGATTTCCTTTAGGATGGGCTGGCTGGATCTCCTTGCAGTTCAAGGGACTTTCTCAAGAGTCTTCTCCAACACCACAGTTCAAAAGCATCAATTTTTCGACACTCAGCTTTCTTTACAATCCAACTCTCACATGCATACATGACTACTGGAAAAACCATAGCTTTGACTAGATGGACCTTTGTTGGTAAAGTAATGTCTCTGCTTTTTAATATGTTGTTTAGGTTGGTCATAGCTTTTCTTTCAAGGAGCAAGTGTTTTCATTTCATGGCTGCAGTCACCATTTGCAGTGATTTTGGAACCCCCCAAAAATAAAGTCTCTCACTGTTTCCATTGTTTCCCCATCTATTTGCCATGAAGTGATGGGACTAGATGCCATGATACTAGTTTTCTGAATGTTGAGTTTTAAGCCAACTTTTTCACTCTCCTCTTTCACTTTCATCAAGAGGCTCTTTAGTTCTTCTTTGCTTTCTGCCATAAAGGTGGTGCCATCTGCATATCTGAGGTTATTAATAATTCTCCTGGCACCCAATTTTCCTATAATTGGAGACTGATTAAACCAACTATGACACAGCAATATGTTATAGTATTATGCCATTAATAAAGTAATCTTTTAAAAATATTCCTAATGTCATAAAATTTTTTCACAATATGTGGAAAAATAAGGTTCTACAACAATATTTATAGCATTATTCTAATTTTGTAGAATATATGCATACTGTATGTTCTAAAAATAGACCTTATCTTTGGGTGTTATAATTATGATTTATGTTTATTTTCCACTTTTCTTCTATATTTTCCAAATTTTAACTAGAGTGTCACTTTAGTTTGAGAAAAAAGCTGTCATTTAAATTAAAAATGCTATTATGTATAAAATAAGTTATACAACATGAGTCATGGGCTATTATAAAGCAGCCAGTATTTTATAACAATAATAAATGGAATATAATCTTTAAAAGTAGGCTTCCCTGGTGGCTCAGATGGTAAAGAATCTGCCTACGATGTAGGAGACCCAGGTTTGATTCCTGGGTTGGGAAGATCCCCTGGAGATGGGAATGGCAACCCACTCCAGTGTTCTTGCCTAGAGAATTCCATGGACAGAGGAACCTGGCAGCTACAGTCCATGGGGTCACAAAGAGTCAGACACAACTGAGCAACTAACACTGTAGTCTGCAATCTTTAAACATTGCAAATCACTATATTGTACACTTTAACTTATATAATATTGTAAATCAACTATATTTCAATAATTTTTAAATGATACCAATATGCCTTCTATTAATATAAGTTATCTTAATAAAAATGAAATTTCCTTCATAGAGATGCATATGACAGAATCATTTAACTTTTTTTGTAATTCTTCAATTAAATCAGTAATTGCCAGGAATGAGTACTGCATTACTGTGTGCTAGCTAGACCACTGTTAAAAACTGTAAGTTACAAGGAAGTGTGTTCCTTACTTACTGACTGACAGAGGTATAGTAAGATTGACTATACTTGCTTTAGAACAGCAAGTAGAGTCAGTCTAGAAAGTCACTCAGTCTTTGCGACCCCATGGACTGCAGCTTGCCAGTCTGCTCTGTCCATGGAATCTCCAGGCTAGAAAACTGGAGTGGGTAGCTGTTCCCTTCCCCAAGGGATCTACCTAACCCAGGAATCAAACCCACGTCTTCCTCACTACAGGTTGATTCTTTACCATCTCAGCCACCAGAGAAGCCCAGAGTCAATCTTGATGTACGTAAAATGTGTATGTGCATGCATCTTTGTACACAGGCAAAGAAAATCCAGATGGAATTTCATCATCATGTCAAAATCTATACACTTACAGGGTGAGTGATTTTGATACACACTTTATTCTTTGCTGTTTGAATGATTTTTTTATGACTGTTAGACTTATTTCCTATTGGCACAGCATTGCAATTTATGACATGGCCAATAGAAGGATTTAGAGAACCATGGAATTCTACATCTGAAAGGGACTAGGTTGTTCTATCTTCTTTTAAAAGTGAGGAAAGTGAGGCCCACAGGAGGAAGGCTACTTTTTCTTAAGCTTTATAAGGATGGAACTGCATCCCAGGAGTCCTAACTCCCACATAAGGGTCATTCATATGCTAAGTTTAGACAAGTATCAAATTCAAAGAAATGCACAGAAAATTGGCTTTAACAAGGGTATTGAAGATAATTTTTAGATAAAAATATCCTGCTTGACGACATGTACACACATACATATACACAACTTTAAATTCAGACTGCATTATCTACATCATCTACTTTTACCTTTGAGATTACCTGTTTTTACAGCTACTGCACTGGACACTCCCATGGAAAAGTTGATCAGGTGATCTCTTCACCATCATTTTCCTCACTGTCAGTCAATGGTTGTCAGGGGCACAGATGAAATTTCTCAAACAACTGCTATTCTTTTATGAATATAATTCATCTCATTTCTCCTTATAGTAAGATGTGAAGGGGAAAGCCAGAAGTTAGTTAAAAACACAAAGAAAGCTAAAAGATCGCTCAATAAAACTAAATCACAAAACAACAAAAATACTACCTCCCTCCCTTCGCTTCTGCTCACACGTGCACACTCCACCGTACACGTCTGATTGCCGGCAGCATGTGGGAAGGACACCTGCGTTAAATGTGTGAACGTGTGTGCTGGATGACCTGGAGCTAGCCAGGCCAGAGACTGCAAGGGTGAGCCCAGCAGCTGTCCCTCTAACACTCTGGTCTGGACGTGTTAACCTGGAGCAGGAATGACATTCATGCCATGTGGTCCACACTGGGCTCCTCTGTTGGTTCTCCACAGCAGCCTCGGGATGGGCTCAGTGTTGGGCATGTGAATCCATCAGAGCCCATGGGGAGGAAGAACCTTTTAAGATGTTAGAACAGGAGTCGACCTTTTTTCCACTGGACTTGGACCTGAGAGGACATACGCTAGGGCTGCCTAGCTATCTTGACTTTGTGAGCAAGAATCTGTCTGACACAGAAAACAAACTTATGGTTACCAGAGAAGAAAAGGCAGGGGGTGATGGGGATAAATGAGGAGTTTGGGATTAGCAGATACAAGCCACTATATATGAAACAGATACAAATAAGGTGCTACTGTATAGCACAGAGGACTCTATTCAATACCCTGTGATAAACCATAATGGAGAGTAATAAACAAAAGAATGGATACATAGGTATAGCTGAAAGACATATGCTGAGAATTATGAAAAATTAAAGGAAACGGAACACTCTTGAATTGGATGAATTGATATTGTTAAAATGGCCATACTACTCAAAACAAGCTACAGATTTAATGTGACCCCTGTCAAAGTACTGATGACTTTTTTTTCACAGAACTAAAACAAAGAGTCCTAAAATTTATATGGAACCATAAAAGACCCAGAATTGACAAAGCCATCCTAAGGAGAAAGAACAAAGCAGGAGGCATAATCCTCCCAGACTTCAGGCAATAATATAAAGCTACAGTCATCAAAACGGTGTGGTACTGGCATAAACACAGATACACGGATCAAGGGAATAGAACCGAGAGCCCAAAATAAACCCACATGCTCACAGTCAATTCATTTTTGACAAAGGAGGCAGGAATATGCAACAGAAAAAAGACTGTGTCTTCAATAAGTGGGTATTGGGAAAGTTGAACAGCCACAGGTAGGTCAATGAAATTAGAACACACCCTCACATTATACACAGAAATATACTCAAAACGGCTTAAAGACTTAAGTATAAGACATGACCCCATAAAACTCCTATAAGGGAACAGAGGCAAAACATTCCCTGACATAAGTTGTACCAGTGTTTTCTTAATTCTACTATCCCTTATATTTAATGGATACTCAGGCCCTCATTCTTCCTATTCTTTAATATTTTTTTAATATATGGTTGAAGATAATCTTCCCTTTCTCTTTGTCCTTCAAAGTCCTTTACTTTGAAGTAAAGTAAAATCCTTATTATGTTTTCCTAATGTGAGCCATGAACCATGATCTTCTCAAATGTGCTATCAGATCTCTATTAGTCCCTTACTACCAACTGCAATTAGACCAGAGCCTAGTTTTTTTTTTTTTTCCTTCCCCTTGAAAGTGAACTTTCTAAATAGATTCTCTCCAGGAATCTTATCAACACACGATGTCTCACTTCATCTCAATGTGTGACCTCTTTTAAGACAATTTAATATATTAAAAGTAAAATTTACAGACCTTGTAAATTGAAGGCTGATTATCTGCAGGAGAAAGGATTTTCATGAAGAATTCCTTCAACTTAGAAGAAAATTATTGGCAGAAAGGCTCAAGTGAAGAGATGACAGGGAAAGGAAAGACTGCAAAACTGCCAGCTAGAGGGCTGAGGAAGCTGCTAATTAAACGGCAATGAGAGAAGAGGATGAAACATTTCTGAAATAACATGTCAGTCAAGAAGAAAATACAAATAATTAGTATTCTACTTCTCAGGAAACAAACATATCAAGAAATGAAGACATTAAAGTGAACATTAAAGTGACATTTTACTAATGCATTAGTAACCATTTTAAAAATGATTTATCAAGAAGAAAACTGATTTCAATAGAAACTTCTTATTTAAGAAAGTGTGAGGATGGTGGCATAATGCAGTGACTATGAATGGGTTTGGAAGTCCCATTTACTGGGTTTGAATCCTGGCACGTTTGTGGAATTTGTGTGTGACACAGGGTGAATCACTTCATCTCAGAGCCTCTTATCTCCTCACCTGTAAAATGGAAACGGTAACAATTATCCTCCTTTGTCTTACTGGGAAATATCAGTTGCATAAAACAGACAATGGATAAAGCACAAGACAACTTTAAATTCACAGAGGGATCATAATGAGAAACCTCACCCAAAACAGACACTCTCACTGAGTACAGGTCCTAGCCAGACTAACGATTCAATATTATGACAATTAATTATTATTATTATTATTGCCATGTACACGCTTCACCATGGAGAGTGTACATTTTATGCTTCAGGAGAACAAGCACAATAAAAGTGAAGACAGTTGAAAAGCCTCCCTCCTTTCTCCAGATCAACTGAATGAATCTGCCTTTCTCAAGTTGAAAGAGCTGACGTCAAGCCTGTGACTAAAATCACCTGCCCCCTAAGTGCAGTCTTCCCTTTGCATGGAATCCATCTGAAATTGGGCAGAGAGAACCTACTCCTTTTCAAGGATGCGGGAGAGAGCCTCGATGGATTTCTTTGCATTCTGAAGTCATAATTAAGCGTATTGAGTTCCCTGCTACCTTGATCTTTATCATTTTAATTAACTCCTTGGCAAATTTTAAGGGGACAACTGCAAATTAATTTTATATTGTTTTTCATCATTGGTAAATCTGATAGACAGGGGCTGGGTATAAGTCCCCAGGAAAATGTCAGTCTGCTCTGCCGGCGAGGAATCGTCAGGTGTGAGGAAAAAAGTCACCTGCCTTTGGTGAAGCATCCTATTCACAACAGCAGCCTATTTACTGTTTGCAGAGTAAGGAAGACAGGCTTGCTTTACATTCAAACATACTGACAGGGAGCATATTGAGAAACCTCACTAACAAAAGATGCTTTCTTCTCTGCCCCAAAGGTTTGCTCCTCAGGGCTGCAGTAAGCTGGCACCTGTTCTTGAATCCACACTTCAAATCAAGAAGCTTGACATTCAATTATGAGATCAGTAAGACAGCAGTTCTTGCCTCCAGGAATTTACAAAGGATAAAGAAGGTACAAATGTTACTTTCATAAGATGCTGTAAAAGGAAACACGCTTTGAGAATCTAAAGGCACTTAGGATAAAAGAGGGGAATTTGAAAAGTTATCTGGGATGGAGACATGGCATCTGAACTGGGCCTTGAATGTTGGGTGAGACATGGCAGGTGGAGATGCAGAAATTGGGTTGAAATAGTAGTGATGTTTATAAGGTCATACAGAACATTTTACTCTCAGATTTTTTTTCTGAGTTCAGAATTACAGGGTAAAATATTTCCAAAGCCCTTATTTGTTTTATATATTTTTTCCATAGATCAATATGAATCAGCCACAGATTCTATTTATTTTTGAAATCACCTTAATCTGAATTGTTACTTAGTTGCTCAGTCATGTCTGACTCTTTGTGACACCATGGACTGTAGCGCACCAGATTCCTCTGTCCATGGAATTTTCCAGGCAAAAACACTGGAGTGGGTTGCCATTTCCTTCTCCATAAAGCCAGTATTACTATATGAAGATTTTTCAGCTTTTTATACTTGATGATCTTCACTTCTGAAAATATACATTTTTGAAAGTGAATTCTTTATTGTACTCACTGTTAATTTCTAAGTTTAGGATGATGACTATCTGTTACATTCACATTTAGATAAAAATATGTTTAAAGGAATAGGATAAATTATGCACATTTATTCAAAGTGGCTGCTGAATATTATTGATGCTTTATTTCAATAATGAAAAACAATACATTAAAATTTTTGATAAAAAGTCATCTTTTACTGAAAAATGTACTCTATGTCTAGATACGCTCAAGGCTACTGAAATAAAGTGGTGCACAAGATTGTATAATAAACTTGGGGTCAGACCCATAAGACTTAATTCTATCCCAATAACTTACAGTCCTGTGGCTTCAGACATCAGGTTCACTATATTTGAACAATAATAGGAAGAGATTTCTGCTATGAATACAAAGCCTAGTTTATGATGGGAAACACCAACCTCACTCATTAGGGCAGACAGGGAAACCATAAGCCTCCCCAAACAGAGGAAGACATTTCTTTCATGAAACTTCAAATAAATAAAAGAAACAGTCTAAGAATTTGAGATGGTTCTATACAGATGGGCAAAATTTCAAGAGGGGAGAAAATGATGAAACAAGGGATGCTGAGAGGAAGAGTGTTCCAGGCGAGAAAATGACTAGTTCACTTATTCATACATCCATTCATTTAGGGAATATCTGGGTGTCTACCACGAAGCAGGCCCAGCTCTAGCTAACGGAATTGGAGAGGTGAAGTTCATAGGCAGGCTTATCCTCATGGAGCACATATTTCAGGAAAGCTTATGGTAACATTCCACATTAGAGTGAAATTAATTCATTAGACAGACCCCAGGTGAGCTGCTGCTGTGAAGACAGGAACTTGACAAAATCCAGAGGCATCAAAAAGCTACATAAATTCATGACAAAACCATCCATCTGCTGGTTACTGCTAAGCTTCTATGGAGAATTTTCTAAAATAGTTCAACTCTCCTCCACAAATCATATGTATTTAAGCATAAGCCTATGGCAGTAAATTTGGAAGGGTTGTATAAATTACAATATGTCATTTCCAGAAGATTCATACCACAGCCTCAGGACAGAAAGTCACTTACTTTGCTGAAGAAATACTGTTGAACATTTTAATTGTTGATATATACAGAATAGAAATAAATTTATCGAAATAGTCAGTGTTGGTATATTCATCAAACTCAATATGAGATGGTTAAACCATGCCCTCTACCCATTTCTTCCTACCAGTACAATTAAAAAACAAATAGCTCAATCATTGTAATGAAAACTTTTCTAGATTTTGTTCTATGGCTTGAGCTCTCTTTTATGTTAACCGATAGTTACAAATGTATGCCTTTTTAAGTATAAATAATTAAAAATAACTGCTCAAAATTTACACCACTTGGAGGGCCCCATTGTACATTAGGTACTGTGCTAATAAAATAAACACATTTCATATCTAAAGGTCATTCAAAACATTATCTAAATGTCCAGATTTATTTCTCCAACTTGTCACAGTAACACTACTGAAAAAAAAAGCTATGTCTGCAAAACACTAGATTCATCAGAGATAAAGAAGGAAAAATCAGTATACACTCCTGCCTTTCCAATGAGGGAGTGAAGCCTCAGAAATTGACTTGTTTAAGGTCACGTGAGGGAAAAGAGATTCAAGGGTGGATTTTCCAATCTGGTTCTCTTCTCACTAAGTCATATCTCACTTCATTTAATAGAACTGTTTCCAATTCACCACAGCTTACTCTGCCAATATGCTTTTCAAAAAAAAAAAAAAACAGTGTTCAACCACAGTTAACAACCCCAGCTTTGAACAGGTTCCGCAGAGGCAGAGTCTGAGACAGAGACAGGAGTGCTCTTGATTTACGGGGGAAGTGCTCTCCAGGAAACAGCAGAAAGTGGAAGAGGAGACAGCAGAGAGCGGATGAAGGGGCGACTCGAGGATGTGGTGTCAGCAAGAGGGCAGCTTTGGTCTGACCCCGCCAGGTGCTCTCAAGTGTAAACTGTGCCAGACCCGGTCCCACCCTGAGGCAAGGGGCCCAGTCTTTTGTGTACCTCAGTATTAGACTATTACCAGCTGTCGGTTTCCCCTGGTGCAGAGAATAAGTTTCTAGTTTTGGTGTCTTTCATTCAGCCAAAGGCAATTTTCTGGATAAGGGACGGCTATGACTTAGCAATCAACATTCACAACAGCTGTGGGAGGAAGAAGGCCGTGTGCAGCATGGTGAAGGGATTTGGGCAGGAGACTGGTGCAGTTATTTTATCCTTAAAGCATACCTGAAGGCTGGTACCAAGCTCATGGATACCAACACCATGCCACTTGTTTTTTTTTTTTAAACCAAGATATCTGAGTCAGCAGATTCACCTTGACCTTACCTTAGAATGAAGATGGATGGATGGATGAAGACAGAGAGGGAGGGAGAGAGAGATACAATGTACCTTCTGGATTTTATACTCAGAACACAAGTAGCATTTTAAAGCAGCATTCTAGGCAACAAATTTTATAAAATGTTGCTTGCCAAAGTACAATTTGCAAAGCATCACTTGAAGGTGAGTCATATCCCCTCCTTCTTCCACACTCCATTTCTGTATCCTAACCAGCTCTTTTGTGAACAGTTCTTCTGAAACTGGCAGGGAAACTTGGAACAGTTATCAAAAATATATCCCAATCACTCTTGAGCACCACAAGTGAAAAACATATCCCAATTCTGCAATCAAGGACACTCATCATTTGCTGCTAATTTTAATACCAAGCACCTCTAGTGATTAATGAATTCAACAGTGCTACATTCAATACGTGGAAGGGGCTCTTCCTGCTACACAGGAGATAGTCTGAAGAGGAGTGTCCCCCAACATCTAAGTGGCAGTCACCACCCACAGAGACACCTCATTCGTGCTTATTTCTCAATTATTGGGAAACTACTGCCACCATTCTCCTGGGATCCTGTGATTCAGCACTGATTACCCACTGCCTTGGGATGCTGCTTTCTTAAAAATGTTGCATTTTCTCATACCTGAAAAAAGTCACTCTCAGTGAAGTAGAGATAGCAATCCTTTTCTCCCTACTCATTGACCCTTCTAGTAGAATCTCCCTCCCTCCAACACTCCCCAGCCTCTGTATGCTACATGGTCCTACTCCTCTCCCCAGATCTGGTGATGGGACCCTAGCTTAGCCATGACACAAATGAGGCCAAGTCGCTGTTCTCCATCTTTGGAGAGTCTGTGTTGAGCAATGGTGTTGGATGCTTGCACTGTGTGGCTGAAATCAGGCTGGGGGCAGACACTGTCTTCCTTGCATACAAAAGGCAGAGCAAGACACCAATGGCAAAAGTCAGAGAAGTGGAGCCAGCACACACAGAGGCACATTAAGAAGAGAGGACAAGGATGTAGCAAGACAGTGGAGAAAAACTCTTCTTGGATTTTCCACCTCCCAGCTCTCCCCTTTCTCTCCTCATTCATGAAGACTGACGAACCTTGCCTTTTGATAACCCTGATTCCTTCCAATATATCCCATTCCCCCCCCCCCACCGAGTCACTTTGAATGGGTTCCTATTCTTTGCAACCAAATGATTTCTGCTTAATGATCTCTGATAAGGATCAGACTAGACCACGCGTGTGTGCATGCACTCAGTCGCTCAGTCGTGTCCAGCTCTTTGCAGCCCCACGAACTGTAGCCCACCAGGCTCCTCTGTCTATGGAATTTTCCAGGCAAGAGTACAGGAGTGGGTTGCCGTTTCCTACTCCTGGGGATCTTCCTGACCCAGGGATTGAACTCCTCTCTCTTGCGTCTCCTGCATTGGCAAGCAGATTCTTTACCACTGTGCCACCTGGGAAGTTTATATAAACTTAGCCAAAGTAAAGTAGAGGATTCAGAAACTGTTGGAAAAATACCTGTTGAGTATCTATGTCAGAAATTGCTAACTCCCCAAGACCCACTGACTTCTCTAGTATCAGTTCTGTTGGAGGTATCCACATGCCCATCTCCAAACAATGTGTTCCAGCCTCTTCAGAAGTAACAGTTACAGCCAATTAGTGTTCTATACTGGTCTCTAGCATCTGACACTGGGACTGACCTGCAGTTGCCAATGTTGGTAACACTGTATTCTCTACTGCCTCCCACTCCCTGTCCCATTGTTCAATTCTCCTACTGGTTTTGCTGGAATTAACTCCCAGATAAACTATGTCACCCTTACTTCAGAGTTTGCTTTGGGGAACTCACATTAAGACAGGAGTTAACTTCCATGAGGCCACCCTTGAGTAGTGGGGGCTGGGAGCCAAGAGATTAGTATTTCCCCCCTTTGTCCCCAAGGTAGTTCTGAAATGCATGCATGATGCTGGCTTAGGAAGCTCTGTGAGTTACTGGTTATGACTCATTTCCCATCTCCATTTCACTTCCTTGGTCCCTCATTCCTACTCCCTGGCATCCCTTCCCAGCCACCTTTAATTTATGTGCTGCTGTCAAGGGAACCCAGACAAGACACTGAAAAACCAGGACACTTGGGCAGACTAGAAAATTTCATGCTCTCTATGGGTGACTGATACAGTGGAGTGAAGGGTGTGAGACATGTGGACTTGCTCACTTCAAGGTCTTGTGCATGTGGCTGATACCACAGCCATGATGTACCTGTACCGCTGTTGCTCTCTTCATCTCAACACCATGCTCTTCCTCCTCTTAAAGGTACACTTGCATGCTAATTATACTGCTCAATAGGCCATTGTCAAAACATTACCAGACTATCTTGCTAATATTGGAATAAATAAATGCCTCAATGCCATTTCTTAATAATGAAACCTTGAAGAAATTGATTTATCTGCATCACATAATGCTAAGCAATCTATGTCACTTTTAGCCTGCTTTCAAATAAAATGTATATATTCATTAAAAACAAGTAACTATTATTATGAGATATTCCCCTGCTAACAAATTAGTAAAAACTTTAACAAATGTCATCTTTCTTCATATCAGGAGGCAAACATAAAAGATGATTAGTTTATCTTTTTATTTCAATCTATAACATTGATGTATAAAGTTCACAAACATATGGAAATGCATAAAATGCATACACTAAAGAACTGATAAAGTTCTAAAATTTCAGGGTCTAATAAATTTTTAGAAGGTGGCTTATAAACTCACTGCTGTCAACTGTTTAATACAGAAAAAGTATCAAAAAAATAAATGTAAAAATGAATCTTTTAGGACTTCCCTGGCAGTCCAATGGTTAAGGCTCTGTGCCTCCCATGTGGTGTGACCAGAAAGAGAATGTTTTAAAGAACAGAACCACAGTAAATATATTCTACAACATAGTAGCCAGTTCCTATTAAATATTCTACTGAAGTTTAGCACATTGCCTTTGCAAAGCAGATAGATGGACCAATTTTCTGCACATGTGCTGTCCAATATGGTAACCACTAGCTCTTTAAATTTAAATTAATTATAGACAAATTAAATTAAAAATTCAGTTGCTCAGTTTCAAGTGATCCATAGCCACCTGTGGCTAGTGACTGCTGTGTTGGACAGTGAAGAACAGAGCATTTCCATTATTGCAGAATGCTCTGGTGGGCAGTCCTACTCTACATAAGTCTTCAGAGTCCTCCCCCATTAGGATTCTTTATTCAATAATTCCTCAAACTACAGACAACCAAATGGTACTTGTTATGAAGAGAATTGAGATTACACGGGTTGACTGAGAAATCCAGTTCTTCTCAATGCCTGTCTGGAACCCAGAGCTGTATTACCCACTCACCCTATGCTGCTAGTAGGTGCCAAGGCCTCCCATTATGATTTTGGTCCAAGACGTAGTCCCTATATTTCTATGCTTCCTAGATATTTAGTGAAAATAGATTTTCATTCTATCTGAAAGATGGTAAAAGGAATCCTTAAATTCACGAATTCCATCATGTCAAAAATCAAGTAAGAGTTAATCTCTGAACACCAAAGTTCCCATTCATCCATCAATCCAATGGCTCCGGAGAACTTTCTGCACAAGAGGAACTAGGCCAGGTCCATGGAGGCACAGAGACAGTCTCCAGGGTGCCAGGACTCTGGTTCAGTGAGAACAAGCTGCAGACTGCAGGCTACCTCCAGAAGTCAGCATGCTCTGTGTACTCTCCAAAGGCTGGGCCTCCTGGGGTTTGAAAGAGAGAAGGCAGTTCCCACATTCAAACCTCCCAAGCACAGTGCCAGAATCCTTACTGCTGTCTTCTTAAGAACACAGCAAGTATATAGACACTTTGGGCCTACGCTCCTGCTCAGTAACAACTGGCTTCCACAGGTAGAAACGTCAGCATCTCTGGTCACCTGGGTTGCCTCTTACAGCAGCTTGCTTCCTGCTTCCTCACACATTAGCTACCTGGCCCCCAGCAGACCTGGTTTGCATTCTGGCACCAATGTTTACCAGCCTGATGGCCTTGGGAATGTTCCCCAGGTCCTCCCAAGACAGACTAACCAAGATGGGAGAGGAAATTGAGTGTTGCCCCAAAACAAAGCAATAAAACACAAGGTTTACAAGCTCAAAGAGCGGCATCTTTACAGTCACATGGTGGTCAGGTAAAAGGTGGTGGAGACGTTCCTGATAAACTGAAGAGGCAGGGAGCAACCAGTCCCTGGTTCTTTCTGAGTATTCGCCATCGTTTACCTAGGCCACTGTGGCTCTGATATCTACAAATAAAATAAGATAAATCAAAGCAAATCAAAACCACCCTTTCATTTATAATTTTGTCAAGGGAAATTATAAGAAATGCCTTATAAAAATACTTGCCTTTAAACTGCAAAGAGAGCGCAAGAATTTTGCTCTGCTGCCCCCAAAGAGAATTCCCCACCAAACAGAGGCAAATGAGTATTAATAGTTCGGTCAACCCACCACCTTGGTGGATTTTACCCTGGTAGGTATCATCAGCCTGGCTGAATGGTTGGGCCTGTCCTGCAGTCGGTTCACTTAAGGCTACAGACAGCAGCTCTATTGGCTGGAACGGTTCTTCTCACAGGGATCTAGTCTCTGGGGGAGAATGGGAACTCTTCTCCCTCTGCAATTGCTAGGAAAAACACACTGGGTCTTTTTGAAGCACTGAAGACCTGGGTTCAAAATCCCAGCTCTTCTGTTATTACTATATGCACTGAAACCATATACACTTAAACTTGCTTTTCTAATCTTCAGTTTTCTTGCCTAAAGAAAGGGAAAATGATGCATGCTTTGTAATAGAGTTGCTAGAATTAAATGGCATGCTTATTGAAAGCATTTCACACAGGGCCTGGAGCTCAGCAAGTACACAATGATGGTTAAAAACTGTTATTTTAATTCCTAGGGGCCAAGGTGGCCCAAAAGAGCCATATGTGAGGCAGAGGCAGAGTGCATCCATAATGTTATCTTTGTTAATACCAAGTGTGGTCAGGAATGTGATCCTGGAAATACAGGAAATGCCCTTGGCATCTGGGGATGGCTGAATTCATTTTATTTTATCAAAAGGGCTTTCTATAACCACAGGCCAGATACACCCCAGGACTCCTCAGGTGATGCAATAACACCCATCCACTCTGCTTTTCCCATAAAAGAATTATTAAAGTTCCAAGTGTCTCAAATTCAAAGAAGGTAGGGTATAAATCTGTATGTATGAGTCACTATAGACATATACATGAGCTTCACATTTCAAAAAGGTACCAATGCTTATGAGCACCATTTAAGGTAAAATAATAATAAGTTACTTATGATTAATAAAGTTAATATTATAAATCGATGCAACTTGGATGACAATTTTATATTATAAAATTATTTATATTATTAAGGATTCATAACGTCAAAGTTAGCTTTGGTATGCTAAAAATTATAGAAATCTATTCCTATATAATGATTCAGAGAAAGGAAGGATCAGTGTTTCCCTCTCTACTCAAGTCAGAGTAGAGCCATCTAATAATTTCCAAATAGTGGAGTAGTACAATGACCTAGAAAGATGAAGGCAGCAGCTTATATAAAAGTCCACGTGAACAGCCTCATGAATTTGGCAGTCTCAGCTACTGCTTTAAAAATCCATTCTGTCCATTAAAATGTTTCCAAATGAAAATGAGAACATAAACCATCTTATGAAAAAAGATGCAATCTCAGTGCAAAATTAAAGTACAAATTTAATCAAGATTACATTTTTGTCTATGAAATTGGAAAACTTTTAAATTGCCAATGCCCACAATGGAACCACCTCATCGGAGGGCAATCAGGCAATTGTTTCATATACCTAAAATGCCTAACCTTTCGAACCAGAAATTCTACATCTAGAAATAAAGTAAACAATAATAAAGGTATAGTAAACATTTATCTTTAAGAAGGGAATCTTTGTAGGTTTTAAAAATAATAGCCATTTTAAAACTATTAAGATTAGAAACTAGTTAAACAATTTCTAGTAAAGGCACACAGTATAATATTACACAGCCATCAAAATTGTGGAGGAAGGTATTTTACGTAGTGGCAAAGCAGAAAACAAAGCCTTGCCTATTCTAAGAACCCATTTGTTATGGGTTGAAGTGTATGCTTCTGAGATTCATATGTTGAAATCCTTACTTCTGATACCTAAGAATGTGTCCTTATTTAGGAAAAAGGTCATTGCAGATGTAGTTAAGATGAAGTCACACTGGTGTTGGGCAGGCCCTAATCCAATACGACTTCTGTCACATAAAGAGAGAAGTCTGGACACAGACATACACACAGAGCGAACAGCCTGTGAAGACAGAGGCAGAAATGTAGGTGATGCACCATCTACAAGTTATGGAACACCAAAGACTGACAGCCAGACCACCAGGACTGAGCAGAGAGGTGTAGAACGGATTCTCCCTCACAGCCTTCGGGAGGAAGCAACTCTGCTCACACCTTGATCTCAGACTGCTGGTCTCCAGAACTCTGAGACAATAAATTTCTGTTGTTAAAGCTACCCAGTTTATGGTATTAAGTAATGGCAGCCCTAGGAATCTAGCAAGTCATTTTTCTTCCCCTCCTCCAGGGGGAAAAAAGGTACATTAACATTAAAATGTCTGAAAGAATATTTTTTGATATACTAACCTTAGCTGTCTCTCAGTAAAAGGATATTGAGTAATTTTGATTTATTAACTTTTGCTTCTATTTTAATGATGTGAAATTACTAAACAAATAATTTATGCATAAAAATGGTTGTAAATAGAACATCAAAAGAAATCCACTGCCCAATACAAATATACTTAGTATCACTGGGTCACAGAAGGCAAGAAAGAGACAGGAGGTCAGACAGACGTGGCTTGAAATCCTGTCTTGGTCACCTATCAGCTCTGTATTTTTGCACAAGTTAACCTGATGAGGTCATTGTAAGATCTGAATGAAATTGCGTATCTAAGTTACATAGCACTGATTTAGGACAGACAGGCACCTGACAACATACAGCCATTCAGTGAACTCCCACTATTTATGGGGGCTTTGTCTTTCTTTAAAATAAAGAAGTATGTTATTCCTTTCAGAAAAGCTTCACGAATTCATGGTCACCTGGCCAACGCCTGTAGACAGCCTGGGGCTCCAGTGTGTTTGGGACAATGATCTAGGACTTGGTGATCCAGCCTAATCACTCTCTCCTTTGCAACCACATGTGCCAAAGCATACTCTCCCATTAGCATACATCTGTCTCATGCATGTGTTCTTCATGTCTTTAGTACAAAGAATGTGTGTGTGCGTGCATGTGTGTGACAGACAGTAACACAAGAACACCTAGGAACATCTAGAGAAACCAAAAGGCTCCCTCGTGAAGTTTTCCAGAATTTCACAAATTCTTGAGAAATCTACATTGGCAGTAAAACCTATTCTGGGGGAAAGAAGGAAAGGAAATAAAAGTGTATTGAGTGCTTGCTTTGTGCCATCACTCTTTCCAAGTGTTATTTCATTTAACCAACACAATAATTCTTTCTGCTAATTAGTATTATTTCTACTCATATAAATATGAAAGATCCAGAGAGGTTAAAGTGACATGCACAAAATTACATAGTCTGTCAGTGTCATAGCTGACACTCAAACCTAGGTATTCTTTCTGTTACTAAATGAGGGAAATGTAATAAATAAGCCCAGGCATTAAAAATAAAACAAAAAGCAGCCAGCAATTTAAAGTAATAATAAAAGTATGAATATTTGTATTTCAAATTTATCATTTTTGCTAATAAACAGTCTTTCCCCCAGAATACCTAGTGTTTAATGCTACAATTTCACACTTATTCTTAGTTGTTTTTTTTTCTGAACAAGGAAGCATACATCTTCTAAAATAGATTTCAAATACATATAATCATGTTTTGCTTTCGGTTGCTTCATAAATAGAATCTGTGATATGATTTTGATGATAAAAGTTCTTATAAACAGTCTGGTCAATGATTATGAAAAATGAAAATATGCCTTCCCCCTTTCCTCAAACGGCAGGTGTAGATGAAAATTAAAGGTAACACATAAGGCACTGCCCCTACACTAGAGTCCCCAGATACCTGAGCTTCAGTTTTCTAGATTTGCGACCATTTAATATTTATTGAGTCCTCTCATGGGAACTTTTGTACATGTTGGCTCAGCTTATTTCACAAGTTATGTATTCTAGATGTTATCCTCATTTTACAATTCAAGAAGTTGAGAGTCAGAGACAGAAAGTAGATGTCCAAGGTGTTTCAATAATGAGTTTATTTTTATATGTAAACATACGTTTTAGGTATGTTAAGATCCCTGAGGAACTTGAGACTCAGTTCTTCAAGGTCTATGGTTGAACCCAAGCAAGTGTGGCTTCAAAGTCAACACATTCCCAATCATAGTCACAATCTCTACTCATCAAGCCACTCTCTTTTCCAACTTAAACATCTCCCAAGATCTCCAGTCTTCACTCAGAAGATGGTCTGTGCCTAATAATTTTCTGGTATCACTCTTTGCTCTAATCTAACCATTCTGCCTTCTCAGTTCTTCTGGATCTCAGCTTCAGGAATGATCTCATGGGTAATGCCAACTGTCTATCAGGTGCGGGCAAAGCCATCAGGTGAATTAAGGGCATGAAAGCAGAGCCAGGATGTCTCATGGCAGACCAGATGGATATGTGGTCATTTCTTGTTAAAGCCATTGGGGGTATGTCTTCTTACTTGGCACACAAATCCTTCAGAGTAACAATTTCAAAGGATGGAAGCTCTCTCTCTCTCTCTCTCTCTCTCTCTCTCTCTCTCACACACACACACACACACACACACACACACACACAAACAGGCAGACAAAATTGATTTGCTCTTCCTGCATCCAGGATGGAATCTGACTCAAATAATTTATTAGGCAACCAAAAGAATTTAAGGGTTCATCTTGCTGCTAAATATCCAGATCCTTTCTGAATTCTACAGAATTCCTTAAAAGTATGTTTCAACAACACATTGCTGAACCTGTATTTCATTATGCAACAGATCAACAAAGATTTTGTTAGAAAATATACATAAATCAGTAAAAAATTTTCTCAAGGATTAGGAGTATTTTTGAGGAGAAAGGTTCTTAAGAAGGTCTGGGCATCCTAAGTCATTATGGTGGTGAGCATTTAAATTTTGCTTTGTGTTCTGACAACATGAGATAGTAGAAAGAAACCTGAACTAGAAATAAGAAGACATGACATTAAGAAGAAATTATATACACCCCTACTGTCTTCAATGGGGAAATCATTTAAGTTCAAGATCTACAGGTAATGAGCAATCACTATTAATAGGAGGTAACATGTAAAAACGATTAAGATCAAGGAGATCATGAAAGGTAATTGACACCCCACCAACGTGTTCTCAGAGATTCATTTCTTCATTCTCTATTCTCCTTCCTCCCTTCTCTCCCTCCTGCCTTCCTTCATCCAAGCCTTCACTGTGCTTCATGCTTAGTCATTCAGTGATGTCTGACTCTTTGCAACCCCATGGACTGTAGCCCACCAGGGATCCTCTGTCCATGAGATTATTTTTTTTTCAGGCAAGAATACTGGAGTGGGTTGCCATTTCCTCCTCCAGGGGATCTTTCCGATTAAGGGATCGAATCTGTGTCTCCTGCATTTTCTGCATTGGCAGGAAGATTCTTTACCCTGAACCAATGCCTTACTAGGCATCTACTGCCTGGGTGTTTGGTGGGATTTACAAATGCTGTTGGAGGCATTCCTATCATGTGTCAAGCACTGTATAAAGATGCTTAGAACGTGCTACGAATAAGACAAACAAGATCCTTGTTTTCCCAGAACTTTTAGTCTGGTTGAGGAGCAAAAAATGTGTAAAAAACAAAATATATAAGTCATTAAAGAGTGTGCTCTGGTAGCCATCAGAAGGCTGACTTCATCCAGAGGGACTTCCCTACTCAGACAGTTCCTCTCAAAAGAAGTGATGTCTGAACTGTCACCTGAAAAGAGGAATTTGCCAGCTAAAAAGGGTTCAGTGAAAACTGTGTGTGTTCCAAGCAAAGGAAGTGGCATGTGCAAAAGTGGCAGGTGCAAGAGACTATCGCCAGCCCTACAAATATCTGATAAACGTGAAATGTGCACAGAGTAAAGAAACAGGCTTTTAGTATGAGAGCTAAAATGGGTGAGGGTGGCATCTTTCCAAGTTTTGATGATGCATCAGTTTCAACAGGCAGCATCATTCTTTCTTGTGGGTTCCAGATAGACCACAGAGACTGGGGCAGAGGCTCCAGGATGCAGAGTGGCAGGGAAGAGCTCAACCCTTCAGGGAGCAGAGATCACTTCACACCTCAACCTTCACCCATGTATCTCATGATATCCAGAGTCACCCGATTGCAAAAGATCACTCCTTTATAATCACCATCATCATGATCACAATTATTGTTTACTTCTGGATGGCCTTTAGTTTACAAAGTGTTTCACATGCTTGCTCTTCCTTAAAATTGCCAAAATTGTGAAAAGGTAGGCAAAAGGTGTTTTCCCCCAAATTCAGTGAGGAAGTGAGGTTCTCAAAGGATGGCTAAGCTAACTGAATGAATGAGAATAATCACACATACAGACAAAGTCAAAGACATGCCTGCAGAAAAAGAAGGCTCAAAGAAAAGTCATGGTGCTGTAGATACACTCCTTAGAGATTTTTCACTATTTTTTTCTATTACCATAAGACTACTTTTTCTTACCTGGATCAGGAAGACATGTGAATCCTCTGGGGAACAGAGAACTAGAAGTGACGTTTCCAGTTGAGCATGAGTGCAAGGTTCTTCTCCTATTTTTATCTGGGTGATGCCTAATGGTCAGTGTACCTGGGTATTACGGTCTGGTTAGTAACTGCCCGTGGTTGATACTATAAGGACCTATAGACACAGGAGAGTCTTGAGAGTTCAGTTGGATACAGGTAACTCTTTCAAGAATAAACAATGTCTATGGATTATGATTTCAGAAAGATCAGGAAAACTGTTCCCCGACACCTCACCAAAGCATTCCTGAGAACTAAGTTCCTACAATTCTTCTGTGAGACTTGTTCCTTTAGGTTCAAACTTGGCCTTTCTGGAAACTTCTTTGAATGCAAATATTCCAAAGAACAATGCCCTACAGTCACTTATGCTTTGGTAAACAGAAAAAAATCTTGGACATCATGATACAAGGGGCTGCTGCTGCTGCTAAGTCGCTTCAGTCATGTCCGACTCTATGACCCCATAGACGGCAGCCCACCAGGCTCCCCCGTCCCTGGGATTCTCCAGGCAAGAACACTGGAGTGGATTGCCATTTCCTTCTCCAATGCACGAAAGTGAAGTCGCTCAGTCATGTCCAACTCTTAGCGACCCTATGGACAGCCTACCAGGCTCCTCCATCCATGGAATTTTCCAGGCAAGAGTACTGGAGTGGGGTGCCATTGCCTTCTCTGGATATAAGGGGAGAGGGGCTCAAAAGAGGCATATTCAAGTGTATGATAGATTTTCTATGCCAGAATTTTGCCAAGACTCTAACTTGCAAGAGGTTTCCATAATGCTCTAAATTACTTTCTGGTGGATTTCTATTTCCTCCTTTTCATCAGACCCAGAATCATTCAAATAGTTACCATTATCATCATCACACTACCATCATCATCACCTTAATATCATTTATTGAGCACTTCTGATAGCCCAAGTACTGTGCTGGGTGGTTTATGTGAATTGAGTCATTTATGGCAACATTTTAAAGTAGGAACTATTATCAGTTTCATTTTATAGATGAGAAAAATGCCTAATAAAGTTAAACAACTTTCCCCAGGTTATCAAGCTAGGAAAAGGATAAAATAGGGATTCAAAACCATAAGTAGTAATTTTATCTTTTTTTCTGTATTTGTGGGGCCAAATATCAATTGTCTTCATAGAACTCAGAAAAACATTAAGTGACAAATTCATTAGTCCACTGGTGAGTTGCTCTTTTATGAAAAGTGTATCTATTGATTCATATTCCAACTGCACACATGACTTTTGTCACTAACTGAGAGGCTAGAAGTTATAATTAAATCCAAGTTAATGTAGCTTTGCAATTACATCACACCCTCATGGCAGATTACTGATCATAATTTAAATTAGTTGCATGTTAGAATTCCTATCCTGTTTATGCTTAGGAGAAAAAAAAAAAAGAGCTGTCTGACTCATGCACAGGTATTTTTTTAAGAAAACAGAAAAAAAAGACCATAAGATTAAATTCTTGGCTTTATAATCAAACTCTTTTCCAACATATTTTAAATGAAAAGATACTAATGCTTAATTTGAACCTACTTTACTTTGGTTAATTAAAAACAATAGAAAATAAAACAATATCAAAGACAATTGATGTCTGTTGAGATAATCTCTAAATATAAACACTCTGTGGCATTTTCAGAAAAGGCTTTAAATACATATCAGAGTGGGTGAGATAAACACTGCAAAATAGGATAGCATCTGCCTTTTACGTTTCTTTGAGGATTAAGGATAAGCCATGGCAGGTGCCTGCCACATGGAAGGGAGCAGAACAGTGTAGCATTTAAGAGAATGCAGTTTGGAATGAGAATGCTCAAATTTTGGCTTTGCCATTTCCTACTATTTTTTTTCCCCTACTATTTTATCCTTGATGAGTTATTAACATTCCCTGAACTTCATGGTGAAATGAGAACATAAGCCATACAGATTCAATATGATGATGCATGGAAAACAGGGGAATGCAGTGCCTCATATGCAGCCTGCATGACAGAAGTAGCTACTGTTTCTTCTCAAGAGTTCAAAATGATAACTATATTACACCATGTTATGTTATAAACATGCTTAATGTGCTATTATCAATAACATGATCAGAAATGCTATTCATATCAAGCAAGCAGTACGATGTTAGGAAAACAGATCAGAATTTAGATTCAGGAATGATGATTCAGAGAGCAGGTGCTTCCATTTAAATCAAGGCACTGTATACCTTTTACATCAGACATATTGTATCTCTGGATTAGCTGGCCTGCTTTGGGAAGGCAGAATGGAGATATGGAATCCAGGGGTTGTAGCAGAAATGATATAGCAAAATGGGGGATGGACGTAAAAGATTACAAATTAGAGGAATCAAACAAGTTGAACCAGCTGCTAACTCTAAAGGGGCGAAGTCTGGACCTGCCAGTCATCAAGTACTGTTTGGGGGAGCTTAAGTACCTTGGATGCTCTTACATCTGCACCAATTCTAGTCCTGGACCTGCTGGGGTCCCTCACCTGCCATCACACAGAAATCTACAGCTGCAAATACAGAACCTTGCAAATGGTAAAAAGAAGAAAGAATGCATTAACAAAAATGTTTTAAAAGGAAAAAAAGCAGGCTAAAGTTCTCCTGGCAAAGAATTGATGTAGCAAAATAAGAGTGATAAGTGGAAGGCAGGATTTCACACCAACTTAGTAAGTCTGAGAAATGAGGTAAATTAAATTAAAATTTTTTTTACTATCTTCAAATTATGGCTTAAGAGATTCTTCTGGACCTTAAAAAAAATTTTTTTTTAATCATCGGAGAGTACATGAAACAGACCATCAGAGTCAGTGCTATGTCCTGAGTTTTGGTTTTGACCCAAAAGATACTGAAAATGCCCTTGACCTCACTGAAGTAGAGATTAAGGATTTGGAAGTTTTGCCTCAAGGTCTTTGAAATTGGCTAAAGCTTCTTCCTTGAATGTTTAACTTTTATGTTTTTAAACTTCAAATCTACTATATCCATGAGCCCTTCCTAAGCAAAGGACACATCAATAAAGTTCATGCTTCCCTCCAAGGCAATACATCTCAAAGTGGAAGACGTCTTTAGAAGTAATATTGCTTCACACGGTCAATCCATAGGAAGTCATTTCAAATATGAATTATTTTTTAAATTACTCATGTACACAACTGTGAACAAGGGATATATTATGATTCTTTCCACAGAACACAGCTTTCCTTGACACTCTCCTCTCCTCACTGAACCTCAAATTACACCCTTTGGGTGAAAAATATCAATGTCATGCTTATACAAATTACACAAACACACACACATATTCACAAAGTTATGTTTTGTTTTTTTTTTATATTTACAAAAAAATTACATGCTATCCATTAGTCTGAAATCTGAGTGAATACATTTTCCATGTATTGATTAAAAGAAGGAAAATTGAAAGCCACTTTTTTTTCCAAATAGCAATTTCACCAAATAATAAGAATGAAACTCATTTTTCTGCACTTAATAATTTTATCAAACACAATTGCACACGCTGCCCTCCACGTCAACACATATTAATTGAATCCACCTTTACAATGGCAGTATAATATTCCACAGCATGCATGAATCATGTGTTAGTGATTATCCTATTAACAAATTTACTAACTGTTTTGGTCTTTCCCCTACAAAGGACGCTATATTAAATAGGCTTGAACACAGATCTTTACATACACTTTTATTTTACAGCACAAATATTGAAAACCGAAAGGACTGTTGTTCAAATACATTGAAGACTACCAGCTTCTCCCACAGAGAAGCTGCTCCCCCACAGAACAGGAGGAACAGGGACGTTTTTAGTGCTCTGTCATGCTCAATTTACACTTTTTGCTTATCACATACAAAGGCACCTGTGGGGAACACTGAGACAAACAGAACAAATTTTCTTCTGAAGCTAGAACTCTCTCTCATTGTCACCATTTTCCACAGGGAACAAAGACTTAAGAGTGACTCTTCAGTCATGGCATGCACAGAAGAGATATTTCCCTTTCTCCACCTTTATACACCTTCTCACACCTTCTATCTCTCTGCTCTCATTTGTGAACCTTAGCTCATTCAAAAGGTGGCAATCAACTAAATTATATGACCTTTCAAGGTTTTACTGGTCCCTTATTCAGGTTCTCTAGCACAAATGAGAGCTAATCATTGATTAACAAGCAAAATTCCTCCTTCCATAAAGAGTTAGAGGCCAAGAAGATCAACTATACTTCAATTTAAAAAATTAAGTTAATATATCTCTTATGCACACATCAAGAAAAGATAACTATAAGACAGTATGATAAATTCTTATGAATAAATGAATGAATAAGATGTAATGGAAGCCCAAAGAATGATGTGAATCATTCAGTTTGGGGTAGAGGAGAGGGAAAAAAGCAATTATGAGAGAAATCTTCACTGAGAAGGTAGTATTTAAGCTGAGGTTGAAAGACCAACATTTGTATTTGGCTTGGCTGTGATGGGACTCCATACAGAATGAACAAAAATAAAAGAAGCAGTAAGAAAACAGATGCTTTGGAGTTTTGGGGGGGCCCTGTATACCTTAGGTGGTGGTCCTCTAACTTTAATGTGCCTAAGAAGAACCTAGGAAGTTGCTAAAAAAAAATGCAGATTTCTGGGCACCCATCTTTCCAATATTTTTATGTGATTTCCAGAAATCTGCAAAGAAAACAAAACCATTCACACTTTGAAATATACTCACTGAGGGTGTGCCTGGGGAGTGACATGAAATA
Organism: Muntiacus reevesi; assembly: GCF_963930625.1. Lineage (NCBI taxonomy): Eukaryota > Metazoa > Chordata > Mammalia > Artiodactyla > Cervidae > Muntiacus > Muntiacus reevesi. The sequence continues at coordinate 96,497,261 of NC_089252.1, forward strand.
ACATTGTAACAGGACTGAAGGGAATACAAACTAATGTTTCAGGTGGGGTGACAGTGACAGTGTGAAACCCTGAGAGAGTGTGTCAGAAATGATGGCAGGTGTTTGAATTTTGTTTTGAGAGACAATGGCTTGACAATGCAACCTTTACACTAAGCAAAACACCCACTCTTCGGCAGAGAATGTTTGTTGAATGGCTAAATGAATGAGTGTGGACAGAAGTCTGAGAACGTCAACTGAAAGCTGCCTGGACTGTGAGTCCTGCGTGCTTTAACCTGGCTGTGAGGAAAACCGTTTGAGAAAAGCCTTCCTTGAACCACTATTCAAGCCTTCCAAATGCTGTCCTGATGCTACGTCCAGTTGATAGATTCATGCATTTTAATGCAGGTTTACAAACAAGGCAGATGTGATTACCCTGATCAACCATGTAAGCATGTAACACTGTTGTGTTGCCAAACCCGGATACTGGCCCTTGGAGCTAAGATCTGGGAGGACAGAACACGCTCTTACATAACTTCCTCGCTCCTCAGTGATAGGGCCTGTGATTAATACTACATGACGGGCTTTGAACTTTCTGTTCAGATAGACTCGCTTGCCTTTCAGAGCTCCTAGCAAGAGAATGTGTGACCCGCAGATTTCACTCTGAATAACGATCATCCAAGCCGCCAACACTAACAAAGCTCTGTGGCCCCTTGGGTAGATTTTCTGCGCCTTACTCCTCGGCCAATAGATAAGCTGCCCTAGAACTATCAAGTTATTTTTTAAGGGGACAGAACATGCGAGCAATACAACTTCCTAAAACCCAGGCGCTGAAGAAAGCTCCAGAGAAGGCTGGGAGGTTCTACGAGAAATCAGAAAAGCCCTCGAGAGCGGATAGAGTAGAGAAACTCTGAGACAGGAGGAAGTCCTGCTTTCGACGCTACTATCTTTCATAGCTTCTCAGCTTCCCTCTCGCTGGAGCGTGGATTACAGCGCTTCCAGTATCCCAGGCGGGGCGGAGAGCTGCTGCCGCGCTCACCAACTTTCCCAGCTTGACCAAGCCCTCTCTGGTACTTTGCTCAGCCCTAGGTCCCTCCTCTCACGCCCTCAGCCCGGCAAAATGCAGGTGAGCAGCCAGAGCCCAACGGCAGCGCCTGCATCTGCGCTCCTCCGGGTCTCCCCAGGAGGCTTCTCTCCTCAGCCGCTGCGCGTGTGAGAGACGACACCTCGTCTAAGCGCCTGCAAAAATTCGTCCACGCTCCCGCCTCCAAGCCGGATCCCTCCATCCTGTCCCCGCCATCCTGGAACGGCACCTGAGGAGTGGGGAGGATTGAAGGAAGCGGCTGGCCTCCCAGGGTTGGAGCAGAACCGAACCGAACCGAGAGCACCCACCCGACCTCTCCTCACCTGCGGGTTCCTCCCCGCACACAGCCCGCTACTCACCAGTTCTAGGGCTCGCAGGAAGGCAAGGGGCTCCTTCAGCGCCCGGAAGGTACCTGCTGAGGCCAGCTGTGGACCAAGAAGGCGAGACAGAGAGAGAAAGAGCGAGAGAGAGCATGAGGACGGGGCTGGGGGACGCGGCATCCAGACCCCGGGGGTCGCGCGGCATCCCCCGCGCTGCCCAGTCAGTCCTACCTGGCTCACGGGATCCATAGTTCGCCTCGCTCCGGCTTCTCACCCAGAGGCGCCTTTGAAAATGAAGTTCGAGGGCCACCGCCGTCCTCGGCCCCGGGGCCCAGGGCCAGAAGCACCTTTGCGGAAAGGGCGCGGGGAGCGAGGCGGTGGAGAGCGGAGTGCCCCGAGCGGGCGCGCAGAGGCTGGGTTCTGGAAGCCTGCGCGTGCGGGCGCGGCGTGCACGGCCGGCGAGGGTGGGAGGGGCCGGCGGGGAGGGGGCGCGGGGGCGCGGCGGAGGCGGGGCGCGGCGGAGGCGGGGAGGGGAGCCCGCCCCGCGGCCCGGGGGGCGCTGCGATTGGCCGGCTGCGGGGGCGAGGGCGACAGGGTGGGCGAGGCCAAACCGCGACCTTGGAGTCGCGTCGCCGCGGGCGCGCCCTGGACCCTCAGGCTCCGGGGCAACTTTGGGGCTGTAGGTTTGGAGGAAGCCGGCTGGCATCCTCAGCAGGATGGTCCCCCGCCTGAAGACCTGGGTTCCAGGTAAGAAGCAGGCAACCCACACCGTAAGTGAAGAGGTGTGTGCGTTCTGGAAACTTCTGGACACCAGAGACAGACCGCTGACCTGGTCATGCCCCGGAGCCTTCATGGAATGTTCGCGTGGCCCAGCAGTGCCAGGTGGTGGGAGAGATGTAAGAACAGGGTGAATACTGCCCATTCTCTCAGGTATAAGCGCGGGGCCAGGTCAAGGCGAAGGGGGCTGGCGGGGAGACTGGAAATGCATGAATCGTAACAATATGGGGCAGTATGCCGGGCAGGTAATCCCGTGGCCACTGTGTCAGGTCTGGAGCAAATTACTACGCCTGTAATTTTGAAGTGGAAAAAAAGAAAAAAGAAAAAAAAATAGATTTCGTCAGGCTGAATTATACAAGGTAACATAGCTCATGAGATGCTAAACAGGGATTGGAATTCAAGTTTCTGTAAAACTCAATGCTGTTTCAACTGAGATCATCTGCCTAAAATACAGTCCTCAAATTAAGCTCCCCAAATCCATCATAAATAGGACTGAGTGCTCCCCATCTCACCTCATACACTCTTCCTCCCTTAGTGTGCTGAGCCGGCCAACAATAACAACAACAACAAAACAGTTGAGTTCTTTCAGAAGTTATGTTATAGGCTTGATAAACATTATTTTATTAAATATTCACAAAACCCCCATGGTTTAGTAGTAATAGATACTATCTGTAGTAGTTAGCAGTAGTAACTACTATTGTTCTCATTTTAGAGATGAGGAAATTGAGACCCATGAGGGGAGTGTGGAGAACGAAGCCAGAGTTTAATTCAAAATAGAAAAGGAGACTTGCCTGATAGCCCGGTGGTTAAGACTCTGCCCTTTCACTGCCATGGGCGATGGGTTAGATCCTTAGTGAGATCCCTGGGGGTCCAAAATTTTTTTTCAGTTAAAATAGGAGGAGTCTTTAGCACTCTGAGGCTTTCCACCCGGTAGGTGATATGTCACCTTCCTTCTCACTCCGTTTGGACTGGGTTCCATGTATCAAGTGGTCTCCCAGCAACACAGAGAGCCCATCTGTTTACTACAAAGATTTGCCAAAAAGGTTTGGAGTTGGGGTGGGGGAAAGAAGGAGAAAGAGTAATTAATTTTCAGGAGTTGAGGAGAAAGATGGAAATGAATAGCTTGGAGTCTGAGAAAGGGAGGCAGCAGACCAAAACTGGGTAAAGAAGAGTGGCCAGGGTAGTGACCCCCTACCCATGGATTTTGTTGGAGAAAAACTAGAAAGCTAATGAGTCAGAACTCCAAAGGGCTAGTTGCACCATCTGCAGCCAGCCAGTTTTGTTCCTACTGCTCTTCCTACATGCAGATAGAGTCTAAAACAATTAGAAACAAGTTATTTCAAAAATAAGTGGTTATGCAACTGCAGATATTCAGCTTGGGTCCTACAATTTTTGTATATGATTTTGTGTGTGAGGTTACTTAACCTCCTCAAGACCTCTGGTTTTTAAAAATCTGTCAAATGGAGCCAACAATGTCAACTTAACTGGTTGTTTTGAGGACTCTATGAGATTTTGTAGGTAAATCTTGAGCAGAGTCTGGCACATCATAATATCTCCAAGTGTATTAGTTTCATTTCCAACTGGTAACACTGTTGCAGAAACAAAGATGAGGCCTCCCGAGGCCCACTTAAGAGGGTGGTCGTTGGTGGCACCATCTTGGTACTCTCTGCAGTATTCCTCCACTGTGTATCCTTGCCCTTTTGGACTCGGGAGTTGCCATGTTACTTGTGTTGGCCGATGATTGTGGGCAGAAGTTATGATTGCCTTTCTAAGCAGAAATTGTAAGAACCCCTTCATGACTTGCCATGTTTTTAATTTCCTTCTACCATGATGAATCTGATGTATTCATTGCAAGGAGGCTATTCTCACAAGCTGGGTCTTGGCATAAGATTGATGTAGAGCAGAGCTGCAGTTGGACCTTGATGGGCATGGATTTGAGCAAGAAAGGCATTAAGAGTTGCAAGCAATTTAGATATTGAAGTCTGTTGTTACTACTAATACAATACAGGGTTAATTATGCTGATTGAGTGCACACTAGTGTGCACAGCTAGGAAGTAGCTGAACCAAGATTCCATCCTGTATGACTTCATTGTCCTTGCATCATTGCTCTTTCCATCATAGTCAAGTAGCTTATGAGGTGTAACACCTCCTGCATATGTTTAATAATGATGATAATTATCATAATAGCTTATACCAACGCAGTTCTCACTACATGCCAGCCACCAAGCTAAGTGCTTTAAATACCTCATCTAGCATCACCGCCATCCCCTCTTTTATGGGTAATATATCCAGGTTAGAAAATCATGTAAACATGTATATCTCTTTAGACAGAGATTGATTTATTTAAAATACCACCCACTTGCATTTCATTTGAGCTGAGAACTTGGCGAAGATGAAGTGTGATCACTGAGCCTATTCCCCCGGGCCTCTCTTCACACCCAACATTCCTCCTTGCTAATATGGTGGCAAATTTTCCAAGTCCTCCAAACACCAGAATCATGGCAAATGGCAATGCAGTCGCTTAGACAATTGCATATTGTCAGAGGATGCTTCTCACGTTTCAGAAATGGATGAGCTGCCAACAGCTGCATCACCAAAATAACCCTGAGTTCCATATCCTATTTACAATGTTAAATACTTTGTAAACTTTGGGGCTAGAACCTCTACATTCAGATATGGAAATAACATTAGGTTCCTTAAAGAACTGGATTGGGAGCAATAGGAGAGATGATAAAAGACTGCCACAGTGTTACTGTCAGTGACTGAGAGTGACCCCTTCTCCTCTGCCCCTTGATGGTGAAAAATAATTTCCCTTTTACTGTAACAAATCTCTTGAAATGATTCAACAATCCTGTTAACTTGGTGGAGAATAAATTATCCATTTTAGTGGCTTATATTGATTATATTAGGACTTTCCAGGTGGCACTAGATTAAAGAACTCATCTGCCAGTGCAGGAGACATGAGACCCAGGTGTGATCCCTGGGTCAGGAAGATTCCTTGGAGGAGGGCATGGCAACCCACTCCAGTATTCTTGTCTGGAAAATCCCATGGACAGAGGAACCTGAAGGGCTGCAGTCCATAGGGTTGCAGAATTGGACATGACTGAAGCAACTTAGCAGTCAGTATTGATTATACAAATCAAATAGCTTCCAAATTCTTCTTTTGTTTTCATCTAGGAACCTATAGTTATGAAGATTTCCTTTGACATGTCAAAACAATTCATTACTGCAGTAGTTTTGATAAAGGGCATTGTGGGCCTTTCCCTCCCCCAGGAGACATTTAGCAATAATTGGAGACATTTGAAGTTGTCACAGCTAGGGAGGGGAGTTGCTACTGGCACCTCCTGGCATCTAGAGAGTAGAGGCCAAGGATGTTGTTCAACATCCTTCAATGCAGAAGACAGCTGCCTGCAACAAAGAATCAAACAAAATGTCAGTAGTTGCCAAGGTTGAGAAACTTTGACTTATTCATTGGACAAGTAAGTACTGCCTGCCAACATGTGTTTTTATTTCTATGTCAGCTGTAAACAGCTTGACAAAATCCCTGCCTTCACAGGGCTTACCTTGTAGTGAGATATACCATAAACCCAGTTTGAGCAAGCTCAGTATTTGATAAGACAAGCAAATAAAATTAAAAAAAAACTTTTTTTGAATCTCAAAGAGAGTGAATTTTGAATCAAAAACTACAAAAAAACACAAAACCCTACAAAGTACCAAACTTCTGTAGATGGACTTGAGTTATTCAGGCAAATTAAATCTCATACTCAGGGAATAACATAACTGGGTTTCAGCATTCTGTGTCTCTGGCAAAAAAGAAAAATTAATTTAAAATTTTATCCATAGCAACTTAATGCAGGAGGAAATACCATGTTTTATGATATTTAAAATACTAGAAATAAGTAATGTATGGAAGTCATTCAATTTGTTATATATTTCACCCTCTGCTCGTGCTGCTAACCTGATCTTTCCAAATCTTTTCTTAACTAGTGAGAGTGAAAGCAAAAGCCAATAGCATGTCTGTGTAACATTTGTTGGTGTGTTTGGTTTGCATAGAGTCACTGGTACACAGGACGGGAGACAGTATGGAAACATTTTCAAGATCTCTAATTTTACAATAAATATAGGATTATATCTCCACACAATGATCAGGTAAAACCATCTTTACTTACTTATGTCTCAGTCTTAAATGGCTACAGTAACATCTAATGATGTGTGTGTTTCTATTTGGCTTAAAGTTTCATGACGATATAAGATTCCATAGGCTTCCTATGGAATTTTTAGCTTTCCAATGGAGTCATTCTTAATTAACAATAAGAACTGATATAAAATTTCAAGGGTAGATGGCCAAGGTGAATTCACATCACAAAATGCTTTTGCTGTTTCTATTTCTACCCTTGTTTAAAAAAAAAAACACAAAAAACAGGTATCTGTGTCCTATGACCAGGCTTTAACACATCAACATTAGAGGACTGAAACTCATGTCAAAGAATTCATCACTGACCACAGGAATTAGTAGTAATGGTAATCATAATAATGATTGTGTGTTAAATAGTAAGTAGTTGCTGGACAGAATGCTAAGCACCCCTATGGGCATAACTCATTTAATATCCTCATCAACCGTGTAAGTATGTACTACTATTTCTTATGCAGACAAGAAAATGCAGGCTCCAAGAAATTAAAAATCTCAGCTAAGCTTTTATGGGTGGTAAACAGCGAAGTCATGATTTTTTCTCGCACCCTCATAACTTTTCAAGAAAAAGATGATATGCAGTTTTCTGTTGCAAATTTGAAAAAGTCACAGGCTTTAGGCAAAAATATTTTTCTTGCTGAAACATAAACAAAATTTCTCTGCAGAAAGAAAGTAAAGATGGGCACCACTGTCTACTGCTACTATGACTGCTACTATTGGTATTCCATGAACACAAGTAGAAACATTCCTTGCTTCTAAAAGGCTCAGTCATTCTAATTATTTTCATCTTTCATCATTAGCTGTGTTGTCCAAAGTGCTCATCATTTTTGATTTTCTCCTCGGATCACTCCCCTGTTTTCACAAGCTCATACAATCCACTGCAGTTTTTCAATGAGGGAAATGGAGCCCAAGGAATGGACACATTTTGCCTACGGTCTTCTTCCCCACGCAAGAGTCCAGTGTAACAGGTGATGATACAAGTTCTGGAAACAGATCAACTGAATTAGTTATATCCTGGCTCAATCACTTCCCAGTTGTATGACCTTGACCTCGTAAGTTCCTTCAACTCTTCTCACTCAGTTTGCTTATCTGTGAAATGGGGTTAATATCTATACCACCCACATCACATTGTAAGAAAGAATAAAGGAGTTAACATAAGGTAAGCACACAGGAGAATCTAATACAGAAAACTGCTGAATGGCCAGGAAATATGACCTACCCCCATGGTAAGGAGATGGTCTATGATATTTGTACCTCAAGTAATTATACAGTCACTACTTACAGTAAACATTTTAGAAAAGTCATTCATTCTCTTTTCTTTCTTCTTTTCAGAATTCTTTTTTCTTTTTCACTCAAATTCTTCTCTTTTTGGTTAAGAATATCAGGTCATTCAAAACATTTTTAGGGGACGTCTTCCTGATTCCTCCTGCTGCTGCTGCTGCTAAGTCGCTTCAGTCGTGTCCGACTCCATGTGACCCCACAGACGGCAGCCCACCAGGCTCCCCCGTCCCTGGAATTCTCCAGGCAAGAACGCTGGAGTGGGTTGCCATTTCCTTCTCCGATGCATGAAAGTGAAAAGTGAAAGTGAAGTCTCTCAGTCATGTCCGACTCTTAGCGACCCCATGGACTGCAGCCCACCAGGCTCCTCTGTCCATGAGATTTTCTAGGCAAGAGTGCTGAGGTGGGCTGCCATTGCCTTCTCCAATATACCTCCTAAAAAATATCAATTCAATATGAAAGTTATTTTTTTAATTTCCTTGATTTTGTAAGTAGAGTTTTGGAAGGAAATTTTTATGGTTTTCTTTAAAAAATAGTTTTACTTGGCAGTGTTTGCAGTCTCTAATAATTTATTCTTGTTTCAAGAAAGAAATATTTACATATAAAAAACTTACAGATGATGAAGATAGTAAAGATCAGATGGATTCTCTCATATCTTTATTAAAAGCATGTAATCCAAATTGTACTGAATCCTTTCCATTTTAATAGATTCTCCAGATGGTCTGTAGACCTTGTGTTGCAATATGACAAAATGGCTTTTGCATCTGCTCCGAACGAGGCAAAAGAAAACCTTACCCTGTTCAGTAATTATAAGAATGCATTTACTTATTCCTTCCTAATCTAAACCTTTAAGTAAAAAACACATTAAGTCAACTATGAGACGTTAGAAAATTGACTTCTTTGGTCCTTCATGGTCATATGCTCTGTTGGCCTGGGTTCTTTCACATGACTTGACAGCTGTGCGAGGATTCTGCTGGAGACACACAGAGAGAAGCACAAATTTAATACCTAAAATTAGGTTTTACTAAATTATATTGCACTGCACTTCACACCTGCTTGGCAAATAATACCCAGAAGAAAGGTACAATTACATAGGCTGTCTGCCAGAAATAGAAGACAGGTTTAAAAAAAAAAAAAAAAAACAAGGAAGGAAGGAAGAAAAAAAATAAAGAGAGAAAGAGGGAGAGAAGACAGAAAATGAATGCATTTCCCCCCGCCAAACCATGATCAACAGATACCATCAACAGCCTCACTGTAGGTTACTTCTTTTGAGAGTTTCCTATGTTCCAGGCACTATGCTAAGCTCCTTATAACACTATGAGTTAGTTATTATGCATATTTCACAAATAATGAAACTGAAGCATGGACAAATTAATTCCTTGCCCAAGTTCATACAACTAAATGGAAGTGAAGCCAAATTTGAAGCTAATAATTCTTGAGAGTTTGAACTTATTTTATACTTTCTAATTATCCAAAGTATAAAATATTCATCCTTCAGACCATAACTGGAAACTAGAGATATTGATGAGCCTTTTATTTCATTATCAACCCAAACTCCCTGATTAGATATTAGGAAACTGATTACCCGCATTCTCATCTTTTTTTTAAAAATTGTGATTAGAACATGCGGATAACCAGTCTCCCCAGCACCGTTTGTTGAAGAGACTGCCCTTTCCTGATTATGTAATCTTGACAGTCTTATCGAAAATCAGGTAAATGTGTACACCTTTGTTTATTTCTGGCCTCTCTTGTTCCATTGGTCTGTGTCTGTCTTTATGTGGGTACCAATTGTTTAATTGCTGAAACTTAGTGATGTACTTTTGAAATCAGAAAGTATGGTACCTTCAACTTAGTTCTTCCTTCTAAAGATCATTTTGGTTATTTAAAGTCTTTATGGTTCCATATCAATTAAAAAAATCTTTTTTTCTGTTTCTGTGAACAGTGCTCATGGGCTTAGGATGCGGACTACATTGATTGTATGATTGCTTTGGGTGCTATGGATATTTTTAACCTTAGTAAGTGTTCTAATCTTTGAACAGATTTGTCTTTCCTTGTGTATGTCTTCTTTGATTTATTTCAGCAGCATTTCATAATTTTACCTCCTTGGTTAAGTTTATTCCTATACTTTCTACATTCTCAACCTTTATATGTCTTTTTCATTTCAGTTTTACTAGTAATATTTTTTGGAACATCGTTTGTTTTCAAGAAAAGCACCGTTCTCATTTATTTTCAATATATCCAAAATATATCTTAGTGTTACAGGACATTAAATGCTATAATAACATGATAGGAACACACTTGATATTTTACAAATTGAGCTCTTGTTTCATAAAAAGACATGGAGGAAACTTAAATGTATGTTTAAACATTGGGAGTCAATATGAAAAAGCTGTATACTGTATAATTCCAGCCATATGACATTCTGGAAAATGTGAAACTATGGAAACAGAAAAAACAACAGTGATTTCCAGAAGTTAGGGTGAAGGGAGGGATGAAAAGGTGGCATATACAGGATTTTTAAGGCAGTAAAAATACTCCGAATGATACCATGATGATGGATACATGTCATTTTACATTTCTCTAAATCCGTACAGCACCAAAAGTGACCGCAATGTAAACTATGGGTTTTGGGTGATTATGACATGCCAGTATACCTTCATCAATTGCAAAAATTATATTACTAAGATAGTAGAAATTGATCATGGGGGAGACTCTGCTTGTTGGGGGGTGACTAGGGGGTATATGAGAAATCTCTGTTCCTTCTGCTCAGTTTTGCTGTGAGCCTGAAACTGCTCTAAAATAAGTCTTCATTTAAAAATATGAAAGATTTAGCAATGCTTGGTTGACATCTTGAAGTTTAAGAAAATGTTAATAACTATTTGGTACTATTATTTCTCTCGCCAAGGACCTATTATGCTCAGTGGTAGAGTTAGAAACGGAGCGTGTTTGTGAAAGTTTTCATTTATTGAAATGAATGTTGGAGTACTTTTTCCTTAGCATGATCATTAAATTAACCAAGAGAAAAATGTAATTTTATCTGATGGTTTTTATCTCTATATAAAAGTCAATTAAAGGTAATCATTTTTTGGTTTAATGTGTATGTTTGTGTTAAGGGAAAGTTCATGGAGAGAAATAGAAGTATATTAACACTTCTGGTAGTCTGTCTTGTCTTTAGTTTACAGATGTTTTTATGAGTAATACATGTAAAATTTCACATAGTTTAGAACTACTTAAAGTAGAATTCCCTCTTTTCTACCTGCTACTTGCATTGCCCAGAGGAATATACACTCTTCTTGTATAGAGATACATGTTGTTTAGCTGCTAAGTCCTGTCTGACTCTTCCACAGTCCCGTGGAGTGTAGTCCACCAGGCTCCACTGTCCATGGGATTTTCCAGGCAAGAATACTAAAGTGGGTTGCCGTTTCCTTCTCCAGGGGATCTTCCCGACACAGAAATTGAACTCGCATCTCCTACATTGGTGGCTTCTCAGGTGGCACTAGTGGTAAAGAACCTGCCTGCCAGTGTGGGAGACATAAGAGATGTGGGTTTTAAGAGATTCTCCAGTATTTTTGCCTGGAGCTTCCCATGGACAGAGGAGCTAGTCTATAGGGTCGCAAAGAGTTGGACACAACTGAAGCATCTTTGCCTGCACTCACACACGCCTTGTGGATTATTTACCACTGAGCCAACATACATGCATGTTATATATATACCAAAAACATAATATACACATTATATATATTTCAAATAGTATACATGTTATATTTTGTAGAAATGAGATAATACCATATACATTGTTACACAACCTAAATTTTATGATGGTCACTTTTCCTTGTCATTTCATACCAGTCTGCTTCCTTTCTGTCTTCCTGCTGGCTAAGATTCATATGTGATGACTGCAGCAGGAGCAGCCACCTTGGAGCCAGAGATGAAAGTAAAGTTTGGAAAACAATAGAGTCGTCTGACCTCAGATGTGTTACAAGGTAGTATAACAGAGCGTAGCTGAGCACAGCCCTTAGCACATGGCCATTACTATGTGCCATTACTCTGCACAGTTTCCAGGCAACAAGTCCCACTCAGCTATTGATAAGTGCCACAGTGGTCCCGGTCCACAAGCAACCAACTGTCAAGGAGCGACCGTTAGTGGTCCTGCTCAGCCATTGGTCAATGCCCTGGCCCTGCCCACAGCAAGCGACTGTCAAGGAGCGACCGTTAGTGGTCCTGCTCAGCCATTGGTCAATGCCCTGGCCCTGCCCACAGCAAGCGACTGTCAAGGAGCGACCGTTAGTGGTCCTGCTCAGCCATTGGTCAATGCCCTGGCCCTGCCCACAGCAAGCGACTGTCAAGGAGCGACCGTTAGTGGTCCTGCTCAGCCATTGGTCAATGCCCTGGCCCTGCCCACAGCAAGCGACTGTCAAGGAGCGACCGTTAGTGGTCCTGCTCAGCCATTGGTCAATGCCCTGGCCCTGCCCACAACAAGCAACTGTCAAGGAGCAACCGTTAGTGGTCCTGCTCAGCCATTGGTCAATGCCCTGGCCCTGCCCACAACAAGCAACTGTCAAGGAGCTACCGTTAGTGGTCCTGCTCAGCCATTGGTCAATGCCCTGGCCCTGCCCTTAGCAACCAACTGTCAAGGAGTGACCATTAGTGGTCCTGCTCAGTCATTAGTCAGTGATCCAGTGGGCCCCACCCACAAGCAACCAACTCTCAAGGAGCGACTTTGGTGAGGGGATGCAGCCAGCTGTCAGGGAAGTGGCAGTCGTCAGGCAGAGAGTGAGCTAAGAGTTGGATCCCACATTTGCCATGTAGTCCTCCCCCAGAAAACGGCTAGGGGCTGTGTCTTGTAGGGCTCCAGAGCCCTCGCCACAGCTGTCCACTGCCCAGGCCAGGTCTTGAGGCAGAAGTGAACATCACTGTCAGCCCTGTCTTAGGGACCTAGTAGCAGCTGTCTGCATGGAATGTGGTCTGTGGGACTTGCCCCTGCCCATGGTTGGCCTGAAGAGCCCAGCTCATAAGCTGGCACTCATCTCACACCCTAGCAAAGTAATGCTCAAAATTCCCCAAGTCAGGCTTCAACAGTACATGAACCATGAACTTCCACGTGTTCAAGTTGGATTTAGAATAGGCAGAGGAACCAGATATCAAATTGCCAACATCCATTGGATCATCGAAAAAGCAAGAAAATTCCAGAAAAACAGCTACTTCTGCTTTATTGACTACGCCAAAGCCTTTGATTTGCTGTGGATCACAATAAACAGTGGAAAATTCTTTAGGAGATGGGAATAACAGACCACCTGACCTGCTTCCTGAGAAATCTGTATGCAGGTCAAGAAGCAACAGATAGAACTGGAAATGAAACAAGAAACTGGTTCCAAATCGGGAAAGGAGTATGTCGAGGCTGTATATTGTCACCCTGCTTATTTAACTTGTATGTGGAGTGCATCGTGTGAAATGCCGGGCTGGATTAAGCACAGCTGGAATCAAGATTGCCAGGAGAAATATCAATAACCTCGGATATGCAGATGATACCACCCTTATGTCAGACAGGAAAATGAACTAAAGAGTCTCTTAATGAAAGTGAAAGAGGAGAGTGAAAAGGTTGGCTTAAAACCCAACATTAAAAAAACTAAGATCATGGCATCTGGTCCCATCACTTCATGGCAAATAGATGGGAAACAATGGAAACAGTGAGAGACTTTATTTTTGGGGGGCTCCAAAATCACTGCAGATGGTGACTGCAGCCATGAAATTAAAAGACTCTTGCTCTTTGAAAGAAAAGCTATGACCAACCTAGACAGCCTATTAAAAAGCAAGACATTACTTTGCCAACAAAGGTCCATCTAGTCAAAGCTATGATGTTTCCAGTAGTCATGTATGCATATGAGAGTTGGACTATAAAGAAAGCTGAGCACCAAAGAATTGATACTTTTGAACTGTGGTGTTGTAGAAGACTCTGAAGAGTCCCTTGGACTGCAAGGAGATCCAACCAGTCCTAAAGGAAATCAGTCCTGAGTATTCATTGGAAGGACTGATGCTGAAGCTGAAGCTCCAATACTTTGGGCACCTGATGTGAAGAGCTGACTCATTGGAAAAGACCCTGATGCTCGGAATGATTGAAGGTGGGAGGAGAAGGGAACGATAGAGGAGATGGTTGGATGGCATCACCAACTCGATGGACATGAGTTTGAGTAAGCTCCAAGAATTGGTGATTGACAGGGAAGCCTGGCGTACTGCAGTCCATGGGGTCGCAAAGAGTCAGACACGACTGAGTGACTGAACTGACTGAACTGAGGAGCCCAAGGGCAGTTAGGTTGGGCACCTGGCTCCTCCAATGATTACAGCTGGACAATATCCGGGGACCACACCCTGAGGGAGTGCCCTTCTGAGACCTGCCTCCTCTCAGTCAGGACTGGGACCTCAGAGAGTGAAAGAGCCGGGGATCTGGCCCTTTTTTGTCAGAACAGAGAATAGCATTTGTTTGTTGGAGGCTTACAAGGACATTGTCACCTGACAGTAATCTGACTTCAAGAACAGATATTCTGACACCAAGAATTTGGCAACAACTAGCCACCCTCCTTCCTCACCTTTCCTATGAAAGGGCTTTGCTGAAAGTTTTCAGGGAGTTTGGGGTTTTTAAGACATGAGCCACGTATCTCCTTGTATGGCCCCCTGTACACCTTTCTCTCTTGCAAATTCTGATGTTTTGGTATTGCTTGGCCTCACTGTGCATTGGGCACACATATGTGCATTTTTAGTAACAGTAGTACTTTGTTCACATCGCTATGTTTTGCAGTTTGCTTCAGGAGTTGTCAATTTATCTTAAACCGTGCCCTAATAAAATGCCTTTCTTTGCTCAATTCAAAATGATGTTGACTCTAGGAAGGCTTTCAGATTTCTACCATCTTTAGTCATGTGCCACTTACAGGTAGTCACTCTTGTTCCTTGTACTTTAATATGTTTCTTTTACCACTTATAATCCTCTGGATTTATTATAGTTATTTTAATGTATTGTCTGCTGTCAACATAAGAGCCTTACCTTATGTTCCAGACACATTAGGTGTCCCTATCATGTGCTCTTATAACATCCTGTACTTCTGTGCAACAGTTATGCTTAAATTTCTTTTCCAGTATTTACTCTCACACTAGATTGTACAACCTCCACATGGGCAAAACTTGGGCTGCCATTCTTCTGTCTCCAACTCCCACAGGAGATCCAGCCCAGAATAGTTAAGTTCAGTCACTAAGTTGTGTCTGACTCTTTGCTACCTCATGGACTGCAGCACACCAGGCTTCCCTGTCTATCACCAATTCCTGGAGTTTACTCAAACTCATGTCCATCATGTCGGTGATGCCATCCAACCATCTCATCCTCTTCTCTCCCCTTTTCCTCCCACCTTCAATCTTTCTTAGCATCAGGGTCTTTTCCAATGAGTCAGTTCTTTGCATAAGGTGGCCAAACTATTGGAGCTCAGCTTCAGCATCAGCTCTTCCAATGAACAACCAAGACTGATTTCCTTTAGGACTGGTTGGATCTCCTTGCAGTCCAAGGGACTCTCAAGAGTCTTCTCCAACACCACAGTTCAAAAGTATCAATTCTTCGGTGCTCAGCTTTCTTTATAATCCAACTCACATTCATATGTGACTACTGGAAAAACCATAGTCTTGACTAGATGGACCTTTGTTGGCAAAGTAATGTCTTTGCTTTTTAGTATGTTGTCTAGGTTGGTCATAGTTTCTTCCAAGGAGCAAGTGTCTTTTAGTTTCATGGCTGCAGTCACCATCTGCAGTGATTTTGGAGCCCCCCAAAATAGTCTCTGACTGTTTCCACTGTTTCCCCATCTATTTGCCATTAAGTGATGGGACCAGATGCCATGATCTTAGGTTTTTGAATATTGAGTTTTAAGCCAAACTTTCACTCTCCTCTTTCACTTTCATCAAGAGACTCTTTAGTTCTTCTTTGCTTTCTGCCATAAGGGTGGTGCCATCTTCATATCTGAGGTTATTGATATTTCTTCCTGCAATCTTGATTCCAGCTTGTGCTTCATCTAGCCCAACGTTTCTCATGATGTACTCTGCATATATGTTAAATAAGCAGGGTGGCAATATACAGCCTTGACGTACTCCTTTCCCAATTTGGAAACGGTCTGTTGTTCCATGTCCAGTTCTATCTGTTGCTTCTTGACCTGCATACAGATTTCTCAGGAGGAAGGTCAGGTGGTCTGGTATTCCCATCTCTTGAAGAATTTTCCACAGTTTGTTGGGATCCACACAGTCAAAGGCTTTGGCGTAGTCAATAAAGCAGAAGTGGATGTTTTTCTGGAACTCTTGCTTTTTTGATAATGGATGTTGGCAATTTGATCTCTAGTTCCTCTGCCTTTTCTAAATCCAGTTTGGATATCTGGAAGTTCATGGTTTACGTACTGTTGAAGACTGGCTTGGAGAATTTTGAGCTAATGCTAACGTGTGAGATGAGTGCAATTGTGCGGTACTTTCAACATTATTTGGGATTGCCTTTCTTTGGGATTGGAATGAAAACTGACCTTTGCCAGTCCTGTGGGCACTGCTGAGTTTTCCAAATTTGCTGGCATATTGAGTGCAGCACTTTCACGGCATTATCTTATAGGATTTGCAATAACTTAACTGGAATTCCATCACCTCCACTAGCTTTGTTCATAGTGATGCTTCCTAATTTGAATGTGAAGTCAAATTCCACGATGTTTGGCTCTAGGTGAGTGATCACACCATTGTGGTTATCTGGGTCATGAAGATCTTTTTTGTACAGTTCTGTGTATTCTTGTCACCTCTTCTTAATATCATCTGCTTTCACCATTACACATACCATTACACATACCATTTCTGTCCTTTATTGTGCCCATCTTTGCATGAAATATTTGTTTGTTGCATGAATAAAGGATTTCTTTAAAGGTAGAAAATATGGATTCCTCATACTTGTAGTCCTTTCATTGTTAAACTCAGTGTCTGGCACCTATTAAGTGACAAATAAATGTAGAATGATTCAAACTAATTTTTTGAATGGGATAGTATTAAATAAGATGGAATAGGCTTAGAGTATCAGTTCTGTGAAGGGCAGTAGTTGGGTATTTTTACTCAAGAAGATCCTTACAAAAGGAAGATCCTTATCTAGCAGTGTTTCCGTCTGCAAATATTTTTAAATTCCTTTGTACCTGAGAAATGATCATTAGAGACAGTAATTTAAGAAATGAACCATAAAGGAATGATGAGACTTTCCATATTTTAAAAGCAGTTGTTTGAATATTCATTTCAACATGTACACTCACAGCTACCTTTCCATGGTCAAGCATTTGTGAGGAAAATCCATCATTAGTTAATTTCCTTATTCATGAGCAAATCATGTATTTATATTGTTAGGAAAATAGAGTTTATGCTTGTAATTGGGGAATAGATTTAAATATACAAATGGATTTTAGTCATTTATTATTGATGTTGTTATTGTGTGTGTGTGTGTGTGTGTGTGGGTGTTAGTCGATCAGTCATGTCTGACTCTTTGTGACCCCGTGGACTGTAGCCCAGCAAGCTCCTCTGCCTGTGAAATTCTCCAAGCACGAATGCTTGTGTAAGGAGCCATTCCCTTCTCCAGTGGGTCTTCCTGACCCAGTGTTGAACCTGGGCCTCCTAGCCTTTTAAAAAATCTTTTCACAAATATTTCACACAAATAAAATAATCTAGAAATTGAAGATTGACACAGTGAAGATATTTTTTAAAATATAGTATATTTGGTACATTCATTTTGAGTGCTAAACAGTTCCGCTCAACTCCCCCATATTAAAACAGGTTCAGTATTGTTGTTATGTCACTAAGCTGTGTCCGACTCTTTTTGACCTCATGAACTGTAGTACGCCAGGCTTCTTGTCCTTCACTGTCTCCTGAAGCTTGCTCAAACTCATGAATCCATTGAGTTGGTGATGCCATCTAACATCTCATCCTGTCACCCCCTGCTCCTCTTGCCAATATTAAGTTCTCTAAATTTTAAAAATATTCCATATGTTCCATGGCTGTTTTTATATAAACAATCACAATAAAACGTATGGCTTGCATGTATCAAGAATGGACTGATTAATATCATCAGCAATTTACAACATGAAATGAAAATTTGTTCAGTTCCACCCAGGTCACTCCTTTTGCTGCCTGGATGTCACGTTATCATTGACCGGCACCTTCCTCTTTATAAAGACTCTTCAAGGACTCTTTCCCCCTACTTATGACTTGCATGTAAGATCATGAGTTACATTCTGTGCTCATTTTATGTTTGTTTTCATGAAGAATGATTGATTATTCCACGGTGTGAAATAATGAATATTGAAGTGACAGGAAATCTGAATTTGTGAAACCATTTCTGAAGTTATTAACCACATCAGAATATTTTTGCTGAAATGAATGATACTGCACAAATTGCTGGGTTAGCTTTGCTTCGTTTCCCTTCCCATGACCCCTTTAAAGTTTATTTGATGGTGTTGGCGGGGGTGTTCCCTCAGGCCCCTGAAACAAACCTCAAGCATTACTGGATGCTCTTTTAATAAAATGTTAGATGGTCATTCGTAATTGTCTTCATTCCAAGATGTCGACTTGTCTGTCCCACATAACCATCAAAATGGCAAAACCGAGTAAAAGTTTCCGCAGTTTCCACCACTGGCTTTAACTTCTCCACAGTTAGGTAACTAACCCAGGATATTCCTCAGACAGGAGCCAGATGTCAGCTCACTTCTTCCAACTGCTGGGACACCCTTTGAGCTCCAGGTTCCTGCCTGTAGATTTTCAGCGAAGTCGGTGCACTTCTGTAGCATCACCAGTTCTTAAAGCAGCCCAGGAGAGCCCAGGACCACATCAGGATTTTCATGGGCCTCAGGAAGTTTTGCCTTCATGAGCCCTTTCTCTACAAAAACATTAATGATTGTATTTTGTGACTCTCTTGGTATAAAGATGAATATAATCCAATCTGGATTGTGTTTCTTCTACTGATTTTAAAGTAAGTGAAGCTATCTTCATGGTTCCCTAAGTGTTGTCCTTCTTGAGCAGATTTGGGAAGCCATACTTCATAGATGTAACATGTATAGTAAGTCTCCTGTGTATGAACCTTCAAGTTGCAAACTTTGAAAGATGTGAATGTGTGTTCACATGTCTAATCACATAAGTTAGTGCACATGTCTGGTGTACATTGTCACATGCTTATATCTTCTACGGGTGGTTGCTTTTGTGTACTTTATAGTACTGTATAGAGTGGGGTGGCTCAGCCATAAAGAATCTGCCTGCATGCAGGAGATGTGGGTTCGATCCTTGAGTCAGGATTCCCCTGGAGAAGGAAATGGCAACTCACTCCAGTATTCTTGCCTGGAGAGTCCCATTGACAGAGGAGCCTGGTGAACTTCAGTCCATAGGGTCACAAAAAAGCCAGACAGGACTGAGTGGGTCAGCAACAATGACTGTACAGAGTACAGCATTGCAGTGTCTCTATTTGAAGCACAGTGGTCTGGAAGCAATCGTTGGGTTAGTTGGATACCTCGGCTAACTTTGTTGGACTTACAAACAAAATGAACTCAGAAACGTGCTCTCGGAACAGAACTCAGTTGTGTACAGAGGACTTACTGTATCTGGAACAAGTGAGACTGAGGGGTGGAGATGTTGTAACAATGCAACTTTACATTTGTTTTCTTCCTATTAAGCTACCAGATACCAGCCACAATGGTAGTAAACACAACAGACACCTGATCTCTTCCACACTTGAATGTTGTACTCAAAAAAGGGGGGATGTAAAGATAATGAGAATAATGTAAAGGTCAATGGTACTTAAAAGAAAAAGAGAAAAGAAATCACAAACGCTTGGATTTGTTTATGTGACAAATTCTCCTCTTTTCCAGGCCACATCCCACTTGGGAGAACACTGGCTACTCCTGTGTGGCTTGCTAAGTGGTAGCATGTTTCCCTTTCACGTTGATAATGAAAATAGAACAGTCCTTGTTCACGGGTGGGGCTCTGCCTGCTTTAAGTGTCTGCAGCAGGTGTGCACTTGGGCCAAATTGGATAGATTCTGTGAGCCGAGGCTCAGTTTCCTCATTTGTAATAAAGGTTTAGAAGAGATGGCCTCTAACGTGCCTACTTGCTCTGTAACAACTAAGGGAGGCAAGGTAGAATGTATTTTTAAATATTAATGAATTTGATTTAAATCAATTAAGTGGACACAGACTGTGAGTAAATATTGTTTCTTAAATGGAATGTCTTATTCACTGAACAATTATTTCTTAAATGTCTGCTTAAAATAAATGCAATATGAAATACTGAGGTTGCAAGAAGAAATGCAACAAGCATTGTCCCAGCAGTGCAGACGGAGTGTGAAAATCTGGTGATCAGATACATTGTCCTCTTCTCTACATGTTAGTGTACTGAACATCACAGAGGCCAAGATTTTTATTACTGACTGAAAAATGAAAACAGTCTTTACATTGTATCTTAGGATTAGAAAGTTTAAAAAAAAAACAAGACCAGAAAGCACACCTTTAGAAGTTAAAGAACGTCATTGAAAACCAAACTGCCACTATACCCTGAACACTTGAAAACACATTTAAATTATTTCTACGAATTTGAAAGACTCCTGTTTTTCCATCTAGGAAGGAATTTGTTCTGTCAACAGCCCAGTAATGTGTCTTGCATTCTGCTGAATTTTTAATATTTTTGTATTTTGTGTTAGAGAGCAAGGGTTATTCTCAAAGGTTGGAATTGAGTTTCATGTTGAATATCTAAGTACCACTTATATCTCACATCACAGAAGAAAAGAATACTAGACCCTGTTTAGTATTCAGTTCTGGAAACATAAGAAAAAGACACACTCCTGCTATATGCTGATAGGTTGTTTTGGCTTATAATAAAATTACTTTTCACTTAGAGCACTTTTCCTCTTAAAGGCTCAAAGAATTCCAATGCATGCTTAAGTGACATGTGTATTTCTGTCTGGAATAATTTTTTCAAAAAGGTTGTAAAGTTAAGAGTGACATTTTCATGTATTATTATTTTGCTTCAATTCAAGCATCGTATTGATGCTGTGTCTGCTTATTGCCCCATATTTCTTCCAGAGATCACTGAGTTCCTTCACCTTTTCACCTACTCACTATCAGGTCAAATCCCTACCCATGTTTTACTCAATTCATGGAACGCCTGGGTCTTTTACCCTCAAGCAACAAGTTCTGGCTATAAATTATGAAGGATGTAGTGTTTTTTATGCACTAATCACAGGAAGAGACAGAATAGTGGAGTACCTGGATCCTGGCTTTAGAGACTGAAAGACCTGGGCTCAGGTCTTAGGTGACCTGTAAATACTGTGACTTTGGGGGAAATTAGTGAATCACTCTTTGTGTCTGTTGCATTATCTATAATATTGGGATGTATTACTGTAAAATATACCTTACGTGGTTCTTTGAAGATGTGGCAGTTTGAAACCTCCCCCCGCCCCCAATTTTTACACATTTCTCAAGGAGTAGAGTCAATATTTCCTCCTATTTAAGTAAGTGAAAATTGCTCAGTCATGTCTGACTCTTTGTGACCCCATGGACTATATAGTCCATGAATTCTCCAGGGCAGAATACTGGAGTGGATAGCCTTTCCCTTTTCCAGGGGATCTTCCCAACCCAGGGATTGAACCCAGGTCTGCATTGCAGTTGGATTCTTTACCACCTGAGCCACAAGGGAAGCCCAAGAATACTGGAGTGGGTAGCCTATCCCTCCTCCAGCAGATCTTCCCAACCAAGGAATTGAACCGGGGTCTCCTACATTGCTGGCCAATTCTTTACCAACTGGGCTATCAGGGAAGCTCCTCCTCCTGCTAATCTAGGCCTTACAGTCACTTCATCAGTGTCACATTCTGGAGCCTTAAGAAACTAGCAGCTCCACTTACTGTATCTTGGGATGCTTGTTCTAGGAACCCACCCACCACGGCAAGAAGAAGTCCTGGATACTCATTAAAATGAGTGGTGTCTTGTTGCCCTTGGCCATGAACTCCCAGCTGGCCACCGGCACCAGCTTGCCAGCCATGCAGTGATACATCCTGAAGGTGGATTCCGCAGTCCCAGTGAAGCTACTCCAACTGACACACCGAGGAACAGACATGGACCTTCTCTACTGATTGCTGATTGAGCTCAAAGCTGGTCAGTTGAGTAAGTGATTTTGTGGTTTTAAGCCACTGTGTTAGAATGGTTTGTTTTGCAGCAATTTTAATTGGAATAAAGATTAAATGAGATACTGACATATTCACAGAGGTGAACACACAGTAATCACTAAAAATTATCTCAAAAAATTTAGAAAAGGTGATTAAACTTTCACATCAATATCCCAGAGAATGTTAAGGTTAAAAGAACCTTAGAGATTATCTAGTTGAGAGAGGGCTAGCTGGCGGTCCAGATGGCTGACAGGTGTATTGTGTTTGGTGAATATGTTTTTGCTGAATAATGAATGCTTGTCTAAAAATACATAAGAGAAGTAGTTTGATAAAATCATATCTACACCAACTGCATTTGAGACACTCTGGTGGTGTTCTTCTATTTCTTTTATTTGGCTTAATTGTGGCATGCAGGGTCTTTAGTTGTGGCATGTGGGCTCTTAGTTGTGGCATGTGGGATCTAGGTCCCTGACCAAGGATCGAAACTGAGCCTCCTGCATTGGGAGCCTAGAGTCTTAACCCCTGAACCACCAAGGAAGTTCCTCTTCTGTATTTTTAACATTGGTTCCAACCACTCAATTAGTTTCATGACCCACCATAAATGCTGATCTAATGTATTTAGAAATAGAGCTTTAAAAATCTTGTAGTTCCATATTGTAAAATAATTGTAGAGAATGCTACTATAAGTCATTAAGTTGTTTTTTAACAGGCTAAAATGTGTTCATCAGAATTCATTTACAGTAGTCTGTAGGAAGGCAATGCAGTTGTTCAAAGGATGCTGCAGTTTTTAAAACATTGAAGTTTCTTTGGAGACTAGGCATTTTTTCCTTCAGAGATTATAGAGTGGTCATGTTGTTTTGCAGTTGTACCATACTTCTTTTTTTACTGTAAATTTATTAACTAAATCTAGTGACTCCCTTATTCACCATACTTGAGTCCAAATGACCTTTGACTGCTATTAAAATTTATATTTAAATTTATCCTTAAAGAGTGATGATTTGAATGTCTAGGACATTCATAACATGTGCCATAAACTCTGAATGCAGTGCCCCCCAAAAATGATTTACTGAATGTTTTCCATGGCTTAAAATAACTGTAGGATGACTTTGAAGGAACCGTTCTTTAACTACATATGTAAATTTTGATGCTGTTCTCAGGGTCTGTGACCCGCATGCTTGACTGCATGCTAGAGTGTATGAAGATGTGTGACTTTGTTCAGCCCTTTGAATCATGCATCCTTATTCTGGTTATTGACACATTTTTAGGAAAGTTTTCTATAGCTTTGTGGTGAGAAAAGTTTGCATATCAACTTTTACAGAAATGATGGAGAGAGGGTAATTTTCCTTAAGATACATTGCAACATTCCTTCTCACTGGAAAAAAAAACTCTTTGGCAGCTTTATGCTACACTCAAAAGATATTGAAGACATCTTTTCATCCTATATTCAGAAATTGTTGAAATAAAGGCTACATAAATGGAGTTCTAATTAAATGTAATGGATCACAAAACATGGCATAAGGATAAAAAGGAAATTTTATTACAAATGATAAATATGTATTATAAAATAATATAAGCTCTTGGTTTAAAAGAAATCTTTATATAATTGCATCAGATGAAGATTTTTAGTTTCTAGAGCAAATCACAGTTAATAATTTCTACTAACATCCTGGGAACACTTAGAACGTATAATATTTTTATGCTAGTGGAATGCACACTGCTCACATCCTTCTTTCTTTGCCTTTTTAATTTAAAATTTATCTTGCAGATCTTTCACATCAGAGTGCATATACTTGCCTCATTATTTTCAACAGATATATATTACTTCATGGTGTATTAAGAGAGAGACTCTCTCATCCCACTAATTCAAACAACGAAGACATTCAGTTATCTTTATTTTTCTTTAGTTCAGCTTCATTTTATTTTAGGATTCTATTCCCCTGGGTTCAATTCAGTTTAGTTCAGTCACTCAGTTGTGTCCGACTCTTTGTGACCCCATGAATCGCAGCATGCCAGGCCTCCCTGTCCATCACCAACTCCTGGAGTCTCCTCAAACTCATGCCCATCGAGTTGGTGATGCCATCCAGTCATCTCATCCTCTGTCGTCCCCTTCTCCTCCTGCCCTCAATCTTTCCCAGCATCAGGGTCTTTTCCAACGAGTCAACTCTTCAAATGAGGTGGCCAAAGTACTGGAGTTTCAGCTTCAGCATCAGTCCTTCCAATGAACACCCAGGACTGATCTCCTTTAGGATGGACTGGTTGGATCTCCTTGCAGTCCAAGGGACTCTCAAGAGTCTTCTCCAACACCACAGTTCAAAAGCATCAATTCTTCGGTGCTCAGCTTTCTTGACAGTCCAACTCTCACATCCATACATGACCACTGGAAAAACCATAGCCTTGACCAGACGGACCTTAGTTGGCAAGGTAATGTGTCTGCTTTTTAATATGCGTAGTCCAAACTTAATCTCTGCCAATTCCAAGTCTGACATTTAGTGGAGTTCTATGAGGCTTATGTAGAACAGAGGTTGTGGCTACAGAGTCTTGTCTTTGATTGTTGAGTTTCTATGCTGACAGATGCTGAGGTGTATTTGTCCCATCTGGTCCTCCATCTCCGATCCATGTAGATCTCTGATGATTATCCCTGAGTCCCACCCCAGTCCCATTAGATCCTTCGAATCTCCTACGCCCATCTGTGCCACTATCACACATAAGGGATTATTGTGCCATGCTGTGGTTTGGGGGAGATATTGCAGACTCTCTCAGGCCCATCTTTTAGTTACACCAGGCAGCCATTCCATCCTTACTCTTTGAGCACTATGTCAGGATACTCTTAAAAGGGAGATGGGGATGGGGGAAGGTTTGGTCTTTTCTAGGCATTTACCTAAGAAGCAGATTTTCTTTTCTCTAAGACTCAGCAAAGTAATTTGGCTTTTGCTACTTCCTGCCACTTCCTACCACTTTTCTTTCCTACTTTTTTACTTCCTACCACTAAACTCATCCTTCTGTGGAAGCTCCTTTCCACCTTTTTTATTATACAAATAATAAGTTAGTTATATAATATGTAACAACTTACATACAAGCTCCCCTTCTGACTTCCTCACTTTCCCAAGCCAGGAAGTTTTTTTATCTATGGAGAGACAGATAAGTTTTTTCTCATTTACTATACAAGCTTCTAAATATCAGGGTCAAGGCTTTTGAAACTTTTTGAAACTCAAAAGCCAACTGTGTTCTACTTGTTTGACATTTGCATTCTATTTTGCCCTTTGATTTCTGAAGCAAAGCATGCACAACACCAAAGAGGAAAGAAAAGAAAGCAAATAGCCCTCCTCAAAGAGATAATATTGCCAAATGTTATCTCATATATGTGTATTTATAACTCTTTATAGGTAGTAATATATTGTCACAGCTACAAGCTACAATAAATATCCTTGCCCATATAGCTTAAAAACATGTACAAATATAATATTGACAATAAAAATCCTAACACTGGAATTCCTGGAAAAAAGAGCAAGGGCAAGTGTGTTGTAAACGTTAATGGACATCACCACATCTCCCCTCCAGAAAGGCTACAAGACCACAATCTTGAGTACAAGTGCCTGTTTCATCCACTAGGTTTTTATCACCTATTTAAATTTTTCCCAACCTGTTAGCTGAAAGTATCATCTCTTTATTTTCTGATTCTCCATGTCTCTAATTAAAAGAGAGATTGAGTATATTCTCATACATGTTCTAGCCTTTTGCACCTGGTGTTCCTTCAATTGCTTTTTCTATTTGTTCATTTTTTGAGAAAAAAAATCAAAGTATAGTTGATTTACAATGGTGTGTTTCATTTTTGCTTTACAGCAAAGTGACTCAGTTTTACATATCTATATTCTTTTCATATTATTTTCGATTATGGTTTATCATGGGATATTGAATATAGTCCCCTGTGCCTTACAGCAGGACCTTGCTGTTTAACTATCATGTATATAATATAATAGTCTGCATCCTTTCAAGTGCTTACAGTTTATGGACGTGAAAAGATGGTGTTAAATAAGCCTGAAGTGTTTAAGTAGAATTTTTTTTCAAGAGTTATACACTGATTACTTGATATTTGTTTTGGGAGACAGATTGTATAAAATTTAATGCCGCTACTGCTTCCCAGTCTTTTCTGCATTTGACCTCAACTGAGTAACTGTTATACAGGGAGGGTTAGGAGCAAAATAAGTCTGAAGGTGAGAAACTGAGTCACCAACACAGAGGTGATAATTATGCTCCAAAAATGTTATGATGTCTCCACTCTGCAAACACAGAGCTAGTTCTCATCAAAATGGCATTTAGTCCAATGGTTACATGATAGAGTCATGTGAGACAGCTTACAAAGCCGATGAATGGCCCTTGAGCATGTGTCATTATGCAAAATTCCAATAACTAATTAGCACAATGGATTTTGGTCTCAATTCAAGTGCTGCAGGACATCCATTTCATATGTCCCATGTTGTCACTGCCTCAGAGAATTTCCATTAGAGTAGATTTGCTCCCAGTAAGAATTCCACAGAGAAGCTAAGACATGTAAGAATTTTAGGAGCATTGAATGAGGACCGATTGCCAACTGTGTGATTATTTTTTCAACCCCTTTATCATGTAACATCTAAAATATCTGACTTTTTTGTCTTCAGATCTTTTCCACCTCTATTTCTTAGGTTTTCTATTCGTTGTTGTTATTGTTGTTGTTTAGTTGCCAAATCGTGTCCAACTCTTTTGCAACCCCGTGGACTGTACCCCACCAGGTTCCTCTGTCCATGGGATTTTCCAGCAAAAATGCTGTAGTGGGTTGCCGTTTCCTTCTCCAGAGAATCTTCTTGACTCAGAGATCAAACCTGAGTCTCCTGCATTGGCAGGTGTGTTCTTTACCACTGAGCCACCAGGGAAGCCCTTTCGGCTTCATACTTAGCTATTCTTTTTTAACAAAATCAGCATCCTGTCTCCTAGCTAGAAAGTACCTTGCAATCTGAGCAATCCCATACAACCACCACCCTTTTATCTTGATAATAGTTTTTACCAGGTACTGAAGCCATACTATGTGCCAGGCAATGCTGCTAGGTCATTATCGTTACCCTTTTTTTATAAATAGAGCCTCACACTCAGAGAGGTTGGAAAACTTGCCCAAAATCAACATTCAGTAAGTTGCAAAATCAGCATTAGCAGATTTTGAGGTCTGATATATTCTGCAAAGGAAAAGGAAGGACATTTTTGTTATGAGATGATGGCATTTCTCAGAATACATTTTGTTGGGTCTGCCACTTAATTGCTAGCAATGCCAAGGCCTCTCTGTGCATTACTCTGCCTCTGTATACTTAGCTGTCCCTTCTATGCTCTGACTACTTCTGTTTAATCCCGTTTAAAGATTATAAGGATGAGTAAGGAAGCCTGTGCTGTATAACCCTTAGCTTTTCAAACATGGAGAAAAATGACTTCTAAGGAATGGGGTGGACTCCTCAACTCACTTTTTGAGCACATTTTCCTTATGGAAATGGCTATAGATGGACCCATTCCTCTGCCTTCTCCTTCTGCCCTCAGAGTCCCGTGACCCATCAACTAATCATAGTTAGGCTAATTTATGAAAAGAACTTGGAAAGAGAATTATCCTGGAGGAGGGGCCTAGAAATAGTCCAAATGTTGTGCTTAGACCTGGAAGATGGAACCCTTTGAAAATATCTTAAAAAGACAAGAGTTTCAGGAAAGCATTACTCTGTAAGTGTAAATTTGACAACCTTCTGGGATAGTACCTTGGCTTGACTGTCACACTCCACAGCCAGTGGCATTAGTGACCGAATTCCAATGCTTCATAATTCAGCCTCAAGCAAACCTGATGGTCATCAGGTCCCTCATTATCCTTATCAGAAGTAAATATAAAATTTCATTTTCAGGGATTTTCAAACAGGGGTATTAGCTTTCATACTATCTGAAGACTTTAGACTGAAGTGACCTGTTTAATGTAATTTCCTCATTTTGCAAAATGTAAGGTTCATAAAGGAAAACAGTTTGTCCGGGAGCACACAGAAAAAAAATTTTTCTCCTCATGTTATAATTCCGAAATAATATTTAGAAGAGAATTTCAGTTAAACATTTGTGATCCATATTAGTACATAAATGTTATAGAAAACGCAATTGTCCCTGAGAAGCATTTTTTCCCTTGTCATAGCTAACATTTACTGAACTCACTACAATGCCAATTACAGTATTAATCTTTGTCCTCACTGTCGTTTAGCTTTACAGCAACACTGGGAAGAAGGAAATTGTATAAATCCCCATTTTATAGGTGAGATAAGAAAGTCTCAGAGATTTCAAGTCATTTGTCAGTGGCTAATGTACAGATCTTTATCACAGTTTTCAAATTCCAAAGTCATATAGGCTCTTAACTATTGTGATGTGCTGAGTCCCTAGACCGCATTTGAAATATTTAAGGGGAATTAAGGGTCCAACCTCAGAGGGCTTGCCTGTACTCTCCCTTCCGCTTGGGATGCTCTTTCCCTGAATATCCGTGAGGTTTAAACTTTCACTGACCTCAGGTCTCTGCTCAAATGTCATGTTATCAGTGAGGATTTTTCCAGCCACTTTGTAAAATACCCAGCCACTGTACTCCCACATTTCTGATCCCCTTCAGCCTGCCTCATTTTTCTGCATAGAATGTATCACCAGACACATTATGCATGTACTTCTGCATTGTAACCATCTTTCCTCACTAGAAATGTCATTTCTGTAAGGTCAGGAACTTGAATCTGTTCCCTGCATCTCCAGTGCCTGGAGGAATGCCTTCTAGGAGGAGATGCTCACAGAATATTTGTAGCATGAATGAGTGAGTGAATGAATGAATGAGTCAAACAAGTTCAGATACATCTCTATCATCAGCCTCATACAATATCTTTCAGGAGAAGTTGGGGGACTCCAGGAAGTCTAATTTAAAAGGTGTCTGATTGTCTTTTTAAAAATTCAGTACAATAAAAGAAAATTTAATTGTGTCAGTGGCTAAAGCACAGGAGGGCATCCGTTTTTCTTCAAGCCCTGACAGCTGGGAGAAGAATGTACAAGTCTGCTCTCCTTGTCTGTCCTTGCATTCCCTTCTTCCTTGCATAGCTCTGTATATTTAAATCATTGCAAATACTCATTCTGAGAAATGTAGAAGCAGCATTTTTTTTCCCTTTTCATAAGCCAACACTTATTCCTAGTGAGTAATGTTTAGCAATGAAATGTCTTTTGACGCTAGTACTTATCAGTGTTTCTGAAATATACAGTCTAATTAAATTACTTAGGGGTTGTGCTTTAATCAGGAGCAAATTTAATGAATATTCAAGCTGTTCATTGTTAAGAAATGAAAAAAGATTGTAGGAATATTTTCATAACCTCAAAAGTCATCCAGAAGAGGGTGCTAATGTTCTTTATGAAGTACACACACAAGCATACACAGAGACACACACCAAACAAAGCTTTCTTACATAAGTGATCAAGTGATAATAACTCTATACATTGAACATTGAATAGAGAATTTATAAACACAGGCAGTTCAAAAGTAAAAATAATTGCCTAATGATAGCACTAAAGTTTTTAAAAACTGGGACAGTTTATAAAATCTACCTCAGTTTTGGACAGATTAGTTAACAATTAACCATATCACCACCAAAAATAGCATATTTTCTAGCACTCAAAACGCCCACCAGAAATAATAGTGATATTTCATTAAACGATTCACCTCTATCAAAAGATGAACAACAGGGAAAAAAAGTTTGCTTAAGTTATAGCCAATATCTTTTAAATAAAAAGTCACACTTCTTGTTTGATTTGTTGCATATTCTTCACTCAAAGGCTTTCCTTTTGAAGGTAGATGAAGATGACCACTAGTTATCGCTTAACTCTGATTCCAGAAAAACCATGTTATAGTCTCTATTCATCAGCTCCAAATGAAAACAGACTTTTAACAGTGACATCTTTTCTGGTTCACTTACTCAAAAATGAAATTTCAGAAAGGATGAAATTTCTGTGAAGTAAGTAATTCTCAAAATTCTTTCTACTTGTTCTTTGGAGGTATTCGTTGAAGACAGCCATGGCAAAAACCCTTTTCATTTCTGTTTCAAATGTGCCCTAATTTCTCTTCCTTCTGCTAGGTTTCCTGAGCTGCTGCCTTGATAGTTCAGGCAATTTGTATCTTGATGATTTCTCATTTCTTTGAAGCAGAACAGTCATGTGAACTGTAAATTTTCTTGAGCAAAATAAACGGAAGTAAGAGGAGGTTTTGATGTCTGCCTCAATGAGTTACTTAGAATACAAATGAGAAAAACCATTCCTACCCAGAAAGCTACCTTCACGTTCCGCTATTAGCTTCTAGGCATAGCAGGGTTGAGAGGATATATGCATTACACAAAGCTCAGTATATGGATGGTCTTAAATGAAGTTCCCTTTAGCTTGTAGAACAGGACTCTGATTGGAAGGAAACAATGCCTCTGCCTGAAAGAGGAGTCTATTTAGTCATTCACATACAAAACGCACATGCCATTTTCCAGCCAACATTGACAAGCCAGCTAAAGTGGAGGAACTCAGGCAGATGGCAGAGTGAGAGAACAGTGCAGACACCAAGGAGGCCTGCCACTTCATCTGCCCTTATGCTGAAAGTCACTGCAGCAACTTAACCTGATTCATTAGCTTGGGTGAGCTGAATCCATCCTTTGACTTTTGCTCTCAGATCCATTCATTCTCTGCCCTTCTCTCCTTGGTTGTGTGTTGGAAGATACTGCATTACCCAGGTTGTCTTGCTTTCAGCTTTTAGATGGATTTAGCTAATGCAAGGCTCCATGTGGAAGCATGGAGAGCCAGAAGGGAAAAAGTCAAAATACCTACCCCCTGCTCTGGTTCAGGTGGCAGCCCCAGTGATGGCTGCAATACCTGTGTGGCTCCAGTTCCTGGAAGATTGTTCACTCCTTCCATGGTCTCAGTTCTCATCAGAAAGGCCCACCAAGGACCCTGAGCTGTGATACAGCCACTTCCTACTTTTCTCACTCCAGCCCTAGGCTGATAATGGCTCTCTTACTTTTGCTAAATGCAGAGATGCTTCATAATACTGATCAGTTCCCTAGCTATTCTATCATCTGAGTCCTTTGTACTGGATTCCTTTGGTTTCAAATACTTAAAAGGCTCTCTTTTTACTGATATAGAAGACCATCTTTTGTGCTATAGGATATTTGGAGAGGACACACTGTTCTACTTTAATCCAAATATTTTAATGCATAACTTCTTTAAACCAATCTGGTCAGGCAGTGAAAGAACAAAGATTTGTTTAAAAATATATCTTCACCACCAGTTGCTGCCTTGCCTCTGCACACACACACAACACCCATACATATAACTCTGAAGAACTTATCCCAGTATGACAGTTCTGGGATGGTTATAGTTAACACATTTTTTGTATTATTATTTAGCTTTCACATGTTTATGGATTACTAAATGTATGTCAGGAAAGAAACAACCTTCAAGCTCCACTCTTGAAGAAGGTGTAGTAAGAGACAGAATTACAGATTGAATTGTTTATACCGCACCGCTTTGAATATATTATTCCATTGTCTTTAATTCATTGTTCTGTATTCATCTGTGCAGTGGGGATAGTATTTTTTCCCCATTAGATTGTTATGAACATTAAATGAAAGATACTTAAAATACTGCCCAGCCCACAGCAACCACTCAAAAATATTAGCTCTTATTGTTGACTGAAAGTCTTTCGTCAATCAAATTCCTTTGTGAAAATATGTCTTTTAGTCTCTGGTAGCTTATAAGAATTTTGCTTGTTTTTGTTTTTCTGAAGTTTTATTACAATGATTCTTTTAAACATGAATTTGTTTTTGTTTGTCCTAAATGGATCTTGGGATGCTCCTAAGCCTTAGGATGCCTTAGGTGACTTTTTTTTTTTCATTTCTGGAAAATCTTAGCCATTTTCTCTTACAACTTTAGGTCTCCCACATTCACTTTACTTTATCCTAGAACTCCTATCAAGCATATATTAGACCCCATCTTCCTGTTTTACATGCCTCAACTTCTCTTGTTTTTCTCTTCTACTCTCTAGGTCAGTTCCTCAGATCTGTGTTCCAATATATACATTATTTTTCTGTATGTATTTGTACTGTTGTTCAACCAGCTAATTGATTTTTAAAAATTGTGATAATTTTATGATGATCATTTAAAGATTTCCATTGTATCCTTTCTCATTTTGCGAATCTGTTTTTTATACTGTTTTGTGCTTGCTTTATCTCTGAAACCTCTTTTAGACAGGTCCATTATTTCTTGTTCTTAATGTACAAATTTTTCTTTATGTTGCACGGTCTTATTCTCCATCCCAGCAATTCACTTCCTTCCATGGAATCGTCATCGGGTGCTCATCTTTAGCTGAGATTTAATTCCCCAGTTTCCTGAACAGTGGAATTCTCCTAATTGGGTTAGGCTGGCTTTGCCGCTTCTGAGAATTCATGGATTTCAGTTATTCGAGGTCCATTTTTTTGTTAATTTCTCATTTAGAAACACACTGATGACATGAATTTGGACCTGCTCATTCATGTGATAATGGGTTTGAACTTACAGGGTTATTTTCTTCTAAACTCAATCCTGCATATAAGGCAAGCTTCCTTGCTCCTTCCCCCACCTGGCAGGGATGGTGTCTGCCTGTCCCTGTGAATGCTGACTTGTTGCAGATATTGAAACTCTAGTTTTGTGTGTGACTAGCATCTGTGCCCTATACTACCTTCTCTGCACAGGCGTCCAAACTCCCAAATGCAGCTACTAGAACCTGTACCTGCTTCTCATAAGACCCTAACACATTTTCACTTAAGCCCCTTATCTTCTTTGATTTTGTGTTTGCATTTCTGAAAGTGAGTATTTCTGTCTTCTGGTTTTTAATTTGCATGTATGCACCTTTTACTTTCTTATATAATATTTTATGAATTCAGAATCTATTTCGGAGTGGAGAGTCCTTTCCTCAGTTTTATTCCCTATATTGACTGCAGTGAAAGAAAAAGTGCTTGGTGATTACAGAAAGATTCTTTCATAGAGTGTCACCTATGCAGTCTCAGAACCACCTGGAAGAGGGTGGAGAGATAGTCCACTACCAGACAGAAGAGCCTGCTACCCTTAGCTGATCATAAATCTGTACGGGTTCATGAAATGATGCAAAGGATTTATTTTCTCATCAATAATGAATTTATTTGGCATGCTTTTGGCTGGAGGTAACAGAAAATTCAACTAAAATTGGCTTAAACACTAAAAAAGACTTATTCTCTTATCAATGTTAGAACTAAAAATGGGGCCATTTCAGAGTGGGTGAACTCAGTGGCTTGTCTTCATTATTGCTCCAGCTTAAATTCTTCTTATATGTCTTACTTGGTCATGAGATGACAGCAACAGTCCCCAGCATGTCAACCTAAATATATATCAAGATGGAGGAAATGGAAGAAGGGAACTTATTTCTTCCAAAATCTCTCTTTTTAAAAGAAAGGAAGAATTTCTAGACGTCCTTGTGGTGTAACCCTCATCTCTAATTAGCTAGAAACATGTTGTAGGCTTCTTCTCAAACCAACCACTGGCAAGGGAAATAGAGTTACCCCAAAGGGCAGACATCACGTTAGACTGACTTTGAGGTTGGTATGAGTCCAGGCGTCCCTGAAGTACAGGTCTTCCTCACAACTAAACAGTATCAGAAATTTCTTACCTTGGAGATCAGGAAATAGCTCTCGGGCAAGATCAGGTGCTCAGAGTCGACATTAAGTCCAGATCTGGGCTCTTTTCCTCCTGTGTTTGCCGATTCTGTTTCCTGTCACAATCCCAGCCCTGCTAAGGCACAAGCAGCCTTTGACATCACCACTGTTTCTGTCTCTGCCCTGTAAGAGTGATGGTGAAACCTCATAATCAGTGCCACCTTATAGCCTATGGAAAGCCTAGACGTTTTAACATCTTCACAGTGAACCACACATGGGCTAAATAGGATCCATACTCATCCACGTCCTGCTGTAGAAATTCATCTTTCGGAAGTCCATGGCATTGTCTAGAGGTGCACTCATGGGCATCATCGGATGGGGACAGCATAAAGTCTCATGGCATAGGGGAATGCTACCGCTGTGAGAAAATTAGCTGGTGATGTACTGGTAGGACATGAACAGGGTTTCCGTCTGGTGCAAACTAGAGTCCCAACTGGCAAAGGCTGCATGGCCTGCATTATGAGTAATGCCTCCAAGACACTGTGGGTCATGGACCTTTTAGCTTGTTCCCTTTACAGTTATCCTCCTCTTGGTTCATTCACTGGACATGTCCTGGGTTATGAGACAGTGCCTTCTAGAACAAGTGCCCTACAGTGAGGTCAGTTGTATTTATCAGTCACCTCACTTAATTTCTCCACCTCCAGACCCACCGCCACACCTTGTTTATCCCTCCACACAAAAACTATCTCTTCTTTTATTTCCTTCTAGACTTCAGGGGACCATACATCCAGAGCACAAATCATAAGCCATAGGAAAAACAGTTTCTCTTTCAATGAGTGCAGGAAAAACTCCCTTTAACATTGTCTGTATGATGAGAGAAATCATTTGTTTTTCTCCTAGAGTGTAGACTAGGGAGGTGAGTGCCCTGTTAAAGTGGGATGAATGCTTCTAATACAAAAAAGTGAAAAATATAAATGAGTTAAGTTTTTAGAATAAAATTGCACATTTGTATCCTGTTAAATAAATAAATTCTTCTCTTGCCAGTATTGATTGTTTTGCAAAATATGGCCTTAGTCCTTTTTATATTTTTTAAAAAATAGTTTAAAAAAACTCATGAGCAGTGAGGCAGTAAGATATAATGGTATAAATAACACCTGCCTCATCTCACATAGGTCTGTATAGTCAAAGTTATGGTTTTTCCAGTAATCGTATATGGATGTGAAAGTTGGACCGCAAAGAAGGCTGAGCAATGAAGAATTGATGGTTTCGAACTTTGGAGGTGAGCATCCCTTGGACAGCATGGAGATCAAACCAGTCAATCCTAAAGGAAATCAATCCTGTCGATCCTAAAGGAAATTCATTGTAAGAACTGATGCTGAAGCTGAAGCTCCAGTACTGTGGCCACCTGATGTGAAGAGCTGGCTCATTGGCCACCTGATGTGAAGAGCTGGCTCATTGACTTCCTGACGCTGGGAAAGATTGAAGGCAGGAGGAGAAGGGGATGACACAGGACAACATTGTTGGATGGCATCACTAACTTGATGGACATGAGTTTGAGCAAACTCTGGGAGATGGTGAAGGACAGGGAGGCCTGATATGCTGCAGTTCATGGGTTACGAAGATTCAGACATGACTTAACCAACTGAACAGCAACAACATGTACATATGACTCTGGCCTAGTTAAACTGAATCTCCTTAGCCCAATAGGGATAGAAAGAAAGAAATGAGGTTTTTAAGGAGCTAAGTCCCTCTCATAATATTTTTCTATAAGTCTTTTAAGTGTTAAACCATTTCTTAACAATGGTAAGACACCTGTGCAACAGCTATTAAGAGGGAGAGAAGGTGGATTTGAAGGAAAGATGCCAGAGTATTAGATGAAAGTGTCCACAAGGATGGATGTTGAGTCCACATCTATAGAGAGCTGGAAAATACATACCCCAGCTTACCCTCAACAGACAGGAGCCCACACTTTACAGCCTAATTCGTGGTCAGTCCCATAGGAAGATAGTCTGTTTCCCTTCATTCTCTGGAACAATGTCTCTCAATCTTGGTTTTGACCACACCTAAACATCTAAACTCTGAAAGACTTAAACTTTTTGAAAGTTCAAACCAAATTAAATATTATGATTAAAAACATAACAAAGCAGTGATAATTTTAGAATCCAGTCTTTAAATATAGCATAACTTCCTTCAAGGTACAAATATACCGAATTATCCTCTACCACCTTTGAAAACTCACTGTTGTGAAATAACATCCTCACTCCTTTGCTCTCTGAAATCATGCCTTTAGGGGTCTGTTTTGTTTCACTTTGATCCCTATTAAATACGAATAACCTCCAAGAATTTGAAACATATAACCTCATCAGTCACTAAAATTAAGTGAATAAATGTCAGATCTCTTCTTATTGGAAATCACAGAATTCATTTAATAGTACTACAAATCCACTGGTACCTAAAACTCCCTGTTTTATAGCTGCCTTTGTGTTTAACCTAACACAGAAGCTGTTTTGTGTGTGTGTGTGTGTGTGTGTGTGTGCATGCACGCACGTGTGCCCATGCTTACATTAGATACCACTGGTTTCTCCTGTTTAAAAATCACTTCAAACTTATACCTTGACAGATGGAAGGAATAATGGTGGGGAGGTAAGTCAGGGGAGATGGAGACTGGACAAGAAGGAACTGCTGAGGAGGAAAAGGGGCAAAACCAGCAAGGCTAAATAATGTTGCCCCTTCTCCGTGCAGATTGAAACTGACTCACAGAAAAAAAAATGGAATTATTTGTTTAAATTGAGCTTTTTTCATTCTTAAAATGAAATAGAGTGGCTTCGAGTTAGGGCAAGATGGTGTAGAAGAGTTTCTCCTGCTCCTCCCCACTCGACAGAAATATAAACCCTGGAAATAGCACAAGCTTGTAAGAGGAAGGTGAGGTGGTTTTCTCAGGACTTAGGAACAAAATGATTGCAGGGTGTCCCCTGACAGGGGCAGATGATCCAGACCCGTTGTATCCTAATCCCTGACCTTACAAGAGAATGCAGCTCAGATGGGGTTTTTCTTCCCTCAGGCGGAAAACGAGTACTGCTGACAACATCAGCATAAACCGAGCAGACCAAACACCACAAAGGCTCTGAAAATTAAACTGCCATTGAAACCACAACCCACAAAATCATCCAAGACCTGTATATGACACCTAAATGGAGGACTGCCTGTTAAAATGGAAGATTTCGATGGGACCCACAGTTCTATCATAATAGACAAAATGTCCACCTTACAGCTTGAAATCATGTCATCCCGGTTCAGTTCAGTTCAGTTCAGTTCAGTCGCTCAGTTGTGTCTGGCTTTTTGCGACCCCGTGGATTGCAGCCACATTTCCCTGTCCATCACCAATTCCCGGAGCCTACTCAAACTCATGTCCATCATGTCGGTGATACTATCCAACCATCTCATCCTCTGTCGTCCCCTCCTCCTCCTGCCTTCAATCTTTCCCAGCATCAGGGTCTTTTCTAATGAGTCAGTTCTTCGCATCAGGTAGCCAAAGTATTGAAGTTTCAGCTTCAGCATCAGTCCTTCCAATGAATATTCAGAACTGATTTCCTGTAGGATTGATTGGTTGGATCTCCTTGCAGTCCAAGGGACTCTCAAGAGTCTTCTCCAACACCACAGTTCAAAAGCATCAATTCTTTGGCACACAGCTTTCTTTATAGTCCAACTCTCACATCCATACATGACTACTGGAAAAACCATAGCTTTGACTAGACAGACCTTTGTTGGTAAAGTAATGTCTCTGCTTTTTAGTATGCTGTCTAGGTTGGTCATAACTTTTCTTCCAAGGAGCAAGCATCTTTTAATTTCATGGCTACAGTCATCATCTGCAGTGATTTTGGAGCCTTGAAAAATAAAGTCTCTCACTGTTTCCATTGTCCCAAGAAGCAGGAAAATCACAGCTTGAATGAGAGAAGGCAAGCAGCGGATGGCAACATCCATGGAAATAAATCAGAATTGAAATTATCTGACCAGAATTTTAGAGCAGTCATCATAAAAATGTTTCAGCAATTGATTATAAATCCTCTTCTAATAAATAGAAAAATAGTAAGTTTCAGCAGGGAAATAAGATTATTTTAAAAATGGAGATGATAGAACTTGAGGATATAACAGCACCAATGAATCATTCACTGGATGGGCTCAAGAGAAGAGTAGAGATGACACAGGATAAAAGTGGTGAACTTGAGGACACAGTAGGACTCAGCCAATCTGCATGAGAGAGAAACTAAACTGGAAAAACAGTAAGGCAAATTGTATAAGGATTGCTCTATGTTATTTGTTACAATTACATGTGAACCTGCAATTACATCAATAAAAACTTCGTTAAAAAAGGAAAGGGCTTTTTATTATCCTATTAATAATTGAAATTTTAACTACCGTATTTTACTCTCTCCTGTAAAAACAGCATCTTTTATGAGAAACAAGCCATCAGCACAGACCAACTGGCCCAGAGCAGAACATAATGCATTCTTTTAACAGGGACTCTGACTATAGGCAAGTCACCATTTGCATAGATATTGAAAAATACATTTCAGAGCTTAGAAGATCGACTTTTCTTGTTTAACAGTTCCACAGAGGGGCAGATCCAGACTTTCTATAGAGCAGACCCTCCTTAGAGACCGCCTTTGTTCATTTTATAAATTGGGGCGAGTCAAGCTACTAAAAGACGACTACATAAGAATATGAATTCTTTTCTTCCATCTGCTATTGTGTTGACCCTGAAACATGCAAGGCAGAAGTTCTTGGTTCTGTGGTCCTAAATCTTCCCTCCAGTGGTATCCAGAGATCTATCTACTGTCTCCAACCAAGCTTTTGTCAGAAATAAAGTTGACATTTTGATCTTTAGTTCCCAAGTATTTCTGAACTTAGGTAAGAAGAAGGGGCTTGAGGTCAGCCTTATGATTGGAAAGTGGAACAACTGCTGCCATTGGCCAACATTATTGTGGACTGTCTCTCCACAGCAAACACTTGGAAAAAATGGCATATGGAGAAGGGATAGAGTAAATGCAGTTCCCAGAACAACTATTGAAGCTCCTGCCATTGATCTCGATTTCGTGTAGCATTGTCCTTTTCAGTTTCATTGATGATAATGAAAAATGGTATGATATTTCCAATCAAATTTAAGTTGGAGGAAGGTATATTTCATGTAGAGTGTACAGCATGTTTAAAAATTCAGAATCAATTTCCCAGACTCTATTTAGGATTTAAAAGAGCTCTAGGTGGAATTTAATGGTGCAGTGGTATTAATATGGGGACAGAGGCAAAGAGTGACAGAACCCTCAGGGCCTGCATGGCTGAGGGTGTGGGTCTGGACCAGGTAAAGCCTTGTGTGGGGGGCCAGAGAACATGATCCTTACCTTGGAGTTGACAGGGAACTGATGATACTTACTTTCCTCTTATTTGAGAGGAAGAAAAGAGAATTTTAATTTGAATCTCTCCTCAAGGCTTAGAGTTCGCTTCCCAACTATGCACTAGGTTTATGATCATGCCCGCATCCATTCCATGCCTCTCAGGGAGCTAGAACATTGGTTTTCAAGTCCCAGTGAGTTTAGGAATTAGCTGAATTCCCTGTTAATCATGCCGATCCCTGGACCCCACCCTCAAAGAGCTTGGTTGAGCTGCTCTTGAGTGGATTCTGGGAAACTGGGTTAATTCTGAAGACCCAGGTCTTTGGCTTATACTTTGAAGAGGACTGTGTGTGGTTACCGTGTTAACAAAGCTCCCCCGACTCCTGTCCTATGAACGAGGATATGAATGTACTTTCAAATGGAATTAACATTGGCCATAGTCTCCACTGCTGCTGCTGCTGCTGCTAAGTCGCTTCAGTCGTGTCCGACTCTGTGTGACCCCATAGACAGCAGCCCACCAGGCTCCGCCGTCCCTGGGATTCTCCAGGCAAGAACACTGAAGTGGGTTGCCATTTCCTTCTCCAATGCGTGAAAGTGAAAAGTGAAAGTGAAGTCACTCAGTGGTCTCCGACTCTTCGCGACCCCATGGACTGCAGCCCACCAGGCTCCTCTGTCCATGGGATTTTCCAGGCAAGAGTACTGGAGTGGGGTGCCATTGCCTTCTCCAATGCATGCAAGTGAAAAGTGAAAGTGAAGTCGCTCAGTCGTGTCCGACTCTTAGCGACCCCATGGACTGCAGCCCACCAGGCTCCCCTGTCCCTGGGATTCTCCAGGCGAGAACACTGGAGTGGGTTGCCATTTCCTTCTCCAGTGCGTGAAAGTGAGAAGGGAAAGTGAAGTCGCTCAGTCGTGTCCGACTCTTAGCGACCCCATGGACTGCAGCCCACCAGGCTCCGCCGTCCCTGGGATTTTCCAGGCAAGGGGACTGGAGCGGGGTGCCATTGCTTCTCCAGTAGTCTCCACTAGAGGGTAGTAAATCAAAATTTTGAGTTTTGAACAGAAGTTGTTTAAATTGTGTGATTTTTTTTTCTTTTTTCTTATTTTTAGCTGGAGCATAATTGCTTTACAGTCTAGTGTTGGTTTCTGCCCTATAACAATGCAAATCAGCCTTAAGTATATACACACACACAGACATATATATATATCTCCCCTCATCAATCTCCCTCTGTCCTCACCCCCATCCCACCCCTCTAGGTCATCACAAAGCATGGAGCTGAGCTCCTTGTGTTAAATAGCAGCTTCCCACTAGCTGTCTGTCTTGCACTTGGTCGTGTATATATGTCAGTCTTTTTTTTTTTGTTTTTTGAGAATCAGAGTTTAAAACATTTTTTAATGTGGATATTTTTTTTCTACATGGAAATGTTAAAAGAAAAAGCTTTCTTTGGGAAACTGTTTTGCCTTCTTTTTTTCCCCCTAGTGTAATCAAATGACTTGCTCAGATTAAAATATTTCCTCAATTGCTACCTCGTTGTCATTCTGAGTGATGCAGTTATAGGATGTTAGTGATAATACTTCCTGTTTTACAGATGAGAGACATAAGCCCCCAAAAGAAACTAGATCAAGGCCTCTACAATTGTAGTAGAGTTAGGAATTAGAAGTCAGGTGACCTGACCATCAATTCAACATCATTTTCTATAAACCATCTTATAAAAAGTTTAATTTTGGGAACGCTGAAGATGGAGAAGGGAATACTGCATTATCAAATTTTAGTTCCTTTAGCTATAATTCCAGTAAGGGTCAGAATTTGAGATATTCATTTGAAGCAGCCTTGGGAGCTGTATGAAGTAACCTTGCTTTATGACTTTATAAATCCGGTGTCTCCTCTGTGGATGAGGCTCCCCACTTCTCTTTTTCTTTTTTTTCCACTGAATTAGACCAGTTCTGAGGTATAATTCATGGATTTGTCTCTTCATCCTGTGTACATGGTTTTATTGTTCTTTTTTAAATGGTGGAAACATAGTTTCAAAGTCAGGACAACATGAATTAAGATTTAAAAAAATAGCAAGTAAGCCTCGTCAAATAAGGGAAATAGATATAAATGTTTCAGTAATTCAGCCAGTTTATATTTTAGATGGTCTTGGCTTTGATAAAGAAATAATGTGGAAAACCTATGATTTTTTTTTCTGACACGAGGCATTTGCTTCAGTGAATGGCTTAGTGTCTAGTGAAGCCATGTGCTTGCTTTTTGGCATGTTTCTCACCCCTAAGACCTGCTGAAAGGAAAACTGGCCTTTTCATAGAAGGATGAGAACCACTTTCCTAGTATTTGACCAGTCCAACAATGGTATTAATCCCATGAGGAAATGGCAGTAGTGTTATGTCTTTGTTGTGATGGAAGTAATTTCCTAAGAGACTTAAGAATTGGGGTATAGGAAGGAGTCACTAGGCAGTAACCTAACATTTTCCCCTTTTTAATGGGAAATCACCAGTCATTTTATTAAAATGGTATCTCCCAAGCGTCCCACTTACATTAAAGCATAGGTCATAAAAGCCTAAATTCGCAAAGTGTAAGCCTTACTGTTATAACAAAGTCTAAATTCGTCAAGCTCCTAGTAAGTGTCAGGCAGTGGGATAAGAGTTTCATCCATCAAATCTTCTCTGT
Organism: Muntiacus reevesi; assembly: GCF_963930625.1. NCBI lineage: Eukaryota > Metazoa > Chordata > Mammalia > Artiodactyla > Cervidae > Muntiacus > Muntiacus reevesi. Next base: position 96,538,821 of record NC_089252.1, read on the forward strand.
CCCTCATAACAACCTTATGAAGTAGGTACTCTCATTATCCGCATCTTATAGATGATGAAACTGAGACTCACATGGACTCAGGAATTTATATATATATATATATATATATAACTAGAAGTCGATGAGTCTTTACCTAAATCCAGACAGTCAGAGTACAAGTGCCTGCACATCACCAGTCTGCTCTCCCATGCTGAATATATACACAGCCCTTGGGATGGCAATACAGAGAGAAATGTATCCAGTGAATGCTCATGTGTAGAACCCCATTTAAGGTTGAAACATGATATGTACGTATCCTCTCGTTAAGGTTAAGGTGTTCTTGGTAGGGGAAATAAAGGTTAGGTTAAGGTGTTCTTAGCAGGGGAAATAAGGGTTAATTATTGGCCACACCTTCTCTGGTGGCTCAGAAGGTAAAGAATGGGCCTGCAATGCAGGGAACCTGGTTCCATCCCTGGGTTGGGAAGATCCCCTGGAGAAGGGAATGGCAACCCACTCTAGTATTCTTGCCCGGAGAATTCCATGAACAGAGGTGCCTGGCGGGCTATAGTCCATGACATTGCAAAGAGTTGGACATAACAGAGCAACTAACTCTTTCTTTCTTTCACAACCAGTAGGAATAGCCTGCAAAAGCTGAGACAGGGTTAATGTCTAGGATAAAATTCAAGCCAGACCGGATTTTCATGCTCTATTTACTGTAGCAGACTGGAATCCTTCCTTCAGAATCTCTAAAAACAGGAAGAATAAATAGCAAATATGTTAGAAGGAGCAGAACCTAGACATGTGGTGCATATTCACATTAGAGACAGGTGTTATTTCAGATATATCTTAGATTACATTTCTGGGGCATGAAGGCATATGCCTCAATTCACAAGAGTTTGAAGCTCTATCTTTACAAAATTATCCAGAGTGCTCACTGAAATGTGCAAGAGGGAAAAGAAAAGCACTAAAAGGAAAGAGAAACACAAAAATTTCTACTCCAAGGAGGCAGTGATGTATTTGGGCTAGTTATGTACTGGGTGGTCAGTGTATCACAGGTGGCTTCTGAGATGATGCAAGAGGGTACACGAACACATTTTTACAAAGAAATGTTAATACTTACATATTAAATATGTGTGTGTGTGTGGTGGGGGGGAATCTGGCATTTTAAAGCCAGTGATTTTTATGGATATTTCTTAGGACAAGTCTGGGTTTTAAGGAGTGAGCAGTCTTAAATTTGATTAGAACAAAAATACTAAGTGAATAATATTAATAGTGATAGATATGGGAAGAATTTTGAAGGTGTTTGTGAGAGAGATTGAAGTTGGGAAACTTTAGTATGGCAGAATCAGTGTATCATAGAGGCTTTAGATATGTGGGTCCAAATTCTGATTCTGATATGGACCAACCATATGACCAGGAGTAAACCATTTCACACCTCTAATTCAGAGTAGCTTTGACTGTAAAATGTGAGGTTTAGACCAGATCGGAAAGGCCCTTCCAGGGACCATGGACCCATAAAAGACGTTGGTATTGCCACGAAGGATCTGAGAACTCATGTACTCAGCACTGACTTAGACTGAGTCAGAAGATCCTAATGGTAAACATATGACTGGTTTACAAAAACATAAAAATGTTGTCGTGATTAATCATGAGTTTAATTAACTCGAACTAATTCAATGAAAGTGCTACTGAATGCAAACGTACTTGGACTAAATGTACATTCTCCAACAGACAGATACTGCAAGTACAGTTGATATTTTTTATATCGTCACACATCCATGCAGATTTTCCCTGTTAATATAGTTTAAACTTCCACACTGTGGAAGAATTACAGCTGTGCACACCACAGGAAGTTGGCCCAAGAGACCACAAATAGAAGCTAATTAGTCCCCCTGTTACATGACAGTGTTGAGGGAAAAATACCCTCTCTTGATCTTTTACCTGATCTAAAATATCTGCACACAGAAGAGACATACTTACTCTAGTGACCTTATGTACCCAGGCCAATTTCAAAGAAGTAGATTTGTAGATAACTCTTTTTGATGGAAATTACCTTAATGATAACAGTGGTAATAATGATTAAATTGCACCTGTGTATTTAGTATGTAATGTGTGTGTGTGTGTGTATACATCAGATGTTGTGCTTGATACATTATACATCTTTAATCTTTCAGTGTATGAATACCTGTAATTTGTTGTTTTTACTTTCAGTGTATGAATACCACTAATTTGTTTTACATTACTTTGCTGACAAAGGTCCAGCTAGTCAGAGTGATGGTTTTTCCAGTAGTCATGTGTGGACGTGAGGGTTGGACTATAAAGAAAGCTGAATGCAAAAGAATTGATGCTTTTGAACTGTGGTGTTGGAGAAGACTTGAGAGTCCCTTGAACTGCAAGGAGGTCAATCCTAAAGGAAATCTGTCCTGAATGTTCATTGGAAGGACTGGTGCTGAAGCTGAAGTTCCAATACTTTGGCCACCTGATGTAAAGAACTCATTTGAAAAGACCCTGATGCTGGGAAAGATTGAAGGCAGGAGGAGAAGGGGATGACAGAGGATGAGATGGTTGGATGGTATCACTGACTCTGTGGACATGAGTTTGAGCAGGCTCTGGGAGTTGGTGATGGACAGGGTAGCCTGGCATGCTGCAGTCCATGGGGTCACAAGGAGTCGGATACAACTGAGCGACTGAACTGAAGTGAATTTGTTGTTGAAGTCCGATAGGTTGAGGTTTTTGCCTAAAGCTACAAATCCATAAGGTCCCAGTACCAGGATTCAGATCCAGAACTCTTTGGTTCTAAATGTCACCTACTTCTACTATGCTACCCTGTTTTCTGGTATAATGAAAGTGGAGAACTCTAAACAGACACATAGGCATAGGAAAAAGATAAGTCAGCAGAATTTTCTTTGAAGAAAGATAAAGGTTCTGAGGTTAAAAGAAAAGACGAAGCAATCATATAAGACTCATTGGTGGGCCATGTTAGGATTAGGCCAGGATTGAGACCGAGTATTAAATTTTCACAGCTAAGGTCCCATTACTGAATCTCCTGCCAGTTATTGAAAAGGCTTTCTCAAAAGTTAAGCTACTGAGATAATGACAGGATTCCGACGGCCATCCCCATACTTACAGAACTGTTCAGCCTTATTTTTTCTGCATTGTCAATTGACATCATCCAACAACCTGGCAGTTTGAGGGACTGGACTGATATTGAAAGCTTTTGACTGATTACTTGCATCAAACATTGTAATCATGGTATTTCCACAGTTGTTCTCCTATGTCAAGGAAATACCTGTGAGACAAGCCCAGTGGAAACAGAGTTAAATAGTATTCTGGGGACATGATCATCTGCAGAATAGTGGAACATGGTTTGCTTGCACTCCAGCTACGGTGAATGGAAAAGAAAGGAGACTCATTCATCCATTTATTCAAAATATATTTCGAAGAGTTCCTATCACGTAGAGGTTACTAATTACTAAAGAATGCCAGTGAATGATACAGGAGTCAGAGTCAGAGAAGTCCCAATCTTTATCCCTAACCTATTGTCAAGACTGATTTTATGATTCAAAGCGCATGATTCCTTCTGGCCAATGTTGTCTATGTTTAACAATCATTTACGGTACCTTAGTTATTAGAACACAGGACGAAGAGCCAGGAAGGAGTGATCAAATCCTAATGTTCCTGCTCAGATATGGGACCTTGGATAAATCAAAGAAGCTCTCTAGGATTCAGCATGTATGGAAATAAGAATATTTCAAGTCAAAGAAAAATCTAAATAATGATCCTTTCCCCCGTCTTATAAAGACAATTTCCTCTCCTCCAAATCTACATGAGAGAATCCCAGGGTTCGGGGAGGCTCATGAAGTATCATCACTCCAAGATGTATGCAATCAAATATTATCTGGTATCCTATCAGAGTTTTGGGCTTCCCTGGTGGCTGAGACAGTAGAGTCTGTCTGCAGTGCAGGAGACCAGTGTTTAGTCCCTGGGACGGGAAGATCCACTGGAGAAGGGAATGGCTACCCACCCTAGTATTCTTTCCTGGACAATTCCATGGACAGTGGAGCCTGGTGGACTACAGTCCATGAAGTCGCAAAGAGTCAGACACAGACTGAACAACTTACACACACAGCAGGGCCTCACGTGGGCAGGAAGCAAAAAATGTTTTCCTTTTACCAATGCAATTCCAAGAATCGCCACTTGGTGGTGCCAGATGGCTTATGCTTGTTTATTTTCAACTGGAAAAACTTCCAGGAACCTTTTTTTTTTTTTTTCCCTTCTATATTTACAAGGTTACCAGGGAGTTCTCTCTTCTTTGCTGTTTATAAATATTTTCAGTCAGGGTTTAATCCATAAAAAGGTACTAAATGGGAAATCTGAAAATCTTGAGACGGTAGTAAACTGAGGAGAAAATAAAGGAGAAAGGAAATAAGGAGAAAAGTAAAGGGAGGGAACAAATGTGATACCCAGCAAAGTGTCACAAACCTCAGATTCAGAAAGAAACTCAAGTAATTGGTTTTTTAAAAAATATTTGGCTGCATCGGGTCTTAGTTGTGGCAGAGGAGACCTTCGTTGCGGCTCACAGGATTCTCTCTAGTTGTGGAACGGGCTCAACTGCCCTGTAGCATGTGGGATCTTAGTTCCCCGACCAGGGCTTGAACTCACATACCGCCCCCACCATTGGAATTGCCTTTCATTATAAGTTAAAGAGGTGGGATGGCCACCCTTGGGCTTTTGTTGGTGGCTTAGTGGTAAAGAATTCCAGCTGCCAATACAGGAGATGTGGGTTGACCTTTGGGTCGGGAAGATTCCCCTGGAGAAAGAAATGGCAACTCACTCCAGTATTCTTGCCTGGGAAATCTCATGGACAGCGGAACTTGGTTGGCTATGGTCCAGTTCAGTTCATTTCAGTTGCTCAGTTGTGTCCGACTCTTTGCAGTCCCATGGTAGCTATCGTCCATGGGGTCGCAAAAGGGTCAGACACAACTTAAGGAGTTAAACAACAAGAACAACAATGGTTGCTCACAGCTTCAACTCTGTCATCTATAAAATGAAGATACTGATTACTTATCTCCCTGGAGGAAAGCAGGGCATGGTGGCTTAGGCTAGCTTCCAGCTCCAGGACCTCAGGTTTCTGTTAAAGGGACTGATCAAACTGACACCCTGTATACCTATTAGGATCCTTTCTCTCCCCACAGGAGGAAGATTCTAAGCAGAGTGAGTTTATCTGCCCAAGGTGACAGTCACATGTTCAAGTTCAGAGACTTGTCATAAACCCCGTGTGCACTGTTGAGCCACTCACCTGAGCCATCTAACGTTCCTTGTGACCTAAGACAACGGCCTTCTAGATAGCCTCCCCTCTCCCTCCCTTTCTCTCCAACTGCCTGTGTAAACTATATCGTGCCCTGTTCTTCAAATCTTTCAGTGGTTACCCTTTGCATTCAGAGTAAAATCAAAACTCCTTCCTGTGGATGCCAAGGTCCTCCGTGATCTGGTGTCTTCCTGCCCGTGATGCACAATGCTGTTGGCTATCCAGTGCTGTTATCATTGGGCTCTTCTTTCTTATGAGCAGAAATCTGATGCTATCAGTGACAGCCTGAGCTCATCACAAACTCTCAGCTCCCTGGACTCATGTGAATTAGGAGTAGCCAGACAACCCATTTGTGGATAATGAAATATAAGGGGAAGACTTCTGGTGAGGTCTTTCTGGGAAAGCTTTTTTTCCCCCATCATTTTAGAAAAGGACAAATTCAGCATGCATGTGTCTTTCACCCTTACCCATTTTCTTCCTACATTAATTAGGAATGGAATGCCCTCAGGGAGAGTGACTATTTCAGGATCATGAGGATGCATGCTCCATATAGAGAAGCAAAAGATAAAAGTATTGAGGCCCTGGTAGCATGAAATGTGCTACCAGCTTGTACCACCTACCTCTTCCTAATATGATAAAAATACATGTATATTCAGTTAAGTGATTGTTGTTTGATTTTTGTTCCAAGTTGCAAAAAATATGTAATGTTCTGTCTCTCTGATTTTATTTTTTATGTTACTACTCATCCCACTTGGTACAGATGTGCTCTGCTGTGCATCCCAGATCTTCCCTTTCAAACAGAAAAATCTCTTTTTCTACATTTTAGGAAGATTGTTAAGTGACAGCATTCACCTCTTAGACTTGACCATAACCCTGTGTGGGTTTTTATTGGCAGCATTTATATTTTGTTAGGGGCTTCCCTCGTAGCTCAGGTGGTAAAGAATCCACCTGCATTGCAGGAGACCCCGGTTCGATTCCTAGGTCGGGGAGATCCACTGGAGAAGGGATAGGCTTCACACTTCAGTATTTTGGGCTTCCCTTGTGGCTCAGCTGGTAAAGAATCCGCCTGCAATGCATGAGACCTGGGTTCAATCCCTGGATTGGGAAGATCCCCTGGAGAAGGGAAATGCTACCTCCAGTATTCTGGCCTGGAGAATTCCATGGACTGTATAGTCCACGGGGTCACAAAGAATCGGACACAACTGAGTGACTTTCACTTTCACTTTTCATGTTTTGTTAATCCTATTGCATTTTAATCACCATCTAAGAATCTTCTTAGGGAGTGTAACTTTCAAAGGACCTGTGTCTCCTCCAGGCTCAAGCAATAAATTCTCCCTGTGCTTGTCTGGAGCCTCTTACCTTTCTGTGAGGAGTGTGGAGCCTAGGTTTCAGAAAGTGGAGACACAAGATCGCTGAGTCATCACATGGGGTACAGCAGCCTGAGGAAGTGCTTGATCTACAGCAGATTTTGTGTCATCAAGAGATACATTTTTATGTGTTAACCACTGAGGTTTGGGAGTTATTACTAATGCCTAAAGCTAGCCTGCCCTACCCAGGATTTGGACCACACAGATGCAACAAAACCTTTCCAGTATTCATTTTGAAATGCCTTTTGCTCATCAAGATAAAAAGAATGTGATTGTTCTCTTATTAGCCACCTGTAGACTCCCCCTGACCCCTTGAGTTAAAAATCACAAGACAGAAGTTGAGGAGGCCTTTGAGAACAGAATCATTTTGAAATTTGAAATAGATCCTTCTCCTCAAACTCGAGGTATAACATCAGTTCTTCCTTCCTCTGAATCAGTCTTTGTAAATTTTCATGATGTTGTGCTATTGTTGGATTCTGCCATTTATCGCCTTCCTTTTGGGTTTGGCTGAGCCATGAATCATCTGAAGACTTTGCGGTACACTGTACTAGGAGTTGAGCTCTTTGATCTAGAAAAGCCAAGGTCATGCTTACAACTGTTCATTATTAGTTCCTTTATTAGGAATAATATTTTGCTTAAAGGGTTTTCTATAAAATGGTAGAAGCTTGACACACAGTGTCTATTAAACAAGAAGTTTTTACCATAAGGAGTTCATTAAATTAGAATTAAAGGCCAGACACCAGAGAAAGGAATGCCAACTGGTGTGGTGACTCCAAGGGGAGGGCGATGAGGCTGGTTCTGTGAGTATTCGAAAGCTGCCGTCTGGCTTGGCCTCTGCCACGGGCAGGAAGAGCTTCCGCTGGGATCAAGAAGGTGGCAGCTGCAATGACTTACGAGAGCAGAAAACCTGCAGGAAGGACCCAGGCCCTTCTCTTTCTTCCTACCTTTCAGTCTTTCTGCCACACTTGCTATTGGCAGAGTCTGATGGAGCAGCTGGGAAAATAGAAAAGTGCTTTGTTCGGTCTGAGCCCCAGAACCACACGGCAGAGTGTAGAAGGGCCACCTTCAAGCTGAGGGACCATTACTGAATAATCAAACTGTCAGTTATTAGCCACATGATGATTCAGTTATCCTCGGTTCTTTCTTCCTATTTAACTACAGCAGCAGTTCCGCCAGGAAGACATAATATTACTCTCTCTAAACAAGTTCTTAATTTTGGTGACTTTTTTCCTTTCCCAGTGTAAACTTGATCTAAGGCTATATAACTTTTCGCCTTCGCTTTGGCAGTATCTGTCTAACTGGTTTTCTGAATTCCACTCTGGCTTTCTTTGAAATTACTGATACTTATCCATTCAAGAAAGGTTTGTGCAGCATCTTTTAGGCACCAGGCACTGACCCAGGCACTTTGATTGCAATAGTAAACAAACCAGATGAAACCTGTCCTAATAGTTAAGCTTTATTTTATTCACTCTTGTTGACACACAGTAGCAAGATGGTTCTATTAAAATAGACTTTACATTGGATAGCTGCTTAAAACCCTTCAGAAGCCTTTCTGTTTCAAATAGAACAAAAGCCAAACTCTCTCCAAGAAGTATAAAGCCTAGTATGATGTGATGACTTCCCACCTCTGCAGACTCTGTGCTGTCCTGTTCCTTCTCTGTGCTCTGGACACATTGACCAAATTTCAGTTTCTTGGACAGGCCAGAATTTTAAGTAAGTGTAGTCCTTGTTAGACATATGTCTCCCCTACTAGACTATAAGTTTCATAAGAGCAGGATTGGTGTCTGTATTCTGACAAATAATGCACTGCCAGATGCTCTATAAATATTTGTAGAATGAATTAATCAATTAAAAGCTCCAAGAAGTCAGTTTAATGTTGCTTCATCCAACAGTACCCAATCTTATTTGGCCACAGAATCATTCTTCACATAATACCTCTCAACACTCCTTAAGAACTTGACTCTGTTAATACAGGTCAAGGAACACATACTTTCAGCCAGATCCTCTCTGGCTTCTTGTTCAACTCCAGTAAAAACATTTTTTAGCCACAGAGTATTTAGAATCAAGTTTTATTCTCTCAAAATACAAAGAAAAAAGGATTTATGGGTCCTTTTTTATGAGACCCCAGGAGGCATCCTAAGTTGGAGATAAAACTATGATCATTGAATTCTAAAAAGATTGGATTCCAATGCCAATTCTCATCTGTGAAGTGAGATTCCAATTGAAGTGAAGATTACAATTCTGACACTTCAGAATTGTTGGAAGACACGATGAAATAAAACACACAAAGCATCTGATGTGATATGTGGTACAGAGTAGGTTCTCAGTAAATATTAACTCTCACATTCCCACCTATCGCCTTTTGTCCATCTATTGGAGAAATACTTAGCTAACAGTCTGAGAGAATACTGAAGAGATACATACAGCATAATCTTGGCACACATTTTATTAACTACTAGTGGACAGGATTATTAGGTGATGCATTTTTGTAATTCTTTACCTCTACAATTTGTTCAGCTCTCCAGTAAATATAAGACATGGTCCTGCCCTTGAGAATTTTAAAGCTGACTGGAGGAAAACAACTAAGCCAAAAGAAATAACTAGAAAGATGAAGATGCTAATATAAGAGTTATAAGAGAGGAAGCATAAGAATGGACACATCTGAGGTTCTCTCATGAAGGCATGGATCTGCAATTCCTCTTAGGAAGCTTCCTATACGGAGCAGTTTAACAAATGCTTTTGGATGGAGTTGGCGAAATCCACCCCCAAATAAAGTGAAATTTTGATTTAACAATGTATTCTACCAAGATCATGGAACGTGTTATGGTGTCTGTCATCATAAAAGCTCCAACTAAAGAAAGATCCAAACTATTAGGTTGACCAAAAAGCTTATTCAAGTTTTTCCAAAAGATCCTATGGAAAAACACTTCCCATGCCCCCAATACTTCTGCCTGCCCATAAATACCCGACTCTGACCCACTTCCAGCCTTTCGCCTTCCAGGCAGGGGTGGGTTTGAAATTTGTTCTTCTGTCTTCACTCTTCACTGTCTTTCTCTTAAATGTCCTTTTTGTTGCAAACCTCAGGGTCTGAGCTTTTGGGTTTGTTGAGCCCGGGACAAAACAAAGCTAGTTCAATAATACTGGGAAGCCCAAATGTCAGGCTACTTTTTCTTCTTCACCAAAATTGAAAATTGCTTGAACACTCAAAACTCTCTATCTTCTACCAAGGCAGTTGAAAACAAAAGAGAACAAAATCACAGCAGGACTAATCTGTGGAGACATAGGGCTGGTGGGAATTCAGCAGAATACTATTTCTGCAAAAGGCTGTCAATTTGGGTTTCCTTGGAGAAAGATGGGAAGTGAAGGAAGGCACTGTGGTCCCTGCCCTACAAGCCTAATTTGTGAAAGTAAATGAGATGGGAGTCTGGGGAAGAGGCTGAAGTGTAACAGTAAGAGTTTGTTGCATACTGAGTGTGAGGTATCAGTAAAGTACCAGCAAGATGTTAAATCTGAAGTTAGGTTACCAAAAGTGATGTTCATCTACAAGTAGGATAAAATTGAAGTTTTTTAAATGAGTTCTGCTGAACTTGATAATTTCCCAAGGGGACATGGAGGAAGGAGAATGGGCATATCAGATGTCCTGTACCCATCTCCTTGCCCAAGCAGCTCCAGTCTGTTTTCTTACTCTTAATTCTATCTCTGAAAAATGTGTTCCACTGCTTTAAAAAGGTAAAGTTACAAAACTAGGTGATTTGAGGATTCTCCAGAATCTAAATGTGAATTTCTAGAACTGGGAGTATTTCCAGTACAAAACAAACTCTGGCTATAGTTCCCCTCAGGTGGTTTCCTTCTGGTATTATAGTTTTTCTTATATGAGGTAGCATTTTTTCTCCATTGAATTTCTCAACTTTCCTATGATCTTTTGCTGACTACAGATTTCCTGTGATTTATGGAGTTTTTCCATCTTCAAATGCAAAGAGTGTAATCAATCTGATTCCAATCCCAAAGGAGGGCAATGCCAAAGAATGCTCAAACTACCATACACTTGAGCTCATTTCACATGCTAGCAAGATCCTTCAAGCTAGACTTTAGCAGTATGTGAACTGAAAACTCCCAGATGTATAAGCTGGTTTTAAAAAAGGCAGCGAACCAGAGATTGAATTACCAACATTTGTTGGATCATAGGGAAAGCAAGAGAATTCCAGAAAAAACACTTGCTTCTGCTTCATTGCCTGTGCTACAGCCTTTGACTGTGTTGTTCAGTTGCTCAGTCCTTCCTGACTCTTTGCAATGCCATGGACTGTAGCCCACCAGGCTCCTCTGTCCATGGTTCTCCAGACAAGGATACTGAAGTGGTTTGACTGTGTGGATCACAACAAACTGTGGAAAATACTTAAAGAGATGGGAATACCAGACTTTCTTACCTGTCTCCTGAGAAACCTGTATGCAGGTTCAGAAGCAGCAGTTAAAACCAGACATGGAACAGTGGGCGGGTTCAAAATTGGGAAGGGAATATGACAAGGCTGTGTATTGTCGTTCTGCTTATTTAACTTCTATGCATCCTTCCAAGATCATGGCACATAGTACTGAGTCTGTCATCATGCGAAGTGCCAGGCTGGATAAATCACAACCTGGAATCAAGATGGCAGGGAGAAATATCAACAACCTCAGATATGCAAATGATACTACTCTAATGGCAGAAAGTGAAGAGGACCTGAAGACCATCTTGATGAGAGTGAAAGGAGAGAGTGAAAAAGCTGTCTTAAAACTCAACATTGAAAAAACAAGATCATGGCATCTGATCCCTTCTCTTCATGGCAAATGGATGGGGGAAAAGTGACAGATTTTATTTTCTTGGTCTTCAAAATCACTGCTGACAGAGACTGCAGCCTTGAAATTAAAAGATGTGTGCTTCTTGGAAGAAAAACTATGACAAACCTAGACAACTTATTAAAAAGCAGAATCGTGACTTTGCTGATAAAGGTCCATTTAGTCAAAGCTAGGGCTTCCCTTAGAGCTGAGTTGGTAAAGAATCTGCCTGTAATACAGGAAACCCTGGTTCGATTCCTGGGTCGGGAAGACCTGCTGGAGAAGGGATAGGCTACCCACTCCAGTATTCTTGGGCTTCCCTTTGGCTCAACTGGTAAAGAATCTGCCTGCAATGCGGGAGACCTGGGTTCCAACCCTGGGTTGGGACGATCCCCTGGAGAAGGGAAAGACTACCCACTCCAGTATTTTGGCCTGGAGAATTCCATGGACTGTATACTCCATGGGATCCCAAAGAGTCAGACATGACTGAGCGACTTTCACTTTCACTTTTCACTTAGTCAAAGCTATGGTTTTTCCAGTGTTCATGTACTGATGTGAGAGTTGGACCATAAAAACGGCTGAGTGCCAAAGAATTCATGCTTTTGAACTGTGGTGCTGGAGAAGACTCTTGAGAGTCCCTTGGCTAGCAAGGAGATCAAACCAGTCAATCCTAAAGGAAATCAATGCTGAATATTCATTGAAAGGACTGATGCCGAAGTTGAAACTCCAGTATTTTGGCCACCTGATGCAAAGAGCCTGCTCATTGGAAAAGACCCTGAAGCTGGGAAAGATTGAAGGCAAAAGGAGAAGGGGATGGCAGAGGATGTGATGGTTAAATAGATCACCAACTCAATTAACATGAATTTGAACAAACTCTGGGAGATACTGAAGGAAGGGGGAGCCTGGCCAGTTGTAGTCCATGAGGTCGCAAAGAGTCAGACATGACTTAGTAAGTGAACAAACAACAGATGATCTATTGACTTGATTACAGCTTTCAGTATTAGGTAGAAATTTTTCTATTAAAAAAAAGTCTAAGTCTAATGAAGAGAGAGAATCTTACATGGAATTTGTCAGATGAAATGTAAACAAAATTCTAGTTTAATGAATTTGCTAGTGATTCATCTTTAACATTGAATTTTTGCTGGGATCATGTGTTGGGCATACAAACACTAGAAAATCTACAAAACAGCATATTGGTGGGGAGAGGCATCAGCTAAAACACTTTTCAGATATTTACTAAGAAAATTCAAAGGAAGCACATACAGGAAAATGGAAAGAAACAAAGGTTAAAAAGAAATAAAAGGAAGAGGGGGAAAACAGGAAAGGAATAATAAACAACTTACAGAAAATCAAGACAGATGGCTTTTTAACAAAAACCTAAAGTGGTTTCACCTTCCTCTTCTCCATCATTATTCAACCACCTCATGTTGTTCAGTCTTCTGAACAGCTGATTAAAAGGATAGCAATGGTGATTGTGAAAATGACTAAAAAGGAAGGAAAAAAGAATGAAAAATAAGTAAGGTTTGTAGGAACCCAGACCAATCAATCTACTTTAGTTGCAGCAAACATGATTTAGAGCAACCTTCAAAACTGATCCTGAGATACAGAGAAAAGAAGGAATTCAAAGGAGAGAACTTGCATAAAATGATTTTCATCAGTAATCTGTTTCCCTTAGATAGAATGAAATTTCTCTTGGCCCTGATTAGTCTTAATTTCCACGAGGACTTAGCTTTCAGTTAGATTACTTGCTTCTGAAGGAAAGTGATCACTAAAAATAGCCTTTGCTTTATTCTCAACACCCAGTGTATAGTTAGGCAGTGTGGGTGATTACAGTACTTAACAATCAGTGCTGACCAGAGATATATAAAGAAAATAATTTTCGCTAGTGAATCAGGTGCAACTGAACTGAACCTATTTTAATTAGTAAAATGGTTTCCACAATGATGTTTGACTTTTTTTTCCCCCTCAGTAAAAACAGTGTCCTGTTAGGGGGAAAAATCATTTGTTACCTATCATGAGTTCTGTGGAATTTTCTAATCCCCCTTTAATTGCAAAATCTGAATGAATCCAACAAGTGTCTAACAAACATCAAGCACAGGTTTTTAGACAACCCTGAGCAAGATCAATACCATCCATGTCTTGTGGAGCTTCTAGTCTACAGAAAAGAGGGATATTAAGCAAATAAATAGTTACTCAGTTAGGGCTTCCCAGTTGGCTCAGTGGTAAAGAACCCACCTGCCATTGCAGGAGATGTAGTAGATGTGGGTTCAATCCTTGGGTTAGGAAGATCCCTTGGAGGAGGAAATGGCAACTCATTCCAGTATTCTCGCCAGGATAATCTCATGGGTAGAGGATCCTGGCAGGCTACTGTCCATGGGGTTACGAGGAGTTGGACACAGCTTAGCGACTAAACAGCAGCAACGGTGAACTTGGGACCATGGGACGGGCACTTTCTTAAGAGCTCCTTGAGCGCAAGGAACATTTCTCTATTGTTTTCTGATGTTTGACTCTTGACATGTAGGGCTCAAGTAGTAGAATAGATCCCGTAAAGAATGAGGGAGGCAGTTTCAACATGGTGTTAGTTCTGCTCTTCCTCTGTTGCAGAGTTCCCTTTAAGGAAAATTCTGTGGTCAAACTTCTGGGGGAAATGGTAGGCTAACTATTTCTGAGCCTTTATTATTCTGTTGAATCCATATTTCTTACCAAACTACTGCGTATCATTCTCAGACTGATGCAAGGGGTATGGAGTGACTACGAAAGACATAGTCCCTGACCTCATGTAGCAACCTGGGCTGTAATCCTGCAAGAGGAAAATAACCTTTATGGGACTTCTCAGGATTACTTGAGTACAGAATACTTTTTCAGCAGAGCATCCCAGGACATTGTTTGAGAAATAACTTGCTAGTCTTATCTAGAAGAATCAGTACTAGTCATTCCTCAAATACTTAGATTGAGTTTTTTTGAAAAGATACTTTAAAAAATGCCAGGCAAGTCCTTGTTTTTAGGAGGACAAACTAGATGACATGATGACAGACTAGATGCCCCTTTTAACTAATGAAAAAGACCGTATGTGCCCCAGAGTGAGAAATGATAACCCCTTCTCTGCTGGATTTGAGAGCAGCATTAGGGAGTTCTTGATATAAATGTAGAAACCCACATCTTTCCTCACACCAACTCTGGAGATAAGTCAGTTAATGTTTTCCAAGTAATTTAAACCCCATGCCAGTTTTGCAATAATTAGATCCTGGTATGACATCTATTTGGATGCAGTTTTTATTCAAAGAAGAGTATCACTCTAGATGTGAGGCTAATTAAAACAACCATCTCTTGTCTTCTGAAAACTAATGTACTTGTGGAATTAAGATTTGTACATGCTCTCACTAGGTGATTCAATCGTATATGGGCCACAGTTTGAAAAAAACAGGAGTCTAGAGTTAAAAAAAAGGAACAGGGGTACAAATTTAAGAGAAGGGTCTTCAGTGGCAGGGAGGACAGAAGAAAACCACTCATGTATTGTTTCTGGCAAATCCTTCCCTTGATATAAACTTTCTAAACCATCAGGAGAACCATAAAACCCTTATTCCTGAACCAAACTTTCCAGTGGATTGTCACCACCATAGTTAACATGCTTTTGGGGCTTGTGGTCCAATTTGTCCAGTTATTCTCCTGAAAGGATGTGCAGCATCTTATTTCAGATGAGTTTCTGACTGCAGTAGATAGTACATTATGTACTCCTGCCAGGCAGGAAACAGAGCTATTGCTCATAGTCTGTAAATACAAAGCCAGCTTTTGCAATCAGACAGAGCTCACTTTTCCTCAGAGATCCACTGAATGAATATGATACAACTTCTCTTTTCAAGCATCTGTCAAGGGAAGAACATACAAATGCTCCACAAAGGGGCTACAGACAGTAGTGTGCATTCAGGAGACAGAAGTGTGACAATTATTTCACTGTTTTGTAAGAATCGGCTGTAACAATGACTGGAGCTTAGCAGCAACTCCAGAATTTCAGAGGCATGCCCTCCACCACTGTGAATGAGAAGAAACACACCACATCGAGGGCAGTTCTCTTTCTTTCATTCTAGATACCAGGTGGTACATGAAAAGGTAGAAGAGACTTCTTTCTGGAATGTTTGTTCAGAGAGGCTCCAGCTGCATTGATTTCAGGGATGCACTTGTCTATCCAGGTACATTACTGTAAGCATATGCAGGCACCTTTTCACTAAGCTATGCCAGAAACTGTGTTCATGCTAGAGTGTGTTCATGGATGCGAAACTGCCATGGCCCCTGTCAATGAGGAAGGAAGGTGAGAAAGGTGATGTGAAGACAGTCATCACAGATAGAAAATGACAGGAATGCTATGGACAGTGTTGTGGGAGGCTAGGAAATGGAGAAATGATCCTGTGAAAAGGTGTTGGGATGCAGGGTGTGGGGGAGATGTCTAGATAATTCAAGAAGTTGATGAGAACTCCTAACAGAGGAGAGAGAAAGATGTTGTTGTGGGTTGAATTGTGTCCCCCCCCCCAAAAAAAAAGATACGCTGAAGTCCTAACCCCTCATACCTTTAAAATGTGACCTTATTTGAAAATAGGGTGACTGCAGATGTAACTGGCTGAGATCAGGTCAAACGGGACTGGGGTTGTTCGTTAATCCAGTGTAACTGTTGTCATCAGATGATGAGGAAACAGACACACAGAGAAAATGGCCATGTCGAAACAGAGCTAGAGCTTAGAGTTGTGCTACCTTGAGGCAAGGAACACCCAGACACCGCAGAAGGCGAAAAAGCAGGGAGGATCCCCCGCTACAGGCCTTAGAGGGAGCGTGGTGGCCCTGCCAGCACTGTGATTTCAGACGGGTAGCCTCCAGAAGTGTGAGAGAATAGATTTATGTTGGTTTAGCCTCTCAGTTTGTGGTGGTTTGTTACAGCCAGCCCCAGGAAACCAGCCTGTGAAAATAAGACTGGTGTTTAACCAGTTGGAGTTCAGATCAGGCCAGAGCACACAGGGCCTGGAAGATAATGTTAGAGGTCTTTCTCTTTGAGCTAAATAAGCATTTTGAAGCAGCGAGGCAGTAATGACTGGGTACTGTGTAAGAACCTGTGTGCTTTTATGGCCACCTCAGAGTGGCTATTTTTTTTCATCAAATGTATTGAAAATATGTGAGAGTTAGTTAGACAACACTACAGATCACTGACCTTTCAAAACAGCTACCCAGATAAATCAGTGCATTCCTCCAGCTACGCCGGATTACAGAAATCATGCTTTCTCTGTTCTATAATATTGAACACCTAAAACCCCGGTTTCCAAATGGGGTTCCATGGAACGCTAGTTCTGAGAACACATTTTAAAAGTGTTCCATGGTCCAGGAAGATTTGGAAATACTGAGCTTCTTTGTGTTTCCTCTTGCAGAGTCATAATGAGTATTAACATGTTTAAGTCTCTGGAAAGTTCTACAGTAAAGAAAGAGTTGAACCCCAGTTCCCGAATATGTTTGATCATGCAGTGCCCCCTAAGTCAAACGAAAACTAGGAATATGTGAAACGACCTGTGACGAGCCTAACACATGCGCTTTTGGACATGCAGAGAGATTAAAAAAAAAAACTTTCATGCTCTCAACCCACTTTTGAAACCAGGGAATTCTACCCAATTCCAAGTTGAGAGCTGGCTCTGATGTTACTCTGTTCCTTGAGAACATAGCCTGCTGTGGAATAGCTGCTGACAACCTGTGAAGCCCAAATCTCCTTTCCTCTGTCTTCTCCCATCTGAGCTTCCCTTGAGGAATCTGCCCTCAAGCAGTTTTACAAGCAGAGGGTGGGAACAAGTGTCTGAACAAAAGGAATTCTAATACTTTCTCAAATGGCGGGTTCAGATGCAATTTGAAATGGATAACTCCAACCTTCAAAATGTTGGCCTTCATTACCAAGGCAAATAACACGATACCTGGTAAGGATTCAAGGGTCATTTGGTACAAAATGCTCATTTTGCTCATAAATCAACTAAGGCATGGGGCTCCCCAGGTGGCACAGCGGTAAAGAATCTGCCTGCAAAGCAGGAGATCTGGGTTCAATCCCTGGGTTGGGAAGATCCCCTGGAGACAGCACCAAAGCCACACAGTTGAAGGTCTAACATAGCCAGGAGGAGGTCAGTGGTGTTTACTCTCAGCCCACCTTCTCTTGAAATATGCCATCTGGGGCTTATAAAAAAACCTACACGAACTCCTGACACAGCATTTGATCCCAACATTAATAGGTAATATAAACATCACCAAAAAGAGAATCTAATTCAGGAGTCTCAGTAGCACATACCTTCTCTGAATAATGCTAATCAGTGCAATAAACTCTAAAAATAACACCCTATAAAGTTTTATGTTCTCGTTATCCATGAGCCATGTAAATGGTTTCCATCATTACCACAAAATAACCCCTTTGACGTTTTTATGTATTCACTGTAAGTTTTCTGTTCTTGGTTAAGGATATTTTTTCCTTTAAACAGAAAATATTAAGAAAATGACTTTGAAAATACCTGCTTTGGGGTTTTTTGCTTCCATCTCCTTCCCGTCTGCAATCTCTGGTTGAAAATAGAAAGTAGCTTCTAATCAGTACTACCCACTTAAGAGAGTAAAGTCATGTTCTGCTGTCTACGCTCCACCATCCAGGCTGCTACAAGTCCTTATCAGTGCTTTTATGGAAGTCAGTTTCCGCTCATCCCGTCACTGCTGCCCCACACAGATACATGCTCTGCATTTGTGACTCAGCACCTAGGCCGCAGCCTTTCAGACAAGGTAGCGGGGACTGCAGGAGGGAAGATGCCTCCCTCTAGGTGGCGCTGCCTGAGCAGGCGTTTCACTGGGAGACACGCACAGGCGTCTCTCCAGGTGCACTTCTTACAGCCGCTCAGAGAAGTGGTGTTCATGCAACACAGCCCCTTCACACAGCCCAGCTTTTCTGCCTTGTACTGCCCTCAAGGAAGAGCAATTTGTTCTAATCCTGGAGCATAGCAAGCTAAGGGAACCCAAGGTGATTCTTCAGTAACCATTTTTCCTTTCTCAGGAATTTTTAAGGATAATTTAGGGCTCCCTGCAATTTTCTCTTTTACTAGTTAGTTTTAGAACCTAATCCACACACAAAATGTAGACTTCCAGATGAAATTTTGTCAAGATAAAGTAGGAGTGATGCTGCCTGGACACATCTCGATTTACTCAAGCCCATCTGCCTTCTACTGGGCCCATTTTGCTTCTGTTTAGACAGCATGTTTTTCCATCCTATTTGGGCCAGTCTTAAAAGCACATCTAGGTCCTAATGTTCTCTCATCTCAGAAAGCAGACAAATCTTTCAAAATGCTTGGAAAGCTGCCTACAAAATGCTGCCACTCCTCTGGCAATAAACACCTTGAGGAAGTTACAGTCAGCATTCTTTTTCTAATTCAGGCAGAAGCCCAATGTAGGACAAGAAGGAAGAATTAAAAAGAAGCAAGAGTCTAAGTCATGGACCCACTACATATTTGCTGAGGGACCTTGGGTAAATTTCTTCTTTATTCTGAGCTTCAGTTTCCCCACCAGTAAAATAAGAGTGACAATATTGACTGAAAATACTGTTGGGAAAGGAACTGAGGCTTGACAACATTTGCATTTAGTTTCTGGCACATCAAAGCTCTCAGCATGTGTACCCCCCCTTCTCATCTCTGGCTCCTTTGAACCTCAGAATTCAACTCCATGTAACTTTAGACATTAAATGCCAACTGTGTATCTAAAAGAAAGTTCTTTGTGAAAGTTTAACCTAAAGGAGGTTGTCATCCTGAGTCTGTAATATCTAGACTTAAATACAGTATCATTGAAAGAATGCATTGGGGAAAAAATACAGAATAGACAGCAAGTGGACTCCATAGAATGGCATAGTGGGGGCTACCTATGTCCATGAATAAGAATTTAAGAAAATAAAAATACTCAGTCCAGCATATAGGCCATATTTATTCCACTATTACCTATAGATGTAAGATTTGTGGGGATGTTGGACAGACTCAGGAAGAAGTTAAATGTAGTGGTTAACAGCATACATTTGGAGTCAAATACTATGTATTTGGAGTATTTGGAGTCAAATACTATTGGAACTATGTTCCAATCCCAGCTCTACCACATTCTAACTATGCCTTTTTAAGCAAGCTATTTAACCTCTGAGTTTGAGTTTTCTCATTGGTAGAAAGGGGAGAATATAATAGTATTATAGTGTGGAGTAATAATAGTATTAATGTGTGGAGTTGTCTTTGGGAGTAACAAATACTGTAATGAATACATAGTTCTCGGCCTACCGTCAGTCAAGTAGCCTGTGTTCAGTAAATGCTATCAATTATTATTGCTGTTCATGTTATTTTCCTTTTTTTTGAGACACTTAAGGGCAAGTCTGATTCACTTGTAATCAGGACTTTAGCCATTCAGTCCCCCAAAATGCATAAGAGGAACCCAGTGCTTGGGAACAGAAACAGAAGAACATTCTCCCTGGTGAATGTTCCTCCTCCATTAAACAGTCTGGGAGTGCTGTGGGGACTGTCAGTAGGGAAGGACAAAGCTGAACTGTTTCTGGCTATCAAGAAACATACAGAAAGTTGAAGTCTGTACTCTACAGCCATCGCACGTGAGATGTGAATTTTGTGAAACTGCTTATTTTAGCTCGATTGCCAGCTTTTCTTCTAGGGCAACACTAAGAAGCTTAATCATGTTACCAGTGGGGAAGCTTTTGCCTTTGTCCTAGCCAGTTGGCTGGCATGACAGCTGAAATAACAGCACTTCCCATTCTCTTTAGATATCTAAAAAAGGTAGGAAATCTAGGTCTTTGTGTTAAACAGCAAGTATTCAAAAAGAAATTCAGCAGATGTATCTGTAATTTCCTGGGTAAAAGTAAAAGAAGGATGCCAGTTTTTCTTTATTTCATGGAAGCATTGACAGCAAGTTCTTCATCATCCTGATGCCAGAGATGAAACATCTCAGCCCCAGGCTAGAGCAGTGCAGGGATTTAGCAAGTCAGCCCAGACCAGTGTGATGTGGGATGAAAAGGAAGGGGAGTGCTTGCTACATTACTTGCTTTGTGTGAATACCAGTTGGGAATAGAATATTTGGGTGTGAAAGTTGATGAATGAGGTCAAAAACTCAAATGGATAGCTCTTGATAATCATAGACTGGGTGTTCCAGGAGTGAATAGCTGAAAACATTCTAATAATTCTACATATTAAGTAGCAGGCATATATTGATATATGCATGTTATTTAAATAGTAAGTGTATGTTTTTGTTTATCTGTGTGTGTATATAGGGCTTCCGAGGTGGCGCAGTGGTAAAGAATCTGCCTGCCAATGCATGAGACACAAGAGATGCAGGCTCTATCCCTGGGTTGGGAAGATCCTCTGGAATAGGAAATAGCAACCCACTCCCATATTCTTGCCTGGAAAATCCCACAGAGGAGCCCGGAGGGCCACAGTCCATAGTGTCAAAAAGAGTCAGACATGACTAAGTGACTGAGCGTGCATGCTTGTGTGAATTTGACATATTGAGGAGGCTACTATGAAGTCCTAAAGTACTGTGAAACTACAGAATTTACAAGATTCAAATGAGAATGCCTCTGGGTTGGTTTTGTACACAGATGTTTTTGACAGTTTTATTCATAATCATCAAATGCTAGAACAACCAAATAATTTTCAGCCTGTGAAGAGATCAACAGAACGTAGCATAGCTATTCTGTGGACTGCTCCACAGTAAGAAAAAAGGAACAAATTAATAAAGCACACTCTGTGGGTGAATCTGAGGAGCATTGTGCTGAGTGAAGGGAGCTCGAGTCGACAGGCTGCATCTGATCTTCTGGAATAGGCGAAAGACTGATCGGGGATTGCCAGGGGCCGGGGCTGGGGGGACCTGTCTAGAAAGGGGCGTGAGAATTCAGGGAGATGTTATGTATGGCTTACAAGCCATAAGCCAGTGAAGGTGGCAACAATTGCCCACCTGAGACCCTGATTCTCTCCTTCTTCCACTAAGGGTCCCCATGCCCCAGGCCCCAGCTGGATACTTCTGGTCACCTTATCTTCCCAGTTTCAGCAAATTAGTGACTCAACTCATATGCTGCCCAGATTTCTGGGCACTCTCTTTCCCTAAGACTTCTCCCTGTCTCCGTATATGAAAAAGTACCAGCAAGAGAAACTAACCTCTCACAATGGCCTGTGCTTCTAGATGCCTGCCAGGTCTTAGGCACTACAAATGCCCTTGTTTGAAACAGCAGAAAAACTATTGAAAAAGATCAGCCTCTTTGCTGGAATTTCCAGAATAAATCAACGGAAGAAAACAAGACTAGAATAAGAACTCAGGTGTGGGAGAGACTAATAATCCACAAGGCCGCCCAATGAAAAATCCATGAATTAGGGAAGACTCAGGGTTAAGTAACAGGAATCAACTTAAATTAGAGTGGTAATATATCTCCATGTATTAGTCTGTGTTCTGTATACATTTCCTTCAGCTTCTAGAATGCCAAGGATATTGTCTTCCCTCTCCTTGTTAATACAGAATAACTGCATCTGACTTTCCAGAGTAAGGTGTAATTATCTGCACTATTACTGTCAGGAACAGAAGAGGGCACCCTAAGAATATTTAAGTAGCAGAAACCATAGCTCTAACACCCTTTACAATACTACAATGAATGCCTTTTCTCAAACACAAGAAAGCAAAGCATGGTCTGTTTTGCAACTAAAATTATTCTACAGATCTCCATGATTGGGGATAAAGAGCAGGAATGCCCAAGTCATCTCTAAGAAACAAGGCAAAGCCTAAAATAAAACTTAGTATCTGTCAAACATGATATATTCCCAAATAATCGAATCGAAGTGTCACACTGGTTTAGTGAAAAAGGGTGCTCAGAGTTATTACTTTTGTTTAACGAGTATGAATAAGGAAATAATAAAATTTCTATAGAACACTTTCTATATGCCAAACATATGTCTCTGAACATATTTAGTATTATACAGCAGGAATTCCTGGTGGTCCAGTGGTTAAGACTCCGTGCTTCCAGTGCAGGGGGCGTGGATTTGATCCCTGGTTGGGAAAGTTCCACGTGCCTCTCTATGCAGCAAAAATATGTTTTTTTAATTTAAAAAAAAAATTGTATTGCAACTCTGAGGTAGGCATTAAACCTCCCTCCCCTCAACTCCAGTAACTAAGGGATCATTTTAACTAGCCCCTTTTCTGACTGATCCAAATAGTCTCTTTCATAAGGACAGATCTGAAATAAGCAGGTAGATTGTTTTTTAAAAAAACTACATGGAATTAAAAGATTGAGATCAAAGAGGAAGGAGAGAAGTAGATAAAGAGAAGACTGAAAGGATCATGGTGTGGAGAAAAAGAAGGTGGGGGAGAAGGGGGGAGAAATGGAGAAGGGGGTGTGAGGAGACAGAACAGAGCAACCAAGAGAAAGCGGGGGCGGGTAGGGAGCAGGGGGAAGCTTCTCCTAAGCCTTCAAAAAGATCTTCATAGATCTGAGTTGTGAATGTTCCCTTTATTCTCATACACACAACAGCCCAAATACACATATTGCAGAGAGGCTCCAACATGGGCGTCAGTGTCCACGCTTAGCAGTGAACATTTAGAAAGGAGCCACATGTGCCACTGGAAGGGGAACCATCCAGGGAGGGTATTGATTGAGCAAGCTTGGGAGGCAGGCTTCACAGAAGCAGGCTTACCCATCTCCAGCTGTTCATTAGTTAATGAATATGAAATATTGACTCAAGGATGGCCCCACAGGTGTTCAGGAAAACAATCTCATTTCAAACCGGTCAATTGCACAGGACTGGAGGGTAGGTAGATGGGGGAGGGAGAGAATCCTTTCCCCTTCCCCCTCCCGCATTTACATTTCCCTGGAGCCTCAGGATAAGCTGGGTCTTTGGATCCACATACTTCCCCTATTCTGTCCTAGGTCAGGGAGGTCCTGAAAAGACAAAAGAGCACAAAAGACAAAAAGAGCACATTCACTGCCCCCTGCTCTTCCTGAACACTTCAAGACAGGGGCAAATTGAGTCCCAAGGTTGGGCAGTTGTGGTAGGTAAAACTCCCCACTCCCTTTTTAAAAAATTAACTCTTGTGAATTTATTTTAAAGTGTATTTGAAGAAAAATAAACTTGCATATAAAGCCCTCAGTTTCAGAGCTGTTAGAGTAATGTCAGAGCAGCCACTTAGTTATAACAGAGCAAGTAGTGTGCAGATATAACTGTAAATATTGAGAACACAGTGTTAATGGCTACAGCTTGAGAAACAGATCTAAGGCACATGAACTAGACGTGTTGGAAAAATGAATGGGTGAGTGGGTGGATGAGTGGGTAGGTGTGTAGATGAATCAGGAGTGTTGGAAGTGTAAATGGTGGATGGGTGGATGGTTGGATGGTTGGGCCGTTGGATGTAGGATAAGTGTGTGATATAAGATGTTCCCTTAATTATTTGCTCTAGCAAAGTGGGTTCTGTTTGACTAAAGGGCAGTAGAAGCGGAAAGGAGTGCATCTACTTCTGGTCCAGTGCACCTTGACAAATATTGGGGAGTGCAGTCCCTTCACAAGTGAGCTGGCAACCTATGTTAACTAAAATGTTTATTTTCTTTATGATGTCAGGATATCACCAAAACTGTTGAGAGTGTGGGCTCTGGAGTCTTATTTCCCTTGTTAACCTCTAGCTTTTAATGTTGACCTTGAGCAAGTCACCTTACCTTGGTGCATATGCCCTCTCAGCTGTAGAGTAAGGCCAGTCTGAGATCTTGACCTGAAGTGTTACTGTGAAGTTTACAAATAAAGGCGGCCAAAGCAATCAACATATACAATCCAAATTGGCATGACTTGATGGATGATTTTATTTTGATGGAATTAAATTGATGATGTTAAATGTAATAAAATGAAAACATAATTTGCAAGTTTTAAGTTTCCCTTGTGAGTCTGAATCTTTCAATTTCAGATCAGAATGATTATTGATTTTATGTTTTTTCTTTTTCCATTTTTTAGCAATAAAGTTATTTCTTAAACTCTAATCATTAGTTTGACAAATCATTAAATTTAATTATGTACTGCTAAACATAGTTTAGCAGTTTTAAATAGTTGTCTAATAAAAAATGTATTTTGACCTATATACTACTTTGAAAATAACTTTTTTTGGTAGACAGCTTCTAAAATAGCTCCCAAACACCCCTCTTTGTTACCACGCCTTTTGTGTAGTCCCTTCCTCTTTGGTGTGCACCAGACTAAGGGACTCAGATTTAATGAATAGAATGTGGCAAAAGTGAACAAACAGATCACGCCTGTGATTGGGCTACAAAGGACTCCAGTTTCCATCCTATCTCTCTCATCCCTCTGAGTCCTGGCTCTGGAGGGAACAAGCTGTGTTGTGCGGAGGTTCACATGGCAGGATCTGGTACCTCTGGCCAATCGCCCGTGAGAGGTGCCAACCACGCTAGTGGTGGTGGAAACGAGTCCTCTTCTACTCAAGCCCTGAAGTGACCACAGCCCTGCTGGTACTGTGATCACAGCTTTGTGAGAGACTGGGAGTCAGAGGCCTTGCCTCAGAGAGACAAGGAAGATAGGGGGTTTTAGGAAAATTTATTTATTTTTATTTATTTATTTGGCTGTGCTGGGTCTTAGTTGTTGCATTCGAACTCTTTAGTTGCAGCATGTAGGATCTGGTTCCCTGACCCTGCGTTGGGAGAGCAGAGTCTTAGCCACTGGACCCCCAGGGAAGTCCCTGATAGTATTTATTTTGAACTGTTAAATTTGGAGGTAATTCATTATGCTGCAATAGAGAACTAATACATTATCAACATTTAAGAACTGATTCTAAAGCTGAATCTCTGATACTTTGGCTACCTGATGCAAAGAGCCAACTCATTAGAAAAGACCCTGATGCTGGGAAAGATTGAAGGCAGGAGGAGAAGGGAGCGACAGAGGATGAGATGGTTGGATGGCGTCACTGACTCAAGGGACATGAGTTTGAGCAAGCTCTGGTAGATGGTGAAGGACAGGGAAGCCTGGAATGCTGCAGTCCATGGTTTCACAAGAAGTCAGACAGAACTGAGCAACTGAAAATGACAAAGAACCTTTAGAACCTTCAAGAAACACTATACTAAGCTACCAACGTTGTTCTACCTATTGTGCATGTAAGCTTTGGCCATTAACTCAGCCTTTCTAAAGTCTATTTCCTCATCCATAATATGGGAATAAAAAATCCCACAACATTGTTCATTTATTTAACCTTTGCTGTAAAAACTGGTAAGAGTTTCTTACCCTACAAAGAGGTCCGTGAAAGCACACATTCCCTGTTTCCTCCATGCCATGAAGGTGAAAAGGATGGACCTTTGTGTGTGTGTTACTCACTTGTGTCTCAACTCTTTGCAACCCCTTGGACTGTAGTTCTCCCGGCTCTTCTGTCCATGGAATTTTCCAGGCAAAAATACTGTAGTGAGTAGTCATTCCCTTCTCCACGGGATCCTCCCAGCCCAGGGATTGAACCTGGGTCTCCCGTTTTGCAGTCAGATTCTTTACTGTCTGAGCCACCTGGGAAGGCTGGACCTTTGTGAGGTTGCAGAATTTAAATACTGGTTTTTGAAATGAGGATTTCATCCTGGGAAAACTAAAACCCTAGATCAATGTACTCAGCCTGACTTTGACTCCAAAACAGGAATTCACATCCAAATTATGTCCACTTAGCTGCCACCTCTTCAAGGAGGTTTACCCAAATAATCAGGCAGCTCCTGCTTTTATCTTTTCACAGCATTTAGCAGCTATGAAATTTACTGCATTCATTTCTTTTTTCTTCTCCTCCCTCAGGAAAGTTAATATTTTGAGGGCAGCGACCTCTGCCTGGTTCATGCCTAGAGCACTGCCAACATGCACCTGAATCTCAATACCTTTATTGCCTGCCTGATATGGGTGGAGGAAATGTGCTTTCTGCCTTCATCATCCTGCTAAGAAAAGGTTCCTAAGCCTTTAGGGTAAAGGACCTGATTAAAAACAAAAAAATCATCTTTATGTTCAATTTAGGATTTTTCTGGTTTTCATAAGATTTAGTATTGATTATAGTAGAAAGGCTGTAAAACTGTTTCAAAATCTCTTAGCCTAGAAAGGTTTAGAAAGTGAGATGGGCCAAAAGATGTGAAGCCCTTCTACCTGCTAGCAATATCCTTTGAAACACTTATGTTTCAGGAGGGGAAATTACCCTGTTTTCCCTTCAGTGTCATTGTTAATATTTGCTAAAGGAAATAGACCCATTCTTGGTTCATAGGTGGCTAAATACCCGTGTTTAGAACTTATAATTGAGAGAATAAGAGCTTAATTTCTGAAATTCTTATTTGGAAGGTGTTAATTTCCTTCTACTGAACCACCATTTATCTTGTTCCGAGAATATATCCTGCGTTTTGCCAGTAGGGGTGTGTGTGTGTGTGTGTGTGTGTGTGTGTGTGTGTGTGTGTGTGTGTGTGTGTGTGTGTATTTGAGTGTTGAGGAGCTTTGAAAGAAAGAACAAAAGGAGAAATGGATATATTCACAGTTTTAAAAGTACCATAGTTGAAAATATTTCCATGTAACATTCTGGAAAAAGGACATCATTCATGTCAGTCCATTCAAGGCCCTAAAAGCATAACATGCAGTTGTATTAAATAAATTGCTTTAGAAAGAGGTTTAGAAAATAACAGCTCTATATTTGGTTCTTCATTTCAGGGACTTACTTGAGTCTTTAGCCTAAAGTAGATATCTAGTCATTTCATTTAGTTTATCTTCTAAAGCAAATATCACAAGATGAAACATTAATTTTGTGTTTTCATAGTTGTGGTAAAGGGTGAGAGGGAGCTGTTTTCCTTCTTACTTAACCCTTCTTCCCTCAGGCCTGATTCTGAAGCTGAATCCAGACAATATGTTCGAAATTGCCAATCACATTCATCTCTGTGTGGGATGCTTAAAACATGCAAATGGCTCTGAAAAATGTCTCTCATCCTACAAAGATAAATGAATGTATGCGTTGCCATCAATTGCAGTGAAAGTCAAAGGAGGACAGAAAGTGTTGATAAACGAGGAATCTTTGCCTTGCCCCATAGACAAACATTCTATCGGGAAACATGAGTGTTGATGGATAACATCAGTCTCCTGACTGTAGGCACACCTGTAGCCTCCACAGCAACCCATCTTCTTTAGCACTGCTGGGCAAATCAGCCTGAAGAATGACTTTGTTTACTTTCATGTGCAAACGCCTTCTTTGGCTCCCTATTGTCCATTAAGGAAATAAAGCCCCACTTTACCATCTCAGTGTTCAAGGCCCCAGTCAACCTGGCCATCCTTATTACCCACAACTTCTCAATGTGTTTCTTATATTCCAAAGTCAGCTGCAAGGGATCCTTATTACTTGAGAATGTATCAGAGTCTCTGTAGTGATGCTTTCAGAGGGGAATCAAAGCTGTAAGGTATATAATCTCTTCATAGCCAATCTGTGAAAGTCAAGTATAAAGTGAAAGAGGTCAGTCATCTCATGATATCATATAATTGTATCAGAAGTATCATATGCACACCCCAGCCTTGATCCATTATCTGCTTGTGTACATTTATTCAGCTAAGTCACTTCAATCGTGTCTCTTTGCAAACCTATGGACTGTAGCCGCCCAGGCTCCTCTGTCCATGGGGATTCTCTAGGCAAGAATACTGGAGTGGGTTGCCATGTGCTCCTCCAGGGCATCTTCCTGACCCAGGGATCAAACCTGTATCTCTTATGTCTCCTCCATTGGCAGGTGGCTTCTTTACCACTAGCGCCACCTGGGAAGCCCCAATCCATTGTCTATTCACTTAGCAAATTGCTGTGATTATAATTGACAGAGCATAAGATATAGATTACTTATTTTTTAAGTTTTTGTTTCATTTTTGAGCTAAATCTCCAATCAAATTTTCCTTCATTTACTTAGGAAATTTTGGTTCCCACTTGAAATGGATTCCCTTTAATGACATAGCAATTTCCTTTTGCTCTTGCTCCTATATCAAAATATCCCAGACTTCTCTATTCTTGATGAAATGTGCATCTTCCTTATCCTTTCAGGAACAGCTCAGATATTATTTCTTCTAAAAATCTTTCCTAACCTCCTTTAATAAAAAGGAAACTTTCTCCTCTAAACACCCAGCAGATTTTGTTTGTAGCAGATTTTATTTGTAGCAACTACAGAACATGTCAGATGTTTCCCTGAGGTATAGATACTTGACTACATAGGCTTGGCCAAGGATGGTTTCCTTCATTCCTACATTCAGCTAGTATTTGAACTCTTCTTGTGTATGAATCAGTGCTCTGGGATTGGTGGGAAGATAACATTGTAAACAATATCTATCTTGAATTCTATTTATTGAACAAAGGGCAAATAAGAAAGTGAAGATTTACATTTCCTTTCTGTGGACTTTCCAAAAAACAAAAGAAACAGTTACAAACTTTCATGTCACTTAATGGAACGTGTAATCCTTTTCACTTAATGAAATGTGTAATCCTTTCAAAAGGAAAAAGTGGGGGATGATGGCTGCCCTTGCAGGGGACCTGAACGCTGGCCAGCTCCTCTCTTGCCTTAGCCCCGCAGCGTAATTGTTGATGATCTGCTGTTCAGTCTCTTGAGGCCAAAAGAAAAGAATTCAGCAGCTGGTGCTCTGATGGAGTGGTGTCAGATGGAGCCACAGGCTCTTTCCCTGGTGAATCCTCTAATTAGTTTGGGTTAGTTTCTGCAGAAATGGAAAGTTGTTTCTCAGAATAACATTGGCCAATAATTCACAAGTTGATCCAACTTTGTTTCCAGGATCCTTCAAGGAGAGGATAGAGAAGGTGGTTCTTGGCTGAAGTCTCTGTCACACTGATCAGTGTTCCATGTCAACCTTTGAAGAGAAATCCAGAATTTAAATTGCTAAAGAACAGAGAGTTTCGTGGTCATGGATCACTCAGTGACTACTGAGGCCAGTCACGTGACATGAGTGTATGAAGTGGCCTCGATGTTGCAGTGAGGACTGACAGGTGAGCTGGAGATTGCACACCCCTTCTAACAGGTTCAGATTCAAATTTTTGGTAAACATGTGCTTAACACAACATAATTTGGGGTTTGATAGGGCCGAGGGATTCCAGTTTGCAGGTCCTAATTTAGGAAAACAATGAATCTTTGTTTAAAAATTATTTTTAGTTCCTTCCTTCCTTCTATCTTTCCTTCTTTCCTTCCCTTGGTATTTGTGGCTGAGGCATCGTCCCAATATCTCTCTCTGCTGACACCAGGGTCATTTGTCTTATTCATTTCTTCTACTAAAGCAAAGGAGAAGGTGGCTATGTCACCTTTAGCTTGGCTAAACCCCCAGGGTGTGTCTCCAGCTTTCTTTTGGGAGGGGACTGTAGAGAAGCTCTGCCTGGGTCAGCATGCAATCTCCTGTTCACAAGGAAAGGAGGGTTCTTCTAAAGGGGGAAGCTATAGGATACCTCCTTCCTGTCTATCCCAAAGTTCATGGGATAGACATGAACAAAGTTCATGATAGTTTGAGCAGTTTGTCACTGAAGGTTTCAAGGGACTTGGTCAAAGCTCTACTGAGAGATTAAGAGGTTGGAAGGAGAAGAGATCTGAAGTGCTGTAACCTAATTACTCCCTTTTCTCACAATGCACAAGGGTAATCCTTCATGTGAACTCTCTTTAATCAGGTTCTTAACTTGGCTATACATCAGAATCACATAGCTTAAAAAATATAGAGATACCTGGGTCCTAACTCCTAGAAATTCCAATTTGATAGGCTTAAGAGAGCCTGCTTCTGTTTAGTCACTAAGTCATATCCAACTCTTTTGTGACCCTGTGGACTGTTTCCCTCCAGGCTCCTCTGTCCATGGAATTTCCCAGGCAAGAATACTGGAGAGGGTTGCCATTTTCTTCTCCAGAGGATCTTCCAAACCCAGGGATGGAACCCTAGTCTCCTGCAGTGCAGGCAGAGTCTTTACTGCTGGGCCACCAGGGAAGGCTGATAGGGCCTGAGCGTCAGGATTTTCCTCATTCCAGGGCGCAGCCAAGGCTGAGAAACACCAGCCTTGACCTTCAGATGCACGTGTGTGTGTGTGTGTGTGTGTGTGTGTGTGTGTGTGTGTGTGTGTGTGATAGATGAGGGTGGAGGGTGGCCTCTGGATCCTCTATTCACCTAATTCCTTTCCTTCCTCACTTCACACTGCATTTTCTTTAACCTATTTGCATTTTCTCTCTAGTGTGTGCCCCCCTTCCTACATAAATAAACAAACCCAGCCCGTCTTTTGGACATCTTTTCTATGTCTAGCAAAGTTGGCAGCCTTAGGCATCCCTTGAGTGTTAAAGCTTCTGCTTCAGTTTTAGATTGTGCAGCATTGTTCTCCTTTGTCACCAAATGTCATAAATATAACTGTAATGGTTGCATAGTGTTACCATGTTTACACACGATCATTTATTAAAATACCCCCTCACACTTATACACTTTGGTTACTTCACACTTTGTGATATTACAAATGAAGTCGCCTTATTTAAATATGTTTGCCCTCTTCTCTGATTATTTCCTTAGGGGATCTTCTTAGCAGTAAAAATTATTGGTGCGAAGATAATAAACATTTTTAAGGTTCTTGGTACACATGGCCAAACCACTTTTCAAAGGGGCTGTATTTACTTATAAAACCAACCAAGATTATATTCTCTAATTAATCCTTTCTTTGTCGCTGAGATGGGTGCATATCTGTTGCATGGGATAATTTAAACAGAATTCGATTAACCAAGTTGTAGGCTATACCATTCAATAAGAAGTATTAGTTAGACATGCTGTAATATTAATAAGCATTTTTGTGCTTTACAAAAGGAGCTACATTTTATTTGTTTACTTAAAACACTTCATTAGTTTACTATATTCTTCAAAATAGTAAAAATCTTTTTTTTTATCTTGCATAATTTCCTTTATAAAGTGTAACAAAATGGAATATACTCGTGCATTATAAACCAGGTCATACTGTAGGACATACTGTGGAAGAATCATCTTAGAGAGATTTTGAACAACATAAATTCCTGAATTCCTCGTATGGAAAACTTTCACTTATTAGATGTGAGCCAAAGTCCAAGCATCTGTATGTTAGCAGAGGTTGCCCAGGTGTGGCCAGCCTATGTTCAAGCTTGAATACCACTGTACTGTCTTATGAGAATGTCTTCATGACTCTCATATACATACATATATCATCATCCTTCTTAAACTTGACACTTCTTATTGCCAACAACTCAAGATTTGACCATCGTGCTCCTTTTAAAATGATAATGGGTTGATGGACTGTCAAATGGTTATGTATTAGAATTCATGGTAAGATTAAAATGTTCTTGCAAATGAAGTAACTATGGAAAGAAAACAATGAACATTTGATTATTCTGTTTAATGTGTAATAAAATATCACAAATATGTTATAATTATAAGGCATAAAATATTTAACAGAGACCAGAGCCTGTTAATAGAGTGGTATACCAGTCTAGAGTGAGCTGTAAGTGTATCGTAAGCATTGATTTACAGGTTAAGAGCATTGATGAACTGGATGCAACCTTGCATGTTCCTTTTGATCATGGGAATGGCACACCATTTCCCAAGTCATACCTCTTTTTATTATGATATACTTATGTGCATTTGTGTGTGTGCGCACCCATATTAGAGAAAAAGTGAATGTTATCTTTAGAGTACCTATATATTGTACTACAAAGAGCACCTGTACTGAGAAATGAAGTTTGGGAAATGGTAACTGAATTAGGATATGTACTGTTGCAAAGGGAAATACATTCAAATCACCTCATGCAACAAAGAGGTTTAAGAAAAGAAAATAAGAAGATCTCACATGAACCAGAAATGACAGCATCACCACTGGCACGTAGTAGACTCTTGCTAAATTTTGGTTGTTGAGATGGTAAACACGTCTTTGAAGACACCTGGAAATCAAAATATCAAGCTGCCTAAAGTTTACAGTCTGTCTTGTAGGTGAGAAATGAGCAAATAAACGTCAAGATTCTGAGTGGAATGAGCTTCTGTGTTTTAGGCTAGCAAATGGGAACAGCATTTGGAAGATTTTTTAAAAACCTAGAAGAGTGAGATAGTTAAAATAGCAGTGATTTCTCTGTGATTTTTGAATGTAGACAAACAAAATGGATCCCAGATGTACATCTTATTTTTCATTTAGACCCTGTTGTTGGAATCCCAAGTAGAAGAAAGACTTCTGCTTGTCAGTAGAAGTACCTACTGGTGAATAATTCAGAACTGATCCAGCAGGGCTGGATAAATTACAGATTGGAATCAAGATTGCAGGGAGAAATACCAACAACCTCAGATATGCATATGATGCCACTTTAATGACAGGAAGTTAAGAGGAACTAAAGGGCTTTTTGATGAAGGTGAAAGTTGGCTTAAAACTCAACATTCAAAAAACAAAGATCATGGCATCTGGTCCTGGCAAATAGATGGAGGAAATGTGGAAAGAGTGTCAGAAATCATTTTCTGGGGCTCCAAAATCAATGTGAACAGTGACTGCAGCATAGCCACAAAATTAAAAGACACTTGTTCCTTGGAAGAATAGCTATGATGAACCTAGACAATGTATTAAAAAGCAGAGACATCACTTTGCCAACAAAGGTCCGTATAGTCAAAGATATGGTTTTTCCATTAGTTACGTATGGATATGAGATTTAGACCATTAAGAAGTTTGAGCACTGAGGGATTGATGCTTTTAAGCTGTGGTGATGGATAAGATTCTTGAGAGTCCCTTGGACAGCAAGGAGATCAAACCAGTCAATCCTAAAGGAAATCAACCCTGAATGTTCATTGGAAGGACTGGTGCTGAAGCTGAAGCTCCAGTACTTTGGCCACCTGATTTGATGAGCCAACTCATAGGAAAAGACCCTGTTACTGGGAAAGGTTGAGGACAAGAAGAGAAGGGAGAGACAGAGGATGAGATGGTTGGATGGCATCACTGACTCGGTGGACATGAGTTTGAGCAAACTCGGGAGATAGTGAAGGACAGGGAAGCCTGGCATGCTGCAGTTCATGGAGTCACAAAGAGTTGGACATGACTTAAAAGCAACTGAAGAACAACAACAAAAGTATTTTTTTAAACAACATTAGGCTTTTCTCTTTAGAAAGACTACTTAATCTTCCTCTGAATGTACATGATCATTCTAAAAAAAAATCATTCTAAAAATAGTAAAAATCTGTTGCTTCTCAAATATGCCACTCCCAGAAATTATCACTAGTAGTCATTCAACGTATGTATATACATACATTCTGTGTGCATATAGATTTAGTATTGATGGGCTAATACCATATCATTATTCTATAATCTGCTTTTCACTTGACATTGACATATTGACTCCATTTGTATTGATAAACATATATGACTGCAGAACTTTCTATCCTACAGCTGGACCATAATTTGATACCAGCCTTTTCATGGACATTGCTTTTCCTCTTGAATTCTTGCTGTTGTAAATATGTGCACAGTAAGTTGTAATGCATATGCATATATCTCCCTGTCCTTGGAGGCAATTCTTAAAAGTGGAATTTCTGGTTTAATATCCAGTTAGTTTGTGCCAAAGTCTGTGTGGCAGGCAGAATAATGCCCCCTTCCTAATCCCCAGAGATGTTGACACCCTAAATCCCAGAACCTGTAAAAATGTTAGGTTACATAGCAAGGAGGAATTAAGGTTGTAGATGAAATTAAGGTTGCTATTCAGATAAATTTTAAAGGGGGGAGATTATCCTGGGTTATTTGGATGGGCCCAGCATAATCACAAAAGTTCTTAAAAGTAAAATACAGAGGCAAGAGAGAAGGTCAGATGTGAGTACAGGCAGAAAACACAGAGAGATGCAACTTTGTAGGCTTGAGAGATGAAGGAAGGGACCAGGAACCAAGGAATGTGGGCAGCCTGTAGGGGGAAAGGGCAAGGAAATGGATTCTCCCCTAGAACTTCAAGAAAAGAACCTAGCCCTGCCAACATCTTGATTTTAGTCCTGTGAGACATGTTAGATCTCTAACCTATAGAAGTGTAAGGTGATAAATTTGTGTTGTTTTAATTCACTGAATTTTTGGTAATTTGTTTTAGCAACAATAGAAAGCTAATGCAATCTACTACTGCGATTGAGTTGCAGTCAGTATCGTTTCTAAACTGGTTTTTGTTTTGTGTTTCGCTTTAGCATGAAAAGATGGCTTCAGGGATCTCATGATATCATGAACTGTGGACCACCTCAAAAAGGGCCTTAAGTATCATAAAGGGATAAAATTTGGGAGGTTTATAAGTATGATTTTCTAAATCTCACACAGCTAGTTGAGTGACAGTTATAACTCATGTCACTGCCTTTTCCCCCAGCATGCCTCCCCTGCTGTGGTAGACAGCAGATGACTTTATTGAACTTCCAATGACAACTTTCTTTGTCCTAAAGCCTCAGTACTCCTCCACATGTGACATAATGTTGTCCTGCTCTGGCCAATGAATGGAAGTTGGTCAGCACACCCTCCTTCCTCATTTTTCCTACCTTGATTAAAGACAGGAAAGCTAAATCTCCAACATCCAACTTCCAATAATTAGGAACCATGAGAACAATTAAGACCATGAGAATATCAGAGACACTGGCCCTGCCATCACTGGGTCTCTGAACCAATGTCAGATGTCTTGTTATATAAGAAAAGTAAACTTAAATTCTTGTTAATTGTTCATCCTATCATCTGTTGTCAAAGTATTCCTAACAGATAGAAACCCCTTCTATTCTTATTCATACCTTACCGTGTTTCCCTCTTCCAGTCTTACCCATCCTCAGTCAACCTCCCTCAACAAGTTTCTTTCTCAATATGGCTCATGAGAATTTCCACCTTCTCCCAGCCTCTCCAGCACCATCCAAGTTGGTTGGTATTTTATGTTGTATGTTTTTCTGACCACCTCATGGGTATCAGCCCTGTCTGCTGTCTAGAGCAGTGCTGTCTAGTGGAACTTTCTGCCATAAGCGGAATGTCTGTTTCTGTACAGTTGGATATAATGATCACTAGCCACTTGTGGTCACTGAGCACTTGCGTGTGGTTAGTGTTGACTGAGAAAATTAAAATTGTATTTAGTTTCATTTTAAATAGTTACATGTGGCAAGTGTCTACCATACTAGTCAGCTCAGCCCTAGAGTGACAGTTCCTTAAAGGAAACAGCAATGATTCATGAATTTCTTTGCTCCAGCAGAGGGGTAGACAGTAAGTACATAGTAAATCATTCTTAGATAACCTCTAATTATTCCACATTGCCCAAAACTGAAGGGTGAATCAATATGGTCAAATATTTCCATTTTGGAAAATCTAGAAATGGGGATAAATAAAATCTGAAACCATATTTTTTTTAATGTTAGTAATTAATTCAAAATTTAAGAGAAAATAGCTCTGGTAGCCCACATGAACGACAAATGTTGGCCAGATGTGACCAGAGGCCCACTAGCTTGAGGCCTGTGACCCATAAGATAAATTTCAGATTTCCTCCAACATGGTAGACCTGCTGGCATCCCAGGCAGGACTCCTGCTGTCTCCCCACAATGGCTCTAGCAATCTGGGATCGCTCGTGTTTCCCCAAACACATCCTGCACTCATGTGCCTTGATGTCTTTGCTTCTGCCATTCTTGTTGCTTCTAGGCACCCTCCCCTGTGCATGCCTCAACACCTTTGTCTTCATAGGAACTCTTTGCAACTCTTTGCAACCCCATGGATGATACAGTCCATGGAATTCTCCAGGCCGGAATACTGGAGTGAGTAGCCTTTCCCTTCTCCAGGGGATCTTCCCAACCCGGGGATTGAACCCAGGTCTTCCACATTGCAGGCAGATTCTTTACCAGCTGAGCCACAAGGGAAGCCCCAAAACCCCATCTCAGGGGTTCACCTCAGTCATTGTCTTTCTATAAAGTCTTCTCTGAATGTGCACAAAACTGTGTCATAGCCCTTTGCACAGACAGCTGCTATTTAATTTCTTTTATGATAATTAGAGTCAGTTACCGACCAGGCAGCTTTAGTGATAATTGCGGCCAGTTTCCAAGCACTGTGCTTGTGCTAGGCGACTTGTACAACTAACTGTGCTAACAAGGGGTGTCGGTCTCAGCTGCGACTTCCTTCTCTGCAAAGAATAGATAATGATGGTAACTACCTCCTAAGCTTCTGAAGAAGAAAGAGACACTACATATCAAGTGCCCAGTACAGTGTGTGAAGCACAGTGCCTTCCCAGTTTGTCCTTTTCTTCATTTCTTACCCTGGGTATAGAGTGTGCTCTTGTGATCACGTGATCTGTCTTAAATCTTAAGTCAGACCATCCCACTAAATTTGGTGGAAAACCCATGCAACTATTTTAACATGAAATAGGAAGTAGGCAAAACAATTTTATGTCGAATTTTCCAGAGTCACCAGGGTGTTAAAGCAGGGATTTACACTTAGGTCTGTTTAAAATCAAAGTCCAACAATGGTAGAGCTCAGGAGATGGGCTGACCTCCCATTTCCCAGGCTGGGAAAGAAAACCAAGATTGGCTGCAGGACTTGACAAGGGTTACACTGCCCGAGCAGGGACCCCAAGTCCAGGTGCCCTGAATGCAGGACCTTCTTCCATTTTAGCCAGAGGCTTCTCCCTGCCTAAAAAGCAGTTTGCATTCAGGACCATGCTGAGGAGGGATGGTACTTCTGAGTGGCCTTTGTATTTCCTTAAGAACAGTCTTTGCAATAACAGCCTGGAGCAGACCCAAGGGTCATCTTGCAGGGCACTCAGGCTCTGAAGATGCCACAGGGCAAAGGGGAAGGGCCACTGACCTGAATTCAAAAATGACAAGCAGGCCTCTTAGGAGACTCAGCTGAGCTCTTCTTGGTTTCTTCCTGGGCCTTTGAAAAACCTGAAATAGTCAGAAAGGTCGTGTCAAAGAGCAAGACCTGAGCTTCCCAGAAGAATACCTTCATTTCTTAGAAGAACAGCATTCATAAGACTGTGAGGCCTTTGGCTCCAAGAATTAAGAGTGGTAGAAAGTCACATTAAATCCTTTTTTATTTCCTTGGAGGGAAATGGATTTATTTTTTTTACTGTGGTAAGAGTACTTAACAGGAGATCTACTCTCTTACCAGGTTTTAAGTGCAAAGCACTTAAAAGTATCGTTACCTGTAGGTGTGATGTTGTAATATTGCACATCTCTAGAACTGATTCATTGTATATGACTGGAATGTTATACCTGTTGAGAAGCAACTTCACATTCCCCTCTCCCAATAGACCCCAGAGACCACCATTCTACTCTATGTTTCTATGAGTTTCACTATTTTATAGATCCTTCATGTAAGTGGAATTATGCAGTATTTGTCTTTCTGTGACTGGCTAATTTTGCTTAGCATAATATCCTTCAGGTGTATCCAGGTTGTCACATATAGTGGGATTTCTTTCTTTTTTTAAGGCTAATAATAGTCCATGGAGAAGGCAACCCATTCCAGTACTCTTGCCTGGAAAATCCCATGAACAGAGGAGCCTGGTAGGCTGCAGTCCATGGGGTCACACAGAGTCGGAAACGATTGAAACGACTTAGCAGCAGCAGCAGCAATAATAGTCCATAGTGTGTATATACCAATTTATCTTCTCCCTGCCATCTGTCAATGGACAATTAGATTGTTTCTATATCTTCCCTGTTGTGAATAATGAACAATGAACATGACAAGACTGATAATCTTGTCAAGATTCTGATTTCCATTCTTCCGGATATATATCCAGGAGTGGGAGTGCTGGACAGTATGGAAGTACTATTTTTTAATTCGAGGAACCTAAATACTGTTGTCCCTAGGGAGCATAACACTTTACATTCCCACCAACCATGGACAAAAGTTGCAGTTTCTCTACACTTACTGTCTTCTGTTTTTTTATAAGTGGCATCCTAACAGGTATGAGATGATAGCTCATTTAGTTTGCATTTCCCTGATGATTAGTGATATTGAACATCTTTTTATATATCTGTTGGCCATTCGTATTCTTTTTTAGAGAGATGTCTATTCAAGTCCTTTGCCAATATTTTAGAATGAGTTGTTGTTATGCTATTGAATTATAGGAGTTGTTTTTTTGGTTATTAACTCTTTACCAGATGTGGTTAGCAAATATTTTCTCCTGTCCATGGGGTCCATTTTTCACGCTGTTGATTGTTTCTTTGGCAGGGCAGAAGGTTTACAGTTCAGTGTAGTTCTATTTGCCTATTTTTGTTTTTGTTGCTGGTGCTCTTGGTATCATATCCAAAGGAAAAATTGCCTAGGCTGTCATCATGAAGCTTTCTCTCAGATTTTCTTTTAATGATTTTATCAAAAATGAAAACACAGTGTATCAAAATTTACAGGCAATAGCAAAAGCAATACTAAGAGAAAAGCAGTAAATGCCTACATTACAAAAAGGAGAAAGATGTTAAACAACTGAATTTTATACTTCTAGAAACTAGAACAAGGAGAAAAACTAATCCCACAGTTAGCAGAAGGAAAGAAATAGTGAAGATTGGAACAAAAATGAGTGAAATCAAGAATAGGAAAACAATTTAAAAATAAATAAAGCCAAGAGTTGGTTTTTGAAAGATTAAATTGATAAATGCATAGTTGTATTAACTAAGGAGAATGAAGACTCAAAATAAAAATTGAGATGAGACATTATAATGCCACGGAAATAAAAAAGCTCATGAGGATCCTCCATGAACAATTATACTTCAACAAATTTGTTAACTTGCAAGAAATGGATAAATTCCTAGAAATGTACATGCTAATGAGACTGAGTCATAAAGAAATAGAAAATCTGAGCAGACAAATGACAAGATGATTTAATCAGTAATCAAAAAACCTCGCAACAAAGAAAAAACCAGGACTAGATGGCTTAGTGAATTCCACCAAACATTTAGAGAAGACAGGCGAGAATGCAGATACTCCTGACCATAGCCCCCTGACTGATGCTCATGTGTTTGCCAGCCTGTCCTCCTTTCCTGGAGGATGAGCCACGTGTCTACACTGCAGCTTCCCCAGCATCCAGCAGAGCACGAGGTGAACATACAGGAACTAGAGCGTACGTGGCGCTCAGTCAGTGAGTGAATGAAGAAACCATTTTTCAATGGGAGGGGAGAGAATTAAAGGAGTCTTCTCACTGATAGCAGCACCCTTACTCTTTCATCTTTATTTTTACACCCTCTACCAAATGCCCAGACAAATCTAAGCATAATCACAACCGCACTTGAATAATTCTGTCATTTCCAGGTAAAATCATTCACACCCAGTCTCAGCCTCATTAGCCTGGACTTTGTCTGCCATGCAGGGTTCTCATGCTGACAGCTCTTATACAAGAGAGCGGGGTCCTTTGGTGCGAGACATCCATGGTTAAGAGCTGGGGGAGAGACCCCAGGAGTCCCGACTCAGAGGACCATGTGTCATTGAGTTCTGCCAAGAGAGATGGAAAAGGTAACCACAGTCCCTGGGAGCTGTAAGTTTTTGCTAAAATTCTGAAAAATCTCTGCTTTGAGAAGCAGACATCTGACAGGAGCTGTAAAGTCGGCAAATCTAATTTTAGACTACCTAGGAGGAAAAATCAAAAAGCAAAACAGGATCCCAAATTCAGCTGCAGTGGCTTTGAGGAGAATTCGGAGGACCTGGCTAAGCACAAGTGTATATGTGAGCTATGATTAGGCAGGCAGCTCCTTCTGACAACAGCCCAGACTTTGCGGGACCTCTTTTACCTCCACTGGGAATCACAGCAAACCAGAACTAAAGGGAACTTGAATTGTCACATCTGTGCATCTCATTTCACATGAGCAAGCCAAAGACAGGAAAGAAACCACTCTGCAAAGAGACGCTGTGAGGCATGGACACTTGCCTATCGGCTCATGGGTGCCTTTGTTCCCGCTAAAGCAACTGGTTGCATGAAGGCACTTCTCTGGCATTTGGTAGCCTAGGAACTTGAAGTCTACCAATATACTAAATGACCTGACATTTGAAAAGTTTGATCAACTTTCCCAAGGAAGAATCAGTCTGCACAAGGTGCTAAAATTTCTTATATTAATAGAATCTCTCATCACGCTTTCTTGTTCAGCCAGCATTAGTTTAAAAAGAATATTAATTTATCCATTAATTTTCATTCAGACTCAGTGCTTGGAAATAGCAGATACTTTTCACCTTATACGTTCAGTGAGTGGCAATACCCTTTCTCTGAGAAATACTCCTCTCCATATCCTCAGAGGACTTCTGCACACCCACTCCCCAGGCATATTTGTGTCATGTGACTGTTTGGCTACTCACAGTTGGTTGGACCATGGGTGATATCAAGCTGGACCAATGAGATCCCCATTTGTATGGATTTTTGAAACCTGAGAGGTTTAGGAAATTCACAAATCATCTGAGCTGCTCTCTTAAATGGACGAGTATAGTCTGGAGTGTTGTGAGGAACACTTAGCTATAAACATGGAAAAACAAAGACAGCCAGTGAAAGGGAAAACAATGAGAGATGGAAAGAGAGAGAGAGGGAAAGGGAAGAAATGAAAGGGAAAAAAAATAACACAAAGGGACTGAAGGAGACAGCCAGAGGCAAAGATACAATAGAGCAGAGAGGGCTGGGAGTGAGGCAGAGACAGAGAGAGATTAAGAGATTAAAACTGCCTGTTTCACATTTCTTTTTCAAGTCATTTAAGAGGCCCAGCTGCTCTGGAGTTCCATGTTCTCACAACATTAACACAGTGTTCTCGCAATAATTCCCCCTTTTTATAATTTGAGCTTTTGTTGTTTTCTGTTAATTGCAACGAAGAGTTTTAACTCTAAACAGCTTGGCACTCATTCAAACAGCAGTGCTGGTGAAAAAGCAAAAAGGGAAAGAGTGCAAGGCAAAAAGTGACGCATGATGGATTATGACATATTTGGAGACTGCACGGGCTGTTTCAGAGCCTTTCAAACACTACCTAATTATCTTAGGTTAATAAAACCTTCACCATCAAAAGCGATTCAATTCAGCTCTGCCACTGGGAATGTCAATTAAAAGTTCTTTTGCTAGAACCATAAGATGGGTCTAGCAAGTTAATGTATCCACGTTTGAAGGAAATGAAATGGAGATAGCTAAAGAGAGCTGCGTGGTTCATTAGCACACTAGAGCCCAGCCAGAGGTGGTGAAGGCTTCATTGAGAAAGTACCTTTGGTTTCCAAAAGTGGGAAGTAGGTGAAGTCAGTGGGTCTCAGCCAGGTGGGGCAGATGAATGGGATTAACCCATTGCATCATCATTGTGTGTTGTATATGGCGACATCTGTCCGCACTGTATACTATTTAGTTTCCT
Organism: Muntiacus reevesi; assembly: GCF_963930625.1. NCBI lineage: Eukaryota > Metazoa > Chordata > Mammalia > Artiodactyla > Cervidae > Muntiacus > Muntiacus reevesi. Next base: position 96,580,607 of record NC_089252.1, read on the forward strand.
GGACTCAACCTTTGTATCCTCAGGGCCTAAACACATCATCCAGTTTCATGCACCCATCTATTGTTTCTACCTTGTGTTTTCTCCACAATGCTCATAACTTACTCCTCCATAGATCAACTCTGGTGCACTTTCTGAGGCTCTGCTTGAAACACGGCCCACTCTGATGCCTTCCTCAACCCATGCTGGACAAACTGTCACCTCATCCTCGCTTACCTCCATTTCACTTAGTACTGATGTCTGTCACCTGCCAGGGACCGTTCTAAATGTTGGGACCAGAGCCAGAAGCAAAATCCTTGTTTCATTGGTGCTATATTGTATTTTGAGAGACAGCAGGCACATACATGAATAAATACATAATTTTCAGTACTGATGAATATTATGAAAAAAGCAATGTAAGGTAGTAATTGATAGGGGAGAGAATGGGATCTTAGTCTAGTAATTTTCATATGTTAGAACTAGTTGTCCCTGTAACTCTTGCACTAACTCAGAGCTCTGAGAAGCATCGTTGCCAGGCACATAGCAAGTGCTCAGTAAATTTGTAATAAAAGTAGGATATGTCAAGGCCACAAATCTAGTGTTTCACAATACATGGAATGCTGTTGCAGATCTTACAGACAGTAAGAGAGCTAGAGAGTTAACCAATTTCCCAGTGAATGAAGGAAAATTATTTTGTTCCCTGAAAAATGTAAGTATCATATTTGTCTCTGACTTCACCCAGGAATGTAATTAACCGGAAAGCTCTCAGTACTGGTACCAAACATCGATATTCCATTTCTCACTTTCACAAATAGCTGCTTAGACTTGGCCTCACATTCCACTTTCACTGGCTTCAATTATTTAATGCCGCACTTCCCTGGCCAAAACCTGCTGTTCATTATCTATGTGTCTCGCATTAGTTTTTCAGCCACCAACCCAGCTAGGTTGTAATTTTCAATCCAGTACCCTGGGGTTTGTTGTCTGACTTCCATTCCAAATACTGGTTAATTTGGCTATAGAGAACCTTGAGGGGCTGAACTACTTGGCTGTAATAGGATGCAATTTGTTGAGCAAGAATATCCGACACATTTCTGAGTACAGGCATAAGGATGGAAGTAGAGAAAATGCTCAGTAAGTTGGAGCATAGCATTAAAGAAGCCAGACTCAGATTTGGACGGCAGCAAAGGCTTTGGAACCAACTAGAGTTCTGTTTGAATATATATTTTTCAACTTACTGTTAAGGTGTTCTCAGATAACCCAGTCCAGGTTCCTTCTCTCAAACTGAGGATATTAATATCTCCTTTGCAGTGTTACTGCAACAATCAAATATAGTGTCTACAGAATACCTAGCAGAATATCTCACACATAGTAGGTATGTATAAAGTAAAATTAATAGACATTGATCAAAGTGGACAATATTTTTTATAATAAAAGGAAATCTACGTTCAGTAGACTCTCTATCTAGATCATATCTCAAAACTGACTGTGTCCAGTCATAGGCAGCATCATATACTGCCACTCATACTCTTGGTATCAATACTTTGAGATAGGTGTTCAAGAACACAAAGCCTGGGTTTAAAACCTGCTTTTACCTCTTCTAACTGGGTGACCCTGGACAAATTACCTTGCAGTGAGTGCCTGTCTCCTCATCTATAACCTGGGTTATTGAGAGGTTGAGTAAATACATTCCAGTTAGTAAGAATAAGAATCAGGAGCACCAACGGCTAGTTGCAGTGACACCAGGATCAGAAGGAGGACCCTAGACAAAGTCACCTAACTCTCCTGCAGCTTCACGTTTCCTGTGGGAATCAAAGGAACTGGGATGCAAGGGTTCTGATGTTGCTTGAGTTGAAGCTAGGTTTACTGCATCCCGCAGTTTAGCACTGTTAGAGAAACCTTGAGTGACTCATTCATTCTCTGTCGAAATGACCTGACCACTTTGCACTGCTCAAAATTTCTTGGATGGGTAATAGCCTCATCTCAGCTAGAGGGACAGTTACTTAAAGGCAAGGACAGTGCTCATTTTGTATTCCTTCTAATGCCAGACTGTGGGAAAAAGAAGTTTCATTTTTATCTGTTGCATCAAAATAGAATGCTTAACATTATTTACTTTTTTGGTTAGAACAGAAAGAGACAGAGACAGAAAGAGGTATTGACAGAAGTTCATTCTTGTCATTCTTAACCGCTCTGAGATCCTCTTGTAACTCCAGATTCACAATGTACAATGCTTTGTGCAGGCTTACCATCAAGTAAACCACACCTTAATATATTTTTTAAAATATGTTAATTTTTTAAAGCATTTTAAATCTCTCTATGATCATTAAAAAAAAAATCTCTTTGGAATCCTTATTAAAACAATGTTATAAACCCACCTTTTCTTCTTTAATTATAAAAGGCTATTTCAAGTCATATTATTGAACCACTGACAGATTTAATGTTCTGTTTTTTAACTTATCTTTAAGCATCTGACAAAGCATGCTCTTTTTTTGTAGACCCCTTTTTTGTTGTTGTTTATATCAACAGGCCTAACTGTTTTGCTATGACATTCTTGTCTTTCTTCTCAGTTGTTATTCCATAAACTTGGTAGGAGGCATAAAGAGAAAGCTTATTTGGTATGTAGATGTTGGGAAGCCAGCTAAGCTCACTCATTAGCCTTGAGACTCAACCTTCATTAGTGGAGTTCTTTGGTAGCAAGCAACAGAAGTTAACTCTGGCTTCCCAGATGGGGCAGTGGTAAAGAATCTGCCTGCCAATGCAGGAGATGCAAGAGATGCAGGTTTAACCCTTGGGTCAAGAAGATCCCCTGGAGTAGGAAATGGGAATCCACTCAGTATTTTTGCCTGGAAAATTCCATGGACAGAGGAGCCTGGTGGGCTACAGTTCGTGGGGTCTCAAAGAGTCGGACATGACTGAGCACACACACACACACACAGCATGAAATAGAAAAAACAATTTTTTTAGAAGGAAAAGTGTGGAGATCACAGAATAAGAAAAAAAAGCTACGAGTCAAGTGGTTGAAACAGAGACATGCATGTGTGCGAGCTCAGTCACTTCAGTTTTGTCTGATTCTGTGACCCTAAGCCCACCAGGCTCCTCTGTCCATGGGATTCTCCAGGCAAGAGTACTGGAGTGGGATGCCGTGCCCTCCTCAAGGTGATCTTCCTGACCCAGGGGTCGAACCTGCATCTCTTAAGTCTCCTGCACTGGCAGGCTGGTTTTTTACCATTAGTACCACCTGGGAAGCCCAAACAGAGACATAATGCCCCATAAATCCTAAAATATTTGCTAGCCAGCTTTTTACTGAGAAAGCTTGGTAATCCCTACTCAAAATAATGGAAGTGGATAGATAGTATTTTCAGGAGATCCTGATGGAATGGAATTATTTTCCATCCTTACATCTCTTATTTCAAGTGTCATATTCCTAGAGGACAGAGTCCAACTGACTGAACTTGAGTCACATACCCAGGCCCTTCTCAGCGTTCCTTGGCTCACCTTCCCGCTGCTGCGGTATCCAGCCCAGTGAGACCCAGTGCCTCAGAGTAAAGCCTAGAGCTCTTACTGAAGGATGGAGGACAGGAGCCAGGCAGGCAGAAATAACAGATGTACAGTACACACACTCCCACACAGCAGCCGTGCGGCGATCCAGGCTCGTGCTCCAGTAAAATGAAAATATATGCACATGCTGCAAGCCAGGGAGCTTCAGGTTGTTCACAAATAGTCAGAACCAGAAATGGTAACTTCGAATTCCAAGCATCCAATATATTCCATTTCTCCTAAGTCCCAAAGGCATTAGCAATAGCTCCTGAGGGTAAAACCAAGCAACTGCACTAAACAGGCCTAACACTGATAAGTAAAATACGTCACCTCCTGAGACTCAGTTTCCCCAACCTTCCCTGCCTACCTAGCAGAGCTGGGGTGAGGTTCAGTGTCGGGAATGGAATGGGTGCTCCTTAAATATTTGTGAAATGATTGAGGATCTTATATGAATAAATGGCATTAGGTATGGGAAATCATTAGACAAGAGTAAGGCGTGATTAAAAACCCAAAGCAAGCCATTTATGGTAGCGTTTGACTGTCTCCAAATGCAGTTTGCTACATTCACATATTCTTTGCTTGTCAGTCATTTATTTCTATAGCATATAAGTATCAAGACTCTCCTCTCCCTCGCCCCCAACCCCAAACCTATCCTCCTCTCTCATGGGTGTAGCCTACTGAGGTAGCATGGTAAACTTGGACACCAATCCAACTTGTAGATACAAGGAAATGATACTGACTTAAAGATACTTCGTGCCTTCTTGGAAGTAGACAATGCCTTAAGATCGGTTCATTGGTAGAAATTTTCACAAAACTTTGCACGAATTAGACTCCTCTGAATAGCACAACTTTCCTCAAGATGCTCACCAAGGTCAGCAACACTTCTATCACTATAGCAACCCACTTTCACAGTATTCAATGATGGTTGTTAATCTGATGATTTTGTATTCCTCACCAGAACTCCTAAGACCCTAGGATGTGCAGCCACAAGACTAATTAGTGCTTTAGGTCCATCTAGTAATAATAACAATCATAAATCCCTAAAACACTGTCTTAAGCATCGTGTTAAGTCTGTATTTCATTTACTTGGTGGAAGGTACTTGGCATCATTTAACAAGTGGGAAAACTAAGACCAAGACATATGCAACAAGCTAGCGGTCACAGAGCTTTTAAGTGCTGGCACTTAGAGTCAAGTCTAGAGTGGCTCACAGGAGTCCTATCGGGGCAGTGTTTCATCATTTAAAGTCATCAGCGGTAACAAAGAAAAGGAGAGCACTTATGTAGATTAGGAGAAAATAAAGAAAAGAAAACAATAAAGTATTCCTATTGAGATCAGTTCTTTTTACCTTAATTATAAGATAAGAAAGCACCAACTATAGATAGAGAAATGCAGAAAGTGATAATTATGTACCACTCTAATATGCAGACTTAATAGGCCAAACAAGTGAAGGATGTTTGACATCTGTGTCCCATGCCTCTGCTTTAAGCTAGGTATTTAGTAGAACTGACCCTAGGCCTGGACTACTAGTAACTACTGTTTATCACTTTTTAGCATGGTGTTCTTGGGTTCTGAAAGAAGGAAGGAGGGTAGGAGAGAGTCTACCAGTTGACACAAACAGGGTGACTTCATCTGTCTAACTGTGTCCTCTCAAGTCAATGGTATATGGATAGAACTTGTAGATTGAATAGGAATATCCAGGAGGAAATGTGAAAGACTTGATCCTGGCCTGAAAAGAAAACCACTTACCCAGCCAGTCACAGGATGGCATTGGCAGCTGAGCAATGGCCTGGATTAGTGACCTTTCACCCACTCTATGCCAGAAGATACTCAGTCATTTAGAAGCATGGATTTGCACTCTCACAACTTTCGTATTTCTCTAGCCCATATCTTGATTTTTTAGCCAACTGCCTCCTTGATAACTCCATTTGAATGTCAATTTCAACATGCCACAATGGTATGTTTTTATTTCCTTTAAAAACTTGGTCCAGCTTCCTCACTTCTATAATCAGCAGAACCACCCTTCTAATGGGTCAGGCCAGAAATCTTGGAATCCTTCCTAATTACAATTATTCTAACAGTAAATTCTGTCAATTTCACCTCCAACATATATCTTGAATTCATCTAATCCCCAAGATTTCTACTGCTAGCCCCTGAACTATGCTACATCTTCACCTTTCTGGTCCTCTGAGGGAACTTCCTCTTTCCATTTTAAATACTTACAACCCAGTGGCAAAAGGGATCTTTGTAAAGCATAATATATGATCCCATCATTCTCCTGCTTAAAAGCCTTCAGTTACTTTCCATGGCTCTTAGGAGCCAAAACCCTTCATAGTTTATATATTTCTTAACTGTGCCTGCCCTCTCTTTCTTCCTTAGGATCATCTAGAAGTATTTGTTTTCCTTGAGTTGCTTTTTACTTAGGGCCTGCCTGTGTACCCCTTTATCTGCCAGTCTGACTCCATCTCACCCTCCAAGCTCAACTTCCCTTACCAGGAAGTTTTACTCTCCTTGTTTCTTTCTGTCACACTGCCCCATTCCTCTTCTTTCTAGCACTTATTACAGAGATACTAACTATTTGCTTTCTTGTTCAATATGTCTCCCCTGTCAGGCTGCAAGTTCCTCAAAGATGGGGAGAACCTCAAGTGTCTGATTTACCACTGATCTCCAGCCTTGAACACAGTGCCTACCACTCAATAAATATTGAATGAGTTAATAATGAATGTCTCAATCTACCTTTGATTCTTTATGGTCTCTGCCATCTCATTTATGGTTGCACCAGTGTGTTTCCTCATATTATCTTCTTAGAGATTTATAATCTGCAAAGCCCTTTCACTGTCTTTGTCGTTTCTGTGATGAAAGTGGAGCAGATGAGTTTATCGCTTAGATACAACTGGAAAAAAATAAGGTTCTGTTTGTTTAAAGGACTTACTTAAGGCTTAAGAGCAGTAAGTTTGTGGCAGAACCAAAACTGGAACCCAAGAATTCTGATCTTTCCTTTAGCTCTCTTAAGCCTCATTAAATGCTTTGACTTGTCTCTCTTAAGGGATTAATTGTTATCAACAAAGATTTCAAAATACAATGAAATATAGAAAAGGATATTCACATAGAGATAGGAGAAAGCATAGTTCTATTTAGTCTCATTTGCATTGTTTATCTATTCAGGTAACAAGCAAATAAGGTTCATTTATGCATTCTGCTCCAAGCAAAGCTAGACAGGAAGGCCTATCTCTGGAATTCAGAAATGAAAACTCTTTTCGGGTTTTATGAAGATTTATTACAAGTGAGACATTATAGTGGGTAATAAAGCGAGCTTCATTGACTGCAACAATGATGAAAAGTAATTAAAAGCTGTGGCCATACTAGATTTTAATTAGTGTAATGGACATGTCTAAAATGCAGGTATGTCCATTTATTATTCTCTGAGAGTTCCATATTCTTGAAAGCACTAATGTGCAAAAATGTATCCCAAGACAGAATGGCTACATGTAATGGATCATTTTAAAGATGAACATTATTTTAAGTTTTGGCTGAGGACAGTTAATATTTTCAGAAATATCATCTAGGTCATTTTTACTGAAAAGTTTGTTATCATAGGACCTCATAAGCTCCCTTCTTCTTCCATTATCTTTCTACAAAAGCAACTTATCCCTTCTTAATTTGTAGGAAAAAAAAATCAGCACTATGTCTGAGCGTGGCTCTTCAAATATCACAACTGAACCATTTATTTTTATCTTTGAAGTTAAAATCACATATGCAAAACAAGGTGCCTCCTCACCAGGCATACTTCTGACTTTTCTAGGGATACTCTTATCCACAGAAATAAATGTTTTTGCTCAGAAATGTATGAATGAAATTATTTAGTTACCCATTATGATTAAATTATAAAATGTAGGTTGTCTGTAAAGATGGATGACAACAGTTTCTCCCAGGCTTGTCATGTCAGTCCTCCCCTTGGAACCTATTCTCCCTCCTTGACTCTGAGCTGGGCCTACAGGTTGCTTTGACTGAGAGAAGGTAACAGAAGAGACAAGGTGAATTATGAACAATGAGGCTTTAAGACTCTTGGCAGCTCTCGGTCTTGTCCTTTAGGGATCTAGGTCCCATGTCAAGGAGCTCAGGTGATGCCACTAAATGATTCTTGGGGGGAGAGAGGTTCAGCCAGTCCCAGCCATTCCTGCCCGCCCTGCCAAGACACCAGACACATGAGTGAATCTTAGATGTTTGAGCTCTTGCTGAATTCCTAGCTCGATGAAGCCACATGTGTGACCTCAGCCAACACCACATAAAAAAGGAACAAGCTGAACCCGCTTGCTATGCTCTAACTTTAGAGTCATAAAAAAGAAATGGTTGTTGTTTTAAGTCACCATTCAGAGGTGGTATTTTTATGCACGTGAAACACCGAGATAATCACATTTATCTCTGTTCCATGTAGACGGAAGCAGTGCTGGTCGGTACAATACACATATATTGAACAACTGCTATGAGCGCTGTGGGTACCCAATGACTGATACACAGTTCTAATCTTTAGGTAGCTTCCTGTCTGAAGAAGGATACAGAATCAGAGTCACAGAATTACAGCATCATGTTTGAAGGGCTGACCCTGAGCTGTGTAGCTGAGTACTATCCAGGCCAACCTACTAAATCAGAAGGGAGGACACAGTTGAGCTGAGTCTTGAAGAAGAATTAACCATGTATATAAAGGAAAGAGGTTCTAGAATAAGAAATTTAGAAGAGAATGCTGGGTAGTGGGGGATGTTGGGGTGGGAAGTACACACAGCAGGGGAACTAAAAGTACTCAGGTGTGTGTAAAGTGTGACGAGAAACTGGAGGCGGTGAGAGGGGAACCTGGGAAGATGCAGAATATGGTTAAGTCTGTATCATTATAAGGGCTCGGTCTGTTCAGCATAGGGAATAGACTGTACATTAGCCATAAATCAGAACTAATTTTTTAACATGAGTCATCAGGTTGCATACATTAATGGGATCCATCTCTATCATTGAGATAGCTTGGACTCTTAGTTGTAACAGAATCTCAGTTCAAAGTGTATTATGCAAAGCAGAATATATAATTTTTTGGACTATGTGGCAGTGAAGGAAACTGAGGCAGCTCACAGATTGGAAGAAGAGCTGGGACTCAAAGAACAAAACCAGAAACCCCAAATCACCAGGACATACTCAATACAGCCAGGACACATTTACTTACTATCGCTTGATCTCCTCCCCAGGGGCACCTACTGAAAAACCTTTAGCTGTTTCTTCTGCTTATTTCCTTATCTGTCTAAAAAAGAAAACATGCCTACACTTCTTTTTCTTGAATTCTGAAATTCAAGCATTGTCCACTCACTTCCTCTTCAGACGGATGATGTTCTATTAAATTTCATTTTCCCTACTTCTACCCATTTCAATATGATTACATCACAATTTTTGATTAACTGCACTTCAGTGCTTTTACTATTATGACTGTGTAAATATTTCTCACTGCTCAGTGAAGTAATGTAAGCATAATTACATTTAATCTCTTATCCCACTTTTTTCTCACCTGCATTAAAATTAACTGCTTTTTATTGCTCTGTTTTATGTAAATTGAAGACATCTCTCCACACTTTTTAATAACTCTTCAAAACACTTTTCAATACATTATTTTTAAAATGACAAACTTAGAATCTCTTAGTTTCAATAGTTTCTTGAAGACATTTGTCCTTGTGCCATAAATTCTGCTTTAATCTATCCTTCCATCTCTCTAGCACAACTTGAACCCCAGAATTTTTCTTATCTAACATTCTGGAAATTTCCTTAATCTGGGTTTGGAGGTCATCTTTTCTGAATTCCTTTCCTCTAGCTTAGTCCATTCTTCCATTTTGCTGGAACAGAGAAGAAAGGGTGCATTGAAGGTTAATTATTTTGAAATAGGAAAGTCTTAAAAGTGTCCCCTTACCATGCCCCACCCCTGCATCCTTATATTTGATTGATAGTTTCAGTTCAGTCACTCAGTCGTGTCCAACTCTTTGTGACTGCATGTACTGCAGCATACCAGGCTTCCCTGTTCATCACCAACTCCCGGAGCCTACTCAAACTCATTTCCATGAGTCAGTGATGCCATCCAACCATCTCATCTTCTGTCCTCCCCTTCTCCTCCCACCTTCAATCTTTCCCAGCATCAGGGTCTTTGCAAATGAGCCAGCTCTTCGCATCAGGTGTTGAAGTTTCAGCTTCAGCCTCCTGAAATCAATATTCAGGACTGATTTCCTTTAGGGTTGACTGGTTCGATCTCCTTGCAGTCCAAGAGACTCTCAAGAGTCTTCTCCAACACCACAGTTCAAAAGCATCAATTCTTCAGCACTCAGCTTTCTTTTTAGTCCAACTCTCCCATCCATACATGACTATTGGAAAAACCACAACTTTGACTAGATGGACCTTTGTTGGCAAAGTAATGTCTCTGCTTTTTAATATGCTGTCTAGGTTGGTCATAGCTCTTCTTCCAAGGAGCAAACGTCCTTCAATTTCATGGCTGTAGGCACCATCTGCAGTGATTTTGGAGCCCCCCAAAATAAAGTCTCTCACTGTTTCTGTTGTTTCCCCATCTATTTGCCATGAAGTGTTGGGACCAGATACCATGATCTGTTTTCTGAATGTTGAGTTTTAAGCCAACTTTTTCACTCTTCCTCTTTCACTTTCATCAAGAGGCTCTTTAGCTTTTCTTCGCTTTCTGCCATAAGGGTGGTGTCATCTGCGTATCTGAGGTTATTGATATTTCTCCTGGCAGCCTTGACTCCAGCTTGTGCTTCATCCAACCTGGCATTTCACATGGTGTACTCTGCATATAAGTTAAATAAGCAGGGTGATAATATACAGCCTTGACGTACTCCTTTCCCAATTTGGAACCAGTCTGTTGTTCCATGCCCAGTTCTAACTGTTGCTTCCTGACCTGCATAAAGATTTCTCAGGAGGCAGGTCAGGTGGTCTGGTATTCCCATCTCTTGAAGAATTTTCCACAGTTTATTGTGATCCACACAGTCAAAGGCTTTGGCATAGTCAATAAAGCAGAAGTAGATGTTTTTCTGGAACTCTTTTTTTTTGATGATCCAGCGGATGTTGGCAATTTGATCTCTGGTTCCCCTGCCTTTTCTAAATCCAGCTTGAACATCTGGAAGTTCATGGTTCCCGTACTGTTGAAGTCTGGCTTGGGAGAATTTTGAGCATTACTTTGCTAGCATGTGAGATGAGTGCAGTTGTGAGGTAGTTTGAGCATTCTTTGGCACGACCTTTCTTTGGAATTGGAATGAAAACTGACCTTTTCCAGTCCTGTGGCCACTGCTGCGTTTTCCAAATTTGCTGACATATTGAGTGCAGCACTTTCACAGCATCATCTTTTAGGATTTGAAATAGCTTAACTGGAATTCTGTCACCTCCACTAGCTTTGTTCGAGAATTGAGAGATGAAATAAAGGAAAACAGTCTAAGGAGACTAAATAATAACAATGTTGTCATTAAGCATGGTCAAGGACCTTTAGTTCTTTTTGACTAGCTTTGTTTGATTGATATTTAAGAAGGCGTAAAATTCTAGGTTGAAAATAACTTTGTCAGAATTTTGAAGCTATTCTCTCATTGTCTTTTAACTCTCTCTGGGGCCTTTCTGATTATGTTTTCTTTAATATGGATTATATCCCCACCCACTCTGGATAATTTAATGGTCTTCTTTTCATCCCTGGTCTTCTGAAATGTCATGATGACACCTCAGCATGGGTTTCTTTGTCACCATTATGATGTGTTCCTAGTAGGGTCTTTGAATCTGGATACTCATGTCTTCTAGTCCTTGCAAACTTCATAATATTCTTTTTTTCTACTGCCCAAACTTGAAACAGTGCATTTTATGCTTTAATTGATCACTGTATTGCTTATTGCTTTGCACTGCCCTTTAACTTCTTCATATGTGTCCATATTGGCCTCCTACACTGTAAGTTTCCTCACTCTGAGAACTCTGTCATATCTTCTCTTGGCCTCACAATGGATGGCATATTCTATAGTAAAGACACTTGTTGAATCGACTGATACTAATTTACTTAAAAAATCTGAATAGACCAATCAGAGGTGCTTAGTCATCTTATCCAACCTTATGTAACTTTTTTTTGAGATTAAAATCTAGGTGTGCTTTACCCCAAAGTATGAGGTGTTCTTTGATTATTTTTGTAGTAGATGCTGGTATTTCCTGGTCCATATTCTCTCAGCATTTGCCTCCACACCAAAGGTTACTATAGTAAGTGAAATAGTGTCCCCTCTAAGTTTAGGTCCACCGGAAATGCAGAAGGTGACCTTATTTGGAAATAGTCTTTGCAGATGTACTTGGTTAAGGAAGGAGCTGTGACCATACTGAAATGGGGCAGGACTCTATGATCCTTGCACCCCACCACCACACACACACACACCATGTCTTCTGCCTACCTTTTGCCTGTGGAAAACTTTAGTCAAAGAATAAGTTTAATCAGAGAAGTGAGAAATGCTAAAACAAAGGGAAAAAGTCTAAGGAGACTAAATGATAATAATGTAGTCATTAAGTATAGTCAAGGACCTTTAGTTCTTTCTCAAGGGCTATAGATAATATTCTGAGCCATATCCTGTGAGCCTCTAGATACCAAAACACCAGGTGGAGAAGTTAACTACATGATGACCGGACTGTACCCAGGACTTGAGCTGCCACAATTCTGAGAACTGACTGCAAAGGAATGGGAACAAGTACATCCCGGAACTAAAGATTAACTGTACCTAAAACAACCAAGATGATGCTAGTCAAACCACTGATGACCAATTAGAAGATGACTATTAGAAATGATGTGCTGTTTTCTCATATAGCCTACCCTACCACTTTGTAAAAGCTCTCACCCCTTGCTTGTCGGGGGCCGGGGAGGGTGGAGTCAGCCTTTGGACAGATGTCTGCACTCCCCACCCCAGTTGCCGGCATCTGAAATAAAGCTAACTTTCCTTTCCACCAACCTGTCCTGTTTACTGACTTTGAGTAGCGAGCAGCCAGACCCCCCGTGCATACCTTTTGATAACAATACTAGGTTAGGGTTGTCCCTAAATCTGATGACCAGTGTCCTTACAAGAAGAGAGGAGGACACACAGAGGCAGAAAAGGCAATCTGACAATGAAGGCAGAGATTCCAGTGATGTGTCCACAAGCCAAAGGATGCCTTGGGTTGCCAGCAACCACCTGAAGCTAGGGGAGACGCAAGAATGGTTTCTTCCTTGGCCTTCAGAGGGAACCAATCCTGCCCACACCTTGATTTTGGACTTCTGGCCTCCTGAACTATGAAAATAAATTTCTGTTTCACTAAACCACCTAGTTTTGTGGTAATTTGTTAAAATAGCCCTAGGAAATGTACATGGTTACTTATTGTGAATCTCCATGACTTTATTCATGAGTGATTTGTTTGTTTGTTTGTTTTCTGTCTTTGGAAGCACATTTGGCTTACATGTGAATAAGTCAAATATCCCTGGAAGCTACCTTCAAACAGTGGCACAATTATATCTTACCCTCCTCTGCAGCCGGGGTCCTCAAGTCTGAATCCTCTTTGGTTCATCCCTATCAGGGCCCATCCATTCTTTCATCTTGTGAAGGGTCTTAGAGGTAGAGGTCTTGGGACCTGCAGATACAATTGCTCCTTATACTAACTTTGAAAATATGTCTGTGTTTTCAGTCACTACCCGACTGCCACAGTCTGGAAAACCAGGTGCCTTCAATTCCTGAGCTTTTGGGAGAGTCTTCAGTGCAATCTGACATCTGAGTAAAGAACTACTCTGCTTGGTCATTTATCGTGCCTACATCTAACTTCTGTTGTCATATATTGTAGTTTGGGAGTTACATGATTAATTTAATCAGCAGTGGTTTAACCCAAGATGGAGTTTGTATTTCTGTATTCTTTGAAATTTTAGGGGTGATTTTCAAAAGGAGGAAATTAACTTTATGTCAAGTTAATAAGTAGCAAGGTGACTGATTTATAAGGAGATAAGTTTTACACTCTTTGCGACCCCATGGCCTGTAGCCCGCCAGGCTCCTCCATCCATAGGATTTTCCAGGCAAGAATACTGGAGTGGGTTGCCATTTTCTTCTTTGGGGGATCTTCCCCACCCCAGGGATCAAACTCAGGTCTTCCACATTGCAGGCAGACTCTTTATCCTCTGAGCCACCAAGGAATCCCCAAGTTTTACATTAATTAGAAATATATCAAAACTAAAATTGGGAGCAGTTTAAATAAAATCTTGTTCCTATCTTACTGATTTTTGCTTGTGAACTTTTAATCATAAGGTCTTACAGGGCAAGGAACCCACACACTCCAATTTTTCATACTGCTCCTAGCTATTTGGTAAATATTATATAAGGTATTAAGAATGGATAAAAAAGAAAACCCACACATGCCTATACTTTTCCTCCAGATTTAAACTTTGTCACAGGATCATTTACAATGCAACCTTTGCAAACCAAATTTTCCAGTTTATTTCTTACCCATGAATACTTCTGCAGTTTGCAAAATGGAAAGCTGACTTCATCTCCTTGTTTCAGAACTAAACTCAGCAATTCTTCAGGAAAACAGACAGCCACTGTCTCATATGTTAAGTCCAAACTATCAGTGACTCAGTTCTCTATAAAAAGCAATTCACACCTCCCTCCACCCCTCTCAGAGTCCATAAACAAGAAGAGCTTCTGAGAAAGAAAAGAATTTCATGACTTTTCAAGATGATCAGATAAGGAATGGCATGAGGATAGCACATGAGACCTGATTCCCAGGTGGAACAGAAAATCTAGCAGTCATAGGGCAGCCAAAGAGATGTCCTGTAGAAAAAGCAAGCTGTGTCAAATACATCTGACAATCCATGAATAAATATCCCCATCTTGAGGATTCTCAGAGTCTATTAAAAGCTCTGAGAAGTCCTGTGGTAAATAGAAACAGCTCAATGTGGATTAACTAAAGGATTCCAAGATATGTTTGAGAATGTAACTTATTTTTTCCAAAATGATAATCTACCTCTCCAAGACTTGATTTCCTCTTCTATAAAATAAAGATAATAGTTTCTAGTTCAAAAGGACATTTTCAGTATTTAATATGATAATTTTTAAAATAGCATTTAACTGGTGCCTGGTTGATAAAAAGCCTTCAGTAAATTTTAAATGTAGTAGTTTGTTGAATTGCAGTTTACTTGTGGCAGTTATGGGTTATATTGTTAATATAATATCTTACAGAATATGCCTTGGGAAATGCCATATGAGAAGTGTCTCAATATTTGTACACTACAGTCAATGAAACTTGGTAAGTAAGCAGTTCTGAGACTATTGCAAGGCTCCCACAGGATCAAAGTTTCCAAATGTCCCCTAAAGTCCTCTGACTTAGTTGTTTAAGCATGCTGTTTCTGCTGCTGGATTCTGTTGATGTCCAGTATGACCTGGGTATCAGAAGAGTCATGAAACCATCACACTGGGACTCCAGGGATACAACGTGAATGTGTGGAAAGAACGTCAGTTTTGAAGCTTGAACACATCTGGGTCACGATCCTAGGTCTACTCCTTGCTCTCTCATAGATAGTTTACTTACCATCTCTGGGCCTTTCTCTGCTAGAAAATGAGAAGAATGATTTCTCTTTGATCATGTGGTTGGGTACACTGTTATTGTTCAGTTGCTCAGTCATGTCTGACTCTTTGTGACCCCATGGACTGCAGCACACCAGGCTTCCCTGTCCTTCACTATCTCCCAGAGTTTGCTCAAACTCAGGTTCATTGAGTCGATGATGAGCAGATGAACTTGGATTATTGGTGAAAAGTGAGTGACTTAGTACCCAGTCCCTATGGAGTTAGTTTCTTGGATGTTCTGGCCTTTGTGTTACTTATGCAGATGGCCCCTGCTCTGCTGCTGGAATCCAAAAACTTAATCCGACTGGTTTACACAGAAGCGTAGCAATTGTCTGTTGACTGTACGTCTCCCTACCCTCATGTGACCTCCCCAGCTTGTGTCTACTGAGCTCAACCCCATAGGACATTATCCATGAGGATCCAAGTGCTAAAATCTCACCACTTTAGCACAGCTCTGAGGTGGCTATTCCATTTGTGGAGGCTGACCAATAACAGAGAGGGCTGGGGAACATCAGAACCTTTTTGCACAACCTGAAAAATTTATATTCTGACTCCAAACGTAAGACTTAAAGAAAAAAAAGAAAAAAGACTTTTATATACAAGCCTTATGTCATTTGACATACATAACAGCCCCATAAAGTAGATGTATCACTTTATTATCCTCTTTGTACAGAAAGAGAAACAACTTCAAAATTGGTTTAGGATTTCCCCAAGGCCGTATTTTGTGGTGGAACTAGTGCTGGAATTAAGTCTTTTGAACCCAAATAACCCATACCAATAACACATGAACTACTACGACAAAGACCATCTTGGACTGTTCAAGCCTGTCACTTGCATATCACATTTCATCCTGAAAACATCTTTGAGGGGAAGGTAACATCTCCCTTTCACAGATGAATAAAACAGAGCAGCTGAGAAGCCCCAGAGCCACTTAGGATTTCAACTAAGGTCTGTCTGACTTCAAAGCCCTTGTCCTGCACACTAGATGAGGCAAACTCCAGAGAGAACCTTTGGATCTTGTTAATGCCGTGAAGGCCTTTGGTAATATGTGCTCCAGCAAACTAGCACCCAGGGCTGCAAATGAGTTTTGATGAATATTTACTGTATACACACATCTTGTGGGCTGTTCTCTAAGTACAGGTGTCCAGGTGTCTGGGAAGACTGGCAGAGTGAGCAGAGTTTCATCAGGAGTGAGTCAGCCACATCCCAAAGCTCTGTCAACAGCTGAGTCAGGGTTTGACCAGCCCCTTTGGTTTTCTGAGTTCCACTCTCAGGCTTTGTTAGTTGTTCCATGCCCTCCCCTGCACAGGATACTCTGCATACTGGGCCGCTTTCTTTCCTTCATTTCTTTTGGATCAGGACTAGGCAATGAATGGTAACAGTTAACATTTCTGGAGAATTTACCATGAGGCAGGCACCATGCACAGTTCTTTATTTTTTGAACATGCCTAAGTCTCCAGAGGGTTACTCTTAATTAACCCAGACTTTTCAATGAGAAAACAGACTTGGAGATGCTTTGTAACTTGCAGAAGGTCACAGAGCATGTAAAGTGGTAGGGGCATGATTTAAACCTTGCCAGTCTAATTGCAAATTGCAGCCCTTCTGCCATTTTGCTGGACTGCCTCTTCTTCAGAGAGAATGAAAAAAATATCGCATTAAAAACCTAGTTGCCTTGTCATTTATTTGAAATACTGATTCCAGTAAAACTAGAGAGGGGGACCAAGAGCGTTTTAGATGACTTTGGAAGCACATACAGAAGTGAAATCGGCAAAAATAAATTTTAAACACGTTTCGCCTCTGCAGACTCCAGCTCTGTGTCTTCCTGTGTATTACAACCACCCAGGGGAGATGCTGCAGACACATCCATCACACACCACGTTGTAAGTTCTTAAAAGGCTCACTCTCAGGCTGTCCAGACAAATATGAGTAAATAACCCACCTCACCAGGGACAATTGCTTCACTTCATGTGAGATCCCTCTGTATATTTCTTGCTGGATTATCTTGGTTTTAGAGTCTGTTTGTTTTCTGTGGCTGCTATAATAAATTATCACAAAGTTTTTGACTTGAAACAACACAAATGTATTATCTTACAGTTCTAGAGGTCGGAAATGTGAAATTGGTCTCACTAAGATAAAATCAAAGTGTCATTAGGGATGCATTGGCTTCTGATGGCTCTTGAGAGAATTATTTTTTTTTTTCAAGTTCTAGAGGCTGCCCCGTATTCCTTGACTGTGACTCTTCTTCTATCTTCAAAGTCAGCAATGACCAGTCCTATCTTTCTCATGCTGTATCACCCTGACATTGACTCTGCCACCTCTCTCTTCCACATTTGAGGACCCTTGTTATGTCAGCTGAGTACCAGCTTTGGCATGTAACATAACATAATCCTAAATTCTAGGAATTAGGATGTGAGCATTTTGGGGGGACCATCCTTCCACCTATCATGTGGAGCTGTTTGTAAATTCTGTCTTTGGATGGAATCCTTCAGTAGTGTGAGTAGTGAAAACAAATGAAAACCTAAGCTACAAAGATTAACTAATTTCAAGGAGATGTGATGTATAATGAAACTTAGCATTAACAGCATCCTTTATATTTAGGAATATTTCAACATACAAAACGTATTAACTCATTAACCTACACTGCAAAACTCTAAGATAGTCACTACCCACAACATTTTAGGGGTGAAGTAATCCAAGGCTCAGAGATAGCACAGGAGCTGTGGCTAAGCTGGGTGCAAACCTAAGACACCAGACCCCATGACCTGCTCTCTGCCTGCGACACACAACTCTTTCAAAGAAAGGTTCCCACCTTGCAAGGTGCATTTACTGACAAAGGCCATTGACTGCTAAGACTAAAAGTGCTGAGGAACTAAAGCATTATCTTTAGGTTCAGGGCGTATGGGAACAGATGCTCAAGGCATCTTCAACTGGAACATCCCAAGTCCAGCCTTCTAAGCTTATCATATGGATGGGTAGCTAAGGTAGCAGGTTTCTCCTGGTTTCTTACCTTCCCTGAATCCTGGTTCTGTTCTGTCTAAGAATTGGGTGGCAAGGAGCTCACAGCCCCAATTCCCTTTTTGTATTTGCCAGTTGAAAACAAACATCCTAGTCTTCCCATCTGCCACTCCTCTGCAAGA
This sequence comes from Muntiacus reevesi, assembly GCF_963930625.1. Taxonomy (NCBI): domain Eukaryota; kingdom Metazoa; phylum Chordata; class Mammalia; order Artiodactyla; family Cervidae; genus Muntiacus; species Muntiacus reevesi. The sequence continues at coordinate 96,598,873 of NC_089252.1, forward strand.
TAGTGAAACCAGTGTAACTCACAGTTTTTAAAATGAGAACGTCATGGAGAATCCACGATGTGTTGGTCACCCTAATAGAATGAGAGAAAATGTCTTTTAAAAATCCTAAATTGGACCCTAGTATTCTTTCCAAAGTACCCATAGACTCTGAATTGTTAAATCTTTACTGATATTAAAGTGAGTATGTGTGGTTTCTCCTCAAATATATCTGGGTCAGAATCCATCTCTACTGATTACAAGCTGTGTAATACTGGACAAGATGCTAAACTCTTCTGGTCCTCACTTTTCTTATCTGTGAAATGAATATGGCAGTATTTTCATCCTATAGTCAATGCAAAGATTCAGTGACACAATGCATGCAAGTTTAGCATAGACTGAGCTCTGAGTGATCAGTAGTAATTACTACCCTTACTGAGCTAATTGGTTCAGTAAATATTAAAAAAAAATCCCACAATGTTAAATTGGTCAGGGCAGCACAGAGATGGGATTGTGGCTGCCTAGTTACACAAGTCTTTGCTTAAATTCCAACTTCTTTATTCCTTGAAGGATGATTGACACATTTTACCTTCAGTGAGCCTCTTCTCAAGGGAAAATGATAGTGTCTCCTTCAAAATGTTATCACTTTAGGAGATAAATGAAATGATATTTAGGTCTTAGCATATATCCTAGGTATTATAAATACTCAACAAGAGATGTTGCTATTGTTGTTCGGTCACCAAGTCATGTCCAACTCTTTGCAACCCCATGGACTGCAACACGCCAAGCCTCCCTTTCCCTCACCATCTCCCAGATTTTGCTGAAGTTCATGTCCATTGAATCGGTGATGCCATCCATCTATCTCATCCTCTGTTGCCCTCTTCTACTTCTGCCTTCAGTGTTTCCCAGCATCAGGATCTTTTCCAGTGAGTCAGCTCTTCTCATCAGGTGGCTGAAGTATGAGAGCTTCAGCTTCAGCATCAGTCCTTCCAATGAATATTCAGGACTGATTTCTTTTAGGGCTGACTGGTTTGATATCCTGTCCAAGGGATTCTGAAGAGTCTTCTCCAGCACCACAGTTCGAAAGCATGAATTCTTTGGTGCTCTGCCTTCCTTACGGTCTAGCTCTAACATCCGTACATGACTACTGGAAAGACCATAGCCATGACTATACAGACCTTTGTCAGCAAAGTGATGCCTTTGCTTTTTAATACACCATCTAGGTTTGTCATAGCTTTCCTTCCAAGAAGCAACCATCTTCTAGTTTCATGGCTGTAGGCACCATCTGCAGTGATTTTAGACCCCAAGAAGAGGAAATCTGTCATTGTTTCCAACTTTTCCCTTTCTATTTGCCATGAAGTGATGGGACTGGATGTCATGATCTTAGTTTTTTTGTTTTGTTTTTTTTTCATTTATTTTTATTAGTTGGAGGCTAATTACTTCACAACATTGCAGTGGGTTTTGTCATACATTGACATGAATCAGCCATGGAGTTACATGTATTCCCCATCCCGATCCCCCCTCCCACCTCCCTCTCCACCCAGTTCCTCTGGGTCTTCTCAGTGCACTAGGCCCGAGCACTTGTCTCATGCATCCAGCTTGGGCTGGTGATCTGTTTCACTATAGATAATATACATGCTGTTCTCTCGAAACATCCCACCCTCGCCTTCTCCCATGGAGTCCAAAAGTCTGTTCTGTACATCTGTGTCTCTTTTTCTGTTTTGCATATAGGCTTATCATTACCATCTTTTTAAATTCCATATATATGCGTTAGTATACTGTATTGGTCTTTATCTTCCTGGCTTACTTCACTCTGTATAATGGGCTCCAGTTTCATCCATCTCATTAGAACTGATTCAAATGAATTCTTGTTAATGGCTGAGTAATATTCCATTGTGTATATGTACCACAGCTTCCTTATCCATTTGTCTGTTGATGGGCATCTAGGTTACTTCCATGTCCTGGCTATTATAAACAGTGCTGTGATGAACATTGGGGTGCATGTGTCTCTTTCAGATTTGGTTTCCTCAGTGTGTATGCCCAGGAGTGGGATTGCTGGGTCATATGGCAGTTCTATTTCCAGTTTTTTAAGGAATCTCCACACTGTTCTCCATAGTGGCTGCATTAGTTTGCATTCCCACCAACAGTGTAAGAGGGTTCCCTTTTCTCCACACCCTCTCCAGCATTTATTGCTTGTAGACTTTTGGATATATGCTGGACTTTCTAGATGCCAATAATGATATTATTAGAAGCTCTCTTAATCTCTCTTGATATTAATAAAGCTCTCTCTCTCTTTCTATTTCTTGGCACCATTTTGCCTTGGTACTAACTTCACTCTCAAACAAGCCTCGCATATGATGGCAGGAGCCAACCAAACCCTATAGAAAGAAATCTGCTTCCAATATTTCCAACAAAACTTGTACATTGGCTATCACTGAGCCCACATGATTTTTGTGTCTGTCCCAGAACCAGTGTGTGACTAGGGTAATAAAAATGCTGATTGGCCAGGCTTGGGTCACGATGACTATCTCTGGACCTGAAGGAAGTCGATTCCAATTGCCAGTTCTGCCTGAATTAGGAGAGGTGAATGGGGATTCCCAAGTAAATGTTTAAAAAATAATTGATCCTGCACAGGCAAAACAGTAGTTATTCTCCATCATTGCATTATTATCACATTATTTTAATTTTTTAAAAAATCCAACTCTAGCCAAGGAATAAAGGGCCATCATATTGCCACCTAATGTGAAACCTGAGAAACCTTCTCATGCAGTACAATTTTGACAGTCTGGTTCTTTGTGGTGGCTTAAATTTCCCCAATAGTAAAAAAAAAAAAAAAAAAATTTCCCCATTAGTGGGTAATGTTTAAGCCAACCAAACAGCAAGACTGTGGTGGTTTTAACATGTGTCCTTCAGTTCCTTGACATTTCTCCTCTCAAGATTTGGAACTTAATTCCACTCCCCTTGAACAAAAGGATTCACTGGACTGAATGAATCCTGCAGATGAACAGAATACGGGAGGAATGATCATGTGTGACTTCTGAAGTGAAAGTCAGTCAATTGTGTCCAACTCTTTGCCACCCCATAGATTCTCCAGGCCAGAATACTGGAGTGGGTAGCCTTTCCCTTCTCCAGAGGATCTTCCCAACCCACGGATTGAACCAAGGTCTCCTGCATTGCAGGTGGATTCTTTACCAGCTGAGCCACAAGGGAAGCCCAAGAATATTGGAGTGGGTAGCCTATCTGTAATTCAGCAGATCTTCCTGACTCCAGGAATCAAACCCTGGTCTCCTGCATTGCAGGTGGATTATTTACCAACTGAACTAGCAGGGAAGCCTTGATACCGACTTCTGGGTTAGGTCACAAAAGACACTGCAACTTCCTCTTTGCTCTCTTTCTTAGAAGATTTTTGGGGGGAGGTCAGCTGCTGTGAAGACATGCAAGTCATCCTAGGGAAGGTTCCATGTGGTGGAGAATGGCAGCTTCCTATCAACAACCAGTGAGAAATGAAGGCCTCTCCCCGTCAACAACCAAGAGAGTTCACTATGTTGGAAGCAGGTCCTCCAGTTCCAGTCCAGCCTTTATGCCTGCGGCACCAACCCACATCCTGACTGTAACCACAGGAGAGACTCTGAGCAAGAACCACCAATGCAGGCCTCTCCCTGGCCCTCAGAAACTGTGGAAAAATCACAACTGTGTGTTTCTATAAACTACTAGTGGTTAAGGTAACTTGTTACACAGAAATAGATAGTTGATACACGGACACCAGAGTAAAGAAAATTGGAGTAAAAGCATGAGATAAGTATTAGGAGAATTTTCAGGAGATATAAGTTTGTATTTTGGGCAAATTAAGCATAAGTATCTTTGCACTAATGACTTAATCTCTCTGAGCTTTAGTTTCTCCAAATATAAACTGGGAAACAGTACATTCCTGCATATTTTAAAAGAACTAGTGATGATCCAACTATATAATGTAGGCATCACTTAAGATAGTAAAACAAACTGCAATTGTATCATATCACAGTATGGGCAGAAACTTTTAAATTATTAATTGTGTAAAATATTGCAGATCTTACAATTGTAAGGGAATGTGTAGTTCATTCCCTTGTATTTTGGGCATTTAAGATTTGCCTTTCAGTCACAGGATCCAAGAACGTTAAATGAATAGTCGAAGGTCACAGAGAAGCAAAGGGGGAATGCAAGGTGGAGAAAAATCACTCATCAATCATTTTTAACCTTTATAACTCTCATGGGTTGGCTTCTCCTTGAAGTAGGTTCTGAGACAAATTTGAACATGGGAGATGTTTTTAAGGAGGGTGCTTAGGACAAACCCCTGTTGAGGAGAAGGAAGCAGAATTGGGCACAGGGAGATGTGGGGCTGTGCAATGCCAGCCTGGGCCAACCCCACAGGAATCTCTGGAAACAAAATGACCCATCAAAGCTGTTCTGCATTGGGCTGACTTGGTCCAGCCTTTACACAGTCACCTTGATCCATCACTGAGGGAAGCTCATGACCTTGGAGAAGTCAGCTCTCTGAAGCTGAGGCAAGTCCTAAAGGAATTGGTGAGAGAAATCTGTCTGCTAAGGGCAGTTTCAGCAGCTGCAGCAACAGCTTGCAGAGGGACATGTGTGGCTCATCACGGTGCTCACTGCAGTCATGATACATGTGCCTGGCACCTCATAGGCAATTAATAACGAAGAGCCACTAGCTGGCTCTGGCTCCAGGCCACTCTCTCCCTGTAACCATGAGGGAACTTCATCCCCTGCAGCCTCCAGCTGCAGGGAGCCCCAAACTGAAGCCAGCGGACACAGGGTGAACCTCAGGAACCCCACACAATCAGAGGAGACCGTCCTTTCAATGTCCTCATGTTTGCTGGGCAGTGAGTCTTGTTCTTAGCAGACCATTTCTAGGAGCTCTAGATCATGCGGGGATCTCGCCGGAATGCCTGGGGTCTGGCGCAGAAGAGGAAGACTAATGTGTGTGCTGCCAGGCACTGTTTCCTTCCCCAGGTTTTCTTTCTTGGTCTTCGGTTAGCACAGAGCTGTCTGCTAGCTGCAGCTGACTTGTCAGTGATGGTCTACGGCCCGAGCCAATAAAGCAGGCAGCTGCTCATGGTGGAGGTAGGGTTCTCCATCAGGGAAGTCTCAGCCAGCTCCTCCAATTCAGGCAAGGACAAGCCTACTAATCCTCAGCCACCGCGCTGTACAGAAGAAATCAGGTCAAATGAATATCACAGGCAGCCTTGAAGGAAAAGAGAAATGACCAGAGCTGAGCCTCAGGGAAATGTGAAAGGGGAGGATGGCTGATTTTTCTTCCCTGGAAGTGAAGGGTTTATAGACAGACTACACTTAGGAGCTGATTAACTCCCCCTTCCCTCTACCTTTCTCAGGCATTGCCAGGAATTTATGGGTAGAATTTGAGTGATTGTCCTTTTGTAACAAGTGAGGGGCAGCAATAAGCGCACCAGCATTGCAGGGACTTTCATTCATTTATTCATTTAGCAAATGTGCTGCACTAAGCATAAGGCTTCAGCAGGAAACAGACAGCAGTCCGTTTTCCTAGCCACAGAGTATGATGTTACAGGTCCCGTGTCTCGCAACTGAAATTTGCCTCCCATGTTAAGAGCATTGACCTCAATTCCCTAATCTTCACCACCACCGTTTCATTTTGACCTCTTCACCTCCCACCATGGGTCTGTACCCACTCACTATTTATTTGTTGTTGTTTACAGCATCTTAAACCCCATGTTTGTTGCATGCTAAACTGTAGAACACAGGCAGCCTTCTACCCTGTCTCCTGCTTCATTTCTTTAACTAATGTTGTCCTTGAGGGTCACCCAGCTTCTTGCAACCCTTGTTCATCGGCAGCCAGGTTCATTTTCGGACAGATCTGAGTGGCAGAATTTTATTATTTACTCTTCAGCTAAAATCAATTTGCTCTCTCACAGCCTGTCTCCAGAGTGTGTCTCCCACTTCCTTCCAGTCTCTCCTCCAAGTGTCTGTCTTTCTAATTAGGATACTAACTTCCTTTTAGGTCCTTGAATATACCAAATTCTTTCCACCTTCACTGTTCACTTTGCTTGACATGCATATTCCTTTGGCTCATAGGGCTGTGATGAAGGCACCTTTCAGGTCTCAATTTAAATGTCACTTCCTCAGGAAAATCTTTTGTAAATCCTGAAATTATATTAAAATACTGTATCTTGTGACTCCTTCCTCTCAGTTTATTAGACAGGTCAGTGAATGGAATGGTTTCCGTGTGGTTTTTGATACCATCTTTGGGGCTTCACTAAATAGACCTGGTTCCACTTCTTTTTGAAATCCCTTCCATTATTTGAATAACAGGTTTGTACCCTGTCTGACTTTTTTGCAGTCTGAACATCCTCAGCTCCTTCTGTGTTCCACTGCAGATCAAAGCATCAGCATGGCCTCTATTGTCCATAAGGCACCTTTCATAGTTCTGTTTGATTCAAGCTGGTTTTGAACAGAATGGAATTTAAAGCATGGGAAGAAAAGAATCCTTGACAGAGGGCCAGCTCTGAATGAAAGGAGCAAGGGATGGAAACAATGACAGGAAATCAATATAGTAATATTGCCAGAAGCGGCTAAGTATAGAAAAGCCTCACATTTATGATATTTATACCCTTCTTACAAATACCAAAAGACATTTTCCAGCCAGCCATTCCCCCAGGAGGTCTAAAAGTTCCTCTTGATACGGGGTGAGTCTGTATGTAAAGCTGGCATTATTAAATAATAATGGCTTAGAGCCTTTTGTAACTTCTTTACTTTTAATATTTGTAAAAGTGGTGAAGTCAGTCATAGTGCCTGGGTCTTCCTCCTGTCTCTTACCCTTCTTTAGATCTAGAATCTTGCTTTAAAGAACCATTTCCACTCTGAGAGTTTCCTCATCTGTTTAGTTTCCTCATCTGTTAAAAAGAGGATGATATCCCCTGTGATGCATGCATGCTCAGTCACTTCAGTTGCGTCCAGTTCTTTGTGATCCTGTGGACTGTAGCCCGCCAGGGCCCTCTGTCCATGGGATTCTCCAGGCAAGAATACTGGAATGGGTAGCCATTCCCTTTTCCAGGGCATCTTCCTGACCAAGTGGTTGAACCCAACATTGCAGGTGGATTCTTTACCACTGAGACACTGGGTAAGTCCAACCCCTGTGTTAGTTGCCCATAAAAGATCAAATGATATAAAGCAAGCTGATGCACCATACAAATATAAGGTATGTTTAGGGAGATGATTTTACTTAGGGAATAATAAGAAACATGTTTTAAGTGAACCATCATGTTTTAATTGAATGTAGCTCTGGGAAGGATTTAATGTAAACTTTAAGCAGCTCACATTTTCACAAGTGGGATGTTGAGGGATATTTCTAGGGCTGTTGATTTGGTTTCAGAAGGCAGCCAGTGTGTGATAAGATTAGCAAGTAAGATTCTCTGATGGTGAATTCCAGTTTATGGAGGCAGACATCTCACCCCCAGAAGTGTGACTTTTCCTAACACACACAGAATCAGATTTTGGACTGAGAAATCCTTTAAAGAGTTGCTTTATTTCCATGTTGACATGAAAAGCCCTCCTTTCTATAGTTCAAGGAAAAAATGGATACAACATGATATTTGGGCAGTATATTTAGTGGTTCAAAGCAAGCCTTTGAAATCAGATAGACAACAGTTCCAGTCCTAGCTCTGTGCCATGTAAGTTGTATGATCTTGGCCATGTTGTCAATTAAGCCTAGTTTTCCTCATCTAAAAAGGTAACTATATATCTCTCTATGTCTGTCTATATCTATCTTCATGCAGAGCTTTGGCATATAGTAAGAGCTCAATAAATTAAAGTGGTTTTCTTTGGTTTGAGACAGAACTAAGGAAATATCTCATGCAATTATAAATACTGCAATGTAAGTTGATATTTACTACAAATGTCTAACTCAAGTTCTACTAGGAAAGAGTCAAGAACAAAAAAATGAGTTTTAATACAATGATAAAAACAGTTCTAATCTGTAATAGGAACTCAGAGATACCATTTGTTAAAGTTGCCCTAAAACACACTCTGAAATCGATGTCTTAATAGATTTCAACCCTTGATATTGTTCTTTGAACTACTTGGCAGAAAAATGATACAGGAAGCATTTAATGTGCCCCCCCCAGGCCATCTACCCAATGCCAGATCTCAAGATGCAGTCGAAATAGTCTCTATGCTCCCCCTTGCCCCCCTTATCCTTTCCCACATGACAGTCAAAACCATCCCCTTAAGACACCAATTGGATCCAGTTACCTCATTCCCAACAACACTGCCATGTTGCCTAAAATCCTTCTATGACTTCTCCTTACACTTAAAATACAGTCCAAACTCCCTGCCATAGTTCATAAAGTCTGTCTGACTTTCAAACTTCTCCAAACTCATTCTCTGTCAAGGATCACGTTGCTCACTGTGCTCTAGACGACCCAGATTTAGAATAACACTTAGAACAAAGCCAGAGTTTATCTCTAGCTGGAGCATTCCCCTGCCCTGTGCTCATCTACCCTGGTCCCCAAAATTCAAGTCTCTATTTAAATATCCCCTCCTTCAGAGAGGTCTTCTCGAACAAGCTTTTCTAAGACAGCTGCTAGTCCCTCACTTTCTATCAAGGTATTTTGCATCTGTCTCAAACACTTGTTACAAATTGTCATCATTTTACTTATTTACATAGTCACTGGCTTTTAGTTTAGCTCCTCTTACTGAATATAAGCTTCATGTAAACAGAAACCAGCTCTTGAATCCAGAACACTAAGTATCACATGGTGTTTAGAATATAGAAAAACACTTGATGAAAACCGTTATGTGGCTAACAATGAATAAATCGAAGTTTCACCTGTTTTTCTTAATGGTAGGTCCCTGGAGACAACAGACCGGCAGATTGATCACCGTTTGGTGGTGTTTATTACTCAATGTTTATTCACTTGAGAGAAAACACTTGCACGTTACAGCCAAGCTTTCTCAGCAGATTAAAAGAAAAATTGAGGTTGTGCATGTGGCTTGTGAATTGCTGCTGAAAATTCTCAAAGTTAAACCAAAGTTAAACCTATTGGATTAATTCCCTCCTTTCCCCCCTCAGTCAGGAATCCAGAGGAAGGAAGGGGCAGGTCTAGGTTTTGAGGTGTGAAACCTATATAGATGAGGGGTGTGGTGTCCATGTGTCCATAGAGGCCCTCCATTCACATTTACCTTCGAGAGATCAGGGATCAGGGTTGCCGACAGTCTCTCCCCTTTATCATTCCTCAGTAAACTCTCTTGCTGTCCATATCTCAGAGAAACCAAGCTGACTCAAGGGGCCTTCTTTGAGCAAAAAAATAAATCATGAATACAAGTTTAAATGCACATCTTTTGTAAACAGTCTTTATGGAGGTGGAGTTCCTTGAGACCTAAGCTTCATTAGCACCAGAGCAAAGCCTTCTCTGGCAGAGGTTCCAGATCAAAGCTTCTCGAATGTGGCTGCACATTAGAATCACTGGGGATCTTTAAAAATACTGATGCCTGTTTCCCACCTGGGTCTAGAGTGTGTCTTTGGCATCAAGGTGAATGAAAGCTCAAAGGATGATTTTGATATTGGCCAGGGTTGAGAGCCACAGTTCTTCTTGGATGCTTGGAGGGCAGGTGACCCTAAGAAGTTCTGATTCCTGAATTTACTTGTTTTGAAGATAGGACAGAATTCTGCTGCAGTGTTATTCTCCTAACCAGCAATGTGATGCTGAACAAGACCCTTACTATCTCTGAGGTTTTCTACATAGACCTGGAAAGTTGGAGTTATATTACGTATTTCACTGAATCAAAGGAAGCAATGAGTATTATAACACGTTTGAAATTACTTTTTGAGTTATTAATAATGGTGATGCTGTGTGGATCTTGGCAGATACAAGTGCCCGTATAAACATGGCATGAGAATAAGCAGGTTAGGTAGAGAAATATACAATTTCCTGATCACTTAACTCATAGAGAATATTTACTTCTTGGAGGTAGTGATCATCTTGTGTGTTTGGTGGTATTACTAATAGGTAATGACAGCAATTTTATAGGAAGGCAATTAGTTTTTCCTAAAATGAACTAGATTGGTATTTCTTAATTTCTCTTGAGTATTTCACCTGCATCAGATTATCTTGGAGGTACTGGCTTAAAATGTGGGTACCTCATTACACGCCAGTCAGGATGGCTGCTATCCAAAAGTCTACAAGCAATAAATGCTGGAGAGGGTGTGGAGAAAAGGGAACCTCTTACACTGTTGGTGGGAATGCAAACTAGTACAGCCGCTATGGAGAACAGTGTGGAGATTTCTTAAAAAACTGGAATTAGAACTGCCATATGACCCAGCAATCCCACTCCTGGGCATACACACCAAGGAAACCAGATCTGAAAGAGACACGTGCACCCCAATGTTCATCGCGGCACTGTTTATAATACCCAGGACATGGAAGCAACCTAGATGCCCATCAGCAGACGAATGGATAAGGAAGCTGTGGTACATATACACCATGGAATATTACTCAGTCATTAAAAAAATTCATTTGAATCAGTTCTAATGAGATGGATGAAACTGGAGCCCATTATACAGAGTGAAGTAAGCCAGAAAGATAAAGACCAATACAGTATACTAACGCATATATATGGAATTTAGAAAGATGGTAGCAATAACCCTATATGCAAAACAGAAAAAGAGACACAGAAGTACAGAACAGACTTTTGGACTCTGTGGGAGAAGGCGAGGGTGGGATGTTTCGAGAGAACAGCATCGAAACATGTATATTATCTAGGGTGAAACAGATCACCAGCCCAGGCTGGATACATGAGACAAGTGCTCGGGCCTGGTGCACTGGGAAGACCCAGAGGAATCGGGTGGAGAGGGAGGTGGGAGGGGGGATACATGTAACTCCATGGCTGATTCATGTCAATGTATGACAAAAACCACTACAATATTGTAAAGTAATTAGCCTCCAACTAATAAAAATAAATGGAAAAAATAAAATGTGGGTACCTGAATCTACATAAGCTGTTTAAAATAAGGATGAGGGAAGGTGAAGGATGGGGGAAGAGTCTGCATTTTTAAGAAGTGCTGCAGATAATTCTTAAGCAAAACAAGGTGCCACGTCACTTTTACAGTGCATGCTGCTGCTGCTGCTGCTGCTGCTAAGTCACTTCAGTTGTGTCCGACTGTGCGACCCCATAGACGGCAGCCCACCAGACTCCTCTGTCCCTGGGATTCTCCAGGCAAGAACACTGGAGTGGGTTGCCATTTCCTTCTCCAATGCATGAAAGTGAAAAGTGAAAGTGAAAGTGAAGTCGTGTCTGACTCCCTGCAACCCCGTGGACTGCAGCCCACCAGACTCCTCCGTCCATGGGATTTTCCAGACAAGAGTACTGGAGTGGGTTGCCATTGCCTTCTTTGCAGTGCATAGAGCCTGGTTAAAATGACAATGCCCTCTAATTCCTTGTGAAAAATGCATTTCTTTACAAATCTATCTTAGCACCAGATCCAGCCCACTTGAAAGGACCTCTTGATAGCAAATTATTTGATCAAGTAGAATTGATTTTGCCGGTTAAAATGAAAATAATTATGAAATGGGTTTAAGAATGCAGTGGATACAGAAATAAGCACTCAGCAGACATATTGTGCTATTTAAGGATATAAATCTAAAATTCTTCATTATGTAGCATTGATTCAGAATAATCAGGAAAATGAATAACTGTTTTTATTGCTTCCTAGCATGTGACACAGTAAATCTAATTCCTGTTTTCACCATTTCTCACGTGAATCTTGAAATACCGTCCTAGCAGGTCTCTTCCTTAAGTTTTCCCCACCTAGTATGCCCATCCCAGTACTGCAGAGTGGTCTTTCTGGAATCCCCAAATATTCCCTACTTCATTGCCTTCAGTGCTCATTGCTTCTACTCAAAGTGTAGTCTGTGACCCAGAAGCATGGGTATTACTGCAGAGCTTGTTAGAAATGCAGACTCCCCAGAGGTATTGGATCAAAATGTACCTGCCTTCTAGCAAGATTCCCAGGTGATTTGTATGTTGTTACAATGTGAGAAGCCTTAGTCTACAGTGTAAAGTACAAGCTTTGCTCCTTGTGATCTGGCCCCTGCTCCTCCCTCTAGCTCTGCCCCCTGCCTAACTTCCCTTCTACCTTCAGCAACTGCAAACCATCCACAGTTCTGCAGATGTACTCTGCTGTTCCACTTGCTCGTACTTTCACACCTGCTGTTCCCACAACCTGGAACTTGCCCGGGTATTCCTCCTCCATGTATTCCCCCTGATCTCCCTGAGGGAGTTAGTGACTTTCCCCTTAGACATCATTCTGTATCATCACAACATGATGTGATTCTTATCTGTTTGCTTTCCTAAGTTTGGAAAATTTATTTTGAATCTTTGTATCCTCTGCCCAGTGCAATCTCTGGGATAGAAATGTGGCTCAATCAATACTTGATGGATTGAGTTGAACACAGGAAATAAGTTGCTCAAAAGGACTCAGTGACTTTGAAAATCAGGGTCTACTGCATGTGGTTATACACTGCAGTCTTTGGTTGATTCTTACCCCCTTATGTTGTGCAGTAAACCACCATTACATGGCAGCTCTGTTCAAGATGAAGCTTGGTCTCTGTACTAGTCAAGCGTCAGTGACGACAAGTGACAGAAACCACTCTGGTTTCTTGGCTGGTTTTTGCCAAGAATAGGAACTCACTCTGAGAATAAAGAAATGACTTGGGAAATACAACCAGGATTTATGAAACTGGCCTGGAACCAAAAATGTAAAACCTTTCATGACTTTCTCTTTATTTCTCATGGCTGTTTTCCTTTGTATGCTAGTATTATTTGTATTCTAGATGCAGACAGATTTTATTTGTTCCTTGTTACATACAAATTTACAGCCACCCCATGGTCCCCAAATTTAGATATCACTGGTTCAGCCACTCACAAGGACAGAGATAGGATTTACAAAATTTCCAAGGAAGATAATCAGATTGGCCCAGCTTGGGCCAGTGTTAATCAATCGACTAACCAGCTGTGCCTTCGGATAAGGCTATACAGTTCAAAAATGACTGCTAGTGGCTTATTTCTGTGGATATGTGCATGCAGTGTCCCCTGAAAGATGGAATCATACCCCAAAGAAATGGTGTTCATTATAGTAATATTATGTAACACACTGTCTTTTTCTGCTTAGTACTAAGGAAGCCGGAGGCATAGGTTCCATCCCCACATGAGCAAGGGAGATTTTCTTGGCTACTTGCCAGATATCACATTGAGTCTTGAATTGTTTTCTCAAAAATGCTTAAGAGTCTCCCTTATTCCTTTCCTGGTACAGCTCCCACAAACTATAGAGAAGGAATGAAGAATTAGGAGTAACAAACTCCAAGAAGATAAAGACTAAAACCCCAGATGGACTCTGACTTCATTGAGGGCAGGAAATGTATCTTATTTAATCTTTGTCATCCTTTCCCTTCCTAGGAACTAAAACACTTCACGGGCCATATGAATCTTCTGGGGCCTTCCTGGTGACTCAGATGGTAAAGAATCAGCCTGCAATGCAGGAGACCTGGGTTCAGTCCCTGAGTTAGGAAGATCCCCTGGAGAAAGTAATGGCTACCTATTCCAGTATCCTTGCCTGGAAAATCCCATGGACAGAGGAGCCTGGCAAACTACAGTCCATAGGGTCACAAAGAGTCAGACATGACTGAGTGACTAACACTTTCACTGTTTTTATTTTTTTTTTCATGAATCTTTTGGTGAGCTGAATTAAAATGGACTGGACCAAGCTATTTTTATTCAAGACACAGGGTCTGATTAGAACAGTATTGAAAGTAGTGTGTAAACAGAATATCATGAATTTTGAATATGAAACAGTTACCTTATAAATTTTGATTTAGTGGCTTGTTAATGAATGGGACCTTACTTTATTAGGAATATAATTGTGATTTTGAATTCAGGTACACTGCAGTTTAGATTGACTTTACCATGTACTAGCTTTGTCTTTAGGCAAATTATTTAACACACCCAAGTCTCATTTTAATCATCTAGAATGGAGATGATAATAATACCTATCTTGTAGGATACTTGTGAGGATGGAATGGGAAAATATGTATATTGTGTCCCTGGCCAGTGCTTAGCATATAATGAACATTCAACAATTGGCTATTAATGTTTTTATACACTAACTTCAAACATTGGCTAGCTAAGAAGCTTTGCCAAGACTCTAGGTACCCAAATGAGGGGGTTAATACTTCTGGGTTACATCATAATCCCAAGGCATCCATGATGGCTTGAATACAATAACTCTTCAAACCTCACTAATTTGCCACTAGGGAGCTTAAGAAAGATAACACTTAATGAGAAAATGTACAGCCAATCTGCATGTGTTTGTACTAGGGCCTGCCCAGTTCCCAAGGGACAAAAAGTCCAAGTCAATATTAAAGTGTTTTAGAAGCTAAAAGCCTCACAGAGTAAAAGCTAAGGGCAGAATAACCAATTTTCTCTTTCAGTATGCTCCAAGCATATACCTCCTTGTCTAATCTCCTCTAAATCACCTTGACTAAAACCTTGCTACTGTTTAAGGCAGGAAATAAATACCATCCCTTGTAATTAGAAACTCTGGCATTCCAGAAATCTTGACCAAGCTCTCTTGGCTTGGTTTTTTAGCATCTATCAAATAAAAGGTCCTCAGTGCATTCTTCAGTCTTTTCAATTATGTCTTCAAAACAGATGCTCAAATCGCCAGTAGGGATGTCTAAAACCAGAAGCTGCAGTCTGAATGATTTTTTAATAAAGAATAAGGAGGCAGAGAGAGAATTCACCAAACTGAAAGAAAACCCAGTGACAACTGGCTATATAATATTCTATAAGCAAGTTCTATTGAAAGATCCAAAGTAATTTGGATTGGGTCAATTTACTGAAAGTAAATAAAATATGAGCCAGTCAACTGCAACATAAATTGAAACATTTCTAGTTCATCCACCCCATGCACATTCATTCATTTGTGTTTTGTCTGTTTCCTCCATAAGCCCTCAAGCTCCATGGGGCAGAACCACAGTGGATCATTTTACTATTGTGAACCCCCTACCTAGTACAATGCCTGGCATATAATAGGCATTCAAGAATATGTTGGTAAAATATGGATTATTTTGTGTCAATGGGAATATAAGTTTCTGTCATAGGTTGTGTTCTCTAGAAACAGGTGTTGGGTCAGAGTTTGGGGTACAAGATTTTTACTGGGTATCAACACTGCTGCAAGGGAGGAGGAGATCCAGGTTTGGTAGAGAAGGAAGTCAGCTTGTGTTGCAGGTCTGACAAGACTTGACAACTTGGCAGGTTTTGGTGCATGTTTTGCCTTTCAGAGTGTCTTGATCACAAAGGTGGTAGCCCTTTATATCACCAACTTGCTGAATCACTCTCAGCAGGCTTCCCCAGGAAGGACATGACCTCAGGTAGGAAAGATCTCTGCAACTGAGGGGCTCCTTGAAAGAGCCAAAATCTAGGGGCTGTCTGCTGATCCTGTTCTCCCACAGCTAGACAGCAAATCCTTCCTTGAAAGAGTAGCTGGGGGGTGCATCTTCATGTATGCCATGGTCTCTGTTACTTTTCTCTCTGGGTAAGAAGTCTCTCTGTTGGCTGAACACATTAATTTATCTCTAGATGAGAAAAGAGAGCAATAATGAATCTCCAGATGTGTAAGAGAGATCCCAAAGTGAATTTGGAGGTTGACTCAGAGAGAGATGAACTTTACTTTGTAATAAAGTAGGAGACTTTTTTTTTCCTATTTGCTGGAGGTTAATGAGTAAAGGTCGGGAAGATCCCCTGGGTCGGGAAGATCCCCTGGAGAAGGCAATGGCAACCCACTCCAGTACTCTTGCCTGGGAAGTCCCATGGACGGAAGAGCCTGGCAGGCTACAGTCCATGGGGTCACCAAGAGTCGGATACGACTGAGTGACTTCAGTTTCAGTTTCAATGAGTAAAGAATGAATAGAAACAGAAAGTCAAGAAATTGGGCTGAAGACTGATGCTTGTTGTTTGAATTAGCAGAAATGTTTGAAGAATTTCAGTCCTGAAACAGAAATTCAATTTTAAATGATCTGCTGCATCATTTCCCACCTTCAGTGACTATTACTGTTTTCCTTTATTAAAAAGTATGCTTCCTTACTACAAGTATCTGTTTAACCCATTGACATACATTCAGATGGTCAAGCTTTACATATTTTAGCTTAAGAAAACTTGCAATATATTAAAGTTAAGAAAGTAGGAGATGTAGCCAGAAGACATAGAGAAGATATCCAACCAACAGAGAGTCAGTCTGTGAAAATGAATCTAATCAGGATAACAGAACTGGAGCTGCCCCAACTGAAACTGGCAATTACCCGGTTTGATAAGGCTCCGTTTTTACCATCCCTCCCAGTGTGTGAGTCCAGGGGACATTGATCAATGTGATAGGCTCACCTGAGCCAACTAATCAAAGGTTCAAACCCAACATAGACTGAATACATGTGAGCCTGTTTCCTCCTGAAATGCTCTCCAGAGCCCTCTATTAAGAAAGCCTAATTTTGTGCTCATTGTAAAGGAGAAATGCTTAAATTTCATCCATTATCACAAAGTGGGTACTGAAGGGTGAATTGTGAGCTGAGAGGCAGTATATGGATAACTGGCACATGTGTAGTTTTTTTAATAATCCTCATCATCCCCCAATAAGGAAGGAATAAAAGTTACTCAGATTTTATAGCTGAAAAAGCTGAGATTCAGATAAATATTTTTTTTCCAGAATCACACATGTAGAAAGATTCAAATCCAAGGAGAATGTTTCCAGAGCCTGTGTTCTCACGGGTACGCTGTGCAATTGCTCATATATACACGCATGTGAATTGCTTTGTGTGTGTGTGTGTGTGTGTGTACAGAATATAAGTATTATTGGTTAGCTCATTGTTGGTTGAAGAGTTACCTCTTTTTTTTTTAGAGGAGGTGGATGTACCCATGAAGACCTTAAAAATTGTCTCCAAAATGCAGCAAAGTATATGCACCTGGCTAGCCAACTTGGCACTGGCCCGTCTTTCCCAGTGGCTTCTCCTTTTTCTTCATGTGTTTGATGTTGTCCATGGCTGGCAACACCCCAGGAAATAGTTAGAGACCAGAATAGAGGCTCAGATCACCATTCCTTTTTTTCTCTTCAACTCTCAAGAAGCTTTTATTGCTCCTTTGGTCAAAAATGTTGAGATGTTGAACATAAAAAGTATCACCATTTTGAAAAATTCCACTTTTCTAGAACTTCAAGGAGAAATGAAAGAATGTCTTTTAAAATTCCAATCACAGACACATCAATAGTTTTGTTCAATTTTATTACTGTCAGAAATGTTAAAAGTACTAAAGAACATGAGATGGGTTTCTTGGAGTTGAGGATCTCTGAGCTTTGGTCTAAAATCTCATTCATCACTCAATTTATCACTTGGTCCTTGGACACTTGTATCATGGTTTGCAAAGCTCATGAAATGATCATTTCCACACTTACTGAGTCTCTCTCCCTCATGAATCTTGCTCTACAAATATCAATAGAAGCTGAAAGTTGCCCTTGGGAAATAGCTTTTATGGGGCATAAAGTGAATGTCAAGGTCCCTCAATTCTCATGGCCACTTTTTGCTTTGACCTATGTATTAAAATGGACATTTATAGGCACAGGGCTTCTTTTCCTATATTTGCAGGGACTGAGTTCTCTTACTTCTACGTTAATAAAATTGATTTGTTTTTATATAAAAGCATCTGTATAAAAACATAATCAGCTCTAAAACTTTGGTGACAATGTCTTTATAAATGCAGCACACACATATTACCAAAAACCTAAACAATACAGAAAACTATATTAAAAAAAAATCTATCCACATTTTCACTACTTAGAGTCAGCCAACCACAGTTAACGTTTTGGGATGTTTCCTTTCAGACTTTTTCTTCCTAGGTTTGGAAGTTTAAAATGGTTATGATAAAGCTCTCAGTAAAATTTTAGTTTCTGTTTTTCTACAAAGGAATTTAACCTCCTCTGAAATTTTATATGGAATATAGCATACATATTCCATACATACATACAAACATACGTAGATACATACAAACTCCAATACTATGGCTACCTGATGTGAAGAATCAACTCATTGGAAAACATGCTGATGCTGGGAAAATTGAACGTGGGAGGAGAAGGGGATGATAGAGGATGAGATGGTTGTATGGCATCACTGACGTGATGGACATGAGTTTGAGTAGACTCCAGAAGTTGGTGATGGACAGGGAAGCCTGGCATGCTGCAGTCCATGGGGGTTGCAGAGAGTCGGACTTGACTGAGCGACTGAACTGAACTGAACATACATACAGAAGAGTGCTCAGTTCATACATGTACAAGCTGATGCATTTCCACAAACTCAAACTTGCCCATGTGACCAGCATCCAGGCCAAGAAACAGAAGGTCATTCCTATGCTCCCATTCCCAACCCGATCCCATCCCCTGCAGTTGGTATCCTGCTCCAGGAGCAGCCAGGACCCTGATTTCCATCCCCATTGATGAGTTTGGCCTATTTTACAATTTTATGTAAATGGAACCATACAGTATGTACTTTATCATGTTTGGCATTTTTTGCTAAACAACTTATGTGTGAGACTTACTCAGGATATATAATAGCTCTTAGTTCATTCGCATTACTGTATATAAAGAATTTTTAGAAGATACATGGGTGGGAAGAGTGAAGTTGTTTATCCTAGTTCAGGAAACTGATCTCTGCCATCTTCCAGTGATGCTCTGTTACTCAGAATTATTTTTTTGAGGTGCTCCAGAGTGACATTTTATTTGAGTGGAGAGCTAAACAAAGTATAGTTTATCAGTCTCTCAGTCGTGCCTGACTCTTTGCAACCCCATGGACTGTAGCCTACAAGTCTCCTTTGTCCATGGGATTCTCCAGGTAAAAACACTGGAGTGGGTTGCTTCTCCAGGAGATCTTCCCAACCCAGCAACCGATCCCAGTCTCCTGCATTGCAGGCAGATTCTTTACTGTCTGAGCCATGAGGAAAGCCCCGAAACATGGAAGGTAACTTTCATGATCATCTCCAAAGATGATGTATAATGTGTATTTCCAAGACTCTAAGAGTCCTTAAGTCAGAGATAGTTTTCTTTCTTAGAAAGATGTGTTAATAGCAGAATGTATAGAACATTGGGATTAGGTAGAGAAAATAAATGAATTCTGAAGAACTTCCTTTATGTTTCCAGGGTGTGATCACAACTCAGATTTGTCTATTGAGACAGTTTGTTTAATGATTGGTTACAGCAGCAGTGCTGCTCAGGATGTGACTCTTAGCTCACAGCATCAGCTTCAACAGGAGCCCTGTCTCTTTAGAGGTTAGATTATAATTAAAACCACAGTGTTTCGTAAAATGCTCCTGAACGTTTGTGCTATAATGCCCTTCATGTTTCAGCTAATTTGAGGGGGCATATGTTACTTGTAACAGAAAATAAACCTTGACTACAAGAAAGTATAATTTCAATTTTGTCCCAGAAAAAGACCTACTGCTGCTGCTTCCTGAACGAGCACCTCAGCAGGGAGGTCTTACCTGGTGCATTGCTCCTGATTCTCTGATCTTCTTGTATCAGCATCTTGAATATAGAGCATCTCTGTTCAGTTGCAATAATAATCACAGCAGGGGGAATATTTACATGTTCAACATAACTGCCTGGAAGAATGAAGAAGATAAGATTGTGGTTCATGGAGAAAGGGTCCATAATTCTCTCTTATAATAGTTAGAGACATTTATCCTCTGGAGTCTAATCACATCAAATTGTCAGATAAGCCTGACCATTAGGTTATTTTGAGCAACTTTCTTTTGCTGGTACCAAGGCCAGTGGGAATCCTTTTCTTAGAGTTGCAGATGATTTAGAGACATAACAAATACTTGCAACAAATCTGTCTCCTATATCTGATTTACCCCTGCCCTAACCTGATTGACAGCTGACACAACAGCACTTCGGCTCCTACCTGGACATGATTATGCAGAGGTGAAGTTGGGCTCTAGCCAACTTCACAGGTAGGTGTTGATGGCACCTATAAACTATGCATTGAATGGAAAATGAAAAGAAGCTCTCCTCCCAACCCTACCATCTGTGGTCTCCTTGAGAGCAAGGATCCAGACTCTATATTTAGAGTCCAGTAGTGTGCCTGGATTATTCAAGGAGACTCTCCATGGGGCTGATGACATATGATGTGGTTAATTTTTTCTTTGCCTTACAGGGGGTAGGAATAAAATGAACAAAATATGGCTATTAAACTGTCTGGGGCTCCACCAAAGAAATTAAATTAGACATAAAAAAGGAAATGAAATGTGTAATATTTGCAGGATCCTTCTAAAAAACTCTTTCGTTCAGAAAACATCCTTACTTGTTGTTGAATGTTTCCATTAAGATAGGTTATCTGAGTGGAATTTCACCAATGCCATTAATGCCTAAAATTTCTTCCCTTGATACAGTAATTTTTAAAATGGGGGTCAGAGGTGGGGCAGTCTGCTAATCATCTGGTGTCCTAATCCACCAGATTGTCCAAATGACTTACAACTTAGGAAGGACTAGTGAAAGGAAGGGACATCCAAGATGACTTGGGCATTCAAAACAATCACACCTTCATCACAGGGTAGGCAACAGTGGCTGTAATATCACAGTGATGGTTTTTCATACAAAAGACCACTTGGAGACAGAAAAAAATGCAATGAAGAAAAGTTTAAAAATACTTGATTACTATCTAGCTTGTCTATTTTTACATATCTGGTAATTGTGTTTGAAAGAATCAAATTAAGGCTAATCCATGGAGTTTAGTCTTATTAAGTTCTAATACATTTCTTTAATTTCTCGTTCACTGGTTCTACCAGTTCTTTAGAAAGTATCTACTTCAACATCCTCATTACGTAAATTTTAAAAAAAGCTGAGGCCAAGGAAGGTAAAGCAGCAGCATCTAAGCTAGCAAATGTCGGGAACAGAACTCTAACCCTGTCTTCCTTATTCTCAGGCAGTGGTGCCTTTTCCTTGCATCACAGTTCTACTTCAGCCTGACCCTTGCTCTGTCCAATATATGATTTAAAAATCCTGCAAAAAAAAAAAAAAAAAATCCTGCAAATACAATTTTTCAAGTGATTGAAAAGCTCACTAAGAGGTAGGATATTGTACACTGAGTGCCTTTTCCACCATGTCTGAGTCATTCTCTAGACGTAGGTTAAGTCCTGGAACAGTAAGTTTCCTTACTTCCAATACAGAAACAGGCCATGTCCCAGGAAGAAAAGCTGGAGGTGGCCCAAGAGCCTTGATCATCATCCATCAAACTGAAGCTACACTAAAGAAACCATTTCATATCAAGAAAGGAACTGTTTTAAACTTTCTAGAAAGTTAAGAATTATATACTTTTTAGTTTTTTGCCTCAGAAAAAGTGTTCCTTATCTTAAATGTATAATTTACACTTGTTTTATGCATATTATGTTTTCCATTCTGTTTTATCAGTATCCTTTGGAAATTTTCCACTGATTTTGACCCTGGTCATGCTAGTGGGAAATCAATCATGGGGTCCAGAGTCCTGACTACAACTTAGGTGAAAGTCCCAATAACTGATGACAAATCAAGTCTGTCCCTCCAATAATTTGAATTGTGGATAACCACATATAATGAGGTGGCTAAGACTGAATGACCCAATAGAAGAATCCTGGAGAGTTCCTGCCCCCAAGCCCACTGAAGATACTTGTTCCTGTCTCTCCCATAGCTGGGATCTTCGCCTCTTCCTTCAACTCATTAGTTGTCCAGTAACCCTCTTACTTGTCTGACTATTTATGTGTCTGTTGCTTAAGTCAGTACATAGGATTGCTGTTGCTTGCACTCAAGGGACCCCAGTCTTGCTCAACTACTGAATAGGGATATGGTCCTGAGCAATTTCTTTCCCCTTTCTGGGCCTCAGTATCCCCATCTATATAATGGGCATGAAAAATCACATTGGATAATCTGTATACATGAACAGATAAGGGAGTATGCAAGAGATGATGAAAACTTTTTTTTTTTTTTTAAAGATCCACCCCTATTTTAAACTTTGAGCTAAATTCAGAGGACAACAATGATAAATGAGACACACATGAGTATTAAGACTCCACTCTATCATTCTGGGCATCTAACTTTTCACATCACTACCATAATAGAGCCAGTATTTCCAAATTTCTGTTATTGAAATAAGGAATTTTATTGTATGGAAATAATAAGGAACCACAACAGGGCTCACAGAGTGAAATGTCTTGATTGTAGATATTTGCCACAGCTAGTCTTTTGGTCCCTTGAATCTTCCTGGCACCAGTGATGGAAGGATAGGCACATTGTTGCTGACTTGATGATCTGGAGCCAGTGACTTTCTTACCCTAGAGCAACTCCTGTCATGCATCTCACACCCTTGAACCTTCACTGATCAGTATTTGGCTCAACCAGGGCAGCTGCTAGTGAGTTGGCACTATTTAATCCTAGCATTGACATTCATGATATCTTGCAGGTGTTGAGGCTCTTATACATGGCTTGTACTCAATCTGAACGTAAGAAATAAAAACAGTACGAAGTGCTCTCGTCACTTGCCTCCAAATTGGTCACTTTTACTTTTGTTTAGCCAGCCCTAAGTGACATTCACCCTGGATATATGGGTGGAAGTAACAAGATAGACAGAGGCTCCTTCAAAAATGTGGTTTATGGCACACAATCACCCCAACTCACTTTTAGACCTTCACACATCTTTAGACTCAAGAGGGAGAATCTATACAGTTAAGCTTTCAATTCTGAGTTAATAGGATGAGTCAAAACATATGAAACACCATATTTTACATATTTTATCTCCTTTAAGCTCATAGGAACCCAGTGAGGTAAGCATTACCCTGATTTTTCTGTTGGGCAATCTGAGACATAGTGTTTATCAAGAGACAGAGCCAAGATTTGAATCCAAACTGCCTGACTTCAACCTCTTATCTTATCTTAACCACTCTATTTTTCTGCGTTTTACCTCTTGTTTTTGGTAATGGGAAGGAGAGGTAAGGAAATAAATAAGCTAAATAAACAGAGATAAGATTAATAACTGTACTTGTACGCTCTATTTGGCAAGATTATGTAAGATCCATTCCTAATAAACACTAGAAACATTCCTACCTGAGTTTAAGCATAAATATTAGACTGAGAAGCTGAGATCTTGGGAAGTCCCTCCCGAGAAATAAAAGTCATTGACTTTGTCTCCCATTTCTGCAACTTTAGACATTCAGCTCTCAGTTATCCACAGTAACACTTTGAATTCCAGATAGTTTCACAGCAGCACTCAGAGAACTTTAGAGATGAATTTCTCTCATTCTCATTTCCCTCTTGGTACAAATTCTATTTAATACTGAATTGTGAAAAAAAAAAAAACTAAATAGAATAGTAAACAATGTACTCCTGCTATATCCTACCAGGAATTACAGAGTTGAACAATAAGATTGTGAGCAACTGAATCGCTACTAGTCAATTGTACTGGCAGAAAAAATAATCATTCAGACCTTCAGATTAGAATAATATGAATATACAAGTACAGCTGGAGAAAGTCCTTCAGAATTATTACCATACTTCCTGTTGGGTTTTCTTGAGGCCTTCTATTTTGCATCTTGGACTCCAAAATCACTGGATGGTGACTGCAGTCATATAAAAGACACCTACTCATTAGAAGGAAAGCTATGACAACCTAGACAGTGTATCAAAAACCAAAGGCACCACTTTGCTGGCAAACATCTGTATAGCTGGCAAACATGACTGCTGATTTTTCCAGTAGTCATGTATGGATGTAAGAGTTGGACCTTAAAGACAACTGTCAAAGAAGTGATGCTTTCGAATTATGGTGCTGGAGAAAACACTTGAGAGTATCTTGGACTACAGGAGATCAAGGCAGTCAGTCCTAAAGGAAATCAACCCTGAATATTCATTGGAAGGACCGTTGCTGAAACTGAAGCTCCAATAGTTTGGCCACCTGATGAAAGAGCTGACTCAGTGGAAAAGGTCCAGGTACTGGGAAAGATTGAAGGCAAAAGGAGAAGAGGGTGGCAGAGGATGAGATGGTTAAATAGCATCACCGACTCAATGGACATGAATTTGAGCAAACTCTGGGAGACAATGAAGGACAGGGAAGCCTGGTGTGCTGCCGTCCATTGGATCTCAAAGAGTTGGACATGACTTAGCAACTGAACAACAGCAACAACAAAGTCATGGATCTGATTTTCTTCATATATTGTAGTTATTGCCACTTAGTAAACACCAGCTCTATGCCAAGCAATGTGGAGAATTGCATATGAATACCACTGTGTTTAAGATAATAACAAGAGGTAGATAGATAATAAGTGCTTCTATTACTCTGGGAAATTGAGGCACAAACATTTGCCCCAATAAATGGTACATTCAAGATTCAAACTCAGGAAAGTCTAATTTCAAAGCCTCTATTCCTAAGTCCTGTGCTCGTTGAATTCCACTCTTCCAAGAAAGGAAGCATTGCCAGGTTTAGGAATCATTCCATTGGATAGGTTCAGTGTCATGCACTTTACAAATATTCCACCTCCCTCACTCCTACTTATCAGGCAGTAGAGGAAATATATAAAAATAATCCAGTCACATTTGTCAAACATGATCTGTTTTTCATGAGTGCAGTAGAGACTCAGTAGATTTCCACTCATATTAGCTGAGGAAATAATCAATTCCACTGCAAACTCACCTTGTACTTCCTATCATTTCATTTGCCCTTATAGATGATTGGATAGACTTTTTAGGGACCGAAGTGTTCATATGATATAAGGCCAATATTGAGAATGTGCTAGAAAGCTGAAGCTTTGTGAAAGTAAGTGGAGTCTCCTTATGTCTGTGTAAACTGGGTGACTTGACAGGGCATAGTATTAGGAACTTCAGTTAGAGCTAGGATACTGAGGGGCAAGAAATCTGGAGTAAGCAAGAGACTGTGCTTCACTGACTGACGTCTCAGTCCAGCCTCTGCCTTTCACTTCACTGGGATACAAAGTGTTTTTTCCCTCTCTTCCCTGTACATCAATGTCACAGCAGATTCAAAACAGTAGACTCAGAGTGAAGAAGCCCAGCAGGGACACTGTCTCCACTGGAGACCTGACTACTTGATATTTGGTGAATTGCATCCTCTCCACAGACTGTAGCTTAGATTTTCCTTCTACGCATTTTCTAAACAAGCAAAAGTAACCATCTCAGCATCTGTTACATCAGGAAGACATTGTTTTACTCAAATAAAATAGTATTTATTGCAGAAAACAACAATAGCAACAAAAATAAAGTAGCATAAGCATGCAATATGCTTCAGCAGTGCTGCATCCCAGCTTGGGACTGTCTTCAGTGACTATTGGTATGCCACCTTCCCTCACCAATTTTTTTTTTTTTTTTTTTGCCATTGGCTGCTGTGTTGGTAATTGAGTCTTTTATTCAACTATTAAAAAATTGCCCAAAAGGGGAGTTATGAGACAGGTTCTGATGATAGAAATAGATAGTGCTCATCTGGTCTCCAACAGTTTATTCAGATCTCCTGTGTCTTCAGAATTGAAAAGCTATCATTAAAGTGAGCCTAAAGGGACTTCTTAGATTAGCTACACAGAGCTGAGGGTGCAAGGAAATTTAATGAACTAAAATTCCAGAAAGTGATAAGACTATCCTAAGAGAGAAGAAAACAAATAGTTATTTTATCTCTTGTAGAACTGTGGGAGGAGAAAGGAATCTGTGAAAACATGGATTAAGATAAACCAGCCAAACATTTAACAAATTTTATTGACTGCCTGTGGCTGCATGCGAGCTACTAGGAGAGATGAGAATCCTAAGAGGACTCAACTATGGAGAAGTTCTGCACCCATCCATCAGTTCTTTCCCATAGGCTTTCACTAAATGCTGGAGGGTATGATGCTGTGGATTGGGAGTCATGCGGGAGAGCTGACAGAAAATGATTCAAAGGATTCCAGACTTTGAACAAGTTGTTTCTCCAAAGACTGGGAGTAGGGCAGGAGGGACAAGAGAAATCCCCCAATACACAGTGCTTAGAACAGAGAGAACTTACTTGAAATCAAAATGCTCAGAGAGACTGTAAAACAAAGTTCAAGATGACTGGCAGTACTCAGATCTCAAGTTCTTCTGAAGGGAAAATCCTTCAGGTGAGCTTGTTATTGTTCAGTGTCTGACTCTGTGAGACCCCATGGCCTGCAGCACACCAGGCTTCCCTGTCCTTCATCATCTCTCAAACTCACACCCATTCAGTTGGTGATGACATACAACCATCTCATCCTCTGTTGTCCTCTTCGTTTCCTGCCTTCAATCTTTCCCAGCATCAGGGTCTTTTCTAATGAATTGGCTCTTTGCATCAGGTGGCCAAAGTATTGAAGCTTCAGCCTCAGCATCGGTCCTTCCAATGAATACTCAGGGTTGATTTTCATAAGATTGACTGGCTTGATCTCCTTGGCAGTACAAGGGGTGCTCAAGAGTGTTCACCAACACCACAGTTCAAAAGCATCAATTCTTTGGTGCTCTGCCTTCTTTATTATACTATATTCATGTGAGCTAAATATAATTAAAGTTACATCAAAGCTAAATAGATGAGATTGACTCAGCTTCCAACATGATTAGCCCCACAGAATAAAGAACATACATTTTCAGGAGAAAAATATTTACTTATATCTCTGCTGGTCTTTTACACAGAGTGTGTAAGACATAGTAGAAAATGTGGGAGTTTTGAAGAAGCAAAAGCATCTGATTGATGGTCAGATAAGACAAAGACTCAGAGATGACTCAAGTGTTGGTATTATAAGACAGAGAATTTAAAATAATGATGAAAATAGATTAAAGATCTAGAAGATATGGTGGACAATGTGAGTGAATGGATGGGGAATTTTAGCAGAAACTAATGAAAAGAGCCAAATCAAAATGTTAGAATGTTAAAAAAAAAAAAAAAAAGATGTCAGAAGTAGATAATTCATTTGGGTTTAGCAGAAGACCAAATACAACAAAGGCAGGGATTGACAAGCTTGAAATAAGTGAAGAAAAGGAACCCACATTGACCTAAAGAGGAAAAGAATGTAAAGCATATAAAAAAAGAGAGCCATCTGTGAATTGCTATCAACGATTATCTACCATATTTGTAACTAGAGTCCCAGGAAAAGCAGAGAGACTAAGACAGAAAAAAAATATTTGAAGACTGATGAACATCAACCCACAAATGTAGTCAGCAAGATAAAAGGTACTTCTTACTAGATGCAGAGAGGTTAAACTGCTAAAAAAAACAAAGGTAAATAAAAAATTTTTAAAGAATTAAAGTGAGAAAAAGAAATACTGCCAATTGGGAGGGTAGAAAAAGATAGATTATGCAAACATTTAGCATAAGAAAGCTGTAAGGACTACATTAATATCAGACAAGGTCGACTTCAAGAAAAAGAGTATTACCAGACATAAAGGTAAATTAGCTAATTAAAAAAGGTCAACTCATCAAGAAGTCAAACATCCTAAATTTGAATGCATGCAATTCCAAACGTTAAGATACACAAAGCAAAATCTGATAGGACTAAGGAAAGAGATAGACAATTCCTGTCTCATGAATTACCAGAACATAAAGACAAAAAATAAAAAAGTCCAATATGCATAGAGGAAATTTGAACAATTCTATCAACCAACTATAACTAGTAAATATTTATAGGGACCCCCCTGGTGGCCCAGTGGTTTAGAGCTCACCTTCCAATGCAGGTGGTGAGGATTTGATCCCTGGTTGGAGAGGTAAGATCCCACATGTCTCACAGTTAAAAAACCAGAACATCAGCAAGAAAAGCAATGTTGTAACAAATTCAATAAAGACTTTAAATATGGTCCCTGTTTAAAAAATCTTTAAAAAAAATACTATAAGACACCGTATCCAACAACTACAGAATATATGATTTCCAAATGCACATGGCACATTCATTGTAAAATATATTGAGACTTTTTTATGACTCAGTAGTAAGATTGAAATTCTCTTACAACAACAATATTATTATAAATTATTCAGATATCTAGAAAATACTCAGCTATCTGGAAATTAAACAGCACCTTCATAAGTAATCTATGAATCAAAATGGGAATCTCAAGGGAAATTAAAGCATATTTTGACATAAAGTAAAATTAAAACATAGTACTGTAAGTTAAAATTTGTGCAATGCAGCAACAGTAATGCTTAGAATAAGATTTGTAGGTTTCCAGTGCCTGTATTAGTAAACAAGAAAGCTCTGAAGTTAACTAGTAGTAAGAAGGACAGATTAAATTCAAAGATAAGTAGAAGGCTCAACCAATCCAATTCTATCATCTTTCAGATGAAGAAATTGATGCTGAAAGTTAAGTTATTCACATGAGGTCACACAACTAATCAAAAATGAAACCAGAACTTTAAAAAATCCATTTCCTACAGATGATCTGACTCTTCTCATACCTCAGCCTTCTGTTCTTCCATCTTTCCTTCCTGTGAGATTTACAGTTCTGCCCTTAAAGGACCCTGTTTTCTTCCTGTAACAGGCAGCAGAAACCATTCAACCATCTTTGGGAAGTGAGGAAATATCTTTATTTCTCCTGATTTCAATCATGAGGAAGCTACCCAGCACAGCATCCTAGGCTGTAATTGGGAAATCTGTGGGTCCAGCACTTGTTCACTCTTCTCCTGCGGGTAGCCCCCCTGATTTCCTCTGAATAATCCCCCAATCCACTTAGAGTCCATCCTATTGATGTGGTATGGTTAAAACTCATCTCTGGCGATAGACTCATTTTGACCTTTGGAGAATTCCATCCTCTGCCTGCTCATACTGACCGCTGGAATTGGATCAGGAATGTGTGCATAACCCAACCTGAGCCATGAAGATATGATCTGGGCTCCTTTTGCTAGGGCTTTTGTATTGTTGAAGGATAGAGGCATAGTTTGTCTTTTAGCTAAACTTAGAAATGGTAAAATGTTAGCTTTCGGCTTCCATGGATTATATGCATGAGAGTGAGCGACGCTAAGAGGAAAGCTGAGCTGAGAGCAAAAGAGAGAAAAATGCTGGCACTGGATAACACTGCTAGTACTCTGAATCGAGCATAAATATTTGCTTTTATTTTTAAACTGGCTTTTTAAGTTGCATTTTTTTAAAGTCCTATTCAGCTAAAAGAGTCCCAACTGATGAAAAGCCCCCCAAAAGACACTGTCTTAGAGACATGTAAATTTCTAGACAGCACCCAAACTCTGGAGAGGCCTGGAACCAGCTCTGTTCTAAGGATAGTGAGTGGCCTGCCCAAACCCCAGGCAGAGGGCCTGGGTTACACACAGAATGTAAAGGTAGCCAGTGAGCTGGACTAACTGGATTTTTGCTGTCACCAACTTTAATTATAAAACTCAGCAAGAGATGGTTGGTGTTCTGGACTGAATGTATGTGTCCCCTCATAATACATCAAATTTAGCCCTATCTCTCAGTGTGATGGTATTATAAGATGGGGCCTTTGGGAAGTAAGTAGGATTAGATGAGATTCTGAGGGCAGGGCTCTCTTGAGTGGGATCAGTGCCCTTATAAGAATCACAAGATAGTTTGCTTCACTACTTTCTTTCCACCGTGGGAGGATACCGCAAGCATTCGGCTATCACCATACAGGAAGAGAGTTCTCAGAACTCAGCCATCCTGGCTTCAACTTCCTGAACTGTGAGAAATCTATGTTTATAAGCTGTTCAGTCTGTGGTCCTTCTTTTAAACTTTTGGTAGCAACCTGAACTGACAAATATTGTCGGCAATAGGAGCTATAGCTTATAGTATTAAATAGTGTTTTCCCTCCTAAAGATGAAGGTATAAGGTAGATTTAGTTCTGTGAGGTAGAATTAGGATGCAGGAGTCCTGGTAACTGCAAGTGATGAAGCTGCAGGATCCATAAGGAAACAGAAGTCATGAAATACAGAAAACAAATGCACAGAGGAGGGAAGGAATAGCAAGTCCAGAGTGCATGAACGTTACCACGTGTGAAGTAGATAGCTAGTGGGAACCTGCCGTGAAGCACAGGAAGTTCTGCTCAGGGCTCTGTGATGGCCTGGGGGGTGGAATGGAGCAGGTACGAGGGAGGTCCAAGAGGGCGGGGATATGTGTATACATATGGCAGCTTCATTCACTTCATTGGACAGCAGAAACTATCACAACATTGTAAAGCAATTATACTCCAGTAAAGCAATTAAATTTAAAAAAGAGTGCAAGGCAGACAGAAAATTAGCAAAAACAACAAGACCGTGTGGTCCATGGGAGAGAGAAAAATGGAGAGAGATATAAGCTCTGAGATAATACTCAGTGTCTTTCAAATTCCATTTCTCTCCAGACCAAACTTCAGCAGTTCTTGGTTTTGGATTCCACTAGTCGTAGGGACTCTGACTTTTGGTGGTACTGCATTCTCAGCTCTGTGCCTGTGTCTTCAACTTTTCAGTCTTGAGCTATCTTTTTAAAATGTACTGTGACACCACTTCCTTGCCTTTAAAGTGGGATAAGGATAGTTCTGACTTCACTGGATTGTAATAAAGATAAACTAATTCATGTAAGGGTCTTAGCATAGTAATTGGCACATAGTAAGTAATCAATGGCAACCCACTCCAGTATTCTTGCCTAGAGAATCCCATGGAGGGAGGAGCCTGGTAGGCTACTGTCCATGGGGTCACAAAGAGTCGGACATGACAACTACTTCACTGACTAAGTAATCAATGGGAACCTTTTTTAACTCAAATTATTATTTTTTTATTATTCATTTCAATATATGTTGTGTCTCTAATTTTGATAGTCCTCTACATACTAGGGATATAGTGATGAATGAAAACAAGACCCCTGCTCCATGGAAAATAAAACAAAGCAAAGCATCTAAACCATGGAGGTTACATGTTATCTTTCTTGTATTAATTATCCTCCAAAAATGCCCTTATGGTAGTTTACTACTCGCCTTATCTGAGTTGTTTTCTTTAAGACTCTATTCCTTACATCCAAAAATGTGTAACCAAAACTGGCAGCCTGGTAGAATAGAGATGATGGGAATCTAGGGATGTGCCTCTGTATCTAAAATGCATCCTTTTGAAATTTTCTCAAGTGCTCCATATCCTAATTAGCTCACATGGAAAATAAACACAGTACGTGAAAAATAAGTCGTGGGGATTTTTTTGACCTCACTGGAAGAAAGATACTAGTTAGACTTAAGAAATTATAGTTATTTATCCATGTTGCTGTCAGTATTATTTCTACCATTCATGATTTAAAACTCTAAGTGGATTCTTTACCACTGCACCACCTGGGAAGTCCCTAAAGCATACACATTTAAGAAAATTTGTGAAGTATAATAACAGTAGCTCAGAGTACAAAAATATTTTTCTTAATATTCTTGATTAAGAGGGCAGACTCCCAAGGGTTGAGACATCAGGAAAAAAAAAAACAGCTCAGATGAGATATTAATAGAGAAGGTATTAATGAGGTATTAATAGAGAAATCTCATCCTTTTTGTACTAGAAAATTGTTATTCTCCTGTCTTTATTTTTGATGAGCTGACCAAAATCAGAAGTTGTATTTCTGCCAGAAAATCAGTCATTGAAAAACTGTGACTCAGATCTCAAGAGCCAAAGAGAATTGTGCCTATTGTGACCTTTAGTTTTCTATTCCGTTTCATTAACTTATGTCTGAAAAGGATGAATGAGAAATCAGCACCAAGTCTAGACTGAGTGCCAGCATCTGTCATAAATTGTGGAAAATAATGTGCCTGACTGCTCTTGTTTTATAACCATGCATCATCAAAACCCTGTAAATGGGCATGTCAGACACCAAGTTCACTAGACAGAGTCACTGATACTTCATGAGACCAAACAATACCCCATACTCAGAAGATTACAAAGTACCATTTCCCATTGTAGATGAGCGTCAGACCTGGGACCAGGAGAACTCATGTGCTGCTTGGCTGCCCTTGGCTCTTCTTGCTTATGGACAAGCCATATTACCTGTGAAGTCTCTATTCTTCCTTTGTAGGTTGAAGAATAATATCTACTAGTTGTGAGCTTCAGCACCAAAATAATAAGGTAATCATGTCTGGAAAACAGTAACTCTGCAGTGAGTATAGATTGAATGAACTAAGATACAAACAGATTGGAAAGCACTGTACAAAGGGAAGATATATGAACTAGCTGAATAGTTTCCATAAAAGACTTCAAAAATAGTGCTAAATAACCTGTATTTTAGCCATAGTGTTAATTTCTTGTTGGGCTTTATACAAATTCCCTAACAGCTGTACCTCAATTTCCCATATGAGCCACAGATGAAAATGACAGACTGCAGTCACACACACACACACACACACACACACACACACACACACACACACACACACACACACACACACACACACACACACACACACAAAATGTACCCAAACAAATGCAAAATTTCTTTTAAAATTCCTGTATTCAGTCATTCACCCACCCATTCAACAGATACTTTTTAAACTTCTGCTGCCTGCCTAGCACTGTGCTAGAAAGATGGAGCAAACAACAGGACCCAGAGTTTCTCCACTTGGGGTTTACACTGAGATTTATTTGAACAAAAGAGTCGAACACCATGTAATGCCTGGTGACAGGGAAAGTATGTGAGTTGTATGTGATTGCAATGGGAGCCCCTGCCTTACTTACATATTTCACTCAGAACATCTCTTGAACCCTAAATTTCAGTGCTCTGGCTTTTCTAGGTAAGAGTCAGTAGCATCATCAAAGGCTCGCAGTCTCCTTGAGCTCAGCTGTCTGCTGGGACTGAGAGTCACAAGTGACATCTCTCACTGCAGATGACACTGCCTGTCAGAAACAATTGCATCCTTGAGAAAAGATGAAGAAAATGCCGCCTCGTGCTCTTACGTGAGCGCGCCAGGTGTCATTGTTATGCAGGAGGGGACTTTTCTAATCAGCAGCTACTGCAGACCTCCAAACAGCCTGGAGAGCAGCAGACCCATCCATCAGATGGCTGGCAAGCCTCCCTTCTGGAAGAATGTCTATTCTGCCCCAGGGAGGGAATGAGTCCTATTTGTACCCACTAGTGCACAGACCTTTCTAAAGAAAAGGCGCATGTGTAAGATCTTACTGTGTTGTCTGTCCATAATTCATCAACCCCCATCTTTAGTTAAATATTCAGGCTGTTTCAAGGAAATCACTATCCCCTGTACTGACCTGACATGATTTGTGGGGGAGCTGGGCAAAGACCTAGCTCTAGAGTAACCTATCCTTTTAAAAACAAAGTGATAGCTAGAGAAATGGGGCCTAGAAATAACCTAGCCTAGAAATAACCTAGGCCAAGTCAATATCTTCAGTAAAATCTCACCCCTGTACTTTGCTTTAAAAAAAAAAAAAAAAAGAAAGAAAGAAAGAAGGCATTCAAGTCCCAAACTTGAAAATGGATATAAGACTGACCTTACTTGTAGCCATCTTCACTTTAAGCCTTGATGTCCTTCTCAATAAAATGAGTATAATCATAGGGCCTATCACATATGGCTGTTGGGAAAATTAAATGACATGATATAGGTAAAGAGCTTAGGAACAGAAGAAAAAAAAAAAGGTTTAATTAGCTTTAGCCATCATTGAAATATACAAATTATGTTTAAAACCTTGAAGGAGCCCCGTTCATCAGAGTCCTACATTTCACTGCATTTGAGCCTTTCAGAAGAGACAGGAGGGCTCTAAGAACTGACTGCCATGGCCCATTGGGTGTGAAACTAAAACCTTTTTCTCCATTCTCAGTTCACTCTGTCTCTCTGCACTGGAGTAGATCACCAGCAGGAGCTCCTTTATAACCTGGGAAAGGCTAGACTCCTCCAGGAGTGGAAGGCTCTCAGTGCATGAAATACCAACATGTGATTCTAAACAATGGTGATGTACATATGAGTATGTATGATTCTTCACTGTAACAATTCAGTTTACT
Organism: Muntiacus reevesi; assembly: GCF_963930625.1. Lineage (NCBI taxonomy): Eukaryota > Metazoa > Chordata > Mammalia > Artiodactyla > Cervidae > Muntiacus > Muntiacus reevesi. The sequence continues at coordinate 96,632,854 of NC_089252.1, forward strand.
TCAGGCAATGTGGTCCAGTCACGCAAGGCTGAAAGATAAGCCTCTTTTCATTTTGTCGCTATACCTCTCTTATCTATGTGGTAACCTTATTGTCATGTAATTTTAAGTGACCCTCAGGCTTCACTTCTCCTATCCCATGCTGGGTCCATATCACCAGAAATGGAATCAATGCGCAAAGGAAAAAATATTGCAGTATCACAAATCAACCACTTACTTACTAGTTGAATTCATTGGGTTTCCCAGGTGGTTAAGTGGTAAAGAATCCACCAGCTAAAACAGGAGGTGCAGGAGACATGGGTTCAATCCCTGGGTCAGGAAGGTCCCCTGGAGTAGGAAATGGCAGCCCACTCTAGTATTCCTGCCGGGAGAATTCCGTGGACAGAGGAACCTGGTGGGCTATAGTCCATAGGATCTCAAAGAGTCCGACATGGCTGAGCAGCTGAGCACACATGGACACAGAATGCCATACCTCAGTTTTTTCCCTTTTCTTTTAAAATATGCTTTGAGACCTTTAATATATACCACAAGATAATTACGTACTTATTCCCCAGTGCGTGCATGCTAAGTCACTTCAAATAAAACATTCCTAATGTACTTGAAGGCTCTGTTCATATCATTTTTTAAAGTGGGTCTACTTGAATTACAGAGAAACAGGAGGCATATTATGGTGGGAAATTCATTCATATCCTTATAATAACATAATCCATAGAGAGTACCTCTTAATATGAAGGCATGAAGGATTTTGTCTACCACTTCCGAGGCAGAAGGCTTCCTGGCTCTACAAGCTATACCCCTCTTCTCCAGATCTCCCTCTCTTCAGTGGGACTTAAGAAACACTCTGAGCCTCCTTCTCCCTGGATTATAGGAATTGCAGCCTGAAACCCTGCAGGGTGAGTATTGATCTGATGGCAGTTTCTCCAGCTACAGCAGATCCTGGTGGGACCTGGCTGAAAATGACAAATCATCCAGCAATAGAACTGAACTTAGAATTTAGGTACCATTCAGGTCTGAGCTTCCAGCCATAAATACCGTGTTCCCTTTGGACTTTTCGAAAAGCACAGTTTGTCAGCTACTTCTACAGAAAAAACTTTGACCTAGGAGATTAATGTGAAAAGGCATATTTCAGGGCTGGATTAGACATGATCCCTACCTCTGGCTTTCAGGAGTGAATATCAGTCATTAGGTATGGAAGCTGTCTGACAACTCTTTAGTCACACTCAGGCTTTCATCTCAGCCAAAGCATAAGAAATAAGTATCAGTATTTAAATGGATAAAACTGTAGTTATAGTCAAGATACCACTGGGCTCTATGGTCTTTAGGTCTGGAGAGCGATAGTTTACTGATAACCCACTAAAAACATTTTACTCAGTGCTATCTGATACATCAACAGAAATGGTAAACTTTGTTAATCTCTTTTTTTAACTACAATTTTCAGTTTATTAAGTTGGCATTGATAGTGTGCAATAGCATCTGTGAAACCACTTTATAAATTCAACATCCCCCTACCCAAGCAAGGACTTCTTATTGTTACCAAAAACAGTTTTAATTCACTTCTGTGTGGCAAATCATCTTGGATCTTTCGGTGCAAATGTCCTGTGACCAAAAGAGAGGAGGAATGCAGTATGATTTTTGAGCCTTGGGGAAGCCAGTGAAGCAGAAATCTATCTTCTTGGATATACATTTCCATAAAGGCAACCTCAAATATGATTGTTAAGCCTATGCTTACCAAGAGTCCCTAAAGGCAACATACTCTGCTAAAAGGGATGTAAATCACCTTCCATGATAATTTGCCTACTAATTAGCTTATTTATGATAAATAATCAGTTGTATGTAAAGGGGCTTAAGATGATGGTACCTTGTTAGTATCTAGCCTCTTCAATTTTAGATTCATTTATTTAACACCCATGTCGCTGTCAGGATGCTAGGCACTGCTAGGAATGTAATTATGAAAAAGACACATTCCTCAAAGTTAAATAAGCTATGTTCTAACACAATTTACTCTTGAACAACATGGGGTTGAACTGTGTGGATACACTTATATGTGAATTTTTTTCAGTAAATATGTACACTAGTACTACATGATCCATGGTTAGTTGAACCTAAGGATGCACAATTGCCACATGGAAGGCTGACTATAGAGTCATATGTGAATTTTTTACTGCAAGAAGGATCAACATCCCAAACCTTGGATTTGTTCAAGGGTTACATCCAAAGTCAAGAACACAAATGACTGTATGTCCTGAAGGCTATTAGGGATTCAAAGGATAAGGAGATAGATTATGCAGTTGGGGACTTAAAAAACAACTTAATTGGGTGTGTTTATATGACACAGACCCTGGAGGTTGGGAAAGATCTTGACAAGTGACAATGAAAGAGAAAAATATTACAAAGAGAACAAACACGAGCAAGATAGAAGTTTGAGGTGTGGGATACTTTTAGGAAAAAAACAAGTAATCCATTTTAATTACATCACAGATACCCACTGGGAAAAACAGTAAAATGATGACAATGTCAAGAAAACAACAGTTATCACGTGACAGTGACCATGAGCCCAATAGCTAATATCTATTGAGCTGGGCATTGTTCTTTCTATTTAATAATCATAGACTAGGTGAGAAAACAAGCACATTTATACAGATTATATATTATATCCACATAAAACACATTTATGTAGATATAATTGTCCCTTGTTTGACTTTCCTGGTGGTTCAGTGGTAAAGAATTCTGATACAATGCAGGAGACACAGGAGAGGCAAGATTGATCCCATGAAGATCCATGGAGAAGGAAATGGCAACCCACTCCAGTATTCTTGCTGGGGAAATCCCATGGACAGAGCAGTCCCTGGCAGGCTACAGTCCATGCGGTCACAAAGAGTTGGAGATGACTGAACATACACACACACAAAATTGTTCCTTGTTATCCATGGAGAGATTGTTTCCAGACCCCCAAGGACACCAAAATCCATGGATGCTCAAGTGCCTTGTATTAAAATGGTGTAGCATAAAATGAAGTAGTATAAAATGGTGTAGTAAAGCCTATGCACATCCTTTTCTATAATGTAAGTCATCCCTATGTGACTTATAATACTCAATACAATGTAAATACTATGTGTATAGCTCCTAGGACATCACAAGTTCAAATTTGGCTTTTTGGACACTTCTATAATTAGGATATATATATATATATATTATATATATATATATATATATAAATAAATACATATATATATATATGTATTTATCATCTGTGGTTGCACCCCTGGATGCAGAACTCACAGATAGGAAAGGCCGACTGGACCTTCTTTATTGGTGTCATTTTTTTACTATGAATTCGTTAGACCTTGTTGGTTCGTAAACTGAACCCTCTCATTAAGGGTAATGAGTGACTGAGGAATGAGTCAGGCCACTCCAGGTTGGTAGGTGGCAGGTCTTAGCAGACACAAAACTTACTTACAAGGCTTGTCTTGGGTATCACAGAGGATCTTAGGGTTTCTGTGAATTTGGGGGTCTCTATCAGAGGGTGAGAAAGTAGCTCTGAGGTCTTTAACCTAATAGGAGGGAATCTGAATTCATAGAGCAGGTTAACTGCATCCTCTCACATTATTAAAATTCTGAGTTACGTATGTAGGAGATGCAAACAATAGAGAAGAAGGGAAAATGGTCACAGATAATTGAAATGCAGTCTGAGAGCTGGGAAGGATCTTGAAGGATAATGGTTCGGCTGAAAGAGTTTAAACATGGGGAGAAACCTGGAAAACACAGCAGATAAACCATGGAAGGACCTGAGGATGCTCATTGGTTTAAATCTATTTTTTAAATTTATTTTTATTTACCATAACTGGATAAACTAAAAGCCATTATACTGTTCTTACAGATAGAGAAACTAAAACTGTTAACTTGTAGCTTTCCAAAGGTCCCTCAACAAAAGGAAGTTGGAGCTTGCTTACATGGCAAGCATGTGGAAATGGCAGAGAGGTCAATTTCACTTAAGCAGAGGGAAGGACAAGTAATCATAGGAAGTAGGAAATGGGCCTCTGCTGTATGTAGTGAGCTCTACACCTTTGGTGGCAAGCAAGTTCAGCTCAGATTCCTATTAGGCAATGATTCAGAGGAGGAGACTCTATCACACTGTTGGTGGTCACAACATTAGAACATACAGTTCCTCACAACCCTGAGAATTCTGTCATCTGGCCTTTCTGTGTCAAGAGTAAAATCAGGTCTCCTCCTAACATTCAGATAAAAGAGTTCTTTCAGAACTTCCCTTAGGGGCCTGAAATTCTAAGAATTGACAGAAGAACATTTTCCACATATTTCTCCTTTATCACCACTAATATAATGTTCTTTCTTTTTCTTTTCATTTTTAATTTCCCTTGTCCAAATTGCCTGCTTCCATATCTGCTTCCTTTCACCACATACCCCGCCCTCCCCACACTCTGCTTATGCTCTATAGGAGACCCATCCTATGATGATTTTGTTTTTCTCTTTTCAGTACCCTTTTTAAATTGTTTCAGTCAATACATAGTGCCAAGGATGCAGGAAACAGCCTACAACGGGAGAAATAATGTCATCGAATATTGTTAGAACAGTGCTCAGAACTCCTTTATTCATAGAACTCAAAGCCAAATTCTGCTCTTTTCTCCCAGCAGGAGAATATAGAATTCCTCCCAGCAGGAATATTAGAATATTAGGAATATTAGAGCAGGAATAGTGATCAAGCCCTGCTGTGATCTTACAGTTTAAAAAAGACAAATGGGTAACTGGAAACAAGAAGGAAGCACAGTAACACACAACCTTCCCTCGGATCTTTTCTACAGAAACGAGCACTCAGGATGGTCCTTATTCCTTCCAGCCATTCACTCATTTCTTCACCAAGTGTCAACTGACCCCCTATCAATTATGTAACAGATTCCACACCAAAAGAATCAAGTAAGACTTGGAAGAACAAAGCTGACTCAGAGGGGTTGCAGGAGGGAAATAGCCTCTAGCAATAAATTCAAAGATAAATGTCGTAGAAAACATCATAGTAGAAAAACTGACATTTGCGGCCACTGTCTGTTAGCCATAACAGACATAGTAACATGATAGATGTCATAACTTGGATTCATTCAGTCCTTCCAATTCTGCAAGGAAGATATTCTGAATCCCTGTTTATAGGCAAATTATATGAGATACAAAGAGAATGAAAGATAAAAGAAGACAAAACACCTATAAGGTCACATGTGGAAATGGAGGGGCCTGGATTGGAATCTGTCTCTAAATTCTATGCTCTTGGCATGAGAGGTGCAGTGAAGTGGAAGAGGATGATGTCTATCATAAATTTCAGGGAAATTTATTTTGTTTTCATCATTTTTGAGAGGTGAATTCCAACAATAATTCCCCCTGTTTGATGCCTTGAGGAAGCAGAAATGCAAGATGAGAAATAAGTGCAGGATGGAGGGCAAAGAAAAAGATTAGAGAGCAGGAGCCATTCCTGATTCCCTTTTCCCATAGCCCCTCCATCATATGCAGGGATGCAGGTATTAGCAATGCCATGCTCATGACCTCTCTGCTTGTTACATCTTGTTTCTCTTGCTTGACTATTTTTCCTAAACGTAAAGGGAGGCAAATTCTGATTGAAGCTCTGATTTTCGTCAAATCCATATTTAAACTATTTCTGATTGTTTTAATTCAGAGTGGCACTTTTCTGAACCACAATTCTAATAGGTCCCACTAAATCCTACCACTGGAATAATCTTGAATTTATACACAGAGAGAGCTTGTCTAACAACCCAACCTGAAATTAGAGACCTTGGTTTCTATGTCTTGATTTCCTGTGTTCTAGCACTCCTGGGTGCAGAGATTTAAAAAACAAACAAACAAAAAAAAAACCTTCCCTGAAAGATACAGTTGAGAACAGTTTGGAAAAAATTGATGGAGCATGAGAGGAAGCCATGTGGCAGCTCAATATACTTGGCCAAGATGTAACATTCTTTTCTTTTTTTCTTTTTAATTGAAGTGTAGTTGATTTACAATGCTGTGTTAATTACTGCTATACAGTGAAGAGATTCAGTTATATGCATGTAACTTTTTAAATATTCTTTTTCATTATGGTTTATCATAGGATATTTAGTATAGTTCTCTGTGGGAGTAGGCAATATTCCCACAGTGGGACCTTGCCTATCCATTCTACCTGTATAAGCTTTCAAGGTAGCATTCCTAGGGGATAGTTTTAGGTGTGGTCAATGAAATCCATCTGCAGGAGGCACTGGATAGGACTGGTGGAGTCTCCAATATAGAGGCTTGACTGATGGCAGGAATGGGAAACAATCCAACTCTTGTTGATGTCAGCACTGAGCTCTGTCAGATCCAGCCTATTAAGCTGTAATGGGGACTGAAGCCTCAGCCAAGCGAGGGACTGCAGAGAGAAATGAGGAGAGGCCAGTTCCTGGCTGATCAGCATTTCTCCCCAGGAGTTTCGGTTTTGTTTCTCGATAATCCAAGGAATTCAGAATTTGGAGGAGTTTGTTTGGGAGTGGGGAATAAAATATCAATGGCCTGGTCAACAGAAAATGTGGAATTGGAGAGCAGTTCTCTTGTACTGAAAAAATATTTTGCTCCATTTTTGGCTGGGGCTAACCCAATGAAACAGTTACTGATTCAAGACATTTTCAGCTGAATTTGCATTATTAATATTCTCTCCATAACTTAAGTTTTAGATAATCAGTAAAACAATAAATCAAGCCCCAGTTTGTGGCCTCTGCCAGTCTCTGTGGGCTACATACTCTCACCGTGTCCTCTTTGAAGCTACTAACACGGCATCCTGAGGGTGGAGTTAGTAAGACCGAACACCTTACATAACCCATAGGGTCTAGTGAGGTCATGCAGCAATTAGGAAGCAAAGTTTTTGAGTACTTACTGCTTTTGTTTTCAGTTCAATTTATTTTAAGTTTGTATAATTAAAATTTTAATAAAGGCTGTGTTTAACAACCAGCTTAAAAAGCTCCTCGAAATTTAACAATCAGCTCACAGAAGCAAGTGCAGGCCAATTCCAGACAGTGACTATTCCCTCTTGCACTAGTAACTTTCCCATTATATGGAGAATTCTCATTATATACTTAGTAAAATCTAATATTCCAGCATTTCTTTTTCACTTTATTGTCTGTTTCCCAAGCATCTATAGAACAGATTCCCACAAGGGATGCAACCTTGATGTGTTTCACTGGCTTGTATCCCCAACACCTGAAACAGCCAGTCGCTACAGTACAGTGCTCAATAGTTATCTACCAGAAGCTAAATAAATAGGGAATGTATAGTGAAAGTAATGTGAAAAAGACAAATCAGTGAATAGAATCTGGTTTAGGAAACTATCAGTCGTTTCAGGTGACAAAATTCATGAGGCTATAAACATAGGACAAGATAATCAACCTTAGCTAGAATTAAGGAAATGTTTTTATTACATTACTATATAGTCTGCCCATAGCTGGGGACTATTTCTCACTTCAAGATAGTGCTTATTTTGAAAGAGAGATGCTCAGATGTAAGAGATTCTGACCCAGGAGGCCCGTGACTGTATTTTTTAACAAGTATCTTAGATGACTCTGATTCTGGTAACTCAGGGATCTCTTCCTTGAGAAGCACAGTTAACTGATGGTACAATGTTCTTAACTCTGGCTGAACTTAAGCGTTAACTGGGAGAAGAGGGGGCAGAAGTGGGGAGGGTGGAGGGGTGAAAAGAAGGGAGGGGGAGAAGAAAGGAGGAGGAAAAGGGGAGGGAGGGTATTAAAAATAGGGACACTGGCCACTATAGCTTCTGCTCATACATATTCATCGAAAAATATTTTCCCTGAGCTTATTAAGGGTCAATTTTGTGTTTGTGTGTGGTTCTTTGCTCTCTGGTGAAATCTAAAGCCTAACATATAGCCAGAGTCTAATAAGAAAATAACCCTAGTTAGCAATTCTTCCTGTTTTATCTCTGTAAGTATCAGTTCAGTTCAGTTCAGTTCAGTCGCTCAGTTGTGTCTTACTGTTTGCAACCCCATGAATTGCAGCACACCAGGCCTCCCTGTCCATCATAAACTCCCAGAGTTCACTCAAACTCATGACCATCGAGTCGGTGATGCCATCCAGCCATCTCATCCTCTGTCGTCCCCTTCTCCTCCTGCCCCCAATCCCTCCCTGCATCAGGGTCTTTCCCAATGAGTCAACTCTTCGCATGAGGTGGCCAGCTTCAGAATGGAGTGGAGTTTCAGCTTCAGAATCAGTCCTTCCAATGAACACCCAGGACTGATCTCCTTTAGGATGGACTGGTTGGATCTGTTGCAGTCCAAGGGACTCTCAAGAGTCTTCTCCAACACCACAGTTCAAAACCATCAATTCTTCGGTGCTCAGCTTTCTTCACAGTCCAACTCTCACATCCATACATGACCACTGGAAAAACCACAGCCTTGACTAAACGGACCTTTGTTGGCAAAGTAATGTCTCTGCTTTTTAATATGCTATCTAGGTTGGTCATAACTTTCCTTTCAAGGAGTAAGCGTCTTTTAATTTCATGGCTGCAGTCACCATCTGCAGTGATTTTGGAGCCCAGAAAAATAAAGTCTGACACTGTTTCCACTGTTTCACCATCTATTTCCCATGAGGTGATGGGACCAGATGCCATGATCTTAGTTTTCTGAATGTTAAGCTTTAAGCCAACTTTTTCACTCTTCCTCTTTCACTTTCATCAAGAGGCTCTTTAGTTCCTCTTCACTCTCTGCCATAAGGGTGGTGTCATCTGCATATCTGAGGTTATTGATATTTCTCCTGGCAATCTTGATTCCAGCTTGTGCTTCATCCAGCCCAGCATTTCTCATGATGTACTCTGCATTTAAGTTAAATAAGCAGGGTGACAATATACAGCCTTGAAGTACTCGTTTTCCTATTTAGAACCAGTGTGTTGTTCCATGTCCAGTTCTAACTGTTGCTTCCTGACCTGCATACAGATTTCTCAAGAGGCAGGTCAGGTGGTCTGGTATTCCCATCTCTTTCAGAATTTTCCACAGTTTATTGTGATCCACACAGTCGAAGGCTTTGGCGTAGTTAATAAAGCAGAAATAGATGTTTTTCTGGAACTCTCTTGCTTTTTCGATGATCCAGCGGATATTGACAATTTGATCTCTGGTTCCTCTGCCTTTTCTAAAACTGGCTTGAACATCTGGAAGTGCTTGGTTCATGTATTGCTGAAGCCTGGCTTGGAGAATTTTGAGCATTACTTTACTATCGTGTGAGATGAGTGCAATTGTGTGGTAGTTTGAGCATTCTTTGGGATTGCCTTTCTTTGGGATTGGAATGAAAACTGACCTTTTCCCAGTCCTGTGGCCACTGCTGAGTTTTCCAAATTTGCTGGCATATTGAGTGCAGCACTTTCACAGCATCATCTTTCAGGATTTGAAATAGCTCAACTGGCATTCCATCACATCCACTAGCTTTGTTCATAGTGATGCTTTCTAAGACCCACTTGACTTCACATTCCAGGATGTCTGGCTCTAGGTGAGTGATCACACCATTGTGATTATCTGGGTCATGAAGATCTCTTTTGTACAGTTCTTCCATGTATTCTTGCCACCTCTTCTTAATATCTTCTGCTTCTGTTAGGTCCATACCATTTCTGTCCTTTATCGAACCCATCTTCTCCTGAAATGTTCCCTTGATATCTCTAATATTCTTGAAGAGATCTCTAGTCTTTCCCATTCTGTTGTTTTCCTCTATTTCTTTGCGTTGATCGCTGAGGAAGGCTTTCTTATCTCTCCTGGCTATTCTTTGGAACTCTGCATTCAAATGGGAATATCTTTCCTTTTCTCCTTTGCTTTTTGCTTCTCTTCTTTTCACAGCTATTTGTAAGGCCTCCTCAGACAACCATTTTGCCTTTTTGCATTTCTTTTCCATGGGGATGGACTTGATCACTGTCTCCTGTACAATGTCATGAACTTCTGTCCATAGTTCATCAGGCTCTCTGTCTATCAGATCTAGTCCCTTAAATCTATTTCTCACTTCCACTGTGTGGTCATAAGGGATTTGATTTAGGTCATACCTGAATGGTCTAGTGGTTTTCCCTACTTTCGTCAGTTTAAGTCTGAATTTGGCAGTAAGGAGTTCATGATCTGAGCCACAGTCAGCTCCTGGTCTTGTTTTTGCTGACTGTATAGAGCGTCTCCATCTTTGGCTGCAAATAATATAATCAGTCTGATTTCAGTGTTGACCATCTGGTGATGTCTATGTGTAGAATCTTCTCTTGTGTTGTTGGAAGAGGATGTTTGCAATGACCAGTGTGCTCTCTTGGCAAAACTCTATTAGCCTTTGCCCTGCTTCATTCCGTACTCCAAGGCCAAATTTGCCTGTTACTCCAGGTGTTTCCTGACTTTGCTCTTTTGCATTTCAGTCCCCTATAACGAAAAGGACATCTTTTTTGTGTGTTAGTTCTAAAAGTTCTTGTAGGTCTTCATAGAACTGTTCAACTTCAGCTTCTTCAGCATTGCTGGTTGGGGCATAGGCTTGGATTACCGTTATATTGAACGGTTTGCTTTGGAAATGAATAGAGATCATTCTGTCGTTTTTGAGGTTGCATCCATGTACTGCATTTCGGACTCTTTTGTTGACCATGATGGCTACTCCATTTCTTCTAAGGGACTCCTGCCCACAGTAGTAGATATAATGGTCATCTGAGTTAAATTCACCCATTCCAGTCCATTTTAGTTTGCTGATTCCTAGAATGTTGACATTCACTCTTGCCATCTCCTGTTTGACCACTTCCAATTTGCCTTGATTCATGGACCTAAAATTCCAGGTTCCTCTGTAAGTATAAATACTACTTAAAGAATGAGTTTATTGAGCCAAAGAATTATAAAGCCATGCTCCTTAAATGTATTTCAGATTTTTCACCTGTTAAGTTGACTTTTTCCATTTTCTATTCTGAAATATGTCTACACATGAAAAACGCGAATATGTACATCTTCAGCTTTTTAGCAATAGTTGCCTATGGTTCTTGTGAATGTGGACTGCATGGGATGGGATCCTAACTCTGCCCCAAGCCAGTCCTGTGATCGTGAGTAGGTTCTTTAACCCCTCATGCCTCAGTTTCCCTCACAGGGTCGTTGTGAGAATTAAGAACTCAACATATCTGAAGTCTTAGAACAGTACCTGGAAAGGAATGAGGGTTCTGTTAGTATTCCTGTTAGATCATCAGTCATCAGGGGAATTGTGACTGCATAGATGCATATTCTCAGAGGAAAGGAAAAATCAATCAACTGATTTTTTTAAAATGGCACCAATTTGCATGCATCAGCTCGGGCACTCCCTAGCCCTTGCCGACTTAATAATAACTGTGATTATTTACATAAACCACCTGATGGGTTACATAGGTTCTCAGCAACTCTGTAAAATAAGATCTCTTAAGATCTTCATGAGATGAACTTCAGGTGATCTTTTATTATTCCAGAACCAGTCAGATCGCAGCCAGCACCATCTTTCAAATGATGTCTCAGAAATGGGGGAAGTGACACTATTTTCATTTCAGATCACTCACCAGGTAATGGAAGCAGATTCTAAAAGGGAACTAGGGTCACCAAAAGAAATTCTAAAGGCCATTGGTATGGCACTGCTGTGATGATCCTAGAGACAATTGATCAAATTCTCCTGTATCCCCCCCCAAAGCTTTAGGGTGTTTTGATGGTTCAGTTACAAAGTAAAATGGTAATTTAGTTTATCCTAAACAATATAGTTTGGTTTCAAATAGGTCTTATACTTTATATAAATAGTTTCATACTAAATGTATTTCTACTACATTGTGTTTTTTTTTTTTTGCCAAAATTATGTTTTTGAGAATCATCTTGCTGATTCATGTAACTGATTTATCTCAATCATGTTTATTTTCCATTTGTATGAATTGACTGAAACTTATTATTTTCTTTTTGATGAATATTTGGGTTGATATCCAGTTTTTGGTTATTACAACCAGTACTGGTATAGTCTGCATTGTATATACCCATGTGTTAAAATTATAAAGGAAAGCAAGAAAATGATTAAAAAAAAAAAAGTAGTGTTTCTTCTTGGAAGTGAGAAAGGGAAACTGGCATTAGAAAGAGAGCTGCAGGGCCATCAAAGGAATGATAATTTCCTGCTTTCTTAAGGTAGATGTGTAAATAGAAGGGCTTTGTGTGTGTATATATATATGGAGAGAGAGAGGGAGGGAGAGAAATAAATCCATGAAGTATAAATATACTTTGAAAAACCTTTAATTTTGAGGTAATTTTGAGATAATTCATATTGTTGTGTAAAATAATACAGAGATCCCATATAGTCTTTCCCCAAGTTTCCCCCAATAGTAACATCTTATGTATAGTACCACAACCATGAAATTGATATTAGTACAATCTATAGGTTTGATTCAAAAGTTTTACATATACTTATTTGAGTGTATGGGGGGTTTCCCAGGTGGCACAGTGGTAAAGAACCCACCTGCCAAGCAGGAGAGACTGGTTTGATCCCTGAGTCGAAAATATTCCCTGGAGAAGGAAATGGCAACCCAGTCCAGTATTCATGCCTGGGAAGTCCCATGAACAGAGGAGCCTGGCGGGCTCCAGTTCATGGGGGTCACAAAAGAGTCAGACGTGAATTAGCGACTAAACAGCAAATTTGAGCGTGTGCATAGTTACTTTATGCAATCCTTTCATAAGTGTAGATTCATAAGATTAGCACCAAAGTCAAGATACAGAACTGTGCCATCATAAAGTTCCCTCATGCTGTTTTTACAACCATAGCCATCTCCTTCCCTTCTCCTCTCCCTAACCCCTGGCAATCACTAGTATGTTCTCCATCTCTATAATTTTGTCATTTCAAGAATGTCATTTCAGTATTTCTAGAACAAATAGACTGCCCATTATTTCACGAGCAAAAATGTCTTTATTCGAGATAAAAAATTGCAGTCTGAGGTCTGCAGGCTGAGTCATATGGAAGTTCACCCCCACCTCTTCCAAACCCAACCAAGAAAGAACTCTTTTTTAAAAATGGGAAAGGAAGTTGGGAGGGCGACAGAAAGCAAAGTGTTCTTTGGAGAGATGAAGAGTTTGAAGTAGAGTGACTTCTCAGTGGCTAAGTTGCAGCATTCTGCCATTGGGTAAGCTCTTGCCAGGCAAGAAGAGGAAGTCTTCCTTCTTCCTGTGGTGCACGAGAGCGTCCCCTTCTGTCTTTTTGACTCTGTTTTAATTGAGGTTTCTGTTTATTAATTTCTTTGTGTCTGCTCAGTTGCTCAGTTGTATCCGACTCTGCGACACAATGGACTTTGTGACCTCAATGAATGAAGAATCTCAAAAGGCCTTCTGTTTTTCCTTTTTTTTTTAAATTTATTCATTTTAATTGGAGGCTAATTACTTTAGAATATTGTAGTGGTTTTGCCATACATTGACATGAATCAGCCATGGGTGTACATGTGTTCCCCATCCTGAGCACCCCTCCGACCTCCCTCCCCATCCCATCCCTCTGGGTCATCCCAGTGCACCAGCCCTGAGCACCCTGTCCCATGCGTCGAACTTGGACCTGGCGACCAATTTCACATATGATAATATACATGTTTCAATTCCATTCTCCCAAATCATCCCACCCTCACCCTCTCCCACAGAGTCCAAAAGACTGTTCTATACATCTGTATCTCTTTTGCTGTCTCACATATAGGGTTATCGTTACCATCTTTCTAAATCCCATATATATGCATTAGTATACTGTGTTGATGTTTTTCTTTCTGGCTTACTTCACTCTGTATAATAGGCTCCAGTTTCATCCACCTCGTTAGAACTGATTCAAATGCATTCTTTTTAATGGCTGAGTAATATTCCATGGTGTATATGTACCACAGCTTTCTTATCCATTCATCTGCTGATGGGTATCTAGGTTGCTTCCATGTCCTGGCTATTATAAACAGTGCTGCGATGAACATTGGGGTACACATCTCTTTCAATTCTGGTTTCCTTGGTGTGTATGCCCAGCAGTGGGATTGCTGGGTCATATGGCAGTTCTGTTTCCAGTTTTTTAAGGAATCTCCACACTGTTCTCCATAGCGGCTGTACTAGTTTGCATTCCCACCAACAGTGTAAGAGGGTTCCCTTTTCTCCACACCCTCTCCAGCATTTATTGCTTATAGACTTTTGGATATCAGCCATTCTGACTGGTGTGAGATGGTACTTCATTGTGGTTTTGATTTGCATTTCTCTGATAATGAGTGATGTTGAGCATCTTTTCATGTGTTTGTTAGCCATCTGTATGTCTTCTTTGGAGAAATGTCTGTTTAGTTCTTTGGCCCATTTTTTGATTGGGTCATTTATTTTTCTGGAATTGAGCTTCAGGAGTTGCTTGTATATTTTTGAGATTAATTCTTTGTCTGTTGCTTCATTTGCTATTATTTTCTCCCATTCTGAAGGCTGTCTTTTTACCTTGCTTATAGTTTCCTTCATTGTGCAAAAGCTTTTAAGTTTAGTCGGGTCCCATTTGTTTATTTTTGCTTTTATTTTCATTACTTTGGGAGGTGGGTCATAGAGGATCCTGCTGTGGTTTATGTCAGAGAGTGTTTTCCCTATGTTCTCCTCTAGGAGTTCTATAGTTTCTGGTCTCACATTTAGATCTTTAATCCATTTTGAATTTATTTTTGTGTATGGTGTTAGGAAGTGTTCTAGTTTCATTCTTTTACAAGTGGTTGACCAGTTTTCCCAGCACCACTTGTTAAAGAGATTATCTTTTCTCCATTGTATATCCTTGCCTCCTTTGTCAAAGATAAGATGTCCGTAGGTGTGTGTGTTTTGCTTTGTTTTTTTTCTTTCTCTTGTCGCTGTTGTTCACTCGCTCAGTCATGTCCTACTCTTTGCGACCCCATGGACTGCAGCATGCCAGGCTTCCCTGTCCTTCACCATCTCCCATAGCTTGCTCAAACTCTTGTCCACTGGGTCGGTGATGCCACCCAACCATCTTGTCCTCTGTCATCCCCTTCTCCTCCTGCCTTCAGTCTTTCCTAGCATTAGAGTCTTTTCTAATGAGTGGGCTCTTTGCCTCAGGTAGCCAAAATATTGGAGCTTCTGCTTCAGCATCAGTCCTTTTCAAGGTTGATTTTCTTTAGGATTGACCGGTTTGTTCTCCTTCCAGTCCAAGGGACTCTCAAGAGTCTTCTCTAGTCTTTTTCAAAAATTCTACAGAAAAAAATGGCTTTCTTTCATCCCTTAGTTTTTGAATTGCCTCAGTACCATTTTTTCACTCCAAGTACATCCTGAGAAAGAACAGCGGGCCAGGAGACAGAAAGAAGGAACCTTAACCAGGTTGTTTGGAAAAACATCTCAGCCTTTTAGAGAGGGAGGCATGGCATCTCTGCTGAAAGTCCCCTTCTCAGCTCCTGTTAGGAGTGCTTATCCAGAGTTGTAGGTATTGCTCAGCCCTCTGTTGGTCAAGAACAGACTAAGTCCAGCCATACTGCCCACAGAAGAGATTTGTGTTTTGCTTTTGTTCCCCCTACCCCCGCCCCTTAATCACCTTTGAGCTTCGTGGGTAGCACAGCTCTCAGTCCAGTTAGTTCAGTTCAGTCACTCAGTCGTGTCTGACTCTTTGCGACCCCATGAATTGCAGCACGCCAGGCCTCCCTGTCCATCACCAACTCCTGGAGTTCACTCAAACTCATGCCCATCGAGTCGGTGATGCCATCCAGCCATCTCATCCTCTGTCATCCCCTTCTCCTCCTGCCCCCAGTCCCTCCCAGCATCAGCATCTTTTCTAATGAGTCAACTCTTTGCATGAGGTGGCCAAAGTACTGGAGTTTCAGCTTCAGCATCAAGAAGCTGTGCCCAAACCCAGTCAATGCAGGCAGAGATAAATGCACCAGGCCACAGGCTCCATGATTCAGTCAGTACAGGATGCAAGCCACAGAGCAAGAAGGCTTACATTCCTTGAACTTTCTTGGGTCAGAATTCTGTCTTTCCAAGTCATACACTCTTTTAGCAATACCAGTATTTCTGTCTGGTTTATAAATGAAAAAGTGAAGTCACAAAAAGGGGAAGAAATTTATCCAGAGTCACTATAGATGAAAGTGATAAATCATTTAAAGTACCAGTGAATTAATACAGGGAGTTTAATACCTGGGAATGTGAGCCAGGAAATGGAAGAAGCATCTTTAAAGACCTAGTACCTTTATTTTAAAGATGAGTTATCTTCAGTCCGGATAGGTAAGAGTATTATCCAAAACTGGAACCCCAAAACACTTTTCCCCTAAACTCAGAAGTCAAGCCCCAAGGTCTAGGCTCATCATCAAAAACCCAGGTGGCCTTAGTTATGTAGCACTGGCCACCTTGAATTACAGCTAGGTAAATCTTTTGAGGAACCATATCTCAGTTCTCCTAATACATCAAGCATCTTTCTGTCAGAAAATAGAGCAACTTCAATGTTGACTAGATTACCCTATAATATTAGTATTAGGAAAGTATAATGATACAAGTTATCAGATTCCCAGCATAACAAGCCTGCAGGTCAGAGCCATTCCATTGACCAGCTATCTGTAGTGGCAGACACAGAGCAAGTGCCTGAATAAATGTTTGTTGACAGAATAAATGTTTGCTGAGCTCAGGTTGAACACTGCTCAAAGACCTGGCTTCTCACAGATGTTTTCACTCGCTTGTGGGCAGAAAGCGATATCTGCCACCTGGACCCCCGGACTTTCCCCAGACGTTTGGAGGACACTTGTCTGGGGCTGGTTTGTCTCAGTGAGTAACGTGCGCTCTGAATTCTTTTGTGCTGAATAATGGTCTCATGTGATCTATTTTCACAGATAAAAAGCAGTATCGATCATTCTATTTTAGGGTTGGGCACAGAGGTTTTGGAGCAGAAACTGGTACAATGTAACTCCAGAGAAGATTAATTCAAATCCCCATGGAAATATTTTGCTTCTAAATTTGCTCCTGAAGACAACCTAGGGAAATCAAATGTGTGGGTCAGGCAGGGTTGTAACCATGAGCTCTAAACTAACCAAATGGCAAAAACAAGGTCGTAAAGCACAGAGTTAAATATGGGACACTTATTCATCAAGGAGTGACTTCAGAGATGCCCCATCCCTTCCCTCCCTTCCTCCATTTCCCCATACCATGGGGAATAAAATAGAAACAATTGAAAAGTGGTTACCTTTACCCATAGCTGAATAAAACAGCTAAATTTGCATCTCCCCAAAGGGATGCTTCTGCTGCTAAGTCGCTCCAGTCGTGTCCGACTCTGTGCGACCCCATAGACGGCAGCCCACCAGGCTCCCCCGTCCCTGGGATTCTCCAGGCAAGAACACTGGAGTGGGTTGCCATTGCCTTCTCCAATGCATGAAAGTGAAAAGTGAAAGTGAAGTCGCTCAGTCGTGTCCGACTCTTAACGACCCCATGGACTGCAGCCTACCAGGCTCCTCCATCCATGGGATTTTCCAGGCGAGAGTGCTAGAGTGGGGTGCCATTGCCTTCTCCCCGAAGGGATAGTCGTGTTCAACTCTTTGCAATCCCATCGGCTATATAATCCATGGAATTCTCCAGGCCAGAATACTGGAGCGGGTAGCTGTTTTCTTCTCCAGGGATCTTCCCAACCCAGGGATTGAACCCAGGTCTCCTGCATTGCAGGCCGATTCTTTACCAGCTGAGCCACCAGGGAAACCCATAGAGGGGTAGTCAATGAAAATACCATTTACCTAATATTTCAAAGAGATGAAATATTAGATAAATATTTAACATTTAAAATACATTTAAGTATATTTTCAGTTAGCAGAAATGCCAAAATTTCACTTTAAGCCTTCTTTTTCAAAACCTCTAAAATGTGTTACCCATTTTCCTACCATCCTAAAAAACAAACAAACAAAAAAACAAAAAAACCACAAAACAACAATCCACAGCATTTTTGTGTTGATTTGGAGCTTAAATAATGATAATTTGTTATAGGGCTGTGCATAACAAAATAATACTCACCAGTATTCCTGGCTCATGCTTCCCTTAAACTTAAGTGGCTTCAGCTTGCTGTCCTTTGAGCTGAACTATCTTTGCTGTTTATGTTACTTCCTTTGATGCCTGTGGGTTTATTTCTGGTGGTCTTGCCTTTTGGTCTATTCTTCTTGCCTCTCTCTGCTCATCTATTGAAGTCTGGGAATCCAGATCACTTGGTGTGTTAGAAGTGTTCTGAACATAATAGCGAACAGTTTCTAAATGGAATAGTGAAGGGCTCTCCTGTGAGTAAGGAAAGAATTACATTGCCTTGATGATGAATATTTTCATTCTTGAGCTCATTCATTGTCTTGAGTTCATTCATTGTCAGTCCCAGGAGAATGTGATCAAATCAGTCTCAGATTAGTTTGCTTTTATTGTATTTTGTAAATAAAATTTATCTTGTTATTCATCCTTTAAAAATATCTAGGTCAAATTATTATGCTTCTGAGTTTTACATGGAGCACTAAATTATAAATACAGAACACTCTTGATTTGGTGAGGCAGATATTCTTATTCCATGTTTTCAAGTAATGAAGTAATGACTCAAAGGTTAACCAACTTGCTGAGAGCAGGCAGAGGGCTGGATCTAAAGCAGAGGTGTTCAAACTTGACTGTATATTAAAACACTGAGGATGGGATCTCATCTCAGATTTTTTATATCAGCATCTCTAGACATTGAGGCCTACCCTCAGCATTGTTTAAAAACAGCCCAGGTTCCATGTTCAATAGAATCAAAATGTAACAAATACCAAAGAATAAATCTAACAAAAGATTGCAAGACTATTTACTACTGAAAACTACTAAAAAACTATTAAACACTATACAAGAAAACTGAAGTAAATATACGTTGTACATGAGTAGAAAAAAAGACAACATTCTAAAGTTGTCAATTTCCCCAAAATGATCAACATTTTAATGCAGTCCCAATCTGAATTGCAACAGGTTGTGTGTGTGTATGTGTGTGTAGAAATAGGAAAGTTGATGCTAAAATTATAGTGAAATGCAAAGAGCCAAGTGTAACTAAGACTATAATGAAGAAAAACAAATATGTAGGACTTACGCTCAGGCTCATAATAAATCTTGTTTTCTATCAAAATTAAACTAGGGTGGTATTGGCTCATGGACAGACAAATAGAACAAAATAGAGTCCAGAAAGAGACTTACACATGTGTGTGTGCTGAGTATGTGCTAAGTTACTTCAGTCGTGTCAGACTCTTTGCAACCCTCTATAGACTGTAGCCTGCCAGGCTCCTCTGTCCATGGGATTTTCCAGGCAAGAGTACTGGAGCGGGTTGCCATGCATTCTCCAGGGTATCTTCCCAGCCCAGAGATCAAACCCAGGGTCTCTGATGTCTCCAGCATTGGCAAACAGGTTTTATTTTTTATTTATTTTTTTTTTTACTGTTAGTGCATCTGGGAAGACTTGTGGCTCAGATGGTAAAAAATGTTTCTGCAATGCAGGAAACATGGGTTCAATCCCTGGGTGGAAAAGATCCCCTGGAGAAGGGAATAGCTACCCACTCCAGTATTCTTGTCTGGAGAATTCCGTGGACAGAGAGCCTGGTGGACTATAGTCTACAGGGTTGCAAAAAGTTGAACAGGACTGAGCAACTAACACATGTATGGTCATTTGATTTATAACAAAGCAAGACTGGTGAGTTGGGAAAGGTAAAGGAAACTGGGTCAACTAGGTGTCCTAATGGGAAAAAAACAAACCATGTATCTTGGCCCCTATTTCACACTATTCCTGAAGATCAGTCCTGGGTGTTCATTGGAAGGACTGATGTTGGAGCTGAAACTCCAGTACTTTGGCCACCTGATGTGGAGAGCTAACACATTTGAAAAGACCCTGATGCTGTGAAAGATTGAGGGCAGGAGGAGAAGAGGACGACACAGGTTGAGATGGCTGGATGGCATCACCGACACAATGGACATGGGTTTGGGTGGACTCTGGGAGTTGGTGATGGACAGGGAGGCCTGGCATGCTGTGGTTCATGGGGTTGCAAAGAGTCGGACACGACTGAGCAACTGAACTGAACTGAACTTCACACTATATACAAATGCTGATTCCAAATGGATTTCATGACTAAATGAAGAAAGTACAATAATAAAAGTTTTAGAAGAAAAAGTGAAACAAGTATTTATGACCATAGAGTAGATAAAAATTTGTAAATTGACACTATAAAATGGCAGTAATCATAAAGAAAAATATAATAAATCAGACTATTAAAATTAATAACTCTGTTCATCAAAACAGAACAATAAGAAAGTTTAAAAGTAAGCCCTACAGTGGAGAAACATATTTATAGTACATAAATCTATCAGTGACTCATACCCAGAATGTATTAAGAACTCCCACAAATCAGAAGGAGAAAGACAGACAATCCAATAGAAAATTAGGTAAAGGACTAGAGCAGTAAATTTGAAACAGTGGTTTTATAAAGGATCAGTAAACACAGGAAAAAGGACTCTACTTCGTTATTCATCAGGGAAGTGCACCTTAAAACTACAAAGCAATATGACTACATACTCACCAAAAAGGTGAAAATGACAGAGATGCTCAAAACTAAGTGTAGATGAGAATGTGGAACAACCAGACTCTTCTACGCTGCAGGTGAATGTGGAGAACAGTGATACACTTCCTTTGGAAAGCTGCTTGGCAATAGCTACTAAAGCTGAATTTACATATGCCACATGACCTAGGAATTTCACGACTTAAATATATCTCAATGGAAATATCCCTGTGTACACCAAAATATATCCTCAAAAATGTTCTCAACAGTACTATTCAAAATAGCCAAAAACAAAAGAGAAACCAGTTGCCCAATAAAATTAGATAAATTTTGCAGTCATACAAAGGAACATAATAAACAATGAGTATGAACATATGAGCATACCAACCAGTATCTCAAACCTAATGTTGAGAGAAAGAAACCAGACAGCAGAGTATATTCTGAAAATGCCAATATGTAAATTTCCAAAACAGCCAAAACTCATTTGAAAGTCCAGAGAATGTTTCCCCTTTGTCATTGGTAATTACTGTATAGGGGCATAGGAGGAGCTTCTGAGATACTGATGATGTTCTGTTTCTTAATGTGTGTACGCTAAGGATGTGGACAGTTCTCTTTATGCTAGTTTTATTCAGCAAAAAATTAAAATGCACCAAAATCACTCCTGGTGAGTCTAATAAGTTGCCAGTTGAAAATCCATCTATCTAGAGCTCAGATCCGGTTTCTTCCCTCCCTTAATTCCTACTCTCCCCAGATTCATGCCCACACGTCGTCCTCTCCCTAATTTCTCTGGCTGCAAAATGTCAAGCACTGTTCTAGGTACAAAAGATACAGAGAGAAAGACGCCATTTTACTTGCCTTTAAGAAGCTAAATGTTGTCTGTAACGTCAGCCTGCAACTTGTCAGTAAGATTCACCTGTCTACACTACAGTTATTAGTAGTGAAGGTACTAAGGTGAAGTTAGTATGATTCCAGCTTCAAGAAAAAGCCCCATGACCATCCTGAATAATTACAGTGCTAGTTATGACCACTTTGGCAGACTCAGTTGCAACAGATGTTTATCACCTAGAATTGCACTGGGAATCATTTGACCCCAGGTGTAACAGAATTAGCAGAATAATGGGATAAGTTGCACAAATATTTAGGATACCTTGATGTTTCAATTGTGTCTGATATAAGGATCATTCTACTTCCAGTGGGACAATTCTATTCCCAGTCAATACCACATATTTTCCTGAACACAAATTATGATAATCCTCATTCCCTTGGTCTCTCTTTTGCAAGCAGTATATAAAAGTTAGGGTTTCTTCCATTTATTTTTCTTCTTCCTTTCTGAACACTCTTGCTCTGAAATAAATAAAGCAAGCAATGTCTCTGCATGATCTAGACTTTGTGTTTCCAGATCACGTCTCCAAGCTCCTATCTTTGTCCTCAGGCACTTCCAGTAACCAAGGCACCAGATGACACAGAAAGTCAAAGCAAATCATCTTTATCTTCATAGCACACTCTGTCTTTTAAGAACCTAGCTATTGATTACTTGACCATGGTCATTATTCCAAGGTTTGCCTTTAGAAACAAACAAAAGATGATCTAACCTTGGCCTGAATCCTGCCTTGAGTTCGTATTCCCTCTGATGGATGTAACCAGAATCTAAATAGTTAGGTGGCAAAAGGCTCTGAGAAGTTACCAATGGCTTCAGCTTTGGGCACAAATCCCTTTCTGTCTATGCCTCCTTTATAACCTAAATGAAGCATCCTGACAAGAACATTTAAAATGTTTTCCAAATGGGAATGCTCATTATTTCACTGATTCTTGTTCACCCCACAGGTCCCAGACTATATGTTACTTTCTAGGGTAGCCCTCCTGAATGTTCTGGAACAGTTTAGGCCCCGAGATTAAAAACTTTCACAAAATCTATATAATTATCCTTCACAGCACTTAGTTCAATTGCAACTATTTTTCTGATTGTCTCATTCACTGATGTATCTCTAGCACCTTGTACAATGCCTGTCTCACAGTAAATGCTCAGTAAATATTGTTGAGTAAATGAACAAATGAATAAAGGTGAGCCTTGTGAAGAATGGATGCTACTTTTTTCATTGTTGGGAGTTTTTATTCTCTAAGATTTTCTCTTGCTTTTAGGTAAAGTACATCCCAAATTGCTCTGTCTGTGGTAGGGATGAATGGCATCCACCATGATCGACTGCAGGGTTGTTAAAACTACCGCTGGACCCTACCCTCAGCTTCTGATAGTCCAGGGTAGGCCTGGGATTCTGCATTTTTAACAAGTTTCCAGGTAATGTTGAGGCTACTGATCTGGGGACCACACTGTTAGGGTCAATGACCTGATAAATGGGATATTAAGTTAGAACACAGTTAGGCTTAAAAAATAGTTGGATGGATAAATGAATGAATGGGTCAATCAGTCAATCAGAACAAATCCATCACTACATCAATAGCATAACATCCTGATAAAAAGGAGTCTACAGAGATCACTTTTACAGTGGCTTCCTTACAGCAAAGCCGTGAAAGGCTCTGCCCCTTCTCTCCCTGTGTGACAACACTAACAAAAGTGGTAGGACTGGAATTTATTAAGCTGTTTTTCACCTATTTATGTCTTGCTCCATCTGGAGTTGCAGTGGGCATTGCCTCCTCTGGAGTATAATTCAGGTTAACTCATTTCCCAAGTCACTGATGGAAAGGTAAGCCTGGCTCCAGTTCACAGCAGAAGGCATATTGGGAGCTATTGATCAGGAGCTGCATATCAGAGAGATTACCAGCTCTCATTTGTGTTCTTTCTTGGCTGTCTTGCTGAGAACCAGCAGGTCAGTTGAATTAAAGGTTGAAAACTCACATTGGTGTGTGTCTGTGGATGATGTATGCAGTCAGCAACAGAGAAAATTACACTAGTCCAATAGAGAGTGCTTCAGCGCACTTTGTTTATATCCAGACAGAAGTACATAGTCCTGATTCTGTCACCTAAGAGTTACACAGTAAACACCTCTAATCCTTGATTCTTTTGCTTATAAAACAGGCGTAACTATAATAATTAACTCACAGGGTTGTTGCACATAATGTGCATAATGTGAACTTTAGCACACAACTGACCTCATTTGAACATTCAACACATTTTAGCTAGCATTATTATTCATCACCTTCTCAAACTTTCTTCTTCAAGCTTAGAATCAGCATGTACCTTTCGATTACCTTTAGACTGGATCTGTAGGAGGAATTTCAGAATTTTCAATTCTGAGCCAGAGAATGGAGTGGTTTGTACGCAGATAAATTCTCTTTGCCACTCAGGATAAAGATTCCCACATGGGGTTAACATTCATTCCCTGTTAAAGGTATCAAGAAGAAAGCTGTAGAAGACATAGCTATCTTCCTGAAAATCAGCTTTAAAAAGTAGAGATAGAATACTTCCAGTTCCCTTCTCCTTGTTCTCCAACCTTCTTGAATCTAGCAGTATTCCCTACAATATGAACAACTGAATGAGGAACATTCCAATATCAGCTTGGGTGTCATACATCCCTGGTTTCTAGTCCTCACTTCACCACTACAAGCTTCACCACCACCTCACTTCCCCACAGACAGAGCCAAGATCAAAGGGAAAACACCTTGGCTCTCATCTCCAGGTGACTTGGTTGAGTAAAACTTGGCAGAATCCCAGCTAGAGTTTTGAACCTGTGGACTTCTAGTGAGCTTCTAAGATCATGTGATCTTGAGTAAATTACTTATGCTCTCTGTTTCTTTGTTGCATCATACTTACTAATAATTATTGTGAGATTTAAATCAGTGAATGCATTTTCCAGTACCTGAAAAGCACTAAATGCTACCTAAATGTCAGATATATGAATTCTTAGCATCTTATCCTGTTGTGTGACCATCATTTTAACATCTCTGGATTTGTTGAAGTCCATGCCCTTCAAGACTGGAGTGGTTTCAATTATATCCCCTTTCAACATCTTCTTTTTAATAGAAAAGCCCTAATCCTTTTAGAGAGTCCACATTTCTTTCATTCCTTTGAATGGAATAGTCGCTTGGCAGTTTTTCGTGTGGCTGCCTCGTCTGTCTTTCTGGAAACACTAAATAAGACCTTTCAAAGGTAGGCCTTTCATCTACCCTGACAAATGCAGGGCCTTGTCCATAATAGGCACTCGATAAATATTTGTTGAATAGATGAATGAATAAAGGCAGCCAAGACATTCAAAAGTAATCGTAGCATTAAGCTAAAAATAAGGGCAGCTTTGTTCCTCTGTAGACATGCAGTGGTGCTAAATTACCACATCCCTTTCATAGAATTGTTCCAAATCAGTCATTCATGAGGAACTGTACAAAGCTCTATTAATCATAATGCTGTCACAAAACACAAGGGTGGGAAATGGGACATCTCTGCATTAAACATCTTTTGGTTCTTATTCTGGTCAAAAATCCACATCATCTAGACAAAGCCAAGATCAAAGGGAAAATACCTTGGCTGTCATCTCCAGGTACCTTGGTTGAGTAAAACTTGGCAGAATCCCAGCTAGGGCTTTGAACCTGCGGACTTCTAGTGAGCTTTGTTAAAGATAAAGTAGATTATTTACCTCCCCCCACCCCCCACTAAAACTGCCTGATGACATTCTGTAATACTTGAAACCTAACCTCTTTGCCGTGGTCTAAAAGGCCCTATGTCACCTGGGTCCTGACTATCTCTTTACTCAACTTTGATTTTTCTCAGAGAGCTGTCCCCACCACCCAGACACTCTGGGTCTAAATATATTAGACTTTGGGGACCATGTCACCTCTGTGACAACTTCCCAACTCTTTCATTGTGTATGAGAGCATGTATAGAACATGTATAAAATGATGAATATGCTTGTGTTCCAAAAAATTGTAATGTAATTTGTCAACCCCTTCTGTAAAATAAGACTCCTTCTTTAACTCCATATCCCCATGCCCTTGTTTAGTTTTTGTCACGTATTTTCACATTTGTTACTTGTCTGGCTCAGTCTCTAGATATGAGCTTCATTTTAGAATGGGGCTTTGTTTTGTGGACAGTCACATCTCTAGCACCTCGGACAGTTCCCCCCGCTGCCTGTTCAGTGACTGTGAGTGAGTGACCTCATCCCCTATTGCTTTTGCGGTCACACAGTACTCTGACTTTCATTCAGTTTTCAGGACACTCTAGGCTCATTCTTCCCTCCTGGCTTTTGCACTTGCTTTTATCTTCTGCCTTAGTATTCTTCCCCCTTATCTTTACACATCTACTTCTTCCATTCATTTGGGTCTCAGATCTTTGGAGTAGTCCTTCCCAGTCATGCTAAATAAAATTTCACAAGAGCCTGTTACTCTTGTCTTATTTTCTTACTAAAACTTTTTAAGAACTGGAGTTTTTTTTACTTGATTCTTATAAATTCCCTCCCATGAATCCAGAAAGTTTATTAGCTTCTTTAAAGCCTAAAACAATAAGAATTTTTAAAATGTATTTATTAAAAAGAGGTTTTCAATAAATATGTGTGTAGAAGAGTGTTTTTGAAACTTAAATGTGTATATGAATCAACTGAGTATCTTGCAATGTGCCAAGTGCAAGTCGCTCAGTCTTTGCGAAACCATGGACAATACAGTCCATGAAATTCTCCCCAAGTATCTTATTAAAATGCAAATTCTGAGTTATTAGGTCTAGTGGGGGATGTCTTAAAATTCTGCATGTTGAGAGCCTCTAGAAGATGCTGATCCCGATGGTCTGTGGACCACTCTTTGAGTAGGGAGAATCTAGTGAATATTTTTAACTGCTTCACCCATAGGGCAGGAAATGGAATTTAAGTTGAAGATCCTTGAAAAATTATTAAAGATGTTTGCTAGCATGCCAAAGATCAAGGCAAAAGACCAATCCCATCCTTAAAAGGCACATCCAATGCAAAATGATAAGGATAGATTTTCCTGAGTCACTTAAGTGATTTTGGCATCAGGCATCAAGTCTCCAGTGAATGGGAACTGGCAACATTTTCCATATTAAATTCACCTTGAAAATGCTGAATCACTCATGAGGAACCCAAATGAATCTAGCTTCATTCCCTATTCAGTTATCTCTCTCTTTCTTTAGACCATTCTGTTGCATGCCTTAGGGAGTTACCTGCTCAACACCTCAGTGTTTCTGCAAAGTGCAGAGACCTCAAGTTTCTGTAGAAGCATGGAAATGCTGGTAGTGTAATATGGTGGTGTCTTGACATAGAAGAAAACTCCCCACCTCAAAACTGAAATGACATGCGTCCAATAGGGTAACGTAATATGGCAGAGTGATTAAGAGCTATTGGTCTGCAGTGTGATTACCATTTAATCCCTGTGTGACCTGGAGCATGGTACCTACACTTTTAATGCCTCAATTTCTTGCTCTTAAATGGGATGTAATGGTCCCTGAGTGATAGCGTTGTTGTGATAATTAAGGGAGGCAGTTCTTGTAAAGAAATTTGGCATAGTTTATGGTATGTGTGCATATCAATGAATATTAGCTAGAGTTCTTATTCTGGTCCTCTGTAAAATGTTGTTAATATATTTACTATAAGTTATGTTTTAGAATCCAACAATTCCAATTCTAGGTATATATCAAAGGGAAATAAAAACAAGAGTTTGACTAGATATATACATTCTCATATTTATCACAGCATTATTCACAATACTCTAGAAATGAAAACAACCTAAAATGCCCATCAATAGACTCATGGATAAAAAAGATGAGCCATATATACACAATGGAAGGTCATTCAGCCGTGAGAAAGGAGGACATCTTGCCACTTGCAATAACATGGATGCACTGTATGATATCACTTATATGTGGAATCTAAAAAGTCAAAAGCAGAGTAAAATGGTAGTTACTAAGGGTTGGAAGATAAGACTGATGGTATTTAAGGGTATAGACTTGCAGCAAGCACTAAATAAGGCATAGAGATCTAATGTGCAGTATGTTGAATATAAACAGTAATATTGCTCTGTAAGTATGTAATGTGAAAAATATCAATACAGCAACCATATTGCAATATATAAATACATCAAAGTAACATGGTGTACACCTTAAATTTACAGAATACTGCGTGTTGAATATATTAAGTTAAAAGAATTTGCAAGTGGCTTTAAACACAATATTCAATACAGTGGGTATAACATTAATAGTTAATACTTGGTATGTTTACTATTTACATAGCAATATATTAAGTGCTTCTTTTTCTCATTTAATACTGAAAATAAGTCTATGGAGTATATATGGTTTCTTACTTCCCTGATAGCTCAATTGGTAAAGAATCTGCCTGCAGTACAGGAGACCCTGGTTCAATTCCTGGGTCAGGAAGATCCACTGGAGAAGGGATAGGCTACCCACTCCAGTATTCTTGGGCTTCCCTGGTGACTCAGCTGGTAAAGAATCCACCTGCAATGCGGGAGACCTGAGTTAAATCCCTGGGTTGGGATGATCCCCTGGAGAAGGAAAAGGCTATCCACCTCAGTATTCTAGCCTAGAGAATTCCATGGATTGTCTAGTCCATGGGGTTGCAGAGTCGGACATGACTGAGCAACTTTCACTTCCACTTTGCAGATAGGGGAAACTGAAGCTTACGATGATGAAAAGGTTTGTAACAGATCATTCAGCTACTAGAGTGGGAGTAAATATTTGAACCCAAGTTTGACTGAGCTCAGGGCTCCAGCAATACTCTACCATCTGCTAGTTATATCATTCATTTAAGTATAGACTTGTATGTCTTGGCTCCTGAACAGGAAATATTTCCATCACAACACCAATTCTTGGGGAGAGTCTCTCTTCTATAAATGAAAGAGTTCTGGTGGTTGATCATCAGAAATACATCCAGTTCTAACAACCTAATGTTCTGAGTTCTATTCTGATGGATTTTGTTTATTTATCATTTGTTTAATTTTTTTCTGCTATAGATGTGTCCCGTTTGACAGAGCTTTGGTCCAGTGAGCATCATCATGAACATCATCGTATCTTCAAGGTACAGGGTGCTCCTTGACGGCTATGCTGTCCCTTATGTTCTAGTTATCTATTGCTAAGGATTACTAGTCATCTCACATTTTAGTGGTGTAAACAAACAGCAGATTCCGAGGCTAGGATTTGGAAAGGGCATAACAGGGACAGCTCTTGTGTGCTTACAGCATCTGCAGCGGCTAGGAGATGACTGCATGGTCTAGAGACTGAAGGCATCTAGAACTATCTTCACTCATATGCCTAGCACTTGGACCAGAATGATTCAAAGACTGGGGCCATGAACTGCACCTACGTGGTGGGCTTTCCATGTGGCATGGGCTTCTCCCAGCATGGCAGCTCAGTTCTGTAAGGTAGAATCCCAAGTGGGATCATCTGGAAAACAAGTGTTCACTTGAGACTTCAGATTCAGCTTCAGTGTCACTTTTGTATTCTGTGGTAAAAGTAGATCCCTAAGAAATGCCCAGATCGAAGGGGAGAGGAATTAGATTCTACCTCTTGATGGAGGCAAGCAAGTTCACAAGGCTGAAGAACACGTAGAATGAGAGATATTGCTGTGTCAATCTTTGGAAAGTACAATCTGCTACAATCTTCACATTTACACTTTCCTCATTTCATCATATTGAACATCAGACACCTTGCAGGAGTCCCATAGTTTCCCTGCCATCCTCAAATGATCTGGCAATGAGAAGAAAAAGAGCTTAGCCAATCTCTTGAATACCCTCAGAAAAAAACTACCCTCCGTATGGAACATGACTTAATCCATGATTAATACTATTTAACGGAGGCTTTTGGAATTATCAGGAGGTCTTAGGTAACTGATGGTGGTCAAGAATGTCCAAAAGTGATAAAAATTCCTACAAAAGAACTTTAGTAAGTAACTCTACCATTTATTTTCACTTTCATGGCTACTGTTAATGTCTGTATAATCCTTACAACCCAATGAGGGAAATAATACCCCCAAGTTCTCGATAATCAGATGAAACTGAGGGTTGAAGGCCTTAGGTAACATTTCAGATTTCACTCAGATAAGCAGTAGTAGAGCATGGTCAAACCTAACTCTTTCAGACTACCATAGACAATCAGTGACAATATGGTGATGCTCCTCGATATCAGTTCATCTCAAACTCTTTTCAGTCAGGAATTTTTTGTTTGTTTGTTTCAGGGGTCAAGAATATAACCACAATTGGTTCATGTGAGTGGTGAGTCACACTAATTGCAAGAGCTTCATGCATGGCTGGATCCAGGAGCTCCAACTATATACTTGTGAGTCTGACCCTCTTCAACTCTTGGTTCTCTTTCCTTTTCTTTTGGTTTCATTCTGAAGTAGCATCTCCCCAGGTGATGATAAAGATGGTTACCACCAGTTACAGGCCTATATCCTACCATTTGAGCAAAGCCAGCAGGTATTTAATTTCCCTTCTCTATAAACTAAGAAAGCCTCTTTGAAATTAAAGAGGCAATTTGGATTAAAATCTAACTGACCTCAGTTGAATCACAAATCAATTCCTGAATCAGTCACTTGTGATCTGGGAGATGAATAAACGTGGTTGACCGCACTGAAGACAGACCTTCATAATCACCATGATATGGAAGAGAAGTAGTTTCCCAAGGGAGTATCAGGGCAAAGTATCAAGTAGCAAAGGAGTGGACATCAGACAGACAAGAACATCAGGTGCTGACAATATCCTCATTTTGCAGATGGATAATCTTATAGCTGGAAAACTAATCCTTATTCTGTTTTTATCAATTCCTCCCCTCTGGCTCTCAGTGTTCTATTATAGCATCTGTTCCTCCTTCCTTAGAGGAAAAGAGTTGACAAATTTATACACATTGAGGTGTGAGTCACTCAATCACCAAGAATGTTTGCATTCTAGTTTCTATTATAAGAATTCACTTATTTGACTAGTATCTGTTTGTTGCGTGTTCACTATGTGACAAGCTTGTGCTAGGTAAGGATTGCAGATGCAGAAGTGAAACAAGACAGGTATGACTTTTATAGGTTTGAGTATGTATTAATATTTTAAGGGGAAAAATAAACTATATTTTCATTTTTACAATGCTAAAGTCATTAGGCAAAGGGGAAATACTCAGGTATTTTCAAACTGGAGGAGTTCATAAATATTGCTTGGAGCTGCTTTCTGTTCTCCAACACCCAGAGATATGATTCAGTCAGTCTAGAAGTTAAGAACCAGGAATCTGGATTTCTATAAAGCATTCCCAGGAAAATTTGAAGATGGTTCAGAGAATTTTGAGTCCCACTGGCTTAACCTGAAAGAATTATTCTCTAATGGCTGTAAGTCTAGAATATTGAAATCTCTGGATTTATATGGAGAAACAGAAATTTTGGAACAAGAATGAATGCCTTTCCCTTCAAAGTATACTGCATAAGCAGTATCAAATCCAGTCTTTTCATAAAGCATCCACCCTGACCTCCTTTGCATTGAGCTTTGCAAGGTGGATAAATGATGCTATCAAGGCCCTTCCCATAGTACCTATCTCTTCATAGCAAAGGCTGCTCACTGTGATGCATGCTGCTGCTGCTAAGTCACTTCAGTCGTGTCTGACTCTGTGCGACCCCATAGATGGCAGCCCACCAGGCTCCCCCGTCCCTGGGATTCTCCAGGCAAGAACACTGAAGTGGGTTGCCATTTCCTTCTCCAATGCATGAAAGTGAAAAGTGAAAGTGAAGTCGCTCAGTCATGTCTGACTCTTCGTGACCCCATGGACTGTAGCCCACCAGGCTCCTCTGTCCATGGGATTCTCCAGCCAAGAAAACTGGAGTGGACTGCCATTTCTTTCTCCGTGTTATGCATGAGACTCTCTCACTGTTGTGTTGATTTCTGCGGCACAGCAGGTGACTCCGTTATGCACATATATACATATTTTGTATTCTTTTCCACTATAGACTTAACCCCAAGATATTAGTTCCCTGTGCTATCCAGTAGGACCTTGTTGTTTATCTATTCTATATACAATAGTCTGCATCTACTAATCCCAAAGTCCCAGTTCATCCCTCCTGCACACCTCCTCCTCTTTGGCAACCACTAGTCTGTTCTATATAACTCTGAGTCTGTTTCTGTTTCATAGATAGGTTTATTTGTGCCATATTTTAAATTCCATGTATAAGTCATATTATGTGGCATTTGTCTTTCACTTTCTGACTTACTTCACTTACTATGACAATCTCTAGTTGCATCCATGTTGCTGCAGATGGCCTTATTTCGTTCTTTTTTATGACTGAGTAGTATTCCATTCTATATACATACTGTATCTTCTTCATCCATTCATCTGTCAATGGACATCTAGGTTGTTTCTACATCTTGGCTACTGGGAATACTGCTGCTATGAATGTAGGGGTACATGTATCTCTTTGAATTATAGTTTTTTCTGCATGTCTAAGGGGTTTTGTCTGGCCATGGGAACACACTTCACTCAGGTTTGTCCAGGTACAAGACTGGAGAATGAATGCTCCTAAGACTGCCCTCAACCAATGTAAGTTGGGGAATTGGTAAATACATACCCCAGCTTCCTTCTTTTCCATTGTTCTACACCATCTCTCAGCATCCCTCCCAAAGTATCAAAATTCCAGTTGTCCGCCAAGGTAACTGGCTTTTGAAAGTTTCCTCCAGTGGGTTTCTTTCCTATTCCTCTGTTTCCTGTGATCACTTTGCTTACAAATGGGCAGCACTCTAATCCTTATAGCAGAGTCATCCTCCTTGGAATCTCTAAGCAAACACTCAAGTATGTCTAATTCTAAAATTCCTGTGTTGTCCTTTCATTGTTGTTAGAGATACTAATTTCTAATAGTTGCCTTCAGATTACATCAAGGAAGAGGTTCCGGTCATGTGTCTGAAGGAATCAAGCCAAGCCTTAAATTACAGTGGATTCCTCAATATGTGACATGGGAATGATTACACGTGCACTCAGCTATAAAGCAGAGGATGGAGACCTTATTACTCTTATTACTACTTTTACCATTAACTTTGAAAACAGCATTTAGCCCAAATCATGCTATATAGTTATCCCAAAGAACGATGTGGGGAAGGAACAGACTGATATTAAAATGTTATTGTACTAAAATAGTCGTTGAAAGTGCAAAGAGTATGTTTATTATGCAGGATGCATCTCAGCATGATTAGATGTTTGGCAGAGAAGAAACGAGGAAGGAGTGGAAAAAGCCGAGAAAAAACCACCCAGACCCAATGATTTACTCAAAACTGAATGGATAGAAAACTGTTTCTTGGGATTTGAATGTTGATGAATAACTGGCATCTCTGTTCTTCATCTACTTTCAAATGGTAACAAGTCATTCTGATGATAATTGCAGAATGTGTCTATTTTTGGCAATCTGATGGCCATGGAGATGATCCCATTTTGTGTTCTATTCATTACCACCCCCCAAACTGATCCATGGGCTTTTAGAAGAATCCAAGAATAAACGGTAGCATCATAATTTGTTCCCTGACATAAAGAGAAAAAAGAAAAATACTTGTTGAATAATGAGCACATAGTAAAAACACAAAATCTTAAGTTTGGAGGCTATGTTTATGTATAACAAATATATACACATATATAGCAGGGGAGGGGTTCAGAGTGCTCTTCTTAAACATTCAGAGTATCTGATTCTATTCTTGCTAGAACCACCAGGGAGAGAGCAATTTAGAAGTTTGTTTTCAGTTCTAGAATCTAGGCATCCATTGGATTGTAAAGGAACATACAGTTGAAAAGCTCCTGAAAACAATTGTGCTGTATTTTTTTTCCCTGAGAATTTGCTAATGCTACCTTCTGAAACCACTGATTAGATATTTTAAGAAATCGTATCATTAAATCCCTTCTTCTACAACTCATTATAGTAAAACCAACAGTTTCAGTTAGGAGTCTTAGTTTGCGAGCAACAGAAATTGATGGATCTGTCTAACTTGAGCACAAAATAAGCCATTGGGAGTTCTGGGGAAAACATTCAGACCTAAGGGAAAGGCTGAGGAACCAGAGAGAGAAAAGGCTGCCAGGAACCAGTGATGCTCTGAGAATCCTGGCAGCAAGAACAAATGGACAAACTCATCAGCTGAAGAAGCTGGAATGAACCATCTCCAGCTGCTTTTGTAGCCTTTCTGTCATGCCATTAAAGATTTAGAATACTTGGGTTACAGGTCTGCCTCCTGACAGGAGAGAGTGGTGTACCTGGAATGACAGTTGCACCAAACAGCAGTGGAAGAAAACTCATTCCCCAGAAGAAAATTAGGTATTAGAATCAGAAGAAGGGGGCTATAGAGCAAGAGCTAGAGGTATCCATAAATGTTCAATGAGATAACAAGTTTGTATAAAGGAAAAAAAGGATCAGTATTAGAGTTTTGTCTCACTATTTCATGGTCTTGCTATTTTTCTGCCTTGTCCAATACTTCCTTTAGAGCCCTAATAATTATCACAGCAATACTAGAGTTTTTTGGAGAGGCATCACTTTTGGAAACACTTCCTTCTTATCACTAGCTGTCTTTCACGCTCAAGCTCTGAATCTTCACTGTTCTTTCTCATTTATCCCTCCAAATTCTAAACATAGGGTAGCCCTGCCTGTCTGCCCAACTTCTGCATGCTGTGGTCTTAAAGATTCACATTTGAGGCACAAATTGTGAATCTCTGAGTTCAAATACATGACCAACTGCTGTGTAGTAGAAATTTGATGTTATATTCCCTGTCCTAGGTAAAATACGAATACAAATTTTACATTTATATTTACCATTGTGCAGGAAAACTGTATAGTGTAAAACAAACAAACAAAAAATAATGATGCTAATATGACAGCCCTTGAAAGCCCAATGGGATATATTCTGAGGCCTTTGAAAACCACCAAATTCTCAAGCATATCTCTATGAATTATAGTTTTCTCCACAAAATGCAATAAAGAATAGCAGAGAAACTATAAATAATCCCCATAGTCTTTAATGATTCTATAAATATGCGACTGAAGTCATTTACAGAGCCATTAAAATAAATACTGACTGGGGCACTCAGTGAAACAATTTCACAAATCACTTGTTTTTGCTTTCCTAATAGTGGAGAGATCTGACTCACTGCCAAATATCACAACTCCTCTTAAATATCTTCAATACATGGAATTTCCAGAGTAGAACTCTGAATTGTGTAAACCTCCTCCTTCTACCACAAATGCTAGAAGGAGGAGGGCTCCAGAGTTTGACTTCCCATGTTCGAATCCAGTCTCCATCACTTAGTATGTGTGAACTTGACGCTGTCTCTTGAGTAAGTCTTGTTTTCCCCACTTGGGAAATTATGTCGTGACAATTCATTTTAAGTACCTCGGTTAAGTGTCTGGTACTTTGTAAATGCTCAATATACATTAGCTACTACTTTTTTAAAAGGCTTTAAAAATTATCTTAGGAAAGCAATTGCTTTCTGCAACACTGAATAGAGAATAGCAAAGCCCCTTAAATTGTATATGCTGGGTTTTCAATGAGGTTCATTTACCATCTAGGTAACTCATTCCATATTCAACTCATATTTGTGTCCTAGAAAAATTAAAAATTCCTTTATAGTATCATTCTTCAGGGTCACTCACAAATAACTGAACTCCTAAGTCCATATGCACCCAGGGTCTAATGCAGAGTTGACAAATATTTGGAGAGTAAAATAGTAACCTTTTAGGAGGAAAGCCCCTGAAATACTGTCTGGCTTTGTAACAAAGACAAAAAAATATTCATGTCTGTGACCAAATAATTTAAAACATACCTGAGCTACAGAATACTGTACTGTGAAACTGTATAATCCTCTGAGTGATTTATGAGAACCTCAGGATTAATATTAGACCAAGTAGATGGTTCAGCTCACTGAAGCAAGCATCTCATAATGATAATGTAGTGTTCCCCAGAAAACACATCAGAGATGCCAAAACAGAGTCAGAGCATAAAAATAAGTCAAAGTTCCATGATTTTTTTAATCATGTGATTTTAAAATATCATATGAAACATATTCATGGTAAAGCGTATATTACTACTAATTCCACAGTAAAAGCACTAGCTGGTGACAGCTATTTGGCAAGAATTTCCCATTAATTTCCATGGAAAGTATTCTCCTGAATTTATAATAGAAAAGTATAAATGTAAACTCAAACACAGAACTTGTCTCTGAACAAAATTTGCATCAGTAGAATGTGGTACAGTTTATAAATGGCTTTAGAGAAGATATGTAACTCCAATTAAATAAGAAACCAAAAGATGTCCAATAAATATTCCTCTCAAGGACTCCTCTCAGCCCAAGAAGCCCAGGAGATTTATCTTAGTAAGCACTCTACCTCTTTGGCAACACTGCAGAGGAACAGCTCTCCAGCAGTGGAGTTTTGTATGATCTATTGCTGGGCCTTGCCACACTGCCTTGGGTCTCACTGATCCACAGATATCTCTGCTCCTACATCCAGGTGTTACAGCAACAAAATTTACCAGCATCACCCCTTCAGTCCTTGGGGTTACCCCTTCTCCTTGTAGTAGATCTTATTTAAAATGCAAATACTCCTGGGAGGAGGTAACACTTTATTACTATTGCCTTTTACTATTACTATGCCTGACTCTTTTGCAACCCCATAGACTGTAGCCTGCCATACTCCTCCATCCATGGGATCCCCCAGGCAAGAATACTAGAGCGGGTTGCCATTTCCTTCTCTAGGGGATTTTCTTGACCCAGGATCGATCTCATGTCTCCTGCATTGACAGGCAGATTCTTTACTGCTGAGCCACCAGGAAACCCCTAGTGTGAATTAATTCAAAGTAACCAGACCCCATTAACACATTCAGAAAAAGCATAAAATGTCTGTTTGTGCTATAGAAGGGATGGTGGTGCCATTGTGAAGCAAAAAAGGATACAGCAAAGATAGTTAGGTGGACACTTAAAGAAAGTGCTATTTTACTTGGATGCTAAACTTCCAAATTGTAATAGGTTGGACTATTTTCAGCAAATATTACTTCCCTGCTTTGAGTGGGACACTTCATTCCCCACTGACTTTGACCTGGCCATGCGACTCATTTTATCCAATAGAAAGTGGATATGCAGTTAATATCTCTTAGGATATCATGCTTTGGTTTGCTTTCTTACACGCCTGTCAGTCGTCATAAGAAGGAACATCCCCCGGCAGGTACTGATCCAGTGAGGACAAGCAGAACTGAGCTCAAACCATCACCTTGAGTGTCCCAAGTCCAGTCAACCAACAGCCCAACACAGAACCATTCTAACTAACCCTCAGGCCTGTGAGCCAGTAAAATAAATGCTTAGTATTATAAGCCATAGAGTTGGGTGACTTTTTATGCAGCGTTACTGCAACAATAATTGATAGACTATTAGCAACAGCTAATACCAATTGAGCTTTCCCACTGTGCCAGGCTTTATACTAAGGACTTAACATTCATGATTTTTAAAAAATTCTTTAACAATCTGGTGGTATAGGAATGATTCTCCTGTTTAAACAGTTAAGGAATTGGAAAGATATCAGAAAGATAGCATTGTTAAAGCTCTTGAATAAAACCCCCAAAGCTACCTTCAGATGCCTTAAGCAAACAATAGATGTCCCTGTGGTTTAAGTCTCAATTACTTGCAGCATAATGCATCCCTAACTGCTCTATGTCCCAACTATAGAGGCAGCTGCCTTTCAGCTTCTGCTGACTACTGATTATAGGAATGTGAACCTACTGTTGCCACATCTTCCATTAAGTAGAAATCTGGACTTTTAAAAACTGTGAAATCATTCACTTTTAAAATATTGGCAACTACATCAAATTAGTAAAACATTTTGCATACCAAACAAAATATACCTTTAAAACCAGGTCTAAGAGCTACAATTCTGCAGTTCTTGAGCACTATGGGTATCAAAGTTATAAATACTGTCTTAAATTAACTACCCAGTTTTTCAGACTGGTCTTATAAGAAACCCAGATAAGAAGCATCAAAAGGCAATTATTATGTGAGCACTAAATCTTCCAGATAAAAGAAATCTTTTTGCCTTCCTAGACTCAAGTGGAAAAGCAGCAACTTCTCCCTACAATTCTAGTCTTGGATTTAAAAAGAAAGTTGAATTTAGGTCATAGAGAAGATTGAGTCTGTTCAGACATTTCAATGGGTCTGTTTTCCAAATTGATTTGTCATCCTTTTGATAAGATCTCAAAAACTGATTGCAGAGCTGCTTGGAATTCAGGCTTCATGTAACTCGTAAGAGGAAGAAAAGAAAACCCTCTCTGTGTCAATAATCAAACCGGGACTGACTGCTAATCTCAGGTTTATTGTGTGGCTTTGAATATTGCCCTGGAGCTGGAATAAAAATAGCAGCGGTACTAGTAACCACAACAGTAACTGCAATGGCCTCCATCCAATCTAAGTGCTGAAATAGATCTCTGTTGTTTTCATGTTGGGAAACTGCCCTCCCCTGCCCCATATGGTACCAATGGAAATGTAAATCTCAGAAGCTTTCCTACGTTACACTTGCAAGGGAAAGCACATGATCCAGACATGGCCAGTTGTCTTCCAGTCCATGACAACACCATTTAATCCCCAAACCCAATGGTGCCTTAAAGATTGAACATTCCAATTAAGTAAGTCGATGAATTCCCAGAGAGATATTGCTAAAGAATCAGAACAAGAAGTAGCCATGTGCTGAAATGATTCTGCAATCACATGTGAACTATATTTGACTGCCTAGGATGGGTGGAAGGACAATTTTAGTCCAAATGCCTATCAGAGAATTCTCAGTGGAAGGACAGGGAGCATTGCTAGGAACAAAAACAAAAAGTAGTTACACAATACATAGAGATGACATATGATAATAATAATAATAACAAGTCTCAGCTCCCTATTCTTAACAAGCAACTCTATCTTGAATTGTTGTCTTCTTTTTACTTTTGCCCCACTCCCTCTGAATGTGGTTTGTATTCTGCAGACAAAAAGAGTATGACCTCCAGTGGATGATGATCTGTGGACAGGCATTCTGCAGGCCTTGGAAAACCTTTGTCTTTCTGAAGCCTTACTGGTTGTTAACAAAGTATTTCACTGACAAGGAGAAATGAACGTCTTAGTCATACTGAACCTAGGCATTGGGGTCAGGGAGATTTTGTTCAAAGTCTCAGCTCTGCCCCAAAGCTAGATATGAATCTTAGGTAAGTTAAATAAATTCTATGAGTCTTGGTCTTCTCAGCAGCAATATAGATTTTGGTGAGCATTATATAAGCTATTGTGTGTAAAAACACACAACACAATGCCTTGTACATTGTCTGAGCTCAAATCAAGAGTTTTCGGATGCTTGGTCTTTTTCTCTCCATTATTTCTTTTTGTCCTCAGACTCTAAATCTCTTGGCTTTCTTTTCCTGTTATTTCTCTCTTGATCAAATTTTCTGTGACTATACTTCTTTGTTTCTCTCCCAGAATAGAGCATAATGGAGAACACAGAGTGGTATTACATAAACCCCTGCCCCAACACATGCCTTGAG
Source organism: Muntiacus reevesi (assembly GCF_963930625.1). Taxonomy (NCBI): domain Eukaryota; kingdom Metazoa; phylum Chordata; class Mammalia; order Artiodactyla; family Cervidae; genus Muntiacus; species Muntiacus reevesi. Next base: position 96,671,801 of record NC_089252.1, read on the forward strand.
CTCACATGTTCTATCTTCAACTACATCCTTGATGTGTCTCCACTTAGATCTCCAGCAGGCCACCTCAAATTTAATACAGCCATAATAGGACTCTAGATTTACTTCCAGTCACAAGATTTGCCTTCCCTCAGTCTTCCCCAGCTGAGAAAATGGCACCACCATGCCCAACTGAGTTGGCTGTTCTCTTCATCCCCCATATTCGAATGAGCAGCAAGTCTTACTGGTCCTACCTCCTGGATACATAATGATGACACCTTATTCCATTATTGCCAATGTTGTCACCCTAGTTCAGATCACCATCACCTCTTGCCTGGTCTTCTAGCACCCCAACTAGTCTTATAAGTGAGCTCCAGGTTGACCTACCTTGATTATCATGTGACAGTTCTGATAAGGACAGAAGTGATTTCCAACATCACAAAAGTTTTCTTTGGACACCTTGAAGATCATACTCAACCAAGGATTATTCACTGCAAGCTATAGGTCAAAGCATTGTGTAATGATTTTTCCTAATGCAGGACAAAGTTCGGGAATTCTTGAGAATCAGGAACCTGAGTGTCATGCTGAAGAAACTTGAGTTGACATAACTTGGTGCCAGGTCACATATATTCTTTCCAGCTTAGCCATTCTTTCTAGGGTTTTTTCCCACTCCCATAACACTAGGAGGGAGACCTGGCTTCTTAAGCGCTTGAGAAGTTCACCAGATCCCGGTGAATTAATTAGACTCTTGTTGAAGTTCAATCAATCACTGCCCAAAGCATTGAAAAGAAAAGTAGTAATTAACCCCAGGTTTCTACTGCTCAAACACAACAGGAGCATATAAGCTACCAGGTTCAGTTCAGTCACTCAGTCCTGTCCAATTCTTTGTGACGCCATGGACTACAGCACACCAGGCCTCCCTGTCCGTCACCAACTCCTGGAGCTTGCTCAGACTCATTTCCATCATGTCAGTGATACCATATAGCCATCTCATTCTCTGTCATCCCCTTCTCCTCCTGCCTTCAGTCCTTCCCAGCATCAGGGTCTTTTCCAGTGAGTCAGTTCTACGCATCAGGTGGCCAAAATAGTGTAGCTTCAGTTTTAGCATCAGTCCTTCCAACGAATATTCAGGACTGATTTCCTTCAAGACTGACTGGTTTGATCTCCTTGCAGTCCAAGGGACTGTCAAGAGTCTTCTCCAACACCACAGTTCAAAAGCATTAATTCTTTGGTGCTCAGCTTTCTTTATAGTCCAACTCTCACATCCATACATGACTACTGGAAAAAAACCATAGCTTTGACTAGACAGACCTTTGTTGGCAAAGTAATGTCTCTGCTTTTTAATATGTTGTTTAGGTTGGTCATAGGGCTTCCCTGATGGTTCAGAGGTTAAAGCGTCTGCCTGCAATGTGGGAGACCCAGGTTCCATCCCTGGTCGGGAAGATCCCTGGAGAAGGAAATGGCAACCCACTCCAGTATTCTTGCCTGGAGAATCCCATGGATGGAGGAGCCTGGTAGGCTACAGTTCATGGGGTTGCAAAGAGTTGGATATGACTGAGTTACTTCACTAGGTTGGTCATAGTTTTTCTTCCAAGGGACAAGCATCTTTTAATTTCATGGCTGCAGTCACCATCTGCAGTGATTTTGGCTACCAGGTTACTAGACACAGAATCTTGTCAATTACAGCTACTCTTTAGGAATAATATTCAGTGGAGCCATGTGAAATTGCCATCTTTGTAGGTCAAAATGGTTGAATAATAGTAATTTATATTATTTAACCTAATAATAACTAATATTTATTCATTGTTTACTATGTGGTAGGAAATATATCAAGTGCTTTATATGCGTTATATGAAAGGGCTTAACACAATTAAAGAGATTTATAATTACTGGCAGTAATTACAGTAGTTAATAATGCATCACTCAATCCCCTAATAATCTTACAGAGTATTATTACCTCATTTTGTAGACTAGGAAACTGATACTGAGAGAAGGTGAAGGAACTTGCCCAAATCTAACCTACTGATAAGTGACTGAGTCAGAAATACTCATAGGTCTCTGAGAAGTTAAATGCCATGAGCTGTTGCTTTCTTAAGATTCTACTATGTACTGGTACTTAAAGTATACTATTTCTAATGTCCACAAAAGTACATGACATGTAAAGACCATCCCCATTTTGAAGAAAAGGGGAGCTGAGCCTCCAAGAGTTTCAGCAGTCTAAATCCAGATAATACATGGCAGAGCTGTGATTTAAATTCAGAAGTGTCTGATTCTAAAGCACTTAGTTTTTTCAGTATGCCAAACTGCCTTTCATACATGGAAGAACCTGTTTTAGGGATGGGCGATACACACACACACACACACACACGTTGTTTTTCAGTCGCTAGTCATGTTCAATTCTTTGCGGCCCCACAGACTCCAGCACACCAGGCCTCCCTGTCCCTTACTGTCTCCCGGAGTTTGCCCAAGTTTATGTCCATTGAATCAGTGATGCCATTCAATCATCTCTTCCTCTGCTGCCTTCTCCTTTTGGCTTCAGTCTTTCCCAGTATCAGGGTCTTTTCCAATGTGTGTGTGTGTCGGTTTGTTAAGATGAATCAGCTGGATTTTTAACAAAAGAAACCCACTTCCTTTCACTTTTGGAGACTGTATGATTTGTATGATTGTTCCAAGAGTACACTGTCCAGACTAATAAACAAGGTGCTCAGGAATGAAAGGCAGGACCCTGTGCCCCAAGTTTGTTCTGGACAGGAGTGCAGCTGGTGGTTTTCTGCTCCCCAGTGAATTTCCAAGCTGTTCACTCTAGCTTGGAAACCTTCCTTCTCCACCTCCCCTCGGGAACCAGTACCGACAATGTGTGTGGAATGACTCACTGAAATGTTGTAAAAAAAAAAAAAAAGAACAGATCTTTCTGAGGCTGTCAGCCAACACTGAGAAATTTGGTACAGACCGTCAACCACATGGAACTCAATTCATCTAATATTAGGATGATGGGAATGAGTCAACTCTCAGGAGCCTTGAACCTTTTATTTCAATTAGTCCCAATAATGTAAAGCAAATGCTTTTAAACCACCAGAATTCAACAAGCTGCCCACATCTTCCCATAAATACTCCACCTCTTCTCTCCCTGTACTTCCTTTTTCACAGACACAAGAGAATGCTGAAGTTCAAGCATGGCCTTTAACTAGAATCAGTTTTTCTCTGCTCACATGATGACCAAAGTCTAGAATTGCCAGCATTCTCATTCTATTAGCCGCAAGACCACCCTAGGTAAAAATACTCAGAAGATTAGAATGAGGAATTTCCCCTGAAATCAAAAAGAATGTGGTTTGGAGTAATTCTTTACATCCTGAATAGATTATCCATTATGTGAAGGTATTTGCACATTTGTTCCTTTTACTAATCATAATATTGAGGTAAAGATCATGACACTGAAATCAGACAGACCTGGGTTCAAATTCTGCCTCTATTACATACCATATAGACATGGGTGGTTTTCTTAAGGGCACCTCACCTTTATTCTCTCTCACCTGGGATGTGGGACTTAATAATAGCTCCTAGTTCATAGGTCTTTTGTAAAGAATACATAAAATATAAAACTTGTTAGGTGTTTAGAACTATGTCTGTCACATAAAAAGTGCTCGACAGGTGTTTCATAGTATGTTTATTATCATCCAGATGTCAGACAGTAATCTCTGTGTAAGAAAGAGAAACCCAGCTTAAATGAATTAAAGCCCTTTAAGGTCTGAGAGTGATGAGTCTCCAAAATACAATTGAGATGCCTTCACCAGATTGCGGGAGGCACGGGGCCAGAAAGGCAAAATAGCAGATGGTCACTCAAGTCCCCAGGAGTTAAAACGGGCTTGAGATGTAAAGTCAAGTCAGGCAAGTTTCTTGTGACTCATCATGTAGAAATCAGAGAACTTTTCTATAGGATGATGAGAGGAATCTTTTTTTCTCCATAAGACATTCTCCATTTTGAATCCATTTTTAATGTACTAGATCAGATAAGCTGTCTTTAATCAATTCTTTTCAAGGCTGCTATAATATGACTGGCCACATACAGAATGGCATGTTCCAGGTCAGTTGTTAATAAATAAATAAATCTCTCATATAAAAATCTGGAGAGAGCTTCCCTTGTGGACAGAAAGGTTATAGCTTGTATCACTAAGTAGGTATCATTATCAGCATTTTACAGATGAGGAAATTGACATTTGGCATCTTTGAGAGAATTGCCAAAGCCATGCAGATGTAAATATGCCCCAGTTGTTCTTCAAGTTCAAATTCATCAGATGACAAAATTTATACTTTCTGTACAATAACTGGCCAACACACTCCTTGGCAACCACCACGAATACATCCTTTTCTTTTTGGCTTCTTTTTCCATACTTGAAATGCTTTGTAAAAGGGATGGCATAAACCTGAATGAATCTGAGGCTCTCCACACACAAGCAATCTTTGTGTATTGACACCAAACATAGGTGAAAAAGCCATTTTATGATAGCTGAGGCTCTGCCACTTCTGATAAAAGACAGCTACCCTCTTCAAACTGGAATGTCTCACTCTCCATCTCAGCTAAAGGATGGATGCTCTTAAAACCTCGCAGAAAAATTCTTTCAGCCATGTTGAGTCAGGCAAGTGGAAGAGAGCAGACATTCTCCATTCCACAAAGAGCCTGTTACTGTGGAAATTCCAACTCTCAAAACAGCTAGTTTGACATAGGCATATGTTGTGCTGAGAAACTACATCTTGCTTTAAGAAGTGATGAGTTGTTGTTGAAGGATTTTACTTTTATTTATTGTCTTTTGAGTTGACAAGCACAATGGTCAGAGGCACCTCTTGCACTGATGAATAGGGGTAGGATGTTTCTGGGAAATTTTACAAATGAGGAATTCCTGATTCAGGAGATTGTTGTCGGTGATGATAGTTTATCTGAGACAACTGCTTTCCTTGATATGTGACTCAGATTATTATGTTACTCCAGACGATTCCTGCCACTTAATCCCTCATTGACATTCTCCATTAAGATGTAGGAAGCTTTAAAGTCAGATTTCCTGCCTACAGAAGAACTGAAGAACATTCTAGCATGTGTCACTCATCCTGTGAGGCTGAGACCAGGCACCGTCCATCCATCTCTTTTGTTTTTTTAAACTTTTTATTTTGTATTGGAGTATAGCTGATTAACAGTGTTGTGATAGTTTCTGGTGGACAGCAAAGGGACTCAGCCACACATATGCATGTATCTGTGTCATGTATAGAGATGTATGTATATTTAGGGGAGAATATACCTAAACTCCCCTCCCATTCAGGCAATCCATTTCTTTATCCACTTTATTTCTAGAGCTCCCAGCTGCATGACTATACATAACCAGCTCTCCATTGGTGAAAGATGTGACAGAAAGGTTGCTGAGCATGGTGACCCTAATGGTTACCTTGATTACTTTTTTTCCAGAAACTCTTCAGAAGTGAAATGAATTGGACCCTGGGGAGTACACACATGAAAGCTGAGATGAACAAGTAACTGTTCAGAAAAAATGCTACATGTATTTCCTGCAACATGTGTGTTAGGTGGTACAAAGATACACACACATACCTATCAGATACATAGATAGTCCACCAAGTTAGTGAACATAAACACTATCAGGCTGTAGATTTTTCTCTCATGCCTATAATTAACACAAGAACTAAAAATAAATTAAAATTTCCCTTTTTTTTTTTTTTTGGTCATTTCAAAGCAGGCCATGAAGTGCAGGAACGGACTTTTTAAAATTTGGGATGCTCAATGCATAGTTGTACGTGTGTGGTAGTTGCTCAACAAATAAATACTAAATGAAAGAAAGAACAGCTTAAATATCTGCATGATTCCTGTTTTAGTGATTTCTTCTGCTATTTCTGAAATGTGTGAGAAAATTTTAACATTTCCGAGTTTCTTAATGCTATTAGCAGTAGTGCGAGAGACAAGGACTAGAATTAAGTAACTTGAGAAGTGACTGCAGAAGTACCAGTAAGGAAAGAGAAAGTTAAATAGGTCCGTGGGTGGTGAGGGGTGGGATGATGGCTGGAAGCTACTAAAGGGTGCTTTCACAGATAGGTTACCACCCTGGGGAATTAGAGCTCAGTGCTTCCAGGGCGTCAAAGAAGCAGTGTAACCAGTTTCCAGGGTTATTTATTCGATTACTCCCATCCTTTACTGATTGCAGTCTGTTCCTGGAGGCATTATCTCCCCAGCACTCTGGTCTGTCCCATCTGTGAGCCAGGCATGCTCCTGTGGCCAGAGAAGGACCTTGGAGTGGTTAAAGTTCTTGAGGTTGTTTGCCATCACATATGGTAAAAATGTGCATGCAGTTATCCCTGCAACGTATTCGCAGCCAACAGCCTCCAAAATGACTCCCTGTACCACTTCCCTTCCTGGTCCTCATACTCTTGGGTAACCCTCTCCCCTTGAGTGTGGACTAGACCTGACGACTTGCATTTAAGGAATAGAATATGGCAGAGTGACAGGATGCTATATGTGGGATGAAGTTATAAAAAAACAAAAAACTGTCTTGCTCACTCTGTCTCACTCTCATGGGAAAAGTGAGCAGCCTTGCTGTGAGCCATCCCATGGGAAGGCCCATGTGACCAGCCTTCAGACCAACTGTCCCCAAGGGATGAAGCCTACTGACAACAGTGGGAGTGAGCATAGATGTGGATCCAGTCTTGAGACAACCATAGCCCAGATTGCCAGCCTGACTACAAACTGGGAGGGAGGGACCTTGGACCAGAGGCACACGATTCAGTCACACCCTGTTTTCTGACCTACAGAAACTGTGAGATAATAAATATTTGTTGGTTTTAGCTGACAAATTCTGGAATTATATTTGTTAACAGCAATATGTAACTCAGCACTGCACTATAAAGAACAAAAGCTTTTCTACCACTTTCTAATGACAGAGAACTTCAGAAGAGGTATTAATATTTTTATTTGTTTTTACTACTATAGCTTTTGAAAGACTTTCAAAGAAACAATTTAAGTAGATCAGTGGAATACTTACCTAACTTTCTGTATTTTTTTAATTGATTTGATTGGGCCTGACTTACCATTTAGAACAAGGACTCGCTTATTGGACACAAAAACTGCAGTTATAAGCTGAGCAAATGTGTTTGTGTTACAGTCAAACAAGAATCAATTAATTTTACACAATTTATTCCTGACTTACATTTAGTGTGTGTTTGTCAAAGCTATTGAGTGATACCCTGAGCCCTGCTACTGTTATTCTTGAAAAACTGAAGCTAGGAATAGAGCCTTTAAATGACATAAAGTCAGGGTATATACAATATTGAAATATAGTTTGTTGTTGTTCAGTCACTAAGTCGTGTCCGACTTTTTGCGACCCCTTGAACTATAGCACGCCAGGCTTCCCTGTCCTTCACCATCTCCCTGAGTTTTCTCAAACTCATGTCAATTGAGTCAGTGATGCCCTCCATCTCATCCTCTGTCAACCCCTTATCCTCTTGCCCTTAATCTTTCCCAGCGTCAAAGTCTTTTCTAATGAGTCAGCTCTTTGCATCAAGTGACCAAAATATTGGAACTTCAGATTTAGCATCAGTTCTTCCAATGAATATTCAGGGTTGATTTCCTTTAAGATTGACTGGTTTGAGATCCTTGCTGTCCAAAGGACTCTCAAGAGTCTTCTCCAACACCACAGTTTGAAAGCATCAATTCTTTGGCACTCAGCCTTTTTTATGGTCCAACTCTCACATCTATACATGACTAGTGGACAATATATGACCATAGCTTTGACTATGGTCAAAGTAATGTCTCTGCTTTTTAATGTGCTGTCTAGGTTTGTCGTAGCTTTCCTTCTAAGGAGCAAGCATCTTTTAATTTCACGAAACATAGTTTAGAAAGTTGTAAATTTGAGAGCCTAGAAGTTTGTTTCTTTTCTTGGGGCAAAGCCATCATGTAATACTTCTCCTTCATTTCACACTTGAGCAACCTACCTTGTCCTTAAAGTTATATTATCATGAAATATACCTGTTTTGTATAGCTTCTTTTGATTCCATTGGTGAAAGAAGGGTTATGGTGGTAACCGAAGACGTGACACCCCACACTGGACAGATGATATTGACAGCAGTTTAGGATCCTAGGTTCATCGTCTTGGGGTGGAGGATACCGTATGCCATGCAGGCCACTTGGGGGCTGTGCTTGGAGGCTGAGTGAACAGTCAGGGACTACGGGAGGCAGGCTTTGTAATGTCAAGATGGAGTGACCCTGGTTCCTATGAGAAGATGTAATTGGCCTGTTGGAGTAAGTCCATGGGCTGGCAGGAAACTGAAACCTACCATTCAGGAGAAGCAGGAACTGCATTTGGTCCATTTAATCCACTTTCGGAAGTTGAAGAGGACCTTTTCCCTGTAGCAAAGTGGGGCCGTTAGAGTCTCTCCTTATTTCATCAGATATGAAGGAAGGGCATTATGTTCATTTAAGGCTCACACTACAGTACCCTTGGTACATGTCTCCACAGAGGACCCAGGAGCCTCTGTTCGCAGTTCTTCTTGAGACGCCGATGGGATAGACTTACAAGCTGTTAAGTTTAAGCAAGACATAATGAGATTTCCTTGAAACAAGTCCAAATACCAAAGGACATACATGTTCTTTTTTACAAATCTCTTGTTCACATATCTTTTTGCTTTACAAAATTTACTTACTTTAGTTTTATGACTTTACAAAGGAAGTTCAGACTCAAAAGTCATCCTTCAAGGTTGCAGATAACATTAAAGACTATTATTTTATAAGGCCTAGGCCCACAGTTTAAGCCATGCAGGGAACAAGGCAGAAGGTTGCATTTGCCTGGTCACGTTCACAGTCACAACTGCAGAGTTGGAGGCAACCCCTCTGCTGTCTGCCCCCAACAGTGAGACAGATTGGCTTGATCTGGTGTCCAAGACTGACTGGGAAAATAAAGAATTCACAAAGAGCAGTCCTAGAAATTCTCTGGATATTGCCGAGCACTAGATTTGATGGGAAACAGAGACATAGTCAATCCTTTTGACAAGTTTCTCTCCCTTTTAGTCCTGATAATGAATACTAGTTATAAACTTGCTCTAAGAAATGAGGTATTCTTCATTGGGTTAAATCACCCCTGATTATATAGTCAAGAAATCAGACCCATAACAGTAAAAATTGCTTGAAGATTCCACAACTGGTCAGTTCTCCAGGACACTGGGTGGCATGTTTAGAGGAACAAGGAATGAGTGCTGAAGTAAATGTCATCTGAGTTTGAATCCCAGCTCTTCTCTCTACACATGATGAGCACATTGAGCTTGCAGCTTGAAGTCCGAGCCTCAGTTTCCTCTTTAGTGTGAAAACTTTGACATAGTACCATGCCTGACATAGAGACTGTGTATATATTCACATACTTATATTTATATTTTCATTCAGGTAAAATGACAGTAAAATGCCCGTGATCAACACAGTTGAGGCAGAATTTGATGCCTGGTGTATGTGACTCTGAATTCCTAAGCTCTTTGTACTGTGCACATACTTTCTCATGGAAGAGCAACCATGCCACCAATCAAACCTCTTAGAATGTTTTATCATCTCCAGAGTCAAAGAGAGCAACAGCATCACCAGGAAAATGTACTGGTGCTATATATTTGGGCCTGGAAATTTGTACTTTTTTCACCAGTAACATTGACACTCTCTTTCTGACTCTTTGAGGAACAAAACACTCTCAAAGTGAATCTTTATTTTTATTGTAAAATATAAAGTGAAATTTGTTCAGTCATGTCTAACTTTTTCCAACCCCATGAACTGTATAGTCCATGGGATTCTTGAGGCCAGAATAAGGGAGTGGGTAGCCTTTCCCTTCTCCAGGAGGTCATCCCAACCCAGGGATGAAACCTAGGTCTCCTGCATTGCAGGCAGATTCTTCCAACTGAGCCACAAGGGGAACAGCTACCTAGTCAAGTATTCTGGCCTGGAGAATTTCATGGACTGTATAGTCCATGGGGTCACAAAGAATCAGGCACGACTGAGCAACTTTCACTGTTTATAAGTGTATCTCAAGCTGGAAAGCAAAGATAGATGATAGGTTAATGGGCAGATAAATTGTATAGATCTGGAATCATCTGAATTCAAAAGTCTTTGCACCTGTAGTAGCACTTTACACTTTGCAGGTATCTTCATAGAGTTTAAAAAGTTTATTCCAGGGATAATCATTGCATGTCTGCTATGCCTGCTATGTGCCAGGCACTGTTCCAGGTGCCAAGAATATGGCAGTAGACAAAATAAGACAAAACGCCCTACCCTCATTCAGCTTAAATCTCCGTGGACAGGTAGAGAGGCTGTAAACAAATGAGGAAATAAATTCTGTTATCCAACAGATGATGGTTAGTGCTATGTTGGAAACTGAAGCAGGGAAAGAAGATAAGGGGTGTTGGAGGGTGGGGGCTGCAATTTGAAATATGGTGATTTGAGAAGAATGGCCTGAGAAGACATTTAAGTAAAGGCTGGAAAGGGTTAAACGATCAAGGGTGTTTCTGAGGAAGGCAGAAGCAAATGCAGAGGTCCTGGGGCAGAAGCGAAGCTGTGCTATTGTTGTGTTCCAGGAAGAGCAAGGAGATCCATGTGACTGAGGGAAGTAAGCCGCTGAGGGTACTAGAAGAGGCCATAGATGGAAGGCTGGGCCAGACCGTGAAGAACTTATAGGCCATGGTGAAGACTAGCTCCTGGTCCAATCAGAATGGGAGGATTAGGACATGAAAATGGCATGGTCTGATATGTGTTTTAAAGGATCGCTCTGGTTGCTGGGTTGGGAGTAGATTAGGAGATGCAGGATAGAAGGGGGAAGAAACGGGATGGGGGCAAGGGCAGAATCCAAGTGACAGATGATGTTGGTCTTGATCATGATGGGAAAAGTGGAGTTGAAGAAAAGGAATGCAATTCTAGAAAAGTTTTAAAGGTAGAACCAACAGGACATGCTGAGATGAGAAGAGCAAAAGGAATAGAAGGAGGGTAACTCTGAAGCTTTCTGCCAGAGCAACTAGACAGCGCAAGCAACATACCTAAGCATGATGAGAGAAAGGTTTCCATGAGGTGAGGCAGAGAATTAGGAGGTGGTGGGCGTGTTAAGTTTGAAACGCCATTTAGACGATCCAGTGGAGGATTCGAGGAGACAGCTGTTAGGAGTCTGGACTTCTGGCAAGAGATTTCAATTTGAAGATGAGGGCCTGAGCACTGGGGCTTCCAGTCTTCGTGAGGGAGATGAGAACCTCACCCACATCTTCTTCATGACCCACAAGGGCTTGTATTCTTAGCAGAGCGTGTTCTTCCCAGAGCCCCCATTTCTTGGCAGGGGCCAGGAGAGGACCAGATAGGAAGCCTGGCTGGTGAATGATGCTTCTTAGGCAAGACAGAGACAAATTAGGAGGCTCCTTGCTGGTGCCCTGTAGCCTGCAGCCAAGCCGCCGCAGACCTGGCTCCCCTTCATTTCAGGCATGGCAGAGGGAAAGGGACTTGTTTATTTGGGGCTTGGGGACAAGAAGGCAGCCACCACCGTCACTGAAGCCCCCGCTCTCCCACCCCTGCACTCAGGACTGCGGCAGAAAGCCCTGGGTATTTTTCCACTGGAGGAAGGCTTAGAGTGTGTGTGGTGATAAAACTCCTCCTTGAAGATGACTCAGCGGTTCTGATCTTCTGCCAAAGTCCTATTCAAGAGAGTTGAAGGAGGCTCCAGACAGGGAAGGTAGACTGCCTGCAGCGGGCATGTTCTCTGGTAAGGAAGTCTGCCTTTTACACACACCCCTTACCCCCGGGCATCCGTGTAAGCACTCCTCCTGTTTCTCCAGTGCACACTGAGGCCAGACACACAAAATACCATCTTATAGGTGAGAGAAGATGGCTTGGAGAAGGAGTTAGCTGAGCCATCCACGGGCTTTCTGAGCCTGTGCTCTGGACCTCTGTGCTTTTAGTCTTTCTGAGCATAACCAGTATCTCCTGGTGCCCTGGTACCTTTCCTCAGGGGTCTTGATGTAAGTAACTCAGAGCCCTTTCTCTTTAACTTCCTTCTCGGTTAGAGCACAACAGAGCTTTTTACTAACGGCTCAGCTGATAACTCTTTTCTAGGGAAACAGTTGCAGGGTGGGATGGGGTGGGGCTGCAAAGCATACTTCTAGATAAATCATTTGCAACACTTTCTGTGATATAGAACAGACTTGGAACCCCAATACCTGCCTGAGTTTTAAACTCAAAACATTGGTAGCATGACATTGTTTGTTTGCCTAAGAAAGAAAAAACAAAGTATAAATATCACTGAGAAAATTCTTCTGTTTGGCTTGATACTTGGTTCACCATTTGACCTTAGTTCTCCAGTGTATATCATTGCCACCATAAATAAAGAGGTTCTCGCAAGTAAGAGCGTCTGTCATTGGAAGCTGCAGGGAATCAACAGGCCTCTTAGCTATGTCTCCCTACCTGCTCTGTCGCTGCCAGAGCCCTGAGCTGCACTGTTCTCATATTCAGAGTGAAGAATGATTTTTTACCCCAAATGGGAACAATGTTTCTGTATTTATAAATCCCAGAGACTCAGACACATCTGCTCATATTTATATCCATTCTGCTGTGGCTGTAAAATTGCATATGCTATTTTGATGAAACTTTATCTTAATTTCATTACCAGCCTGAGCAATGATGTGATAATTGCCTGATTTCCAAGTAACTGGGCAAAAACAATATTTCGGGTTTTTTTCTGTTTTTAAACTCATAACTTTATAAAATATTAGACTATTTTACTTTCCTAGAAGGAAGTCAAAATAATACATTTTCACACTGCTTATGAGTCTACTTTGAAGGGAAAATTGTCGACTTTATCTTTAAGAGGAAGTCATTGGTGGTCTTGTGATAGTCCAATCCAGGCACAGAGAGCCCATCAAAGTCCATTTAAAGTGAGAAAATTACAAGAAAGAACTCAAGATTTTACACATCTGGGGCAGCACCCAAGTGCTTTTGCTAACTAGTTGGTCATGTTACCTTAGGCAAATAAATCTATTAACTTCTGAGCCTTAGTCATCTAGAAAAATGGACTGAAAATTCACACCCTCGTGAATCTTAGTGATTACAGATATCAGATGCTTTGGATGATATCTGCCTGTTGCAGGTGCTTGATAAATGGTAGCTCTTAGTATTTTTATTATCACCTCTCAAACCAGTGCATCTTCCATTGTATCCAAACTGCTTGGTTTGTTGTGGTGAGAAATTTCACTTAGTTCTTCTGACTGAGACGGTATGTTGCTTTGCCGTTTGCTCTACACTTCACTTGCTGAGATAGGAGCCAGGGCCGCCATGCAGCACAACGCACCCCAGACCATGCCAAGGCTTCCAGGTGAGAATATTGAAAGACGGTCTTGAACTGCCAGCAATAACAATGGCATCTAATGTTTATTAAGCTGCTACTGTGTGCCAAACACTGCAGCAGCATCTCACTGGTGCATCTCAATAACTGCATGAGATGGGTACATTAATCATCTCCATTTAATGGATGGAAGAAGTGGGTTCCAGAGGTGGAAGTAACTTACCAGGAGTCACGTAGCTAGTGAGTGGCAGAACCGAGCAGGCTACCCATAGACCTGATCCCCCCACGTCACTGTGCCATACAGCCTCCTGATGATGCCACTGTTAAAGCAAGGGAAACACAAACACAACTTCCTGAAAGACATCCTTCTGGAACACAGCAACCACAACAGAATATTAAATCCAATTTAAAAAGTCATGCAAAGAAAAAAAACACACACACAAATAAAATTAAGCTCTGGTTCTTTCCTCTTACATTTTCTTATCAAAATCCACAGTCCCATAATGTGTATGGATCCCTTTGTTCCAGTTTCTTCTTACAACAAAGTTTTGATTGACAACTTCTTGGAAGTCACTGTAATTTAAGCTACTTACCTTCTCTTTAATCATTTTGCTTTGTTTCCTCTTTCAACTGTTTCTATACAAAGGGGGAAAAAAATATCCATTTTCTTTTGCTTTCTCTGCTTTCTTTTTTTTTTTTTTTTAAATCCTGGACAGCTTTGTATATATTTCTTTACTTTTCCAAATTCTACCATTTCCAGGAAGAAAGTCATATATTCAAGAGGATGAAAAGTGAGGGAACTTGGCTCCAATTATTTGTTTTTCAAGTGAGAATGAAAAAACTTCTAAAGGCGGAGGAATATTTCCACTCACTTGTGCATTTGACACATATTAATACTTATCACAAAGGGCCTGGTCCTTTGATAGGTTTATTGGAACATTTGGCCTGTTGAAGGACAGAGACATAAGTTATATAACCAAATTGATAAATTTACAGTTGCTTTGCGAGTCTAAAGGAGAGTTACAAGGTCCAATAAAAACTTATAACAGGGGAGTTGACCTCATCAGGAAGATCAGAGAAGCTTTCTGAGGTAGAGAGACTTGAGCTAAGTTAACTAAAAGAGGGAAATCTAGGGGCAAGAATGTGCTAGGCAGAGAGAATTGCTCATGTAAGGGCCCTGTGGGGAAAAGAGTTTAAAAGAAGCCCAGAGTGGCTACCGCAGAAAATGAGGCGGTGAGTGTGCTGTGAAGGAGAGCCAGACAGCCTTGCTGAACATGGAGATCAGAATGTGGATTTTGGATTTTATCTCCAAAACAATGAACACACCGAAGGATAATAATCCAGGGGATGGTGCACCCAGACTTGCATTGTGCCAAGATTACTCTAGTTACAGTGATTTATGAAACAGTTCCCCATAGAAAGACCTTACTCATCATCTTGTCTTGACACACCAAGCCATGTCTCAGACAACTTTTTTTTCCCAGTAGACAGAGATCTTGGCTTAAGTGGAATGATCTCAGGAACCTTAGTTCTTTGCTACTGAGTTGAGTGGTGAGGAGTATCCCCAAATACCTCATCATTAACAAAGAAGACAGCATCTGAAGCTCTCAGGAGCTAAGATGACCTTAGCCTGAATTTGTTTCTCAATTTCTTGCAGTCATCAGGCCTTTTGGAAATCATCGTGATCATCAGCAGCATATCTACATTTAAATGGCGCTCACAGAGTTTCTGAAAGATTTTCACAAACATTACTTGAAAGTAATAACTACAATCTACACTTGTGAGAACTAATCAGGTACTTCAAACTGCCCTTTTTTAGTCATTAGGTAAGGAACACTTATGCTCATTTTAGAGATGAGGATTCTGAAATGCAGAGACATGCAGAATTGTTGAAGATAGCTTATAACTAACCAGTCTGGGACTTGACCCTAAGTCTGATGACTTCTAGTCTGGAACTTCACAACTGTATATTTCAGCAGTTTATGGGTTGCCTGGACTTAATTCTTTACCATTTACTAACCATGTGAAAACATGGGCAAGTTTTTAACTTTTTTGAGGTTCACTTTCCTGATCTGTAGGTGCAGTAATAATAGAACAACTTAAGAGTCATAAAAATTAGATAAGTTAGTAACACATAACACACTTATAACAGATTAACACATCGTAAAAGCTCAATGAATGTTATCATCATCATTATTATTTATTCCCCTATACTGTGCTATTTTAGGTGGAGCAGTAATGCCTCAAAATAATAAAAATTATCTTAAAATGTCTAAAACTTATCAGTCAGATATTTTTAGTCTCTAAAGTGTTTACCGTGAGGTAAACATCATAGTGACTTAAACTGAGGAAGAAATTGAAGCTCAGAGATTAAAAGTGGCTTACTCAGTGCCTCTGAGCTGAAGTGTGGCAGGACCAGTATCTGAAACCAGATGAATCTAACTTCCAAGGCAGCAGGCCTGGAAATCTTACTGGTCTGCTGGAAAGCGAGTGGGTCTTTTGAGAGCACCACTAATGTGAGAAAACCCAGGTAGCGAAGACAGCACGAGGGTACCAGGAACTGAGAGGTGGGCTGAGGTGGGAGAGGGGCGGTGGGAAAGAAGCTTATTGGAAATGTCTTTTCCTTCTGGCTAGTTGAGTAACCTGAGGAAGTTTTTTAAAGGCTGAGAATTTTAAGGGCATACACACCTATAAGGAAGAACAGATTGATAATGAAAACAGAAAACATCTTTGTCAACGAGAGATTAGTCACTTTTAGATGAAATGTACTATAACTTATAAACATGGTCTATAATACTTCCCAGCTAAGAAAAACAAAAAAGAGTATGTTTCCCATTGAAGAAATCATCTTGTGATTTAATATGGAATTTGTTTGTTTCCAATGCATATTTTTTTTATGATTTTCCTTCTTAAAGCCTCTTCTTGCTGTTTACCCTGGCTCCATGTTTCAGGTTAAAAAGGTTTAATTAATTACCATTACTTGTTCAGTAAGGTAGATTTTGTTCCCAAGTTTGTGTCAAGCAATGCTAGTCCCGCTTTTTAAAATGACTAGGTAATAGAAATATCTTTGATGAGAAAACTGCATATTCATTTGACTGAAGAATCAAAGTCTGGTGTCTCACACTGAAGTTTATCTATTCTCTGGGCTATCTGAAGCTGAAAGATGGTTTTATGGAATTCCTGTGCATGCCACCCAATTTTAGGATCATTTCCATTTTACTCTCCATAATGCCACCAAATTTGAGATTTAGTCACAGGCATGTGAGCCTTTGTTTATAGTGGAAAATAATCACTGTCAATACTGCGTAAAATAATTAGATGAGAATCAACAAGGGAGCAACTGTCCTTGTTGGAAAAAAAAAAGCATTTATGAAATTTTAATACAGTTTGCCCATATGATCAAGATTGATTTATTTTAAAATACTTGGGATTGGAATACAAAAGTATAAATTTTCCATTTAGAGCTTTCATGAAGACTTTGTTATATTCTGGCAATATTATCATGTCCCATTTCCTTTATTTGACCATTAATCATATTTTGTCCTTAAATGTTAACTTACCTTACCATGAAGTATAAATGAGTAGAATAAGTATGCAGTCATTTCATAAAGCACTTTAGATAATTCTAAATTATACTCTTACTGTAGCAGGAAACGCTTGGTTCTTTCAAAAAGATCTTATTATACATGTCCTTGTGTGAGTATATTTGCCATCTATTCTGTAATTGATAGAAGTTAAGACCATCTCAGTTTTATCTTTCTTATATAAAGACAAAGTTAAAGACCCATTAGTTCATCAAGACACATGCATTAAATTTTCTCCCACTAGTAATTATAGGTCACAAAAATATTTTTAAATTCCCACTAAGGTACTTTATTCCCTCTAAAAAGAATGTGAAATGCCATGATAAATATCATGAATTTCAACATGGTGGATCAAGGTTAAGGGGGAAGTGAATGATCATAAAGTCTCGGTCTTTTTCCATCTGAACCTTGTCAACTATGTAAAGTATCAAGTTTTGACTTCATTTAGAATGTATTAGCTGAAAATCAAAATTGTATAGACAAACCCCTTCTTGCAATCTAAGAAAAACCCTGTATGTCTCTTATCCTACCCAGTAATTACTGGTTGCTAAGCTGGGTTGTATGCTTGTAAAAATAAAAAAGAATGAATTTGAGTGTGGCTAAATATAGATGACAAGATCCAGATTCTATTGTATTAGAATTTCACATGACTCAACCAGTTCCCATAGGTTAACAACCAGTCTAATTTTAAAACTAGAGAATTTATAGCTGTAAAAAGTATTTCCTAATTAGGTAAGGAATTCTCCTGTCAATCTCCACTCTTGGTAGTTACTCTAAGGAAATCATTTATATTTTGAATTTAACATTCAAATGGAAACTCCAAGAGTTTTCAGTTTTGTTCCCAGCCCCATTTGACTTCCAAGAAATGTGCCTAATTAATTGTTTTAGCTGTGGTGTAGTCACTAGATCAGGGTGGAACTAGAGTGGAATTTTTGGTAAGCAGAGAATAGCTACAATAACAAGACTTAACTGTCACTCATGCTGACCAAATCTCAAAAGCATGATAAATGATAGAACCTCATTTAATTACCATTTGTTCTTTCATGACAGTAAAAATTATTATAAATTATGCAGATAAGTAATTCATTATGGGAATGTGCCAAAACAATCTAAGCCTGTGATGTTAAATAATGTTGACTCAAGGCTTTGAGAAAATTAAAATTATAGAGGAAGAGGATAAAATTTGCCCTAACAGTACAGATGAAGTCACCCTTCTTGTTTGAATATCTCTAGTCTTATCTACTCTACAATCATTATTTAATTGTGCAGTGCAAAGAGATACTAAAACATTCACAGAAATTTACTTTAAACCAGATGATGAGGTATTTGCTCAGTGTCTGCAATGCATAAAGACTTGCAATTAAGCTTTAGCTCATAGGGCCATTTTGGTCTCACTGGAATTCAAAGTTGTGCTCCCTGTCCATTTTCTAGAGTGGTAAGAGTGGTAAACGGGCTTCTCTTGTGGCTCTGTTGGTAAAGAATCCGCCTGCAATGTGGGAGACCTGGGTTTGATCCCTGGATTGGGACCATCCCCTGGAGAAGGGAAAGGCTATCCACTCCAGTATTCTGGCCTAGGGAATTCCATGGACTGTATAGTCCATGGGATCTCAAAGAGTCGGACATGACTGAGCAACTTTCACTTCACTTCAAGAATGGCAAATAATAGCTCTTTCCTTATCCAAACAAAATTTCTCCTAAATTCTTGATATTTCAGCTTTCCAAATTTGGAAGGATTTTTTTTTTTTTTAATTTTTGCTTATCAAAATTTGAAGTCCCAGCTCGGGTGTTAGTGAATGAGATGTTTGCCTTCAAGTTCAGTGCCTTTTCCCTTACACAGGGTGTGCCGTGCTTGGTCACTTGGTCATGTCCAACTCTTTGCAGCTCAAGGGCTGCAGTCTGCAGGCTCCTCTGTTCGTGGGGCTTCTCCAGGCAGGGATGCTGGAGTGGGTTTGCATGGTACAAGCAAAGTCTGATAAGGAGTAACAGAGCATTGTGAGGGGGAGAGAAGTCTAGGGCTGATGCCACTAGGGACTATAGGAGAACCAGAGAGAAGCAGCAGTAGCGCGAAAAGGCCTAGGAAGTGGGATGCTCCTTCAGGGAAAGGACGCTGCTCAAGGAATGACGACACCAATGACTGGCCCTACCTATTGTCCCAAGACTGTACTCAGCCTTTTACACTCATTATCTCACTAAATCCTCAAATTAACAGGCATGCTCTACTGCTTGTTTTTCAGTTGAGAAAACTTGGCCTTAGAGAGGTCAATAAACTTGCCAAAGAACACACATTGAGAAGTGGCAGAGCCAGGATTCAAACCTAAGTGTGCCTCCAGAGTTCAAATTCTTATTCACCACATTCGAATCCCTCACAAATACAGGTTTCACAAACCCTAGGGTTGGCAAGATCCCCTGGAGAAGGGAAAGGCTACCCAATTCGGTATTCTGGCCTGGAGAATTTCATGGCCTATACCCATGGGGTCGCAAAGAGTTGGACACGACTGAGCCACTTTCACTTTCACAGCTTTCAAGATTGCCACTCTTAGGTCGTGACAGTCCAGGGGTGCGGATTTAGTCTCCCCTTGGTAAATGGCACCTCATGTATGTTGCCCAAGTCAAAATCTAGGAGCGATCCCTGAATGACTCTATTCTATCTTTTACCCCCTGCAGTTTCCAGTCCATCTTGTCAGTTCTACCTCCAAAGAGTATCCCAAATCTGACTACCACTCTCCAGCTCCACTGTGTTGTCCTCAACCCCTGAAGCCATCATTCTAGACTACTAAGATGGTCTCCATGCTTTCACACTCAACTTCCTATTCATCCTGCCAGAGCGATTTTTTTAAAATAAAGCATATTAGGACAGTACCCTGTTTAGAATTCTCCAATAGCTTTCCAATAGTCATAGAATAAGAGTAATATTTTCCACAGTTTGCCAAGTCTTTCAGCATCTGCTCTGTCTACTTCATATTCCTCTCCAATAACTCATCCTAATTCACTTTAATCCAGTTACAGTCATCCTTCTGTTCCTTGACAGTGCCAAAATGGGTTCCGTGCTGGAGCTGTTATTCCTCCTTCTGGTAAGAGTACTTTTCCTCCACATCTTTGTCAGATCAGGCTCTTGTCACTCAGATTCCAGTTAAAACATCATTTCCTTCATGAATCCTTTGAACCTCCAGTCTCATGGTCCCCATCCTCCTAGACACCTTGTTTTTGTTTCCATAAAACTTATCACTACTGATAGTATGCCATTATTACAGATTTCTTATCTGCCCCTCCCAATTTCAAATATAATTTCTATGACAGTGGGTCCTAGTCTGTCTCCACACCACCACGATGCACACCCCCGCCCCCCACCATTTTCTAACACTAATAACACTACCTGGAAAACATCAGTTTCTCCCAAAATACCGAAGATTGTATGAATGAGTGAATAAATGAATGGAGAAAGTAAGGCTTAGAGAAATTAAGTGGCACTTAATCTGTGGTTTCTTGGCCAGTACAGGGTAAAGCCAGGACCAGCAAGCTAAGGCCCTGAGATCTGGAAGTGCTAGGAAACACAGAGTTCAAAGGATCAGCAGAAAGTTCGTATTTAAGTCTTAAGAGAGTAGGATTTTGAAGCAAAGTCATTGAGAGTGGGACCATCTAAGATGAGGGAACAGCATGGGCAAAAGTAGAGACATGGGGAAGTTTACCGCTAGCATTTTCCCCTCCAAGAACAAAATATCAAATAGGCTGATATAAGCAAGGAAGAGAAAGAGGTTGACACGACAGCCTCCTACTCTATAGCCTTCAAGCTTGTGGGAGAGTTTTTGCAACTGACACTTAAGAGTTTAGAGATTCTTAATTGTACCTTTTCATTTCTTAGCTCATCTATTGCCTTGCTTAGCCTACTTCTGTTCTGCCTCCATTATGAAGCTCTCATGCAACTCAATTTAATTACCACTAGTTTGCTTTAGACTCTGACAATGCAGTTCCATTAAAACCTGATGGTGGGTGGGAAGGAGTGGGCGTCAAGAGATGTAGGTTCTTAATTTACTTTGGGACATTGAGCAGATGTTTTCACCTCTATATATCTCAGTGTACTCACCTAGTGAGATCTAACTACATGTTAAATTTCTAAAACTCTGTGGTTTGGTGTAGAGAATTGGTTACCCATCACTGAGTCCTCAAGTCACTTATTTATCTGTTCATGCATGCCATGTTTAGTGGTTCTCTTCTTTTATGGGGAATGTATTCACTTCTTAGAACTGCCATAACACACTACCACAAATTGGGTGGCTTAAAACAGTAGGAATTTACTTTCTCATAATTCAGGCCAGCAGTCCTGAATCAAGGTTTTGATGGGACTACATTTCCTCCAGTGCTCTGAAGGAGAATCCATTTTGCCTCTTGTAATTTCTGATGACTCCAGGCATTGCTTGGCTTAAGAAAGTAGAATTCCAGTCTCTGCCTGTATGTCCACATGACCTTTTACCCCGTGTGTTTTTCTGTGCCCTTTCTTGGCTCAAAACCTGCTTCCATCACTTCCTCAGTGTGTGACTTTGAACATGGTACTCAACGTGATAATCTAGTGTTGTTCAGAGGATTAAATGTGACCATATAGATATATATGTGTGAAAAGTGAAAGTGAAGTCGCTCAGTCATGTCCGACTCTTTGTGACCCCATGGACTATAGCCTGCTCGGCTCCTCTGTCCATGGGATTTTCCAGGCAAAAATACTGGAATAGTTTGCCATTTCCTTCTCCAGGGGATCTTCCTGACTCAGGGATCAAACCTGGGTCTCTGGCACTGTGGCCAGACTCTTTACCATCTGAGCCACCAGGGAAGCTATGTGTGTGTTTGTGTGTGTGTGTGTGTGTGTTCGAAAGTAAAAAAGTGTCAGTCACCCAATTGTGTCTGATTCTTTGTGATTCCATGGACTGTAGCCCACCAGGTTCCTCCGTCCATGGAATTCTCCAGACAAGAATACTGGAGTGGATTGCCATTCCCTTCTCCAGGGGATCGACCCAGTGATCAAACCCAGGTCTCCTGCGTTGCAGGCAGATTCTTTACCATCTGAGCCACCATGTGTATATTTCACAAAGAAGAGTGAAAGTAGTTAACTGGGAAATTAAAACCCAAAAAAACTTACCTTGGATAAAATGGGCTTGGAGTACCCAGATCTTATTCTCTGCATTGATCGCGTGATCCAGCTCAATGTTCAGTTGCCAACTTAATGACATCCAAATAGAAAAAGGCAGGATTTAAGATTCATTCAATACCCTTTACTCTCTAATGGGCAGTTTCAGGTTCACCCAGCACTGTTGGAAAGATAGTTAATATAGTCGATTTCTTAGTGTAAGAAGCTTATTGTGCTTAAAACAATCATTTTTGTTCCTTAAAATTTTCACAGTAGAAATCAGAATCAAATTTGTAGAGATATTTGCTCCTAAGCTTGCATGGTTTATACACAGAACCTCAAGGAAGGCATACCCTGATCGCCATGGCCCAGAGGATTTCTGTAGCTGAAGCAGCTGCAATTTCCTTCTGAGATACAGGACCTGATGTGTGCTTGCTTCTCTAGCCGTGTTTTTTTGTGCGTTCATTCAGTACCTATTCTGAAGCAACAAGACTGATATACTTTGTACCATGCAATCTTTTAGACAGCACACTTACAGTAACTCGCCGGTGTTTTCAAATAAAGATTTTCCTAGAAGCTTTGAGCTCTATCACAGAATCCCAAGGAACTGGATCATGGCCTCTTTAGATACAGTCCTAACATGACAGACATGTTCTGTCTCTTCTAGAAAATTACACATTCATAGTATTGCATCAAGAGGAAGAAGAGTAGTGTGTGATATCTGAGAGTGGACTGGAGAAGGCTATTGATTTGGAGCTTATCAGTTATTTCCCCAGGTGTTCGGATTTGATCTGTGTCACTGTCCTTGTGTAGCCATTAAGATCCTGACATTGGAGCAAACACCTTAATTTGTATTACCCCAGCGCTCCGGAGACCAAGGTTAAAACACGGCCCTGGGACTTTTCCATCACCTTCATTTGACTTAAACCTCCATAATGATGGCAGCAACTGTGTCTGTCTTGTTTATCATCATATCTGCCTCCTGGGATATAGTCAGTGTTCAGCAGCAAGTGTTCCTTGTGAAAAGAAGAGATGAACAAGAAAGTAAAAATGGAAGGGAGAAAAGAAAGGAAAAAAGAAGAGGATTATATAAAATACTTGTGACTGAGCTATAGTCCTTGCTCAACTGTGACTTCCTGACTGTCTGCTCTGTTGCTGTTATCCTCATCTTCTAGCTAATAGTTTGTTGTGGTTTTAGATTTAGCTGCAGCTCACTCCAGTCTAGCCCTGTTTAACTTACAGCCTTGACTCCTACTAATTACCTCCTACCTTCTCTGTCTCCCAGTTTAAACTCCCAAGAGAAAATTACATTGGCTCATTTTCTCTCTCTTTTTCCTTTTAAATCCTACCACGTCACCAGTCATTAGTCATTAATGACTTGACTAAATTTATGTCAGATGCTCACCCATAGGGCAATCAGATGTGGTTAGATTTATTAGGCAATTTACAAGATACTTACTTTATAAACATTTTCCAAAGAGAAATGTAAAGCTTCCAAGATGAGTCCACTCAACAGCATATCAGTTTTTAGCAGCAGTAGCTTATTACCATGTTGGCCAATATATTTTAAAAAGACAGATACACCTGAGACCAAAATAATCTTATTAGAATGACAGAGAAGCCAAGAAAATACATCATCCATATATCTTAGGAGACTAAGCCTGACTCATTCCAAGAAAACTGGCCCAGTGGGAACACCTATAAAATCCTTTTCTGTTCCTCCACTAGCCACTCTGCACTGTGTCAACATGAGTGAATTACAGTATTTTCACGTAGTGAAAGTACCCATATAGGAAAATTTTCCAAATGTAAATATAATCACCCCCATTTGAAGAGAACTTTATTGGCTTCTTTATTTCTCAAAGCACAATTTACACCATTTTCCCTGTTGCTCTGGCCACTGGCACCAGTGGAGAGAACCAGGCATGAAATAAATTGTCAGTTTCAAAGGTGTCATTGCCCTTTGGATAATAAAAAGGCCTAATTTTGGGGCAAACTTGAAAACAATGAATTTTTCTAATTTTAAATACTGATATATGTGTCTTAAGTGATGAATTTGTGACAATTAAGGGAGCAGCAAAGCTGAAATTATGCAGTGAGTATGGTCCTTTTGTAATGATCCCAGAATCTGTGCTCAGCATGGACTGCATTCAACTCTTCAAACCTCCCTTAAACTTACAAATGATATTTCATTTATTTTAAATCAATCAAGTGTCCCCAGAGGATTTCACCAGAAACCCAAATATAATTACATAAACACACAGCCTTCTTAACTATGCACATGTTATGCCAACAGAAAAATATATCTTAAGAGCAATGCAGAAAAAATAAAGGCTTATAAAATGCATTTTAGTGTCTTATGAATAGCAGTATTAGAATTAAAGTTGCATGTTGCATACACATACATACCTTAACAAAAAAACAAAACAAAAACAAAACACACACAACAAAAACAAAGAATATGCAGAGAGGATACAGTAGATCCTTAGTGTAGTTGGCATTACCCAAGAGTACCCCCTTTTCATTTAAATGAAGTTCACTGTTTCATTTAGTCTTCATTTCAGTAGCATTCAAATCCTAGAAAATGGCTAACTTCATCAGCGCCAGGCAATGCAAGGGCCTGAGGATATAGTTAGTCTTTTATTTATTCATTAGATTTACATAGCATCTCTTTTCCAAAGAGCTCCAGGCACTGTGGAGAATGTCTAACTGATGTTGTCCAAGGTCTTACGGAAATGAGAAGTAGAACTGTGTCTCTAAGGAGAGGAGGCAAAAGAGAAGAGAAAACCAGAAGGAAGAGGGAAAGGAAATGAAGGAGCCTACCGTGAGGGGAGGACAGAGCCATCTTTAAAATGCCGATATGAAAATGTAATGTTTCAGTGGCAGCTCTCTGTAGTGGGTCCAAAAACAATATGATGACAGAAGTTCTTCTTCTATGAGGGAACACATTTGACTCTTTCTTAGAATGACCCATATAGATTAGGCTTCTAGGAATCTCATCTTTAACAGACATGTTAAAATTCACAAGCTATATGCTGATAAACATTATTGGATTTAAACATGAAATTTTATGTCAGCACATTTTGATATGTTCTTACTTGATGAATAAAATTTCATCCCACTTCTCCTGGGTCTGATGTAACCAAGTTTTTTTTTTTTTTTTCCACACCATTTAGGATGTTCTGAAAGTCAGAAAAGAGAATGGATAGACAGTGGCAGAGTTGTATGTATTAGATTGTAGTAGTCTGCAGTTAACTGGAAACTCTACTGTGACATGCTTCTCCCATGTGGCATGCTCTTTCCCTGGGCAGACAAAAGTAGGGGGGATTTGGGGTGAGATTCTCCACATACAACTCTTCCCTGGTGGCTCAGACTGTAAAGAATCTGCCTGCAATTTGGGGGACAAACCTAGATGATCCCTGCGTCAGGAAGATTCCCTGGAGAAGAGAACGGCTATGCATTCCAGTTTTCTTGCCTGGAGAATTCTATTGACAGAGGAGCCTGGTGAACTGCAGTCCATGTTGTCACAGAGTCAGACATAACTGAACAACCAACACTTTCACTTCTTCACATAGAAGAACTTTTAACATCCTTTAGTGACATTTAATCTCAGCAAAACTTGGTGAATATTGGATCCAGCCAAGCTCATGGCCAGTTTCAACAGTAAAGATACAGTGAGGAAGAGGATTTTGATGAGATGATGGGAAATAGCTAGCATTTAAAAACTTTTATTTGTGAGAAAAACAGGAGATTAAATGGTTTACACATTTTACACCCCTGTTGACATTAAACATTATTTATTAAAGCACTGATAATCACTTGCTTTAAAAAATTAAACACTGACATTTCAACAAATTACATGGAAATAATTAGATCTAGCACTGTTGAAGTGGAATAAGAAAGAACAGATGCTGGGATTTTTACTTTGAGAGCCTGGCTTCTGGAAGATAAAGTACAAGAATGTACTTACTCCCAGACAAATGTTTCTTTCGGAAACATTTTTGGGAATCATGGAGAGACCAGTGCTTTTCTCTTGGACTAGCATATTGAGTCAATTTAATTTAGTGCTCAGTTCACTATTTGTTGGATGGCTTCCTCGTGCTTGGAGCTAAGGCATGTCCCCAGCTCACATTGCTTGAAGTATGAGTGGTGCTAAAAAGAAGCTTGAAATGCCACACAATAAAATGTTTTCAGGTTTTTTATCTCTCTCTCTCTTTTTTTTTTTTTTTTTTTGTCTTTTCAACCCAGCCCTGTTATCAGGACATTATGAGAAACCAATAAAATAAGAATCTTCACTTTCCAAGAACACTTTTTGAATGCTTGAACAAATTGTGTGACAAACTTTTATTCCCTTCTTTTATAAAACACATTTATCTTTAGTGACTCTCTAGACAAAACTCATGTTTTAGTTCACAGATCAATTAATGAATTTCAAATCAGAAGAATTAATTAGTAATGGTTTATTTCATTTAATAAAACTGAAAACTTTTCCAATTCATTATCTACCAATATATTGACCCAACAATTTAAGATTATCAATGGCAAATGGGATTCAGGTAACTGAAATCAAAGTAAGATACTTTAGCTGTTTTCTATTCCTCAAAAAGAAACTTAAAATCAAGTCCTTATAAACAAAAGAACCCTTTAGAAAGCTGGATTAGGCTGAAGTTGGCTTCATATTACCTAAGCTCAGGCATTTAGGCTCTCTTTTCCAGGTGTGTGAATCTTGAGTCGATAGTAGAAAAGCAGAAGAAATGATTGATGGGGACTTACCTCAACAAGGGTCCTGTGACGGAGTCTCTCTGCCCCAGCCGTAATGTGTCCTGAGTTCCTGCCCTCTGCCGTTGCCACAGAGCCTTCCTGTGCCCAGATCATGTCCCCGCAGCCTTCACAGGTTCCCCAACTTCTGGTGACCTTCCAGGACATTCCCTTTTGCTTAAGATAGGATGCCCAGACTTGGTTTCTTTTGCCTAAAACCGGGAACCATGGTCAAATCTGTGTGAAATGGTCACCTGACTTTTTGTTGATTTCCGAATGATGAGATGCCTAGAGGAAGGGACGCTTTCATTTTGTGAGCTTCCCTGTTGTGCTTCTTGGGGTTGTATGGGTCAGAGGAGAAGAGGAGCTTGCTTATTTACTGACAAATGTTACTCTGCAGCGTGGTCAGTGAAGAGCATGAGAAGACCATTGGGTGTCCTTCACTCAAGCAGTCACCCTCCACCCACCTTCTTGGTGGTTTCTGACTGGCTTGCCCCTTTCAATTCAAACTGCACCCAGGAAAGTGAAGCCAATGATCAAAGCTCAAAGAGATCAAAACTTACCTCTTGGAAACTTATACTCAGAAAGATCCAAATCTGGGTTAGGATGGGTAGACTGAGAACTAAGGAAAGGAGTTTCCTGATTTGTGCCCGTTAAATTTGAAAAAAAAGAAAAGAGAGAGAAGTGACAAAATGGCAGGCCTTAAATATAACTGTGATAGTTCTGCATTTCTTGACAGTTGAAATGGTGTCATTTTACCCTCCTGTGATGTGTGGGGTAAAAAACAACATGTCAAATTACATAACATGTAATTAGAAATGTTTAACTCTAGTAAAACGGTTGGTGTGTCTCTGGGGGGTTTGAAGACATTTTACACACTTGTTTTTTTAAAAAGCAATATTGAGACTATTTTCAGATCATGTGGTAATTCAGTGTTTACACAGGTAATGCAGTCTATTTTAAATTTTAGCTGTTCTTATTTTCCCCCTTCCTTTCATTTTTAATTCACTGGTGAAAACTTTTTTTTCTTAACTAGATTTCCACCTGGACCTTCCTTTCTTTTGAGCAGAGTTAGACTCAAAGGTAAACATTGCTTTCATATTTCTAGGTTGTTCCTTGTTGCCTCTTACCTGCAGTTGGTCTCAATAGAGACTTAATTAGCCATTTACAAGCCAACATGCTAAGATTTCTAATTAATGGTGGCTTGCCTATCAAGTTAATGTCCTTGCAAATTATCTCCTTCTAGAGATTATTACCACTTGCAGATGCAAATCCGTTATTTATTATGTAGGGACCTTAACAGACATTTTAAACATCAAGCAGAGGTGTTTCTAACCAGGAGGACATAAGCTCCAAAGCCAGAATGTAAGATGAAAAATGTGTGTAGTCAAACTGACCCCCTTGTCAAGCCATTCAGTGGCACTGTGTGGGAGATCAACACTCTGAAGTCCATCAGGGCTTCCTGTCCACACAGACCACCCTTTTCTCTTAAATAGCAATGTATTTGCATTTACAAGACATGTTGAATGAAAAAGATTTATTTTTAAACACTGGATTCACATTCAGCATGGCAAGGTGCCCAACTTCTGAGATAAACATAGACACAGTAGATTCCCATCACAGCTCAAGATCAGTTCAGGGTAGGCACACTTATGGAATATGGCCTGAATTTCCTGCATTGTTTAAGTTGTTCACTTTTTCTATCACCTCTTTCCCACTCACCACTGTTTTCTCTTCTTGCCAAACCTTTACAGATGAATTTAAGTAAAATAGGTATGTTAGGTAGTTAGAATAGGGAAAAGGAGTCCAGAATGGCAGTGGCTAAAAGACCTGGAAGGGAAAAACCTGTGAAAATAGAACAAAGGAAGGTCCGAGGACCAGAGTGAAGACCTCAGGTAAAACAAACAGCACTCCTGGCTTGCCCAATTTACATAGGACAGGCCCAAGGAGAGAGATATATAAAAAGAGGAGCTAAAGCTCTCCCTGTCTCTCTCTCCCATGCACTGGGGCGCTCTTCTCCCAGTGTCTTTGGATCAACACGCCCTCACACCTTGAAGATGGATTTTCCTGCTATCTTCTAAATAAAATAGAACTGTAACACTGAGCTATAACACTGATTTGTCTAAGAGCTATAACACTGTCCGTTTGAAACCTGAGAGCTGTGACACGGTTTGTCCAAGACCCGAGAGCTGTGACCCGCCGAGGGGGCTTTAATGTCCGTCACTCCAAATCTTTGCTGTGACGAGACAAAAACCAAGGTGCATGCACTTGTGTGACAGGTACAAGACATGATACCACTGTGATAATATGTTTAAGCAGCAATAGTACTGATAGTTTCATGGCTTAATTTTAGCTCTCAGAGATTTCCCTATTTATATATTTGTATTGTTTGTTTCATTAGTAAAACTTGCACTCTAATTTCAAATTTCCCAGCAAGAGCCTGTATATCAAAGTTTCAAAAGAAACCTAAGAATTTCAGTCAGTTGGGATGGATAGATACCAGTGGATTGTCCATGATCTGAGATCTGGTGAATAGTCCACTTGGGAGAACCCCAAGGTTAGTTGAGAAAATTACTTGTAAGTCATCTGCAGCTGAAAATGTTCCCCTCACCACTTTATCCCAGAGATTTATAAGATATTGGCATCCCTGTAGGTTCTCAGAAGACATTAATTGAATGGGAAAGGAGGGAAGGGAGAGAGGGAGGGAAAGAAGAAGGAATAAAGGGAAGAGGAAGAAAGGAGAGAGTGAGGAGAGAAGGAAAGAAAGAGGGAGGGAGTTAGTGAGTTTGAAGACTGGTTCTGCACTGTGGAATCTGTCACCCTGGGGAAATTACAGTTCCTCTTTGATTCTCAGTGCATAGATAGCAGTAAAATGCCTGCCTGCAGGGAGTCAGTAAATGGAAGTTTAACCTGCTGAGCCATTATCACTGGGTCATATTTAGCATTCTGATCATTAGAAATCCTCATGTATCTGCTCTATTCTTAAAAAGTAATTTTATAAATGTTTATGTGCAGACTAAAGAGTTGGCCAGTAGGTAGTGATGTTGTCATGAAGAGTCTGCCCCCCAAAGACCATCACAAAGCAGAAAAAAAACTTTTGAAAGATGATCAAAAGACTCCACCTTCGAAGGCAGAGCAGGAAGTCAGAAAACAATGATGTAACAAAAACCTACTAATGTTACTGAATCATTACTAACATGACTAATGTTAGATCATTACACACAAGTGCACGTGCCCAATACACAGTGAGGCCAAACAAACCAAAACATCAGAATTTAGAGCAGAGAAAGGTTTACTGCAGAACCATGCAAGGAGATGGATGGCTTGTGTGCCTCAAGCCCCAAACTCCTTGCAGGTTTTGGCAAAGCACTTTTAAAGGCAAGGTGAGGGAGGGGCATGGTTAGTTGCCAACTTCTTGGTGTCAGATCCCTTGTTATTGTGTCTGTCCACATAGGATAGGTCACAACGTTCCTGTAAACCTCTGATAAAGCAAATGTTTTTTTTCTCTTTTCTACAACTTTTGATCTCTGTATGAATGAACTCTTATTAAAGGTCAGAGCCTTGAGACTAGGCTATCCTTATGTTTCAGGCCACAGGCAGCGTTCTTTTACAAAAGGTGCAGAGCCAGCATGACTAAGCACAGACAACAAAGCACAAAGTTTAAAGTAAAAAGGAATAGATCTAATATGGAGTCAGATTTGTTTTTTCCTATTACACTAATAGAGCTGTCACTTGCTCCCATGGCCTCACCTGTAGTCATCATCCTCACTCAGTGAGGGAAGTGTAACTATTCTCATTTTTCAGATAAGGAAATGGAACTCAGAGACGTTTAGTAACTTCCCCAGGGTCACACAGCTGATAAGTGCCAGAGCCCGCATTCAGTTTCACTTCCCCTGAAGCAGCATTCCCAGGCTTCTTCTCCTACACCATCCTCACACTCCTTATTGTAAACTAGCAGTTTAACTTTACATAGAGTGTTCAGCCTTGAGAAGCAGACTATTTATTGAAGAAGTAGCACTAGTAAAGAAATCTAGTAGAGTTATAGGTGTTGAAAGAAAGAGCTAAACATGATACAAGTGCGTTCATTACTGGGTGTCCTTGGAGGATTTCTGTTTTACAGTATCAAGTGCTGGCAAGTAGTACTGAGAGACCCGGGGCACACAGGTCCTTGAGTACATATTATGTGTCAGGCACTATTCTACACAGTCTTCTATGTAGTAACTCATTTCATCCTTACAGTTTAGAGCAGGTTCTGAAGCCCAGAATGTTGATGTAACCTGTAAGTAAAAGGTTAGAGTTGATATTGGAGCAAAAGCAATCTGGCTCCAATGACTTTGCTCTTAGCAGCAATATAGGTTGGTCTGATGTCTGTTTTCCTGTACCGGGGCTGCCTCAAAGGGCTGGTAGGCAGATGGAACAGTACAACATAGGCGTTACTGCTTAGGCATGAGTCAGGACTTCCTGAGAATTCTGACATGGAAATCAGGAAATCTGAGACCCATCATCTTCCCTTTGCTAAACCTTAATTACTTCATTGGTAAAGTGTGACCAGTCATGCCCAACTACACTACTTCCATAGGATGATCATGCATGCATGTAAAAACTCAGTAAGATACACAAAATGTAATTGTTAAAACACAAGTGCCAAATCACACTGCCTGGGTTTGAATCCTGATTCTACAATTTAGTAGCTGTGCAAACCTTGCATAAGCTATGTAACTTCTCTGTGCCTCAGTTTCCTTATCTCCAAATAGTATCTGCCTCATAGGATTGTTTATAATATTATACATTCAGTGACTGGGCGGGGGGTAGGAAAGAAAATTTGAGTATCATTAGTATTCACTTTGAAGGATTTATACATTTAGGAAGGGAGCACCATCATTATTTCATATATGTCAAGTTTAGATCAGCAGTGTACGCAGTCCCTATTGTTACTCGAAGCCCTGTTGTTTTTTCCAAAAGCACTTGAAGCTGAGATAATGGAGAGAAATGGTATGAGGAGGAACACAGTGTGTGAAGGTCTTGCTGAGATGGGGGTGGGAAGGGGTCTTTCATCTGCTCTCTGCACTGATGTCAGAAAGAAAACCACTTCAAACTTGTCCTCTACTGCTTGTCCACTGTTTTTAAAGCCAGGTTCATATCTTGTCTGGCTATGTTAACACACTTGCAGTGTCCCTCCTGGTGCAAATAAAGAGATGGCAGCCTCTGGGTTTCCCGAATGCACTGAGCTGTTAGAGAACCGTTTGTAGTATAAGCGCAGTAGGACATTATGAGAAAACGTGGGGGGACGAAGGGGAAGAAGGCTATACAATCTATACAGTCATCTCCTCTTTATTTAGAAACAGTGCCCCAAATTTCTTCAACAGATAATCACACTCTCATAGTCAGTATGTTTTGGGTGGAATTAATGCAAAGAGTCGGACACGACTGAGTGACTGAACTAACTAACTAACTAACATTAGTCATCACTTCTTCCTTGACTAATGGGCGGGAATTGATGCAAGACTGATCACTCAGTATATTCCATCCCCCTGGTGAGCAAGATTGGTCCGCGGTAGGCACTTGAGCCAGGGTAGGCCACTGAGAGGCAACAACTCCAGAACACTTTTTGATAGAATTAGCAAAGAGAGGTTTTTCTTTCTGCTGAGGTCACTAGCTGGGTGAAATAGGAAGTTGGAGAGATGGGCAGCCATCGTGCTACCAGTTTGGGGACAACCTCATTGAAAATGAAGCCAAGCGTGAAGAAGGTATAACTTAGAGAAAATGAGATGTCTTCATTTGAACCTCTGAATCAAACCACACCTGAACCAGACCTAACTCTGGACTTCTAGATTACAGAATTAGTACGTTCTTTTCTGCTTTCTCTTTTTCTCTTTGCCTTTCTCCCTCTATTCCTCTCTCTTTCTTTCTTGGTTCTGATCGGGGTCCTTGTCACAGTGGTGTATGTTCTCAATTTCACCCCCTGTCTGGCCCCAGCCTTCCCAAGATTATAGAAAGGCTGCATCTCTCTGCAGACAGCTCTGCTCAAAAAATCCAAGCACAAGACATCAGAACAATTGAAAGGCCAACCAACAGCTGAGGCAGAATTTCATTTTCCTGGGGGAATCAGGTCTTCAAATTAATAAAAAGAAAAATATCCATGACTTCATTGTGGAACACAAACTCATTTTCCCAGGTTTATAAAACCCGACTCTATTAAAATGCTAACGGCTTTTATGAAGCTACACTGAAAAGGGGGAAAACAAATGCCTCCCTATGCAATAAACTCATGGGACCCTTGAGTCCCATTCATCATTGCAGAGGCAACGCCAAGAACAATGAGAGTTTTAGAGAAGTGAGGGGAACAACGTGGGGTCCTTTTCAAATCAGTTCACTGTTCAAGTTGAAGTAGGAAAACAAGAAGCCCCATCTTCATTGTCTCTGTCTTGCCTTTCAGATGGGGAACACAAACTAACTTAGATTTGAAACATGATCAAGGAGGGAAGAAACTGCACATAGTTTCCCAGAAGTCTGTGTCCCTTTGAGCATTTCTAACAAATGACCATAGCTGCTGGGTAGTATGCGGCATTGTGATTTTTATAGAAGACCAGTGCCATTACTTATCTTTATAGATTAATTTTTAAGTTCTGGGGTGATTGGCACACAGTTAAAAACTTATAAAGACAAAGGTTTTACTAAGAAAATTATTGAATTTTCTTCTTTGGCTTGATATCAGGCATTAATTTCACTTTGTCATTCAATATGTATTTACCTGTTGAGCATTTATCAAATGCCAAGCACAGTTCCAGGTGCTGGGGTACAGCAGAGGGCAATACTGTCAAGACCATTGTCTACATTGAATTCATTTTCTAGGTGGAGACACATCTGAAACAGGAAAACCCTACAAATAATCACAACTGAAAGTATAAGGTAACTTCAGAAAATGTTAATGCTTTGATAAATAGAGTATAAAGACATAATGACTAATGGGGGTGGCATCTTTAGAAAGGTGATTAGATGATGCCTCCCTGAGCAAGTGAGAGAGGAGGGGGCCAGGCTGAGGAATAGCACAGTGTTAAAAGTCCAGATTTAGCCAACTAAAATCTAGGACACCCAGTTAAATGTGACTTTTGGATAAAGAACTTGTCATACTTCTGGTAACAAAGGAGCTTTTTAAATGTAGCAACTCTGAAAGGACAAAGGCTCAGAGGCAGGACTAAGCATGATATAATCAGCAAGGCTAGTATGGCTAGAGTTAGAGGGGAGGAGGAGAGCGATGGATATGAGGTTGAAAAATGGATGTAATCAAGGTGAGAGGCTAGTGTCTTAGTGTTAACATGATGGAAAGCCATTTGAAGGACATTAGAGGATGTATGGCCTAATCTGACTTGCAATTTTAAATGATGAAGGAGGATAGATCATGGCAAGTGGGAACACAGAGGCACGGAGCTGGGGAGAGGCTACTACACCTGGTCCAGTTGTGAGATGCTGGGTCCTCAGTCCAGCGGGGCAGGGCAATGGGGAAGTGACCTGCATCTGTCAGGGGTTGTAGTTGTAAGCTCTAGAAACTGACTCTAGGACCTTTAGAACCAAAGGGAATTTTGGCAGGGGTTGAGAGGAGGGGGTATATATATATGAAGGCTAAAGAAAAAACTCTATAGATACTTAAGAACTAAAGAAACAAAAGCAGCAAGAACCAACCAAAACCATGCCATGAAAATAACACAGGTGCCAGCAGCTCGCCTTTGCCCTTCAAAGCTGCATTCTCCATGTCATCATCTCACTTTGTATATGTTTGCACTTTCCCTGCATCTCTATGTAGTTTTCTTAAGGCCCCGGCAGGATCATCTGTATGGCCAGCTCAGTCACAGGGCTGCTGGGCTTCTAGGAACAGGGAGCAGAATTGTTTGCCACATTTGGGTTCTGCAGAAGGAGGCTGGGGGCTCTGCTTCCCACCATGATTCAGTCTCATGATTTACCCTAAAGGAATTAAGTTCAAACTGAGTAGTTCCAAAAATGGCCAATATCCATTACATGGATGATTGTTTTTCAGGACAGAAAAGTGACCGACACATCATACTTCTTGCAACTGTGTATAGTTTATCAAAGAACAAAGATCATAACAATGAGATGGATATGGGAGTACAAAATGAAGCAGGAAAAAGGCTAACAGCGTTTTGTCAAGAGAATACACTGGTCAGAACAAGCACCCTCTTCCAACAAGAGACAACTCTATACATGGATATCACCAGATGATCAATACCAAAATCAGATTGATTATATTCTTTGCAGTCAAAGATGGAGAAGCTCTATATAGTCATCAAAAACAAGACCAGGAGCTGACTATGGCTCAGATCATGAACTCCTTATTGCCAAATTCAGACTTAAATTGAAGAAAGTAGAGAAAACCACTAGACCATTCAGGTATGACCTAAATCAACCACCTTACGATTATACAGTGGAAGTGACAAATAGATTCAAGGGATTATATCTGATAGAGTGCCTAAAGAGCTATGGACTGAAGTTCGTGACATAGTATAGGAGGCTGTGACCAAGACCATCCTCAAGAAAAAGAAATGCAAAAAGGCAAAATGGCTGTGTTAGGAAGCCTTACAAATAGCTGAGAAAAGAAGATAAGTGAAAGGCAAAGGAAAAAAGAAAAAATATATCCATCTGAAAGCAGACTTCCAAAGAATAGCAGGGAGAGATAAGAAAGCCTTCCTCTGTGATCAGTGCAAAGAAATAGAGGAAAACAATAGAATGGGAAAGACTAGAGATCTTTTCAAGAAAATTAGAGATGCCAAGGGAGCATTACATGCAAAGATGGGCACAATAAAGGACAGAAACGGTATGGACCTAACAGAGGCAGAAGACATTAAGAAGAGATGACAAGAATACACAGGAGAACTCTACAAAAAACATCTTAATGACCTGGATAATCACAATGATATGTGATCACTCACCTAGAGCCAGACATCTTGGAGTGCTAAGTCAGGTAGAACTTAGGAAGCATCACTACGAACAAAGCCAGTGGAGGTGATGGAATTCCAGTTGAGATATTTCAGATCCTTGAAGATTATGCTGTGAAAGTGCTGCACTCAATATGCCAGCAAATATGGAAAACCCAGCAGTGGCCACAGGACTGGAAAAGGGCAGTTTTCATTCTGATCCCAAAGGAGGGCAATGCCAAAGAATGTTCAACTAGTACACAATTGCACTCATTTCACATGCTAGCAAAGTAATGCTGAAAATTTTGCAAAGCAGGCTTCAACAGTCTGTGGACCAAGAACTTCCGGATGTTCAAGCTGGATTTAGAAAAGGCAGAGGAACCAGAGATTAAATTGCCAAAATCTGCTGGATCATCGAAAAAGCAAGAGAGTTCCAGAAAAGCATGTACTTTTGCTTTATTGAGTATGCTAAAACCTTTGTGTGGATCACAACAAACTAGGGAAAATTCTTAAAGAGTTGGGAATACCAGACCACCTGACCTGCCTCCTGAGAAACCTGTATGCAGGTCAAGAAGCAACAGTTAGAATAGGAAATGGAACAAGCGACTGGTTCCAAATTGGGAAAGGAGTATTATATTGTCCCCCTGCTTAGTTAACTTATATTCAGATTACATCATGGGAAATGCCAGGATGGATGAAGCACAAGCTGGAATCAAGATTGCCAGGAGAAATATGAATAAGCTTAGATATGCAGATGACACCACCCTTATGGCAGAAAGTGAAGAGGAACTAAAAAGTTCCTTGATGAAAGTGAAAGGGGAGAGGGGAAAAGTTGGCTTAAAACTCAACATTCAAAATAGTAAGATCATGGCATCCAGCCCCGTCACCTCATGGCAAATAGATAGGGAAACAGTGGAAACAGTGACAGACTATTTTCTTGGGCTCCAAAATCCCTGCCGATGGTGACTGCAGCCATGAAATTAAAAGATGCTCACTGCTTGGAAGAAAAGCTGTGACAAACTTAGTGTATTAAAAAGCAGAGACTGTACTCTGCCAACAAAGTTCCTTCTAGTCAAAGGTATAGTATTTCCAGTAGTCGTATATGGATGTGAGAGTTGGACCATAAAGAAGGCCAAACACTGAAGAATTGATGCTTTTGAACTGTGGGATTGAAGAAGACTTTTGCAAGTCCCATGGACTGCAAGGAGGTCACATTCATTGGAAGGACTGATGCTGAAACTGAATCTCCAATACTTTGGCCATCTGATGTGAAGAGCCAACTCATTAGAAAAGACCCTGATGCTGGGAAAGATTGAAGGCAGGAGAAGGGTACGACAGAGGATGAGATGGTTGGATGGCATTACCGACTCAATAGACATGAGTTTGAGTAAGCTCTGGGAGATGGTGAAGATCAGGGAACTCTGGAATACTGCAGTCCGTGGGGTTGCAAAGAGTCAGACACAACTGAGCAACTGAACAACAGCAACAATAACTCAGTAGAAAGCATTAAAAAAGGATCAGGGATTTTAATAGCTGATAGGCATATTCTGAATCAACAGTGACCTGTGGGTGAAAAAAACAGCATAAATCCCCATGGAAACAAGACCAAAAGAGTTTAGGAACCCAGAACAGAAAACATACTTGAGGCTCTCTTGTCCAATTCATCGTTGACTTAGGTATATTCAGAGATTATTTTTATGGCTCAACTAAGTCATCTTAATGCTCTGACCATCACTGAGCTCTCATTCTTTCTGGGATTATGAGGCTAAAGGATAAAGTTGAAACCTTTCAAGAAGTTAATATATAGTCAGACCTGAATCGGCCAACAGATTTAACCTCAGTCTTAGGGGTTTTTTTGATTGAACTATCTTTGACTTACAATATCACAATAGTTTCAGGTGTGCAACATAGTGATTCAACAGTTTTATAGATTATACACAATAAAAAGTTATAAAATATTGTCTATATTTTCTGGACTGTGTATTACATTCATGTCACTTATTTTATAACTGCTAGCATATACCTCTTAATCCCCTTCACTTGTTTCACTCAGCCTGCCACTCCTCATCTCTGGTAACTACTAGTTTGCTCTTTATCTGTGAGTCTGCTTCTGTTTTGTTGTGTTTGTCAACTTGTTTTGGTTTTTGGATTCCACATATAAGTGAAAGCATGCGGTATTTGTCTTTCTCTGTCTGGTTTATTTCTCTAAGCATAATACCCTACAGGTCCATCTATGTTGTCACAAATGGCAAGGTTTATTTTTTTTCTGATGAATATTCCAATATTCATATTCATATCATGTTAACATGATATTAAATATCATATTTTGATCCATTTTTAACCCATTCATCTGTTGATCGGAAGGCCTTAGGTTGCATCCATATCTTGGCTATCATAAATAATGCTGCTGTGAACAGTGAGGTGCATACATCTTTTCTAATTAGTGTTTTCTTTGGTAACTAGGAGTGGAATTGCAGGATTTTATCCAATTTAAAAAGTGGGCAGAGGACCTGAAGAGTATTTTTCCAAAGAATACATACAGAGGACCAACAGCCATATGAAAAGATGCTCAACCTCGTGAATCATCAGGGAAAGCAAATCAAAACCATAATGTGATATCATCTCATACCTGTCAGGATAGTTATTGTGAAAAAAAAAAGAAACAAGAAATAACAAGAATGGCAAGGATGTGGGAAAAAAGGGAACCTTAGAACAGTGTTGGTGGGAATGTAAATTAGTATAGACACTATGGAAAACAGTATGGAGGTTCCCCCAAAATTTAAACATAGAACTATCTAAGTCTTAGGTTAAAAAGGACCCAAAATGGTAGTTATTATAAGACCTAAGGGAGATAATACACAGAAATTAAGGTCTAGTGCCTAACTTGTAGTAAGTTTTCAATAAATGTCAATTGCTGCTTTCACAAAGAATGTTTTACAGTTGCTAATAGTTATTTGTGTCTCAGAATTTGACCAACATAGACCAATTAATACATCCATTGAGTATGGGCACTTAATACATCCAATTAGTATGTTAATCGAGTTGAATTATCTCCTTAGACTTGCCTAGGGAAAGAAAAGGAGATTTGGAAAACAAATAGATACACAAAGGAAAGAACCTAATGGTAATGCATTTCTCATCTCAGTAGAAGGGTCTCTTTGAATTGACAGGTTATTATTCAAAATTTATTTATGAAAATCATTGTTTCTGTGATTCTAACACAATTGATAGAAATCCTGCAAACATCCCAATAGGATGTAGCCACAATTAACATGTATGTTGTATGTGTGGGGATTGACTTTGGCTCTGGGTCATATCCTATCAATTTCCACCTGACCTTTTCAACCAGCTACCTAGAAATCTATAATGAAATATTAATAAATAAAATTCACAATATTCCCTTCCATGTTCTGTTCATACCATATTTTATAAGAATTTTAGCAGACAAAGTGGAAAAGCGATTGTTAAATTTGATGCAACCAGGAATATTTTATAGAGGGGAAATGTGCCTAATTACAGCAAAAGCAGAATATTGACAGCAGAATTCATCATATTCATTTACTGTCATGTATATGATTTACATATGCTGCTTGATAGTTTACACAAATAAACCCTTAACTTTTATAAGAGTTGGACAATACTTGTCTTACTCAATCTGGCACTTCAGTTTTTCATTAAAGAGAAAAATTAATCAATAGACTAACTGGAAAAGAAGGCAGTAGGCAAGGTTTTCAGCTTGAGAGCAGCAGGCATTCTGGGAGAATATGAAATAACAATGCATTAAATTGTAAGCCACATCTTCGGAAAATATATACATCTTCCCAGAACAAAAAAAAAAAAAAAGTTTTTTAATAAGCCACCAGGAAAGGCACACTTGACTTGGCTGTATTTTCTGTTGGCTATCATGTAAAGCATCTTTAATATCAAGTTTCTTTTTATCGTCTACATTCAGACATTCAAGCAGGGCTTATACTCTTCTCTGTAGGGCACTTTGATGAAATCAATAAATTGAATTTCCAGCATTGGTAAGGAGCAATCAGAAATCAGATCTAGGAAAGACTGTTTTCCTATTCAGCTCCATGTCAGAGATTCAGCAGAAGGAAGCTTTTCATTTTATTTTATTTGTTTTAATGTTTCCAGTAATGTTTCACAATAATGAATTTTACCTAACTTCAGTTTATTTATCTCTGAACGATGGCTTTCCTCTGTTATTTTGGTCACTGGCTTCTTAATGACTACTCTTTTGTCTTGAATATAATGATTGTGTTCTTTCTTTTTTCATTTACCCATTCATTCATTCAGTAAAGATTTGAGGACAAAATGATAAGGGAGTATGCTGTGTGCTGGAGAAGGATAGACTAGAGCCTGCCTTCCAACAGTTCTTAAAAAGTGAATTAAACAGTTTAAACTTAAACACTGTACTCATGATTTTATTCCTCCTGAACCTGTCTGTTATCATTGTTTTAGTCATTGAGTGGTCTTGTGGGCTGGGAGTCTGAAGCCATGTTTGTAGTGTCAGATCTGTTATTGCTCTTCCCTAAGACCTTAGATAAATCAATGCACTCATCTAGACTGCAGCATCTCCATCTCTGAAATAAGTAGGTGGGATGAGAAAGTCTCAAAAATCTCTTACACTCCAAAATTTCAAATCCATTTATATTTCTAGTGCTAGTCTTTTATAGGACTTCTCCAAATCTTTCCAGCTAAGGAGTGGAAAGGTAAGTCTGAAAAGTAAGCCTCCTGACATTACTTACCAAGCCAGAGGCAACATCCTGATAGGGAGCTGGTTAAATACAGCCACAGACCTAAGATATTGATATGGAAGGTTATCTTGTTAGCTTGTTTGTTTAGTTGCATTGATAGTATGTAAACATGGGCTATTTAATAAAACATGGATTCATGGCTTCTCATGCAAAATAAGAATCTAGAAACACTGAATTACATTCCCATGTGTCAATAATTATCAGGAGATAATCAGCAATGACCTCTTCAAGTGATCTATTTGGGCAAGTTTGCTGTAGTCCTCACTACTCTATATTCTTACACAGAGCTTTTATTCCTCCCTTATGTTACTTACCTTGTCCTTAAGGCAATGAGTTTGGCAAATCCTATACTAAACCATAAATGGATATACGAGTTCGTGTGTGTGTGCGTGAGTGTGTGGGAGTGAGGAGAAGGGAATATATTTTCATATGGGATTTACAACTAAGTCTGAAATAAGAAAAGAACTAGAGGGGGGAAGCACAGATAGGTTTTATCTCCAGCTAAAAAGTAATTAACATTTTGGACTTAATATCTTTGAATCAACAGAACAGAAACGAAAATGCCATTCAGAACTTAGTTATCATTTAAATTACTCGAAGCTTAGCTTTATAGATATTTCAGCTTTGTTTCATCCAATCCAATAACCACAATACATATACAGACATTTTCAGATAAAAGCCACACTATAAAGGTAGAAAACTTGATCTTGAGAAATGGTAGACTTCCCATTGTTTGAAATTGTTTTCTTTAATGTTTGCCTTTGTTAAAAGCATCACATAGCTACAGTGATCATTTTCAATCTCCTTAAATACTTCAAACAGATTGTCTTGCTA
The DNA here is from genome assembly GCF_963930625.1 of Muntiacus reevesi. NCBI lineage: Eukaryota > Metazoa > Chordata > Mammalia > Artiodactyla > Cervidae > Muntiacus > Muntiacus reevesi. The sequence continues at coordinate 96,713,090 of NC_089252.1, forward strand.
CCAGCTCAGGTTAGTAGTTAATTAAAGAAGGAAACAAGGAAAATGTTCTCATCTCATTTTAGTATGATAATTCTTTTTTTTTTTTTAAGTGCAAGCCATTTTCTTTATAGTTTTTATTAAGTATTTCACTACTGGTTGATATCAATGTAACTTAGTATTTGTTTTCTTTTGGTCTTCTTTTTTATTTTTTTTCCCCCTCAGTGAAAAATAAAGTAGTTAATTAATTGTTCATATGCCCTTCTCTGATGGCTCAGTTGGTAAAAAGTCTGCCTACGATACAGGAGACTGTAGGCAATGCAGGAGACCCATGTTTGATCCCTGGGTTGGGAAGATCCCCTGGAGGAGGGAATAGCAACCTACTTCAGTATTCTTGCCTGGGAAATCCCATGGACACAGGAGCCTGGCAGACTACAGTCCATGGGGTCACAGCAGACGGACACGACTTAGCGACTAAACCACCACCAACCATTAAAGATAGAGAGTGTGTTTAAGGGAAGAAATCACTTTCTTCACATTGGAATTTGCTTCCTTCTGGACATTTTTCTTCATTGTTTGAATTAAACAGACAATCATTAATTACACTTTATTCTTCTTATGTATTTTTTGACTTCTCTCAATTTGAAAAAAAGTATCTCTCACCTTATTCTCCACCACTGTACCCAATGTCCCAGTGATATTTAGTCTTACCTGTCTTAGAGTCCACTAAACAGATTAAGGTTAAAAGATTATCAGTTAGCAAGCTGACTTTTTTGTTGTAACAATTTGTTTGATAAAGAACAGACATAGAGAAGGCACAAATAGTCCAGAGTTTCTTTCTATCCAGGGGAGAAAAATAAGGGAAGAAAACCCCACTATCCATGTGTATATCAATCATTTGAATTCAGTGTAATCTTTCTCAAGATTATGATTTCTACTCTGATGTTGAGAATTTCTACAAATGTTATGTAAGGTCTTAAAATATCCCTGGTCTTTCCTCTGACAGCTTGTTGTTCTGCATCATTTACTGCTTTCAAACAATGTTTTTTAAAGAGATGGCAGTTTTTCTAAGGAAAAGTGACAGTACATGTAAGACTTTTTTCCCTTATCCATAGATAAGAAAGGTATAATTTTGAGATTTTTTTTTTTCCTCTAGCATCTGAAAGATGAGTTGCTCACAATATGCAATTATATGGCTGTAGACAAATAATTTCACACACAGCAGACTCAAGTCGCCTGGAGAAAAGACATTGGTGACATCTCATGAAAAGGGGTATGATGTATAATTCAAGCATATGAGGACATTGAAAAGAATTCTAGAAAATATTACTATTCAACTTTTGCTGAGCAATCCTGCTTTTTCTCTGTTTATCATTTTGTTTGCTCTTCCCTTCACCATCATGAAGAAAAATTTCTGAACAAATCAATATCTACTGGCCATGGGGGAAAAATGTTCTCAGGCTTTTGGGTATCATTCATTTCTGATCATTCTGGTATTTAAATTCAAAGGATACTTTTTTCTTTCAAAGTAAAACTGAAAAAAAAAAGTACCAAAAGCCCCCCCAAATCATCAAGATAATTGATAAAAATACAATGCATAAGAAAATTATATAAATGCACAGAATCAATATGATTTCCACCATAGTAAGTATTCAGAGTTTTATTTGATACAAAGGACCTATGTTTAGGTCTAATTTTTATATAATATTCTGTCTAATTAATTAATGGTACTAGCTTTTTCACTGTATTATTCAACAAGCTAGATTACATAAGTGAATATTTGTTAAAGTCATGTTTTTAAGTTAAATTCTTATTCCTATTGATTCTGTTTCTGAAACCATCAAACATTTCTTTTTTTTTTTTTAGTATGGCAGTGCTGGTATTGACACAAGATCTGTATTACTGCAAAATACATTCTTTTAACTACTTAATTTTAGTGACTCTAGAGCTGTTTTGTCACGTTGTTTCTTTTTTTAAATTTCAGCTTTATCAAGGTATACAAATTGTAAGACATTTAAAGTGTACATGTTGGTGACTTAATATATACATATCAAGTTGATTAACATACCCATCACCCTACATATTTATCTTTGTGTGTGTGTGTGAAAACATTTAAGTTCCACTCTCTTAGCTGATTTCAATTACACAATTCAGTGCTATCAACTATAGTCACCATGCTTTACATTAGATCCTCAGATCTTATTTATCTTATAGCTGACACTTTGTACCCTTTTACCAACCTCTATCTCCCCTACACCCAGTCCCTGGCAACCTCTTTTCCACTCTGTGTTTTTATGAGTTTGACTTTAGAAAAGATTCCGCAGATGAGTGATACCAGGCAGCATTTGTCTTTCTCCGTCTGGCTTATTTAACTTGGCATAATACCCTCAAGCTTCGTCCATATTGTCACAAATGGCAAGATTTCCTTCCTTCTCACAGCTGAATTTTATAAATATATATATATACTCACATATATATATATAGCCTTTATTCAGCCATTTGTAAAGCTTTCTGATTTTAATGGGTACATATTTTACTTATATTTTCTTGTCCATAAATAGATATTAGGAAATAATCTCTGGGATTTGACTGATGAAGACAGTCACTGCATGTAACTGAGAACCTTCTCTATTCTGGATGTCAGTGCGAATCAGAGACACTCACTAATAGGCAAGCTTCCAGCTTCTTTAGCACCAACATTTCAGGTCCCCGTGAATTGTACTCTGCCTGCCCGTCTTCCTCCCTGCCGATATTTACTGAGTACCTACTGTGAGTCAGGATGTGAACAGAACAAAACTCATGTTTTGTCATGAAACTCAGTCCAGTGGAGAGAGAGACTTAAAATACATAAACACATATATGATGCCTGGTAAGATGTTTGATTTTTTTTAATGAAGCTCAGTGATAAAAATAATGAGAAGAGTTGTTAGTCAGATAACTCATGGAAGATTTCTTATTGGTCAAATAAAGGAAAATAGAGATTGATACCAGGAAATGTAAAAAGATGAGGGAAAGAAAACACCTTTTCTCAACTATATGAAAATGTCAAAATGAAGGAAAATATTACATTGTAGATGGTATGGAAAAGTACCTCCAGAGCATCTTTTGCATGAATGTGGATTCAAGCAAAATTATAAGTAGTGTATGTTCAACAATTCATTTAACAAAATTACTAAGGGCCTATTTTGTATCAGGCACTGTCCAAGGCCCTGGAAACACAGCCGTAAACAAAAGCAAGCCCTTTGCATTAGTGCAGAATTACTGTGCACAGCTGCTCAGGCTGTGGACTGCGCAGTTTTCAGGGGCACATCCACATAGACCATGATGTGCACTCCCTGGGGTTGTGTACCCCAGCAGCTCTGATCTAAATGAAGCAAACAAGCTAGTGAGAGGAAGACAAAGCATAAACAAACAATATCACATGAAAGTGCTTTGGGGAAAAAATAAAGCAAGACAAGAGAGAGAAAAAGATTTAGGAGCTATTTCAGATGTTGTGATCAGAGCAAGCGTCTCTGATAAGATGATATTTGGGAGGAGCCACTAGGATGCCTGGGGGTGGGGGCAAGTACTCTAGGGAGAAGGCACAGATTTTCTGGGCAAAAAAAGTTTGTTCCAGGAATGTCCAGGAACCTGGCGTGGCTCAACCAAGGTCAGTGAGGAGGATCAAGGTAGAAGGCAAAGATGGAGATATACAGGAAGCTAGGGCCAATGGGAAGACTTTGTGAGGCCAATGGAAAGACTTTATGTTCTTTTCTGAAAATGATGGAAAGCAATTAGTAACCTTTGAACAGAGGCATGATTTGATCTGATTCATGTACTGTCAGAATTATTCTGGCTTTTCCTTTAGCAAAGACTGCAGAGGTACAGAGCAGAAACCAGGAGACCATGACAATGGCAGACCATTGAAACAATACCCATGAGAGATGTCCATGGCTAGGACCACAAGAGATCATGAGTGGTTGAGTTCTCAAACATTTGAAGGGAACAGTAGGATTTGCTAATGTGTCAGAGATCGAACGTAAGAGAGGGAGGAGCCAAGCATGACTGTAAGGTTTTTCTCTTGAGCAACTCAAAAATATGAAAGTTTATTTACTGAGATGGTCTGAAGGAAGTCAGAAGTCCTGATTCAGATGTAGTGATTGTGAGATGCCTGCTAGAAGTTCAAGTGCCAGAGTCAAATAAGCAGTTGGAAATGTGAATATTGGAACTGAAGATACAAGTTTAGAGTTGCTGTCATATAGTTAATATAAAGTCTGGAGACTAGACAAAATCAACTAGAGTAAGTGTTCCCATTGCTGGCTGTGCATTGCAGTCACCTGGGGAGCTTTCAGAAAGTATGAGGACTGAGTCCTGTCCCAGACTAATTAAATCAAAACCTCTCAGGGTGACGCCAAGGCATCAATATTTTTAAAAAGCTTCCCAAGTGATTCTAAAAACCTGCTGAGGTTGAGAACCATTGACCCACAGAGTCAATAAAGAGAGAAAGGGATGCATAGGAACTAAGCCTGGAAGGACTCTGAACTTCATAAATCAAGAACATGAGAAGGGGCACAGCACAGGAGCCAAACACCAAGATAAGGGAAATATAGAGCAGGGGTCAGAAAATTAAACTATTTATAAAGAGATAGATAGCAAACCTTTTTTTTGTTTTTGTTTTGTTTTTTGTTTTTTTTGTTTTTTTTTTTGTTTGTTTGTTTTTGTCTTTTTTGGCTTTGTTGGAGACTTGTTACCCTTATGAATTCTGAGAGCATGAGAGCAGTCTTCGTATGTAAATGAAAAAAGATGTTTGTGTGCCAATAAAACTTTATTTAAAAGAGCAGCTGTTGGGCCACATTTGGTCCATGGACAGTAGTTTGCCAACCTCAGATGAAGGGCATCACGGGATTATTTTAGTGGTCTCCAAGTCAGATTACAACCATGTACTGGTGAGGTGAGCATAAACAAGGAGCCCTTATTATTGCATGGGTCTCCTCTTCAGGGACACTCGTGAACTTGTCAAAGCCACTGGAAGAGCTGTCTCTGGAGAATGCGGACACTTATTTAAATATTTTTGTCTCTTTCCATTGAATCTGTTGTGTCTAATGTAATGCTTATAGGTTCGAATTCAATAATAGGTTTGCATTTCTATAATTTCACAAGAAGCTTTTTTCAAATAAGACAGAACAAAATGAGAAAATACATAATCCAAAGTGGATCTATGAACTCACTGGTTAGTGTTTTCCCTTTAATGTTGGACATACTGATACTTTCAACGTGGACCGAGGGTGCATTATTCTCTCAAGAGCTCCTGTTTGGTGTTTCCCTGGAGAAGCTGAATTATTCTTCTCACTACACTTGCTAAAATGAGGCAGAATATATTTCATCTTACAGTGGCTCAGGCGGTAAAGAATCTGCCTGCAGTGCGGGAGACCTGGGTTTGATTCCTCGGTTGGGAAGACCTCTTGGTGAAGGAAACGGCTACTCGCTCCGGTATTCTGGCCTGGAGAATTCCACGGACAGAGGAGCCTGGCAGGCTACAGTCCATGGGATTGCAAAGATTCGGACACAACTGAGCAACTTTTGCTTTCATAGGTTGTCCCAAACACATAGGGGTAAACATGTATTACCAATGTTGGAACCAGAAGTCTCTGGAAAATTGTGATGAACCCATTGAAAATAAAGCTTCCTACACAAGGGAAAAATCACAAAGGAAGTGATTTTTTTGGTGACCCAAAGTGCTGCTTTAACTTGGTTAGTGACTAAACCATAATGATAATCATGGTAATTTATAGCTTCCTGGGGCCTCTAACTCAAATACTTCAAAGGGTTTTGGAAACCCAAACAAGCTTTATTATATACCTCTGTGGTTAAAAAGCATGTGATCTACCAAGACATGAGAGAAACAGCAACAAGGTTAACAAATAATGATTCTAAGTAGTCAGAGAAAAGGACAGGAAGAAGCAAATTCTAGGAGCAGAATTCCAGATATCTGGCCAACCCTAGACACAACTGAGGTGCCCTAACCTTGCGAGTGCTAGAATTCCACAGATGGTCTGGACTCCTGCATAAAGTCATGAGAGGGATCCTTCCACAGTAAGGCTACCACCACAATTGACTAATTAAAAGTACACAAAGCAGGTAGTCTAGTCACCACTCTTCAAAAATATGCAGGTGGGTCACATCAAACAAGGCTTGGATTCCAAATCAACCAGCATTTGTTGAGTACCTGCTGTATGTGCCAGCCTCAGTTGGGTTATACTATTCAATGTTGGTATTAAAGCAAAATGGAGCAGAGGACTTCCTGTTCTGGGGTAGAGAGAGTAGCCCCACTCCATCCAGGCTCTCCCTGCAACTAAAAATCCCTGACATACATAATAAAGAGCATAAGAAGACTCTGAAAAGTGGAAAGAAGAAGGCAGACTGCTTAGGAATCTTGACAATAGAGAAATGACAGAGCATTCAGTTTCCTGGGCTTCAGGGCTTTTCAGAAGTCTTCATCTCTGCACCTCCAACTGGCATAGACAAAAAAGCTGCAAGAGAAGCCCATTGCCCCCAGCCAAAGGATGAGAGAAAGTAGACTAACAACAGAAAACGGTTTTGGTAATGCTCACTTTACACCAACCGAAAACCAATTGAACAAATCCACCTTCCCCAAGCCCAAGCCATCCCAGGGCCCAAGCAAGGGGCATTCTGATTGCCTCACTGAAGTGGGGTAGGTAAGGAAAAGTAAGAGGCTATTGTGCCTTCCCCTGACGGGCATGGTGGAAGTAGGCTACTCAAATTCCTCTGCCAGGCGCTTTCAACAACCCAAGCAGGGAGCCTGTATTTCTGATCATTATCACTATAGACTGTCTTTCCCATTCTTGACCTTCATATAAATGGAACCATACAGAGTGTGTTCTTTTGTGTGTGGCTTCTTTTGTGTAGCAAAATACTTTTGAAATTTATCTAAGTAGTTGTGTGTATCACTACTTATCTCCATGTTTTAGTGAATAGTATTTCATTATACGGATAGACAAAATTTGCTTATCTTCTTCCTCTTGATGGACATTTGCTTTGTTTCCAGTCTGGGGCTACTATTAAAAGCTACCATGAACATTCCTCTACAATATCTGTATGGACGGGACTGACTCTGATTTGATCATATGTATAGCATTCCAGCTCTATATCAGTCTCCTGGGTGTTTTCATTCACAGTAAACATATCTGTTAACTGCAACCAGAAAATTCTTAAATTTTACATCATTTCATGCTGTTTAAAATCAAGCTTGAAAGGGAGAAAAAGAATGGGAGAATTAGGGAATATGAACGCAGTGTGGTTAAAAACTCTTTAAACTCAAACTGATTATATAAAATAGAGATTTATATTTCATTTAATCAACCCACTTACTAAATCTTAGTAAGTAGCAACCTGTTACAATGAATGGAGTTCAATCCTTGCTGCTGATGTGCTCACAGCCAAGTTTCTTGATAGTATAAAAGTTAATAATTTGACTTGAGGAAATTATTTAATTTGAGGGAGTTTGGGGATTGGAGAATTCTCAGTCTTTGCATATTCTTGTATGAAACTTTTCTAAAGTTGGAAGTGATGAAATTTCATGCAAAGCAAGAAAATGGATAAGCTTTTAAGATCAACAAACTAGAGGGACTGATAAGAATTGAAGCAGTCTCCATTCTTAGAAAAGCACCAGTTGATGTACTGTGATGGGTAGAATGTCAATTCATCTTGATTTACTGGCAATTTGTAAGATATTCTCTTCTCTCCTCCATGATAGAAAGATAGAAAGTGGTAGGTGAGTCATTTTCAAAATAGACTCAGTGACATAGAGAACCTATTCCTCATAATAATTTAAAATCTACTGTACTTTGTAATGATTTAAAAACTAATCCTTGCAAAAATGTATTTTGAAATAGAAATGAGAATGCCTGGCAACTGTGACTCAAGAAGGAAAAAAAAGTCTTTTAAACACATATTAGGAAATGAATCCCAGTAATAGCATTATCCCAATTTCTATCTTCATTCTCAATTTTCAGTCACATGCCTGCACCCAACCCCTCCCTAAGAACCCGCTACACTTCCATTATGGCTAATGTACTAGATTCAGAGTTTGCCTGGCATTTCTCAGAAGGGCTTAGTACATATTTCCACCTACAGTGATGTTGAGGGTCCAGCAAGAGACAGAAGGCCTCCTGCTAGATGCTGTTAAGTGCTAATCATTTTTATTACAGAAGATATGGTTCAGCAGTGAAAGTCCCACAGAAAGGAGCCTAAGTACAATGAGCAGCATTTCTAAAGCCTTTAGTCTGATTAGGCTGATTCTCAAGGCATCCCTGAAGGAAGAATTTGAATTATATTGTTTCTGAGAAACTCTGTGAACTCAAGTCCTCAACTGCTTTTTTTCTGACCCTCACAATATGCTTTTCTGTTGATATTTTGGATCTCTGTGTGGTAAATTCACTTGAAGTACAATAAAGTCATGATCAAATAAATTAAATAGTGGTTGCTTCCTTCTCATACATCCTGCAAATTGCCTTTTGCCCGTTAACTAGTAAGGTTTCCCTTTCCTTTTGCACAGCTTTGCAGTTTGGGAGATCTCTCTGGGTCCTCTCTGTCCTCTGCTTCTTTATTCTGCTTCTGGACTATCACCTCATGTGATTTTTTTTGCTTCTTTATTTGGTAGGAAAGAAAATTTCCCAGTTGTCACAGTGGAAAAGGTATCTCATATCAGGCAGGAATATAGTTGCCATTTCTTACTGAGTAAAATCTTTAAGTAACACTTGGTCCAACCCCTTAGGATCATAGCAATCTTTTTTATAACATATGTTCAGTCATTTTTTAATCTACTCATGAAGGTATGACATGGTAGTAAGTTCCCAGAGCTCTGAAGTTGGTCACAGATACTGTAACTGATTCTTTCTTTGAAATCTCACGTACCTATCAAGTTTGTTGTTACTGGAGATAGGACTTCCCTTAAACCTCTTTTCTAGGCCAAGTGTAGTTTACCTCTTTTCAAAGTCAAGTGTAGTTTAAAAACCACTAGCCTGACATTCAATTCCAAGTGCCAAAGCCAGATAAAACTATTCTAGGCAGGAAGAATCTCCTACCTCCTTTTCACTTGTAACATCTAACAACAGATAGGCCGATGCAAACTTCAAACAGAACCTAGAATTCAGAGAGCCCTACAATGTTCTGTCCTCTTCTGCCTGCCAAACTTGAGATCAGAACCTGCACGGCCCCTAAAGAGTCTAACTCAGGCCCATGCAATTCATTCCTGGCTCTGACTGGTGGCTGTTTCTATTATATATCCATTGTTTCCCCAGATAGAAATGCATACTTTTATTTCTACCATGTGTCAATTACTGTTGATCTATTCATAAGACAGACACTATACCTGTCCTCACAGAGCTTACATTCTGGTGGGAAAGGAAGACTACAATAAGTAATAATTCAACAATAAGACTTCTGGATTGCAATAAGTGCTATGACAAAAATAAACAAGGGTGACCTGATAGAAGATATTGGCAGAGCCCCTACTATAAATAAAGCATGAGTTGTTTTGAGGAGCTAATATAAGGGCTAACACTGTATAGGTAAGTGTTTATTGTTATATTATTGACATAGTCTGATATTTGGGCACTCATCAAACAGTTACCAGGAAACAGATGACACAGTTAAATGGAGGTATTGGGGAGAGTTTAATGAGAGACCATAGAGTTGTGAGTGGGATTCAGGAAAACCAAGGAGGGTTAGTGATGTTCCCTGTACTGCATCTAGGTATGAAGGCACAAGGAGAGGGAGCAGGTCCTGGAACTTAGAATGAATTGTGATAGTTGTAAGAGAGATGCTCAACAGAAGTTATGGCTTTAATATATAATAAACAACCACAACTGGATCATGTCCAGGAAGATATAAAGACTCCAGACTCACTCTCCTCTTTTTCAACTTTCCCCAGTGCCCCATAATTAATGAAATCCAGCCAGAAGTCAAAGGGCAAGGCATCATAGATGTTGTGCTCCATGGAGATCAGCCTCCCAGAGCACAAAGCCAATTGGAGAAGAATGGAAATATATATGGAGGACCAATGGAAAATAATCATCTTGAGGTAGAAGGAACCTGTTGGATGTTGTTAGGTTGCAATTTGACATTGTTGAAGCATCAATTAAAGGAAATAGCCAGCAGAAGGATGAAAGAAAAAAAGCACAACTAATGCCTACCATAAAACTGTCCTGGGAAGTCAACATTATCATGCTGTAGGACCACCAAGACTGTCTGCCTTATAAGAAGATACAGTAATCTTTGTAACTCAGCAACTGAAGCCTTTCCCATGAAGTGTCATTCTACAGTAAATCCTGTTATAATGGGTCTGCACTGTGCAATATTTTAGAAAAATCAAGCAACCTGACAATTACCATAACAGCAAGAATTCTAAATAAGAGGGCACCAACCATTGAATGACTGAAACATTCAAGATGACAAGCTTTGGTGGCTTAAGCTCTGGTTTATCCTGGATAAAATGAAAATTGCTTCCTGACTGGTCTTGCATAAATTTGGATTGCAGATAATAAGTGACAGGATGAATTTTCCTTTCCAATCAAATCACTTGTCACCCTTTAGTCCCCCTTCAATTACTTGTGCTATCTTTAGCATTCAAGAAATATTTCTATTTATATACCAAATTGTGGGAAACTATTTGGGGACTAGGTTAGAATTTTCTTGTCCTGATCTTTTGGTATCCTCTGAATTTCAAAGTCATACATTTATGGCTTGCGTGCATGTATGCTCAGTCACCCCGTCGTGTCTGACTCTTTGTGACCCCGTGGACTGTAGCCTGCCAGGCTCCTACATCCATGGGTTTTCCCAGGGAAGAATACTGGAGTGGGTTGCTATTTACTCCTCCAGGGGACATTTATGGCTTATTTCAATTCAAATAAACTCCACTGCTTAGTAAACATTTATTGAATGCTTATTCTGTTTAGGCAGGAAAAATTGCTCCTAATTCATCTAACATGGATCATACTTTTGTGAATTTTGTGTTTATAGCCCTGTATCAGTTTACCTATATTTCTGTTTATTCACTGTTACCCTAACAATTAATACTTGAATTTCTTTCCTTGTGTATGTTGGTATAGTATCACCACCTATTTGCCTGGCTCCTTGATTAACGTGTTTCTCTTGGTCAATAGCTGGAGCACCATACACTTTTTCCATAGGTTTTGCCAACATACACTGACTGTGACTGGCCTACTTACAGTGATTATTAAAAATAACAAGAGTAATGGTGGCATTGCAAACTTGCATGGGTGAGATCTTACAAGTTGGATCTGCCCATGTTATGACTCCACTGTGCTAGGTACCATGGAGACACAAAGATGAGCCTCATGCAGTTCCCAGATTCAAGAAGATCCCACCTTGATGCAGGAGGGAAATGGTGCAGAGTAAGGCGCAAGAAACAAGGTAGTGAGTGTCTGAAGCAGAGGAGGGGAAAGGGTTAAGTCCAAGGACAATCCTAAGGGCTAAAGGGAGGAGGTGGCATTTGAGTAGGGCCTGAAAAGATAGGTAGGATGTTAAGGGGTAGGATGTTAGGGGAATTTTTTTTTTTTAATGTATGATTATAGTCAATGTCTATTGAGTGTTCAGTGTATGCCAGACACTGTACTAAGTATTCCATCTGCATTCTCTCCATGAGTTGTGTTCTGCTATCACACCCATTTTGCAGATGAGGAAGTGGGGTCTTGTCCCAAGCTCCTATTAATGAATGTCACATGACTATTAAGCAGTGTGGCAGGAATTTTGAACTGGGCAGAATGGCTCCATGGTCACTTTTCTTAAACAGTACACCGATTTCTGCCCTGTTAAAGTCCATCCATTTATTCAACAGAAACCCATTCAATGCATAGTATATGTCAGGCCCTTTCAGTAAACCCAAAAGACAAAGATCTCTGGCCTCATGAAGCTCTGGTCTTTATAGGAAGAAGGCCAATAAACAAATAAGCAACTTGCATGTTATTTTGGAAGATGGTAAGTGCTATGGAGCAAGAGGAAGGCAGGAGTAAATAGTAGGGAGTGTAGAGAGGGTTACAGGGTTCAGATTTGGTGTCTCAGGGAAGGTTACCGAACCAAGGTGACTCTGGACAAATGAAGTCAAGGGAGGCCCTTGAGGATGCCTGGAGACCATCTGAAAGGGTGCTGAGGGGTGAAAAGGCTGGGCACTTTGTAGAAAGAGCAGAGGGATCAGTGTGGGTGGAGTGGGGTGTGCAGGGAAAAGAGCAGCCAACCAAACCTTGGAAGGTCTTGTAGACCCTGAAAGGACTTTGGCTTTTCTGAGTATGAGCTGGAAGCCATGGATGGGTTTTGAGCAGAGAAAGGGCACGATCTCATATCACAACAGCATCCATCTGCCTGTGCTTTTGAGGTTCGGGTAGCCATTTTCAGGTACTGCAGGCACTCAGGCAAAATGAAAATGGCACAGATGAAAATAGCAGCAGAAAAGGTGATCAGGATCACACGATGTATCATGAAGGTGGAACCAGTAAGGTTTGCCGATGGGTTAAATGTGGAGTACAAGGAAAAGGTGGAATCTGCTGATGAAGCCAAGGTGTTTTTGAACCTCCATCACCAGACTGCTCTCCGGCACTCCAGTCATCACGTGTTCACCCCCACTAACCAGCTTACTCTTCCCAGCTCTCCTGGGACTCTCACTTTGGGGTAATAAACTGAGGACAGTTAAAAATAAGGCTCAGAGGTGCCAGTGTAGAGAGCTGATAGTGACCGAAGTTTTGCTGCTGTATTGCCCTTAAATAGAGCAATAGAACTGTGTCTTCAGGTTCCCTGGCATAGCACAAAGCTACTCAGTCTGAGAGGGAAGTTGGGGCCACTGTTAGAACATGGAATATCTAGCTGGGGAGTTTTGCTACCACTTTTGCTTTAATTACTCCACATGTTTTTTAAGCTGCAGAAAATAATCAAGGCTTACCTATTCTTCCCTGTGTGTCGGGGGGAAAAACATTTCCTTCCACGTAATCTTTTTCTCTACCCAAATGTGTGCATATTCTCCTTGGGGAGGCCTGTGGTCTCATGTTGTTAGTACCCACACATATCAAAGAAGGAGCAGTGCTGTTTTTGGACCAGGTTCTTTCACACAGATCATTAAAGGAAACTGTATCTATCATTAGCCCTGGATATCCACAGGCGTATTGATGCAAACCAATATCCCTGGATGCTCAGCCCTCCGTAGCTGCGGTTTCGTTTCTGCTGACCCAGAGGCCAGCTGTATATGGGTTGGCTCTCCCAGTTACCTGCTCTTTGCTCTAAGCCAAGTTCCTTTACCTGGAAGTACTCTTGGCCTTATTTGTATCATTGGGCCACTGATAACACCAAACTCCTAGGGTTTTTATGTGAAATAAAACATGTAAATCCTTTAACTCAGGACCTGGCACCTAAAAAGTCTTCAAATCTTTGCCATTTTATTATGATTATGCATATGTGTGTGGTTAGCCTTAATAATAAGCTTAACTAGATGCCTGAAATTAAGTAGGTGCTAAATAAACATGCATCCATTCTCTTTCTCTTTCGACAGTATTGGGATCAGAATCTTCCAAAACACACAGGACTCTTGAGGCCTAGACTAGGAGCTTGCCCACCATCTTTCCTACCACATTCTATTGGCCACAGCCATTCACTGGCAACTGTTGGCCTTGCTGGGGGCTTGGAAGTGGGGGCAAGGAGGTATAAAGGACTGAGGCCATTTTGCAATCAATTGCAGTTATTTACACATCAGCTTGTGCCAGTAAATGCCTGCACGGAAAAGAGAGGGCGTCAGGCCATAGCCCCAGTCTCCTTTTGTGCTCAACTGAGTCACCCTGCTACAAACAGGACAGACTTACGGCCAAACATGAGAATTGTTTCCTTCCTGATCACAGAAAAGTGGAGTTTCCAGCTACTTTCAGGTAGGATCCCTGTCCAACCTTCACCACCATCTCAGAGAATTACACTTGGCAGAGGCAGTCTTAGAATGTTAGATGCAGATTCCACAGTTGTAAATTGATCCTGTTTCCCTGGAGTCCTGTTGTACTTGTTCTCATCATTTCCAGTTGATCTTGGCAGGGTCTGAATCTCTGCTATCTCTGCTATTCACTTAGCTACAGATTTTTTTGATCCCGGCCTCTGACAAGCTCATCTATAAGTGATTTGTAAATAGACACTTCCATTTATTTATTGAAGGTATTTATTTGTAAAGCAACTTGGTGAAAAATCCTTTCTTAAGTCACTTGTCTAGATTTTCAAAAAATAGGATTTTTTTTTTTTTTAATGAAGGCAGCCCTAGACATATTCCTTGGCAGATTCAGAAATCAGTGTAACTGCCTGGACAGTGTTTCCACTGAGGTTTCACCTAAAATAAAAATGTCATCCTTAAACCATCGAACTACTGCTTGGTGATTGACTGATTGAATGGCCCCTTCAGTAAGTGTGCAGAAACCACCTTCCAAGTAGACTAGTAGACAGTCTCCTTACAAACTGTAATTTCAGGTCTATGGAAAATACATCCATTCATCTGCTCAGTGATAGCTGAAATTGATAGAACACGCTCTTTTACACAATCTTAGGCTTAAATTGCAAATACCTTGTTGCTTCTAACACAGAGTCTTGCATTCATATTAATGATATAATACAATTAAATCGGAAGATAAATTGACAGATACTGATATTCTATCATCTAGGGCTTCCTGGAGAGCACTAGTGGTGAAGAAACCACCTGCAATTAAGAGACATGGGTTCAATCCCTGGGTCAGGAAGATCCCCTAGCAGAGGACATGGCAACCCACTCCAGAATTCTTGCCTGGAGAATCTCATGGACAAAGGAGCCTGGTGGGCTACAGTCCATAGGGTCTCAAAGAGTTGGACACAGTTGCAGCAACCCAGCATGCACACATGCATTCTATCATGTTTCTTTTTTCACCAAATGTATTCTGAGCACCTACTGTATGCTCAGCCCCTTTATTTCCTCTACCTTTTTTCTTTTAAAAACAAAAGTCTTTTCTTTCTTGCTTCCTTTCTTCTTTCCTTTATTTTTTTTTCTTTTCAATCCAAAGTGTCATTACGATGTTAGTTCAGTCCTCAGTGCAGAATTCTCATCCTTTAGAAAGGCCAAATAAGGATGTCATCTGGTGAGCTAGTTAACTCTAATGTAGAAAGCATGTCTTTTATTCTAATGCTTTGATATCTTGGGACTTTGCTGACACTGGAAGGGACTGCCCCTCCCAGAGTTAATTAATTCCTAGAGAAAGCAAACCAGTCCCTAAGACTGTATCCTTTATATGGAAACCAACCATCCAGCACCCTGACTCCCCAACCACCTCCTTTATCAAGCTCTCTTGTTCTAGGCCAATATCCACCTGTCCTAATAACCTCAGACCAGGCAACAGACAGCTGAGGTCGGTACCTATGTCACAGAGTCTACTAAAATTATTCAAACCAGCCAGTCCTAAACCTGTTTACCCTGCCTCATATGTTTATTCCTGCAGCAACTACAGTAAAGGGCCTCGCAACATTCCCCCTACTCCACTTTCTGCCTCCTAACCGGCCTTGATGCTTCCCTCTGAAGCCCTTTGTGGGTATGGTGTACTTCCTGCTTCCAGGTATCTGTGGGATTTTAAAACTTCTTCCTTCATGACTGTCATTTTTGTGCCTGAATGTCTTACCACATCAAATTCCAGCTTTGTCTTTAAAAATCTTAACATTTGGAGTCAAACAGAAGATGACAAGTGTGCATTTTTCCATCTCCCAGATTCTCTTCCCAGGCCCACACATGAGTCAGCTCTGATCACTACAATATGAAAAAAATGGATCCAAAGAATACCTATAAGTGACAATAAGCATAACCAAAGCAAGAGATGCAGTAAGAGATCCTTAGTACCCAACACCTGAGTTACCTAAGTTTCCTGCCTTGGGGGAGGAAGAGTGTCTCCGTTTCTAAGCCAGGCATGAACCAGTGATGTGCCAAGTGTCATTTCATATTCTCTTTTCAGTGAAAGGTTTGGAGCTAGAAAATTGAACAAGACACATCCCTGCCCTGAAGGGGATTACCTGGTGAGGGAGAGGGACAGTTCACGAGATAACCCTGTAAGCACATTACTGCTCCACACAGCTCCCAGGGAATCTGCTGGTACAGGTGGAATTTGCACTGGATCTTGAAGGATAAGCAGAAGATTACTTGAAGAAGGTCAGGTTGCAGATCTTAGATAGAGGAGCATGATTTCTTTGCAAGCATTCAAAGTGTGGGAAGGAGTTTGTTTTGAGAAACCTGATAGTGTTGCTGTGGTTTTACATTTTTCCTTAGCTTGTGTTTTCTCCATCGCCACTCTGCCTTGTCAGCAAATTGCAAAAGTAGAACAGAATCTCGGCATTGCAGTATGTCAGTCTCAGGAGATAAAACATCCCTTGGGATTGTGAATTTGCAGATATAGGGGAAGATCACTCCCTCACTACAGAGCTCAGACCCTGTCTCAAGTGTCTAGGGTGTGTGGGGGGGGTGGGGGAGTGATGGATAAACAAGAAGGATAAAGCAAGGTGGTGTGCATGTGTCTCTCTGGCCCTTTAAGAGCCACTTGAAATAATACCAAGAGGAGAAAAAATGAGCTGGTGAATTTTTAGCAACAGATTTATACTCCACCATTACTACCCTTGATTCCTAAGCAAACGGTTATGTGTCCAACCCAAAATATTGGAAAATGAGGGTGGGAGTGTGGAGGTAACATTCTCAAGATGCCAGCTATTAAGCAGAGCAGTCATATGTTTTTGCAGTGTGCCAGACACTAATGCTGAAGCTGAAACTCCAGTACTTTGGCCACCTCATGCGAAGAGTTGACTGATTGGAAAAGACCCTGATGCTGGCAGGGATTGGGGGCAGGAGGAGAAGGGGACGACAGAGGATGAGATGGCTGGATGGCATCACCGACTCGATGGGCTTGAGTTTGAGTAACCTCCGGGAGTTTGTGATGGACAGGGAGGCCTGGCGTGCTGCGATTCATGGGGTCGCAAAGAGTCGAACATGACTGAGAGACTGAACTGAATTGAAGACATTGATGAGCTTCTCAAGTGTCTCAGTGGTAAAGAATCTGCCTGCCAATGCAGGAGACGCAGGTTCAACTCTTGGGTCAGGAAGATACCCTGGAGGAGGAAATGGCAACCCATACCAGTAATCCTGCCTGTAAAATCCCTTGGACAGAGGAGCCTGGCAGGCTATAGTTCATGGAGTCAAAAAGAATCAGACATGACTGAGTGTCTAAGCATGCATGCAGATCATTGATACTCACTGATGTTTGCCAATTCCCAGACTCCAAAGGTTTGCAAAATGTAGCCCTCTTAACAAACTTTAAGCCACTCCATTACTTTCAAATTGCTCTACTCTGTCCAGACCCAAAGTGTACTCATTTCAAAAAGAAATGACTCTTGAAAATCTGAAGAGCCTCAATTATTGTAAATCACTCCACAAGGCAAGCACAAGACAACTGGGGTTCCCGTGTTTGTCATCAGTCGGGCATGCAGTAGAGAATGCCATGAATAAAAACACCGAGGCTGACTATTGGCCAAACCTTGGGGAAGTCTGTTTTCAACTGGGTAAAAGAAAGTCATGCCAACCCTTCAACACATTCTTCTATGAGAGGAAAAACTAGAAAATATCTCAGATAAACAAATAAAACCCTGATTAGCGAAGGAGTTGCCCCTTCACTGTTACCCATTAACAGAGATATTGTCTTATATGTTAAATAACCATCCTTATTTCCTTCTATTGGGTCAGCAGTGCTTCCAGCTAAACAATAGTCAAAGTTTAAGGCCTTTTCATGCACATGACCACCGCAGGGGCCAAAACGCCTTCGGTCCTTTGCTGGCACTTGCATCCTTGTTGATGTTTTAGAATTTGAGGATGTTTTAACTGGAAGAGACCTTGGATGTCTCCTTTGCAGAGGAAAGAAACATACACAGATGAAAAAAAAAAATTCAGAAGATGATTCATCAACTTAAGCTTTTACCAAGTAGCTATTATATGTGAGACACTGATAAAAGCTTTATGTATCAACTCTTAAATTCTCACAACAAGCCTATGAGAAAAGACCTTTAATTGCCCCCATTTTGTATATGGGAAACCTACGTGGGCTAAGTATTCCATCCAGGATGACACCGCTCAGAAGAGGAGCAGCTGAAACTCAAGCCAAGTTCATATGCTCTCCAACCACAGGGCTGAACTACACAGGGGGATGTGATAGGATAGATGATAGAACCAGGATACGTGGTGCACCAGTGAGGACCTAGCACTTCCAAGTCCCTTGACTTCTCATACAAGGATGAGAAGTCACAGGACAAGAATATGCATTCTTTACTTTCAACCCAGCTCAGATTATGAGCTTCTGGGGAAAGCTACTGTGTTCCTTTCAGTTGTACACCCAGCACCTACTACAGTCAGCCTTTCGGTTATGGATCAGTTAGTTCACTGAATAAGGGCATGAATGAACTTAACCAAAGTCATGTTCCCTTTGTTGGCTTTCCAGTTTCAGGTAAACAACACAGCCAACTTCTAGAGACAAACATCCCAGATACAACTTGGATTCCAAAAGTATTCATGCATCCACTTAAAAAGAGGAGTTATTTCAGGAGATATTTAGCAAAATCATAAAATAAGATGAATGGCCCTGTTTCTTAAAAAAAAAAAATGTGAAATGATCCTTCCTAACACCATACACAAACATAAACCCAAAATGGATTAAAGACATAAATATAAGACCAGAAACCATAAAACTCTTAGAGGAAAACATAGGCAGAATACTTGATGACATAAATCAAAGCAAGATCCTCTCTGAGCCACCTCCTAGAGTAATGGAAATAAAAACAAAAGTAAGCAAGTGGGACCTGATTAAACTTAAAAGCTTTTGAACATCAAAGGAAACTATAAGCAAGGTGAAAAGACAAACCTCAGAATGAGAGAAAATAATAGCAAATGAAACAATTGACAAAGGATTAATTTCCAAAATATACAAGCAGCTTATACAACTCAATGCCAGAAAAACAAACAACCCACACAAAAAGTGGGGAAAAGACCTAAACAGACATTTCTCCAAAGACATACAGATGGCTAACAAACACATGAAAATATGCTCAACATCGCTGATTATTAGAGAAATGCAAATCAAAACTACAATGAGATATCACCTCACACCAGTCAGAATGGCCATCATCAAAAAGTCTACAAACAATAAATGCTGGAGAGGATCTGGAGAAAAGGGAACTTTCTTGCACTGTTGGTGGGAATGTAAATTGATACAGCCACTACAGAAGATGGTATAGAGATTCATTAAAAAACTAGGAATAAAACCCATATGACCCGGCAATCCCACTCCTAGGCATATACCCTGAGGAAACCAAAATTGAAAAAGACACACATTGTTTACTGCAGCACTATTTACAGTGCTAGAACACGGAAGCAACCTCGATGTCCACTGAGAGATGAATGAATAAAGAAGTTGTGATACATATACACAATGGAATATTACTCAGTCATAAAAAGGAATGCCTTTGAGTCAGTTCTAATGAGGTAGATGAACCCAGAACCTATTATACAGAGTGAAGTAAGTCAGAAAAAGAGAGATAAA
This sequence comes from Muntiacus reevesi, assembly GCF_963930625.1. Lineage (NCBI taxonomy): Eukaryota > Metazoa > Chordata > Mammalia > Artiodactyla > Cervidae > Muntiacus > Muntiacus reevesi. The sequence goes on from NC_089252.1 coordinate 96,732,688, forward strand.
TATCATATTCTAACGCATATACATAAAATCTATAAAAATGATACTGAAGAATTTACTTACAGGACAATAATGGAGAAACAGACATAGAGAATAGACTTATGGACATGGGGAGAGGGGAGGAGAGGGTGAGACGTATGGAAAGAGTAACATGGAAACTTACATGACCGTGTGTAAAACAGATAGCCAACGGGAATTTGCTGTATGGCTCAGGAAATTCAAACAGGGGCTCTGTATCAACCTAAGAGGTGGGATGGGAAGGGAAATGGGAGGGAGGTTCAAAAGGGAGGGGATATATGTATTCCTATGGCTGATTCATGTTGAGGTTTGACAGAAAACAACAAAATTCTGTAAACCAATTATCCTTCAATTAAAAAAAAGACTAAATTTTAAAAAATGTGAAGTGATCAATATAGAGGCAGGGACAATTATAAGTTAAGGGAATTTCAAGAGAAATATAAATGGCAAGTGACCAGCTTTTCTTGTTGTGGTTTATTGATCGAAATAAATTGTAAAAGCAATTATAAGGCATAAGAAGATTGTGAAAATGCAAACACTTACAGGTTATTGATATTAGAATTATTGCTAATTTTAGGTGTGACAATGGTTTGGAATATGTGTATATTTTAATTGAAAAGCTTCTGTCTTAAAAATAAAGTACTAATTGATAAACACTAAAAAAAGAATCATTCCAAACTATCGTCAGTGTTCCACCCATCCTAACATGCATATTAGGCAGCAGGTGGACCAAAGGCACTCAGGGTAATTACAGGACTGTCCTGGACAAGATGCTTGAATTTAAATGAGACACAACCCCATCAGGGACAGATTCCTGGCCTCTGTCTCAGACATAATTCAATAGAGGGATAGAGAGGAGAATTGAAGTTGAAAATACAAGAAAATGTATTCAAAAAACCTCTTATTTCTCAAGGAAAGCTGCCAGTAAAAATACTGAAATGTAAAGTTGATTATTCAATATACAGATTTCAAAAATAATTTCATGCTAAGTGAGAGTTCTCATGAATTCTATATATTCAGTCCACTTGTTTCTTTTCAAAACCATAGCCACTCAATTCCCAAACACATATTATGTCAGACTAAGTGTCATTTCCCTCACCCAGTCCTGTAGATATATTCATAAAGGGCTATTTTCTAGAAGAAAGTGATAGGAGTGGAAGAATTAAGAATACAACAACTGAAATTAGTCTTTGAATCAATGCACTACCACTTTACCAAATGTGGGACATGAGCAAGTTATTTATATCTTTGTACCTTCTTTTCCTTAATTGTAAATGTGGATAATGATGACAGTACCAAAGTACCCAATCCCATAGGGATGCTCTAAGGATTGAACAAAATAATACATGCAGGGCTTGTAAATGCAATGCATGGCCCATGGTGATTTCTTCAGAAAGGTTAATAAATTATTGATTCTCTGTTATTATTGTATTTCATTTCTTTAAATCCTCATTTGGAAAAATGTGAATTGAGAGGGGTCTAACTATTCAAACGCTAGCTTTGTTATTAAAGCTGTCACCTTATTTGCCAGTTTAGTCTCTTAGAGAGGCAGAGATCGTTTCCACAGCCAAGATGCTATCATCATAGGCTTGATATAAACGTACATGAGCTGTCTGGGACTAACCTGAAGAAAACAAATTATCTTACCTAAATATAGAAGCAAAGTACATGATCAATTATGAAGACCTACTTGATACTGGAATTTTGTTTAATTTCGAATCCTCACCACCTTAAAGGGTAGATATTATTATTTTATTTTATAACTGCAAACTCTGGAGCTGGGACAGGTTCAGTAATCTACACCAGGTCACATAGATAGAAAGCTACTGAGATGAAGTTTGAATCCAATTTTTTTTTTTTCCTGAGCAAAGCCCACATTATATTATATAAACACTCCTCCTTAAGACAGAGGTTCTCAGCCCTGACAGACCTGGGGAGACTTTAAAACTATCAATACACAAGACCCACCCAAGACAATTGAATCACTGCCAGAGAGGGGTGGAAGGAAAACCCAGGCACCTGTAATTTACAAATCTACTGTGCTCTCAGGGACTGAGAACCACTTAACTAGACTGTTCCATAATGTGTAAAATAAAGATTAACCTAGAGCAGCATCTTTCACATTATCTATTCCATTAATTAGCTTTGAGTAGCTAAAATGTAGACTCATTTGCATCATTTACTCACTGAATTAATTTTCCCTGTTTAGAAAGTCATCCATCCCAATTTGGATGAAAAATCTCACATGGCTTACTCTGTTTCTAGATTATGAGCCGTACAATTGTTTCTGGTGATTTTTTTCATTCAAAAGTGTTTTTGAGAGTGCCCTTTGTGTCCTTATTGTTACATCTGAGAGGCATGAAGAAAAAATGAGCCACTGTTGTTCTCAAGGAGATGATGATCTTCATGGCAACATACACCTATAGAACATTTTATTGATACCAAGCGTTGTAAAAGCCAGCAGGTATATAGAGGCAAACAATACACATGTAACTACTATCCTCTTGGAACAGAGGTAAACATTTAAATGGATAAATATGCAATTACAAATTATGGCAAATGTTATGAAGAAGTAAACAGAAAGGGTCTCTTTTAGATTGGGTAGTCGGGAATAATTTCCACACAATAACCTCCAAATCATGAGTCTTTTGAGAGTTGTCATGTATATTCCTAACAGTTAATTTTATAACTATAGTATATATGCCCAGTTTATCCTCCCTTATGTCTGACTTCTTTCCCTCAGCATAATGTTTTTGGGATGCATCATGTTACTGAGTGCATCAACAGCCCATTTCTTACCATTGCTAAGCAGAATTCCATGGTATGAATATACTCTTGGTGATGTTTGTGCACATGAAAGTTTAAGAATCACTAAATTCGATTGTTACTTCTTTAAGGGCACAATGCCCTTAAGGAACAATGCCTAATATATTTACTGCATTTTCAAAAACATTTGGCACAGGATATTGCACTCAGGAGGTATTTAATACATATTATCTGACTGAATAAATTGTGATGCTTGAGGATAATGCCTTCTGTTCCCTCTCTAGTGTCCCTACCCACAATATTCATGTGACTTTAAAAATCTTTTTATTGGAGGGCAGTTGCTTTACAGTATCGTTAGCTTCTAGCGTACAGAGTAGTGAATCAGCTATATGTATATGTATATCCACTCTTTTTTTTAAATTTTCTTCCCATTTAGGTCGCCACAGAGCATTGAGTAGAGTTCCCTGTGTTATACAGTAGATTCTTATCAGTTATCTATTTTATACATAGTATCAGTAGTGTATATATGTCAATCTTAACCTCCAATTCATTCCCCCTTTGCCCATTGGTATTCATACATGTGACTTTTGAAAAAAGTTAAAGTAGACATTATTTTGAGTCAATATAAACAGAGGAGTGATTGAGCATTTTCACACAAGGCAAATGATTCATTTGACGGTAAGGTAAGGAATCACATCAACAGCAGTGAGCCTGTTTATTCTCATGATTCTTTAAAATTACCTATGTGTAATGCAGGTAGACGTTGCCTCATTCATAAATGTGTCCATGGTTGCTTCTGACACTTTAGCTGTGATGTTAATTAATTACACAAAATTTAGATGCAATTGAGAGATGAGGATAAGACTGTAAGCTCTTAGGAAATGGGGCTAACCTTTATTCCTCTCCATCTCCACTAGAGCCTGAGTCACAGCATCTAAAATCTAGTAGGTGCTCAAGAAAGATTTCTGGAATTGAACTGAATGTAGATCACTTGCTCTAATACCAAATATGAATGTTTACAGTGTGCTTATCCATAATAATTACTCTGGGAACGTTCAAAGAAACCCTTATTGAGCCTACATTTTAATGCAGGGCACATTTCTGAGACAAGACTGATGTTCTCCATAATGACTCCCCTGAAACCAGACTAACATTTAAAGCAGTTAGTATGCCAGAAGCACTGGGAAATGTCAGTGTGGTTTGCGATCACGAGCTGGTCTAAATGAAGAAAACAGCTCCCTTTAATAAACTGAGCTTTATACAGACTGCAGAATTTTATTGAAATGAAGACAGACAGACTTGACTAAACTAAAAGGCTTAGACATATTATTGCTTATTAAAATGTATTCATTAATTAATTGCTTATTAAAATGTATTCATGCATTATTGCTACATTAAAATGTATAGAATCATCAAGAGTGACTCTATTATAATAAGCAATTAGAAGATATTTGTTGAGTGTTTGAGCTCTAAAGTCAGAATGAAGTCTGCCATGTCCTACCTGAGACCAAGGTTCAATCTTTCTGACTCTTAGTTCTCTGACCTACAAAAAAGTGATAATATTAACAGCCTCACTGGCTGTGCTCTGACTGAATTATATAGCATGCTGTATAAGACACATCATCGGGGGAAGGTTAGCATATCCATATCACCTAAGAGCTTATTAGAATGCACACTCCTAAGTCCAGCTGCCGACCTACTGAATCAGAAACTCCATCTTAGCAAGATCCCCAGCTGACTCTCATGCACATTAAAGTGTGAGAAAGGCGGACCTTAGGCGTTTACACATGCCAGGGACACAGAAAATGCTTCATAAATACTTGCTGTTATTATTGTACAGAAAGTTCTAGAAATACAAATAAAAGATAGTTTTGTCCTCTCCCCAAAGATAGTCAGGGCCATTTCTTTACCATATTGCACGTCTTTCATCTTCTTAGAACTGTTTCACCTTTTCAAAGATCAATATACAGCTTTTTAATGTACAGCATTCAGTGTAAACACCAACTCATTTAATTTGGTTGATCGTTTGTAAAACCAGGATTGAACAGTTCACATTGATCATCTAAAGCTAGATGTCTTTGTGGACTACAAACATACAGCTTTACCGGAACTGGCGGGCTGATGTTAACATGAAATTACTAATTGACCTTTCTACTTCCTCACAGGCACAGACAGATATATTGGTTTTAAATGGATTCTTCACACTCTGGTAGCTTGGTTCTCGCTTCCCATATCTATAATTGACTGAATAAGATGAAACATAAGGGAACAAATGGTAAAATTTTAAGAGATGATTATTTCTAGTTTCATTGAGCCTATTTTCAGAAAGATTAGAGACAATGGTTTTGGATAAGAGACAATAGGGCTTTCTTCATGGTTTTTCCCCCTCTGCATCGATACTCTTGTGTATGCTGTCTGAAAATCTCTAAAGGAAATAAGTAGTTCACCATTTGTCTTTAAGAATCCTCCATCTCCCCTGAGTAGGTGTTGGAAGAATAGAAAAGACAATGCATTTCTTATGAACAAACCATTGAAATTTTTCAGAGCAGGAAGTTGGCCCCCAAGCAAATGGACTGAAGGTGGTATCAGACTGGAGGAAGTTAATCTACTGGAGTCTCTTCTAAGAACAGTCAAATCATTTTAAATTCTAAGGCAGCATTTCTTTACAGTTCTTCCACAACCGTAGCTGAACTGAAATAAAATGGAAGCTTTATAAAAGTGGGCCCAGAGGTTTGTCCTCCTGGTCATGTGCTGACCTGAGCTGTTACCCCTCTCTGCCTTCCCTGAGAACGCTCTCTGGTTGCCTAAGAGTTGTATAACCCGCTGCCTGGAGATGAAATCTCCTGCACACATTTTGTAGACTGCTATCTAACTATCAAAATAGAGAAAATAAAATTTGTTTTCAGTGACCACTCCCTATACACAATACACACACACTCATGGGTGCACACATATTCCCTTCTTGGGTCCTTTTACCCCACATTTAACAAATTTACCTTCATGGGGCCCTCAAGTTTCCCTGAGCCCCTCTTACCATAGAGATGATGAATCAAATAAAATCATTCACACTGCAATATCTATATCAGATAACAACCTTAAAAAAAAACATTTTGAGATACTGAAAGAAAATACAAAAGGCACAAAGCTTTTCTACAAATCATACTGCAAAGATTTCCTGTCTCACAGAGAATAGACCCAAATTGCCGATGTGGCCTTCCGGGTGGTATCTCCATCTACCTCCATTGTGGTCCTCCTCTCTCTGTTCAGCCACCCCTGCCTGCCTGGATTAGGGCCCAGAACACTTACATACTGTGCTCCCTTTGCCTTCAAGACCCTCCTAGTCCTAAATATCTCCTTGACTCCTTCCCCGCATTTCTTTAGGTCTCTCTGCAATGTCTCCTTATCAGAAAGGCCTGTCCTGACAGCCCTGAATGAAACAGCTCTCACCCCCCAAACCCGGCTCAGCCTCTCACATCCCCTCATCTCGCTCAGTTTTTGCCCAGAGCACCGATCACATTTAGCATATATTTAGTTGTATATTTGCCTATTGTTTGGTTGTCCTGACTAAAATGTTAGTTCCAGGAGGTCAGGGCTTTTGTCTGTATTTTCCTGCTGTATTCCCCAAATCTAGAAAGAAACCTGAGACATGTAGTACAATATATAAATCATCATTGTATGTCCTGATGAATTTTCACAAATGGAACACACGCACAACACGCACCTAGATCAAGAAACAACATATCCAGTCCCCAGGGTCCCCTCTCAGGTCTCTTCTAGGCTCTACCCTCCCAAGAGGGTAATAACTCACTTGCCACCAAATAATGGGTTGATTTCCCCTGTTTTTGATAAATACATGCTCTTTTCCTGGTTCTTTCATTTGATATAATACAAAATATATTACTTCATGATATCATCTAGATTAAAAAAAGTTTAGAAAAAGGAAAACCATGCAGGAAAGAAAGCAAAAGACACTAATTATAAATAATGTATCTGATTCACTATCCAGAAAAATTGGAGAAACAATTTATTTCTTAAAATACAGTTACCCATTTTTCTTTAAACTATAGAGAAACTTTTAGATTGCCTTTTTACTAGCTCATTCATCGACCTGTCAGTGTGCCTTTGCATAATGTATGTTACTTAGAAAATAACATGAATATAGATTGTGTGTAAATGTATTGCTAAAAAAGCAAGTGAGGCCAACTTCGTATGCCCTGTTATAAAATTATAATTAATTCATAGTCTAAAGTTCATATTTATTTCATCTGGGGGGGTATATGCTTTCAGGATCATTTTAAGCTAACCTATTGATCATTTTAAGCTAACAAAAAAATTTCTGAAATATCTCAATTCATTTATTCAACGCATTTTGAGTGCAAGTAATACAATGTTGACCAAATACAAACTTGACCCTTTTCCTATTGGATCATATAGTCTGATGAGAGACAGATATTAATCAAAGAATCATGCAAATAAAATTTAAATGCAATGTTAATGGCTGAGTGTAGGCAGGCATGGTGTAGGCAGGCAGGCTGTGAGAGTGTATCAGAAGGGTGACTGACTTGATTGGAAGAGTCACAGATGGTTTTCCTAAGGAAGTGATGGTGAAGCTGATAATTCAAAGACAGAATATGTGTGTGCTATGCTGTACTCCATTGCTTTTTATGCTGTTGCAATCCCCTTGACTGTAGCCCACCAGGCTCCTCTGTTCATGGGATTTCCTAGGCAAGAATACTAGAATAGGTTGCCATTTCCTTCTCCAGGGGATCTTCCCAACCCAGGGATCGAACCCATGTCTTTTGCATCTCCTGCATTGGCAGGTGGATTCTTTACCACTGTAGTACTTGGGAAGTCCCAAAAACAAAATGCTGGAACTTAAAATAGCCTTGAAAATTTACTAACCACATATATAGAGATTGAGTGCAACATCTCTAGCTTCTGTTTGTCTACAATATTCTCCATTTTTCTCACTAGTATTCACCAAAAACACATGCACACTCTTTGCTGTCTAGCTCTCAGGCAGCCTCAGGTGTCAGCTGCAATTTTTCTCTTAGGCAAGAAGTTCCTGGATGTTCTTCATGTACCTGAAGTAAGTCAAGGTCCTCAGTGTTATGCTATTATTCTTCACGTCTTATCTGTACCATTTGTGATAGATTCCTGCCCCCCACTTTGTAAGGAATAGCATGAGTTTATCTGTGCCTCCCTCAATGCCTTGCACAACATGAATATACAGCAAGCAGTAGCCCTCAATGTGTTTAATGTGTATAATCTCTATAGAAATACTCTAAGCTCTATGAGGGCAGGAAACACATGGCATGTTTTCTTCAGGAACACCAGCACTTGTCACAGAGCACAGTGTTAAGTGAGATCTAGAGTCAGACTGTCAGGGTTTGAATTCAGCACTAGCAGCATGACCTTATTCAAGTTCTACATGTCTAGTTTGTTCATGCCTGCATGTCTCACTAGAAAGTAGACTCCGTAATAAAACCCATCTCATAAACTTGTGTCAAATACTCACGTTTATAAGTTGGAAGGAACAGTGCCTGGCTCACAGTAAGGAATTTATACATTCGCTATTATTATCCATATGGATTCAACTACTACCAATCCACTCTACCTCCTTTAATGCTATATTAATATACTGTCAGAATCCAAGAAAATGAGGATTGAATCCTACACCAGTTCGTGCAGGACTGCTTCATGTCTCCTGGGCTCTCCTCTGCTGAGTCAACTAGGCCTTGGATTGGACCGTGAACCTTGGCAGGACTCATCTGGAAAAGCACTTCAATTGAGAGCCTCATAGGAAAAATTTTTATATATTTTTTCAATTACTTTTTTGAAGTACACTTGAGCCCTGCCCATCAACAGAAAATTGGATTAAAGATTTACTGAGCATGGCTCTGCCCATCAGAACAAGACCTAGTTTTCCCCCTTAGTCTGTCTCTCCCATCAGGAAGCTTCCAGAAGCCTCTCATCCTTATCCATCAGAAGGCAGACAGAATGAAAACCATAATCACAGAAAATTAACTAAATTGATCACATGGACCACAACCTTGTCTAACTCAAAGAAACTATGAGCCATGTCATGTAGGGACACCCAAGATGGTGGGGTCATGGTGGAGAGTTCTGACAAAATGTGGTCCACTGGAGAAGGGAATGGCAAACCACTTCAGTATTCTTGCCTTGAGAACACCATGAATAGCATGAAAAGGCAAAAGGATATGACACTGAAAGATGAACTCCCCAGGCAGGTAGGTGCACAATATGCTACGGGAGATCAGTGAAGAAATAACTCCAGAAAGAATGAAGAGATGGAGCCAAAGCAAAAACCACACCCAGTTGTGGATGTGACTGGTGATAGAAGTAAAGTCTGATGCTGTAAAAAGCAATATTGCGTAGGACCCTGAAATGTTAGGTCCGTGAATCAAGGCACATTAGAAGCGGTCGAACAGGAGATGGCAAGAGTGAACATCAAAATTTTAGGAATCAGTGAACTAAAATGGATTAGAATGGGTGAATTTAACTCAGATGACCATTATATCTACCACTATGGGCAAGAATCCCTTAGAAGAAATGGAGTAGCCCTCATAGTAAGCAAAAGAGTCTGAAATGTAGTAGTTGGATACAATTTCAAAAATGACAGAATGATCTCTGTCCATTTCCCAGGCAAACCATTCCAAGTCTATGTCCTGACAGTAATGCTGAAGAAGCTGAAGATGAACAGTTCTGTGAAGACCTACAAGACCTTCTAGAACTAACACCCAAAAAAGATACCCTTTTCATTATAGGGGACAGAAATGCAAAAGTAGGAAGTCAAGAGATACCTGGGGTAACAGGCAAATTTGGCCTTGGAGTACAAAACAAAGCGGGTCGAAAGCTAACAGAGCTTTGCCAAGAGAATGCACTGGTCATAGAAAACACCCTCTTCCAACAACAGAAGAGAAGACTCCATACATGGACATCACCAGGTGGTCCAAAATACCAAAATCAGATTGATTATATTCTTTGCAGTCAAAGATGGAGAACTTTATACAGTCAGCAAAAACAAGACCGGGAGCTGATTGTGACTCAGTTCATGAACTGCTTATTGCCAAATTTCAGACTGAAGTTACAGAAAGTAGGGAAAACTGCTAGACCATTCAGGTATGACATAAATCAAACAATTATACAGTGAAAGTGACAGATAGATTCAAGGGATTAGATCTGATAGACAGAGTGCCTGAAGAACTATGGATGGAGGATCATGACATTGTATAGGAGGCAGTGAACAAGACCTTTCCCAAGAAAAAGAAATGCAAAAAGGCAAAATGGTTGTCTGAGGAGATCTTAAAATAGCTGTGGAAAGAAAATAAGTGAAAAGCAAAGGAGAAGATGAAAGATATACGCATTTGAATGCAGAGTTCCAAAGAATAGCAAGGAGATTTAAGAAAGATAAGAAAGCCTTCCTCAGTGATCAGTGCAAAGAAATAGAGGGAAATAATAGAATGGGAAAGACTAGAGATCCCTTCAAGAAAATTAGAGATACAAAGGGAACATTTCATGCAATAATGGGCACAATAAAAGGCAGAAATGGTATGGACCTAACAGAAGCAAAATATATTAAGAAGAGATGGCAAGAAGAACTATACAAAAAAGATCTTTATGACCCAGACAACAACAATGGTGTGACCACTCACCTAGAGCCAGACACCCTAGAATGCGAAGTCAAGTGGCCCTTAGGAAGCATCACTACAAACAAAGCTAGTGGAGGTGATGGAATTCCAGTTGAGTTATTTCAAATCCTAAAAGATGATGCTGGTAAAGTGCTACACTCAATATGCCAGCAAATTTGGAAAACTCAGCAGTGGCCGTAGGACTGGAAAAGGTCAGTTTTCATTACAATCCCAAAGAAAGGCAATGCCAAAGAATGCTCAAACGACCACACAGTTGCACTCATTTCACACACTAGCAAAGTAGTGCTGAAAATTCTCCAAGCCAGACTTCAACAGTATGTGAAGCGTGAACTTCCAGATGTTCACGCTGGATTAGAAAAGGCAGAGGAACCAGAGATCAAATTGCCAACATCCACTGGATCATCAAAAAAAGCAAGAGAATTATAGAAAAACATCTATTTCTGCTTTATTGACTATGCCAAAGCCTTTGACTGTGTGGATCACAACAAAGTGGAAAATTCTTCAAGAGATGGGAATAGCAAACCACCTGACGTGTCTCCTGAGCAATCTGTATGCAGATCAAGAAGCAACAGTTAGAACTGGACATGGAACAAAAGACTGGTTCCCAAATCAGAAAAGGAGTACGTCAAGGCTGTATATTGTCACCCTGCTTGTTTAACTTATATGCAGAATACATCATGTGAAATGCTGGGCAGGATGAAGCACAAGCTGGAATGAAGATTGCCAGGAGAAATATCAATAACCTCCGATATGCAAGTGACATCACCCTTATGACAGAAAGTGAAGAACTAAAGAGCCTCTTAATGAAAGTGAAAGAGGAGAGTGAAAAAGTTGGCTTAAAACTCAACATTCAGAAAACTAAGATCATGGCATCCAGTCCCATCACTTCATGGCAAATAGATGGGGAAACAATGGAAACTGAGAGACTTTATTTTTGGGGGCTCCCAGATCACTGCAGATGGTGGATGCAGTCATGAAATTAAAAGATGCTTGCTCCTTGGAAGAAAATCTATGACCAACCTAGACAGCATATTAAAAGCAGAGATATTACTTTGCCAACAAAGTCCATTTGTCAAAGCTATGTTTTTTTCCAGTAGTCATGTGTGGATGTGAGAGTTGGACTATAAAGAAAGCTGAGCACTGAACAATTGATGCTTTTGAACTGTGGTGTTAGAGAAGACTCTTGAGTGTCCCTTGGACAGCAAGGAGATCCAACCAATTCATCCTAAAGGAGATCAGTCCTGAATATTCATTGGAAGGACTGATGCTGAAGCTGAAGCTCCAATACCTTGGCTGCCAGATGCGAAGGGCTGACTCATTAGAAAACACCCTGATGCTGGGAAAGATTGAAGGCAGGAGGAGAAGGGGACAACAGAGGATGAGATGGTTGGACGGCATCACTGACTCGATGGACATCAGCTTGAGTAAGCTCCAGGAGTTGGTGATGGATAGAGAAGCCTGGTGTGCTGCAGTCCATGGGGTTGCAAAGAGTCAGATACAACTGAGTGACTGAACTGAGCTGAACTGATTTATGTTTCTAGCATACAGCAAATTGATTCAGGTTTTTTTCTGTGTATGTATGTGTATGTGTATACACACATTTTTTTTCATATTCTTTTCCATTATGTTTTATCACAGAATATTGAATATAGTTTCCTGTGCTGTACTGTGGGGCCTTCCTGTTTATCCACTCTACACATGAAAATTTTAATAAAAACTTTTGCTTTTAAACACTTACTCTTCTTTATTTCTTTGCACTTTACCAGCTGGTTCCTTTCCACCTTACACATGGCTTTATGCTCATCAGTTTCAGAAGCAGTCTGTGACACTGTGGTTGGTCATTCAATGGCCCAATAAAGGGCAGAGGGAAGGAAGAAGTGGTGCAAACCAAAGGGAAAATCGGTTGGATGTGGTTTGTCACTTGTACTAATCAGGAGAAGAAATTCATCAATCTTCCCTCAAAATTGTAACCATGGCCAAAGGAAACATTTCATCCTTTTCATCATTGTAATTGATTGGCCCTTTTCTATCGACAGGAACAATCTCTGTGTTGAGAACTCATGGCAAAATGAACTACCATTCTCAGCTCTTATAAGGAGCAATAAATTTCAACAGGAAAAAAAAACATTTATATAAAACAAAACCAGCAAATATCTCTAACTGTGAAAGTTAGCTCTGAAACAAAACTACAGAAATTAACGTTTGAGTTTCAAACTGTGAATTACATATTTTATTTTCTGGGACTGAATTTTGCTGGTTAATTAGAATGATTCCTTATTAAATCAAACACTTCCCCCAAGAGATTTTGTAAGTCTTTACTGTTTAATCTTTCTCAAGAAATAAATTATATTTCCTTGTGTTATTATTTCTACTTTTATGCCCTAACATTTTTTGTAACAGATGCAGATGCTTATAGACACTGGTAGTTAAAAAAAACAGATTCAAATTAAATCTTGACAGATCAGTTTCTAGAGGATCCAAATTCTCTTGGATTGAGAAGTTTAAAAGAAAAAAATAAAACTTTTATAACAAAGCTATTTTATTAACTTTTTACAGTCCTGATAGTTTAGTTTCTGCCCTCGTGATAAAATATAGGAATCAGATACAAGGGCAAAATTAACAGATTCTACCATATTTTATTACACCTTAATGTTAAGAACATCTGTTCAATTAAGCTGTAAAATTAATATTTAAATCCCACTAAAAAATAAAAAAAAAATTTAAAAATAAATCCCACTAGACTAGAGCATTAGCCTGATGAGGACAGGGATGATTCTGCTTGTTTCCACTGTGTCACTGTCTTGCCCATAATAGAAGTTTAGGAAATTTATTCAACAAATAAATTTAAGATGAGGAAAATTATTTATATGGGTCAGTTGATTATGCAAATCTTAGATGAGATGATGTGATGAGAAGATCACAGTTATGACATAGATCTCTTAATTTACTCCAACCCAATGTTCTTTTATCTAATTAGAATGAGTTTAATAAAGGATAATATGCCTGGACGTACTGCTGTATCCCCAGCATCATTTTCTTTTCCACTTTTCCATTAGCTCTCAATTTTCACTGGAGAGCCACAAGATCTTTTAATATCTAACTCCAGTCCCAACTCTAGTAGCACATGACCTAAGTAAAGTCAAGTGAACCCTACCTTTAAGTTGCAGTGGATTGGTTTAGAATAGGCACCTGACCTATGCCAACCCAATTAGAGTGACTCTCAGAATGTCAGTAAGAAATGTTCTTGAATATGCTTTTTTTCTCTAGATGGAACAGTGTCTGTGTGAGTCCTAGAACTCCTGCAGGGATGTGCAGAAGAAGGCTTATGGCTGATGCTATCAGCCTTGCCATCCTGTTGGAAGCCAGTCAGATGAAAAAGCAGATTCACCTGGAGGGTATAACTAAGAGAATTAAGGAAAAAGAAACAGAATCCATTTTAAGTTTATAGATCAAACCACACCTAAAAGTTTGCCTTGTCTTAGAATGTTCAGCCATTGTCAGAGTTGAATTTTGGAGGGAAAGTAAGGTATGATCAACTCAGTGATATCTGTAGGGCTCTTATGTTCAGATATGGTGATAAGCACTTAACATACAATGGTTTATTTAATCTTTATAACATGATTATGAGGTAGTAGTTATATTATCCCATTTTACAGATGAAGAAACTAAGCCACCAAGAAAGTTAAATGATGTGCCCAAGGTCACAGAGCTATTAAGTGGTTAATTCTGGCTCCAGAACCCACCCAATTAACCACTGTTCTAAACTCTCTAAAACCACGTTAACTCCTTTCAGACCCTCCTTCCTACTTCACTTAAGGCCTTTTAATTTGCATTTCTGCCTGCTTAATTAAGAAGATTATTCTTGTCCTTTATGTCTCAGGTCCGTTAACCACTCTGAAGTGGCCCGCCCTGACCACCTGATCTAAAGTAGGACCCTCCCAGGAACTCTGTATCCCATCATCCTGTTTGTTTCCTTCAGTATATTTTTCTCAAGCTGTGTTTATTCCACTAGGATGTAAACTCCATGAAGGCAGAAATCATGAAACTCATTCACTCCTATGTTTTCAGTGCCTTGCCTAGAGCTTGGCATGGGGCAGGCACTCAGTAAGTGTTTAATATTTTTGAATGAACAAACATCTCAATTAATTAGGAATGATTATGCTTACTTAGATAATAATCACTCCCATTAATATATGTTAATGAAATAAAATAGGGAAGGAGAGAAATAGAGAAATGCTTTAGAGCCCTTGGAGACTATAATCGCTGGTACATTTGTTTTGCTGTGGCACTTAAGTGACTTGATGAGTCAGCCAGTCTACATTACATTCATCTGTGAATATCCAAGTTATCATTTTAAATGTCTTCTGTATCCAGTCATGTGCCTGACTGCCCAAACAGCTATTTAGGGGAAGACGGGCAGGATTTGACTCTAGGCTCTGTGGGCACAAGGAGACTGAAGGAAGGAAGATGGAATGAAAATTAGAGCTGAACAGGATCGGCTCTTGGCCAGTCTGTGTAAAGTTTGAGGACCTCTCTTGAGCATGCTTCTTCCTCAAACCCACTTCCGCTAGAGAACTTTGGGAAAAACTTCCAGCCTACAGCTGTGCCCTGCAACACATCCCCTAAGTACACCTAACTTCAGCACCTCTGTGTGGACAGTTCCATGTATATTGCCAACATCTCACCTTAAGGGCACCTAGAGTTCAATTCCAATGAGGACTCTAAGGAAGATCTGGACAAACTGTCAATCACATAAAAGGAGACTGGAGGACTTTGGACTTCTACCATATTCTGGTTGAGGATTACACCTCAGACACTAACTTCCCCGCATCCTGGGGCCATGTCTCCTTCTGAGGCAGGAAAATAGACTGACTTCTCCAGGAGTGCCCACAGAGCCTTAATTAGGTAAACTTTATTGGCTTTTTACCTCCCTGTGTCACAGTTTCTTTTTCACTGTGCTTTCTGGTATCTCCTCCCAAATAAACTATTTGTTTCTAAATCCTTATCACAGGATTTGATTTCAGGGAAGACGTTGAGCAAATTACAAAAAAAAAAAAAAAAAGTCTCCCAGAGGTGTGTGAATGCAAATGGGAGCCCTCTCTGGTGGAAATGTTACAAAAAGGAAAAAGGCACCTTTTCCTTTAGGCTAATATAAACCCTCCACACCATAAATGTAACTTGTATTTTAGCCCACCCACTCTTTCTCCCAAGCCAGGTGATTTTGTGCAGCCCAGAAGTACACAACTGTACATGGCCTTCTTACCCTAGTCTCCTTCTGTATATCCTCAGATATAACAAAACATTTCTAAGGTTTATCAACCTTTATCAAATTTTATCAAATTCCAAAGTAACAATATTCTTCCCCCTGACCAAATCCATTTTTTCCCATATTAAGTCTACTATGTGTGAATATGTAGATTTAAATCTCTTCTAGTAGATAACAACAATGATTATATAGTTACACATGTTTAGGTTTTATTTCCAAATTGCTATACTATGTATTACTTGATAAATTCAACACATGGATATTATTCCCATTGTACATATGAGAATATTGAGACTCAGAGAGAATAAATAATTTGCCCAAAGCAACACTTGCTAGTAATCTAGGATTTGATTAATGCAATATTTTAACCTAGTTTTATAATTCTAAATCTTAAAAACTTTTCACCAACCTAGGAAGTCATAGCAAGCAACTTGTGAAACAGTCAGAGATTTTTAGAACTTGAATATTGTTTTTCTTACTCTACTGATTTCTATAAATTTCCTAGTGATTGGCAAAGTAGTTATGAGAGACAAGTATATGGCATGTAAAACTCAGGATACATTTTTTCACTGGATGGGTGATTGAAAGGATAATTAAGGGTAGAATGAAAGCTCTTCCTTGTTGATTCCCTAATACTGAAAAGTAAAACCCAAATGATTAATTTATGACAACTACCATTTATCAAGAGATTCAAATATCAGGTATCCATTTTTCTTTATGTATTTTGGATACTTATATGGATATAACTGAATCACTTTGCTATCCTCTTGTAACTAACACATCATTGTTAATTCATTTGTACTCCAATATACAGTAAAAATTAAAAATATTCCAACCAGAAATGGAATCTTGCCACTTATTAAAATCGAGATTTTGAGCAATTCACCTCACAGGGTTGCATTGAGAATTAAATGCGATAATATTTTCCCCACGGCCGGGGGCAATTTATGAAACATAGTAGACTCTCAGCAATGAGCTGTTTTAATTAGCTAACATGGATTAAAGGCCTTCTCTATGCTAGTCCCTGCGAGAGCCACAGCAGGAGCCAGTAAAAGACAGTCCCTGCCCTCCATGAGCCCTAGTCTGTGGTGGACTGAAACAGAAGGTAGACTTGAAATGCCCTTGAGTTCTGAATGTCCCGGCTGTGTGCTAGAGTGAATGTGCCCCTCCTTGCCTCATCACTCTCTGGTGAGTTCAGCTACTGTTTTGTTCAGAGTTGGATGTGAATCATGGTTTGTGCTAGGTTTATCTGTCCCTTTCTCAGTTAGAGTCAGTCTGTATTTATCAAAGCCAACTGACTCAGAAAAGAACAGGAGCAAAGAATCAAACAGTTGGAGAATTTCCCATGCTTTCCAGCTGTGGACTCTCAGGATAGGAATGTGGACTCTCAGAAGAGGAATGAGCCAGAGATCCTCAGTTCTGGCATGTAAGATCATCCATCTTTATTGGGATACATGGGATCTAGTTCCCTGAACAGGGATCGAACCTGGGCCACTGCATTGGAAGCACAGCGTCTTAGCCACTGGACCACCAGGGAAGCCTACAGAGGTCCTTAGTTTTCACTAGTTCCTGTCCTGTGGCTAATGTAGATGGCAGGTACGATTTTCAGTCCATAAGCATAGCTGTGCCAAAGAGAGAGAGAGAGAGAGAGAGAAACCACAAAGCAAAACAAACAACAAAACCAAAACAAACAAAAAAGTCCTTCTGTTTCTTTATCTTCCTTAAATCCACTTGGTTCTAATTCAGGGGCCACAGCTCCTGGCTAACCAATGGAGGATGAGCTATTAGAGAGTCTTCTTCCTAAAGATGATGGATGTCCCAGGGGCTATGAAGCATCACAACTTAAAGGAGGGTGCTCAGTCATGAACTTGAACCTGTAATCATTACTACTGAAAGTCCACAGTGCCTCCAGCCCACACCATCCCTCCAGTTCTGATGGCTTGTCTTCTTCAGAGCCATGCTTGGGGCCTGGGGTCTTTGAGAAAACTGGGGATTCTGGTGTCTCCGGTGACCCCAAGCACTCAGTCCTCTTGGCAGTCTGGACATCTTCCAAGGCTGCTTCCCGGGATAACTCAAATCTCTACTGCTTACGGCAGACAGACAGACAGCCACACACACACACACACACACCTCTGTCTTCAAAAATCTCTTTTTTAATCCAAAGTAAAAGTTTTCTTTCTTTCTATTCTTGTTTCCAATAGTGGCTTCCCTCCCTCTTCTCTCCCTGCCAGAAAGAAGTCTAGCATCATCTCTTCAGTGGACAAAATTTTTGAGATTAGAAGCTCATAAACGGAACTGCCCTGTCCACTTTCTTATTTGCTGCTAACCTTCCCAGAGGCAAGAGAGCAAGCCTCGCTACCTGCTTGAGTGAGGGAAGGGAAAAGAAAAATGTATGGGAAAACTATGCAAATTAATGTGTCTGTAGACTGAGCGACTTCACTTTCACTTTTCCTTTCATTCATTGGAGAAGGAAATGGCAACCCACTCCAGTGTTCTTGCCTGGAGAATCCCAGGGATGGCGGAGCCTGTTGGGCTGTCGTCTATGGGGTCGCACAGAGTCAGACACGACTGAAGTGACTTAGCAGAAGATTCTACCACAGCGCTGAGCTACTTGAGTTTCAGTGCAACAGACAGGGTAGTTAAGTAGGGTTTTGACTAGCTAAGTGTTTGATATCATGTATCAAAAGAAGAGAACCATCTCATAATAGTGTGTGCTTATAGATAATTAGAAGTTAGACATAAAAGGAAATTGCTGCTGCAGTGTTCGTGTTTGCGCAGCATTGACTATGATGAGGTGTGAGAGAGAAGGGCTGCAAGAAAGTATCACTAGCCATCCTTTCTTGAATACAAGGAAGTATTCACAGCCTTTCCCTACAGAGCCTGATGGGGTATTGGACAACACCAAAGAGGAAGAGATACAGTTACAATAGCCATCATTCACTGGTCATGTACTATATGCCAGTAGCTCTATAATATTATCATATTTAAACTTCACAAAAGAAGTGTGAGTTCCATGTGGGAAAGGATTTTGTTTCTTTCACTGTTGTGCTCCATAGCTATAAACAGTGCCTGGCACATTATAGGTGTTCCATGTGTATTTATTAAAAGAATGAATATCTTGAATTATCTCCATCTTATAGATTAAAACCTGAGATTTGTTGGGAGATGGTGATCACATAGTAATAGAAATAGAATCTGGACCTAGATTAGTTTAGTGCCAAATATCCTATTCTTTATAATCTAACCCTGAGAACTGACCAAGAAAAATCATTTAAATTATGAAAATCCAAAATGGAAGGGAAGAGATCTTTACATAAATAAAAAGAATTGTAACAAAATAGTATTTTTAAAAAAGCTATCTGCCAACAAATCAGATAATGTAGGTGAAATGGACAAATTCCTAGAAAGATAAAAAGTACTGAAAAAGATTCGTTCAAAAAGAAATGGAAAATTTAAATAGACATATAACAAGTAAAGAGGTTGAGCTAGTAATTTTAAAAATTCCTCAGAAAAGAAGCTCAGGCCAAAATGGCTTTACTGGTGGAGTCTTCTAAACATTTAAAGAATTGGAAATAATTCATCACAAACTCTTCCAAAAAATAGGAGACGAGGAAACACATTGGAAACAGTACAACCTATGATATGAGACTATATACACAACTCCACAGAACCCAAGAACCCAAAATATTCATTAACACAGTCTCCTAGCTACTCCAAACTTCAGGCAAAGGAAAACTGAAGTGGGTTTTTATGATCTGGAACAGACATGGTGTTTCAACACAGAGCATTCACTCAGACACTTCATAACAGGATAAGAGGGAAAACAAATTTGTTTTCCAACAAATCTGTAAAATTCAGCAGTGGCCACAGGACTGGAAAAGGTCCGTTTTCATTCCAATCCCAAAGAAGGACAGTGCCAAAGAGTGTTCAAACTACTGCACAACTGCAGTCATCTCACATCCTACAAAGTCATGCTCAAAAAGCCTCCAAGTGAGGCTTCAACAGTACATAAACCAAGAGCTCCCAGATGTTCAAGCTGGAGTTAGAAAAGGCAGAGGAACCAGACATCAAATTGCCAACATCCGTTGGATCATTGAAAAAGCAAGAGAGTTCTAGAAAAACATCTGCTTCATTGACTACGCTAGAGCCTTTGATTGTGAATCACAATAAGCTGTGGAAAATTCTTAAAGAGATGGGAATACCAGACCACCTTACCTGACTCCTGAGAAACCTGTATGCAGGTCAATAAGCTACAGTTAGAACTGGACATGGAACAACAGACTGGTTCCAAATTGGGAAAAGAGTGCATCAAGGCTGTATATTGTCACCCTGTTTATTTTACTTATATGCAGAGTACATCATGTGAAATGCCAGGCTAGATGAATCACAAGCTGGAATCAATATTGACAGAAGAGATACTAATAACTTCAGATATGCAGATGACACCAGCCTTATGGCACAAAGTGAAGAGGAACTAAAGAGTCTCTTGATGAAAGTGAAAGGGAGAGTGAAAAAGCTGGCTTAAAACTCAACTGTCAAAAAACTAAGATCATGGCATCTGGTCCCATCACTTCATGACATATAGATGGGGAAGAAGTGGAAACAGGGAAAGATTTTAATTTGGGGGGCTCCAAAATCACTGCAAATGGTGGATGCAGCCTTGAAATTAAAAGATGCTTACTCCTTGGAAGAAAATCTATGATAAACCTAGACAGCACTTTAAACAGCACAGACTTCACTTTACTGATAAAGGTCCATCTAGTCAGAGCTATGGTTTTTCCAGTACTCATGTATGGATGTGAGAGTTGGACCATAAAGAAAACTGAGTTCCAAAGAATTGGTGCTTTTGGACTGTGGTGCTGTATAAGACTCTTGAGAGTCCCTTGGACTACAAGGAGATCCAGCCAGTCAATCCTAAAGGAAATCAATCTTGCATATTCATTGGAAGGACTGATGCTGAATCTGAAGCTCCAATACTTTGGCCACCTGATGCAAAGAGCTGAGTCTTTAGAAAAGACCCTGGTGCTGGAAAAAGACTGAAGACAGGAGGAGAAGGGGATGAGAAAGGATGAGATGGCTGGATGGCACCACTGACTCAATGGACTTGAGTTTGGGCAAGCTCTGGGAGTTGGTGATGGACAGGGAAGCCTGGAGTGCTAGTGTCCATGGGGTCGCAAGGAGTTGGACATGAATGAACAACTGAACTGCACTACATAGACACGGGATCCTTCAAATGAAATGAAGCCTGAAGAAACAACCAACCTGAGAATTTTTATGATAGGTGTGGTTAAGGGACAACAGTGGTGGATAAATGTAACAGGCCAGAGAGTATGAACTAAGTGGAGTAAGCTGGGAGAAACTTAGCAACGCCTGTTATGAATCTTCTTAGCATCCCTTGGGCTAATGGAGATAAGGAAGCTCATTGAAGTGTTTTATGACCTGCTTCAGAAGGCGAAAGGTCAGAGTGGCCTTCCTACTGCTGCCATTTTCTCAAACTGCTGCTGCTGCTGCTGCTAAGCCGCTTCAGTCGTGTCCGACTCTGTGTGACCCCATAGACGGCAGCCCACCAGGCTCCCCTGTCCCTGGGATTCTCCAGGCAAGAACACTGGAGTGGGTTGCCATTTCCTTCTCCAATGCATGAAAGTGAAAAGTGAAAGTGAAGTCGCTCAGTCGTGTCTGACTCCTAGCAACCCCATGGACTGCAGTCTACCAGGCTTCTCCGTCCATGGGATTTTCCAGGCAAGACTACTGGAGTGGGTTGCCATTGCCTTCCCCTTTTCTCAAACTACTTCATCTTATAATATTCCATATGTCAAGGCACCATCTTTGGGGTACCTTGATGTTGATGGGGCAGTATGTCAGAACCCTGTCAACATCAAGATAACTTTATTCTTTCTCTTCAGAATTTTTATAGCATGAAGCATTCTCTGTCATTCACTTTCCCACAATTCACTCAAACACTTTAAACCCTGTTCCTTCCCTCCTGCCCCCCAGTTTGGTTTATACATCTAGATTCATCCGAAATACAATAGTCAGCAGTTCATAAGCACCCAGTGTGTGTGCACACTGCAGGCATGGGAAGTAGAAACAGCTAAGGCATCCAGATGCTGTCAGCCCCTTGTGACTACCCCCGGGTCTTACCATCTCCCTTCTTGGTTCCAGCAGACAGCTGTGGCTTCTATTTAGTTGAAATACCAGGAAATCAATGCCTACATGAGCCCTTACCCAATGATTAAGTGACAGAAGTTGGTGTATTGTGGGTGGAATCACAGACACTCACAGCTCTCAGTGGGATAATTCTGAGGCACATTTCCTACAGCATTTTCCAGAGTCCCGCAGCAGGCTTCAACTCCAGGAGCTCTCTAGTTGTAGCTAGATACTACCTATCTCATCATAACATAGGATGTCCCTTCCTTCTCTCCTGTGTCTTCTTTCCTTGCTGCTCTATTGGTTTCCTCACCTCCCAAATCAATTATGAGCACTGGAATCTTTGTTTAGAGATCTGCTTACTAGGAAACAAAATTAAGGCATACGTTTTTCCCATTCATGTAGAATTTATAATCCATTAAAGATTCAACATAGACACAAAATAGCATAAACATGTGTGCACGTCTCCACTGACCCAGAGAAAACATGGGGGATTATTCAGTCTTTCTCTGAAATCAAATAAATAATGAATTAAAAATCCAGCTTAGCTGTTGAGTATAAAGGCTGTCTGTTTCTCCCATAGGGGGTTGTTAGCTAATCCCATCAAAGGCTGCCACTCTTGCTGAGAGAGAGCAGCTCTCCTCCCATCCTCTCTACTCTTCCCCACCAGGAGCCCTGTCACCATTAGCACCTCATGGATGGCAGATTCACCAGCTAGAGAAACACAGAAAGGCTCGTTCTGAGAGCCAAGAACACTGTTCTTGCTTTGGTTTCAGAATCAAAGAGTAGTTTCAGTGTCAGAAGCTATGATGGAATTGATAAACCTTTCTCTTAAAGTTTAAGGAAAAGTCCCTTTCAGCTCCTGTCTTTCTGAATAGCCAGGAAGGAAACACTCAGTCACACATACACACACACACACACAGTATAAGGAAGGTGTTCATTGTCCAAAAACCTGGAGAGTAAGAAAAATAATCAATACAATAAGGACCTTTTTTTGACTATTTACACCGTACCTACCACTCTCCTTATGTCAACCCTCAGCGTTAGGATTTTTTAACCCCGTTTTACAGATGAGAAAACTGAGCCTTAGAGAATGTAGTCACTTAGCTGTTGAGGGAGAAAATAAATATAAGCTCCATGGGGAACAGGGTTGGTATCTTGTACATGACTGAACCCTTTTAGCACGTTGTTTAGCACATAATTATTGTTAGAAAATGTTTATTGGATATTGGGTGAATGTTGAAAGTATGTCCTAAAGACCAAGTATTCAATATCCAAGAACTCATAGAGAGTAGGGGTAGCAAATGTTTTCTGTAAAGGACCAGACTACAAATATTCCAGGCTGTGCAAGCCGTAAGGTCTCCATTATCTACTTGGCTCAACAATTGCAGTCGGAATGCAGCCATAGACAATACAAAAGGAAATGTGCATGGCTGTGCTCCAATAAAACTTTATTTACAAAACTGATAGGAGGCCAGATTTGGCCCACTGGCCGTAGTTTCCTGACTGCTCATGTAGGAACTTGTTCCTCAAAAGTGAGGTCTGTGACCAGCAGCATAGGCTGGGCCAGAAACACAGTGTTAAGTCCTGCCCTAAATCTGCTAAATTAGGATATAAATTCTGAAATTAGTAAGAGCCCTAAGGATTCATATGTTCAGTAACATTTGAGATGCACTGCTTTAGGAGATTTGCATAGTGTAGCCTATCAACCAGAATAATTATACAGGATTTCAAATAAATTTTTATTTCCATTCAACCTTGTCTGAATGTAATTACAGCAGAAATTTGCTTAGTTTGATGTGACTAGGTTTGCAGTAGTTATTTTTCCTGATGGGTGAAAAAAGGAGTGTGAAAAGCTGAGGAGGCTCTCTTTTAAGGTCTACAAAATTGGAATAGATCACAAAATCTGGACAGTCCAATTCTGTGCAACTCAGAAATCATCATGCCACCCTACAGAACCAAGAAACCCCCAGATCCTTCACTTCCTTTGCTTCCACAAAATAGAAACAGCTTTTACTAAACCAGACCAATCAATGCTAAATCTGATTGCTCAAACCTGTGTACAAATAACTTAGGTGTCTTTGCCATCACAGGTTATTAAATGCCCCCCAAGTACACAGCTATTCCCATAAATGTCATGCTCAGAGCCTTGAAAAAAATGAATGCCTCTCTCCAAGGACAGAAGTGCCTTCTCGTTAAACTTACTAATCATTTTACATTCTGTCAAAGATGAATCCATAGTAGAAGAGTCCTGTCCTAATCGAAAAGCAATTGGCAAAATGGTCCATGTCTTAGTAACATGTGAGCCTGAGTGAGGCACTTGACGTCTCAGAACCACTGTTTTCCACTGGAAAATGGGCATTCAGATCACCAGATACTATTCAGTAACTGTAAACAGTTTACTGGCTTAGAACTTCTGACCAAACAGTTGTACTATTGATACTAGGAATACATTCTATAAAATTTTCATAAAAGTATACAAAGGTTTATGCTGACATATAGCCATCCAGTGTTATGTTAATAGTAAACTTAGAAGCAGTCTAAATATTTAAAGCTATGTGAGAACTATTCATTAAGTGTTCAATAAATTGTGGAAGAGTTATGAAACAGTTTAAAAAGCGGATCCATTTGTCCAGACGTGAGACTATAGCTGTGCTATACTATTTTTTAACCATATATATTTATTTAAATTGGAGGATAATTATTTTACAATACTGTGATGGTTTTTGCCATACATCAACATGAATTGACCACAGGTATCCCTGTGTCAGGATACATGTGTCCCCTATATCCTGAACTCCCTTCCCACCTCCCTCCCCAGCCTATCTCTCTGGCTTGTCCCAGAGTACCACCTTTGTCTGCCTTGCTTCGTGCATTGAACTTGTACTGGTCATCTATTTAACATATGGTAATATACATGTTTCAATGCTATTCTCTCAAATCATCCCACCCTTGCCTTCTCCCACTGAGTCCAAAAATCTGTTCTTTACATCCATGTCTTCTTTGCTGCCCTGCATGTAGTACTATTAATTGAAAAAATTAATTGCAAAAAATTGACATATTTCATAGATTTTAAAATGTACATTCTTTATATTTTGACATTATTATAAGATGTCTTATAATTGATAATGTCTTATAGTTGCTATTGGCCAGGGAACAGTCTTGATGGTGGTATGTACTTATATGACAGATTGCATGATCAGTGGCATCTTAGATTTAATGCAGTGTGCAAAAAGACCCCCATACATATGTGAATGGATGTGTTCATATATGTTTCTTTTACACTATGTGTATATATATATATTTCAGTTTATGTATGTGTGTGGATATATATGTATATTTTAAGAGGTATATATCAAAATATTGAAAAATGCCTAGAAATTTGCATACCAAATGAGCAGCAATCACTTTTAAGGGGGAGTATTAAGCAAATAGGACTAGGAGTGAGATGAGAGAGGTAGTTTTGCTCTTCAGATTTTATACTTTTTATTCTTTTTGTATTGTTTTGACAGAGAATATATTTTACTTTTCAAATCACACAAAAATTATGATGGTGATAATGTTTTCTTTCTTCTTTCATGAGACTGAAGTGACACATGTTATAATGCAAAAGTAACAGCTATACAGCTGTGTGACCATTCTGCCTTACTTTCTCATCTACGGGGACTAAGACTAAGAGACAGAAAGAGACATTCACTACTGTCACCTTTTTTTTTAACCTTGCAACATGTATTCTGTGCAAAAATGAGATGAGATGGCCCCTGGCAACAGGAGAAGCCAGTCTTTGGCTTGTTGGGATATTGCTTCCGATCGCAAATGTGTCATGAGGCGTTCATTCATGAGGCAAATCAGCGAGGAACTGTCAAAACATCAGGAAATTGTGAGTAAATAGACTCAGACGCTTTGGTGCAAACTTGCCGAGAATAGAGGCGGTGGCTTCCATATGCCTCTGCAGACGCCGCTGGTAGATGCCCTCATGAATATTAACCACTCATACATTGCAGGGTGGAAAATGGTGGCGCAGCCAAGCATTCCAGGCCAACTCTGGGTGGGTAGGATTGAGGGGAGGACAGTCCAGTCTAACAGTCGGAAGGCTTTCTCTGGAAGCTAGAGAAACAATGGCCCTATGCAGAGCAGTTTTCTCATTCATGATGAAACTTATGACAATGTGTGGCAGACTCTGTAGCATCCTGTTCCTTCCTACTGTGTAGGTAGGGTGTACATCTCAGGACAGTGTCTGCATGTTTAGCTCCCTGGGGCCTCATGACTCACTGTAACTAGTGCTGAGCCCACGATGATAGCCACCAAGCACATTTTCTTTCTTTAGGCAAAATGCAGAGTCAACTTACCTCTTTTTTTTAAAGTATGGGACTATCTCAGAATTGCCCTTGGAGATTAACCTTGAGGTTAAGATTAACCTTGAAGTTAACCTTGAGGTTAACTTGTTAACCTCAAGTGATCTACAGACAGGGAAGTCTGGAGGGAAAACTGGAGCCCAAAAGCATGAGCAAAAAGTGGTTGCAGTTAATGAAACAAGACTAATAAGTATTGATAATTGTTGAAACTGGGTGATGAATATATGGATACTTCTCACACCACTTTTGTGTGTGTTTGACTTTTCCATAATTAAAGGTTAATAAAGGAAAATTAACTGGAGGACTCCTGAAGAGCAGTGCTGAATTTCTATATCAGCACGGGGAGAGGGGGGCTAATATGTCAGCAACATTCCTGTAATTATATTCTCAATTTTCTTACCTAAAAAAAATGGAGATAATGTCAACTCACCAGGTCATGACAATTAAAGGGGGAAATGAACTTAAAATTCCCAGCACTGAGACTGAAAGTGTGCTACTTTTACTAAAATATAAAATAAGATTAAAATACATTTAAAATACCAACTATTGACAATGATTGTGTTTCAACAATGGAAACATTTTTTACTTGCTTGCTTTTAATTTTATTTTTTCCCAGTTTCTATGTTGAGCATATACGTAGCACTACAGTTATGAACAAGTGAAATAATATTTACTTAAAATTAATGTTGGCTCATCTCTGCCCATATACAAAGGTGTCTGAAACACTTGAACTACAAAGTATTCAAAAACTTTCCTAATATTATAGTTTAAATTCCTCCCTTTAAATGCTCTTTGAACAATAACTTTGGCTTAAAGTTCCTTAAAGATTAATGGAAAAACCCCTGAATTATAACATATCCATGTCTTCTACCTATTGGTTCCCAAAAGCATTTAAATTAGCTGCTAGCTATTTCCGTGTAAGATTAGTTTGTAATTTTATTTGACAAGTGATAGGTTACAGTAGCTCACCCTGCAGTTCTCCAGGGATAAATATAAAATTTTCTACTTTTGTCAAAGAAGCTATATTGCTGCTCAGTTTTTTACCTAAAAAGTATGTATCATGTGCCTGTTCTGCTTTTATTTGGAGCATAAAATAAATAGAAGGCTCTGACTTCCAGGAGTTTTCCATGTTGAAGCTGTCATGATTTGTTCTTGTATGCTCTTATCAAGTATCAGCTGTCACAGTGATGCTCATAACCAGGTGAAATAGACACATCAACATAACTTCCTTGAGAGCAGTAGAATATATCACGTTTTTCCCCTAGGGTAACTTTGAGGTCAGCTACTATAACCTTCAAACTATCTATAGATACAGAAAATTCAAATGGAAAACTGTGCAGCCTACAGTAATAAGCTCTGACTTAGCTCCTCAGTCTGCAGGTATGCTCGGCTAGGCTGGGCTTGAGTTGGTCTTGCTGTCACTCACATGTCTAGGGTTGCTGGCTGTGGTCTGCTTCAGGGTCGCCTTCTTTGCAATAAAGGGTCCAGGGGCTCCGCTCGAAATGTTTTTTTGTCCTCCAGACAATCCTAGAAGTAGTCTTCTATGTGAGAAGACCTAGCTCAAGCAAAAATGCCCAAGTTCTTTTTTCCCTCGTCATTTTGTTCAAAACATGTCTTATATTTGCCGCTTTTTTCCCAAGTGCTTTTTAAAGCATCTGTTGTGTCATGTCTGCTAACAACCTTCTGGCTAAAGAAATAACTAAGACAGCCCAGGTTCAAGGGTGAGGCAGTAGACTCTGTCTGTTTAGTGAAAGGAGTTGCAAATTCACGTGGCAAAAGTTGAGGCTACAAGAGAGGGTAAAGAATAGAGGCCAGTAGAAAAATCAACATGCCATATAAAGTTACATGATAAGAACTAGCATTTCTCTGTGATACTGTGTTTTACAAAGCATTTTAAGTACTATCTTATATCTAAACGCATCCCTAAGGACTGAAGAGGGTTCATTCCTTTAGGAAGGCAGCTATAAGTTGTTTCAGGGCTGAAATTTACTTTTACTTCTGGAATTTTATCCCCTGATTTGAACATATATGCTATGATAGTTTGAAATTAAATTTTAGAAATCAGTGAGTGAAATTGCTTCTTTGCTTTTGGCACATGCAGTGTGTGGTGGTTGCCTGATAAAATACCTATTCACCTTTCAAAACCTACCTATTATATCACCTCTTCTAGGAAGCCTCTCTGGTCTCTCCAGATAAAATTAATTATGCCTTCCTCTGATCTACCTTTATCTGGAGACTACTTTCCCCTTTATCTATTGGTTTGAGCTATGATCTGCCTCTCAAAGAAGCTGAGCCCTTTGAGGCTCACAGGTTCTAGGATCAGGCCGGGTGTGCCTGCTAAGACTCTTCAGTCATGTCTGACTCTTTGCAACCCTATGAACTATAGCCCGCCAGGCTCCTCTGTCCATGGGATTCTCCAGGCAAGAATACTCGAGAGGGTTGCCAAGCCCTCCTCCAGGGGATCTCCCGATCCAGGGATAGAACCTGCATCTCTTATTTCTCCTGCATTGGTGGACAGGCTCTTTACCACCAGTACCACCTCGGAAGCCTGGGATCAGGCCACAACAGTTCAAATCCCAGGATTATCATTTTATTACATGGGGGACTTTGGGTAGTTTGGACAACTTATACAACTTGGGCTAGTGCGCCTCTTTTTTTTTTTTTTTCTCATCTGAACAATGGGAATAATAATTATATCAATACTTAAAAGGAATATTGAGAGAAATGAGTATTAAACTTGTGGTAAAATATCTGACATAGACTACTAAATAATAGTAGCTATGATTAATTATAGTCTTATCCCAAATGTTATTTAGTTTACTTTATACTACCTTGGAATAAATTTATAACACTGGGTCTCAATTGCCAAAGTACCCCTAGATCCTTGAATCCTAAAAGGGTCTTTACAACTCTATTGTCCAGATCAAAAGTGCAAATAATACTGTAGTCAGCACCTAAAGGAGAAGGGGACAGAAAATTAATAGCTGGGCCACAGAAACAGCCTCTCAAGACCACTTGGTTCTGACCATGATACATAATTCCATGAAGATAAAGAAAATAAGATACAGGAGGATCAAAATGTACCCAGTTAATATTCATCTTCACAGTCTCATTTCTGAGTATTGTTTTTCTATTCCTCTGAGCAGAAGGTTCACTTCAGTCATTTCAATAAGCTCTGTTCACCAAAAACCAAATAGTAAGGACAATGGAAAATCAAATGGCATAACCCGTCCCTGAGGCTAAACAAAGCAATGAAATAGAATCATATAAGCTGCCCCTAAGTCCACAGTCGTAATGAGGCATTTACGTTGAGATGTCTCATCTTCAAAACGGGCACGCTGAGGATTAAAGGAAGTGAACAGATGGCATCTTGATAAATTAAATTAATGGAAATGAGAGAGGTGACACATTGTCTACAAAATTCAGAAAGTCCTTCTAGATGAAGAAAGCATGTACTATACTTTGGTGCATCTGAAGATTTTTAAATGTTTGTGTCACCGTCCTTGTTGTAGCATATTTGGGGGGAAGTGAATCTTAACAAAGGTGGACATGACTGAGAGGCTGAACTAATGGAAAAATACATTTTAGCATGTATTCACTATATGTTCAGTTGCGTCCGACTCTGCAACCCTATTGACTGTAACCTGCCAGGTTCCTCTGTCCATGGGATTCTCCAGGCAAAATTACTGGAGTGGTTTGCCATATGCTCCTCCAGAGGATCTTCTCACCCAGGGATTGAACCCACATCTCTTAAGTCTCCTGCATTGGCAGTGGGTTTTTTGTTTAATTTTTTACCGCTAGTGCCACCTAGGAAGCCCTACAACCTTAGTGCTACCGTGTAGTAAACTGAAAAGATGTACTTGGTGCATAAATAATGAACATGCTACTGCTTATCAAAGAAACTGACTTTGCAGAAGCATGTAATTGGGATTTTCAGCAGGTACAATGTATACAAAATAAAAGTAAAAAAGACAAATAGTACAAAAGGATCTACAGTGAAAACCAAGCCTCCCTCCTAATTCTAATTCTTCTTTCTTCAGGGGAAACTATATTATTATTATAGTTTCTTATATAGCCTTTCTTTTCTTATAGATGCTTATATGTTCTAATAACTATATTACAGTTTGAGAGAATTAAGGTTTTTTTTTTAATGTATACCTTCATTTGCCATACATTTTAAAAAAAAACCTAAAAGCTGTGTAGCTTAAAGAACTTATATGCGTAAATTACACTTTGGCCAATTGTTTAGTGTATCAGTTCGGTTTAGTTTGGTTTCCAATGACCAAAAGAAAGCTGGTTAAGATGCACTGACTTATTCTTAGAAAAGTATAACTTTCCAAAACTGAACCAGGAAGAAATAGAAGATCTTAACAGAGCCATCACAAGCAAGGAAATCGAAACTGTAATCAGAAATCTGCCAGCAAACAAAAGCCCAGGACTGATGGCTTCACAGCTGAATTCTACCAAAATTTTAGAGAAGAGCTAACACCTATCTTATTCACACTCTTCCAGAAAATTGCAGAAGAAGGTAAACTTCCAAACTCATTCTATGAGGCCACCATCACCCTAATTCCAAAACCAGACAAAGATGCCACAAAAAAAGAAAACTACAGGCCAATATCATTGATGAACATAGATGCAAAAATCCTTAACAAAATTCTAGCAAACAGAATCCAACAACATATTTAAAAAATCATACACCATGACCAAGTGGGTTTTATCCCAGGAATGCAAGGATTCTTTAATATCTGCAAATCAATCAACGTAATACACCACATTAACAAATTGAAAGATAAAAACCATATGATTATCTCAATAGATGCAGAGAAAGCCTTTGACAAAATTCAACAATCATTTATGATTAAAACTCTCCAGAAAGCAGGAATAGAAGGAACACACCTCAACATAATAAAAGTCATATATGACAAACCCACAGCAAGCATTACCCTCAATGGTGAAAAATTGAAAGCATTTCCCCTGAAATCAGGAACAAGACAAGGGTGCCCACTCTCACCACTACTATTCAACATAGTGTTGGAAGTTTTGGCCACAGCAATCAGAGCAGAAAAAGAAGTAAAAGGAATCCAGATAGGAGAAGAAGAAGTGAAGCTCTCGCTGTTTGCAGATGACATGATCCTCTACATAGAAAACCCTAAAGACTCTACCAGAAAATTACTAGAGCTAATCAATGAATATAGTAAAGTTGCAGGATATAAAATTAACACACAGAAATCCCTTGCATTCCTATACACTAACAATGAAAAAACAGAAAGAGAAATATAGGAACCAATACCATTCACCATTTCAACAAAAAGAATAAAATACTTAGGAGTACATCCACCTAAAGAAACAAAAGACCTATACATAGAAAACTATAAAACACTGATGAAAGAAATCAAAGAGGACACAAACAGATGGAGAAACATACCATGTTCATGGATTGGAAGAATCAATATTGTCAAGATGGCTATTCTACCCAAAGCAATCTATAGATTCAATGCAATCCCTATCATGCTACCAACGGTATTTTTCACAGAACTAGAACAAATAATTTCACAATTTGTATGGAAATACAAAAAACCTCGAATAGCCAAAGTAATCTTGAGAAAGAAGAATGGAACTGGAGGAATCAACCTGCCTGACTTCAGACTCTACTACAAAGCCACAGTCATCAAGACAGTATGGTACTGGCACAAAGACAGAAATATAGATCAATGGAACAGAATAGAAAGCCCAGAGATAAATCCACGAACCTATGGACACCTTATCTTCGACAAAGGAGGTAAGGATATACAATGGAAAAAAGACAACCTCTTCAACAAGTGGTGCTGGGAAAACTGGTCAACCACTTGTAAAAGAATGAAACTAGAACACTTTCTAACACCGTACACAAAAATAAACTCAAAATGGATTAAAGATCTAAATGTAAGACCAGAAACTATAAAACTCCTAGAGGAGAACAGAGGCAAAACACTCTCCGACATGAATCATAGCAGGATCCTCTATGACCTACCTCCCAGAATATTGGAAATAAAAGCAAAACTAAACAAATGGGACCTAATGAAACTTAAAAGCTTTTGCACAACAAAGGAAACTATAAGTAAGGTGAAAAGACAGCCCTCAGATTGGGAGAAAATAATAGCAAATGAAGAAACAGACAAAGGATTAATCTCAAAAATATACAAACAACTCCTGAAGCTCAATTCCAGAAAAATAAATGACCCAATCAAAAAATGGGCCAAAGAACTAAACAGACATTTCTCCAAAGAAGACATACAGATGGCTAACAAACACATGAAAAGATGCTCAACATCACTCATCATCAGAGAAATGCAAATCAAAACCACAATGAGGTACCATTACACGCCAGTCAGGATGACTGCTATCCAAAAGTCTACAAGCAATAAGTGCTGGAGAGGGTGTGGAGAAAAGGGAACCCTCTTACACTGTTGGTGGGAATGCAAACTAGTACAGCCACTATGGAAAACAGTGTGGATATTTCTTTAAAAATTGGAAATAGAACTGCCATATGACCCAGCAATACCACTTCTGGGCATACACACCGAGGAAACCAGATCTGAAAGAGACACGTGCACCCCAATGTTCATCGCAGCACTGTTTATAATAGCCAGGACATGGAAGAAACCTAGATGCCCATCAGCAGATGAATGGATAAGGAAGCTGTGGTACATATACACCATGGAATATTACTCAGCCGTTAAAAAGAATTCATTTGAATCAGTTCTAATGAGATGGATGAAACTGGACCCCATTATACAGAGTGAAGTAAGCCAGAAAGATAAAGATCATTACAGCATACTAACACATATATATGGAATTTAGAAAGATGGTAATGATAACCCTATATGCAAAACAGAAAAAGAGACACAGATGTACAGAACAAACTTTTGGACTCTGTGGGAGAAGGCAAGGGTGGGATGTTTCTAGAGAACAGCATGTATATTATCTATGGTGAAACTGATCACCGGCCCAGGTGGGATGCATGAGACAGGTGCTTGGGCCAGGTGCACTGGGAGGATCCAGGGGAATCGGGTGGGGGGGGAGGTGGGAGGGGGGATCAGGATGGGGAATACATGTAACTCCATGGATGATTCATGTCAATGTATGACAAAACCCACTGCAATGTTGCGAAGTAATTAGCCTCCAACTAA
This sequence comes from Muntiacus reevesi, assembly GCF_963930625.1. Lineage (NCBI taxonomy): Eukaryota > Metazoa > Chordata > Mammalia > Artiodactyla > Cervidae > Muntiacus > Muntiacus reevesi. Next base: position 96,766,082 of record NC_089252.1, read on the forward strand.
TAAAAATAATTGAAAATAAAAAAGACGCACAGACTTAAGAATAAGCTTATAGTTACCCAAAGGGAAAGGTTGGGGGGAGGAATAAATTGGGAGAGATTGATATATACAGGCTACTATATTTAAAATAGATAACCAACAAGGACCTACTGTATAGCACAGAGAGCTCTGCTCAATATTTTGTAATAACCTAAATGGGGAGAGTGAAAAGCTGGCTTAAAACTAAGTATTAAAGTAAGATCATGGCCTCCGGCCTCATCACCTCACAGCAAATAGAAGAGGAAAAGGTGGAACCAGTGACAGATTTCCTCTTCTTGGGCTTTAAAATCACTGCGGATAGTGACTGCAGCCATGAAATTAGAATATGATTGCTTCTTGGCAGATGAAAACTCTGACAAGCCTAGACAGTGTGTTAAAAAGACATCACCTTGCTGAAGAACATCCATATAATCCAGGCTATAGTCTTTCCAGTAGTTACATATGGTTGTAAGAGCTGGACCATGAAGAAGGCAGAGCACCAAAGAATTGATACTCTCAAACTGTGGTGTTGGAGAAGACTTTTGAGAGTCCTTTGGACAGCAAGAAGCTCAAACCAGTCAATTTTAAAAGTCATCAACTCTGAATACTCGTTGGAAGGACTGAGGCTGAAGCTCAAGTTCCAATACTTGGACCACTTGATGTGAAGACGCAACTCACTGGCAAAGACTCTGATGCTGGGGAAGATTGAAGGCAGAAGAAGAGGGCGCCAGAGGTTGACATGGTTGGATAGCATTACCGATTAAATGGACACAAACTTGGGCAAACTGGGAGATGGTGAGGGACAGGGGAGCCTAGAATGTTGCCATGGGGTCGCAAAGAGTCAGACACGACTTGGTGACTGAATAACAACAACCTAAATGGGAAAAGAAATTTGAAAAAAAGTAGATATGCGTATGTGTATAACTGAATCACTTTGCTATACACCTGAAACTAACACAACATTGTTAATCAACTATACTACAATATAAAATAAAGATTAATATACACATATAAACACCAATATCACATAATAAAAATAGAAAATTTTCAACTCATGGGAATATATCCAGGGGGTAGACCTAACAGCTTCAAACACAGCTTGAGGTTCTTGGCTCTTCATTTTCTCACTCATTTTGAGGTTCTGTTCTTCACTGGTCGCTTCCAATTTTAGTTTCTGTGCTGTGAGAAAATAGTGGTCAGCATCTCCAGCTTCACATTCAGCCTAACTTCAAATCTAGCAAAATGAAAAAGATGTCTCTTCTCCAGCTATTCAAGGAAAATCTGAAGCTTAATTCTTACTGATCAAAACTGTCTCATACCCATCCCTGAACCAATCACTGCGCCAAGAGGAATATCCTTTCACCCTGGAAGCACACACATCCCTCTCGTCCACCCCCGCCCCCATGTGCTCAGAGAATGAAGGAAGCTGCACTGCCAGAAGGGAAACTAGGCTGCCATTACCAGAAGAGGAATGAATTGGTGGCAGACAGATGGAAATCACAGAGGTGTACAGCACTTAGCCAATTAGAAGAAAGACAGCAGTGAAATATCTTTTGCTTTGCTGTAGAAAGTAGTTGTATCAAAGATCGAGAGACTATATCTTTCTCTTATAAGACCCCATAGTTGTTTATTTTCAAACTGTATTTCTTATTACAAGATAAACATCAGTTGGACAAGGAGTATAAGTTATCTGCCTAAAAGCCAGTCCAGTATTGCTGTTTTCTGCGATACTGACTTGAATTCAATAGTACAATAATTCAGATTTTGGTCACTTCCCAATTGCTTTCAGAATCATTCCCAGCAAACACATGGTGATATCTCTTTTTTTTTTTCCCCTTTTGGGAAATGCATTATTGGAATGCTTCTTAGCCACTTAAACTAGCAGTTAAATTTTTCCATCACCCAGATAGCATAAATGTACACACTGAAGCCTATCAGAAATAAAAAAGATAAAAGGCTACCAATGACTTTTATCAAATTAGGGGAAATAACAGGCAAGACTCAAATAGAAGTTATAAACCAGCAGGTAATACAAGGCAAAATATGTCTTTCTTAAATGTACATTTAAAGTGACATTTAAGACTGTCATTTACAATAAAAAAACTATTCACTAACATTGAAAACATTGCCTTTAACCTCAAGACTGCAGCAGATTTAGGAATCAAGGTCACTTAAGTCTAGTGATATGGATGTGACAGAGCAGATCATTGGGAAGAGAATTAACCCAGATGCTGGCTTAAAATGCAAATTATTGGGCATGACCAAGAGCTATGAGCTGCATATCTGCAGGTGGGATCAGAGAACCTGAATATTAATTAACTCAATTGGTTATGCTTATGAAGTCTATACTTGAAAAACAATGTTGATAATCTAACTCCTTCATTTTATAAACAGGGCCACTGAAGTGCAGAAAGGGGAAATGATTTGTCAGTAAATGGCAGAGCCGGGTCTAAACCCATGTGTCTTGACTGCCTTACTCTCAACTTCTGATCAAGCTGGTGTGACATTCTATTAGAAAGATATTTGGTGGGGAAATTACCATATCAGTGGGTTTTAACTGTTCCTTAGAGGATTCATCTTCTTGACTGTAAAAACCATCTGTCTGGATTAATGCTTAGTTAACTGGTTCTGAAAAGAAAAGTGACCCAGATAAGGAATGATGTTTCCCTTGGTCAAAAAGCTATATATTCTAAAAATACAAGGTGGGGACCCGTTCAGGGTCAAGGAACACTGTACCTGAAATGGGTCCACCTTGCCGTACAGTTGATTCCTTTTGTGTTCTCTACAATAAAAACAAGGAGATGTTGAGGAAATTACTATATGAAAGCCTATATTATATTTTTCCTGGGTATCTTAAGTCTTATTTCCCATAGATAAAATTATACCTGGATAGTCTATTTGATGTGATGTTTCAAACTGGAATGAAGCAGCCTCCACAGTCTTTTAATTTCCAGTGGATGAGATTTTTCTCTTCCTTCTTTCTACTATGACTCATCCAATTTTGTACTCTTCACATGCAGCATAATGCCTAGTACATTATATCGTGGTATTAAACAGAGGCTATATGCCCTAGTACTTAACAGAAAGGGCTACTGGTGTACTGGTGTTTAATAACTGGTTCCTTAGAAGAAAAAAGTCCCCCCTAATAAGTAGCTTTTGTTTATTTCCATGGTGTAGGTAACCAACCATGGCCAAATTCAAGCTACCAATGTGATGTCTTTGAATGCAGAGTCACAAAAAGATATGCTGTAACAAGCCATTATATAGTAATTCCACCATAGAGATTCAAAAGACAAAAATGGCTTCAAGAGCAAGGATAAGGTAGACTGTAGTAAAATAATTAGAAGGTGATGAGTTTCAGTACTTATTAACTTTGTTTTATTGCAATTTATTTAGTCAAAAATTTGTGTAATTGAATGTTTCGTAACAGCTGCATTTAACAACCAGTGCTCAAAATTCCTGAACATTTACCGGTTGACTCTTGTGAACCAGTACTATTTGACTTCAGTTGCACTGGAAAAGGCTCTGGATCCAACAGACTAGGGTTTGAGTCTTGACTCCTTCAACTACTAGCTCTGAGACTGTGAGCAAATTGACCTTACCTCCCTGTGCCTCACATTTATCTGTATAACAGAATAATAGCAGTAAGTACTTCATAGGTGGTGTGAAGGGTAGGTGAGAAAGTATGTGTAAAATTATTGAAATTTTGTAAGAGTTGAACTAATGTTAGCTTTTAGTAATAATAATTAGTATTATTTTAATAAATGCTGACTCGGTGGTGAATGGATGGATACTACAGAATCTGTGAATGGACAGATACTTTTCAAGTGGAAGTGGAAAAGCCTTTTTGAGTGCAAAAGTATATATAAATACAAGTGAGCTGTGTTCACCCACAAAATGTCTCTGAGGAGTAAATGAAATCCTCCACTCTGAAATGCTGGGTGGATTTAATCAGCTCCTCTGCTTTCTGTGATGCTACAGGCCTACTATTATACAGTAAGAGACACAACATGACTGCTATTAGTAGTGTCAGCAGCCACGGGAAAAGCAGGAAAAGGAGTGCCTGTTATTCACTTCTATCCTCCCCTGGGAGCACAGGTGTTAAGTCCCATCCTTCAGACCTCATTTCTGCATGTCCAAGGCCTCTTCTCCCCGGGAAAGAGCTGAGTCTGTCTCTTTCAGCATCACACCTCAGCTAACATCAAATGGCATTGTCTTCCCTCCAGCTACTGCCTCCTCTCCCAAGACCACCTAAGGATGTGTCTCTCTCCCAATCATAGTGAATTGATCCCAGCACCCCGTGCAATTGTCTCTTCACTCAGATGGAAAGTCTGACATACTAAGAACTGTGCTTCCTCTCAGACTGAGTAAAGCGCATTTCCTTCAGAATAACCTCTTTCTCCTTGCTCCAGTTAAAGCTTTAGTTTACCTTCACGTGCCAAGAGAGAGGAGAAAAGAGAGACCTAGAGAACTAACAACTATGGTTCCTGGAATATCCATGCAATAACGTCTCAGAAAAACCAAAAGTGGAAGCCCTGTTATCATCAAACTCAACTTTTCTAAATCATTCAAACAGATGCCCAAGTGGTGGGGAAAAGCATAGAAAATAGGTGTTCTGCAAAAAGGCCTTTGACAGAAGTTGGCATCAGTTAGGTTGAGAATACTGACCTCCTCACTCTAAGTCTGGAGTTTTTTTCCATTGAATCGTGCTGCCTTTGGGTGGGAGGGGGGTCATTGGGGAAGGATTTCTTGACATATAAATAAGGCCCATGATGTTTTCACCTTTCAAAAGTTAAATACTCAGAGTATCTATGTGTTAAAGCAAACAAATATAGTTCTACTGTTTTACATACTTTAAAACAAAGAAAAAAAATATTTTGGAAATAGTAGGAACATCTTTAACGTGAAAGTTTACCTCTAAAATCCTAAAGCAAGCCCCACACTTAGTGGTGATGCATTCCTCTTAAAATCAAAGAAAACCCCTGAATATCCACTTTAACTTCTTCTATTATCCTGGAGATTGCAGGAGGTTAGAGTAAGATAAGAAAAAAGAAATCACAAGTGTTATGACTTAGAAAGGAGGAAATGAAAGTGTCAGTCACAAATGATAAAACTCAAAAAGTTCAAAATCATCTTCCCATTATCAGAATGAAGAGGAGAGTTTAAGAAAGTTAATTGAATATTAAATCAGTACATAATAACTCTATACACCTGCATCAGAGATTTAGAAAATTGACTTTGAAAGTCTTCATTTATAGCATTTTATGATACTGGGGAATAAAGCTAAAAAGATTGCTACAGTGTTAGCAGATAGGACTATTCTACGTTGGAAGTTAATTGATTCTCTCCAAAAATTACCTTTAAGCTACATACTATTTCAGTCTGAAGTCTTTATTAAAATCATCTGATATTTGAAAGCAAATGTCTGTATCAGGAAATATGACTGGAAACTCCTGTGATGGCAGTGAAGCAATTAGGAGAATAAGCTTTGGAGTCAGAACAAAGCTGCTATATATTCTGGAACCAGTTACTTTTCTCTGAGTCTCAAATTGGGAGATGTAGTGACTAGTTGTAGTTTTGGGGGTTGGGAGAGCATCATGACATCATGAATGTCAATTGCTAGTCTAAAAATAATAACTATTATATTATTAATAATGCATTATCATTACCATAAATTGACCCCTATGTTGCACCAATCATGCTGTGCATATAGTTTCTTTTAATCCCCCCAACAACCATGCAAGTGCTTGCTATGTACCAGTCTAAGCGTTTCTCATGGTATGTGTGCCGGGAAATGCATGGTACGTGTACAGAAACAAGATGGCACATTCAAAATGGAAGAGACATTAATACAGATGCTATTTACAAACAGGGAAGTAAGCCTCAAGCAGCCAAGGGAAGGAAGTTCACCAGAATGTGGAGAAGACTATGAAGACAGTCAACTGAGAGGAGCTGTGCTATTTCTGAAAGGCGACCTAAAAGGGTGGGAATTGGAGAAATCAGTATCCTGACCTCCTGCTCCTCTTACCCTCAGATCTCTGCTGGTGCTCACATTGGTTGAGCAGAATCCATCGGGTAGGGGAGTTCACTGATGGAGTCTATACTGGTCAGACTTCCAGGCACAGAACAGGGTAGAAAAGGATGAAAGGAAGCTTTAAGAAGAATTACTGTTTACATAAATCTTTGCAACAGCCGCAAGGGATGTGGACTACTGTCTTCCCACTTCACATGGGGAACCTGAAGCCTAGAGAGATTGGCAGCTGGCTTGTGATGGAGATGCGGTTCTGGGTCTAGACTGTTCCAGTCCTGAGCCATGTAGAATCAGCACTAGAGTGAAGCTGATGGCTTCCTCAGAGGAGAAGAGATTGTCTTAGATCAGATGAAAAGCTGGACCAATGTCAAAAGAAAAGGCTAGCAGTTCCCCATCCTGCCTGGTTCCAAATGCTACATTCCACCCATGGCACCTTAAGAGCACCCGTGACACAGTAGCCCAGGAGAGGTGAACACTAGGGACTTTTCCTCCCGATAGCAAAGTGGAGAAATGAAAGACACCAATAGTACCAATTGAAGTTCTCAACCTCCTGAGGCGAGGGGGCAGCCATCCTTAGAAAGCAACCTGGGAAAGAGCAAAGAGTGGGTCGGCATTTGCCAGCCTGCATTCTGCAGACTCCCAGGAGTCACTGAGGCTATTCTGAGGGCTTGCATTGTTAGAGGTATTGGAGTATCTGCATTCATTTTGATTTTTTAAGGCCATGAAATCAAAGAATTAGGTAAAGGTTTTTTCCATTAAAGAAACAAAGCACAATAGTCAGAGGACTTCCAACTTTTATCATGGGCAGTTTTAAGGTATGTGGTCATTTTTCACTCAGCTAAATGCTGTTGACCCACTTAGGGGCTTTACAGTTACACAACTTTCTTTGGTTTTTATTATTATTGCTTATTCACACGTTGCTGAATTTATACTCTTAGAATACAGAGAAAAGCAAGAAATTAATGATCATACAAATGATAACAAATCTACAATTTTCACTCAAATTGGTATTAATACCCTCTAGATACCTTGATTTATCTGATCAGAGTTTTTAAAACATATATGTCAGGATAACTCTGTTGCCTTAACATGCCTTGATCATTAAAAGAACTCCAGTGATAGAGTTAATTTGACTTTTGATTTATTGAGAACAATAATAACTACCCATATGATGATTTATTTACAGAGAAACATTGGAAATAGAAGCCGTGAATTTTATTAACTTGCCATTTGGAAACAAAACAGAAAAGCATTAAAAATAAACCAGTTAACTTTAAAGTGAAAAATTTAAGCCTTCCAAACAATCAAAATGAAGTCATTTTTACAAATCTATTTTTGATGCTGTAACACCTGCTAAATCCCAATCTCTATTTTAATAACCTTTCAATCCTCAAACTAAATAAGATATGATGTTCTTTTAAAATGTGTTTTTGTTCCAGAATTAATTCAAAGTAGATTAATGTCTGTCCTTTTCTTAAAGGAGAAAAGTTGCATTTCTTTTCACATATAAAGTGACTGTTAATGATGATCATTTAAAATTTACTACACACCATGTACAATACAGATCTAAATTTAAAAATAAAATCACTTCTTTGTGATAGTCCATAAAATGAATAATGAAGTTATTTATTAACCTGACAACGAGATTTAAAAAGCAAATTGCTGTGAGTGGTAGACATATGTTGCTTTTTGCCCATTCAGCATCATCCCCTCGTCTCATAGTGTCGCCCAGAATCTCCTGTGAGGACTACTACCTCCCAGTCACAGCCCCCCATGGGTTAGGTGACACTGATCTGACTTTCTGCTTTGTTGATGGGCATCTTGACCCAGACCAAGCAAATCAGAATGTACAATGGCCCTGGCAAGTGATTGGTTCAGAACTAGGCTATGACTCAAACTGTGCTAATGACTTTTATGTGAACCAGTAGAATAAAGAAGTTTGCTTTAGGCTGGAGCCACTGAGGTGGAAGAACTTAAGACTGGAATTATCTTATCATTGTATGAGAAGAAAGCAACACAGAGAAAAGCAGAGTCAAGTGATGGATGAAGATAGATTCCTGATGACATTTGAGCCCCTGACATTCATCTATCAAGTTATTGTTTGATAAAACTGAGAAGTCTAGGAATGAGAGTCTAACTGAGTAGTGAACAGTTGGACTCTTACTCCTAGACTTCTCAGTTTTATCAAACAATAACTTGATAGATGAAAGTGAGCAAATCACTTTATTTCTCCGGACTTCACTGTCCTCAACAATAAAACAAAGGCATTAGACTAGATGACTGCGTAAGATCTCTTTCAAATCTTACATCTTTTATACTGTGGCTGACTATGTATTGGTGACTTTTTAGATATAATTCTTTTCTTAAATTTTATTTATTTATTTTTGGCTGCACTGGGTTTTTGTTGCTGCCCACGGGCTATCTCTAGTTTGAATGAGCGGGGGATGCTCTAGTTGCAGTGTGTGGACTTCTCACTGCAGTGGCTTCTCTTGTTATGGAGCAGAGGCTCTAGGGCATGTAGGCTCAGTGGTTGTGGCTCATGGGCTCTAGAGCATGGCATCAGTAGTTGGCACACGGGCTTAGTTGCCCGGCAGCATGTGGAATCTTCCTTGATGAGGGATCGAACCCATATCCCCTGCATTAGCAGGCGAATTCTTAACCACTGTACCATCGGGGAAATCTCAATATAATTCTTAAATAGACCCAATTTCAATTGACAGAATGAACGGTGCTGACCATCTCTACCTTCTTCATATATCTTTTTAAAAAGGGGCAACTCAAACAGTGGGGATAATTGTAGGAGCCTTGAGAGGTCAGCTAGTCCTTCTGAGTCTCTGATAGAAATTGAAAATATGCAAACATTGTTTTATACATGGTATCTTCATTTTGATGGAGCTCAAGGGCAAATGTCTGAGTTAACCTAATCACAGATGTCATTCACAATCTGTGTCACGATGCTAAGTATTCCTGCCCCCTTTTAAAAAAAGAAAAAATGTGTTTGGCTGTCAGGTCTTAGCCGTGGCACAGGGGCTCTCTCATTGTGGTGCATGGGCTCCAGAGCAGGAGGGCTCATTAGTTGTGGTACACGGGCTCTCAGGTTGCAGCCCTTGGGCTTAGTTGCCCTGCAGCACGTGGGGTCTTAGTTCCCTGACTAGGAATCAAACCCGCATTCCCTGCACTGGTGGATTCTAAAGCACTGGACCACCACGGAAGTCCCCCCACTCTCATTTTGATGAGTAAATCTGACAGTTATGTATTTTAGTTTCACATGAACTTGATGAAATTCTTCTTATACAATTTAGCAAATGCAGTGAAAAAGCTCTCATATAATCCACATAGTTTAATAATTCTTTGATAGATAGCATCCATATACCCCAATAATTATTTTCCCCACAAGGCAGGGTATTACCTTCCAGAAGATGTTCTACAGGTAAGAAAGCTTTTGAGAATATATAATATTTTGACCTTTTGAGATAAGAGATTTGTTGTGAAACTAGTCCTTTTTTATTACTAAAGTGTCATTCAAAATAAAGTAATACATTTAGACATGTTGCATCAATTTACTTGCTATTACTCAAATCTTACCCTCTAATTAGAAGGAGAAATATGAAACCTCACCAGGGCATAATTTAACAAACTCAATGTCATGAAATTACTGTATTTTATTCTTGCCTAGCACCAAAATTTGCAGGCATGGAGGGAAGCTGTGCACTTCTAAAATGCAAGATATGACTTACAACAAAAGAATGCTCCAGAGGTGAGAGTAAAGATTCAGGCTAATCAAAGGTTTTTGGACGAGTTCCAAAAAACAGAGTTTAAAATACGACTCAATCTCCATATCCTGTCTGCTCTGGGATGCAGTAGAAAAAGATAGGAAGTCATTGAGGGAGGAAGAGAAAACTTGGAAAACCAGGGCTTTTTAAAGCACTGATGGAAATGATAATGAAGCTGTAGTGATTCCAGGAACAATTCTCCAGGGGATTAGAATTTCACCTCCAGGTAGAAAAATCCATACATGTGAAAGTGGCATTGGATTCTGTACATTAGAATTCAAGTTTACTTTGCCCTGTCATCATCAATCTACCATCTATCTGGTTGTTATACCCATATTAGTGAGGGTTACAGGCTTTACAGGACAACCCTAAAATTATATCAGTGTAACAAAATCAAGGTTGTTTTTCATTCACATCACAATCCCATCTGGTTGTTTCTGTTCAAGAAACGTTCTACTTGGTCATTTCATCATGACCCTCCTCTAGGACCTCAGGGTCCTCTTCACTCAGCTATCAGTGGGGAAAGGAGGACCTAAGGAAAACACACCACATCTTAATTACTTTGACTTAGAAATGACACACATCGCTTCTGTACATATTTTCTTGGCCAGAGCTCACTTATATGTCTACAGTGAAGTGAGAAGGAGGCAGGGAGGTGTAATCTCACTGTGAGCCAGGAGGAAAGGGGAAAGGTTTTGGTGAACATGTCATAGTCTCTGCCACACTCCTTCCCGCCCTTTCTTCCTTGCCCTCTCCCTCCATCATCTTCGGCAGAAGTAATACTGCAAAACAGTTAGAAATGCAGAGTTAAATATGCCCTCCAGTCAGACTACCAGAATTCAAATGCAAGTTCTGCTTTCAGTAGCTATGTGATCTTGAGAAATTATGTAGGCTTTCTGTGTTTACTCTTCTGGAAAACAGGAATAAATGAAAGTACTTACTCATAGCATCCTTGCGAATATCAAATAAATTAATGCCTGTAAAGAACTTAGAATGTGCCTGACACTTAGTTACTTCTCAGTATCTGTTCTTAATCAGACTTCCAGTTTGTAATGAAACAAAAATCTTGGTGACTTAAGTAAAAAAGACTTTATGAGAGGACCATGCAGGCTGCAGAAACGGACTTAGGAAACAAGTCCAAAGCAAACACCTTCTGGAAGGGTCAGGCATCTGGAACCAGAGTGGTTCTCCCAGCAGAAACAGGTCCATTCAGAGATCCCCAGGCCACCCCTGCTGCTAAGATGATCATTTCATCTAAAAGCACCACACCTTATTAGCACCTTAATCAAATTCCAGGTGCTATCAAGGATTGTCTGTTTGGCCAAGCTGAAGTCAAATACCTGCCTGTGAACTCGTCAAAATGGAAGTAAAGGGAATTTGGCCCTATTTGCATTCCAGTCCCTGGGAATGCACACAGTGACACATTTCTAAGAGAAGAAAAAATTTTAATAGTTGTAGTACCTTCCCAAGATGGATGCTGCCCAATCAGATAAATAAAAGATGCATTATATGACTTATCTCTCCATCCATCCATCCATCTATTCATCCATCCACTAACCTACCTACCTAGTCAAACAACCAGCCATCCACCTATCCAGACTTTTGTTCACCCTCCAAACTACCCATCTAGTCATTCATTCTTTAATCCAGCCAGCCATCCAGCCATCTATCCATCTATCCACACATAGATATGTATATATTTGACAAACACACATCATCAGATTTCAGTCACGTTCTTTATATCCAAGTGCCCGTAAAAAATGAGTCTTTCAGCAGAAACTTTTATGGACCTAATTCTCCCCAAGGCTTATGTCTCCCTGAGCAGTAGATGAAAAATATTGCAGACTGAAAATAATTGACTTGAAAGAATTAGGGCCCCTGACTAAATGCCTAACATAGTATAAAAGAGTGACTCTAGCCCCAGGGTGAATGGAATCTTATGTTTCATAAGGCAAGATATTTGCTATGATGGCAGGACAAAATGGCCTCAGTCAAATCTTAAATCCAGGGTGCATCTAAAACAAGAATGTCACTTTCAAATTCAGAGCCAAAATTCACATTAAAGTCAAAGAGTGCTTATCAATTCTATTTAAAATTCTCTTTACAGAACTGGATTAGACTTGCCATTGATACCAAGCTTCTATTCTACCTGAGATATATTTAATGTTCTGAGCAGAGTTTAAGGCTTTCTTCTGGAACTAATAACCTCATTTAATTTGCAATTTCTATGTTAGAATTGACGAACTCAAAAGGAAAAATTACATTATTTTCTTTGGTGAAATTCTAAATTAGCCCTTGGGATCGCCAACTATGACAACCACCACAAAAGATTCTGTATTCTAAGGGAGTTAATAGTCTTGGCATTTTAATGCCATGTTTTTGAGGAATTAAAATTTATTAATGCCTGTAAAGAACTTAGAATGTGCCTGACACTTAGTTACTTCTCAGTATCTGTTCTTAATCAGACTTCCAGTTTATAATGGAACAAAAATCTTGGTGATTTAAGTAAAAAAGACTTTATGAGAGGACCATGCAGGCTGCAGAAACGGACTTAGGAAACAAGCCCAAAGCAGACACCTTCTGGAAGGGCCAGGCATCATTAACCAAAATGTGCCGTAATGCAATGTAATAGACACCTTCTTGTAGCTGTCTCGTACATATTAGTGGTTGGATTCAGGGCACCATACTAGGATATGTACATTTGTTCTTGTTGAGTCACTAACTGGTGTCCAACTCTCTGCAACCCTCTGGACTGTAGCCCTCCAGGCTCCTCTGTCCTTGAACTTTCCCAGGCGAGGATACTGGAGTGAGTTGCCATTTCCTTCTCCAGGGGATCTTTATGACCCAGGGATCAAACCCACATCTGCTGCATTGACAGGCAGATTCTTTACTGCGGAGCCACCACGGAGACCCTAAGATATTTACATAGACCAGTTCATTGAGCCCTCTCAACAACCTATGATGTAGGCTTTATTGTTTCTATTTTATATGTGGGAAAATTAAGGCTTGCAACATCAAGTGGCTTTCCCAAATCTAAATAATGAAACTGAAAAATCAAACCCAGCTTTCTGATTCTGGAACCCAGGTTCAACCACCCATAACCTCGCAGATCAATTTTCTCACGTGTCTTTCATTCAGACTGGCTTAATGGCAGCAATGTGTGGCAGATGTGACCCCACCATCTTGATTACTACTGTTCAGGTTAGAGGCCTCATCCGAGAAGGGCTAACTTGGGTAACTCTGGAAATTTGGAACTGAGATCAAGGAACTGATGTTTAGTCCGTGTTAACTTCAAAAAATGAGAGATACAATCTGGGAAGGATTGGGTGGACGTATTCTCCACATGACATGGGGCTTAGAAGCAGGAAAACTTGGATGGCAGAGGACATAAGAATTAAGACGATATGCCAAGAGAAATGTTGATATTTCTTAAACCATTTTTTAATTTGGTGAAATAACATTTGGTAAAATAAGAATTTAATGGCAGTCTTGATAGTAACAGCAATATTAGAGACATCCCTTGCCAGATTTTTTTAAATAAATACAATTATTTCAGCACTTAAAGTCCGTAGAATCTGATAAATAAGACAATACTGCTGAAACCTGTATCTGTTATTTGCTTCACTATTATGCTTGTAATTGACATTTTTAGTACTTCACTTAATGCATGCTAGCCGTCCCAAAGTCATGCTATTTGTAGTTTATTATTCTGAATAAAACACTGGTCCTTAACTCATTGTTTTCTCTTAGTTCGTGGTTGTTGTTGTTTAGTTGCAAAGTCCTGTCTGACTCTTTGCAGCCCTGTGGACTAGCCCGCCAGGCTCCTCTGTCCATGGGATTTTCCAAGCAAGAATACTGGAGTGGGTTGCCATTTCCTTCTCCAGGGGATCTTCCCAGCCCAGGGATTGAACCCACATCTCCTGCATTGCAGGCGGATTCTTTATCGGGGAAGCTCCCTCTTAGTGTGCCTTTTTCTTTCTTTTAGATCGTCTGAATGGCTTTTTAATCATTATAAATTATGTTTAAATATTGTAAGCATTATGTCAACCAAATACTACCCACTTTCTTTTTGGCATTTCGGGAGTTCAAATCCCTCTTGAACCCAGTTGCATCTCTTCCTTTGAGTTCTAGAATGTGCCCCGATCATCACTGACTCAATGGACATGAGTTTGAGCAAACTCCAGAAGGAGATGAAAGACAGGGAAGTGTGGCATGCTGCAGTCCATGGGGTCGCAAAGAGTTGGACATGACTGAGTGACTAAAAAACAACTATACAATGCATTTCCCAGTTTTTTTTAAGATGGCTAATTGCGTTCCGTTGTTTGCAACCCCAAGGGTCCTGATCTAGTAAGAATTATGGGAGGAGTTCAGTATTTTCCAAATCTTTCCTACCCACTAGGATGTTAACATAGTTTTGCTAATTAAATTCTCATGACAAACTTGGGAGTAGTCAATTCAAAGCATTTAAGTGATATAAAGTAGTCAAGATTTTGTCTGTGAGCTCCTGAACTCCAAAGCCCAGGCACTTTCTCCTATATGATGGTGTAACCTACCTCAGAATTAAGAGAGGGGAAAAAAAAACTCTCTTGAAACTCAGAAATGTTATTCAAAGGCTGAATTTCAACATTTGTAAACGATGAGGGTACAAGTGAAACACGATGGAAGTTGTTTGCTTCTAAATTATACCACTGCCCCCTCTAAAGCACTGAATAGTAAGTACCTATTTCTTTATGAGCCTCTGTACCCAGGGATTATAAAAGCCTACACAGTTACTGTCATAACTTATACAAGGCAAGAACAAAGAGCATCCTTTTGAAAAATGTAGACAATGAACAAGAAATGAACAAAGAATAAAGAAAAGAAGCCACAACTACAGGCAAAACTACAATATATATGATGTTGCACAGTTATATTGGTGCTTATTTTACATTAACTGTTTGCCCATAAGAAAGAGTCAGACCAAATTATGGAAAGAAATTTGATGGCCAGTCAGGCAGCAGGGATCTGAAACAGAAAGACCAGAAGGGAAGCCATAGTAACTCAAAGACCTTGGCAGTAGACTCGGGCAGATCTTCGCATCAGTGCTCCATTCAGAAGGTGGGTGGACTTGACTACTCTTGGTCCCACCTTTCTGTATTTTTGCTTTTCTCACTGCTGACTAGCTTCCTTGCTCACTATTCTGTGTCTCTCTCTCTCTACCTTTCTCACTGCTTATTCCTGGCTTTTGCTCTCTTGTGATTTCTACCAACTTATAACTTCTCCTGTATACTTAGTTTCCGCACGACCTGGGCTCCTCTACTGGCACCTTTCAACTTTGCCCAGGACAGTTACACCCTGGTGGGCTCCGTACTTCCCTCTTCAAAGTCCTGGAGCTAGAATCTGACTGCCTGAGCTCATCTTTACTTGGACAGAAGTTTTGTTTGTTTGCTTATGGGCTCTTTTGCCAGGTCCTCTCATGCAGAGCTGCATAGGCCATGGATTGGCCGCTGTGCTTATCCCTCATGTGAAGAACTCTGGGTAGTATGTACATGTGTGTGTGTGTGTGTGTGAGAGAGAGAGAGAGAGTGGGGAAATGGTGAAGATGGGACACAGTACAAAATTCATCCTGGTTTAAGGCTACCGCCCCATCAGTGGCAGTGATGGGAAAGGCTGTGGCAGCTACTGCGGCAGATGTGCTTAATCTGGGCTTTGCCTGAAGTCTCTGTGTATTACTAAAGCAACAGGAAATATGTGTCAGCCCTTCTGTGTTCTTGGCACTTTTCTAACTGCCTTCTGCACACAAGCCTGTGAACAGCTAATCAAAACTTTGTGAAGTCAGCCCCTGTTTTGAAGTACCGTCCCATTTAGAAGATAGAGAAACTGAGACACGGATAGCTTATACTCTTGGCTTGTACATAGATTAGGAGTTATTATGGGAGGTGACATTCAGAAAGTGAAACAGGGCAACGTGATCACTTATTTGGGGGTATTTCTAATCACTGACAAGACTTAAAGAATTTTTAAGTCCCTAAACAAACAAATGATCAAAAGCAAAGAATGGAGGGAGTGCCCCAGTCAGCTAGTGGTGCCCTCAGCATGCTATTCAAGGTCCAGGTAAACTATCTGGTCCTAGGGATCATATAGAGAAGGATCTTCTTCAAAAGGAGGGTCAACCTCCAAAAGGATGTTGGGAAAATGGACTTAGGAAAGCAGTGGAGGTATAATTGACAAGAACACTCATATCCTCCTCTTCTAATCTGGATCCTTGATAATAAAAGAGGAACAACAGGAAAAGTCAATTCAGATTTCCCTTGCCCTTAAGATGTGCCAAGTTTCAGCTCCTCCAAGAAGGCTTCCCAGATTATTGCAGGATGTCTCCTGCCTTGAAACACGCATTGCAGTTATTCTGTGGCTAACACAGTATTATTCTCCACAAAACAGAAAAGGAAGAAATAATTGTGGGCCCAACATCTGAGCTACCTGGTAGCAGCTTCAGCTGTGGCAGCAGCAGGGGAGCCCAGCAGCTGCTGCTGACATCTTAGCATTAGCAGTTTGGGCAGATGCCCTAAGCCAAAAGCAGACATGTGTCTGGGGCTTTTTTTAGTCCTTGCTGCAGTAGCTGCTGTGTTCTCTTTCTCTCGGTGCTCTCATCTCTCTCTCTTTTCTCTTTGGAGGGCCCAGTCCTGGGTTCTGAGGATACCGGCAGATCTGCATGACCTGGTCAAACACCATTATGTCTGGGTGAGCCCGCTGAGTGATCAGAGGGAAGGGAAGACAAACAGAGCCAGGAAACAAGCTGCCAAATGAACTGAGACCAAACAGAAGGGCACCATAAGACCGCTGCAGTCACGGTCACTGTGCATTTGGCAATGTACCTACCACAGAGGGAAGGGTTAAAGGAGATAGCCTACCTCTCACGCCTCAGCAGATGCCTCCTGTGGCGAATGGGCTGTGTCTCCCATCCTCTCAAATATAGTCTGCTGCTGGCTTTCAGGCTGCACCAAAGCCTTGATAAAACAAAATGTGCAATTACATTCAAAATCCATCCGCTTTCCCTGCCAGCAAATAGTTACTACTCTTTTTCGATCAACTGCAATTCTTTTATCAGGGAGATGCCTGGGGGCTTTTTTTCTTTCTCTCAAGCTTCAGAGTTGTGTTTTTTTTTTTTTTTTTTTTTAATGTATTTGCGTGCCTGTGTTTTCAAGGAACAAATTCCCCGTGGAAGCAAAGTCACATACCTTATCATGTCTGTTGAACACTTGACTACCAGAGAATTGAAAAATGTGAAGACTTCAGTGTGGAGCCACTGTGTGTATGTGTGAGTATGTGTGTGTGTGTGTGTTTTATTATGACCGAATTCTCTTTCTGAGCCAGAACTTTTCTGTATTTTAGAGAACTGCTGAGATCCAGTGTTTTTTGTTTGTGTTTTGCTTTAACAACACAGTGGTATTCTCTTTGGAGGAAAAATTTTTAGGTTTTTAAAAAATAGACACTTACACATCTCTCCTTTGCTTCATCCAGGGTTTCTCAGCCTCAGCACGTTACTGGTTTGGACCGGATAACTCTCTGTTTGAGGGATGGTCCTATGTGTTGTATAATATTTAACAGCATCCAGGACTCTACCTACTAGATGTCAGTTCAACTCCTCCCCAACCCCCTAACAACTTGTTAGGTAAAAATATCTCCAGGCATGAACAAATGTTCCCAAGGGGACAAAATAACCCCTGATTGAGGACCATTGACTTAATATAAAGATAGAGAGCTTTTGCACAAGAGGCACTCAATACAGGAACTTTATTATGAGCAAACAAAAGCATTTCCCTCTGCTCCTGGGGAGAAGGCAGAGTATCTGAACTTGGCCTTTTGGGCTAACCTGTTCTGGTCACAGCTTACCTGTGAATTCAAACCTTAAAGCCCACACTCCCTGCTCTTTCTACTCTGGCCACATTTCCCTCTGCATGGGATTTAGCGCAAGCTGGTGCCTCAATGTGGAAGGACCCTTCCTCACCTACTTGGTGAATCTCCCGATGAATCAGGTTTGGGAAACACTGTGCGGGCTTTACTTCCCTCCTCCCACTCGGAGACATGCTCTGGGGCCGGGACTTCCTCCAGAACCATCTTCCTCCAGAGCCGCCCCCAGACTGTTCCATCACTCAGCTGTGACACCAAGCAACCTACTTGGTACTTTTTCAGCTGGGATCTCTCCAGAGATAAGCAAGAGTGTGTGGGAGTTATGCAAAGCTACAAGGTAAAGGGGGGCAATTTAATTTGTGTAAGCATCGAGTTTTATTCCTTGGTGAGCAATTTAAGACGTTAAAAACAGAGCTGTTATAGACCATGAGAGTAAGTGTGTGTGTGTGTGTGTGTGTGTGTGCATGCACACTCCTGCAGTGGACTAACTTCCCATCATACAACCCCTCTTTTCTGCTGTTAGAGTGATTCTTTTCTGCTGTTGGGTGACAAGTTTGGGGACAAGTTTGAATGCTTTCTGTCTCAATACATGAGACGATTTTAGTAGCACCTAGGAAAACAGCAAGGACATCCAAGAATAATTTACTCCTAATCAGGGCTTTGTAAGCCAGCTTCATCCTGTAGCTCAGCTGGCAAATAATCCTCCAGTGCGGGAGACCCAGGTTCGATCCCTGGGTTGGGAAGATCCCCTGGAGTGGGGAAAGGCTACCTACTCCAGTATTCTGGCTGAGAGAATTCCATGGACTGTATAGTCCATGGGGGTCGCAAAGAGTCAGACATAACTGAGCAACTTTCACTTTCATTTCTGAAAAGCAGATAGAATGCAAATAAGACATAGTACTTTTAAAAAATGTATTTATTTGTTTGGCTGCTCCAGGTCTTTTTTGTGGCTGCTCCAGGTCTTTTTTGCAGCACATAGAATCTTTTAGTTGTAGCATGGAAACTATTAGCTGTGGCATGTGGGATCTAGTTCTCTGACCAGGGATTGAACCTAGGCCCTGTGCATTGGGATCATGGAGTCTTACCCACCAGGGAAATCCCCAGACATAGTACTTAATTTCAAGAAGTTATTGTCCAGTGGGACTTGGGTTGCTAGATAAAATACAGGAAGGCCAGTTAAATTTTAATGTTAGATAAGTATAATATATCCTGGGCTTCCCAGGTGACTCAGTGATAAAGATTCCTCCTGCCAATGCAGGAGACACAGTTTTGATCCCTGGGTTAGGAAGATCACCTGGAGAAGCAAATGACAACCCACTCCAGTATTCTTGCCTGGGAAATCTCATGTACAGAGGAGCCTGGTAGGCTATAGTCCATGGGGTCCCACAAGAGTCAGACATGACTTAGTGATGAAACAACAATAAAAATATACTCAGGCAATCCTTAGACTTATACTAAAAGGTTATTTATTTTCCACTGGTAGCTCAGATGGTAAAGAATCTCCCTGCAATGCAGGAGACCCGGGTTCTATCCCTGAGTTGGGAAGATCCCCTGGAGAAGGAAGTAGCAACCCACTCCAGTATTCTTGCCTGGAGAATCCCATGGAGAGAGGAGCCTGGTGGGCCACAGTCTATGGAGTCGCAAAGAGTCGGACAAGACTGAGCGGCTAACACTGACACTAAAGATTATTTATTATTTAACCAAAATGCAAATTTAACTAGATATCCTGCTGCTCCCCACCCACATATAATGAGAAAATGAGAATCCATGCAAATATAATACAATTCCAATATTGATTAGATGGTGAAAGTTACTTCATTGGAACTTCAACGGAAGTCGTTTCAAAGGAAACAGATGCCACATCTGATTGAGAAACTAAGGGAAAATGGTGCAGGAGTAGAGTAGGAGCTGAGCCTTAAAAAATGAGCACAATCTGGAAGAAGCAAGAAAGGACCAAGCAGGAGGAAAAAGGAGGAGACAGGAAAAGATAGAGGAAATTTGTTTCACCAGAGTATAGATTTGGCATCAAACACATACAGCTGAAAATTGATTGATGCAGACAGACTGAAGAGGCAGAGGCACTTAGGATTAATCAGCTGCATAGGTGTGAGGGCAAATCTGATGGTTTCATAGGATCTGGGCATCAAAGAAGGTTAATCTGATAAGGGTCTATGGAATAGACGAGAAAGAGAAGATCAATTAGAAGTCTCTTCCAATGATCTGCATCAGCTTTTTCTGTGAGTCACAACTTTTTAGTGGGTTGTGAAATCAATTTAATTGCTTATGATTAGTCCTTTAAGGAGAAGGCAATGGCACCCCACTCCAGTGTTCTTGCCTGGAGAATCCCAGGGATGGGGGAGCCTGGTAGGCTGCAGTTCATGGGGTCGCTAAGAGTCGGACATGACTGAACAACTTCACTTTCATGTATTGGAGAAGGAAATGGCAACCCACTCCAGTGTTCTTGCCTGGAGAATCCCAGGGATGGGGGAGCCTGGTGGGCTGCCGTCTATGGGGTGGCACAGAGTCGGATACGACTGAAGTGACTTAGCAGCAGCAGTAGCAGCACCTTTAAAGAATAAACTGGAAAAACAAAAATAAGATATTTCAGTATATATCAGCCATCATCATATTTGTGTCACTTTAATAAATATTTGTTTGGTGTGTATGTGTGTGTATCTGATGGATCATGATGGAAAATACGCTTCTTACAGAGTCACTGTTCAAAATGTTTGAAGGTCAGTGTTCTATGCAGAGGGTGGATCTGTTGGTTTCTTTGCCTTGTGCCCACCATCTTCTGAAGAACTCATTCTCTTCCACTGACTTTGGCAGTGACCGTTCACTGTTCTGTGTGATCCTTAGCTCAGGCCAGGGTAAACATATGACCCAAGAGGAACCACTGAGTAGACTGGAACTAAACCAATCATCCTGTTCCTAGGAGGACACATAGTCTGAACTGTGTTGTTCAGTTACTCAGTTGTGTCAGACTCTTTGTGATCCCATGGATTGTGGCACACCAGGCTTCCTTGTCCTTCACCATTTCCCAGAGCTTGCTCAAACTCATGTCCATTGAGTCAGTGATGCCATCCAACCATCTCATCCTCTGTCATCTGCTTCTCCTTTTTCTTTCAATCTTTCCCAGCATCAGGGTCTTTTCTAAGAGTCAGCTCTTTGCATCAGGTGGCCAAAGTGTTAGAGCTTCAGCTTCAGCATCAGTCTTTCCAATGAATATTCAGGATTGATTTCCTTTAGGATGGACTGCTTTGATTTCCCTGCAGACTGAACTGTGGGCTGCGTTCATAAATGCTTGTAATCTGGTAGATCGTGGCCACATTAGACCATTGGCAAACTGAAACCACAGGTCAAGAAGGAGATGAACAAATGTGAGAGGAACAATCCAGTCCTTAAGAGGCAGAGAGAGTTGAAACCCAGCAAAGTCAGTGATGAACAGAGACTAATTTTGTGTTCTGAATGTCCACCTGTGATCCCGAAGTGCCTGAACTGTTGTTTCTGACCCTTACATATCTGTGAGATTACCTTTTTAAAAATAATAATAATGATTTATTTATTTGACTACTCCCAGTCTTAGCTGTGACATGGAGGATCTTCAATCTTCATTGCATCATGGGGATCTTTAGTTGTGGCATGCAGGATCTAGTTCCCTGACAAGGGATTGAACCTGGACCCCCTGCATTTGGGGCACAGAGTCTTAACCACAGGACCTCCGAGGAAGTCCTGAGATTGTATATTTTGTCTGTGTGTTTTATTTGCAATAAATTTCCCTTTTTCTTAGACAAGCTTGAGCAGGTCCAGTTCCTTGTTACTAATTGGTCAGTCACTAAGACAAGAGTATTTGGGCAACAATAATCCTGATAGGTAAATATTTACTGTGGAAGTAAAGGGAAGGAGACTAAGAGGACCTAACAGCTGAATAATAATAATAATTATTATACTTTATTTGCTACCTCTCTATGCTCAGAAACAGCAGGACAGATACTCCACTGGTTGTGACCATCATCAACATGAATCCCCACCACCCTTCTCTAAGTTCTGTACTTTTACAGATGTAGGTACTGAGTCTCCAAGAGATGAAGGAAGTAGTCCTGGTCACCTCACTAGTAAGTGACAGAAGGGACTTGCCCAGGCTTATCACCCTCCATTCTTAGTGCTTAACCTCACTTGATGTGGCCAGTGAAGGGCAAAGAGAGAGCGAGGATGGTAAGAAACATCCCCTCCCTGCCCTGCCAGCCCCAGGGACCATGAAGTAGCACAGACTGTATCTGTATTGCTCTTTCCCTTCTCATGTCGTTTTCAAATTGCATTTCAACAGTAGTCAATCAATCATGCAGCAGGAGATGGTTTCCATACAATCCCAAATGAAGTGGAAACAACTATTATATAGTTAATTTGATCAACAGTCACACAGTGAAGATTCACCAGGAAAAAAAAAATTCTTCTTTAGAAGTGATTTCTCTTCTCTGATTACTGGTTTCAGTGCTACACTAGCTCCACGTGGAAGAATAGCAAGCCCTGGGTAAGACCAGCAGTAGGTGCATACTGGTGTAACACGTCAGCCCTCACATATCCTCTGGGTCTGCTTGGTACTGTGTCTACACCCACTCCTTCTGGTGGCAATTATAATAGGATACAAAGCTGCTGTGTACTGCCTTCCTGTGCCAAACCTTTAATGGCCCTTTCTCCTTCAGCATAGAATCCATTTCCTTAATACAATATTCAGGTTCCTCCGAAACCTAAAACTCACCTGAAATGTGAGAACTCCCAGCTTACATTCAGTAGAACATTCATGCACCCATACATCTATGTACTAAGGTGTGTGTTTGTGCAGAGAACATTTATTGTGTTCCTACTCCGTGCCATTCCTATTGTAGTCAGTGGGCATTCTGAAAGTAATAATAATAATACTGAGGAGTATGATAATTAATATTTGTGAGTTGGTAACACAGGCCAGGTACTACTAGACTAAGCCATTTATTTGCAATAACCAATTTTAAGAGGTGGGTACTATTATCATCCATGTTGCAATCAAGGAACTGAGAATTGAAAGTCTACTGACCCTCCTAAGGGCCACACAGTTAAGAAATGGCAGAATCAAGATTCAAATTCAGATCTTTCTAACTCCAGAATCTGAGTATTGAGCAGTTGTTTCCCAGTGTATACACAGAATGAGATCTATTTAGTTCCTGTCCACAAACAAGTACTCTAGAAGGGGAAAAAAAAAAAAAAAAAAAAAACGAACTGTGTAAATGTAATTAAATGCAAATCAAAATATCAGGATGGAAGTATGAAAAAAGTATCAATCTCATCAAATGGGTTAACGGGTTCCCCCCAGGGACCAGCAGCAAATTTAAAAAGAAAAAAAAAATTGTATTTTCAATTGGAGAATAATTGCGTTACAATACTGTGTTAGTTTCTGCCATATATGCATGTGAATCAGTCATAGTGATACATACGTCCCCTCCCTCTTGAACCTCCCTCTGACCTCCCACCCCATCCCATGCCTCTAGGCTGTCACAGAGCACCTGGTCTCAGCTGCCTGCATCATACAGCAGAGTTCCACTGGCTGTCTATTTTACATATGGCAATGTATATGTTTCAGTGTTGCTGTTTCTATTCATCCCCCCCTCCTTCCCCCACTGTATCCACAAGTCTGTTCTCTATGTCTGAGTCTCCATCGCTTCCCTGCAAATAGGTTCATCAGTACCATCTTCCTAGATTACATATATATCCGTTAGTATATGATATTTGTTTTTCTCTTTCTGACTGACTTCACTCTGTGTAATAGGCTGTAGGTTCATCCAGCTCATTAGAACTGACTCAAATGTGTTTACTCAGTGATTTTCAGCTGCCCAGAGTCCCCACCCAACTTCTTTCCATTTGTCTAATCACTCTGCTATTTTAAGGCAGGATATATCTTTCCTCCTCTGTCAGGCATTGCTAATCAAACAGGAAGCTCTTTTCTGCCTAGCCTGTATATACCTCAGAATACTTATAAACAGCCTTCAGGTCAACTTGTCATTAATTAGAGTTGGAACATAGACATATTTTGTCTCTCAATGCTAATCTACCTTGTTTCATGTTAAAAATGAGGAAGTGGAGGCTTGAAGAGCTGAGGGTCACCCAGTGAGGTGAGACAGACCTAGATCTAGAAGCCAGGTATCCTCCCTTCCAATCCAGACACTTCTTCCAACCCCACCCCCCACCCCCATCCTTAGCCTACCCCTGTGATCTATTGCCCATCAGAGGAATGATGATCAATGAAGTCCAAGTATGCAGAGAGGGAGAAAAGTAAAATGCCACTTACGCAGTCCCGACAGACTGGGTGCTTGCTTGCAAGCTGCATGGGGATACACCTACAGAAAATGTCTTTAATTAGAGCCAGAATCTGATGAAAGGTTGGCAGTGTCTCTGAAATCCTTATTTTCATTTAAGTGCATATATATATATGCATATATATCATTTCCATGCCATGTTTGAGTTGTGGAAATTAAATATTTATTCTTCTTCAGTTGCTGAGTAACACGCTGCTCAACTTTCCTATTTACTAACACAACTCATTTATTTATTCAATGGCTGAATGTGTACTGGGATATTTGAAATATCACTTTCAGCAGATTCTTAGGTATGAAAAGAAAATGTCAACTTAGAAAGGAAGGCATAGAAATCATATATCCGTAAGATAAAGTACAGGCCTAGTCATGGTTGTTTAATTCTGTGGCGTTATAGGAAGGGCCCTTAGCATAAAGAAGATTGAGGTTTGAACTAAAATTCTGTTCTTGTCACCTGTATGAACTTGTTCCTTTCTGATTGATCTCTCTGATTCTTGTTCCTCGTCTCTCTCAGAGGTGCAAGATAAGAGGTGTGAGATAAGAGGGACTATATTGTGTTTGACATTTTAATTCTCTTTAATTCTCTCGCTAAAAATATTCTGTTTTTGCCTACTGTATGCTGAGGTAGTAAGAGCTGATAATTAGGAAGTACTTAATACATTCCAGGTCATATGGGTCTCTGCATGACATGGTCACCATCCATGGGCATCCTCACTATGGACGTGTCTGGGTCCCGAGGATGAGCATCTTGAGAGAGAGATAGTGCCAGAAAATGTGACCTGGCCTGGAAAGGAAGTCATAGAGCGTCACTCGTGCCACAGTTGATTGGCACAAGTCAACTGTGCCTGCCCAAATACAAAAAGGGAGAGATAGGCTCCATCGTGGATAGAAGAGTAACAAAGTTCTCTTTGTGGAAGAATGTATGAGACGAGAAATATCACTGGACCATTACAGGGAAATATAATCTTTATAGAATGTAAGTGCCATGAAGGCAAGAAATGATGGATGTTTTGTTCCCTACGTGGTACCCTTGTCTAGAAGAGAACTGATTCCTGGAAACTCAGAATGCATTTTTGTGGCATGAATGAAAGAATGGTAGCTTGTAAGGACTGTGACTTGTCGTAAACCTTGTTTTATGGGAGATGAAACTGAGACCCAATGAGAAGAAAAAATTGGTGCTAAGTTCAGACTAAATCTGGCATTCCTGTTTCCAGTTTCATGTTCTTTCCACACCCCAAATTCTGCCTCTTTTGGGTGAAGTTACTGGGAAAGTCTGAGAGTAAAAAACGTCATTGTGATTTAATGTCTGGAGATAATGACCAATTTTGCAGCTCCTGGAGAGCTTCTGGAAGTAGCAACCCTTCTCCCAACAAAATATCAGCACTATAAATTGCTATGTGTTAAGAAGCTTGTGGGCGTGCACCATATTCATAGAAATAGCTAAAAGCTGAGAGAACAATTATTACAGAATTGATTGCCCGTGGCTCAACCCAGTGAGAGTTGGATGGTCCTATATTGTGTGGTGCCAATGGACCAAATGATGTGATATTTTAGAAGGACCAAGGACCATTAACTGCCCTGTGAATAAGATTTGAAGCAATTTGAGCCAAAAAGCAATCCTCATTGGATCCTGGTGGAATTTTTTTTTGTAGTTCCTGTGCAATATATGTTTAGAAAGTAATTGCTAGGCTCATTGAGATGTTTTAGTGTTCTGGCTTCTTCGAAGTCTGCACAGTGTTTATGGCATCCAATGAAACCAGTTTATTAGCAGATTAGTATGAGATGATACTGTTCAATATCATCTAGAGCTCAAGGATAATAAATCAGAAGTCAGAGCAATACCCACCACATTTCCAAGTTAGAGTACAAATAAGATGAGAGATAAACGAGAAAAAACTTGTGAGCAGCCACGGAATAGTGGCTAAACACACTGACTTTTCCACCCAGTTCTCTGGACTCAAATTGCTACTCCATTACCTACAGCTGTTTCAATTGTGTGGGTTGCTTAAGATTCTTGTCTCCCAGTTTCTGTAATAGACATAGTCATAGCATATACCTGTAATGTTGTTTGAAGATTATGAACATTAACAAATATAAAGTGTTTAGGGCAGTTCTTGGGAATTTACCAATAGCTATGTGAATGTTAGCTGTGATTATTATTATGTGAGGAATTCATCCTCCCAAACATTTGATTACCTCCCAACAAAGACTGCTGGTAGGGCTGAGACAAAAACTCTGACATTTTGCACCCAACCTCTATGCCTTCCATGCAGAAGACTCTTTTCTTCCTTTCCTGGGAACTGCATTTACAGTTATCATCCATTTAAAAAGTTATCCATTGTCGGGTGCCAGACACTAGCAGATGGGGAGGAGCAGAAGTTCAGCTTCTAAGAACCAATGTCTGAGGTTTAGTGAACTGAGAAATTCCCCTAAAATGAGGCTACGGGGGACAGAATGAGAAGAAGCAACCCAAGGGAGCCCCAGACTGGAAAGAATTAAGGACTGGGGGACGTATGAGCCATCTGCATCTCCTTAATAAAAGAAGACTCCTGTTTCACTTCCCTGTGCTAGCTGGCTTAATGCTCTTCTCTGTGTTTGCCAAATGGTCTCCATGTATCAGTACGTAGACTGAGGGCCCACCTGCCCTGATTTTTTTCCTGAATCCTTCTTTACATAGGAAAGCTGTTGAGAGTTCAAGCATTATTTCTTGCCTCTTCCTGCAGAATCACTTGCAGAGTAGGGAGAGGAAGACATCAAGCCTTGACACTGAGCAGAAATCTGTGTTGTCAGATCCATGTTACATTATATATGTGTGTGTGTGTGTGTGTGTGTGTGTGTGTGTGTGTGTGTGTGGAATATTACTCAGCTATGAAAAATGAAATAATGCCATTTGCAGCAATGTGAATAAACCTAGAGTTCACTATACTTAGTGAAAGAAGTCAGAAAAAGACAAATACTACACTTATATATAGAATCTGAAGTAATACAAATGAAAGTATTTGCAAAACAGACTCACAGATAGAGAAAACAAACTTGCAGTTACCAAAGGAAGAGGAGATGGAGGAGGGACAAATTAGGAATTAACAGATACAAGCTACTGTATATAAAATGGGCTTCCCTGGTGGCTCAGATGGTAAAGAATCTGCCTGCAATATGGCAGACCTGGCTTCGATCCCTGGGTTGGGAAGACCCCTGGAGGAGGCCATGGTAACCCACTCCAGTATTCTTGCCTGGAGAAATCCGTGGCAGAGGATCCTGACTGGCTACCATCCACGGGGTCACAGAGTCAGACACGACTGAGTGACTAAACACAGCACAGGATATAAAATAGTTAAGCAGCAAGGATTTACTGTACAGCACAGGGAATTATATACCCAGTATCTTCCAATAACCTATAATAGAATTTAATCTGCCAAAATACTGATTCACTATGCTGGTACACCTGAAACTAACACCATATTGTAAATCAGATATACTTCAGTTTTTTTAAAAAGCTCAACATTAAAAAAAAAATCATTGAGCTTCGTTACTTGCTAAGCACTCCAATGAATTCTCTTAGCAACCTTCTGAAGTAGGTCTCATGGCTGTGCCCATTTCAGAGATAAGGAAACAATGGCTTAAGGAAATTAAGTAACTTGCCTTAAGTAACACAAGAAGAATAAAGCCAAGATTCAGAGTGAGGTCTGCTCAACTCCAAAACCCAAGATCTGGGTGAAACCGTGACCGTAAATCAGAATTCTTATTGTAGTCTGGATGCTATAGCCCTACTTTGCTCTCTGAACTCCTGCCTCTCTCTCCCTCATGCCATTCCAGCTCCACTGGCCACCCCATTATTTCCTGAAGATGCCAAGCCCAGCCCTGCCTAAGGCTATGTCTCCAGCTGTTCTCTAGCTGGAACCTTTGTCCTGCAGATGTCTGCTTCCTTCACACTCTCATCTTGAGTCTTTATTTACATCTCATCTTTCCCTCAGAATTATTTTGAACTGTTCATTCCTACAAACTGCCTCATCATCCTCCACTAACCCTGACCTCCTTAGCTAGCTCATTTTTTTTTTTCTTTTCCAAACACATAACTTCCTTACGGACTTTACAATTTACTTACTTTAAGATGTATTGTTTGTCTGTTTCTTCCACTAAAATGTAAGTGCAGTGAATGTAGGGACCCTTATTTGATTCATTGGTGGTCTCTAGCACCTGTAGCTGGACCTAGCACATAGTAGTTGTTAATAAATTATTGTCAAATGGAATGAATGTCCTACCTCACATGTACATTTGCCTTTCTTCAACCTTTCTCTCTTCTTATCCTTAGAAGTTTCCACATTCCTAAATTATGTTCCACAAAAACCTTGCTAGTATCTCTGAGTATTTGGAACTTGAGTACATTCTATTGATATTTACATGTAGCATTTTCCTTCACAATCTTTCAGGATTTCCTTTCTTCCTTCTTGTCAAGATTTTATAAGCTTCCTACCATGTGCCTTGTATTCTCTCCCTTTCCAGAGATGAGAAGATGAAAGTGTCACAACCTTTGACCTCTTGAAGAGCACTGACTGTCTTAAGTCAGATACATCAAAAGGAGGCTCCAAGACCAGAATTCATTTGCAAGTGATTTCTTCAGTGCTCTTAGGATAAACCAGTGAAGGAATAGGGCTCAAGTCTTACTTCCTCATATAACCATCCCAGACTTCTCTTGAGCCTTCCCTACCTTGAACACTGGTTAATACCTGCAGGTCACTGTGGGAGTTAATAAAAGTTAGATGCTACCAGGAAATTTTAAAAAATCCACTGGCCAACCCAGGTATCAGAGAAGGAAGCTCTCATAGGGAAGCTATATATCATACTTTGCAAAGTCTCAGCAATCAGACCAAGTTAGGTCAAATCCCTACTCACCCATTTCCAAGCTGTTTGACTTTGGACAAGTTACTCAAGTTCTCTGAACCTAAGATGTATCATCTGTTCAATAAAATACTATAGCATAGACTTTTCTTGGGAATTAAACAAGATAATGTTTAATTATAAAACATGAAGCACTCAGTAAATGTTAGCTGCAGCTTTAACGGCCACTACTAATATTATTCTTTTATCTTAGTAATTTATTCAGCTTCCACCTTCCCCTGATACCTTTGTCTGAATGAAGTAAGTCAAAGTCACCAAGCCACTCATTATCTTTTTATTTTGACTACCCTCATGAGTTATACTAGAGAGAACCTTCACTTATTTGATTACAGTGTTATTCAGAAATGTCAAGATTTACTAGTCTAGAATGGCAGAAATCAAATGAGTTTTCATGGTATTATGTTTAGTCATCATGGCTGGTTTAATCACATTGAATTGGGCTCTGAACGCCAATCTAACCTTAGCTATTTGGCAAGGTTAGTCATGATGATTGATTGCCTCCTGAGACTTGAGTCTTTCCTGTAGCTCCTAAGATGAGCAACCTCTTCCTGGGATAATCTGTTTTTCTCCGAAAGATTGCCACTTTCAGATAAGTACATCAGTATTCTGAACCAAAGAAATTTTTTTAAAACTTTATAACATGCAACATGTTTAGCTTAAATTTAGGAGAGAACAGCTAGAACAGCTAGAATTGAACCGTATGCTCAACGGGGCCAAGGGGCACAATCATATTACCAAGAAATTCATATGCAACAACAGCACAATGCCTGGCAAATAGCTGACCACTAATTCACATGTGTGGGATGGATGGTTGTATTGATGGATGGATGCTTGGATGAAGTACAGAAAGCCCAAAGTTTCTAATGAGAACAATAGTGCAGGTCTTAAGCCACTCTGAATCCTTTAAGGATCAAGTCAGGATATTAATTAATTTACTAAAATCCCCAGTTTGCCAGGCTAGTGGCTCTCTCAAGAAAAGGAAATCAGATTATATTACAAATACTGTAATTACCTTAACAGTCTTCCTCTGGGGACTTTTTTCTCCTTCTAATCTATACTACAAATCGTCTCTGAATTAATCTTCTTGGAATTTAATCTTTTATTAATTTATTCCTAACACCACCTATCCTTTCTTTCTCCTACTCCTTCAACTCATTCATCAAAGATTTCAATTAGACAGTAATAACATTCTATTTAAGACTGATATTTCCATTTCAATGGGAGCAGGTAATGCCCAAGGTAGAAATGTCTTAGAAAAGTACTGTTTGAACAGAATGACAAATATCCCTCACAAACAATATATTTACCCTTTCACTCTCTTTTTACTGCAAGCTGTTTAAACAATTAGGAGGATCTCATGAGCAAATAGCATTGTCCAGTATTTGAGATCTCCCTATAGCAGGTGTCCAAAAAAATAGACACATGCAGCTATTGTGAAAATAGAAATTTAGACTGATACCTGACTCTCTGAGAAACCCAAACTTTCCCACAACCCTTTTAGATTAACTTGTTCTATTGTTACGACCTTGTGAAATAATTAGTATCCATTTCTCAGAATATAACTTTATAACAGTGATAATAATAACATCTACCATCACCAAATACACATTTGGTATGTCAGCCACTATGCTAAAGGTTCTACGTCTATCTGTTTATTGTAGTTATTGTTGTAATCCCAGTTCCATAGAAGGAGAAGCTGAAGCTCAGAAACATTGAGTAATTTGCCCCAAGGTCACCCCCTTGGCAAGGAGCAGGAGTATTCAAAAAGAATCTGTCTGACACAACCACCTGCTCTGTTAATCCCTGGTCATATTGACCTCATTTATTTCCTCTAAATGGCAGGAGGTTGGAAGAAGAAATGGCATGAATATTTCAACATTTCTTCTTTGATTCCTTCTATAAATATGGAAAGCCTCTGCTCTGGGCCCTGTTAACCACTCTGATCAATAGATCAATGAGTGTGGACAAAGGAGACGGGGAATGAATGCTAACATTTTAGCATTAAACCTGTATCAGGGCCTGTGCTAAGTGCTTTCCAATTATTTCTTTTAACCACCAATCAAGCACTACCCTTAACACAGGACCTGTCATGGAGCAAGTGTCCACTAAATATATGTGGAATCAGACAGCCAAGCTAATACTTCAAAGTGGAGAGCATCACTTAACAGATTGGGGGTACCACAATAGTCATTATCTTTCCACAAAATTTATAGTGACTGAACTTCTGAATCATGGGAGCTATTAAAGTATTCTTCATGAACATGTACTGTTTAGCTGGAAAAACAATAATGTAAAAAGTGGATTTTTTTCAGACTGTAGGTATAGCTTAGGTTTACCTCTGTATGTGTGCTTATTTGCTCAATTGTGTCTGACTCTTTGTGACCCCATGGATGGTAGCCCACCTGGCTCCTTTGTCCATGGGGTTCTCCAGGCAAAAATATTGGAACAGGTTCCCTCCATCAGGGGATCTTCCCAACCCAGGGACTGAACCCACTTCTTTTGTGTCTCCTGCATTGGCAGGCAAATTCAAATAATGGCCTGATGTATGTTAGTTAGAAGAATGTGTGGGATCTGCAACAGGGTCCAGAGCCAAATCTTACAGATTATTTTTCAAAGCAGGTGTTCCAGAGTGCAAAGAAGATGACTGGAGTGGTCCCATACACATGGAGAGGCAAGGGAGCCCCACTCTAGGGAGAGAATTTAAACACTAGGACTGGACTTCTCACACCTTGTCTAACCCATGGCAACCTATACAAACATGAAACAAGCTTCTACAAGATAAAGCAGATCTGCTGACCAGTCCATCCCTCACATTAATGACAAAATGTTCCTCCTCCCTGCCTGCCAGCACAGCAGTCCTGCCCCCTTTCCAGATGCCCACAGGAAGCCATCTTTTGTGAACACTTGGCTCACAGTCATACATCCCTCTCATTCCTACCCTTTTCTTTTAGTTCTCCAGATATTTCAGAGTAATGGGTGGAGAAAGAGAACCAGAGCTAAGATTATTTACCTAACAGAAGAAAAATGTCACCAGCCAGAAACATCTTCTTCTTAGTGGTCATGACTTCCTGCAATCAAAGGATTAATATGAAAAGAACAAAACTAGGAATGTTATTTGCCGAGTCATAGAAGGCCTAAGAGGGCTTCCCTGGTTATATCAGTGGTAAAAAACTCACCTGCCAGTGCAGGAAACTTAAGAGAGGAGGGTTTGATCCCTGGGTTGAAAAGATCCCCTGGACGAGGGCATGGCCACCCACTCCAATATTCTTTCCTGAAGAATCCCATGGACAGAAGAGGCTAGCAGGCTAGTCTATGGGGTCGCAGAGTTGGACACGCAAAGTGACTTAGCACACATGCAGGCATGAGTTCTAAGAAATATTTTGTCCTCCTCAGTTCAGTTGGGTTCAGTAATTTAGTCGTGTCTGACTCTGCAACACCATGAATCGCAACACGCCAGGCGTCCCTGTCCATCACCAACTCCCGGTGTCTACCCAAACCCATGTCCATCGAGTCGGTGATGCCATCCAGCCATCTCATCCTCTGTCGTCCCCTTCTCCTCCTGCCCCCAATCCTTCCCAGCATTAGGGTCTTTTCCAATGAGTCAACTCTTCGCATGAGGTGGCCAAAGTATTGGAGTTTCAGCTTTAACATCAGTCTTTCCAATAGGAGCCACACAAAAAAACAGAAACGAAGGCAATAATGCACAATTCAAGCCCAGTTCAAAGCAGTCAACGTTGATACCATTCTGAGTATGTTGAAATCCTTTCTAAAATAAAGGAAGACTTGAGAAATTGTCACAGGATGCAGGGGACTGAGGAGCAAAACCAGAGATGTGGGGAGTAAAATAAAATTAAATACAATGGAAATTGCTATATTGAATCCTGGAACAGAAAGAGGACATTAATTGGAAAACTGGTGAAATCCAAATAAAGTCTGGAGCTTGGTTAATAATGAGTCAGTGTCACAAAGTTTCTCAGTTTTGACAGCTATACCATGGTAATATACAGTGGGGGAAAATACATTAGAGGTACATGGAAACCACCTGTAACTATCTTTGCAACTTTTCTGTAAATCTAAAATTATTGGAAAAATAAAAATTTAACTGAAAATACCCTTTAGAGCCCACTGCAATGTTTTGCAATGGTCTCCCAATTCAATTTCTCTTCCCCTGTCACCATAGCAACCTGCATCCTATGACAAATGATGGGGTTGCATGAGAGGAGGAAGAAGCAAGCAAGCAAGCAAGTTGACCTTGGTTCCCAGTCAAAGAACTTTGCCTACAGAGGATTCCTCCAGCAAATTTGTTTTTTATTGTTGATACTTGGTATCTTGGGATATTTAACACCTGCCCACAAACATGGGAAATATTCCAGTTTACTCTCCTGATTGTCTTGGCATTTAAGCATATTGCTTAGTAATATGTGCTGTGCTTCATTTCAAGAACCAACAGTTATAAAAATGTTAACATAACGTAAATGTACAAACCCCATAGGGAAAAGGGCTGAACTTTCTAAGAAAAAGACAGTTGGGAAGATCCTATCCTTAGATAGGAAATCTCAAAAGTTAGAAAGCTACTATAATGTCCAACTTAGAGATCAGAGAGAAATAAAAAATTACTGGCTAAATTCTAATGCTTTCAGAGAGAGGAGAAAAGATGCAAAAGGCTCTCACAACTGGGAAAAATCCAGAAAGTATTCAGGACATTGGATGATGTCTTCTGATAATTCTATTACTTAACTTCAACTAGTTATTTACTAAATTCCCACTATGTGCTAACTGGATTCATATATATATATATATATATATATATGATCAACACACATGATTGGAAAAGACTCTGATGTTGGGAAAGATTGAGGGCAGGAAGAAAAGAGGGTGACAGAGGATGAGATGGTTGGATGGCATCCACTGACTCAGTGGACTTCAGTTTGGGCAGACTCTGGGAGATAATGGAGTTCAGAGAAGCCTGGCATGCTGCAATCCAGTTCAGTTCAGTTCAGTTCAATCACTCAGTTGTGTCCGACTCTTTGTGACCCTATGGACTACAGCGCACCAGGCTTCCCTGTCCATCACCAACTCCTGGAGCTTGCTCAAAATCATGTCCATCGAGTTAGTGATACCATCCAACCTTATCCTCTGTCGTCCCCTTCTCTTCCTGCCTTCAATCTTTCCCAGCATCAGGGTCTTTTCAGATGAGTCAGCTCTTCGCATCAGGTGGCCAAAGTATTGGAGTTTCAGCTTCAGCATCAGTCCTTCCAATGAATATTCAGGACTAATTTCCTTTAGAACTGACTGGTTTGATCTTGCAGTTCAAGGGACTCTCAAGAGTCCTCTCCAACACCACAGTTCAAAAGCATCAATTCTTCGGCACTCAGCTTTTTTTATAGTGCAACTCTCACATCCATACGTGACTACTAGAAAACCCATATCTTTGACTAGATGGACCTTTGCTGGCAAAGTAGTGTCCTTGCTTTTTAATATGCTGTCTAGGTTGGTCATAGTTTTTCTTCCAAGGAGTAAGGGTCTTTTAATTTCATGGCTGCAATCCCCATCTGCAGGGATTTTGGAGCCCAAGAAAATAAAAGTCTGTCACTGTTTCCACTGTTTCCCCATCTGTTTGCCATGAAGTGATGGGACTGAATGGAGTCACAAAGCGTTGGACATGACTGAACGATTGAACAACAACATATACATGATTCTTTTCACTTAAAATGTGAAAGTTTTTAGGAAAAAAATGTCTCTAATAAATTGCCCAACAGAGGTATCTTATTTACTAAAATATATGTGATTCCCCCAAATGGGAGATAAAACCAAAAACTATGATGCAAGCTGGATTCAGTATAAACTGAAGGAAGTATGTGAACTTTAACATTTGATAGACAAGTTATTTTTTATTTTAAATGTAACGTAATAGAGAATATTGTGACCGCTTTTGCAATATGTTTGGAGTAGAAAGTGTGCACTCCATCTTAATACTTATGGTCATCCACGTGTCCATGTAGATGAGTTCCAGGAACCCTCTTGGATACCAAAATGCTCAAATTGCTTATATAAAATGGCATGGTGCAGTCAGTCCTCTGTATGCCTGACGTGAAACCTCAGGCTGTGCAGAGCGGTTTGCATACTCTGTTTATGTCTACGTGTATATGCGTGTGGTGAGGTGTTTCAGTCATGTCAAACTCTTTGCAACTCTATGGGCTGTAGCGAGCCCAGGCCCCTCTGTCCGTGGGATTCTCCAAACAAGAATACTGGAGCAGGTTGCCATGCACTCCTCCAGGGGATCTTTCTGACCCAGGGATCAAACCCACGTCTCTTACATCTCCTGCAGGCGGAGATAGGCAGGCGGATTCTTTACCACTTGCACCACCTAGGAAGCCCTTATGTGTATATATATACATATAAATATATACACACAGACACATACCACAGATACACACACACACACACACACACACACACTTATATAGATCTTCCTCGACTTACAGTAAGGGTATGTCCTGGTATACTCATCATCTTAAATTGAAAATATCACAAGTTGAAAATGCACTTAATATATTTAACCTACCAGGCATCATAGCTTATCCCAGCCTACTGTAAGCATGCTTTAGAGCAATTACAGTAACCTACAGTTGAGCAAAATCATTTAACATAAAGCCTAGTCTATAAGACAGTGGTGATTATCTCATGTAACTTATAGAATACTGTGCTGAAAATGGAAAGCACAGTGGTTGGGTATAGAATGGTACATTTATGAGTTGTTTCCCTGGTGATTGCGTGGCTGACTGGGAACAGCAGTGGCTGCTGCTGCTCAGCGTCACGAGGGAACATGCACCACACATGGCCAGCCCAGGAAAAGATCCAGATCCCAAGTACTGTTTCTACTGAACACTTATCCCATTGGTATCATGGTAAAGTTGAAGCATTGTAAGTTGAACCAAGTCAGGGACCATCTCTGTGTGTGTGGCATGGGAGGCTTAGCCCACTTCTTTACGGCAAGCCAAAGAATTAAGTCACTGAATCTGATATTATCTCCACTTGAAATATTAAATAAATGAAATATTTTTTCAAAAGAGAAAGAAGGAAAGGAAACAAGTAAAAGATGAGGGAGAAGAGGAGGAAGGAGGCAAGGGAAGAAGGGAGGGAGAAGGAGGGGGAAGAACAGATTTGTTAACAACAGAGACTGCCAGGGACTTCATTTAATACACCAGTGTTTCTTCTCCCACTCAAAATGCTTCAGTATTCCTTTTCCAGCAATACTGAGTTTAAGAATCATTCCCACAGTTTTAAGATGCTTTATAAGAAGGAAGAAAATTAACAGACGTAGCTCTTTGGTCCTTGTCACAGGAACCTTTCCACTAGTCTCTTTGGAATTGCCCTCCTGAAGGAGAACTTTGGCAAGTGACAGTCCAACCTCACCCTATATGGGGCGGTGGGGGGGGGGGGGGGCTTGTTTCTATTTTTAGTCATAAGATGCTGTTCTGAAGATGGGAAGATTCGGACCTGGGCTAGACTCCCAGGTAACGCTGGCCAGAAGTGACATGCACAGACAGTTGTTTCCTTAAATCACCTTCTTCCCCCCTTGTTATTGACTTTATTTTATTGGATTGAAAAAAAAGAATAAGTATAATATGTACGTATCATGACAAGACACACAAAAGTTAATAATATGCTCTCCCTTCCAAAGATCCCTCCCCATACCCTCTGGGTAACCAAGCCAATGTTACTAGATTAATAGGTAGTAACTATCTACTAACCTGTTAGCTAACGTTCAACACGTGCTAACATGTGTTCATTCAAACATGTGAAAACAAATGCTCACAAATAGGTTTTGGACATAGTATTTTACAAAAATGGGATCATATCCCTCACTCTACTCTGAAGCTCTTTTTTTTTCATTTGACAATTTCATTTGACAATTACATCATGAACATTCCTTTAGGCTAATACACAGAGATTAATGCACTTTTAAAAAAATTTACAGCTATGTTGTACTTGATAGTATAAATGTGTCATAATTTAATCCTCTATCAGTGGACTTGGTTTCCTGCTTTCTTTTCCACTGTAATGTTACAATAAATATCTATATCTATCTCTATATATTTATATATTAGGTATCTATATTTTTATGTTTTAATAAACTATATACATAGATGCTTTATTTCTGTAAGAAACATACCCCGAAAGAGATTAATTTTTCAAGGAAGCAACCAACTTTGCAATCCAAATGTATAGGCTATTATAACTACAAGTAATGATTGTCCCTCTTAATATTTAGGACCCTTTGAGGGTCATATAGTAGCATAAAATAGAATGATTAGCAGAATTCCAAGTGAATTTATTGGCACAAATACACTTCACATCAGGGCTTCCCAGCTGACTCAGTGGTAAAGAACCCCCCTGCCAATGCAAGAGACACAGAAGACACAGGTTTGATCCCTGGGTCGGGAAGATCTCCTGGAAGAGAAATGTCAACCCACTCCAGTATTCTTGCCTGGGAAATCCCATGGACAGAGGAGCCTGGCAGGCTGCAGTCCATGGGGTCTCAAAGAGTCGGACACGACTTAGTGACTGAGCACACACGCGCGCACACACACACACACACACACACACACACACACACACACACGCTTCATAGCACAGAGCCAAGCAAGGTCCCCAAAAATATGAAAGTGTGATGGTGACTTCACTAGGCCCTTCATCATGGCCCATTCTGAGCATCATGACAACTTCTTAGTAAAGAGAACAGGCAAAGTGATTTTTTTAATTTTACTTACTTTTTTAATTTTTTACTTTGCTAATTCTTGGTTGCTGTGCAGGCTTTTCTCTAGCTGTGGCAAGTGGAGGCTACTCTCTGGTTGTTTGGGCTTCTCATTGCAGTGACTTCTCTTGTTGCAGAACACAGGCTCTAGGTGCATGGGCTTCCGTCGTTGGCAGGATTCTTAGCCATTCAACCACCAGAGAAGCACGGTAAGGTGATTTCTAATAGTACATCAGCCAGTGTGTGCTGTTTCCTCCTTAAAATGCTAAGTTTACCCATCACTAGTTAATTCCTATTTTGAAGAATCAAAGGTAACTAAATGTTTTTAAAAAGTGAGACTGGACCCTTTTCTTGGAGGGGAGCAGAGGTCACGCAGCCTTGGGAAACAGAAGCAGTTTAACAGTCAGGGGCAATAAAGATAACAAAGCGAAAGCCAGTTCGTCTGCAGGATGATAAAGCAGTCTTGGATCTCAAGAAGGCTTGTTAGGTAAAGGCGAGAAGGTCGTTCTCTTAAACTGGAACCCAGTTGACATATTAGATATCTTATAATGAATAACAATTCCTTTATGGTCATTAATGTCACACTTCAACTGAAGTCATAGCACAGAGATGGCGATGAAAATGTATCTTGAGAGCTTTAAACATCCACAAAGAAGAATTTGAACTGTGAACATCTTCCCTTCTGCTCAGTGTAATGAAAACTCTCTGGAGTAAAACTCAGGAGATCTCAGTAACATTGAGAAATTCATTGAAATTCTCTGAGTTTCCATTTCTTTTCTGCAAAATGGGGCTAATACTGCCCCCTGACCCTGAGCCAATAGCTCACTGCAGTCAAAGAAATAACACACCTGAAAAAACACTGAAGGCAAAATAGATGTTAAGAATACAGACTCTGCAGTTATCCAACCTCTGTGGCTTTCCTGGTTCCTCCTGGGTAATCTTGATCCCATTACTTGCCCTCTGAGCTTCAGCTTCCAAAAAGGGGATAATATACCTACCTTGATTTAAGAATGTAATATAGTCACTGATTTAAGAATGAGATGGGATCATGCCTTCAAAAGTGCACAGAGCCTGGCACATGAGATCTCAACAATACGAGCTATTATTTGTAAAGTGCTACTCAAATGTGATAGTCCTTCAAAGAAGCTCTAAATATTTTTTCTGAGGTTCCTTAAGCATTTCTTTCATTCAGTAGTTGCTTTTCTTACTCTTGTGAGCATGCTCTCTTCTTACCAAGACACAATGACTCTGTCTCTGAGAGAGAAATAGGGGCCTCAATGCTAGAATCAAGGCTGCAGTAAAGGATGAGAACATGAGATCCAGCTTGTGGTTTGACTGGAAACAAGCGGTCAGGAGCCCTTGGGCCCTTCTGCAGGCCCCAGTGTGAACCACATTAGCTCCTGACTGCTCTGGATCCCAGAACAAACCCAGAGATTAAAGAGCAACAGGTAGGGCCTGATGTGAGTAGAGGAATGTTTGAAGCCTCCCTAAAATTATTTAGGAAGGGAACTGTGTGGTCTATTGAGAGTTGGCTCAGGATACTGCCTTGTTTTTTAGCAGAAGGGCGACTCCTGAAGGCTGGAGAACTGGGGTCGTCCAAGTTATGTAATCATCATGAGAGTGACCACAGCAGCTGCCAATTCTTGGCCATCAGCAGATGCTATGTCAAGGACATCAATGCTGATAGAAGGCAGGTGGTATTGCCTCCACTTTGCAGGTGAGAATCTGAGGCTCAAGCCACTTATCTGAGGTCCTACCGTAAGTATGT
This sequence comes from Muntiacus reevesi, assembly GCF_963930625.1. NCBI lineage: Eukaryota > Metazoa > Chordata > Mammalia > Artiodactyla > Cervidae > Muntiacus > Muntiacus reevesi. Next base: position 96,805,557 of record NC_089252.1, read on the forward strand.
GGTGATCTGGGGTTCAGATCAGGATCTTTTCATCTCCAAGTAGTGGGCTTTTTAACACACAAGCAGTATCTTGTAGGATATCAAGCCAGTTTTATATATGCATCCTCACTTTTGCCAGGATCTCCTGCCAACAATGCAGCCAGATTCCTGCTTTAAAACTCTTAGCAGTATGGCTGAGTCACTGTGCTGTCACCTGAAACTATCACAGTATTGTTAAATGACTATACGCCAATATAAAAGTTTATTTAAAGAAAAAGCTTGAAGCAGAACTTTGAGGAAAGGGTGCATATACTGGCTGTTGACTCCTGCTTGATATGCCTGTAGCGATGCCCAGAAAAGAGAGGGTGTAAAAGGAGTGGGCAGAGAAGGACGACCACCTTAGTGGGTACAAATGCTCCAAGGAAAACAGTCAGTTCCACTCTAAGAATGGTATTTAGAATTCATCTACTACGGCTACCTAATAGAATTTTCTGTCAAGAATAGAACTGTTCTGTAATACATCTGTACTAACCTCATGTGGCTATTGAACACCTGAACTATAACTAGTGAGCTGACTAATTGAATTCTCATTTCATTTTAATAAACTTTAATTTAAACAGGCATATGTGACCAGTAACACAATGGAGAGTGCAGGTGTAGACCATCTCTCTGCTGCCCAACATGGTTCTGTCAAAATTGTGAGTCAAGGAGATAGAACCCTAGAAGGGCCTGTGAAGTCAGACTGCCTGAGCTTGAATTCCAGCTCATCATTTCTAGAAGGGTCTGTGAGGTCAGACTGCCTGACGTTGAATTCCAGCCCTCACATCTCTATGCCTCAGTTTCCTCATCTGTAATATAGAGTTTACAAATCATAACTGCTTCATAGGGTTATTGTGAGAATTAAATGATTTAAGGTTTTATTTCACCACAGATAATATACATGCTGTTCTTTCAAAACATCCCACCCTCACCTTCTCCCACAGAGTTCAAAAATCTGTTCTGTACTTCTGCGTCTCTTCTTCTGCCCTGCATATAGGGCCATCGTTACCATCTTTCTAAATTCCGTATATATGTGTTAGTATACTGTAATGTTCTTTATCTTTCTGACTTACTTCACTCTGTATAGTTTTAAAAGTACTTTTTACATAGTACCCAGAATAGAGTGAAATGATAAAGGTACAGAAATGAACAATATCTATTCCCTACCCTCAGGAAGCTTTTATACCACCTCTGTGCCTTTAGGACTTTAGTTTATTCCACTGCCCATAATCCAGTCAGTCAAAATCGCATGCGTACACCAGCAGTATGAATAGACAGGTTATAGTTATCATATTTGCTCTGTGCGTGTGTGTGTATGTGTGTGTGTATCACCTGGCACGTGGTAGACACTCACTCAATAATGGCAATTTTTCTCTTGTTAAATAAGATCTTGTGATATGTAAGAGCTAAAATGGACCAAACTGTTGGACTCAACTCTCCAGCAGTAGAAGCAGGTGGTGTACCATGACAGGGTTTGCTTTTTACTTCTCTTCTTTTGGCCATATTTCAGAGGCTTCCTGAGATATAGGATTGTGAGGGCCCTGGGGGTTGTGGCTGGCTCTCAAATCCAGAAGTCCATTAGGGACCTCACAGGCATCCTTTGTTTTGCCTAATTGAGTAATATGTACTTGAGTTGTTTTACTCCCCCCTCCTCACTGAGATGCATTGATTTTTCTTCCAAGGACCAAACCCTTATTTTCCTGGGGGATCCATATCTTCCCATCACAGTTCACATCCTTTAGTGGGTGATTCTGACTCTAAGAGAGGGCGTATGATTATGGATTAGCCAATCAGAGCACGCATGCCCTTAGCCATGGTGATGGAGCATAAGCGGCATTTGGCCCAAATCAATCCAAGCAGATTGAAGTAAAAAATTTTGCAGGACTCTTAGGAAGAAAGAACATTTGTTTTCGAAGGACTTCAATTGAAAGGATATTATCTAGACTTGGAGAGGACATTACACAGAGAAGGCCTGACCTGGAGTAAAAGCTGCTGCTGCTGCTGCTGCTAAGTTGCTTTAGTCGTGTCCAACTCTATGCAACCCCATAGACGGCAACCCACCAGACTCCTCCGTCCACAGGATTCTCCAGGCAAGAATACTGGACTGGGTTGCCACCTCCTTCTCCATGGAGTAAAAGCAACAGAAAGCAAAGCAGAACTAAAAACAAAGGGACTGAATCTTGATGATGTCTCTTTAGCTCTGGCCCAACCAAGCTGGCAGCACTCTTGCTAGACTTGAGGAGTGTGAGCCGATACATCCCTCCCTGGGTTTCAGCCAGTGTGAGCTGAGTTTCTCTTTATTACAACCAAAGCCGGATATTCCCTCTGCTGTTTCCTCGGTGTAAGAGGGTTGCTCCCAGCAGCTCTGTAGGGGTAGAGGTCAGACGACCTACCCTCTCCTTCCCGTGATAGCAGTCTCAGAGCTCTTATCGTCAAAGACCAAATGGCAAAAGCCACTCACATGCTCATGGCAGCAATTTTCAGGATGTCCTGTGTGAGACTGACCCTAAGAAGGGATTCTAAAAAGGGCCTTGCTTATGTAATTGAAATTCTTAAAATAACTGCAGATGGAATCTGAGAATCCCGCTGGGCCTCCAGACTGCCTAACCTGGGATGGAGGGGTCAGAGATTCTCAGTGAATGAAAAATAGGCTGACAGCAAAATAGGCTAAGAACAAAATCATCCCGTACCCTCGGCAGAGCTCAAGAGTGGGTCAGGACTCCAAGTGGCAAAGGCATGACTTTGCATTTATTTAACAACTTCTCAAAAATACCTTTAGCAGCACAGGAGGAGAGCTGACCCATTTTGGGGTCTGGAATCAATAGACTAATAAAAGCAATCCTTAAAAATAGCTTTCCCTTCTTAAAATATATTTCCCATTGAGCAGGATCCAGAAGGAAATTTTTATGTAGGCCCTGACTCATTTTTCTATGGGTTGAAACACAGTGAGATGGAAGCCTTGGCGTATAAGATGGTTATAATATCCACCTGGATACTGTGCGCAGCGGTTCCGTTCCCGAGCGCGAATTCCAGGCCGGGTTTCCCAGCTCTCCCTGGTGAGCCGCTCCTCCCCACTCAGGTGGGGAAGGGGGCCAGGCCTGGGAGGCGCCCAGACTTCACTTCGCCAAGAGGGATGCATCTGGTGTTCTCATCCTGTTTGCATCAAACTAAAACCTGGAACCAGGGAGTAAGAAGCAGAGTCTGGAGTGCTGAAAATGACAGCTTGGAAGAGCGCAGGGAAGTCCTTGGGCAGAGTGGCTGCTTCAGTTATCCTGGAGCAGATTGGAGAGAAGAGAGGGAGGAAGCGCATCTTCAGAACACAGCAAACCCTTCAGGACAGGAGGGGATCTGTGGACACTGCCGTTTTCTTAGCCCTGGGTATTTCCTCATTCTGACTCCTTCAGAATGACACTATCATTAAGACCCCATTCTGGTTGTTTTTCCCCCCAAAAAGAAAATGCCTTTCTTTTTTCCATTTCTGCCCAGCACTTTTCTGCACAAATAACAATCCAGGATCTGTTCTATCCCTTCCATCCATTTATCTTAGGAAAGAGAATTCCCTAAGTAGTATTTATCAAAGGAAGGATATGGACCATTTGCACCACGGGGCACCTGACAAAAACACTTATTCTAGAAACCCACTATAGACTTAATACATCAAAAACTTGGTGGGTGGAGCCCAGAAATTTCCATCTTTAAGATTGTGTCCAGGCATCCTTTATGCGCACCAATATTTGAAACCCACAACCTGGTGGTAAGAGCAGATGTTTCAAGTTGTTACCAGCAAATGCAAAGTAAGGCTTTCTATTACCATGTGCCCTCTGATTTTCAGGGAAAGTTCCCGCTTGAAGGAGTGGTGTTCAAACTTGATTGACAGGAGAAAAAAAGAAGGCCAGAAGTAATGCAATACTTCCTGCTTGATTGTCGAGCAATAGGTCCTGCCTGTTTCTCTAGCTCCTGGCAAGAGACTTACCTTGAAAATTCCAGAAGCTTCAGGTTCCTTCCTAAATTCAACTCAAAGTCACTTTCAGTGACATCTGTAGTTAATGTTGTTTTATGGGCTTTGGAGGTTTGACTGTGCCTCATGCCACCAGAGATGGCAGTGTGCTGTAAAAAGTATTTTATTACGGACCATAACCTGCATTTTTGGTAATGCAGACAGTAGTTATTTTACAGCCATACCTTCTGAGCTCTGAGGCTGAATAATGCCCATGGGAGAGACAAAAGAAAATGAAAAAACTTGTTTCCAGGTTTCTTAACTGGAATTTTGAAGGGATGGGAAGTAGGGACCAGATGTTATCAATGGAAACGGAGTACAAAATTATTATCAGTTGCAAATTGAACCCAAGGGGCTTTCTAGGAGCAGACAAGATGAAGTGAGAGTTGTCCCTAATAGTATTTGAATGGTGCCTTATGGAAGAAATGCAAGTGCTAAAATGATGACTGACCCCACAAGGTCAAATGTCTTTACTGAGAAGCCCGCCATTAAAGTGATATTAAAAAAGAAAAAAAATCAAAGGGGAATCTTGAGCTCTGCTTTTGTTGGTAATAACTGTACCCATAGGAATAGGGAGGGGAAAAAATACGTGATGATTATTGAAATCTAATAGTTAACAGTACATTTCTTGAGCCTTACTTCTTAATCCTTGGAATGATCCTGTGAAGAATTAGACTAAAAAAGTTCATTTTCAGTTTTTCCCTGACATCTTATGGAAAAACCCAAATGAACTTTTTGACCAACCCAATACTGGTACCATAGCAAAGGAAATTGGGGACCTGAAACATTAAGTAAGTTGCCCAAGACACATGTCTTTGTCAGGTTACTTGGTAAAGGATTTGACTCAAATATTTTTAATGATGGCCTTTCTAATGACTGGAATCCAAACTACAAGCAAGAGGCAGTCTTAGAACCTTATGGGCTATACAGTAGTATATCAAGGTGTCTAACAGTACAAGTTCAAATCGAGACCGTTAGGCACTTGTTTGGAAAAAAGAATGAAAGAAAATATATGAAGTCCTTAGTGTCTGCATAGATGAAGCAGGTGCCCTATAACTGAACATTGTATTCATCATCTTTATTATCATCAATAACATCTGTCATTATAACCATCATTCCTCAAATAGGACAAATTGTAAAGATTACTTAACCTTACACTTCTTTAAATCTAACAATAAAGCTCTAAATTAGAAATACAATAACAGAGCAGGTTGTGAGTAGATTCAGTTGCTCTAAACAATTTCTACATCGTTGATGTGAGTTAGAGAGGCAGAGTTAGGATTTGAGCCTGGGCCCATCTGATTCCAGTGTCCAAATAGATCCTTCCACTGCCATTCTGCAATCTGCCTGGAGTCTCTGCTCAGATAATTCACCCTGCCCCCAAACCCCTTCTGTCCTCCTTCTTCTTTTAGAAAGACATCACCTTTTTTATTGCCTCTATTCTCAACTAGAATGTGAGCTCCTTGCAAATGAAAAACTGGGCTCATTTGGCTTTGCCTTCTCAGGATCTTACCCACAATCTGGTACATAACAGAAATTCAATTAAGGGTACAAGTAGGTATGTTCATTAAACCAGTGGAAAATTAGTTGAACCCTAAAGTCAAAAATTATTTGATGAGCGTTATTAAAAGTCCGTGTATACCTGACATAAATAAATGATAAGAATTATCAGAGTCTCTGCTCACAAAATCTAACTTAAATGACAAGCAGTGCTGGGCCCCATGGTTAAAAACATAACCACGTTTCAATTAGCGAAATTGAAGTGCCTTTGAGGTCCTGGAATGCACTTACAGGGCACATACACCAGAACTATTGGCTCACTGCAAAGTTTCACATGTGATTCTTCTCACTTAGCATCCCCAGGCTTGAAAATTGGCACATGCTGAAAGGAATCTCTGGGGTAAGAGAAAATCCTGATTCCCTGATATGTTCCAACAGGGACAGAAGGATTGCAGTTTCATTTCCTGCCAATTTCTAAATTATGAATATTTTGGTGTGATTATAAGTAAGTGAGACAAGCCTACCCAGGGAATCAAATAATCCAGGAACATGAAAACATAGATTATTGTTTTCCTTTCCTTTTCGTCTCAAGCTGATTTGTTTTGCTTTTGCAAGAGAAAATAAGGTCAGGTGGTAGGAAAATTAGTTTGGGAAATTTAAATCTACAAAATCATGGTGAGAGGAAATTTGTTCTCGCTTACTCAATCACATCATCTGAATGCATAAGTCTGCTCTGGTTTCCTTGAATTATGGACCAATTATTTGATTAGATTAAACCCTCTTTTATGTTAGGAAAAAATCACCCTATTTGACCCCTCCCCCAATACCTCTCCAGATTGTGTAAACTCTTTAGGAACCACCTCTTTGAAATTAGTAAAGCAGACTATTTTAAAAGAATTCCTAGTTCAGAACAATAATAGAGGTAAGAACAGACTTCCTTTTAATTTTCTAGAGTGAAATATAAAAGCTTAGATTTTTGTGGCATCTTTTTGTAGTAATCTGAAACATGGCTTTGTTATGTTAATGGAACACATTACTATTTGAGGATTCACTAAATTTTCCTTTCATACAAAAGCACTTTCAGAATCCAGACAGATTAGGTTAGGGCAAGACTACCTTTCCCATCACCATTTTATAAGCAAATCTTTCAACATCCAACATATGTTGGTTGAATTAATGAGAGCAATAAACAAAGAAACCAAGATTAGCTATGAACACACTCAATGGAAAACTTCATCTTACTCTAAAGTTTTCTCTCTTTTTTTGTCATTTGAATGTTATGGCTAAATATAGGATAAGAATGCTTTCTTGTGTACTTCTCTTTATGTTTCAGTCTCGTTCACAGACTTCCTGACTCACCCCTATTCATGATCAAACACAAATTTCACAAAAGGTTTAATTGCATCTAGACTTTAATAAATATTCTATTTGGGAATCTGCAAATAAGACTATAGGAAGGTGGGGGAATCTTTTTGTTATGCAAATACAAGCTAGTGGAGCTCTCTCAGAAAGCTATTTAGCTGAGCCCTCAAAAAGCAATGTTTGAATGGCCTTTTCTTTCTTTTTTTTCCTTCCAGGAATGTCAACCTCATTACAAGTCTGGTTATAACATCCTTATTCTTTGGTCAATTGGCAAGTAAGTTCTTCCTCAGATGAATTTTGATAAAGCATGTAGTGATAACTTGATGTGTTTTTGTAAGCTATCTCAAATGAAGTTCTTTATTCAGAGATGGAAGGATAAGATCTTGATAACAAAGAATTTTTATGGACGCTTCTCCAACAGGACCTGTTCTCTCTGCAGTGGGCAAGTATTGGACACCTCTCTTCTTTGAGTTCTTCCATATGGAGTTGGATACAAATTGATGTGTGATGCTGACAGTAACTTCCGTCTCCTGAGCAGGGGCCAGCCTTTGTGCTAAGCACCTCAGATATGTGAATTTGATTCACCTTCACAAAATCTTATGCATTATTGGTATTTTATTGCCACTTTTAAAGTCAAAGAATTGAGAATCAAAGAAATATCTTTTTCAGGTCACAGCTACTAGAACCAGGATTTGAAATCTGCCTAACTCCAAAGCCACAACTCATACCCTTTATGCAAAATTTAGTGTTTTAATAATTCTCAGTTTGAGTTTCTTTTTTCTTTCTAGGAGTAACTCACTTAGTAAAACAGGTGGTATATAGACATATTTTACCCAGTGAATCATGTCTATAAGCATTAGAAAAACAGTATACAAACCATGGCAACAGCAAAGGTAATAATGAAGTCAAAAAGACCAAATATTTGACCATGAAACTATATTGATAATTATGGAATATAAGGTTGATATGGAGATCTTAAAAGTTTTCTCTTATCAACTAAATGCCAGGTAACCTGGGCAAATTTGGGGGTGAAAACAAACTCTTTGCAGGCTACAGCTTCTCTTATTTTTTAAACTAGTTATTCCCATGAGAAATGAATTTTAGAGTCTTATATTTTGTATCATGAATTTGGGCACAATTTGATCATTCATCACTTTCATCATGCAGCTAGTAAATTGTCAGCAGGGAACTGAAGACTCAGTTGCCCTGAGTAACCTTGAACACATAATTGAGCCCCGTGATGGACTTACTCCATGATGAAGCCATTCCCCTTCCCTGAGAAGTTGTCAGAGGTCATGCATATGTATGGGTGTGGGAAAAAATGATGACTCAGTTTTCTGTGATTATTCAACCTATGCCTGAAGGCATCATCATCACACACATAAGATTTTCCTTTTCTACACATTTTCTGAAGTAATCAAATAGGTTATGGCCCCTGAATGGTAAATGTGTTGTTTTAATGACTGACCATACAAATGGCTTGGTGATTCACAGGAGTCTGATTTTGTTGTGCAGTGTAAATAATAGTGGGGAGAGAGATAAGGCCTTATGATTTAGGTCTAACTTTTTGCTGTCTCTCTCTTCACTGTGAGTTAACTATGAGTGCAGAATATTCTTTAAACATTTATTGCATTTCCTATGATGAGTTGTCTGAGATGGAGATAGCAGTTTACCTGTTCAAGGGAAGTCTGCATAGTGGTCTTTTTATAGCATAAAGTCATGCCTTGCCAGGAAAAGTTAATGAAGGCATATCTATGACAGTTGATGTGCCTGTTTAAATATACCCCAAGGGTTCCCCTTAGAGTTCTAGCCAACTCTTCTAGCTTCACAACTTTGCCCTTGTCCTTCACTTAATTCTCCTTCTTAGGTTCATATACCTTCTAAAAATATAAAAGTAGATCAAGATATCAGAAAAGTGAAGATGGGGATGTATTAAATCTTTGCTCAAACAACACAATATTCACCTCCTCCAAGTGTTGTAGCTTTGGTGTAGACTCTCATAGTCTGCCTCAGGTTTCCAATGCTAACTTGCCTTTCTCTTAAGGGGCAAGAGGTTTCTCACTGATCTCAGTAACTGCACCCCTCTTCCCATTTCCAAAAAACAGAGCCTAGTCTTGTCATTTGGAATAAAATTTCATCATAGCTACCAACAGCATCAACATCTCCACTGGCATTTAACAGAAGCTTACTATACTTTGTTCTAAGCACATACGTGCCTTAGTTCACTTATCTCCTTCAAAGACATTGCCAAGAAAAGTGTCAGAATTCCAAATAAATAAAACTGATGGAGAGAGACCCACTCTTAAGAAACAGGTGCAGTTGTTCAGTTGTATTCTTAGTTGCAGGAGAGCCAGGGATTTGAGAGCTTGAGTCACTTGGTGAAAAGTAGTAACTTGGGTCATGATCTTGCAGGGAGAAAGGCAAGCTTCCAGCTCTCTTCTCTCTTCTCCTTAAGAAGAGAGCATATTAATCAGATTTATCAGATAATGTATGATAGTTGAAGCATGCTCATGAGTAGGCAGGTCACTGTGATAGTCACGTCTGTCTCTTCTGTTTTTTTTCTTCCGTGTGACTGGGCTGAGTAGATTCAAGACCTGCAGTCTTGGGGCAGTGCCTTCTCTCTACCTCTCTTTGCAGGCATGCCCAATTGCACTTAATTGTTATTTTCATTTCCTATGCCTCAAAATCAGTCAGAAAGTGATAAAACATAAAAGTAGGAATTCTAGATGATCGGGGTAGAGATTCTGCTTAGAAACAAAGCCTAAAATGTATCTTTTGTTCAAGTATTATCAATGTTCTGGGGGCGGGGTAGATTACTGAGCCATATCCTAGTTACCATCGTAATGGCATTGTGATTTTTATCCACCATCGTTCTTTATGTATTTCTCCAAAGAACCACACAGGATGAATGAAGGATGATGAAAGAACAGAATTTTTACTATTGGAATATACTGGTTGGATCTGGTTGGAGTATACTAAACCTTTTCATAATGCAACTCTAGACACTTACATAAGTCCATTGCTCTTCATGGTAAACTCTTGGGTACAACAAGATGCAGATTAACATCTTCCTAAAGGTTCTTTTGGAATCATTGGGCAGAAAGTTCTTACTAATGAAAGAAACAAGAGAAGAGTAATGGCATCCTTAAGAACAAGCGGCTGGAATAGTAGACCCAACTGTAGAAAGAGTCAGTGTCACTCTGAGAAGAAGGGGAAGAAGAAGGTGGACACTCTTATGAGCAGAGTCCAGGCTGTAATCTATGAATTTCCCTTTTGCTAATGGCATGTAGGTGACTAGATCTGGTTTAAAATCTTTTCTTCAGTAGGTTAACCTCTCTTGACCTGTGATCCCAATGTTAGTATCTATCCCTTGATCAGGACCCATCATTATATTTTCGCTTACTTTCCCTTCACTTATCAAGCCTCTCTCAACCTCTTTTCCTTCCTCATTATTTTCCTCCAGAAGATTAATTATTCAAAAGACCCGTATGCTTTAGGGTAGCCTACACTGAAGGAATTTACCATTTTCAATTGTTTAAAATGAAAAACAAACTTATTAATATGAAAATATGATGTTTTAAACAGCCATTGCTGTTTAAAATCTGTTAAAAGCCTCCCAGTCTAAAGCCAGTGCAGTCTGTGAAACCTATTTACTATAACCAGACAATCAACCCAAAAAATTATTTTGAGAAGGTTAAAGTATAGTGGTAGCAGCATATACCAATATAAGCCAAATTGAAAAACTGGGCTAATTAGAGGAATTATCAACCTAATATCTCATATGGATACAATATGTGGATATTTCCCCCCTTTATTTCCTGTCACGTCACTGCATCCCAGGGTCAAGGCAAAAGTTTTAATCCTTCACTTCATCCATGTAAACAGCAGCATAAACTGCATTTCAGTCTATGCCATATCTAGCTCCTACTTCTATTAAGATAAATTTTATACAGAAGAAATGTGATTACTCTTGTGAAAGTTGGTTTTCAGAATTCAAGTTAATTATTTACTGTAAAATATATTGTTTCATTTTTTATCATCTTCTTAATAGGTGGTTTTCCAAGACTAATTCATATAAGTAGTATTATTTATACTCTAAAACATTTTGTTTTGTTGCCTAGAGTAAAAGAAGATGTTTTTGTGTGTCTTGATTCTATTATTTTCATCTTATGAATATCCTTTAATTCCATCCTAACCCACTTTAGCAAGATTTATTATATGATAAAGAGTAATGATGAGAGCAGCTTTTGCAAACAAAATAAACCATTTTCTAAGTCTCTGAAAATATTATCTAAAGCAAGACAGGGATAAATTAAATAAAAAGCAAATATCCTATTCAGGATCTATGTCTGGGTTACGTGATTCTTTCTTTCTTTGAGTTTTACTGAGGTATAATTGACAGATAGCACTGTATAAGTTTAACATGTACAATAAGATAATTCACCTTACATTCATTATGAAATGATTATCACAAAAATTTTAGTGCAAATCTATCATCTCATATAGATACAAAATTTAAAAAATATTTTTCCTTATGATGAGAACTCTTAGGATTTACTTAACAACTTTCAAATATAATATACAACAATGTTAATTATATTTATCATTTGTACATTATATTCCTAGTAATTACTTATCTTAAAACTGAATGTTTGTCAGACATTTTGACTACCTTCATCTAATTTCCCCTCCTCCCATCCCCTGCCTCTGGTAACTACTAATCTGATCATTTTTAAATGAGTTTATTTGTTTTTGAAGTATAACTGACCTACAGTACTGCCTCTTGAGAAACCTGTATGCAGGTCAGGAAGCAACAGTTAGAACTGGACATGTAACAACAGACTAGTTCCAAATAGGAAAAGGAGTACGTCAAGTATATTGTCACCCTGCTTATTTAACTTATATGCAGAATACATCATGAGAAATGCTGGGCTGGATGAAGCACAAGCTGGAATCAAGATTGCCAGAAGAAATATCAATAACCTCAGATATGCAGATGACACCACCCTTATGGCAGAAAGTGAAGAACTAAACAGCTGCTTGATGAGAGTTGAAAGAGGAGGGTAAAAATGTTGGCTTAAAACTCAACATTCAGAAAACTAAGATCATGGCATCTTGTCCCATCACTTCATTGCAAATAGATGGGGAAACAGTGGAAACAGTGGCTGACTTTATTTTGGGGGGCTCCAGAATCACTGCAGATGGTGACTGCAGCCATGAAATTAAAAGATGCTTGCTCCTTGGAAGGAAAGTTATGACCAACCTAGACAGCATATTAAAAAGCAGAGACATTACTTTGCCAACAAAGGTCCATCTAGTCAAAGCTATGGTTTTTCCAGTAGTCATGTATGGATGTGAGAGTTGGACTATAAAGAAAGCTGAGCACCAAAGAATTGATGCTTTTTGACTGTGGTGTTGGAGAAGACCCTTGTGAGTCCCTTGGACTGTAAGGAGATCCAACCTGTCATTCCTAAAGGAAATCAGTCCTGATTATTCATTGGAAGGACTGATATTGAAGCTGAAGCTTTGGCCACCTGATGCAAAGAACTAACTCATTTGAAAAGACCCTGATGCTGGGAATGATTGAAGGCAGGAGGAGAAGGGGATGACATAGGATGAGATGGTTGGATGGCATCACCGACAATAATCAGTGTGATTTAGTTGTTGACCATCTGGTGATGTCCATGTGTAGAGTCTTCTCTTGTGTTGTTGGAAGAGGGTGTTTGCTATGACCAGTGCGTTCTCTAGGCAAAATCTATTAGCCTTTGCCCTGCTTCATTCTGTATTCCAAGGCCAAATTTGCCTGTTACTCCAGGTGTTTCTTGACTTCCTATTTTTGCATTCCAGTCCCCTATAATGAAAAGGACATCTTTTTCGGGTGTTCTCGAAGATCTTGTAGGTTTTCATAGAACCATTCAACTTCTTTAGCATTGCTGGTCAGGGAATAGCCTTGGATTACTGTGATATTGAATGGTTTGCCTTGGAAACGAATGAAGATCATTTTGTCATTTTTGAATTTGCATCCAAGTACTGCATTTTCACTCTTTTGTTGACTGTGATGGCTACTCCGTTTCTTCTAAGGGAGTCTTCCCCACAGTAATAGATATAATGGTCATCTGAGTTAATTTCACCCATTCCACATTATAGCAAATGTCAATATTTCATTCTTTTTTATAGCTGAGTAATATTTCACTGTGTATATACACCAAGTCTCCTTTATCCATTCATCTATCAATGAGCACTTAGGTTGCTTCCTCATCTTGGTTGCTGTCAATAATGCTGCAATGAACATAGGGGTACACATATCTTTTTGAATTAGAGTTTTTCCTTTCTTCAGATAAATGCCTAGGAGTTAAATAACTAGATGATATGGTAGTTCTATTTTTAATTTTTTGAAGAATTTCCACCCTGTTTTAGCAGAGAAGGCAATGGCAACACACTCCAGTGTTCTTGCCTGGAGAATCCCAGGGACGGGAGCCTGGTGGGCTGCCCTCTCTGGAGTCGCACAAAGTCAGACACGACTGAAGCGACTTAGGAACAGCAGCAGCAGCACCCTGTTTTTCCACAGTGACTGCATTAATTTACATTTCCACTAACAGTGCACAGGTGTTCGCTTTTCTCCACATCTTTGCCAACCCTTGTTATTTGTTGCCTTTTTGATCTAGCCATTCTGATAGGTTTGACACTGTGGTTTTGATTTGCATTTCTCTGAAAATTAGTGATGTTGATCATTTTTTCATGTGCCTCTTGGCCATCTGTGTGTCCTCTTTGGAAAAATATCTTTTCAGGTTCTCTGCCTATTTTTAAAATGATATCTATTTATTTGGCTGCACTGGTTCTTCTTTGCAGCACAGGCTTTTCTCTAGTTGCAGTGAGCAGGGGCTGCTCTTCATTGCTGTGTCCAGGCTTTGCATTGTGGTGGTTTCTTGTTGCAGAGATTGGGTCTAGGGCTCTCTGACTTCAGTAGCTGTGCTTTCCAGCTCTAGAGCACAGGCTCAAATGTTGTGATGCACAGGCTTAATTGTTCTCTGATATGTGGGATCTTCCTGACCCAGGCATCAAACTCATGTCTCCTGCATTGGCAGGCAGATTCTTTACTACTGAGCCATCAAGGAAGCCCCTCTCCCCATTTTTAAAATCTTTTTTTTTAAATGTTGAGTTGTATGAATTCTCTATATATTTTGGATATTAAGCCATTATCAGACATATCATTTGCAAATATCTTTTCCCATTCAGTAGGTGGCCTTTTCATTTTCTTCATAGTTTCCTTATCTGTGCAAAAGCTTTTGGTTTGATGCTGTTTTTCTCACTTATTTATTTTTGCTTTTGTTTCCCTTACCTGAGGAGACATACCCCCCAAAGTATTCTAGGGTCAATGTCAAAGTGAACATCCTCTATGTTTTCTTCTAGGAGTTTTATGGTTTAATTTATATTAAGTCTTTAATTCATTTTTAGTTTACTTGGTTTTTTAGTGTTGTTTTTCCTTTCAGTTATGCATGTTCAATTTTACTTTATTTATAAATAAAATGAAGTCCTTTTCCTTTTAGCAGAAAAAAGTCCATCTCCTTTTAGCGGGAAAAAAGGCTTAAACCTAAAGTCTGTTGAAAAATACATTTTTTATACTATTCAATTTGATTTTCTTGTCATTCTAAGGTGAGTTAATACTACTATTCCTCATTTTATAGATGAGGAAACCAAGTCTGAGTCACTAAACAGTTTTCTCAGGTAACTCTGCTGTTAAGTGGCAAAGGCAGAACTGCCTGGGTCCAGATCTCAAGCATTTAACTTGAATTTTGGCATACCATAAGGTTCAAATTTATTTTTTTTGGTGTTTATGTCTATTCTTAAATTTAAAAATATATATATTGATTGGATGGATGAAATTTATTGTGAGATTTTAAAAATATACATTTAATTTGGCCAAACTTATCCTCTAGTAACAAACACAGAAAATCATTAAGATGGGCATTGAACTCAAGCTTATTTGATTGAAACATGTTATATGAGTGACAAAAAGAAGTGATGGTTTTTCACCAAGGTATCTGTTGACTGCCAATGAGTCAGCTATTCCTTCATACTTGTGGCTTTTTATGCAATAATAACGAACACTTCAGTGGAGAATGAGGTCTAGAAATAATCAAGGTCCAGATGATAAAACCCTAGTTTAATGTCTCAGTCATTTCCATTTCCTCTAGATTTTGCTGGGATTAAAAAAATTCACTGTTATAACTTCCACTTTCATGATATGGTCTCCAGATGGCTGACTAAAATTTATTCCATCACCTTAAGGTTATTCAAGTTTCCTACAAAGCAGAACTGGAGGTGGGGGCAAGCATGCAACACCTAAAATAGCTTGTTTGAGGATATAAATACTGATGTGTAACAGAATCTATGGTAGAATTGTACTTTTAAAAAGAAGAATATGGATGTTAACAAAAGGTAGACAATAATTAAGATCCTTTGGATGTGTTCTGGGATAATTTTCTTCCTTTTTCATCAAAATTTGCATCTAGGAAAGCCACAGTTCCTAGTTTAGATGCCTAAGGAGTTCAGATTGGGATATCTTATCTTCAGCAGAAAAAAAAAGTTATAATATCTGCAAGGACATTTAACTTTCAGCTAAGGTAAAAAATATCTTTGAAAGGATGTACTTTGTGTGTGTGGCCTTGTCACAGAGCATGTGGGATCTTAGTTCCCCAGCCAGTGGTTGAACACACGCCCCCTGCAGTGGAAGTGCAGCCTTAACCACTGAACCACCAGGAAAGTCCCAAGATGTACATTTTGGAAAACAATATTATAAAAGTATTTCCTGTAAAATCTGTTTGTTTCCTTTGAACACTCATGGGTGTGTTGAGAAGAGTGTTAAATTTATCTAAGCAATGTCATATTTAATAGCCAAATCGTAGGCTTACATGAGTAACAAAAGGTAGAAACTGAGTTTATGTTTTAATGAAATACATTGTTAAAAATACAAAACTACAAAGGTTTATTACAGTGATTTAGAAATTCCAAATGGTTTTAAGGACAGTTCATGGTCATGCTTCTACCAGTGCATAATGTGATAATACTCAAATGCCTTATCTTGCTTAAAAATATTTAATTAGTAAATGAGTTTGTCTTGCCTTCTGTGCAGAAGTCACATGCTCCTTAGGTAGCCATTTATTTCTTTGCGTCCCAAAGATGACCACTGCCACCACCACCCCCCACCCCCGCAATTTGGCCAGTTGGATGATTATTTCAACTTTTTTTCCTCCTCACTTCCCATTTCCTACCCACACACTGCCTGCATTACACTCTGTACCTGACTCGGCCCTCTCTCCTATCACCATGGCTTTGCAAATCGCTCTTTCTACTTATAATTTATATCTTCCCTTTTCACCATTCAGTCATATGGTTCCTTTCTTTAAAATTTAAGTCTCTTTTTACAGAAACATATGATTCTCTTCCATTCCTAGTTGCTTCATTCAAGCAAGCTTTTAGCAGTTTACTAACTTGGATTTGTTTATATGTTGCCTTGAAATAAGCACTGTCAATCTTTTTCATGTGTTTGTGTTGTATCTCCAAAGGGGATTACAGACTCTTTAAGAGAATGTCTTCTAAAAATGTCACCTACTCCAAGCACCTAGAACAGTGTTCACTTTGTGAAAAAGTGCTAAAACTTCCTTTGACTCTCAAAGCCTACAATATTGATAGTCATGGTAAATTTTAGAATACATAAAGACAGATGTGATACAAACTTTAAATTCACAGTATACTTCGACAATAACTCCCACGAATATCTACGAGTAATTAGAGCACTGAAACTACATAAATGGGGTGAGGGAAGGCCAAGAGAGGTCTCTAGATAGCCGAAGATCAAAAGGTGAAGAGTGTTGGTTTGTTTTCAATCCATCTGTGGGTCGCTGATTAGATTCAGCACGCTGGCCAGCTCCCCCGTGCGCTGGGTTTATTGGCTTAAGTGAAAGGAGCCGGGGGAAGGAAGGCACCATCTGCTGCTTTGAATTAATAGATAAGGGAGAAGCAGGAAGGAAGACAGTGCGACAGTCAACGCATTCGATGTTGATGCACTCAGTTATTAGAGTATCCTTGTCTGATTTTGGGGTCCCCAACCCTCCACCCAGATACTCCAGCGAGCCAGAATGGAGGAAGGGTTGAGCAACAAGAAACCCTTCTATTTCCATGGTAGGCTCACCTCAGCATAAAGTATTACCAATTCTTGGAAATGAAGAATGCAGAGTAGGCAGGGGCGGGGGTTCTACTTAAAGAGTTGAGCTGCATGGTGGATACATCAATCCGCTCAAAATCTTTTCTTCACGGTTGGGTGTATGTAAAGTAAACTGCTGGCACTGGAGTTTACACAGGTGGGACAAACAGGCTGTTTGGTGAGGAAAGTGTGAGGAAAGCTGGTTATAGGAAATAGCCTTTCTTTTGTGTATAATATCTCGCCGACTTTGTCTCAGTGAGATCTCTGAATTTAGTGTGTCCAACGTCTGACAAAAAGTCATCACTGATTGATCTATTTCCTCCTCTCCCAAGAACTTTTTGTTCGCGGGACGGGGAGAGAGGTTGAAACCAGGAGGGCTGGGCATCAAGGGGGAAATTAGCCTCCACGGGGTGGGAATGAGGAGGACGGGAAAGCATTGGGATCGCTACGGAAGCTCTGAGACTTTGGGGACGCTCCGCGGTCTTCCGGCTCCAGCCCGCTGCAGCCGCCCTTTCTGCTGCGGACACGGGAGAGTTAAGCCAATAAACACGTAAGCGCCGCTCCCTCCCCAATCGGCAAGATGCCTCTTCGGCTCTAGGCTGCATCGACAGCTTGCAACACTCGGCATCTTTTCTGGAGGCGCCTCCTTCAGCGGCTGCAGATGGCATCCTGCTGTGGGCTCGGGGCTCGCAATTGACTCCCTCCTTTGCCCACTTTGGGTCCACGGACGCACCTCTCTCCTCCCCTCCTCCCCTCGTGCTCCTGGGTCAGAGCCCAGCTCTCGAACGCCGAGCAGAGGAAGCAGTCTCCGCGGCTGAGGCTGAGCAGCAGCGCGCTTGCTCCGATTTGGGGGGAAGCGGCCATCCGGGAGAGCCGACCCCCAGCTGCCTCCAGCGCCCCCCACCTCTTGCACCCCAAGCCAGGGGCTCCAGGGACCCCCCTCCCCAAGCGCCACCATGCTGGACCCTTCATCCAGCGAAGAGGAATCGGATGAGATCGTGGAGGAGGAGAGCGGCAAGGAGGTGCTGGGCTCGGCCGCGTCCGGCGCGCGCCTGTCTCCCAGCCGCACCAGCGAGGGCTCGGGCGGCGGCGCAGGGCTGGGGGGCGGCGGCGGGGCCGGCGCCGGGGCCGGGATGGGCGCCGGTGGCGGCGGGGGCAGCGGCGCGAGCAGCGGCGGCGGGACCGGGGGGCTGCAGCCTAGCAGCCGCGCCGGTGGCGGCCGACCCTCCAGCCCTAGCCCGTCGGTGGTGAGCGAGAAGGAGAAGGAGGAGTTGGAGCGGCTGCAGAAGGAAGAGGAGGAGAGGAAGAAGAGATTGCAGCTCTATGTGTTCGTGATGCGCTGCATCGCCTACCCCTTCAACGCCAAGCAGCCCACCGACATGGCTCGCCGGCAGCAGAAGGTAGGTGCGCCTGGGAGGCCCAGCGAGTAGCGCCGGGACGTGGCCAGGCGGGCGGGGCGAACAATGGGAGCTGGCGGCGCAGCTGGCGAGGAGGAGCTGGAGGAGGAGGAGACCGCGCCCCGGGGAAGGGGTTACAAGGCCCCCCTCTCCGCCGCCAGGCCTCGCCTAGCCCAGCCCGGAGCGCACCAGGAGCTGCCCAGGACCAGCAAGGGGCCTGGAGCGCAGCACCCTGTGCCTGGGCCTCCCTGCTGGGGAGCGAGGCGGGCAAGTTCTGCTTTGTGGCCCGGGAGGTTCGGAGAGTGACTTGCAGCCGGCGGCGCCCAGAGAGGCCTGGCTCGCTTGCAGGGCTCCCAGCACTCTCGAGCGGCCGGCGGCCGCGCTCAACTCCCGGCCCGCCCTCCTGGGCGTGCGCTGGGAGGGCTGGGGCGCCCGGTAGGTGGGGGCTCCGGTACTGAGCAAGCAGAGCGCCTCCGAGCCGCGCTCAGGCTAACCACGGCAGAGAGCCCCCGCAGGGGCAGGCGGGAGAAAGCGAGCCCAGAAGGCGAAGCTTTCCGTGACACTGCGAAGGGCACCCTTCTCCCTCCACCCGGGTCAGATGATCCCAGATTAGGGTCGACTTGGGGGTCCTCGGTACACCGCTTCACTCTGGCCGGGCTTCCTTCCCATCTCCCTTGCCCTTGCCCACTCACCCCAGAGCAGGGCAGGCGCATCTGCTCCTTCTCCCTGGGTCAGCCCCTCTGTCTTTCTCCCTTTGACCCCCTTCTTTTCCCAAGGTGACTTCGCCGCCACCTTCTGGCTCTCCGAGGCCCTCCAAGCCCTGCCACTACTAGCTTGATAAAGTGCAGCTGGAAAAAGCCTTGCAATTATAAGCATCAAAAAGCTTTTTGTGTCTGAGGTTGGGGTAAGGCTAAGGCGGTTCCGGGCTGCCTTTGATGTGAAAAAAAAGTGCCTATTTCTATCAGCTGTTCTCCAGCCAGAGAAAGGAGGGGTTAGTTAATGCAGGTCGAGTGTAGTGGACCAGAAGAGGAGTCAGGTACTCAGCTGGAGTGAGTTGTGAAGCAAGTTAGCATCTCATTCTGTCTTTTAGATGAGTCTGCCACAGCTGAACTGACAGAGAAGTCAGTGAAGCCCGCAAAGGGGCTGTGTGAGGGGCGATTAAAGCCAGCTCTAACCCTCTCAGAGTTTACTGAGACCAGTTTCTTAAAATAGAGGATTTCTGGATTGTTGCCATTTAAGACTGATTTATATGTTGCCTGGAGTAGAGTGTTAGGTTTTCCTATGTTTATCCAGCCTTATCTTGAGTTAGCACAGATTTCTCTGTTTGTTTTGCATGTATATGTACACAAACCACCCAGAAGTGATGATTTATTTCAGCTATCACAAGCTTGGTTATCGGTTTTATTAAAGACAAAATTCATTTCCTGGTTGAGAAAGAACAGGTGGGCTACACACTCCTTGCTTAATCCCCCCGCCCCACTCTCTCATCAGTGGTTCCTTGCTTTTTCCATGTGTATTTTGAACTATCCTAGAGCAAAAGTATTTTCAGAACCATAAAAGTTTTTGGATAGTATTTCAAGGTTGAGGCTTGGGTTCACAGGGCCTGGTATTTCAAGCTTCAGGTCGTAATTATTTCGGTAATTGTGTCTTTATAGCAGGGGAAATTCCATCTCCAAAATCTCTCCCTTTAATAACGGCACCCACTAAAGATGTCCTGTTCCTTTGTCAATGAAAAGCTGTTGTCACTTAAAGAAAAGTTAAGAAACAAACTTCCCTTTATCAGTCAAAAGGCTCTCTAGCTCTGTCCTTCAAATACAGGGTGAAATCCAGTAGCAGAGTGGGAAAAGAAGTCCATTCTCATAAAGACTCAGGTCTTCTAAACAGAAGCGGCAGCCACCTGAGAAAGAGCGTCACGAGGCTGGTTTTTCTGATCTGATCTGGTATGTTTTACCCAGATCCATTCAAATCTGTGGTTGAGGGACAAGTAAGGTGTGTTTTTACACATGACCTTAATATCAGAGGGACTCCAGGACAGATTGATAACACTGGCATTTGGTCAAACTATTCTTAGTTGTTGCATCAGACTAAATACATATCCCGGCAAAGCTGCCTCCGGGTTGCTGTCTATATTGGTACGCTGAATATCTATCTCTTTATTACAAAAAAAAAAGCATGCTTTCCCCATTACTATATCTTTGTGTTTGGTGCCTTTTTGGAAAGAAACTGTTCTGCTATTTTTCTCCAAGTAGAAAGCTTGAACTTTGATTTTTATTTTTTAAAGAGCAGTCATTGAAAGTAAAAGTTTGCATAATCATGGTGGCAAAATTTAAAGCCAAGAAATAAGATTGAATTAGTCTTGGGGAAATAAAAAATAGTTATAAAGTAAACCTGAGTTTGTAGAATAGAAATGGATGAACTAGAAAAAGAGGAAAAATGATGTAGAGAAAGGGAATAGAGTGATAACGGCTAGGGCAGAGAGAACTGCTTATGAAAAGCAATTGCTAAATTGGGGAAAAGGAAAGATCATATTGTCAAATCATTGTGCTGTATACCTTAAAGTTACACAGTGTTGTGTGTTAATTATATCTCAATAAAGTTGGGGTGGAGGAAGACCATATTACATAGAGTTTAATAAACTTCAGGAAACCAAGTAGTTTACTTGATAATAGTAACACTGGCTACTGTTTTTTAAGTACTTATTGAGTACAGGGTACTTTCTTTAAGTCATTTTTTAAAAGTGGACTTCTTTTAAGGAGAGTCTTAGATTTACTGAAAAGTTGAGAAAATAGTATAGAGACTTCCCATACAACCCAGACAGTTTTCCTCTATAATTGTCTTATAGTAGTATGGGTACTTGTAGTACAATTAAAGAACCACTAGCTATACATTGTTTACTAAAATCTGTCATTTATTTAAATGTCCTTAGTTTTTACCTAACTTCCTATTTCCATTCTTCGATCATTTTATATTCTTCTTATAGTTAACAATGTAGAAATTATGAAGAGAACTTAAAATGATCGAAGAACAGAAATAGGAAGTTAGGTAAAAACTAAGGACATTTAAATAAATGACAGATTTTAGTTAGCAGTAATGTAAGGATTACCATCCCCATCTTTAGAAAAGAAAACTGAGACTCAATGAGGCTTTTCTAATTTGTGTAAAGCGCTATATAGACAGACAAGAGAGTGGGAATTTAGGCATGGGGTTCTCTGATTTCAAATCCTATCTTTTTAATATGCAACACTGGCCAGAAGTATTCTAAATGAAAAATAGAAGGCTAGCATCCTGACAACATGTCTAATGTACTTCTTGACTCAGGATTATTTCTATTTGAGTTGAGAGAGGCCTGCCCCTTCCACTTTGAACACCTATCCAAAAAAATCAACATAGGGAAAATAATCCTTTAAGAACTAATTTCATAAAGAGTATGAAGGAGAGAAAGGGCTTCCCTGGTAGCTCAGCTGGTAAAAAAGCCATCTGCAATGTAGGAGACCCTAGTTCAATCCCTGGGTTGGGACGATCACCTGGAGAAGGGAACCACTACCCACTCCAGTATTCTTGCCTGGAGAATCCCACGGACAGAGGAGTCTGGCAGGCTACAGTCCATGGGATCACAAAGAGTTGGACATGACTGAGTGACTTTCACTCATGAAGGAGAGTCGGCTGTTAGCTGGTAAATCTGAACAGCAGACTGTTGTCAGTCTTATTATATACTTTGAGCTGGAAAAAAATAATTAGCTCAAAAGAACAATTGAGAAAGAACAGAGGGAAAAGATGCCGTTGCTGGACCATTCTGATAGTTAATTACTTAGGCTTCACTTTTACTGGGAAAGAGAATGCCTAGGTTTTCAAGCAATCTTCCCAGTTAAAAGAAGGGATTTGAAACAAACTATGTGAAAATATTGTTAGCAAATAAGGTCATGTGCCTGATGTACAGTGAAGTCAAATAAGCCAAATGTCGGAGTTTGGAGCAGAGAAAGGTTTATTGCAGGGCCAACCAAGGAGAACCAGTGGCTTGATCTCAAAACCCCTGAACTCACTGATGGCTTTGGAAAAGGTTTTTAGGCAGAATTTAGGGTGAAGACTGCAGACTGTGTGCCTTTCCTCTGATTGGTTGGTGACAAGTTAACAGGGTGGTGCTCTGGGAATCTTGCCTCAGCCTGAAGTTGCCATTCCCCGCCAGGTGGGGGCTTTAATTCTCCAAAAGAGCTCAAAGATAGTGTCGCCTGCGTGTGTGTTCAGTTGTGTCTGACTCTTTGAGACCCTATGGAGTGTAGCCCGCCAGGCTCCTCTGTTCATGGGATTTCTCAGGCAAGAATACTGGAGTGGGTTGCCGTTTCCTTCTCCAGGGGATCTTCTTGGATGAGGAGTAGAACCCACGTCTCCTTCATTGGCAAGTGGATTCTTTACCACTGAGCCATGCTATCGATATATTCCTTGAGGAGGGACCAGTACCTGTGACCCAAGCAAGGCTCCATCATTTCTTGACTGCAGCTCCCTTGTCTCTGCATCCCCTCCCTTTTCTGATTAGCGCGGGTTTGAACCTCCTCTTTGGAACACAGGGGAGGTCCTGGAGGTTACATAAAGTCTATTTCCTACAAGGAAGAAACAGGTAAACACAGAAAGGATTTATACCCAGAAACTGCACAGGGTCTTGCTGAATTTCAATGTTATCATTTGTAGGTATACTTGCCTTGTACTACCGTAAATCTAAATATAGCATGTTGGTAGTGATAATTTATGACCACAACAGAAACCTAGTCATCAGGTTGTCACGATGTATGTTTTAACAGATGAGAAATGATAATTTGAGAAACAGTTCTGAGCTTTTTTTCTCTTTTTTGTCAGAATGCTAGAGTGAATACCTAGAAGCTGGCATGGCAGAGCTACACCATATGTTTCTAAATCACGTAGTAATGGTGATGAGTGGCTGCCTCATGTGAACTACCTACTTAGAGATGTTCCTGAGGGAATGTAAAAGCAGGCACTGTAAACAATTCTGTGTAATGTGTAAATTGACATGGCTTGTTTTTGTTTTTTGTTTTTTAACTTGACTGGGAACTATTTGTAATGCCTGGATTACAGAGGTCCAGAATGAATTATGAGTGTGTATGTAGGTGTGTATACATGTGTGTATGTATGTATTGTGTGTGTGTGCTCAGTCATGTCCAACTCTTTGCAACCTGATGAACTGTAGCCTGCCAGGCTCTTCTGTCCTTGGAAGTTTCCAGGCAAGAATACTGGAATAGGTTGCCATTTCCTACTACAGAAGATCTTTCTGACCCAGGAATTGAACCCATCTCTCTTGTGTCTCCTGTGTTGATAGGTGGATTCTTCACCTACACATACAGGCACATCACATACACATAAATACACATCATGGCATCAACAATGCAATGGACATGAACTTGGGCAAACTTTGGGAAATGGTGAGGGATAGGGAGGCCTGGCATGCTGCAGTCCATGGGGTCGAAAGACTTGAACACAACTGGGAAACTAAACAACAACAACACCTGTATGTACTGGATTGGCCAAAAGTTCTTTCAAGTTTTTCTGTACCATCTTATAGAAAACTTGAAAGGAACTTTTGGCCAACCCAATATATGATGAGAGAGAGGGGCAATGCTAAAGTTGTATCTCTTCTATATGAATTCTTTATTCAAGAGGACTTGAACTTACAACACATTTGGTCTAGTCATCAAGTTACTCATTTCCATGTGATTCAGCTTATATTTTGCTCTAAATTTATGGCTAAAGTTGAGTCACTGTTAGCCAGAGAAATTCCATCTTTATTCATTAACTTCTTTGACTTTGTTGTTCAGTTATGACTCAAAAGCCCATAACTTTCATAAAATTTAAGATCAAGTGCTAGGTTACTAAATATGTGTGTGAATGTGTGTGTATTTTAAATCAGTAGTGGTGATTCATTCAGATATGCTTTGAGGCACTTAGGTTAGCTCCACTCTTCAAATATCTGAAGGGTTGCATTGTTAATGCAGCATACAATTTGCATTTTAAAAAATAAAATATTTTCACCTTTTGAGAAAACTAAATGACTGTTCAAACAGGATTCCTTCAAAAAGAATTATGTTTTTCTCTTCTTCAGGAAAAGAATTGAATTCTTTAAATCTGCTTTTT
Organism: Muntiacus reevesi; assembly: GCF_963930625.1. NCBI lineage: Eukaryota > Metazoa > Chordata > Mammalia > Artiodactyla > Cervidae > Muntiacus > Muntiacus reevesi. The sequence goes on from NC_089252.1 coordinate 96,830,173, forward strand.
GGCATTCCCCCACCCCTCAACTTCTTGGTGCAATGGGCAGGAACTGTTATGCATTGGTACTAGGAGAGACATTTTGAAGATACAGAAAACCAAAAAAGTAATAAGAGAAGTTCTTGCCTCATTACACACTTGGAATAGCCTTTTGCTTCCCTAAAACTGGACTGAACAAAAAAGGAAATTAAATCTTTCATTTCTGAAAAACTGTACTGTGTAAAGTGGTATAAGTCAAATAATTCCAAGATCTTTTTCCTTCAAAAGCAAACTTAATGCATAACCATAGGCTGTTACATTAAAATATAGCCAGTATTTGGGGCCAAGTGTTTATATAACTTAAGTTGGAATGATCAGGGGTATTTTACCTACTTAGACCTAAGTTCTGAGCAAGACCAGTTATTCATTGCACCAAATATTCTCCCAGGCTTTATGAAGAACTGGAAGATAGTTGCGAGGTAAGATTCTGAATTGGGGTGTTTATGTTCTAGTTTGGAAGATGTCAGATAAATTGAGAATAAGTTAGTATTTAATTGTAAGACGCTGCCAAGGAATTGATGCTTTTGAACTGTGGTGTTGGGGAAGACTTTTGAGAGTCCTTGAACTGCAAGGAGATCCAACGAGTCCATCCTGAAGGAGATCAGTCCTGGGTGTTCATTGGAAGGACTGATGCTGAAGCTGAAACTCCAATATTTTGGCCACCTGATGCAAAGAGCTGACTCATTTGAAAAGACCCTGACTCTGGGAAAGATTGAGGGCAGGAGGAGAAGGGGACGACAGAGGATGAGATAGTTGGGTGGTATCACCGACTCAATGGATATGGGTTTGGTTGGACTCCTGGAGTTGGTGATGGACAGGGAGGCCTGGCGTGCTGTGGTTCATGGGGTCGCAGAGTCAGACACGACTGAGCGACTGAACTGGAACTGGACTGGACTACAAATACCAAAGTAGGAGAGGGGGAGAGAGAGTACACACGTGTGTGTGCACGTGTCCAGGATTGGATATAGTAGTAGTGAAAATCTTCATGAGGGAAGTAGACTAGTGTGAGTGATAGCAGAAACTCAGCCTCTGTGCACCGGTGCCAAATCGAATCTCGGAGACAGAGTTCAGGGTGAAGAAGAAAGGAATAGATTTATTGATTTATCAAGCAAGGGAGACACAGTGGACTTGTGCCCTTCAAAACTGCGTGTCCCAACCTGGAGGAATTTGATGAGCTTTATAGCAGTGGTTCAAGGATGCGGTTGCTGATAAAGAACAGGGTTTGTTCAGGGTGTTAATCTGGCCTCAGGTGATCTCCTGACCTTTTCTCTGGAATGAAGATTGTCTCATCAAGTAGTTAACATCTTCCATTTATTGTGAGGCTCTTTTTCTGTACAAGAGCTGAAAGACATCGTTCTGTATATGCCTTGAGGCAGGCTCCTGTCTCAAGGCTACACTATTGTTTCCTGACTGGTCCTCCTTTGTCTCTGCATCCCTTCCCTTCCTGGATTAGAACTGTTTGAAGCTTACCCTTTGGAACTCAGGGAGGATCGTGGAGGCCGAAGCCTGTTTTGTACAAACAAGAAATGGGGTGCACTTTGCGCGGGACAGGGAGCTGGGCACAGAAAGGCTTCTGTGTCCAGGAGTCCCATTGGATCCTGCTCAGTTTCACTAGGTCTTAAAAAATTTGCATGATTTGTGTAACCATAAGGAGAGGCAGTTAGGAGAAAAGCATGATAGGAGGATTGTGGAAGAAAGTCACTGTTCCTGGGATTAATCATCCCGTTCTTTTGGTTCTAAATGACAGAAACCCAACTGAAGTGGCTACATCAATAGGAAAATAAGGGGGCAGGAAAGGTTTATTGGTGCATGTAATTTAAAAATCCAGTGCAAGGTGCAGTCATGGCTGGATCTAGGAGTTCAAATGACTTCCTTAACAATGAAGAAAGCTGGTTGATGAGAAGAAAGGTCATGTATTGAAACCTGTTTTTGAGCTCAAACTCTACCACTAATAAACCACCGATTGCAGGAAAGTCATTGTCTGTCTTTGGGATAATTTCTACATAGGGGATAGGGAACCCTCAAATAATCTCTACTGTCACATTTGTATAAAATATTTGATATATAATAGTCGATATTTCTTTCTGGGTAACAAGGTCACTCATTATCAAGACATAATTTCATTCAAATTTGTATTTGGTATGTTTTGACATTATAAAATAAGCCATTATCTTCAAAGAATTTGAGATGAAGTTGAGAGTTCACTTTGTGTTTTCTGTCGAGGAGATTAAATCTTAAAAGATTATAAGGCTACAGACCATGCAAGAGATTCAGTTTATGGGATGAAATGGACTGAAAGTATATTTTTGTCTACAGTATATTTTTCAAAATTTTGAATTCGTTCTCAACATTTAAAACTGTCAAGATATTACATGTAAAAATTTGTGTTTTTGGCTCTTATAACTGGAAAATATAGCAAAGCTGAGCTGAGTTTTTAATGAATCTGCAAAACGCAACAGAAATAAGACTACGAGTCTTCACTTAAATAATGGAATGTTAATCACTTTAAATAAATAAAGTATGCTTGTCCTAAGAGGAACATCATAGAAATTTCATTGGTAGGAGGCAGCAATCTGGTTCTTTCCAACACTCTCTTCTTGCCATTGCTGCTCTAATACTGATGGTCTGACCCTTGCCTCTGTAATGCATCCAAGAAAAAGATCTAGAATTTGGAACCCTGTGTTACCTGTCTCTGGCAGGTGTTTCTCCGTTGGGATCAGATTTATAGCTTCTGCAGAATTGGAGGGCTGACAGTCAGAATTACCTTACTATTTTTTCATTTGTCCATCCAAGCATGTGAAAGAATTACTTCTCTGTTGTTAGCAGGCAAAGAAAAGGTGATGAAGTCAGTCAGTGATTTAAAGCCTGGCTGTTGCTTTTGACATATGATGTATAGTGCAGGAAAGAGCATAGATTCTGAGGGTTGAATGCCTATGTTTGCTCTTCTGGATATACCCCAAGCTGCCTCTGTGATTTGGGGCAGCTTACTTAAACAGTCTGTGGCTCAGTTTACTCATCAAAAAGTAGGAATAGTAATGGTGTCTCCATCATTACTGTGAAAAGTAAGTGAGCTAATGTAGTAAAGCTCTTAGAACAATGCCTGGCATGTGGTGAGTAGTATGTAAATGTTCTTATTGCTAATTTGATATGTACAATTTTGTGTTGTTTTTTTTTAATCTGTGAAAGGACTCTATGTGAAGTGCTGACCATAGTATGCCTTATATTCAGTATTGCTATCATCCTCATGATCATTATCCTTACTGATATGATAAGTAGACCCAGGAATAAATGGTTACCATTACAGCATCATCTACAGAGTAGATGAGGTTGAGGGTACAACACATCGCTATTCCTTCTTGTTGTGACACTTCATTAACTCTGCAGGTTATTAGTCTCTGTTTCAAATGCCTAGTCAGTTTCTTGACCTAGTAGCTGTGTGACTTTCGGTGTATTATCCAGTTGCTCTAAGTCTTAGTTCTTTCCTGTATAAAATGGGGGGAAATAATAGTGAGGATTGCAAGAAAAAAATTATGTTAACCACTTCAGTTCAGTTCAGTCGCTCAGTTGTGTCCGACTCGTTGTGATCCCATGAATCACAGCATGCCAGGCCTCCCTGTCTATCACCAACTCCCGGAGTTTACTCAAACTCATGTCCATGGAGTCGGTAACACCATCCAACCATCTCATCCTCTGTCATCCCCTTCTCCTCCTGCCCCCAATCTCTCCCAGCATCAGGGTCTTTTCCAAAGAGTCAACTCTTTGCATGAGCTGGCCAAAGTGTTGGAGCTTCAGCTTCAGCATCAGTCCTTTCAGTGAACACCCAGGACTGATCTCCTTTAGGATGGACTGGTTGGATCTCCTTGTAGTCCAAGGGACTCTCAAGAGTCTTCTCCAACACTGCAGTTCAAAAGCATCAATTTTTCAGTGCTCAGCTTTCTTCACAGTCCAAATCTCACATCCATACATGACCACTGGAAAAACCATAGCCTTGACTAGACAGACCTTTGTTGGCAAAGTAATGTCTCTGCTTTTTAATATGTTATCTAGGTTGGTCATAACTTTCCTGCCCAGGAGCAAGCGTCTTTTAATTTCATGGCTGCAATCACCATCTGCAGTGATTTTGGAGCCCCCCAAAATAAAGTCTGACACTGTTTCCACTGTTTCCCCATCTATTTGCCATGAAGTGATGGGACCAGATGCCATGATCTTAGTTTTCTGAATGTTGAACTTTATAGCCCTTAAGTCAAAGTGAAAGTGAAAGTGAAGTCGCTCAGTCATGTCCGACTCTTTGTGACCCCATGGACTGTAGCCTACCAGGATCCTCAGTCCATGGGATTTTCCAGGCAAGACTACTGGAATGGGTTGCCATTTCCTTCTCCAGGGGATCTTCCCGACCCAGGGATCGAACCTGGGTCTCCCACATTGTAGGCAGACGCTTTACCACCTGAACTACCAGGGAAGCTGGTATATGTTGAACAACTATTACCAGTGATAGTATTGGGTTGGCAAAAAATGTTCTGGTTTTTCCATGTGACAGAAAATCCCAAACAAACATTTTGGCCAATCTGATAATAGCTTTCTTGCATTTTTGTCCACCAAATGCCCCCACACTGTTTCATACTACAGTGCCTTTACTCATGCTCTTTCTGTTGTTAGAATAACTTTCTACCTGTCTTCTCTAGATTTGCTCTTGTTTGTCCCTTAATTAACTCAGGTATTACCTCCTTCAAGTAATCGTACCCAATGCTTTATATTGAGTTAAGAGCTCCTATAATTCCCTAGTCTGTTTCTACTTTTCTTCCTATGTATTTAAATTATATGTTCTGTGAGTGCCTCTCACCCACTAGGAATTTCAAAGATGGGGACCACATTTTTATTCCTTTTTGATTCCCCATCTCCTAAAGCAGTGCCTGGAACATAGTAGATGCTTGTAAACATTGTTGAAATTCTGCACTGATGCTTTATTTCCTAGAAAGTGTCTAATGAGTGGCCATGAAGGAGTCTTATAGTCTGTCTCGATCATGGACAAACAACTTACATACTTTTACAAAATCTTATTGGAAAACATGGAGGGTAAGCCAATTACTCCATGTTTTCAAAATAATTTATGTTGTAGAAACAGCATCAATTGTCTCCCTAGTCTAGTTTATTTATACCAACAACTGACAAATTTCTAGATCTGTTATAGAAGGAAGTTTTCTTTCAAAGACCATAATCAATTAGGAATTTCTCATAGTGACCGAATCTCCATTGAATTTGAATCACCATAGGGTGTGTTTAAGTGGCCAAACCTTAAGCCAACGTGAGAACTAACATATTGGGCATATGTCTTATTTGACATAATTCTTTCTGAGGAGAAGAAAAAAATAATGAGTAGTCAGCAGTACTAGAGACAGTTAGGCTGTTGAAAATATTCAGTCTCAATATTGTCAGAGTTACATAATAGAATCCAAGTTCTACATATTTAGATGTAAGTAAATATGCTTCTCTTCCCTACTTTTATTCTTCTATGGGATTTTGGCTCTACTTTCTCTGTCACTGTATGCTGTCCAAAGTCCTTTTTGAGTGTAGTTAGCTTGTAAATAAATAATGACTCTAGTGCTTTTGCATATTGGATGAGGTAATAAGAATATAAGATGGGTGTGAAATATCTGTAAAGTAAAACTGCTTAGGTGTGGATTTTCCTGATGCTTTTCACTAATCGAAGGGAAAATTATCTTTGCTAAGTCACTCCTCTCATTTAAACAAGCAGAGTAAACATCTGAGATTTTTGAAAAATAAATTGAATCATCAGGCCTCCAAGTGTTTCAAGATTCTGGCTATCCTTCTAAAATTGAGAGATACTGAATAAACTGATAATATATTGATGTCCTCTGTAGCCTATGGGAGGAAAATATCAGCCTGTGTTTTTCAGGACCATTTCATGCAATAGGAAATTTCTCAGATAACTTGGCAGTTAACTTCTTTTTTTAATCACTAAGTTTTGGGGGAGCATAGGCTAAGTTTCAAACCGTCTAGAGGCTGTACTGCTTTCAGAAAGACAATGGGATTTTGGCAAATGTGCACAGTGCTACAGAGAAGCTACTGTGTGACTGAAGAAAGCAAAGGGAAAACATTGAAAAATCTTGCAAATAATTATGCCTTCTGTTGCCCATGCAGAACAGCCTTTTGGTGTGGATTGTAGGCATAGAGTTGTTTAAGCAAACGAGTTAAAATATATCTTGAACATCTCCTTTGGTTATTTTTCTGACAAGTACAGCAACTGTTGTCTATAAGGCAGCGAATGTCACAACATACTGTGTTCAAAACAGCTCTTGGGGGCTCTTCCATATTCAATTTTTGTTTGTTATACATCATCAGACGACATTGTTTTGTCCCACTTCTGCATACAAGAAATTCACTAAATCCTGTAGGCAAAATATGGAAAGACATTTCAGACAACCTTCCTGGTTTCTAAGAATCTATCACTCTGTTGAGATGTTGAAGTACACCAGCAATGAACAGAGCTCATAATGTAAGGCAGTATATGGTGAGCATCCGAATCTTAAATATTAGTGTTTTTCACATCTCCATCTTGACTCTCTTTATGGCTTGATTATGTCTCTCCCAAATCCATATGTTGAAATCCTAACCTGCAGTACCTAATAGTGGGACCTGATTTGGAAATACGATCTTTGTAGGTGTAATTAGTTAAGATGAGGTCCTTGTTGTTGTTCAGTCACTGAGTCATGTCCGACTCTCTGTGATGCCATGAACTGCAGCACGCCAGATTTCCCTGAGTTTCCATCTCCCTGAGTTTGCTCAAACTCATGTCCATTGAGTCAGTGATACTATCCAACCATCTCATCCTCTGTTGCCCCCTTCTCCTCCTGCCCTCAATCTTTCCCACCATCAGGGTCTTTCCAGTCAGGCAGCTCTTCGCATCAGGTGGCCAAAGTATTGGGGTTTCAGCTTCAGCATTAGTCCTTCCAGTGAATATTCAGGGTTGATTTCCTTTAGGATTTCCTTTAGGATTGACTGGTTTGATCTCCCTGCTGTCCAAGGGACTCTCAAGAGTCTCTTCCAGCCCCACAGTTTGAAAGCATCAATTCTTCAGAACCCAACCTTCTTCCAGTTCTCACATCCATACATGACTACTGGAAAAATGATAGCTTTGATTGTACAGACCTTTGTCGGCAAAGTGATATCTCTGTTTTTTAATACACTGTCTAAGGTTTGTAATAGCTTTTCTTCCAAGGAACAAGCGTCTTTTAATTTTGTAACTTCAGTCACCATCCACAGTGATTTTGGAGCCCAAGATAATGAAATCTGACACTGTTACTTTTTACCCGTCAATTTGCCATGAAGTAATGGGACGAGATGCCAAGATCTTCGTTTTTTGAATGTTGAGTTGTAAGCCAACTTAAAATTTAGAGTGGACCCTAATCCATGATGACTGGTATCCTTATTGAATGGGGAAATTTGGACATAGAGGAAGTACACAGGGAGAACACCATGTGAAGAGGAAGACAGAGATTGGAGTGACTTTTCTACAGGCAAGGGGCACCAAGAATGGCCAGAAGCTAGGGTACAGGCATGAAGTATGTTCTTGATTCAGTTCTCAGAAGCTGACCCTGCCAACAGCTATAAGATGGTAAATTTCTGTTGTTTAAGCCACCTCGCCACTGATGATCTCTACACTTTCATTCTCAAGTCTGGGGCTCCAGGACACACCTCTCACCAAATGTCTAATCCATACATCAGTGTTGCTGAAGGGGTGGCCTCCCACTGGCGCAGTTAGTTAATGCTTTGTCACAGGTCCTTGAGGAGATAAGGGACTTGCACTAGAATGTAAGTCAGCTCACTGCTTTCTTCAAGAAAGTCTTGCTGCAAAAAATTGTCAGCTGAACTGAACTGACTCGTGATGAAGTTGATGTATTGTTTCCAGTACTAGTGCTTTATCTTGGTGCAGACCAATAATGAGCAGTTCACAAATGCACAGGTCTACACATTACACTTGGAAGAGCGCTGACCTCCAGCACATCTCCCCTAGGATATCCTCAGAGTAGTCAACAGTAGAATGTCTCACCAAGACTCTTTGAAGCTCTATTTTCTAACTCAGGATAAACTGATTTTTCTTAGAGTTCTGGAGTACAGTTCTGTTGCTGCTGTATAACCAAACTATTCAAGGCTGAAGCACATAACCATCCTATTGATGTTCCAATTAATAAACTTTTCATGTCTTTCTCCTTCACCTTTATCACTGGTGCTGTGCTTTGGACCCTCATGATGAATTGCGTGGATTTTTACAATGATATTTTAACTATTCTTTCTTGTCCTCATTCCATTCAGAGGGGTCATTCTGAATCACATCTAATCATGTCCTTTTCCTGCTTAGAATGCTTCTGCGGCTTTCCTTTGCCTATACAGGATCTGCTCTAAACTCACTTGCATGGCATAACTCCCTTCTCATCCAACCTCAACTCCTTCAGTTCTGTGTATGCCCTTGGCTTCAGCCTCTATTAACAATTATTGGCAGGGTATATTTGCAGAAACTAACACCATAGCTGTAGAACGTCTCCTGTCAATAATGTGTTAAACCCTTAACATCCCTGCATTGTTACATGCTCTTGTGTGACACTGTGTCTTTTCTACATGCTCTTCTAGCTTCAAAGGCCTTTCCCATCTTGCCCATCACAATCCTAGGTAGATGCTGGCATCTAGGCATTAAAAACAAGAACAAATAGTGACTATTTATTGGATTTTTACCCTGTTATACTCACTGTTCTATAAATTTATAAGGTTCTATCTTATTTATTCCTGATAAGATAGATACTAGTCCTCTTAACCCTACAGTGAGGAAACTGAGAGGCAGAGTAGTTGAGAAACTTGTCTTGGGTCACACATTTAGTAAGAGGTAGGGCTGGGTTGGGCCCAGACGGCCTGACTCTGGTCAGAACTCTTAACCTTGTGCTATTTTAATCATATTATGGCACTGGGCACATCTTACTTCAGTGTATACCTGTTTCTCTCACCTGACGCTACAGAGATTTCATTTAGTATCCCCCAGTGTCTGGTAGATGTGCATACCCATAATAGATGCTCAGTAAACACTTGAAGCATGAATTTATGATTGTTGAATTCATGGGTGTTTAGAGTAGTACACTTTTTCTACCATTTATAGCAAGTTTGCTGAGGTAATCCTGTTTATTCTTTAAAACAACCTTTTTGTGAAGGAGGAGTATGTATCCTATAACCCTGTTTTAGAGTGGGAGTGGGTTCCAAAGATGTCCTTCTGGTTGGACAGAACAATAGAACACCAACCTGGGCCTCCTGAATGCATCTAGGGCCCTCTCACCACAGAGTTGGTCTTAGAGTCACCCTAAGTACAAACTGGGCCAGTACAGACTTTGGAGAATCAATGTGATTTTTGACTCACACTTTTAGAAAGTTTCATGGCAAATATATTAAACATACCTCACATCCAACACCCACTCATCTTTTTTATTATGAAATAATAAAATTTTATTTTCAGTTTTTGAAACTCTTTGTATGAGGTTAACACATGTTTATGATTTCTCAGGAATCATAGTATCTTCATAGGAACTCTGGCAAACTGGAAAAAAAAAAAAAGCACCATCACCAATTGTTTTTCATTGTAGCAGTATTTTATGAGCTCTAAATTTAACCAGTCTGTGGCCACTCCTGGCCAACTCAGCAGTGGCCACAGGACTGGAAAAGGTCAGTGTTCATTACAATCCTGAAGAAAGGCAGTGCCAAAAAATGCTCAAACTGCCACACAATTGCACTCATCTCACACACTAGTAAAGTAATGCTCAAAATTCTCCAAGTCAGTCTTCAACAGTACCTGAACCCTGAACTTCCAGATGTTCAAGCTGGATTTAGAAAAGGCAGAGGAACCAGAGATCAAATTGCCAACATTCGTTGGATTATCGAGAAAGCAAGAGAGATCCAGAAAAACATCTATTTCTGCTTTATTGACTATGCCAAAGCCTTTGAGTGTGGATCACCACAAGTGGAAAATTCTTAGAGAGATGGGAATACCAGACCACCTGATCTGCCTCTTGAGAAACCTGTATGCAGGTCAGGAAGCAACAGTTAGAACTGGACATGGAACAACAGACTGGTTCCAAATAGGAAAAGGAGTATGTCAAGGCTGTATATTGCCACCCTGCTTATTTAACTTATATGCAGAGTACATCATGAGAAACGCTGGGCTGGATGAAGCACAACTGGAATCAAGATTGCCAGGAGAAATATCAATAACTTCAGATATGCAAATGACACCACCCTTATGGCAGAAAGCAAAGAAGAACTAAAGAGCCTCTTGATAAAAGTGAAAGAGGAGAGTGAACAAGTTGGTTTAAAAACTCAAAATTCAGAAAACTAAGGTCATGGCATCCAGTCCCATCACTTCATGGCAAATGGATGGGGAAACAGTGGAAACAGTGACATACTTTATTTTCTTGGGCTCCAGAATCACTGCAGATGGTGACTGTAGCCATGAAATTAAAAGACCCTTACTCCTTGGAAGAAAAATTATGACCAACCTAGACCGCATTTTAAAAAGCAGAGACATTACTTTGCCAATAAAGGTCCGTCTGGTCAAGGCTATGGTTTTTCCAGTGGTCATGTATGGATGTGAGAGTTGGACTGTGAAGAAAGCTGAGCACTGAAAAATTGATGCTTTTGAACTGCAGTGTTGGAGAAGACTCTTGAGAGTCCCTTGGACTGCAAGGAGATCCAACCAGTCCATCCTAAAGGAGATCAGTCCTGGGTGTTCATTGGAAGGACTGATGTTGAAGCTGAAACTCCAGTACTTTGGCCACCTGATGCAAAGAGCTGACTCATTTGAAAAGACCCTGATGCTGGGAAAGATAGAAGGCGGGAGGAGAAGGGGACGACAGAGGATGAGATGGCTGGATGGCATCACTGACTCAATGGACATGAGTTTGAGCAAGCTCCGGGAGTTGGGGATGGACAGGGAGGCCTGGCATGCTGCATCCATGGTGTCGCAAAGGGTTGGACATGACTGAGCGACTGAACTGAACTGAAATTTAACCATGAATGAGGTTGACAGAAGTTTGGAGGTGGAAATTTAACTAAACATTTATTAATTTTGATTTTCCATTTTGGTTTTACATTGGAGGCAATACATTTCCTTTGAGATCTATTCTCATGTCTCCCCATATTCAAATACTAGGGATAAAGTGGCTTTCCAGGTGGCACTAGTGGTAAAGAACTCACCTGGCGATGCAGGAGATTCAAAAGATAACGGGTTCGATCCTTAGTTCAGGAAGATCCTTTGGAGTAGAAAATGGCAACCTGCTCTAGTGTTCTTGCCTGGAAAATTCCACTGACAGAGATATCTGGTGGGCCTCAGTCCATGGGGCTGCAAAGAACTGGACACGGCTGAGCAACTGAGAGGTTCTGGTAATAAAGAAGGATTTTATTTTCCATTTGTCATTATCTGTGTCTGTAACTCTCCTCCAAGATAGGTGACTTTGGTCCAAGTTATGATTCGGGTATTGCTGGGTCACCAGGTTCTTACATCATCTAGGCTTCAGAATACTACATTAATTACCCAAGAATCAGAGTCAGCTTCCTGGAGGAGGTTGCACTGCACCTGAGGAATAGGTAGTATTTGAATATGTGGAGACATGAGAATAGATATTCTAGGGGGGAGCATGAGCAAAGACACAGAATCCTCAGAAAGCCAGAGCAGAGAGCACTTACAAGGTTTAAGATTGGAAAAGAAGATTGCGACCACGTGATGGTTAACACTGGATACCAGTAGTCTTTGTGTGTTGTTCTTTATTTGATAGGCAGCCTGAGCCCATTTACAGATAATGCAGACATCTGAGCAATTGCCAGATGGAGGGTGATTGGCCTTAGGCTTCTCTTAACATGATAAATTTTCCCATAAAGCAGTTGAAAATTTAGATTTTTCAAGGAATAATGTCAGCACAAGCAGAATGTCTTATTTGCAAAAGACATGATTTGCTCAAGCATTTTTCCATGGCCAGGTTAGAAATAGCTTCCCGTGAGCTTTAACTGTGGACCCACATCATTTGCCAGCTTTCCTGTTTGCCTGGCAATGGAGAAAAGAAGAGGATTTCTGTCTACTATCTACTTGCCACAGGCAGCTTAGTACTGTTGTATATTATGTATACACAATACTGTTGTATATTATGATTCAGCATTATAGACCTTTAGAGTAAACAGACACTTTACGATTTAAACTTGTTTTAATTAATCAGAAGCCCACTTCCCCCATCCCACCCCCACCCCACTGAAGCAGTAGTTCTAAACAATTGTGCATCTGTTGTTGGATCCAAAGAGCTTTTCCTATTTTTCCTTCCATTTCTCAAAGCTGTCTTTTAATCAATATTCAATTAGGCCTGAGTCAGAAGGCTATGTTGACCTCTTTACAGGGGGGCAAAACATAGTCACCTAATCTCACCTCTGTTTATCTGAAGACCATCCATTTTCATTAAAGAAATGTAGACATGCTGCAGCATAAGTTAAATATTATACTAAATGAAGTGTCTGTTTAGTGCTTCAGTTCAGTTGCTCAGTCGTGTCCGACTCTGCGGCCCCATGGACTGCTGCACACCAGGCCTCCCTATCCATCACCAACTCCCGGAGCTTGCTCAAACTCACGTCCATCAGGTTGGTGATGCCATCCAACCATCTCATCCTCTGTCGTCCCCTTCTCCTCCTGCCTTCAGTCTTTCCCAGCATCAGGGTCTTTTCAAATGAGTCAGCTCTTCTTATCAGGTAGCCAAAGTACTGGAGCTTTAGCATCAGTCTTTCCAATGAATATTCAGGACTGATTTCCTTTAAGATGGACTGGTTGGATCTCCTTGCAGTCCAAAGGACTCTCAGGAGTCTTCTCCAACACCACAGTTCAAAAGCATCAATTCTTCAGTTCTCAGCTTTCTTTTTAGTCCAATTCTCACATCCATACAATGCTGCTGAAAAACCTTAGCTTTGACTAAATGGACCTTTGTTGGCAAAGTAATGTCTCTGCTTTTTAATATGCTGTCTAGGTTGGTCACAACTTTTCTTTCAAGGGGCAAACGTCTTTTAATTTCATGGCTGCAATCACCATCTGCAGTGATTTCGGAGCCCAAGAAACTGAAGTCTGTCGCTGTTTCCATTGTTTCCCCATCTATTTGTCATGAAGTGATGGGACTGGATGCCATGCTCTTAGTTTACGTAGTTTTCTGCTTATGACCTGGCAATAAATGACCGTGTTCAAAAAGACTTCATGGAAAAGAAAACCAATTAAACATTCTACATACTGTATACAGCAAAATTCAGGGTGATTTATGATCTAGAATATTGTCCTCTTTTCCACTCACAGTAAGAACTTTGTATTTCTGTTTTGTGTACTCATCCAAATACTTTTATATAATGATTTCTTTAATCACTATCCTCTGGCATATTCTTTGTTTCTAGCAAAATCTATTACTCAGTATTATCTTTTGTCATTGAGCTATGATTTTGGAACAAAAGCAGTTCACTCCTAGGATTTACATGTGATAGCAACAGAGATATTTAGAGAATGCAGTAATTTATTTTGTTTTTAATTACACCAAATTTACCTGCCTACCTAAAATGCCAGATTTCTTGAGGACGGTAGCAAAATGAGACATTTACATTAATTTGAGTGAAATTTTACACTTGTTTCATGACCCCAAACTCACTGAAGCAAAACATATCATTAAAGTGATGTGGATAATCCCTCAAATTATATAGTAAATTTAATAAATGTGATCAACCCATAGAGATAATTCAAATGAAACTTTCAACTGTACCTTGTCAATACCCCAAATTGTCATTTTTAGTGGGCAATATTGGTTACATACTTGTTATTCATGCCCCAAAGCCAAGCAGAATTACAAGGGTTTTAGGTAATTATTTTTCCCCATTCCTAGCATCAGGAATAGATGGAGATTTGTAGATGCAAGCCAATTGGCACATGGCACTGTACTGGCAATGCAGTTGGCTCATTAGTGAGAGTGACCATGTAACTTAAGTTGATCCAGTCAGACTAAAGGAAGGACTTACATTCCACTATGCTTGGGAGAAAAGTTTTACTCCTCTTCTTTAGATTGGCGTACCAAGGAAGCATGGTCCATCTTGCTACTAGAAGCCAAATTAGAACCATGAGAAATGGAATTATTTTCTTAATTTTTCTTTCTGATCTTTTGTTGCCAGTGTATAAAAATGTAACAGATTTCTGTGTATTAATTTTATATACCGCAACTTTGCTGAATTCATTGATGAGCTCTAGTAGTTCTCTGGTAGCATCTTTAGGATTTTTTAGGTATAATTATCATATCATCTGAAAACAGTGGCACTTTTATATTGTCTTTTACAATTTGGATTCCTTTCATTTCTTCTTTGATTGTCGTGGCTAAGACTTCAAAATTATGTTGACTAGAGGTGGTGAGAGTATATATCCTTGTCTTGTTCCTGACCTTAGAGGAAATGCTTTCAGCTTTTCACTGTTGAATATGATGTTAACTGTGGGTTTGTCATACGTGGACTTCATTATGTTGAGGTTATGTTTCCTCTGTGCCTACTTTCTGGAGTTTTTAATCATAAACGGATGTCGTATTTTATAAAAAAAATCATCCTGCATCTACTGAGATGGTCATATTTTTTTTGATCATATGGTTTTTATTCTTCAATTTGTTAATATGGTGTGTAACACTGATTGATTTGAGGATATGGAAAAATGCTTGCATCCTTGGGGTAAATCCCACTTGATCATGGTGTATGGTCCTTTTAATGTATTGTTGGAATCGGTTTGCTTGTATTTTGTTGAGGATTTTTGTGTCTGTGTTCAGTGGTGATATTGGCCTATAATTTTCTCTTTTTGTGATATCTTTGATTTTGGTATCAGGGTGATCATGGCCTCATAAAAGAAGTTCAGAAATATTCCTTCCCCTGCAATTTCTTGGAATAGTTTCAGAAAGATAGGTGTTAACTTTTCTCTCAATATTTGATAGAATTCTCCTGTGAAGCCATCTAGTTCTGAACTTCTGCTTGTTGGTAGTTTTTAAATCACAGATTCATTTTCAGTACTTGTAATTGAATTATTAATATTTCACTCCTGGTTCAGTCTTGGTAGATTACAACTTTCTAAGAATGTGTCCATTTCTTCTAGATTGCCCATTTTATTGGTGTATAGTTATTTGTGGTGGTCTGTTACAATCTTTTGTATTTCTGTGGTGTTGGTTGTAACTTCTTTTTCATTTCCAGTTTTATTGATTTATGCCCTCTTCCTTCTCCCCTCCCCCCCACCTTTTTTTTTTCTTTCTTGATGAGTCTGGTGAAAGATTGGTGGAAATGTAAATTGGTACAGCCACTATGGAAAACAGTATGGAGATTCCTTAAAAGCTAAAAATAGTTACCATATGATCCTGAAATCCCACTCCTGGACATATATCTGGAAGAAACTGTAATTTGAAAAGATACATGCACCCCAGTGTTCATTGCAATACATTTACAATAGCCAAGACATGGAAAGATCCAAAGCATCTGTCAACCTAAACGTCTATCAACAGATGATTGGAAGATGTTACATGTATACATATATATACATACAGGAATCACTTTGCTATACACATGAAACTAACACATCGTAAATCAATTATACATCAGTTTAAAAAAAAGTTGCAAAAAAGAAACATGAGAAGACCCATTTTAGTCTAACGCCAAAGTTAAAAAGAGTAAAGTAGTTGTGATATGGAAATAAGTTGAGTTTCTAATGATATAATAGTAATAGGCAACAGCATTAGGTCAGACCTGGAGCCTGTCTTTCTTTCTTTTTTTCATTTATTGGAGCCTGTCTTTCATCTGAACTTCCGATAATGTAGTAAATTCTCTTATTCTGTAAGTAATTTTGAGTTATGGCCAAAGCTAGTATATCCCTGCTCCATTTTTCTTCAAAACAGGAATTGCGGAACTCAAATTTTCAGCCCTTAACTCTCAGATTTATTTTGCTTCAGCCATCAGTAGAAATGGAATCCTGTTTGCCATGTGAGAAGTAAAATAAGAATTATTTCCTTCTAACTCCATGTATATTGGGGACAAAAATAAGGTTTGTTGGTTAGATATAAATCATGTCAACAGGGTTAACTTGTATTATAACTAAAATGATAAAGTGAATTCAGTGGGCTTCCCGGGTAGCTCAAATGATAAAGAATCTGCCTGCATTGTGGGAGAGCTAGGTTCAGTCCCTGAGGTGCGGAGATCCCCTGGAGAAGGGAATGGCAACCCACTCCAGTGTTCTTCCCTGGACAGTTCCGGTCCACGGGTTGCATGGGCTGCAAAGAGTCAGAGACAATGAGCTACTAACACATTCACTTTCACTTTCAGTCTGACGTAAGTTGACTAGTTTGCATATTTTTCTGTAAATAAAATTGAAACATGTTTATTACAGAAAAATCAAATAGAAAATACATAAATTGGAACGAAAAGTAATCTCCTTATTCTACCACTCAGAGATAACCACTCTATACACAAAATATATTTATATTATCTACATGGAGACATAGAGAAAGAGATCAATATTTTATACATATATATTTCGTATACAAGCAGTAATTCTATAATGTTTTACAACTTGCTTTTTTGAAGGACAGTATGTTAAGAAAACCTTTCCATGTCAGTAAATATAAAATAAGTTGTTCCTGTAAATGACTTGTAGCAATCCAGGTTATGGATGAACCATAATTTATTCAACAGGTTGTCTATTGATTTCTGTTTCTTGCCTCTATAATCATTCTTCAGTATGTTTGTATATATATATTTTCCACACTTCTCCAAATGTGTATGCCCTTAATACAAAGAGTATGTTTATTTTTGGTTTGTTACCAGCTTCCAAACCATCTGTAAATGTTTATACCCCCGTGAGGGGGACATGAGCATATCTGATTCCCCATATTAAAACCAGATATTATTTTTCATTCAATTTTATCAACTAGATGGATGATTTTCAAAATTTTATATTTGCATTTCCTCTTTACATGTTTATTGCCTGTTTGTGTTTTGTCTTTTAAAATTCTCTCTTACATTCCATTCATTTTTCTATTTATTATTTGCTTTAAAAAGCTCTATTTCAATAGTCTTAACACCTTTTTATATATGTGTAGTTTATGTTTTGTTGTTAGACTTTTTTTATGTTTACTTGTTATGTTTTTGGCCTCATTATGTTTAGCTAAACAGTTTTTTTTTAATGTAGTGGAATCTGTCCAGTTTTCCCCTTTGTGGTTTTTGGGTTTCATGAAAAGAAATACCTTTTTTAACCTAAAGATTATAAAACTGTTGATACTATGTTCTTCTACGACTGTCATGGTTTCACTTTTTGCCTTTACAATTTTGACTCATCTGAAACGTATAATGCTTTAATAAATGAAATATGAAACCCACTTTGTTTTGTTTACAAAGAAATAGCCAATTGTCTCAGTATCATATATTGAATAATCTATTTGCTCACCAGTTAAATACCTCTTAAAAAAACACTAAATTCATAAGAATATTTGGTTTTATTTTTGTGTTGTGGGTAGAAAGTCATTAATCTTTTACATCCTGTACCATCACCACTACTATCATAGCATTATGTTAAATTTTAGGATATATTAACAAGCAGTTTCTTTCATTACACTTTTCAGAATATCCCTGTGTCTTCTGGATATTTTTTCCCCTTTGGGAAAGTATTATTTACTGATTCTGTCAGTTTTAAAATAAAGGATAATTTGGATTTTGATTGAAATTCCATTGTATCTGTAGATTAATGTAGGGAAAGCTGACATCTTTATGAAATGAAGTAATCCTGTCTAAGAACTAAGAAGCTCTCTGCATTAATTCAAATATTTTGATGTACTATTTTTTCAACACATATGCCCTAAATATTTATTGTAAAATTTATCTATAATTCAGTCCTAACATTTATTAGTTGAGCACTCTTAGATGACTCCTTGCATTAGCCTAAACTCTCTATTCACTGTGCAAAGCAAAGGTGCTCGAGTCCATTAGGCTGCTCTCTAGTACACTTGTGCCCTATCAACTGAGATATTTTTTCATCAAGAGTAATTGTGTTTCCCAAACCTGTTTAGGCTAGTTTCAGTAGTTATTATAATCCCATATTCAATTAGATGTTATTTAACTTAATGAGCTATGATTTTAAAAACAAAAGATTGCCTGTTTATTTTATCTAAGTTGATTCCTCTGGGAAGTTTGAATTACATCTGAAAATGTCATTGAGTTGTAGTTGGGCAAAACTGCAATACAATTTTGGTGGAAAAGTAGTAGGCATCTAGAGGATTTTTTGGTCAGATTGCTTTGCAAGTTCCTTAATTTTTATTCCTCTTTAAAGAAATAAAAAATGGAAATCATAACCCATATACTGTGCAAATTAATGAGGATGTGAAGCCTATACATAAAGGCGAAGTTGTAACCCTACATCAAAAAGTCAGCAAATAGATAGTTATAAATTTTAAGTAAAATTGGGTTACCTTTTGTGTTATGATCCTCTACTTCAACTAATTTAAAAAAAAAAATTAACCCATGAAATGCTATTTTGATTCCATTAGACAAGAAGAATTCCATCGTATTTTTATGTTTTTGTTGACATGAATAAATAAAGCATACAAATTTTAAAAATACTTATTGCTTGTCATTCTAAATAGTTTTAAGCTATTTTTTGGTTTTCTTGATAATGAGTTATTTAAAATTAAAATAATAATTTTACTTCTTTTCCAATATGTTTACTTTTTCTTCTAATTTCATTGGCTAACATTAACTTCTCTGTTACTACTATACATGGCAAGAGACTACTCCAGATATATAAAATTTGAAAACTTTAAAATCAGAACAGTTAATTTTAGTTCTAATTTTCTTTGAAAATAACTGGCATTTAATGTCTAGTGAAAATTAAATATGCACCAAGAGAAGAGAGTTCAATAACCATGCTGCTCTTTATGTCTATTTTGAACAGGCTCATTCTAAATTCCTCATTCTAGACTAAAATTTTTTAAATGTATTGAATGAATTTCTACATTTGATTCTTTGAAATAAAAATATATAAAATATAAGGGGCAGTCAACTTTGAAAGAGTTTAAAAAAAAAAACCAACCTCGCACTCCATTTAAATTTCACTACTATTTGTCTTTTTAATGAGGAATTTATCATGTACAAAGGACAAGTATTTTCAGGCTCAGGGTAGGAGCTTCATATTGAGAAGAAGTTAAGGAAAATAAAACATCATTTTCTTATGACTGTGCAATCTCCATCTAACAAAAAAGATGTGCAGTCTTTTGTAAACTAGACTTTTCTCAACCTGGTCAAAATTTTCACACACATCCATGAAGGTAAGCAACATATAAAATTCTTAAGCAAAGCTATTAATAATCTTACTGGTCCCTATATTCTTAGGAGAGAACACCCAATGTGAAAGGCATTTCCTAGAATTCCCTTTGTCATCAATGACTGTCCTCCCTCAGAAAGGTGTGATTTCAGGCTTAAAATTACATTCTTCAAATTTAGAGGCTCTGGAAATAAGATTCCCTGCATCAAAACAGATGAATGTTCCTGCCCCTAGATATATTGATTGCTTGCTGTGACCTTCACAGGGCAAAACTATGAAAGGAACATGCAGAGAAACTTACTGTTTTGACAGCGAGATTAGTAATTTTATTCTATCAGTTCCAACCCATAGATTCTCTCTCTCAATTCACATGATTTAAGAAGTGTTAAACTTGTGGGTTGGAGTTGTTGACAAGCGAGTCACTTTGATAGCTTTCTGAGCTGAGATTTCTGTATTGTAGTCATTCCAAATAAACCATGTAAATGCTGAAATGCATTCAGTGAAGCAGCAGTAGGTTGAGCATAAAATGAAACTAAGAGGAGAGAATTTAGTTTTTTTCTTTTACTTATTTGGCCATATATATTTTAGATGTCTTATCACAAAATATCACTATGTTCTTGACCTTAGGCTATAAATACTAACAAACTGTGACTGAGTATAATAGAATCCATTCTGACCTGCCTTGGTAGAATTGTATTTTATTTTCTGAAGGTTCTTTCTTTTCTTTAAGTCTGCAAACAGAAAGAGGTGGTGAAAGTGGCAGTGATCACTGTGATGTTTCCCCCTGTTTATTCTGCTACTCATTTATGAATTCAGCTCATTCTCTTTGTGCAAAATTAATACGTCAAGTTTGAGATAAACCTTTGAATCACTGCTTAGGTAGGTTTCCTAGGGCTTGCAGTTTATTTACATATCACTGGAGAATTGGGGAAAAAAGATGCCAGAAAATAGTTAGTCCATTGTCTTTTAAACACTTTTTAAAGTAAAAGAATA
Source organism: Muntiacus reevesi (assembly GCF_963930625.1). Lineage (NCBI taxonomy): Eukaryota > Metazoa > Chordata > Mammalia > Artiodactyla > Cervidae > Muntiacus > Muntiacus reevesi. The sequence continues at coordinate 96,850,580 of NC_089252.1, forward strand.
ATTGAATATTTAAAATTTTAGTAACATAGCTCTGACCTGAGTTATTTTAAGGTCATAGTTATTTATGCATTCATTCTATGCACATAGACAAGTGGATGAGTAACTAGCCTGTGAAATGTTGAGTGAAAAATGCCAGAAGGAAGAGACAAAGATGGTTCATGGCCTGTGAAAGCTCCCAGAAGGAGGTGGTTTCTAACCCAAGTCTTGAACTATTACTGTCATTTCAAAAGTGGAAATTATGGTTCAGTTTAAGCAAAGTCATGAAGAGGGAGAAGTGCAGGACATTTTTAAAGAATTTAACTGCAATCATTTGGCTGGAGAATAGAATGTGCTTTAGGAAATTCATAGTGAAACAAGGGCTAACTGGGGCCAGATCATGGTGAACTTCAAAAATCAGGTCAGTAAATTTGGAGTTATATATAAGGAGAGATGAATTATTAAAAGATTTTTAAATAAGGGGAAATGATGCTTCCGTGAGTCTTTTTTGGATAAGTCACTGGTGTGTGGGTAAGGAAAGATTAGAGAAAGGGAGTCAAGTTAAATAATGTGTTAACAATCTCTTGATGGGGCCATTATGAATTCAACCTGACTCTTGGCAGAAGAAAAAGAAAGCATAGATGCAAAAGTCATTTTAAAGGTAGTGCTGATGGCATTTTGTAACTGAAAGTGGTAGGGTAAGAATGTTTTGTCTTATCAAAAAACAAAGTAGTTTTTGACAAAGTTACCAAAGACTTCTAGGGTCATATGAAAAGGACTCAGGATAGTAAAGTAGGTTCTGATGGACAAAAGAGGCGCCAGTTGATCATTAGTAAGGATAATAACTGGAATGGTTTGAAACCTATCATATTTATTTAGATCTCTAAGTTTATGATAATACTAAGGAGAGACACTCTTCTCATTGGCCTTTTCTGGAGGGTGCTAGAAAACCATTATATTTGGAAATCAGTTAGAGGGAAAACATACTGCTTATTGAGTAATCTTGCCAGAAAACGGAACTTGAATCTGATGAGTCATCTAGATCCAACTATCACAGTATAGGAAATACAACTGAGAGAGGAGCATGCCCTAAGAAAAATGCAGATGAAATCAGGAAAATGTGGGCTAGCAGAAACTCCTCAGAATACAACACCACATCTCTTCAAAAACAATGAAAGTCACAGGAAAAGATAGATGATAGAAAGGGAGAGGAAGAAGAGGAAGAAAGTGTGGTAGATGATAAGAAATTTCAGAGACATATCAACCAATTACATCAGATACTTCAGGGAAGCAGGGCTTAAGTGGAGTTGGAAATTTAAATTCTCAAAACCCACTCTTGATAATGATAACAGTCATGAAAAGAGTTATCCTATTAATTTTGATGGAATCATTCATGCTCCCTGTGTTTTGTCACAAAACTGGACATTAGGCCAAGAGATGAATGTTTATTCTGGGCCTTATAGTTTTTATAGTCCATCTGATCTTTAAAACGACCCTATGAGATGTGCAGTATCTCCTTTTTAGGAGTATTGGATCTGAGACTAGGAGCTAAAGTATCTTGTTCAAAATCAGATTTCTGATAAGTTGCTGATTCCTTGTGAAGTGCTGCATTTTTGACTGCCAACCTCTGAACACTTCTATTTGGGAGAAATTGTTAACAGTAAGTCTTGAACTATAGGCCCAGTTTCCTCTGATAGAAACTCAAGATGCTATTTGGCAAGACCTGGATATCTGACATCAGATTGACCGTTCCTTCTGAGTGGGCATTCCATCTGAGTGTGGAACAGTTGAAGCAAAGGAATGGGAACACTTTAAACTTTATTTCACTCATAGTGATTGCATTCTTTCTCCAGTGGTAATACAGGCAGCAGAATTTAAAGCCCCACTGTGTGATGGTGAGTGTCTATGGCTATTTCCAAGCTGTTCTGCCTCTTATCTCAGTAGCTTAGCTTTGGTACCTGCCGATTTTTCCAAATCCATTCTGCCTTTCGGAAAACCCTGAGGCCTACCCAGTGTTTTTCTAATAATTTCCTTTCGCTGTTCAGTTAACCAGAATTAGCTTCTCTTATTTGCATTCAGGGCTTCCCTGGTGGCTCAAATGGGAAAGAATCTGCCTGCAGTGTGAGAGACCTGGGTTCGATGCCTGGGTCGGGAAGATCCCCTGGAGAAGGAAACGGCAACCCCACTCCAGTATTCTTGCCTGGAGAATTCCATGGACAGAGGAGCCTGGCGGGTTACAATCCATAGGGTCACAAAGAGTCAGACACGACTGAGTGACTTTCACTTCCATTCAAGAATCTTGATTAGCTTGACCGAGAGTTTGACCACAAGTTTGTCTGAAACTGAGCCTGTCACTTTGCCACATAATTCCATGAGACTAGCAGAGAATGGTCAGCAGTTTGTCTAGTTTATATATTATGTTAAGAATCCATTTCTTATTTGCATTCGTATGTTAAGTAATCTGCCCTTTGAGATCTTCAAGTCTTTAGTCTTTAACGAATAGTTCAGAGGCCATGATAACTATGGATCCTTGTGTCTTCCTTAAATTTGTATTCACACTTAGATTGTTTCCTATTTCCTTCCAAGCTTGGATGCTGTGTGTCCTTGGCTTTGACAGGCTTGTCCTATGGGCCAAGGTGCTCCTCAGTTTAGGTTAGTGGAAAAGGAAAAGGCAGAAAGAATGGGGAAATTTTTTCATCAATTGAACATTTTTTTAAAAAAGCTAAAATAACCCATGAAGAGTGAAACTGTTAATTGCTCAGTCGTACCTTTTACTCTGCAACCCAGTGGAATGTGCCCACGAGGCTTCTTAGTCCATGGGATTCTCCAGGCAAGAATGCTGGAGTGGGTAGCCATCTCCAGGGAATCGCCCAGACCCAGAGATCAAACCCAAGTGTCCCACATTACAGACAGATTCTTTACTGTCTAGACCACTAGGGAAGCCATAGCAACAGGTAATTAATGTCAAAAAGGAAGGTATTATCCACCTGAACCCAAATCAAATTTTGCTTTCATTGCACATTCCAGCCTGCATTCTTGTTCTAAACAAGATAATTTTACTCTTTTATTTTTTCCCTTCTTTTAGGTTTTATCATGTCTAAGACTTCTCTTATTGATCAGCACTGTGTTTTAAACTTGATGAACGAAAGACTATGCAAATGGGTGACTCGCATGATTGCTAACTTTATCAGGAGAGGTCTTATCTTAACATGATGGGTTTGGCACTATTTCCCCCTTTCTTTTCCTAGATAGTAGTGGTAGAGGCTTAATGAAAGACATTTTACAAGAGCAAAACAATACCATACAAATACATAAAATGTCTATGTTCAGCTCTGGATTATGCAATTTGAATTAAGGTTTTAGATTTTATTGAATTAAGGTTTTGGGAAGAGAATACCTATGAAGCCCAAGGAGAATGTCTTACTTTACAGGAAAAAATTATTGATCTTTGTATAGTCTTAAGCTCTGGTAGAAGCTTCTGATTTTCTTCTAACATCCATTCTCCTCTTTTTCCTAATAATGGGGACTTATTTTTTAGCTGGAGACAAAATAAAGACATTTGCTACCCCTCTTATTATAGTTAGATATGGCATTGGCAATAAGTTCTGGTCAGTGGTGTCTGAGTGACTTCCAGGAAGTTTCATTTAAAAAGGGAGCCTCTACTTCCTCCTTTTTATTCTTCCACTGGTTAGAAAACAAACTTGATGACTGGAGCTTGGGCAACCATATTGTACCACGAGGCAGAAATTTTGTCTTGAAAATGATGGAGAAGCAAAGTGGAAGTTACTGGGGCCCAGTTAAGGTTGAGTCCAGGTCTCTGCTACTTTCCTCCGTCTATTGCTTGGGTATGTATGTGTGCCAGTACACACATACAAACCAACTGCTATCTTGTTTGCGTCACTGTGATTTGGGGACGTTTTATAAGTCAGTTGTGTTTCTCTTTGAAATACAAATGTGAAATATCATCTGTCTTTAACATAGAAAGCGCAGATATTTCTCTTTCTTGGCTCTGAGTCTTCATTATTTATTCATGTCAGGAATAATGTAAGATACATGTGATTTTTAGCTATAAATAGAGTAAATAAATAATGTGAAATTGTTTTCTCCTTAGTAGTGATTATTAGTAATCAGTGAAATGATTATTTGATTTTAATACTTGGAAGAGTAATTCACTTTAAACTGCATCACTTCTCTCATGGAAAAGATCTTCCTTGATAGAATTACCTGTTTATGTTTTTGTAATTCAGGAAAAAATAGGAAAATAATTATCTATTGGAATAAAGAGGAAAATCATCATACCAGTGCCTGATAATGTTGCTAAACTTTATGATTAACAATCATTTTTATTTTAAACATGTTTACCATGTGCTTTACAAAATACCATACCTTTCAGTAGCTAGGAAAACTGTTAACTTGCAGCCAGGTTCATTGAGTATCATTCTAAGAACCTTGGTCAAGCAGTGTGGATGGTCTGCACTATACACAATCTTGTGCATCATGAAGGTGAGTGTTAAAGTTTTAAATTATCAAAATTCTAAACAAATGCCATGTCTGTAGGGTAGAGTGAGATGGAGGCCATGTATCACTATTGGAAGGCATGAAGTCTAGATTCCTGACTCTCCACTTCTTTGATTTTTACCTTGTGAAAGGCACTTAACTTCTCTGAGCATTGCTTTCCTTACCTATAAAGGCTAATTTCTGCCTTGGTAGAATTTTCATAAGAAATCAATTAAATGAGGTAATCTAAGCAGTGTACTTATTCTAGTGGTAGGCTCATCATCAACCTGTAATAAATAACACTTATGATTATTGTTATTGTTAATATCATGATGAAGATGAGTAAGTAGATAATTGAGGCAATCAAGCAGAAAATTAAACTTGTAGTTTTGCTGTAAAATTAAAAACAGTATTAGCTTGATATGTATACTGGACAGATTTACTGAAAAAATCCTTACTCCATAGTGGGTAAGAATATAGACTCTGGAACCAGACTACCTGGGTGCCAATCTCATCTTTACTACTTACCATCTCTTTGGGCAAATTACTTGACCTTCTTGTGTCTCAGTTTCCTCATCTGAGAAAGAGGAGTGATGGTACTTGTCTCACTGGGTTTTTGTGAAAATTAGTTGAGATACTATTTGTAAAGCTATTGGAACAATGGCATGGCATGGGTAAGTGCTGTGCTAATGTCAGCTCTTCTTATTGCCAGGTAGATAAATGAAGACTGTGCCCTCTTGACCTGTGATGAATGAGGTCCATGTAGGTTCTATTTTCTCTATAAACTATCTCCGATGTCTTCGATTGTTTCAGTGAGAATTATCTGTCTTGGATGTGGGTTTAAATGATTTCTTTATGTTTGGTTTTTGTCTGAGGATATAGGTTATCTAAATGGATACCTTTTTAGTAAATGAATGATGGTCTTTACTTACAGGAAATAAATCAGTTTCTCAATCCTCACTTGTAAGGGGAAAGAACCATAAGCCAGAGGGAAATAATATATTGACTTATTTGGGAGACAACGTTATAGTTGGCAGACATAATCTCAAAGTGGTATTTGAGGGAAATCCTGGTGTTACAAGGGAATGCCAGAGAACTGTAGAATTTTCTATCTTTTTTTTAAATTTAATTTTATAGTATAGTTGTTTTACAGTGTTGTTTTTATTTCAGATGTGCAGCTAAATGATAGTTATCATATATGCATATATATATATCCATTCTTTTTCAGATTAGTTTCCCATGTAGGTTATTAGAGAATATTGAGTAGTTACCTGTGCTATACAATAGGCCCCTGTTGATTATTTTACACATAGTAGTGTGTATATGTTATTCCCAAATTCCTAATTTATTCCCCCCCCCCCTTTATCCATTTGATATTCACCAGTTTGTTTTAGAAGTCTGTGAGTCTGTTTCTGTTCTGTAAATAAGTTCACTTATATCTTTTTTTCCTTAGGTTTCACATATAAGTGATATCATAAGATACTTGTTTTTCTCTGTCTGACTTCCTTCACTTAGTAAGATTATGTCCAGATCCATCCATGTTGCTGGAAAAGGAATTATTTCTTTCTTTTCTATGGTTGAGTCATAGTCCATTGTGTATATATGTACCACATCTTTATCCATCCATCTGTCGATGGACATTTTGCTTGTTTCTGTGTCTTAGCTAGTGTAAGTAGTGCCTCAGTGAATATTGGAGCATGCATCTTTTCAAATTATGGTTTCTCTCTCCATAGAGGCCTAGAACTGCGATGCCTGGATCATGTGGTAGCTCTGTTTTTAGTTTTTTAAGGAACCTCCATTCTGTTCTCCATTGTTACCAATTTATATTCCCAAAAATGGTGTAGGAGGGTTCCCTTTTCTCCACACCCTCTCCCACACTTACTGTCTGTAGTCTTTTTAAAGATGACTATTTTGGCTGGTGTGAGGTGATACCTCCTTGTAGTTTTGATTTGCATTTCTCTAATACTTTAGCTACCTGATGTGAAGAACTGACTCATTTGAAAAGACCCTGATGCTGGGAAAGATTGAAGGCAGGAGGAGAAGGGGACGACAGAGGATGAGATGGTTGGATGGCATCACCGACTCAATGGACATGAGTTTGAGTAGGCTCCGGGAGTTGATGATGGACAGAGAAGCCTGGCATGCTGCAGTCCATGGGGTCGCAAAGAGTTAGACACGACTGAGCAACTGAACTGAATAAGTTGCTATGTGGAGCATCTTTTCATGTGCTTTCAAAAAAAAAAAAGAAAAAGAAAAAACAGTGTGCATTAAACAACCTCTTGAAGTTGGCTTCTTGAAGGTCCTCCTTGTTTTGAATTACTTTTCTGTTACCACCCCAGGACGTTGCTTGAGGGCGTGTGTCTTTCCCAGCCCAGCAGGCCTTGTGAATTTGAACTGCCCGCAGGCGCTGGTTTTCAGGTTGTGTCTATGGGAAACGTCCACACTGCTACTTCCTGCCCCACCGGGGTTCCTTGGGCCACCTGGGCTGTAGATAGAGTGGAATGTGCTGGCGTCCATGTCTCATGACTTCTTCCCCTTACCCTGCACTTCTCAGAGAAATCCCAAGTCCTCCCGGAACTACGCTGCCGAGGGTGCTGGGGTGCTTAGGTGGGGCGACTCTGTGGAAGGAGGCTGCTGGTTGGAACCCCACCGCCAGAAGTTTTGGAGAGCAGGTGCCATTTCAAAGCTCTTTCAGCCCAGAGGATCCAACTTCCTTTGGGTACACTAAGCTTGGTTGAGCTATAGGAGGGCCTGCCTGAATCTGGAAACTGGGATCCCGTTTACCGCAAACCAGGCATTCCAGGTCCAAGGGGGCTTCTTTGCTGATTCATCGTCCCCATCTTCCTCAGGGGCACCCCAGTCCAGCCTTGGGATCCAAGGCTGCTTCGGCTCCAGGGATGCAACAGTAGCCCAGGTCACCAAGGCCTGAGGGGAATGCCGTTTCCACTTCTTTTCTAAGGTGAAAAGACAGCCCTCAGATCGGGAGAAAATAATAGCAAATGAAGAAACAGACAAAGGATTAATCTCAAAAATATACAAGCAACTCCTGAAGCTCAATTCCAGAAAAATAAATGACCCAATCAAGAAATGGGCCAAAGAACTAAACAGACATTTCTCCAAAGAAGACACAGATGGCTAACAAACACATGAAAAGATGCTCAACATCACTCATTATCAGAGAAATGCAAATCAAAACTACAATGAGGTACCATTACACGCCAGTCAGGATGGCTGTTATCCAAAAGTCTACAAGCAATATATGCTGGAGAGGGTGTGGAGAAAAGGGAACCCTCTTACACTGTTGGTGGGAATGCAAACTAGTACAGCCACTATGGAAAACAGTGTGGAGATTTCTTAAAAAACTGGAAATAGAACTACCATATGACCCAGCAATACCACTTCTGGGCATACACACTGAGGAATCCAGATCTGAAAGAGACACATGCACCCCAATGTTCATTGCAGCACTGTTTATAATAGCCAGGACATGGAAGCAACCTAGATGCCCATCAGCAGATGAATGGATAAGGAAGCTATGGTACACATACACCATGGAATATTACTCAGTCATTAAAAAGAATGCATTTGAATCAGTTCTAATGAGATGGATGAAACTGGAGCCCATTATACAGAGTGAAGTAAGCCAGAAAGATAAAGAACATTACAGCATACTAACACATATATATGGAATTTAGAAAGATGGTTATGATAACCCTATATGCAAAACAGAAAAAGAGACACAGAAGTACAGAACAGACTTTTGGACTCTGTGGGAGAAGGTGAGGGTGGGATGTTTTGAAAGAACAGCATGTATATTATCTATGGTGAAACAGATCACCAGCCCAGGTGGGATGCATGAGTCAAGTGCTCGGGCCTGGTGGACTGGGAAGACCCAGGGGAATCGGGTGGAGAGGGAGGTGGGAGGGGGGATCGGGATGGGGAATACGTGTAACTCTATGGCTGATTCATATCAATGTATGACAAAACCCACTGAAAAATAAAAAAATTTTTTTTAAAAATTAATTTTTATTGTACACTGGAATACAATTGATTTACAATGTTTTGTTTGTTTTGGGTGTACAGTCACCTGGTTCAGTCATACGTGTATCTATTCCCCATTGGGATTCTTTTCCCCTAATCACTCTGTGATTACAGAGTGTTGAATAGATTTCCCTATGCTATACAACAAGGAAATTTTGATTATCTAGTGTCTCAGAGGTTAAAGTGTCTGCCTGCAATGCGGGAGACCTAGGTTGGATCCCTGGGTCAGGAAGATCCTCTGGAGAAGGAAATGGCAACCCACTCCAGTATTCTTGCCTGGATCAAGGTTTCTCTCTGGATAAATGCCCAGGAGTGCGATTGCTAAATTATTTTATGGCTTTCAAGCCCAAGTGCCAAAATGAGTACCCAGGAAATAAGGAGTTCTCCCTCTCCAAGAAGACACTTGTGAGACAAACCCATAGAGTAAACCATGTTTTTTGTTTTGCTTTTCTATTGCAGAAAGCCTTTTGCAGGTTGCTTCATTTACATTGTCAAAAGATTACTAAGTGAAGTGAAGTGGCGTGGCTCAGCTGTGTCTGACTCTTTGCGACCCCGTGGACTATAGCCTACCAGGCTTCTTCGTCCATGGGATTTTCCAGGCAAGAGTACTGGAGTGGGTTGCCATTTCCTTGTCCAAAAAGATTACTAAGCTACAGCTAATTGGACTATAAGCAGAAATCACTTTATAAGAAGAGGGAAAGCCCCAAATGCACTTTCTATAGAGAACCCACAGTTCAATTTTATTCAGAGCATATTAAAGAAAAGGAAAACATTCTTGATTATACTAGAAGAAACCCAGCCATAGGTTTGGAATCTGTACTCAAACTATACATGCAATGAGGTCAGTATTTTGCTAATGCAATGGAAATGTATTAGCATTTCCATGCATTCCTCACTCTGAGACTCTTAGCTAGTAGCTTTCCTTTTGTTTGTTTTGGACTAAAAGGTTTTCTTTCTTCTCTTACAGATTTAGGTGGTAAGGTTTCCTCTCTACTTTGTGCGTGCTGATTGGTGTTTAATAATGGATTTAGATGAAACTAAGAGGAGATATTTGCTGGCAATAAGGGCTGTTAAAGAATAGAATGTGTTACAGGAAGGAGTTTAGCATTTCATTTAGTGTTTGGAGATGGAAATGGAGTAAATCAAGTCCATTTCGCTCAAAAGTAAATGGACTGTTAGATGAATAAATACAAAGCCTGTCTGGTAATTGGAGACACCAGGATGAGTACTACAGAACAGGATTTCAGCTAACATTCTATTGTGATTTCTTGATTTGCTCAATAGAAAAGATTGGCAGTAACCCAGAAAATTAAATATGCAAATAGGAGTCAGCCTCATTTGGGACACAAGATTCACCAGATATCTTAGATAATTACCAATCCTTGATTGTGACTATTGGTTATTTCTTATGAGCCAGTTCTGCTGGTTAAAAGTTTATGTTACAGTATAAAAACTTTTTATGAAAATATGACTTCCTCAGCTTTAATTAACCAGCCCCAAGGGACACAAGGCTGTTTATTATTAACTGTTTTCCATGTGTACATGTGAGGGGTATATACTTTCAGTCTCTCACACACACACAACATATACAAAAACATATACAGTATTTTATTTTCTTGGAAAGAATTCTCAAAAAATAGACAAATGACTGATAAGAAAACTAAGCTCTCACTCACATGATTAAAATTATCATGGCAATCTGGCTGTCATGTTAAACCATGCATTTCAGAACTGTAATTGTCTTCTCATTACTAAATCCTGTGGAAATCATGTTGTACACAATCTCATCTCTTTGAATGTAATGCCATTTAATAATATTGTTAGATTTATGGATCTTTCTGAGAAAGAACTTGACGATTCACAGACAATTTCACTTTATACCCAAATGTCTTATGAGTTAGAGATGATGGGTGGTTATTATTCCCATTGAAGGGTATGGAACATTTAAGGCTGAAGGAGGTTAAATAAGAACTTGTGAGGCTTATGCTGTAAGCTGAAGGCAAAAATAATGATAATAGTTTTTTGTAGTTCATGAAGTAATCTATGTGCATTGTCTAATTTAATCCTTATTAGAGACCTAGTCTGGATTCACTCTTTATGTCCTCCTCAATTTGCTCCAACTCGTTGTATCCCATACCGTCTCCCTAAACATTTGCTTAGTCCCACCTCATTCTTCTAATTTCACATGTTGGAATCACCACGTACCCAGTCATCCAAGCAGAAACCTCAGTGGTTTTCCTTGAATGTGTCTCCCTTGCATCCAGGGTATAATCAATCACCACGTCATTTCCTGTTTATCTCCTCAGTGTTTTGTGTATTTTTCTTCCTCTCTGTGTCCCCTCGGCCACAATCACAGTTCGTGGTTTGGCCTTAGTTCTTGCTACCCTCGTTTCTCTCTGTGTGTATGTACTTCAAAACCTCTTCTAATTAGTCTCATTAGTCTGTGCCCTCCAGTCCTGGCCTCCCCAACACATCTTCGCAGCTCTGCATACATCTTACAAGGTTCCCTTCATGGTGAGTCTTAGCTCCTCTCCAAGGTATCCAGGCCCTTCATGGCCTTCTTACCACTTCTTATCCCATATTTTGGACTCCAGAACCATGAATCCACTGTGGCCTCTCACACTTGCAGTATTATTTCTCATCTCTTGGTCTTTGCTAATATTTCTACTTAAAGGACTCTGACCATTTCCTCCGCCCCTCTTAAATAACATCTTTGTAAGCAAAACTTTCCTGGGCCAGTGTTGAAGGTCCTTTTTGCCCATAACTGAATTAGCATCTCCCATCTGTGTCCCTGTCATCCTCTGAATGTATCTCTGTTATTGAATTTGGCAGTTAATTACAATTATCTGTGTTTATGTTGTACTCACTTGCCCATCCCAGATCATGAGTTAGTTCCTCCTGGGAAGGGGCATTATCTTACCTTGCTATTTAAAGGGCCTGCCCAACGCCCGGAGCAAAACAGGTGTTCCACAGTATTAGAGCTGGGAAGCATCCCATTTTATTTATTGGGCATCTGATGTCCGTATCTCTCAAATGACTTGTTCATTAATTATAGGGCAGGGTTTGTCCAGGACCCACAGGCAAGCAGTTCCTTCTACATCCAGGATGATGACGATGATAATGGTGAATGAACACTGAGTGTGCCCTAAGTACTTTTCTAAGTGTGTTTTCAATATTAACTCAGTAAATTATCGTGATAACAGTATGGGGTGAAATTTTATTATTATTCCCAGGGAGGTTAAGTGACTTTCACTACAATTGCAGAGTTAGAAATCGGCAGAATCAGAATTTGAACAGGGTCTTAACTCTTTTGAAAATCTGAAGATTGCAGACTTTCTGCCCCCTAAACACTCACCCACACACTGTTTTGCACATAGTTTTAGGAGTTTCATAGATTCCCTACAGACCGACAGGAATCCCTTGTTTAAGAATGCCAGCTAAATGACCCCACTGGATTTTTCCTTTACAGCATCTCAAAGTTTTAAGTCTTTAAAATATGACATAGCTTGTACTTACTCCCTCCTGCTTCCTGACTTTGACTTTGTAATTCACCTTCTAAAAGCCAAATGCTTTCTCTTCGTAACACTTTAACTGGTGTTGCTCACCTCTGTGGAACCAGGAAACCTGCAGGTTTCAGAGGCATCTCCAAGACTCCTCATTCCATCACCTGTTGGTTAGCGATGCCAGGCTGGATTATGACTCTGCTCACCGCCACCTGGGTATATTTGTATAACAGAATTGTCATTGGGAGAATATTGCAGTCTTAATTTTCCCTATTTTTCCATAGCAGATAAGCTTCTTACTTATCACATTAGCTTATCCTCTGTAACTTGACTGGATGTACAGTTAAATTCAATTTGATGCTTCCTGGGAATGTGGATAGGTGGGAGGAGAAAAGAAAATATAGTAATACTTACTGTACTTGGAAATATTTGATGAGACCAGACTAGGTCCAGCCATGTGCTGGCTGACAGGCATGAGATTTTTGGATCCAAGCCTCACAACAACCATGTACAGTAAGGTCCTGGTTCTGATGTTTCAGATGAAGGAGCAGAAGCATGGAGAAGACAGGTGACGTGTGTGGGTTGTAGCTGGTGAGTGGTCTGACCTCAGAGTTGGTACCCTTCACTACTGTGCTCTGGCTCAGTTTGGCACTGAAGAAGTATTAACTATGCCCAGTTGATTTAGAAGAACTTAGAAGACCTGATTTTTCCATCACCACTGTGTAGTGGCCTCAGCAATCACTTCTCCTCTTCCTTTGTTGTCTATGAAGCGAGGGCATCTGCTCAATTGGATTAGACTGTTCTTTAAGTGTGAATTGCTTGTTACTGGATATCCCACCTCTGTCCAGTTGGAAATAGCAATTGTCTTAGGGATGCTGGTCTCTGCCAGTTGAAAGCCAACGACTTGCCCTGAGCTTCAGAGACACCCAAAGTGAATGCTTCCACATGGGAAACAGAATGTCATCCTCAGTCATGTCTAGAAGAGCATCTCTTCTTGTTGGACCACACTTCACATTGCCAAGGAGTCCTCAAAGGTCCAAAAGTGTTGAAAACATCAAGGCTTCTTTTACTTACACTCATGATTCTTTTTTCTTCTTACAAAAACCTGTGACAGAGAACTTAGAAAATACAATTAAAACAGTAAAAATGTGAGTTATCACTCATCAAAAGTTTCTTTTTTCTGTACAGTATAAATGCACATATGGGATTTCCCTCGTAGTTGAGCGGTCAAGACTCCACCCTTCCAATGCAGGGGGCATGAGTTCAACCCCTAGTCAGGGGACTAAGATCCCACATGCTGTGGGGCATGGCTAAAAAGTAAAATAAAATAAAATAAATGCACATATGTACATTTTTGCAAATTGAGATAATACCATACACATGGTTAATGATCTGATTTTTCCCAAATCAATTTATTTTAGTAAGTGAAAAGTTTTATCAAAAGCAATCTTATGTGGAGCTCTAACAAACAGATAAATATAGAGATGCTTTCTTTAGGGGAAGGGAATAGAGCAAGGGGAGTGAACCTAGCTCAGCTCCAGTTTCTGTCTGCTTTCTGTTTCCTGAGGAATCCTGAAGCAATTCAGGGCAGAGCCCAGAACTTAGATAATGCATATCTTTTCCAGGATAAAAATAGTATTAAAAGGTACTAGTAACCATAGTAGTTGCAACTATCACCTGTTAAAGCTATAACAATCATTGAAAAATCTGTGCTCTCTTCTCCCAAGGCTAGAAAAGTAGCCTGGACTCTCCCTGGGACCAGAACACTGAAAGAGACGTGGAAACAAAAAGACAGTGCCTTGATGCTTTCCTACTCTTTCCTAATTTTAGATATGGGAACATATTTAAAACTCTTCCTACCTAGAATAAGCAGTTCCTCCAAAAATGAACAAGGAGAAGTTGTTGGTTGCTGTTGTTTGAAGGAAGCGGAGGGTCTCTTCCTTCCTTCCAAGCAGGCATGGATCCATAGCCAGTGAAAGCAGATGGCCCCTTCTGCTCTGCCCTTTAGTTTTATGACTATAAGACTGGGAGATTTTTCAGCAGTTGCAGTAGCTGGCTCCATCCATCACACCAGCCAACGCCTTGGCTTGTCTTTCTACATTTAGGTTCTATAGATACAGACTAACATAAGCTTTGTGTTTTCACATCAAAGCTCTTGATGAGCTCTGTGAGGAGAGACAGAATTAAACAGGGCCATCCCCTCTCTCCATTCCTTAATCCTGCTGGTAACAAGTGCACATCAAGCTGAAATTTATGGTGCTAGGTGAAAATTCTGTTCTGAAGTTTATCCTCTACAATATCCTTTGGTGAAATGAAACCACCTTCCGAGTGACATTTGATGCTATATGAAGTAGCAGCAGAGTTTCAGAAGAACATCTACTTCTGCTTCACTGACTACACTAAAGCCTTTGACTGTGTAGATCACAACAAACCAAGGAAATTCTTAAAGTGATGGGAATACCAGATCACCTTACCTGTCTCCTGAGAAACCTGTATGCAGGTCAAGAAGCAACAGTACCAGACATGGAACAATGGACTGGTTCAAAAGTCAGACAGGAGTACGTCAAGGCTGTCTATTGTCTCCCTCCTTATTTAACTTCTATGCAGAGTACATCATGCGAAATGCTGGGCTGGATGAATCACAAGCTGGAATTAAGATTGCCAGGAGAAAAATCAACAACCACAGGTATGCAGTTGGTACCACTCTAATGGTAGAAAGTGAAAAGAAACTAAAGAGCCTCTTGATGAGAGTGAAAAAGGAGAGTGAAAAGCTGACTTGAAAGTCAATGTTGAAAAAACTAGCATCATGGCATCCAGTCCCATCACTTCATGGCAAATAGAAGAGGAAGAAGTGGAAGCAGTGACACATTTTATTTCCTTGGACTCCAGAATCACTGCAGCCATGAAATTAAAAGATACTTGCTTCTTGGAAGGAAAGTTATGACCAACCTAGACAGCATATTAAAAAGCAGAGATGTCATTTAGCCAACAGAGGTTCATATAGTCAGAGCTGTCTCTTTTCCAGTAGTCATGTATGGTTGTGAGAGTTGGACCATAAAGAAAGCTGAGCACCGAAGAATTGATGCTTTTGAACTGTGGTGTTGGAGAAGACTCTTGAGAATCTCTTGGACGGCAAGGAGATCAAACCGGTCAATCCTAAAGGAGATCAACCCTTGAATATTCATTGGAAGGACTGATGCTGATGCTGAAGCTCTGATATCTGGTCACCAATGCGAAGTGCCAACTCATTGGAAGAAAACCTGGTGATGGGAAAGATTGAAGGCAAAAGGAGAAAGGAGTGACAGAGGATCAGATGGCTAGATAGCATCACTGTCTCAAAGGACATGAATTTGAGCAAACTCTGGGAGTTAGTGAAAGAGGAGCTTGGTGTGCTATAGTCCATGAGGTAGCAAGAGTCTGACACGACTTTAGCAACTGAACAGCAACAGCAACAAGTATAGAAGCATCTTGGTCTCAAAATGCTCCCTAATATGAGTTTCTGGATTCTGTTTTAACTTTGGCATATTTTATGGTGTGGCCTCGGGGAAGTCGTTTATGCTCTCTTTTCTCCTAGGATCATAATGTCACCTCACGGATTCCCTTCCCTAAAGCTTAGCATAAAGCACTTCACTAAGAGATTTGCATGAACTGGTGGCTCTTAACCCTACTTGCAAATATTGACCACTTGGGGTGTTTTTTAAACTGCTAGTGCCAAGCTCCAACGATTGTAAAGTGTAGCCCAAATTTAGAAACAATTCAGTTCAGTTCACTCACTCAGTCATGTCTGACTCTTTGCGACCCCAAGAACCGCAGCACGCCAGGCCTCCCTGTCCATCACCAACTCCGGGAGTCCACCCAAACCCATGTCCATCGAGTCGGTGATGCCATCCAACCATCTCATCCTCTGTCGTCCCCTTCTCCTCCTGCCCTCAATCTTTCCCAGCATCAGGATCTTTCCAAATGAATCAGCTGTTGGCATCAGGTGGCCAAAATATTGGAGTTTCAGCTTCAGCATCAGTCCTTCCAATGAACACCCAGGACTGATCTCCTTTAGGATGGACTGGTTGGATCTCCTTGCAGTCCAAGGGACTCTCAAGAGTCTTCTCCAACACCACAGTTCAAAAGCATCAATTCATCGGCTCTCAGCCTTCTTTATAGTCCAACTCTCACATCCATACATGACCACTGGAAAAACCGTAGTCTTGACTAGACGGACCTTTGTTGGCAAAGTAATGTCTCTGCTTTTTAATATGCTGTCTAGGTTGGTCATAACTTTCATTCCAAGGAGCCAGCGTCTTTTAATTTCATGGCTGCAATCACCATCTACAGTGATTCTGGAGCCCAGAAAAATAAAGTCAGCCACTGTGTCCACTGTTTCTCCATCTATTTTCCATTAAGTGATGGGACTGGATGCCATGATCTTAGTTTTCTGAATGTTGAGCTTTAAGCCAACTTTTTCACTCTCCTCTCTCACTTTCATCAAGGGGCTTTTTAGTTCCTCTTCACTTTGTGCCATAAGGGTGGTGTCATCTGCCTATCTGAGGGTATTGATATTTCTCCCATCAATCTTGATTCCAGCTTGTGTTTCCTCCAGCCCAGCATTTCTCATGATGTACTCTGCATAGAAGTTAAATAAGCAGGGTGACAGTATACAGCCTTGACATACTCATTTTCCTATTTGGAACCAGTTTGTTGTTCCACATCCAGTTCTATGTCGATGGAACAGACAGTTCCATGTCCGTTGCTTCCTGACCTGCATACAGGTTTCTCAAGAGGCAGGTCAGGTGGTCTGGTATTCCCATCTCTTTCAGAATTCTCCACAGTTTATTGTGATCCACACAGTTAAAGGCTTTGGCATAGTCAATAAAGCAGAAATAGAAGTTTTTCTGAAACTCTCTTGCTTTTTCGGTGATTCAGCGGATGTTGGCAATTTGATCTCTGGTTCCTCTGCCTTTTCTAAAACAGTAGCCCTGACAAACCCATTCATAACTACTCTCAATTTCCTGTATTTGTTCTCTGTTTTGCTTTTTAAAACTTATCTTAAAGAGCCTCCTAATGAACGTGAAAGAGGAGAGTGAAAAAGCTAGCTTAAAACTAATCATTCAGCAAAATTCCGTCTAGTCAAAGCTATGTTTTTTCCAGTAGAAGTGTATGGATGTAAGAGTTGGACCATAAAGAAAGCTGAGCACTGAATAATTGATGCTTTTGAACTGTGGTGTTGGAGAAGACTCTTGAGAGTCCCTTGGACAGCAAGGTGATCAAACCAGTCAATCCTAAAGGAAATCAGTCCTGAATATTCATTGGAAGGACTGATGCTGAAACTGAAGCTCCAATATTCTGGCCACTTGATGCAAGGAACTGACTCATTAGAAAAGACCTTGATGCTGGGAAAGATTGAAGCCTAGGAGGAGAAGGAGTTGACAGAGGATGAGATGATTGGATGGCATCACCAACTTGATGGGCTTGAGTTTGAGCAAGCTCTGGGAATTGGTGATGAACAGGGAAGCCTGGCGTGTTACAGTTCATGGGATCACAAAGAGCTGGACATGACTGAGCCACTGAACTGAAATGAATTAAACCCAATGGTCTTCCTTATTTTTCTGCCCATGTCTTACCTATTAGCAATGAGCAGTAAGTGTCTTAAGAGACTGATGATTTATCAGTCTCAGTAATTTATCTTTGTATTCCCATTGTATATTGACCAGAGGGAATCTGGTTTGAAAAACTAGCTTTAAGACTTAGCTGTGCAGTTTCAGGCAAGATGCTTAGCTCTCGTGTATCTGTCTCCTTACTTGTTTCTTGTGGATGAGGATACAAATATCTATGCTGCACCATGGTCTTCAGGCATAATGATTCTATTCATATTAGGATAGTAGAACATAGTAACTAGTCAGCTCAGATCAGCTATGTTGTAAATGTTTGCTGAATTCAATGCCTTTTGTGTAGTGATTTTTCCTTTGTTGTATCACTCATTCACTCAACCACAATTTTTGAGTACTTCCTACTATAGTCCTAGTTATTTGGGAGAGTGTGTTCACAGAATTTATATTCTAGAAAATCATATCTGTGACCTTTAAAATTTTTTATGAACACCTGTGTTTCCTTATACCTGAATCATATGGATCCTGGAGGTTAAGAGAAGTTAAGTGATGTATTGAAACCCCCACAGTAATCTGGTGATGGAGCCATGCCTGCAATCCAGTTGTAAGACTTGTACCCAGTGTTCATTCCAGAGAACCTGATGCTCTCTGCAGTGACTGTGGCAGTGGACCATTGTCATAGAGGTAGCCACATGCAGGGGTAAACTGAGATGGTAGACTACCCAGGTGTAACTAGTGACTCTGTGACTTATGAGCTGTGTGACCTTAGAAAAGTTACTTTGCCTCTCTGATTTTCAGTTTCCTCATCTGGAAAATGAAGATAATAATATTTACTTAGTGAGTTTTTACAAGGATTCAGTATGTATCAAGTGCTGCCTACTACATGGCACATAACACACAATAGGTGTTAGCTATTTTGATGCTTGTTAAAAATGAGTTGGCTCTATGAAAAAGCTGCCCAGGACTTCAGGGAGGCTCCCTGCCTTGCCACTCTTAAAATGGCTGAATTTTGTTATCAAGCAGTTATCCTGGTTATCATCTTTGAAATGTACATACTTGTCTACAACATCTAGAAAATGCAGTGATCTGTGCATATGAAGGAATAAATTCTCCCCAGCAAATTGGAATTGTTCCATGGACAGCAGTTGGTAAAGTCCACAATTTACATGAGGATATGTGAAGATTTATAAATTCATTTATAAAAAGACCAAATGGATAATAGAAATATCCTATGGCATCTCTTGTCTGGGCTTGGACCAGATGATCTCTTGTGTGTGTTTATTTTCCTAATGTAAAAATAATGTAATAAGGTTTCCACAAAACATGTGGACTCTTATCTTGGGAGAGAAATGTCCAAGTCCAGTACGTCTCATCAGTCAGTATAATAGCTTTTATATCATTGAAAAGGCCATGTATTGAAGGATTTCTTAAATCATGACAGTGCAGTTACAGAACCAATTTCCTGTAGGGAGATTGTTTATGATCAACTGGAATTGTGGAGTATCTGATTAATTTAGCTTCTAGCACTCAGCATAGCCATTCTCCTTCTACTTTGTTTTCCCTGTATTTACTTTTCCAGGGAAAATGACGGGGAGACATTTTCAGCATTTCCCTCCCTGGTGTACGAGTATGACTGACAAGCATATCCAATGGGGGAATGAATGGCAGGTAGATGATTATGATTACAGTGGACTGGGAGAACACTGTTCATTCAGGTGGGGGTAAATTTTCTCTTTCATGTTGAAGGTGATCCTAGAGAAGTAACTTTGGTGACTTACTGTGGTCTAGAGGAGAGAGAGAATAATTTTCAATGATGAACATGAGTTGGGCCATTCAACAGAACCTACTGGGTGACAGACCTTTACCTGGGTCAGGATTGTGTGAAGTTGCTTATGGTCTTCTGAAACGGAATGATTTCAATGCAGTGTGATAGGTGCCTTCACAGAGCTAAGCACAGGATGTCATTAGAGCAAAGAAAGGATGACTTACCTAGCTGATGGTGGTTGAAGAAAAAAGGAGTGAACAGACACTGCTGTTTATTGACAAGAGGTTGGCCATTGGGCAGGGGTAACTCCTGAATCAAATGGAGAGTTGAAGTAGCATCTCCTCCAACTTCTCTAGTCTTTATCTCGCATTGTTCTCAAGGTGAACTATTTTTTGGTCTTCTCTTAAAGAGATGGCTGTCAAAAATTAACAGAGTACTCATTAATATTGAACATACAGCCTAGAGAGCTAATACTAGCTCCATGAAGCCTTGACTTGCTCTTTATTCTTGGCCCAGAACCCAAGAACCAAGAATGTTAAGTAAATTGTAGACCCTTAGTCTGTGGATGGGTGGATGCTGCACTTTGAACTTTATCAAAGTGTTTTCATATCATCCACTCATTTGGTATTCACAGTAACATATGACATGGGGTAACTTATAATGCTAGTCTCTCCTTTTTTTGGTAGCAAAGCCAAGGTTTCTGAAAATGAAAAGTCTGCACTCACTTATTATTTTATTGAAGTATAGTTGATATAAAATATTGTGTTAATTTCTCGTGTACAGCAAAATGATGCAGTTATACCTGTATACATATTGTTTTCCATTGTTTATTATAAGATATTGAATATAGTTTCTTGTGCTATACAGTAGAACCTTGTTGTTTATCCGTTCTAAGTATGATAGCTTGCGTCTGCTAATCTTAAACTCCCAGTTCAACCCTCACCCACTCCCCCTTCTCCTTGGCAACCACAAGTCTTATCTCTATGTCTGTGAGTGTGTTTCTGCTTTGTAAATAAAGTCATTTGTGACATATTTTAGATTTCACATATAAGTGATATCATGTGGTATTTGTCTTCCCCTTTCTGATTTTGCTTAGTATGATAATCTCTAGGTCTATCCGTGTAGCTGCAAATGGTGTTGTTTCATTCTTTTTGTGGCTGAATAGTATTCCACTTTATTTATATGCCACATCTTCTTTGCCAGTTCATCTGTTGTGGGCATTTAGATTTGTTTTCATGTCTTGGCTATTATAAATCGAAGCCTGTACACTTTTAAGTCATTAGCATCAGGCCTGTAAGTCTTGATATGCTATCTTTTTCATGAATCCTCAACCTTTCTTTCTCATGTAATAACCCCCAGGCTATGCACCTTTACATGACCATGAAATTCAGTTACCTACAGGAACCATACATATGAGGTAAAGGATTAAATAAACTAAATGGAATACAGTTAGGAGTGGTCGGGGCTGTGATGAAAGGCAGTATGTGCTTACCAACTAAAGGAAACCAAAATCAAATTCTTAATTAAAAAAAAATCAAGGAGGCCAAAGTAAACATGCCCATTTAATTACAGGATTGAGTTCATAAATGGCCAATTTGTAACCTCAACAGAAAAATTGAAATATAAGACATATTCTGTTCTAAGCAGTAGAGTAAGTAGAAGAGTTAATTTTAAAACTCTGTTGGTATGTATTTACATGTTAAAGTATATTTAGAGATCTAATTTGGTTCCCTGACTATAAACATACCATTAAATTAAATGGAATATTAGAAGGTTGCTGATAGGAGAGATGAATCTAGATCTAATCCTTGTGTTATATAAGGCTCTTCTGCGTCCATTTGCCCTTTGGTGCAGATTCTGGTAATTTATGTCAAAAAAACAAAAACAAAAAAACTTTTATGGCAAAGGTAGGATTATCTCAATGACCAACTGGCCGTTTGGTCAGTTACTTGGTGATCATCCTATCCTTCTGCCCAGTTGCTTTACCATAATCTCCTTGACTTGGTGGGACCTGTGTAATGAAGACCACCCAGCCCTGCTTATGTCACTACACATTGGATGGCCTGACACCGTGAGAGCCTAGGAAGAGCACTGTAATTGCCATCTGGAGACCAGATTTCAGCCCCTGCTCCATGGCTAACTAAAGTGTGATCCCCGACCCTGACCCCTGCCCTATATCAGTGGCTCTCCTTGGGGCACGGTATGTTCATTTCCCATAGTACCCATTTGAGAATGTTGTTGGATGGGGGGTTAGTTGTGATCATGACTAGTCAGAGCCCTTGGCATTTAATGCGTGGGAGCCCAGGATGGCTATATATCCTGCAGTGTACAAGACCATCCTATGTGATGAAGCTGTGTCTTGGCTAAGACTCAGGTGTTCCCCCTTTGAGAAACAGTGATCTGGCAATTTGTTTACCCTCCGAACCTCATTTTCCTCATTTGTGAAATGTCCTACTGAGCTTACAGGATTATTATGAAGATCAAATGAGATAATATATGTGAAAGTGCTTTGTAAGCCCTAAAGCATTGTATGCATGAGAGGTATTATAATGATTATGCTAAGTACCAAAGAGAGGCAGAGTGTTTTATAATAAGTTATGAACCATACAGATCTATAATCTCCCTTTCCCACCTTTTTTTTAAACATGGCTTACTCTGGGCCAAAATGGAGGTTATTTTTTTCAGTGTGAATTAGAAAATTATTTAATTCCCCCTTAAAAAAATTTTTTTGTTAGAGTATAGTTGCTTTTTGTTGCTGAGTTACTTTCTGCTGTATGGCGAAGTGAATCAGTCCTACATATATCCTTGCTTTTTTTTAACTTCCTTCCCATTTAGGTCCCTACAGAGCACTGAATAGAGTTCCCTGTGCTACACAGTAGGTTCTCATTAGTTTTCTATTTTATATACAGTAGTACGCATATGTCAGTCCCAATCTCCCAATTCATCCCACCCTCCCTTCTTCCTTTGCTGTCGATATGTTTGTTCTCTACTTCTGTGTCTGTATTTCTGCTTTGCTAATAGGTTCATCTGTGGTTCGTCTATACCACAAAAATGGTTGGTTTTGATCATTTAAGGTCTTCTGGCTCTCTCTATTCTTAAAACAAGAAAGCCCCTCTCATTTATAAGATATATTCTTGAAAGCATCAACTGTGATGGCAGAAAGTATAGCTTCCCAGTTATGAAAAATCTGCAATTAGAGAAGTCTCCTTAGGATACAGAGGCTTCCGTTGTGGCTCAGTAGTAGAGAATCCGCCTACCAGTGCAGGAGATACAGGAGACACCGGTTTGATTCCTGGGTCGGGATGATCCCCTGGAGGAGGAAATGGCAACCCACTCCAGTATTCTTGCCTGGGATATCTCATGGACAGAGGATCCTAGTGGGCTACAGTCCATGGGGTCACAAAGAGTCGGACATGATTTAGCAAGTAAACAACAACAATATAGCATACATAGCATAACTGCTATAACTATGAATTTAGAGTTCAAAAGTGTCCAGTTTGAGTTGTAACCCCCCCACCACACCTTCCCTGGCTATTGGGTCCTGGTAAATTAATTCACTTCTCTAGTCTTCAATTGTCCATAAAATAGAGATTAAAATACTTACCTCACAGGTATTGTGAGGGTTAAATGATATATCTTTGGCATAATGAGTGTTTCTAGTAAAAACATATTCGTCTTGTCCAGCCCCCAACATTTGCTTGAAGAATGAGTATCCTGTCTGTTTTCACACCTTGCCACCAATGGAAGCATTCATCTTATTTTCAGACTTCCTGGAAAGACATGCTTAGGGGCTATAATGTATTTCCACTTACAGGGTGGAAAGATTCCTTCATAGAACTAGGGCGGGGTGGAGGGCAATCGACTAGAAGGCCGGATGTCACATGAAGCCTCCCATCAAAACCATTAACAGGCAGGCAGTTGATGTGACATTCCTGCCACCCAAAACAGCTTAGGTGTATTTTTAAATACTCCGTCTGGCAGCTTAGGGAAAAAAAAAGAACTGAATAGGCAGCAACCAACAGATTTCTTTCCAACAAAGACTCCCTCTTCACAACCTGTCCACCCCTTTCGAGGAAGGAGTAAGTTGAGAGATGATGTACCAAAATAGCAGAGAGTGGCCTTGTTACCTAGCAACCATGCCTAAGAATGGGTGCTAAACGTGCCCACTGATTACCAGATCAAGGAGACCCTCCCTCAGTGTGTGGCTTCAGTAGTGAGCAAAAGCATCTGGGTTTCAGTGACTCCTGTGAGAGAATAAAATGACTGAGAGCCTTCCTTTTCACTGCCAGGAAGCTGTTGGGATGCTAAGGCCCAGGAAGGGATGACCTTTAAAGATTTGAAGTAGCATAGCCCTAGGTTACTTTCCTTAGACCACTTCCTGTCCTTCTTACATGACACCAGTTTTTCCCTCAGCTTTATTGAAGTCTGATTAGCAAATAAATCTGGTTGCATGACATGTTTTTTTAGGTGTACAATTTGATGATATGATATATTTATATGTTATGACATGATTACCACAGTCAAGTTAATTAATACACCTGTTGCCTCATAGTTATATTTGTGAATGTTGAAAACACTCAAGATCTACTCTCAGCAAATTTCAAGGATAAAATGCAGTATTATTAGTTATAGTCAGCATCTGATCTCCACATTTTATTCATCTTCTAACAAGTTTTACTATTTGACCAACATCTGTTTGTTTCCCCGATGTCCCCATGACACCATTTTTTTAAAGTTTTCTTTTCGAGACAGTTGAAGATTCACATATAGTTATAAGAAATGATTCACCGAGATCTTATATACCCTTCACCCAGTTCCTCCGAGGGATAAACATTTCACATAGCCGTGGCACAATGTCATAACCACAAAATTAGTACACCCCATCAGCCTTATTCAAATCTCACCAATTTTACATGCATAATGGCACCAATTTTAAGGAAAATATAAACCTAGCACAAGTCCTCTTATTTACTTATTTATTGGCTGTGCCACAGCACATGTGGATCTTAGTTCACCAGTTAGGGATGGAACCCCTGCAGTGAAATGAGAAGTCTTAACTATTGGACCACTGGGAAAGTCCAACAAACCCCTCTTTTAAAAAATCTTTCTTGATAACTTCGATCAGTGAAACAAACTGGTCTTGGGAATGTCTCAGGAGCTCCCCGTAGAATCTGACTTTCCTCTACTTGCTCTCTCTCTTCTATCAGCTGAATCAGAGTTCTTGTGAAGAAGTAAAGAGCTGTGTCTCAAGGACATGGTAAGAGTTAGGAACAGGCACGGCGTCCCATGTCTCGGTTACTTATAAGCCTCCACCTGTGTAGAGTTGGGAGGCTAAAGTCTGAATTCTTGAGATCAGAAATACGAAGATTTGGTCATCACCCTTGGCTACTCTCCTGATGCTTTAAATGCTACTCACACCACCTAGCTCACCTGTATGATGCCATGTCTGTCGGACTGAGGGCTGAGGGTAGGAGAGGAGTTGTGACTGCAGGTGTAGTAAAGGAAGGACTGCATGGAAAAGGTTTAAGGTTAGAAGCATGAATTATTGGAGTTTAAATCTTTGCCCCACTGTTGACCAGCTGTGGGGCCGATCACCTTCCCCCCTAAGCTTCACTATCCTCCTTTAGGGGATACTGGAGAGGCACCTAGCAATTCATACTTCATAAAGCAGTTAAGGGGTTTAAATGATACAAAGTAGTGGTTCCCACATCTGAACATACACTGGAATCACCTGGAAGGCTTGTCCCAACAGATTGCTGGGCCCACCACAGAGTTTCAGATTCCCTAGGCCTTGGGTGAGGCCTGATTGTGTACATTTCCAACAGGTTCCCAGGTATTGCTGCTGCCCGTTTGGGGGTCACACATTGGATTCCTGTGTGATCACACTGCAACCCCCTAACAGAAGGCACATAAAGTGCCTAATAGCATTCCTGACCCTTGGCATTTAGCCAGTAGTAGCAATTTCCCCTTAGCTAATAAGAACTGAGAAAAAGAAACCGCAAGTCTGAATTTTCTAACTTTCTTGAGACTGACTCCCTGGTCAGCCCCTTAACAGCAATGTGAAACAAAGGCTGTGAAATTAAGAAGCGTGTTGGACAAGGATACCCAGACAATTTTGCTGTTTCCTAATTGAAAAGTGATTTTCTAATAAGAACCTATTTTATAGCTCAGGGAACCCCACTCAGTGCTTTGTGGTGACCCAGATGGGAAGAAAATCTAAAAACGAGGGTATGTACATATATGTATAGCTGATTCACTTTGTTGTGTTCAGAAAAAAACTGACATGGTAGTGTAAAGCAACTATATTCCAATAAAAATGAATTTTAAAATATACAAATACAAAAAATAAAAGTGATTTTCCCCTGAATAGCAAATTGAAAATTAGAGGTTTAATGTGGGATGTATGTGCACACATATGTATTTGCAAGCACGTATGTGGACATACTTCTTGACTTTTTAGGTACGAGCTTCACTCCCAGTACATAATGTTTTCACCAGGCAGTCCCAGTTTATGTGCTTTTTTTTTTTTTCTTTTGACATGTGTGGGAGAGGATGTGGGAGACAGAAGACAGAGAAAACAAGTGTTCTTAGAAGAACCACAAAGAACCTCTCATTAGAGAAGAAAATTAAAATAATTCAGTCCCTGGGCTATTCTTTTTAAGTACACCAAATTATATCAGTTCTTGATAGAATACACTGTAGTCTATAGGATTATCTTTTAAAAAAAATAAAGTGTTAATATCTTTCACTGTGCTATGAGCAATATAGGGAAAATCACTCTTAATGTTATTTTCCTTGCCACCACAGATTTTTTTTTTTTTTTTTTTTTGGTAAGAAAGGGAATCCCAGGTGTGAACCTGAGGAATTATTTTAATAATTGTTGGTGCCTGAATTTCCTGCCATTGCATTCAGCCCTTCACTTCTTTTTATTAGCTTACCCTCCAGACTGTACATCTGACTTCCATCTCTGGAGAGAGCACTGTCAGAGCCTCTGAGAGAACTCAGATTTATCGCTGTAGTCTCAGACTTGACTTCCAGATTCAAGGTGCTGTTGGCCCACTACTGCCACATGTGGTATAACTGCCTCCATGTTTAGCAGATGGTAACTGTTGAATATTCATACATTAAAGAGATATCAGTAGCTTTAGCTCTCTGTCAAATATCTGGCTAGGTTTTGAAATCTATGTAGCTTTGAATGATGCATCCTATTTTTTGAGGATGGTACCAACAGGTACCAAAACACCATCTGCAAAATGTTTCAGAATCTGGAATTTGAATGGTAATGGTGATGTTAGCCTTGGATGTCAGCTTGGGTTTGATTCTTTGTCCAAGTCCTCCTAATCTGAGATTATTTGAGGTCATTTTGCCCTTCTGCCTTATGTAATGTCTGCAAAGAGAAGTCAGATGGAGAAAAAAGTGAGAGCCATGGCAGAAAAACACAGACCCATGACTTGTAAACCTGCAACCCCCTAAGGTTCAGCAAGGATGGGATTGACAGCCTACTCTTACCGCCCCCCCCCCCCCCATCCCAGTCAGTTCATTCCTAGTAAAGGAAACCAGCAAGAATTGAAATCCTAATTGCTTTTCTTCAGTCAAAGAAATCATGGATGAAGGGATTAAACAGATTAAGGCTTACTTACCCCCTACAGAGAATCAGCATAAATGTAGTCCTGCTTTCTGATAGGACTGTAACTGTCAGTCAAAGGATTAAGCCTTTAAGGGGTGGAGAGAGGAGGGCCTTAAAATTTGTTCACATTTGCAAACTACAGCTGTATAGTTTAGTCCTGGGAATACGTATTGATCTTGCTCCTCTTTGAAGTCTACTGTTCTGTTACCTACAGGCGTTCTGCCCCCGATCACTTTCTTACATTAAAGAAATAAAAAAGGATATTTTTAAAACTCACTTAAAAATAGTATTTCATTGAATCACCCAAGGAGGAGCTATAATTAAAGCTCACCATTTGCATTACCCTCAGTGAGGACAAACCTCGAAAGTTTTATCAACTTAGAATGTACGAGTCTGGTTATTTCATCAGAAATATGGCATTGTGTATTTGAATTTTTTTGCTGCAGCCCATTCTGGATTTTGTCCTTTGAGGGAGGTTGTTTTTCCATGTAGCAATTCAGTTAAGGACTGAGTGTAGGTTTTTCATTTTAGCAATACAGATATACCTGCTGGTTTAAATTGCATCAGCTGAGTTGAAAAGTGAAAGCGAAAGTCGTGTCTGACTCTTTGCAGCCCCATGGACTGTATAGTCCATGGAATTCTCTAAGCCGGAATACTGGAGAGGGTAGCCTTTCCCTTCTCCAGGGGATCTTCCCAACCCAGGGATTGAACCCAGGTCTCCCGCACTGTAGACGGATTCTTCACCAGTTAAGCCACAAGGGAAGCCCATGAATGCTAGAGTGGGTAGCCTATCCCTTTTCCAGTGGATCTTTCTGACCCAGGAATGGAACCAGGGTCTCCTGCTTTGCAGGTGGATTCTTTACCAACTGAGCCATCAGGGAAGCCCTGCACACACGCAAAATGCACCTTCTGTTTTCTCATTAGCTGTCATCTAGCTGTCTGCACCTATTAATTTTTTGAAAAGGTAATGGATATCCCTAGAGAAACCCAACAGAAAATGGCAGAGTAAATGACAGGTCATTTCTTATGTACTAATGGAAATTAAGCATTAGCAGGTTTCTGACTGTCTTCATTCAAGGTTCTGGGTTCCTTATCTCAACCTTGATTTCTGGGTTTTATGCTGCAAACCCAGTTTCTCCCCACCATTCTTCCGCCTGAAAACAAATGTCCCATCAGTCAAGACTGTGTTCCCTATTGTTCCTAAGTCTAATGAACAAGCTAATGCATCAACTACTGTATTGTGAACTTTCATCCCATCCATTCATCCATTTGTTGATTCATTTATTCAAACAGAGCCTTCTTAGTCTTAGGCTAGGTGTTCAAGGTGCTGATTATGAATAGTAAGCACTCATTTCCTTGGAGCTTACAATCCAACTTGGAAGACAATTTTTTGAGTAAGTAATTAGACATTTGAGTATAGCTGCAAAATAGACTGGCAAGGAAGATCTGGTGGGCAGAATTACAAGAGTGACCCCAGTGACCCTCACCCTTGTGTAATTTCTTCTGCTCTGCATGAAAGTGGAAACTGTGAGTATAATATCAGTATTTTGATTATGTCAAATTCACATGACAAAAGCGAAATTATTCTAGTAGGTCTAATCTAATTATATAAGTCCTTTAAAAGCAAAGCATTTTCTCTGGCTCGTGGACAGAAGGTGGAGTCAGAGAGATGGCACACTTGAGAAGAATTAGATACATTATTACTGGCTTGAAGATGGGGGTGAACACATGATGAGGAATATCGGTGGCCTCTAGAAGCTGAGAGCAGCTCTGGCTGACAGCCCGCAAGGAAACAGAAATGTCATTCCTACAGCTGCAAGGATTGCAGGATTGGATTCTGCCAAGACTTGAATGAGCTTAGAAATGAATTCTTGCCTATAGCTTCCAGATAAACCTCCAGCCCTGCAGACATCTTGAATTCAGCCTTAGGAGACTGCTAGCGGTTGACTCCTTTGTACCATAAAAATATATTGAGATACTAACCCCCAGTCCCTTGCTAGTTGACGTGTAAAATGTAGCAACAGTCTCCAACACTGGCTGCCTGTCTTTTTAATTTGAGCTACTCAAATAGGTGTGTTTGACTCATCTACTTGAGATACTTACCTGTTTGAAATACTTATTGTAGTTTAATTTGCATTGTCCTGATGGATGAGGATGTCGAGCATTTCTTCATGAACTTATTAGCCACTCTTGCATATTCATTTGTGAAGTGTGTGTTCAAGCCTTTTGTCCATTTTTTTCCCCTTTTTTTAGTATTTATTTTATTAAAATATAGTTGATTCACAATGTTGTGTTAATTTCTGCTGTATAGTAAAGTGGTCCAGTTTTATACACACACACACACACATATATACTATTCTTTTTCATATTCTTTTATATTATGACTTACTACAGGGTATCCAATTCATCCCTCCCTCACCACCAAATCCCCATTGGCAACCACAAGTCTGATCTCTATGTCTGTGAATCTATTTCTGTTTTGTAGAGAAGTGCATTTGTGTCATATTTTAGATTCCACATATAAATGGTATCATGTGGTATTTGTCTTTCTCTGTCTGACATATTGCATTTAGTATGATAATCTCTAGGTCCATCCATGTTGCTAAAAACGGCATTCTTTCTTTCTTTTTTATGGCTGAGTAGCATTCCATTGTGTATATGCACCACATCTTCTTTATCCATTTATCTGTTGATGGACATGTAGGTTTTTTCCATGTGTTGGCTATTGAAAATAGTGCTTCTATGAATAAAGTGGTGCATATATCTTTTCAAATTATAGTTTCTCTGGATATGCTCAGGACTGGGATTGCTGGATTATATGGCAATTCTATTTTTTTTTTTTTTTTTTTTTTGAGGAACTCCATACTTTTTAACATAGTGACTGAACCAATTTCTATTCACACCAACAGTAGGAGATCTTTTGTCTATTTAAAAGTTGGGTTGTTTGGCTTTTTATTTCTGAGTATAGGAATGCTTCCTTGTCTTAGCCTTTCTTAAGATTTTGATGCGGTGTATGGAGTCTGTGTCCCCATATGACTCTGAAATCTAGTCAAGTTTGAGGAAGATATGACTTTGCTAAGTCTTTGACTATTTGCAATGACCGTAAGTTGAGATTTTCCCATCCAGAGGCTTGCTTGGTGATTATTTTAAATTGTCAAGAAAAACATTTGAAAAATGATTCTCAGCATGTTGTTTTCTTCTCACTGTGGACTTGGCCCTGAATTTTAATGTCAAACGTCAGCTAGAAAATTCCTAGCTTGGACACACTCACTTTAACCAAGTGTGGGTTGTACAGAAGATATTACTATCATTATCAAAGGGCCCTTGGGTCCATTGGTAGTAGCATTCTAAAACACATCCTGTTTCTCCTCCCTCAGTGGAAAATGTGGTAATGTAGACATTTGAACGTGGAAGTCTATATGCAATTTGCATCCTTTTATAAGTAAAACTGGTTTAGAAACCATTTGAACCTTGTGTTATGTTCCTATTATAACAATCTGTCTAGCATACAAGCTTCTTGACCCAATATATTAGGCTTCTACTCAATAATTCCTTGAACCTTCACACTAATTCACATAGTATCATTAAACAAGCTACTTACTCAAGGACCTGTATTTATACTCAGAAGAAAATGTTAAACAATGAATTCCATCTAATTATTTAATAAACTCTAGACATTTTTTCTTTAAAGAAAACTCCAGATTTGGAAGTTGTTTTGAGCCTTGCTTCATGGATCTAGAGAGCTAAAGTGCTAAAGAATCATAATATTCAAGGAATCAAAACGTTTCTACAAGCTCAGTCATGTGAAAATGTGCCAGCAGATGATTTCTCTTTTTCAGGTAGTTCAGGCAGTAAAGAATCTGCCTGCAATGTGGGAAACCTGGGTTTGATCCCTGGACTGGGAAGATCCCCTGGAGGAGGGTATGTCAACCCACTCCAGTAGTCTTGCCTGGAGAATCCTCATGGACAGAGGAGCCTGGCAGGCTACACAGTTCATGGGGTCACAAAGAGTCGGACACGACTGAGCGACTAAGCACACATACAGCCTTAGTCCACTAATACTCAATACAGAGATGGCAAATAGATTGCATCTCATATGAAAATGCCTATTAATGTGGTTCCTTTGAAGGTCATGCAGAGCTCTTCCCTGTTCTTCAGGCAAGTGAGATGCAATTGACTTGTGATAACCCCACCATCCCTAAGCAAGAAAGTACCTTTTTCAATACTGTGTACTTGACCTTTCAAGATATGAGGTTCTGAAGTTAGCCAGAGAGCAAAAGCAAACAAATTATGCAGTGTCTATCAAATAGTCTGTTACCCCGGTGTTTAGAAAGGCTCCTCAGTCAACTTTTGGTTCTACATGTAAGGGAGAAGAGACATTTTAAATCCTAGGGAGGAAAGATGTTCAAACTGTCAGAGACTTTCCATGATCTTTGCTCCAGGGCCGCATCTGTCTTTATTTCCTGACCTTGAACATTTGATTGTTATTCTTACAAGGTCAAGGTTGAGAAAGGCCAGGAAAAGCTTAACCCAAATCCTTCACTTCATTGGCAGTTGTGGTTGGAGCATTTTGATATGGAGAAAGTGAAGGAAACCTGGGCTTTGACAAAGCTTCTGGATCATTTAGAAATTTTCTTGTCATTGCAGACTGTGGAGATTTGAAAGCTGGATGTTAGTATAAGACTGAAATGAGAAAAGAGTGATGACTATATGTCAGCTCTGTTTGAATTACTCAAGGAGAAATAGGATTTTTGAGACTCACCTGTGAAAAAGCTTCAGGCTTTCTCTTTTTAATTAATTTTTTGAAGTTGATTTACAGTGTTATGTTAGTTTTAGGCGTACAATAAAGTGATTCAGTTTTATCTATCTGTGTTTTCAGATTCTTTTCCCATATAGGTTATTATTATAAAATATTGAGTAGAGTTCCCTATACTATATAGTAAATTCTTGTTGATTATCTATTTTATATATAGTACTGTTTACTTCAGTTCAGTCGCTCAGTCATGTCCAAGTCTTTGCAACCCCATGGACTGTAGTACACCAGACCTCCCTGTCCATCACCAACTCCTGGAGTTTACTCAAACTCATGTCCATTGAGTCAGTGATGCCATCCAACCATCTCATCCTCTGTTGACCCTTTTTCTTCCTGCCCTCAACCTTAGCCAGCATCAGGGTCTTTTCAAATGAGGCAGTTCTTCGCATTAGGTAGCCAAAGTATTGGAGTTTCAGCTTCAGCATCAGTCCTTCCAATGAATATTCAGGACTGATTTCCTTCTTATTCACAAATTCCTGATTTATCCCTTTCTCCTCACCTTCCCCTTTGGTAACCATAAGCTTGGTTTCTATGTCTGCAAGTCTGTTTCTGTTTTGTAAACAAGTTCATTTGTATCATTTTTTTAAGATTTCACATATAAGTGATATCATGTATTTGTCTTTCTCTGACTTACTTCCCTTAGTATCATAATTTCTAGGTTCTTCCATGTTGCTCCAAATGACATTATTTCATTATTTTTTATGGCTGAGTATTACTCCATTGTATATATGTACCACATCTTCTTTATCTATTCCTCTGCTTATGGACAGTTAGGTTGCTTCTATGTCCTGGCTTTTGTAAATAGTGCTGCAGTGAATAGTGGGGTGCAAGTATTTTTTTGAATTATGGTTTTCTCTGGATTTATGCCCAGGAGTGAGATTGCAGGATCATATGGTAGCTCTGTTTTTAGTTAATATGAGTCTTTCTGAATGCATAGTTTCATACTATTCTGCACTAAGACAGGTTTCTGCAGAGATGGTAGGGTCATCTTACCCAGCAGTGCCAGGATGTTTTCATTTAGCCATGCCTGATTTTTATTTTATTTAACTTTCCATCAAGTAGAAATTTCTTTTTTCTTACCCTATAGTGTTTTATTTACTCTAAATGACTGTCCTAGGCTGTCAATAGATTTTTTTTCTAAGTTCTCAGCTCAAATTTCCATATGATGCTTTGAAATGAGATCCTCTTAATGCAAGTTCGTTTTGTAGTAGGAACTAATAAAATACCCACCTTTGGAAAAAAAATTATCTGATGATGGGTAAGAGTGTGTAGCAGGAAACAAACTCAATCCAGAATGTATTCAGTTCCTTAGTGATGGTGTCCAAAGCCTACATCTACAGTTTTCCCAAAGAGGCAGGAAGAGTTGAAACGGGAAAGATTTTTTGTTTTGGCCATTATATATATATATATGTTGTGTACATGTGCATATATGTGTGTGTGTGTGTGTGTGTGTGTGTATATACATATATATGTAAGTGAAAATGTTTGTCACTCAGTCGTATCTGACTCTTAGTGACCATGGACTGTAGCCTGCCAGTCTCCTCGGTCAATGGGATTTCCCAGGCAAGAATACTAGAGCGCGGGTAGTATTCTTCTCCAGGGGATCTTCCCAACCCAGGATCGAACCTGGGTCTCTGCACTGCAAATTCTTTACCATCTGAGCCACCAGGGAAGCCCAAATATATATGTATTTTATATATTGATATGCATATATATATATATGTTTTGGTGTATGAAACATTGTTTTCATTCTTTTGGCCTTATCCAATTGTGTTATACAAAGTATTCATAGCAAAGGCAGGTCAGAGTGTCAATCACACAGTTGTTAATTTAAAGCTTTATAAAAATATGTCCATCTTCTGTGATCATCTCCATGAACCCTGGATGGGTGGAGAAAAATTGATCTCTCTTCCAGCTCAAATTGGAAAATGAAATGCAAAATTGACAGAAAATACTTTAACTCTTCATGATCCCCACATCATCATGGAAAGATAAACTTGAAGACTCAGAGACAGTCCACAGCTGTTCTAATTCAAGTAGAGAAGTTTACATATTGCTAATTTCTCCTTTTTCAGTGAATTTGCAAGCCTGAAGAAGACAGAAAACCTTAGAGACAGAAAGAGAGGTGGAGAGATAGAGACAGACAAAAAGAGAGAAAACAAAGACAGGGGCACAGAAAGGGGGGCGGATTTTACATAAAAGCCATATCAGTTTGTTTTATCTTGGTTTATTTAGAAACTCAAAAAGGTGGAAGCAAGAGGCAGCATAAAGTGACCAATCTTTAATAGAAACACACGAGTTTGGAGTGTGTGACACCAGGCTTCCAACTTTCTATGTGCCCCATTATTTGTATGTGAATAGACATACAGTAGGTCAGACAGATCTGACAGGTATAATCTGTACCCAGACCATGAAAAAAAAAGTCATCTGTCCCCCAGCTCTCCTCTCACCAATCACTGCTCCCATGGACATTCACTACTGTTCTGATTGCTAACACCATGGATTACTTTTGCCTGGTTTGAAAATGGAATCATAGTGTGATGTTTCTGGTTTCTTTCACTCACTAATTTGTGGGTGTGGTTCATCCATGTTGTTGCATGTAGAGCAGTGGATTGATTTTCATTTTGTGTGTAGTTCAGTGACTAGGCCGTTTTTCAACCCATTCTACTGGTAATAGACCTTTTAGCTCTTTGCATTTTGAGACTATTACAGTCTGTGTTGCCGGGATCAAGCTGGTACACGTCTTCTGGTGAATATATGCATACATATTTTGTCTCCATTTGTCTTCAGAACTGTAGTCTCCTAAATGTCTAAGCATCAGAAATTAAAGTTTTTTTTTGTTTTTTTTTTTAAAAACACCTGTGCTTGTCTTCGAGAAGGCCAGAACCTTCTCAAAGGGATTTGATGAGCTCTGATAAGAGAAGGACCAAAAAGAAGACAGAAGTGAAGCAAACCTGTTTTGTGAGATTTGTATCTCTGCAGAGCCCTCAGAATTGCATTTGCTTTTAAAATGGGAAAGTTTGTTTAGTGATTCACGTCATCAACTAACTGCTTTGAACTTTAAAGTAATGAAAACAGTTGAAGGAGTAAGAGAGTGGGTACTCCCTGTGCTCAACAATTAAGTTGCATGGAGTTAGACCCTAATGATTGCACAGCCCACAAAATACACTCCAGCTTCACTTGAAACCTGGTCTTGAGAAGGCAAAAGTATGACTGTGTTTTCAGAATATGACTTGTCGGTTTAGAAGGAATTGTAAATTTGTGAACAATCTCAGTAAGGTTTTCCCATGATGTAATTTCTTCCTGAGATTTAATTCGAGATTTTGGAAACTTAGAAATCTGTGCTGTATGTGAAATGCACATGGCTTTATAGAAACAGTAAAAATAAAACTTTCTATATTGACTACATTTTAAATGATTAAATATTATATATTGGATTAAGTATAAGGTTAAAATTAATTTCATCTATTTCAGCATATTTTATTGAAAGCTACTAGAAAATTTAAAATTATGTATGTGACTCACATTACATTTGCTATGGTATGTTTAAACCTTTCCATTACCTTCCAAAGACTGGTGCTTTGGCCCAGGAAAAGAAGAAGAAGGAAAAAAAAAAAAAAAATGAACTTCACAGGATTGGAAAAATAAGTTTTTCAGATATTCGTACTTTTCTTTAAATTTATTTTTTATTGAAGTATAGTTGATTTATGATGTGTTAATTTTTGCTTTACAACAAAGTGACTCAGTTATACACATATATTCATTCTTTTTTATATTCTTTTCTATTATGACTTATCCCAAGATACTGAATATAGTTCCTGGTGCTGGTGCAATATGACCTTGTGTTTATTAGATGTGTTTGCTTTCTAAGTACTTACTTTCTACATCTACCCACAGATTCCATGTCTTACGTGGTCTTAGCTTGATTGCAACTGCCTTTTATCTTGTTTCATAGCTTTTATCATAAAATGATTAGGGCATTTAGTAAGTGCCAATTGTGTGCAGTTAAGAGAGATGTTTTATACAGCCATGCTTCTTGTTGGAGAGAAAAACCCCATGTGTTTTAATCATTCATTCATTCATTCAACAAAGATTTATTGAGCTTCTATTGTGTGCTGGCAACTAGGCAAAGAATGAGGGATTTAGTGATAAACCAAGCACACTTCTGTTGCAAAAGAGCTTAGAGTCAAATAGAAGAAAGAGATAAGAAAGCAAAGTGGGTGTATGGAAAGTAGAGATCTGGGGGTGTAGGGAGGCATTATGGATTATGAGGTGCTGTGATAACAGAAAATATATATACTGGTTTCTCTCTCCTCCAGTTACCAGCACAGAGTTCCTAAAACTCTTTCAATTTCCTAAGTGATGAGAGTGTCATTTCTTCCAATGGATCAACCTTGAGTGGACTCCTGCATGGCTCTTGGCGAAGGGCTGGTCACCAGTAAGACTTAACCATGATTAGAAACTTAGAATTTTCAGCCCTACCTCCCATTCTCTTGAGAAGGGAAAAGGGCTGAAAATGGAGTTTATGGTTGATTATGCCTGTGTGATGAAGCCTCCATAGAAATCTCCAAAATATGGGGTTAGAAGAGTTTTCAGGAGGGTGAACATGTGGTTGTGCAGGTACCCAGAGAAGGATGGAGGCTACACATTATGTCCTACACGACCCTTCCATCTGGATGCTCAACCATATGTTTTATCATATCCTTTTAAGAGAAACTAACAAAACATGAGTGCTTGCCTGAGTTCTGTGAGCTGTTCTAGCAAATTAACAGAGCCCAAGGTAGAGGTCATGGAGACCTCTGGTTTATAGCTGATTAGTCAGAAGCATGAGTAACAAAATGAACTCGTGATTGGAATCTGTGGCAGGGGAACGGACTATCCAGTAAGACTGAGCCCTTAACCTGTGGCATTTGTTGCTGTCTCCAGTTAGTGTCAGAGCTGAATCAAAGAGTAGAGAATTGCTTGTTGTGGGGTGTTAGTCACTCAGTCATATCCAACTCTTTGTGACCCCATAAACTGTAGCCCACCAGGCTCCTCATCCATGGAATCCTCCAGGCAAGAATACTGGAATGAGTTGCCATTTCCTTCTCCAGGGGATCTTTCCAACCCAGGGATCAAACTCCGGTATCCTGTATCACAGACAGATTCTTTACTGTCTGAGCCACCAGGGAAACCCATGGTGTGGGATAACACTGCTCAACACCCACATGTGTCGGAATTGGTTGTTAGAATCAAAATACCTGCTTTAGACACTTTTGACTAGTGTTCTTCTATTCCTGTGACCCCTCCTACCCTCCCACATCCCTAGTCACATGCTTTTCAATTTCCATTAGGAAGTCAAAGGATCAGAAGGTTACCAACCAAGAGTGTTCTGGAAGGGGATTCTTATGCACACATAAATCAGTTGCTGGCAGACCCTTTGGCTAATGCTTTGGGGAGTTGTCTCAAGTGCAGTGCTGTAGAATCCACTCAATCTCTTATAATTCAGAAGAGTCCAACATCAATTTCATAAAAGAGTATGAGTGTCTTATTTCCAATGATGGAGAGTATATACTCTGAACCACTGAATTGCTCCTGTGAGTGATTTGCATAATGCCCAAGAACTATCTAGAAAGCATGTGTGGCCTGAGACAGCAAATGCCAGTTGTTTTCTTTGCTGCCTTTAAAATGAGGTCACATGCATATCTGAAGCTGAGATTCCTGTGGCTACATCTTAACTCTGACTCTGAATATAGAAAATGAGTATGTGTTACTCATTTGCTAGCAGGGAAGGAATCATTTCTTAAGGACAACAGTTTATGGGTTCAAACTTGAGTGTGGGTACTAATTAACTTATTCACCTTGGGCATATTAGCTAGCCTCTCTGGGTGGGCATTGCCACCTCATAGTGAAAAGCCAACTTACAGATGAAGGGGAAAGGGCTTTAAAAAATGGGGGATATTTCTGATTATACTGGTAAAAATATGCTTATTGTGTAAAATATACTCATGCAGAAAAGTATATAACAATTAAGTGTAAAATCACCATTCCCACCACCAAATAAAAATAGCTTAATTTTTTTGTGCCTTTCTTCCTATTGTTTTTAGATACTATTTTTTTGTCTTTGAGGTCATACTATATTTATATAAGTGCATATCCTGCCCTTTTCATTTTCATTTGACATATAAACATGTCAATATGTGTAAGTATTTTTAGAATGAAATTGTCAGTATTATTGTGTAAAAATGTTTTCAGAATAAAAACATTTAACAATTTTGATTTCACATATAATTTTTCATAGGGTGAACATATGTAATATGTTGGAAGACTTTTAGGTAATTCAGAAACATTTTAGCCCTCGGGGGGATATTTAAGTAAATAAAAGGCACTTTTAAAACCTTAGTTAGTTTAGTTGCTCAGTCGTGTCCGACTCTTTGAGACCCCATGAATCACAGCATGCCAGGCCTCGCTGTCCATCACCAACTCCTGGAGTTTACTCAAACTCATGTCCATTGAGTCCGGTGATGCCTTTAAAACCTTAGGGCAAGATAAATATAGTATTTTAAAAGTTTAATTCAAACTCCAGCACAATGTATCTTTTGATGAGGTGATAAATTTGCTTAAACTGTGACAGAGAGATAATGAGTGTCCTCATTTGGGTGTGAAAGATACTTTCTAACAAAAACTGACTCAGTTCTGATTACTTAATAGTTGCTAGTCCATGCTCTGTATGAAAAAATTGCGAATTACTGTGCTTGGACAAAAATATAAGGTGGCTTACCTGTGAGAGAAGGCTTCAGGAAGAGTTGGGTGAGTCATAGATGGGATTTGAAGGATAAATAGGATTGAAATAAGTCTTCATCATGCAGGACTTTTGACAGTCACATGACATATCGCTTCATCTACAAACACTGTTTCTTATGATTCTTTTAATACAAGTAATTGTAAATCCATAGTGCCAAATGAAATGCATTTTCTCAGAGCTTGCAGTGTGGACAGTGTGTAATTCTGTGAGAGAGTTAAATGCCAAGTAGCTAAGTCTGCTGATGATTATGCAACACACAAGGCACTGAAGGCAGGGGTGCAGGAAAGGGTGGTTTCAGAGATTTTCATAAGATTAGCCAGTAGGAGGAGTGGGTGGGATAAGCCAAAACTAGAGGAGAGAGTTATTAGGTCAAAATTTTAAGCAACTCTTTCAGTTAAAAATTAAAGATATTGTGAAGTGTTTGACTGGATTCATTTCAGCATGCTTTACATTCAACTCCTTACAGAATTTACATCTCTGACACTCAACTTTGGTTGGATTTTCCACCTCCTTGGAAGCTTGATGAAAGCTAAGAATCAAATCCCCCACCCCCAACATGAAAAGCGACTGCCCTAGTGTGAGTCTGGCTTCCCCTTTCTAATTCCTTTGGTTTTGGAATTAGGCTCATTAGTGGTGGAGAAGGGAGAACTGGGCTTGACTGTGCAGGCTCTCCCCCATCCCAGCTCTGTGGTTGGCATGAAACATACACTGGATTCCTGAATCCTCACAGTAGACCTGTATGGGTGACATCTCCAATTAACACCTGGTTATGGAGAATGGTTTTTAACTCTATTTAGAAATTCAAATGGAGTAACATTAAGGATTCTTAAAACTGCACATGATAAAATTTTATATTGCCTAAAAATGGATGGAAAATAACATCTTCTTGAGGAAATGCAGATTTTGTAGAAGTTGACCCAGGAAAATTAGCCTTGGTAACAATGAGAAAATTCACTGTGGCAAACAAACAAAACAAAACAAAAAAACTTTGAAGTCATTGTGAAAAAAAAATCTGATAAAATAAGAAAATATTGATGAAGTTTCAAAAGAAATGAGCTCACATCTATGAAGATCACTTTGATTAAAAAACATGAAAACAGAAAAACTGGAGATGATTCACATGTGCTGGATAGAAATTTGATTAAGGAATTAAATTGGCTTAATGTCATTTACTGGAGAAACTATTGCCTTCATGGCAGTTCTCCAGTGTTGGTTTAGATCTGATTAATGTTTATAATCAAAACATTTGTGGTTGAAATGACAAGGTCAAACTTTGGGGTCAAAATGTGTTAGTCTCTGATAGGCCCTGATAGAAAAAGCAAGAGAGTTCCAGAAAAACATCTACTTCTGCTTTATTGACTATGCCAAAGCCTTTGACTGTGTGGGTCACAGCAAACTGTGGAAAATTCATCAAGAGATGGGATTACCAGACCACCTGACCTGCCTCCTGAGAAATCTGCATGTAGGTCAAGAAGCAACAGTTAGAACCGGACATGGAACAATAGACTGACTCCAAATTGGGAAAGGAGTTCATCAAGACTGTATATTGTCACCCTGTTTATTTAGCTTGTATGCAGGGTATATCATGTGAAATGGTAGGCTGGATGAAGCACAAGCTAGAATCAAGATTGCTGGGAGAAATATCAGTAACCTCAGATATGCAGGTGATACCACCTTTATGGCAGAAAGTGAAGAGGAACTGAAGATCCTCCTGATGAAGGTGAAAGAGGAAAGTGAAAAAGTTGGCTTAAAACAACATTCAAAAAATAAAGATCATGGCATCCGGTTCCATCACTTCAAGCCAAACAGATGGGGAAACAATGGAAACAGTGAAAGACTTTTTTTCCTGGGCTCCCAAATCACTGCAGATGATGACTATAGCTATGAAATTTTAAAGGATACTTCCTACTTGGAAGAAAAGCTATGACCAACCCGGTGGTGGTTTAGTTGCTAAGTCGTGTTCAACTTGCAACCCCATGGACTGTAACCTGCCAGACTCCTCTGTCCACAGGGTTCTCCAGGCCAGAATAATGGAGTGGGTTGCCATTTCCTTCTCCAGGGGACCTTCCTGACCCAGGGATTGAACCTGGGTCTCCTGCATGGCAGGCAGATTATTTACTGACTGAGCCATGAGGGAAGCCCATGACCAACCTAGACAGCATATTAAAAAGCAGAGTTATTACTTTGCTGACAAAGGTCCATATAGTCAAAGCTATGGGCTTCCCTCATAGCTCAGTTGGTAAAGAATCTGCCTGCAATGCAGGAGACCTGGTTCGATTCCTGGGTTAGGAAGATCCACCCGGAGAAGGGATAGGCTACGCACTCTAGTATTCTGGCCTGGAGAATTCCATGGACTGTATAATACACGGGGTCTCAAATAGTTGGACACAACTGACTTTGATTTTCTGTCAAAGCTATGGTTTTTGCAGTAGTCGTGTATGGATGTGAGAGTTGGACCATAAAGAAAGCTGAGCAGCGAAGAATTGATGCTTTTGAACTGTGATGTTGGAGAAGACTCTTGAGAGTCCATTGGACTGCTAGGAGATCAAACCAGTCAGTCCTAAAGGATATCAGTCCTGAATATTCATTGGAAGGACTGGTGCTAAAGCTGAAGCTCCAGTAGTTTTGGCCACCTGATGCAAAGAACTGACTCATTGGAAAAGATCCTGATGCTGGGAAAGGTTGAAGGCAGGAGGAGAAGGGGACGACAGAGGATGAGGTGGTTGGATGGCATCACTGACTCAATGGACATGAGTTTAAGCAAGCTCCAGGAGTTGGTGACAGACAATCCATGGGATCCCAGAGAGTTGGACCCGACTGAGTGAACTGAACTGAACGGAACCGATAGGCCCATTTTATCCAATAATACACAATGAATGCTACTGTCTCAAAAGTGTAAGAATTAATTGCTATTTCGGAAACTAAAT
The DNA here is from genome assembly GCF_963930625.1 of Muntiacus reevesi. NCBI lineage: Eukaryota > Metazoa > Chordata > Mammalia > Artiodactyla > Cervidae > Muntiacus > Muntiacus reevesi. Next base: position 96,892,113 of record NC_089252.1, read on the forward strand.
GCCCATTAAAATAATTCTTAACTTTCATAGGCCTTGATTTGAAAAACTGATCACTTTTGGGCTGTAGCCTTTGTTGTCTCAATTAAGACTGTAAATGTTAAGGAGGAGATAATTCTTCCAGCTTCTTATTCAGGAAGAGCTGCTGATTGCTTGCCAGAGCAAGGACAATTTCTGAATTAGTGTTATGTGAATTAGTGCCTTTTCAACTGGAAACAGTTCTCTCTAAAATATGTGGATTCTCACGCTTTTTTTTTTTAAGTATATTTGTTTGCAGTTGGGGTTAATATTATTCCAATTTGACTCTACTTTGACCACTAAATTCAGTAATAGGCTCTGCCAGTTACTGGTTATATAGCCTTAAACAAGATACTTAATCTTCATTTCCTCAACCATAAATGAGACCAGTAATACTCATGCCATAGGATTACAGTGAAGATTGAGAGGAAGACTCTAATGCTTTGGTTTAAAGAAGATGCTTAAATTGTAGTCTTTGCTATGACCACTATCATTAGTATATCACATTTTCTATGCTCACAACGTAATTACTCTTTGGTTTGTATGATTTCTTCCCCAATTAGGATGGACATTTTCCAAGATAAGGGTTAGGCTCTCTTCCTTTATTAGTTATTTTTATTCTTCCTTAACAGCCATTAGCATCCTAGCTAAAAACAGGTGGCTTACAAAGACTGGATAATTGAGGGGGGCTAAATGAAGGGATTATTTAAAAGACGAGTGGGCAGAATAAAGGGAACCCATAAGGGCTTCCCTGGTGGTTCAGACAGTAAAGAATCCACCTTCAATGTGGGAGACCTGGGTTCAGTCCCTGGGTTGGGAAGATCCCTGGAGGAGGGCATGACAACCCACTGCAGTATTCTTGCCTGGAGAATCCCCATGGATAGCGGAGCCTGGTGGGCTGAAGTTCATGAAGTTGTAAAGAGTCAGACACGACTGAGCATTGAAGCACATAAGGGAAGAAAGAGCAAGGAGACCAGAGCGCACATAGCATGCTGAGGCAGGGGACGAGAGCCACCCCACAGCAGCTTTAGGAAGAGAAGTACCAAACTGCTTTCTGACCCCAAAGGAATCAGTAGAATACATTCTGTCTCATCCCACCCTCTGATCTCTTGCTGGTGCTTCTCATTGGCTGAGCCCAACAGAAAGCCAGAAGATAAGGAAGCTGATTAAGACCATGTAGAAACTGACATCCCTAACACAAAGCACGGAGGAGAAAGGAGATGAGTAGAAATGAGAAGTAAACTGCTTCTCCAGGCTCCATCATTTAACATAGCTGCTTTGCATACAAAGGGTGTCAATAAATGTGGAAAGAATTTACCAATGCTAGATTTATGACCCAGGATGTGATCTGTCCTGGAGAATGTTCCGTGTGCACTTGAGAAAAAGGTGAAATTCATTGTTTTGGGGTCAAATGTCCTGTAGATATCAGTTAGGTCTAATTGGTCCATTGTATATTTTAAAGTTTGTGTTTCCTTACTAACTTTCTGTTTAGTTGATCTATCCATAGGTGTGAGTTGGGTATTTTGAAATCCTTTCAAGCATCTTTTCTGAACACAGTGCAGTAAGATTAGATGTCAACTACAGGAAAAAAAACTATTAAAAATACAAATATATGGGGACTAAACAACACGCCTCTGAATAACCAGCAAATCACAGAAGAAATTTTTAAAAAATCAAAACATGCATAGAAACAAATGAAAATGGAAACATGACAACCCAAAACCTATGGGATTCAGTAAAAGCAGTACTAAGGGGAAGGTTCATAGTAATATGAGCTTACCTCAAGAAACAAGGGAAAAATCAAATAAATAACCTAACTTTACACCTAAAGCAACTAGAAAAAAAAAAGGAATGAAGAACCCCAGGGTTATTAGAAATAAATGAAAAAGAAAAAAGGTGATTATAGCAAAAATCAGCAAACCTAAAAGCTGGTTCTTTGAGAAGATAAATAAAATAAACAAAGCATTAGCCAGATTCATCAGGGGAAAAAAGGGAGAAGAATCAAGTCAACAAAATTAGAAACTGAAAGTGGAGAAATCACAGCGGACAACACAGAAATACAAAGGATCATAAGGGACTACTATCAGCAACTGTATGACAATAAAATGGACAACTTGGAAGAAATGGACAAATTCTTAGAAAAGTATAACCTTTCAAAACTGAACCAGGAAGAAATAGAAATGTTAACAGACCCATCACAAGCACGGAAATTGAAACTGTAATCAAAAATCTTCCAACAAATAAAAGTCCAGTACCAGATGGTTTCACAGGTGAATTCTACCAAAAATTTAGAGAAAAGCTAACACCTATCCTTCTCAAACTCTTCCAGAAAATTGCAGAGGAAGGTAAACTGCCAAACTCATTCTATGAGGTCATCATCACCCTAATACTAAACCTAGACAAAGATGCCACAAAAAAAGAAAACTACAGGCCAATATCACTGATGAACATAGATGCAAAAATCCTCAACAAAACTCTAACAAACAGAATCCAACAACATATTTAAAAGATCATACATCATGACCAAGTGGGCTTTATCCTAGGGATGCAAGGATTCTTCAGTATTCACAAATCAATCAATATGATACACCACATTAACAAATTGAAAGATAAAAACCATATGATTATCTCAATAGATGCAGAGAAAGCCTTTGACAAAATCCAACATCCATTTATGATTTAAAAAAAACAAAACAAAACCCTCCAGAAAGCAGGCATAGAAGGAACATACCTCAACATAATAAAAGCCATATATGATAAACCCACAAAAACATTATCCTCAATGGTGAAAAATTGAAAGCATTTCCCCTAAAGTCAGGTACAAGGAAAAGAGTGCCCACTCTCACCACTACAATTCAACATAGTTTTGGAAGTTTTAACTACAGTAATCAGAGCAGAAAAAGAAGTAAAATGAATCCAGATTGGAAAAGAAGAGAAGCTCTCACTGTTTGCAGATGACATGATCCTCTACATAGAAAACCCTAAAGACACCACCAGAAAGTTACTAGAGCTAATTAATGAATATGGTAAAGTTGCAGGATATAAAATCAGCAACCAGAAATTCATTGCATTCTTATACACTAACAATGAGAAAACAGAAATTAAGAAAGCAATTCCATTCACCATTGCAATGAAAAGAATAAAATACTTAGGAATAAATCTACCTAAAGAAACAAAAGACCTATATATAAAAAATTATGAAACAATGATGAAAGATTTAAAAAATAACACAAATAGATGGAGAAATATACCATGTTCATGGATCGGAAGAATCAATATAGTGAAAATGAGTATACTACCCAAAACAATCTATAGATTCAGTGCAATCCTTAACAAGCTACCAAATTATTTTTCAGAGAGCTAGAGCAAATAATTTCACAATTTGTATGGAAATACAAAAAAACCTTAAATAGCCAAAGCAATCTTGAGAAAGAAGAATGGAACTGAAAGAATCAGCCTGCCTGACTTCAGACTGTATACAAAGCTACAGTCATCAAGACAGTATGGTACTGGCATAAAGACAGAAATATAGGTCAATGGAACAAAACAGAGAGCCCAGAGATAAATCCACGCACCTATAGACAACTTATCTTTGACAAAGGAGGCAAGAATATACAATGGAGAAAAGACAATCTTTTTAACAAGTGGTGCCAGGAAAAATGGTAAACCACTTGTAAAAGAATGAAACTAGAACATTTTCTAACACCATACACAAAAATAAACTCAAAATGGATTAAAGATCTAAATGTAAGACCAGAAACTGTAAAACTCCTAGAGGAAAGCGTAGGCAAAACACTCTCTGACATAAATCACAGCAGGGTCCTCTATGACCCACCTCCCAGAGTAACGGAAATAAAAGCAAAAATAAACTAATGGGACCTAATTAAACTTAAAAGCTTTTTCCCAACGAAGGAAACTATAAGTAAGGTGAAAGGACAGCTTTCAGAATGGGAGAAAATAATAGCAAATGAAACAACAGACAAAGAATTAATCTAAAAAATATACAAGCAGCTCATGCAGCTCAATACCAGAAAAATAAATGAACCAATCAAAAAATGGGCCAAAGAACTTAACAGACATTTCTCCAAAGAAGACATACAGATGGCTAACAAACACAAGAAAAGATGCTTAACATCACTCATTATCAGAGAAATGCAAATCAAAACCACAATGAGGTACCATCTCATGCCAGTCAGAATGGCTGCTATCCAAATGTCTACAAACAATAAATGCTGGAGAGGGTGTGGAGAAAAGGGAACGCTCTTACACTGTTGGTGGGAATGCAAACTAGTACAGCGACTATGGAGAACAGTGTGGCAATTCCTTAAAAAACTGGAAATAGAACTGCCATATGACCCAGCAATCCCACTGCTGGGCATACACACTGAGGAAACCAGAATTGAAAGAGATATGTACCCTAATGTTCATTGCAGCACTGTTTGCAATAGCTAGGACATGGAAGCAACCTAAATGTCCATCAGCAGATGAATGGATAAGAAAGCTGTGGTACATATACACAATGGAATATTACTCGGCTATTAAAAAGAATGCATTTGAATCAGTTCTAATGAGGTGGATGAAACTGGAGCCTATTATACAGACTGAAGTAAGTCAGAAAGAAAAATACCAATACAGTATATTAAAGCATATATATGGAATTTAGAAAGATGATAATGATGACCCTATATTCAAGGCAGCTAAACAGACACAGATATAAAGAACAGTCTTTTGGACTCTGGGAGAAGGCGAGGTTGGGATGATTTGAGAGAATAACATTGAAACATGTATATTACCTTATGTGAAATAGATTGCCAGTCCAGGTTTGATGCATGAGACAGGGCTCTCAGGGCTGGTGCACTTGGACGACCCTGAGGGATGGGATGGGGAGGGAGTTGGGATTGGGGTTCAAGATGGTGGACATATGTACACCCATGGCTGACTCATGTCAATGTATGGCAAAAACCACTACAATATTGTAAAGTAATTAGCCTCCAATTAAAATAAATTAATTAAAAAAAGAAATGTGGAAAGAAAGAAAATGGAACCTGATGGAATGTGGTTGACAAAATGTTGAAAATTCATCTTTAATGTAGATTGATAAAGACTTTTCCTCCTAATACAGTAGTTGGGAGCTAAGGTTTGGAATCCTATCAACCTCTGCTTGAATTATGCCTTTCCCCCCTCCTAACTGTAGGATTGAGGGCAGTTACTATAAATAAATGACTTAGCCTTACTTTCTTCCTTTGAGAAAGAAGGATGAATTTAATATCTACTCTATAAGCTGCTTTTGAGGAGTAAATGAGATGATGTATATAGTAGACCTGGTACAGAAAAGCACTGAAAGCAGGTTAGCAAGTGAATTCTCAGTTCCATGGGCAGTTTTGCCACTCAGACATCCCTCTGCAACGTCAAGAGATGTTTTTAGTTTTAACTGCTGAAAAGGTGCTATTGGCATCTAGTGGTAGAATACAAAGATCCTAGTAAACCTTCTTCTTTGCCCAGGACAGCCATCCATTCCAAATGTCAGTAGTCCCAGGGTTCACAAATCCTGTCCGAGAAGCTTTCCATCCCTGTACATCCGTCTTTGGGCCTGAGTTACTTGATACTGGTTCTTAAGACCCATGCTTACTACTTTCTTGTTCCTTCTCAGTGAATTTGAGATTTCTGTCCTCCTCCTTCCATAAAAAAGATGAGGTGATAGTATGTATTGGGTTGGCCAAAAAGCTTGTTTGAGTTTTTCCGTAATATCTAATGGAAAAACCTGAACAAACATTTTGGCCAACCTAATATATACTTCAACTTCAAAACTCAGTGACTTTGTCCTTCACTATGCTAAATGATTAGATGAATGAATGAATGGGATAAAAACAAAAAGGAAAGATAGATACATAAAGAAAATAAGGAAAAAATAGAAATCACTGTGATATGTTACAACCCAAGCTACAACTATCCAGTATTAAATCACTCATGTCAGATTTACGTTGTAGACTTGTATGGTGGTAACAATACAGAGCTATTTCCAGGGGCATTTCAAATCACCAGGGAGCAGTCTGTTGGAACACACTGTTATTTCTGAGGTGTAATCTCTGGTGAGCCTCTTTGTTATAGGAAACAAATGCTGCAAACTTGTAAAAATAATGAATTCAAAATAGATGAGGGGAATTAAGCATTCACTTAAAGAAGGATTGCCGTTAAACCTAGTTTGATTGTGTTTTCTCTTTCCCCTTTTTTCTTCCTTGAGCTCAGTGCCATTCTGTCCAGAGTGGTTGCCCGTGGCAACAGTAGACTCTTGTCCTGAGAAAGTTGAGGTTATTAAAGGAGGATGCCCCTCCACCTTAAGATGGCTCTGGGACTTCCCTCTTTGTTTCATTTCCTCCAGTCTCAAAGGAAGACCCATCTTACCAGCCTTCCAGTTCTTTCATTCAACTTGAGTTTTCACTCAAGTCCTTGGCTAAGACAGAACAAGCATACAACTTGTGGTGGGATGGAAGCATTACTCAAGCCAGCAAGCAAATAATAAGTACCCATTGTGACTAGGGCTGTAAAAGAAGTGGGAGCCATGACCAGAACAAAAACCAGAGCCCTCCTTCAGCAGTCTGATAAGGAAGGCCTCTTTGAGGAGATGGTATGTAAGGTGAGTGAGGATGGAAGAGAAGGGGCTTTCCAACTGCCAGACAAGGGAAGGCCCTCTAGTGAAGGGCTGATATGTGCAACACCCCACCCACCCACCCCTCCCCCCCTCCCACCCCCACCCAGGCAGGAAGGAGCTGGGTATGTTCAGGGAATAAACACTGGTGAGTGAGGTTTCTCTGATGAGAGGCTATGGGACAAGAGCAGCTTGAGAAGGGTAAAGGGTGTGTGGGGAGCTTGAAATTATTCTAAAAGCAGTGGGGAAATGAAAGTATTTAAAACTGGGCAGCAACTTAATATTTGTTAATATATAGTGTGTATTTTCTGTGGGCTCAGAACACTTTATATGTAGATGATAACTCATTTAATACATCTAATTTGTGGGATAAGATCTATGATTATACTCATTTTATAGAAGAGAAAACAGAAGCCTGGGGAGCTTGAGAAACTGAAGATCATATAGCTATACTCAGGGGGTTTCTCAACTTCACCACTGTGGACACCTTGGGCCAGGGCTAGAGTATTGATGTAGGATGTCTAACAGTAACCCTGCCTTCTCCCCATCAGCTGCTAATAGTCACCTCCCTTCTTCTCCTGGTTGTGACAACAAAAAGCATGTCCAGACTTTGTCAGTTGTCCCTTGTTGTTCATTTACTAAGTCGTGTCCAACTCTTGGCAACGCCATGGATTGCATGCAGCACACCAGGCTCCTCTGTCTACTGGAGTTTGCTCAGATTGATGTAACCATCTCATCCTCTGTTCCCCTCACCCCTTCTCCTTTTGTTTTCCCCTTTTGCCTTCAATCATTCCCAGCCTCAGTGTCTTTTCTTGAGTCGACTCTTCAAATCAGGTGCCCAAAGTATTGGAGTTTCAGCATCAGTCCTTCCAATGAATATTTAGGGTTGATTTCCTTTAGGGTTGACTGGTTTGATCCCCTTGCAATTCAAGGGTCTCTCAAGAGTCTTCTCCAGTACCACAGTTCAAAAGTTCAGGCTCCTTTATGGTACAACTCTTACATGAGAAAGAGAAAAAAAAAACTAAAACACCTCCAGTCCCATCTCCCAGTCATGGCTCCATGGATGTCTTCTGGGCGCCTCTCTAAGCTTTCCCTTCATTTGCTTCAAGACATCATTCTTTCAGGTCAGCCACCTGCAAGCAATGGTTCCCTCCTTCCCCAGCTAGTGGGTACTCAATCCCCATGGGCCCACCTGCTCATAAACTATGCAGCAAGAGTAGTGATGTAGAATTGTGTGGTTTAGCTCTCCTGGACATTGAAACAGACTTGGAAGGTGAAATAATGAGATGCGCTGGAGGAAGCCACCATTGCCTGCCTCAAAGCCCTCTCCACTGATGAAAGTTGTTCTTGCTTATCTCAGAAGCCCACTCAGCACTCCTGGGTGACCCTGAAACAGTGCCACCACTGACTGAGAATTACTGCCTCCCAGCAATGCTGGGTACACCTGGTGAAGACCTAGTTTGGTGGTACAGAAGAGTGTGTCCCTTCTCTGGCTCAGAGAAAGGTAAGATAGAGAAGGATGGAGAATGTAAAAAAATTGGAAAAAAAATGATATGTCATGATGAGCTAGCCTCAGATTCTTGACTCGAATAGTGTTAAAATCCAACATTCAGTGTTTGTTGCTCAGTCATGTCCAACTCTGTGATGCCATGGACTGTAACCCACCAGACTTCTCTGTCCTTGAGGATTCTCCAGGCAAGAATACTGGAGTGAGTTGCCATTTCCTTCTCTGAAAGTCTAACATTATTATGTGTCCCTTAATAAGTGTCCATAAATATTTGCCTGTTTATTCAATTTATTCAACATCTGGGATGTCAAAGGGATGTCTTTTTTAAAAAAATTTTTTTGGAGTATGGTTGATTTACAGTGTTGTATACAGTGACTCTTACACATATACATAAATCAGTTGAAAATATACATATATCCATTCTTTTTAGATTCTTTATCCATATAGGCCATTACAGAGTATTGACTAGGGTTCTCAAAGGGGTGTCTTGACCCCTTTTTCATTTTAAAACCATTCTCTTCACCCAAGGTATCCAACTCTACCCCCATCAAAGTAAGTCAAAGACTTGATTCATTCAATCAAAATATGTTGTGTGTCTTTCACGGACTGGGAAACAAGTCTGTCCTCACGGAGCTGAAGATGTAGTAGAGGAGAAAGAACCCCATCAAAGAATCGCACAAATAAATGTCAAATAGCTCTGACCACCACTTTGAAGAGGAAAGTGCTTGACACCTATTAGGAGGACTAGCAGGGTTTAATGGCTGCCCTGGTGGCTCAGATAGTAAAGAATCTGCCTGTAATGCAGGAGACCCAGGTTTGACCCCTGGATTGGGAAAATTCCCCTGGAGAAGGGAATGGCTGCCCAGTCCTGGAGAAGCCATAGGCTCACAAACAGTTGAACTCAACTGAGTGGCTAACACTTTCACTTTCACTTTTTCAGCAGAATTTGACCTAGTCTTGGAGTGAGGTAGAAAACTGCTCGGTGGATGCAAAGACTGTTCAGACATATGATGAAGGAGTAGAAGTGAATTATGCATTTGTTCGCAGGAATTATTTTTAATTCGGCCCTATAGCTGCCAAAAGATTCTTGCATTGTTGACATTTACTGGATAGATCATCTGTTATTGTTTTATAGGCGCATACTTGAAGTAGTACTCATGAAGCACTAGCCCTTAGTTAAAACTCTATGTAAGTCTTAGAGGTATGTGTTATAATGCCATAGCACAGATTAAGGAAGTTAGGGCTTACAGTCCAAGGGTATTCATAGAGAGGGACCTAGTACTTGAACCAAGGTCCATTTAGTAACTCATTTAATCCTATTCTAATCATGTCCCCTAGTCTGCCATCTTAACAAAGATAGCTAGGCTATGTGTTTACCCTGAAAGGGGCGGGTATGGAGGAAAGCAAACTAACAAAGGGCTTTTTATAAAAATAGAAAGAAAGAAAAGTAAATTGGGAGCTCTAGGTGTAAAATTGTTTTATTACTAAGACATCAAAGAAGAATGTTTCATAAATGAGTTTTCTGGGAGTGATGTTTTAATCTTTTTATTGCTGTTGTTCTGGTTTATTCCAAATCATTTAACTAAAATGACACAGATTAAAAAGGATATTAACAAACACATTCAGCAAGATCATGGCGGCACAATATATGTACCCAATTGCCTGGAATGGCTCTGTTTTGAACTCTGTGTATTCAAAACAAGAAGTAAATGCATCTGTTTATATCTACCAGGAAAATGCAAATCTACAATTTGTAACTGAAATGTAATTCTGTATTTAATCAGGTTAATTCTTGTCCAGTAAACACACTCCGAGTTAACTGGCATTTAAAATATTTATCCAGTTAATTATATTTCCATTTATCTACATGATTCTGAGTGAAAACAGAATAAATTAGTTGAAAACTGTTACTCACTCAGTCGTATCTGACTCTGTGACCCCATAGGCTGTAGCCCGCTGGGGTCCTCTGTCCATGGGATTCTCCAGGCAAGAATACTGAAGTGGGTTGCAATGCCCTCCTCCAGGGGGTCTTCCCGACACAGGGATCAAACCCAGGTCTCCTGCATTGCTGGCAAATTCTTCACCATCTGAGCCATCAGGGAATATTAAACTGAAATGATGAGTGCCTTCAGAGGAAGTGGTAAGCCTGCATCACATAAGGAGTTTCACTTTGGATAAAGACCTTATTATCAGTTTTCAACGTTTTCCTCTCTCAGAAGCATGATGAAGAGGAAGGTGATTCTCAAGAACTGTGAGGGTCTAAGATTTTACCCTACTTTCAAGCTAACAGGCTAACTTGCCAGAGAATCATGGATGCTGGCAGATGACCCAGAAGTATGGCAAGGCCCAAGGATTGTCCAACTTAGGGCATGACTTGGGGCCTGTGCTCCCTTCCTGTTCGTGGTGGCTCCCTGGGTCCCCCACTGCGCATGGAGCCTTAGGGAGGAGCCCAGAATAGATACTGTGTAGTCAATGGGCCTGTGTCATAGCTGAGGAACCCTGAGCTTAGGGAACTCTGGTTTTATGTGAGTGCCGCCAGTAAACCTGCCCAGTTTTTGCCCAGTTATAACCCTGGTTGTACACAAATCTTCCCTCTGTCCTGTACAGACTCCATATCTCTGTCTTCCCAAAATGTCTGGCATATAAGCAAACTTGAAAGGATAGTCAAGAAGAAAAGCTGTCACAAGGATTTTTAGCAGTGCCATAGTGGATTATTTCCCTATCATGAAATGGTGGAGGCAGTGGTGGTAGCTTACTTCTGTTGGCTCCCATGTCCCAGACATTGGGCCAAGCACATAACCTCATCCAATCCTCATTACAACTCTAGAGGTAAACCGTTTATTATCCGCATTTGTATATAAACATGGGCTTCTCAGGTGGCACAGTGGTATAGAATCCTCCTGCCAATGCAGAAGATGCAAGAGACTCGAGCTCGATCCCTAGGTCAAGAAGATCTCCGTATTCTTGCCTGGAAAATCCCATGGACAGAGGATCCTGGCAGGTTACAGTACACAGGGTCTCAAAGAGTTGGATATGCCTGAATGACTGAGTGCACACATACATACATACATAGTAGAGACTCAGAAAGGTTTAGTGACTTTGTCTCAGAGTCACATACACAGAGAGTGGCAGCATCAACTCTTGAATGCAGGTCTCTCTAACTCCAGAATCTGTGGAATTACGGAATTCTGGTGTTATCTTGCTGTTTTACAAAATATACTTACATCTAAATATTTGCCATAGAGGAAACAAGATGCTATATAAAATGATGATTACTAGATAGTAAATTATTGAAAACTGGTGGTTTCAGAGCAGTGGGATATTTATCCAAAGAACTTCTGTCACACTTCTTTTTGATTCCAACATGCTCTGCATTTATTAACTTTTAGTTTTTTCCTCTGCAGCACTAAAAGCAAACAAGTTTATGAAGTAGTCTAGCTTATTCTCAAGTATGCTGATCCTGAGTGGTTATAAAATATTTATGTAGGTCATTTAAGTTGCATCAGAAATGGTTTCCAATCAGAGTGAAATCATCTCTTAGCTTAAGCAAATGATGCCAGTATTTAAAAAAAAAAAAAAAAAAAAAAAGCCTATAGCAGAGAGAGTGCTTTTGCAGGAGAAAAAAAAAAAGAATTTGATATCCTTTTCACAGAGCATTTGTGTTCTTATATAACTCATTCCTTCCTCTTTTTCTTTAGTTGACCAACTGTGAATTGCTGTCCTTCAGGAGCTCAAGGAAAGGAAATTTTGAGGTTGTTTTTTAAAAATCCAAGCTTCCCTTGGAGATTTTACTCTCCTGAATAAAACTCGCAATAGCTCCCCATTGCTTATAGGATAAAGTTCAAGCTTTTAGATTTTTTTTTTTTTTTTAACTTTTTTGGCTGCACCATGTAGCTGGTGGGATCTTAGTTCCTTGATCCTGGATTGAACCTGTGCCCCCTGCAGTGCACAGATTCTTAACCACTGGACTGCCAGGGAAGTCCTAGGTTCAAGCTTTTTAACACATTATTCACAATCATCCATGATCTGGACCTTCCTTACACCTCACCATCTAATATTTAACCACTTAGAGTTTCTCCACCATCATGATTTCTGTGTCTTGGTTCATGCTCTTCCCTCTATCTGGAATGCCCATTCCAGTTTTCTTTATTTGACTATTTCCCACTTGTCTTTCAAAAACCAGCTCCTCTTTCACACCCTGTGGGAAGTCTCCTCACCCCTGCACTGGTTTTAGCTAAAATCCCATCTGAACTCCTTAATACCAGTTGTAGACAGAAGCTTCTGTTGAAATCATCTGGGCACATCTGCCCCGTGCAATAGACTAAAAATTCCACAAGGGCCAGAATGTGTTTTATTCATATTTGTCCATCAGTGTCTGGCATTTTCTGGCTATTCAATATATGTTTGTTGCATGAAGACATGAATGAACATGAGCCCATGAGGAAGAACTTGAGCTGGGAAGACAGTGAGGCAGAGAAGACTTTGAAAATACAATTCCGGGGAGGTGAGAAGATGAGTGTGAGGCATGCAGCTAATGCAGAGAAGACAACATGTACCTATTTGTTGAACCAGTGTTTACTGTTAGCATCCATGTGCTAATGTAAGAGGTGGAGTGATGGGCAAGATAAATAAGGACCTTTACGGAGCTTACTTCTAGGGCATTAGCTTAGAGTACTGCCAAAAAAAAAAAAAGAAAGTGCTTTAAAGAAATAAATAAGATACAGGTGGTAGAAAGAAGGGATTTTTGACTGGATGGTTAGAGCAAGTGTCTTTGAGAAAAAGATTTTGGAGATGATACCTAAAATTGGTAGGGTGGGAAACCAGTCTTTCTGCAGGCTGGAGAATCATAGTTTCTCTTAACCATGGAGTCTGCTCCCCATGGGTGGGGCTGGACCAGTGCCTTGTGGAGGTTTCTTGATTGGGGCGACTTGTGTCTGTGTTCTGGTGGATGGGACTGGATCTCGTCTCTCTGGAGGGCAGTGCAGTGTCCAGGAGTGATTTTTGGGGTGTCTTTGGTTTTGGTATGGGTCTGGGCAGCCTGTCTGCTAACATACCGAGTTGTGTTCCTGTTTTGTTGGAGGATTGGCATGAGGCGTCCTGCACTGGAGCTTGCTGGCTCTTGGGTGGAGCTTGGTCTCAGTGTATGAATGGAGGCCTTTGGGTGGGCTTTCATCTATTAATGTTGCATGGGTTGGGAGTTCTCTAATGCTCCATAATCCTGGAATTGAGTCTTCCGTCTCTGGGATTCAGGCTTGACCTCTTACAGTAACATCAAGACTTCTCAGGCCACACAGCACACAAGTCAGAATTCCTCATTTCAGGAGATCAGTTGCCTTTCTGAATGTCTGGGATCCTCTGCCAGCATTGTTGTTCTTTAGGAACTGTTCCACGTGGAGATGGTCTTTTGATGTATTTGTAGGGGAGAAGGTGGTCTTCTTCCCCTGTTCATCTGCCATCTTTGATTCTGCCCCGGAAGCCAGTCTTGTCAAGAGGTGCTGGAAGAGTATTCTAGTGCACGTAAAGGCCTTGAGGCCTTACAGATTCAAGATTTTTGAGGGAGAGAAAATCTATCATGATATAGAGGTCAAGTTGGGAATCTAGAGGGCCTGAGTTCAAAAGGAAGATGATTAGTAAAACTTAGGTTGGCTTGTGGGTTACTCAGAGGCCAAAGACTCAGAAGCCTGCAGAGAACGGACCCTGTAGGGTCCATGAGGCTCCGGCAATGAGACACGGGTCTGAAGGAGAGTCTCCCACAGGCTAAAGACTGGTCCCCACATTCTGTAAACTGATATGTGGGAGGAGAAGGGAGAAATTAGATTCGAGGAAATTCTTTACCTAAACTCCTGAGACCCCAACATTCACTGGAAAGAACTCTTGTATTCTTTACCATTTGTCCCTCCTTTGTAAACACAAGCCACAGATTTTTCTAGCCCCCACAAATGTATCAGCAGGGTCCTCCCATCCCTAGGGAGGGACTGACAGTGACATAGGAGGGTTAGCAATGGTTTGTGCTCTATTTTTTATTACTATCTAGCATCAGTGGAATAAAAATAGCTCATATCAATGCTGGTTTATGTCAGACAACTCACAGCACAGGGGTTAACACATGGACTCTGAAGTTATACTCCTTGAGTTAAAATACTGCATCTTGCACTTACCAGCTCTGTGGCTTTTGGCAGATTACCAAGTGTGTGGCTTCATTTCCTCATCTGTCAAATGGGCTTCCCAGGTGGCACTAGTGGTAAAGAACCTGCCTGCCAATGCAAGAGACATAGGAGATGCAGGTTCAGTCCCTGGGTTGGGAAGATCCCCTGAAGGAGGACTCAGCAGCCCACTCCTGTATTCTTTCTTGGAGAATCCCATGGACAGAGAAACCTGATAGGCTATGCTCCATAGAGTTGCAAAGAGTCAGACATGACTGAAGTGGTTTAGCGTGTAAAATGGGTGTAAGAGGAGATAATAATGTATGTCCTGTGGGTTTTGTGAAGCATATTTAGGGAATAGAGGAAAAGTGCTTAGAAAAACTCTTCGTACAAACTGATGTAAAAGCAAGCTTCCGTCACTGATTTAAGTATTAACTGCTCTTATCAGGTGGGTAAGGTTGCTATCCCTACTCTACATACAGGAAAACTCTAAAGGCTTTATGTCTTTTGCCAAGGTGTGGAAACAGTGATAGACTTTATTTTCTTGAGTTCCAAAATCACTGTGGATGGTGACTGCAACCATGAAATTAAAAGACACTTGCTCCTTGGAAGAAAAGCAATGACAAACCTAGATGGCATATTAAAAAGCAGAGACATTACTTTGCCTACAAAGGTCCGTATAGTCAGAGCTATGGTTTTTCCAGTAGTCATGTATGGATGTGAAAACTGGACAATAAAAAATGGCTGAGCACCAAAGAATTGATGCCTTTGAACTGTGGTGCTGGAGGATTGATGCTGAAGCTAAAGCTCTAATACTTTAGCCACCTGATGTGAAGAGCTGACTCATCAGAAAAGACCCGGATATGCTGGAAAAGATTGAAGTCAGGAGAAGGAGGGATCAACAGAGGATGAGATGGTTGGATGGCATCACCGACTCAATGGACATGAGCTTGAGCATGCTCTGGGAGATGGTGAAGGACAGGGAAGCCTGGTGTGCTGCAGTCCATGGGGTCACAAAGAGTCAGGCATGACTGAGTGACTGAACAATAATAGTAGAGCTCTTTAGTAGCATAGCTGGGATTTGAACCCAGATTGATTTCAGAGCCCAAACTCTCAATCATCACTCTTGTCATACTTTTTTTATTCAGAGTTGTCATCTGGGTTGGAAATTTGCCCATTTATTTATGCTGTTATTTTGACAAATTTTGAGTATAGGTTTTATTTGGTTTTGTGGGGCATTAAGAGAAGGGGGGGGACATAATTAGATAGAATTGGAATTCCTGCTCTTCAAGAGCTTATCCATGGTGTTATTTACAGTTTATAATAGTGATTTTGAGAAACAAAGTCATAAAAAATACATGTGTGTCTACATGCCCACCTCATCCTTTGATGGTTTTAGTTTTTTTTTTTTTTTCTTTAATTTTCTCTGAAAACTGGAAATCTATAAACATATGTGGTAAAATTCTCTAAAAACTATATTACCTGCCCTCAGAAAATAAGCCTGTCCCTAATCCACGTGAGACAACCAAGTTTTCTTTAGGGAGGGTCACAGTATGTCAGGGGACAGGCTCCTGGCTATTTGGTGCAGTCAGTTTTGAGCAGTGGTTTGTGTCAAAAGGTCTGTGTTCTGGTTTAACAGTCATGCTGGCAAATGAGAAAGGATGCTTAATGGGATGGTCTGCTGCATATATTAGCTCCAGCCGCTTCCATAATTCTTAATTCAGTTCATGGATAAATTTGATCAGCAGCAACACTGAAACTGATTCTGTATAATTCAGGTCTGAGCTAGATTCTCTCCAAGAAGAC
Organism: Muntiacus reevesi; assembly: GCF_963930625.1. Taxonomy (NCBI): domain Eukaryota; kingdom Metazoa; phylum Chordata; class Mammalia; order Artiodactyla; family Cervidae; genus Muntiacus; species Muntiacus reevesi. Next base: position 96,908,230 of record NC_089252.1, read on the forward strand.
TCACAGAGAAAACCAAAAGGGCCGTGCTTTGTATAAATAGGTTTCTGTTTCGCCTTTGACAACAGCATTGACCCCAAAGAGATCATGAAATAAAGCTTCCAATTAATAGACCTGTTCTAACAGATCAAATAAAGAGTGATGCCATATTCTACACCATATTAAATGTTGTGCATTTTATTTCCCCATTGTACACATGTTATGAACTTGGCATTCCCAACTTCTTGCAACATTGGTTTGAAAACGGAGCAAAGTAGGAACAGAACTAGTGAAGAAGAGTACTTCCAATCACTTCTCAAACAGATAACCTTTAGGCAGTTTTTGTTGTTGTCGCTTTGTTTTGTTTCTTGGTCTCTTGACTATTGAGGTTTTTTAAGGGTATATGTATGTTTTTATTTTATTCACCTCTCATGTCTTTCTGGTTTGTTAACTGAGCTGGTGAGTACCCAGCACTCCACCGAGTACTTGGAATGTATCATCTCATTTAATCTTTGTACCTCTCTGTGTGGTTAATGTTACTGCTTTTCTCATTTTATAGATGAAGAGACACAGGAAAAATTTTCTAATAAGTGGCAGAGCTGGGCTTCCAGTCCACGTACTTGGACTCCAGAATCCATGCTCTAAATCTTTATGCTCTACTGCCTCCCAAAAGGAGATTATCAATAATTATTTGTTCCATAAGTGAATTATGTGCACTGTAGTTGTGAGGACTTACTAAGGGCGTATGACAGAGGATGCGGCCTTTAAAAATTGATACAGTGCACATTTTATCCAAATGCACTGATTATCTCATGGTGTTTTACTTTATGAAAAAATGTGTCTCTACAGAGGTTCTACCTCTTCCTACCTCCTGAACTTGGGATTAGTGACATTCCCTGAGAATGCTGTGAGTCAGCATCTTTTCAGCATGGACTATAGTTTACCTTCACATTGGCCTCTAAGGTTTGTCTAAACCACTGGTGTTAAGAGTGTGAATCTCCTGCAGCTTCATGGTAAGAGTCTTGATAATGAAAGCAACAGGAACCATTTATTGAGGGCTTGCTCTGTGCTAGACATGTGCTCAGCACTTAATGTGCATTGTCATTTAATATTTACAGATTGTTTCCATTCAAAGGATGGGAAACAGTCTCAGAGAAGCAAAACAGCTTGCTCAGGATAATGCATTTAGAAAGCGATGTTAGGAAGACTCTGATCCCAAACTCATGCCCTCAGCCCGATGCTTCGCTGACCGGTGTGCATTCTGGAGCCACTCTACTTGCCCTGCTCTGCCTAGTCCAGCGTCTGGTGCCAGGGACAGAGATCCTAGTACCTGCTGATGATGGAAAGATCTGTTGGTTATTTGATTGACTGATGAAATGGAAAGTTGAACAGTTGTCTCTAGAGGGATGCTTCTGGACTGTTACTTTGAATATGAATCACCGGAGGATCTTGTTAAAATGCAGCATCAGGTACCAGAGGTTTCAGGTAGGGAATGAGGGTCTGCATTTCTAATAAACTCCCAGGTAACCCTGGGACTGCTGGTTCACAGACCACATTTTTCATTGCAAGCCTGTAGCTACTGTGTGGTTATTTAGATTTAGAATAGTTAAAATTAAATAAAATTAAAATTCAGTTTCCCATGTGCACTTGTTACATCTTTCAAGTGCTCAATATTGTACAAGCAGATCGAAAACACTTCAGTCATCACAAAAAGTCCTATGGTTCTGCACTGCTGGAGAATGTCTGGGTAGTACAGAAAAATATAACCTGCTTTAAGAATCACAAATACATTCATATCTCATCTTATTGGTTTGAAATAGTGTCTATTTTCTCATTAACACTTATGTTATCTTACCCATATATCAGATACCCAAATCTTTGATGGAAAATGTCAATATTGTGCAAAGAATACTGGCAAATATATTTTCATTTTTATGTTTAGGATCCAACATATGTGTTTGAGGAAAAAAAGACACTTTAAAAAAATAAATAACCAGTCACAGGATGGTCACGACTTCGAAAGCACCAGAACTTCATTGAAAATGCTGTACTCAGACTCAGAAAACATGAAGACATACCTGCAAAACCAGTACTCTCTGGTCCTTTTTAGTCACAATTATAACTTTTCACTGTATCTATCTATCTGTAGATAGATATCTTGTATAACATTCAACTTTTATGCCTTGATATCTAGAGCTCAAGGTCATTGTCAACAAAGCAAGGAAAATCATTTTTGCTTATTGATGATATACTGAAAAGTCATTTTGTTCAATCCTCTCACTTTGCAGAGAGGTAAACAAAGGTTCAAAAGGAGAAGCAAATTAGGTGCTGGTTAGAGCTGGTTTTAGGTGCAAGGCGCTATTTGCAGAACTGATGTGAATCTAATCACCCCTCCCCTCTCCCCCTGGATAATCAACCTTTAAATGATGCAGTGATCACCGAAGAACACTTTTTGTTTTCCCTTGCACTAATTATTTTGTTTTATTTCCTCTTGCCATTTTAATTTCCTTGCACTATGCTGAAGATATACATGGCCACATTGAATTTGGAAACAAATTGTCCAGAATGGAAACAAATAAGGCTACAGCATTTACAAAGTAATTTCTTTTTGTATCCCTGGTACCTACTCATTACAGGAATTTAGAAACTACAAATGAGAAAAGAAAATAAAATTTAAATCACCCATAGCAGTTATCCAGCTATTACTATGAATTTGGTGATTATGTAGCCTTATTTTTCTGTGCAAGAAATTTATAAAAATATATATCACATATTGCTTTGTAATATCATTAACATTTTCCCAAACTATTTCATAAGATTCTAAATAATTTCTAGTGGCCAGAGTAATAACTTTATTGTATGCTAACAACAAAACATATCCTTTTGACTCACAGAAGCATTCATATCACTTCTTCCTTTTATTATGTTAAACCACCCTGTGGTTGTAGGAGTAACTGACATAAGTTTCTTTATGATAAGTTCCCCAAAATGGTACTACTTGGTGAAATACTTTTAAAAAATTTAAGACCCTGTTGCACAGTTTCAAAGTCGGCTCCAAAATGTTTGTATTCCTGAATCTAAGAGAAAGTATACAAAAGTAAACTCCCTGAAAATATGGACTCATTTTATTTCAGACTATCTGTAGAACCTAGAATAGTACTTAACAGATAGTAGGCTCTCAATAAAAATTTATTAGCCTAGAGTCTGGCACAGCATGATGTTTGATAAGTGTTAATTACAGTATACTGCCTTTGAAGTTATTATTATTCTCATGGCTCACACATTCTCACTGCATGACAACATCTTTATAGATTTATTTGGAATAATGTCTAAAAATAAACATAACACCTTTGAAAACTCCAACCTAATCCCTTTTGTTTTCTCCTGTGGGTCATTTCCTTTGCTGACTGTCTTTGGAACATATTCAGTATAGCACCGGTTTCTGCCTTTTTTGTTTGCTTGGTTTTTTGCCAGTTTATTTGTTAAACTTCATGCTATCACTTGATGTCGACTCAGCTACTCAGACTCAAAGAATACAACTCATTGGGGGCAAATTTGCCATATTGAATTTATGAAAACCAGCAACAGAAAAATGATCGAAGAGTGCCATGTCCAACATTAGTGCTTTTTTGTATGTCTACTGGTTGGACCTGTGTCATCTTTCCTTTTTCCAGGGAATGTGGCACAATTAAAAATACTGGCTTTAGTTTAGAACTTGGGTCTGCCATCCAGGCTCTGTGATTGTACAAAGACAACATTGTAAATCAACTGTACTCCAATAAAATTGAAATTTTATTAAAATGTAAAAAAGATTAAAATCAATAATAGAATAATTACCCAGCCTCCATAAGTCTGGTTTTCCTCACTTGCAATAGCAGTGCCTATTTCTCAGAGTTGTCAAGAAGAGCACCCAAGACAGTGCGCAGAAAGCTCTTAGCATCAAGTCTAGATCCGAATGAATACCCCAGTATACAGTGAGCATTGATACTAGAACCTCATTGCCATGAGTGATTGAACACTGAATATATGTCCAGTTTTATGTTCCCTGGTTTCTATTTTATGAACTTGACACTGGGTTTCAAATTCTGAGATTAGTGCGTTAGATTTTGCTGAGCTTGCCGTTTGGGAAATCTTGCAGCAGATTTTTATTGAGCCATTTTCGACTAAATGAAAGTAAGACCCAAAGTTGACAAGCAAATGCTGCTGGTACTCCAGAGATCCAGGAAAATGTTGGAACTGGAACTCTAACCAAACCATCTCCATTCTTAATTCAAAGTGTCAGGCTGGTGGTGGTGGTAACCAAGGTCATCACACTGCTGATGAATGAATGCTTGTTTTTGGCTGGGAAGGGTGCGTTTGTACATAGTATCTCATTTAATTCTTACAACAAGCACAGATGTAAGTGCTATTTATTCTCAGAAGCTGAGAGAATCTATTAAATTGTCCAGGACCACATAGCTGGGGACTATGGAGCTGTGACCAGAAACCAATTTAACCTAGATTGAAAATCTGTGCTCTTTGCTATCCCAAACTGCTCTGTAAAACCAACTATTCAGAGGGTAGTCCCTGCTCTCAGCAGAAGTCAGTGAGGTCATTCTTATCTTTTTTTTTTTTTTTCTGATCATTGAAAATACTGCCAAATCACCAGGATTGAATGTATAGCCAGTCTCATTTTAGAAACTAACTTCTCTTTCCTGTTTTCAATCCTATTTAAAATCAGTGAAAAATACCCTAAGCCACTAACCTTGCAAATCTGAAATTCACAGGAATGTTTTTTTGTCTTCTTGGAAAAATACCTGAGTGAAATCTCACTTTCCTTTGTAAGAAGAGATTTATTTTGCCTGTGTTCATTAGCTCTCCGGTTGAGGACACAGAGAGAAACAAGACAGCAGATTATTCAAATAAGCCACTCATCTGATTGGAAACACACTAATAACCTTGTTACTGCGGGGAAGCCCTCTCTGCTGGAAAGTCTGTTTGGCAGCAAGTCATGTCATTGAATCAGGAACTAGAACAGGGATTAAAGGACACGTGTAATGGCTTTGCAGAATTTAAAAGTGCAGCTGTGTGGGTCTCCCAGGTCATCCTGATAGATCTTTAAAATGCATGCATTGAAGGCATTCATCTTTTTTCTTTTTAAATATAATTGACCTACAACAACATATTAATTCTAGATGCACAACATAGGAATTTGATATTTCTGTACATTACACAGTAATTCTGGTTACTGTCTGTCACCATACAAATTTATTACAATATTGTTGGCTGTATTCCGCATGCTATACATTTCATTCCTGTGACATACTCATTTTGTAAGTGGAAGTTTGTACTTTTTAATCTCCTTCACCTATTTCACTCATCCCTTGCATCCTCCTCCCTCCTGACAACCATCTACTTGTTTCTGAGCCTGTTTCAAATTTGTTCATTTGTTTCAATCTGTTCATTTGCTTTGTTTCTCAATTCCACACATAAGTGATATCATATGGTATTTTTCTTTTTCTGACTTACTTCACTAAGCATAATACCCTTTAGGTCATTTCATGTTGTTGCAAATAGCAAGATTTCACTCTTTTTTTATGGCTGAGTAATACTCTACTAGATAGATACCGCATATTCTTTATCCAGTTATCCATTAGTGGACACTTATGTTGCAACTATATCTTGGCTTTCATAAATAATGCTATAATGAACGTGGGGATATATATAGCTTTTGAAACTAATGTTTGTGTTTTAGTTGGAAAAATACCCAGAAGTAGAATTACTAGATTACATGGTAGGTCTATTTTTAATTTTTGAGGAACCTTCATACTATTTTCTATGGCACTTGTACCAGTTTGCATTCCCACTAACAGTGCACAAGGAGTCCCTTTCAATTTTGTCAAAAGGTTTTTGCATCTATTGAGATGATCATATAATTTTTATATTTAAATTTGTTTTTTTTTTAATTTTTTTTAATTTTTTTAATTTTTTATTTTTCAGTGGGTTTTGTCAATTTGTTAATGTGATGTATCATGTTGATTGATTTGAGGATATTGAATCACCTTTGCATCCCTGAAGTTAATCCACTTGATTATGGTGTATGGCCTTTTTTAGTGTATTGTTGAATTTGCTGTGCTAATATTTTGTTGAAGACTTTTACATCTGTGTTCATCAGTGATGTTGGTCTCTAACTTTCTTTTTTTGTGTGGTGTCTTAGTCTGGTTTTGTTGTCAGCATGATGCTGGGCTTATCATGTAAGTTTGGAAGGATTCCTTCCCCTTCAGATTTTTGAAGTAGTTTGAGAAGGCTGGGTGGTGTTATCTCTTATTTAAATGTTCGGTAGAATTCACCTGTGAAGTTCTGTTCCTGCACCTTTGTGTGTTGAGATTTTATTATTATTATTATTACTCAGTTTTATTACTGGTAATTGGTCTGTTCATATTTTTTTTTATTTCTTACTGATCCAGTCTTGGGAGATTATATGTTTCTAAGAATTTTCCATTTCTTCTAGGTCATTCTTTTTATTGGTGTATAGTTGTTAATAGTAATCTATGATAATCCTTTGTATTTCTATAGTGTTAGTTGTAGCTTCTCTTTCATTTCTGATTTTATTTTATTGGTCCCTCTGTCATTTATTTATTTATTTTGATGAGTCTGTCTAAAGTTTTATCAATTTCATTTGTCTTTTCAAAGAAGCAAATATTTATTTCTGTACTCGTCTTAATGATTTATTTCCTTCTAATAACTTTGGTTTTTGTTTGTTCTTCTTTTCCTAGTCCTTTAGATATCAGTTCAGATCAATTGCTCAGTTGTGTTCGACTCTTTGCAACCCCATGAACCGCAGCATGCCAGGCCTCCTTATCCATCACCAACTGCCAGAGTCTACCCAAACTCATGTCCATTGAGTTGGTGATGCCATCAACCATCTGATCCTCTGTCATCCCCTTCTCCTCCTGCCCTCAATTTTTCCCAGCATCAGGGTCTTTTCAAATGAGTCAGCTCTTCACATCAGGTGGCCAGAGTATTGGAGTTTCAGCTTCAGCATCAGTCCTTGCAATGAACACCCATGACTGATCTCCTTTAGGATGGACTGGTTGGATCTCCTTGCAGTCCAAGGGACTCTCAAGAGTCTTTTCCAACACCAGTTCAAAAGCGTCAATTCTTCTGCGCTCAGCTTTCTTTATAGTCCAACTCTCACAACCATACATGACTACTGGAAAAATCATAGCCTTGACTACATGGACGTTTGTTGACAAAGTAATGTCTCTGCTTTTTAATATGCTGTCTGCTGCTGCTGCTGCTGCTAAGTCGCTTCAGTTGTGTCCAACTCTGAGCGATCCTGTAGACAGCAGCCCACTAGGCTCCCCTGTCCCTGGGATTCTCCAGGCAAGAACCCTGGAGTGGGTTGCCATTTCCTTCTCCAATGCATGAATGTGAAAAGTGAAAGTGAAGTTGCTCAGTCGTGTCTGACTCTTAGCAACCCCATGGACTGCAGCCCACCAGGCTCCTCCGTCTATGGGATTTTCCAGGCAAGAGTACTGGAGTGGGTGGGGTGTCTTTGCCTTCTCCTAATATGCTGTCTAGGTTGGTCATAGCTTTCCTTCCAAGGAGTAAGCATCTTTTAATTTCATGGCTGCAGTCACCATCTGCAGTGATTTTAGAGCCCCCCAAAATGAAGTTAGCTATGTCCTCTGTTTCCCCATCATTGTGCCATGAAGTGATGGGACCGGATCCCATGATCTTAGTTTTCTGAATGTTGAGCTTTAAGCCAACTTTTTCCCTCTCCTTTTTCACTTTCATTAAGAGGCTCTTTAGTTCTTCTTTGCTTTCTGCCATAAGGGTGGTGTCATCTGCATATCTGAGGTTATTGATATTTCTACCAGCAGTCTTGATTCCAGTTTGTGCTTCATCCAGCCCAGTGTTTCTCATGATGTACTCTGCATATAAGTTAAATAAGCAGGGTGACAATATACAGCCTTGACGTACTCCTTTTCCTATTTGGAACCAGCCTGTTGTTCCGTGTCTAGTTCTGACTGTTGCTTCCTGAGCTGCATACAGGTTTCTCAAAAGGCAGGTCAGGTGCCTTGGTATTCCTATCTCTTTCAGAATCTTCCACAGTTTATTGTGATCCAAACTGTCAAAGGCTTTGGCATAGTCAATAAAGCAGAAATAGATGTTTTTCTGGAACTCTCTTGCTTTTTCAACAATCGAATGGATGTTGACAATTTGCTCTCTGGTTCCTCTGCCTTTTCTAAAACCAGCTTGAACATCAGGAAGTTCATGGTTCACATATTGCTGAAGCCTGACTTGGAGAATTTTGAGCATTACTATAGTAGCATGTGAGATGAGTGCAATTGTGCGGTTGTTTGAGCATTCTTTGGCATTGCCTTTTTTTGGGATTGGAATGAAACTGACCTTTTCCAGTCCTGTGGCCACTGCTGAGTTTTTCAAATTTGCTGGTATATGGAGTGTAGCACTTTCACAGCATCATCTTTTAGGATTTGAAATAGCTCTACAGGAATTCTATCACCTCCACTAGCTTTGTTCGTTGTGATGCTTCCTAAGGCCCACTTGACTTCACATTCCAGGATGTCTGGCTCCAAGTGAGTGTGAGTGATCACACCATTGTGCTTCTCTGGGTCATGAAGATCTTTTTTGTACAGTTCTTCTCTGTATTCTTGCCACCTCTTCTTAATATCTTCTGCTTCTGTTAGGTCCATTCCATTTTTGTCCTTTATTGAGCCCGTCTTTGCGTGAACTGTTCCCTTGGCATCTCTAATTTTATTGAAGAGGTCTCTGGTCTTTCCCATTCTATTGTTTTCCTCTATTTCTTTGCATTGATCGCTGAGGAAGTCTTTCTTCTCTCTCCTTGCTATTCTTTGAAACTCTACATTCAAATGAGTATCTTTCCTTTTCTCCTTTGCTTTTCACTTCTCTTCTTTTCACAACTATTTGTAAGGCCTCCTCAGGCAGCCATTTTGGTTTTTTGCATTTCTTTTCCATGGGGATGGTCTTGATCCCTGTCTCCTGTACAATGTCACGAACCTCCGTCCGTAGTTCATCAGGCACTCTAGCAGATCTAGTCCCTTAAATCTATTTCTCACTTCCACTGTATAGTCATAAGGGATTTGATTTAGGTCATACCTGAATGGTCTATTGGTTTTCCCCCCTTTCTTCAATTTCAGTTTGAATTTGGCAATAAGGAGTTCATGATCTGAGCCATAGTCAGCTCCCGGTCATGTTTTTGCTGACTGTATAGAGCTTCTCCATCTTTGGCTGCAAAGAATATAATCAATCTGATTTCGGTGTTGACCATTTGGTGATGTACACGTGTAGAGCCTTCTCTTGTGTTGTTGCAAGAGGGTGTTTGCTATGACCAGTGCATTCTCTTGGCAGAACTCTATTAGCCTTTGCCCTGCTTCATTCCGTACTCCAAGGCCAAATTTGCCTGTTACTCCAGGTGTTTCTTGACTTCCTGCTTTTGCATTCCAGTGCCCTATAATGAAAAGGACATCTTTTTCGGGTCTTAGTTCTAGAAGATCTTGTAGGTCTTCATAGAACTGTTCAACTTCTTCAGCCTTACTGGTTGGGGCATAGACTTGGATTACCGTGATATTGAATGGTTTGCCTTGGAAACGAACAGAGATCATTCTGTCGTTTTTGAGATTGCATCCAAGTACTGCATTTCAGACTCTTCTGTTGACTATGATGGCTGCTCCATTTCTTCTAAGGGATTCCTGCCCACAATAGTAGATATAGTGGTCGTCTGAGTTAAATTCACCCATTCCAGTCCATCTTAGTTTGCTGTTTCCTAGAATGTCAATGTTCACTCTTGCCACCTCCTGTTTGACCACTTCCAATTTGCCTTGATTCATGGACCTAACATTCCAGGTTCCTATGCCATATTGCTCTTTATTGTCTTTTCTGTCAGACCTCTCCACCATGACCTGTCCATCTTGGGTGGCCCTACACAGCATGGCTTAGTTTCATTGAGTTAGACAAGGCTGTGGTCCATGTGATCAGATCGGCTAGGTGTCTGTGATTGTGGTTTCAGTCTGTCTGCCCTTTGATGCCCTCTCACAACACCTACCGTTTTACTTGGATTTTTCTTACCTTGGACGTGGGGTATCTCTTCACGGCTGCTCCAGCAAAGCGCAGCTGCTGCTCCTTACCTTGGACGTGGGGTAGCTCCTCTTGGCCGCCGCCCCTGACCTTGGACCTTTAGATATAAGATTGGGTTGTTTGAGTTTTTGTTTCTGGCATGAAACATTTAAGTGAACATGGAAAAATGAGTAACTTTCTATAAGTCACCAGCTTTCTGGGTATCCCTCTAATAAAGTGCATGCTTATCTCAATTCCATCTTAACTCAGTTTTTTCTTGTCTAAGGAAAGCCAGGGCTATGGAAACCGTATAATGCTGTCACACAAGCAGAACCTGAGAGGAAGCTAGAGAAAGGATGCATATGGTGAAAAGTGCTGTCATTGTGCCCTTGCTGGTTTTTTCCAAGAGCCTCTTAGTTTTCATTCACATACTTGTACTTTGTAAACAAATTAAGGGAGGTAACTAGTAGGAAAGGTATTGTGTTCTCTGCCCTTCAGTTATTCCAGAGTTGACTGTGTGTGTTACATACCATGTCATTCAAAGGATCCTTAAGGGACACCTGACCTAGTTGAGCAGTCAAGCCTTTAATAAAACTGCCAAAATAAGTTATGGGATTTCTTATACAACTGTGAGATTCCCTCCAAGACACACTGAAGGTTAGTTAAATTTTAATATTTAGAGCATAACGTAGATGGTAGTGACCAGCCTGCTGTGTTGCATGATAATGATGATCTTGGTGTGGTGACCACAGGGATGGCAATGAGGAGGAGGTGAAGGAGGATAGTACCTATCGTTTCATATACTTTGCATGTGCCAGGGACAAAGGTACAATGTCATGTGTTAGCTCCATTTAATCTTTACAGCAATCACAATGAAGATACTAAGAGTATGCCTACTTTACAAATAAACTCGGGCTTAGAAAAGCCAGTCTGTTTTCTCAAGACCACATAGCTACTGGGCAATGGGTCTAGAATTCAAACAGTCTGATTCCAGAATGAAGATCTTTAATCACTATATCTATGATCTGCAAACTCCTTTGAACACACACTCCATCAGTAACACATTTTACTAATACCCTTTTTATATTTACTTATTATTAAGTAATACCGTACTAATATACTATATATAAAATAAAATATATAAAGTATAAATGGAGAAAGATGGACAAAAGATGAAATATTTGATTTTGTTAAATTTATCAACAGTACAGAAATATTTTTGATATCATAAAAAGGTAATTATAATTGATGTTTTGGTGAAAGTTACCTGCTTATATTCTTCAGTATTTTTGAAATTTTTGTTTAACACTTTCTGAATAAGTAGCTCAAAGGCTCAGTTCTGAGGTTTTTTTCACTAGTTGTCAAAACTGGAAATGATGCGTTAGAAAGATCCTTAGATCCAAATGGAAATTGGGTGTCACTTTTTTTTTTTTTTGGCTGCACTTTTTTTTCAGGGGGTGTTGCAAAATTATGAGAAAAATATTTGATAGATGAATAATCATCATCAACAGTGAATGAACTATGGGGAGATCAAGTTAACCATATTTCAATTCTTCCCACCAATTATGCAAAGATTTTTGTTGAAATTCACTTAGTGCATAGCTGTCTTTTCTTATGTCAATCTGTTGTTGTTCTGCAAGTGCATTTTTATATATTTTTAATTTGTTTAAAACTCACTAAAACTCTAAGTTCAAAACTTCTGAATGCTGATTAATTAGGCTTATAAACTTTTTCCCATTATTTTAAAGAGATTTTTAAGATACATCAATATATGGATATGTCCTAACATCACACAATAAATGAATCATTTCTGAAAACATTATTTGCTTCAAATTGCTCTTTCCATAACACTAGGTTTGTTTGTTTTGTTTTTTTAAAGAGTGTGTCTCTGTGTCTAAGATGCTTGGTGTTTTTGTGTCTTGCTAATTGTGATGGCTTCAAGCCATCATTAGTTAACATCTCAAGGTAGTCTGCATGGGACATAGTTCATTCACTGTTAATGACGATTATCCATCTATCAAATATTTTTCTCATAACTTTGCACTGGGGAGGGCTGACCTCTTGATAGATTTGAAGAGCTCATCTTTACAATTCTTACTAGGCTGAGGCAGAGTAAGAAAGGAAGTTTTGATTCGGCCATTTCCTTACTCATTTGTGTTGATTCTGTGTTTATTAACATAACCACCTTAGACAGGGAAGGGAGGTGGAAAGCCGTTGGGTCTTTAATGGTAATACATTGAGTTCTTTTTCTGGATTCTTTCAGTTTGGGGAATGGTTAGAAATCTTACCATACTTGAATTGGGTGAACACTGCAGTTCTATAAAAAGGCTATTGCAGTTTTTTAAATTATTCAAAGTACAGTACAAGCAAGTGAAACTTATGGTATTAGGAGATTGAGACTCAGCATTGTTATGGTGGGGAAGTTAAATTGCTCTAAAGAGCCCTGGTCACTAACATTCCCTGCTCCTGCCCCTTATAGTGCTGCCATCTGAGTTCAATCACTCATTTACTTTCAGAAAAACTATTTGTCAATTATGGAAATATCAAATGTTTATAAGTAGGTAGAGAGGTTAGTGTCACGAGCCCTCATGTATCCACCCTGCAACCTATTACCTGTCACTTCATGGTCAGTTGTTTCCTCTACATTCCCCATGCTCCCTTACTGAATTATGATGATGTGAATCCCAGACATAATATCATTACACCCATAAATATTTTAGTATGAATCTCCAAAATATAAGGAACTGTTTTTTTAAGCATAAGCCATGGTACCATTATTACACTTGATAGTGAAAGTGAAGTTGCTCAGTTGTACCTGACTCTCTGCAACCCCATGGACTGTAACCTACCAGGCTCCTCCACTCATGGGATTTTCCAGGCAAAGATACTGGAGTGGGTTGCCATTTTCTTCTCCAAGGGATCTTCCCGACCCAGGGATTGAACCTGGGTTTCCCGCATTGCGGGCAGACGCTTTACCATCTGAGCCACCAGGGAAGCCCTAACAATATTCCTAATAACATCAAAATCCAACCAGTTTTCAAACTTCCCTGAGATGTCACAAATGTTTTTAGTTTGTTCACTCAAATCAGATTCCAGATGAGGTCCATATATTGTAAGTGATTGGTATAACACTTCTTTTTTTAATCTATAGATTTTCCTCTCTCCCTATTGTAAAGTTAAAATAATGTTTCATCATTATTTTTGCTTGCAGATTTTTGTTGTTGTTGTTTTCATCAGGTCTTTTGTCTTGAACAGTTTCCCATGGTCTGGAATTTGCTGATTGCACCTCCTTTTAATTTTTTAACTTGATCGTCTGCAATTCCCATAAACTGGCAATAGGATGCAGTAGTGGGTTGTCACATTAAGATTTGATTCTTTTACAAGAATACCTCAAAGGCAGTATTTGAATTTCTATCAGTAGTCACATAATGACTAGTTCTCTTCCTTTTGGAATCTTAATAGCCCTTGATGACAATTACCTAGGTTCATTATTTTAGGGGATTGTGACAGGTGGTACTCTTTCTCACATATTAGCTGGAAGAAGTCTATAAAGACAAAGTTTCTTTTATCAATTGCTGTTTACTCTGAGGTACAGATCACACAAGAAAGGCCAAAAAAATGCTTGGTAGTTTATCCTATCAAAATAAAAGATTGGTTCCGTACCATCTGTGGAAGAGAATCAGTTATGGGTCTTGATTTGTTTGAGTACTGTTATGATTTGAACATACTTGACATTCTGGGTAGCCATTATTTTTATTGATTCTCAAATAATCTCTGGCTGGGGAGTCTCTTCTAATTGGTTCCTGATTCATTTTAACAAGATTCCAGCAGTCTTTGTTAGCTCCCTTAATTTCTAGTAAGATAGGGGTTATCATGTACATTACATGCCTTAGACAGGAAATCAGCAGGGAGCGCTGGTCAGTTTTCATGGGAAATGGTATTCAGAGATTGCAATCTGGAGACCATTTTCATTTTAGACTTTGGTTTACCTTCCATTTTTTAATTATAAATGTGTGTATGTTTCTCTCCTTTTCTCTTAGATAAATAATATCATACTATATACATATTTCTCTGTGTAATTTTTTTCCTGTTAACAATACATACTGGAGAATATTCCATATCAGTATCTAAAACTATTCTCCATTCCTTTCTTACAATTATACACTTCTCCATTGCATGCGATACAGTAGTATTGTCAATCAGTCCTCAGTAGTAGGCATTTGCTCTTTTAAATAATACTTTAATGAATGGCATGGCTTTTTTAAAACTTGTTGTGGGCTTCTTTAGTGGCTCTGCCTGCAATGCACGTTTGATCCCTGGGTTGGGATGATCCCGTGAAGAAGAGAATGGCTGCCCACTCCAGTATTTTTGCCTGGAGAATTCCATGGACAGGAGCCTGGTGGGCTGCAGTCCATGGGGTCACACAGTCAGACACGACTGAGTGACTTTCACCTAACTTTATAATCATAACTAATGGGTTAGTGCATTGCCTGAGATCACACAACTAATAAATGATGAGGCGGGATTCAAACCACACCTTGTTGTCTAGCTCCCAAACCTGGATTTTCATTTGCTGTTTCTTTATTATCCCAGGATAACTAAAATACTGGGCCTGGAATTCTACCAATTCATTGTGAAGGTACTGCTGCTAGAAGCTCAAAGTTTGTTGTTGTTTAATCACGAAGTCATGTCCGACTCTTTTGCAACCCCATGGATTGTAGCCCTCCAGGCACCTCTGTCCATGGGATTTCCCAGGCAAGGATATTGGAGTGGATTGCCACTTCCTTCTCCAGACAATCTTCCCCACATAGGGATCAAACCCATGTCTCCTGCATTGCAGGCGGATTCTTCACTGCTGAGCTACCTGGGAAGCCCTAGCTCAAAGTTTACTTGGACTTTAATTAGTAAAAATAAGGGTGAAAACATTATTAGGTGATAGGTGCAGAGTTTTAGAAAAGAGACAACTTTCACAACTTGGGTCCATGGAGGGAAAAAGAGAAGTTCTTGATGATGGAAAAATGTAGTGTGCACCATTCCCAGTTTTGCTTGAAACAAAGCCAGCCTTTTACCCATGCTCCCCTAGATCTCACACTGGGTCACCTTTGTTCAAGGAGAGCTGTACTATTTCTTGTTTGTTTTCTTTTTGGAACCACAGGAATATTCTGGAAGGAGGGAAGTTGGTGCTGTTAGGAAAGTAACAGTCTAGAGTGTACTCAGAACTCCTGGAATGCAGTGATTAAGCACCAAGGACAATTTCTTTGGTTATTTTTCCTCCTGTCCAGGGTTACATAGTGCAACTCTGCATGTCCTTTCAGAGAAAGAAAGTTGGTTGTCCTTCATAGCCACATGTCACCCTTCATTTTATTTCCTCCTCTGGAGGCTATATGGTAAATTGTAAATCAGAATTTACCTCTTTTTTTATTGTACGCTCAGTAAAACATCGGCCATGAACTCCTACCATCCATTAGGTATCATGAGGGTCAACCAGAGTGGCTGACCCTCCTTGTCCTTTCGTCCCTCCAAAAGGACAAGGTTTTTTTTTTTTGCTCTTTAAAATTATCATTGGCTCCTCAGTGCCTAGAACGGTGCTTGACCCTAGTGCTTGACACACAGTAGTGATGAACTATAAATAATTGGTTGAATGTGAATGAATGAATATGTGGATGGATAGAGAGATGCAGGAATTTGAGCTCCAGAAATTTGGTCGGTGTTGATGTTAAACTGTAAGGCTGCCCCCTTAGTCGGCCTGGTGCGAAAATTGCCAAGAGGGGGAGATGCTTTTTTCCCTCTCAACCCTGTCTGTCTGCTGCCTTTGGACATCCTGTCCTTTTTCAGTTTTTCAACAAGTTCCAGAATGATGCTTCTCTTCCTTTCCACCCACACCAAATTTCTAGACTTCTTAGCAGAGCAGACGTCAGCATAGTATTGGTGGAGGATTGGGGAAGACAAGAGAGGTGAGCAATATTAGGGTATGAATGATTAGAATTTGGTATTGAAGGTTTTCTTTAGAACAAAAACAAAATGAACAAAACTCAATCTGGGGACCAAAAAGAAAGAAGAAATTTCAGTGTAGTAGAGGATGTAATAGCCTACTCTGGTCTCTTATTCATTTCTAAAATAAAAGAGTTTCCTTCCAGAAGATGATCTCTGAAATGCAAAGACTTGGAACGCCTGGCCTTTGTAACAAACACTTCTGTCCTCCTGTGGTTTGCTTGCTTTTCATTATGCAATTTACATCTGTTGATATGTATTGTAATAGAAATTAAAACTGGATAGTTTTAAATATTTATGAATTCATGAAAACAACAATATATTTTCCATGTGTTAAATCTAAATAACACTTTAAGAAAATAACTATTTTTCCCTGGTGGCTCAGGTGGTAAAGAATCTGCCTGAAGGGTGGGAGACTCAGGTTGGGAAGATCCCCTGGAAAAGAGAATGGCTACCCGCTCCAGTATTCCAGCCTGGAGAATCCCATGGACAGCAGAGCCTGGAAGGCTACAGTCCATGGGGTCACAGAGAATCATGCACGACTGAGCCACTCACACGTTCACTTTTCAAAAACAAAAATCAGTGAAATCCCTGGCAACAGGATATAGTACTGAAAATCTTCTTAAAAAATTAAGACAGCCGGATTCTCATATCTGTTTCTGCAGTCAGTCTGTTGTGATATGCTGTTTTGGTTGAAGCATGTGAAGCAAATCTGGCCTCCCACAGAGACACGCTTGAAAAGGGGGGAATATTTTAATAACTTTTTGAGAGAGATGTGGATTATCTTTGATAATATACCAAAGTTCAGCCAGAATATTTTCTTAAAAGTCAGTTGCGATGTAAAATTGGAAACCTCATCAACGCGACTGGGGAACAGCAAGCTTTTCTGCTGTGTTTAGAACATTGCCCCTGTGGGCATACGTGAAAACACAACAGGATGCAGGTTTTTAAAACACCACAGAAAGGTGGGGTTCCTGTTGTTTTGTCGCTAAGTTGTGTCCGACTCTTTTGCAATCAGACCTGCATCTCCTGCATTGTAGCCAGATTCTTCACCACTGAGCCACTCGGTAAGTCCCTGGGGGAGGGATAAATTAGGAGTTGAGGATTAATATATGCACACTGCTATATATAAAATAGATAAACAGCAAGGACCTACTGTACAGCAGAGGGAACTCGACCTAATATTCTGTTAGAACCTATATGGGAAGAGAATTAGGAAAAGAATAGATACACTGTATATTCATAACTGAACCACTCTGCTGTACCCCTGAAACTAACACATGGTCAATCAACTCTGTTTGTGTGTGTGTGCAGGCACACTCGGTTGTGTCCTACTCTTTGTGACTCTACGAACTGCAGCCCATCAGGCTCCTGTGTCCATAGCATTTTCCAGGCAAAAATATGAAGTGGGTTGCCACTTCCTGCTCCAGGGGACCTTTCTGACCCAGGGATGGAACTTGCCATCTGCCCCCATACCCACACAGCATGCCCTGGCCCCCGGGAGTAGTTTTCTCCCCACGCCTGTCTTTTGTGCCCTCCTAGGAGAATTTCCCTTGCTATTTCCAGCAGCGTTGTCCCACACTGCCCCTCTTTCTGTTTCTGCTTCAGGAATCTCGGCTCCCCATGCTGGGTGTCCAGCATGTCATTTTCCGTTTATCGGAGGCCCATGAGGCTGACCCAACATCATCTGCTCTTTTCTGGGTTTCTATACCCAACTTCAAAGCTTGTTCTCTGAGAGGAAGAGGATTGTGTAGGAATGACTTCTGTGTTTCTGAATGGAAGTATGTCAATGCATGCGTGTCCTGACATACCCTCAAAGTGTTCCATGCCTACAGATTCACGGCTCTTGCGCGTGGCAGCACCCAGCTCAGCTGCTGTGGGCCTCGTAGTTTTGTCTGCTGTGAGCCCTCGGGGCGGTGAGCAATACTCAGGGAGACTGTGGTGTCTACCCTGTCACAAGCCCCTTGTTACAGGTTATGTGAGTAAGTAAGCGTGTGTTCCCTCACCTGAGGTTGCCTGTTTCTAATAGATCCCATCCACAATAGCAGTCGGAGTCATCCAGCAAAGCAAATGGAACCCTAATAAACATCAGTCCAACTTTTCCTCCCTATAAATTTGAAACTGAGTCCTGGACAAAGAGAGAACAAGACTAACACTTAACTTAGTAGCACTTAACTGCCAAGTTCTGTGATAAGTCTTCATTTATTGTCAAAGTATATTTTTCAGAAAATTCAAAACATGACTCACATATAAATACATAATGAGCATTTACCAAACACTTATTTAACTATTTATTAAAAGGACCAGAAGGAAGGAAAACTAATTCAAAGTGTATTAGAGGGGAAGTGATTTATATATTCAGCCAGCAAAGGGATGATAAAATGGGTTTTCTAAGTTCTATTCATAATTGGTCAGTGTCAATAATTCTGTAACTTTGGAAATGATCTCTCTCTACCAGACAGAAATAATTTGCAACTTATCAATATTCTGTAAGTTAAATTCTAGCTTCACAGAATCTGAGCTCTATTCAATAGAAACAAATAGGTCAAACAAAAATATGAGAATGTGGTGATGTCTGGGTAGGCTTGTTAGACATTGCTTGACATGATTTTTTTTAAAAAAGTGACACAGTCATCTTGTAGCATTATTTTCAAACTTTAGTTTGTTTTAATAAATTATCTAATATAATCTCCAAAACCTAAAATGTATATAAGTATCCCCATGTCAAGACAAGTTAGGTAAGATGCCCACAGCCAGATAGCTCAATGGTGGTAGAGGAGGAAAAATCACAATCATCTTCATTCCCTACTTTGTGCTGTTTTATTTTTATTTTATTTTTTAAATTAAATTTTTATATTAGGGTGTAGACTTTGGGCTTCCCAGGTGGTGCAGTGACTAAGAATCTGCATACAATGCAGCAGATGCAAGTTCGATCCCTGGGTCAGAAAGGTCCCCTGGAGTAGGAAGTGGCAACCCACTTCATATTTTTGCCTGGAAAATGCTATGGACACAGGAGCCCGATGGGCTGCAGTTCGTAGAGTCACAAAGAGTAGAACACAACCGAGTGTGCATGCACACACCCACACACACACACACACACATACACACACACACACACACACACAGAGTTGATTGACAATGTGTTAGTTTCAGGGGTACAGCAGAGTGGTTCAGTTATGAATATACAGTGTATCTATTCTTTTCCTGATTCTCTTCCCATATAGGTTCTAACAGAATATTAGGTCGAGTTCCCTCTGGTGTACAGTAGGTCCTTGCTGTTTATCTATTTTATATATAGCAGTGTGCATATATTAATCCTCAACTCCTAATTTATCCCTCCCCCAGGGACTTACCGAGTGGCTCAGTGGTGAAGAATCTGCCTACAATGCAGGAGATGCAGGTCTGATTGCAAAAGAGCCGGACACAACTTAGCGACAAAACAACAGGAACCCCACCTTTCTGTGGCTTTTTAAAAACCTGCATCCTGTTGTGTTTTCACGTATGCCCACAGGGGCAATGTTCTAAACACAGCAGAAAAGCTTGCTGTTCCCCAGTCGCGTTGATGAGGTTTCCAATTTTACATCGCAACTGACTTTTAAGAAAATATTCTGGCTGAACTTTGGTATATTATCAAAGATAATCCACATCTCTCTCAAAAAGCTATTAAAATATTCCCCCCTTTTCAACCGTGTCTCTGTGGGAGGCCAGATTTGCTTCACATGCTTCAACCAAAACAGCATATCACAACAGACTGACTGCAGAAACAGATATGAGAATCCGGCTGTCTTCTGTTAATTTTTTAAGAAGATTTTCAGTACTATATCCTGTTGCCAGGGATTTCACTGATTTTTGTTTTTGCAAAGTGAACGTGTGAGTGGCTCAGTCGTGCATGATTCTCTGTGACTCCATGGACTGTAGCCTTCCAGGCTCTGCTGTCCATGGGATTCTCCAGGCTGGAATACTGGAGTGGGTAGCCATTCTCTTTTCCAGGGGATCTTCCCAACCTGAGTCTCCCACCCTTCAGGCAGATTCTTTACCACCTGAGCCACTAGGGAAAAATAGTTATTTTCTTAAAGTGTTATTTAGATTTAACACAAGGAAAATATATTGTTGTTTTCCATGAATTCATAAATATTTAAAACTATTCAGTTTTAATTTCTATTACAATACATATCAACAGATGTAAATTGTATAATGAAAAGTTCTCTGGAGTCTTCAATAAATTATCAAAGCGTAAAGAGACTTGAACAGAGAAGGCAGTGGCACCCCACTCCCATATTCTTGCCTGGAAAATCCCATGGGCGGGGGAGCCTGGTAGGCTGCAGTCCATGGGGTCGCTAAAAGTCGGACACGACTGAGCGACTTCACTTTCACTTTTCACTTTCATGCATTGGAGAAGGAAATGGCAACCCACTCCAGTGTTCTTGCCTGGAGAATCCCAGGGACGGGGAAGCCTGGTGGGCTGACATCTATGGGGTCACACACAGTCGGACACGACTGAAGTGACTTAGCAGTAGCAATAGCAGCAAAGAGACTTGAAACCAAAATATTTGAGACCTGTAGCAACTAGAACAACTCTGCATGAGGCCTTGAGTCTAAGCATCCATCTTTAACCACCTGTCAGAAAATTCGAGTTGAATGCTGCCTGAGGGCTTCCAAATTGGAAAAAATGTAATTTTTTTTTTTTCCTTTAAACTGTGAGTATTGCATTCAAGGGCAGGACGTTTAATCCAGCTTTTCAGAGCTTTGCAGTGCGTGGACAAGTTATCTCCTCTTCCTCCTGTTCTTTGCTTCTACCTCTACTGTCCCCTTTTCCTCCTGTCATCCCATCTTTAATCCAACTATTAGTCCGATTCATTCTCTAGATTCATCTTTTCCTAATTTTTTTTCTCGTCTACTAAATATTTTCTCAGAGAATTCCTGCTTAATCAGTGTTTAAATTCTCCTACAGAGGTCACTTTTCTTGGGTCATAGAATGCTTTGTTCTTTCTCTCCTGCCCCAACAGTTTTTTAGGAGTAACACAGTTGGTTTGTCTTTCTATTATTTAATGATTTAAAAGTTCAGAGTTAATTTTTTTTACAGGTAGTAATTAATGTAAAGACATTCAGCTGCTGCCCTATATTTAAAAAATTGAGCCAGAACATTTATATATAGCAGATTAAAAATTTTTTTCTAAAGAAGCACTTTTAAAAATGTGGTAGATGTATACAAGATTAGAGTATGTTAGCTAACATACCTATGTTAGCTACAGCTAGTACATAAAGCCTGTGCCTGCACAGGTATTATTGTTTAAAGTTTCAGTTAAAAATGAAGCTATTTGAAATATACTTGGGACAAAATTTAAAGTAAATAGTACTATTTAGAGAGGTATATGGAGAGACATATAGAGAGGGCATACTCATGAAAGCATTACCTGAATGGTTGAATTTGGGAAACCATGTCGCAAAGAGAAAATCAGAGTTACAGCTGCATTGTAAGTTCTCCCATCTTCCATAATTTTGTGCCTTCCACTTTCATTTCAGAATTGCTATATTTTTATGTGATGAAACCTTTCAAATTTTTCTTCTGAAGCAGAATGCTTGAAATTCACATTAACATCTTTTTTTTAGGATATGTTGTATACATGTTCATGATGTAGAAATTGATGAGTGATTTTTAGTTTTCCTGAAAGCAAGATTTGATTTATTGTACAAAATGTTTTAGTCTAGTTGTAGGAAGAAGAGATTTTATTTGTGAATAAAATTAATGAGCCAAGAACATAAACTTCGATAACCTTCAAGGAGAAGAAATTAAATCAACATTACCCTCATTGCTCTGGATTAAACTTTTAGTTTTTAAAGCACTTATTGATATTTTTGCCTATTTTCTATAATGAAGTAAACACTTCTTTAAAAAAAGAAAGTGTTTATTATTTGACTGCATTGGGTCTCAGCTGTGGCATGTGGCATCTTCTGCTGTGGTATGTAGGGTCCAGCTCCCCAACCAGGGGTTGAATTCAGGCCCCCTGTGCTGGGAGTTTGGACCAGTGGACCACCAGGGAAGTCCCCCCAAGTTTCTTTTTTGACAAAGAAAAATCATAGCTCATGTTGTAATCTACAGTGCTGAGCTTGTACTTTGGAGAAGGATTTCATGTATGTGTGTAATTGAAACCTCTCTTTACACTCAAAAACAATCTTTGTTACCTTTTCCCAGTTGTCAGAATGCTACCACATTAGACTCATTCTTTTAGTAAGCATTGTTTCTTCCCTCCTTCATAATACATTGCTCCTGTCATAGGAAGCATATTAACCAATAAGCACTTTAGGAAGCATGCTTTCTTTCATGCCTAGAGAAAGCCACATGTATCTATTAGGAAAGCATTTGCCTGCAAGTAAGAGAAAACACACAATGAGTTAAACAGTGATTCCTTTTCTTCTCACATAATGAGAAGGCCACAGATGAGTGTTGACAGACTTTCATGCAGCCCCTCAAAAGTACCAATGTCAAACTTCCTTCATGGTCACATAGTAAACAGCACAGGTCTAGACAAAATATCCTTATTCTCAGCAGAAGAGGGAGGCAGCAAGGAAGGAAAGTGTTACACTACCAGATGGATTCCTTTTTATGAGAATTTCATTCAAAAGCTTTTCCAGAAGACCCTCAGTAGTTTTCTGCCTCTGTCACATGGCTACCTATGTTGCAAGGATGCTGGGAAAGAGTACTTGGCTTTTCAGCCTCTAAATTGGGAGGAAAAAGAAGGGGTAAATGTAATTTCAAGTGATTGAATAAATAAGAAAAAGAAAGGAGCATTGAATTAAGATTAAAAGATTGAAAGGGAAAAAGGGTAATGGTAATGGTAACAGTAAGGGTAACAAAGGGAAATGGTAACAGTAATACTTTTTGTTTATTCACTGAGTCCTTACTCTGTACCATATACTATGCTATCTTATACATATTTCATCTCATTCTCACAAAAACCTTACAAAGTAGATAAGATCATTTGCTACATACAGACAGGAAAACCCAAGTTAATTACATGCCCAAGGACTTGTATTCAGGTCAAGATTTGACCTGAGCTTACTCTGACTTCAGCATTGCCTCTCCTGAGACCAGCCCTTAGAACATGTGATTTTTCTCTTCACTGTGGGTCCCGTTAGGTACTTCTCCAGAATGCTGCAGTAGATTACATACTGCCTGAAATGCAGGGGAAATTTTCAGGCCTCACTTAATGAGGTGGATTGAACCAAGAATGCTTGAATAGTTCTAGCAAATGCCACTGCAGCACTTTCCTCTGCAATAATTACCTTTCATCATTCAGGTTTTCTGCTCTTGGAACTCATTACTTCAATTCTGAATTTTGATCTGATGCACAAGAGGATTCCATACATATTGAGTACTTTGAGATGGGCTTCTATTTTAGGAGGATTCTGTTCATAAGCAGCTCGTAGAGGCCTGTTTGTCTATTTAGAGTTGTGCAGTCAACTACTCTTGGCCAATTATCTTGGTATGTTCATGCAAGGTCACCTTCAGGATTCAATCCTATGTAGGTCAGTTACTTTTATCCAGAGAGAAATTCTGTCCTACAGATTGGTTCTTAGTCTGGTTATTTATGGGAGTTCCTAAGAGAGATTTTCATTCATTCATACACTCAGTGAAAGGATACTAAGGAATCAAAGATGAATATGATCTCTGACTATGGTATGAGGAAACTGAGAACTAAGATTGTGCCTTGGTCATTTTATTTTCTTCCAATTTTAACACTGTGCCTGGGATTTATTAACCACTTAGTAACCTTACATATTGATTCAACACATATTTGATCAGAGCTAATTTTGTGCCAGGCACTAGAAGCACAGCAGTAAGCAAGACAGATGTGATTCTCATTACCTGTGAAACAAGTAATGCTCTTATGGGGAGATAAACAATGAAAAGTTAGTAGAATCATAAAATAAAGAAACAAGGTCCAGATGTCCATCAATAGGAGAATGGATAAAGAACAAAATTATACCATGCTTTACTACTCAGCAATGAGGATGAACAAGCTATTTCTACTCCCAACCATGTGCCAGAATCTCATAATGCTTGACTGCACTGACATCAGGTTCAAAAACAGACAAAATCTGTCTCTGATGATATAAGTCGGGTCACCTTTGGAGAGGGGCAATGCCTTTGGGAAAGTACAAAAACTTCTGGGGTCCAGGTCATTTTGAAAAGAGAATTATTTCCACAGGAAATTTCACTGTGTGAAGATTTCTCATGCTCTGTGCTTAGGGTGTATATCTTTCTACATGCAGATTATAATTCAGTTAAATTTATCTTAGAAAATATATATGCTGACTGTGATAATGGTTGTGGAGGAAATGCACAGGGTCTCGGGCAACTTGATAGAGAGTAGTTTGGGGGAGCATCATGGTAGGCGGGGTGAGCTGAGAAGACCTTCCTGAGAGATACCGGGTAGGCTGAGTCCTCAGGGTGAGAAGTTGACAGCTTGGGGAGAGGAAAGGGAAGAGCATCCCTGGCAGGAGGAATGGCAGGGCAAGAAAGGTCAGGGTGCATTGAGAAGGAGAAAAGAGGTCAGTGTGGCTGGAGCAGAGTAAGTGGAGAACACAGTGGGAGCAGAAGCTGGGAGTGTACAGAGGTCGCATTATTTAGGGCCATGGACATTCGGTGTGTGGTCCACCCCTGGTCACTCAACTCTTCTTTTGATCTGGAGAGAGTGCTAAGATCCTTGGCTATATCATCCCATGTCCTATTCCTCTCTCCAGAGAAGCCTTAAGAAATAGGTTTTGTATTCCCCATGTTATGTTGGGTTAGCCAAAAAATCCGTTCGAGTTTTATAACAGCTCACAGAAAAGCCCAAATGAATTTTTTGGCTAGTCCAACACGGGAAGAACAAAGGCTTAGGGATAATAACTTTCCCAAGGTCACCCACTTTGGAAATGAGGGGTATCGCTAGTATTTGTACTCACATCTCTCTGACTCCAAGCCCACATTTTCAACTCCTGGCTCCTGACCCCACCTCTAAGAACTGGTGCTCAGAACAACTTCATAGTACAGTGCATGTACTCTTAGGGTTGTGACCAAAAATATGAACAAGTAGAAAATTCCACCTGGGGAAGTAGTTCATGGGCTGGATTTTGTGGATACATAATGAATTTTCCCATAGGCGTGCTTTCTTGAGGGAATGGTAGGCAAAGACTCAAAGATGAGAATTAATCATCACAGCAGCTGATGTTCATTGAGCATTCATGTTGTTCCAGGTTCTGTAATGAATATTTTACTTATCCCAGTTTACCCTGAGAACAATCCTATGAGGTCACTATTGGCCCCATTTTACAGATAAAAAACTGAGGTGTGCAGAGATTAGTTGTTTGCCTAGTGAGACACAACTAGTGAATTGACTACATGGACACAATGTTTGTTTGATTCATGGTGAGGAAAGAAGTGAACATGGATAGGCGGGTGTCAAGCCCAGACATAAACACATACTAGAATTCATGTCCTTAACTCTCCTGCTTGGAGCTTGGGGTATCCAGGGAAGTGGGGGATGTTTTGTGAGGCTTCATGACTTGAGTTTTATGAACTCAATTGAATATTCCTGGAGTCCTTCTCTTTTTGGCAGGGATTTTTTTTTTGTAATAAACTATTCCATTTGTGGTAATTAAAAAAATTTTTATATTGGAGTATATGTAGCTGATTCACAATGTTCGGTTAGTTTCAGGTGTATAGCAAAGTGATTCAGTCACATATATACATATATCTATTTCAGATTTGTTTTTGAGATTTTTATAATCTGTAATCTCTCCTCTGAAACCCTAAATCATACTTTTGTGTGTTTTTGGTATGCTTTTCCTCTTCATCTAGACTGCAGGGTCCTTGAGGGCAATCCTTTACTGCTTTTGATTCCCCAGGGCCTAGCCCTGGTGGGTGAGATGAGAAATGGTGTGTCTTGTTGGTCTCAGGGCCTGGGGCAGGGCCAGGGCCAAGCAGGCAATAAGTTATCTGTAAATATTTCTTGAATAAATGAGCACTCGGCTTGTTTAACAAAAGGTAAGAGTGATAATGGATTTGGCTTGAGTCAACAATCCTTGTCTTCTAGATTGTGTGCACCTCATTTTATGTTAATTATTTAAGCACTTAAGGTAAAAGCATAGCTTATTGTTTTCCTTTCCATTCCTGCCCATCACCTCACTGCATCCAACTCCCGAATCTTGCAGAGTTGGCATGGATCCAGACTTAGAAGGAATTCTGAGCAAGAAACTCTGTGAAATGCTTCAGTTGGTTCTGTACTGTAAAGATTTGTGACTTAAATCAGCCTGCTTAAAAGAAATTCATGTGATGATGTCATTTTTATCAGTAAATCAACTGCTGCCTGATATTTCAATATATAAAACTATACGTATGATTTTCTGTACAACTCCACTGATAATATACTCAGGTTAGAACAGTAAAGCTTAGGCAGCGTAGAAGTGAGTTATTCCATGCTCTAGGCCCACGCTGTACGCTTGCTACCTGTGGCTACTCAACACTTGCAGTGGGGTTATTCTGAATTGGGATATTCTTTAGGTGTACATAGGTTTCCCTGGTGGTTCAGACTGGTAAAGAGTCCACCTGCAATGCAGGAGATCCAGGTTTGATCTCTGGGTTGGGAAGATCCCCTGGAGAGGGAAATGGCAACCCACTCCCAGTATTCATGCCTAGAGAATTACATTGAGAGAGGATCCAGAGGGGGCTACAGTCCATGGGGTCAGATAGAGTCGGACACGATTGAGCAACTAAAACACACACATTGAATTCAAAGACATAGTATAAAAAAAGAATGTAAACTATTTTATTAATAATTTCTCTAATGGTTACAATCAATGTGATTGTTGGGACATGTTGGGACTAATGAAGTATATGAAAATTCATTTTACCTGCTTTTTACTTTTTGAAATGTGACTTGAAAACGAAAATTTATTAGAAAATATAAAACTACATTGACATTGGCCACTGGCATTCTAGAACAAAACAACTGTGAATCTGATGCAAATCTAACTACTTTGTGCTGCTCAGTTGCTAAGTTGTGTCTGACTCTTTTGTGACCCCATGGACTGTAACCCCCCAGGCTCTTCTGTCCACGGGATTCCCCAGGCAAGAATACTGGAGTGGGTTGCCATTTCCTTCTACAGGGGATCTTCCAACCCAGGGGTCAAACCTGCATCTCTTGACTTGGCAGGTATGCTTTTTACCACTGAGCCACCAGGAAAGCTAGCTATGTCTGCCTCCAAATTCACCATTCCCCAGTTCTCCCAAAGTACAAAAAATTAGCTAAAGCACCCCAACTTTCATGTATATCTGTTCTCAAAAATCTGTTCTGCTTCAATTCATTTCCTAATGGAGTCAAAACCCACACCAGGCTTCAGTCTCCTATAGTTTTTAGCCTTATTTTCTACTAGCAAGACTTTCTTTGACTCAAGTGATGAAAACACTCTCAGTGTATATAGAAACACATAATTTAAAAATAAAAGAAAGAACTTGTATCATGTCACTGAATAGCTATAACTATCCCAAAATAGTGAGTAATTAGGATTATTTTCCAGGATGAGATAACATTTATTTATTTAATCATGGCCCTATTCCAGCAATGAATTGTAAGTTTGGCAATCTTGGAAAACATAAGTCACTTTTGCAAGATGACACAGTGGTTGACAGAACTGGACCCAGAGGAATCGGGTAGAGAGGGAGGTGGGAGGGAGGAGCGGGATGGGGAATACATGTAACTCCATGGCTGATTCATGTCAATGTATGGCAAAACCCACTACAATATTGTAAAGTAATTAGCCTCCAACTAATAAAAATAAATGGAAAAAAAAAACTGGGCCTGAAATGATCTTCTTTGTCTTTCTACTAGAGCAGCAGTTTTCAGACACAGCATCCTATTGTCAGTTAGGAGGTATGACTTTGTACGAAAAGTGAAAGTTACTGAGTCCTGTCTGATTCTTTGTGACCCCATGGATTGTAGCCCACCAGGCTCCTCTGTTCATGAAATTCTCCAGGCAAGAATATTGGAGTGAGTTGCCATGCCCTTCTGCAGTGGATCATCCCAACTCAAGGGATCGAACCTGATCTCCTTCATCTCCTGCATTGCAGGTGGATTCTTTACCATCTGAGCCACCAGAGAAATCCATGCCTTTGTATAAATAGCATTTAAAAGGGTAAAGTTTTTAGCTGACTTTCTTTTTAGATAAACTAGAAATGATGAAAGGATGTTCAAAAATAAGTTATTTTCCATACACTTCATCCATTCATCCATCCATTTAACATGAGTACCTGGCATGTATTAAGGTACTAAGTTGGCCCTGGGGAAACATCAGTGAACAAAATAGCAAGAAGAGGCAGATCATCTAACAGATTTGATCATAACTAGCAAGTAGTTAGAATATATGATGTGACCTGGAATTACTTAGCAGGCAAATATAGGCTAGGGTTTGGGAAGGGCTTCCTGAGACTGATGGACAGTGAAACACAGCTAGATAAGTGATGGAGAAGAGAAAATAAATAGGAATCTTTCAGGGATGCTTTCCTAAGTGGGGAAGAAATGCGGGCTTGATGAGGTGGAGAATCACATATATCTTACTGCTCCAATTATCTATGCCACACCCTGGGATAACAGTACAGTTTAAAAACTTTTGTCTATTTCCATGCTGCACTTAGCAGGATACTTACCCCCAAGCTTTATCGAAATATGATTGAAATATATATAGGTTTAAGACGTGCAGTGTGGCAATTCAGTACATGCTTATATTGCAGAATCTTACCACAAGAAGGTTAGTTAATACTTCTATCCCCTCACATAATTACCATTTTTCTCTTGTGGTGATAGCATGTTACATTACTCTCTTTACAACTTTCAAATGCTTAATAGAGTAATATAAATTATAGCCACTATGTTATACATATTAGAATCCCAGAACTTACTCATCTTATGTCTAGAAATTTTCACTCTTTGATCCCATTTCCCCCACCCCCCAGTAACCACTATTGTAGTCGCTATATCTCTATTTTTATGAGTTCAGGTTTTTTAGATTCTGCATATGTGAGAACATACAATATGTGTCTTTGTCTGTCTGACTTATTTCATTTAGCATAGTGCCTTCAAGGTCCCTATGTGTTGTTGCAAAAGGATTTTCTTTTTATGGCTGAGTAATATTCCAATGTGTGTATCTGTGTATGTATGATGATATTACAATGTATGTATGTATTATGTATGTATATGTATGTGCATGTGTATACACACAAATATATATGTATATATGTATCAAATTTTCTTTACCCATTCATACATTGATGGGCAGTAGGTTGTTTCCATATTTTGGTTATTATAAATAATACTGCAATGGACATGGGAAGGAGTTATCTCTTCAACAGAGTGACTTCCTTTCCTGGGAATATATACCTAGAAGTGGGATTGCTAGATGATATGGTAGTTGTATTTTTAATTTTTTCAGGAACCATAGTGGCTGCACCAGTTCTCGCAACAGTTAATAGAATTCCTTTTTCTCAACACCTTTGCCGATACTTGTATCTTATCTTTTTGATAATAATTACTCTAGCACGAGTGCAGTGATTGCAGTTTTGATTGGCATTTCCCTCATGATTAGTAAAATAGAGCGCCTTTTCATGTACTTAGTGGCCATTTGTATGTCTGCTGTGGAAAAATGTCTATTCAAGTCCTCTGCCCATTTTTTTAATCTTTTCTTTTTTTTCTGTTGAGATATATGAGTCCTTTATGTCTTTGGGGTATTAACCTCTTACCAGGTAGATGATTTGAAAATATTTTCTCCTGTTCCATAGGTTGTATTTCATTTTGCTGATTGTTTCTTTGGCTATGTGGCAGCTTTTTAGTTTGATGTATTCTCATCTGTTTATTTTTGATGTTATTCTTTCTGATTTTAGTGTGATATCCAAAAAATCATTGCCAAGACCAATGTCAAGAAGTTTTACCCTATCTTTTCCTCTAGTTTCAGGTCTTACATTTAAGTCTTTAACATATTTGAATTAATTTTTGTGAAAGTGAAAGTCGTTCGGTCATGTCTGACTCTTTGTGACACCATGGACTATAGTCCATGGAATTCTCCAGGCCAGAATACTGGAATGGGTAGCCTTTCCCTTCTCCAGGGGATCTTCCCAATCCAGGGATTGAACCCAGGTTTCCCAAATTGCGGGTAGATTCTTTACCAGCTGAGCCACAAGGGAAGCCCAAGAATACTGGAGTGGGTAGCTTATCCCTCCTCCAGCGGATCTTCCCGACCCCAGGAATTGAACCAGGATCTCCTGCATTGCAGGCAGATTCTTTACCAACTGAATTATCAGGGAAGTGTGTGTGCGTGTGTGTGTGTGTGTGTGTGTAAAAGTGGTAGAAGATAGTAGTGCAGTTTCATTCTGATGCATGTGAATATCTGGTTTTCCAACATCATTTATTGAAGAGACTGTCCTTTCCCTATTAAGTATTCTTAGCTCCCTTGCCAAATATTAGTTAGCCAAATATATGTGGGTTAATTTCTGGGTTCTCACTTTTGTTCCATTAATCTATATGTCCATTTTTATGCCAGTACCATGCTATTTTGATTATTATATCTTTGTAAAGCAGGATATTTCAGTCTTCTTGAGGGGCTTGTGCAATAGTGTGTTAAAAACAAGAAAACAGATCTTAAATAAACAGAAACAGCAACAACAAAATCCAACTCTGATTTGTAGCATTTGCTAATTTCTGTAGAATACAGACTCCCACCTTGGCTGATATCTCTCTCTCAAAATAAAAAAAATAATTGAATGCAAAACTGGGAAGAAATGTATGGTAGCACCGCCATTATCTATCATTTCCACTATGGAAATACAATAGATGTAAGTATTCTCAAAAACACAGATAATAATCAAAGAATCAGGAAGCACTGAATTCTGAGCTTTTTAATTTTGTTTTTAATATAATTTAGCTCTAATTAATGTTAATTCTTAGTAATGATATGTTTAACAACTGCCTCACAGAATTTCTGCAAATATAGCAATCAGCTTCCACATGCCAGTACATGCCAGCTCCAGCATGCCAATGGGCCTGGCATCTTCAATATAGCATAACTGTGACCCTTGTTTAGAGAAGGCCTCACCATCTCCTCCTCCTCTGTTTCTTACAGATCAGCAAACAACAGCTGCAGACAGTCAAGGACCGGTTTCAGGCTTTCCTCAATGGGGAAACTCAAATCGTGGCTGACGAAGCCTTCATGAACGCTGTCCAGAGTTACTATGAGGTAAGGTTCGCCGGACAGAAGAATGCCAACACTGCTCAAACCTGAAGTCCGGGGTTTCTGAAATACTGGTCAGTGAGAACAGTAGCCTTGGCCTTCTATAGGGCCATCCTTCCTGAGGTCAAGGGGTCTGTGATTGATTATAACTTTAAGGAGTATAAAGGAGCATTTTGTTCAAGGGGTGAGGGAAACTGTAAATTGTTATACCAGGAAGAGTGGTGAGTGTTTTACATACCATTTCTTGTTTAATCTTGACAAAAGTGATATTATTCCCATTTTACTGATGAAGAGACTGAGGCCCAGAGAAGTTAGGTCAATTTTTCAAAGTCACATAGCTATTAAAATGCCTTCCTCCTTTTTTCCTTTCTTTACTCAATTTTTACGTAGAAAATTGTTTTAAAACAAAAACACAGGTGTCCCTGCCTCTGTTGATAAGCACGTGCTTATTCTGCCCTTGAGTGCTGTGTTTCTCAGTAGACGCTTTAACAATGTCCGTTGATTGATTCAGTGAAATGCTCCTTGTTGCTAAGCACTTGACTCCTTCTTTCATGGAAAGAGTGGAGCAAGACTGCAATGAGATCTTGTGAAAATATTATTGATTGATTTGCTGCTGCTGCTGCTGCTGCTAAGTCGCTTCAGTCGTGTCTGACTCTGTGCAACCCCATAGACGGCAGCCCACCAGGCTCCCCTGTCCCTGGGATTCTCCAGGCAAGAACACTGGAGTGGGTTGCCATTTCCTTCTCCAATGCATGAAAGTGAAAAGTGAAAGTGAAGTCGCTCAGTTGTGTCCGACTCTTTGCGATCCCATGGACTGCAGCCTACCAGGCTCCTCTGTCCATGGGATTTTCCAGGCAAGAGTACTGGAGTGGGGTGCCATTGCCTTCTCCGACTGATTTGCTAATTAGCCTTTAATAGTAAACAGCCTTTGTCTCCTTGATGTTTGCTAGGTTCATCCACAGACTCACTTTGCATGCTTTTTTTTCCTCAATGAAATTTCTATTTGGATCTGTTTTAGAAGTCTGATTTGTTTTTATATATGTCAGATTTATTTATTTATTTTTTCATTTTACAGTGTTAATGGTTGCCAATAAGGGTTGAACTTAGAGATTCATCTGATGTGACATATTTTTTGGTTAGATTTCAGGGAGAATGGAAATAAGATCTGCAATTACAGTGGTTGTATGGCAGTGAATAACCTAAATATATTTAAGAAGGTTCTGTTTAGAAACTGCCAGGGCTTGAAACCAATTATCCCCCTTTTGTCACAATCTGGAAACCAGTTGAGACCAGGCAGACACTTATCAATAATTCTCCATGTTTAGAGTCATTCATGAGTTTGTAAATTTGCAGATTGCAGATCTTAATTAGAAAGCTCATTTGACTAATGATATAAATTACAAGAAAGCACCATTTCTATCTATTAATTAAATTTGAAAATTAATAGTCATCAACTTGCTAATGAGTCTCTGGAAATTACCATGATATCTATAGTGGTCCTGATATTTTCCTCTATAGTGGCTAGTTTATTTGAAAGTGCTTCTGTTTAGTCTGATGAGAATACAGACATAAAGAAATTACTGAATATTTAATATTGAGATTTGAGTAACAGGAAATAATGTTGGGTATAAATTATTTACTGTATTCATTAGTAAACTTTAGAGTGTCTTGAGATTCATGTTTCTTGGAAAGCCTAATCCTCTGAAGCAAAGGTCCCTAGTCAAGGTATCAGGATTGATACATGACTTGGGAGTGCTCCAAGTTGATTACTCATCCCTTTCTCTCCTTTCACTCTTGGGCAGTGGAGAGCTAGCATCTCTTCCTCTGCCCAGTAGCAGAGTCCCATCCCTTCCTCTGGGATCCAGTGGCTTTTATGTCAGCGCTTGCCTCGTCAGGTAGACCAAGGATCAGACCCAGGACAGACACCACCTCTGGAGCTGGAGTGCAGGTTCAGTCCCATTGGAACCATTTGTGTTGAAATGGCCTGGTTTCCCATTAAGAAACCGGGATGCTTTTTAATAGAAGGGGAAATATATGCTTAAGAGGCAAAACCAACAGATAGTCTCCTAAATTCTCAACCTCCACTCCCTTACACATACTCTCTCTCTCTCTCTCCATCCCACCATACCAACCCTGACATGTCCCAGTTTACAAGTGATAATGACAATTTAAAAAAACAAACTAACAAAAACTTTTTCTCCAAAAGTTCTGAGATTGCTATAGTCAGTTATTAATACTAAAGTCAGTTTCTGAAAATAGCATTGTTTTGCAAAGACAGTAATGCTTTGTCAACCTGCTAGAGTAGTAATGAGCATGTTTGTTTTTTTTTTAAATAAAGGGAGTGGGGAGCCACTGTCCTTTTTCCATCTGTGCCCACCCACATCCAGCCCAGTCTGAGCCCAGCTGCCCAGCACTCATTGCAAGCTGGTCAGGCCTGGAAGCAGAGCAGGGTCAGGATAAAGGGAGACCAAGGTTCCCTGTGGCAAAGCAGATCAAGCAGGGCAGGAGATTAATCCTTTAATCTCTCTCATGATGGCTTTGAAGGCTGGGCACCAAGGTGGATACTCTGAGATCCAGCTCAGCAACTTCATCCTGTTTCCATGCCACAGTGCTAAGGCATCAGAGAGCCCCCCACCCTGTTTCTCCAGGGCGCCCACATTTTTCTAACTCTCAGCTCTTTTAAGACAAATTGTGAAACATAAACCCTCCCACCCTCCATCCTCATCCTCACCTCCCTCCCCATTTACCTGCTTCATTTTGGTTCCTTCACAGGCTGGCCCCAACAGCAGTGAAAAGAGGCAGATGGAAAGGTCTTACAGAACCTTCCTCACTGAGACCCTGCTTGGAAGGAAACCTGGGGGCATCTGGTGGGACCGGGGAGTGTAGAGCACGGTAGAAGGCATGCAGACCAGCCTCGTGTTAGAGCAGGACAGCTGCTGGCTGGACCGCAGCCAGCACCACTGCTATGACTGAGTTTAGTTTTGTTTCATTTTATTTTCAGCTGATCTTCTCTAACAAAACCTCAGTTAGTTTTTGTCACACTAGATTTGAATGGTGTATCCAACACAGTTCTTTGATTGCGAGTAACAGAAACTGACTGCGGCTAAATTAAGCCCTAATAACAACAACTGTTGTTTTGTTATCAAAAGAGAAAAACCATCTAGAGAAAAGATGGGACCCAGGATAGCTTAGCCTCAGGAAGCTGGGTAGCAGGACATAACGCTTACCCATCACTGGTATGAATCTACTCCAACCCCATCCCTTTCTTATGCTTCCCCACTCTCAATCTGAACCCCAGAAGGGAAGTCTGAATGCCAAGTTTGGGTCCCAGTTCACCACTTGGCAAAGGAAGCACACGGTCCTGTGAGTGACAGCCCCACCGAAATAGTGTGTAGCGATAAAGGTGTTCTCGGACCGAGGGGCTGGATGGTTGGCAAGCAAAACCTGCAGGGGTCCTCTGCACAGGGTGACATATGTCATTTCATCTTTATCACTGAACTGTTTTTAATCTAAGAAAAGTAGATGTCAGGTCACACCTGGCTATTTTTCTAAAATAAAGCTATACATTTTCATAGGCAATCATAGGCAAAACCACTATGATTCCTCAGTGACCTCGGAAAAGAGTAACCAGCCATTCTAAAGGCACTTATTCTTGTGGGAAAAACCAGACAAGGAAGGAAGGGGCAGAGGGCCAAGTGGTTAATATCAGTAGGGGTCCCCAGCCTCTGGGAGCTAATGCTTGATGATCTCAGGTGGAGCTGATGTAATAGTAGTAGAAATAAAGGGCACAATGAATGTAATGTGCCCGAATCATCCCAGAACAATTCCCCTCTCCCCAGTCTGTGGAAAAATTGTCTTCCATGAAACTGGTCCCTGGTGTCAAAAAGGTTGGGGACCAAAAGCAAGAGGATGAGTTGAGTGTCTGAAAGTGGGGGTGACTTCTGGGTTGGCTGCAAACCAGCTGTTGGACCTCAGCCACCCCCGAGCTTCAGTTTCCTCATCTGTAGTAGGATCTTCCTTGCATAATTGCTGTCAAGATTAAATTCCAAACACACACACTCAGTAATACAACCTCATCATAAATCTGCAACAGAAAAGTGTCATTATGAATATATTAAGGTTAGAGGGGGAGAGTGGTGATATAGTGCCCACCTGCTGTATAGAAATAAATTATAAAAGAGGATTGAAAGTTACAGAATCAATCCACTCCCTAGTTTGGGGCCTAGACATGGGGATGGAAGGTACAAGGTCAATGCAGGGGAGAAGGACATAGAAAGGGGCAAGGGAACTACGTTTGTTCCTAACCTACCACCACTTACCATAGGTCATGGCCTCAGATGTGTTTCTTAAATTTGCCTAGGTTCCCCTTACTTTCTGACAAAAAAAGATCCAAAGATGCTTTTTATTTTAGAAATTTACATGCTTCTTGCCTCAGTGAAAGTAAAATTTGTCATTTTCCCACGTAGAAAGGGGTGTTTTATATAACTCTGAAAGTCAAACATGTCAATTATAAAACTAGACAATAGGGAAAAAATGGAAATGAAATAGGAAAATACCTCTAATCCCATCATGCTAGACAACCACTATTAAATTTTGGTATATGTCTTTCCAGGTATCTTTTTATATATATATACTTGTAAAGATAGCTCCTTGATCTCCATATTAAGATGGAAAATAACTAAAAAATGTTAATAACCCATTTGTTTCATTTCACAGTTGTTTTCCATCTTTCTGCTTCTGCAAAAGTCACACCTGTGCTAGCTCAATCATCAGTAAACAGTTTTCTTACAATACCTATGATGTTCTCAATCAAACTTATAGTCCTGTGCCCCAACCCCACTTCACCCCTACCATTGGAAATCTCTGATTTAGCCACATGTCATGGACATCCTTTAATGCTGATAAAAAAGAAAAGTTATCTTTTACCATGGTTGTATAATACTCAATGTAAAAATAACAGTTAACTTTTATTACGTTCTTGGAGCAGCGTGTTCATCAGTTGACTTTCATTGTCTCATTGAATTCCCATGCCAGTCCTGCACAGGAGGGTGGTTATGATTCCCATTTGCAAGATGATAAAACTGAAGCCCAGAAAGATGAAGCTGCTCAGCTGACAAAGCCAGCAGCTGGTAGAGCTGGAATTTGATCCCAGGTTGTCTGACACTAGAGCCCACAGTTACCATTCTGTGTGTGCCAGTCATCAGAAACATTGTTGGTAACCTGGTTGTTGTAGGTTTTTAAAATCTTATTTACTCTAGCATCTAGGTATTTTTCTTATTTAGGTTGAAATGATGTGCTTCTGCAGAGCAGGAGAGGATCCTCCTTGTGTCCTCAGCCTGTCTGTAGAGAAGCAGGAGCTGGGCCAGCTTTACCCCATAGCATGTACCATCATTAAGTACTGATGCGCTTCTGTGTTTCTAAAACAACCTTGAGGCTGCTTGGCTCTGGCAATGGAGGGAAGGACTGATGGATGAGGCTGAGTTGCTGAATTGACTGCCCTTCACTATTTCGTATTTATTTGTTTATCTGCCCTCTCCCATTATGGCCTGTCTGGGAGCTGGCAGAGAAGCGGGGAGGATTTATGGATGTGCCGCATAGAGCTGTGCCTGGAGTTGAAGTCTCTTGCAAGAGCCACTGAAAAATGAAAGAGAAAACAAAACACAAAATACCAGATAGAGCTCCTGGTACAAATGAATTTCAAGGGTCATTTTAGAGACACACAAGTACGTTGCCCGTCTGGCTTCCTTTCAGACGAGACTGAGAAGCCAAGACAGATGATGTGCCTGGAAAATTAGCTTTCTGCTGCCACTGTTTCTCCTTGTGGCTGTCTTGCTGCTTTTTTGGCACTTGTCCATCTCCTCCATCTTCTGCCCCCTTCCTCTATTCTCTTAACATTCCACTCATCTCCTTTTGTTCTGGGGCATAGCGATTGTATCT
The DNA here is from genome assembly GCF_963930625.1 of Muntiacus reevesi. NCBI lineage: Eukaryota > Metazoa > Chordata > Mammalia > Artiodactyla > Cervidae > Muntiacus > Muntiacus reevesi. The sequence goes on from NC_089252.1 coordinate 96,945,475, forward strand.
TACCTGTGGACAGATGGAGCCCTCCACTTTTCAGAGTCTTTTCAATTTGATCTTTCTCAGAGAAGGCTGGCTGGCTGGACCCCAGGTAATGGTGAAGGAGAGTGAGGTTGATAGAAGTTATGTGATTGTCTAAAGCCATCCACTAGTAGTACAATGAATATATATTTAGTGGCTATTGTGTATAAAGGAAGGGCCTATGGAAAGCAGATAATGCGTGCAGGACCCAGGGATGACCAGTTATGGATGCTGACTGGGACCAATGTGCCAATATCCTCATTTCTTCCCCAGAGAAGGGCATGACAACCCAACCAGTATTCTTGCCTGGAGAATCCCATGGACAGAGGAACCTGGTGGGCTATAGTCCATGCGGTCTCAAAGAGTCAGACACAACTGAGAGACGAACACTTCCTCATTTCTTCTCCCCTATTGTCAGGTCTCATGGAAAATGTAGTGTCAGTCAATTGTTTTTAAGAGACCAGTGTATTTGTGCTTGCTGGTATCTTCTTTACCTTCTTTCCTCCATCCAGATATAATCTCCATAGGGTCTCTGCTTTGAGATGTCTGCTTTGTTCGTGTTGTTCATTCACTGATTTTCCTCATTCGACATAGCACCAATTATGTGCCAGGCACTGTCTTAGGCACTCGGAAAAAATAATAGGAACAAAGCAGATACAACTCCTGCCTTCTGAGGACTTACATAGTCTAGGCAGAGCCTCAGACATTAACTAAAGTTAGAGAGACAAATGACAGACAGCAGCTGTGGAGGGGCTATGGGGGAAAGGAATACGGTTCTGAGAACCTGAAATGGGGTCCTGTTCCAGGTCTGTGGGACCCAGCTATGGACACATGGAAGGAGAGTGTGGCTTCATTGTTGAGTGAATGTTTAAAAGTCACCTCTAATATTCACTAGTGCTGACAGCAAAGAATTAACCCCTTTGCATCGCTAGCACCATCGCTCACCTGTGCTCATAAGCTGTCTCTCAACTGGCCTCCTGTCTATTCTCTTGGCCTCCTTCAGGTCCATTTTCCACATTAAAGCTAGACAATGTGAACCTGATTGTGTCATGTCTAGGTTTAAAGCCTTCAATGGCTTCCCAGTGCCCTTCAAATGAGAATTAATGTTCTTAATAGAACCTCCCATGCCGTTGGCCATCTGGCCTCTTCTACCTATCTTATACTGATCATTTTCACACTTCTCCCTGCCACAGCCACACTGACTTCTTATTTCCTCAGATCCTCAGTGGAGAAGGAAATGGCAACCCACTCCAGTATTCTTGCCTGGAAAATCCCATGGATAGAGAAGCCTGGTAGGCTACAGTCCATGGGGTCGCAAAGAGTCAGACACGACTGAGCGACTTCACTTTCACTGTTTTTCAGTGTGTTAACATATGTTATTCCTTCTTTCATTCTTCTCCTATCCATCTTTCACATTTCACCTTAAAGGAGTTCTCTTCCAGGAAGGCTTTCCTGACCACATATTGGAATTTTTTCCTGGTTACAGCATGCATGAACCTGCAGTTTCCCTTGGTTAGCGCGTGTCCCAGGTTGTAATGATATTTGTATGGGATGATTAGGACAGTGTCACAGAGGCATGAGGGCTCGGTCAGCATCTTTTTCCTCCTCATTCTAACCCTGGCACCTGGCACATGCCTTCCTCCAGTGAGTACCTAAAGAAAGGATGAATGGACTCATAAGAGTATCAACTTTACAGCTTAAAAGACAAGCTCAAAAGTTTTATAGTTCAACTCCCTCAGTGTATAGATAAGATACTAGAGGATCAGAGCAATGAGGTAACTTACCCAAGGTTACACAGAAAGTTAATGCCAGAGCTGGCCTGGGAGTATGGTTTATAGGTCATGCCACAGTGTTATACTGTCTCTCCAGAAACTTCCTCTTTTGCTACAAAACTTTGATGTTCTTTGAGATCTAGACCTATAGCTGAAACACAGTGTGTTTGTTACATGGAGAAACTACCTGCATTAAGCATTATAGAGTTTCGGGTGAATTGCTAGCTCATTAAAGCTCTTAAAGCCTCAAGATTCAGTTGAAACCTTTCTTTTTTTTTTTTAATAATTGATTTTTAAATGAACTCTGAGGTCTCAACTGAGGACCATTCCCAAGCACAGCGGAGCAGGCTGTGGCCTCTAGCCTGGAAACAAATCCTTGGTCCTTTTTCTCTCTGAATTAGTTCATTCATTGACAATAAATGGAGTCCAACTTTCTAACATCTCTCCTCCCCAGGGAAGGCTTTGTGATGAAGTGGGAGGCAATGAGATCCCCCCCAAGCAATCGCCTACCACAGCATTCTCTGAAATCTGACAGGGAAGTGAATATTTGTTCTGCTTCTGGAAGGCTATTTATGCAGCTTCTGAACTGTGACCAGGACAGGACACGGCTCAAACACGTCAGGTGTTTCTCCTTGGTGAATAGGAAGCAGCAGCTTCACCGCCTTGTATGACACCCCAGAACTGTGTAGCTTATATAAGCTCCCAAATGGAGTGAAAGCAAACTGTCATTAATGGCTGCTCTATCCCAGGATCAAGGCAGCACTAGCAAAATAAGCAAGGGCTGTCCCACCAGGCAGGTGAGACTCATAGGAGAGGGACGAACCAGGGCGAAGTCAAGAGACCATGCGTTTATAGAGTTGTCCATTTTGAGTTAATGTGAGTTTAAAAAAGACTCCTGTCTGGAGTCTTGGTTTTTCCATTTACAAAATGGATTGAGTGTAATGCCTGCTTTCCTCATTATTCACTCTCAAAGCAGGAGGTTCTACTCTGCTTTGGGTGGGTGGGTGGGTGGGTGATATTTGGGGGAAGAAGAAGGGCACATTTCTGGCCCACGTGGAGTTTACATTTGGGGAGGGGAGACAGGCATGAAATACATATTTACATAATCCTTCTTCAATATGAATTGTGATGAGTGTCACTGAGAGGATAAAATGAGATGTAAATAGTAGACTATGGACTGTGTGAAGTGCTATGACCAGACATCATACTGACTATTTTACATATAAAAATAATAACCACCACCACAACAACCCATATGATATTAATATGCGTCACTCTTTCAAGTGTTTATCATAATTGACTCATTTATTCCTCAGTTAGAAGCACCTGTGTTGTAGAAACTACTATTTTCCCAATTTTACAGATGAGAAAACTGAAGTACAAAGAGGCTAATCTGCTGGAAGAAATACGGCCAGTAAGTGGCAGAGAAAGGACCCAAGCAGTCTGAGCAACTGAGTCTTTATATTACGCTGCCTCTCAGGATATGACTGTCTCATTTTATACTTGTGACAATCTAGGGAATACCACTGTCATTCCCATTTTCCAGATTTGGGCACAAAAGCAGAACACCTAAGAGACTCCCCGGGGTTCCCACAGCTTGGAGGTAGCAGTCAGGCTGTGACCCACCCCGGTGCCTCCTGGGACGCCTTCGAAGGGGTCAGCCCTGCCCCCGCCCCGGAAACACTTCCTCCAGGGCAGCTTTCTGACATCTGCCCCGCCCTCTCCCTCACAGGTGTTTCTGAAGAGCGACCGCGTGGCACGCATGGTGCAGAGTGGCGGCTGCTCCGCCAACGACTCGCGAGAAGTCTTCAAGAAGCACATCGAGAAGCGCGTGCGCAGCCTGCCGGAGATCGACGGCCTCAGCAAGGAGACCGTGCTGAGCTCCTGGATGGCCAAGTTTGATGCCATTTACCGCGGGGAGGAGGACCCCAGGAAGCAGCAGGCCCGGATGACGGCCAGCGCCGCTTCCGAGCTGATTCTGAGCAAAGAGCAACTCTACGAGATGTTCCAGAACATTCTTGGGATCAAGAAGTTCGAGCATCAACTGCTGTACAATGCTTGCCAGGTAAGAAGCTGTCACCTGGGCCCAGGGCTGTGAGTAAAGCAGGGCCAGGGACTTCCCTGGTGGTCCGGGGTGAATGCTCTGCACTCCCACTGCAGGGGTCTCAGGTTGCATCTCTGATGGGGAACTAATATCCCCAGAGCTATGCAGCTCAGGAAAAAAAAAAAAAAAAAAAGCAGGGCCCTATGACGACTTCTATGTTCCCTAGTCATTGTTGCCGTCATGTGCATATCTTGATTTTTTAAAATGTATTTTTAAATTACATTTTGTTACTGCATTGGTAAAAGTTGAATATGGTCCACTCTAGAATATTTTCAGGTTTTTCTTTTGATTTTTAAAAGAAATGAAAACATTTTGTGAGCTCCTAAAAATCTCCTGGACCCTAGATATTGTGTGTATTGTGTTCAAGGGGTCAGTTGGCCCCTTTGTGGAAAGTGTCGTAAGATCAAAATGATTTTTTAAAAAAGATTATGTGCCTTTAAAATAGATGGTATTTACCAGCTGAAGGGCTTGTACTTCCTCATTTGGTGACACAGTTGGACCTAGCACCTGGTCAAGAGAAGATTATTTAAAACAAAACTTCCATAAAACCTGTCTTGTACCCATATATTAGTCACACCATAAATTTCCAAGTGGATCTGAGGTGGTTAGCTGAGGCTCTCCTTGAGTGCCTACTAATTTGCTTCAGTCATGTCCAACTCTGTGTGACCCTGTGGACTGTAGCCCGCCAGGCTCCTCTGTCCGTGGGATTCTCCAGACAAGAATACTGGAGTGGGTTGCCGTGCCCTCCTCCAGGCTCAGCCTGGGCCCACCCAAAAAATGTGTGCTTATATTTTCTCTGGATGGAAGTTTGGGGGAGTGAAGTACTCTAGATCTTCATTAACTGCAAATCTTTCCCCATTATATTCCTTTATTCAACAAATATTTATTGTGTGCCTCCTCAGCAGACTTTACAAATTTTATCGAGTGTCTCTTGGGAGCATTTTTAAAAGGCACATTTCCAGCCCCTGGCCCTGGATTCTGGTTCTGCATTTTCAAGGTAGGGCCCAGAAAAATGCTTTTTTAAACAAGAACTTCCCTTCCTAGTAATCTTGCTCCCCTTTGCCTTTTAAGAACCATTATAGAATTTCAGCTGTGCCCTGGTTTCCCTGTACAACTCTACCCCTAAAGTTGGTTGAATGAGGACACTGTCATTCATTGGCTAACAGTTGTTCCTTGCTCAGAATCCAGTAAACTTTGGCAAATCTCTCTTTTTTTTTTTTTAACTTTGGTAAATTTTAATATAATTCCTCACTTAAAGTAACTTTGAGGCCTTGGGAGTTAACTTCCCCACACATGAGCTTGGGATGCAGTTGTAAGAATGCATGTGTGCAAAGCCCAGAGTAACATGGGACACTTTCTAAATGGTAGCAATTAAAGTTTATTATAGTCTATTGGAATAAGCAAAAAGTCAACAGACACCATCAGAACAGTGCCATAAATATATATATTTTTAAATTTTTTAAAAATTTTATTGGAGTATAGTTGATTTACAGTGTTGTATTAGTTTATACTATATAGGAAAGTGAGTCAGTTATACATATATGTATATTCACTCTTTTTTAGATTCCTTGCCTATATAGGTCATTACAGAGTATTGAGTAGAGTTCCCAATGCTGTAGTGTATGTCTGTATTAATTATCTAATTTATGTATAGTAGACTTAGTATGATCATCTTTAGGTCCATTCATATTGCTACAAATGGCATCATTTCATTGTTTTTTCATGACTGAGTAATATTCCATTGTATATAATTAAATGTTTAATGTAAGAACTACAGGATATTGAGATTTTCTTCTTCCTGCCTCCATGGCTATCTGCTAATCAAGGCACACATCATTTACTTCAATGATCAGTGTTTACCCAACTGGTAACGCTGCCTCCCTTCTTGCCTATGAAAATGTACCCACCACACATCAATCAAAGTGATCTTTTAAAATTGTAAACTGGGTCATACCAATTCTGCGCCTAAAATCTTCCTTGGCCATCCCCTCACCCCTAGAATGGCATCCCTACTCATAACTAAGGCTTGAGGCAGAACAGGAATCAGCCTGGATCATACCACTTTCCGTATGTGCTTTCTCACTGGCCTTCTCTCTGCTTCCCAAACATATCACATTGGCTGTGGGCCTTTGCATTTGCTCTTCCCTCAATTTAGAATACTCTTTGCCAAGACCTTTGTATGACTGGCACACCTTAAATGTCAGCTTCTCCATGAGGCTTTCCTGGACCACTCCATCTAAAGTTTTCCCTTGATTTACACCCTGCCAAGTTACTGTCTTTCCCATTCCCCTGTTTGATTTTTATCAAAGCCTTTACCACTGTCTTCCATTTCCTATTCACCTGTTTTTATGTTTACTATCTATCTTACTCTCTCTGCCCATCCTTCAGCAGAATGTTGGCCTTATCAGGATGGTAGTTAATCTCTGCCTTATTTGCTAATATTTCCAAAAAGTATTGAAAATACTTTGTCAAATACTTTGTCAAAGTATTTCCAATACTTTGACACAAAACAAGTGTTCCATAAATGCCTGTTGCATTAATAAATGAGTGATGGCAGATTGTTCTAACTAGGTGGTAGGCTCTTATTAACCATTATAGCTCACCCTAAAATTTCTGGATGTTTTAGTAAATAGGAATCTGTTTGACATCTCATAATATAATATATATATATTATATTCAAGGGTATTCCTGACACCCTGCTTTCCTCTCAGCCCACTTCAGAACCCTGGTTTCCTACCCAAAGATAGAGTTTCTGTGATGGGTTAAAAAGTATTCGAAATTCTCAAGCCTCAATTTGAGATTAAATTTATTTGTTATTTTAAATTAACATATTAGTACTGCATCCCATGTAGCACTTTTAGATTGGGGTAAGCAGGTAGCAAAACCATCCATCGCCACCCTCTTCTCTACCACAAGAAGATGAGTTGTGATAGCTTCAAAAAGATTGACAATCACCCACTTAAGTGGTAAGTAATATGCAGAATTAGAGTTAGTCAAGTGTTCCTAAACTTACTAGGCATAAAATGTTTCTAGGGATTAATTTTTCTAATTTCAATGGTGAACTTATCATGAAGATTTTCTGCTCTTGCTTAAACATCAGCATTATTGGAATGAATCTATTGCTATGCCATGTCTTACCTCTTGGTTGCTTTGAACTTGTCGACTGTGGTAAAGTGGCAGGACCTTGTTTTACTTGTTTCTCCTAAAAAATTAATTTATTCTACTTATTTTCAAGATTTTTCTATATCGTATTAAAAAATACAGTGATATAAAAGAATAATGTCTTCTCTCCCCAAAATAATGATTGTCCCCTTAGCTGAAAGAGAGTTATAAGAAATGTAAAAGGAAGTACATCTTGGGACTGTAATACTTAAGTCATTTATTATTTTATTTTATACTGACACCTAGTCTGATTACTGCTTCATTGGTTCACCTCAGTAGAAATCAGGGCAAAGAGCATATACAGGTAATTCACAAAGAAAAAAACAAAATAATTCTGAATATATGATTGTAGAATTTCTAACTTCTGTGCTTTTAGTCATCTGAGTTACTATAATTGTATTGACAATCAGAAGTATTTTAAAAGAAATATACCATTGATAACAATAATTCATTACAAATGTTACAAAAATGGGTATTCTCATTACTTACTGGTAGAATGATTTATTGTGGTAAACTTTCTGTAGCATAATCTGTTAATTTGCAGCCAAAGACCTTTATATTTGGCAAACCTTTTAACCTGGCAACTCTGCTTCTAGAAATTTGTGTTAAGTAGATACTCAGAGATTTTATCAAGAGTTTTAAGTCCAAAGATGTTCACTGCAGCATTTTATATGACAGTGAAAAAAATAGAAACAACCTTAATTCCCAGTAGGAGGGGATTAATTAACTAGATTTTAACAGTATGAGACAGTACTCTTCAGCTAGCAAAATAGTTGCTGAGAAAGAACACTTACCAAGTGGGGAAATGTTGGGTAGATATTTCTAAGTGGAAAGTCAGGCTTTGGACCAGTGTGAAGACATAATCCCATTTTTATGGAATAAGGACTGGCTAGGCAAACAATAAAATCTAAACCACGGTTATCTTTAAGGGTAGCATTATGATTGATTTTTGTGTTTTTCACTTGTGCTTTCTGGTGTTTTCACATTTTCTGCCTTAAGCATATAAGTATTTTGTAAATAGAAACAAATAGCAAAAATCTCAACAAAGAAGCTATCAAAAGAAGAAAATTATCTTCAGCATTGTATTTGAGGCCTCAGTCATTAGTATATCACCTTCATGATTTTATACCATTGCCAAGTACTACCTGTGTGATTATTTATTTAATATCCGCAATTAAGCCAACACTTAACTCAATTTATAAGCCTCCCTTTACCTTAGAAGTAATACATGTGAAATCACAGCTTTGATGTACTAGATTTTTAAAAATACTTTGCAATAATGTGAACCATAACCATTAAAATAGATACTCTTTATCAGTCTGCCTCTGACATGATCTCACACCACCGTTGATGTGGGCAGCATGACTCTGGTGACCTCTTCATTTAAATACTGACATTGATGAGATAGATCCCTCTGACACCATCCCTGAAAATAGCCCCAGACTAACCAGAACAGATTTCACCTGAAGCCTGTACTTGTAACATCCTGTAATCAGGTTTCAGAAATTATAGATACACTCATTAGCTTCTCATAGATTATACTCAACTCTGCAGTACTCTATCCACTTGTAGGAGTAAAGACATAGAACTGAAAATTATATACTTTTCATTTGCAAAAGTATGCTTGTTTTGGTTTTTTGTTTTTATATTTTCTGATCCTTCTTCCTATGAGAGAGAGCAGTTCATAGGTGCTTTCTATCTAGAAACATGCATATTTCCTTGTATGCATATTGTATTTTAGGGGAAAGTATAATCTGATTGCTGGTGCAGTTTTCTGATGGTTTCTGTGATCTCTCTGTGAGCTACTGCCAGGAACTTGTTTTCATCTCAAATGAGAAAGGATGTTTAAAGAGTGATTGTATCAGTTACACAGCAACATTCTGAAAAATGAATGTCCATCAAACTTTTTTTTTAAAAAAAAGCAAGGAAACTTAATAAATGTCTCCATATTTACACATGGAATTTTTAAAAGACTATTATGTTTGAAGTTTCATGGCTCTTGTCTCAGAAAAGAGTTTGCTCATACAACATAATCATCCTTGTAAATTCATTGAAAACTCCTATTATGAAATCAGTGTTGTTTTTATTTTCCCAAACTCTTGAGAAGAAGCAATTATATAGCCATTTGAGTTGAAATCTGTTACTCAAACAACATAGGATAAACTCTGAGAATGGGTGTTATCTAAGAAATGGGACTAACACAGACCTGCTTTCTGCTTTCATAAAATGCGAAGATGATGATGATGTACTTTAAAAGTTTAAAGAATGCAAAGCACCCTTTTCCCTCCTTTCTAGTAACCTCCACATCTGGAATTGACTTAATGCCCAGTTGGATGTACCAGATGTCTGCAACTTCCTACCCAAAAGCTTAACTTCATGAGTTTTCCTTAATTGTTCTGTTCTGAAATGGCAGGCATTTCTCCTTGAAAAACACTTCAGAGGTGTCTCACTTTTATGTATTTTCAAATGAAGATAAATCCTTCTTAGGGAAGCAACCCAACTAATTTCCAAGGGGATATGGATGAGTAGAAGCTAAGAAAGTTAGTTGTTTCTTCATGTTTCAGTTCTGCTCTTTGAGAACAGCGTTTCTTTCTGGTTGTGTCCTTACCGATGTCATCTGTAGCTCCTGGAAACGTGGGGCTATGAATCTAATCTCAGCCATCATTTGTGCCTCCTGGGCCGCAAGGTAACATACACACTGCAGTTAAATAAATGAAGATGACAGTATTCTGTTCGTTCATCTTCTCTGAATTTCTAGAGATTTTTTCATATAATCCAGAAGACTTGAGTAGAAACACATGGAATATAATTTCCCAATCTATAAACATCTTTGCATTTTCAGTGTTAAATTCCCCACCATTACTGCACTACTGTCTTAAGGTTTCATTACTTTCCTCCAATCTGTCATTGATGTGGCTTTTGATGATGTGATCTTGTTACAGGGCACTCTTCCTTGGACTTGATTAACACTTGGCAGCTTTTCAAATAGTTTATTAGACTCTGAGCAGAAAACTCACATTATCAGCTTTCAGCTGTGACCTGGATTACTGGATTGGATTTATACCTCATTATAGAGTCTTTCATCTCTATTTAAGTAGATTTTTTTTTTCCCATAGAATCTTTCATCTCTATTTAAGTAGATTTTTTTCCTAATCCATAAGTCTCCAGAAGATCTATAGTCTCAGAATTTGCTTCTTGTCCTGGCTGTATTTCTTAATCACTTTTCTTGGCTCTCTGTCAATATTACATTTCTTTGTACATAATGGTCTTTCAATAAATACCTACTGAAGAAATGTTTTAACATCTGAGGAGATGGACATGGCAGTCTGGTATTAAACACTTTTATTTAGCAGTATACTTTCATTGTTCCTAAATTCATTCACTAATTTAACAAATGTTTTACCTGCTTACTGTGCACTAACCACCATGTTTCAGATACTGGGATAAAGCCTAAACTTTTTTGTTTTCTCACAGACAAGCCCATATTTTACCTCCTGGCAATCTTCCTCTTTGCTTACCCCCAAAACAACTCCCAGTGACTTTTGTAGCTCTTTCCTGCTCAGAGTATTGTATTTGTTTTCATTGTGTTGCTGTGTAAAAATTGACACCAACTCAGTGTTTTAAGATACTCAGTTCAGTTGCTCAGTCGTGTCCGACTCTTTGTGACCCCGTGAATCGCAGCACGCCAGGCCTCCCTGTCCATCATCAGCTCCCAGAGCCTACCCAAACCCATGTCTGTCGAGTCGATGATGTCATCCAGCCATCTCATCCTCTGTTGTCCCCATCTCCTGCCCCCAATCCTTCCCAACATTAAGGTCTTTTTCAGTGGGTCAACTCTTCGTGTGAGATGGCCAAAGTATTGGAGTTTCAGCTTCAACATCACTCCTTTCAATGAACACCCAGGACTGATCTCCTTTAGGATGGACTGGTTGGATCTCCTTGCAGTCCAACAGACTCTCAAGAGTCTTCTCCAACACCACAGTTCAAAAGCATCGATTCTTCGGCGCTCAGCTTTCTTCACAGTCCAACTCTCACCCCCATACATGACCACTGGAAAAACCATGCCTTGACCAGATGGACCTTTGTTGGCAAAGTAATGTCTCTGCTTTTAAATATGCTATCCAGGTTTGTCATAACTTTCCTTCCAAGGAGTAAGCATCTTTTAATTTCATGGCTGCAGTCACCATCTGCAGTGATTTTGGAGCCCAAAGAAATAAAGTCAGCCACTGTTTCCCCTGTTTCCCCATCTATTTCCCATGAAGTGATGGGACCAGATGCCATGATCTTAGTTTTCTGAATGTGAGCCTTAAGCCAACTTTTTCACTCTCCTTTTTCACTTTCATCAAGAGGCTTTTTAGTTCCTCTTCACTTTCTGCCATAAGGGTGGTGTCATCTGCATATCTGAGGTTATTGATATTTATCCTGGCAGTCTTGATTCCAGCTTGTGCTTCTTTCAGCCCAGCGTTTCTCATGATGTGCTCTGCATATAAGTTAAATAAGCAGGGTGACAATATACAGCCTTGACGTACTCCTTTTCCTATTTGGAACCAGTCTGTTGTTCCATGTCCAGTTCTAACTGTTGCTTCCTGACCTGCATACAGGTTTCTCAAGAGATAGGTCAGGTGGTCTCGTATTCCCATCTCTTTCAGAATTTTCCACAGTTTATTGTGATCCATACAGTCAAAGGCTTTGGCATAGTCAATAAAGCAGAAATAGGTGTTTTTCTGGAACTCTTGCTTTTTTGATGATCCAGTGGATGTTGGAAATTTGACCTCTGGTTCCTCTGCCTTTTCTAAAACCAGCTTGAACCAGCTGGAAGTTCATGGTTCACGTATTGCTGAAGCCTGGCTTAGAGAATTTTAAGCATTACTTTAGTAGTGTGTGAGATGAATACAATTGTGCGGTAGTTCGAGGATTCTTTGGCATTGCCTTTATTTAGGATTGGAATGAAAACTGCCCTTTTCTAGTCCTGTGGCCACTGCTGAGTTTTCCAAATTTGCCAGCATATTTAGTGCAGCATCATCTTTCAGGATTTGAAATAGCTCAACCGGAATTCCATCACCTCCACTAGCTTTGTTCGTAGTGATGCTTTCTAAGGCCCACTTGACTTCACATTCCATATGTTACCTCAAAGTTTCTGTAGATCAGAAATCTGGCATTACTTAGCTGGGTTCTCTGAGTGCTCAAGGACTCATAGGGCTGGAATTAACTATGAATGGGCTGTATTCTCATGTCAACGCAGCTGTACATGTCAGCGCAGCTGTAGAAGTCTTCAAAGCCAGCCACAGAGAGAGAGAACTTGTCTGGTGTTTCAAGTCTCTAATTAATCAGGACTTCGCTGGCAGTCCACTGGTTAAGAGTTAGCTTTCCAGTGCTGGGGGTGTGGGTTCCATCCCTGATTCAGGTTTGCCTCTCTGCTAAAAAATCAAAACATAAACAACAGAAGCAATATTGTAACAGATTCAATAAAGACTTTATGAATGGGCCATGTCAAAAAAATCTTTTCAAAAGAGAGAATCTTAATCACCTTAGTCAATCCCATCCAGGATAACCATCCTTTTCTATTAAAGTCAACTGATTAAGGAGTTAAATTACATCTGCAGAATCTCTTCATTCTTGTCATATATTATCAATTAGAAGCAAGTCATAGAGTCCCCCCGGATTTCCCTGCTGGCTCAGTGGTAAAGAATCGGCCTATTAATGCAGGAGATGCAAATTGGATCCCTGGGTCGAAAATATTCCCTGGAGGAGGAAGTGGCAACCCACTGCAGTATTCTTACCTGGGCAATCCCTTGGACAGAGGAGCCTGGCAGGCTATAGTCCATGGGGTTGCAAAAGAGTTGGACACGACTTAGCAGCTAAACAGCAACAACAACATAGAGTCCCCCACCCTCAAGGGCAAGTGAGTAGAATGGTCGTCACTGGGGATCATCCCAGTTTCTGCCACAGTTGTTCTGCCCCCATTCTGGTGTTCTTCATAGAACTCCTTCAAGTAACCTTTTAAGAGAAACTCTCCCTTATCATTCCGCCTAAAATAGGCCTCTCCTTGTTTGGGGTTTGTTTTTTTCTGTAACAGTACCTTGCTTTTTACCATCATAGAACATCACACAATCTGAAATTACCTTGCATCTGTTCAGTTCATTTCAGTCACTCAGTCATGTCCGACTTTGCAACCCCATGGACTGCAGCTCGCCAGGCTTCTCGGTCCTCCACTGTCTCCCAGAGTTCACCCAAATTCATGTCCATTGAGTCGGTGATGCCATCCAACCATCTGATCCTCTGTCGTCCCCTTCTCCTCCTGCCCTCAATCTTTCCCAGCATCAAGGTCTTTTCAAATGAGTCAGTTCTTCGCATCAGGTGGCCAGAGTATTGGAGTTTCAGCCTCAGCATTAGTCCTTCCAATGAACACTCAGGACTGATCTCCTTTAGTATGGACTGGTTGGATCTTCTTGCAGGCCAAGGGAGTTTCAAAAGTCTTCTCTAACACCACAGTTCAAAAGCATGAATTCTTCATACTAGTTGATATTTGTTCCCTTATTATCTGCCTTCCTCTCCTGATTCACTTATTTAAGAGCAAGGACCATATCTATGGTATTCACCACTCTGTGGTCAATACTTAAGCACAATGCTAGGCACACAATAGATGTTCAACTAAATATTGACTAAATCACTAAATGGAGAGGCCAAGGCATTTATGGTCTTCGGATGCTTAAATGCCCATATTCTACAAAGGTGTGTGTTTCCTCCTTTATTTCCCTTGAGGCAAAGTGCAGCAATGGAACAGGCATGTTAGTCTGAGACCAGAAGCAAACTGCTGATTCTCCTATTTTATAGTGTGGATTTCACATGAGATTCACAGAATGCCGGTGGCCATGGACCTTCCCTCGGGTCACATCTGTCTGTCTCTCCCATCACAGGGTTGAAGGACGAGGTACAGAAATTAAGTTCACTCGCTGCCTCTAACAGTCATTAGATATTTGAGGGACTGCTGGTTTTCAGTGGCTTTGCCTGCCAGATTTACTTTAATTTCAGCTTTCTTGGGATATGGAAAGAGATCAAGATGTATCCACCCCCATGAACTTGTTCTTCTCTGTTAGCAGGAGCAAAATTAGTGGGCAATGAAGATGTGGAGGGCATGGGGCCAGATAGCAATATTTAATTTCCCAGAGCAACAATTCTCTGATGATCCCATCATGACTTTTCATGATGGAGTCATCAGAAAATTCTTGCTTCTCTATCAGTGCTTCGTAGAACACATGGCTAGACATTTCTGTCTAACTGTGCCTGCTATTATGGTGAGATGGACTGCAATGGAACCTTGAAATTGAGAGGCAGTGGATATCCTGGATCTGAGGAACAGGACATTGGGCATTTTCTATGCAGTCTTTGAAACTGCTGGAGACATTTTACAAAGCTGTTCCCTTTGTAGCCAAAATGGAATTACAAATATACTCGGTTTATTTGAAGTCTTTTCATAAGCATTGAACCACAAAATTGTAATCAGAGGTGTTAAAGAGGTGTACTTTCAGAAAAGGACATACAAAAATAGTATTTTCTACTTTGCCACCTTTCATCAAATGAGGGAGGCTATTATAAAACAATCTAACCCAGCTATGCAAAGGGAGATATTTTACAGGTCTTCTGACATGCTTCACCAACCCAGACTCCCCATGATCATTATTTGAATTTACTTTCTTCTTCTTCAATGATTCAAACCTCCAGTTTGCAGAAACTTGGATAATAGAGTGTTGTTTACTGTTTAAATTTTGTGGTTAACTTTTTTGTCTTCACCCTTTGTGAAAGTATGCATAAAACATTGTAGTTCTTTCCTGCCCAGCTTGTGAGTGGTTCTGTCTTTCATGATGGACTTTTATTCAGGGAACACCTCCCATCCATGTCCGACCTCCAGTTTGAACAGTAACAACACCTATCAGATATGAAACCTTGACCACATGCCGGACACTAAGCCTAGTACTTTACATATATTATCATATTTAATCCTCATAATAAGCTTGTAAGCTAGTTATTTTTACCCACATTTTAATAAGCAACCTAAAAAAGAGAAAGAGAAAGAAGTTCAACAATTTTTCCAAGGTCAGTCAGTCAGAAGCAACCTGGATTTGAACTCCAGATTGTATGTCTTAGCCTCCAATTAAAATAAATAAATTAATTTAAATCAGCTCTTTCATGCAATTGCTGAAAATAATGGTGATTTTCTATCAACGTAGAAGGCTCTGAAGAGTAAGTAAAAAGTTTATCAATCCTGCCTTTTTCTAGGAAGACAGATATGTATGTATTGTACTTAGTCTTTTTGAATCTCCCTTAATTTAACCTGTTCCTTTATCCCTAAAATTTATTGGAGGAAAAGAAAGGTCAGCTGACACTCAGTTCTTTGCATTTTCTTTTTTTTTTTTTTTTAATTTTTATTGGAGTAGAAGTGTTGTGTTAGTTTATGCTGTGTAGCAAAATGAATCAGTTATACATACATCCACTCTCTTTAAGATTATTTTCCCATATAGGTCATTGTAGAATACTGAATAGAGTTACCTGTGCTCTATAGTAGGTCCTTATTAGTTACCTATTTTATACATAGATGTGTATATGTCAATCCCAATTTATCCCTGCCCCCACTGTTTTCCCCTTGGTAACCATGTTTGTTTTCTACATCTGTTATGCTGTGTATTTTTTAGTTAGAATTTTAGTGACTGTGTCTTTATTCACTGGTAACCAGTAAGGTTTATGATTGCTTCACTCCTTTAGGTTCTACTGTATCAGTACTAATGTGCCCTGACTTCACTTTTAGAAACATACTTCAAGCCTCACAGTGTTCAGAGAATGGGTAGGAACAGGAAATGTTTGTCTTTCTTGCCTGTCCTCTTTAGTGTGTAATCAAGCCACTAGGAGGACTTGAAAACATGTCTTGCATAATGAGCACCTTCCTGGGAACCCCTGAATTAGAACAAAGTTGCTCTTGGGAGAAAAAAAAACACCCACAAAAGCATGCATGAACTTTCACCTTACAAAGGTTTTCAATGAAGAATTAAACTAGGGGTTGCTAAATATTTTAGGCTTTGTGGACCTTGCAGCCTGTATAGCAACTACTCAATTCTGTCATTGTAGCAAAATCTGCCCTAGGCATTATACAAAGGAACGGGCATGGCTGTCTATGTTCCAGTAAAACTTCAGTTATAAATCAGGCAACTGGCAGATTTGACTCCAGGGCTGTAGTTTGCCAACCCCTAAGTTAAATAATATATCACATGATAACAGAAATAACTCTTTACTTTCCACAAAGTTGCCCTTTGAATATCAGATGTTACTCTTACAACCCCAAAGGTTTTTAACACAAAACAGACTGTCCATGTCCATTCTGTGAACAGCGGGACATATAATGGTGGTTAGCAGTGTTGGCAGTGAAGACCATCATTGCATAACCCAGAAGTGAAGTGTGTGCTGTTGAATTCTTAATATACTTGACTCATTTCAGTCTTTTTTTTTTCTTTTTGATTGATTGATTTTATAGGAGAAAAGTACATTTTAGTAAAGAAAGAAGTCAACAGTGAATTTACCTTACCAGTGTACATCCTGGACAAGTCACTTACCTTCCTTAAGCATCACTGTACTTCTCTGTAGAATGGAAATAATGCAACATGTGCTTTACTGCATTTTTTGTGGTACTGTGGTAAGACTCAGCACTTCCATTCTTTGGTACCTTCCCAAGAGAACTGAGTATATTTTTCCACCAAAAGATATTGCCAAGAATATTTATAGAAGTGTCATTGCCAGTAGCCAAAGGTCGGGAGCAACCCAAATATCTATCAACAATATCAAGTGATACACAAACCATAGTATAGTTATACAATGTAATATTCAGGCAGTTTAAAAATGAAGAATAATACCAGTACATTCAACAACAAAAAATGAATTTCACAGACATTTATCTTGAATTTCACTTACCTTGAGATTCAGTTACATTTATCTTGAAGTTCAAGATCAGGAAAAACTCATCTATGGTGACATATATCAGAATAATGATTGCATCAGCAGAGAGGAAGGGGAAACTGGGTAGGGATTGATTTGAAGGTACTCAGATGCTAAGAATGTTCTATTCCAGTAACAACCAAAATGGTAGCCACTTACCTCATTGAACTAAATTTTAAATCCAGTTCACACTAGTCACATCTCAAGTGTTCAGTAGCCACGTGTGTCTTGTGATTGTCAAAGTGGACAATGCAGACACCTCACCAAGTCCTTTTGGACAGCGCTATTTACTGTCTCTTGAGTAGGATCGTGTTTTCATGGTGTACATCTGTGAAGATTAACTAAGTTATGCCTTTGGAATTTACACTTTACTGTATATATACCTCATAAAATATGCTTCAAAATAAATACATTTTACCTCGTGAAATGAGGGAAGTGAGCAAGAAAGAGGAAAAAATAAAACAAAAAGTATAAACAAGGGCTTTTTGCATTTTCATTTTGGAATTAATATGCGACATGACCTCAGGAAGAAAAAGCTTAAGAGCTCTGTGCAGAAATATCAAATAAAACTTTCAAGCTAGAGATTATTTCTCATTAACTTTAATTAGGCTCTTTTTAGGTTTACAGGCTTAGCAAATTATCAAACCAAAAATAAAAACCTTAGGCTCTGCTCTCAGGCAAGTTTCCTCAAATTCTGAAGCGTTCATGAATGCTCTTCTGGTATCATTGCCTTTGTTACATCCCTGTGTAACTAATCTGTGTTGCTAATTAGATTCCATCATGAAGCACGGTTTCAATCATTTTCTGTCCAGCACCAGCATCTTTGTTTGTGTAGAGATGTGTGAGCCCCCATCGTGCACAAATGCATTCAGAGTAATGAGTTAGATTAGAGTGGTCTCATTTCTGTTTTATGAAAGTTAATTGAAAGTGTAACTTCAGTCTTTGTTACAGAAACCTGATTAACAACCCATTGCTTTATCTTACATGTGCAACAAAGAATCCCTTTCAGCATATAGTAGCTTTTAGATTACCAAGAAGCATAAAAGAAGCAGTCTGAGAATTGTAGGTCAGTTGTAGGTCTCTCACACTGGACATAAACACGTGTTTGAGCAGAGTGGAATGAGTCAGAAAAGCTATGTGACCTTGGATACCTCCTTCCCTTCTCTGAGCTTCAGTTTTCCTTGCTTCCTGCCTTCCCTGGCTCTGCAAGGAAGAGTTGTTGTTTCCCTTCTGTTTGTTCCCAGCGTAAGACATGGCAGCCACGGAGCAGCGGAGAGCACGGCGACTCTACAATGTAGCACCGTGCACATCCTCTCCCTCTGGACTGTGAGCATCTGGGGTCCGTGAAGTCTATCGTTTCCTTAACACACAGGCCACTGCCTGGCCTGCAGGATGTCTGAAAACGGGTTTATTGAATGATTGAGTCAGTGAGTGAATAAAAGAATGAAGGCGTGCTCTATTATATATTGCTTTGTAACCCATTACCCCACAAGTTACTTGGGCTTGAAACAACAGACATTTACTCTCTCTTGACTCTGGAGGGTCAGGAATTAAGCATCACTTAGCTAAGTCTTCTTTCCCAGGGTTCCTCACAGGCTACAGTCAAGGTATTGTCTGCAGCTGCAAACCTCCCACTAGGGCTGCCTCTGCTTCCAGACTCACTCTTTGTTGTCGGGAGGCTGCAGGTCCTTGGGGCCGTTGGACCGTGCCTTTCCAACGTGGGAGTGAGACTTTGCAGCGTGGCAGCTAGCACCGGCAAGAGGGGCTTTGCTGGGAAGACTGAGTGCTATAATTTTTATAAGCTAGTCACCGAATTGACATTCCATAGCTTTTCCTGTGTTTATCTGTTAGAACCAAGCTACTTGTTGCAGTTGTCACTCAAGGTGAAGAGATGACATGAGGATATGAATATTGAGGTGAGGATCATTGGGGCCATGTCAGAAGCTGCCTACCACAAGTGCCTTCTTCACAAGACTGTGAGGAAGCTCAGAAGAGACTGTCTGTGAGACGTACTCTTGCTGTTTGCTTTTCCTAATTATTTTTTTTCCTAGAATGAACTTCCTCACGTCCTACTTATATTTCATATTTTAGCTTAAGTGCTGCCACCTCCAAGTGACCTTCACTGAATGTGAAAATGTGACCCTTGAGCCTTTCTTTTAATCCAGCACCCATTTTTTTTTTCCTGTTTGGTGCAAATTGCCATTCATATATTTTACTTATTGTCACTCTCCTCCACAAGAAAGTGAGCTTCATGAGGACAGCAGCCCAGCCTGTCTGATCTCTCCTCACTAACCAGCACCTCACACATATTAGGCCTCAGTAACTATGTGTTGGAAAAAAACTGTATTTTTAGATCCTTTTTACAGTTTATTTGCTTTGTAAAATTAGCACAGTTGAAGTTGTCATCCTTCAGATAATTTTCAGGGACTTAGAACTGTCCCAGGGGAGGGGGCTCTGTTTGCTGAGACTTGAGAGTATGCATTCCAACAAAGCCAACCCTCTTTGGGATGTAAGTTATTAATAAATTGCCATTGCAAATTTGGCTTACCTAATTTGGAAGGTAAGAAAATACTGGGGCATGCACAAATGATAGTGACTTTTGTGTTGGGTTTTTGTCACCTCCCTTCCCTGCCTTCTTCACCAAGCTCATACCTTTAAAGTAGCCGACAGCCTCGCACCCCTATGCTACCCCTCTCAGCCTTGCACCCCTATGCTACCCCTCTCAGCCTCTCACCCCTATGCTACCCCTCTCAGCCTTGCACCCCTATGCTACCCCTGCCGCAGCAGGAAGGTCTGCACTGTCTGCACTGTCCCTATTTATTGAGTAATAATGACATGCCAGGCATTGTGCTACAGATTTTCCATATGTTCTTCCCAATTCTCACCACAACTTTTACAGAGGAGACAAGTGAAAATAAATTTAAAAATTCAAGGCAACCAGACTCTCAAGCCCAAGCTAATTCCATCACCGCCACCCACTCACCAAGCCCACACTCCTTCCCGGCACTATTAGAAAAGACTGAAGATTTGGGAGTCATTGGGAGGTCTAGGTTCTTGTCCTGGTGATACTCTTACCTTGCCTATGCCATTTTTAAACTTCTCACATACAGTCATCTCTTTGAAGGAAACCTATTAGTATCCCAGCCCAGATATCAGACTGTTGGAAGCCTGGACCCAAATGGACATCTCATACCTGTGCCAAATTCCCTTTCCTTTCAGACCTTCATGCTGAAATGTTTAATGAGCCAGAATATAGATTTTTCTGTCATGTCCAAAAAGACAAGGCCAGTGTCTAACTCTGTGGCAACCTTAGCAGTTTGTGATGGAACAGCAGAACGAGTTCTCTGGAGAAAGGTGACTATTTTTCTCCTGTAATGTCTGGGTTATAGGCCTGGCTCAATCTCCAGGATACCCTTTGCAAGGATGGTTGGCAGAAACTTAGAGGCAGAATATTGGTCGTAATGTGATTCAGTGTTCCAGGTAACCATGTGTGGTGAGAAATGAACACGGTCCCTGTGGCAGGCACAGGCTTTAAGGGTGCGTTCGCTGATGGTAGTGAGCTGAGTGTGGGGAGCAGATTTAAGAAGGTGAGGGCAGTTCATTGTTGGGCTAGAGGAGTATTGGCATTTTGAGCTGGATAATTCATCCCTGTGAGGTTGCCCTATGCATTGCAGTACATTTACCAGCATCCCTGGCCTCTGCTCCGAGATGCCAGTAGTTGACATACTCCTCCGTTTGTGACAAACAGCATATCCCCAGACGTTTCCAAATGTCCACAGGGGAGGGCAGAATTACCAGCAGCTGAAAATGACTGGACCATCAACAGTGATGTGATATGGTCAGGCTTGGCTGAATAGGTTGTAGTAACAAATCTCCCCAGCACCTCAGTGGCTAAAGCAGTCTATTTCTTCTTGGTGCTGTGTGACCGTGTCATGGGTACCAGGACAGAATACTCCGGTGAGGCTCAAACCAGCCGTTAAATGCTTCATCTCAGAAGTTTCACGCCGTTTGCCCCCACAACCCTTGTTTTATGGCCAGATTCACAAACCACAAGAAGACCAGGAAGTGTAACCTTACCATGAGCCTAGTAAAGAGGAGAATTAATAATAGAAATATTTAGCAAGTAGCATTAACAACAATTTGAGATGCAAAGGAGGTCTTTCTCCCCTGTTAATATAGAATGAAGGTGTTAAAGGCAGAATATACAAGGTTACCCGGTATTTCTAGAGACAACAATAACAACTGTGATGCAATAATAACAATTTGAATCGTGCTTATTATGTGTCAGACAATCTAATTCTCACATAAAAAACCCAATGAGTCCTTTTCATTTTTGAGATACAGGATACTTAAGTAACTTGCCTAGAGTCAGTCACACAGCCAGTAAGTGGCAGGAATGAGATTTAATCCCAGGTCTCTCTGACATTAAAGACTGAGCACTTTAGCCCCACTTTACAGGTCAGTTTGACTGTTGTGCAAATAACTTTCTCTCCTTTTTGGGTTGAATGAGCAAGTTGTCTCTCCAGTAACCTGCTCAGCACCTTTGTGGTTTAAACTGGAAGCATAATTGACATGTGATGGCAAGTATGTTCCATCCCTACATTCCCTGAGCATTTTTCTTAAAAAAGCCCACTGATCTTGAACATTTGGAAGAGAGCCATCCAGTCGCCCCATCATGAGGTGATCATGCTCAGAGAAACAAACAGAAGGATTCCAGTTACTTAGAGATGGCGCTGAGCCCCACATCAGCTTCAGTCCTGAGAAAACTGCACAGAGTCAGGCAGTGAACACAGAGTCAGTCAGTCAGCAATGTGGATACTTGAGGATGCTGTCACCAACCCAACTGGAATCCACCCTGTGTTTCTAGATCCTAGATGCTAAGGTCAGAGGATTAATTACAAAAGCTAGTACAGATAACAGTGACTAATATGTATGCTTGGGGTGGTTATAAGTATGCATTGTCTTATGCAGATAAGTACTCTTAACATTACCATGTTTTTGCTTTAAATAAGCTTTAATAGATTAAGTTAATCGATGATGGTAGTACATAGATATTTCTGAATCTTTGGTATATAATGCATATCATTAATCACCAAGAGCTTATAGAATATATAAGTTTTGGGGAGGAAGAAATTTTCTAGTATTACCATTTTTGGAGACAAGGAAATGAAAGCTGGGAGAAATAAACTAGCAGTTTTTTGGTGGGATTCCAGATCTGATTCCAAATTTCAAGTTTTTACCCGTTTTAGCAGATGTGTGAAGTTGCTTAACATTTTAAACTGACACATGCATTTCTTTCTAGTGACTTCCATGCTCCTAGGACCAAGCTTATAAAATTTATTTCTAAGAGAAAGGGGGATAAAAGACAAGAGATTGATTTCATTTTCTTTTCCCCTTGTTCCAAAGAGTTACCTGAGAATTAGTAAATTCATCCTGTCTAAACAAAAATATTCAGACTTTCCCAAGCAGCCTTCACAATGAGTTAACTTGGCCATTACTCAAGATCTTATCATTGAGAGAATCTTGAGATTTGGATATGAAATGACACTGGGTCAAAAGGTTCCTTCAAGTTCAAACTCCAGTTTTCAATGCCATATGTAAGGGGGCTATTAAAGATCTTTGGTAATAATTATTGTTAATAGAGAAAGGTAAAGAAACGAGGATGTGAGGATGTAGTAGAAAAAAGAAAAGCTGAGACATGACTCTTAGTATCTTTCAAAGAATTTAAATGAATTTATTTAAGGAAAAAGTGAGATGAGTGTTAGTTTTAAGAAAGACTTCCCTAATTAAGTTGGAAACAATTTTTTTCAGTGGAATAAAGAGTGTATAAATCTCCCTTCCTGCAAGTCTGAGAAAAGGCCAATCCGTGCCAGACGAAAAGAGCCTATACAGTAAAGGAAATGTGGACTTTGCAGGCGGACACTTCAGGATTTGAATTCCAGCCCTGCTGCTTACTAGCTGTGGGACCTTGAGTGGGGACTTCTGCTTCCCCTAAGCCTCAATTTCTCTTCATGCAAAAGAAAATCAGATGTGCCCTCCCAACCTTGTAGGATTATACACGTAATAAAAAAATCATTGTGTTTCAGTGGCCGTTTGTAAATTGATGAGAGCCACACGAGCACAGATTGAACCAAAATTGAGCTTATGCCATTTCTGAAAAGCAGCCCCTGCTCCTGATCTACAGAAAAAGAAGACCAGTGATCAGAATGTTTCCATTTTAATTTTGCTCCAGGTACAAGTAAACTAAGTATTTGGGGAGAAGCTTTATTGCAATGTCCATTTTCTTTATCCAGTGTCCACCAGATGAATCACAGGCTTCCTGGACTGAGATAACAATGTCCACTTCTAAATAAACATTAGCCTTGTCTCTCAAGACAGTGAGTATAAAAGGCCTCCGTGGTGTGCTCACTCAAAGTTGTGTTAGTATTATCACTTACAGCACCTTTCCCTAATGAGAAAATGTGTAGGAAGTCTGCATCTCTGCAGATGGCACTTAAGCAGGGCAGTCATCAGCCACTCTCCCAGGCAGCTGCTGAAAAGGACTGGAGCATCCAGGGCTCTTGTGGTGAAGAGGTTACCCATTTAAAGTCTGTGACTATTGCTCTGGAGACAGCTGTGAAATCAGAGAAAAACTAGATACTGATCTCTTCAAATCAGCATTTCTCTCCAGATTGCCCTGAAACTCTCTGAAACTGTTCTTGGTGATGAGTTTTGCCTGTTCTAAATTTTCTGTACATTAAATTATTAAATTTAAGTCTGAATCTATCTATCTGTATGTCTCCTCTTGTGTCTGCCTTCTCTTTCTCAACTTTATATCTATGAGATGTGTTTTTTATTGTTGCAGGTAACTAAGAGTAGTTCATTAGTTCATTTTCATTCATTCTGCTTGTGAATACACCAAGGTTTGATGAACTGTTGATGAATATTTGACTTAATTCCAGTTTGGTGCTACTGTGGAGAAAACTGTTCTGAATACTGTTCATCATGGTGTTTGATGGATTTAGAATCCATTTTTTGGTACATACTTAGGAATAGAATTCTGGATCATGAGGCATATAGACATAGTCATCCTTCAATATCCGTGGGGTACTAGTTCCAGGATCCCCTGCAGATGCTGGAATCCCTGGATGCTCCAGTTTCATGGTTAGCCCAAGGTCCTGCAGGTTCTGCTTCTGGTTCATTGAATCCACAGATGTAGAACCATGGATATGGAGGGCCAACTGGATAGATATTCAGATGTTCTTCCTCAGTAGGTATTGTCAGACCATTTTCCAGGGTAGTTTTACCAGGAAACTGCTACCAGGAATGTGAGAGAATCTGGGTGCTTCACATTTTCACCCACAAATAGGCCTTATCTATGTCATCTTAAAGCAATGACTTTTTAAAAGAGAGTTTCCTGTTAAAATGTGTATAATTCTGTGTAACTCTCCCACATCCATTCCCATACCAGATAAAACTAAAAATAGAGCAAGAACTTAACACTCTGGTGGATGAGTCTTCTGATCTTACTGTGATATTATAAAAGAAAGAGAATTTTTGAGGGTGATTTGGTTGATGGCAAAAATATAAAGGGAGCAGAAGGGTTAATTACTTTGAGCTGAATATTGTTTTTACTTTTCTTTTACCAGAATTCTGTTTTATTTCTCCCTAGCCATCGATCAATACAGTTAATGGGTCGCTTGAAGATATTTTACATCCCCCGTATGACTAGAAACTGAACAATCTTGGGTCCCTGTAACTAAGGATAAAGAAAATTAGCCTTCCTAATAAGAGTGTATCTCATGCCATAAGATAATTCTGTGTCTCTTCCTGTGCAGGTCAGGTCAGTGTTCCTGCTAGCAGTAGACAAATACTCTATCTCTTTAGTATTTGTAGCTAAGGGCCAATCTACTGGGAACCTAGGGATTGTTTTTGTTGAGTCTGAGGGGCATGACTCTTTCATTTCCTCTAGAACCAGAGTTTTATTTCAAATTTGAATATAGGAAAGTCAAGAGCTTCAGTTTGCAGAAAGAGATATAAATGCATTACTTATGCTGTGAAGCACTATGAAAGAAATTGGTGTAATTACTCTTCCAGCCGAATGATTTCAAAAACCCCTCTGTGAACTTGAAGTGGCCATTTCTTTCGCTGTCCCCCTACCAGGGTGGATCTATGCCAGGCCAGAGTCACCAACAATAGCTGCAGACAGCCACAGTCCAGCAGCATTCTTCAGTTATGTAAGGATGGAGCTTTAAAATACCACACTACTCCTCCCTCAGCCTGTTTCTCTCCCACTCCAGTCCTCCTCCTGAGCCCTTTGTTGGAGTATCATCCTTCATGAGAGACACTAACTTCTCTTTCAGATGGGGAGTGGTGATACATTCTCCTGCTGGGCATGTGCGCTCCTGTATCATGCGAGGTCCTGTGGAGCAGCTCTGCTGCTGCGGCTGAGATTCCAGCAGTCTTGTGTATGGAGTGTGACACCTCCAGAGCATCAATTTAGGGGCAGAGACTAGTGTCCTGTCTTTAGCAACTGGTCCAGACTTGATCCCAAGGCCTTACATGCAGTGTAAACTGACTAACAATATTGACGAACATACATGGTTTCCTATATGTCAGGGGGTGTCAAAGCATTTTGCATATACTAACTCGTTTAATCATCACCCAGCCCTAGGAGGTAGGTACTATTTTCATCCCTGTTTCACAGTTGAGGAAACGGAGACACAGAGTTTGGGTTCAAACCCAGTGGATCTGGCTCTGCTACACTATACTTTCCCTTTGAACATTTATGGAAGAATTTACCTGGGCTCCAGGTTATTGTTATCTCTGAGCAAGGTCTAGACCTGCATTGTCCAAGGCAGTAGCCACTAGTCACAGGTTGCTAATTTAATTTTAAATTAATTAAAATTTACTGAAAATAAAAATTTAGTCCCTTGGTCACAGTAGCCCTATTTCAAGTGCTCACTAGTCATGTGGGACTCTTAGCTATCATCCAAGCCCAAATGTGAAATGTTTCCATCATCAAGGACAGTTCTGTTAGAATTTAAATGTGGAATAAAGGAAGCAAAATGGAGAAATACAAGTGGGGTGTTGAGGACAGGATGAGGAATTCAGATGTTGGCAGTCCACGAGAAGGGAGGAAAGGCAGACAGATGAAGCCTTCCAGCCGGCCTAGAGGACAGGCAGCCAGCCATGCAGGGTGCGTGCGTGCATGCAGTTTACTGTCTCAGAGCAGTGGTTATGGTCATGTATCCTGGGGCCCAGTCAGGAGCTTGCTGTGTGTTAGGAGAGTGAGTGAATTTCTCTATATTCCCCTTACCCTGTGTGCTCCTGAAGATAGTTGAGTGGTTGTTGCAGGTGTTCAACTGTGGGGATGTATGATGAGATTTGCCTTTTAGGAAGGTGTCTTTTGGAGGTTTCCTGGAGAGGATTGATAGAAATTAGTCAGGGAAATAAGTTAGAATGCTGTTGCCCACAGGTGAGCCTTTGAACTGGTGACAGTTCTTGCCAAAATTTTCACTGATCCATCAAGAAATAAGGAAAGTAAAGACTATGTTGTGTTGCATATGTGACCATGTAGATGAGAGTTCCATTGTTCTGTCTGTATTTTCTTGTATGCATGCTCAGTCATGTCCAACTTTGAAACACTATGGACTGTAGCCCACCAGGCTTCTCTGTGCATGTTATTTCCCAGACAAGAATACTGGAAGTGGGTTGCCGTTTCCTTCTCCAGGGGCTCTTCCCAACCCAGGGACTGAGCCCACATCTCCTGCCTTGCAGGTGGATTCTTTATCACTGAGTCACCTGGGAAGCCCTGTACTTTCTTGAGAATCGCTTACTATTCAAAGACTGCTGTTTTTTCTACCTTTTTGATGTCAAAATGCCTTTTCTTTGTGAAATAACATTCATAGTGCTATAGTAGATGGTACTATGTCCATCTACTAGGGATTTTTTTTTTCAGTGTCCATACTAGACAAGACAAAATGTATATCTGTGCCTTAGTCTATTTTGAAATTATAATTCCTAGTCCATGAAGTTCCAAAATCTAGGAACTGCAAAGTTAGACAGTTTGACAATGGTGCCCAGGTGAGAGTTGACGAGTTCTTAGGGAAAGGAGGAGGAACATTTCAAAGCAAATTATATAAGCCATAGACAAGTGGATGGAGAAGAAATCAAGGAGGCAGAGAGTAAAAGAGTCTCCGAAGATTCTGTGGTTTCTCCCTGCCTGTGAGTGGAGCTGGGGGAGGAAGAACTGATGTGAAGTCCTATAGAGATGCCCTCACTTCTCTGGCACCCCTGTTCCACTGGAGCTCCTGGCCATATCCTGAGCACACACACATCAAGGTGAAGTGCATGCAGGGAAGCAGTTGACTTTCCTCTCCTGGCACCAGAAAACCACAGGCAGCTTCTCCTGGACGCAGCAGGACCCGAGTGAGGCCACCTGACCTGTGATCCCCTTAACCCGGTTCCCTTCCCCTTCCCTGCCCTGGACGCACGGCCTTGCTAAGAGGCTTTCTGTGGCACCTCAGTGACCCCCACCCCTCTCTGAGACAGCAGTGCCTGCCGTGCCTCTCAGACAGAGCTTGCAGAGGCCAGAAAGGATGCTGCCAGTCCAGCAGCAGGCTTCTTGCATTTTAAACGGCATATGCAAATTAAATTAGCAAGGGTTCCGCTTCATCTCTGGAGCAGCTCAGCTGCACTCCCCAATAATTCCCAAGCCAAACTGACCCAGTTTGAAATTAAAATCAGGTTTATTTTTAGAGGAATGTATTTTCCCTATCCCTCAGTCTCAGTGGATGCTTTTTCTGTTTGGCCTGATAAACATACAAGTACATTATCCCCAGACCTGCTGAGCCCTTCTGACAGCCACTTGACAGATAAAAGGCCTAGCAGAGTCGAGCTCATGTATATTCAGATGGTGGAGGTGAGCCCCTCACCCCATGCTGCTGAAGAGGGTCTGTATACGCTAGGTCACTTTTTCTCCACCTGTCTGCCAGTCTTAAGGTTGGTGTCAGGGTCCCTTGAGCCAGAGAAACCTTAGAGTTTAAGGTGATTTAGAACCTGGTCACAGTTGGGTTCAGCAGAATCTACGGGCATTCATTGGAGACCTCTAATATCTCCTCATGATAAAAATCTGTCACTTTGAATGGACTCTTTGCAGTCAGATCCAAGAACATTTTTCATCCCAGTTGAAGGCTTTGAACGGTCTTTGGTAGCACTTTCTACAAGGAGTTGTTCACAGAATGTGTGGTTACCATCCGGCTCTTTTCTCAAAACTGGAAACTCCTTGAAGGCCCCAGCCTCCTCCATCTTGCCAGCATCATCCCTGAGCCTAATTCTGTGTTAAGGCTCTCAGCACTGGATGAAATTAGCTGCTCGCACAGTGGTTCTCAGCTGGAGGCAGTTTGAACGTCTCTTCCCCCTGCCATATGTTTTTCAATATTTGAAGGCATTTGGGGTTCAGCTAGGGGAGGGGTGCTACAGGACTCGGGTAGAGGTTAAAGGTCATGATGGTGCTAAAGATCCCCATGACAACCCCTACCACAGAGCATTACCAGCCCCAGATGTCGGTAGTGCTGAGGTGAAAACGCGTGCTGGATAAATCCATTCACGGTTGGTTCTGCCTAAGCTGGGGAGGCCTCTCACTCATGGGCTTTGGAGTCAGGCTCCGCTTCTCACAAGGACACTGACTTTGCACAGTGTCCTTGACCTCTCTGAGTTTAATTTCTGCATCTTAAGCTGAGAGTAAAAAAAATTACTGCCTTTATATCATTTTTTGTGAGACTGATGTGAGATTCTTCCTCTAAAGTGTATAAAACCAACCCTGACAGGTGGTAACTTTTCAGTAAATGCCCATCATTCTTACTGTCATTATTCTTGTTTGTGTTACTTTTTTAAGCCAGGAAGTTTGGGTTCAACTCATACATCAGCCAAGATAAGCTGATGTAACTTCAGTAACAAACAGCCCCCAAATCTCGGTGACTTCAAAGACACGGGCTTATTTTTGTTTGTCTGTTTTTTATGTTACGCGTCCACTTATAGGTAGGGAAGGCAGCTCTGATCATGATAACTACTCTTTGATCCAGAAAACTCTGATGGGTCTTGCTGTAGCCTAGAGGTGACACACAGCACATGGGCCCACAACTCACTGGCCAGAACTAGTCACGTAACCCCACCCAGACCCTCAGTTAGAGCACGTTTACTCCTATGGTGTTAGCTTAGGAAGGGAGAGGATAGATTTTGCTCAAAGGACGAATAACCAACTTAGACCTTTAGCATAATGGTGGGATGAACTTTTTTTCTTTTGGCAATGGCTGCATTTTTCAGGATGTGTATTTTCCAGGAAAGTATCACCTTTATTTACAGTTTACCCAATTATATTTAACAGAATACCTGCCAAAGGTAACTGGGCTAGGCACTGGGTATATAATGATGAACACACAAAATCCTTGTACCCGTGTACTGTACAGACCTTTGGGGGAAGCCAAGATTCAGGATCTCACCAATGAGTTCATAGTATTAAACCGAGATGAAAAACTCAATGCTGGGAAAGATTGAAGGCACAAGGAGAAGGGGGCAGTAGAAGATGAGATGGTTAGATAACATCACCGACTCAATGGACATGGATATGTGCAAACTCTGGGAGATGATGGAGGAGAGAGAGGCCTGGTGTGCTACTATGCATGGGGTTGCCAAGAGTCAGACATGACTGAGTGACTGAACAAGGCAAACTAAAGAAATGGGTCTCTGTGGGGAATCTGATATAGGTTAGCAAGTCAGGGGTAGCTAGTCTTGACTGATCTTTGAGTTTGATATGTAAAGGTAAGTAGCATTCACTAAATGAATAGAGAGTGAGTGAGAAAAGTGTAGGACAGGGGCAACAGTATATGCAAAGGCCTTGTGCCAGGAGAGGGACTAAAACTGCGAGGGACTGAAAGCAGGTGTGTGGGCGAGAGTAGGGCAGAGGAGGGGCGTGGTGGCTGGTGGGACTGGAGGGGCAGGCAGGGGCCAGGCCATGCAGACCCCAGGCAAAGTCTGGTTAATATCTGATTCTTTTATCTCCGCCATGAGCTGAAGCCTTTGAAGCACTTAATTAAAGGAGTTGGCATAAGAACCCAGAGACAACACTCCCATGACCTCTGAACTTACAAAGAATCCTTGTTTTTGGAAGGGCCCTGATTCCTTTTCCTCACCAGCAATATTCTGAAATCAGGTCACCTGTACGTGCAGCATTTTAAGGCAAATACTCCAAGCCTCTCTTGCAAACCAAAATCCCAGAGCCTCTCTCTGCAAACTGGAGCCACTGTCTGTATAGCTGAAGTGTCCCTTTCTTTGTACTTCTCACACTTGGGGATGCCTCCCACAGACTCTGGGAAGGAAACGACATAGCGTCAGAGCAGTGCAACTGCCTGCAGAGGGCAAAACATCCTGAATGCATCTGACAATAGGCTGCTCCCTCCTGGAGGTGTGGGTTGCACTCAGTCTGCCAGACGGGAGGGTTGTGTCAGCTCCTTTGCCGTGGAGGATTAGCATTGCCAGATCTCCTGCCAAAACTATTATTACTCGCCGAGCCCACCCAGTCTCACATCTATATCTTTACATAAATGTGAAGAATAGAGCAACAGTTACTCAGCTTGGAAACATCCAGGATTCTCAAGCTAGCATTCTAGGAATTTCACCTGGCCAAGCTCATGGGTAGAGGAAAGAGAGAGAGCCTGGCTGTTGCCCTTCAAACTTGCACAGAGCAGTAAGCTCTGTGGTCCTTTCCTTTTGAGTTGAAAGATACAGCTTAGAAACTCTATAAGGGTAGAGATTGTATAACCCTTGCACCCTCAGAGAAAAGTTCTTAGTTTATAGTGGGCCCTCAGACAATTAAATGGTTGGGTTTTTTAAAAATGCGTTAATTTTTCTTCATGAGCATAACCATCATTTGTTGAGAAGCTGCGATGAGCCAGATGCTGTGCTAGAGGTGGGACTGTGACAGATGTGAGCAGGTCAGATGTGTTGTTAGCTCTATGGTGCTTTCATTCTGGTAAAAGAAGATGGGCAGTAAACATGTAAATAATTAAATGAAATAATTGCAGATGGTAATAAGTGTTATGAATAAGAAGAAAGAAGACTATGGGATGGAGTATCAGGGAGGGGAGGAGCGGTTTCCTTAGCTGGAGTGGCCAGGAGAAGTCACTCTGAGAGGTGACATTTGGCCTAAGAACTCAGTCATGAGAGCGATTCAGTAGTGAGCTGTGTAGAAATAAGTCTCCAGGTGAAGGGAATGGCAACAAGAAAATGAGTATAGGATGTTGTAGGAGCACAGAAAAGAGAGAGGCAGCTGGTAGGAAATGACATCAGAGAGATGGGCAAGAGCCAGACCTTGTGGGGTCTAGTAGTCTGTGGTCATGTGTTTGGATTGCATTTTATCTGCAACAGGATACCATTGGTGAATTTTAAGCAGAGCTGTGTTAAGATTTCATTTATACCTTGAGAATGCTCTGGCTGTTTTGTGGAAACTAAGGCAGAGGATGAACAAGCATGGACATAGGGAGACCAGGAGGGACCCAGAGCCACAATGATGAACAATGATGTGGTTGGAAGTGAACAGTGATGGTGGTTGGAAGATACTGAGAAGCTGTCAGATTCAACAGGAAGTACAGATACAGGGCTAGAAAGAATTCACCTAGACCTAATATGGGATGTGAGGGAAAAGAGGATGATCTCTGAGTTTCCAAATATGAGCAATGGGATGGATGTAGATATTACTGTTAGAGGTGAGAAAAGAGCAAGTGTGGGGGTAGGTGAAACCAGAGTTCCTCTTCTGTGCAAGTTAACTTTGATACTTCTTTTAGGTATCTAAGTGGGCATGTTCAGGAGGCATGCACATATGTATGGAGATACAGTTGAGGTATTCAGTTGTGTAATCAGTACTAAAACCATAAAACTAATGTGCATCATTATCAGAACATCTGACATTTCTCTTTTCTTTCATTCAACAAATAGCATGTTTACTGTGACAACATGTGAGATTTTATATTGAGCTGTAGCAAATCCAATCTCATTTTGGTTTGTGATGGACAATACAACTCTTCATTGATTGTTTTGTCTGTCTAGTCTTCAGTGTAATGGGTCTATTGAAAAAGAGGGGAATGAATTACAGATACCAAAGTGCAGACCTTCTATGGCCATTTATGGAAGAATGAGTTGCCCTGCCACTGAGGAATTCTGAAACAACCCAAGATTGAAGAGCTGGCTTGGACGCCTACCCTGTGAACTTCACCAGTCTTTCAATTATCTGTGCCTGCTTGGAGTTGGCCTGATGAGCCATTAATATTTCTAGAATCTAAATTTGTGCCACCAGAAGATTAGAAAAATAGGATCATTTGGTCCATGAACACTAGATTTTCAGATTCTGTGATGCTTTGACTCTGTCCAAGATACCCAGTAATTCAGTCAAAAACCCAATCAAACTACATGATAGAAGTTAGTCAAGCAAGCAGGTGATGAAGGACCAATATCCTCTTCAGCTAATTATACTGATAACCTGTTAAGTCTGATGTAAAAGATTAAGATCCTGTCGTCTTCCTGCCCCAGTTCTGTCATTGGTAAAGGTTTGGTTTTGAGATAGACACATGGTAGAAAACAGCAGTTAAGTCTTCTTGTTTGGGTGACAGTATCTAATATAATGACATCTAATGTAATGCCACCTTCAGAAAATGGCAAAGTGCTGTGATCTGTCAGACTATGTAGCAGGCAAATGAGGCAGAATGTTCCAGGTTTGCATAAAGATCTGGCTTACATTTTAAAAGCTTTCAGAGACCTGGATCCTAAGCTTTCTGAAATTATCCTATGGATTTAGATTTACAATAGTATAAACTGTAATGTTGTTCTTTGCATTGTAGTATGTTCTTTCCTCATTTATAAACAAGAAATACATATGAATTTGCATAGTCTGATAGTATTGTAAATGCTACACTGAATTTTAAGTTACTTAGCAAATGTCTTAATATTTCATTTTAAAAGATCATATCTATCTTCAGGTAGCATTTGTATTTAATGTGCGTGTGTTAGTATGAGGCATGGATTCCTAACATTTCATAATAGGAAAACTGTTTTTTACTGGAATATAGCATGGGTATGATGTCTTTTGTGACTTAAATGAATGTAATTTAATGCTTAATTCCCATATTTATCAAATTCCTTTTCTTTACACTATTCTAAGGAGGAAAAACAAGCTCACCAAAATATCAAAAACACAATATGCATTTAGTGAATGTTGAATGAATACAAACCTCAAAAATTTTGTATATTACTAATAATTATAATAACTCAAGCTAACACTCAGTTTTTATAGTATCTCAGGCTCCAGGCTAAGTACTGTGTAGAGACTGTCAATTTAATATTCACACAAAATGCTATAAGGTATGTTTTACCATTATCTTGATTTTAAAGGTGAGGAAATTGAGATATAGAGAAAATTAAGGTAACTTGTCCAAGGCCCAACAGCTGAATAGGAATGACATTCAGAGCCTAATAAATACTGCAGGCATTGGATAAACCAAAAAAAAAAATTAATTTCATGACACAAATCTATCATACATGCAAAACATTATATGTAATATATAAAGAATAATAAAATGAACACCTGCACCTAACTTAAATGCATTTTACTCCTTTCATTTAATTTTTTACTGTGGAAAATCTGTTACATGTAAGATTAATATAAGGAGCTCCCATGAAGCTGTCATGCAACTCTTATCACCTGCCACACGAGTTATGGTCATCTTTGTTTCCTCTCTGTCCCACCTTGTCCTCTACCCTTAGGTTATGGAGATTATTCTTATTATGTGCTCAGTCACTAAGTTGGTTCCAACACTTTGCAACCTCATGGATTGTAGCCTGCTAGTCTCCTTTGTCCATGGGATTTTCCAGGCAAGAATACTGCTGTGGGTTGCCATTTATACCCTCAGATATAATGAGGTGTAAGGTCTACTGAAAGTCAGACCCGCTATCTTGGGCCTGGTTGATTCTAAATATGTCATGTTCTCAAAGTCCGTGTCATTCTTTTAAAGGTTGTACCCTGCCTCCTTTCCTCCTGTCTCATGGGTAGTATAGAGTAGCAAAACTGAACAGAATGGGCAATTAGTTAAACCTGATATTAAGCTATTTAGTACTCTATATGGGCTTCCCTGGTGGCTCAGATGATCAAGAATCTGCTTGTAATGCAGGGGACCCTGGGTTGGGAAGATCCCCTGGAGAAGGAAAAGGCTACTCACTCCAGTATTCTTGCCTGGAGAATCCCATGGACAGAGAGGAGCCTGGAAGGCTACAGTCCATAGGGTCGCAAAGAGTCAGACATGACTGAGCCACTCACATATGCAATTCCTTCATTATGAGTAGGATTTTTAAATTCAACTACTATACTTTGTAACATAGAAGTTAATAGAAACTTACAGAGTTTCTTTGCTTGCTTACTTTTCCTCTGTAGCAACTAACTGTGACCTGGAGTACATATCAGTGTTGAAGAGCTTTTTGGTATGGAGCAGGATTTGATAGTCCCCAGCTTCTTAATTTACTAGTTGGATGAGCCTCAGATACCCCATCTATACAATGAAGATAGACAAACACTCTGGTTGATTTAACTTCCAGAATCTCGTTGATTCTGGAAGGAAATGTAGAATTCAGAGACTCAAAGAGATAGCTGTAAACTAGGTTCAGAAAAGGCAGAAAGCCAGGAGGCTGTAAGGATCTAAGTAGTAGGACCTAATGTAAAGTCCCCACAGGTCACAACCCTTGAGGAGGATCCGCTCCAACAGATTAGATTCTAAGACCCTGGAGAATAGTACTAGTCAGGGTTGGGTCACAATATCCCTCCTTGACAAGACTCTTTAAGTGTCAGGTCCCACCATGACTGAACAGTAAGGAAGAGATAATTCCCCCCACCTCCGCCTCTGGGGAGGCTGTCCTTTACCAGGAGAAAGAGGGCCAGTGTGCATAGTGAAAAAACAAGGAAACAAATGCCCACCACATTACCCTATAAAGTTTCAATGAGTGTTAAAGAAGATAAAACATAAAGTTTACAGTGTCTGGCACTGATAAAAGCTCAGTCAGTGGTGACCAGTGTTATTTTTACACTTTAAAGGAGAAAATGTATAACAATTCAGCCGTGATACAAGACTACAGGATTATTAGGAATTTTTTCGCTAGGAGAAGTCCTGACATTGTAACTCTAGAACTCTCAGAACTGGCCTGGCTTAACGTTGGCTCATTTACATCCATTAACTTTATGACCTTGAGTCTTAACCTTTCTGGCCAGTTCCTCCTCCCGGTCTGAAATGCAGGTGAATAATATGAAATCATGTCAGAGAACTGCTATAGAGCACAATTTCTGATCATTTGTCAAGGAGGTAGACTCAGGGAGATAGAGAGGGCCAAACATCTACAGTAAAGTCAAAGAAAAGAATGGAGGCAAGTTTGTAAAACCATAGTTTATGTATTTTGTAAAGTGTCTTTTATTTATAACCCTACCTTCAATTCCAGAAGGAGTTTTGACTGTTCATATTTTGTATAAATAGCAATGCTTCAGCTCTTTACTAATTAAGTTAAGGATGCAAATTGATAAAATGAAATTCAGAGGTGAGCAACAAGTCTTCCATTTTAATTTATCACCTAAGAAACGTCTATAATAACCCAAATGGTAAAATGAGCAAAGGGCACGATCACTGAATACATACAATATACAGTAAGCATATAAAAAAGTTTTCAATATTGCTCATAAGCAAAGAAATACATATGTAATAGCAGTGTCTGAATTTTCATCTAAAATATTGGCAACAGTGAAATAGAAAAACTAGCAATACCTAATGTTACCAAGGATGTGGGGGAACTGCCACTCTCGCGTCTTGCTTTTAGGAATATAAATTGGCACAGCCTTTCTGGAGGACAAAAAAGATGTATCTGTCATTAGATACTGTTTGATCCAATAATTTCACTTCTAGTAATAAATGGTACAGAGCATTCACATATGGGAGAAATAATTATATACATGAATATGCATTGTTTTTAATAGCTAAAATTAGAAACAACCAAAATGCCATCAATTGAATAATTGTTTAAAGTTTTGACTTAATCATACAGTCAAAAGTGTTTACATTTGTTAAAGAATAAAGTGTATCTTCTGAAATAGAAAGATATTTGAAATACATTTTAAAGTTGCGTAAAATGATAATATCATCCCATTTTGTCACTATGTATTTTTAGATATTTTAGAAGGACTGAAAAGCTGCAGCTCAGGAATATGTGGGGAATTTTTTTTTCCCCTTGGGATTAAGCATCCACTGTGTGGTTAGTGAGGTCACAAAAGAAGACTGAATCCCTTGGTCTTAGACTTGAAGTTATAATAAGGAAATAATAGGTATGACTATAGCTCTTAGACTCTAAAGCAATACTATGAATAAATAATACAGTCAGTCAATAAATAGCAAATGACTGGATGGCATCATCGACTCATGGATGTGAGTGAGCAAACTCCAGGAGATAGTGAAGGACAGGGAAGCCTGGCGTGCCTCAGTCCATGGGGTCACAAAGAATCAGACATGACTGAGCAACTGAACAGCAACAAATACTTTGCAGAGCTGGTGTAAACCAAGAGAACAGTCAGGTTATTCCAAGCTGCTAGGTTGACATGATAGTGGAGGACAGGGAAGCCTGGCATGTTGTAGGCCATGGGGTTGTGAAGTATTGGATACAACTTAGCAACTGAACAACAACTAGGAGGATTGACATGGGAAAAGGCCTGGAATTCAATCCCTCTGACCAGTTGTATGACCCTGGACAGTTACTTCATCCCTCCTTGTCTCAGCTCCCTTGTAGGTAATATGACCAAGCTGGCCCAGCTGATCACCTGAAGTATGACTTCTCATCTAGAAAATCACAAGACAACAAGAATTTGAAACTGGCTCACTCAGGGGATTTAGCAAGACTCAACAAGGGAGTCCATAAATTCCATTCAAGAGATCCATGAACTCAATGGGGGGGAAAGTTACATGTTTGTTTTTACTAGCCTTTACGTGAAATTTAGCAGGTAGTTCAATTATAAATGTAGGCAACCAACTATAATGATATTAACATCTGCTTGCATATTATCTTCATAGTTGCTGCAGATGCCTTGAAATACTGTTTATACTCATCACTCCATCAAAATTACTGTGGATATTAGATTTGTTGCTAGACCTTGTTATTTAATGAGTTATTAAATAAGCACATTTATTAAAAATGATATTTCAAATTATTTTGATAACTGTATGTCAACATAATTAGTTCCCTTGGTAACCCTGCATATCTTATTGTATGAATTTTAAAACATAAGGTGAGAAGGGATCTCTAGAATTCACCAGTCTGTGCCAACGTGTTCATGCCACAGAAGAAAATAAAAACTTCCACCTTGTTTCTTGTTTGCTTTTCTGCTACAGCTAAAACCAGAGACTGGCTTCCTGGTAGGAGGACAAACCTCAGTAAAGCAGCGATTCGTGGGGGTCCTAATAGCATGAAGGAATAGGCACAGAGGAAATACGTTAGGGATTGAGAGAAGCGATAAGCGTGAGTAGGCAGCAATGATATGCTTGGGCTAGACAGAAAGTATTTCCTTTTTTATTTGCTCTGATAATTAATTAAGATTCATCCTATTATTTCCTCTTCTCTATCATCTCATAAAGAAATTGCCCAAAGACAAGCTCGCAAAAGGGATGGTAAAGGATAGATGGAAAGGCCAATGGTCTAGAATTTAGATGAGTGATTCTCAAACCATGCTGTATGTGGATTCTTGGAATCTGTCAATGAGAGTGAGTAAGAGTAAGGTGTGTTACTGACTGGAAGAGGCATGAAGAAGCTTTCTGGGTGGCTGACAGTATTCCATGTCTTGATCTGGTGGTGGTTAAATGGTTTTTATCTATACATAAAATATCATTGAGCTATACATTTAAGATTTGTGCATTTATGTTCCATATGTCTTACAAACAGCTGTTCACAGGCCCCACCACTGAAAAGTCTTAATGATTCAGTTGATCTCAAGAGTAGAAGAATACAGGAATTGCTATTTAAATTGGAGTGTAATTGCTTTACAGTATTGTGTTAGCTTCTGCGGTACTGCAAGGTGAATCAGCTTGTTTTTCTTTTTAAATTATTTCTTTTATTATTATTTTGCTTACTGAAGGATAGTTGACTTCCAGTGTTGTGTTAGTTTTGGGTATATAGCAAATTCATTGATTCATTTATAAATACACATGTATATTTTTTTCAGATTCTTTTCCCTTATAGGTTATTTTAAAATACTGAGTATAGTTCCCTGTGATATACAGTAGGAACTTTCCAGGGGGCTTAGTAGTAAAGAATCTTCCTGCCAATGCAAGAGACATGGGTTCAGTTCTTCGGTTGAGAAGATCCCCTGGAGGAGGAGATCACAACCCACTCCAGTATTCCTGCCTAGGATATCCCATGGACAGAGGACCCTCACGGGCTACAGTCCATGGGGTCTCAAAGAGTGAATGTGACTGAGTATACACGCTCAGTCTGTTATCTGTTTTACATATAGTAGTGTGTATATGTTAATCCCAAACTCCTACGTTATCCTTCCCCCCTCCCTAACTTCCCCCTTTGGAGACTCTTCTTTTCTAAGTCTGTGAGTCTGTTTTTGTTTTATACATTAGTTCATTTTTATCAGGTTTTAGATCACACCTATAGGTGATCCCAGTGATATTTGTTTTCTCTCTCTGACTTACCAGACTTAGTGTGATCCTCTCCTGGTCTATCTGTGTTGCTGCAAATGGCATGATTTCATTCTGTTTTCTGGCTGAGAGATAGTCCATTGAATATATGCAGCACATTTCCTTTCTCCAGTCATTTGTTAATGGACATTCTGGTTACTTCCATGTTTTGGCTGTTGTAAATAGTGCTGCAGTGAATACAGAGGTGTATGTGTCTTTTTGAATTACGATTTTCTCTGGATATAGGTATTTCTTAAAAAACTTCCCCTGTCCCCACTCAGTTGATTCTAATGTGCAACTAAGATTGAGAACCAGCTGGAAGCTTCACAAAAGGTAATCGTTCATTCAGTCATTAAGTCTAGGCATATTGGAGAGCTAATGAGTGAGGCTATGGAGAAAGAGAATCTCTCTTCTTGAGGGTTTTTCTGAAGTGAAGTAACATAATAGCTAGCACTATGGAACCTTTGAGTTTTCCAGTTTTAGTGGTCATTCTCAGAATTATTGGGGAGCATGTTGATATAAAGTTCCCAGTTTGCCCCACAGAGATTGTAATTCAGTAGGCCTGATCTGGGACCTGAGGAATGTGTTTAAGGAACAATGTATAACATGAGGTTTGACACATAGGAGGAGGAAAACAAATAGTTACTGAATACTTGAGTTACTGGTCCAAGTGCTTCATAAACAGTATCTCCTTTAATCATAAGCAACAACCCTTTGATGGTGTTAAATAAAACCCAGTTCTACAAATAAGGAAACTGTAGTTGGGAGCAAACAATCTGTCCAGGGTCCAAGGGTAAAGGAGTTAGTGAGTGGGGATTCCAACACATCTCTCATAATGACTTCAAGTCTGAAAAAATGTAGTTTTGTTTTGTTCCCCTTCCTGGAGGGACCATTATTACTAGGATAGAGGAGGAGGGAGTGACCTGATTTGTCAGACCACTGGTTGGACACACCCCTCTGTTTGAGCAGGAGCTGGAGATTCTCTCATTAAAGCCAGTATCAGCTGTAAGATGCTGGATCACAGAAGCTGGAAGCTCTGAGCTAGATCTTGCAAGTACCTTCAAACGCCTTTACAGTGAAAGGGAAGGTGTGCTGGCATCGGAGCACCTTTCCTCACAACCCACGGGGCTTTCTTCAGCGGCTAAGCCCTGGCAGAGGGAGGTTGTTAGCTCATTGTTCTGTCTGCACTGGCTTTCTGCTCTGTTCCCAGGCCCTCAAAGTTGAAAAGCACTAACTACGCCCTGGCCCCTACCTTTATCCGGTGCGGTTGCTATGGATGCCACAGCCGCTCCAATTTCTGTTTCAGTGTTGATCCAACCCTGGAGGCAATGATAGCAGGGGCACCAGGGGCTCAACTGGGTTTCTCCTTCGCGGCGTCCAATTAGGCAGGGAAGGTAGTTGAATTTTCTTACGGTGGGGGATTCTGCATGCCCTAACTCACATTTTGGCTCTTTTCAATGCTTTTGCCTTTTCCATAGAGAACTTTCTCGTGAAAAGGAAGCAGTGCATAAGGGAGAGGGCTCTGAGGTCAGGGTGGCTGGGTTTAAATCACCACTCACAGTGTCCTTGGGCAGGTTACCTAATCTCCAGGTCCTTCACTTTCCTCATCTGTGAAATGAAGATAATAGTAACATCTACCACATTAGATCATAAAGATTAAGATTTTATATACACAGTACTCAGCATATATATATATATATATATATATATATACACACACCCACTCACACATACACACTATGTAATATATATACACTGGGAATATGTATGCATGCATAACAATACACACAAATATTTTTCTTATTGTTATTGCTACTACTGTTATTATTTCCTGACTATGTTTTTCCTTCTCTCCCCACTTCAGCACTTTCTCTCTGCTCCAATCCTGTCTAATACAGATATAATGCAGGCTATATACATCATTTAAAAATTTTGATAGTTATGTTAAAAGTAAAAATAAGTAAAAGTTATTTTCATAGTATTTTAAATTTTATTTAATACAGCCCAACATTATTTTTTCATCAGTATAATAAATATAAAAATTATTAAGAAGGTATTTGTATATGTTTTTAAATTAAGTCTTTGAAATCTGGAATGCACTTTGCAATTACAGCACAACTCAAGTTGAACTAGTCTTATTTCGATGCTCAGTAGCCACATGGGGTTAGATGTTAATGCATTTGACAGCATAGTTAGCCCATCACCCTCCTTTATGGAAAATTACCAATCCAGTGTTTCTCCTTCAAGGCCCATTGTCAACTTTTGATTTTTCCTTTCATGCAGGAAGTGTTTATTAAGTGCCTACTACCTGTTAGACACTGTGTTGATTGTCATGGATGCAAAGTGACATAATTTCTTGTTATGGAATAAGCTGTATCTCCCAAAAACTCACATTGAAAGTATTAACCCTCCATGAATGTGACCTTATTTGAAGATAGAAGCTCTACAGAGGTAATCCAGTTAAAATGAAATCACTAGGCTGGCCCCTAATGCAATATGACTGGTGTCCTTATAATAAGGGAAAATTTGGACAGACATACAGGGAGAATGGCTTGTGAAGACAGACATTCTGTTGAAAGCAGAATAGATTGGAGGCGAGCCAGGCAGGCCCCCTCTTAAGCCTCACTGATGGGAAATCAGGAGCGACTGAGGGAAGAAGAGTGAACTAGAGGAGGTGGGTATTTGTGGGCAAAGGAGAATCCCTTAGTGCCTAGTCGCCTGTAACGATAAGGATGCTGTCTTGCAGGGGAGAGAGGAACCCTAGGCAACCTCATCCAGCCACTGTTACCTTTCCAGATTTAGAACATGTGACACAAATAATGAAAGAATCCTGCAAAATCTATCATCAGGTTAATGAGAGGAACACAAGCCCAGGAGGCAGATTTTATTCATCCCCACCCCACCCCCCGCAGAGCACTCTTCTGTCTTACAGGAATATTACTATAGGTTATTTTTAATACCAATCTGGAATCACAGACATCATCGAAGTGCAGATATGCTGAACTTGGTTAATTTATATGGGATTTTTCTCTTCTCTTGAAGCTTCTACTTTGCTGAAACCTTTAGGAGTTATTTCCCTCTATTGGGCTTTCCAGAAATGGTACAGTGAAAAGGGGAAAGGAATATTTGCAAGCTGCAGTTTGTATATTGGTTAAAATGCTGTCAATCTACAAAGCTCCTGTAAATTCTGTTTAAAAAAATTATGTACTGTTTGATATCGGATCCTCCTGTGCCTTCTGAAATTTGGTGGCACCATTTTAGAATTTCAAGAGTGCTATGTCTGGCTGATATCAGCTTTGTACTACAGGAGGAAACCATCCTCAGTAACCCCCAGCTTTCATCATTGATGATAACTTGAATTTCCATGTAATAAATCCATCATCATTAGCACTAAGTCCAAATTCAGAGCGGACTGATGAAAGAAAGCCTGCCTTATGAAAGGAAGACCAAATGAAGAGTCTTAGGTAGAGGTAAAAAAGTGAAGAAAGAAAGCAGTAGTTGAAATAAATAGAACCCCAGTGGATATTAGCTAATTTCCTTAGGTATCATTAAAGCATGCGTGAGTCAAATGGAAAGAAGAATGAGTCAAATCAAAGTGAAATGTACACTCAGATGAGTATATCACAGACAGACATCTCCACAGCTATGATTTATTAGGAGTGATTGGTAGAGCAGAGTCAGAGAGCACAAAAGGAATGTTCTCTGAGAGTAAAGAACAGTTACCCTTTGTCACTCAGGCCAAGAGAAACACCCCTATACGAGGAGGCCATTGTGTCATAACATCTTACTTTATTTTCTGCAACATAGGTATAATGATCTGAAATTGTTTTCTTTGTTTTATTTTCCCGTTTATTGCCTTTTTCCCCCACTAGAACATTCAGTTCAGTTAGTTCAGTTCAGTTGCTCAGTCGTGTCCGACTGTCTGCGACCCCATGACTCGAAGCATGGCAGGCCTCCCCGTCCATCACCAACTCCCAGAGTCTACTCAAACCCATGTCCATCGAGTCGGTGATGCCGTCCAACCATCTCATCCTCTGTCGTCCCCTTCTCCTCCTGTCCCCAATCCTTCCCAGCATCAGGGTCTTTTCCAATGAGTCAACTCTCCGAAGGAGGTGGCCAAAGTACTGGAGTTTCAACTTCAGTATCAGTCCTTCCAGTGAACCCCGACAACTGATCTC
Organism: Muntiacus reevesi; assembly: GCF_963930625.1. Classification (NCBI taxonomy): domain Eukaryota; kingdom Metazoa; phylum Chordata; class Mammalia; order Artiodactyla; family Cervidae; genus Muntiacus; species Muntiacus reevesi. The sequence continues at coordinate 96,988,418 of NC_089252.1, forward strand.
CTTTAGGATGACTAGTTGGATCTCCTTGCAGTCCAAGGGACTCTCAAGAGTCTTTTCCAGCACCACAGTTCAAAAGCATCAATTTTTCAGCGCTCAGCTTAGCTCCAAGTAAATAGAGACTTCACTTGATTCCTCAGTGTTGTGTCAACTGGTACCTAAAATATTGCCTAACATGGCGTAAGTGTCCGTTAAGATGACAAAATGAATGAATGAAGTCAGAGTTAGGACCTGCAGCATTTTGACCAGGTGTCGCTTAGCTAAAACTTCTGAATGCCAGGCATTCAGTTGTGGACACCCAGTTCTAAACGGGAGGACTTGCAAAGAGAAGTGCTTTGCTTTGAGAACAGGTCCGCTGGATGAACATTGTGTTATACACTGCACTGGCTCTCTGGGGGTCTTTCCTCATCTTTCAAACTTTCACCTCTGGCAACTCAGAGAAAATGCGACCTCGCACTTCATCTCAGTGTGGCTTGCCTTCTTTTCATCTTGGGACTCACATTTGGTGACCTTGCCAGTCTCCTGTAGCTGTGCCGCATCGCCCTAGGAGCCGCCAGCTCAAATCTGTCCTAGAGCTCCGTAATTCATGCTGACTCCCTCCCTGGGGTCTGTCACTTCGAAGATTTCTCTCTTCGACTTGCCATTAATCCTTCTGAAGAAAAAAACTGGTGTCAGAATACAATTTCAGTTTCCTGGTGGGATGGGCCAAATGTCAGCAGTCTTTGAGGACTGTAGAAGGATGTTCCCAAGGGCTTTCTCACATCCACACAACCATCTCCAGTGGTGAGCTCTAATGCCCATTCCCCACGTTGGAAGTAAAAAGTGTCACTCATTTCCCTTAAGTGAACTACAGAACCCTCCTCCATGCCCACTGAGAGGTCCGCTCCTGGATTAAGTGACTCGTGGTAGAAAAGTGTTTAGAGTCCCTTGAGTCGTTTAATACATTTTCAGAATTCATAAAGTAGAGTCACTCAGTTGGAGGTGTGAACTTTCTCAGCCAAGTTCTATAGATTTATCAAAAAGTTGAACCAGGATGTTCACACGTGTATTCATTTAAAGAACAAGCTACCTTCATACCTTGTAAATAATTCTTCTGTCAGAGATCTCACAAGCTTTTCACATGTTTGTTACATAAATGGGGCTTACCTCTATAGAAAGGTTTGTGTGAGCAGAATGCTGACTTAGAGTGACAGAGAGCATGGGCTCTGGGGCCAGGATGTCTCACCTCACCTTCTGCTTACTGGCTGAGTCACTCTGGTCCAGTGATTCACTTCCCTGTGCCTCCGTTTCTTCACCTGTGAAATGGGCCTAAGGGTGGTACCTATTCCGGATTCATTTTGAGAATTAAATGAGAAAATTCATTTAAAGTGCTCCAAATATACATTAATTAAAAGCATCTAAACATTTAACTCCTCAGTTGCACTAATCATATTTTAAGTGTTCCATTGTTACATGTAACTAGCAGCTACCATCTTGAACAATGCAGATAAAACATTTCCATCATCATAGAAATTTCCTTTGGACAGAGATTGCCAGGTACAGACTAAAAATCATCCCAGTAACTCCTGCATTTTTTTCACTTCCATCCACTCAGTCACCACATACTCCCAAGTCCATATTTTTCATGTGTGTTCATGTCTCTCTGGCCTCATCACTACCAATCCGTTTATTTCATTTTTTAAAATTGTAGTTGATTTGCAATGTTTTGTTAATTATTGCCGTACAGTAGAGTGGTTCAGCAATACATACATAATGGAAAAGAATATTTAAAAAGACTGTGTGTGTATGTGTATACACACAGGATAGAACATTGAATATAGTTATCATATGACATAGAGTATAGTTCTCTGTGCTAGATAGTAGAACCTTGTTTTTCATCCATGATATATATAATAATTTGGACCTGCTAACCCTAACCTCCCATTCCATCTTCCCCCCAACCCCCCTTTGCCGTGGCAACCACCAGTCTGTTCTCTGTGATTCTGTATCAGGGATAGGTTCATTTGTGTCATATCTTAATTCCACATATAAGTGGTATCATATGGTATTTGTCTTTCTCTTTTGACTTATTTCACTTAGTATGATAGTCTGTAGTTACATCCATATTGCTGCAAGCGGCCATTTATTTGTAGATGATATAGCTCAGCTGGCCTCTCCATGTCCTTTCCTCCTCTGTGTCATCCTTGGGAGCATCCCCAAGCTGAGCCCCGGCTGCACTTCCTTCTGTGTGGCTCAGCCCATACATAGTAACTGGTCACTTGGACTTTGGTCTCCATGGATCCTTAAAGACAGAGACCATGTTTTATTTATTTTGTGTCTCCCAGTCTTTGGCATGTAATAGGCGTTAGAATATTTGCATGAATGAATGATTTGGTGAATAAATGAACAAACCTCCCTCTGCTGGGGAACAGGAGGCTGTACCCCATTCTTCTTTGTCATTCTGTAAGGCACCCTTCTCTGGAACTGCTTCTGTGCCCCAAGGCATTGCCTGCAGGCATGAACCTGTATATATCTTCCAGTAAAATAGATGACAAACAGGGCATCTCTTCCAAGCATCACTTTGCCCTCGGGCTTTTCAAAGAGACTCCCTGGCGGTCTCATGGTCCTCTGGCAGAGGCCAGGAGATAGGCTTTCATCTGTACGCTGTTCATCCCTATACCTTTAAGTGGGACAGCTCTAGGCCCCTATTCTGGGCTTTTTCACTCGTGGACCCTGCTCCCTCCAACTACCAAGACTAGTTATTTTCACTTTTCCCCAGAGTAGCTGCTTTCTCTTGTTCTAGAGGAATACTGTGAACAAGACTGTAGTTTCTGGGGTCAACTAAGAGTTCCCACAATTCTAGCTGTGTAGCCTTGGGGATATTACTTAAAAATTCTGTGCTCCATTTTCCTAATCATAAACTGAGGATATTAAGGGTACAGTCCTTATAGTGTTCCAGTGAGGTTTAAGGGGGACAGAGCATGTGAAATGCAAGTACATTCCCAGGGGCATGGTAAAAGCTAAATAGAGATTATAGCATTAGTCCTAGAATTCCCACTTTAATGATAGGAATGAGTCACAGGATTAGCTACCCAATTCCTTTCTGTAAAATGTAAAATGCATCCGTAACACGAGAGAGTCCCTATCAAGGACTGAGTGATGATAATTATGTGGTGTGCTGTGCTTGGCCTCTCAGTGGTGTCCAAGTCTTGGTGACCCACGGACTGGAGCCCTCCAGGTTCCTCTGTCCGTGCAGTTTCACAAGCAAGACTCCTGGGGTGCATTGCCATTTCCTGCTCCAAGGGATCTTCCCGACCCAGAGAGAGAGAGAGAGAGAGAGAGAGAGAGAGAGAGAGAAACCAAGATGGAAACCACAGTACTTTTCTTGTTATAACCTAATCTTCAAAGTCACAAATCATTACTTCTGCTGAGTTCTTCTCCTTAGAATTGGGTCACTGAGTCCAGCCCACACTCAATCAAAAGATGAAGAATGAGGCTGCATCTCATGAAGGGAAGACTACCAAAGACTTTGTTGACACATTTATTCAAACTACCACAGTTAAAGGTTGTGTTTCCTACTCTAGGGAGTGGTCTAAAAAGTTTGAAAGTCATTTCTCTAAGTTGACCATATTATTTAAATTATCAGATAGGAATCCTGGATCCATAGTGTGGTAGAGATGGAAGACTTGTAGAGATCACACAGACCTTTAGTTTAAGAGGGTGGCAAACTTTTTCTGTAAAGGGTCAGTTAGTAAATATCTTGGTCTTTGCAGGCTGTATGGTCTCTGCTGCAACTACTCAACTCTGCTTTCATAGCACCAAAGCAGCCATAGACAAAATGTAAATAAACAAGTTTGGTTTGGGTTCCAATAAAACTGTTTTTAAAAAATAGTCTATAGGCCAGATTTGGCCCATGAGCTATAGTTTGTCAACCCATGATGTACAGAATGTTGATCAACCCTGGGTTTACAGTAAATGCAAGAGAATTTTCTTCTTAAGGGCCAGGGTCTAGACCACAGCTTGAGTTGGTTACATCTGAATCTCTTGGAGTGAGAATCCAGATAACAGTATTTTTTCCAAAAGCTTGTCAAGTGATGCCAAAGTACAGGCTGAGTTAAAAACCAGTGACGCAGGAGGTGATCACCCTGCTTGAGGAAATACAGGCCCAGCAGGGTGACAAAAGGAGGCCCAACTCATGGGCACATTAGATGGCAGTGCCAGGACCCGCTTATTCTCCCCAGGGAAAGGGGTCCCAAGAGCTGCACTAGAGCAGGTGTTCACACACCCCACAGCAGGTGTGGGGCGTGTGGGGCACAGCCTCTGCAGGACGTGCGTGGGGAGGACAGCTCCTTGCAGATGGGCTTCCTGAACAACAATGCTGCCACTGAAAAGCATGAGGGAACTTGAGTGCAAAGTGTGAGGCCTGCTTTCATCACTCAGTGATTTTAGCCAAGCACTTTCCCTCCATTGTTTCCTCTTTCCTCATCCACAATGTAAGAGTGAGCATCAGTAAACAGTTATTGTATTAGGCAGTATGCTAAGTGCTTTAGCTACTTCCTCTCTCCCAACTTCTTAGAATAGCTGCATGAGGTGAATGATGCCAGTGTGTCCATTTGTGAAAAAGAGGAAACTAAGGATTAAAATAATTAACTAACTCGCCCAGGATTCCATAACTAAGAAGTAATCAAGCCAGGATTCAAATCCAAGTTTTCATGTCTCCAAAGCTCGTGTACTTGACTGCATTGTGGCTCTCAAAGTTCTTGAAAGATTGAGTCAGATAATCTATAAAAATGTGTTACAAACTCTAAAGCCCTGTACCTAGGTCAGGCATTACTATCAGTTCAGTTCAGTCACTCAGTTGTGTCCGACTCTTTGTGACCCCATGGACCACAGCATGCCAGGCCTTCCTGTCCATCACCAAATCCCAGAGTTTACCCAAACTCATGTCCATGTGAGTCGGTGATGCCATCCAGCCATCTCATCCTCTTTTGTCCCCTTCTCCTCCTGCCTTCAATCTTTCCCAGCATCAGGGTCTTTTCAAATGAGTCAGCTCTTCACATCAGGTGGCCAAAGTATTGGAGTTTCAGCTTCAACATCAGTCCTTCCAATGAACACCCAGGACTGATCTTTTTGAGGATGGACTGGTTGGATCTTCTTGCAGTCCAAGGGATTCTCAACTCTTCTCCAACACCACAGTTCAAAAGCATCAATTCTTTGGCACTCAGCTTTCTTTATAGTCCAACTCTCACATCCATAAATGACTACTGGAAAAACCATAGCTTTGACTAGATGGAACTTTGTTGGCAAAGTAATGTCTCTGCTTTTAAATATGCTGTCTAGGTTGGTCATAACTTTCCTTCCAAGGAGTAAGCATCTTTTAATTTCATGGCTGTAGTTACCATCTGCAGTGATTTTGGAGCCCAGAAAAAGTCAGTCACTGTTTCTACTGTTTCCCCATCTATCTGCCATGAAATGATGGGACAAGATGCTATCATCTTCGTTTTCTGAATGTTGAGCTTTAAGCCAACTTTTTCACTCTCCTCTTTCACTTTCATCAAGAGGCTCTTTAGTTCTTCACTTTCTGCCATAAGCGTGGTGTCATCTGCATATCTGATGTTATTGATATTTCTCCTGGCAATCTTGATTCCAGCTTGTGCTTCTTCCAGCCCAGCGTTTCTCATGATGTACTCTGCATATAAGTTAAATAAGCAGGGTGACAATATACAGCCTTGACGTACTCCTTTTCCTACTTGGAACCAGTCTGTTGTTCCATGTCCAGTTCTAACTGTTGCTTCCTGACCTGCATACAGATTTCTCAGGAGGCAGGTCAGGTGGTCTGGTATTCCCATCTCTTTCAGAATTTTCCACAGTTTATTGTGATCCACACAGTCAGAGGCTTTGGCATAGTCAATAAAGAAGGCTGATTTCCACAGTCAAGGATATCAGCAGAAGGTGCTCTGGAAATGTAATCCATCCGAGTGTTCTCCTGTGCATATAGACCTGATCCGCTCAGTCAGCCCCAGGTGCCCTGACTGATGCTTTGTCTCTCTGGACCACCACACAGACAGAGACAGAGGGCCGGCCCCATCTTCACAGCGCAGCACTAATGAGCAAAGGTCTCTCTTCCCTCTGCTTCCATAGAGACCCTCTCTGTCTAATAGGGTTTTCAGTCTGTCATTTCAGGTGGTCTGTTAAATAAGGGAATTGGATCCTTTCACCAGTAGGCCTTCTTGCTGTGTCACTTCCTCTCCAAGCAAGGTTGAGACTTGGTCCATTAGGCTGTAGCAGCGCCACTGCCCTCAGTCTGTCCGCCCCTGTTGGTCAGGATCGCTTGGGAGACAGAAACCAGTCCAGTTATTTTAACAGAGAGGGTTTAATCTAAAGGATGCTTAACTATTTAAAACATTGTTAAATGAGTAGCCTCAAAGGTAGAAAGAGAACTGTAAGTATCATAGAGACAGCAATTACAGGAAGCAGCCACCACACTTAGAGTTGAGGGAATACAGAGAATGCATCCGAATTATTCACAATTAGAAGCTTAAGGAAGAGGGGAACACCTCTGAGGAGGTTGCTGGGCACTGACAATGATGTCTCTGAGCTCAGAGACTGGGCCCTGCCAGTCTGGTACCCCAGCCTCTGGTAGGAGATGCTGGTTTCTCTGAGATTGGTTCTGCAAGTGATGAAAATCTCTCACATGGGATTCTGCTGCTGCTGAGAGAAGGCACTGCTGCGGCCAGGAGGAAGATGGTTTGCTGAGGTGCAGCTCCCCCCAAAGGAGCAAACAGGAAGGGGCAAGCCCATTCTCCTCTTCCACCTGCAGCTCTTCCTTCGGGACCCCTGCTGTCAGGGCCTCACAGGGAGCAGCCAACAAAGCAGGAAAGAGAGGCTTGCAGACTCCTAGCCCCTACATGATACAAATACGTATGGAGAGTCTGCCCCACACCCAGCCCGATGCTGGGTGCTGGGGATGCACCTGATGAGAATGACAGTGCTCCCTGTCTTCGTAGTGTGTAGCTTAGAGCTCAGGGTGAGAAACAGTTTAAAAAAAAATAAATGCACAAAATAATCATGGTTTGTTGGAATGACTGGGAAGGAAATGAACAGATAGACGTGATAGAGAGTAATGTGTGAGAGGTAATGAGCTCTACTTAGAGTGGACAAGAGCACCTCTCTGAGGAAGTGAATTCTCCATCCAAGGAAGGATGGAGAGAAACCAACATGGAAGTTCAGTTCAGTTCAGTTCAGTTCAGTCGCTCAGTCGCGTCCAACTCTGCGACCCCATGGATTGCAGCACGCCAGGCTTCCCTGTCCATCACCAACTCCCGGAGCTTATTCAAACTCATGTCCATTGAGTCAGTGATGCCATCCACCCATCTCATCCTCTGTTGTCCCTTTCTCCTCCTGCCTTCAGTCTTTCCCAGCCTCAGGGTCTTAGAAGGTATTACATATCCCTGACAGAGGGAAGAAAAGGTATAGGGGTTTTGGGGATGAGGAAAAACTTGCTGTTCAGGAAATGGGAAAAAACCCCAAAAGATCAATGTTCAACATCACTAATCATGAAAGAAATGCAAATCAAAACCACAATGAAGTATCACCTTATACCTGTCAGAATGACTATTATTAAAAAGACAACAAATAACAAGAGTAGGTGAGGATATGAAAAGGAAACCCTTCTATACTGTTGGTGGGAATGTAAATTGATTCAGCTGCTATGGAAAATGGTATGGAGGATCCTCAGAAAATTAAAAATAGAACTACTACATGAGACAGCAATTTGACTCCTGGGCTTTTATCTGAAGAAAATGGAAACACTAATTCGAAAAGATACATGCATCCCTTTGTTTATAGCAGTGTTATTTACAGTAGTCGACATGGAAACAACCTAAGTGTTCACCAACAGAAAAATGGTTAAAGAATATGTGGCATATAAACATATATACAGTGGTATAGTAGATGAACCTGGAGGATGTTATAGTAATTCTTGGTGAAATGAGTCAGACAGAGAAAGAGAAACACTGTATGTTTTCACTTATATGTGGAATCCAGAAAAAATGAAGCAAATGAACAAATGAAACAGAAATTAACTCACAAATACAGAGAACAAGCTACTGGTTACCAGAGAGAAGAGCAGTGGGCGGAGGGGTGAAATAGGTGAAGAGGATTAAGAAGTACAAACCAGCTAGTTGTTAAAGAACTTACAAGGATGCAATGTGTGGCACAAGAAATAGTATTTTATAATAACTTTGTATGGAGTATAATCTAAAAATACCAAATTACTAGATTGTACACCTGGAAAGTAATATAATGTTGTAAATTAGCTATATAATTCAGTGAAAATGAAGAATATATTTATACATATATATATATATATTTTAAAACAAAAGATCAGTGAGGGGGAAGAGTAACTCAAGGTGATGTTAGAGAGGTGACTAGAGATCACATCATCTGCTGAGAAGCCATGATTATTCTGGAAACAAGTAAGAAGAGACACTGATGGTTCAAAGTATGACCATGACATGCCTTCCTTTTTTAAAAAACAATTTATTAATTTGTATTGGCATATAGTTGATTTAAAATGTTGTATTAGTTTGCAGTATACATCAAAGTGAATTAGTTATACATATGCCACTCTTTTAAAAATTCTTTTCCTATGTAGATCTTTTATATTGAGTAGAGTTCCCTGTGTGTGTATGAGTGACATGACTTTAGATTATTAAGATGTCAGTTCTCTATAGATTATAAATTCAATATCATCCTAGTAAAAATACCAACAGAGTTTGTTATTTAAAAACCTCACCTCAGCTGTGTATGGAGACTATCATACAGGGGGCAATAATAAAAACTGGGAGATCAGGTAGCATGCTAGTGAACTATCTTGGTGAGCAATGATAGTGGCTTGGAATAAGATAGTGACATGCACCCATATTCATCTTGTAATTGAAAGTGTCTACCCTTTTACCAACATCTCATATGTCCCCAGCAAGGATCTAATGTGCCATGTGGTAACTATAGTTGATAATACTGTAACATATAAATGAAATTTGCTAAGATGGCAGAACTCAAGTATTCTCAGGGGGAAAAAAAAATAGGTCTATCTGTGAGATGATGGATGTGTTCATTAACTTGATGGCGGGAATTTCTTCACAGTGTGTACATGTATCAGATCATCCTATTGTACACCAGAAATATTTTTGTTTGAACAATTTTATTTGTCAATAATACTTAATTTTTTTTTTTTTAAATCTCATGGTATCTGTCAAGATACAGGATCAGTCTTATGTTTGCAGTAAGACAGCAGGATGTGGGCTTATTGGTTCCAACCCATCTCCAGATAGCTAGAACAATATATAAATGTTATCTCCTGGGCCAACAAAGAGGATTTTCTCCTGAGCCAGCTCTGATCAAGTAGTAGTTGTGTGAATGAGCAACATCGAGGCTCAGTGGGGAAGAGTACAGAGATGGGTTAGTGAGGTCTGCTGTGTGCAGGGGAACACACAGTACTGTGTGTGCCAGGTATTTCCCTTCTCGGACTCAGATGGTTCCTCTTTACTGAGTGGCACTTGTGCTTGGTTCAACCTAAGAATTTCCTTGGAAGTGGGGCAAAAATGTAGGGAGTGGAACTCTCTTCTCTAGGAATCCTGGCCCCAAGAGTTGAGGTGAACTCTGAGCATCCACGTAGTTTTTTCAAACTATCATGTAGTTCTGCTGCACAGCGGAGTTTGAAGACCGAGTGGGAAAAAACGTCATTGACAGATTTCTTAAAGACACTGAGATTGAGAATTTTAAATGATGGATGCTAAGTGACAAACAGTGTATATAAAAGAAAGTCCCTGTGTATCCGGACAGGGGCATATCATCTATTCATTCACTGTCTTAACTCAGGGGCTTCCAGGAGAGGAAATATCATCTCTGGCTGCTGTTGGAAGAATCATTTTTGAGGTGTGTCTTACTCTCTGTGCCAGGTGCATGTATTTTTAAGATACTATGTGACAAAGCAGATGAGATATTCTGTGTGTGTGGGCATGTCTCTCTCTGTCTCTGTCTCTCAGACTCATGCAGTTATCCAGCCCAGCCATGAATTGAGGTTTCCAAGCTTTAGCCCTAAAGTCCAGGGTCAGCAAGGTTGGTAAGTGTGAGTGGAATTTGGAGGGTGGATGTTGGCTCTCCACGATGCTGCAGGAAGCAGAGAGAAAGTGTGGAAGTGAAAAGTGAAAGTGTTAGTCGCTCAGTTGTGTCTGACTCTTTGTGACCCCAAAGAGTCTGTAATGCAGGCTCCTCTGCCCATGGGATTCTGTAGACAAGAATACTGGAGTGGGTAACCATTCCCTTCTCCAGGGGATCTTCCTGACCCAGGGACTGAACCCAGGTCTCCCGCATTGCAGGCAGATTCTTTAACTTTTGAGCCACCAGGGAAGCCTAAGGTGACTCTTTTTAATTTCTCCAGGGAAGATGAGAATGGCCCCTAGAGCTGCTATATTTTGTTACCAAGTCAAGCATTAAAGTCCCCTGGGGCTCAGTTTCAATCTCCCAGTCTATAAAGAAAGTAGCCCACTATTCACTTTGGAGGAGTTTTATGAGAAACAAAATGTAAAGCTCTGTATGGCTGCCATCACTCACCTATTTAATGGGCATCTACATGTGCTAGGTCTGCTCAAAGGGTGAGCAGTGTCGCAAGGAAGGATAGACACTGGTCCTGCTCCCACAGGGTGATAGGAGTGCATTTTGAGGAGAATTTGTGCTGGCAGTTAATATTCATGGTATGGTTCCAAATACTGTTCATAGTTAATCATGCAAATCTCCAGGTCATTCATCTTGATTTCCAGCTTCATATCATCAGTAAAACTCACCAGTAGTGTCTTCTTAAGCAGATACATAGCAGTGAGAATATTTGGGAGCAAGCAACTGAAACTGACGCCAGCTAACTTAAGCAACAGTGATTTTTTTTTTTTCAGTGATGGTTAAGGGACAACAGTCAGACCTGGGGACTGACAGGAACAGCACTGCTCTGAGGGTAACAACAATGGATGGCCCTGAACACTGTCTTCAGGGTGCCATCATGTGAATGACTGACTTCCAACTACACTGTGTTCTCGCACTCCTCTGCTTGAGATTAAGACTCTAGGGAGAAGGTCTGACTGACTGTCTTGGGCCTTCCGCTCATGTTTTGGCCTGGGAGAAGAATGGGGACAGTGGGTGGGAAGACTGTACCTTGCTTGAAACCGCCATTCCTCCAGAACAAGGTGGAATTGGGGAATGGCAGTTCACTGGGAGAAGAGCGGTGGGCCACTGACAGGGGCAGAGGGTCCCTCTGCAGGGTGAGCACACCCGGAAGAGTTCCGCCCTGCATGCGCTCCACCGAGTCATACAGGGGAGTGGTGGTCTCCTGGGAAATGCAAGTGGTTGATGTGCAGATGACTGATGAGTTTATAGAACAAAAGTCACACATTCGTGACCAGCCCCAAACAAGTTTTCTCATTTGAAAAATACCTGATGGGGTATGCCAGATTTCAGAATGTCATTGCTGACAATGGAAGGGCTGTCTACTCTCTCTGAGAACTTTCTCTAGTAAAGAGGTGATTTATAAAACAAATCTTTCTGACCCCTTAGTTCCTGTACTTACTTTTCACTTCCTGACTTCTGATCCTCAGAAACCCTGGTGATTAAGCCTTTAATCTACTTAATAGGTTGATTAATATGTATCGTTCCTCAGCTTTCTCCTTTACTCCTCTGAATCCGGCATCATCCTCATGGTGCCTCTAAAGTCAGTGGTCCTGACAACGCAAGTCCTTCTAGCTCAAAGTTCCCTGGTCCCCGCCTCTCATCCTGCTTTGTTCTATTGGTTTTCCTCCTCTTCTCTGCTTGCTGCCTTGTGGCTCCCTGCCGTAGACTGAATATGTCCCTCCAAAGTCTCAAGTTGAAACTCAGTTCTCAGTGTAAGGGTATTTGGAGGCAGGGCCCTTAGGAGGTGATTAGGTCATGAGAGTGGAATCCTCATGAATGGAATTCATGCCCTTATGAAACAGACCCCTGAGATCTCTTTTGCCCTTTTTGCCACATGAGGATTCAAGGAGTGATGGCCGTCTATGAGCCAGGGAGTAGGTCCTCACCAGACAGGGAATCTGCCAGAGCCTTGAACTTGACTGTGAGAAGTAAAGTTCTGTTGTTTATAAGCCTCCCAATTCTTGAGAATTTTCATAGTCGCCTGAACAAATTAAGACATTTTTAAATGTAGTTCTTCCCGTGGTTCTTACATGGACTTCTCCTCTTTCTGCATGCTGTCCCTCAGCCTTAATGACCTTCCTTTTCACGATATCAGCTGCCTTTTGCATTCAAGTGCTTCCCAATTCCTCTCTGGTCGTTCTCCCTTATGCTCTAGTCTCCTATTTCCAACTCATCTGCCCATTATCCTTAATAGCACATATCCAAAACTAGCTATCACTCACCTCAGCACTCCAGTTCCTTCTAATTTTCCATTTTCTGATCCTACCAGAATAAAAACCTCAGGAAGCTAAAATAAAAACCCCAAAATGTCATCTCCTCTCCCCTGTACCTCGACTGCTGCTTCTGCTAGCCTGGTTTAGACCCGGTGAGCTCGAGTTGTAGCACTACAGTCACATGCCAGTTCTGTTCTGTCTTGGAGCACTCTTCCTTCTTTTCTATCCGATGTAGCTTCTTATGCCCAAACTGAGGTATGATTTGGTTATGTTACCACCTGCCCCGAAAACCTTTTAAACATCTTCCTCTGTTTAAAGCAGTGGTCATGATCTCAGATACTGAGAGAGTGATAGAAATGAATGAAGTGACTCCGGTACAAAAAATTCAACTTTTTCATGACCATCAGTGGATGAACAAAACATAATACAACCATGTATCTTCTTGCAGATTCTGATTCTCTATCCTAAGAAAAAACTGACAGTAAAGCCCAGCTTCTTTGTTCCTTTTGGTATGCTGTGAAACAGTAGGGAATGGTGGGGACTGTGGCCAACTGGAGAATAAACGGCTCACCGTGTGGAGGCAGCTGCTCACCACCTTCAGCTGTCGCAGGGTCGGGCCCCGATGTGGACAGCTCTTCTTTTAGGAGAAACTGAAAGTCTTGATTAAAAATACATATTGCACAGGACAAGCAGAGCACGTCTTTACTGCAAACACAGCAAACAGGATACCTGTTTGGGACTCTAGTCTAAAGAGAATCAGGACTCTTCCCAGCTAAAATGCTTGTTACTCTTTTTGACCAGTTTGCCCTGTGACCAAACTAGACCGCTTGTCATCCCTCTCAACTTGCTTTGACTTTTGTACCACCATGAGCTTGGAATGGCCCCTGAGCACATCTCTCCTTGCCTCCTCAAAATCTCACCCCTCTTGCCCTTCTTAGGAGCTGCTTCTTCCTAGAAGCTTTTCTAGTTATTTAAAGAGAAATATATGTGCTGGGAAAGATGACCTAAGAAGCTATTAGCACATTTGCATGAAATGATCTATCAACCAGAAGCAGAAATTAAGGCTTTGAAAGATTCAGATCAAGCGTCTTATAAATTTTGGGACCTTGGCAGAAAGAAATTCTATAATGTCAAGTACACTCATGGTTATACAAATACAGTAATACAGATAGAAATTAATATGTTGTCTTTTGTTTTATGCCCTGCAACCCCCCTCCTGAGAATGATGGAGAATTAACTACATTTTATAAAGCAGTGATTCGGTTATTACTCAGAGAGCCCTAGGGCACTGACATTCAAGTGAAGGTCTTGGCTCATGCCCAACCTGTATTTCTGGGCATCAGTTTTCTTCTCCTTCCATACTTTTACAGCAGTTGGAGGTCATTATCTCAAGATGACATTCTATCCTCTTGGTATTATCTCTTAATTATGTTTACATTATGATTTTAAAGTTCATTGTGTACTGTCTCTTTAGATTCAAAATGTTTATAAGCCATCTAAGGTAATAACACCAAAAAAATGGGACTAAAGGAATGCATTTTTTTTTTTTTCAGCTCAGGTGCAGCAGAGAAAAATTAATTGTACTGTTCTGCCTAGAGAAAACACTTTACTACTTGGATGAAATCTAACGTTAGCCTTTCCTTATTCAAGATGTATTTATTATTAAGACTAGGAAGTTTTTCTACAAATGGATATCAGTAAAACTCTTGAAAGCTGTCAAATCACAGCCTAGTAACATCGGAAGTCGACCAAAGATAAATCATTTGTTACACTTATTTCATACACTGGAAAGCCCCCCCCCCCCCAATCTGGGACTCATTTAGAGAATATTGGTGACATTGTCAACTCATTTCTCCTCTTCCTCTCTTCCCACATCACCTCTCACTGCTGCCATGAATCACTTGGAGGCAGTGGGTTATAGGATCCCCAGTTCCTCTGACACTAGATATTGGAGGGCTTTGTGATCCTTTGTTTGCGTTGTTCACAGAAGGGACAGTAAGATGGCACGGAGCCTCTGAGCTTGGCAAGTTCTAAAATGTCAGCCCAGGAAAAGCCTTTTCAAACCTGAAAGCTTCCCTACAGGTTAGGCGATGAGACATGATGACAGATTAGGACGGGAAGATGTTTAAAGATGGTGGGAGCAAGAGTTGTAATACATCTATTGTAATTACAATACAATTGTAATTGACATCTCCCGTTACTCACCTCTGGTCAATTCATTAGTCACAGCAATGTTGACAGGTAGAACCGGTTATCCCCACTTTAGAGATGAGGGCCTGAGGCCACAAATTCAGTTATCTCAGTGGTTTTCAGTGGAGATAACTTTGTACCGTCACCCCACCCCCACCCCACCTTAGGACCCTAGCCAACGTCTGGAGACACTTTTGGTTATCACAGGTGGAAGAGGCTTGCCCTTGGTTGCTATTGGGCAGGGGCCATCCTGCAGTTTACAGGACAGCCCCCACAACAAAGAATTGTTCATTCGAAAATGTTAGTCATGCTGAGAGTGAGAAATCTTAATGAAGTGATGGAAATTTTTGATTAAATCCTCATCTCCGTTCCCAAACATAGTCTGCTGGCCACAGTACTTTTCCACCTCAGCTCCATAATGTGGTTGCATACCTGGCATAGTGCCTGCTGTCTGAATAGCTATTGAATAAGTGCATGATGGGATTAAATGAATGATTTACATTGGGAGTCAATCTTTACCTTTTCAGGCCTCAGTTTCCTCCACTGTAAGATGAGTATGACTTATTTCAGTTCCAGCTGCTTCACAGCACTGTTCTTGCCACCTGCTACACAGTTGTTACACAGGGGCAATAAGGTCTTTAAAAGTTCTTTACAAATCCTACAAAAAGTGGAGGGCGGGGGCGGTTAATAAGAGGTTTTCCACCATACTTGTTTGTTAAGGCGGAAGCAAAAAAAAAAAATGTGGAGGGTAGGAAGTAGCAGTAATGCACAATGTTGAAATTTAAGGGCAAGATTTCAAAATACACAAGAGATAATATTAACAGAAAGGTGAAGTAGTCATGATACTCATCCCTGAAAACTGAAAGTGTTCAAGCCAAAATCCATCCTGGCCCACAATGCCTGGTACCCTGGGGTTTTAAGGGCCTCCCTGTCTGATTATTTACCTTCTTTCTTGTCATTTAATTAAAAACAAGAAGCAATTCCTTTTGTTGGCAGCACTTAAGTGCTTTTTCTTAGAATTTCTTAACAATGTGCCCCCAAAATGCCCCTGGCATTTGGAATGTTGATTGAAATCATTTCTCTTTTAATCAAATGTCACTTTGCAGTATTTCCTTCCCCATTTGGGACTTTTTCACAAGTTCCCTGAGGAGGTCAGTATGAATTTACAAACCTATAAACTGATATTGAGGACAGTGAGCAGGGAATTTTAGCCATTTTAAATTGTTGACTGACATCAGCCCTTTAGAAAAACAAGAACAGATGGGAGAGATTTGCCACCCCCTTGTGGATCCCCCCCAACCCTAATCTAGACAAACAAGACTGTTGATCCCTCTTCTCTGCCATAAAGAAAGCTCCTCATGCCGTTTTAAGCCGCAAGCCTTTGGCCATAAAGGAAGTCACCCCCTCCTGATGGCAGCTCCCAGGCCGTAGTGACGGCTGGTGCAGCTGTGCTGCTTGATGGCAGCCCTCAGCCATAACCGTTACCACAGTTCTGTTACCAAGAACTAGCATGAGGCCGGCATCTTCTGGGTGTCACTGTATGGAGAGAAGCGTTGTACAAAGGGCATGTGTAGCGATAACAGTTCTCTGGTACTCGCTGGCTTAAAATATACTCCTGGCTAATCACCCAGTGCATTCTGGGATACTCCCTAAGTGAAAGATGTTACCAAAATGCATAATGTTAAATGGTGACAAGGGAACACACACTAAAATACAAATGAGTTGTATTTCACTTAAACAGGGTTGATGAGGTGCCATCATGAAATATATTCCATAAATAGGACGTTCAAAGAGGCAAGCTCAGAAAGAATGAAAATGGAAAAATCCTAAAGCATATGCTATTATGAAACTGGGGGATTTTATTTGCCTCTGCTTGTCCTCAGATTAATCGCTTTTTATATAATGACTTAAAATGTTCATGAAGTCTAATGGCAAGAAAAATAAAGCTTCAGAAAATCAAGGGAAATGTCTCTCAGATTCACAGTTAATACATAAGTTTGTTTCTCTTGTTTGGTACTGAAGATATCTTCCTGCCCACTGAGGTCAGCCGATACATTGATTCCCTCTCCCACCTTGCTTTCTGAAATAATTTTGAATAACTTAGTCCTTTATTGTTGTTTTCCCTCCACAGGGAGGCAGAAGTATTTTATGCTTCTGAAGAGTTCTATCAGGAAAAGTAAAATAGTCTTCTGTTTGCCAAAAACATGTCAGTTTCTAAGAAAATTTTCATTCACTGATATGCAGTTAACTTACTCTCTTAGCATGGATCTTTGTAGTCTTCTTCACTGCCACTTTCTGGCAATGTAAATGAGTCACTTCACAGTCTAGACTTCAGTTTACTAACCTCTGAGCTGAAATATTAGGATGAGATGATTTTTTAAGCTCCTCGCTTCCCTTGAAAACATTAGAATCGTTATTGCCACTTCTTTGATTTGTATGGTGTGTTTACACACCACTAAATGCTTCCATAGAAAGCCTGTTAACTGTTTCCTTGATTTACATTCATCTAGTCTGGGTCACTTGTGTCAGGCATGTGCATGTGTGTATGTGCATGTGCACATGTATGTTAGCATGTAATTATGTCCTGTCAGGTTGGAAACTTGTGAGAACTGGTTAGCTTTCTTCTGCTCTGTGACCGCTCATGCCTTGATAGCCATCTTACATACTATTAATTAGGAAAACTGAACAAGGGAAGTAATCATAAAGGCAAAAAAGTCACTTTTCTACTTACATATTTTTATAGCTTATTTTTAAAGAAGGGGAATTAAATAGCATGTTTATTACAAAATAAGAGTCTTAAAAATCAGAAAACTACAGAGAAGAAAACAGCCCCTAGAATGTTCTGTTTTAGTTATCTGTCACTGCATGGCAAGCTGTCACAAAATTTGGACTTAAAGGAGCAACTGTTTTATTACCTCTCAGGATTCTGTGAGTTGACTGGGTTTAGAAGGGTGGTTCTTCTAGCTTTATGTGCTATTGGCTCGGATTGTAATCACCCTCAGTGTCCACTGAGCTGGAATGTTGATGGCTTGCTTGCAGTTAGTACTGACTGACTTTACAGTACAATACTTTAAAGTACTGATGGGCTTTAATTCTCCTCACATGTGTGTTGGGCTTTGCAGAGTATAGCAGCTGGGCACGAAGAGACAGGAGGTAGAAGCTTCCAGTCCACTTCAGGCTTGAACTCAGAGCTTCCAGAACCTAATGGCCACATCCTGTCTCTCCTGTGGCCTAATGGGCCACAGCCAGTGATAAAGCCAGCCACAATCCAAGAGGAGGGGAAATAGAGTCCACCTCCCGATCCCAGGAGTAACACAAGCCCACTAGAGGAAGGTTCTAATCAGAGACCATATTTGGAAACTGTTATTGTGAACATTTTGGTGTCTGTATGTCCTCTACTTCTCTTTCCATGGGCATGCACATGGATAGGTTTCAGTGCCAAGTATAGAATTTTTTGTAAGTGACGTGCAGATGTTTTTAGCAGCAGAATCCTTTTTTCAAATGAGGTGTCTCATGGATTAAAGTCTAGAGCTGCTGTGCCTAAAAGTGAGGTGGAACGTCTGGAGCCCCACCCATGGCCTCTGTGTGGTCCCTGAGGGACCTATAGGGAGCCTTGGGACTCTGGAGATCACAGCTTGAAAATCAGTGACTAAAGGACTGTGGATAAAACACTCATGACTGCCATCCTTCCCTCCAGTCTAATCTCTCCAACTAATAGTTAAAGGGGGTGAGGAGAGAAGATAATGACAATACGCTGTAAGGGAAGAGGTAAATGACTTCGCAATCCCAAAGAAACCTAATCCTGAACCAACAATACAGAAATCTGAGCACTCTAGGATATATCTCCTTAAATGGCTCAGAAACTGGTGTCTATATATATATAGTGAGGTCTTAAGAAAGTGAGGTCTTAAGAAAAGGAGCTAAAGAGAAGAATTGGTTGAAAGCCTAAGAAGCATTGCTACCCTCAGAACTCTAGCCACGTCCTCCTGGAATAGGACTGAAGCAGGTAAAGCACAGGGTCTCCAGACGGGATAAACCAGGTACAGTTGAAAAAGTCTAGATGATATGGTGAAAGGGGATGAAGTAGGCAGATGCAGATTAGATGTTGAGATCCTTGGCTTTCCCCTGCTGCGTAGCAACTAAATACTGATATTTCGGCCTTTATTCTTCAAGCAGAAGACAGGAAGCATCTTCTCTGGGGAATCTATTCAACAGGGCACATTCGGAGATAGTGACATTGGCGATTTCCCTCAAATAAAGTTTCCACATCATCTTAAGTACTCTGAGTTAAAAGCTCCCTCAAGTTCTTCGTGCTTCCAACGAGATTTTTAGTTACCCACTCCCTTTAAAAAAACTACCCAAACCCAGAGATTATCAGACACCTGAGAAAGGCCTCTAGTAAGGAAGATAGAAACCAAAAGGAAAATCACAGAAGACTAGAAAATCAGAGAAAACAGAGACCGTGAGGAGGAAGAAAATGTCAGCAGATGCTAACATCTTTAGTGGGATCAGAGAAAATATTGCAACTGTGGAACAAGAACAGTGTACTACCAACAAAAAAAGGAACATTTGGAGAACAAAAAAGTAGTGTTGGAAATAAAAATTTTGATGGTACCAATTGAAGATGCAATAAAAGGGTTGGAAGATAAATTGAGAAATTCTTTTAGAATATGAAGTGAAGACTTAAAGAGGTTTTTTTAAATAGGAAAGAAAACATTAAAAAAATAAGAGAATCAGTTCAGGAGGTCCATCATCAGAATGACAGCTCCAGGAACAAAGGCCAGAAGAAATGAAGGTGAGGAAATTATCAGTGACATAATTTTAAGGAGATTTCACACAATTGAAGGAAACGTGGTCCAGATTGAAAGTGTCCAGAACAAGTGGATGAAAACAGATCCACACCAAAACCCTTAGCCTGGAAGTTCAGGACATTAGGATCAAAGAGGAATCTTCAAGCTTCCAGGAGATGGGGCAAAAATAGGATTAAGTAACAAAGAGTAAATGATTTTAAGGTGTTTATTTATTTATTTATTTATTTATTTATTTATTTGACAGCAACACTGGAAGCTAGAAGGCAAGAGAATGAAGCTTGGTCTATTCAGTTGACTTGGCCACATCAACAGGATTTACTCTTAACCCAGTCCATTCTCCAGATGAGCCATATTAAACCCCAGTCAGTTTCTCATTCCTTGTGCCCATATTTCCTACGCTACCTTCCAGCTTTAAATTTTCCAGTGGTTTCCTGCTCTTGTAGGATAAAGATAAATAACCCTCCCATGACCTACAAGACCCCACACAGTCTTTCCATGACCCCATTTCATGGCGTGACCCCTGTCTATCTCTCCAAACTTATTTTGAACAACTCTCCCCCTCGCGCTGTACTCTAACCATACTGACTTGCTTCCACATTCTCTCCTGCCACAGGCCCTTTACATACACAGTCACCCCTCACTATCCACAGGGGATTGGTTCTCAGAGCCTACAGATACCAGAATCCTCACTTGCTAAGTCATTTCTGTAAAATGGCATCGTCCAAAGACTACAGTTAGCCTGCTATATCCGCAAGTTTCAAATCTGCAGATTCAGCCAACAATAGTTGGTTTTGTGGCTGGCTGGATTCACAGTTAGGAAACCTATGGAAACCAAGGGTTGACTGTACTGCCCTGTCTGTAATGTGTTTCTTCATTCTTTGCCCAGTTAATCTCTGTGTATCTTTAGTTCTCAATCCAAGAGTTACTAAATAGAACTTCTTTCTGAATCTTGTTCTCATCATTTGGAGCAGTTGTCTGTTTATAAGTTTACATTGATGTGCATGCTCATGTGATTAATGTTAGCATCCCTCTGTAAATTATAAATGCCATGGGGGAAGGGTCGGTCAGTTCATTTATGCTCATCAGTGTATTAACACCTAGCATATTACCTGGCACAGTCTATGTTTAGTATTTGTGGAAAGAAGCAGATGAGGAAGGAAAGAATGAGCTGCCTTTGTTATAATCTGTTTTAGAAACTTTTTTTGCCCTGAGAGCCGGATCTCTTAAAATAAGAATTTTGAAATGCAGAACTAGTTTCCTGAACTCTCAGCTTCCAACTCTGAATTTTCAGCAAAGTAAGGGGAGAGTATGAAAGTGGACTAATTTGGAAATCCTATGACTTGCTAGTAGCAGATTTCAGAGATGATTTTTGAAGCACTAATATTTCCAGTGAAAAAACAGTGCTTTCAGAGAAGGTATACACAGCATCTCTAGCACTCAGGGCTTCCTTCTAACGATTCTCAATTAAGCTTCTTTAGGATTTAATGAAGACTGAGTGTGTCCATCCTGGCATTTTCTGGTCATTTAGTGATTCACTGACTTCCTAGAGATATAGGTTCCCTCTGCTAAAGTAGAGTAAACAGGAAGAAAAATAGCTCCTATACTTATCTTTAATGTCAGGGAAGAAAAGCCTGAGTTATTTCCTTGATTCCAGAAATACCTTTATTGTGGTGTCAAGGCGCAGCCACAAAATCTGTGGACTGTGAAATAGGATTTCAGTTATTAAAGAAGGAACCCTCCCCTTTTCCAAATTGACTTCATTCCGTATGTTGCCAAAAATAGCTCACTCTTGTAACTTCTGACTATTTTCTTATTGCCTTTGAATTCATTAGTTAATAATGCAGTCCAGCAATACGTACTTCTTATTTCCTCTACAGATGCAAACATGGTGTGTCTTTTTCAATATGATTCCCCCCTCCCCCACCCCCAAGTAAGGTTCTCTGGAAAGGAAAAAAGGTCTAAATGCCATCCTTCTCTCTGTTTTATCCATGTCCATCATCCCTTTTTCCTCTCTATCTATTGTATAAGTTAGTCTGTAACAGAATTTAGAGTCAAGTCAGGGAACCTTAGAGATACTATAGATGTATTGAAGCTGAGTTGGTGATTGATGAACCAGAATTCTTCAAAACAAGATTTTGTGGGAGACTTTAAATGAGACGAATCTATGTGGGTTTGTCAGACAACAAAAGCTTGTCCACCATTTCTTTCCTTCTTCACTGGTCAGACTGGGTCAAGAGAGAAACCAGATGTAGTTTCTGCCCTCCAAAATGTCTAGTCTCATAGGAACATTAGACATGTGTTCCACATAATAATAATACCAAGTTGCACACTACCCTGGGTCCCTGACAATAAGTGTGTGGTTTTCTGAGATCCTGTGGGAAAGGAGTCTGAAAGACAGAATGTTACAGAAAGCCTGCCCTACAGAGGAAAGATGGCAGGAATCGCCTTAGGGTGGAGTGCAGTAGGCGCCTTCTGGATGGAGCAGCAGTGCATCTGAGGTGGTCTGTGCAGCCCAGGAGATCCTTATTGTGCAGAGATGTGTTCTCATGAGCTAGACCTTCTTCAGAAGCTTCCTGTCTCCTGACCACTCCTCCCTTCCTACCTCTGGGACTCCATGCCAGAGCCTCCGGTTGCTAGACTTCCTGGACCAGTATCCACCCCTCTGGACAGGATTATGGCAAGATGGCTCTAGCTTGGCCATCTTTCTCTGTGTGCATTTGGTCCTTAAGAAACTCATGCATCTTTGTTGTACCAAATAGTTGTAGTAAAAATAGTCCACAGGTATATTCCACCACCATCCTGCCTTCCTCCTCTGTTCTTTTTGTGTCTTAGATCTACCCTACAGTATGTGGCCCTAGCTGAGGGCCCATCATTCATCATTCATCTTAGCTGTTTAATTAATGTGCAGACTTTTCTTAGTCACAGTGAATGATATCTATTATTAGCACCACTTTATGGGGTCAGTTCAGTTGAGTTCAGTCACTCAGTCGTGTCCGACTCTTTACGACCCCATGAATCGCAGCACGTCAGGCCTCCTTGTCCATCACCAACTCCCAGAGTTTACTCAAACTCATGTCCACCAGGTCAATGATGCCATCCAGCCATCTCATCCTCTGTTGTCTCCTTCTCCTCCTGCCCCCAATCCCTCCCAGTATCAGGGTCTTTTCCAATGAGTCAACTCTTCACATGGGTAGATTTATACTAATCACACCCACATTTATATTTAATTTTATTTCTTTTCAAAGTATCTATAATATCATATCCAAATAACCAAGTTGCCAAAAATAACCTTAGTTGTGGCTCAGTGGTAAAGAATCCACCCTCCAATGCAAGAGATGTGTGCTTGATCCCTGGATTAGGAAGATCCCCTGGAGAAGGAAATGGCAACCCACTCCAGTATTCTTGCCTGAGAAACCCCATGGACAGAGGAACCTGGTGGGCTACAGTCCATGGAGTTGCAAAGAGTCAGACACGACTGAACAACTAAACAACAGCAACGGCCTGGACATAGAGAAGCCAGCTGGCTGCAAGCCAAACATCCAACAGGAAAAGTGAAATGACCCTGTTTTTACAGGCCTCCAGTATCTCCAAATTATTAAGGGAGAAGTAGCAGATAGTCCCCCAGGGAGCACAAAAACAAGCCATCACAATGCCCCTTGACCAGCGTCCTAGGAACCTTGATAATTCTATTTCTTTCTGGTCATTCCCTCTCCTGTCCTTTCCCAGGCCCCTGCTTCCATAGGCATGGGGACGAGGTCGGTGGGGAAGGTGTTGGGAGGATGAGCAGGGGTAGCAAGTCAGGCTGGATGACTCTTGATAAGCCCTGTAGGATGTGGATATTTCCCTGAAGTTTGTCTCCAAATCCTGAATAAAAGAAACAGTCCCCTTCAACACCCCATGGCAGACATTTCCTTGGGTCATCATGTATCTTATTTGCAGCTTTGTTTATGTAGAAATTATATATAAAAATGTGCATCCATTTATACTTCCAGAGGACTTTAACAAGGGATGGGTAATATAAGCCTGGGCCCAGAATCTCAACTTGCGATTTACTGTGAGGCTTATCAGAGAAGAGAAACTGTTTGACTTAAGATATTCTTTGGTAAAATGAATTCATCACAAGCTTTCTTCTATACAAGATTAGTGTGGTTTCTCATTACAGTGGAAGAATCTCCAGAAACACAGATGTTAGAATCAAGCATCATTTTTTTCTTCCTTATGAATTGGTGACATTGGGAAGCCTAAGAAGATAGCTGAAAATGGAACTTAGTAAAGAGACAGCAAAAATCTTTTGTATGATTGAAAAAAAGAAGTGGTTTTTTCCACTTTTATCTTAAAGTGAGTTAGATTAAAGGGACTAAAGGATCACCTACCTGAATGTCATGGACAGAATCCCATGGACACAGGAGCCTGGCAGACGACAGTCCATGGGGTCGCAAAGTTGGACATGACTTAGCCTTTAAACTACCACCTGAATGTCACCCTCCTTACCCACACTTCCATCCAACCCTAGGTTTTCTACTTCTTAGGTTATGATTCAGTTCCAAGAGGCATCTCAGGCTTTTAACTCAAGGAGAAGTGGCTATATGTTTGGGTCACTGTGACCTACAGGTTGAGGTCTTGGTTTGTGAGTGCTGCCATCACTGTCCACTTGACAGAATGTTAGAGAAGATACCGTGCTTCTGGAGACCCCGCCGCAGGTTTCCCTGGGACGGGGAAGCCTGTGTGAAGAACACACTCAGAACACAGGTGGGCTGATGCCCTTGAACACTCTCGTTCAAGGTTCCAGTGGTTGACACACAAAGCCCCGCCCCCACCGCTCGGCCGTGTCTTACACACCGCACAATGCAACAGCCTCTCACACCGGGTTCCACATACACCTGCCTGGATTAGTTCTGGAAGCCTGACACCTATCAAACAAAGCTTTTAACCACAGTCTGAACTGCTGAAATTCCCCATTCTTTTTTTTTTTTTTAATTTTATTTTATTAGTTGGAGGCTAATTACTTCACAGCATTTCAGTGGGTTTTGTCATACGTTGACATGAATCAGCCATAGAGTTACACGTATTCCCCATCCCGATCCCCCCTCCCACCTCCCTCTCCACCCGACTCCTCTGGGTCCTCCCAGTGCACCAGGCCCGAGCACTTGTCTTATGCATCCCACCTGGGCTAGTGATCTGTTTTACCATAAATAATATACATGCTGTTCTTTCGAAACATCCCACCCTCACCTTCTCCCACAGAGTTCAAAAGTCTGTTCTGTACTTCTGTGTCTCTTTTTCTGTTTTGCATATAGGGTTATCGTTACCATCTTTCTAAATTCCATATTTATGTGTTAGTATGCTGTAATGATCTTTACCTTTCTGGCTTACTTCACTCTGTATAATGGGCTCCAGTTTCATCCATCTCATTAGAACTGATTCAAATGAATTCTTTTTAACGGCTGAGTAATATTCCATGGTGTATATGTACCACAGCTTCCTTATTCATTCATCTGCTGATGGGCATCTAGGTTGCTTCCATGTCCTGGCTATTATAAACAGTGCTGCGATGAACATTGAGGTGCACGTGTCTCTTTCAGATCTGGTTTCCTCGGTGTGAAATTCCCCATTCTTCTCTCTTGCTTTCCTCAAATTATTTCAGATCTCAGCCTGGCTGGCAGCATTGGAAAGAGTTTAACAGCTCGAGGATTAACATGCTGAAGTTAAGCCTCTATGTCAGTTCAGCCATGTTCTTTTTGCCCTCATAATCATGTGTTGTCAGAGCAAACAGCTTGCATGCCCGAAGTCAGCATCTACAGGAGGGTTTCTCAGCCACAGCACCACTGACATTTTGGTCTGGGTCATTCTTTGTTGTCGGAATTTCCAGTGTGTTGTGTAGTAGGATGTTTAGCAGCATCCCTGGCATCTTATACCCTGGATGCCAGTAGCGCTCTCTCCTTCAGTTGTGACAACCAGAAATGATCCAAGGTTTACCAGTGTCCACTGGGGAACAGAATACCCCCTCCCCCAGCCACCTCCACCTGGTTAAGAAGCAAATCTAAACCATTTCCCAGTAATTTGTTAAGGAGAGACCTGATACTTTCATCTTAACACGTGATGATAGCTAATATTATGGTTTATGCTGAGGACTGTCTCCTGAATTTCTGTAGCCTTGCTTTTCTGATAAGAAGCCTAAGGGTGCTGTAAAATTAATCACTTCAGAAAGGTTTGCAGAGGGAGGTATAGTTCTAGTCCTTGGCTGTTCCCCAGTGCTGGCCAGTATAAACTGCCAGAGCTTATTGACTTGGGGATTAATTATTAATGATAGAGCAGCTTATGAATTTTTCAGAATTTTTTCCTTGTTGGGCGCTGCTGTCTGACTTCCTGTCAGCAGCACAGGATCCCTTCTAGCTGTCCCACATCAAAGCCACAGGCTGTCACCCAGGGCATTATCTTGTTCCGTGCAGGCTGGCTGCATATGTTGACTCTAAATTTTTTAATCAGCCGTTTTCCAACTCAACTGCACATGTCAAACTGTAAAGACAGAATCCATTAAGCACCGTCTGAAACCAACAGGGTCCTGTGGCACTGTGATTTGATATCTCTAAGACAGAATTTCACAATAAGAAATTAGAAGCACACATTTTGCTAAAATGTCAGCAAAATGCCTGTAGGACTTAAATGGAGGTAAAACCGTATCAACAACAACAACAGTAATAATCTCTGTACAGTCCTTTCAGCTTTCTGAAGGATGTTCATTTATCTTTCATCTCTTTAAGTATTCTTATTTTTCCTAAACCCTGTACTTTTTGATCTCTCCCTTTCTTTTTTCTGTTATTTTTTTTAAAAGGTGCTTATTTTAGTGAAAGCAAAGTAATAAACTGGTAAAAACATGTCATTTACTCCAAGTCATGAAGTTCAGATGTTTCAGCCTTTTAAACTTTTTGCTCATTTATTTCTTTCTGGCTGCACTGGCTCTCTGTTGCTGCGTGGGCTTCTGTCCCTAGCGGAGTGTGGGGCTGCTCTCTGGTCGCGGTGTGCAGGCTCCCGTTGCGGTGCTTTCTTGTGTCACAGAGCACAGGCTCCAGGGTGTCCCCGACCGTGGGGCGTGGGCCGGTCGTTTGCAGTTCCTGGGCCCCAGAGCACAGCCCCAGTAGTGTGGTACGCGGCCTCAGCCACTCCGCGGCATGTGGGATCCTCCCAGATCAGGGATCAAACTAGCATCTCCTGCATTGTCAGGCAGATTCTTTACCCCTGAGCCACCAGGGAAGCCCCTAGGCCTCTTTTTAATTTAAAAAAAAAAAAAAAAAAGATTACTGAGGTATGGTTGATTTTCAGTATTATACAAGTTTCAGGAGTACAACGTAGTGATCCACAGTTTTTAGAGGTTGTACTTCATTTATAGTTACTATAAAATATTGGCCATATTCCCTGTGCTGTACATCTACATTTTTTTTTTTTACTCAAATAAAATGACTAAGCAGCTGATCCAGTCATCTCATAGAGAATCATTTTGAAATTTAAAAATACATAGATCAGCTTAGAATACCGAAGGTTCCCTGTTACATGGAGGATAAAATATAGGCAATCACCCAATAAGTATATATTGAAAACCTATTTGTGTCAGGCCCTAACAGAGCTATTCACTTGAAAATCATTTGAGTTTCATTTCGTGTTAAAACCATTTCTCAAAAATGTATTTTTCCACTCTGCTGCTTTAGAATACAGTAAACATCTTGCTGAAAGGCGTCATTCTACAAATCAATTCTGTGTCCAGGAATGCTAACATAAAAAGAGCAGGGCATTGACCTGATACATACATTTGGTATTGCTTTTTAAAAACAAACCCCCCATTTTTGAATTTACTTTCCTTGTTCTTTTCTTAAACGTGTTTAAATGAGATTCCTGATCAAGTTTTTTTGCCTTTGAGACTTTTTACAGTAATTTATGAGCTGGGGAGAAATTTGCTACAATTGCTCTAAATTTTTTTTTCCCCTAAAAAGCATTCCCTTTGCTCAGAAAATTCAACTTAGATGTTTTTGCAAATGTGAAAGGGTAACTTCAGCAAGTGGACTATCTAATCTTAAAAACTGTTTCACAGAGGATTTTGTCTTGCATGTCAAGTGTAAATAAAATTTCAAGAGATTTTTGCTATAATTTGATGGCAGATGATGAGGAAATCATCTGTCTTGATAGTGATCTGCCCCTCAAAGTACTTCTTAGCCTCGACAACTTTGAGTACATTAGAAATAAATTAGATTATGAGACCCTATGGCTGTTTTGATTCGAACCGCTTCAGTGCCAGAATTGTGTATTTCAGTCAATACTGTTTTAATTTATACTGGTTAAAATACTGTTTATTTGCAGGCTTCTCCTTCCAAGAAGAACACGTCTTTAATTTCCCTCCTCTAAGCCACAGCCATATTTACCTTTCACAATGCAAATTTAATTATGTTACACAAAGTTCAGTTGCATTACTTTGAAATGATGTAAAATTGTCAGCACAGATCAGGTAAAATAGAGAATCAAGCAATTTCCAGATATTCAAGATAGACTTTATATTATAAGTGCTTTAACCATAATCTGTAGGGCTTTTCGTGGCAGAGACAGAAGTGCTCAGCAAAGATTTTGTGTGTTCTTTGACATTTTCCGGCTGCCCTTGAATTTAGGACCTTGGGACTGGCTCCAGCAAACAGGCCGTGGGTTGTGCATGCTCTGTGTTCCGTGTCACGTGAGCTTGGAAGCCACATGTTGAGATGGCAGAGTCACAAAGTGGTGCTTCCATCCGCGTGGATCCCTGAGTGGCTTTGTGGAGTAGAGGCCCCCAGGGCATGTAGGGTGAGCAAGAAATTAGCCTTTGTTGACTTCAGACAACCATGAGATTTCACTGTTGATTTGTTACCGTTGAATACATTAGGCTTTCGTGATGAATTTGTTTCCCTTTTTGAGTTTACTTTTTACTATTTACTTACATTTTCAGTATAGCAGTATATCACATGTGTTAGAGTAGATGATACCTTGATGCCTTTGCTCATCTTTAGCACGTGATACAGACTATTGCAAGCCGAAAGCTCAGTCAATACTGACTGTAATTTGGGTGGGATTTTTGTCGTTTGTTTTCTCCCATCTGTTGGAATATTTAGAATCTCACTCTTTTTAATACTATCTCTTCCCTCTTGCCCACAGATTCTTCTAAAATAACTAGTAAAATGTATCTACTTGGTTATGGATTTGATAGCAGAAACTAACTATTCCTTTGACAGGTCTTAATCAAGGTGAAATACACCCCTCATAAATATTTTTGGCTTTGAACAATGGTATCACCAAGGTAGACACACTCTTCAGGGCAGGCAAAGTGAGATAATGATATAGGTGGGTAGACTCATGAATAGACCCAATTTCTACCCGGAACTTGTATAATGATCAGGCTGGGACTAGAAACTAAACACGTCTTTTATTTGTGACGTACTACAAAGGAGAGAGAGGTACATGTGACAGTTCTCACATAATCTGGGAATTATGCAACTTTACCTCCCTTTAATTGACGGACAGCTTTATGATTGAGAGCTCTGAATGTTTTCTACTGGTTGAGATCTCTGTTAAATGTGCATATGCACACACACACACCCACTCACCTACATGTACATATACATATTTACTAAATTCATAATTACAGAAGCTGGAAAACCTGATTTCATTTTGACCTTGTGAGTAACTTTCATACTGCATGTCAATATTTGAAAATGAAATTCAGTTCCTCTTAAAATCGTGGACATTTTTAGCAAAAGCATTTGATTTTATTAGTGTGTAGAGGTACTTTAGATTTTAATGGATGTTTTCTGGATTTCTTATTGAGTGTATTATTTTTGTCAGTTATAAATTGCCTTTCACCATACTTGAGAGCTGCTGAGATATCAAAATGATTCAACAGAACAAAAAGGCATATTCTTTTCTATCATATTCATGTCAGAAATCTCTTGTGACTCATTTTGAAGTGATCATTTTTTATCAGATTAGCATTTTTTTTAATCAGATGAGCTGCCTGAGCAGAATTTGAGAAATTAATAAAAAATAAATTCAAAATTAATAACAACAAACATAATAATTTACATTTGTCAAATAATTTACTAATTGGAGGGTAACCCTTTTTTTTTGGTTTTGAAAGAATCCTGGATGTTATCCCCACTGAGTGTTGGGACAGCAAGCTGTCTGGATTACGCTCTGGATTAAGACAGAACTGAATTCGTATCCCAGCCCTCCCACTTCTTTGATCCCTCTGTTACTTTGATCCCTCTGGGCTTCAGTTTCCTCATCTGGAAAGTGGATTTTATTATAATAGTGATAGTAATATTCTCAAGGATTAAACATGACAATGAACAAAAGTTAGATAATATGCCAGGCCATAGTATATACTCAGTATTCAATATTGTTGGCTCTCATGTGGACCATAAACTCACAGAAGCTATTTCTGTTTGTGCTGCTTTCACATTCCGTAGCACAATGGTTGGCGTATAGCAAGTGTTTAAGCAAATATTTTTTAAAAGGTGGGTTGAGTAATAATGCTACCAGGTTCCAACTGAGGAAGCTCCCAGAGTTCGACTGGTTCACACGTCTGTGACTTTTACCACTTCAGTTACTTCTTCTGACCCATCTCAATTTCAGTTATACATTCAAGGAGGACTTAATAAGTTAAACCATGTTCCCTGAAATCTCTATTTAGGTCATAATTTTGTTCAGTTCAGTCAGTCACTCATGTCCGACTCTTTGCGACGCCTCGGAATGCAACACACCAGGCTTCCATGTCCATCACCAACTCCTGTAGCTTACTCAAACTCATGTCCATCAAGTCGGTGATACCATCCAACCATCTCATCCTCTGTCATCCCCTTCTCCTCTTGCCCTCAATCTTTCCCAGCATCAGGGTCTTTTCCAAGGAGTCCGTTCTTTGCATCAGGTAGCTAAAGTAGTGGAGTTCCAGCTTCAGCATCAGTCCTTCCAATGAACACCCAGGACTGATCTCCTTTAGGATGGACTGGTTGGATCTCCTTGCAGCCCAAGGGACTCTCAGAAGTCTTCTCCAACACCACAGCTCAAAAGCATCAACTCTTCAGTGCTCAGCTTTCTTTATAGTCCAACTCTTACATCCATACATGACTAACATGGAAAAACCTAAGCTTTGATTAGACAGACCTTTGTTGGCAAAGTAATGTCTGTTTTTTAATATGCTGTCTAGGTTGATCATAACTTTTATTCCAAGGAGCAAGCGCCTTTCAATTTCATGACAGTAGTCACCATCTGCAGTGACTTTGGAGCCTAAAAATATAAAGTCTCTCACTGTTTCCATTGTTTCCCCATCTATTTGCCATGAAATGATGGGACCTGATGCCATGATCTTAGTTTTCTGAATGCTGAGCTTTAAGCCAACTTTTTCAAAAACTCTCCTCTTTCACTTTCATCAAGAGGCTCTTTAGTTCTTCTTTGCTTTCTGCCATAAGGGTAGTGTCATCTGCATATCTAAGGTTATTGATATTTCTCTTAGCAATCTTCATTCCAGCTTGTGCTTCACCCAGCCTGGCATTTCACATGATGTACTCTGCATATATGTTAAATAGGCAGAGTGACAATATATAGCATTGACGTACTCTTTCAACAATTTGGAACCAGTCTGTTGTTTCATGTCCAGTTCTAACTGTTGCTTCTTGACCTGTGTACAGATTTCTCAGGAGGCAGGTCAAGTGGTCTGGTATTCCCATGTCTTTAAGAATCTTCCGCAGTTTGTTGTGACCCACATAGTCAAAGGCTTTGGCGTAGTCAATAAAGCAGAAATAGATGTTTTTGTGAAACTCTTTTGCCTTTTAGATTATCCAGAGGATGTTGATCTCTGGCAATTTGCTCTCTGGTTCCTCTGCCTTTTCTAAATCCAGCTTGAACATCTGGAAGTTCACAGTTCACGTACTGTTGAAGCCTGGCTTGGAGAATTTTGAGCATTACTGTGCTAGCGTGTGAGATGAGTGCGTTTGTGTGGTAGTTCGAGCATTCTTTGGCATTGCCTTTCTTTGGGATTGAAATGAAAACTGACCTTTTCCAGTCCTGTGGCCACTGCTGAGTTTTCCAAGTTTGCTGTCATATTGAGTGCAGCACTTTCACAGCATCATCTTTTAGGATTTGAAATAGCTCAACTGGAATTCCATTACCTCCACTAGCTTTGTTCATAGTAATGCTTCCTAAGGCCCACTTGACTTCTCATTCCAGGAGGTCATAATTTAAGCACCTGTTAAATATCAAACACTACACTAAGTGTTTTCAACAAATTTGTCTCATTAATTCATCAAAACCACCCTGCCACGTGGACATTATTATCTCCGTCTCAAAGTTAATTCTGCAAATACTTCTTGCATAGCTACCATGTATCAGAAGATTTTGTAGTGAACCTGATAGACATGGTCCCTGTCAAGGCATTTATAGTCTTTCAGAGAACACGACCTGGAGCAAATAATGGCACATGTGATTTGACTGGTAGAAGAGGAGGTTCAACATGTTGTGGGGACCCTGAGGAAGTGACCTTGGCTGGGGTGAAGAAGTATCCTAAGGAAGCAGCATCACGGTGACTGGAAGTTGGGTTGATGAGCGTCAGCCAGATGAAGATGGCAGAGGAAGGCAGCACACGCACATTGGTTTGGGGCCATGAGTAAGTATGTCATGTCTGAGAACTTGGAAGCAGCCCAGACTGGCCTGGGCCTGGAGGATAAGACAAAGCAGTGGGAGAAAAGGCTAGAAAGCTGTCCAGGAGCTAGATGGTAATGCTGCCTCAGCTTTGTTGTTGCTTTTCATTTCCATTTTGCATTGGGAGGTATTGGGAGTATAGTTGATTAGCAATGTTGTATTAGTGTCACATGTAAAGCAGACTGATTCATTCATACATATATGTGTGTGTATTTTTCAAATTCTTTTCCCATTCTTTTCCCAATATCCTGTTATTACAGAATATTGACCAGCATTGTCTGTGCTATTCAGTAGGTCCTTATTGTGTGTCTATTTTAAATATAGTTGTGTGTATATGACAATCCCAGACTCCCAGTTTATCCCTCCCCCACGACGTTTCCTTTTGGTAACCACAAGTTTGTTTTCCGAGTCTGTGGGTCTGTTTCTGTTCTGTAAATAAGTTCAGTTGTATTATTTTTTTTAGATTCTGTATATAAGCAATATTACATGATATTTATCTTTGTCTGACTCACTTAGCATGATAATCTCTAGGTTATCCATGTTGCTGCAAATGGCATTTTTGCATTCTTCTTCATGACTGAGTAATACTCCATTGTATAAATGTACCACATCTTCTTTATTCATTCATCTGTCAGTGGACATTTAGGTTGCTTCCATTCCTTGGCTGTTATAAACAGCACTGCAGGAACTTTAGGGTGCATGTATCCTATCGAACCATGCTTTCCTCTGGATATATGTCCAGGAATGGGATTGCTGGGTCATATGGTAGTTCTCTTTTTAGTTTCTTATGGAACCTTGGTACTGTTCTTCATAATGCCTGTACCAATTTACATTCCCATCAGCAGTGTAGGAGGGTTCTCTTTTCTTCACACTCTCTCCACCTCTTATTGTTTCTAGACTTTTTGATGCTGATCATTCTGATTGGTGTGAGGCGATACCTCATTGCAGTTTTGATTTGCATTTCTCTAATAATTTAGTGATGTTGAATATCTTGTCATGTGTCTCTTGGCTATCTGTGCTTCTTCTTTGGAGAAATGTCTATTTAAGCCCATTTTTTAATAGAATTTTTCTTTAATTGAGCCTCATGAGCTGTTTCTAGATTTTGAAGATTAATCCCTTGTTAGTCACATCATTGAAAATCTTTTCTCCCATTCTACAAATTGTATTTTCATTTTTTTATGGTTTGTTTAGCTGTGCTGAGGATTTTGAGTTTGATTAAGTTCAATTTGTTTGTTTTTTGTTATTTCCAATACTGTAGGAGGCTGATTGAAAAAAAATATATTGCTGCAATTTATGTCAAGAGTGTTCTTCCTATCTTTTCCTCTGAGAGTTGTATAGTATCAGGTCTTACATTTAGGTCTTTAATCCATTTTGAGTTTGTGTGTGTGTGTATGTGTGTGGTGTTAAAGAATGTTGTAATCTCATTGTTTTACATGTAAACAGTCAATTTTCCCAACCATATTTATTGAAGCTTCTCTCTTTTCTCCATCATATAGTTTTGCCTCCTTTGTCAAAGATTGATTGACCATAGGTCTGTGGGTTTATTACTGGACTTTCTGTCCATTTCCATTGATCTATATTTCTGTTTTTGTCCCAGTACCATACTGTTTGTATGACTTTAGCTTTGTAGTATAGTCTGCTTTGATAAGGATCTCAGACTACTATTGACAAGGATAATACGGCATTACTATAGGGGCTTAAGCATGAGAGAAATGTGAGCAAATGCACATTCCAGCAAGATGAGCAGAATACACTGTAGGCATCCCCTCAGAGTGCAGTTCTCAGCATCAGCATCACTCAGAATGAGTAAATGCTTGATTCTCACCCCAGACTTACTGAATCAAAGCTTCCAGGAATGAGGCCCAACACTCTCTTTTAACAGTTTCTATGGTGGATTCTCACCATAGTTTGAGAACCACTGGCTTTTGGTAAAGACTATCAACCTTTACTGCATGTTGGAATCATCTGAAAAGGTTTTTTTTTTTAAAAAAAAAAATGATGCCTGCCTGAGCCCAAGCCAAATGTCTGATTTAGTTGATCTGGGTGTATTCTGGGTATCTGAATTGTCTTTCCTGCCCCCCAGATGGTTCTCATGCACCGCCAGGTTGAGAACTGCCGTGTCAGACAGGATGCAGGCAAACAGGCCAGTGCTCCATGGTGGAGACAGTGGTATTCTGCCCTAGGAAAGTAGATGAACAGATTAGATGGATTCAGAAGATAGATATGACTTCGTAGTTAAGAAGGAATAAGCCAACCCAGTCCCAAGCACAGAAACCACCTGCTGCTTCTGTACCCCCAAGCTTCAGTGGTCACACTCCCACCCTAAAAGACAATGCCTGCTCTCTCAGTGGCTTTGATCTCTATGTCCTCAGGATGGTCTAAGTGAACTGGAGCATCTCCCAGCCCCAGCAGTAAAGATCATTAAGATGATCCATGAAAAGCACAGCGCTGGACAAAATTCATAGGCTCTGGCCCCAAAAGTACTAAATGATAGCCTGACTCTGTGTCCTCGCATCGTATTTGAGGCACTGCGATAAGTGCTTTAGGAGTACTATCTTCTTTTATTCCCACTACAAACCTCTGCTGTTGACATTGTTAGTATTAGGACTCCCACTTTGCAGATGAAGCGGCAGACACAGAGAGTATATTGTCTGCTAGTAAATGGCAGAGCAAAGTTTTGAGACCAGGTCTGACTGTTTCTGGTTCCCTGGGTCCCTGACTGTTGTGCCCTACTGTCAATCCTAAAGAAAATCAGTCCTGAATATTCACTGGAAGGACTGATGCTGAAGCGGAAACTCCAGTTCTTTGGCCACCTGATGGACTAATTGGAAGAGACCCTGAGGCTGGCCAGATTGAAGGCAGGAGGAGAGGCGGACGACAGAGGATGAGATGGTTGGATGGCATCACCGACTCGATGGACATGAGTTTGAGCAAGCTCAGGGAGTTGGTGATGGAGAGGAAAGCCTGGCGTGCTGCAGTCCATGGGGTCACAAAGAGTCGGATACAACTGAACGACTGAACTGAACAGTTATTGTGGCAGGAAAAGAAATCCAAAACACGTGACACAGAGAAGGTTGAGATGCTAGACAGGCCAGCACTGCCTACAAGAGCAACTTGATATGTGACCAAAGCAGTCCAGGAGGGCTTCCCTGAAGAATACGGGTCTGGAACCAGCCCCCTGAACAGTACATCAGATTTGACATGGTGGAAGGCAGAGGGGAGGTCATTGCAGAACTTGACTGGGGGTAGGGGGAGGTTGGTTGAGCACTGCAGGATCATAAAGGAATGGATTGGTTTCCTTTCCGGGGTATTTTTATATATTTATTTGCTGCTCACTCAGAGAATTACTGCATTTGGAGCTCTTGGGTTATATTTACTGCATTGCCAGAAGCCAGCAAAGACATAAAATGGGTGACTCAGATGCGGAGGATGTTCTCATTGGCTGGCAGACTCTGGAAGCTAAACCTTGCATTTTGCAATCAAGGATTGCAATGGATTCAGAATGGAGACTTTGACCTACTCAAGGTCTTCTCTTGGAGAGGGAATAAGGCACGGTAAAGAAAGACACTAATGGTCTTATTTTACCTTTTCTGCTAATGTTGAATTTTTTTTTATGAAAACAGAATATAATTGAGTGTGCACGGGATACCAAAGTCCACAAATAACCCTGAAACAGAACCCTCATTGAAGACTCACATCAGAGGCAAGGCTGCAGATTTCATCAGATTCGCCCCCAGTAATACTAATAGAAGTAATAATAAACCTACAATGTGTCAAACCCCTAGAGTGTGGAAGTGTCTATTATTATTGTCATCATAGCAGTCCCCTGAGGAAATTATTTTAGGGTTCCAGGTATAGATGCTCAGAGAGGTTGAGTGCCCTGGCCTTGGTCACACAGTGAGTATGTGACGAAGGTGGGGTTTGATCTTAAGGTTTTCTAGTTCTAAAAAATCAGGTTTTCTGGTGCTCTATTTCCTCAGGGTTATACCCTCTGTGCAGGGTCAGCTGTCTCTGAAACTACCAGCAAATGACTTCATCTTTTGAAGCTTGCTTTCCTGCATGAAATTAGGGGAAACCTGTTCTGCTATTTTAAGTGTTAATAGAATCAGAACTTGTGTAAGGTTGAAGTATATGGGCTGCAGAATGCCAAGTGCTAATAGCTACTAAGATTTACAGAAAGTGTAGGCCAGGCACTCTGCTAAGCGTCATACACATACCACCTCATTTAACCTCTCATCAACCCCACGAAGGAGTTATCCTCATTATTATTCCCGTCATAGAGTTAACAGAGTTGAAAAATTAAAAGTGAAGACTTGGGGAAATCGACTAACTTGTTCAGTGTTGCTCGGCTTCAAAGCGGAAAGGCAGCATTTGATCTTGGACAAGAGTGGTGTGAGCCTCTTCCACAGCCTCCACGTTGGGGGTGGACAGAGGGGAGAAGGGGTGTGAGAGGAGGACGGGAGTTTGGAGGCGGCAGTCGGACTCTGAGTCCAGTGATGAAGGCCTGTCCAGACCTCAGTCTGTTCTTGAGACTTGAGCTCCGGCACCCGCATCCCCTGGGTGGAAACTGACTCTGTCCTGGCTGTAACTTTCCAGACCGCAGTGCACCAGGAAGGCAGCATTGGCTGGAGCGGTTTGTCTCTGAAGGAGGATAAGAAAAAACAGGCCTGTGGAGGACGGGGCGTGGGGAGGTGGAATGCTGGGAGGGGCCTCTGCTCTCCTCCGCAGTTGCTCCTGGCAGCCTCCCTCTCAGACATGAATCCCTGGGCACCGAGGGAGCAGCCTGGGAAGCAGAAAGGAAACAAAGGGAACAGATGGAGCTAAACTGAGGTCAGCAGGTGGCTTGCCCTGCAGCTGCTGATAGGCACACCTGCCTTGGTCCCCAGTAGCCCAGAATTAAGGGTGCTTTATCAGCAATGTGACTGGGTATAAGCCAGCTAAGTTCAGACTTTATGTATTTCAGGGAAAGTGGCCCATCCCAGGACACAGCATTAAGCAGCAAGACAGAGCCTAGAAGTGGGCAGGTTGGGAACATAGTCCAAGCCTCTTCACTGATGATGGTGCTGTGACTGTTGGTGGGTTACTTTCCTTCTGCTCACAGTTAATTAACTCAGTCCTTTAGTTGGCCAGGCAGTCATCAGAGCACACTCTGTAGTTGGCACCAGGCTGGGTGCCAGGGATGCAGAGGTGGGCAAAATCACATCCCCTGCCCTCACAGAGATTACAGTCTAGTAGGTGGACAACACAAAATCTCATGAATGGATGTAAAACTATAATTGCAATAAATGCTGATAAAGGGAACGTGCCCAGCACTGGGAGAATATACGGCAGGAGGAACTCACCAAGCCTGGTATGATCAGAGAAGATTTTGCTGCCAAACTGAAGGGTGGAGAAGGTTAGGGTTAGGGTTACGTCAAGGAGACGAGGGTGAGTGCTCCAGGTGTGGCGGACAGTGTGCGCAGCAGCAGGAGCAAGCCAGCCCTTCCAGAGGCCTGGGCCGAGGACACAGCGGAGCGGACGGAGGGGGAGTGTGGCGCCCGACAGGCCGCAGAGCTCAGCAGGGTCTCTGCCCTGAAGTCAGCGTGTCGTCTCTGAATCTCCTTCCAGCCACAGTTCTGGGCCATGTCAGTGTAGTCCTGAGACCGAACTCGGTCCATTTGCTCTGAGGCTGAGGACTAGAGATTTGTCCAGAAAGCAGAACAATTACTCAAACAGTGCACCAAGTACTCTGCCTGTTTATTTCAGTTTTCTGCATATTTGAACCACAGTCCTTTCTTCGCTTGGTGGTGGGTTGCTTTGTGGCAGTAACAGTGATGACTGGATGAGTCCAGAGTTGGACTCGCCTCCACAAAATGATAATGTGTGAGCCCCAGAGCACTGAGGCATCTCTAGGGAAAGCTGGTACCCAAGGATGTCTCCGGGCGCACTGGCAAGGCCCGTCCTCCAGGGCTGTGAGGCCAGTGAGGGGGCTGCATGCCCAGGCCCTGGCATGATGTCTCTGTCACCCCAAATGTCAGACGGGGTCTCCCAGATGGGTCCCTTTTGACTGAGACATAGACTTATTTGCTAGTGTAGGTGCTTCCTCCCTTCCTTCCTTCTCTTCTCCCCCCACACCAAATTCTATCCGTGGACATGAGAAAAGTGAGGCACATGGGAGAAATGCCTAGGCAACCATGGCCCAAAATGTGTGGGGTGTTCAAATGTACTACCCATGTGGTCAAATATGTTTGGGAAATATGGACCCATACAACCTTGCCTCCATGTAGGACTTCCCACTTACGTGTCTTCTTGCTTCTCAGAAAGGGGAGAGGGGAACGCACAGAACCCTATCTCATAGAGGATCCCTAGAACTAGTGTTCCCCAGAGTATAGCTTTGAGAAATGCTCCTCTAGGTTTTTCAGAGACTCCTGGAACATAATCTCTTAGGGTTTGTCTTTTATCAGATGATGAGGTTGTGGACGGAGAGATCGTGACTCTGGCCTGACATCTGGCTAAGTTCAAATCATGAACAGAACACAAGTACCTTTAGTCCACACCAGAGCTCCCCCGTCTCCCAGCCTGGTTTCTTTCATATATCACAAAGGGCACAGAGGGGAGGTAACATCTGATGAGCACCCATCCTCAAAAGAGTTAATTCTAAAAACTAGTTGCTAAGCTGTAGGATCTTATACGTGCATACCATAATCATTCCACTCCATCATGCTCTAAGCACGCTGAGGTGGGTATCTTAATCTTCTCCCCTTTTTACAGACAAGGAAACCGAGGCTTAGAAGGGTTCAGTCACCTGTTTGATCCCTTTGAGTAAGGAAATTGCAGAGTCAAGGTTTGAACCCAAGTCAGCCTGACTTCCCTTGAAGCACCAGGTCTCATTCAGTCCTTTCAGTAGCTGTGCAAGATGAAAAATAGTTGTCCCTCTGCAGTCAAAAATCTGAGACTCAGAGAGGTTAAGAGAGATGACAGGGTCCTGCAGCCAAGGCTTGGGATAGCTGGGCACAGACTCCCCCTGTGCCAGGGGGAGGGTCCTCCACCTCCTCCCTTGCCCTTCCTGCCATGCCAGCTAGCCCGACAGCCATGACGGCTGAGTTCTCGTGTCTGCATTGACCGAAAGGCCACAGCAGTGAGTGGAGAGGATCTTAGACCTCCGGATGGGCTTGAACCCCTGGCTGAGGTGGCACCTGTCTGCACTAACCCTGTGCCGAGCTCAGTTCTCCATCACTTTAAAAGAAAAGCCCAGGGAAATAGTTCCTTTTGCTTGGCTGGCAAATCAAAACAACCACGCTGCCTCTGTCTGACCCCTGCTAGTAGGAAGATTATTTGGCTAATTAGATAAAAGACCTTTATGCACATGTACATATTTTAACCCTAATGAGCTGTCGGCGGGAAAGGTTTGCCCTTGGCCTGGTTTGCCAGTGGATCTCTCCTTTCCTTGGTGGAAAAGACCAACAAGGTAAACAGAACCTTGTTTCCATGGAAGCTCCCTTGCTGGCTTTTTCTTTTTAGCTCTTGAAAGTAATTGCTTGATTCCTCTTTATTTCCGAGGGGCCTCATCCCGTGGGTCTGTGGAACCTTTTGGTGGAGGTTGCCCCCCTCTCTCACACCAGACTATTTTCAGGATCTTTGGTTGCATTTCTGTTTCCATCTTTCCTTCAGATCATTAACTCTCAGGCAGCAGTGTCCACCTTCTGGTCACTCCTGCTAATTAAAGTCCAACAGAGCAAAGGACTTGACCCTGGAGAAAGTTGGATACACTGAAAAGCCTACGAAATTGGTCCAGAAATGGAAGCCTGTATCAGTTTCCTTTCTGGGCACAGAAGATTAGACCAGGACACCCACGTCCACACCTGGCAGGGACACTGGCCCATCCGGCACCTTCTCATCTGAATCTTTGATGCCCCACTGTGGGCCACAAAAGAATTACAGCCAGCGTGAGCTGTTCTCATCACACAGCCGGCAGCCACTATTTCCTACGTGTTTGCTGCGTGCCAAGGAGTGGGCTACACGCTTTATATCTGTGGTCTCAGTGAATCCTCTTTACTCCTTGGGTAGACTTATTATCCTGATTATTCAGATGAGGAGGCCTGAGCACAGAGAGGTTAAGTAACTTACCCAAGGTAACACAGCTACTAAGAGGCAGAGCCAGCATAAGGACGTGCCTATTGCTGTCATTTCTTAGGGAGGCCTCTGGCACTGCTGCAGCCTGCCCAGAAGAAATCAGTCATGATAGGAAACAGAGGGTAGATATTTTTCTTCTCCCAGGTCATGGGGCGGTGGGGGTTCTTTGTATTGAATTAAACAAATTAAGAGTGAGGAGTTAATTGTCAGGGCCAAAAAGAAAACCAGAACATCACGCTAAAAAAGAAAGTCAATGTTAAGCAGAACAAGAAGAGTTCCAGGTTGAGGCAGAAGCTGACTCCATTTCACATGGCTCATGCCATTTTACCATGTTCCTGAACATTACAGAGTCTGTTTCCTTGTCTATAAAATGGTGGTGATGAAGGTACCTTGCTCATAAAGATGTTTTGCATGGGGAATTTCCCACACTACCCTGTGGAACACTTGTTTTCACTGAAATGACTATGTCAAAGACAATATTAAATGCAGTTAAGTAGGCTTCTTTACTAAAGAATTTCCCTGAATATTA
This sequence comes from Muntiacus reevesi, assembly GCF_963930625.1. Classification (NCBI taxonomy): domain Eukaryota; kingdom Metazoa; phylum Chordata; class Mammalia; order Artiodactyla; family Cervidae; genus Muntiacus; species Muntiacus reevesi. The sequence goes on from NC_089252.1 coordinate 97,029,175, forward strand.
TGTAAATATGTGTTATGAATTTTCAGGAGGAAGCAATGTTTCCTGGCCCAGAATCCTTTTCCTGGGAGAATGCACGTTAAGATTTATTTCTTGGAACCCCTGAGAAAAGGGTTTAATATATGTCATACAATACCTGCTCTTCTAGTAGGCATCAGTAAGTGCTAATCCCTCTCTTTTGTGTCCAAATTATTCAAATAATCATACCTGTTCTTTCTAGATTTTGAGCTCCATAGAGGCAGGGGCTGGGTCCATCTTGTTCCTTTCTGTATTCCAGTATCACACATAGCAAGACATTCCATAAAAATTTGATGAATAAGTAAACCAATGAATGAATGAATGATGATTCATGTAGACCTAGCCTGCTCATCTTCACTGCTGACTTTCTTTGCCATTTGTAGTTGGTGAGGCTGGTGGGAGCCCTCAGACACCTCTGAGAATTTTCATAATGGAAATAGTTCTGTTACTTTTTTTTTCTTTTCAGTTTTAGCCTCTGTGAGCACCGTATCTTCTGACAGAACCCGTGACTGTAGGTAGCCTCTAACCAAGTAATTTTGCTGCTTCTCAGTGAAGTAGTCAGATGTATATATATTTTGCATACATCTTTTGAACAAGACATTTCTAAGTGTTCCCAGTGGGTTTGCACCTGGATATGAAGAAGTCTGAAGCTTCCAAGAAACAAACTAAAAAGCACTTCATTGGAGCTTAAAACCAGCACTGAGGCTACCAGGTTTCCTGTGTGTGCCAACTGTCGAGCTGTGGTGGATGGACCCCTGGTCAGTGGTGTGACTTCTGGTTAATTTAGAACAGGATTTCCAACTCTTGTTCTCTGGGCATTATGCAGAAAAATAAAATTTCAAGTTAAATAGTAGTTGAAATGTTTCAAAATCTGACAGTTTTCCTCACTGAAGAACTCAGAAACTGTATTTCAACACAGCATTTTTCAGGCTTATCTAACATTCTTTTGGAGCCTTTCCAAGTCCTTTCTTCTGGAGTATCTAATAAGGTTGTTGTTCAACAGAACACCCTTTGAGAAATGCTAGATATGTGGCCAAAAGTCATAATCCAGTCTTCATGATCTAGAAAATAGTTCTGTTCAACAAAACTCTGGAACAGCAAAATTGTGTAAAGCAATTATCCTTCAATTAAAAAAAAAAAACCTGTGGAAGAGAGAAGATAAGGCAACTCCTTAATTGAATAGGGTGATAAAAAGACAGAGCATAAAGCCAGGTAGATTTTATGTTTTATAAAACAAACCGAAGAAGGCTATTCGTGGTACTTCCAAAAAAAAATTATTGTAAATTATCCAGTTTTCTTACTTACATCATATTAGACATAACTTTTTTGTATAATTCTTCCATGTATTCTTGCCACCTCTTCTTAATATCTTCTGCTTCTGTTAAGTCCATACCATTTCTGTCCTTTATTGTGCCCGTCTTTGCATGAAATGTTTCCTTAGTATCTCTGATTTTCTTAAGAGATCGCTAGTCTTTCCCATTCTTTCGTTTTCCTCTGTTTCTTTGCATTGTTCACTTAGGACAGCTTTCTTATCTCTCCTTGCTGTTCTTTGGAACTCTTCATTCAAATGGGTATATCTTTCCTTTTCTCCTTTGCCTTTGGCTTCTTTTCTTTTCACAGCTGTTTGTAAGGCCTCCTCAGATAACCATTTTGCCTTTTTGCATTTCTTTTTCTTGGGGATGGTCATGATCCCTGCTTCCCGTACAGTGTCACAAACTTCCTTCCATAGTTCATCAGGCACTCTGTCTATCAGATCTAATCCCTTGACTCTATTTCTCACTTCCACTGTATAATTGCAAGGATTTGATTAAAGTCATATCTGAATGGTCTAGTGGTTTTCCCTGCTTTCTTCAATTTAAGTCTGAATTTGGCAATAAGAAGTTCATGATCTGAGCCACAGTCAGCACCCAGTCTTGTTTTGCCTGACTGTGTAGAGCTTCTCCATCTTTGGCTGCAAAAAATATAATCAGTCTAATTTCAGTATTTACCATCTGGTGATGTCCATGTGTACACTCTTCTCTTGTGTTGTTGGAAGAGGGTGTTTGCAATGACCAGTGCCTTCTCTTGGCAAAATTCTATTAGCCTTTGCCCTGCTTTATTCTATACTCCAAGGCCAAACTTGCCTGTTACTCCAGGTGTTTCTTGACTTCCTACGTTGGATCATCGAAAAACCAAGAGAGTTCCAGAAAAGCATCTACTTCTACTTTATTGACTACACCAAAGCCTTTGACTATGTGGATCACAACAAACTCTGGAAGATTCTTAAAGAGATGGAAATACCAGACCACCTGACCTGCCTCTTGAGAAATCTGTATGCAGGTCAGGAAGCAACAATTAAAACTGGACATGAAATAGCAGACTGGTTCCAGATAGGGAAAGGAGTACATCAAGGCTGTATATTGTCACCCTGCTTATTTAACTTACATGCAGAATACATCATGCAAAATGCCAGGCTGGATGAAGCACAAACTGAAATCAAGATTGCTGGGAGAAATATCAGTAACCTCAGATATGAAGATGATATGATGCTTATGGCAGAAAGCAGAGAACTAAAGAGCCTCTTGATGAAAGTGAAAGAGGAGAGTGAAAAAGTTGGCTTTAAACTCAGCCTTCAGAAAACTAAGATCATGGCATCTGGTCCCATCACTTCATGGCAAATAGATGGGAAAACAGTGGAAACAATGAGACTTTATTTTTGGGGGCTCCACAATCACTGCAGATGGTCACTGCAGCCATGAAATTAAAAGACATTTGATCCTTGGAAGAAAAGTTATGCCCAACCTAGACAGCATATTAAAAAGCAGAGACATTACTTTGTCAACAAAGGTCCATCTAGTCAAGGCTATGGTTTTTTCAATAGTCATGTATAGATGTGAGAATTGGACTATAAAGAAAGCTGAACACCAAATAACTGATGCTTTTGAACTGTGGTGTTGGAGAAGACTCTTGAGAGTCCCTTGGACGGCACGGAGATCCAACCAGTCCATCCTAAAGGAAATCAGTCCTGAATATTCATCGGAAGGACTGATGCTAAAGCTGAAACTCCAGTATTTTGGCGATCTGATGCAAAGAGCTGACTCATTTGAAAAGACCCTGATGCTGGGAAAGATTGAAGGCAGGAGGAGAAGGGGATGACAGAGGTTGAGATGGTTGGTTGGGATCACCAACTCAATGGACATGAGTTTGAGTAAAATCTGGGAGTTGGTGATGGACAGGGAATCCTGGCGTGCTGCAGTCCATGGGGTCACATAGAGTCGGACACAACTAACTGAGTGACTGAACTTAACTGAGGCATGACTTATTTTCTGTACCATTTCATAGCGTAGATGAGTTTCTTTTTTTTAAGTGTGGAGTTGGGTTTTCATCTTCAAATTTCTGAATTAAAATGGCTCTTGAAAGAGAAAGACTTAGAAAACTCACAAGCTCTTAATTGACTTTTTGTTGTAAGTTAATATGTTCTGAAATGAAGAATAGAGCACATCCCATTTGAATGTCTCTGTTCTGTACTTATTAAACTCTTCTATGAATAAAATAATGTATCAATTACTGAACAAAGCAGTCTCGTTACAGTTTGAAGGGTAGTGCTAAGCTTGCTTAGAAATGAAGAGAGAACTTTTAATTCCTAGAGCAAGGATCAGTAACTATGGCCCACCACCTGTTGTTCATAAAATTTTATTAGAACATGGCACTGCTCATTTATTTAGACATTGTCTGTGTCTGTTTTCATGCTTCATTGGGAGGATTGAGTCACGGCAGCAGAGACCTTATGGCCCTCAAAGCCTAGAGTATTCGTTATATGGCCCTTTGTAGAAATACCTGCCAATATCTTTCACAGATTTGTAGAGATTACATAACCAACACCTTTAGTCTATAGATGGTAAAACTGACACCAGAGAAGTTAGGGGATTCTCTCCCATCAGAAAAGGCAAAGATAGATTTGTTTTCTTTTTTTTTAACCACATGTAAATTTCCTATAGATGTGGCAAAAGTCAGCTGAGTGGGTAATTAACTGCAAATTTCACAAACAGTTCATGGCTCACCTCCCTTTGAAGCACACTCAGTATAGTTTCTAAGGCATGCATTCAATTAGTTAGAAGGAGGCATGCACCTGCTTCTACCATACCGTTTAATTTTTCATTAATTTTTATTGGAATATAGTTGTTCTACAGTGTGTGTCAGTCTCTGCTATATAACAGAGTGACTCAGCTGTACGTATGCATATATCCCCTCCGTTTTGGATTTCCTCACCGTGTAGGTCACCACCACGCGGCACTATGCTATACAGTTGGTTCTGTTAGTTGTCTATCAACATTTTATACATAGTAGTGTATATAAGGTATCAACACCACCTGAGAGGCTGCCGCCATCAGGAGAACTGGTTGGGAAGGTCTCAGGGCTCAGAGAGAAAGGATGCAATAACTGACTAATCACCCATGGTCCAGGGGTGGGAGAGCAGCAGGATATATACCATGTAGGTGCTTTGGATGTTAACTGTGTCTACTCCATATATCACTAGTGGTTATATTACCATCTCCTTCCCTGTATGTCTGCCTTGTGAACACTTTCTTCGTTGGACCCCAAACGGAAGTGCTGTATCAGGCCCTTATTAGAAACACTACTGCCTAGAAGTTCGTAAGTGATTCTACCCAAGTTCGTTCAGATGCCTTTCTTAGCAACAGCCTACCTACCCCATCACACTCTGTCTAAAAGGATTGGTCTGTCACACAATCCTTAAGTTTTAGTGAAATAGGTCCATGAGGGCACAGAGTAAGAGTGTTAATTGTAAAGTCATGAGTTCCTGGGCTTTTGTCATCACCCAAATTCAAAGTCTCCATGTTTGTGCTTTTGTGCAGCTGGACAATCCGGATGAGCAAGCAGCCCAGATCAGACGAGAACTGGATGGCCGTCTCCAAATGGCAGACCAAATAGCCAGGGTAAGGAAACTCTGGGGACATTTGCTGGGGGACCAGGCCTGATTCCCCCACAGGGCGCACACTGACTATTAAGGGTCATGGAAAGACAAAACTGAGAATCAGAGAGAAAGAAAGATGAGGACAGGCATCCTGATGGAGTCCTCAGCCCTCCTCCTCGGGGCCGCTGTCCTTGAGACAATGCATGTATTTCCTGCACTCCACTCCATACTCAAACCCAGCCTTACCTTCCTTCCGAGTAAGTGCCTGCCTTGTGTTTCCATCTGTCTGTTGAGCATTTCCACTTTGATAATCCCCTTCATTTTAAGTTGGATATGTTCAAAATCTCACTCCTTACCTTCTTCCTCTGACTGAGTGCACATACCTACTTTTACTCCTCTCCATGTGGCCTCTGTCTAATTACTGTGGATGAAACAGGTTCTGGTTATTGTCAATTTCTCCTTCCTCCCCACAACACTCCACACCCAGTCTGCCACCCAGCTCGTTGATCCTGCCTCCCAAATGTGGGTCAGATCCCTGTTACTGCATTCCAGCACCACTGCTAGTGCTTCAGTTCAGATCCTCATCTTCCAGGCCTGGATCTTATAGTAGCCTGCAAATGGGGATCTCTGGCTCCACTCCCTCGCCATCTTCTGTCCATCCTGCACGTAATTGTCATTCTAAACCTTGTATATGGACATCTCAAAACAGAGCCTCAGAATCCTTCAATAGAATAATACTCCATTGTCCTCAGAACAGAAGTTGCTCCTTTAGAATGACATTCATGGCTGTTAATCCACAGACCGTGTCCTTCCTTACTGGCCTCACCCTCCCATTACTTTCCCACCAGGACTCCCCATCCCAGCTGCAGAGAATGTCTCCCTCTGACGAGTCCAGGCCCTTTCCGGCCCCAGTGACTTTGTGCTCAGTAGCGTTTCAACCTGGAATGACCTTTCTCCTCTCTTCTACTTATCACGCCATCCTACTCAGCCTTCAGTCCTCAACTTAAGACCCTTCCTCTAAGAGCTTGTCCTCCCCACTTTTGTGCTTTCTTTTTTGCCATATGTAAACCCTTATAACGACAGTTCATTGAATGGTGAGTCTTCATTGGCACAGCTGAGTCTCCCAGTAGGTAGGATTGCTTTAGTGTTGGGATTATGTCTTCCTAATGATGCCTGTCAGCCTCAGTGTTATCTGCTCTTCTTACTACACTGCCGCTTGTCTTGTTATTCACAGTAATCTTGCTAGAGGTATTTATTGAGTATTGCCTTTGTGTCAAGCATGTTAAATGCTTTACATGTACCATCTCATTCAGTCCTCCAAACAGTCCTTTAACGACATTTCAGTTATTCTTATTTTAGAGATGGGAAAAATCTAAGCTAAACAGTTCTGTAACAGTTAAGAGACTACACTAGACCTTTAACTAAGTCTGACTAAGTATCAGCACTGACACAGGGCGAGGTACTCACCTCAGATACAGAATTTAAAACTTCCAGATGGAAAAAATAAAAAATAAAAATTCCGGATGGGAAGATGTGGGCATCAAAATAATATTTTAATGCAGTACTTTAAAAATCATAACCTATGCAAAAATATCCATGAAGAACAAAATATCAACATTTTAAATAACAGCATGCTACTGGTTCCTATGGTAGCCACAGGCCAAGTGTGCATGTGAGGGTGGGGGCTGTGGGAATTGAGGATGGGGAAGGTGGACGCAGAGTAGAGCTTGGCATTCAGCCTTCCTCTTTATGGGAAGCAGTATATCAGGATTTGCACACATGGAAAGGAATTCTACTGGAGGAAAAACCCAAGAGAGATTCCAAGAAGCAGGAAAATTCCCTTTCATGCTCAAGCAGTTTTGTTGAAATATTTTGCATCTTGTTTTTGGACACCTTCAAAGTTGATATTGGAGTCAGTCTGGTGGCTAAAAATAGTATCCAGTTGTCTGGCTAAAGGTAGTGTAAAAGACTCTCGGTTTGAAAATCCTGCTTAATGTGGGAGTAAACATCCGTTAAGGCTTTAAAATGTACTTCTCTAAAGGCAGTGTCTCCTTGGCAGATTATCCAGAAAGCAGAGGTCATTTCATCCTTGCCCTGCTCTTAGGCAGCTATTATATCCACAGCTAGTAAGTATTCATGCCACTTAAAATTCTATACACACTTCTGAAATGAGCTCATGGCACGTTTATTTTAGTTGTCTTGTTTACTTTGAGACTTCCCAAGATAATTTTACAAACTCTTGTAGGCTAGTTTTAATTTTTAAAATACCATGGATGAACAGCTGTTAGCATAGTGAGCCAAGTTGCTCATTTCTGATCACTAGATTAAGAAACTCTCTCCCCTGGCCCGCGTCGCTGGATACCCTGACACCAAATAGAGTGTTACTGACAACTTTGAACTAGACTTTCTTGAACAGTGAAATATGCAACTGAAGTGAATCTGGGTCACAATTTACAGAGAATAGAGAATAATTTCAGAGTATATTGAGCACATATTTAAACATTCAGGAGGATTTCTGTGAGTCTGCCCACTACTGTCTTCTGCTGTCCTGGACATTTACTGTTTTCTTTTGCAATATTCGTTCATGCCCTTGGCCTTCTTGCCATAGTTACCTGGTCCTGGAAGTGAGCTCCTCATGCAAGTGAAATCAGTCACAGCTTCCAGCCTATCCTGGCCACCAGTGATTGGTCCAGAAATGGGTGCACCTAACCAATGAAACCCCTGAGATCTATGGACCATGAACCAACAGAGCTGTGTTGTGTAGTGGTAAAAAGATGTTTGCAGTCATGTACAATTCTTCCATGTAGGGAAGAGAAGAGAAAAGAGTGAAGCCAATATACAGAAATAAACAGAGACAGAATATACTGAGATCCTCAGGATGTTTAAACCCCCTGGATCTACTTCTTGACCTGCAGCTATAGAACTACTTTTTGTCCAGCTTAGTGGAATGCCAAGGAAAATAAATTCTCCTTCTGCTTAAACTAACCTAGCTAATACTAAGGAAGAGTGAGACCTATCTTGTCTACTAGAAATTAAATAAAAGTATCAAGTTCTTAGATAAAAGCTAGTTCATGAAGAGATATTGAAACAAAGCACCCTTGCTTGTCTTCTTTTAGCATGTCCTGTTTTTTCTATTTCTAGCATCACAGTGAATTTTATTGAGGGTGTGCAATTCAACCCATATGGCTGAACTTCAGCTCCTGTAAATATCATAACCAGAAATTCCTGGAGATAGATGTCATCTGTCATACATAATTCACTCTGTTCTCTGAATTATAAGATGGGTAGAGTGTCTTGATTGCAAATTAGAAGCTCCAACACAGGGAAGCTTTATACAAGAAGGTATCGATTCTAAGAATTAGGTAATGTATCACAGAGCCCATGGGCAAGTAATAGCCAAGATCTAGGAAGAATGTGGAGCCAGGGGCCACCCAGGGGTCAGGGTTTCCCCTCTTCTCTTGAGTCTGTGTGTCCCATTCATTATTCCTTCTTTCTCTGCAAACCATCTTTCTTTGCTTCTCAAATGAGAAACATGGCTATTCCACAGGTTTTCAGCATGGCCAGATAGGAAATGATTCAGCCAATCAACCTGTCTCTCAGATCTCTCTCCCTCTCTCCTCTTTCCCCCTTTTTCACTACCCCTTTCACATTCACAATCTCAAGAGTCAGACCTCTGAATGACCCAGGTTAGTTCAAGGGCCAGCCCCTGGAACAGTTGATTGATCCAGTGTGAAAGGGAGTAAGGGTCTTAATGAAACATGTGGATGCTGGTGATACATCACTGAGGGTGAGGATGCTACCTTTAAAAGCAGGACTGTGGATAGAGTGGTCATTATAAATTGGGAGCTGCTTGAAGATATACACAAAATAACTATTGCTTATGTGGTGTTTACTATGTGCCCAGCTCTCTCCTAATCATTACATCTGAGAACCTATCTAACCCTCCAACAACTTTATGAGAAAGGTGCTATTATTATCCCCTTTTGAGGATAATAGAGGAGGTTGAGACATAGGCATTAGAGGCCTTGCCCAAGGTCATTCAGTGACCAGAACCATCTCTCTTAACCATCATGCACACTACCATCCCAAAATGCCATCCCAAACACAAAGCCTCATTTCCCCATCATCCCAATCCAAGGGTTTGAACATGCCTTTCACCCAGGCCTTCACTTTTCTGCATCCTGACCTCTCTCTGCTAACCAGTCCTTTATTAAATCACACTGACTGTGTGGTTTCACATGAAGTCTTATTCAGATGTGTGACAGACAGTTCTGGGCGTTGCAATAATTCTCCCCAATTCAGGCACATCAGAAAGTGTAAGTGGTGCACCACTTACAGAGCGCACCTAGTTAGTAAGGAGGAAGCTGAGTGCTTGAATTCCAGGCTTCACGTTCTTTCTTTTCACTAGTCAGATGACAAGCGGGAAGTTCCACCAGGACAAGACTGTCCCAGCTCCTCCCTCCCTGACGGTTGCCTCTCCTGGAACCTGCTTTCTCTCTTCCACAACCATTTACTGTGCATTCCCTTCAGGTCATCCAGTGGCCCAATGAAGCAGCAGTACAGAGCAAGCAGAATGGGCTCCTGGAATTCTGAATCCCTTCTGCCTTGCTTATCTGGGAAAGAGGTGGTAGGGACTTTGGTGGTTCTGCCGGCAGCATTCTCATCCTCACGCACTTAAACGAAAGGCAGGTGTTTGTCCTTTCTTCCTCAGAGAGAAGGGGGCCAAGTGTGATGTGGCTTTCCTCCACCCGCAGCCCTACCGTATAATCTATCAATTCAGTCTCACCAACATCCAACAAATCATCAGACAGACGGCTGTGTGAGCCCTCACTGTGAACATCAGACATGCTGCCTTAAAAGTTCCATGACGGGACCTGAATGCATTTCTAAAAATCTGATAGGAAAGCCTTCTTAATCCCTGCTCAAACATTTTCCCAAATCCTCTCATGTTGACATTAAAGTGTCCCCAGATTTCACCCAGGAATTAAGTCTAAGTTATTTAAATTATGTGATCAGAAGTTGACATTGGAGCTTAAACCAGCAGCTTGTGGCATTAGTGCTGCTGTGATATTTGCCAGTTCTTTTGGCCACATTTTGGGGTAAAATTCCAAAATTTTTGAGCTAATTATATAAGACAAATGCTACAGCTTCTACAGTATTAGAGGCAGAGGTCTGGGAGTGAAATACCATTGGTTTTTCAAACTATCATTTAAATGTTGAGTTGCCATTTAAACCCTATTCTCTGCAGAGCAAAATGACTATCTCATACCATGGTCCCATTGCAAACACAATGATATGCCTACGTGAGAAATAGCATCCAAATATTTTCGTGATGGAAAAGTTCTACTCCATGCATTGCCAAAATCAGATCAGAGTGGATCCTCTCCTCCCAGAGAATGATACCACCTCCACCTTGCTGAATGTTCTTGGACCTGGCGTTTACCCTGGGTCATAAAGTAGCACAGTGTCTAAGCATATAGTAATTTAGTTCAATTTTTTTCCTGAAAAATATGTGCAGGGAGCATCTCCCTGACTCTGACCTTTGACAGGTAGCTAAGAACCCAGCAGAATCTGACTTCAAAGAAAAATCTAAATGCCAGGGAGGTTCATTCAAGGGAAAGTAAGTCTACATAATTCATAAAAGCTAGGAAGTGCAATGAAGCCACTTAAATACAGCTTTGAGTAAAAGAACCAACCCAGGAAGCTGTACTAGCTGTGCCCCAAATGCTTTCTAGTATCTGTGATGCTGAGTTTGACAGTTACTACCAAGACCTCTTTTCTCTCATTTAAGACACCACCCTTCCCCCATCACTCCCTACGCTTCACCTGTCGCCCAGCATCGTACAGGCCACATTGGCTGGTGATGGTGGGGCGGCCACTGCTGTGGAGGACTTGGCTCTGGCCCAAGCTCTGCTGAGCACTGTGAGTGTACAGCGAGGCGTGTGGTGGGTGCTCACTGCTGAGAGGCCCCGAAGGATGCACCTCAGCCCTGACGCCACGTGGGGCCAGATAATCCAGCCCTGTTGTGTGGGCTCTGGGTTTCAGACTCAGTTCTGCTGATTATGGATGGAACTTCTGTATCTCATTTTTGTCCAGAAAATGGGAATAAATAGCAGCACCAGCCTCACTGGGTTGTGGAAAGATTAAAGGAGGTAGAGCATATCAAGTGCTTAACTTAGTACCCAGGACCTGTAAATGCCACCTCGCAGCGTGGTCTTCTCTGCGTTCACCACTATTGCTATTGTTGCTATAAGAGTGCTAGTAGCAGCATGGTGCCTGATATAATTTGATATGTACATCTGTGTAGGATTATATGTATATGTGCATATACATATATGTGTGTATATATATATATGGGTTGAGTATATGTGTATACATGTATATGTATGTCTGTGAATGCTCAGTGGTCAAAAAGTATTAATGTTTATTATCTCTGACTCTTCACAATAACTTTTTAAGGTTTGTCATTCACATTTCGGATATAAGCACTATTATTCAGACAGGGGAAGAAACCTGTTGAAAGTCATGCAGCTAGTGAATGGCAGACCCAGGATTCAGGGCGAGTCTGTTTCACCAGTGTGGACTGGAAAAGGCTCCTCGGTGCCCTTTGTACCTGCACATGCCTCTCGTACCACGTGTATCACATGGTGCCTGGTCACTTTCTGGCGATCTCCCCAACCTTGGACACCTACCTCTCAGCTGACTCTTTCATTCCTAGTGACAGCCACACTATCTAATGGGTGCTAGGATCCCGGGAAGGGCCTGAGACATTGTACTGCCTTGGCATGTCTGTAGGCAGGCTCCACAGCTAGAGAGTGTCCTTGTGCCACAGCCTTCCTTCTGACCATCTACAGTGTCATTTGTGCCTGTGAGGTCTAAGGATTCTTTATCCAAGTACCCTTGCCAGCTTTTACATGTAGCTGCTTCATTCTGTATGAGTGAAAATGGAAGAGACATAAAAGCAAAGCAAATGACTGACAGAGCTATTAGCACTTTCAAATGCTGTTTTTCAAGATGTTCCCCAAATCCCTCAGTGTGTCCGAGCATCAGTAACCCCGGAAGGAATGGTCCTTGGGAGGCTGTCCCCACTGTGGAATGTTATTATCCCAAAACCAAAATGAATGACTAGCAGAGAATGTCTGTGGGAGACATTCTCCACCCGTGTGCTATGTCTTTCATAAAGCAATATGAATAAGCAATCCTTTTGTCAAGGCTGATTTACTTTTATGCTTGGAAATGTAGCAATTGAGATGGACAACTACATTTTCCTTATTTTGGCACAACTTCAGCTTTGAAATGTGTTTATAATGGGTGTGCTGCTGAAGACACCACTTTAGAACCTCAGCCAAGATTGACAAAATACTATTGCATCTCAAGGCTTAAGTACTCAGAGCAGAAAAGTGGCCTTGTTTTCGCTTGCAGACTTCAGTTTTATGAGCCTCTTTTTATGCTGTCGTTAGGAACTGTCCAAGTTCTGGGAGGAGTGATCATTCTGGATTTTTCCAATATTCTGCTGTAGAAAGTTTGGTGGAAGCCACCTCTGGGCCAGAGTTGTGGTGTCTGTAACCACTAAGTCTTCTTCCAAAGTTTCAAGACTGTGGCAGAGATTCAAGGCCTTTCAAATTAAAAGGCCTGCAGTGAGTCCCAAAGATGTGTGTGATGAGGGATCACACTTGATAGTAAGGCTGATTGGCAGGAAAGAACCCACTTCCTAGTCAGGATGGTTTTTCTCTGCATCTCCATTGGCAACTGCAGGGCCATCTGCTTCTAGTACAAATTAAAGATACCACTTACCCAGCTCCCCCAATATCCCATACAGATATGAGGTTTGGGCCTACATATAAGGAGGAAGGAGATATATGAGTGTAACAGCCTTCAGGCTATTATTATGTAGCCTTTGCTGCTTGGCAGCCTTAACATAAATTAACTTACCTCATCCTCTCTTCACTTGTAAGAAGTGCCATGTTCAAAAAGAGATGGGGAAATATTTGCAACCGTGTTCAGCTTATATAGACCTTGGATTTATGGTTGCCTGTTATATTTTTCATGGAAAATCGGCAAATACAAGTGGCCCTGTCTCAGCCACGTCAACCCAGTGTCAGACTCATCCTCATCCATCACACTCTCAGCCCAAGGATCACCTTCTCTGGAAAGCCACCCATGAATCTTTCAGGAAGACTTCACTTCTCATCTACTTCCATCATAGCATCTACCTTGATGTTTCCAATCCATGTCCCCTTTGATTCAGGTGGAGTTCTACCCGGAGCCATAGAGACAGAAGACATAATTCAGGTCTAAGCAATTCAACATGACCCCCCACTGGCCATGGAAACTGGTTCAGGGTATGCACATCAATCAGAGTTCTGAGAATTCTGAGATAAAGACGCTCCATCTTCTGTGAGCATCATGAGAGAAGATGTTCACTCTTTCTTTAGATAGGGTGCTGTGGTATTCTGAAGTACAGAACTTTAGCAACCTTTTTATGACATAAAGAGGAGCCAGACTGAGTATGAAGCCAACTCAGAGAAACCCAAACCCAGTTTTGAAGGAAAAACTCAGTTATAATGATATTATCTGACTCCTCATTCCAGCCTTGTCGGAAGCTGGTGCTACCCTAGGACATTTTCAAACCAATACATTCCTTTTATTGTTTAAGTCAGTTCAAATTGGATTTTTCTGTCACTTGCAAAAAAATTTAAAAAGACATCAAACTGATGTGACTTGCCCCTCACCTGCTTAGTTATGGAGCTGGACTGCAGAGGGCTGATTCTTTGAGAAAGTGATTGATCCAGAGTCTACTCATTTGAGACATCTAGACAACTTAGAGCTGTGAAGAAACACATAGCCTGGCTAAAGCAAGTTGCCATTACAACTGAACTCTTAAGAAAGGAAAAATAGGGGAATTTCCCAGTGGTCCAGTGGTTTAGACTCCACACTTCTCCAGGTAGTGTGGGTTCGATGATCCCACATGCTGCATGGGGTGGTCAAAAAAGAAAGCAAAAAACAAGAACAGAGAGTTCAGTTCTGACACTGAGTTGTCTTATCTTCTTTTCTAAGGAATTTTAATCATATTTTTCATCACTTCGTTAATTTTTCTTTCAATTTTTCTTGAAAACAGTTAATTCCTCTTAGAAATAGCCACAGGCTACATTTGAAACATCTCAAATGAGCTCGTTTTGAATTATTCATGTGAGAAAATCTCTATAGATATCCAGAAATAAGGTGTCTTTCTGTCTCCTCAACTTAAAAACAACTGACTGCATTTTCCTAAAAAAGAAAAACTGTTTGATTTGAAACCAGATCTGAAAAAACATCACCCCATTTTTCATTCCATAGATCAGATATTCTGGAGATAACTGGGTGAAAAAAGATAGAACTATAATGAAACATTTCTCTCCTTCTTACTATATATTATGTGTTTCGTACCTGTTAGAGATGATAAATAACTAGTAGGCAGGCAGCTGTCTACTCAACTTGACTGAACATTTTTCTAGCATGTGCCACAGTATCTGGGAAAATTTCACTAGTGGTAGATGTCATCAGAACTCAGGGCTGAAAGACGAAAATCTTTTATGTAAATCAAGTCTTTATTTACTCCATGGCTCATTCCTTTCTTTTTCTTTACAAGGAACGCAAATTTCCCAAGTTCGTATCCAAAGAAATGGAAAACATGTACATTGAGGAGCTGAAGTCTTCCGTCAACCTGCTCATGGCTAATTTGGAGAGCATGCCAGTGTCCAAAGGCGGCGAGTTCAAGCTTCAGAAACTCAAACGCAGTCACAACGCTTCCATTATTGACATGGGTGAGGAGAGTGAGAACCAGCTGTCCAAATCAGACGTCGTGCTGTCTTTCTCCTTGGAGGTAAAAAGCCCTAAATCCTTGAGAGCTTCTTGGCAGAACAGGCCAGACCAGGGTGATTAGATGCATCACAATCAGCTTGTTCTCCTTTTTGGTCCCCAGGAGCAGTTATTAAAATAACAGGTGGCTAGGTATGGGTCAGCTAATCAGTGAGTAATTTCCCATCTCAAGGAAACCATCCTTTTCCTTAGGAAATGCAATCTTTAAGAACCACCTACTAAATTTAATATTGAATTACTTTGTCCATTTAAATTAGTTCTGAAGGATTCTGTAAATATCTTGTACAATTTAGAAAGTTTAACATTTTGGTAACCTGTGTTCAAAAAAAAACAAACAATCTAGCTTTATTTCATGGTAGGTTGACAGTTTTCTCTCTGATTCTCTCTCCCATTGGCTTCCCCATAGAAAGGCCCTTGTTGCAGTGGAGACATGTTTAGTTTGTCTCATCACCCCAAGAAAGAATCCCTTTGGACCAGAATTATGGCAGAAGTCTCAACATGTCAGATGTTCTCTATCACTTTGACTCACATGTTTGTTTATCATATGTGCAGTGTAAGGAGTGGATCTGATCTAACTGCATCAGAATTGTTAAAAAGTGGTTCAGTGTGCACATTCCAGCACCCCCAGAACTGTTGACCCAAATCTCTAGAGGAAGAGAATATTAAATGGTGTGACCACTTTTGAAAATAGCTTTGTGGTTTCCCAAAATGGTAAGCATAAAATTACCAGGTGATCCAGCAATTCCACTCTTAGATATCTGCCCTAAAGAGATGAAAATACATGTCTCCACAAAGACTTGCTCACAAATGTTTATAGCAGCATTATTCAGTATAGCAAAAAATGGAAACAATCTAAATGTCTATCAACAGATGAATGAATAGACAAAAACGTGGTACATCCATAGAATGCTCTTCACCAATTAAAAAATAATAAGCTACTGATACATTTTTTAAAATATAGATGAACGTCCAAAACATTATGCTTAGGAAAGAAGCCAGATGCAAGATGCCACATGTTATTTGATGCCATTGATATGAAATGTCCAGAAAAGACACATATCCAGAAACTGAAAGTAGGTTAGTGGTTGTCTAGGACAGGAGGTAGAAATGATCATAAGGAAACTTATTGGGAGAGAGAAAAATGTTCCAAGCAGTGATTTGTTATGATGGTTATACAACCTAATAAATTTATTGAAATTACCATATTGTGCACTTGAAATGGTGAATTATACAATATGTAAAACATGCCTCAATAAAATTGTCAGGAATAAAATCTCCACACGGAGCATAGCCCTGGAATGTGCGTTTTAAGGAGCTATCCAGGTACTCCTTACATACTCCAAAGTTGGAGAGCCATTCATAAAATATGAAAGCTCAAATTCTGTAAGGATTTTATGATAATCCAAGATAGGAAACTAAGAGAATAGATCAAATTTCTATAGATTTAATTAAAATTTGTAAAGATTAAATTGACATTCTAGAACATCGTTAAGGCTTGCTGTGAATGAACTGCTAGTAATTTGTTTTACTGTGCTCAGTTCAGATTGGGATAGTCACATTGCAGTATTTTCAACATGTATTTTGCAAGTGGAAGAGGCAGTATTCAGTTAAATATAGAGCACTTGGTGCGTGAAAAAATCACCAGTGTAATTTCACACAAACTTCCTTCCTTTTTTTAATACTGCCGCCTGAGGTACTGAATGCTTTTTCTTAGGTGTCTTTGAATTTGATTATTGCCAATTAAAGGTGGCAATTTATTCCCTACTGCCTCTTGTCTTCCTACTAAAAGGTGAGGAGAAAGTGGTTTATTGATTTTCATGAAGCTTTTAAATCTGTAATTTTCTAATTCTTTATCAGTACCCAATATTAAACAGCTGATTGTCAAAAATACAGATGTGGATGAGTCCCCAGCTGTACTCCCATGTGTACATGATTCAAATAAACTGTAACTTTTAAATGTAAGTACAAAATGAAATGCCCTAGGTTTCCCAAATACTTTGAAATTAGAACTCTAAATTGCTCATCATTCTAAGTCAGCAACAGAAGGCCTTGTGTATCTGTTTGTGAAAGTGTTTCGGTGGACACAGCAAGGGGGTCTAAAAAGAGGCAGAGAGAGAGAGGACTGTCATCTCATCAGGGCAGACTAGGTTTGAATCTGCAGGCTTGTACCAGATATATTTTATATAATTATAGAATTGCATGGCTGGAAGGGACAGTAGAGAACAGTTACCTGAAGCAGGAGAAATGATGTCCAGGAATACAAGGGGAGTGTCCCTGGACAGGTGGTGGTTGGGGAGAAGGGTTTGATGAAAAGCAGTAGGTATCTGTAGAATGCTTCACCATCATTCACTTAGTGAATCCTCACAACAACCCTTCAAGGCATTTGCAGATATGGAAACAAAGCCTTGGAGTAGTTAAGAACCTTGTAAATCATTATACAGCTAGTGAAGATGCAGGTTCAGGATTTGAACTCAGATCTTTAAAACTCCAAAAATTGTGTTCTTTCCCTAGTGCATCTCACTTTTTTCCTTTGATGGTTCTTTCCACCTAGTGAAAGGATGTTCAGTTACATGCATCATATCTCTTTAGATCCTCACACAGTAGCCACAGAGAGAGAGAGAACCTGTACCATTATCCCCACTCTACAGATGAAGAAACAGGCTCAGAAGATTTAAAAGTAGAGTGACTTGATAGTCAAAATTTGCCGAGTATCTGATGAGCTTCTGGATCTGCAGTATCAGTATCTGCATCACCAGGGAACGAGTTACAAATGAGAAGTCTTGGGCTCTACCCAAGACCTGCTTGTAAGCAGCTAAGGGGGTGAAGCCCAGCAATGTCTGGCTTATCCTTCCAGGCGATTCCGATTCACACAGAATTTGAGAATCCCTGGGCTATTATGCAGAAAATTGACTTGTGAATCCTGAGGCAATGCAGGCCCTGTTGTGTTAAGGCTTCTTTGAATCGAGCCCATTAAAGAAGTGTACATTGTTTGCACATCCATATCCTTCTCCTTGTATAATGCCATTAGCTCTTCTGGAGTAAAAGTCAGTGATTTGTTAATATCCCTTGGTCTGTATCAATCTCTGATGCAAGTCATTTGTTCCTGATTTTTAAATCAGTGTCTTCTCCTCTTCTCTCTTCTCTGCTACCTCCCCTCTGATGAGTGGCAGTGTGTACCACTAAATATGAAAATAGCAGGTGATTGAATGGAGTTGGAAGGTAGTGGTGGGAAATGCCAGGAGTTGTAAATAATAAAACTTGGTCAATCCAAACCCAGCTTTTTTCTCAATCTAAACAAAGAGTATACAACTGTAGGCTTTTTTTTTTTTTCACTCTACAATGTTAGCCTGCACAGAATTTGTTTATTTTATTTCTCTCTCTTAAAATTATTGTCACAATTTCAAGTTCAGATTTCTAACTTTGACTGTGATTCAGGTTTCCATTTGCTGGTAGCAGAAGGTGGAGTATTTGGCAATCCATTTACTTCTAGACTGAAATAAAGCAAGGCAACAGGGGCTGTAGCAAAGTAGCAATTGCCCCCCTTTAAATGGAGCTCTGCAGTTTGCCACAGTCCCTGTCACTCCCTTTTGCATATCTAACTCTCATGCCAAATGGTGCTTGCTCTTTATCTTAACATCTGTATTATCACTTACTTTTTTGTAAAGAGGAAAGTGAATTTCTTGGCCTATGTCTCCATCAGGTTCTGAGTTAAAAGCTAGACTCTATATTTTTTTTTTAATAGGAAAATCTATTTCTTGTGGAAATGAAAAAATCAAGATCTTATGTGTTTTTAACACAGAAAAGAGTAGCCCATTCCACTTAATCTGGCTCCTGTGTGCATCTGAATTAGTGAACCTTGTCTTTCCATCTGGGAGGCTTATACTGGTTATACTATGAAGAATTGCAGCTTTGTACTGGACGTGTCCCAACATGGCTGGTAGAAACCTGATTGAAATTCTCAAATACCTGTTGGGGTTTTGTGTATATGCATGAGACAGGTCTTAACGTATCTGTTTTCCTCTGGCTGATGCTGTCCATAGACTTTGACAGTAACCTCGGCTGTGTGCGATTCTGTTTCCAGGTGGTGATCATGGAAGTCCAAGGCCTCAAATCCTTAGCTCCAAATCGCATTGTATATTGCACAATGGAGGTGGAAGGAGGAGAGAAACTACAGACTGACCAGGCTGAGGCTTCAAAACCAACGTAAGTTACGTTTCTCCATGGTTCACCTTCCAGGTGGTTCTTCTCAATGGCATCATTTTGGCCAACTCCCAAGTTGAAGATTGGTTCCCGCAGAAGGTTATAGTGACATCCACCTTGTTTATTCTCCAAACAGAATGACTTGACTACATTTTCACTTAGCAGCCTTAATAAGGATTCCATTCCTTCAGAGCAGAGACCAGAAGGAAATGTGAGATACAATCTCCTTTCTGGAGATTTTATGTATTTACCTGACAGAGTTTAGTCACCACCTGCTGGTTTCAATAGGATATGCAGGGGAGCGTGATAGAATTTTTTTTATTATATTTACTCAATAATGTTTGGTTTACAGTATAAGCATTTTTTCGAAATTTTTCTCTGTGTGCCACAGTTATGAATATATCAGCTAAGCAGTACCTTACATGAGGCACAATCCATTAATTTGTTAGCTAAGCACATACTTATTAAGGACTCACTGTGTGTGTCTATAGTACATGGCTGAACAGTGGAGAGGAAAGTAGTCTCTGTTATAGTCCAGCAGAGCTTACAGTTGAGTGGGGGAGCAGAAAAAGGGTCTCGCAAATTTATAGCTACAAATAGATACAAATGCTGAGAAAGAAGGAGTGCTTTGTGAGGAGACATCAGGGGAACCTGAACCAGTGTGTAGAGACGGATTCAGAGCAGGCCTTCTTGAGAAGTTGTAAGACATTTAGGCTAGTGTTATAAAAGCTGAGCAAAGGAGTTGGGAGTAGAAAGAGCATTCTGTGCAGAGTCAGCTCGTGCAGAGGCCCTGTGGCATGGCAGCATTGAAAGAAGGCCAGTGGGGCTAGAGTCCAGAGAACAAGGTATGCCATGATCTGCCACAAGGCAGGAAGGGGCCACACCACGAAGAACCTTGCTAGGCCACAGAGAGGAAGGATAGGCATGTATGATTAGACATGTGTTTTGAGAGGGTTACCCTGGCTGAAGTAAAAAGGGCTGGAGTCAATGTAGGAGACCACTTAGGATTCTATTGCATTGGCTCCCAGGAGCTATGATGATGAATGTATTTGGGTCAATAGACGCTCAGGCTGCAAAAAATTCTTGAGAGATCACTGTTCTCTTCCCTCCCTCCCCACTGCCGCTCTCCTTTTCTATCTCAGTTAAACTAACCTAGGATAATGAACATCTTTCTTATTGTTGTTAATTCAGAATAAAGTCATAAAAAGGATAACCCCTAATAGCAGCTCTCCTCCCTCAAAGCATTATGAGCTGTTTGGCAGAACATGAATAATGTACTGAGATAGTCAAATGAAATAGTTCAAAGAAAGCACTGAATGTTTCCCTGACTAGGGAAAATCTGAGGGCATTGTGTGCCTTCAAGTGGTTCTTTGTATGAATACGCAAAGGCCTCAGATGCTCAGATCTGGGTGAAATTAACAAATGTGTGGAGCAGGAAACTGGAACCAAAGCAACTTGTCACACTCCATCCTTCCTCCCTTTTTATAAATTTAGTTTCAGGCTGAAAATGAATCTGGCTTCTTTTTTATCACCATTGATAAAAATCCCAATATTTCCCCCAGCTGTCACCATTGCCTGATCATAATCAATGCTATTAGGTTGTTGCATTATTTATATGTGCTTTTGAAAAATGTGTCATGTGGTGGGAAGAAGAACTTCTTTGGTGTTCATGCTAACCTTTTAAGAAGTTGAGCCCAATATAGTGTCATATGTAGAGAAGGAAGGAGAAAACTCTGATTATTTGAACATGTTGTTGTTTGCTATCAGCTACTTAAGTCAAATTGTAATTCATACTGGTTTATGGGGTTTAAAGGTTTCAGTTGCCAAGGTGAAGGATGAGCTGATTTTCATGTGCATATGAATGCTTAAAACAGAGTTTCAGATTACAGAGATTGAATGCTTTGGTCTACCTGTTTGAAATGCTGATGTCTCATATATACATTTACTCACTTCCATACGTGTATGTTATTATGTCCATATTAATAAACATCTCACACTGAAGCATTTTGCTTTTCTAGCTAGAAGTTAAGTTTTTTCTTTACTACTCTTCAGTCACCCCCATAGAGGGCTTGTTTGTATTTTTTGTTTTTTAATACCATAGAACTCAGCTTTCAAAACTAGCATCAGGTCAAATCAGTCAGGAGTGGCTAACCAGAGTGCTGTTTTGAGAAGGATTCTGAAGCCAGATCTATATTCAGAGGGAAATAAAGCATGATCAGTATGATAAAAGAGGTACGAGTGTCTTGTGTTTGCCATTTCTAGAGTATCTTAAAGAGGTCTACCAAAGTTCATGTTTCTTCCTGTCTCTTCCTTTCTCCTTCCTATATAAATTCTCCTTATAACCTCTGCTCATCTGCCTTCTAAAGCCACAGTTGTTTTTCCACGTCTCTCTTTGCCTTTTTCTTCATCATAGTTCACTGCTAATACTGCTCCTCTGTCTCCAGTTTCATCTGACAGGATGAAGGAGCCTGTGCGTGTTCATGCAGGTGCATTTTCTTCTTCCCTCTTGTTTGGACTTACTCAGAATCCTCTTCATCATTTCTTTTCTCTGAAGCTTGTATTTCTTCTCCTTCCCTCCTTGCTTCTGCTCACAGTTTTTCCCATTACTAATCTCTAACTGTCATCTCTGCTACTTGATTTTGATTACCCCAAAAAGTACCCTTTGGAGGGTCATCTTTCATCTGCTCTAATAACTCCACTTCATCATCTGACAAATTTAGCCCTTTTCCTACCCTATTCATCTTCTGATTCTTGTCTCTGACTATTCCTGCAACCAACTGATGCCCATACTTTATTGACACATTCTAAAACCAGGATTCCATTGAAGCCTGTTTTATATAGTACTTATAAATTCTATTGTTGCTACTACCAAGTATTTTACCTATTTGCTGGAACTCTAATATCTTATCCTATCATGTCCTAGTCTATAAGGAATTTGGCTTTTTCTTTTTTTTCCAAGTACAGTCAGAAATTCAGGAGTATAGTGCATAACCCAGTTTGTCCAAGAATATTTTTTTTTGAGACTTTAATGTATAGAATAATCCAAAAAAAAACCAAAGATGGGAGAGTGGTATCATGGTCAAGTGACTTTGGGAAATGCAAGGCATTACATTTCTTTCTGAATTATTCACAGTGCATATTGGCATTTTAAAGGCTTTCAAGATTTACCAAAGATAAATAAATCTTGTTGTTTGTTTATCCATGAGTTTCCCATATGTTATTCAACTAACCCCTATTAGCATCCATTGAAAATGCTGCTCTGTATTGTTCAAACCTAGCAGCGGAGGGTTCAAGCTCTCTCACTTCCTTTATCAAGGTTGCATCTTCTGTTTCAACCAGAGCCCTGCCCCCAGGTGGTCATTTTGACTATAGGTGCATATTATAAGAATGCTGTATTCATTTGTGAAATATGTTGTGTGGCTGAAAAAAATGTGTGTGAGTGTGTATGTGTAGCCCCTTCTCATCTTTCACTGTATCCGTCTCTTGGCTACAGGTGGATTATTCTGAAGCAGACCATGTATCCTCTCAATTCTGTTGTCCTCCTCTCCTGGGTTTTTGAAGTGGGAAGCCAAAATATATGATCAGATTTTTTCAAGAGATGCACTTACTTTAAAAATTATTGCCTTCATTTTCAACATACCATTTCTGCTTCTGGTAGGAAACTGATGAGGGTGCTGAGGCAGGGCAGGAGTCATTGAAATCCCATTTTTCAATGAGCAGTCTCAGGAGGGCATGGAAATGGAGAAGGGAAAGACTTTGTGGTTTCAAGAACTCAGGGTATATTTGCCCACCTCCTGTGAAATAGAGCAGAGGAATTTTCTTACCATAAGGCAGTGTTTTTCTTCCTTTTTACTTTTTATTGAAATATCGTAGATTTACAGTGTTGTGTTAGTTTCTGGTATATAGCAAAGTAACTCAGTTATAGATCCTTTTTAATATTCTCTTCAATTCTAGCTCATTTCAAGGTACTGAGTATAGCTTCCTGTGCTATACAGTAGGTCCTTGCTGGTCATCTATTTTACATATGATAATTTGTCTCTACTAAAACAAAACTCCTGATTTTCCCTCCCCAGCCTTCCCCTTTGGTAATTGCAAGCTTGTTTTCTCAGTCTGTGAGTCTGTTTCTGTTTTGTGGATAAGTTCATCTATGTCATATTTTAGATTCCACATATAAGTGATCATATGCTATCTGTTTTTCTGTTTCTGATTTTACTTCACCTAGTATGAACATCTCTAGGTCCATTCATGTTGCTGCAGTAGCATTATTTCATTCTTTTTTATGGCTGAGTTATATTCCATTGTGTATATATACCACTTCTTTACCCATTCAGTTGTTAATGGACAGGTTGCTTCCGTGTCTTGGCTATTGTAAACAGTGCTGTTGTGAACGTTGGGGTGCATATATCCTTTCCAATAGTGTTTTCTCCAGCTATATCCCCCAGAGCAGGATTGCTGAATTATATGGTACTTCTGTTTTTAGTTTTTTAAGGAACCTCTACTATTCCCTGTAGTGGCTCTTAACAATTTACATGCCCACCAATAGTGAAGGAGGTTCCCTTTTCTCCACACCCTCTCTAGCATTTGTTATTTGTAGATTTTTTTATGATGGTCATTCTGACCAGTATGAGGTGGCACTATATTTTAGTTTTGATTTGCTGTTCTCTTGCTATTTAATTAGTGGTGTTAAGCATATGTTCATGTGCTTTTTAGCCATCAGTATGTTTTACAGAAATGTCTATTTAGACATGGAAATGTCTACTTAGATCTTCAAAGGCAGTGTTTTCTGAAGGGTGGCACTCTTACTCTGCTGATAACAGAGATCATGTTAGGTGTTAGGAAGACCTAGAATTGAGTAACATCAAGTCATATGAGAAGGAAGTTACCCCTCCATGTATTTTTCAGTTTTTCTGATCAAGTCAAGGAGAATGCTTATATTGGTTCTGGTAAATCTTTAATCTGAGGAGGCCTTACAGATAGCTGTGAAAAGAAGAGAAGCTGAAAGCAAAAGAGAAAAGGAAAGATATACCCATTTGAATGTAGAGTTCCAAAGAATAGCCAGGAGAGATAAGAAAGCCTTCCTCAGTGATCAGTGCAAAGAAATTGAGGAAAACAACAGAATGGGAAAGACGAGAGATCTCGTCAAGAAAATTAGAGATACCAGGGGAACATTTCATGTAAAGATGGGCTCAATAAAGGACAGAAATGGTATGGACCTGACAGAAGCAGAAGATACTAAGAAGAGGTGGCAAGACTACACAGAAGAACTGTACAAAAAAGATCTTCACAACCCAGACAATCACAATAGTGTGATCACTCACCTGGAGGCAGACATCCTGGAATGTGAAGTCAAGTGGGCCTTAGAAAGCATCACTACAAACAAAGCTAGTGGAGGTGACGGAATTCCAGTTGAGCTGTTTCAAATCCTAAAAGATGATGCTGTGAAAGTGTTGCACTCAATATGTCAGCAAATTTGGAAAACTCAGAAGTGGTCACAGGACTGCAAAAGGGCAGTTTTCATTCCAATCCCAAAGAAAGGCAATGCCAAAGAATGCTCAAACAACCGCACAACTGTACTCATCTCACACATGAGTAAAGTAATGCTCAAAATTCTCCAAGCCAGGCTTCAGCAATATGTGAACCATGAACTTCCTGATGTTCAAGCTGGTTTTAGAAAAGGCAGAGGAACCAGAGATCAAATTGCCAACATCCTCTGGATCATTGAAAAAGCAAGAGAGTTTAAGAAAAACATTTATTTCTGCTTTATTGACTATGCCAAAACCTTTGACAATTTGGATCACAATAAACTGTAGAAAATTCTGAAAGAGATGAGAATACCAGACCACTTGACCTGCCTCTTGAGAAACCTGTATGCAAGTCAGGAAGCAACAGTTAGAACTGGACATGGAACAACAGACTGGTTCCAAATAGGAAAAGGAGTATGTCAAGGCTGTAAGTTGTCACTCTGCTTATTTAACTTTTATGCAGAGTACATCATGAGAAATACTGGACTGGATGAAGCACAAGCTGGAATCAAGATCACTGGGAGAAATACCAATAACCTCAGATATGCAGATGACACCACCCTTATGGCAGAAAGTGAAGAAGAACTAAAGAGCCTCTTGATGAAAGTGAAAGAGGAGAGTGAAAAAGTTGGCTGAAAGCTCAACATTCAGAAAACTAAGATCCTGGCATCCAGTCCGATCACTTCATGGCAAATGGATGGGAAAACAGTAAAAACAGTGTCAAACTTTATTTTTGGGGGGCTCCAAAATCACTGCA
This sequence comes from Muntiacus reevesi, assembly GCF_963930625.1. Classification (NCBI taxonomy): domain Eukaryota; kingdom Metazoa; phylum Chordata; class Mammalia; order Artiodactyla; family Cervidae; genus Muntiacus; species Muntiacus reevesi. Next base: position 97,054,439 of record NC_089252.1, read on the forward strand.
GATTGTGATTGCAGCCATGAAATTAAAAGACACTTACTCCTTGGAAGGAAAGTTATAACTAACCTAGACAACATATTTAAAAACAGAGACATTACTTTGCCAACAAAGGTCTGTCTAGTCAAGGCTATGGTTTTTCCAGTAGTCATGTATGGATGTGAGAGTTGGACTATAAATAAGGAAAGCTGAGCACCGAAGAACTGATGCTTTTGAACTGTGATGTTGGAGAAGACCCTTGGGAGTTCCTTGGATTGCAAGGAGATCCAACCAGTGCATCCTAAAGGAAATCAGTCCTTAGTGTTCATTGGAAGGACTGATGTTGAAGCTGAAACTCCCAATACTTTGGCCACCTGATGCAAAGAGCTGACTCATTTGAAAAGACCCTGATGCTGGGAAGGATTGAGGGTGGGAGGAGAAGGGTCTGATAGAGGATGAGGTGGTTGGATGGCATCACTGACTCAATGGACAGGAGTTTGGTTAGGCTCCGGAAGTTAATGATAGACAGGGAGGCCTGGTGTGCTACAGTTCATGGGGTTGCAAGAGTCAGACTGAGCGATTGAACTGAACTAAACTGAAATCTTTAATATCCCTACCAGCCTCATACTCAGAACCTTTGGCAGACAGGAGCCTTCCATTAGAATCTAATATCATGATTTAGATCTCATTTAACTAAAAATTTTCTGTGTACTGGGTCTTGGAATGATTTAAATGAGAATGAATTATCTTTCCTTGATGTCTCTTTTGAAGTTTATGTATAAAGGAATGATGTAGAAGGCAGACATTTACATTCTCTTAGTAAGTGTACTGGGATGCTCTCCTTACGTCCAACTAGTGCTGGGGCTATGGACATAAATAACAGAAATCAGGCCTTGGCCTCATGGGTCATTTGTTCTGTTAAAGGACATGAAAAACAAACTAATGAACAAAAAATATATGAGATAATAAAGACTACACTTTCTGTTACCTTCCAGTCATGGTTGGTGACATAGGCTTTTTTTTTTATTTAAAGAACTATATTAACATTTAGATAGTGAATTAATTTACATAAAATATATTAAGCAAATAATAACACAGGTGGTACCTAAGTATGATTTTTAAAAAAATTACGTAACTATCTTGTGTTGGTATGTGGAAATGGCAAAGACTGGAAAGATGATATGCAAATTAATTTGGAGAAATGGTATAAGGAAACCTGATATATTCCCTGAGTACAAGATGCAGTCCCAAATGGCTGTCCTTCTCAGTGGATTTACATGGTACATGTTATCATCCAGTCATAGTATGTGCTGAGGACTAAATACAAGAGAAATTTAAGTAATTCTGCTGAAAAGAAAGGCAGTTGGAGTTAGCAGCCCAATGTTGTGCTAGCTTCTCTGAAACTATATTCTTTTGAACTGAAGCCAAGAATGCCACTTGGTATTTTATTATTTAACAACTTTGTTATTCCCTGACAAACCATGGGCTTCATGATATATGGATTTTATTACTGTCAGGAATTTGAAAATACGATCAAACCATTTCCTGACATCTTCCGAGAGAATAAGAAACTAAAATATCCCAACGGTATACTGTGCTGTAGCCATAGCATTTTCTAATGGCATCTTATCTGATAAGAACATATTTTTAATTTAAAAAAAAAAGAACAAAATACAGAGACTTGCTATAACATTTTTCTTCTGTGAAATATATAATTTGTCCTAATGGTATAATTCAGAGTGGGCCGGGCTTATTATGCCCAAATTATTCACAGAAACACAGTTTCATTAAATTGCTCCACATTAAGTCAGTTACAAAGTCAGAAAGGAAGTCATGCCCTCCAGTTTCTTGTCTAATGCATCATCTTCTTAATGGTATTTCCTTCTTCAATTTAGCTAAAAATCTTTTCTTGTGTACTTGGAATGGTTTAAATGGAAACAGTGCATTTCCTGAATGGCCCCTTTGAAATTTAGGTATAAGGGAATGATGTAAAGGGTAGCACTTACATTCATTCCCCCAACAAGGGTATGGGGGATGCTCTACTTGTGGCCAGCGAGTGCTGGGGCTATGGCTGTGATTAGCACATCAAGCCCCGCCCTCATGGGGTATACAGTCTAGTAAAAGGCACAAGCGGTAAACAAGTGAGTAAATGAATACACATGATAAAAACAGAATGTAATTCAGTTCTGTAAGAAATGAACAGGCTGCTCCAGTAAAAAGTAACAGGGATGTAGAGTACTCAAGTGGCCAAGGCAGCCCACTCAGAGTGGGTAGTGTGTGATATAACACCTGAAGGATGAGAAGGATCCAGCCATTAGAAGATTTTAAGCCAATGAGGGAGGGTACAGTTGGATTTCCATCTTGAAACCTGAAGCCTCTCTACGGACCAGAGTGAACTCGAAACCACGGATGTCTTGGTCAACAAATAAGAGCACCTACTGTTGGCCAGGCATCAGTATAAATTGGAAGATAATACAGACAGGGCCCTCAATGTTGTAGAGCCTTGAAAAAGCTGGCTGGAAACATCCCCATGCCTGGACCACAGAGTGATCAATTCTTCAGGAGCCACTTTAAGTTTTGAGAACTGCAAAGCCACCACGTGGGAAAGGGAGTGAGGCCTCCTGAGAATCAGCTTCTTTGTTGTCTACCTTTCTTGAAACTTCAGCTCAAGGTCATAGTCCAGAAGACAGTTATATAATACTGAGTGAGAACTTGATGCCATTTCTATGGATTTTCCTTTCTGAGGAAAAGAATTAGCTTCATTCAGAGTTAATTAAATCATAAATGGTAAAGGCCAACACTGACCCAGAAATTCAGTTTTGCTAGGCTCCCTGAAGATGTCTGAGTTGGGAGGAAGCACATTTCTAATTACAGTTTGCGGTGCTCAGAGACCAGAAAGCCTGGTCCAGAAACCACAACTTGTGTTGACAGCCAGTTTGTGTTTGCTTGTGAGCTGGAGGGTGAAAGGAAGCTGGCTGCTAAAACAACAATCAACAGGACGGTAGAAACGAACAGATGCTAGAGAATAAGCTTTGGAGACGGTGCTCTGAGTGCTACATCTGGCTCCATCCTCAGTTAGCCACCTCTCTCATGAGGTCACCAAGCTTTCCAGCTTCACCACATCCTGAGAAGTAGTATCCCAGACGCCTGCTGCCTCCAGAGTGCTATAGTTTTGTTTTGATTTGTTTTTTTTCTCCATCTACCTGATCCTGAGAAGAGCCATAGTAGCAGAACTTAATACAGAATTTTCAGGCAATAACATGAAGTTGGTTAAAATGTCTACAGAATCGAATTATTATGTGGTAACTGGCATTTGGCAATTAGACCATGATACTCCATTCAGATGTGAGAAATTCATGAAAGTTCTGATTTCATGAAGAGTCCTACATTGGCTGGGTATGAAACAAGGGTGGATTTTTTGATAGCTCTTTAAGAACTAAGTGATGGTAGGTCTATTTCCTTTCTAGCTCAGCTCCTTGAGTACGTTGCCAGCGCTTACTGAGCAATTACATCTGATGATGATGTGATCTGAGAACTGGATTTATTGCCCATCCCCGTCCAGTGGAAAAATAATTCAGTATATGTCTCCCCAATGCTTCCCAGGTAGCGCTAGTGGCAAAGAACTCTCCTGCCAATACAGGAGATGCAAGAGACGTGACCTTGATCCCTGGGTCAGGAAGATCCCCTGGAGAAGGAAGTGGCAACCCACTCCTGTATTCTTGCTTGGGAAATCCCATGGACAGAGGAGCCTGGCGGACTACAGTCTATGTGGTCACAAAGAGTCGGACATGACTGAGCACAAGGAGGATATAAAGAACACAATTCTGTACTTCAGTCTCCCAGGAGGAGGCTTCGCCAATTGCCCAATTGTGAAAAACCACTATATTTGGTATTTAGTGATCAGGGAGAATATAGAGTGGAATGCCTTATAGTCACTTACCTGTATGTAGTAATGAGATACAGCCCAGAAACTCTAAATTCTCACTAATAAGAAAACAAGAGAGACTTGGTTCAGATTCATCAGTGCACAGATGAGTGCATAGGAGCTCAGAATGAGAAGGAAGAGTGCTAGGTTTGAATCTCAACTCTGTGACCTTGGGCAGGTCACCTCTTCATGCCTCATTTCCCAAATTCTTGGGAAAATTAAATTAACATTATATAAAACACTTAAAAACAGTGCCTGTTACACAGTAGTCATGTTAGCTGCTGTTATCTTGGCTTCATTTTTATTTTGGAGGGAGAAGGGAGAGATGGGGCGGGGAAGGTGAGCTGGGTCTGAAATAGTAATCACTAACATTGATCCAGTACTTTCTGTGACCAGGTACTATACCAAGTATTTCCTAGTCAATGTCTTCTTTAATGCTCTACTGAAATTACAGTATAGGTACTATTGTCATTCCCATCTTACTGATGAAACTGCTGAGATTCAGGAAGGTTAAGTGACTTGGTCAAAGTTGCACAGATGATAGAGAGCTAAGCCAAGAGCCAAATGTAAAGTCTGTATTTTTAACTCTTTCTGTTACCCTGCCTTTCTGAGAGAAGTCACTCCCCTAAAAGAAAGTCTTCTAATTAGCATTAACTACTCAGCAGAGTGGTCTAACAGGCTCATTTCCTTTCCATAAACTCAGGTTTCTTGTAGGTTAAATCACTGCCCCTGTATAAATGGTGATGAATGTGCTGTCTCACTGGTGTTCCACATCAGTGCAGACACTCAGCTCAGCAGCAGATTCCAGCCCATAGGGAGCCACATGGTGAGGTGTTGTGTGTGTAGGTCTGCAGAGAGGTGACCCCTGCCCTGGAGGTGCTTACAGAATTCCAGGAGAGCTGCTGCTGAGCCTCATCCTTCCTCAGAGAAATCATTATCAATGACAGTTGCTCCTACCATTTATTAAAATACAGCAGGTGGCAGGCACGAGCCACCTGTTACCAAATGGTAGAGTCACACAGAACTGGGTGTGCATCCCAGCCTCACCACTCACCCGCTGGGTGACCTTGGGCAAGGGGATGCTCCTCACTGGGTTTCAGTTTCTTCTGATTTGGAGTGGAGACAGTAATACATCCTGTCCCCATGGAACTAATATTGAAAAGTGATATGGTACAAGCTAAGAGCTGAGTCCAGTGGATGGCATATTGTAATCTCTTGAGAAACATTGCTAGTACCAAAAACCCAGTATAATATCAGTGAGTCCCACATGGTAGTGTTAGGAAATAGATGCTCATTTTCCCCTCCTTACGTATTAAAAAAAAAAAAGCTTAGAAAAGTTAGGCAGGCTTTGCTAAAGTCCTGCAACTCCCAAAACCTAGGTTATAGGATTCCAAGTACGTGAAAAGCAGAGAGCCAGGTCTGCCAAAGGAGAAAGGGCTCTATTGCTAAAATGCTTTCCAGTGCCTGAGAATAGATGCTCGAGCATGTATCTAATTATACAGGACCTGGTATCACCCAAAATATCACCTGGGTATTTGTCTCACCCAAAGCTGAGACAGTCCTAGTTTGGACCCCAGTTGTGCCACTGACATTGTTACAGTGGGTAGGTTATAAATCCTTCTGAACCTCAGTTTCTTCATCTGTAAAACGAGGCCATGATACTTATAAAGTTGTTGATGAGGTATCTATTTAATAATATATGCTGAGCACTGGCACAAATGGAAGGCTATTATTCTTATTTTTTTTATTCTTATTTTTATAGTTATTGTTCCCATCACTGGAGCCAGGATGGAGAGGAAAACAGCACAGGCCATCAAAGTCAGGTGGTGTGAACTAAAGAAGTTTAAGATCCTTTCTCTTTTAGATATCCTTTTGTAGTTTGCCTTGAAATGTATTCATTTACATTTTGGGGAAAGGCAAATTCCCGCCACCCCACCATCCCTCTTCAGCTCTTTTGGCTGGTTGAATAATTAAATCAATACAAGATAGATAATAGGAAAAAAAGTAAATTTATATACACAGGTCTCATAAAAACAGGTCCCCCAAAGTGACCAAACTAGGCTATTTATATGTCATTTATAGGTAAAAATTATTAATTTGTGAAGATTTAGCAAGAGGGTTTTTGCTTAGGGTTGGAGACTAATGAAGAAGATAGAAAGTGTATTTTTATAGTCTTCTTAGCCTTAAACCACCAGCTCGGTGACAGGATGCTTTCTGCCCTCCTGGTGTATGAAAGATACTGCTACGTGGGAGATTTATATCCTGCTGTTGGGAGAAGAGAGAGGTCAGGGTGTGTTTTTATATCTTTTCCCCCTACTTACTGTTCTAGTAACTCTTAACAATAACCAGTGTGCTATTGTGGCATATAGGGAAACCACACCTCTGAGCGCCAACAGTATATAGATTCTTTACTCTTTTACTTTTTAAAATCCAGGTATCAAATTAGTTTTCCTGTAATGCCTTACATGTATGATGGTTAATAAATCTTGATTTACTCAGATCTAAGCCTTAACGGCAAATGGTGAAGGACTCTGGGCAAAGGTAAAAAGTGGATCCATAGAATGGACTTGGAAACCTCTTTAGAATATTCATGGCCATAAATGTCACTGTGGCAGAGATATCTCCATTCAGATGAATTCTCAATGTCCGAAAGAACAGAAATGACTGCAAATCATCCAGAAGAACAGGAAAAAACCCTGAAAAATAAAGTGAACCCATTTTATGAGTTCTTCCTGACACCAAACCACTATTACTTTTCAAGTATGAACAAAGTACATAGACACTACACACATCCCTTCCAAAGAATCACTGGGTACATCACAGGGTAAAATAACTTTTGAAAATTTGGGAGTGTCTTGACATTTAGCTAATTAAGGCATGGTTCTGCTGTTACGGATTTTTCTTGTGTAAATTTGCTAGAGAGAGAGAAGGAATACAGAGATCCTTTGTCTACTGTTACTTCACATATCATGCAGTACAGTAGAGTTGCAGTATCAGTGTTAGAGAATTGTTAGGAAAGAGGAGTCCAAGGCAGGAATGTCAGTGTCTGAAACCCTAGGTCTGTTCTGCCACGCCTTGTCACCTTGCTTTTTGCCCTGCTGTGTCTGCTGTCCACTCCAGCAACAGACTAGGTGATTTTCTGTTGAGCCAAGTATTTGAAACCTGAAAAATGCTTCTCTCTCTCTCTTTCTCACTCTTCTACCCTAGAGAGACCCCAAACAAGACATACCTCGAAACTAGCCTGGTCTTTGGACATGGCAACCTCTGGATAAACACATTTTGCTCTTTTGGTCATTTGTGATCAGAATTCACTCGGTGGGCCTGCTACTTGGTGATCCCTCAAGTATTTGTCGGTCAAGGGGAGAAGCAGATCACAGGGAGAGGAGCACAAGATAGCGTTCTTCATGCTCTTTGTTCATTCATCTAGCCCTTTCTTCCTTTTATCTTGTTTATCTGAGTGGCTGCTATATGCTAAACCATGTGCACAGTGCTGAGGATACAGCAGTGGACAGAAGAAGCAAAAATCCCACCCTAATGGCACCCACACTCTAAGGGGACAGGCAAACAACAGAAAAGGCCATTGTAGGTCATTGAGTAGAGACGCATCAAAGCTTGGCTTTGGCCTTACTGTCTAGCCAGAATCTGTGTACCTTTGCTTTAGCCTTGCTTTTGGAATGCCTGACAGTCAGATGATATCTCAAAGTCATCTCTGGCATCTTTGCACTTGAGTATGATCAGTGATATAGATAACCATCATAGGCAATTGGTGTGATACTATCTGAAATAAAAGCAAGATATATATCATTCTGCTTTTTGTTAATATCTACATATTCTGAAATAGAAGTAAGCATTTCAAATGTGTATTAGAGTAAAAAATCTTTATATATGCTTTATATATTGAAATTCTCTGTCAGTGATATATATATATACACATACATTTATTATCAAATGTCAACATAATAATGTACCATTAAAACTTTATTTTATATGAAAAAATTAAGATTTTCAAAGAGTTAAATAAGTAGGTGACTATTAAAAGAATATAACTGGATATCTTTAGGATGACTGTCATATTCCATTTGAGCCAAGAAATCTTTGTAAAATTTAAATAATCGTCAAGGCAGAAAAATTAAGGTTAGGCTATATCACAATTCTAATCTTTGGGTAGACCCATTTGCTATTCTAGCATTCATCACATTATACAAAAAAAAAAGATTAAATTTATATTAGTCAGTTGCTATCTGAAAAGAAGGAAAGCTTAATCATTTGCTTTCACTGTTAGCATTTCCCCACACTGTCAGAATTGACCCCAAAATATTCTACCTCTTCACTAAGCTCAAGGCAAAGTAAATATCTCTTTGGCATCCATCTTTAAATGTGCCATATAACAGCACCGAGGGGACATGTTTAGCTGACAGTGCTAGGAAATTACTGTTCCTACACCGCAATAACAGAAGCTTGAATTGTTACTATTAAGCTGTAATAATAAAATTATAACTAAATTACTTGCTTTACAAATTTAAAATAATACTCTTCTGAATTGTATTCCTCTCAGAAGTACAGGATAGTATTTTTAGATAAATGACTAAATCTGTTAACATCTCTTCATATTATTTTTAATTAATTTTTATGGGAGTGTAGTTGATTAAAAGTGTTGTTAGTTTCTGCTGTACAACAGAGTGACTCAGTTACACACACACAAACACCCAGCTTTTCAGAGTCTCTTCCCACATGGATCATCACCGAGTAGAGGCCCTGTGACACGCAGTGGGTTCTCATTGTTATCTGTTTTGTATATAGTAGTGTGTATATCAGAGAAAGCAATGGCAGCCCACTCCAGTACTCTTGCCTGGAAAATCCCATGGACGGGGGAGCCTGGTGGGCTGCAGTCCATGGGGTCGCTAAGAGTCGGGCACGACTGAGTGACTTCACTTTCACTTTCACTTTCATGCATCGGAGAAGGAAATGGCAACCCACTCCAGCGTTCTTGCCTGGAGAATCCCAGGGACGGGGGAGCCTGGTGGGCTGCCGTCTATGGGGTCGCACAGGGTCGAACATGACTGAAGTGACTTAGCAGCAGCAGCAGCAGCAGCATGTATGTGTCAGTCCCCGTCTTACAATTAGCCTTCCTACCCTCTTCCCTCTTGAGAACCTTAAATTTGTTTTCTACATCTGTGACTCTGTTTCTGTTTTGTAAATAAGTTCATTTGTACCTTTTTTTAAGATTCCACATATACACATTAATATATGCTATTATACACATATAATTATACACATATATATATATTAATATACGCTATTTTTTTTCTCTTTCTGACTTCACTCAATAAGATAATCTCTAGGCACATCCATGTTGCTGCAGATAACATTATTTCATTCTTTTGTAGTGGCTGAGTGATACTCCATTGTATATATGTACATCTCTTTTTATCCATTCAACCATAGGTGGACATTTAGGTTCCTTCCATGTCCTGGCTATTGTGAATAGTGCTGCAACAAACATTGGGGTGCAAGTATCTTTTTTTCTCTCTAGATATGTGCCCAAGAGTGAGACTGCTGGATCATAGGGTAGCTCTATTTTTTTTTTTAAATAATTTCACTTGATTCTTGTATTCTCAACAGCTTATATTCTGTGACGTTAATAACCCAACTTTGGTCAAATATTTATTTGTCACCCTCTATCCATTTGTTTTTCATGCAAAATGCAGGTTTAGGGCCCCTCAAGGTCTGCTGTGAAGAAATGATGCAAAGAGATTTGGTGGAGACTAACCAAGTTGGGAAGCAGCAGCTGTTAGAATGAGGTTGGTCAGAAAGTGTCTCCAAGAGTTGACAGTTAAACAAGAAGGAGCTGGTCAGACAAAGAGCTGGATAGAGAGACTGGAGGGTTCAGGGACCTTAAATAGAAACTGACATGATTGCGGGGCAGATAAACAGCCAGAGGGGCTGGAGCAGAGCAAGGACAGAGGGAGACAGAAGCAGGTTACCAAGGATGGCTGAAGGTGGATCCCACAGGGTCTGGAGGTTAAGGTCAGAAGTTTGGGTTTTAAGCATGAAAGTTATCTGATGGTATTTACGTGTTTAAAAGATCCTTCTGGCTGCTGTGTGGAGAATGACCTCATGGGCCATTGTGGAAGCAGGGGCACCATTTGCTGGCTGTTGCAGTCATGTGGGAGATGATGGAGGCTACTGGTACCCAGGAACAGGAGTGAAAGGGACAAGTTCAAGAAGATGTCGTACATACAGACAATGGAGACTCAGCCATAAGAAAGAATGAAAGGATGTCATTCGTAGCAACACAACATGGATGGACCTAGTGATTATCATGCTAAGTGACGGAGGTCAGACAGAGGAAAACAAATACCATATAATATCACATGTGGAATCTAAAAAAAGAATGCAGATGACTATATATATATTAATAAAACAGAGACAGACTTATAGAAAACAAACATCTTTTTGGGAAAGGAACAGAGTTGGGACAAATTAAAAGTATGAGATTAACAAGTATAAGCTACTACTCATAAGACAGATAAGCAACAAGGATTCCTCTATGAGATTTACTGTATAGTTCAGGGAATTAGATCCAATATCTTGTAAAAAACCTATAGTGGAAGGTAACCTGCAAAAACAACTGAATCACTATGCTGTAACCTGAAGCTAATACAGTATTGTGAACCAACTATGCTTCAATTGAAAAAGAAAAAAGATACATTGGGACCTCAAACCAAGACTATTCATACCCATGTTCTACTCTTTTCCAAGGGGAGCACTCTGCCCTCAGACATAGTACTGTGTTGCATTCTAGCCCTTGTCATCTCTTGGTTCTTCCCCTGATTGTAGGTGTTTATCATCCCCCAAACCTTGCTTTTGCACACGTTATTTGCCCGTGTGTATGTTGTGGCTCCAGTGTCTTGGTGAATGACCTTGAGTGAGTTGCAGTCAGCAGGCATCTCTTACAACCCCATGGGTCCTGGATGTACAGCTGGGACAGTTGGTTTCCTGGCTGGGTCTTTTGTTCTCTGTGAGGATTACTCCACAGCTGTGCCACACCTGTTCTCTCTCCACCTTAGCAAAGATACACCTTTTACAGAATGCTACATGCTGACATTAGGGTGACATTGACACCAAACCAAAAAAGAAAAGCATTTGCTTCCCCCTTAAGCTTACATGCCCTGCTTGGTGTAAAAATTGGATTGCACTGTTCTTGGGGAGGTATGAATGTGAAAGGATTTCAAGCAGTAACCTACAGTGGGCTCAACATTACCGAACGAGGCAGCAACTCTCTGTAAATAATGTGAGTGTTGAGTACTTAAAGTCTTTCTTAAGAGTCATGTTTAGTTATATTTAAGTAAGTGACATTTGACTCCAACTTCACAGGGGAGTCTTAGACCTAGGATTCTTCTAACAGGTGCAGCTGCTGAAAAAGTATGGGTGGAAAATACATATCTTGTACGTAAACATCATATAATATTTTCTGTTTTGTATAAAGCACCATGCTTGTTCTTTTTTTTTCTATTTATTATTTTTTTTCATTTATTTTTATTAGTTGGAGGCTAATTACTTTACAATATTGTAGTGATTTTTGTCATACATTGACATGAATCAGCCATGGAGTTAAATATACTCCCCGTCCCGATCCCCCCTCCCACCTCCCTCTCTACCTGATCCCTCTGGGTCTTCCCAGTGCACCAGGCCCGAGCACTTGTCTCATGCATCCAACCTGGGCTGGTGATCTGTTTCACCATAGATGATATACATGTTTCGATGCTGTTGTCTCTAAACATCCCACCCTCGCCTTCTCCCACAGAGTCTGAAAGTCTGTTCTGTACATCTGTGTCTCTTTTTCTGTTTTGCCTATAGGGTTATCATTACAATCTTTCTAAATTCCATATATATGTGTTAGTATACTGTAATGGTCTTTATCTTTCTGGCTTACTTCACTCTGTATAATGGACTCCAGTTTCATCCATCTCATTAGAACTGATTCAAATGAATTCTTTTTAATGGCTGAGTAATATTCCATGGTGTATATGTACCATAGCTTCCGTATCCATTTGTCTGCTGATGGGCATCTAGGTTGCTTCCATGTCCTGGCTATTATAAACAGTCATGCTTGTTCTTATTATTGGTTTAGTTTTAAAAATCAGATTTGATGTTTTAGATCAAAAAATTCATATGTTGACAAAAACTGAGAGAAATTGTAAGGAGAATTTTTATTTACTCATGATCCCAATATCCGTCAATAGTGAATATAAATGTTTTGGAGGTGTTCTTCCAGTTTGTAGTTCTGTATCTATGAGTGGGTATACTTCAGTTCAGTTCAGTCGCTCAGTCGTGTCCGACTCTTTGCGACTCCATGGTTTGCAGCACGCCAGGCCTCCCTGTCCATCACTAGCTCCTGGAGTTTACGCAGACTCATGCCTATCGAGTCGGTGATGCCATCCAGCCATCTCATCCTCTGTCATCCCCTTCTCCTCCTGCCCCCAATCCCTCCCAGCATCAGGATCTTTTCCAATAAGTCAACTCTTCCATGAGGTGGCCAAAGTACTGGTGTTTCAGCTTCAACATGAGTCCTTCCAATGAACACCCAGGACTGATCTCCTTCAGGATGGACTGGTTGGATCTCCTTGCAGTCCAAGGGACTCTCAAGAGTCTTCTCCAACACCACAGTTCAAAAGCATCAATTCTTTGGCACTCAGCTTTCTTCATAGTCCAACTCTCACATCTATACATGACCGCTGGAAAAACCATAGCCTTGACCAGATGGACCTTTGTTGGCAAAGTAATGTCTCTGCTTTTTAATATGCTATCTAGGTCGGTCATAACTTTCCTTCCAAGGAGTAAGCGTCTTTTAATTTCATGGCTGCAGTCACCATCTGCAGTCATTTTGGAGCCCAAAAAAATACAGTCTGACACTGTTTCCACTGTCTCCCCATCTATTTCCCATGAGGTGATGGGACCGGATGCCATGATCTTAGTTTTCTGAATGTTAAGCTTTAAGCCAACTTTTTCACTCTCCTCTTTCACTTTCATCAAGAGGCTTTTCAGTTCCTCTTCACTCTCTGCCATAAGGGTGGTGTCATCTGCATATCTGAGGTTATTGATATTTCTCCTGGCAGTCTTGATTCCAGCTTGTGCTTCTTCCAGCCGAGCGTTTCTCATGATGTTCTCTGCATATAAGTTAAATAAGCAGAGTGACAACTTACAGCCTTGACGTACTCCTTTTCCTATTTGGAACCAGTCTGTTGTTCCATGTGCAGTTCTAGCTGTTGCTTCCTGAGCTGCCTACAGGTTTCTCAAGAGGCAGGTCAGGTGGTCTGGTATTCCCATCTCTTTCAGAATTTTCCACAGTTTATTGTGATCCACACAGTCGAAGGCTTTGGCGTAGTCAATAAAGCAGAAATAGATGTTTTTCTGGAACTCTCTTGCTTTTTCGATGATCCAACAGATATTTGCAATTTGATCTCTGGTTCCTCTGCCTTTTCTAAAACCAGCGTGAACATCTGAAGTTCACGGTTCACGTATTGATGAAGCCTGGCTTGGGTATACTTAACACTCCACAAATGTAGACACATGATACAGACCCTTGTATGGAAATCTTTGTATTCATGTATGTTTGTTTCTCTTGGGGGAAATTCCTGGGATAATGGTTCATAGATGTTTCCTATTGGTGAGTAGAGTGACCAACTCTCCCAGTTTGCCCAGGACTTGTCAGTCTTAGCACTAAATATCCTGTGTCCTGGAGCACGTTGGGATGGTTGGTCACCCTTTTCAAGTGAACACAGATTTTCAGCCTCCATCACCATGCAAGCAAGGTGCTAGGGAGAGGATATGACTGATAGTCACTTTGATGAGTTTATCTATTGGGAACTTCAGCCATCAGGATGCTGTCTTTGTCTCTGGGGCCTCAGAGAATTCCTGGGAGCTTTTAAACTTGAAAGTGACAGTTGCTCAGTCATGTCTGACTCTTTGCGACCACATGGACTATACCGTCCATGGGATTCTCCAGGCCAGAATACTGGAGTGGGTAGCCTTTCTTTTCTCCAGGGGATCTTCCTTACCCAGGAATAGAACTGGGGACTCCTACATTGCAGGCGAATTCTTTACCAACTGAGATATTTGGGAAGCCCCAAATTAAGATGCAATTCAGTTCTTTGTATACAAACAGCAGACAAGTCATTATGCTCAAATGAAGGTCGTTCTCCAGCCTCACTGAGCAATCTGAATTTGCTCCATTTATCTGGATGCATAAAAAAAGCTCACAATTAGAATTATTATATAAACAGCAGAGTAATAGTTGATATAACTAAGCAAGCAGGTTACATTGTGATGTTTATACATTGAGGTGAGAAGAATTAATTTCTTAGTTATATTTGTAGAGGATCTTGGGTGAGTAAAACATCAAGAGAAAACAGAGTTGCAGATTAAATTACACAGGGAGAGACAAGGCACATGGAACAGACACAACAGGTTGCAGAAATTTTCCAGATTTTCTGCAATAACTAGTAACAATATGAGTCCTGTTTGGAATAGAATTTGAGAGTTAGTTCCTTCTCCATTTTTTTTAACCTACCGGGATCCACATTGTGTGTTAAGTTCAAGTGAAAATGTATCTGCCAGGCAAGTCATGGAACCAAGGTTAATACCACTGGCTTTAATTAAAGTAACCTAAGATCAGCTACCAACTTCATTACCCAACACCTATTTTTTTCTAGGATCTAGGAAAAAGTATTATACACAGAAAAATATATAGTAAAAAAAAAAAGATGTATTTTCCTCTATATAAATGTATAGAGAAAAAACAAAATAATATAAACATAATTGAGATGCAGACATAGATATAATTTGAGGAAAGAATTTTCTCTTCCTTTTGAAATTTCATATCTCTTTTTAAAAAGTAAACTAAGAGAAAGATTTGACCCATGTTCAAAATGGAGCACTTAAGAAATAAGATGAGAAATGCACATAATCTTGAGGACACTCTAAATAGAGAGGCAGGTAATAGGGCTTAATTCTAAACCTAGGTTGCCAGGGTAACTAAAACCATGTTTCTTGAAATTGACATCAAGCACCTTGTTAAAAAGTGAGGATAAATCACAGAAAACTCCAGACCAACAGTATTGGCACTGATTTTTTAGACCCAAGGTGCTGATTAGAAGTACATACTTTCTCTGTATGAGGTTAAATCTAATCAAGGGACAAGTGATTAAAATTTCTTCCTAGAATTACTTATTTTAAAAAGAAAATGAGATAGTGCAGATACAAAAGTATTGTCAGTTCAGCCAAAACAGAAACTGTGGTGTGATGCGACTCTGCTGCCTGGCTGTTACAGATCTCTGATCTACTTTGCATCCTGGTATATTCTGGTTGTTCTACACTGATTCATATTCTGTTTTCTTATTTATTCAGCAGTCATTTATATAAAATAGGAACCAGACACTGCTTTAACCACAGGAGTACAACAATGAACAAGACAGTCTCTGCCCTCAGATAACCTATATTCTAGTGGGAGGAGACATAAAATAAATATGTAAACAAATAAGATCACCAGGCTCCTCTGTCCATGGAGCTCAACATTCAAAAAACAGAGATTATGGCATCCGGTCCCATCACTTAATGGCAAATAGATGGAGAAACAATGGAAACAGTGACAGACTTTTATTTCCTTGGGCTCCCAGATCACTGCAGATGGTGACTGCAGCCTTGAAATTAAAAGACACTTGCTCCTTGGAAGAAAAGTTGTGACCAACCTAGACAGCATATTAAAAAGCAGAGATGTTACTTTGCTGACAAAGATTGGTCTAGTCAAAGTTATGGTTTTTCCAGTAGTCATCTGTGGATGTGAGACTTGGACCATCAAGCTGAGTGCTGAAGAACTGATGCTTTTGAACTGTGATGTTGGAGAAGACTCTCGAGAGTCCCTTGAACTGCAAGGAGAGCCAATCAGTCCATCCTAAAGGAGATCAGTCCTGGGTGTTCATTGGAAGGACTGATGCTGAAGCTGAAACTCCAGTACTTTGGCCACCTCATGTGAAGAGGTGACTCATTGGAAAAGACCCTGATGCTGGGAGGGATTGGGGGCAGGAGGAGAAGGGGACAACAGAGGATGAGATGGCTGGATGGCATCACCGACTCGATGAGCATGAGTTTGAGTAAACTCCGGGAGCTGGTGATGGACAGGGAGGCCTGGCATGCTGCAAACCATGGAGTCACAAAGAGTCGGACACGACTGAGCAACCTAACTGAACTGAAATAATGAAGACCACCAGGCTCCTCTGTCCATGGGATTCTCCAGGCAAGGATACTGGAGTGGGTAGCCATTCCTTTCTCCAGGGAATCTTCCCCATCCGGGGATTGAACCTGGGTCTGCTGCATTGCAGGGGGGGAAGCAGGGAAGCCCTTTAAGACAGCAGTGAGTACTATGAATGAATGAAAAAGGGTAATATGAGGGGAAATGGCTGGATCATGGGAAGTTCCCATTATTAATAAATTGGTCAGGAAATTTCTTCCTGAGATGCTGCCCTGGGAGTTGAGAACTCAGTGTCAAGGAGTCAGCCACCTGGAGAGCAAGCAGAAGAATGTTCCAGGAAGAGAATAGAACCAATTTAAAGCCCCTGAGGTAGGAATAGCTTATGATGGTCAGGAAAAGAAAGAAAAGTGTTGTATCTGGAATACATAAGCAAGGGGGACTGTCATGAAACAGACAAGAGCCAGACCAGGTAGATAGAGCCTTGTAGGCCATTAAACAACTTTGGGTTTCAATTTAACAGCCAGAGGAAGCCATTGGAAGTTGTGAGCAAAGGATGACCACCCTACCAAGTACTGTGTGAGTCCTGTGTGTGATGGGTCAGGAGATAAACAGAACCCTAAATACCTTTGTAACCTTCTGGAGTGATAGCTTCGTGGGTGTTGTGTAATTATTATGCTTCAGAAATTATGTATGTGGCTCTATTATTTGCCAACATAAAACACTGAAGTGCTAATGCATGCTACAACACTGATAAGCCTCAAAAACACTATAAGTAGAAGAAGTCAGATGCAAAGAACCCCTTGGTATGTGATCCCCTTTGTATAATACATGCAAAAAGAGTCAAATCAATAGAAACAGAAAGTAGACTAGTGCTTCCCTGGGACTGCAGGCAGAATTGCAGGCAGATCTTTTGGGATGATGGTTATATTGTAAAATTGGATTATAATGGTGGTTGCTATCATGTAAATTTACTGAAAATCATTGAATCTTACACTTACAACATGAATTTTATGGTATATAAATTAGACATGAATAAGGCTGTTATTTAAAATTATCAGAAGAAAAGGAATTCCATATCTGTCCTTTTTTAAAATAAAAGAGACACTAGAAAACTAGTGGGAGGCATACTAGTGGGGGGCTGTCCAAACAAGAGATGATGGTGACTTAGACTGGAGTGACAGTGAAGAAAAACAGACATTATTTGGAGAATGATGCAAAAAGGCTCGATGCAGACAGACTCATGGTAAAATTAAATGTGTGCATGCGTGCAAGTAACGGGGGGAGAATCCAGAATGAGGTCTCAGTTTGGGGTCTGAGCGACCAGACAGTGGTAGTGCCCCTTCCTGATGACAGAGGAGCGGCTCGTTCTGTCAGCACACCTGCTAAGTCAGTATCCGCAGGCAGCCTGGTGCTGGTAATTAGTAAATTTTGCATGCACACACACACACACACACACACACACACACACAAACATATACATTTAGTCAACTATAGAGGATTCAGAGTTGTCCCTGTGTTAACAGCTCTCTAATTCTCTTGTGCTTTTATATGCCTTTTTTTTTTGAGTCTGGAAGAAAATGATTGCTTCCTGGCCAGTGTGCATTGGGAATTGCGTCTCATCTGCATCCTGCCGTATCAGTGTCATGGCCCCTAGCGAGTGATGTGGCTCAGGCGACATTCTCCCTTGTAGCAGTGCAGGCTCGCACAGTTTTTTATTCTCCACAGATGCCGGGGGCAGAGAGGGGGTTCTTTCCACTCTCGTTATGCCCATGGGAGGCGAGTCACACAGCAGACACCTTCCTAATTGGTTTCCTCCTAGTTTGTGAATCTGAACAGAGGAAGAGGAATACTCCACTCCACTTACAGTAGAGCAGACCTAAATATTTAGACATTATGAGCACGAACAATGTTACCTGCAAAAACTTCCTCAGGGACACATCAACTGATTTATGAACATGTTGCTTACCCTGGAGCTTCACAATTAGAATTTCATATGATAGTATGAGGCTGAATATATTTGAGATCTCAAATAATAATGGCTTTTCATGGCGAGGGAGAATTCTGTTTCTTCCCAGTGGTTTTAAAAGCATGAACTAAGAGTAAAATAGTTTGAAGGAGGGAGGGAAGGGAGTGAAGGCAGGCTTAAGTGATCACCTGTAATCAAAACTACATCACAAAGAAACTCAACAGATTAGAGCCCTCTATCTCTATAGATTGTATAAATAAATAACAGCTTAAATGGTGAATAGAAGTAATATACTTATGTATAATTTTTAAATTTCATATCACAATATAATGTTTTAAGAAAAACATCAAGTAATGGTTTGTTTTCAAGATTGTCAGGTTTTTCTGAGAGCATTAATCTGTTTAGTCATTTCTGTAGTTACGGCATCAAGATGGTTGCTGTCTTTTTAAAATCCCTCAGTTTGAAATTTTCAGTTCTGTAAACAGGCCATAAAGTAGGTCTTATTTGCTTTCTAACAAATAAGGCAGAACAGCTTGCCCATAGAGATTTAAATCATAATTTACATTTAGGTTTATTTTTATAGACAGGCCATAAGTACGATTTGCAAAGCTGGATAAAACCAAGGCACTAGAAAATTAAAAAGAGAGATTTATTTTTCTCCTTAAAATTGAGCTCTGTTGTAATTTAAAACTAACTGCTTTAATTATATAGAATAATTGGGTTAGGCAGAGGTTTGCATAGTTTGTCAGAATTAGAATATGACAGTTGATGTTTGCTGTTGTGTTCTGTTAAAAGCAGGATGTGCGCACACACACACACACACACACACACACAATGCACACATATATATACACACAAACCAGAAAGAAAGTAGGCTGTAATGTGGAAATGATTCAGAGGAATTAAGGACTTAGCATTATGTAAAAACAAATCCTCATGCATACATATTAATGAGATTTCACAGAAAAATCTCATTTTTCAGAGAAAAAAATTCTATATTTGACTTTAAAAAGAATTAGGACATATATCTACTTGTAAGTCACCCTCCCTTTTTCAAATCTGTCATATTTTTACCATCCACTGCACTTAAATCACTCAGCACTTGAATATACAGTGTTTAGCACTGGCTCTGTCTTTACTAAACCTACAGTCATTCCTGACCACCCTCACACCATACCTGCATACAAGCAACACTAATTATTTGTTTTATTCATATTTTTAAAAATCTACTCCTGTTCTAGAACTTAGATTTAAAGGAGATCTTTTTCTGTCTGATTGTGAATAGAGAGTAGCCGTAAAAATAACTCCAGTGAAAACAAAACAAGGTTAGTAAATTCTAGATTGAATCTGTTCCCTGCAGAAGGAGGCGTCAAATGTCAACAAACTGCCAGAGGATGAGCAAATTCAAGGCATTCTTCTGCCGTACTGAGGCAAGCTTCTTGAGGAGTCTGAAGGAAGGGAAGAGAATGACTGTCTAGCATGGGCATTGGTTGCCCCCTCTTTGTGCCACCTCATATCATCTCCAGGATACTAGGTCTGCGTTTTGAGAATCACAGTACTCAATAACTGTCTGTTAAAGAGCTTAAATATACTCTAAATTTCTTAAATGATTTTCCAAAAACATTCTGTGGTTTTCTCTCTGCTTAGTAAATCTTCCATGCCAGCTTGTGAAGTAAAGTAACTGAGAAACAGTTAGTTTCAAATGTTTGAAATTAATTGACATTACTGAAGGTGGACAGTCAAAACAAAAGAAAGAAAATGTTTTTCTCCACAACTAACTTTGTCTCTTGACTTATCTGAATAAAACATCAAATTGAAAGTGTTAATTCTTGATGGGAAAACCAAAGAAAGGGCCATAGGGAAGGAAACATCTTGCTTTTCTCTGAATTTTATTTTTATATGCATGAGCATTTTTTATTATAGCCTTGAAAAAGACAAGAGATGAGAATTACTGAAGAAGTTCCCAGGCCACAAATAAATAAAATGAATAATTCATTCATCTGATAAATTTCCATTGAGTATCCAACTTGTAGAACGCAACAAGAGGCCAAAGATGAATAAATGAAAAGCAAAGACCTTCCCCTTAGGATGCATACACACTCACAGGGAAATAAGAAATGTGTATTCAGAATGAATATGAAATAGAAAAGATTCCATTCTGAGGTGGACTGCAGATTCCTTCATTTTGGGAAAGCCGAAAGAGTGCTCCTAGCAGAGATGGCTTTTGAAATGGCCTTTGAATTTGGCTGTGAGGTACCTGCAAATTCAGGACTGTGGGGGGAATGTAAAAAGGTATAAGAAAGAAGAGAATGAAATCTTTAAATATAGGTTGAGTCAAAGGCAAAAGATTCTTGAAAATTAAACTCAGAGAAAGGAACTTAAAGACACAAGGACATTTGCGAGGGATAACATGAAAACTGAACCAAGAATGCTGGTGAACTGCCATCAGTGAGACCCAGCTTTAGCTGTTACCCCTTTCTGGGCTCCCCCATTGTAAGTTTCCAGCTCTGGAACGAAGGATTCTGATTGGCTCAGACTAGGTCAAGTCCTCATCCTTGAGTCAGTCAGCTGTGGCCAGGAGGGCAAATTCCTAGAAGACAGACATGGCTACTGGAGGCCAAACCAATGCCTGGAGGAGGGGCCAGAGAGAGAGGATTATCCTCAGCTGAATACTCATGTGCACCCACCTCAGCACCATTCTGTCAAGTAAGTATTATCATCCCCATTTTACAGCTAAGAAAAGCAGAGATCCAGTACCATTAGATAACTTGCCCTGTGAAATGGGGAGATTCTTGAAAGGAAAGAAGTTAGACAGAAATTTCCTGAAAGTTTTTCAGACTTTTCCTAAAAAAAAGTCTCTGAAAATTTCCAAATTCTCAGTAGAGCAGGAAGCAGGTTCATCTGAAATGGACAACTTAATCTTTCAACAAGAAATTGTTTAAGAGATTCTTTAAGAGGCTGGAGAAATTTGAGAATAGAAGTTTTCTTTAAAAAAAAAAAAAAAATGTATTCCCAGCCCTGGTTTAAATGGTTCTTTGCACAGCTGTGTACTTAGCAGAGAACAAGTCATTTGCATTTTTGGATTCCTCTTTCCTAGAGACAGATGGATGATCTGATGCAGTTCTCAAACAGCTGGAGTTGGGAAGAGTATGCAAATACACTTGGATGGGGGTGGGGAGACAGAAAGACAGAGATTAAGGAACCAAACATTTTGTCCTCCCCAAACACAAACAGCCCCATCAGTCCTCTAACTGGCTTGTGTAACTCCTAGAAATACCGAGAATTTCCACACCACTGGATGGAGTTGAAAAATGTGGACTAGGGTTTCTCCACCTCAGCACTACGTTGATATTTTGTTGCTCATTCGCTAAGTCATGTCCAACTCTTTGCAACCCCAAGCACTCCAGGCTTCTCTGTCCTTAACTATCTCCTAGAGTTTGCTCAAACTCATGTCCATTAAGTCAGTGATGCCATCTAACCATCTTATCCTCTGTCATCCCCTTCTCCTCTTGCCCTCAGTCTTTCCCACCATCAGGATATATTCTAGTGAGTTGGCTCTTCAATTCAGGTGGCCAAAGTATTTGCTTAGCTTTAGCTTCAGCATCAGTCCTCCCAATGAATATTCAGGGTTCATTTCCTTTAAGATTGACTGGTTTGATCTCCCCGCTGTCCAAGGTTCTCTCAAGAGTCTTCTCCAGCACCACAGTTCAAAAGCATCAAATCTTCAGCACTCAGCCTTCTCTAGGGTCCAACTGTCACATCCATACGTGACTATTAGAAAACCCTAGCTTTAACTATATGGACCTTTGTTGGCAAAATTATATTTGGGGACAATTTTTGGTTACAGGAGATTGCCCTGTGCGTTGTAGGATACATATCAGTATTCCTGAACTCTGAAAAGTTCTAAAAGGCTCTTAAAAGTTATAGGGGGAAAGAGAATAAATTCTATAAACATAAGCTAAATAGATGCCAGTAGTATAGTCACACCTGGTTTTTGCTGCTGCTGCTGCTAAGTAGCTTCAGTCGTGTCCGACTCTGTGCAACCCCATAGACGGCAGCCCACCAGACTCCTCTGTCCACAGGATTCTCTAGGCAAGAACACTGGAGTGGGTTGCCACCTCCTTCTCCACACACCAGGCTGTGACAACCAGAAAATGTCAGCAGACATTTGCCAAACATCTCCTAGAAAAAGGAGGGTGAAGTCCCCACCAACCGAGAACCACTGATTTAACTAATACTCCTTTTTATCTGTAATATCAAACCATTTACTTTGCACTGACTGAAATGATAGTTTAAGAAAGAATTGTTCAGCTGTGGGAAGTTACAGTTTGTGTTCACTGGCCTTGTGGGCACTATCATCAATGAACAACTATATCAAAGAACCTGGTTGTCTGATGGTTAACTCAAAAAAATGGCCAGTTGGAGCTCTAACCCTCTTCATACTATTGCCAAATAGGGACCAATGTACTGCTAGCAAGCAGGGAAGCTGGGAATTGGTTATAAATCAATTTAGGACTTTATTCTTGAGTCATATTTATTATCTTCTTACATGCCAGAAATAAGTAGAAATACCATCCAGTCTAGTCCATTTCCTGATGGCATCCAGGGATGGAGCCTGATTACATTGATTGCATCAGAGGACAGGGAAGGATTGTGTTTCAATATTAATTAAATACCCAGTAGTTACCAGCCACTAATAAAGACTAATCCAGTGACACTTTGCATGTAAAACTCCCCCCACCCCCCTCTCCGGTCTCCCTGATCCAAGCTTCAGTCTCTAATGCATGAAATCCGGCATGGCTGTGCTTACCTTGTGTCTCTGTCTGGCCTGTCAGCGCTGCACAAGTGACATAGATAGAACCACCCCACACAGAGAAGAGAGATGGACATTTCTTGAGATATTCTGACCTCTTCTATCACTGTTATGCTTTTGTATAAAGCAGAATCAAAGTTCATATTTTTTTTTTTAAAACAACCAAGGTGCATTTTAAAACTACCCATGAATGTAAACACTAGTACATTCTCCTCTCATATATCAGTTAATGCCACTTGTTGAAGTAATAAGGTAGTTAAGAGGATAGAGGGCCTGGTGCCCTTGTTGAACCTTTTTAGGTCTGCTGAAGTATTTCTGCAGCCAGTGGAAATGTGCTTGGGAACATAGGATTGAAAATCCACCCTGGCTGAGTAGGGAGGCATTCACGGTCTGGGATCGCCATCTAGTGGCTAAATTCTGCTGTAGCTTCCTTTTCCCCTGGGCTTCAGGAATCCTTAATTTGTATCTTTGTTGCTGTTTGGGACTTCCCTGGTAGCTCAGATAAAGAGTCTGCCTGCAATGCAAGAGACCCAGGTTCGATCCCTGGGTTAGGAAGATCCCCTCGAGAAGGAAATGCAACCCATTCCAGTATTCTTATCTGGAAAATCTCATGGACGGAGGAGCCTGGCAGGATACTATCCATGGGGTGCCAAAGAGTCAGACACGACTGAGCGTCTTTCACTTTGACTTGAGGTTGTTTAGTTGCTGAGTCATGTCTGACTCTCTTGTGACCCCATGGACTGTAGCCCACCAGGCTCCTCTGTCCATGGGATTTCCCAGGCAAGAATACTGGAGTGGGTAGCCATCTCCTTCTCCAGGGGAGCTTCCCTTCCCAGGGACTGAACCTATGCCTCCTTCATTAGCAGGTGGGTTCTTTACCACTGAGCCCCCCGGAAAGCCCTGTGTATATCTTACCGGTGAACAAATGACAGGCCAGTGTGTCCTCGAAGCCCAGCTTAGCTCAGGGATAAACAAGGAATTCTGTAATAAGAAGGAACCAAGATGTCTAAAAATGCCAGTATATCTAACGCTTGGCCCTTTCCATTTATAAAACACGTTTGTATTTCTTCCTTCAGTAAGGCTGGCTGTCTGCCTTTAAAGTCCTGACTATAAAGGACTTTATATAAAACAGGAAAGCCTACTATCACCATGTTCTGGAAAACAAATCAGATGTGCATATGCATCTAGGCTTGAGGGTTTAGCTGTTAGAAGAAGTTTCATGACCCAGAAAAACAAACCTTAAAAGTCTGGAACACAAGTAACAGTGTGGGTCTGTCTTGAACCCTGTGGTGTATCCACAGCACCTGGAACTCAACCTGGCACAAAGTCCAAATGCGGTATAGTCTGTTGTTGAGAGTAAAGAGGTATGCAGAAGTTAGGGGCATTTAACTCCAGCTCCTCCCCCTTCCACACTCAGACTCTCTAAGACATTGGAGGGCCCACTCAGCCCTGGGCCAGGTTGCCTGGCGATACACACCAGCTCCAAACCGAAACCAACTCAGGGAACCAGTTCAAGAAACTCTGCGGGGTGGGAGTAACTGCAGCAGGAGGGAGGGGTGATCAAGGGCCAGAATGATCGGGAAGGTGCCTGGGGCCGAGTGGGATTTGCATAAGGGAAGAATGAGGACCCATTACTGGTGGAGAAAGCAGACACAGGAAAGTCTTCATTTCTGTCTTATTGAACTACAGGACTTGGCAGGTGGCCTATGGTAAAGAATCTGCCTGCCAATGCAGGAGATGCAGAAGACACATGTTCGATCCCTGGGTCAGGAAGATCCCCTGGAGGAGGAAATGGCAGCCCATTCCAGTATTCTTGCCTGGAGAATTCCATGGTACACCAGGTTGCCAAGAGTCACTGAGCGACTAACACACCACACGCACATGTATTTTCTTTTGTACCCTTTTCCATTATGGTTTATCACAGGTTATGGAATATAATTCCCTGTGCTATACAGTAGGGCTTTGTTGTTTATCTATGCTGCTGTTGTTGTTTAGTCGCTAATTAGTGTCCAACTCCTGGTGATCCCGTGGACTAGCCCACCAGACTCCTCTGTCCATGGCATTTCCCAGGCAAGAACACTGGAGTAGGTAGCCTTTCTTTCTCTAGGGGATCTTCCGACTCAGGGATCGAACCCACATCTCCTGCATTGCTGGCAGATTCCTTACCACTAAGCCACCAAGGAAGCCCCTGTTTATCTATGTCATTCTATATATAATAGTTTGCATCTGCTAATCCCAGACTCCCAATCCATCCCACACTCCCAGGCAAGACTCCCTAGCGAGGGGAACTAGGGAGCTTGGGACAACGAGGTCACTTTTAGGAGAGAGGAGAGTGAGATTCAGGTCATTGAGATTCTGCCGACCCAGCAAGCATTTCAAGCCTAGAAGCCTGCCGTCCTGCTCCACCTGGATGGCATTCAATCTCTTGCTTTACTGAGGGCCGCTCTTTGCACCTCTGCTGCCTGCCTTCCATCCTTCTCTCCAGGTGAAGGACCCAGGAGTGGCCCCAACTCAGTTCCATAATGTAGCATTCAACATCCACTTCCTAGAACACTCTGTGACTGCCCCACATCCAGAGATTTGTCTATAGTTTGTATTCATATGGAAGTCATAGGAAAATCTCCAATATCTTGGGCAGAGATTAAATGACAGAAGCAGAGATGCTGGACCCAGAAGGGAGGGTTAAGGTCCTCCCACCCAAGCCCTTGCTGTACAGATGGAGTGGCTGATCAAAGAGCGAGCCTGGAGCACATTCAGAGTTGCATGGGACCCTAGTGGGGGCTGGAACCCAGGCCTCCAAACTCTGCATCCCGTGCTCCTTCTGACTCAGCACCCAGCACCCTGAGAGAAGCAAGGGGCATTGGGTTTCCTCTTCCACGCAGGAATTCCTGCTCAGCGTCAGGAAGGCCAGGCCAGAGGTGCCAGGCCAGCGGCTGCTCAAGGCCGGCACTGCTGGGGTAGAAGGGTTTTCACTTCAGCAGGCGCCGCACTTATTGGATCCTAGTTTCACTTTCTGATAATAAGACATGAATGTTAGCATGGTTCTCTGAAAAGATGACTTTGAGGTCAAGCTGTCGGGGCTGGAGTCTCAGCCCCTCTGCTCACTAGTCTGGTGACCTGCAGGCAGGCTCTCTAACGGGGCTAATGTTTTGAGCCCCATTTCCTACTCCGTACACTGCAGTGGTAATGGTACCTGCTCTCTAAAGCTGCTGCCATGATGGAATAAGACACCGGGGTTAAAGTGTTCAGCACAGCATGCAGCATAATGAGCTGTGTTGATTTACTGTTGTTGTTGTTGTTTAGTAGAGTGACCTTGATCTAGTTGCTTAAAGACTGAGCATATCAATGGTCTGTAAACTGGGGGGTGAAGACTGTACCTTCTGATGACGGGTAGCAATTTAGTGAGATCCTTCAGGCACAGTGCTTAGCACATAGTAGGCCCTCAGTTAGAGTCTTTCATGAGTGAGCCATTCGATAGCCCTGAATGATAACAGTCCCTCAGGCTTACCTGGCATCCTTACCCTTCCAGGAGGAAGGAACTGAGTCAGTCTTGCTAAGCGATTCTTTTTTCAATAGAGGTAAACAAAACCTAACAATATAAACAGATTCCCAGTTGTCCAAGAGTAAAAAAGCAATCGATAGCACCCAATAAATAATGAGTACCTTTTTGTACATCGGTAAGAGTGTAATGCTCCATCCATACAAAACGATTTTTCTACCGCCAAACATGCCCAACAAATAAAAAATAAAGGCAACAAAAAATCCATAATCATAACCTCAAACCAAGAGATGTGTCCATAAGCAGTCTCTGTCCACAAATAATGTATTGATGAGCTGTAACAGAGAGGTCACTGGGGGAAGGACATAAAACACAGCTTAAGGAATAATATTTGAATGTCTCCTCTCATTAAAAAAACTGTAATGCTTCCCCAAAAACTACAAGAATAGGACACTGAAAATTTTTTTCAGAGCCTTGTAAATTCTCAGTACTCCAAAAAGGCAGAAGGAGCAGATGCTGGGGCCAGAACTCACTCCAAAGCACAGGCATTTCTGATTGCTGTCATGCCTTTGATGGTGACAGAAGTGCTACAGAAGCTAAAGAAAGCCTACCCTCCCCAAAGCCTTGACTTGAACAGCCCCGCTTTAGAGACATGCTATTTTGAACACAGGCAATGCTTTTCCAGCTGGAACATGCATGGATCCCAAAGTCCCAGAGTTCAACAAGGAGCATCTTCCTGTTAAACCAGCTTACTGATAAAATTGGAAAGATTTTTATATTGAAGCAAGAAACCCATGTAATGGGATAGAATGCACAGTGCATAGGGTTTTTTAAAATCTGTGACTTTGAAAAAGTGGTTGCAGAGTGGTGTTTCAGACATGCCCACCATTCTCCTAAGAGTTCAATACAGTTTATTTACCTCCACCATTAAAAAGAACTGAACTGAAACACCAGATCTCTTGGGATTTCACTTACACTGCACATATGCAGTACCTTGGGAGGAAGGTTAGGTCACCGGTCAGCATACTTTTTTGTGAAGAGCCATATAGCAAATGCAAGCTCTGCAGTCTTTGTCACAGCTACTCAACTCTGCCTTTTTCATGTGAAAGGAGCCACCTGTGGTGTGCAAATGAATGGGCATGGATGTGTTCAGTAAACTATTTACAAAACCAAGCAGCAGACCCAGTTTAGCCTATAAGATATAGTTTGCTGATCCCTGGGTTAGATCATTCCTAGTCGTCGTTACCTAAGTAAGATTAAGTTATTGTACAACTAAGCTAGCAGTGGAGCTCCACGAGAGCAGGGACTTTTTCCTACCTAATATTCCAAGTATGGAGTACAGTGCCTAGGCCTACTATACGCTATGCTATGCTATGCTAAGTCGCTTCAGTCATGTCCGACTCTTTGCAACACTATGAACTATAGCCCACCAGGCTCTTCAGTCCATGGGGATTCTCCAGGCAAGAATATTGGAGTGGGTTGCAGTTTCTTCCTCCAGGGTATCTTCCCAACCTAGGGATGGCCAATAAATGAGATGAAGGAATAGATAAAGGAAATTTTGTGTTTTCTGACTAATCTGTATTCTCTTAAGTACCTGGAGGAACAGAACACAGGACAAGTAGATTTGATTAAGAAGAATTCTAAAGAAATGCTCAAATAATAGAGTAGCGCCAATGCAGGCTGAAAAGCAAAATTTCAGACTTCTGATCATGAGGCTGCAGGCACCTGAAAGGAAGAGATGATTGAAATGTGGGAAGAAGTAAATGAAGAAGCAACAAGCAGGTCAGTTGGGACTTTGCTTTACTTCTTCTGTTGCAGTGAACAGAACTCTGATTCTAACTGGCTTAGACTGAGACAGGAGTCCATCATTTCATTTAACTGAAGTGTCTAGGCCTGCCGGCATGGCTAGATCCTAAAGCTCAAATGGTGTCATCAAATGTTTCTCCTTCCTTCAGCTGTATCCCTTTGGATTGTTTTCATTCTCAGGTAACCTCTTCCCTTATGGAAGCAAATTGGTTGTTGCCAATAGTTCATGGGCTACATTCTATGCATGTAGTGAAAGTGAAAGTCACTCAGTCGTGTTCAACTCTTTGCAACCCCATGGATTATACAGTCCATGAAATTCTCCAGGCCAGAATACTGGAGAGGGTAGCCTTTCCCTCCTCCAGGGGCTTTTCCTAACCCAGAGATCGAACCCAGGTCTCCTGCATTGCGGGCAGATTCTTTACCAGCTGAGCCACAAGGGAAGCCCAAGAATACTGGAATGGGTCGCCTGTCCCTTCTCCAGCAGATCTTCCTGACCCAGGATTTGAACTGGTCTCCTGCATTGCAGGCGGATTCTGCATGTAGTAACCCTAAAGGAAAAACATCTGTCCTTTGTTTTTTAGCCAAATTTTAGCTGACTCTTAATCGACTGAGTCAAAGATCCACACTTGATTTAGTCCTCCTAGCCTAGGAAATATAGTGTCAAGAATGGCCACCTCTCAATTCAGGAGTGGGTCAGCTTCATTCAAATCATAGGAACCAAGGTCAGGGAGAGGTGGTTGCCGAGGCTGAATTACAGCACTGTGGCTAGAGGCCGGGGCAGGAATGTTGGGCAGGAAAAATAACAGATGTCCATAAAGCTTACCGAGTTCACTCGTTTTCTCTGGGCCATCTCTCCCTGCCTCGTGATAGTTCGTTTATCATACCAGACTACAGATTCCTACCGTTTACCCAGAAGCCTCAGTCAGCCATCCTTGGTGACTGCCATCACTTCTCTGTGGACGTGAAGAACCGCCTGCTGGTGTGTTAGCTTCTGTTACAGAGCTACTGCTGAGTAGCCTCCCTCTCCCCTGAAGGAGTTTTAGTATCAATGCTTTCAACTGCCCCTCCCCAGTATATGGCCTCTGCCCATCCGTATTTTATCCATTTTTTAAACTGATTTTTATTAGAGTACAGCTGCTTTACAGTGTTGGGTTCATTTCTACTGTACAGCAAAACGAATCCACCACATTCCCCTCCCTTTTGAACCTCCTTCCTGTTTAGCTCACCACAGTATATTAAGTAGAGTTCCCTTTGCTAATCCGTATATTCTCATTAGTTATCTACTGTATTTGTTGTTGTTGTTTAATTACTAAGTCATGTTCAACATTTTTGTGACCCCCATGGACTGGAGTCCACCAGGCCCCTCGGCCATGGGATTTCCTAGGCAGGAATACTGGAGTGGTTGCCATTTCCTCCTCCAGGGAATCTCCCCAACCCAGGGATCAAACCGTGTCTCCTGGCATTAGCAGGTGGACTCTTTACCGCTGAGCCATCAGAGAAGCCCTAGCTATTTTATAAGTAGTATCAGTAGTGTATATATGTCACTTCCAATCTCCCAATTCTGCCCACCCATCCCATTCACCCTTGACATCCATATATTTGTTCTCTACATCTGCATTTTACCAATTCTTAGGACCTCTGCTAGTTGCATCTGCCCCCACCATGATGCACTTTTAAATCACTGAAAGTACATCAGTCTCACTGTCTTCTGAACCACAGTATTCATTACCTCTATTATCCATTTATTAGCTGACTGTATTCTGCCTTGGGACATTTCTTGAACTATGTTAAACCATTTAGCTCCTCTGGGCAATTTTTTAATTGTTCAGAAGATTACTTTGTTCTTCAAACAAACAAGAACAAAAACTGGGAGCCAGACATCTTTGTAGCACCTCAGAACTTAAGCTTGTAATGTGCACAGAGTAGATTACCAACTCATGTTTTCCAAGAGATTGATCATACATTTTTCCCCAGGGTGACAGGGTATCTTAAAATTAGAAACTGTAAGATATCTTATTCTGCAAGATTTTCTTTACAGGATTAGCACATTTGAATAAAAATTATTTTTAATTTTAATAAGTCCCTAACTTTTCTCAAACAACTTTAGTAAAATGTAGACCTAACAAAATACAGATGGACTATATCTCATGGTAAATACCTGTGGAATTAGACACTCAAAAACAGCCCTCAGCCTTGGTGAATCCCTAGAATACCGTATCTGTAAAATAGACGTAGTCATACCTACATCATAGGGTTGTTGCAAGGATTCATGCTCATGATATCCATACAGTGTTGAGCATCGTGTCAAAGATTTGTAGTTAATATATATTGCTAACGGTATACAAAAAATGTAAAATTGCAGACAAGATGCACTGTGAAAGTGAAAGTCACTCAGTTGTGTCCAACTCTTTATGACTCCATGGACTGTACAGTCCATGAAATTCTCCAGGCCAGAACACTGGAGTGGGTGGCCTTTCTCTTCTCCAGGGAATTGGCCCAACCCAGGGATCAAACCCAGGTCTTCTGCATTTTGGTGGATTCTTTACCAGCTGAGCCACAAGGGAAGCCCAAGATGCACTGTAACGTGATCCATTATTACAGAATCAGCATTGGCTAAATCAATGTCCTGATGATAATTACATGAGACTTTGGAGTTTCAGGGGGAACTTTGGGGATGGCATTTTGCCTGTCAGGAAGGTCAGGAATTTTAGAGGTCCAGGGACATAAGGTTATGGACTGAATGTTCATGTCACCCTCCAAATTCTTATGTTGAAGCCCTAATTCCCCCACATGATAGTAATTGGAAGTAGGGCCTCTGTGAGATAATTAGGTTATGAGACTGGTGCTCTCATAAATGGAATTGGGTGGTAAAAGAGACAAAGGAGAGATCATCTCTCTGTCATGTGAAGACATAACCAGGAAGCAGTCTCTCACCAGACACTGAACGTGCTAGTGCTAGGACTTGCCAGACTCTAGAGTAGCCAAACAAAATAAATGTTGTCTAAGTTACCAGTCTAGGGTATTTGTTAGAGCAGCCCAAGCTGACTAAGACAGTGACAGAGTATAAGGAAATGTAGAATTATACACAAGGCGTGCTGTAACATGATCCATTATTAAAGGTAAAGCCCTAGCCAAGCCAAGATGCCTGCACATGACCATCAAATTGCCGTCTAACTCCTCATGGT
The DNA here is from genome assembly GCF_963930625.1 of Muntiacus reevesi. NCBI lineage: Eukaryota > Metazoa > Chordata > Mammalia > Artiodactyla > Cervidae > Muntiacus > Muntiacus reevesi. Next base: position 97,085,856 of record NC_089252.1, read on the forward strand.
AAAGTATGAATATGTCAGTCTTTTAAACCATCCTGCAATATCACTGCTGTTGGAAGGGCTAAGTCATATATCAGTCATCCATTGTGCCTCTTAATGATTTTCTGGCATTTTTTTCTCACTCTCTCTCAGAGCATAACTCCACTTCTGCCACCCTGTATGAAGGGAAGAGAACATGTCAGTGCCCTAAACATCACCAGTGTTTGTGCCTGACAGAAGAAGAAAAAGGCCTGTCTGACCCAGACAGCTCTGCATATTCACGTTAGGCACATGTTGAATTTTTAATGATGCAAATAATTCATAAAAATTTATAAGCAATAATAGTGGATAATGGAATTATTATTCCCCCTCCACTTAAAATGATGAAATTAATGACCACAATTCTATAAATTTTCTTGGATGATTGATGAAAGGAATAAACCTGATTTTATTGTGCTTGTGATGAACTGCCAGAGCCTAAGCTACAGATTAGAGGGAGAGGGGTTGTTTGCAGGCAGCGGAAAAAGGCAGGCAGACTTCTGTAGGGGGGTGACGCTCAAACTTAACTGCAGAGCTGTGTGTGTTGATTCTGCTCCCCTCCTTCATGGGCAGGGGCGGAAGCTGTGTGGCAGTGCGCACTCAAGAGGTCATGAATTGTCTTATCACTTATATAAATCCAGAAACCGTGAGGGGAGGGTTTAAACACTTAGATACTGGGAATTCCGATTTTAAACAAAGTTACTCAGACAGTGTCTTCAGAGAGACAGAGAGAGAGAAAAGGGAGGGAGAAAAGAAGGAAGTTAGGGAAAAGGGAGGGGGTAAAGAGAGGGGGGATATCAAACCAGACTCATTCATTTACTCTGTGAGGATTTTCAGGATACTGGATACCAGGGATTAGCCGGAGACGGAGAGCTTAGACCCCCTCCCTTCTGCCGTGATACCGCACCTCATTCTCGCTTTACTCCACTGGACGAGGGGGACAAAGAAGGATGTGGGCAGCTTGATGGCAGACCCTCCCCTCTGGTCTCAGCTCAAGCACTGTGTCCTCAGTCTGTCCCCTGATTATCCAACCTAATGTAGCCCTGCCCCCGGTATTCTCCGTGTTGTGACTCTATTCTACTATCTTCACAGCGTCTGTCCTTCCCAGAAATCATCACACTTATTTATCTGGTTATTATCTGTCAGGCCCAAACGATGAAACCTTCTTCATGAGTGCTGGGACCTTCTCTGTCCTATTCACTGACTCTTGCCCCACACCTAGAACAGTGCCCGGCACATATGACTATCAACATAGAGTGGTTGGTGAATTTGTGAATGAATGAACAGATGAACAACAAAAACCCAACAACAAATGAGAAATATCGAAGCAAAATCAATAAGCCTGCTGTCATTCACTGGAAAACTCAGAGAGAGTAGCAAGGGCAGCTGTCTAGTCAGTTCCCTTTTGTCCCCAATTCTGTGTTATGGCTCCTGCCCGTCATCTTGCAAGTCCAGGGCAGAAGTCATCTGCCTGGCACCCAGTGATTTATCTCCATTGTAGACAGCAGCAGTTAGGGCCTGTATCTGTTATTGAATTGATTTGATTTAAAGTACATGGAGTCAGAGGGCTCAGAAACCTAGGGGAACCCTGGACCTGACTCAGAAAGTCTGTCAGGGGATTGGTAGGGAAGAGGCAGGTGGAACAGTCTAGGAAAGTCTTTGCAGTTGGGCAGCTAAAGGGGGAGTTCTTAGTGAGTGCCTCTACACACTAGAGAAACTCCCCAAGTACAGCTCCAGTGTTATCACTGTGCCTATTATGATTTATTCAGTGTTTTATGTGTTACAGACACTGTGTCAAATACTTTATGTGTTTTATTTCATGGAATCTCATAGCAATCTATGAATGGAAAGTCTGATGAGTTTTCAGATAAGGAAGCTGTGGTCCAAAGATTTTAAGTAGCTTCCCCTGGTTACCCAGCATAGAACAGATTTCTAGCTGGCCTAGAGTAGTTGGAATATTCTATTGATAATGAAAGTTATTCTGAAATCAGAACTCATCAATAGCACTATTTCAGAATCAATTCTTTATTCAACAGACATTTGTGAAGTGTCTAAAATGTGTAGGTCACTAGTATTGATACAGATATGGCAGAGAACAAAGCTGACCAAAGCTACTCTTCTTCACAGGGTATGGCCTCTAGTGGGGGCAGATGAGCAATAAACAAACAAAAGTGAAATATGTATCAGATGGCAATAAGCGCTGAGGATAAAAATGGAGCAGGGAAGGAGAATAAGGAGCCTGGGGATGTTCTTTTTTTTTTTTTTTTTTTTTTGGGGATGTTCTTTTTTAAACATGGTGGTCAAGGAAGTCTTCACTGATAAAGTGACTTTGGGCAGAGCCTAGAAGAAACCAAGAGAGTAATTCATCCAGGGTACGGAGGAGGAGAAGCGTTTCAGACATAGGGAACAGCATGTGCAAAGATGCTAGGTGGAAGTGTGCACGGCGTTTTCCAAGAACAGCAAAGAGACTGCACGGGCTGGAGCTGAGTGAATGAGAGTGAAAGTGGAAAGATCAGAGGCAATGCAAGTCCAACTCCTGTAGGGCCTTGGAGGCCATAGTGAAGACTTTGTCAATTATTTTGACTGAGCTGGAGAAGCACTGGGATGTTTTGAGCAGAGGAATGATGAGAGCTGACTTGCATTTTAAAGGATCACTATGGCAAGATACAGATATAGAGAACCAACTTATGGATACCAAGGTGGGAGAGGTGGGATGAACTGGGAGATCGGGATTGATGTATGTACACCACTGTGTATAAAGTGAAGCACTAATGAGAGCCTACTGTATAGCTAGGGGACTCAGAACTCTGTGGTGGCTTATATCTTAAACAGAGGGGTTATGTGTTTACACAGAGCTGATGCGCTTAGCTGTACAGTGGAAACTAACACAGCATCATAAAGCAACTGTCCTCCCACAAAAATGAATTAAAAGAAAATAGATCACTGTGGCTTTTGGGGGGGTTGGAGAACACAGTGGTTGAAGAAAAACAAATTAGAAGGCAGTGTATACGTCAGGGAGGAGATGACGGTGCCTTCGGCCAGGGTTGGATGAGTGGAATGGTGAGAAGTGGTCAGATTCTGCCTATAATTTGAAAATGTATAGGGACCAGCAGATCTGCTGGAGTCACAGATGACTGCAGGCTTTTGGCCAGAGCAATTGGAAGGATGGGTTTGCCCATTGCTGACCCGAGGAAAACTTCAGGGGCGCTGATTTGAATTGGAATGGGTAAGATTAGGAGTTGAGTGTTGAGCGTATTAAGTTGGGGGTGCCTGTGAGACATCAGTAGCGTGGTTGATGTAGACCAGGATTTCTCAGCCTCAGCGCTGCTGACATTTTGAGCTGGGTAATTCTTTGTTGTTAAGGTTTCTCTTGTGCACTGCAGAATGTTTAGCAGCACCCCTGGCCTCTACCCGCCAGATGCCGGTAGCAGTACATGCTCCCACCACTTCAGGACAACCCAGAATGTCTCTAGTCATCGCCACATGTGTCCTGGGGGCTCAGAACCATCCCCACGAGAACCAGTGATACAGACAGAGAAGAGGTCCATAGACTGAAGCCTGGCTATGTAAGGTCTGGGGAGAGAAGATGAAAAAAGCAGCAAAGGGGACTGAGGAGGCATGGCCCGTGAGGCAGGAGGAGAGCCAGGAGAGGAAACTCATGCTTCTTTTGCTATTTGAGTAAATCTAGGTAGTTATCTTGGTTTAAAAAATGTACAGACAAGTCCATCATGGTGTAGGTACAGAGAAGTTTATGGTATGTAAATGCTGGCTATTCCTGACAACCCAGGAGTGCCGAAGGAAGGTTTAATCACGGCTTTCTTCAAGAAAACCTCCAGGTTCAGCACATGAATTTCTAAAGGGTCCTTTAAAGCCCTGCCACCTCCAGGACCCCACAGTTAATAACAGTGGCTGACTTTGTTCAGCCAAACATGTGTTCACTGTGGTGGCGCTTTACCTGAATGATGCGGCTTATCCTGTATAATAACCCTGTGGGATAGGTATTTTGTTTATCCTCAGTTTGCAGATGAGGAATCGGAGGCTCCAAGAGGTAGTGTGTCTTGCCCATGATGACATAGCTTCTTGAAGATGGAGCCAAGTTCAAAACCAGAGCATCTGACCATTAGAACCCACATCCCTAGCCTCAGCACCGTCAGGCTTCCGCACTGGCTGCACCTACATTCTCTGCACTCTGTTTTCCAATACGCTGAGCCTCAGTGTGGTGGGAACCTGAGAGAGTGGCCAGCGGAGGGCGTGGGGAAGGGCCCTGAGCTGACGGGCTCCAGGGGGTTCACTGCAAGGCTGGAGTCCATCTGTACACAGGCAGAAGAGGACGCAGGGAGGAAGGACTCAGTTATGCTAGAGGGACAAAAATAGATTCCATTATAAACAGATAAGTAACATTTGTGAAGTCTTCTGAAGCACTGAAATTCGTTATGACCTTCCTCAATCCTGGAGGCTAAAGAAGGAGGTTTTCTTACTGTCAAATCCCAGAGCCAGTGAGAAAACTTAGTCCAGAGGCAAGTGGTTGGCTCTTGCTTTGAGCCTTTCAGGTACATCTGGCCGAGTTCCCTGCTTTTTGTTTATGTCTCCCATGGCACTAAGACAAGAGAGTACGTGGGCCTTGCAGGTGGGAAAAAATAATGACAGTATCTGCCTGCTTGCTTTTTCTGGGCAAATAATGGGAAGCCGATTTGTACTGGGAGGATGTGTGCAAGTCAGCATTGAGTGGGAGTTAAAGCTCATCCTGGCTCCTGTCAATTGCAGGGACTTCAGGTTGATTATTACTGTTATTTTTAGATCATTTTTAATATTTATTTATTTATTTGACTGCACCAGGTCCATCTAAAGATCATGTGAGATCTTTAGTTGCAGCATTCAGACTCTTGGTTGAGGCATGTGGAATCTAGTTCCCTGAATGGGTATTGAACCTAGGCCTCCTGCATTGGGAGCATGGAGTCTTAGCCAGTGGACTCACCAGGGAAGTCCCCAAATGTATTATTTCAGAATGAAAAGCAAGTGCCAGTCATGAACTACTAGTTACATCTGGGCCTGAGACAGTCTAGCCAGCAGAGTCATCTTACGTGCTAGACTCCAGGAGGTACGTGCCTGGGGCCCAGATGTTCCTTAAGAGGATGAGAAATTAGCTAAACCTCAAAAGGAAATATTTTAACTCCAAACTGGAGATAATTACAAAATCAAAAATAATATGAATTACATGTCTCTTAAATTTACCCTACATCCACTAGTCGATGGCAAGTCAATTCAGCTTTCATTCAGCTTTGTGTATATTTTTGGCAAGATGGTATGGAGGAGTCCTTTTAGTATGCTTAATATTTGTGTGGGTGGAAGTTCCAAAATTATTGTAGCTGGGCCCTGTGGAGAACCCCTGTGGTCAGCGCAAGGAGAGCCAGATTTGAGTGGAAACATAAGCAGTGTTTTCACCCCACTAAGCCAGTGTCAGTACACCTTGGATGGTTGAGTGGTAGTGATATTTCTCTACAGATGAGATTTGTCACTTTTCAGGAACAAGTGTCTGGCTTCCTTCTGGACCTGTGCCATCACACTTGGTCTCGAGAGCAGTCTTCCCAGTGCTCTAAGACAACACCTCAGTCCTTACTGGAGGGCATTTGGCCAGCTGGCCTATTCAGCGTTTCCCTCTAAGACTCCTGGCATTCATGACCACTCCCGGTGGTTCCTCACAAATGTGAAACAGAAAAAAGAACAGAGCCCACCAGCCAGTCCCTGGGGGAACGAGACAAGCTCGGTTCACAACAGTGTCCTCGGAGATCCCCCTCTGTGGGATGATGGGAACCCAGCCCAGGGAAGCAAAGCCAACAATAGCTCCCACGGGCCTCTCTATCTGTCAGAGGCTGCTGGGAGGCCTCCAGGAAGAGACGGGCGCTTGGAGGGCAGCTGATGCCCCCAGTGGCATCCCTGAACCCCCAGGGCTGCCTCTGTGTGCCTGCCATAGCTCGGGTGCCCACTCAGATGGAGCGCAAATGTTGGGGGCACTCAAGTGTCGCCGAGGTTGGCTTGACGCTCATCACCTTCCATGTGGGAGGCTTAATCTGGAATGCCTTTGATGTGGTGAAGTCTTCCCCTGGAAGCGCTTGGCCGCAGGTGGTGTGAGAGACACAGGCTGCCTGCCTTGGCCTTAGGAAGGGTCTGACCCTCCTGCTCCCTAGGGGACCTGGTCAGTGCCTGTGGCAGCCTTCACCAGCACACTCAGGCCTGAGTCCAGTTCTTACACTGTGGAGAGACAGCCTCATCTGACACTGTCAGACAGAGAGGTGGTTTTATGAGGACATATGAGCTGGGAAGTATTTTTTTCAAAGCAACGAGGTTTTTAGACGGGTATTTATTGAGTGACTGCAGTAGACTTTTTAATAATATGAAAGGACTATGAGATGTGTGTGAGGTCTCCCATATGTACTGTCCTAGCTGAGGGCTCCAGACCATTCTATATGACATAGAATAGAACGAGGATGATGTGATTAAGCACCAAATGAAGGCACTGTATCAGTGATCTGTTGCTGTGTAACAGACTGTCACAAAATTCAATAGTTAAAAGCACAGTCATTTATTTCTTCCACTCATGTACATATTGCTTGGGGGTTAGCCAGTTCATACCAAGCTCAGCTGGGTGGCTCTGCCTCAGCTGTGGGTCTGGTTGGCCTTGGCTCCTCTTTCTGGGTTGGGCTCAGTCCTATTCCAGGTAGATCACTGTGGGATCCAGATTGAAGGTCCAGAGCTACCTGGAGGAAACTCTACTCACAGTGATGACAGAGGCTCAGGAGAATAAGTCCAACCATTCAAGCACATTTCCAGCCCCTGCTTCCATCACATCTGCTAATACCCCATTGGCCCAGGAAAGTCACCTGGGCAGTTTCAAAGTCAAATTTGGGGATTATATACTCTGCCCAGAAGGAGGCCAGAGCAAGTTGTCCCATGGACAAACCCAACACCAGTGGGGCAGGAAGAAAGCTTTTCTCCTGGAGAAGGCAGGACAGAGTGAATCCCTTTGAATAATAGTCTGATACATGGCCCCTCACCCCAGGGTCAAGACAAAGCCAGAGAAGGATAATAAACAGGATGAGGGTAAGAGGAAGTTCTTCAGGCCCTTCCTGAGAAAAGGAAGTCTTGAGAAAATGACTGTGTGTTTTCAGCTCTTAGTCCTGTGCCAGTGCTGCCAAAATAATCAACCCAAATTCAAGTCCCAATTTTATCGTCCCCAGGCTGAGAAAACACAAAAGTCATTGCCCAGATGGTTTTGAAAACACTTGCAAGGTCAGCTCATAGCCTGATGTTTGATTCTGCTGCTGGCAGTGGGAGTACTGTTGTGTATTTCTGAGATGTCCTAAATAATTGTGGAGGTCTTATTGATGTCTAGATTGGGAAGCATTTTTCTCACCTAATTCTAACAAGGGGATGCTAAGGGGGAAGCATTATTAATGCCCTCATTTTACAAGTAAGAAAATGGAGGCCACAGACATTCAGCCAGCTCTTTAAAGTCACTCAAATAGCCACTCAGTGGCTCAGCTGGGTGTAGAACCCAGGTTGCTAGACTCTCAGGCCTGCTCTCTCAATCCTGAACTCCATAGATAATGCGAGCTGTCAGTGCTTCTCTCATTTAATTGGGGGACAGGCAAGTAGGAAGCGCTATAAGGTAGATACTCATAATGTGCCCGTTTTATAGACACGAAAACTGAACTCTGAGAGACAAACTCATTTGCCTGATATAATGAACTGTGAAATGATAGAAATTAAACAGCCTGCCTTCAAAATTCATCTCCAGAGCTCCAGCTTCCTCATTTGTAAATGAAGAGCTTGGCTGCAGTGATCATCAGGGCCTCAGTCCACTTGCAGTCTGTTGCTCTGTCTCTCCCAGTTGTTTTTCATCATTTGGTCCAGGTTCTTAGTAGAACTAACGGAGTACGAAGGGGTTTGCAATGCACTTTGTAATTCCCCTGGCCAGGTTTTCTGACAGCGGTAGTCTCCCTGACTGTATACCTGTAAATCTTCTGGAAGCTGCAAGGTGTCCTAAGGCAGGGTCAAGTTCTAAAGACACAGGCCCTCCCAGTTATTATGAGAATCACAGGTTGCAACCCAAATAAGCAGCTCAGGTTACCAGAGCAATTATAGGAAAAAGCGTAGTGTGGGAAATTAAATAAGGGTTGGCCGGCTGAGTCACAGAGAGAAGAAAGTGAATGAACATATTCTCAGCAGGCTCCTGCAAGCCTTTTTTTGGTGTCTGCCATACAGTGAACAGTTCACTTTTTCTAATGGTCCATAGGACCATAGAATAAACAGATAGAGAAAGACAGCTAGGTGCTAGAGATGCAGGAGAACTTCAGAATGGGGAGACAGTCATCATTTCAAATGACAGAAACTCACCCCCTTTCATCATGATAGAGGATATCTTTATTCCATGCCACAAACTCCAACTCTGCCACTCAAGTCATATGAGGTATTGTCATCTTCGTGATTTAGCCCTTGACATGTCCTCCCAGCCCTGCAAACCCCATGCCTCCCAGCCCCAGGATCACGCCACCCCACTGCACCAGCACTGCATACCGCCCCATCCACCCTAATGCCACACCATTCTCTTCCTTAACTCCAGCCTTGAGTTTCCCATTTAGATTCTCTTTTTGACCATCTGTATATTTTCTTGTGAGTCAGCCTCCAATAAGGAATGCAGCCTTGATTCTCACAGCTGGATAGGATCCTGACAGATCCAGGCTCTTGATGAATTTCTGGTTTCTGGTCTGGAATGTAAAGAGCTTGGAAGGCATGGGTTTTGTTGTCAAAATAGTAAAAAGGCTAAACAAACAGAAAGCCAGCGACTCTCCTTAGACCCATCAAGGGATTTAAGTCACAGGGAAAACCACTGCACCCAGATTGAGAGAGACGGACAGAGAATCGTAGCCTACTGGAGCAGACTGGGAAAAGAAAATGCTCCTGCAGCCACACGGGGTTCCGTTTACCCAGTACGCCACTTTCACCAAAATGATGGGAAGATACAAAACACAGTTCGAAGAGACAGAGCAAGTATCAGAGTGAAGCTCAGGTACGGTAAAGATGTTGAAATTATCAGACTGGAGACTTAAATCAACTATGATTAATATACTAAGCTCTCTAATAGCCAAAAAAAAAAAGTAGAGAACATACAAGAACAAAAGGGTAGTATAAGCAGAGAGATGAAAACTGTAAGGAATCAGAAGGAAATGCTCAAAATCATATAGCCATCTTTAGGATGAAAAAATATTAGTTTCCCTGCCCTTTTTATAGAGATAAGTAAGTTGTTTGTCTGATGGTTTGTCCAAGGTCACATAGCTAATGAGAAAACTAGGATTGATAGGCAGACCTTTGTACTTGATCTCCTCTGACCTTCATTCACCAGGCGTTTTTCGCGTGTTCCCTCTTCAGTGGGCAGAGCTAAACACCGGACTGCCATAGTGATGGGCTTGGTCCCCACTCTTACAAAGTTTTTGATAAAGAATTTTCCTGTACTTGCTCTTTCACTTTGCCAAAGAATGTAAGTCCAGGTGAACCCAACATTGTTAAATTTCTCTTTGAACTTGAATCTCATCTGCAAATGTGAATATGAGTGCGAATAAAGTCACAATTCATTGAATCCATTCCTTCAGGAAATGCTTATTGGACATGCACCACGTGCCAGGCACTGTGCTTGTTGTTAGGGATACAGCCGTCCTTAGACATCGTGGGGACACAGGAGTTTACATTCTTGCAGGAGGAGACAGACAAGAAACCAAATAAAGAAGTATGGGTAATTAATTGGTTCTTGGTAAAGTTCTAACTGTCTACTCATCCACCCTCTTTCTGGCACTTCTAACCTTTCTTTTATGAGTGCCTGACAGTTCCTTTGACTATGCTGGAGACGCCTTAGCAGGACAAATTTGAGGGGAGAAAGTTAAAGCTGAGGTTTGGACACATTGGATTTCTGATTCCTGGAGAGGAACTGTTCCAGTGGAAATGTCAGGTAGGCAGATTGGAGCCTCCATCCCTCTGCCTCCTGGACAACCCAGTTTCTACAAAGCAGACACCTCATTTGTGTAGACAAGAGGGAGTTTAGCTTTAGTCCATTAAAGGCCCCAAGTCACATCCTATCAATTAGTTTGCATGAAACACATCATGGTGGTACAATTGATTCGCTTGATGTAGAATAGCATGCCGTCTGCCTTGAAAGGCAGGCCAAAAGATTTTAATGTAGTTGTCTCCAGGCAATTAATAACTTTATCCCTCTTAGCAACAGGACCAAGGGACTTTCATTCCCTGAAATGACACTTCTCCCTTGTTAAAGCCCACAGTTAATTTTATGAACCATACCAATCTAACACCCAGCTCGCATGAGCCCTATACCTTGAATAAATGCAAATCTAGTCTCCATGGCATGAATGATGGCCTTATGCTGAGCATTGCCATGGCAACTAATGACATCATCCCCCCAACACCAAACTGCACAAAATCCTATTCTCCAAGGGTCCTTATTTGCCTAACATGGATGTGTTCTTGGCTTACTCACATACGCATTCATAAATATCATTCTGTTGTCAGAGGTTTGCAGTGGATGTTTACTGTCATTTTGGGAGGTATATTCCCTTTGTGGCAAATGTTGTTTTTTGTTCATGAGGGGGGTGGGGGAAATTCTAATGAAAATTACTGTGTGTATTTGATTAGCAACATTTGTTGATAACATATGGTCTGAGGAGGCTTCCGCAAATAAGAGGCTTTAAATAGTAAACAGAGATGGGACTGCGACGGAGCAGATGCTCTCTGAACACACAGTAGAAGGTGGCTTTGCCCATAGATTCCTCCCTTCCTCCACCCAAGCACATCCCTCTCCCCTATTCTGCCCCATCCCAGATCAAAGCGTTCATTTTCAAAGCAGTAATGCCATGGAACAGGTTTGGAAAAATAACGTGCTGTGACTTTAAAAGTCATCTCCACCCTTCCCCAAATATGAATTATCTGCTACTCTTGTTTATTATTTGATATTAATAATGATGTAGTGTGGCTGAATGACTCAGCCAGCTCAAGTGGATGTGAAAGCAGCATTTGGGCACCACGTGTCTGAAACACGGCGATACCCAATCCCAGCTTTCCTGTACACCAAGAGCCCTAGTGAGAGCTCCGGGAAGGGTTTCGAGCGGCACGCTGAAGCACCATGCGGCGAGCTCTCCTTGCAAGTGCGTGTTTACAGTTTATCTTTGTGGGTGTGCTCTGGTGAGCATACTCCTAATCTGCTAATGAAGATAAAAACATTTCCATTAGACTGAGCTGGTGATTGAACTGTGTGTGTAGGAGGAGTCCGCAAACATTCTCAGTACAGAACCAGAAAGTAAATAAATGAAGCTTGTTGACTGTAAGGTCTCTGGCATAACTACTCATCTCTGCTTTGAAGTGCAGAAGGCTATTTGTAAATGGATGAGTGTAGCTGTGTCCTAATAAACCTTTATTGTAAGGCGTTGAAATTTGAATTTCATCTAATTTTCATGTGTCCCAAAATATAACTCTTCTTTAGTTTATTTTTAGCCACTTGAAAATGTAAAAACCATTTTTAGTCCATCAGCCATACATAAGCAGGTAGTCAGCCAGACTTGACCCATAGACTTTTAGTTTACCAACCCGTGGTCTGTAATCCTAAAATGGAAGGCTTACTTTTTTTGGTGCTTTCTGCATGCTGGATATTGAGTTGAACACTGTATATGCAAATAGTTTATCTCCTACCTATCCTTCCACCATCCTCTAGGATCAGTACTGTTCTTATCCCCAGTTACAGATGTGAAAGTCGAGGCTCCAACTCACACATAACAGCTGTTGTCATTTCTGGACGTGACATGTCCCTAAGTAGAATATAACATCTGTAAGGGGAGCACTGACACCTCATTCATCTTTGGATCCACAGCAGCACCTAGCAAAGTGATTTGCACACAGTAAACATTCAGCAAGTGTTCTCTAAATACAGGAGGGCAAAGTACAGGTCTGAGTCCTAAGCAGTGGAAGTCAGAGCTTCATCCAACACCAAGGCACATATAGTTTATTCAGCTGTTCTTCTCTTTGTTCTCCACCCTCTTGCAAAAGGTATTTGCTTTGGAGTGAGCATACATGTCTCAATACATGTTTCTTCATATTTGGAGGTGCCACTGTGGATGATTGCATTTGCGCAGTCTGTGCTTCTGTTGCTTCTGGTTGAAAAGACCAAAAGTAATAACAGTAGTTCATTTGGTAACTCAATGACACTTTCCAACATTATGCTGTTGGCACCCACATTCCTTCCAGGCCTTGGCCTCATGAGCTAACCACTCTTGACCTTCAAAGACCTTCTCTTTGCTCATCAGAGTGCTGTTCTTGCTGCTGTGTCTTTTGGGTCCTCTCTTCATGTTCCCAGACACTGTGTTACACTTCAGAATGTTGGTGCTTCAACAACACAGCTAATCCTCAAGGAGATAAAGCCCTCTCTTTGGCTTAAAGGAGGCAGTCACAGCCTTGGGTATCTCCTATGTCTGATCTTTTCAAAAATCCCCTGAATCTGGTGACATAACTCTTCTGAATTTGTCACATCTTCCTAGTCATTAAATAAATGTTTGTTGTGTATTGGGCCCTGTGTTTGGTACAGTAGATTTTTTTTAAAAAGTCATGCTCCTTGCCCCAAGATATTCATCTAGAGAGGGAGCTGGACACACAGATGATTGTCAGTTCTAATAGAGTTTAGTGAGTCATGGAGAAGCAGTCAAGCTCTATGGTTTGATGCTTGGGCTTTAGGATCAGAAACTCTGAGTTTGAAGCCCAGTTCTAGGATAGCCTGAAACCCTGGCCCAGTTACTTAACCTCTCCAAGTCATAGCTTCTCCACTGATCAAGTGGCAGTAATCACAGGATATGCCTTACAGAACTGTCAAAAGGATTAAATGAGATAATCAGTGAAAAGTGCTCAGCCCAGAACCTGGCAAAATAAGCACTGAATTGGTGGCTGTTTTTAGTGCTTTTGTGAGCTGATTGTACAGTGTGAGTACAGTAGCAGGTGTGATAAGATCTCAGAAGAGGGCCACCTCACCCACTTGATTTTATGTACCCTGTGTTCAGGGAGAACTTAGTTAACCTTCCCAACTGCCGCTTGCCATAAATACTATCAACTTCTGGTCTTTTCCAATCAAAGTGGAATTTTATTTCAGTCCTGTGAAGCTCTGAGAAGAGGTATTCATCTTAATAGCCACAGTGAGTGCTCAACAAAGGAAAATAAATGAGCAGAGAAGAAGGCAACCATGAGAAACAGATGCATTTATCAATGTTTGGCTCCACCAAGAAGACCAGGTTCCACCATGAACTGATTTGTCTGCAGGTTATGTAGCACCCTGTGAAGCATATTGAACATGTGAAATAAATTCAGAGTGGTCTCATCCCTTCTGAAACAGAACTCTGCCTTTGAGTTACGGAGGTAGTTGATGTTAACAGGATCCCGACACTAAGGAGTAAGTTGGTGGCATTTGGGAGGAAGGCAGTTTGGCAGCATGGCTAAAAGTTTGGGTGGTGGAACCAGAATGCATTTGCTTGCTCTGACCTTGGACACATGACTGTCCCCTCTGAGCCTCAGTTTCCTCATCTGTCACTAGGCGAGAGATCATTATAAGCATTTCACAGGATGACCAAGGGAGCTTAAAAAGATAAAAACACACATGTGACCATAGGTATGTGTGACCAGCACATACTAAGCTCTCAAGAAATATTAGCAGTTTTTCTTATAGTCAGGTCTTTTCCATGGTTGGAAAAAGACAAGGAGTGAACATTTCCATGACTTTTTTTCCAGAAGGGAGAGGGGCAGGGAAGGCGCTGATAAGTAAATCTCCTTGGAGCACCTCCTAATAGGAAGAATTGCCAAAAGAAGCTGGGAGTAGTTTTCACAGAGTCCTGTGACTGTGGTGACCTTCCCCCCGACCACCACCATCGCCCGCTCTCTGACCACACTAAAGAGACTGGGTGGCCTCGGGCTCAGAGCCTGATTCATGAGCTTGTGACCCCTGTGGCTGCACAGGTCCCAGATGCAGATGATTTGGTATCATTCATGCTCTTCATTCCTATCTTGAAATTCTTAATTCTTTTATCTTTGACCTTGAGTCAGCTAAGTGGGGTCTTATGGAATTGCATGCATGTGTTTGAACAGAGGAAATACGCAGAGAAAGGAAAACACTGTATTTTAGTGTCTTTAAGGGCACTTTTTCCTGCCTTTTGAACAAAGAGCCCACATTTCCATTTTGCTCCAGACCCTGGAAATAACGTAGCTGGTCCTGATTACGCTGAGGGCTTTCTGTTTTTTCCTGCTCCACTGGGCCGGGTCACCATTTTGAAATCTGAGGGATAAGCTGGGAGTCAGAAGCAACCAAGCAACTTGAGGTGAGCCAAGGGTCATGGTAGGAAGCCAGGGGCACAGCTGCAAGCCTGGTGGAAGGGAAAGGAAATCACTGGTCAAAGGGACAGAGTTGTCAGGACAACCTCCGGCAGCTTGAACTCCGTCCAGCTGATGGGGTCTCAGAGACCTTGCTCTGCCCCACGGTCTGAGTCATGTTGAATGCCTCATGAGCTGAGCAGCCTTGGGTGGCACCAGGGGTCCCGGCAGACTGGGTTCGTGCCCACCGAACAGGCCTGAAAAATCCTCACACACCAGTGTCCAGGACAGTGTCCCAGAGACCCAGTGGGAGGAGTGCCCAGGGACCTGGGATCAAGGCATCTTTGTGACCGTGATAGAGCACCTCATTTTAGAACACTCCTGGTTTCCAGCAGGAATCTCCCTTATTTCCTTGACTAAGCATGATAAATGCCCAAAGAAATTCATAGCACAACTAATCATAGATAGTAATGATCACTGCCAAATTGTTAATAATGCTTGTTGTTGAATATTACAACATTAATAGCAGCAAGAGCTATAAATGGGAATTAAGAGATTTGGGTTCCAGCCCAAACCGGTCACAGTTCACTGGAATAAAATGGATAAGATCTTGAAGTTCTCAGTCTTCTCATCTTTGAAATGGGCACAGTATGAACTTTTTACCTTATGTAGTAGGAAGGGTAAAGTCCCTCTTGTTTGCTAGCAAAGGGTCCAATACTTAATAAGTGCTTAATATATATGTGTTGAATGAATAATGCAAAAGATCAGTGAGTGTCACGGTTTCTAGAATACATCTATGTATCATTATTTGGGTAAGAAAGGTAGGTAGAGTTTGAGGGGCTCTTACCCTGTCCCAAACCTGCTGCTATTTATAACTATTCTCTGAAATTATGTTATTTTATCACTAAGAAAACTGAAGCTCAGGGACATTGACTCACCCAAGTCCTACAATTTGTCAGTGACTTAACGGGATTTGAATGAAGAGTGTTGGGTTCAAAACCTTACGCCTTGCCATGTTGCCTTTGCTAGGACAGAGGCTCCCCATCTTAGGAGCTTGGGAGTAGCTGCAGTAGCTGATGACCAAAATGAGCTGCTTCCATCTGGACGTCGCACATTTTGCTGTTGCATTTGAAGCCTGTTGCTGATTGTCCTGTCTCATGTCCTCTTCATGTCCTCTGCCTTTCTCTCTGTGACTGTGGTGTTTCCTCAGTGGTTCTCAAACACTTGGATCCCCGTGGAGCTGGGCGTCCCCTTGTCTCCATTTGGGGCTCTCTTACCAGCTCTCTAGGTACCTCATGTTTTTGAGTTAAGTTAGTGAGATTTAGCCTATTGTGTACAACCATGAGATTAGAAGCCAGGGTTCCATCATTTACAAATGAAGAAATACAAACAGCCAGCAAACACAGAGTGAAATAGTCAAGCCTGCTATTTACCACAAAAATGCCCATGAAAACAACAATGACAAAATTGGCCAGAAGGAAAAACAAGTAGGAACACCCAGAGGAGGCAAAAAGCCATGTGATTTGCACTCTCCTTCCCATATGGTAGGAGGATAGTCACCACCTGTGTGGAAAGCATTTTGGAAACAGATGATCACTTCCAAACCATGAAAATCATCATTGATGAGCACAGTTCCCACAACATTGTAGGAGCACTACCGTGTTTGTTGATGAATGAATGAAGAAGAAATGATCTCCCATCTAACTCCCTGATTCCCCAGGAAATACACAGAAATGAAGTTAAAAAGTAATGTCCAACCCAATCTCAGTAATAGAGCAATGGTTAAATAAATTATGATGCATCCATAATATTACAATCATTAAAAATAATGTTCAGTGAGTAATCTATAATATGGAAATTGACCATTACATAGGCAAACTGAGAAACATTTCTGTAGAAAATTATATCTATTCCTATTTCCTAATTCTGTAAAAGAATATATATTTGCATAGTTTATTTATTCAACAAATATTTTTTAAGTTTCTTTTGTGTGTGAAGTACTGCGGTAATGCAAGATAAACAAAATACACAGTCATGCATTTATGGAGCTTACAGAATATGAGAGGATTCAGTTACTAAACAATCACCACAGTAAATCAGTCATTACAAATCTGTGATTCTTAGGAAAGAAAATTAAACAGTACGTTCAAGAGAGTTTAACACTGGCACCAAATTGAGACTGGGAGTTCAAGGGACGTATTCTCTGGGAAAGTTACTTAAGCGGAGCCCTGAAGAGTTCGCCAGGCGAGGAGTAGGGTGGAGAGAACACTGCAAGCAGATGGAGCTGTGCAGACAGCAGCCCGGAGGTAGCATGATGGAGAGCCCATGACCCTCTGGTGGATGACGGGGAGACCACACCAGGGGTCTGGATGGCCCCCATACAATGGAGCAGGTTCCACAGAAGGGTTTAGGGCAGCAGCTCAGTGTAATCCACTTAGCACTTTAAGAAGATCACACTATTTCAGGTAGAGAGTGGATGGAAGTGGCTCTGTGAGAATCATGCGAATGAATGAAAAGGTCACGTGTCAGGGGCCCATCAGGGGCTCATGTCAACCCAGACTGGCAAATGCCAGGTCAGCCAGGGGCACCCCTCTCGGGACATCTACTATGGTTCCCAGAGATTGGTGAGTGGGGAAGGGGGTTTCCCTCATCACCTCTTTCCACCTTCATTCCTCTTTATAAGGGCTAAGCTTCAGCCATCATTCTAGTCAACACATCTTTGAATGTCAGTGGAAATAGGACTCCCTCCCAACCCCCTACTAGTGAGGGTTATAAAGTCATATGTTAGGTCCGGCCAGAGAAAGTGCCATCTCAAAATCTAGAACAGCAGTTTCCAAGAACTAGGGATTGATTCCTGGCTACAAGAAAATGTTAGCAGTTACCCTGGAGTAGTTTGTGAGGAAAGCAAGTGCATGGGACAAAGTTCTCACCAACTTGATTTCATGCTAATTCCAAGTGATTCCTTCTAGTGCTCTGTGAAGACCCCTGGCAACTTTCTGAGCATCTGTCTTGCATTTGTCTAACAAGTTAATTAACACTTTCTGTCATTCTGGCAGCTTGGGAGGGGAGGGAAGAGGGATGTGACAGCCAGTGATAATGCCTCAGGTTAACCCTGTGTTCACCCAACCCAAGAGGAAGGCAGGGCTAAGTTGAGCATTGTGACAACGGAGGGCTCGCCAGTGACCTCTCTGATTCCGTCCACAGCTGGGGCACCCAGGGTGACTTCTCTACAACCCACGCACTGCCCGCTGTGAAGGTGAAGCTGTTCACGGAGAGCACGGGAGTCCTGGCCTTGGAGGACAAGGAGCTGGGACGGGTAAGTGCTCCCTAGAAACATGCCAAACACACTTAAGAGTGCACATGTGAAAAACAGATTTAGGATCTAGACTCAGTTGATCATCAGCAGTTTTTTCTACCTTCTTTCCTATCTGATGGGAGTATTCAACAGTCAGGCGGAATGCAGGACCATTCATCATTATAGAGAAATAGCTCACTTGTGGTTGGATGATTAGTACCCCTGGGCCCCGCCCGTTCAATACCAGTAGAGGCCAGCACTGACTGTTCTGTCAACCAAAAACTATCCCCCACATTTCTGAAACATCTCAAGGGGTGGTACCAATCCCTTTGAGCCTTTGAGTACCACTGAGATATTAATTCTTATTTGAATCATTTCTTTTATGAATCATTTCTTCTTTCATCTCAGCTACTGACTGACTCTGCAGCAAACAGCTAGTATTTTCAGAACTCCAGTTGACTTTGTCCCTTGCTGGCTTATACTGCTTCCACAGCT
This sequence comes from Muntiacus reevesi, assembly GCF_963930625.1. Lineage (NCBI taxonomy): Eukaryota > Metazoa > Chordata > Mammalia > Artiodactyla > Cervidae > Muntiacus > Muntiacus reevesi. Next base: position 97,104,061 of record NC_089252.1, read on the forward strand.
CCACAGTGAAATCAGAGCTGGAGCACAGGTCACAGAGACCCATGTGACCTGGCCTCTGCCCACCTCCCCAGCCGCCTCATTTTCTGTCCCCTTGCCCCTCGTCCAGATGCGCCGGCATCACTGGCCAGATTTTAGTCCCTCGAGCACGCCAGATTCTCCCTCATCTCAGGAGGCTTTCTGTCTGCCTGGGACCCTCTTCCCACCACCCAGCCCTGCCTGAGGCTGCTTGCTTCTCTAATCAATGCCGCCTCCTCCTCGGAAAGCCCTTCCTCCTGCCTTTACCCCCTCAGTTCCTTCCCTGTCACATCCTCCAGAATTTATCACTGAGAGAATTGACAGAAATTTTGGCCTCTATCTCCCCTACTGGACTGTAAAAATTCCAAGGAGATAGAAAGCAATTTTGTCCTTTTTAAAAAATTGGAGTGTAGTCAGTTTACAGTATTTTGTTTCAGGTGTTCAGCATGGTGATTCAGTATTTTCATAGATTATACTCAAGTTTACAATGATTATAAAATACTGGATATATTCCTTATGTTGTACAGTATAGCCGTGTGTCTTCTTTATTTTATGTATAGTAGTTTGTACCTCTCAGTCCCCTACCCCCTTTTTGCCCCTGCCCCCATCCCGCTTTCCCATTGCAAGAGAGAGACCATGAGCGTGAAACTGACCGTTATTTTGTTCACCAGCTTATACCTATACCCAGAGCCCAGCACATTTCGTTTGCCCCGGTTGAGTGCATAATCCCTTCTGAAAGCTCTGTGACACAAACCAAGACAACCTCTCTGAGCCTCTGACACATCATCTCTGTCATGCAGGGACAGAGTACCTCAAGGCGCGCCTAAGGTACACGCGCCTAAGAACACAGTAAGAGCACGTTAACCAGACTTTCTTCTTCATGCCTTTGTCTTTTCATTTCCTTTAACTGGTTTTCATCTATAGAATTTTATGGAATCATATTACTAGGACCTAGACCACAGATTGAAATAAGGTAAAAAGTAAACAAGACTAGTAGCAAAAAGACCTCTCCCCACACACACGAAAAAGAAGGGGGATTAAAGTAAGAAGAGGTTTACCTGTTTTCTTTGTGAAATGACAAATACTCATTTCCATCCCTAGGGAAAGAGATACACAGAATGGGGGAAGGAGCCTGTCTTTTCTTTTTCTTCAAACCTTTCTTTTTCCGTGAAGCCTCGAATCAGGAGTCATGAGTGTCTCAGAGACCTAGGATATTAGTGTTAGCAGACTCAAGTTCAGGAGGCATCAACCTGAGTCCATTCCATGGGTCTCAGGGTCCCCTTGAAATTGTTTACAGACATTGGGGCGGGGGATGTAGTAATGCTTGCTAATCCCAAGTGTTCGCCAGCTTCCTAAAACTGTTTCCACTCAGAGAAGTTAAAACCCACTGGTCTAGTCGAAACCTTTTACTTTATAGATGAGAAAACTGATTGCTGTGGAAGGCAGGATCCTCCAGGGCGTGCACGTGCACACACACACAGCCACCCCTCATTCAGGACCCATGCGCTGTTGCATGTTTACCACTGGCCAGGCCACAGCGCCTCACTGACTCTTCATCTGAACCCTAGGGAGAAGGTACAGTTCCTACCCTCCTCTGTTCTTGGGCCCAGAGGAGGTAAGTGACTTGCCAGGAATTATGTCAGCTCATCTCTAGGGCTATTTTTACTACACCATTTTGTTCACATGCAAAAATAAAACTCCTCTGCTGTTGGGGTGAGTTTGCCACAGCCCCTCACAGCCATCAATCTCTTAACAAATTATACTCTCCTCCAGTCTCATTGCAGTTTCCGCCAGAGCAGTTTACCCCTCCTTCCTGCCTGGGAAACTCCACCTTGCGGTGGAGCTGGCCTGCCTGGCCCTAGTGCGGGTGGGGCGGGCGCCCTCTGCTGGCAGCACCTCCACAGGCAGCAGCTGGGTGACAGAAGTGGTCTTTTTAACACGGAGCAGCAGAGGGGGAGATGGTTAGATAGCATCACCCACTCAGTGGACATACATTTGAGCAAGCTCTGGGAGATGGTGGAGGACAGAGGAACCTGGTGTGCTGCAGAGTGAAGCTGTGCAGTCCATGAGGTCGCAGAGTCAAACACAACTCAGCAACAACAAGACAACAACAAACAGCAATTAATGGCGCTTCCCAGGTGACTCAGCGGTAAAGAATCCACCTACCAATGCAGGAGATACAGGCTCAGTCCTTGAGTCAGGAAGATCCTCTGGAGAAGGAAATAGCAACCCACTCTAGTGTTCTTGCCTGGGAAATCCCATGGACAGAGGAGCCTGGTGGGGTACACGTACAGCCCATGGGGTCGCAGAGAGTCAGTCACGACTTAGTGACTGAGCTCGCAGACATATCCGGTTAGTAGCGTTGTGATAGGTTCGGGTGCACGGCAGAGTGACTCAGCCATACGTATATACACATGTGGCCGTTCTCCCCCTGGGAGGGGAGTTTGGGGGAGATTCCTTCGATCCCTTGAATAAGTGTTTCTATGCATTGATTCTTCCCAAGTTTAGCAGGACACAGCCACATTCAAAGATTCTGGTGCTAAGTTCCTCCATGTAATAGTATTTAGTTGGTTCTATTTGTGTTTTTATGTTTCATTTTTATTCATCTTGCTAGCTAAAAAGTAACTTATTCATATACTAAAAAAATAATAATCAAAATAGATATGTAATGAAAATGAATGAGCCCACCCACCTAACTTTAGTATCTTTTACCAGAGAAAAGCCTTGTTTTTGATGTGTTGTGTATTCTTCCCCAGATATTCTTAGGAGGTACAAACATAGTATGTACAAACATATTTGAGTATATCTCTCTTAAAAAAGAGAGAGAAAAAGAGCACAGTTGGATACATATTGCTCCGCACTTCACTCGAAATACCAGGGTATTTGGAGATTAGTCTGTGTCACCACATACTGACTTCCCTCTTGTTTTCATAGTCACATACACTATGTACATGTATTTGTTTAGACTGTCTTCACTCTCTGGCTATGTAAACAGTGCCTCTGTGAATTACCTTGTTTATTTCTTTGCATGTTTGTGTACATAAATAGGATAAATTTCAAAAAACTACCTTGCTGCATGAAAATTGAAATTTGACAGATAACTACCAAATTGTCCCCTAAAGAGTATATGTGCTCAGTCACTCAGTTGTGCCCGACTCTTTGTTGCCCCACTAACTATAGCCCACCAGACTTCTCTGTCCATGAAATTTTCCAAGCAGGAACACTGGAGTGGATTGTGATTTCCTACTCCAGGGGATTTTTCCAACCCAGGTATCCAACCCATGTCCCTTGATCTCCTGCATTGGCAGGCAGATTATTTACCACTAATGCCAACTGGGAGGCCCCAAAGAGTGTACCCCAATTTATAATTCTCAGAAGGCATGAGGGAATATCTGTTTCCCCACACTCTTGCCAACACTGCAGTGCTGTCAAACACATTCATCAAATAGGATTGCAGGCCTGCCATGTCTGGTCATGTGTGCCATGCACAGAGCAAACAGGAATGACAGGAAAAAATCCGTAACCTCACAAAATGTAAGGGATGGAGACAAAAAAACAGAAATTACAGGGTAGTGTGGTGAGTGCTCTGCTAGAGAAAGATGCCTAGGGAACACATAGCAAGGGGATATATTCTGGTCTGAGGAGCAGAAACATTGACCCAGGAGAATGCAGAGATCAGGAGAGACTTACAGGCTAAGTGTTGGAGGGGATCAGTCAGGTAAATAAAGCAAGGTAAAGACTCAGGGTAAAGCCATCCACCAGAAAGATCTGTCTGGATGCCCAGGTAATGAAGGGAAGCTGGGGCCGGCTGGCATGCAGCTTACTGCTCGGGATGGCATGTGTTCCCACATCAGCATTACCACATCAAAGCACACACAGCACACATGGACCGCGGCTGAGATGACAAAGTGCTTGATTAGCAGCCTGGAATGTCTAGATGAGGTGTCTGGACTACTCAGGACTCATGTGTACGCATGTGCCTCCAGAAGGACCCTAATAACTCAGCAGGACTGACACTTACAAAGGATTTGGCAGCCTGTCGGGCACATGGCAGGGTGGGGATGAAGATGGAGGAGGACTGCAGTGACCTCATCTCTCTATCCACCCTAGAGACGAGGTCTCCCCAGGGAGTGATCAAATGGGGGAAGAAGCCTTTGTGGAGCGGACAGTGATGATCTGTGGCCATTTGTGTCAGCGAATGGACAGCATATTGCCAGTGGGAAATGTGCCCAGGATCCATATGGTGGATGGCCTGTTAATGAGCTCTGGGTACCCAGTGCCCGTTTCGATTTTGCCAAATGAGCAGAAGCAGAAGGAGGCCCTGGGCCTTACCTGCTGCTGTTCTGGCCCTGGTGGTGTTTCCCTTATCAGCTCCGCCCCGTCCTTGTTTCCCAACACATCACCACCTCTCCCCACTCATCACCTCTCGGGCCAAACGAGCACAGCTGATAAGGTCAGCTTCACCAAGATCAGCAGGGCCTGCTCTCTGCCTCCACAGTCTGGGCTCTCAGGATGTGGAACATGATGGAGGTGACCTAGAGGGACAGGCGTTATCTTGAAAGATAACGAGAGATCTCTACAACCCAGTGGCACCGTGACTGACTGGTTTCCTTCCGGTGACCCAAGGCATGTCACGGTTCACTAGTGCCAGGTAAGTGAACTGATGACATTTTGTGATAGAAATTTCAACTAAATCAGCCCTCACAAAATGAGCAAATGACCAGAAAGATTACTACAGAAGAGTTATGATTTAAAGACGGTACTGGTATTACAAGTCTGGCAAAAAATGTGAAAACAGTGGAGGTGACATCAGTCCTGCTAATGAAGAGTTCTGCCATCCCTGTCATGAGATAAAAACAATACCAGTGTGCTCAGGATGAGATGTCCATCAAAACAGTATCAAATTATCCATTAAATCCTCTTGAACCACAGATTCACATCAGTATCACTAACAGTGAGCCTTGCATTACCTATACATGGTTCCTTAACATATAGCTAATAATATACAGAGCCACCAGCATTAGCAAGATGTTTAAAACTAGAGTTTGGGGTACTTCCCTGGTGGCCTGTGCTTCCATTGGAGGGTCACAGATTCAATACCTGGTCAGGGAACTGAGATCCCGCAAGGATGGCACTGTCAAAAACATTAATAAAGTAAAAAATAAAAATAGAAGTTTTTTTTTAATCTTTAACCTATCTTTTAAAAAACTTCTCTTTGTGTATGTTTTAAAATATATGTAATGCAGTATTAATATAAAGATACAGCATATAAAATATACATGGATATATGTTTTATATACATTTATATTAATTTTTATATTACCAGTAATCTATTTACAGGTTTTTGGCTACTTGCTAAAAAAAATTTTACTGAAGTCTGTAATGTTCCAAAAATGTTGGCAGCCTCAGTTTTGAAAAATCAGGCCTTCTTGTATTTTAATCAGGTCTTTAGACCTTAAAAGGACTCAAATGTTGGAGTTATCAAGAATGTACAAATTCTGTTTCATCAGAAAGACAGAACTGAGTGGATTAATAAAAGGGTCAGGCCTAGAATCAGAAAGGGTCAAAAATCAGCAGGCAAGACATGTCGAAGTGGGCTGATTTTCTTTTCCTGCCATGATCTCCTATTCCGCTCCAGGCCCTTGCTCCTCATCCCACAGGAAGTTGTGTGCTCCTCCCTCCAAGTGCAGGCCAAGCCTGCATGACCGCACCGAGGCGGACAGCCCCTGGAAGGCCGGAGTGTCCAGCCCTGAGACTCTGACCTCCTCCTCCCTCGTCCTCCTGCAGACTGCAGGGGGCTGCCTTTGTTGCACCTGGAGAAAACAGAGGCTTTGAAAACAGACCAAGCAGCATGCACCAAACCAGGGCTCTCTACCATCCCAGAAGCAGAGGCCTAGCTTTTGTCATGCGTATATTTGGTTCACATTCCCTTTGTTTAGGGAGTTTTCCAAATACTTCACTCCTCTTGAATGCATATTCCCTAGACCCCAGGTGGCTCCTGAGTGAGAACTCTTTTGTCACATCATGAAAAAGTGGATTTACAGGAGAAGTGGGTCCCCTTCTGGCTTCACTTAACGGCATCTGTGACGTGAGAGCTGGAACTGAAGACCCAAGTCACTTTGTCATCTCTGAAGCACCCTGGTGACAGGCCTTTCCTCAGAGCCTATCCTTCTTCAAGCTGTGTGTGCTTCCCTCTGGGCCAGGACAGAGCTGGGTGCTCTGTGATGTCACATCCAGGTTGAAATGTGGGACTCTAAGCCTGTCCCATCAAATCATGTCCCTTCCTTCTTCCCCTGCAACCCTAATGGGATTTCTCCTCTCGAGATAGCAGAAGAAATCCTGAAGAATGGGAAAAGGAATAGACGTTCTCTCTACTATAGAAGGGTGTTTCTTCCTTTTATGCAGCCGTCTTTGAGGAGAGTAATGTGTGGAATTCATTCTTAGTTCTGTGTTGCTTTACTCAGAAGCATGATCACAGAAATTGTGATCCCTGCCCTTTCAGAATTAGCCAGGGAGAGAGAGAAGAAAACCAAGAATGCCACTTCTGTCCTCAGGCTGGGCTGCGTGGCACCAGTCAGCCGTGGTTGGTAGGTGGATCCTTGGATTTGAGGCTGATGTTTAGGCCTTAACTGCCTTCCTGCTGGCCGTGGGGCATGGATAAGACCCTCAATTCTCAGCAGCAAAGTTTCTCATCTGTGAAAATATATCCATGTCATGTTCCTATTTGCTGGCTAAGATGGTTGTCTTTTTTCCCTGCAGGTTATACTCCATCCCACCCCCAACAGCCCCAAACAGTCAGAGTGGCACAAAATGACAGTCTCCAAAAACTGCCCCGATCAAGACCTCAAAATCAAACTTGCTGTCCGAATGGATAAACCTCAGAATATGAAGCATTCTGGGTAAGTGCTCCTTCTCTGAGGGGTAATTTCTTCATCCATTTCTTTATTAAAAAAAAGAAGTTGTTCTTTGGAGAATGACATGGAAGAAAATATAAAGAAATATATGAGAGATTATTAAAATACATGACTATGATATTTACTATAGACTTCCTTAATCCTGTGATTACTGTATTTGCATTTTTGCTAAACTGTCAGGATAGTTGTTTCTTTCTCCTTTCTAAAAAAAATTTCAGTACAGTTCAAAACCTTCCCAGCCCCAGGCTCTGGTTTATGAGATTTTACTGGCTTCACATACCTTCTTAAAGGCATCTAGATCTTTCTGACTCTCCGACACATGTACTTACACCTTCATTAACAACCACATCCAGGAGGTGTGAGCAGTTGCCTTAGGCAATTTTCAAACAATCAATTCACATTGAATCAGTTTTAGTGTTTAGCGTAGCATTTAAATTAACCACAAAGTGGAAAATTTGTCTTAAGTTTCTTAAGATTTGAGAGGAATGACCAATAAAGTAATTTCAAGTAGGATAAAAAAAATAGATAAAACATAATTTTATTTTATAGATCAAACCAGTCGTTTGTACAGGAAATGTTTATTAACACATGGGTTTATATTGAGCGCCATCACCCAAAGCTAAATTGCTTGGATCCCACAAGCTCAGAAAATGTGATCACTTAGAAAGGAGTTGGACCGTTTAACTCTGATAAGGGGAATGCCTAACCAGTGAAAGGGAGTGGGTTGTTTTCCAAGGATTCTGCACGTACCACAGCCAACCAGCTATCATTCTGCTCTGAGTGGTAAAATTGACATGAAAATTGAAGCTTGTTTTTGTGCTAGAGATTTGGGGAATTCATAATCCAAATACCATGGACTAGCCACTGGTTAAGACAGATTTAAACAGAAGCCCATGAGAGATCCAGAGGTATGTGGTCAGGATAGGCAGTTCACATCCCAGCCACTGGGCAGACCGCGGCAGCCTGTGATCCGAGTAAAGAGCGGCACTCTGGTCTTGGTGCTTCCAGATTCTAGGGAACAGAGAAGGCTCAGGATTTGAGGGAAAGATACCAGCCAGGGCGTTGGAGGGGGTCAGTATGAGGAGCTCCAGAGGAAGCAAAGGGCTCCCACAAACTAAGGACCAGGTCCTGAACCTGGGCTCTGGCTGAGATTTGAGGAGTTTCCATGGCATTATCTGCTAGCCAGACTGTTCCTAGAGTGTGAGGTGGGATTTTGGCAAAGCTCTTCTGCTTGTGGCCGTGCAAAGGTTGTAGGAGAGTGAGCCAGGGCCCTGCTATATGTTCTGTCCTTTTCCAACCATCCATCATGGAGGGCATCCAGCTTTGCTTCAGCTACATTAGCAACTCTTGAAAATGATTGTGATATGTTTCTGAGGTCAGCTTTTCCTCCTTATCATATTCCTGGCACTTATTCCCAAAATGTTAAATGGAATTTCTCCCTAAAATCTTTTCTTGTTCAATATAAAATCCTACTTTTAAGACAAAGGGTTTGAGAATTCTGTTGGGTTCCTCTGGCACCCAGAAACAGATTTTGGGTCTGAAGCAGACATTGTCTCATAAATACTTGGTAAATATTTGCTAACGGAACAAGAACATGAGTGAGCAGTATGGAGGGGATAAGGGCGAAGTGAAGAGGATAAAGCAGACAAAAAAGAGAATATGAATGAATGTATCTGTCCTTAAATATGCTTCAAAAAAAAAAGCTTCCTTAAAAAGATCAGTAGCTCACCCCACTTTCTAGGCCCCTTTGAAGCTCTGAACTAGGAATTTTATAAACACTCTGTTCTTTAATATCCATTGCAAACACTTGACATACATATCCCTTTCCTCATCAGACATATTCCCATTTCTTACACTCTCTTCATTTCTCTAACCAATCTGAGTTAAGTAATTTTTCCCTTGATTCAGTTGTAGAATTAATAACATATTTCAGGCCATCTTGATCTTATGGATGACAGGATAAATCTGTAACTCACTTCTGATGGGCTCCACAGCTATTTCAGTTTACTAAGCTGCCATTTAAAAACTACCCCTGCCAGGAAATATACCAAGAGGGCATAGAGCTGCTCTGACAAGTGAATGGTGGTTGCCTTAAAACATGGTCTGACCCACTGTGCCCTAAAATCAGAACGACCTTAGCTAGTCAAGGGATGATGCAAGGAAAAAAGTGTTCTCAACTATATATATATTTTTTTGCATTTGAACTTAAAATAGCTTTATGAAGCCCTATTATATGGGGAAGGAGGATAGAAATATCAGAATAGTGTCACAGCTTAGAGAATGAGAGAAAGGAATTTTTAAGAATTAACAGCTGAGATTATATTGGGTTGGTGAAAAACTTTGATTAGTGAATACATTGTTTGATGAAGTTCTTGGTGAAAATGAAAAATATGTTTTTAATTTTTGCTTAAAACTGAACGAGCTTTTTGGCCGCCCCAATAAATTGTACCTAGTTCAATATTTGTTAAAATTCTAAAAGAAACATTAGAATTACTATGATTGACTCTTTTTTTGTGTGGACTGTGGTTCCTGGAATGAGCCACTGGGCCATTTGAATAGCTTTCTTTATTGAATGGGAAATTGTCAGCGAGAAAATCAGCACTGGTCTTTGGCTTTAAGATATGAGTATTGGGGATGTTTGAGAATGAGCAACTTTTCAGTTACTTTCTAATTTTTCATCTTTTGTATCCATGTGATGCTTTCAGGTTCTGGAATTACATGCATTTGCATCATCTCATTTTATCCCTGAAACAGCCTCCCAAGGATTAGGTATCATTATCCCTCCATCTTAATAAATAGTCCTTCCCTTCCCTCAGCTGCTCAGATCAAGATCCTTGGAGTCATCTCTGACATGTTTCTGTCTCCCACACTTCATCTCACCCATCATCAAGTCCTCTTCATTCACCTTCAAGGTAAATCTAGCGTTTAGCCGCCCATCACCACCACTGCACCCCCTCACTTGTTGCACTTGCCTCGTGAGCAGTTCCCTGGTTGCTGCTCTTGCTTCCTATCAGCTATCTCCCACTCTGAAGCCAGCGTAATATTTTTAAAAAACACGAGTCAGATCCTACCACCTGAATGCTGGAAAATCTCCAGTGATTCCCCAAGCTCATTTAGAATGAAGGTCAGCGTTGTTTCCATGGCCCCAAGGCCCTATCTGATAAAGACTCCACTGCCTGTCTGACCTTGATCGTGGCTCCAGCCTCACAGGTCCCCTTGCTCTTCACCAAAGACTTCACGTGTACCCCCACCTCTGGGCCCTTATCCCCCCTGTTTCCTCTGCCTTGGGGAAGTGTGGGGAAGTGCCTTCTCCCCCACCCAGATATCCACACAACTCCCCTTGATTTCTGCACCTCTCTGCACCTTATCAGACGCCTTTCCTGGTCCACCTGCCGTCTCTGCCTTTTTCTGTCTCTCACCCTTCTTTGTTTTCACCAGAGCAGTTACAGTCGTCTCACAGACCAGCTATTACTTCATTTATTATTTTGTTGTCTGTCTTCCCCACTGGACTTTGAGTTGCTTCTCAGCAGAGGCATTTGTCTTCTTTGTTCAAAGAAGCTAGTACAGGGCCTGACTGTACTAAAAGTTCAGTAAATTTCTTGCTATATAAATGAATATGGATGAATGAATGTCCACTTTACAAATAGGAAAACTGAGGTTTATAGTGGTGAGCACACTTGCCCAGGGCAGAGTAAGCATGAGAGTCAGTTCTAGGATTGTATTATTTCTTTCCATTTGAAATGAAAGAAATCAACTTGATGGAGGACCTGAAACATGGATAAAATACAAAGCTTCCCATGGCTCCACTAGGAATTCATTCAGTGAACCACAGTCCACTCAAGCAGAAGTAATTTACAGCAATTCTTCTTTTTTTTTTTGGCTGATTTTTTTAAAATTTAATAAAAACTATAAAACTTCAATCCAAAAAGTTCAACAAACACATGTTTAAGAAACATGGGAGAAAAAAACTAGAAAAACAGTGTAAGTATAGTGTTAATAACTAGTGATAACGAGTAAATCATAAAAGCAGTCGGAGGACACCAAAATGTTGCACACAGAAGAACAAAACAGTAGAGGGCAGGAGAGGGTGAGACGTGTGGAGAGAGTAACATGAAAACTTACATCACCACGTGTAAAAAGATAGCCAACGGAAATTTGCTGTATGGGTCAGGAAACTCAAACAGGGGCTCTGTATCAACCTAGTGTGGTGGGATGGGGAAGGAGATGGGAGGGAGGCTCAAAAGGGAGAGGATATATGTATTCCTATGGCTGATTCATGTTGGTGTTTGACAGAAAGCAATAAAATTCTGTAAAGCAATTATCCTTCAATTAACAAATGAATAAATGTAAGAAGGAACAAAGCAGCGCTTGTTAGAAACATTAGAAGTGAGGGCCTTCCCTGGTGGTCCCGTGGCTAAGACCCCATGCTCCCTATGCAAGGGGCCCAGGTTTGATTCCTGGTCAGGGAACTAGATCCCACATGCTGCAACTTAGACCTAGTGCAGCCAAAATAAATAAATGAATATATTTTTCAAAATGCTTAGAGAAAGAAACATTACAAGTGAGAAAACAGAGGAGCAACACCTTTAATGTACTCAGATCTATATACCCAATGAAAACATCTTTCGAAATGACTGACAAAATTGTCAGCCATGCTTCTTAAAAATCCCCTTTCCTCTTCCATCTTTTTAGCTGTGCCGTTGCTCTAGATTTCCTGCTCTTCAAAACAATCATATTCCTCTTCCTGCCCCATAAGTCTTCAAGGCACCACTCATTTTGACATAGTCTCTCAATACTGACTAGAATGACCTAATTGAATATATTTGGGATTCCACTTTATTTCCCATAGGCTTATTTTCTATAATTAGATCAATTAAATCAAGTTAGCTGATAATGTTATTTAAATCACCTAAATTCTTATTGATTTTCTATATATCATTGAAGTCTGACTATAATTGTGGCTTTATTTCTTTCTGCTTGAGAGTTCTGTCCATTTTCACATCATATATTTTGAAGCTGTCCATCTTTGCATCATACGTTTTGAAGCTCTGTTATTAGATGCATCAACATTTAAAATGACCATGTCTTGATGAATTGACCCTTTCATCACTATAAATTGATCCTTATCCCTGGTAATATTTTGGCCCTGAAATTTATTTGGCATGACAGTAATAAATATAAACACTCCAGATTTTTTAAAAACTAATGTTGGCATCATAAATCGTTTTGCATCCTTTTATTTTCTTGCCTATTTGTATCTTTAGATTTAAAGTGTATTTTTTGCAGGAATCATAGAGTTAGGTCTGCCTTTTTAAATGTAACCTGAAGATCTCTGCCATTGGGCATTAAATATCCTTTTAATTGGAATATTCAGCCTATTTCTGTTTAATGTGGCTATTGATAACATTGTTTAAATTAAATTGGTATTTGTCATCTTGATGTTTGCTTTCTGTGTATCCCAACTGATATTTATTCCCTTTTTCCCTCTTTTTCTACCTTCTTTTGAATTAGTTGAATACTTTATGATTCCGTTCTATCTTCTTCATCGTATTGCTTTATATAAATGCCAGTTAGGTCAAGACTCGAACGCATTCCTCTCTGAACCTCATTTTGCTCAGCCTCAGATGGAGGTAATGGTATTTGTCCTAGAGGATTGTCGTGAGGGTTAAATGAGTTGATAAATGTAAAGCATGGAGGACAGGATCTGTGCCTGGGAAGAGCCACGGCCACAGCTCCAGGAGAGTCGGTCGTGGTGGCTGTTGTCATCGTCCATGTCATTTGCTTTCGTCTATACTTTGTACCTTTTCTCAGTGCATGCCTCTTCCTGCTGAGATGCTGCGGAAAGATGGAAGCACCTGGAGCCTTAGCACTTGGTAATCTCTTTCATTCCCCAATGAATGGAGGGAAGCATCCTAGTAGTAATAATGGCTTTTGTCCTCTTGTGATTGATCTTCTTAGGAAAAAGTCATGAAAAATTTCTAGCAACAACAAAAGCGATCTCTGCCTCATTATATTGTGATGGTCCAGGCCCCATGGTGACACAGGAGTGGAGGGACACAGAGGAGAGCTGGTGCAGCCTCCTGCATGCTGAGGACCGAGGCTCACTCTCCACTTCCACCCAGGTGGCACCGGTTCTTCATTTCTAGGCTCCTCCATGACTTGTGGTTTCACAGCCCCCCCAAAATGAAACCTCCGCCTCCCTGGTTTCCATGTCTCTCTCAGCCACCGCTACCCCTTCGTAAGGGGAAAGTGATTCTGGCAGATGTCGTGAGGGGGCCGTGTACTCTTCTGCCTACATGGGAGGCTCATCCCTGGGCACCCGAGGAGACATCCGAGGACACACAATCAACATTTCCCCACAAATAGCCATTGAAGACCCTCCGTATGCTCGCCTAGTGCTAAACACAGACTGCTTAATAAACAGAGCTGAGCACATTCACAGACTCCACTTGGAAGACTGCCCCGTGGTTTTTTTTTTTTTTTACACAAATGACAACTAGGCAAGCCTCACCTTGGGTGCTCCTCTGCTAGATGGTCCCAGAGCAGAGGGATGCTGGTGCCAGGGCCTGACTCCTCCATGCGTTTGTTCAAGATTTCCTGGACCCAAAGTTGAACCGAACCCAAGTGGATCTTTCTCCTCCCTTTGTAGTCCTTTGTAGTTCACTCTGGACTCTCATATAGCTAAAATGCCACCAGGGAATGGCAGGGATGTCAGTGTCTCACAGACATGGATTTTAAGAAAATGCTACAAGCAAAGATATGTTAGAATCATGATGCAGAGTTTTGCCTGGAGCCTCAAACTCAAATATGTGAACCTTGCTTTATTTCCCAGCAGATGTGTGCCAAAAACTGAACACACATAGAAATAGAGAATCCAATGATGAATCCTTTACAGAGTTGGTAATTGCATGTATTGGGTTGACCAAAAAGTTTGTTTGGGATTATCTGTGACATCATATGAAAAACCCAAACAAACTTTCTGGCCAGCTCAATAATTCTTTCTACTAGGACTACTGTTTTTTACTACTACTAATAATAACAACAAACATCCATAATGCTTAACATTACTGAGCACTTACTATGTACCATTTACTATGTAAGTCATTTTCATCACTCCTCACAACCACCAAATGAGGTAGATGCTGTGCCATCCCCATTTGATAGCTGAGTAAACTGAGGCTTGGGGTAGCTAAGCCAAAAGATAGCTAATGGCAGGCTAATTCCCACCTCAGTACTTCCAGCTTGAGTTTAAGATGTAACCCTTCAGCTTAACTTAGGCTCACAGCACTATAATATTGACATGTCTATTCCCAAATCCAGATTTCTACTTATCTGGATGGCTTGAAGAGACAGCTGAAGGCCACTGCCCACACAGGTCTGTCTGTAGGATGAAGAGCTGGAGTGTGAGGTGGGGAGCAGTGGGGGGAACCACCTGTGTATCTACAGTGAAAGAATTCCATCTGCTCCAGGTGCATTCCATTCTGCTTAAGGAGCATATTCCAACCTAAGAAAATACAGAGCTGGAGCTGACTAGACAGAAACAGTACATTGTAGCCCTCAGCTTTTCTCAGTTTTGACATCCTCTGTTATGTGCCAGATTAGCAATAAATTCTGAGGGAAACCTCAGATGGAAAACTCTTCTTTCAGGCAAACCAAACGATACTTTCTAAAGGAGGCTTAATTTTTATCTGATCCCACTCAGCTTTCCTATTCAGTAGCTTTTAACCACAAGTCTTCTCTGATTGGAATAGCCATTCATGTTCTTAGTTCAATAAAAAAAAAGCCAAAGTTTGTGATTTGCAAGAGGAAGAATAGCATGCTGAAAGGGCAGTCTAGAACCACTGTTCCAGGTGTAAATTCTGGTGATGTCATTCACCAGAAGCCCTCAAGAAGTTACTTGAGCTTTCTGAACTTCCAATTCCCTTAGCTGTAACATAGGAGTAATAACATAGTGACATACTGAGTAGTAAGTTCTTACTTTGTGCCAGATACTGTTCTAAGCACTTTCTACTTTATTAGCTACTTTAATCCTTACAACAGTGCTTGAAGTAGGTACTATTATTATTATCTCCATTGTACAGAGGAGAAAACTGAGGCAGAGATGTATAGTAACTTGCCGAAGGTCACTCAGGAACCTAGGCATTATGGCTCCAGATTCAAGCTCTTAACTCCTCCAAGTGGGTTTAATCAATTCCTGTAAAGTACTGGGCCCAGCGCAGAAGAATAGTAAGACTTCACTCAGCAGTAGCTGGTATTTCTATTAAACGAATGATTCCGTATGAATTATATTCTGTGACTTCAAGTGAACTCGTTTTCCTACTTGCATTCTCCTCAGTTAAAACTACACTTTATGGGACTTCCCTGGCAGTCCAGTGGTTAAAACTTAACCTTCGATGCAGGGGGTGTGTCTTGATTCCTGGTCAGGAACTAAGATCCCACATGCCTTGTGGCCAAAAAAGCCAAAACATTAAACAGAAGCAGTATTGTAACAGATTCAATAAAGCCTTTAAAAATGGTCCACACCAAAAAAAAAAAAAAAAAAACCTTAAAAGAACTATAACTCTTTAGATGTAGTAGCTGTGTTTGTGTTTTTGAATCTCTTTATGCATATTTAGGTCAAGAAGAAAGAAAAAAATGGGTAGTAGCTGCTAGAAAAGTATGAAACTGTTACAGTTTTTACTAAATGCAAAAACTAAAATGCAAAAATCAGTCATTACTAAAATGCAAAAATCTTTGCCCATTGTCTTTATTTGATCTTTCATTTCACCTATTTCCCTGTGTACATATGTGCAAGGAGAGTTGTTACCTCATCAGTTCAGTTCAGTTCAGTTGCTCAGTCGTGTCTGACTCTTTGCAACCCCATGAATCACAGCACGCCAGGCCTCCCTGTCCATCACTGACTCCCGGAGTTCACTCAAACTCATGTCCATCGAGTCCGTGATGCCATCCAGCCATCTCATCCTCTGTCATCCCCTTCTCCTGTCCCCAGTCCCTCTCAGCATCAGGGTCTTTTCCAGTGAGTCAACTCTTCGCATGAGGTGGCCAAAGTACTGGAGTTTCAGCTTCAGCATCAGTCCCTCCAGTGAAGACCCAGGACTGATCTCCTTTAGGATGGACTGGTTGGATCTCCTTGCAGTCCAAGGGACTCTCAAGAGTCTTCTCCAACACCACAGTTCAAATACAATCTTACCACATATGTTGCTGTTAATAACTATTAGTAATGGTATGCTTTTGTATGTTCTACAATTAGACTGACTTTCATTGTGCATCTACTTCTTGCCATACTTTCTGCTTATACTTCACAAGCATCATCTCGTTTAATCCCCACAACAACCCTGCAAGAGAGAACTGTTTCTGGCCATGCTTTTCCAGAGTACCAAGTGGTTAAGTATCTTGTCCAACATCTTGAATTAAGCAGCAGAACTAGAACTGGAAGAGTATACTCTTAATCAGTACAGAACAATAAACCCAGTCTGTCGTTAGACTTGGCTGAGGCTTCCTTTTAATGTTCATTTCTTCTATGGATACATTAATATATTTCAAGAAGGTTAAGAGCACCGTCCAAGGCAGCTAGGTGATCCACGTAACCAGAGCTGACCATGTTGACCTCAGAGCTGATAAACTTACCAGCCAACCCACCTTTTCCACAGCCTCAGCCACCATTCTCTGGTCTGCACCCCTGTAACCATCTCCTCAATGATTTCCCTGCCTTCCCTCTGGCCCTTTCAATCTATAGTGCATTAACCACTCAGCAGCCACTGGGATCATCTTAATTAGAAACATAAATGTGTCACTCCCCCCTGCTTGAAACTCTCTCATAGTTTCCCATTCTTATTTAGATTGAGTGTATTCCTGATCTGCTGCTGCTGCTAAGTCGCTTCAGTCATGTCCGACTCTGTGCGACCCCATAGACAGCAGCCCACCAGGCTCGTCTGTCCCTGGGATTCTCCAGGCAAGAACACTGGAGTGGGTTGCCATTTTCTTCTCCAATGCATGCATTCATGCTAAGTCGCTTCAGTCAGGTCTGACTCTGTGTGACCCCATAGACAGCAGCCCACCAGGCCCCTCTGTCCCTGGGATTCTCCAGGCCAGAATACTGGAGTGGGTTGCCATCTCCTTCTCTGATCTGGTTGACCCATTAAAAAGTCACTCTGTTTCTGTTATATAACAAATGGAGTTCCAGTGAAAGCAGGGAGACCAGGTAGGAGCCTATTCCTGTGACCCAGGTAGAGATGATAATAACTTGAATGGGGAGTGGCAGTGGATATAGAAATACATAGGATAGAGAACATCCCTGGCTGTCCATTGCAAGAGGCACAAGTTCAATCCCTAGTGGAGAAGCTAAGATCCCACATGCCTTGCACCAAAACACCAAAACAAAATAGAAACAATATTGCAACAGTTTAGTAAAGGCTTTAAAAATGATCCACATTAAAAAAAAATAGATGGGATATATTTTGAGAGGAAAAAAATTTCAAAAACTTTGCAAAGAAATGCATGTCTCTATGCCATGTTTGAAACTCTCATCAGAAAACTTTATAAAGATGGCTCTGGTTTCTCAAGAGCCTGGCATTCAGAACTAATTGAAATATTATACAAATGTTGTTGACCACCTACCATACATCATAAATTGTGCTAGGAATTTAGAATGGAGAATTTAGAAAAAAAGAAGTAAGTTTCCTTCCTTCAAGGAACTCACAATCCAGTAGAAACAATACATAGGAAAATGAAGAAATTATAGCAGTATGATCATTGTAACTACCAGCAGAATTGTCTGCAGGGCCCAGGAGGTGATGGCATCAAGGTAAGAGTACAAACTTAGGAAGAATATTGAATTCTGACATAGGGATCAGGAAGAAGGTATTCTAGGTACCATAACATGTACAGAGGTAATGGGATGGGAAACGATGCTGTGGTCAGAGAGTAGAGATGCCATAAGATACAGAAGCTGAATTCAGAGAGCATAGACGAGCCAGAGGCAGATGCTCTGTTTTGTCTCTGTAGGCTAAGGTTTCACCAAGTGTATTCTCACCATTGATGCGACACAGCAGCGGTTATGATATACAGATAAGCATATAGTTAAAGAGTTATGTATTTTAATGTGTATTATGCAGTATAAGAGTAGAATATCAATATAAACATGATATGACAATTCCTTTCAAAATAAACTTATTCATGTTAAATAAGTTAAAGAAAAAAAAAAGGCAAGTAAATTATATGGTAGATGGGCTGATTTGAAATAAATCATGGAAGTGCAGTGTGAGTGGCTGAAGTCTACCTGTCTACAGGGAGACTCAGTGAAAGTGTTTCCCCAGGGGAATCTATGCTGGAATGTGCAGATGTAGGATCCGTCCTGAGGCCAGAAAGAGGATGCAGATCTGGTCTGTGGTTGATGTGGCCCTCAAATGTGGGCTGGGACTGAAAGGCGGGAGGTGTGAGCAGAGTGAGGAATTTTGCAGGAGGTAAAAATCAGCTGCACTTGCAACTGAGGAATAAGCATGAGGACCCGGATGACTCTGGTCTGTGGCTTGAAAGTCTGAGTGCTTTGGCCACCAGCCACTGCCAGAAGCCCCTGAAATTTGTCAGTGTGCGTTTTCATTAGGTGCATTCTTCGTTACGTTCCCAAGCGGAAATTCTGTCTGATTGCAGGTGAAGTGGGGAGTTGGAAGTAGGCCAGTTGGCTTTTGATAGCAGGTAAAGCCAGTTTGGGAACTCGAGGATTGGGATGCATTTGAGTGTGACCAGGTCTCTCTTCTGGTCCAGCAGAGCCTGAAAAGCACCAGCCTCACTCCCTTAATCAGTGCCAGTTCAACATGTATCAGTCCACAAGGCAGAGGAAGGGGGTAACTCAGGAATCAGTAATAGTCAGTTACACTGATAATAGAATCTTGGAAGTGTGCCTTTGTAATTCTTAACCTTCCTTAATTTATTTTCCTGTATGAAGAATGATTTCCATCAACAGACGAGCATTTGGGAGAGGAGGGCGAGGTGTAGGGAGGACTTGCTGCGTCAGCTTGAAACTTCCTTTCTGTATTGTGCCTGCATTTGCCAGAATCACAGCAAAAGCAAACAAGGGACATTTTTCCTTAGTGAGACTTGAGAAGAGGTGAAAGAGTTGGAGTTGTAATATTTAGCACTATTCTTTTCTCTCTTGTGCAGCAGCAGGAGTTTCCCTACCTGCAAGACTTTTAGCACATAAACAAATTAAGGTGCAGTGTAACATTTTCCAAGGTGCTTTCTGGAATCCGACAAGGAATTTAAGTCAGGTCTGATGATGGGCCACAGTGCTTTCTATAAGTGGAAGTAAATCCTGCCTTCTGTTCCTTATCCTCAGCCACACCCCAGGATCTGCTTTCTGTTTCTGAGCCCTGTGAATTTCCTTGTCCATGAGCACCCAGCTTCATGGTAAAGCAAATTAAGCAGTGCACTTGCTCAAGCTTAATGCACCTCTGGTCTTTTTCTTTTCTTTAGGTATTTATGGGCCATCGGTAAGAATGTCTGGAAGAGATGGAAGAAAAGATTCTTTGTCTTGGTGCAGGTAACTCTTCAACTCTAATATCAATCTTAAGAGCCATTATTTTTAAACACGTGATAGGATTCATTAATGTTTTGGGGGTTCCCTGGTGACTCAGACAGTTAAGATTCCACCTGCAATGTGGGAGACCTGGGTTCAGTCCCTGAGTTGGGAAAATCCCCTGGAGGAAGGCATTGCAACTCCACTCCACTCCAGTATTCTTGCCTAGAGAATCCCCATGGACAGAGAAGCCTGGTGCGGGCTTTAGTTCATGCGGTTGTGAAGAGTCGGGCATGACTGAGCGACTAAGCACTTTAATGTTTTTTATGTAATTTAAGTGCACAAAGCTCAAGTGTTTAACTCAATGAGCTTCTATTTATTATATATCCATGCAGTCACCAGGAGGGATACAGAACATTTCCAGTACCTAGATGACTCCTTTTCCTACTTTTACATCACTTTAAAATTCTAAACATTAATACATGCTAATTATTTTTTCAATTCTAACAATAGAGAAATATATATGAAAGGTGGTAACAGTAGCCCCTCACCCCTGCCAGCAATGCAGGGCCCAGGGAGAGAGCAAGCATGTGCCTGATTAGGGAAACAGGGACATTAACACTGGTTTACAAGAATCTGCTGTTTCTAAAAGCACTAAGATAGTCATTATGAGAAAGCCAGAATTTAGTTGGACTTTTTACATCTTTTTCTTTGTTTCATATGTTTGATTGTGAATTATCTGTGGAAAAACATTCCAGTCTTACTGATTTCTGAGGCTTCCAGATCCCCAATAATTAAGATTACTTTTCTAAACATATCTTTCCACATAGATTTTTTAAAATATTAACCAAACTGTTCATGTTGTTTATTAACATGTTTTTTTTTTGTTTTTGAACTCAAATCATTATAGACACTGTTTCATGAAGTGTATCACTCAGATTCTAATACTTGTGGAGTTTTCCTTTTTGATGTCCTTTGGGCTTCTCCAGTTGGGACTGTTACTAACTGTGCAGCCAGTAACATGTCTGTATATATAGATGCAGGTGTAGGTACAGATATTGATACTAATAATACACTAGTAATATATAAATAACATCATTGCTCTCTTCTATGCTTCCTTAAGAAAAATATAACTCCAGAATAGTAGCATGTATTCTTGAAAAATCTCTTCTTTTTTGTTCTTTTTGTCTTTGATTTGTTTGCATTTTGCATCAGGATTTTTCAATTTACAAAGGAATTTTCCATTACCTCTTTTTAATTTGTAAGTTCCACCAGAGCATGTAAACTATAATTCATTTTACCAACATTAATTTATGCTGTACTTTGAAACATGTCATAAATTGAGTCAACTTGTAATTTAATTTTAAGTGACTAAAGGTGTTTCTGGGTTACTGTGTTGGCTGTGGGGCTTCCCTGGTAGCTCAGCTAGTATAGAATCACCTGCCATGCAATAGACCCTGGTTCAACTCCCGAGTTGGAAAGATCCCCTGGAGAAGGGAACGGCTACCCACTCTAGAATTCTGGCCTGGAGAATTCCATGGACAGAGGATCCTGGCGGACTACAGCCCTTGAGGTTGCAGAGCCTTGACTAGTATTTTGGGCTCTACCAACTCGGAAACGTCACAGTGAAGCAGCTGCCCCTTAGTCTAAATGGCCCTGAAAGTTCTACCAGCCCTGAGCTTCTAAGGCTAGACCTTCCATGGATCTACCCAAGCCTCTGCTGAGCCTCTAAGGCAGACTTCGTCTCTCTAGCTGTAAGCAAGACATGATCTTTGCTTTCATGATTGCTATAGGGTACAACAAAACCTCAAAATAAATCAACCAAAGGAAAACTTTGGAATTTTCCCCACCCTTTCAAATGAGCCACGTCTAAGCAATAGAAGACATTTAATCCTGCAGTACATTTCCTCGGAATATCAGCTAACCAACCTTTATCCAGTACTTATTTTGATTAAGGTGCATTGATAGATCATAGAGAAGAACTTGGAGACCTAGTCCGTACTTCCAGAGGAGTATCTCTTAGAGTTCCTCATAAGAAGACGGCAGAAACAGATGCAAGGCAGTTATGATTTTAAAAAATGTGTTTTGGAAGACTTTTGTGGTAGTTGATACGATTGTTGCAAAAGCTACTTCCCAGAGGAGTTCCAGAAATTCAGGCGGTGGGAACCATGGCCAGTGTCATTGATGTGGCTGTAGGGCAGGATCAGCTCTGACCATTTTCTATCCTTGCATCTCCACTCAAGGGAACTGGGTCAGTCCAGCTTGTGTCACACACCCAACTTTTCACAGGGCGGGCCATGGCACTTTGACTCACAGTGCTGTCTCCAGTGCAGAATCAGGGTGCCGTTACAGACACAGAAGTGAATGCTGAGCAGGCACAAACAGGTGATATCTACTCTAAAGAGAGCATGTAGGTTGAGAGAAACAGACGTCAAAAGAAGTAGTGCTGGATTATGGGTGATTCTCCCTTTTGTGCCTCCCACTGGGCAGAGCAGCCCCCTAGAATCACTCGTGAGTCTGGCCTCCCGCATAGACAGTGTGCTGCCTCAGGGTCATTTCTGTTTCTGATTCCTCTGTCCTTCCCTCCCCTCAGCTCCAACACATACCCTGTCCTGCTCAGTATCTGGCATGCTTATTCAGGAAGTGTTTGGTGGAAGAAAGGAAAAGGAGCAGAGAGAAAGAGCCCAGGCAGTGCTTCAGGTGGTTCTGAGAAAGGAAAGGTCATATAGCCTGGAGAGTGGCTGGTGACACTTTCTCAGAGGAAGTGGGACAAGTGGCCTAGTCATGTGATACAAAGTCTTGTCTCCCACAGTGGTAGCTGGTTACTGGATACAAGACTTTCCTCTGATAATCTTTGAAATGACAGAGTGCTTAGGAGATGTGGCTGATCTCTTACTTCAGGAGAGATTTCACTCTTCAGGAAAAAAAAGTAATTGTGCTGAAAATGCTAATGAAGCTGTGTCTATACCATATGTACTGAACCCAAAAGAAGAGAATGATTGTTGTAAGCAATGCAACTGGAACACAGACATTTTAGGGCTTTCACACCAAGCCTTCCACCAAAAGAAGATAAGAATCACCCAGTAGCTACAAAGCAAGCTCTGAGCTCCCTTCTGAAAATCATGAAAGGGCATCGGAGGCCCACCTAAAGCTCAGCATCTTTCCTACAAGGATTTTGTGAGATGTTTCATGTGCACGTGATTCTCATTCACCTTAAAGAGCCTTGTGGTACATTGGGTACAGAGATCCCCCAAACTAAACCTTCTCTTTCAGTGTAAACCCAGTGTCTCCCTTAACACCTTCTGTGACTTGCAGAGGTGATACGACAGCCTTGCCATCACCGAGGTAATGGGGGAGCCAGGAGGAGAGCTCAGGTTTTGTTGACATTTTTGTCCTGTCCACCACAACAATGTGTCAGAGCAGTTTTAGTGGCCTGCCTGGAAAATACTGCATCACTTTTGGATTCTGCTCATATTTTCATCTCTGCTGCTTAGATGATCACACTTACAGGCACTCTGTGAAAATGATAAACAAAAACTTAAGCACTTTGTATCAATGCCAATGCTAACAGAACTGCAAGAGAGAAGTTCAAGGCCCCAAATCCTGGCCCAACTCAGGGAAACCAAAAATACCCCAAGTTGCTTGAAGAGAAAGATGGTGGTCCAAGTGGTGACCATTGGCGCCGGGCAGCTGCATGTGGTGTGGAATCCAGTCTAACAGACATGATTTTGAGTTTCTTTTCAGCCACCATACTGTTCCACTGACACCCAACATGCAAAAGTAAAAACAGGAGAACCTGGACTTCCTGGTGGTCCAGTGGTTACGACTCCATGCTTCCTCTGCAGAGTCTCTGGTTCCATCCCTCCTTGGGGAGCTAAGATCCCACACGTGTGTGGTGCGACCAGAAACAAACAGGAGATCCTGTCTGATCAAATTTGGGGATGGCTGAGGGAGCCAGGGAAGGAAGCAGATCCCCCCACCCCGTCCTGCCCTGACTCCCCAGCAGCCTCAGAGGGGTCTCTGTGGACAACGTGAAGCCCCCACTCGGGAAGCACAGCTACCCACGTGACTCAGTGAGTGTTTCCTCTCCATGCAGACGGAGTGTTTTTTTTATAGAGACTTGGTGATGCATAATTTCCAACAGGATCGTGAGTTCCATTAGATTTAATACAAGGAAAATCGTTTGGAAAGCCTAAAGAGAGAACATATCCAACACCAGTCTCCTCAGAGTCCATCTCCTCTCCCACCCCAGCTGTCTGTCTGTCTGTCTGTCTCTCTTACACACACACGCACATGGTCTCCTTTTTTGTCCATAATGCAGAATTTTTGCATTCTGGCTTAGTGAGATTTCCTTTTAGAGCTAAGCTACTACCTTGGGAACACAAAAATAGCTTGTAAATGGACTTCCTACTAACCAGGAACAAAGGCCACCCTTTGAGGAGTGTTGAGCCAAAGCAGCACCTCCCGTGTTTGAGGATCAAGGCTAAAATGATGGTGAGTGTGACTGGAGCCTGCAGCCCCGGCCCTATGGGAATGAAGCCGTTTCAGGGGGTTTCTGTAACAGAGACTTCAGTGTTGCTCCACTGTGTTTTCCGGTTACGGACCTGGACTGCCTGGACTGCGTGTTGTTTAAAATGCAGATTCGGGAGGCATGCAGAAGCCTCTGACACAGAGAAGACTCTGAGAGGGAGCTCAGGAACTTGTGTCCTTGACGTGCAGCCCAGGAGGTGCTGGTGCAGGCTGTCCAGAGACCACCTGTGAAGAAACCCCGCTCAGAAGTCATTGTCCCCGTTAAACCAAGATGAAAATGAGCATCAGAGTAACTGCCTGGCCCATGCTCAGGACCAAGCACATTGATTACCGTTGTCAGGAACTGTGACCACACCACTGCTAAAGATGAAGATTAGCTCCAGTTTTGAGCTTCCCCTCTTGGGTTGGAAGGGGAGGAGTGCACGCAGCCAACTCCTCATCCATATCAGATTAGAAAGCCTCACCTCTGTCATCTTCTTATTTTAAAATATTTTTCTTCCATGCCCCAGTGATCTCTTGTTAAAATCAGTTTTTAACTGATCTTCAGCCAAATTATTTCTGAGATACTTGTCCCCTTTTAGCACCTTTCTGTGATTTCTCTAATAATGCTAGTAATTCTATTTTACGGCCTCTCGGAGTTTACAAGGTGTTTATCAAGCTGGTCTTCACAATATTTCTGTACTGTAGTGAGGACCCATCTTACCCCCACCACCACCCACGTTCCGCACAGGAGGAGACAGAAGCCGAGGCTGCTTACATGACGCGCCCAGGAGCAGCAGCTCGTAGACAGCCAGTGTGCGGCCTCACACAGGTCCTCTGATTGCAGGTGTCTTCCGTGACGCCACACTCTCAGAGGAAGCTGTGCGGATACAGCTGCCCATAGCGCTCTCACTTGCCTCAGTTAGAGCCAATGTAGTCCCGAAATAATATCTTGCCTCTGATTCCCTGGAGATAATATGAAAGTGAAGTGGAAGTTTTAGTCGCTCAATTGTGTCTGACTGTTTACAACCCCATGGACTTAGCCTGCCAGGCTGCTCTGTCCATGGGATTTCCCAGGCAAGAATAGTGAAGTGGGTTGCCATTTCCTTCTCCAGGGGATCTTCCCAACCCCAGGATTGAATCCAGGTCTCCTGCATCGCAGGCAGATTCTTTGCTATCTGAGCCACCAGAGAAGCCCTGAGAAAATATAGAAATAATATAACATCCCTAAATTCTGTCCGTTCCAACTTTCTAAAAATCTAAATCTGAATAAGCTAGCATATTGCCTGATAATGTAAAGCACCTCATAACACAATAGTTACCACCCAGAAATCAATATTAAGTTAACCATGAAAGTGAATTGTAAGACATGGAGTATGTGAATGATTTATTGCTGAATGAATGTTCATTCTTCCCACTCAACTTCACAAGTATCCTGAAAGACACTTATATTTATATTCTGTAAACAACAATCATCAACCTGAATTAGCTTAAGTTTTTGGAGAATTATATTGGTTAGTTATTAAATTACTAATTAGCTAGAGTTTTTCTGGCATAGCTGGGTCCAGAGCTTAAACAAAGTCACCAAGACTCAGTCTCTCTATCTGAACCATTTCTTTGCTTTTTTCCTGTTATCTTTTAATTTCTCCCTACTATTTTATCAAGAATATTTTCAAACATACAGGGAAATTGAAAGAATTTTGCAGTGAAAACCTCTAAAAGCACCGATTAAATTCTTCTATTAGCATTTTACTGCACTTGTTCCATTACAAATCTTTTTTTAATTGCAAATCTCTTACCTATTCATGTATCATCCATTCATCCATCCACACACTGATTTTGGAGCAGCGTCTTTGCTTCTAGAGTCTCTTGACCGTGCTTCCCCCTAAACTGGCTTCATTCTCGAGGAGCCTCTGCATGCAGCAAACTCCGGCAGGTCAGGGATTGCAAGACTTCATGGCTGTTCAGTCGCTGAGTTATGTCTGACGCTTTCCGTCTCCATGGATAGTAGCATGCCAGGCTTCCCTGTCCTCCACTATCTCCCAGAGTTTGCTCAAATTCATGTCCATTGTGTCATTGATGCCATCTAACCATCTCATCCTCTACTGTCCCCTTCTCCTTTTGCCTCCTTTTACAACAGTTTAGCAAGTCCCAAACCCTTGCTGTTCCCTCACACTTGAAGAGTTCTAGAAAATCTGAGGTTCCTTGCAATAATTAGAAATGTTCAAAAATAAATCATTCCTTCATTCCTCCTTTTTTTTCCTAAAGTAAGTTGCCAAATTCCTTATTAAAATGGTCCTGATAAGCCGGTTTCTTTGAGCCCAAAATTTGTCTGGAACAACTTCAACAGTATTACCAGAAGGGGGCAGCAGCATACAGCTCTCCAAGAAGCAAGGATCTAAGTAGAAGTCAGAAAGCCCCAAGCTGTGGTAATAGTAAATGCCCGAACCTTGAGGTAGCACCTTTCTGTTGTGATGTTTCACTGATCTCAGATAAACGTCCCCAACCCTCTGTCTGGCTGATTATCACATTAACATGCTCTAAAATGTCCAGGGTACCAGAGAGGTAAAGAATATCATTGCAGAGCAATTTCAGCAATATCTGTTTACTCTCGGGTTTGGAGAATCAGTTGTCTCTGGGATCAGTAATGGACTGGAGTAGCATATGTAAATCTGGAAGGGGGGAAGCCTCTTTATTGGATGATAATACTCATTTTTCAGGAATCAATCAGACTCAATTAGTGAATGCCCATTTCATCGTAGATTTTGCTCATGGCAAGGGGAATATAATGAAGATGTATGATTCTTTAGGCATGCCGTCAAAGGACTTATAATCTGGTAGGCAAATACACCTGCTCAGCTACTTTGTAGGAGAAAGTAGTGCCAAATGCAAGGAAACTGCTTACATAAATGCATATATTGAGTATTTGCCAGGTGAATATCAAACACAATGTAAAAAACCCTTCTCCACTCAATTTATTCTTCGGCCACAATAAGACAGGTAAAATACAGATAAGGACTCTGAGTTACATGTTTGAGAACTTAGGAGAGCTGGGATGAGGTCCCAGGGCTGTGTGACCCCTACGCAAAGCTTCCATTCTTAATCCTCCTTTTTAGAAGAAGATGCTTAATACAAAGCATAATACATGTCCACTTAGGAACATGCTCTTAGCGGCTTTATGTTTCCCTTGAAGCCCATCGAGACCCTGCAGTATAAGGAACAGATTCTGTAAACTATATGCACAGTAAAGAAATCCAAGTCAGACAGAAAGTTTTCATCAGGAACCAACAGAGGGCAGCAAGAGATAAACCAACCAGTGAAACGTTCTCCTGAGGACTCCTGTTATCTTACCACTGGGACCTTCAGGCCAGGGACTGTGGGAGATACATGCAGGGTTTGAGATCTCTAATTTCTTACCATTTAAAAAAAGGACAAATCTGACCCATGGAGGAGATAAAAAAAAATCCCCTGCCGGGATCAAAGTTCACTTAGTAAATGTCTGTTTTAATAAAGGGAACTAAGAGATGAGGGATGTGGCACTCCTCCAAGACGTTTGACATCCATGGATGGCAAATATGCCCCTGAGCTTTTAGCCTGAAGCCCGAAGGATGCTTGCTCTTCCCTGGGCTCCTTGCAGACAGGCTGGATGCAGAAATGCTCAGTATCCATGCTGGGTCTGGATGCACTGTGGCGACAGGATCCTGGAGGCCGGCCTGCAGCAGTGGAGCACGCACCCAGCACTGACGTGGGCGGAGGCTGGTGAGGGACAGCGGCTGAGGGTGGCCCTCCTGTGACTGGCGCCTAGAGATCGAGCACTCATTGCTTCTGACAGCGTGTCACTCCTGCACTTGTCTGAGATGAAGGGAGGACTTTTCAAAGCGACCAAAGGCACTCCTTCTGTGGGAAGGGCGAGGAAGAAATGAGATGTGTGGCTCAGTGCAGAGAATTGACCTGCAAAACATAAAATACTAAAAGAAATGGAGGCAGGTGTAAATAAAAAACTAGTCCCTAACTTACGACTGAAAGACCTGTGTCGAGTCTGAGAGCATGACAGCCTCAGCCAGAGCCAGGGCCAAAGTCATAGTAGGCAAAAGCTATAAAATTGCTGCTATGCAACCAGTTTTGACCTAACCAAATGTGAATTTCATGTAGCTTAGCCAATTAAAATATAGCAGTAATGATAATAGCTAACTTTTCTCAAGCACTTCCTAAGCATCAAGAAAAGATTTGAAATGCATTTCACATATGAACTCATTCAGTCTACATAATAAGCCAGCAACAAAGTAGGTTCTCAGATTATATCCATCTACAGGTGAGGTATCAGGACCAGAGAAGTCTCTTAACTTGCCAGGATATGGAAAAATGCAATCTGAGCCCAGCTCCGGAGTGCAGGGCCTCAGGGGAAAGGACAGGCTTGAATGGGGAAGGTCTATTCAAGGAAGACAGGCTCTAGGGAATCAACCTCACACGTCTCTGCTTCTCCTTTTCAGGTGAGTCAGTACACGTTTGCCATGTGCAGTTACCGGGAGAAAAAAGCCGAGCCTCAGGAACTTCTCCAACTGGATGGCTACACCGTGGATTACACGGACCCCCAACCAGGTACCTGCCCACCTGCTAGGCCGTGAGCCCACAAAACTCTCTCCCTTCCCTGCATGTTGGACACGAACTGAGCCAAGTTACTAGGGCGCCACGGCCACAGTTCACCATCCCCTGGAGGTTCTGTCCTGAATGAAGAAGGGCCGATTCCAATCTGGGGCTTTGTTTTGACTCAGGGGATCCTCATAAAACCAAAATGAAAATGTAGTACGTTTTTCTTTGAGGTAGCTGTGCCCACCTCAAATTTTAATTCCACCCTAGAATGTTCAATAGAAATCCTGAAAAAGAAGTCCTATGACTCGTGTGTGTGTGTGTGTCTGTGTCTGATTCACCAGTGATGTGTGCTTGGCAGACATCGTGTCTCCTGTCCAGGTAAACCTGCCCTGTAGGTCCACATTTGCTAAGTACAAGTCATAGTTATCTGATAGTACTTGAAAAGAAAGTCTTCTCTAAACCTTTTTTTTTCCTCCTAAAAAGACACCAGTCCGCAGTGTAGACATCCAAACTCCTCAGCCTTATGTAACTAAGAGAACCACACAAATGGTAGTATTTCTCAGAAGTTCTATATTGCATAAGTTCCACATCCTGCCCTCTCACACCTCTCTCCAAACCCATGTTATCTTTTTCCCAGAAAGAAAAAAAAAATGAATAGAAATCTGCCTCAAGGAACCTTCAAAATGGGGGGGGGGGGTGCGAAATCATTTCAGCATATTAATGAGCAACAGGCACCAACAGCCCTCTCCCAGAGAAGTTTATTTTTATGCCAAATCTGCACAAGGAAAGCATTTCCAACCATACTGCATTATTTGGCCCAAAACCTTTTTTTCTACTCCCATATTGCTCTTCCACATGCAACAAAATACACATAAAGGAAAAACAGAGTCTGAGAGAAGATGGGGCGTTAACCTGAAAAGGTGTAACTGGGAAGACCTCTGGCCCAGTTCACTTGGGAAAATTATCATCTCAGTGGGCATCAGAATTGCCACTCCCGAGTGCTTTGGACCAGACCTGCCCCCTCAGACCTCCATAGATAATTCGCGTCCTGCCAGAGCACGATACAGAGCTGACCACGTAAGATGTGTCAGGACTTTAAAGGCTCGTCCTGGAAATCCCTCCTCATGAACAGGACCTTGGAGTCTGAGCCAGTTTCACGCAACAGCTTGAGCAAAGGATGCGGCCCCTGTGTTAAGAAACGAACCCTCGTGGCATTCTGCAGTGGTTTCTTCTCAAATCACGGCATGCCCTTCAGAGAAATAGTCCCTCTTTCCCAAGACCTCCATTTTAAAGTGGGAATCTCAGGGACCAGTATGAGAAGGATAAACAGCACTGCCTTGTGACACTACCTGCTTTTAAGCCAGTTCCCTTTTCCTTTCCTCTACATGATAGCACTTGGATTTCACTGCAGTCCACCAAGTACATAGGACCAAAGTTATCATCTCATTTTGTAAAGCAGGAAGCAGCGCTGGGACTTGAGGTCTAACGCGTCTCACCCTTTGGTTTGGCACCTGCAGTAAAACATAGCTATGTGTGCAGCTGTAGTGGAGCTCGAGTTGTTATCTTCTCGTACGGATGCAAGTGGACCTCTCTACAGTGGGGAGGTGGCTCTTCCGTCTACATGCAAAAGGAGTAGCTGTGCACGTACATTATAAAAGCTCCTCTTCTTTTTCCTCACATTGATCCCCTGGGATATAATTTATAAATTCCTTTACCAAGGATGTAAATGGAAACCAAAGTGATTATGTTCTTGAGAATAATAAGCAGAGTCTTCTCTGCCTTTCTGTGTGCCAAGTCCTAGTTATTTTCAAAGCAACGTTTGATTGAAAATGGAGATTCAGATACTCCCAATTGTCATGGGAAAAATCTAACCTAGAATTTTTTAAAGAGTGATTGTGAAAAATAATAGTTCCTGAACCCTAGACCTAACCAAGAACCGGAATCCTCCTGTTTATATAAGCTACCTGGGGACTTCCCTGGTGTCCAGCAGTTAAGACTTCACCTTTCAGTGCACATTTGATCCCTGGTCAGGGAGCTAAGATGCCATATGCCTTCCTGCCCCTGAGAAAAAAAGAACATCAGAAGCGATGTTGTAACAAATTCAATAAAGACTTTAAAAATGGCCCACATCAGTCACTTACTAAATAATAAATAAATAAGCACTCTAGGAGATTCTTTTGGACAGTAAAGTTTGCCAGCTGAAGATCAGGGTAATTAGTACACAATTTGGCCAGTGTCCTCAGAGATTTGAGAAGTCTTCCCCTACTGCTGCCTGAAAGGTGAGTGTGCACGTGAAGCCGGACCTCTGGGTCCATCTGTCCTTCTCCTCCTCTTGGCTTTATTCTGGTTGTCAGTGGAACTAACTGGTAGAGATGGGGCAGATAGCCTCATAGCATAGACATCCTTGCCTTTGTACCAGCCTGGGATGCAGCAGTCACCCAGATACAAGCTTTGGCTCTAAATCAACTATTCGAGTTTAGGGTCTTTGAAAGGTTGGTTTGGGGAATTGATAAATAACTGTAAGTAGTTTTTACATTTAGGCTCTTCATTTTAATCTAAAAATGAAACTGCTTCCCTTTATCTTTCCCTGAGTATGGTTCAAAGAGTATGCAACAATCTCTCAGTTCCTATTAGATTAAATAAGGAAGTCTTCAAATAAGAGGATATTCATTTGGAATAATTCAGTGGCACAATTTCAATGACTAAATTAAATCTTCAACAACTTTACCACCCTAAATAGACTATGTCCATGTGTGTGGTTGAAACAGCTATCTCCGGCCAGGGAACTGGCCAGCATTCCTTGCCTGGGCTGCCTCCATCTATTCCCAGACATGTCCTCTTGTTCCGTCAGTCCCTGTGGGGTGTTCCATGGAGAGCCCAGACATTATCATACATTGCATTTTGCAGATTCTGTCCTCAGGATCTGCTGCCTTGCATAAGAATGCTGCCTGGGAGCATACGGTGGTGTTCGTGTCGTCTTCTCTTCCTTGGTTTTCTTTGAGCTAGTTGCTCTGCTTTCTCCTCATTCTCATTGGTGTGTCCTTGGTCTCCCAGGCTTTCTGGAAGAGCTCTGTTGCTCTTCACTGCTGTCACTGTCATTGCTTCTCCTGCTTTACAGGTTTCTCCTGGCCTCATCACCCCATGGCTAGGCTCCACTCTGTTGTCAGTAACTCATTCTCTGAGAGCAGTTGCTGCACGCCAGGTGTGCTGACCGGGTCCTGCAGTGGTCCGGGGCTGTGCTTGTAATCGTCAGCGCTGGAGTCAGACAGCTGCGGTCAGAAGCCTAGCTCCAATCGTCACAGCTCCACTTTGTGTTCATGGGATAGTTAGCTCCTTCTCTCTGACCCAGTTTCCACATTTACACAATAAGGACACTAATGTACATTCTCTACAGGCTTCCCGGGTGGTGCAGTGGTAAGAATCTGCCTGCCGCTGTGGGAGATGAAGGAGATGTGGGTTCAATCCCTGGGTCGGGAAGATCCCCTGGAGCAGGAAATGGCAACCCACTCCAGTATTCTTGCCTGGGAAATTCCATGGGCAGAGAAGCCTGGCGGGGCTATACTCCATGGTGTTGCAACGAGTCAGACATGACTGAGCGACTGAGTACATGGGCACGTGTTCACACTTCGTAAGGCTGTTGGGAGGAGTCTGTAAAGATCTCAACACTTCTTAGCATCTTTGCACCTTTACCTCTCTCCTTCCTGAGTCAGCGCCATGAAAGGACTTTCTGACAGTAGCTCCAAGAACTCAATGTCCCTTTTCCAAGCTTTAGGCCCTGGCAAATGGGAGGTGGTGGGGCAGGGGAAAGGTCCCGTCCAGTGGTGGCTGGCCTGGAGCTCCCTTGCACTATCACAGTACTGTATCCGTTACCATGAGACTGGACTGCAGAAGCGCTACTGAACCCATTCTTTTCTTTTAGCTCCTTGGTACCCACTTTTCAGAGCTTAAAGCATTCCTCAAAGTTCTTCTTCCTCTTTCTCTCTCTGCAGAATTTTCCTTCTTACGGTGCTGTCCATCCATTTCATCAGGTTTTCCCAGCTTGCTCACTGTACACCATCCTATCCATATCACACACTTTAAAGCTCTCTAAGAAAAGAACCAAAATATTGCTTAATAATCACAACCACAAAAAATATTTTATTGAAATTGCTGTACCCCTCAACTCTTTATATAAAAAAGATGCTCTTTATTGTTCTATAATCCCTGGCAGTTCTAAGTGCAAAATTATTAACACGCACCCATCCTTATGAAGTAGACATTTGAATTAATATTGTCGGCACAATAGATAAGTCTTAACATCACCAGCAGTCTTTCCCAAGGCAAGTGTCAAATAGGTTGGCAATTGGGCCCTGTTAGTTTAGGGATTCTAACTACTCCACTTACTCCCCATTCACCTTTAAAGAGATAGTTTGAGGGTAGAGGAATGATGAGAAAACTGGTGAAGATATGAAGCTTTGTTTATGGACAGAGAGTCCCAGTCACCCCAAAAATATGAGCTTTTGAAATATGTTGACAGACACAATGTAGCTCTGGCCTGAGCCCAGAGAGAGGCTTCTTTTGCCCACTTCTCTCTAAATTTTAACCCAGAGAACTGCTTATGGGACAAAATGGGTCTGCAGAGCATTCATTCATCCAACTTGTGTTTGTTGAGCACTCACTGTCTGCCATGCACAGTGCTGGGTACCAAGATGCAGCAGTGAACAAAAGAGACAAAAACTCCGCGCCTTTAGGAAGTAAATTATATAATTTTTTGAGGTGGTAAGAGCTTTGGAGCAAAAGGATGCAAGAGGAGAGAGGTGAGTAAGGAGAGGTAACGGTCAGGGAAGGCCTGAACAAGCATGTGATGTCTGAGCAAAGACATGAAAGAGGCGAGGCTGTGACTCATGAGAATAACCGGAGGAAGAGCCCTAGGCACAGGCAGTAGCTCTGTGCAAAGACCCTGAGGCAGAATGCACCTGGAGTGTTCAAGGAGCAGCAAGAGGCTAGCATGACTGTGTGAACGGGGTGCATATGGTAAGAGAGGCAGGTGGAAGTGGTGGCGGGTCAGTTCACGTGGGGTCTGGCAGGCCTTGTCAGAACCTAGACTTTTCCTCTAAGTGAAATGTGGAGGTACTGGTAGGTTTTGAGCAGAGGGATGGCACAACCTGACTCTTGTGCTAAGCCAATTACCCTGGCTCCCATCTGGGGGGTCAGGTATAGAGAGTGTGGGTGGAAGCAGATGGATCAGTTAGGAGGCTACTAGAATAATCCAGGTGAGAGATGAATGTGGGTGAATTCAGAGTGGCCACCCTGGAGAAGGAAGGAGGGGTCAAATTCTGTTGTAATGTCCTGAAAGTAGAGTCTTCAGAATTTCATTGGAATGGGCAGCCAGAGAAAAATCAGGAGTCCGAAAGGTCCCTGAGGTTGTGGACTTGAGAGGCGGGGTCAGGAGGCGTTTCTGTTGTCGTCATTTGACTTGTTTTTAAAAATGAGAAAAGTAATGGTATGTTTATAGATGAATACTTACCCTGCCATTAGGCAGTTCAGTTGACGACTCTGTCCCCAATAAAACAAAGGTGGCAGGAGACAACAGCCAGGCTCAAAATGCCTCTTGGACATCATGGTATCAAACTCGCTATCCTATAGTTAGATAAACAGATGCACCTCTTTTCTCCAGCCCAAGGAAAAGCATAGAGACTGCCGCTCAGAGCTTAGTCCTGCTGAAAACATCGCAGCTCAACTTAGTAGTCTTTCTTCCCTTTTAACCCAGGTTTGGAGGGTGGCCGAGCCTTCTTCAACGCAGTCAAAGAAGGAGACACCGTGATATTTGCGAGTGATGATGAGCAGGATCGCATTCTCTGGGTCCAGGCCATGTATCGGGCCACTGGGCAGTCACACAAGCCTGTGCCCCCAACCCAAGTCCAGAAACTAAACGCCAAGGGAGGGAATGTGCCTCAGCTGGACGCCCCCATCTCCCAATTTTGTAAGTAAATATGCCATTTGTTAAAACCAGTTCTGTAGAGTAAAGTCAGTCTTCTAAGGTTGAATTAGAAAATCTAGTTGCTTTCATGTGAAGGATGCTCAAAATCATGTTTGCCTAAAAAAAAAAAAAGTTAATTCAAAGGGGGAGAGTTGGGACAAAAATGTTAGATAGAAGTAATTTTAAAGTGCAATACTTGACAATCCCCTCCTCCAGGACTAAACAAAGAAAAATATGTTTCAGGTGAATTTTTCCCTCTTTGTTTTGATGAGAGTTTAGAATTCACAGTCAAACAGGTATTTGTTTGAGTCTTTCAAATATAGTAGGTTACGTATGTCCTTGCCTCATTTCTTCCTATCAAAAGTAACTTTAAAATAGAGCTTAATTTGAAATAAATTTTAATATGCAACTCAGAACCATTTAAAAATAAATGATGACATTATCACATGCAGTAGGGGAGGATGGGGGGGACACAGGAACACACACAAGAAAGTAACACAGTATCTAAAATCCCATTCTGAGCTAAAATACCAGAACCCAGAAATGAAACCATCTCCTTAAACAGTCCCAGTTCATATTCCAGTCTCTTCCTCTCTATAGGTTAGCATTAGTTTTACTTTCTTGCCCTTTCACCATGCCGTCTTGCTACCAAGATAGTTTTGATCTTGGGACAGTTTGGATGCACAGGGTAAGATGAAAGACAGCATGCTCTTGCAGATATTTATTGAAACAAATAAAATGGAAACACTGGAAACGTAAAGCACCAGATTCATTTCAGTTACAAGCATTGTCCCTAAGTAAAGATGTCTGCCATACCCTGAATACAGGTCAATTAGGAATAGATCAGGTACACGTCAGCTTTCAGCAATAATCATGGTGAGTCTTGTCTTTAGCATGGCACCTCCTCATTCAGTGTAGTTCACTGAGCAACTGTCTAGGTGATGAGACATGTTGATGAGGAAGACAAGGAGATACCTGTTTTCAGGATACCTCCAGCCCAGTGGGGAAGTCTAGATAGTAAACCAAGTTAAAAAAAAATTAGTAAATTAGTTTCACACACTGAGAAACACCATAAAGAATGTCATGCATTGGTGAGAGAGTGGAAGGAGGAAATATAACACAGATGATCTGAGCTTAAGCCCAAATGATAGGAAGTTACCCCCACAGACATCTGTGGGAAAAGAATCGCAGCAAAAGGGAAAGCAAGTGTGAAAATCCCTCATTGGAAACCTGACCTTGAACCCAGGGCTTTCATACAGTCTCTCCTCAGTTGTTCTTAAAACATGGACCACATAATTCTGTCGCTATAGCAACTAAGTAGAGGTAATTCCCTTCTGATGAATTCCACTGCCATGTCTGCTTCTATTTAACCAGACTGTGTTCTTAAATCTTGTTACACCTTTGCTGGTGGGGAAACATTGTTGTTGAATGACAAATACTACCCATCAGGTGCTGCCAGGGATTCTTGTCCTATACTGATGGTTTTTTTTAAAGGAAGATGTCCCTATGGGACAGTGTAAATAGTCACACAATCATGCAGGTTTCCACACAGAAAACCCTAAACAAATAAGTCGAGGAAGGGCTCAGGGGAGGAGGGATAGCACTTCTGATCATGACCACCACCGAGTTTCCTACTCTTTTTTCCTGTAACATTTGTGACACTTAACTTTATCTGAGAGCAAAAAGAGAGAAAAGAAGCATCTCTTTGTAAATGGTTTAGTCATTAGTTGAGATAAAACATCCCCAATATTAACTTAATTATAAAAATTCCCCTGTAATGGAAGCCCTTCTTTCACCTGGCCTGACAGACTCCTTATAAATGAATTTTGAAACAACACATCATATCATATCCCTCTGAGATGGAATTATCTGTGTATGAGGAAACAAAAATGCCTAATTATGATCACCATCTAAATCAACCTCATAAAACATGTTATCACAGGTGATATTTGGAAAATCTTGGCTTTATTTCCAAATACTTTCCATTTCTTCTGAAGTCATTTCACCTTACATTCAGTGTCTCTGTTCTATTGTCTCCCCAGATTAAGAACCTGGTTCGTGATCAGTCCACTTTTTTCTCTCTAGTATAGGAAAGAGAATGGAAATTCAGGGGTAAAATGAAATGGAGACCAGACCCAGATTCTATAAAGGTGATGACTGAAAGAGGCTGTTGAAGGGGATGCATGACTCTTTATGGAAATACACTAGGGCTCTTGATTTAGAGTTTCCTCTGTGGGTAGGATTCATTTAGCTATGAAATTAGAATCTGGTCAGTAAGCATCAGCCAGAAGATTTGTTTGCATACACGCAAGGTTGATGTATGTTACTATCCTAGTTGACAGAGGAAGCTTTTATTAAATAGAGCACCCAAAGCAGAATTCTAAGAGTTAAAATTTGGGGATGAGGATAAGTAGTATTATCCCTCAAGAGCATGTGAGGCAGCCTGGGAGGTATGTGAAAAGGTCAGGGATGTCATGCCCCTGGGATTTATCAGTACCTGCTGCCAGAGCCACCCCCTTCTCTATTACCTCCTCATCGCTGCCTGGGAACAGAAGGTCTCTAGAGAGTATGAGGTGTACCCCCCCCACCAGGCTCTGTAAGAAGGAGGCCACTGCTTTCAGCCATGCAGATTGTGCCCTTCAGGAGGCTCTTTTCCCATAGATAAAAATGTGAATGGTGCCTCTCGAGTTGTGCAGTGCTCACTTTGCACAACTGTATGCTTCTGACCCCGCAGTCAATGACACTCCTTACATGGAGCTTCAACCCACTAGCGTTAAACCCAGTAATCCCGTGGTTACTTTACTACCCCCTGAAACAGAGCCTCAACCACTCCAGACTTTTATCTATTGCTAGTGTAGGCACTTAATGAAAACTGTGTCCAGAGTGCCAGAAAGTGAGGCTCTGTTCCCATACTTTAGAAACTAGCATCGTAATCTAGTCAGGATTTAACTCACCCAAACTTCTGTATCTGATCCCCAGTCACTTACAGTCAAGAGTATATAAAAGCCACAAGAAAGATCCAAACAGGATCCAAGAATTTTGCATTCTGTGGTGTCAGTAAGTAGTTGTACAAAACAACCCAAAAATTGCCGAGAGTGGGGGATATGTCATATTGAGCAGAGTCTGCCGTAGAGTGAAGTTATGTAACAGTTATTGCAAAGCTGCATTTAAACCTTTATATTCAAACCCTCACTATTAAACAGATTAGGTTTAGATTTATACTAACTAAGTCAGATTTAGTGTTTATTCATACTTAGAATCCTAACTAGCTCATCCAAATTTGCCGAAACTTGCCTTATCCTAACAATTAAAGTCCTGTGTCCCAGAAACTGTTTAGTCCTGGGCAAACTGCGACAAATTGGTTACCTAGTGACTTAGCAGCAGCAACAGCAGCAGTACTGCGAAGCAAGATTACAGAAAAATGGAAAACAATCACAACATAGTAAGAAATAGCAAGTGTTGACCCTTCACCGACATTTGCTTCTCAGTCTGTACCTGTTTATTTTGCCACATCACAAACATTGTCAGTCACAGACTCTAACAAAAGGAGTAAATACAATCAAGTATTGCATTTTAAAAAGATTTTGTTGACTTCTAAAAGGTAAGGTTCATTGTTAAATACTTGATTCTGTGCACATCTCATTAAATCCCCAGTTTTGAATATTTACTCAAAGTAGCTGCCGTCCTTGCAAGTGAATGATGAAGAACTTTTTAATGAGTTAGCTTTGTAATCACTATGTTAGTATTTACATGGCAAAGGGAAGCTAACAGAAAAATGCAAGAGGTTTTTTGGATAGAGAAAAATAAACACTCCAGTCTTGTCACGTCGCTGTCTGCTCAAGGGAAATTTGAGAATGGAACATTTTACAGTTTGGGATACTTGACTGTAATCATAAGTTTATTTGGGTCTTTCTAAATTCAGTTTGACAGACTTCTGGGTGCAGACTTTATTTCTTTTGCAATTTCAGAAGTTCGATTTCAAAATGAAAAGACACGTCTTAGAGTGGAGTGGAGTATTTATATGGAATTGGGAAAACTGGAAAAAAAATAGATCCTGCTATTCATTAGTTTCTATGTGACTCTAAAATAATTTTGGGAGGGTTCCACCAAACTTTACAACTTTTTTGTTCTTTTGTGGTTTTTTTGGTGTGTGTTATTATTGATTTAATTTTCTCTCTCTCTTTTTTTTTTTTTTTGTTTAAAACTTAAAAAAATTGTCAGTGCTTACCTATACAACTTTTTACAACAAATGCTTACAATTTTCTAATTTCTTAAGGCAAATGTTGCTTACTTTGGAAATGACATCCAAATCTATAATTGAGTATTGCCACAATTTGTTATATCAAGTGGCCTCTCATTGAAACACCTGATCCCTGTCCAGTGTGTGTTAGAGGAACAGTAAAGATCAGTACCTCTGTTCTCAAGACTGGGAGGGGAGTGGGAATTTTAAGCTTTGCTATTTGGTCAATGATTATCTGATATATCACTTGCAATGAGTCTCATATTAATGTCTGTTTCTCAACTAATAACTGTTAATCACATCATAAATCCCTAAAGTTGGATGTTTTTGAGAATTGTTCTAGCTTTGCTACCACCTGAAGAGCCTTCAGCAGTTAGGGGGACCTTGTTACTGTTGTTTGGGGAGGGGGTTGGCTTTGGTTTTCTTGTTTTTTTGTTTTGTTTCATTTAAGTTTCCTTGTTCAATCTTTGCTCGAACCCAAGAACTTTAGCTGCTAGGTTAGAACTCCTGTCTGCTTTCCTGAGCCTTGTTGCTAGTCTTTATGTTATTCTGGTTTGTTCCTTCTTACCCTGCTAACTTCTAGCTGGACTGAAGGGTAAGTGTTCCCCTATAGCTAGCACAGCTCAGATAATCAGACTAGATTATCTGACACCTGCAATGTGCTTCCTCCCTCTCCTCTGAAATCTTCCTCATGTCTAGACTTTGTAGTAAAACTTTTTATGTAATTTTCCTGACCTTAGGTTGGAAATGTAAGCTTCCGTACTGAAACTAGGATGCATGTGATGTGTGCATAATTGCCTCCTCTCCTTGGCTTTCATATTGGCATCAAATGATCCTCTGAGTAAAGCCAACCATTAACATCTCCTTTTTTTTTTAATTCCAAGAATATTAATGAACATCACAATGAAATGGCAAATAATGCCTTCGTTTCATGGAATTCACAGCTACCTGACTGCTTAATGCCTGAAAACAGATCATTTTGCACTCTGATGATGTGTTGTTGTTGTTGTTTTTCCTTTCCCTTTCCAAAGGTTAGAATGGTCAGAGAACCAATGGTGTGGTAACCATGGATACCTTAACAAACAGAAAGGTGGGCTAGGAAACCCAAAGATGGTAATTGAGCAAGACTCTAAGAAATTGCAGAACACAATTAATAAAGTAAATACATCATTTGAACATGAAAGAATTCATTCTGCCTAAATTGAGGGTGTACTATAAGACCCAATAGAGGTTAATTTTTAAGAGAGAGATATAATACAGGCAGCTAACACACACAAAAGCAAGAAATTGAGGACACAATTGAAATCATGTAATTTATTCACAGAAACTTCAGATTCACAATCTCACAATGTCATGGAAGGTTTAGACCTGTGGTCTCAAATCTCTTTCCACTGCTCTCCCAAGAACAATGACAACAATAACATTTTTTACATCATTTGTATTTGTATTCATTTTTCTAAAAATACACCTCTAAGAGGAAAAAAAAGAAACTTTAAAACTTAGAAAAACCATTCTCTTCACTATTTAAGTTATTACTAAAACAGAGTATACAGTTCCTTTATTCACAGAGGAAAAAGTCAGTCACCAAAAATGTGCTGAGGGAAAACTTGACATTAGAGGGAGCTAGAAAAATTGGTCAAGAGAGCAGGCAAATATGTACTGAAGTATTCTGAACGCTCACTTAGAAGTTGTAGGTCGCATCATTTCTCCTGACCATTTAATAATAGTCCTTGATTCTTTTTGTTTCTTAATTTTGCTTTCCCCCTCCTTTCTTTTTTTTTTTTTTTCTTTTGCATAAATGTACCCCTGGCTAGCAGACAGATTTTTTTTTTTTTTTTACCACTCCAAGCAGATACTTAATTCTTAATTTAACTTTCCTTCCTTTCCATGTCTGATGAGGCATTTTTAAAAGCTTACTGGAAGATGTGAACTTAGTGAAAATTTAGGATTTGCTATACTTTAAAAAAAAAATCTACAAGATGGATGAATAGATGACTGAGTGAATGTTTTTCTAGTAAAATTATGTGTATTTGCACAACAACACATTGATATCCTAATAGGCTTCCAAATAGTCATTTGCCTAATTCCTTTCTAGAGTTTTGTCTGAGGAGATTCTTTGCTATATCTTCTTGTATTGTCAACTTGCAATTACTACATTGCAGGAATGCAACATCAGAGAATGAATTCAGTGTTAACTTGCATGACCCCAAACCACACTATAGATCACATTTCTTCTCTCCATAAAGTACATGACTTTTTAGAAGAATAGACTCTCACCGTAAGGTCCAGAATTTTCCAAATACTGTGGTAGGCTCTCAATAGATCATATTAAATGAAGGGTCGCTTCTTTGTTACCTACTTCAGGCACGTCTAACATATTGCTCACTAATCAACTGAGTATTTTCATGACCTATAATGACTTATAGGAGACAATTTTAATTAGTTAACTCTCGAAAATTTTGTTAGCTCATGCTGCAGTGCCATAAAAATATTATCAAGTGCTCTGTAAATTGTAAGTAAAGCAGGGAAAATTACAGATCACTTATTTGTTTCCTGATCACTGACAAAAATCTCTGATGATTTTTATTCAAAGCATTTGCCTTATGAAGAATCATACAAATGAACATTGAAATAAACATCACATGTTTATTCTCGTGGTTGTCCTGTCAGTGATTTCTGCAAAATGCAGTGTGGCCCTTGATAGCTTCTTAGGAAGCCTTTCGGTGTTGGCCATGCAAGTTAGCTTGACTGAAGGACCATGAAAGAATTAAGTTGTTTCTCAAGGGCAGCAGGCAGGGGAGGACCAGTCTTTTGCTTGCTGTGCAGAGCTCAGGCAGGGAGCAACATCCCCTGGTTATTACTTGATCATGCCAAGAAAAACTCTTCTAGAAAAGTCTGTAAACAGCCAGCTGCCATCAATCATTGTCATTTCTTTATTTCATGTCTTCTGATGAGGTTGACTACTGTCATTGTTCGTTATTGTCCAAACCATACATTCACTCTTACACTGTCAAGCAGATATGACAAGCACACATTTTCCATATAAGAAAGATACAAAGTCACCTTTTAATTTGCAGTTTGAGTTCACAATGACTTTATAGTTACATTAGCTATTCTCTTGCCTCAAGCATCCATCAGGGGTA
Source organism: Muntiacus reevesi (assembly GCF_963930625.1). Classification (NCBI taxonomy): domain Eukaryota; kingdom Metazoa; phylum Chordata; class Mammalia; order Artiodactyla; family Cervidae; genus Muntiacus; species Muntiacus reevesi. Next base: position 97,145,945 of record NC_089252.1, read on the forward strand.
ACAGCAGCCATAACTGTGCTCTAAATTTCAGTGATAAAACAGCTACCTCTAGTTTATTATAAAAGGGATTCACTAGAGAAAGGAGCCTCTCTCAGACAATTTATTAGCAATGTAGTCATAGTTTATTTTCAACAGCAGAATTTTTTCTCTAGCCTATAAAAAGTTCTAAAATGTAATATTACAAAATAAAAAGAGAGATTTGACCTTTTGTGTTCATTCCCTGAGCTGCTGGGATAATAAAGCCTCCATAAAATGAAAATTGAAAAACTATATTATCCACTCCCCTCAAGAATATTCCATTTGGTAGACCTTACCAAAAACTTATCTAAATTTTTTTTGGATCAGAAACAAGATCACACAAATAGGCTTGCTATTCAGAGATCATGAAATAATATGATACATGAGGGACATCACTTGAAATTTAAGCAGATTAAATGAGAGTGTAAAGTCCACATAACCATATCATTCCAGGAACCATGATTTTCTCAATATTCCTTAAATGCCACACCAAAATTGTTTTCAAGAAAACTTGGGGCAAAGATTGTAGTTAGTTTCCACTTGAAAGGATACCTGCCTTCCCGAAGTCTGTGCGTCTGTCAGCCTTTTCCTTTATCATGGATGCCCACTGATAGTTCCTTAAATTTATAAATGTAGTTTAGGCACCATTATTCATCTAAGTTCAGTGTGAAGTCATTCTCCTATGCCCATGCTATAGAGGACTTCAAAATCTTTATACATTTAAAGCCCAGAAGTGAAACAAGTAGCATTGTTTGGAAGATGTGTTGAATTATGCCCTTGCTCCAAAGCCTATGAAATTACATAGCCCATTTTCAATACATGTTAAGCCCTTGCAAACCAAGCAAGAGTTAGCAACTATTCAGCCAAGTCTGAAAAAGGTTGTTAAGACTGAAGTAAATTCTTAAAATTCAGTCAATCCTTGATTTCTTAAATAAGTTAAAAAAAAAAAAAACGCACATATACTAATGAAAAAGAACATTGGTATGTGTCTCTGAAAGCAAGAGCTAATCCAAACCTCATTAGAGCTTTAAGCTTCTACTTTCCCCTCCTAATTCTGTTTTGCTCAGCCTAGTATTTAAATTCATTTGCATTCCCTTGACACATGCCAAACATTGGCAAAGAAATGGATCCCAAGGTGTCCTGAATCCAGGAATTGACTTTCTCACCCTTTTGCTCTGGGCTGTTTTCCCCTTGCTAATGTCAACATTGGAGTTTTCTTTTTCTCTCATCAGCCTGTTCCAATCGTTTGTACAGGGCAAAATGGGATTGCACAGAGCATTTAGTTTTTAATGTTCAGCACTGTGAAAGAACAGACTGGGCCATTGCAAGGATGACTGGATGGTGTTGCTTGAGAAGCACCCACAAGTTCTTTGAAACAGAATTTAGAACAGCTGGACCGCTGCAGTGTTTTATTTTAAAATAGACAACATATGTAATGCATATGGTCCTAGACATGTATGGAGACACAGGCAGACAATCTGAATGGTATCCAAAGACACCTGCACCTAGAATTCTGTTTCCTTTTATAAGATTTTTTTCCCCCCTAAGAGCACATGTTCCCACTTTGGGATTTGCAAGATGCCATCTGAATCCCCATGTGTGTGACTCCTTAATAAAGTCGATGGGGAAGTTTCCTGGGATGGAGGTGTCAGAGTAAGTCAGTTAATAAATACCTCCTAAGGACCTGGCTCCTCCAGGAGCTGGCAGGGAAAATAACAAATCAGGAACGTACCCTCAAGAAACATATTATCTATCAGGGAATTTAAGTGTGTGTTCTGACCACAGAGAAATTGGAACATCATCCAGCAGAAACACAGAGACAGAGATTAGGAATTATTTATACAGGGCCAGAGGAGAGGCATAAAGCAGAGAGCTTGGGAAGGACTCTCAGCTTCCTAGAAACAATAAGGTTTAAGAGGCAACCTCTAACTAATATTAGTGATCAATGTAGAGACAGCCTTGGCTTTCTGAGAATATTAGACCAACTGACTTTGAGAGTAGTGAGAAGCCTGCTCGTCCACTCACAGCTAAGGTGAGCACCTAGTATGTGCCAGGTACCTGGGTGCTTTACAGATTCTCCTTACCAGATCCTGTCAACAACCACCTCTGAGGGTAGACTCAAACACCTTTCTCAACTTAACATGTGAGGAAAACGAGACTCAGAAACATTAGTCAACTTCCTCACACCTCATATCGTCTTAACAGCAGAGCTGGCCTCACATTCAGTCTTTGTGACCCTCTAAGCCCAGCCATCTAAGCACCTGCTGTCCTACCTCAGATAAATTGTTCCTGTTGAATTTAACGTGTCAACATTTCCAAAAGTCAAGAAATAGAAAATATTTGTTGACCAGGTGAATTTATTTATTTCGATGAGATATTGATAAATTAATTATTTTAACACATATGTCTTGAGTACCTGCTGTGTGCCAGCTTCTGTTGTAGGTACTAGGAGCACAGCAGAGAACAAAAATTTCAAAATCCATGTTTGGATGGAGCTTCAAAATCAGATCCCTTCCGTGGACACCTTAAAATAGCATTCCCCACCTACTGAGTCTCCATTTTTTTTTCCTCCCCCTGAATGTAATAAACTCAGTGAAACTCTCAGAAATTTCATGGGAGCCAGCCACCCTGTTAAGCATTCTTGAGTTGTTGGAACCATTGAGACAATGAGCCTAATTCTGAGTAAACGATGATTTTATGTAAGCAAAATCCAGGGGCTGCTCGGCTTACTTGCTGGAAATTCCCACTGCATTAAACTCCATCCCACACACATGGAAGGTGTGAAAGGGACCTTAAGAATGATTAAATGACAGTGACAGCAGAAAGGGAACTGAAAGTTCGGCTCATTTTACACATGAGGAAACTGAGGCTCAGACAGATCGACACCTCCGCCAGTATCCCGCACTTCTTTAAAACCAGAGCTCACGGGAGGGTCCAGACCTCCTCCCTCAGTCCCAGGCTCATTCACCATGTGAACTGACAAGAGACAAAAGGCGGAAGAAGGGAAACAGGAATCTTTATGTTGATAGGGTTACTTTCAGAAAAGGAAAACAGGCGGATTTTAAGCCTATTTTAAAGCCTGCTTTAAATTGTCAGTAAAAATGAAATTGTTCTTTCTATGAAGTCTAAGCCAAGAATTAGCGTGGTGAAGCTGTCTTGTGATGATGGATGGGGGAGGCAGGAGGGTGGGTCTGTACCCGGGTCTCCACGGAGGAGCCAAGCTCTCTTTGCAGATCCATTTCCTGAACTGGCAGCCAAGCAAAATAGTTCATCACCAAGTTTTCTAGAGGCTCAGCAGTTAAAGAGTAAGAGGCTTGAAACACGGGCTATATTTTTAACAGCCGCGAAAGAGTCCTCTTCTCTCTAGCTGAGTGACCGTTTGCGTCATCATAATTGAAGAGCAGTAAAATGGCAGAGCCAAGCCTGACCAGTTAGTCAACCTGCAGCCTCCTCTGGGAAATCTGAGAGCAGGAAGCTGGTGCCGGCCAAAACTCGCCTCATCTATCTGCTAGAAATTGGGAGGCACAGCGTGAATGAGGCTTTTTATGAGGATGAAACAGGACAAGCAGTGGGTGTGTACCCCACTGTTAGTTTCTCCAGGGACTGACACGATGGGGCTAAAAGAACAGATTTGTCCTAGGTGATGGAGCGGTACCACCTGGGTTACAGGAGTATCATTCTTGCAGGAAGACACCTAAAGTTGGAGCAGGTTCAAACCACTTGCCTCGGGCCACAGGAAACACACACACACACACACCCCACCCCACCCCGCAGAAACAGCTAGCTTTTTCCCCAGAACTAACCTCCTGGCCACCTCTCTTTCCAGCCATCCTGAGTCGAAAGAGAAATACAGCTTGGAGACCACATTACCAGACAAAAGATGCTCAAAGATTAAGCACCTAACCTCCAAATTGAAAACACTTTCCTGAAGACAAATCTCAGGCAGTTGACCTAGCAAAGAGTCAGATTCTCTAATAAAATTCCTGCGCATGTGATAGGCCTTCCAGAATCTCATGTTTTATCCTCTGAAAGGAGCAAATTGGCTATTAAAACACACATTCTTTGACTTGCCTTCTGGAAACTGTTGCTTTCCTGTGTCTTGGGCATAAACAACACATCCTGTTCAAACACTGACCACTTGCTCCCTCTCTGAAAGATGACTGAAGATTTAAAAAGCTAATAGGAAGAAGGCATACATCTGACATACCATGCATTTAGATTGGAATGATACACAACATTAATAATACAAGGGAAAATCATTATCTTAATATTACACTGTAACTATACCCCATTTTCAGTCAGCCCCCAAGCAGGGAAGGAAAAAAAAAAACTGCCTGGGATGAAGGCCACATTTGAAAATATTATTCAAACACCTTCTCAAGTCAGAAATCCATTCTCTGCATGTCCTGACAGCATTGCTGGTCCCTGGCAGGTGCCTGTATTCGAGTAGAATGTTGCACGCAAGGAGATGAATACACTCTTGCTTGATTTAAGATTCTTTTTCCCTGCAGCATTTCAGGAGAGTGAGTAAATATGAGATGGAGTGATCTAATTTCTAGGACCTTCATTCCCTCCTCTTCCAAGATTTGCTTGGTCTCGCTTGAGTTGAATTCTCTGAGTTATTTTGCCGATTGAATATAGACTATTTTAGTTACACATATTGAGATTAATTAGTTAGCCCTTAGGAGGTTTTGCCTGCAGCCTTCACCCTGTAAGGAAAAGTGTGAATACATTGAGACTATTAATTCACAATAAATGGCAGATCATAGCCCTTGCTGAGTAAATTTGTTTGTCTTTCATAAGCTTTGCTAACTGAGTAAGCACACTATCTCAGGCAGTGTCCTTTGCTATCACTAACTAAATTCCCAGTGAACTTATTCTCCAGGTTTCAGTGGAAATCTTTTGTTATTATTTTGTTTTAATTTTGGAGGATGGGGACCCAAACCTTTTGTGCAACCAAATTGGCCATGGGGATTTGAAAGGGGAGGATACTAATATTGTCACTTGGCTGAGAATCAGCATAACCCTTTTCTTCCAGATGATCCCAGTAATTGTAGAGAAATTGCTCTAGACATAACCACTGGAATGGCAGAATCTATTAAAAATCGAAAAGCTAAATAGGCTTTTATAAGCAAAGATCCGATCTGCTTTCAGTGTTTGGTGAAACACAGGCGAAGTTACGGTCGTGTGCTTAGTTTTTCAAGAACAACATAAATGCACTAGAGTTGTGATCATTTGATAAACATGTTGATGCCAATATATTTTTGCCGAAATGCAATAAACTCACCAGTAAGTGATGCAAGTTGACAATGGGAGGTAAAAAGAGTATCTTGGGGATGTTGGTGGGCGGCGACGGGAGAACAGCTAACGTTCGTAATGCTTAGTGAATTCCTGTGTATTTGAAATGTCAAAGAAAATGCGATGTTTCTCTAAATTGTGTCTCTCTCTACATGTATAAATGAACAGACGCAGATAGAGCTCAAAAACATGGCATGGATGAATTTATCTCTTCCAACCCCTGTAACTTTGACCACGCTTCCCTCTTTGAGATGGTGCAACGCCTAACTTTGGATCACAGACTTAATGATTCCTATTCTTGCCTGGCAAGTATATTCTTTGGTCTACAGCAATTTAAACGCAATAACATTTTGAAAGATAAAATATTTCTCTACCTTTGTGTCAGAAGCTCTTCTCCCCATTACAGAGCCTCTTTAACAATTATAAATGTGTTCTTGATTTCCTGGGTTGAGATAGTTTTCCTTACCAAAGAAAGAAGACAGAGCGGGAGGAAGTTATCAGTAGAGACAGATCCAATTCCCCAGCCTCCCTATCTGAGCTTCCCCCTTTTCAGCTGCTACATGAGAAATATTCTCAAGAGGATAATCGAGTTTGGCACCTACTTGTAGAGAACTTGTAAAAATTGCCTTGGTTTCTTAGTCTTCAAGATCCCCCTCCCACCTCATTCCAAATAATAAGACCCTGTGTTCCTGTCTTGGAAATGAGTAGATCCTTTTTGTTTATATTTTTAAAGATTAAAATGGTTTGCCAATAAAGTTCACTTCCCCTTTCATAAGCTAAATGGGTTTGGGTTTGTTTGTTTGGGTGGCTTTATTCCCTACATAGTATTCAAAGCACTTTTATGCCCTTTGAGGGAATTTTTTTATGGTGCTTAAGATGGTTAGAAGTCCAACTCTCCCACAAGAACATGGGTATTTCTTAAAATCCTGTTTTAAGCCTACATTTAAATCGTTTAAATGCAAAGGACTGTTAGTATGTCTTTATTGGATTTCTGCAGATACATTTTGGGCTTTATACTATGCAATTTAAAAGAGACTCAATTTATTTTCTTCTGCAAACCAGAAATTGTTATTTCTTAAAGGTAGACTATTGATCCCACTTTATAGATGGGAAAGGTGAGGGGAAAGGGTGCAATGGCTTTATACAGAGGAAAAGCCTCATCTCTGACTCCACATACTAAGATGAATGTATCTGTATATTGTTAATATTAATTAATTCAGGTTAACATTTTATTGATATCAACATAAAGATAATGAAAATCTGGATTTTTTTCTTTAAATGACATGGCTTTCTCCTAAATCTGTTTCAATTTTTCTTTTAAATTCCTTTTTTTTGTTCTTTGTCAGAAGCCAAAATATAAAAATGACAGATAAAATAGTCTAAAAAACAGAAGCAGGATCATGTGGAATAATTTATTAATCTTTGTCTCATAAAAGATTCACTGATTATCTCAGGTTTAGAATCACATTATCAGAAGTCTGAACTTTGCCAAACTGAAAAGGAATACATCATTTTGACTTAAAAAAAAAAAAAAAAAAAAGGCTTACCTTGCATTGCAAGGCAGTTTTTCTCAAATGTGTTTTCTGTGATTATGTAATTATTCACATAATTATAAATTGTGTTCATGAAACTTGTAAGAATTTGCCTCTGAACTTAAATTGTTTCCTTTTATATATAATTCCTAGTCTCTTGAGGAATGTTTTTGAGACATATTATTTTCAAGACTTTTTTCAAATCGTACTTTCTTCAAACAGTTTTCTTTTTCACTAAGAAATTCATCACTGAGGAGTGAATGCCCTCTAAAAAATTAAACCAGAAATGAAATTTTGAAGCTTGCTTCCTGCTAGTCATATTCAGGTCTAAAAACCCCAAATTAATTGTGAATAGTGTATAATAGTTTCCTTCCCTATTTGTATACCTGTATGTATTAATCGTCATCCCCCAATTTCAGAAAATAAGAACCATTAAGAGGACCTCATCTCCTGCCTCCATACATTCCATTTTCTCATTATTACAGTCTTTTTTTCCAGTCAGTTTTGGAGACCGACCAGCAGGGATACATAAATTTTTCTGTGTCTTCGACTGAGCTCCTAATTGATATTTCTTCAACTCTTTTCAAAGCAGCTATTTTGGCATCTACAAAAGACTTGGTGTCATCTGAGTCGTAGAAAATATATTTTAATCTTTCACAGCAGTGTTGTTTCTAAGATTTAGCATTTGGGGTAGCAGATGGAGTGGCAAAGAAGTTGCCTATAGGGGCAGCCCACTGCCTCGACTACTCTCCCGCCCTCTGCAGTAACTTATCATTTGAAATAGGAAAGATGCCGTCTTTCGTCGGATGCATTGCTGAGCTGCATGTTGTCAATCGAAGATTCCCTGGATCCCTAGCACAAGATCCAAGTGTTGCGGGGGCCTCCCTCGCTGCACTTCTGTGGCCTCTACCTGCCACCCAGTCACTTTCTCCTTTTGCCTTTTCTCTCCCAGGATGGAGAGGTATATTCAAAAGATGACTCAGAGAAGACCCTCAAAGTAAAATTAGGCTTATATTTAAGATCATCCTAAATTCCCAGCTTACAAAGTACCACCTCAATTTTTATTTCTGGCTTCAGAAAGGTACTCAGACTGAAAGAAGTGATTTCATTACAGGCTTGTCCCAAGAGTGACTTTGAGCGGCAAGTCGCTGGGCCTTACTGAGCATCTTTTTTCTTAAGTGCTTGGTGGAGGCAGCAGTTTCTACACCATGGCACCTCCTAATGTGCTCTGCATCAGAGATTCCAGTCCGATTCTTTTTTAGAGCAGAGTTTTGTGTGGTCCTGCAGCACGCAAATACATAATAAGAAAACAAATAACTGCCAGGGAGAATATAAAACACTCAGCCTGGGCACAGGAAGCTCCTCTCAGTTTAGTTGAATCCTATATGATTCACAACTTGAGAACGTAAAGTCATGTTCTTTTTGGAAAGTTCTGTTATTATCTTCATTTTAGAATCTTCAAAAAAAAAATTTTTTTTTTCTTCCAAAGTGAAAGGATTTATGAAGTCCTGGCATGAATGTAGATCAATCCTAGTATTTGTTAATGCTCCAGAGTATTAAAAATACAGAAGACATGGGGAACGACAGAGCTGGGTTTGAGTCCTGGCTGTTTTGTATTATTTGTGAGCTCTTATTTTCATTTCCTCATGTGTGAAATAAAGATAAACCTGCCCTGTATACTTCTCGAGGTTGTCATGGGCTCAACTAAAAGCTATTGTCAAGGGTAAAGCACTGTACCAATTTAAGGCATGAATGTTAATATTTTCTCTTATCAGCAATCAAGACTTGGCCCTGGCCCCACTGCAGTGCTCTTAGGGTTTATGGTTCAGTGTTAAAGCAGTGGGTGAGACTCTTGTTTCTGGAATCTTGCCCTCTGCTAATCCATACTCCATCACTTACTAGCTGTGGGACACTAGGGAAATTCCATGTACTCCCTGAGCTCAGATTTCCCATCCATCCAACAGGGAGAGCAGCACCTCCCTCATAGGGCTCTGGTGAGGACTAACCCAGCTAGCACTCACGGTGTTTGACAGAGTGACCGTGCTCAATGAGCAATCAGGAAGTGTTGGCTCTGGCTGTTTTTAACCCCCTTATCCAGTCACCCCCAGCTGTAGAGCTCTCCCCCAGCTAAATGCAACCTATATTTGAAAGACGGTCTCTCCTTTATTCCAATCAGGGCTGGTTCAGTCCTGGCCAGGTGTTTGTACTAGACGAGTACTGCGCCCGGAACGGAGTCCGAGGCTGCCACCGGCATCTGTGCTACCTCAGAGACTTGCTCGAACGGGCAGAAAACGGCGCCATGATCGACCCAACCCTCCTCCACTACAGCTTCGCCTTCTGTGCGTCCCACGTCCATGGGAACAGGTAGGCACGTGTCCAGGAGCTGTTCCTTTTAAAAAGATGTTTAAGGTGCTGGCAGTGGTTTACAGCTGGTCCTGCCCTTGCTGTCATCTCTAAGTCTCCCCATTCCTATTCGCTCAGTAGTACAGACATGTGGGGACACACACACCAGCCACCCAAACACAAAGAACGTACACACAGGTCTGAGTTTCTTCTCCTTTCTTGAGTCTCAACAGAAACAGCAAACAGGACTTCTAGAGTGGTCTCTGAAGTTAGAACAATCTAGACTCAGATAATAGCTGCTCCATTTGCTAGCATTGCCTGGGTAGCAGTTAAAACCCTCTCTGCCTCTGTCTTCTCATGTGTAAAACAGGGAATATAGAATCTTCATGGGATTGTTGAGAGAATGTAAGTGGATATAAAAGGTTCAGCACAATGCCTGGATCATGGCATGGGCTCAATAAATATCTGTCTTTGTTGTTGTTATCATTTATTTCATTAAAAAAATGGCTACTTACTGAAGGTCAGGAACTCTGGTACACCTTCCGCGTACATGGTGAGCAAAAACTAGACATTAAGCAAAGGCAGAGTTACAGAGAAATAGATTCTTCGAGAAACAGGGATGAAATCCCATGGTAGCATTTAATGAAGGACCGTGATTCAGATGGGGTGGCAGGACGCTGGGAGAGTCTCCCTGAGGAAGTGATGCTTGGCCCGAGTACTGAAGTTGGAGTTGAGTGGTCCTGGGAGAAAGGAGGAGCATGTACAAATGCTCAGCAGAGGAAATTCAAGGGCTGAAACAAGCAAGGTGATGCTAGGAGACGTAGATAATCATGGCACTTTGAGTTTAACCAGAGAGCTGGGAGGAACTTCAGAGATCATGGTGGAGTCATCAACCCCTTCGGTTTATAGGTTTTACAGACAACACCAGAACATCAGTTCTCCTAACTTCATACTAAGTACTTTCTTTCTTTAGACATTGCCCAGCTCCTGGAGGAAAAGATCCGTGTTCTGAATAATGCAAAAAGCAGTAAATAACTTAAGAATGGTACCATTTGGCTCTGAAGACCTGGAGTAAATTTCTGCACTGCCACAGCCAGTTTACTATCTCAGTGTGTGTAGTCTCACATTACTATAAAGAGAAGCCTCCATTACCCCGCGAACCCCTACCAATAGCCAGGGAAGGCACACCCAGGGAAAACTAGGTGGCTTCAGAAACCGAGCCTGCAGTGAAAAGCTTGCTGCTCTGGGGAAAGTCTTACATGGGAGAATCCAGAATTGACAACTTTTTCTTTTAAATCAGAACTGTGTCAGTCATCTTTGCAAGCTAAACAACTCTGGAATATCTATGGAGTTGGTTTTGTGCTTTTCCCCTCTCTAGTGCTGGTAGATTTTATGAGATGCAACTTCAACATTTAGAGCTGGGTAACAATAGCACTGTAGGTTTGAATATTTAACAGGCAACAAGATTTTCATCACCTCCCATTGTTACCAGGTTTGCTAGCCCAGCACATGACCTTTCATTTGCATAAAAGATATTCATGAAAACTCTGATACCTGGGGACTATCTCTGCATAATTCTGCTTTTTATAAATATGTACACTTTGATGACTATCTGTTACAGCCTCTTGGACTGAATTCTTTAAAGAGAGAGAGAGAGAAGTTGCATTATATTCTCTGGGTTGTCACACTGTATTCTACATATGTTACTGAATAAGGAAGTGTTATAAAATAATGAAGTGTTTTTGTAAACTCCCTGGTAAACATCATCATGAATTATGATACACATTGTCTGGATTTCATATTGTAAGACTGCCACTTGATTCACAGTTAGGTTTATACATCTTGTCATGGAAACAGTTTTGGATTTCTTATTTTCTTTTCAGTTCTGATTTTCCTTATGCAAGTTTGCATCTTTTTTTTTTTTTTTTTGCTTATTATTTTAGTTTGAATGCATTTGCTCTTGCTGTTTGATGCATCCTTCTTTTTCTTTCTTTTGTTTGTGCATGTATGTGTGCTCTTGATTCTCCCATGACTGGCCACACTCTGTGCATGCTCCATGCGACCACCCCCTCTCCAAAGTCAACAAATGCATGCGTACCTTGGTGGGCTGCCACCAAACACAGACCCTGAAGGGAGCAAAACTCCCTCCCCATCTGAACCAGAGGCTAAAAAAGATACCAAAAAGGAATCCAAAAAAAGAAAAAATCCCAAAACCCAGGCAAATCCAGAGCCTAAAAGGTAAGATGTTTTGTGTGTATTGGCTTGTGTTTTGGGATGTCTGTGACCTTTCCCTCTCCCCCATCTATGCTGAATCTCAGCCTTAACAAACAGCAAGCTTTGTGTATTCCTGAAGTCTCTGTTTGAAGGTGCACTTTAAAAAAACACACTAGCAATGGACAAAAATATCATGTATTAGGACTGAATTTGAATCGGGTATTTAGTGACTCTTAAAGCATGTTCATATTGAAAAAAACTAATCGAGCAATATGTAAACAGACGCATGAGTCAGATTGCTTTTTTTAGTGGCATCTAGTTAGGGGCCTAGTAGCTTAACAAGTCACTCATAATAAGTAACCCATGATTTATAATTTTGAAATTATAGTTAAGGAGCAAATAAAATGGGTTGGCATAAAATGAATTTATACCTTTATAGTAGGTCCATCATTTTCAGCAGACCCTCTCAGTTCTACATTTATCGCATGAAAGTAATCCATTTTCAAATAAGTGTTTATAATGCACGAAGTAATGTCTGTCACCAAATTAATGACTCCTCATAGAATCATTTATATGATGAAGTCACCTTGAAAATACTTTTAAGTTCTAAAATTATGTTTATCCTCTCTTGTTTCATGTGTCTTTTAGATGTTCTCTTTGTGAATTGGTAAAATGGCGAATCGGTGGCTTTTATTCCCTTTTAAAGGAAATGAAGTAGGTGTACAGTTATATCCAGCATTATCCCTATGCCCTTCTTCATCCTCCGTATCTCGCCCCAAATTAGCACTGACAGTTTAAAGTTCGTGGTGAGGTTTGGAATGGATGCTCTGACCCTGGCATTGCCCAAGGACGCAGAGTTTGCAGGGACCTCTGTCTGCTCTGTGCTTCACTGTGGATTTGCTCAGTTGAAACTTTCTAAGTCCTCACATTCATACAGTTTGCTGTAGGCAGACCAAATGAAAAGGCCAGTTTCACTTCCTAGGAAATGAAGCAGGCAGTGGATCATTGTATGCCAGTCTAATAGTGAAGGTCAAAGAAAGCCCCGATTTCATGGGAACACCCACCTTCTGAACTTGCAGTGTACACAGAGAGGAGTGGAGTTTTTGTGTTTCCCTGTGTGGGTCAGAGTGCAGGGCAGAAGTAGCTTGCAGTCGGTAAGTAAATGCAGAGTATTATAGGTGCATGAAAAGGAGGCTTCTTTGGCTGCTGTCCAAGGTGCTGGTTTTGGCATGATCAGCCCTAAGTGGAGCAGAGAGGAAATGACTGCACTTCCTGGAGCCTGACCTGTTTCCTGTGCCATGAAAAACTACCAGGAAAGATTGTGAGTGATACTTTGAGGCTTATATAAGGGTCTATATTTGCTATTTTTTTAAGGAAGAAAAAATCATAATCTTAAATATCTGTACTTAAGTGTGGTATTCTGCAGTCTACAAAATGCTTTTAACGTATTCCTGTCTCCGTACATGTCACTTGCTGTAACATTTCAGGTCAGGTGCTTTTATACCCATTTTGCAGATGATGAAACTGAATGTCTGAAAATTTAGGTGGCAGACCCAAATATTCTGAGTCTAAAGTTCTTCTTTGTACCACATCAGCATTGTTTGTAGATATTAAGGATCTGAGTGTTAGAGCCTGTTCTCAATAAATCTAAGATGATCATATCTCATTTCGGTGCCTCAGTTTTCTCATCTGCAAAATAAGCACATAGAATTATAGCATCTGTTATACTCCATAAACCTCTAAAATTACCTTCCATGGGCTATATTAAGTTAAACAGACCATTTTTAGATTTCATAAAAAAAGTGTAATTAAAATAAGGATACTTATCACTATTTAATGTGTTTTCTATATGCATAGTACTGTGTGAAGTGCTATTTACATATATTATCTCATTTTATCCTTAATGCTTCACTATGAGATCTGTATTATTATTACTGTCACCTCACAGATGAAGGGTTTGAGGCTCAGATAAATTCAGTCACTGTCTTCAGTGAACATGGTTCACAAAGCAGACATGATTGTTCTCTCTTTGGAGCTTGGATTCGTAACTTCTCTGCCTTATTACTTGCCCAGCATTAGCACTCTGTGTGGTGTGAGATGCAAATTCAGCCCATTGAATATGAGTTTCAACATTTCCAGGTGACCTACTGTAGCAGCTGTCTGAATTAATTAAAGAAATTAATTTAAAAAATTAATTAAAATTTTCCATTTTTGTCCTGAAGATGTCCACAGTTAATCTGGCCCAACTGGTGATTTTGACCTTGTAGAAAAAGAGTGTATCTGGAGTTTAGGGCCACCTAGAGGAGAGGTTCCTTTGAGCACCAATTAACACTGGAAAATATTTTCCTACCTCTCTCACCAGGATGAACACTGTTTGCATGTGAACAGGTTATCTCTTCTTTGACTCATAGTAAGAAGGAACTCATGACCCATGGAAACAAACTGCCCTTTAACTGAATTTAACTCAACAATAGATTCCATTCCTATTGTCATCTCACAACCAACTTTAGGTAAAAAGTAGCTTTTTGTCCAGTTATTAATATTTTTTTTTACCTATTAATAACTCAGCAGCCCCAAACATGGAGGCAGAGCCCAGCCCTGCTGCAGCTAGACATCATTAGTGATCACTCAGGTGCTGGTGACTGAGTTTATCCCATCGTCTCTGAAAGCCTGTGCTGCATCTTTGTGAGACACTAAGGCTGTTACTGTTGTCAGTCGCTAAGTTACGGCTCTCACTTTTGCAGCCCCAGGGACTGAAACCCGCAGGACTCCTCTGACTGTGGGATTTCCTAGGAAAGACTACTAGACTTGGTTGCCATTTCCTTCTCCAGGGGATCTTCCCGACCCAAGGATCAAACCCACATCTCCTGCATTGCAGGCAGATTCTTGACCACCATGCCACCTGGGAAGCCTAACACTATGCCTACTTGAATCCAAAACATCTAATTCAGAGTAGACATGCCTGGTCAGTTTCTCTGTTCATGATGCCAAGCAGTGGAAGATAGTGGAACCATCGACATGTCTGAAATCTTTGAGATTCTTGACTTGGGGTGGTCTCTTCCCCAAGGGACCCTTGGCGATGTCTGGGGCCATTTTGATTTTTGCTTTGTGCTGCTGTTGTCCTCTGGTGGGTGGAGGCCTGCGATGTTTCTAAAGATCCTGCAGTACATGGGGCAGCCCCCTGCAAACAGAACCCAAAACATCAAACTTCCAGGTGTTGGGATGGAATCTCTCCTTTTTATTTGGATTTTGGTTCCTTTTATACAGGCATAGTCTGTGTCTAAAGGCTTGACACTGATGTTCAGCTTGTGCAGGGGTTGTCAAAGACATCACATGGGAAGTTTGTAAAAATGGAGAGAATGAAGTCCCATCTTCAAGTAATTCGGTTCAGCAAGTCTTTGATTGTGCTAGGCATCTACCCTTTTTAATCATTTCCTCCCCAGGTATTTCTAAGGCATTTGGTCTTCAGATCCTACTTATTCAAGACCTTGGTGGTCAAACTTAGCTGCACATTGGAATCACTTGAAGAGCCTAAAAAATTTTGTTGCCTTAGCCCCACCAGCAGTGATTCTGATTTAGTCTAGGATATGACCTAAGCATCTTGGTTTTAAACCCTTATGTGTAGCAGCATTTAAGAACCATTGATTGCGGGAACACTAGTATGAACTAGCTCTTTAAAACTGAGCCCATTTTTGCAAAGAGAGAGGGGAAAGAAAAGGAAAATGTGAGTACGTTCAGCTGGTTGCTCTTGGCGATCATCAAACCCACAGATGTAAATCACTATATCTTCTAATTTTTAAATCAGCTCCTAAGGTTGCAGTACTTAATTTTCACCATAATATTTTTAGTCTTCTTTCTAGATGACATTTAGATTAACATCACTTTGGTCACTGTCCCACAGTGACAAGGCAATCAAACAGCTCTGATGATTGCAAGTTGCGTCAATGTTCCTTGGATCCCTTTATTATTGGGATTGGAAATTTTTCTCATTTACATTATTATTTAACATTTCTTGAATGCCAGTGCTGCTCTTCACATATGGCCTGCGGAGAAAGTACATTGTATCAGCAATTAACAAATCCATAATGCCAACCGCCCCAATCCAAAGTAGGCTGCATAGATTAATGCGTCTGTAAGCAGATGCAAGAGGGCATGAGTCCTAAAAATCTCTGAAAATGTGTCCAAGGATTCTTTGGGGAGATGGATTTGAAGCCAAGGTGCTGCTTGTGTGCAGAAACCATGTGATCCCTGTGGCTTAGTCACTGAGCACTCAGATGGAACTCACTTTTCTCCTGTTACTCCTGTTTCTAAGTCAGTGGGTGGTTCCACCCATCCATTTGCCCAAGACAAAACCTTGGGAGCAGTCCTTGAGGTCTCCTTCCTCAGCGCATCACAGGGATTTAGTTACTGTGTCCTGCCAGTGCTTTCACATCTCTCAAGTCAGCCTGTTTCTCCTTGTCTTCAGGACCACTGCCAGGGTTCCGGGCTCTGTCTTCTGTCCCCTGGACCACAGCACTTGCTTCCTTGTCCATGTCCTTGCCTTCAGTATGGGTCCCTTACTCCCAGTCCATGTCATATCATGGTTGCCTTTATTTATTGTGGGGGGAGTGCCCACCTAGAAGTAAAGGAGTCATTTTGCATATGTATTTATTTTTTCCTTTTTTCTCCAGTATCTCCTTCCCTCCTCTCTTTCCTCCCTTTGTCTCTGTGTTACACGCACGTATAGCCATCAGGACATTATGTCTGGTGCTTCTAACTCTTCCTCCCCAAAAAAGAGAGAAAAGAGGATAGCAGGGTAGTTCTGTTTTTACCAGCCTGTGAATGCAGCAGTTTGGTAGCAGGCAGGCATGGGTGGGGGGTGACAGTGACATTCACACTCCTGGTCCCATGTTACATGCGGACATAGGCCTTATCTCACTTATGGACAGGAGCACCTGGCTGGTTGGCCTCTCAGCTCCAAGTGTGATGTTGGCCTTAAACACGTCTGCGTCATTCTCTAAATCCTAATGAACCAGCCTCACCTAATCGGACGAAGGAGAGGAGGGGAAAAGTCCAAAGATACTTCATGTAAAAGTCTGCATCCCAAGAAGAAATTCTCTCTAGAGCTTGTATGCTATCTTTTAACCCATGTGACTCTCTTCCTGAAGGAAATTTGCCCCATGAGAACAGCAAATTTTCCAATTCAAACATAAAATCTTATATAAAATGTGCTGGATATCTGTCCCATTGGTGCATAACAAAAAATTCAAATAATATGCATTTTTCTTCTTAAATTCCACTGCTGTGTCCTTATGCTGTGCTCATTGGTACAAAATATATTTTCAGATATCATACCCTTTTTAGGGTAGATGTGATACCCAAAAACTCTGACCACTGATATTACTGCTCTGAACCACTCAGAAATCTCTACATAGGGTCATAGCGTATTCAAGGTAGAATTTAAAACCTAGGTGTCTTTGCTTGTCTAGAAATAAAGAAACTCATTTCTTCATTTAGTCCTCAAAAAGAAAAATCTGCAGTAAAAATTTTAGAAATTGGTCCTTCTCTGGAGAAAGAAATATGCACTCTCCTACAATGCATACATTTTATATTACTTTTCTTATTGTCTCTGGGGCTCTTGCTTCACTCAGCACCTGGGCAGAGCCTAAGCCACTTTGATTAATGTCCTTGTGCCAATAACTTACATATTCTGAGATTGTTCAGTAGGGAGAGACTTCTATCACTCCCATCCTTATAAGAGAGTAAAGACACCTCCTGATATTGTTGGGTTTTAGCTCCATGTTTAGAAAAGCAGTAAACAAGTCACAAAAAACCTGACCTGTATATTTTTGCCCTGGTCTAACCTCTTTCTCAAATTGACTAAAACCAGTCTCAAGAATCTTCACTATGCATTTGTAATGTTGTAGAAACTGGTTGCTGTTGCTTCCTAGCTTACTCTTTGTGATACAAACACTTTGATATATTTGTTTTAGCAGCGTGTCTGAGCCCCAGGGCATCAGGGCATAATTAGAAAAGGGCATGGGCTGGAGGGAGAGGAGAAGGAAAGGGTAAGGCTGGGCTTTCATAATGAAGCAGTGACTACAGGATGTGAGAGTCCTAATTACAATTTATAATTAAGCTAGAGATTATACAAACCATCCAGATGAGCAAGTGGGGATGCCTCCTTTTGAGATGTGCTGCTTTGGTGTTCTTAAACATGGAGTTATTAACCACTTGAAAGAGACAAAGGAAAATATTCCACAATAGGATTAAATTCAAAAGTGTCATTTTGAAAGTTGTAAGGATTAAGAATTGCTAGAAGTCAATTTTTAAAGAGAGAGGTTAAGAGTGTGTTTAGTCTGAATGTTCTATTTAGGGACCATTGCAAGGAACGGCTACTAAAATATTCTGTTCCACTCTGACCCTTTCAGCTTTCATGTTTCTGGGCTGGAACAATTTTGTAGCAAGCAGGATTCGGTTATCTTGCTTGTTTAAGGACATTTTCATGGATCCATACTGCGGTCTGCAGGCATGCATCCATTTGGAGAGAGAGAATATATCGTGTTTACGGTGCCTGCACCGGCATATGTGGACATTTGCATTTGGAGAGAAAGTATATTCCCACTTCAGCTGGAGTTTTACCCCTTGTTGATAGTGATTGGAGCTTAAAGCTGGCTGAATGCAGAGAGGTGGACCAGACACGCTTTCCCCTTTTGTTGAATTCACACATTTCGTTTCACACTGGATTCTGCACTTGATTACCAGATAGATGCAGTATCAGAACACATCCATCAATTAATCCAATATGTTTCAAATTAATTTAGTAACCTGACCTTCTTGAAGAGATATCTTACCTTCCAAATGGAGGTTTTGTGGCCCAGCTTTCAATATAGAGCACCCTGTTGGCAGAATAATTAAATGCTAGAACTCCATGTGCCCACCTGGGTGTCTTAACGGCAATTTAACAGTCCCAAAGAGGTCAATTCACTTTCACAAAACACAAGGTAGTTTGAATTCTTTGCCTCAGTTGTTCACACTTAATTTCAAATATCAAGATAAAGTGTTCTCACATTAAAAGCCTCATGCTTAATCATGTTGGATTAATCCTACAGTAGACATTAAGTAACAAGCTCTAGCTCAGAAACATTTGGGTAAAGGAAGAAGAATTTGCAGTACTAGTTCTGAAGTGTGGGCAGCTGGGTTAGGGTCATTTTAATCTGGTTTAAAAAAAAAAAAGAGAAAAACACAACTCTAGATGTATTATTATTTGTGACATGGCTCAAGATGGGAGGCTGTGAGGAGAATGAAGATGACAGAACTGGTGCTAACCACTGTGACAAGAGCTTGAAGGGCAGCCGACGTGACATCTTTCCCATCGCGCTGCCGAAAATGTCAGCTTTGTGAAGGACAGTGAGAAAACGGTTTGCCGAAAACTTGAAAGGTGGATTCCGGAGATGCCTGCTGTGTCAGATGCAATATAGTCTGTCGTGGCCCGAGAGACCCACTCCCGGCTCCAGCGATGGCCTGCAGGTGGGAGAGCTTCCTGTCTTCAACAGGGCCCCCAAAATGACTGCAGTTGACCTGCATATTGTCTCAGGTTTGTGGGATCATGATACACACGAAGCGAGTGGTTAGCCAGTGTGCAGTTAGGTGCAACCAGTGACCAGGGATCACATTTCCTTGTTGTGTGTGTGTGTCTGTAAAGCCAGATTCAAAGGCATCACCATTTCTACTAAAATTGAGCACATGGGAGAGGAGGGAATGTGTACTTTATGCATTTACATCGGTTCGATGTAAGGAACAAAAACTAACTCTGGATAATCTAAGCAAAAGAAAGTTTATTGGGATGATGCCAGGAACCTCAAAGAAAGGGAGGGGAAAACTGGGATCAAGGCAGTGACTGGAAAGTGGGAAGCAGGATGAAAGCCATGTGCCATCCTACCTGCTCATTAGAATAACTTAGGGCATTAAACTGATGACGTGTAGGCCTCGATGCGGACACTCTGAGTCAGAGATCAAGGGTGGGACCTCGCAAAGCTCTCTCCTGGTTCTAAGGTACAGTCACAGATTAAGAACTACGAACAAGGGGAGACAGGCTGAGCAGGGCACAGCTGCTAGCATGAGCAAACCCCATCTGTTTCTTTTATCTTTGCGTTGTTTCTTTGATGTAGAAGTTCCAGGAAAGAGTGTCCAGTTGGCTGAGTGTAGTTCATAGTCCAACTAAGATGTCCAGTGACCACCCAAGGGAGGAGCTGGCCTGTCCGAAGCCTTCAGCATTGACAGCAGAGTAGGAACCTCAGTTTATGCACAGTGCAGCCAAGGGCATTCCTCCAAAGGAGATCTAGGTGCCCTAAGGAAGTGGCAGTGGCCCCTAAGACGTACAGAAACACCAGCAGAAAATGCAATAAGATCCAAGAGAACAGAGGATTCAGGCTCCTAGACATGTGTCCTGAGTGAAGAAGCATCTCCACCTGGGATTTGCTAGGTAGGAGTGTAAAGATCCAGCTTCAGCCCTCCTCTTCTCTCATTCTTTTTGATTCCTTAAGTGTTAGAAGTATTGAGAGCAGAACAGGATGCAGAGCCAGTTTTATGACAATTATAGAATCACCCTCAAATGTTTCCAGAACGCAGAAACAAAGCGTGGCTTCTGAGCGACACCAGTACAGTTCTTCTGTTTATTTTGCAACCAGAACTGCTTGGAATGGCACCTTGGAAACAGTGCAAATGCCATTTTTGGAAGGGGTTGCTAGCTTCGTTAAGTGGACTGTGTACTTCTTAGAAAAATCTCTGGTTCCAGATTCACTCTAATCCAAGAGAAATCCTGAACCAAAATACCCTTTCATGTATTCGGCCACCCACCAAATATTTTCTTGCTCTCTAAGGCAGTGGTTCTTAAAGTAAGGTTCTCCAAACCAGCAGGATCAGGGAACTTGTTAGAAAGGCCAGTTCTCAGGTTCCCCTGCCCCCAATGATCATACCCCCACACACCCACAGTCTAAGGTAGCCCCACAGTCTGAGGTCTTACAGGCTTTCTATGTGATTCTAAGATAGGCTCATGTGGCCCCTGTTCTAGGGAAAGTATTTTATTGCTTCTGGGAGAACCATGTTCCCCAGAATATTGAACAGGATTTTTCAGTTAGTAAATCCATGTAAACCTGTACAGTTAACATTGATGAATTATAGGGGTCAATGGAAAAGAAATTGATGTTTGACAGAATTTTCAAAAACTATTCGAAATCAATGCAGCCAAGGTTATTTTTGCTTTTTAACTGATAAGAGTGACAATCTGTGATCTTAGACAAATTTTATTATTCCTGCATTTCTCTCCCTCGATTTGTAAAATAACATCCCCCATTACCAGCATCATTTCAGGGCAATTCTGGCAATTACAAATAAATGTGCGCTGGATGTCTAAATCGTGATATGTTTTATCACCTGTTTTTGTTGGTGAACTCTGCACTGTGCATCTTACAGACTCAGATTAGTTTGTTTCATTTATTTTAAAATGAAAGTGTCCACACTGCCATAGGTGATTAAGGAGCAAATTTAAGAAAAGATAACAATTTTTGATTGTTTACCTTTTTTGAATAGGGAGATTAACAGTGCTCACAAAGAAATCCAAGGAGACATGGCAGCTGCCGTCTGATACATTTAATCATTATAAATGTGAACCATTAAAACAAAAGGGGAAAACACCATAAATGTTATGTTTATAATGCCATTTATAGTGAGAATTACAGGAAAGTCGGGCACATACTAAATGTTCAGTTTTTATCATCTCAGACACAAATCCGAGAGCTGCTTCCTAATTGCCTTAGAAGGCTTGTTGGGTAAGGAAGGAATGATATTCTTCACACAGAGGTTTATTTCCTAGTAATGGCCAGAGACATCTCTGGCTGCCTCTGTGAAATGGTTTTCAGGCTTTTCTAGTGATCTATAAACTCCTCTCTGAATTATGCCTTGTATTTAATAGCATTTTTCTCTGGCTTAATTCCCCACTAAGAAACAAAATGCTCAAAATATGGCTTAACTTTTCCCAAATTGATTGCAGGTATGCACACACAATGACTGTATAAATGTGTATTCAGTGCATTAGTGAGCTGAATTTTGTGTAAACAAAATCCAAAAGTCATAGCCAGAGGAAGTTTTAGATTATAACAGACATGAGATGTTACTACAGAAAGTGTCACATGTATTTTGTGGGGCCAATGAATTCATCCTGAGGTTTAACTACAGATTTGTGGGCATTTCATGTTTAAAAAAAATTTTTTTAATAAATTTCATAAAGTAACATTTGAGATTTTTCTGAAAATTTAAAAGTAAGGGCACATGTATAGATTCAAACTGCCTACCTGGTATTTACCGTTTTGCATTTACTTAAGTTCAGGAGGGTGTCAATAAATGCACAGTGTAGGATTTTACTGTTAGGGGTATTTTCTACAAAATGGGGGAGAGGAAGTTTTTTCTTTTTTCAAATAAGGCATTTTTAGTACTTAAAAAGAAGGGAAGCTGACCAATAAACCCCTAACAGGAGGTACACTGCTATCATTTGCCAAGTCTTTTGTGCAGTCAGACTGGTCTAGTATACAGGATTTTCCCAACTTCTGCTGGATCCTTGAGAAGGCCTATAAATAAGACCATTTGTTTGGTCTCAAGATGACTTGCATTTGCAAACTGAAGAATGTTCCAATAGAAGTTTCATGGTGACGCACCAATCTGCAAACTGGCTCAGCCAGTAGTCAAAACAAGTCACTACAAGATCTGGGTAGCTGAAGACTTTGAATGGGTCAGATTATCCCACGTCTAATTTGGCACAGATAAGTTTGGGCTATAAATATGCAGCCTTCCTTTGTATTCTCAACTTGAATGGGCCAGAGGAAATAAGGAAAATGTGTGTGAACCTATTGGTGATTCAGAAACATGAGAATACTGGGACTAAACTGAAGTTCACTTATTTATGCTGGGTCATTCCTTTTTATTAAATGAGCAGCAGATCACTAAGATCAAAAGATAGCTGATGTGGTTTGTTGTTTTTTCTGCTTTTATTGAGATATTGACGTATATGATGTAAGTTTAAGATGTACAATGTGATGATTTGATACATGTATACATTTTAAAATGATTACTGAAATAAGGTTCATCAACACCTGTATCCCCTCATACACTTACTGTGTGTGTCTGTGTGTCTCTATGTGTGTGTTGGAAACATTTAAAATCTACTTTAACACTTTCAAGTAAGTAATACAGTACTGTTCATTATAATCACCATAGCATATATCAGATCCCCAAAACTTACTCTTCTTATAGCTTCTTATAGCTTTACCCTTTGACCAACATTTTCCCATTTCACTCACTCCCTCACCCTGGCAACCACCATTCTACTCTCTTTTTCTATGAGTTCAGCTTCTTTTGATACTACATATAAGTGATATATGTTTATCATACACATATCACTGTATATCTTACTCTGTCGCATTTATTTCACCTAGCATAATGCCCTCAAGGTTCATCCATGTGGTCACAAAAGCAGTATTTCCTTCTTTTTTGTGGCTGAATGATATTCTACTTTGTATATATCACATTTCCTTTATCGATTCATCTGTGTCGATAATATTGTCAATACCCAAATTAGGTTGTCTCCTTATCTTGGCTATTGTAAATAATGCTGCAATTAATACAAGGTGCAGTTGTATCTTGAAGATAGTGATTTCCTTTTTCCAGATATATACCCAGAAGTGGAATTACTAGATCACACGGCAGTTTTATTTTCAATTTTTGAAAAACCTCCATACTGTTTTTCATAGTGGCTGTGTCAGTTTACATTCCTACCAGCAGTGCTCAGGGGTTCATTTTTCTCCACAGACTCACCAGCATTTATTTGTTGTCTTTTTGTTTTGAGAGCAGCTATTCTGACAGATGTGGGGTGAGATAGTTCATTATAGTTTTGATTTGTATTTCCTTGTTGATTAATGATGTTGAGCATCTTTTCATGTACCTACTGGCTATTTATATGTCTTCTTTGGAAAAATGTCTATGTCCTCTGCCTATTTTTAATCAAGTTATTTGGGTCTTTGCTGTTTTTTTATGAGTCCCTTCTGTATTTTGAATAGTAACCCCTTATCACATAGATGGTTTGCAAATATTTTCTTTCATTGTATAGATTGTCTATACATTTTGCTATGGAGAAGCTTTTTAGTTGGCTAAAGGGTCACTTTTTTGTCTTGTCTGTTTTGTTTTTGTTGTTTGTGCTTTTGGTGTCATATTCAAAACAAAAACATTGCCAAGAGCAATATCAAGGAACTTTTCCCTATATTTCCTGCTAGGATTTTTACAGTTTCGGGTCTTTAGTCTATTTCAAGTTCTTTGTTGTGAGCGTTCTAAGATAAGGGCCCAACTTCAGTCTTTTGTATGTGAATATCCAGTTTCCCAACACCATTTATTGAAGAAATTGTCCTTTCCACATTGACTACACTTGGCTCCCTTGTCAAGTATTATTTGACCATATGTGCGAGGGTTTATTTCTCAGCTCTCAACTCTGATCCATTGATCTATATGTTTTTATGCCAGTACCATACTGTTTGATTACTGCAATTTTATAGTTTGAATTCAGGAACCATGATGCCTCCAACTTTATTCTGCCTTCTCAGAATTGCTTTGGTTATTTGGGGCTTCTGTGGTTCCTTACAGATTTTAGAATTTCTGTGAAAAAAATTCCATTGGAATTTTGATAGGGATTGCATAAAATACATAGCTGACTTAAACAGTATAGATATGTTAACAATATTAAATCTCCTAGTCCATACACACAAGATATTTCCATCTGTTTTCTTCAGTTTCTTTCATAAAGGTCTTATAGTTTCTACACTGTCTTGTAATTTGTTTTTAATTACTATATAAGTGGTTAAATTAATCTGAATGTCTGTAATTATGGAAATTGAGTCATTTATCAGCATTGAGCTCTGGGAAAGATAGACACTTAGGGGGAACCTGGTTTTCCTAGGGGTTTGTGTGCGTAATTCAGGAGTCTCAAACCTAAGTGCCTGCAAGAGATTCAGGTAATGTAAAGTAGAAATGTGGACTAGAAGAGCGACCTGCCACAGCCAAGGAAGAAGTTGTTTCTGCCCCTTGCCAATTAATGCCAGTTGTTCCACATTTCTAAGAGAATTGTATAATAAAACTTTCCTAATTAAAAAAACAAATGTTGGCAAGCAGCTCAAAATTTTCAGAAGCTGTGATCCAAACAGAACAGATCTAGAAGCTGCTTTAACCTGCAAGCCACCACTTTGTGTATTTTACCATTTCACAATAAATGAGCGACAGTTCTGCAAATGTCTCCAAATGATAACCTCAGCGTACCCCATCCCCTCTAGTCACCAGCCGAGAAGTGGGACTTCTCCTAAGGTCACATCGATCACTGTAGTTGTTCTTCTAAAATGGACAGTTTCCTCCTGCTAGAGATTGGATTTGATGGTGTCAGCATATGAGGTTCCCATCACCTCATGACATGTCTCCTTTCAGGCCTGATGGAATCGGAACTGTGACTGTTGAAGAAAAGGAACGTTTTGAAGAAATCAAGGAGAGGCTCCGAGTTCTGCTGGAAAATCAGATTACACATTTTAGGTAAGGATCTGGGGCTAAAGGACTTTTTAGGAGAATGAGCCCGGGGAGGGGCAAACTAAGGGCTTATTAAGGGCTTGATTTGCTAAAACTACAAATCTATCAGAGACACCCTGGATGTTTAAAAACAGCTGAATGAGGACTTATTGTATAGCATGGAGGACTAAACTCAATATTTTATAATAACCTATAAGTGAAAAGAATCTGAGGGGGGAAAAAAAAAAAAATATATATATATATATAAATAACTGAACCACTTTTGCTGTGCGCCTAATATTGCTACAATGTTGAAAACCGGCTATACTTAAAAAAAGAAAAATGTGAAATAATGAATGAAAAAGCCAACTCTCAGAGAGAGTTGCCATAGGAATCAAGTTATAGCATAGCATAAGACAAGAGTTCGCTAATATTCTGGAGACTTAGAAATCTTAAGTTCATTTTATTTCCACTAAAAGAACAAAGCCCTCTTTGCATAAGCTGTCCTGTTCCCTTTGTACTGTGAGGTAGTGTCTTGAAAGGCTTATGACTGCCTGAAATAGTCTCTAGAACTATCTGTGTCATCAAAAAACCTCGTGGATAGGGACTCCCCTGGTGGTACAGTGGGTAAGACATGGGCTTTCACTGCCATGGACCCAGGTTCAATCCCTGGTTGGGGAACTAAAATCCCACGGACCGTGTGGTGCAGCAAAAATAAATAAAAATCTGTGTGTGAAACACATTTAAAAAAAAAAAAAAAAACCCTGGATAAATCCTTACTGGTTGTACACTCTATGCAAGATACATTGCCAGTAACAAAAGATCAAATAGCAATTAAAAACTACAATCAAGGCAAGACAATTAGCAGAATCATGAATTTGCTCAAAATACACTCTTGTATTTCCTATCTTAATCCTCTAGGGATTTAGGTGTGTTTGAAGTTTAGCTTCTTTCAACTAAAACTATTTCTTAATGTCAGTCTCAATAATTATATATAAGGTCATAATTGAGCTAACAAAGGGTTCTGCTTCACAATAGAAATCTAAACAGAACCTTATGTCATCACTGGAAATATTCTTTTCTGTTGCAGACATTTGCAGAGTCTCTCTTTAGTCATTATTCACACATACACATATATATACATTATATACACACATATATGGTGTGAATTCAGATTAACATAACACAACGTGACAAAATAAAAAGCATTCTCTGTTCCTCAGGGAGAGTTGCCATAGGAATCAAGTTATAGCATATTTCATGCTAAAATGTAATCGATTCGGCGACCTGAACATTTTTCTGTCTGTTTTAGGTATTGCTTTCCATTTGGTCGACCTGAAGGTGCTTTGAAAGCTACCCTCTCACTCTTGGAAAGGGTAAGAATGAAAGTAAAAGACAGATGACATGTACACAGAGACATGAACATCACTGTGATGAAATATTGTGGTTGAATGACCTCGTTTTTAGAAGATTTTTTTACCGTTTTTTTTATCTCGCTTCTCGTTTTTAGAAGATTTTTTTTACCGTTAATCAAATATCAGAATGAATATGAGAAAACTACCAGTCTCTCAGATAGTTAAGATATATTGATGATATGCTCCTAACCATTCCATGAATCATGGACAGGCTTTGACAGCCTAACTGTGCACTGGAATTTTTTATTTTGTCTCTAACCGTGGTGCTTGATCAATATTAAGTTGCAAAGAGGCATTCACAGTTAATTTTAAACTGAATTATGTAAGTATGAATGGGTAACACATTTCATTGAACCATTTGAAGAACCTTGTTTTTCCACCTGTAGGTCTTGATGAAAGACATTGTAACCCCAGTGCCACAAGAGGAGGTAAAAGCAGTCATCCGTAAATGTCTAGAGCAAGCTGCTTTAGTCAACTATTCTCGACTGTCAGAGTATGCCAAAATCGAAGGTAAGACCCCCTTCTGCCCCCAGTTTTTAATTGCAATTTTGGTATGCCTCCCTGGGGAAGTCTTTCTCTTTCCTGACAGGCACCAGAAAATAGTGGCCCACCTCTATATTTAAGCTGAAAGTTGAAAGCACTTGAAATGTGATAGCTTCCTCGGCTGTGGCCACATAAATGAGTTCAAGAACAGGGGCTCAGGAAACAGTTTTTGTAGAAAAGGATGTTGAATATAGGATGTCATAGGACAACTAAGATCCTCCCAAGAGTTGGTGTTGGCCCTAACTTTGCTCTCCGGCTAATGTTTTTCTATGAAAGAGCTCTCTAGGATGGCTTACCTTCTTTAAATAGAGGAAAGCTAAACAGTTTGTTGTCCACTGTTCATTGCATTGGAAGTAAAAGAAGAATTGAATAAAGCAGCGTCAAGATTTTGCTTAACTCTTTCTTGCCCCTTGAACATATCTTGTCTCTTGGTAGCTTTTCAAACTTGATGGCAGGTTAGTGTTCCACTGTCTCTGATGGCTCCTGGTTTGTTATAGATCTTGTTCAATCTTGCTACTCCAAACCTAGGATGGTTGTTATCACTCCCCTTTCAGGTTTTAGGGCTGTGGTCACTAATGACCAAGTAATCGTCCAAAGGCACTTTGAGTCCACCCTACTTGAGAAGATATGGTTCTTTGGGACCTGTTTGTTTGCAAAGGTATTAATTACTTTTCATTGTTACCCTGTTGGCTGCTATAGGGTGATTTGAAAACCACACCCAACTTGACCCGTGGTGTAAGTGTATAAATGTGGAAGTTCTGTGTGCAAAACTCACTGTGTCCGCATTCTGGAATCCGATGTTCTCTCCCTTGTGAAACACCCAATCAATCCAGCAAATACTCATTGTCTGCCTTTAGGACATGACTGGAAAAAAAAAAAGAGAGAGACCTAATTAACTGCTATAGCCCCATCACTTACCCTGCCAAAGTTCTTGTTTCCTTAGAGAATTAGGTTAAGATCATGTCAAATTTGCAGTGTTCTGTACATTCTGTGTCCTCCCTCTCTCAATTTTGTCTGTCTGACAATGCAAATTGTGTACCAGTGGTAATGAATTCATTGTTATGCATCCAGGGAGAAACACTTAAGAATTGGGCACTAAAAGGATGTTTATCAACTCTTGACTTGGTAATGAGTGACAAAAATAGAGGAACAAGTAGGTTGTTAAAGGGCTATATTAGCAAATAATGATTCCAGCATTTACCTTGCCAGGACATAATGATTGGTTGTATTTGTTAAAGTCAACTGGGGACCTAATAATTCTAGGCCAGGCCAGAGATGGAATGGGATCAAGAAACGTTCGGTTGCCATGTCCGCTGACTCGTACGTAGGTCTTGGTCTAGCTATGACTAGTCTTTTGGTAAGATCTGCTCTCTTCTTTCAGATAAATATATCCAAAAACAAACTTTAAGATCTGTAAGTAAAAATGCATTCGTTTCCAAAGTAGATCAGCTGGTCTGTAATTTCCTTTTGTGCCTCAATTCTTCTTGGTTGTGTTAATTATCTTTTGCACTGTGACTTTTAGGTCTGGGAATTCTTTGAAGAAATCAATCTTTTTTTTCCAACTATCTTGTCAGAGAAGTACCTCATTCCACACTACCTGCTCTCTTCCGCTTCTCTCCTTCCTTGTCCGTGATTGGCTCAGCCACTTTTTGACTTTACCTCTGCAAAAGTGGCTGTGACACCAATTTCAAAGCATGCTGGGATTGTTAATTCAGACAACCCAACATCCTCTGGCTGCATGTATCAGGTTTTCTTTCATGAACATAGTCCACCATAGGCTGAGACATGGCAGCTTTAAAGATATTACTACCAGTCAACTTTCTTTTACAAGGTTCTGATCCTACCCCCAGAAAAGAAATCTTGACATTTGAGCTTCTCTGTGACCATTAATAGCTTAGTTCCCTGAGAATGTTGGAAAGAAGTTATAGTAATATTGCTGGAGACTATGTTTATGAAGAAATACCTCAAGAGCCTTAGATACTAAAGTCTGAAATCCTTAGTATCTTGGAGCCTTCAATCAATGAAATTCTGTTTCCCTTTATCATGATGTTTTCGGTCATTGTATTCTTGCAAATAATTCTAAAGAGACGTGTAAAATCATGGTCACAATCTCTCTCGTGACTCACGGCATGCTGAATGGTTAATCCAGTAGATCTCCAATTTTGATACTCCTTTTTTCTTTTATCCTGTGTTTATCCCAAAATATTCTGTGGCTATTTTCCTTTGAGCTAATGTAACGTTTTCCTCTAACCTATGACCTTTAACCTCTTGACCTCTGACCTAAGCCTCTTGCATGCCCAAATCCTCTTTTATAGGGAAAAAGAGAGAAATGTATGAGCATCCTGTCTTCTGCTTGGCCTCCCAAGTGATGGATTTAACCATTCGTGAGTACCTACCACCTCCTCACCATGCTGTCTTCACTCTTTCTGTTTTCATTATTTCAAGAAAATCCAGATCCAAATCAACTCACTCTCCTTGCTTCAAGTTTTTTAGCATTGGCTTGTCTGTTGATTCTGTCTGTGAAACCCAGTGTGAGAAGTCCAGTCACTTTTTATCAGCCTAACACAGGTTAGACAATTAAGCCATTTGTTTGTGATAAACTCAGATTTGTCTGTAAGTTTTTCAGTTATTCTCTGTCTGTGACCTGAATGCATTTTTACTTTGCTTGTGTGTAACCCCAATTTGTAAAGTGCTTGTCACTGGTACACAATCAAAAGATAGCAGCTAGGCGAGGAGCCGCGTGTTAGGTGTCAGGAAAAGGGCAGTTGGGGCAAAACCGTGCTTTCTTTTCCATGTTTAAGATGTCAAACTGTTGTGGGTAGAAGATCACACAAGTGGTCCCTTCTATGTGAAATGAGCTCTTATACGCCTCCTGTTTGTTCTCGCGCAAGTTGGGAAGCTTTTCCTTGTTCTTTCTGAAGATTTGAACTTGTCCTCGTCCTCTAAGCTCTGGCTAGAACATATGACTTAATTGTCACTGGAGAGTTCATGTATGTTTCATAGCTTGATTTCACATTAAAACTTAATTTCACTAATTTTCTATTTGTGCAGCATTTTTCACGTCTGTGAAGGAGCCTTTTTTTGCTGGCCCCCACACTTCCGGGCGGTGGGAACTCAAGGGCAACTTTTTCTTTCCAATATCATGTATCACACATAAGTGGGGGGCATTTTGGTTCACTTGCTCATTAATCCTGCATATGTGTTCTTGTTTCTCTCTCTCTTCTCTCCTTGTTGTGCTTTCTCTTTCAAATAGAGAATCAAAAGGATGCAGGTGAACCCATTGTATATGCATTATAAACTATCAGGACTGTTGAGTCATATTTAGTTTTTTGTTTCTGTTTTTGTTTCTTGATAGCTCCTTAACGTATGTACTCCCAAAGACTGATGTGGAGTTGCAGTGATACTTAAGGAGTTAATTTGTGCTGTCTCACTATATCTCTTGCCCAAAAGATGTTGACCTCTGTAGAGCAGACTTTCTGTAAAGGCATAAGCTTCGAAGGGACAGAACTATGGTTTGCTGTGGAGCTTCATTTCATCTTTGGCTTCAAGGACTCCAGTGATTTGGCCTCATGTACATTTTTTCTTTTTAAAGTGACTGAAGCAAACTAATCTTCCTTTTTGTTTTTCATTTCTTTTTCCTGTTTTCTGCTCTATTGAGAAGTTTGTGTTCTTTGATGAATGTTTATCAGTCAAGGCAGAGAGGCGGCGTCTCTGTGTTATTCTTGTATGTACCATGTGATGGGGCAGGATGCACACACAGGTGGCTAAACGGGGGCCATTGCTAGAAGTTTCATGAGAGGAAAGCCCTTAGAAGTTTTCTGGCTATGGCAGTTTTCTTCTTGTTTGGTCCCCAAACTTCTGAATCTATTTTGAGGAAAACTGGAACAAATATATAGTATGGATCGTGGTTTTAAGGTCTAAAGACTTCTCCAAAGATAATTATCATTTGAGTAAAGTTGAATGTGTTTCAGATCAATTCAGAAAGCATTTTTGAGCACATGCCAAGCACTAGGCTAGTAATAAGTATTTGGAGACTCACAAACCTATGTTCAAGGCATACAAGTTTTTCTCTTCCTGGAAGGGAAGATATTCATTTATCCATTCATTCATTCATTCATTTGACAGGTGCTTAGTGGGAGCCTGCCGTGTGCCAGGTACACTGGTAAAACCAGGGACTGTGTAAACAAGAAGAAACAGCTGATACCCTCATAGGGCATATGTGTCATTGGGTAATTAAATGTAAATTACAAATTCTGTACTCAATAACACTAATGTGTAGAGTTGTGTGTAAGAAGGCATTGTTGGAAAGTCATAGAAGTCTTTCCAGGGATGGCAAGTTTGAACTGCATCTTAAAAGATGAAATAGAATCAATGAAAAGGAGATGGGATGGAAAAGTGGAGAGGCCTCCTAGCTAAAGAGAGTAATATGTGCAAATACATAAAACCATAGCATTAATAAAAATAGCTAAAGCTTATTCAGTGTGTATTACACGCCACCTATGACTCTTAAGTAATTTATATGTATTCACTCATTTAAGCCTCAAAATCTCTTGTGAGATAGCTACTACTATTATTCCCATATTAGAAAGGAGCAAGCTAAGATATGCAGAGGTTAAATAACATGTTCCTAGAAGCCTACGTGCAGAGCCAGAGTCTGAGGCCAGGCAGAGGCCATACTCTGAACTACTCTGTAACTCAGTGTGGTTGGACAACAGGCTGAAGTGACAGCAGGAGTGGGTGCCGATGATGGCAACAGAGGCGGCAGATGAGATCTCCCTGTACATTCCTAATACAGAGTTCAGATGGTCTCTCATGGTCCATGGGTTCTTCACCTGGAATCTGTACCAATTTCTGTAGACAGTTTTCACAAGAAAAATTCCACGTCTCCCATCCAAAAATGACAGAGAGCCAGTAAGGCTCTTTAAGCAAGAGGGCAGCCTGGTGATTTGCACTCCAGAAGAACCATACCGGCAGAGATAGAGAAACAAGATTGAGGAGAGGGAGAAGGTAAAAGGGGACCTAAAAGTTAAGATCAAAGCAGAGTTGGGTTTGAAGCTTGGTACATCCGAGGCCCCTTCTGGGCAAAGTAGATCTCAGCTGTAATCAAAATCATAATCACTGCCTTCCTGATCTTTACATCTTTTATTTATACTCTCCCCCTACCTTTTTAGTTTCCGTAGAGGGAACAAAGCGTGAATACATAGATAGGTGTGCAAAACTAACTGTGTGGAGGTGGCCAAGCACAACTGGAGTTATCCATACAAAAATCGAGGTGCAAACAGACAGCTGCTGAAGCCTGCAGTCAGACTGTGCTTTGCGAGGCTCCGGGACTCTACAGATGGCATTTTGGTGGACTTATGCTTTCTGTCTGAGAGCATTATTAGAAATTGCATGTTCAGTTTAATTACAGTATCTCAAAAAAAAAAAAAAAAGAGAGATGTAAAAGACTGTTACTCTATGAAAGAAAAGCTGTGACTCCTGCAAATGAATTCTCTTATTTTAAATACATTTCCATTTAAACCGTCACATGTTCTGAACCCAGCAAATCTCTGAGAAAGTCTACACCCCTATTGCTGGCTTGCCTCAGTTCTCGGCTAAATACTTGTATGATTTTTCCTTCAAATACAGCAAGGATTTGCAGAATAGATCTATAGCCAGACAGACAGACAGCCTACCCATGGGCCCAAGCACTGTGCTAAGGACTTAATAAGAAGGATCTGATTAATTTGTTACCTTAGTCCCACTGAGAAGGTTTCATTACTGCCCTTCTTACAGATGAGGAGGCTGAGGTTTGGAAAGGATAAATGACACTCTTCAGCAGGATTTGAACCCACATCATTCTAAATTCAAACACCATGCTTTTTTTTTCTTTTATTGTGGGGGAGGGGTCTCTTTCCTCCATTCAGCCTTTCCAGCCAGCATGATAGCAATTGGATAATATCCTTTCATTCAGTGGATAAATTCACAATTACTTACAACTTTTATTTCAGGAAAACCACCAAAGTCAGAGCAGTCTTCTGGGCCTAGATCATTGCCAAAATCTTTCCCCTTTGAAGTCTTCCTGAGGGCAATGAGATCCCCTGAGATTGTCAGAGAACTGAGGATTTTTCTTTTCTTCCCAAATGACAGAAACCTTCTAGAGCAAGTCAAATTTATCCAAAGGATTTTCAGGCAGATTCTGTAGTAGTGAGGTTCCGTATCTTTCCCTGTCTCCATCAAGTCTTATAGGTCTGAGTCCAGTTGAAGAAGAAAAAAAGAGACAAGCAAGCTTGTGACACTCAACAGCAGACATTATGGAGCCACTCACCCAAGAGACCAGTGAGGGTAAATCCCATCTCAGCAAGATCCAGGCCATCCTAAACTCCTAAAACAAGGCCAATCTAACACACCCTGTCTTACACAACGGAGTAAATGTTCATCTTTTCATCTTTCTTATTTCAGTGAAACATAAGCCAGGGTTTCCAAGCCAGAATTATCCTGTAGACTAGTATCTCATCTATACTTTATGAAAAGTGAGGAGGGCAGGGAGAAACATGTTTCAAACACTCTCAACAAGGAAGATCCTGGAGGAAGAGAGGATGTGTTAAAAATATGCCATGAATCAATAAGTATGAAACTGACATCTCTTCTCCCAGAACAAAAAGACATGCTGCCGATCACGATAACAACTGTCATTTATTGAGAATTTAGTATGTGCTAAGTAGATACATGCATATCTCATTTAATTTTCACAACAATTCTATAAGTATTTTGTTGCCATATTTCATTGAATCTAAAAGCCATCAATTATAAGATGCACCATTAATTTATGTAGTCCTAAGAATAAAATAATGCTGCCAACTAAATTGTGACACACACCATCAAATGTAAGATGCATCCAATTTCAGAAATGTTCAAATGTGCCTCTTACACTCCATGAAATAAAAAATCACTGTTCTTTGTAGAAATGCAGAGAAATGAAACAGAAAGATGTTAAGTAACTTGCCCAAGGGCACACAGCTGGTTAGTTGTAGAGACAGAATTTGAACATGAACCTAATTCCAAGCCCACACTTTCAACTTCTGTACTATGAAAGACTTGTGGTTGTTAGTGATAAAATTAGAACAGGTTTCTCAATCACTTGATCCCAAACTGCCATTTGACAGATGGGGAGACCAAGGTATAGAGAAAAGAAACCAGTTTCAAAATAAGATGGGCAAGTAAGCAACTCTTGTCTGGGGTCCTGCACATTCTTTGGGCCTTCACCCACCCCCACACTGACCCCCCCCCCCCCCAACCAGGCTGCTATGTCTTTCATTCAAGAGATACTGTCCCCACTCACGACCTAGTAACTGGTTTCTAGTGTGACAGTTGAGGGATTCCAGAATCCACATACCAGAATCCTAAATGCACAGCTCCAAGAAAACAGTCTCCCGGGACCAGCCTGAACACCCAGAATCTGTTATGTCAAAACTTTACATCACACAGTCTTGGCTCCAATTAGTCTTTAACCTGCTTGAGTCTCACTTTTGTTTTCTGTGCCTGCGTGCTAAGTTGCTTTACTCATGTCCAACTCTTTGCGACCCTGTGGACCATAGCTCACCAGGCTTCTCTATCTGTGGGGTTCTCCAGTCAAGAATACTGGAGTGGGTTGCCATTTCCTCCACCAGGTATCTTCCCAACCCAGGAATCAAACCTGCCTCTCTCTTATACCTCCTGCATTGGCAGGCAGATTCTTTACCACTAGCACCACCTGGGAAGCCCCTTTGTTTTCTGTAAAAGGGGCTAATAATGTTTCCTCCTCTTAAAGTGTTGTTGCAAAGATTAAAACATATATTTCCAACAGAGCTCTTAGCACAGTGCCTGGTACATAATACGCGCTCATTACTATCTATCCATAGAGACAAAGTTTTATATATGTTATTATAAACATAAAATTATGTCATTATTGGTATATTATTATTTAAAAGGAAGCCCCAAAATCCAAGTGTCAATATAGACATATTATTTGATTTCAGAAATGGAACAGAAAGCAATGTTTCTCAAAATTTAATCTTTATACAAATCTCTGGGGATCTCGTTAAAACGTACATTCTGATTTGGTAGGTCTAGAGAGGGGCATGGAAATCTGCATTTCTAACACACTGATGATGAAGCCGCTGCAGCAAGGGCTGCGGTTTGAATGTCAATGGAGTATAAGAAGCAGCCGATTTATCTCTTTATCATAAATTTCAAAAGAAAATGTTACAAGTTCCACATATGTTAAATACCCATTGAGTTCCAGGAACTGGATCAGGAACCAGGGAAGGGAGCCGTGAGAAAAAGCAGCCCAGGTCCCTTGCCCTCAGGCAGCTCCCAATAAACTTCTCAGGGAGAGGACAGGCAGTAAAACAAGTGATTTCATCTGGAGACTGTGTTGTAGAAGGAGATGCAGGATGCTGCAGGAATGCCGTACACAGGGATTTCACCTGGGCCGGGGTCCTTGATGCATGGCGGAGGAGGATGAGCTGGACGCCCAGGGCTGATTCCCCGAGAACTGCCTGGGATGTCCCTCAGCCTTGTTGAAGGCCTACTCGTCGTCCAGCCAGATGTCCCAGAGTCTGTCCTAGAGCACCCACAACCATATAAGTGAAAGTTTATTTGGGGACTGGGTGAATATTTAATAGTACTATTAAATAAGTAGTCTTACTAGAGCAAGTGTTCAAAAACAACCACCACCACCATAAGTAGCTTAAGCAAGAAAAGGTCATTTTGGGCCTGTGTAGCTAGGAAATGCATGGAGGGATCGGACTCAGAAATAAAGGCTTTTACTGTGTCTTGATCTCTCCAGCTGCTGTCAGTCTTCTTTAATGTGACTGTCATGACAGCAGGGGTTAGGGGCAAAATAGCCACAGATATCACCAGGTTTTTATCCCAGATGCTGAGGCACAATGAAGAAAGAGGTTTCCTCTCTATGAAACTGTATACAGTTCTAGAGAACACTCTTATTGGCCAGGCTTGGGTCACGTGTTAGTCCCTGAGCCAATCATAATACCCGTGATGATGTGGGGTGTTATGGTTGCCCTGGCTTGGCTCACATGGCTGCTCCTATTTAGAACTCATTGCTTAACATTCCCACTAAAGCCGCATAGAGTGGAAGAGAGGCAGTTCTAAGCAAGGCAACTGCACATACAAGAATAGTAGATATCCACTATTATGTCTCGCCAGAATTAAGTTTACTTTTCTTAGGTACAACTGCTCAGTCTCGAGGACAAGGCTGACCTTGGATATAAAGATACCAAATTGGAGAAAAAAAAAAAACATATATATATATATGTATGTATGTGTATGTGTGTGTGTCTATATTTATATATATATATATATCTGTGTGTGTGTGTGTATCTTAATAGCATTATTTCTTTCTTGTGGATATAATATATTTTAACTTGAATACAAAGATTTCTCATTATCTTAAATCATTTTTCATTGCATTAAAACATCTGTGAAGTTTTTCTCTGGTTTGCAAGTAGAAGTTACAATGTTTGCTATTCAGAAATTCAGCTACATGCCTTTGCTCCATAACCAGGAGCTTTGGCTAAGAGACGAAAGTTGCCCGTATGGTTTTTATGCATATTGCAACCACAGAATATTTGGTTTTCCATGAAAGCACACCATTGGGCTGAATCCACTGAGAATTTCCTGCTCTGGACCAGGTACTGTACTAGTCCCTAGAAATACAGAATTCAGTGGGTACAGGGAAAGACAAACATGCATATCAACGTCAAGGACCATAAGAGCTCAAGTAGAGGTATCATCAGAAGAGTTGAGTCTTTGTTATGAAGGTATAACTCTTGGGGCTGGGGGGAGGCATGGTAGGGAGTCTCTTAAAGGCTTTTGAGCAAGAGTATGATAGGTTCAGATGTGTGCTGTATGAAGACCACTGTGGATGCTGCGTGAGCAATGAACTACAGGGAGGGAAGGAACTAAAGGCTGGTTTGGAGTCTTTAGCAACCGTTGAGGTGGAGATGATGAGACGTGAGTTGGACGTCTACTTTGTCAGCAAGAGTATAGCCACATGGTCTCGTACAGTGGGAGGTAAAATCAAGAGGCACAGTAGAGGTAGATTGGACAGGCCACGCCACCCATGTCGTTATGGGGAGAAGTCAAAGATGGCTTCAATAAAAAGGGTAAA
Source organism: Muntiacus reevesi (assembly GCF_963930625.1). Lineage (NCBI taxonomy): Eukaryota > Metazoa > Chordata > Mammalia > Artiodactyla > Cervidae > Muntiacus > Muntiacus reevesi. The sequence goes on from NC_089252.1 coordinate 97,183,030, forward strand.
CAATTAGTGACTCATCTACTGGTCTTTAGTAACATATACTTTATATTGCCCTAAAAATGAAATCTTCTGAAAGGGAGAGATGAAGATACAGGGGACCAAGTATACATGATGGCCTGCCCGCCCCACTGAAGAAGTTACATTGAATTATGACCCTGTTTGAAATGTGTGGTCCGTGGAGCCATTGTTTTAGGTAGGCAGCGTATTCTGGGAAGCATGTTGTGGCTATCTGTTTGGCTTTCTCTTCCCACTCTAGCTTTTATCCATCCCTACTTCCAAATCCTAGTGAATTGCTCCAGGATAGTTATTGTCAGTAATAAGGTAATACAAACACTGGCATCTTTAGCAAGACATATATAGGTTGGAACTTGGTTTTAAGTGTGCTTTCCATCAACCATATCCATTTCTCATACAATGTTTCTGGAACTGGCAGTTAACTGGCTTGCTGGAGTCAGAGCTGGTCAGGTTATTTAAGGGCTATTGGAGAATCTCTTGCTCCTGGATGCCTCTCTTCCTTTGCTTAGCTGAGCCTGCAGAGGAATTCTCTTTTTTATTTTTCTGCAGTCACATTTAACTCCCTCTCTGGAAGACAAGCAGATTTAATTGTGTAAACATGAGCAATGGTAATTGGGTAAATGAAGTTGGAAACCAAGGTATGATGTTTTTGTTTTGCTCTGTGAAGGGGAAAAAAATAGGGAGCTTGTTTTTCTATGGTGGCAAACCTCACTGTCAGAATTCTGGACAGACAGTTGGCAGGAGGGAATCCCTTTACGAATTTTCGTTGAGACCCATTGAGCTGAAATATGTATCTGGTGCCTTGCCGGTTACGGATCCGCCCTGGGGAGTTTCATTGTTTTATAAAGTGACTTATGAAGTGGTTTACATAGGTTCTGTTATCTGGGAAAGAATAAATGAGGAGTTTCCCTAAGAATTACACACTCGGGTAATACACATTCATTCAGAGAACCAGAAGAGGTGTTACCAGAAATGCTCCCAACTTTGCACCCTGCTGTAGGTGGAAAAGCAGATTTTAACAAGACATAAAATATAGAATTCTTTTTTATAAAGAAGAGGTTAGTAAGTGCCTTCCTTTATATAGCTGTCATTTAAAACTGATTTTTTTAAAATGTCTATTTACGTACACTCTTCCCCAAACAAAAAGTTTAAATAAGAGGAGACTGGGGGATAGAATATTTTTTTAGTCCTTCATTTCAAACCTTGAGGTGATCCCACATGAAAAGGATGATATCAACTTTTGCTTTTAAGAGATGGTTTGCCAGGATATTATATTTATCCTTATTTCTTGTATTTTTTATTATTGCTGCTAGAATTCCATTTCCTATAAGCCTGCAGTAAACTTCATTTTCCCAATTGAAAAATTCAAGTAAACCAAGAAGCAGACTTGGCAATGTAGAATGTCCCCTCACCATACAGCTTGCTTTATAAATGAAAACCATGAGAAAGGACCAGGTCCGAGGTTAATGAGACACTCATTACAGAGAGAGAACGGCAGAAGCTGATAGTGCTCTGCGCCTGTGTTGAAGGAGAGGCTATTGTTATAGGATGTTTGCTGTGCTGATACTGTAAAACCACATGACAGATGGGTCAAGTGCTGATTACCGTATTCTAACATTTGGAATAGCAAGTAACATATTTGATAAGCTGGCAAGTTTTTATATATGATTCAACCCACAATATAAAAGCCATGAGAATTCCAAATTGAAAATAATTAAATGAGCTGGAAACAATCAGATACCACACTTTTTTTTTTTCCCCGCAAAATGACAGATTTTGACATGTTGAAATTCCACAAAGGGAGCAAGAATATTCCCCAGCTCAATTGAACTAATAATGGCCCTTCATCTGCTTTTGCAAAGCAATTAATTCCTGTCTTCTCACCACGTGGGAGATAACAGTGAAGATTTGTAGGCACCTGAAGCTTTACAGAGATCCATCCCATGCATTGTTTTCTTTGCTGTTCTTGGCAACCCCTCAAGTTATACAAAAAGAAGACGTTAATATTCTCAGTTTATAGAGGAGGAAGCTGAGGCCTGGAGAGGCTTACGTAGAGGGGAGAAGGTTCCATAGGAAGTTAAGTACCCTCTTGAGGATGAGAAGTCACATCTCCCAACTATGTTGCCATCACGTGCTATTTCTGGACATCTGGAAGGAGGAAGCAGCTGTTAACATTTAGGTGTGCTTCACTGTACAAGAAGTCTATCTTCTTTCGGTCAGTGGTACCGCCACCATCACCCATGTGTTCCCATCGGGATGAAGGCATTCTGCCTCTGAGTGTCTCAGTATGGTGGTAAGAGTCCCGTCCCTCGACAGGCGGTGTCACACCTCTGTAACGCTGCAGTCACACCAGGAAAGCAGCAGCTCTCAATTCGTGTGTGATCATTTTTGCTCGTTTGGTTGTTCTTTTCAGAGTTTGTCATCTTACTTGTCACCTTTGTGATAGTCACTTTGTCTCTTTACTTTTTTTTTTTTTTTAACCGTCTCTCCTCACCTACCCAAGCAGCTCCCCCGCCACCTCCTGGGCCTCCTCCACCCACCCAAACGCAGACCAGCATGTTATATCAGAGGCTCAAAGGCATGCCTAGGCCAAAACCAAGTACTGTAAACTTTTACGTTTCCTTTATGCGACAGCTTTCTAGTTTAGTTTGCTTTTCTGTTCATTTCTCTGGAAATTTTGTTTAGCATACTAACCTGAGGCTCAGACTCTCAAGTTTGACACCATAGGTTTTGAGAGACTTGAAAAGAGAGCATTATTTCCAAATGTCCACATTTTTTTTGTCTAGCTCTGTCTGACATATGCAACATTTTCAAATCTCAGTGTCAGCACAAAATAACATTGTTGCATAACATTTTGCATGATGATTTTTTTTCTATGTTATGAGCTTCAATTCTGTTGTATGAAATGTTTACTAAGTATATTGTATTTTTAGTTCCCCTGTGTCAGTGCTCCAGCTAGTACAAGATTGGGTGATAGGAATATTGCAGTTATGTTTCCAGATATTGCAGACAGCAGACATGAACCCCCCCCAAAAAAATCATTTCTAAGCACAAATTTCTCCTTGATCTCTGTTGGGGGGATGGAAGAGGGGCTACAGGATTTTGCACAATATTTTCTTTAAAGACAACATCTTAAACAAGTTGATTTTAGTACCATTTTTACTAACTAGTGAGTCAACAGTGCAAGTAAGAGAAAAATAAAAGTCGTGTCTCAATATAGTAGCTTGATCTACAGATAATGCAATTGAAGCTAATTAATAATAAATGAAAGTTTGACTACATGGGTTCATTGAAAGATCAAATATTCTAGATTCAAGCATACTTAACCTACTTACATGAAATGGTTGCTGGTTAAAGCAAAATTGCAAAAGATTTTATTAAACATACTGTCTGTATATATACATCAGGCATACACATATTTGCGTACAAGTGTACACACTCACAGGAAGATTGTGTGCACATGTACACTTTATGTGTATCTATTGATATATATGGTAGTCAATATCAGAGCACTGCATATTAAAACAAATCTTCAGGTGATCCTAGCTTATGCATCTTGGATTTTTCCCAACACAAAAATCATTTACATCTTTGAAATAAAAGTACATAAAAATATTGATGGGAATGATTTCCACTACTGCATCATGTGTCATGGACATCTAGAATTTCCCTAGATTCGATAAATGTTCTGCCCAAAAGGATACTATTCTCTGTTTTGTAAGTAAGAGATTTCAAAGATGTGCCCCAAGTGGGATTTCCTGCAGATTTGTATTAATGTGCAGGCTTGTCTGGTTACTAGAAAATGTATGTAAGTGTGTGATGTGTGTATGTGGGTGTATGTGTCGAACAGGTAATAAGCATAGGATGAGGAATTTGCAAATTGATGTGTAAATGTGAATATCAACTAACAAAAAAGTAGCCTGTGCATATTTACTATCAAAATGCAAATACCTCACTCTACACATATTACCTCAACATATATACACAGTATGTTTGTTAGAAATGCCTGAAAGTCTACTAATGAAATTATGATAGTCCATTTGTGAAATTACAAACAGACCAGGCACCACAGAAGCACAGGTATCAAACCCATCACTCAGTCTTTTCTCCAGGTATTATTGCTGAGGACCAGGCAGTGAGATGTTAGCCCCTGAGCTGTGCACATCTTATCTGGTTGGAGATTCTCTGTCTAATCTGCAGATTTATTTCCCCACAGCTCCCACCTTCAAGCCCCGACCTTCTATGCAGCCACACTTCCACCTGAACCTGGCAGAGACAACGGAGCATTCTGTTGGCCTGATTCCAAAAAACTCATTTTCACACCAGTCATCAGGCCTTGTTAGAGTGAAACTTGTACCACCTCAATTAACTGACCAACCCCATCCATCATTCATAGTTCCCATTGGCTGGACCACTCCTTTTGCATAGTGTTTCACAGAATTTTTCTTTCTTGTTGTTAAATCCTACATTATTAATCATCTTCCATGTTCATCACCTATATAACAAATGCACAAAAAATTAGGAAAATATTATGAGAAACCACTTGTTTCTCTTCTTTTTAAATTAGCCACGTCCTACCATTTTGTTTACCACTCCCCTGAGAAACACACAGAACCAAACCACCAACAGCACACCAGCCCTTCCTGTGAAGTATTGAGTTACCTTCTCTGGCAAGTAAAACCCTGAAGTCAAAACCTATCTGCTTCAGATGAGGAGATTGAAATAACTTTCAGCAGTCCTTTCGTGCACACGTATACCCTCCTTGTGGAATTGTGCTAAAGGATCCTAATTGCTGTTATACACTATGGGCTATAGATGACTCAGGCTTCAAGACTGGAAGGGGTCTGAGCACCAACTACAAGTTCACCTGTGAGTTTCAACTGGTTGAATTCAGGCCATTTCATTGGCTTAGGAAATCTTTGTTTCAAATATTACTCTTTGCCCCACCCCAACAGGAAAAAAAAATACAGTTCTTTGTAACATAATAACATTGCCAAACCTTCATGAATTTAGCTCTATAAAGGATAAAACGAAAACCAGAGTTTGGAAACCAGGGTTCAGCTTGTTCTTACATGCAATAAAACCCCTTCAACACAGTAGAACCTAAAGCGCATTGTTGCCATCTCACTGATAAAATTTCCCTTGTAGAAACCAGTGGAACAAACCACTTCATCCAATACTCTACACCCTATGTTCTTTTAAAAATTCTATCCTACTTTCTATCTGATGGCCTAGGAATGTCCATTGATTCTCAGTCTCTTCCCTGGACAACTTAAAACTGCCAGACCTTTAAGTCTGCTTTTTTAAAATGAACATTCCAATACCTGTTAAACATGCAGACCTTGAATGAAAAACAGTGCTGTTGTATTGTTTAGGGACAAAGCCAGGAAACAGATGGAGCAGCAATCAAGACTAAGCTTCTGTTCCATCTTCCCAACTCAGGTAGCACAAACACTGCCTAGAGAGGGATATACGATAGTCCATTTATGCTGTCTTTAAAGAACATGTGTACAAAATGTCACTAAATTTGTAACGGGCTGTCATAGTCTTCATACAGCTTTAATAAGCAAATTGGAAGCTGGAGCACTGCTTTTTCTTAGTATGTATTATAATAATGATGGTGATAATAATAATAAAATGGCTTTCTGGTTTGCTTACTACTAATTATATGGCACTTAACATTTGCATGAAACCTTAGAAAAAAAAAAAGGGATAATCTTTGGAATTTCTTATCCACTAGTTCTAATGGCCACAAAGTTAGCCCACCACTTTCACTGAATTTTAACACAAATTCTTGTACTACAGAAAATGTAGGCCGGTTAATCACTCCTGCCAAAAAGCTGGAAGATACAATACGTCTTGCTGAACTAGTCATTGAAGTTCTCCAGCAGAACGAAGAGCACCACGCAGAGGTAAGCGGGTGCCAGGGGGGCCGGGTCTCTGTTCCTCAGAAGATCCTGCACGACTGATTCTACTGGCAACTTTGTGAATACGATGTCTTAACTCCCATTTTCTTTTAACTGACCTTGTGAAGCAACTGGAAGTGGCCCTTTTGCAAGGAGGATCCTTTACAGGGTTGTTTAAAACAGCCAAAAAGTGGGTTGTGTGATGTACGTTTCAGCTTGAGTTTTCAAATATTTCTAGCAACAAGCCAAAGAGGTGAGTATATCTTTGAGATAATTATTCAAGCAGCATATGGTTATTTTCAGGAACATATGAAATACTTTTTGGTCTTTTGTGGCTGTTTCTGTTGCTACCACTGTTGTTTTGATTTATTTTATTTGGTGTGTGGATTGAGAGCCGTCTTTTTGAATTTATCTCTGTAACTTAGTCTACTCGCCCTAGAGTCTTCATTTGTTAATCTCAGATGACCTGGGTTGCTAAACTCAGTGACAGAAACAAATTATTCTGTGTTGTTCAACTTGTTGATTCTCCAACCTACATCTTAATAAATACAGCTTACTTTTTTTTTTAACTAGCCACTGTCAAAATTATTATTTTGATAATTATACACTGAGGGATTTAGAGGCTAATTCAATCCAAAACCTGTAAGGACTTAAACAACCCACCCCTTCCAAGAAAAGATTCCAAGATTTCCTTATGATCAAACTGTTACACCACTTGTTTCAAAACTGAGATTTAAAAGCATTTCTCTTAAAATCGCGTATTTAAAAAACCTCACTCATGCTCACTCTTCCCCTCCAACCAGATCTACAAGGGGGAAAAGAGGGCATCAAAAAAAGTAATGTCAAAGGCACCTAAAATGCTAATTCCCATGAGTAAATGAAAATCAGCAGTATAGTTAAATAATACACCATAAAGACAATCATCCCAACTAATGCCTGATTGCATATTTAAATTTCCTCCCTGTTTTTCTACTGTTCCACTCAATCTTGGCTGATCGTGGCAGGGGAAAGAGGTATGTGACCCACATGAATGAGTCAGCCACCTGCTTTTATAGTCTGTGCATGCCCTTCCAGTACCATGTCTTCTAATGGGACTTTTCCCGGTGCCCCTGCTTCCTAACACCGACCCAAGGAATGTAACAGCAATTTCCAGTGGACTGCTTGTGAAATGAGTGGCCTTCCATGGCAGGGTCAATGTGGGTGATTCTCTTGTGCGTGCATGAAGCAATTGATATACTTAACAGTGACTGCGGTTACATCCCAACACACGCCTCCTAGCTGCCTTGACTCTGTCCCCTTAGCGTGTTGTAGCTCCTCTGTCCGTCTGTACTTACCTTCATCCCAGCAGATGAGTACCGAGCCTAGTTACCAGTAGCTAGCCAGAGTGATACTAATCTTCCTCTACAACTGTCTGTATGTGAACCATATATACAGTATTTATATATAGAGAGAGTGCCAACGAATCATGATGTCCCCCAAACCCTCACTGAGAATGGGGTGAAGACCCCTTGAGGTAGGTACAACTAACTCCTGCAACACCGAGCAAACGCACAGCCAGGAGTGAGAAGAGGGGCCAAGTCAGCACCCTCCAAATGTAGACACCTTCAGACAGAAAATTAAGTTGGGCTAGAGTTTTTTATTCTACTCTATCCTATGTGATGTTCTTTTCAGATGGGGGCATCTGGGGTTCATTGTGATGGTAAGTATGTTCTTTCTGGGTGTCCACAGAATCATCTCCAGAGGCATGGAGGGAATCTGGTCAGTCCTTTACTGATTTGGGTGTTGAGGCTTTTCCCAATATTTCAGACCAGATTTTTGAAGACATGGATACAAAGCAGATGGTTTTCTTTCAGTGAATGATTGAAGAAGGAAATGGACACATATGCTTGATTTAATCAAGTTATTTTCTGAGGCTACTGCAATCTGAGAGAGGAGTCATTTTCCCAAATGACTCACAAGTGGTACCAAAGAGAAGTTGATATTCCAAAGAAGCCTCTTTTCCCAAGTTTTCCAAAAAGCCCTTCTTCACTCAGTACTAATCACCATCTTAAACCACCCTCATAACCATCATTACAGAAATATTTGAATCTTACGTGTTCAAAAGCCATTCATAAATAGGGCAGAAATAAATTCAGTTCTGTTCTCATTTAGTGACTTTGTAAGTAAGGAATGAAAACTTTGGTATACTTTGGAATTCAGAGGCCCAGTTTGCTTTTTGATAAATGTAGAGGTTTATTTCTGAAATCAGTCCTTTCACCCAGTCACAAAACCGCATTACTCAGTTGATCAAAAACTACCCGTCTGTGAGCACAGAGGCATTTCCCTCAGCCCTGGTGATTTTTTTTAAACTGTCCAGCTGATTTCAGGGTAACGCCTGGTCAAGGGACCCTTAGCTGCAACTAAAGAAGTAAAATTTGCCCTGGCACACTGAGGATGAGAGGATGAGGTTTTGCTGCCAAAAGGATAAAGGATGACATTTTTTTCCTCCTGACCAGTACTCACTGCCATCTTCTCTAGATGCCCAGTGAACTCTAGAAAATCAGTAAATCCTAAGCATGAATCTTAGCTGGACCTTAGCCATCATGCTGTTCCGTGGCACCACACTAATAAAAGTGACAAATGGGATCCCCTCCCTCACAGAAGTCAGTAATCCCTAAAACTACTTTGAATTCCAATATAAAGTAATTAAATATTTCAGGAGGAAACACAATCCCCACCAGCTAAGAATATTGTCATGTGCACACACACATGCAGTATATGGTAGCAGTTGTCACCCAAATGTCTAAATTACAACATAATTCTGCTCTCAGAGCCTAAGTTATGTGCATATACACACCTGCACACACACAGGAATTATACCTTCATGTACTGTTAACTTCACTTTCCCAATCTCTCTCTCTATGTATACGTATGTATATGTATATATGTATTGTGGTACACATAGGGGTACATATATACATGTAGTTTGTGTAGAAAATATAGAGTGTGTTCAGTGTGGTTGACCATACTCCTGAAGTGTACATCTTTGCCTTTAAATAATGAAAAACGCTGGGTAAGTATCTAGAACCCAAAGTACAACTCCTTCTTGTCTTTGGAAAAGATTTCTGAAGATTTTAGACACCCATAGACACGTACAAAAATACCATTCACCTGTATGAGCAAGTATAAAGTAAATATAGATGTCATTGTTATTTTATTTTAAACCTTTGCCTTGCCCAGTCCAGGTACACAGACTCTGTTCATTTGATTAAAATTAAGAAATGGCTTTTTTGGTGATTAAATCTTTTTCTTCTCAGTGAGTCAGTTTGATTATGAGGTTCTGAAAGAATTACTGTGGGTATAGAAAAATAAATTTGGACTTCTCTTCTCCAACAACCCCCCTATTTAATCTCTCTTCCTTCACTAGAATACCAGGTTTCTCTGCCAGATATTAATGGTAATAATTCATATTGTAGTAGTCATTGTTCTTCATAGGGCTGCCAATCTATATGATTATTAATATAACAACTGTAGATAATTTCTCAACAATTTATCAGATTCTAACAAGGGGCTAAATTTTCTGTAGAGACTAAAAATGGGTGCTTCTTAAGGCCTCTGGTTTGCAACTTTTCAGTAAAGCTGGTAAGAACCAGATAAGAGGTTGGTCTGAGAAAATTTTTATTTTAGGCATTTAGGATTAGTTTTTGTTTTGTTTCATTTTGTGTTTTGTTTTGTTTTGTTTTCTTGTCACCCTAGAGCCAGATTGTGTCTGGGAAGGCATTTCAGTCTCCCCAGTTACTCTTCTTTTGAACTCACTCTGAAGATGTGAAGGGAAACAAATGACTAAAGCATAAGTAGCAGCCAGTGTTCGATGCGCCTTTGTGATTACTGCAGATATCCTCCATCAGAACTGATGAGAATCAGCCCTCCACATAGGGTTGGGTGCAGCAGTGGAACTCTAGCAAGTTTGAGTGTTTAGAAGGTCTCTGCCTAGAAGGCAGATGGCTAGGAGAGCTCTGGGGGGAGGAGTGGAGGGTTTCTCCCTCGGCTGGATTTAGCCAGGTAGTCAGTGAAACAAGCCCCAAACCCCAGGGCTGTCATCCTCAGGTGGTAAAACTGCAGTAAAATCTCATCGATTCAGACCTAATTCCTCCTAATTTGTGACAATTCAACTACAGATGTGGCTCTTTTAATTTCTCTTTAGTAAAATGTTTGACATGATCTCAACTTTCTCTAGAAATTCTAAAGGCTCTTCTTCCAAGTTTTATCCCAGGATCTATGAAATTAAAGCTCCCATCTCTTTTACTTCAATTTATAAGTCAGTTTATCTACAATTATTTGAAATTTAAAAAATACTTTTAAGTTTACCATACGCTTAGTGATAGCTAATCAATGAATACTTTGTACTTGGTCTCCCGGGTATAGACTGCTTTGAAAAGCGGCTAAATGATCGTTCTTTTTTAGAAAGCCCAGTAATTGAGGTTTTTTGCTGACAGACTAGCATCTCTTCTCTTCCCTTACTCTGAATCACTGAGGTTTTACTGTAAGTTAAAATGGAAACAGCAGGTGTCTATTTCCAGTCAAGCTGCCCTTGCAGAATGGTCCATGACTTGATTTTTTCCATTTAATTTGCAAACCAGCCACATGTTGATAAAGGAGAAGTAAGTAAAATGAAATCTCATGAAAGAAGAGAGGTGGACCCCTATTCTGCCTCCTGGTGGCTGTTAGAATATCCCCAGATAACTAAGAGGTCACAGAAGAGCTTGGCCATTGAACAACCTCTTTTATTTATGGAATTATTTCCATAATCATCTTTCATGTTTTGAAATGCCTTCCCATCTTTTTTTCGATGAATGCTCTGGAAAGTGTTTCCCATGTAAATACTTTATGGCACGGGGTGGGGAGGTAGGGGAATAAAAAGGGCTGGCAAATTGTTTTTGTTTTTCTGCTCTCTTTGAAATCAGCAAAAGGGGATAAAAAGGGGGCCTGTTGACACTGCCACTCATTCTGCATGCTCCCTGCCAGAAATGATTAGTCAACATGCATGCATGCCTTTGAATTGCATTCACATCTGGCCCATCTGATGTGAATGTCACCTCTGAGACCCTGCACAATGATTTCCAAGGACCCATGTGCATGAAAATGAGTTACTTCACTGATATTTTTGGTTTTCAATGTACATATGTGTCCAGCCCTCAGAAAAGTAAGTCCTAATCTTACTGAGTGTCTCGTAGCTTAAAGCCTGATCTTTCCTATAGACAGGATGCAAAACCAGAGGCTCCCTGCTTAAAGAGATTTCAGCTCAAAAGTTTTGCGACAATACAACAATGGTTTCCTTTGCCTTGGTATGAAATAGGAGTAACATTTCCAACGTGTAGGGAAAACGTGAGTTGCTGAGCTTGTACGAAACCACAGACAATTAGGCCCCAGATGCGTAGAGATAATAAACAATAATTATCAATTTTCAAGTTAGACCAGCAGAAAACCCATAAACACAGTGAAGAAACTCCCAAATTCTAATACTTTAGAGCAAGAACTAGTCAACAAGAGCAATAAAGAGCATGACTCAAAAGGTACTGAGTTATTGTAAATTGAACAGAAGTTCTGTGCTTGTCATTTCTGCAGCTGCAGATTTCTAAAGCAGGCCTGGAATCATGAAAACTATTGCCCTGGGCCACGTAGAGGCCCAGCTCTATCCCAAAGTGCTGTTCTCTTTACAATAAAATTACCAAACGTTGCTGGATGCACAGTCAGTCTTTAACATCCAGGGCTTGACTTCACATCTTAGGTCGGAGACAAAAAGCTCATCGCCTCTTTATCTGTTGTTTTTCTGCCACATCTCAAAGGCCTTCGCGTGGTGGTCAGACTTGATGGTGGAACATGCCGAGACGTTCCTGTCACTCTTTGCAGTGGACATGGATGCGGCGTTGGAAGTGCAGCCCCCAGACACGTGGGACAGCTTCCCACTGTTTCAGCTGCTGAATGATTTTCTCCGGACTGACTGTATGTATCATCTTTGACTCTTTGACTTTCTTAAGTAGTGTGCAGATAACTGATGATCCAAATGTATTTATCCCAGGCAGGCTACACATTGGACACAGTTCTTCCGAGTTTTATGATTACTTTAAAGAAAAAAAAAGAGGTTACAGCTGATAAAATTCCCTTTCTTCCAACAAGCATCATGTTGCAGGAAGCCCTCTCTTCACTAGGCAGAAAAACCCAAGCTCAGTGAGAAAGGGGTGCCCATGCCCGTGTGTTTTATTTGCTCTTGAACAAGCTAATTAACTTCAGCTCTACACATTTTGAATTTTTAATCAAGAGATGCTTCCTAGATGAAAAACAATTTCAGACTAAGTAACACCTAAGTGTTTCAGAGTGTCTTAGAGCACCACATAGCCATGAAATAGACCGTCCTCCTCAGAGAGAATGATGAAGGAAAGAAGGGATACAGAATTCTTTCTTCCTGGTAGCACAAGGAGGAAAAGGGAGCAGGTATAAAGAAAACCTAACGGAAAAAAAAGTACCACTTTTTGCTTTTATTGTTCTTTAAGGGGGCATTCTTTTATTCCCTTTTCTGGAGAGTGACACAAACGAGTAAAAGGTTTTTGAATTCCATTATCCTTCCACGCAGATTGAAGCATGATGCCATTCATGTACCTTTTGCTTTGCTTCTTCTCCTCCTTCTTCCCATCCTCCTCCTCCTCATCTTCGTCCTCTTCCTCCTCCTTTTTGGCTTTTTAAGAAGCAGTATATTTAAAAGAGAAAACAGTCCTCTCTGTGTCAACGTTGTATGCTGATAAAGCTACCATGGATTCTTACTGAGCTTTTGCTTATCTGTTCTAGATAATTTGTGCAATGGAAAATTTCACAGACACCTGCAAGACCTGTTTGCCCCACTTGTGGTTAGATATGTGGATTTGATGGAGTCCTCAATTGCACAATCCATTCACAGGGGCTTTGAGCGGGAGTCATGGGAACCAGTCAAGTAAGGAAACCTCTTTTGATACTATCGGAGTTTGGGTGCAAATGGCTGGAGAGTCATACAGAAATGGATTAATGGTGTCTTATGGTGTTCCATTGTTTACATGGACGGCGAGCAAACACATTACTCACAACTATGATGCTCATACCCTCCTTGTCCAAGGAGGGGAGCGGGGAAGAGGTTGAGAAATGTTTCATGAAATGAAATCTTCATTTTACTGCACAAGATAGATAAGCAATATGGGATATAAACCTGCCTATGATATTTGTACTGTGTATCTTACTTTAGTGGTTTTACCCCTAGGAATTGATATTTCCCAAAGTGGATTCCATAGGAATCTAGACAAGGAGTCAGGAATCTTTTTCGTGAAAGACCAAATGGTATATATTTAGGCTTTCCAAGCCACACAATCTGTATCAGCTCTCCACTCTACAGTAGTGCTAAGGCAGCAACAGACAATAGGTAAATGAACAAGTGTAGCTGTATTCCCCTAAGACTTTATTTACAAAAGCAGGAAACTGGCCTGTGAGCCAGTTTGTCATTTCTTGGCCTAGGCTTTTGAGGTGCTCCTCAAGAAAAGGTCTTTGTGGCCAGATATGTTTAGGAAACTCTGCATACCCCCCTCATCTACCCAACGCCCTTGTCTCCTGGGTAGCCTCCAAGGAGTATTTCAAAACTCGGAGAGTACAGTAATACCGAAACTTGTTTTCCTGTGCTTAATCTAGAACTTCATGAATTCCTGCTTATTTTCCTAGCAGGATATTTATCCTGTAGGACCAAGCACAGGAAACCCTTAGGTTGTGATTTTGACAGTTTCCATGGCTGCCTGGCAGACAGACCCTGTCAGAAATGGGTGGCAGATTCAGGGCCACCTCCATTCCCCAGCGAGGAAGCAGGGCTGTCACTCAAGGCTGCCGGAGGGTCAGTCTTGTCAGACCCTCCCCCACCACTTTTCTGGAGAAGTGAAGAACTTCTTGAGGGAGAGAATTTTCTATTAGGCTTAGAAAAGCTCCAGTAAAGCCTGATAAGAGCTTTGCTCTGTTAGATTCTCTCTCTCTCTCTTTTTTTTTTTTTTCTGTAGGCACACCATTTTGTTCTTTTGGTCCTTTATATCTGTGGGATGTGGCAACCAGTGCGAAGTGAAGGAGGGTGTGTACCGCACCCTGTCAGGCGCTCCAGAGCAGATGTTCAGGAGCCTTCTCTCAACTTGAAAGCCTTGACTTGCACCCTGTGTTTCAGTGGTTTCCTGAATCAAGACTCCCCTTCTGATATTACACTGGATCAGATTCTGACTCATAAAAGAATCAATGCAAAATAGGTTTTTCAACCCACCCCCCCTCTTGCCACATCTGAGTCACATAAGAAGTCTCTTGACTTCTGAGCCTAATTGAGTGTCTTAACTTCTAACCTACTGAGCAGGTTAATAGGCAGTAGCTCTTCATTTGCAAGTATCAAAATATATATATATATATATATATATTTTTACTTATGATTCTCAGGTTTACAACAGTTTCTTAATACAACCCTGCTGACTTTCAACTCATGAGAATAGAAACGGGACCTTTGATGATAAAGTGTGAACAAGTGTACTTTTTTAAATGCTCACTCGAATGAAGACAGTTGTCCTGTGCAGAACGATTGTGAAAAAAGAAAAGGTTAAAATGAGTAATGCTCACATTTTGAAAATAGCAGTGGCCTTGAAATAGCGTTTACTTACTTGGGTTTAAATGGTGAAGGCTACTACCATCAGCACGCACGGGAGGAAGTGATGGGCTTCCGGATGTTCCTGTTTCTTAAAGGGCCTTAGAGTCAGGGGCCTTGTTCTCCAGTTACTAGCCAGAAGGCAAGGGCTTGAACCTCTGTAAGTGTCTTCTCATCTGTAAAACTTAAGTTTTAAAAACGTCTCTACTCAGTATGTGAGATTTGTCCTGAAGCTCTGTAATCACGTCCCTGAAGTCATTTTTAACCTGTTAAATTCTTCAGAAACCTTCTGCACCATAACATATACGTAATCAGTCAGAAGTAAAAGTAGACTCAGAATCATTTTCACAATTGGAAATGGGTGGAAGTCTTGGTCTGGGAATGTTCTCACATGGTGTTTTTAAGGGGTAGAAATAAATAAAATATGAACTCTCAGATTAGTAATTTAAAGATCTGAAAATTAGCAGAGTTGATCATTTGTGAGTAATAACCTAAAAATAGTTTATAGGGATGTGTTTTTTTCCTAAGTAGCTTTTTTCTTTCCTAAACTGTGCTGTGAGTGGGCTCATGAATATGACTGCGGTTTATTTAATTCATAATAAATAGTACATGGTTTTCAGAGTAAGTAGAGGTATTGGAAAATGCCAGCTAATACATATGCTAAATTTAAATTGTCTGAAGTCACCTACATTTTATTAGCTGATTTGTAAATAGAATGTGGATACCGTGGAATAGATTTGCAGAATGGCTGGCATATATAAAGGGCATAAAAGGGAATACAAAATTGAGAGTGCACCAACGTGATCAGAAGGAATAAATCACTCTGCTTCTTACCATGTAAGAGGAAAGCATGAGCTTCTGTCTGACCTCTAGATAGAGGGTTGATAAAGATGCAGAGGTCCCTTTCTTCCCTCAGGTAAAGAATGATCCTTTTGGAATGGCTCTTACCAGGGTGTTCAGAAATAAGAAGTTGGCTTGGGTAGTTTGCTCAGTCATCTCTAATTGTGTGACATGGTCCTGCGGCACACACACATACACGCAGAAACAAACACCACAGCCTTCCTCCCGAACAGTTCTTAAACTCAGATAGTTCTGTTCTACTTTTCAAAAGTCATCATTACAGCACCTGATTTACATAAAATGACTGAGAAATGCATTGTAAAACCTACTTCAGGAAAAACTGGTACAGTTGACTCTTGAACAGCATGGGTTTGAATGGCACAGGTCTGCTAATACAGGGATTTTTTTCTGGTAGTAAATATGACAGTTCTACACAGAGGTTGGTTGAACCCACAGAAATGGAACTGAGGATAAGAGGGAACCATGGGTACAAGGGCTAAGTATAAACTTATATGTGAATTTTTAACTGCACAGGAGTCAGTGCTTCTAAAGCCCCACATTGTTCAAGAGTTAACAAGATATTTAAAATGTTAAAGCAAAACAGAACTCTGACAAGGAAATGCTACCAATATATCAAAGTTCCTAAGAAAGGAGTTTAAATATTCTTTATCCTTCAGATTTTCTTCCTTCAAAATATGGTCCTGTAAAAGAAAATAGAGCATCATCATTTGGGTTTCATACAACTGAAGTCATTTGATAGAAAGGGTGAAATGACCGGGTCCTTATTGCTGCCTTTCTCTAGAAAGGTGAGCTTCCGTCTCTGCAAGAAGAGAAAAGGGGAGCTGCATCTCTGTTTCCATTATAAACCAGATGGTGGTCATGATTTGAATCTCCAGACTTTGGTGGAAAATGTCATCCCATAGCTTCTCACCACAGCTGAAGTCAGCCAGCCTCTCGAGGGCAAACCCGGGCTGCAGCCCATGGCCCTCTCAGGGGTTTCCATCAGGACACGTCATAGGGCCGCCACCCACAGCTGGGCAGGTTGTTCAGAACCCTTCCAGTGGTCCTGAGCATGAGCTTCTGGTCCTAGCAGATGGACCGCATTCTGCCAGCTTTTAAGAGTTGGTTTGTGGCTAGTCATGTCATCCTGCCCCATGTAGAAGAAAGCTTAGAAAGCGTCTAATCTAAAGCTTGCAGAAAGCCCCCTGAACTACTCTTGGGCTGACAGATCATCTCCAGTCTCACTTCCCAGCGCAAGGAATCCACGCTTCACAGTGGCCCCTTTCAGGTCAGGATGGTTCTGAATTGTAGAACTAAACACTGCTTCTTGATACATGTGCACTGGAAAAACTGGGTTTCTCATTTCTCAAAATGCTCACGCTCTCTCTCTGCTTGAGATAGACATGTGAAAAATATTAAAATAATGTCTTTTCCCAGATTACTAAAGATGTCAATATCTTAATAATAATAAAATGTCAGGCCAAAGATACCATAGCAATATGCAGGTGTCCTGGTATGAAACAGACAAATATTAGACTAAGAGGAAGAACTCTTTAACTCTGCTAGTAACTTACTGAGTGACCGTGGGGAAATCCAATGACCTTCTTGAGCCTCAGTGTCCTCCTTTGTAAAACAGGAACTTTGAATACCCAAGACTTTCTAACAGTGACATTCTAGAAAATCTGATTATCCATATTCATTCCATATA
Source organism: Muntiacus reevesi (assembly GCF_963930625.1). Lineage (NCBI taxonomy): Eukaryota > Metazoa > Chordata > Mammalia > Artiodactyla > Cervidae > Muntiacus > Muntiacus reevesi. Next base: position 97,200,158 of record NC_089252.1, read on the forward strand.
CACATTTAATCAGCAGTGCCTCCCTAACCCCTCAGACAGGACCTAGGGCAGGTGTTCAGTAAGCATGTATTGATTAACTGGTATTTATTAAGAAACCTTTACAGGCTGAAAACTGTTAAGCATACCACAGGAGAACTATGGGGAAAAGAAATTGAAAAAAAAAGATACATTCCCCTGAATGGAGGTTTCAATCTGGTTGGGTCTGAGCAACATGCACACAAGAAAAAATGACTTTTATGGGGAACGCGGGTGGTGATAGTAAACAAAAAGTTGAGAAACACCCCCTCTAAACTCTAGAAAGATATCCAAGAGTGCCCCATGGACCAAAGTAGGGATTAGACCTAAGGATACACCAGTAAAGAAGTTTTAGTGTTCAGAGCACACAGACAAGACAAGATATACTACATGTATCCAGGCAACAAACGGTTCATACAATGGAAGGTTTTCTGTGTCTTAAATCTAACCCCATTCAGAAATCTAAAGCAGAAGACTGAGAGAAGACACAACAGTACCCTCTCTGCCCAAGACATAAGTGTGCTAGTCACTCAGTTGTGTCCAACTCTTTGCGACCCCGTGGGCCATAACCCACCAGGCTCCTCTGTCCATGGGATTCCCCAGGCAAGAATACTGGAGTGGGTTGCCATGCCCTTTTCTAGGGGATCTTCTCAACCCAGGGATCGAACTCAGGCCTCCTGCATTGCAGACAGATTCTTTACCATCTGAGCCACCAGGAAAGCCCCAAAATTAATCCTGGACGTAGGGAATGACTCTATCATCCATAGACATGATGAGATGTGGACACATTTGTAGTTTTCATCCTTTTGTGAGAGAGAGCAACTGAGAGCATTTTAATCTAGTGCTCCAGGAATGAGTCCTTTGACATGAATAGGAGCTACCCTGATAAAGGTCCGCAAAATGAAAAGGTCCCCAAACTCATTCAGCAGTACCCAAAATGAATGAGTCTTAATTTTTAACATTTATCTGTTGTTACAATAGCAAATTTTAGCATGTATCTGTTGTTACAATTGCAATTTACACTTCTTACACTATCCAGAGATACCCAATTATGATTTTTACAGAGAAGTATGCTGGACTTGTTTCTATGCAGTTGCTAAACAACCCTCTAAAGTAATAATTTGTCATATCCATCAGCCACTGTAGACCTGAGTGCTACAGGAAAATTCCCCCTTTCACATATATATGAGTCACATATAATGCTTGAAATTGACTCTTAGATGATTAATGTTATTAATATCCAAATGAATTATCAATAACATTAGTAATACACTATGTTATTTTGCTAAAATCAGAAATGTCAGGCATGTTTCTTCAGCCTTTTAAAACTAGATCACAAGGATATGTCACAGAACGAAAATGTTTCTATGAGTCCAGTACAGCAGTCTGGCCAAATGTCATATTTTGCCAATACAATATGTTTTGATTAAGTATTTTTAAAAAATTTCATGTTTAAAACAAAACTCATTTCTAATTTGTGTGCCCACCCTCCGCTAATGTGTTTAAATTGAGTTGCTGTTGCATATATTTGTATGTTATTCATTCCTAGCTACTTTTAATTTGCTCAGAATTGACATTTTAACTTTCCAGGCTGCCATCTCGAAAGATCTTCTAATTCCTTGATCAATATTCAGTGTGTGTATCATTTAATGATCACATTTGCTTATATAGGCTCACACATGTCTCAGTGGAAATCGCCAATGGTTTTATTGCATAGCAGTGTTTAAGAATGAGAACCACCAGGGACTGAATTCAAAGGCAGATTCCTCAGTTAAACAGAGAAACATGGAAGTCAGAGTTCCATTTTCCTTCTACTTAATAGCTTTAGCTAAGCTCTTGATCATTCCCACGAGAGCGCCCCTTCGTCCCAAGCAGAGAAGTGTAATTGGCTTTCCCCAAATGTGAAGTGTTAAGGACAAACGTTCGAGACACCTGTTTCCCTTGAGGAAGAGAATGCCGTGCTGGCAATTTTGCATCCTAGGTTCCTCCATCTACCATCCAGGGCTCTATTCCCATTATGAAAGGCCAGCTCATTTCTAGAGGGAGACAGATGTCCAGATTATCTCAGGGGTCCAAAATTTCAAACCTATCAGGAGATTTGCCCCCCTCAGCAAGCCCAGAGGCAGCTCCAGCCTTTGCAAGAGCTGTGTTAGTCAAATACAGCTTGCCCGGGGCAGAGCTGCTTTGGCAAAACTTGCTCTTCTTCTGCAAGATCCAAAAAGAAAACCTCAACTTCTTTGCCAAAATGCTGTCAACTCCACTTAAACAGGAAGGCTCCTCTCAGATGCAGAGTTAGGCTGGGCTCCACTGTGCCAGTGACTTTGGCTGGATGGAACACCCTTGAAATGCCACTACAGAATCGCACGATGCCAGCTGGTTGAGCAGTGTATGACACAGTCCCTCCAAAGAGATGTGGTTGATTCGCTTTGGAGTTTTCGTTTTGTTTTACTTCCTTTCTTTACTCATAAAGCCATCCATCTCTCTTTCATCACCTCAGTTGATCAATCTTTGCTCAAAAAGAAAACCTGATACGAGGTCACAATTTTTAACTGTTTATTTCTTTTTAACTTAAATTTTGACTTTTTACAGAAAATATAAAACTTGATTAATATTCAAATGACAATCACACAAATCAAGAAACAGAATATCCCCAGCCCTCTACACGGCCCTGTCATCCTTTCCTGCAGTCTCTATCTCACTTTCAGAAGTACTTGCTTATAGCAGAAGACTGCATTTTAAATCCTCTTGTGGTCAAAGAATTTACTCTAAGAGCTGAATTTGGGATTCTTTTCCTTTTTTTGAGTGTAAGCATTTCTCCACATTAATTAGACTTAGTTTGGGAGGGGAAGTCTCCATTTTCTTTAAGTGTTCTATAAAATTATACAAAGCTAATCATTCCTCTTGACACAATTCCTTTATCTTTGCCATCTACCCTGATGCCCCATTGCACATACACTGTCTTCAGAAGTAGGGGTTGGAAAGAATTCAGGTTTTGTCCACTATCGTTATATATGGGTTCAAGTGGGTGAATTTCCTGCTCCATCTTATACCTACTCTCTGACTTAAGAAAATGTGCCTCCATCAAAAGTACCTCGTAAACAAGAGTGAAAAAATCAAAGTGTTCTACCCTTTCTATCAGTCCCAGCTACTTCACTGCAACCCTAGCCACAGCAAGGCCAAGAATTCCCTCAACTTAAAATTTTTTGTCTGAGACAGGTCCAGACCCTCACAGCAGTGGATCTGGAAACTGAAAGCCCCTCACACAGGCATTGAAATAACATGTGTAACATCACTGTATATAGGTGTCCATGAGTGTCCACGCTTTTCAGTCACTCTGTGGTTAATTTTTTTCCCATTAATTTCTATCATTTCTCTCTGAACAACTGAGCCACACCACAGCTCCCCATCCGTAAGCTGCTTTCTGAAATGTGTTGCTTAAGTTTTCACTGTTGTCTTTCTGTGGACTTAGCCAGTTTATTTACAGCTGTTGTGTGCTTCTGCCACATCTGCATTGTCACTGTGATGGTATTTTTTCTTTCTGTCTGTTTCTTCCACAGGAGTTTAACCAGTAATCTACCCAATGTGAACCTACCCAATGTGAACCTTCCCAAAGTACCAAATCTACCAGTTAACATCCCTCTAGGCATCCCACAAATGCCTACTTTTTCGGCACCGTCATGGATGGCTGCTATATATGATGCTGAGTGTGTATTCAGTTCACATTAGATCTCATTTAAATTTAAGTGATCTTGGCATGGATATGTATTGTTTATTTCTATACATCCTATATAACAGAGATGGAGATGGATAATTAGACATATTTTGCTGATCATACAGAGACAATATTGTTTATTTCTGGCATGCAGCGTGTTTGTAAGACGTTGGCTATATATACTGCACTAACAATTTGTCTTACGCCCACTGAATGTTTGAGAACTGTGTTTCACTTCCTGAATTCCTTTGCAAAAGGCTTCTTCCCATGTTTTGCTTTTTTGTTGTTGTTTTTCTTCTAATCCAGGTGACATGACTTTAGAAATTAATCACCCAAAAATAGTCTAGGAAACCTCTTTGCTGGGCTGGCCAGTCATTTCTGGCTTGATCCAAATCAGAGAGAAAAGCACACCTATCTAGAAGCTGGTTTGGTTTTTTTGTTTTTAATTAAAAAATTCCTAGATAATGTTTAAACCATAAAGCATATTTCTGGTGTCAGCAAATGGCTGAATATAGTAACTGTATGTTCTGGGCTAAACAAAAATTTCTGAATGGATCAAGCCTTAGTAATGTAAATGTTATTTAAAGTACGTTCCAAGGTCATAATACAGTTTGGACCGTTGAGATCTAGGTAGCAAGAAGATCTCTGAATCTGAGAACACAGTGCCATTAAATTGGGGATGGGCATATCGTCTGTGGTTTCAGTGTAGGGCCTTTCTCTGTATTCATCCAAATGCCAGCAATTTATGGGCTTTTTCCATGGAGGTCAGGTCACCCCTTTAAAGCCAGCAGTTGGAAGGGTAGAGGTTGAGAAGTCATTTCTTCTAGCCTAGGAAATGAATCTTCTCTCCTTCTTTCCTAAGCAAGAAGAAGATCCAGCACCCCGAAATCCTCCCTCAGGAAAATTAAATTAGAACCACATGCATGATTTAATAAGTGAAAGAAGGTTTAGTGATCCTGTACCCTCCTTTGATCCTTGTCTTAGACCACAGCTAATTATAGGCCAGATAAGCTTTTTCTTGAAAGAATAAATTGGCACATTTTCAAAGGGAAGTGTTATTATCAAAGGAATAAAAAATGATCTGAAACTTGCAGTGATGTTTTGAAATCTCAGAATCACATTCATCAAGATGGCCCTCCATGTTTTTATTTCTGCAGTAATCCAGGTAGAGAACAGAACTTTAGAATGACTGCTCTACTTGGCTCCTCGAAAGCCACCTAACATTTTTTTAAAACTCATATATTTGCTCAAAAGTTCACAAAGAAATCATCTGGTCAATGTGTCTGATTTTCTTTTGAAGACAAATTAAAACCTCCAAAATTTGTATCTGGGAGGGGAAAAAAAAGCTTAATAAAAAAAAACCCATAAATCATATTCATGCTAAGATGACTATATGAAAAGTTAGATTAGGTAGTATCTGTTAAAAATTTTTAAATAAATATCTGAAAGCTTCCCTTACCTCCTTCTGTGCATGCTCTGTGACATGTTTTTGAAAAGATATGAATCAAGACATTGTAATAAAGCAGATAATGGTCTCCGTTCAATTAATTAAGGCATGAGTGGGAACACATTTTGGTAACTGCTCAGCAATCAAAATAATCTTGGTGCTATTGCCTTAACATTAACAGTTTATCTTAAAAATAAAAAGAAAATATTCTTTTCCTCATGTCAAAACTTAATAATAAGCTCTTCAAAGAAAAAAGAAAAAAAACCCTAGAAGAATTTTTTGAAACTCTGAAACCAGATGGGTGTCAAAATGTTGTTGTAATAAATACCAATTATTGCATTCATATGTACTTAATGATTTAAAACATACAACCATGCAGTTCCAAAACGGGGTTTAGACTAGACAAAGTTGGGGTTTCTTTTTCCCAAGCCTAGGACGGGATAGGGGGAAGGCTGAACTTTGACGATGCATTCCCCCACTTTTGAACAGTGCCTACCACAGTATCTGAAAAGAAGGCGTAGATTCTCAGTCACCCACCAGGAAATGCCTGATTCTATATCTTTTCATAATTTCGGTTTCCTCCTTTGCCACCTTTCATTTTAAGGACGTGTTTCCATGTTACCTGCTCCTTCGTGTCAGATACATCTACGTACTGACCTCAGACTGGTCTGTCCTTGAGAACGTGACCCTGTTGGTGCAGGCCGTGGGCTCACTCCCGGCATGTTGGGAGCCTGCCCCCCCACCGCCACCCCCTGCAGTAGCTGTGTATGCACTTATGCATTAGCTATATTTCTCTCTCTGAAGCATTAATTCAATGCAGCTGGCATCTGTCACAATAGAAACACCCACTCTCATCTGTTTCTATAGACGATGTCAGAACAAGTGGTAATGCATGGTATGTTGGACATTTTATAAATTGCCGTGTTAGCATTAGTGGTATGCGAGGAAGGGGGTGGGGGATGGCCACCCCTTAGAGCTCCCAATGGAATTGTTTTAAAAGAGGAAGCCAGCCAGAGAAGGTTGAGAGGGTGGGAGGTGGAGCAGTTCCCGCACACAGGCTTTCCGTCGCTGCCCCGGGTAAATGTTTCTTAAACATCATTGTACAGAAAGGAATCGAGACCAGTTTCTCCATCTGTACAGAGGACTGGGTAAGATGGTGCAACAGTGCAGGAGCTCGGGCTTTGTGCCCTAAAGCTTTGCAAATATTCCTTGTCCACTCACCTGCCCCCACAACCCACAACCCACCCACCTTGGGGCTGCCATGCAACAGGCTGGTCTATGAAAATTGGAATAATAACCAAACTGAGCAAGAATCTCGGATTCAAGGCATCCAGGTGTACTCGGCTTGGTTTGAGTCACCCTAATTTCTTTCCAGCTCTTCAAGGGAGAAAGTGGGTCCTCGCTCACCACTCTGTTAGCACTGTCCTTTTACAACTGAAAGTCTTGTGCAGTCTCCAAGAGGCCTCCGCTCTGGAGAGGAGCTGGGGAAATGCATGAAACCCTGAATTCTAATAACTGCATGTTGCCATGTAGTTATTATCCGTTGAGACCTACTTCTTCCCCTGGTTCGTGGCCTTCATCTGAATCATCACATGTGTTAATGTGGTTATTAAAAGAAGGCTGATTTTTACCATACATTGTTCGAGTGATGGGGCAACACGTCCTCAGACCTCTCACTGGTCTGGAATAATTGGCCAAACAAAGCCTGCCAAGTCATGTATGGTAAAACTCTAATCTGCCGGTGGAGATTGCCCCCGCCTCCACCGCCAACACTCGTCGTTTTGTATGTGGAAGCCACTGTTTGCCTTAAGCCTTCCAGTCCCCGCCTTGTTCTTGTGTCAGCTTTTGCAGAACCCTCGGCCAGTGGGTGACTCTTGTTTTCTCATTTTTATCCTGCCAGTAATGGATCAGGCACTTCAGAAGATCTGTTCTGGAAACTCGATGCCCTGCAGACCTTCATTCGGGACTTGCACTGGCCCGAAGAGGAGTTTGGAAAGCACCTGGAACAACGGCTGAAGCTGATGGCAAGTGACATGATCGAATCTTGTGTCAAAAGGTGAGCACAGGTGGCTGGACAGGTTCTGCACGCCATTCCCGCTGTGGACTCACTCAGGAAGGGATGGGTGGCGGCTCTGAGTCAGCCGTCATTTGGAGCGTCTGGGAGCAGGTGACTGCTTGTCATAGTCAGCTGGAGTGGTGACCACATGCAGCTTCTGTTCACCTTCCCACATCTTGCCAAACCCAACGGAAGAGGGCACAAGATAAAGCCGCCCGTGTTTTCATTCAGCTCTGTGAGGAGAGGGTCCTTCTTGTCTCTGTATCCTTAATACCCATCAGTGTCTGGCACAGAATGTTTAGTTAATATGTATTTGTTAAATGTAGGAGTGTATGTGTGGGTGGATAGCTGGCTGGAGAGAAGGAGGAGAACCTACTAATCCACTGTTTTAAGCACAGGGAGCAGGCATCTCTTGACTTTCCAGTGATGTGGACAAGACCTCCACAGCACTGTTCATTTTGTGAGTACGTACCACATGCTGACCATGAGTTATCTTGCCCAAAATCTAACTAGATCACAACAAAGGGGCATGAGACATTAATTGTGCATTTTGGTTTCCTACACATTGCCCATTTTGTCACCATGGCTTATGGGATTGAGGTGGGAATGCTGCATTTGTCCTTTCTAGGTAGACTTTCCCAAGAAATAAGAAAATGAGGACATGACACATCCACTCAACAAAAACTGTTTGGGCTCCTCCTGTCTGCCAGGCACAGTGCTGAGTTCTTGGCATGCCAAGAAGGATGGGAGATCACATCCCTTCCCTCATGGAGTGTCTATATCTGAATATCAGAGGTATAGAGGAGATTTGCCTTGGTTTGACATCATTATCATCACCCTATCTCCAGACACACATCCAAGTTCCTTTTCCAGTTCATAACGGTTTCATTATCTTTCCTCGCTCACAAAACCCCCCAGTCTCCTAGACACCACAGATTCCTCTGGATCTCCAGATGTTGTGTAGTTGAGTTGATGAATCAGTTGTGTGTGATGGGGGCTGAGTTTGACTGAGAGTAACCTGAATCTGGTATCTTGTATCTTGCAAGAAAAGAAGAGAAGGAATAGCATCAAAACTGGAAGCCGAAAAGGCAAAAGAACAGCACAGTCCCAGGTTGGGAGCATCTCAGCAGGAATTAGGAAAGGGGCTGTGTGCACCAAGGACTCTGGGCAGGTGTCTGATGGCACTTCTAAGAGCTTAAAGTCCTAGGGACTCAGGTTTTGTGTTTTACTCTTTTCTTCCCAATCATAGAACCAAAGGCAAGCCTATTTCTCAAACCAGTGGTCAAAATCTTTCCTTAGGGTTTTGATTTCCACCATTTCCTACATGCTCATTTCTAGGAAAAGCAAATCTTTCCCTAAAGCCATCCATCCCACCAAAAACTCCTTGCAGGGCAGTCTCCCTGTGCTGAAAAGTTCTCCCTTGATCTACAACTAGTGGCTACAGTGCACTGGAATGTAGCCTTACTAGCTTCTGGTCTGTGCACACAATTGTACACAAAAACTTGTTTGCCCTTTTCTGAGAAGCCAGACTTCTAAGTATGGAGTAAGAAATAGGGAGATGCTGGAAGGAAAAGGGAAGACACAGGGATGTGAAAGGTAGATAGTGACTCTATTTCCTCCCTCACCACGTGGCTTGGCTAACGGGATCTTAGTTCCCCAACCAGGGATTGAACCTGCCACGCCCTCTGCTGTGAAAGTTCAGAGTCCTAACCACTGGACGGCCAGGGAATTCCCATTACCACACATCTTTATGGTTCATCCACCTCCGAGACTGTGGACTGCTGAAAAGCAGGAAGTGCGTCTTGTTCGTTCTGAGCCCGTCACCCTTCTCAGGTCCCCTCCTCATGCCTGACACATAGCAGCTGTTAGGTAACCTTTTGTGAGCAGAAGTTGGTCAGCTTCACATATACCTGAACTGGACATGTAAATTTCCCGATGTCCCTTTCAACTGAGGCCCCAACAAAAGTGGATCAGGGCAAGCATAGTGGCAAATACCATCCCCAGACCTCCAGATTCAGAAGTTAAAAAGTGAAGAAGGCCTTGGATGTTGTAAGACATAGAATGCACATGAGTAGAGCCTATAACGTTAGCTTTCCTCTTGGGGAAAGAATAAAAGGGTCTTGTTCTAGAAGGACAAGAACGTTATTGCATAGGTGTAAATGCGCAGTGCCTGAAAGTCAATCAGGCACTTATTTCCAAGTTTCTCACCAATCGAAATCATACATTTGATGGAGCCTCTGGTCTCCTTTATGTGAGATCCACACAAAATGGGGCACCCTAACCACCCTCTGAGAGGCAGTGTATTAACTGACCTTGGCTTTTCCATCCCATGGAGCCCTCTTAGTCATATTAATTTTGCAGTCAGCTTCCTTTTTTCACAGCCACACACTCCAAGGGCTCTGAACAGCTCTCCTGTGAAAACAGAAGACGATTACTTCATTGTAAGGGAGTGATTTAGCATTTCCATTTCTCAAATTGGGGCCGGAACTGGCACACAAACCTCAGAAGATCAGCACAGGGACCTGTCCAAGTCAGTCCGCATCAGGCCCCATTTTCACAAAACCAGAAAGCAATGTATTTTCAACGTAGCTTCAAATGATCATCATGATTAGAAAGCTTCTTCAGTGCACCGAGTCTCTGGGAGCCAAGATACATTTATCTTTAACATGATCATATAATATATAGGAGTGTTTTAAGGGTTTTTTTTTTTCCTTTTAGTTTTTTTTTTTTCTTTAAGAACTGGGCTTCCAACCTTAGAAATTATACTTGGCTTCCCTACATGCACCCAGGGTGTGTTAGCAAGCTGGCATCCTTTCCTGAGCTAACTAGCTGTGTGGTCCTCCCTATGCACTGTTAGAAAACTGCTACAAATACCTCTTAAAGCAGTGCTCTCCTGGTGGCTGCGTGATCTCCAGAACCTGACCGTGAACAATGCTCAAAAGATGCACCAGACGGAAGGAGCTTTATTAAAGCCACTTACTAACCAGGTGCTTTTTTTTAAAGACATGTCGTGACATTGACCCACTTCTCTGAAACCTCTTAAAATCTTAACTGGTCCCCTTTACAATGCTGATATCAAGGATTACATCTCAGCCCTGTATTACCACCTGCTCATATCAGACTAGGTTTTTCCTGTGAGCAGTTAGCACATTGATGGGATCATAATTTGACCTATGTCAAAATTAAGTCACTTTAAGTTTCCACCGTTGTATACTTCTTGAAATGGTAAGTATATTATGATGCTTTTACTTGTAAAAATAATATAATCTTATTGCAAAGCAATACTTTAACATTGCAAAAACCCGGCAACAGTAAAAAAAAAAAAAAAAAAAAAAAGTAGAAGCACTCTCCAGGACTACTCCTCCTAATTTCACTCTCCTCCCCAAAGGTAACTATCCTATATTTTTAGTCTTTAGAGCAATATAATAAACTTGTTGAATTTTTTTTTGTCTCTCTCTTTCACGACCAGAAAGGGGGAAAAAATAATGTCATTTAAGATATTTCCCACCATGAGATTTTTTAACATGAGAAATTGCTTTTGGGGGTGGGAGTTGTTTTTTAATGAAGTATTTCAAGGTAGTCAGGTGCAAATGTGAGCGAACTTATATTTGCTATAATGCTGTAATTGAGCTTTTGTTCATTCATTCATTCTTCCGCAATTAGGGTTCTCCATAGCATGTAAATGATAGACAGAAATAGCCGAGCTACAGGTGTTCCATGTGCTGCGGAGAAAGGAAGGGTTTACATGACTGTCTCTGTGAATAGGCTTCCTTAGCTGAGAAAGTCATTTTTAAAAGAACACATGTGAAGTCATTGTCAATTGAAACTGATTACAGCCTTCAATTTTCTTTTTCACTGACCTCTCAGAAAATGTCTCCTCCACCTGCTGCCATCTGAATGCTGAATCGGTCTTTTCCTACTTTGTTTTAATAGAACCAGGATTGCATTTGAAGTTAAGCTGCAAAAAACCAGTCGATCAACAGATTTCCGAGTCCCACAGTCAATATGCACCATGTTTAATGTTATGGTTGATGCCAAAGCTCAATCAACAAAACTTTGCAGCATGGAAATGGGCCAAGAGGTAAAAAAAAAAAAAAAAATACAGATTTCATTCCCCCCCCCCCATTGATCATGTAGAAGAAAACTTCACAAATTCTTTCCATCTACTCTAGCCTGCTAGTTTCAGAAATACACTCTAACATGGATTAAGCCACAGATGAATGTTTGCTGTCTGTTCCTTAAGTAAATTTCTAAGGCCTGTGCTGATGACTATGCCAGTCACTTGGAAGTGATTCTCGGCTGGGCTTGGGGTGGCCATAAAGTTCCTTTAAATCAGATCAAGCTTGATGACCTTATTTGTTGGGCTGGCATCTCCATTAGGTGTGTTTGGCAGAATGCAAGTCATTTTCACATGGGAAGGGCATTTCATTACCTGAGCATCTGGGCAGCAGAAGAGAGCTCTTCCTAGCATCACACAGCCTCCAGGATGTATAGCTTTAGATCACCCTGCCACCCAGTCTCCAGACAGCAGGCTTTGAACTTGCAAGAAATCCCAGGCTTTTTCATTTTCCTTAGACTGAGTGGATTGTGAATCTTCCCTGACCAAAAGTTTAGTCCTTTGCTTAAGTTTCCAATCCCAAAGTGGTATTTAAAATGTAAAGAAGAAAGAAACAGCAACTTGGGCTTGATTAAAGACTATCATGATCATTTTTCTTCGATGGCCTTAAGCCAGCTAGATATTCATATACCAATTTAGAATTAATTCAGAAACATTTCTGGCAACTCTCATGTTGTTGCCAATTGGCATAAATTGCTCCTAAATCAGATCTTTCGATACCAGCCTTATATGCTCAGAATTTTCACTAAATTATATTTGCTCCTTATTCGTTATTTATTTTCTCTTTCCGCACCTTCCATTTTTGAATGTGGGTTGGTGGTATTCTCTCCCTGGCAAGATTATCTCTAACCTTCTTTCCCCTCCAGATCAGCTTCCCCAGCCATCCCGGTTAGCTGCTGCTCCTGATCAGTTTTCTTGTAGGGCATCTTGCCCCCGGGGGGCTACGCTCTAAGTACTGCGGTCAAACGCAGGGTTCCAGTGGTTCTCTTTGCTGGCTCTGTTCACTGCACGAGAACTCTCTGGAGCAGTAGTTCTCGGTCTCAGTGCCTATCAGACTCATCCAGAGAGTTTTTTAAAGCCCAGATTGTTGGGTCTCACCCGGCACAAGTCTCCGATAGGTCTGGGGTGTGGTCCAAGAATTTGTATTTTTGACAGATTTCCTAGTGATGCTGCTGCTGCTGGCTGGTCTGGAGACCCCATTGTGAGAACCACTGGTCTGGAGGCTCAGTATCCAAAAAGAGTTACAGAGAAGAGCTGAGGTGCAAATGCCAGCCTCCTGAGGAAGGCATAGGTTAGATGGGCCTCCATACCCTGGTTGTTTTGCCCGGGCGGTGCTGCAAACTGGAGCTGATCAAGTCACTCAGCTTCTTCACTCAGTCTCCTCATCTGTAAAAGGATAGTTTCCTTAAGGCTGTTTTTAGCTGTCGATTCTTCAGACCTCACCAAGAAGGCCAGCATATGGAATGAATAAAATTGTTCTGGATGAAATGGAGGGGCAGGAATTCAAGAAATAGGGGGCCCAGAGCCCAAGCTACCATATCCACTCCACCTCTGTACTTCTTCACTGCCCACTAGCCACCTACCCACCCACACTTCTCTGGGGGACTCTGAACAATCTTTCAGGCTTCACAGAGCCTACTTTAAAAACCTGTTCTTAGTGATATCTAAAGTTCATTAAAATACCTTTGAATTCAAACTCCAAAGTGCCATCCCTTCTAAATGTTTCTCCCTTTGAGCTTTTTTTATGTTATAAGATATAATTCACATACTATAAAATTCAGCCTTTTAAAGAATAGAATTTCAGTCATTCACAAAATTGTACAGCCATCACCACAGTCAATTGTGGGACATTTTCATCCCCCTGAAAAGAAACCCAGACCCATTAGTAGGAGTCCCCCAACTCTCCCTCCCCAACCCTAGATAACCACCCCTCTACTTACAGTCTCCAAGGATTTGCCTATTCTGAGCTTTTCATATCAAAGGCATCTCATGTGTAACCCTTGATATCTGGTTTCTTTCACATGGCAAAGTGTCTTCAAGATTCACCCATTGTTATTGCATGTATTCGTATTTCCTTTTTATAGCTGAATAATATTCTATTACATGAATATACCACATTTCGTTTATCACTTTGTCAGTTGATAGACATTTGAGTTGCTGCTATTTTTTAGCTACTACAAGTAGTGCTTCTACGAGCTTTCCTGTACACATTTTCATGTGGACCTCAGTTTCACTTCTCTTGGATATATACCTAAGAGTGAAATTGCTGGGTCATATGATAATTCTTTGTTTACCCTGTGAGGAACAATCAAACTGTTTTGCAAAGTGGCTGCACCATTTTACATTCCTGTCAGCAATGTACGAGAAATCCTATTTCTCCATAACTTAGTCAATACTACTTCTTCTTAAACATCTTTTTTGTTATCACCATCCTATTGTGGATGACACAGAATCTCCTTACAGTTTTGATTTGTGTTGATGTTGGCCATCTTTTCATGAGCATATCGACCACTTGTATATCTTCTTTAAAGAAATGTCTATTTGCACAAATCTCTTGCTCCTTTTCACAATTGGGTTGTTATCTGTTGTTTGATTATGAGAGTTCTTTATATCTTTTGGATATGAGACTATTATCATATACATGATTTACAGGTATTTTCTTACCTTCTATGGGTTGGTTTTTATTTGTTCACTTTCTTGGTAACATTGTTTAAAACAGAAAAAATTTTAAATCCATTTTATCTGTTTTTCCTCATAGCTGCTTGACATGTCCATTTTAACTGAGTTTCACAAGGATGGTGCGATTCAGGGTAGGAAAGGGTAGTGACGCTAGGATTGGCCTTCCTTTCCCCATGGCACCTTTTACAGTCCCTCTTCAGTTTGACTCAGCTGTGGCCTTGATTATAGAAATCCTACCTACCTGATCAGACGGCTGAACCATCTTTTCGAACAGAACTAGTCACTCCGATCTTTTCTTTTTGAACTGGAGTTGAGAGGGTAGTGGGAGTAGGGTGAAGGAGTGGAGGGAGGTGTTGTCAGGCAGCCTACTGAGAATCTGATGAAGTGGGTGAAGCCATTTCCCAGAAGAAGAAAAAAAACATACTTTCATAAATTTCACTGTACAATTTTAGGGCCTTGTCAGGCCAACCTATAGACCCTGGTTGGAGATATAGGATGAGAAATAACCAGTTTGTTTTGTCACAGTTGACTGTCTCTTATTTTTACCACTAATCTATTCTGTGCTAGAGTGGTATGACATTGGCTTAATCTCAAAGCCTTGGTTTTCTTGAATAAATTGTCCAATGGCTTTAATAACTAAATCATACGAATTCTGCACATTAGCTACCAAACTATATGACACTGAGCAAGTCACTTACTCTCATGATCTTGCTGTCATTTGTCAGATGAGAGATAGAGTACACAACACACAACATTTGAGAGGTATGCAGCTTGTCAAAATTGGGGATAAAGCTTCCTAATTTCTGTATGTAAGATTAGAAAGTTGTCTTGGATATTCCAAAATAGTAACATTTTCAAGTCTAAACAGCAGTGACTGCTTCTTTCTGGACGTTATTCTATTTCATGTAGTAGAAGAAACTTCATGTATTTACCCCTAAATGAGTCAACATGCTTTCTTTTTTTTTTTTTTAATGGAAACAATAACTGACACTTATAAATGTATCACAATTTCCCAGAACTACTGCACCGACAACTGAGCCAAATGATCTTTATTAATAGCCCATCCAATACTGTACTCTAGTCTGTAATTCTTTCCCTAGGCCTGTCACTTTCCCAAGCCACGCTAGAGTGACCTGCCATGCCATTTCTCCCTGATACAACTGTATCAAAGACACCTAAGTGACCAGCTTGTGAGAAAGGAGGCCTCCTCTGACCATAGAATGCCAAATGACTGAGAACAGTGAGAATGCAACCATACGTCATTGTAAATATGTACTTCCTTCACACATCTTGCTCTGTGGCTGTGACCTTGGCCCGAACTTTATTGGGGAGTCTCATGCAAATGATCTCTCAATTTTTCTCACTTTGTAGAATGGGGATATTCATCTCCAAAGTAAAACAATTGTTAAAGTGAGATTGGCCAAGGATGGCTAGAGACATCACAATACTGGGTGGAAAGAAGTCCAATGTTTTTATGTAGCTTTCATTTTGTGGGGCTTCCCTGGTGACTCAGACACTAAAGAATCTGCCCGCAATGCAGGAGGGGAGACCTGGGTTTGATCCCTAGGTCAGGAAGATCCCCTGGAGAAGAGAATGGCATCCCACTCCAATATTCTGGCCTGGAACATCCCATGGACGGAGTAACCTGTCAGGCTACAGTCAATGGGGTCGCAAAGAGTTAGACACGACTGAGAGACTCCACTTTCACTCTGTTTTCATTTTGTGAGTATTTTGATAGTAAACTCATATATCTAGTGACTTATACCTGTTTCTACCTAGATTCCAACTCCCTTAAGGTATTTTGGACTAGATACCAACCAGGTGATACAGCATTTTCCAATTTTAAGATCACTTCCTGAATTTCATCACTGGGGTAAAGTCTCATTTTAAAGGCAGCTGTTGAAACATTTGTTAACCATACTTTTCCATCTTAAATATTTATTTTTTCATTAAAATTTGTGAAGCACCAATAGAGAGGAAATTGTGTGTTAAATAGTTTCTCACTTGGTCTAGTGTGTTTTCATCTCATTTCCAAGGTCAGATGGTCTTAACAGAAAGACAACATACACACAATCTGTTCCATGACAAGGCAAAATGTGCAGCACAGGAAGTCAAGTGGAATAATTTTCACAAAGTGATTGTGAATTCGTTGCTCGTCAGAAGCAAAAGTAAACTCTCCAAACTTTCCATCCCATTGAAGGTCAGTGGTTCCCTTGCTATCATCATGACCTAGTGCCCTAGAATATAACTTAGAAATATTGTTATGATTATTGTGAAAGTCGCTCAGTCGTGTCTGACTCTTTGCGACCCCATGGTCTATACAGTCCATAGACTTCTTCAGGCCAGAATACTGGAGTAGGTAGCCGTTCCCTTCCCCAGGGGATCTTCCCAACCCAGGGATCGAACCCAGGTCTCTCACCTTGCAGGCAGGTCCTTTACCAGCTAAGCCACCAGGGAAACCCTTAGGGTCAAACCAACCTAAGAAAACCAACAGAGAGGACTGAAAAATGCCAAAGTAGGCAGGATCCCCTTTTGTACTGTATTAGGTTACAGACTGGAATCAAGATTGTCAGGAAAAATATCAATAACCTCAGATACGCAGATGATACCACCCTTATGGCAGAAAGCAAAGAAGAATTAAAAAGGCTCTTGATAAAAGTGAAAGAGGTGAGTGAAAAAGTTGGCTTAAAACTCAACATTCAGAAAACTAAGATCATGGCATCCAGTCCCACCACTTCATGGCAGATAGATGGGGAAACAGTGGAAACAGAGACTTTATTTTGAGGGGCTCCAGAATCACTGCAAATGGTGACTGCAGCCATGAAATTAAAAGATGCTTGCTGCTTGGAAGAAAAACTTTGACCAACCTAGACAGCATATTAAAAAGAAGAGACATTACTTTGCCAACAAAGGTCCGTCTAGTCAAGGCTATGGTTTTTCCAGTAGTCATGTGTGGTTGTGAGAGTTGTACTATAAAGAAAGCTGAGCGCTGAAGAATTGATGCTTTTGAACTGTGATGTTGGAGAAGACTCTTGAGAGTCCCTTGAACTGCAAGGAGATCCAACCAGTCCATCCTAAAGGAAATCAGTCCTGAATACTCATTGGAAGGACTGATGCTGAAGCTGAAACTCCCAATACTTTGGCCACCTGATGCGAAGAACTGACCCATTTGAAAAGACCCTGATGCTGGGAAAGATTAAAGGTGGGAGGAGAAGGGGACAACAGAGGATGAGATGGTTGGATGGCATCACCGACTGGATGGACATGAGTTTGAGTAGGCTCCGGGAGTTGGTGATGGACACAGAAGCCTGACATGCTGCAGTCCATGGGGTCACAAAGAGTCGGACACGACTGGGCGACTGAACTGAACTGACTGAGGTTACAGACAGAATTGGATAGTTCCTTTGACTGCAAGAAATTTTGTGACAAGATAATCTAGTATTATGTAGTGTTGGCCACTCAGTTGTGTCCAGCTCTTTGCAACGCCCTGGACTATAGCCCTCCAGGCTCCTCTGTCCATGGGATTCTTCAGGCAAGAATACTGGAGTCAGTAGCCATTCCCTTCTCCAGGGGACCTTCCCCACCCAGGGACTGAACCCGGGTCTCCTGCATTGCAGGCAGATTCTTTACCATCTGAGCCACCAGGGAAATACTATCTAGATGAGATGGTAATTAAAAGATGCCCCAGTAGTATTTATATGCCTTCATGGAGCTTCTTATCTTCAGGGAGCAATGTATCTCCTGAGAGAACAGAGTGAAGGCAGATTCCTTGGTCACTATTTCTGCAGAAAAGCAAGTCAATCAAATAAGTCTCAAAAGAATATGGTAAAAGGAATTCATGTCTTTTTGTAATTATTTGACTTGCAATGGGGGCTGCTTTGATATGTAACCCTTTGCTACATGATTAACAGAGTAGATACTACCCTGCCCTACAACCTTTCCCAAAGTAGGTTTTATTTAATTCAGATTATAGTTTACATATAAGAACTTCTCTGGTGATTCAGCGGTAAAGAATCTACCTGTCAGTACAGGAGATGCAGGTTTGATCCCTGCGTCAGGAAGATCCCCTGGAGGAGGAAATGGCAACCCACTCCAGTATTCTTGCCTGGAGAGTCCCATGGACACAGGAGCCTGGTGGGCTACAGTCCATAAGGACAGAAAGAGCCAGACACGACCAACTGAGCATAGCACAGCAGAGAGAATGTATGCACACATGTAAACATTGTAGTGATCAATTAGTAACTATCGTAGTGATTCTGCCAGATAGCAGTTCTGGGTTTCTAAATCATGTTTTCGAGCATCGTTTCATGACTTTGTTTGGTGAATATGATTTCTACTTTCACAAGAGGTTTAATTCTATCCCCACTGAGAAGAGGAAACAGACCAGCAGAGATGACCATGTTCAAGTCTTTCCTCTGGAAGTCAGAAGCAGAATAATCATGGCAGATGCTTTTTTTCATAAGAGGGAAAAAAAGAAAGGTGTAGACGTGTGGAAATTGCAATATTCACCAAGAGAGAAAGGGAGAGACAGTGATTCTCCCTGGAGAATGCTCAGGACCATGTTGTGCATGGGAATATTGAAGGTAGGAAGAGGTTCCCATGTCTCCATAAACTTTAGCTTGGATTCCTTAGAGAATGAAAAGGTTTGAGGTTCTCTCACTTCTGAAGCCAAAATAACATTGTTAATTTTCCAATCAAGAGCCTGAAACTTCCTTAAAAAAAAAAAAAAAGATTTATTTATTTGTATTTGACTGCCCTGGGTCTTCATTGCCATGCAGGGACTTTCTCTAGTTGCAGCAGGCAGGGGCTACCGTCTCTCTAGTTGCGATGAGAAGGCTTCTCTTTGCAGTGGCTTCTGTTGTTATGCAGCAGGCTCTAGGTGTGCAGGCTCAGTAGTTGCAGCTCCCAGGCTCCACAGACATTTGGGATCCTTCTGGATCAGGGATCGAACCCTGGTCCCTTGCATTGGCAGGCAGATTCTTAACTACTGGACCACCAGGAAAGCCAAAGCTTGAATCTTTCTTAGAGTGTGGAGAGTGATTGCTATTGGCTTTGTTTGCCATTTCAGTCAAGTGTTTCAAGAGAGAGTTCCTGTTCTCAGTGATGTTCTTTGCTTGGTTAGAAGCCCCTCATTTAATATTTCAAATTATATTATTTTGCCTGCAGCTAGCTTTCCTGAGTTAAGCCTCATAATTAATTTAATAAAGGTGAATCATTTATAGTAATGCTAAAGAAAATCTAGCAGAGTGAGGCAGTCACATGGGGAGGGAAAGTAAGCATGTGATTCCGGATCTTATCTCAAGACCTAAAAATGAATTTGGAGCCTCGTCAATACTCCTGAAATTCTTTTGCTCTGACATCTTTCTTTGTGTTTCTAGCACAGAATCCTGCAGAGTTTTTATATTTACCTCAAGGTTTATGCCACTTACTGATTTATGCTACATTCGTGAAGCTACCAGTAGAGTCAACATGGACCATTCATGTTCTTATTTTCCTCTAATCAACTAAAATGAAAAACTAAAATGATAAAGCAATTATCCTTCAATAAATAAAGAAATAAAAACTAAAATGAGATGACTGATGGTGATCACTCCCTCACTTTATCTTCTCCTTTATAACCTTGAACAAATATTTGAATTGCAATTATAGTTGACAAAATGGTTTCACATCTAGACCCTCAGTATGATCTTCAAAGTAGATATTTGAGCTTGAGAGCAGGACTGCCAGGAAAAGACTTAGCCCTGGTTTTATCATCATTTTAGTAATGCTAAATGTTTTCATATGGAGTTTGCCTCATTCCCTACTAGTTTGACTCCCTTATCATTGGTCCTGGGTGGTAGTAGTATTACCTGTTTTTTTTGCAGATGAGGAAACTGAGCCATATTTTCTTAGACATCATGACTTCCCAACTTTGCACTGGGACTTTATCTCAGTCTTCCAGTTAGAATCAGAATTCACCTATGACTTTAAGTGAATTTACCTAATTCACATCCCTTTTCTCCTAATTGCCACTTATCAGAATATCAAACCACATTACTATGGCTTATTATTTCTGTATGTTTTCATAACTTTTTGGATGCTTTGTTTAATTTTGATTTTTCTCATGTGTCCTTTTGTCCTAATTTTTATTTGCATTGTTTCTTTTCTTTTCTGTTCCTAATTAATCATCCTTCTGAAAGTTTGCTAAAGAGTGGGTAAGTGCATTTTCCTTTCCAAATAGTAGTGTTTTGCATTGTTATTTTTTATTAAGGAAATATGGAATAATTCAAATGGATACTAAAATGATCTAATAAATGTCAAGGAGCTGGCATGCAGTATCTTCTGTTGAAATTGCTTTTCCTTTTTCCCTGGCATTTACAGCAGATTTTTGTTTGTGTGGGGATTTGTTTTTGCATTACTGTTTAAGTTTTAATTGACAGTGGCAGTACGAGAAATTGAAAAACTTAGCAGTCGTCTCAGGAGAACCTATAAACCTGGGTCTGCTCCTCCGCAAATGAAGAAACTGAGTGACTACCACAAGGGTTCCTAGAGAGATACTTTGCCGTTAGACTGATCAACCCCTGGAGATATAACTGGGCGGCTCTCAGGCGGTAACCCGAAGGATCTGATGACTTGAGAACAGTTCGTGCAAAATCAGTCAGTCTTGGTCACATTCCCTTTGGAGTTTGTGACTCCCAAAGTCACATCACCCAGCAGTTTCCTAAAGATAATTTTCATCCTCTATATTAAATCAGTGCGGTGTCTTGCTTTATAAGACCCAGATCAACACACTGCCAGACCATTTGTTAAGTCACCCCTGCATCCTATTTGTAAGTGTGTGTGTCTACACATATCAAAGCCAGCAAAAGCTTTGGGTAAGGAACAACGCGTCTGGTCATTTTTTTTTTTTTTTTTTTGAGAGCTTCTGATCTTTCTTCATCAAAGACATGGAGTCAGAATCTTACAGCTGCTTCTGGGACTATGGAAATAAAATAGGTCTGCCGGCCAGGTTTTATTTATAAATTGCGTTGTCTAAAAATTACCGACGGATGCAGTGCCAGCACCTCCCAAACATGCTAATGTTTGTCTTTCTGTGTTCTTTAGCATCAATACCATTCAAAAATAGATGAACTAATTGAAGAAACTGTTAAAGAAATGATAACACTCTTGGTTGCAAAGGTAACCTTCAGCTTCAGGTGAAATGTTTCATTGTGAATATTGCTTTGTTATGTCTGCTTTTCCATTAAAATGTAACACGTTAAAAAGTTGCGCTGGGTGCTTGTATTTCTCAGGAAACAAGATAGTATGTCACCCAGCTGCAGCTCTAAAGGATTTTTCTGATGATTGTGAGCCCGGTGAAGATGAATTGATGTTGTGGCATATGTTACCCTAATAAAAATTTGTCCCCCAATGTTGCAGTAGATTATGCAGGAAATATTTGTTTTGTTTTTCAGCCCTGACAAAGTTAGCTTTTTAAAAACAAAGTTAAATGGTAATAAGGAATTCTGCCATCATGAAAACCCCCTTTCCCCTCGTTTCACATGCAGTGAGAGTCATAATAAAACATAAAAGTCAGATAAAGCTATTTCAGTCACCCTCATGAATTATAGAATTTTAACTAAGTAATGCTGAATGGGAAGACATTTATATTTGCCAGTGCTAAACTTCTGTTTCCCCAAAATTACTGATAAAATACAAATAAAAATAGATTGGATTAAATGTAGTGCTAATATGTAACGTAAAAACTGCTTTGCGCAGTTTTGGATTTTGAAAAGTGCATTTAATATTATCGCATGCTATATGCAACTCAATAATATTTTGTCACTTTGCACTTCTGTAACACTCTATATTTGCAATCACATAATAATGAAGAGAAAGCCGAATAAGTCAAATATTTCTATGTAAAGGCAGTCTATTCCTTTCCCCAAAGACAGGAACCAAATAATAGAACTTAAAAATGAGCAAGGGCTCATTGCTGGTCTCTGGGAGGTTGGGAAATGTTGCTCTTTATTATGAGCAATTATAGTTTGAAATAATGATTCTTTTCCCTTTTTGCTATTTTGCTAGTTCGTTACAATCCTGGAAGGAGTGCTTGCAAAATTGTCCAGATATGATGAGGGGACTTTGTTTTCTTCTTTTTTGTCGTTTACCGTAAGTAAAGAGCTTCTTTCTTTCCTGGTTTATGTTTTAATTCGGGTTTGGGTTTAGGGGCGAGGTGCTTTTTATGTCATTTTGGTTTAGGTTTGTATATACATGTTCATTGCAGTCAGCTGCTAATGTTTAATAATAACACAGGAAAGTAAGCAGAACAGTTCATAACAACAAGTAATCCAAATCATTTCTGTTTAATTTTGAACATATAATATGTATGTATGTATATGCATGTACACAGACGCATATATGTCTCTATTAATATATGTATGTATCCAAAGAGGGTTGCCAGTCTGTGCTCACCTTAGCTAGCTCAGGTATTTCTGGGCTCCTTTTCCTGCAAATGAGGAGAACTAATTTTAGAGATTACCAAGTAGAGATCTAAAAGTCAGATAGAGCTTGTAAGTAGCCTTTGTTTGGTCCTCACCATGTCAGATACACCTTTCTTTACTGAATTAGCTGCCCGCGTTTAAGAATCAAGAGAACTCAGAGATGTCAGTTTCCCGGGGTTTCTTCATAAGGCAGGCAGTCGGCAGCCTTCGCCTGCATGTGTGCGTTGCCGCAGTCTGCTGGAGCTCGGTCGGTATTCCCCACAGATCAGAGAGGTGTCTACCATTTCCCTGTAGCCGCTTTCCTTGCCATTTTGCCCATTCCCGTACTGGCCTGGGCTTGGGGACACGAGCTCACAAGCTCTGCTGCGCGTGATCCAGTCTGTATACATTCGGGAAAGCTCTAATTCTGTGCCAACACGCCACATGGACACAGAAGTGTGATAGGTCATGGGCAGAAGCAAGACTCATTCTCTGTAGGTAAGTGGTCCATGGAGATGGTGGCTTAAGTGGGCCACCAGTTCACCCTTCCCCCTGTGCGAGGTGAGCGCTGCTGCTGCGGGCTCTCTTGCCATTTCTCACAGCAGGGCTTTTGCTGGCTGGTAGACCAGCTGTTTTTCTCTCACAACACCGCCAGAAAGGCAGTCAGTTTAGGACCTGCTATTTATGGGTGCTTCAAAACCTCTCTTCTAGGAGATGAAGAATCTCCTAGACAGGCGTCAAATGGCAAGGCAGAGCCCAGCACGGGCCAAGGGAGGAGCACATCGTCATCTGTGGAATCCAGCAGACCTGGATTCAAATCCCATTATCTGTATTAACCAGCTGTGTAGTCTAGAGTCAGTGTCTCATCCTTTCTGAGCCTGAGTTTGCTTTTGGTTTGTAGGAGGCATGCCATTGTGTCCTTTTGTTTTCGGTTTATGTTTCTCTGTGTTAATTCATGTCAACTACCGATGTTGTAGGCAAGTGGAGAGTAGGTAATTTCTTCTGTAATGAGCTGTCATGAGGATAATAATGTGAGTGGAAGACTTGGCATAGTCGTAACACATAGTAGGTTTCAGTAAATGGCAGCATTGATTAATAAAAGATTAACTAAGAAGGTGATCATGCATTACAAACTTAATACATGTTTACAAGTTCTTTCCAAATATACCCCGCTTTGGGCTTTCCCTAGTACATACATTAGATTTCCTGGGAATTAAGGGTAATGTAGACAGAAAACATTTAAAGCAATTTTTAGATTATATATATGTACTTTATCTATGTGCCCAGCTTATTTTGATATGCAGCTCTGACCTTCTCAAGTGTAAGGATTGAATTTAGTCCTTAAAGTGTGATGGCCTTGGTCTCTGAAATCTGTTGGCAAAGTTGGGATGGGAAGAGGATGATGACAAAGAACAGCAATTTGATTCACTCAGTAGGGCCACCCATGATGTGTCCCAGCCGAAAGGAACCCTGTCCAACCCATTTCTTTGATGAACCAAAAAACCAAGGCCCAGAGACAGGGAGTAATTTATCTAAGGTCACACAGCAGCGGGAAGAATGAGGACAGGAACTCAGGTCTTCTGCCAGCTTCTCCCCACCACCAAACAGCTTCCTGGAGAGAGTGGGATTCAGCTGGCAATTGCCTGACACTAGAAGGCAGATGGGCATGTGAGCGGGAAAGATTCATAAAGAAGGATTCAGGGCACATGAGTGGGAAATATTAGATAATCTCTCTTTCCTCAGTGAAGTCACGGAAATGGTGCAAAGAGGCAGAACTAAAGGCAGCATTTTTGGAAAACACTACCCTGACACCCACAAAAGCTAACCACTTTCCTTGAGTCTTCATTTTGAGCAACTGTTTTCGCTGCACTGGATTCGAACCAGTGCAAACCATAAAAGCCTCTCTGCTCTTCCTGGAGCAGAATTCAGTCCTCTAAGGACCCCACCCTAATGCCAGCGGAACATTCCCCGCTTACCAGGGGACCTAGTGAAAGGTGGTCTGGAGGTGACAGGAACGTGGGGCCAGGGGGATTCTCACGGCAGGGTTAGAAACAAAGACCTAGTGCGTGCCAGAGTGTTCATGCTGGAAATCTCATCCTCTCAGTCTCCCCTTTGGGAGACACTTGCAGCCACACAGCCCGCCTCGTGACGCTCCCGTCACCGCGGGACACTGTGGGGCTGTCGGTGGGCCCGTGACTTCCCCTCCTTAATGACACTCCTCCCACATGCTCGGCTCCCCCAAGGCCAGAAGCACCCACTTATCATTTGCAGCCTATGTTCTCATCCCTGCCGGTGCTCCAGCGCTAGAGGAGGCGAGCTATGCAGAGAGGTGGCAGGAATGCCTCCACACGTGGATCCTGGGCTCCTGCCCGAATCTCACAGGGCCTTTGAAGACTGCCTGCGGCCCAGAGGTGTTAACCATCCCAGAGCAGGGTGGAGGTCGGAGGGCTGCATGGAGCCAGCAGGTACTGTGGACCGGGCCTCGACGCCACGGACAGGGGGACCAGGCAGGAGTCCTGCGACCGCGGACAAAGGCTCAGGGATGCTGCCGAGATCCTGGCAGGGTTTCCTTCACTCCGCTCCCATTTCTGATCCCATTCCTTAAGTATTACTGAGCACTTCCCACGTCCCCACCTCAGTGGGGCTGCCAAGTCTGAGCCATGTGCTCTGCCCCCCAGAAAGCTGACAAGTACCGACAAATATGCCACCCTTTTCCCCCTCTTTCTCCCGCTGAGCGCCTCCTTTCCTGGGTGGGCTTGATTTCATGGTCCAAGCCAGACATTTTGGAAAACGTCTGCAGTGGCACAGAGCAGGCAGGAATATTTATTTCTCGTCTCCATCTGCATTGCTTCCTCTCTTGGAGAGGAGCTGGGGGGGGAGGAGGGAGGAGATGTGTCTTCTCCGTGCCAGCCCAAGAGGCGCCCAGGCACACCCCTCCTCTCCTCCGGCTCCAGCCCCAGCAGCGGTAGCAGCCTGGGATTTAGGGAGGCAGGCGCCTTTCGAACTTTTGAAAGATCAGCCCAGTTGGAAGTCGCAATTAGCACCCATCCGCCCATTTCCCCCGAATGCAAGATGTGCTTTTGTGTGGGCTGCCCGCCTGGAAGACTCCCCGTCTTTGTGGGTAGCTTGGCGCTGTTCTTTTAGGAGGCCAAGAAGGGGGGCCAAACAGGTGTCCAGGGCATCCTCCCAGCAAGTTACAATCTTTGCCTTGGTCCTGTCCAGGTGTTACCAAATTGTTGTTTCTAGAATCCATCTGTTGGCTCATGCATTCATTCACCTGGTGTGTGTTTACCCCACACCTGTGTGTTGTGGATCATGTCAGTGCCAGCGACCCAGCAGTGAGTGTGGGCGGCATGTTCTCTGTCCTTTGGGAGCTTCCACTGAGGATAGGAGACAGAGAGAAAGAAGAGAAAGTTACTGGGGCTGGGGACACGGCTGTACAGACCACAGACTGGAGACAGAGAGAAGGGGGGGCGGTGTTCCTCCAGCTGCCATGGTCCTGGACAGTCTCTCCGAGGAGGAGATGGAGGGACCAGACGTAAAGGGATCAGACATGGGTAAAGAGAGTAGATGCTTCTGGACAGAACAACAGCTGCCGTGGCCACATGGCAGGAAAGCAGAGGAGACATTTTCACAGGGCACTTTGAAAGGAGCATCAAGAGGGTTTAGGGATTGAGTAGATGCAGAGGGTAGATTCAGTTGCAGGGGACCAAGGTGGGAAGCTTGAGAAGTGTGATTTATGGAGAACTCAGCTAAGCCAGATGAGTCCTGAGAGTAAGGGATTCAGCGAAGAAAGACATCATAGAGTGGGGAGACTGGGGGCGGGACACCAGCTCTGCCCCTCACCAGCAAACTCTGTGACCTGGGACACAGGACCACCCCTTGGCTTTGAATTCCCCTCAGTGTAATCTGATGATGGCTATGGTAGATAAATTTGGAAGTCCAAAATAGCTACAAGAGCTTCAGCTCCTATCCTTTAAGCACTTGCTAAGTGCCTGGCACAGGGCTAAGTGCTTTAAATATATTTTTTCTCGTCGAATCCTCTGAACAATCCTGCTGCAGCGAGGCTCTCCTGCAAATGATGAAAGTGAGGCTTCAGGAGGTTAAGCCCTGGCAGCGTGGCCAGCCTTCTCTCTCCCTGTTCACTCCGGAGCCTCCAAGAAAAAGGGAGGGTGTAAGAGGCACCCACTCCTAGCAGACAGAACGATTACATCAGATTCCCGGAAGTCCCCTAAAATTTACCTAAGATTCCCCCCCATCACCCACATCCATTTGAAATGGTCACAGCATGCATGGAAACTGCTCCGGTCAGGGAGGATAAAGCCCACGTTAGGGCTGTTGAGGGGCCCAAGCTCCACTGTCTGACCAGTCTCCTAGGTCTCAGATTACCCTCATTCACCCTTTTTCCCTTTTGTCAGCATTTTAATTGTTTTGCCACTTAGATATGAAATGCAATGGACGTGCTTCTCTTCCTGCTAGAATCCGAGGCCAGGGCTGATGTTCATGCAGATGAAGCAGCAGCTTGGACTGCTTCAGTGCAGAGCCCCTGATGGCAGGCCAGAGAGCACGACTGCCAGCTTGGTCAAAGGCCATAACTGGATCCAAGGTGTTCACTTCTGTCCACAGAACATTTTGTTCAGGAAGCATTTCAAATTGTAGAGTGGGCTGAGGTTGGTAGTGACTTATCAGTATTACCTCTCATAGCGTTCCATTTTTCCTTTGACTTCAGGGAACACCAGCATGGGAGAAATGGCTTTTTACAGTATGGGCTGGTGATGGCGTGTAGACAGAGAGCTCTTGGTTCATCTTCAGAGGATAACCCCATCAAATTATCAGATGCTAGATTCATGTGATTCAAGTCATTTGGCTTCTACACTTCAGAGTAGAGGGGCCTGCCTTGGACAGAAGCACTAGCCATGGTAGTAAATGCTTACATGCTTTGAACATGACGTGTGCCAGGCACAGTGCTAAGTGAATGACGTGCATTTTCTCATCCGATCCTCACAGTCCCCTATGTAGTAGATATGATGATTATCCCATTTAACAGATGAGGTAAGTTGAGTAATGTGCCAGCTGAGTCTTGCACAGCTGATAAAACTCCACCTTAGATCTACTGCTTAATTATCACCAGAATGTTATTCCCCATAGAAGCTAAGAAACCCATAGATGAAGGTAATTAGTGACTCTTCCCAGAACCATCGACTATCTGTGATCATTCCTAAGGGAAAGAGTCATCTATTTCTCACATCTTACCAGCAAAAGTATGTTATGATTTACCCACCAGCTAATTAGTTTTGCAGTAAAACCAAAGGAGTAGACATTCAGAATCTCCCCACTTCCTTTATGCTTTCTGAACAATCTTTAGTTTTATGCTGCTCCATTCAACTCATGTTTATGGAGCACCTACTATGTGCTAGGCACTGGGAGCTTAGCAATGAATGAGAGGAACAATGTCTCTTATTGTATATTCCTATGAGGGAGACATTCTTAACAAGTAATTTACAAGCATAGCGATTATTCAGAGAGTAGCTGATACAATTGGACTATAGCCCAAAGGGACCCAGTCTCATCTGGGAGGCCATAGAGGGAAGGCGTTTGAGCGGAGGTTTAATAGATAAATAAAATCTCACCTGGTAAAGAAGAAAACAAAGAATCTCCAAAGTACAAGGACTTGGAGAAGAAAAAAGTGAAAGTGAAGTCGCTCAGTTGTGGCTTTGACCATGGACTATAGCCTATCAGGTTCCTCCATCCATGGAATCTTCCAGGCAAGAGTACTGGAGTGGGTTGCCATTTCCTTCTCCAGGGTGTCTTCTCAACCAAGGGATCGAACCCCGGTTTCCCGCATTTCTGGAAGACATTTTACTGTCTGAGCCACCAAGGAAGCCCCGAAGGTCTATTGCATTCTGAAACTGTCAGTTCATTGTGACTCAGGGTAGGGCCAGAGCAAAAGGGGGAAAATGACAGGGGTGGAGTTGGATGGAGTTAAGGATCTAGTCTAGAGCCCGTGGTTATGGGATTTAAGGGTTTGCATGGAGACTTTATGGAAATTGATTCAGTTGGAGAAGTTAAGAGAGGTCATAGAGAGACCAGCTACTTGCACAAGCTAGTGTTGGGTTTGTGGTCTTCTCATTTTGAAGCTTCAAGCCACTAGGGAAGAGCAAGACTTAGGTTGTCTAATGTGTTTTGTTCACACGGACCAAACAAAAACAGCTTGCCCCGAAATGCTCAAGAAGTGTAAAATACTGATCTGCCATGTCTTCCATGGACTTCTTTCATCAGCTGCTCCCTAGTGCTTCAGAACCTGACATCCACTTTGGGGTCTGTGACAGATAATTTTGTCACCTAGTAGGACATCATCCTCATTCCAGTTCATGCCTTGAAAACACATGACAATTAATATACCTGCTGTCCAAGGCAATCCTTCAGAAGAAATAAAGTAAGCATCCAAAGTTAACCATTTCCCTTAATATTCTTTAGTAAACATATAAGTATTCAGAGTGAACATAACACAGACACAGAATTTTCTTTAGAGTGTGAGGTGCTGAACTGCAGGGTCATAGAAATGTCAGCTATGAAAGAAATACCTAACAAATTTGTGCATGGCTTCAAACAGAAAATAATTGTTCTGAAATTAAAAGATAGAGATTCTGACCAGACCTCTGAGTCACATGCAGCGGGAAGCTAATCCCCAGAAAGGTAGAGGAAGAGAAGTGATTGTGAAGCCCAGACTTACAGAAATGTGAGAAAGTCATTGAATATTTTTGAGTCTTTCTTCATCTGTAAAGTGGTGATGCTAATGCCTACCTCAGAGACTTGGGGGAACAATTAGGTACAAAGTGAGCATTGGCCTTGTATGATACCTGGCACGTTATGGGGGTTCCATAAACAACCATTCTTAACCTTCCTTCAACCTTGAATATTCACTGGAAGGACTGATGCTGAAGCTCAAATACTTTGACTACCTGATGCAAAGAGCCCAGTCATTGGAAAAGACTCTGATTCTGGGAAAGATTGAGGGCAGGAGGAAAAGAGGGTGACAGCATGAGATGGTTGGATGGCATCACCAATTCAATGGACATGTGTTTGAGCAAACTCTAGGAGATAGTGATGGACAGGGAAGCCTCGTGTGCTGCAATCCATGGGGTTGCAAAGAGTTAGGCATGACTTAGCAAGTAAAGAACTAAGGAGCCTCTTGATGAAAGTGAAAGAGGAGAGTAAAAAGTTGGCTTAAAACTCAACATTCAGAAAACTAAGATCATGGCATCCAGTCCCATCACTTCATGGCAAATAGATGGGGAAATAATGGAAACAGTGAGAGACTTTATTTTGGGGGGCCCCAAAATCACTGCAGATGGTGACTTCAGTCATGAAATTAAAAGATGCTTGCTCCTTGGAAGAAAAGTTGTGACCAACCTAAACAGCATATTAAAAAGCAGAGACATTACTTTGCCAACAAAGGTCCGTCTAGTCAAAGCTATGGTTTTTCCAGTGATCATGTATGGGTGTAAAAGTTGGACTATAAAGAAAGCTGAGCACCAAAGAATTGATGCTTTTGAGCTGTGGTGTTGGAGAAGACTCTTGAGAGACCCTTGGACTGCAGGGAGATCCAACCAGTCCATCCTAAAGGAAATCAGTCCCGAATACTCATTGGAAGGACTGATGCTGAAACTGAAACTCCAATACTTTGGCCACCTGATGTGAAGAACTGACTCAACGAAAAGACCCTGATGCTGGGAAAGATTGAGGGCAGGAGGAGAAGGGGACAACGAGGAGGAGATGGTTGGATGGCATCACTGACTCGATGGACATGAGTTTGAGTAAATTCTGGGAGTTGGCGATGGACGGGGAAGCCTGGAGTGCTGCAGTCCATGGGGTCGCAAAGGATTGAACACAACTGAGTGACTGAACTGACTGAGCAAGTAAGCAACAACAGCCTTCCTTCAGCTTAAACCTGTGGCAAGGTTGAAATGACCCTGATGCTTTTAACCAGCAGTTTTCTCACTGGTTCAGTCCTTAGCATAGCATCTTTTCTCCTAAGCAACCCAAACTATTACCTGTAACAGAATCAACCAAAACTGTCTTATAAGTTCCTATAACTTCCATTTCAGCATATTTCCATATCTGGAAATTAGATTCCTCAAAGATATTTTCCATTAACTTTATTATACTTTTAGCATTTCTCACTTTAATTCTTCAGAAACTTTTCATTCATACACAATCTCTAGAATACCTCTCTATTAATCAATAGTTCCTTTACCAGAGTTGAATCTCCCATTCACCAAGCATATGTTAAATTGGGCCACGTTTATTTCAACATACACCAAGCCATACTTGCTTGTCTAGTTCTGCCCTTTACAATCTTGAACAAATTAATTAACTTCTTGTCCTAATTTACTGACCTATACAATAGGAATAATAATAAGACCTAGATTACATGATATTTTTAGAAATAAATGAGAAAAAATGCTATATATCTGCAATGGGATAAGCTTTCAAAGAGTCACAAAGAGTTGGACATGATTGAGCGACTTCACTCAAGCATTCAATACTTGTTTTAATACTGTTATGTTTGTGGTTGTTATTGTGGTTATATCACTGAATCCTGAGTATTACAGTCAGTTACTTACTCAGCCACCATGTTTTAAATGATGGCTCTATGCAAATTATTGAGCTAGAGTTGTAGACTAGGGAAGACTTTTTTTTTTAAAGGCTTTATTTCTGTTAACTGAAAGTTACAATCTAGATTACATACAAAGGAAGGACCTGAGATGTTCTGGTCCATTATTTCCAGTGATGTGCTCAGCTCTTACCTGCTGTTAAGAGCAAATTCTTTGCAGTTCTTTTCATATTCACGTTTAGTGGTATCTTGTTGGTAGCTTGAGACTGACCAGAGTAAAAGTGCTTATACCACAGAAATTGGCAGATTCTACCAACCAAGGCTGCTGTTTCTGCTGCTTCTTCCCTTTCCTCCTCTTCCTCCTCCTTCTTTTTGACAGCCTTTCCTAGCGTATCACTGAGTGTTTACCAAATGTAGGGGGCAGTCTACATGTTATGTGAAAAGGTATCAGATGTGGCAAAAACTCAGTATTGAATAACACCAGTCAAATTGTGAGAAGGTTCTTTCTTTTTTAATCGTATTTCCCTCCATATCCTTCTAGCAAGGAGAAAGTTTCCTTTGAGTGTTTGCCTCTCATACTTCTCCAAATTTTCAGATCTTCATGCCCAACAAAAAGAGAGACAGAGAGATTGAGCAGCCTCAGACACAGCACCCTTAGCAGGCAACCCTGTCTACCTAGAAAGTAATCACTTCATCATATGCATGTTGTATTTATTTTTGTGCTTACCTTCTCTTCTTGAGAGTGATACTGAGTTTCCATTTATGGCAGTGATACCTGGTTTCTTTTTAGAATTACGTATTTAAAAAGTGAAACAATTTAAAGGAGAATATTAAGTAAATAAGTAAATATAGTACATACAGATGGCCCATGGGCAATAGCCCCAATCAGGAAGATGGTATTGATGCCAAAAGTTTGGTAAGTTGTGCTGCATTCTTGCCACCCCATTTTGCAGTTGTTTACACTGAGACCAGAGAAGGAAAATGACTTGAGCAAGTCATTTTGACATAGAACCCACCAGACCTCCTGTCTTATCAGTGTGTTTGTTTTCCCTGATCTTTACCTGAGATGCAGTGGAGGGGGTGGGGGGAGAAAAAATGCTTCTCTCTGAAGCAGACCTAGCCTGGCTCTAAGAGGTTACTTCTGGCAGCAGTAGTGTAAGCAATGTATACCGTTGAGTTCAAGGTGAGGCAGCTGCAGGGATCGGGGAAGGCAGCAGGGGTGACACGTGGTCCCCTCCTGTAGAAACATTACTCTTCAGTACAGGCTACCTTGGCTCAGCACCAGGGCCATATGGAAGCAAGGACATGAGTGAGGCACCGCCCCTGACCTCTTCCAGCTTACATTCAGTTGGTGCTGAGAGATGTTTACAAGATAAAATCCGAAAATGCCAGAAGTGGGCAAGGACCCCCTACTTTTTTATTATCATTGTTCTTTATCTTTTGGCTGTGTTGGGTCTTCGTCGCGGCATGCAGCCTCCGAGCTTCTTGCAGTGGGTTCTTTTGTTGCAGAGCACAGGCGCTAGGGCAGGCGGGCTCCGTGGTTGTGGTGCATGGGTTTAGCTGTCTTGGGGCAGGTGGAATCTTAGTTCCCCAACCAGGGGCTGAACCTGCGTCTCCTGCATTGGAAGGCAGACTTTTAACCCCTGGACCACCAGGGAAGTCCCAATATAATCAAATAAAAATAAGCCTTTATTCCTTCATGGAGAGTTTACAGAATTAAAGCTTTCCAGTCTGCATTTCCACGTTTCCCCTGAAGTGAGAGGATGTCATGTAGATAGCTCATGGAAGAGCAGCTCAGCACCCTTGAGAGGGCACAAACCCTGGAGCCCAGCGGACCCACACTCACACACCTACTCCATGATACTACCAACTTTGGGTCCTTTAGAAAGTTACTAAACCTCTCTGAACCTCAGTTTCCTCATCTCTAAAGGGGAATAACCATCACACCTCCCAGTCTGAGGGTTAATTACCAATAAATCGCTTAGCTTCATGCCAGGGAAATAATAAGCTTGTGATCATTGTTGAGTCTCAGCAGCATGAGGAGAAAGAGTGGTTTTGGAGGAGCCCTTGAGCCTTGCAGAAATCCTCCCTGGGAAGTAGTGGTTGGGACAGAAATGAGGGAGAGTGGAAAGAAAAACAGGTCTCCTTCCATCAGGCATCTGTTCAGAAGCCCCAGGGGGGAAGAGAGATGAGAACATACACTTCCTGGACCCAGTCTCGGAGCACAGTACCCTGAGCAACAGGAGACGCGAACAATTCTCCTCGTTAATGAGGCTGCGGTGCCTAATCAGCGCATGGAACAGAATGCTTTTGCTTAATAGAGATCATTTCCCTGCCTCTTGCCCAACTCCCCAGCAGTGCCAGCAGCTCTTTGTTTGATGAAAGGTGGGGACTTAGAGTAGTGTGGTGGGATGGGCTGAAGGAAGTATTATTACCCTCATTACTATGATAATAGTTTAATCATGATCAATATTTATGAACATGCACAGAAGCTGTGCAATCAACCAGCAGCCCTGCAACTGATGTTCTTGCCTAAGGAGACTTTCCAGGGAAGCCTGGGCTCTCTCCCACCTTCCCCCAGTCCCTCTGAAGCTCTGCAGTGGGTCCTCAGAGGTTATTTCAGAACATCCATGATGGTTCCATCAGTTGTTACATAGGAAGTCTTGTTGTGACCATAGGTGAAGAGCATCATAATATTACCTCCTTGGACTTCTCAGGTGGCACTGGTAGTAAAGAACCTGCCTGTTATTGCAGGAGACATAAGAGACAGGGGTTTGATCCCTGGGTCAAGAAGATCCCTGGAGGAGGGCATGGCAACCCACTCCAGTATTCCTGCCTGGAGAGTCCCATGGACAGAGGAGCCTGGAGGGTTACAGTCCAGAGGGTCTCAAAGAATTGGACAGAACTGAAGCACCTGAGCACTGACCCTCTTTGCTTTTCAAAGTAGATCCATAAGCTATGATCTGGATTTTAGCCTCAAACTTAGGTAAGTTGTTTAGTGAACAAAAGTAAGGCAGGGTAGGGGGCAGCATAATGTAGTAGTGAATCCTTTGAAGCCAGATCCATTTTCGTTCAAATCCTAGCTTTGCCTTATGTTAGCTGTATTCCCTGGGGAAAGCAGCTTAACCTCTCTGAGTGATAGTTCCTTCACTTGTAAAATGAGAAGACATGTTATGAAAAGAATTGGCTAGATACTATAAATTAGACATCCATATTTTTATGTACAACTTCACATCAAGTGACTTCCCTGGTAGCTCAGTCGGTAAAAAATCTGCCTGCAGTGTAGGAGACCCGGGTTTGATCCCTGGGTGGGGAAGATCCCCTGGAGAAGGAAATGGCAAACCACTCCAGAATCCTTGCCTGGAAAATCCCATAGACAAAGGAGCCTGGTGGGCTGCAGTCCATGGGGTCGCAAAGAGTCAGGCATGACTGAGCGACTAACACTTTCCCTTTCACTTTATAACAAGTGTTCTTTCTGTGTTGTCTGTGAAAAGACAATTGCTTTCCCAAAATTCATAGAGCCAGTCATTGAAAAAACAATAGTGAGAGTCTGAATTTAGAATCCAATACTCTCTTTCTCCTATCTGAGGGGGAAAAAAAAAGTTTAAGTTCCACTTATAGGCGATTTAGAGAAATTTTATTTGAAAACATTTTGATGCTTGACTCTTGTCTTTGAAATGTGAATCACATTTTGAAAGCCAGTGATTATCTTGCTGAGCAGCGGCCTTCTGATGACCTACCCATAAAGAATTTTTGACGTCACAGTTCCCACATCTGGTAAAAACAGCACTTCTAAAATCCTGCCTTCCTGAAAAGGAAAGTGGAGGAAGATGGCCTCACACTGAATGTGCATCTGCGCAGCACGCACACGGTGCTGACACGGGCGTAGCAACTTCCCAGTTGGCCAGAAACAACCTTGATCTTCAGCAAGCATCGAAAACACTTCAGCCCCTCTGGTGGCAGAGCTCTGGGACTCCGTCATGCTGTCTGCAATTCCGGATCCACTTCAGGGTTGTGTTTTTCTCCAGCGCTCAGAAAGGATTGGAAGGGGCTTTCACTGTAATTGTCACTTGGCCCCAAGCAAGAGCCACCGAGGTTTGCTCAACTGCTCACCCGCACACACAGTCCCAGTACATCCACCCACTGGCACATTCTGTCTCCCCCAAGCCATCAGTCCCTCGCTTGGCACTTACAATCCATTCCTCTTCCCAAGATGCACGTAGAGCATCCAGATTATGTATTGAGGGGGGTTTTTGCTAGGTTTTGCTGCTCAGAAACATGATTTCAGTCAAGCAAAAACCTTGAAGAAGTTACCCTGGAGAAGATACAGTCTTCCTGCAAATGCTAGAATGCTGAAAATTCTATTGCTGGTTTTGTTCTTTTTGTAATAATTTCTTATGAAAGAAATATACATACATATTTGAAATGTGAAATAGTACAGAAACACAGTAATAATTTTTTAAAAGCAACAGTTCTCAGTCCCATTTCTTTCCACTCTCAATCCCTCATTCCACAAGGGACCCTTTTAAACAAGTTGGCTTTTCTCTTCCTAGGTCTAAGTGCTGTTCTTAAATTGCTATTTCTGGTTTATCGATCATAGAGATGATTTTTTTCCCTGCTATAGTAGGTAGAGCGTTACTCACTTTACCCTATCTGTTTCTTCTCCCAGCTCCCTTCTATTACAGGTGCATCTATATTACCAGCACTCTCTCAGAATCTTGATCACTTTACATAATTCCCATCCACCTTAAGTTCTTGTTTCACCGACAGGATGAGGCTCTTGACACCCATGGCTTCTTCCTTCCCCTTGCTTCTTCTTCCAGCTGATCTTGTGTTCTGATAGGAGAATTGAATGTTGCACCTCTTCATTCTTATCACAGAAAAATGTAAAACCTATATGTATGAATGTCTCTTGAATCTAGACCAGAAGTGTCCAGTAGAACTTTATTCAATGACAGAGCTATTCTGTACCTTAATTGTCTGATATGATAGCCACCTGTACTTGAAATGTGGCTAGTTCAACTAAAAAGTTGGATTTTTAGTTGCATTTCTTTTTCATTTATCTAAATTTAAATAGCCAGTTGTACCTGTGTGATAGTGCAGGGCCAGACCAAACTCAATATACAGGTTTGACAACTTAGAACAACCTGATTTTCCGACAGAAATGATATGAAGAGCTAACATATAGTTCTTACTGTGAACCAGGAGCTATTCTGGAAACTTACTTAATAACCCATCTACTCCGTGAAAAGCTCTATTATTCCCATTTTATAGATGAGGAAAGTGAGGCACAGAAAAGTGAAGTAAATTGTCTAATAAGTGGTAGATCTAGAATTTGGCCTCGTGTCATCTAGCCCCAGAGTCTGTGCTCTCAACTGCTTTTCTACACTGCCTCTAAGCCCTGTTAGAAATGCCCACATCCTTTTTCACATAGTTCCAATCTGCTGATTAATGATGCAGTCATGTTTCTCGCATGTTATTGGCCTAAGCAGTGCTTATCACAGGGGCTTATGTGCATGTATAGCCCATTGCATTTCTGCCACACAAAAGAGAGCGTGAGAACTAGAGACTGAGCAAACAGCAGGGCACATGGAGGGACTCAAGGCAAATCAGCTGATTTCCCTAATGGAATAGAAAGGCTGTTCCATCGGCCTGCACTTCCAACAGTAGTAACAGTAGCAAGTACTGAGCACTTGCTGTGTCCTTTATTATGCCCCGTGTGTGTATCATCTTAGTTAAACCTCATGACAGCCCAGAGAGGTACAGATGACGTTCTCTCAAAGGTACTGGGAATATTAATGAGGTGGTTCATAAAAAACACTGAAAACAGTGCCTGGCACAGAGTGGCCAGGCAGCGCACACTGCCTGTTGTAATCTTGCTGTCTCCCTGCCGGTCCTGCCTGCTGGGCCCTGCTGCATTATCTGGTACCTGTGCAAAGGGTCTTTATTTATCTCTGTTGTTTTTTTCCCTTTCCCTGTTACTGTAGTTTTTCCCGGAGCCTCATTTCCAGAGCTCTTGTTAATATTAAAATATTATTAACCTTTTGTGTTCCTGCTAGAGTATTTGTGAACTTTTCAAGGTGTGGGATGGAGAAGGAAATGGCAGTCCACTCCAGTATTCTTGCCTGGAGAATCCCAGGGCTGGCGGAGCCTGGTGGGCTGCCGTCTGTGGGGTCGCACAGAATCGGACACGACTGAAACGACTTAGCAGCAGCAGCGAGATGTGAGAAGTGTTCCCTGTTTCACATCCTTCCTAGCAGCTGCCTCATACACCATCTAAGAGTTGCATTTCTGTAAGAAATCCGGAGAAGGCTCTGAGCTCTGTTCCCTATTTTCATAGATAAGGACAGGAGGCCAACAGGCTGGACAAGTAGACAGGCAACTAGTTAATGGTCATACTGAGATGAGAAGTGTGCAATTTATGATTTTTTCCCCACCCTCATCCCAGTGGCTTCCACTTAAGCAAGTTCTAGTCCAGAGGTCAGAAAATTTCTCCTGGAAAGAGCCAGATAGTAAATATTTTTTACTTTATAAGTCGCATCGTTTCTGTCACAGCAACGCATGCTCTGCCTTGTAGCATGAAAGTAGCTATCAACAAGATGTAAATGAATGGGTATGGCTATGTTCCAGTGAAACTTTATTGATGAACACTGAAATGCCAATTTCTTGTCATTGTCTCATGTCAGGAAATATGATTCTTCTTTTAATTTTCTTTCATTTAAAAATGTGAAAACCATTCTTAGCTTGTGAACCCCACAAAAACAGGCAACAGACTAGATTTGACCCACAGGCAAGAGTTTGCCAACCTTTTTGCTAGCCTGTAAACTACGGCTCATAATTCACTTGGTACAGTCAGCTCCCAGCTAACTACATGTGAGTTAGACACTAGTAACAATATTAGCTAATATTTCTTAAGCTCTTACTGTGTACAAGGTATTGCATTATTCCAGAGAGCACTGGAAGCTTCTCTCCTGGGTACAGAATAAAGAGTACCATGCTCAGAAAGTCATTCTTTCAATACTTTTTAAATCTTTTATTTTATATTGGAATATAGTTTACAATTCTGTGTTTGTTTGAGGTATACAACAAAGTGCTTTAGTTATACATACACAAATATCTATTCTTTTTCAAGTTCTTCTCCATATAGGTGATTACAGAGTGTTGAGTAGAGTCCCCTGTCTTTGTTGATTATTTTTTATTGCGCCTCTACTATATACCAGGCAGTGTAGATAGTGAGGAGAAAAAAAGAAATTCTTATTCCTCATGGAGCCTACAATCTAGACATGAAGGTAGTGATAAATGATAAAATTCAACTAATAAAGATAAAATCATTTTATAGATGGTAGTGGCACGAAGTACGATACTGAGATGCTGAACTGCCTCAACTCTCAAAAAAAAAAAAAAAGTCAGATTTCTAAGATCTTCTTGGTAGGGAAATGGAAAAAGAGGCAATATAGCACCATGATCCTTGCAGAAGATATTTCACAAGCCAAGCATTGAAGTAGATATTGCTGGGCCCTTGAAAGAACAGTGTGGTCAGCGTTTTTTAGGCAAAGGCAGAGAAATCAGCTCAGAGCTCTTGTGAAGTCAAACAGGCACGGGTGGAGTCAGCTCGTGCAGAGAATAAATCGTTGGCTTGGTTGGTTTTTGTCTTTTTTTTTTTTTAAGGGACCACAGGGAGAAAAAGAGCTCAGGCAGTCGCTAATGCAGTGGTATCTGTTCTGACTTCTTTTTTCTTCCATCTTTGCATCCTACCCACCAGATTTCTGTTTGCAAAAAGGGCCTAATCCACTTTTTTTTTCTTGTCTGTGCATTGATTTAATAGTATCAAACCCTGAGGTCCTCGTGGTCTGCACCTGGGTTGCTTTTTCCCCTAATGAAGCAGGAGAAGTGGTTTAAGCCCCTGCCGTGCTCCCTGTCAGAGCCACACAATGATTAACTCAGGTCCCCTTATTAGGACTGGGCAGAAGAAAATCCCTTAGTCATCAGCATTGTGAAAATCCCAGAATGGTGAGTGTTCAATGAAAAGATTACCTTTGGGCACCTGAAAAATAATGGGGGAGCTCAATAGAGTAACCATTAAGCCTGTCTACACACGCTAAGTCAGGTGGAGGGTCTAGGTAATTAGCTGGGACATTCAAAGCCAGAGAAACCATTTTGGACCTTCTGCCCTGAGTCGGCACAGATTATTATTCAAATCTCTCAAATATTTTTTGAGGAAAAGCCATTTTAGGTTGTGTCTACATACTATGAGAAACAAGACTTAAATATGACTGGTTAATAAAAGTGGTTTGATAGATTTTTTTAAAACTGGATTATAGGCAGCTTGGGGGATGTGAAGTTCAAAGCTGTAACTTACTACCTGTGTGACTTTAAGCCAAATTGCTTCCTTTCTCTCAGCCTCAGTTTTGTCAGCTGTAAAATGGGACTGTTAATAGGACTGTTTTTCAAAGGTTGTTGTGAGGATTAAATATAACAAGTGCAGTCTTCCTAACTCAGCACCTGGCAAGTAGGAAGCACTCAAGAAATGTTTCTTATAGTTATGAGTCGTAGCGGGGGACATGGCTCATTCTGGGTGTTTGGAGAGATTGTGCGTTTAGACACCATCCAGGGAAGGGGACATGAGTCAAGGAACCGTGGCCTCCATCCCTATCCCCTAATGCAGTGCCTGGGACCTGAGAATCGTTCTTTCCTGAAGACCTGTGAAAATATGATCAGCTGGTCTTCCCACCTTCACCCTTGGTCTCCATCAACTTCTCCTAGTTTGTGTGTCTCTTTTGAACCCAGAACTGGCTCTGTCTGGTCAAGAGGTGAGGGTGGGGTGTTTATGGATACTGCTTGAGAGGAGGCACGCATTCTTTGTCCCACCAAAGGGGATGGTGGGAAAGTAGGGAGGCTCAGGTAATGAAGTCTGGCTGAAGTCACAGTTCTTGCCGCTCCTTTTGAGGGCAGTTGGGCCCTATAGAGAAAGGATGGTGTCTGGGAAAACCCCTCTCCCTCAGCCTTTTCTCCTGTGCCACAGGGCACTTAGCTTTGTACCAGAGGGTGGTAGGGATATGTGATTGGATGTACAGAGCACCCTGACTTGGGGAATTGCCCTCTCACTCGTGCCCTGGCTTGGGCAACCTGAGGAAGGGAGTAGAAGGGAACACTGCCTCAGTGTTCTAGAGAAGAGTCCACTGCGTATGGTGTTCATGGAATTGACAGGACATTTGCCAGACTGAGAACCAGCTAAGATACCTGCTGAAAACCTGGGGAGATTCCAGCATCCTTTTTATGGTGAGAAATTGCCCATGGACTAGACATAAGCAGTGAAACTGTTCCCATGGCCACTGGGATGTGGCGCTGGTACTTGATCTACATCAGTTATCCAACATTGCAGTAAGAAGAGGTACATGTAGTAGCTTTTACCACATCCGCAGCTCTGATCTTCACCCTGAGCTGAAATACCTCTTCCAATCCCCTCCGTATTCCTTTGAGGAACATTATAATTGTCCCATTTGCAGAGTAGGCTCAGAAGTTAATTAACTTGGTCAAAGTCACCTGGTGTGCACTCAGATTTTGTGACCCTTGACAATGATTTGAAATCCCTATTGAGTTGGGAGGATCTATGCTTCCTCTCTACTTAAGAGTATAGCTGGCCAATCCTTTGGATACTAAAAAAAAAAAAAAAAAAGGCACATAAAGGTTGACGTTAAGCAAGAAACGGATCTGTAGGGGCCACAGTTCAGATCCTGGTTCTGTTATATGCACTCTGCTACATCGCGACATGTGTACTGAAAAACAAACAAATGAAAAAACAGAACTAATGATAGCTTTCTTTCTTTTTTAAAAAATTTACTTCTTTATTCATTTTTGGCCGTGCTAGGTCTTGCTTGCTGCACACGGGCTTCCTCTAGTTGTAGCGGACGGGGGCTACTCTCCAGTTGCGGTGCACAGGTTTCTCCTCGCGGTGGCCTCCCTTGTTGCAGAGCATGGCCTCTCGGGCACCCAGGCTTCAGTAGTTGCAGCACACGGGCCCAGCAGTTGTGCCTCTGGGTCTCTAGAGCCCAGGCTCAGTAGGCCCACAACATGTGAGATCCTCCTGGACCAGGGATCGAACCCACGTCCCCTGCATTGCAATGTGGATTGCTAACCACTGGACCACCAGGGAAGTCCCAGAAGAAGCTTTCTGTCTCTTAAGATGAGCAACAGACAATGGGAAGCAGTCTTAGGGCTAATCTCTCGCATGAGAAAAGGATCACAGAGCATCCTGCATACCTCATGCTTGAGCTCCTTCAGCAAGGTGTCCTTGGTCACCAGAGATGGCCAGTGCCTGGCTGGACCAAGATAGCTGTTTGCACCTTCTTTTAGAGTCACATTGTATTCCTCATCCTTCTTGATTGTATGCTCGAGAATTACCATGATCAAGCTCAACCCTTCTACATTGAAGGTCCTGGCTGAACTACATGAAGGTTTTCACTTCCTTTGCCATTACCCTTCCATGTAGAAGACATTTCCAGACTGCCCTGGGTCTTCAACATCTTCCTTCAAGTTCAGTGGCCAGAACCAAAAATGATACAGCACATCTTTCTAGATAATAATAGGACCACAACTTACTCTGAGCTGTTTTTTATTATGGGATGGGAGAAAGGTTAATAAGGTTAAGTGCAAGTCAGCAGTTATCAAATTTTTAAAAAGACCCGTGAACTGAGTGCTGGTGCATGTAGCAGAGGGGATGATTTTCATCCTGATGCAGTTTCCCTTATCTTCCCAATCTGATCTGAAAGGAATAGGCTCTGACTGGTGTCCTTTTCTGGGTTAAAACTGCATGTTGGTGGGAAGAGTGGGTGTGTTGAAAGGTTGATAATTTCAGCTGTAGCAAAACTCTTACCAACTGCCAAGCACTCACTCAACAGACCGAAGGAGGCAATTTGTAGCTGAGAAGAATTATTTTGTCAGCAATTGCCTGCCCTGACCACTGAAACTTACCTTCCTCACACTTTCTACCAGTGGTGAGAAGATCGGGTGTTCAAAAGGAAAAGTTAAGGCTCAGGAGCCCCACATGTTAGTTGGGGTTCTCTGCCTTCTGGCCCAGGTCATGATCAAATAAATTTTTAAATTCAGTGGGTTTTAATGTTCTCAGTAGTCAATAGATAGGATTAATAGCCCTCCCCGCTTTTGCAGGTTGGCTTAAAAAAGAAACAATACATGAAAAAATGTTTTGCAAAGTGAAAACATCATAGAAATGTTATATGTTAATGTACATACAGGAGACTTGAAAGGAGTCGCCCTTTTGCTCAAACTAAATTCTAGAACAGGAATAAAGAGGAGATAGTTCGGGTTGAGAATCATTTAGCAAAATGTTAATTATGCAAAATCTAGAAAGCTTTCCTCATACTCCCCTTAACAGCCCAGAGTGACTTCACCCCCCATGCCTAGCAAGCGTCCAGCTTTGGGCTTTCCGACTGACTGCTTCAGTGACTTCTCGATCTTGTCTGCTTATCCCTTAAGCATCCTGAAGCCAGCACTGGTTACTAGCTTCTTCTCCTTCCTTCTGCAGATTTTCCCTGTGTGCCCTTTCTAAGCCAGGTACCAAATGAGTCACAGGAGACAGCCATGGGCAAGACATGACATTGTGTGGGAGGCAGACATTGCCGAGAAATGACTGAATTGCAGTTGCAATCAGAACTTGCAAAGAAAAAAAAATGTAGGGTTCTCAGAGAATCTGTAACAGGAGACTCTGGGAATCATCTAGTCTGTTGGTGGTGATTTCAGGAGATAGAATGCATTGCCCTCTCAATAATTTACTAATCAGTGTGTATTCCACCCTCTAAAGTTTACAAAACACTTTCTCATACATTTTGTCACTTGATCAGGTAGGTTGTCAATCATACAAAGTACACAATGCTTTCACCCTGTTCTAGAAATTGAGTAACCTAGGCGAAGGGACTCAAAGTGATGATCTGAAGGTCAACTCTTAATATTAACAGTCCTGTAACTTACAGAACTTTTGACTCCAAATCCTGAACTCTTTCCACTCTGCCCATTGGCTCACTGATTTCTCCTTTATTTTGTTGTTTAAGTTTGTAATTGTGGTAAAAGTGACATAATATAAAACCTACTATTTTAGCCATAGTTAATGGTATACTTCAGTGACACTAAATACATTCACATTGTTGTACAACTCTCACCATTATCCATCTCCTAAAATTGTCACCTTCCTAAACTGAAACTCTTTCCTCATTAAACACCAAGTCCTCGTCTCCCACCCCACCCTACCCCCAGCCCTTGACATCTACGAGTGTACTTTCTGATCATGGATTTGACTATTCTAGGTATCTCGTGTAAGTGGAATCAGACAATATTTGTCTGCGCCTCATGTAGATTGGAATGCATTTTTAAGGTTAACTTTATACGTACTCTAAGAGTTGACATGTTAAGAAGTGGCTTTGAGAAAAGAGCAACAGGGACAAATACTCCCCTGGATATTTTCCTGGGAGACATGTGCGTAAATGTGGTGATTCCAATACTGGGGTGCGGCGGGAGGGGAGGGTGCTAAAATCCTACTTGGCTTGCAGCCAAAAAATCCAAACATGAAACAAAAGCAATATTGTAAAAAATTTGATGAGGACTTTAAAAATGGTCCACATCAAAATAATAATAATAATAAATAATTTTTTTTAAAGGGGAGGGAGGAAAATGCAAAACTCCCACGCTAGGTCCAGTGTATCAGTAAAATTTTGCTGTCTTTCTCTTTTTCTCTCCCTCCCTCTCTCTCACTCTTTTTTCCCTCCAAAGCAGTGGGTCTCTTGCAGAAAAAAATAGCAAACATATTTTATTTTTTTAGTACCTTTCTTGTGTTTCCTGGTCAGCTCCGTCTGCCAGCATATTGTTTTAACTCTGATGGTGATACAGCATCGAGCTGTGAACAATTAAACATAAACACCAGCCTCACTTCCATCCTCTTCTTTCCTCCTTAGGTGAAGGCAGCTTCCAAATATGTGGATGTACCTGTGAGTATTTGAAAACTGTTTTTGTTGGGGGGGGGGGGGGTTGGCTTTCATGAGAATTTTGATAGTGCTTTTTTCATTAGTTGCCACTAAATTGTGTAGTCCTGACTTGAATCACCAGAAGAAAGGAAGGCAAGAATATTTCCTGGTAAAACTGTTTTGAAATGAGAAGAGGGTATGGTTTCTTTGAGCAGGAAAAAGAGATTGTATTTGAGGGT
Organism: Muntiacus reevesi; assembly: GCF_963930625.1. Lineage (NCBI taxonomy): Eukaryota > Metazoa > Chordata > Mammalia > Artiodactyla > Cervidae > Muntiacus > Muntiacus reevesi. Next base: position 97,244,452 of record NC_089252.1, read on the forward strand.
GAACCCGATTAACTTTCGTTTCCATTTCCATTGGTTTCTCTGGTATATTTCATTCTGTTATCATCCGGCTCCCCTCCCCTCCTATGTGCACACCTTGGGAGTAGGGCGTTGAGCTAGAAATTTGCACAAGCATGCCAGCATTTTTTAAAAACAAATAAATTCGGAATTTGTTCATTTTGGGGTCAATTCTGCAATTGTTTTAAAGAAACCTTACAAAACTGCTTATAATTAGTCCAGACCTCATTAATGAAGAGAGCTCTCCAAGTTCACAGATAAAGCACTCAAAGTTGCCCAAAATTTACATTTAAATTGAGGTTAAGTACTACACATGAATGCTAGAGTGTGGGATTACCTGTGATAAATCAGGATACATTTATAGACTGACTTGGGCCTACTTATTAGCAAAATAAAATTGGAGAGATTTAAATATATTCCAATAAAGGGGAAAAGAAAATGATTCTGTTTCTCCATTTCTAACAAAAGAGGTGTGAGTCTATTATAAAATATTAAATTTAAAGAGCTTATCTCAACAGCCACCAAGGGCCTTGTACTGAGTGTTTCTCATTCTGAACGTGGTTAAGTACCCTCCTTGTTCAAATACTTATTTGTTAAAATTTGTTTTTTTCTAAAAGGATTTATATTAACATTTAAATTCATTTCCCCAGGAAGCTCAGTGTGTAATGGTTTATTGGCTTATTTCTCAAAGGATGGCAAAATGGAAAATTGGAGGGAGTTTAGCATTAGCATATATTTTGTTTGTTTAATGAAAGAATGTACAATCAATAATTATGCTTTGAATTTATATAATACTTCTCATCGGGGGAACCCCGACTCCTTCATGTAGATAGTCCTCATAATGGAAAAGAGAAAAAGCTCACATACCTGGAACTAGGAGAGAAGTAATTTATTTTTGCAAGCCCCAGAGTAGAAACTTTCAGTTCACGGGAAGCAAACTACTCAAGTTTTCTGAGTCTGTTTCTCCATCCTTAAAATAGGAATAAAAACCCACGTCACAGTTTCACTGTGTGGATTACATGGCACATACATGGGACACTCTACACTGTACCTGGCACTCTCTAGATATTTCTGTAGCAGGAGCAGGGTGGGGTGGGGGGAGATATTTCTGCTCTATTGCACGAGGGAGGAGGTGGGATGAATTGTGGACATCCACCCTGGCTTAGCCGGGGCTTCGGCAGTCATAGAAAGGGAGCTTCTAGTCCCCAACCCAAGGATCTGGTAACTGAAGTCTGTTTTCTGTTACACCTCAAAGCAAAGGGAAGATCTCACCAATGAGACTTAAACAGGTGACCAGTGGGCAGGACCTAAATGTTGGGGGGAAGAAATTGATCTGGCAATTTGTTCTGTCAACTGAAATTATTGGGCAAGTCAAATTACTGGAGGCAGAGGTCAAAAAAAGTCAAGTTTTGGTAATGTCATTTGGCTCGACCCACTTCCTGTGAGCCAGGCTCGGATTTATTGTCAAAATGAGGACAAAGTGGATTCTACGTCGACACGAGAAGGAATAAAAATGAATTAGCCAAGTTTCCTCCCCCTAAGGAGACAGAGAAAATGATGCAGTATGTCCCCAAATGTGGTACATTTCCCACCAACAATGTACAATCTCATAGTAACAAAAACTGCACCCAAGCCTTATAAACAACCTCTGTGTGCGAGGCGTTGTTCGAAGCACTTTACGTTTAACCTTCACAACTGTCTCCCTTCAAGATAAGGAAATGGTGGCCCTGCAAGGCTGGCTTGCTGAGGATCCCACGGTTCATAAGAGGCACAGCTGAGCTGTAATGTTCTTAAACACTACATCGTCTGCCTGATATGATTTCCTTTGGTGCATAGACAAACATCTCTTTTTGGAAAACTGAGAAATTATTTTAATGGATATTAGGGAAAATACGATCAGCATGTCAAATGTGCTCTTTCACCATGATTTCACCCATTAGTATGCCTTGGGACAAAGCTCAACTTTAAAATTAAGTTCCTTAGAGTATTTTTGCAGCAAATCCCTGGTGGCTCAGACAATAATATTATAGCAAATGTTTTAATAAATAATTTTCCAGAAAACGTTAGTACAGGATACACATGGACTATAAATACATTGTTCACCCAGAGTAAATGATAGTTTACTTCTCAATAATCATTTACTTCTCGAAAGAGCCCTCGGAGGGGAGTAGTAGGACCATCGTGTTTCACAGCGAGGAAACTGAGGCGCAGGGAGGTTCAGTGGCTGCCGTGGCCACCGGACGAGTTGATGGCTGCACGAACATTCACGTGCTAGCCGTTGATACATGGAGCCACTGGAACCGGCTCCCAAGACTCAATAGTGTGTGTTTGCTTCCAGCTCTGTCTTCACTGAGGGCACATTGGTAGCTCAAACTCAGCCTCGGGGCGAGTATTTACACACCGAAACTGTCAAGCACTACACTTCAGGGTTGGTGGGTTTTGTTTGATTGTTTTTCTCTTGAAGAGCCAGTCTACCAGCTCACCAGCAAATATCACCTATTAAATCAGTAGTCCCCAAGCCAGAATGTGCAGAGGTGATAGTTGGCAAGGTTTTTTGGTTTGTTTCGGTTGTTTTTGCTGTTTTAATAGAGATTCCCGGCCCCTTGCCTCTGGAGATTCTGACTCAGCCATTCTGGGGTGAAGCCTGGAGATCTCTAAGAAGCTGTCCACTAGATTCTGGTACTTTGCACAACTTTGGGATCCATTGGGCTAAATCAGTGATTCTTGACCTTCGTTGTATACTGGCAACATAGGGAGTTTTTTACAAGCATCACTATGAAGTTGCTTGGCAGCTTAAAGCGGAATCTCTGGGTGTGGGGTGTAGGCATTACTATCTTTCAAAGTTTCCCATATCCTTCTCATTTACAGCCAGGTTTAGGAGCTCTTGGATAAAATCATCTTTTAAGTTGTTTCTAGCTCTGGTGAGTTGACCTCTGTTGCCCCGTGAGGTTTTTGGCACACGGTTTATTGGTTTAGTTTCTTGTGGGGACTAGTATTTCGTTACCGCAGAGGTTTGTCTCTTAATTATCTCCACTAAGAGAGAGAAGCACTGTTACCAGTCATTCAAAACATTGCGTGATCCCCAAAGCACATCTCTTTGTCTTAGGTGGAGTATTCGACCCTTCAATACAGAGCAGATTTGCATTCCTAATTAGGGCTTGCTTTAGGATGCTGGAAATTTGAATTCGTTTCCCTCAAGCTCAGAAATATCCTGGGAGGAACATGCCATGATTAAAATGTCCTTTTTCTTCCAAGCCAAGTGGCTTCTTCAAATTATGTCTTCCACACATGGATTAAAGCTAACTATATGGGGATTTATATAGTCATTATTTGTTTAATTATTTTCTAAAATCTACATCTCATGCTATCAGTCTGTCCAAGGCACATTTAAAATAAACAATGTAATTGTGAAATATTAAAAACCATCCCCTAAAGTTTTTCCCATTGTTACTAGATAGCATGTGGTTTAAAGTGAAATGACAGTCACTCAGTTGTGTCCGACTCTTTCCAACACCATGGACTGTAGTCCATGGAATTCTCCAGGCCAGAACACTGGAGTGGGTGGCCTTTCCCTTCTCCAGGGGATCTTCCCAACCCAGGGATCAAACCCAGGTCTCCCGCATTGCAGGCTGATTCTTTACCAGCTGAGCCACAAGGGAAGCTTCATTTATCTAATAGCATCAGTTGTTTAACCAAAAATGTTTTTCACCTATATCTACAAGTTAGCTATTTGGTCAGTGAACAGTTACAAGTTTAACCAATTTGGTTGAAAACCTGCTTAGAATGCATTGCACAACCTTCTCTACCTTTTTAAATGGGAACTGACAGTACTTGAACCTTTTCCCTGTAACCAAGGATCCCCAGTGGCCATTTAGTGACCTGCTTCCGCAAGGACTTCCCAAGACGTAGCCCTTCACAGCCCCAAACCTCAGTGTATGCTGAGTCTACATGTCTGATGCTCCAGTTTGGCAACCTTCTCCCACAAGCTGAGGCTATCAGGAAAGGTGATAACTTTTGTCAGCACCTCTGTTTCAAATAAGTCCCCTCATCACCCTTTCTGGTCCACCAAAGGATGGAAAACAGACCTGTCAGAACTGAACAAAAAGCTGGTCAAAAACATGGGGACCAGAGGACTTTGAGAAAACACATTTTCATGCAGATTTGGTCTTTTTTTTTTTTTTTTTTTTTTACATTGGTTTCTCTGAAGCAACTTTTTCCTTCTTGGTTCCAAAGTAGATCCCAGAGGTAGGTAAGGTTATGAAGTGATATAATCTTTGGGGGTTGCGGGGGTGAGAATCACAGTGGCTCATGTTTGAATAGCGATTTATGGTCTTTGAGGCAGTTTAACTTCCATTATTTTAGCTGATGATCATAGCAATCCTTCAAGGTAAGTAGGGGAGCTATTATTAATCCCATTTTACAGATGGTTAAAACCAAAGCCCAGAGGAGTTGAAATGATTTTCAAAAGCTCCATCGTGTGGGGATCAAATAAAAATCCATGTAGTGTGACTGAGTAGTTTAACTAAGGAGGTGGGACAGAGGCTTATTCATTCATGATTTTGTTCATTTGGAAAATATTTAGTGGGCACATACTATGTGCCATCATTTCTGTGCTGAGGATACAAAAAAAAAATAGATCAGATAAGGTCCCTGTATTCATGGAGCTTATGTGCTAAGTGGGAGAAGACAAAAAGCAAATAAATATATTATACAGTGTCAGATGTTGGTGAGTGCTATGAAGAAAAGTAAAAGCTCAGTCAAAAACTCAGTTTTTTAACTACCTGGGTGAGCTGAACTGCACTAATATTTATTTTCAAAGTTTTTAAAGCATAAATGAAATGCCCCTTTAAGGACAGCAATTTAGTGAAAAGAGAAGGAGGGGTGAAAATAACCGTTATTGTAGATCGCTGTTGTGGTTACAAATAGGTCTGCTGAATTTGGCTTTGAATCTTAGCTCTAAGATGGCTGCCTGCATCCAGGAAACGTCTGCCACTCTTATCACCAGGGAAGAAATGGAAACAATAAGTTTCTCAAGTGCCCCAGGTAGGGGTCCCCATCACCACTGAGGACGCCCTGTGATGTGCGGCTGCCAAAGGGAGCGGAGGAGAGAGTTGCCAGCTTAGAACTGATAGCTATCACTTGCATCTCATTGGAGAACCTCTATGGTTTCATATCATAAAACTGCAACAATTATAGGACCATCACACAACCTGCTCAATCCATTGGCTGAAAATTGCTTGAAAGTGTAGCAGTTGACTACTGTGGCTTTGAGTTGTCCTCATTGTTTTTCAAATTAATACCTTGTCATTGTTTCAGCAGGTGTTAAGAAATGTTACTAGCATCCCAGGGGCCAGGCTTTGGCCCTTTGCTTGATAATTGTTTGCTTTGTATCAGGAAAAAAAAAAAAAATACAGTCCTACTGTTTCCAAACCTTCCTCATTTTCACCCTGGAAATTACACAGAAGTGTTAACTAACTTCAATTTGCAGTGCCTGACAGTCACGTCTTGTAGAGAAATGATACTTTGTGATCTAAGGTAAAATCACAGTAATGAAAACTAATCTTTTTAGTTATTAGCAAACATACATATCGACTGTGGAAATTTAAGGGATTTGTGGCAGCTCTCCCAATGACCCATATTACAGTGTTTTAATAGGTTTCTTTGGAGATAACTTTGATTGCGACAGCTCAAGCAGTATGCATTCTTAGTTTTGTTTGGTTTTTCTTACCATAAATGATTTTATAACTACTGAATGAGACCACCTGCTTACCTGTCCAGAACATCTAATTTATTTAAAAGTCTAATCCTTCCCCCTCCCCATCTTTTTGAATCCTTGGGCTCTAAAGCTATACCTAGGAAGCAAAGACAATTGGTTGAATGTCTCCTTTGAGTAAACTAATAAGGAAATACTCACTATATACTCAGGTTAAACTACCCCCACAATATGACTTGGGTAGGAGGCCGTATAGATTGAAACAGAATTTTTTTACTTGTCACATCCTCAGTTTTTTAAACTGAGGGGATCAGGGAAAGCTGTCACTTTTCTAATATTATTTAAGGACAGATAGTGGAAGATAGAATATTTTTGAGTGTTTTTTGATAGAGCTTTCAACCAAAAGAAAAACCAGAGAATATCTCTGGGTTATCTGGCGAAGATTTATCCATTAGAGTATCTTTGCCAGAAAAAAAAAAAAATTAGTAATAGGAAAAAAAAAAAAAAAAAACCTGTACAACCCTGCAATCTCAATTCCCCTCTTGCCAGGTTGAATTTCTAGAAAGAACTGGAGATTTTAATGTCAGTTTCAGTTCCTGGAATCTCAGTCCAGGCTGTGGATAGTGATGCCATATATGGTGGGCCCTCTGGATACAGTGTACTCTGGACAGCTCCCGGCTCTAGGGGAGAGCTTCAAACTCCAGGGGAAGTGCTGGGGGTCCAGGCAGGGTGAAGTGGGGAGAGCATGCAGGGGTAGTCGAGAAAGAGCCACTGTCTGAGAATTCCATGTTCACGTTCTCCTGTCTCTTTGCAGAAACCTGGGATGGACGTGGCCGATGCGTACGTGACTTTCGTCCGCCACTCTCAGGATGTCCTTCGTGATAAGGTCAATGAGGAGATGTATATAGAAAGGTTATTTGATGTAAGTAAATGCCTTCTCCTCCTTGAAGGTCAAGGAGGAGACCCTCCAAAATGTGACAAAATAAAGAGACAGGAGGATAAGTCACATTTTGAGAAAATGGATTGGTCCTGGTGCAAACTAAATCTCTTCCTCCCCTCCCGCCTTAGGCTCTTACCTGTCCTGTGTCTGTCCCCAACCCTCCCTGGCGTGGCCGTGTCTCAGTTCTCACCTGTGTGATACATAGCGCGGCACACAGCCTCGCACAAGCCGGCTCCTCCCTGCACGAAGCTTGTGAGGTGGCAGCTTCCTCTAACTGGCAAAGACATTCCTGGGTCATGGTTCCCCTTCTTGCAACCCAGCCCTGCTTTAGGGAGATGCCCCCTGCCACCTGGGAGACTGCAACTGGCCCCTCTCCTGAGGGTGGTTCACAGCTGTGGCAGGAAACGTAGCATCGTTATCACTTCAAAGATGATTGCATTTCTGGAAGACTAGAAATCTTTAGCTAGTCCTGGGTTTTGGCAAACACTTAATGTTAGTTACTTGTTCTTTGGCTGTTCTAAACCGGGGTGTCCCTTCCCCACCTTCCCCACCCCACCCTCTTAAAAATTTGGAAAAAGAAGCAAGGGTATAAAGAGCAGTTACATCAGCCTGCCAGACCTGGCTTGAAGTTCAGAGAACAAATTTCTGAGGAGTAATAGTTACCAAGTAAACTTACTTCCACTGTGACTACATCTGCACTCCCAAAGCAAACCACTGAGGTAAAAAGCAAAAAATAAAAAGGAATCTGCTTCGGTCTCAAATTTTCTGCCTCTTTCAGGCCAAAGCAGATGGGACTGCCTGATTTAGCCAGATATTTTGTTTCAAGTTCCCACCGAATTTGCCAGTGTAGACCCGGCCAGAGTGCATGGAAGCCGGCATACTTGTCTCCGTGTGGCTCTAATTGTACGGCCTACTTCTGTCTTGTGAAGCGTGAGCTCCTCCTGTCCAGGTTTCTGTATTTTGAGTGCCAGCTCGAACATTAATGTTTTGGTCTACTATGGAATCCGTGTTTCTATATTTTTTCCGCGATTGTGTTCAGCAATTTACATCGAGTTTGTGTGTGTGTGTGTGTGTGTGTTTTTGTTCCATGGCTAAGTGAGCTCATTGTTGGCACCGCTTAAGAATCTGCAGCTCCTGACTTTTCTGCGCTTTGTCTTCCAGCTCATTTGCTTTCCTCGTGTGTTGAAAAGGCTCCTGTCTTTTTTTTTTCTCTTTTTCTAATCATCCCCTTTCTGTGTTCAATATCTCTCTTTCCTCTGCATCACCTTTCTTCAAGAAAACCCTTCTTACTTTTTAATTCCCACCCGTCCTCTCTCAGATTAAAATGGAACTTATCTCTCATGTCAAATGTTTTATCACATTATATCAAGTGGCATGAATTAGAATCAAATAATCTTCCTGTGTACATCTTCTAGCATGGCCCACATCCACTGAGAATGCCTCATACATGCATAAAGCTCACCGGCGGGTCCTCTGCCTTCTCTGCATGCGTGCCTTTATGAAAGTACCAAGCCTGGAGTGTCTGGGGCCCAATCACCCAGCCAATAGGCATTGAAAACAGTCAGGCAGCACCCTTGGGTCTGCGTTTTGGAGTGTGGACTCTCTGCCCATCTCCGCTGAATGAAATTCCAAGCCACAAATGTTCAGGAAGCCTGTGGGGTTGTTCTTTTCAATGCCTAGGTTGCCTTTTTTTCCTTTTCTTTGATCAGTATCTTCTAATTCTCAGTTTTGTGTGGCCCTCGTGTGCGTGTGTGTGCGTGTTTCTGTGTGAGAGTGTGTGTGAATAACCCTATGCTCTCCAGAACTTACAGACATCTAGTACTGAATTTCATATTGAATCCACAGTTTAGCCTATTATTTCATTGACAAATAACCCACTTTTTCCTCCTGTTTTTTTTTTTTTTAATTAGAAGTCGTACATGGTGGGGGGGAAATGTTTTTAAGGTGGCTTTGTCGAAGGCAGCAAGGCAGATTGTCCTTTTCTGGGGCTTTTTTAAAGGGAAAGTGCAACTGGATCTTGATTTAAAAAGTACGGTCGTAGCTTTGGCCAGCACAGATGGTAAACTGGACTTGCCCAACTGTTGAAGAACAGAGGCAAATCCAAGCCCTCTGGTCACTGGTGTGAATTAATAATGAAAAGGAACAGCACACAGAGTATGTTTCTCAGGATGCAAATTATGTTTAGAGTTATTCAAAAATTCACAAGTATGTCAGATCCCTTGTGGGATTACAAACTGACCAGCATAAAATGGCATCAGTAACATTATCAGAATCCCCACAATTTAATCTCCCGTTGTCCTAATTTTGTTTTTCCAAAGGAATCTTAATTGCACTTCCCTGAATATCTGAGTTTAAAACTTAATCATTACAATCATTCACTGAACATCACTCCCACCCCTGTGGGAAAAAATTTTTTCAGCAGTTTTATTTCAAGATAGCAAATTTCTGTGTCATTTACTTCTTTACTTCCCAAATAACCTGCTCCCCTAATTTACAGAATATTGGTGCTAGGCAACCTAACTGATGTCGTGCAGGAAAAGTTCTTGAATCTGTCATGATTTTAAAACATTTGTCATTCGATAAAACCCAGAGCTTCTCAAAAAGCTTCATTACCATGCAGCCCCAGTAATTTAATTCAGTACTTACTGTTTTTCTATAATCTAGCAGCAAAACATCAGATTACCAACATGTTTGATTATCTTCGGCTTCTGTTTCCTCAAGTAGCGTGTTTATTTCTTTACATATATGCTCTGGAAGGCCCTCATTGTCCACTAAGCTACACAAGGGAATCAGAATGTTGAGGCAAAAAGGGTGTCTGTAAAACCTCTCACCCTACATTTCTTGCTACAGTGAACTTACCCTTTCAACTTCATTCTTAATGATAGTGGTCCTGGGGCGGGTTTCTAAACAATTGGCAGAAAGCTATTGAGAAAAACTTGTTGATCTGAGAGGTGTCTCTTCCAAATTGTTGCATTTTGATAAATGGCAAAAATGAATAATAGAACATTAGCATTTTGAATGAGGAAAAATATATGTATCTCTGAGATTGTTTGCTGTTTGGAGGTTGTTGATTTTGATTATTGTGTCATTCTGTTTTTTAGTTCCTGCTGGCATCTGTCATTCAGAGGCGTTTTCTCAGAGTTCCCATTGTATTTTAACGGTGTTTCAAAGTCTCAGTTTGATTTACCTGGGAAGTCCTTTAAGTTCTTGTTATTCAGGATTATTTTCATTTGCTTTTCTTTTTTTTTTTTTTTTTTTTTTTTGCCTCTGAGTGTACCTTGTGGAAGAGGCTGGATGGCTTTAGTGTGTATCTGTTCCTGAGAATATTTAGACTAATACCCAGTCATTTAATGAGTGCATCTTCCGTTTTAACCAAGCACCGATCTCCATGTTCTCTCTGTCTCTGTCTCTGTCTGAGCTGGGTTTTTTCTTTTCCTCGTCATTGTACTTCTGGCTGGAATTGGGTGTTTGTGGGAGATTATCGGCATAGCATTTGGGGCTCTATATTTAATGTTCTGCATTTTTATCTATTTTATTATGTAACTTAAGAACAGCTTTCCAAATTCATCTTCGCCAAAATTTTTTTTTTAAACAGGCATTTTCTAGGTTGATTGAAGAAATACAGTCAAGCATAATGTTGTCTCACCAAGTCTTTTCAATGCAGTGAAAAGTTTCCCTGTTTATTAATCATTGATTCACATAGTCCTTCTAGAAAATGCTAGCAACCTTTTTAGTCATGCACCTAAAAAAAACACTGATCAGTTCAAAATTAAGTGCTGACAGGAAAAGAATCCTTAAACTGTTTTTCTTGGTATTTCAGATATGTAGCTGTACATTTTTTCATCTGCATGTTTGTATTTTTTTTTTTTTGGCTAAAAAAAAATGGTGAGCCATTGTAAACCAGTTCTAATTGCTACAAAATAACAGTTTATAATATTTTGGGGAGAAAGAAGATGCAGAGGTTTAGAGCAAGCAAATATGCAGATATGTACAATCATAGGGAATCTAAATTATATTAAAGATGCTGAATTCTGAAAAGAGAATCTGATTGCTGTCAGACTCAAGTGAGAGCTTGGCCTTTTTGAAAATTATTGCTGACTTTTAAAGAAAATATAAAACATGGAGATGAATAATCTCCATATTCCTGAAGCAGCAGCTTGAAAAGAAAAGCACAGCCCAAGAAATAACTCGAAGATAGCGATTTAAAGCCTGAGTGTCCATAAATCATGCAGATAGCTTCCCCCCACCTCCTCTGGTGATTAATTCACCATTTTCCCCCGAAACAAAAACATGCTTTTGGAAATTAGAGATCAGATCATCAAGAGAAGCACCTAAGATTTCAAGGTCTAAACAAAAATTAATTTATTTTCTTTCCTCCTTGTACTTCTTGAAGACACAGACTGAGAAGAAAATCGGGATTAAAAGAGATGTGCTTAGGGTGAATTCATCTGCTTAAACCTCACAGGCTCGGAGATGAGTGATTAAAAAGCCATCTCGAACTTGGATGGCATCCACACTGGGGGTAATGCTGCATGCACACCGCCTTCCCCAGGCCCCCTTGTCACCGTGAACTAGGCCTAGGGCACACTGGGCTGGAGATGATACGTGGATTATATAGGTCAATTATACACTTAATCTGCCTTCTGGAGGATTAAGTATTTGCAGATTGACTCTGCATTTGGCTTCTCCGTGGCAGTTATCAGATCAGGAAGGGGCCCCCTCACCACACCGCCTCATAAGCACTTAATCAGGCCGCGCAGTCAGGTTCGGTTGGGGCCGCCGCCCCGTATTCTCTGCCTTTCACGGATTTTAATTTGCTGTTCCATTATTAAATCTTGTATTTGTCCACTTTACGTGTCAGCCCAGTAATTGAGTGTGAATATGTCCCTTTAAAGGGGTAATTTGAAAACTGAAACCCCTGCCTATTAAAATATATTTGCTGTATTTATTTATGTAAGATGCCACAGATAACCTGATTAAATTACAAAAGAACAACCTAAGTGAACATGTATCAATCAAAGTAGGAGCCATTCTGCTCGGGGAAGGAAGTGTACGGAAGACCAGGCAGCAAGAGAAACCTGTTCTTAGGTGATGTCTGTCAGGTGTGTGGCTAGCTATGCCGCAGAGGGAAGTTACCTCCAAAAGAACGAAAGTGGGGAGAGCATACAAGATTCACCGATAGAATAGGTTGTGGTTCTAAGGGCTGATTAAAGAAAATCAAGGCGTATGGAGTTCAAGACACTGAGACAGTGAGTTATCTCCTCTAGAAGCAAGAAGCCGGCTTGGCTGCCCCTTCATGGGTATTCTTGGGTAGTGAGCCCGGACCTGTCTTCTGGAACCTTCCGAATTCACCCTTGATCCTCACACGCTGGGTGACCATGAACAAGGTACTTATTCTCTCAGAGTTTCAGCTGATTCATCTATGTAAGAGACGATAATAAGCAGAACCTTCTTGTGGAGTGGCTATGAGGGTGAGGCTCCGTGCACTCCTGCCAGCAGCAGGCTCAGGAAGCGTTTGGTAAGTGTCACCCACCACCGCCACCATTATCACATCATCGTCATCCCTGAAGTGGAAAGGCTTTTCCCAGGCGTCTTTTTTTCTTGTTAAACAAAATCCCGTATCCATGTGAAGGTGCTGTAAGAATCTTGCCGTCACTTGCAGGCATTAACTCCAAACTTGCTTAGAATTACAGGATGTGCAATAGCCTGGTACCATTGGTAAAACATAGTTCTGAAGCAGGTAGAAGAATGGTGATCAGGGCTGGGGCTTTTGAAGTAAGCCAGACAGGAGAAGGGGTTCTGTTTTTGTCACTTCTGATCTGTTTAACTTCGGGTGAATTAGTTAACCTCTCTGAGCCTTAGTTTTCTGTGCTATGAAGAAACTGACTTCTTTTTGTTGTTGTTGTTTTTTGGGGTTTTGTCATACATTGATATGAATCAGCCATAGAGTAACACGTATTCCGCATCCCGATCCCCCTTCCCCCCTCCCTCTCCACCCGATTCCTCTGGGTCTTCCCAGTACACCAGGCCCGAGCACTTGTCTCCTGCATCCCACCTGGGCTGGTGATCTGTTTCACCATAGATAATATACATGCTGTTCTTTCGAAACATCCCACCCTCTGAGGACTGAAGAACATAATGAATATAGACTGGCATAGTTAAAAATTGGACCAGTCTTTTATCATCATCATCATCTCAGAACTATCTGTTCATTCCATCGAAACTGAAATGACCTAGCCCTACTCCCTAAACAAAGCGACAGGATATTGGCAAATAACTTACAATTGACCTTCTGATTGGGGAAGGGAAGGATAGGAAGGAGTGACTATACCTTTGATTATTACAGAGGAAACAAGTGTACATTTTAGACATTTGGAAAATACAGCTAAGCAAAAATAAGAAAATGTTACATGTCCAGCAGGCAGAGTGTTTATTCTTTGTTTCTTTTTCTGTTTATGTATATGATATACTTTTAACCAAAGTAAGTGAGGAAAAATTGCTATTTTTAAGTTGATGGTCTTGATTTTCAGTGTCAGTAAGTGTTCATCTAATTCACTGTCCATATTCAAAATTTCCCACTTGTCCCCAAAATATTCTTTATAGTTGGTTTGTGCAACCCAGGCTGTGATTCAGGGCCACATGTTGTTTCTGGTGGAGATGCACGTGCAATTTCTTTTTTACCAGCACTGGCCCTTTTTTCATGATCCTGACTTAAAGGGACCGTCTTGCTAATTGTTCTGCAGACTGGAGGAGTTTATTACTATCTAAACATAGAACTAATTTAAGGAGGAAAAAAATATATATCTAACTGAATTCAACCAAGTAGCTCTTTTGAATATAATTAGTAACTCACCATAATTCAACCAGGTGTTTGTTTTTGTTTTTTTTTAAAGCTGTTGTCTGTATGTAAGGAAAATTTCTGAACCTAGTTTTAAAATAAAGAAAAAGCTAAACCACAAGGACTTCACAGAGGTCAGGAACAAGTTGCCCATATGAAGAGCTATGGTGATTTTATTTCCTGCACTAAGGCACAGGTATCTGAGCTGAAGGAGAAAATCTGAGGTCCCGATTCAGTGTTTCTCATCTCATTGTAACTGCTTTGGTGAAATCTTGGACTGGGAACTTAGACTGGCCTCCCGCACTCCCCACCTCACATCGTTTGGAAGGGTTCTTTGTTAATTCTGCTAGGATTTTCTCTGATGTTATCAATCTGAAATTAAGCCCTTCAAATCAGTCTGAAGCTGAGCTTTTCAATACTCCTCAGATCCAGCTTTAATTGAACTATGACCTCAACCCCATCATCCTCAGTGATGAGGCTAAAGAGCGTTTTCTCCAGGCTCCTAGGATATCCTTGAGAATCTGTGTGATTATATATACTGGAACAGGAAAACAGATCCAGAATGAATCAGGAAATATAGGAAAGGGAAGATCACTGATTTTTTTTTTTCCCCACCTGATCGTGAATCCCAAAGTAAATTCTGGCAGTTCAGACATGTCCTGGGCCAAGTATCATTTCCCAAGTAGAATGTGGAAATGGAACACAGAGTCAGAGGGAATTGAGAAGTGGAAAACCTGTCCATCTCACCTTGATTTGTAACATTATAAGGAATATAAAATACAAACACACACACACACATATGATTAGGGTTTGAGTTCTTGCACGTGAACCTCAGACTCGGGACCGTTCCAAGCTGAAATTAGAAAACAGTTCACATTCATGACTTTTATCCAGTGCTCCTTAAAGACCCAGTGTCTTCATGACTTCCCTGGTTCCCATCATGTAAATCTGCTTTTAGCAAATGTGCTATTTGTTCCACTATTAAGGTGAAGAAGACTTAGTTCTGTCCTTGTTGGAATATTTGCAGTTTATTCAGATATTAAGCCCAAAGAGTAAGGCACAAATAATGGTGATCTTGGACATGATGGAAAGCAAGCTCTACTAGAATGGGAGGGGATGGAAAGAAGAATGTTTTCATGCCTCTGATGCCCTATGGCAGTGAATCTAATTTTCAAATACATATCCTTCACAATAACTAGTAAATGATAGCAATTATTTTGCATTTCAAGTCTTAGGTATAGAAACACATTTCTGTTCCACAGGCTTCTTTCCATGCCTAAGGTTTCAACAGTTGTGCATGCAGAAAAGATAAGGAGGCATTAATAGATTTGTATTATTTTGATTAATTGTATCAAATGGGCTGTTACTATCCAAAAGGAAGTGTTTATTTTTTGTTAGCATCATTCTTACAGATTTATATTTCAAGGCCATGTCTTCAAGTAGTTCTTTCTGATCTAGATGTTGTCTCTAAAGCCATTCATAGAAATAGATCTCGTTTACTTTCAGGCGAACTTGACATAAAACCAGTCTTGAATTTTTTCTGGAACTTGCGCCTACCAAAGAGTTTTGCTAAGTATCTTTATCAGAACAGCTTTCTGTGTTCCAAGAGACATTTGGTGAATACAGTTAATTTGTTTTCTTTTCCAGCGGAGAATGTTCCAATAGTCATTCTAAGAAGCCAAGCTGATTGCTCTGTTACATGAAGGTCACAGTATCCTTGCTAACATGACCCACACAATACTTTTGTGTCTTAGAAAAGGTTTGTTTTTTTCTTATGGCAGACTTATGCATGCAGGCAGTAAGTGACAGACTCACACATGTGCGTGCATGCACACACACACACACCATACACACAGGCACACACAGTAGCCAAGGCACATTTTGTGGAACAAATATTATCACATTGAGTTTCAAGATACGAGATGTACTAAATCCCCAAATACTTCCCTCCTTGCAGTGCTCTGTAGAGGTTACTATCATAAGATTTCACTGTCTCTTGATGTCTAAGTCATAATCGCTTGCCCTAAAATTTTTTAATGAATGGATTTTAAATATCATCTAGGTTCTTATTATTCAAAGTGTGGTTCTGTGGACCATGAGCATCTGTCTCCTCTGGGAGTACAGAATTGCAGCCCAACCCCAGCTGAAACGGATCTGAATCTATATTTTAACAAGATCCTCTCTTGATTTAACGTTTGAGAAGTACCGGGTAAGATCAGTGACTCTCTTATGCCTGTGACTCACAATAAGAAGCACATTTTTATATTACAACCCAGTATGTATTTATGCACATACACACAGCAACAAAAGTGTATGAAACAGTTTTCACCCTCTGTGAGGTGCAGTGTGATATCTTCTTTTCCGTCTTTCAGAAATCTTGATGGTAACCAGTGAAATAATTTCATTGCATGATGTGCAGATTGTAAGAGGTCCTTAGAGAGCAGAGGTTCTCACTCTCGGCACTACTGACATTTCAAGCCAGATAGTTCTTGGTTGTGGGTGTGGTGGCCTGTGTACTGAAGGATGATGAGCAGCCTCCTTGGCTTCTACCCTCTAGGTGCCAGGGGCAACCCCTTCTCAACTGTAATGACCCAAACTCTAGACGTTTCCAGAAGTACCCATGGAGCGGGGGGTACCAAAATCACTCCTGTTTGAGAACCACTGATCTGGATGATCCAGAGGTTAATGCTCCACATAAACAACGGAGCCTTACGGCTCTACGTGTCATGTGTCCCTCTGCCACACCCATCGCTCACATTTGAGATGTGTAGCATCAACAACAAAGAATCCACTTGTCAACCCCAGAGGTGACATGGAGGCTGTGCCTGTCTTGGAAGTAGATTATGTTTGGGGGGCTTCGTGCAGTGAGAGGACAAGCTTGTGAGACATCCAGGAGCCTCCACCTCCCTCACCGTGTGTCCCGGGAGGAGTCGCTCAGAGCCAGGTTGAGGGATCCAGAGCAGCAAGTTAGATCAGCGGTACAGATTCCCACTTTGACCTCCCTCAGTTGCTTTGCTTTTTATAATTTCATCAGGACCTTGGTTAAAAAAAAAATTTTTTTTTCTTCTACTCGGTGGCTACAAGTTATTTTTGCGTGTCCAAAAAGAAGGCTCAACTTGAATACTTCATTCACCCTAAATTCCCAGTTCAGAAGAGAACAGTTAACAGCCTTCTGTTCTGTTAAACTCCTGCTGAATGGACTAAAAATCCAGTTAATGGAGTCTAGCAATTTGCCGCCAGTATGAATATTCCTGTATCACAAGGCTAATAATGACTGCACTACTTGCTGCCACATTGGGTCACCTTGACTGCCTTTGGCAGAATTTTTCACCCTAACCATCCCTGGACTAATTAATGCCTGTTATACCAACAAATCTCCAGGTCTTGCCTAGGATGGGATTATTATTAATTACCAGATCTTCATGCCATCCAGAATATAAAAGATCCTATCATATTTTGTGTAAAAAAATTTTTTTGGCAAAGAACAAATAATATGTAAACCAAGTTAAATTCATGAGTTTTCCAGTACAATTCTCTTAAGTCAGTGGGGTTTCCAACCCCCCCCCCCAATTTGGCTTTTAAAAAATTTTTTTTCTACAATTTTTAAAGGTTACTTTCCATTTACATTTACTACAAAACATTGGTTGTTTTCTCCATGTCATATAATACATCCTTGAGCCTGTTTTACACCTTTTTTAAGGAAGAGAACCATTACCTCCTTTTGTTCAAAAACTTCATTATTTGGCCTAGGGATCCATCCTGCTAAAGAGAAGAGACCCAGCTATCAGGTACCTCACTGATTTGGGGAGTACTAGACCAGTGTGTTGTTTTTTTTTACCCAGAGGTGGTTTCACCTCGCAGAGACCATTCAACAATGTCTGGAGACATTTTCAGTTGTCACAGGTAGAAAGGTGCTGTTAGCATCTAGGGAGTAGAGACCAGGAATGCTGCACTGGACAGCCCCACAACAAAGAATTATCTAGCTCAAAATGTCGGTAATTTAAAAATCCTTTGTCTGCAATGATATGGGCTGTTTAACTTTAAATGTTGGTAAAAATCATGCAATTCTCTTCGGATCATTTTCTCACCAACGGATTCAGATTTCTGTCTCTAAAGAATATTCGACTTCGGAGATTTATCAGAAACTAGTCCAAAATCCTTTTGATAAGCTTCATCCAAAGACCTCTTTTTAGGGTCTCAAAAATAAAAACCAAAAATCTTTTAACACCTGCCTTTCTCATCTTGAACTTAACACTTATCCATGAGTGGTTCCCATGAAACTTCAGCACTTCAATAAACCTCCAGTCTTGTCAGTTAAATGAATCACCACACCTTCCTTTTACTAAAAAGTGTCCTTTCAAGTTTTTAAGGAACTAACTTCTTTATGTCAAGCAGACGTTAAGAGCATAGGCTTTGTAGTAAGACAGCCCCAAGGTCAGTTTTTGGGTCTACGACTGCTTACCTGTTGTGTGACTTTGAGTAACCTTGATTTCCCCCTCTAAAAATAGGGATAAAAACAGTACCCACCTCCTTGGATTAGAACAACTAAATGAGGCAATGAATAAACCATATGATGCTTGGCGCATTAAAATTACTCCACAAATGCCCCTTCTTGTTGCTGTCTCCATCAGTAGTGGTGGTACCGTGAAAACCAACACAAATTCTGGCCTAACACTAAAACAGGCTTTGCAACAAAGAAAAGTAATGATACATTCCTTGTCAGCAGGAATTTGAAAAGCCAGAGATGAAATAGCCAGAGAATATAATAATAAGTAACAAAGAACCCAGTTGTGCTGCAGGATCTCTAAAGAAAAAATTTTTTTTTCTGATTGAAGTATAGTTGATTTAAAATATTATGTCAGTTTTCTGTGTCAGCACAGTGATGGAGTTATATAAAGAGAGAATTTTCAGATTCTTTTCCATTCTGGTGTATTATACAATATTGAATATAATTACCAGTGCTATAAAGTAGGATTTTGTTCACCTATTCTACATATAGTAGTTTGTATCTGCTAATCCCAAACTCCTGATTTATCCCTCCCCGACTCTGTTTCCCGTTTGGTAACCAAAAGTTTGTTTTCTATGTCTCTGAGTCTGCTTATATTATGTAAGTCCATTTGTATCATATTTTAGACTCCACATATAAGTGATACCCTATGATACTTGTCTTTCTCTGACTTACTTCACTTAGTATGAGAATCTCTAGGTCCATCCAATCCATGTTATTGTATGATTTCATTCTTTCTTATGGATGAGTAATATTCATATATACACACACACACACACACACCACATCTTCTTTAACCATTCATCTGTCAATAGACTCTTAGGTTGCTTCCATGTCCTGGCTATTGTGAAGAATACTGCTACGAACACTGGGGTATGTGTATCTTTTCAAATCAGAGTTTTCTCCAGATATATGCCCAGAAGTGGCATTTCTGGATCATATGATAGCTCTACTTTTAGTTTTTTAAGGAACCTCCAACTGTTTTCCATAGTGGCTATACCAGTTTACATTCCCACCAACAGTGTAGGAGGGTTCCCTTAAGAAAATCTGCTTTAAACTAGAGCAAAGTCCTGTAGGATGGAGCCTCAGAGATAGTGCCCCAGAGGAGCCAGCCTGGGCAGGCGTCTTGGATTTGGAGAAGAGAAAGAGATAGGATTCTGTGCTCAGGTTCTATGCAGGGAGACAGTATTGCTTCTTCTGGGAGCATCCCTGACTCACCACCACCGTAGCTTCATTAGCCTCGGCAGGAGTTCTGTTTGGAGATGTCCTTTCAGAACTTAAGTAATAGCTTCATCCAGGTTATGATGACTCCAGTCCAGGCATCTGGATATTTGCCATGTAGGCATCAGCTGCTCCATCATCTTAAGGACTAAATTCTTTTTACATTAATAGGTATTGTTTTGTCTTTTAATATGTGCATGTTAACCAGGGGTGTACATAAGAATTACTTACATATTTTTGTGAGCCATAGTTCTCTCATACATTTTTAGCTTTACCTATTGTTCTTTTTCTGTTCAAGGATCCTGTTGATCATATCTCATTATATTCAGTTGAGTGTCATGTTAGGCTCCTCTTTGAATAACATGAAATTTTAAGGAATGTTGGTCAGATATGTAGGATACCCCTCTGTTAACTGTCTGATTTTTTGAATCATATTTAGACAGGGCTTTAGAATTTGGAGGTTTTATATATATATTTTTTTAAATTTTAAAAGTGTATTCATTCCAGCTGTATGCCACAGATTCTGAGTCAGTAAATTTAAGATAAAACTCAAGCATCTGTTTTTTTAAACAAGTCCAAGGGTTCAGCCCAATCATGAATCACTGACTTAGAGCAGTATTTTCTGCACTGTGGATCATTTTGCCCACCCAGAGTTTATTTGGAAATGATTTGGAGACATTTTTGACAGTCACACCTCTGGGGTTGTGGGAAGGGTGCTACTAAGATCTGATGGTAGATGGTCGACATGACACTGCACCAGAAAATCCCCACAACAGAGAATTATCTGACCCCAAATTTAATCAGGTTGATAAGTCCTGGTTTAGTCAAAAAGACATGTTTAGTTCTATTATTTCTAGTAATAACCTTTCCATCTTGTGGCCAACAAAACTACTTTGTAACCTTTCTATTTATATATATATATAGCAAGCATACACAGAGATAGGAGAAGGTACTATTATTTCCATTTTTAAGATAGGAACCTAAGGTCCAAAAAGAGCTTGCCCAAGACCCCCAAGGCCCAGGGACCCCATCTCTTGAAACTGGCTTTCCCACCACTGCCACCCTCCACCACCACCACCCTGGGAGCAGCCCTATTCTCTCTCTCACTCACCGTTGCGTCCATGAACTCTCCGTAACTGTGTTAAATAGATATTGATGAATCCCTAGCCTGTCTCATGGACCTTGTCAAAGATTTTTTAAAAGGATTTTGTAATTTCCAATGCTAACTCAAAAATAGTAATTAAATTCTTTAAATGTCTCACTATGAATTTTTGCAACTGTCACCTTATTTTTTTTTTTTCAGAAGCCTTGAATATATAGTATTCTGGTTAATTTAATGAGGAAAGAATTGTTTGGGTCCATTTGGCTCTTCAGCTTTTCAGTTATTTTGAAGATTTATTAGAAAATCTTTTCTCTTTCAACCCCTACTTTGGATAGACTTTCTAAAATATCTTAGGTCTATTTTCTGCCTTACTGAGCATTTGAAACCAGATCTAATGCTCTGGGTCAGCATCTTTCAGGGCTCTGGTTTTACCCTGCTTAACCCCAAGTGACACTTTCCAATCATGAAGGTGTAGAGAGAGAGAGTTATCCAGTATTGCTAATAGCTTCCCCAACTCCAAATACAGCGCTCCTCCTGTCACACCCCATGCCTTAGGAAGATGGAGCTGAAATGTTTATCAGCCCGAAATGCATTCTGAAAGCTGCTTTTATGAGTCAGTCCCAAAGAGGACTTGCGAAGGGAGGGAAGAGGATTGCTTTCTAGGTACAAACAGGGAGGAAGCATCCCAATAATTGACAAGTTTAATAATAATGATAATGTTTATTTAGTCTTTCTTTTTTTTTTTTATTTATTCTTTCTTTTATGTATATCTCTTGACTGTTCATTGACGGTAACCACATCATCTCATTAAAAGTGTTATTTCTTGTAAGTCCTTTTCACAGCCCTATAAAGTAGATACATAATGAACCCCACTTTACAGCTACTGAGGCTGATGGAAGCCAATATTTATGGGGTACCATCTGTGTACCAGGGTACAGTTCTAGGAAGTTAATGTAATCATTTGTGTAACTCTCATAACTTTCTTGTGAAGTGGGTTTTTACAAAGAAGTTGAGTCACTGAGAGGTGAATTGACTTCAGTAAATTCAGAAGCCAGGGAAGTAATCAGTCCTAGATCAAAGTCCTTTCTTTCCAATGCAAAGTAGACACCTAACCATGATATCTTTCAGAAAAAAAACTATAGTCTTTCAAATATGCGCCCTCAAATTCCCATCCAGTGAGAGCTCTGCTTCCCACATTCATCCACCACGCATATAACAGTAACTCAGTCATTATTTCTTGCTTGCTACCACAGCAGTACTCAACACAGAAATTGCAGTTGTGACCCCCAAGTAGAAAGTAGCTTGTTAGTCACGACTTGTCCACTAACAATGATGGGAGTTGCATAGCTAATCAGACAGACTCTTTAATGAAAACTCAACCCAGCCTCTTCCTGAATGTGAGGATTTTGTCATCAAGCTGTAGTTTCACCTGTACCAACAGATCTAGACCTAAAGGTGGGAGAACCCAGAAAGCTCTACTGTACCCACTTTAGGGTGAAACCCCATCCTCAGCAGAGAGGGCCCGCAGCACAGTGGGGAAGCTTGCATGCCACATGTGCTACAAAGCCACTTCTACCTAGGCTTTCAGCTTTCCGTCTATATTTCCCTCTGGGTGCTGTCTAAGATCCTTTATCCCATAAGAATAAAGTTTTGTGGTTTATTTGAGGCCAGGGGGATGATGGTAACACAATACCAATACATCCCAGACAGTTGATAAATGGTTTAGGGTAGCAGCTTAAGTTCCTTAAGCAAACCTTGACACAAGTGGTATAATTCAGCAACAATGCCCCAGAGTCTCCTACGAGGCCCCATGGACTCCTTTAACCTGCCCATATAGCTGGCTGTCAATGGCACTATGAAGTTTCACAGATCAGCAGGGCTTTACAGGAGGGGGAAAGTAATCCAGAATTACAGAATAACACGGTTATACAATCCATTCGTAACACAAATGCAGTTGCAACTAAATCATTATGTGGTCATTATCCAACAATGCCTAAGATGTCAGCAATGTGAAAGTTTGCGATCGGATTTCACCAAAGTCCTTCCTTGACTTATTTCCAGCCGAAGATTATAATAAACAATCTGACAGGGTGATAAAAGAGGAAGGAAGAAGGGAAGGGAAGGGAAGGAAGGAGGGAGAGAGGGAGGGAAGACGGAATTGTGTGTGTGTGTGTGTGTGCTGAAGCCTTAAAGAGCTTACCAGATAGATCGTCAGCTGTCAGCCAACCCTTGAAAGTAGCAAATCCCTTGGCCGCTGGAAAGTTGTCTCTCCACATTGTTTCTAAAGAGTTTGTTTATTGAAAATATGTCTGCTTTGGGCATTCAGCTTCCTAAGTGGGTGCAGGCTCACGGGTGGCAGCAAGGTCAGCAGTGGTACACTGTTCACTAAAGCTCACTTCTGCCTGTGGTTTCTGGAAGTCACCAACTAGTGGTGACCACCGCACGGGAGGACGTGGATGCAGACGTGCTCGGATCCTCTTAAAGGCTCCCCACTTGGCTTACAGAGAACTAGAGACATGAAGGCCTGGTGGCCCGTGCTGGTGCATATTAGAAATAAATCTGGGCACTCAGCTTAAAGAACTCATGAACGGCAAGATGCACAAAGACGAGTGATTCTGCGTTTAGCTCAGCTTTTGTAAGCCTGGCCAGGCAAGGGGGTTTATTACGAGAAGTATGTAAATAATGCAACCTGCTTTACAAAGGAAAACAGAATGAAATTAATCCAAGACATCCGTGGCGTGATACTATTTTCTGCCCTCAGCTTTTCTTTTTATAACTTGAGACACACAGCCTAACAGTGCAGCGCAAACAATATCAAGCTCAAAAGAAAAAAAAAACACCCAGACCCAGGGCATCCTTCAGTCCTTAGGAGAGAACTTGGAATCAAGTCTTCAGCCTGTCACACAGTATTATTATTAAATCTATAATGTGATCACAGCCAAATCTTTGGCTTGGGCACAATCCCCCCATTCTCCCTCCTTTTGGGGGGGAAAAGGGGGGAAGCATTGGGAGGGGCCAAGGAACCAAGCCAATCAAAGTTAAAATAAAGTCTCTTTCTAGCAAGACTACTGTCTATAACATGTTGTTCCTTATAGAAAGTGGGATATGGTGGCATTTGCTTGATTAACTTGCTCGACAAAAGTGACAGCTGCTGTGGGTGCCTGCGGATAAGCTGCACGGCGCAGTTCCGCCTTTGTACATCTGTCAGCAGAGAGGGAAGAATAAAGAGTGAAAAGAGACAAATTGGTCCCAAAAGACACTCCATTCAACTTAGGAGGTTTGCCCCATTCAGGCACTCGCTGTGCGCCTCAAGTACTGAGAGCTTATTCAATTTCATTCACTCTTTCGAATGAACCCACAAGTGTTTAATTTCTTATTCTGTCGCCTCAAAAAAAAGGAAGGGGGGGTGGAGAAGGGGGAGGGAGCCTTGTGGACGGAAAGCATTAATGGCAAGGCAGAGGGATTCAGCCTGCACATATTAACTCATGGCTAATTTACGGTTTAACTCTCTGCGCTCAGGTCCTAGACCCATCTGAATGACCCATCTGAATGCTGCGAGAGGGCACCTGATGTAGCTTTCCTGTCTCCCGGCTGGTGGATCCAAGACCATCCGTGGACAGTGAGGGCACCCAGCAGGCTCAGATGCATGTCCTGAGTAAGGACCGTGGTCTGAGGTTCATGCCCTTTGCGGAGATGAGGTGGCGAGCTCCCGAGAAGGAGGTTTGGGTTAGTGATCTGGCAAATGTAAAGTTTTTTTTCTTTTTTCTTCCCTCCCAGAAAGGTAAAAAAAAAAAAAAAGAGTCACACTGAGTGAGAAGTAGTAAGTGGGGAATATGGTTTACAGAGATTAAAAATAAAGCAAGAGGAAAGGGCGCCTTTGGGAAGCAGAGCCCAGCTGTACATGGTGAAAACACATGTTAACTTTTTAAAAAGCAGCACTTTGATTTTCTCTTCTTCATCTCTGAGCCCCAGGCCTCAGAACTTGCCTTCTGATCTTCTTTATGTAGGGGCAATCACCACGTACCCCTAAGTGTTCCCTCCTCAGAGTCTGAGAAGTCTTCCTCAGCGCCCTCGCCGTCTTTTCTCCTACATTCTCATGCCCACTGACTTGTCTTTGAAACCTGGCGTTTCTGAACCAGCATTCGAGTATTGTTCCGTGGACAGCTTCTTGGAGAATCAGTGCCGTCTCTGGTCCTGAAAAGATGGTACCCTTTCGTTATGGGAAACTATTCCCCATAGAGCCCAGGTTCCCGAGGACTGACATGGATGTAATTTTTTAAAACTGCTTAGAGAACTTTGGAAAAGGGTCCTGGACCCATAGATACAGTTGTTGGCTTTATTGTCTTAGAACCCTTGGGGCTCTGAACTCTGCTTCCTGAATGGTACATAAGTACCCAATCATCTTCTGCTTGGAAACTCACTGTGTGGTTGGAACAACAGCCTCCCGTTTGTCTGTTTACCTGAATGTTTCCCATGGAATAACAGATTATGTGAAGGTGCAGATCATGGGTTTTGGTGGTGGTTGTTTTTAATATTGAGAGTAGGGACTAAAACAACCTCAGCCCAGAAAAAGAACTCCCTGAAGTCAATATGAATTTTCCCACATAAGAACTTCAACTTTTGACTCACAAAACTCTCATGAGTCATGACTCTATAGACAAAGTTGAATATGTGCAAATTATGAAATTAGCCCCTTAATGTGATTAACCAACCCTGTTTTAAAAAGACAGAGTTGGCATTCCACTTTATCTTTCCGTTCGGTACATAAGTTACAATCCTTATTTTAGAGTATGATTTCTATAATCATTTCTATATGGTATGCAGATTTCTTATTCAGTTGCTTACGTCAATCTGCTTGTGAATTAATGCAGTTAACTCTCGATGCACGTCCCGTACCTATGAAGCAGTCGGGGGCGGGCAGATGCTGTTCGTGAACAATCTGATTTCCGCTCCTGGGATGAATCTCTCTCCTCCCTCTAAGGTCCTTGTATGCGTCCCAGAGAGCAGTTTTCAGATAAAGTATTCACCCTTCTCACATGGATAATAGGTTGGTAGGATGTCCCACCAAAACTAGAGTTTCTTTTTTGACATAATTGAGCTTGAAGTGATTGAGATGACTTGAAAGTGTGAATTTGGATTGTAACTATACATTTTCTCAAAACAGTAGGTTTCTTTGAGAGGACAGAGGCTCAAGGCATGGGGGTCCATTTTCTCATGCCCAGGGAGGCCCAGGACTAAATCCCCAACATCTCCAGAGAAAAATAGGCCCCAGAAAAAGGTATTGTTAACCGGGGTGAGTTTGTTAATGTCCAAACTGCACACCTGCCCTGGGCAGCCCGGGCGGCAGCCCAGGCCTGGCTAGAAGCTGGTTGGGGATTAATCGCGTTTGGCTCATTATTTACATCTCTTGGAGAAAGAAAGAGCCTGAGAAAATCCAGGTACCTGAGAGAGCTTTTTCCTTTTCTCTTAAGTATCATGGATTGCAGAAAGTTAGGTATCAGCTTCTGACATTTGCTAAAGAACTTGTCTAGTTAACAAAAGTCCGAAACACAAGCATGTTCAGATTTGCAATGATAGGTCCCATTGGTCAGCCAGGGGGTGTTAGAACAGCTGGTGTTGGGCCCATGGTCCATCTTCCATTCAGAGCTTGACCTCTAGTTACATTTTTATTCAATTACTTAGGTGTCCAGCAGTTTTAGAGATCACGTTGTGTACAGGAAAGCACAGATCTAATTTTGATACCTAAATTGGATTCTTTTTTCCAGGACAGCAGGGCATTGGAGGCTAATCAAAAGAGACAGAGGAGAGAGGTCTATTTTGCTATTTGAGTACCTTAAATTCAGAGGTAGAAGGATTTTGCAGGGAGTCATGCCTCACTCATTTAACTTGATTTTAAATAGGGCCTTGAGTTATAGGAGAAAAAAAAAAAAAAAAAAATATATATATATATATATATATATGGAGCGTACATGCTTCAGGATCTCTGGAAACAGGAAAAATAGAATGAACGTTAAAAGCCAGCTTATTACATATGGATTATATTTCCTTTTCTCCCTCTTTCATGAAGTATGAATTCATATCTGTATGATGCTATAGAAGTGTAAAATGGAATTTAAAAAGTAACTATTTCTTGAGGTTGTTAGAATTAAATGAGTTTAACCCATATAAACTGCTTAGAATAGTGCCTGCCACATAAAAAGTGCTCACTAAATGTTTGCTCTCGTTATTTTTACTACTATTATTGTTCATTATTATTAGTTATGTCATTATAGAATTTTTTTCCGTAGCAGATTCAGTGGAACATTAGTACCCTGAAAGCTATTACTAGGTGGCTCATGGAGAGTGATCCTTTAGTCAAATACATTTGGAAAATAGGAAGCAAAGTTCAGTGGGTTTTTCACTGCAGGACTTTTCAGTGCTTTTAATGTGTTAGTGCAACCCTGTGGCTCTGAATCACCAGTAGTATTCAGACCTAGTATACAGTATGCATATGTGTATCACAAACACATTCACAGGCCAGGTAAAATTGAAAAGCTTGAAAATGTTATGCTAGTATCACTTGTATTTCTTTTTAAAAGCTTGTGATGAAATTCCTCTGGCTAGTCATTTTGTCTTGTCTGCGTTTGGCCCCATGGATGGGATAAAACAGCCAACGTTCCCCATTAAGAGTCTCCCACTTTCCCCCCTCCTGAGGAGGCCCAAGGGGCGACACGACTATCCTGCAGCTGGGAGGTTGCTGGTCTTTACTGGGCATTGTCCTCTGTCTTCACAGAGGTTTTTAAAGACATCCCACAGCCTCCAATCCATAAACTTCAAAACCACCTTGGATTCAAAAGGTGAAAAGGCCTTACTCAAAATCTCAAAACAAGTTCTGATCTTGGACAAAGAGAGGAGTAGCCTCCCTCTGGAGCTTTCCAGTCCAAGTATATGTCACCGTTTAAATAAATAAAAAGACACAAACTCTTTGGATTAGTTCAGCTGGGCTGGGAGCCTTGAGATAAGAGGTCACTGGTGTGAGTTACTATGGTAATTGAGTAGTATCAGCACTAGTTTTGCTCTCATGAGCATTAAAGCACATAATAATAGGCAAACAACAGTGGTTAAAGCAAGCAGGTAGGATTACTATGTTCTTTTGTCAGAAGTATATAATGTCTTGTAGTCAGTTTTAAAGACTTCTCAACCCTCAAATCCACCCCACCGTCACCTGCTGAGTAATTTTGTATGCTTAATCTCCTGCCCTCAACTCCCAGATCTCTGCTAATTTGAGGCAAATGGGTATTTCTGACATTAAATAGGGCAGCCAGGAAGCTCTGACCTAGAAAACCCGCATTCTGAAGCACCAAGAAAAAAATATATTCTTTCACCAGTTTTGTTCAGTCTCTTTTAAATGACGAGGTAGGGCGGGGGGGTGGGGGGAATAGCTTTCACTGCAACGGGAGGTTGCAGCCGCCCAAGGATGGGGTTTTTGCAGAACCAGAAAAAAAAAAAGAAAGAGAAACTTGCCGAGCATCCCCACTCCCAAC
Organism: Muntiacus reevesi; assembly: GCF_963930625.1. Classification (NCBI taxonomy): domain Eukaryota; kingdom Metazoa; phylum Chordata; class Mammalia; order Artiodactyla; family Cervidae; genus Muntiacus; species Muntiacus reevesi. Next base: position 97,272,311 of record NC_089252.1, read on the forward strand.
TTCCCCCATAAAACTTGTCACTTCGCATTGCCATCCGCTACCCCAACAATAATCACTCCGAGCCTATTGCTAATTGCAAGCACAGCTGAGGCCCGGCGGGGGGCCCTTGCACAGTCTCAGGCCTTTATACGAGGCTCAATCTGTTGTATGGCACTTGTTCACACACAAAAAAACTACCAGCAAAGGCAGAAAGAGGCAGAGTCACAGGTTTCTTGTAATCCCTCCGCCTCCCCGCTGACAGCCCAGCCCTAGAAGCATTCCTGGTTTTGTCCTCCGCTTTACAAAATCTGAAGTGACCTTAAGCTACGAGCATGTCAGCTTTTGAATGTTGAGTTGCCGGCTTCTTCAGGTGCATTAAGGAGCAAGGGGGGTGGTGGGGGCCTACATCTGGCTTCTGCGTGTCTGTTTGCAGCACCCCTGGGGCGAGCTGTGGCTTCCTGTAACATGTAAAATATGAGTGTGAACTCAGGGTTCATGGCAAGGAACAGGAGGTCATGCCTCCATTCAGTTCTAAGTAAAGAAGCTGGGAGTTTGCAGATGTTTTTCTGTACGTGTAATGACACCACCCCCCTCCCCAGCCAGCGAGCACCCGAGCGCCGTTTTTTGATAAAATGTGCCACAATCAGTGTGCTACTTGCAGATTTATTCATATCAATTTTTGCAATTTATATATTCAGAGACAAGATTGCTATTTCGGCAACTTTATGTTGGATGTCGTACGTTTGCATCTACAGAAAGAGGGAATGAAGTATGGGGTGGGGAGGGCGGGCAGAGAAAGAAAAGAAATTAAGTCTGTTCCTCGGGCCACCAGCTGGGGTGTTGTCAAGGAGACAAAGCGTCCAACGGGAGGGTCTGTGTCCCCCTTTTGCCCAGCGGTCACTTCCTGCCCAGGCTTGGAGGTGGGAAATCTGTAGATTCTGGCCCAGAAGAAGGTCCTGGAATGGCTACAGTGACGAGGAGTCAGCTTGAGGATTTGGAAGCAAAAGTCCCCCTCCATAGATGAGGCCCAGGCCACCCAAAGAAAGGCCTTCCCATCCTCCTTCAGGGTCAAGGACTGGCCCAGGGAGGACTTTGGCATGGGCCTCCAGTGGGCCTGGTAGGGGGCACCCAACCCTTCCTGCGCACCTCACCACCCTCTAAGATGAGAAGGGAATTAAGCCTCCGGTGAGATTCCCGCTTACAGAAATTTCTGTTTCCAGCCCAAAGCCTCATACTGTATTTTCAGCGAAGGAAGACATTGGTCGAGCAAACATGGAGATTAATCCTCCTTAGCCTGGGGAATAAATGTTCCTCAGTGGGGCAGTGTTAATTGCCGAGCTGGGTACAAAGATCATTTTGAGGCATTTAAGAAATACATGATTTTTATTAGTATAACTGTTCCATGTAGGAGTTATTTTTCAGCAAAGGGCAAAAGCTTTGCCTGCCTCGCATTATTAGCCTAATTCTACTTAATTGTTTCCTAAAATAAGGGCTTCCTAAACGCACATTCCAAACCTTAATAAGTCTGTTATTGGGGGGGGTTGATTCTGAATGGTGGAGCCGCTGCCCTTTTGAGCAGAGGGAACCGGGGTCTCGGGGCTGAGCGCTGCTTGATCAAATCTGTACGGGGAACATTGGGGCGGAGAGCAGGAAGGGGACGGGGGAGTCTCCGTGAAAACATATGAGGTGATGTGTCACGCGGTGTGAAAAATGCATCCTTTCTGGCTGTTTGGACCCAATCCTCTATGAGGATTCTCAGTTCTCATCTCTGGGCTTCATTTAATTCTCTTTCACAGATTTAGAAATGTTGGCCCCGTGGCATGTTTTAAATAAACCCAATAAGTGACTGAGCAAATGCTACCAGATATGTTCTTTGTTCTGCACAGTCGCAGAACTCGGCCTTGAGAAATCATCTCCTCCCGGCCCCCGTTCCTCGTGCACATCATTTTTTGGCTTTTTGTGAAACACGATTGGGTGTTCCAGATTAGAACATGTACACTGCTACCTGGCCATGCTTTCTTTAGCAAAGTTTCCTTTGCAATCAGGGGAGCGATTCTGCATTTCCCATCTTTTTGTTTTGCTTTTGGTAAAAACAAGCATAATGTAAAATTGATCAGGTTAACCATTTCAAATGGTACAGTTCAGTGGTGGTAAGTGCATTCACACTGTTATGCAGCCAATTTCTGGAACTCTTTTAAGGCTTGCAAAACTGAAAGTCTATAGCCATTCAACAGTAGCTCCCCATTTTCCCCATCCCCAGCCCCCTGGCACCCACATGCATACATTGTTCTATGAATTTGACTATTCTAGATACCTTTTGGAAGTAGAATCATAGTATTTGTGTTTTTTTCCACTGACTTATTTAGCACAGTATCCTCAAGGTTTCTCCATGTTATAGCATTTGACAGGATTTCCTTCCTTTTTAAGATTAAATACTGTTCCATCATGTATAGATACCACCTTTTGTTTATTCATCTTTCTATCCGTAGACACTTGGGTTGCTTCTGCCTTTTGGCTATTGCAAATAATGCTGCTCCGAACATAGGTGTGCAAATATCTCTTCAAGATCCTGCTTTCCATTTCTTTGCATCTGTGGAATTGCTGGATCGCCCATCTTTTTATAATAGCATGTACACAGGTTGTGGAAATGGTGGAAGAGTGGTATCCAAATGTAAGTTGAAATTGCATTGACAGTAGAAAATTCACTTTAGTGCCTCCCTCTGTGCCTTTCTGTCTTTAGGTAAATATCTGTGAGTTGATCTTTGAGTTTTTTCATTCAGAGTTGGAAGAGTTTCCAGAAATATCTTAGAAGTATTAGGAAAGCAGACCTTTTGAATACTGTCTCAACTTCTTGCAGGTGACTATTCAACCATACTGAGATGTGGGGTTGGGTGGGATACAAGGGGATTTGTTACCTGCTGGATTTCACATAGTCTGATTGACTCAGACGCGACAAACTCATTTCCCGTATGGCTTTGGGTGTTTTGGACAGCTTAACTGAAATTGTCAACAAGTTTATCAAACCATTAAAAAAAAAAAAAAGTATCTTCCAAACAGAGATTCCTGTATAACCTGTATAAATATAACCTTTGAATTAAACTCTCCTGCTTGATTTGATCCTAGAAAGAACCCTTTGGGACTCTTAACTTTCCTTGTATTTTCTCCCAGGCAACTAGTGGTGGTATTGACTTGGTGAAAAGGCTACAGTGCATTTAGTCAAGAGTCCAAGTAGAGTCATTATTTTGAACATCTATTTGAAGTGTCATTCCTGAAGACATTGCTTGTTGCACATTTCTCTATATTTCAGGTTTAGACAGGTAAAATTTGGTCTTGAATAGATAACTGCTTGTTTTAATAAAAGAATAATAAGGTGTCATTTAGGCCCTTTTGAATGAAATTAAAAATAAAATTGCTCCCATGTGTTAAATTCTATATATGTTCCTATAGAAGAAGCAAAAAATTTTTAAAAGTATCAATTTAAGTCAAAGTTTAAAAAAAAATATTTTATTTGCAGTGTCTCTTCTTTGTGAGAAGAAACTAAAGGCAAAAGAATTGCTGGGTTCTCTTCATACCAGGATGTAGATAGCAAAGGTCTCTGGAACCATGGTTTCAGCAAGTTGCCTCTGACGTCCCCCTCAGTCTGGATTGCATCTGACTTTCAGAGGTTGCTGTCCAGTGTTTAGAACCCTGAAAAGCCACAGCATCAAGACAGCTTTGTAAAGATTTCAAAATGTTTTTTAACCATCCAGAGAATTATCAGTTCAGTCGCTCAGTCGTATCCAACTCTTTGTGACCCCATGGACTGCAGCACACCAGGCTTCCCTGTCCATCACCAACTCCCAGAGCTTGCTCAAACTCATGTCCATTGACTCAGTGATGCCATCCAACCATCTCATCGTCTGTCATTCCCTTCTCCTCCTGCCTTCAATCTTCCCCAGCATCAGGGTCTTTTCCAGTGAGTCAGTTCTTTGCATCAGGTGGCCAAAATATTAAAGATTTAAAAAAAAAGAAAACTTAAAAAGAACACTTGGGACAGCCTAGAATGTCATCCTGATTATCTATACCCTCTGCCTGTGGTATCTTTGTGCTTTTATCTGGGCGTCCTGAAGCTGTGACTGGAAATACCCACTTCTAGAAGCAGTTGTTTTGGTGAATCAAATCCTGAATTACAGTGTCACTCAAGTAAGGCAAAAGATTGCATCTTTCAACTACATACCATTTTTTTTTAAGTACCCAAATGATACACCCTCTTAGTGAAGCATATCAGCTCCCTTTGGGGGCTCTGACAAATCCTGAAACTTGTGTACAGTCTTTTAGTGTTCACTGACTTGGCACAGATGTCTTGAACATGCCAAGCCTTTGTCAAATCCTCTCTGAATCTGGAGTAGAACATCAAATACAACCAGATCCTTAGCCATGAGAAACCCATGAGGCTGTGGAATTTTGGCCCAGGTCAACAAAGCTTTGGAGACTTTGGTAGGAGTGTGGAGGAAACCTTAATGAAGCTTTTCACATGTTCTTGAATTACCAAATTGTAAGAAAGAAATATGCATTGAAAGCTTCGAATGTAAAATATTTCATTACAGTATTTCAATGCAGCCATTTAAATAGGTTGCAGGTTTCCTTTCTGCTAATAATAATCCACTTTTGTCACAAAAATCAGCATGAGGAACATAGTCACATGGGTGTGGTCCAAGTATTATCTTCCTCTTTGACACTTTGCCAACATATAAAATGTCCTTTCTTCATTAGATAGTCCAGGCAAGGTGCTGAGGCAGTTTCTCTGATGTCTGGCTGTGTTGCATTGGAGAAAGGGTACTTTCCAAAGAAAAGATAAAAATCTTCCAGGTTTCACTGTGTTTGCTCAGTTCAGAAATACAGGTTGCTTATCAAGAAGTTATAAATTACCTGTTTGCTCAGGTCTTATTCGAAGAATGGGAACTGCTCAGAAAGCTTTGCACAACCCTGACTAGCTAGCACTTAGGAATGTACTATTAATATTTCTTATTCATGGAATAAGATAGAACAGCAGGGCTAGATAGTAACAGCTAACACTTAGTATGTGCCTAGCACTGTTGTCAGCATGCCACATGTATTAACTCATTTAATCCCCACAGCAACCCTAAGTGGTTTTTCTCGTCATCCCCATTTAGCAGATAAGAAAACTGAGGCACAGAGATGAAAAGGAATTTATCAGGATTCAAACACAGGACAGCCTGATTCAAGTCCAGTCTCTTAAGCTGTACTGCATCTCAGCCTCTTGAGGCCAGGGGCTCCATCTCTTGCCAGCTGGTAGACCACTCTGCTTCTCTGAACTTCAGTTTCATAATCTGTGAAGTGAGACTGTAGATGATAATAAAGACTCAACTGTTCAGACTTTATCCATGAACTTCCCAGGCACTTAGCACTTCGCCTCCCTGGCAAGAATAGGGTGAACATGCCAATTTCAAATGAAACATGTATTTGGAAATGAATCAACAGTAGAACTCAGATCATCGTAAATTTTGACTGTCATTCATGCATAGGTTATATAGGACCGAGTCACGGTTTTTGATCAAAGAAGGTGTGTGAAGAGATGTGTTCATGCCTGGTGTGGTTATTGGTCCTTAGGCCAAATACCATAATTTCTGAAAGGGTACTTTTTCATGTATCAGGCTAAATATTACCTTCCGTTGTAGGCATGTGCTTGAAATTTGTGTGTAAATGCTTGTTTTGCTAAAAGTGGTACACTGTAGTGTGCATGTTATATTTCAATGAAATTTTTCTTTGAAAAAAAAGCAACACAGGAAGAACTTTTTACACTAGACTATTTTCATTGGATTTAATATTCCGCCCAAAATAATTTGTCTTTCAGCCCTTTCTGATGACATCCTATTTAACTGAACATGAAACTGAATCTCCCCAAGACACTCTTCCTCTCCCTGTTCACAGACAGTGTTAAAGCTTATGATGGATACTTTTTCGGAACTGAAATTTTGGTCAGCGTCATAACTTTTGTATCTCTAACACTCCGTTAGGAAAATTCAATCCATTGTGGCAGAGGCAGTTTTTCTAGTTGTATTTGTCATTGAAAACTCAAACTACCCACAGTGAGAGTTTTCTGTTAGTAGCAATTGCTGAATTACCAACCTAAGAGAAAAGAAGAAGCGACGAGGTAGGACTACATAGAGAAATTAAAAATACAGTAATGCTAGCTAAGAAATAGCATCCCTCACCACCATCCAACTTTTTTGAATCATTTCTCTTAAGAGTCAGTAATGATTGTCTCTCATCCGTTATTAGTTCTTTAAGGCTGTTGAGTGTTCTTTTGTTTTTGTGGGGAAAACCCCTGACTCCACACACTGTACCTAGCAACTTTCTAGGCTCATAGAAAGTAGAATATTTTCAACAACAGGCCAAGCTTAGACTCTGTGGGAGACTGTTCCAAAAACACTGGAACCCACCCACACACTTCTCCTTTGAGAAGTTCAGAGCTGAATGACTTTGCTGAAAGGGTACCTGGCAAGTAGATCTGTTTCTATATAAATAAGCCATTCGTTTTTAAAATTATGGAGCTAAATGTGACAACTTACATAGGTGTAGTAGTAAATAAACCAATTTGAAGCCTGCTCCATTGCTTACCAGTCATCTGATTACAGGCTACTTATTTAACTTACCTATGCCCCTTTTTCTCATCTATAAAACAGGGTTGTTAATATCATTGATACTTGTATAAGTGTGTCATTTTGTTTTATATTTTTTATTTTTATTATTGCTGTATTTACAACGCATATTTATAATACGTATTTATGTGTTATGATGTATTTACAATATGTATTTACAATACGGTGTTAATTTCTTCTGTACAGCAAGTGACTCAGTTATACACACATTCACGCACATATGCATACATTCTTTTTTATATTCTTTTCTTTTCCATGATGGTTTATCCCAGGACATTGAATATAGTTCCCTATGCTATCCAGTAGGACCTTGTTGCCCATCCATCCAATAGGTGATAGTTTGCATCTGTTAACCCCAAACTCTCAATCCATCTCTCCCCTTATTGATACTCTTAAGAGTTCAGCTCTGTGGTGAAATTACATAATGCTTATAGAATGCTATGCACATTACTTGTACATTCTGAGGACTCAATGTTCAATGAGTAGGTAACTATATTAATTTTGGGTACTATGTGTGCGTGTATCTTAGGAATCCTATACAAAATAGTACTTTGTCAAAACTATAGACTCTGCAGTCTCATGGAATGGTATGGTGTGATAGGCAGCTATGTAAGTTAAGCAGATATGTTAACCCTTGGATTTAGTGAATATGGAAACACTACTGAGCTGTTTTATCTCCTTTTCAGCCTCTATTCCTTATTTTCATTGCCACTCACGAATGCAACGTGGCTGGCTCTGAAAACAAATGAGTCATTAACAGAAAGGTCCCTTTAGGATGTTGAATTAACATCAAGGTGGGGGAGGGTGGAGAATTTAGACTCATCTAGGTGACTGTGATGGTTGAGGAATGAAGGCAGCAGCCTTTTTATAGCATGGTAGCACTGTATCCCGCTGATGAGGGATTATCCAAATCCAGCATAACAACCCAAACATGTTGTCCAGTGAGGTGTGAATTGTCTATCCCATCTCACAATCCTATGGCACTTCCAGAGGATAAAATTCCCAGATAAACAGTGAACCCAAGTATAGGGACTGAGGAAGAGATGAATGAATCACTTCCCAGTTTTGAAATGTTAACGAATGATCAAGGTAAATGTCTTAATATGTTTTTAAAAATTGAATGCAAGACATCCATGATGAACAAACTCATATTTGAGTTTGTAGTAATTAAAGGCAGCATCCAATCCTGCACTTGCAAGATCCTGCCTCACCCTAATCCTAGCTGCAGTGAACCCCCACTTACAGAAGAGATATGTTATGTGTAAGGATTCCTCTGCATGAAGTCAGTGTACTTATTTAGTTGCAGGGCAGAATGTGTGACTTGAGTATATCTGCATATTGATTTTTACTAGAAATGGATCATGAAAATTCTTCTGTATTGTGTATTACTAATAAAAGGGTACCTGGTCTGTTTTGGGGAGTAATAGTAACAATCCTGGCTAAATTTTATTGAGTGCTTACTATGTGACTGTCACTCTGCTAGGCACTTGACACAATTACCTCTTTTCACTTTCACAGTAATCCTATGAAGTAGGTACTAATATTAACCCCAAGAGGAGACTAGGGGTCAGAGAATTAAGTAGCTTAAGAGTTGAGTTTATCCAGCTAATAAGTATCGAACCCAAGCGGAAGGTGTAATTTATCCACATAGGGTTTGCAAAATCACTCATTACTTGTCTGAATCCTTTGAATCCAATATTTAAATCTAGGTCAATATAGTTTCAAATGTGTATAATGCACTCAGGATAGTTTTATAGGTTTGGGTGATGCTCTAACACAAAGCATTTCTACAGTAGGATCGCTTTGTTGAGAGCTAGTCATGTGATCCCGAGATATTCCAATAGGAATGATCTCATCCACCACCGCATGGGTTTCTCTGGTCATTTGTTCTGTGTTCTTCCTTGTTTTGTAGTATTTCCTGGCTTGAGAAAGAGACAGAAAAAAAGAGGAGAGAGATGATGGTAATGGTGATGATGACGACAATGTTACCTGTAATGGTGACAGTTGTTATGGCGTTGATGGTAGTGTTCGTTGTGGTAGCAGCTGACATTTATTGAGGCCTTATTAGGTGCCAAGTACTATGATGTGAGCTTTATTAGCATTAATTCATTTAGCCATCAGAAAGGCCTGTGAAAGAGTGATTAATTCCCATTGGCTGATCAGGAAACTGAGCCTCTGAGAACGTAAGTAACTTGCCCAGAATCACAAACCTAGGTGAAATGGAGGACAGGCCTATGACGTTAACAGTTGTGTGGAAGAAAGGAAGGAAGGTGAAAAGAAAAAAAAAATTAATGGCAAGGTTTCAGATCAGCCTTCCAAGTTCTCTTTTTTTATTTATTTTTTGCATTCAATTAAAACATTTTTTAAAGTGTGGTTGATTTACACCATCATGTTAGTTTCAGCGGTTTAGCTACCCAAGAAGTTCCCAACTCTCCAAGGCTTTACTAGCCTTTCTTCTTTTGGCTTGTAACTGTGAAACCTTCACAAAATTATTCCCTAGGGAATGTCCTTTCGTGGTGCCCAGGTAACTGGTGATTTTATTTCTCGAGGGCTGTTTTAGGATTAAATTAACCTTATGTAGGTAGTTTCCAGTTAATATACCTGAACTAAGGCAAGGCATAGTATATGCCATGCCCCCACAATTTTTATTTCTAAGGGTTTAGAGTGTATTTTACCAAAATTTTTGTGGCTATCTCTGGAAAAGGCATATCTGAACCAAAGACAAAACAAAGCAGGCAGAACTTAAAATGTTGTATTAATTTCCTCTTTCAAAGAATCATAACAAATCTGCTATATTAGCATCGATCTCAAATAAAGCAAACCTGATTAATAAGCACTGTAAACTGCATGAGGAAAAGCAGAAACACCCCAGACAACCAGTAATATGTTGATGAAATGCTGTAACAACTGGCTTTCTGGAAAGGAGAAGGCCCTAGTTGGTGGCGTTTGCCAATTTCCATAGGGTAAGAACTCCCACTAAGGCCTATTTCTAGCTATCAATGTGATACCCCCCGAATGTAGAGTTGGGAGAGATACACCAGATTAGCTTTCGTGCACTGTTACACCCTCCTAGGTAGCAGTCTTTAGACGATCAGCTTTTTCCTGCCAGTGTCTAGCCCTGCAAAACCACCACTTCCGGACTCACTAGCAGTGTGACTGCGGACAAGTCACTTCTCCTCTCTGGGCCTTGGTTGCCTCCTCTCCAAGGTGGAGATCAAAGGTGGAAGATCCCTTTCACCCCTTAACGTTTCCAAGTTCTCAAAGGCAGTGACTCCTGCTTCCTCCAACATCCAAGTGCCTGTAAGCGCCTTTCTGGAAAACCAAGTTAGCGCCGCACTTCATCCAAAAGTGCCTCCAATTTCATCTCCTGAGCATAAGGTTTGGAAAGGAGTGACTTACTCCCTTTTGCCTCTTGAAATGTGTAGCCAATGGGGCATCATACATTTTTTACACTTCTTTCACGAGATGTGAGATCCAGGAGGAAAAGCATGGATGTTCCAGGGCTTTCTTGTTCTCCTGGGGTGGAAATCTGTGAGTGTGATAAGCTGACGCATCCATCTCCCTTTCAGCAACACAGAAAGAGTATTGAGAGCAGTCTACCTTTTTCTTGTTCTCGTTTGACTATCCAAAATCCATTTTTCACAAGAATGGGAATTACTTATATGAAATAGCGGGTGGGGGGCGCTCATTAGTTTTTTCTTCCCCTGAAAGGTGGCATGTCTCTCAGCAAAGAGAAAAAGGCATGTTGCACAAGGCTTGCTGGCAGCGACAGAAGCCAGCGCCGGTTTGCCTGTTGTCACAGCCAAAGCAAAATGCCACCTCTGCCTAGAAGCCCGAGTGCCACATTCCTCTTTTGTGTCCCTGAGATGAACCTATCATGGGGCCCTGGTCTGGTTGGATTGACTGGGAGGTCACCCAGGTTCCTTCAAGGGTCATTTTCCATCCCCGGGAGGTGGGAGTAGGGGAATTGGGGGACGTTGCTCTTGACTCTCAAAATAGACTCTTTGAGCCCCCAGACTGCACATCAGATAAAGCCAGTAAATGTGGGCATTTGAGACCTGGGGTAGACACAAGAGGGCCCCCAGTTGCTGAGAGTAAAGCAGGGCTGCACCCATGACCTAGTCATGTTCCTGTCCCAGCCCCTTAACAAACCCAGATGCAGTGACAGCAAGAGCTCCAGGATCCCAAGGCAGGAGGCGCAAAAAAAACCCCAAATAATCACAACCACCACCACCACCCCCCAAAAAATGTTTCAGTAAAATGTTTTCACTCCTAGAGGGAAAAACCTGTCCACACCTAAAGTAGCTTGACCACGGCAAACCATCTCCCGACACGGGGTGAACCGCAGATCTGAAGAAAAAGAACAGCCCCACCCTGCCCACTCTTTGGGGGAGGGACAGAAGGTTCCCCGAAACTGACAGTTTCGCCTCCATGATCTTTAAAAGAGCAGAAATTGGCTGTGAGGCTGCAGTGCTGCCTCGATTGGGGTAGTGTGGTCTCTGTTTGCGGCTGAGCTCCAAGGAGAGCCACAATTGGCTCTGATGAGGAAAGAGCCTCGAAACGGGAGATTGCAGAGAGGGGCCATGGCTGCGACTGTGTCGTTTCTTGCAAGGTGAAACTTGGCAGTTCTACCTTGCAAGTAAAAACCCAAATTAATTTTTTTTTTTTTTTTAAGAAATTAAGTCAGAAACAAGGCTTCGGAAAAACTGTGAGTGTTAGGCATAAACTGATTTTGGATGATCTTTAGGTGAGAAAGGGTGGAGTTACCATCAGAAACATGTTTTTATTTATGCTTTTCAAATCTCCACTGGTGTGCGTGTGCGTGTGTGTGAATGTGCGTGTCAGTTAGCAGGAGAGTATGCAACGTTTCAATTCTTTAACCACTTTTTTTTTTTTTTACATCTTTTCTGTGCACAGTTCATATACTTTCCTATAAATAAATATATAGGTCCATCCACACCTTTTCATTTTATTTGTAAATTGTTTGGTATAAGCGGCAACGCGTAATGAAACCTGGTGAAGTTTAAAAGATTAGATTTTTTTTTCGTACTGACACTTCATAACACTGTTCATATGTCTCCGAGTGAGATTTATGAATATATGAGCAGTGCTGCAAAATTATACCGCACCAGAGACTGTCTTCACCACAGGGGTGGCAGTCTAAAGTGACACAGCTTCAAGCATTTTTCACAGACAAGAAGCAAAATTTAACCCCCTTAAGGGGAAGTATGATTTCAACAGCTTGAAATGAGCTCATTTGTAGATGTTTTTTTTTCCCCCCCCCTCATCTTCCATAATTTTGGGTGTTAAGATTAAAACAGATTGCACAGTCAATGTAAGGCCACATAAATTGCCCAGAGTATAATTTGGCCCTTAAAGAGAAACCCTCCTTCATTGTTTTTATTCAGATGCCCCATTAGGGTAAATGAAGGTAAACTTTGCCCTAAATTCCTAAGGCTCTCAGCCTGATTCCCAGAACCATCCTAAGCAGACAGGGTCTGGATTTCTCTACAGGTAAGTAGCCAGTGGCATCAACTGGCTCAGTGGAGTAGTCCCCCATCTTCCCAGACCCCTGAGACAGTGGCATTAGGACATACACAGTGACTTATATCTCGGCTGAGTAAAATGAACCAACAGAGCAAAAGATGGTCCTTATGAATTGATTGCATATGAGGTGTGTAGAGTGGAAGAGTTCTGTTTTCAACCCAGAGTCCAAACCACTCTCTTTTCGGCTGACCTGGGACCCTGTGACTTTGTGTCAAATCCCTGTTTGTGATCTCTGTGCTCTCAAATTCTCTTTAACCATTTTGTCTTCCTCTTGGAGCAGAGCAGGGTGCTCACACGTGGCCTGTTCCTTCTCTGCTGTTTAAATGCTCCATGATGTGTTGCCTGGAGAACTTTTGTCTCTTTTTTCAGCAATGGTACAACAGCTCCATGAACGTGATCTGTACCTGGCTGACGGACCGGATGGACTTACAGCTTCACATTTATCAGTTGAAAACTCTAATTAGGATGGTCAAGGTAAAAGAAAACATGGTGATTCTCCTTTGCAAATAGCTGGCTGAAATACATTTCATTGGCAAACTGTAGGACTTCTCTAACACAAAGAATATTCGTTTATGTATGAAACAAGACGATTCTTAAAACAGTATCTCAGGCAAGAAAAACTGATGAAATCATTGTGGACTGTCTGGTTAATTTATTATTCAGACATCAAAGGGAAATTTAATAAAAAGGCATTTGATACGTTATCCAGACTAGAAAAATACTTTATGTATTTGCCATGCAAATATACTGCTAGAGCCATTGTGCCCTTTTGCTTTAGACTTTCAGAAGCTGGCTTTGGGGTACCGCCGTGCTAATCACCTCCATTATGAATTTCATTTATGGTTTAATTAAATTAAATTTTGCCACAATTAATTTAATAGAAATATTTACCTCCAGCTCCTTCTGAATATGTCCTGTGACCATCATCAGGATGCAAATCAATATTGTTCTCGTAGTTAATTGAAGTAGTTTCTCTTACAATGCGTGTATACAATCAAATGTAAAGGATCACGAAGGTGAGGTAACATACCCTGAACGTAGCTTTTTTTCCCCTGTTCTTGTGTGTGCCTTGGACTAATGATAATTATTTCAGCGTGAAATCTCAGTGGTTTACATGAAATAATAAGATCACAGAAGGGGGTAAATACGTTTTTGATCATTTCAGTTTCCATTTGATGCTGCACCGTAGAGGGTTTTAAAAAACATTCGTATGCAAAAATCTCATTCAAAGCACAAAGTCTCTTTAAAAATATTTTAACAATAAAACAGGGCTGAATTTCTATTTCGTAACAGTTTGCCAAAAGTCACCCCCCTCCCGCCTGCCCCATTTCTTAGTCTCTTTCGGATTAGCACCATTTCATTCAAGGTACTCCTCTACCCCAGTGCTGACTTAAAACCAATTACTGTTCCGGTGAGTGTAATTAAGGAGAATTATTATCATATGCATTTGATCTCACAAAGAGTCCTCCCAGGGAAGGTTACAGACAGTGTGCTACAGCTCCTAAAAAAGAAATGTATGCACTCGGACTATGTACCCAATCTTATTTTCATATTTTTAAATGTAAGTTCCTTAAGGCAACCTCACTAACCATTGCCTGACCCGTTGAATTCCATTTTCTGGCTATAAATACTCTTAGGGGAATTTTTTTCTATGTGACCCTTCCTGGGAAGCCATGCATTTTAGTCTGTTACAATATCTTCCTATTACTGATATTTCCAGATTTTTTTGAGACTGTTGGAATTAGCAATATTTTATTAAGAAAAAAAAAAAGTCAGAGAGATGGTTGCTTCTTAGCCTCTGCCAAAAACAACACAGACATGAGCCATAGGGAAAGGGACACAGAAACATCCCTGCCAAAGGAACTCCTTCACTTTTGCCAAAAGTGGGCCCGGCTTAACTACAGCCACAACACAGAGGGATGAAGCAGAATTCACCACCTCTTCGCTAAGTACGTTAACCAGGGGCCGCCTCCTCTTTCCGGCAAACTTCCAATGATAATTGGCTTTTTTTCCCTGCCTCTCCATCCACTCCATTTATTCATCCATTCATTCGTTATCCAGCAAGCATTTATTCATCCATCCAACCTCAGACAAATATTAGTTGAGCCCCTACTTGTGTGTTACACAGTGGAGTATTTAAAAAAACAAAAAACAAAAATTCTGTCATTAGACATGCGGAATCTGGTTGAGAAACACACTGCTCTGGAATTTGAATAGAGAGGAGAAAATTTGAATGATCTCTACCTTTCTTTTCCCCATCATATTCTGGCAACCAATTCTAAATGATTGAAAAGTACAGAAAAACCAAGTAAATTGTCTGGATATCTGGTCTCCGCCAGACTGGCATTTAATCAACCTCTTACCCATACCCTCTCCAGGTGAAGACACAGTTCTACTAGCTACCTAGCCTTGCAGCTTGAGCCACAGTTAGGGTAACCTTTGAATTTCTTTTAAGTAATTAAGATGTACTTTTTAAGTAGTTAGGATGATCAGATTACTTTTAAGGAAAAAAGAAAAACAGATAATCATACTAGGACCACAGATAGAACCTGGCAAAGGGAACCCATGGTCATCCTATTTATAATCTTTTGTTACTGGACTTCATTGAGCTGAATAGCATTCACTAGTTAACTCTGCAGTCATGACCACATGTGATTTTCAGGGGTGGCTGACATGGTGAATGACACTAGGACTTCGTCAGATGGACTCTAGAAACCAGAAATCATAATCCAAGTGGTGTTAAAGTACGTCACTGTACCTTCTTTTGACCCCTTAGCATGCTTCCCATATCAAGAGGAGAAACAAACAGCAGAATCAGTAGCTGAAATGATATGCAGTGTGATGAGGAGAGTTGTAGTTAGAGAGGGACCTTCTGCAAAAAAACATGTTTTGCGAAGTAGACAACAGCCAGATGCTTCTGGTCATGTTCAATTAACGCAAAGGGATTCCTAGAAAAACAGTCCCTGGGATACCTCAGGAAATCCAAGAGAAATTGCCTGAAGGAACAAAGAAAGAACTGGTGGTACAGCAATACCAAACCATTGTTCTTGAAAAAGAGCCAAATTTCTTCCCTGAGACCACGAAGTTGTGAACAGAACAGATACACTTTTTTCCCAAGGAGACAAGCCATGAGTCACATGCCTGCAACATACTGATGAGGCATTAACGCTCCATCTTCCCCCTAATTGTGGCTGCCCGTGATCAGTTTCATATACTGATATGCATATGTCTGTCTTGTGAATGAGACAAAGGGATACGCAGTCACAAGCCTCAAAAAATACTGAAGACCAGACTGCAGCAGAAATCACAAAATACCATATCACGCAATCCATTATTTATATGTTATAGCTATTCACACTGTCTATCATATGATACTTTACTAACCTAAGAGAAAGAACCAGACCCAAAAAAAAAAAAAAGGAGAACCAAAACAATGATGGAACATTTCCCTTTATGAAACTGAATAAACAAGCTTATGTTCTTTGCTTTGTCTCATCTAATACAGTTTATCCTGTCACCATTTCTCATTTTCTGTCATTCAACGAATCTCAGTTTTCAGTACAAGTGAAATCTGAGCATGGTGGCTTTTCATGTGACAGTGCATGCAGTGTGACCCTTAGCTGCGGTCACTGTTCTCACCCCCACACTCGCCTTGAGCCCCTTCCCACCCCCCATGAAGATGAGATCTCCCTCATCACTGCATCTTTTCCCTCTTTAGAAAACCTATAGAGATTTCCGATTGCAAGGAGTCCTGGACTCAACCTTAAACAGCAAGACCTACGAAACCATCCGGAACCGTCTCACTGTGGAGGAGGCCACAGCGTCTGTGAGCGAGGGTGGGGGCCTGCAGGGGATCAGCATGAAGGACAGCGATGAGGAAGACGAAGAGGACGATTAGAATGCTCAGGCTTAGGGTCCACTAGGACAGAGTCTTGTAATCAATGCATGTCCTTAGTCTGTTAGTTAACCCCATTAGGGAATTTTCTGTCAACTACCATGCCCATGAGATGTGTACCAAGACAGTTGCCATTTTAGGTATGTGGTACCAAGATTAGCAAATGACCTTTCAAATACCATTTTGGAGAATACATAGCTCAATTGCTAGGTGTACCCCTGTTACAGCAGAGTCCAGTGATGCTTCATTAATATGCTGTGTGTGCACGTTGACAGTAAATGGATATGAGGGCGAGTACGCCAAGTACCTTCTTTATTTCCTGTATGTGGATGCCAGTTATTTAAATGACTACAATAAATGAATTTAAGACACATAGATCTGCTTTGTTTTTTGGAAAACAAAAGGCAAGTCTCCAACAACCAACTTTTGATTCCTTCTCTTCCCCTGAAACTGAAAAAACGAACCCTTGGCATCCTTGTTAACCCATCCTGTCATTTATCCAGATAATTACCCAAAAAAGGATGGCTACATACCAATGGATTGATCCTCCTAATTGCCATGGCACGAGCGATCCTCTCATGACATCCAGCACAGTTCAGAGCAACTGTCTTCTATCAAAGTTTATCCTATTAAATGTTACGCTTTTATGTTTCGATAACCGTGTATGTAAAAAAAAAAGACCTGAATATTTAAATTATGACCCTAGACTATAAATGTGTTTATATTAAGATATGGATATTTCCTTCAGTAGATTGTAACCATAGTTTAAAATTATTTTGTTCCACGCTGGTTTTTATATCTGTCATGTACATTGCATTTTGTTCTGTAACTGCATGACCCTGGGGTCCTCTGCAGAGCTCTTTCTTTCCGTGTAAAGTAGTAGATCCATCTTGCTTTTGCCTTATATAAAGCCTACAGTTATGAAAGTGTGGAAAACTGTGGCTTCTCAATAAATAACTATTCAGATGTCCCAAGAGTACTTTTGAGTCTTTTTTTCCCTGCATCTCTTTTGAAAGCCGGAACTAAAACACACAAATCAGGAAGGTATGGGCAAGAGGAGGCAAGGGGTCATTTTCACAGAGTGTTCTCAAAACTGTTGGGGTGGGTAGTTTACAAACGCTTGTCTCCATGAGAAACAGTGTAAAATCCCATTAATGCAGACTCCACTAATTCAGAATCTGTGGGCATTTGGACATGTTGGGCTGATTACACTTGCATTATAGGATAAATAAGGGTTTGCTAAGCAAGAGAGTAGTGTAAACGAGAGAAATGTTTCTCCTGTATGAAGAGAAGGCCAACAAACTGTTTTTAAGCACCACTTTAACAGCAGTGTTTGCATTCAAACAAAGCGTGTGCCAATTATATATGATTCTTATATATTTGTTAAAGCATTTTACAAGATTCTCTAAGATACGGAGTACTCATCTTGCTCCCCAGTCTTTGTCAGCCGTATGATCACCCAAATTTAAAAGACAACCAAACATTTTGGTAGCTTTACCTGTTTTATTTGTGTCTGCCACTAAATCAATCTGACCTTTTCCTTAGGGCTGAGAAAGGTCTTAGAGAAGCAACTATTTTTTCATTAGGACCAAGCAAAATGCTCACCAGTTGGTCTAGACAGATCAACCCCTCTAAATATAGCACATCTCACTCTGTTTAATCCTTAAGATCTGCAGGAAAAAATCACCAGTACTTCCTGCCCTTGGTACTGAGAGTAACTCCCATTTATTGAGCAACTATTTTATACCCATAGTTGCTGTTATTGGGCAACTATTTTGTTATCAAATGTACTCATTTTATACATTCTACATGTCTTAACCACATTCAGATTTCACAACCACCTTACAGAGAGAGGACTGTAATTATGCTCATTCTAGATGAGAATACTGAGATAAGAAAGGATGAGGTAACTTACCCCATGGTGACACAATTCAGTGTAGAAACACTCACCTAGAGATACTAGCACACAGTTGTTCAGACAAATGATGAGGATACAGGTGTAAAACATCTCTGATTGCCACCGACTCAATGAACATGAGTTTGAGCAAGCTCCAGGAATTGGTGATGGACAGGGAAGCCTGGCGTGCTGCAGTCCATAGGGTCGCAAAGAGTTGGACACAAATGAGCAACTGAACTGAGGATGCAGGTGTAAAACATCTCTGATTACCCAACAGCACCAAGTCAGGGTGGAAGAGTTAGAATGCTGTAAGATATATTTGTATCATTGACATTTTGAGTTGCAAAACTAAAGTCTGTTTCTCGCAGTGATTAAAAACGACTAAACAGTGCACAAGAGAGCACATCACCCAGTGTATAGGAGTTGGAAAGAGGAAGAAAATGCTCAGGAGCCTGGAGGAGTAAGGTAACCAACCCAAAAGGCAGAAAGAGAAGCAAGTTAGAAAAGGCCTTAAAGCAAGGTTGGTTTGTTTTTATTAAGTTTCCTCCAAAAGAAGAATTTGCCACAGCATGGCACTGAGGGTCCTATTGGACACCATCCCTCCCCCTAGAGGGAGGGCTGGGGGAAAGAAAATGATATCCGAAGGGCTCAGAAACCAAAAATTGACCAAGTTTACATTCAGATTATCCTGAGCTCAAAACTGGGAAGGAGACCATTTGGGAACCTTGAGCTTTCTTTTTTATTCCTTTGGGATGGAATGTGAAGTTTGCCTCTCCTTTTTCTAAATTAAAATATGATATACCTGCAAAGGTATGCACATCCTAAGCATACAGCTCAGTGATTTGTGAAAGTGAACACGTTCTTTGAATCACCACCAGGTCAAGAACTGGCACAGAATGACACCCCCAGATAGACCCAGGCCCAGGCCCCTTCCCAGTCTCTCCCCCTCCTTAGGGGTAGCCGCTGTCCAAAGGTTACCACTATCCTGGTTTCTAATTGCATCAGTTAAGTTAAAACTCTCATGCAGTTAGACTCACAGTACCTAATCTTTTTGCTCTATGTTATGCTGTTGGTGTAGATGTGCTTCATTTCTTTTCAGTGCTCTATAAACTCCAGTGTTTGCCTATACTACAGTGTATTTATCTATGTTAACATCTTTTTCATTTTTTTTGGTTTGGGCCTCTTTTATATCATACTGCCATGAATTTCTTTATGCATAACTTATGGTACAATTGTTGGGTTAGAAGGTAAAGATATGTTGTTCATTTTTAGGATATACTACGTTTTCCACAGAGCAAGAGCAGCGTTACAGTCTTACCAGCAGAGAATCAAAGTCCCTGACAACCATAGGTATTGCCCTTGACAGTACTAAGTATTGTCAGTACTTTTAATTTTCATCATTCTGGTAAGTGGTGCAGTGGTTTATAATTATAGTTCAGTGATAACACAAATGGAATTGATTGCCTTTTAACACATATAATAGCAGTTTGGGTAGCCTCTCATGAATTGCATGTTTAAGTTTTATTCCCTTTTCTTAAAAGAGGAAAATCCTAGAGTTATATGAACACTGGTAGGGAAGAGGCCGTAGGAAAAAGTTCCAGATGGATGGTAAGAGATTTAGAGGGAAGTGTTAACCTGATGGAAAAGCATTCACTCTATTAGTAATCAGTCCACAGAGAGTTGAGTCCTACTATCTGGCCAGTGCTAGAAACACCCAGGCTTGCTCTCTAATCCATTCCCTCTCATTAGTCAGTGGGACCTTTCTAAAAGGTAAGTGTGATCTTGTCCATCCTCCAATTAAAAGAATTCAGTGGCTCCCTTTGCCCATAGAATGAAGCCCAGATTCGTTGAGGGACATACAAGGTCATATCCGATCGGATCCTCACCTCCCCCACCAGCCTCCTGTTAACTCGACTCCCCTCTCTCTCTAGGTTACAGCTGAACCTGCCATCTTTTACTTCCCATGCACCATGGCGCTTCCCATCTGGGCCCCTCCCCTAAGCTCTTCATCTCTTCCTTCACATCCCAGCTCAATAAATTTGACTTCCCCAGGGAAGCCCTTCCAAACCCCACCCTCAGTCCAGCATCCACGTTCCCGGTATATATCTTCATGACATGCTCTTCTTTTCTTTCATACTGTTCATCACACTATTCTTGGAGGGGCTGTTTGCATCATTACATGTTTCATGTAGCTCTTCTCCACTGCCAGAGGATGTGATCCCTGCCAACTTCCCTGCTCTATCCTTATTGTAGTCACTCCATATATGATTAATAATGAAGACTGAAAGCATGAAAATGTAAATCATCACATTACTGTTCTCTTAGAACCTTTAGTCTAGCCAGTATGACTCTTCAAAAGACTTATACTGAATACTCTTAAGATTCAGAGGAGGGAAAAGGAAAGGAAGGCTTCCTGGAGGAGGGGGCCTGGAAGAGCCCAAAGAAAGGATAGGAAGAGACATGGTCCAGAGCAACAGAGGGAGGTGAGAGGAATGTGCCACTTGGCTGAAGCTGGTTTTTTTTTTTTTTTTTTTTTTTTTCCCTTCCTCTGATGGATTCCCAGTGAACATAGTAAGTGCTCAACAAATACATGTTGACTTGGGACATTAATGAATATGCTTGGTGTGTTATGGGAACCTGGCTTCATGGAAAGATTTATGCAGAGGGTTAGAAGAGATTAAGATGGGAAAGGTGCATTAAGGTTTCAAGTTTCATTTAGTTTGGGTTTAATGGTCTGCATAACAAAGTGCTAACTAGGATTTTTACTTTTTCAAAATATTTAAAGAAAAAATTTTTTAAGTTAAAAAAATCAAATAGAGCAGAATTCTATGAAACACGAAGTTGAAGCCTCTTCCTTCCCCAACCCATTTCCCCAAAGTAGCCATTGCTAACAGATGGGCCTATATTCTTCCAAATATGTTCAAATTATATATAAGTATATTGGATATATATTTATATATATAATACATATATCCAATATCCAGTTGGATATATTTATATTTTTATATATTTATATATATATTTAGAAATATATTTTCACAAATGGGATTCAGCCTGAGCCTACTGAGGCAAATCATATTTTTCATTTATCAGTGAAGGATCATTTCCATGTCTGTCTGCACATACAGATTTTCTGTATTACTTTTAATGGTTGTGCTGTGTTTAAGGAGATTGTCTAATCAAAGAAGAAACAAGAGCAAAATAAGATAAACTAAAATTCCAGGAGGAAATCTAGGATGAATCAAAACATAATGGTGGAAATGAGCCATCTGTGGAAGTGACCCAAGAGACTGTCTGAAATGTGACTGAAGAATTTCTGAAACACCCCAAATTCAATCCCAGTCTAACTGCACTATACTATACTGATTTTTTTTTCTTTTTATTGTGTCTTGTCTCCTCGACAGACAGCCAACTGCTTGAGGTCAGGGACTCTGCATCTATTTGTGTGTGCCATTCAGGTGCCTGGAATATAGTAGGCTTTCAGTAAATGTTGGTTGAATGGGAGAACATCAGAGAGGCATACTGGAGTGTGATCATAATTAAGAAAGTATAGACTGAATTTATTACAGTATCCTCTGTCTATAAAGAGAGAATTACAAAATAAAAAAAAAAGATGAAGAATCTCAACAGCCTTAGGAAAACCATCCACCTCGTCACTAAGATGACCCAAACTTCTGGTGCACACAAGAATAGGCTGTCATAAATTTGGAGTTCTGTAAAAATTTCAGGAAATCAACCAGCCAGGGTTGTATCATTATTGTTTCAGCATAAATTTTAAGAAGTTCATTTTATTTAAATTTTTAAAAGCCAAAAGAAGTGTTCTTTGTGGCCAGTTTCCATCAGCACATGATTAACCAATCTGAACTGAAATCACATTATGCACAATTCTGCAGTTCTGGGTAAACAAATTTTTAAAAATCAATATTCATCTTTTATTCAAGGTTGTTTTTTTTTCCCTCCATCTAAATACTAAAATTATCATCTGTTTCCCTTCTTATGAAACTATGCATTTCAACTAAAGTTGTAAATCTGCCTTTGTAGTAACTAAGCAGAAAAGGGGAGAAGGACTGGCGACAGTGCTGCCAGCCAGCGGAGTCCTCTCTTCTGATGACAGTATCCTGAAAAGGTCAAAGAAGAACACTCCACAACCGTTTAATCACAGTCACCAGCAAACAGAGGGATAAAATGATCACAGTTAATACGCTCGACTACAAATGAGAGGACTGCAGAGGCAACAAAAAGCCAAGAGTACCCAAATAAAAATTTTCCTTATTTCCTAAGAACTGATGATGTGATGGCAAAAAGGAGTTGTAAACATGGGTAAGCTGGCATATTTCCCTCTGTCCATCAGAAACAAGTTGGCTTGTTTCCTGGGTAGAGAATACAACTGCAAAGAACAAACAAGGCTTTGCTTAAATCTCCAAGCAGGAAACATGATTGAAGATAGTACGGATTTCAGAGAAAGTGTTGGAAATTTTGGAATGCGTGTAAAACCAAAGGGAATATAAAAAGACAAATCCTGCCAGTATTTCATGCAAACAAAAGTACAGATTAGGTGGAAGGTATGACTGGGTCTCAAATTCTGATGTCACTGTATGAATGGTCCAGAACTAGGCACCTCACTGAGTCACCCCAGTCACCTCCCGGAATGGAAGTTGGAACACAATAAATTCCTCCACCGTGTTCTTTAGTGCAATTACTTTCATTTTAAATAAAACCACCCTTCAAAAAAAACCAAACATCAAGATTATAGACTAAAAATTCCAGAGCATATGGAGAATACTGACATCGTAATGTATTTGGAAAGTTTGAACTCTTCAGAGGACGCTTTAATTAAACGACAGTCTCTGGTCTCGTGATACTATAAGTTGAACCCCTATGAAGTGATTTTTGGCAGGCAGGGGAGATGTCTTTCTCTCTGGAACTCAGGATATCTCTGATAAAATAATTCTGGAGAGATTAACCTAGACTAATGATCTCCCAACCAAGGAAATGGTTTCTTCTTACATTGAAAAGAAATAAAATCATCTCTGATCCATTTCTTCTTTGACTCTAAGTGAAATCAATTCTTAACATCTCATTGATTCAAAGACAAACCTTTTTCTTTTCATTTTTAACATGTCTGAAATTGGAATTCATTCTTCCACTGCAGAAACAAGAATAAGTTCACACTGCATCTACCTCTGCCACCACACCACCTCTATAACAACACTGCTGTACACACAGGATTAATATTTCTTTAGGAAAATGCAAGGAAAAGGAGGTATCTATCCCAGGGGAATGCCTCCCACATAGTGAACTGAGGGCATAGGCAGAACTAGAAACTGGCTCAGGAATGGATGAGAAACAAGCACCCCTTTGCTCCCCGAATGTGAGATGATCCTTGAGATGGAGAGGGGCCCCAGATCCTGTCATTACAAAGGATAGGGGTTCAAACCACTCTATGTAATGGTAAGTAAAGGTGAAAGCAGGGGCTGCAGGATCTCTGGACCCTTGGGCGACAGTTACAGCACGAAGGAGTAACAGGTCGAGATCAAGAGCACAAGCTCAGGTTCTGGAGTCAGGCTCACCTTGGTTCAGATTTCAGCCAACCAGTGGGCATACCTACCATGTGACCTCAGACAAATTACCTAATCTTTCCTAGGCTTCGGTTTTCTCCTGTGTAAAACAGAAATAACCAGAACAATACCCTAAGCATGACCTATTGTTACAGTGTGTTCATTTAGAGAAGGACCCCCAGGGAAAGCAGCGTCAGACACCCTTCAGGGTGGCTGCTGGCTAGACCAGGGTGTTTCCAGCGACGAGGCATTTGCCAACAGCAGCCCAAGCAGAAATGTTCCGGGGCGCTCGTGTCTGTGCCTCACTTAACTTGTCCCTTGGCTCCTGGCTGAGCCTGGCTCCCCAGCTTTCAGTGGCTTCTCTGAGCTACTGCATCAGCTCCTTCTCTTCAGTTTCTGCTGCTGGTGGCCAAGAGCCCTGAGTAGGACGGGAGGGGTTCAGAAGAACCTGGTAGCAGTGTCTACCTCTGGGAGAGGGGATGTATTTTTCAGTGCATACTGCTTTATGTTTGGTTCTTTTAACCATGTGCACTCAATACGCTTTCAAATTAAAAATAGTTTAAAGGAGTTTCATTTAAATAAATCTACGGTTAACAGGGTCCCAGCAGAGCATCATCTGGACAAGAAAAATGTGGACTTGCAGTACAGTAGGAGTAGCAGATGCAGGATGGAAGGCTAAGTTTTGCTCTCCAACCTTTGCTCATGTCTTCTTGCAGGCAAGGGAGTCTGAACCTGGAGTGTTGGGCTAGAATTCAAGAGGTCTGTGAACTTGAAGAAGAAAGAATAAAAAAAAAGAAAGAGCAGACCATAGTAGCATCTGTGACTTTGTCACCAAGAGGAATCACAGATATTTTCATATCACATTACAGTTGTTGCAGTATCTCAAAAATATCATTTACACTCGTCAGTACTTCTAAATTTCCTTAGTTATTACACCTGCCACCAGATCTTATTTAATGCATTGAAAAGGAAGCACATGTATCACTATGCCACACATTGATTTTTTTAAAGATTTTGATAACTGTGTATCAGTGTGGTTGGTCTGCTTTGCAGTTATGTCTACTTTATGCCTTTAAAGGCATTATGCTGAGAAGAGGTCCATAGTCTTACCAGACTGTCAGAGGTGTCTACTGTTTACGTACTGTACACACATAAACACACTCACACACACACATGCACATACGCACACAGAGAAAAGTTGAAAATTTATGCCAAAGTTCTTCATCTTTTGCCTCCCCATCCCACTCCTTGCTTTACCCATTGTATTTCTTCCTAATTTCCTTGCCTATAAAATGGGGACTGTGTCTTTTCCCTTCTTATACAAACCATGTAAGCTGTAGAGTTTTAATTTTTTGAAAGAAATTCAAACCATCAAACTGGCAAAAACAGTTTGACAAATGATAGTCTACAATTTACTGTTCGAGGATATCAGCAGGTCATAATTTTGTGTTTCTAGACAGGATGGTTAATGACTAAGAACCATGGGTGTAGGATCCCATGCTGGCTAGCTCTGAGTGTTGCCTCTGCTTCTCACCTAAACATGTGGCCTTGTGGAACTTCCCTGGAGGTCCAGTGGTAAAAAAGATTAGTGTTTCCACTGCAGGGGCATGGGTTCAATTCCTGGTCATAGATCCTCACAGTGTGAACACATCTGCACAATGCAGCCAAAAATAACAAACACAAAACCAAAAACATGCAGCCTTAGGCTAATTACCAATAACCCCTGAGTCTCATTTACTTCATCTGAAGATGAAGATAGCCGGTCTACTTGCTTTACAAGTTCACACTATTTATGCAATAATAACAGTAACTGGTAATAATTATTAAGCTCACAGGACCTGACACATAGTAAGAAACCATAATAAGTAGTTGCCTCTGGGGAAAGAGGCCAGAGATTTAGGTGGGAGACTTGATTTTCATTGCACACGTATTACATTACTTGAATGCAGTAAGTGTTAGCAATTAAAGTCATTCAGTCTAGAAACACAAAACCTGGATCCACCAATAAGATCCTAGGTGATCGATATTAATTTACTTACTCCTTTATGTGTCCTAAGTGAAAATTTAATCTGCGAGGAAATCGAAGGAGAATTCTTCCTACACTTGATTATGTTAAATAAGCATGTGCTCCAATTTAATTTAACAAGAGGGATAGAGACATCCTTGCTACGGCTCTTCTTTCATTCCTTAAGCAAGCCCTTATTTATAGAACGTTAAGTTTCCCCTGTACAGAACTTCGTACCACCTCCACTTCCACCCCCAGGGGACCTATGGAGGTGTGGGTGGGAGAGAGCAGCAGCTCTAAAGGAAATCTTTATTCTGGAATTAAATATCTTCTCAATATCCAAGGAAAAGTCTGAGAGGGCTTCCTTCTTTTTCAGTTAACAGCCGGATTCCCTGGTGGCTCAGATGGTAAAAGAATCTGCCTGCAGTACAGGAGATGCGGGTTTGATCCCTGGGTCAGGAAGATGCCCTGGAGAAGGGCATGGCAACCCACTCCAGTATTCCTGCCTGGGGAATCCCATGGACAGAGGAGCCTGGAGGGCTACAGTCCTTGGGGTCACAAAGAGTCGGACAAGACTGAGCGACTAACACTTTAAAATATAAGGAGAATGAAAGTACCAGTATACACTCCAGAACCAGAGGATGAAAAGTCAGTTGGCCTTTGAACTAGTCATAACTCAGAATCTTGATCTGTGTGGAGCATTCTTATAGGTGGCAGTAGAGAAAAGGTCTGTGTTTTTAAAAGCAGCATGAGGTCTCTCCTGTCCTTAGACACAAACCACACATGGGGAAAAAAATACATGTAGTATAAAATGCAGGGCTGCAAGCCGAGTTCAGCGATGTACCCGGCAGAAATGTAATGAAAAGAACGTAATTCTTTCAGGCATTCGATTCATCCAGCCAACCAGATGTGCCTGCTGTCCAAGCGGTGAGTGCAAGTGGCTGCAGTGAGAAAGCTGCACAAGAGATGGCCCTGCCCTCCAGGAGGACACAGACCTCAGGACTTAGCAAAGGTTTGCTCGCAAAGGAAGGTTCACGGAGTGGCAGTGAGGACGACATCTTGAGACGTGAGTTTTTAAAATTGCCAAAACTGTAGCTATTGTCAGCAAAATACAGACTGTGAAAGAAAACTCTATAGAACAAAAACAACAGCAACAACACAACCTGACTTTTCATTAGAGAAATAAATTGCAAGGGGAAAAAAGAGGTGGAGAGAAATCTATAAATTAAAAGAGACTTATAAGGCATAACAACCAATTGTAATATATGGACTTTATTTGAATCACAATTTAAGCCAAAGATTACTGAAAATTCTAACATTTATTTAAAAATCAGAAATTGAAATGCTGGGCATTTGATGATGTTGAGAAATTACTGTTAATATCTTAGGTGATGGTACTGAAATTATTTATGGATGACGAAATAATATGTCTTGGACTTGTTTTAGAACGATGTGAGGGAATGAGTGGATGGAGACGTATATGAGTCACGATTGGTCGTGGATTGGTCTTACTGGGACTCTGTGTATGGATTCATTATATTCTTCGGTATTTGTTTTGTGTGTGTTGAAAACTTCTGTTAAGATTTGGTTAATTTTTAATCACCAGGAAAGGTAGAGAGGTGATGAAAATCATGCAGCTCTCTGCCTGCAGAGAGGCTCAAGTTCAGCTCAAGAATCTCCTTACTTGTGTCGCATGTGCAGGACCATGCTTCTCATTTCATGTCACTTCCTTGGCCTGGAGATTCTGATTCTTTTTCTGGGCATGGTGAGAGATTTTGAACTGGTCTAGCTCCCTTTGGGAGGGAGACAGACCACATTAGCCTCCTTAGCCCAGGACTCCCGGGGTTGGACCTTCAGCTACAGATTGGCACCCACCTGCAGTACCTAGGGGCAAGCCAGCCTGGGGAAGGGACAGATGGTCTAGAAGCGGTAGAAAGGCAACAGCTCACTTTCTGCTGGGCGTGAGAAGGCTTCTCAGGAAACGCTCAAATCCTAAAGCAAGCTAGAACCATTTGGATGCCCCCAAAATATGTGACGCTGTCCCTCCCTGGTTTCTCTGGATGGTTCTCTCTCTGGGACATCCTTTCCCATATTTCTTGCTCTCTTCTGTCACCCCAGTCTGTACCAGCATTCCTACATTCCAAGTTCTTCATAATTTGGCACCTGAGTCTGCCCTGGGCAGGAACAGATAGGCAGAAATAGCAATGCAATACCATGTGGGGACTATCGGATTGGTCAGGGTTTTTTAGATGACAATGCCCAATGTTAGTGAAGACGCTGGGAAGGAGGCATTGTACCCCCTCTTGGAAGGGCAATTTGTCACTTGGTATCTAAAGCTTTAAAAATGTGCATATCTTTTGCCACAGTATTTCTCCTTCTGGGAATTTATCCTACAGGAATTAGCTATGCACAAAATTAATGTGTGAGAATGTTCCTGATGGAACTATTGGGGAAAAAAATTTTTTTGTGAACAACCTACATATTGAACGACAAAGGACTGACTAACTCCTGTTAAAGCCAGATAGTGGAGTACCATAGAGACATTAAAATTATGACTCAGTTGCCTATTTAAGACCAGAGAAACATTCATACTATATTAAATAGAAAAGCAGATTATCAGACAGTATATATCCTATGATGGCAGCCATTCAAAGGCAAAGAAACAATATATACCAAAGCATTGTCTGTGATTTCTGAATTATAGGATTAGGTACAATTTTAATATAATTTTAATATGCTTCTTTGTAATTCTCTGCTTTTTCCAATATTTTTTCCACTGCTTACTTTTTAAATCAGGGGAGGAAAAACCACCTCATTTTATTTACCAAAAGAAGTAAAACAAGTACAGAGCAAAGTAAAAGTTTGTAGCTGTCTTCTCCCATCTCACCACCCATCAGACTGAAGGACCATAGCTACAAATAACAACACTTAAAATAATAATTACAGCAAATGTTCCCTGAAGGCTTTCCTTTGACCAGTCATGGGTGCTGAGCACTCTCTGCATTTTCTCGTTTAGTCCTCACCACCCTGAGACCAAATAGGTGTTCATCTCCTGCCCAAAGTGGGCAACTCAGACTTGAAGAGATGTTTAGTAACCTGCCTGTAGATCCACAGCTCACATACAAGCCAGGCTTCTAACCCGATCTGATTCTAGAACCATTCTCTGGTTCAAAGACACTCAGCCCTTCCAAACCCAGAAGGGAGTTTCATGCTATGTCCTAATATCCTAAGAAATGCCATGCTCCATCCAAACCAGAAAATTCTGTCTCTGGAAAAAAGCACCAGATGATAAATTGTCAGAGAGAGGTCTACCCACCCATCATGGAAATGCCTCTGGAGAACTGGTATTTATGAGTTCAGCCTGTGGCCTCTGCTGGAGTGAGAAGCTTTTAAATTTTTTAACTTCCCCATCAGGGAGTTCTTTGGTTATGTTTTGGTTCTTTGGGTATGCTTTTTATTTTTTCCCTCAAACTCTGCCCTCTTTGAGAATCTTGCACTACCCTAGCCATGCCCATTTTCTTTTCTCCATTTCTGAGCCCATAGCCTAGTTTATAGAAGGTACTGATGTAAGTGTATTGGTTGAATGAACAAATGTAAGAGGCATGATAGTGGGATCACTCACCTAGAGTCAGACATCCTGGAATGCGAAGTCAAGTGGGCCTTGGGAAGCGTCACTACGAACAAAGCTAGTGGAGGTGATGGAATTCCAGTTGAGCTATTTCAAATCCTGAAAGATGATGCTGTGAAAGTGCTGCACTCAATACGCCAGCAAATTTGGAAAACTCAGCAGTGGCCACAGGGCTGGAAAAGGGCAATTTTCATTCCAGTCCCAAAGAAAGGCAATGCCAAAAAATGGTCAAACTACCACACAATTGCACTCACCTCACACACTAGCAAAGTAATGCTCAAAATTCTCCAAGCCAGGCTTCAACAATACTTGAACCATGAACTTCCAGATGTTCAAGCTGGATTTAGAAAAGGCAGATGAACCAGAGATCAAATTGCCAACATCCGTTGGATCATTGAAAAAGCAAGAGAGTTCCAGAAAAATATCTACTTCTGCTTTATTGACTATGCCAAAGCCTTTGACTGTGTGCATCACAATAAACTGGAAAACTCTTCAAGAGATGGGAATACCAGACCACCTGACCTGCCTCCTGAGAAATGTGTATGCAGGTCAAGAAGCAACAGTTAGAACTGGACATGGAACAACAGACTGGTTCCAAATCAGGAGAGGAGTATGTCAAGGCTGTATATTGTCACCCTGTTTATTTAACTTATATGCAGAGTATATCATGCAAAATGCTGGGGTGGATTAAGCACAAGCTGGGATCAGGATTGCTAGGAGAAATATTAATAACCTCAGATATGCAGATGACACCACTCTTATGGCAGAAAGCGAAGAAGAACTAAAGAGCATATTGATGAAAGTGAAAGAGGAGAGTGAAAAAGTTGGCTTAAAACTCAGAAAACTAAGATCATGGCATCAGGTCCCATCACTTCATGGCAAATAGATGGAGAAAGAAACAGTGGAAACAGTGAGAAACTTTTTTTTGGGGGGTGGGGGGTCCAAAATCACCACAGATGGTGACTTCAGCCATGAAATTAAAAGATGCTTGCTCCTTGGAAGAAATTTATTACCAACCTGGACAGGATATTAAAAAGCAGAGTCATTACTTTGCCAACAAAGGTCCATGTAGTCAAGGCTATGGTTTTTCCAGTAGTCATGTATGGATGTGAGAGTTGGACTATAAAGAAAGCTGAGTGCCCAAGAATTGATGTTTTTGAGCTGTGGTGTTGGAGAAGACTCTAGAGAGTCCCTTGGACTGCAAGGAGATCAAACCAGTCCATCCTAAAGGAAATCAGTCCTGAATATTCATTGGAAGGACTGATGCTGAAACTCCAATACTTTGGCCACCTGATGCGAAGAACTGACTCACTGGAAAAGACCCTGATGCTGGGAAAGATTGAAGGCAGGAGGAGAAGGGGACAGTGGTTGGAGGGCATCATTGACTCGATGGACATGAGTTTGAGCAAACTCAGGAGATGCCTGGCATGCTGCAGTCCATGGTGTCACAAAGAGTCAGACACGACTGAGCAACTAAACTGACTTCAAGAGGCATGAGGGTATTGATTGTGTCTATCTTGGTAAGCACTATATCTCTGGCATGTAGCTTGTAAGTACCCAGTACAGAAAGTCTCAGATAGATGAGGCTAACTAAATTCATTCACTACATCACTTTTGGGTCTTATCTCATCTACTTGCCAGATAATTTTTATCTTTTTAGTCTGTCTTAATTATAGCTTACCTCCTTACCCTCTCTTTAATTGCTTTAGTTGTAGGTTCTTTATGATTTCTTTCTTAAAGTGCTGAGATCAGATTTGCAACCACTGCCCCTGGTAGAATTCGCCTTGGCTTTACACAAAGGAATTGTCAAATACTTGATTTCTGTGCCCCAAGGCTTTTTCCTGCTGAAATACACTTCCCCACCCTCTCCTAAAGCAGGGCTGCCCCTTCTGCTAACTGGGTCACTTTGCCAGGCAGCCAAGACTTTTTTCCCTCTGGACTCCTCTGGGCCAGGAACCAGTGAGTTGAGCTCTAAGGATTTGCCAAGGCTTTCTATTAATGCTAGTCCCTACCAGCATCCCATATCCCATCCTACCACCTTCAGCCAGATCGCCATCTCCCAGCGCAACCTGCCAGATTGTGTCTCTGGAAGGTTTGAGGCAGTTCCTGGCCAAGGGTTCTTTACCTGCTTCACCTGCAGCAAAGGGTACAGGTCCAAGTTCAAAGCTGCCACCCCTATGCTAAGATCTTGGGTGAGCAGAATGCTTCAAATGAGCTCCCCTGATTAAGCATTTTTGAGCCCATTGCAGATTCCCTGGGAA
Organism: Muntiacus reevesi; assembly: GCF_963930625.1. NCBI lineage: Eukaryota > Metazoa > Chordata > Mammalia > Artiodactyla > Cervidae > Muntiacus > Muntiacus reevesi. The sequence goes on from NC_089252.1 coordinate 97,303,743, forward strand.
GTTGGATCCACTGCCCAGGCTCCAAAGACAATTGTCTTAGAAGTCTGGAAGGTGCTTATTTTTAAGTCTTTATGAGAGCCCAATTAATTGATGTGGTTGTCTGGTCCAAAGGAAGAAATGCAAGGCACATTACTCAAGAGGCAGGTAAGGAGCATTACCTTTTGGGGAAACTGGGAACAGGGAGTAAGTTAGATATATTCAGGCTGATAATCCACTTATTTAACAAATACAGAGATACTGGGCTTCCCCGGTGGCTCAGATGGTAAAGAATCTGCCTGCAGTGCGGGAGATCTGGGTTCCATCCCTGAGTCGGGAAGATCTGGAGAAGGGAATGGCAACCCACTCCAGTGTTCTTGCCTGGAGAATTCCATGGACAGAGGAGCCTGGCCGGCAACAGTCCATGGTGTTGCAAAGAGTCGGACGTGACTGAGTGAATAACATTTTGACTTTAAGAGATATTATAATAGATATATTAAAATGTGAACAGATAAGTGTATTTAACTGATATATAGAAGTATAACAAGCACATACAAAACATTCACATAGTAAGTGTGCACAGTCCAAAAAATACTCACAAACCAAAATTCAGATCAGAAAACAAACCCTTACCAGCACCCCAGAAGTCCCCATTATGACCCCAAATTTTGCCTGCTTTGAACCTTAAGTGAAATCATGCAGTGTGTAGTATTTTGGATCTGGCTGCTTTGGTCAATATTATGTTCATGAAACTCACTGACATGTTTCGTGTAGTAGTGGTTAGCTGATTCTTATTGATGTATATTATTTTATCTTGATTTATTTATGGGTGCCACACTTGATTATTCAGGAAATTTCGAACATAGGACTATTACAAACAGTGCTGCTGTGAACATTCTAGGGCCTGTCTTTTGTGAACTTAAGTACATGCTTCTGCTGGGTATATACTTAGAGGAGTGGAATTGCTGGATTATAAGGAATGCACATATTCAAATTTAATTGTTACTGCCAACCAATTTTCCAAGTGTTTACACTCTACTCCAAATTTTCCCAGTTTACACTCCACCGGCCAACTCAGGCTAATTGTCTAGGTGGTGTTTTTTGTGGGTTTTTTTGGCACGGTCCTTAGGAGTATGGGTTCTTAAAACAGTCTCTTACCAGTTATGTGACCTTGGACATGTTATCTGTATAATGGGCACATTGGCTGTAGGTACTGATTTTATAGGACAAAACTGAAAACTGACTAGAGTGGATGTTTAGCTACTACTGTGCCTGGCATGTAAAAGGCCCTCAGTAATAAGCAATCATCTACTGATGACCACCCTAGCTGAACCCCCAAAGCGGGAGGGTCTGTATGTGAGAGGGAGACAGGGATGGACGCAGAAAGAGATTTATTCATTCTTGGTGGGGAGCGCTACTTAGCACTTTTACAGTTCCTATTTTGTTACCTAAGCCCAACTGCAAACTCCAGAGGTGAGCACGCAGGCGGAAGTCTTTACCTAGGTGAGGAGAAGATGGGATTTGCATGAACTAGTAAGAACTCAAGAAAACTGGGCAGGAAAGAACTTTTCCGTTCTTATGCACACCTAGCAAAGCCAAACCAAACCAACCAAGCAAAGAAAACAGTACCGAGAGATTTGCTTGTAAAGCGATCACAGAGTTCGGGATTCTTATCCAACAGGCCATCCAACTCAGACCTACTCTGCCCGGCAGACTTCCAGAAGTTTGGGCGAACCTGGAATCAGTTCCTCTCACCCCTTTGGCCCCTCCGGTCCCTCCTTTTCACTGCCGGCTTAACTCCAGCTCTTAGCACTTAACGCTAATACCTTTGGGCAGGCTCCACCGCGGAGTTTAACTAGCTGCCAAGTTAAATAATGCAGAGGATCCTAAGCCGTCTTCCCAGGGAGTTAGAAATCCGACAGCATCCGAGCTACAGGGTCTGTTACTCCTCCAAAATGCCTTTTTATTTCATATATATATATAGATATATATTTAATGTACACTTATATGTATGTCCATAGTGTGTAAAATATATATAAAATATAACCGTTCTTTGTAAACTATTGTTTCCTTTGAGTTGCACCTGGAAATCGTGTGGCAAGAAAAAAAGGCATTTACAAGATGACTACCTGCCCCCACTATTGGCTCAGGAAATGACAGGTCCGCTGGCAAACTGCGACATGCAGGTATTGGATTCAGAGCACTAATCAAAAGGCATTTTAAGTGAAGGGTTGTGGAGAGCAGTGAACATATATACATATACACACAATATACTTACATGTGCATATATATGCGTGAGTGTGGTTATATGTGCATCAAAAGCAGAGGGGACAGCACACCAAACTTGCGTGTAGGGGCTGCAGATCTGCTCTCTGGGGAGGTTCCCTCTGGCCAAAGAGTGCGCACACTGCCCCCGATTTCGGAAGAAGAGGTGGAAGTCCTCTGCAGCAATCGAGGTGGGGGTTGAGAGGGTCCTGGAAACTGTAATAGGTTCACAGCACCATCCCCCTCCCTCCTTGGCAGCAAAGCCGGCTGCCCTTGATGTATAGGCATCTCTCCTCTTCCAGGGTGAAAACCAGTCTGTGGGTGCGCTGAGATTTGCAAACCAGTCCCCGGATGCGAGGGGCGCTGTGAAACAGCCGGGTGCAGTGGGCCGGGCGCTTCGCCACCCTGGCTGTGGGCGCCGCAGCATCCCCGAGGACGCGGGCAGATGCAGACGGCTCTGGCCCATCTGTCCCTGGAGGCCCGGGCCCAAGACTGTGCTCGCGCGGTACGCGTTACCGGGACCGAGGCGCTCCGGGCCTTGCCTGGCCGGGGGATCAGGGCCTCTTTTGTCTCCCGGACGCACTAATCCAGCTCACTGCGGGCACTAAAGGCGGAGGCCCCTGGGCCGTGGACAAGCCCGCCGCTGGCAAGCCGGTTCGAATGTTTTCAATAAAATGCTTCCTAGGGGATTGGGGGAAAAAAAAAAAAAAAAAAAAAAGGAGATCGCAGAAGAATTTCTCTGCAGAAGTTAATCTATTTTCAGCGATTAAACGCAGCACCGGGTAAATCCGATCCTAAATATCCCTTTAGAAAGAAGAAGAAAGAGAGGGAGACTCCTTAAACCATGAAGTTTGTTTGGTTTGGGTTTGTTTATTCGATTGATTTGGTTTCTGTTTGTTTGTTTGTTTCCAAACGAGTTTCAGGGCAGCGGTGAGAAAGAATATCAAATCTGCCCAGTGGGTGTTTCTCCAAACTCAGCAGCCTCCAGCCTGCCGTGGCCCCCAAGCGACTCAGCTCCCTGAGGAGAGGACACAGGACGCTATATTATGTATTGCAACCTAATAATAGGGTGAGGAAATAATTATAATCGTAATACCTAAGAAAAAACAAAACAAAACCAGTGCCTCTTGCCATCTAGAACCAGGAGACACAAGCCGCCAGGGCTGGAATTGCAACACTTCTGTGGGGCAGAAATGCTTGCCTTTTCCCTCTGCCATCTCAGAAGTAATGCAAGCGTGTGAGCTTTTGCTCCAGAGGGGGGTTTTCCTCTGAGGTTGTCTACACCCTGGGAAGGCGTCTGCTAAGTAATTTATTCTAAAGTGAGGGCGATTTCTGGCATTACGACATTTTTGAAAACAAAAGTCATCCTTAACAGTGTTCGGCTTAGTGACCATAAAAAGGCCCGAGGGAGGAGGGGAGAGAGAGGAAGACTCTAGCCGTGCCAGTCATATTTAATATGCTTCCCACAAGAGAAACCTCTGCAAAATCAATAGACAGCCGCCAGCTGTGCTTAAACCTGCGATTTCAATTAAAACATTGCGCTCCGGTCCCTGGTTGAGCCTGGATCCGCAGTCAGTGGTGTGCGAGCGGCTTGGCTCCAGGCACGGCGTCCCACAGCCGCCGATCCCCGAGGTCGCGGTCCGGGTCAGGCCCAGCGGCGCTGCGGAGCACCGGGCCCTGGCACCCCGCTCTGCAGCGTGGGAAGAGCGCCGGCCGCCGAGAGTTTCTCCATCGCGGCCGAGCTGTGGAGGCCCAAACGTGGGCCAGATGGGCCGAGACGAAAGCGTCTGGCTTTTGGCGGAGGCGCCCAGAAGGAGAAGGGCCTGAAGCTGAGGCCACAGGGCCCAACAGGACCCCACGGTGGGTCCAGGGCTCACAGGTCGACCTCGAAGGGCTGCAGCCCGCGCCGTCCAGCAAGGCCGTCAGCCCCTGGCCCGGGTGCTCCGGAACTGCGGGCAGGCAACCTGTCATTTGGCCCCTGGGGCAGAGCGGCGCGCTGAGTGAGGCCTAGTGGGCCTTGCTTGCGCCGCGGCCGCGGGCCCCCAGGTCAGGTGCCTTGTTTGGGGGTGAGACCAAGGCACCGGCACCTCAGAGCCACATATATGCTAGTCTGGCTAGTCTGGATTGGGAGAGAGCCTGGGATTTCTTATCTATCTGGATAGTCACTGCTCACTCCTCTCCTAGAACCACTGCTTAAAAGGACAGGACTTGCTTAGAGAAGGAGGCTTTGGAAAACTTGTCATGAACGGATCCACATCCCTGAGATAGTTGCTCTCCAGCTAGCCTCCTATTGCCCTTACTGTCGAGTTACTCCAGATTTTTTTTTCCTTCGCTAAAAATGTGTGGGTGGAAAAAAGTTGTCCTTATTCTTGAAGAATCCCTCCAAGAACTCCAAAAAATTGTCACATTTCCATACTGTCCCTCCCCATCCCCCCTTTCTAAAAAGCATTTCAGCCTCAGGGGGGAAAAAGATGCTGCGGTTGAGAATGAATTTAGAGGGCTGGGAGCAGCAAATCGAAATCTCAGCATTGCCTCCACCGAGTGCCACGTTTCCCCAGTCCTCTATTATTCTGCCTGAAATCATCTCGTTTACAGAAAATATTTGTTTGCACTATTAGTTGGTACTGGAGTTAATTACTCAATGTGTTAACGTGAAGTAATATGTATAAAAGTAGGATCACTGTTTATTGTGTGGGTGAGCTGTTGAGCAGTGCTTGAATAAACTGCAATTAGGGTTAGATAGAGATTAATTAACATGTGAGTGGCAAGGTGTAAAATAGTTTCCAACCCTCCACTTCAATATAATCTGCAGGCAGGGAAGGAGAAGTTTGTGGAAGCTAATTAAATACTTTCATAAAAGCCAGTGTATTCACCCAACATTTGGAAAGAGAGGCACATTAGGGGCAACTTGTTTTTACCCAAATGTTTTCTTTCTGTGGAGGTAGCACTCCTTTGTGATGCTGGGGAGAGAGAGATGGCTTCTGCAGCTACAAAAAGCACTAGGGATGGCAAGGCAGGTTCATGGGAAGTCTTTGGAAGCCTTTCAGCCTGATGGAGCTTTCAGACCAGCAGATCTTTCGAGCTGCTGCCGAGATCAACAATTACCCAAACTGGAAAGGGGGTTGGGGTGCAAGTGCTGATGGCTGAACAGGATCCACAGGAAAGTCGGGATAGAAATTCGGGTTGTGAGACCTTCGGGTGTTATTGATACTGTTTCAATGTCAGGGTGAGTTGTTGATTTAAATCGTTTCCTGTTTGGTGGTGGGGTGGGATAAGGGGTAGTTTATCTGTCTTGTTTTTACATTAACATAGGGATGGGGGCATACTGAGTCTGGAATTCTGCCTCTCTGAACATCTAAATTAAATAGGCTATATGGAAATGTTCTCTTCCAGAGGAGTTAGCCTCTTTCTAGCTTTGAAATTTGGAAGTTGGGGGTGGGGTGGGGGGACACAGAATGCTGGATAACAGATTCAAGACTGCTGAATTTAGGGGTAGTTTCCAGGCTTGGCAGGGTGGAAGAATTAGACCATGGCAGTGGCCATCCAGGACACTTTTCCCCGGAGACCTCTCTCTCTTCTCCCTCTCCTAGCCTTCAAGGTACACTTTTCCTTCCTTCACCTGCCACATCCATATCATGTCTGCAGTTACACGTCAGAGGGGGAGTGGGTAGGAAAGAGAAATTCCAGAGGGGAGAAACGAGTGGTTTGCCTGAATTTAAAACTAGACCTTTCCTGTCTTTTTCCCCTGCTGGTTTTCCTGGGAGGTTTAGCAGGAGAGAGGCCTGGGATGGGGCACTCAGCCCCCTCAAGACGTGTTCTTGAGTGAGAAGGGAGAGGGTTTTTTTTCCCACCAGCACTCTCTGGAGCGCCACAAGATCTTACACCTTTGGAGAGAGAATACACTATCAAACCCTCAGCCCTGTTCGCTTATATTATACCAACCATAATCCTCTGAAACTGTAGTTGCTGCTACAAAGCTCCTGGTCTTGCAAAAGCCGGCAGGCAAGATATAATTGTCCAGCAAACAAAACCCTCCAAAAGTTTTTTTTTTTTTTTTAACCCCAGAATCCCCCTTCTCCTCCTTTCCTAAACGTAATTCTTTCCCTCGCTCTCTTGCTAGCCGCTGTCCCCCTCCCCATAAGAACCCTCAACCTTGATCACTTTTGTTGTCGCCAAGAGCACCCGGCCTGTTAAAAGTGCTGGAGCGTCTTTGAGCAGTTTGTTGTGATACGCAGGTGGAATGGTCTGCAAACAGATGAATTCAGCCCCTCCAAACCAAGCGTGGAGCGCGCTGCTTTTGTGGAGAGGCACAAAACGCTGAATTCCTCCGAACTTACTTGGGGCCTGTCTAGAAAAGGGCCTTTTTCTTCCCTCTGCGTGTACCTCTGGCCACCCTAAGTCTATGCCCGCCCCCCTTCGGCCCTCCTCCCTCTCCCCTCTGATAATCCTTCTCTTTATTTTAGAAAAACACAAAACCCGGTTCCACGCGGTGCTTTAGTGGCTAAAAGTGAAAGAGCTGCCTTGGCAGAATTCAGCTCTATGAATCACTTCGGAAAATTGGTTCGACTGAATGGCCTTAGGAGGAAAAACGTTTTAATAGGATCCAGGGGAGGTTCTGCTGTTTCAATCTGCTCCTTAAACAGGTGGAGATTGGACCGTCTCAATTATACAAACAGTAAGTACCCATCAGCGGGGAGACCTGCCCTCGGAATCCTCCTTGCTCGCAGCCCTGAACCCGCAGCGGAGTTGGGCTTTGCCTCAGAAACCCGATCACAAATCAGCGATCCCGATCAATCAAGCTCTCAAACAGCCCTCCCGCTCGGGGTGCAGCCTCCCTCAGCCGCAGGCGGAGAGCGAGTCGGAGAGGGGGACGCGCACCCTCCAGGCGCAGAAGCCCCCAGGATCTGGGCGCGCGGCCTTGCTCCTACGGACGCTACGGGGTCGTCCTTCGGCTGCGGGAGCTCTCTCCCGACCTCCGACGCCAGCCAAGGCGAGCTGGTTGTTTTTGCATAAATTAATATTTCCCCATTAACAAGTTCCCCCCTCCAAACGCGGCGCCCGCGTCCCTGCGCCACATCCTAATGAGGTAATTATCATTTGCGCGTGTTCGGGGCTGGCGCCGGCTCTGTGGGTAAATGGCAGTTTATTAGCACGATGCCCAGCGCGGCTGCAGAGGGCTAAGGGATACTTCGGTGACTAGACGGACACCCAGGGTCCCTTTGAGGCGGCGCGCCCGGGAACCCCTGCCCTCTCCGCGTCCCCCAAACCTATAGGCCCCCAAAGTTGTGAATCACGCACGGAACTCTGCCTGGGTTTGGGCTCCCCCCCCCCTTTTTTTTCCACCGGCAAAACCATCACGATTCCTCCCCCTCCCCCTCCCGTCTCTTCCCTCCTTCCCGATTCGCGAACCGCTCGCACTTTCCCGAGGGGAGCGCGGGCGCCAGTTGCCTCCTTTTAAAGTTTGAGGGGCGGTGGCGGCAGCGGCCGGCAGGCGCGGTGGAACACAGGGGCCGCTACAGGAGCCGCGCCGCCGCCCATGTCATTCCACTTCAAGTGACTTCATGTGATGTCAGCTGAATGTAAAAGACAGTGATCTCACGCGGAGGGGAAGATGTTTGCCATCAAAATGTGACAGAGGAGACAGGCTGCATGGCTCGGACCGCATCTCCTTGGCGGTGGGGGAACGAGGTAAATGCGAGGTGGCTCTCCCGGTCCTCTTTAACTTTGCCCCTTCACTATCTAGCTCCCAGCACGCGTGGCGGAGGCCGGGGTCCAGGGAGCGGCTCAGGGGGTTAATTTGAGGCTCTTTTCTTTCTTTCTTTTTCTCCCTCTCTCTCCTTCCTCTGTAAGCCCTCCCCCTTTCCCCCCTTTCCAAGTCCCGGGGCAGGGGCTGGTGGGCTCCTTCGCGCGGCGGGTTAATGGGCGGTAATTTGGTACCCTTGGGTGCACTTTGTTCTGCCCCTGTTCATTTGAATGCAAATGGGTGACCTGGACCCGACAAGGTGCTTATTAAATTGCGGTTTCCCTCCCTGCCTTTTCCGGAATGCAGACTTAGAGGAGAGAGGCTGCGCCCTGGCCCAGTCCGGTACGACTCGGCTCGGCGCGCCATGGCAAGCTCGGCTTCCCTGGAGACCATGGTGCCCCCGGCCTGCCCGCGCGCTGGAGCGTCGCCGGCCACTTCCAAGACTCTGGCCTTTTCCATCGAGCGCATCATGGCCAAGACGTCGGAGCCCCGCGCGCCCTTTGAGCCCCGGCCGGGGGCACTGGAGGCGGAGGGCGGCCAGGGCAAGAAATTGCTCAACCTCTGCTCGCCGCTGCCCTGTATGATCCCCCTCCAGCCCCTAGGCTACGAGATGCCGTCCAAGACGCTGCTCAGTTACTCTGAGCTCTGGAAAAGCAGCCTCCGGGCGGGCGGCAGCGGCGGCGGCGGCGGAGGAGGAGGAGGTGGAGGCGGCGGTGGGGGGGCCCCGGTGTGCGGCGCCAGCGGCTTGTGCAAAACCAACTGTGGCGTGTGCTGCAAGGCCGAGCTGGGCCTGGTACCGTCGGCGCTGCCCGCGGGCAGGGTCATCAAGCCGCAGGTCATCAACCAGGCGGTGGGGCTTCCGGCCAGCGGCTCGCTCTACTACTTCAACTACCTGGACTCCGCCACGTACCCGCCGTCTGAGCTCCTCGGCGGCCACCTCTTCCCGTCCGGTCTCCTCAACACACAGGCCCCCGCGGCCCTGGCTGCGCACCCCAAACTCTTTTTGCTGGAGAACGCCAAGTTGGCCGGCCTGACCGCGGACAAGTTTGCCCATCCAGCCCCCTACGCCCATAAGGAGCGCTTGCCTGCGCCGCTGGAGCAGGTGCTGAAGGAGAACTCGGCCCTGACTGCCGAGCGCGGCGGCGTCAAGGGCCACAGCAAGCTGCCCGGGGGCTCAGCGGACGGCAAGCCTAAAAACTTCACCTGCGAGGTGTGCGGAAAGGTGAGGCTCGGGGTCCTGGGGGGCTGGGACGGGTGAGCAGCTGCTTCCCTGAAGGGCAGCCGGGACAGCCCCTTTCTCAAATTGGGGAGCTCCCTAGCAGCTGTCTACCCGAATTGAAGGCACAGTTGGGCCTCAGTTTCTTATTCTATAAAATGGGAATGCCTTTGTCAGCGGCCTCACAGGACTGGCACGAACAGTGGATTGGGAAGCTCTTTACAAAATGAAAAGGGCTGTGGTTTCTGAAGGGGGTTTTTGGTTGGGGGAGGTGGTCTCTGCGCGCCCGCCCCCCACGGCCCTGCCAGGCGGACTCTCGGACAGACAGCCACAAGGCCCCCGTGTGTGCTTCTATAGGTATTTAACGCTCACTATAACCTCACCCGCCACATGCCAGTCCACACCGGAGCCAGACCGTTCGTGTGCAAAGTCTGTGGCAAAGGCTTCCGCCAGGCCAGCACGCTCTGCAGACACAAAATTATCCACACCCAGGTACGTGGGCCCCGGGTCCAGCCCGACCCGTACCCAACACCCGGAACTAAGTGATGGGGTTGGGGAGAGAATGGCCAAGGGGTCCCCTTATAACCCCCACCAGAGGCCCCTGTCCCTTCGGCGTGCCCCTTCCAGGTGACCCCCAAGGTGGCTTCTCCCGGCCGGGGCCTCAGCCTCACGATGCGCACGCCCCTCTCCGCAGGAAAAGCCGCATAAATGCAACCAGTGCGGCAAAGCCTTCAACCGCAGCTCCACGCTCAACACACACATTCGCATCCACGCGGGCTACAAGCCCTTCGTCTGTGAATTTTGCGGCAAAGGCTTTCACCAAAAAGGTAACGTGCGGGCGAGGCCCTCTCCTCACCTCCCCTTGGGACTCGGCAGGTCATCGCTAGCGGGAAGGCAAAGAAGGATCTGGAGAGAGCGCGCGAGGGCCGCGGGCTCGGGCGCAGCATTTCTTTGGAATCGGGTTGTACGGGGTTTCGGTGGAAGCTCTCCGGGTTGGATTAGTAGAGCTCGCTGGACTCAAGCTGACTGCACGGGGAGACTGAATTTGGGAGATGGGAAGAAGGAAGGGGTAGAGGGAAAGGAAGCTGGAGAAAGACAAGGTATCGCCCTATGGAGGAAGCGTCCCTTTGTACCCGGGATTCTTTTGAAAATGGAAAAAAAAAAAAAAAAAAATCGAGGCGTAACCCACCTCCTGGGAACAGTTTAGACTGGGGGAAACCGCTACTGTCTCCAGCATTCTGCTTGGATTTTTCCAGGCACGTTCGGATCTCCAAGTGGTAGTTAGGGGACCACAGGGAGTAACTTTAAAAATAAGAAGAAGAAAATAATAATAATAGGGGACGAAGCCGGGGTTCATGCGAATTTCTTCGAGCGAGGCGGCGGCCCAGACAAGGGCCCCATGCGTCTCTGGGCAGCACAAAAGTTTCCGGGCCGGCGGAGCTCAGCGGGAGGGATGCTGTTCGGGCCTCAGGCCCCACTGGGGCTGGGACGCGGGGAGGCTACGCGGGACTCGGCCCTCCATCCTGTAGTGAGAGCCCGGGGCTTGACGCGTACGAAGTTTGACAACTTCTTCACTCGGAGAGGTCGCGCCTGCCTAGCCAAGCGTCGCCTTCTTTACGCGGGCACCTGAGCCAACCCCGGGACACCCGGCCCCTCCCCGTCCCACTTTATTCCCCCCCACCCCCTTTTTGTTTTTGGTCTCCTGTAGGGAACTACAAGAATCACAAGCTGACCCACAGCGGCGAGAAGCAGTACAAATGTACCATTTGCAACAAGGCCTTCCACCAGGTCTACAACCTGACCTTCCACATGCACACCCACAACGACAAGAAGCCTTTCACGTGTGCCACTTGCGGCAAAGGGTTTTGCAGAAACTTTGACTTAAAGAAACACGTGCGCAAACTCCACGACAGCGTGGGCCCCGCCGCCCCCTCCACAAAGGACCGGACAGTGCAGAGCTGAGAGCTCCTGCCTCACCCTCCCTTCCAGTCCTATCCAACCCCCAAACAGATCACACGTATAAACTTATTTCTAAAATTAAGAGAAAGGAGAGAGAGAGAGAGAGAGAGAGAGAGAGAAAAGCTATAGCAGAAAGGCTAAAATCTATTTATCGAAACCAGCATATTTTTGGAAAGCTAAACGTTTCCTCGATGACTGGCAGCAAACGCCTGGCTCCCCACCTTTGTATATTCGGGAAACTTATTTAAACCCAGCGCGCCGAAACGTATTTAATTCCAGGCCTCGGCTTCTGGCTTCTCCTCCGGCGGCGGTGGGTTTTAACCCCAGCCTGTCACGTGAACGTCCCGGAAGAGCGCGGCGCCCCCAGCCATCTTTATACTGCCATGTAAATTCTCCTGTACACACGAACACGGAATATATACATATATAACTCAATAAACAGAATCCTTAGTGCGTCTTTTCTTTCCCCCCCTCTCCCCTCGCCGCAAGTCAGCTCAGCAACCCTAAAGAATGAAAAAGAAATAGGCATTTTTAGCATTTCTCGGCCGCCCACATGCGACGTCTTCTGGAGGCACTGGGACCAGGGTGAGGCCAGATGGGTCCTCCTGCCACGCTAACGTGTTCAGATCCCCCCAGGAACCAAGGATGCAACGGCCTGCAACGGCCCTCACGTTGTACCAAGTTTTTATTTGCTAACTGTTATGACCAAGGGATTCTGGGTGTTGCCATATTTGGGTGAGTTTTTTAAAAAGAAGGGATTAAAAGTGGCTAGGTGTTGGAGAGCAGGTTTGAGGTGCGTGTCCTAGAGCAAAGAGCCGCACCACAGTGGGGTAAATGGCAGGGGCACTACCCGCGCCGGGGCGCTTCTGGGCACACCCTCTTGTCTGGGTGATGTAAGGGGAGGCACTCTTCCATTCAATCATTCCTGGCGGCAAGAACTGGGGGCCAAGTGTCCCAGCCCATCCGGGGCTTTGGGGCTCCGCGGCCCGCGCTGTGGTCTGGGGCCAGCCTCCGGGTGCTGTGCGCCCTGCCGCGGGAGGGCGCACCCGGGCTCCCGCAGCTCGCGGCCGCCGCCGCCGCCGCCGCCCCGAGTTCTGATTACCGCGCAGTTAGCCCATTTCCTGAATAGCTATCTCCGCCGCCGAGCACGCTGATGAAATGATCTCACGCTTGCTTTCTAAGTAATGACCCAAATTAAGAGAGAAAACAGAGACCCTTCAAACAGCATTACATTAATCATCTAATCATTCCCAGGAGGGGGCCGGCCGCCGCCGCCCCGTTTGATCCGAATCTGGATAATCAAGAGCTCGGATTACTGGCTCGGCGCGCCGGGCCTTCTCCTCCCGCCCCTAATATTCGCGCCGCGATTCAGTCCACGTTTTCTGGAACAATGTTCCCCAGCGCCAGAAGGAAATGTGGCGCGGGGCCGGGGAGTGGGCTTCCAGGCAGCCTCGCCACTGCAAGGGCTAGGGCGGCGGCGTCTGGGCGCTGATCCCACGCGAATTCCCACTGCAGGTAGAGGGTATTTGGAGGGAAAGATGGTTGATGCAAAAGGAAACCCCCAAGTAAGTCTGAAAGTGACTTGAGAGGGGATTATGCCAGAGCCCGGTATACAGTAGGCGCTCAGCGCTGCTTGCGCCAGCGGCTCCCACAATCAAAGCAGCTCACATAGCCGGAGCGCTTGCTCCACGCCACTCAAACCACATTCTTTCGAACGTTCACGGCCCGCAAGCTGAGGGGTGATTATTTTCACCCTGTGGAAGGATGGAGAAATTGAGGCAGAGATTAAAACCAAATGACCTGCCTAGTGTCCCAGGACTAGGTAGGGTCAGGAACCGGAGTCAAGGCTTTTAGAAAATCCCAACTGCCTTCAGTCCTCGTTGGTGGGGGAGGAATGGCCCAGTTGGGACTCGGGAGAAGACGTTCGACTGCTGGGTGCAAGCTCCGTACAGGTCACAGCCAAAGGTTGGGTCCTCACCCCAACCCCCGCCGGATTCGCAGACCCATTGCGCGGGGAAGGAGAATTGTCGATTTTGTTTGCACAGAGGACAGCGACAGCTTCCTCAGGCTGTCGCGGGGGTATTTTTAGTACCTCCGATTCAGAAATAGGAACGTGTACATTAGAATTCCATTTCCTGAAAGGAGAGCGTCCTCGTTTTTTTTTTGTATTCCTCTCCCCCTCCCAAGTCTGGGAAGACGCAGCCAGGGGCGGGGGGCGAGGAAGCGAGGAGGAATTTAAATGTTAGCTCGTTCTGGCTGCATTTCGCTGAGGGGAGATTGGGACCCAGAGGGATATGCAGATTTAACTCCGAAATCTCGGTGGATGCCACAAACCCCAGGAAACCCCACATTGGGCGAGGAGGACTTGGCGGCTAAAGATACGGAAATAGCGCCTTGCTCTTCCCAGACATCTATCCCCAGGGGGCTTGCGGGCTGCTTTGAGGAGTCCGATCCTATCCGTTTTATTTCCCTAGGTTTTATTAGCCCCGCCTCACAGATACACACCCCTCCCCCATTTCTGGGAGCTCTTGGGTGCCCTCCGACTGGCTCAATCAAAAATCCTTTGCTTCTTGCATCTCTGGAAGGATCCTTGGCAGAGGGGCTTCTTGGAGACCAGACACTGGCCAGGGCAAGCCCACCTTCGTCCTAAATAGTTCCAGACCTTTGGGCAAGGGGCAGACACCACAAAATTTAGTGCAGAAGCCTCCTCTTAGAGAATTCTTAGAGAATTGGGTTTAAAAATTTGGCCTGCATTCGGGAAAGGTGATTCGGTTCTCCTCTTTCTCCTTAAGAAGAAAAGATAAATAAAAAATAGATGGGGCACTCCCATCCAGGGAAATAACTTTCTAACCATCAAATGAGAGAATGGTTCTCTGAAGAAATTCTTCTGTAATGTTTTCATAGGAGAAGTACTAAAAGGGTTGCCCATCTCATAAACTGGAGACATTTATTTCCAGGTGACAGTTCTGAAGAAGGTTGAAGATGCCCCATGTTTGCAAAGGACTGCAAATGAGATAATACTAATTCGTGGAACAGGAGGCATTTCTCTCTTGGACCGCTCATCTCTCTCTGCCGTCGGGGAGAGGTAAGGAATCAGAGCTCTGAGTGGAACCTGAGCAGAGTTACCTGACTACTCCAACCTCTTGAGGTTTTTCCCTGATAACCTGATTGTTACTTAACCTTCACACCAGTGCCTGTCAATCGCTCTCTCCTGAGAAGGTGTTATTTCACATCTGGCAGTAATTGTAGATAAACAAGAGTTCTTCCATATCTATAGGGCTTAGCGCTGCTTCGCCTGAAGTCCCTCCTCCTCAGTTTAAGATACCTGCTTCCTTCAGTTGGGGGGGGGATTCAAAAAAGGATTTCTTCACCTGGAAAGTAGTGTGAGGAGAAAAGGAACCTTCTCTATGTATGACTAAACACCTTTCACAGCCAGTGCAGGTTCTGACACCAACGCTAAACTGTTGTAAGTAACTGTCCTCACTGAGATCCTTCTAGGTTATTCCCCATGCATCGGAATTGATGGGTTAAAGGTTCTATTTTCTGGGGGTTTTGGTGTTTTTGGTTGTTTTTTTTTTGCCTCTTAATATTAAGCTGTTTGCATGACTTGTAGTTTGCATTATTAACAAATGACTTAAACAAGGTAGTCATCAGCCACATATTAATATTCTAACCTTGATTAAATTGAAGAGGCCGCCCTTAAAAAATATTTTAAAAAAATCAAATTGCGGGGGAGGGGAATCCTGTCACAGACACAAAAAAGACTCCAATTATCTTTTCCCCTACAAGATGTTTGTTCTGTCCATGACTGCTCACACTTCAGCAATCTTGCCAGCAAGACTCAAAAAAAAAAAACCCTCCTTCTTCCAAAGCCACAGCCTTGTACATAACAGATTGTACAGTCCTATTGCCTTAGGCGGGTAAGAGGTTCCTCTCTGCAAAGAGCGACACAGAGAAGTTGCCAGCATCCAGACGCATTTTGGGGGGCACTTGTGCTCACTCTTGCCTCGGCTGCAGAAGTGTGTCTGTAAGGTCCCCATTTTGCTGTTTGGCTCACAAGAGGATAGGGAGTCGCCTGTGCCAGGCCCGAGAATCACAGCAACAAGGCATCCAGGTGTGCTGGTGGTGAATGAGCTGGGGAGTGAATAACAGTGAGGGGTGGGGGGGTTGCTGCCAGAGAGAGGACTGGAGTCTTGAGAAAACGCTGGGAAATAAACAACCTCAAGGCAGCTGCGTTGCCCTTTTCCCTGCACTTCCCTCTCAAACGTCTGAGCAACCAGTTTGCTCCTAGAAACATGTTAATTGCCAACGGAGCTCATTAAGGCATGCACATGCAAAACACAGCAAGAAAGATTAATGGACAAAAGCGCAATAATGAACTGTCAACAATCGGGCCCATCTACGCGACCAGGATCACTCAAGAATGAGGCATTTAGAGGCAACAAAGGATTGTCTGGGACAGGAAGAAAAGACGACCTAGACTTTTGTTTAGTCAACACAATTGATTACAAATGAGAGATTAACAGGATAGCTTCAGATTTTTTTAAAAAGAGGCAGAAAAGAAAAGTCCAATTAAGTCCACCGAATGTTAACTACATTGCGTTCCATGCCTAGCCCCAAAGAAATTCTCATTAAACCATCCCTGGCGATCCCTTTTGGAAAGTAATTTGTCTCCCTGATGGAGCAGAGAAAGAGAATCGTGTAAAAGAAAGCGTTAGTTCTTGGCACAATGAGCTTAGGAGACACACTAGAAAGAGCCAAAGGGGGAGTTAATGAGCATCTGACAAACTGCTTGGATTCAGGCCTAGAGAACAGCGATGAAAAGATGAAATTGGCCAACAACTATTCTTTATATCAAACATAAAAAGGCCAATCTGAAATGGGGCTGCTCAAAACTGGTTGAAAGTACATAGCCCAAGAAAAGGGAGCCGCCGCCAGGCCCCTTGGTGGACACTGGACAGACAGACGCAGAACTCAACCAGCCAAGAACGAAGAACTAGGCAGAAAGGTGGGCTTGCCAGCACAGGGCAAACTCCACCACGAGTCGCACACCTTTGGTGGCGCTGATCTGAAGCTCTTGGTGCCCACCACCAACCCTCTGGATGTTTCTTTCATAAGTAAAAAATGTATCAGCCTAGCCTTTGAGGACTCCCTACAAGTTCTGGTAATCTGGTTATTAGCTCCCAGCATTCTTCGAACTATACCTCTCTCTCTTCTAGAGCTATAGAAGCCACCCTGCTATCACCCACCGGGATACCAGATGTCACTAATTCACATTCAGTTCTTCTACCCTCCCTCCTAGTGACCATTCAAAACTGTCACCCCCCAGGTGACTGCCTTCCTAATTCTACTCAGGGCACAGAAGTGGAAAGACACTCATCACCCACGGCTTTGTGGACCAGGTGATCAAGTACTTAAATTATTTCTCCTAGCTCATCTGGCATTAAGAGGCTGCGTCACTTTAATGTTTCCACTTTTTTTTTTTTTTAATGTTTCCACTTTTTAACAAAGTAGGTCAACATATCTGTCTATTTCAGATGCATATTACATCTCAATTAAACATAAATGTCCAGACATTCCCAACAGCGGAAGTGTTTGGGGTTTTTTTACACTCAGTGTTCAGTAAAGCCAGGTAAAGAGAACCTAATGGTGTGTGGTAGGGTTTTCCACTTCCAACTAAGGAGTGTGTTAAGTGTCCAACTCTTTGCAACCCCATAGACTATAGCCCGCCAGGTTCCTTTGTCCATGGAATTCTCCAGGCAAGAATACTGCAGGGGGTAGCCATTTCCTTCTCCAGGGGATCGTCTCTACTCAGGAATTGAACCCAGGTCTCCCGCATTGCAGGCAGATTCTTTAGTGTCTGCGCCACCAGGGAAGCCCAACTTTCAGCTAAGGAACCCAGAACAAATCATGCGGTTGTCTAATGCCTTATTTATTCCATATTTGACGTGGGACCGGTGCCACCTCAGATACTAGAGTGCAGCATTGAAATCTTGATTCTGGGTTTTGTATTCTTACTCTCAAATCCTTGGTAACAGCGATCACATTTCTGAGGTCTTGGCTTGCACTTCAGGTTTTGCTCACGCTTCATGAAAAAAATGTATTGGTGCCTAGAAGTAAAGAATGGGGAAGAAAAAGTATACCAATTCAAAATAAAGAGAGTCATCTAGGATGAAAGACTAGTTCTGGTTTTCAAAGCATAGAGGTGTTATACAATCTAGAAAGGTAGATTTCAGGAAACAGAGGACAAAGTGAGACTTTTCTATTGTAGATCAATCAGAATCTGATATAATTTGTTTTTTATCGGGGCATCCTGTGAAGGCCATGTGACCTGACACATGATCTTTGTGGTTTCTCTCCTTTAATGTTTTTCAGTCCTGGGTCATTTTTGGAATTCTTTTTTTCCTCAAGGAGTTTCACTGTCCTCATTTTGCCCCACCCCCACAAGGTGGGTGTTGATGAACTGCTTTGGAAGAGATAACTTCTTATTTATAAGGAGAAAATCCAGTGAGTGGTTAGGAGCCTGGGGTCTGGCATCAAAACAGCTGAGTTCAAATCCTAGCTCAGATACTTCTCAGGGAAGACTACCTTGTCTGTTTCTTCATTTGCAGCATAGGAATAGTTTCCTATCATGCCTGAAACTAATATAACGTTCTGTGTCAATTGTACCTTAAAAAGAAAAAAAATTTTTTTTCTCACAGGGCTGTTGTGAGGCTTAAATGAGTTAACACATATAATTAGAACTTAGAATAGCACCTGGCATGTACACAGGAAGAATTCCAGAAGTTAGCAGTAATTATTAGAAAAACTCAAGTAGCAAAACATGAAGGCAGAGCTTTCTAAAGAAATTTTACCTGTGTTATCTTGTTGACTCCTCATTACATATTCATTACGTAAGTTTTCTCAGCCCCATTTTAAAGAGAGGCAAACCTAGTTGCTGAGAAGGTATGATTTCTGTTAGTTCACATGACTGGAAAGCGATGGACTGGGGACTCATACTGAGATGATTCTGTCTAAATATGGGTCATGGTTTTAAAAGGAAGGTATACAATAACCAAATAACATTTTTGTTTAAAATGCATCTGATGGGAACATAAATTGATGCAGTCACTGTGGAGAAGAGTACAGAGGTTCCTTAAAAATTAAATATAGGGGATTTCCTTGGTGGTTAAGAGTGTGCTTTGGGATAGCAGATCCCTGATCCCTGGTCAGAGAACTATGATCCCACATGCTGCAGGGCAACTAAGCATGCATGCCACTATGAAAGAGCCCGTGTGATGCAATGAAGATCCCATGTGCTGCAACTAAGACCAGATGGAACCAAAAAAAAAAAAAAGACTAAACATAGAACTACCATATGATCCAGTAATCCCACTACTGGGCACATACTCTGAAAAAGCCATAATCCAAAAGGACACATGTACCCCAGTGCTCATTTCAGCACCATTTATGATAGCCAGGACATGGGAACAACCTGAAAGTCGATTAAGAGACGAATGGATAAGGAATATGTGGTACATACACACGATGGAATATTACTCGGCCACCAACAGGAATGAAATAGGGTCATTTGTGGACATGTGGATGAACCTAGAGTCTGTCATACAGAGTGAAGTAAGTCAGAAAGAGAGCAATAAATACCGTGATTAACACACATACATGAAATCTAGAAAAATGGTACAGATGAACCTATTTCCAAGGCAGGAATAAAGATGCAGATGTAGAGAATGGACATGTAGACACAGAGTGGGAAGGGAGGGTAGGACGAACTGGGAGATTAGGGTTGACATATGTACACTACCATGTATTAATATAAAATAGATAGCTAGTGGGAACCTGCAATAAGGCACAGAAGCTGAGTTCATGCTCTCTGATGACCCAGATGGGTGGGATGGGGGGGGGCTCGGGTGGGAGGGAGGTCCTAGAGGGAGGGTATATATGTATGCATAAGGCTGATTCACTTCATCATACAGCAGAAACACAACATTGTAAAGCAATTACATTCCAATAAAAGAAACTTTTAAAAAAGAAAAAGGCACCTGAATTCAATTTACTGAGATGCAGGGTGGACAGTTCTGTTTTGTAGCCCAAGAATCTGCACTGTAACCTGAAGCAGTTGCTTCCTGACTACCCTTAAGAAACACTGATTTAGCATCTGTGTTCTTTCCACCTCACAATGATGCTGCCTTTAAAAGATAAAAGGACTGTGGCCCACTAGGCTCCTCTGTCCATTGAATTTTCCAGGCAAGAATACTCAAGTGGGTTGCCATTTCCTATTCCAGGGGATCTTCCCAACCCAGCGATCAAACCCGTGACTCCTGCATTGGCAGGTGGATTCTTTACCACTGTGCCACCTGGGAAGCCCCAATAACACCATTTGCTGCTGCTGCTGCTGCTGCTAAGTCGCTCCAGTAGTGTCCGACTCTGTGCGACCCCATAGACGGCAGCCCACCAGGCTCCCCGTCCCTGGGATTCTCCAGGCAAGAACACTGCAGTGGGTTGCCATTTCCTTCTCCACTGCATGAAAGTGAAAAGTGAAAGTGAAGTCACTCAGTCATGTCCGACTCTTAGCGACCCCATGGACTGCAGCCTACCAGGCTCCTCTGTCCATGGGATTTTCCAGGCAAGAGTACTGGAGTGGGCTGCCATTGCCTTCTCCGGAGGGCTTCATAAATTAATACACTCATTCATCCAACAAATATGATAAGAACACCTCCAATGTGTCAGACACTATGCTGGGTGCTGGAATTACAAGGAAGAGAAGAACATAGCCTCTGCCTCAGAGTTTATAATAGAAAAGTGTGAAAGTGAAAGTTAAGTCGCTCAGTTGTGTCCGACTCTTTGCGACCCTGTGGACAGTAGCCCATCAGGCTCCTCCGTCCATGGGATTCTCCAGGCAAGAATACTGGAGTGGGTTGCCATTTCCTTCTCCAGGGGATCTTCCCGACCCAGGGATTGAACCCTGGTCTGCCACATTGCAGGCAGACACTTTAACCTCTGAGCCAGCAGGGAAGCCCTTTATAATAGAGTAGGGGTGGAAATCACATACAACAAAAATCCCCATATGATACCTGGTCATGAAGATGAAATTCGGCATTCAGTCCTGTCTGGAGTGGGGTGTGTAGTGGACATCTGCTACTTTTGCCTGCTGAGCATCATTCTCCCCTCTGGTAACAACATTCAACATTTCCTTCTGAGACACCACCTCCCCTCCACTCTCCATCTGTATGGTTAAGGTGGGTCCCGCCCCACGGTGGGCACGTGACCCAGGTCTGACCAATCACAGTTTGGCGTCTCCCTGGCCACGGTGACTGGCTCAGGGCCGGTCACGTGACCCAATCAGAGCCTTGCAAGTTGCGTCCTGGCGTGGGTCAAGGCGGACGCCGTTCTCCTGGGGTTGGCGAGTGGATTCAGCCTAAATCTGGGGACCGGTGTACACGTGTTTGTTACAGTGTTGTGGGTTGTGCATGTTTGTTACGATATTCAGACCTTCCCGTACTAAAAGTATTAGAGGTGGAGAGGGAGAGGAATCGAAAGGTGGCCCGGAAAGACCCAGTTGGACTCTGGTATGATTGAAGCCCAAGGCACACAGGGACTTCATGGCTATTTGCTCTAAAATGGAGTCTCCCAGCTCTCACTTCTGTGACTCCTGATGGACATTGGGCAGAAAAAAGGGAAGTGTGAGATGCTTGGTTAGAGAAAGTCGTCCCTACGTTGAGTCATCGCCAGGAAGGAGGCATTACCAATGGAGAAATGGAAGAAGAGCCATCTCATGCAGCCCACGTGAAAGCCCGTAGGTGAAAGGACAGTGAGATGATGCGTCTAGATGTGGTTGGGTGTGGCTGCGTTTAATATGGAGAAGTGTGACTTTGAAATTTAGTTGTGCCTCTGAGCAACTGTAAAACTGCACTACAGTCTTACCTTCTCTGAACCTGAGATTTCTTCTCTGCAAAATGGGTGCAATAACGTGGCCCATAAGGATTCAGTGCAGTGGGGCTAATCAAACACCTGATCCGTTACAGGTGTTTAGGTAAATGACTGATGATTATCACCGGAATGTGATTATCACCTCAACTCGTTATTGACCAGGTGATTCTTGCTGATACTACTGCTTGTGGCTGGCAATTTTTATTTTGACAAACCAAAAACTAATCGTTATTTAATTAACACTTTGTGGAGTATCACACCCAATAAATTACACCCAACATACCTGTAAAGTCTTCTCATGTACCATGAGTTTCGTTTTCACTTCCCGTAACAGTCAATCACTAAGGTTTTTGTCTTTCTCTTGGTCTAATATTGAGGTCACCTGATTGGAACTATATTCTGAAGAACTGTCCTCTTCAGAGACACTAGTGTATGTGTCACTTGAACAATCAGAGAAAGTATCTCATGAAATTCACCGAAAAATTCTTGTTCATTCAAAATTTCACCATGTGCCATTTTTGAAATTTTTTCAGTAATAAACTTGAGTTTATAATATACATGAGTTGGAAACAAACCTAACGGAGCAAAATGTGATAATGATAGTAATAAGTTGTATAATGAACCTTTGATGAATTTAAGCTCTAACAAACATCACAGCTCTAGTGATGTTAATTGTATCACTGTCTAAAACAAATTGATATATCCCTGGTCAATAATGTTCAGATAACAAAAGACAAACCACATATCAATGATGTGGTTTAAGGGGGAGGGACTGTTGGCGTTCTAATATCCCACGTGGTCCAATGCAGTGTTCTGCTGGAGTTTGAGGTGTCTTAGGGCAAAAATTGGTACCTTAGCCCCCTGTCAGCATCTGCCTGGCTGCTGAAGCCTGCCTATTTCTGAGTAAAGCAGGGAATATAGATCAAATATCATTGACTTTGTGGAGTACCCTAGACTAAGCTGCATGACTAAGCTTCTAACATTGAGACCCAGTTGCCTCATCTTTAAATTCTTTGCCAATAGCAATGTTGTTAGAAGGACTTAAGTGAGATAATATGTGTAAAGTGGCTGGCGCATAGTTGACATGCAATAAATTATAGCTTTCTACTACTTGCTAATACTACAGTTGTTACCCTTCAAATTTTGAGATACGTGATGCAATGCTTTGTTTTTTTGGTAACTTGATTTATTTTGGGCTGGGCTGGGTCTTCGTTGCTGCAGGGGCTGCTCTCTAGTTGCATTGCTCGGGCTTTTCATTGTGGTGGCTTCGCTTGTTTCAGAGCACAGGCACTAGGGCACATGGGCTTCAGCAGCTTCAGCACGTGGGCTCGGTAGTTGTGGCCCACGGGCATGTGGGGTTCTTTACCACTGAGCGCTGCAAGCCCTGCAAGCTCTTTAGCAAAGTAAGCACTACAAGGGCAAGGCTGTCTGCCTTGTTCACTGCCGTGTGCCCAATGCTTGGCACATAGTAGGTACACGAAAATGAGCTGGCTAAGAACTTCCACGGAGGTTACCTGCCCCGTCTTCCGGGCAGCCACTGGCACCCTCATCTTGTAACAGTTCAGTCCTAAAACATTTACTGAAGGCTTACTATGTGCCAGCCGTTGTGGTGAGGATACAGCCGTGAACATGGCAGACTCTGACCTTGTGGATCTTAACATCCTAATGGTGGGACACAGGTGATGAAGAAGCCAAGAAACAGGAGACAAATTCAGATGCTAGTAAACACCAGGAAGGAAATCAAAGAGGGCGACTTGATAGAACATATATGTGGGAGAAGGCTACTTGAAATAAGTCGTTGGTACCAGTCATGATACCATTCAAGACCCTGTTGTATCCAGGCACCAGCTAAGAGAAGCATCAACACAACTCAAGTTGGCCCCTGGAGTTAATCCACTTGAACTTAATCTCAACGCCTCTCCTCCCCCACAACTCCTAATTATCCACTGGTTGGTACCGCTAAAATCTGCTTGGGACCTGGTAAAAGGGTTTTCCATGGTATGATACACAAAAGAAAAAGCACCCCTGGGCAGTGAGTGCTATAGGCCATTGACCCACATATCATTTCCCCACTGAATGACACGGTAATTGATCAAAGTTAAAAAAAAAATTTATAGAAAGAGATACTGCTGCCATGTTTTTAAAGCGCGCGTTTCTCAGCCAAGTCTCCAGATGGAATCACCGAAGCAACACATCCTTGACTTAAATGTGACTGTTTAACAGTTATATTGGGTAGGCCATATTTTTCCACAAGGAGGTGGTTGCTTGTCTTAGGAACTTGAGACTCTTAACAGACTTTTGGGTGAGAGCTTTCCAGGATACCAGTCTTTTTCTCTCACTTCCTGAAGTCACAGAAGTCAGAGACCTGGCCCTCGTGTCAGGAGAGGGGAGTGACAGAGCGAATTGTCACCCAGCTCATGGAATGATGAGGTTTGTAGGGTGCCCTCATGCCAGTGACTGCCGCTAATGATGCTTCATAAGCATAAGCACGGTTGCATTGTTTGTTTTCGCCTGAGCATTGTCTGCTTTCCCTCCTGGTTATCAGCCTTCTGGTTTTGCTTTGAGGGAGCTGCCGTTCTCCGCTGAGCACAGATCCTTGGTATTGTGAAGAAGTCCCCCCGGCTCATGTCCACCAGCCAGGGGACAGGTGTGGAGCTTAAGTTGAATTATGCAGATGCTTTATTAGGAATTCAACTCTTGAGCAGAGGGACAAGACTACAGATGACTGGACCTCATTCATTTCAAGGAGACCTGAGGGTCAGCCTGTTACATATCCTGAGTTGCCCTAATTCCTGCCCTTCCAAACCTTCTATTACAACCTTCCCTTCTGTTCTGCTAGCTCCCTCATAACCTTCCAATGAATTAATTTTCCACATAAATTGGCCAGAATTCTCTTCTGTAGTTTATAACCAAAAATATTGACTAGTACAGTAATCTCACCCATGACTCACCTTCTCTTTGTAATCCTTAGAACATCTGAAGTTCAAGATCGGTTTTCCATGTGCTTCATTTTTATAGTCTGCCTAAATCCCTTCTTCTGGTTGTGAGAATCTTTCAAGTAGACATGTCCTACTTTGCGACGTGAAAGAAGTTTAGAGGAAGAAAACTCTATAACCCTATCCACACATCATATTTATATACAGAATAAAAATGTCTTCAGAGGTGGGGCTGAGGCTCAGCCAAGGAACTCAGGGAAAAGTTAAAAATACAGCACCACCATGATGAGCTCTAGGAAAATTTCTCAGGGAGGGAAATGGGGAAATACTGATCAAAGGGTATAAACTTTCAGTTAGAAGTTTCATACGTTTTGGGGATCTGATAGACAGCACTGTAAGTCTAGTTAACAATACTGCATTTTATACTTGAAAGTTGCTAAGAGAGCAAATATTCAATGTTCTCACCACACAATATAAATGGTGATTATGTGACGTGATGGAGGTGTTAGCTAACACTGTAGCGGTGATCATTTCACAATATACGTGTATCAGATCAGCATGTCATGCATCTTATAATTGATACAACGTTGTGTCAGTTTATCTCAATAGAACTTTGGGAGAAACAATAAGATACCCCTCTTCCCCACCAAAACAGTAAAGAAGTTTGAGCTCTTAGGATATAATCTAGTTATTTTTTGCAGTACTCCCATGATGTAGGAACAATTTAAGTGTGGTTGACTGAAAAAGAGGACATCTCAGCGTAAACTTTAGGAAGATACTGACTGAGGTCAAGCAGTACCATGGAAGAAGGCTGGTTTCCTTTCCTGGGGTCTGAACCTAGAAGTCTGTGCCTTGTTTGTTGAAGGACATGGACCCTAAAACCTGGTGGACCTAAGAGCCAAGAACCATCATTTATCATTTGTCCCTTTCCAGAAGTAAATCAATCTAATTTCACTCAAAACCACTTTTTAATAAGGTAGTCAATAAAAATATTAAGTCAAGGTAACATATGGGAGGAAAATAGATGAGCTACTAGGTTACTGAGAGAAAGGGTTACTGATGGTGACAGACACTGGACTTCCTGGTAGCCATAAGGAAGGACAGTGGGTTATATTCTGACATTGTCCAAGAGACGCCAGAAAACAGAACAGCTTCCTTGATCAGATTTGTCCTAATAGGTTTCAAGTTAGCACTTTGGTCTTGAATATTGTGAAGTGTGCACCCAGAAACCCGCGTACAGGTTAACACCAGCTGGGTTGTATAGTAATAAGTAGAAGGTGCCAGCCGACTTCTGTCATGTCCAGAGCTCACAGAGGGAAAAAAATGTGGAAAGTCAAAATGCTCTGACTTGTGGCTAATTCATGAAAATGCATGACTTTTAGATAAATTGTCCTCTTGGCCTGAATTTTCTTTCACATAAACTTCTCACATACTACACGTCTGTGATAACATGTGCAGGTTCTCTCTGGGGAGGAGAGCAGAGCGGAGTTGGATGTCTTGAGTGAGCCAGAGTAAACGTGGGATTTAAAACTGTAGGCCGAAGATTAATTTGAAGAAGATGCAGGGTCTCGATGGCTTTCTCTCAAATCTTTAAAATTGACATAAGACCACTGACGATCTACTGCAAAGGAATATTGTGTTGGAAGAAGAATGCACTGCTGTTTGCAGTTGCGTCCCTCGAGGGGTGCTCCTCGGAACTCACAAGTGGAAGCTCTGTGCTTAAAGTACTCCTCACATCACTTCTGCTTAGATCATGGGAAATCAATAGCTTCAGAAGTCAGTGTTAGGTATTCCGTCCTCTGGGAAAATAGATGCCAGAGTGCCTGCAAGAGAGAAGAGATTTTCATTTCCCCTTGAGTTTTTGTTTTTTATTTTTTAATTGTGGCTGGTTTTGTTTGATTGGAGTCTTCCCCACATCTGATAGTTTGCACCTGTGCTTCTTGTTCTCGGCTATAAAGTGGCCTCCTCCTCTCCCTCACTGTCCTTGTGGCTGGATCCTGCTCATCCTTTGAGCATAGCCTGCATCACAGAGGTCTTTTTGGAAAGGAAGGATGTACATAATATAAACTTGATAGTAACATTGGGGGTGGGTCTGGTCTTTGTGAGGCTTATCCTTGAAAAGACCCCTGGTTCCCCTCACTCCACCTCATTAATCCTAGGTGGACTTGTGTTAAGTCATGGTTAATTTTTCCTTTCTTGTTTTCACTGGGAGGACCACAGTGTGGGGTTGTCAGCCATGTATGTCCTGTGCCCAGTTCCACGCTCATCAAATCTAGGTCTGAATGAAGCTAGGTACTTCCTCCTTAAAAAAAAAATTAAAAAAAATCGAGTGTTGAAAAGGATATACAAAGGATATACAAAGTTCAGAAGATAACTGTTGCTGGTTCCCTCGTCTCTAATTAGGGGACGAGAACTTAAATCAGCAGCATTTATTTTCTATCATGAGAACTCATGGGCTTCCCTGGTGGCTCAGATGATAAAGAATCTGCCTGCCAGTGCAGGAGACTCGGGTTCAATTCCTGGGTTGGGAAGATCCCCTGGAGAAGGGTGGGGTGTGGCTACCCACTCCAATATTCTTGCCTGGACAATCCTGTGGACAGAGGAACCTGGCAGGCTATAGTTCATGGGGTAGCAAAGAGTTGGACACGGCTGAATGACTAACACATGAGAACGAGTATTTGTTTGGCATTTACTATGCCCAAGAATTTTGTGAATAGTAGTTTTTATTTCTCTCAAAGCTTCCGGGCACATGCCCTTTTATTTAGGGGAAAGGGGAGTTCCCAAAGACTGCAGTGGGGCCCAGCTGTTTTGGGGCGAGTGCTGATGACAGGGTTCACTCCTTCTGTGGTCTTCCCGCCTTCACAGGGTCCTCTCCCCTCCTGACGTGCCTCAATTCTCTGCCCCTCAAAGCTCAGTTCAACATAACTTCCTTCCTCCAAGTGCCTCATTGAAAAGTCACAGCTTTTTGTCTGTAGCTCTTGTATGATGTCTGACATTTTTCTTCCTTGGATCACCAACGTCTTCTTCAGATCACTTCCCCGGGACTCAAGCACTTTCCGGTCTGCCTGCAGCCTGAGGCTACAATCCCATCCTGTGTCTGCTGTCCTTCATGCTTTGTGGACTAGCTGTCTTGGTGTCTTTCTGTCCTTGCAACAAGCCACACCTGTTCATATCTCGGGCTCTAGAATATACAGTCCCCTCTGCCTGATGTTGGAAAGATCTCCTGGAGAAGAACGTGGGAACCCCTTCCAGTATTCTTGCATGGAGAATCCCATGGACAGAGGAGCCTGGCAGGCTAGAGTCCATGGGGTCGCAAACAGTCGGACACAACTGAAGTGACTTAGCATGAAATGCCCGATGTACTCTGTTCCCCATCATTATATTTAGCTCCTCTGTCTCATTGAAGACTCACCTACCTCCATTATCACCTCCTTGAAGATGTCTTCCTCAACGCCTAGACCCATTCTCTAACCTCATCTAGCATTATGCAATGATGCAAGGACCTGGCTTTTGTTTTCAGAATGATCACAGTTAGCCATTTTTGTCAGCTGGTTTTCTTGCTTGTGTTTCTGTCCTTCTCCAGTCTAAGCTCCACGAGGACAGGGACCATGTCTTCCATGCTGGTGGCACATCCCCAGCACCCACATGTCTGGACTAGCACAGCGCCTGGCCCACAGGAGATGCCCAGGAACTGTTCGCTGCAAGATATCAGATCACGTCACTCCTCTGCTTAAAGCCCTTGAATGGGTAAATATCATTTACCGCTCAGAATAAAAGCCTAATTCTGACTTTCAAGGTCCCGCACCCATCCCCTTAAATTGGCGTCTGAGCTCGTCGGCCTGTTCCCCCTCACTCGCTCCAGGCCTGCTTGATATTGCTCACACATGCTCACAAACACACACACACACACACAGATCTTCAGCAAATACTTCATAGTCTTTGAGAGAAATAATATTGCAGTAATACTGCAAAGCCTTAACTTTCAGTTATCATTGGTGAGTCTGGCTAATCATGAATGAAACAAAATGTCTTGCTATCTTTTTTCTCCTCTCCTTGACATCTCTCCTGGCTTCCCCTCTGCGGACTCACGGTTTCTTTTCATTGAAGACCATCTCTGGGCTGAGAAGCTGACTTCTGAGAATGGAGCAGTTCTATCAATGAACTGGGGTGTATAAACTTTTGGTTTAACTTTATTCTTCAGAGAGAACAAAAAAATCAGAAATTGTTGAAGAGGGTGGATTTATGAAGCATTTTTCAACCTTATTTCTCCAAAACTAAAAGCTGTAATTCAAAAGTGACCTTAATTAGTATGGCTTTCTAGTCCCTGCAGGTCCCAAGTTGTGGACTGGCAGCTGCTTCTGCAGCAGCTGGGCTGTGTGGGTCATATGAACCTTGTAAAGGGAAGTTGTCTGAGTTTGTTTTTGTTTATTTGCAGAAGTAGACCTTCCTTTCAGGGTATAAAACATTTTCCTTTCGTAGAGCTCTTGGGACGTGTTCCTGCTCACCTCGTTTTCTCCCGGGGTTCACTTTTGTCCTTGGGTTTGCTCTTTCTTCTCCGCCAGCATCTTGAGCTGCTCTCCACCCTAGCACTTGACAACCTCGGCTGCTTTCACCACCTTCCTCGCCCCTGCCCATCCTCATTTATAAGCTTCTTGAGCAGAGGGAGAGTAGGGGTTCCAAAAGAAAAAGAAAGCTCATGGAAGACATTAATAAAAAGAGTAGGGACTTCCCTGGAGGTGCAGTGGTTAAGGCTCTGCGCTTCCACTGCAGGGGGTGCAGGTTGCATCCCTGGCTAGGGAACTAAGTTCCCACACGCTGTGGGGTATGGCCAAAAAAGGAATTGAGGAGACATAGACGTGACAGAAGCAAGGAGCTAACCAGAAAGGATGAAAGTTGCCATGCATCAATTCTCCCGCCCGCAAAATAAATAAGGATTTTAAACAATATAATTCATTCTCCTCGTTTCATTAGTCATTTGGGTTGCTAACTTACATTGCTAAATGTGAGTCACATTCTAACTACCCTTCTCAGATGAGGAATGAAGGAAAGAAAAGTCCCATTTTAACCTTTTAAGAAATTTAGGCAAAAATATTTGCAGAATCCTTATCTCATGACCTTGATTTAAAAAACAAAACAAAATAATTACATCTTAGCACAGTTTAAATGCTTCTGAGAGAGGCCTGTTAGAAATCCCTTCTTTAGAGTATTTTTACAAAGTATGAACATTCATGAAAAAATTGTGAGGGTTAAAAAGTCATGAATTTTCATAAAAACTCATCTTCTGTTAATAAAAAAATGCCCCTTAAGCCAAATAATTTCTAAATCTTACTTCAGAATTGCTTCTGTTCTGTAGCACTTAGACTGATCAATTTTCAGAAGTTGTAGGAGAGAAAATAAATTCTGTCTCCAAACGATGTTTATAATCTCAAATCTAAATTAAAACATGTCGATTCCACAGCAATAGTCACTATGGAAATAGAAACATATAGGCCTCGATTCTAAATCAAGAGAGTGTTTAGCTGGGTGGTATATATTTTCCATCATGTTTTTGAAAAATCTGTTACAGTGTATGCATTTTCAAAGGCTTGGATTTGATAAGCTTCTAAGAAATTGTACATGTGTGGGTCAGATTAGATTTAAATGTGCTTTGTACACTTTGCAAATGTGGTTTATAAAGTCTTGTCCCTATTAATGAAAATCCCTGTTGAACCATTAGATTTATTTTATGGGATTTTAAATAATAAACATATTTGAAATCCATGATAGCTTCTGTCACAGGCAGATATAGCTATACATTATCTCCATTCAAATTCTACTAAAAATCAAATGTTGTATTAATACTAACAAGTGTAGAATGGATTTTAAAGAGTTTAAATAGAATTGCCACTCACATCTCTATTTACACCTAATTATCAAGCTTTCTTTAGATTTAGAAACTGTTTAAAAATATATTTGCTAGTTTAAAAAACTGTCAGCTTAAAAAAAAAACCCAGAAGTAATAATAGAAATAATTTATTCTAAAAGGTGTATTTTGCACACACACAAAAAGGAAAAGATTTAAAATTTATTTAGAAATTTTATATGTTAAGAAAGCTTTTGCCCCTATGTTTGGCTGAATAAATGTTCCACCTTTCCAACTTTTTCTAGTAAATACTCAAGAAATATTTTTTTCAACCAGAATCTGCATGCCTACTATGTGTTGGGTGATGTTCTAACATTGAAAGTCACTTAAGTAACAAAAAAACAAAACATATGCTGTGATCATTTTGCTTTAAATAGCATAAGCCAAGCATATAACTCCTTTACATAAAATACATAATTCCCATTTAGAAATGACATCATTCCTTTCTTTCAAGGAGCTCAAGATGTTTTTTGAATCAAAACAGTTATCTTCACATTATCCTCCTGAACTTAATGAAAACCAAGTGCTACCTACTTTTTCCTACACCTGGCATGCCTTTCTAAAAATTATGAAGAGTCCTTGGTGAAGACAGAGTGATAGAGCACTTCTGCCCATTCCTTGCCTAGCTAATTGTTTCTCATCAGTTGCGAAATGAGGGTGGCCTTGCATCCCCTTTCCCACAAAAAGATCTCTTGTCAAAATTCAGTCGTTTTCCTTCTCTCTCTCCAGCCCTTAGATTAGATCATCTCTCCCTCTGTTAATACTTAACTTCAGAAGTCACCTGCTTTGATACACCACACAGTACCATGTAGTCTGAGATCATTAGCTGAGATCTTTCTCACTTGCAGCTGACACCTTATAGTCATGCCTCCAGACATTTTGAGATCCATGATATATGAAATTCAGACGCTTGAGTTTTTGCCCCCTTGTTCTAATAGAGTTAACCTAGGCACCAATTTTTTTGTTGTTGATCTTTTCTTCTCTCTACTCAGCCTCACCCTGTTGGCTAGAGTACTCCTAAATTTCTCAGAGACTGGTACATTAGTGTTTTTCTTTGACCCCATCTCAACTTGTGTTTCGAGCTGAAATGACCAGCTGTTCTGGAGTCGCACAGATCCACTCAGTTTAAGCTCACAGTTTACTTAATAAGTAATAGATAGGAAGTTTAGTTTAAAATACTAGAGTAACATGCTAGAGGCTTAAAGGGTAAGGAAACTGACCATTTCACATTGTAAGAAGCTCAGAAGTAGGAGCCTCAAGTCTTTTTATGTGTGGTTGTCTTAGATTGGTTCTCTTCTATGAGATGAAGTTCTCTTTGAGGCTGGTAGAAAGATGCTGCAGGGGACCCAGCCTCATGTGCAGCTCTGACAGTGTCCAAGCGAATGATATTTAACCTCTTAAGAGGAGCAGGAGAAACTTTCCCAGCGCCCGCCCCCCAACTGGCTTACTCTCCTATTTCATTGGCCAGAATTTTATCACATGTTCATTCCTAAACCAATCAATGTCAGGGAGAAGGGGATTGCCATAACTGGTTTAGATAAAAGGGTTTATGTAACCCAGCTTCCCTAAAGTGCTTGAGGTTTGGGAAAAGGTGATATTTGAATAAAATAAAGTTGCAGGTGGAGGAAGCAGTGTTATAAATGTTAGATAGCCAGTCACATTCACAAAGTGACAGTGGCATTTTGGAACTGATGGGTGATTTCCCCCGGGTGATCAAAAGGAAAGCCTAATGTGATATATTTATCTTTGGAATCATGAGCATTTTTTTCAATCCATGTCTCAGTACAATAAAAACACTCGGTATATATAAATTTAATGTTGGAAATTCCCACATAAAAATATAAAATTCCCACATAAAAAAATAAAAATAAAAAATAATTTGTCTTACATTTTAGCAGCATACACAATCACTGTGTTGTGTAAGTTAGCAATTATAACTAACAACAGAAACGATGCATTTGATAACCTATGCATCCAAAGTTCAAAATATTATCAATGGAGATAATTAATTAGCTGAAGTCATCTGAATACATTTTGTAATTTGTTTTCCTCTGAGTTGATTTGACATTTATATTAAACCCAGCTTTTGAAAAAAAAAAATGTTTTTGATGCTACTTGGCATATCCTTGTACTACATTATGTGTTGCTGTAGAATTTACAAGATCAACATTTAGATGTCAGCAGAGAGACATGCATCCTTGTACTGTGATAGACATTATCAGGCACTCCCAAAGTAGCAGCAGCTATTTACATTGAACTTAAATAGACAACTATGGAAATGTCAGGAAGCATTACATTTTTGGAAGTTGGAAACATTGAATAGAATTAGGCTTTTTGTTTTTGATTTGCATTCAAGTGACCAAGATGTCTCTTTTGTGATAGAATGATTCCATATGGGCAGAGCAAAGACCAGGTAGCTAGAAGTCTCAAACCATGTACCACGAACCTTTAGAGCATCATAAAATTAACTTAGAGGGTCACCACCACCATTCTTTTCCCCTTCTATTATTTAGTTTAAAAAAAACCCAGAAATATGAAAGAGCATTATACATAGCTAGGGTAAGAGTATATTCATTTCCTTTGAACTTAATTTTTTTATTATGAAAAAGTTCAAGCATATACAAAAGTAGAGAGAATAATATAATAAACTCACATATGTTCATCACCCAGATCCAACAGTTGTCAAGATTTGTGCCATACCAGTTTTATCTCTTTTTTGGCCAATTATATTTTAAAGTAAATCCCAGACATTACTTCATTTTACTCTCATATATTTCAGGATGTATATATATTTTTAAGTGTGTGCATTTTCTTACAAAACCACAATGTAATTGTTACCAAACCTAATAAAATTAACAGTTAATATGTAATAGCCAATCTCTAGAATACCCAAATATTCTAATTTCCCCAGTGAACTCTTTTTTAAGAGCAATTAATTGGAGTATAATTAATTTATAATATTAATTAAAATAACGTTATTTAATACGTTTGAGACGTCATCCATACAAAGCTTTATTTTTAAAACTTTATTTATTTTTGACCACGTTATATAGCATGTGGGAATCTTAGTTCCCCAACCAGGGATCGAACCCCTGCTTCCTGCAGTGGAAGCACAGAATCTTAACCACTGGACCACCAGGGAAGTCCCTCATTTACAATTTGTGTTAGTTTCAGGTGTAGAGTGAATGAGTTATACATTTGCATGTGTCTCCTCTTTTTCAGATTCTTTTCCCATGTGGGTTGTTACTGAGTATTGAGCTCCTTGTGCTCAGTAGGTCCTTGTGTGTGCTTGGTCATGTCTGAATCTTTGTGGCCCAGTAGATAGTAGCCTGCCACGCTCCTCTGCCCATGAAATTTTCCAGACAGGCATCCTGGAGGGGTGCCATTTCCTGCTCAGGGGAATCTTCCTGACCCAGGGGTTGAACCCACGCCTCTTGCATCTCCTGTATTGCCAGGTGGATTCTTTAGCACTTGTGCCACCTGGGCAGCCCTCAGTAGGTCCTTATTGGTTGTTTGTTTTATATAGAGGTGTGTGTATATGTCCATCCCTACCTCCCAAGTTACCCGCCCCGCTTTCTCCCAGGGAACAGGAAGTTAGTTTTCTGCATCTGTGAGACTATTTCTGTTTTGTCAGTTCACTTGGACCATTTTGTTCCCCTGGATTCCATATATAAGCAATCATCATGATACTTGTCTTTCTCTGATTGACTTCACTCAGTATGACAGTGTCTAGGTTCATCCATGTTGCTGCAAAAAGCATTATTTTGTTGTTTGAATGTTCATAGCATTCCATTGTATGTATGTACCACATCTAATTCATCTGTTCCTCTGTCAGTGGACATTTATGTTGCTTCCACATCTCGGCTATTGTAAATAGTGCTGCAGTGAACACTGGGATGTATGTGTCTTTTGGAGTTATGGTTTTCTCCAAACATATGCCCAAGAGTGGGATTGCTGGATCATATGGTAGTTCTGCTTTTAGCTTTCAAAGTCACCTCTGTACTGTTCTCTGTAATGGCTGCACCAATTTACATTCCCACCAATAGAATAGGAGGGTTCCCTTTTCACCACACCCTCTCCAACACTTACTGTTTGTATATTTTTAAAAAAAAATTTATTTTTGACATGTGCACACTACCACATTTATTTTTTATTTATTTATTTTATTTTTGGCTGCTCTGGGTCTTCATTGCTGCATGCAGGCTTTCTCTAGTTGTGGTGAGCGGGGGCTCCTCTCTAGCTGTGGGCTTCTCATTGAGGTGGCTTCTGTTGTTGTGGAGCTTGGACTCTAGGGTGCACGGGCTCCAGTAGTTGTCACACAGGGGCTCATTAGTTGTGATTCAGGGGCCCTCGAGTGCTCAGGCTTCAGTAATTAAGGGCTCAGCTGCTCCAAGGCACGTGGAATCTTTCCCCATCAGGGATCGAACCCCTGTCCCCTACACTGGCAGGCGGATTCTTATGCACTGTGCCACCGGGGAACTCCTGCTTGTAGATTTTTTTTTTTTTTTTTGATGATGCCCATTGTGATCAGTATGAGGTGATACCTCATTATAGTTTTGATTTGCATTCTCTTATAAGTAGTGTTGATTAGATATTGAACATCATTTCATGTACTTTTTGGTTATCTATATGTCATCTTTGGAGAAATATCTATTTAGATCTTCCACCCATTTTTGATTGGGTTGTTTTATTGATACTGAGTTGCTCTTTGTTTATTTTGGATGTTAATCCTCGTCAGTTGCTTGGTTTGCAAATATGTTCTTGCATTCTGTAGGTTCTCTTCTGTTTGTTTTTGTTTTTATTTTCATTACTCTCGGAGGTGGATCCAGAAAGATCTTGCTGTGATTTATGTCAGAGAGTCTTCTTCCTATATTTTCCTCTAAAATTTTATAGTATCCAGCCTTGTGTATCTGATCCATTTCAAGTTTATTTTCATGTGTGGTATTAGAGAGTATGCTAATTTCGTTCTTTTACATGTGGCTGTCCAGTTTTCCCAGCACCACTTACCTTTTAAAAATTTATTTTTAATGGAAGAATAATCATGATACTGTGTAGGTTTCTTGCGTGCATCAACATGGATCAGCCGTGAGCATGTGTATGTCACCTCCCACCTCATCCCACCCCTCTGGGTTGTCACAGAGCCCTGGTTGGAGTTCTCTGAGTCATACAACAAATTCCCACTGGCTATCTGTTCTACATATGTTAGTGTATATATTTGCATGCTACTCTCTCCATTCATCCCACACGCTCCTTCCTACCCCTCCACGCCTGCTGTGTCCAGAAGTCTGTTCCCTATCTGCATCTCCATCCAGCATCACTTAGTGAAGAGACTGTCTTTACTGCACTATATATTCCTGCCTCTTTTTCATAGATTAGTTGACCATAGGCCCCAATGAACTCTTTTTAAAAAAATCTTTTTATAGTTGGTTTATTTGAAACATAAAACTTTTATTTATGTGTCTATATCTCTGTGGGAAGTCACAATGAGAGATAGCTTTCTTAATATAGGTTGTAGTCAAGAACATTCTGGAAAGTTATTCTTCAGGACATTGACTGATGCTTGTTGGGAACTCAAGAACAAACTTTTCTTCTTGTAGACAGGCAGTTTCTGTACATGCCAGGAGGTAGCCCAAAGTTAAAATTTCAGCCATCAGTTGCTGTGTCTTTTATATGGAGCTATAGAAATGCTTTGACTCTCCACCCACCTGCCCCCGCCATGAGGTATAAGAATTTTTCTTATATTACGAATATACAGGCTACTCATTCTAAGAGGTTATTGATTTGACTTTTTATGGAGCTTGATTAAGTAAGTCAGATCAGAGAAGATGAAGCAGCCTCAGATTTGTAGTCTCATTCTGAAGTAGTGGATTTAAAGCCTTGTTTGGCACTTTAAAAAAAAAAAAAAAAAAAAAACATGATTCAGAGCAAGATGACAAGCTCAAGTATTTAGTTACATGATATATCAATTTTATATTCTCGTCATTTTTCTCCAGGTAAAGAAATTAGGAAACAGCAAAAATCAAACAAACAAAACCATTTTTTTTTCAGCTATTGTGTCCTCAAAGGCCCTTTGAAATCTTAGCATTTTGCATATGGGGCCACAGGATGTTTACATATGCTGTTCCATTTATCAAGAGGAATTAACTGCCTTATCCACTGCTGCAGAACATAGTTTTTTTTTCTTTTCTTCTTTTAAATCGCAGTCTCTACTTCTCCAGAAAAACTTTGTGACCTTCTTAAGGCATATTCTCCCATTATGTGCTCAAAACACCACGGGTCATTCTTTTGTAGAACTTATTTATTGTTTTTGTTGTTCAGTCGCTTAATTCTGTCCGACTCTTTGGGACCCCATGAACTGCAGCACACCAGGCTTCCCTATCCTTCATCTCCCAGAGTTTGCTCAAACTCATGTTCATTGAATCGGTGGTGCCATCCAACCATCTCATCCTCTGTTGTCCTCTTCTCCTGCCTTCGGTCTTTCCCAGCATCAGGGTCTTTTCCAGTGAGTTGGCTCTTTGCATCAGGTGGCCAAAGTCTTAGAACTTCAGCATCTGTCCTTAAATGAATATTCAGGGTTGATTTCCTTTAGGATGGACTGGTTTGATCTCCTTGCAGTCCAAGGGACTCTCAAGAGTCTTCTGCGGCACCACAGTTCTAAAGCATCAATTCTTCGGCGTTCAGCCTTATTTATGGTCCAACTTTCACATCCATACATTACTGGAAAAACCATAGCTATAACCATGCAGACCTTTGTTAGAAAGTGATGTCTCTGCTTTTTTGATATGCTGTCTAGATTTGTCATAGCTTTTCTTCCAAGGAGCAAGTGAGTTTTAATTTCATGGCTGCTGGCATGGTCCGCAGTATCTTTGGAGCACAAGAAAATAAAGTCTGTTATTGTTTCCAGTCTTTCCCCATCTATTTGCCATGAAGTGAGGTAACTAGATGCCATTATCTTCATTTTTCCACTCTCCTCTTTCACCTTTATCAAGAGGCTCTTTAGTTCCTCATGGTTTTTTGCCAGAAGGGTGGGGTCATCTGCATATCTGAAGTTATTGATATTTCTCCCAGCAGTCTTGATTCCAGCTTGTGCTTCATCCAGTCTGGCATTTCCCATGATGTATTCTGCATATATGTTAAATAAGCAGGGTGACAATATGCAACCTTGACATACTCTTTTCCCAGTTTGAAGCCAGTCCATTGTTCCATGTTCAGCTCTAACTGTTGCTTTTTGACTTCCATACAAGTTTCTCAAGAGGCAGGTAAGGTGGTCTGGTATTCCCATCTCTTTAAGAATTTTCTACAGTTTGTTGTGATCCAAACAGTCAAAGGCTTTGGCATAGTCAATAAAGCAGAAGTAGATGTTTTTTTGGAATTCCCTTGCTTTTTCTGTGGTCTAACACATGTTGGCAATTTGATCTCTGGTTCCTCTGCCTTTTCTCAGTCCAGCTTATACATCAGGAAGTTCTCTGTTCACGTTACTAAGCCCACTTGACTTCACACTCCAGGATGTCTGACTCTAGGTGAGTGATCACACCATCATGGTTATCTGGGTCATGAAGACCTTTTTTGTATAGTTCTTCTGTATATTCTTGCCACCTCTTCTTAATATTTTCTGTTTCTGTTAGGTCCATACCATTTCCGTCCTTTATTGTGCCCATCTTTGCATGAAATATTCCCTTGGTAGCTCCAGTTTTCTTGAAGAGATCTCTAGTCTTTCCCATTCTGTTGTTTTCCTCTATTTCTTTGCATTGATCACTGAGGAAGGCTTTCTTATCTCTCCTTGCTATTCTTTGGAACTCTGTATTCGGATGGGTATATCTTTCCTTTTCTCCTTTGCCTTTTGCTCCTCTTCTTTTCTTTGCTATTTGGAAGGCCTGCTCAGACAGCCATTTTCCCTTCTTGAGTCTCTTTTTCTTGTGACGGTTTTGATCACCACCTCCTCCTGTACAGTGTTATGAACCTCCATCCGTAGTTCTTTAGGCACTCTGTCAGATCTAATCCCTTGAATCTGTTTGTCCCTTCCACTGTATAATCATAATGGATTTGATTTAGGTCATACCTGAATGGCCTAGTGGTTTGAATTTCAGCCTGAATTTTGCAATAAGGAGTTCATTATCTGAGCCACAGTCAGCTCGTGTTGCAGTTTTACATTCGTTGTTGCAGTAATATGTCTAATACCTTTCCCTTCCTAGTCTTAAATTCCATGAGAGTGGGGATTGTCCTTGCTCATCAGTGTAGTCTGAATACCTAATACCACTGAGCTCAGCACCAGTTTGGGTGAATGACATGCTGACTAATAGACTGAATGCTGTCACTATAAAGCAGTTAATTATGCAGGCTGAAAACATCTTTATAATTAAGCATCCTCGTTTTTCTTTCAACTTCAAGTTTTTTCCTGGAATTTCAAAGAGATAGGGCAGGGTAATTTAATAGGTGCCATATTCAGCCTCTGGTGGGTTTTTTTTTTTTTTTTTAATGACGTCTAAAAGAATATAATGCTTTTAGCAGGGCAACTTTTGTACATCATAAGAGGAGCTTATAGGCGTGATGGTTGTAGAAGGCTGCAAGACAATGTAATCATTTCAAATACATTTTTAAAATGTGTAGGGTCAGTCCTAATTATTGAGAAATTTCTCTTGGTTCTCAAAGCTACAGATTAAACTGGAGAAATGGATGAATGGTGTAGAATCATTGAATGAAGTCTGCATGACTTAGCCTGGTACACTAGCCTGTTCACTGCTTGCCCCAGGTAGCCGCCTCGTCTCAATTACTGCTACACTTGCGTCAGTCTTCCTGCTCCAGGAATATATACCTATGTATTCTTCTGTGCTTAGCTGCTCAGTCGTGTCTGATTCTTTGTGACCCCACTGACTGTAGCCCACCAGGCTGCTCTGTCCATGGGGATTCTCCAGGCAAGAATACTGGAGTGGGTTGCCATGCCTTCCTCCAGAGGATCTTCCCAACCCAGGGATCAAACCCAGGTCTCACACATTGCATGAAGATTCTTGAGCCACCACGGAAGCCCATATGTGTTCTTAAAATAATAAAATGTATATGTGGGCTTTCCTAGTAGCTCAGTGGCAAAGAATCTGCCTGCCGGTGCAGGAGACATAAGAGACGCAGGTTCAGTCCCTGGGTCAGGAAGATTCCCTGCAGAAGAAAATGGCAACCCACTCTATGGATAGAGAAGCCTGGGGGGCTACAGTCCATGGGTCGCAAAAGAGTCAGACACATCTTAGCGACTAAACAACAACAACAGTTCTCTCTGTAAATTACCTGTAAGATATTAAGGTGTTACATATAAAGATGAGCTCCCCTTGGACAATTTACTTGATTTTGTGTCCTCCAGCATAAAAAAAACATTATATCCTTGTGAGACGTGTAGTAATCTTATGTGCATACATTTTTTTTAATGTGCCTCTTAAATCCATTATTTTGTATTTCATTTCTAAAATGTTAAACAATATGGTATGTAGATAGGATTTGAAATTCTGTTTTTATCATTTACTGTTATATTACAAGCGTGTCTCATAGGGTGTATTTGCAAACATTACAAATATTTTAGCTTTTGATTCTTATCTGCAAGCCTTTTTTATTTTTTTATTTGCTTATTTTTAATTGAGGGATACTAGCTTTACAGTATTATGCTGGTTTCTACCAAATATCAGCATGAATCAACCGTAGGTTTAGCTGTCCCCTCGCACTTGAGCGTCCCTCCCACTGCCCTCCCCACCCCACCCCTCTAGGTTGTCACTGAGCTCCGGTTTGAATTCCCTGAGTCATATAGCAAATTCCCATTGGCTGTCTATTTGACATATGGTAATGTGCGTTTCCATGTTCCTCTCTCTGTACATCCCACCTCTCCTTCCTCCCCCACAGCTGTGTCCATACCTCTGTTCTCTACGTCTGTCTCTCCGTTGCTGCTCTGCAGATATGTTCATCAATTGTATGTACACATTTTTAGTAGAAATGATACAGTGAATAATGGCTGCATATTCCCTTTTCCACTTAGAAATGTGTCTCAGAGTGGTATCCGTGTTGTTATATGTAGATCGAGCTTGTGCCTTTTAACAACTGTATAATACCCCATTATATGAGTAGATAGCATGCTTGTCTCCATTCTTCTACTGAGGATGTCCAAGTTGGTCCTAACCTGTTAAATACTACAAACCAAGCTCCAGGCAGATTCCTGTATGTGCCTCACTGTCGAGCTGTGTGAACAGCTCTAGCCTATAAAGGAAAATATCAGATGATAGGCTGTATGAATTTGGGGATTTTATAGATACTGAAAAACTGCCCTGCAAAGTGGCTGTACTGCCCCTCTTTACAGTCATACCAGCAGCATCCGAGAGGATGTTTTCCCCATGTTGTTACCACTTACTGATACCATTCTGTGTTACTTGCTCCCCTCTGATGAGTGAGAAATGGTATCTTGGTGTAGCTCATGTGTCCAGGATTATTCTCAAGACTTGACATCATTTCCTACCTGGGGTGGCAGTTGCACTTTTCTCTCTGCACCTCTTTTGCCTCTGGCTCTCTCTGCTGGCTACTGCTTGTTTGGACCCTGGTTCTCTGCTGTAGCTTCTCTGCTCTCTCTCTGTTTCTGGCTATTTGCCAATTTTTTCCTCCAGAGGTATACTCTGCTCAAGTATAACTTGAAGCAGAAGGAAGGTATTAGCTTCTTTCTCCTTAAAGTCATTTAAAATAATATCCCTCAAGTGCCTGCTAGGTGCCAGGCCCTACAGCAGACAGAGCGGTGACAGTGCAAGGGCCTCTGCCTCCCTGGGGTTTGCATTTCAGTGGGAGAAAGAGACCGGGTATTAAGGGTATGAGGCGCAGTGTCACGTCCTGTGGAGACGAGGTGAATGAAGTGATGAAGGTTGTGGGCGTAAGGCAGGGAGAAGGTGGCCAGGAAAGCCCTTACTAAGAGGGGAGACCTGAGCAAAGACCTGAGTGTAGTGAGGGAAAGAAGAGCCGTCCCAGGAGGTGCATCAGCAAGTGTCGAAGCGCTGAGGTGAAAGTGAGGGCTCCGAGGGATGTTGGTGTGGCCGGAGCCCAGAGGCCAAGGGGCAGACTGCAGGAAATGAGGTCACAGAGGTAGCCAGGATCCAAACCATGAAGGACATTGAGGTCCACGATCAGGGTGCTTTTATTTCCAGGGTATGGAGGTTTGCAGCTGGGACAGTGTTTCTTAGGTGACTCTGGTGGTGGGAAGAGGGATGAGTGTGGCAGCATGGAGAACAGCCGAGTGCGTGTTGCAGGAAGCATTGCAGACGCCCAGGCGAGCGTGTCTGGGGTCACGGCATTGGAGGTCGTGAGGAGGAGTGAGATGCGGGATGTATTTTGTAGGTGGAGCTGGCATGAGTGGCTGATGGATGATGGTGGATGATACATGTGTATGTATGGTCCGAGGGGGAAAAGGCAGAGAAGAGGGTGACTCCAAGAGTGATGTGAGCTACTCAAGGAGACTGGTGACACTTAGAATGTAGAGAAGACTTGTGAGGGGAGCAGGCTTGAGGGGACAAATCTAGAGCTCTGGGAAATGTTACATTTGACATGCCTACTATTAGGTTGGTACAAATGTAATTGCAGTTTTGGACCATGAATTTTAAATCATATAACTAGGCTCAAACACATCTTCATTAATCAAAGTAGGAACCGTTACAGTCAACACATACTTACCAACAAGAGATAACTTTATTACTGTAGTGTAAAAATCTGTGCTTGGGGATTTGATGAACTCTTGGAAAGCATTTTCTGCACCCTGTTGGTTGTAGAACCGTTTTTCCCTGCAAAAAAGTTGTCCAGATGCTTAAAGAAGTGGTAGTCAGTTGGCGAGAGTTTACGCGAATATGGCAGATGAGGCAAAACTTTGTAGCCCGATTCGTTCAATTTTTGAAGTGTTGGTTGTGTGATGATGTGTGGTCAGGCGTTGTCATGGAAAAAAATTGGGCCATTTCTGTTGACCAGTGTTAGGTGTAGGTGTTGCAGCTTTCAATGCGTCTCATCAATTTGCTGAGCATACTTTTCAGATATAATGGTTTTCCCAGAAAACTGTAGTGGATCAGACAGGCAGGAAACCACCACACAGTGACCATGACCTTTTTTTGGTGCAAGTTCAGCTTTGGGAACTGCTTTGGAGCCGCTCCTTAGTCCAACCACTGAGCTGGTCATTGCGGGTTGCTGTATAACATCAACTTTTCATCACATGATACAGTTTGGTAGGTTGATGGTTCATTGTTGTTGCATGGAATAAGAGAGGATGACACTTCAAAGCAGTGATATTTTTTGATTTTCAGTGAGCTCATGAGGCACCCACTTACTGAGCTTTTTCACCTTTCCAGTTTGCTTCGAATGCGGAGTGAGCATAGAATGGTCGATGTTGAATTCTTTGGCAAGTTTCATGTAGTTGTAAGAGGATCAGCTTCAGTGGTGGCTCTCAGTTGGTTATTGTCAATTTCCACTATGCTCCTCATCTTCAAGGGTCTCATCTCCTTTGCAAAACTTCTTCAACTATCATTGCACTGTATGTTCATTAGCAGTTCCTGGGCCAAATGCATTGTCTCCACTGCTTTGCAACCCATTTTGAGCTCAAGAAAATTGCTAGAATTTGCTTTTTGTCTAACATCATTTCCATAGTCAAAAATAAATATAAAATAAACAGCAAGTAATAAGTTTTCAGTCAAAAAAAAAAAACCATAAAGCAAGAAATGTGCATTAAATGATGTGTAACATAACCACATTTATTTAAGAATGTATTCCAATCTCAAAGGCAAATTTCAACAGTGCAAAAGCTGCAGTTACTTTTGCAACAACCTAATAGCTGTAGGTGTTGAGTTGGTATTAAACTAAAAAAAAAAAAAAAAAAACACTGGGAATATATATTTGAGAGTAGTCCCCTTAATGGGCTTTCCTGGTGGCTCAGATGGTAAAGCATCTGCCTGTGATGTAGGAGATCTGGTTTAATTTCTGGATTGGGAAGATGCCCTAGAGAAGGAAATGGCTACCCAGTCCAGTTTTCTTGCCTGGAGAATTCCATGAACAGAGGAGCCCATGGGCTACAGTCCATGGTATCGCAAAGAGGCGGACACGACTGAGTGACTAACACTAGCTCTAGCCTTGAGGGAGCATGCTTAATCCCACAGACTGGGTGTTATCACTGGAGGAATAGAGAGAAGAATAGGGTCAGAGAAAGAGCTGAGGGCTCCTCCAATATCTGGAGGCAGAGACTAGGGAGGAGAAGACAGCAGACAGGATTGTCAGGGCTCTGGAAACCAGGAGAAGGAGTTCAGGAATGAGGAAGGGAATGTGTCGTATGCTGTTAAAAGATTGAGGAAGATGCATACTTAGGACACACATTGGACTTGGTGAGACAGAGGACAGTTGTGACTTGACTTGAGAAGTCTCAGTGGAGAGAGCTGGGGAAAAAATCACGTGATAAAGTGGAGATTCCCCACGGTGATAAAGGTTGGGTACAGTGAGAGAGCTGTGGTCTTTGCTTCTCTGCTCTCTGAAGGCTGGAAGGGCCTTGGTCGATTTCTGCTCTTCTGCTCAGAGCTGCTTAGAATGTAGCCCTGGCTTCCTCTCTCTCCCAGCTTCCAGCTCCCCACGCCTGTCATCCCCCCACCTCCTGCCATTCCTCAGACTGCATTGGCAGTCCCACCTTGGTCTTGTTAGCACTCTCCACTTTCTCTCTCTCCCCAGGTGACCCCCCTAAAGACAGGAGGCTCCGGGGCAGCCATGTGGTCAGTCTCCATCCGTAATCCTTAGGCTCTTCTGGGTCTCAGTAATAATTATTTCTTGAATTGAATTTCACTCCAAATTCCATTTTAAAAGGGGGGATGAGATAAAGGAGGTTTTGTTCTAGTTAAAGGAGAGTCTGAGTTGGATGAGCATTGTAGGGGAGTGGATGAAGAAAATACATTCCATTAGATGAGCAGGCAGTTACAGTTGATACAAAAACAGCACCATACCTCCTGACGTTGGTCTTGCCATACCAGCGGAGTAAGACACTTCAAGAACCTGGTGTATCTGCTTGTTTTAAAAAAAAGAGAATTTCAAATAAAGGTTAACCCAAAGGGCTTTGCTCAGAGCCTTTCACTAGGGAGTGACAATGATGCTAATCCCATTTTGGACTCAGGCTGTTTATTAGTTTATGAAGTTGAAACATGTGCTTTGTGAAACAGTGTTTCCTTTCCACCTAATTTTAACTGGTAATTGCTTCTCTATGGTTCCTCTGGAGAACCTGTAGGTGTGGGAATGGGAATATGGGAAAGAGAAACTAACAGTGCTGAGTACCCAGGTATAAGAGAACCCTTGACGTGACTTGTCACTTAATGTCACAGTCCTTCCATTTCACCATCTTCAAGGTGATGATTAATAGTAGTCAGTAATGTACTTTTCCTATAAAAGATGCTGTTATCACCAAGTATTAATATTACTTCCAATGATTATTAAGTTGTTCTGAGGAAAAATAGAGCTTTGATTTAAGTAGCCAACTTCTTTTTACCTTGTACCATAGGAAAACCAATGCAAAATTATTTTATCTGGGTTGAGGCTTTGTGCCACTTGATCTTTAATAATAATAATCTCATCAAATGTACCTTAACTAGGAGTCTGGTCAAAATGCAAGTCCTCATTTTAATATTGATGCAACATATTTATTGAACATCTAGTATCTCTTATCATTGTACTTGGACTTAAGATTCTAAAAATGAATGTGTCTAAATACAACTCTGAGGATAAAATAGTATTAAAAAAACTTTCACTTGTGAAATGTTGGAAGTATGAAATGTCCACTAACTATTTTAAATTACCCCCCCCAATTCAGTAATTATTGTCTTTGTTCTTAAATATTAGAGTGGACTTTAGGAAATGTTTATAAAGCTCCTGATTCAGGGAATTGCTGTGGCTCTGAGAAATTGTCTAGTTTCATACTCTTCAGTAAAATATATTGTAAGACCCGTATGGAACTTTGACCTTTCTAGCAGTTACTTTAGACAAAATAAAAAGAAATAAGTGAAATTAATTTTAATAATACATTTAACCCACTGTATTGA
Source organism: Muntiacus reevesi (assembly GCF_963930625.1). Classification (NCBI taxonomy): domain Eukaryota; kingdom Metazoa; phylum Chordata; class Mammalia; order Artiodactyla; family Cervidae; genus Muntiacus; species Muntiacus reevesi. Next base: position 97,348,726 of record NC_089252.1, read on the forward strand.
AAGTATCTCAATATGTCATCAGTACAAAATTAACAAGATAAAACCAATGCTTTGTTAATACCGTCTTTGAAATCCAGTGTATATTTTACACTGATAGTACATCTGCACTTGGATATGAAATTTTCATTGGAAATACCTGATATCTTTTTAGATTTCATAAAACAGTTAAAATTATTACAGACATATTTAAAGATTTTTTTCTTCAAATTTAAACTTAAATAAAAATTTAGCTTCTCAGGGGCATTAGCTCGATTTTAAATACTCAGTAGCCACATGTGGTTCGTGGCTGTCAGTTTGAACAGCATAGACACAGGACATTTCAACCATTTCAAATGTTCAACATTTCAACATTTCGCGGAAAGTTCTGTTGCACCACACAGCTCTAATTCAAACCCCGGAGGAAACAGAGTGGTAGCTAGTGGCAGACTTGGGGCGAGAATGTTGTTTATAAGGAGTTTCATAGACACAAAACCACTGCTGGGAGCCACTCAGTTCGTCTCTGTGACTTTGGTTACTCTAGGTATCTTATGTAAGTGGAATCATACAACACGTGTCCTTTTCGGTCTGGTTTATGTCAGCTAATGTCTTCAGGGTTCCTCCATGTTGTAGAATGTGTCAGAATTTCTTTCCCAAATAATATTCTATTTTATGGATAAGCCACATTTCAAAGTTAAGATATAATTGACCTGTAACATTGTATAAATTCAAGATGTACATGTTGAATTGATACATTTATTTACTGTCTTATGAGTGCCACTGTAGCTTTAGCTAACAACTTTAGTTCCTGTTATGTAATATTGCTTCTTTTTGTGTGTGATGAGAACATTTGAGATCTAGACTCTCACTAGTTTTGAAGTATTAGGTACTGTATTACAAACTGTAATCAATATGCTGCTGTGCATTGGATCTCCAGAACTCATTCTTCTTCCACATCTTTCCAATTCCCCCAAGCCCCAGCCACCATATTTTGCTGTCTGTTTCTATGAGTTTGGCTTTTTAAAGATTCTGAATAGAAATGATATCATACAATATTTGTCTTTGTCTGTCTGACTTATCTCCCTTGGAATAACACTCTCAAGGTCCATTCATGTTGTCAAAAATGACAGGATTTCCTTCCTTCTTAAGACCAAATAATATTACAATGTATACCAAATTTCTTTTTTTTTAATTTTTATTGTATATTGGAATATAGTTGGTTAACAGTGTTGTGTTAGCTTCAGATGTACAGCAAAATGAATCAGTTATACATATACATGTATTTATTCTTTTTCAGATTCTTTTCCGATTTACATTCTTACAAAGTATTGAGTAGAGTTGCTTATGCTACACAGTAGGTCCCTGTTGGTATCTATTTTTTTTTTTTATTGGTATATAGTTGATTTACACTGTTTCACCAGTTTCAGGTATACAGAAAAGTGAATCAGTTATACATATAAATGTTTCTCTGCCATGTTTTCTTTATCCGTTCGTCTCTTGATGGGCACTTAGGCTTTTTCCTATCTTGATTACTGTGAATAATGCTGCAGTGAATAATGTAGATATCTTTTTGATATTCTATTTTCACTTCCTTTGGTTGTGTACCTGAAGTGGGATTTCTGGATCCTGTGGTGGTTGTATTTTTAATTTGAGGAACCTCCAAACTATTTTTCATAGGGGCTGAACCAACTTACATTCCTGCCATTGGTCTACAAGGGTTCCTTTTTCTCCATAGTCTCCCTAACATTTGTGGGGTTTTTGTATGTTTTTTCTTGATAGTAGCCCTTCTAACAGATACCTCATTTTTGGTTTTGATTCTCTGATGACTAGTGATGTTGAGTACTTTTTCATGTACTTCTTGTCCATTTAGATATTTTCTTTGGAAAAATGTCATAAGTTTCTCTTTTTTTTTTTAAATAGCATTACTTATTTTTGGTGGTGTTACTATTGAGTTGTGTGAGTTCTTTATATATTTTGGATATTAACCCCTTATTCATTATATGGTCTGAAAATATTTTCTCCCGTAGTTTGCCTCATCATTTTGCTTATTATTTGTTTTTTTGTGAAGAAGTTTTTTTTTTAGTTTGATGTAGTCATGCTTGTTTGTTTGTTTTGCTTTTACTGCTTCTGCTTTTGGTGTTATATCCAAAAAATCATTGCCAAGACCAATGTCAAGGAGTTTTGTTTTATCAGATCTTATGTTTAGGTCTTTAACCCATTTTGAGTTAATTTTTGTGAGTGGTGTTAAAGTCCAATTTCATTTTTTCTCATGTGGTTATGTAGTTTTCTTACCATTTGTTGAAAAGACTATCCTTTCCCATGAGTGTTCATGGCTCCTCTATGAAATATTAGTTGACTGTATATGTGAGGGTTTACTTCCAAACTCTTGATTCTGTTTCTTTGGTCCATGTATCTGTTATTATTTCTTCTTCTTCTTCTTCTTTTTTTTTTTTTTACTATACTGTCTTAATTACTATAGAACTCTGAAATGCAGTACTTGGATGTAATCTCAAAACTGACACAATAATCCCTGTTCGTTTCCAAGGCAAACCATTCAATATAAAGTAATCCAAGCCTATGCCCCAACCAGTAATGCTGAAGAAGCTGAACGGTTCTATGAAGACCTACAAGACCTTCTAGAACTAACACCCAAAAAAGATGTCCTTTCCATTATAGGGGACTCGAACACAGAAGTAGGAAGTCAGGAAATACCTGGAGTAACAGGCAAATTTGGCCTTGGAGTACAGAATGAAGCAGGGAAAAGGCTAATAGAGTTTTGCCAAGAGAAGGCACTGGTCATAGCAAACAGCCTCTTCCAACAGCGCAAGAGATGAGTCTACACATGGACATCACCAGATGGTCAACACTGAAATCAGATTGATTATATTCTTTACAGTCAAAGATGGAGAAGCTCTATACAGTCAGCAAAAACAAGACTGGGAGCTGACTGTGGCTCAGATCATCAACTCCTTATTGCCAAATTCAGATTAGATCTGATAGAGTGCCAGAAGAACTATGGACGGAGGTTCGTGATGATATTGTATGGGAAACAGGGGTCAAGACCATCCCCAAGAAAAAGAAATGCAAAAAGGCAAAATGGTTGTTTAAGGAGGCCTTAAAAATAGCTGTGAAAGGAAGAGAAGTGAAAAGCAAAAGAGAAGAGGAAAGATATACCCATTTGAATGCAGAGTTCCAAAGAATAGCAAGGAGAGATAAGAAAGCCTTCCTCAGTGATCATTGCAAACAAATAGAGGAAAACAATAGAATGGGAAAGACTAGAGATCTCTTCAAGAAAATTAGAGATACCAAGGGAACATTTCATGCAAAGATGGGCATAATAAAGGACAGAAATGGTATACACCTAACAGAAGCAGAAGATATTAAGAAGAGGTGGCAAGAAGACCCAGAAGAACTGTACAAAAAAGATCATCACGACTCAGATAATCACAATAGTCTGATCACTGACCTAGAGCCAGACATCCTGGAATGCGAAGTCAAGTGGGCCTTAGGAAGCATCACTACGAACAAAACTAGTGGAAGTGGTGGAATTCCAGTTGAGCTATTTCAAATCCTAAAAGATGATGCTGTGAAAGTGCTGCACTCAGTATGCCAGCAAATTTGGAAAGCTCAGCAGTGGCCACAGGATTGGAAAAGGTCAGTTTACATGTCAGTCCCAAAGAAGGACAATGCCAAAGAATGCTCAAACTACCACACAATTGCACTCATCTCACACGCTAGAAAAGTAATGCTCAAAATTCTCCAAGCCATGCTTCAACAGTCTTTGAACCATGAACTTCCAGATGTTCACGCTCGATTTAGAAAAGGCAGAGGAACCAGAGATCAAATTGCCAACATCTGTTGGATCATCGAAAAAGCAAGAGAGTTCCAAAAAAGCATCTACTTCTGCTTTATTGACTATGCCACAGCCTTTGACTGTGTGGATCACAATAAACTGTGGAAAATTCTGGAAGAGGCAGGAATACCAGACCACCTGACCTGCCTCCTGAGAAATCTGTATGCAGGTCAAGAAGCAACAGTTAGAACTGGACATGGAACCACAGACTGGTTCCAAATCGGGAAAAGAGTTCATCAAAGCTGTATATTGTCACCCTCTTTATTTAACTTACATGCAGAGTACATCATGAAAAATGCTGGGCTGGATGAAGCACAAGCTGGAATCAAGATTGCTGGGAGAAATATCAGTAACTTCAGATATGCAGATGATACCACCCTTATGGCAGAAAGCGAAGAACTTAAGAGCCTCTTAATGAAAGTGAAAGAGGAGAGTGAAAAAGTTGGCTTAAAACTCAACATTCAGAAAACTAAAATCATGGCATCTAGTCCCATTACTTCATGGCAAATAGATGGGGAAACAGTGGAAACAGTGAGAGACTTTATTTTGGGGGGCTCCAAAATCACTGCAGATGGTAACTGCAGCCATGAAATTAAAAGATGCTTGCTCCTTGGAAAAAAAGTTATGACCAACCTGGACAGTATATTAAAAAGCAGAGACATTACTTTGCCAACAAAGGTCCGTCTAGTCAAGGCTGTGGTTTTCTGGTAGTCATGTATGGTTGTGAGAGTTGGACTATAAAGAGAGCTGAGTGCCAAAGAATTGATGGTTTTGAACTGTTGTGTTGGAGAAGATTCTGGAGAGTCCCTTGGTCAGCAAGGAGATCCAACCAGTCCATCCTAAAGGAAATCAGTTCTGGGTGTTCTTTGGAAAGACTGATACTGACGCTGAAACTCCAATACTTTGGTCACCTGATAGGAAGAACTGACTCATTTGAAAAGACCCTGATGCTGGGAAAGATTGAAGGCGGCAGGAGAAGGGGATGACAGAGGATGAGATGGTTGGATGGCATCACCGATTCAATGGACATGAGTTTAAGTAAACTCCGGGAGTTCGTGATGGACAGGGAGGCCTGGCATGCTGCAGTCCACGGGGTTGCAAAGAGTTGGACACAACTGAGCAACTGAACTGAACTGTGGGTCCATAAGAACTTTAGGGTGGTTTTCTCTATTTCTGTGAAAAATGCCATTTGAGTTTTGATAGAGGTTGCATCAAATTCATAGATGCCTTTGGGTGGTATGGACATTTTAAATAATTTTTCTGATGCATGAACATAGGATAGCTCTCCATTTATTTGTGTTTTCTTAAGGTTCTTTCAGCAAAATCTTATAGTTTTCATTGTTCAATCTTTTACTTCCTTGGTTAAATTTATTTCTGAGTATTTTATTATCTTTGATGCTGTTTCAAATTGGACAATTTTTATTTATTTTTCAGATATGCTGTTCGTGTGTAGAAATGCAATTAATTTCTGTATATTTGTATGTCCTGCATTTACTGATTAATGAATTCATCAACTAATTCTAAGACTTTTTTGGTTGAGTCTTTAGAAATTGTGTGTGTATATATATAGGCCATATCAAGTACTTACCATGTGCGTATTGCACAGTTTTACTTAATCCTTTCTGATTTGGATGACTTTTTTTCTTTTGTCTTGCCTCATTGCTCTAGCTAGGAGTTTCAGTATTATGTTTAAATAGAGTGGTGAGAGGGAGCTTTCTTTTCTTGTTCCTGATTTTAGATGAAAAGCTTTCAGTCTTTCACCATTGAGTATGATGTTAGCTGTCAGTTTATCGTGTATGTTGTTTATTAGAATATGTTTATTCTTATGTTGAGGTTTCTACCCAGTTGAGGATTTTTAATCATGAGAGGATTTTGTAAAATCCTTTTGCTGCATCTATTGTGATGACCATATGTGTGTGTGTGTGTGTGTGTGTGTGTGTGTATCTTTCAGTCCGTTAATGTGATGTATTACATTTATTGGGGGCATCCCAGGTGGTGTAGTGGTAAAGAATCTGCCTACCAATGCAGGAAATGCAAGAGACCCAGGTTCAATTCCTGATTCAGGAGGATCCCCTGGAGTAGGAAATGGCAACCTACTCCAGCGTGCTTGCCTGGGAAATTCCATGGACAGAGGAGTCTGATGGGCTACAGTCCACAGGGTTGCACAGAGTTGGGAAAGACTAACTGACTGAGCATGAATACTAGATGACAGTTTTGATGTTTTTGCCGATCCGTCCCTGTGTCACAGGGATAAATGCCACTTGGTCATGGTGTATGATCCCTTTAATGTGTTGGTAAATTCAGTTTGCTAATATTTCATTGACAATTTTTGTCTCTGTGTTCATCAGGGATATTGGTCTAAGTTTTTTTTTTTTTTTTTGTGGTGTCCTTATCTGGCTTTGATGTCAGGGTAATGCTGGGCTTGTAAAATGAGTTTTGGAATGTTTCTTCCTCTAATTTTTTTTTTTTTTAAGAGTTTGAGAGGGATTCACCTTAATTCTTACTTAAATACATGGTGGAATTCACCAGTGGAGCCATCTGGTCCTGGGCTTTTTTCTTTGTTGGGAGGTTTTGATTACTGATCAGTTTCCTTATTATTGGTTTGTTCAGGTTTTCTATTCATGATTCTGTCCTGGTAGATTGTATGTTTCACCAACTACCTCCCTATCCATTAAGATTACATCGCTTCCAAATTAGTAGCAGTGGAAGTGTTGCTTCACTGGACAACCCTAACTCGAGATCTATGAATGCAGATGGGGGGAGTCTCTATTCCAGTCATATTTTCTGTGAAACCATGACATTTGCTTTCTTTTTTTCCATAGAGAAGACATTTTAGAAGTTCATACGTTATTAGACATTATCGTCATCTAAAGATCATGTATTCTTTTTTGTTTCGCCATCTTCAACTCCTCCCACCCATTGCCCATTCCAGAATGTAAATTCCATGACAGGCTTGTTGTTTTTTGGCTGTATTGTGTATTGCTATATTCCCGGTGCTTAGAACTGTGCCTACACACAGTAGGCAGTCAGTAAGGTCTAGGGAATGCGTGAATGATGCTCAAGCATTGTGTTTACTGGATATCATTTTAAAAGGCTCTAGATTTGGCTTCTTTTGAATAACTCAGTATTTGTTTTCCTGGAGTAAAACATTCTAGTACAAAATATGCTTGTAAGTATTATAGACCTTGTAATCGTAAAAAGAGACAAGGTATAAAAAATACTTATTGGGAGATGAAAGAAGCCAGAGATAGACTAGACAAAACAAGTGTAAGTTTGCTTCCTTCTAACTTAATATGATTGTCTCCAAAGTGGTATTATGTAAAACATCAGAAATTTTTCAACATTGATAGCTTAGACTTATTAAAGAGTAATTAAAAAAAAAACCTTTGACTATACAGGTGGAGGTTAAATGATTCAGTTGGATCATAGTTGTCAAGATGAGAGCAACTATCATTCTTGCTTTCTAAAATAGGAACCCTTCATTGTTTCCTCTCTGCAACTTTTTATTGATTTGCACTGTGATGAGGCTACTACTTCAGCAGTCACAGACTCTGCCTGAGACACAAATTAAGAGTTTTTAAAATAGCAAGAACTTTAAAACATTATTACAATGTTGGAAACCCAGTCCTTTCTCTTGTAAGCAAGGAAACTTGATTCTGAGAGGTAAGATGATGTCCGGAAGCATTTTTTAGCCTCTTTTTTGTTGGACTGGTTTTCCTTGTCTTGGATTTTACTAAGGATATAATCTCAGCTCCAGTTAGAAAGGGAGATCACAATGCCAGGTGTCAAATTCACAAATCAGTCCTCTCCATAATTGCTGAAGTTTGACATGTCTCCATGTTTGTCCCATGAAACTCTTAACTGTTCTCTTATTAGCAGTGGGGAATTAAATTTCCTATGTAGACAAATTGACTTCTAAATTAGAAACAAAACCACCACCAAAGGGAGAGGCACAGACACACTTTCATGTTTCAATTTGAAGCTTTCTAAAAGTAATTTCTCTCCTCTGCCCCTTCTCCATATTTTCCACAGACTTTCTTTTACTGTTTGAATTCACCATCCAGTTACTACCTTCTCTGAAGAGGAGATTTTGGTCAGCAATTCTTAAAAATAAACTTAGTATCCTAATTAAAGTGGAAGAGTCAAAATAGACTACTGAAATGAAGAATGTTTTAAGTCGTGTAGGTATTATGTTTGGGCAGTTCTTGAAAAGCTGGGGAAAACTCTTCAGGGAGATTTAGAACTTTTTGTTCCAAACAAGAGGATTTCTTTAAAAAAAAAAATAAAAATAGAAGGATGTGAATTGGCTTAGAGTAAAAAGACAATAGACTTAGGAAGGAAAAGAATGTATTTTGTAGATAAGACAAATTCATGGCCTTGTGCATTAAATTTTACACAATATAACCCACCGTACTGTGGGTTTAATGCTAATATATATCTTCCTCCTGTCTAAAATTAATGATTGTGTACCCTGGTTTTTCACATAAATGTTCCCTCACTCTACCCTTAATCTGTCTCCAGTTGCCTCAAAAGTGATAAAATAATCTCCAAATAAATTTAATTTTGAATCAAAAAATAAATATACCCACACACCTTTTTTCTTAATAGAAAAAGGAGAATGAAGCAGAGAATACAAAATGGTAAAGACTGTTAAAGATTATTTTAATTCTCATCTAAATCTTAAGCTAGCAAGTTAAAACACCTTGTATAGAAAGCAGAGAAAAACTGTCCTTTGACATCACTTTCATTCACACTGCTCCCTACGCATGGGAAAGAGCAGATGTCTGGTTTCCAGAGCATTAGGCTTTTCCCTGAGTACTTTAGTAAAATTAATATTTCGGAGAAAAACTACAGCTTCTTCTGATCTTTAGCATTTTGTAGCTTAATAATATCATACACTAGAAGTGTTTCAGCTTTGAATGAGCTTTGAATATTTATGCATTTGCAGTAACCCAAGAAAGGCTATGAAAAATTCTTGGAACAAGCTTTATTTAGAAAACCCCATTATTCTGAAGAAAAAAAAAACTCATAGTTTTCATAAAGGCTAGTGGATATACAATATAGTATATGTAAGGGCACTGACTAGAGAGGAAAAAAATTCAGTGGATGGCATTTCTTTTTCCTTGTCTTTTTCCTACTAATTATGTACAAAATCTGTATTAGATATGGTATTTCTCCCCTCCTTACAGAAAAAATATATTTGGAAATTCCTATCTAAAGCTAATTTGACATGAAGACTATAACGCCCTTTAATGGGGGTATCCAGGTCCCTTTGGGGATTTTTTTTTTTAACATACACCATGTGGTGCAATCTGTTCCAGGCTACAAGGAGGGGCCTGGGAAGAAGCTCTGTGGGGGCCAGGAATAAAGTCCTCTCTGGGAGTTGTTGAGGTACTAACTAGAAATGGGGGAAATGGAACAGCCAAAGCCCAGAAATCCCTTCCCCTCTGCCCTAAATCATAACCTGGGGAACATTAAACTTAGGCTTATTGAAAACACAATTTAGCAAGTTGATCAATTTGGGGGAGAAAAAACCTGAACCTTTTCTGAGATGGTTACATTGCTGTTCATTTTGTATTTTAATCTAACCTACTGGTGATTTAATTTACAGAACTCAAAGGAAGCGTAATGCTCAAATATTTGAGGACGTTCACGTATCAACCACTGTTTAATTTTGGAATGTGCCTACTTGCTTGACACAATATTTTACCATCTCAACAAATGTTTAGCCTTTTTTTTTCACTTGACTAAAGAGAAATAAGTTTCACATTGCTTCATTCACCTTCTTATGTGCATATGCTGGGAAAGATTGGATGTTAAGAAAAAAAAAAACTTCCTCATGTTCTCCCTACTACATCTAAATCTGTTTACCAATTCGAAGCTGCTAAAAAGCCCTGCATTCTCCTGCTAAATCAACTGGATGGCTAGAAACCAAACTGTAATGTAACAGGAAAAAAAAATATATATCAATTTATTTTCGTGACAGAACATTCTTGAGAAGGTATAAAATTGTCCTGGTCTCTATGCCAGTTTTCTTTTTTCTTCCTTTCTCTGTCTTGCTTTTTAAAGGGCTTTCGGCTTTTAAGCCGATCCTTTTTATAGTTATGTAACAGTTCTAATATTTTGTGACATTTTGTATTGTGACACTATAGATGAAATTGTCATCGGACTGACACTCTGTGCTGTTTATTCCTTAATTACAACTGTTAGCACTGGAGAGAAGTGTGCTCATCTGCCAGCACATATTATGAAAACAACATTATTGTTACCCACACCAACACCCACTCAACAGGATATTTCCAAGATGGTAGTTTAAAGGAACTATCAGCACAATGGATTTTTTTTTTTTCCCAGCTTGTCCTATTGTCATCTTATAAAACTACAAACCAGTTTGAAATGGAAAGTCTTTCATTGTGATGTGGACTCCCTTTACTAAGCAGGAGCTGCTTTTATAATTAGAAAAATTAAAATTTTTTTTTTTTTTTGAGCTCTCCAGCAGTGGTGGATTGAACAGTCTCAGGGTTGTTCAGGGTTGTGACCCAAAGCTTTCTGACTGACAGCTGTTTGAGAAATAACAAAAATAGAAGGGAGAGGGAAGGGCAGATTTAAAGATGAAAAGATAAGAGAGGAGTTGCTTGTATTCACAGGTTGGCGCTCTTTAAATAATCAACTCAAAATCCAGTGACCATTCTCAGCTCTACCAGTTCTTTTTCAGAACCCAGTCTGAGCCCTGCTGAAACTAGCTGCTTATTGAACACTTATCAGTTTACTTCTTTCTTCCAGAATGTTTTACAGGATCAGTTATCTATGAGGGATGAAATCCTATGACTCATTTCCTAATCAGTGTTACTATACTAAACCAGTTGTTATTGTCTTTTCACCTGTTAAAAAACTAAAATGTAAGCAAACCTCTTGGATCTTGTGCCTTATCCTCTTAATAAAATAACTGAAAAGTAAAGGTTCTAGAAAATGTATAATCTGGTATTCACTCTTTAGATGAGAATCATGGTATATGATTAGAAAAAAAAAAAAAAAAACAGCACACAACACTCAGTTAGCAACTTATTTAATCAACAGCCCATTTTCCAATATCAGCTTTTAACATTTCCATGGGTTTGGTAGAAAATAAGTTTATGACACTGAAATGGCAGTAGATCTTCCAGTGATAACCTGAAAGTTGCCAGTAGATTCTCAAACCTTCATTGTCGCAGAGGACGTAATAAGGCAATCTCTCTGACTCCTAAAGTCCCCGCAGTGACCTGAATACTCTTTAATATACAGCTTTACTAGATAGGTTTCTGAAATACTATGTGGAGAAGCTATTGCTGCGCCCTCTTTTGAATGGTATCTTCTGCTTCATTTCCATTTTCACTACTAGCAGGATACGGTGCTCTTCCTAAAAGAAACTGTTCCCATTTGGGAATATATTCTTCTACTGATGCCCAGTAAAGAGTCTGGGGGAGAAAAAAAAAACATCCAAAAAGTGAAAAAGCATATCAAGCAATTGAACTTGGCTCTTCATAATAGTCTAAATGTTTATTCCCTTAAGTGTGCGTGTGTGCGTGTACACACACACTCACACACACTCACACACATACGTAGAATGCACTTCCTCTGCAGAATATTTTATGTTAATTTTAGAAAAAAAATCTGGCTACTTACTAGTGTTAATTTTCAAATTTCTCAGTAAAACCAGAGCCTGGCAGAATTACAGGTTTTACAATTTTATTGTGATTTTACACGCCCTCTTGTGGCCAATCATGTGATTATTCCCAGTAGTATCATTTATGGCCACAAAAATCATTAAAAGTTCTTGTTTAATGTTTCTAATCCCGCACCAAATGACTCTTCATACTATAATTATCACAATGAAATGATTCACTGTGAACAACTGCTTTAGAATTAACAGAAAAAGAAGTGACCTGGGATGAGATCAGGAACTGAAATATAAAGAGGATGCTAACAGGATTCGGATGAATTAACCCCTTAGCTGTATGAGGGAGAAACATTAAAAATACGTATCCACTCTATCTTTTAGAACAGCACTTGATGTGGCAAATGGTAGCTTCTTCCCACACTTCTTTGGATAATGACAAAATAATACCAACATCACCTAGCTATTTTTAATTCAAATAACTTGGAAATTGAGGTGCTGTGTTTCTGCCTTGGCTGGAGCAGTCCTTAAGCTACAGAAGCTCCAATTGCATCACTGGATAGCTGTCCATGAGCTGGGTGGTTTCTTGGTTGACTGTCCTAAGTAAGTTGCCAAAAACTGTGTGTCATAGGAGGGCATTTTATATGAGATCGTCACTATCAGTCTCATCTTGGGAAATTCAAAGAGTTAGAGAGCACTGGGGACACACTCTGAGCAATAAAAAGGTATGGGGTGGGAGGAATTTCCTAGTGGTCCAGTGGTTAGGATGCGGCGCTTCCACAGTAGGGGGCTTGGGTTCAACCTGTGGTCAGAGAACTAAGATTCCATGTGCTGCATGACCAAAAAATAAAATACTGTCATTTGGAAAAAAGAGATAACGAGAGTTCTGCAAGCCGAAGATGGTATGGGCCTCCATTTATCTAGGCGTCTGTGCATGTGGTCTGAGAAGCAGCCTGACGTACTTAAAGCAGGGCCATCCTGCTGCGCGAGACTCGCCTAGAAAAACACCAGCCGAGGCCTGTGGTTGGGTGTTTCTCCGCCATTCATGGCTGGATTAACCCCTATTGTGTGGCCCTGTGCAGGCCAGGCTAAGGTATTGGAAAATTCAACAAAGACAAAGACATGCCCAGGGCACAACTTTGAACGGGAGTTTTTTCTGTCCTTGATCACTGCCTTTTCTTATTACCCTAGATGACACAGAAGATTGCGGGGCAAATTCTCAGCCTTGCATTTTTGAGTCTGTTCACCTCCTTGGTTAGGCAGCAGGCAAAACTGCACTTAGAAAAAGGTCATTAAAAATATAGTGAAACTATTTTATATGTAGCAAATTCCCTTTCGGCACACATACATGCATATACCAACTATGGTTTATTTTTGCCAGCCATCTTCTCAATCTGTTCTTGAACAGAGCAAAATCAAACAGACAAAAGCCACGCTGTGCTGCATGATAATATGCATTTAAATAGCGCTGGTTGCATTTTTCGGTGAAGAGACTGAGCTGCTACTTGTAACATCAGCCAACAGGAAAAGCATTTTGGTGAGGCTGTCATCTTAAGATTTAGTGTATATTGTCTGTTAGGATTTAACACGAAAGTAGTTTCTAAGTGACTTGGTGAAAAGACACAAGGTCTTGATAAAATTTTCACTTGATGTAAAAATTTTTTAAAACCAAAATACTTACAGACTACTACATCGTACAAGGTATGGCACTGTGGACAGAGAGATCAATCAGATACATTTTGTGTATTTTATTGGATGCAGAAAGCTGGGAAATACACAGAGCCACTTAAAATGCACTACTGACAGAATAGGAGTCTCTTGTTGGACATTTGTTCTTTAAGATTCTCACCTCAAGAGCAGCCACCTCAGCTGGTAGCACTGAATGAATCCGGGTCTGTAGAGACTTTTCTGCTGCTTCTATATCCTGAAACAGATAGAAGCATTTTTCAAAACATTCACAGACACACACAGCACCTCTAATAGCAATAGCTATATATTTCTAATCTCTTGCTTCAACTCTCCTCTGCATACACAGTTTAAACTCATGGAGATGATGCTGACAGAGAACTGATCACTGCTTAATTAACCAGTTGCAAATAGAGAACCAAGCGTTTCTTATTTTAAAATAAAAGGCAGGGGATGGGGGTGGTACATCTAAGTTCTGCCTTTTTCATTTTAAGTAGTTAGTAAATGCCAATAATTCTTGGAAAAAGAACTTCCTCTAAAACTGCTCAGAGGACTAACTTAGCTTTAAAATCCTTTAAAAACAGCCAGATGGATAAAATAGTCAAATATTCCGATACTAAAAACAATCAGATCCTCAGACCCACGCTAGGCTAACCTTCAAAGTGGAGAGTTCTAGTCTGTCTAGATCATGCACATGGTATATTAATGACACACCTTTCATTTATGCAAGGCTTCATATTTGAATTTTATACATAGGCAAATAGTCCCTATATTTAAAAGGTCCATGAGGTACCTGAGTACTCTGCAATAAGAACCTTTCGCTACGCTATTTAGACTTTTAGTACCAGATTTCTAAGCTAATCTCAAAGGCAAATTTTATTGCGAGGTAGTATATCCTTCAGCTCATGGCATTCAAGCACTATGTGTTACTAAGTACTTAAACATGTAGATACTTATGTTTTCTCTTATGAATGTGGAAACACAAGAGTATTTAAGCTTGATTCATACTTCAGGAACGATTTTATCTAGATCTGTACATAAAGTTCATGCCCAGAAATGTAAGACTTTACAAGTTGTTAGAGAGACACTCAAGCCCCGTGTAGTAAATTCTCCCCAAATCAGCACCTCTGTTGTCTCGTGCTTGCTCAGGTTTGTCCAGTTCACGGCCACTGGTGGGAAGGCTGTGTAAATTCTGTCTCTCAGCTTAATAAGTTGATAGAAAAGAAAAAGTTCTCTGCTCCATGTAGAAGCACAGGAGCGATCTGAGTACAGGGCTGTTGGACAGAAGGAGAGCGATGGAAAAGGGCGTGGGAGTGGGGTGTGAAGAAGCCAACGCTGAACAGGAGAAAAGAGATAGCAGATGGCAGCGGCGGGAGCAAGGGATGGGTGTGAAATGGAAAAGGGAAAAACAGGAAATTCCCTAAAGGGACTCCCCAAAGTTGCACAGCCATTAGTGCACCTGCTGTCTGGAGGAAGGTGATTTGAAGGGGAAAGAAAATGATTTAGGGATAAAAAGCTCATCTATTAGCATCTCTATCCCATACCAGCAGTTCACGACCAACACGCAGGCTTAGAGAGGGCTTTTGATGTCAATGATACAACAGACACGGGATACCAACTCTTCTGTTTACGCTGAGATTCAACAGGGTTCTGGAAAAACCGCTTTATACATCTAGGAATCAAACAAAACTCACAATCCCAATGTTACCATTATTCTAAGAACAGTTGCAAAGTTACCTGAACTGGGAGATCTAGGTGCTATTAGCACCTATCAGTTCAGTTCAGTCGCTCAGTCGTGTCCGACTCTTTGCGACCTATAGGCAAGATTAAATATTTTTCTTAAAGATCAGAGAATAAGAATACTGAGTTTCTTGTAGAGAAGAGCAGATTTGCAGTGGAAAGAGCAGACAGGAGGAGAGGGACGCATGGCCTGGAAAAGCAGGCCCAAGTCCACCAAACCCGTCTGTCATCTCTGCAGCGTTTGGACAAGGGATTATCACCCCTCGAGAGAACTTCTTCCTTAGCTCAAGTCATATTTCACTTCCTTCAGTGTTTCGCTTACCTCTCGGACTCCTCCCCCTCTGCTCCTTGGCTGGCTCTTTTTTTCTCTCATTAATCCTCAGTGTGGGCTTTCTTAAGATTTGAGACATCTGGCCCCAGCTTTTCACTTTTTCTGCCTCCAAGATTGTCTCTGATCCAGTATCAATTATTATTATAGAAGGATGGTTAATTTCTCTTCCTGGCCCTTAATTCTAAACCTGATAAAACTAAACTCATCTTTTTCCACTGAATGTATTAAACGTGTACTAGTGGGAATTCTATCCACTCAGATACCTGTGCTGTATCGTGTAATTCCAAATCTTATTCCTGCCATTTAAAAATTCAGCGCTCCCTATATTGTTCTTTCAGGATGTCTCCTCTGGCCTTTTCATGTGATTGTTAATGCTGTGGCCTTCTGATTACACTTATTCATTCCACAAATACTTAATGCTTACTTGTACTCATGCCTAGACCATATCGTACTTTAATACATACTTAACTTGGAATTGATTAGTTCTGCTAAAAGCTACTTTACATATGTCCTCCCTTAGATTTAAAAAAAGATAAATTGGTACCCACAACACAGAGGATCAAGCAGGCATTCCTTAGCCTGACTCAGAATCTCAGCAATTTGACAGCATCCTTCTGTAGCAAGTTGTATCTTAATCCTTCGACATAAGAACCTTCTTTTTCACTATACGCTGCCTAAAGGAAAGGACTATGTCTTATATAACCTTTAAGCATCTGAGAATCTAATAAGTGCAGGGTATGTACTAGGTACTGAAATGTTCATTAAGTAAATACAGGCTGAAGGGTCAAAGAATCCTGAGTATAAATCAGAAACTTTAAAGAAAAAGAAAAAAGTACCCAAGGGGGTGGGGGAAGAAAAGGAAGAAAGGAGAACAGGGGCTTGCTGGCCAGCTTTACCTGACTCCCTTGTTGTTGTACAGACTTGTCACTAGACCTTTTAAAATTGTATGCAGTTAGAAAACAGCTGACAAAGCAGTCCCTACAGCTTGAAAATAAACAGATCTAACTGCTGTCTAGTAGGTGGCATAGCTACACAGAGAATAAATATATCAGTTGACCTTAGAACACAATATTTTGAGTGAGCACCCCTAGTGAGATACACCCTAAGGACAAAAAGAATCTTAGTAAAAGCATGTTACTGAAAACGATTCTTTATAATCACATGGACAGTGACGGTGCTGTCTGGATCCTAGGATATAAGGTACAGAAGTAGCTGTGCTGGTGTTGGAAACTTTTTTGGGAACAGATTTTGGATTTCAGAAAAAGAAGTTAGAGGTATAAAATCTATGATTTTAAGTTAAAAGCCTTGCAAATTGGAATCCTGGAATTTCTGATAGGAGCTCTTATCTTTAAAAAAAAAAAAAAAAAGGGTCAAAATAAACACCACCATTGCCCAGAGAGAGGGCTCCGAACATATTTCCTACCAAAAGGATCCAGGGCTTCTTGGAACAGTGGCTGTTCCAGATCTCAGCAACAAATGCACATGATGAGCCTGGAATGTTTCATCAGAACAGAAAGGAAACTGTCATGCTGCTGAGATCTCAGCAGAGGCATTCAGGAGCTAATCTGAAGAGGTTCCCACTTGTTTAAAATGGGACAAGTTGACAATAAACGGGAATAAATACTGAAATGAACTGAAACATTTCCAACCCAGGACACCTTAAAAAACAGCAGCAACAAAACACAAAACAATATAAAAAACCAACCAAAACCAACAACACCTAATTGGTCACTTTTGCAGGACAGTAGAGAGCCAACCTATTATTCTGAAAACTAAATAGAATCAAGCATTCGTCATGCTTATTCCTCTATGAAATATACCTCAGTGTAATCAAATAATTATGAGGACAAGTGTCTCTTAATATAACTAATCAGCAGTTGAATGAGAAGGAATAAAAGAATTTGAATATTGCTTTTCATAACCCCTAATGAGTATACTTGGGCAGTGATCATCAATGCCTAACATTCCAAAAAAAGAGAGACAGCTGGCATTATGGAAGTGTTCTTCCCAAAAACATAGAATCTGAATCTGCTCAGACCTCTCTATAATCTGTACTGCTAATGGAGTATTTCTTAGCCTCAAGTAGCTGCTGAGCACTTGAAATATACAAGTCTGAATTAAGATGTGTTGTGATGTACAATACACACTGAATTTTAAGGGTCTAGTAAGAAAATAGAATATAAAATATTTACTAACTTTTTATAGCAATTACATTTGAAATATGTTTGAAGTCTTAACATTTTATTTAGTCTGTTCAGGTTGACATTATTAAAATTAGTTCCTTGGAAATTTAAAATTACATATGTGGCTTGCACCACATTTCTGTTACACAACACAATTTAGATCTGTCAATTATATTAAAAGGAATGAGGGGAAACAGAGCAACATGTTAAATGAGTACCTCAGTGATGGAAGTAGTGATACCCAGAAACTCTAACGGGACAAATGACCCAATTCCTTTAACAAATATATTAAAAGTGGGGATAAAAGAGCAGGGAGAACTGTGAGAAATTTAGGAAACCTCTATCAATTACAAGTTGAATTTTATTTGGAACCTGATTAGCTATTTGAGGGCTTATTGTTAATTTCTTAGGTTGATACTGACATTTTGATTTTGGTTAAGACAGTCCTTATCTTTTAGTGACAGACACTGAAATAAAGGGATGTACAGAAATACTTACAGGTGAAACAATGCAGTGTCTGAAGGTTAGCTTCAAAGTGATGTGAGGGGGTAGAGGTGAAGAGTATAGACAAAACAAGCTGGCTGTGTTCTGACAATGATTGAATGTGAGTGATAAGTGCATGGAAATATTCTTCTATCCCTTCTTTTGCATAGTTGTGAGATTTTTCATAGCAATTAAAAAACAAGCTTCCAGTGGGTGACAGTATAACTGTTACTCTATGGCATGACTCGGGAGCCTGTATAAACAAATTGACTCCTGAATAGGAAAAGGAAGGAGCACAAAGCATCATGTACCAAGATATGTCTTTGCTCCTCCCTGCCTACATCCCTCCCTCCCCATCGAGCTGCGGCTGGGCTGGGTTTAATCTTTTAAGCTGCTGGAGTGGCAATTTCTGGGATACAAAAAATAAGATATTAAAGACATGAAGTGTAAGGGTCATTGGTACAGAGAACGCATGTGTTAAACATACGCATTGGGGCAAGTGAGAAATGTGAGAGGAAAGAGCAGAGGCCTGGGCCGGCAAATACTGGCCATCCTGGGTGGCAGTCGTGACTGCCAGCTGCCCCGTGGAGGCTTCCAGGACGTCCCCGAAGGAGAGCCCCGGCTGTGTGTCTGACCTGCTGGAGGACACTCTCGTTCTTCCTCACTCTGTCCTATTGGTTTATCTCACAAGAGATGGACCTGTTGCCAACAAAGCATCTTGTGGGGTTTAAACTAAATTTTGTAGAGTGAAAGGTGGGAGAGAGGGTGGTTTATATCATGGAAATATTTGTAGAATAAAATATTTTCAGGCTTCTAAGTCCATTTAAGTTTGATTTTAAAAGGCAAATAGAGTTCATTGTATTAACGGTAACAGAAAAAAAAAAATCACTGAGCCAGTTTTCAAAATCCACTGTCTTCCATGACATTTACTGACTAAACCCTCACTATGAATTTTCTTCACTACTTACATTCATATACATTTTTTTACTAAGTTTGAATCTTTGATGGGATTACTCTCATTCCCCTTTTAAAATCAGTCTTTGATATTTGTGCTAATTTATTTATTCAAATGCAATTAAAGACACTTTTTGTTGGGATTTTACTAAATCTAAAAATAATTTTGTGACAGATGACTTAGAAAAAATAATAGTTTCCCCAGTCAGGATTAAGGCTTATGTCTTCATTTAAGTTTTCCCTTAAAACTGCCACTGAAGTGTAATAATTATCTTCATAGCAGTCATACAGATCCTTTGTTAAGAGCATTCCCAAGTATGTATTTTATAATTTTATTGCTAACGTGAATGTGATCTCTATTTTCCACCTGTATACATAGGATTGCTATTGATTTTTATATGTCTATGTTTTACCCATTAATTTTACTCAACTCATACTAGTTTTGAAACAACCTTGGCTTCTCTTAAGTATAAAGACATGTCATTGAAAGATGCTAGTGTTATATCTTTCTTTCTTAAAGTTAAAGCTCATGCCCTTTTAGTGTTCATGATACTGTTCAGAACATGGGAATAAAGGCAGATAATGGACAGTATACAGTCATCCTTACTTTGTTTACTATATTATAGGAGTGCTACCAGGTTTTAAGGGCACCATTTTCAATTGCACTTGGTACTTAAGTACCTATCCTGCTCTAACTTAATCTGTGTGTGTGTGTGTGTTCAGGAGGCTCTTATTCCTTGATTGTGGATCAAATCTGTGCCCCCTGCACTGGGAGCAGAGTCTTAACCACTGAACTGCCCAGGAAATCCTATTTAATCTGTTCTTGCAAAGGGATGTTAGGAGTGATACATTATGGTTTTCTCATCTCTATAAATTAAGGGATTCGCCCAGATCAGTGGTTTTCCCAGTTCTCTAGAGACCCGGCAGTACAGTCAAGGAAGGGACTGTAGGACTTTGGGCCAAAGCAGGACCACTTTTATCTACTGTGTGTGCTCAGTCATGTCTGAATCTTTGTGACCCTTTGGACTGTTGCCCGCCAGGCTCCTCTGTCCACAGTATTTCCCAGGCAAGAATACTGGAGTAGATTGCCATTCCCTCCTTCAGGGGATCTTCCTGACCCAGGGGTTGAACTCGCATCTCCTGCATTGGCAAGTGGGTTGTTTACCACTAAGCATCGGGGAAGACCTTTATTTTACATCTGTGGGAAAAGTTTTTATGCTAAAAAACAAAACAAAGCAAAACAAAAAAGACTTTAGATAAGAATCTAAAGCTATATGCTTTTTACAGTCTTTCCCAGCTCAAATTCTGTAATCAAGTCCTATTTATCTTAACAATAACTTCTGTGGGAGAGCCACTAAAATTATATCCCTTGTATATAAAAATTATATATGAGGGAAAGAAGGACAAAAAAAGGTTGCATATCCAATTATTCAAAGTGACTAAGCACACATGTTAAAAACTAGGGGGAAACTGCATCTGTAACTTTACCTGGGATGTAAGAGAGTTAAAAAATGTTTATAAAAAGCTGAAAGGAAATATAGAAAAATATACTAGTTTCTGGACAGGCAGATGATATAGAAGGTTTTCCATCTTGGCTCTTTCAAGTTTTTTTATAATAAGAGTATATTATTTTGATAATTAAGGGAAAAAACACCATACCAAACTGGTTTCTTAAGACTACGAAACTAGATTCATTACCTTCCTTTTAGATATGACAGTGATTTCTTAGCTACCTCCTTAAATCTCTCCATTTTTGAAATTACTTTGCTAAATAGCAAATGAATCTTTCTTAAAAACTCTTTCACATGTTTAAGTCTTGCTTTTTTTTTTTTTTTTATATTATCTCTACATACCAAGTCTCAACTTCATTTCATCTCACAATATACATTCAGCCTGTTTCTTGGGGCCTTGCAGTTAACTGGGGCCAGTTAGCTTAGGATCCCGTAAACATTAATAGGCCGTTCATTCTTCTTCTGGTCTTGGCTGGTCCTTGAGAACTCAATGGAATGTCTTCCCGCTTAGCTTAGCTTCTTCTCTGAGACCTCATAGAATATTCTAGCTCTCAAGAGTTTTTAACACTTCTAAAGTGCTAAGTACTTTAACACTCCTAAAGTGCTGAGTACCCTGGAGGAGGGCATGGCAACCCACTCCAGTATTCTTGCCTGGAAAATCTCCATGGACAGAGGGCCTGGCGGGTTACAGTCCACGGGGTCACAAAGAGGAGGACACAGCTGAGCGACTGAGCACACAGCAAAGTACTGAGTATTTCACAGCGTGTAATTAATGTTTGATCATACAGGGTCTTTGTTTTGCATATATTTTAGGTCATGAACAGAGCCTGTAAGCTATTTGATGTAAAGGACCTAACTTGTAGTTACTTTGTTACCTTCACTTTCTGCTCAAAACTAGCTCAAGAGTAAAGAGCTGGGCATTCGTCAAATACTTGGGCATTAAAAGGAAGACAATATTACCTGCACTAGCCGATATTACCTGCACTTACCGTAACAAGTAGCAAGCAAGCCGTGAAGACTTCCAATTTGGATTTTCTGACTTTTCAGAGCAACTTCTAGATTACCCTATATATTTCCATTTAAAAATAAATATTGCAAATACCATTGGGCAAGTAAGACATATGGCAATATAGAATGCTTTGGTAGCACTATGGCTGTGACTTAAATTACTGTGGATCAAACTGCCAGAAGCTGAGAAGATAACTGAATTTTCCTCTTCCTTTATCCTCTAGTGAGGACAGAAGAGAACTACATCATGCCTATCGATGAAAATATTTAACAATAAAAAACTGAAAACACTGCTTTATAACTTAAATAATATAGCCTTACTACCAAATGTTTTAGTCATAGGATCTCTTGGAAGCTCGAATGGAAGCAAACTTTAGGGTTTTAATTATGGATGAAGCCATACAATTCTGGAAGCAAAGTACAGCAAGCAGCCAAAAATGTTACACATATGATTTTACTCCAAATGGGCACACTGGCCAAATGGTGAGGCCCTGCGCAGTCACATACTTTGACCACCTCCTCCATCACCATCAAAGAAGATCCTGGGAAATCTGTTACCTCAGATACGAAATCTGTACATTGACTGTGGCCCCAGGAGGGCAAAATCAAATTGTTTCGAGCATATGATAGGTACTTTATCATGTTTCAGAATCTCCCTACAAATAAAAGAAGATGGAAGATAGAAGTTATGTCTTTTTTTTTCTTTTTTTGGTTGCGTTAGGTCTTAGTTGCGATATGGGCATGAGGAATCTTAGTTCCCTGACCAGGGATCCAACTCATGTACCCTGCATGAGAAGACAGATTCTTAACCACTGGGCTGCCAGGGAAGTCCCCAGAAGCTATGTCTTGTATTTATTACTTCTTGTACAAAGATGGCTTTAAAGTTCTCTTTATAGTTATTGATTTTTCATTAGCCTAAGCAAACGTCAAGGCTCTCATTTTAATAAGTGAAAATCCATGCTTCTTTTCCAGTTAACATGAAGTTAAATAGTAGTGTATCATTAATTCTATTTGTTACTCAAAGGAATTACATAAATCAAAGTAATGAAATTGAATTAAAACCTTTTTGCAAAAGTGGGGAAAATAGGTTTCATTCATTCAGAGAATCTTACCTTTAAAAGACTAACATTCCTTCGTAAAGCAGCGTTAGCTGCTTGTGTCTGTGAGGCCTTTCCCTTGTTTTGATCTTCAGGTTTATTCTCCATTCGTTGAAGTAACATTAATCTTTGTGATACTCTACAAAAAAATGAAGATTATGTAAAGATTTTAAAAAGAAACATTTTATTGCTTGGCCAATATAAATCATTTCTTAATTGCACCTCACTTCCAGTTCAACCTACTTTTAAAGCCAGTTACTATATGTCAGTTAATAAGACAGTGAAAAACTTAGGTAGTTCAGGAAGTCTTCAGTCTCAGTGAAATTATTTTTATTTTCATATTTACACTGTAAGTACACACTTGTGTTTTTTTAACCTCTCTAGTCTTGAAAGTATTTTAAAGTGTTGGAAAATATTTAGTGCAAATGCAAACTGTAATCCATACCCCTTTGTACACACACTTAAATATACCTCCCCACACAGACATTGGTATGACTTGCTATACAAAACCTTCTGCTTAACACTTCAGTACCCCTGAATCTTATGTTACACATTTAGAATTGTGCTAAACTTCCATATGTTTGAAGCAGCAATAAAAATATTTTTTTCCTCTTTTTCCAAGAGAAAGATGATAGTTCCATGTATGAGTGAGAGGCTGTGTGTACACATGCATACTCACAACATGGTAAAACTAATTGAAGATGTAGAAAGTTGTAAATAAATCATCAAACCACTTGGTTATATATAACGGACTTCAAAAGTTTCTCCATGGTTAAATGCTCCTTTTATAAGTGTTTAGTCTTATTAAGTGATCAAATGGGAAAACATACCCAAATGGTACAGTAACGGTCTAGCTATTTCTCAAAGAGTTGAGGAGATTCTCAGGAAACAGTATATTTCTCAGGGTTGTTCTTGAGAGTAGAAATAAAAAGCCAGGTCTTTGAAAAGTCATTTTCATAAAAAAAAAAACCTTAGAAGGCCATGGCAGAGAGGCTGGTAGTTATTTAAAGAAAAGCAAAACATGAGAGCCCACAAACAGCGGTTAGCGAAGGGTTAATACTAAATAACAGTGCCGGACTGGCCATATAATTTGCAGAGCCCAGTGCAAAATGAAAAGGTTGCTCCTAGGCTAAATCTAGTGCAGGGCCTGTGTCTATACAGGTCACATACTCATGAAAGCTGGTCTTGGTAAAAGGCTTAGAGAAGTTCACTGAACTGCAGTGTAGAGCATAGAGCAGCTAAGAGGGAGAGTGAATTTATCTAGATACTAGTAACAAGAAATTAAAGACATAAAACATAATCAGACCTTTTAATCTTTGTTGTTCTTGAGGGGTAATGACATTCCTTAAAACCAAAATCTCTCAAGTGTCACAAAAATTGACACACTTACAGATTTTTAGGTTTTCCTGTGCACACAGTGTCACTAATAAAACCAGTACAGTGCATACATTGAGATTAGCCTTTTTAAAACAACAACAACTTACATTTCTTCATGTCTTTTAGAAAGGCGAATTTCTTGAGTGAGCAGAGACGTCATCTTTAATCAAAGCTGCCTTGATAAGCTTTCTGCTAAATAGTAAGGACATTTACAGTTATTTCTACCCCATGGTCTTAGCTTTGCAACATTTTGATCATTCAGCATCTCAATCTATTGGTTCTGTCTCAGAAGGGAAAAATACAGCTTGGCCTGTGATGATGTTTTTAAATGCATTCTTTCATTTTACATATGTTTACTCACAATGCATAGTTTTCCAGATGCCATATGCATCCCAGAACACTGACACAGGTAAACACAGCATACTTCCCCTGTCCCCCACCCCCAACCACACATACACTTTAACCTTAATCAGAATTCAAAACAAGCAGCTGGTACCAAGACTAGTAAACATTTTACTGAATCAACAAAACAGAAAAAAAAAAAAATCCACTGTGTATAATTCAGAGAAATACCATCCCTCAGACACACAGAGAGACAAACAAGTATGAAAACCAACTGGAAACTCGTGGTTTTTCCTTTATTGGAAGACTGCCCAGTTCTACTATCTCTCTTCCAGATGGGGAAGTATTTTTCATGCCTAACTGTGGAGAAAAGTATCTTAAAGTGGTTTCACCTTACCCTGGCTGCTCTGGACTCTTCATCAGCGGAGTTTGGGAAAACCCATTTTCACAAAACACTACACCATTAGCAAGCTCACCTTGGTAGTAGAAGTACCTGGGCCAATACAGACAGAAGTCTAGTGAACTACTTGGATGGCTGTGAGTCTGAAGCCAAATCATCTGGTTGGGTGCAAGGACCGAAGTTTCCTGACTGCACAAAGGGAGAATGCAGCTAAGCCGAAATAATATAATTTAAAAAAAAAAAAAAAAAAAAAAGAATGAAAATTCAGTCTTAGAATGAAGCACTGGCTTTCCTAAATTTTATGAAACTAATACTGGTTGTCTGCTCGTCGCCTGCGTTTCCAGCACTGATTTAAAAAAAAAAAAAAAAAAAAAGCCCTACTTTCAGCACACACACAGAGCGTAGGTCTCTGAGCAAAGTCGAGGAAAATGGAAATATACTGCCCTGCCCTCAACGGGTTTCTTCCTGAAGATACCGCTGTTTTCAGCACCGCGGACAGCAGTCGCGCGCAGGCTAGCCAGGAAGGGGTCGAATTACAGATACTTCGACGAAATCACCTCAGGCCTTTCTCCCAGTTTCGAATGCAGTGTCAAGGAAATCGCTGGAAGTGAGTCCATGGTAACTTCTTTTCTGTGGCGACCCGCATCAGCACTTCAGAAAAAGTCTGCCTTCTGAGCCGAAGATCCGCAGCTTTTCGGAGTCATCAGCTGACCAACCACTGCAACTCTCGCTTACTCTGGAAGGGCTCGGGAACTTTCCTCGTCACCCTACCTCTTTCCCCTGTAACAGCATCCTCGCCACCAGCGCACAGCTGTCCTTCGGACACTCGGGGCACTCACCCGCCGGCCGTCCTACTGTCGGACCTCACTCACCGAGCCCCGTACTGACTTCTTCCGGGAAGGCGCGCCACAGACTGTGCGGACGTTAGGTCTCCGCGCAGGCGTGGGCGTGGCCACGCCACCAAGCTGCGCAAGCGCGACGCGAAGTGATGTCATCACGTACTTATAAAAGGAGCGCGTCTATCACCAAACGCTACTGAAGTAAGGCGGCTCCGAAGAAGGGCGGTGAAGACGTCACAAACTGGGTGGAAAATCCCTTTGGTGGTAGCTTAATTTCAAACCTCTTTTAAGCGTATCTGCATGTATTGAAAAGACTTTAGAGAATGAAAATGGTTTCTTACAAGCCAGAACATCACAGTAGAATGTGGAGGAGAGAAAAACAGTGAGTCCTGCAAAGTGTTGAAACAGACTTTACAATCAGGGCTTCCCAGGTGGCGCTAGTGGTAAGAACTCGCCTGCCAAAGCAGGAGATTAGGAGAGGCGCTTTGATCCGTGGGTTGGGAAGATCCCCTGGAGGTGGAAATGGTGGCCCACTCCAGTATTCTTGCCTGGAGAATCCCATGGACAGAGGAGCCTGGTGGGCTACAGTCCGTGGGATCGCAAAGAGTCAGACACGATTGAAGTGACTAACCACGTAAGCCCAATCAGGTCCACACTTGCCCAAGGAATAGCTTCAGAACGCTTCACCCTGGGCGTCTGTTGCTGAGCCGGACAGCAGAGGTCTTCCTGCTTGTAGGGCAGCCCCCATAGGGATAATAATGCTGATCTTTCACTTGTTGAGAAATATGCGTATCAGTTCCTGTATTTCTATGGATGATCTCATTAACTGAATCCCCACAAGGCCTGGTGAGATAGATGTCATTCTCCGCGTTTGACAAACAAGGAAACAAACTTGATCATTGATTTAAGTTGTAGCTGGAAGCCATCAGAGCCTCCATTTGATTTCCCACAACCCTAGGGACAAAAACATTTGGGAATAATCCTTCGGTGTTGTAAAGTACATTCTTAAATATTCCTATTGAAAGAACTTTGTAAGTTACATGGTAGTATCTTTAATTACAGAGTAAAATGTTGAGGTTCTGGAGGGGTAATGTTTTCTTTCTGAAGGTTACTGAGTTGGTAAAGGGCAAAGAGCTAGGACTCCATTCTAGGTGTTTAAATTTTGTTTTTTCTTCCAGAATATCTACATTAAATTTATCTCCTGCTTGAGGACTACTGCACTCGTGTGTTTTCTTTGTTTGGAACGCCCTTTCCCCAGATACTGACATAAACTCAGTTCTCATCTTTCAGTGCTGCTTCCTCAGCGAAGTCCCTGAACCTCCAGTGGAGGATCACAAGTCTGTCTCTTCACCCTTCATGCTCTTTCTCCTGCTATACTTCTCTCCAGAACATAGTATCATTCCACATATTTTCTAACCACTTGTTTATTTGTTTACTAGGCACCTCCAACTGGAATTTGAACTTCCTTTTAATTGTCTCTTTTTATTTACTGAACTGTTGAAACTACCTGACTATAGGTGCTCAGTAAATATTTTTGAATGAATGGATTAAATAACTCCTCCTGTTGAAATTTCATCATAATGTAAGACAGCTGTGTCTTCAGTTGCTAGGACTTTAGCTTTACTTCAGTTCAGTTGCTCAATTATGTCTGACTCTTTGGGATTCCATGGATTGCAGCATTCCAGGCTTTCCTGTCCATCACCAACTCCCAGAGCTTGCTCAAACTCATGTCCATCAAATCAGTGATGCCATCGAACCATCTCATCCTCTGTCATCCCTTTCTCTTCCTGCCTTCAATCATTCCCAGCATCAGGGTCTTTTCCAATGAGTC
Organism: Muntiacus reevesi; assembly: GCF_963930625.1. Taxonomy (NCBI): domain Eukaryota; kingdom Metazoa; phylum Chordata; class Mammalia; order Artiodactyla; family Cervidae; genus Muntiacus; species Muntiacus reevesi. Next base: position 97,375,991 of record NC_089252.1, read on the forward strand.
AGCTCTTCACATCAGGTGGCCACAGTATTGGAGCTTCAGCATCAGTCCTTCCAACGAATATTCAGCATTGATTTCCTTTAGGATCCTACACTGGTTTGATTTCCTGCAGTCCAAGGGACTCTCGAGAGTCTTCTCCAACACCACAGTTTGTAAGCATCAATTCTTTGGTGGTCACCTTCTTTATGGTCCAACTCTCACATTCATACATGACTACTGGAAAAACCATAGCTTTGACTAGACAGACCTTTGTTGGTAAGGTAATGCCTCTGCTTTTTAATATGCTGTCTAGATTGGTCATAGCTTTTCTTCCAAGGAGGAAGCTTCTTTTAATTTCATGGCTGCAGTTGCCATCTGCAGTGATTTTGGAGCCCAAGAAAATAGTCTGTCTCTGCTTCCATTATTTCCCCATCTATTTGCCTTGAAGTGATGGGACCAGATACCATGATCTTAGTTTTTTGAATGTTGAGTTTTAAGCTAGCTTTTTCACTCTTCTCTTTCACTTTAATCAAGAGGCTGTTTAGTTCTTCACTTTCTACCATAAGGGTGGTGTCATCTGCATATCTGAGGTTATTGATTTTTCTCCCGGCAGTCTTGATTCCAGCTTGTACTTCATCCAGCCTGGCATTTCACATGATGCACTCTGCATATAACTTAAATAAGCAGGATGATAGTATATACCTTTAGCTTTACTTGGTAAAGATTAAAAAATAGACCTCTAAATGGTCTTGTATTGTAGAAATAGAAGGGAGTTATTGCATGGTTACAAGGCATTCTTGTTTATCTTTTATTGAAGTTAAAAAATAAGGATTTTTCTTAAATTGGTAATGCGTTGCATGAAGTAGGGAGCTGAGAGACAGCATATTAAAACTTTGGTATGTTGCTTAAAACAAACTTCTCACCTCTCTCCTTTATGTAAGCTTGCGTAGTGACACAACTGGGTCAAATCCAGGCCTTTGACCTTTGAATCCAGTTTCTTTCAGTCATATCATGCCTTGGCATTGAACTATGGAATGCTTTAGAAATTTTCTTGCAATTTTTAGGAGAATATAAGTAGGGCTACCTCACAGACACTTAGAATTTATTCTCCAGTATTTACTCTCTGCCTGAAGATCTGCTCTGATAGGTCCCCTCCCCCTGATAGGCTCCCTCTTCCATGGTTGATCCTGTGAGATGCCTGGCTGGGAGAAGAATCTCTGGCAATTCACAGGCTAGCTATTAACATATAGCTTCTGTGTTTGCTGTGTAAGTTTAGGTACTTTCTGGAGTGAGCTATTCATGGCATGCCATGAAAATTATCATAACCTACTAAGTATCACTTGGTCCATAATGAGGCCTTCTCTCAGTATGTGGTGGTTATTGCTTCCTAGCCCTAGACTAGTTCTGTGCATTAGTATGCCATAATTATCCCCTTAGCCTTTCATGTCCATGGGGAATTCCATGGAGTGAGCAGCCTGGCAGGTTTACAGTCAATGGGGTCGGAAAGAGTTGCACACAGCTGAGTGACTAACACGTGTGATTTAGTTATAAAGATGTATTTATTAAGCATGTGTAAAATGCAGTCTCTGCCCTCAAGGGCCTAGAGTCTGGCTGGGCTGTTAAGGCATATGTGAAGCTAAAGGATGATGATTGACAGCATAAAAATGGGCTAATAAATACCTATTGAGTGCATGTTCTGTAGTAGGCTCTTTGCATGAATTACTCTTCTAATCCTCGTAACTACTCCATGAGCAACAGTGCCAGACTCTTACTATCCCCGTGTTCATAGTTGAGAAAACCGAGACTTAAGTTTTGACTAACTTAAATGACTTTAGAGCCCACTGCTAGTAAATGGATTCCAGCTTGTTTGATGTTAGTATTCTAAGTAGTTATGTATATTGTCTTGAGAATGTGTAATTAAAATATATCATTCGGATATTGAGAGAGCTAGAAAAGGCAGGAGAGATGAGTTTGACTTGGGATAGTCTCGATGGCATTTTGGGAGACTGTGGTGGAGTTTGAAAAGTGGGTGGGACTTGGAGACTTTGCAAATGGATGGAGTTTGGAGGTCTGTTTTTGTGATTGGATGTATGGGGTGAGTGGGGTGTGAAGTGTTCTGTATGAAGGGTTCAGTGGGCACAGGAGTGTGTGCTTGAGAAAACACCTGGAATGAGGGTCAGTAGAAAGGAAGCGTTGAGAAGAGTGTTTTCCCCTCTCCCCCCCCCCCCCTATTTTAAAGGTTTCATTTCTAGTGCCAGAGAATATGAAAATAGAGGATTGACAGTAATAAAGAGAGGGAGTGTTTTTGTAGATGAGACTGATGAGTGGAGAATAGAAATGATGACAAAAGAGGAAGGCTTGATGATGAAAAAGGCAGGACATGCTGTAGAGTAAGAAATAACTGAAAGAATTTCAGAATCCTTGACAATTTCAAAGACTCCAAGTTACTAACAGTAAATTCTGTTACGCTTTGTACAAAGGCCGTCATTTTAGACTTCATTTGGGTTTATTCTGTGTGTCAGTCGCTCAGCCGTGTCCGACTCTTTTCACCCCGTGGACTGCAGCCTGCCAGGCTCCTCTGTCCATGGGATTCTCTAGTCAAGAATACTGGAGTGGGTGGCCATTCCCTTCTCCGGGGTATGTTTCTGACCCGGGGATTGAATCTGAGTCTCCCACATCGCAGGCAGGTTCTTTACCTTCTGAACCATGAGGGAAGCCAAATTAAAAAAAATAGAGACCTCATGCCTGAAATGGAGTCGGTTTTTCTTCCTATTTCATGAAGTCCCAGGTGAAATTTGAAAAGTGGGTCTGCTTACCTATATTTCTGCTTTTGTTCACTTTGAATGAGAATCATAAGAATCTTTTTCCATAGATGCGCACTATCCATTTCACTATGGAAAAATTTTATACAGTCCAGGTAGATCTGAAATGCTTTAAATTGTTTGCTGGTGGGTTTTGTTTAGAGAGAATTTACAACTAGATACCTCTTTGGGATCTTTGGTCAGTGAGTAAGCTGTCAGTCTTTGTCCAAGCAGATAAAACTATCAGTTAGCTATCAGATAGGTCCAATCTGTCCATTGCAGGAAAAGAGTTCTGCATTGAGAAACTATTATCACAGTTGGTGCCAGCATTGTAGATGGGAGGACAAGGCCATGCTGACAGAGCTGTGCTCAGTCCTGGAGAGTTCCACTGCATATTTGCATATGCCTTTTCCTTGGGTTCATTTCAGTTCAGTTCGGTTCAGTCACTCAGTCGTGTCCGACTCTTTGCGACCCCATGAATCGCAGCACGCCAGGCCTTCCTGTCCATCGCCAACTCCCTGAGTCTACTCAGACTCATGCCCATCGAGTTGGTGATGCCATCCAGCCATCTCATCCTCTGTCGTCCCCTTCTCCTCCTGCCCCCAATCCCTCCCAGCATCACGGTCTTTTCCAATGAGTCAACTCTTCGCATGAGGTGGCCAAAGTACTGGAGTTTCAGCTTCAGTGTCAGTCCTTCCAATGAACACCCAGGACTGATCTCCTTTAGGATGGACTGGTTGGATCTCCTTGCAGCCCAAGGGACTCTCAAGAATCTTCTCCAACACCACAGTTCGAAAGCATCAGTTCTTCGGCACTCAGCTTTCTTCACAGTCCAATTCTCACCTCCATACATGACCACTGGAAAAACCACAGCCTTGACTAGATGGACCTTTGTTGGCAAACTAATGTCTCTGCTTTGTGATATGCTGTCTAGGTTGGTCATAACTTTCTTTCCAAGGGGTAAGTGTCTATTAATTTCATGGCTGCAATCACCATCTGCAGTGATTTTGGAGCCCCCCAAAATAAAATCTGACACTGTTTCCACTGTTTCCCCATCTATTTGCCATGAAGTGATGGGACCAGATGCCATGATCTTAGTTTTCTGAATGTTGAGCTTTAAGCCAACTTTTTCACTCTCCTCTTTCACTTTCATCAAGAGGCTTTTTAGTTCCTCTTCACTTTCTGCCATAAGGGTGGTGTTATCTGCATATCTGAGGTTATTGATATTTCTCCTGGCAATCTTGATTCCATCTTGTGCTTCTTCCAGCCCAACATTTCTCATGATGTACTCTGCATATAAAAGGGAACATTTCATGCAAAGATGAGTTCGATAAAGGACAGAAATGGTATGGAGCTAAAAGAAGCCGAATATATTAAGAAGATGTGGCAAGAATACACAGAAGAACTGTACAAAAAAGATCTTCATGACCCAGATAATCACAATGGTGTGATCACTGACCTAGAGCTAGACATCCTGGAATGTAAAGTCAAGTGGCCCTTAGAAAGCATCACTACGAACAAAGCTAGTGGAGGTGATGAAATTCCAGTTGAGCTATTTTAAATCCTGAAAGATGATCCTGTGAAAGTGCTGCACTCAATATGCCAGCAAATTTGGAAAACTCAGCAGTGGCCACAGGACTGGAAAAGGTCAGTTTTCATTCCAATCCCTAAGAAAGGCAATCCCAAAGAATGCTCAAACTACCGCACAATTACACTCATTTCACACACTAGTAAGGTAATGCTCAAGATTCTCCATGCCAAGCTTCAGCAATATGTGAACCAAGAACTTCCAGATGTTCAAGCTGGTTTTAGAAAAGGCAGAGGAACCAGAGATCAAATTGCCAACATCCGTTGGATCATCAAAAAAGCAGGAGAGTTCCAGAAAAACATCTATTTCTGCTTTATTGACTATGCCAAAGCCTTTGACTGTGTAGATCACAATAAACTGTGGAAAATTCTGAAGGAGATGGGAATACCAGACCACCTGACCTGCCTCTTGAGAAACCTGTGTGCAGGTCAGGAAGCAACAGTTAGAATTGGACATGAAACAACAGACTGTTTCCAAATAGGAAAAGGAGTATGTCAAGGCTGTATATTGTCACCCTGCTTATTCCTTGGGTTGGGGGGTATCAAATAAAAAAAACCTCACTAGTTCAAAAATTCACTTGAAGCAGTATTAGAATTTTAAAGTTGACAGCATACATGATAATTTGCAGCAAATTATTTGTATATTGTATACATAGAAATATATACTTGTTACTTCCCAAGTTTTAGTGATTCAAAGCTCATGTGATTCTTCTGCCTCAAAGCAACGTGCTCATAGCTGTGAATAATTTATAAAGTCCTTTTTAATCCCCTCACTTCAGTCCTGTCTCCTTGTTTTCGCAGTGGCTTTTAATTCATTCACAAGTTTCACTATAACTGTTTAACTCGGATTTTTCTTGAAGAATTTTCTCTTTCAGAGCCTTCCTGCCTGTTATTTTCTCCATCTCCACCTCCCCCCCATTTTGCTCTTATAAATTCTGTAACAGCTTTATAGTTAGTCCAGTATTGATTAAGCAGTTGAAAGCTTTCTTAAATGTGTGCTTGACTACTTGGTGAGGTAGTCCACCTTTTTGTAATGCAGTGCCATTGTGTTAATCCAGACCTTTCACGGTTATTTGCTCCAGCTGGTTTTTCATCGTTATTGTTTGGTATATGTATCTATTTGAAAACTTTAAGTACTTTCCTTTTGAAAGAACAAAACTGGCATTTTTACTGCATTAGAACTTCTTAGTTTCAGGACCTAATGATTTGTAAAAATATTGTCAAGGAAATTACTGTGGTTTAATGTGTTTGGCACAGGTTAAAAAAAAGAAAACACCCATATAACATTGATTTGCATATTTGAAGAATCCTTACATCCCTGGGATAAATCCCACTTGATCATGGTGTATGATCCTTTTAATATATTATTGTGTTTGGTTTGCTAGTGTTTTGTTGAGGATTTTGCATCTATATTCATCAGTGATATTGGCCTGTAATTTTCTTATTTTGTGTGTGGTATCTTTGTCTGGTTTTGGTATCAGGGTGATGGTGGCCTCATAGAATGAGCTTGGGAGTGTTCCTTTCTCTGGAAAGTTTTAGAAGACTTTCAGAAGGATAGGTGTTAACTTTTCCTTAAATGTTCAGTAGGATTCTTCTGTGAAGCCCTCTGGCGCTAGACTTCTGTTGGTTGGAAGTTTTTAAACTAGTTTCAATTTGAGTACTTGTGATTGGTCTGTTCACAGTTTCTATTTCTTCCTAGTTCAGTTTTGGAAGATTGTACCTTTCTAAGAATTTGTTCATTTCTTCTATGTTGTCCATTTTATTGGCATATGGTTGCTTGAAATGGTCTCTTATGATCCTTTGTATTTCTGTGGCATCAGTTGCAACTTCTTTTTCATTTCTAATTTTATTGATTTGAGCCCCTCTCCTGCTTTTTTTTTTTTCTGCTGAGTTCGGCTAAAGGTTTATCAATTCTTATCTTTTCAGAGGACCAGCTTTTAATTGTATTGGTCTTTTCCATTTTTTCCATCATTCCTCTTTCTTTGATTTCTCCTCTGATCTTTATGATCTCTTTCATTCTACTAACTTTGGGTTTTGTTTGTTCTTCTTTATCTACTTGCTTAAGTGTCAGGTTAGGTGGTACTGCTTTTCAATCATGTTTTTCTTAAGCTGAAAGCTGAGCAATTTACTGACAATTTATTCTTGCAAACCTTCTCCTCAGATTTGAATACAAACCCCACTTTTAATTTTTTTTTTTTTTCTGTGTTATGCAGCCTGTGAGATCTTTGTTCCTTGACCAGGGATCAAATCTGCACCCCTGCCTTGGAAGCGAGAAGTCTTAACCACTGGACCACCAGGGAAGTCCCTGGATGCCACTTTTAACATAAGAATATAAAAAATGTTAATTAGATAAATATACACTTGGAATTTGGCTGATTTTCAAAATCAAATTTTTCAGATATAAAAATGGAATAATTCTATAATATCTTTATATATGAGTGCTTTTTTCAGACTCTGAAAAAAATACAAATAGGCTATGTATATAGAAATAGAAAGTTCAGGTTTTTATTGTATTTCCCCAAGTCTAAATGTGTATTAGTTGCTCATTGATTTGTTTATACATTCAGAAATAATGTTTTAATTAGATTAGATGTGAGCCTCACTTTTTGCTTAAAATATTTACAGCCAGTAGAAATTTAATAGTGCTTAGAAAAGTTGAATAGTTATCCTTTTACAGTTTTGTTGTTTGAAGAATATTTGTTATGATGAAGGTGTCAAACATGTTGGCTCATATGCCTAAAATTTTGAAGAGTAGTAGAGGGGAAAGGAAATGGATTCATTTTAACTCTAGATGGCAGTTAAACACAACTAACATAGACCAACTTGTTTGAAATACAGAAATACAAAAACAGTAAAACACACACACATTCTGTTCTACCGTCCAGTTAATTATATTTCTCAAAATGATGTCTTGGATCGATATTACTAAACAAACATGTATAAAATGTAATTGCACACAAATGAAATAAATAGTGGAAGCCTGTAATTGCAAGATTTTTTCAGCTGGTAATATGGCATACACCTGTGCAGTAGTATAGAGCCTGTATTTTATTTTGCCATTTTTGCTAACATTTAATTCAGTGTAGTTTTATTTTATGTACAGTTATTTACCAATATCAATTCAAGCCATCTGCCACTGGGAAAACTGTTACATATTTAACGTCTTGAAAATTTTTAATACAAGCAAAGCTTATTTTCATAAACAAGGTGTTCCATAAAAGTCCACTCCAAAACCTGGCACAGATATCCCAGCGTATTCATTTGGGATCATTTTTGCTTTGCTTTGTCTTTGAAAATAGGCTTTTTTACGTGTTAGTATTTAGTTCACAGTGGTAATGTAACAGAGCAGGCGAGCCAGCCAGGAGATCCGTGCCCATGGCAGGTTGATCCCAGGCAGGGGCGGCCCCTTCCCAAGTTCCCAGCACCTGCCAGAGTTTATTTTGCTCCAGGGAACCAGGAAGGACTCTCCCTGCCAGGCGCCGGGCCACCCCAAGGCAGGAGGCTGTTGGAGCTGAGAAAGGTCCAGAGCTGTGGTCCACGTTTGGTGCCAATCAGGCTTGTGAGGGCTAGGAATTTCGTCTACTCCGTTTGGGCTGCTTCCCTTGCAGGAAGTGAGTCCCTTCTGTTCTGAGAGCTGGGCCTCTCTGCTTGGAGGCCTCTGTCCAGGAGGGAAGTGGAGTTTAGACTCCTCCTCCTGTGATTTCCTGTCTCTGTGACTGTAGGTTATGTGTGGTTGGTGTTTGTGTGTGAGTCGCTTTGGGGTGAGCCCTCCAGTTTGTCCGTCTGTGTGTGGGACCGTGTGTGTTGTCTGTCTGTTGTATGTGTGTGAGTCAGTATTTGTGCTGGCTGGCTGAGATGTCTTTGAATAATGGAGCTTGCACGTGACAACACCAGGTATCCTTCGCTACTGCTTTGGGTTTTGCCTGTGGTAGAACATGGATTGGCACTTTCCCTTGACAGTGTGTGGGTATCTCCCTTTCTGGTTCTAGGGAACTGTGATCCTGAGAGACTATTTTGGTGAAAGTTGCTCAGTCATGTCCGACTCTTTGCGAGCCCATGGACTACACAGTCCATGGAATTCTCTAGGCCAGAATACTGGCATGGGTAGCCTTTCCCTTCTCCAGGCGATCTTCCCAACCCAGGGATTGGACCCAGGTCTCCCGCATTGCAGGTAAATTCTTTACCAGCTGAACCACCAGGGAAGCCAAGAATACTGGAGTGGGTAGCCTGTCCCTTCTCCAACAGATCTTCCAAACCCAGGAATCAAACCCCGGTCTCCTGCATTGCAGGCGGATTCTTTATCAATGGAGCTATCAAGGAGACCATTTTGCCTTGCATTTGTTGTTGTTGTTGTTATTTGATAACACCTGCTGTGATAATCAGAGCTCTATTTCATGTTATAGTTCCCTTAGGGTATAAGAAAAAAGATTTCTTTACACTGTGTGGCCACTCTTTAGACTCTGGAGGAGGGAAGATGGACTTTGGTTAAGATGAAACTTCTGAAATTCCAAAACTGGTTCTTTTTGCATATGCAGTTTGAGAAAGCTGGCTTGATGAAATACTTTTTTCAGAATTCTGATACTGAGAAAATAAAAATATTTCTAGAAGAAAGCATGAAGTCAACTCAATAAATTTAACTTATTCCAGCTGTTATTTCTGGTTTTGTTTTTGTCAGGTGAATTGCCAAGACATATGTGGTCGTGATTTCCTGTCTTTGCATTTGCACATTGTTTATTATTACTAAGAGGAATCTTTGAAAAAATTGAGGAAGTTGTTGATCTTCACCCTTTTGTTTTTGTCCTGCAGGAATTAGATTTTGTTCTTTGTGTGTTTGTATTTGTCTTGTGTGTTAGTGTACATGCTATGGAAACTCAAATTTGTTTCCTGAACGTAGTCCCTTGAGGTACATTCTCCAGAAATGGATCATTTTTTGTTATAATACTTCTGAGTTAATTTGCAAATGAGCTCTATTAACTGACTCAAAAGTAAGCACTTGCAAATTAAATACTTGATAATATTTAGAAAATAGGCCAAAATGAATTTCCAGTCCTCATGATGTGAGAAATATTGAGTACTGAATTGATATCTCATATTGAAGCTAGCTTGAGTTTGTTGTTTTGCTAAATGTAGTGGTACTGTTGTACCTAGGTTTGTTAGAGATCAAGTAAGACCTTATATCTGTTGCAAACTTGTCAGCAAGAAAATATCAGTAACTTGATATAATGAAACGTCAAGTCTGTCAAAAAGAGCCTCTCTAGATTTTGGTACATTGAAACTGAATTAAGTTAAATGGCAAGAATTCATTGATTATCTGGGTCATTTCAAATAGGATAAAATATTAGAACATTTTGTTACTGGGAAAATCTGAGTGTACTAACCTTTGCCTTCTTAGGAGAGGAAATCTAAAGCATAAGTTTACAATCAGAAAATGCTGGTATGACAGACAATTTGCAATCACTTGCTTCTTGGTTTTCACTAAAAATTAAGATGTTTTAGAGTTGAGGATTCTAAGCTAAATATGTAGTTAAAGCTACTAAAAAGAAAGGGGAAAGTTTTCAATATATAGTAGGATTGTAGGATATACGTTTTGAGTAAAAAGGAGTTTTATGTAGATCAGGCAGAGTTTAGATTAAAATTAGATAAATTGATTTTGTTAATATGTGGATATTTTGCAGAAAATATGAAGAAATGCTATATCATCATGTTAAATTGGAAAAAATCAGAATGTAAAATCTTTCCAGGTAATACACAAACATAATTATGCTAAAATACACATAGAAAAATGACAGGTGAGAAATACTCCAGATTTTAATGCTGACTTTCTTTGAATGGTGAATGATTTTGTTTTCTTCTTTCAAGTTTTCTGCATTAATAAGGTTTATAATAGAAAAAAAAGGCAAACATTGGATTAGGAATCAATCTTGTAGTGACTCATAGCATGGGATGTTGGGATTGCAAACTATGTCAGATATTGGTCTTTTTACTTCAAAAAGGCAGTCATTCCTAAGGCTGAGACCAATTTCCTAAGGAGATCTCCATCAGCTTTAGCGTTGCAGTTCAGTAATATCCTCCTGACATACAGGTTTGAAATGTGCCTCCTTGTCAGAAAATAGTTGTCTCTGTTCTACCAATTAAGGATTTCTCCTTTGTTGCTAGCGTAAGAACTGCTTAAGAAACTTTAACTTCTGGGAAGTTTCCATGCAGTCAGCACTGCATTAAAATGCTGTAACTTGAAGGAGGTTTCGTTTCCAAGAGGAGATAATATCAATATGTATTTTCAGAGGAGGTTCCTTTGAACCTATAGTTATGAGCATTTCAGGTTTCCTCCAAAATCTTCAACCACTAAGCAAAGATCCACATTGGGAGGAGCAACTTGGAGAAATTTGGGCTCCATTATTTTTACAAGAGTCCCTTGGACAGCACGGAGATCAAACCAGTCAATCCTAAAGGAAATCAGTGCTGAAAATTCATTGAAAGGATTGGTGCTGAAGCTGAAGCTCCAATACTTGGACCACCTGATGCAAAGAGCTGATTCTGATGCTGGGAAAGATTGAGGGCAAGAGGATAAGGGGGCAACAGAGGATGAGATGGTTGGATGGCATCACTGACTCAATGGATATGAGTCTGAGCAAACTTTGTGAGATAGTGAAGGACAGGGAAGCCTGGTGTGCTGCTGTCCATGGGGTGCAAAGAGTCAGACCTGACTTAGTGACAGAACAGCAACATCAAATTTTACAAGATTGCTAATGAAGACATAGGTGATAGCAGTATTAACCAATCTCACCACATTTATTTATTCTTTAGTCATCCATTTATTAAGTATTAATTGAGTACTAGATCTTGTGCCATAGTATACATTAACTTTAAACTATACTGAAATACAGTCACCAATGGTCTTATTTGACCAAGTATTTTGAAACTTTTGACAAACTTTCCAAATATCAAATTTTAATTAAATTTCTTTCGAGTTTCAGCTAACTTTGAGGTTCATTAGGAAGCCCTTAAGGCACCTCAAGGAGGAATATATAATTAATTTTATTCCGTATGTTGAGTTACATGGGAAGTGTTTTCTAATGAATGATAAGCCTTCTAAGATTATACTCTATGGGTAAATGTTACTACATGTCCTGGTATAATCTGTCAGCCATAATTCTGGTTGTATCACAGCAACTTGATTGAACTTCTTTGTTAACATGTGATGAGATCATTAATTTTGTGTTTTAAGGCTTTAATAGACAGTTAAGCTGATGGTTTGCAAAAGTGCTTAACCTTCAAAAAGATTCGTAGAAAGGACTTCTAAACAAACATAGGTCAGGTATGTCGCTGAATTTGGTGTGAAAGTTCTATCAAAGTGGTGGAAAGCGAATCTTCCCTTTTGCTGGCAGCCCCAGTGGGCCCTAAGGCTCTCTGCAGCAGAGTGAGTTAGCAGTGACAAGACAGTCCCACAGTGACACTCACCCTTGAAGGGAAAGGGGTTTTGCCTGTGCTGTATGCTAGTATTCAGCAATAAACACTGAAAGAGGAATTGTCAGCTGCTTAATTAAGAGAGTTATGACATACTGGCTTTGAAAAAATCCAGTTTTCATAAAACATAAGGGAAGCGTAAACTGAGGATTGCTTACTTTGCCCCCTGAAACAACCTTTGGCAGCACAAAGGTCAAGGGAGAAAAAGCAACCAACTCAGGGCGAACCGTGACTCCTTTAGAGCAAAACAGGAGCAGCCCTCTGCGTGTCTCTTTTGTCTCCTGCGTTGGCAGGAGGAAACTTCACCACCTGCACCGCCTGGAAAGCCCCGGACACGAAGATTCAGAGGTTCCAAGTAGCCTCGAACAGCTCAGGTCCTGGAGCTAGCACTTTGCCTAGAGAATCCCATGGACAGAGGAGGCTGCAGGGCTACAGTCCACAGGGTCCCAAAGAGTCAGACACGACTGAGGCGCCTGAGCGTGAACGTGAGCCCCTGAGTTGGTAGGAAACATGTGAAGCCGACTTTGTAATAAGAGATGTGATCCCGCTGTAGAGTCCCCAGTGCTGTTGGAGTTATTTCCCCAGACTGCACACTCCTAATAACAGGTGTTGGTTTATAATAGTTTCTTGATGAATGTTTGTTGAATATAACTTGGCAGCATGATAAATGCTTTGTTTCTTTTCCTCTTTTTAAGTAACATAAAAACAGTCCTATGTTACCCCCAAAACTTTATCCATTTATTATACAGAAGTTTCCGTTAGAATTTTATAATGATTGATGCAGTTGCTGCTCATGTTTCCTTGCTTGAATATAAATTAGTGGAGCTTCTAATTTTTTTTTTAAGTGAAGACAGAAATTTGAATTTTTATGTGAAATTTTCCAATATTTCAGCGTTAGCAACTAATTCCAATACCAAACAAAACACACACACACATGCACCTACATACCAGTGGTCTGATGGCTCAGTATGTACCACTCTCACTTTGTAAGCCCATTTTTCAAATAACATGTTGGATCTTTTAGTTATGGTTGTCATCTAACCATACTTTCTTGAGATTGCTCTTCAGTTCTCTTAAAATTAGGTTTGGGGAGCTTTCTAAAAGTCTTCAATTTCATCTTCACTATCATTCTCTTGAGTAATAGCTGCAGATATCTGCCCCATCCTTTACAGTTTGATTCTTCCTAACTTCACTTTCAGAGAATAACCTTAAATTAGGTTTTGGAAGTAATTTGTTGCGGGTAGCACATGCCACCTACATTAGGTTCAAATATGCAAGTACTAGAGACTAGTGCATAAAAACCTCCTCGTTAGTTTTTCTTTCTACTTTTTTCCCTTTCTTCAGTCTTCTCTCCAGTAACAGTGGGATTTTTTTTTTGTTTTCTTTTTCAAAACATGAGTCAGAACTTGTAACTCTCATCCTCAAACCCTGAGGTGATCTTTCGTTGCCCTTCAAGGACGATCCGTGCTCCTTCCCACAGCCCTGCTCAGTCAGGCCTGGTTACCTGTGTTCTGATCTTTGACCAGATCACCCCTCATTTACTGTGATCTTGCTGATGCCCGCCAACCCCATCCTACCTCAAGAACCTTTGCACTCAGAGTTCTCACTGCCAGGAACATCTTCCACAGTTTTTCAGGGTCTTCATATGTCACTCCCTGAGAGGGTCCCTTCTTCCCCACCTTGTTAAAAATAATCCCTTCACCATCATCTTCTCTTCAATTGTTTTTATAGCACTTACCTCTCCCTGATGGATATTTGTGGACATGTGTGTGTGAACATATAGACATAAATACATATAGCTGCTATATTGACTGACTTGTCTGTCTTGCCCACTAGAATATAAATTTGATGAGAGCAGGAAGTTTGTCTTCCTGACTGCTGATTCCTCAGTACCTAGAACAGCCGCTAGCCCTACGCCACATAACAGTATTGTCAAATAAGTGAATAAAGAAGATCTAGGCAGCCACTTTGATAATGAGTGCTAGAAGAGACTCCTCAAGTTTGGAAAAGTGTGCAGAAGCGAAGTTCTGGCTCAAGTGCCTCAGTGCTGTGCATTCGACGTAGTTGCCCATCACTGTAGGCACTGACCCCAGTGGTTTTTTTTTTTTATTTGTATTATATGCTAGTATTTAAAAATGATATGTTAAACATGCTTTGCACAACTACACTCACCTAAGTGACTTCCTGAATTCATGGTGTGATTTTATACGTGGAATAGTTATGATGTAAAATCTATTAGAAAGTTATCCTTTCTGAAATTACACTTTCGTGTTAATATTTGATGTTCACCATAAAATCCTGGAGGTGTTTCATAGTAATACTTTGCATTGATGTCAAATAATTAAGGATTTAGAGAAATAAGAGTAAATAATTACTTATATAATTTTTTTTGTTTCACATATCAGTATATAAGTTCTTGGTAGAGAAATAATTCTCAGTAGACGTACCACAGAAGATATGTTAAATTGTTAAAGTATTTCAGCATTGTTGAAATCAAGGTATTCCCTTGTAGTTTTTTTTGTAATCTAGTTTTGCATGTGAACTTTTTATCAGTTTGTGTAAGAGAAGTTTTTTTTCTGACCTTTGGGAATGTTTTTCAGTTTTTTTAAGCCCATCATTTTCTTTTCATTGATGGTTTAAACATAGTCTATTGATAGAACTTTTGAGACTTTACAGAAAGTTCTGTGAAGAAAAAACATGTAATTTATATTAATTTATGTCTGTGCCAACTTTGCTATACATAACTATATCCTTATAAAATTTCTACCTTGACTCACAGTAGGTCAACCTTAAACATGACACATATAGAGGAAGTTTAAAAATAGCTAATTTTCCTATCACAGACCTTTTACAAATGTTGACCCAGTTTATGTTGTGAATAAAACTAAAGAGTTTGACCTTTACAACAGAAATACTGAGGAACCGGGACCTGATATTTGCCAGAGAGGCAGTGTGGTAAAGCAGCCAGGTCGCCAAATCAGAAAACACGGCTTCTAGCTCCAGATTTCCTGCTTAAGAGCTGTTTCTTCATTGACCAGACAGAGAAAACATTACCATCTCTCTCAACTTCAGCTGATACTTGTGAGGGCCCAAGTATGGAAAAAATGCATATGAATGCGCCTTCAGAATTGAGAGACACCGCGGCATGCAAGATTTTCTTTTTTGAGTGGGTGTCGTGGTAAAGCAGATCTATTTTATTACACTGTATCCCACATAGTCTTGTTCCATGTGGTAAAACAATAAACAGAAATTGTGAAATTTAGAACATAGTTGGATCTCATGGACTAAAGTTTCCTTCACAGCAAGGCTGTGGTATATTTTAATTACCACATATAAGGCTCAGTTATATTTTAGTTCTGATTTATTCTTTGAATTTCTGATTCATGTCTTTTCAAAGATAGTATTTTCTCTCATCTCTGAATAACCACCTGAAAGGATGGATAAGCTAGTATGTGGGGGAAAAATATATATTTATTAAGCATGCAAATAAAGGTACAGTTTTGACAATAAATCTTTAAATAGTATCCTGAGCTTTTTATTAGACTTTGTGAACTAATTTTCTCATGCTTTATAGACTCAAAAGAACTGAGTATCCACTTTTCATTTTGAAACTTACAAAATTTAATTCTCAAAAGTGACTGATAAAGTGAATAATCTAAACTTAATTTTTAAAAGTTTTTAAATGCACATTGTAAGGATTTCCAAGAGAGTAGAGTTAACAAGTCTGTTGGAGTTTGAGGTATCGCTTGGAAGCACAAAAGTGTAACACTTTTTAATCCCTAGATGGCTGAAAAGAAATTCACTTATTTCTGGCGTAATTGTTTAAAAGAGGGAGATAGTGAAGGACAGGAAAGCCTGGCATGTTGCAGTCCATGGGGTTGCAAAGAGTCAGACATGACCTAGTGACCGAACAACAAGTATTTGTATTCAGATTTTGAAGTCATTCCTAGGGACAGCTTTAAGTAGAGTGAGCCTTATCCAAAGATGTTCAGGAAAATCCTGTCTTTCAAAAGAGGAATGTTTTCATGAAAAAAGAAAATGGAGAAAACTGGCTTGACTGAGAAAAATACTCTCTTTCGGGACTTCCCTGGTGGCCCAGCGCTTCAGACTTGGCGCTCCCATTACAGGGGTGATCCGTTCTACCCCACCCTGAGACCTCTCACACCCCCTGGCACTGCAAAAAAAACAGACAGAAAAACGGTGGTTTCATGGTCTTTCTTGGCGTCATATTTGTTTTCTTTTTATTAACTTTTAAGAAAATACTGAAGTATAGTTGATTTACAATGTTGTGTTTCTTCCAAGTGAACAGTGCAGTGATTCAGTTCTGCACATATAGATCCCCATCTTTCTGATAGCCCTATGCTTATAGGTTATTGAAGAATACTGAGTAGATCTGCTGCTGCAGAAGTATGTCCTTGGTGATTATCTAGCCCATATTGACTAGTGACAGGATCTTGATTCCAAGCTCTTAATTTATCCCCACACCCACCCACACTGTGCCTCCAAAACCATTTCCCCTTTGGAACCAGAAGTTTGTTTTCCATATGTGTGAACCCCTCTGTTTTGTACATTAGTTCATTTGTATCATTTTTAAACTTAGAAATCACATATGACTGATGTCATAAGATATTTGCCATTCTCTGACTTACATCAGTTAGTGTGATAATCTCCGGGTCCAACTGTGTTACTGGGAGAGGCATTCTGTCATTTTTTTCATGACTGAGTCACATCTCAAGCTATGTGTGTGTGTGCATATAAATATATATTTATATATAGAAAGGTATACACATACACACCTATATATACACACACACAGAGATGATAGCTTACCGTGAACAATGTCAGATTCTTGATCTCCAAAGAAGATTTAGCTTTGGAACCAGGGTCCAGGAAGTACAGAGACAAAAAGTCAGAGTGTGTTAAAGTTTACTCCTTGAGAAGGCCTCTTAGAGCTAGCCCTGTTTTCAGTTGCTTTTTTGTTACAAGCCTGGGACTTTGCTTGAGGGCAGGTGTCCTTTCCAGCCCCCCAGGCCTTATGAATTTGAATTGCCCAGAGGGTGAGATGGTTGGATGGCGTCATCGACTCAGTGGACACGAGTGTGGGCAAACTCTGGGAGACGTGGCATGCTGCAGTCCGTGGGGTTGCAGAGAGTCAGACATGACCTAAGTGACTGAACAGCACCCTGGTATTTAAGTTGTAGTCATGGAAACAGCTCACACGCCTGCAGCACCTCTTCACGCCCCGCCGTGGGTTCCTCAGGCAACGGGAGCCCGAGAGAGAAACCCCTCTACAGGGCTGCAGATTAGATGGGATGTCACAGGCCTCATGTCTCATGACTTCTTCCCCTTCCCCTGCAACCCCTAGAGAAATCCCGAGGTCTGTCCACACTGCTCCTGAGGGTGCTGTGAGCTTAGGTGGGGTGACTCCGTGGAAGGAAGCTGCTGGTGGGAACCCCGCCACTGGGAGATTTGGAGACCAGGTGCCGTTTCACAGCTCTTCATGCGCAGAAGGTCCACCGTTTTTTAGGTGCTCGTAGGCCTACCTGGATCTGGAGATTGGGGTCCCATCCGCAGAGGACCAGTCACTCCAGGCCCAAGGGGCACTCCATGGTTGGCACATCCTGCCCAGCTGCCTCAGGCCAACACACTCCTGCCTTGGGACCCGAGGCTGCTCAGGCTCCAGGGATGTGACTGGATCCCAGGTCACCCAGAATGAGGGAAATAACTGTTGACACTTCTAACACTTTGCATGTTAGTTTTTATTGTATAGGGGAATCCAGTGGATTCTCAGTGTCTTTTAAAACCCCTGATTCAGTCATAAATATGCACATACATATTCTTCTTTGGCTTCCTTTTCATGTAGGTGATTACAAAGTGTGAGTTCCATGTGCTCTACAGGAGCGCTCAGTGATTATGTTCTAATGGACGCCACTGTGCGTACGGCCATCTTCACCCCGCGAGGTGTGCCTCCCTTCCCCCCAGCTTTCCCCTCTGGTAGCCAGAGCTTTGTTTTCTATGACTCTGAGGCTATTTCTTTTCCATAAAGAGGTTGTTGGTACCGATTTTTAGATTCTACCCAGAAGTGATGTCATAGGCTACCCAGCCTCTTCTCTCTATCTTCCTTCACTTAGTATGATCATCACCCGGTGTATCCCCATTGCTGCAAAAGGCATTATTTCATTCTTTTCTATGGATTACATGTTATATACATTGTATCTGTGTGCCACATCTTCTGTATCCATCAGTCTGTCGTGGACATTCTGGTTGCTTATCTATCTCATCTAGTGTAAATACTTCTACTTGAACCTTGTGGAGCATGTGTGGATTCATATCATGTTTATGTTTCCTATCAAAGTGGAGGCCGAGGAGTGAGAATGCCAGGTCCTGTGGTAACCCAATTTAAAGTATTTTAAGGAACCTCCATCATATCCTTTATCTGGGCCGTTACCAGTTTACATTCCCCCAGAACAGGGCAGGAGCCTTCCCTCTTCTTCAAGCCTTCTCCCCCTGATTGTCCCGGTCGTTTGGAGGGTGACTATTTGCAGATGACACCACCCTTATGGAAGAAAGTGAAGAGGAACTGAACAGCCTCTTGATGAAAGTGAAAGAGGAGAGTGAAAAAGTTGGCTTAAAGCTCAACATTCAGAAAGCTAAGATCATGGCATCTGGTCCCATCACTTCATGGCAAATAGATGGGGAAACAGTGGCTGACTATTATTTTGGGCTCCAAAATCACTGCAGATGGTGATTGCAGCCATGAAATTAATAGACACTTACTCCTTGGAAGGAACGTTAGGACCAACCGAGACAGCATATCACAAAGCAGAGACATTACTTTGCCAACAAAGGTCCGTTTAGTCAAGGCTATGGTTTTTCCAGTGCTCATGTATGGATGTGAGAGTTGGACTGTGAAGAAAGCTGAGCGCCGAAGAATTGATGCTTTTGAACTGTGATGTTGGAGAAGGCTCTTGAGAGTCCCTTGGGCTGCAAGGAGATCCAACCAGTCCATCCTAAAGGAGATCAGTCCTGAGTGTTCATTGGAAGGGCTGATGCTGAAGCTGAAACTCCAGTACTTTGGCCACCTCATTGAAGAGTTGACTCATTGGAAAAGACCATGATGCTGGGAGGGATTGGGGGCAGGAGGAGAAGGGGACGACAGAGGATGAGATGGCTGGATGGCATCACCGACTCAATGGACATGAGTTTGGGTAAACTCCGGGAGTTGGTGATGGACAGGGAGGCCTGGCATGCTGTGATTCATGGGGTCACAAAGAGTTGGACACAACTGCGCAACTGAACTGATTCTGACCAGTGAGAGATGGTACTTTGTGATAGTTTTGATTTGCCATTCTCTAATAATGAGGAATTTAGAGCATCCTTTGCATCGTTGATTTGGTTTTTTTCTTCTTTTAAAGAGAGAGAAAGAGGGCAGCGGGGACAGAGGCAAAGATCAATGTGTGTTAAAGTTGACCCCTTGAGATTGATCTCTTAAGGTTGCCCTGATTTGAATTGCCTTTTTTTTTCTTAAGCAAACCCAGGACATTGCCTGAGAGCAGTGACCTTTCCAGCCCCAAAGGCCTTGTGAGTTTGTATTTCTCACAGGCACCTATGTTCAAGTTGTAGTTACAGGACATGTCCAAAAGGTGGCAGCACTTCTTCATACCCCACTTGAATTCCTCCTGCAGCTGGAGCCCAAGAGAAAGTCCCCTTGCTAAATTGTATATTAGAGTGGAAGGGGCCAGGGCTGAGGAGACTTGGAGACCAGGTGATATTTCAGAGCTCTTCCTTCCCAGTGGATGCATTTTTTTTCGGTGCCCTCTGCATGACTGTGCTCCTGGAAGTCCCACCTGAATCTGAAGATTGGGGTTCCATCCACAGGGGACCAGTCACTCCAGGTCCAGGAGGAGTTTCTTTGCTGGCACATCCTCCTCAGCTCCCCCAGGCCAACCTAGTCTTGGGGTCCTTGGGACTCAGGGCCGCTCAGGCTCCAGGGATGCGGAAAAGTCCAGGTCACCAAGGCCTGAGAGGAACGCTAGTGGCATTTTTTAAAAAATGTGCATGTTAGTTTTTTATTAAATAGTGAATTCAAGCCCCTGGTTCAGGTATACAAGTGCATATATGTATTCCTCTTCCGTTTCTTTTTCCATATAGGTTATCACAGAGTGTTGAGGAGAGTTCTCTGTGCTCCGCAGTAGGTCCTATTGATTGTGTTCTGTATGTATGTTACTGTGTCTATGTCCATCTGCACCCCGTAAGGTATGCCTCCCTCTGCCTGGCCTTTCCCCTTTGGTGACCAGAGGTTTGTTTTCTAAGACTGTGAGGCTGTTTCTGGTCCATAAATGACTTTTAGATCCTACGTGTTAGTGATATCATAGGTGACCCGGACTTTTTCTTCTGTCTTCTTTCATTTAGTATGACCATCACCTGGTGTATTCATGTTACTGCAGAAGACATTCTTGCATTCTGTTCTATGGCATATTCCATGTTATATAGATTATATGTATGTGCCACATTTTCTGTATCTTTCAGTCTGTTGGTGAACAGTTTGATTGTTCTATGTCTCATGCAGGGTAAATAGTGCTACAGTGAACCACAGGGAATGTGTGTTGATTCATATTATGGTATCTCATCATGTGGGGCCCACTAGTGAGAATGCCAGGTCCTGAGGTAGCCCAGTATAAAGTACTTTAAGGAATGTCCATAGTGTCCTTTTTCCTGGCTCTTACCAATTTATATTCTTAGAAGCAGGGTAGGAGGGTTCTCCTTGGAAAAGACCCTGATGCTGGGCAAGATTGAAGGCGTGAGGAGAAGGGGACGACAGAGGATGCGATAGTTGGATGGCATCATGGACTCAATGGACATGAGCTTGAGTAAGCTCTGGGAGTTGGTGATGGACAGGGAAGCCTAGCGTGCTGCAGTCTGTGGGGTCGCGAAGAGTCGGACACGACCGAGCGACTGAACTGAACTGAGGAGGGTTCCGTTTTCTGTGCCTTCTCCCACCTTGGCTGCCTGCAGGCATTTTGAGGATGCCCATTCTGAGCAGTGGCAAGTGATAACTCATGGTAGTTTTGATTTGCCGTTCTCTAATAATGATCTAGAGCATCCTTTCCTGTGTCAATTTATTTAACTTATTTTTATTTTTTAGAGAAAAAGAGAGGGCAAGGGAAATGGAGGCAAAAGACAGTGTGCATTAAAGTTTTCTCCTGGAGATTGGTCTCTTAAGGCTCTCCCTGTTTTGAGTTGCCTTTTTGTTAGTGTCTGCCTGCAATGTGGGAGACCCGGGTTCGATCCCTGGGTTGAGAAGATCCCCTGGAGAAGGAAATGGCAACCCGCTCCAGTATTCTTGCCTGGAGAATCCCATGGATGGAGGAGCCTGATAGGCTGCAGTCCATGGGGTCGCAAAGAGTCAGACACGACTGAGTGACTTCACTTTATTAGCACACCCAGGGCTCTGCCTGAGGGCCCACCGTGTGCATTTGAATTGCCTGCAGGCTCTGTTGTTTAAGTTGTACTTACAGGAAACGACCACACGGCGGCAGCACCTTCTCCTGTCCGACCAGGGTAAGGAGCTGACCCTAGAGAGTGTCCCCGTTGCAGGGTCGTACGTGGGAGTGGAATGTGCTGAGGCTTGGGCTTCCCTGGTAGCTCAACTGGTAAAGAATCTGTGCCAAGGCTGGTGACTCATGACTTCTCCCCCTCCCGCTACCCCCAGAGAATCGCACGGTCTCCCTGAACTGCACTCAGAGGGTGCTGTGGTACTTAGGTGGGGCAGCTCCAAGGAAGGAAGCTGCTGGTGGGAAGCCACCGCTGGGAGGCTTGGAGACCAGGTGCCATTTGGAAGTTCTTTTTGTCCAGTGGATCCACCACTTTGGGGGTGCCCTAGGCGTGCATGAACTCTAGGAGGGACCGCCTAGATCTGGAGATTGGGGTCTCATCCACAGGCCACAAGGGACTCCTCCTCCAAAGGGCAGCTCCTTTGCTGATCTGTCCTCCCTAATACCCTCTGATTCAGTGCCGTCCAGCCTAGGGACCCGCCGCTGCTCAGGGTCCAGGGATGTGCAAGAGGTCAGGTCACCGAGGCCTCAGGGGTATACCTTTGGCAGTTTGTAGTAATTCATCGTTTTCTAGGTTTTCCAGGTGCGGATGAGCTCTAGGAGGGCCCAACTGGATCTGGAGATTGCGGTCCCATCCACCGGGACCAGTCAGTCAAGGTCCGAGGAGGGGCTCCTTTCCTGGTGATCCTCCTGAGCTACCTCAGGCCAACCCACTCCCATCTGGGGACCTGAGGCTGCTCAGGCTCCAGGGATGTGCAGGAAGCCCAGGTCACCCAGGCCTGAGAGGAACACCATTGCCAGTTCTTTAAATTTTGCATGTTAATTTGTATTGTATAATGGAGTCCCGTGGATTTAGAGTACCTTGTAAAAGCCCTGGTCAGTTACGTGTGTTCATATACGTATTATTCTTCGGTCTCGTGTCCCATACAGGTGGTCACAGCGTGTAGAGTTCCCTGTGCCCTAGAGTAGGTCTTGTCGATTGTGTTCTTTATGTGTATTAATGTGTATATGGTCATCTTCCCCCATAAGATATGCCTACCTCTGGCCCACCTTTCCACCTTTGGAAATCAGAGGATTGTTTTTAGGACTATGCGGCTGTTTCTGGTCCATAAGTGAGTTGTTGGCATTGATTTTTTACATTCTCCCCAGAAGTGATATCATCGGCTACCCAGCCCTTTCTCTCTGGCTTCCTTCACTCTTTCTTCACCACTCTATCTTCCTTCCTTCCTTCATCACCCAGTGAATCCATGTTGCTGCAAAAGGCATTCTTTCATTCTTTTCAGTGGCCGAGTCATAGTCCATGGTATATACAGTGTATGTATGTGCCATATCTTCTGTATCCATCAGTCTGTCAGTGGATGTTTTGGTTGCTCGCCTGTCTCATTCATTGGAAATCCTCCTACTTGAACCTTGTGGAGCGTGTGTCAATTCATACGTTTACTATCCGAGGGGTGGCCACAGGGTGAGAGTGTCAGGCCCTGTGGTAGCCCAGTGTAAAGTGTTCTAAGGAACGTGCAATTAGAGATCCCAGGGGAACATTTCATGCAGAGATGGGTACAGTAAAGGACAGAAACAGTGTGAACCTAAAAGAAACAGAAGATATTAAGAAGAGGTGGCAAGAATACACAGAAGAACTATACAGGAAAGATCTTCATGACCCAGATAACCACGATGGTGTGATCACTCACCTAGAGCCAGACATCCTGGAATGCAAAGTCAAGTGGGCCTTAGGAACCATCACTATAAAGAAAGCTAGTGGAGGTGATGGAATTCCAGTTGAGCTACTCCTGATCCCAGAAGATGATGCTGTGAAAGTGCTGCACTCAATATGCCAGCAAACTTGGAAAACTCAGCAGTGGCCACAGGACTGGAAAAGGTCAGTTTTCATTCCAGTCCGAACAAAGGGCAGTGCAGAGAGTGTTCAGACTACTGCACTGTTGCACTCATTTCACACACCAGCGAAGTAATGCTTAAAATTCTCCAAGCTAGGCTTCAACAGTACGTGAACCGAGAACTTCCAGATTTTCAGGCTGGATTGAGAAAAAACAGAGAATCCAGAGATCAACTTGCCAACATGTGTTGGATCACAGAAAAAGCAAGGTAATTCTAGAAAAACATATCCACTGCTTCATTGACTATGCTGAAGCGCTTGACTGTGTGGATCACAACAAACTGGAAAATTCTTAAAGAGATGAGAATACCAGACCACTTTACCTGCCTCCTGTGAAACCTTTATGCAAATCAAGAAGCTGCAGTTAGAATCGGACATGGAACAACCTACTAGGTCAGAATTGGAAAATGAGTACATCAAGGCTGTATATTGTCACCCTGCTTATTTAACTTGTATGCAGAGTGCATCATGTGAAATGCCAGGCTGAATGAAGCACAAGCTGGAATCTGTTGCAGGGAGAAATATCAATAACCTCAGATATGCAGTGATACCACCCTTATGGCAGAAAGCAAATTGGAACTAAACAGCCTCTTGATGAAGGTGAAAGAGGAGAGTGCAAAAACTGTCTTAAAACTCAACATTCAGAAAACTAAGATCATGACATCTGGTCCCATCACTTCATGGCAAGTAGATGGGGAAACAAGTGAAACAGTGAGAGACTATTTTTTTGGGCTCCAAAATTATTGCAGATGGTGACTGAAGCCAAGAAATTGAAAGATGCTCGCTCCTTGGGGGAAAAGCTATGACCAACCTAGACAGTATATTAAGAAGCAGAGACATTGCTTTGCCAACAAAGGTCTATCTAGGGAAAGCTATGGTTTTTCCAGTAGTTACATACGAATGTGAAATTTGGATCATAAAGAAGGCTGAGTGCCGAAGAACTGATGCTTTTGAACTGTGGTGTTGGAGAAGACTCTTGAGAGTCCCTTGAACTTCAAGGAGATCAAACCAGTCCATCCTAAAGGAAAGTAACCCTGAATAGTCATTGGAAGGACTGATGCTGAAGCTCCAATACTTGGGCCACCTGATGTGAAGAGCTGACTCATTGGAGAAGTCCCTATACTTGGAGAGACTGAAGGCAGGAGGAGAAGGGGATGACAGAGGATGAGATGGCTGGATGGCATCACCGACTCAATGGACATGAGTTTGTGCAAGCTCTGGGAGATGGTGAAGGACAGGGAAGCCTGGTGTGCTGCAGTCCATGGGGTCTCAAAAAGTCAGACACAACTGAGTGAGTGAACAGCAACAATAGTGTTCTTTATCCTGGCTGTTAACAATTTACAATCCCCAAAACAGTCTAGGAGCCTTCTATCTTCCTCAAGCCTTTTCCCACTCTTCCTGTCCAAAGTCATTTTGAGAATGGCCATCTGAACAGTGAGAGGTAGCACCTCGTGATAATTTTGATTTGCCATTCTCTAATAGTGAGTGATGTAGAACATTCTTACGATGATTTCTTTTTTTTTTTTTTAAAGAGGGCAGTAAGAACTGAGACAAAAGTCAGTGTATGTTAAAGTTGGCCACTTCTGATCAGTCTCTTAAGGTTGCCCTGGTTTGATTTGGTTTTTTATTAGTAATGCCAGGACATTGCCTGAGGGAAAGTGTCCTTTTCAGTCCCTCACGCCTTGTGAATTTGAACTGCCTGTTGTTCAGTCCCTCGGTCATGTCTGACTGTTTGCAACCCCGTGGACTGCAGCACTGCAGGCTTCCCTGTCCTTCACCATCTCCCAGAGCTGGCTCAAGCTCATGTCCATTGAGTCAGTGATGCCATTCAACCATCTCGTCCTCTGTCGTCCCCTTGCCCTCCTGCCCTCAATTTTTCCCAGAGTCAGGGTCTTTTCCAGTGAGTCAGCTCTTTGTATCAGGTGCCAAAGTACTGGAGCTTCAGCATCAGTCCTTCCAATGACTATTCAGGGTTACTTTCCTTTAGGATGGACTGGTTTGATCTCCTTCTAAGGGACTCTCAAGAGTCTGCTCCAACACCACAGTTCAAAAGCATCAATTCTTCAGCACTCAGCTTTCTTTATGATCCAACTCTCACATCTGTACATGACTACTGGGAAAACCATAGCTTTGACTAGACGGACCTTTGTTGGCAAAATAATATCTTTACTTTTTAATAGACTCTCTAGGTTTGTCATAGCTTTTCTTGCAAGGGGCAAATGTCTTTTAGTTTCACGGCTGCACCATTAAATTAATTTCAATGGCTGCACTGTCCACAGTTATTTTGGAGCCCACTAAAATAGTCTGTCACTGTTTCCCCATGTATTTTGCCCTGAAGTGATGGGACTGGATGCCATGATCATAGTTTTTTGAATGTTGAGTTTTAAGCCAGTTTTTTCACTCTCCTTTCTCACTGTCATCAAGAGCCTCTTCAGTTCCTCTTGCTTTCTGCTATAAGGGTGATGTCATCTGTGTATCTGAGGTTATTGATATTTCTCCCAGCAGTCTTGATTCCAGCTTGAGCTTCATCCGCCAAGCATTTCACATGATATACTATGCTTATAAGTTAAATAAGCAGGTGACAATATACAGCCTTGACATACTCCTTTCCCAATTTGAAACCACTCCATTGTTCCATGTCTGATTCTAACTGTTGCTTCTTGAGCTGCATACAGACTTCTCAGAAGGCAGTTAATGTGGTCTGGTATTGCCATCTCTTTAAGAATTTTCCAGTTTGTTTTCATCCACACGGTTAAAGATTTAGCATAGTCAATGAAGCAGAAGTAGCTGTTTTTCTGGAATTCATTTGCTTTTTCCGTGATCCAATGGATGTTGGCAATTTGATCTCTGGTTCCTCTGCCTTTTCTATATCCAGCTTTAACCTCTGGAAGTCCTTAGTTCATATACTGTTGAAGACTGGCATGGAGGATTTTGAGCATTACCTTGCTAGTGTGTGAAATGAGTACAATTGTGTGGTAGTTTGAACATTCTTTGGCACTGCCCTTTTTTGGGATTGGAATGAAAGCTGATGTTTTCCAGTTCTGTGGCCTTTGCTGAGTTTTCAAAATTCACTGGCGTATTGAGTTGCCCTTCATTTCAGTTCAGTCACTCAGTCATGTCCAACTCCTTGGGACCCCATGAATCGCAGCACGCCAGGCCTCCCTGTCTGTCACCAACTCCTGGAGTCCACCCAAATCCATGTTCATCGAGTCAGTGATGCCATCCAGCCATCTCATCCTCTGTCGTCCCCTTCTCCTCCTGCCCCCAATCCCTCCCAGCATCAGGGTCTTTTCCAATGAGTCAACTCTTCGCATAAGGTGGCCAAAGTACTGGAGTTTAAACTTCAGCATCAGTCCTTCCAGTGAACACCCAGGACTGATCTCCCTAGGCACCTGCATTCAAGTTGTAGTTACAGGAAATTTCCACAAGGCGGCAGCATTTCAGGCCCCACTTGCATGCCTCCTGCAACGAGAGCCCTAGAGAAAGTCCCATTGCAAGGTTGTAGATGAGCGTGCAGTTTGCCGGGGCTCCCATCTCATGACTTCATCCCTTTTCCCTGCACTGCTCGGAGAAATCCCAAGCACTCTCCACACTGCCCTGCTGACGGTGCTGTGGTACTTATGTGCGGTGACTCTGGGGAAGGAGGCTACTGGTGGGAGCCCTACCACCAGGAGGCTTGGAGACCAGATGGCACTTCAAAGCTCTTCCTGCCCAGCGGGACCACCGTTTTTTGGCCTGGGAGTGGTTGGGGCTCCCCTGGTGGATCAGACAGTAAAGAATTTGCCTGCAGTGCGGGAGACCCGGGTTTAATCCCTGGGTCAGGAGGATCCCCTGAGGAAGGGAATGGCAGTGTACTCCAGTATTCTTGTCTGGAGAATCCCATGGACAGAGGAGCCTGGCAGGCTACAGTCCACGGAGTTGCAAGCCATAGATGAGCTCTTGGAGGGCCTGCCTGGATCTGGAGATTGGGGGTCCCATCCACAAGGGATCAATCACTCCAGGTCCAAGCTGGCACATCCTCCCAGCTCCCCAAGTCCAATCCAGTCTTGCCTTGAGACCCAAGGCTGCTCAGGCTCCTGGGATCTCAGCACATCACCCAGGCTTGAGGGGAATACCACTGGTACTTTAAAATTCTTGCATGTTATTTTTTATTTTATAATGGAATCCAGTGGTCTTACAGTGGCCTGGAAAACCGCTGACTCAGTTTACATAAGCATGTATGTGTTCTCCTTCATTTTCCCATCCCATGTAGATTATCACAGAGTGTTGAGCAGAGTTGCCTGTGCTCTATATTCGGTCTTGCTGATTATGTTCTATATGCATGTTACTGTGCGTATGTTCATCGTCACCCCCAAGATGTG
Source organism: Muntiacus reevesi (assembly GCF_963930625.1). Taxonomy (NCBI): domain Eukaryota; kingdom Metazoa; phylum Chordata; class Mammalia; order Artiodactyla; family Cervidae; genus Muntiacus; species Muntiacus reevesi. The sequence goes on from NC_089252.1 coordinate 97,403,625, forward strand.
CCTCCCTCTCACCTCACCTTTCTCCTTTGGTGGCCAGAGGTTTGTTTTCGATGACTGTGAGGCTGTGTCTGTTTTGTAAATGAGTTGTTTGTTATCGATTTTTAGATTGTACCAAAAGTGTTATCATAGGCTACCCGGACTTTTCTCTCTGGCTTCCTTCTTTAGGATGATCATCACCAGGTGTATCCCTGTTGCTGCAAAAGGCATTCCTTCAATACTTCCCTGTGGCTGAGGCATGTGCTTTGCTGAGTCACTTCATTTGCCTCTGACTCTTTGTGACCTTATGGACTATAGCCCGGCAGGCTCCTCTGTCCCTGGGATTCTCCACGCAAGAATACTGGAGAGGGTTGCCATGACTTCCTCCAGGGGATCTTCCCAACCCTGGGTTCAAACTCTTAGGTTTTCTGCACCAGCAGGTGGGTTCTTTACCACCAGCGGCACCTGGGAAGTCCTGGTGTGTGTATACCATGTCTGCTGTGGCCAGCGGTCTGTCAGTGGACATTTGGGGTTGCTTGCCTGTCTTGCACAGTGTACACAGTTCTGCTTGAACCTCGGGGAGCATGTGTTGATTCATATTATTGTGTTTACTGTCTGAGTGGCGGTCCAGGAGTAAGAGTGCAAGATCCTGGGCTCAGTCCGTTGGCCTCAGAGAGTCAGACACGACCGAGCGCCTGAACAGTAAGTATGGCCCAATTTAAAGTATTATAAGGAGCCTCCATAGCGTCCTTTATCCGGGACATGTAAATTACCAATTTACATTCCCCCAAACAGGGTAGGAGCCTTCTGTGTCCTTCAAGCCCTCTCCCATGGTTACTGTCTGTAGTCTTTCGAGGATGACCATTCTGACCAGTGAGAGGGGATACCTCGTGATAGTTTTGATTTCCCATTCTCTAATAATGAGCAGTGTAGAGCTCCTTTCCTCTGTTGATTTGGTATTTTTTCTTCTTTTAAAGAGAAAGAGAGGACAGGAGGGAAGGAGGCAAAAATCAGTGTGTGTTAAAGTTGATTCCTTGAGATTGATCTCTTAAGGTTGTCCAGGTTTGTTGTTTGAATTGCTTTATTTATTTATTTTTTACTTCTTTTTTTTTTGGTGCAATAAAGTTTTATTAAAGTATAAAGGAGATAGAGAAAGCTTCTGACATAGACATCAGAAGGGGCTAGAAAGAGTACCTCCTTGCTAGTGTTAGCAATGGAGTTATATACTCTCCAGTGAATCCAAAGAATATCTGGAGGTTGCAAAGACCTCACCAGACCTACTCCCATAATTTACATTTTAAGATAACAGAGTTGGCCAGAAGGTTTAATCCAAAGATTGTCCTCAGGCAGGATACATCCTTGTAAAGACCAGACCTACTCCCATAATTTACGTTTTAAGATAACAGAATTAGCCAAAGGGTTTAATCCAAAGACTGTCGCCAGGCAGGATACATTATCGTTATATAACCCTAAGGAATGTAGAGGAAAAAAGTAAAAAAAGTTTGTCCTTTCTTCCTCCTTGAATATCCCAGACCTCTCTCTCCTTGGGGACCCCTAGACTTCTTATCAACCTGCCTAGGAAATGACTCTCTCATTCCCCTCTTTTCTTTTAGGAGAATTATGTTGCCAAGGGAAAGGGGCGTCGTTTTCATTCCATAACTACTTCCTGCTGTTAGGGGCATAGTCTCTAAATTGTTGGGGCAACACATTCTCCTCGGACATTGCCTGAAGGCTGCGTCCTTTCCAGCCCTCAGGCCTTCTGAGTTACCCCCGGGCGCCTGTATTCAACTTGTAGTTACAGGACATGTCCACAAGGCGGCAGCACTTCTTCATGCCCCGCTTGAACTCCTCCCGCAACTGGAGCCCTACAGAAAGTACCCTTGCAGGGTCGTGGGTTAGAGTGGAAAGTGCCAGGGCTGGGAGACTTAGAGGCCAGGTGACATTTCAAAGCTCTTCTTTCCCAGCGGATGCATCTTTTTTTTCAGTGCCCTATGCATGAATGTGCTCCTGGAAGGCCCGCCTGAATCTGAAGATTGGGGTCCCATCCACCGGGGACCAATCGCTCCAGGTCCAAGAGGACCTGGCACATCCTCCCCAGCTGGCCTCCTTTGCTGGCACATCCTCCCCAGCTCCCTCAGGCCAACACAGACCCACCTTGGGATCGGAGGCTACTTAGGATTTCAGGGATGTGTGTGTAGCCCACGTCACCCAGGCGCGAGAATACTGCTGGCAATTTAAAAATTTTACATGTTAATTTTTATTGTATAATGGAACCATTGGATTCACAGTATCCTGGAAAACCCCTGATTCAGTCATGCACATGCATATATGTCGTCGTCTTTGGTTTCCATATCAGTGCAGGCAATCACAAAGTCTTGAGTAGAGCTCCCCGTGCTCTGTAGTAGGTCTTGTTGATTGTGTTCTGTATGTATATTTCTGCACAGATGGTCATCTTCACCCCATAAGATGTCTCCCTCTACACCAGCTTTCACCTTTGGAAACCAGAGGTTTGTTTTCTGACTCTGAGACTGTTTCTGGTCTGTAAATGCATTGTTTGGTATCAATTTTTAGATTCTACCTAGAAGTGACATCATAGGCTACCTGGCATATTCTTTCTGCCTTTTTTTGCTAAGTGTGATCATCCCATGGTATATCTGTGTTACTGCAAAAGGCATTCTTTCATTCTTTTCTATGGCTGTGGCATATTCCATGGTGTACACATCCATGTGTCACATCTTCTGTATCTGTCAGTCTGTTGGTGAACAGTTTGATTCTTCCATGTCTCATGTGGGGTAAATAGTGCTACAATGAGCCATGGGGAGCATGTGTCCATTCATATTAGTTTCTCATCACATGGAGGCCCAAGAGTGAGAATGCCAGGTCCTGAGATAGCCCAATTTAAAGTATTTTAAGGAATCTCCATAGTGTCCTTTTTCCTGGCTTTTACCAATTTACATTCCTAAAAATAGGTTTGGAGGGTTCGGTTTTCTCCATTCCTTCTCCCACTTTTACTGCCTGTAGACGTTCGGAGGATGCCCATTCTGAGCAGTGGGAAGTGATAACGTCATGTTAGTTCTGATTTGCCGTTCTTTAATAATTAGCGATTAGAGCATCCTCTCCTGTGGGTGGGTTTTTTGTTTTTTAAAGAGAGAGAGGGACACAGGGGTAATGGAGGCAAAGACAAAGTGTGTTACAGTTGACCCCTTGAGATTGGTCTCTTAAGTCTCGCCCTGATTTGAGTTGCTTTTTGGTTAGCAAACCCAGGCCATTGCCTGAGGGCAGGTGTCCTTTCCAGCCCCACAGGCCTTGTGCGTTTGGATTGCCCACAGGCTGCTGTATTCAAGTTGTAGTTATGGGAAATGTCCACAAGGCGGCAGCACTTCATGCCCCTCTTGGGTTCCTCGTGCACCTGGAGCCCTTGAGCAAGTCCCCTTGCAGGGCTGTGGATGAGAGCAATATGCCAGGCCTGGGGAGGCTTGGAGACCAGGTGACATTTCAGAGCTCTTCCTGCCTATGGGGTCCATAATTTTTTTAAAGTGCCCTAGGCATGGATTTGCTCCCGGAGGGCTCACCTAAATCTAAAGATGGGGGTCCCGTCACAGGAACCAATCACTCCAGATCCAAGGGGGCTCCTTTGCTAGCACGTCCTCTGCAGCTCCCTCGGGCCAACCCAGTACCACCTTGAGACCCGAGGCTGCTCAGGTTCCAGGGATGTGCAAGCAGTCCAGGTACCCAGGCCTGAGAAGAAGACTGCTGGCCTTTTAAATTTTTTACATGCTACTTTTTATTGTATGGTGGAATCCAGTGGTTTGGCAGTGCCCTCTAAAACCCCTGGTTCAGTCATACCTATGGATATGTGTATTCTTCTTTAGTTTCCTTTGCAAGGTAGGTTATCACAGTGTTAAGTGAGTTCCCTGTGCTTTACCGTAGGTCTTGTTCCATATGTATGTTATTGTGCATATATATGGTCATCTTCACCCTCTAAGGTATGCCTCCATCCACCCCACCTTTCCCCTTTACTAACAGAGTTTTCTTTTCTGCAACTCTGAAGCTGTTTCAGAATGTAATGAGTTGTTTGGTATCAGTATTTAGATTCTACCTGGCAGTGATGTCATAGGCTACTCGGCCTTTTCTCTCTGACTTCCTTCAGTTAGTACAGTCCTCACCTGGTGTATCTGTGTTGCTCCAGAAGGCATTCTTTCATTCTTTCTGTGGCAGGCTCATACTCCATGGTGTGTGTGTGTGTGTGTGTGTGGACGCCACATCTTCTGTATCCTTCAGTCTGTTGGTGGACATTTTGGTTTTGATTGGTTACCTATGTCGTCCAGTTTAAGTAGGTTTACTGGAAACTTGGGGAGCCTGTATGGATTCATACTATGCTTGCTATTCAAGTATAGGCTGAGGCGTGAGAATGCCAGGTCCTGTGGCAGCCCGGTGTAAAGTATTTAATGCACCCACACAGTGTCCTGGGTGTTACCAATTACATTCCCCAAAACAGGGTAGGAGCCTTCCGTCTTCTTCAAGCTGTCTCCCTCTTTCACTGTCTGTAGTCCTTTGAGGATGACCGTTCTGACCAGGGAGAGATGATACCTCGTGGTAATTTTGATTTGCTGTTTTCTAATAATTAGCAATGTAGAGCATCCTTCCATTTTTTTTTCTTTTTTGGGGGGGCAGGATAAGGATGGAGACAAAAATCACAGTGTGTTAATGTTGATCCCCGTGATTAGTCTCTTAAGGCTGGCCTTATTTTGAGTTGCTTTTTTGTTTGCAACCCCAGAGAAGGTGTCCTTTCCAGCCCCGCAGGCCTTGTGAATTTGAATCGCTGCAGGCACCAGTATTCAGGTTGTAATGACTGAAAATGTCCGCAAGGCGGCAGCACTTCTCCCTGCCCCACTCGGGTCCTCTGGTGATGGGAGTCGTGCAGAAAGTCAGGATGCAGGGTTAGTTGAGAGTGGAACGTGCCAGGGCTCCTGTCTCATGACCTGTTTCCCTTCCCCTGCTGCATTCAGAGAAATCCCAAGCCCTCCCCAAACTGTGCCGTTGAGGGCGCTGTGGTACTTAGGTATGGAGACTTCGTGGATGGAGGCTATTGGTCAGACCACCACCACCAGACTTGGAGACCAAGTGACGTTGCAGAGCTCTTCCTGCCCACTGGGTCCATCGGTTTTTGGCAAAAGTGAGCTCTAGGAGGTCAGCCTGGATCTGGAGACTGAGGTTCCATCCACAGGGGATCAATCACTCCAGGTCCAAGGGGGCCTCCTTTGCTGGCACATACTCCCCAGCTCCCTCAGGACAACCCAGTCCCACCTGGGACTCAAGACTGCTCAGGCTTCAGGGAGGAGCAAGAGGCAGGTCCATCTTTTTCTGGGTGTCCTAGGCCTGGGTGAGCTCTAGGAGGGCCCGCCTGGATCTGGAGATTGGGGTCCCAACCACAGGGGAGCAGTTATTCCAGGTCCAAGGGGAGCTCCTTTCCTGGCATCTCCTCCCCACCTCCCTCAGGCCAACCCAGTCCCACCTGGGACTCAAGACTGCTCATACTCCAGGGATAAGCAGGAGGCAGGTCACTCAGGCCTGAGGGGTATCCTGCTGGCATTTGTAAAAATTTTGCATGTTAATTTTTTATTTTATAGTGGAGTCCAGTGAATTTATTCGGGTGTCTTTATTTATTTATTTATGTTTAAAGAGAACTTTATTATGACAGTGAGTTTTGACTTGAAAATCATTCTGTTAAGTGGAAGTGAAAGTGGCTCAGACCTGTCTGATTCTTTAAGACCCCTTGGACTGTAGCCTTCCTGGCTCCTCTGCCCATGGGATTCTCCAGGCAAGAATAATGGAGTGGGTTGCCATTTCCTTCTCCATCGGGTGTCTTTTAAATCCCCTGATGCAGTTATCCATATGCATCTATGTATTCTTCAGTTTCATGTCGCACGTAGGTGATCACAGAGCGGTGAGTAGCGTTCACTGCGCTCTGCAGTTGTTGCTGATGAGGTCGTGCAGTCGGAAGTTCATGTCCGACTCTGTAACACTGTGGACTGCAGTATGCCAGGCTCTGCTGTCCTTCAGTATCTCCAGGAATTTGCTGGCATTTATGTCCATTGAGTCGGTGATGCCATCCGACCATCTCATCCTCCGCCACCCCCTTCTCCTGTCCTCAATCTTTCCCAGCATCAGGGTCTCTTCCAATGAGTCAGGTCTTAGCATCACGTGGCCAAAGTGTTGGAGCTTCAGCTTCAGTCCTTCCAGTGAACATTCAGGGTTGATATTCTTTAAGACTGACTAGTTTGATCCCCTTCCTGTCCAAGGGACACTGAAGTCTTCTCGAGCAGACAGTAGGTCTTGTTGATGGTGTTCTGTATGTATATTACTGTGCGTATATTCATCTTTACCTCCTAATGGATGCCTCCCTCCGCCCCACCTTTCCCTTTGGTAAGCAGAGGTTTGTTTTCTAGGCCTGTGAGACTGTTTCTGGATTGTAAATGAGTTGTTGATACCGATTTTTAGATTCCACCCAGAAGTGATAGCATAGGCTACCCGGCCTTTTCTCTCTGGCTTCCTTCACTTAGCGTGATCATCTCTCAGTGTATCCATGTGTCCTTCCTTTCGTGTGGACGAAAAAAGGCCATTGTCCCGTTCTTCCCTATGGCTGAGGCGTATTCCACGGTATGTGTATTATACGCATGTGCCACGTCTTCTGTACCCATCAGTCTGTTGGTGAACGTTTCGATTCTTCCGTGTCTCGTCCGGTGTAAATAGTGCTCCAGTGACCACGGGGAGGCTGTGTTGATTCATATTATGGTTTCTCATCAAGTGAAGGAGTGAGAATTCCAGGTCCTGTGGTAGCCCAACTTAACGTATTGAACGAACCTCCATACTGTCCTTTATCCTGGCTGTCACCGGTTTCTGTTCCCCAAATCAGGGCAGGATGGTTCTCTTTTCCCCATGCCATCTCCCACTTTTACTGTCTGTAATTTTCTTGAGGATTGCCGTTCTGACCAGTGCAAGGTGATACCTGTGGTAGTTTTGATTTGCAGTTCCATAATAGATAATGATGTGGGTCAAAATTACCTGTGTGTTTTTTCTTTCTCTTTTTTAGAGTGACACGGAGGGAGGGAGGGAAAAGACAGTTTTCATTCATGTTCACCCCTTGAGGTTGGTCTCTTGAGGGTTTGCCCTGTACTGAAGTGATTTTGGGTTACCTACCACAGGACATTTCTTATTTATATCTGAGGCATGTTTTGCTGTATATATGTGCCACCTCTTTATGCATCCTTTTGCTGATGCTTTGTTTTGCTTCAGCATCCTGCTATTGCGAACAGCGCTGCAAGGAAAATTGGTGGTGCGCTTATTTTTTTTGTGGGTTTCCCAAGTGGCGCTAGTGGTGCCTGCCAATGCAGGAGACATAAGAGATGTGGGTGCAATTCCTGGGTTTGGAAGATCCCCTGGAGGAGGGCATGGCAGTCCACTCCAGTACCTTGCCTGGAGAACCCCATGGACAGAGGAGTCTGGCGGGCTACAGTCCACGGGGTCACAAGGAGTCGGACATGACTGCAGAGATTAGCAGGCAGCATGTATTTGTGTTTTCTTTGAGTATCTGCCCCCAGGTGGTATGATAGAGTCAAGTGATAGGTCAGTTTTCAAATTTTTTTAAGGAATATCCATAGTGTTCTGTGTTTTGGCTGTTCCCAGTTTATGTCACCAGAACTTTGTAGGGTCTGTTTCTTTCTCCAGACGTTCTATAGCATTTATTGTTCATAGAATTTCTGATGATGGCCATTCTGATCCTTGTTACATGAATACATCAGTGCAGTTTCATGTGTGTTTTTGTAGTAATTAGTGATACTGAGCATTTTTTCATATGCTTCTTGGCCATTATGTCTTCTGTGGACGAATGTGTTTGAGTCTTCTGCCTATATTTTTTTAAGATTGTTTATTTTTTTGGTGTTGAGCTGTATGATCACTTCATGAATTTTCAAGATTAACCCCATTTTCATTGCTCGTTTGCAACTATTTTCTCTTATTTTGAGGCTTGTCTTTTTGTCCTGACAATGGTTTCCTTTGCTGTGCTGCAGGTTTTAAGTCTCGTTAGTTCCCATTTGTTTATGTTTGTTTTTATTTTCTTTACTGTGGGAGGTGTTAAAAAAATATATCTTTCGTCCATTAAAATTCCTGGAAAAATTCTTGAAAGTCAGGGGATGGTTTCAGAAAAACATGGCCTGGGTGATCTCATGTCTGCACCCAGAGAAAGTATTGAAAAAGTGAAACCGTTAATATCACATGCTTTTTCTAGTAGGGAACAGTTGATTATTGGTTTGGTTAAAACTTTAGAAGTAAAGAATCCTATGCAACTTGTTGCAATAGCCCAACAAAAAATACAGTTCAAATATTCCTTTAAAAAAAAATACAGTTCAAATATTCTTAGGCAATGTTGAGAGTTATGTCCCACCAAAAGGCATCTTGAGAAATAATCAATCCTACTACTAAGTTCATTTAATTTTACAGTTATTATGCATCTTTCTATGAAAAATGGTGTTTCATACCTAATATCCTATTGTAACAGCTCATCTCATATTATTTTTAGAAGATAAATTTTGAGACATTTACAGGATTTGTGAATCATGAAAATATTAAGTATTAGGATATGTGTTTTTAATTCTATTTTTCATGGAATTAAAGTGTATTTAATATTGAAATAAGATTTTAAATGTTACAAATAAAATTATAAACTCTCAAGACTTTTAAAATTAAAGCATGAGGCATCAATATTTTTTTAATTTCTTAGAATTATTTCCCAGACTGTCTTCCCTCCAGGAGGTTATATTCATATAAGAGAACTTAGGTTGAACAGTATGAGATGTTCTGTTCAGTGAGATAGAAAGTAATATTTTTTTCCCTGATAACCTTTTCGTGAAGTTCTAAAGTTGCAGAAAAATACAGAGATTAAAATATCTTCTTTGAATTATCAGATAGTAACAATTCCAGTTTCTATTCATATATGTGTGTTGGTGCATATATATATATATAGACATATATATATAAACATGTGAACAGAAAGAGGTAAAGGTGTACATTTAAAACAATTACAGTGAAATATAGCAAGAGTTCAAATATAAATATTTATTATGTATTCTAATTATTTATTCCTATTTATTCAATAAAGCCTTGGCAGAGGGACAGATTGTCTTGCATATATAATCAGATACTCTGAAATAATGTGATTTATAGGCTTTAAGAATCTGGTAAAGAAAAAGGAAAGGTCTCTAATTTATGGTCACTTCTTCACAGTAGGATCGTCAGAGGCCGCATAGGTCTGGGGTGAGGAAACACGATGGTTGATGACGACAGTGATAAATTGAAAGCAGTGGGAAGTAAAGAAGATAAAAGTTAATGAGGAAAAAGGAATTGTCACTAGTATACAAGTGTTTAGGCCTTGAGGGTTGAGGTAGGGTACTGTCACCAGAGGTGGAAACAGCATTCATTTTTAAAATAGGGCCACACAATATTCTGCCCTTGGTGTTGGATGTTAACAAATACGAAGCTTTTGGCTTCACTCTTCTGAAATTACGAAGCTTGTTCTTAAGAAAACAATAAACTTCCTTGGAATGGAGATTTCAGCCATTAGAAGCTTAGACACTCAGGCTCGGGCACCTTGACCATCTGTTCTGCCACTCCCGTTTCTGGACAGGAAGCTGTCTGGGTCACGCTCACCATCCAGTTCTGTCCCCATCATCCCCTGATCTGGTTTGAAGTGCTCAGCTTCCTTACCAGTGAAGGAAATTCCTCACCACTACTGTTAGATGAGTAAGTGAAGGTAATTGACTTTGTATTTCGTGGTTGAAGAAAGGTCTGTAAGCAATTTTTTAAAACTAAACCAAACTTTATAGGTTAGGTATGTAAGTTGGTATTCACTGACTTTCTCAAGAACTTCTCATTCACTCCTTGCAGCAGTCCTGCGAGGAAAACATCCGTTTCTCTTTTTCAGTTCAGTTGCTCAGTCGTGTCTGACTCTTTGCAACCCCATGGACTGCAGCACGCCAGGCTTCCCTGTCCATCACCAACTCCCGGAGTTTACTCAAACTCATGTCCATTGAATCAGTGATGCCATCCAACCATCTCATCCTCTGTCGTCCTCTTTTCCTCCTGCCTTAATCTTTCCCAGCATCAGGGTCTTTTCAGATGAGTCAGTTCTTCGCATCAGGTGGCCAGAGTATTGGAGTTTCAGCTTCAGTATCAGTCCTTCTAATGAATATTCAGGACTGATTTCCTTTAGGATGGACGCGTTGGCTCTCCTTGCAGTCCAAGGGACTCTCAAGGAGTTCAAATACAGTTCAAATACAGTTGTTAGATCCTAATAAACTGTGGGCGTGCCCTTGTGGCCAAACTTCATGATCACAAAAGTCAGTTTTACCTTGTTGGTTCTTGATTTCTAGTTGCTATCATTTTCTAGTACCTTTGTGTTATTTCACCAAAACAGGCAGAAATATAAAAACAGTGCTTTCAATTCTGTCTCTGAATCCAGGCTTGGTTAGTAGTGACTTGTTCCTAAATATTCACGTGCTCAACAGTCTAACGTAACTGTTTGAAAATGGGGTTTTGGACCAGTGGCTTTTGGCCCTCGTTTCTTTGCCCCATTCTTTGTAACAAAAATGAAGTTTCCTTGTCTTGGTTTATTTCCTTTAAAAGCCGTGGAGTAGAGAATAGATTTGTTAATTATTTTGAGCAGTCATACCTCCTGCCTCTTAAAACTCCTCTTTGCCCCTTGCTGGCTTCCTATTATTTTAATGATGGAAGACCAGCATAAATCCTTCGCTGCTCCTTTTGGTTGACGATTTACCAGCCTGAGGCAGATGATGGTCTGAAAATTCATGTGCAGCTGCTCGGAGGATCCAGGCAAGGTAGACTGGTGATGGGCAGATTGATGTAGTGGGACAGGCATAGGCACTGGTGAACTGGAGAGAACACGCACCACCTAAAAGGGGCAACAGCGCCGCCTCTACGGCTCATGACGCCCCAGTGAGGACAGGGGCCTGGGGCTGTAACACCACGCGCGTTTTCGAAAAGAGCTTGAAATCTGAATCTTACTGTAAAAAGTTTTCACTTTTTAGATGTTGGAAACTAATGACTGTGATAAAGATGATGGCCGCAATATATTTGTAGAGTGAATATGATCAACAATTTGTGACCACTGGTATACTCTGTGATAGAGAGGATTGAGTCCCTGTGGGTGTTTGAGGAAGACCCGGCTTCCCAGGTGGAGCTAGTGGTAAAGGATCCACCTGCCAGTGCTGGAGATGCAGGAGATGGGGGTTCGATCCCTTGGCCGGGAAGAGCCCCTGGGGAAGGAAATGGCGACCCAGTTTGGTATTCTTGCCTGGAGAATCCCGCGAACTGGCAGGCTACGGTCCATAGGGTCACGAAGAGTCAGACACGACAGGGCAACTGAGCGCGCACTCAAAGGGTTCCATCAGTAGAGAGTGTCATTCTTCTGTGCTCATTGTTGTTGTAGGTACCACAAGAAGGATTAATATGCTGCTTGTTAAATTCCCAGTTACTTTTGGAGAGTGAACCATCAGTTCTTTATCTTGCTGGAAAGAAAGATTGGAGTTGAATTCCTGACGTAGTGCTGCTCAAAGTTCAGACAGTGGTGGACCCTAGCTGCCCAGCTGGGGACTTGTGTTTGGAGATGGCAAAATTTCTGCTCAGTAGGAGTTACAGGATCTTATGTATGTATTTCATAGATCCTCACGAAGTCTTGCCAGCAAATGTCTCTCATTCTACAAAGTAAATGTTTAGAGGGAGGAGTTGCTCCAAATCTAGTTGATACCCTGGATAAGACAATAATTCTGCTTATAATTTAGCAGCAGGTTCATAAAGTGAGCAAAGTTTCATTTGACATGCAGGTAAAATATTACTGTTTACTCTTTACATTTCTGTGGTTTTCTGCCTGTGTGAAGATGACTTCTAATAATGATTTACTACCATGAAAACTAAGACCAAGGGTCTGTGTGCATAAATGTGACCTATTAAAAGAAATGAGTAATCTGATATTATTGGATGTAGGTATTTTCTTAAAAATGCTCAGCACTAATGAATACATCAAAAACCATACTTTATTTTATGTATAGCAATACAATTTACATATTAAATAACACTATAATAGAATGATTTGATATACTTTTAAACAGAAGAAAAAAGGGAAAAATTTCAGGTTACAAAACCCCTCCCCCCAAACAAATTAAAAAAAACAAAAACAGCACTTTATCCAAATGGGTCAATGCAACAAATGTATTCAGTGTGACTAATTATGTCTAATTCCTATTGCACAAATGGTCAATGAAATTAAAAAAGAAAACCCAACTGTCACAATCACTGCCTCAAAGAAATAACACATGTTGGATTCTTTTGGAATGCAAAGATGGTTCTTGCTACTTCAATACACAGAAAGTTGAATTCACATATCCACCACAAAGGAAAAAAAAAAACAAAACTATGACAGAATTGAAACTAGAAAAAAATTAGCTTTATATGAAAATATAAAATTCTATGATTATATACCATAGATACAAAGTTCCCAGAAGATGCTTATCCAAGCAACAAAATATTTACAGTTTTAATGATTTTCGCTATTTCAAAATGAAGTGAAAGAAACATGAATCCACACAAAGGCTGAATTTTTTTTTCTTTTTTAAGAAACAATGGCTACTTGCTAGTTTCAAATGTCCTAACAAAAAAGGAGTCACCACCCCAAATGTTGGAGAGTTGCGACATTTTATAAAATCGTTTGTCTCCTTTTCTGGAGATGTTTTATTTCTTAAAACTCAAGATTATTTTTCTTGAAATTAATTATCCTCTGTAGAAAATGCTTCCCTTTGCAAATATTTAACAAAAATACTAAAAACAGTTTAACAGCTAAGACAAAGTAGAGGCCAAATACCATTCTTACAACTCCTTCTGGTTTGTTGCATGCCTTCTCTCTAGAGATAAGTGAAGCCAGTATTGTATGTTAGATGGCAGCTATGGGCAAGCGCAAAGGGGCAAGTGAGATTACAGCTGTTTTAAAAAAAAAAAAAAAAGCAGGCATTTTCCCTTCATATAAAAATTCACTGGCACCATTTGAACATAAACTTTAGGACTTAGGAGTTGGAAATGCATTTTTCAATATAACTTGCTAGATTCTTAAGACAAACTACGTTTTGATTATTATTTCCTAAATTATGATGAGTTTGGGCTTCTTTCTTAAAATTTTTTGCTTACAATTAGTATGTGTCTTTGGTAAATTGGTTATCTATATTTTAAGTTTTAAATACAGTATATATGCATTCAAAAAAATTCATAACAAGGCAGTTGTGCTGTGTCATTATAAAATAATTAAGGTTATCTGTTGATTTCAGTACATCACTCCGGGCTAAAACCACCAGCCACCAGACCCTAAATGCCATAAACATCTCTGACCTTGCTGGACTTTCCAGCTTTAAATTGACTCTGAAAGCTCCAAGGCATAAAAATTAGGAAAAGCAATTCACCTCACCTTAATCATCCTAAATTTCAGAAGGAAACCTTTTTTTAAATATGAAAGACAGAATCTTAACTTTTAGATGCAGGTAAGGTTCTTGGTGGCGATAAGGTGTGTTTCTCTGATGTCCAGCATGGCCGCTTGTCTTGATCTTTGCAATTCATTTTGAATGTGTGACTTCTGCTTACCTAGAACTCATACACTCTAAAAGCTTATTTTTCTAACATAGCACACAGTAATTTGCAATAGCTATTTCCTTGCCTCCTGAGTGCATGGGCTAATAACCTTGTTATTTAGTTAAGCAATGTGCTTCTGTCTCAAAGAAAACACCATCTTTGAAACTCTTTGCCTCTGGAAAGATACAAGCGTCTATTTGCCAATGCCATATGAAGAATAATAGGATACACTCTATAGTCAAAGTGAGGAACTGTTGACTATAATCATCCTCCCCTAAGTGTGTTTGGGCCATTTTGGCAAGATGGGCAAACAGCAGTTGCTTGTGGTTCAGTGGGTTAGGGTTTGTAGACTTTGGTTCAGGCCCACTACAGACACTCGAATGCTCACAGAGAAATAAATTCTCAGCCATCCCTGTGATGTTTCTGCTTTATCCCCGACCTCTCTCTCTCTTTTACCATGATTCTGATACCCATGGAAGAGATGGTCACAGAACTGGAGGGTAGGAATTTCCATGAATTGGACCCTCTGTAATAGCACAGATGAAGGAGAGGGAAGCCTGGCGGGCTGCAGTCCACGGGGTTGCGAAGGGGCGGACATGAGTGACTGAAAACAAAAATAGCCCAGAAGGGAATACTTGCCATGTGTCTGAAAAAATTACAGGGGCCACAAACCCCAACTTGAACGTTACTTCTGAAAGTCAGGTCCCCCCGTGCCATCTACTGAGAAGAGTCAGCTCACGTCAGCGCTCCGTACAGCGGAAGCGACCTCCGTAACGGACGGCGGAGGCCTAGCTCTTGCGGCGCTGAGGTGAAACCAGGCTGAAACCTTCCGCTGCCTGATCTCCCTCAGCCAGCCGGTCGCGGTAGCGTTCGGGAGGTCAGGGTTTTTCCCTCAGGTGTTAGGCAGAGGTTCCGCACGTCACCTCTGACGGGAGCGGAGGGACGGTGAGTGTGTCTGTCCTCCGCCACGTAACAGCTGAGGAGACTGGGCCCACCTGTCCACACTCTCTCCAGCAAGCCCTCACAGTTCGTGAATGGTGGACTACCCCGTGTGGCTGAGTCTGCGCGATGGGAAGATGAGAGGAATCCTGGCAAGTTATGTCGTTTAGGAAAACGTGGTTGACCTGGCCCGTGTGTTAGAAATCCCGGGCCAGGAGGCCTCAGCAGCTTTGGTCCTTTCAGCTCCGCTCTGACAAACTTCATAGAAAACCAACTCAGGATAAACAGTCTCAGTGCTGCTTATCACGGATGTTTTAAAGCCTAGCCAGACAGTATGGTCATAGCCAGTGTGACCTGTTGGTTGATGTTTTATTGACATAAAAAAATAAAAATAACCAAAACCCTTTTCCTCTTCACAGGCTCAGTCCTGGTGATGGCTTAACTTCTGACAGAAGTCACCCCTCAAAAGCAAAAATATGCAGCAGAAGAAACGGATCTCAGTAAGTAGCTTATCTTTCTAACTTGCTGAACTGAAATTTCTTGTGAGTGCTTCCGATTTTCCCATGATGGACGGCAGGGTGAATGTGGCTCTGGGCGATTACCACCCTGGGCTCTGTGTCCCTATGAGCAGTCTCTTTTACTGAAGTTAACCTGTTTTTGAGGCTAGAATACATAAAAGCATACAAAGCTGTCTCCTACTGCTAAGAACTCTTTGAAAATGTCACTGTTACCTTTCACTCAAAATCCTAATTGTCTCTCTTCAAGTCAGATTTCTCCATGTGGAGGAACCTAGATAGTCCCAAGACTTTTTGCTAATTAATACAATATTTTCAGTTTAAATAGAAGAATGCATGTAATTAATGAACTTTATCATGAAATATTTGGCAAAAAAAAAAGAAAGAAAAGAATGTAAGAATGTTAACTCTATAGGTAGTTTTTTTATTAGATTGCTATATGAGTAATAGGAATATTTTCTATGACTACTTTCAAAATTACACACCTGCCAAGATTTGCATTAGTCCACCTGCCAAGAGGTATGAAATTATAAACCATGAGGCATTAATGAAGACTCACTAAAGAGTTTCATAACTGGAGTTATGTAAAATATTGCCACCTCTTGTAAAAGATGGCCCTGATTTGGGGGGCAGTGATGTAACTATTTGAGAGAATCAAAATGGAAATAACACACACTGTCCACATAGCTACTGTGAAAACTGTAATACAGAGATATCCTTTATTTTGACACAGTTGGGCATTTTTTAAAGCTAGGAATATAACTTTGAAACTAGGAAGTGATGTTCACATCAGATGACTCTTAAACCTTCTTGTTTCTTAATGGACACCTTCAGCATCACAAATGGGACTCTCTCAAGGCCATGACATTGACAGACCTTCAGAGTAGCGCCCCCACCCCACTATTGTTTAAAAGAAAACAGTGCTCATCCACTCCATTAAAACACAGAAGGCATACAGAAGTATTGAACAGTGCCTTAAAAAATAGGAGAGGACTGAGGAAAAGGACAGCATTGCCTGCTAGGAGGATGCAGCTGCTTTAGCAAGAGTAATAATTAAAAAAAAAAAAAAAATCAAGAGTCACTGTCCTAACAAAGACCTTCACTATACTGAATTAAAAAGTAGCATGTATGGTGTCGTGGAATGTCACGTCAGGGTTTGCTTTAGTATCAGATTATAGGCAGTAACACTGATCAGATAGTGCAAACTAGGTAAAACCGCGTTTCACTGTGGGAAATGAACAGAGGTGCATATGCTCAGTAGGATACCATTAAGACAGAAAATGGCAAAAAATAAATATCAAAACTTTTTATCAGTGTAAAAAAGTAACTGGGTTATCATATAACCTAGACCTAGAGTCTGGCAAAAAAAAGGCCTCAAAAAAGTTCTCAGTCTCAGAAGGTTTACAAATGAAGCACTCTTTCACGATTCCAGTCACACCAGCGACTCCATGCTCTCGGCAGGGTCTGACTCGTCCGCGGTGAGAGCAGCGCCGTTCCTGTCCACTGTCATGGGGCCGTTCCCATTCTCTTTCGTGCTGACCAAGCTGAGCATCGCTTTGTAGACAAACTGGTACTGTTCCTGGAAAACGAGAGGAAGATGATTTTGGAGCCGAAGAACAGCTTCATCTCATTTCACTGCAGGTAAAAATACTGATTAAAAATGTAACTGTGAAAAATACACTAGAGACACAGGAATATGTCTGCGCTCTTTAAGAAACTTACAGAATCATCTGTGGAATCCTTTGCGATCAAAACCTACACCTGCTTTGTGTCCTTTTCATCTCTCTTACCTTGGAATGAGTTCTCAGTGTTGATGGTCCACTAAGATAATATGAAATCTGTACTTTATCATCAGAAAACACTATATACTCTAGAAAGCAGAGTTTGTCAAGCTCAGCACTTTTGACATGTGGGCCAGAGAATCCTTTATTGTAGAGGGCCATCTTAGGTGTTGTGGTATGTTTAGCAGTGTCCCTGGGCTCTACTCACTTAACTCCATCCCTATTGGTGATCATTAAAAAAGGGTCTCCGACATTGCCCAACATCCCCTGGGGGCAAAATCACTCCACCCCCACCCCCATTGAGAACTACTGTTGTACAGGGTGAGGCTGAGTTTCAGCTGATGTTGTACAGGTTTTGCAAATAAACAGTACTTACAATGTCTGTAAATACTCCAGGCCTCATCAGATTGATCATTTTTGCAACCTGGAAAACATCCACGGCATTTTCATTCTCCAGTTGCTGGGACAAGGTGGTAAGAGCACACAGCATTCCTGCTGAAACTGCGCCATACCTTGGGGAGGCAAAAAAAATGAAAAAGCTATTTCAGAATCGCTGAAAGACTGAATATATTGGAATGAGGTTACCATCACGTATTTCTATAGAAGCTAGGGAGACTGTATTGATACCTATTCTAGAACACAGAAATGAATGAAATGCCGACAAGAGGAGAGATTTTAAGGTTAGCGTAAAGGTGACACTTGTTTATAAATGTGGCCTCTTTAACTTTATGTCTAATTTGAAAAGTTCAAAATTAGACTTACAAGGGCAGTAAGAAGATTTGAAGTGAGGGAGGAGTTGGGTGATGGGATAGGAAAAATAATATGAGGATTTCAACTGAAGGCTATAAGGTAAGTAGAAAGAGGCAAAAAGCTCTGGAAAAAAATTTTTTTTTAAATTCCAAATGGCTAAACTGAACTTCCAGAATCTGAATAAAAATAGAAACCTATGGCTCAAAAGGCAATCAGAAAATTTTCAGTGAGTTCCATATTTAGTAATTATTTCTGGCATGGAAGTGGAACATTCCAAGTATGACCACCTTCTATAAAATTCTTGGAAAAATATGTTTCCAAGGCACAAAAAAGGCTTAGAGAGGGTAGCAGGTATTTTCATCAGGCCATTTCAAAATGCTTTCTTGACCCCAGTATTTAAAAAATATTCTCCTACAATTTTCTACTTCATTACATTTAATTGTTTAATCCATTGGAATCTTATTTTTGTTTTGATGTAAGGTAGGGGTCTGATTTTAGTGATTTTTCCAATAGATAACCACTTGTGCCAGCATATTATAGTGAATAATCTCCTCTTGCCTCGTGGATTTAAGCTCCCTTTTTAATAATTTGCCAAATTCTCATATACACAAGCCTATTTCTGAACTCTCTAGTTTGGCCCTTTCATCTGCTTCTCTGTTTTTTGATCCTGCATTTCCCCACAGTTGTTTAAATTACCATAGGGTTTTAGTAGTCTTGATACTTGATGAAGCAGGTTTATACAATAGTCTTGGCTGCTAGAGGTACAGTTACTGTTTCACTTTTAGGGCTTTGGACATGAGTGTACCTTGTACACTTATTTCCATACACCTCTACCCTCCTACCTCATCCCATTCTACCTTATATTAACTGATAATGAACTGTCAAGGAATATAAAAAGTTGTTGGGATTTTGGTTAGGTTGCATTGAATATCTGAAGTAGATCTGTGGAAATCTCTTTTTGAGTTTTTCTGTTCATGAACGTTATCTTTCTTTCCATTTACTCAGGTCTTTTGTAGTTTTCAATTAGATTTTATAGTTTTCTGCATGTTATTGTTCAGTTGGAAAGTCGTGTCTGACTCTCTTGGGACCCCATGGATTATAGCCCACCACGCTCTTCCGTCCATGGGATTCTCCCGACAAGAATACTGCCATTTCCTTCTCCAGGGGATTTTCCTGACCCAGCGATCAAACCCTCCTACATTGGCAGGCAGGTTCTTTACCACTGAGCCATCACGAAAGCCCAGTTTTCTGTATAGTTTTTGCTAATGTCATTTTAGGGTGACTCCTAGGTAGGTTCTGTTACTCCAAAGAATGGCCTCTCTTTAGGACATCAGTGTTTGGTTTCAGTGGATATATAGGGAAGTTACTGATTTCACATGGTGCACTAGTATTCAGCCATGTAGAACATTTTTTAAGTTCTAAAAATCTGTGGCTTCTCTTGGTTAGTTGGCTGCACCGTCATCTGCCAATAATACCAATTATGTCTTTCTTTTATACCTCTTACATCTTTTGCGTTTACTGCATTGGATAGGATATCAATAGTCTTCCATTCTGACACTGTAAAGAGGTACCATGTTGTGTTATGGTAAAGCTTCTACTTTCTTGATATTAAGTAAAAGTATTTCTATAGGCGTCTGAGAAGTGACATTTAACAAGTTAAAGAGAATGCTTTTGACTTTCAGTTTGCTAAGAGTGTTTTCTTTTGGGGATGGGGATTATGAATGGGTTTCATTTTATTGTATGTTTTCAAACATCTACAAGTTTAAAAAAGTTCCTAAAGTCCTGAATTCACTGAGAGCAGTTTTTGGTACCAGTTAACTAGCTCTGTATTTCTGGGAGGAATCTTTATAAATGATGTATGTAATTCTTTCAATATAACACACTGGGTTTTATCTGACAGCATTTTCTTCAGATCTTTGTACCCATATTCAAGTAAGCAACAATGGCTTATACTGTTCCATTCTGGTGTTAGCTTTGTCTGTTTTCTTAATCAAGGTTACATTACATGTTTTCTCCGTATGCTCCTGTTCAAGTGTAGCCTGGTCAAAACGTAGCGGGCCTTGACAGGTTGAAAACTCTATGTACCAGGCTTATAAGTACTTTATATGTGCCAATGATTTTAATCCTCAGAAAAATCCAGGTACTATTAATATCCCCATTTTGAGGTTGAATAAACAATGCACATCCAGGTAAGTAATTGGGGTCATAGCTCGGGAGATGAGGGTTTTTTTTGTTTTACTGGAGCTGATACACGTCAGGGGCTCAGAACAGAGACTGGTAAGTGCCATATGTTCACTAAGTATCGTTTATTATGATTAGGTAGGCTTAACAATTTATTGGTATAGTATTATAAAATACAAAGTACAGTAACCCTCATGGCTCTGTCACTAAACTAAAACAATCACCAGCTTGCAGCTGGTGTTGTTTCATGTCTATTTCTGCCACATGTGTTTTGAAGCAAACCCCAGATTTCTTATTTGTTAATAAATCAGTATAAAATTTCAAAAGATAAGGACTTTAAAAATAAACATCTTTATCACACTTAAATAACAATTTTTAAAACATTTGAGGACTACAGTTAAGTGGTAGATTTTTTTTCTTCCCCAATGATAAATTATGCCTTTTCTGCTTTTTTCACCATTTTCCAAAGTTGTATCTCTTGTTAACAAAATTCAAGCAATGAAGTTATCTCATCCTTACTTCCATTTCATTACTATTTGCTTTTCTTAGTACATTTTGTGGATATATTTGGTTCTTTTTCTGGCTTCTCCAATTGAAAGCTTAGTTTTTTTGTTTTCTCTAAAATATTTTCTCCAATATATGCAACCTAGGCTATACATTTTTATTCCCCCTCTGAGTGTGTGTCCTGTTAGGTTTTTAAATGTAGTGCCTTCAGCATCATTTAGTTCTAGGAATCCGTAATTTCTATTTTAACTACCTCTTTAACCTATGAGTTATCTCTAATAGCAGATGTAAGGACTTCAGGGTCTGGGTGTAACAATTTGGGGTCTCATTTCTTTGTTGGTTTCTAAATAATGCATTATAATCAATGAATGTTGCCTTGTGTAATTTACCAGTTTTTTTTTTTAAAAACAATATAGTCAAGTTCCATTTATGGTGAGTAATTATAAATAAACCATCTGTGTCTGAAGAAACTCTTGTAACGATCAAAGCCTTCATATTAAAAATTGGTCACCAATTTAACTCCATGATCAAAGTGAGGCAGTACTGATTCTGAGTAATGGACTGTAGTCTGGATCCTTATTCCAGCTTAAATAAACAACTATTCTAAGTTCAAAATCCAGTAACGTTTAAATATGAATCATCATCTTAAGAGACTCTCAGTGATGGTCGAGGTGTTGAAGCAGTCTTTACTGCCCCCATCTGAACTACTAGTAGTTCCTTCACTATACACTGTGTTTCTTCCACTGTCCCTGCTTTTGTCTTTCTGCCCCTGTACTTGGAATGTCCTTCCTTCTCTTGGGTACAGACTGTAACATTTATGTATTTAATTTAGAAATGTTTAAATTAAAAAGTAGAACTTTAGAAACAAAGTATAGTTGACTTATAATGTTGTGCCAACCTCTGCGGTATAGCAAAGTGACTCAGTTAAACACATGTATACATTCTTTTTTTATTTTTTAACTCTTTTCCATGAGAGTTTATGCCAGAAAGTTCCCTGCGGTATATATGATCTGACCTTGTTATTTATCTGTCCTCTGTATAACAGGTTGCATCTACAGACCCCAAACTCCCCACCTACCCCTTCCACTCCCCTTCTCCTGCTTTGCAAGCACAAGTCTGACCTCTGTGTGAGTCTTTTTCTGGTTTGCAGGTAGGTGCGTCTCTGCCATATTTTAAATTGCATAAATAAGCGATACCACATGGCATTTGTCTTTCTCTCTCTGACTTACTTCCCTTAGTATGATATTCTCTAGGTCCATCCATGTTGCTGCAGATGGCATTGTTTCATTCCCTTTAATGCAAGTGTAGTGTTCCAGTGTGTGTGTGTTCCCCTTCTTTATCCATTCCTCTGCTGATGGGGACATACTGTTGCAGATCACTACTGGATCAGCCTTGTTAATTATGGTTTTCAGATCTTTCCTCTGAATGTTACTATTCATTGTATCCTGATAATGCATTTTAATATCTCATCCCTTTATTCAGTTGTTAGAGAATCTTCAGCCATGACTGTTTATCAGTGTTTTCCCTTCCTCTTTCATCTATCTCTCCATAGATCATCCCTTAGACTGATGTCAGAACTTCTGTATCTGACTTCCGTATCTGAGTCTAATTGCAGCTTTGTCCATTCTACTATAGCCCATCTCTTAACCTTTCCATTTATTAGCCTCTAATTTGTTCCAATTTCATAATAAGTGTTTTTGATTCATTTCATTAACTCTCTAGATCTCTGTATGTATTATTTTAAAACAGTTATGACTGCTCTTTTAACTCGGATTCAGTGTATTTTTTCTTCTTGTTCATCATGTTGCCTTTCTTCAGATTCTAAAATGAACTGGGTTTACCTTCTCATCGTAGCATAGCTGGGATTCCCCACCTCCTCCACCCCAATCATTTGTATTAATTTTTTTCAATATTTAACCTTTTAATCTCTGCTTCATCTATTCTAGTGAACTGTAAGGATCTTTCTTCCTTCTCCCCTTTAAGCTAACCATAGCCATTAGTTAGGAAAGTCAGGTATTATGTGTTTTATTATGCAGTGCGCACTCCATGTGGGATTATTCTGCCCTTTGCCTGGGTTGTCTTTCCTTAATACTTAGCCACTCTTAAATAAGTACCTAAATAAAAGGAAATTCCTACAAAATGAGACTTTAAACACGACTAGAAACTAGGTCAAATCAATCAAATGCACAGATACTTTAAAGTATCAGTCTCGAAAGACTGAAAAAGGCCATCCTTTTTCAGAAGTTAGGGAATTCAGTAGGATTAAAGGGTGTTTGTCAAGCCTCACGCATTTGCACTTCACAAAGACTTGGTGAAAAAGTGACACAGGTAATTTATAACTTCGCTAATAAAAGAATAGTATATAAATTCACTGGTTTGGTAGTTTACCACTTTCTTAAAGGGCCCCTTGAGAGCAACAGTTCTTTAACTCTTATCTGTTAAAATGTATTCTCATCTTCCTCTGTCAATGCCTCAAAGAAATGAAAGCAAGGTCCCAATGTAGAGGAATGTTTTCAAGTGGCTCTGTCTATATTCATTTGAAGAGACACTGGGGTTCCTTGTATCACCAGGGTGTATAATACCTATGGCCTCTTGCCATTTAATTACACTGTTTACTACTTCATATAATTATTGTTGAAAGCAACTACTTCGTATAATTACAATTATTGTTGTTTTGCTTATACGATGTTTTAAAAATCATAACCAAGATGGCAATGCAGGGATAAAAACCCTGTCACTATGAAGGAAGTGAGGCTTCCTTTCAAAATCATTATGGCAGGAAGGAAAACAGAGTTAAAGCTTGAACATAAATTAATCTTGGAATAATGGCAATGCAAGCTTATAAGACTTTTGGAAGTAGATGAGAAAATAAAGGCAAGTTACTCTGACTGTGGGAGACCTACCTAACTGTAACTTTGATTTGCGTTTCTCTAATAATGAGCAGTGCTGAGCATCTTTTCATGTGCCTGTTGGTCATCCGTATGTCTCCTTTGAGAAATGTCTACTTAGGTCTTCTGCCCACTTTTTGTTTGTTTGGTTTAGGATATTGAGCTGTATGAGCTGTTTGTATGTTTTGGAGACTAATCCCTAGTTGGTTACAGAGTTTGCAAGTATTTTCTCCCATTCTGGGGGCTGTCTTTTTGTTTTCTGTGGTTTCCTTTATTTGTGCAAAAGCTTTTGAGTTTAATTAGGTCTCGTGTGTTTCTTATTTCCATTATACAGGACATGGATCAAAACAGATACTGTTGTGACTTACGTCAAAGAATGTTGTTCTATATTTTCTTCTAAGAACTTTATAGTGTCTGGTCTTGCCTGTAGGTTTTTAATTCGTTTAGAATTGTTTTTTTGTATGGTGTTAGCTGTGGTGGTTCAGTTGCTCAGTCGTGTCCGACTCTTTGTGACCCCATGGACTGGAGCAGCCAGGCTTCCCTGGCCATCACCATCTCCCAGAGTGTGTTCAGACTCATATCCATTGAGTCAGTGATGCCATCCAATGATCTCGTCCTCTGTCGTCCTCTTCTTCTCCTGCCTTCAATCTTTCCCAGCATCAGAGTCTTTTCCAATGAGTTGGCTCTTGACATCAGGTGGCCAAAGTATGGGAACTTCAGCATCAGTCCTTATAAAGAATATTCAGGGTTGATTTCCTTTAGGACGGACTGGTTGGATCTGCTTGCAGTCCAAGGGACTCTCAAGAGTCTTCTCCAACACCACAGTTCAAAAGCATCAATTCTTTGGCACTCAGCCTTCTTTATGGTCCAGCTGTCACATTCATACATGCCTACTGGAAAAACCGTAGTCTTGACTAGACGGACCGTTGTCGGCAAGTAATGTTTCTGCTGTTTAATGTGCTGTGCAGGTTTGTCACAGCTTTTCTTCCAAGGAGCAAGCATCTTTTAATTTCATGGCTGCAGTCACCATCTGCAGTGATTTTGGAGCCCCCAAAAACAAAGTCTGTCACTGTTTCCATTGTTTCCCCATCTATTTGCCATGAAGTGATGGGACCAGATGCCATGATACTAGTTTTTTGAATGTTGTGTATTAAGCTAGTTCTTTCACTCTCCTCTTGCACTTTCATCAAGAGGCTCTTTAGTTCTTCACTTTCTGCCATATAAGAGTGGTGTCATCTGCATATCTGAGGTTATTGATATTTCTCCCAGCAATCTTGATTCCAGCTTGTGCTTCTTCCAGCCCAGCATTTCTCATGATGTACTCTGCATATAAGTTAAATGAGCAGGGTGACAATATACAGCCTTGATATACTCCTTTCCCAATTTGGAACCAGTCTGTTGTTCCATGTCTGGTTCTAACTGTTGCTTCTTGACCTGTATACAGATTTCTCAGGAGGCAGGTACCGTGTCCCATCTCTTTAAGAATTTTCCACAGTGTGTTGTGATCCACATCAGCCTTTTGCATCGTCATTGAAGCAGAAGTAGATGTTTTTCTGGAATTCTCTTGCTTTTTCCGTGATCCATTGCTTGTTGGCAGTTTAATCTCAGGTTCCTCTGCCTTTTCTAGATTCAGCTTGTACATCTGGAAGTTCTCGGTTCACGTACTATTGAAATCTAGCTTGGAGGATTTCGAGCATTATATACCTTACTATCATGTGAAATGAGTGCAATTGTGCAGTAGTTTATTCCTAGGTATTTTATTCTTGTTGATGTGATGGTAAATAGGATTGTTTCTTTAACTGGAAATTCTTTACTGGTAATAATTTTTGAGCAAGGGGGTCCTATGTTTTCACTTTACTCTGGACCTTACACGTTAGTAGCTGGTGCTGGCTCTGACCCTTACCAACCAGATGCCTGTGCACACAGGACCTACCTCTGCAGCCTTCATTTCCTCACACAGGAAGAGTGGATCCTAAAATTACTCCCCTCGTGGGGTGATTTTGAGGATTAAAAGAAGGACTCAATTAGTTCTAACTTGAGAGGGGGTGTCTTTACAGCAGCTGGTACAGAAAGTAGTCCATCTATTTCAGCATTTGCTACAGACCATCTCAGGTCAAAATTAACAATTATTGAAAACCCCCTAAAAGAGCTTTTGCTTATTTGGGCTTTAGCTGTCAGTCTTTACTGTATCAGACATCAGAGCTGAGAAAACATTGAAACACACAACCATACAAGCACACATTCCCTTCGCTGTCAGAGTGGGCATGTCAGCTGGGTCACGTTGCTCTGAAAAACTCCACTGCACACTCAAGACAGAATAAGAGTGAAGAATTGTATTGTTCTGAAAACTCTGTGTCTGCTTAGATCACCTGGGAGGGTCTTAAGAGACCACCCCGCCACCCTTCCCAATCAGGGACCCTCAGATCCCACTCTGAGAACTGCTGAATGAAATCAGCCCACTCTAGCATCCAACAGGGTGGGGAGTATTCACACAAGAAACTAGCTTTTCGTTATGTAAGTGAAGGTCTAATCTACCACTGTCTCATAAAACGGTGTTTCTTACACCATGACTGTGTTCCACACTCTTCTTAGGAAAATAGGCTCCGTGTTTAACATTTGACAGTAATGATACAGATCAGCCTCTGGATAGAACTGTCTTGAGCAGACGAACACAGGAAGCTGAGAACAGAGGAGTTTGACTTTAACCTGTGCTCACACAGAATGAGTTTACTTTTTGTTGAGGAAGTTTTATCCTTAGAGATCGTTTTATCTAGAAACTCCATTCACCTGGCACACAGCTGTGAGGACCAGGCAGATATCACAGTTTGTGTGCTAAAAGTTTAACTTTCAGTGGAGGCACCCAGGCCTTCTTTCCAAGCCTGCCCCCATCTATTTTTTTTTCCCCATCTATTTTTTGACAGAGGTTTAAAAACTTTGTAAATTAGCTTTATAGTCCACAGATGAATGTAGGCAGGTAAAATAACAATAACCAAAATAGAAACAAGGCTCTCCGGGGAAAGTTCATATATAAGCACATATCCTGAATAATGGGTGAGTCATCCTAGCTTGAAGCACAGTACCAACTCATACCAGTATTTATCTACTACCTACTGTGTGTCAGGCATGGGACTTCACTCTGTGCAGAATGGGACAAATGAGTTAGCACTGCTGGCCTCTGCAGTGTGGGGCTGACAAGTCATGTAAACAAGCAGTGAGAAGCGGATATGATGAACAGGAATGGCACTGGTAAAGATGTGTTGTCTGTGAAGGATCACCTCTGGGGTGAATTAGAGACAGTTTCAAAGAGAGTGCCTTTTGAGGTGTGTGTTGAATGAGAGGACAGGAGGACTGGGATGATAGCTGGGGCAGTAAACTTCAACCAGATTGCAGAAGGATTTGGAAAGTGTCCTGGGGGCCAATGGTATGTGGAGGTGAGGGGCACAAGGAAGAACTTTGACGTGTTTCTGGTTTGTACAACCAAGTGGATGGGAGTAGGCTGGGAGGGCGAGTTTGGACTTACAGATACTAGACTTGCGGTGTCTGTAGGCTAGCAGCAAGGGATATTTAGGGGTGCAAAAGGCAAGTAAGATGGAAACTGAAAGGTAATTGGCATTCAGAGTGGTGTACTAGAGCTAGCAACTACTTAAAAACTTCAAATTTGCTCAAGTAATGTAGAAAAATAATTTTAATGGACTCACTTCTCTCTTAAAGATGGTGGATAAATGAATGAACACTTGATCTTCAGGGGCTTTTCATCCGGCTTACCTATATCACATGTGAAGATGCACTAGTACAGGATTAACTTGCTCTTTTCTTATTTAGACCTAAGAGCAAGCTATATCTGATTAAGTCCAGAGGTAACATATGCAGCATGTAGTGTAAAATGAAAATCACTGCTTAAAACAATCCACCCCAAAGCTGTATATAGATAAATGAATCAAACAGTTTTGTTAAAGTTGTTCTTTTCCCCCCCTTTCTCTGTTCTCTAATATAAGATCAGCTGCATTCCTGACTTAAGGGCAGATCCTTGGAGTACTATTAGTACCGCAAAATCCGTCACAAAACTGGGCAGCAACATTAGAATTTGGTCTGAATTGCTAAAAGCTGGTAAAATCCAGAAGGTATTTGAAAAGCTAACCCAGATTAGTGGGGGGGTACTCTAGAAGCAGTCCTCACTTTCTGCTATAACTGCATATCCTACAGCTACACAGACTAGGAGCAAGTACCTAGTTATTTTGAGGCTGTCTGTGTCATTTAAACACTGGTGGTGGTTTAGTTGCTAACTTGTGTCGAACTCTTGGGACATCATAGACTGTAGCCTCTTAATTCTTCTTAATCTAATTAAGAGGCAGGCAAACGTTTTTACATAGTCACTTAAAAAGACAATCAGACTCCTTGGAAGGAGCCCATCATGTGGCTTGCTTCAAACTGGTGACAGTACGGACCTCAGCCAGAAGTCTCTGTTCACTTCCTGTGACAGCATCAGGTCAAGGCAAAGGCTTATTTTAAAAGCGTTACTGTGAAATGTATTAATATCTACACTAGCAGAGAGGGTGGTAATTTACATAGTAAATGCCTAACAACTTGCTGACTAAGGAAGCTACCTACCTTGGAACTTGGGCTAGAGGCTTGTGAGATTTGAAACCATCTGCCACTGTCTTGCAGGTCAAGTCCCATCTATGATTTTTGACTCCAGATATTCATACACCATTAGGTATATCTAGGACCCTGTCCCTCTCATTAAAGTGAGAGTGCGCTGGGTTTGAACTCCATTCAGACACTTAGCAGCTTTGAGCTAGAAGCAAATCATGCTTTGCCTTTAAACCTCCAGAGACGGTAAACTTCAAAACACATTGTAAACTATAAATATTATTAAGAGTTAACTTTTTGATTACTCATCAGCTAAACATATTTTAAAAGGTTTTCTACCTAGTGTTTGTTGAAAATCACTGTAAGGATTTAAAGATAATATAAACTGTGACATGTAAATTATTGTCTAGTTTGCATTTCTGAAACAGAAAACCTAGGAAAGCATGCAGATGCATTGTAGTAGGCTAATATACAGTCCTATCTAGAAAGATGAACCTATACTCTAGGAGAACCTGAAGCCTTTGACAAATTAAATGAATAATATTTTCCACAGGTACACTAGAAACCGCATGTACCCGGTAGAAACCACAACGTGCACATTAGAAATACCCTGGAATTGTCACACAGAGAGAGGGTTTGTAAAGTCTCTCTTTCCTCCCTCCTCCTATCACAGTGCAACAGGAAAATGAAAAAACTGGTACATACTCATCGTGCACAATGGTGGGGCCATCCCTTGTCAAGGCCTCTTCCTTGATGACGTTGATAAGCTCAAAAGTACTGCTGATGGGGGCATCCGGGTTGGGCCATTTGGGACACTGGAAATGTCGAACTTCGAGGACATAGTCATCCTGCAACCAGTATGACACGAGTCACAGGTCATCCTTCACCTCATCCTATCTATAGTCTTTTAACAGCCAGAACTTGCTCCTGGGGAAGTACATGGTCTAGATAACTGAAGAATGCCATCATTGCCAGGAGACCCAAACTACTCTGAGGAGGAAAGACTAGAGAGGTCTGCCTGACAGTTAGCGAATGAGGCTGGTGGTGTGGAAGTTTAGTTGCTACAGTTGTGTCCGAATCCTTTCTGATGCCATGAACTCTGGTCGTGCCCCTCTGTCCATGGGATTTCCCAGGCAAGGATACTGGAGAGGGTTGCCATTTCCTTCTCCAGGGGAGCTTCCTGTCCCAGTGACGGAACCTGTGTCTCCTGCACTGCCGGCAGATTCTTTACTGCCAGGCCACCAGGGAGGCAACAAATGAGGTTATCATAGTGAAATAGAATCCTGTTCAGGCAAACGTTTTAAGGGACAACAAACTATAAAAGACTTTATATCCTATTCTATCTTATCTATAAAAAGAAAAACAAGGAAGGGGTAAGGACATCAGTATTTAATTTACTGAATAAGATAGCTCCCTTCTTAACCACTCCATAGGAAGATAGTTAATTACTCATCAAAATGTTGTGTATTTTCTTTTTTTAATGTATAGTCTTAATACTATCCCCTCTGCAACATATTGTAAGGTTTACATTTCTGATGGCAAAGTAACTACAGAGCTCTAGTATCTTGTTTTTATAATTAGGTCAACAAGCCCATTTGTATGCATGCTCAATCAGAGGAACTGCTACATTTCATCCTTCCACCTGGAAAAAGCAAATACTTGAAGGAAGCAAAAAAGGAAATGTGCACATTTAAAATTAGGTCATACTCAAGACGCCTGCCTGGGCCTGTAATCAGGGTCATAGATTACTTCATTGTGACTTAGAATCACCCAGGATCCAGGTACAGCTGTTACCAAGGACCTGAGGTTGAGGTTACCTGTGTAGCTTCAAGGATAAAGTCATGGATGATAATTTGCTCTTCATTAGAGAGGCACAGTCTGTCTTTGCTGATAAGGGTGACGGTAAAGGCCTCACAGTTCATGGATTCTTCTCGACTGGGCCAGTACACAAACTCATCTTCAGCCTACAGGCACCAAAGAAAAAAATTAATTGCAGGGCTGTCAACCATTTGTTCTTGAATTTTCTTACCAACTTCTTAATGTTTGCAAATTTCCCATAATTCCCAGATCATCTTTTAAGTTGGGTTCATAGAATTATTGATATACCCATATTGCATCTTGCTGCGGTCAGTGGTTATTATATTTTATTGTAAAACACAATCACTGTTTTTTGGCACCTCTCATCTATGTTACTCTAACAACCAAAGAGGCTCCTTCTGTAGGGGATGTCTAACCCCTAGCTGAGAAATGCTGTGTAATGGTAAGTGGGAAAATAAAAAAGGAGATATGATCTCCTATCCTATCAATTTTATTATTTCACAGTGGCTTAATGCAACTAAGATACACTAATTGTTGTTCTATGGATTATGTTATTAAGAGTTCTACAGTTGACTAGCATTTTCCAAAAGACTTTTTGTAAGCATTATCTTATGTACTTTTCTTAATATACTAGTGAGGGAAGGCAGTTTTTATCTTCTGTCTTTGTAGATGAAAACACCAAGGCTCGGGTCCATAAATAAGCATGCTGGCTCTAAGTATAAGGTGCTTTGTAAAAGGGAAGTTAAGCTGTCAGTGTTAAGACTTCAAGCCTTTCAGTCTTGAATCAGGCAAGCTTTAAATGTTTATCTCTTTTAAGAGTAAACATAAATATTCAGTAACAGAAACTACAGTACATAAAATAGACAAGCAATGGCAATTTACAGCTCAGAGAGCAATATTCAAGTATCTTGTAATAACCTGTAATGGAAAAGAATCAGAAAAAATAACTGAATCACTTAGCTATATGTCTGAAACTAATACAGTATTCAGGCTTGATACTTGAATTCTCTCCCTGAAAACTATGAATGCCTAAGAAAAAGATAACCGTTGCCTAGGTTGGAGACTGAGAAATACAATCATTATGATGAGGCTTGTCTCCTTTTTCTCATCAGTTCAAATGGCAAATTACAGTTTGCTTGTAATATATAGATTTCTATGGGCATTTTCCTGAAAAAGCCTAGACACTATACTAGTGAAGTCAGAAATAATTCTGAATAATGTTCAAAGCAAGGTTTTGTTTAATCTTACATTGTTGCATTAGAAATGAGCCAACAGTCCAATAAGACTTATCACCCTTTCAAGTTTCAATATAGCTTATTGCCAAGTACATTTTTATTTTTAAAGCTCAGCATAAGGGGAAACAGATTAGCAATCGGGTTTAGTCTATACAAAAGAAGTCTGTAACTGTCTTGGATTTTAATACACTGTGCCCTAGGATGTGGAATTAGGACCCTTTTACCAGATATTCTGGTGGATCAGCAGTAAAGAATACACTTGCCATGCAGGAGACGTGGGTTTGATCCCTGAGTCAGGAAGATCCCCTGGAGGAGGGCATAGGAACCCACTCCAGTATTCTTGCCTGGGAATTCCCATGGACAGAGGAGCCTGGCTGGCTACATAGGGTTACATAGGGCTGGTCCATAGGGTTACAAAGTCAAACACCACTTAGCAACTAAAACAACAACAAAGACATAATGATGAACAAGGCCTCTAAATTTGACCAAATACACAGATTAAGCATAGGACTGGATATGATCCTGAATAATCTAAGCCTTAATTTCCATATTGGAAAAGTGGGAATAATAAAACTATATAACTCAAATAACTATTATGATGACAATATGAATTAGAAATTCTCTAATTGGCCTAACACCTGCCAAAAGGAGTTAGTAATGGTGGAGGAAATGGCAACCCACTTGAGTCTTCTTGCCTGGAGAACCCCTTGGACAGAGGAGCCTGGTGGGTTACAGTCCATGAGGTCACAAACCCCACAACCGAGCAACTGACAAAAAGGTGAAAGAAAGGCAGAAAAACAGTTTTGAACATATGACAGTAAACTAGGGAATAATGGCTCCACTTGACAGACTATTACAAAGAAACAATGCCACTGACTTCAGCATTTTGCTTATGGATAAGGCAGAGATGTCTTGGCCACAGTGACTTTTGGACCATCCACAGAACCATGGTCTTGTAAAGTTACAGCAGTGATAAATAACAAACCACACAAAAAATGCAGAGACATTATCATGTCTGACTCTCTGTGACCCCATGGGCCATAGTCCGCCAGGCTCCTCTATCCATGTGATTCTCCAGGCAAGAATACTGGAGTGGGTTGCCATTTCCTCCTCCAGGGGATCTTCCTGACCCAGGGATCAAACCCAGGTCTTATACGCTGCAGGCAGATTCTTTAGACTCAGCCAGCAGGAAAGCCCTTAGAAAACGCTACGCGGTACTGAATCTGACTTTCCACCTCTGAGCTATGAGCTCGGACGTGCAGGACTCCAGCATCGCCTCCTTGGGCCGGAGAGAGACCCGGCAGTGACGGGCCGGGCCCTGCAGCCCGCACAGCAGGCTCACCGGATCCAGGCTCCCACTCGCCTGCCCATGCAAATGAGCCTGTGGGTAGACGCTCTCAGTGGCTGTCCTCTGTTCCGCGAGGATAACAAAAAACACTGACTCATCCAACAAATGCACGTTTTAACAACCCTAAATGCCTCCAATTTCCATATGCCAAACAGAATAGACCCCTATTGCCAGCTAATTTGAAAATTTACACTCCAGTTTTTAGCTTAAGATTCTCAACTCTGTTGCCATTCTATCACACAGAAGCAGTCTTGGTATTCTGAAGCTGGAGCAGAAAGCGACGAAGTGAAGTTCCTACTGACTGGGCACATAGTCAAACGCATGTCATCAAGACTAGGGGTTCAGTCACATGCTGTTCTTTCTGATTAAAAAACTCACTACTCCTGACACTCAAGGAAGCAGATCATTTTTGTTTTTGTTTTTACTCTGTGTGCTTCCATGTCCTCGTAGTAACTTCTGAAGACCCAACTGATTGAAAACTTGAGGCAATGAGAGTGCAGTGGTATCACTTAAAACTTATTTTCAAAAACGTGCTCACCCTTCTCCTCTAGGGTCTTAGAGACCTCAACTGTTGTTTAGTTGCTAAATCGTGTCTGACTCTTTGTGACTCTCTGGACTGTAGCCTGCCAGGCTCCTCTGTGCATGGGATTTCCCAGGCAAGACTACTAGAGTGGGGTGCCACTGCCTTCTCCAGGGGATCTTCCCAACCCAGGGATCGAACCCACGTCTCCTGCATTGGCAGGTGGATTCTTTACCTCTGATACACCTGGAAAGTCTGGAGACCTCGATAGGGAAGGACTAAAGGAAGGAGAAAGAATTAGTAGCTTAGTTGAGGTCTTTAAAAAGCACTGTTAATTTCCAACAAAAAAGTCTCTCCTTTTCTCCTTCCCTGTAACAGATCTGACTTGCCTATGGAGTGGGGGGAAATGATGATACATTATTAGTACTTTTGATACTGATTTTTTTTGGGGGGGGCTGGGAAACATTTCTATGAGGTGGGGTTGAACATATACAATAACAAAATAAGACAAGTGACTCAAATCATGGCTGTAATTATTTGTATATGCCCCTGGGCAAACTAGTTCCCTCAGTTTTCTGAGCTCCTAAAGGAGGTGAAGACAGTACCTATGTCATCAAGTTGTAGAAATGATTTAATGAGTTAATACATGTAAAAACAAGGTCATATATAATCAATACATGTTGACTGCTATTATTACTCGTTTTGTTTTTCAACAGTGACATATAGCAACGAAGAGATCAGTGTCAGTTCATACACTAGTGAGGTTGGAAAAAGAACTTTTTTCCAAAACCTTCTGTCACCTACTGTGTACAGTAGAGTTGAGGGGTTCTACCACTAGGAATCAGGAATCAAGGACTGGAGCAGACCTATGAAATGAGCAGTCTACATTCCCTCCCCAGCTCATGCAGACACTACCGCAAGCTCATGAATGCAGAGCAGGTGTGCCTCACTTACCAAGCTCTGGTTGTCCGGCAGCATGACGATGATCTGCGCATTGTGATCCCAAATCATCCTCCAGAAATCCTTGGTAGTGTGCGGCAGAGGGTGCTGGGTTATAATAAACTCATTGCTCCTGTAATAGCCCTTTAGTTAGGAAGATGAAAAACCAGCGATTATGAGTGTCTTATTCTAACTCCCTGGTAGTAAAACACATTCATGAAATAAGACCAGCATGGTGCTAACCTCACTGAAACAATCCAAAGAGGCTTTCAGTGCACTTGGCTAATTTTTAGACATACTTCTGCTAACATGTAGAGACAGTTTTCTCTCTGTGTCCTATTCACTTCTCATTCCCCCTGCTGTTTTTACTTAACGGTAATTTCAACATTTACTCCAAGACTAGATGGGTGAAATCAGTAAAACGATCACTTCCTTAACAAGCTTGTTTCTTAAGCATTTTTGTGTCCTCATGGATTAGGTATCCTTTGTTAAGGTTTCCAGATGCAGAAATCTCTCCAATTTTGATATTACACACCAAGAAAGTATTTGAAATACCAAAGCTGCATAGGTGGTGTCTGCTCTTTAGCACCATTCAATGTAAGCGACTTTACTTATAACCAACTGTTGACTCTCACCATGATATAAGAAGCATTAATGTAGTCAGTTCCTTTCATTCCAGGCAACGGTGCAAGACCCACTCGAGCACGTTCAGCTATGACAGAAAAAACAAAAACACATTTGCCTTGGTTACCCACACACCATCAACAGCACCTTCTCAGAGTTACCTGATGAGCCATACCTATGTTGTTAACCAAGCTAAGGCATTATCAGCTAAGACTGAATGTAAAAGGAAACGTTACACACCCATCTGCCTGTGCCCAGAAGGACGCAGGCATTATGGGAATAACACGCAACTGTGGGAGACACTTTCTCAGGAGGTCACAAAGAAGCTAGAGACGAAAGAGGAGTTGAGGTCACTGCTGACCCTGGTTTGATGTTCCTACAATTAGACCAACATATTGTCCTCTGCCCTTCTGCATCCCCTTACCTTTATCTTTCTGTTCAGGAAGCACTTAGAAAATCTTGGCGTTTTTCGATCAAGAGAATCTCTCCACCGATTCCCTATGTCTGTTTCTATAGCATACGTACAGTATCCTCTGCTGAGTCCCAAGTTACTTACACAGTGGTCACCACCTATCAAGTGTCTTGGTCTCAGTTGACAAGATAATTTAATAATTGTAGTTCCAGTTGGACAGATTAAACCAGGACTCTCTATTTTAAGAGAGCACTCATGCCACAGTGATAATGACTTTACCTTTGTTTTTAGGGTTTTAAGCTAAGCCATGGTAGCCTAACTCTTCAGTCTCGAGGTGAACTTGAAGCTAGATTTCTTGTCCCATAGATACAGCAACCTCCTGGTGCTGACAGCTACCCCTCCCATCTGTTCAATTTGTCCTAAGCATAACTCTTCTCCATGGTGGTGGTTGCCTCTTTACCTAACACATAAAATCTCAAGAAAAAACAAACACAGTCAAGTTGAACCGATATTAAGATCTTACATGGCACGACTGAAGAGTTACGGTTCTTTTCTTTGTTGCACTCTTTCTGAGCACTGAAGCATTCCACATATTTTGCATTGCATTGTGTGACCAGCTGAAAGAAAAGCAACATTTTCGTCCTCATTCAAAGGACTATATTTGTGCATGTGTTAACTTACTGTGGCAAACATTTTTCAGTATGTACATAAACGTCAAATCATACCTTGCATCCCCTAAACTTAGAATTCTATCTCAGTAAAGCTGGGAAAGACAACAGAACAAAAACAAAGCTATAGTTGATAGCATCTGCTTGATGATCTGGCAAAAACGCTAATAATCAGATAACTAATGACTTTTAAACATTTTTGCACCCTAAGAACAGTTTGTGTCTCACTAGCAGTACTTCCCTCAGCTGGCTCAGTGGATTGCATCTTGTTTTACTCACTTTTAGGCCTTAGGCTTCTTGACGGCAGGCTCTATGTAAGCAGTATTTATTGAATTAATGTGGATTTACTGAATGAATTCTTTGGATTTATTGAATTCATGTGGACTTTCCCCATACGCTCTCTACTAGAGTGTATGCGAATGGTCTCCTGCTCTACACTGTCCAGGGCCCTGGAGGCAGCCTGAGTTTCTGTTTCTTGTGTTTTCTTTCTAGGTAAGTTCTATACCTGTAAAAGAATAAACAACCCCATCTCCTTTGATGAATTTTTTAAAACAAGATATAAACAAATGTTTCAGAAACAAAAGGCAGAATTTAAAAAATATTGGTACTCAACACTGCTGTATTTAAAATGGACAACCAACAAGGAGCTACCCTATAGCCCAGGGAACTCTGCTCAATGTTATGTGGCAGCCCAGATGGGAGGGGAGTGTGGGGGAGCATGGATACTTGTCTGTAGACGGCTGAGTCCCTTTGCTGTCCCCCTTAAACTATCACAACATTGTTAACTGGCTCTGCCCCAATAAAAAATGATTTTTTTAAAAAAAGAAACATTAGTTTTTTAAGAATGCATTTTCAACATTCAAAATAAGACACTATGTCCTCACTATTAATTAACTTAATGGTTTTTAGAGTGTGTAGGACATTATAAAAGGAGACCTGGAAATGTAAAGTTGTTATGACTGAACCTGGTGAAATTAATCTATTTTTCATTTGCTATCACTTGTTATCATTTGCTTGACAGTCTCATTTCTTCAGCTGAGATTCAAAGGAAGGTTTCAGTGTCTATGGAAAGTTTTACCATGAAAATGAAAACTGCAGCGATTCATCTCATTCTTTTTATCTTGACACAAAATGAGAAATAGAACAATGTTCAAAAAAGACAGATATTTAAAGTCTAATGAGAGACTACTAAATAGGAGGCATTCAATACTTTTGAGATGGCTAAGCTGCTTGACCTTAATTACTTTAATAGTTCTTATAGTTGCTCTTTTCACCTTATTTCACTCAATTCTGTATAACCCTAACTGTCTTCCCACCTGGTGCCCCTATCAAAGATATAAAACCCCATTTAGGAAAAATTAACCTTTTCTCTAGTATTGCTTAGTAAGTCTTTTAGTTTCTAAATCATCTACTGGGATAGTCTTTCAAAGAGCTCAGCTTTTAAGATAATGTCAACAAATAGCCATTCTTCATAAGGGTAAGATAAATTAGGTCAGAAAAAATACAGGGGATTTTTTTTTTTTTTTGATTGGAACAACTAACAGCATATTATGTCATTGTGGCCAGGGGCAAGTGTTTACGTTCAAGTGAGTTGTAAACTTCACAGAAGAAAATACAGCACAGCACTCTGTACTCATAGCTACAAACAAGCCGCAGCTTGATTTTCCCATGTATTACATCTCAGGAGTACACCAAGTCACCCATCTCAGTCTAAACATTCATGCCGAAAAGACACGACCCCTAAACTCAAGGCATTTCTTTGCCTCCGTGCTTTTTGCCCAAAGAAATGCACAAAGCACTACCTTGAACTGTTTCTCCAGCCGTGTCTTGCCCCCGACTCCTGGTATGAGGATGCTGTTAACGTAACTATGCAGCTGACTGGAAGACACTTCAGTCTCCTTCCCGAGAATGGCTTCCAACAAGGCATCGTGGATGAAGATGTACTGCTCCTGAAAGGCAAGGGCGAGACGGCCACCGAGGTGAGCTGTGCCGGCGTACCAGCCGTTTCCTGCAGGAACCCTGCCTTCAAGGAGCTCTTCCCGGGCAGGGACCTCTCCGAGAATTCCCTCAGTGCTTACTTCCTAATCCGCCAGAGGCGACTCGAGGGCAGGGACCGCATTGGCTTCGGTTCTGTACTCCACACCACGCCCCGAACACGCAGTGGGGAAACGCGTGTTCCCTGGAGGGCTTTAGAACCATCCTCTAGGGCCAGAGAGCTTAACTCCCAGAGCAGCGAACACACAGCACTAGGTACAGTGTCCCGGCTTCATTTCACATCCGCACAGAAGTGGGGAACGAGCAGATATCCTCGTGAGGACACCTTCCCATCCCAACCCCTGTGGGTTCCTCCCGGCTCTGTCCGCTGACGCCCCCTCACCCTTCCGCTCCAGCTCACGGGAAGCCCACGGGGGCAGCCGTCTCTCCTCACCTCAGTCTGCACGAGGTAGTTGCGCTGAGTCCTGATATGCTTCAGGAATCCCAGGACGTTGACTGTGCTTTTGTCTTTTATCTGTTGCAGCATGCTGTCAATGACGATGTAGGTACCTGTCCTGCCCACACCAGCGCTGGAAGAGAGGCAGATGCTCAGCTAGCAGCCCTGCTGCTCGGGCCGGGCACACTCCGCGGACTGCAGAGACAGCCTCCCGGCCTCTGAGGCCCTGAGAAGTAACCCCGTTGTTTGGGGGACCTGGCGCAGGTTACGATGTATGCAGGGGAGCCACAAACCACAAGAGGGTCCTTCCTCCCTCTTGAGTCTTGATGTGGAGGGAAGACTACCTTCAAACCTTGCAAGAAAATAGAGACTATGTAGACTTAAAAAAAATATATATATGTATATATAAGCTACATACGAGCTTTCTTGGCCTTCCTTGTAGCTCAAGCAAAAGGATCTAAGTCCATGATGCTAGGGAGCCCAAGGCATCCCTCCTGGCAGCCGCATGCCCACACCAGAACCCCTCCCACGGAGGCATCACTTGGGTCTCCCGCTCCCCCAGCAATCCTGGGGGAGCCCATCGTCCTTTCAACACACCCGTTCTCTGCTCTCCAGACTCCCCAATGGGCCCAGTATTGGAAAGTTCCTGCTGAAAAGGATACTTTCCTTTCATAATCCAGAGGTGGCCTAGGAGAGACCCCCAGGGAGACCCGAGTCCTGCCATATTGAACAACAGACTTCTTTTTGGCAGACTCTCTGCCCCCATCCCCATAGCAGGTTCCCCGTCTGACACAACTCTGCTGATACACAAGCTCTCTGGTAGACTCTCTTCTATTTCAGCGATTGTAAATGGATTAGCAAAAATGGAGCGTTCTCGTGGCACTCTAAACAGAAGACAGGTTCCAACCCCTGCTGCTCTGTGGGCACCTGTTAGGGGAGCCACCCCAAAGACATGCCAGGGAAGCTGTGCGGCCATGTAACATCCATCACAGAAGCAGCAACATCTGCTCAACGCCAGAGCCAAGCCATCCAGCACGGCTCAGGAAACCCAAACAGGGGCTCTGTATGAACCCAGAGGGGCGGGATGGGGAGGAGATGGGAGGGAGGCTCAAAAGGGAGGGGATGTATGTATACCTGTGGCTGATTCATGTTGAGGTTTGACAGAAAACAACAAAATTCTGTAAAGCAATTATCCTTCAATAAAAAAATTTTAAAAATACAATAAAAGGATTTTTAAACAACCAGCTGAGGTTGATTTCCAGATGGCTCAGCGTAAAGAATCCACCTGCCAATGCAGGAGACACAAGAGACATGGGTTCAATCCCTGGGTTAGGGAGATTCCCCTGGAGAAGGAAATGGCAACCCACTCCAGTATTCTTGCTTGAGAAACCCCACGGCAGAGGAGCCTGGAGGGTATGGGGTCCCAGAGTCGGACACAACTGAAATTAATGTTAATATTTACTAAGGTTGTTTAAGGTAGTTTAGAAGGGAAAACAGGCTTTATACGTGCTTTACAAAGGTATTTTATATAGTACCTATAACCGCAAAGCCTTTTACCCAGAAAATAAATACTATTCTTTGAAGGAACCCTACAGAAAAGCCATATTCAAAAACTCAAAAGCTCTTCAATGCTCTGTGGTGACCTAAATGGAAAGGAAATGCAAAAAACAGGGGATATATGTATTCATATAGCCGATTCACTTTGCTGTTACAGCAGAAACTAACAAACACTCTATAGCAACTATACTTCAGTAAAAATTAAAAACCAAACAACAACAACAAAAAGCCTCAAAGTTTCTAGTGTGGGGAGTTCTAATCTTGTGTTTATGGTTTTTATATATTAGTTAAGTCGCTCAGTCGTGTCCGACTCTTTGCGACCCCGTGGACTGTAGCCCACCAGGCTCCTCCGTCCATGGGATTCTCCAGGCAAGAATACTGGAGTGGGTTGCAATTTCCTTATATATTAGGAGCTACCAACAACTGCCTTATAAAATAACACTGGATTTTATCAATAATGAGATGGTGTTATAAAAACTGGAGACTTACCCTCTAAGAGTTCATTCTATTTTACCCTCACAAGCAGCAGCTGCTTTCTTACTGTGAGAGGACTAGAGTGACCTCCTTTAACCCTGACAAGTCTCGCCGGTCCCAGTTTTGGGTGGAAGACTCTATTTCTGTGTCAAACAAAGCAGCGGCAGGCCTCCAGCGGCTCCGGGTCCCAAGGCCCACAGCCCCTGCTCTTCGAGCCGGCTGGCTCCTCACCTGCAGTGCACCAGCGCAGGGCCCATCTCCGGCGTGCGGGCGGCCGAGGACCTCCGCACGAAGGTCAGGACCGGGAGGGCGTACTCCGGAACCCCCATGTCGGGCCACTGCGTGTAGTGGTACTGGATCACTATACGTTCATTCTGCCGCCCCTTGGGATTTCCCTTCTGACCCTAAGAGAAAGGCAAGAGAGGATGTCTTTAAGCTGAGAGCGGGCATTCTAGATGAAGATGCTGTAAGGACGGCAGGAATCGCCACCTCTGTTCCCGTTCGCCCTAATGCTGACATCCTCTCTGTGGTCCTCTCAGGCCACAGATAAGGACATGACCCAGCGGGAGAAGAAGGCTCAGATACCTCATAGAAGAGAATATGGTTTCAGTCTGCACCAAGAATGAATGCTTCGCATTTTGTTTTCGCACTTATCTAAAGAGCTCAGTAATTTCCCTACAAAATTTCCATTTGCTAGGTGCTTCCCTGATGGCTCAGCGGTACCACCTGCCAGTGCAGGAGACACGGGGTTCTGTCTCTGGGTCAGGAAGATCCCCTGGAGAAGGGAATGGCAACCCACTCCAGTCTTCTTGCCTGGGAAATCCCACGGATAGAGGAGGCTGGCGGGCTGCAGTCCATGGGGTCACAGAGAGTCTGACACGACTCAGCAACTAAACAACTTCCATCTCCTAACTTCCTGCCCCAGCTCCTCTGACTGTGTGCCAGGACTCCCATTCCTTCTCTGCTGTCTAGGCTGATCCTTTAGGAGCCTCAGAGCGGGTGCTGTGCAACCTCCAGGAAGTGTGGGGAAGATCCTTCTCAACCTCTAGAGTCCAAGGCAACAGTCAATTTATCTGTCCCTTTCAAGATGAATTTTTTAGAGTTGTTTTCCTAAGTGGCTGAACTTTTTACATCTCAACCACTTTGGTTGACCATCTTCCTCAAATAGGTCAGTTGCTGTGATGTGTTTTATTATTATTATTATCAATACCTGTAAAATTTAAAAATGTTTTTGATGATTCAGGGACATTAACCCATCGACATTGAACATTGTAGAGTGCTTGGCCCCGTGCCACAGGGCTTGGATGTCCTTGATTATTAATTCTCCAGTCGCCTCTCCTTTTTCTTTTTCTTCCTCATTTTCAGTTACTACTGTCAGTGTGCAAAACACCTGACATTCCTATTTGATATCCTCCTCTGACTTAAGCTATTTCTAAAATAAGAGTAAGTGGGCCACATTTAAATACCTGAGGTGTTTCCATGACTAATGGACGTTATACTTCATGAGTATAAACTGGTTGTTGGTTAGCTTGAACCAACTCACAACTCTGGTATACAGAACACAGATAAAGACAGTGCTAATGATCTTTATAATACCTCTGCCATTCTTGGGAAAAAAACTAGACATGGAAAGGACTGTTAACCTTGGACCATGAATGGGTTTCAGAGCCACTGAAATTGTATATAAAAACCCGAGTAAATGTGAATTCTTCTGGGGCAGACAGTTTTATCACATTCCCAAAGATGCCCAACCCTAGAAAAATAAATGAGGAGCCACTGCTCCCAACAGCTGCCTACCGAAGACTCCACAGAGTAAGTGACACTCCCACATTGTCCTAATGAGCATCTGTCCTGAGTTCCTAGTACTGCTAGAGTGATCTCTGAGTCTCAATGGGACAGTGGATTTTCAACAAGAGAAACTGAGAAAACTTGAAAGTGGCATTTCCACAAGTGTGATTCTCAGGATGGTAATGGTACTTTTATTGTTAAATCACATCAGGAAACATGACAAAGTTACATCAATTTCCTTACTCTGGCACTCTGGGTACTTGTTTTCCTTGTAAATTTTTAAGGGAGAATTCAGGCTCATGTAGTACTCATTTTCCACACTTACTGAATCACAGAATTTGAGTCTTGCAAGCATATTGCAGGGCTAGTATTCCTTGGGATACACTTTGGGAAACAATGCTTTAAAGCTGTCAGAAAATTATATTTAAAAAGCTAAATTACCACACAGATGCTGTCATATTTGCTGTTTACCTAAACCTCAGAGGACCTTTGGTCCCTCCCCCGCCCCAAATGAAGCCTCCTTCATGAAGAGATTAAAGAACTCAATCAGGCCAGTTAAATTCTGTTATGTGCTTTGCCAGTATCTTTCACACCATACACTGATGTCAATCAAGAGAGTTGTGAGAAAACGTTTCAAAAATACTTTTTAAAAAAAACCAAGTTGGTTATGAGAGTTGGCCTTGGTCGCACCGTGATTTTCATGCTAGTTTAAAAAGAGACGCCCTGGCAGCCCACCCAACCCTTCAGTACCTTTTTCACTTTTGTGTTTCTGACTGAGAAACGACGAATAGTATAGCAGGCATGTACTTTTGTGCTCTTCAGGGTGACAATGATGTTTCCATACTCCTC
The DNA here is from genome assembly GCF_963930625.1 of Muntiacus reevesi. NCBI lineage: Eukaryota > Metazoa > Chordata > Mammalia > Artiodactyla > Cervidae > Muntiacus > Muntiacus reevesi. The sequence goes on from NC_089252.1 coordinate 97,446,098, forward strand.
ACTGTTCTCTGTGGGCCAATACTGATCACATTTTCGCTGCAAAAAAAAGATTAATAAAGTTGTAAATTATAACTGCAATCGATACCACAGTTCCACTGTTGGTAATGTGATTTCTAATGGCAGTGCTGAAACACAGGTACTATCACTGTGTGGCTGACTAAATCAGGAATGAATGGGCTTAAGTCCTGGAAGGCAGCTGCGACCCCTGCAGAGGTTAATCTTGGGACACATGTGGGCTAGATCATTTGAGGAATGCAGGAATGCCATCCTGCATCTCATGATGTACCTTAAAGAGGGTCTAAGAAAAGTCCTATATATTCGACCCATACAAGATGTAGGCATGATATGTTGCCAAGGAAGTTTAAGTATCATTTGAGAGGTTGGCCTGCATTTACAGGTAAAAGAAAGTCTCTTGTGGGACTTCTGGTGGCCCAGGGGTTAACATTCTGCACTTGCAATACAGGGGGTGCAAGCAGGATCCCTCATTGGGGAACTAGGATCCGATATGCCATACCATATGTGGCTAAATACACTAAGGGGGGAAAATAGGACATCTCTTATAACTGTGACAGCCTTTGTGTTAAAAACTGGTCACCAATTTTGACTCCATGAAGTGAGGCAGTAGTTATTCTGAGTAAGGGACTAGAGCCTGGAACCTTATTCTATTCCATTAATTAATTAATATCTAATGTAAGTTCAAAATCCGATAAGTTAAAATATGACTCATCATCTTAAAAAAAGATTCTCTTAGTGATGGTCGAGGTGTTGAAGCAGTCTTTACTCCCCTGGATTTGAACTACTAGTAGTTCCTTGATTATATACTGTTTCTTCCACCATCCCTACTTTTTTCTTTCTATCCACTGTACTTAGAATGTCCTGCCTTCTCTTTCATTGCTTAAATCTCACCTCAAACATTAGCTCTTTAAAAAGATATCTGTACTATAGAATACGTCCATGCATTTTGCAGCATTCTCCTAATTAATACCTTATTCATCTTTTTTTAAAGCCTTTTATAAATGTATTGTTAATCTATTTCAGAAAGACAGATTAACACCTGAAGATACCCTGTTCACCTTGATCATCATGTTTAATCCACTCTGGTCAGTGTCCACTTTCCTGGCATGGAGGACACCTCTTTTCTCTAACTCTTTTGGCCTTATCAAGTTTCTGCCCCACAGCAGACGCTCTACAAGTAGTTTTTTGAATGAAGGGACATGAGTAAAAGTTCTTACTCTTCCTTTCTCCACGAGGTTTGTAATCATGACAATGATTCCAGTGTTCTGTTCCCAAATCATCCTCCAGAAATCTTCAAATGTGGACTTTAACGGTCCCTGGGTGGCGATGTAGGCTTTCGCTTTGTTGTAACCCTTCAAAGAAGACACAGCGCACAGTAAGATGAAAGCAGCACGACAGACCGGGTAAATAATTCAAGTGCCTTCCACACTGAATAGGCTGTGTTTTTCATGAGCGCTCTGTGCAGTATGAAAGCACATTCAACCGTCTCAGCAGCACTCTTCATTTATCAGAAACAGGTGTAGGAAAACATTTCTGACTTACATCGACATAGTTTGCATTAATGTAGTCGCTGTGCTTAGAGTCTTTTCCTGGTAAAGGTCTTAACTTCACCCTACTGTGATCATCTATAGAGGGTAAGAAAGAAAAAAAAAGCAAAAACAAAATTTATGATTCAGAAACTAGCAGCATTCTAAAGCACACAACAAAGCAAAGAGGCAACGTGGCATCTCCCAGGGCGCCCCGAGAAACCTTTGGGCTGAAAAACAACTAAAACGTCAAAGCTACAGCATTCGAACCCATCTCCATGTCATGGGGACACTCTCACCGCATGCTCTGACCTGTGAGTGCAGATATGCAAGAAATGCAAATGTTGGTCCTTATTAATTCATGTAGAATGATTCAAGATGCAACCCTCTGAAATTCCCATATCCTACATTTTAAAACAAATTTCCAAGATCTTTGAATACCTATGTTCCATCCCCTCTGTCCATTGACACAGATATAAAAGGGTGCTTCTTATATCAAATCCAGAACATCAATTTTTGGGTGATGCCACTCAGCTGGACTCCCCACCACCCTGAGTAACTGAGGGAACTGGAGCTTGCTTCTCAGAGTAATCTCATCACGGGCATCTGAAGCCCATGATCAGATTCAAGACCCACTTAACCTCTGCCTGTGAACAAAAGGTGAGCGCTGATACGTGCCTCTGGTTGTCCAACAGAAGGAGCTTGTATTTATAAGGTAACAAACAGAAGAAAGCTGAGGTCATACTTTTTTTTCTCCCCCCTAGCTAGAAAGAGAATGGGCAAAAGCTGATTTACATTTCTGTTTATAATCATGATCATAAAAGGCTAGTTTGAAAAGAAGTCCAATGAGTGGATTTAGCATGGACATTACTGACCTCAGACTACATCATGCACTTCTGGGAAGCCCTCCACATTCTTCAACTGTGAACTGCTTTTGTGCTGAGAAATGCACACACTGCAGTGAATCTAAGCAGGGGCTGCCTGTTGAATCTAAACAGGGGCCCCACACGAAAATATTCTCCTGAGGCATCTGGATTCAAACTCTTTAGCCTTATATTGTTGTTTCACAGAAAAACAAATAAGAGCACATACTCAAGGTGCATCCTTCATAGTCAATCAAAAAGGTAAAAGACTGGCTAAAAAAGATAAATACTGGAGATGGCATACAGGTCTTCTTTGAAAGGTGTGATGGTTCCATGAGAAAAGGCTCTTCCTATATTGTGTATCCAGCACATTCATGGACTAATTCTACTTGTTCCATGACATTTCCATGCTATTCTCTGCTATAAGAAAGCATTAATATAGGGGAAGACCAAAGTGATGGGTGATGTGCCCAGAATCCGACCAAGTAGCCAAGATAGTACCAAAATCTAACTCACTGAACTTGTGAAAATAAAACATCTAATTTGAATTTGTGAAAATTATACCTCAAGTAAACTTGTGAAAGTACAAACACATCTAACCAGAAATGGTGGTTTTCGGGCAAAATATGATGACCCTTGAGCACATCACACAGAGTTGCTCTGACTTCCTCCCTCTTTGCCACATACTTTTCGCTAAGGCAGTGAGGTCACTAGAAGTAGAGGTTGCCATGATGGAGAGATGATGTGGACATATGTGAGGCATATACATGTGTATATCTCTGCCTGACTTCTATGGTCAGATATGAGGTCTGTAGATGCACAATTCCTGACAATCTCAGGGAGGTGAGCCTTGACTGAGTTGGTCAACAATCGCTTCCCGAGTCAATCCATCCAAAGACTGATGCGAAAAGTAAAGTTTGACTCTTCTTCCTTGTTCTCTCTTTCTCCTCCTCATTCTCTCAGATAACTGAAACAAATGCTCTTATTAAAAGATGACCTTCAGTTCATTTAAACCTTTTTCTAGAAGTAAAACTACACTCACAGATGACATAAAGTTGTACATAGAAACCCTAAGGTCGTATAAGACAAGTCCACAGCTAACATCATACTCAACGATGAAAAGCTGAAAGTTTTCCCTCTAAGAATGGGAACAAGACAAGGATGTCCATTCTTGCCATTTTTATTTGTCATGGTGTTGGAAGTCCTAGCCAGAGAATTTAGGCAAGAAAAAGAAATGAAAAACATCCAAACTGAAAGGAAGGAGTAAAACTGTCACCATTTGCGGATGACGTGACATTATATATAGAAGACTATGAAAGACTCCATGAAAAAACTGTTAGAACTAATAAAGGAATGTGGTAAAGTTGCAACATACAAAATCAACACACAGAAATCTACTGAATTTCTATACACTAAGAATGAATTATCAGAAAGATAAATTGAGGGGAAAAATCCCATTTATTACTGTCTCAAAAAGAAGAAAATACCTAGGAATAAACTTATCTAATGAGGTGAAAGACCTGTATGTTGAAAACTCTAAAACACTAAAATGAAACTGAAGACAAATTAATGGAAAGCTATGCTGTGCTCATGGATGGACTAGAAGAACTACTATTGTTAACATGTCCATATTACCCAAATCAGTCTACAGATTCAGAGCAATCCCTATCAAAATTCCAATGCCACTTTCCACAGAAACAGAACAAACAATCCTAAAATGTGTATGGAACCATAGAGGAACTCAAACAGCCAAAGCAATCTTGAGAAAGAAGGCTCGAGGCATCACACCCCTGGTTTCAAATTATATTACAAAGCTATAATAATTTGAAAAGTACTTGCATAAAGACAGACACATATATCAATGAAATAGATTAGAGAGTCCAGAAATAAACCCACACATACACAATCAATCAATTTGTGACAAAGAAGCCAAGAACACACAATGGGGAAAGGACAGTCTCTTCAATAAGTGGGGCTGGGAAAAATGGGCAGTCATATGCAAAAGAATGAAACTGGATTACTGTATTACAACATACGTAAAAAGTAAGTCAAAATGGATTGAAACTGAATTTAAGGCCTGAAATCCTAGGGGAGAACAGAAGAGAAAGCTCCTTGACATAGGTCTTGGCAGTGATATTTTTAGTCTGACACCAAAAGCAACAAAAGCAAAAATACGCAGGTGGGACCACATCAAACTAAAAAACTTCTGTACAGCAAAAGAAAGCATCAACAAAAGAAAAAGGCAGCTTACTGAATGGGGGAGAAAGTATTTGTAAATCATATGTCTGACAAGGGGTTGATAACCAAAATATAAAAAGAACTCATACAAATCAATAGCTGGCAAAACCAGCAATCGATTAAAACATAGACAGAGAACCTAAATATATATGTTCCCAAAGATATATAGATGGCCAATGGGCACATGAAAAGAAGCTCAACCATCACCAATCTTCAGGGAAATGCGCATCTCACACCTGTTAGAATGGCTATGATCAAAAAGACAAGAAGTAAGTATTAAACAACTGTTAGAACTAATAAATAAGCTCAGTCAAGTTGGTAAGATACAAGGTCAACATACAGAAATCACATTTCTATTCACAGTCTGAAAACACCAAGGAAACAACTCTATGCAAAAAAAAATAATATACTTAGAAATAGATTCAATGAAAGCTTAATACTTGTAACATACAGATTATAAGGCATTGCTGAAAGAAATAAAAGATGACCTACATAAATGGAGAGATGCCCTATCTTCATAAATTGGCAGAACTAATTCTATTAATATGGCAGTGTTGTCCATATCAGTCTACAGAATGAACATAATCTGTATTAAAATCCCAGCTACACTTTCTGTAGTAATAAGGAGATCCTGAAATTCATATGAAAAACAAAGGATCCAAAATAGCCAAAAGAATCTTGACAAAGAAGACTAAAGTTGAAGGATTCAGTTTCCAATTTCAAAACTTATTACAAAGTCATGGTCAGTAAGTAATCAAGACAGTGTGACACTGACAAAGATCAGTGGAAAAGAAAGTATGATAATAAACCCTCACACTTATGGTCAATTGATTTTCTGTGGAGTGCTTAAGACAATTCGATGGGGAGAAAGAAGAAACTTTTTAAAAAATGGTGCTGAGACAAATGGGTATTAACATACAGAAGAATGAAGCTGGACCCCTACCTCATACTATATACAAAAATTAATTCAAACGGGTCAAAGACCTAAATGTAAGAGCTAAGACCAGAAGATGCTGACAAAAAAATCCCAGGTATATATTTACGATCTTGGATTAGGCACTGGTTCATTACATATGACAACAAGAGCCCAGGAAACAAAAGAAAAAAAAAAACAAAAAACTGGGTTTCACCAAGGTTTTAAAAGTTGGTACTTTAAAGGACATTTATCAAGGAAGTGAAAAGAGGACACACAGAATGTAAGAAAATATTTCCAAATTATATATATGTTAGTTGTACCTAGAATTTATCAAGAATTCAACAATAGAAAGATGAGTAAACATATATAAAAATGAGCAAAGGATCTAAATAGACATTTCTCTAAAAAAGACAGAAAGGTGGCCGATAGACACATGAAAAAATGTTCATCATCACTAATCATTGGGAAATGCCAATCAAAACTAAAACTACAGTGAGATACCACTTCACGCTCATTAGGATGGCTATTATCAGGGAAAAAAACAAAGTAACAAGTGTTGGCAAGGATGTGGAAACACTAGAACCTGCATATATTGTTGCTGAGAATGTAAAATGGTGCAGCCACTTTGGTAAACAGCTGAGCAGTTCCTCAAAATATTAAATATAAAGTTATCACATGACCTAGGTATTCTAATCCTAAGTATATACCCCAGAGAACTGAAAACAGCTGTCTATATAAAACCTTATACACAAATGTTCATCACAGCATTATTAATGACAGAAAGTAGGAACAACTCGAATGTCCACCAAATGAGAAATGAATAAACACAACATGGTGTATCTACACTATGAAGCATTATTCAGGCATAAAGGCAACTCCATGTGTATATTTTAACAACATCATGCTGAGGAGAAGCAGCCAGACACAAGGGCACGTATAGTATGATTCCATTCATGTGAAATACTCAGGATAGGCAAATACACTGAGAAAGAAAGTAGGTGTGGTTTTCAGGGACTTGGGAGCAGGAGGAAGAATTAGAAGTGACTGCTCATGAATAAGGGGTTTCATGCTGGGGTGATTAAAATATTCTAAAATCAGATAGTGGTGATGATTGTACAACTCTATACTAAAAACCACTGAAATTAAATTTAAAATCAAATTATCTTTAAAATGGATGAATTTTGTATGTTACATAAATTATATCTCACTAAGTAGTATTAAAAATCCATCTACAGTAATGTGTAACTTTAAATGCACTATTACATGAAATTGTATGTACTGTGTTCCTTATCATAGTATACATTAACCATAAACATCTGTGCTCCTGCCCTTAAGTCAAAGTGTGTATTTTCGACCAGTGAGTCAAGTCTTTGTGTCTGTGAAAAGTGGCCTTCCAATCACAGAAGTGGCCTGTCCTCCTAGCATCCTTGAGGCTCTGTAAAAAGAACTCTCATTTATTTTCTCCTGAACTTCCAGGGTACTCATGGCCCTGGAAATGTTTTAGACAGGACTAAACACATAGGCCACAAGGACTGGAATAAACCAGTTACCTAATCTTTGAAAGACTGCTCTGAAATTCAACTTCCTCGATTCAGCTGTCAGTATTTCCATTTGCATTAAAAGGCTTGGCTCTCACTGGTTAAAAACAATGCTAGGATAACTACATAACGTTAAAGTTTGGTTCCCGACACTGGATATGAAATCACTTTATGTAAAAACAGTAAAGCTCAGAACATTTTCTTCGATGGCCTGATTATGACAGCAGAGATCTGACAGCTTCATGAAACACTAAGGGGGCAGAGGATGTCCCCACTTCTTATACATTGTTGAAGAAGACAGGCCAATGAGAGGTAAACTTGCAAGTGTAATGAGCCAGCAGGAAGATTTCATTTCCTTGCAGTTGAAGATAGTTTAGTTTATTACTCACATGCTAAAATATTGATGTATCTGTTTTTGTGCTTGTTATCTGGATGGTTGGAATGTTCTGCAGTGATATTCATATCAGCCGTGCAGCGCTGGACTTCCTAGAGAAGGAAATAAACAGGGAGATTACCAAGATTTTTAGACATGATTTTAGATGCTGAACAACAGCCGAAAGAAAGAAACTATAGACACCCAAAAGCCCAGAGCCTTTACTCACTCCCCAGTCACTGGCCACCATCACCTCCCCAAACTCAACTTCAGAAATGAATACTAACATATTCATAACAGAGGTATGAAGGATGAAAACAAAATAAGAGGATTTCATTCTTTACTAATTCATCAACCATTCATTTTGCTTCAGATCTGACGTAGGCATGGGGATTACAGAAATAGTGTCTCTTTTTGAATATGTTGCAGTCAAATGGGTGAGAAAAACATATAAAAGCATGATGATAGTCAAATGTGATTATAGAAGAGAGGCCTGAAGAAATGGATAGGAACACAGAAGAAGGTTTAGGTGGGAGATAATTCACCTGGGTCTTAAAAAGATGAACAGGAATATTCCAGACAGAAGAATCATCTCCACCATGATTTGCAATATGCTTATATTATGGTCAGCACAGCCTTGTTTTATAGCAGACTACAAAGTGACTATCCTCAGCCCTGAAAAGACAGTGTGTGTGTGCGCGCGCTAAGTTGCCTCAGTCGCATCTGACTCTTTGTGACCCCGTGGATTGGAGCCCACCGGGCTCCTGTCTGTGGGATTCTCCACGCCAAGAACACTGGAAAGCGTTGCCATGCTCTCCTCCAGGGAATCTTTCTGACCCATGGATCGAACCCGTGTCTCTTATGTCTCCTGCACTGCCAAGCAGGTTCTTCATCACCAGTGATACCCGGGAAGCCCTAAAATGACACTAATACAACCTAGAAACTGTCATATCTGACTTAACCACATATGGCTCTGATGCACTAATTTTATTTTTCATTTATTTTTATTAGTTGGAGGCTAATTACTTTACAATATTGTAGTGGTTTTTGCCATACACTGACATGAATCAGCCATGGATTTACATGTGTTCCCCATCCTGATCCCCCCTCCCGCCTCCCTCTCCATCCCATCCCTCTGGGTCTTCCCAGTGCACCAGCCCTGAGCACTTGTCTCAAGCATCCAACCTGGGCTGGTGATCTGTCTCACCCTTGATAGTGTACTTGTTTCAGTGCTTTTCTCTCAGAACATCCCACCCTCGCCTTCTCCCACAGAGTTCCAAAGTCTGTTCTGTACATCTGTGTCTCTTTTTCTGTTTTCTGATGCACTGATTTTTTACCCTAATTTTATTTACATGATCCTTCTTTAGAAAAACAGTCATGGAAGAAGCAACTCTCTTCTTCTATTACCTTTGCCATGGATAGAAACATTATCCATTAGCCTAATAAAAGATTGCTAAAAAAGCCAAATTTTTCTACACCATATGCTTCAAATCCCAATAAATCACTGGCGCTAAGTAATAAAGGAAGTCATTTGCAGTGCACAGCTGCGACAAAGAGCAGGGCAGAGCGACACGAGGGGACCGGGAAAAACCTTTGACCTGTGACAGATGTAGCAGAGTTTACCAGTGTGCAGACTTTTCTTCACAAAGGAGCTGCACGGCAGGTAGGGATGATGCCCAGAGCATGTTCACCATGCAAGGGAAACCAGTAAGGGACCGGCTGTCTTTTATTCACAAAGTACGTATGAGGGGCTCACCATGATCGAAGAACGGAGGCAAAAAACAACAGGTCACTACGTATTCAACACCATGTTCACAGACACCTGATTCCTGGAGGATGTACACTCAGTTTTTCAGAATCGGAGGCACTCCCAGTGGAAGGGAGAATGAGAAAGAACGAAAGGAAGAAAAAGAGGGGGCTTCCCAGGTGGCTCTGCGGTAAAGAATCTGCCTGCAAATGCAGGAGACGTGGCTTTGACCCCTGGTCTGGGAGGACCCCACGTGCCACGGAGCAACTAAGCCCGTGCACATGGTTACTGGGCTCTAGAGCCCAGGAACCGCACCAGGAGCCAGAGCGCTGCAGCGAAGAGCTGCCCTGGCTCCCCGCAACCACAGAAACGCCCGTGCAGCAGTGAAGACCCAGCACGGCCAAAACTAAATACACAAAATTATGGATTAAAAAAAAGGGGAGAGAGAGAAGGAAGGAAGGAGAGAGAGAGAGAGAGAGAGAAAAGCCACATCCATTAATTCAATACATCTCTCTGGAGAAAGTGTGTATTTCATGACAGTGCGTTATCTTTTTTTACTTTGACTAAATGTGATAAACTCTGATACCTGCTATTCTATCTAAAATGGTTTATAACCTACAGTTTGGCGAATGCTGGTTTAAAAGGCCTGAAGGCTGCCTTTGGCTGTTTTCTCTAAAATAGACATAAAATGTAAGCGTAACTTAATGAGTCTGCTGTTTTAACATCTCCAGGAACGGGAGCAATGCTAGCCGCACTCTGAGTATCTGCCATTCAGGATTGCCTTGAAAGCCCCAGGCGTACTCTTCTGAATAGTTTCGGGGGCTGAAAACCTTTGAAAATGGATTTGTATTCCGGAAGACATTAATTCAGCCTGTACACAAATCTCTGAAATAAGCTGACATGCTTTGGTTCCTGGGTTCTGAAGGTCATACCTTTAGCATGTGCCTCTTCTGGGCTGAGCTGTTCAGATATCTTATGCTGAGATTTCAGCTTTGAGTACTTTAGTTGGAGATTCGCCTTATTGATATTTTTTTCCCCATTGTGTGACTCTGACCACACTCACTGGACTGAGGTGGGGCCTCTATTACAGTCTAATGCAATTGGCCGAGCCTGTGTGGGAGCAGCTGTCTGCACTGTTTAAAGCGGCCATTCAACACGGCCAATCAAAGTCTGCGCTATCTAAAACCCTTGGTCTGATCTGTCGCCTCTATTTCACTTTTCCAATTATGTGAATGACAGAAAACAAAGAATGGCCATAAATAATGCTAAATCTGATTTTATGAGAACCCAAGGGGTCGGCCTACGGCCTTCTGATTTTGTCTTGTGGATAATAATGTCATCTGTAATTCCTTGCAGTACCGCCTGGTTCATTTACAAGCTGATAATATCATCCGATCCTGGAGTGCTTTTTCTCCAGCTGAACTGGCATTTCCAAGTTAATGTGATTTTAATAGGTGTTAAGACCCTTGGAAGTGACACTGGCCAATAGAATGTGTATAGTCCAGTTACTCAGTCAGTACCCGGATAAAAAGTTTAAGACTTAAGCTTGTTTGCACTTTACTGTCTCTATAACAGAACTGGAATTCTCAAAATGAATACTCTGCGAAATCACCAGGACACACCACCACCAAGAACAGCCAACTGAAAAGACGTGCAACAAAGCATAACTTAAAAAAATGAACCCAAAGGAAAAATAGGAAACTCCAAATTGACAGACACAGAGTTCTTGGGAGGTGATACGGGCTACATCACCTCCTGCTTGGAGTTGTAGACGGAGGAGTCTGTCCAAAGGCACGTGCTGACCTCCTGTCCTCTCATTCAGAAGCTTAATTTAAACAACAACAACAAAAATAGCCGAAACAGATCTAGAAATCTTTCAGGTTACTCAGCTTCACAGTGAAGCAAGCTGAGAAGGAAATGTTTTGGGCCTGGTGACCAAGTGTTGGGCCGAGTGTGTACACCAGCCGCAGCGTCTGAGCTCAGGCAGCCCCCGTCTAGGTTCAGGGGTCTGTTCCGCCGGAGCCTAAGTCAGGCCCGCAGCGGGCGCGTGCTGAGTGTCGGACGCGGAGCTGGCCCTCACCAGGTACTGGTCACCCCATCTTCCGGCCTCTCCTCCCCTCTGCTCAGGCAACCACTGCTGCCATACTGGTTTTCTTCCAAGGCTGCTTCCCTGTCTTTTTCTCTTGCTCAGACACCTCTTAGAGAGATTCCAAACCCCCGAGTCAGGGTTTCAGGGCCCCCACCTATGTACCTCCTCCTTCCCAACGCCGGACAGTTTTAACTCGGTGCCCTTTGAACAGCCTGTACCACCTCCTGCTCTCTGCTTCATTGCAATTTTCCTTACTCAGGAAAGCCTGTGCTCCTCTTCATCCCCCTCTAAATCCACATGTCTTTATCTCAAGTGTCTGCCTTACCCTCCAGAATATCAACCCATCTCTGAAGAAACTAGCCCAGGGTCTACTGTCCTACAGCTGGTCTATAAAACAGAATTATTTTTTCCTGTACAACTTGACTAATACACGTTTTTCCTCACTCTTCGTAAAAGCCTCAACTTAAAAACCTCAACTTCATCACCTGTGATTTCTCTCATGATAAGGGTTTACAAAGTGTTCCTTTGGGTCATGTAAGACCCACACTGGCATTTTGTCACTGAAGCTCAGGAAACTGCCAGTCTGCAGGCAGCCTTCTTCCTGCAGTTTTCCGCCTCTGTCAGGAACTCCCTAGTATGTGTCATCAGCATCAAGGGAACTCTGCATCTTACATAAGGCGATTGTGGCCACTGGCCCCTTGGTGCCTGGGCTCGGGTGGACAAAGCTTTGTTCTCTTGATTTAAGAGGAGCAACTGGCCCAAATTCAGCTGAGCTGGAGTTAATTTTAACAGACTCGATTCCCCAAAGGGTCTTGTCAAGGAGGTATTGGACCTCTGGCCTCATCTCTGCACTCCACCTTTAAGCCTGTGATACTCCTGACCCCTGCCTATTAATTCTACTGACCCACAGGGCCTTACAGCTCCCCTGATTTTGAAAGATTATATGCTAGCACTGAGCCTCTGGAAGCCTCCTTGATCATGACCTGGGAGGCGGGGGAAGAGTGAGGCTGAAGTCAGCTGAGGTAGCCAAGGGAATAGTCATTGAACACTATCCTGACACCAGGATTGATGCTATTTCCAGGGCCTGCAAAATCTGCTAGACGTATAATGTCCCCAGCTTTTTAACAGCCTCCAAAATTTATCTGACAAGGACAAAAAGCTTGCATTCAGCATCACCTCTAGACAAAGACTCAAAATTACCAACGAATCATTTCTCATTCTCCTGTAAGCAGCAAAATTCTGAACATATGACAGGTATTCACCAATTTTTTTTTTTCCATTTCCCTCCACGATCTAAAAACAAGATGGGGCAAATAATAGAACTTTTGCCGAAAAACCCAATCAAAATTCCTAGTAGCCTTTCTCCTCTGCTTTCCTGGCAGAACTTCATTCCTAGATTGGCACTCCTTTTGCTTTGCCCTCGTTCTGCATTAGCTGTGTTCACTTTGGTCTCCCCCAACCAGAATGAACTCTCTGGGGGCGAGTTCTCTGTCCAGTCCATCTTTGTGCCTTATACCACATCCAGAGAATAGCAGGGACTCAGTAACTCTAGAATGACTGCCTTCAACGCCTTTTCATGGGCAAACTGGAAAAGACCCTGATGCTGGGAAAGATTGAGGGCAAGAGGAGAAGGGGACGACAGAGAATGAGATGGTTGGCTGGCATCATGGACTCAACGGACATGAGTCTGAGCAATCTCTGGGAGATAATGAAGGACAGGGAAGCCTGGCGTGCTGCAGTCCATGGGGGCACAGAGTCGGACATGACTGAGCGACCGAATGAAAACCTGGGCAGATATTAACTGTTAAGTGGTTTTTTCCTATAATCTTAAGATTCATTCTTGGACTAATTTCAGGCCTCTATTCAGAAGTTATGTAAGATTTTTGTAAGTCAGATTCTCAGCCCTTTGGGAAGGCTCTAGACAACAAAGATCATGTACTGGGCTCCCAGTACTCTTAGCTGTGGGATGGGGTGGGGGGTGGGGTAGCTCCTTTATTCTAACCTCCCTCTTCTACTTTTCTTGCCGAGGAATTTATTGATCTGTCAGCTGCATGATCAGTTTTAGATAGCCACTGATCATCTTGGTTAATTCTCCTCACTACAGGATACTACTTACTTAAATGAAGAGTCTGGACGGCCTTAGGCTTAAACATGTGGGTTTGAATCAAATGGTCCTACTGCTGCCACTTCATTACTGAACTAACAAATGCCTCAGTCTTCCTCATCTGAAAAATGGGGACAAAACAGCTCACAGCTCACGGGGGTTATGTCTGAGGAATGAGTGAAGTAATCTGAGCAATGGTGCCAAGCAGATACTGGCTGTAATTACTCCACATAAAAAGACCTGGAAATCTGGAGTTGAGGTTTCTACTCTCTTAACACAATGAGGGTTTTGTTTTATTCTTGTTGAATTATGCAACATCTCTTGTCCTGACCTTATTATTAGTTTTTTACAGTCTATGACTATCTCTTGTCTATAAAATAGCCTTGTTAGGGGAATCTCCTCGTGGTCCAGTGTTGACAGCTGAGCACTTGGGTTCAGTCCCTGGGCAGGGAACAGAGATCAAGCTGCATGGTGCAGACAAAAAAAAAAACCAGCCCTGATAGTTTGTTAAAGATGCTATTACCGTTTTCCTTTTTAGCAGAGCTATGCAAAAGGAGCGCTACTACTATTTTAAAATACTTCAAATTTCTCCTAAATCAGAAGACTGACAGTATAGTAGTAGGCTTTTCTACTGTCTCATTTCCTTCTCTGCATGACTGTCTTACTATTTTTTTTTTGGAAGAAAGGATGTTCTTGCTAGGGTGAAGAGCCCTGACTCGAAACCTTTCAAACCAGCACAGCCTGTGAAATAACAATGCTAGAACAAAGCCACCCTTCTCCCCGCCCTCCCGTTCCAGTCCCAAACACACCAGGTGATAAGCTATAGACTTCAATATAGGTGACAAAAGCTACAGCCCCAGTAATTTTTTTAAGGATAGAAATAGGGTGCAGATGCCCAGGATTTGTTAAGAGGCGTGATTTTGATGCAGTGAAGCCCATTTTAAGTCAGAGCCAGTTTACAGAGGTGTAGCTGATTATTTTGAATAATTAAATGGTGTCAAAACCAGCTGTGATGAATAGCACTGGGGTCTCAAATCATAAATAATTGAGAAACTGGAGCTGCATTTGATCATCCTGATCAAATTCTTGTCTCGAGAGGATGAATGTTTGTCCGGAATACCATCAACATTGTTAAATGCCTCAATATTCTTGCTCAGTCATCCAGCCAACAGTCAATTGAACTAAATCACTCGAACACCCCACACATGTGCTGTCCTCATGAATGCAAAATGTCTGACTTCACACCATGTCCTCCGTACTTGGACGGGCACCTTTTTTTGGGTCAGCATCTAATAGCCGCATTAAGCACTTGACATGTGTGTTTTTTGTTTTTTTTTTTCTTTTTCCAGGAAACATATGACTCTGCAGAATACATCAGAGGGGTCCTTCTCTCTACCACCTTTGCTCTGCTTCTGCTCCAGAAATAAACAAAGAACCAAAAAGCTAGGAGAGGGATTTCATTTAAAACAAGTTGTCAGTATAATTGCCTTTAGGATGGCCTTCAGGGACTCCCAAATTTGCATAGAAACAGGGCTTCTGGTCTTCTTTTTTCTCGCTCCTTCTCTGTGCGAAAATAATTGAGCCTCCCAGCCGTATGGTTCCTAGGTGATCTCCAAGGGCTTCCCTTCCATTATTGCAAGTGAGCCCCTGGACCAATTTTGTGAAAAGAGGTGGGCAGGTTAGCACCCTCGGCGTCATTTCCATTTTAAAGGAGAAATTAGACAGAAAGGAACTGACTTACCCACAAAGCTAGAAGACAGCTGAGCTGCCACGAAAACTTGGCCCCCTCCGCACCACTCATGCTGCCAGAGATGTGGCTCAGTGAAGCGCCTCAGTGAAGAAAAGGGCAGTCTGTTTAATAGCTCCCCATTGACGCCCTGTCACTGCCGAGCTGGCACGGGACCCGGAGCTGGCAGGGTGGTGCGTGCTGCTCTCTACCTTGCTTCCTACACACCAGCTCTCAAAATCAGGGGGCTGTGTTCACCCGTGTCTCCTCTCCATGGCTTAATAATCGCGAAAACAAGAACAATTCACTTTTGCACGGGCTTAACTGTTAACCTAGTACTCTCTGGGATGTTCATCATTCATTTCTGCCAACAGGTTGGGGTAGGAGGTCACTGCCACTTTCAAAAATGAAGGCCGGAGGGTGGGGGGGCTTCTGTGGTGGCTCGGTGGTGAAGAACCTGCCTGCCGGTGCAGGAGACATGGGTTCGATGCCTGGTCCGGGAAGATTCCATGTGCCGTGGAATAGCTAAAGCCCATGTGCCCCAACTACTGAGCCTGTGCTTTAGAGGCTGGGAGCCGCGACTACTGAAGCCTGCACAGCCTGGAGCCCGTGCTCTGCAAGGAGAGAAGCTGTCACAATGAGCAGCTGGTGTATCTCAACTAGAAAGTGACCCCTGCTCTCCATAGCTAGGGAAAGCCTGTGACGCTACAAAGACCCAGCACAGCCAAATAAATAAGTAAAACCATAAAAAAAGGAGGAAACGGGGTCAGAGGTGAAATGACTGACCCCAGAACGATAAAGATGACTACTGGTGGAGCCGGCGTCTGACTCCTCAGACTAACAACCTGCGCTCTCCCCTACACCGCGTGCCCCCAGAACGGATGTGGAGTTAGGAGCCTGTCCTCTGCCCGACGACCGCTGTCCCAGCGAGAGTGCAGAGGACAGAATCCGGGTCTGCCTCTTTCCTGCCGCTGAGCCTGTTTTCTCACAGAAGTGCACGCTCAGGAAATGTGCAACCAGCTCGCCTTCACCTCACTTGCACTGGGAAAGGAAGGCCCATGAGAACGCTCAGTGTGAGGAAGAGAGAGCCAGTTCCCACTTTCCTCGGTGACTGCTTTTGTGACGCTCGAGATACATTCATTTTAAGTTTACAGACAAATCCCCGTAAAAGAAGAGTTAGCTTTCTGGAAAGTCCGGTTTTGAAGCATACCTCAAAATCCTCGGAGAAGCCGTGCTGGTTATTAGAATACAGCTCACCGATGTGTTTAACAAACTGTTTGACAGGAATGGCTTCCATGTCATCTGTGGGAATAAAATAATATTCAGAGTCACATAGAGTCCTTTCAGAAACAAATGACACCAGTAAGGGAATTCCTGAAGACAGGTATTTGATTTCTGCAAAGAGTGATATAATTGTATTACCTGAAATAGACATCTTCCAGAAAAATGCCTTTTCTGGATTTACTTGACATTGGGGTCTCATTATGATTTTTGAATGCCTAAAAGCTAAGTATGGTTTTTAAAATGGTCTGTAAAGAATTACTTTTAGTTTTCATATTCAAGGCAATTTACATACTTAAATCACATCATACTTTTAACTAAAACTGAATTTACCAAGTGTACTGTTTGTTAAGAAATGTTATCACGACCTAGGTTTTTCAAGAATTTGCTATTCAGTGGGGTCCAGACTGAAGTTGGAACAACTCAGTTCTGTTTCTGATCTTTGAAGTCTATGCAGTCTTTATACACAATCACAGTCAGTCACAGACAGGTGCCATTGTACCAGCTGGCTTTGGGTATACTGCCATCTACGTTTACGTGTTCACAATTTTCGTGCGAGACAGCTGTGTCTACACAATGCCAAACAACCAGTTTGATGGAATTAACTGGATTTTCTTTTGGTGTTGACAGAACTAGGTACAAATTCGGGAAGACTCCACATTCTAATTTATTTGTAATGCTGTCACTTCAAAAGGACGTTTTCAGTTTGTGAGCCTCATGAGTGTTTTATATCGATTTATCCAGCTCCACTCTGCACCTTGAGGACGGCCGGAAAACAACCACACCCCACTCACTGGATCTGCCCGACATCCCCCTCCTCTCCTTCCCTCGCCCCTCCCCCGCAAATATTTCCTTTTAAAAATACTCTGCTGAATTTGAGATAAACAACAGACATGACATTTACTTTATTCAGAGTGAAAGATCTTTGGCAAACGCACAAACATCTAAACTGCCACAGATGCTTTTCTTAGCAAAGGGTATGAAGATCTGTATGTGTAAATGAGGTCCTACTTTGGCAAGAATGTTATAGATCCAGGCTTGACAATCTGATTTCTCTTCATCTGGTGACAGTTAACATTGACTATGTCATTCCTTCTCGACTTTCTTTCGAGAGAGCAAAGCTCTAAGGGTGGCTTTTTGCATCTATTGACATTTTCAAACTTGAATCATTCCTAAGAGGAAAAGAAGCGTCTCTCATATACTTTGTTTGAGGAAGGTGACTTATAAACGTTCCTAATCCAAACTGCTTAGTGCAGAAATGTGACTTATCAAATAGGGGGTGCCTTGTAAGTACCAATTCTTTCTGCGTGAACCATTAAAGACCTAATCATTTTAACAGGCCTCCTTATGAAAAAAAAATTGCCAAGTTATTTACAAATATTTCAGGATTGAAGATGTTCATGAATATGCAATCATTTTGCACGCCCAAGAAATCTATAGCGCCCATAATGATGTAACCGGCATTAACAAAGTGAGCTGAGCCAAAATGTTTCCCCGGAATATTTAGCAGAATGCACAGTTCAAGAAAAATTTCCCAAATTATCTGATCACTTCACTTAAAATGTTTAGAAGTAAGCAAATTCTATAATAAAGATCAAGTGGCAAAGAAAAGATCTTAAGTTGAGAAAAGAACTAATGTGTACAAAACTGGAGTGTGTCTAAGAGGTTAACCCAAGAATAAACTCATCTTTGAATAAGAGGCGACATAAATAAGATGGGACACAACCTGGCCCCACAAACACTCCAGCCTACAGACTACAAGCAACACTTTTCCCCTGTTTATTTTGAAATGAAAGACATTTCATGAAAGACACTGTTTCCTAAACTGGAGTGACATGGTAAATAGTTTAATAGGTTGCATGCCTGAGTCCCTTTGGGCCGACTTGAAACTATCACAAAACTGTTAATCGGCTATGTGCACTTGTGCTCAAGTCACTTCAGTCGGGTCTGACTCTCTGGGACCCCATGGACTGTAACCCAGCAGGCTCCTCCATCCATGGGATTTTCCAGGCAAGAATAGTGGAGTGGGTTGCCATTTCCTCCTCCAGGGCATCTTCCCGCCCAGGGATGGAACTTGCGTCTCCTGCACTGCAGGTGAATTCTTTACCTATACCCCAGTACAAAATAAGTTTAAAAAAAATAGTGTAATATGTCGAGGGCAACATTTATTCTGTAATGATAGTTTAGAACTGGAAATCCCCAATAAACTTCAGGTGCCATGATTAAGTACATGGACTTCCAGGTAGCGTTAGTGGTAAAGAACCCTCCTGCCAGTGCAGAAGATATCAAGAAATGTGGGTTCCAAATCTGGGTCAGAAAGATTCCCTGAAGGAGGGCATGGCAATCCACTCCAGTATTCTTGCCTGGAGAATCCCATGGACAGATAAGCCTGACAGGCTACAGTCCACGGGGTCACAAAGAATCAGACACAACTGAAGCGACTTAGCAGGCATGCATGCCATGATTAAGTACATGGACTCTTCTAGTTCAAAATAAGACTCTAGTTCAGCTTCAGAGTTATTTTACTCCAAGGTACATACCACACCGTTTTAAAGGGCAGAGTCCTGCTCAAGTCACTAAAAAAAAAAAAAATCACTTTAAGGTTAACAATTTATTATTTTTTCCTACAAAATGCTCAACTATACTATCTAAGCTAACACTATACATGCCTATAAATCAGTCGGTCCACTCCTCCCATGGTTAGAAGCAGCAAAACCCAGCAGAGCTCAGTTTGAGAACTGCATATGGAAATACACGACTCATTAGTCTCTCACGTTTGGTTCTTTATCCAAAGAAGTCTAATCACAATCCTCTAGGTTTCCAAGCACCACCAGTAACATCACAAAACTACCCAACAACCAAACAGAAAGATACATACACACACACAAACACGCGTGGTACAGTGACCACCCAGATAACACATTTTTGTCTTTCAATCAAGATAAATGAAACTGAAGGGTCGTAAATCTTTTTTCCTTCGATATTAAGATAAATATAAGGCTGAAGCTAATTAGAAGTCCTAATAGTTTCCCTCTTACACTGGTCTTCTATTAAATTTCTCTCAACATGAGCTAGATAATTATAAAATTACTCTAACTAGCCAGAAGGCCAAGCAATTAGGACAGCATCGTAGACCTGATCTGCTCAGTTGAGATCTGCAGAGAGCCTGTTACAAGAAGATACCCATCTGTGAGATGTCATTTCCACCTCTACAGCCGAGTTCCATTAACAAATGTCCCAACTATCAGCTGCCCTAACTCTGGACCAGGCACCTTCTGTGCCCTTTATGTGCGTTAACATGTACTCACTCCTCCCAGCAGCCCTAAGAGATAGGCACTGTTTTCATACTCAGCTTAAGAGTTGAAAACACAAGTTTGGAAAGATGAACTGAAGCCTGGCGTGTGGCGGTGGCAGCTGGGTGCGGAGCCAAGGCAGAGTGCTTCTGGTGGGAGAGAGCGGCTGTCGTCTAGGTCACACTGAAGGGGAAACCACTGGAAGAGGTGTTTAGTGGGCCCCTAGGACTCAGCCAGATATTAGCGAGATGGTGTCTGCTCAAGGGCATCGTGTTCTAGTGAACAGAAGAAAGTGAGAGCAAGCACCATGGGAAATGACAAGGTGAAGACTGCCAGTGTCTGAAAACAGGTGGGTTTGATAACTTGGTGACTGGGGAGAAATAAAGAACAGGAAAAGAGCTGGAATCAAAATGAAGATGTCTTGGGATTTCCTTGGTGGTCCAGCGGCTAAGACTCAGCGTCCCCCAATGCAGGGGGTCCAGGTTCCATCCCTGGGCTAGTCAGGGAACTAGATGCCACATGCCACAGCTAAGAGCTTTCACATGCCACGATTGAAGATCTTATGTGCTATAATTAAGACCTGGCACAGACAAATAAATAAAATGATTTAAACAAAAACAAAGATGGTTTCACTGACTACAGGTTAGACGCTGGGTTACTATGATACAGTGAAATGTCTAATGATAGAGTTGAAAGAAATGTGAAGGAAGCCCTTACTGATTGCCAGGGATTATGCTCAGCCTTTTGCATACACGCATCTTCACCAGGACCAGGCACAGAGGATGCCATCATCTTCAACTTACACATAAGGAACCTGAGGCAACTTGTCCAAAGCGACACCACTGCTAAGCGGCAGAGCTGACATTCGAATCCTGGTGTATTAAGCCCAAAGCCTGTGCTCCCATGTGATGGGACACACCGCCTTCGTTCTCAGACCACGGGTGCAAGGAAAAGCAAGAAATTAGGCAGAGTGTCAGTTAATGTGATAAAATGTTACCACACAGTATAATTTTGTGCCAATATTTTTAAGTATAGACCTTTCAGATACCAAAGGTTTAAATAAGGCAAAAATGGGATAACTACTATCACCACTACATTACCCTATTACAAAATACTTGATACAGTCAGTTGAGGATAAGGAAAAGTGGGCTTGCTGGTCTTAAATAATATTATTTATACTTTTTCCCAAGATTTTAGCCTTTTGTGCTTGGAATTAAATTGAGCACATTAGAGGTCCTCCATTTTGGTCAGTCCACAACAAAACATCCTTATGTACCACTTCTGATGAAGCCTGGAAGTAGTTTCTGGTTTGTACGCATCAAAAGCAGAGCATTGTAAGAGGCTGAACCTCTACTGAAAACAAAGTATGAAGGTGAGAGATTCCAAGAGGGAGAAAAGAGCTGGTTAATGTTTACCTCAAATGCAAATCTGCAAAAAATAGAGAGAAATGCATGTGAACATAAAGAAAAGCTGCTTTTACAAACTAAATGTCCGTTGACAGATGAATGAAGAAGATACGGTATATATACACACACATACACACACACACAAGGGAATACTGCTTAGCCATAACAAAGAATAAAATTTTGTCATTTGCAGCAACATAGATGGACACAGAGATTGTCACACTAAGTGAAATAAGTCAGAAAGAAAAAGACAGACACATTACTTACACGTAGAATCTAAAATGTGATACAAATGAATTTATTTGTAAAATGGACACAAAGTCACAAGACGTAGAAAACAAACATGCAGTTCCCAAAGGGGGAAGAGAATGGAGGAGGGATAAATTAGAAGTTTGGGACTGACATATATACACTACTATATATAGAAGGGATAAACAATAGGGTCCTACTATATAGCACAGGGAACTATATGCAATATGTAATAAACTATAATGGAAAAGAACATGAAAATGAATACATATACATGGGCGTGTATGTATAACTGCATCACTTTGTGAATCAACTATACTTCAATAAAAGCAGAAAGAAAAAAAACGTTGCTTCTAAAATCTGTGATTATATCTCTGTTGTGCTTGCGTGCTCAGACCCATTCCATTAGAGAGAACTCACCCATGCTAAATTTGCAGGCTCTTAGTATTAAGGAACAACAGATAAACCAAAAGGAAAAACTCAGCAATTTTTCCTTTGAAATTCCAAAGAAAAAACGTCAGCACTGAGGCGGTCCCTGGACGCCCACCACAGGGGGGCGCTGCAGAGGGCCTTGCCTAGCACCCTGCAGGGCGGGAGGGTCTTTAGCCTGCAGCTCCGTGTAACTCTAGCTCTTACTCTCACCACGGCCGGAATGCCTCCTGAGCATCAGGTACCGCCGGAATGCTTCCTGTGCATTAGGCACCCAGAGCTAGTGTGTAAGAGGAAAAAGCCAGAATCAGCAGGCCTGGTAATACAGGACCTTACCTCTCTGTGACTGCTGTTCCTCATCTAATTGGAAATCAGAACCAGCGAATTCAGAGTGCTATGCAGAACAAACTGGAAAACATAAGTACTTAGCAGAGAGCTTGGCATTTAGTAAGTACATAAAGCTATGATTTACTATGAGGTGAGAATCACTATGCATGCGAGATCCTATGATCTAGGGGCTAGGAGAAACAAAGAACCTGGCCAAGGTCCACCGTCATCAACTGGCTGGGCCAGGCTGAGCCCAAAGCTGGCTTCTTGGGCCTTAATGTGACCTCTCTAGGTCTTAAATTGAACATATACAGTGAGAGGGCAAAAAACCTTACAATACGTGTTAAAGAAGTTCTCCAACAAAAATGGGCTGAAATGAATCATTTTGGCTTCAAAGGTAAACTCTGGTTTACCTGGAAAATTCACACTGATATTCTGGTCACCCTTAAGATGCCAGGTAAATAAAACACCATGATATTTACCTTCCTGCCTTCCAAGATGCTTAGCTGTGGGGTTGATTGGCCTCAGGTCTGTTTCAGAAAATTATTGCTGCGTGTTTATTCTGGCAGGCTGTGGGCATACATATAAATTTACCACGAACATTCCAGAAGGCCTTCAGTCACTTACTGAGGCCAACCTGTGCGAACTTCATTTAATGGTTAACAGTTCCTTCAACCCTATTCCAACCAAATCTATATGAGGGCAGGGAGAGCCCAGTACTTGGGTCCAGTTCAATCACACGCAGGCATCCCCCTGACCCCAAGCCCCATGACTAGGCTGTTTTCAGGGACTGCTGAGCACCCCTGTGGTGGACAGACCTTACTATTGAGAACTCAGTCTCCTTCCTGGCTGAGGAGGGATCAGCCTCTCATCTCAGAAGCCAAGTTCAGGCCTCTCTCTCTGCTTGGTAATACCTGTGTCAACTTAAGCAGATAAAGCAAACAGTAAATACGATTATCGAGATTTCTAGCTCCTGATTTAGGACACAATAGATTTTTGTCTAAATCAGACTCTTAGCATGCAAGGAGTGCTGTGGAGATGAGGACATTTTATTTCCTGCCATAAAAAAGAAATCTCTTTCATTTATGACACAATGAAGTCAATAAAGAAAGGGCTTCATTATAGTCAAAAGACCAATGAATCTCCTTTGGAGATAATCTCTGTATAAATAAAATATGCCAACAAGGTTGGTCTAATCCCAAGGGTTTAAACTGCATGTTTAAAACCCCTTTATGTGTTGGCACCCTGCTGAAGCCAGTGACCTTCAAATTATTAAGATGTGTTTTAACTGCGGGAAAGGCACGAATCATTTCTGGATTTCTAAACTAACGGTTAGCAGCAACATTTTGTTTTGTAATGTTCTTGTTAGAAAGTTAGATTTTCTAATTTCCAGAGAAAAACATTTATAAGGACATTTGTGTTTGACAATAGGCACATTTGTAAAAGCTCTTTCAACATGCTCTATAAACAGGCTAATTCAATGAGCTGAGTTCTGATTTTAAAAAGCTACATATGATGAAAGTCTAAAAGAATAAGTAGCATAATACACTGAATATAATTTGTAGATGACATATTATATATAATGCTTCATTAATAACTAGAGTGAAAATGTAATTCCTTAATTAATAACTGCAGTGAAAATATAACACAAGCTTGGTGTTTCAAAAGATTACCCCAAAGGTGGAAACAGATTTTTAAAAATACTTGCAGATATTAATATCAATTTAATAATAATATGGATCCAACTGCCATGGCCTGCGTTCAATCCCTGGCTGGGGAACTGAAATCCTGCAAACTGCACAGCGTGGTCAAAATAAAGATGATGATGATGATCTTAAAGGACACAAGTTTGTGACTACTTCAATATCTTAGAAGACAGACTACTAGAATGGGGCTGATAGCTAGGTTATTACATTCAATTATGCTTTATCTTCCCAGAGCAACAATGGGAGATCAATAAGCATGGAACAACTGATTTTGAAAAGCCATTAGTGGGATGTATGAAGAGTCAAAGCCCCTTTAATTCTCCTGAAGAAGTCACAGTTTAACTTATCTGGAAGAAGACTGCATACTTTTCTCAAGCATTATACACAGAGCAGATTTCGCAATTTAAAAAATTTCATGACAGGGACTATCCTGGTGGTCCAGTGGCTAAGAGTCTTTGCTCCCAATGCAGGGGACCTTGGTTCAGTCCTTGGTTAGGGAACTAGAGTCTGCATGCCACAACTAAAGATCCTGCATTTTGTAACTCAAGATCCCACATGCTGCAACTAAGACCCAGCACAGCCAAAGAAATGAATGAATTTTTTTAAAAAAATTTCCTAATAAAAGAATTGATGTCACTTCTCTAGTGATTGGAACTGTCTGGTAAAATGTTTGCATAAGGAGTTCTCTCTCATATGCTTGGCTAACCAACCTTCGCTGCCACATTGGGTTTATAATTTCCACACTGTACAGGATTTAGGTGAAAAAAAAAGTCTTCATTCTTACAGCACTATCTTTGCCAATTAAACCAGGACACTATGAAGAGTCTAAATTCCTAAATTTCAGTTACAGCTAGTAAACCTGATAACTCAAATTTCCTCAAAGGTTCCTATAAACATCTGTCTCCAAGAGAGGAGTATCAAAAGGTTATTTAGCAAAGCTTTCCTTAACCTTTCATCTATTTTATAATATTTTTTTAAGAGCCAGTGTAACTTGCTGGTTCTACTTATGCTTTGGGATTTCAAGATCAGAGCTGTTTATCCGTGAATTTGCACCACAGCAGAATCATCCAAAAGTTGGTGATTTAGAGTCTAAATTTATTCAATATTCAACATGTTTCTGAGCTGTTCTCCAAGTCATTTAAATCACACAGCCCTGGGACTTCCCTGGCAGCATAGTGTTTAAGACTCTGTGCTCCCAATGCAGGGGGCCCAGGTTCAATCCCTGGTCAGGGAACTAGACTCCACATGCTGAAACTAAGAGCTTGCATGCCACAATCAGAAGAGTCAGTATGTCCCAACAAAGAGCGAAGACCCCATGTGTGGTAACTAAGACCTGGAGCATTAAAAATAAATAAATAAATAAAACAAATTCCTACTTGGCACAGGGAATGGAGATATTGGGGGGCGGGAGTCTTTTTCTTAGGAAAGAAAAGAATAAAGATGACTAGGAAACAGAGGAAATTTTTTTTTTTTTTTTAAATTTTGGGTATGGAGGAAACTTCAGCAGAAGAATGATGAAACGCTCTCATGGAGGATGAAGGAGAATTTAGTGGAAAAGCAAGTGGTCAGTGCTACTGAAAGAAGAAAATCCAGAAAAAATTTTAAGAGAACAGTCACATGTATTTGAAGATGCCTTGATTTAAGGAAGCAAAATCCAAATGAGGCTGAAGTCCTCAGGTATCAGAACTGTCAGAGGAACATGCCAAGAGGTGGCAGAGCCATTTCTAAGCATCTGTGCTTTGAAGTCACACAGAGAATTCCAATGCTAGCCCACCCTTTATCCATGCAACCTCGGGCAAATTAAAGGATATCTCTGAGCCTCGGTTTCTTCATCTGTGAAATGGGGGTATGGATTGCACCACTTTCCCTAAAATTGATGTTACAAAAAAACAAACCCATAAACCACATAGTTTTGATCAATAAATACTCAATAAATATTAGATGATGATGATATTTTCTGAGGAAGGCTAAATGCAAAGTAAGTTCTAGGATCAGAGTATGTTACACATTTTATAATGATGACTTTGGGACTCTACAACAGTTCGGTAGCTGAATTTTCAGTCTCTGTTGCCCACACTTCAAAACTGTGTAATGGTTCAGCTTACTAGTCATTGTCTGGAAATACCTTTTTTGAAAAATCAGTGATAGAAAGGGAGGGGTTCAAATGATGAAATAACTTAACTTGATACATCTAGGACCTAGAAGTCTTCCTGTTAGGTTTCGAATATGGACAAATAAGTGAGATCCAGGGGGCAGGGTAAGTATTCCATATTAGTTCTATAAATATCCTACTACTTTTAGACATAAAAACAATTAGAGGAACTTCCCTGGCAGTCCAGTGGTTAAGATTTTGCCTTCTGATCCATGAACATGGATCGGAAGACGAAATCTTAAATGAGTGTACTACCCAAAATAATCTATAGATTCAAGGCAATCCCTATCGAAATAAAAAAAATACCAACGGTATTTTTCAGAGAACAAATAATTTCACAATTTGTATGGAAATAAAAAAACCTCGAATAGCCAGAGCAATCTTGAGAAAGAAGAATGGAACTGGAGGAATCAACCTGCCTGACTTCAGACTCTACTACAAAGCCACAGTCATCAAGACAATATGGTACTGGCACAAAGACAAAAATATAGATCAATGGAACAAAATAGAAAAATCCACGCACCTATGGACACTTTATCTTTGACAAAGGAGGCAAGAATATACAATGGAGAAAAGACAATCTCTTTAACAAGTCGTGCTGGGAAAACTGGTCAACTACTCGTAAAAGAATGAAACTAGAACACTTTCTAACACCATACACAGAAATAAACTCAAAATGGATTAAAGATCTAAATGTAAGATCAGAAACTATTAAACTCCTAGAGGAAAACATAGGCAAAACACTCTCCAACATAAACCACAGCAGGATCCTCTATGACCCACCTTCCAGAATATTGGGAATAAAAGCAAAAATAAACAAATGGGACCTAATTAAAATTAAAAGCTTCTGCAAAACAAAGGAAACTATAAGCAAGGTGAAAAGACAGCCTTCAGAATGGGAGAAAATAATAGCAAACAAAGCAACAGACAAAGAATTAATCTCAAAAATATACAAGCAACTCCTGCAGCTCAATTCCAGAAAAATAAATGACCCAATCAAAAAGTCAGCCAAAGAACTAAACAGACATTTCTCCAAAGAACACATACAAATGGCTAACAAACACATGAAAAGATGCTCAACATCACTCATTATCAGAGAAATGCAAATCAAAACCACAATGAGGTACCATCTCACGCCAGTCAGAACAACTACTATCCAAAAGTCTACAAGCAATACATGCTGGAGAGGGTGTGGAGAAAAGGGAACCCTCTTACACTGTTGGTGGGAATGCAAACTAGTACAGCCACTATGGAAAACAGTGTGGAGATTCCTTAAAAAACTGGGAATAGAACTGCCATATGACCCAGCAATCCCACTTCTGGGCATACACACCGAGGAAACCAGAGTTGAAAGAGACACGTGCACCCCAATGTTCTTCGCAGCACTGTTTACAATAACCAGGACATGGAAGCAACCTAGATGTCCATCAGCAGATGAATGGATAGAAAGCTGTGGTACCTATACACCATGGAATATTACTCAGCCATTAAAAAGAATACATTTGAATCAGTTCTAAGGTGGATGAAACTGGAGCCTACTATACAGAGTGAAGAAGCCAAACAGAAAAACATCAATACAGTATACTAATGCATATATATGGAATTTAGAAAGATGGTAACGGTAACCATATATGCAAGACAGCAGAAGAGACACAGATGTATAGAACAGTCTTTTGGACTCTGTGGGAGAGTGTGAGGGCAGGATGATATGGGAGAATGGCATTGAAACATGTAAATTATCATATGTGAAACAAATCGCCAGTCCAGGTTTGATGCATGAGACAGGGTGCTCAGGGCTGGTGCACTGGGATGACCCGGAGGGATGGGATGGGGAGGGAGGTGGGAGGGGGGTTCAGGACGGGGAACACATGTACACCCATGGTGGATTTTAGTCAATGTATGGCAAAACCAATACAATATTGTAAAGTTAAATAAATAAATAAATAAACAATAAAAATAAGGGGTTAAAATCCAAAAGAAAAAAAAAAAAAAAAAAGATTTTGCCTTCCAATGCAAGAGGTACAGGTTTGATCCCTATTTGGGGAACTAAGATTCCATATGCCTCATGGCCAAAAAACCAAGACACAAAACAGAAGCAGTGCTGTAACAAATTCAATAAAGACTGTAAAACTGGTCCACAAAGAAAAAATTATAAAAATTAGATAATTCCTAAGGTAAATCATTTAAAAGGATACTAAGGAGGTCTCAGTTAAAGAAAAACTGTGCTGAAACTTAATGAAATTACAAGCTATGTTACAAATTTACTAAATAGGACTGTGTAGTTTTAAGAAAAATAAGGGATTGTGATCTGGTTGAAAGATTTTTAAAGAAAGGTCATATAAGGCAACTTCTTCTCGGTGAAGGGTGAAATAAGTTCTCTGTCTAGGCACATCCCCACGGAAGGCTACTGCTATCTATAAAAACTTGACAAAACCCTGGAAGAGCCATCTCACGTTTGGTTTCTCCAGGTAAGTCCTCTAACAATACAGCATTTAAAGTCATTCATTCTCACAAATGTGTCACAACTCATCAAGGGGATGTGTCTACTAGGATTTCCCTAGCAGTCCAATGGTTAGGACACTTCACTTGCAATGCACAGGGCAAGGGTTCGATCCCTGGTTGGGGAACTAAGACCCCACATGCCTTGTGGCATGGCCGAAACATTAATAAACTAGGTAAGCAACAAGGATTTACTATATAGCACAGGGACCTATATTAAATATCTTATTTCAAAAAAAGGATGCATCTACTACGCCAAGGGAGGTTCAACTGGATTCTGTGGATTTCTCAGTTAGTGGAGAATCTTACGCCGTGGGATTGTTCCTTTCACGTATTTCTACCATCAGTGAGCGAGACTCTCACATTTAAATAGATATGCTGTTGGATTGTGAGGTTTTTTTTTTTACTTGCTGCTGGGAAATGAAGCAGAGAACATTCAAAGAGCATTTCTGGTCTAAGACACCTACTCAGAGGTGTGGCAAAGCGGCCACGACTGATGACATTTTCTGAGGATTCCAGGGAACTAAAAGTCCTAAAATCCAAGCCCAAGAACACAGTGAAGCCGGCTGTACCCAGTGGATGTGGATCTGTGTTTGGGACAGTCTTAACCTGGGGACTGTGCAAATGCTTGCTGTCCACAAATGCTGGGAGGAATGATACCACGATTTGGGAAGGACAGCATCCAGAGCTGACAACTTGGCTTCCATGAATCTTTCAAACTGCCCTGATGTGTACCACCTCATGCAATCTTTAATATCCTGCTCACTTTGCAGATTCTGGAAACTAGGCTCAGAGAGGTCAAGTCATTGACCTAGGTTTCATGGTGGAGGCAGGGTGAGATCCTTGGTGTTCTGATTCCCTATCCAGGGGGAAAGAAACTAAAAATGCAAAGACAGTGCAAGAAGTATCTCACCACTTAACCTTTTAAAATGGATTTCAACTGCTTAGCTACGAAACAGCTGTGTTTGTTGGCTGAATCAATTCAGAGGGGAGAGGCCTCGGGCATTTTCCAGAGGTCAACACATATTCTAGGTGATGCGAGAGGAAAATGATTATACACGCACTGCTGCACAAATGCGGTAGAGTCAACAAAACTTATTCCATGGGGATGGGGGGCTGGTTCCTGTCTGCCTCCTCTCAAATGCAAAGAATGTAATAAAGGGTGAGGGTTAGTGGAGAAGAACAAACCTAACACAAAACCTACCCATCTGTATGGGAATTGTTTAGCAGCCACAGAACGATCCAGTGAGGGACTTACCCAGAGACTTCTGCTACCCTCTCATTGCTGTGTGACAAGCTTTAGTGAGAAGCTCACAGAATGGTGAGAACACAGCCAATTCCAGCAACATCTAATGTCTTAACCTACAGAGACATACAGGGCCAAACCAGTCCCCAACCATATCTAGAGAAGATGTGCAAACAACAGCAGTGTTCCTTCTGGGGACTCAGAAAAGTACTGCATCTCCGAGCCTCATGGCAAAGGTCTTGAAAGAACTGTAAGAAAGCTTTGCTCATATTCATCATTCATCCAGAGTTTGACAATGCCTACCACATGCCAGGTATTTATTTTTGCACTAAGAAGACATCCATTTGCCTTCGGGAAGCTCTCATTGTAGTTGGGGGAGACCACAAACCAAGTAAAAGGTATGGTGTACTAGATGATGAAAAAAACCATTCTAGAGAACGAGGCAGACAGCTGGGATCCAGGGTCTGCAGGGGAGTGGGAGACGGCACCCCTGCTTACAAAAGAATGATGTCAAGAGGATCCGTGTACACACCGCTATATGTAAAATGGATAACTTGGACTTCCCTGGTGGTCCAGTGGTTAAGACTGTGCCCCCAATGCAGGGGGCCCGGGTTCAACTCCTGGTCAGGGAACTAGATCCCAGGTGTCAACTAAAGATCCGACAACTGAAACCTGGTGCAGACAGATGAGTAAAATATTTAAATAAAATGGACAACCGACAAGGACCTACCGTACAGCACAGGGGACTAGGCTCAGTGTTACCTGGCAGCCTGGATGGGAGCATGGATACGGGTATTATGTGTGGCTGTTTAGGGGAGCATGGATACGGGTATTATGTGTGGCTGAGTCGCTTTATTGTATACCTGAAACTGTGACAACATTGTTAATAGGCTGTACTACTCCACTGTAAAATACAAAAGGATGAATGTATACAATTAAAATACGTGTTTCCAAGTACAGAATGCAACCCAGAGGAAGAACGCTCAATTCTGGCACAACAGGAAGATGACTGCAAATAAAAACGATGGAGAAGTGAAGTGAGTGTTAGCTGCTCAGTCGTGTCTGACCCTTTGCGACCCCATGGACTATAGCCCACCAGGTTCCTCTGTCCTGGTGGAATGGAATTCTCCAGGCAAGAATACTGGAGTGGGTAGCCATTCCCTTCTCCAGGGATCTTCCTGATCCAGGGATCGAACCTGGATCTCCTGCGTTGCAGTTGCAGGCAGATTCTTTACCATCTGAGCCCCCAGAGAAACCCAAAAAACACTGGGGGCCACCTTCAAATCACTCACACCATCCATCAGAGTTAAGCCATTGATGAACTTCTCCCCTCTGTGGCATCAGCTAAGATTCACTAGTGTCCTGCCTGCAATGCAGGAGACCTGGGTTTGATCCCTGGGTCGGGAAGATCCCTGGAGAAGGGAATGGCTACCCACTCCAGTATTCTTGCCTGGAGAATTCCAAGGACAGAGGAGCCTGGTGGGCTATGGGCCATGAGGTCATAAAGAGTCGGACATGACTGAGTGACTAACACTTTTCACCAATCCCTACCCCAACAGCCCCTGAGCATTCCCTATTTGTACCAAGGACAAATGAAACAGATACCAGACCAAGAACATCTCTCTGGACCCCCATACAAAGAGCCTAAGTACGAAAACTTTCAACCATCATGTAATTATTTTCAGAGTAAGGAAGCTTAGGATAAAACTTTAAAATATATATGTAACAGTATTTCAATTTTTTTTAAAGCAAGCACACATTGCCTGTAATAACAAAATTGAGTCCAAGTAGACTGCAAATACATAAGTACGTTTTCCCCTTTTTTCTACTCTTTCTTTCCTTTCTTCATGAGACTCTACATCATGTGAACTCATAGTCATCTGTTCTCTGAAAGATGATTTCATTACATGGAAGATATGTAAAGGAGCAAAGATTTCATTAAATTACCCTTAGTTAAGGCTCTCTTAGACTGGGCGAGCTTGAAAAGGCTATAAAAATAATATTTTGTCATGGCTGTCACATAACACTGAGAACAAAAAAGAAAAACAATCAGCCCACTGGAAACAGGAGTCGTGTCTTACTTACCCGGAATAGGAATGATTGGAATACTTTCATTGGGGACCACCCGAGGTGAACTGCTATCTTCCACGTAGAAATGAGCTGTCTGAAAACATTTTCTGTGCAGGAAAGAGAGAAACAAACAGTGAGAGAAGAGAAATACACTTTGTCTGAGTTCACCATCTTTCAATTCTTTCAGACTCTCCCGGCTTTCTGTTTCACCCAGCACTGAGTACACACCCATGGGAAAGGAACAAGATACAGGAGGACGATGTCCAGCAGATTGGAAGGACCCCCCCCCCCCCAGCCACAGCTGAAGAATATCCACTTTTTATTACACTATACCCATCCTGAGAGTTAAAAGGGACAGAAGTTAGTCATGAGCCACTGAGACACATGAAAAGTTGGCATGAACTGCGGAAACTGTGTGAACTGCAAGGATTAGCTCACAATCTTCCCCAATTCACCCTGTTCCAGAGGAAGAATTATTCGCTATTCTAACCTCTCAGCACCCAAGTTCACACCATACCTCGAACCCTCCCAAATGCAGTCATCAAACGGCCCAAACACACAATAGCACCTCATTGTTAGCGCTCAGCGGAGGCCCCCACCCCGAGCCCCAGACAGCTCTCCACGGGGGTCAGAGGGCTTCCAGGGGCAAGCACCCTGGCCAGACCACATCAGAGACCCGCACCCAGCGCTGTCGAGTGTCGTCTGCATGTCAGGGGTTCTGTCTGATTTTTACCTGGACTTAAGACAAAGCAGGGAGCAGACACTGGTCATCACTGGACAGGCGGGGAGCAGGAAAGCCATCGGCGGCTCGCTCAGCCTCTGCCTGCTGCCGCCGGCCGGCCCTCGGTGTTCCCGCGGCCACGTCACCGCTCACTGCGGCCCTAATGAGCTGCCGGAAGCACCGGCTGAATATTTAATGAGGCTGCTCAGCGTGAATGGCTATTGTGACCAGAGACGGGTCCCTGTTCATCTGGCAGAGGGGCTTCACAATAGCTGGCCCCACTGCTGGGTCTTTGAGACAAGCAGGCGGCAGCCTTCTGGTGCTTGGGGTCCCGGGGACCCACGCCACTCCTCTGGCGTCTCCCAGGAGCCCCGTGTACACCCAGCTAGAGCTTCACTTTCTCGGGGGGAGGCAACGGGTACCCCTGCCACTGGAGTAAGGCAACTTTTCTTTGGAGTTGTCTTGGCTCACCTGATCGCAAGTACTCTTGCGGTGATTCTCTTGACTGTCTCATGTTTCTATGAAGCCAAAGCAGAGGGGTTTGGGGGGGAGAGGAGATACCAGGGAACCTCAGAGAGTATGGGAGATCTTGGTGGGAGTGAGGAAGGCTCTGAGTTCTGCAGATTATTGGAACTGTAGGTTTGCACGGAGCTGTTATAGCTACGCACAATCAAGAAGGCTCACAAGTCCCAGTGGGAAGTGTTTTCCTTTAAGCAGTGCCTCTGTTCAGACAGGAAGTAGTTCTAACCAACTGCATGCCCAGGAACGGCTATGGAAGCAGTCTGGAGGGCTGCTCCCTGCCATGAGAGGCTCCGCGACATAAATCACTCCCTCTCCTGGCACACATCTCATGGGACTGCTCTCACAGAGCACTGAACAATGGTTTTTTCCTATGCACTGCTTGGCATTTGTAGTATAAATAATAGAACACGTTTTCACCGCTCACCGTCTAGCTGTCTACCCCTAAATTTGGAAGGAACAGTCAGTCTGGCTTAAGCTAGAAGGACGTGAAACGTACAAAGTATTTTAGGGCTATGGTAGTGACGGGATCTTCTACTGGATGTGAAATGAAGCAGATCCATGTGGAAAAAAAAAAAAAAAAAAACCCATGATTTTGTGATTTTACGTATAGTTTCTGTTTAAGCTCTTCATCAAACTTTCTACTTCTCCGTCCCTGCCACCTCCATGTCCCTGTCCCCAGTTTACACAGATTTCCAGAATGTAACCTTAGAGTTAAAACAAGGAGGATGGAGACTTTACCAACCAGTTACAACCGTAACCACCCAGTGTCATGGCCTAGGAATGTCGATTTTTCTTAAGATAGTGGACCACTGAAGTATTTAGTAACCCAAAAAAGTACTGTATGATAGTGAAATGAATGGCCCAGGTTACCAGCTCAGATTTGAACTATGCACAAAAAGGGGGAAAAAAAAGTGCCAAAAAGATACCACACAACAAAGAATTAACTATTCTAAGACCATAATTACACTGCCTGATAGATTTCTAAAATACAAAGCATTCGTCAAAACAATCCGCATTGGCCAAGTGACTGTTAACATCAAACGACCTGGAAAGCACAAATTGACATGGCAGGTTCTTTTCCTGGAAGAAAACAGGCAGACGGTTCGCTCAGACCCTCGGTTACACGTGAGGCCAGAGGCTCCACGTCCTCTTTGAAAAAAGCAGCATGGACTGAAGCACATCGCATGCTCCAAGTGTGGACGATCATAAAGGATTTTCCCTGGGGCAGAGGGCTCTGGGATTGCCAGAGAAGAGCACACCCTGCGGATGAAGGTCAGAAGCTCCGGGCCCGAGGCCCCTACACCCGCACCCCGAGGCAGGTCACCGTGCTCCGCTCCCCTCCCTCACACGGACTCGGATGGGCACCCAGCTACAGAACTCGGTGGCAAACGTCTTCCCTCGGAAAAGAGGTTTCTGTGGACCCAGCGAGCATTTATTCGGCACCCACTGCTTAGCATGGTGCATTCAGAGAACACATTCTCTTTCTGGGAGCTTTAAAAACACCTCCTTTGAGCCTGGCTAAGCATTTGAGTAATTTAGCGAATTATGTTGTGCACACAACTTTTCTGCAGAAAAATTAGGAACTATTGATACAAATGAAAAAAAGGAGAAAAAAAATCCAAGTTACTTTCATCCTTCTCTTAGTAATCTTTATTACTGCTGTTTGTGGGGTGTATCACTCCACACTTTTCCTCATCTAGTGACTGTTCTTTGATCATTGATAATGACAAAGGAGCAGAACGATAAACAAAAGATAGACAAGGTCTCGCCCTCGTGGTGCTTATGTTCTTTCGGGGAAATCAACCACAAACAAGTAAACAAACAGTTTCAAAGCATCAAGAGCTATGAACAAAACACAACAGGATGAGGTGGTGATAACTGACGGGGGAGGCGAGGGAGGGGTCCTCCCTGACGAGGTGGCCTCAGAGCTGAGACGCGATTAAGGAGGAAGGGTCATGGGAAGGTGCAGGGAAGACCAGGAGCTGGTTAAAGAGCCTGAGCGCAGAGCGGGCTTATCCACTGCAGGAACTGAAAGGAAGGCAGACTTGAGAGCAGGGACAGAAGTAGACCCAGAGAGGTGGGCAAGAGGCAGGTCATGCCAGATCCAAGGCCATAAACTTTGCTAGCATCTGTGAGCGATGGAGAGCCAACAGAGGGCTTTAATGCACAGACTGGAACGTTCTCACTCACCCCCTTCAAAGCGCACGCTCTGGCTGCCGCATGATGAACGCAGTACAGAGCAGCAAGAGCGGAGCGGGGAGAGCCAGCAGGGGCTACTGCTGGAATCTCATCCACATGCCGCCAGGCAGACAGGTCTTTTAACAAAATGAGATCATATTATACCATCTCCTTGCTAACAAATATGAACTGACATCCTCAGCCTGCTTATGTCTCCACTTTATGGACACACTACACTGTTAGATGTCTAACTTTCTATTTCTTGAATAAGTGTTGGTGGGGGGGGGGGTCTACTGTGGTCAAGAGACCGATGATTTTGCTGGGTTCTGGCCTCCTTTCCACTACCACTGACCACGTGGAGATGAATCTTCTGTGGGTACAAATTCTACACTGTGGGTTTAACACCTAAGGAAAGTGGCTGGTTCAGAGTCATTACCACACATTTTATTTGACTTGCTCATCTCAGAGAAGTCTCAGGAGATGTTTTGGGGGTTTTTTTGCCCCTTCTTTTTTTTTTTAAACCTTCAGTAGTAACCAGAAATTTAAAAAAGTGAAGGCAAGTGATTTTGGAGAAGATGAAAAGAAAGTGTGAGTTTTAATGCCTCTAAATATCTAAATTGTGATGGGTTCCAAGAGGCTGTATTGTCTCTAATTCTGAATTCAGGGAAATGGAGAGAAAACTTCTGAAAATGCCTCAGTGTGTCACCAAGCATGCAATTTCAAAGTTCTATTTAGGTCTAGTTCTCCTTCAAGTTACTGACTCTAATATTTCTCTTTGAAGGAAACAGATTCTTCTGCTCAAGAGCCATCCTATAACATTATTTCTTCACACTGAGCATTTGTTTTATGCCAGTACCTCGAACAGGGAAATAAACTCAATCGTGTTTGGAATAGAAAAACCAAAAAACATTTTTAAGTTTAACTACAAATTATAGTCCCCTGGATACTCACCATAAATTTTGTATTCACCTCTTCTCCCTTTTCTTTCTTTCCTTTTTCTCTGCCCCTCCCACCATGACTGCTTTAAGAACTTGAAGACAGATCTTTTCTTTTTTCCCACTGACCCTGACTGGCTCAGGAATGATCTAAATTAGTTATCTTTTACTTCCCCTCATCTACCTTTCAGCAAGTATTTTCCTGATACTCTGTGCTTCCCAATTTAGGAATCTGTTTTTTTCCCTAATAATTTCTTTTATTTCTTTAAGATTACAAATATAGTATTTACTCCCATGCTGAACTAGCTAAGTCATTTTCAGATGTGGAAACCAGCTAAGCAAAAGAGGAGAAAAGGCTTACTTCACAACTCATATTACTAAGAGCAAAAACAAACAAAAAAGGCAAATAAAATTACTTGGTTTAACCTTACTTTCTACTACTATTTTTTTCTTTTGTAATTTATTTTTTTATTGAAGGATAATTGCTTTATAGAATTTTGCTGTTTTCTGTCAAACCTCAACATGAACCAGCCAGAGAATACATACATCCCCTCCGATTTGAACCTCCCTCCCATCTCCCGCACCATCCCATCCATCTAGGTTGATACAGAGCCCCTGTTTGAGTCTCCTGAGCCGTGCAGCAAATTCCCATTGGCTATCTATTTTACATTCAATTTAGGAATTTTCAAAGTTCACCTTAGTTTTGGAGGGTCCTGAAGTCAGTCAGCCCCCCTCTCTCTCTCACACACACAAGAACATTCCCCACTGAAGTTTCAATCAAGTAGCAGTTATCACTCAGCAGCAAGGAGCTCTTTGCCTCGGGCAGCTTTTAAAATCCCATGTTGGGGAGTCCTGTTCCTGGTGATTCTAGCTGGGCAGGCCCAGGGTGGGGACACAGATCTGTGTCTTCTGCAAAAACTGTCCCCGAATTCGGGAGTGATTGTCTCTGGCGAAGGACCACTGCGAGAGAAAAAACGGTTCCCGAGAGTCTCCAGGACTAAGAAAGCCCTAAAGAAATAAAACAATCCTGGGTGGCGGGCACCTTTAAAATGCCCAGTGAAGACTCTAGAATTTAAAGGGTCCTGTATGAGAAAATGAAATAGGATTAAGAATTCAAGGATGTTAACACAAGCTCATCTCAAACACAGAAAGAAAAACTGTACTGCACATAACTTGAACAAAACCACGGAAAGTCTTCCTGCTTTGCTTCTGTGAGAACCTAAGTTCTCAGACATAGCATGGAATTCTCTAAGAGAGACCAAGTGTGCTGCCACTGTATGGAAAACAAGTTTCAGAGCACAGAAAAAAGTTAGATTTCTCAAATGAAAGTTGTTCCTCCTATAGCTACCTTTTAAGCCACCTTTGTGGCTTTATGGCTCTGCTTGTCTGCCAGCAAAATAAATTTTAGTTTCCATGAAGGAATTCCAGTTATAGATAGGAACTTGACTGTCAAGTAGTTCATGACGTTGTGATGTCCTCAATTGCAAGCGTCCTGCCACTTGAACAATGAAAACCAATCGAGTTAGAGGGCTTTCTAAAACCCATCCCTAGGAAGCAAGTACCACAATAAAGAGTTCCACCACACATTCACTGAATGCTCCCAGATGGATGTAAGGAAGAGGCATTCCAAGTTGGCAGGAGAGACTTTTCCTCAGTTCAACTCAAGTGGGAGCTGGATCAGAATGAAAATGAAACAGGAGATGTAAGTCTGTGGGTCCCACTTTCCTTGAGCCTCTCACAGAGTAAGCATTTCTCACCTTGGAGAGTCTGACACTCAAACGTATGCACATCTCATACAACACAGCCCCTGAATACAAGCCAACTGCCTCTATTTTTTGACCAAAGGTGGTCCACTCTGTGCATCTTACAGGAAGCTCTAAGTAGCTAAGTGGAAACAGGCTTTCTGTATTACTCTCCATTCATTCATTCTTTCTGAGAAAACCAGCATGGGCTCCTGGGTTTTAAGATGTATAAGCAAGCTTTGACTAGAAGTCAAGAGGATGGTGCCCTACATTTCTCTCCATGTGATCAGATGCACATGGATCCTGGATAGAAGCTCCTTGGTTTCAAGACCACACCCCACTACCTGGGGCCCAGAACCCATCCAGGGTCTGAAGGCCTCGTGGTAGGACTGGGTATGTATGTATGGATCAGCCGGGCTTTTAAAAACCCATAGATGTTTTCAGTTTACAGTCACAAACAATGGGTGTCAGATTGAAATTTCTAAAAACAATTTTCCAGTCTTTCAAATCAGGCAGATACTTTGCAGAGAGAGTTTTTCAGGAATCAAAAATCCTACTCTTGAGACAGCACAGCCTGTGTACCAAGGACATCTTCCCGTCAAGATGCAGCAGATATGGACTGAGATGCGAAAGCCATCAACGCCAGTCCCCAGAGCTCCCCATGGGAACGCGCATGCTGCCAGCACAGGACAGACTGGGGTGTTTAATTGGCCCTCTTGACAAATGAACCTCCCCCCCAACCCCACACACACACCCAGCTGCTCTGGTGGTGCCCAGTGTTAATAAACAGACTCCAGTTACAGAGGCTTCCTATTCAAACAAAACTACGGAGATAAGCAGGAACCCTCCAGGTTCTCCCTCCTGGCCTCGCATTTCTTTGCAAGAATCACCCAGAAGGACCAGTCTTCTGCAAAAGGCTTTCCTTTCTGCCCCTCCTGGTTTCCTGGGTACCTGCCCCAATAAGCCTCTCACACGTCCTCACAATTTCCTTACTCAGATCTCTTTCTGCCCCTCTAACAGGAAGCTCAGGATACTTTAGACACAAGATACGTTTCAAAAGCTAAGTGCTGACCTCCAGTCCAGGAAGACTCTACCTCGTAGCTGTCTGGAACTCCACTGCCGCTGATGGCAGACATCTGGATCTGCTTATACGAGACTTTCTGAAGCCTCTAGACACCTGGGTCAAATTGGACATCTCTTTGGTGAGCTTGAGACCCTGTTCTCATTCAGGGTCCTCGGCTTATGGTAACACTTCCCTCAGCGTCACTATAACTGATGGGGCATGGGTGACCACAGGACAATATGCAGACTCCTATGAAAACCTGGGATTATGGAAGTGAAAGTGAAAGTCACTCAGTCGTGTCTGACCCTTTGCAACCCCATGGACTGTACAGTCCATGGAATTCTCTAGGCCAGAATACTGGAGTGGATAGCCTATCCCTTCTCCAGGGGATCTTCCCGACCCAGGAATTAAACCAGGGTCTCCTGCACTGCGGACAGATTCTTTACCAACTGAGCTATCAGGGAAGCCCGGGATTATGAAACTACCAAATACTGATACACAGGGATAGGAACCAAGTCACTGTCTTCAAATTCACTTCAATGGCTCTGTAATCACATTGGACTGACAAGGAGTTTGTCCATGGTGTGCAGCTCAAAATGCTAATTGGAGGCTAGAACAGGCGAGTGGCTGAGCTGCTGCTGAATATTAATTAAGTAATCTTAACTGATCTGTATACTGCCCTCACCTAACGTCACGGTGGCATGCTTGCTAATAATCTCATTCATTCTCATGCCGTCAAGCACAGAAATCATGTTAATATTTACTTTTGCAAATGGAGCTGCTGTAGTAAACCGTGTGTGAATAAGAGCCACTTATAAATAGAAAGTGGGAGCACATTCATGTGCCTTCGAGGAAGATGATTGAGGGCTATGTGAAACAGACACAGATTGATTTATTATGGCAAAACATCTCAAGAAATCAAACCGACAAAGACAACAATAGAAGGGAAAGGCTGTGGGAGTTGATGGGCTTTTTCCTCAAAGAGGAGGGTCTCCTAGAAATAATTCAGGGGTCCCGCCTTGGAAAGCAGGCCCGTGTCAGTTCTCAGCTGAGACGCTTTCATGTGCAACCACTCACTCGTGTTAAGTTCCCTTTATTGCATCTGAAATCACTTGGTAAAACTCAGTTTATACTCAAGAGTATCTCTTCAGGAAGGCATCTTCCAGAAAAAAGGAATTCAGACCTGTGCTTCTTATTTGCATATTCTTTAAACCTTCAAAGGGACGTTGAGATCTGACAAATACTAATATCCTTGTGGGCAGAATCTAATGGCATAATTCACATGAGGGCGCTCCCAGGCATCCTAGGACAGATGACTGTCATACCCTGGATCAGTGGGGCTTGTCTGGTGTGAGGAGGAGATGATGGGAGAAAGGAAGAGAAAAGTGAACAAAATTGTTTTGGAAATGATGGGTGGGTGGGGTGACAGAGCAAACATATTAAATAAGGAGAAAATGTTTGGAAATAGTTTGGATCTCATGTGGATAGGAGAGATGTCCCATCCAACTCTGGTTAAAGCTGGAAGGGACAAGACTCTGACTTCTGCAATGAGAATTTTATTGGAGGATACAAACTGCCTGCAATTAACATCTTAGGAAGGTGGGAGAAAATTAACAAATAATATGCAGAGAAGCAGCAGCAAACTTCCAGGCTAGACATTAAGTTTGCCCCGAAACCCTTGCAGACACCCTCAAGTATTGGTAATGCTTTCCGGGAGATACGAGAGGAAAAGGTAATTTCATGAACCATATTTTGACAAAACCAGAACTTGAACAGGGCAATGTGTACATTCTAGCTGGTCTTAAGAAAGTGAGCACTCGACAGTCCTTGCCGTACTCCCAGCTGATACCCAGAAAGAGCGCCTCAAGTCCACTCCTGTTCGGTTAGTGTGCTGATCTGGATGTTCTCCATTTCTGAACTGAGGCTTCAGGAACTCTTCACCTTATCTTTTCCACTGTTGCAAGAGACTGACAGAACATCCCGCTGACTGGAAGTGTTAACAGGGACAGGACAGTCCAGCTTATTTCAGGCAGGAGCCAGTAAATGCAAATTCACATTTCATGTACTGCACGTATGACTGAGTATCTGTATCATAAAGTGGTCCGGTAAAAACCTTTGCCAAGTACTTATTTCATGAACATAGTGACTGAACTAAGTCCGTCAGGTTTTTGCTGTGAGAGCTATTTTAAGGATCGACTGAGGTGTTATGTGCCTCTCCACTAAACAGCCCCAGATTGTAGTACTTTTAAAATATTTGGGACCATCTGGGGGAAAAAAATGATTCAGACATCACACTATCAGTCAGGTTTCATTCCAAGTGATTTAAGAATTTCACATTAACATTTGAAGCCATAAAAGTACCTTAAAAAAAAAAAGTAACCTCGGTTGGGGGAAAGACTTTCTAATGAGAATTCAAAACTCAGAAAGCAAAAGAAGACTTTATGGATAAATCTGATTATATCAACATCAAAGAAGCAGCATAAACACAGTTAAAAGGCAATGTACAGGTTAGGAAAATACATTTGCAACCTGTACTGCTGACAAGAGATCTCTCTTGATTAGAAGATGACCAACAATGCAAAGAAAGAATGAGCAAAAGATCGACAATTTATAGTAAAAGAAATATAAGTGGCAGAGCCATAGGAAAGATATGTAACCTCACTGATAAAATACACTCAGAGACATTTTTCCTTTTCACCTGTGAAGTTAACAAAAATACCAAAATTTGACAGCATGCTGTGCTGGAGAAGCTGTGGGTAAACAGGCAGGCTCATGCATTGCTGGCAGAAGCCCGCCTTGCCCTGGGCAGGGCAAACGGGCACTAGCAAAGTCATGAAAGCATGTGGCTCAGAATACAAACAGTGTCTTGAATTTACACTAGAAACAGATCTATCAACTTACAAAAGAACATATCAAGTTATTCACCACACTACTGTCAGTCATAATAAGACTTGGAAGCAACCAAAATGACCGCCATGGGGGAACGGTGCAATAAATCACAACACAACTATACAAAAAAAAAACAAAAAACAAAAAAACATTGTGCTTCTGTAAAAAAAGAATGAGAACTACATGTGCATAGAGAAAAAAATCATGTGATGTGAAACAAAGGTTTCTGATAGCATATGTAGTATTCTGCTCTGTAAAAGGAGATAAGGGAATATACTGAGTAAATTCATATATATCCACACACACACACACACAACCATCTCTGAGAGCAATTAACTAGTACTAATGGTAACTATGAACAGTGTGAAAAGGTGAAAAGACAGGACACTGAAAGATGAACTCACCAGGTCAGTAGGTGCCGATATGATACTGGAGAAGAGTGGAGAAATAACTCCAGAAAAAATGAAGACATGGGAGCCAAAACAAAACCAACACCCAGTTGTGGATATGACAGGTGATAGAAGTAAGGTCCAATGCTGTAAAGAACAATCGCATAGGAAGCTGGAATGTTAGGTCAATGAATCAAGGTAAACTGGAAGTGGTCAAACAGAAGAGGGCAAGAGTGAACATTGACATTATAGGAATCAACAAACTAAAATGGACTGGAATGGGAGAGTTTAATTCAGATGACCTAGTTTAATTCTTGACCACAGATACTACTGTGGGCAAGAATCCCTTAGAAGAAACAGAGTAGCCCTCAAAGTCAACAAAAGAGTCCAAAATGCAGTACTTGAGTGCAATCTCAAAAACGACAGAATGATTTCTGTTCGTTTCCAAGGCCAACCATTCAATATCACAGGAATCCAAGTCTATGCCCCAATCAATAATGCTGAACAGTTCTATGACCTACAAGACCTTACAGAACTAACACCCAAAAAAGATGTCCTTTTCATCATAGGGGACTGGAATGCAAAAGTAGGAAGTCAAGAGATACCTGGAATAATAGTCAAGTTTGGCCTTGGAATACAAAATGAAGCAGAGCAAAGGCTAACAGTTTTGCGAAGAAAATGCACTAGTCATAGCAAACACACTCTTCCAATAACACAAGAGAAGACTGTGAACATGGTTATCACCAGATGGTCAAAACCCAAATCAGATTGATTATATTCTTTGTAGCCAAAGACAGAGAAGCTCTATACAGTCAGCAAGAACAAGTCTGGGAGCTGACTGTGGCTCAGATCATGAACTCCTTATTGCCTAATTCAGACTTAAATTGAAGAAAGTAGGCAAAACCACTAGACCATTCAGGTGTGACCTAAATCAAATTCCTTACGATTATACAGTGAAGTGACAAATAGATTCAAGGGATTAGATCTGATAGACAGAGTACCTGAAGAACTATGGATGGAGCTTCGTGACATTATATAGGAGGCAGTGATCAAGACCTCCCCCAGGAAAAAGAAATGCAAAAAGGCAAAGTGTCTGAGGTGGCCTTACAAATAGCTGAAAAA
Source organism: Muntiacus reevesi (assembly GCF_963930625.1). Taxonomy (NCBI): domain Eukaryota; kingdom Metazoa; phylum Chordata; class Mammalia; order Artiodactyla; family Cervidae; genus Muntiacus; species Muntiacus reevesi. Next base: position 97,489,452 of record NC_089252.1, read on the forward strand.
AGATAAGCTAAAGGCAAAGGAGAAAGTGAAAGATATACCCATATGAAAGCAGTGTTCCAAAGAATAGCAAGGAGAGATAAGAAAGCCTTCTTCAGTGATCAACGCAAAGAACAGAGGAAAACAATAGAATGGGAAAGACTAGAGATCTCTTCAAGAAAATTAGAGATACCAAGGGAACATTTCATGCAAAGATGGGCACAGTAAAGGACACAAATGGTATGACCTAACAGAAGCAGACAATATTAAAAAGAGGTGGCAAGAATACACAGAAGAACTATACAAAAAAGATCTTAATGACTCAGATAACCACGATGGTGTGATCACTCACCTAGAGCCAGACATCCTGGAATGCGAAGTCAAGTGGGCCTTAGGAAGCACCGTAACGAACAAAGTTAGTAAAGGTGATGGAATTTCAGTTGAGTTATTTCAAACCATAAGAGATGATGCTGTTAAAGTGCTACACTCAATATGCCAGCAAATTTGGAAAATTCAGTCATGGCCACAGGACTGGAAAAGGTCAGTCTTCACTCAAATCCCAAAGAAAGGCAATGCCAAACTACTGCACAAACTAATGTTCAAACTAGTCCAGAACTGTACTCATTTCACATGCTAGCAATGCAATGCTCAAAATTCCCCAAGCCAGGCTTCAACAGTATGTGAACCGAGAACTTCCAGATGTTCAATCTGGATTTAGAAAAGGCAGAGGAACCAGAGGTCAAATTGCCAACATCATAGAAAAAGCAAGAGTTCCAAATAAACATCTTCTTCTGCTTTATTGACTATGCGAAAGCCTTTGACTGTGTGGATCACAGCAAACTGTGGGAAATTCTTCAAGAGAGATGGGAATTCTGGACTACCTCACCTGCCTCCTGAGAAATTTGTATTCAGGTCAAGAAGCAACAGTTAGAAACAGACATGCAACAATGGACTCATTCTAAACTGGGAAAGGAATATGTCAAAGCTGTACATTGTCACTCTGCTTATTTAACTTATACGCAGAGTACATCATGCAAAATGCTGGACTGGATGAAGCACAAGCTGGAATCAAGATTGCCAGGAGAAATATCAATAACCTCAGATATGCAGATGACACCACCCTTATAGCAGAAAGTGAAGAGGATCTAAAGAGCCTCTTGATGAAAGTGAAAAAGGAGATGAAAAAGCTGAAAATAAGGTCATGGCATCCAGGCCCATCACTTCATGGCAAATAGAAGGGGAAACAATGGAAACAGTGAGAGACTATTTTCTTGGGTTTGAAAATGTCTGCAGATGGTGACTACAGCCATGAAATTAAAAGACACTTATTCCTTGGAAGAAAAGCTATGACCAATCCAGACAGCACATTAGAAAGCAGAGATGTTACTTTGCCGACAAAGGTTTGTGTAGTCAAAGCTATGGCTTTCCCAGTAGTCATGTACGGATGTGAGAGTTGGACCATAAAGAAAGCTGAGGGTCAAAGAATTGATGCTTTTGAACTGTGGTGTTGGAGAAGACTCTTGAGAGTCCCTCGTACTGCAAGGAGATCCAGCCAGTCAATCCTAAAGGAAATCAGTCCTGAATACTCATTGGAAGGACTGATGTTGAAGTTGAAGCATCAATATTTTGACCACCTGATGTGAAGAACTGACTCATTGGAAAAGACCCTGATGCTGGCAAAGATTGAAAGCAGGAGGAGAGGAGGATGACAGAAGATGGCATCACTGACTCGATGGACATGAGTTCAAGCAAGCTCCGGGAGTTGGTGATGGACAGGGAAGCCTGGCGTGCTGCAGTCCACTGGGTCACAAAGATTCGGACACGACTGAGCGACTAAACTGAATTGAATGGTTACTTGTCTACAACGGGGCAGGAAGCAGGTGGGTGTTGGGGTGAAGAGATAGTGATCCAAGTGTAAATATAATTTTTTATACCTATTCCAATTGGAATTCCAATTCCAATTGGAATACCTATTCCAAATTTAAACGTACAACTTGTTTGAGAAAGTAAATATTTGGATCTGATTTTTACTGCTTTTTCTTCTCCTTTCTGGAGGGTATCATCAACAACGACTTCTTACAGCCCTGGTCCTGCACTGGCTATCATGTCCACTCTGGGACTGCCCGGGGCCCTCTCACCCACAAAGGAGGAGGAGGAGTGTTAAGGCCAGTGAGGTTAGACAAAGGAGACAAGGTGGGAGCCAGAGGGGCCGATGGAAGGGCAGCTTCCTGCAGCAGCCTGGGAGAGAGAGAGTGTGGTGGGGTAGCCAGGAGGAGGGAGAGCAGAGACTTGCAGATCAGGTCAGCATGGGGCCCAGGTCTTCAGCAGGGAGTGGTTAGCACAGCACGTGGGGGTGTGAGAAGAGTCATCGCTCAGGACTCAGACCACAGAGGGCGCCGTCCCCACTGGGTCGCCTGAGCAGCGTGGCCCTAACAAATAACTTCTCAGAGCCTCGATCTCCTTGTCTTCCAATGGCGTAATAGATCTCACACAGTCAGCATTTTATACCTATTACATTTACTCCTCACAACAACTCCACGACAAGGAACCATCACAGACCCACTTTCTGGAGGAGTCCATTGAGGCTCAGAGAGCTTAGGTAAAGAACTCAAGGTCATAGAGTCACAAAAGAGGCAGAGCTGCAGTTAGAAGCTACTGCTCCCTGAGCCAAGGTCTGTCTTAGCTGCTACACTATTAAAAAAAAGTAAAGTCAAAACTATGATTCACAAGTAGGTGAATTCTATAAATACTTGCAGTTTCCCAAGATAGTCCTCGGGAAACTTCTAGACCTACATAAAACTGTTCTTCCCCCAAGCTTCTGGCACTTAGAGGTAGAGAAGATACCAGAGGGACTGAGTGCTTTATAACAAAAAAAAAAGCCTCTCTAACGAGCCCACTCGCTCATTCGGGGCCAAGTACAAAAATTAGAGCTAGTAACAGTCCACCTCGCTGTGGCATTATGTCTGGAAAGGACTTAGAAACTGGATGGGCATTTATCTTTGTGCCATTCACAAGGTAATGATGGCTTTTTAAAGTGTTAACAGTCAAAACTACATTATATTTTTAATGAGCTGGGCATGAAAGTTGGTCATTTAAGTGAGGTCCAAGGTCTTTCTCTTAAGACTAGACCTTTGAATCTAAAACTTATACAGAGGGGTTTCTATTTCAAGTTTTACTCTTGAAGTGCTGAAAATGGGATTCAAAATTAAAGACTTCAATAAGGAAAAAGAGATGATAGAAAGAATAATTGCATTACCAGTTAGCAGTTACTGTCTTTCCCTAAAAGCCCAAAATCGCACCGTTCAGGTTAAAAGAAGATAGATCATAGAATTTCTCATTAATCTTCCACAATTCTTATACTATACCTTCTTAGATCTCACAGTTATCCCCAATTATAGTGGGTACATAGCTACAATTTAATCTTATCATCTGTTTTACCCACACCAATGGAGACAAATAAGTTCATGCAAAAAGTCGAATATAAATTCAATAAACTGGTTCATTGAAAAGGAACAAGGGTCTACTCACAACGAAACATTGATTAGTGAATTATTCTAAGTGGCCATTTAATATTAAAGTATTAATTATCATCTTAAGTAGAGTTTGCCTAGATAAGCCTTACATAAAGTATCAAGGGCTTACGTGTGGTGATTAAGATTACATAACCCTGACTTCTAAAGGTTTATTATAAATCTCTCCAGGACAATCATTTTTTCAAGTACTCAAGTCATCAGAAACTCTTGTATTTATTTTAATTTTAGCCTTCTTATGGAAAAAAACATGCTGTAACCCCATTTATTTCTCTGTTTTCTTCCGGCGCTTCTTCTTTAACTCATTGACAAATTTAGGTTTCTACAAGATACCTTTCACTCATAAGGCTAAATGCATGCATAAAGTGGTTTTAAAGCTCTCAAACATGCAAACATCTGAAATTTCAGAAAGAAAAGGGATGCAAGAGACATACAAACACATAAACATAGACCATCCCCATCCTAGAAATAAAAAACATCCCCCTCTAACGGCAAAATCAGGCAAAGCAAGCACACACGGGACATACTGGCATCGCTACCCGCTGCCCGCCAGCCGCGCTGGTGTTTGCAAGCCATCCTTTTGGGAGCTGGGGTAGAACAGGTGAGTTTCAGCGCTGCGCTGTCTGGAAGGCTTGACTCCCCATGGCAACAGAACAAAAATCCGGCAAGCCAGTCCCGGCCAAAGAGATCCCCTCCCCACCTTCAGCTTGACTGCCCCTCACCTGCTCCCCTTCTCTCCTCTCTCCCCAGAAGAAGGCACTTCACGGAAACGTCTGGGAAAGCCCTTGGACTTTATTTTGTTACACCCTCTAAATGGACAAAAAACAGAAGAGAACAGGTGTAGAAGACAGTACTTTCAATCGGCCACCCCTCCCTCCCATCTCACAGACCAACCCCACCACTGGGCCTCGCTGGGGGCATGCTCCAAAGAGAAGGGTTTACCCACAAAGATAACTGGGCTTCTTAAGGTTTTTCACAACTGAGGTTAGACATGCAAACAGGGAAATTCTGCTCTTAAAAAGCTGTCTTTAAGATACTAGCAATCTGTTATCACCCCCAGTGTGATCAGAAGGTAAGGATACCACCGACCCAATAACGGCTTCTGATGAGCCTCCCACCTTTGACAAACTCCTCTGGCAGATAGGATGGCTTAAAACACCACTGGGATAAACACAGCTTGGCAGGAACAGGTTGGGCGCCATTTGAATGAACCTCAGTTCCGCCACAAATTTCTCTGAAACTGGTGCTGTGAGACTGGTCTGGGGCTTGGTCTTTTCCCCGTGCAAATCTCTCATCTCTGGAAAGACACTTTGATTCACAATACAGGGGGTGGAATCACACGAGGGCACCTCAGATACAGGGGTTGGGGTAGCAGTGGGCAAGTGACTGCAGCACACTAGGTCTGACATTTAATTTCCTCTTAACACTTAAATAAGCAGAGCACTGGAGGTTTGGCTCTAGTATTTGAAAAGATGCACTGTGGTCAAAAAGTCACCCTGAGAAATGTCGCTTTAATTATATGTAACCCCCAAACCACCTAGGCTACAGGATTTCACATCGAAAGGATTTTCTATTCTTTCTCAACTCCATTAATAGAACAGTAAAGACTAACAAGGATATGGAAACATTCTCCTTTTTGGAGGTTCTTCTTAATCTCATGCAGAACTCTGCATTCAGGACGTGATTTCAAAGAACATTTGTGAACTTCTGATTGTCTTGGAGGCTTCCTGCTCCTCGGAATGGACTTTCGCTAATGCATAACTGTTAGTTTTTTTCTCCCCATCAATATAAGGTTTCCTTTATGTTGATAATTAATAGCCTCAATGGTGGGTAAAAGAGCTTGGTGCCGAAATGAAATGAGGGATAAGTCAAAACTTGGGAAAATGATTAAAAAGCAGTGGAGGGGGGAGGGTGCTATAATTCAGAACTCCTTGTCTCCCTCTATTGAGCACACTGGGGAACTGCAACAAATGTCCTCAAAACCTCTCTCTCACACACAGCGCGGCTACCAACATTAATCCCGGGGAATCACGAGGGTGTTGGGAGTGTTTTTGCAAATTTTCATAAGAACTTGAAATTTGCAGCTTCCTAAAATATTTAGACTTCTTCTCAACCCTTAGCCCTACTCTGAATTCTGCCAGACTCACTCTTTCAGGAATTTTGGAGCTGAGCCGGCTATCTCCGCAGTTTCTCCTCACACACAATCGCAGGCGCTTCAAACTCCCACCCTGTAAACTGACAACACTCCGCTGAGAAGCAAATGCTAAAAACTAATATCCCGAATAATCGAGGGGGGCTACCTGAGAAACCCAACAAGACAGACCTCATCAACCCTGGGAGGGAGGACTCTTCATTCTGAGAAATCCAAAGAAAGGCACCGGTGATGCTGCCGACACTGATTATGTCTAGGAGCTTCCCTTTCCTGCAAAGCCAGCGTGGCTGAAAAATGTATCCATTCACTTCTTCACAGACTCAGTCCTGTCTCTTAAGTATCACAGTGCATAAATGGCAATCTTTAGTGGTGAGTTTCTCTCTGCTTTTGTCTAAGTGACTACGTGTTCCCTGGTTCCAAGAGCTTCGGCTGGCATCTCAGGGCCAACTCCACAGCAGGGGGGCTGGTTACTATAACAACGGATGGGTCTCCTGAATTCTGAAAGGGTCCTGAGTAGCCACTTGGGAAACAGTTATTGAGCAAAAAGTTGCCCGGGATCTGCCACGTGACCCAGATTCCCCTGCACACAGCTGTCCAGAGAAAAGAAAAGAAAAAAAAAGCAGGTAGCCATCTTCAGGAACAGCTGGGGTCTCTAAAGTCTCCCCACCCCCACGGTCTTTTAGCATCTCAGAGCAAGACACAACCGAGTCATTAGAAAATAATCCTCTGAGGCAAGCCACGTTTCAGCATTAGGAAATGCACTTTCTTCTCCCCACTGGCTCCAGACACTGTCAGGCTTTGAAGAGCTGGATTGCAGCAATTATTCCTAATGATTACATTAAGACCTTCTTGAACTATGGCTACAGGTACATGTTTTGGACAGAGGTGAGTGACATGAGCATTTATCAGATTATAAAAGAAAAAAATGATGCTTGGAATACAGGTGGCCCTGAGGGAGGTTTGCTTCCAAAATGATAAAGGTGATCACACAAAGCCACCAAAAATTATGACTTGGAAACTTGGCTTTTTCCAGACTTGAGAAAAGCTGCATGCAAATCTATCTTTGATCCTCATTGCCTCCCTCACATGAGACGCAGAAGAGCAGCTCAGATTGACCCAGTACCTTTGTACATGCCCCAGATTCCCTTATAAAGAATCTGAGGCTGCCCATGAAAGTGGACTTCATTTTGCAACGAGGAAGGGCAGTCCCAGTGTTTTTCCCCAAGGAGTACCAAACACAAGAACACATGCCGCTCTATCAGCTCACACAGTTTCCTCCACTCTGAACACCTGTCCTTCTTCTCAGTTCTATGAACATCAGAGCCAAACATCTCCTCCAAGAAGCCTTCCCTGACTCCCTTCTGCCCAGCTCTGGCGATGGTCAAGTACCTCCCAGAGCAGAGTTTCCCTTCATCACCACTGACCTTGGGAATGCACATACGAGGGCAGGGCGGAGATGGGCAGACCCGCGAGCAGGGGACCATGGTCAGGTCTGTGCAGCCCACTAGTGTCATGAGAGAGTGTGAGAACAGCGACCTCACACCTCAGTGTTGCTCATGAGAATCCAGGCAGTGGGAGTTTCAACAAAATCTCCCCATTTTCAAAGTAATCCTCATTTCTAAAAAGAAGAGGTCAGCTACACAAAAGCAGTAAAACAGGCCACCAGTTTGTAACCTCTACTTGAGACAACCTTTTTCTACCTGTTCATCTATTCTGTTAACCTATGCACTTTTTAAAAATATAACTTTATTTATTTATTTTTGGCTGTGCTGGGTCTTTGATGCTACGTGGGCTTTTTCTTTAGTTGCAGCAAGCTGGAGCTATGTTCTGACTGTGGCATGCAGGCTTCTTATTGCAATGGCTCCTCTTGCTTCAGAGCAAGGGCCCTAGGGCATGTGGGCCTCAGTAGCTGCAAGACATGGGGTTGGGGTTCCCACCTCCAACCCACTCAATAGTTGGGGTTCCTGGACTCTAGAGCACAGGCTCAATAACTGTGGCGGATGGGCTTGGCTGCTCCAAGACATGTGGGATCTTCGACTAGGGATCAAACCTGTGTCTTCTGTATTGGCAGGTGGATTCCTTACCACAGAGCCACCAGGAAGACTGCCTACACACTCCTTGAGACAGCCCCTCTGTCTTCTCGCCATATCTCCAGTGCCTGACACGAACTAGATGCTTAAGAAATGTCTTCAAATAAACGAAGGAAGGAAGGAATACATGAGCCACCTGTAAAGGGTCTTTTCAGTCAATAAAACAAAACAAAGGCCTAGGTTTGAGTACAGCTGACCCTGGAACATGGGGATAAGGGTGCCAGCATTTTGCACAGTCAAAAATCTGCATACAATGTACTTGGCCCTCTGTATCCACAGTTCCTTGACATTTGTGATTCCATGGATTCAACCCAACAGCAGACTGCATAGTCCTGCAGTGTTGACTACTAGAAAAAACTCAAAGTATAAGTCGATCCTTGCAGTTCAAACCTGCGTTGTTCAAAGGTCAACTGTAGGGACTTCCCTCGTGGTCCAATGGTTAAGACTCCATCCACACTTCCCCTGCAGGGAGCATGGGTTCAATCCCTGGTCAGGGAACTAAGAATTCACATGCTGCATGGCACAGCCAAAAAAAAAACAAGGTCAATTGCACTTCTCAAAGGTACTAGCTTGTGATCCTGGGAAAGTCCATTCCCCTTCTGGACATCGTTTCCTCCAATGCAAAGGAAGGAACAGTCCCTAACACCGTGGCTAACATCCGTGGCTGCTGTGAGGATTAAGTCACGTCACGTTAGCTTTATGCTAATTCACCACTATTGGCTGCTGTGACTTATTATTATTGTGCTTATTATTATCATTATTTAATAATAATATTATTATTATTGTGACTTATTATTATCATTATTTAATAATAATATTATTATTATTGTGACTTACTATTATCATGCTTCCTCCTTGCTAGCTCATTCATAGTCATGCACAGGAGGAATCACTGCTACTGCACCAGCTCCTTTGTGACCTTCCTGGGATGGGGGTGGGAGACAAATGTCTAAATCAAATCCAGTGATTGGAGAGCAGGCTTGGAAGAACCCGCCGCTAGAGCAGACGGGCAGAGAGCCTGCACCCGGCTCACAGTGCTGAGTGTCGCTGCTGCTACTGTGGACCCCAGGAGGGACCCGAGCTCTGCTGGGCACACGTGGTCAACCGTTCCTCCAGCAAGAAGTATGTCGGCACATGCCCACACTTGACCTCATGTGCATCTGTCTGTTTGCCGGAGCCTCTGTCATGCCAACTCAAACCCCGCACACATTTGCAGTGTATGTTCCTTCCTATTTATTACACTGTCTACCCCAGACATCTAGCAGAGAGAATAATTGCCGTGTCAACAAAACACACTTGCTTTCACGAACAGCATTCTAAATGAGGAGGCATTGACAGAGGGCAAAATTTCTGGGAGTCTAAAGATGAGAGTAAAAAGAGAGACCTTTTTCCACCTGTCTATGAAGCTAAACTGGTATGGACTGATGTACCATGGAATTTACAGATGGCTCAGTCGTGTGCTCAAGAGGGATGCGGCTTTCTCAGACCAGAAAGTGAAATCCTTCTACTACCAAACTTCAACCAACGGGGGTTACTTTTTACAGTTCCCACTTAAGATTTTCCAGGTTGCTCTTCTGGAGTCTCTGTACTTAGCTCAGCTCACTCTGAACCTGAGAAGTAAAGCTGTTTTACACTTCTGAAAAGTTCTCTCCCAAGCTACAATTATGGTCAATGAGATGCTCAATTTGTCATCAAGGTAAGATAGCACTGATGAGCTGGGACGAAGAATAGGACAGGTAGGAGGTGTTACTCAGCATCAAAATCTATCCTGCTTCTTAAACACCTGAAAATAGAGCTGGTCCTCAAGTTTTCTCCTTTGCGACTTTGGCAAGTCCAAACCATAAGGTCTTTTCAACAAGCAAATGAGCTATAAAAACAGACTGTGGAAGGAAGTGAATGCCTTCAGACAAGCTATCCCTCATCGAGGTCAAATAATGCAATGATTCACACAGTGCAACGAAGTCACCCTCTGCTGTGCGCTCAGTCATTCAGTCGTGTCTGACTCTGTGACCCCATGGACTGGAGCCCTCCAGGCGCCTCTGTCTGTGGGGTTCTCCAGGCAAGAATACGGAAGTGGGTTGCCATTTCCTACTCCAGGGGATCTTCCAGACTAGGGACTGAACCTGTATCTCTTGCATCTCCTGCACTGGCAGGCAGATTCTTTACCCCTGTGCCACCCGAAGTCACATTGGCTGCGTTCAAATCCAGTAGCCACTAGAGATGAATGCTCTCACTTGTGATTTTACCAAACTTTAGTTTTCTGATCTGCAAAATGGATGTAATAATTCCCTAGGATTTGAATGTTTAATTACGTGGCAATGAAATCCCTGTAGCACATGTGTGATATGCTGAATACTCAGTAAAAGACTCTTGGCTGTTTAGACCTTAAGATATATGAAGCCATTTCAGGGGTAAGACCTTCTTTGCTCATCAGAGAGAGAAGAGCTACCTTCAAAGCAATTTTCTTCAAGGTTACAGGAAAAAAAAAATATCTTTCCAATCCTGAAAATTCTAAGTGGACGCTAATGTCTTACTTACACAGTGTTAACCTATTCCAAGACAATAAACAAACAAGGTGCGTGCCCTAGCATATGGACTGGACGTCCTATATACAGCTCTTTCCCCAGCATCAGCCTTAAGAGATGCAAATCGCAAAGAAACCTTCTCCAAAATTTCCTCTTGTTTCTGAGTGGCAGCAGCTGGGCTGCTCCCAATCTTTTCAGGAATGCCAGCACATTAGTGCCATATAAACAGCTTGTCTTGGTGAGACTGGGGCTGGGGCTCTCAGAATGTACTTTGTGACTGTAGTCATTCAAAAGGTGCATTTTGTTACTGTCTGGAGGAACAGGGCCAAAATGGCACACTTTAGAAAGTACGGAATTGATTTCTCCTCCCTCATTTCAACAGCAACGAGTACAGCTCTGCACTGTCGCATGCTGACATGGGCTGCACTGTTTAAAAGGCACACACAGGGCACCCCTTGTAAAAGGAGGCAAGATCTTCCCGGAGTTAATCCTGATTAGCCGCCCCACCACTCTGTCCCTTGTCCCAAAAGGCTCTGCATGTTGATTTCTAGCTTCGCAGCAACTTTTGCACTGTTAGGGATTTGACTACATCTCTTCAAGGCGGACCCTGGCAAGGAGAATTTGAGAGGGAACTACTAGTAACATCTCAGCCAATCATGTTTCAAAACAAATTTCTCCCACAAACCCCTGTTGATAGCTGTGAAAATACTGCTCAGATAGTCCCCAGTGGACCTCTGTACACCTTCCAGTGGAACAAAAATATCTGAGGGCTCCACCTATACTTTTTGCAGGTTGAATCACTAAGTTGAGGTCCGACCCTTTGAGACCCCATGCCCACCAGGCTCCCCTGTCCACGGGATTTCCCAGGCAAGAATACTAGAGTGGGGAGCCATTTCCTTCTCCAGGGGATCTTCCCAACCCCAGGGATGGAACTGCCGTCTCCCATGTCTCCTGCATTGCACGTGGGTTCTCTGCCGCTGAGCCACCTGGGCTTCGCATCCTGTATTTTTCAGTTTTGGCCAAATGTAACAAAACTAGTATTTGGCCTCCAAAGGTGTCCTTTTCAAGAAACCCAATAATACCCAACCCAATAATGCCAACTTCTGGTGGTGCTCCAAGAATACCAGCGAACTCTCCCACTTCCCCCATGTTCTTGGGGCTGTGCGACCATGTCTGGCCAATGGGAGTGAAGGGTTACACTTCTGGGCCATGCAGTCCAGCCTCAGTGAACACGCAGAAACCACAGCAATAGCTGCGAAGACTCAGTCCTCGTTTACGGAAACTGCCACCATGGCGAGTTAGCGTCAGGCCTGCCACCTGAGGAAACACTCCAGGAGGTCCTCATCTGCCTCTGTGTTCTACTTATGTCAAGTCTGCTCGCCAGTCATCTGCTCTCACGGTGCCTCAAAGGCAGGAGAGGAGCCCTGTTGTTTCAGCCTCAAAACCGCATCGCTAGAGGGGAACACCCATCCCTTCAGCATGATGCATTTTCTCTGTGTATTCTCCCAACACATCTCTCTTTCACGTTAATAATAAAGAAAAAAAAATATTTGAAAAAGAAAAAAAAGATCCTTGTTCCCTCTAGGCTGTTCTCATGATTGGCCAGCTCATCTGTCCTGATGCTAATTCAACTTCATTTTGCTTGTCCTGAAAGAAGTTTCTCCTTTGCACTCATTCCTGTGTACTGGCATGTGAGGAGTCTGGTAAAAACTCACAGGCAGGGCTTCCCTGGTGGCTCAGTGGTAAAGAATCCGCCTGTCAACGCAGGACAATGGGTCTGATTCCTGATCTGGGAAGACCCCACGTGCTGCGGAGCAACCACGCCCGTGCGCCACAACGATTGAGCCTGTGCTCTAGGGCCTGGGAACCACAGCTACTGGGTCCATGCGCTGCAGCTACTGAAGCCTGTGCGCCCTAGAGCTTGTGCTCCACAGTCGGAGAAACCACAGCAAGGAGAAGCCTCCAAACTGCAGCCAGAAAGGAACCCCAGTCGCTGCAACAAAAGAAGTGCCCGCATAGCAACAAAGACCCAGCACAGCCAAAAGTAAACAAATAAAATTGTTTAAAAAAAAGAAAATCATGCATTCAAAAAGAACCCCCCCTCCAAAACAACAGCAACAACAAAACACCTCAACTCATAGGCAGTAGCTACTGAAGGAGGTTTAAACCTCTTGTTACTTTAAAGCAAGCTTTGAATATACACATGTGACATCTACTGGCTCAGATGAGAAACAATCTTCCTGCAATGCAGGAGACCTGGGTTTGATCCCTGGGTCAGGAAGATCCCCTGAAGAAGGGAATGGCAACCTACTTCAGTATTCTTGCCTGGAGAATCCCATGGATAGACGACACTGGCAGGCTACAGTCCATGGGGTCGCAAAGAGTTGGACGTGACTGAGCAACTAATAGTAACTAACTAACGTGTAAATAACATGTACAAAACATTATAAACATTTTAACCATGAAATAATATATTATTCAATATGTATGTGCAATTCAGACTCACTGAGTTTTTCAAAAATATACACAGTATGAATTTCTCATGGGGAAATACATCTTGAAGCGAAGAGTCTTAAAAGCTCTCTTTGCGACATTGCACAGCCCCTTCTGGTAAGCAGCTTGCCATCAACACGTCTGTCTGGTCAGCCTGGTATCCACATCTGCTTGGCCAAACAGCCACGGTCCTCAGTGGCCAGCATGATCCTTATCAGGTAGGCAGAGAACCAAGGTGGGCCAAGCAGAAAAACACTGAGGTTTGTGCTAGAACTACTGGGAACAGCAACTTTTTCACACTGGAGCTGCTAGGGTTACCAAGCCTGGGGCAGCGGTGGGTCCTCTCTGCTTCTTCCCCGGGGAGAATCTGCAACTAAAACCACACAGCACTAAGCAGAGAAAAGGGGAGGGTGTGCAGACCTTTCGTTAGCTCTAGGCGCTCAGTTTAACCCCAGGCAGATCATGTTAGGCAGCCTCCGATGTACCAATCAGCAGGCTCCAGACAATATCTGTTTGTAAACCATCATGTCCCGGAGAAAGGGTGACAGGGACGTGAGTCTAGTGTTCCTAGGCTCACCCTGAAACACAATGTCAGCTATCACCTAGCTGGTCTATAGCGTGAACAGCATCACGGTTAGCCTTAGACGCCAGGGGAAGGCCTCAGATGAACCCTTCCTTATTGTCTTGACCTTTCTTGAGAACAAACTCAGGGACACCATCTGTTCACAGATTCTGTTGATCCCACCTTCAGGATATATCTACAGTCCATCAGTTCCCAACCTGCATGGCTGCCCTCATCCGAGCCACTGTCACTCCCTCTTGGACAAGTCCATAGTCTCCTGGCTGGTCTCTCAGCCTCTGCTCCTTTTCCGGGGTCTTTGCAACACAGCCAAGGAATCCTGAATCACAACACTTCTCTACCAAACAGTCCTTCTGTCATGGTAAAAGGCAATGTGTTCCAGCGATCTGGAGTGTTCACAAAGCTGTACATGACCCAACTCCCCTTTATCCTGCTTCTTCCTGATACCCTTTCCTACACTCTCTTCCCACACTCATCTGCTCCAGCCACAGCTCTTGGCTCTTCCTGGAACATAGCAGGCACATTCCTGCCTCAGGGCCTTTACACATGCTGTTTCCTCTGCTTGGAACCTGCCCCAGATGGAGCCCATTTGACTCCTTTGGACAAATACCCCTTACCAGGGATAAGGCCTTCTTTAACCACTCTGAGGGCTTCCCAGGTGGCTCAGTGGTAAAGAACCTGCCTGCCAAGAGCAGACGAAGGTTTGATCCCTGGGTTGGGAAGATCTCCTGGAGAAGGAAATGGCAACCCACTCCAGTATTCTTGCCTGGGAAATCCCATGGACAGAGGAGCCTGGAGGGTTCCAGTCATGGGGTTGCAAAGAGTCGGAGATGACCTAGCAACCAAGCAACCACCACCACCACCACTCTGACCATTCACCCTAAAGCCTCAGCATCCCCCTCCACCTTCCAGACTGACTTTTCTCATTGCACACTTAACATCATCTTGTTTGCTTTACTTATTCCCTGTCTCCTCTACTAAAATGTGAGCTCCATGAGAGAAGAATGTCTGGCACACAACAGGGGCTCAAAATTCATTGAATGAATGGACAGAAGCAAGGGGAACATGACCCCTGTTCATTACTGATGAAGCTTGTTAAAGGGCAGAAGCTTCCTACATCAGTCTGAGAGGTGAATCCTGCCAGGGCAGCGAAGTGGGCCAGCCTATCTCACTCAGTTAAACTGGCTGACAGTGTGGAGCTGAAAAAACACACAACTTTTAAATGGAAGCTTCAAATAGGCTTCCCTCGGGAAGCAGTGAGAACCAGTTCAAGGATGATGCTAGCATAAGGATGACTTACCATCAGCCATCTTTATGTGTATTACACATCTTTATGTGTACTAAATGCCACAGAATATGATAAATGTTCTATCACTGAATTTTCAATAAAAGGCTATGAAAAAATTTTTCAGGTCAAGAGGCGCTATTATCTGGTTATGACAGAGTAGAGCACGGTCTCAGAGAAACTGGGAAAGCTCAAAAACTTATTAACTCATTTTGCGGGTTCAGAAACTAAAGCTCAAAGTGGGAAATGGGATTTGTAGCCAGCAAGTAGCAGGGCTGGTATCTGAACTCGCATCTCCCTGATTTTTGAGCAAAAGCCTCTTTGGCACTAAATTCTAGGAGCTCATCATGGGTGCCTTAATCTCAACAGCGGCTCTGTATCGCCAGCTTCTTGCAGATAAAGCGGGTCTCCCATGTGGTAACACAAGAAGCACTGCAGCCGCCTTACCTTTCTGAGCGATGAGGCCATGGGCGTCCCCTCCCCTTGGTTAAGCCCCCCTAACTGGGCACGTGCTGACGGTGGAACCCGAGCCCCACGCCAGGGCGGCCTGGCGACTCACCTCCAGTAAACAAGCACAGCAATGAGAAGGATGAGGCACACGAAGGTCAAGGCTGATACCACAATCAGAGGGATGATCCACTCCATCCTCCCCGGGGAAGGCCGGCTTATCATCCCAGAGGTGTTCTTCTCTGCTGCAAAGAGAAACCGTGCCAGTTAGAGGGCAGAGGCGAGCTGAGCACGGGAGCCAGGGGAGCCTGAGTGTGCTGGAGACCTCTGCTCCACTTTTGGGTGGTTCCTGGAACGGGGCTGCTGGTGATGAAGGGCAAGCCACTGTCCTCGCCGTTTCCTGGGGAGTCCCAAGCCAGGCGGGGTGCAGGCTGCACCCCGCAGTCGCCAGTGGGATGGGTTTGAAGATAAGAGGTCCAGATGTTTGTGAAAAGACTTGAGCCGATGCCAGAGACCCAGCCTCGCTCTGAGAACGCGACTGACCCTGAGTGGCCTCTGGATATACTGAAGAAATGTGCTCGGGTCTGAACGAAGCACGGAACCCGCTTCTGGAAAATGGACACGGGAGCCGGGCAGGTTTGCCAGGGCAGGAGGGAGGGAAGGAAAGATGGATTTTACTGAGATAACCGTCTGTGACTGATCGGGTGTGCATTTCTTTGCTCAGCATCCGTTACCCCCTCCTCTAGTCCTGCTGTGGGAAACCACCCTCCCTAACAGTCCTTGTGGGACAACTGTCCAAGAGTGGATCCCCCAGTCTCCCGGCCAAGGGGAAGGAGCAGGACTCAAGTTGGAGCAATGGGGCTTTCAACCTAGAATCTCAACCAGCCTCTCAAAGTCTGAACAATAGCACACCCAAGCAAAAGCACCCAGATTCCTCCGCCCATCAGCTCCCACCACCCAGATCCCCAGAGGCCCCGTTTTTCCCTCAAATCTGGTTCAAAAGCTTTTTCTTTGATCCCATTTCCCACCTGCCCCCTCACCCCATCCTTCTAAAGGCTCTCAGACAGGCAGCCCCATCTCTCTCTGCTCCCAGCACCCATCAGCCCCTCAACAGTAGCCAGTCTGGGGGTTAAGAGGGGAAGCGTGCGGACCAGTTGAAGATTCTCTCGGGTCGGCTAGCACCTCTTACCCAGCAGCTCCTCCTCCTCTCTCTCAGGTCCCAAGGATCTTCACAAGTTCCCAGCAGACTCAGGTGAGAACCTAATCTATGAACAGTGGGGTCGATGCCTGGAAATCTCCAGGTGGTCCGCAGGAAGCTCAGAGGGCGGCGTGGGGTTGGGAGGAGCCCAGGAGCACAGAGACGGTCAGGAGAAGCATGTGGTGAGAAAGCAAAGGTTCCCTGTGATCGCAGGGAGAAGCCCACAGACACCTCCACTGCTGGCTGCAGGGCTCAGCGAGGATTCCTCCTGCTCTGCAAAAATGAGGCCAGCATTCAGCCAGCCCCAAGCACCCCTGTGCTAGATGGACTACGTGAAGGGCTAATCAGGCTGAATTTCCAGGAGCAAGGGGGTGGGCTGAGCAGGAAAGAGATAATTGGCCCCAGGAGCAGATGATTAAAGAGGCAAGACCTGGAGTGAGGAAGAAATGGGTTACAGCCTTTTTTCCTGGGTTTCCTCAAATGTAATTGACCTTGATCCCCTCCTTTGTTTCATGCACAGGTGGGACCAGATGTATGCCCAGCTCACAGGTGACAAGACAGAGGCAGGCGCACTCTGATGAAAATCCTCAGCAGAGCAATCGGAGGTTTATAAAGAACCTTCCTAACTGTGCTAGCCCATTTCTCGCGATACCATGCCCCAGAGGTTTCCATCAGGCATCTATCTGACAAGTCTCGACTGCATGCCCGGCATGGTGAGACGGGTTGTGGAGGCAGGAAAACATCAGACGGGAACAACTCTGTGTCTGTGGGGTGGGAATTTAAAGGGAGAGGAGCAGACGCAAGAACAAGCAATTGGAATAAATGAAAGTGATGCCAGGGGCAGCACATGGGGTCCAGGGGAACAGTGGTCTCAGCCCAGGGATTCTGGTGGGGCTTCTTGATGTTCAGATGGCAGTTGAAGGATGAAGGTGAGTTAGCCAGGTCAAGGGCAAGCACGGATGTGTTCTGGAGATAGAAAGCTGAAGTAGAGGGGGTATGAGAATGAAGAGGGGGGATCCAAAATGGAGAGTTGGAGGCCCCATCAGCCAGGGTTTGTAGGCTGGATGAAGGGAACTGGTTTTAGGCCAGAGGACATGTCCTGCAAGATTGTAAGCTGAGGCGGACAAGCGTCAGATGTACAATCTCTCTCTATGTATCATGCTTTCATTGCGAACCTCTGGTCACCGGCCACAGAATCAGAGTTGCAAATAAGAATTTTGCAGGACTCCAGCAGGGGGCAGCCTGGCCAGGTAATCATGTGGCCGGTGGTGGGGAACCTTAGCGGGGATGGTGCCGTTCATGGAAAATATGGCAGGAGGGCTGACGTAAACGCCTTACGACCAGGGAACTCACTTTCCACCACGAGAAGCCCTGGTATATACCCAGTGTCTTATTTCTCTTCTCTCCTTCTCACAGAAGAGGCTTCTTGTCTGGGCTACTGCATGGTTAGGCAGGGGTGGGGAGGAGGCAGAAGACAAAGTCCCTGTCCTGCTCATCCTCAAATCACTGAAAATGACCCTTGCCCAAAACTCCCTCCAATTTCACAAAGGAGCTGTTTCTAACATTTCATCATGCCTGTGTGAGCACTTTTCCTTTTTTTTTTTTGAGAGGTTTAGGGAGTAAACATATCTGAAGTCCCTCGCAAGAGAGCCCCTTGAATGGTGGCATTTGTGGAGGAGAACTCAGACCAGCAGCAGCTGGCAGTGAGAGAGAAAAAGCTAAGGATTATTTTGACAGCAGTTTGTTCTCCACCTGGACTAACGACGGGCAGCGGGATCTGCCGAGGTTGTCTACATAAACGCCAGGCAAAAATAGGAGTGCCGCTGGATTTCCACTTGGACACAACAAAGCTGACTGCATGTTAACACTCAGAGTCCTGCTTCGTCTTCACGGTACCAGGAGCCTGGAGCTTCACTCCATGACCACAGAGTCAAGTGCATCTCTCCTGAGGAACCCCGCACTGCCCCTGGGGACAGCAAGGTCCTCCATGAGTGAGCCTCCCCCCCCCCCCCATCCACCCCATCATCTCCTGCTACCCCACCTCCGCTGCAATGGGTTCCAGCCACATCCACCCATCCAGTGACCAGCTGGGCCATGATCCCTCCTCTCGACCTCTGACCCTGCTGAGCTCACCCCCGGGAACACTGCTCCATCCTGTCCCCAGAAGCTCCTGCTGATCCCTCCGTCCTGGCTCAGGTGTAGGGATCAGCTCCTCTGTGAAGCCTCCCCAAACCCTTGGTCTGTGCTCTCTGGAAGGCACAGTTAAGATAACAGGCTTGAACCCTTGCTCTGCCACTTTCTACATGACCTCTAAACGATAACTTGCATCACTCGGGGCCTGGAGTTCTTCATCTATAAAAGGGGGAGACAAGAACCTATTTCCCTGATGTGGTGGGAAAACTCAAGACACAAGCAGAATGCTTAGACGTGTGCCCGGCACTGAGCAAATACTAAGTAAATCCTCTAATCCTCGCCATGGTGGTTGTCATCATGCACTTTTCTTATGGCACATGTAATTCTAAGCGCTCTCCTATTACTTACTCTAAGGGCCCCCAGAGCAGGCCTGATGGTCTCCGTACAGAACAGTAATAAAGCTCTGTCTCTTCCTAGTCACGCAACACCTGGGGAGTTACTTAAGCTGTTTGGGCATCAGTTTTGTCATCTGTAAATGGAAATAATGATACTTCCCACTACAGTTGGGTGGGAGGGGGTGTGATGATTACATGAGTTAATTCGATAAAACCCTTAGCGAGCTGCCTGGCACCCATAAGCACCTACTTAACCATATCAACTGTGACAACCATCATCACCACCACCGTCCTCTCCCCCTTCAGCACCCTAGCATAGCACCAGGCAGATGAGAGCACTGGTCAGGTGTCTGCAGAATCTGAATCCCCCTATAAAATACGAGGGCACGCGTGGCAATCACACAGAACCGCAGGTGGATTCTGGGGGTGTCGGCAGTGGAGGCGGCCTGTGAGGTGACCTCCAGTGAAGAGCCAGAACCTCAAAGTCTGTCCTAGGACTAGACTGCACCCTGCTTCTTGCCGTGCTTCAGGAAGAAACCCTGTTGTGTGACTCGGGGTATGGCCCAGCAGGCCCTCCAAGGAGAAGGTGCCATCACACAGTCAACTACTAGAAATTAACTAGGAACACAGAACCTGCCAGCTGAGCTGGGTCTACACTCTTCCCCCCAAACCCTCGGTCTCCCAGCAATCTTCCCCTCGCCAAGGCCCCAAACGCTAGAACATACTACTGACTTTTCAGAGAAACCAAGATCCTGCCCTCCAGATCACAAATTCTGACTACAAATCCGGCCTCAGGCCTTTTCCACTCTGTGACTTTGGGTAAGTGACTGTCTGTCTCTGAGCCTCTGGTCACTCCTCTATCAAAGGGAAACAGAGGACAATGCTCACCTCTCGAGGGACTTAGGGGAATTAAATAAGATAACCTACGCAAAGCAGACTATGCGAGATGCAAAAGGAAATCATGGGGCCTCTTTTTCAAAAATTACTGAAGAGTTTCAAACGGTGACAGCAGAACATACATGTAAACACAGGGCCTTCTGAGCACAGGGCTGTGTGACCACATGGGCTGCATCCTCAGAAAGCCGGCCCTGAGCAGTCAAGCATTCAGCCCAGTACCTGCGTCCAGAGAACATTTGTTCTTTTCTTCCTTTCAACCAGGCGACATTGCTGACTGTGATAAAATGAGATGCTCCAAACTGTTAGGAGTAGAAAATACCCTGATGCTGGGAAAGATCAAAGGCGGGAGGAGAAGGGGATGACAGAAGATGAGATGGTTGGATGGCATCACCAACTCAATGGACATGAATTTGAGCCACCTCTGGGAGACAGTGAAGGACAGGGAGGTCTGGCATGCTGTAGTCTATGAAGTTGCAGAGTCAGACATGACTGAGCGATGGAACAACAGTTAGGAGCAGCTCACTCGTACTCAGAGCTTCACTTACAACCCAGTTACCTCCTGAATGGTACAGCAGAGCTGGGGTGTCCAGCTCCAGGAGAGTCTGCCTCTCTTTGTGATGCCCAAACTCTGACACCAGGACGTGCCAGGACCGCTGGGTTAACACAGCACCTTCTTGCCTCCGTCTCTGGTCTGTCCAGTTGGTCCAGTTTTACCAGCAGAACCAGCCCAGCCATTCCTGCCTGCCATGGGCAGTGTGAACTGGCAGCCCACAGATGTGTGTGTTGGCACCCTTCCCCTGGGAATTATTAAATTGTGAGGTAGGTGCCAAGATTTCACAAACAAGAGAGTTCAGCAAAAAATCAGAATCAAAAATAAATTAAAAAAAAAAAACTACCCCAAATCTTCTCCCATATCACAGATCTAAATTCCCAGATGGCAAACATCAGCTGGAAGCAAGGAGCATACTCTCTAAGGCAAGCTATGGCTCACTGGTTTGCCACAGTCCTCACTGCTCCCTAATGCAGCAGAAGACCTGCTTTCTTTACCCCTGACTCCAGCGGCCAGCGCCCTCTGGCCAGTCGAATTTCAATCTGCAACATGGCACTCTGACCCAAGGAAGCAGCAGGAAGACACACGCACGCGCATACACCTGGGGCTTTTACAAAAGCCTTATCATCAAAAGCAAAAGTCACGGTTTAATCCAACTCCTGACCAGGATTCTGAAGACACGAACTTGGCTCACGAGAGAGGCTGTACCAGGCAGTTTTCCCAACCCAGCTTTTATCCTGAAAATGATTTGAGTTTTCAACCAATGAGAAGTGAGTCAGATTGCTGCTCCATCTTTACAGCGTGGGCCATTCCTCTTTGTGAACCTAGAACCTTTTCATACTCTTTCCAGGCTGCATCTTGCTGTTCTGTCTAAGAGGATAAAAATGGGAAGAGGATATCAATTTATGCCCCCTTCTCCTCCCATGGATGTGATGAGGGGCTGCTAGGAGGGTCAGAAGATGTCAGGCCAGGCAGGCCTGGGACTCAGAGAATGATCCAGTTTCAGAAACATCTTCCAGTGGAAATGTAGAGCAAAATGCTAATATATAATCTTCTTTGAGCATTTGTGTGTAGAGCAGGGGGAGGGTGAATGACCTCCCCACAGATCATCTTCCTCTTTTATTTAAGCATCCACAAGAATCTGAGTAAACTGCCTCCATTCTGCTTTCTCAAAAAAAAAAAAAAAGAAAAGAAAAACAGTTTTCAGTGGCATATGTCATCACTGAATTAATGCTGTTTGCCTTTTACTGGCTTGGCTCTCATCCCAGTAGAAGCAAATAAAAACGGAGTACAATGTACTATAAATGCTACAGGCAGGGAAATATCAGATGGACCCGTAGGAGATGCTTCCCACCCTGCAGGAAGGGCTCAACTTCTGCTTCGGGACAAGAACCTCTACGTGGTCAAGACTGAAAGGGGCTTAGATCCTGACAGGCTGCTCTCAGGGGCTGGGGAAAGGTGGATTCAGTCACATTTCAAGGGAGATTCAGAGCAGGACAATGTGCACACTCAAAATCTGTAGCTGGGTTTAAGTCACGAAAAACTAGATGGTGTTTGGATAATGCCACTCCTTCAAAACCAGCTGCAGCTATAAATTAAGGTGCTACTTAAAAAAAAAAATAGTGGTAAAACACACATAAAAGTTAGCATCTTTACCATCTCCAGGAGTACAGTTCAGTAGGGTTAAGCATATCACAGTGTTGATCAACTGATTTCAAAGAAATCTGTTTTTCATCTGCAAAACTGCAACTCTGTACTGATGAAACAACAATTCCCATCAGCCCCAGCCCCTGGCAACCACCATTCAACTTTCTGTATGACCTGAGTACTCTACTGTAGGTAACTCATGTAAGTGGACTCGTGTGTGTGTGTGTTGTGACTGGCCCAAGGTCCATCTATGTTGTAGCTCTGTGACAGGGTTTCCTTCCTTCTTAAAGCTGAACGACATTCCACTCTATGTGTATACCACATTTATTTATCAATTCATCAGTCATCGAACATGTGGGTTGTTTCCATTCCTTGGAAACTTGGCCACTATAAATAATACTGCTATGAACATGATAGTTCAAATATCTCCTCAAGACCCAACTTTCAATCCTTTTGGGTAAATACCCAAGAACAGGATTTCTGGATCATACGGCAATTCTATTTTTAGTTTTATTAAGAACTTCCATACCGTTTCCCAAGTGGCTGCACCATCTGACATTCCCCTCAACAGGGCATGACAATCTTCATTTTGCCACATTCTCAACAACACTTGTTGATCTCTGTTTTGTTTTTTGAGTTTTGTGCCAGTACCCCCTGACAGTTGTGAAGTGAAAGGAAAGCTGCTTTTTTTTAATAGGGCCACAAAACTTGTCTTTATTTTCTGAGGCCCTGGCATTAGATAAATCGCTGTTGCAGAGACATGACTGTGAGGACAAATACATATATTCTCCTGCAACGGGACATGGGTTTCATGTTCCCATCACCATGTCTGAGCTCGACTTGGAGCATCCATGTCTTTCCATTTCCATCACCACTAGGAGTTGTCATCAATAAGCCCCTTACCACTTCTCACAGAGCTCGGACTCAAAACAAGGCAAGTGTCACCTGTGTTTCAATAAGGCATTGGAACACTGAAGGCACTTGATAATCCCAATTTAATTCAAGTTCCATAAACACGGCAGGTCCTGGGTCCCGACCTACCGGAAATCACCACCATAGACACTTCATCGCAACATCATGTGTCTCTGCCATTAATGAGGACTCCTGTCAGACACACAGCCCCTTAGAACCGGAATCCTTTGCTCCACAGCCTCTCTGGAAACTTGCTTGTTCTTGGTGAGGTCTGCTTTCCGACATCAAGAGATATACAATCCGTCCTAGTTCCGAGATCACTCAGTGAGGAACAGAAACTTCCAAGGACCCAGATACTTTCTAGGAGGAAACTAAACCACACTGGAGCCTTCAGGGCACCCAAGCGAGTTCTTTCCAACACTTGCAGGAAAATCACAGTCAGGAGCTGGGGCAAGCCATATGATGTAGGAAAGTTCTCCCCACAAAAGAAGCCTGAGCAACAGAACCAGCCAGGCTGAAAACTGCGAAGACAGTCCATGCAAGTGCCGGGTCTAATTTACTTTAAGTAAAGCATGCAGGGACTTCCCTGCTGGGCCAGGGCTAGGACTCTGTGAAACCAGTGCAGGGGGCCCAGGCTCGATCCCTGGCCAGGGAACTAGGCCCCACGTGCCACAACTAAGAGTTTGCATGCCATAACTAAACATTCTGCATGCCACAATGAAGGCTGAAGATCCCACGTACAGCAACTAAGACCCAGCAGAGCCAAAAAACCAGCCAATCAAACCAAGCATGAAGCATCTCCCCCCTCCACAAACCCCAGCTAAATTTCACAGTCATGACGTCTGCTCTGTCTTCATGAGCCTGTATTGCTACTTACTTCTGACCTTAAATTACCTCCTATTTTTCCCTCCCAAGTAAACCTCTTTGAAAAGCAATTTTATGTCAACCTATAAATCTGAGTTTCTCCACCATGGCACGATGGACATTTTGGACCAAGAAATTCTTCGTTGTTATTGGGGCTGGTCTGTGCTCTGCAGAATGTCCAGTAGCATCCATGTAATGCTAGGAGCAGGCCCAGCCTCAGTCATGATAACTGAAAATGTTTCCAGATATCGCTAAATATCCCTGTGAGGAAAGGGAACAAGCTCATCTCTAGGTGATCTTGAGAGTCTGTGCCAAAAGTGAAAAAATGATTTCTTTTTACAAGGACACATTCAAATACTCGCTTAATACCTAATAATTCATCTGAAACCATCCCGGTTTGCCCGCTTGGCGAATAAGCCCCAAGGGCAGGAGGCCAGCAGCACCAGGTGGGTTCAGGGCCTGTGTCTGACCCCCCGTCTCTCCACGTCTTGCTCAGGCAAATTCCTTAAGCTCTGAGCCTTGGTCTCCTGAGGCTTCCCAGGTGGCGCCAATGCAGGAGACATAAGAGGCTCTAGTTCAATCCCTGGGTGGGGAAGATCCCCTAAGGGAGGGAATGGCAACCCACTCCAGTCTTCTTACCTGGAGAATGGACAGAGGAGCCTAGTGGGCTACAATCCCTAGGGTTTCAAAGAGCTGGATATGACTGAAGCGACTTAGCATGCACGCCTTGGTTTCCTCACTGGTCTAAGGGCCACAAGGACAGCAGAGGACGCCTGGGGTTGTGCAGGATAAGTGACATCACATTTTGACTTTTAGCACCCACATCACCAGCATGGAACAAATATTAAGCAGTGATGCAACTGTTTCTAGAAGTAAAGATTTTCAAGCTGGCCTTCCTTAGAGCCTAAGTGTTCCCAAGAGGTACCCAAGGTTTTCCCAAAGGAGAGAGGAGGCTGGAGGTTAGCATCCTCGACTCTGAGTCAGAGCAGAAGAGCAGCTCCAAGTCTCTGACCAACTCAGTCTATTTCTGACTTATGCGTGTGCTCAGCTGCTTCAGCTGTGTCCTTTTGACTCTTTGCGACCCCGTGGACTGTAGCCTCCCAGGTCCCTGTCCACGGAATTCTCCAAGCAAGAATACTGTAGTGGGTTGCCATGTCCTCCTCCAGGGAATCTTCCCGATCCACGGATCGAACCTCAGTCTCCTGCATTACAGGGGGATTCTTTATCACTGGGGCACTGGGGAAGCCCATTCCTAGCTCAGGGTTAGGACCAAAGTCAGTCAAGGGCCAGATCTGGTCTGGAGACTGTACTCTCCCGACCCCTGAACTAGAGGAGGCACTCAGCCAGCTTTTGATGAATGAGTGTTTACATAATGGGGTTCTGAGCAAGATGCAGTCTGAAAAAGGAGTTTCCCAGATATAAGGAAAGAAAAAGGGAAAACCCCAGCGTTAAATGATGAGTTTGTAGACTGTGCTACTGCCAGGGCATGTTGCATTTCACCCCGAGAACACTGTATTGCATCAACAGGCCTTTGGGGGTGTCTGTACCACATCTGGGCTGTGCTGCTAAGGGAGGGACCCTGGCTGTTACCTGCCTGATTTCTGCATGTGTCTGAACTGGCCCCTTTCTTCTAGAGAATCGTTCTCTCTTCTTCCCTGCAAGTTAATACTGAAGATACTATTCATAGGATGTTTTTTGAAAAGATGTTATCAAACATCAAGGGGATTTAAATAAGCCTTTTGGAGAGGCTGGTAAAAAAAATAACACAATTTGTTTAACGTTAACGCTTTTTTTTGAAGAGACTAAATATCGACTGGAAGAATTGTTTTTAACATGAAGAAAAAATAAATGTGGAAGAGATTTACACAAATGTACATCCAGAGTCTTTAAAAGAAGTCGCCACTAACATTAAAATGATGGGGATTTCGTTTAAAAAAATAAACACCAAGCTGGAGGAGGCAGATGGAGAAAACGGCAAGATGGATCGAGGCAAAGTGAGACCTTGGGGGTCATGCACAATGTGGGGTTTCACCCTCAAGTTACTTATATCTTTTATTAACCAATGGGCCACATATGGTTAACATATATATTAACCAACCAACACATATATTTGCCTTCAATCTTGCCTAGCATCAGGGTCTTTTCCAATGAGTCAGCTGGCCATCAGGTGGCCAAAGTATCTGAAGGCACAAGGAGAAGAGAGTGGAAGAGGATGAGATGATTGGATAGCATCACCAATTCAATGAACGTGATGGGCAAATGGGTAATGGGCTAATGCCGGGAGACAGTGAGAGACAGGGAGGCCTGGTGTGCTGCAGTCCATGGGGTCCCCAAGAGTCAGACATGACTGAGCAACACTTCTGTGTAAAGCCACAGGGGTCAGCAAATGATAGCGTGCTGATCAAATCAGGCCCACTGCCTGTTTTTGAAAGCTGAGTTTTATCAGAACTCAAAGCACATCCGCCCATTTGTGGGGTGTTTCAGGCTGCTCACATGACACCTTGCAAAGAGGTATAGTTGCAACAAAGACTTACAATCCACAAATCTGGAAATGTCCACTCTCTGGCTGTTTGCAGAAAAAGTTTGCTCATCTCTGGCTTAACCAAGCCCCAGCCCCACCACCACTCTCAAATTGAAACTGCCCGAAATTCTAAAGGAAGACCCTTCTGACTTTGGGAAGAAATGGACTTCCCCATCAAGATAAAGGTGGAAAGGTAGATGCTCTGCTTTACCAACGCTGGGGACAGACTGGAGTTTCTGGAGATTGTTTCCAGCACCAGCTCACTGGGGACCACAATCTCCACCTGCTCTTTAAAGTCCCAGGATGACTGCAGAAGACCCGCAAAAGGCTGCCGCACAGTCGCCACTGCCGTCATGTGAGCCTCGGGCTGCATAAAGCTCCTCTTCCCGTGTCACTGACCAGACGGGTGACTCCGTTTATCTGCACCGCCTTCAGCACTAAGGGCTCTAGTTACGTCCACCTTACAGATGAGGATGCTGAGCACAAGACTGGCCCGCGGACCCTGTGAGAATAAAGGGCAGAGCCTCCTGGGAGGATCTGACTCCACAAGCTACTCTGCCAAGACCGTGGACACTCAGATGCGTGCAGGGCTGAAGCTGGAGATGCACAGTTCCTGTACCTGAAGGCAGAAGCCTCCGCAGGACTTACCAATTGTTTCCGCTCCCCTCTCCCTGGAATCAGGAACTTGACTGCCTCTGCAAGGACTCATTTCCTCTCACCTGGACTGAATCCCAGGCCCCCACCCTCACCAGTTTCTCAAACTGCCAAAGCTTCAAGCTCATCGCTTGGAGAGCTTTTCAGGAGTGTGGACAAAGGAACGTTTAAGAGGAGCCAGATGAGAAGGCTACTTTGCCAGAGCCCCTAGTCTGCAGGCGAAACTGTTCAGCCTGAAAATCAACTCCAGGTCCACTACTGTCTGTGGAGAAACCACACTGGTCCAAACTGCCTCAGTCATCACCTCCTAACTCAGCTTCCTGTGTCCACTCCTGCCTCCCTAAACAGCCACAGAGAGGCCGAAATGACCTTCTGAAAAAGTTCATCAGATGAGTAACTCTGCTGGGGAAATCCACCACTGGTTTTCCACATGGCTTAGAACCCAAGCCTCAGCATGGCTGACAAACCCCTTCCTGAACTAAGCTCTGCTCTGACTCCTGCATCCCTGATCTCGGGGGTCCCGACACACTGGCCCTCTGATGGCTCCCTGGCTGATCCAAATTAGCCCCCACTTTAGGGTCTCTGGACCTGCTGCTCCGACAGCCCAGAATGTTCTTCCATGAGTCACTGCCTAGCCAGCTCCTTCTCACCACCTGGGTCTCCACTCAGATGCCCTTCCTCGACCACCGGATGAAAACTGTCCCTGACCCCAACTCCAGCACTTGACGTTAACGTGTTTATTTACTGGAACACTCTCAAGCTTTTCCATTAGAAAATAAACCTCAGGAGGACACAAGCCTGACTAGATCTAGAGTCTATTCCCAACGCCTAGTCCAGCACCTGGGATTCAGTGGGTATTCCACAAATATCTCTTTTAATATCTCCAAACGCAAGAAATTCAACTTTTCCACATCAATTCCTGGAGGGAATGTCACTGCTCCTGCAGAAAGAGCTGCAAACAGCTTCCCAAGTGGCTTGATATTTCCTTTACTTGATCCTTAGAGGACTACTCTGCACCTTCCCCTAAAACTGGGACAAAGTGAGCAGCACCCACAGCAGACCCACACTTCAAAACATGAGTCCATACCAGCTTTAAGGAGGAACGTAATTCAAAACATGAAAATTTATTCTAAGTTGTATCTTAACATACGAGGTCTCAGCTTTAGATGAATTTTAATGTTTACAAGTGCAAAAGCAAATAAATATTTACCAGTTGCTTTTTTTTTTTTTGCACTCTTATAACTCCACAACAGCTTAGATGCAAAAAAAAAAAAAAAAAGAAAAAGAAAAAGAAAAAAAAATTGTTACTAAACATCTTGTAGTCTGGCAAAAGAGAGACTTTCTTATTAAGAAAACCCTCACAACAATAACAACCCCTCATGTTCAGGACTCCCTTGTAAAAACTAACAGGATGTTTCAATAACATGTGAGCCTAGGACAGAGCCACAAAATCACCCCTGGCCAGGAAGACGGGGATCATGTCCTTCCTGAGGAGGGCAGGCCAGCCGTGCCCTGGGGTCATCATCCGTAAAATGCACAATTCACAGAGCAAATAGGGTACTATTTCTTAGGCTGGGATGAACTAATCCCAGTTCTCCCCACGCTGGAGCTTCTCACCCTTTTAGGTTTAATATAAAGTCACTTCCCCCGAGTGGCCCTTGGCGGTTAAAATAGCTCCCTGCCCCCTTCCTGATTATTTTCTTTGACACCACCCTGTATCTTGGCTTTATGGTGACCGTTCACAGTCTCCAACAACAGTTAGCTAGGCTTCTGGCTTGCCCATGGATTTGCTTGCTTGCTTCCCAACCTTTCTGTCTCCTAACTTCCCTGCATTTGGGCTCCGCTTTTACCCTCTGAGCGTCAAGCTGCAGGTATCACGCTCACCTCGGTCAGCACCCCGGCCAGCGACTGGCACCACTCAGACAGCCCAGAAACACAGGGGCTGGATAAAAGCCTAAGGAAAGAAATCTGAAAGAATACATTTCTTAAGATGGATGTTTTTTCCATCATTTACTTCATGGTGTGGCTGAAGTGCCTGGAGTTACTCTGAGGCAAGTCGACTTTACCAGCAAGCAAGTATAGGGCAAGACTTGGTCCGGCCACTTTAAGAGAAGAGGCAATTTTTACCAGGAGAAAATAAAAAGAGACCCACACAGGCACACCATTCCAGGAATTCTAAGCACTCTCCGGATCTTCACTCCCTACCCTCACGTACTTCTTCAAGGGTAAGACTGTTCACATCAGCCTGCAGGCTCGGGAGGGGCGGCCGCTTACCTGGGTTCACAGTGATGAACCTGCTGTCCTCGGGAAACCGGTCCCCGGGGGGCACGGGCCTCCTGGATGGCACCTCGGGGCCCGCGGGGTCACTGTCTTCGTCCTGCTCCTCTGTGACTGTGGGGGGCACTTGGGTGGGGGTGGCCGAGCGGGGGTCCAGGGCGTCCTGGGGCCGGGCGGTGGGGCTGGCAGTGCGGGCCCGCTCGCGCCCGGGTGTAGTCTGATGCGCGCCCTCCTGGGCGGCGGTGCCGGGGGCCGAGGGCGCGGCGCTGGGCTGGGTGTGGCTGCGCGCCCGCGGGGCGTGGGTCACCCCGCTCCGCTCCTTCTTCTCGGAGTCCTTCTCGCCTTCCTCCTCGTGCTCCCGCTCGCCGTCCTCGCTCTCGCTCTTCTCGTCCTTTTCGCCCTCCTCCGCGCCCTCGCCGTCCTTGCTGGGCGCCGAATCGCCGTCGGCGCCGGGGCTGGCCAGGGCCTCGGTCGTGGCCAGGACGGGTCTGCCGGCCTGCTTGCTGGCCGAGGCGGCCGTGGGCAGGCGCGTGGGCCACACGGTGCTGGGGAAGGAGGAGATGCCGCCGCCGCTGAAGCCCAGGCCGGCCAGGAGCGTGCTGGTGACCACCGAGGCCACGGTCGCCTGGCTGCCGCTGGACGATGGGCCCATCCCGGTCGCCATGGAGACAAAGGAGAAGGGGATGCCGGAGGATGTCCAGGTGGAGGAGCCTGAGCTGATGGGGGCCATGTCGGCTGAAGAGGCCGGCGACACTGTGGGCTTGAAGGGGTTGCCCAGGGAGGTGGGGGGAAGGGAGGGAGGTAGAGAAAGCCGAGTGTCAGTCACTGGGATTGGGAACAAGGCTCTGGACGCGACCCTCCAAGGGCTTCCACTCATCTTCACCTTTATTCTCAGGGTCTCCCAAAGCCTGGTGCCAAAGCTAACAGGCCATCCGTGGCTGACCATCACCACTCTTCATGTTTTTATAATTACTTAAAATTTGTAATCTACATATCAAACCCAACTTCAACTTTTCACTGATATTGCTCAGGAAGAGGAGGCTAAGTGGCAAAAAAATAAGCTGCGTTCATGCTACCGGGTTCTCTACCCACCTGGGAAACCCTGTCTGAAAGACAAACAGCAAATAAGCAACACGCAGGCAACACTGGACAGTCACGTGCTGCTGGGGTGACCCTGGAGGAGGCAGGAGCTTCTGCACACATTGTGGCACTTGTGGACAATTTGCAGCCCTGAGGTCTACAGAAGCTCTCCAGGACCCGGCTGCACATCTTGGAAGTGAGGAAGTGGGTGGGCAGAGGACAGTGGCCGGTACGTGTCTGCAGTAGCCAGGTCAGAAGTCAGGCCGCGCTCTACACTGCAGGCCTCGGGAGCCGGTTTACACCCGCATCCCTGTGTCGGGCGCTGTATGTGATTTCAGGCTCTCCAGATTTAATCACAGAGAAATACATGCTTGTATAGATGACAGTAAGAGTTCCATTTAAAAAGCTCCAACTGTGTGCCTGGGCATCCCAGGCTCTCCTGGGGACACACGTGAACATCACCCCACTTTACAGGTGAGGAAAATAGGGCATAGAGAGATTAAGGGGCAGAGGTGCGGCTGACTAGGTACAAGTCTCAGCTCTTTCTTCCCATCCTACTGAATCAGGCTTCATGGAGGGACTGTATTTGAACACGGTATCTTACAAATATAAGTGCTGCTCTGACTTACTCATTTAATTTTAGTTTTTGAAACCTCATATGCGGAATCCAGAATTCCATCCCATCATTTATGTAGTTCAAAGTAATACAGCCAGAACCACTTAGATTTCACCACTGTCTCAAGTTTCAGTTTGAAAAGTCTGTAGTTTAAGGATGATCAAGTTAGCAAATGATGAGTTTTGAAGTTGGTCAATGAAATGCCAGGTGCCACCCACGATAAGGCACTGGAGACAGAGCAGTGAGACAGTCTGGCTTGAGCATGATACCTCACTTGCTCTCTGGGAGATGCTGGGCACATTAACTCACTGAGCCTCAGCTTCCTCATCCATAAAATGGGAGTCATAGTAATACCAAACTTGTGGGATGCCGTGAGGGGTAAATAAACTAATACTCTGTGCCTGAAACCCAGGAAAAACTTAATATATTGTAGGATTTGTTATTACCAAAAAATTGCAATTATTATTACAATTATTAGTTGTACTAGAAAGGAGAAAATTTAGATACTGAGGCTCAAGACATGTGCAAATTCATATAACTTTGGTCAAATAACAAACTTTAAATCTTATCCTGTCCTTACTCCTTTGCATTCTTACATCCTATGATCTCACAAATTATAAACTATTAAAAAATTTTTATCTCGACAAAAACAATACAGTATAACATTGCTGGCTTAACTCTGTTGCACAGCTTTTTAAAATAATGTATTGCACTGAATTATACGGAGTGTATAGTTAATTTATTCAGTATTTTAACCACTTCTCACTGAGCAGTTTGACAACATCATACTGCCACCTTGTGGTGACAGTTCTAAATGCATGAAAACTACCAACCACCCATGACAAAGCAATTACATTCTCTACTTACCACTCCTGTTTTGACAATTCTGGTCCCTTGGAATATTCGAGTGGTATTAGCTGAGAAGCAAAGAAATTATATTGTAAACAGCAGAACTTTCTTGTTGTTGTTCCAACAAAACTGTACTTACCTACACAAACCTGAAAAACAATTTTTACATGTTATAAATACTCCTCTTTATTTTTTTTTGCCCAACTATCAAAAAATGTGAAACCCTTCTCAGTTTGTGAGTCATCAAAAAACATGCAGATGGCCGTTTCTGGCCATATCTGTGGGCCACAGTTTCTGACTCTCGTCTTAAGCTCTTAGTTTAAAACTTTACAAAATTGTAATCATTTTTTAAATTGAGATAAAACTTATATACAGCAAAATGCACAAATCTTCAGTGTCGAGTCAAATTAATTTTTACTGCTGTATAACTTGCCCTCATATTAAAATACAGACATTCTCCATGCCTCCATGGAGGTATTCTCAGGACCGCTCTGACCTTTGTCAACATTTTGTCTGGTTTTGAACTTCATATTACTCCATTGTTACTCTCTATTGTCTTTTTTTGGTGATAATGTCTTATAGTATCCTTTCAGGGACTATAATATGCATTCTAAACTTATTACAATTTACCTGAAACTAGTACTTTTTATGTCTTCCTTAAAAAATGTAAGAACTGTAAGCTATTTGTCAGACTCCCTTTTTGTGCTGATCTCAAAAACAATAGTCCTATACAAAATAAACATTTGCTTCCCATACATACATGGCATTGAAAAAGGTGCAAAACCCACTAAATTCCCAAATAAATAACATTTGTATCTGCTGGAGTTTTTACCTAAATTAGTGGGGCAAGTACTTGAACTATTTTTTATTTGCCCTGAAAGCTTTTTGAAAAAGAAACAACAACAACAATGAATTCACTGTAAACATTTTAAACAGCAGCTTTAACCTGAAAATCCCAATTTTCTGCTTATCCTGAAAAAAAAATCACAATTTTTGGCAAAACCGAGTTCACCTTCTTGGAGGACAACATTTGGTAGGCGCTAAGCATCCATCACCCCCTTTCAAAGGGCACCTCTTCAGTTTTCCATGATGGTCCCCCCTCATTTGTATGTGGTTCCCTGCTGGGCCACAGGGCGTCTACATTTGCAGCCCCCAACTTAACGATATAGTCACTTTGCTCAGCTGGAAAGTGAAACGTGTAAAGAGACAACTGTGGGGAATAGACTGATCTACACGTCAATACAACCAGGTCAGATGAGGCAGCCCAGGAAGCAAACAGTCCTTGCCTGGCACTAAATATAACCTCCCACCATCAGTGAGCTGCATCGGGATCAATACTGTGCTGCCTCAGACAGGTATACACACCTCCCTTTGTTAACACAGGAAGAAAGCTTCCTAAGAGATCTGCTTTTCCTGCCCTTTACAAAGGCCTTAATTTAAGGCCAACAAACTCAGTGGCCACTCCATCACTGTGCCTGCTTTTCACTGATCTTGAACAACTCCCATTGGGGTCAGTTCTAGTCGTGATGACTAGGAAGCTTCTACAGGGCCTTTCAGATCACCAGTCCATCGGCCTGGTGGAATTCAGGGATGGGGGGAAAAGGAGACACGTGTTTCCCCTGAGCTGTCAGGGAGATGTCGCTTCTTCTTCCAAGAGGAACGGAAGCTAGGAATCTCGGCTCTATTTAGCAGCACCATCCTGGATGCTCTGTCTGTGATTGAAATGGGATATTTTCCCGCTGCCTTACAGTTGCTGGAGCTATTTTGAAGTATCATTTATGTTCATTGCTACTCAGAAATCACCATCGCTAACAGACCCACCACTTGTCATTTAATACTTTCATAAAAGAAGCGGAGCAATGACTATGTTGCCGATTTGCGTGTTTAAAATATTTTGACAACTGTATCTAAGTGCAATTGGTTTCCTTTCCTATATATTTTAATTATTTATTTTAAACCATCCTGAGAGAGCATCTGATGGCTTGGCCAGGATGCCTGATGGGTCTGTGGCTCAAAGAGAAGGCTTACAAGCCCTTATTTTCCATGACAGTTGAGACCTGCAAAAAACCTTTTGAACACTTGGCAATCAATCTTTTGAGCTGTTTGTTGAAGACAATGGTTTAATATTTATGCTTTAACAGCATAATATTTATGCTTTAGGGGTGGTCTGTCATTGTGTATAAATGACTGGGCTTTGGAATAAGAAATTGAACTCTGCTTAGTAGTCAAATGATTTTTTTTGGGGGGGGGGCAAGTTACTCGATTGCTCAGAACATCATTTCCCCCTCTAGAAAATAAAATCTGCATTACAAGCTGCCATGAGGTCAGATGAGATGACTTAGGGCCAAACGCTCTGTAACTGGGAGCCACTCCACAGACAATGATCACCATTATTATTATCATACTTACTACAGTAAAGTAAGCATAACTTTTTTATTATGTCACACAGGACATAAATATTGTGTTATTTGCTATGTACTGTGCTGTGTCGCTTCAGTTGTGTCTGACTCTTTGTGACCCCATGGACCACAGCCCGCCAGGCTTCTGTGTCTATGGGATGTTCCAGGCAAGAATACTGGAGTGGGTTGCCATTTCCTCTTTCAGGGGATATTCCCAACCCAGGGATGAAACCTACGTATCCTATATCTCCTGCACTGCAGGCGGATTCTTTACCACTGAGTCACCGGGGAAACCCGTGTTATTTACTATAATAATGAAAATATTCCACATGGCTTTCTCATGCTGCCAAATCAGAGGCAAACTTTATCAAGGGGAAACCTAATTATTCTTGACAAAGTGTCCATGAAATTCCCCAAGTTTATTTCTTTACCTTTTAACACTGAACTCTTAAAAGTTGATCTGTTTTGAACTCTGGCCTCTACTGCTTACAAGCTCCTAGCTGGCTCACCAGAAAAGGTGTGCTAGCTAACTGGCAGATTTCGTTTTTCCACTGCCCACTGGAAGGTGCAGGGAAGATCCCAAAGCCACTGTGTGTCCCTTTGTCAACATGCAGGGACAAACGCTGATACGGAAAATGAGTGAATGCATGTCCACCCCTGCGCAAGGGAAGTCTTTAGGCAAAGGAGGCACTGCCATCTTTAAGGAGTCACCGTGATCAGACATTTTAACTATTCCGTGCTTGGAATTTACAGCTGACGAGGCTTTTGGGAACTGCATTATATTACAAACATTTCATTTTTCAAAGTCTGTGCAGAAGCCAGTGAGCTCAGGGGCCTATTAATCAGGAAAGGCGGTTTTGCAGATTCCGGGCTCCTAGTTAGAGCGCATGAGTGGCCTAATCATGATTTATGTGCCCAAAGTTGCTGGGCCCCGGCCTCAGCGAGCTCACACTCTGGCTTCGCCTGCTGGCTCCTGTGGGCTGGCCCAGACAGACCTGGCCTTGGCCTGTGGCCTCTGCTCAACACAAGCAGATGGGCCCGTACATTCAGGTAGACAAACGCTGAGTGTGATTTACTCATGAAAAAAATACAGCTATGCTCATTTCAAGTAGCTTAAACGAAAGAACAAGCTGATGTGAATGTCAGCAAAGGCTCTTTCAATACTAGATGCAAACCTAGAAGGGATCCTTGGAGGGAATCTCAGCTGAGGGGGTTCCTACTCTGGGTTCATCACATATTATTTTTTATATTAAGCCTCACACTAAGGGTATATTGAGCACTGGTTCTAGGCTCTGTGCTAATTACGTGACATGCATCACCCTGTCACTGACAAGGACCCCATGGGGGCAGTACTCCCCTAACTACCACTTTCAGACTGTGAAACTGCAGCTTAGAGACATTAGTCAACATTTTCAGAGTCACAGAAAGACTTAAGTGGCAGCCAGGACTCAACTTGGGGCCCTCAAGTCAGGGCCCCGGCTCTGAGTCAGCAACTTCTCCATCTCTCATGTGCATGCTTGGTACCTGAGCCATCTGCTTCAAATTCAGATTCCTGGGCCTCATCCTCTGAGATTCCGAGATGATTAGTCTGGGAGGGGCCTGTGAACGTGCACTGCTCACAGGATTCCAGACAGTGAAGACGGATCTACGATCTACAGGTTTTCTGAGACCCCAGAAGCTGTGACACGCAAACTTCTGGCATTTTCTAGGAAAAATGTCCAAAGCCTTCATCCCAGATACATAACTCACAAATGTTAAGAAGCACTGGCCTGGTTTGTGTCTCTGAAACCAAGGATCTAGGAAGTAAGTAACCTTCCCAAGGGGGACATCAGACAGGCAGAACAAAGCCTGATGCCCTGGTAGCTCCCTCCACACTGGTCTTTGTGCCCTGCACAAAACCAGGTCTGCCAACTACAGCCCACAGGCCAGCTGCCAATTTTTGTTAATCAAGTTTTATTGGAACCAGGACTGAGATGATCGTGGGGCCAGTAAGATAGAGAATATCCTGTCTTCATGCAAAATTTTGATTTTTTATTGCTGTTCATGGG
Organism: Muntiacus reevesi; assembly: GCF_963930625.1. Lineage (NCBI taxonomy): Eukaryota > Metazoa > Chordata > Mammalia > Artiodactyla > Cervidae > Muntiacus > Muntiacus reevesi. Next base: position 97,525,570 of record NC_089252.1, read on the forward strand.
TATTTTACATTGATTTTGGTTTAAAAAATATTCCATTTAAAGATGACATCTGTAATGACATCTTGATGACAAACTTTTTAAGAGTTCCTTTAAATTCTTCAGCAAAGTGAATTCTCCTCTTGCCATGCCTCAAAGCTGACCTGAAACATTCCACTAGACCCTAAATCAGCTAACTGAATTATGCTGGAAATCCAGAGACAGTACTCCTCCACGTGACTAGGAGATGATTCTATGATCTGACACAGTGGTAGATACATGCTTGGATCTCCACAGTTGGAAAATCACGGTAATTTTTAAAAACGATCACTTCACCTTTCTTCCCCTCCTCTGGCCTGTGAAACCCCCTACCTAAAAGACAGGTCTAAACGGCCCAGGCTTTTCTGGTGTGACCGCAAAGCCCACGCTGATATTTAGGCCAGGTTCGTAGTCTCACGTGCAAGTACCCGAACAGGAAGAAAAGCCCAAAGGAGAAGGGCCCAGGGCAGACGAGAAGGCCAGCTCCTCACCTTGGAAGAGCATGGTCTGGCTGAAGTCACTCCTCATGTCGTTGCGACACACGGCCTGGACCCGGAACAGGTACAGGCTGTCAGGTGAGACGTGGCTGATGGTGGCTTTCTGCAGGGGGAGGAAAGGAGAGGCGTGAGCTGGTGCTAAAGGCCAGAGCACACCGTATGTCCCAAAGCCGAACAGCAAAGACTGTTAAGCATCACGTGTAGGTTTCTGGGTACCATGGCAAAGCCCAACGAACATCGTGCTTCCTCACTGACCAAAGGCTCGCCCTGAAAGGAACAAGCATTCAGCAGTAACCTCACCTGGGAATATGCTTTCAACACAAAAACACGTAGAGTAAGAGAAGGGAACACCAGTCTCGACACAGATGCTTGACCCTGTCTTGGCGCGTGCCTTCAGCCCTGTTTGTATCCATGAGGCTGGGACTTCTATCAAAACTGCTCTACCTTGTAAACGATAATGATTTACCGTCTAGAATCATCAAGTGTACTGAATTTCCAGGGCCACGCAGAGTTGAGAGCAGCCACAACGAAGTCTCCGCGTTACTGTTTCTTTGCAGTTTAAAGGCACTGTTGTACCTTGACCTTGGATAACACAAGGCACGAAGCTGGAAGAATACTTGACGGGAAGTCAGAGGACAAGGGAGGTACCTGTGCCATGCCACTCACCAGCTGTGTGATTCTGAATCAGCTGCTCAATGTCTTTTGGCCTCTGCTCCCTCCAGCTGTTAAGCGGAAAGAGTAAGACTTCCCTCGCAGGGTTCTTGGGACTTCTGTACAACAGAGGTCAAGCGAGCCTTGTACACTGGTAGTCCTCACCACATAATAGACACCACGGCCCTGGTCTAACACAGGGGTTCACAAGTGACAGCCTACAGCCCCAATCTGGCCCGCTGTTTGTTTCTTGTAAATAAAGTTTTATTGGCACACGGCCACACCCATTCATTTCCCTGTTGCTGTGGCAGCTTTCACCCTTCAGTGGCAGAGTTGAGCAGCTGCCCACAGAGGCCTTAAAACCTAACATCTTAACTCTCTGACTCTTTCAAGAGAAAAGTTTCCCAATCCCTGGTCCCAAGTCAGGAGCCAAATCCAGATCCCCATCCCGCAAAGCTTTACTCCAAGAGACTTTTAAAAATCAGAAAATGGAAAATGCCTGAAAAGCTGGCAGGGCTTGCCTGCCGAAAGAAACAAATAAGCAAAAGCAACTGATTTTTTAAAGACTCCCTGATGATGAAATGTCTCGTCACCGAATTCTGGGCCAGATCCAGAAATCAGCTCTGGGAGCTTAACCACTGAGTGGGTTTTCCCCAAGGTAGCTATTGAAAACCTCTGAAGAGGCATTAACAAGTTACTGGGGCCATGCCTGCTGCCTGCTGCCTAGCAAATGTATTCCTGGGGAGAGCAGGAGGTTGGGGTCCAGTTATTTCACTTTCAGCCTACCTTTCGGAAAAGGCAGGCAGTAACACCTGTTCCCCAGGTTGGCAGTGAGGGTGTGTGTGTCGGGAGGATGCTGGCAAAAGCCAGGAAAATGTTTGGGAAATGTTTCTGGCCACAAGAATTCTAAATTGGAGAAAAACTTGGCTGCCACTAAGTCAGCACTCTGGACTTCTTGAGGAATTAAGAAAATTAATTTTGTGTGTCCCAAAAGAAAAGAACCACCCCTAGAAATCCTTATAAAAAAAGAACTTGCTGTCAAAGCATGTTTTTCTCTACATCTCTCTCCTTCTCTGAAACTCATTTATGCCTCAGTCTCTAAACCTGTGACCTCGTCTTCTGTGCAGAGTAAAAATCTTTGCTTCCTCTAAGCAGGGATTTATTAGAATTCACTCTGAGCCGGTATCTATTCATCTTTGCATGTTTAATTATCTCCCACTTAGTATAAGAAACCGAATCAGTGCCTAGCTAGTTTCTGCTGATTAATGCAAGCCCCCCTTAGCTCAGAAAGAGAAACCTCCCTCCTGGACTTCTGGTCCTGACAAGAGAAAAGGTTAAAACACATCACAACCTTGGGTGCCTTTCAACAGATTCCTCTCCGATTTCATGAAGCTCATCATTCCCTAATGTGACCCAGATAACAACGTCTAGTGGGGAAATTGAAAATATAAATGGAAATGAAGTAAAAGAATCGTCATCTGAAGCAATACGAAAAGTATTATTCTGTAAGTGATTGAATGGGCCCTGGGGACTCTGTATTGGAAGGAAAAAAAGCAGTAACAGTCATTAAGAATCCCACTCGGTGCTATTACATTTTTCATGTACATATACAATGATGGGCTTCATTATCCCAAAGACTTCTTTTGATTAACGATAAACGCCAGGCTTTCACACCCAAACGTGTCGCTTTGAGTTTCCAGGCAAAGATGTGAAGACCAGCGCTTGTTGGACTGATTGCTTTTCTAGGGGAAGAAGACTTGGCTTCTGCAAACATCTGTTCTCAAGGGCCTTATTGGGGGCTGGCCACTAAATATTTATGCACATCTAAGGTGAGACACGGAATTGGGCACGTGTAGCTCAAAAGTGAAGTCAGGTATTACAGGGTCTGAGAGCCTGAGAACAGTGGTTAAAAATGGCGTGGTCGCCGGGGTCTCGCAGGTAGGAAGGTGTGAGGCAGATGACATGTGACAGGAGGGAGCGGTGGGGACTGCAGAGGGTTGCCTGGGGGGGCTGACAAGAGTAGGAGTGGGGAGGAGGGAGGCAGAGGGGGAATAACTGCGGTGATGCTAACAGCCAGTACTGACGGCGCTCGCGCCCTGCCCAGCCCCACTGTACAGCTGTGCAACCCACGCAACATGTACGATAATGCATCAGATGACGAGGGCTTCCAGGGGGCTTTCTGCCGTCTTTTTTTTAAATAACGAAAGAAAAAGTAGTCAGTTTTGAAGGGCCTAACTACAAACAGATTAACTCTTTTTCTGGTGGTGTGGCCGGCGAGTTTAAGGGCGGGGGAGCCGTGGCATCCCAGTGCTGCCCGCGGTGGTGCCCGCCTTCACCAGGACGGCGGCAGGGGGCTGGCACGTCACAGAGGCGGCACCCCAGGAGACACACGGGGCCCCCGGCCGCGGACGCCCTGACTCGGAACACGGAGGCCTCACCAAGTCCTTGTCGCTGTCCTTGGTGAACGTCTTCTCCTTCTCGTCCTCGTTCTTGGTCCAGCTGTAGGACACCATGTAATTCATGATGGGCGGGTGGTAGACGGTCTCCGGCCGGCTCCAGGACACCTGCAGCGTGGTCCGGTTCAGCGGCTGCACCTTCATGTGCACGGGCGGGGAGCTGCAGACTGGACACACGCGGCCGGGCTCAGCGCGGGCCCCCCGCGCCCCGCGGCACCCCTCGGCACCCCTCGGCACCCCGCGCCCCGCGGCACCCGTCGGCACCCCGCGCCCCCCGCCACCCCGCGCCCCCCGCGGGCCACCTAGAGCCCCCGCGGCTAGCACTGCCCCACACCTGTCTTCCCTCTGCCCGCCTCCCTCTGTACACACACACACACACAACACACAGACACACACACACAACACAGACACACACACACACCAGACACACACAGACACACACACACACAACAGACACACACAACAGACACACACACACACACCAGACACATCAGACACACACACAACACAGACACACACATCAGACACACACACAACACACAGACACACAACACACACAGACACACACACTAGACACACACACACAACACACAGACACACACAGACACACAGACACAACAGACACACACACAACACAGACACACAAACAACACACAGACACACACACACACCAGACACACACACAACACAAAGACATACACACACCAGACACATACACACAAGACACACACACAACACACAGACACACACACAGACACACACACACCAGACACACACACACAAGACACACACACAACACACAGACACACAAATAACACACAGACACACAAGAAACACACACACAACACAGACACACACACAACACACAGACACACACAACACACAGACACACACACACACAACACACAGACACACATACAACAGACACACACACAGACACACACCACACAGACACACAACACACACATACAGACACACACACAGACACACACACAACACAGAACACAGACACACAGAGACATATAACACACACATACAGACACACAACACACAGACACACACACAACACACAGACACACACAGACACACACACAACACACACATGGACACACAACACACACAGACACACACACAACACACAGACACACAACACACAGACACACACAGACACACAACACACATACACACACACATTTTCCTGCTTTATCCCTGAGAACAAGGTATATACATTCTGAACTTCACTCCTTAATACTTGGGTCTGTATCTCCCAAGAATAAGGACATTCTCTTCTGTAATGACGAGGATCTGAGTATCTGTGTGCCCCTAAATCCATGTGCTGAAACCTAATGTCCAACGAGATGGTAATAGGAGGTGGAGCGTGGGGAGGCAAGTAGGTCGTGACGGGGGAGCCTCCGAGAGTGGGATGAATATCCCGATGAGACCCCAGGGAGCTCCCTCACCCCTTCCCCACATGACGACACAGCGAGAAGACCGCCGCCTGTGCATCAGAAGGAAGTCCTCACCGGAGAGCGAGTCCGGCACCTTGAAGTCAGACCCCCCAGCCCCCAGAACTGTGAGAAATAAACTTCTGTTGTTTTCAGACACCCAGTCTATGGTGTGTGATATAGCAGCCCATGCTGACTACTCTCGTACCTAAGAAAACAAACACTAACTTGGTATTATCTGATATACCGTGCACATTCCAATTTCCCCACTTGTCTCCAAAAGGTTGTCCACAACCCTTTGCCCCACATCACAGGTTAGATTCAGCTGTTATAATGCGTTAACCTCTTTTAATCTTGCCTAGTCATCTGGCCTTTGCTTCCACAACAAAATTTTTGTTAGAAACCAAGGCCGTTTGACTTGTGGAAGGTCTTGACTAAAACTAGTAGATCAAATTTTACTGTAAATAGACCAGAGTGTAAGCAAAATTAAAAATGGGACTTCAAATCATTTTTAAAGCAAAGGCACAAAAGGTCAGGATGACGCTCTTGGGAGCAGCAGGACTCTGAATAACTATCCTGATGCAGGTAGAGCACAAGGAAAAGTCAGGCTCATCCTCCCACTTATTCCTTGTGGCCGGCAGTTCTGAAGGGATGCGGTGGTTCTGTACCTGTCTATGGATAAGCCCATTTAAGGGCCAAGAGTGCCGAGTCAGCCTTTCAATGGCATTTTTGGCTCTCCAGACATCCACCTTCACAGTGGCCATGGTTCCTGCCTCCATGGGGCTTCCACTCAGAGACAGGGTTCTCCCCGCCCCATTCCTCCAGGTTGTCACGGAGCACTGGCTTCGGGTGCCCTGCGTCATTCATCAAACGCGCACTGGTAATCTGGTTTACATGTGGCAACGTGCAGGCGCCGTGCTGTCTGTAGTCACTCACTTGTGTCTGACTCTTTGTGATCCCATGGGCTGTAGCCCGCCAGGCTCCTCTGTCCATGGGGATTCTCCAGGCAAGAACACTGGAGTGGGTTGCCATGCCCTCCTCCAGGGGATCTTTCCAACCCAGGGATCAAATCCAGGTCTCTGGCATTGCGGTCAGATTCTTTATCATCTGAGCCACCAAGGAAGCACATGTTTTTAATGCTATTCTCTCAAGTCATCCCACCCTCTCCTTCTCCCACTGAGTCCAAAAGTCAGTCTTTTACATCTGTGTCTGCTTTGCTGTCCTGCACACAGGATCGTTGTTCCATCTTTCTAGATTCCATATGTATATAGTGTTAATAATCAATATATTTCTTTCTGACCTACTTCACTCTGTACAATAGGCCCTAGGTTCATCCACCCCATTAGAACTGACTCCAATGCCTTCCTTTTTATAGCTGAGCAATCCAGTGGCCTCTCAGGCCAGATGAAAGAGTCTCTGCTCCTGCGGGCTGCCGTGTGCCCTGTATCATTAGCAGCATCCCGGCGCCTACCCACTTGATGCGTGTAGCTCTCCTCCCAAGTTAAAGCAACCACAAATGTCCCCAGGGGGCCAACCTCCCCTGGCTGAGAACCACTGGTCTAAAGGGGGGAAGACAGCGATTCAGCAGAGAATGACACGTGTGGAGTTACTGTTACAGCAGGATAGGGCGGGCAAGGGGAGGAGAGCCGTGCTGCATGTTCCAAGCACTTATTTAGGAGATTTGACTCATGCGATGCGGTCTGGGGAAGGGCCCTTTGAAGAAGACACATCCCACTGAGGGCTGAGTGGACACTCACTATGTGGGAGTCGGGGGAGGTAGAGCCAAGGGACCTCAGGAGGCAGAAGGCCTGGGGGAACCAAAGACAGGCAGTGGGGCTGAATCAGGGCGCAGGCAACAAGGTGGGAGGCCTTGCACGCCCAGAGGGAAATGCCAGCCTTTACCCTACAGCACCCAGAAGCCACGGGCAAGATCTGAACCACAGAAGGTGGGCACTTCACAAAGTTCCCTGGAGCTTCAGCTGAGCAAAGAAGAACCCCGAGGGGCTAAGAGAGGAGGGGAGAGGCCCGGGAGGAGGTGCTGCAGACAGTGGGGGTGCTCGTCGAGCTGGGAGAGAAAAGGCGTACAGGACCGGGTTCTAGAGCAAACAGACAAAGCCGATGATGCTCTGGACGAGGAGGAGCATGGGGGCGAGGGAGTCAGGCAGGACGACAGCGCGCCGTGGCAAGCAGGAGGGAGGCAGCCTGGAGGACAAGAGCTTGGTGTTGGCTTCTTCCCGGAGCCCAACTACAAGCCAAGCAGCCCACACGAGCCAGAGCCCCCTATTTGCTACATGGGAGTCCCAAGCCCAAGGGAGCCCTGGGGAAGATGGCTTTCCTGCCAGAAAAGCAGGGACGGGCTTTAAGGAGCTAGCTGCTGGAGAAAAGCGGAGACTGGTTTTGACAGGGAGGCATCCCTTTTTTTGCTCTTCAACTGCCAAACCCCACTTCAGTCGGACAGATTCGCTTTGTGCAACTGAGATAGGAAGGAAGGGATAAATTAATGAGGCATCCCCACCGCCCTGCAGAACCCCGGGAGGCATTTCGCTGCCTGCTGCGCAAATGCCACCACAGCAGGGACATCAAACAAAGAATGTGAGGGTCGGCTCCTCCGGAGACAGGGCGTGAGATGACAGGGTGCTGACACTAGGTGGCGCCAACACATCATTAAAAAAAACCCTACGTGGCTTAGTTTCTCTAGAGTGTAAAGGTTGGGGCGCAGGTGGAGGCAAACCAGGAAAAGATCTACATTCCCATCTATCCAAATACCAATAATGAACCAAGGAGATCTACATATTGGAAAGACTGTGTCCCCTCCAATGATGACCATGTCAGATTTTCTGACTTCTAGATCTTTTCCCACTTTCTCCCATGTTCTAACTTATCTCCTTTATTCCGAAGATGCAATTAGGGATGAGCCGAATGGGAATGCATGTGTCTCTACCAGTTACATCACAACCACATAAATAATTCTATCACCCACAGGCGGATGCAACCATTCTTCTTATTTGTTCTTTGAAATTAAAATAGCTGGCTTTTTCTTTACTGATTAAGATGATTCATGCTAATGTTTTTAAAAAGCAACCAAAGTCATCCAAAAAAGTAAGAAGAAAGTTTTAAAAATATCACCCATAATCTCAGTATCCAGAGATAACTACTGTTAACTTTCTGGGGATCCAACATCTTCGTACATTTGCAAAAACATATACATACAATTTGACATAAATGGGATATAAAGCATTGTGGCTCTGTGAGTGAGTTTCTTGTCATTTTATTTTACTCAGTAAGTCATAGAAATATTGTCTTATCAAGAAGAATGTGGGGGGCTTCCCTGGTGACCCAGTGGCTAAGATCTACACTTTCAAAGCAGGGGCCTGGGTTTGATACCTGCTCAGGGAACTAGATCCCACATGCCACAACTAAGAATTTGAATGTTGTAACTAAGATCCAGCATAGGCAAATAAACAAATAAATATATATATTAAAAAAAGAATTTGGTATTTCTGTTTTGATGACAGTATAGAATTCCACTGTCTTAAAGGGCTAGAAAATATTGGTTTAAGTTCACAAAACAGGCAGGTCTGGCCTCACTCTAACGAGACCACCTGCCACAGAGAGAATTCAGTAACTGAAAAAAGTGTTAGGTGCCCACTCGTGTCCGACTCTTTGTGATCCCATGGACTACAGCTCTCCAGGCTCCTCTACTGAATTTTCCAACCAAGAATACTGGAGTGGGTTGCCATTCCCTTCTACAGGGGATCTCCCTGACCCCTGAATTGAACCCTGATTTCCTGCATTGCAATGGATTCTTTACCATCTGAGCCCTAACTGAAGGGGCCTCCAAAGACGCAAGCTTGTCAAAGGTTATACATGGAAGCAGAGGCCAGGGGCCTGCAGGCTGAGGACCCCCAGCTAAGCCTAAGGGAAGAGCAGGTGGGGCAGAAATTGCCCTTCTGCTCTCCTCCTCCCTGAGACGGTGGATGTTCTGGGCTAGACTGGGAGAAAGCACTTGCAGATCACGAGGAGGACTTAGGACGGGGGTGGGCACGCTTGCCCTGTGAAGGGCAGGACAGCAGTGGGCCTGACCTTTCCAGCCATGTAGCGTCTGTCACCACTACACGGCTCTGCTTTTGAAACACAGAGGAGGCCCAGCTCATCTGTACGTGACAAGCGTGTATGTGCTCCAATGAAACTGGCTATGGATCCTGCATTTCCATTTCATACCATTTTCATGTGCCATGAAATCTTCTTCTTTCTTGATTTTCTTCAACTGTTTAACCTATAAACACCACTCTCAACTCCTGGGTGCACAAAAGGTGCTGGTGGGGAGAGTTTCGGCCTGTGGATCAATGGTTTCTTGATGCCATACACAGAAGCTAAAGGGAGGCTAAATCTTTGTTTGAAACACAGTTTGTGATTCTGTGGCTAAGTCGTGTCCGACTCTTTGCAACCCCATGGACTGCAGCACGCCAGGCTTCCATGTCCTTCACTATCTCCTGCAGTGTGCTCAAACTCATGTCCATTGAGTTGGTGATGCCATCCAACCATACTGCCCGCATGTGTGTTCTCTGCACTGCATTCTGCCCCCTTCCCAGCCTGAGAGGCGCCCTTCCCAGAGAGTGCTTCCTACCAGTGACCTCAGGAGCTGCCTGCAGTGAGTGATGACACTTCACTGCTAGAATGTGAGCTCCCTGAAGAGTTGCACATTTCTGTTTACTACACTCTCCCTGGCACCCAATCAGAGCCTGGCAACCAGCGGGCTCCCTGTAAACGTGGGCTGAATGAATGGCGTGGATGGAACTGACTCCGTGGTCTCGCCCCGGCCCACAGGTCCCCTGTGACGTGGCCGCTCCGATGTCTCCAGCCTCAGGGCCTTCCCCGTCCTCCTCACGGACTCCTCTCGGGCCAGACCGGGCCACCCGGTCTCCAGGGCGCTCTGGCCGTGTGCTTCCACACTTCGCCGGCCTTTTCAGGGACGCACACCCTTCCTTCCTACAAAACCTCCATCAAAATTCCAACTATCCGTCAGATACAAGTGGCACTGAGGTACATCACAGAAGGGACAGCTTAGAAGAGTTGGGATAATGAATAAAGAGTGGACTTTGGAGCCAGACTCATAAAGACCCCTGTATTCTCATCTGCAAAATGGGTGGCTGGTACCTGGCAGCACCCTCCTCACAGGGTTGGGGTAAAGATCACAGGGGCCACTGTGGCTCAGCCAGAAGCTGAGGGCCCAAGGCCCAGCGGAACATGCAAGGACAAACCGCCAGGCCCACACGGGGATTACTGACCAGGGGATTTTTGCAGAAACTAACACCTGTGGCTGGTGATTTGTTATGTAAGCAAATATCGAAACACTTCGGCCAATAACATTTGGGAAACAAGAGACGTATTAATACATCTCTGGTCCGTAAGTTGTTAAAAACCTGTATATTTTACATGTAGAACCAGCTTTTCAATTGGGCCTGCATCCACACACAGCAGTGGTTTCCCAGAGCTCCACCTTCAGATGGGGCTGGGCCCTCGTATTTGCTGCAGTTCCCACCGCCCTCCTTTGCCTTCACTCACAGCTGCCTGGCCCTAACGAAGCAGATGCCCAATGCCCTTGACGATGACCATCACCACTGCACCTACCACAGGGCGTCGGCCAATCCTGATACATCCTTTTGCGCAAAATCAAAGCCTTTTAACCAGGCAGGAGGCACCACACCCGGCTCTCTGAACAACCATCCCCTGTGAGGTGCTCCTGACATCAGCCTCCCCTTCTGGGGGCCTGATTACCTTCCCATTGGAGTCTGATTGCATTTCACAGGCATCTTGGCTGATGCTGGGCGCCAGCTCCGAGAATCTCTACCTTCCTTCTAAACCACCTTTAATTATGATCCCAGCCCTCATTACATAATGAAGAGGCTTCTAGCCAAGCACCCAAGGTCCTCTGATTCTCAATCAACATCAGGGATATTTTCTCGGCGGTTCCACAAATACATGAGAGATTCTCCCTTCCACCCCCAATCCTCTTCATTTGGGGCCTTAGATATAAACTAATGGGAGACTTTCTCTGTGAAAGCCAGTGTAAGTTCCAAGTGCCTGACATGATTTGGATTTGAAATCCTCCCTGGAGGTCTCCTCCCGCCACCAGACCCTTCGAGTTTTGCACCTGAGGCAACGGGCAATTATTGATCAGGCGTCAAATGAACAGCACAGCTCTAGCATAGGGATTTGGGCCATCCGCTCTCACAGAGCTTGTCAACGGACAAGAGACTGCTGCCTCCTGTGAAGTGGGGACCGGGTGGGGACCGGATGGGGGTGACATCACACAGAGCCAGCGGAGGACCGCAGGGGAGGCAGGGGAGGGAGAGCAGGAGTACGATGTCCTCGTGAGCAGGTGGGAACCTCTCAGCCACCAGCCTAGCCTCAGACCACCTAATGCCTGTCACTGCTTTCTCGCCTGGCCTAACTCAAGAACCCTTGAATATGGGGCGCTTTAGGGAAAATTTCCAAAGAAATGGCCTCGGGGAAGGATTTCTGTTTCTGAAGGGCTGTATCAAAAAGGTCTGGGTAAACACGAAGTCCCCCAAAGCTGATCGTGTAGGACTTCAAACCTGGCATCGTGGTACTCTGCGGGGGCTCGGGGGTGGGGGGGTCACCTCCCCCAAAACTGCCCAAGAGCTCCTGAAAGGGAGGAAACCACATGGGCAAAGTGCCAGAACCAGGTCAAAGCAGGGTCCCAGCCCTGGCATTTGGGGGAAGGACAACACCGGGACTCTTATCTAGATGGAGGTGCCACGTGCCCGCCAGGGGTCAGGCTCCGTGCCTTCCTCTCAGATGGTCCACAGGGCCACCCTCTCCCCGAAAGATGAATGAAGACACTGGCATTCAGAGAGATCAAGCCACTGGGCTGGGCTGTGCACCCCGAGTGGGAGGGGGGTCTCAGAACTGGCCCCAGCCTGCCGTATTCCATACCAAGAAGATAGGTGCGGTGATCACACATACTCTCTCCATCAACACCTCCCAGGTCTGTTCTCCCATCTGCAAGACAGTGCTGAAGAGGTCAGAAGGGTACTGAAGAGGTCAGGAGGGTTATTCAAAGGGCTTGAAAGGTGGAAAATGTCCCATACAGACACAGTACATCCCCGCTCCAGCCTCAGCTCTGTGCCTCCTCCCTGGTTAATGTTGTTGTTTAGCTGCTAAGTCGTGTCTGACTCCATGGACTGGAGCCCGCCAGGCTCCTCTGTCCATGGGATTTCCCAGGCAGAAATACTGGAGTGGACTGCCATTTCCTTCTCCAGGGGATCTTCCTGACCTAGGGACTGAACTTGTGTCTCCTGCATTGGCAGGCAGATTCTTTACCACACAGCTAAGTGGAAAGCCCCCTGCTTAACAATACTCTGTGCAAAAAAGCTTTCTTCCCACCTCTTCTTTCTGATTTTCTTTGTTCTCAGTGACAGATGAGAGTGTGCATATCTTGACAATTTTCAGTGTAGCCTCTAACTCCTTTGGAGAAGGAAATGGCAACCCACTCCAGTATTCTTGCCTGGAAAATCCCATGGACAGAGAAGCCTGGTGGGCTACAGTCTGTGGGGTCGCAAAGAGTTGGACACGACTGAGTGACTTCACTTTCACTTTCAAGACTGGGCGCAGCCCAAGTACAGTTCCCCTCCATCAGAAATACAAACTAAGCTTGTGGTCCCCTCAAGCCACCACGTGGAAGCTGGACACAGGAGTGGTAGTGGAGGGTGCCCACCCCAGGGCCTTTGACTGTGTTGTTCTCCGACAACATTGCAACTGTCACGAGTCCTATCTGAGGAGCTTGGTTCCGGGCCGAGTTTGTGTGTTTCACAAATTACATCATCACATCCTCAGGTCATTCTGCGGGGCTGCTGGTTCCATCATTACCTCTGTTCTAGAGTCTGAGATTCAAGAGGGTCATTCACTCACTTTGTCACTCTGAAGTCAGACTCTTTCGGCTCTGGACACGGCAAGTGGAGTGGTTTGGGATAAAGCTTGGGTGGAAGCATCAGGAATAAATCTATGAGACGTGCAAGCACACACTGGCTGCTGTGTTGCCAGGATGCTATAAGAAGTAGCAACTGTTAAATATTTATTAAGCACCTACTATACAGCAGGAACTAGGAATATATGTGAACACACGATGACACGGCCTCTGATCGTCTGGAGATTACAGCCCAGAGGGGAAACAGACATTAACTGCTTTACCCCAGTTAAAACTGGCTTCTTAATTTGGGGCTCCTCAGGGGCTCTGGATAGAATCCACAGGAATGTGTTAATTTGGATGGGAAAAAAATACATTTTTATTTTTGCTAATCTCTAACTACAATTTAGCATTTCTTTATATTTCAAATGTTGGAAACTGCTGTAGTGTCAGCAGAAACTGTGTGACATCACCAATAGAAATCAGATACATTCCTATTTGATTGCAGTTATTGCTAATACTTCAAATTTTCCTTCATGCTCATTATTATTTTGAAATTATAATGGTTATTAGATCTGCTGCAAGGTTTTATAATTGAATGTCTTCATCAAGAAACAGATCAATTATTATATTACAATTAAAAATTACTTTCATATTATCTGAGGATAATTGGCTTCTTCAGTAATCGATCGAAAACCATCAGTATGAGAAATCTAGAAGTCTATGGGATTCACCCGATAGCTAAAAGAGTCCATGGCATCAAAAAGGTTAAATACTCCCAGCAGTAAGGAGTATGTGATTACATGCTTTTAAGGAAAATGTCATAGTCACTCTGTAAAATGGTTTAATAAAGAACTATGACCTAGATTGGAGAGACTGGTTAGGAAAAGCTGACCAAGCACAGTGACACTTGAACTGAAATCTGAACAGTGATTAGAGGTTTATAATATGAGCAGGAAGGAAGGAAACTTACATATGGAAGACAGAAAAAGAGCTTGTGCAAAGTCCCTGAGGTGGGAAAATTGGGAAGATTATTGGGAAGATTATATTGGGAAGAATACTACCATGACTTGGCAAGCAGAGAATGAGGAGGAGGATGGTGGAGACCCAGGTCTCAAAGGAAAGTGTGTGGAGCTGAGTCCATCCCTGCCAGCTCTGACTCGAGGACCACTTTCTCAAGATGTGGGAGACCCCAAGTTCCCCCAAGCATGAGGACAACTGTTTTCAAGTTTTAAATCTATGCTGTCTTAAATCATGCAAACTCTAACCTGTTACAATAGAAAATAAATATATATTGGTCTTTGCCATGGGTTCCTGGCACATAGCTCCTAAAACCTTATAATTTCCCAAGTGATGCTAGAAACATCTCTTACTCTTTTCAAAAATTTCCTTTCAAAATCGTTCAATTTATTTAAACCAAAAAACAAAACAAAAACTAGCTCACTTCTTTTTCCCACCCCCAAACCTCACTCCTGTCAGTTCCCTATATCTATGTCCTTGGTTTTTGTTTTCACATATAAATGAGATCATATGGTATTCATCTTTCTCTGTCTGACTTTTTTTTCTTAGCATAATGCCTTCAAAGTCCACCCCCGTGTGCATGCCAAGTCGCTTTAGTCGTGTCGGACTCTTTGTGACCCTATGGACCAAAGCCTGCTATGCTCCTCTGTCCATGGGATTCTCCAGGCAAGAATACTGGAGTGGGTTGCCATACCCTCCTCCAGGGGAACTTCCAGACCCAGGGATCGAACCTGGCTAACTTATGTCTCCTGCACTGGCAGGTGGGGGTTTTTTTTTGTTTTTTTTTTCTTAGGTATAATTAACATCTGCATAAAAATGATTTATTTAGTTTTTTTTTTCCATTTATTTTTATTAGTTGGAGGCTAATTAGTTTACAATATTGTAGTGGTTTTTGCCATACATTGACATGAATCAGCCATGGATTTACATGTGTTCCCCATCCTGATCCCCCCTCTCTGCAGGTGGGTTTTTTAACCACTAGCGCCATCTGGGAAGCCATTGAACGTTCACCCATGCTGTTGCAACTGGCAAGATTTCATTCTTCTCTACAGCAGAATACTATTCCATTATAAATAAATAAATATATATTAAATATATATGTGTGTATACACTCACACACATACACATTTTTTTTATCCATTCATCTTGAATTCGGGTGCTAGAGAAGACTCTTGCAAGTCCCTTGGATAGCAAGGAGATCAAACCAGTCCATCCTAAAGGAAATCAACCCTGAATATTCACGGAAAGGACTGACGCTGAAGCTGAAGCTACAATACTTTTGCCACCTCATGTGAAGAGCCAACTCACTGGAAAAAACCCTGATGCTGAGAAAAAGTGAAGATGGAGGAGAAGGGGAGAAAAGAGGACAAGATGGTTGGATGGCATCACTGACTCAATGGACATGAGTTTGAGCAAGCTCCGGGAGATGGTGGAGGAAAGCAGAGCCTAGCGTGCTGCAATCCATGAAGTCGCAAAGACTTGGACATGACATTTTGTTGCTGAACAACAACAATCAATAGTCACTTAGGTTGTTTCCATATCTTGGGTATTTGTAAATAATCCAATGAACACGAGGGTGGATTTACCTTTTTCAAGTTAGTGGTTTTGTTTTCTTCAAACAGAGAGGAAAACACACCCATACCCTGGGAGGGTGAGCACACCCAAAAGCAGTGGGACCTGCTCAGACCTCACCCCGTGTCTCCCTTCATCTCTGTTCATCTGCCACCTTGGTCACACCTGTCAAAAAACTGGCAAACATGTCTCCCTCAGTTCTGTGAGCCTCCCTAGCAAATTAATCAAAGCAGAGGAGAAAACAATGTGAATCCCCAGTTTGTAACCAAATCAGACAGTAGTTACGGGTAATTTGGGAATCCGCTCCTTGGTGGCTGGTGTCTGAAGTGGGATGGGAGCAGTCTTGTGGGCCTGGGTTACATGGTAGGACACTCAGCTGGTGCTGCAGGGAATTACTTGTCGTGGGGAAACCCCTGCCCCTACATTTAGTGACCAGGAATGAAGGATTCTGCCTAAAGGGAAAGGAGAAACACCCAGGAGGTGGAGAACCTACCCAGGAGGGAAAACGCAGTTTTCCTAACACACCCTTGGGGTTCTTTTCTTTGTCACCTAATGGCATCCTCCCTATTCCCTCGAACAAGCTTTGATGCGTTAACACAATTCAGTTTTTCGGTCAACAATTGAGTACCAGAAGCTTTGTGGCAACTACCATGGGAGACAGCAAACCAGAAAACTTCCTCATCCCATCGGTTGTCTGCACGGTGCGTATGATGGAGTCACAGGCTCAAAACACATCAGGGGACTTCCCTGTGGTCCAGTGGATAAGACTCCACACGACCAATGGAGGGGGCCCAGGTTTGATTCCTTGTCAGGGAACGAGACTCCACATGTCTCAACTAAAACTTCCACATGCCACAAATAAAAAAAGATCCTGCATGCCACAATCAAGACTGAAGATTCCGGGCACTGCAGCTAAGACCTGGCACAGCGAAGTAAATGAGTAAACAAATATTAAAACAACAACAACAACAAAAAAAAACCCAGCAGCAGCCAGAGTCCTCCAAACACGCAGGTTTGACTTTCCCACATTCTGCTCGTCCGGACCTCTCCCTCTTCCTTGGAGTCTTTGTGTCTGCATGATATCCGTCTTCCTCTGAGAGCTAAAGGCCAGGGGAGGTACCTCTGTCCTGTGCAGGAAATAGCATTGTTCAGCTTGGCGCTAAGGGAGGTGGCCAAGTTCAGAGTGATGCATCATCCCAATCCTGCCTAAGAAAAGCTGCTTCTCATACCCTGGGTGCAAGGCTGGATTCCATGTGCCCGAGAGCCCTTCCCTCCGTCCCAACAATAATGTGGTGTGCTTGCCGGCCAAAAGGGCACAGCGAACCTTTAACTAAGCACAGCATCCTTTCTCCGTGGTGCCTCTTAACTTCACCTGCAGTCTTGCTCTAGTCATGGGCTGCAACGGAGGGTCAGTACCAGAAAGCAGGCTGCAGGCCTGAGGTGGGCCAATGCCCAGTGCCCTGAGCCTGAAGCTGGGCCTTCTCTTGACTAGCCTCCTAGTTTCCACAGCTGACATGATGTTATGGTCTCATTTATCATGAAGAAACATCCGACTCATTGGAAAAGATGGGGATGCTGGGAAAAATTGAGGGCAAGAGGAGAAGAGGGCAACAGAGGATGAGATGGTTGGATGGTATCACCGTCTCAATGAACATGAGTTTGCGCAAACTCTGGGAGATGGTGAAGAAGAGGAAAGCCTGCAGTGCTGCAGTTCATGGGGTCATAAAGAGTCAGACAGAACTTAGCAACTGAACAACAAACGTTGTCCTCAGTACTGGGAGACTTTTCTAAACACCACCCAAGATCTAAGACCCCATGAGCTATCTTCTTAAGTGATCCCAGTGGCCATGTCAACAGAACAACTAGTGAACCACACTGATGTGTTTAGCCAGGCTTTTATTTAAATCTTTGGTTCTAGATGACTATGACTCTTACTCCTTTGCTTGAATTTGGTCCTTAAAGTAGCTTTCCTCCTAGAATTAGGCATCACTCAGGTACCGACTCTATCTAGAAGGAGTGTTCTGGCTCTCACCTCACCAGCTCTCAATCTGATTCCTGGCACCTGCGTTTCTTACTGGATGTGCTCCACTGGTTGAATTCCAACCTTGTTTCAATCCCTAGATGTGGCACCTGTACCAACAGGTCATTTGGTAAGGATGGCCCTCTCTGGTCTGGTCCAGGGTCTTCCACACCTGAGGACTGGCCTCAAGCAACCCCACCTGGCCTTGGGTAAGAGGACCCAAGAGATCAGAAATGCCACTTACATTGGAGAGACCAGGATGCGATCAAGCAGCACTCCTAGTGGGCCCCAGGGGGGAAATCACCTGCTCAGCATTTGGGAGCAACAGCCCCACTTCTGACTCCTAGCTACCCCATCCCCACCCCTGGGCACACAGATCCATATGCTCTGAGGAGCTGGGCTTCTAGATGAATGGTGAAAACCAACAGTTTGAGATGCTCAGTACACTCCTCATGGAGAAGGCTCCTCTCTTCTCAGAAGCCAGTTCTGCATGGAAACCACGGGGTTCCGTCCACTTCATAGACAATACCTGTTAGCACTGTGTCGATGGGCAGACAGCACCTTCTCTCCCACAGATGTACATGTGACACGGGCCACGACGCTTATGGGGGTCCAAGCCAGTGCTTTGGGATCACAAACCAGTCCCAAGAGGACCCAGGAGTGAAGCCAGGAACTGTGGCGACCCCTGGCTGTGCTTAGAAAGAAAGAGGAAAAGATGGGGACTTCCCTGGTGGCCTGGAGACTAAGAGTCCACATTCCCAATGCAGGGGGCCCAGGCTGGGTCCCTGGTCAGGGGACTAGATGCCACATGCTACAACTAGACTTCACATGCCGCAACTAAAACCCCCACGGGCTGCACCTAAGACCTAGTGCAGCCCAATAGATAGATAAGTCTTTCTTCTTTTTAAGCGAGAGAAAACGATGATTCCAGAGGCCTCACCGTGGGCTTCCGCCCAGTGTCTTTACACACAGTCTCGGGCGCTGGGGAGTGACTGCACTGCTTACGCCCTGAAAAAGCCAAGGGTTCAGGCCATGTTCCTTGTACCTAGAGAAAAATCAGCCTCAAGGAGCCTGTGTTTGCTCATGGAAGAATGAATGGAAGAATGGAGCAGACAGATCATCTGTCTCCCAGCTACCTTCCTCGCATGACTCCGCGGGGACGCACGCAGGCATCTCGGCGCCTCCTGCTTCTCGGGCTGTGAGCCGCTAGTTAGCGACAGAAAGGGGAGGTATGCTGCTCTGGGAGGAAGGATGCTGGTGGCCTTTATTAACTTCCAGGCTGCGGTACACAAGCATCACAGTGCCCACACAAACAAACCCAATGTCAGGGAAGGTGTTTTCTAGAGGGCAGAGAAAAGCTGAAGCTGTGAGAGGGTGGTTATGTCGGCCCTGAAGGTGAAACTCTGCCCACCTGCCTGGAGACAGAAGATTCAGTAATTAGGGGATATCTATAACGTGTGAAATCGATAGACAGCCGTGAGCGTCTGGTACCAGTACCAGCTCAACAGCTTCCAAACCATAAAGCGGATCTGCCTGCGAGCATCCTGACACCAGCGTCTGACTCATCCGGTGCCTCCTTCCTCTGCTTTTGGCAGCGGTGGAGGAGTTGGGCAGCATGGTTGTTCCTTGGGACTGAGAGGAAAGCCTTCTTTGCATGGTGGAGTCATGCCTTTCCAAATCCTAGAGGCTTTTCTGAGTTCAGGTCCTGGGAAAGGCGTGAAGTGCTCAGTGGCTAAGTTGTGTCCGACTCTACGCCACCCAGTGGACTGTAGCCTGCCAGGTTCCTCTGTCCATGGGATTCTCCAGGCAAGAATACTGGAGTGGTTTGTCATTTCCTCCTCCAGGGGATCTTCCTGACCCAGGGATCTGCACATGCGTCTTCTGAATCTCCTGCACTGCAGGCGGATTCTTTATCGTGGAACTACTGGGGAAGCCTGGGAGAGGTGTGGAACCCTACTCCAAGTGCCTGGCCATGCTCCCCCCATTACAGCACCTGGTCTGGGCTAGATTATAAATGCCTCAACTGTGCCACCTCTTGTAGCAAGAATTCTTTTACTCCTGGCCACTTGGCATGTATAGATTAGCTTCATCCATCCATCCATTCCAATATTTCCTGTGGAGCTAACAGTGAGCACTGCACCCTCTCTCTAACAAAGAAAAACCAACACAAAACAAAAGAACAATTTTACCATTTATGGAGCTTATAAGGTAGTGGGAGAGCTAGGTATTAGGGGGAAAAAGTACACAAATGAATGTAAAATTTTGATGTTGAGAAGTGCTACAAAAGAAACATACCAATGCCTTGACAGTGTCTGGGCTGAGGCACACTGTCTCACTTAAAAGTCAGAGAAGGAAATGTGATTATTAGCTCCACACTACAGAAAGGAAATGGAGGCTTAGATATTTACTAGAGCAAAGACATGTAGGAGTAAACGACTCGCCTGGAATTTGAGTCCAGATGTGCTTGATTTCAAAATCTACGTTCGTACCCACCGGCCTTATATCATCTCCCCATTCATTCATTCAACGAACAGTAACTGTTTGCTCATGGTTTAGGAACTGTGTCAGGTCCTGTTGATTCAAGGATGCACAGAATCCTCAGTCTAGGAGGCTCTACCATCCCCATCAGGCGGGTTCCCTGGCCCTCCCTGGGAGCAACCCAGCGATCAAGGCCTCAGTAGCCCCCGCCTTGAGGACTCAAGATAACCTGTCAAAAGTAAGTCAAGCGGATAGAGAGAGTCCAGTGATTCCTTTCAGGAGGATAAGCCTGATCTTTAGGAAGGGTATCTGATTGCCGCAAGGACGTTTAGTTTTAAAGCTCCTTCATTCAGAGAAAGAGTAATAAACTGTGCAGCTCAAGCCACGTGATGACATTTAAAACCAGAGGCCACTGCTTGTGGATCCATACGGGAGCTGGCAGTCCCTCGTGAAACAGAAAGAACACTGTATCTGAACACAAAGGGATCTGGGTTCACGTCTCAGCTCTACGTCCTTGCTGGGAGGCTCTGGATGACCACCTGTTCTTTCGGAATCTTAGATACCTCATCTGTTAAACAGTAACACTGCATTTCTCTCTTTGCTTGCCCCCACCAACCCTGCATCCAATGTGTTAGTAAATATTAGAGGCTCTATGATAAAATGCAACCCTAACAGATGACTTCTACCTTCATTCGGATCGCCCTCATCCAACCAGTATCATTCTGCCAGGAGTATTTCTATCAGCCTCCTGCTGTCTTGCCAATTTCTCCCCACGTCCACTGCAAACATTCCTCACCTAACAGGCAGCAATGGGTTTAAAAACCTGGTCAGATGGTTCCACAGCCCTGCTTAGCACCCTTCAAAGGCATCGCACTAAGAGCATCGTCTTAAGTCTTCCCTTACCAAGGGAGGTCTTTCGAGATTTCACCCTCACTGGTTCCTATGTCTCAGGCAAGGCCTTTGCAAAGGACTTTTCCCTCTCAGAACTTTGTAGACTAGCCCACCAGTTGGACCACAGAGAAGGCTGAGTGCTGAAAAACTGATGCTTTCAAACTGTGGTGCTAGAGAAGACTCTTGAGAGTCCCTTGGACTGCAAGGAGATCAAACCACTCAATTCTAAAGAAAATCAACTCTGAATATTCATTGGAAGGACTGATGCTGAAGGTGAAGCTCCAATAATTTGGCCACCTGATGCGAAGAGCCAACTCGTTGGAAAAGACCCTGATGCTGGGAAAGATTGAAGGGCAGGAGGAGAAGGGGATGGCAGAGGATGAGATGGTTGGATGCCATCACCGACTCAATGGACGTGCAAATTCTGGGAGACACTGAAGGACCGGAAAGCCTGGAGTGCTGCAGTCCATAGGATCACAGAGTTAGACACAACTGAGCGATAGAACAGTCACTCTATCCAGGGAAGCTTGCTTCCCCATGGCCTCACTACACTCTGCCACTCCCAGCAAACCACCGGATCGGATCTGCAGAATACTGGAGCTTTATCATTGGCTGACCTGTTCGTTTCTTTCTTCGCCTTAAAACTTAAGCTCCATAAGAGACTCTTCTCCCTTGTTCAGCCTTATGTCTACTGCCTAATATTTGTTCATAGTAGATGCTCAACAAATATTTGATAAATGAATGTGAATCCTGACAGAGGCTGTTTTGAGGATTAAATAAAACATATATGAATGGAAAAGGCCAGTACAGCATCTGGTCCATGAAAATCTCTATGTAGCCTTTTAAATCATAGGTGCAAGCAGGCATAGCTCCTAGAGAAAGCGCTGCATTGTAGATGAAGTTGCCTGAGACATGAAAAGAAATTCACTGCCTACAAACATGAGCCTAAAGTAGTTAAAGCTATGTTAGATGTCAACTATCAACTTCATGCCAACCAATCAAAGGAAACTTATACCAACTCTCTACCTATTCACATAAAATTAATCATCATGGGTATCTGAGCATGTAAAAGTGCTTGATAGAATATGGCATGACCTTCAACAGTGTGAGAACCCAGAATTTGAGAGAACAGCATTGAAACATATACATTACCATATGTAAGTAGATATCCAGTGGGGGTTTGATCTATGGCACATGGAACCAAAGCGAGTGCTCTGTGACAACCTAGAGGGATGGCGTGGGCAGGGTGGTGGGAGGGGAGATCAAGAGGGAGGGGACACGTGTATATCTATGGCTGATTCATGTTGGTGTATGGCAAAAACCATAATATTGTAAAGTAATTACCCTCCAGTTAAAAAAAAAAAAGCATGAGAAGCCAGGATGTTGGAGATTCTTAAAAAACCAGCCGCCTTTTTTTTTTTTACTTCTTTCTTAATCACTTTCAAGATGGGCATGGCAACCCACTCTAGCATTCTTGCCTGGAGAATCCCCATGGACAGAAAAGCCTGGTGGGCTACAGTCCATGGGGGTCACAAAGAGTCAGATACAACTAAGAGCCACTAAGAACAAGAGAACAGCAATTACCCTCCAATTAAAAAAATAGAAAAAAAAAAGTATGGGAACCCAGGATGCTGGAGAGTCTTAAAAAACCAGCCTTATTTTTTTTCTTTTTACTTCTTTCTTAATCACTTCCAAGAATAAAAAGTAACAGCTAGTAATACTTTTAAAAAAAATGTAAAAGTGAAAGTCGCTCAGTCATGTCCAACTCTTTGTGACACCATGGACTATATACATCCATGGAATTCTCCACGGCAGAATACTGAAGTGTGTAGCTGTTCCCTTCTCCAGGGGATCTTCCCGACCCAGGAATTGAACTGGGGTCTCCTGCATTACCAGGAGAGGCATTACCACCTGAGTTACCACGGAAGCCACTTTTAAAAGAAGACAGGTAACAATCTTCTAAGGGGCTGCATTTAAAATGTTATTTTCCTTATACTTCTCTATGTTGAAACTTTCTAGAAGTAAAAGGTAACTTTTGGGAAAAGTTTCTGGGAGGGCAGCTGCCTACAAAGGAATTAAGTGCTCATATCAGAATCTCTTTTATGAAGATAAAGTGATTCAAGCTCATTAATCTGGTGAGTGAAAATGATTAAACTGAAAATAGAACAACATTAATATTTTCTCCTAAAATAGCAGAAAACCATGATTTCAATGTCAAATTCTTTTGAAAAGCAACCATGGATTTACTTCGTTGTTTGCTAATTTGGGTGGAAAATGGGATGCTCTTTCTCAATGTGTTCTGATTTAAAATAGGCTAGTTACTTAGGCATTCTCACACTGGTACATGTCCTTAAAAACTGCCTTTTAACCAAGATAGGAAGCAATCTTTAGCACTAAAAATATAGCTAACAAAGACATTCCTCATTCAGCAAAAAAAAAAAAAAAGCAAAAATCATTCTCCAAAAACCACGGCAGTGGCTTTAGGAGCCTAGGCGGCACCCTGGCAGCTCACTGTCCTCTTCCTTTGCTTTTATTACATTATACAGTGTCACTTTAATTAAGCCATCAAATCACATTATCAGATCAAGTGCTTTTGATTCCACTGTGGTTTGAACAGGTTTCGTTACATTAATAAACAATATGTTTCATGTTGTTGGAAGGAAAGTTATTTTTCTCTGTTCACTGTTCCAAAAGTCTTCACAATAGACAGTATTTAGCACTTAATCACTGACGTGCCTTTCCATGTGCTCGGGATGTGTTAAGAGCAACTAAAATGACAGCCCATTAAATCTTAAAGTCTATCCAAGTTATTTACCGACAAAGGGTAGAGTGGTGACTTGGACGTCCCGTGAACAATCCACTGAGTCTAAATGTTGTTTCCATTTCCTGGAAACTAAAGCTTTATATCTTTTTACAGATGATATCCATTATAAGTCTGTCTCAGGCATCAATACAATATTAGGATGAGTTCTCCCCCTCTTTGGGTGTCGTGTGAGGCCATGCATCTCCTGCTTGGGTCTGAAAGCTTGATTCTGCTTTTTTTTGTTCCAGTATGTCAGATCATCCTGACAGAAGGGCAGGATGGGGGCACCTTAACTCAGGCAGCTTCCACAGTGCTGCTCAATGAACGCCAGTTGATGATCACAGTCAGGGAATGAGGGAGGTGGGGCTCAGTCTACTGAGGCTCTGCTTACACATCTGGAGTGGAAGACGAGCAGATCTTACGGTGGACTGGTCAGTGAATGGTTACCAAGCTGATAAACCTCTTGCAGTGTCTTGGAAAGGCAGAACCAAGCCATGGACACTTGCACAGTCATGGCCACCATGAAAATACCTTCAAATGCACCTAAGATTGGATTTTTCCATCTAAGTCTGAGCCATCCCTGAGAGCAGGGGTAGGTAAACTATTGTTCCATGGCTAATTCTGGACTGCCACCTATTGTTACAGATAAAGTTTTATTAGGAGACATTTTCTACACCTACTCATGTATGTGCTGCCTACAGCTGCCTTGATGCTACAGGGGCAGAGCTGAGAAGTTGCAACAAGAGATTACATGGCCCAATTCCTGGTCCTTAATCAAAAAAGCTTACTGGGTTTCCCTGGTGACTCAGTGGTAAAGAATCCACCCGCCAGTGTAGGAGACATGGGTTCTAATCCAAGAAGATTCTACATTCCACAGAGCAACTAAGTCCAAGTGTCACAACTATTGAGTGTACACTCTAGACCCCCGGAGCTGCAACTATGAAAGCCCACATGGCCTAGAGACTTTGCTCTCACTAGAGAAGCCACTGCAATGAGAAGCCCATACACTGCAACTAGAGAGTAGCCCCCACTTGCCACAACTAGAGAAAAGCCCACATAGCAATGAAGATGTAGCACAGCTAAAAATAAATAAATAAAGAGACTCCTCCTTTGTATTGGCTTTTCTCTACTCAAATCACTAAGCTCAATAATTGAAGCCCTCCAGGATTCCTGAAAATTGCCAGCATTGGTGACTGGCTTTCAGCCTTTGGTGCCATGGAAATACCTGAGTTTTCTTGGTGGAATACCAGGAGGAGAATTTGGTCATGTGGACCATGGTTCTATGACATTTAAAACAAACAGAAAGATCATTTAAATGCAAGGGATGGAAGGAAGTTCCCTGGTGGTCCAGTGGCTAAGACTCTGTGCTCCCAATATACGGGGCCTGGGTTTGATCCCTGGTTCGGGAACTAGGTCCCACATGCTGCAATTAAGGAGTCCACACACTGCAACTAAAAGACCTTGCATGCAACAACTAAAGGTTCCACATGCTGCAACTAACCACAACCAAGACCCGGCACAGCCAAGTAAATAAACACATAAATAAATATTTAAAAAACAAACAGGGACATCAGTAGTCAGCAGGAAAGTGCAAATCAAAACTAGAAAGACACTGAAAAATAAAAGATTTGAAAATAAATAAATAAATAAATAGAAAAAAAAAAACAAAACTAGAAAGATACTATTTCATATCCATTAGGATGACTACAACAAAAAAGATATATAACAAGTGTTGGTGAAGATGTGGAGAAATCAGAAGCTTCACATGATGCTGATGGGAATGTAGACTGGTAGAGCTGCTTTGGGAAAACTGTTCAGCGGTTCTTAAAAAAAAAAGCAAACATAGTTGCCCTATGACTCAGCAATTCTACTCCTAGGTTTATATTCAAGAGAAATGATAGCATACATCCAGACAAAAATATGAACATGCATGTGCAAAGCAATGATATTCATAATGAGCCAAAAGTGGGATCTATCAATTGACAAATGGATAAGCAAAATGTGGTATATCCCTACAATGATGTATAGTTTGTTCATGAAATGAAATGAAATTCTGACACACGTGCAAATATGGATAAATCTTGAAAATATGATTCTAAGTGAAAGAAGCCAGAAACAAAAAAGTCAAGTATTGGAGGATTCCATTTATGTGCAATCTCCATAACAGGCAACTCCATACAGACAAAAGGCACATTATTGGTTTCCTGGGCCTGGGCAGGAAGCAGGCATAGGAGAAAAAGGAATGACTGCTAAGAGGGATGGAATTTCTTTTGAGGGTACAAAAAGTTCTGAAGGAGATACTAGTGATGATGACATAGCTTTGTGAATACAGAATACCACTGAAGGGTACAATGTAAAAGAATAAACTATATGGTATGTGAATTAAATCTCAATAAAGCTGTTATTTTAAAGAACAAATAGGGATACTATTCAGCAGCAAAAAGAAATGAGCTATTGATCTACAACACAGATAAATCCTAAAATTCTAAAGTCAAAGGCAGAGTTGAGGTTAGGAGAAAGAACTGACCGCAAACGGACATGAAGGAACTTGCTGGGGTGAAGAGAATGTTCTAAGAGTAGATGTGGTGATGGCTGCATAGCTATAAGTTTGATAAAAATTACTGAATTGCACATTCAGTACACCAGAACTTTATGATATGTGAATTAGGTCTTGAAAAAAGTGTTAAAAAAAAAATAGAAAACTTTCTTACATCACTGACAGAATTGTAAAGTGGTATATAGAGTCATTCTGGGAAACTGTTCAGTATCTAATCAGATCCAAACACACATGTTTGCTTTAGGCTGCAGTCATTTTACTACAGGGTGCATAACCAACAGAGATGCGTCCACATGCTGATTAAAAGGCATGTTCAAGAACTTCCCTGATGGCTAGGACTCCATGCTCCCAATGCAGGAGACACGGGTTTGATCCCTGGTCAGGGAACTAGGTCCCAACATGCTTCAGTTAAGGGTTCGCAGGCCACAACTAAAAAGATTCCGTGTTTAGCAGCCAAGACCCGGCACAGTCAAATAAGTAATTAAAAAAAGTTTTTTTCATAATTACCAACATATGAAAAAATAATCTATAAATTCATGTATATTAAAATGGATAAATTCAGGTACAGTCACACACTGAAATTCAGCAACAAGAACAAACTACAACTACATGAACTAGCATAGGTGACTCTTCAAAGCAGTAAAAAGCAACAGAAGCAAGACACACAAAAGAACTTGGTGAACTGATTCTATTTATACGTAATTGATCAGGAGGCAAGAGTATGATCATGGTTATCCTTGTGAATGGGCAGTGACTAGGAATGGGGAGAAGAATGTGCTTTGGGAAGCTGATGTGATGTTAGCTTCTGGATCTGGGTGTGTGTCACTCAAGTATATTGAGTGTTTGAAAAGTCACCAAGTTGTATGCATGCTGTGTGTGCACGTTTCTGTAGGTTACACTCCAACCCTACATTAAAAAAATTAAAAAGAAGACTGGTCCTTAGTTCTGTTCAAAATCAGAGAAAGTCCATTCGGTGGAGGATCCTGCCCACTCTGACAATTTAACACAATGGAAACCAGTGTCCTCTTTAATCTCCTTGGGTGAGAAGGACTATGCGCCCTCTCTGCACAGCTGGTATATCAGATGCTCAAGCCCATTTATTAGGAAAGAACTTTGTAACTCTCATAACGTCAGCATTTCCAAGCTACCAGATCCTTACTCACTTGTGATAAAAATTCCCCATCCTCCGAATGCCCCACCTCTTGCAACATAGTCAGCCCTAAGAGTCGTCCTTTCCCTAAGCACGTTCTCTTGGGAGAAAGCGTTAGAGTTTGGCCATTTGCTTTATTTTTAACTTGGATTAAAAAAAAAAAAAGCCAAATAAGGTTCTTCATGCCAGTCCAATCCAAGATATTTTACAGGTTTGCGTGCTTCTCAACCTTCCTGCTGTTCCCAGTTGATAAATGATGCCCTTGACAAAGTGTCAGCCCCAAATTTGTTGACTCTCAAATATGTCTTGACGGAACCTGGCCAGACTAGCTTCTTCATACAGTCGTCTGACAAAACTACACCGACAGGAAGGAGATGATCACATTGTTAAAACTCCCTTTCCTCTTCTTTCAGCTCTTTTGCAGATACACGAGGCTGGAAAATGGGCTCATTCTTATCATCAAAAGGCATGTCAATGCAGTTATTTCTGGAATATCAACTCACTCCCCTTGTTCCCATAAAGGTCATATGCCAGTAAACTGGTTCCTTTTATTGGGGGTAGGGGTATGTACTCCTGAAATAAAGCCCTTGCATACAACTTATGACGTACCACAGTCTACTGCCAATGTCAATAAATGACACATGCGCTTCCCACATCACCCAAGCTCACTATTTCAAAGGAGAAAGCTGACTTGGGCAAGACCCACCTCTTCAAACCCAAAGAAAATACCTTCTTTTTCCTTCCTCCCTTCCAAATACTGGGACTTTGACAAGCCTTATTCCTCCAAGGGTTTCCTGAGCTCCGTGATCTTACAACAAATCACAGAGCTTGAAGGTTGGGCTGTGAGGGTAGAATCAGACTTTTCAATTTCCTGGGAGAGAAATTCATGACCGTTTCCCATGAGAAAGGAGAAATGGAAAAAGATTAGGACACAAGCAAGTTATGAAACATGTTTTTCAGATCTGGGAATTGAACTGTTTAACAATAGATTTCAAAGGTTACGTGATGTCTGGTGGAGGCTGACAGCTGGAGGGGGACTTCTTGCCTACTATGGAAGTTAGTAAGAAAGCTGAAGACCCGGGGTGTTGAAAGCAAGTCTGAGGTCTTGATGTTTGAGCTCAGAGACCAACACCTGATTGCAGCAGGGAAATAGTTAAAAAGTAAGACACCAAAAAGCTTTAAGACATCAACGAGTTTAGTGCTGACGCTACAAGGTCAAATTATAGAGAGAAGGACTGATACGTCGCTAGTCAAAAGGGCAATTCTGAACATATCTATTTAACTGAAGTTATTCCCACAAATGCTTCTATTTATCACCCAGACAAGTCTCTTTTAGCAGAGAAACATGCTTTTAATGCCAAGTTCCAATTCTTGGCTGGTTCCGAACTCCTTTTCACTTAAAATAATTTATGATAAGGAAATCTTCCTCTGGGCAAGGGCACTGAATCCAAATGTACCTTTAGAGGCTTCCGTCCCCAGTGGGTTTTCTAAGAAGTCTGTCATGTCGTGGTTCCAGGCGTCACGGACGGCAGACTTGTACACCACCCTGTTATTCAGGTCCTGCTGTGGCCGGAAGTTATTTCTCAGATACTCCACTGACTTGACGTGGTCTTGCTGCTCCGTGGTGAAGATGGAATAAAAAGCCTCGAGCTGAACATAGAACCAGAGAAAAGGAGAACAAAGAAATTTGGTTAGAAGACTACGTGGTCCAAAGCCAGGAGGGGTGATAAGAACACAAGGTGTGGGAGGTACCCGAAGTCAAGTGGGACAAACTCAACCAGACACAAGTTGCCTGCTGGAATCACTGCCAATGGGCTTATCTGGCTGTGGATACCTTTCTGTCAACTGAAAAGGAAAACACTTCATTGGAAGGTGCTTAGAACTCTTGCAGCTCGTGTCTCAGACAAGAGGCTGGGTCTTTCTGCAGCAACCCCTCAGCCATCCCCACCCCAACCCCTGGCAAAAACTTCAGTATTACAGGAAGCAGCACAGAGTTATATAGTGAAACTGCGAAGTTTGAGACTCAAGACTTCCTGGATGGGAATTCTAGCTCCATGGCTCAACCACTCTGTGACCCTGAAAAAGTTGTTTAACTTCTCTTGAGCCTCAAATCTTCCTTGGTAAAATGGTGAGAATTACTGCAACATCGACCGGATAGGGTTTGGGTCAGCAGTAAATGAGATTATCCATGCGTGGTCATTAAAACAGTTCCAGGAACAGAAGAGCTTTAGAAATAGTCACAATTTAGCAATAATTCTTACTAAGTACCTCCTTATATACTAGGGATAGAGTTCAGCAGTTACTAAGTCACAAGTTGACAAGCCCACGATGTGCAGGGCTTCAAACTATTGAGGTTCAACATTTACCGGATGGGTAATCATAAGCAAATTATTCAAGCTTTCTGTAACACAGGTTTCCTCATCTATAAAATGGATATGGTACTAGTACTGCCTTTCTTAAGGTTGCTAAAAAGATTAAAATCTATGAAGCAGCCAGTAAGCCCATGGTAAAGATTAGGTGTCATTATTATTAATATTACTAGGAAACATTTTCTTTAAGACTGCTATCTAAACTTTTAGGGGAAATCAAAGAAAAATTCAGGGCTCCAGGATCCTATTTATATTACCAAAAAAGGATTCTTTGTGACCCTCAACATTCTGCATGATATAAAAACGGTCATAGGGAATCTATAAAAATAGTATAGATGAACCTATTCTCGAAGCAGAAACAGACACAGAGGTACAGAATACATGTATGTACAGTAAGGGGTAAAGGGTGGCAGTGGGATGAATTGGGAAACTAGGAGACATATATATACTACTATGTATAAAACAGGTAACTAATGAGCACCTACACAGGGAACTATACTCAATGCTCTGTGGTGACCTAAATGAGAAGGAAATCTTAAAAAGAGGGGATGTATGTATAAGTAGAGTTGATTCACTTTGCTGTAGAGCAGAAGCTAACACAACATTATAATCCAATAATTTTTTTTTTTAAAGAAAAGATCATTCTATTATATAAGAGGAATAGAACAAGGGCTAAGTGATAGAGATTTGTTCTCAACCGACCACAAAGATACTCTTGTAACCAGAGAAATGGAGTATAACATAAAATGTCCAGCCACCAAAATACCAACTCCTTGCGCTGGGGTTAAAAATGAAATAAATAGAGAAACTGAATGATCGCTTTCTGGCCCAACCGGCTCCTTGAATGCCAAATCAGAATGCTTTCTGCAGGAGAGAATTACAAGGGGAAATGGTATTAGAAAACCACTTCCCAAGCTGAGATGGAGTGGCTGCCCTAAACTTACAGGACCAGGAGGTCGTTAAGCCAATGGATAATAAGAGAATTGGGACTGGGATTTCTGGATGGGCGTCTTGAAGCCTGGAACGAACCCCAGTGTTTCTCTAACAGCCTCACAGAATGACAGAAAATGACTGGCTTACAGTCTGAAACTCCTCTCTTTGCATGAGAAGGCACTGAATTTACACCGTCAAGAAAAATTATTTAAGTATACGGATTCACTTATCATTCCAGCTCCTCTCCCAATTCTCCTGCACGTGGAAAGTGATAATAAACCATGAAACTTTTTCTGCCTTTTTTTCAAGGGAATAGAAGCAGGGTGGTCTTTCATGCAAAAGTAGCCTGTTATTCCCCTTTTATTCTAGGTCTCTACAATTCATAGAACTTCTAACAACTCACGTGGTTGCTATTTAGAATTTGTCTTTCTTCCATTCCATTCTTCCTTCTGATGGCCCCTGTTGATGTATCATGAAGGGAGAAAGGCAATAAAAGCAGAATAATTAAGAAAACTGGACTGTTTACTCTGTCTAAAGGTGACCTATTCAGATGAAAATAATTGGAGGTGCTAAAAGGAAAAATCAACTCAACCAAGCAAGGTGCACACACTTGGTAGAGGCTACCAAAATCAGAACTGAAAGCATCTCAAAGTGAGAAGGGCTTCAGGATTTTCTCAGAGAAAATAAGTCCTAAAAATTACATGAAAGGAATTAACAAAGAGCTTCTGGAGGCAGCCAAGGGAAAGACCAACCAACGTGATGAAAGGGAAAGAGCACAATTCCGTGTGGAAAGGTTAAAGGAAGAGGAATTGTTTCGCCTGAAGAAAAGGCGAGTAAGGAATAATTTGATTAAAGGCCTTGTATGTGAAAGATGATGACC
Organism: Muntiacus reevesi; assembly: GCF_963930625.1. Lineage (NCBI taxonomy): Eukaryota > Metazoa > Chordata > Mammalia > Artiodactyla > Cervidae > Muntiacus > Muntiacus reevesi. The sequence goes on from NC_089252.1 coordinate 97,557,237, forward strand.
AGCTCTTATCCACATCCAGAGAAGGCCAAATAAGAGAAAATTGGTTTGCATTAAAGCCTTAAGAGATGTGAATTGAATAGAGGAAGGAATTCCTTAACTTCAGGGTGATTTTTTTTTTTTTTAAAGAAGAGCGGGCTGTCTTACAGAGCAAGTCAGACCAGAAATTTTTTAGAAGGGACAGCCATCTGTCATCAAATTCTTTCATCTCTGGGATGCCAGGAAAGGATGGCCTGGGAGACCCTCAGCAAAGTGACTCCAAGGTTTGTTTATTCTCTTGAATACTTGCTTCTTTCGCAGCTCTCATTTAGTACTCCTGAAAAGTTTATTTCTGATGCCTCAGGAAAGAATTAGTCATATAACTGTAAAAAGAGGCAGGTTCTGAATTCAGCACAGAAGTGATTTCGCTCAAATTGCTCTTACAGTTTAATGACATGCAATGGCTTAAAAGCTCAGCCACATCCTTGTCATTAACTCAACTTGCCCGAAGATTTCAAAGGAAGGACGTGATGGTTCTGAGAGTGAACTGATGACCTGGGCGATATTATATTGTCACTTGGATCGTAGCTTCTCTTGACAGTCGCATAAAAGAGGAAAAAAGGAGGACAAGCTTAGCAGGCTCATCAAATGTCCTTCGGTATTGGCAGCGTTAACGGAAACTCTGTCACTCCTCTCAGTTGGATAAAAATTGCCAGTGGCCTCTCCTGCTGGTGATGGGCATGCTTGGTCATTGAGTGGAAGCTTCCATGGTCTCCAGACTGGCAAGCGGAACCTGTATTTTTCACTTGGGCAGGAGGTCAGTGGTCATCTGGACCAGACAACTTCTACAGCTCATCACACAGCTGCTGCATATTGTCCCTCAGTCCTTAACCTTGCCTTGAAACCCACAGTTGCTAAAGGTAAACCTGACCACCACCGCGACCCTGACTTTGCTGGATTCCATGGGACGCCATTCACAGGGCAGGCGACAATAGGAAGGTGCCTAGAAGAACTGGGCAACAAGGCAGCCCCATGTAAAGCACGAGACCTAGAACAAACTAAAAAGCTGTGTCTCTCCGGCCTCTGATTGGTCCACCTCTGATTTGGTGTGTAATCTGTTCAGTTCTTCTAGATCTAGCTAACACAGTGATCCTTCTCAAATGTACCTTGGTCCAACACCTTTAGACAGGAATTATCAGTAAACATTTTCCTGCCTGGAATAATTCCTGACACAGAAAAGGTACTCAGTAAATATTATTGTCATTAGTGAATGCCTAAGTCACGTCTGGCTCTTCTGTGGTCCCATGGGCTGTAGCTCACTAGGATCCTCTGTCCTTAGGATTCCCCAGGCAAGAATACTGGAGTGGGTTGCCATTTCCTCCTTCAGGGGATCTTCACAACCCAGGGATCAAACCCAAGTCCTCTGCATCTCCTGCACTGGCAGGGGGATTCTGTACTGCTGTGCCATCTGTCATTACTATTATTATTTTGTGAAGAATGTAGTAACTGATTGTGGGCTAAGCTTACAACAACCAGAGAAGTTCTCTGCAGCTTCTTTTTCCTTTTCTTTCTTGTAGTACATATATTCATATATATTAACAATGTACATTATATATACAGTAAACAATACATATGTAGTTACATGTATAATATCATTATATATACACTGTATATATGTAATGTGTCTATGTATATGTATCATGAATATTTGCATCTTATCAAACTCATGTGCCAGGTACCTTTGTCAAGCACTTCATACACATTGCTTTGGTTTCTAACTTAGCCTTGGCTCAAAATAAAAACATTACAGTGACATTATTCATAATATTATTATGATATCACTAACACTAGAAACTAATATTTACTGAGCGTTGATTAGGCACAATTTTTGTGCTAAGAATGTTATCTGCTTTCTCCTCTCAATCCTCATATAAATCCAGTACTGTTGGTGACATTATCATCGTTTTTTACTGTTTTGTATTATATTGTTTTGACTGAGTAGGAACTTGGGCTTAGAGACATTAAGTCACTCGCTCAGAATCACACAGAAACCGAGAGGAGAAGTGAGCGTTAGAAGCCCGGGTCTATGTGGCTCTGTTTTTTCACACTTTCAGTCACTTTATGCCACACGCACAACAGGTCTTCAGTATTATTCACTGAAAGAGCAACACTGTCGTGGACAAATGGAATTTGATGTTAGTACAGAAGTCCCTAAACCGTTCCTTTTAGCTGCCCTCCAAAGACCCTACCAGGCTGGGCACCCACTACTGCCCTTTCACTGCGGGCAATATACATCTATTCACATTTTTCTGCACTCTGGAAAGAAACAGCCTACAACCCAACACAGGAAGAATCAGGAACTATCAACAAGACAGGAGGTGCAAACAGAAAACAGAATTCACCTCACAAAGCCTGTACTTTTCTTTCCCTTATTCTTTTCCAGAGGCACGTAATAAACACACTTGGATTTACCTTGAATATAATTAACGAACTCTTTATCATTTAGGGAAAATAAATGAAAGTTTTCATTTCTATAATATTAAATTGACTTTTTAACTTTTGAAGTGAACATGTAAAACATTTCCTTCTTTTATCCCTGCTTGGGGAGTTGTAATTGCATTTTAACTGGTGCTGTTTCAAGAACAATTTTAACCTTGAATTGCAAATGTGCTGGCTGGAAGTGTATATAAATCAATTCAACTTAACTTTTTATTGTAAAAATATTACAGAGAATAATTAGTTTTTAATCTGTCAGTTTGAGTCAAAGGAAATTTGAAAACTATTCAGACTGTTTGTAAGATCTGGTCCATAAGATGTGAGAGAGAACTATCATGGTTGAAGGGGGCAAATGAGAGAAAATTAAAAGTAATGTAATTACCAACCACTGAAAGGCTGATGTGCACAATACTTTATAGGCTGGATATAGAAGGGCAATTAAACAAAGCCAGAGTCCATTAAAAGAATAATAATAAACTCCAGGGTAAACATTAGGATCTATAATGTCACACCTAAGGTCATGGGGACGTGAGTTTTGTCATACATTTAAGAGGTATGGGAGTTAAAAAAAAAAAAAAAAAAAGAGGTATGTATGGTTTGGTTGCCGCATGAGTAAACAAGATAATAACGAGGGAATATGAAATTCCCAGTAGCCTGGAGCATTCAAAGTTTTACTTATTGAACCATGGCTATAAAAATAAAATCTGAGAATGCTCCACGTCTGCGGATGTGCTCTCTCCCCGCAGCTACGGACAGTTTTGGGTGAAGGTGATTATAGAAAGGCCTTCTACAGAAAGAAGAGGATTTAACCATAATCAACCATGAAACCTACCTGTTATGGGCTAATAATAGCATCTTCACTCACTATTAAAAGAAAGTCTTTATTCAAATCATTGCACGTTGTGTAGTGTTGGAACAGAAACTTTTTGAATTACGTGATTCATCAGTTAATGGCCTTGAGATAGATAAATATGAGAGGCCCAACCATCACCAGTCACACAGGGCCATTCCGCTGGAAATGTGGCTAGTCCTACACATTGAAATAATAGTATTTTGGATACATGAGGTTAAATAAAACATATTAAAATTAATTTCACCTGCTTATCTTTAAATATTTTAGTGTGGCTATCAGAAATTTTAAAGTGATATATGTGGCTTGTTTGTTGATACTGGACAGTGCTGTCTGAGTGGCTTCATCAATTAAAAAAAAAAAAAAAAGCAACAAAGAATCCCACCTAATATCTCTGAGTACTTCCTGTGGTGCCAGGCACTAGTCTTGAGCATATCCTACATGCACTCCATCAATGAATCTCTATAATGGCTCCATAAAGTAGGTATTATTATTATTTCCATTTTACAGATGGACGTTTAGGCACAGAGTTAGTAGATCAATTGATTAACTTGGATGAAGACTATAGCCAAAAACGTAACAGCCTGGCCCCATATGGAACATGGTCTTAATTCAGAAGAGTTGCTCTACTCTTTGTGACAGGGACAATATTGGTTGAAATAAAAAAAAGTCATGTCACTTAAAGACCCCACACAAACACTATTAAAACTAATACATGAATTCAGCAAAGTACAAGGATACAAGATAAATATTCAGAAATCTGTTGTATTTGTTTACATTAACAATGAAATGCCAGAAAGTAAAGACAAAAACAAACAAAAAAAAAACCATTTTAAAATTGCATCAGAAAACAAAATATCTAGGAATAAACCTAATCATTAGGTGAAAGACCTATCTGCTGAGAACTATAAGACACACATAAGGGAAATTGAAGATGATCCAAAGAAATGGAAAGATATCCCATGCTTGTGGACTGGAAGAAGTGTTTAAATGGCCAGATTACCCAGAACAATCTATAGATTTAACATGATCCCTATCAAATAACCCATGACATTTTCCACAGAACTAGAACAAATATTCCTAAACTTTATATGAAACTACACAAGACCCTGTATTGCTAAAATAATCCTGGAGGGGTGTGGGGCAGAAATAAAAGCTGGAAGCATTACCCTCCCAGACTTAAGACAATATTACAAAACTACAATAATCAAAACAGCATGTTATTGGCATACAAACAGATGTATGGATCAACAGAACAGATGAGAGAGCCCAGAAATAAACCCATATGCCAATGGTCAATTAATCTACAACAAAGGAAGCAGAAATATATAAAGGGGAAAAGAACATCTCTTCAGCAACTAGTGTTGGGAAAGCTGGACAGCTGCATGTAAATCAATGAAGTTAGGACACACCCTCACATAAAACCACAAATGGCTTAAAGGCTTAAATATAAGATATAACACCATAAAATTCCTGGAAGAGAAAATAGGCAAAACATTTTCAGACATTAATTGTAGCAATGTTTTCTTAGGTCACTTTCCCAAGGCAAAAGCAAAAATAAACAAATGGAACCTAATCAAACTTAAAAGCTTTTGCATAGCAAAGGAAACCATCAATGAAGCAAAAGCACAACCTATGATATGGGAGAAAATATTTGGAAACAATGTGCCTGACAAAGGGTTAATTTCCAAAATATACAACTCAACATCAAAAAAAACAAATGACCCAATCAAAAAATGAGTAGAAGACCTAGACATTTCTCCAATGAAGACATGAAAGATGCTCAATATTGTTACTTGTTATAGACATGCAAATTTAAACTACAATGAGTATCACCTCACACTGGTAAGAATAGCTATTATCAAAATGTGAGAAAAGGGAACCTTCTTATACTATTGGGTGGGAGTGTAAATTGGTACAACCACTATGGAAAATAGCATGGAGGTTCCTTAAAATACTAAAAATAGAGCTACTATATGATCTAGCATTCCCACTCCTGGGCATATATCTGGAAAAGACAAAAACTAATTTGAAAAGACACATGCATCCCAATGTTCATAGTAACATTATTTACAACAGCCAAGTCATGGAAGCAACCCAAATGCCCATTAATAGAGCACCAGTTTAGGATGTGCCCCCCTTCACAAATGCACAATGGAATATTACTCAGTCATATAAAAGAATGAAATATTGCCATTTGCAACAACATAGATGGACCTAGAGAATATCATACTAAATGAAGTAAGTCACAGAGAAAAAGACAAACATTATATGATATGACTTATATGTGGAATATAAAAAATAATACAAATGAATAATATATACAAAGCAGAAATAGACTTATAGACATAGAAGACAAACGTATGGTTACCAAAGAGGAAAGTGGGGTAGGAGAAGGATTTTAGAGTATGGGATTAACAAACTACTGTACATAAAACAGGCAAGTAACAGGATTTACTATGTAACATAGAGAACAATACTGGACCTCTTGTAATAACCTATAATGGAAAATAATCTGAAAAATATATATATATACCTGAAGCACTTTGCTGTACATCTGAAACTAGCACAATATTGTAAATCAACTATGAACTCCAATAAAAAATCAACTAACTTCAATTTTTTAGAAGTCATGCAAATAAAACAAAGTCTTTTTGATATAACCTCCAAGAAGCACTTCAACAAAACTGATGCTAGGGGAGATTATATGCAGTGTCATATTTCAAACTATAGAAGCCAACAGTCTTGGAAAATGAAGGTTGGGGTAGTCTCCAATGGCCAAAGTATCACCACCTGACAGCCACTGTTATAGAATAAAACACATCCTAGATAGTAGACTAAAAATTATCAAGTTCCCTGACTGATCATGAATACAAGGCAGGGACCCATCTTAATGTGCTGGTCCCTGTCCCTTTGGCCTCCTAGACCAGGACTGAGGGTGCCGCTGTTTTGTTTGGGTGACAAATCACGGCTGGATTTTTGCCTGATATTTACAGTTGACCTTGAAGGGAGCCAGACAAGCCACGCTGACTGCTGACCAACCAAGCCAACCAACATGCTTCTATTACCTACACCACATTCAAATCACAGAAGTCAGTGTCAGAGCTCACTGGCTGCAAGGCTGGTTTGAATGCCCAAGGAAACCCACAAAAGAGGCTCATATTTACTCAGGAAGACATCCACATCATAGAAATCCACATCATACAAGTCAACAGTAAGCGCTCAGCACTCTATTTTAGGGTGAACCTGCTCTCCTTTTCACGGCTGGCAGGTCCCCACCCTGTACAAGAGAAGAGTCTTTGGAGAAAAGGAAGGATGAATGACTAGGAAGGCTATTTTTTTCCTGACAGAAGCAGACATGGAGTTCTGCCTACTTGTCTTCTCTGAATTGGCCATTTGCCTGTCTGAAATGAACATTCTGTGCTAACTTCAGAAAGAATGTTGGCAGGCTCAAGGTGGGAAGGGCTGAAACGGTCATACTTGGATGGCTAACACTTTCCTGTCTGAGGACTGACATAGCAAGTGACCTCCACTCAGGTCACCAGCCGGGAACCAGGGTGGCCACAAGAAAACGAGGTGCTTCCTCCCTCGGGAAACAGGAAAGGATATATGAAGCTGTGCTTGATGCAAATGAAGCATTATCTAAAGACAAGCCGTCTTTAGAGGCAAGAAACAGGGGAGCCAGTATGACTAATTTATTTCTTCACTGTTCTCTTGAAACAATAGTACCTACAGAGAGGTCATATACTGAAAATCGCAGGAAAAAAAAAAATCTTCCATTATTTCTCTTTGAGAGTATGAGTAACAGAGTAGAAGCATAAAAAGATGTTAACAAAGCACGTTTTAAGATACCCAGTTCCCAAATGTCAAAATGCTTCTCATTGACAAGTACTTGACAAGAAATCCAAGCCTAAAACTCTGTCTTTTGTTTAAGCTTCACCAAACTGCAATAAAACCCAGTATGTGTTAAAGGTCTATTTCACCTCAGTCAAACAATTACCTCTCTCTGTCTCCCCCTCACATGGTACCCTCCAAAGAAAACAAAACAAGAAAAGCCAAACTTGAATTTTCTAACCTCATTATCCCAAGCCTTTGTATCTTTGAAGACAAAAGCATTTATCTTGATCGACAAAAAGGGTCCCATTTCAAAGCTCTGTCCCCCGCCCCGAACCTTGAGGATATAAATATTTGGACTGTAGTTTTCTTACATTTTAATAAAACAATGCTGGCCTCACCATGAGGAAGAAAATTTGTTTTATATTTCATTATCTCCTTAAAGCCAGCAGATCCTGTTCAGCAACCAAATTGCTAGTCCTTCTTTTTTCATCACAATGGAATTAAAAGGAAAAAAAGAAAACTCTGAAAGTAAAATGTCTGCCAACTGTAGTAAGGCCAGATTAATCTGTTTCCTCTGGTCCCACAACACCTACTTTTTCTAGTGGGCTCTCTCTCCTTCACATAGGTCCTTCTAGATAATCTGTTCCATTCCCACCTCCCTCCCCACCCAAAATGGCAACAAACACTGATGTCTCCGGACACAGCCAGCCCCTCTGCTGATTTATTAAGAAATGGACACAAGACCAAGGCCATCCAACTTGCTGTTGGCCAAGTTCTACTCAGATCTATCTTCCTGAATACTTGATACAAGATCCAGACCACTAACAACTGGCAGCTGGGTGGTGCTGCAGAAGACTCCTCAGAGTTGCTTGGACAGCAGGAAATCAAACCAGTTAATCCTAAAGGAAATCAACCCTGAATGTTCATTCACTGAAAGGGCTGATGCTGACGCTGAAGCTCCAATACTTGGGCAGTTGATGTGAACAGTCAACTCGTTAGAAAAGACCCTGATGCTGACAAAGACTGAGGGTAAGAGGAGGAGGGGGCGACAGGATGAGGTGGTTGGATGGCATCACCGACTCAATGGACATGAGGTTAAGCAAACTCTGGAAGATTGTGAAGGACAGGGAAGCCTGGTGTGTTTTTGTTCATGGGGTTGCAAAGAGCTGGACACAACTTAGCAAATGAACAACAAACCTTATTAGGCTCCAATCCCCTCCAAAGAAAACCACACTCAAACTGAGAGAGAGAGAGATGGTACCAGAGTTTTGCAAAAGGACAGAATCACAAAGCTGTGGCAGAAACTCTTAAGATGTAAGAGCTGGCCCCTAAAAGACAGAGAGTAAAACTTGTGCCTCACTTGCTAGTAACAGTCCTGGTCATGATGTCTTCATCTCAGGATGTCCCTACCTCTGGTTTCGTACAAATATTCCCTCTTCTGAAGTTATTTTAAGCGAGTTTCTGTTTCTGACACCCCAAACAGCCCTGACCAGGGCACAATCCAATCCTATTTCTCCCATTCCCTTTACTGTATTCTCTGCCCTTGTTATGAAAATCTTTGGACTATTTCCCATGTCAGCCAGGTTCTTAATCTTGTTGCCTGTGTCTTCTTCCATTATATTAATTTATCATGTAATTTCAAAACTTCCCCCTTCCTCTACATTAGCTTTATTCTTTTTTTTATGTTTTTTTTTCCATTTATTTTTATTAGTTGGAGGCTAATTACTTTTCAATATTGTACTGGTTTTTGTCATACATTGACATGAATCAGCCATGGATTAGCTGTATTCTTAGCTGACCAACTTTAAGGATGCATTTTGTATGGATGTCTCTGATAAGAATGTTCCATTTTTCAAATAGTCCTGGGTCAACAGCTCAAATCCACTGTCGTACAAATCCGACCAATCGTTCTTGGTTCTATTTTATGAAATTATGGAGGAGAAATCTACTCTTATTTTACTGCAATACACATTGCATTTTTCATCAAAAATCATATTTTCCCCTTCCATCTATTAATCTTCATGGGGTAAGGTGATATCAAGTTCTCTCACCCCCTGGTGGATCCTCTTTATCTGATATTTTCTCCCAATCTCATCCGCATTTCACCAAATTCCTACCCACAGTTAACAGCTCAGCCTAAGCCCACCTTCCTATTGACATCTGCCAGACCACACTCAGAGAGACACAGTTCAATGTAGGGGCTGGCAACACAGGTTTGCAATTAGACAAACTCAGGCTTGGTTTTCTGGCTTCAACCTTCATTGACTATGAATCCTTGGGCATGTTACCCAATCTCTCCACACCATGATGTTTTCCTTATTTGTACAACCTGTGTGCAATATACCTAACTCTCAATGGTGTTTTGCAACTAAGTTGATTGCATGTAAAATGCCTATCACACAGAAAGAGCTCCATTGGTGGCATTTTATTTTCTTTCATTTCTTCATGTATACCAACTTCTCTTTTCTGAACTTTGGGGAGGTTTAGTAGCTCAGAGCATGAGCTTGGGGGTCAGACGTCCTGGCCTCGCAGCTGGCTGGGTGACCTTGGCAGATCACTTCACTTCTGTTGTGTCTCTTCTGTAAAATGAAGGTACGAACAGCACGTACCTCATAAGACTGCTCATGAAGACTAAATGAGTTCACGCATATAAAGAGCTCAACAGTTGCTGGCATAAGGTCTCATCTTCACAGGGGGTGGCTTTTATCTGCTCAAGACTGAATACTTACAAGGTATCAGATTTCATGCCTGCAATTCTCTTCAACTAAGTTCATTTGTGGCTGAGCGAGCATGTCTTAAATTTTACAACTCTTGGGTGCAAAAATATGTTTCTTGGAAAGAATGTAAAGAACCAGTGAGAAGCAAAGAATACCAAAAAAACAAAATCGTTATCCTGGTTATATTCTAGCAATGTCATTAGGTTAAGTCAACATAAAACAAGTTAAGTATGGAAGCCCTCTGGGGGCTAAATAGCTACCTGATGGTAAGAGATGGGGACGGGCCTCCGGAACACTATCCACTCCACAATTTCGCTACACGGCGGGGTCGTCAGAGAACCTGTGTACCGGTAATAGCTGCCCAGGGATGCAGGCAGGAGGTCCCGGAGGATGAAAGGATCCAGAAAGGTCTCTTTCTCTGTTTGGGAGAAGAGGGAAAAGAAAAGCACAGTGGTTAAGTCCTTCTAGGCGGCAGACACACAGTCAAAACCCTCGGCACGCGGGTGCCCCATCACAAGACGTGTGCGTGTTTACACCCCGAGAAGCACAAGCATTTGGTGGTGGGAGATGCGGAAAACACATCAGCGTTTCCCAGGGCGTGTTCTGAGACCGCACGGCGCTGCATTTCATGAAAAACAGGTTCCACGGTGAACAACAGAGGGCAACACTGCAACCCCTCTCTCTTTCCCCAGGAAACAGACAAAACATTAGCACAGTTGAGTCAGTGATTCCAGCAGAAAAGAAACAGACGTGGTTTTGTTTACCTCATTCCTTTCCAATTTTTTTTCAGCTTTCATAAATTTTAATTGATCCACTGTATTTTAAATATTATTTCAATATTTAATCACAGTTAAAATTATTAATGAGATATTTTATATTTTTTTAACTAAGGTTTTCTATTTAACTTTTTATTTTATATTGTGGGGTGCAGCTGGTTAGCAGTGTTAAGACAGTTTCAGGTGAATAGCAAAGGGGCTCAGCCACACATATACACGTATCCTTTCTCCCCCAAATGCCCCTCCCATCCAGGCTGCCATGTAACATTGAGCAGAGTTCCCTGTGCTATACAGTAGGTCCTTGTTGGTTACCCATTTTAAACATAGCAGAGTTGTGCTAAGTCCATTTTTCACGTTGTTCTAATGTTTAAACATTATTTATTGAAATATAGTTGACTTACAATGTTGTGTTAGTTTTAGGTGTACAGCGAAGTGATTCAGCTATACCCACCCTTGTTGCATCATAGACCCCTTTTCCATCTAATACTTAATGAACTAATAATCAGGTGAACAAACTCTGGGACACCCATGTGATGAAGTAGGAAAAGGAAAGTAAGGCAACAGTAAACTGCATTTCCAAAGTTGGTAATGGTTTCATTATAACTTCATCCAAGGCTTACTCAAATCAAAGTGAAACCAAACCAAGGCATGGGCCCTGAATTTATAAAATGATGGCCTAGAATATAGGCTTCTTCTTTTTACAAAAGTGAAGGGGTCTTCTCTTAGGTAGTGGAAATGCCATTTAAGCTGAGACCCAAGACTGATATTGCACAATAACTCTGTGAGGAAAACAAGGGAGAGAAGAGCTCAGTTCCTATGTAGCAGAGCTGGGCTATGAGCCCAGGCACCTTGACACCAGAGCTTGCACAATTCTGACTCAGCTAAAGGAGCGAAAGTTAACCAGGTGAATACTGAACAGGAAAAGAAGAGCATTTTAAGCTGCATGAACAGCATGTGCAAAGGTCCTGAGGCAGGAAGAAACAGCACAAGAGATTAGGGGACTATACTATAACTCTCCACATTAGACATGGTAGATCACCTAGCTTCTCTCATAAGTCAGAGAAGGTTGTGACCTCTACCTGGCTATTCAAATGTCCAGTCTGGAATTCTTCCCTCAATCCTTTTAGCGCTATAATAAGGTTACTGTTGTTTAGTCACTAAGTCATATCCGACTCTTTTGTGATCCTATGGACCGTGGCCCACCAGGATCCTTTGTCCATGGGATCTTCCAGGCAAGAATACTGGAGTGGGTTGCCACTTCTTCTCCAGGTGACCTTCCCACCCCAGGGATTGAACCCTCATCTCCTGTGTCTCCAGCATTGGCAGGCGGATCTTTACCACTGAGCCACCTGGGAAGCCCAGACCTGCTAACAGTTTGTCTTAGCTCCTTGATGGCCTCCTCCACAAGTGCCCCTGGACACTTCTTGGGGACTGCAAGGCTCCAGGTAACTGCACAGACCCAACCTGTGACTCACAGTAACAGTCTTTGCAGCCTCACACCTCCTCCCTCCTTTTCCTTTAGAACAACCAGTACAGGTATTTGGGCAAATGTGTTATCCTTAGACTCAAGAGGTCTATGTAATTGAGGGTTAAGGCAAAAAACCAACAGAAATCAACTATATTAGAATAATGAAAATGAAAATTTCCTTTTGGTAGAGATTTGTTGAACAAAACCTAGTACTTATTTCACTTTTACTACATACCAAGCACACTTCTGAGTATATACATGTTGCAGACATTTAAACTGGTTTCCCAGGTAGCGCTAGTGATAAAGAACCTGCTTTTCAACACAGGAGACCTAAGAGACGGAGGGTTCGATTCCTGGATTGGGAAGATTCTCTGGAGAAGAGTACGGCGACCCACTTCAGTATTCTTGCCTGGAGAATCACATGGACAAAGGAGCCTTGTAGGTCCATGGAGTTGCACAGAGTTGGACATGATTGAAGCAACTTAGCACAGCACACCACAGACATTTAAGCAGCACTTGCTGTATGTGCCAGGCCCTGTTCTAAGAGTTTTGCAAAGACTGATTTATTTAATACTTCAAAAAGTCCTATGAAGCATGACACCATGGGATTACTATTACCATCTCCAATGCACAGTCCTGTCATGTACAACCATGTAGCGGAGTTTGGAATCCAGGCTTTCATTAGCCTGAGGCCATCATCACACCCTTTCCCTTTACAAACCTTTAGAGTATGTACTTTGAATATTCCAATTTTCCAGATGTAGAATTTAAGGCACGGAGGGGTTAAATCAATAAGCCCTGGGTCACTAGTGAAGAATAAAGCACCAGTAGTTATTCATGAGGCTCAGAAACTTCGGCAGATTCTGCAAAGGTTTTCAGTTCGTTTTTTAAAGGGGAAAATTAAATGTTAGCTAATAAATGCATCACAGGGTGCTGTAATCAAAACGACAAAAGCAATTTCTGTGGGATAGAAGGCCAGAAATAACAGAGTCACCCCTCTACCCACTGGCAAATCTAGGCTTTAATTTAACCTGGTTACCAGCCACCTAATGATAGGGGAAATCTCTGTTAGCGTGCTTGGCCGGGACTGGCTTGGCTGGGAAGAAGAACCCTTTTGGCCTCTGCTTGCTGCTTCTGGACTTCCTGGGCTGTGCAAATAGTCAACACAAAGCCCCAGGCAATACAGGGGGCGCAAGGTCTGACATCAAAAACTGCCACCTTCATTTCTCTAAGCGTTGTACATAAACCTGGCATCACATCGCAGCACACCAACCTGCCTGAGGATCAAGGGCTCTAGACTGAAGGACAGGAAAATCTTCTGAGTTTTCCCCGAGGGGCCTGACCTAATATTAGGGTCGCAGTTGAGCACGCCGTATGCAGACAGGTAGTGACTGGACAATCCCTGTAAGCCCGGGGCAGCAGAGCCCCCATCGAAAGCACCCACCTCTGGGAAGAGGCTGCGGCTTTAAAGAATACAGACAGATAAGTCAGACCTGCCAATCAGAGGTGGGTGAATTTCCAAAAGGTGAATTTCACTGTTTCAAGGGAATCGGGACTCTTGTATACATTCCTATAGGGGCTCTTGAATTCGGCAAGGACTGATGGGAACTGCAGGCAGGACCACTGCTACAAACACAGCAGTGTTTCTCTGTCCTTAATCAACCGAAGGGCTTTAAACACAGGTTCCAATCTTATTGATTAAAAGAGAACCTACCCTACGGCTCAGGGAACTCAGTGCTCTGCGGTGACCTAAACGGGAGGGAAATCCAAAAAAGGGGGGATGTAGGCATACACACAGCCGATTCACTTTGCTGTTCAACAAAAACTAACAACATTGAAAAGCACCTAAAAATTAATTTAAAAAAAAAAAGGTGCAGTAAGATGATTGGCGGGGCAGGTAGACCTAGTGATGGACAAAAAAGGGAGGGGCTTCCGTACTTATTGTTATCACCTCTGTCACTACTGTTAGACCTCCCGGGTCACTGGCTTCGGGAACCCAAGAACCCTTTCTTCAAACCTCATCTTACACAGGAGCCAGGCAAGTCAAACAGTCAGAGTGCAGTCTCCAAGGCTGAAGCTGAGCTGGAAACCCCAGGGACATTTGGAAAACCACCTATGTAGTCCAATTCTTTCATTTTACAGCTGGGCAAATAGGAGACCAAAGAGGAATAATGAACCAAAGGTCAAAAATTTAAGGAGAATACAGAGGTTGGGACTGGATTCCTTCTTCAAAGATACCACTGAGAATCAGAAACAGTTAAGTCAGTGAGCAGAAAATGTCACGGAACGCTGAAAACTTCATCGGCATCTTCACTTCTCCATTCCTACAGAAACTGGTGAAACGAGCAGATTCTCATTCTACTGGGTTCAGATCCCAACTCTTCCATCTGTGAACTGTGTGATCCTAGTTACTAAACCTTCCCAGGCTGTTGTGAAGATTAAATAAATCAGTATGAGAATGGAGTTCAGAAAGAGCTGGAAACAGAGCAAACATCTCATAAACGACAGATATGATTCTCACTCTAATTCTTACTACTTGTATTATTACTATTATTATTCCTCTAAACTACTAAGCCTATACTTAGCCATGTACTTCCTTGAATGTTTCTGCATGTGTTTTCCTTTTTTTTTTTCCCCAAACAGAATTACTAGTGCCTTAAAAGCACAGCATGTCTGATATAGTCTCCATTGGTCTGAGCACTGTAAGTGACAGTTTTCTTTGTCAAAGCTCTAGAATGAGCTTCAGAATCAACTGATATTCAATAGCTGCGTGGCCTTAGGAAAACTTCTTAACCTCTCTGAGCTACTTCCCTTATCTGTAAAATGGGAAAACTGAGGCTATTTACCCCTCAGGAGTGACAATTAATCAGACTAACAAACATGACATTCTTATTAGCACAGTGGCTTGCAGCCGAGATTAGTTTGTGTTTTAAGCCAGGGACTAGCAAATGTTTCCGAGATGGTGCCAGACAGCAATATTTTAGGTTTTGCAGGCCAAGAGGCAAAACCAAAGATGGTACATAGGTAGCTATATAACAAACACATTTCCACGACTTTATTAACGATGTTCAAAATGCTAGTAACAACTGAGGACGGTTAAAAAAATATACATCTGCTAAGGGGAAGAATGGAATTCTTTAGGACTAGGGAGAAGGCAGGAATAAGGTTTTGCTTAATTAAGGTTCACATATGAGAACCCATTCTTAGCTCAGGAGCCATACAAAAACAGTGACACCGATTTGGTCACAGGGTCGAATTGTGCACACTCCCGATTTTAAGCGAAGTATTGGAGGGTGAAGCGGGGGTAATGTTAGAAAGCCATACTAGAGCCACAGCAAGAAGTGGGGGTGGGCCACGCTACATGTTCAGGGGCCTCCATCATTAATGAGAGTTTCTTCTATGAACATACATTACAGAATTAACTCCCAAGTTGTTTTCTTTTTCCCTTGAGTTTTCTAAGTTCAACTCAAACATTAATTATTACTGCTATTTCTGAAAATTCCGTTTTTTGCTCAGTCCCATAGGAGCGCTCCATTGGCAAGATGGGGCACTCATAATGCTTAATTGTTAGAAATAACTTTAGAAATGGTACCCAGTATTTCTAGCACTGCCCACAAAGCCCTTCAAAGCCACAAGGCACTTAACTGGCTGGACCCAAGACCGAGAGTTTCTGAATATAGTCATTGGAAATAAAGAACGCACTTTTCATCTAAAAATTTACACTCCCTAAGAAAATCTTAATAAATGTACATCTTGTAAATGGAGGAGCTGCTAGAGCCAGGCCTCTGGAATTGAAACCTAATCAGTCTACCTAAAGGCCTGACCTAAGACAAGTTACTTTAATCTTTCTGCAACTGTTTCCTCATCTGTAAAATGGGATTATAATAGTGACTCATCTGAAGGCTTATCTTATCAGGAGAGTATTACATGAATCAGCATTAGTTGAGAGCTTAGGAAAGCACAGAATAAGCACAGATAAGTACTTGTTAAAACGAATCCTATTATAAAAGGGCAGTGTGACTCTAAAGCCATCCAGATTAGGACACTCTGCCTCCAACTTTTATCCTAATTAGTAATTTGAATTTGAAACATTGCTGTCCCAGACACTTAACTAGTTGAGAAAAATATTTGAAACACTCTGCTTATCCCACCATTCATTCCATTATACCATAATAAGCAGGTACTGTGCATTACTAGATAAAAGAACTGAAAAGGAATGAATCTCATATTCCACTTTCAAGGATCCCAGTGCTGTATGCAGACAATATTATATTTTAATAATTAATTGTTCATCAAAGAAAAAGATGAGGAACAGGGATGCTAAATTCAAAGTTATTCAAATTGCAAAAATGAATAATGTATGACTTTTTTATTAAATACACACTGTATTAAGTAGTCTACATTTCACCCAACTCTGTCGTTCATTTTTAAGCATTTTGAACGACAATATGAATAATCAGTTAGGGGAGGTTTATTTAGAAAAAGAAATACCTTATTTGAATGCAAACGGAGTATATCTGGAGATGATTAAATTTTTCTTATCAATTAGAAAATTTTGTATGAGGGCTTTAAAGTCATGGTCAACCATTAAATGCAGAGAGGCCCAGTTATCCTTGCAGCTTCCTTTCAACATTAAATTATATCTGGCTCAATTCTGTTCAATTTCTTATTTCTGATAGCAGTGCCAGGAGGCAATCTTTAATTAAAGAAAATTTGAAAGATTCAAACATGCATAATTGGATTAAAAATGTGATCATTAAAACATTAGACGATAATCATCTGATTGATTGCGTTTTTCAGTGTGTTAATAACCTAATATTTTCAATGCTTTGGTTATATAGGAAAAAAGAAAGCCTTTATAAAATATGATGAACAATCAACACAGGGAGCAGACCTATGCACTAATCAAGACCTACGGAATTATACTGAAAACATACGCACACACAGCAATGAACACAGCGTCGCATTGTAAAAAAAGAGTATGGACAGAATGTGATGGTGTCAAAGGGAGGAAAACCCTCAAAATAAGAACTCAACCTATTTTAGGGACATATATGAAAAAACTAAGAAGAGAAAGCCCAAACTTCGATATTTAGCCTAAGGACTGGTTTCTTCAGTGTTTCCCAAAACTTCTTATAAGGAAAAGCTATTTATTTTTCCCTAAAAGCTCAAAATCACTGGGGTAGGACTGGCCTTCTGTTTCATACAAGGCACAGAGAGAATGACATTGGACAAAACTGGGGATTGGGTGATGCTAAATGGGAGAGGACTGATGATACTGCTGCTCAAAATCAATGTGCATGCAAATCACCTGGGGCGCCTGTTATATTGTAGAAGCCTACAGATTCTGAGCCAGTAGGCTTGGGAATGGGGACTGAGATTCTGCATATTTAATAATGCTGATCACACCTGAGAAGTCAGTTTTCATGAGGGCTGTGTTAGTGGGCTCCTCTGCCTTCTGCAGCCTCATCCTCTGCTACTTTCTGACCCTTAGGCTGAGCCACATGGACCTCTGGTTACTCCATGATCACACCACCCCAGGCCCTTTGCACTGCCTCTCCACGCAGCCTAAAACATTTTTTTTTCCCACTGCTCTATTCATGGCTGGGTTTGAGACCAAATTCAGCTGCCAACAACTTACTTATATTTGAATGACACATTTCTCAATCAGGTGACTCTCTCTGACTATTGTTCTGAAAATGGGATTTTAAGCACAGACCCCTTGAGATGGAAGCCTCTGATTGAAAAACCTGAAGATTGAAACGAACCACATTCTTGGCAGAGAGAAAGGCCACTGCAAAGGGTGGTGTGTGGTGAAGTGAAGCAGAGGAAAAGGAAAACTGGAAGAAAAGTTCAAGAGCCCGAATCCGACAACTCAAGGAGGGGGGGAAAAATCAGCTGCTGGTTAAGGATAATCTGGAATTTGGCTAAAAATTGTGAAGAGGTCAAAACACTCAACTGAAGTCAGCAGCTCTGGGTAAAGCCTGGACTAGGCACATGTGGACTGTGTGACCTGGGAGTGGCGATGGGTCAGACAAGCTGGTGACAGAAGGGCCTGCCGAACAGAAACAAGAAATGGGAACTCATAATGGGGAGAAAGAGCCTGAGGGCCAGAACTCCAGGATTTCAGGAGCCTGGCACCTAGAAGCCCCCACGGAGGTTAGAGAGCATTACATTATAACTATGATGGTGGCAGAGGGACTCAAGGAACTCATTTCATGATCTAAATTTAAGAAATGAAGCTTGCTCCATCTGACTGGATGGTGACTATCAGACATGTCATCTCTCATCTATAAGGAGGATGGAAAAAAAAATTAGGATAAAATGGCAAAGATGGGGCAACCAAGTGAAGCTGGACCATTTTCAAGGTGTAGCTTCAGCAAGGCTTCATGACATGATTTTGAGGAACAAGTACTACACTGAGGTTACAACAAGGGGATCCCTGAGGGGTCACCAAGAACCACAGAGAACTGCGGGGTTCTCCAGAGTTTCAAAGGATGCTAGTTCTATTTCATGTACAAATAAAGAAAATGAGGTCCGAAGAGGGAAGGTGAGTGACCCAAGATCACACAGGGAAGTGTGAGGGAGTCTGGTATCCCTTTCTACTACCTGATTCCATGTCTCTGGGCACTTTGCCTGCAGCAGATACAAACATGATCAGGTGAAGAAATCTCTCTGAAGACTGAAGAACTCATTTAACCTCGTAGACACAGATCTACTCCTGACACTGCCCAGCTCAGAATCCTCCAGTGGCTTCCCATTTCATCTACAGTAAAATCCAAGCTTCTCACCACAGCCATGAGGCCCTCCAGGACCTAACTCTGCAGCCCAACATCTCTCCACCCTCTCCCTTGTTGACCATCACCTTCCTCCTCACCTTTTCATTATCTTTTCCTTCCTGTGTTTATTCACTGTTGGTCTCTTCTCAAGAGTGGGATAATTCCACAAGAGAAGAATACCTCATCTTTTTTGGGTACCCTGTACATCCAGCAACTAAAACACTGCCCAAAACAGAGTAGATGCCCAATCACTGTGAAAAGAGAACGAAGGAACAAACACAGCAGCTGGTGTATTTTAAATAACCAATAAATCCTAGATTTCTTCATATTCATGTCACCATCAATTGTAAGATGAATCATAACCTCAAAAGTCATTAATAAAGGCAACAAGTTGCTAATTAAACAATGGTCATAGCTATACAATCTGTGTAATTGGTTAACAGTAGCTTTTTTTTTTTTTTTTTAAAGCAAACTGGAAGCTCTATTACACCAAGACTGTGATTTCTTATCGTATCCCCAGGGCCCAGGACTGTACCTGAGAGAAAAGGTCCATTACCCATGACTGAAAACATTGATCAAACCAAGTCACTAAGGAGCTCCAATTCAGAAGTGGGGAAACTGTGCCCCGAAGCCGAATCCTGTCTAGTACCCGCTTTTGTAAATAAAGTTTTACTGGAACACAGCCATGCCATTATCTCTGGCTGCTTTCAGGCTAAAACTGGGCAGCTGAGTTGTTGCAGGACACAATGGATGGCCGGCAGAGCCTAAACAATTTCGCCATCAGTCCTTTTACTGAGAAACTTTGCTGACACTTGCTCCTGTGTGAAGGGCAGAGTGTTGAGAAGGGCTGGGGACAAGCGATCCTGCATAAATGGAGCAAACTACACGCTGACACAGGCTTGTGGAGCCTCTGAAACAGCCTCTGCCGGCGGGTGGAGACTTTAACACATGCCCCTTGGCCTTCACCACAGGCATGACCTGAGAAAATCTGAGCCGCTCCCATGATGGCATCTCACTGCAGGGCCTGAGCAAGGGCGGCCTGCGCAGGAGGGTGCTCACCTGATAATCAGACCCCTGAATTCAAGGACCTAGGGTGGCCCTCCAAGGTTAACAGCCACTTTACCCAGGTTCAAAGACATCTAACCTCCTTGAGGTTATTGGCAGCTTCAGATGGCCAACTGTGATATTTGGATTTAAGGATTGGTGTTTGAGTGAAGCATATGCTGACATTAACATTTCCAAAGGGAAACTACACAAAGAGCGCAGAGTCCCATCAACAATTAAAATGAACATGACATTGAGATCATATAGTTATACAGTAACAAAGACCCAATGTTACCAGTTAACAGTTTCACTGACTGCCTCTCTCCCTGACATGGATCTGGTGGCCATAACTGACATGGTGTGTATATTCTTTTAGATACTCAGTCAATGACCTAATTCACAGAGGAGAAACCTAGGCAGAAACCCAGAGTTAAGTGATTCTGACAATAATTAGGAAGACAGTCGAGGATGGAAATGAAAATTGGTCCAGCAGAATGAATCTGAGTCTAATACAAATGGGTTCAAATTACTGTTCCACTGCCACGAGTTGGGACAAATGAGACAGCGCTATGAGGCTCAGTTTACCCATCTGTACCACGGATTCAGAATTCGTATCTCCCTGGGCTACTGTCGAGATTAAATGACACTCTATGTTTAAAACATCCAGGCAGAGCTCAGCACACAGCAAGAGGTTAACAGATAAAAGGTTCCCGTTTCTTTCAGCCTCTTTCTGGCCCCTGGTCCACTCCCCTATGCCCTGACCTCAAAGGGACCGGCTATCCCGAATCAACTTTGTGACCATTTTCCCCATCACTTAATTTTATTTTTGAAAGACCCAACTAAGTCAAGCAACACACATACTGTTTCAAAAGCCAGGTGGTGATGGGGCAGAACTTAGAGATCCACAATCATTTCCTGTCACCTCATGGCCTCTACCATACCCATACTCACATCAACAAGTAACAACAGGGACTTCCCTGCTGGCCCAGAGCTTAAGACTCCAGACTCCCCATGCAGGGGGGCCAGGTTCCATCCCTGGTCAGGGAGCTAGGTCCCACATGCCACAACTAAGAGTTCACCTGCTGCAACTAAATATCCTGCATGCTGCAATGAAGATCAAAGATCCCAAGTGCTGCAGCTAGGACCCAGTGCAGACAAATTAAAAATAAATAAATTAATTAAAAAAAAAATCCCAAGTAACAACAGTAACTTGTCGCTTGGGGTAGGGGAGGGCAGTGATAACCGCTGACGCTGGGTGCTGACCGTGTACCAGGATCAAGTATGTACAGTAAGTCATTGGCTCTGTGAGACAAACCAGTAAGTGGTGTTACTATTACCACTTTACACGGTTAAGAAAATTTAAACACAAAGAGATGAAGTGATTTGTGCAGGTTGTACAACTAGTCAAAAGCAGAACTGAAACTCAAACCCAGAGCATCTGCTCTTGGCCATGACATGACCCTGCTTCTACTATACCAAGGTGACGTGCACAGACCAGGGTACAAAGTCATCTGGGGAGCCCCAGGCACTTTACCAAGTGCTTCTGCAGGACTCAATGGAGACATTTTAAAACTGTCTCTCTGCTCTCCACACCCCAGTGAAACAACCAGGAAAAGGGCATTTCCCTGGGCCCCCACAATCCTGTTCTTGTGACGACATATTGATAAACAAGCCTGGTTAAATGAGATGAAGCCTCCAAATTCAAATCTAACCTAAAAGGAATCACTTCTGAAGGCCTTTTCTGTCTCAATGATTGTTAACAGCGTTACTAGTGATCAAAGCCCACAGCATCCCATTTCCTGGCTTTGGCTAAGACAAGACATGGAAGCAGCCCACATCTATGGTGGTGGTTCTGACACACCTAAATCCAGGAAACTGTGGAAATGGCTTAAGTGGCCTGTTTCTAGAAGATTTTTGAGATCAAAGGGGGTTCAGATAAGCATCTGCCCTTCCCGGATCCACAACAGACATAAGCCAATTAGTCCAGAGCAGGGTGCTGCGTATTTATAGCACACTTCAGGAAACTTCCATGTAATTAGATGCTGGAAACATAAACTTCAAAGGGGAAATTTTGTCGCGTGTTAAGATGTTCAAAACTATCAGTGGCCTGTAAATAATAGAGTACTGGTTTTTCCGTTCAAGAGGGAGAAAACTTGAATAATTTCTTTCTTGAAGGTTAACATTAAAACAGAACCCTCTTTAATTCTACTGAAATATATTTGGATGATGTAGCAATTTGGGCAAAATCTAAACTGAAGCCCATCTCTGTAGAGTGTATCAAATGGTAAGTAATGCACATACCACTGCATGAAGTAACACTATTAGTAGACCTAGAATAGCTACCATTTAGACAAGGCAGGGTTGACAATGTTCTTCTGTAAAGAACCAGCGAGTAAGTAAATATTTAACGCTTTGCAGGCCAAAGAGTCTCTCTGTTATAAAACTCTGCCATTATAGTGTAAAAGCAGTCATGAAAGTGTTAATTCTCAGTTGTGTCAGACTCTTTGTGACCTCATGAACTGTATGTAGCTTGCCAGGTTCCTCTGTCCATGGGATTCTCCAGGCAAGGATACTGGAGTGAGTTTCTATTCCCTTCTCCAGGGGATCTTCCAGACCCAGGGATTGAACCTGGGTCTCCTGCATTGCAGGTAGACTCTTATTGTCTGAGCCACCAGGGAAGCCCGAGTCACAGAGAGTAAGTAAATGAATGGGTGTGGCTGTGTTCCAATAAAACTTTACTTACAAAAACAAGGCAGTGGGCCAAATCTGGCCTACAGATTGTATTTCCTGACCTCTGATTTCAAGGACAGTGGACACATGCCAGGCACCCTTCTCAGTACTTTCCCTGTCTTAAAGCATTTATCATTAATACGAGGCAGATACTTTCATAATCACCATGCCCCCAGGTGAAACCTCAGGGACAAAGAGAACCAACTTCAAAGTGCCAACTATAGTCATGCGAACACATGAGATGACTCTGTAGTCAAATAATCATCTCTTTGACCTTCAACAACAAGAATGGCAAGAACCAAAAAAAAAAAAAAAAAAAAATCCTCACGAGATTAAAATTTTTCGCAAGGCAGAGGACATCTAATTGATCATCTCGCCCTCAACACCCAAACTAGCACTTATTAAGCATTTGATGGATGGACACTATGATCAAAGGGGTTTAAACCTCACTTACACAAAACAGGTAAGAACCCCTCAAATCACATCAATTCATCTCTCTTCTATCTCCTTGCTGCTGGATTATAATAACACAGACAGCCATTTCCAACTAGTATACTTTGCTACCAATGTTCCTTGTGCTAGGATATCTTCTTCCAAAGTCCATGCAAGATATTTTCAGGAGATTTAGCCATTAAGTCTTGAACAGAAAGTTCAGGCTAAGCTCTTTGCTTCAAGGATAATCAAAATGGTGTTGGGAGTGATGATGAAAATATGGTCCTCAAGTATTTCTTCACTTGCCCCTTCAACTGCCGGGAGCCAACACACGAGACCCTGCCCCTAACAAGGCCGTAAGGGAAAAAACCTGACGGGCAAGGCGTATTAGATTTTCAGGGGTTTTTCGAAAAGGCCAGCTCATGAGATCCCACCCATGACAAGGTCACGAGGAGAAAGCCTGACAGGCAAGGCAGATCAGGTTTTCAGGGATTTCAGAAAGCTGCCCCCGGCTCTCACCTTAAAGATGATATCTGTCTTTCTGATGCCTGCCTCAATGGACTACTCTCTAATTTCTCTGACACAGGCAGGAAGGCCTTCCCCGATCTCTTCCCAAACAAGAATCAATTTAGAATTTTAATCAATAAGTTTCCCAGATGGTGGTATTTTATGAAATTATTTAGGGTGAAAGGAGTGTTTTAATTCAAACTCCTTTGCTGGTAGTTTTGTTAGCCAAATGCCTTTATGCGCTTGGTACTAATATGCATGATTGCTTATAATATCCTAATCATAAAATAGCATAAAGAATCTGATTATATAAAAGCCCTAATAGATACAGAGCCCTTTTAAAGGGTAAAGGAGTCCTATTAGAAAACATAAGAAAATTATGCTATAGGTGGTTATTGGGTTGTGATTTGCTTGCTATGTTTTGCTTGCTGTTTTTTGCTTGCTGTATTTTTTCCTTTAATGTGCTAAGGTTGTGTTATAAAAACCATTGTTAATATAGTTAAAGATCTAGGGAAATAAGAAACTTAGCCCTAGTGTGGTAACAATGAGATGGTTGTTAATTGTCAGCCAGGAGTGCTAGGCAGAAGCTGCCTCACCAAAGTCGCAGAGTCAGTATGGGGTAAACTTCTTAAATAAACGCAACTGACAACTTTTGCAGAAAGATTAATTTTTGTATTAACAAGAATACTCTGTACTACTTCCCTATGACCCTGTTACCTTTCAGTTAAGGTCACCATAAAAACAGAAAATAGGTTTACAATCACCTGACCTGCAAAAGTGTTGATAGGCCCCAAGGCCAGAAGATAATGTACAAGGCCCTCATAAACAAAGAAGTATGCAGAAAACACCCTGGTTTCGTGAAGGACAAGCTGACGTAATGTTAAACTATCTTCCCCTTAGAAATGTACTAACTTAGGGTATAAAAGCTATGGTAAAAAATAAAGCATTGCCAGACTCTTCCAGACTCTGCACTCCCTTCTGGTCATTCTCTCTCTCTCTCTCTCTTTCTCTCTCTCTCCCTCGCAGACTTGGCCCTATCAAGGCTAGTCTCACGTCTCTCTCTCTCGCCGACGCCGTTCATCCTGAGGGTACCCCCTGGATCCTGCCGAGGCTGGACCCCGGCATTCAACAAGTCTATATGATGGGCTTCAATCAACTAAAAGATGCAAATGGTAACCCTGGCCAAGAACAGAGCAGGAGCTGGCCTGGGAGTAACAAGAGGCAGTCTGAAGTCATGAAGACCTTGGTTCAAGTCACCCAGGTACTGCCTGCTTTCCTTGCCTTTCTAGGTAATGGGGAACGTGAGAGTTGAATCTCAGAAGGCTTCCAGAGGATTTAGTGATGGCTGCAGGGCAAATCACATCCTGACCTGGTGCAGAGCCAGCATGTACCAGCACACTGGCGGTGAGGAGTCTCTGTTTTCAAACCTGTCACCTGCTACCCCATCCCCTTGGCTTCTGATTTCTTTTTTCTGAATTCCACAAGGAACTATTGGCTTCCAAAGTCATCACTCAATGATACAAACCCGAGATAGCCACAGTTCTTTCCTGGGTCTTGCAATCAATTTGTAGAGAGAACAAACTACGTGTCAGGGGTATTTATGATAAAAAGTTTGTAAAAACAAAAACACTGTTTGCTTGCTGTGAGGCCACTTGGTACTTGATATGTCCCAGAAGAAAGCACTGTCTGCATCTCTGACTTTCTAATGCTCATCAGTGTCTTCTCTGATGGTGAAATTTAACACACATGCAGACAGGAGCACAGACATAAACGTCCTGCTGACCAATAATTCCAAAGTGAACCCTGGACTGACCACTACTCTGAACATGAAGAGACCTGCCACCCCTCCCAGGGTCAGGTCCTCACCGTTCTCCTTCCCCACCCCAAAAAGTAACCACCACCCTTTGCTTTTAGATAATCACTATTTGCTTTTCTTATACTTTTACCACCTACATATGCACTCCTAAACAACAGACTAGGTCTTCCCTTTCTTTTTTAAAAAGTTTTATTTTTTAATTGCTAGAAAACTGCTTTACAATGTTGTGTTGGTTTCTGGTTCCCCACCCCTACCTTTTTTTTTTTTTTTTTTTTTGACATTTGGAGAACATCCTGTGCATTCTTCAGGCTCCTGCATCACTTTACAGTTTTCAGATGTGCCCATGTTGGCGAGAGATGCAAGATTCCACGCGTTTTTCACTGGGGTGAATTGTTTCGTTGTATGACCACACTTCATTGTATTTATCCAGCTTGCTAACAACAGGCATCAGAGGCACTTCTGGGTTTTGGCAGTCAGGAAAAACAATGAATGCTACATTCTCATACACAGCTCATGGTGTGCTTTCATCTGAGATTTTCTAGGGGACATATACAGCAGTGCAACTACTGAATCAATTCGACTAGACACTGCCAAACCATTTCCAGGAGATCTGAGAATTCCTGGCATTCATATCCTTGCCAACACTTGATATGGTCAGGATTTTTAATATTTGACTACCTGGAGCATGGTGCCAGATTATTTTTGATCTTTGTGAATGTAATATCTTTGAGAAATTAACATAATACACATGTGCTATTCTTTAGTTTGCAAATGGTCAAATGCACGAATCTAAGGGGACAGTATGGTAAATGTTTATACTATACTTATGACATCTAATCATTTCCCAGACCTATAATACTGTTACTGCCTGGGAGATTTCTTTGGGTCCTTTCTCATTTAATATATGTACGCCTTTACCCCACTATTCTGCCTCTTATTACCAAGATTAGTTTTGTCTATGTTTGAATTCTACATAAATAGAACCATGCAGCACATGCTCTTTCATTTTTGTGTGAATCAAGTTCATCATTTTACACTGCTGTAGACTATTCCCTCATTATGAATAGACCAAACCTTGTATATCTAGGCTCCTCTTAGAGGACATCTGGGCTGTTTCCACTTGGGGGCCATTATAAACAAAGCTCCTGTGTACAAATGCTTCTGTGGACATTTCTCTTGGGTATATACCTACATGCAGAATTGCTGGCTCAGAGGGGAAGGCTACACAGCCTTTAGAAAGGCTGCAGCATCTGCAGTCCCCACAGTACCTGTCCTGGAGTGTCAACAGTGCCGTGCTCAGGGCTAGTTTTTTTAAATAGTCTATCTGTGGCAGTGGCAGCTGACAAGACAGCCTACCCATCACTTTAGAAGGAATTCAGATTGTTTCAGGACTGGAGTCTCTTACAGGTTAGTGTCGATCAAGGACACCTCAATCCTCGCAGGTAGGATATGGAGAACAGAACAGATATGGAGAACACACCAGATCTCACCACTGAATGAAAACCCTTGGCTGGCAGTCACATAGATTTGCAGGATTCATGTCATCACTTCCCTTTCTGCGAGGTGCCTAGATTGAGTCTAGCTATTCTTGGACTTCGTCCATAGACCTGGTGAGTGGATGAGTATCTCAGAGCAGGAGAGAAGATGAGTAAAAAATACCCTCTAAGTGAGCCCAGTGAATAAACTAGTCAGTTAGGGGAGGCGTTCTGCAAAGAAAGTTTTGATCTTTCATAGAATCAACTTCCGCTGTGCTGAGTTTTAACAAGAAAAGCCTGTAGGAGCCTCATCGTGTGATACCACTAGAAAGTCATTCTCAGGTGATAATGTATGTGCGCTTTCACTGAAACTTTCTCAGAAGTGTGCGGGAAGGGAAGACAGAGAGAAGAGCCATCTCGTTGAGCCTGATGGCTGAAGCAATTTCTAACTGTCTTCCTTACGTTTCCTGTGAATGAGGTCGATACCTTCCTGCTCATTAAAGTAGTACATTCAGTGGAAGAAGAAATCACAAAGAGCAAAGGGATGACAAAAGAGAAATAGACAGTCAAAGCTCAGGACTTCCCTGATGGTGCAGTGGCTAAGTCTGCACTCCCAATGCAACGTTCAGTTCCTGGTCAGGGAACTAGATCCCACATGCCACAACTAAGGTCCTGCATGACAGAACTAAAGATCCCGCATGCCTCAACTAAGACACGGCACAGCCAAATAAGTAAATAAAAATGAATGTCAAAAAACACCAAATTAAAAAAAAAAAGACAGTCAAAGGTCAACAATCAAACTATCACTACTATCAAAGCTCCTTCCAAAACAAACCAAAAAACAGAAATCTTTCTTAGATGACTGACAGGAGGGAATGGTTTGTCTTCCGATGCCCAGCAGCATTCTAGACTAGGTGTATGTCGAGTCTGCTGGATTTTCTTTGGGTAGATATTATGAAAAAGAATAGAAAGCAGACAATCTGAAAATTGAAAGAAAAATAAAACATCCCTTTTCACGGAAAGATTATATAGTGTCTATTTCTTAGCACTGGTCAATTGGGTACAAACTACTTATAAGGGAATTGGTATGTTTTTATACTAATTCAGGCTTTTATACCAATTCACATACAAGTTTATTTTTTTAATGGGTTTTGAGAAAATTAGAATTAAGACTAAATTCTTTGAAACCAATTATTTCTATCAGGTGTGGCTGCTCACAAGTCCTGGTTCTTACATACAAAAAGCATTGTGAATGACTGAGTCAGTGCAGTGAATATGATTCACAATTTCTTTCCTTTCCAGCAGATGCTAGTGGTAGTGTAAATAAATTCTCTGATTAGATACAGTTTAGTGCTTCAATCTGTGGCTCAAGGGATAGACAGGACCAGAATCAATGGCAAATCACCTCTCTTCATTCTATTTCTTCACGCCTCTCAAGTTTGTAAAAACCACAATTTACATAGAAAAATGAACCCTTAAGAGAGCGCACTTTCTGCTGCCAAGAGGTTTCCAGGTATCTCTCCCCAGCATGAGAGAAGCCAGGTCTCAGAGCTCAGAGTCTCAAACACGCCACCTCTATGCTGCTGCTGCTTGAAACCTTAAGCTCCCTTCTCTGCCTGGACAACGTTTATGAACTCTTTAGGTCTCAGGGGTCATTGTGTCTAAGATGCCTGCTCTGTAATCCCAAGTCTGAGTAAAGTCTGTAATTACACATTTAACCTTGTGTCTCTCCTGACTGCCTATAAACTCAACTGTGCTCTCTATGCGTGGCTTCATGGTGTACTTGTAGGAGCTTAATAAGTGCGCACAGAAGGAGCAAACAGCGCCTGTAAGAAGCTCTGCACATTTGAAAAGTGAGAGGCACAAGTCATCAGCTTTTTGGCAAGGTGATCAGGAAAACGTCTTTGGAAGGAAAATGTGTGTACGGCTGGACCAGTCACGGGAGAACCCCTGAGATCTTCCTTCTAGAGACAAGCTGCTGTGAGGAGGCTTGTCGGCCGCTGTGCTTCCAGGGAGAACGGTCGTGTTAGGATGTTTTAGTCAGTGACCACGTCAGGTAAGGTGGGGTCACTGCTGCACATAGAGGACTCTTCTTACGGGCAGCCTTATCTTTGGGGTTCTCCGAGGGCCCAGCTGAAACTTCCTCAGAGATGCTTTCAGCCAGTCCTCCTAGCTTCCCTCTCTTTGGAGGTGTCAGACCTATGTTGGGGTTCTAATGCTCTCCCCACCCACTCCCGCTCCCTCTCCTCTTTATCCTTTCCAGGCAGTCCCTTCCTACCAAAATCATGGCCTGCCCTTGAAATCAACCTTGGCATTTGCTTCACAGGGGACACTAGTGGCCACAGGCCAGTGGTTGGCTAGTGGAACCAGATTCCTCATTGCTATTTCAGCTGGAGGAATAGGTAAGATTTTTCCTATTAAAAAAAAAAATTCACTTAATGAGAACTTAACATTCTAAGATTAAGACTCCCAGAGCTGAGGAAATAAAAGACAATGGTGAACTGGAACAGAAATCCGTATTGATTTCTTCTTTGTGCATGTCTCTATCATCATTCCCAAGCCAGACACTCTGTGAAGGGCATGATTATTTATGTCTCATCACATTAACAGAGCATTCAAATCCCTCGTAGGACCTTCAACTCAAAACACTTCTAGTTCCAAGAGAAGCTTTTTTGTTTTTTTAAAAAAAGCAATTTCAGATGTTTCTTCTCTTTTGGAAGAATGACAGAAGTGATGGGAGTTATCAAAACGTGAGTCAGCCACACCCAGGAACAGAGGGCAAAATCCAAGTTTCCAAGATATTATCCTACTTCTTTTTCTTCCCAGTGAAAGCAAAGCCTATGCAGCCTTTAGTTCCTCCTCTTCTTTTTCCAATTTTATATTTTGATGTTTTTCACCTATTTGTATCTTTACTGGATTCACTCTTTTGGCTAATGTTCCTGAAGATGTTAAATACACATGGGTTCTGCTCCCATGAAGCTTATACTTTAGGAGATAATACAGGGTAAATGGACTTCCCTGGGGCTCAGTGCCACCTCCTGGAGATGATGGTTCGACCTCTGGGTGAAGAAGATGCCCTGGGGGAGGGCATGGCAACCTACTCCAGTACTCTTGCCTGGGAAATCCCACGGACAGAGGAGCCTGGGGGCCTACAGTCTTCAGGGTTGCCAAGAGTTGGACACAACTGAGCAACTGAACACACTCACACAGGAGTAAATAAACAACATTAATTCAGATACCTTTAAGAGCTTCCAAGAAAGATACCTAAGATGAGATGACAAGGAATGATGGGAGTAGGGAGCCAGTGGGGAGTTGGGTAGGATACAGGAAGAATTGTCTGAGGAAGCAAGATCTGAACCAAGACCTGAAATAATTAGAGGAAGACACCTGGGTTCTGATTTGAACTTATCTGGCAGAGGAAACAGAAACAGCAGATGCAAAGACTGAAAGGGGTGACAGTCTGGGCAGGCTAGGGGGAAGGGGTGGCATTCACCTCCTCCTGGGTCCCTGAGGGCTGGCCTGTGTCTGTCTTCACCAGTGCATCAGTCCAGCAATCAGACTGAGTGGGCATGCAACACTCCTGCGGAATAAACCAGTGAACTTGCTCAGAGGGGCTCAAGAGGCAGCTGCTGATCCAGCTAGGAAGTGGCAAAGCCGAGATCCCCACCAAGGCCAGCCTGGCTCCAAAGCCCACACTCTCCCCCCACCCCCCACAAGGCCCTGATGAGACCTGTGCTAGAACATGGAAGGCGTCCTCTCCCAGAATGGCTGGGAGTCCTCCCAAGGCTAGGTCCCTCCATTCGCAGAAGTGACTTTGCGGGTCCTCACCTCAGCTTGGCACACGTCTGGGTGCCCTTTGCGGTATATGTTACTTAACAAAATCAGGATAAAAGCCAGACATTAGAAACCTTGATCCGAGTTCCACAACTGGGCACGATGAATAATTCAAGGAAGCCCTAGAGCTACGCCAGCCACGTGTGCCCAAACCAAGAGCAGACTTTGACCAGAAGACTAAAGCGGAACCAAACATACTCACAAATAGGAATGCTCAAGCCTTCCTGTCAAATATCAATGATTAATAAACAGATTTGGGGAAGAATAGATACATGTATATGTACGGCTGAGTCCTTTAGTTGTTCACTTGAAACTATCACAGCATCGTTAATCGGCTGTACCTCAACACAAAAAGTTAAAAAAAAAAAAAGAGCATTTCCAGATTTTAAGAGACAAAAGAAACACATTCCCTTGTGTCTCAAAGAAGAAATCTGTCCACCCCTCCAGGGGATAATGACTTCTGAGTTACACTGACATGAATGCTGAGTTCTAAAACTTAAAAAAAAGAAAAAGAAGAAGTGATTTTCCTTTGCAGTTATTTTTCACAGGTCTCCTCTGACTTTTCAATTAGGAGGCAGAGTTGAAACCACATCATGGGCATCCCTGCCAGAACAGGTACCATGTCTCTACACATAACAGCCTCTTAGAGGGTAATTGTGGAGAATGACAAAGGATAACATGATCATGCCAGCCTTCAGCTCATGAACTAAAGGATCACAAGGCAGTGCGTTTGCTGAGATCTGGGGACTTGGGGGCTAAAGGAAGCCTACTGCTTCTCTCCAACATATGGAATCTCCTTCACTGATCATGGTGGAACCAGTGACAGGTGACACAGACCCATTCAAGTGCCACAGCTGATGGAGCACTTCCTCTTAGGCTGAAGAAGAGGTCCCTGTTTCAAAGATTCTAGAGTTCTTTGTGGGGTGACTGCATTATAACAACAAGAAGAGCCAGGGGGAAGGAAGGCCTGTCCATCATTCAGTATATTGGAACCTCCCCCAAACTCATCATCTACACAATGGGCTGGAATTTCAAGAAGCTATTTCATCAATGGAGATTTCTAGGGCATCCTCTGAGAAACAGCTCAGAGAACACAGCATGTTGCCCATGAAATCAACACCATGTGCATTTTTGAAACTGTTCAGAGTACAATGCAAATCTCCTCCTATACTGCTATCAACGTCAAGTCACCAAGGGGCAGACAGCCTAAGAGTTGGCAAAAGTGTTTTGCTCCCTAAGGGAGCTGTCCATACCACCTACTCCCCAATTTCGTGTGAGGAGATTTCTTTAGAAATGGAGAAGCAATGGAAATTTCCTACAGTGAAGACCTCAATGGGGTGTTTTCAACTCACCCTACTTTTCTACATTTACTAGGTTTACTCTTGTTACCTGCTGTACGATTGAACAGTTCTAACAGCAGAAGAATTAATCCCAAATCCTACTTGCTTCCACTGAACACTGAAAACTGGTTTTGTTTCCCTGAGAGAAAGCGGGTCAGATGTTTGTTAAGCTCGGCAGAGTTGGCTAATGTGGAGAGACACCCTCCCAGAAAGGTGTGAAGATGTTTTATCACAGCCACGGAGGTGAAGGGGAGATTTATTATGGTTACTAATGCTACTTCTGTCAATGTCTTTGGAATTCTAATTAGATTATTAAAACTTTGCAAATCATTACATTAGTTCTCGACTCCACACCTCCCCGTGACAGGGTACTTTTGAAATTAGATGATCCTGATGTCATAGGTAATGATGCATCGCCAATAATAAAGTTGCAGGGAAATTCCTCCAATAAAAAAAGGTTGGGTAAGACAAAACCCATCTATCTTACTTTCTCTCGCAGTTTTATGCTTGAGGATAAGACATGTCTACTGCACAGAATACGGCCCAGCATTTTCCATTCCAGTAGCTGATGGTACTTGTTCACACACAGCAAAGTTTAATGACTTGTCAGGGTTACTTAAACTTATTCCCCAAAATCTCAGAGGCAAATCAAGAAATTCATAAATGAAAAGTTACTTGAAAAGGGAATCAATTTAGGATAGCTATGAGGCAGGTGGCAGGTGGCAGGTTCAGTGTGTATGAATGGTACCTCTAAAGAGGTTCTTATTTATAACATAGGCATTCTGAGTGGTACCTGAAGAGAAACAAATGGCTTACTGTTAACCCAGATCCATTTGCAGGTAATAAATGGGTGTGCTCTTTACCCATCAAATAATGGCTCTCATGCCCTTCACCATCAGGGCGTGAGGAATGGGTGTCACGCTCTGTCCTCTGCAAGATAACCCACTCCTTCAGGTGGAGACCTTAGCCCTCCCCACCCCAGCCAAAGGGAAGTGTACGCAGCTGCCTTACCGTGATGGACGACGCCCTTCAACCCGTGGATAATAGGATCCAGTGCGGAATTGTCCCGTGGACTGACCTATATGTAAAGGAAACATGACTGGTTA
This sequence comes from Muntiacus reevesi, assembly GCF_963930625.1. Taxonomy (NCBI): domain Eukaryota; kingdom Metazoa; phylum Chordata; class Mammalia; order Artiodactyla; family Cervidae; genus Muntiacus; species Muntiacus reevesi. The sequence continues at coordinate 97,590,420 of NC_089252.1, forward strand.
AATCTGTTCTGGCATCAGACACAAGGGTCTCAATTTAATCTTCTAAACAGAAGGGGGGGGATGCTATCGAGCAAGCTTCCTGGGTCTCACACACACCATGCCTCTCACCAAACACAGGAGATTTATGACATCATAAAATCAAGTGAGGAGGGCTAAATCAAAAGAGAGAAACTTCTCAGAATACATCAGAACAGGAGAGAAACACTGTGGTCCCAGCAAGATCTTAAAAAGCAAGCTGACTTTCCCCTTGCTTTGTTTTATTAAAAGTAGACCCCAACTGGCTAAAAATTCATTGAAAGTCATCAGAGAGCAATCCATCATTGACCGAATATTTTAATACCTTTCTGTGATTTTTTTTTCTCTTTTTTTTTTTGAAAATGGATTTGTTCCCTGCCAGCCTTCTTTCCTTTTTAAGGATCCCAGTCCCATGTGCCTTAATTTATGCTCAAAGTGGCATTTCCAAGAGTCACTCAGGCAGAGGAAACAGTGAAGAAAGGAGCTCAAAGAGACAGTGTCTCCAACCTTGATCCCCCCTGGGGCTTTCTTTTTTTTTTTTTTCTTTTCTTTTTAAAATTTTGGCCGTGTTGCACAGTTTGCCAGATATTTCAGTTCCCAGACCAGGGACGAAATGCAGGCCACAGCACTGGAAGCGCCAATCCTAACCATTAAAGCACCAGGGAACACCCCTTTCTCCTCCTCCTGGAGTTTTTAATCCCCTCAAATGTCAAGCTTCTTTGATCCTGACTCACATCCTTTCCCCTTCACTTCTGATACTGCTCAGTATAACTCTCAATCTTCTCTTTTCCAGAAGATTACAATTTAACCAGCATGTTGTAATTTTTGTTTTTAAGTTCTTTTTTTGAGACACATATTGAAATAGCAACAAATGAAATGATTTTTGCTTCCAAAGAATTCAGCCATGGGGAGCAGGGGAAGCGAGCAGGGCACACACGCATTAGGACTGGCCATTAATCACATTTAGGATCTTAGGGCATGAGAATCAGAAGGGCCATGATATGATTTTCTCTGCTTTTGTGTATACTGAACTTCTTCCAACTGAGTTTCTCCAAATCCATTATCTATGACCAGTGTATCTCCTGAAACTTCTTTTTGTTTCAGGGATGTTATTTACATTTAAGCCACTTCTAACATAATGAAGTTGAGATACTGATGAACCTTTCAGCATGTAGCAAGATCCAACTTGATCTGGTTAGTCTAATTTCCTGGTTAGTCCAGGGGAATCCGGGGCCACCGTAGGTTAAATTTTAAGGTAACTGAACAAATGAGTGCACCTCTTCCTCCCCTGCAATTCTCCTTGTCTGGTTGCCAGTCCTAGTTTGCTCTCTAATAAGAAGTCTCTCTTCCGCCTCAGCAGTGGTTCAACTGGAGGCATTTTTACCTATCCCCCACTCCCCATCCCCACCCAGGGGACATGTAGTCATGTCTGTAGACACTGTTGGTTGTTATGAGTAAGGGTAGCGGGGGTGAGGCTATAAGCATCAAGGGGGCAGAGGCAGGGCTGCTGCTAAACATCCAATAACACTCAGAAAAATGCAAGGAATTAACTAGCCCATGATTCCAACCACGCATTAAGTTGAGACACAAACACAGAATGGATGCTCTGAGTTAACAGTCATTACATTTTAATGTCTGGAGCCCTGAGTTATGACTAAATTCAAACACAGTTGTCACTGTGTATGGGGTTATGTTTATAGACTAATAAAATGAGGTGGAACTTGACACTACATCAAAAAGACTACAAGTATTAAAAAAAAAAAAGGGATCACTGTATCAGAGCACAAAGGTAGAAATCCGGAAGCTGTCATGAGTGTACCTCCAAAATAGCCTGAGGGGAAGCTCAAACCAGGGGTTTAATACACTGGTTGTAGAACAAAACATTCCTGAAAGGCAAACATCCACAGAACACCACACAATGGGAAAAAATAATCATATTTGCACCATAGCATAGACTACTCAAAAATCTTAAAACTTAACCAAAATGGAAATACAATTCAAGAATGCAAGATAAGAGAGTCTATCAGTGAATGGCCGAACTTTAAGAGTGATAGAATAAAGCAAGACTCCAAACACCCTGTATCAAATTGAAGTTAGAGACAAAAACATGGTCCCCCTTCTCCCTTGTCCAGATTCAGGCTGCTGAACATGTTAATGCCAGTTCAACTACTTAAAGTTATTCTAACGTATGTGGGAAATGGCAGATGGCCACCAACTCCTGACTCCCCTGTCACACACACTTTGGAAAGGTAATTTTCTACTCCTCTCATCAAGAGTGCAGATCAATTTCTCTACTCTTTGAAACTGGGCATGACCACATTTGCTTTGGCCAAAAAGACATTAGCAGACACGATGCAGAGAGAGGCTTATACAGGCAGTCAGGTGCAAGGGTTTATACTGTCTTGTTAATCTTTGAAATCTGGAAACCACCAGGTGAGGAATGCCAGGCTAGCCACCTCTGTGGCTAGGACAAGAGACCACAGGAGTGGACACATGCAGTCTCAGCTGAAGCCATCCTAGACCGAGGTCAATGACCAGACAGGAGAGTAAGTCTATTTCAGACCATCCAGCCTTAGAAGGACCAACTGCAGTCTGCAAAGACCAGCCAAGTTGGCCTTGACCAGAAGCACCAACGAGCTAATTGGGATCATTTACTAAAGAGCAACATTTACCTCAGTTTCATGACTGTGTACAGAGGTGGAAGATGGGGGACAGGCTGTAATATCAACCATTTTCTTTCTTTCTTTTTTTTCTTAACCATTCTCTTAATTAATACACTTTGCTTATTTATGGCTTGTCTGGATGGTTTCTCAATGAGATCTCACATCACAAGACACAACATTTACAATCAACTTGATCAACTCATGTGCTTCTACAAAATGGTGTTACCCTTCTTTCACTGTGGCAACATTTAACAGATACTCTGATTTTTCTTTCCTATTTTTTGGCCACACCCTGCAGAATGTGGGATCTTGGTGCCCTAACCATAGATGGACCCCTGTGCCCTCTGCGCTGGAAGCATGTGGTCTTAACCACTGGACCACCAAGAAAGTCCCCTGGATACTCTGATTTTTGATCCCAATAATAGGGGTGTGTTCTGTAATGAGGGGAGCCCTTTAATGCATTTAGGCTTATCAGATGATGTGAAAGTTCAGAGAGAAAGTGTTCTAATTCCTTGTGACTTACATCCACCAATAATGCTGTAGCCCATGAAAAAAGAAAATTACCTGGCACCCTAATCCGCCTTCAATTTCTGGTTGCTTCTGACTCTACTATCTCTGTCTTTGATTACTCAAGACTGGTCTCATTCAGGCTCAAGAGCCAGACCCTAGATTCTAAGCAATCCCGAAAATGAAAAGCTTTCTACAATGTCCATTTACCTACACAGCCTCTATTGCTGGTTTATATGGTTGAGGTTTAGAAGACAGACACAAAGAGGGAGAAAAAGGAAGATTACTGGCTGGTCAAAATAACTTACTAATAATATGGAACCTACTTTCCAGTTCATGTCTTGGATTTAAAAATCAGGATTAGAATCCCAAGAGCATATTAATAAGTGGGTTTATTCCAGGAAGGCATAAGACTAACTGAGATAATCTCTTCCACTCACTGCTTCAAGCAATGTGCCACTTAAAAAACCTCAGAGACAGTAGCTAAGCAATTTGGGCAGCTCTGAAATATGCCTACAGAGAAGGTGTACAAGGTGACTTCTGATCTCTGCCCAGGATAGAGGAGGCCAAGGGATGGGGGAAGATGGAAATCTTAGAGCTTCAGTGCCTTCATCTGTGACATGGGGATACAATCTCATGGGTTTTTTTTTAATGATATATTTTTAAAAATTTTATCTATTTATTTGGTTGCACCAGGTCCTAGCTGTTGCAGGCAGGATCTTTCACTTGTGACCTGTGGGATCTAGTTTCTTGATCAGGAATCGAACCAGGCCTCCTGATTAGGAGCTGAGTCTTAGCCACCAGATCACCAGGGAAGTCCCCAATCTCATCAAGTTATGAGAAAGCAATGTATGAAGCTTGGGGTATAATGCTGAGTCCAAATGCAACATTCCATATGGGCTGCATAGGACTGGGTAACAACCTGACTACACTAGCCATCTTATCCCTGAGACTTCTTAATGCTCTTGGATCTAAAAGCAATAATACCTCCTTGAGTTCAATTTTCAAAAGATGCAAATTTATTTGACATCCACTCCATTTTGTAATATGCCGCTCCCGCTAAAACCACATGAGGCGTTTTCCTGGCTTTTGAAATTTGCTTCCTTCCACTTTAGAGTCAAAGAAGTTATGTGGTAATATGGAGAAGGCAGCAATTGCACAAATGAGCCTAGAATGGACGAGGAGAAATGGATACTGCTTTCCCTGAGAGCAGTCCTTTGCTGCTCTCGTTGCAAAACGCAGCTTTGGGCACTCCCAATTCGGAGCAGCTTTCATGGCTGCTTTTAGTCATCTTCAAAAGGACAGCATGCGGACGCAACAGAGGGCTCTGAATTAAAGCTTTTAAGTTATATCTTTGGATATAACCAGAAGACATAGGGATATCAGCAATCCAGGAAACCATGACATGTAGGTTTGGGCAAAAGGGCAAATTTACATAAACACGGATGACGCCTAAACTTCATAAAATTTTCTTTCTAAATTACAGTTGTAAGGATTCAGTCAGCTGTCAATTAAGTAACCAAGTTACTGATAATCTCCAGAGATGTCTCTCTATAATCTAGGCTCTACAGGCAGACATGCATTTATTCCTGCTGGAAGCAAAACAACATGGAAGTAGAGAGGCCCTGCCAGATTGCGTGTGTCTGCATTCGGAGATGAGCTGCCATTTAGTTTTTCCATTCACTGTGCCATGTGGCCCTTGACTTGGATCCTAATAATCTTCAATCTATCAAGTCCTGGCCATCTGCTGAATAGGATGGCCAAGACAACATAGCTGCCTTGAATCCGACATTGCCAGCTGCTCCGTTAGTCCTGTAAACGTCATATCCAGCCAATACCCTCATGTGGGAAAAAGGATTTATGCCTGCTGAGGGCGAATGGCTACACCATTAACCACGGCTATGGGGGAAAGTGACAAACAGCAGGCCCAGAGGCTCTGCATGTCCTTCCTGGATTGCAGCAATGATGATCCATCCACAGTGATGGTTAGCAGGTAACTGTGAATTCAGAAGCTAAAGTGTTTATCAAGAAAAGGGCAGGCATTTCTCAGGTGATCTGATTTCAGATGTGATTCTTCTCTTCACCCACAGCTATCACTTAAAGAGCCACATAGCAAGGATGCTGCAGCTTCTTCCATTCTGACTCCAGCACCTTGGGTACCACTCACCAGAGTTCAAGTTGTTCTCAAGACGTTCCTGACAAAAAAACATGAATAACTTGGCTATTTTTACAAAACTGCATTCCAAGTTAAGCCTTATCCAGAGACTGAGCACCGACCACATTCCTTTATTAATAAAGAGTTGTATCCAACTCTTTTGCAACCCCATGAACTGCAGCCCACCCGGCTCCTCTGTCCATGGGATAATCCCAGCAAGAATACTAGAGTGGGTTGCCATTCCCTTTTCCAGGGGATCTGACCGACCCAGGGATCGAACCCGGGTCTCTGACATTGCAGGCAGGTTCTTGACCATCTAAGCCAATAAGGAAGCCATTAATAAATGAAATGCTTGTCAATAATTTCAAAATATATCCATGTTCAAGAAGATAAGAGCATAAAACTACTGACACTGTTGAAACAATGCTGATCTATATTGAACTATATTGATCTATATAACACTGATCTATATTGAAAACATCACTGTTTGCTTGACTCCTTTTTAATACTCACAAATATGACTTTTCTTCTTGCACACCCCATACTCTCAGTTTCTAAGGTAGAAATTTCGTTTTCCCTTTTGACATCACAATAACATTTTCTACTCTCTCTGATTCTCTCTGGACTGTCACTGATGCAGTGGGATTGCAAAAAGTGGAATCAGAGGTACTAAAGTGCCTTTGGCAGCCCACGCTGCCATAGAATAAAGTCAAGGAGAAAACAGAGACACAACCCAGAAGGAGTCATGGCTGATGAAGAAGAGCTCTGAAAGGCTGCCGGACTTCTGAAATGAATGATTTTAGTCTCCTGATCAAGTAGTGGCAAGTAACCAAGTAAGAATTCCTGAGCGGGAGGCTTGGATTAACTTCAAATCAAAAATTTCCAGAATCATAGTTAAGCCTAATCTAATAGATATGCAAAACATCACAGAGGTGTCTCACCAGAGAAGGAAGACTTCCTGTCAGAGGGAAAGGTCACGGCCCTATATCATCATCTATTTTCCAGCACTTGACAGGACACACTCCTGGGACTGGTTTCCATCAGCAGATGAGAAAATTCCTAACTCCTCAGCCACGGGAAGGGATTAATATGAAAAAGCAACACAATTATAAATGCTAATAAAATTCACCCTCCTCACTTCCAGTGGCCCTTGAGCATGGACACGGGATTACTTCCTGTTAATTCATAATATTCACGGAGACTAGTCAATTCACAACTTCTTCATCTCCAGAGAATTGAGGTGCATGCCAGAGAAGGCTACAGATGAAATAAATTTAAAGCTCTTGGTCTGCTTAAACTGACCACTCTCTATCCCTCTGTTCCCACCTCCCCAGCTCACCAGAGGGCTGACCACTTAATTGTCAGACTTGGCTTGGAGGAGTCTATTACCGGAAAAGCCAACCCGGCAGGGTGACAGGGAGGCCCAGGAGCGAATCTGCATGACTGCAGATCTTGCCAGCAGCAAGCATGCCTACTGTCAATATAGGCGATTTCTCATTTTCATGAGAATCAAACTGCCCTGGGCTCGGTCTGCAGTGCCATTTCCTCTAGCTGTGGCCTCACTCAACACTCGGTTTCAAAGCCAAAGCAGCAGAAAGGGAAGGAGTGGGCAGACAGGGGCACCTGGCAAATGGGACTTCCACAGGGGCCCACATGCTGATTTTTGTCCTTCTTTGTCTTTTTAATGCATTGTGTTTCAGAGCCAAGAAGATAGTGGGGGTGGTGGGAGTTGGGGGTGTCCCTGAGCCTGCCTGTCCTACCCCTGCCAGTCTTCTCAATGTAAAGGCTGCTGTTGTACCGGGAAGAAGCAAAAGAGAAATTCTAAGCCAGCAAAGTGTGACCCAGAGTCTTAAGCTACTGTTTCACACAGATGTTCTCATGACCTTTGAAATTAAACAAACAAACAAAAAAAAAAATTGAGAAGCCTGGGGCAAGAGAAGCTTATTTCAGGTTCAGTGCGTTGCCTGCAAGTTTCTCTTGATTTGGTATCGCAATGTTGGACAATGTTGACTTTCTCTTGCTCATAATCCTGCCATGCACTGAAAAGCTCCAACAATATGAGGGGCTTGGAGAGAAAGCAGAGCCGACAGTTTCCACATGTAGCAAGTGACTTCAACTAAAACACATTAAATGTGAACTCTCACTCCTGATTTTCCATTCCCTTGAATCAAAAAGCTGCTCAGGGCAGTCCATTTACAAAAGACTCAGAATCCAGGAAGCAGGATGTGGGGACTATTTTAAATCCCCACCACATATGCAGCAAGAAAAACACAAGGAGGCAAAGCATATGACCCTTTCCTTGAAGAGATTCCTCCTTAGGAATAGGTCAGGTCATCATTTTGGATAAACTTTAAGTCCAGTAACCAAAGATCTGAATGGCATTATGAAGGATGGGGGAAGACTATATAAATACCACATCAGTATCATATATAAATTATTAAAACAAACCTTGCTCATCTTATAGTTACATATGTGATGGCAGGGTGGGGGAGAGGGGAAATGATAGGATCTCTTTAGCTCAAATCATCAGAACCCACCTCTTATGATCATTTACTCAACACACACTCATTGAGTGCCTGTTGTATGCTGTGACAGGCTGACTCTTAACGAATCTCCCAATGATCCCCACTCCAGGTACTCAGACCCTAGAAGTCTCCACTCTCTGAGGCCAGGCTGATCTAGTGGCCTACACTAAGTCCCCTATATATACAAGCTAGTTTTGTTCCAAGAGTGTGTTTTCAAATCTGATTTGTTTGTAAGTCCAACAAAGTTAGCCTAGGTACCCAACTAACACCATCAGCTATATAGTACTGAACTGTAATAGTTTTCTAATACTTTACAAACAATACATAACAAACACAAAAGTAAAGAAAATATTTTTAATCTTACAGTTGTAGTTGCTGTGTAGTGGCTAAGTTGTGTTTGACTCTTTGTGACCCCATGGATGGTCTCCTATCAGGCTCCTCTATCCATGAGATTCTTCAGGTAAGAATAGAAGAGTAGGTTGCCATTTCCTTCTCCAGAGCATCTTCCCAACCCCAGGACTGAACCTGCATCTCCTACATACCAGGCAGATTCTTTGCCACTGAACCACCAGGGAAGTCTCAATCTCACAACACCTTGAAAATTACAACACTACAGTATGTCAGCTGGCATACAGTGGGATGTTTGCATCTTTGAACATTGTAGGGGTCTCACTGTATTTTACAATAGTAGAATGAGGCAAAAGCAAAGGGAAGTCACTTCTGTGATCAGGCAACAAGGGATTCTAACCTCCATCTTGCTAGCAGACTGTCACCAGTCCCTACTCTGCTGTGAAGAACACAACCATGCTAGAGGGGCAGGTGTGGCAAGCAACTGCAGGAAACCGATGTCCTCAGGAAAACAGCCCTGGAAGAACAGAATTCTGCCAACAACCCGAGTGAGAATGGAATGGATCCTTCCCCAGCTGAACTTTCAGATGAGACACCTGCCCGGCTGACACCCTGATTGCAGGTTTCTGAGAAACCATGAAGCAGAAGGCTCACAGAAACTGTGAGATGGCAAATATGTGTTGGTTTAGCCTCTAAGCATCTAGTAATTTGTGATACAGCAGTAGACACGCACATGTCAAGAACAGGGCACTGGGATATGATGCTGGACAAATCATGATGCTTATCCTTTCAGAGCTGGGAGTCTAGCTCAAACTCACATAGATGGGATGAGCGCCCAGGATTCCTTAGAGAATCCACACTTCGTCACTGTCCTCACTCTGCACCAACAATTGAAACGCAGCTCCCACCCTTCTGAGTAAACCCTTATCCCTTTCAGACCTAAGCTGCTATGTTACATCACAGCTCTAGAGTTTAAGGGGAAGCAATATGTTTAGAATCTAAGTTCTAACCAGGAAAATGTGGTAAAAAAAAAAAAATCAGCAATTCTTAAACAGTGTCAATAGTCATTGATAATGCATTGTGAGTGAACAGTTTTCAGTAGCTTTTTTGTTTAAACAAACATAGAAAACCAGTAAGGGGCAGCGCAAAACCTAATGCCTTCTTGATGAAATCTGTTCCTGGGCAAGGTGCACAGCGAAATGCATGGGTGTGAGCAGCTGCTGTTTCTGAGTCATGGTAAGCAAGCCAAGTGCAAACTAATTACACTTCCCGATGCCTTTTTTTCTTTTTCCTTTGGAGGGGGTATTTCTACTCTGTGCTTTGTTTGGAGTACTGAATGATTGCTCCTATAGTGTAGTCTCTGAAGATTGATTAAGTATCAATCCACTCTCCCAAGCAATACCTCAAAGGGCATTTCCTATTCCAAGCCCACGGGAGGGCTTCGGTGCCTGTGACTCTAAGGTGCCTGTTACTTGTCATGGTCCTCTAAAATCAACCCCTGAACTGTTCTAAACATCCCACTTCATCCACCAATAAACCGATGAAAACTGCTTTCAGCGGACATTGTTAAAGCTGTCAGAGTGTCTGATTAAACAGCCTTCACTAAACAACATTTTGGTGGGGAATACAAAAAGATTATCTAAGTGGACAAGTGTCTTCAAATCCATAAATTAAAAGAAATTCCCTCTAAGTAAGTGATATCTCTCAATAAAAGCCAGCCCCATCTCAAGGAGGACACAGATGGATAGTAACTGAACAGTCCCGGCTTTGTATTTAAAATGCACCTGAGTTCAGCAGAGGATAAAATTAAACTGCAAAAAGGAAAGACAAAAATCTTTCCCAGCAGGCCTTGATTGATAGAACGTGCCATTTGTAGCAGAACAAAAGGGAAAAACAGAAAGTTTGTTTCTAGCAATCATTGCCTCACTGGGCCAACTTTCTCTCCTTTGAGAAAATAATATGACTTCCTCACAGAGCATGTAGTCTACTTATTTAAGCAACAGTACTTCAGGATTTTTGAATTCCTCCAGCATCTCAGTTGGAAAAAATGGCCCCAGTGGGGTAAGTGCAGGTAACATTTAACCAGGATGAAGCTTATTTTATACAAACAGCTGTTGACAATAGCCTGAGAATAAGTCACTCCTTAAAAACAATGCAAATAGGTCTCCTGGAGTTGAATGTCATGAACTTACCCAAAACAGCAACTTGGGTTTCTAACACTAGTGCTGTGACTAAGCACAGAGTCTTGGAAACTAGGTAGGTAGACCCAGGATTGAAACTTAACTTTTTCACGTAATAGCTGTATGCTCATGGCACTGGTAGTGGTGGTTTAGTCGCTAAGTCGTCCGACTCTTGTGACCCCATGGACTATAGCCTGGCAGGCTCCTTTGTTCATGGGGTTCTCCAGGCAAGAATACTGGAGCAGATTGCCATTTCCTTCTCCAGGGGATCTTGTCAACCCAGGAATTGAGCCTGGGTCTCCTGCATTGTAAGCAGACTCTTTATCAACTGAACTAAGTGCTTAGTCACTCAATGGGACTCATGCTCATGGGAAAGTTAATTATAATCTCACTGTGCCTCAGTTTCCTCATGAGTAAAATAAGACTATTCCCCCATAACCTCAGAGTGTGGTTAAATTAATGTTTAGCACAATGACTAGTATGTCCAAGATTATTTACAAAAGTAGATAAAGCCTTACTTGCCCCCAAAGAGGTACCATGACCAGGCACACACAAACATACACAAAGAAACAAATAAGACTCTACTTTGGGTTGCAGACACACCAACAGTTTGGGGAATTCCAAGCTAAATTCCCTTCTCCAGGGTATCTTCCCAACCCAGGGATCAAACCTGTGTCTCCTGCATTTCAGGCAGATTCTTCAGCATCTGAGAAATCAGGGAAGCCTAAGAATACTGGAATGGGTAGCTGTCCCTTCTCCAGTGGATCTTCCCAACCCAGGAATTGAACTGGAGTCTTCTGAATTGCAGGCAGCCTTTACCAGCTGAACTACCGGGGAAGCTGCAGCCATGAAATTAAAAGATACTTGTTCCTTGGAAGAAAGCTATGACCAACCTAGACAGCATATTAAAAAGCAGAGACATTACTTTGCCAACAATAGTCTGTGTAGTCAAAGCTATGGTTTTTCCAGTAGTCATGTATGGATGTGAGAGTTGGACTGTAAAGAAAGCTGAGCGTCAAAGAATTCATGCTTTTGAACTGTGGTATTGAAGAAGACCCCTGAGAGTTCCTTGGACTGCAAGGAGATCCAACCAGTCCATCCTAAAGGAGATCAGTCCTGAATATTCACTGGAAGGACTGATGATGAAGCTCCAATACTTCAGCAACCTGATGTGAAGAACAGACTGACCGGAAAAGACCCTGATGCTGGGAAAGATTGAAGGCAGGAGAAGGGGATGGATGGTTGGATGGCATTATCTACTCAATAGACATGAATTTGAGTAAGCTCTGGGAGTTGGTGATGGACAGGGTAGCCTGGCATGCTGCAGTCCATGGTGTTGCAAAGAGTTGGACATGACTGAGCAACTGAACTGAACTGAAGCTAAATTCAGTCCATCATGACCCTTTCACCTTCATGTCAAAATTCCAATGCAATAAAATGGTATCTTTCAACCCAGTAGATTAATTGCCAAAACTGGGAATTATTTTGACTCCTCCCTTTCTTTCCATACCTATGATGATACATCAGAAAGTCCAGACGACTCTGTCTCCTAAACACGACTTCAGCTGGTTCTCCAGCTCCTTCAATCTCACTCGAGCCCAGGCCACCACCACTCTGAACCTAAACAAACACTGACTGCCTTACCTAACTGGTTTCCCTGATTTCTTTACTGCACCCTCCAGGCAGTCCTTCTCTGTACAGCAGTTTATGCCAATGGTTCTCCCTGGCAGCCCACTGCTATCACTTCTAATCAGTTTTCAGAGAAGAACAGAAACAGACAACCACAGCTGTTCCGACTGACCTGAGCTGTGGTCTGGGCTTCTGGGTATTTAAAAGCTCTCTAGGTGATTCTGAGAGTCACTGAGTTAGAATTATCTATTACTTATTACTTTTAGTTTGTCTTTTATGATCCGAGTTCTCCCAACAGAGATCGACCCTGTGCCCTCTGCAGTGGAAGCACCGAGTCCTAACCACCAGACTGCCAGGAAATTTCCCACAATTATCTTTTAAAAAGTAAATCCAATGACAACACAGCCCTGCTTAGAAGTTCACCAGGATCTGGGCCAAGGTCACCTATAGATTCTTATTGCAAAGTCTTAATTCTTATTCCCAAGGTTCACTACAGTCCAGCCTCATTGACCTCCCTCCTCTTTTTGAAATACCCTGAATATTTCACTGCCTTCAGGCCTTTGCCCCACTGATCCTTGGTTGAGAATGTTCCTCATTTAGCTCTATGCAGGACAGTTTTCACTTTTCAGACCTTGGTTAAGTCTGATTCTATCAAGAAACCTTCCCTGAGCGCCCATCCAAACTGGCCCATCCTATGTATATGTTAACCACGACTCTGCTTAGCTCCCTGCAAGCACCGATCTCTCTGCCTGTCAACACCTGAATGAAGGACAAGGTCTAGCCCAGGTGGTCAGTGCATCAGAGCCAAGCCAGGATGAAGGGTCCAAGAAATTCAGCAGGTCAGAGGTCCTCACCCCCTCCATGTGTCACCGAGGTTTCACCTGTAACACCTGCTCTCTCACAGCACTTCCTCTTACTTTAATGACCTATTGAAACACCTATTTTCTAACTGCTCTCCTGACTGTCTCCCTGAAGGCAGGGCTCATACTTTCAATGACAAATTGAGATTACAATGGAATAACCACAGTTCAGGCATGCAAAAGTGTAATGGGGCTGTCATGGAGAATCTGGTCTCAGACACATCACTGTACCACTAGAACTTAAACTTTCTCTGAACTGTACCAGACCAATGGACACCACCAGGCCTCTTCAGAACACCAGTCAGCTGCAACCTGCTGGTCTCATGAACCATTTTGGACCCCAGTCAACCCTTGCTTAACAAGCACCCTCACTTCTTGCCAGCTCCAGTTAACTAATTCTTGATTAACAACTCATGTAACTAACTATAACCTTATGATGTTTTTCTGCCTTTAAAAGCCTCATTTTCTAGCCCAATGGAACACAAGTCAAGTGTTCCATAAATCTGTGTCTCTCAGGCTACAGTCCCAGCAAACCCCAAATAAATCCCTTTCTATTTCAATCTGGTCCCCGTTTCTGAAAATTTGGTTACTGCATTCTTTAATTTGATTTTCTATTACCAGCTTCATTTTAGTGCACAGAGTAGGCACTAACAATGTCTGTTTTACGAAAAGCAAAACATGTAGTCATTGAAGAGGTGAAGAAGGGGAAAGAAAAAAGGGAGAAAGAGTTTAAAGAAAACTTTAGCCAGGGTATCTAGAGAGCTGAGAGAACTCTGGGATTTCTGATTCAAGTCCTGGTTGTATGTTGGCTGTGTGACCTGAGGTTAAGTGACTTAATCAGACGTTTCACTGAGATGGGCTTTCATTTTATTTTCTTTGAAGGAGGTTTTGAAAGCTAAAATCAAAAAACAAAATTCAATAGCAATGATAATAGGAGGAAGAGGAGAATTAGTAAAGGACAGCTAAAGCAAGTTTCCCGCTTTCTTTTTTAACAGATTGCAATTTACTCCTAATTAAACACAGTCTTCAGAGTCATGTTGCTTTGGTTCAAATCAAAGTGCCATCAATGACGAGATGTGACAGGGGTCAGCAAACTCCAACTGATCAGCAAACTATAGCCATTGGGACAATCCCACCATCTATGTTTGTAAATAAAGTTTTATTGTAACACAACCCTGCCCATCAGTTTACAAACTGCCCATGGCTGCTTTTGCAGTATAAGACAGCATGGAGCAGTTGGCACAGAAACTTAATGACCTGAAAAACCAAAAACATTGACTATCTAGCGCTTTAAAGAAAGTTAAAGAAGCCCAGCTTTACACAAATAAATTACTTAACTTCCCTTAAGCATCAGTTTCCTGGATCTATGAAATGGAGATACTAACAGTATTTTCTTTAACAGAGCTGTGGAGACAATCAAATGAGATAACCCACGTAAAATACTTCACACAGTGCCAAGCATATATGAACTAAATAAATTCTGAATAATAAATAAGCAATAAACTCCATCCCTTCAACCATCTAACTATACTCATTCATTAATTCACTCAGTAACTCATACATTCAACAAATACTAAGCATCTGACAAGTGCCAATAATTGAACTAGAATATATTTGACTGCGGATATATCTATCACATGAACAAAAGCAAAAAGAAAAGAAAAGAATGAAAAATATCTATCTGCAATGTCCTCACAGCCTGGGAGTTATAAGATACGAGTATTAGCAGTTACAGTACTAGCTCTATGTCGACAAGACTTTGACTTTTGTTTTATTTGAAGAGACACTGTATCGGGAAGCCTTTAAAAAATCTCTGGGGGAATGACTGACTGATGGACGGTTGTTACAAAAGGTTTAACTTCCAAGTAGGGAGGCTTCCAGTGATGATGTGAAACTGCCCCAGTTTTCTGATGTCATAGATGAACTGTGTCTATCTGTAAACACCACATGAAAATCGCCCCAAATCTAGAGAGAGTTTTTCACAGGTGGTGTGTTACTCAGATCTTGGTATCACTGCGAAAGTCATTCCAAAGGCTATGAGTGCACTGCAAAATGCAAGGGCTGTTTTCGAACATTAAGTCTGCAGAGCTCCACACTGTGAGGTGAGGCGCAGCGCGATAATTCTGCTGGCAGAACAGCGTGGAGAATGAGCCACGGAAAGTAGTCTGTCAGTGAGCTTGCAGAGGTCCCCTTTAGGCACTCCAGCCTTCTCACAACTTCAGATAAAATCTCTGGAAAAGCTACTGCCTTCTCCAAAACAATCTAAGCCTTAGTAAATGTTTTTTTTTTTTTTAATTTTTTACTTTGTGTTGGTGTACAGCTGAATAACAACGCTGTGGTAGTTTCTGGTGAACAGTGAGGGGACTCAGCCATGCATACACGTGTATCCGGTCTCCCCCAAACCCCACTCCTGCCCATGGTGCCGCAGAACACAGAGCAGGTTCCCATGCTACACAGTAGGTCCCTGCTGGCAATCCATTTCAAATATAACACTGTGTACATGGCCATCCCAACCGCTTTAACTATCGCTGCCCTCCTACCCCTGCAGGCAATCACAAGTTTCTTCTCTAAGTCTATGAGTCTGCTTCTGTTTTGTAAGTAAGTTCATTTGTTTCATTTCTTTTTAAGATTCCGCACGTTAGAAATGTCATGGTATTTCTCCTTCTTTGTCCGACTTACTTCACTCAGTATGACAATCTCTAGTCCTTCGTGTTGCTTCAAATGTAACTCTTATGATTAAAGCTGGTCCTTTTGAATTATAATTAGGTGACAAAAGTTCTCACAAAGCCAGAGTCTGAGGGTGTATGTATCCTTGCCAGGTGTCACCAGAAGGGAGAGTCTGCTTGGAGAGTTCCCTCGTGAATGCAGTATATGCGCTTTAGGATATGGGTGGACAGATGCATAAACTGGTTCCTCTGGAACTTCAGTATTTTTAAGTTACCTCCTGCGTATAAGCTTCTCAAGGTTGTCAGATAACTGATCCGCACATAAGTTGGATGCCAGTAAGAAGTCTCATTAGGCATCGACTCTGAGATGCAGAGGTCCATAGATTAAATCACCCTTCACAGACACTGGGTCCCTGGATGAAATGTGTGCTGTGATTTACTTTTTAGGTTGATTTTTAATGGAGATGTAACACAAAATAGTCAAGTACACAAATCTTAAGTGCACAGCTGTATGAATTTTCACAGACATAGAGACACATCTCAGTCCAAATGAAGACAGATATTTCCAGTACCCCAGAGGGCTCTTTTATGACCCCCTCCCAGCAGGCAGCCCCATATTACACATATACAATAATGGAATTATACACCAGTCTCTTGAGGGACTGATGCTGAAGCTGAAACTCCAATACTTTGGCCACCTGATGTGGAAAGCTGACTCATTTAAAAAGACCCCGATGCTGGGAAAGATTGAGGGCAGGAGGAGAAGGGGACAACAGAGGATGAGATGGTTGGATGGTATTACCGACACAATGGGCATGGGTTGGGTGGACTCCGGGAGTTGGTGATGGACAGGGAGGCCTGGCGTGCTGCGGTTCATGGGGTCTCAAAGAGTCGGACATGACTGAGAAACTGAACTGAACTGAACTTGTTTCACCCACTTTCACTCATCACTGTATCTGTGAGATTCACCCAAGTTCCAGGGAAGAGTAGTTTGCTCTTATTGCCTACTACAGAGAATTTAATCATATTAATGTACGATTCCTTACGTATCCAATACTCTGTTGTTTCAGCGGGCAATTATTTCTCTGTCATATAAACCATCACCAACCTCAGGCAGTTTATGGAAAGAAGGTTTTCAGTCAAGAAAGCACATCAGGGTGGGATATAATATTTCAGGCAAGCAAGGAGCACAGAAACGACACTGAACTTGACTTTTGTTCAGATGGTATCTAGGTCACGATTCTCAATCAGAGCCTTGACCACGGCAGTCAGGGGAGCATCACTGTCAAGCTCAGGGACTGTAACAAGAGTTGGGCAGAACGTTAGCGTTTAGGCTACCCGACTGACGTGGGCAAGTCACTTAACCCTGAGACTCAATGCCTTCAACTTCGAAGAGAATCATCAGTAACCCCTTACTTCTGTTATTAAAACAGATGCAATCATTCATGCTTTAAGTAAGCAACTCCAACACTGGTTATTTCTGTATAACAATAGTACAATATATACAATATACCTGGAAAAGTTGTTTTCAGTAAAACTGATTGACAGTTAAAAACATCACAGTAAGCTTATTTTTTAAAACATTTTATCATTCTTACTCTATTCATTAAAAAAAAATTTTTTTGGCCATGCTATATGGCATGTGGGACCTTAGTTTCCCAACCAGGGATCAAACCCCTTCCCCCTGCATTGGAAGCACAGTCTTAACCACTGGCCCTGCAGGGAAATCCCACAGTAAGCTTATTTCTGGACATTTCTCTCACTTACAGTCTCCCACTACAGGAATGTGCCTTGGAACCACCAGTACTGTGCCTGGCACAATTACACTCCACAATCTAAGTTGAAATTCTTACAGAACAAAGAGAGTAATAATAAAATAATAATTTCTCTTGCTTGGGTTCAGTGAAGAGCAAACATGAGTTTCACAGTCTTTGCTCCATCATCAATCACTTTTCACAAAGCAGTTACCCACCTGCTTATGATTCCCAGCCCTTTGAAACTCTGTTGATATTCAAAACTACAGAACAAAATCTTAGTTGAGAGTCTGTGCCAAAGATAAACATTCTTTATAATCTCCTGAGGGAAAGGAAACTTTTTCTTTGTGATCTTCAGTCAATTGCATTAAGTATTGAGATGATAAACCAAGAGGACGTTTATCTATGAATTTTAGATATAATATATACTACCTCCTAGGAAGACAGAGAGAGATAAAAAATTCTGTCTGGCTGGAAGTTAGACCACTGGGGTAAGGAATAATTGGGAGGTAGGACGATAAAGAGAGGAGACAGACAAGATGGCTAAAAAATCTGTATTTTCTTGATGACCTAAAAATCCACAAGCTTTGTGCCTCTGTACAATGGGAGCATTCAGTTCAATCCCATTTTAGCAAAGCTATGATCACTAATACTAGCCCAACTGAGTAAACTGCCATATTTATTTTGGCTTAAAAAAGTTACTTTTTATATTAACTTAGTATGTTTATAGGTCAATATTTCTTTCATTTCTAGTCAAAAGTTTCCTACTGATTTTCTTATATAACGTAAATAGTTGAGGCATATGAAGTACATAGATACACAAATACCAAGGGGGAAGAATGAGGTTCAATAACAGCACAATCACCTTGTGAATTAAGCAACCTCTCACTGCTGTCATGAAAACAGATGCAATCACTCTTACTTTAAGTAACTCACTCCAACACTGGCTATTTCTGTATAACAATAGTACAATATATATAATATACTTGGAAAATCAAATCAAAAATGCCTCATGTTGATAACAAATAAAAAATGCTTCATGTTGATAAGAAACGCATCAAAGGAGCTCGGCATGCTTATTTGAGTGTTATAATCTGGTCACACCTTTTTAAAATGAAGCCTGGGCACATTCACTGACCCAGGGAATCTCCTAAGGAAAAAAAAATCTGAATACATGGAGAAAAGGCAAAAAGATATGAATACAACACTTTGATGTTGTTCATTATACTGGAAACAACTAAAAAAAAATCCATTAAAAGCAAACTGGTTAAATGGATTATGGTATTGCCATTCAATGTAACACTATGAAGCTTAAAAAGGATAAGGAAAACATGTGTCTTCCAGCATCAAGACATGGCTATGATATATTATTAGGGTAAAAAACACTTTGCAGTAGAATTTCATCCTCTTTGGGAGATGCTTGTTTACAAATGTTCTTAAAACTTTAGATGGCAGATAGAGCAAACATCAGCAATTCTCTCTGGAGGTTGGTTTCAAGGGCATACCATTTTCCCCTTCTCCTTAATGGAACCTCATGCTGCTTGAAATTTGTACAACGTGATTCTTTTTAGAACTAGAAAAAAATCTGTTCGCATTCTGGAAAAACACTGTATTTGAATGTTGATACATATGTAGATACCAACTTTGATAGATTTGTATATTCATCAAACTTGATATGTGCATTTTGTGATCCTGATTTGCATACATTTCAAATTTGGTATGTTTATATCAAGTATATAAATGATAAATGAAAAACATATATGCCTATATTATGGCAAGCAAGTGTTTTGGCAAAGAGAGCCCAGGGTAAGTGGTGGCAGCAGTGCTGTTTTTGTTTCCAATAGAACCAAAGTTCCATTTTGGTTCTTTCTGACCAAATGGAGTCATTCTGACACATAGTCAGGGGTTGTAAAACCAGAGCATGGCTTTTGGGTGGCTGACGACAGGTCACATGCCTGCACTACTCATCTATAATCCCCCTTTCCTCCCACGTGGACCTGGCTGGGGCGGAAAATGCCATTACTGAAAACATCAGTGGACTAAAGCGAGCCCAGCCTCCCCCTGGCCTGGGCAAGGAAAACAAGACAATGATTTGCAGAGCATTAGATGCTCTTTCCCCAGAGAGGCCAAGAGTGAAATCAGCTCCCGGAGAGGAATCGTTACTTTTCACCTATGAATTGTGATGTATGTGATTCTCTGTACTGGGATAGGGCATGAGGTGACATGGTTTACAGTGAAAAGCAGATAAGACCTAAACAAACGCACCTTAAACTGACCGCTGGAAGAGCCACCAGAGCAGATGGGACCAGGGTAGACATGCGATGCCAATCTGGAGGAGCAACTGCAGTGGGAGCTGCTGTTTTCTTGCCTGTTCCTCAGGGATCCCTCTTCACAGACATCTGCACCGCCCGCCATCCCCCACACACAGATACACCCATCTCAGCGACACAGTAATGTATCTGGCTTAACCTGGTGACACCTACAGTCTCTTCCATTTTACCAGCAGAACCTCTGCCAACCTAGCTCAAAATGATTTTGGTCACTGCCTCTCTCACATCCAGGGAGGATCTGCAGAGAACCACCCCCAAATACCAGCCACAATCTGTTCTTTTTCAACATAAAAAACAGTATCTACTGAAGTTACAATGTATCTCACAGTACACCTAGTGCTCTGTGGTCATTATTTCACTTTGCTCACAACAACCTTCTATCAAGAACAAATCAACACTCTCCTGTAACAGATTCAAAAACTAAGACCTGGACAGAAAAAGTGGTTTTGGCCAAATGTCACAGTCCACAGGGTCAACAGGAGTCAGACACAACTTAGGCACTATATCAGAACCACCAACACACACCTACTAATAGGTGGTAGAGGGGTCTTGCTGGCATATCCTAAGACATTGCCTACATTGTCGTAATTCCTCTTTCCCATATGCATGGTTTCCCTTCTAGCCCCAAGGCCATTTACCCAATCCTTCAAAGTCTTAAGGGTGATAGGGACCATGAAAAATCTTTTTAAAAAGTAATATGAGGGACTTCCCAGGTGGCCATTGGCTAGGATTTTGTGCTCTCAATGCAGGGGGCCTGGATTCAATCCCTGCTCAGGTAACTAGATTCCATATGCCACAACTAAGAGTTCATATGCCGTAACTAAAGATTCTGTGTGCCAGATGAAGGCTGAAGACCCTGCATGCTGCTCCTAAGTCCCAGTGCAGCCAAAGAAATCAAGCAAAACCAATCAATCAATCAATCAGCAAATATTTTCTTAAAAGGCCATATGGTACATACACACACACACACAGAGGTAGGTAGAAGCTTCTTTAAAGAAAGATAATGAGATGGATGAAACTGGAGCCCATTATACAGAGTGAGGTGAGCCAGAAAGATAAAGAACATTACAGTATACTAACACATATATACGGAATTTAGAAAGATGGTAACAATGGCCCTATATGCAGGGCAGAAGAAGAGACGCAGAAGTACAGAACAGACTTTTGAACTCTGTGGGAGAAGGGGAGGGTGGGATGTTTCGAAAGAACAGCATGTATATTATCTGTGGTGAAACAGATCACCAGCCCAGGTGGGAGGCATGAGTCAAGTGCTCGGGCCTGTTGGGCTGGGAAGATCCAGAGGAATCGGGTGGAGAGGGAGGTGGGATGGGAGACCGGGATGGGGAATTCGTGTAACTCTATGGCTGATTCACATCAATGTATGACAAAACCCACTGAAAAATAAAAAAAAAATTTAAAAAAAAAAAAAAAAGAAAGAAAGATATGCAAAAGTGGCCAAGTTCCCAAATTCACATAGGGAAAACAAAACGTTGATGGGACAACAGACATTTAAGAGAAAAAAAAAAAGGGTGAGCAATATTTAAGACATACCATGTTGGAAA
The DNA here is from genome assembly GCF_963930625.1 of Muntiacus reevesi. NCBI lineage: Eukaryota > Metazoa > Chordata > Mammalia > Artiodactyla > Cervidae > Muntiacus > Muntiacus reevesi. Next base: position 97,611,614 of record NC_089252.1, read on the forward strand.
ATGTCAGGTTCCCTTCATTTCTGGACTTATCAGAGAGTGCTTCTGATGTGAAAACTGAACTGTCTCTGAGAGGAGGAGGATATTCTAGACTAGAAAACATTGCCTAGGTTTCAATCAGGGCCAAGCATCTTCCAAGACTAGTGCTCTTTCAGGTATATGCCGGGAAGGGCTGGTTGAGTCAATTTCAGAGCACCACCTTCAGCAGTGGTTCAGAGCTGCAGCCTGCGAAGGCACTGCCTGTGTGATTTAACTTCTCTGCAAGAACTGCACAGAGAACAGCACACCATTCCACTCAAGGGACTCACTAGGACAACTCTGGGAAGGGAACATCTTAAATATCACTCTGCAGAGTGTGCATCTCTGACGGGATACCAGACTCCCAATCTGGCTTCATGTATCTTGTCTGCATAAAGGCTTCAAAAGTAGAATCACCTCACACAGAGCCCCACACTCCCCAAACCAATGAGATCCCACCAGCACTCCTGCCTCATCCTGCGCAGCTGGCTTCTAGTAATTTATACAGTAAAAGAAATGCTTCCTGAAGTCCCAAAGTGTGCATATTCAGATACCATTTCAAAGATCTAGTGTCATAAGCTATTTTCATTGACTACAGAGGACCTACCAATTTGCAGCCCCTAAAACTCCTCCCAGCAACTACTGTGGATGTAGAGAAAACAGGAAACAATTGAAAAGACAAATGAATGCTCACACGCTTAGCAATGTGAATGGATTGTACAGAATAGAATACTGCTGTTCTGTGACATTACTTAGTCTAGAAATATGAAGCAATACAAATGCTAATGCAAACCCTATTGCTTTGTTGGTTAACTTTTCACACACCCAGGTCCTGTCTCCCTGACAAACTTGCAAGGCAGGACCTGAGTATCATGCCTTTTTTAAGCACCTACACCAGTGCCAAGTACGCCGGTGCTGCTAAATAAATCTCTGCTGAGTGGATAAATGCCTTCATACTATAAATGCATAAAAGGGTATTTACCTGTTTCGTACTCAGAGGAGTGATACTGGTGGGAATATTCTGCACCTGATTCTGGCATGTCTGATATAAGCCACACTAAAATAAAATTAGGTATTAAGCAGAAATATCAAAGAAGGTCAAAGAAACTACAGTACTGGTCATGGGCTGGCAGTTTAATAGCAAGTAATTCTTTTTGCAGGAGGCTTTTTGCTTGTTCCTTTCCTTTCATTCAAGGTCCATTCAGGAGACAGAGATCATGTTGGTAATCTGAACAGGGAAAATTTAATATAAAGAATCGCTATCAACTAAAAGGTGGTTAACTCCCAAAAAGGGGGAGGGTGGAGGCAGGGTGGAGGGAAGAGAAAGGACTCTGAAGGGAATAGGGGAAGCAAATGCAGAAAGTAGCCACTAACTTTAGACCAGATAGAGAGTGGGCAAAGGAGGAAATGATGGACTCAGAAGGCTGGCACTGAGACCTTCTTGGGGAGGGTGTGGATGTCACAGCAACATGATCTGGAGCCCACAGCATGCAGCCTGCTAGTGTGTGCCAGCGACGGCCCAGGACACTGGCTCCCTGGTTAGCAGAGAAGCGAGAGCTGGCCGGACAACCTCCAGATGCACGGTTTGTTAGATGGGGGGGAAGCACAGAGAACCGAGGAGCACAGCATAGGACGGACAAACTGCTGAGGAATCACGCGGGCTGCGGTTGCCCTAAAGGAGCAGCCCACCCAGAGGTGAAGAAACTCGCTGGAAGGTGTGGGCTGGAGCTGCTGTGACAGCTGCTACGAAGAGAGCCACAGGGCCGCCCTCTGCTACCCAGCTGCCCACCACTCCACCACGGGGCAGGAGGGGAATCTCTCACCTCGTGGTGTGCCCTGGCTCCCTCTAGCGACAAAACCCACCGCTGCACTAGCTGAAAGAGAAATGTTCGCAGGGCTTAGATCAAGTATCACAGTAGGCAAAGAACGGTGGATTTGTAACTGAGAGCCGGAAAACAGCTCCCTGTTAAAAGAGTTTGACCGAGAAGCTAGAAACTTCCATGGATTCATCAGCAGATGCCCAAAATTTAATAAAATGTTGATGAAAAACTCTCTCTCTGTAAAAGAATTGGGAAAGAGTAATGTGGCACGAGTGGTAAAGAATCCGACTGCCAATGCAGAAGACCTAAGGGTTCTTTCCCTGGGTTGGGAAGATCCTCTGGAGAAGGGCATGGCAACCCACTCCTATATTCTTGCCCGGAGCATCTGATGGACAGAGGAGCCCGGTGGGTCACAGAGAAGTCCATGGGGTCACAAAGCGTCGGACACAATGGAAGAGACGTAGCAGAGCACAAGCTCTTGGCACAATGCCTGTACCTGCTCACTGGATTTGTAATCAATGAATGAACAATAAACACATACATGTTTGCAGTGTTTTATCTTTGACCAGGACACTGGTTTGTTTACCAGCTGCTGGAGGAAATATCTGTGTTCAGACAAGAGAAAATATATTTTGCACTTTCTCTTCATTACAGGGTAAGCTAGAAAAACTTACTATATGTATCATATATTACTGAAAACTCAATTCACATGGAAAATTATCTCCAGAGAAGTCTTAATCCATTTTATGTAATGTTATTTAAAGCTGAAAAAACATTTCTTCAAGTTATTAAGTTATTGCCTGGAAGTTAGAAACATTTTGGTTGAATTATAAAAAGCTGCCTTTATCATCACAGTATACATTGTATTTCATATACATTTTTTATGCTGTAGGCATATCAGTATACATTTTCTGGCCCAGAAGTTTCCTTTTTATGAAAACATGGGGGACATAAAATTGCAACTGAAATTTGGAGATGATTAATCATTTTACGGGAGTATGCTACATGGTATAAATAATTTACCACACAAACGGTTGGAACAGCAAGCTCCCATGATGCACCTAATAATCTAATTCTATTGACAAAATTTTTATTGAGACATAATCCATCACAGGCATGTCCATTGTGCACAGTGAGATATAAGCAACCATAAGCCTATAATTTCCATTTCTACAACTGGCTGTTTCACATTTCTCCTGCTCTCAATATTAATTGGAACATCTTGAACACTTCTAATTTACAGGTGAGAGAGATCATAGTTCGATACAGGAAATCAAGTTCTTAATGCTGAGAGTAGTCTGACATTGATATTTCTAGTGAAGATAATCAAGGAACCAGACAGCTACCATTCTTCTTTTCAATAAAGTTCTTACATGACTATCAATTTTTATACTCTTCTCATAAAACCATATGAACCCTTAGAAAGGAGAGTGGGTATAAGCTGTACACCCCAAAATATTCAGTGCTACGAAATAAATCAAATTAACATGATCTTCAACATGAAATGGTTACATTGCAAAGAGTTACGTTCCAGGAAACAGATCAGGTATCTGCTTTTAGGGAAAACACAGCTTTACTAAAGGCATTTTTGACGTCTCTCAAAGTCACAGGGGACCAAATGAAACCAGGACCAGGGCCGGAAGAGAATCATGACACCCCAAGAAAGAGAACAATCAGTCAGTGCATCCCTAATGGAGCTCTATCCACACTGATCTGACTTTCCTGTCTGAGGCAGGCTTCTCAGCACTTCCCTCCTTGGTGTGTGGTATCTGCCGAGACAGTCCACCAACAGGCTAACTCACCCTGATGCTCGAGCACAGCTAACGTTAAACAAGAAAAAAATCACCCACCATGAGTCAGGAATACCCTCCCTTCCCCTCTCTACATTCCAACTGTGTTCTTGATGGCAAAACCATGGATGTGGTAGAAAATCTGCCTGCATCCCCTCCTTTTCAGTTTTCGAATAGAGCATGTAACTTTACCTGGGCAAAATATATTTTCACAATATTATGCAATACTCAGATTCAGTTGGGTGACCATGAAAGACAAATTTGGGGACTGTATTTTAAATATATGATAATAAAGATCAGCTTTTGTGATATAACTTTGACATTGATAAGAAAGGTAGCAATAATCCTGACATTTGTGACTATTACAACAGAAAATAATTGTACCAGAAATTCTCACATGAAAGCCAGAATTGCATCTGCCATGCTCACTGCTGTATCCTAATTAATCACATAGTACAGGATTCATTTAACAGATGAAGAAAACTGAAGGGACTTCCCTGGTAGTCCAGTGGTAAGGAATCCGCCTGCCAATGCACAGAACATGGGTTTGATTCCAGGTCCGGGAGGATCTCACATGCTACAAGGCAACTAAGCCAGTATACCATAAATACTGAAGCCCAAGCACCTAGAACCTGTGCTCTGCAATAAAAGCCAGAGCACCACAAGGAAAAGTAACCCCGCTCACCGCAACTAGAAAAAAGCCTGTGTACAACAACAAAGAGTGAGTGCAGCCAACAGGAAATAATGTTTCAAAAAGAGAAAATGGAGAAGAGCCCAAGATCCAAGCTGTAGTGTGAACAACAGACCACTTGTTACTAGATAAGTCAGTAGTTCCTGATGGTCCAAAACACATGTCAAGGGTTCCACCTCATCTTCAAAGGTTGTAGGATCAGCTGAACAAATTGGAAATACTGAATCCACCCAGATAGAGGCTCTACTCTATGCCCCTTTAAGATTTTGAAACAGATCACCAGCCCAGGTTGGATCCATGAGACAAGCGCTCGGGCCTGGTGCACTGGGAAGACCCAGAGGGATCGGGTAGAGAGGGAGGTGGGAGGGGGGATCGGGATGGGGAATACATGTAACTCCATGGCTGATTCATGTCAATGTATGACAAAAACCACTACAATATTGTAAAGTAATTAGCCTCCAGCTAATAAAAATAAATGGAAAAAAAAGATATTTTCTTTAAAGAACTTTTTTTTAAATTACAGTACAATGTTGCATTAGTTCAAGGTGTACAGTAAAGTGATTCGGATTTTTTAAATATATGTGTGTGTGTGTGTGTGTGTGTGTGTGTATATACCATTCAGATTCTTTTCCATTATAGGTTATATAAGGCTTTGAGTCTAGTTCTTTTCTTACCCACTCAGAGGCAACTTCACCATACCTCTCTCCAGAATGTATTACACATATTCAAGTGTTAGTCTCCCAGTCATGTCCAACTCTTTGTGACCCCATGGTCCACAACCCGCTAGGCTCCTCTGTCTATGGGATTCTCCAGGCAAGAATACTGGATGGAGTGGGTTGCCATTCCCTTCTCCAGGGAATCTTCTCGACCCAGGGATCGAACCCAGATCTCCTGCGTGGCAGGCAGATTCTTTGCCGTCTGTGCCATCAGGGAAGCCCAACACATATTCAAGGGGAAGGGAAAATCAAAAAGAGGTTTTCAACATTAAATGAGGAAATCTTCACCTTCTTATGGACAGTGTGGTTTTACAGCTGTTGATTTCAGTTGTCTATATTAGAAATTCATTTGCAGCAAGACAGTTAACACCAATCTTGAATTTCCTTGTGTTTTATTTGCAGGGGAAAAAAAGTCATGTCAAAGCCTAATAAAACTATGACAGTAATTAACCCAAATCACACACCAGAACATTTAATATAGCTATTCGGCCACTGCTGCTAATACACATGCCCTAGAAATACAATGAATTTTCCCACCGACGACAACTAAATCATATTCTTTTGTCTTAGTGAAACTCCAGCCATAAATATCTGTGGGAAATTGTTGGATCCTCCCAGTTCTACTAACAATAAAGTTCCTACATCTTTTGGTATAAAATGTAGGTACTCATAAGCCGCAAATGACCACACTTCTTTAATTAAGGTGTTTTCCCTTAAAACTCTAGTTACATAATTATTTCTTAACATGTATTAAATGCCAAGTACTGTGCTACAGGGCTTTCCAGGGCTTTCAGTGGGTAAAGCATCCGCCTGCAATGCAGGAGACATGAGTTTGATAACTGGGTTGGGAAGATCACCTGGAGGAGGGTTTGACAATGTATTCCAGTATTCTTGCCTGGGGAATCCTCATGGACTGAGGAGCTTGGTGGGCTACAATCCACAGAATCAAAAAGAGTGCGACACAACTGAATCAAGTGAATACAGCATAGCACCATGCTAAAAGCACTTTAGGTAAATTTTCTCATTAATTTTCACAATGATACTACTTAACTGATTAAGTATTACCATTTTAAGGATAAGGAAAACTTCAGGCTTATACTAGATATTAAGTCACTTTCCAATAGTCACCATACCATCAACAGTGGAGCTGAATTCTCAGGTGACCCCTTTATGTTTCCCAAGTGTATGAAAAGTATATGCAAGAAAAAAAAAGCTTCACTATTCTTCAACAGCACTTTTAGTGGCTGAACAGATAGACCATAATGCATGTAACCCATCCCATTACTGGACACAGGGTTTATTTTAAACTTTCACTACTATGATTTTTTTTTTAAGTGTGAATGAACATCTTCATGGCTAGGTACATATCCATATTAATTTCCTCAGGATAAACTTCTAGCAGTAGACTTTCCTAGTTAAAAAAAAATAATAATAATACATAAAGCTCTACAATTCTGGATCCATGGTCACAAGTGGCATGGAAGACAGTTCTAGATTTCACTCTCAAAAGCACTGTTTGGGAGGACTTTTCCCAATGGAGTGTTTAAGTGAACTCTGTTCCCCATCAAAAGCAAGTCTAAAAAAGCAGCAGAGAACTGGGCTCAAGTACACCATTATAAATGACTGTAGGACTTCGCTGGTGGTCCAGTGGTTAAGAATCCACCTGCCAATGAAGGAAGCTGGGTTCGATTCCCTAGTCCGAAGAGATCCCACATGCCACTGGGCAACTAAGCTTGTGTGTGACAACTACTGAGCCGTCTAGACACACGGTCTAGACCCTGTGTTCTGTAACAAGACAAGCCGCCACAAGGAGAAGCCGGAGCAGCTCCGTGAAGACTAGCTGCCGCCTGCTCCAACTGGAGAAAGCCCAAGCGCAACAACAAAGGTCCAGCACAGCCAACCATCATAAATAAACAAAAAAGAACTTTTAAATGGCTCTTGATGTCACAAACACAACCAGTACTCTTCCGTTCTCCACTAAACACTACTGACATCGTCATGAAAAAACCTTAACAGTGCCTGCTGCGTACTAGCCATTTCATGTAATTTACTATGTGAATGAGTGAATCAGCAATTGGATAAAGCCAAGATAATTAACGCAGGGAAAGCCGATTTCCAGAAAACGAGGCGAGCGACCAAAAGCCCTTTAGGACGGACTTCTCAGTAGCATGTAGAGCTGCAACTTAACTCTGGCTATTAGAGTATGATTCTGGAACTTCCAGTGCTATAGGACTTCATGCCTGAATTTGGTTCACAAAACAAAGCAAACGAAGACAGTGAGTGCACATCACGGTAGTCCAGGATGAAAGGAAAGCCATGCTCTCTCTCATACTGGCATTTCACCATGAGTCCACGAGTTGGGTGACAGAGCACCACAGCCATGTCCTTCTGCCATTTATAATAATGAAAAAAAAAAACATTTTGGAATACAAAGATTCCCAAGTAGTTTGCCATAAAGATGCATTTTGTAATTCAATAGGAAGTAAAGCACATAGGGCTCCCTTCTATGTAGCAGAAACCGTAGTCCTAGACTTCACTGGTGGCCCATCAGTTAAGAATCCAGCTTACAAAGCAGCAAACCTGGGTTTGAGCCGTGGTCCAGAAAGATTATACTTTCAGTGGAACAACCAAGCCTGCACACCACAAACCCTGAAGCCCAGTCCACAATAAGAAGTCAGAGCACTGCAACTGGAGAGTAGCCCCCACGAGCTGCAACTGGAAAAAGCCTGCACACAGCCAGAAAGACTCAGTGCAGCCAAGAATTTTTTTAAAAAATATTTTTTAAAGAAAGCGTAGGCTCCAGTGTGATGTGTGCTTTGAAGCAGAGGAAACCATACAAATAACTCTTGTGAGACAAATAAGTCACATCACTTCCTTCAGATTCAAAATCAGGCACAGCTTACTCTTTCCCCTACGGTCAGAGTACAGAGACATGCTGAATCCATTTTACCAGGTCAAGTTGGAAAAGCTTTGTTATAACTTAGAGTCTTAGAACGCACTGTTGGTGACATTTAGGAGAGTGTAAGTAGCTAAAATTATACATACATAAAAATGATTTGAAATAGAGAGACAGAGGAACAGGGAATAACAGAGTACTTGGAGGTCGATAAAAAGACATAGCTGATTACAGAGAAAACTTAAGCATCCTCTTCCTTTCCTCCCTTATGTTAGAAAAGGGTATAATGGCAAGAGTTCAAAGTCAGCAGCTCTTCTGTTTCCATGCTACCTTCCAGGATATTAGCTTGGCAAGAAGTTAGGGACAGAACTTTGCAAGAGGAGCCTTTTAGGTTGGACAGTTCAGCTGACTTGAAAATGACATGCTGACTTGATAACAGATATGTCTAGGGGCGAAATTCCAACTTACTCTCTGCCAAAGCATAGTTCTGAACAGCTAGGCTGGAGAATCAAAGATATACCCAACATTGTAGAACCTGAGCTAGTAACAATGTTGGTCCATTAGAAGCAATGGCACAAAGCTGACTGCACTTCTCTTTCATTGATGATTTTATTCCAACAGGATGCTGCACCTGATTATAAGAAAATTACATAAGAGAAAACATGATTCAAATTATGAGCAACTCTTGCATTATGCAGGCTGTTTACAAATTTGGATCTGACTACAAAATCACATCAAAATTACCTAAGCTGTTGGGACCCCAATACAGCTCCTCAGCTGGTGGGCTTCCCAGGCTGCCTATTTTCTCTGCCTTTGTCCCCAGACAGGATTAATATCTATGTTCCTGGATTCTCCACTGACAGGTGTCATCAAAATGCAGACACAGACCCTCTGCCACCTGGCCTGGACTCACTGGTTTTATTCACCATCTGTCACAAAATGATATCAAAAAGAAGAAAACATTATAGGCTTGAATTTCTTCATGGGAACCGAGGAGAGGGAAAAAACTAGGGGGTAATTAAATAGTCCTTTCTAGGGCTGGCCTTACTAGGAACATCTCAGACATGGGAAAATGAAAGATTTTTTTAAAAATGAGATTGGAATCTCAGGTGTTTGAAGTGTATCACTCTTATTTTATTCCTCTAGAAGAATTCAGTGTAGACATGTGTGGGATGAGATGGGTAAAACCCTGCTTAACACTGTAGTTGGTGGGGAGCTGGCGAGAGTTGAGGGTTACAAAGTCTCATTAAGACTTTGAGTTAATGGACATCTATTCAGCACAGCCAGCATGCAGAAGGCTGGCTTCCCCGCGTCATAAAAAGAGTCCAAGCATGCTGTACAAAGACCAGAGTCTTTAGGCTGACTGTTCAAAAAAGCTAGAATTACAAAATAAATGTGATGAGAAACAGAATTTATGAGAAAATCCCTGTTAAAAATTTTTTAGAGAACTAAAAATGACAGAGGACAGACGGGAAGTAGAATAGTAGCACGCATGGGATCATAAGACACAACAAAAAAGATGATGATGTGACTTCTAATTTTTAGTACAAACATCGAGAAATGGGTTTTAAAAAGTCACTAAAATAATCTAGAGCTTCCAGCTAAAGAAATCTTATCAAAACTTGTCAATCATACTAAGTCTCCAATTTAGGTGATGGCATGAGTGCGAGAGATGTTACTGGTAAGTGTCATGTAAAAGAACCAACGTTCAAGTTGCAGCACAGTACACTCCCATTGCCTACACGAGGTTCCTGGTATGGGAAGCAAAGCTCAGAATCTCAAGGGCAACTGTTCCTGAGTTATAGCCACTGCCCTCGCAGAACTGCTCCACTGGCCACCTCTCAGGAGTAGTGATAAAAAATACTTCCTCCCAAGGAGTATTAAAGAATTTCTGACTCCTAATAAACCCCATTCTATTCCTCTCACTTCCAAAAGAAAGATGCTAACAAGTGAATAGTGACAGTGAAAGTGTTAGTCACTCAGTCATATCTGACTCTTGGCGACCTCATAGACCACCAGGCTCCTCTGTCCAAGGGATTCTCCAAGCAAGAATAATGGAGTGGGTAACCATGACTTTTTCTCCAGGGGATCTTCCCAACCCAGGGATCAAATTCTGGTCTCCTGCATTGGCACGTGGATTCATTACTGTCAGAGCCACCAGGAAAACAGATATTTAACTACCCACCCAGCAGTGAGCTCAAGACCAGGTACAGAGGGTGAGAAATGAGTCGCACACAAGGACCTCTCAAAAAATCTACATTTGAGAACAAATAATTAACCTTTATTCAGCTGTAAAATATTACTATAGAATATAGTAATAATACAGTAGGGAAAGACATAAATACATATTAAATTAAAAACAATGAATCTCAATGAAAATCTGAAAAAGGCCCATCTTCAGAGACAATTTTAAGAAAAAGGATTTACTTTACAGGAAGGTATTTTGGAAGATAATAATACCTACTATTCATGTGAGTATGGTGACATGAGCACTGCTATGTACTCGGTGGGAGTACAATTTCACACAAATATTTTAGAAATTGTTCAGAAACAAATTTCAGGGGTTTTAAAATAGCCTATTCTCTTGTGCCTGTGTGGTTTGATCTGTAAGAAATGGCTGGTAGGAGGAAAAAAAGCCCATTTGCAGGGGTAAGTTTGGGCCAGACTAGAACATCTGGATTTTATTCACAGGTAATTAGAGATCCACTGCCAAGGTCTAGATAAGAATGGTAAGGGGAAAGTGCTGCTACTTTTGAAGAAGCACACAGTGGCGTGGAGGCGGAGAGTCTGAAATCTAAGTGAACACAGATATACGTATATGTACACGCAGCTGAATCACTCTGTTGTACACCTGAAACTAACAACACTGCTAACCACCTACACGCCAATATGAAAAAGAACTTTTTTAATATCTTTTAAAAAAAGGTGAACATTTCAGATACTTTTATAAAGTCCGCAGGTCAGATAGGAGTAAGAGGTTCTAAAAGGCTTATCGTTCAAAAGCACAACTTGAACATATATAAAAATTCATTAAAACTATTCTCATAAGATTAGTTGAACTGGAAAAAAAAAACAGTCAATTATTCTTTGGCATGGTTGAGCCTTGTATGCAAACAGTGTGATAGACTGTCAGAATTTATCACATTTCAATGGTTTGTTTTGGCATCTTACAGATTAAAGTTCTATGTGACTTCTCTGAACGTTTGCCTTTCAAACTGAATGTGTTGTTTTCCATGATGCAGTAGAATCGCTAAGATGGCAGTGAAGCCTCTGCTTCACTTTTTTATGATGGTAATTCTTCAACATAAACAAAAATAGAGTCCTCTAATGAGCCCCTGTGTCCTCGTCACTATGCTTCATGACCAATCCTTTCATTTACATCCTTATCCTCTTCCAAATATGTTGAAGGAACTCCTCAATTACAATTTCTTGGTAAATATTTTCACATGTATTCTTAAATGAAAGGGACTCTTTCAAATGCCTTTTAATAGATTCCTTTAGCATTTGGGGTGCTACTTTATCATTGCAAATTAATTTACAGAGGAAAATATTTAAATAAGGCTTAGCAGAGAGATAGAGTTAAAAAAAAAAAGAAGAAACAAAAGAACTCTGGTTCTACTTTTCACCAGCAAAAGAAAAACAGAAACAAACACCAGGCTGTATTTGAAAGAGCATAAACAACCCATCTGCCCATCGCCCAATGGAAACAGTGCACCACTGAAAAATGCCTCGCATTATTCATTCCACGAGGTCTTCACTAGTATTTATCCCATGGCTAAAATTCAGTGCATTTAGCAAAAAAACTAAAAAATTATGAGATGGGAACCGAGAAATCCAGAATCCTGATCAGACATTCCCAAGTGCCCCATGAATTTTTGTTTATGATTGAAAAGCACAGAAATATCTAGGCAGACTTGCTTGGTATATGGTCAGAGGCACTCTCTGACTGATGCAATGTATGTCATGGTAGAGGAAACCTAACTACTGTGGTTTGACTTCTCAGAAATGAAGACATGGACATGCCAGCATAGGGATGGCTTTTCACTCAGTGGCAAGGAGATTCTGGGAAACATAAAGAAGGCTTCTATGTACTCACTTATATAACAATGCATTATAGACTTCCTTGGTGGTCCAGAGGTTAAGAATCCACCTGCCATAAAAAATTAACACACAGAAATCCTTTGCATTCCTATACACTAACAATGAGAAAATAGAAAGAGAAATTAAGGAAACAATACCATTCACCATTGCAACAAAAAGAATAAAATACTTAGGAGTATATCTACCTAAAGAAACAAAAGACCTATACATAGAAAACTATAAAACACTGATGAAAGAAATCAAAGAGGACACAAACAGATGGAGAAACATACCGTGTTCATGGATTGGAAGAATCAATATTGTCAAAATGACTATACTACCCAAAGCAATCTATAGATTCAATGCAATCCCTATCAAGCTACCAGCAGTATTTTTCACAAAACTAGAACAAATAATTTCACAATTTGTATGGAAACACAAAAAACCTCGAATAGCCAAAGTAATCTTAGAAAGAAGAATGGAACTGGAGGAATCAACCTGCCTGACTTCAGACTATACTACAAAGCCACAGTCATCAAGACAGTATGGTACTGGCACAAAGACAGAAATATAGATCAGTGGAACAGACTAGAAAGCCCAGAGATAAATCCATGAACCTAGGGACACCTTATCTTCGATAATGGAGGCAAGAATATACAACGAAAAAAAGACAACCTCTTTAACAAGTGGTGCTGGGAAAACTGGTCAACCACTTGTAAAAGAATGAAACTAGAACACTTTCTAACATCATACACAAAAATAAACTCAAAATGGATTAAAGATCTAAATGTAAAACCAGAAACTATAAAACTCCTAGAGGAGAACATAGGCAAAACACTCTCCGACATAAATCACAGCAGGATACTCTATGACCCACCTCCAAGAAGATTGAAAATAAAAGCAAAAATAAACAAATGGGACCTAATGAAACTTAAAAGCTTTTGCACAACAAAGGAAACTATAAGCAAGGTGAAAAGACAGCCCTCAGAATGAGAGAAAATAATAGCAAAAGAAGCAACAGACAAAGGATTAATCTCAAAAATATACAAGCAACTCCTGCAGCTCAATTCCAGAAAAATAAATGACCCAATCAAAAAATGGGCCAAAGAACTGAACAGACATTTCTCCAAAGAAGACATACAGATGGCTAACAAACACATGAAAAGATGCTCAACACCACTCATTATCAGAGAAATGCAAATCAAAACCACAATGAGGTACCATTACACGCCAGTCAGGATGACTGCTATCCAAAAGTCTACAAGCAATAAATGCTGGAGAGGGTGTGGAGAAAAGGGAACCCTCTTACACTGTTGGTGGGAATGCAAACTAGTACAGCCACTATGGAGAACAGTGTGGAGAGTCCTTAAAAAACTGGAAATAGAACTGCCATATGACCCAGCAATCCCACTTCTGGGCATACACACCGAGGAAACCAGATCTGAAAGAGACACGTGCACCCCAATGTTCATCGCAGCACTGTTTATAATAGCCAGGACATGGAAGCAACCTAGATGCCCATCAGCAGATGAATGGATAAGGAAGCTGTGGTACATATACACCATGGAATATTACTCAGCCATTAAAAAGAATTCATTTGAATCAGTTCTAATGAGATGGATGAAACTGGAGCCCATTATACAGAGTGAAGTAAGCCAGAAAGATAAAGACCAATACAGTAAACTAATGCATATATATGGAATTTAGAAAGATGGTAATGATAACCATTTATGCAAAACAGAAAAGGAGACACAGATGTACAGAACAGACTTTTGGACTCTGTGGGAGAAGGTGAGGGTGAAATGTTTTGAGAGAACAGCATTGAAACATGTATATTATCAAGAGTGAAACAGATCACCAGCCCAGGTTGGATGCATGAGACAAGCGCTCGGGGCTGGTACACTGGGAAGACCCAGAGGGATGGGATGGAGAGGGAGGTGGGAGGGGGGATTGGGATGGGGAATACATGTAAATCCATGGCTGATTCATGTCAATGTATGGCAAAAACCACTACAATATTGTAAAGTAATTAGCTTCCAACTAATAAAAATAAATGGGGGAAAAAAAAAGAATCTGCCTACCAATGCAGGGGACAAGGGTTCAAGTCCTTGTCCAGAAAGAGTCCACATGTCAAGTGGATCAACTAAGCCCATGTGCCTCAGTTACTGAGCCCACATGTCCCAGAGCCTGTGCATCACAGCTAGAGAATAGCCTCACTCACTGCAACTAGAAAAAGCTCAAGTACAAGAAAAAGCAATGAAGATCCAGTACAGCTAAAAATAAGTAAATAAGTAAAAATTTTAAAAACTGCATTATGTTCTAAGAACAGAAATATCGCATGTTCCTTATAAGATACAGAAAAGACTAGACCAGGATTGAACCTCACAAACTCCCACCACACAGGTCATCAGTGCTGGAAACTGGGTCACTCGTCCTTCCAAATTTTCCATGCACATGTGAACACATTTTACAGCACCTGACATCATGTGTTAGGAATATTACATGGGGCAGAGCAGTAGTAATAGCTGAGTTGAGGGGTTGAACTCCACTCCTCCACTTACTAGATGTGTGACCTAACAGCTGGTGTCTAGTTTTTTATTATCTAAAAACAAAGTTACCAAAAGTATTTCCTTCACAAGTACTATGAGTGTTTACCTCAAAGTGATGATACATATAAAGTGCTTAGATGTACTCCTAGTAACAGGTACCATATATATGTTTGCTATTCTTTATTGTTTTGTTTACTTACAGTACTGCCATTTTATCAAAATAGTATTAAGCAATAATGTGACTGATGTCACTAAAACTCCCCATACAGCATAACTTTTAATAGCTATATAATATTCCAACTTCAGGATGAGCTCATTTAATCATTTCCAAAATGTTGGGCATATGGGCTTTTTCCACCAATTTTAACTATCAAAAACAATAGTGTAATCAACACCTTTGTATCCAAAACTTTCCTGACATTTGCGTTATTTTCTTAGGATTGAATTTCAGGTCTAACATACCATTTTGAAAGACTAGTATATATAGTGATATGTGGTAAGGAATTAAAGAACCAGACTCCATACTGAGGGTTTGTTTCTATCAGAATTTGTGGTAAAAGCAGAAAGATGGTTATAAAAATCCTAAACTAACCCTACTTTGAACTATAGCAGTTAGCAGTCAGACTCACAAGTACAAGCAAATTCTCCTTACACAGTCAAATTCTAGACAAGGGCACCAATTCTAGCACTAATGGTGAGAATTCCCAATTGTGGGAATTTTATAAGTAAATCAGGAAACACAGCTGTATTTTTAGGCTGGTGGCAATCAGAACTACCGCCTGTCTCAAATAAGTCCAAATTCTACATTTGCATAAAAATTCATCATTTTGGGATTTGTTTGTCCAGTGACATTTAGATATGCACTTTTGTTTCTAAGACATCTTATATCTTAATTCAGCTATCTCTAAAGTCTGAACACATTCTGTGGCTGCAACCCTCTCAGTTGAAGCATCCAATTCAGTTCTACCATTTGTTAGGGATGAGATATAAGCATGGAAGTCTAGGAACTATCAAAGACTGATATTTTCCTGAGATTATATACAAAGACACTTGGCATGGCCTCCAGAATATTCTTTTAACCCATCCATCCATGGAACCTAAGGCCAACAGTTATAGAAACATCAGCTTTCCTGGAAGGCAGTAAAGGATATAGGCATAAAAGTCTGGGTGCTAGTTTTAACTCTGTGACCTTGGGCAAGTCACATGACCTCCTATATTTCTTTCCCAAAACCTGCTAAGAAAATGACGAGAAGAAAAGCTGGGGCCAGGATGAAGGGTGTGAGGGGATCCACCATGCCTTATTTACCAACTTAAGAACCAAACAATACAAGTAAACACTTGTGATAAATTGCCATGCTCTATAGAAAGGTGAATTGATATTAAAATATTTGTTGTAGTTTTTTTTTTTTTTTTACCAATTAGTCTGTAATCTCTCAAAAGCTTATTATCCTTTATGAAGATCATCTCTAATTAGGATTAGTAAATCTCCAAATAGTGACCACTTGAACCTAGAAAGGTATAATGACAGTAATTATTGTTCTGAGATATTTACTGCTTATTTTCATGACTGAATTTCCTAGCATTATATTGTACATTGAAAAAAACTATTTTTAACCAAAAGTACTTTTGAGAATCACAAATGCCTCCTCTTCTAGAGAGTTCTTCATGAGATTGTTTGGCTATGCCTGTTATCCATTTAAATATTTATAAAAACATAGATAATATACTTTTTGTACCTAACAAAATAATAGAAAAATTAAAGAAAGACTGAAGAGGAAAATCAACACCACCTCTCTGTATTAAAAATGAGTAAATGTAGTTTAACTTAGTTTTGAATAGTGCATAGTAGAATAGAAATTGCATAGAAAAGATCCTCTACCAAAATGAATTTCTAGTTTTTAGATATTTTCTGACCACATTAGTCCATATTTATTATTTACTTAAGATATAATATGATGTTCATTATTATTTAATATCCAAAATATAGTGAAGTTAATTACTGGACTGTTAGGTTTCTTGAAAATTCTTTTTGCCGAGCACTCTAGATATCAACAGTACCAAAAACGGAGTGCAGTTTATTTCATCTAGAAAACTTACTTTTAAGGGAAGAACTGGGACTCTGAACTTAGCAGATGTAAACTATTGTATACAGAATGGATAAACAGCAACATCCTACTGTATAGTACAGGGAACTATATTCAATACCCTGTGATAAAGTGTAACAGAAAAGGATATTTAAAAAAGCATGTCTACATGTTTGTAACTGAGTCACTCTGCTGTATAGGAGAAGCTGGCAAAACATTATAAATTAATTATACTTCAATAAAAAATAAAAAAGACAGGTCCTACTCTGCTATGGTACTTTTAATTTGGGAAAGGAATGTGGAGGGGTTTCGCTTTTGCCACTAGGGGAACATGACCTTCTAATTTGTACTTATAGAGCAATAACAAGAGCATGTCAAAAATGCAACATTACTCACCCAGTGTTCATTTATTTATGTGGAAACACTCAGGCCAGGAGTCCTTCAAAGAACACTGGGTGCTCTTGCGGAGTTTATTTAGGTTTTCATTTGCTGGACCAGCCCCAGGTTTGAAGCAATATCACTTTGGCAGAACATCCTGAACAGCATTTAATAGGAATCATATTCTCACTTCTCAGCTGGAAGACGACATGAGCAAGATCTTTATAAAGGAACCAGGAAGGCCATCCTTTAGTAACTCAATTCTGTACCATTATGTTTTACAACCAGTATATCCTTCACAGGACTAAGTGGAACAAGGCAACCAGGTTCAAAGAGAATCTGAGTTCACCCTCTGCTTCTTGTTGTTGTTCAGTCACTAAGTCATGTCCAACTCTTTGCAATCCCATGGACTGCAGCATGTCAGGCTCCTCTGTCCTTCACTATCTCCTGCAGTTTGCACAAATTCATGTCCATTGAGTCAGTGATGCTATCTAACCATCTTATCCTCTGCTGACCCCTTCTCCTCCTGCTCTCAATCTTTCCCAGCATCTTTCCCATCAGGGAACCACAGTATCGGAGCTTCAGCATCAGTCCTCCCAATGAATATTCTGCTGCCCCCTTTTCCTCCTGCTCTCAATCTTTCCCAGCATCTTTCCCATTAGGGAGCCACAGTATCAGAGCTTCAGCATCAGTCCTCCCAATGAATATTCAGGGTTGATTTCCTTAGGGGGCTTCCTGCTGTTTCTGACAGTGGGTTCCTAATGGTGTCATCTTCAGCCAGCTCAGCTCTGTCATTTCACTTTTAAGATGGAGAGCTCTTTGCTTTGTTTTTAAAATGAGCTAGTTTCCTTAATTTCTCTTTCTGTTTTTTCATTGTTAGTATATAGGAATGCAAGGGATTTCTGTGTGTTAATTTTATATCCTGCAACTTTACTATATTCATTAATTAGCTCTAGTAATTTTCTGGAAGAGTCTTTAGGGTTTTCTATGTAGAGGATCATGTCATCTGCAAACAGCAAGAGTTTCACTTCTTCTTTTCCTATCTGGATTCCTTTTACTTCTTTTTCTGCTCTGATTGCTGTGGCCAAAACTTCCAAGACTATGTTGAATAGTAGTGGTGAGAGTGGGCATCCTTGTCTTGTTCCTGATTTCAGAGGAAATGCTTTCAATTTTTCACCATTGAGGGTGATGTTTGCTGTGGGTTTGTCATATATAGCTTTTATTATGTTGAGGTATGTTCCCTCTATTCCTGCTTTCTGGAGAGTTTTAATCATAAATGAGTGCTGAATTTTGTCAAAGGCTTTCTCTGCATCTATTGAGATAATCATATGGTTTTTATCTTTCAATTTGTTAATGTGGTGTATTACATTGATTGACTTGCGGATATTAAAGAATCCTTGCATTCCTGGGATAAAGCCCACTTGGTCATGGTGTATGATTTTTTTAATATGTTGTTGGATTCTGTTTGCTAGAAGGAAACAATACCATTCACCATTGCAACAAAAAGAATAAAATACTTAGGAGTATACCTACCTAAAGAAACAAAAGACCTGTACATAGAAAACTATAAAACACTGATGAAAGAAATCAAAGAGGACACAAACAGATGGAGAAACATACCGTGTTCATGGATTGGAAGAATCAATATTGTCAAAATGGCTATTCTACCCAAAGCAATCTATAGATTCAATGCAATCCCTATCAAGCTACCAACGGTATTTTTCACAGAACTAGAACAAATAATTTCACAATTTGTATGGAAATACAGAAAACCACGAATAGCCAAAGTAATCTTGAGAAAGAAGAATGGAACTGGAGGAATCAACCTGCCTGATTTCAAACTCTACTACAAAGCCACAGTCACTAAGACAGTATGGTACTGGCACAAAGACAGAATTATAGATCAATGGAACAGAATAGAAAGCCCAGAGATAAATCCACGAACCTAGGGACACCTTATCTTTGACAAAGGAGGCAAGAATATACAATGGAAAAAAGACAACCTCTTTAACAAGTGGTGCTGGGAAAACTGGTCAACCACTTGTAAAAGAATGAAACTAGAACACTTTCTAACACCATACACAAAAATAAACTCAAAATGGATTAAAGATCTAAATGTAAGACCAGAAACTATAAAACTCCTAGAGGAGAACATAGGCAAAACACTCTCCGACATAAATCTCAGTGGGGTCCTCTATGACCCACCTCCCAGAATATTGGAAATAAAAGCAAAACTAAACAAATGGGACCTAATGAAACTTAAAAGCTTCTGCACTACAAAGGAAACTATAAGCAAGGTGAAAAGACAGCCCTCAGATTGGGAGAAAATAATAGCAAATGAAGAAACAGACAAAGGATTAATCTCAAAAATATACAAGCAACTCCTGCAGCTCAATTCCAGAAAAATAAATGACCCAATCAAAAAATGGGCCAAAGAACTGAACAGACATTTCTCCAAAGAAGACATACAGATGGCTAACAAACACATGAAAAGATGCTCAACATCACTCATTATCAGAGAAATGCAAATCAAAACCACAATGAGGTACCATTACACACCAGTCAGGATGGCTGCTATCCAAAAGTCTACAAGCAATAAATGCTGGAGAGGGTGTGGAGAAAAGGGAACCCTCTTACACTGTTGGTGGGAATGCAAACTAGTACAGCCACTATGGAAAACAGTGTGGAGATTTCTTAAAAAACTGGAAATAGAACTGCCATATGACCCAGCAATCCCACTTCCGGGCATACACACCGAAGAAACCAGATCTGAAAGAGACACGTGCACCCCAATGTTCATCGCAGCACTGTTTATAATAGCCAGGACATGGAAGCAACCTAGATGCCCATCAGCAGATGAATGGATAAGGAAGCTGTGGTACATATACACCATGGAATATTACTCAGCCGTTAAAAAGAATTCATTTGAATCAGTTCTAATGAGATGGATGAAACTGGAGCCCATTATACAGAGTGAAGTAAGCCAGAAAGATAAAGAACATTACAGCACACTAACACATATATACGGAATTTAGATAGATGGTGGCGATAACCCTATATGCAAAACAGAAAAAGAGACACAGAAATACAGAACAGACTTTTGAACTCTGTGGGAGAAGGTGAGGGTGGGATGTTTCAAAAGAACAGCATGTATATTATCTATGGTGAAACAGATCACTAGCCCGGGTGAGATGCATGAGACCAGTGCTCGGGCCTGGTGCACTGGGAGGACCCAGAGGAATCGGGTGGAGGGGGGGTGGGAGGGGTGATCGGGATGGGGAATACGTGTAACTCTATGGCTGATTCGTGTTAATGTATGACAAAACCCACTGAAATGTTGTGAAGTAATTGGCCTCCAACTAATAAATTAAAAAAAAAAATAAAAAAAATTAAAAATTACTAACTCCTTAAAAAAAAAAATAAAAATAAAAAATAAAATGAGCTAGTAAACTGTGTTTGTTTAAAAATCCTTCTGTGCTATTGACAAAACCAAAATGGAAGGTTTTGGAACGGTAAACTGTAAGAGAGTATAAAATCTGATTGGGATTAAAAGGCCACTGTAGCTTGGGACCGCTCACTTAATTTGTTCTTTTATTCTGATAATTATAATGAAGCTTCAGTTCGGTCATCCATCTGTTGTTTAACAGAGGGTGAAGAGCTAACATGACATTCTGAATGACATCCCTAATTTTTATATATTAGACATCCGAAGACTATTTGTAGAAACACACTAATGAAATTCCCATGAAGTTCGGTCTATAGGCTTACGGGTTTAACAATATGGCTGCGAAATTCACTTTTCACAATAGAAAGCAGTCAGCTTGTATTTGCAGAGACAGGGCATGGCGAAACACACACATGAACTGAACATTATAATCAGACCCTTGTCCAGCTCTCCAAAATTAAAATGGAACCCGATGAAGACAGAAGGCCCATTCAACACCCTTGCGCAATGCACATAAAACAAGAAATACACACAACAGGAAAAAAACATCCAACGCAACGATCAGTGAAAAGTGAATGCAGATCAATTGCCTGCCTCCAAACAACAATGAGGATGTTACTACCAACTTGATTGTGAGCAGCATTCATAAAACCCCTCTGACCTGCTTTCCTACCCCAGAAGTATTCTTTTCATTCGTCACCAAGTTGCTTCAAATGCACTCTCCCAGAGCCTGAAACTAATTTTCTTCCTCCTACATAAGAACATAAAATTCCTACAGTCTTGGTAATAGAAAGAGATCATTTTTCCCCAGGTCCCAGCCACCGCCATCTCTTTTCTTTATGACAAACGGATGACAGTGCATTCTGCTTGGGTTTCTCTCCAGCTTCTCCCCCAGCCACAGCTTGTTAGCGCCACAAGGCTAACAACTTAGGCTCCCCAGCCAGTTTCTCAATGGCTCCCCTGGATAAAACCCCAGAGGAGATGGCCTCTGGGCTCTGTGGGGTCCAGCTCCCCGCCCTGTGGTTTCTTCTCAGGTCCACTGGCATTCTGTTCTCCTGCCTTGGGACCATGGCACACACTACTACTCCCTTGAAGCTTCTTGACCTAGTGAAATTCTGGGCAGTCACACCTTCTTCAGGAAGCCTCTTCTGACCCCCAAATGGGGCCTGGACCCTGAGACATGCTCTCAAAGCACTGAATGTCTCTTTCCTTCACTGAGTTCAACACAACTTTAATCCTGCATCCAAAGCACATTTATATGATTATGTGCTCGCTTCAGCAGCACATATACAAAGCACATTTATGTGACTAATATCTATTTTCTGAACAGACTGGGATGTCCACAAGGACCAGGGCTGCATGGGTGTGTCCTCACCAAGGCAGCCCTGGGGCCAAGCAGAGCACCTGGCCCATGCTGGGCTACAAGGATATTTGGTGAACATTGAAAGAGGTCAGCTAATTCTATATACACGCGCTGGAAAGGTCTAGACAGTTAACACGCTTCTTCCAGTGAGAACTCAAGATACTACATGATCCACTGTACTAGTGTAACGTTCCAATATTCCCTTAAAGAACATTTTTCTGGCCTTGCTGGGTCTTCATGGCAGCACACAGGCTCTTGCGGCATGCTGGCTTTTCTAGTTGCGGCTCATGGGCTTAGTTGCCCCAAGGTATGGGGGATCTTTTCCCCGACCGGGGTCAAACCCACGTCCACTGCATTGGAAGGCAGATTCTTAACCACTCAACCATCAGGGATGTCTCCCAATACTGTTTTTTACAGCCGGAAAAGCCTTGGAAGTTGACAGTGAGGTGACATCCAGGGCAAGCTGCAGGAATCTCTTTGTAGAGCATCCTGCATTTGCCTCACTGGAGGCCACACAGTGGGTGTGGCTCGGAAATGCTCCAGAACTGATACCATTGCTGCCTACCAGAGTGCCCTCTGACACCAAGATCTTCTACTTAACAACTTGCGATTGTAAACACTGCTCTCTTGCTTTGCTTTATGGCCCAAGAACTTTTAAATGAAGCTTTTATAACAAGGAGGTAATTGAAGGCACAGTACTTTGCCGGGAATCTGGGCCGATTTTACACATTCACCCGACAGAAGAAGGCTGGGCAGCACTTCATCATGTGTAAAGCTGGAGAGGAGAAGATGATTACGGCGGGGCTGTTCTGGCAGATAAACGCACCGAAGGTGGATTTTCGTTCCTCTAGGCTAAGGCAGCCTGTGGATGGAAGTGCTCCTCTGCAGCAGGTCACAGCCTTTCTGATCCAGAAATATCAAAAAAGAAAAGCCTGTTGGCACACCACAGCCCAGATGTGAGCAACACTGCTTCTGGGCTTCCAGAAAGTTTCAGCCACGCTGAGGGGTCCCCCAGCCAACTGAGAACTCCCAGGGCCTCCCCAAGTCTCCCAACCCAAACACCTTTCTTGGCCCAGGGTCTGAGCTGACTTCTCAGCATCAGCCCTGCACGTGGCCTCAGTGGGGACACTGGGCTGGGGGGAGGTCTAGCTCGGCTCCCAAGATCTGGAGCAGACACTGCTAGTGCCTGGAATAGCCGAGCAGAGAACATCCATAATCTTCCACTGAAGCAACCACACTCGGGGAGCTGCATGGCAACAAGTATAAAAACCCAATGTGGATGGGCTTGCAGTAGAGTTCTACGGGTAGCCAATTAAAATCATGTGCTTTGGAGGCAGGTAGTGGAAAACACTTAGCTCTCCAGCCTCAGCATCTTCCAAATGTTAAGAGAGCTGCTGGCAGAAGTGACTCCAAAATATAAGTTTCCCCAATAAAGTCTTTTCCTGAAAGTTCTCATCACCTGATGTCCTGAGTGCTATCACTACAGAGCCCACCTCGAGGGCTGAGCAGAAATGCTTTGAGGAACTGGTCCCACCCCAGGTCCACACTCCTGGGAAGAAAAAGCAGGGAGGTGGAGCAGATGGTAGGAGCAGATCCAACTGAGGTTGGCAAGATAGGAAAAGACTCCAGAGCAGGAAGAATAGGTCCTGATCCCACTGTTTTCCATTAGTACTTGTGTGACTCAGGGCAAGTTAGAAACTGTCTGTTCCTTAGTATCATTTGTCAGTCAGGAGCGCAAGTTCTTACTTCACAGGTCTGAGCGTCAAAGCAGATAACAGGTGTGGACTGGCCAGACAAACAGACGACTTTCCTCCCTAATGTGATCAGTAACAGGCAGTAAGCTGGAGGATGAAGACACAAAATGCACCCTAACCCTATTCTCTTCTCCATTTCCTCCGGGCTTGCCAGAAGTGGGGATCTGTCCCAACAAGGATTTATCCAGAAGGGCCTGGGGAACTGCTCTCTCTCTTCCTTGGAACTCTGCTTCTAGCTCCCCTCTACAAGCCCCTGTCTAAGTTAGGGAAAGAAGTGAAAGTCTTAGTCACTCAGTCATGTCCAACTTTGCGATCTTTTAAGACTGTAGCCCGCCAGGCTCCTCTGTCCATGGAATACTCCAGGCAAGAATACTGCAGTGGATTTCCATTTCCTTCTCCGTGGGATCGTTCTGACCCAGGGATCGAATCTGGATCTCCCACAGTGTAGGTGGATTCCTTGCCATCTGAGTTACCAGGGAAGTCCGCCCAAGTCAGGGAAGCCCCCCTAAATACAACTATTTGAAGAAAAGCAAGCTCAGTTCTTCTCCCTACACTGTCTTCCCAGTTCCCACAGCCAAACCCCAGCCAGAGGGGAAGGCTGGGCTTCTGGTCTCCGCACTGAGCAGCCAGCCCAAGACAACAGTCCCAAGGCCTTGCGCCTGGGTTAATGCATCAGCTTGGCCTTGCTCTGCCTACTCATCCTCTCCAGGTGGGGGGAAGCTTGTAGACTCACCTGATCCTCTGTTGCAGTCTCCTTCCATCTGCCTCATCACTAACAACTCTACACCCGCATTTCTTCTGGCACAAACTAGGAGGTAGGAAAGATGACAAGGCTCCTCTACACCTAGGAGATCATCGCCATCCTGGGTGATAGGATGAGGTGGAGTCACCCACAGACAACAGCACTTCCTGAAACTGTTCACTGCAAACTGAGAACACAATGCAAGTGGGACCGGTGCTGCCCTGGGATGTGAGAGAGGGAGGGTCCTGGGGGTGTCATAGCAGAGAACATGCTCTGTTAAGGAGACTGTCGAGTAAGGCCCCAGTGAGTCATCAGCTGTCTCAGCGGGAATGCAGGGGGTGGGGGGAGGTGGGAGGGGGTGAGGGCAATTCACGGAACCCAAGGGAGTTCCGGGGACTTCCCCAGTGGCTCAGCAGTAAAGAATTCTCCGGCTCTGCAGAAGTGCTGGAGATGAGGGTTCCATCCCTGAGTCAGGAAGATCCCCTGGAGGAGGACATGGCATGGCAACCCACTCCAGTATTTTTGCCTGAAGAAACCCATGGACAGAGGAGCCTGGCAGGCTACAGTCTATAGGGTTGCAAAGAGTCAGACATGACTTAAGAGACTGAGCATGCATGCAAGGGAGTCCCGGGAGCCAGTCCCTGGCTGTGCACTGCATCTAAGAATTACACAAGAGCAAGGGCTGGGGCGAGGGTGGGGAGAAAGACTGCTGCTCAGACCACCGCCCAGACCAATGACACCTAAATCCTGGGAGGGGGCCCCAAATACCAGGAGAGTCACAGCTCTTTCAGTGATCCCACTGTGCAGTCACTGGGGAGGACAGGCTTCTTTGCTCTTGCCAGTCCCTGAGCTTGGAGAGGAAGAGGAAGAACAAACCACAGATAAGGAGTCATGACCCCAGTGCAGGGGACAACGCCTTTCCTCTTTCACACAATGTGGGTTCTTGGCTCTTCCTTCCACATGATCGCAGCTCTCGGTGACCAGTTTTTGTTACTGCGTACATAATGATACCTGCTACTGCCTAGATTACAACAGGAACTCACATGTACTGAGAACCTACTCTGCACCACGCACAAATTTATTCCATGTATTTTCACGAATACAGTCCTCACGGCAATCCTGAAAGGTAGGTCTCTTTCGATCTGTTCCATTGTCTAGGTGAGAAAACTGAGGGGCAGAAGCAGACTCTTGCAAGTAGTGACTTCTGCTTGTGTTCAGTACCTCTGAGGGCTTCCCAGGAGGCACTGGTGGTAAAGAACCCGCCTGCCAAGGCAGGAGACCCAAGAGATGTGGGTTCGATCCCTGGCTGGGGCAGATGCCCTGGAGAAGGGCATGGCAACCCACTCCAGTATTCTTGCCTAAGAACCCCAGGAACAGAGGAGCCTGGCAAGCCACAGTCCATGGTATCAGAAAGACTCAGACACAACTGAGTGACTGAGCACACAGCACAACACCTCTGTGGTACCGGTGAGACCAACAGCAAACAGAGAAAGGTTCGTGTCCTAAACAGCTTACAGGGGTGTGTGTGCGTGTGTGCACACACACATCCATGTGAGTGTGCATGGAGTCACGTCCTTGATAACATGTCACAGGGTCCATAGTCTATTCAATTCTCTAGACACCATGCTGCCCACAGTACATGGGACACCATGTGGACTCTGCACCTTTGCAAAGGTAATGAACAAAGAAGGCAGTGGAACAGCCACAGGAGAGGAGAGACGGACATGTGTGTGGGCCGATCATATCCCCTTGGACAAGGACGAACAGAGAGTTAGAGCGGCAAAACGCAGAAGCACCTCCCACTCAACACAATGAATGGCGCAGTGACCGTGGGGACAGATGAAGTGGATTGCCATAGTATCTCTCTCATGCCATAGGATTAAGAAGCCTCCGGCAATCACATCATTATTGCTGGCACTGTCTCTAACCAAGCAGACAATAATGAAGGATCTCCAAAGAGAGGATACATTTCCAGAACAAATAAGGCCACATAAAGGATACCTGGTTTACAACTTTGACACTAGAGTGAAATTCACGACTAGGAATTCAGCAGTCACTTGGGGGCAGAGCTGATGGGGTCCCTCTGACTTCCAAAGAGCACCCCTCATTCACCATGTGCAGGCATCTGGGCCCATGTCAATATGTTCCTTGTTTCTGCCCCAGCTGACTGCCTGCTCCAATTAAATAACTATTTATTTCACCATCCAAGGTGTTAGGAGTAATTACTTTAGCTCCTCTTTAAAGGAATAAGAGAGATGTGTAGATGCTCCTTGAGGAAATTTGAATCTGGTTACCTCCTCCTGAATTATAGCACCAATAACAACACTTAGACTTCAGAACCTTGTCTCACAGTCAAGGTAATCAGAGAGCTGAAGCACCCTCCACCAAACACAAGGAGCCTGGGAAAATGCATATACTTGATGTGCCCAAAGCAGTATGATTATTTTAATGTATCTATTCTGGGCCAGGCTTCAGGGTACAGGGAAGCAACCATTCAGAGTATTCCCTTTTAGAAATGAAACAAATGAACTCACTTTATAAAACAGAAAAAGACTCACAGACTAGAGAATGAACAGATTTATGGCTGCCAGGGAGCAGGGAGGGAAGGATGAGGGGAAGGGATAGTTACGGAGTTTGGGACGGACATGTACACCCTGCTATATTTAAAATGGTTAACCAAAAAGGACCTACTGTATATCACAGGGTACTCTGCTAAATGTTATTTGGCAGCCTGGATTGGAGGGGGGCTTGAGGGGAGAGTGGATACATGTATATGCATGGCTGAGTCCTTTCAGGGTTCACCTGAAACTACCACGACATTGTTAATTGGCTATACTCCAATATAAAATTAAAAGTTCGTTTTTAAAAAAAAGAACAAAGTATTACCTTTTATTTTAGCATCTGGACTCTAGTTGTTACTCATTATCAATATCATGTAAATGATTACTTACTTATAGTCATTGAAATACTACAAATTTTATAGAGCGGTTCAAATTCTGCTCCATAGCACTTTCCTAGACATGATTTTATTTGAAGCTCATGACAAATCAACAGGATAGCAGTATCTCCATTTTACAGACAAAGAAATTGAGGCAGCGAGAGAAGGAATAGCTTTGTCCAAATGAACAGGCCAGTGAGGGGCAAATCTAAATTTTAGGATTGAACTATCATTCCAAAATGACAACCCTTACCAAAAATTTCTTCCTAAACATTGATTTCACAATCAAAGGAAATCTAAGCATCAGAGAAAAGTTCTGGAATCAGAAACTCCTTCTCAGAGGACTGGCAGGAGCATTACAAGAGATAATGCATGTACAATGCTTGGCAGAACAGTCTCTTGACCAGGATCCACAACTACCACCTGCTGGATTTATTTTTCGTTTGTTTGTTTATATTCATAGAGAATTGGAAATTGTAATTCTTTTTTAGAAGTCTTGGAATTTTACCCGTCTGAAGCACTTTAGTGGGGTGAGGACATCTTTCACCTGTACAACATAAAACAGAGAGGAACCAAAGCTTTAGGTTGATTGCCATTTAAAAAAAAAGGAGGGTAGACAGGTCACCAAGTTCAGATGTGGCCCAAGACATTCGTTTCCTTTCCTGAACGATCTAGTAATTGACAGTGTGTTAGTTAGCTGCTTGCATTCCTGAGACACCTGGCACTAAACCTGATAATCAGTAGTCAAGAAAAAAAAGAACTAGTGCCTGGCAGCCACCATTGGAGAGGTGCCTAAAAATAGAAATAATTCACTGAAACCTTATCAGAATGGTGCTCAAGGACTCCAAGCTGCTTGGGAAAACCCTGCAGAAAGTCAAGTAAGAACTCACAAATACAAATAAAAAAGACTCAGCAATAAGAGTCTGAACTTTCACTTTCACTTTAGAAATTGTTGCTGTTCAGTCACGAAGTTGTGTCTGACTCTTTGCCAGCCCATGAACTGCAACACACTAGGTCCCTTTGTCCTCCAGGATCTCCCAGAGTTTGCTCAAATATATGTCCATTGAGTCGATAATGCTATCTAACCATCTTATCCTCTGCTGCACCCTCCTTCTTTTGCCTTCAATCTTTCCCACCATCAAGGTCTTTTCCAATGACTTGGCTCTCCGCCTAAGGTGGCCAAAGCATTGGAGCTTCAGCTTTAGCATCAGTCTTTCCAATGAATGTTCAGGGTGAATTTCTTTTAGGATTGACTGCTTTGATCTCCTTGCAGCCCAAGGGACTCTCAAGAGCCTTCTCCAGCACCACAATTTGAAAGCCTCAATTCTTTGGTGCTCAGCTTCTGTATCAGCCTTCTTTACGGTTCAAGCCCCTTCACCACAACAAGGGTGGGGTCCATGAAGAGGTCTCTAGAGACAGAGGTTTTTATTTCATTATATGTAGCTCACACTGATGTGCTTTTAGGAGTGCTCCTCACCAAACCCATTTATATGATATGTAAGAGTTCTCTGTTAGAACCAGAAGATTGGTATCAAATGAATACTACATAAAATTGGTCGATAATATTCAGTTGATACACACAGATTAAGCAGTTCCTCTCACTGCAATGCAATCTATAATACTTATGTGTCTAATTAATGCTTTAAGTAAGTTCCAGCTTACCTCAACTTTGGACAAACCCAGATGCCAAATAAGCGAGATCTAAATTAATTAACTCTATGATTTTATATGCAGCAACCTAGGAATTTGCATGAACATAAAAATCACATAACTTAATACATATTCAGAGAACTCAAAGGACTGAGAAAAATAGAATCTGCTATATAAATGTGCTCAGGCAAGTCAATGGATAGGTATGTTTAGGACTCCCACAAAACCCAAAGGAGGGGAAGTCAATGCTAATATCTTTCTCAAAAGACAGCTAGGCAGTCCTAATAAAGAAACAATGGGAATGTTACTCCGCCATAAAAAAAAACAGAATGAAATAATGCCATTTGTAGCAACAAGGACGGATCTGGAGACAGTCATACTAAGGGAGAAAATCAGACAAAGACAAATCTCATGTGATAGTGCTTATATGTGGAATCTAAAATAAAAAGAAAACAAAGTGATCTCCAAAATAGAAATAAGTTACAAATGTATAAACAAAGTAAGGGGGTCAGTGAGATTGACACATACACGCTACTGTATATAAAACAGATAACTAATAAGAACCTACTATACAGTGGAGGGAACTGTACTCAGTGCTCTGGAATGGCCTGTGTGGGAAAAGAATCTAAAAAAGGGTGGATATATATGTGTATGTAAAACTGATTCACTTTGTTGTATGGCAGAAATTAACACAACATTGTAAATCAACTATACTTCAATAAAAAGTAATAGACACCCCAAATACTGTGTGTTTTACTGTATCACATTTGGGTGCTTACTTGTTGCAAGTGAAAGATAGGAGGGTTTAAGCTTTATGGAAGTTCTCCAAATAGTCTCTTGTTTCTCTCACAAACCACAGGACTGCATTCCTGAAAAATATCACAGCTGGCCAGATGGTATTACCAAGATCAAGATGACAGAGGAAGAAGTGGGTACTAGGGAAATGAGGAAAAGTCTCATATAAATAGAAGGCAAAGGCACCCCACTCCAGTACTCTTGCCTGGAAAATCCCATGGACAGAGGAGCCTGGTAGGCTGCAGTCCAGGGGTCGCAAAGAGTTGGACACGACTGAGCGACGTCACTTTCACTTTTCACTTTCATGCATTGGAGAAGGGAATGGCAACCCACTCCAGTGTTCTTGCCTGGAGAATCCCAGGGACGGGGGAGCCTGGTGGGCTGCCATCTATGGGGTCACACAGAGTCGGACACGACTGAAGGGACTTAGCAGCGGCAGCAGCAGCAGCTCATATAAATAAAACGAAGTTTCTTCTTCATTTGTTACCACATCATGGAAAAATAGTTGAATGGATTTCTACCAACTAAAAAGAGCTGTGCAAAACAGTTTGTCTTTACACTGAATCCCTGTGGTGTACCAGACAAGTGCTTTGGGAGTACGGGTCAAAGGTATGCTCAAGTAAGGCAGGTATTGGAATTTCCCGGGTGGTCCAGTGGCTAAGACTCCACTTTCCTGATTCAGGGAGGCCCGGGTTCAATCCCTAGTCAAGGAACTAGATCCCACATGCTGCAACTAAAGATCCCATATACTGCAAATAAGACCCAGTGCAGCCAAATAAATACTAAAAAAAAAAAAAAAAGAAAAAAAAGATAGGGCTCCTCTGGTGCTCCAGTGATTAAGAATCTGCCTTGCAATGCAGAGGACACCAGTTTGATCCCCGGTCCTGGAAGATCCCATGTGCTGGGAGTAACTAAGCCCATGTGTAACAAGTAATGAGCCCAAGTATAGCACTACCGAGCCCACACGCTACAACTACTGAAGTCCTCGCACCTAACGCCCAAGCTTCACAACAAGACAAGCCACCACGATGAGAAGCCAGCACACCTCAACTACAGAGTAGCCCCTACTCTCCGCAACTAGAGCAAGCCTGGGCAGCAATGAAGATGTAGCACATTCCATAACAAACAACATTAACAGAAGACAGGTACGCATCATCCAGAACATACAGAGCAACAAAAGCTCTGGGCTTCAGATGAGTGCACTTGTATCATATGTATTAAGATGCTACAGGCAAAGAAAACAAACAGGAGTTTTCATGTAAACCCTGAACTCAGAATTGCAAGCTTCTCATTTGGGCAACTTAATTTAGCAGCACCACAGGTGAGTAACAATCGGATTCATCCAGCTCAAGACGGTTCCTCACTCCTCTGGGACAATGCCGAGATGGCCAAAGAGTCAAAACCTTTTGAGAGAAGCCGTAACAGACCTCTGAAATAAAACCAGTGTTAACAGCTTTAACATCCTGCCCTAGGAAAGCGCGGGGACCGTGGGAACAAGAGCATCCTGTGATTCACGGAGACAGTCTCCTACTGCCTCCACCAGGGGAGCTTCCTTGATCTCAGATTTTCAAACCAGCCCCCACTGAAGTCTAGTTCAAAGGCATCTGCCCATGCTCTCAAGCTTTGTTTACTTTTCTAGGTCTAAGTGAATGTACTATTAAATCAGTGCTTGTTTCACAAATCACTGCAGTGCCTGGGAACACATTTCCCCTGGGTTCTTTAATTTCTAGGGGCTGAGGTGAGGTTGGAATATGTAGAAGCAGGGTGGATTTAAATTGCTCTACAGTGCTGGGCTGGTTTTTGCCCCACCAACAACACAGATCAGTCATAATTATACATACACCCCTCTCTTGGGAGCCTCCCTCCCTTCTCCACGTCCCACCCCTTGAGGTCATCCCAGAGCACCAGGCGGGGCATACCGTGACTTTTCACTATACATTTGACACAAGGCAGTGTATATACAGTGATGCTATTTTCTCTGTTCAGCCCACTCTTTCCTTCCCCCACTGTGTCTGCAAGTCCGTTATCTATATCTACATTTTCATTCCTTCCCTGCAAACAGGCATCTAAGTCTTTAAGTCTTATCTTAGAATCCAGTCAACTAAACCCTCGTTGACCAGAGTCCTAGGGGACTTCTCAGGCATGGGATGATTTAGTTATTCCTACAGCCATCAGCTGGCAGAATAACCCCAGAGAGCCCACATCGATTGAGATGGAAACCCTCTGGTGTCCTCACACAAAGCTGGGTTTCTCAATGTGAGCGCTGACATCTGGGCCAGATCAAACCGAGCTGTGAAGGGCTCTCTTGTGCACTGCAGTATTCTGAGCAGCATCCCTGGCTTCTACCCACTAGATTCCAGTAGCATCACTACCCCAGTGGGACAAACTGAAGTGTGGCCAGGCATGGCTTCAGGTCCTCTGGGGGGAAATCCCCTGCACCCTTCCCTCAAAGAACCACTGGCATTAAAAAAGTTAACAAAGGATTGTTCAAATCTTAGCTCTGTTCACTCACAGTATCCTTATCTAACCATACCAATCATTGGGTTACCTTTATAGCCTTTTCATAAAAGGGAAAAGGCAGAAGAAAAAAAGCAGTCATCAAATCTATAAAATAATTATAGGCACAGAGTCTAAGGGAATTTAGAATGAGATCAAAGGTTTTAATTATAGGCAAAAAGAGTAAGGACAAAATTTAAAGTTACGAGAAAATAACTTTCCAGTACCAGAAAAATTAAGAGAGGTTCCGAAGCACATATACATATACAATAACTGGTACCAATGATATATACCTCTTTCTCTACCCTCTCCAACAGAAAGGACAAATTTTCTGATTCAGTTTTACATAAAGAGTACAGACCCTGGAGATACCCTACTGCTGTTGAAATCCTGGCTTCAACATTTATTGGCTGATATGATGTTGAGTAATTTATAATGAAAGAAGTTCCATGCCTCACCTTGTACATCAGTAAAATAGATACAATAATACCGTAAGGGGGGGTCCCAGTGAAGATTACACGAATTAAGTCTGTGATGAACACTAACTTTTATTAGTAGTGCTCGCATTCTACTTATGAAGCATCTTTTGAACTAGTTTACCTAGAGGAAAGAGAAGGAAAAGAAGAGAGTTGTCACTCACTTCTAACCTTGGGATGCAAGATGCTTTGTGTGTAGAGTTGTCCCAAGAGATCTAATTATTAATAGTTAAGGTATGTACACCTACTTCAGGGAAATCAGAGCTTAAGAAAAATCAGACAACTGGATTCAGAGTAACAAAACTAGAATTCTTAGCTTAGTAGATTTCAAAGAGCTATGGGACCGTGACCAACCACTTCGCTCTCAGACCGCCAGTCTCTCTTCTGTCCTTTTAACGGGATCACTATAGAGTTCCTAGTATTTCATCTGAGACTATGACAATCATATTCAATGACTGGCCAAAACATCTAAGTTCTAAAGTAAATGGTAGAATCTAAACTATGATTTAGTGATGTACAAAGGCAAAGAACTTGGTGACTGTCCTTGAAGTGCAATGATTTAATTAAAGAAGATTTTCACATTTTTTTTTCAAAGTTTCTTAATTATGCAATGCTTCACCAATTATAGTCCTCTATAATGTCCACTAAGAGGAAATCTGAATTATAGGCCATTTGCAGACAGGAGATGTAGTGAAAATACCTCATAGGGCATTAGATGCAACGTTGTACATCCACACATCTATTCCACAATTGCACCTGAACATTAACGATGACTCTGGCCTTTACTTAATGGTAGGTCTTGTGAAATCAATTAGCTGTTAAAATAGTTTAATTGGAACATATGTATTTTAATTTTTGCATTTGTATTTTTAAAAAAAGTCTCTTAATTAGCCCAAAACATTCCAAAATTACACTTCTAGGTAATGTAGTGAAAGAACTGAACTTATAACTGGATAAAACCAAGGATGTGGAAAATGTGAGAAGGATGATATTCAAACAGCAGTGACTGGAAAGGGATAAATTAAGAATCATATTAGTTTACTTCAATTATCCCCAAAAGCAGTCTAGGGAAGAAGTTGTAAAAATCCATCACGAGTCCCTGACACAAATTCACTCAGTCTCTGACTCAAAAATGGTTCTTGGATTTTTTTTTTTTTTTGCTGGGTGTTTGGTAGTGGGTTTAATATTTTTTTCCTTCCTTCCCTTCTCACTCCTTACTTTTCTCCTTCTCCTTCTTTTTGTATCTCTGCTCCCTTCCTTCTCCCTTCATTCTATGGGGTAGAGATGCTCATTTCACCTTGGCCATAGGTCCAGTCTTTAAGGGAAAAAAAAAGAAAATTATCTATAGCCATGATAGAAAATGTGCTGTTCATCAAACAGAGAAAAACTATTTCTCAGGATGGGTAAAAAAACAAACAAAGTGAAAAGGTGACTTTGCTGGTCACCATAAATAAAAAAGGGTGGTTTATACTGATGTTATGCTTTGTAGAAAAATGGGAGGAAAATGAAAGATGGAGGAAACTCCAGTTCTAAAACTCACAAATAGGAAATTCATACTCTTATAATTAAATATTTATCATTCTGAAATTATACAGATATATAAAGACACAATTCTTATACTCTTTTCTCAATACTTTATCTACTTATTTTGATCTGTCTTCCCCTACCTCCCAATGAAAAAATGATGCTACCAGTAAAGCAAGAATTCAAAGGCCACCTCTTTTCAAAGCTTATGGTTACCTAACTACCTTGAGGGCAAGCTACAGTTCTGAGGATACATTCGCCATGCTAATGAAGAATGGCAGGAAGAAGGTGTTTTAACATAATGCAGAATGAGCAAAATGAGTCAACACAAGCAGAGATACAGCAGAAGCAAGAAAAAAGTCATATATACAGATGCACTGAAATATAAAGAAACTAACCCTAGGAAGGAAATGCACAAGAAAAAGAGTCATGGTAGAATGAAAAAGAGCTAAACAATGCAAAAAAGCTTCTCTCTCCACCCATCATCTACTGAGATAAAATCATTTTGGTGGGAAACTTAATTTTTTTTTTTTAATTGGCCATACCGCTGCCT
The DNA here is from genome assembly GCF_963930625.1 of Muntiacus reevesi. NCBI lineage: Eukaryota > Metazoa > Chordata > Mammalia > Artiodactyla > Cervidae > Muntiacus > Muntiacus reevesi. The sequence goes on from NC_089252.1 coordinate 97,646,369, forward strand.
GTGGGGTCTTAGTTCCCCGACCAGGCAGAGAACACCCACCCACCCACCCCCCATGGAAGTAGAGTCCTAACCACTGGACTGCCAGGGAATTCCCAGTGGGAAACTTTATAATAACAATTTCAGACATAGATAGACCCCGATATTCTTGGCACTAACACATTCCTTTAAGGCCTCTGAATGCACTGTACCTTTTAAGAAGTTTCAAGCCCTGATGCTTTTCCCAACTACAGGCATAAGCAGAGATACAGTTGAGAGTAATGTTAGACACAGTGGAGTCCCAAGTTAGAACTGCCTCCTCAATGGATCAGCAGTCTGAGAATCTTCATGGTCAGTGTCCTTCACCATTTCAAAAGCCTTACACCTTTTTCAGCTGAAGCTTACGCAGTTACCTAGGCATGTGCTTTTCCAAAACTCAAATCATCAGTCTTGTGGTGGGATCCTAAAAGGCTTCCTGTAACTTAGTCCTATCCACTACAAATATCCTGAGCAACAAGTGAGGTCAAGACACTGCAGTGAGGGCTAGAGAAAGGTGGATGGTGGAACAGAGAGCAGAAGAACAAGACATGGACCTCCACCTACAAGACTGTAGTCCAGTCTTCTCAGGTCCTACACTCCTTCAGGGGCTTCTCAGGTGACTCAGTTGTAAAGAATCCACTTGCCAAGAAGGAGACGCGGGTTTGATTCCTGGGTCGGAAGGATTCCCTTGAGAAGGAAATGGTAACCCACTCCAATATCCTTGCCCGGAAAATTCCATGGACAGAGGAGCCTGGTGGGCTACAGTCCAAGGGGTCGCAAAAAGAGTCGGACATGACTTAGTGACTAAACAACAATACTCCCTTAACGCCAGTTTCTAATCACTTCTTCGCTACCACGTTATCAGCGTGCACCTTTCCAGTTAAGATTCGAGACAGCCTGAATATGTTTGCACTGAATTCACCTAAGTACTTGCACAACCAACCCACAATGGGAGTCACCCGCAAGAGATGCACCTGATGAGTAAGCAGAGGCTCCCAGTCCTCAGTGAATTCACGGTACAAAGTCAGAAGAAACTGACTGAAACCACAGCATGACTGTGAGATGGAGTGATAAAAGTAGTGGGTTAGAGGAAGGACAAATCACAGCTCCTTTGGTGGGGGGAGACCCAGGGAAGTGGAGAAAAAGCCTTCCTTGCCAGCCCTTGGATGAGTCATCAAGAACTCCTCCTGCCTTCTCCACATCTATAAATAATCCCAGGTGCTGCCATTTCATTTAATTACTAAGCCTCTCCAGATGGAGAAAAATAATTAAGCAGTCTGCACCACTGAGTGGTATAAAGAATGGGTTAGTAACTCGGGAAACATTTGAGTTTTGAAGTTTGCTTTCAACTATGAAGGAAGGACAGAGTGCTGCTGCTAAGTCACTTCAGTCGTGTCCAATTCTGTGCGACCCCATAGACAGCAGTCCACCAGGCTCTGCCACCCCTAGGATTCTCCAGGCAAGAACGCTGGAGTGGGTTGCCATTTCCTTCTTCAATGCATGAAAGTGAAAAGTGAAAGTGAAGTCACTCAGTCGTGTCTGACTTTTTATGACCCCATGGACTGCAGCCTACCAGGCTCCTCAGTCCATGGGATTTTCCAGGCAAGAGTACTGGAGTGGGGTGCCATTGTCTTCTCCTAGGACAGAGTGAGGAAGGTCCAAATGCATGAGCAACTGACCTTAGTGAAAATCCAATGACAGCAGTCAGTCTGTGGATAGAAATTTGAATAGGAAGAAAAAAATACTTGTGCAAAGGGGCTCAATGCTCCCGGAAGAAGTAGAAGCTAGTATTAAATGAGAAAAGCTTCAATGGAGTTGCTGAAGACAGGTTGTCAAAAAGAAGTACTATAAGACAACCTATAAATACCTCAACTTATTTCTTAAATGTATAAGAAACATGCTATTGATTGGGCCCCTGGATGCAGACATGATAAAAATTTTCTTTGTGTCTGATGCAAAGATTCAGAAGTGATTATACCCAACAAGGTCTAACAAAGAAGCTGAAAAGAAAACCACCTGAGAAAAGTTTCTAAATGTAGATGCTTTTAAAGAATAATGCATTTATAATTCTGAAGTTCAATAGAATCAGGAAATATAAATAAAATTTCTGCATTTAAATAACAACGGTAACTGGGTAGCAATACAAACGAGATTCCTTCACCATCACATATTCAAAGATAATCATGTCCTTCCTCAAAAGAAAAAAAAAAAAAAACCCACAAAAATCAAACCTATAAAATCAAAATTTCACAAGCTTGGGAATCCCAAACTTCTATAAGCAACAGATTGAAAGTCATTAAGATGGTTGCATGGTTCAAGGCATTTTGATGCTCATGGGGATAATGGAGGAAACAGTTCAAAGAGAAATGATGAAGAAACAGATTGCAAGACAGAAAAATCAAACCAGAACCCAATTTCAAGGGCGATGATAGAAGATTCTTGATCTAAAAAAAATACAGGTCACGTTAAACATAAGGTCACTCTGAGAATTGAGTAGTCTCTGCTCTATACAGAGTCCCTAACTTATAATTTTGACTTGATGATGCTGTGAAAGTGATACACATTATTTCGAATTTTGGTCTTTTCCCAAGCTAGGAAGATGGTAAGATAAACTGTCTTCTGATGACAGGCAAGGCAGTGAGCCACAGCTTCCTGTCAGTCATGTGGTCACAGGGTAAATAACCAATACATATACAACCTTTCTGTATCAGATGATCCTTCCTTTTTTCCCTTTCAGTATTCAGTAAATTCCATGAGACAATGAAAACTTCAGGCTGCGCTATACATTTTGTTAACAATAACAGGCTTTGTGTTAGATAAACGGGTTCAACCATTGGCTAATGAAAATATTCTAAGCACATATTAAGGTAGGCTGGGCCAAGATATGATGGTTTGACATTCAGTAAGTTAGGTGTATTAAACGCACTTTCAACTTGCTATGTTTTAAATTTACAATGTTTATCAGGAGGAAACCTCAACTTGTCAAGGAAGATTTGTAACTTTACATCAAAATTAATTAAACCTTTTTGAGTTATTTTCAAAACAAAGTATCATCAACAAATTGCCTAATCAGTCCACTGTCATTCTAACTGTCCTATAAACACAGGCTTTCATCCTTCTTCTTTAAAGAGCGTGTTATCCAAATGCGAGAACACATTAAAAGCGCATTTTGATGACTTTTGGCTTTTTACATTTCTACAGGACTCCAAAACAGGCTAACAGAGAAGATTTTATTTTAAGAAACAGAAAATACTCAGTTTTTGTACTAATAAATTAGCTAAACAAGCAGCTATTTATTCTCTTAGTGATTTAACAAGTATCTTCATCCCTCGCCTATTTCTTATTTTACGCTATTTTATTTAGAAAATCCTTTTAAATCAAACTTGACCCTTCCTTCCTCCTTTATCTTCCAGAGGGTCACTAGCCCAAAGGTGTGTGAACTGGAAAAGGGTGTTCTTTCTCCAGATGCATTTAGTAACATGTGTTGGAAAACTGTAACATTCCACTCAGCAGTAGTTATCCATGAAATGAATGTGCCTTTTAGCACTGTGTGGGCCCCAGAGCATAAACCCTGGTGGGGCTGCCATGATTTGCTCTGCTCTGTACCTGGAGGCGATCCTGCCTTTACTGGTGTTCACACAAAGCATTCAGGGTAAAGCTGGATCACTACATTTCAACATTGAGACTGACCTTCAATTCTGTCCACAACCAAAGGATGTCAGGCACTATTCAAGGTTACTGGGGCCCAGGCTGGGGTCATGAAATCAAGGTCATGCTGACAGTGAAGCCATGGAAAGTGCTTAGAGAATGGGTTATTATCATGGAAATTCACACCCCCTGCAAAGGAGACAGTCACTACTCAGATCTCCATTGTTACAGCATCATCAGGAAATCTTATAGGAAATATTCCATGTTTAACTGAAGAAAATAATTGTAAGCACACTGGAGCATCCATCATTATGTCTATGAGCTACAATAGGACCACCGGCACTCAGCCAATATGTTCCCTGGTCGACCATGTGTCTGTTAGGTGTGTGTGTGCTGTGGCATTTTGGAAACCTAAGAACCTCATCATACCTAACTACAGCAAAGGCAGTAAGAGAGCCAAAACTCCTTGGAGTAACAGCCAGATGATCAGGGGGGAAAAAAAAGAAACACAGATAATGAAAAACTGAAATTGTTGGGGAAATTATTCTAGTGTGTAGAGCAAGCTGGCATCAAAGCCACAGCATCTACACAGAACTTAGCCTTGCCTAGACATGCACTTGTAGGTCATTCATGTCCTGTGATTCTCAACAATGAATCTGTGCATTTATGGGCTCCAGAGCAGCGTACAGCCGATTCATGAGTAGGAGACCTTCTCCTCTTACCTCTTTTGAGCCATTATCACATAGGACTATGACCCACTTCTAGTGGGCAGGAGGTGACTACACTTACCACTTCTATTTAATGTAGTAAGTGATACCATACATGTCATCAAATCATTCCCGAGAGAATGATAAATACTTCTTTAAGACCCAAATGGAAGGTACTAGGTTTCAATTTGGAAATGTACATCAAGATTTCTTTACCTGGGGGAGAAATATCAAAGTCCCAAATCAAGCATTCTTATTAGAAAGATTCAAAACACAAAGATCTCAAAATACAGGTTCTAAAAAGACTACCAAATTAAAATAGCAATGATATCATCTTCTTTCCACTGCAATGACATAGTGTGAACTCAGATGTATAAATGTGCATGTGAACTTATAAGAAAAACAAAGAAAGTAGCTTCATGCAGCTGCTATCTTAAAAAAACAAACAAACAAAAAACAACTATTCTATTTTTTATTATCTGCCCTCTATTTTGTGTCCATAGGATAGCAAGCCAAAACTGAGAGGACTAACCAGATGAAATACACATTATATTTCTATGTATGTGAACAAGCACTTGTGTCCTGGAAATACTTTAAAAATCCAAAGCATAGATTTCACACTGAGGTCTTTTGCTGGTTTTTACACCAATGTGCCTCTCCTGCCCATACTCTAATTGGTCTTATATTTAAGAAGACTTTCTAGAGCTGGAAAAATAGAAGCCTTTTGGGTAGAGCATGCTGTGGAATAGACTTTCCAGTACTCACAAATAACATTTAAAAATTTTATTTTCCTATAAAAAAAAAGGTGACCTATAAAGTATTAATAGAACCAGGTTGGATGAGGCATGGGTGGGCATGACAGAAAAGGAGGAAAGGGTAGGTATGAAAGCAGGGCTGCAGGAGTAGAGATCCAGCAATATGAAAAACAGTGTGCTAAGAGGAAAGTGATAAAAAGTAAGGGAAACTATGTGAGTGCAAGGGCTTCCCAGGTGGCACAGTGGTAAAGAATCCGCCTGCCAATGCAAGAGATGCAAGAGACACAGGTTTGATCCCTGGGTCAGGAAGATCCCTGAGGAGGAGATGGCAACCCACTCCCGTTTTCTAGCCTGGAAAATTCCACGCACAGAGAAGTCTGATGGGCTACAATTCAAGGGGCTGCAAAGAGTTGAACATGACTGAGAGCACGCTCACACATACACAAGTACAAACAGTCTGAGAAGTTCAAGTAACCTCAGTAATGCCAACCACACATCTATCACACTTTAGATGCACAAGGGGTTATGACAGAACCCAACTGAATTGCTAGCAGGGCTGTGCCCAGAATAGACTTCTGTTTATGCAGAGAAGACACATACACCATGGGGTCTCCATCTCAGAGAAACAGAAGTGGCTGGATATGGGTACATATTTTGTTTGGCATTTACCAAATGTCTACTATGTGCCAAAACCCGCACTAGGGACTTCATTTAACGACTACAGTCTTGATGATGTAGAAGTTGCCATCCTCATTTCACAGATAACAATGCTGTGGTTGAAAAGTTTAGAAATTCCCCAGCAAGTCCAAGGGTAGGCCTCAGTGCTTTCAATGCCTATTGTATAGGTTTGATCCCTGGTCAGAGAACTAGGATGCTGTGAGTCACATGGTGTGGTCAAAAAATAAAATAAAACAAAAAGTTTAAACAACTACATCATCATTATGCAGTTAAGTGGAAAAGATGAGATTCAAATGCACGTATTTTTTACTCTACTGAGTAAGCTTTTAGAACACTACGCTCTACTGTGGTTCATGAAAATAGGCAAGGGAAGAAATGCCTGGGCAAACAGTAGGAACAATGAGGAGATTATCATAATACACAATGTAAACAAAATATTTCAAAATATTTCAGTATCACCCACAATGAAAAACACATTTAGTATAATGACCCAATTGCTTGCATGTCTGTGTATGAGCAATGAAAAAACAAGTTCAAAGAAATTATTTACCCTTACTGTGTGTGGTACACTTGAATACTTTCTGTTCTGTATTATTCTATTTATTTTAAAAATGCTGGTCAAGACTCACTGAAATGATTTCACGGCACACTACTAGGTCAGAAACCTTAGTATGAAAATTAGTGTCATAACCAATGCTGTAGAACGCCAGTCTTATTGTTTCTGAAGTTTGGATAGGATATTAGGCTTTTCAATTTTTCAAAAATCACATCCCCTTTGAGCCTTTATCCAAGAAAAGAAAGGGAGAGGGTATTAAGAGAGAGAGACAAACAGTAAAGAGAATTGTGCATTCTGTGTCACTCACTAAAAAGGGCAGTGAAATTAACACGCTCCACACAAGAGTGGCTCCATCTCAATGACAAAGAAGCTTGCCTCAAAAGGAGGAGGTTAAAGACACATATTGAAGAAGGTTCTGATGTCTTTAATGTTCCTTTGAGTTGTCAGAAAGGCATAATTTCCCCATGATGACTCACTGGTAAAAGGAACACTTGTAAGTGGTCTTTAGGCAAATTGCAAGACTGAAAGACAAGCCATACACCTCCTACTCAGATTACCTTCCCACACAAAAAAAGCACCAGGTCTCCTCCAGGCTACTTGGTTAAGACACCCACTGATCAACACTAAGAAGCCTGGACAGTATTATCTATGGAAGGATGCAACATTTCACTTCTAGATATGGAACCAACACATGAGCCAGGAAAACTCCTTAATACAAATACAACAAAAAAGAGAAAAAAAGTCTGGGAGATCATAAACATACTAACGTGGAAACAGTCTCAATAAAAATTTTAGTTACCATGGGGATTTCTGGAGGGGAACGAGGGGGTAGAAATGAAGCCTCTTTAGAGAAATGACTGATGCGATTTATTAATCTACTTGCAAGTAATGTCAAATTTTAAAGTTGCTCCAAAGAAAACCACTTTTTTTAAAAAACATCAGCCTCTTAATATGCTGAAGGAACCTGTTCAAAACGCTTCAGGAGTGAAGTAACTTAGATGATAAATGTGTTCTTCAATCTGTGCACCAGTCAAGTAGCAATAAAATCAGAATAATTCATGCAAAATTTTTCATTATGTTTCTAAACATACTTATTTACATTTTAAATCACACATTAGACAATATGAAATATCTTTCATTTAGACAGGTGTGAACTAGAAAACAGATGCATTCATTAAACATGGAACAATTCGGTGAATTAAAAAAAAAATACTCAAAGAACTCTGGTTGAAGTATTTGAGCCATTGTTAACTTACTTGAAAAAATATAGCCATAGCTCCAATTATTCTGTTTTCAGAAATGGCGGTTTGAAAACTGTCAAAATCATCTGGATTGTAAAAGAAAATCTGCATCTGTAAAAAGAACAATAAAAAACATATCAGGAGAATATACCAGGAAAACCTATGCAGAAGTAGAGAGAATAGTACAGTGTACTCAGATTCCCCAACATAATAAGATTTTGACCAATGTATTTATCTATCCATATTTCTCTTTGCTAAAGTATTTGACAGCAAACCCTAGACACTTTATCATTCTACTCCTACATACTTCAGTAGATACAATAAAATACATGTCTTTTCACATAACTACGACGACTTTAGGTCACACACAAAAATAACACCCAACATCTTATTACCTAATACTCATGTCATGGTGAATGGTCTCTACTAAGAAGCCAGATTTTAATGGAGTTAAAACACGCTAAGGTAGAAAACCAAGGCTGTGAGATTCAGTTCACACGTTAAAATTTTAAAGGCTTAAATGGACATGTCTTTAGAGACAAGTATCATTTTGATGATAAGAATTTGATGGGGGCTCTCAGCTTTAAGAAATAGCCAATATGGGCTATTCTAGTCAATCCACAAAAATTTAATGGTAATGATGATAATAATACTCTTGATTTTACAGTTCACAAAAAGCCATCCCATTCCTGATCTCACTTAATCCATCTAACAATTCCCGTGAAGGCTAGGCAGAAATGACTACACTCAAGTTACACATGAAGAAAGTGCTTCATAAACCTGATGCTCACTTGGTTAAGACAAAAACATCAGTGAAGAGTGCAAACTCCTGGTGCTCTCATCCCCACCTTGAATACCTTCTCTGACCTTTGATAAGGGCTCCTCATCCTTCAAGGTAAATCAACTTAAAATCATTATACAATTTGAATGCCTGGACATTCCTTGATACCTAATACAATTCAGAGAACAAAAACAGATCACAGAGTATTCTTGAGAGATTATGTATGAGATAAGAATAAAAGATTTGGGGCCCTAATTCCAGCTTCCTCATTTACTTGCATGTGAGATCCCAGGCAAGTAAACTAATTTCTAAGCATTATTCCTTATGTATAGAATCACATTCTTACCCTTGGTAAGATGAGTGTGGGGATTAAACATGTCAGTATAGGACATGGTGTGTGCACTATGCCTGGACCTTAGAGGTCCACAAAGCACCATCACCATCACATTAACACCTGGCAGGCATCTTAAGATTTCTAACAGAAGTATAATTCCACTGAATCTTCTTGAATCACTCCTACTCCTTACAGAAAATCAAAACTCCTGCTATCACTGGTTCTCGTCTATGACCTTTATTTTTCCACTTTCCCAAATGACATGATGCTATTTTCTGAACAACCACACCCCAGATGGAATATGGAGACTTGATGTTAAATGATAACTACCCAGTGGGAAAAGGGAAGTCAGACAGGCTAGCTGAAATACAGGTCAAACGCGAAGAGTCCTGCTGACTGAATTCACCCACACGTTATGAACAAGCCGACATTTTTTTCCCTGAAGGGTGTGATCAGGGAGCCCAAATCAGGACACTTCCTAGGAAAAGTCAGACACCCAAGTAGACTGGAGGATGGTAGATTCTTTTGGAGATTATATACTTTCTTATGCAGAATTGTTCTCCTTAGATTGTGAATTTCCATTGACCCTAGCACCACCCACTTACAAATGTGTTACCTTTATGTCTGGACAGCTACAGACATCATGAATTTACTCTGAGAAAAATGAATGGAATGAGATGCAGATTAAAATAGTTTAATACTGGGTGAATTACTCTGGGGACAATGAGACTAACCCAGAAAAGAAACTCTGCATAGGTATATTCAGAAAATTACACTTCACTTCCCTTTTAAAACCCAGACCCTCAGATGAAGTTCACACAAGGTTTTCTTATTCTTCAGTCCAGGAGCAGGGGCGGCATTGTTTAATGCATCACCTGAATAGTGTGTGATACAAAATACTTTCAGACCTCTTCAAGGGCATTTTCATTTACAACTGGGTGAGGAAATTCATTTTTAGAAAATGTCTTTGAATCATGGCTCCACCCATCAGGATAATAAAATGTCTCATAAAGAGAACAGCAGCCATAGGTCTGAAATATCAATTTTCCTTGCCATCAGCATCTCTCTCAAGTTGCAGTCTACTGAATTTTGTTAACTTTTAAAGATATCTTAAATGTGAAAGTAAGTAGATGGAGTCTTGCTGAGGGATTGGACTTTAAATTATTTTGTTGTTACCGCTGATGAGACAAATCCAGGCATAGTCTGGAAACTTATTTTACAAAAACATTTTGGGAACGGTCCTGGTAGCTACTGAGCATTTTGAGTAGCCCATCCATTTTCTACATCTGCTTGCAAGTGCCATGTTCGGAGCATTCCTTCAGCTTTCTCCAAAGTGTGTTCTTTCTAAACATATGAACTAAAGTGATGCTGACTATGGAGAAATCCTCCTTCTGAAGAAACATGGTGAACAGAAGCTGAAGAAAAGACCTGAGAAACTGGGCAATAAAGAAATCTATTAAGTGTTCCCTATATCCTTTACCCGGACCACCAATTATTTCTATTTTACCTTATTTGCATGTTTCCTCAATCCCCACAAACATTACCCCTGAATCATTTAATAATAAGTGGGAGAAAATATGCCTCTTTACCAATGCATACTTAAGTGTACTGTTTCTAAGAATAAGAATATTCTTTTATATATCCACAATAAAATTATTAAAATTAGCAAGTTTTACTTTGATATAATACTATTAATCATTTTCACAGTCCATTTTCAACTTTTGGCAAGTGACCAAATAAAGTCCATTATAGATCATTATTTGTATCTTGGTCCAGGAATCTAATAGAGAATCAAACTTTGCATTCAGTTGCCACGTCTCTTTATAATGACCCCTCCGACCCCCAACTTTCATTTGGGACAGTTACTCAGCCTTTTTCTTTTTTAGGTAGCTTGAAGGGTGCAAGGCCAGTTATTAAGTAGAAATGGGGTCAGTTTCGTGGTTTCTCATTATTAGATTCAGGTTGAGTCATATGTAAATGTACCACAATAAAGCATAAGGTAGTAAATGGTTCAGGGTCATGTGAGGCATACATTAAATGAATATAGAATAACACAGGGCACGGACCAGGTAAGGGGGCATTTTGCTGAAGTTGGACTTCCTATTTTCTAATGCTGTAGAGGTTTGTTTAAATCAGCTCTCATATGCCTGTTGTAATGGCAGCAAGAGGAAATGATTCCAATGCAAGAGTGGGAAACCCAACAGAACTTTCCCTGGTGATTCAGAAAGCTCTACATTTTAATTTCCTCTCAGAACACATATTTCTCCAATGTGCTCTCCTCCCATATACATGAACCAAGAAAAATATATGATGAATTAAGGAAATGGCATGCAGACAGTCCAGAGGATAGGCAATACACTGGTAGATTCATCAGACACTTCCAGGATACTGTTGTTCATCCTTAATAAAACAGAAGAACACATAGGAAAAGTTACAGGAAAAGAACAAATGAGACGTAAACACGATGAGGTAAAGATGGTGATGGAAAGGGTAAAGGCAGAATTAAAAGTCACCGAGGAGGCAGTATGTAACAGGACTGAAGAGGTGAAATGTATTTTTCTGATCGTGTTTGGGGCTACCAAGTAGCCAGCCAGCTGAGAACACAGTAGTGGACCAAAAAGTCACCCAAGGATAAAAATGTGTAGTAAAGACAAAGAAAAAAATCCAAACACAGTTAATGATCTGCTGGTGCTATTTGTTGGATGATTTGCAAATGATGATGTCACAAAGTTTAGAATAACAAGTTCTTACTCTAACTTTATTTTTAGATTATGCTGTACCTTAACGACTGAAGAGTCAGATCACACACGTTCAACGATTCCTTCATTCTGTCACTGCCATCAGACAGCAAGACTGATGAGGGCAGGAAGGCTACCTGCTTAGTTAAAGACTTTGTCTTGAACAGTGCTGTTCTTGCAAATTCATTAACTCATTCGTGGAATGAATAAAATGAGTGGGGACTCTAGATGACTGCAAGCAAGGACAGTCGAATGATAAAGTCACAATCATTACATTGAGGGTCTTGCTATTTCCAGGAATAAATTATACAGTGAGATGAATAGCAAAGAGAAATAAGGATATTAAGAGAATGAATGGACTTAAAACTGCTGGAGAAAATGTTCAAGAAGGTGCAATATAACCCACAATCATTATGAAATGACTAAGTGGAACCAGGTATGGTTCTGCTAAACACCAGCAACATTCCTTTCTCTTTAATCTGTAAGGAATTTCAAACTGTTTTCTACCCAAGCAACTCTAGCCTGAAATTTTAATGATCCAACAAAAGAAAATCTAGTCGCCTAAATTGTGAGAAAAATTATAAACACCCACTATGTACACTATATATAAGGAATACTTTGAATTCAGAACTATGATATAGGTATTTTCTTTTGTATCAATCAACAGTCTTTACTCCCAGTAACTTTTTTTTAAAGCGTCATGATTATATTTTTATCCCCTGTGAGGGTTAATTTTAATGTGTTGACTTTGCCCTAGCTATGCTGCCTATTTGTTTGGTCCAACAGTATTCCACGTGTTGCTGTGAAGGTATTGTTTTAAATGTGATTACTGTTTACATCACGAGACTCTCCATACAGTGGGAGCCACATCCAATCACTTGAAACCTGGAGGAAAAGGTAGGAATTCTGCCGCTAGATTGCAACAGAGAAATTCTGCCCAAGCTTCCAGCCTTCAGTCTTCAGCCTGCAACGTCAACTCTTCAACACAATTCTTCAGCAAGGCTGAAATTTCCAGCCTGCTCCGCATATTTCATACTTGCCCAACCCCAAAACTGATGCACAACCACTTCCTTAAAACCTCAGTCTCAAAAAAAAAACAAAAACAAAACCTCAGTCTCTCTCTCTCACATTGGTCTCATTTCTCTGGTGAACTCTCACTAATACAACCCTAAATGTCTGATCTTAAGCAAAATGTATCCCAATATATCTATATGTCTCTGTGCTTCACCTTAGAAAATGTCCTGTAACATCATTCCTTTTTGAGTTTCTTGAGCTCTGAGCTTTATCCTCTTCATTTGTCTCTTTCTAACAAGGTTCTCCCCTGGAGAATGGAGGCCCTATTACAACCCAGTTCACACTCCTACGACCTACAGAAAAACATCCATGAAACTGACAGACAACACAACTGGGTGATATAAAATGAAGACCAAACGACATGGGCCACAGAATCAGAACTGATTTGTATACGGAAGACGCCTGAGGTCTCCAAGGCTCACTGTTCCCCTTCTGTCAAACAGAGGTAATGCATACCTCATGGGATGGTTGTAATAAAGAACACTACTGCATGCTTGGGAACAGTAAGAAGAAACTCCAGAGCCCTCAGTTTTTATTACTATGTATCTTTCTTACTTTCTTCAGACCAGGAGAGAGATGCAAATTCAGGTGAAAATAAATTGTTTCCAGGGACCAGCCAACAATCCCAATGAGTCATGCCACAAGATGTAGCAAAGAAACCTGTGTGTGGGCTTCACACAGCCTTCATTCCAAGAATATTTTTAGAAGAAACTTGACCCAAAGAATAGATGGCATTCAACATCTTTACAGGCAAGACAGCATTTAAATAAACATTCTGAAGCATTTGCTTTATATCATTAACCATGGGGTGCACCAATCCTTAATTATTTCCCCCCTTTCCCCTGCTCTGTAATATGGAATTATCTTCAACTGTAAACAGCAGGAATCCAAACTTTTTGGAGAAGAAGAACCCCACGTGTACCATAGCGCCATGACTCCTATACAATAGGGTATCAAGGTATTTGAGGGAATCCCTTTCAAAAGTCTCCTGTGTGTAACTTGTTTATGCTGTTTATTAGTTGTGTGTGTTTTTTTAATTTCTGCATCTGATTAGTCAAATACATATTTAGCTTTTTCAGCTGCTTCCTGGTAGGGAAAAGTTCAGGCTCTTGCTTCCATCAGTGAAGGATTTACTATGTGTGATTCGTGAGCTATTTCTTAAGAGTTCAGCGTTAAGTTTGGACACAAATGAGGTAGGTTAAGCATCTGCTATGGTTGATCCCTTATCATGGACTCCAGAAAGAGGGAGTAAGTTGTAGCTCTCCCATGTTATAGCTGTGTGACCCAGATGAAGTTAGTCACCCTCTCTGAGTCTTGGCAGCTTAGCAGGAAACTGAGGATCGGAAACAGGTCATTGGGCTACACTGAGGATTAAATAAAATAAGTAAAGTGCTTCCTACAATAGCTGACATACAATAGGCCCGCTAATGAATCATATGTCTTTAAAAAGTAGTTAATGGACGGGAAAAGGAGAGGAAAAAACCCCAATACATTAGTGCACGGGTTGTTTTCAATAACCCCAAATTGGGCATTACCCAGATGCCAGTCAATAATGGACTACCTAATAGAACACACAACAATGGCACATAGCATATGAACGCACCTCACAAACACAAACCATGCTGAGACAAAGAAACCTGATTTTTTTTTTCTTTTAACAGAAAGGATATACTCTGTGATCCTCCTGCAATGAAGTACAAAATCAGGAAAAACTCTTGCAGTTACAAGCCAACACCTGGCGGGTGGTAACTGGAAGAGGGGTCCTGGGGAGAAGCCGGTGAGAAAGTGTTTTTTCTTGATCTGGGGCCTGGTTCCAAGAGCGTGAAAATTCATTTAGCTGCACTGATCATCTGTGAATTTCTCTCTCTATATATATATATTTCTCTAATAAAGAAATAAAATTAGGGACCCTCCCCGGGTGGGGCAGGTCCAGTGGTTAAGACTTCACCTTCCAATGCAGGGGATGCAGGATCAATCCCTGGTTGGGAAGCTAAGATCCCACAAACCTTGCGGCCAAAAAACCAAAACATAAAACAGACGTAATATTGTAATGAATTCAATAAAGATTTCAAAAAAAGTGATCTACATTAAAGAAAGAAAAAGAAATAAAATTAGTGAAATAGCTGTAATTTTGAAACTGGGATAAACAGAATATAATCTTCTCCTATAATAAAGGAGTAGGGTGACATTGTTTCCCTGTTCTGTACCCATTCCATACAACAGAGGCTGCTCCCAACAGGGGGGTATAGCTACAGAGAACTGATTTGCTTCAAAGAGCAAATTAGGGTGGATGAGTGGAGGTGTGTGCAGAATCACCCCTGCCTAGGACCAAATAACAGTGACATGGGCCCAACTCTGCTTCTTTCCACCCAACCCCTTGAGGCAGACGCTGCAGAATAAAGCTAAGAGGCAGCAGCAGAGGGCTGCCGAAACGTATCATATCCAACTCTTTACAATACTTTACATGAATTCATCCCTTCAATCCTTGGCATATATGGAGGATGAGTGAGTGAGTGAAAGTTGCTCAGTCATGTCCAACTCTTTGTGACTCCATGGACTATACATACAGACCATGGAATTCTCCGGGCCAGAATACTGGAGTGGGTAGCCTTTCCTTTCTCCAGGGGAACTTCCCAACCCGGGAATCGAACTCAGGTCTCCAACACTGCAGGTGGATTCTTTACCAGGGAAAGTATTATTATTCTCCCCATTTTTAACAAAAGAAAATTCAGGCTGAGATATTATGTCTTCTCTGTTAAGAAATTAAGCTGGGAGTCAAACCCAGAGTCCACACTTTAAAAGTCCTCTTGGTAGATCATCCTGACCAGAATCCCCATAAGTCATGAGCATGACCTATTAGCAACTGCTAGGATCTTGGTACAAAGCTTCTAAGGTAGTATTCTCAAACAGGCTGATTTTTGGACCCCAGGGACATCTGTCGATGTCTGAAGACATCTGCGGTTGGTGTCACTTGGGGTTAGATGCTACTGCTGGCGTCTACTGGGGAGAGGCCGGCGAGGTTTCTAAACACCCTACAATGCATAGGATACTCCTCGCCAAAGCAACTAATTATCCAGCCTAAAATGTCAATACTGCTGAGGTGCACAAACCATGCCTACACCCACTGCCACAGGAAGGCTAGTCAATGGCTATGGGAAAGCTCTGTGATAGTCTTTCTCTTTCCTACTACTGACCTTACAGGGAGGAGGAACAAGTCTGCTATAATGGGGCTCAAAGACTGCAGGGTCTTGCCCTTACCCATAAAGCAGTAACTTAAGACCTCTTTCACCTACTGGAGTGACTGTAATAACCTTCTTTTCTATTAAAACAACCTATCCTTGCTTGCTATTTTGTACCTAAGCCTGGTTCTGAAATGCAGTGGAGCTTAATGCTCTGGACACAGCGGAGGGGGTGGGGAGCCCTAGGTGCATCTGGAACTCATTTGTCTTTCAAAAACAGGAAAATAACCACCTCAGTGTTTGTGCTCTTTGTAATGTGAAACTTTTTAGAAATTGCTTTGTACTTGGGAGTAACAGCCACATGATTCACCATGAAATGAAGTCTGGAAAATCATTTTGGATAAATGGACCTATAAATTCAATAGAATTTCCATGACAACATAGACTGCGACACTCAACCACAAATAAAAGGTTATAAATCATTCAAAACCAACGAGGAATCAGCAATATGTCTCCCACTTTGAAATACAAGAAACCTGAAATACAGTTTGTTACTGACTCACCCAAAATTCTCATTATGGTTCTGTCCTCATTTCTGATATTGCACTTTCTACCCCCCGATAGGTTCTGGGGAAATGATGATGCCGTGAATCTGCAATCAAGCTAAATAAAATTAGCGCAGGTATAGAATTAGTTGTATTCCTCCCTTTCTCCCAGCCAAAAGTCTGCCAGAAAGCTTCACACAAAGAGAAGCTGTGCACTTTTACCCAGAAAACTGCATTATGCCCTTTGCAGCTAAATGTTGCCAAATTAAGCTCTCCCAAAGAAACAGGTTTATGCAAAACATGTCTGAGAATGGACATGTGAGACAATATGGATGGTTTCCAAAGCTTCTCAGACTTCTATAAATCAAAACCTCACCCTCTTATGTTCTAAGGGTAATCTCCACAGGAGGCATTTTTTAGATTAGCTGGGTCAGTTGAACTAGAACATCTGCTCCTTAAAGCAGCTCTCTGCTACTCAGATTTTCTGTTTAATTTTACTGAAGGGGGGCACTAGGGGTAAAGAATTCACCTGCCAACGCAGGAGACTTAGGAATCCCAAATTTGATCGCTGGGTTGGGAAGATCCCCTGGACAAGGGGATGGTAACCCACTCCAGTATTCTTGCCTAGAGAATCCCATGGACAAGAGGAGCCTGGCGGGCTGCAGTCCATGGGGTCACAAAGAGTCGGACATGACTGAGCGCCTGAGCACAGCTCATGAGGTTCCCTTACAATGGACTCTTTGAGGTTCGATGGGCTGGGACCTCTCCCACTGTACAGTACTGGCTCCAGGACCAAACATACAGTAGTTACTCATTAAATGACTGTGGAATAAATTAATGGAAAGAGCTTATTTCTTGCACAGGAGGAAATGCACTGCCTTGCTCTATTCAAACTCTTTCTGATTTTTAAGTTTCCCTTATAGACAACAGCTTTGGGTAGATAACTGGCAGGAGGGGGAAAACCAATTTATGGAGCTATAAACTGGGGTTCTGCACACCCCTTGAGATACTGCCAAGGGTTGTCCGTGTGTGCACTGGACACTGTCTCCTTTTTCATCAGATAAACTCTTATGGTTATACCTATTACCACATTTTCAGTCCTGATGCCACGTGGTCAATGGCTTTCATCAAAATCTTCACAGGTCCTACAAGCCAGAAACGGCAAGAATCACTGATACAAAAAATAAGTGAATATGCCTCTATGAGCACAAAATCTTTTCGCTAAGACAGATCCCTAGAAGTAGTTCAAATTTTCCCCTGAAAAGGGTACACACCTTTTATATTCTAGCAGGAATGGAAAAGAATACTATCTCCCCACACCACTGCTAACACTGGATTGGCAGATCCTTATTTTTTACACATTGGGTGAACATTTATTTCTGTTTTCATTTTCCTGATAATCAGTAAGAATGAGAATCTTAATTCATTTTTTTTTCTAATGATTTTCCTTTCTATGATTTAAGGAGGCCCTCGACTAAGAAAATTTAAGATTTGCCAGAAGTGTAGCAAATACAAAGACAGACAAGTACATATATTTGCCCCATACACATCAGGAAAAAAAGTTCACATGCATCATAAATAGGAGAACTGATAAGATAAATAATGGGGTGGAGAAAAGAAATTCACAAGCGAGCACTGACATTTAAACTTCTTGAAGATTTATTAGTAATGAAGAAAGTCAAGATGCAGGATATATTCACATTTGATTTTTAAAAAGCCCCACAACAAAATATTTGTTGTGTATCTGTCTGCATCAGTGAATCCTAAAGGCAATCAACCCTGAATATTCGCTGGAAGGACTGATGCCGAAGTTCCAATACTTTGGCTACCTGATGTGAGGAGCTGACTCACAGGAAAAGACCCTGATGCTGGGAAAGATTGAAGGCAGGAGGAGAAGGGGGCGACAGAGGACGAGATGGTTGGATGGCCTCACCGACTCAATGGACAGGAGTCTGAGCAAGCTCTGGGAGATGGTGAAGCAGAGGGAACCCTGGCGTGCTACAGCCCATGGGGTTACAAAGAGTCTGACACAACTTAGCAACTGAACAACAACAAATGCATCTGCACAGATATACAATAGTAAGGAAAGAAAAGGCTCTGGAAAATAACACCAACTCGTAACAGTGGTTTTCTCTAGAGAGGGGACTTGGATTGGTTTGGGGCCAAGGAAGGTAGTTTGTTCTATTCCAATGGTTTAAAATACTTGCTGGCTCTAAATAATAGTTTCTCTGTGTTTGGGGGGGGGGTGTTCCTCAAAATGACAGAAAGGAAAGGGAAGAACTGAAAAATAAAAGAACAGAATCAAAATCCCCATCACTACTGCAGAGGGGGAAGGTGAAGCTAATGGATTCATTTGGGGGACCAAACTCAGAAAATCTGTGTTATCAGCAAAGTGCTCCAAAGGAATGAATCCATCAGCCCCTAGCGACAGACAGCACAGCGTCACACAGGCTATGATCCTGCTCTACTCCTGACTTCACTCTGACACTATCCACTCTTCATTTATTTCTGCCTGCAGTGAAACACGACTATTCAAGTTCAGTAACACTCCAAAGGAGGAAGGGAAAAAAAAGAAAAAGATAGAGCTACTGTTTCTGACCTACACAGACTATTCAATTCACTTAACACAGCTGCTCTGTTGAAAAGTATATTTATTTAGACTAATAGTTTCCCACCTACCTGGCCATAAAATTACAGTGTGCACACCTAGTAAACACAGAGTATTAATGCTCACAGACTGTATATTTGGTCAGGAAAACACCAGCAAATTAAGGAGGAAAGCAAGGCTGCCCAAAGCTGGGCAAAGCATGGCTCTGCTGATGGCCTGAGTATAACCTGAAAGCAGTGATTTAGGAAGAAGCTCTTAGGAAATGGCTGCAGGCCTCGGTGGTAATGAGGACAGAGTTCTGCCGCCAACAGTGCTTTGATCGTCGTTCATAATATTCTTGCTGAATGATCCTCCTTTCCATGAATTCCCCAGGGTATGATTTTGAATTTCGGGATCTTATAATCAGAGCAAACACATGATGGAGTAACACAGATATGATAAGAACATCTAAGTTCCAGTTCAAACTCTGCCTCATCTTGTGTTACAATCGGAGGCAAATCACTTAATATTTTCTAGATCCCTGTTTCTAAATATGAAAAACTGAGATGATGTTATTAGGTTAATTTCAATGATGATGACTTAAAAAGAGGTTTGATGACTGACTCTAAGTGTACAGGTTTGATGTTAGGATTAAATACCACAAAACCTATGGATGATATTAATAACTTCTCCCTCATTATTACTCTGGCTATAATAATTATTACATGAAAATCCTTTTAAAAAATACATGTCTCTGTTCAGCTCGCTATGTAGTACTAAATTCACTGACTGTATGATTTTAGAGCAAAGTCCTCTACTGATTACATTTTCTCATTTCCCATTCTGTTCCATATTCCTTCCCCCTCGCAACATATTTTTATGAAGAAGTTTCAAACATAAGAGCAAAGTTGAAGAATATTACTGTGAACACCTATATACTGCCAACTAGATTCTAACACTAATATTCTAAGAAACTTGCTTTATCAAATAACAACCGGTTCCT
This sequence comes from Muntiacus reevesi, assembly GCF_963930625.1. NCBI lineage: Eukaryota > Metazoa > Chordata > Mammalia > Artiodactyla > Cervidae > Muntiacus > Muntiacus reevesi. The sequence continues at coordinate 97,666,210 of NC_089252.1, forward strand.
CTACCCAGGCATTTGATCAGGTACTGCATTTTAAAGGGAAAAAAAATTAGCACTTTCAGGCAGCCAACTAGTTACCTCAATATTAAGAGGAAGCCAGGCAATGTTTTCCAGGCTTTGGGTCCAAGCCAGGGAATGTCTTGCTGGTTTGCAAGGGGGTTAATAACTCCATTAATGAGAACATCTTAAGATTCTGATAGCTATATCTCTGCAGGGAACTGTTCATAATTTGGAATAAAGACAGAGTTTAAAGGATGGGACAAAAACAACAAAATATCAAAGCTAGGTCTTGAAGAAACCAAGAGTCTATGGGAGACAGTGTTAGTCAATAATCATGTTAGTGATTGGCTCCATTCATGCCGCACTCTGATGAGCTAATACCAGAACACATCCAGAGAGACTATACATTAAGTGTAACTATGCCTCAACGCTTGTTTCACTTGCCTTGAATTTATAATACATAATGTAACAGTGAACACACCCAGCAGTCTATCCAGGAAGCTTGATTCATTATCTCCCCATTTGAGATTCAGCCGCCGAAGAGGGTCTTCCCCACAGAACTCCAGCCCAAGATCTTAACGAAGAAGGTACTTTTAAATCAAAAGGAGCTTAAAATTGGCTGTTTTAGTTGGGATTCAAGCAGAGTTGTGTATGTTACTAGAAAGATTCATGGAGTTCAAGAAGTCTGATTTATGACCGCAAAATACTTGGTGCTGGGAAAACTAGACAGCTACATGTAAAAGAAAGAAATTAGAACACTACCTAAAACCATACACAAAAATAAACTCAAAGTGGATCAAAGACCGAAAGCTAAGATGGGACAGTATAAAACTCTTACAGGGAACGTAAGAAAAACATTCTTTGACAGAACACACAGGAAGGTCTTTTTTGACCCACCTCCTACAGTACCGAAACTAAAAGCAAAAATAAGCAAATGGGACACAATTAAACTGAAAAGCTTTTGCACAGCAAAGGAAACCATAAACAAGAAGAAAAGAGAACCTTCAGAAGAGAAAAAAAAATATCTGCAAACAAAGCAACGGACAGAGATGGACAAAAATATATATCTCCAAAATATACAAACAGCTCACGCAGCTCAATATCAAAAAAAACAAACAAGGTAATCAAAAAAGTGGGTGGCAAATAAGACATTTCTCCAAAGACGACGTAAAGATGGCCAACAAACACATGAAAAGATGGTCAACACCATTCATTATTAGAGAAATTTTTTGCAAACCAAAACTACAGTGAGGTACCACCTCACACCAGTAAGAATGACTATCACCAAAAAAATCTACAAACAGTAAATGCTGGAGAGGATGTAGTGAAAAGGGAAGCCCTATGCACTGCTGGTGGGGATATAGATTGGTACAATCGCTAGGGAGAACAGTATAGAGGTTTCTTAAAAAATTTAAAATGGGACGGTCATATGGCCCAGCAATCCCACTACTGGGCGTATACCCTGAGAAAACCATAATTCAAACAGACACATGTACCCCAGTGTACATGGGGTTCACTGCAGCACTATTCATAATAGCCAGGACATGGAAGTAACCTAGATGCCCATCAACAAATGAATAGATAAAGAAGATATGGTGTGTATATATATATATACAGTAGAATATTACTCAATATAAACAAAATGAAATTGGGTCATTCATAGAGATGTGGATGGACTGAGAGTCTGTCATACAGAGTAAAGAGAGTAAGAGAGGGAAAAACAAATACTGTATATTAATGCACATGTATGGAGTTTAGAAAGATGGGGCAGATGAGCATGTCAGCAGGGCAGGAATAGAGAACAGACACGTGGACACAGCGGGAGAAGGGAAGGGGAAGGCGAGTTGTGACAGCAGCACTGATGTATCATCAGCATCGTGTGTAAAATAGGCAGTGAGAAGCTGCTCTATAGCAGAGGTAGCTCAGCTCGGTGATGACCTAGAGGGGTGGGATGGGAGGAAGGTTCAAAAGCGAGGGGATGTATGTGTACACATAGCTGATTCAGTTCCCTGAATAGCAGAATCACAACACTGTAAAGCAACTATACTTCTATTAAAAAATGTAGATAAACTCATTGTCAATCAATGAGAAAATGACTCAATAAACTGGGAGCAAACTGTGGAATATTATGCAGCTCTTAAAAAGAATGATGTTTATTCTACATCTGACATGCAAAGATGCTCATGGATATACCATTAAGTCAAAAACTGAAGTTATGGAACACTATGTACGTAATCATCTGATTGTTCAAGAAAAGGGAAAAAACACAGAAACACCAACAGTGAGGAAGAAGAAAACATTGGAACAATCTATAAGAAGCACAACCATGGTTACCTTTGAGAACTAAAAATGCAGAGATGACACAATGGATTCCATTTTTACTTCATATGTTCAGTACTGCTTAAAGATTGTTTCAATGAGAAAACTTTCTTTTGTAAGTATTTAAGATAATAAACAAAAAACAGCAACAACAGAGAAAGACTTAAACCGGAGTCAAACAACGTACAGAGGACAAGATGCATCATCAAATTTTACGAAGTATTGACATTCATACAGAACAGTGCCCAGAGTAAATGCACTTGTAAGTTACCTGGGTGAAGTTTCAGAGTGAGCACTCATGCAACACTTCTGGACCCCAGAAGCCCCATCTGTTTCCATCTGGTCGCTACCCTCAAACAAGAGTAACCATCTCCTGACATCCACTAGCAGAGATTCATCCTTCTAACCAGATAGCTTTTCAGCTCATTTTAAACAAGAGATTCTACGATGCTTTAAAGCAAGTCCTCTCTTTGCCACCAGACTTCAGTCCACATTCTTACAAGGGTGACAGCTGGAAGATCAGTGGGTTCTTGTTTCCTGGCTTTTTTTATGGATGATGGGGGTTTGTTAGAGTGTTTCAGATCCTTTAGGGGCACCCTTTTGAGCTATTTTCAAGATGATTGCTAGGAGGTACATAGGAGGAGGTCCTAAGAAACAGGAATGTGAGACAGTCCATGTCTCAGAGTCATCACCCATACTTCTGTGTGCTCTGCTTATGAAACAGCCACCGGGCCATGTGCTTGACAAAAATTAGGGCACTTTTTCAGTCATAACAACTCTGACAGGGAGGCGCTACTGCTTCTGTCCTCATTTTAGAGACAGGAAAGGGGAGATGCAGAAAAGTGTAGAAACTGCTTCTAGGAACAGCTGGTGAGCAGCGGGAACCCAGCCTTGCTGCTCCCCAACAGATCAGACACCTGGGATGTGCCCCGTGGGACCCGTCAGATGCTGGAGGACTATTCACTTCAGCCCATCAAAGGCAATTCTACTGTGCAGCCCCTGACTCTTCCTGGTGTGATGACCACTCATGGCCACAGCGCAGAGCACACCCAACCGCGAAAAGTCTCACTGAAGGATCTCAGCTTGAGTCAGCTCTGATCACTAGTGCTCTATTTTCTTTCTTCAGGGAGCATGGACGGATTTTGTCTCACCAACTGCTTTGCTTCCAATTAAAGTTCTGTCCTATCTGTGAGATGCTGTGAGCACCCTGAACTCACCCTGGTCCTAACTGCCTAGTAAAGTCATGCAAACCATCAGCAGCTAGGCATGCACTGCAGCTCAGCAGAAGCCGTCTTCATCTACTCGGTACAGAAACAACCCAGGGCCACAAACGTAAGCCAAGAACAAGAACCAGCAGAGGTCACAGGACTCTGGACACTAGCAAAATCGGGGAGAGGGGAAGCATTTAGAATTCAAGAACAGACGCAATTAAACTGAACATCCAGTCAAATGTCATCGGTCATCAAGGTCCCTCTTCACTGTAAGGTAACTTAGCTTGCTTCCATAGTTACTGAGCAGAGGTTAGGGATGGAGTTGTACCAGACACATGGCTAGGTAAACAGAATTGTCCATCCTGTCTCTAAAGGCTGGATCCAGAGCGATTTGCATGCCCAGGGAAATACATTCATACATGCATTGGTATATTTAAAGGGGTCACTGGTAGAGGGGTATATTTTTATTCACAGCACTGTTGTTTAGTCGGTAAGTCGTGTCCGACACTTTTGCGAACCCCATGGACTACAGCCCACCAGGCTCCTCTGTCCAAAGGATTCTCCAGGCAAGAATACTGGAGTGGGTTCCCATTTCCTTCTCCATGGGATCTTCCGAGCCCGTGGATGGAACCTGCAACGGCAGGGGGATTCTTGACCCCTGAGCCACCCGGGAAGCCCACTGTATTCTACCTTAATACAGCACATGTCCTGGTCTAAAGGTTGGAATATCGGGCTCTGTTATTTCTTCAAACACCTACACCTCAAGTATTTTTAACATGCTGGCTCAATGATTCCTACCCACGGATTCCTCCCCATGATTGTCTATTTGTGCTGCACGGAAATACAGTTTTTTGTTCTCAGTCTGCGAGCACAGGATGGTGTAGAACATTCAGCTCTCTCAATTTTCTGAGTCTTAAACAGCATGTTAACACCCATCTGGAGCTCTTGGGCATTACCTTTTTGGAACATTAACCGCACAGCAGATGGATTTCTGCCTTCTGCAGAGCCATTCTACTGGGCTTCCAGGCCATCAGCACTGGGGCTCTCGGAGCTGTGAACCTCTTCAGGTCCTGCTCTGGCAGCGTTATCTTTGTGAACTGGCTTTCCTGGCGGTGAAGCTCTGAGCTCATTTTCCAGTTTTATGAACTGTTACCAGTGTACACAACCGTGTTCACAGTTGGGGGGACAAGAGAAAACACACCGACTGATGTGGGGGCCTGGCAACCCTGGGGTGTAGATACCCCAACACATCTTGGGAAACAGGGTTCTCTGGGTACCCTGGCAAAGTAACCCACAAAGAAGCATTTCTCCTAAAAGAAGAGTTATAGTTCTCCATTTTCTCTTCTTTTTTAAAAAACAATTTTATTTATTTATTGGCTATGCTGGGTCTTTGCTGCTGTGCAGGATTTTCTCTAGTTGCAGTGAGCAAGGGCTATTCTCTCGTTCCGGTCTGTGGGCTTCACTGCAGTGGCTTCTCTTGTTGAGGAACACGTGTTCTAGGGCACGTGGGCTTCAGTAGTTGTGGTTTCTGGGCTCTAGAGCACAGGCTCAATAGCTGTGGCTATTTGCTTACTTGCTCCATGGCATGCGGGATCTTCCCACATTCGGGAATGAATCCATGTCTCCTGTACTGGCAGGCAGACTCCTTACCGCTGAGCCACCCAAGAAGCCTCTCCATCTTCTTGAACAGGAGAAAAGAGTGGCAATGGGAGGATGAAGGATGAGATGAACCTTAAGTCAGAATTTCCCAAGAACACTCCTGTCTTCAGCTGAGAATGGTTGTGGCTTTTCACCATAAATATCCAGAAAAAAACTCACAAACTCTCCTGTAGATATGACCAGGGTTTACTATCCCTTCCTTAGAGGACCCATCAAAACCCTGATCTTAATTGCAAATATCTCCCAAAAGAGTAAGGAAAAAACATTAACTTCAGGTCTGCCATCAGAATCATTTGCGTTTTTCTAAAAATGTGGATAACCCTTGTGTTCAGATGAAAGACCCTTAGTTTTTAATCTTAAATTTATTCCAAAACAACCTGCTTGTTTGAAAAATCATCGTATTGTTCAGAGAGCATGTTTAATGTGCACTGGGTCTTCAACTCTCCATCCTGCCTGTTGTCTTCCTTCTCATGTCCATGGACAGCACAAAATAGCTATAAATGCAACAAAAATAGCTGTCTTCCCTATGCTCTCCACCAGCAACCCCTTTAAATAAAGACGGAGTCTAGGCACAACACAGAAAGTGCCAGGACAGCAGCATTTATCCATAATGCCATTCCTCTCTTTGTACACCACTGATTCTCAAATAGGGGTGATGCTGCTCTCCAGAGGACACCTGGTAAGGTGTGCAGATATTTCAGACTGACACACGGTGGCTTGGGTGCTGCTGACCTGTCGTAGGTACAGGCTCGTGTTGTTGCTGAGTCACTAAGCTGGTTCGACTCTTTGAAACCCCTTGGACGACGCCCCACCAGCCTCCTCTGTCCACGGGATTTCCTAGGCAAGAATACTGGAGTGATTTGCCATTTCCTTCCTCCAAAGATCTTCCCAACCTAGGGACTGAACCTGAGTCTCCTGCATTGCAGGTGGATTCTTCACCACTGCGTGACCTGGGAAGCCCAGGTAGAGGCTGAGAATGCTAGTAAACACCTTACAATGTACATGATGCAACTGAGAATTATCCAGCCCAAAATATCATAAGTTTCTCTGATAAGGTTGACTTTCTCTGTTCTATTCAGACTCAGTGGACAATGGATCAGAAGCTCCTCATACACAGGAGGTTGGACAAAAATTTCCAATTTCAAGATGACTGGACTAACATTTCTTTCCCTGCCTATTCCCAAATCAATCCTGTCTGGACAAGATGTTCACATCATGATGTTTGCCTACTGACTGCCAAGTTAAGAAGCATATGATGCACTTGGGTACAAAAAAATGGGGCTAACGCATGATGACGAGGTGGTCAGAGCCTTGAGCTGCAGAGCCAATGTGAACTTGAGTTGGATTACTGTCTCTACTGCATTCTACCTGGGTGAACTCATGTAAAGCTATGGGCTGAAAAGATGTTGTGGGGACTTCCCTGGTGGCCCAGCGGTTAAGAATCTGCCTTACAATGCAGGGGACATGGGTTTGATCCCTGGTTGGGGAACTAAGATTTTGCAAGGAAGAGCCAATTCTGACTCCATGTTGGAACTGTTTCAGGATCCCACATGCCGGAGAGCAACTAAGCCCATGCGCCACAACTACGGACACACCGTCCTCAACGAGAGACACCGCTGCAATGAGAAGCCTGCAAAACACAGCTAGACAGGAGCATCTGCTTGCCACAACGGGAGAAAGCCCATGCGCCGCAGCGACCCAGCGCAGCCACTGAATAAGTAAATAAAAGTCTTTTAAAAAATGATGCGGTAATTCTAAATCCTACCTGTGAGTGTTACCTCATTTGGAAAAGGGGTCCTTGCCCACAAACAAGTGAAGATGGGGTCACGAGAATGGGTTCCAAACCAGTATGACTGTGTCCTTATAAAAAGGAAAAAATCTGGACATGAAGACACACACAGGGAGAATGCCGTGGGAAGGGGAAGGGGGGTGATGCATTTGTAAGTCACAGAATGCTACAGATGGCCAGCAAGCCCACAGAAGTCAATAGGGAAGCACGGATCAGATTCTCTTTCAAAGTGCTCAGAAGGAACCAACCCTGCTGACACCTTGATCTCAAACTTGTAGCTTCCAGAAGTGAGAAACAGTAAATCTCTATTGTTTAAAGCGCACCCACTTACGATACTTTGTTAAAGGAGCCCTAGAAAGCCAATACAGCGACCTTTGCATGTGTCTCAGTTTTCAGTATCTGTTAAGTGGCATTAAACGTAACAGTATCCAGTTCTTGAGGCTGCTGTGAAAATCACATGTGACAAAGGAAGCAAAGTGACTAGCCCACGTTAGATGCTCAACAGGCAGGAACTCTTCTCACATCAGAACCCCCACCATCAGTGACTAGAACTGGTGAAGCTCCACTTCTAGGACACATTCATCTTTTTTTTTTTCCCAACACATTTTGCAATTCTAATCCAAAATGTAAAGAAGTATGATGTCATCTTTAAAACAAGTGTAATGCTACAACAATAGTCTTATATTAATTACCGCTTTAAATTCTGCAATGCAGTGAAAGCGTGGACTCAATTCTGCTAATACTTGAAACATAATTGGGCCTTAATTACAATATTAACGACAACAACAATTTATGATGTGAGGGTATCAATCCAGAACAACCAGAATCAGGAAAGCTCAAGATGTAATTTTACCTGGAAAACGCCTACTCATCATCTTTCAAGATTCAAATTAAGTGTTACCTGCTATGTAAAGTATTTCTTAAGAAATACGCCAGACCAGCCAGCCTCCCCTCAGAACTCCGGAGGCAGGGATGACTTTCTGTGTCCAATTCAGACTTGAAAAGTCATCTATAGACTGATTTGGCAAAACACAAGCCTCTCCCGTCTAAGAACCAAACAGTAAGAAACCGCATCTTTTTCATCTTTGAATCCCCTATCGTGTGTCGTCACATGGTTAACAAATTTAAAAAAATAACGCGGTTCTGTTCAGACTGTGAATTGTGATGCTTTAAAAGGTACAAACATAACGGGTGCATGCGTGTTTGTGTTCAGCCTTGTCCAACTCTTTGCGACCCCTTGGACCATAGCACACCAGGCTCCTCTGTCCATGGGATTTCTCAGGCTCTTGAAAACGGCAGTGGGTTGCCATTTCCTCCTCATGGGGATCTTCCTGACTCAGGGATTGAACCGGCATCTCCTGCGTTGCAGGAGGGTGCTTTACCAGTGAGCCACCTGGGACAAACATAATAGGGATTCCCATTTTGTTTCCATTTCCATAAACCTCAAGGAATTCAAATGTCCCAAAGAGAAGCTGTCTCGATCTCTGCTTTTAACCTTGCCCCTTCCTCCTTAATCTTCCTGGGTAACCAGGTGAAGTCAAGAGACACCCAGAAGAACGGCAGACTTTCCAGATTCTTTCCTCTTCATCAAATTATCTGGCCCACATTTCTCTGCCTGGAGGCCCCCACTACCATCAGCAAGTTCATGACATTGACTGATTGTTACAAATGAATCTGCAGACACTAATATCTTAACAAGCTACTCTGAGCTGGTGGCATGTACACTGAGGACCAATTGGAGACAGAAGATAAAGTTACAATTTAAATTACTAGCCAACTAATAATGGATGCCATCCATACTATTGAAAGCCCACGAGAAGATTCTGAAGGCAGACAGGGCTTTTCCCTAGGTTCAGCACTATAGAAACTAGAAGTTTAGTGTACCAGTAATACTATTCTAACCCAAAAAGAACTAGGGTATCAGCAGCAATTAACTTTGGTCATGAGCAGACAAAAGGGGGCAGAAAGGCCCAAAGTCAGCAGAAAGTGAAACTGTTACGTCACTCAGTCATATCTGATTCTTTGCGACTCCACAGATTGCAGCTCACCAGGCTCCTCTGTCCATGGAATTTTCCAGGTAAAAACACTGGAGCAGGTAGCCATTCCCTTTCTCCAGAGAATCTTTCTGGCCCAGGGATCGAGCCCAGGTCTCCTGCACTGCAGGCAGATTTTTTACCATCTGAACCACCAGGGAACCCCCTGAAGGAGCCCTTATGGGTAAGGACCAGGTTACTGACCAGGAAGAGACACTTGGCAGATGTTAAGAGTGATGGAAAAGTTTAATATCTTGTTGTGGATGGTAGTTACCTGGTTGTTGTCATTGTTTAGTCACTAAGCTGTATCTGACTCTTTCACAAACCCCCCCCCCCCTCCCCCCAGGGTATGGCCTGCCAGGATCCTCTGTCCGTGGGATTTCTGTGGGTTGCTATTTCCTCCTCCAGGGGATCTTCCCTACCCAGGCATTGAACCCTTGTCTCCTGCATTGGAAGGCAGGTTCTTTACCGCTGAGCCACCAGAGAAACCCTACATACATGTAAAATCCATCAAGTTGAACACTTATTACATGACAACTTGACTACAGGTATGTTATATCACAATAGAAAAATTTTTAAATTCAGCACTGTATAAACAGTTTTCTTGGCGGAGCTGGGAAGCCAAATTATCTACCAGCCAGGTTGAACCTCCAGACCCTTTAAAAGTGTACAGTTGAGGGAGAGTATCGGGGATGTTTAGATTTCTGTTTACATTTAAATGAGAAGAAATCTCAGAATGGACACCGTTCTCTGGAGAGCCAGTGAAGAACCCTGAATATAGCTCATTGCATGCTTTTGAGCACACCACAGGTGTGAAAAAGAAGTCACGCTTATCTTTCTGACAGGAAACAAATTGTGCCTTCGGAATATTAAGCACCAGTTACAGAAGTTTCACATGTAGTAAAAGCAAGGCAGTGAAGTTTGAAATACGGATAATCGCCTACAAATTACTGATTTCCTTTAGAGAGCAATTGCATTTATAAATATGAATACCGTCTATATTAAACCGAGAAAAATGACACTCAAGTATCTGTCAAGAGTTTGATGTACCCTTAGAAAAAAAATTTCAAAGCCAGAGGGAACGCAAATGAACACAGCATTTGTCAAATGGTACTGCAGCTGGAAAAACCAATGAATTTAAGAGACTCTGATCTAAAGAACACTTTAAGAATTAATGTGTTATATGAGCTGATCTGGCTACTCTGGGCATCTCCCTCTGTTCTACCAACAGAGCAAAGAAATATGCAAGTAAATCTGACGGAGTGAAGGCAATTTACGAACATGTGAAGACGGAGGAGTTATTTTCCTTATGGTTTAAATCTAACACTAAATGGTAGTTTTATTTTAAAGCCAAGCAATAAGGAAATGAAAGGCTGATCAAATGTACCATACTATGGGAGCCAGAGCTCTAAAGACTAGCTATTTCTTTTTTACAAAGCAGTGGTTTCTATTATTTAGGTCATACGCCCAGCCCACTGATAGAAATTTTGTGTGTGCAAGCTTTCCCAATACTTTTGTTTATTGATAATTTATAGGCTTACATTACTGCACTAAACACGATGCTCTCATTCTAAAGCACAGAGGTAGAAAAAAAAAAAAAATGGATGCAGTAAGGGTGAAACAAATATTATTTCAAAATATTAAACAACCACACCATTTAATAATACTTCAGAAAATATATTTCACATGAGGTTGATGGCTAATGATAAGGGACAAAAAAGCATATATCAAATTGTCTTGATAATTTATAGCTCTCATGTCAGATCTGATTAGATCTTAATTTTTACCTGTAAGAAGGCTGACAGCATGCTGATTAAGCCATTTGCCTATTTTGGGAGTGAGGATTCAGTTACAAACATAATATTAACACATAGATTCAGTTATAGAGGCATACATAAAATGCAACTGACTGCAATATGCTGAAGGCAATTGAATGCTCATGTATTCTGGCACTCCTATTCTTTCCATTGGATACCTGCCACATGAGGCATGTGACCGCCTGGCGCACAGACCACGTGTGAGTGCCAGCTGCCATGGATATATCAGATATTAGTAAAGCTTCCTTTGAACTGACAAAAATAAAAAGAACGCACACTCTTTCTCAGCTTCAATGGGTCAGCGTTGCACAGCCCATTTGGGGGAACAGTTTTATCATGTATTCAAATTCCCCAGGGAAGCTGAGAAAAAATACAGACTCCTGAACTCAAGAGTAGACATTCCAATAGGTGTAGAATAGGAGCCCTTGAAAGGCCTTACCAGGTGGCTCAGGGACAAAGAATCCACCTGCCAATGCAGGAGATGCAGGTTAGATCCCTGGGTTGGGAAGAACCCCTGGACAAGGAAATGGCAACCTCATCTCGTATTCCTGCCTGGGAAATCCCATGGACAGAGGAGCCTGGCAGGCTACAGTCGATGGGGTTGCAGTCAGACATGACTGAGCGGCTGAGCACGCATGCAGAGGCCCTTGAAAACTGAAGAGTCTAACGTGGTAAATCAGGAACTCCGCACTCCTCACTTTGAGAAACTCCAACATGGTTTGCAGGTATGACAGAAATAATCCACAAATGACCCTTAGAGGCATGTATTCTTATTTAGAGCACTTCTTCCTAGCACAGCAGTTCTCCAAACTGGCTGCTTATCTGTGTCATCAGGATGCTCATTGAAATAGCACATTTCTGGGCTCCTGTGCCAGAGATTGTGATTTACTAGGTCCAGAGTAGCTGTGCCAGACAAGACCCATGGCAAACAACTTCGGACATCAGTGCCCTAGTGACACTCCGATCCACACTGGAATCAATTTGGCAATGAGACTCTTGCTACTTTCTACATCTTGCTTGTGGATGACACTCAAATACGTTTTAGATTAATGGTCCCAATGGAAAGAAGGGCAGTCCGATACAGTCAGGAGCCGGAGATGAGCCTCAGTTCTGCCCCCAGGTAGCTTGAAGTGCAACCTTCAGGACACGAGGAGGTGTGACCCTCGCCTCTGTTAACCAAGTTCCAACTTTCTTTGGATACCCGTTTCTTCCCTATCTTTAGAAGAAACACACCCAGGCTAGAGGAATGGAAATGTGATCCACTCAGACACAGGAAAAATTAGTGATGGTGGGGAGGGGTGCTTTCCAGGAAATACTCAAGACAGGATTTCCCATTCAGTGTGAACCTAGGAGGGTATGCTGGAGCTGAAGGAGGCAACCTCAAGGAGACAGCCTGCCCAAGAGGAGGAGCTAGGTCACAGAACACCTTCGTGGTGGTCATTTGTCTTCGCTGCGATACATCAGTTTCACCTCTGGACTTTTCAGTTAAGTGAGCCATTAAATCCCCATAATTTTCTTAAGCTAAATGGGAACGGATGCTGTGGTTCCTAACCAAAGCAACACTAACACAATGGTGAAAACCACTTAGTAATCATGTCCCTCAATTTTCGTAAAAAAATAAGGTCACCAGGCTGTCTCTCAAGCCCCTGTAAGTCTGTGTTTCTATTATTTTCTACACGTCTCTATTGGGCTTTACTTGTTGACCTTTTTATTTTTCTATTGAGGATATATGTTTATTTTAGTACACAAAGCCTCAGAGTGGCTAGAAGCTGAACAGTTTAATCCATTTTTTGGTTTCTTTGTTTTGCAATTTTTCCATTAAAAAAATTACTGAAATATAGTTGATTTACAACTTGTGTTGTGTTTGGTGTACAGCAAAGTGATTCAGTTATACATACACATATCTGTTCATTTTTCAAATTCTTTTCCCATCCTCTAATAACCTAGTTATTACAGAATACTGAGCAGAGTTCCCTGTGCTATACAGTAGGTATTTGTGGGTTATTTTATATGTAGCAGTGTGCATATTTTAATCCCAGACTCCTAATTTTTTATAGTCTTTTATTTTATTTCTAATTGGAAGATAACTACTTCACAATATAGTGATGCTTTCTGCCACACATCAACATGAATCGGCCACAGGCATACACATGTCCCCTCCCTCACACCTACCTCCCCATCCCATCCTCTAGGTTGTCACAGAGCACCAGCTTTGGGTTCCCTGCATCTGCATCATACAGCAAATTCCCACTGGCTACCTACTTTACATAATGCAATGTCTATGTTTCAGGGCTACTCTCTCAAATCATCCCATCTTCTCTCTCCCCACACTGTGCCCAGAAGTCTGTTCTCTATGTCTGTATCTCCACTGCTGCCCTAAAGATAGGTTCATCAGTATCATCTTTATAGATTCCATATATATACGTGTATATGTATGTGTGTGTGTGTGTCCATATATATGTGTTAATATACGGTATTTCTCATTCTGACATACTTCACTTTGTATAACAGGCTCCAGGTTCCTTAAAAAACTAGCAACAGAAGTACCATATGACTCTGCAATCACAAACTGGGCAGATACCCTGAGGAAACCGTAACTGAAAAGACACATGTATCCCAGGGTTCGCTGCAGCACTGTTTACAATACCTAGGACACGGAAGCAACCTAGGTGTCCATCAACAGATGAATGGTTGAAGAAGCTGTGGTACAGATAAACAATGGAATATTACTCAGCCATACAAAGCAATGCGTTGGAGTCGATTCTAACGAGGTGGATGGACCTAGAGCCAACTCCTAAGTTACCCCTCCCTGCCGTCCCCTTTGGTAACCGTAACTTGGTCTTCTATGTCTGTGAGTCAATTCCTGTTTTATGAATAAAGTGATCTCTATCATTTTTTTAGCTTCCACATATAAGCAATATCATATATTTGTTTTCCTCTGTCTCACTTCACTTAGTATGATAATCTCTAGGAATCCCTTTTTGTCTTTATCAATTTCCATATTTAGTTATTATCCTTTTTTGAGACTACTGATGTCCACTAAAACGCTCAACAAGCTTAACTCTTCAATCCACTGGCATCTTTAACAACCTTCTTGCCATCAATTTAGTCACGTCTTCAATTATTTCTAATATTCCCCAATTAAACAACATTTTTGGATGATTTTCGAGGCTTGGGAGAAACAAGTGAGAGAGATTCTATAGAAAGTGACGTAAGGGAATTCCATGGTGGTAGAATGGTTAGGACTCCATGCTTCTACTGCAGGGGACATGCATTTAATTCCTGGTCAGGGAACCAAAGCTGCATAGTGTGGTGTTTGCGCTCTAGATAGATAGATAAGATAGATAGATGGCTCAAATGGTAAAGAATCCACCTGCCAAGGAAGGAGCTGCAGGTTGGATCCCTGGGTCAGGAAGATTCCCTGGACGAGGGCACGGCAACCCACTCCAGTAATCTTGCCTGTAAAATCCATGGAAAGAGGAACCTGGCGAGTTACAGTCCATGGAGTCTCAGAGCCAGACACACTCCCTATCTGCTCAGTCAGACACAACAAGGCACACAAGCACATGAGTATGTATGTGTGTGTGTGTGTGTGTGTGTGTGTGTGTGTGTGCGCGCGTGCGTGTATGAGAGCCACATGAAAATTAGTTTGCAACACCACTTTACATCAACCAACAAATTTTAATTTTCCTCCAAATTTATCTCTACAGTTCAGAAATATTTTTCTTGCCTGCTTGGAATTCCCTTTGACTTATCATATAGGCTGAGTTCTGCAGAACTCAAAATGTTTTACATGTACATTTCCCTTGAAAGCTTTCACATCAACATGTTATGGTATTCCAAACTTAGCCAAGTTCAAAAACAAATTACCTCTCAGCGTCTTTTGCAACTTATCAAGCTGTTCCATTCCAGCTGATGATTTTAATGGGCACAGAACAATGAAAATCCTACACATCACTTGAAAAGTGACCATGTAAAAATGCATTTAATTACAGGAAACAACAAGCACCTTTCAGAGTAAACTTCCATTATATGTGTACTGCCATGCAAATACATCCAATGGAAAATAACCAAACTGGGACTTTCAAAATTATTTCTGAACAAATTTTCTCTACTCAGTATGTCAAAAGGCTACATACCTATTAATTTATCTGGAAATTGAAAAACGATACACCACAACTCATCTTCAAAAGCAAGAGAGGTTTGCGTAATCTGGGTTAAAACCTTAAAAGAGCATACACATAGCTTGCATTACCTAGATCTCAAATGGGCAGGAAATAGTTTGAGTCACGCATTAGTTGAAGGATACAAAAGGAGAACAATGAGAACACTTTAATTTCCCAGATTCTGGTTTAAAGAAAATACTTTTCAGAATCTTTACTCACTCTTTCTCAAGATTGTCATCTTCAAATTTCTGTCAAAGTCATTTCTCCTTTTTTAATATTTCCTCATTCAGTTCACGAAATCCTC
Source organism: Muntiacus reevesi (assembly GCF_963930625.1). Taxonomy (NCBI): domain Eukaryota; kingdom Metazoa; phylum Chordata; class Mammalia; order Artiodactyla; family Cervidae; genus Muntiacus; species Muntiacus reevesi. The sequence continues at coordinate 97,681,505 of NC_089252.1, forward strand.
AGTTATACATTGTGTCCCTTTTGAAAGGGCCAGAGAGAGAAACAGGCAGCTGGTCACTTGTTCAACCTTATCTCAAACTTCCTTTATTCAGAGTCCTTAATTAAATGAAAATTATGTGCCTTCACTGGACCAATTTTTGAATTATACATACTCTCTGACTTTGCTCCTTGCGGGACGGGGAAAAAACATGCTCGCCTTTACAGAGAAAATGAAAATGTGATGACACAGCAGTTATGTGGTGCAGGTAACTTGCTTGATTCCAGATGAAGAATAAAGGACCACAAACATCTTCTAAAGACAGTCACAGTGTTTTAATACATTGTCTCATTCATTTTCAGTCTACATGTGATCGAGCGACTTCCTGGAATTAAAATGAACTGGATAGTAAATTAAAAAGGTGGAAAGAAGATGTAAACGTATATAAAAGGTTGTTCTTCCTGATGATAACATCACAGTGTTTTCCTTCATCTCAACTTTACAAGAAGTGATTAATAGTTTCTGCAGTTTTCCACTGACAGACAGAGGATTTCCTTTTTACCTATCTCATCTATGCTGAGAGGTCACAAAGTCTGTATCACAGGAGAAATAAGGATGTGATCTAGACTGTTTTGTTACTGGCCACCCTCACCCCACTAGAGTCAAAGCCAAGTAGAAGAAAAGCCACAAATTGCCAGAGGCAGGTTACAACAACCTACCTGAACCAGACTAGTTTTTTTCTGACTTGTGTAGATGCTGCCTCCTGGGACAGAGCAACATTCATTTCCACTTTCTTTTCTTTCTAAATTTATTTTTTAAAGCAGGGTTTTTATTATCAGTATATAATTTACCCTCCTTTCTCCATGAAGCAGATTTTGTTAACATGCTATATTAAATATGAAACACTCTTAGGTGGCTTGCAGAGGTAATTGTCTTACTTTCAGCAGGCTTCTATGAAAAGCAAGTTTAGCTTTCCAACGTGAAATATAGTAATTAATGGAGTGTCAGCTTACTAATGCACACTAAAAAAATATGAGTGAAGTTAGCTATGCATCCCACTGTTTTAACTGCAGATTGGAGCTAAACAACCATGCTGGTTTTTTGTATTTCTGTAAATCTAAACCTAAAATCTGTTTTAAGAAGGCAGGGGAGGGAGCAGGAAGGGTAGGAAAATAGAAAAAGCTTACTCTATTTATGAACTCAAAGGCCTCTGCTGGATGATTTACATCTGGGACGAAGGGGTCCTACCATCCTGAGGCATGTACTATCTCGGAAGAACTCAGCACTGACACCAGCATTAAAGACAAGGGCAAATGCATGTTACATAAGGTGACGGCTGAATGGAGTATAAAAGTCTTACAAAAACTTGAACTTCATGCAAGTCTGGAACTGTGAGCAAGACATCCGGGGATACTGTGTAAACAACAGGAAGTTGCGAACCAAGAAATGACAATCATTCCTGCACTCTAGAAGCTACTTTCAAATTCAGAATAGGGCAATTACATAGAAGTAAAGGGGATTGGGTCACACCGAATATATTACACAGAAAGACCGATTTAACTTTGAGATGAAACTTGCAAATCCAGCAGATATGGGTTCCTCCCTAAAGAAAGAAAAGATGGGTAGTCACATGAAAGGGAGGTAAACTGAAGAATCCTGTAGAATTCATCCCCGTGTGTTCCTTGAAGGACAGGGCAGTTGGGTGTGCACCACTAGATAATCTTCGTGGGAGACAGCCTGATATTAATTACCAACAGCATCCAACGTGAGCTTTATGCTACTTCCATTCTTCCCTAAAATAACTGGCTTTCTGCAGAACGTTGAGTGCAGAGAGGGTAGCGTGGAGAGCTAACTGGAGCATCCCATGGCTGACATTAGGGCCTTCAGTGGCAACACGACAGTCAGATGCTGCTTCATGTAACCACTGCATGAGCGGAGGGCAAGGGAGTAGAGCATGTCATGGGAATCAACTGCCTCTTGATGAAAAACCTGAGACTTTCCTGGCCCAGCTAGAGCAGTGTCCTGGAGATGACCTCACCAAATGGTCACTACAGTTTGGGGCCTTACTGCTGTGCTCCTCTTGGCCCTTCCAAAGTGTAACTCAGTCTCATTTCAAATATGGTGTCTACGAATGAATGCAAAATCTGAATAATAAATGTTAAAGCTTCAATATGGCTTTTCATGGAATACTGCTAGAACTCGGGAGAGGGAGGAGCTCAGAATCACGAGTTATACAGATCATGACCTACGAAGAGAAGATCAAACACATTTTACTCAAGGTAATGACTGGACAATGATAAGTGCTGAGAGACTGATACCATTCTCCATGTATTAAGCTATCATAACTCATATTAAGAGCACTTGACATGGTACAGAAAACAGCAGTTTTCAGGGTGAATGCAATATACTTACATGTATTTATACATGTAAGCCATTTATATGCTTTCTGATTTGTAGAGATTTTAATCTAAAAACTAGACAAAATGAGATTGGATTTATGTAATTCAAGTCTTAAAGAATTAAGGAAGAAAAAAACCAGTCTAGTGAGGAGAAAAACGCATGCTTCCTTTTTTTGTTTCTTGGCTAAAGGCTGTATGGCTAACTTGACACCAGCTTTGAAGCTTCCAACTGCGTAAATTTAAATTTCAGATAAAATGTTTCCCCAAATGAGAAAATGCTATTTTTAATGAAACCAAATAGCCTTAATTGGTTGTGATGGGAAGTAAACTCAGAGATAAACACTGCATCAATAATTCAAGGCTTTCCATCTGGGGGAAACTTCTTCCTGAATTGCATAACGAATATTCAACCTAGGACAGAGTTTGCATCATTTGAAAAGCAACAGCTGAAATCTAAGCAAATATCCAAACACACAGCTCAGTGAAAGTAGCTAACCTCCAGAGCAACTCTCCTGAGTTTCAGGAAATAGCTGCCTTCACCTCACAGTATTATCACCTTCCTAGTCTGGCACTGAAAGCCATCTAAAACACTCATGCAGGTCACGATCTTTTATCCTTCCCGCTACCACAATGCTGTTTAATTTAAAATAATTACTGTGGTCAGGCTTGATTAAAAGGATGCATAAGAAGTGGTCCCAAGTTTCTAGGACATTTCTAACAAAATCCATCAAGTAGTAAGGACTACAATAAACATACATAAAAAGTATAAAATACAGAAGGGTAATTAATTCCAGTGGGTGAAGAGGGAAAGCTTAATGGACGAGCTGGCATTTGGGCTGAGCAATGACATATATGAGATTAGAGAGATATTAACAACAATGACAATATGGCTGCATAATATATGTCATTGATTATTTTTATTTTTTAATAGCCATGGCTAAGATTTTGGGGGTATTTACCATGTGGCCATTGCTGAACTAGTTGATTTAAATGTGACAGTTCATTTGATCCTACAGTGATCTCTAGCGTCACTATTGCCTTGATGTTAAAAATGGGGAAAGTGAGCACAGAGAAGCTATATGACTTGCTCAGGAGTGCACAGCTAGTAAGGAGCAGAGCTGAGGATGTGCATTCATAATCAGATTCTGGGAAAAAGAAAGCTTCCAGAGAGAGAAGAGAAGAAAATGGGAGGGGCTCGTGCCAGATTAGAGGGTGCTGGCTCCATGATCATTTTTAATTAACTGATTATCTATTTATTTATTTCTTTGGACTGCACTATGCAGGATCTTAGTTCACCAACCAGCGATGGAACCCATGCCCCCTGCGGTGGAAGTGTGGAGTCCTAACCACAGGACCACCAGGGGATTCCCTGGCTCCATTCTTATTGGGAGCAAATGAGCCTCCAAGTGCCTTTATCCAAGAAAACTGACACTGTCCATCGTAATCATTCTGGTTGCTTCTAGTTATTTTTGTGTGTTACCCACCTGCACTGGCCCAGTAAGATTTTTGAAAAGCTGTCTTGTTTTCTAATAGCTTCTGATGAAGATTTCAAAACTTCTTTCCTAAGACTATTTTTTCTCCTTCATGTAGTTTCTTTCTAATGAAATTATACTACCCCTTGGACAAGGGTTGGGTCTTTTACTTTTTTTGAAACCCACAGGAGGCTATCACGGTCCCAATAGTAAAGCTGGCAGACCGTAAGAATTTGAGCCATGACTAAAGCTTGTTTTTGGATACCTACATCAAGATGCCTTAAATCTTAAGTGCATGATATAATCCACTGATAGGCTGTTTTAAACAGAGGGCCAAAAAAAGACTTTAAAAAACAGAGGACATCTTAACTGCCCTTTTAAAATAAACCAAAACCATTTTCCTTCTCTATTGTCTTTATTCTCTCAAGCAAAGGGTTCTGTAGAAATTGCGTAAAAGGAAAAATTTTAATTGCATTATCCCAAGGCAGATATAAAAACTCTTTAATAAAATAAACATTGCCACATTAAAATCATTCCAAAACAGGCAGAAAAGTCATTTGGTGATAATTGAATGTTGATTTAAAAAGTCTTGATGTGCTGCTGGAGAGAGAAAATAGGATATGAAAATAAACAATATTGCATGCTAGATGACAAAACACTGGAGGTACATCCATAGAGTTGATTCTACAAAATAAACAGAGAAGCCTAATGGAAAAACATATTGGGCTTCCTTGTATTTGTTGAGATAATTTTTATGTGATGAAATTAAATAGAAGAGGAAAATGAGTTTTGCCTTTCCTTATGCCTTCTGTCTTTTAAAAATGAACATTTCAAACTGATGAACTTATCATCTACATCTAGTCCAATAACTTCCTTGACACATTACTTAGAAACAAAGCGTACCCTTGAAGAGCATCTTTCAACAGGAAATGTATTTTTACTACACTGTGATGGGTTGTATGTAACTGGAGAATTTGACCCTTTTAAGATGTAGGTCAAAAGATAAAAAGTCATAATGCCAGTTCCTTAATTCCATGCTCCTTGAAGTGGTTCTGAGGTGCCAATGTGACATGAATTCATTCAAACAGGCAACAGATACTGACTAGACCGAGGCAGGTGCTAATTGCTGAGCACACAGGGATGAAGAGATGCCACAAGACTTAGCATCACCAGGAAGCTCATGATCTCTGAGAAAGACAAGGAGGAAATGAGCACTTTCCGCAAAATGTGAAGGCGGCCGTGAGAGGAGAACAGCACCAGGGAAGAGAGGTACCAGATAGGAAGCCGAAGACAAAAGGTGTAAGGATGAGGTAGTTAGGGCCAGACCCAGAGGAAAAGCAAGAGTAAAGGCTGGCTCTCTGTGAGCTGGGGGAGAAGCAGGAAGGAAGTTTTGGGCAGGGGCAAAGGAACAACATGTTTACAGATCATTTACATAGAAAGGGAGCTCAAGACCTGGAATCATTGTTAAATGATCTGAAAGGCTAAACACAGCGTGGTTTTCAGCATAAGGACTCACGGTAGAAATCACAGTTCTTTAACATATGAATGGTAAGCCACCGTGGACTTGTTCTGAAGGCAAATGGTCTGTGGAATCCCACCTCCAAAGCCCAGATTTATTCCATGCCGGCTCTTGGACACGGCTTTAGGAGAGGCCACGATAGTGCTGGAAACCTTGTTCATGACTACCTCCATAGCTGGAGGGGAAGTTCCAGGTCAACTTTGCCTAAATCTGAGCTTACCCCTAATCCTAGGAGCTCCAGAAGGATTTTCAGTGACCGCCAGCCCCCCCCCCCCCCCACTCTTCCACAGGAGCTGAAGTAGGGTCTGGGTTCTAATACGAGCTCACCACTTCCTGGGTTAAAGTCCTGGGTAAACTAAAGCCTGCCCATTCAGGAGGGATGGTGAAGAGCCTACGAGCTCAGGAACTTAGCATCATACCAGTCACATGATGACTGTCACAAGGCAGGTACCATCTCCATATTCACCACCACATCACATCTGAGCACAAAGGTCCAGTGAGAGATTTTGGAGGCAGAAATGAGATCTTTTTAGCTCACCACATTAATCCAGGAGAACATCCTTGAGTGTCAGATACTGCGGAAAATGACAAAAAGGCAAATTTTAAGCAAAGTGGGAGAAATATGAACATGAAGAAAAAGGGGTCACATGTTTTCTTGGAGGGAAGAGATTTTGGAGAATTTCCTTGCATTACAAAGGGGAAGGCTTCCCTTGTGGCTCAGCTGGTAAAGAATCTGCCCTCAATGCGGGAGACCTGGGTTTGATCCCTGGGTTGGGAATATCCCCTGGAGAAGAAAAAGGCTACCCACTCCAGTATTCTGGTCTGGAGAATTCCATGGATTGTACAGTCCATGGGGTCACAAAGAGTCAGACACGACTGAGCAACTTTTACAATGGGGAAGATCTCCACAGACAGCCTCAGACCTTTGTTAATTTCAGGCTGAGCGTCCTATATATCCCTAGAATTCATGCATGGTATCATCCCAAACTTCTGACACCAATCTGCTCACATGTGGGAAAATATACTGATGTTCGTCAAGTCCTGTAAGAGAAGTGACAAAGCTGTGCGTACTAGAGCGATCAAATTTGGCACTGAAGAGGCTCCTAAGTCTGCAAGTCAGTCTTTCTGTGAAGCATGGATGCAAACAATGAACTCTGCAATTCAATGGCAAAAACACAAGATAAAACAGTAAATGACAAACACAATATACTGTGGGTGCTGAATAGAAAATCTCAGTATGCATCAGCTAATTTAATACTCACAAAACCCAGAAGAATCAGATATCATTACTCACATATTACAGAGCAATAGGCTGACATACTGAGGGGTTAAGTGCCTTGACTCAGACACACTCAGCAAAGTGGACAGTCAGGTCTCAAAGCTCGCTCTATCCATCACCATCCCCTAATGTCTACCCTCTACACTTGCCTCCTGTAACAGAACAACGCCAGGGTTTAGCCGGAGTCAGCTAGCCCATCAAAACTGCCAAAATTATTGACAGCCGCTATAAACATGGGGCTTCCAAGGTGGCTCGGTGGGAAAGAATCTGCCGGACAGTGCAGGAGACACGGGTTTGATCCCTAATCCAAGAAGATCCCCTGGAGAAGGAAATGGCAACCCACTCCAGTATTCCTGCCTGAGAACCCCACGGACAGAAGAGCCTGGCGGGCTACAACCCGTGCGGTCACAGCGTCGGACATGGCTTAGCGACTTAACAATGGTCTGTAGAGAGTTCATCCCAACTTTGAGCTCAACACCATGAAGGCCTAGGACGAAGCTCTCAAAACAGAATCCAAGGGGTGGGCCCAGCTTTCTCTGAGATCATTGAGTGAGCTCTGAATTCCTGTACTTGACTGCCCTGTGTTCTACCTTAAATATCTACTCACGAGAAGCATGTGCAAGTTGGAATAAACTCTGTAAAGGCAGATTAACTTATCTGCGATGTCTCAGAGCTTCCATGGGAAACAAAATTATATGCCTTAATCATCACCCACAGCACACTCCCCATAGGTACTCAACGCTAGATAAATACATTTCTTCAAGTGCGCCGCTGTGTGTGGCAACTTACAAGATATGAAAACTGTTATTTGGGGGGAAATTGTCTCCAATTTGTGCAACTTGGAATCCACTTTGGTGTATGAAATATAAACATGCTTAGAAAATGAAAATGCTTTCTTCTTATGTTCATTAAGAGGAGTCTTTCAAAATTTAGAGGCAATGCTCATCTTATGTTTTCTACACAGATGCACCAAAGCAGCTATAAAAGCAACTTTTTAAATATTGAAGACTTGGAGCTGGCTGTCAGCTGGAAAAGTAACTACCTATAAAAAATACTTAACACTGAAAACCATCAGAAACCAACAATTTCTTATTAAATCTATTTAATGTCAAGAGTGTCTCACTGAGTGCAGTAACTTTTTAAAATATTTAACACATAGAGTCACTTGGAGGCTAGGAAGATATTTTTTATTAAACATACTTAATGATTAGCCCTGTTCTAAATCTGGGTAAAAAAAAGGCAAGTGCTGTAACTATTACAGAGGAAAGGAGCCAAGTGTTTACAGCTGTGCTGGCAGCAGACAGAGATTGTTATAAAGCACATTTAAAGGCTCAACAGCTCTAGGAGTCCCTGCATAGCGGATCGCCCCAAATGTACTCTGAGACCGACATACAGCCACATTTGTTTAGCCATTGTCTATGAAGTTAATTCCTCAGGATGGCAAATAACAGTTCTGTACACAGACTCTCTTCATGTCTACAAAAAATGGATCTGAAGTTCAAATTTGTGTACAAGGCCACGATCTGCCTGAAGTGAAAGAAAATGTGGGACAAACACCAGAGTATTTGGAAAACACCCTATGTTGTCGCATTGTTATTACTCATCTTGTTTCCACAGCTTTATTAGAAGAAAATGGATTTTTCCTCTATTGCATGAAAACTCTGTTTCTTACAGATATGGTAAGAAACTTTCCAGAAGCTTCTTTTTCACATATATATATGCGTGTGTGTATATGTATATATTTTTTTGCTCAAGTAGTACATTTAAGCACTCCTTCTCTTTCTCCATCACTTTCTTTCTGCCCCATTTATTTGTGTAACAGTTATGGTGACCAAAAAATAAAGCATAATTATTCACTGCATAAATTAGAATACATTTAACAAAATGCTATGCAAAGACTACACCAAATACTACAAACTACAAAAAAAATGCTGATATGGTTTTTGAACTTTGAAGGTAGGCCTGCATCACCCACCCAGGGTATGTATGAGGAGACTTTAAGAGAGAGCAGACCAAATATCCCTTTCCTAGTAGAAATGAGACCGTTTAGATTGTTCCATTTAATCTCCAAAACAAACCCATGAAGCAAATCGTTTTATCCCCACTTATTAATAGCAGGTCAGGAAACAAGCTAAGAAAGGTTAGATAACATGTCTAAATAAGCTGGAACATGAGTGAACTTCTATCTATTTGACTTCATGCTCCTTCTTTATCCTTTCAACATATTGAGGCCCAGTGTCGTGGACTGATCGTCTGTCTCCCTCACAAGCTGATGCCCTAACTCCTAATATGATGGCATTTGGAGGCGGGCCTTGGGGAGGTGATCCGTGTCAAATGCTGACATGACGGTGGGGCTCTTGTAGTGAGATTAGGGCCCTTGGAAGATGACACCACACAGCTTGTTCTCTCTCCCCGAGTGCATGAAGAGGCCCTGGGAGCACTGACTGAAATGGATTCTGTCTAGAAACCAAGAGAAGAGGTCACAGAATAAGCCCTACCTTGCCCTGGGACGTCCCAGCCTTCTGAACTGTGAAAAATGAAAGTCTGTGGTCTACGCCACCCAGTCTCTGGTAGTTGTTTATGATCGCCCAAACTGACTCTCACTCACTGACACTCAGTCACAACTGTTCCACCTGGAACAGTTTCCAGATAAATGAGAAGTTGGACTGGAGATGAAAAGTTTAATTTTGGCACATGAGAGCAGGTCTGTGTAAACTGAGCATCCAGACCGCAGGTCCCTCAATGAGGGAGTGATTCTGCCCTCGTGGCAAAGCTGGGGGACACTTAATTGTCAAAATTTGCAAGAGGTGCTACTGGGACCTACTGAGTTAAGGCCAGGGATATTACCTAACATCCTTCAGATCACAGGATGGCCCCTCACAGCAGAGAACCACCATGCTCAACATCAGTGGTGTTGCATTGAGTGCTTGCTCCCAAGTACTACCTGACACATAAGAGACCCTGGACAAACACTTCTGAAGGAGGATCTGGGTAAATTCAACAAGTACATATTGAGTTCTGCCAGGCACTGCCAGTAGCTACAAAACAACAACAACAACAACATGCATGTACTGGTCTTTCTTCATGTATCTTTGTAGTCAGCAAAAGCAATTAAGATTTCCCAGAAACACTATGAGAAAATTACAGTGGGCTAAGGTGACCAACTTTTTATAAAGAGTTATATGGGAATTCTTTGGTTGCCCAGTGGTTAGGATTCAGTGCTTTCACTGCCAGGGGCTTGAGTTCATTCCCTGACTGGGGAAATAAGATCCTATAAGCTGTATGGCAGCCTTCCCCCAACCCTCAATCTGATGAGCTCTAAACTCATGAGATTTTTAGAGGAAGGGAAGGGACATCTGTGTAAAGAAGACACATCAGCAAGGAGATGAAGATGAAAGGTAAGAGGAGGGCTTGAGAAGTTAAACCAGCCAATCAAGAAGCAGAATATCAAGAGACCAGTTCCATGAACACTATTGTCTAGCATCATGTCAACAAAAAGGATTTAACTGGATATAACTGAATGTATTCTTGCTTGACCTATGGTGCCAGGTTGTCTGAGTTTCCACAGCAACCCCATCTGTAAACTTAGGATTAAAAAAAGCATTCCTCGGTAGATTTGCCTATTCTGAACAATTTATGTGAACAGAATCTCAAAATACATGGTATTTTGCAATTGACTTCTTTCTCTTAGCATCTGGTTCATCAATGTTAGAGCATGTGTCCATACATCATACCTATTTTTGCCTGAATAGTTAACTGGTTGCACAACTCTTTGAATATACTGATTATTATTCAGTTTATACACTCTAAATTTGTGAATTCTATGGTATGTGAATTATATTTCAATAAAGCTGTGACAAAAATAAAAACTATAAAAAAAGGGAAAAAAATAAAGCACTTCTTTTACTTTGCTGGAGCAGCCATGAAGAGATACCCCACGTTCAAGGTAAGAGAAACCCAAGACGGTAGGTATTGCGAGAGGGCATCAGAGGGCAGACACACTAAAACCATAATCACAGACACCTAGCCAATCTGATCAAAGGACCACAGTCTTGTCTAACTCAATGAAACTAAGCCATGCCGTGTGGGGCCACCCAAGACGGCCGGGTTATGGTGGAGAGGTCTGACAGAATGTGGTCCACTGGAGAAAGGAATGGCAAACCACTTCAGCATTCTTGCCTTGAGAACCCCATGAACAGCATGAGAAAGCAAAATGATAGGATACTGAAAGAGGAACTCCCCAGGTCGGTAGGTGCCCAATATGCTACTGGAAATCAGTGGAGAAATAATTCCAGAAAGAATGAAGAGATGGAGCCAAGGCAAAAACAAAACCCAGTTGTGGATGGGACTGCTGATAGAAGCAAGGTCCAATGCTGTAAAGAGCAATATTGCATAGGAACCTGGAATGTTAGGTCCATGAATCAAGGCAAATTTGAAGTGGTCAAACAGGAGATGGCAAGAGTGAACATCCACATTCTAGGAAACAGCAAACTAAAATGGACTGGAATGGGTGAATTTAACTCAGATGACCATTATATCTACTACTGTGGGCAGGAATCCCTTAGAAGAAATGGAGTAGCCATCACAGTCAACAAGAGTCCGAAATGCAGTACTTGGATGCAATCTCAAAAACGACAGAGTGATCTCTGTTCGTTTCCAAAGCAAACCATTCAATATCATGTAATCCAAGCCTATGCCCCAACCAGTAACGCTGAAGAAGCTGAACGGTTCTATGAAGACCTACAAGACCTATTAGAACTAACACCCAAAAAAGATTTCCTTCTCATTATAGGGGACTGGAATGCAAAAGTAGGAAGTCAAGAAACATCTGGAGTAACAGGCAAATTTGGCCTTGGAGTACGGAATGAAGCAGGGCAAAAGCTAATAGAGTTTTGCCAAGAGAACACACTGGTCATAACAAACACCCTCTTCCAACAACACAAGAGAAGACTCTACACACGGACATCACCAGATGGTCAACACCAAAATCAGATTGATTATATTCTTTGCAGCCAAAGATGGAGCAGCTCTATACAGTCAGCAAAAACAACACCAGGAGCTGACTGTGGCTCAGATCATGAACTCTTTATTGCCAAATTCAGACTTAAACTGAAGAAAGTAGGGAAAACCACTAGACCATTCAGGTATGACCTAAATCAAATCCCTTATGACTATATAGTGGAAGTGAGAAATAGATTTAAGGGAATAGATCTGATAGACAGAGAGCCTGATGAACTATGGACAGAGGTTCATGACACTGTACAGGAGACACAGGGATCAAGACCATCCCCATGGAAAAGAAATGCAAAAGGGCAAAATGGTTGTTTGAGGAGGCCTTACAAATAGCTGTGAAACAAAGAGAAGCGAAAAGCAAAGGAGAAAAGGAAAGATATTCCCATTTGAATGCAGAGTTCCAAAGAATAGCCAGGAGAGATAAGAAAGCCTTCCTCAGCGATCAATGCAAAGAAATAGAGGAAAACAACAGAATGGGAAAGACTAGAGATCTCTTCAAGAAAATTAGAGATACCAAGGGAACATTTCATACAAAAATGGGCTCAATAAAGGATAGAAATGGTATGGACCTAACAGAAGTAGAAGATATTAAGAAGAGGTGGCAAGAATACACAGAAGAACTGTACAAAACAAGATCTTCACGACCCAGATAATCACAACGTGAAGATAATCACATCCTCGAATGTGAAGTCAAGTGGGCATTATAAAGCACCACGACAAACAAAGCGAGTGGAGGTGATGGAATTCCACTTGAGCTATTTCAAATCCTGAAAGATGATGCTGTGAAAGTGCTGCACTCAATATGCCAGCAAATTTGGGAAACTCAGCAGTGGCCGCAGGACTGGAAAGGCCAGTTTTCATTCCAATCCCTAAGAATGGCAATCCCAAAGAATGCTCAAACTACCGCACAATTGCACTCATCTCACACACTAGTAAGGTAATGTTCAAAATTCTCCAAGCCAGGCTTCAGCAATATGTGAACCGAGAACTTCCAGATGTTCAAGCTGGTTTTAGAAAAGGCAGAGGAACCAGAGATCAAATTGCCAATATCTGCTGGATCACTGAAAAAGCAAGAGAGTTCCAGAAAAACATCTATTTCTGCTTTACTGACTACGCCAAAGCCTTCAACTGTGTGAAGGAGATGGGAATACCAGACCACCTGACCTGCCTCTTGAGAAACCTGTATGCAGGTCAGGAAGCAACAGTTAGAACTGGACATGGAACAACAGACTGGTTCCAAATAGGAAAAGGAGTCTGTCAAGGCTGCATATTGTCACCCTGCTTATTTAACTTATATGCAGAGTACATCATGAGAAATGCTGGGTTGGAAGAAGCACAAACTGGAATCAAGATTGTCGAGAGAAATATCAATAACCTCAGAATATGCAGATGACACCACCCTTATGGCAGAAAGTGAAGAAGAACTACAGAGCCTCTTGATGAAAGTGAAAGAGGAGAGTGAAAAAGTTCACTTAAAGCTCAACATTCAGAAAACTAAGATCATGGCATCCAGTCCCATCACTTCATGACAGATTGATGGGGAAACAATGGAAACAGTGGCTGACTTTATTTTTCTGGGCTCCAAAATCACTGCAGATAGTGATTGCAGTCATGAAATTAAAAGACACTTACTCCTTGGAAGGAAAGTTATGACCAACCTAGACAGCATATTAAAAAGCAGAGACATTACTTTGTCAACAAAGGTCCATCTAGTTAAGGCTATGGTTTTTCCAGTGGTCATGTATCGATATGAGAGTTGGACTGTGAAGAAAGCTGAGCACTGAATAATTGATGCTTTTGAACTGTGGTGTTGGAGAAGACTCTTGAGAGTCCCTTGGACTGCAAGGAGATCCAACCAGTCCATCCTAAAGGAGATCAGTCCTGGGTGTTCATTGGAAGGACTGATGCTGAAGCTGAGACTCCAATACTTTGGCCACCTGATGTGAAAAGCTGACTCATTGAAAAAGACCTGATGCTGGCAAAGACTGAGGACAGGAGGAGAAGGAGACGACAGAGGATGAGGAAGAGATGGTTGGATGGTATTATCGACTCGATGGACGTGGGTTTGGGTGGACTCCGGGAGTTGGTGACAGATAGGCAGGCCTGGTGTGCTGCAGTTCATGGGGTTGCAAAGAGTCGGACACGACTGAGCGACTGAACTGAACTGAAGCACGGTAACTGGCTTGGGTACATCAGGGAACACTACGTTTGTGGTACTCAAGGTGCAGGGGAGTAGTAGCAACCGGGCCTGAGTTATCTCAGTGCAGAGCTGTGCCCACGTATGCTCAGTCTCTCAGCCATTTCTGACTCTGAGATCCCACGGACTGTGGCCTGCTAGGCTCCCCTGCCCACGGACTTTTCCAGGCAAGAATTCTGGAGCGGGTTGCCATTTCCTCCTCCAGGGGATCTTCTCAAGCCAGAGATCTTGCATCTCCTGAGTCTCCTGCATTGGCAGGCAGATTCTTTACCATGACCGCCACCTGGGAAGCCCTTTCACTGCCCAGCCAAGAGGAAAGGAGATGCCCTGGAGGCTCCAGGATTTGCTCATGGCCATTTAATCAGAGGATGGTACAAATTACCCTGCATTTGTCTCTCGGCTTGTTCCTGAGCACAAGGCTTTTCTTGCTGTTTATTTACACTGTTTCTTTTTTTGGACCAAAATCGCAGTAAAACTGCTCTGGGGACATTTTTATCTTTTTCCTTCCCAATAAGCTGCATGTATAAGTGAACCATTAGAACTGAATCAGGTCAGTGAATCACAGTGAACGCCAATAAAAGTGAGGCAAAAGCATGCCTGAAGCCAACACCTCCTCCCATCTGTTTAACTCTTGAATGGATTTCCTGACAATCTGTGAATGTCACACACCAAGGTCACATTCTGAATTCTCAGGATTTCATCATCCCATTCCTGTCAGTGGGGTGGGGGGCAGAGGGTGGGCCACTGTCCCCAAATAATGCCAGGGATTGGACAGAAGGAAAAAGAACTCGAGTTGAAAAGGAAAAAAGGGAAAGCATTTTCAGGTTCCAGTGACCCAGGATTTATTACTTTCCAACGTGGATTTTTTTTTGCCCACGCAATCTGGAATTCCTTGTGAGAGTTCTGAGATACTCCAGATCAGATTCACTTCCCTCAGGGCCTCTGCCTAAATGTCAATTTTTCAATGAGGCCTCTTAAACTGTAACCCCCAAGCAGGAACAAATCCCTAGCTCAATGAAATTGCATTACTTACTCTATTGTCTCCCCAAATTTAATAGTTAACACCTTCTAACATACGATAATTCGTGTTTTGTTTGTTTGTTTTTGGTCTCCCTACCCTTTGCTAGAATGTAGAGCAAAAGAATTTTTGTCAATTTACTGACATATCCCAAGTGTATATAATGGTGTCTGACACATAGAAAGGACTTACGTTAAATACATCACTGAACTAACAACCTATTGACCAGACACATATTAATATGTCTTTTGTCCCCTGAACATTACTGACCAGAGTGTTTCAATATTCACTTACATAACAAATCCCTGGCCATAGGCATTGGTTTCTGCACAAATACCCCAGTCAATAATGTGTTAACATGGCATCAATTCTTCACCCATAAAATCGATAGTTAAAAATTATTAACAGTGCTCCCACCAATTTGTCAGACATGCACCTACAACTGTGTGAGGCTTAAGAATATTCCAGTGAGAGAGAACAGCTACTCTCAGTAAGGAATGCATTTAAAAGGAGGAATTTTGCATTGAACGCACTCCCCAGCTTTCCACCTGGAAGCTACCACTTCTCCATTAGAGAATGACAAATGTCACTGTCATCATCAGAAATTTTCTGTGGTTTTCAATGTGCTGGCTTCTATGCTAAAAGCCAAGGCATTAATAAAGCAACTGAAGGAGCGGGATTATAAGTCTATGAATGTCAGTGGCAAGGCTTCACATATGTCACTTTGCAATAATAAAAGACATCAGAGAGAATGCCGGGGACTGGGCAAAGCAGGACAATTTGGATTTTTTTTTTTAAATAGAGGACAGTGAAGACAGGACCAAAAGCAAATAGAGGAGAAAAATGAAGGCAAATTCAATTAGTCAGCTCCCCTCCTGACACTTTAATGTTTTATTGTTACAATTACTCTGCAATGTCTTGGAAGAATCTTTACACCATCTCACCCACCCCACCCTGGTCATTTCTCTGGGCGTGAAAGCCGAACTGTCTTGGTTGGCTTTTATGTTTGGAAGAGCTACCTTCTTGTTCTCAGGTGCTGGGAAGATTGTGAAATATCAGTCTTGCCTGATGACCAGGAATTCACGTCATTTTGTTCTAGCTTCAACTTGAGTCTAAAAATTGTCATTTTCAATGTGCAAGCAAAGCGTTGATGTTAAGCTTTTAACTTTAAATCTACCCCCCGGTTGCTCTGTCATCATCCAGCAGCGCTTACTTACTCAGAAGCGAGGGGTCTGCACACGGTGGAGGCCACGATGCCGGGCCCTCATACTGCCTGTGAACGCTTAATATTCTCATCTATCAGCTGAATCAATATGGTACCGTCCCGCTCCCCAAGAGTGAGCCGCGGATGAGGACAACCACACGGACTAAGTTAATTTAAAAGTAATAGAGTGAGATTGCTCCCATTACATTTATCGAACCGGCATCTCCAATGACTGGCCAAGTCCACCGCAGACAATCATCTGGAAAACCCAGCAAAGTCATGGCGTTGATCTTATTTATTTTAAAATCATTCATAGTTTTTTTCTGTTGGGATGGATATTTTTAAACTTTCTTTCAGGGGAGGGGGCGCTGACTGCTGGAATTTCTTTGTCTCAATAACTTGACTGGATTAGTCACCATCACAACAGAGCAATCTAATGGACAGAGAATTATAATGGACATCGACTGCTAAGTAAGTATAACTTTGAAGAGCTCGAAACACCCGAAGAGAGAGGGGCTTAAAACACCTCCTACCGACTGACTCAGAACATGGCTGAGTGTAGCAGCCTTAAAAAAAAAAAAAAACCCCACCATCAGACCTCATTGAGGAAGCCACGCCAAGGTCTGAAATGGCACTCAGTGCATTTACTAGCTGGGAGACGTACCCTCTTTGTGCCTCAGTTTCCCCATATAGCACACAGGAGCAGAGTACCAACACTGAAGGGTTCCTGTGAGAATTCAGATAATCCCTATGCTCAGCATGCAATGAGCACCCAATAAACATCGACTCCTAACATCATCTTCTCTATGGAAATCATTAGTTAACAAGAAGGGTCATGAAAACCCAAGAGAAGTCAGAGTTGGCTGCTACCAAATTCTCTCCCTTCTTCCCTCCCTCCACTCACGAAAGCTCAGGGGACAATAAGAGTAAATAACAGGGACCTGGATCTCCCTGGCAGTCCAGTGGTTAAGGTTCTGTGCTACCAATGTATGGCGAGCAGGTTGAATCCATGGGTGGAGAACTAAGATTCCACACGCCATGTGGAATGGTTAAAAACAACAATAATAAAAATTAATAAATAATAGGGATCTTAGAACTCAGGAAGGAAGTGAGAGAAAAGGCTTCCACCAAGAATTACAAGGTGAATGGAGACATTTAAAGGGGGAGGCAGCCGAGAAGGTCCAAAGGTCCTGAGGCAGAAAGAAGCAAACCCCTTGGAAGGAAAAGGCCACTGAAACTGGAGCGGAAATAATAAGAGAAAAAGTATTTCCAGATGCAGCTGGGCTGGGAGGCAGGAACGGGGGTCACACACACGTAATACTTTTTTACAGGATATCTGCACCAGCGTGTCATGGGCAAATTGAACATCCAATGTGAGATTAAAACAAGATGAACTCATCGTGTCTCTATCTTAGAACTAGGTCGGTCATTCAACCATTTCAATATTATCTTGCAGGAGCGAATTTATAGATAAGCCTGTGCAAATTCTGCCATCTGACTCCCCTTAGCATTAATAGTTCTGCCTGACAAAACCATCTGCACCGGCCTAATGCTCCACTCTTTAAGTCTCTTACACATGAAGAGGCGTCATGATTTTTCACTGATCTGAAATTAAGATTTCCAGCCATAAAAAATATATTTAGATCCAAGGCTACATGTCACTTCTGAAATCTTGTCATTTAAATCACGTTAGGCGTTGAATGAGATATAGGTGAAATTTAACTTTCACTGCATTTTAGTCTCTATCATGGCAAATTTATAACCCAGGAGTAAATCTTGCTGTCAAGGAAAATGTCTTCAGTAAATCAGATTTGTTGCTTCCCTCCTTCCTTCAATACTTTTGTGAAATTGGAACACTCTCCAATAAAACCCCGTTGCTTCATTCCTTCCTTGGCCACAAAGAGTCTATCAGTTTTGCCACTGTGGCCACTGGGACCTTTAAACTTTCCTGTAATTGTGTATTCACTATTCAGGTTGGTTCAGCAAGTGGTGCATTGAATACTTCTGTTTAAATCCATATTGATTAAGTCTAAAGCAACTGTTTGGGGGCAGGGTGGGGATCACCACTAAGTTTTCCTGTAATTGAATTCTGTCCCACTTCTTACTCCCACCTGACACCATGGACTGCTCCTGTGTTTCGCAGAACAAATGTGTCTGTCCCTAGCCATATGTGTATGCTCAGGTTTTCTGTTGACTTCTTGGGCCAAGATATGTCTGTCTCCTCTGAAGGTACCTCTTCCCTTAGGTGTGTCCTGAAGGCTGGTGGCTTGGGAAGACTGGTTCTCATTCAACATAACGGCCTCTTTGTCACGCTCATCAGCACCAAGCCATTCACTTCCACATGGGTGCACATGCCTCTCAAATCTTTATTTCTGGTTCAGACTTGTATCCTGAGTGGCAGATCCATCTAACCAATCGGTTTCTTAGACACATCCAGTCGAATACACCTTGTACCTCTAGACCAAAACACATCCCGCCCCTTCCACAGGGCCCATGGTTTCCACAGAGCACTGTCTTGGACTCACATGTGCAAACCTAAACACTGACATCATCTATTTTCTCTCCACATCCAACACCAAGACTTGTCAACCTCATTTCCCAAATAGTGCTCAAATCAACCGACTTCTTTCCAGGCCTCTGCCTCCAGTCAGATCCACCATCATGTACCTCTACCACTCAGGAGCCTCCCCAGGGGACCTCACTCTGCTGGGTACCGTTCACACCACAGTCCTAGTCGCTACCCAAGAGATAACGCTGATCACATCACTCTCCTTCTTCAGAGCGCTTTAAAGGATTTTCATTTTCCTTAGGATATAATCCAAATTCATTAATGTCAAATCCCTCTGTTGACATCTCTAGGCTTCTTTCTTAACACGTTGTCACTCTGTCCGCTCAACTAGCTGTCCTGGACTTTTCCCCTCCTCTATGTCATTCTCTCCCTAAACTCTGAGCCTTCACTTGTTCTTCCCTTTGCCTACAACATCCCATTCCCCAGGCTCCCCTCACCCATTCTTCTACATTCTTCAGGTTTCAGGAAATATGGAAGTCCTCTCAGGAAAGAGTCCCTGAGCTTCTCGGCTAGATGATGACTCGTGTCATTTTCCTCCACTATAGGTCACCTGTTGCTTTGTAAGTACAATTATTAAAGAGTACTACATCTGCCAGGGCCTCCCTCATAGCTCAGCTGGTAAACAATCCACTTGCAATGCAGGAGACCCCAGTTCGATTTCTGGGTTGGGACGATCCACTGGAGAAGGAATAGGCTACCCACTCCAGTATTCTTGGGCCTCCCTTCTGACTCAGCTGGTAAAGAATCCACCCTCAATGCAGGAGACCTGGGTTCGATCCCTGGGTTGGGAAGCTCCCCTGGAGAAGGGAAAGGCTACCCACTCCAGTATTCTGGCCTGGAGAATTCTAAGAACTGTATAGTCCATGGGATCGCAAAGAGTTGGACATGAAATGAGCAGCTTTCACTCACTCCACTTCTGCCGGGGTGTCCCTGGTGGTTTCAGTGGTAAAGAACTGGCTGCCAATGCAGGACACAAAGGTTTGGTCAATGGGTTGGAAGATCCCCTGGAGAAGGAAATGGGAATCCACTCCAGTATTCTTGCCTGGGAAATTCCATGGACAGAGGAGCATGGCAGACTACAGTCCATGGGGGTCACAAAAGATTTGGACATGACTGAGCAACTAAACAACAACTAGTTCTGCCTTGTTCACCCAGTACAGACTGCTGCCCCTTGGCTGACTATCACAAAGGCAGTGGGATTCGGTCTAAATTACTGCCTCATTCCAGAGGTCAAGTAGCCTTCATCTGAAAAGAAGTCAATGACAGCTCCTTGTCTTGTTCAGATTCTTCCACAATTACTCCCCCTATAGACACTCACATCATCTCCTTGGGTTTGTCTACAATGCAACATTCTTTATTTCACCCCGTTTGCTATGCATTAACTGTTCACGATGGTGTCTGGTATCCCGAACTGGATTTTATGATGTTTGACTCCCCACTACCACTCAAAGACCTATGCCTCCTCAAGATTTGTTTGAAAGTCAACTGATTGATCAATGATGGCATTTACAGTAAAAACCCAATTCCTTCTACTCATCATTATGAAACATGCTCAAGCTGACTAATCCCTCTTTAACCACAATCCCACAATAAATCCCTAGGCTGAAAGTTCTGATTTATAGAAATGTACCATCTATTGGAAAATGTTAATTAGTTTTATGTATATTATGTCCTCTTACCTACCCCTAACATTTCCCTAAAGAAATATTTCAATTAGACTGTTCTTACAGTTAATTAATCGATGAGAATTTTGACACTGAGGGTGAAATCAAGTTCTCATACAAATATCAGTAACAACAAAAACATTTTTTAATAAACTAAATTTTTTTGGGGGGGGCATAATATGTCTAAATGGACTTTAATAAAAGAAAGTGACTTAAGTTTAAAAACAGAGGGAAAACTCTTCCATCGCTTTATTTTATTCTTATTTTTTAATGTGGGCCATTCTTAAAGTCTTTAATGAATTTGCTGCAATATTGCTTTTGCTTTGTGTTTCGATTTTTTGGCCATGAGGCATGTGGGTTCTTAGCTTCCCCAGCAGGGACTGAACCCTCATCCCCTGCTTTGGAAGGCAAACTCTTAACCACTGGACTGACAGTAAGCCCCCTTCCATCATTTAAGAACTGTTTCTCTATGTAGCACACGTAGCTGCAAAAAGTTAAACTTGTGTTTGGATACACATGATTTCCCCAAAAACCTCATGCAATTTAAAAGAGAGCAGCTCAGAATACACAAATGATAGAAGCATTGTAAACAATGTATTTACTCATCAAACTTGTATCCTTTCACAGACCTTAAGGATAATCATAAAAGCAATTTATGCAGTCATTCAAGCAGAGCCTGAAATGCAGGTTGGAAAATCAGATTGGACAATGCCTTGTGAAGGGGGAAGGGGGGCCAGGCAAGAGAAAAGGCATTGTGCTGTTGCCAGAGTGTTACCTTAGCGTGGTATTCATACTTCACATTTTCTCATTATCTATAATACAAAGTTTAAAGTAAACGCAAGGTCTTAAGAAGGAAGATCTGATCTCACCAAATAAATAGGAGCAGACAAATATTTGTATCTGTATTTCTCCTCTTTTCTCCTGCCTTTTAGTGCAATCACAACAGGAAGTGGCTGGCTGGCATGAGAGGGGTTTCAAGGTCACCCATGTTGTAGTCAATTTGCCTTAGATTTTAATTTATGTATTTCTTCAATGTGGACAACATCCAGATGGTAAGTTTTCCAACGGAGACAGATAAATTAATAAATAAATAACCTAGGCATCCCTTCAGAGAACATGCTGCTATTCTGACTCGTCCATAAATAATACCTAATATTTTAGCAGTTCTTAAGGGCGTGCGAGGAATGTGAATTGCAGCTAGGACATCCCTGGTAACCTTTCGATAATGAGTCCGTCCTTAAATAATAGATATCTTTCTCTTCTCTTCTAAGGAGGCTAGTTTGAAGCTTCTGAAGATGGGAGATGGATTTGTGAGAATTAAATAATAAGCAGTGTCTCCTGGTTGACTCTAATGCAGACCCAGGTCAGTCACGCTTGCTAGACCGAGTTCAGAAAAGGTATGGACCTCCTGACCCAACTGGACCAATCACGCTGTCATTTTTGGGTCTCTGGTGTTAGGCCCAAAGGGTTATGGGTGAGTATCAACCCATCATCCACAAACTCAGCAAGTATCAAGAACCAGAATGCATCAGAGAGACTCAGAGAACCTGCTCAGAGCAGAAGATACAAAAGAAGAAACCATGGAGACACGAAGCAGAAATTTCAGCTGCTTTCTAGTCACATCTGTGCCCTTGAATTCCATGAGACACTCCTATGTTTTTATAATAAACTATCCTTTTATGTTTAAGTTGACTTCAGTAGGTTTCTCTTCTATGCAACCCATGAGTACTAAGAGAACTACCATCTATGACAATGTTTTCCTTTCAAATTGTGACAGGTCTTCCTTTTCTTGAAGCTCCCAAAGCAGTATATTAGATTATCATGATAAAATTTGACAATGAATAGTAAGGTATGTGCATATTTGGAAATGCAATCATAATACCTTGGTACTCCTGTTCCTCTGATCAACTAAAGAAATTTCTTCTCACTGAATTAACAACAGGATTTAATGAAACTACATATCGTGTAATGTGTTTGGTCATGCATTTCACCTGTTTGGAGTCAGAGTCACTTCCCTCTTAGAATATGACAGATTAAAAATGTATAGGCAGTAATTAGTGTATCGTTGCCAGAAACACAGGAATATTTTCCAGTATAACGTGGATGTCACTACAGAAAGATCATTTTGAAAAAATTCTTTATAACTAAAAAATACATCTCTTTCAACAGGATATTAAAAGGATAACTTTAAAAGTGGTTTTCCTTTCTCTGGACGACTCCGTTTCTCCCTGTCAGAACAAAAAGCCACGCAGATTCAGACTTCCCGTAAACCACTAGCTTATCCTTTCAGTAATTAATGGATGCTTTGATACCAAGGAATCCTAGAGAACATTTTTCAAACCTTAAATGCAGGCTGGGCTGATTCACACATAGCACATCTAAACAGATCCGGGGAATAAATAATCACGAGTTGAAAACACTTGCCTGGAGCATTTGGGCACCGACCAGATTTCCAACAAGGGATGTGATTTTTTATTATAACAAGGAAAATTACTTACTGAAACACAAAAACGTGCCTCTCTTCTAACCACTGGCCTTGTCCTATAAACGCACACACACATTTCCTGGGTTACCATTTAGCAAATCCCTTTAAAAAAATAAATTCACACAGGACCTGGGGCACATGTTTTGACAGATTTGAAAAATCTCTCCTTGTGAAAGAAGTTTCTTTCTTTGGCTGGGCCTCAGACTAGGTTACAGTCTGATGGAGCTAGGCTACAGGCAAATTTTTGTCAGCTGCTTGGCTTAAAATAGGAGTCGGCACTCGAAAACATTTGGAGAAATTAAGTTTACCATGGGATAGAGGCTTTCCAGGTAAGGGACAGATTATTTTCAAGCACACTTGCTTTCAGCCAGGATCCCGAACATCTTCAACCCTCAGTCTGACTGCTAACTGGGGGTCTGAGGAGACAAAGTCCGCAGATACAAGCTCGCTGGGTAGGAATTCCATTTTCCAGCAGAGGGGGTAGGGGTGTCGGGAGGCACACTGGGGCCAGCAAACAGAAGTGGAGCTTCCAGTCAGTCACCTTCCATGACCAAAATAAAGTGTAGACTGTGCAGGCCAGTTTAGGCAGGACTGCTCTGGGAGCAGTGGACGAAACTCAGCTTCCCTCGCCCTCACAATGTTCTCCAGACCTAGATCTGCACAGAAGGGAGGCCTTTACTGCTTTATTCACCGGTGATTTTGTTTTTTTAATCTTTTGCAGAGAAACAATTTTCGATGAACAAAATGAGAGGCATCCCCAATTTACCCTATTAAATAGCCACACATGGTAAAAAATACTACACCGCAGGAAAATGGGATAAAACAGAATTACTTTTTTCCCCCTTTTTCTCAGGAGAATAAAACACATATGAGGCCTCTAGATGATTACTGTGAGTAAGTCTTGTTTTGACACAGTAGTAGAAATAATAAGAGCAGATAATAATAGTAGTAGTAGAAGCAATAACAATATTAATAATTTTTACCACTTATTTGTTCCTATGTTCTGGGGCTTCCCTGGTAGCTCAGCTGGTAAAGAATACGCCTACAATGTGGGAGACCTGGGTTAGATCCCTGGGTTGGGAAGATTCCCTGGAGAAGGGAATGACTCTACCCACTCTAGTATCCTGGCCTGGAGAATTCCATGGACTGTATAGTTCATGGGGTTGAAAAGAGTCGGACATGACTGAGCGACTTTCACTTTTCACTTTGCCCCTATGTTAGGCACTCTGCCAAGTATGATCAACACATATTTGCTTTGTTTTGTACAACAATTTTTTTTTTCTTTTTGTACAACAATCTTATAAGTAGGATTTTCATATCTTTTTTTTTAATTGACAGCACAGCATGGCGTGCAAGATCAGAGTTCCCCAGCTTATTATTGAACCCAGTTCCATGAGTGAAAGCGCTGAAACCTAACCGCTGGACCACCAGGGAAATTCCCATATCCAATTTTAAAATGAGAAACCGGAGGCCTGCAGAAATCAAGTCACTTGCTCAGGTCATACAAGTAGGATGAAGGCACTCCTGAAACCCAGGCACACACGTCTGAGTTCAAATATTATACACTTATCACCACTCCATTCTTTGTGCCTCTGAAGTGAACACAATGGAGATGGCCATGGTAGGGTAACCACAGCACTTCACGGAGTTACAGAAAAGTCGAGAGACACGCAACATAAGGACATGTCTAGGAAGTAGTATTCAAGACTAGTAACTAATGTAAAAAATGTGCATTTTCAATCTATAACCATGAAGTTCTGGAACCTCTGTATCCAAGAAAGACTAAGAATAATCAAAGTGTTAGTCGCCAAGTCATGTCTGATTCTTTGAGAACCCATGGACTGTAGCCCGCCAGGCTCCTCTGTCCATGGGATTTCCCAGGCAAGAACACTGGAGTGTGTAGCCATAACCTTCTCCTGGGGATCTTCCAAATCCAGGGACTGAGCCCAGGTGTCCCACACTGCAGACAGATTCTTTACCATCTGAGCCACCAGGGAAGCCTAATAATCAAAGGCCAATGTTTAATACAGTTATCATCAAACCCTAGTATGTGATAAAAGCTGCTTCGCCCTAAGAGATCAATTCCATTATGGCTATTTATGCAGTGACACCAGTAAATCTATGAAAAATAAACTAGCCTCACTTACATCATTGATTACCAAGCCTTAAGACAGATGGCACTGCATTTCTTAATGCATGGGTTACAAAATCATTTTTCTCTTTAATAACATATGCTTTATTGAAAAAGAAATCATTTAAGCATCACAGCAATAAAGCACTGCAATTTTTGTTAACTTTTTGCAAAACTTGTGATTAGAAATGTATCAGTAAAATATAAAAAAGAATATAAAAACGATTTTGCTTTTACAAGCCAATACTTGATGAGGACACCGCTTAAGGTTTTCTCTTACAATTCTGATCAAATTTAGTCAGGTTATCATTGAAGTCTACACGTAGCCTATCCAACAATTTTTTCAAATCAGATTAGTTTTATTGTGTCTTTATGCTAAAACATTTATACTTTTTACATTAGTTCAAAAGAGAGCTGTTTTGAAACTAGATGATCTTTAAGGATAGGTAGACATTCAAGAGAAAACCCAGTAGAATAACTGACGTCAATTGGAAAGAATTCAAAGGGAAAAAATTGCTTGAGAACAGTTACATTTCATGTTTGTCAACAGAACAAAACCTTGGATCCCTTTTGAAGTCTTAAAATCAGGTCATATCAACTCAAAAATACAGATGAAAATTTGGTTACTAAAACAAAGGAAAAACAGTCATGAAAGGAACTAAAAAGTGACTTTCCACTGTACTGAATTGAGAATTCCTAAAAAATAATTATAGGTAGAAAAACACAAACAACAAACATTCTCGAGTCCCAGTCTTTCTGCCAAGGTTGCAAAGCTGAATTTTCAAATGCCAAAGCGAAACGTAAAGCAAGATTCCCCATAATAACAGTACATCTGCATCAACAATATGTTTATTGCTATATATACACATTCAAACCTATAATTTTTTTATAATACGTTCTTCTCTTAAGCAGAGATGGTGAGTGACAGCCTAAGACACCACATATTAAAAATTTCTAGTGCTTCATCCTGCTCCCTTTTATAGTGTTTAACTTCACTGCCCACATATGAAAGCCTTCTGGTCTACCTCCCAACCTATTACATAAATGTCTCCCTTATAACTGGGGTCACAAGCATGGCTTTTATACTTCACAACGATATCTCTCATACAGTAAGGACCTAGCAAAGCAGAAGAGAATAAGAAGAGGTGGCAAGACTACACAGAAGAACTATAGAAAAAACAAAAAAGATCTTTATGACTTGGATAATCACGATGGAATGGTCACTCACCTAGACCCAGACAATCTGGAGTGTGAAGTCAGGTGGGCCTTAGAGGAAGCATTACTATGAAAAAATAGTAGAGGTGATAGAATTTCAGCAGGGTCATTTAAAATCCTAAAAGATGATGCTGTGAAAGTGCTGCACTTAATGTCAGCAAATTTGGAAAACTCAGCAAAGGTCACAGGACTGGAAAAGATCAGTTTTCATTCCAATGCCAAAGAAGGGCAATGCCAAAGAATGTTCAAACTACTGTACAATTGTGCTCATTTCACATGCTAGCAAAGTTATACTCAAAATTATTCAAGCTAGGCTTCAGCACTAAGTGAACCCAGAACTTCCAGGGCTGGGTTTAGAAAAGGCAGAGGAATCAGAGGTCACATTGCCAACATCTGCTGGATCATAGAGAAAGCAAGGGAATTTCAGAAAAACATTTACTTCTGCTTCATTGACTACACTAAAGTCTTTGAGTGTGTGGATCACAACAAACTGTGGAAAATTCTTAAAGAGATGGGACTATTAGACCAGCTCACCTGTCTCCAGAGAAACCTGAAAGTGAAAGTGCAGGTCAAGAAGCAACAGTTAGAACCAGACATGTGACAACGGACTAGTTCAAAATTGGGAAAGGAGTACGTCAAGGCTGTATACTGTCACCTTGCTATTTTAACTTATATGCAAGAGTACATCATGTGAAATGCTGGGCTTAAGGGCTCACAAGCTGGAATCAAGATTGCTGGAAGAAATATCAACCTCACATATGCAGATGATAACACCCTAATGGCAGAAAAAGAAGAGGAACTAAAAAGCCTCTTGGTGAGCGTGAAAAGAAGAGTGTAAGAGCTGACTTGAAACGCAACATTCAAAAAAACTAAGATCATGGCATCCAGTCCCATCACTTCATGGCAAACAGAAGTGGAAACAATGGAAGCAGTGATAGATTTTCTTTTCTTCAGCTCCAAAATCACTGCAGATGGTGACTGTAGCCATGAAATTAAGACACTTGCTCCTTGGGAAAAAAAAAAAGCTATGACTAACTCACCATATTAAAAAGCAGGGATATCACTTTGCTGACAAATGTCTGTATAGTCAAAGCTATGGTTTTTCTGGCAGTCATGTATAGATGTGAGAGCTGGACCACAAAGAAGGCTGAGCACTGAAGAATAGATGGTTTTGAATGGTAATGCCAGGGAATAGTCCTGAGAGTCCTTTGGACTGTAAGATCAAACCAGTCAATTCTAAAGAAAATCAACCTTGAATTGAATATTCATTGGAAGGACTGATGCTGAAGCTGAAGCTCCAATACTCTGGCCACCTGATGTGAACAGCTGACTTACTAGAAAAGACTGTGATGCTGCAAAAGACTGTGGGAAGCAGAAGAAGGGAGCGACAGAGGATCTGATAATTAAATAGCATCACCAACACCATGGACATGAGTTTGAGCAAACTCTGGGAGATAATGAAGGGTAGGGAAGCCTGGCATGCTGCAGTCCATGGGTCGCAATGAGCTGGACAGTACTTAGTGACTGAACAACAATAATCCACAGCAGGATATTGCTCTAGTGAAGTCTAAATGACAAAGGTAGCAACCTGTTTTTAGATTATTACTGAAAATATGGAAAATAATTTCCCATTATCTGACACTGAGAAATAAGAAAATCTTACACTGAATTACACAAAATAAAGCCGTTTCTGATGCTAAACATGAACATGAATTCAAATCTAAAGCATTTATCAGATCTATGAAGTTTAAATCCATTCATTAACTAATCAACCTTTACATATCAGAGAACATGTTCGGGGTTAGAAAGCAAAGACTTGAAGTCAAAACTATTCACTTTCTTCAAATACTCACTTGATATAAAGGGTAACAAGCAATGAAATGATCAAAAGATTCCACAGTGAAGTAAACAGCTGGAAAATCCACAAACAGCTGATGAAACTCTGATCAATTCTAATTTGAGTTTATGTTTCATTCCATTTCTACTTAGAAGTACACTGAGGTGTCTTTTTCTCTTTTTTTAAATCTAGTGCTTCATTCACACTTTAGTATTGTTTTCCTAAGTTTGATGGAATGGAAAATCAAAACAGTTAATGATAGTAACAGAGTCAAATGTTTTTTAGATGTTAGCTGGCGTTTTTCCAGTACTAAAACACCCAAAAGATAATAAAGTGAACTCTTATTATAACTATTACCAAAATTAATCACATTATGGAAAAGTGAGGAGATGGGAATCAGTAGCAGTGACTTGATATTTAAAAAAGCTCAATTCATTACCACCAGCACGTTGAGTTAAACCGAGTATACTGAATTAAGACCAAAAAGACTTGGAAAAAGATAACAGTAAGAGTCTAGAAAGAGTTGGTAACACTACACAGACACTCTCTAAGTAACCTCATTTCATTCATCTTTCCAGTAATGACCAAAGCTGGACTTCCTTGAATCTCTTCGTATCTGTGAAGGCAATTATGACATGACCTCAGGTAAATCTGCTTTTCAATGAAGATTTAAATATTTCCCATTAGGAATATGATTCATAACACAATTATTGAAGGATTATTACACGATACTTGTAATTTTATTTGTATTTTATAAAACAATTATTTATTTAGCATTTACTATATTCTAAAACAGTATGGAAACTAGCACCTTCTTTAAATTTACCATAAACCAGAACTATGTGTTTTAACCTTTTCATATTCAAGTCTTGGCACTGCCAAAGTTGTTCCTGGGATCTCAAAACACTCTGCCTCTCTGGGTTTCCATATTAGTAAAAGAAAAAAAAGAAAGAAACAAAAAGAAAAAAGGGCAGATTTTGGATACTGCTATAATTCAGAAAATTAAGTTATATTAGGTAACCTATGCTGGAAATGATTTTCTTTAAAATATATTTATATATAGAAATACACAGGGATGATGAAGAGGAAAAAGTAATACCTATTTAAAAATAATACTTGAATAAACACATATCAATAAGAAATATTCTGAACCACATGGACCATGTACTAATAACTTTAAAATAAAAATGCTTATTGAAATCCTATCAAGAAGATGTAAAGAGAACTGGAAAAGACAGAGGTCTTTGGGTGAAATTTCTAAAAAGCTACCCACTGAGGAAATATATATTTGTATTACTAGTGCTAACAGACAGCTGACGTAAATGTCACCATACATCTATTTTTGATCAATCCCATCTCTAGCCAAGGAAAATTCTGATTTCCTGATATTGTCAATAAGACCATAAAGATAAAAACCTCAGTATCTGCTTACTAATACATTTATTACTGAGGTTGATTCAGGGTTACATGTAAATATAACAGAAAGGTTTAGTTCACTGAATAGATAATAAGTACTACTGCTTTTTCCTATTTTATTAAACTATTTGGAACAGGTAATTTAACCAAAACATATGTATCAGTAAAATTAAACTGTAGCCTTTGGAGGTTAAATTTAATTAATTAGTGAAGTATTTTTCTAAGTAATGAGTTCCTTTTAATTTGAATTTATCATATTATTTTAATAAATATGCAATGAGAAGGTTAAAGAACATATTTTCAAAAAAGAACAGTCAGGAAAAACAAAATGCTTCAGATAAGCAATATGTCACCAAGAAATCAATTACCCACTTTTATTAAGGAAAATACCAGCTTTTATTTCTGTAGAAATTGTAGTTCTACAGAAAAGCCACTTAGCTTATGTACAAAATGCCTTTGAAGTACTAGAGCCACTATGTTTCTTATCTTAAGCTGTTGCCAGGTGAATTTCAGACCAAAAAGGTGTATCATTCTAGTTCTTAGCAAATCACTTTACTAATCCAGCCAAGACTATCAATTCTATAGCCAATCTTTCTGCTTAGCACCAAACACCAAGGTTCCATTCCCATTCATAAGAACATTAGACATGTCAAAACCTCCTATTCAAATTCCAGCTCTTTGCCTGTCCTCTTCTCCATCGTTCACTCTATAATCTACTTAAATTGAACAAAGCCGGTTGAGTAGGACCTGCTCAACTTTCCATCCTCTGCTGAGTCAATGGAAGGTGACAAGCGTTGTGCCTGCCACTTACTATGTCAAAACACAATCCCAATCGGCACTGATGCTGGTGCACCAAGAACTAGCTTTGACTGAAAGACACGTTTTGTGAGCTAGTTCTTGTGAACCTGAGCTGGAAGACTCCTTGTATGTATTAACTAAAATAAAGAGCAATGGATCCATTCTTTAACTTTACAAAAAATTTACATATGGCACCAATGGTGTCCAGTGTTCTGTGCTTGGAGCTGAGAGTATAGAAACTAATGAGAAAATGATGGTCCTTGTCCATTGGATGGTGGCAGAATAGCCACTCAAGTCTGCCTTCACTGTGAATTTTCAAAACTGTAGAAAATCCATGAGACTACTAATGAGGTTATGAATAAAACTATGCAAGTTTTATATATTCAAAACATAAGAAAGCAAAAAACAAATGTCCTATAAAAAAATCTTGCTTGCTTTCCAAATTCTTCACTCTTTCAGGGATGAGGGTCAGAAAGAGAATCAGAAGACAATACTAGAGTCTGAAGGAAGCAGTCCATTAAAAGAAGACATGAAAATGTACAAAATTTCACATGGAATTTCAGGAAGTTTATTAGTCACATATTAGGAACTCATATACTGCATTCTGATGAGAGAAACTAATTATTATTATTATAGACAGTTTTAGAAACTATATATAAAGCCACATGATATAATAACAAACAAATCAACTTTTCCTATAGCATCCTGAATATTCTTATTTCATGAAGGTAAAGGCAGAGTGAACTATAACACAAGGAACTTGGTCTTTGAGATTAAACATCCTGCATAGGAAATTCAACTGATCAATTCTAGCCCACCAATAAGTTGTGAAGACCAAGAGAGTACATTTTACATAAAGACTGTAGTATCCACATAAATGCAGAGATTGGGGCCTTTTCAACCAGAGATTTTTCAGCTTCTTTTGAAAAAGCCAAAATTTCTGACTCATGTTGCTTTATTCTCAAATGTCAACAAGTCAAATAGCATTTAGGACAATTCCAGCCTTTCACATTCATGTCACATGTCCCTAGAGAACCTGAGTTAATCTCAAATACATGCTTTTAAATAGCTATGATGGTTCTAACAGAGAAAACTGGAAACAGCCAAAAGTTCCATCAACAAAGCATTGCTAAACTAACCAATGTCACATTCACACCATGGAGAGGCAAACATTTACCTATCATCCTACTGTGTGACACTAAACCAAGCATTTTGTAAACATAGTACTTTTAATTCCTCCAAAAAATCTTTGTCAGATAGATATTAGTACTACTAAATGTTGGTTTACAGACACAGGAGCAGGTTAAGTAGATTCCCAAAAGTCACAAAGCTATAAAGTGGCAGTGATGAGATCTGAACTCCAATACTCTTCCTCAGACCCCAAGCTATGCAACGTTTAAATAGCATGATGTGGAGAGCTACTTACCATCAATGGGAGACTTCTCTCATCTAGAGGGGGAAATGAGCCTATAAAACTATGCAGAAAAAGAAAAAAAAAAAAAAAAACTATGCACATCATATTGGCATTTCTAAAGAGTGCTACATGTTTGCCAGAAAAAAAAGTTTCTTAACTAGTCTATTGCTTCAATTACTTTATAATGAACATATATTACCTTGAAAATAAAAAAAAAACTACAAAACTATTTGCATAGTCAGAAAAGAAATATTTTTAATGCTTTCAATATGCTGCTGTTGTACTTGTTTTCACTTAGGAAAATAAGGTCTCAGAAA
Organism: Muntiacus reevesi; assembly: GCF_963930625.1. Taxonomy (NCBI): domain Eukaryota; kingdom Metazoa; phylum Chordata; class Mammalia; order Artiodactyla; family Cervidae; genus Muntiacus; species Muntiacus reevesi. The sequence continues at coordinate 97,713,428 of NC_089252.1, forward strand.
TGACATTAAATTAGGTTCATTGTTCTGCTTATTTTTTCCCCCCAGATCTTAAAGTAAAATGTATTAATTACAAAAAATTGGTAGACTGTAGCAATGACAAGCAAGAAAATTAAAATTTTTGAAGAAGTGAAAAATATTTCAAAACTTGGAAAATGTTCACAATATGTGAAGTAATAAAGCAGGTGATGATTGTATTCACTTTCATACTGACCATAGTTGTATCTTTTCTCACCCTCCTGCCAAATACTGGAAGGAAATACATCAAAATGTTAACAGGGATAATTCTATGATCAGTAGAAAACAACATTTAAACAGACTATTAGCCTTCGTACATGATTTCTACCAAAACAACTTCAGGATCTACTAGGATGTGTCTCGGGATCCCTCTAACCTCATTTTTCTTACCAGAAAAATAGAGATACTTGTTATTAACTTCTGTCTTCATGGAAGGATATTTTTAATAAGTGATGACTGAATGACATAATGTGTGAAGAATGCTCTAAGTATACACAGGAAGTACTTTTTTGCAAAGTTAACCATCTTTATCATCCCAGGTGCAGCTTTTGATGGCAGAAGTTGGAAGAATAGCCTTTGCCTCTCACCATCTGACTCTGAAGTTCCCAAAAGGGACTGAGAAAATTAGATGTTGAAAAATCCCCCCTGAATTATTTGATAAAGAGGGAGCCATGGCAGGTTACTGCTTCTGGCTTGCGTGCTGTGCCTGGGCTGTAACCAGTTTCTTTAGTAGGGTCAGCTGCTATTGGTCTTGGTTCCATTCTGGGCTCCCAAGTACTAAGGTAATTTTTTATTTCAATTTGAGACTCCCTTCACAAATAAGGAGACTCACGCTCACACTCTGCACACCCCCCTGTTCATTCAGATCATCTGCTCTCCAGGTGTGGCTGGCTCACTGACAGACAGGTCCAATCACTACTGGATTGAAGGCCTCCTCTCTCCAATCATTCCCTGGTAGCTCAGTTGGTAAAGAATCCACCTGCAGTGCAGGAGACCCTGGTTCGATTCCTGGGTCAGGAAGATCCCCTGGAGAAGGAATAGACTACCCACTCCAGGATTCTTGGGCTTCCCTGGTGGCTCAGCTGGTAAAGAAACTGTCTGCAGTGCCACAGACCTGGGTTTGATCTCTGGGTTGGGAACATCCCCTGGAGAAGGAAAAGGCTACCCATTCCAGTATTCTGGCCTGGAGAAGTCCATCGGGTCGCAAACAGTCAGACACGATTGAGCAACTTTCACTTTCTCTCCAGTTCACAGCCCCATTCATATATCCGGACTTTCCCTCTCCCACAGGAAGCATGGTATCCAGCCCTGTCCACCTTTGTTTTTCTTTTTTGGGGTAGCACAGTGCATCATGCGGGCTCTTTGTCCCCTGACCAGTAATCAAACCCGCGTCCCCTGCATTGGAAGCAAAGAGTCTTAACGACTGGACCTCCAGGGAAGGCCCTATTTTACATCTTATTCTTTTTGCGTTACCTCTGAAGTAGGATCTGTTTAGTTTTATTCATGTGTTCAAGAGATAACAACTCTCATATTTTGTTCTTTCCCTTATATTAGCATTTGAAGAGGCAGGAATACTTGAGCACAGATAGAAGAATTTTAGACACCAAACCTTAAGATAAACTTGGAGAAGCACAATCATTCAAAGAGACTGGCCTTCTTAAAAGAGGTAGCATTACCCCCAGGATCTACAAATCATTTTCTTTTTTTTAAAACTGCAAATCCAGTGCTGGCTTCCATTACAAGATTCTAGTAAACTCTAAAAGGAGACAGAGCATCTGAGCATCTGAGCACAGGGAAGAGGCATGATGCCCACAGGAGGAATACATGGCATTTTATTGGAATGTAGAAATACCGACCATCAATGAAGCATTTTTGTTTAATTTTTTTCCCCTTCATTTACCATTAATTAGGAATGAATGGAAACCACTTGAACTTGGTTTAGGAAAATTAAAAAATGCCGACTTGATTTTGATGTAAATTCCAGTTGAGATTCTCTCTGCTGGTCTCTCAGGTGCCCTGAAGTCAAGGGGCTTGTTTATCTTGTTCACTACAAAATCTCCTGATGCTCAACACAGTGTCTGGTTGTAGACAATTACAGAGGAAGGCACTGGTCCGGGATGCGGGCGAGAGTGAGGCAGAGGAGGGGAACTGGCAACCCCATAATCCTTGTGTGTGGATACAGGAGAAACTTCTAGCGCCTAAATTGGTGAAGAATTGCTACACTTAATTCTCAGGGCTCCTGCCTTAGTTCATGCATGAATCTGATAATCCAAAATTCCCAAAGGCACACCTTTTTAACTCTGCTACAATAATTCCTCATGTCCATATTAACAACTCTCAAAAACCTGGACCTCACTGACTAATTGGAACAATCTGTCTTGATATGTAGATATAATGGTTGTTAATATAAGATCTCCACTCTGGAATAACAGACCTTAAAAAAATCAGTTTTCCAAGCTGTATGACTAGCCCTCAGCCTAGCAGCATGAGGCAACAGAATGAATGTGTTTACTGGCGAGTGTAACTAATTCATTTGGGTCTTTCACATCCTTAATACAAGAGGTAGTCTGACAGGGGAGGGTAGGATTTGTTTCTTTAAATGTCCTTTATAGGAATGAATTGTAACTTTTTATTCTCAGGGATTAGAGTTCCTCACCCTGAAGTCACTGAGAGGACAAGATGAAGATTCAATATGAGGATGTTGGCTTCCTAATAGGTATTCTGCTCAACCTTTTCTGGGGTCGCATCCGTGGGCGTGAAGATGAAGCAGTGAACAAGACAGACAGATTCCTCTCCCCTCCAGAAGCTTACATGCAGCATACAGGGGTGGGAGGCAGTGGTAAGTTAATAAACAAGGAAATAAAACAATAATCAATTTCAAAAAGGGACTGGCATTATGAAGAAAATGAAACTGGGTTAAATAGGAAACAAAGTGGCTGAGTTGGGAGGGGAGTAAGCATGCAATGTTAGCTGTAATAGGTAGGATTAGGAAAGGAATGAGCAAGGAAAAGGGATAATCAGGGAGTGAATATCCTCCACTGAGGAAGCAGCCAGTGAAAGCAGAGGGGTCAGCAGGGTAGGAGCCAGATGAAGGAGTCTGTAAGGCGAGGCAGGATTTTGGGATTTGTTCAACATGGGATCAGAAACCACTGGAAGATCTTAAAGAAAAAATGTAATGCAATTCAAGGGTTTAAAACTGTCGATACTGAATAAGGAGTGGATTGCTATGGAGAGGCGTGGGTGGGCAAGACAGACCTTAGAAGAAATTACAGCAATAGTCAAAGTCAGAGATGGGGATGGATGAAACCTGGGTGACAACAGGGGCAAATACAATAAACAGATGGATTAAGGATCTCAGGCCTCATAGAAGGAGCAGATTTGTACATAATAAGGGAATGGGGAATATCGAACACACTCTTAGAATATTCCAATTCTGCTGCAGCACTCCACAGCTACTAACTCAAATGAAGCCTTCCAGGATGGGGTTTGTCTCATCACTGTCATGTGTAATCATTTCTCTATGCTACACTCTTCCTTGGTGTATACCTAATAATATATACCTAGGAATACACTTAAGAAGCATCACTATGAACAAAGCTAGTAGAGGTAACAGAATTTGAAATAGTTGAGCAGCTATATCAAAACTTAAAAGATGATGCTGTGAAAGTGCTGCACTCAATAGGCCAGCAAATTTGGAAAACTCAGCAGTGGTGACAGGACTGGAAAAGGGCAGTTTTCATTACAATTCCAAAGAAAGGCAATGACAAAGAAAGCTCAAACTACCTCACAATTGCACTCCTCTCACACATTAGTAAAGTTATGCTCAAAATTTGCCAAGTCAGGCTTCAACAGTACATGAACTGTGAACTTCCAGATGTTCAAGCTGGATTTAGAAAAGGCAGAGGAACCAGATATCAAATTGCCAACATCTGCTGAATCATCGAAAAAGCAAGAGTTCCAGAAAAACATCTATTTCTGATTTATTAACTAAGTCAAAGCCTTTAACTATGTGAACCACAACAAACTGGAAAATTCTTTAAGAGATGGGAATACCAGACCACCTGACCTGCCTCTTGAGAAATCTGTCAAGATTTCTTGACATGTTAAGGTCAAGAAGCAACAGTTAGAACTGGACATGGAACAACAGACTGGTTCCAAATTGGGAAAGGAGTAGGTCAAGGCTGTATATTGTCACCCTGATTATTTAACTTAAATGCAGAGTACATCATGAGAAATGCTGGGCTGGAGCAAGCACAAGCTGGAATCAAGACTGCCAGGAGAAATATCAATAACCTCAGATATATGGATGACACCACCCTTATGGCAGAAATTGAAGAAGAACTAAAGAGCCTCTTGATGAAAGTGAAAGGGCGAGATTGAAAATGTTGGCTTAAAACTCAACATTCAGAAAACTAAGATCATGGCATCTAGTTCCATCACTTCATGGCAAATAGATGGGATAACAGTAGAAACAGTGACAGACTTCATTTTGGGGGTCTCCAAAATCACTGCAGATGCTGACTGCAGCCATGAAGTTAAAAGATGCTTAGTCCTTAGAAGAAAAGTTATGAACAACCTAGAAATTATATTAAAAAGCAGAGACATTACTTTGCCAACAAAGGTCCATCTAGTCAAAGCTATGGTCTTTCCAGTAGTCATGTATGGATGTGTCAGTTGGACTATAAAAAAAGCTGAGCACCAAAGAACTGATGCTTTTGAACTGTGCTGTTGGAGAAGACTCTTGAGAGTCCTTTGGACTGCAAGGAGATCCAACAAGTCTATCCTAAATGAGATCAGTCCTGGGTGTTCATTGGAAGGACTGATGTTGAAGCTGAAACTCCAATACTTTTGGCCACCTGATGTGAAGAACTGACTCCCTGGGAAAGACCCTGATGCTGGGAAAAAATGAAGGCGGGAGGAGAAGGGGACGACAGAGGATGAGATGGTTGGATGGCAAAACCGACTCAATGGACATGAGTTTGAGTAAACTCTGGGAGTTGGCAATGGACAGGGAGGCCTGGCGTGCTGCAGTCCACAGGGTTGCAAGGAGTCGGACACAACTGAGCAACTGAACTGAACTTAATAGTATATACTCAAAACGGGTATGTAACACCTATTACACAAACACCATCTGAATACCATAAAACATTCAAGAAAGATATAAAAGAATATTTAAAAGCTAAATGAAATACAAGAAAATCCTACAGACCAGTGACTGATTCACAGTTTTCTGTCCTCAAATTGTATTTTTTTCCCTAATCAAGACATACAAACTTTTTCTCCTGAGATAATATTATATCTCCCTTGATTAACATACTCTTTTGTCAAATAACCACAATTCAGCCTCTTGCCACTGGTGCCATCTATGGAACACACACGCCAGGATCCTCTCTCTGGGAATACTACAATCATCTTCTGATTTCTGTTCCCTACACTCAAGTGCAGCCAGAAAGATCCTTCTCGAGTATAAGCCAGATAACGTCGCTCCTCTGGTCACTCACCTCGGAGCTTCACACGGTCCATGAGAGCTCGTATCATCAGGACCTTGACTGTTTTGCTGACTTTGTTCCTATCACTCTGCCCTTTGCTTGCTCAAGCAGGAGAGGCAAGCTGCTGTCTCAGGGCCATAGCACCTGCTAAAATAAAGGTTCCCTGAGACCAGGGCATTTTCTGGTCCATGTAGAGAAGGCTCTGTCCACTTACTTAACAAGCAGACACTCATGATAATTCAGACACATAAAGGAAGTTATTTAAACATTACATAGCTAGCAGCTAGACATCAAGAGGAGTTGTCCTTGGAACTATGTGACACTGCGTGTCCCTGAGTATTTATTCTCATTAGTTTCTCAGAAGGCACCAGTAAGAAGAGTTCCATGGTCACCTGAGCTTGGGAAATTCCAAGTCAGATGAAAATTAAGCAGGCTACTCTACTGAAATATTTCTCAAGTATTACCATATTAGCTGACTCTCAAGCTATTAATATAAGAGGAAGACATAACAAGCAGGATTTCCTACATCTATCTGACCAAAGACCACTTTTTATACATTTATACCCACTAACAAGAAGGAAGAGGGTGACAGAGGATGAGGTGGTTGGAGGCATCACCAGCTCAATGCACAAGAGTTTGAGAAAACTCCGGGAGATGCGGAAGGACAGGGAAGCCTGATGTGCTGCAGTCCATGGGGCCGCGGAGAGTCAGACACGACTTAGCGACTAAACAACAACAATCTAGAAAACAGACCAAAGGTGTATTTTTCTAAGGGCACTGCCTATGTATAGTTATGATATTTCAGCCCATGTTGGCCAGAAAAGTAAACATAAATAAGGTGACGAAAAACAAGAAAAGAAAAAAGAAAGAGACAGGGAGATAGAGACTGGCAAAATTAAAGTCAGAGGCAGCATGAGCAATGTCAGAAAATCACAGGATGAGTTCTTTTTTTTTCTCACCCTGAGCTTTTCTTGATCAGAGAATGGCCAACACCAAGGCATAAATTAAGAAGATTCCATGAATGTTTAACTTTACTAACTGAAGCAGTAAAGGTTTTAATAGGGAAATTAAAAAACCTAAGCTCAGTCTGAATAGAAAGGGCTGGGATTTAGAAGGTATTTTACTATTAACCCAGGTATCTTTCATGTATTAACCTGAGTTTTACAGCCCAGTCTTCTCAGACATCCTCAAAAACTCAGGAGATAAAATTTTGCATTTTTAACTAAAATGGAGTTTTGGTGACTTTGCCCAGCTGGCCTCAGTACATCACAGGAAATGCACCCAGACTGGTATCTCTGCTGCACAGACAGGGTGCCAGGCCATGCAATTGGAGTGGGAAGCTAGAGGGATCTGCTCCCATCTCGTTAACAGGGGATGCAATGAATTCTGTGCCAGGGATTTAAAGGGGAGGGAGGAAACAGACTTTCTTTCAATCCAGACTTCTTTCTATTCCTTATAAATGTTTCCGACTGTCTTTTGTGAGTGATGCTGACACTAAAGAACTAGCTAAAGGCTTTAGATTTAAGATGACTTGAAACCTTCCTGCTCAAATTTTGACAGGATCAAAAAAAAAAAAGAAAAAATGATAGTGATGTCTGTCTGAGATGGTAGGTGTTTCTCAGTCCAGTGTCCACAAATCCGCTTGACCTGAACTTACAATGCATCCCATCTGGCTGCCTGAGGTCCATCCCTGCCCCCAGGGCACAGAGGTCTCCCCAGCATGCTTTATTGGACTTCCTCAGTCTGGAAATAGATTCTAAGAAGAATAGTGCTCACAGACCCAGGAATGAATGTTGTAAAATTAAACAATGGGAAACGACCTGAAAGTCTATAAAGGAACAAAAGAAATTCTGTATCACATCCGGGGGAAGGCTTCTCAACAACCAACTCAGATCCCAACACAAAAGTGAACTACTGAGCCTGTTTTATTGCTGGGAGAGTAGAAGTGCAAAAATTACCAGAAATCCAGCACAAAGATTTCTCTTAAAGAATTCCTGCCACTCTTTTGGCTAGTTTATTAACTGTGTGTGCTGTTTTCAGTTGCTTCATTCCTGTCCGACTCTCCGACCCTGTGGATTGTAGCCCACCAGGCTCCTCTGTCCGTGGGATTCTCCAGGCAACAATAATGGAGTGGGTAGCTGTTCCCTTCTCCAGAGTATCTTCCTGACCCAGGGATTAAACCCAGGTATTCCGCATTGCAAGCAGATTCTTTACCGTCTGAGCCACCAGGAAAGCCCAGGAATACTGGAGTGGGTAGCCGATCCCTTCTCCAGTGGATTTTCCCAACCCAGGGATCGAACTGGTGTCTCCAGCATTGTAGAAGGATAGATTCTTTACACCAGCTTAGCTACCAAGGAAGCCCCAGCTTATTATCTAAATTTTGCTATTGAGATCTGGTGCCCTCAAGTCTTCAACATTGTGGGTACAGTAACCACAAGCTGTACATGGATCTTGAACCTCTGAAATGCAATCCGTCTGACTTGAGAGGATCTCTTAAGTCTAAAATATATATCGATTAAAGAAAAAAAAAAGAACATGAAATATCTCAGCTTTTAATCTTGATTACATGTTGAAATCCTCCAAGCCAGGCTTCAACAGTACGTGAACAGAGAACTTCCAGATACACAAACTGGATTTAGAAAAGGCAGAGGAACCAGAGATCAAATGGCCACTAATCACTGGCTCATAGAAATATCCAGAGAATTCCAGAAAAGCATCTACTTCTGCTTCATTGGCTACGCCAAAGCCTTTGACTGTGTGGATCACAACAAACTGTGGAAAATTCTTCAAGAGATGGGAATACCAGTCTACCTTACTTGCCTCCTGAGAAATCTGTATACAGGTCAAAAAGCAACAGTTAGAACCAGATATGGAACAGACTAGCTCCATATTGAGAAAGGAGTACATCAAGGCTGTATATTGTCACCCTGCTTATTTAACTTATACGCAGAGTATATCATGGGAAATGCCAGGCTGGATGAAGCATGAACTGGAATCAAGATTCCCAGCAGAAACATCAATAACCTCAGATACACGGATGACACCACCATTATGGCAGAAAGCGAAGAAGAATTAAAGAGCCTCTAGATGAAAGTGAAAGAGGAGAATGAAAAAGTTGGCTTAAAACTTAACAGTCAAAAATGAAGATCACAGCATCAGGTCCCATCACTTTATGGCAAAGAGAAGGGGAAACAATGAAAACAGTGACAGACTTTATTTCCTTGGGCTCCAAAATCACTGCAGATGATGACTGCAGCCATGAGATTAAAAAGACGCTTGCTCCTTAAAAGAAAAAGCTATGACAAACCTAGACAACATATGAAAAAACAGAGAGATCATTTGACCAACAAAGGTCTGTATAGTAAAAACTATGGTTTTTCCAGTAGTCACGTACAGATGTGAGAGTTGGCCCATAAAAAAGGTGCCAAAGAATTGGTGCTTTCTAACTGTGGTGTTGGAGAAGACTCTTGAGAGTCCCTTGGACTGAAAAGAGATCAAACCAGTCAATCTTAAAGGAGATCAACCCTGAAGATTCATTCAAAGAACTGATGCTAAAGCTCCAATACTTTGGCCACCTGATGAAACGAGTCAGCTTATTGGAAAAGACCCTGATGCTGGGAAAGACTGAAGGCAGGAGGAGAAGGGGACGACAGAGGATGAGATGGTTGGATGGTATCACCAACTCAATCGACATGAGTTTGAGTAAGCTCCGGGAGATGGTGAAGAAGCCTGGTGTGCTATAGTCCATGGGGTTGCAAAGAGTCAGACACTACTGAGCAACTGAAAAACAACAATGACATGTTGAAATAATAAAATTTTACGCATTGCTGCCCCATGGACTATAGCCCACCAGGCTCCTTGGTCCATGGAATTCTCCAGGCAAGAATACTGGAGCGGGTAGCCCTATCCCTTTTCCAGGGGATCTCCCTGAATCAGGGATTGAACCTGCATCTCCTTCATTGGCAGGTGGATTCTTTACCACTAGTATTGTCCAGGAAGCCCAAAATTTTAATGTATTTGGTAAAAATAATAGATGATTAAAGTTGTATCAGTGATGATTATTATTATATGTTATAGAAAGTAAAATGAATTATTAAAATCAAATAAAACCACTTCTTTTTACCTCTTTTAAAGTGACTCCCCAAAATTTTAAATTACAATGTATAGGTCATATTATATTTTCTGTCAGACAGTGTCTCTCTCTACATGATAAAGAATAGACTAAAGTGGTCAAGCCAGATAAAACGTGTAGTGGTTGCTACAGATACCTCTTGGCAAGGAGCTGATGGTATTTTGTTCACTTCTCCTCTTTTTTTTTTTTTTTTTTTAACTGTATGTTTTACTGCTGGTTCAATCATCTTTGGACATTTTAAGTTCTTTGATTTTTTTTTTTTTCTCCTGTTATACAATAAACAGTGGTTATGATGTCAACAAAACTATTTCTACTGGTGATACTAAAAACAACCTAAAGTGATGATAAGAAAAACAGTGAAATAACTTATCAAACAAAATGAATGGTCATAATCATTAAGATTCTGGAGTACTAACAGTAGACCTCAGCTAAGTCATTTAGCATCCCAGAAGGTCAGATGTGCCATGGCTAAGATGGGTATCATGAGAGCACCGCCTTCATAAGGCACATGAGAAAATTAAATATCTGAAACATTCTAGACACAAGTAACGCTCATTATATGGTGTCTGTAGTATCGCTGTTACACAGTCATAACTCCCAGTGAGACAGGTTGGAACCTGGGACCCTTAGCTGCAGTTTTTGCACCTGGACAACTGTCTCCTCAAGCAACAAAATACAAAGACACTATAAAGGTCTAAAACTAACCAGGGACTTCCAGTGGTTAAGAATCCACCTGTCAATGCAGGAGACAGGGATTTGATTGATCCCTGGTCTGGGACAACCCCACATGCTACAAAGCAACTAACCCTGAGGGCGGTGACTACTGAGCCAACACGGTCTAGAGCCCGAGCTCTGCAATAAGTGAAGTCACAGCCATGAGAAGCCTGGGTACCACAGCAGAGTGGACCCTGCTCACCATGATTAGGGAAGGCCCATGTGCAGCAATGAAGATGCAGTGCAGCCAGAAATAAAAAAATTTTAAAGTATAAATTAAAAAATAAATAAATAAAAATAACCACATGAATGCAGCAGTCCCAGTCAGAACAATTATTACCAGTAAGATACCAAAGGGCCAAAAACCAAACTGCCATTTCTGAGATGCAAGAGCAAAAGCAAGGTGCGGTCCCTGCGCACAGCAGCCCAGGGGCAGGCAGACCACCTAACCAACCCTCCAGCCTGACCCAGCAATCTGCCCTTACCCTCACCCCTTTTAAGGAACCAGCCCAAGCTCCTCGGGTTCCCTCAGCACTATTTCCAGTGAAGCGTTGTGTGAATTCCACCCGTGGCCTTATCACTTTCTATTGAACCACGAGTCCAAGGACCTGAGTCGGTAACCGCAGCACCACCTCTGGCACCATCACGGCCTCCCTAAGTCTTCTTTTTGGTTGTCCAAGCCGCCCTCCCCACCCCCATCGCGAAGGCTTCACGTTTCTATATGGAGAATGTTTCCAATTTAACCAAGTTGGTTTTCAGAGCGTGTCCTCTGCTTGTCTGAGCCTTTCAGTTCAATGCAATCAGTTACCAGACCCCACGCGACAGAGACACCGCACCAAGCAGTCCAGAGTCAAGTTCAGATCTCAGGACGACGGCGCGTGATGAGGACTGCCGGACTCCCCAGACATCTTCACGTGGGGGACCGACACTGCTTCCATCTCACAAAATCTCCTCTCCGGGCCTGTACAGCCAGGCCGGAGCTCCTCCACTGAGCATACTTTAGCTGCTGTGTGTGCTTACGCGCTCAGTCGTGCCCGACTCTGAGCGACCCCATGGACTGTAGCCGGCCAGGTTCCTCCATCCTTGGAGATAAGCATTAGGTACTGGGGCCTCCTCAAATGCTCTTCTTCACTAACACAGGCGCGCATGTGTGCTCACTCAGTCATGTCTGACTCTTCTGCAACACCGTGGACTAGCCCCCCAGGCTCCTCTGGTCCGTGGGATTTCCCAGACAAGAATACTGGGGTGAGTTGCCATTCCTTTCTCCAAGAGATCTTCCCAACCAAGGGATCGAACTTGTATCTCCTGCATTGGCAGGCAGATTCTTTACTGCAGCCATCAGGGAAAGAAATCCAATTAACATGGGACATACGCATTAACAAAAATCAGTCAGATGGAAATTAAATATTTCATGGAATGCTTATTTCAATAAAGTCATTATTTAAAGTCCAACCAATTCTCTTGCCATGTGATGGAAGCCACTAAATAAAAACAGGACTGGACACATCTCCGAAGAGCCAACACTAGACAACCGAGTAACAATTTCTTTCTATGTTCCAGGATGGGGCAAGACAAGGAAACCAGGCCCTGTCCTGCGCTCCACCGACTGAGGAATCTCTGCATACAAAGCAGCTTTTCCAAGAACCTGTAACAACTGCAGGAATGTATGTGAAGAACAAGGCAAGGCCAAAGAAAAAGCATGGTACTGCAAAAATTATTTTTAGTAGAAAATGTCTCAATCTCCCTTTAATGACAGTTCTCTGTAATGACAAAGCAAGACAGCATCGAGTTTATAAAGACACTAAACAACTATTTTGTGACCAAGCCTTGCTGGTTTTACAGTTTTCAACATGACAGAAATCCAAATCATCCTGTCTGTCCCCTAAAAACATTTATTTGAAGAGGACTCAACTTCTTACAAGGAAAATGGACTGAGGGAGGAGAGGAGAAACTTATGAATCTCATTGCTGAAAGAGTGATATGTCTAACTTACACTGACAAAGGAAGGAGACAGTAGTTATATAAGTTCAGAAAAAGACTAATTTACACAAAGGTAAACACATTTCCACTTCCCTGGTGGCTCAGGCAGTAAAGTGAATGCCCACAATGTGGGAGACCTGTGTTCGATTCCTGGGTTGGGAAGATCCCCTGGAGAAGGAAATGGCAACCGACTCTAGTACTCTTACCTGGAAAATTCTATGGACAGAGGAGCCTGGTAGGCTACAGTCCATGGGGTTGCAAAGAGTCGGACATGACTAAGCAACTTCACCTTCACTTGTCAAACACATTTCAATGGAGGACTTCTAATAGCCGTTGCAATGCCATTGTATACAGTAAGTCTTCAAGAAAACGTTTCATATGTCAACCTTTATTTCCAGCAGAAAAAAAGAAATTCACACAAGAGTAATGGGCAAACTGCCTTCAGCCCACTTAGTCCTGTTCTAGAATGTCATGCTACTGAAGCTAGGACTCTACATGGCACTTCGAACCCTGGCAGGACTGGTTCACATCTGAGTTATGCAGTAGCTGCCATGCTTGTATGAGTGGAGAGATGGTGACAGAGTGTGAAGCCCCTGTGTGTGTCCCAAGAGCATGAGTGTATTCTTATCACACCCATCTTACAGGTGGCACAGCTGAGCTTCCTGGATGCTAAATGCCCCAGCTGAAGTGTAGTGTTAGAACTCGAGAATCTGGGTTCCAATGTCTCCAAAATCTTAACTAGGATTCATTTTACTTGTACATTATGTCACTGTTTTTCTTATCATCCCTTTAGGTTGTTTTTAGCATCTTACCTGGGAGAAGGAAGGCAGATGTGAGTTACCTGGACATAACCTAGGGGTTTAAGGTAAGTCAACTTTCCAACCAGAATAGGACAGAAGCACTGGAAGAACAAAATTCATTTCACAAAATGAAAGGAAAATCATCAGTCTGACTCTAAGCACAAAGTTAGGTGTTGGGCAGACAAGAATGAATACAGAGTAGGTCCAGGTAACATATCCACAGACGTGGATACTGGAGGAGAATGCAGGCTCAAATAGAACGCTAAAATGGGACTGAATCACACATTGAGGTCAGGTTAACACTAGCACCTTCTTGCCCCCTGGACAAAACCTAACTTTGACTAAGAATGTTGTATGGTATCATGGCAGAGCAGAGCATGGAGCAGGATGAGAGGGGGACCCAGACATACACAGCCCATCAGGGAGACAAAGAATTTAGTGTGTGCTTGTGGCATGGGTGGAAATAACCTATACTCTTTGGAACATAAACCAGTGCTACACTGTGGACCAATTTTTAAAATGTAGGTCCATAAATCCTTTATCAGTGACTATGAAACCTCAAAAGCTTCCGAGATCAAAGGTGTTGTTATTATTGATATATATAATTGTGGTGCAAAACTAATTCAGTAGTAAAATCAGAGGTGGAGAGATGTGAAGCCATTTAGAATATTGATATTTCCTACTTGTGTGAATATTCATCTGCATGCTGCAAAAATATAAATGCATTCAAGGGGTATAGTCCCAGACCCCCCTATGTGCCTTCTGTAAATATATATGGCATATGCACCATCATGCCTTTCTAAAAAAGATACTGAATTCTAAAACATCTGGTCCCAAGGGTTTCGGCTAAGGCATTGCAGACCTGCGCCATATGGTACTGTGTGCACGGTATGTATTAGGAAAAATGTCTTTGCTTCTACTCACTGGCTAAGATGCTCTGAACTGAACTGAAGTGAACCAGCTGTGAGTTTCACTGGAAAGGGCACACATAATCAATTTGGATCATTTAAGCTTATTGAAGACTTCAACTCATAAAGCACCGATAAGTCTGAATCAACAACTCCCATGATCTCTTATTGTAATAAACAAGATTTTAATTACCTCAGAAAATAAGCATGCAATGAACCTCCACCTTAATGGAGCTCTCAGAGGGTTTCATCTGGAGGTTTCTCTTTGCATTAACTCCAACTTCAGTTATTAGCGAAAACATGGCATGATTCAATTCCTATTAGTGCTACATGAACTTTTATTTAAAACAGGGAATGAGTATGGAGCAGGGAGAATATTCAGGACAGAGCCATCACAGATAGCTGATTGGACAGGTAAATCAAAGTGGAGTACCATGGAAAGACTCAAACAGAACCCCTGTCCTAATCATAGAAATATTCTAAACCTTCTGACTTTAAGGATGCTTAATCACATCTGCAAAGTCCCTTTTACCGGATAAAGTAACAAATAAGTTCACAGGTTTCAGAAATTAGTGAGTGAACATTGTTTGGGGGAGGGTCTTATCCTATCAAAATCCCAACTGATCTCTCTTAATTGCTTAAAGGTACCTGTAAGCAATTAGGTATCACCTGTCTCAGGGCCTTTGCACACCTCTGTTCTTTGGGCAGGCTCCAATTAATCTCTTCCCTCTTAATAAATACCTGTCTCCACTGATGTCTTCCATCTCATGACAAAATGCCCTTCTCCCTCAGAGACTGTTTCACAACCAGTATTACAAACCTGTATATGTTAGTGTTTGGTCAATATCTGTGTCGTGACTCGAGTATAATTATCTCGATCAAAAGGCTCTCTGCCTCATCATTATAACCCAGCATCCACATAACAGAAGGCACACCAGACAAATTTGCTTCTAGACAAGAGATAAAGCTGAATACTAGGAGGTGAGTGCATCTGAGGACCCAAAGTGGGTCTAGTCTCCTAGCCTTGTCATCTGATTTTGACTTTCTTTTCTAATTTTAACTGAGCTGTAAAAAAATGCCACTATTGAAAGGCTTTTGTTTTGTTTTAACAAGGACATTTATTTTTTCTGTTAGGCTGGATGTTTTTAAGTGCAGGAACGACAAGGCTGAATCCAGGATTTCAGCCAGGAAAACACGGAGAGGTTTAATTTCTAAATGTGTACAAAGTTGTTGCAGATGACCTCAAAGAATTCCTGGGAAGCAGCAAAAACATACAAGGTTGGGTTTGTAGCAGTTTACCCTCAGGGAGCAGATCCAGAATCTCATGGGGCATAAACTTAAAATCCAACCTGCAGTGCTGGGGCCGAGGCAACTGAGGAAATAGGAAATACTCAAGGTCATGACTTTATTCCAAATGGAATCTAAAGGAACCAGGACCAGCAAGACTGACCCAGGAGGCAAGAGAGGCAATTTCCTCTCTAAAAACCGCAGGAGGATGGAACAACTCTGCCATGAGGCTTCTTTACGCAAATCTACTTAAAATGATGCCACACAAGTAAAGGAAGGCTGGATTCCACTACACACAGAGCTTTCTCTTCCTGAGAGCCTCCCAATAGTGACAGCGGGCTATCCTATGAACTGGGATGTTTAGCATCATCCCTGGCCTCTGTCCACTAGATGCTGACAGCACACCACTGCCCACAACGGTGACAACCAGAAAACGCCTAACGTCCTCCGGAGGGGAGGATGCTATCTCCAGTGGAGAATCAATGCTGTGTTTGACCAATCCCAGCCCAGTTGTCCACAACAGCTCTTCCTTCTCTGGCTCTCTATAAAAGACCAATAATATCCCCAATGCTGATAAATTACCATATGGTACATTATGATTTTCTCCCTTTCGTTTTAACCTCTTGAAAAGCAGTGTAGTTATGTGGAAAGATATAAACCAAGTCTGAGATGTTCAAACAGTGTAAAAATCTCAGGAAGACCTGGTGTTAATCAGGAACTCAAAGCAATTTAATTCTTGTGCAAAAATGAGCAACATTTCTGTGCGTATTTTACAATTAAATTTGATCCTGTTACTTTTGATCTCTGAAATTCAAGTTCCTCCAACTACAACCACTAAGTAATTTAACATATTTATCACATTAAAAAGAAAAACAAGCTAGGAACCAGATGGGTTTCAATGAAGCACCCAATTAATATAGGCAGCTTACCATCTGACATTACTGAGAAGAAATAAATTCAAAGAGCTTGGTCAAACAGTAAGTCTGGGCATTGTAGCTGCCATTTCTAATTAGTTTCTAAATTTCATGGCCCTTTCTGAGTTAAAAAAATTCATTTAAAGCAATAAATTTTCAAAAGAATATGTATCTAGTCTATTCATCTTTCCAGAATCAAACAGGAGGAGGAAATAGGCACTAGGAAATGTGATTTCAGCATGAGGCAGGAGTTTCCAGTTCCTTTCTCCAGAGTTTTTCTTTTCCAAGACAGCTGCCAAATTACGTTTCCCCAACTTTCAAGCACAGGTCTTTTGTCCAGATCAACATTAACTAGACAAATGGCAACCCAATTCTAAGATAAAGAAGCTTTAAAGCAAACCTAGCTGGACAGAAACTTTCCCTTCGGCTACACTGCCAATGCAAACTGGCCAACAGGAACAAAAGAGAAACCCCAAACTTCAAAACCTGATGCAACTTGGCTTCTAGCAATCAAGTTTTCCAAGTACAAATCAAGCTAAGATTTCTAAGAAATGATTCATTCAACATAAAAAGGAGAAAAAAGAGCCCATTAAGTAGAAACTCCACTCATAAGGCATAACATTAATGTGACTCGGACAGGAAGTCCCATGATAGAGGAATACTAATGCAGAAAGAATTTTTAATACTGTGAATTCATCAGCTCAACAACATAAAAAAAAAAAAAATATGCAGCACTTTCTCAGAATGGTGATCTCTGGTTTCTCCAGCAATCATGGATAAGAGACAAATCAGTATGTGAACATAAACATGTATAAGCAAAGAAATACTATTCATCTCCACCTCTCGTAGGGATTTTTCACTTAAGCTTCAAGGTTACCTAAAAGGCCCATGAATGTGCTTGAGGAGTGAGGGTGAGTGACAAAACCCTACAGATTACATGCAAATACACATTTATATTTTTTCTCTATGGAGAAGGATTGAAAATATTCATCAGATGACCCAAGTAGACCATGACTTACTGAAGTCATGAAACACTAACAGAGTTGCCATTCCATGTTTTGAGTTTAGTCACAGGCCTGGGTACAAGCCTACCTACTACTCACAAAAAGTTTTGTAAAGCTTATCATGTGGGAATTCAAATAATCAACAAATATGCTTGTCCCCAAGAAAGAATATTTACATACTGACTGTGATTAAAGATATAAAAAAATGAGGCTAGCAATGAAGCAGATGCGTTGTCCCCACCAACGACTAAAACAAGAGCTTGGAGAACTGCTCCTTTCCTCTCTCATCGAAAGGATACACATGACCTAACGCACCCACCCTTTCTTCTGCATGGATCTCTGAGAAAACTGACATAGAGGAGGCAAAATGACACCATCAACCCCAGAAAGGTAACAGTGAGTCATATGACCAGAGGCCACAGCATCTTCCTCAGCAGTACACAAGCCTTTCAAGCAGCTTCCCTGTTGAGAGATGGTTCTGACACTCCCCTTCACGTATCAACTACCTTTTCGCTTTTCTAAAAAGTCAAAACGAAGACAGAATTTCACTTTTAGAGAGCAGAGTTTCAGAAATGGACAGGGAGAAGAAATCGTGTCAAATGAAACCAAGGGTTTGAAATCATCCACCAAGGGTTTAAGTCGACTCAGACCACAATGTTTGTGCCCATTAAACAAAGATGAGAAATTTGCGAACAGTTATCCCTCTGTCATGCTGTATGTGTAGGATCTCCAGACACAAAGGAAAGGACGGTACAAGTTTCACTCGCAAAATGTCTGGGGGGTAAAGACAAAGCTCTCCGTTAATGCCAAGGCCCAAGACACAGCTGCCCCTGAAATCTCAGGGTGCACTCACCTCCACGGGAAACCGCCTGCTGTTGACACTGTGTTCAGAGCCGGCGGAACCATTGCTGTGGCCCCAGTGAAACTCCACCTTCTCAGCTTTGAATCTGCCAGGCAGGCCAGCGCCGCTGACAAAATAGTCATCTTTCAGCAGGATGGCAACTGTGAAAAATAGGGTGCGGGGGTGAAACAATGAGTTTCAAACCAAACTTAAAAGATATCTTTTGTTGCATTAAATAAAGCTCATGGTTATATGATGTGAATTACTTCCTCATGCACCTGTTAAAACGCAAGTCAAAAACATCAGCTTGCATACATTATCACATTCTAGGTAAAGAATGCTCTCAACAGTCAGTTGATTCTAACATCTGAAAATTCCCAGGGAATGGTCTCAGAATTTATCCATTTCATAGTTGGAAAAGAAAAAACAAACACAAACTACAGACAATGACAGAGTAAGTTGCTTTGAATCAGGTCTCCTAAATCTGCTTGATGATCAAAATTATTTCTCTTTCTTAAACACTGATTCCTAGGGTTTCCCTAATGGCTCAGATGGCAAGGAATCTGCTTGCAGTACAGGAGACCTGGGTTCTATCCCTGGGTTGGAAAGATCCCATGGAGAAGGAAATGTCAAACCACTCCAGTATTCTTGCCAGAAGAAGCCCATGGACAGTGGAGCCTGGCGGGCTACAGACCATGGGATCGCAGAGTCAGACACAACTGAGTGACTAACACTTTCACTTCTTTCACCTGAATCTTGCCACCCCAAGATTCACTCTGGAATGAGATGGGAAATACACATAAGCTGGATGCAAAAGACATGTTTCTTTAATCAGAAAACTTAGGCAATGTATCAGGTAATAAAACTTGCAGGGTTTACAAATACTAAGGTGGGCTTTTCAGTAGTAAAAAATCCATCTGCCAATGCAGGAGATTCAGGTTCAATCTCTGGGTCAGGAAGATCCCCTGGATGAGGAAATGGCAATGCACTCCAGCATCCTTGCTGTGAAGTTCCATGGAGAGAGAAGCCTGGCTGCCTACAGTCCATTGCGTTATAAGGAGTTAGTGACTTAGTGACTACAACAAGAAACCAATATTAAGGCAACAATAAAGGGAAGACAGCCAGGGCTGGGGAAAGTGTTCATATTTGATATGGTGTCCAGGAAAGTGCAGTTAAAATTCTCATTAAGTCACTCAAATAACTGCAGTTTAATAGTTTCACTTTACTATTTCTTTTAATTCCAAGAAACTTTTGCTTAGCCCATCTGAAAAAACATCAATCAATTCAAATCCTAAATTTCAAAATCACATCTCTCTCCCTTAAAGCCTGGAAAAGAGAAATCAAGAACAAAAAACATGGACTTAGACTAGCAAAAAATTATTTTTCCAGAAGGAATTGAATACCCAAGTGGATAAAAAAGATTTTATTTTGTAAGTCATATATTTCCCCCTCCATTTTGTTTGAAATGAATTCATTCATTCAAACACTTATTGGCTGCTAAATACACATTAAGTTCCAACAAATATATTAAATGGTTTGTGATCAAAAGCTAAGCTTTTTTAAGGCAAGGAAAACCTTGCATACCCTCATCATCTGCTCTTCCTAAAGAGATCCCAGTTCGAGTCTTAGAGAGAAATCCAGCATGAAAATTAGGTCTCCATAAAAGATAGGGACTAAACTAATGACCCATTTCTAAAACAAGTATAATTAGTTTCAGCACTTCTCTATATAAAGGGAGCACTAAAAGCAAGTGAAGGAAACCTGTTTGTGTAAATTCCTTTTTACTGCATTCAAAAGGCAGTTTTCCTCCAACTTCTGAAAAATATTCAATTAGTAGAATAGAGATTAAAGGATAAGATGAAATGAAAGTGTTTCTTAGGCTGATTGAATATGCTACAGCATGGTTCCACCTTTATTTCTGCTAGCATGGTTTAGAACAAGGGTTGGCGAACTTTTTCTGTAGAAGGTTAAGACATACTTAAGGACTGGTGGGTCCTATGGCTCCTGTTTCAAGTACTTACCAGCGTTCATAACACAGAAGCAGCGAAACACAGTAAGTAAATGCTCAGGTGAGGCTTTGTTCCAATGAAAATTTATCCATACTACAATTTGGATATAATTTTCACAGATTATGGAATATTCTTCTCTTTTTCGTTTCT
This sequence comes from Muntiacus reevesi, assembly GCF_963930625.1. Taxonomy (NCBI): domain Eukaryota; kingdom Metazoa; phylum Chordata; class Mammalia; order Artiodactyla; family Cervidae; genus Muntiacus; species Muntiacus reevesi. The sequence goes on from NC_089252.1 coordinate 97,733,671, forward strand.
TTCTTTTCCCAACCATTAAAAAAAGGTAAGAACAAGCAGGAGGGGGTTGTCGTTTGGTGATCCCTAGGATACAGTATATTTTAGAAGATAAACTATTATATTGAACCTATGTGCCAAAGTCAAAATACCTATGAATTAGCTCAGTAGTGTCCTAAACACTGCTGATGATTCTCAGCCGGTTACAGATTCTATACATAACCATTTTGCATCCAAAGGACGGAGGCAAAGCATTTGGAGTGCATCTGTTACAATACATCCAGGGACTCAGCAGCATCTTATAAATATTTGATTTTACCTAAATCATTTATGTCTCTGTCAGGGGTCATTTTACTTGTTTTACATGAATAATTAAAAGCATAATTAGGCAACCGTACAACCTGAAACACTAATCTCATTTTTCATTTTACAGTATCTCTCACTAGAGAACACAGCATGCTACAAGCACATACAGCCCCCACCTTCCGAAAGCAGCTTACGGCTTACATTTTCCTTTACATGGAACACTAGGAAGCGAGAAGTTGCTCAGCTACCATGCAACAAGTTTCTGCTGACCACAGATAACACAGCTCTGTTTCACAACAAAATGTACCAAAGGGAGTTGCTGCAGAGCAGACTGTGGCAAGAGCCTCGAGCTCAGAGGACGGACACACCTGGGTGAGAATCTTCTCCTGCCACTTAAAAGCTGGGTGACCTTGGGCAAGCTACCTGACTTCTCTGTGTCTCGGTTTCCATCATTGCTCAAATGGCATCAACAGTGCCTACACCTGGGGAGGCTGTTTTGATGTTTGAAGGAAATCATACACAAGAAGCGCTGAACACAGCGCCAGCAATTCAGCAACGGCACGGTCAATGTGGGTTCTTGTCAAACTATGCACCGTGCAGATGGGTGACCACACCTGTACTTTCACTCTCAGACAGAGTTCCACTCTAAAGCAATATTGTTTTTCCCACAAAACAAAACTGTCCTTGAGGAGAAACAACAAACAGCAAAAGCAGATGTGGCCCAAATACTTGAGATGTTAAGTGTTGAGTAGCTACTTTGAATTTACTGTAACATCGAGTAAAAAACGTATTTCCATTACTTGTATCCTTTTGGGCTTATCAATAGAAAAGAAATCTCAATTTGATGTCTAATATGCACTCCACACTTCAAATGATACTCATTCATTTTCCCCTTTTACCAGAAGTATTTAAGCTAGAAAATAACAACATTGGTACCTTTGATTTATTTTCACAGCTTATAGGCATAATTTTTTACATACGTCTATCACATGTCAACCTGGAGAAGGAAATGGCAACCCACTCCAGTATTCTTGCCTGGAGAATCCCATGGATGGAGGAGCCTGGTGGGCTACGGTCCACGGGGTCGCAGAGAGTCGGACAAGAACTGAGCGACTTAACTATCACATGTCAAATAGTATGGGTTTTTGCAATAAGGTGTTGATAACATGTTTTGTTTTAAAATCAATTCATTTTAATTAAGATGAAGGGAGTCAACTGCAAAACAGTAATATAGTATGATAGGTAAATGATACTATGATAATAATAAATAAATACATTTTAATTTAAATTTTAAAACAATTGCACAAAAAAGTGAAACTGGGTAAGGCGACATTTAAGAAGGTAGCAAGCAACAAAGATGGTAGCAAGCAACAGCTAAAGACTGGGAAAAGATGGGCTAGGAGGAGGATGAGGAGGCAGGCAAGTTACCTAGGAGGGACTTTATAGAACGAGGCCCTCTGGCTATTCAGCTGCTAACATGGATTTTGATGAAGTCGAAACAGAATGGTGGAGGAAGTGGAAGGAACCTCAGGTTTCAAATTCAGGATACCTAACCTGGAGTCCAAAGTCCACAGCAACAGCTGCTCACAGATTTGGGGGCCCATGCCCTCCTGAAATACGAGGTAAAATTCTGAGCACGGGGACATAAATGGAGCTGAACTATTGAGTTGCTTCGGTCTGGATTTCAGTCCTAGATCTGCCACTATCCAGTTTTGACAAAGTTACTGCAATTCTGGGTATTTCAGTTCCTATTCTGTAAAACTGGAACCGTCCAACAGCAACTTCACAAGTTTGTTGTGGGTTCACAATAGTTGACATAGGGTGAATGCCCAGAAGAGTAATTCATTCACCACATTACTGCATGAAGATGGCATTGTAAAAGCCCAGAAATAAATCCATACATATATGGGCAATTACTTTACAAGGAGCAAAGAACATATGATGGAGAGAGGATAGACTTTTCAACAAATGGTGTTGGGAAAACTGGGCAGTCACATACAAAAGAATGAATACTACCACTTCATATCATATGCAAAGAATAATTCAAAATGAATTAAAGACCTGAATATAAGACCGAAACCATAAACTTCCTAGAAGAAAACATAGGTGGTAAACACTTTGACATGGGTCTTACTCCTTCTTTTCTGGATCTGACTACAAAGACAAGAAAAACAAAAGCAAAATTAAACAAATGAGAATACATCAAAGTGAAAAGCTTCTGCACAGAGAAAGAAACCATCATCAAAATGAAAAAGCAGGGGCTTCCCTGGCTGGCTCAATGTTTAGGAATCCGCCTGCTACTGCAGGGGGCACGGGTTCAACACCCATTCTGGGAAGATCCCACATGCCGCAGAGCAACTAATTCTATATGCCACAACTACTGAAGCCCGTGCGCCTAGAGCCTATACTCCGCAACGAGAGAAACCACTGCCGGGAGAAGCCCGCACACCGCAAGCAGAGAGCAGCTCCCACTCGCCACAACTAGAGAAAAGTGCTCGCGAAGCAATGAAGACACAGTGCAGCTGTAAAATAAATAAATACACATCTTTAAAAAAAGGAAACACAATCCAAAAGAAAAGAACAGGCAACCTATTAAATAGGAGACGGTGCTAGCAATGTGTATACCCAATAAGGGGTTAAATACAAAGAACTCACAGAATTCAAAGACAACAAGACAAACAATCTGATTGAAAATTAGGTAGAGGATCTAAGTAGACATTTTTCCAGAAAAGACATACACATGGCCAGCAGGCACATGAAAAGATGTTCAACATGACTAATGAATAGGAAAATGCAAAACAGAATCACGATGCAGATCACCTCACACCTGTTACAACGGTGATCGCCAAAAAGACAAGAAATAAGTATTGGCAATGGTGTGGAGAAAAGGGGAACTTTGTGCACTGTTGGTGGGAATTTTTCCACTATAGAAAACAGTAAGAATAAGTAAGAACAGAACTGTCATTTGACCTACCTATTCCATTTGGGCATTTATCCTAAGCACATGAAAACTAATTTGATAAGGTATGTGAACCTCTATGTTTAAAACAGCCATGATATAGAAACAACCTAAGTGCTCAAAGATAGACGAATAGATAAAGAAGATGTGGGATATGCATACACAGTGGAATACTACTCAGCCATAAAAAAGAAAGAAGCCTTGCCATTTGCAACAACATGAATGAACTTTGAAGATATTACTCTAAGTGAAATAAGCCAGAAGGAGAAAGACAGATGTGCATTATTTCAGTTATGTGTGGAAACTCAAAAAAAAAAAAAAAAAAAAGAGCAAACTAAAATGGAAATAAACTCATAGATACAGAGATCAGAGGTGCAGTTACCAAGGGTGGGTGAAATGTGTGGGGGGAATCGACTGTACGGTGACTGATGATAAATGAGACTTGGAGTGCTGATCACCTTGTAGTATACATAGATGTCAGATTATAATACTGTATACCTCAAGATTATATTTTAAAAATAGATGGCATTGTATAACTACTGTTTATAACAGTTCTTCCAGGAAGAGGATCCATAGCTTTCATAGATTCCCCCTGTGTTCAGGGCTTCCCATAATGCAATAATGCTCTGCATAGGGGCAGGGGAGACATACGAGTCACACCATGGATAAGGAATTACTTTCCGAATTTGACGAAGTGACTGAGGACCAGGCATTCGCTGCATTCTTTGCAGGACATCCATTAATGGTTAATAAATTATACTCAATGCATCTAAATAAAGCTGGCCTAAAGCAAGTAGTCCCACTAAAATCTGACTAAATAGCGACAGATGCCAAAAGTTTTTAAAAAATCGATGTGAGAAGGAAAATAAGTTCCTCAGTATCTTACCTCCACCACTTGTCAACCAGCTTCCAACACTACAAGATGGGGAAAGACTACCATTATTGGATCATTAATGCTGAGACCCCCCAGCCACCCGCAGTTCCAGTGTCCATCAGGGAATGCTTTAGGGCTCCTGGTCAAAAGAGAAATGCCGTGGTCTGATGGTCAAGACACACTAGCTCAAGTGCTAATCTTCTACTGACTTCCCTATAGGCATCAGCATTTACTTTATCTAATATTTACCAGTAACTACTGGGGAAGCAAAGGAAAGATTTTAAATGAGGTATCATCTCCTGCCCTCACAGAGTGTATAGCTCGTGGGGAAAACAGGCCACAGGACCTGATGCAAAGAACTGAGTCATTGGAAAAGACCCTGATGCTGGGAAAGACTGAGGGCAGGAGGAGAAGGGGACAACAGAGGATGAGATGGTTGGATGGCATCACCAACTCAATGGACATGAGTTTGAGTAGACTCCGGGAGTTGGTGATGGACAGGGAAGCCTGGCGTGCTGCAGTCCATGAGGTCGCAGAGTTGGACACAACTGAGCAACTGAACTGAACTGAAACTAAGCAAGATGGACAAGGCAGAATAGCTGACCTTTTAATCATAAAATATGTTGGATGACAACCCAGTAGAAGGTTCTGTGCCCTAAAACACAGAAAAGTGAACTTTAAAAATTATCTTCCAAGTTCAAAACCTACATGAGTCAAGTTATGCAACAAAGCGCTGGTTTGCCCATTCTGTAATTGGTAAATAAAGCTTCAGTTTATTCAGAAGATAGCTGCTACTACCTGAGTGCAGGGCTAGGGCTGAGGGAATAACAGGAAGGATCTAGAGCTTGGCAGGCAGGAACAGAACTTACAGTATGACTTGCAAGCAGAGATCTAGGGAAATAGCTCCAACCTGAATTGCAGGGTTCAGGCAAGACTGAACACTAACAGGCTGACAAGAATCCAAGAATCTGGATATCTGAATTTTTAAAAACTTTTCCTGTTGTATTGGGGTATAGCCAATTAACAATGTTGTGACAATTTCAGATGAACAGCGAAGGCACTCAGCCATACATACACAAGTATCTGTTCTCCCCCAAATTCCCCTCCCATCCAGGCTGCCGTTTAACGCTGAGCAGATTTCTGTGTGTTATACAGTAGGTCCCTGCTGGTTATCCATTTAAAATACAGCAATGTGTACATGTTCATCCCAAACACCCTAACTATCCCTCTCCCTTGCAACCCTAAGTTCGTTCTCCAAGTCTGTGAGTCTGCTTCTGTTTTGTAAGTAAGTTCATTTGTGTAATTTCTTTTTAAATTCCACATATAAAGGATGTCATATGATATTTCTCCTCCTCTCTCTGACTTACTTCACTCAGTATTATAATTTCTAGGTCCACCTACGTTGCTGTAAATGGCATTATTTCACTCTTTTTAATGGCTAAATAATAAGGGATCTAGATATTTTAAACAGGAAACTTTAAAAAGTGAAGAACCAAAGCGCATTTAGCATCCCCCAAAGAAGAACGGAATTTTTTCTTAATTACACTTAAATTTTCTTTTTTGGGCAGCCTTGAGCTAACCAGAGGTGCTGCAGGGTATTACAAACACAGGGTTGGGCAGGCCCAGTGTCAATGCTGCTGAACATCCAGATGCTTTCAAACATCTGTCTACTTGGCTGAGGCTCGGCTTCTAACCTTGGCAGCCGCTTTGTGAGCAAAACGACCAACTCATAAATGGCATAAATAAAACTCACAGCTTGAAGAAGAAAATGTGATCCAGGGAAAAAGATTCAATGCTGGTCCCTCTTCAGTACCTATCAAGGATCACTGAGATAACTGCAATAGGGTGGTGGGTGATAGAATAAAAATGAGTAACAAAAAAAAAATAAAAATAAGTAACAGTTTCTTATCAAGGCAAATTGGGAACCCTAAGAATATGGACTTGGGAGATCACTGTGTATTTTCACTTGTACCAAAAACCTGTCCTACATCAACAAAGAGGTTTTATTGGAATGAGGACATACTTAGATTTTCACCATCAATGCTGGACTCTCTACTCCGTGCACAGAGTAAACAAAACCCCTTTTCAAACCATGGTTCTCATCTGGGACTAGCTATAAGGACAACAGGAAGAAGGAAGAGAAAGGGGACAAAGTTAGGAGCTGGGAGTAAAGACAGACCAACAGGCAAGAGCCAGTCTTGTCACAAGAGAGGGGAAATTCAAGGAGATGTGAGAGAAAAGATGGGAGAGAGCGAAACCACAAAAAAAGAAAGCATGTGGAGATATACTCATGAACAGACAAAAATAGACTACAAAGTAAAAGAAGAGGAAGCGCAAATATTGAGAGTCAAGAAGACAAGCACACAGAGAATTCCTAGAATATTCCTTACGAATCTCAGAGTTGTTAAAGGCTTTTCTATGCATGTGACACCAGGACAGTTATGCTGAAACTATGGAACTCCCTCCTGAGTGAGGGCTGAGCACAGAAGTCTGTGAGTGTGGAGAGAAATCAAGCATCATGAAAATCACCACTGGAAACGCTGTAAGGAGCCCATGATGGCTCTCAGTAAGGTTCGCGCCAGTTTCTCCACCAACCTTGGTCAAAACACTGACTCTTCAGGGCACCATGGAGGCAGCAGTTGGTCAAGCAGCAACTGCAATGAATGCAGTGTCCTTTCTGGTCAGACACTCGCTTGGCTGGGGGTGGAGTGGGGCTTACCATGTGAGCAAAAAGAGAAGCAGCGTCAGATGCTCCTCTTGCACTGAGCTAGGGTGACATGCTCAGTCATGGAACGAGCATGTGGAAATGACTGAGGTTGTTTTTAAGACTGTACTTTTCTCTTTATACCAGCCTGCAGTGAGGCGGTTCATTGAGACTTGGTTTAAGTCTGTGGGTTCTTATGGAACTGCTTTATCATAAAAGCTCCAAGGACTAGGTGAAATAAAGTAGATGCAACAGTATCCTAATCTTTGTCTGAATTATATGGGCTCAGCAACATATTAGGACATGGTTCCTCCACAATTTACCTATGCAGACTTTCTCAATTGTTGATCTACTTTTATTAATTTAACAACTACTTTTTGAATCCATCTATGTCAGGTATATGTAGACAAATAAGAAAGAATGTAGGCAAAGAAAAAATAGAGCAAAAAAAATAGAGCAAAAATATGAAGTGTGGAAAGAGTAGTAACATGCATTTTGGCAACTGTATTTACTGTCTGTCCTTAGTGTAAGGTAAAAGAGAAAGAGGTGGAAAAATAAAAAGTAAAAAACACCCTCCAAATGCTTAAAACTCACAGGAGACCATGGCTTATTAACAATAGACCAGAATCACGATCTACATCTGAAATTCCAATCATTTAGTTAGAAGCTAATGCTAGGAACAGCAAGATTATCTTGAAACGTTTTTGTTGAATGCATTATCTTTTCATTCTACAAAGATGAAAGAAAGGGAAGTAACTTGAGATGAAATCAAATGAGAACTGGCACAATAGAGCGTTATGGCTGTTCGGAAAGAAACAGAGAGATGCTATCTGTCTTCTAAAGATATTTTAGACAACTTTCGAGAAGTGGACTACGGACAACCACACTGCTCTATTGATTATGCCGGATTGGATATATGGTCCTCTCCACAGGTTAAGACAGATATGAACATTAAAACTGCTTTATGGGAAAGTTACTGTCTGTATGTTACAGGCCGCTTTAAATATTAACTTTCTGTATTCATATTTTAATATCCAAGAGACAGTCTATTTTACAGATAAGTGACCTGTAAATTTCCAACAGAAAAAATGAGTATCTCTTCCTGAATTTATTTTGTGGAAGTGCAAGCTTCAAGGAAAGACTTTTGGGGCTCAAAAATTAATGACTGAAGAAAAATAAGGTTTTTTGGCATCTAGGCAAGAAAGTTAGATCCAAAATGAATGATGATAACAAAGACAATGTGGCTCATGATACACTTTTTTTTAATTAAACTTTTAATCTTCCTGATAACTGTAGATCCACATGTAGTTTTAAGAAATAATATAGAGGTCCTGTGTCCCCTTTATTCAATTTCCTCAGTCAAATCTTATAAAACTAAAGTACAATGATATGTACTCTTTTTTTAACAAATATTATCCAGCTTGCCTATCAATACTATTCACTGTTGATATTATCAACTCCCACATTTAATTCAGATACACAGCATCCTGCCCTGTATTTGTGCTGTGTTCAACTCAATTTATATGATCCAGGAGTAATAGACAAAGCAAATGGATCTTCATTTCTCTAAAAATGCTGGAATATTTATGAACTCATCTGACATTTTAAGAACAGAATAAAGCTGTTCCTAGGTTCATGCATATTCAAAAAAAAACCAGGAACAAGACAGGTTTTTCAGCACCCAAGTTTCTAGAGAAACATACACTAAAACTCTTTTAAGAGAACAGAAAATACAATTCAATGTTCACATTTAACACTGCATACCCCAATGTTCACTGCAGCACTGTTGACAAAAGCTAGGAAGTGGAAGCAACCTAGATGTCCATCAGCAGACAAATGGATAAGAAAGTTCCGATACATATACACAGTGGAATATTACTCAGCTATTAAAAACAACACATTTGAATCAATTCTAATGAGGTGGATGAAACTGGAGGCTATTACAGAGTGAAGTAAGTCAGAGAGAAAAACACCAGTACAGTATATTAACACATATATATGGAATTTAGAAAGATGGTGATGACAACCCTATATACAAGAGTGAATGAGACGCATAAAAAGGGCAGACTTTTGGACTCTGTGGGAGAAGGCAAGGGTGGGGTGATTTGAGAGGATAGCATTGAAACATGTATATTACCATATGTGAAATAGATCACCAGTTCAAGTTCTATGTATGAGACAGGGCACTCACAGCTGATGCACCAGGACAACCCAGAGGGATGGGATGGGGAGGGAGGTGGGAGGGGGGTTCAGGATGGGGGACACATGTACACCCGTGGCTGATTCATGCAAATCTACTGCAAAAGTCACCACAATAATGTAAAGTAATTAGCCTGCAATTAAAATAAATAAATTTTTTTTTTAATGATTGGTACTTTAAAAAAAAAATCACTCCTATGGAATCATGTTAGGTTGATTATTTATGGGCTATTAGCCTGTCTAGTATGATGTCATAAATTTTGATGTCATAAGCACAGTTTGAGAAGTAAAAAAGATTTATTTCTGCTTCTCAGAAAGCCGTACTTCTGAATTTCAGAGACAGCTGCGTTCATGTTTGGATGGCTGTACCCTAAAGTCAGGCGCATGCTCCCACAGATAGGCAACAACTTGTGGATCGCTCTGGAGGCCAGCAGAGTGACAGAGATTGATAAGAAGCTTCTGGAAGACCAAGGTCATGAATCAACTTGCACTGAGTGAACCCTACACTTGTCTAAAACCTGTCATTGGAGATACCAGGCTGAAAGCTGTCACTGAAACATGTTATCTTTGCAGAAGGCTGTCAAGCGTTTCAAGTCAAGTAGAAAACCATATCAGAGAGCCCAGCAAATTGCCTTTGGCAGGTTTCCGGAATGTGGCACCAAGGTGGCACTCATCCCCCAGATCCGATTACCCCAGCATAGCAAAGCTCTGGTCCACCACATTCAGACTGACTGTGGAGTGATATTCCCATCACGGATCTCCAAAGGACACTCACATTTGAAACACACAGCAAAGCTACTGCTAGAGAAGATCTGAATTGTAGCTATAAACACACCATCTAAACTCAGGGAGTAGAAAAGGGCAGGTAAAAAGGTGTGTATAAATAATATCATTGGTATACAGGTTTGTCCCGAGCAGCTGCTCAAACGGATGAATCAAGGTACAGGAGAAAGTAGCCTGCTATAACGCTCGAAGACCTGTTTATGGGGACATTATGAAAAAGAGCTCGAAGCCAGGAACCACTGTGTTGAGTGGGAAACAATTCCAAGATCAAGTCAGACCAACCCAAAGCAATCAGCCACAAAAAGTCTCTGACAAATGCTGGTTCAGACAAAGTAGATGGAGCCCTAAAGTTGTACGTGCAGCCACTTAGGTGCTGGTGGTGGTGTTTTTTAAAGGCAACTCAGTGACCCACAACATGAATGGGACCAAAAGACAGATAATGAAGTCATTTTAGCTTCGCATGAGGGCTTCACAGCCAACGCTCCTAGAGGGATTGCTTGGAGTGCTCTGTACTGATATCCTTGGTTACAAAGGAATTGTTTCAAAGAGAGAGAGAGTGAGTCAGTTTTAATGGGTTGGGTTATAAGAGTAGAAAAATAAGATAAGAAAAAATACCTTTAGCACCACAGAATTCCAGTTAACACTAGGCACAAATGTAATATAACACTCAGGCAGTTATTTTCAAATCAAACAGTGGGGCACAGCAAGGCAATCTCTGCTACTTCCATCAACAGTCTGTAACTGTTATTTGCATGGCAGTGATTAAGAAGGAAGCACTTTGCATTAGCAATTCTGAAAATGTGGTATTTCATATTCATGGACCCTAAGTGAAAGGTGAGGTAGGTAAAAGGAAGCCGGAGGATCAAACTGCCGGTCTGATACACAACGGGATAAGACAGTGTTCATCTGTATTGTAATACAAAACAAATAATAACAAATCAAATTCTCAAGGAAGATAAGAAATGCATTTCCATCTGTGCATTTGGCATGGTGATGTCTAGTAGAAATTTCTGTAAAGATAGAATGCTCTCTGACTGTGTGGCCTGTTATGGTAGCCACTAGCTAAATGTGGTTACCAAACATATGAAATGTGACTAGTACAATACTGCCCAAAGAGATCTACAGGTTCTTTGAAATTCCTATCAAAATTCCAATGGTGTTTTTCACAGAGAAAGTTAAAACCATCCTAAAATTCCTATGGAACCTCCAAAGACCCTGAATAAGAAAAGGAATCCTTAGAAAGAAGAACAAAGCTGGAGGCATTATACTTCTTAATTTCAAATGATACTCCAAAGCTATGATAATCAAAACAGTATGGAACTGGCATACAAATAAACACATCAACCAATGAAATACAATCTAGAGTCTAAGAAATAAACCCACACATACGACTATTTGCTCATAATTGACAAAAAGAGCCAAGAATACTCAATGGGAAAAGGATAGTCTTGTCAGTAAATGGTGTTGGAAAAATGAGACATTCATATACAAGAATGAAGCTGGACCACTACCTTACATCCCTCATGAAAAGTAACTTGAAATGGATTAAAGACTTAAATTTAAGACCTGAAACTATAAAACTCCTAGAAGAAAACATAGAGAGAAAGCTCCTTGACATTGGTCATGTCAATGATAATTTGGATATGACACTAACAGAACACAGGACAAAAGCAAAAACAAACAAATGGGACTCACCAAAATAAAAACCTCTGCACTGCAAGAGAAATGACCAATAAAAATGAAATAGCTATATGCCAGTTATATCTTAATGTGTGCTCAGGTACTCAGTCATGTCTGACTCGTTGCAGCCCCATGGATTGTAGCCCGCCAGGCTCCCCTGCCCAAGGAATTTTCCAGGCAAGAATACTGTAGTGGGTTGCTATTTCTGACTCCAGGGACCTTCCCGACCCAGTGATCTAATGCATGTCTCTTGCATTTCCTGCACTGGCAGGCGGATTCTTTACCACTAGCGCCGCTCGGGAAGTCCTATATCTTAACAAAGCCGGAAAAAAATAAAGGTGACCCCTACACCTCTACCCCCAAAATACAAAGATCTTAGTGTGTGTCTCCTCTGCTTTCCAACACTACAAACAGACACCCTAAGAAGGCAGGAAACAAAAACAAAACTATACACAGCTACAAAAACTAAGGGAACAAATTTTAATCTTGCTTAGCTTTAATTAATTTAAATTTAAATATAGCTACATATGGCTAGTGGCCACCATATTAGAACAGAGGTCTCAAAGTTCACTCTATATAATTTACATGGACTGACCCACTCAAATCTTAACAATTCTATGAGATTGATACATATACATTATTATCCACATACATTTTTATCTTTATATTTTTACCCTGTCACATTGAAAAAAAAAAAATCTTTTACTCACAAAGTGGTTAGGCAGTTTGCCCAAAATCACACAGCTAGTATAGCAAGCAGCCAGTTCTTAAACCGAGGGTCAGTTCCAGAACTCTCACTCAGCTTTATGTTGTCTACAGTAACGTGCACAACTAAACGAACAAGTCCTGGTTAAGGTACAGACCAGAGACACCAGAAACATTTCATGTTGTCCTACAGACAGGTAAAGAAGATGCAGTTTACCTGTTTTCCCTGTGTTTTTCATCCAGGTTTTGTTAGAAGACTCATTGTCGAAGCCATCAAGTTGCAGGTCCTGGTACTCTTCACTGACACGCGCATGCTGGTCCGAAATGTCTATAGGCGACTGCTGACGGCCCCCACAGCTGACACTGGACGTGACCCAGTGCTCAGGACCGTAGGCACCTGTTAAGAGAAGACAAGATTTCAATTCCTGTGGCTCAAAGGGCACGGATGGAATGAATAAGACACACAAAAGTCAAACACTTCATCTGCCAAGATACATTTTCCTATGTATCCCCACCCTAACGATGTTACTGCACTGGAAAGCTCAGCCCAAGCCACTTGCTGGATAGGGCAAGAAAATGTAAGTAAAAAATCTCACTTAAGATAGTCTGGCTTCTTGATTTGTAATCAAATATTTGCTCATTTTTTCTATTACCCAATTAAGAAAATCAAGCAGAAGGGTTGTCGGAGTTATTCACATTAAAAAAAATGGTTTTAAAAATAATTTTCCTAAAATAAACAGAACATATTCACAAGAAAACACCTTCATCAATTTAGCATGTTCTGCTATTGTGAACATTATATGAAACACAACTTTTTGTTATGTTTCTAGGAATTTCTGAACTGGAAAAAAAATTAAAAGCAACACAACACTAGATGAAAGTCACTACAAACAATGTACTCAATAGGATATGGTTTTCCTTTGGCTAATTGTGAGATTTTTCACTATAGCCAGTTTGAACACTTAGGTATTAAGGCACTCATTTCTCTTTCTCAGCCCCTCTCTGTCATAGGAGTTGGGGATACAAAGCTACCTTAAGACTAGACTCATTCATATAAATAAAGATTTTGGAGGGACATATTCCATGGAAATAGACAAAGAGAATGCAGCTATCATGCATAACCCTAATGAGTGTCAAGCAGGCACAGGGAGAGAAAATTTTACAACGTTCGTGACATGACAAAAGCAGAAGTAGTCAACTAGAAAAAAATCATTTACTAGAGAGATTAAGATAAATTTTTTGTTTGAAAACCAGATATATAATAGGTCAAAACAGTATAATTTTTCAATTTTTTATTTTATATTGGAGTACAGTTGATTTACAATGTTGTGTTAGTTTCAGGTTGTACTGCAAATTGATTCAATTATACATATACATATATATTCTTTTTCAGATTCTTTTTGCATAGAAGTCATTACAGAATATTGAGTAGTTCCCAGTGCTATACTATAGGTCCTTCTTAATTATCTATTTTATATATAGCAGCATGTAATAACTGTAAAATAATTAGAAGATAAAACTGAGGCTTCTCAATCAACACAGTTTAGCGTATAAATAAACATATACACATACTTGTATTCCTAGCGGGGTTTTCTAAGCTTTAAATTTCTTCACATATCAAATAAAAGAGGATGAATGACCAAAGCAACCTTAGGTGATCAACTCATCCATGAACCCATTCCTTTCTGCCTCATTCCATGCTTAGCCTTGCACGATGGAAGACAGGAGGACGTCTTAGGTCTCCCTCTTACCAAGGAAGAGTCCACACCTGAGCCCGACACCCACCACACACTCACTGGCCATGGATTTCCCCATTCCCCTAAGTCTGATACAGCTCACAGCAGATACAAATAGGGGTACCATGAACAAAGGGGTGACCACAAAAAACCTTTTCAGTCACAGTAATGGAAGCTTCATGGCTGCAAAAGTAACTGACAAAGCTGCCCCCAAAATGATTCAAATGCTGGCTGTCTGGCAAAGAGCTCAGCCTCACTCTATGCCTGGGTCCTTTTCCCTAATCCTCATCCCAAAGACTAAGATAAAAGAGACGATCAGAAAGAACACATTCACTGTCGGGCAAAGATTTAGCGACCTCAGGGCACGTTTCACAATTTTAAGTGCCAGAAGACTTTCTGCAAAAACTTAGCATCACCACTTCCTTTACCGTAGGATTCCAACTACATTAGGAATTTTCAAGGGCTGTTTCCTCATGTCATGTCACCTCTTGGTCAAATTCCCTAAGACTGTGTGAGATGAGTCACGAAGGAACAGAGTGTGCATTTGTGTATGTTTCACCTTGCATGAATATAGTTGAAGAAAAAAAGGAGATGAAAGCGGATGGGAATAGCTCCAATTATCCTATTTGCTCTAGATTTTCTTCCACATACCAAAAAGATTGCTTAAAAAATTGAATAAAGTGCCGTTGATGTATTTGATAGCTGAGCACTATGTTAATTCTGGCTAAGCTACAACTGGGCCTGTATGTTGGAAATATGGAAACTGAAGTGCTAGAATATTGTGTGTGTTTATGTATGTATATTATGTCTTTCAGAAACTCACTACTACAATAAAATTACACTCAATGGGAAAAAAATACATGGTAAAAAACCAATTCTAACACATGTGACTCCAAAGAACTAAGAACATAAGCCATCATTTGTAAAAACACCTAGACACCTGGTAGTTATCCTACTGAAAAAAAAAAAAAAAGAAAACAAACAAACAAAAAAACTCTGTAACCTCTGATAGATACTTGCCATTCACAGTATTTCTCATAATCTGTCAGGCATGGGTGAAATATAAGTTAGCACTCTATAAAAATATAATCAGGGTTCATATCAGTGAGATTCATTTATTCACTGGTAAAAATCTGAAGATTTAAGCCAACTACCATGCTTGCTTTCACACTTCTACCCAATAAAAGCTCAAGTGCAATTTTAATTGAAACTGATCTTTCACTTCAGATTTTAAATTAATTCTTCTTTGGAGTGCTTCATGCTCCAGACACCCTTGCTTTGCAAAACCCCTTATGTCATTAGTGGAGGAAATAGAACACTTTTTTCAAGCTTGCAGGTATCGATTACCTATTCTCACGCTGAAGCACCACGGCCGTTCCACACTGTATAAATCTCTTCAGTGTTCAGACACTTTATAAAGGACTGAGAATTATATCATTAATCATTTCCAGATACACAAGTCTCATAGCATTGAATGCTTTGTTTTTCAAAACTTTGAATAATGCCTTTAAGCAAAAAACATGACTCAAAACAAAACCAAACCACTGTGGTTGACTGAAACCTAGGTTTGAAGGAGGGAAAGCAATCAGCAAGAAGCTTTCCTCTCTCAGATCTGGGATTACCCACCTAAAAGAAGAAGAAAAAGTCATGTGCATTTTGGTTTCTTCTTACTGACTCTTTCTTAGAATATCTGCATTTTAACAGCTGGACCTATTTAGAGCAGTTCACCAACTCTGACATGACAATCTAATGTGCAAGGCTATCTTCTCAAAATGGGGAAGCATGGGGCTCAGAGGTAGAAACCGCAGGGGAGCTTGGCTGCCAAGAGTAACTCCCTGTTTACCTGTTAAGAGTCTGGTATGAATTAGATCTGATTGAGACATACTGCCAACAGATTAGTACCAAGGGAATTGAACAGTGACTTCCCCTCAATCTAGAATGAAAAATATTTTCTTTTTTTGGGGCTGGACACAAGGGAGATCTTAATTCCCTGACCAGGGCTCGAACCCATGCCCCATGCAGTAGACGTGCGGAGTCTTAGTCACTGGACTACCAGGGAATTCCCAGCATTTTCCTTTTAATACATTCAATGAATACATCCGAAACTCCTGGCTGAAGGTTTTGACCTCAGTGTAAATATCCCTTTGCCAAGGAGGCTTTCGTGAGAAATGCACAGGGTTCTGTATTCTCCTGGCAATGGATTCTTGTTTGCCTAAGGACATCTTATCATGAATGTAATTATTTATTCTTAAGTGTCTGGCTTCCTCACCGGCTCATTACTCTATGAGAACAGGTTCCTTCTCTACATTGTTTGACTTGATTCTACTCTCTAGCATAGAACTTTATAGACAATGAGCTCCTAGTATACATAATTTTACCACAAATACATGAATTGGAAGATGACCTTAAGAAATCTTCCACAGGTCTGTCACTCATGACATGTTCTCTGTTATTACTTTGGTTTTAATTTTACACTTCTATCTGCTGATTTCTTCCTAGTCTTCATTTCCTGGACTCAAGATGTCAGCTTTCAAAGTAAACACTCATTTATTCATTAAGACATTACATTAATCTGAACAGTGATACAGTAACACTGTATCAGCAAAGACATGATATGCAGGGTAGAATCTATGTGCAAACTTAACAAGTCCACCAACAGCAGTGAAAGTTTTTTAAAAGAAAGGAATGAGATAAAACTTTGCTTTCAAAACCTTTTGGGAAATGGTCATTTTTAAGACGTTCATTTTTCCTACACTTTAGCAGAGCTCTCTAATCAAAGAAGGTGAATCAAGGAGGAAACTTAGTCTTGTTCATTACTTCATCACCAAAGTCACTTCAACACTGACTCAACAAATGCTCAGTACCAGGCTCAGTTCTAAGAAATGGTGATTGGGGGTGGAGATGTGACAGATGCCTCTGTCAGCTCATCTGTACAATGAACGGGGAACATCAGTGATTTGACCTCAAAGGCTGGTTATGAGGATCAGATGAGATAATCCACAGAAGATACTCAGCATAAGAAAAAAACAATAGAAACTCGATACGTGGTGGCTGGTATGATTATTGCCACTGTTCCTGTGTTATAAAATACATAGCAATCCCTCAAGAACCCGACCATATATAATGAAGGAAATAACCCAAGCAAGGACTAAGGTAGGCGGAGGCAGGCATTATGCGCTACACAGGGAGAGAGGAGACACACTTGAAGGAGAGAAATTCACACCGGAAGTGGACAGAAACTTACTAGGTCCAAGTGCTTCCCGCATGGGCAGAGGACAAGAGTCAAAAGTACTGCTGACCCCTTCAGGAGGTGAAGTTTAACCCTAGCACCTGCTGCATTTAGGGACTTGCTTCACAAGAATAAGGCAGAAAAGGGGGAGGGGGGGAAGGCAACCTCTTAATGGAGAAGCCCGGTAAATAGCACCTCAGCCAAGTGATGGAGGTCAACCCCACCTTCGGTATCACGGATTATCATGCACATCTTGATAGGGTGTGGTAAGTAAGGGTACAGAACCACTCTCGGATTCTTTTTTAAAAATCCGTAACTCCCATGACGAGGAAAACATCAGACAAACCCAAACTGAGGCACGGAACATTCTACAGAACACTTGACCAATATTCCTTTAAAAACCTTGAAATGATGACAAGCAAGGGAAGACAATAAAAAACTGTCACAGACCAAAGAAGATTTAGGAGTTGAGACCAAAACTGCAATGTGGTATTTGAGACTAAATAATGGAACCAAACATGGAAATTAGTCAGAAAACCCATGAGCTCCGAATAAAGGTTGGAAGAAAGAAGACGACATATTTATCAAACTCACAGAAAGCAAATAAAACTTAACTGTTCTTAAGTGGGCTACATTTTAATATCTGTATTTTACTGACTTTACTGTTATATATTTGGGGGTAGCTCTGTGGCCTAGTGGAAGAAGGAGATGGATATTGATTTACAGATAATGCTGTGCTTATTGTCATACTCTCTTTGTAAGAAAGAAATTTACACAGAGCAATGCCAAAGGAAAAGAGAGGGGGCCTAAAGAAGGATATTTCATTATTTAAGGTTACATAAAAACCTTCAAAAGTTGGACAAATTATAGCTAAGGAAAAACATTATTAGCTTAATTTATGGCTCATTTGTGCATGAAAAGCACCCACCTCTACCTCCAGGGTGGACCATTAACAAGTCACTGTATTTTCTCATTTTGAGATGCTTACAATGCAGTAGGACTAGCACCAGGAAGACATATTTCTATAGGAGGCTGAATAAATCACACAACTGGAGATTAATTCCAACTGGCCTGTTTAAGGTAGACAATTCCCCATGTGAAAATAATGGCAAATACTGTAAATCTGGGTTCATGTCTGAGATCCTGCTTAATGTGAACTGCTTCTTTAAGGCATATTTAACTCAAAGAACTTGGTTGATATGCATACGTTCTGAACCCAAACTAAGCTAATGCATTAAAAGAAAAATAAAAATTTGAGAGACACATCTCAACCCCCTCCACATCTCCAACAACATTACTTGAAAAACTAAGAGGAGCAAATATAACTGGTTAGCAATAAGACCTTTGTATACTGTAAGCAAAACATCTCACTTCAGTATAGTTCATTATTAATACCTGAGCTGAGAAAAAGAGATAAAAGTACTATCTGTAGAGCATATAAATCATACTTTTGTCTAAAAGCAAAGAGTTTCAAATGTCTATGATTTGTATTCCAAACAATGGTTTCTTTAAATACATAAGAGACTTTTTGCAGAAAATAAGCACACACCTTGAATTTATTTTACTAATAACATATCCAAATAATGGTTTCTATTCACTAATGAAAAGCCATTAAAAATAATGAATTCTGTCTAAATCTAATTAAAAACAAAACTAATATACATGTTATATGCTGTTTCTAGTCAAATATGCTTATTAATGCCTCCCTCAAGGAATTTACATTAAAAGCATTACCTTGATCCAGGCATCTTGGTTGTCTACTTTTAACCAACAGCAACAATCCAAAAATAATGTATATTCATTTTTTAACCTAACAGTATAATTAATGTTTTTTCTCCAAAATCTAAAGCATGTATTTAAACTACTCTATTTTTTAATTAAAAAACTTTATGGGACTTAACTTATGATTCTTCTGGTGCATTCTTATGGTGCATTTTCCACCCCTGGTAGCTAATTATGTGTTGTTACATTAAAACACTGTATACATGAAAAACGGAAGGACTAAAAAGCATTCATGTTGCTGATCCCCAGATCATCTCTAAAACTCCAAAGAGTTCTAAATATTACAAGAAACCTTCCTGTAACATCTAGAAGAATGAAACAGGCATATTAAATTCTGTTGTCATTTTAGCTAACATTCACTCTCACTGTATACAGTCCTGAAAGTAACCACAAGGATCTGGTGAGGATGACACAGATAATCACACACAGAGTGCATCCATCAGTACATGACACATGCTAACAGTGCTCGGTAAGCATGATTATTTATACTTTCATCTGGAAACCACAACCAAAACTAAATTCTGGATGATGTGACCCTGTTCCAGGGCTCCAAAAATAGCACCTGATTGCTTATCTGGCCATTAGTTTAATTCCATTGTCCTTGACAAGAGATTGACTCAGGAAGGAGCGTTAATCCAGGACTAAAGCACTGCGTAGAGGGGATTTCCCAGGTCCGAGGAAATGTTTTAGGCGGGAGGTTTAAAGAAGACTCTTGAGAGTCCCTTGGATTGCAAGGAGATCATACCAGTCAATCCTGAAGAAAAGCAGTCCTGAATATTCATCAGAAGGACTGATGCTGAAGCTGAAACTCGAATACTTTGGCCACCTGATGCGAAGAACTGGCTCATTGGAAAAGTCCCTGATGCTGGGAAAGATTGAAGGCAGAGGGAGAAGAGGACGACAGAGGATGAGATGGCTGGGTGGCATCACTGACTCAAAGGATATGAGCTTGAATTGAGCAAGCTCTGGGAGTTGGTGATGGACAGGGAAGCCTGGCGTACTACAGTGCACGGAGTTGCAAAGAGTTGGACATGACTAAATTGAAGTGAATTGATAGGATTCAACCTAACCTTTGCCGACAAAAGGTCTGTATACTCAAATCTATGGCTTTTCCAGTAGACATATACAGATGTGAGAGGTGAATCATAAAGAAGGGTGAGCATGAATAATTGATGCCTTTGAAGTGTGGTGCTGGAGAAGACTCTTGAGAGTCCCTTGGACTGCAAGGAAACCAAACCAGTCAATCCTAAAGGAAATAAACTCTGAATATTCATTGGAAAGACTAATGCTGAAGCTCCAATTCTCTGGCCACCGGATGCAAAGAGCTGACTCACTGGAAAAGACCCTGGTGCTGGGAGAGATTGAAAGAAAAAGGAGAAGGGGACAGCAGAGGATGAGACGGTTAGATGGCATCACTGACTCAATGGATACGACTTTGAGCAAATTCCAGGAGATAGTGAAGGGCAGGGAAACCTGGCATGAGGCAGTCCATCAGGTCACAGAAAGTCAGACACGACTTAGCAACCGAACTACAACATTCAAAACCAGGCTCCAGATTTTTGTTCTGAGTCTGAGGGAACAACCTACCTACTCCCTGAATGGGAATAGAGAAGAGGCAAGAATGGACTGACTTTGAACCAAGACTGAATGAGGTGGAGGCCAAAGCTGACAAGGAAAAAGGCAGGCGGTGAGGAGAAGGGAGAGGACCTGACCAAACAAATGCTGAAATTCAAATTTCATCTCTAGACTTCTCAATTTTAAGTGTCTTTGGAGTCAAAACTTCTTGATTAGGCTTTCTGCTATTTGTGACTGAAGAAATACAGGAGATAATCAGAATGTTAGTTTAAAAATACCAACAGTTAAATCACTCAGTGCTTTCCACATTCATCACTAGGAAGAAAATGTCAAATTATAAAGATAAAAATCAGGAACGCATGCTGGATGGAATGTATAAGGATAATATCTCCTGATTCCCCTTGCTTTCCTCTCTCCCTAGAGGAGAGGATAAACTTGGTAAGGCTTTTAAGATCTCATTTAGACAAAAAAAGAGGAACAGGTCCTGAAGTCCCTGGCTATAAATCCACAGTGGGTAACACAGAGGTCACGGGACAGGAATCCCTGACTTAATGGGACCAGATGCCTCTCTCGGAAGTCTTCGGCCTAAGCGACAAGCCACAACCAAGTCACTACCTAGGGAAGACCTGCTGAGGTGACCATGCATGATTTCCAAAGGTCACAATTTCATCTCAGGGTGGGGCAAACAAGACAGACAATTAGGGTCTAGTTCAGTCTGGCTCAGACAATGCTGGGACTTCCTGTCTTTGAGTGGAAGGCCTTTTTCACACCATTTCACTCTATAGTAAGTACCTAGCCTCACACTGTGTTGTGGAACAGAAGCTACTTTAGCTTATGAGAAATCACCATCATGAGAAGGAACAGGGAAACGTTCCCAGACACAGTTTAGGAGTTCGGCGTTTGCAAGGGCTAAGAATGTACAGACCAACCCCATGATATGAGGGCTGAGAGGAAAAGAACAAGGAATTAAAAATCATTTTATGAGGTGTTCACTCAACAGCTGAGCTGGGGTGGATGGGGTGTGTGGGTCTGGGAAGCACTTCAGAGGGTACAGACAGGATGATTCACACCCTTCCTGCAACAACTATAAAAGGAGGAATGTATGCTCCAAAATGTATTAACTATTGAGTGCCATCTGGGGAAATGTCTAGACATAAAGTGCCACATTTATGAGGTGAAGCCAAAACAACATGATGGATTCTGCGCCTCTGTGACACATTGTGAACAGTTCACTTCAACTTACACTCTCCTCTATTTCAATCAATTTATAGTGTAGGTAACATCCAATGAAGGGGATCTATAAGGAAAACCTGGAGAAATCAGCAGAAGCGACAGTGAAAAAAAGGAACATAAACTCCTTTCAGTTCATCAAATCACAGGACACTCTGCTAACTTAGCTTTTTAAGATAGCCCCCTCATGCAAGCTGTATTTCCTTGACCTCGTGCATTTCTCTTTCGAGTATACAATTCATGAGAAAATAACCTCCATGATGTTAGATAATTGATTGCTTGGTTCACTCAGTACCCAGAAAGCACTCAATAAATAAGCATCAAAAGGGCCAGCATTAAGGTGAAGCACTCGCTAAAACTCAGTTATCAAAATAGATAATATTCCAATGAAGTATTTTAAAGTTTGAAGTGAATGCAAAAAAAAAAAAAAAACCTATGATGAGCAAAATATTAAAAAAAATTAAAGATATTGTTCAACAAGATATTGTCAGTAACAAAGTCCTGTACAGAGTCCTACTGGAGTCTGAGGCAAAAGTAAAAACCAGCAATGGCAAATATTGCATTAAAATGTAATTTCTCTTGATTATGGAGTTTATTTTGATACTCTAGTCCCAGCCCTACTAAAACTGACTGACTGACATTTAAGAGTATACAGCCATCAAATGACATGAATAAGGAGATTCCATTCAGAGAAGAGTCATTACATGCCAGGAATCGTGATGAAACTTGTTATATTTTCTTTGAGCCTTTCAAAAACTTGTGTCAAGTATATATGTTTCTTTCTCTCTCAGGTTAAGAAATTGAAGCTGAGCAGCTAGGAAACTTGCCCTCACATAGTGACAGACCATGGAGTCAATTTCGGATATATTGGAATAACCCACGCTATAAAACAAGAGCTCGCAAACTACAGCACGTGGGTCACATATAGCCCACCATGTGTTTTTGTAAATAAAGATTTATTGGAATATAGTCACAGCCATTCACATATGTATTATCCATGGTTTTTTCCAGATTGTAACTCCAGAGTTAAATAGTCTTAAGAGAGACCAAAAAAATAAATCAATAAAACAAAAAAACCCCTCTAAAATATTTACCATCTAGCCTTTTGTTTAGAAAATGAAAAAACTGGCAATAATGTAAATATCTAACAGTAGGGGCTTGCTAAGCAAACTACTTCCATACTTAACAGTTCAAAAGTATACAAATCCTATTCTCAGATAAACTCCCAATGGTTGCAAGTTTTAAATATTTAAAATAAGTAAAGGTACAAGAAGCAGTCGTGAGGAAGTTTGAAGTAGGAAAAGTATTTCTACATATGTAAAATCCTAAGCATCAGAAAGACTAATAAAATCAAATATATTAAAGAAATATTTAATTTTCTGACAGCAGAATGCACCTAAAGAAACAACTAAAAAGAAATGATCTGCAAAAACATTTGCAATTCAAACCACAAAAAGGAAAATGTCTTTATTATACCAAGGGATTCTAGAAACTGATAAATCCAAAACTGGACATAAAAATGGGCAACAGGTATGAATCAACACTTGAAATAAAAAAGGAAAACACAAATGGCCCCTTAACACAGGAAGTGCTTCTCTGCCACACTAATAATAAGAAACACAAATTAAAACGGTATAGATGCATTCTTTTACTCACTCAATCTGGAAACACCAAGATGTTTAAATATACACTGATGTGTTCGAGTAAGTACATTCATTTATGCCACAGAGAGATTGAAACAATCTTCATAAAAGAAAATTGGATAACAAGTATTTAAAGGATATGGCTTCCCAGGTGGCGCCAGTGGTAAAGAACTCCCCGACAAATGCAGGAGATGCAAGATACGTGAGTTCAATCCCTGGGTTGGGAAGATACCCGAGGGAAGGAAATGGCAACCCACTCCAGTCTTCTGGCCTGGGGAATCCCACGGACAGAGGAGCCTGGAAGGCTGTAGTTCATGAGGTCGCACAGAGTCAGAAATGACTGAGCAACTTAGTACACACATGCACACTGAAAGGAAAAATGTGCACTCCTTTGAGCCCGCGGTTAACTCTTCAGGTATACTTGTATTCATACAAGTTAAGGTTAAGGTTAGTTAGGGGCGTCCCAGGTGGCGCTAGTGGTAAAGAACTTGCTTGATAATGCAGGAGACCTAAGAGCACAGCTTCAATCCCTGGGTCAGGAAGATCGCTGGAGGAGGGCATGGCAATCCACGCCAGTATTCTTACTGGAGAATTTCATGGACAGGGGGTCCAGGCGGGCTTATGTTTTAAAAAATGAGAAAATAAATGATCATGTATATAACTATATACGTATACACATATATTCTTACTGTAGGTATATAAAATACCCCTGGAAGCATATTTCAGAAAGCATAATACTAGTAAATGAAGAGGAAATAAGAACAGGATATTTTTCACTACTTATTCTTTTATGCCCTTTGTGATATACTAACCTATTTAACAGGAAAACTTAAGTACACATAGAAACTTAACATGCATGGAGGAGTACCTGATACCATTCAGTGGTAATACTACAGAGCAAATACTGCAGAAGTATATCAGATCATGTACAGAAAAAAATTAAATAAAATTAAAACCAGTGACAAAAAACAAAGATTACAAAGAAGCTTTCTAAACTGTAAATGGTGGTTAGCTCCAGGATAGGAGTTGAAAGATGCACGTACATGAATGTGTGTGGAAGGTTGAAACGAACACCTAGGCAGCTAACATGAAACAAATTACTTACACATGAATAAAACATGCTAATATGATCCACAGATATTTATTTTGAGGATACATGCATGTAGTGCTTTAACAACAACAATTTTTTTTTTTTTAATTTTGGATACACACTTCTGAGATTTTGACCTAAGAATATTCTTGAGGGACTCTGGAAGTCCTGAGGTCTTAATACATGATGGCATCATTCTAACAGGGGCTCTAGGAGGGTAAAAGTTTGTTCTTTGCACGAAAATATATTACTATTTTCATCTTTAAAGCACAGGCATGTATGTATGTGTGTAATCAGATGGAGGTGATTAAGAGGATGTAATCTATAAAGTTAAAATTTCACATGCTAAGGGGTGATTAGGGGGAAAATATTTAAAACCTCATTAAAAATAAAATCCATTTTCTTGAGCTCCCATTGCAGCACCTTCAAGAGTGCGATCCAGGAAACTGTTCTGAGAACAGTGAAATAAGTCACAAACAGTACCAAGAGCTGACACAGTACTAACTACTACAAAAGAGAGTGTGTTTTACAAAAACTACCGTGTAAAAATATCTAATCAGGCAGTGGGCAGTAACAGAAAATAAGGTTGAGAAGAAAAAGACTGAAGAATTCTGTAGGCAAAACAGATCCTCAAGTCTTTTTCCTTTGTTATTAATTCATTTATTTTAATTGGAGGATAATTACTTTGTGGCGGTTTTCTGCCATACATCAACATGAATCAGCCATGGGTCCACATGTGTCCCTCCATCCTCTCCCACCTCCCTCCCCATCCCATCCCCCTGGGTTGTCCTAGACCAACGGCTTTGAATGTTCCACAGGTCTTCTTCATGTGACTGTTGAATCAGATGCATGTGAAAGTAGATCTTCTATTTCAACTTTAAACTGAGACAACTATTGAAAAAGCCAATACTACTGAGAAGTCACATGTTCCTCACTGTAATTTTATGTCATAAACCCATAGGAAAATCCTATGGTATATTAGGATTATCCATTGTAAATATAGTAGTGTGTACCTATAGGAATATGGGTTTCATTTTTCATGAAGTTTTCTAGTCATCAAGCCCAGCACTGATCATTTCGGAATAATTGTTTTCATCATTCTACTATCATTCCATTTTATCTTCCATTATTCCATCATAATACTAATATACTAATAATACCACTAACATACCCATTATTACAAGAAGAAAACAGATTCCCTTACTTGGAGTGCAAGTACTTGAGGCTATGATTTGAACCCAAGTTTGCACAACTATAACTCTTTGTTTTGGCTGAAGTACCTGTTGCTTCTCTCCTACATCCTATTGAATTTTTACCCATCATTCCTGCCTCACAGGAGCTGGAGAGATCCTGATTTTGTCATCTAATTTCAGCCATAGGCCTCCCGGTAACATGCCAGCTGCAAATTTAATAAATCCATCTCCTTTGTCAAGTCGATGATAAAAATGCTCAAAAGGCCAGGGCCCAAGATAGAACTCTCCATCATTACAGTGGAGCATTATCCAGAATTCCGTGGGAAGAGTTTTTCAATCTACCGAGAATCCTCATTTCTCCGTCTTAACTCTAAGAATATCAAGAGAGAGCACGTCAAGGCTTCTCTCTGAAATACAGAAGCCTGTGTTGGTTGTGCTTGAAAATTCAGCAATGTTTTCGGTATGTGGCAGAGCTTTAAACAGGGAGAGGTGTGAACAAAGACCTTCCTGCACATATCAGCGCACAGTGCTTTGAGGGCAGGACACACTTTAATTTCCTCACCCCTGTTACCCATCCTAGGAAGAGCAGGCAGTGGATAACTAAAGGTTGCATGACAGAAATAGGACATAGAACGGGAATATACAAAAGCAGCAAATCAGTGAGATGACAACATGGCCAGCTCTGTTTCTCATTCTGCCAGAAATTTGTGATCAAAATAAGATTTCTGATGGAAATCTCATCAACTTCAGGAATCACTATTATACTTAGAGGGACTGAACTGATCAGTGATGAGGACGAAACAAATGCAACTGTAGGAGGGACAGATGGGATCTATTTATATTGACAGCAAAGAAAGTGGTCACCGTGAAAAACAAAAGTGTACAGGAAAAATAGCAAGGAATTTATCTTCAGGTGAAACAGACTTTCATTTCAGGATTGAAGTGGCAGGAAGTGGTAGCCCACTTTCGACCAAGAATGATAGAAACAGTGATTACAAAATGATGCCCCAAAGCCCAGAGATGGACGTAATGATCAGAAAACTTCACTAAAAACAATGCATACACATCACATGAATACCTGTGGCTGATTCATGTTGATGTATGGCAGAAACCCGCACAATATTGGAAAGCAACTATCTTACAATAAAAGTTTTAAGAAACGAATATAACGCATATTCCTACGGGTACACACTGCTTTACTTAAAATGGATAACCAAGGAGGACCTACTATAGCACGTGGAACTCTGCCCAGTGTGACATGGCAGCCTGTATGGGACGTGGGTCTGGGGAGAAAGATGGCTGAGTCCCTTTGCTGTCCACCTGAAACTACTGCAATATTCTCAACAGGCTATACTCCAACACACAAAAAAAGTTGAAAAAACAAAACCGATATTTCTGCGCTCTCATATCAGCACCTTCCAGAGCGGGATCAAGGAAACCAAAAATAAGAAACAGAAAATAGCCAGGAACAGTATGAAGAACTGACACTGTCACTAAAGACATTGTGTTTTTCAAGAATCATCTCCTGAAATCAAATGTAAGCAATAAACTTCACTATTATCCTTATTATCCTCATTAAATACTGGGTTGGCCAAAGAGTTCATTCAGGTTTTTCTGTAGGGTGTTATAAAATAGTTGAAACAAACTTTTGGCCAACCCAATATTATGAGGAAGATCAGAAGTATTCTAATCTGCTCAAGATGATTCCCCTAGTAAGCAGCTTTTAACCCCCACTTCAAATGCATTCTTTATATACTAACATTTATGGGTCACTGACAAGCAATCAGAATCCAGGATTATCTTATTTGCTCCTGATCATTTTATGGATGAAGATACTACACCTAGAAAGGTTTATTTATCTGGTATTTAGGTTAATCCATTAAGTAAGTAGTGGGAGCCAGAAGTCAAACTTAGATGGCTCCACCGACAACTCTTTAAATATTCTGATATAGTAATACTTGAATAGGTGGATACTTCTAGACAGTTCGGACGTTAGCCAAATCTGGAGGTCAATTTCAACTGAGGTTATGTGTCCAGGTCCAAAAATCTGCACCACAAATTTTGAACAGCCTACTAATATCTTTGACTTTGGTTCTTCATAGTCAGCAAAGAAAATGCTATTATCAAAGTACTAACATTCTTCAATAAAACCATGTGTCTGCAGGTGGGGTCCAAAGCTAGGCAGGTTGATCAGGGAAACTAAGTAAGCAACCGTGGTCACAGAAAGGTCTAACATCCCAGAATTACCCTACTAAGCCTGAGAAGACTAATGCCATGAACACTGAGAGATTACCACTGAAGGAATGGGATGGGCAAATTACATGAGTATCTAAAAAAAAAATCCCTTATCTTTGCATATTAAAGAGGGACTAACCAATTTCAGGTAATAAAAGATTTTTAAAACATTATCAACTCACTTTAAAGGAGTTTAACTGCGTTAAACATGTGCATGAAATGAACAAACTTTGGCTTAAGGTATGGCTATGCAGTGTTGGTCTTGTAATTCTTCAACTAGGTGATTTAGTGCCAGTAATACCATGAGAAAAAAAATTTCCTTCTGACTACATTTGAGGTACATTATTAAGAAGACATAGTACAATTCCACAGTTATATCGGGAACTTTCTATACGCATGAAATGCTTAACGAAAAAAAAGAGGAGAAACTATTTTTTCAGACAACTGAATGAAGAATTGCATTTGACAAGATACATAAGAAATATGACTAATAAGAAATTGAATTTAGGATCCACAGCATGGGATTAAGCAGGAGACAGAACATACATTTTTCTTTTGCATTTTTAGAACTCCAACCATGAACAATACAGCTTAAGTCAAGTTCTGGTCATCATCATAATGGACTTAGCAGGAATTTTTTACTTGGGGACCTTATATCCCAGAGAGAATGTTTTAGTGATTTTCAAAACAATAGGCTCTTGGCTGTGAAAAACAAGCTCTTTAATTAGCATTTTAGAAGTCCGTTCCTTGCAGATAAAGTTGCTAATGCAGGCAAAGACTTAATATAAAATTATCATTTTCAGAAGATGCTGGACAAAGAGGAGGAATGTGCTGTAATCAGCTTTCATTCTTTTTGCAAGCTTTATAGTCAACTGTGGGACACCTTCTAAGGAAGGAATGTAGACCTTTTGAATATCTAGGTAAAAGAGGTTGTTTTCATTTATTAGCACTAAATTTTCTCTCCAAATCCCTCCAAAAACACCTAAATCAGAAAAATAAGGAAAAAAACTTTCCAAAAGAACAGACTAGTTCTTTAAGCAGCAATCTCTTAACCATATTTACTGGATCACAGGGCAGAACCCCTAAACTATTGTGGTTTTAAGGACCACTTAAAGTACTGTACTTAATATTCCATTCTGAATTTGCTTTGCAATATGTGTTATTAGGGCTGTTTCCACCCTTGGGTGAGATCCCAAAGAGAAATAATTCCAGGATAGCAAGTGAAATCAAATAAACTACTACACTGGCTGTTCATACACAATGAAAGCCAATAACCAGTAAAACGTAATACCTGCACTGCTCTTGGCCTGAAGTTCTCGATAATGAAAAAGGTCCTGAACCCCAGTGGGCAGGGCATGTGTAAATCTAAGACTAGGGGTGGATAAAGGAATCTCTGTTAACCTCAGCCTAACAGTTCCCTGCAAGCTGGGATGGCTACTGTTCCAAACCCTCATGAGATGCTCAGCAGAAGCTGCAGGCCCTTGGGGACAACCGATCACAAAACCCATGTCTTGAACCCATTTCATGTATTACAAGCATAAACCTAAAAGTTTCCAAAGCTTTCCTCTACCCTAAACTTGGCACAATGTGGCCTGGACTATCTTACAAGCATCCTTCAACACTCATGGCAAAACCCTTGATGTCCTTCCTCATTCCTTCTTTGATAGTATTCAACAGGTTCAGCAGCAAATGCTAGCCTCTACCTTCACAGAGATCCAGAAGGTGACTACTTCTCCTCATTTCCACCTGCTACCACTCTGGTCCAAGTCACCGTCACCTCTCCTAGGGACTGCTGTGGCTATCTTCCACCTTGTCTCATTGCTCTAATATCAACCCAGCAGCCAGTGATCTTACTAAAACATAAGTCCAGTCATGTCACTCAGTTGCTTAAAATCCTTCAACAGCATCCTTTGACATTCAGAGGGAAAAGCCTAAGACCTGGAAAATAGTCTGCAAGGCCACACACATCTGCTCCCTGCCCCCAATTACCTTCCTGATCACAGCTCCCACTTCTCTCCGCATTGACTCTATGAAAGCCAGACAGGCCACCTGCCTCTCCCTTGAACATGTCAAGCATGTCCTATCTAAGGTAACAAGTAACCCCTCACCTTCTTGAGATCATAACTCACATCATTTTTTTCAACGTCCTGCCACTCAAATTGCATCCTTCATGCCTATGTGCTCTCTCTTTATCTTTTCCTCTGTAGCACTCATTTGCTCATATTGTAACATACTTATTTCATTTATTTACTGTCTGTTGTCTATTCACCGTTTCCTCTGACATATGAACTCTACAAGGACAGGGAAACACCTGTTAGGTGCCTTGCTATATATTCACAGGTCAAGAAATAGCCTGACAAATATAAACAACAATGTAGTCTTAGTTTACAATAGAAAGTTTTTAAACAACTTTATTGAGGTATATAACATATACGCTGAAATTCAACCATTTCGAGTATACAGTTCAATGACTATTTTAGTAAATTTACAGCGTTATGCAACCAACAAACACCACAAATCAGTTTCACATCACTTCCATTATATCAAATGATTTGAAGTGGAAGTTTTAATTGGGTAGCTACCTATGTGACATCTCCCTTGTTGTATGACACAACACAATAAAACTTCTAGGAACACTGAATATGAAGTAACTTGTTCATGAACTGGTACTCATCAATCCACAATTTCCTTTTGTTTCAAAATGCTGACTTCTTTTTCGTTCATATACAGTACCCAGATCACTGAAATTCATGGAAGTAAGATGACTAGAATTTGAATCCTGTTCTTTAACCACAAACATGGGTAATACATACAGGAAATTACTGCACAAACACTGAATTCCTAACATTACCTCTATCAAATAGGGAAAAGATCTTCTTCACTGAATGGTTGGATATATTCCCAATGGGACCCGGTTCCTCAACTGTCCTTTGCTCAGATAGACCCAGCTATGACTTTCCATGATCAGGAGTCTACAGTTAGCATCCTAAACTTTGGAAACCAAGTGCTGCTTGAAACTACTATTCACTAACATTCAAGCCATCTTGACACTTTAATGAACTAATGAAGGGACAGAAAATAAAAAGTTAATCAATATGGGACTTTGAACCTTAGAGTTTTTGAATAGTTCAAGAAATTTAGCCTAAGTGGGAGGTAAAAGTTCTTATATAGTCTAAGTGGCAGGTAGAATTCTTATATTTGAACTTGGATCATATTCCTTTACTTTGTGTTTTCTTCCAAGCCTGCCAACTCGGCCCTACCAAGCTCAAAGCCAAGAAATAAATATGCCTTTAAGATGCAGATACAGAAACTAGAATTTTCAGGGAGAGTTTAAAATAAATACTGAACATCCACCTTAAAAAATTACAATTAAGAAACCAGCACTAATCTACCTTGGGCTTCCCTGGTAGCTCAGCTGCTAAAGAATCTGCCTGCAATGCAGGAGACCCTGGTTCAATTCCAGAACTGGGGAAACAGACGCGTGGAGGGAACAAAAAGAACCTTGTGTGCACCAAGATCCAGGAGAAAGGACTGGTAACCCCACAACAGACAGACCCAGACTTGCCCATGACTGTCCAGAAGTCTCCAGTGAAGGCGTGGGTTGACTGTGGCCTGCTGTAGGGTCGGGGGCAGTGCATGCATGGGACCTTTTGAAGGAGGTTGCCACTATCTTCATTACCTCCAACATAGTTTGGTCTCAGGTCAAACAGGAGGGAGGGAACACAGTCCCGCCCTTCAAAAGAAAATTGGATTAAACATTTACTGAGCAAGGACCAGTTCCCTCTCAGTTACTCTCTCCCATGAGGAAGCTTCCATAAGCCTCTTGTCCTTATCCATCAGGCAGCAGACAGAATGAAAACCACAATCACAAAAACTAACTGAAGTGATCACATGGACAACAGCCTTGTCTAACTCAATGAAACTATGAGCCATGCTGCAGAGGGCCACCAGAGATGGACTAGTCATGGGAGAGAGTTCTGACAAAATGAGGTCCACTGGAGAAGGGAATGGCAAACCACTTCAGTATTCTTGCATTGAGAGCCCCATGAACAGTATGAAAAGGCAAAAAGATAGGACACTGAAAGATGAACTCCCCACATTGGTAGGTGCCCAATATGCTAATGGAGATCAGTGGAGAAATAACTCCAGAGAGAATGAAAAGACGGAGCCAAAGCAAAAACAATACCCAGTTGTGGATGTGACTGGTGATGGAAGTAAAGTCCACTGCTGTAAAGAGCAATATTGCAAAGGAACCTGGAATGTTAGGTCCATGAATCAAGGCAAATTGGAAGTGGTCAAACAGGAGATGACAAGAATGAACACCAAATTATAGGAATCAGTGAAGTAAAATGGAACTGGAATGGGTGAAGTTAACTCAGATGACCATTATATCTACTACTGTGGGCAAGAATCCCTCAGAAGAAATGGAGGAGCCATCATAATAAACAAAAGAGTACGAAATGCAGTACTTGGATGCAATCTCAAAAACGACAGAATGATCTCTGTTCATTTCCAAGGCAAACCATTCAATATCACAGTAATCCAGGTCTACACTCAGTTCTATGGAGACCCACAAGACCTTCTAGAACTAACATCCAAAAAAGATTTCCTTTTCATTAGAAGGACAGGAATGCAAAAGTAAGAAGTCAAGAGACACCTGGAGTAACAGGCAAATTTGGCATTGGAGTATGAAATGAAGCAGGTAAAAGGCTAAACAGTTTTGCCAAGAGAACACACTGGTCATAGCAAACACCCTCTTCCAATAACACAAGAGAAGATTCTACGCATGGACATCACCAGATGGTCAACACCAAAATCAGATTGATTATATTCTTTGCAGCCAAAGATGGAGAAGCTCTATACAGTCACCAAAAACAAGACCAGGAGCTGACTGTGGCTCAGATCATAAACACCTCATTGCCAAATTCAGACTTAAGTTGAAGAAAGTAGGGAAAATCATTAGACCATTCGGGTATGACCTAAATGAAATCCCTTACAATTATACAGTGGAAGTGACAAATAGATTCAAGTGATTAGACCTAATAGAGTGCCTGAAGAACTATGGACAGAGGTTCGTGATATTGTACAGGAGGCAGTGATCAAGACCATCCCCAAGAAAAAGAAATGCAAAAAGGAAAATGGTTGGCTGAGGAGGCCTTACAAATAGCTGAGAAAAGAAGAGAAGCTAAAGGCAAAAGAGAAAAGGAAAGATATACCCATTTGAATGCAGAGTTCCAAAGAATACCAAGGAGAGATAAGAAAGCCTTCCGTGCTTATCAATGCAAAGAAAAGAGGAAAACAATAGAATAGGAAAGACTAGAGATCTCTTCAAGAAAATTAAAGATACCAAGGGAAAATTTCATGCAAAGATGGGCACAGTAAAGGACAGAAATGGTATGGACCTAGAAGAAGAAGATATTAAGAAGAGATGGCAAGAAAACACAAAAGAACTACTCAAAAAAAGATCTTCACAACCCAGGTAATCATGATGGTGTGATAACTTACCTAGAGCCAGACATTCTGGAATCCAAAGTCAGGTGGGCCTTAAGAAGCATCACTATGAACAAAGCTTGTGGAGGTCATGGAATTCCAGTGGAGCTATTTCAAATCCTGAAAGATGATGCTGTGAAAGTGCTGCACTCAATATGCCAGCAAATTTGGAAAACTCAGCAGTGGCCACAGGACTGGAAAAGGACAGTTTTCATTCCAATTGCAAAGAAAGGCAATGCCAAAGAATGTTTAAACTACCACACAATTGCACTCATCTCACACACTAGCAAAGTCATGCTTAAAATTCTCAAAGCCAGGCTTCAACAGTACATGAACAGTGAACTTCCAGGTGTTCAAGCTGGTTTGAGAAAAGGCAGAGGAAGCAGAGACCAAATTGTCACAATCCACTGGATCACTGAAAAAGCAAGAGAGTTCCAGAAAAACATCTACTTCTGCTTTACTGACTATGCCAAAGCCTTTCACTATGTGGATCACAACAAACTGTGGAAAATTCTTCAAGAGATGGGAATGCCAGACCACCTTACCTGCCTCCTGAGAAATCTGTAAGCAGGTCAAGAAGCAACAGTTAGAACTGAACATGAAAAATCAGAGTCGTTCCAAATTGGGAAAGGAATAGGTCAAGGCTGTATATTGTCACCCTGCTTATTTAACTTATATGCAGAGTACATCATGTGAAGTGCCTGGCTGGCTGAAGCACAAGCTGGAATCAAGATTGCTGGGAGAAATATCAATAACCTCAGATATGCAGATGACACCACCCTTATGGCAGAAAGTGAAGAAGAACTAAAGAGCCTCTTGATGAAAGTGAAAGAGGAGAGTGAAAAAGTTGGCTTAAAACTCAACATTCAGAAAACTAAGATCACACACACAGCAACTGGTCCCATCATTTCATGGCAAATAGATGGGGAAACAATGGAAACAGTGAGAGACTTTATTTTTGGGGACTCCACAATCACTGCAGATGGTGACTGCAGCCATGAAATTAAAAGAAGAAAAGTTATGACCAATCTAGACAGCATATTAAAAATTACAGACATTACTTTGCCAAAAAAGGTCCATCTAGTCAAAGCTATGGTTTTTCCAATAGTCATGTATGGATGTGAGAGCTGGACTATAAAGAAAGCTAAGCACCTAAGAACTGATGCTTTTGAACTGCAGTGTTGGAGAAGACTCTTGAGAGTCCCTTGGACTGCAAGGATATCCATCAAATCATATTAAAGGAAACCAGTCCTGAATATTCATTGGAAGGACTGATGCTGAAGCTGAAACTCCAATACTTTGTCCACCTGATGCGAAGAATTGACTCCTTGGAAAAGACCCTGATGCTGGGAAAGACTGAAGGTGGGAGAAGAAGGGGACAACAGAGGATGAGATGGTTGGATGGCATCACTGACGTGACGGACATGAGTTTGAGTAAACTCCGGGAGTTGGTGATGGGCAGGGAGGCCTGGCATGTTGCAGTCCATGGAGTCGCAAAGAGTCAGACATGACTGAGCAACTGAACTGATCGACCATTATTAGTTATGTCAAACAACTCTTTCTAATCCCAAAGGTGATTTTTTTCCTGTCCATATTTATGTATAATTTGTTGCACATTAACAATTAAAATTTCCAAGCAAAACACACTGGGTGTCTTTCAAGTATTACTATTCACAGCAGATGAAGCTATTAAATTGGCTTCCAAAAAACAGCAAATATTAAAACCAATTTGAAGATAAGACAACTGTGTTTTCTTCAAGCCTCTTTAAAAAGAGATGTTCCTCTCTGTCTGCTGCATTTCTTTATTTTTTAAGACAAGGGAGAAAGGAAAATTCCTTGAGAATGGTCTTTTCCCTAACTCTGAAACACAGACAGAAGGCAGGATGTTACAAAGGAGTTAAAATCATTCTTTCCTTTTCCTCATGGGAGATGTAGTTTCTCAACACCATCCCAAAAGTCACCAGGTATCCTATTCCAGTCAATCAAGGAAACCTGAATTGACATTATAAACACCAGCAACTGGGAGATATACCTCAGACAATTCCCAAAAAAGTGGCATTTCAGCACTTCATTAACTTGCTCAAGAAATTTATGGCTAAAGAGAAATGAACGATTATCCATGCTCAAAGGAAACAACAGGAATCTGTGTATGGCTTGAGACAGAAGAGCTTCCCAATTATCCCATGCTTACTTTGAAATATCTCAAAAACAACCTCCCTGATTTCGTATTAATTTGCACACTCATGTAAATAAATCAATGTTACACATATAACAGAGAAGGCACATGGGTGAGTTCCATATCCCCACTGCAGCTTTTCAAGGGGAAAGGCATCATCCAGGTATCTCTCTTCCCCATCAGAGTCACGAGGCATGCCGGGCCAGGTGCTCGGCTCCACGGGCTGCCGCTGCAGGGAGACCGAGCCACACGTCTCAGTCCTGAACCGCCAGATGTGCTCCCCAGGGTTCCCGGAGCACACGCAAGACGGAGGAAACGAAGGACACCGAGTCTGCAGCATGTTTGTGGAAAGATCATCCTACGTGCTGTCCTTTGTGAAGCGCAGACTCATCTCCCCTTCTCACTGTATTTTCTGAACACCCTCCACTAACCAATCTGCCCATATCCTGCTCCTCTCAATAAAGCCTTTCCCATCTTCCTTGATGCTTTTTCTGAGAAAGGTAACTTGAATCACACAATTCAGCACTGGACTCCTGTGTGCCCAACTGTTGTTGTGTGGAAATAATTAAAATTCCCCAAGAAGAATAATTAACTTGCTCATAACACACTGTTAATCATTTACTGTCCCCATTATGCATTCATTGCTACAAATATCACATGCAAGGTTTTTTTTTCTTCAGGGCTCATTTTTACTGAGCTCTGCATCCAGGTATACTGGAACTCTGTGGAGGGATAAAGCTTTCTGCCTGAATAGAAAACACATTCTCGTGCCTACAACTACTGCCGCAATAGATACATCAATACTACGCGGCTGCTGCTGGCAGTGAACCATTCACTCAACCAGACAATCGGCCTGCAACATTTCATTTTACTCCTCATCCCAATCTGTGTCAAATATAGTTGCATTTCCATTATACAGATGTGGAAACTGATGCATGAAGAAGTCACATTGGGTAGGAATACAAATTCCACTGAATCTATGACTCATTTGTACTCAATCATACATGACATCTAATTTTCAATAAAATGTGTGGTGCAGACACCATGTCTCAGAAGAAATTAAGGGTTTAAATGAGGGTAGGTTATGAAACTAATTACCCTGCACATGTTCTTTAGTTGTTCTTATTCAGTTGCTAAGTTGTGTCCAACTCTTTGCAACTTCAGGGACTGCATGTTAGCTCGCCAGGCTCTTCTGTCCTCCATTATCTCCTGGAGTTTGACCAAATTCATGTCCATTGAGTTAATGATGCTATCTAGACATCTCATCCCCTGCTGTCCTCTTATCACATGTTTTTGAAGGTGGATTAATTGTTTCCACACATTCACGTTTGTATAATCCCCTGAAACAGCACCACTGATGCTAGGAAGTATTACTACATCATAATCCTTCTCCATGGCCTTCCTTATTTCCCATTCAACAGGGAACAGGGCTTCAGTGAACAGCCCAAAGGCAACTCAAAAATGGTAGCACCTTGGTTTTACCATGTTCAGAACCTTTATCAAACAGATCTTCTCACACAAGAAAACTACCACTAATCAAGAGTACAAGGCTAGACGTACCCGCAGACAATTCCAGAGGCACCACATATATTTTGGAAAGAATTCTTACAATATGTACTTAATGCCTTCACAATTTTCACATTTAAATCTAGTGGATCTTTATGTGGGAATCTAAGAACCTAAGAAAACTCAATTTAATAAAAGAAGAGGGTTATATCCACAGATAGACTTCATATCCTGATTCATAATGCTAAAAGGAAGAACAAACTTCCTGGCTCAAAAACGAGAGGCTGTAATCATTTGGTGGAATATAGCATAGCTCTGAAACATAGCCAGGAAGGCCATTCAGCAAGAGAAGAGATACTGAAAGGCAGGAAAAAAACAATATAAAATAAAATATCCACCATGACTCTACAAACAATCACAAAGTTTTGATAAAATAACACACTTTACGTTTAAGGGTACGGGCCATTTTATTAGTTAAATGTAGTACTTTCACAGGATCAAAATGGCATCAACCACTTAGCTTTATGGTAGAAACAGTTATTTCATGAAAAAAAAAGGTATCTTCGTGGCACAATTTCTCCTCATTCAAATTCAACTTCCAGTAAGGCATGCTTATGCTTGAAACATTAACATAAACATTCCCCAAGAAGACCACGATATTATACTGAATGTTAGTCATATAGCATTTTTATTGCTATTTGAAATACTTCTTTGACATGCTCACTAGAGAAAACCTAAAAGCCATTTATATACATGTAAATACCTATGTATTCACAAAATACATGCACCCTTTTACATCACCATCTTTAAAAACATCCAGTGACTTTGATCCATGAACTCCACTCCTTAGAACATTTTTCTATAACATTAGTCAGAGATAAACATGGCTCCCTTAATTAACATGGAAAGCATTTGTCTCAAGTAGTGAAATTTAAATTTAGTCAGTGTTTGGCATCACTCACGTGCACTAAATCCAGGAGAATGGCACTCATGTCTGATCAGAAGGTCATGATTATCAATTATCATTAGTCCGTTTTTGTGTTTAAATGATCTACCTTCTCTTCCCAATGAGGGAATGAATTTAGACATCTAAAATGCAGCTTAGGGTGTTGATGCATTACTAACATTTGAAATGAGGCTTGAGACCATTCCTATGGTGGGTTAATATTTCTTACCACTTCTGACAAGTAGAGCAAAGATTAGGGAGCTGAAAAAGCTGAGATGAATTGAAGGTCTTAGTGATAAAATGAGTAATAATAAAATTTTTCTCACAGAGATTTTTAACACTCCATTCTGCCTAGTTTATTAAAAAGGTTTTACAGTTCAATGTGAGAAATCAAATCCCAGGCAATCAGAAGTCTCCACGACAGGCCCATTTCCCCACCAGCAATGTGGATACGGGTCAGCCAAGGACACTTGTGCTAGAACTGGTATGTGGTGTCCCACTGGCCCAGCTCAGCCTAGCCTCTGGGTCACATGTAAAAATTACAGCTGTAGAGACTTTAATCAAGGAATTCTTCCTTGGTCCCCATTTCTAGGTCAGTTTACTTGGTCATAAACTGCAGAAAGTCATGCTGCTTTCCTCTGGGACTACTCTTAAATGTCATTCATTCTCATAAAAGAATTTAAACCTATATTGTTCATAACAACTCCAGCCTCCCACCAACCCAACTGTAACTGTCATGGCAGACTTCATTTCACTAATAGCTACAAGAGACCTCTGCCTGTGGACCTCTCCAAGATCACCTAAATAAACATACAAGTTGGGACTTCCCTGCTGGTCCAGTGGCTAAGACTCTGTGTTTCCAGTAAAGGGAACCCAACTGTGATCCCTGGTCAGGGAACTAGATCCCACACGGCACAACTGGAAGAGTCTGTATGCCACAACTGAAGATTCCTCACACCCATGTGCAACTAAGATCCAGCACAGCGAAACAAATAACCAATGTCTGTTTGTTTAAAAACCAAACATACAAGCTAAATAAAAGCAGAGTAGTGCTTGCCATACCAATATTACTGCAAGACAAACTC
This sequence comes from Muntiacus reevesi, assembly GCF_963930625.1. Lineage (NCBI taxonomy): Eukaryota > Metazoa > Chordata > Mammalia > Artiodactyla > Cervidae > Muntiacus > Muntiacus reevesi. The sequence goes on from NC_089252.1 coordinate 97,772,773, forward strand.
CAATAGCTCCAACTTCCACCCAGGCGGTAGTGGCTGAACCTTATATAAAAATTCTAGAGCCACCTGCCCATTTTGCTCCTCATTATTCCCAAGAGGGTAGTAAAAGCATCTGGCACATAACAGGCACCTAGTAAATCCTTCTTGACTGAATAAAGTGAGAAGCAAACTAATAGATGAGTGGGAACTAAATCGGAAGCTCTATTGCTCGGAACACATTTCTTCATATGGAATTGATGTGGCATTATAAGTGGCATTATAAATACCAGGCGTACAAGTGCCGCCAGAAGTCAGCCTCACATCATCACACCTACGTAAAACACTGGTTCACAGGCTCAACACTGCATCAGAACAAGGCGTGCCTAGCCCTCTTGACATGCCCCGTTCTCTGCTCATCAAGATGACTCATTTACAGCCCAGTCTCAGGTATCTCAAGTCAAGTCTCTCATCTTCCTATCACTGGGGGCTGCCCATCTGCAGCACTGCCCACTGTGCATACAGGTAATTAACTCGTAATGCTCCGCTGGTTCTGACACATCCCGTGACACTGGAAAATTCAGCCGCAGGTAGTTAAGCATGCAAGCTGCTTCCTGATTTAAACCCGATAACCAAATATCACATGTAAGTGTCACTCAATATGGAAGACCTTGTTGACACGGAAGTCACATGTCAGCTGGGGCGGCATGGTAACTGTGGTTAAATCTTATTCCTTTGAACTCCGTTAATCCGAAACCTATGGCAATGCAGAGCTGGAATAACAACTTGTTTTGGTTATGGAAGAAAGGTATGCTTCGTGTCCTGGAAATAAAACTATATGGGATAGGTTCAACTAGATGACAAGTTCAGTAAGAAAAGAACCTTCCTGTTGGCTCAGAGTAAAGAATCTGCCTGCAATGCAGGAGCCCCTGGTTCAATCCCTGGGTCAGGAAGATCCCCTGGAGAAGGAAATGGCCACCCACTCCAGTGTTCTTGCCTGAAGAATTCCATGGACAGAAAAGCCTGGAGGGCTACAGTCCATGAGGTCACCAAGAGTCAGACAGGACCCAGCAACTAACATTAACACTTCAATAAGAAAAGAAGCCATGCATAGCTTAAGGGTAAAGATCATGAATTCTAGAGCTAGACCACCAAACCTCAACTTTGCCACTTGACAGGTAATGACCTGAGCAAGTGACTTAACTTCTCTGAACTTCAGTTCTTACTTGTAAAATGGGAATGGTAACAATACCTAACCCACAGTGCGATAATGAAGCAAAATTCTTAAAATGATGCCTTGCAAACACTGAGCATATGACATGTGAAGAATTAACTATTAGTACCCTGACCATCTATTGTTATGTTCAGTTGCTCAATCGTGTCCTACTCTTTGTGACCCCATGGACTGCAGCATGCCAGGCTTCCTGGACATTCAGCATCTCCCAAACCTGCTCAAACTCATGTCCATTGAGTCCGTGATGCAATCCAACCATCTTGTCCTCTGTCGAACCCATCTCCTCTTGCCTTCAATCTTACTCAGCATCAAGGTCTTTTCCCTGAACATTAATACCCGATACAGAACACACAGCAGGCCCCCAAAATGACTGAGCAAACATAAAACTGTCTCTACAGATACTTGAGAAGGAACCCACATCCAAACAACTCATACATTCTCTACTCATCGATGCAAGTCCCTTCCAAGAGTGTCAAATGAACATTGTGCATGGTCTAGATTTCTTACTAACTACACAACTATCTCGTTTGAGTTGAACTTTTTTTTCTTTTAAAGGCCAAATTAAAATAAATAAATAAAAATAAAGGCCAAATAATTCTTTGGACATTAATCTAGACTGCATTTTCCTCTAAAATTCTAGGGCAATGAAAGGATAGGCGATCAAACGACAATAATGAGGGTTGGAACTACCCAGCAAATCATCAAAAAGTTTTTTTAAAAAGTAGAGAGAACAAAGCCTCAAGCTCAGGCTGAGCCACTTGTGTAAAGCCATGACACAACAAGGACAAAGAAACCACAATAAAGAGTGGAGAAAGGAGGCTGAGGCAACAGAGACAAGAGGAGACACACATGAAAGGAGAATTATTGGCTTCAGAGGCACCTGGAGAAATGCGGAGGAGGTCATTATCACTTTCTCCTACAGTGAAGGGCAGCTCAGATGTTTGGAATTCAGCAACGTTGGACATGGGGTTTTGATCTCCAACTAACATTTTGCTATGAAAAAATGCAGATGCAGTGACCATTAACTCATAACCCCACAATAAATATACATGACAACGTTGCCCAGGAGTGGCCACTATAGGGAGGATCATTCAAGAAATTCTTCCTCTGGGTGTTTCCCACCTCATTCACCACTTTACACCTCAGTGATGACTACTGACTAATCTTACCCTCTCTAAGTCACAGTTTATGTTTATGAAGCCATCTTGGCGATATTGTTGGGAAAGTCTCTGAACCACTTTATGATGACAGAATGAAACTGTCTGCTCCATTTCACGGATTTAGTTTTACATTCCTGAGAAGATCACACAGTAACTGTTGTGGTCGGCTCCTTCCGAAGCAGATGCCACATGGTTGATTCCTGGCAAGTGATCCTTTCCTGGATACTTTGAACAAGCTACTGTTGCTAAAGCACTGTAAACAATGCTATTTGAGAGCATAAGTAAAATCACAACATTCATTTATTCTTATGCTTGTTTATTGTCTTTTCCCTCCCTCTCCAAGTTGGAAGCACCATAAATGCATGGATCTTGTCTCAATAGTTACTTCTCTGTGTTATGCTAGCTTCTAGAATAGTGCCCAGTACCAAGTAAGCATTCAAACACATCAACAAAAATGAGTCATGTAGGATTTATGAAATATATTGCTTATTGATTAATCGAGAAATAAGTTCACCAATTTTGACTATAAAGAGCTTGATGGTGAACATAAAAAATGAACCTTGAAGTAAAGATATTTCCTGTATGCATACTAGTGAATTCTCACCGTTTGATATTGGTTGTATTATACCCATTTCACAGATGAGCAAAGCTCTACTCAGAGAGGTTAAGAGAGTTCATTTAAGCTTTGCAGTTTAAGGAGCAAAGTTGAGGTTTCCCAGCCAACTGTGCCTCATCCAAACCCCAGCTCTCCAGGGTACTTGGGAAGATCTGATTCTCTTCTATCTGAAAGAATAAAATTAATATACTGTCTTTAGGCAGTCTATTATCCAGATCTTGTCTTGAGAGTGAACACAGCTGTCAACAGTCTTCCACAACGTTAAACAGACTCTTAGAGATAAATCCCTCGCACCATGAAATTCGTTCTCAGGCTTAGAGAAGCTCCGGGGACTGAAAAGCTTAAGGTGTCGGATCTGTTTGAAGTTGAACGTAAATTAGCACACAAGGCAACCCAGCTCTAAAACCCAAACCAGTCCCCAGACAAAAATACCTCTAGGTACAAGGGAGATCATTTAACGCAGGGAGTAAAGCTGGGTGTATACCAGAGAAGACTGAGGACTGTGGAAGATATCAGGTCACGAGCGATGGCCCAAATAATGCTACTCAAACTCTAGCTCTGTGGACATTACCAGAACAAAAAAGAGTCTGAGAATTTCAAACTTAGAAGCCTTGGGCAAGAATCTGGAAATGTGCTTTGCTTTTTTTTTTCTTTTTCCTAAACAAGTTCCCAGGTGATGCTGGTCCAGGGACCACACTTTAAGAACAACCAATCTCAACAGATCACCTTCCTTTCATCTCCAGCCCACTGTTGAAACTAAATGAGGGAGATCCAGAAAAACTTTAATACCTTTCAAGCAAGACTGGCTTTTCCCATTAAATGTTTATTTTTAAAACAGTGTACAGAATAAGACTTCAACCAAGAGTGTCTAACCCTTGAGAAATGATGTACCTAAAAGTGATTAGTAACATTTAGGGGACAAAACAAAGCATCAAGTCACACTTGCCCCAAGGAAAAAGAACCCAGTCTGACGTGGGTGATAAAGTGACATAAAATGGTCTCCTTTTGCTCTACACAGTCAAGGGAATTGGTGGATTTTCAGATGACCACGTGTGTATCTCAGCCATAAGAGATCCCTGCAGCTGAGGGACAATAGCACACAGGTCTGTCCCCACAATCAACCCCTAAAGGCATCATTCAGAAACAATAGGTGAAGATAAATTCAAAGCAGTGAGTGATAAATGAATTCATATTTAGAAATATTTATCTTGCCCAAGATAATGTATACACCCATTTCAGTATCACCCTGTACCTCCTGGCCTCCTTCCAGGTATTAGCTGTGCCTCCTTTTAGGGATCTCTCTGAGAGATGATGCTGGTGATGATGTCAAAGCTTACACAACACTCAACTGCTGGCCTTGTGTTGATAGTACCAATCATCTGAATCTGTAACTAGATCCCTGCACAGACAGGCTTATAAATGAAGAAAGGAGGCTGATAAATTATTTGCTGCAGATAATGAAGCTGATCAGTGGAGGGGCTGGGATTTGAACCCAGTCTGTAGTGGGCAAACCACACCACTAGCTGCCCTTACTTGTAAGAGTTCAGAAGCTGGGATACTTGGCAACCTTGATCAGAAACATAGGGACTCATAAACCGCCCCCCAAGTCCTAATACCAAGTGGTTATTCCTCACCAGCAAGAACAGTAGGCCCAAACCATCTCATCCTCTGACCCAGAAGCAAGGAAGACGAAACTGCTTACCTTGCTCAGCAGAAATACAAACCACCCTTGTCATATCTGGACTATTAGCCCTGCATTTGGGAAGCAAAAACAATGACTCTAGTTGGCTGTCAAGTGGAGTGTATTAAATTTCTGGCTCCTGAGACAGATCCCATTGATCTGTTTTACTTAGACTTCATCTCTAGAGTTGACTTCATAACTTAAGTTTATGACTTTATCAAATGATGCAGAAAAACAACCCCAAAAGCTAAATGATTCTATTATGCACATTACAGAGTGCTGGATTCGTGGCAGGGCAGCCGACTACACAAACAGGGAATCCATCACCCTGATACCAATGGCCTGATGCACAGTTCAGTCTCAGTTGTTCTAGAAGAGGCTGTGTTACACCTCTGAGAGATGGACGGCAGCGGGACAAGCACACGTTAAAGCCGCATCAATGGGGCTCCCAGTGCATGCCAAACACTGAGCCCACAGGCTCCAGGGCCCATGCTCCATAATACGACAAGCTGCTGCAATGAGATGCCCACACACCACAACTCGAGTGTGGCCCCTGCTCATCATAACTAGAGAGAAAGTCAGTGTGCCATGGCGAGGACCCAGTGCAGTCAGAAATGGATAAATAAACACATCTTCTATATGAAAGATGATGGAGAAGTATTCTGGACATGTGGAAGAGTATGAACAGAAGCTGTGATGCAAAAGACAAACCTAAGAGCAGCACGGAGAGCTGGGGAGCAGGGTAGGGATCGGCAGAAAACAGACGTGAAATGAATGACCCGTCAGTTCAGTTCAGTTGCTCGGTCGTGACCAACTCTTTGTGACCCCATCGACTGCAGCACACCAGGCTTCCCTGTCCATCACCAACTCCCGGAGTTTACTCAAACTCATGTCCCTTGACTTGGTGATGCCATCCAACCATCTCATCCTCTGTCGTCCCCTTCTCCTCCCGCCTTCAATCTTTCCCAGCATCAGGGTCTTTTCCAATGAGTCAGCTCTTCGCATCAGGTGGCCAGAGTATTGGAGTTTCAGCTTCAGCATCAGTCCTTCCAATGAGTATTCAGGACTGATTTCCTTTAGGATGGACTTGCTGAATCTCCTTCCAGTTCAAGGGACTCTGAAGAGTCTTCTCCAATACCACAGTTCAAAAGCATCAATTCTTCGGTGCTCAGCTTTCTTTATAGTACAACTCTCACATCCATACATGACCACTGGAAAAACCATAGCCTTGACTAGATGGACCTTTGTTGGCAAAGTAACATCTCTGTGTATTTCTCTAAAAGTTGAAAGAAGAGCAAGATTATTCTGGGCTCCACTGGTCCAGGAAGGAAACAAGAACTATAGAGACAGACTCCACAGAGGCTGAGATCACAACACGGCAACCAGTTCAAGAGATACGCACAGACAGACAGAGAATGGAGTTGGCTGGGCTTTCCCATAAACAGTCTCTGTTCCATCCTGTGGTGGCGGTGGTGGTGTAGTCGCTAAGTCATGTCCGACTCTTGTGACCCCATTGACTGTAGCCCTCCCAGCTCCCCCGTCCAGCGGATTCCATCCTGAGTCCTGGCCAAATCTACTGTTCAGTCCTGTGTCTGACGGAAACCCCTGAATCCTCCAAATAAATCCCTGCCTTTGCCCAAAGACAGTGGATGTAGGTTTTCATTCATCCCACCCAGCAATCCTAGACTGGTACAGTGAGGATTCTGGGGGCATTCAGTCTAGAAAATTTGACCATCTCCAATTTAACACGCAATTATCAAGCATGTATTCTGTGTTCTGCAGAGCGAAGTAAAGATGAATGAGAGTCAGTTCTTGTCTCAGAAAACTCTGACATGCAGTAGGGAGATGGTCATAAAGGCAACTTTTGCAGGTCAGGCTCATGGAAGAAGGTAACGGGGGAAAAAAATCCACAACAATGGAAGAATCCAAAAGAGGGCTAGTTATTTAAACTAAGAGAATCAATGATGGCTTCACAGGAGAGGAAGCATAAAAAATCGTTGACCCTCATCTGTCTGCAAACACAGGAAACATCATTGTGTTGCTATCATTTTACCAGATTCAAGAAAATTCCTTAAAAATTAGTAGCCAGCCCAATGGCAGGCAGAAATAAAAATAATAATAATAAAGCTGACAATGGTTTGCTTGGGGGAATGGAAAGTGTATCCAACAACCCAGCAAAACACATAAACCTCATTAAGGCAAATCCTCTAAGCCAGATAAAAGAAAGGAAAGAACAAGAGTCACAGGCTATTAACTGGCTACAGACATCTGCTTTCAGATTAAGAAAGAGGTGGCCAAACCACCTAAGTGCCATTCTTCTAGCCCAAAGACCCTATCTGAGGCTTTCAGGTGGGGGTGATTTTCAACAGTGCAAAACTGGCTGCTGAAAATCAATGAAAATGGAATTGCATGAAAATGGGGCCTCTTTACAAACAGACACAACAGAAAAAAATACCAAAATTGGCTGCAACACACAGGATACACACAATTCTTTTGGACCATGCATGTGCATTCTAGGAAAATGAGGAGTGAATTTCTTCCACCTTCCTAATAGAGAAGCTACTGACTGCCACCTGCACTGAGAGGAGACAGGCATTTCATGGCAAATGTAATGATTACCTAATTGTTCCCAGGGATGGGGAAGAATTGGCAATTACCTACCCCAGAAGACTTATGTTCAGCAATTACATGTTTGCATGCTCTCTGTAAAAATGCAGCATCCAAGTCAATAAATTGGTGGAGTGCATTATACAGCACAGTGCATCATTCACCTAGAACTGCACAGCCAAAGAAGCAGAGCAGATGGCAAGTGAGAAAGAAATATTGATCACCATGAATAATTTTTACTAAAAAAGCATATAAAAACTGGATTTTAAAATATTTCAAAATAATTTATTCACTGTGGTCTCACTGTTTTACATTTCTGTTTATAAATATTTACAATGCACTACTTTCATAAAATAATTATTATTCAGTGTTCACAGTAAAGGGAATGGCATCAGAGACTGACTGACTGTGAGGATGCCTCTACTAATCTGTGTGACAATATTTTAATTTCGCATTAATTTTCAACTCTTCCCAGTTAAACATACACGGCTTTATTTGCTCTCTGTTTCAGGTGATATTTATAGACAAACAACATACATCACATTACCAGTTTTTATTTGTAGTAATTCATTGATATGAGGGACAGACTTGAAGTTAATATTAATGTGGAATACCAACAGATTTTCAACCCAACTTCCTATTTACCTTAAACAAGTTAACAGAATAAAGGAAGCAAATCATAGAAATGGCAATGACACAAAGCAATTTCATTAATCAATGTTAGAAGGAGTGACAGATGCATTGAGGTACTATTCTAGGGGGCCTTCCCAGGTGGTACTGATGGTAAAGCACCCACCTGCCAATGTAGGAGGTGCAAGAGGCAACAGTTTGATTCCTGGGTTGGGAAGATCTTCTGGAGAATGACATGGCAACCCACTTCAGTGTTGTTGCCTAGAGAATCCCATGTACAAAGCCTGATGGGCTACGGTCCATGAAGTCGCAGAGTCGTACACATCCGAAGCGACTTAGAACTCACTCGCTCACTATTCCAGGACAAAGAAAGACAGCTAAAGAGCCAATAACTAAAACCCCCTCCTGGGTGTCACATAATTAGTCTGGTCAGAATTGTCTGCATGTCCTGAGATGCCTCTGAAGATAAAGGCAGGCCTTCCTCCTCTTCCAATGGTGACAAAAACCTCAACATATGGATGTGGAAGTCTTTCTTAGAATATTCTTTCATTTTAACAGACCAGTAACAGTCCTTTGTGCCACACTACATCATCCTTAGGTTATTTGATTCTCCTACATTTCATCTCTAGATTTAGGGCCTGATGCATCCATTGAGTGGAATATTCAACTCATTTTTAGAATAGAAACTGGTAAATGACCAGCCTTTTTAGATCACTTGAATTAACTAGACTATGATCTACTGGATCCTCATTAACTATTTCTTCAATAAGTAGTGACACTGAAAGACACAGATGGTAAGTCGAATCAAACGTTTCAGCAAGAAGATCCTGAGTTCATTCTGCATATAGCTGCACTATCAGTATCAAACCTTGTCTCTTCTTTCTTTCCCTTTGGAACAAATGTCTGAGCAAATGGTGAGCACGCATGTTGATGTGTACTTGTATGAGAGCTGGGTGCCATGAGGATAGAAGCAATGTAAATAATTAATTGAACAAAAATTAAACATAATTCCTCATGGCACTGTTGGGCGGATGGTGATCACATGTCTGTTAGAAATAAAGACACACAAGATAACTGCAAGGCAAAAAATTCATTTTTTTAATAAATACATTTCATTCAATTCATATACTCTTTCATTTCACAGGTTAAACTAAGAGAGGGTATTTATTCCTTTCCAAAGAAATAATGAACTTGGCAACTCTGTCTCAGAAACTGAAATTCTGCTCTTTAATGAGCATAACATATTATGTTGTGTTACCTATTTTAGGAGTGAAGAAAAAAACAAGAATTCTGGGATATTCCACAGTGACATGAAGCAAAACACGTTCATCTTCAGACAATACTAACATCAGCTATTGTTAAAGGAGAACTTTCTCAAGCACATTTGTATATACACACAGATGTGTGTGTACCTGAAAATGCTATTATTTCAGTAGAACTGAAACATAATACATATCTTGAATTCCCCAGAGTAACACAGTATGATAACTAACACGTACATTTCCCTGCCAAAGTAAATTTAAGAAAAGGGTATTTTTAATAATGGGTAACTGAAGGGGAATCAGACATTTAGTCATAATTGAGCAGGCAGGCTTCTAGCCAGATACATATATTGTTCAAGTTCAAAACATACATATAAATAGATTTAAACTATAGTTATACTTTTAAGCCATCTTCTTCCTGGTGCCTAATTCACATACATATACGTAGATGTTCATAAATTTTTCCTAAATCCAAAATGAGACAGCATAGTATTACAGGTTATAAATATTATTTTAAAATTAAAAACAATCTGAACATTACCATCATCATTAGCTAATGGTTTTCATCTTCCTCTGGGACAATGAGAACATTAAAATTCAATTTATACAACATTTACTTCTCATAAAAAAATGGTCATTAACACTTTCTAGTTAAAAACATCTAACAGCCTACTGAGTCACAAACAATAAAGACTGGCTCTCAGTGATAAAGATTTGAAAAAGATGGAACTAGAAAAAAATAACAATAATAAACTTCAATGATATGACACATATACACAGGTCCAGAACAGTCAGTAATTCTTATCCATCATGTTTTCAGCCTAAACTACAGCTTATATTTAAGACCTAGGATGGGGGTTAATGTTAGATTAACTGCTGGGAGATGTCATTATGCATGGTCATTAAATTGAAGTAATACTCTATGATTATAACAGTGTATCACAAGTTGATTCGATCAGACCATTATGAGGGCAGTTTCCCAGGATATGTTGGTGTTGTTCAATCAAACTCTGACACATGCATCCCTTTTTACTGGAATTGATTTCTCTTCACCATCTCCTTCCCCATCTGATTTGTTAAGCCCTTGGCCCCACACCTCATTGAGATGTCCTCTCCTGTACATCCTCTGATCCTTCTACTTTATGCAGCAGAATTCCCATCATTTCACCACAAAATATTTCCAGTGGACCTCTGCTATATCTGAGCTCAAGAAAGAATAATGGGTATAGTTTGGGATTTCATAAGGGATAAAGGGAAGTATCTTATGAGTGTCAGCCTCTGAAAAATCTTCCATCTTAAAATTCTCCCCCTTGCCTCTCTTGAGTCTGGGCTCCCCCCTCCAATCTTGCCTGCCAAACAGTGCCATTTTTCAGGGTTGCAAGAAATGTCTCTCGCATGAATCTCTCGCAGGTCCCTATTGCTTACTTCATTAAATAGGAAAGCTCTACGAGCCAACACTGCTTTTATCTATCATTTTACCTTACACAGTACATCTCTGTGATGGGAGCAGATGGTATTCAGAGCTTTTCCCAGTCCTGAGAGTCAGGGACCCTAGGATCGATTCAACACCCTTGCCTGTTCAGACTACTCCGTCTACACTACCATCACCCGTAAATAAACGTGCCCAAATCTGACACTGGACAAATGTATAACAACATACATCTATCATTACAGCAGTATACAGAATGTGTTCCCTGCCCTAAAAATCCTCTCTGCCCTGGGACCTCCGTGGTGGTCCACCGGGCTAATACCCCGTGCTCCCAATAAAGGGAAGTCAGGTTTTATTCCTGGTGATGGAACTAGATCCCACATGTTGCAGCTAAAAGTTCACATGCAAAAGATTCCGCCTACCACCACTAAGACCCGGCACAGCCAAATAAACACATTTGAAAAGATTCTCTGTGGTCTGACGATTCATCTATACCCCAACCACTAAGCCCTGGTAACCACTAGTCTATCATTTTACTGTTTGTATAGTTGGGTCTTTTCCAGAATGTTATATAACTGGAATCATGTAGTATGTAGCCTCTTCAAGTGAAGCCCAGGTTTTTAACTACCAAAGAAGAAAGTAAACAAGAACAAGCCTTTCCATCCCTTTGGCCTGAATCCCTACACCAGTGTCTCTTTTCCTTCTGTTTTTGCTCCTCTCAAGCAAACCTTGACCATCAGCAGTGGAACAACAATGTACAGTGTCAGGAGAACAAGCAAAACGCTCTGGCCTGACGGGAAGTGAGAGAAGTAATTTAAGCTGAGCCTTGACGTTGAGTTAGACTCTAACCAGGTGACAGCGGAGACGCAAGGCTGGAAGGAGGGAAAAGACCTTCAGCAGACTTAGAGGGTGATGAAGGGCTCCCAGGGGAAACTGTGTACCCGAGGTAGAGCAAGGGAGGCGGGCAGGGTGATGTCGCAGAGAAAATCCACTGCTGGAATGGATCCTCGGACGGAAGGAAAAATCACTTGAAAGGTTGTCAACACTGGAGTCGCGTGGTCATAGTTCCACTTTTAACAGTTGCTCCAGATTTCTGTGCATTCCCAGGCCACAAAACTGCCAAAAGTCCTCCTGTATTGCTCAAAGCAAAACTGCCACAAACACTTTAAAATCCTGACTGATAGGTCAAGTGCCAAGGTGGGCCCATGAGGTCAGTAGTGGTCTCCTCGGGTCCTGAGGTTACCATTCTCCCTAATGCTGCCGAGCATGACCTGTGTCCACTTCGGAGGTCCAAGGCATGGCAGCAAATAACTCTGGCATTTTTGGTTTGGGCTTGAGCTATATCTTAACACCAGTCATGGAACAGATCAACAACCCCATCAGCAACAGAGTAACGACTTTCAGCATTTCCTACAAAACCAGTAGCTACTCTACTGTTGCCAAGAAGAAATCCTTGCACCTTCCCCTGTGAACACTGTGTGAAGACTGCCTTACAGCCAGACACTGCATGTACACAGGAATATTCGGGGTCCTCTCTGGAAGATCAAAGAGGGATAGACGGGAATACATCCTGCTGCCAATGGTCCAGATCTACACATGTGAAGAACTCCTACCACCACACAAAGATGAAGAGTGTTTGTGAAAAGGCTGCCTGAAGAAAAACACAGCCGTGATGTGAAGTCTACAACACCAGTGAAAGAACTGATTTCCCAAAGAGCACAAAGATAAAGTTGATAGAGGCTAAAGAAATGGGAATACGAAGCCAATTTTGAAGAGCTAGGATTATTACAAAACCAAGACCATGAGAAGCTTCAGCTTGAAGGGTTCCCTAGTCCACTAGGAAACAACAATGCCCTTTCTCAACAGTGACAGAAAAGGGCTCATAGAAAACACTGGACAGACTGGATTAGAAGTGATTGGCACTTTTAATTCTAGTATCTAGGAGAAAGAGTTCAACTGGGAGTAAAGAAAATTTTTTTCTAATAGAAAAGTTAAGATGAGAACTAGCTGAAAAAGAAACAGTCCTAAATTCTGCATGGGTGTGCATGAAAACCTAGCAATGATTACTGGGACAATCCATGACCTCTTCTACTACTGAAGAAAATTAGTTTTTATTCGGATCTAAGTTCCTGCAAGTTTCACAAAACTAGTGCATTGGAAGGGAAAAATGATATGGTTTGGAGACTCCTGGGTTCACCTATACCAAAACTCCTTGTCTATACCACAAGACAAAGAATTATTGCAAAGTCCCCATGGTTTATCTCAGGACATGGTATTTACTAACATGAAAATGTTTATGAATATAGCATGCCATGTATCACCTGAGCTCTTTTTCCAATTTTGATTCCTAATATTAACGATAGAGAATAGCATTGAAACGTGTATTATCAGGTGTAAAAGAGATCACCAGCCCAGGTTGGATGCATGAGACAAGTGCTCAGGGCTGGTGCACTGGGAAGACCCAGAGGGATGGGATGGGGAGGGAGGCAGGAGGTAGGATTGGGATGGGGAACACATGTAAATCCATGGCTGATTCATGTCAGTGTATGGTAAAAACCACTACAATACTATAAAGTAATTAGCCTTCAATTAATAAAAATAAATGAAAAACAAAAAAACCTAAAGACCTAAAAATACCCAATCTCACATTTTTACTGGCAAGCATAAATACGGTGAAATAACTGCAAGGACTGAATCAGCCAGTTCAGGTACACATCAAGATTTCCCAGGTGAATGAAGATTTTTTCATCCAATTACTAGGAGCACAGGAAAGCAAATGTAATCGGTTCCTGATACAAACATACAAAAATAACCTAGAGTTGATCATTTTTAAAAAATATTAATAAAAAAACATTTAAAGCAAGATTGCTGCTCCTAAACTTCTTCTTGGGGCTTTAGTCTGAAAAGAAATACCAACGATTACAAACCCTCTCAAGCCTACCATTTATATATTTTCTTTCCATATTCACTTCAACAGGTATCTACTATGTGGAAAAAAATAACAAGATACAACTTCTGCAAGACTGGAATACCCCTAAAACTCCCACATCAAGGAGTACGAAAAAATACAATTGGAGGCATCCTCCTCATAACAGAGCTGAAAGCACAGGGGCAGGGCTTAGCAGGAAACAAGAGGACAGTAATCTGGAAATAGAGGAGAGGCGGAAGCAAAACGAAGGTCAGGAAGGAGAGAACGATTTCGTGCCAAGGTGGGGACCACATAACGGAGCAGGTTCAGACAGGACTCTGTAATCCAGGTGAAGGAATTTGAGACTTTATCCCACTGACCATGCAAAGTCATGCAGGGAACCCTTAGAGGCCGAGACCTGATCACCTTTGCAAACTTTACCAGATGGTTTCAGAAATTCAGGGCAGTGGCTAAAACCCAAAAGCTTAGGAAGAAGAAATGTCCTGACCTTCTCTGTCTGAACTGCCATTTGTCACCAGTGGGAACTTAGCTCCATAACCTCTCTCCATTGCAAATTCCTCGTTTTTGACTCTTTGTGACCCCATGGACTATACAGTCCTTGGAATTCTCCAGGCCAGAACACTGGAGTGGGTAGCCATTCCCGTCTCCAGGGGATCTTCCCAACCCAGGGATCGAACCCAGGCAGATTCTTTGCATCACATTGCAGTCAACTTCTTTACCAGCTGAGGCACCAGGGAAGCTCATATGTACCATTAGGAAAAACTGATTTCCAGGCAGGGTGCACTGAGCATAAAATAAGATACTCCAGGCTCTTGGGAAGCAAGAGGAACCAGGTTCAAGTTACTCAAAGCCTCACCTGAACTATGGTTTCTCCCCCTCAAAGATATCCATCCCTAATTCCCCTCCACAGACTTGATTTCTGATGCTCCTATCCTTATCAGCCTGTATCAGACCCTTCATATTTGTACATTCCTCAAAAAATAAACAGCTACAGAAGTCTCATTCTTTTACCATCAACAAAAAAAAAACCTGTCTTCTTTTTATTCTTCCACATGCTCATTTAAATCTGATTCTTTTCTCAGTTATAAAAAGCCCCGTATCACACTCATTCTGTTGCTGCTGTTAAGTCCTTGCATCAGACTCTTAAACAGAAAAGATCATTTGGGGGGAAAATCGGGTCATTGGTGACACCCTTTGGACATTCCCATTAAAAACCACCACATGTTAATGCCCCAAGGCATGATTTTGCTTATATATTTCACAAACTACCTTTGCATCTTCTTTGGAGTGTTAGCAAGTTGAGCTCCCTTACTGAAAGTGAAGAAGAAATGCCTTTCTCTTTCCCTGACAGCTATATTCCCACTGTGACAAAGATAATCATAGACATTAACTGTGGTAACAAGCTATTAGATCATCAACTTGGTTCTTCTTCCAAGGCAGGCAAAGTATCTAAAATAACACAGTATCATGACTGCCTCCTCAAAGGTAAATACATTAACTCTCACTCCCAATTAACAAAGGGGCTCTTTACACACTTATGCTAAATCCCTCTGTGCTGTATAAAATACTTTAGGTATCCGATGTCAGCCTCCTCTTTGGCAGCATTCAACCCTCCCTCCATCCTTTCTCTCCTTGTCTCTAATACACCCCATCTCCTGTTTCCTTGATTACTTCGGCCACTTGAGAAGCAGTCAATCCCTCTGCCCTTTACTGTATCTATAGCAACCACCACTCCATATCTGGAGAACATACTCCATTCCTGCCTCTTCCAACAGCATGAAAATGTAATAAGCTCTACAAAGAAAAGGATTTAGGGGAGTTTTGTGCACCACTAGACTCCGGGCACCTAGAATGAGGCCTGGCCATGAGAGGTACCCAATAAGTGTGTGTTGAAAGGATGAGGGAATGAATGAATGATCAGACTGCAGTTTCTTTTTTGATTCCCTACAAAACGGCTGGTGTTCATACGCAGCCTGCATCAATTCCTGCCCTTCTGATGACACACTCAGATTTCCTTTTGGGCAACTATCTCCTTAATCCACACTCAGTTTTTCTCAAAAAAGGCAACCAAAGTCTTGATGTCCTCTGAAAAAGCAGGCAGACAGATATCCAAAGCTAATAACTAGACACATTCATCCCTCTAGATGTAGGAGTCCACGGATGAGACCTTCGCAGGAAACACCAGAGAAACAAGTTCCCATGACACTGTTATTGCAAGCCATTAGGATGATTTAAGTCTATGGAGGACAGGGGCCACCACAAGGAAAGCCACTCCAGGAGAGGCAAAAAGACCCATTCAAGCTGAATGAGTCTCAACCCACTCAGACCCAGTCCCGAACGTTCCAGTTACTTTAGTCAGTACATGCCATTTTTGCTCCAGTGAAGTATGTCCTGGATTTTCTGTTACACACTCCTGAACAAGTCCAAAAGGATACATGTACCTCCTCTCACCTTCATCTGGGCCATCCCAAATCTGCAGATTCTCTAAATATCACCCAAACTCCTTCACTAAGAACCTCTTTGCACTTGATCTCAATCTCTCATCCTCCACTGCCCCGGCATTGTTGATCAGAACCCTCCCGCTCAAATCAATCCATCCCTGGTATCCTGTATATTTTACCTGTAATTCCTCACAAACAAATCAAGAACTGTCCACTCTGTGCTGTAAGGCAGTTTTGGAAATTGTTGTGAATTTTTAAACAATCATTCTATATGCTTTGAAGAGATGTTCATTACACAGGCCAGCTGCAAAACTGATCTTTAGTCTGCAAAAGTTTATCTCCTTCTACAGGCTCACAAATTAGCAGGGGATCAAAACCCCGATAGATGACATAATTAAGCTGGACTAATTATCACCACTAATAAAAGCACTATCATCCCAGTCAGCCCACTTTGCTGATTTTTTAAAAAAGAAACCTAGGCCTTGTCTTTAAAGGACTAAATCTCTGCTGGAAACCTCTGAAACCCTGCCTGACTTCACCAGAGCACACACCTCCCCCCAAAAGAGATTTTTAGATGAATACTCTTTCCTTTATTAGAAGCTGTCATTTCTCATCATAGCATGTCTAAATTTGTTCAAATGTTTTCACTCATTTTCAATAATTTGGTAGAAATGTTCTAGAAGAGATGAGGTACCGAAAGGGACTCAACCTCAGAAAGCTCGTGTCCTACATATTTCGTGCGCTTGGAAAGGTCTTCCAGAGTTGAAAGTAAACAGATGTCTTCACGTCTCTGCAACAGGAGACAGCAGTGCCAAAACAGCACGCGGATGCAGAAAGCGATACTAATTACTAAGCAAGGTATTTTTGGCCTCTCAATTATAAAATTGAGACAGAGCTAAATGCATGGCAATGGAATATACCTGTACTTGTCTTAGTTGCAGATAAATATTCCATCTGGATGAAAATGCACAGATATCCCTGCAACAGGGAGATGTCTGGAGATAGAAGTAAACTCCCTGTAAAACAGATCCCCAAAAAGTGTGGGCTTGGGGGCCTGATACTCTCCCTTCATTCTTTTTAATTATAACCAAGATCCGTATGAAATCATTTCTAAATTAAATCTTGCTCGCTCCCTATGTGAAATCCTTTTCTATTCCCCACTCCAAACCTCTGAGGCAGAGCCGGAATTAACATTTTTATTTATCACATGAAAAACTGTATTTTGTGTCTCAGCTCCAGCCAGTTGGGAACTGACTCAGAGCACAGCCTTGATGATACATCTGACAGACAGACAATCTCAAACGCGTTATCTCCTATGACTCCATTTACTGATACTGAGGGTGCAGCTGACTTTGGGAATGGAGGAAGCAAACACAATACTAACCTTCCACTGTGTCTTAAAAACCTTCCAGTAAAATGAGTTCTTAATTTGGTGCTGTCTGAATATTCAGTAACCGAATCACAAGTCCAATGTTCTAAGTAATACTTTGTGGTTGGGTACCAGGAGTGAGAGAAGAGTACAAACAGTTATGAATGACACCATCAAAAAACCTGGCAAGACAGAGGAAAGACCATTTCAACGGTGATGTTTATTAAGTGCAGAGCTTGGGCAAGCCACATCATGTTTCTGTGTTTCACTTCCCTCATCTCTGAGACAGAATTGGGGATCGTGTCTACCTACTGATGAGACTAGCCTTATGGGTGCTGTCAGTGTTAATTCTACATTCAGAGTTCTCAGGACAGCGCCTGGGTAAACATTAGGTGGTCCACAAACAAAAACTCTTGCAAACTTTATTAATTTAGCAACACTACTTGAATAGAGAAAATAAATGGAACTTCCCTGGTGGTCCAGTGGCTAAGACTCTGCGTTCCCAACTCAGGCGGCCCAAGTTTGATCCCTGACCAGGGACCTAGATCCCACAGGCTGCCACAAGGAAGACTGAGTGTCCTGATTGTTACAATTAAGATAAAGATTCCGCATGGCGCAACCATGACCCAGCACAGTCAAATAAATAAATACATATAAATAAATAAATATTTTTACAAGTAAGTAAATGTATGCTTATCATATATCATCATAGTTTCCCAGAGAAACATGTAGATGAACCCTTTGTGGTTCAGGTCAGTTTCCACAATTTCCCAGATGCGCCTCAATTTAAAGTTTTCCTTCCAAGGGCCTTCCCCATCAGCGGGATCAGGTAAGTCATCAGATGTTTGTGAAAGAACACAGGAGTTCTTACTAAACTAGAATGTTTCTGGTACTTTGCTTAAAGCTTGTCAGCCAAGACTGTATGCCTTGAAACATGTACTGACAGTCCGTTTAATGGTCACAAAGTCAGCTCTGCCCTTTGCCGTCCACTGCCGGGATGTTTCACAGACAAGGAAGGTGAATTAAAGAAGAAAGGGAAACACACCCCTAAATGTAATGACTTTTTTTCCTCAGTCTACTCACTTCTGTAGGACAGAACTCAGGGAGCACTTTACAAAACATCTCTAACACCATGAGGATTCCAGCAGGGGGTGGAGGAAGTGGGGTGTGGAGAGGGGACAACAGCTGGCCATCTTATCTGGGTCCCCAAGAGTTTTCATTCAGTAGCTAAATTCACACAGATAAATGCAACATCATGCAAGTAAAAACTATTTAAACCAGATCCAACCTGTTACTGGATTTAAACCAGATCCAGTCTATGACATTTCACAGGAATACACTGAAAAACAATTTTTTCAGAATTTTATTTGCGCAATATAGAGCTTGACAACTATCCCAGTCATTTTCCCTGATGAATTCAAGGGCTGGACAGACAATTGATCACTGTGTGTCTGACCCTTTGGAAAAGGGAGAGTCAGTCTGTGAAAAAGTCACAGAGTTCTTCAAACTGAGAGGAACTTCAATTCACCTAATCTAGTCTCCAGACTTCTCCTGCAGCCAGGCGACCATGAGCTCTGAGACCAGGGTGATAGGAAAAGATGCTGCTGCTGAAGCACTGTGTTCATCCAGCACACAATTCCATTTACGCACCATGAGGAATCACCTCTGCCAATCCTACTTACAGGGGGTCGGTCATCACTTGTTTAAGATGCATCCCCGTGACAGGATCACTAGTACATGAAAAGTGTGAATCATGAAACTCAGTAGCTGTCAAGCAGGGGTGTTTCTATTCTCCAGGGGACATTTGGACAATGTCAGGAGAGATGTGACTGTCACAACTGGGAGGTGATACTACTGGCAAGTGGGTAGAGGCCAAGGGTGTTGTGAAACATCCTACAAAAGCACAGGACAGAAGCCACAAAATGTCAGTAATGCTCAGGTGAAACTCAGCTATTACCAATGAAATATGGTATTTTGTTTGCTGCTGTATTCCAGACTTACAGTCATTGATCAATGTATTAAATGTGAACAAGGGGGAAATATAATGCATAATCGCACCTTTGAGACTGCCCCCAAAACTCTTACTTCTTGGTTTTCTCTGTTTTCCACTTCTGGTGACTGGTGATCATTTCCACCCGATGAGCTAAATACCAGCTACCCAATCCTCTGAGAGTCTATGTCTTCTCATTTCATTCCGGCTTTGTTTTTTAAGATGACCCACAAAGTGAGTGGTATGAAAAATTTCCAAGTATCCCATCAAGACAATGAAATATTTTAGGGCATGACGATGGTGGTGGCAAATCAATGACACAATGAAAATATGTTTTATTAAGAATTTATTGGGGTTTCCCTGGTGGCTCAGTGGTAAAGAATCTGTCTGCCAATGAAGGAGACATCGTTTGCATCCCTGATCTGGGAGGATCCCACATGCTGCAGAGCAAATGGGGTCATGTGCCACAGTTATTGAGCTCACAACTACTGAGCCCGCATACTGCAGTTACTCACGTCTGTGTACCCTAAAGTCCACGCTCCGCAGCAAGGGCAGCCACCACAACGAGAAGCTCATGTACTGCAGCTAGAGAGTAACCCAGTTCATGCAACCAGCAAAAAGCCCACACAGCAAAGACCCAGCACGGCCATAAATAAACACAGTTACAGTTTAAAAAATTATTAATTGCTTTGTGTTCCTTAGTATTGCCTTGTAACCCTACAAGGGAAGGACTGTAATATTGGGTTGGCCAAAAAGTTCGTTCAGGGCTTATAAGATGGTTAGGAAAAATCCAAAAGAACTTTTTGGCCAACCCAATATTACATATTTTTATTAGCATTTTCAGAAAGCAGGCTTAGTACAATAAAATGATATGACCAAATGCCAAGTAGGATGTGGTTATTAGGCCAAAACCTGCCAAACCCCATCCCCAAATTCAGTACTCTACATACTACAAATAATCATTTTTTAAAGATATCTACTTTTTTATATGGGGATTTTTCTGCAAATCTGAAACGTTAACATCAGAGGCGGGGGTGAAAACTTGAAACGAAAACACAATGACCTATACACATATGACCCACTGGCATAACTAGTTGCAAGGCAAAGACAACATTCTGCATCTGGTGAGCAGATCCACTCTCAGTCACATGACAAAAATCTGTGAGCACCAGTTTCCTCCTTCCAGTGATGAAGACTGCCCCTCTCCCGGCTAGCAAACAATAGCCTTGAAATCTGAAATGTATACTCCAAAGAGATTTCACTGTTTATTTCCCATCCTCATTTAGCTTTGGGAAGAAATCTCATCCTAACTTTTAGGGGAAAAGTCACATTTCCATACCAAGGATTGTTGTTTTAAAAAACATAGATAAAAAAAAAACACAGTTAATAAAAAAGCAATGTTTTCTGGTTTATTTTTAACATTTAAATGAAAACTGACCATTTTTAAAAACGTATTTTTAATTGGAGGATAATTGTTTTCCATGACCATTTCTTTGGTTCAAGATGTGGGGGAAGAGTTTCTCTACTGCAACAGAGACAAAAAATAACCTGTCTGACTCTTCTACTTTAGAGCTGTGTACATTCAGGTTCATTCACAATCTTCTCTGAGCCTTAATTCTTCACCTCTTAAAAAACGTGAAATAATTATGTATTTCAAAGACTGGGTGGTTGAATGAGATAGTAGCATAAAGTAGACAATAAGTATTAGTTGAACCTGATTTTTATCTACTAATAACATCTGCAAACTCAAAATGACCAAACTACTAACAACATCTGCAAAATCACAATGACCAAAATAACCATAAAGTTAACTTAAGAGGAGTGAAGACGGTCATGGCAAATACTAAACAGGATATGAAAAACACAGGTATTTCACTTCTTAGTCCTGCTACCTGGAAAACAACACTAAATGTGTGGTTACAAATAACCATTAACTTTGTGGCCTCTCACTCAGAGCTCAGCAGGTAAAGATGGGGACCACAGCTAACATGATAGCACGTGTCCAGGGAAAGAGAAGAGTACCACCTTGGCTCTAATTTTTCTCATGATGCAAAGTACTATGATTATTTCAGAAAATAAAGTAAAATCTGTTTTTACCTGTGGGATAACACATCAAACATTTATTTGAAAACAAAGTATTAACTAAAGTATGAGTCAAACTAAGAACCATATATGTCCAAGATGGACAATTTAGAAACTACTCTAAAAAAGAAAAAGAAAGGTGGGGGTGCGGGTAGTGGGGAATGATTGCTGGCTAAATTTAAGCAATCATTTCAGTACAAAGTGTCATTTTATGGCACCCCTAAATCACTAGCTTCTTTTTCTTCTATTTTTAAAATTATAAAGTTTTATTTTTCAGAATGAGGCTAAGCCCTTTATATAAATGACACGTTAGGGAATTACCGGAAAATGGTTCCTACAGTCATAGTGGGTTGTCATCTTTGACCCACTCAACAGGCTTGAAGACTTTTCTTTCCCCATGTCATACACGATGAATGTACAGAGCTGTCAATTAATTCGCTCAAGTAGCACCAACGGCTGCTGTTGGGATTAGGATGCCAATCTGTACCACCTCAAGTGCAAAATTGCTTCCACCGGACCACATCTGTTTCACCACCATATACAGCAAATAGCATCTGCTGAATCCAGAGAACGCAGTTAAAAAAAAAAAAAAGAATAAAATGTGGTCTCGTCTGGAGAAAAATGTATAATTCTATCAATATAATGAAACTGTAAAGACTCACAAGATGTATATGAGGAAATGCCAAATCAAGTACAGTAACAATTAGGGCAAAAGTCACCAATTGATCAGAATGACATCTCAGAACTGCTTTCAAAGTATTCTCAAAGTTTTGCAACCAGAAGTTCTGAAGCCCAATGTCACTCAAATTTCATTCATTCATGTGTGGCCTTTCAGTTGGTGCCCTAACAAAATACCACCTAAATGATTTATCTCCTCAGTGCACTTTATGTGCTCAGTCCTGTCCACCTCTTTATGACCCCACAGACTGCAGCCCGCCAGGCTCCTCTGTCCGTGGGATTCTGCAGGCAAGAACACCAGAGTGGGTTGCCATGTCCTTCTCCAGGGGATCTTCCCGACCCAGTGATCGAACCTGCATCTCTTGCATCTTCTACACTGGCAGACGGATTCTTTACCACCATGCCACTTAGGGAAGCAGTGTTTTCCTATAAAATGACTTGTATTCTTTTAAAGCTACAGGGAGTACAGAGGAATTAAGCAACAAAACCACATTAAAAACAAGTTGGTGATGAAGACAAGATGTGGACCCAGTCCAGATCTCATTCAATTCAAAAGGTCTCCAGCATTTGCCTTTGTTCTGTCTCCACATCTATCATGTGGAGACCAACCATAGGCACTGAGGTCAGCAGGAAGCACATGGAGCAGAAACTCCAATTCTTCATCAAGAAGCAAGCTAGAGGTTGCCATTTAACATTCCAAACCAAACAATTACTATTGCTTAATAAAAGTCAGTATGACTTGGACCCTCGTCTTAAAGCAGAAGAAAGTTAAACAAACCTCTCAAAACATTTCATTATTAATAAACACCTAATAGTTTAATTAATATGTTTTATTATTAACATTAATAATAAAAACTGGAAGACCATGATTTCAGAAACAGAGTATAGATTACTTTCTCTAAAATGAAGTGCCTTATTTCTTTTACATGCTGAGAACTCAAAAAAGTTATATAAAGTCTTAAGCAATTTCTGTGTATTTTGCCTGGCATTTTGCTCTGAGGCTAGATTAAGCAGTATATCTTCACACTGCAATTTCATTAAGCATTGGCTTTTTCTTTAGGTTCAATCACATTTGACTTTTTATGAGCTCTGCACATATTTACTCAATTGTACAATGTAAGCATCCTCTTGTAAGACTGATTGGAGGAAAGGAGCTTGTCTAAGGTTTGCTTGGACTCATCTCATGTCACCTTACTGCACTGAGCTTTGCAATCCCAGCGTAACTACAAGGTGTCTGCACCAGAAAACAAGGTTTCACTTTTAAAACTTCCTTAATTTGTCAAAAAGAACCCATCCAAAACCCACTGCAGTGTGACCCCAGTGTGGTCTAGTCTTCACAGTATTCACACCACTGCCAAAATGGTGAGATGGACATGCAGCAGTACCAATTTCTGGTTTGCAACCAGCCTCGGTAATTTCCACGTGTAATCACTGAAATGACACATTTACACTGAACTGGAGCGGGCAACTTCAAGTAATTATTGTTGATGTCTGAATTTACCTTCCATTCACAGAAACACAATGGGAATACAAAGCCACATATGAAGCTTTTTGTGCCCAAAGCATAAATCTGGACACCAGCAACACCTAGACACTGAATGATGAAAACGTTAAGCTATGCTAACATCTCTTCCCATCCCAGAAGATCAAACTGTTTGTTTCTTCTAGAAAAATAGATCATGATAATAAAAACTACCATTTTCCATTTTAAGCTCTGACCACACCCTAAATGAAGAACTGGCAACAGCTTTCATTAGCCAGCACTTCTGAAAGGTTATTAGGAAAATAGAACCAATATAAGGAGAGCACTTACACATTTCAAACACTATGATATTCATCACAGATATTCATCACATCCCGAATGTCAAATCAATTTCCCTTCTCTACTGGCATTTATAGATTCCTTAAGAATACCTAAAATAGAACTTGATTCATAATAAATTTCAATTTACATAAAACTCCAGGGAAATAGATGAGACATACCTTAAGTTCTTCTCCAGATCAGAAAGTCTCTAATTCGCAGGGTAAGACTATGTAAATACTTTGTTAAAACCCATTTTCAAGGTTCATGGATACACACACAAATTTATATACCCAGACCGCATGGTTATCTCAGCAAATCTGAAGAAAATTTTGGAAGTTAAAAAAAAAAGGAGACCTAGAAAGAGGGAAAATACATCCAAGAAAACAAACACATTAAAAAAAAATCTTTGTTAGCAAGAGCCACTCAGACTTGGCTAACTACAGAGAGAAGAAATTTCGATTAAAATGAAGAATACTTTTAAAACCTTTATCAATGTAAGATAGAGAACTTCAAATGCAGCCTTAGAACAGTGGGGAATCTTAAGTCCACACAGAAGTAAAAGATAGTATTATACTCTTAAATTTCAATAAAAGCACCCACAGCAAAAGACTATTCAAAGATAATTCAAAGAAGAGGAAGAAAAAAAATCAAGATCAAATGCAGGATTGTCTTTTCTTTTCATTTACAGCTTAAAAGCTTCTTGGCAGCACCAGTAATCTGTCAGAATGGGTGAAAAATTGTACCTAATAGATAATTTTAAGACGTTGCTCAAAAGATGTTAATAAATATCCCAGAGTTGGGCCTTGGAAGTGGCACCAGTAGTTCTGTTTGCTGTCACCTGTTATGAATCTAAAAATGTGATCACTCTGACTGCATGTTTCTTGCCTCTAAAATAAGCAAAAAACTGTGAAAATTTCTGCAAGTTTCTAAGTTACAAAGATGTGAACAGAGAACTCATAAGGGGGGGTGTTTCAGTTGCATTCATCAAAGGTAAGTTGAGTTTACGTTTCTAAACATTTGTTTTAAAGAATGGAACTACAATCAGCTTTAAATTCTCAGTGAGGAGAAGGATATTTCAAATTGTTTAGAAGACTCTGGATCTGACAACCAGTATCTAAGGGTGTTTTGGGTCAGACTCTGCGCTTAGTTGACGTAAGGACTGCAGTTCAAAGTGTCTGTGATGGGAGAAAGCAACGAGTCCTGTCGGAGCACCCTTGGTATTCAGAAAGATGGTTTGCAACAGTGGTGAAACCAGAGTCAAAGTGAAATGGATGGTAATTCCTCCTTAAAGCCAACTGGCAGGGAAGTCAAATCTGCAGCCATATTCAATCCCTTCACTTGCTGACTTTCAAAAAGGCAGTCACTTTCATAGACAAGTATATGAGGAACAATGGAAACAGTGACAGACTTTATTTTGGGGGGCTCCAAAATCACTGCAGATGGTGACTGCAGCCATAAAATTCAAAGATGCTTGCTCCTTGGAAGAAAAGTTATGACCAACCTAGACAGCATATTAAAAAGCAGAGACATTACTTTGCCAACAAAGGTCCATCTAGTCAAAGCTATATCCAGTAGTCATGCATGGATGTGAGAACTGGACTATAAAGAAAGCTGAGTGCCGAAGAACTGACACTTTTGAAATGTGGTCTTGGAGAAGACTCTTGAAAGTCCCTTGGACTGCAAGGAGATTCAACCAGTCCACCCTAGAGGAAATCAGTCCTGAATACTCATTGAAAAGACTAATATTCATAGGAAAGACTGAAAGTCCAATACTTTGGCCACCTGATGTGAAGAACTGAGTCCTTGGAAAAGACCCTGATGCTGGGAAAGACTGAAGGCAGGAGAAGGGTATGACAGAGGATGAGATGGTTGGATGGCATCACCGATGCAATGGACATGAGTTTGACTAGGCTCCAGGGGTTGGTGATGGACAGGGAGGCCTGGCATGCTGCAGTCCATGGGGTTGTAGAGAGTCAGACACGACTGAGCTGAACTTCATAGACTAGAAGTCCTCCAAGTTCTGTATCTTTCAAGGAAACACATTTGCAGCTGAAATACTGAGCGCTTTCTTATGATTGGGTATCTCATCGAAGTGACAGGGGGCAACAATGCCCTGTCTTTAGAGAAGACAGTTCGAAAAACCACAGAAGGTATTCCTTCCCCATTATCGCTTTTGGTAATTCTCTTCACATGTTGGCTATAAACTACACAACTTCCACTTCCAGAATTTAGAGCTCTGAGAAAGAACTCAGAGCCATCACAGTGTTAAAAAGGGTCAAATGTGATTACCCACCTTTCAAAAAGACATGTTAAGGAAGAGCAGAGAGATGTGATTGTAGCAATGCAGCTGCCATGGAAATCAGGCCTTTTCAACACATAGCTCTCCAGTCCGGTCCTCCTTCGTATCTCCAGTGAACCAGGCTCAGTTCTGTTTTGACTGGTGGGTACATACATGTGTGTACAGGTATGCTCACCGGGGAAGAGCAAGGGTTGCTGTGACTGTTGTCTGGCTTTCATTTACCATTTCTTTAATATGCACGAACTAGCATGACAGCCATGGGGTGCCCTGGTAAAAGCTAAGCTCCAAAGCTGTGAGTGAATACAGTGGGGCTGAATGATCATCAAAAGCATGAGGCCTAGAATCAGACCTCTTGGTACTGAATCTCATCTCTGAAAAAAGAAGAAACTGGGCTGGTATTTGCCTTGCTTAGGCTCAGTTTTCGGAAAAGGCAATGGCACACCACTCGAGTACTCTTGCCTGGAAAACCCACGGGCAGAGGAGCCTGGTGGGCTGCAGTCCATGGGGTCGCAAAGAGTCGGCCACGACTGAGCGACTTAGCAGTAGCAGGCTCAGTTTTCTTTGAGAGAATGGAAATGCTATCCCTTCCACTAGGAGGTTACTACACATTCTAAATAAAATGCCTAGACCAAAGTCCAGGTCTTACTCAGGGTTAGGTGAGGGTGGCAAATGGTAATATAATCTTAAGACATACATAAAGAGCAGCTCTTCACAATTGAGACATTCTGCAAATATGTAAGAAATCAAAACACTAAGAAGATGAAAATGTGAGAGCATCTACGAATGAGGGCAGGAAAAAGGAAACAAAATCAGCAGCAAAAACCCTACACTGGCGCTATTACACTGAGTGATATGGAAGGCAGCACTGACCGAGCAGCGTTTATGCCTAGGCTCTCTGCACTGCGTAAATGGTACTTCTTCCAGCTTCTAGAGAAGGGCCCAGCAAGTTCACTGCCTCCACGTGCTACGGAGGTTATGTAATGTGTATTTCTGGCAGGGTCGCATGTGTGGGTGGGTATGAATGCACATGCGTATCTTTGCCACCCTGAGCCACATGGAAAGAAGCGGCAGTCGAGAGTTTGGAGAAGACAGGGTGTCCATCAAAAGCACATGAAACAGACCGCTTTCTGTCCATCTGTTACTTGCAAAGCTGAGAAGCTGTGCTCCGCTCTGTAGATCACACTTTTAAATGAGAAATGAGCAAAACTGGAATGTACTCGGAGGTGAGAGACAAGGATGGCGGAAGGACCTCAGGAAATGCTTACGAAAATGTGTAACAGCTAAAAGAAATGTGGGTGCTGGGCCTGGAGGAGGGGGAGTTGCACTTGGCAGTTGTCTTTAAACCAAGTAAAGACACATACGTGGGATGGGGGATGGAGTCATTCTATAAAACCCTGGAATAGAAAGAGTGATGAAAAGGAGATGGAAGAGATTTGTGTGGAAATCCACACAGGAAGCTCCAAAACTGAGATGGGCTTTGGGCTCCATGTTATTCATTCATTCAAGCAATACATGCATGGATGACGTGCCAGCAATCATGTCGCTCAATAGGCTCCTCACAGTGAGAAGATTAGAGAAGTCAGCTTAATTGAAAGAAATGAGTAATAGATCTCCTAAGTTTTACCCACCCAAGCTCGTGACTACTTTTCCCAGTATCCCATGCAGCTAGGAATGTATTTGCAAGTATGATCAAAGGACAAGAATGAAAGCAGCATGTACACCTCAGACCTTCTCTTTCCCCTACACACCTTCCAGCTGGCTGGAGGACACATATAATGGCAGGGCGGGAGCTGGGGCAACCACCGGAGATCCTCAGTCTTACTATAGATGCAGCCTGGGCCTCTGACACTTTCACTGTATCAACATTCAATTGCCTGGGTGTAGACTATTCCATCCTGGAGGAGGGCATGGCAACTCACTTCAGTATTCTTGCCTGGAGAATCCCAAGGACAGAGGAGCCTGGTGGGCTACAGGCCATAGGGTTGCAAAGAGTCGGACACGACTGAAAGTGACTTAGCACACACACAGGCTATTCCATGACAATGAAATCCACTAGACTATTTAAATCACTGCTACTAGGGCTACTGTTATAACAGATGAACAAAAATCCAAATACAGATGCCTAGAAAAGACACTGTGATTTTGTGAATGACAGACCAGTACTAGAAAATCCAAGTTTCAGAGCAAATGCCAGAACATAATTCAGTCTGTAAATTACTTAAGCATCCTTCTCAAGGGGCATTCAGAATATTCAGCAGAATATGTAATGTCAGAGATTCTAATTTATATAAATACATATACATGCACACATATATATACATATATAGAACTTAATGTGATGAAAGCTGTGTTTAAGATTGATACCTTTTTTTTTAAGCTAACGAGGATATGTAACTTGCATACATTTCCCCCATCACTGAGACTCAAAACACCCAGTAGAACAAGCTAAATGTTCTCACAAGCGAGGTAATTATAACTGCATGTTTGAGTCCATAAAATATTCAGGCATGAAAACACAGGTGCAGGAGTGAGAGATGGGACCCCAGGCTGACCCACATGTGGTTAACTTGCCGAGAGGAAATTTGCTTTTCCCTGGGCTTGATGGCACAGATATCTAATGGGGTGATTTTCTACAGTGGAGACTATTTTCAAACTAGCTGATCTACTGATTACATGTTTGATATAAATGCCAAAGAAAGAAAACACGGGCATCATTGAGGAAACAAGAGGGAAATCTCTTAGATTATCTTAATACTATGGGTGAGATATAGAGTCTGAAATACACCCTCCAAAATGGAGAGAAACAATGGAACTAAAAGAGCAGCAGGAGATGGGTGACAGTGACCACAGTCAAAGGGAATCATACCTGGCTGGACTCAGATGACTGCTTCCAAAAGTTTATCGCTAGCAAGTAAAGCAAAGAGTGATGTGGTAGGAAGCAATAATCAATGAGTGGAAACTATTTTTAAAAGCCAATATTTGAGCTATCATTTACATTCACAGGACATTATAAGCAAAATATACTCCATACAGCTTATCCCCTCAACAATCCTATAAACTATTAGTTTGGATGGGCATTTGACAGATGAGGAAACTAAAGCTTACAATTAATTAACAATGTAGTTAATGAGCATCTACACAGTACTGTGTACAATTACTAACTGTGAGCAAAAAAGGATAAAAAAAGACAAAGTCTCTGACTTCACAGGCCAACATTATTTCTTCAGAAAGCATGAACTTGGATCTTAGCAACATTCAGATCTGCTAGGGTATTTTTAAAAATTTGTCTTTGTTATTTTATTAACTTAAAAAGAGCACTCACCCTACCATATAGGCTAGGGCTCCATCAATCTCCTGTCTTCTACCTCCCCTGTGTGACACATTTATCATTCCTGACTGGCCTTCTTGCAGATATTTATTTGCTTCTGGAACCCCAATCATAGAATTGCAGCAGACATTCTGCTCAAATACTTCTGCTTGCCTGACCACAAATCCTTAGCCATATGGGTTTCCTAATTGGCAGCCCGCTCTCCAGACAGACGGCATAGCCATCGTGTACATGGCTTCTATAAACACAAAGAAAGACAGCAAGTGAGGGGGTTGCTTTCAACTCTGATCTGGTCAAGATAAGATTTCCCCCTCGGTCTAAGGGCCCATCTGCCCCTCAGAAGATACAGAGAGGAGGAAAAGAACAGGGCATGATACCCCTGGAAATCTCCAAGAGAAAGCCAATAAAGATCAAAGAAATGGTGAGGAAAGCCAACTAGTTCTGACCTTGTGACCAAGACTGCTGCATTACATTCGTGGCTGTAAATTCTGGAGTCAAAGAACATGGATTAATTAATCCTACCTCTTTCTCTTTCCATACAATTTTTGCAAGTCTCTTGACCTCTCTGGGCCGCCATCCCCTCAGTTATAAAATAAGAATCTAACACAGTACTGTGGTGAGGACCAGCTGTGATAAGGCAAATGAACCATGAAAACAGTGCCTTGCACGGTCAGAACTCAGCAAATGATGGGGATTAGATGTTTTTCTACTTGACCCTTTTAAAGGCTAGTGCCAAAGGCACTTGGTCAGCTCATGCTGGGAAGCTCATAATACATTTAAGTATTCATATTTTCCTACATCTTCCTCCTAGCTAAGATGCCTGAGGCTGCCAGAAATAATCACACTATTTGTGATCCCATGTTTATGCAACAGAAACGAAATGGAATTTTATGGTCGGCTGTGTTCAACACCAATGCCCACATTGGGATAATTCCATGCAGTGCTGTGTAACAAGAATTTATGCAATATCCAATCCAGAGATGCAGTTCCCAGGCCAACAAAGCTTTACCAAACTATCTGATTTAAAAGGAAAAAAAAAGAAGCAAGCTAGCACCACATCCGTAGACCCCATCATACAGTCACCTAGCAATAGCTCTTTAATTGACCTGAAGAGTAATTCTGATCTTACTCGTTTAAAAGGAGGAAGCAGCTTTTGGCAGAGGAAATGCTTTCCACAAAAAATGTGTTCCAAATAGCAAAAACAAAAAGTGAAAAATCAAAAACACAAATGAAGAACAATTGCCATATTTAAGATAAAATAAATGCTGCCAATTGATAAGAAAGGACAGCAACACAGACGAGCCATGATTCAAGAATGTTAAAATGTTAGGCTGAAAGCTTTCCCTTTGGCGATAAGAACAGAACACCACGAGGTTGTTACGGTATTCACCCAACAACCTACAGGGAGGGAAACACTGAGTACAATTTACATTATCATCACTCCTTTTTCTTTGGATGCTTCACACAGCAAGCTAGTTCTGAGTTTCCTGACCAGGGATGGAACCTGCGCCCCCTACAGTGGAAGCGCTGATGCCTAAGCACCAGAACACCAGGAAGTCCCACCACAGGCATCGCTCTGTAATCTCCTGCCATGGTCTTTGGTTTGGGTTTGGCTTTTTGGTCGGGGTGAGCGGGGATTTTACTACAAAGTACATAGCACTGACTTCACTGCTGCTTTGGTGCTCCCGAAAAATGCAATCAAGGTGGAACATAAATACTGTCCTCCCTGGGCGGAGAAAAATGAGGACACAGCCTGGTCATGAGGCGGCTGGGAAGGCAGCGCTAAGAAGAGGCAGGACCTGTGCCTGGAGCCACGCACACCACAGCCTTTCCGAAAGATCCAGTGAGCTGAACTTCACTCCAGAGGAATACATGGAGGACACAGTGGGCAGAACTAAGTAGGGCAGAAACCTAGCGTCTGTGGACACGCCATCGCCTCCTAGCATTAAACGGGATGAAACTGCAGTTTGCGCTTTTGTAATTCAGTCGCTCGGTTGTGACCAGCTCTTTGGGACCCCATGGACTTGGAGCCCGCCAGGCTCCTCCATCCATGGACTTCTCCAGGCAAGCACATTGGAGTTAGTAGCCATTCCCTTCTCCAGGGGAGCTTCCCAATCAAGGAATCAAACCTGCGTCTCCTGCTTGGCAGGCTGATTCTGTACCACTGAGCCACCTGGGAAACCCAAACTGTGCTTAACAATAGTCTATTTATCAAATACTGTCAAGCAAAACTCCAGAAAAATGGTTGTCTACTCTTTTATTTTTGGTTGGTTTGTTTGTTTGGGCTGCACCAGATGGTTTACAGGCTCTTACCTCCTCAACCAGGACTGAATTCAGGACCTCAACAATGAAAGCACAGAGCACCTACCACTGGTTCACCAGGGAATTTCCAGATTTCTACTCCTTTAAATGTTAAAGTCAAAAACCCACTGAAATGTTGTGAAGTAATTAGCCTCCAACTAATAAAAAAAAAAAAAGTGAAAATCATTATGACACAAGTGATTTGGGGTAAAAGTGTATCTGTCTAATCACTCCATGAGGTAGGAGGAATAGAAGATGGAACCAGGCAAGCACAACAACTTCCTTCACAGAATTAACATTCCTGATACAAAACTGTAAAATAATAATTATTATTATTCCAGAGTGACTAAAAAGTCAACAAGATAACTTAGAGACAGCTACAACAAGGAACAAGCCTTTAAGAGGAGATGCTGAGGGTGAGAAGAAATTCAACTGGCAAGAGCCAAGAGCAGCAACTTCGAGAATGGAGAGCAGAGACTGGGTGATGGGAGACGAAGTCGGCGGGGAGGGGGTACGTATGGCAGGAGCCAGACATCAAGATTCACTGGGTACCCAGAGGCCTCAATCCTTTCCCAGCAATGCATGAAGACAGCATGCCTTCGCTTAAAACGTCCCATTTGCAGTGGTTCAACAGCACTATGACCCCTATACCTTAACTTAAATTTTGCAACATCCAGAGATGACATCCAGCGCCACACAGAAAGAATCACAGGCCACGGTCCATTCAGAGTTTTGAGATATTTTGATTTTCAAATACCCTTCAACATTCTTCCTCCAGTCTTGCTTAAAATTTGTATCTCTAGCCATCTGACAAGGAAAATAGTTTTAGGAATAAGTCAAAAGTAAAAGGTAACTGGTAACATCCAGTCCTACACCCCAAAGTGAACTGAGGGGATCATCCTTGGGCTATTAATTCTTCATGACACTCCTGAGAAGAGAGAGGAAGATAAAAACAGCGAGACAGACAGACAGACAGACACACACACACAAAGAGCCACGACTTTGATCATCCAAAAATCACCAACATTCTTCCAGATGAAATTTGTTGGAACTAATTTTCTGGTGTCACAGGTCAAATTTTCTTCCAAAGTCACCTTTAAAGGGAAAACCTCATACAAAACACGAAAACTAATTTATATAAATACAGATCTTCTACACTGAAATCTTAGAAACACGCACATCTGATACAGCCAAGATGGCTGTCACCATCACTTTTTGTACGTTCAGCTGTATTTATAGATACAGTGTAGGTAGCTCCATCTTTATCTTTCTCTATAAATACTTACACTGGCAATTGTCAACCAGATCGTGGAGAATTAAAAGCAATTTGTAGGCGTTTAAAAAAAAAAAAAAACACTGTCTGTTATACTATCATCACATGTGTCAATATCTATGCACCCAGAGCAAGAAAGGGCATAATTTTAATTAAAAGTTGATATTCTATTACTGATAACTCAGTGCCCTTTTATTAAATAGAAACTGGGATACATGAATCTGTTCCCATAGGATACATACCAAAAGAAAATAAAAATCAGGCAGTTCAAATTGTATGTATGAAAATGTCAATGCTGTTCAAGGTCAAAAGGACGTCACTTTGCAAAGAACCCACCCATCTTTCTCCTCAGACATTGCAGCCCAAGGGCCAGAGGAGCCGTGATACCTGCACGGAGTCTGAAGACACGGGGCTCGTGCAGTGCCTGAACGACAACCTGTGCCTCATTTTTCAAATGCACGTCTGTTCATCTCAGGTCACAACTGTAAAGGGCAGAACAATTTAATTCACCACCTCTCGGGCAGGGATCCACACTGAAAAACCCACATCCAGAGGACAATTTGGCTCAATTAATGGGCTTTTCTCAGAGGACATTCACGATGAAAAGCATGTGGAACCAGAATGGTGTGTTCCTTTTACAATGAAATGTTGACTTCCAGTCTGGGAAAGGAACCCTAGAACTAAATATGGGTTCGCTGGAAAATCACTGAAGTAACAGAATATGTGGGTTTGTTGGGAAAATCACTGAATTAATAGAATATGGCCAAAGAAATCTTGCAAAGTCCACCTGGTAAACCAATGTTATTCTAAAAAGCGTAAACATAAGGCCTCACAATATACCAGGAATGCAGAACGTAAAAGGCAAATGTCAGTCTTCCTTCCCTGAAGAGAGAACAAGTTCTAGGAAACAATGAGGCTCACGAGTCTCACGCTTATTATGTTAGAAAACAATGCCTTCTCCCTGTGATATGTGGCATTCCGGACATGCTTTTGGTAATGTCATAAATGTCACGTGAAAGAACGAAAGCTCAGAGACAGAGCATTTGGTTTTGGCTGTGACACCGCAAGGTTTCTCAATAGCATTAGTATTAGTATTTCTGGCCACGTTAACTCACTGGTGTGTGTCGGGGGGTGGTCCTGTCCTGAGCACGGTAGGACTTTCAGCAGCATCCCCAGCCTCTACCCGCTAAGTGCCAGGAGCCCTTCCTATTGTGATAACCACAAATGTCGCCACTGCCAAACTTCTTCAGCAGGGCAAGAAAGAAAGAAGAAAATCACCTTTAATTGAGAAGACTGTGCTACCGCAATCACACTGTTTTATACTTAAATGTCACTTGGTTACATCTGAAGACTGTCACAATACAGTTTATACCTTTATAAAAACATATCAAGTTTGAAAAGAGGTAAGGCATTTTCAGCCTCCTTATCTCCAACATCTTTGTAATTTGTAAAACACCTTTAAAACTTTTTAAATAGAAGGAAAAAATAAAATGAAGAAAAAAAAAAAAAGCACCCACCAGTGTCGTGGTCTTCTCCTACTCTTATTATCACAGGGGTGATTTAAAAAAAAAAAAGCTTTCGTTTTATGGAGACCACCAAACAACATCCTATCGTGTACAAACTCATAAACTTCAGTAACCGGGTCTGGGAAACACTGGTCCCATTCCTGAAAGATAAATTAAATTCCCTCCTCTTGCAGTCTGACACCTGCTATGATTTTTTGTTTCAATAAATTCATGTAATTTAATCTGCCCAATAGAAAGTCGGGGATTAAAAAAGGGAGGGACAAAGAGGCAAAATGACAAGTTTAATTGGGAAATATGATTGGGTTTCAGTCTATGCTCACTTGAGATGGAAAATGGTCGCATCCGGTGTGGTTCACAGATACATGCCAGTTGCCACCTCTGGGTTTCCCGAGCTCTCACGGTGGAGCTGCCTTAGAGTAGGGGAGACCAGGCATGCTACATCAGCATGCCTCCGAGGTTTCTGGGGTATGCTCTCAGGGAAAAGAAGGGGGAGAGAGTCAAGGGGCAACAACATAAGCAGCAGGGTGCAGGCACTAGAGTGAGCTATGCACCTCTGTTTTGTCCTCCATTGAGAAATGAACTGTGTCACTTAACCTCTCGCCTCACACTCCTTACAGCAGAAGAAGGATGGCTAGCAATCTATCACCTGGCTAATTTATCTTCCTCCACAACTACATGGAAAACTCTCCATCAGAATCAGATGGGTGGCCGACAGAGAAAGAACACCCAAGGTACAGAGGGCTTCTGAAAGGGCCCTCACCCACCACCTCCCAGGTCTCTTCTCTTTGAGTACAAGTACACTGCACTTTGAGAAGTGAAAACACCCAACTTTACCAAATAATTATGACATCTTTATAGATGAATCTTATCTCCTGTTTCTATTAAATGTAAACGACCACCAGTACAAGAGGAAGATAATCCGATTTATAAACCATAGAAATGACACAACTTTAAAGGAGGCCTCAATTTTATAAATCAAGGAAATCCTATAGTGAGCTTTTAAACCTAATCGACAAACCACACCAAATACAGCCCCAGGGTTATTTTGTCCCGGTCATGCTCAAAAGGCATCATTTTGCAGACTCAGATGGTTAGCAGCAAACCACAGTCAGCTCCCAAATGAAATCATGTACTTCTCAGATCCCAGCCAGCACCGCCGCATAAATGGGATAGAGGGCTTCTGGCTGACACTCATGGCCAAGTTCATCCTGCTTCAACAGTACAGGATATAACCCTTCTCCAAACAGCCAAGTGGGAGACTTGCCCGCTTGGCAAAGAGTCTTCAATAGGCCTCTCCCCACACTGAGCTCCCAAAGCACACTGGCTAATGGAATTCCAAGGGTCAGTTGAGAGTTCTAGAAAGTGGGGCGAGTCTTAGAAAGACGACAACAGGCACAGACTGTTGTCCGGATCCCACAGATGTACCAGGAGGCCAACCATATTTCCAGTTAGACAGGCTTCAGTTTCCTGGGGAAGCCCTCAGCATGTTGAATAGAAGAAAGCTAGAAAAAAAACAACTTTTTTTTTTCTTCTTCATGCCTGAGAAGGTAACATGCCTATCGATGGAAAAGATCAAACGAACAGAACAAAAAATAGAAACAGAATCCTGAAATGCAATTCGGCTGCTTATGTGGAGTTTCCTGTCGTCAAAAATAGAATCCAGACACTTGATGGTCACATGAATTCACGCAGTGACCGGTCATGAAAGATGGCGAATTATTTTCAAGATAAAAGCTAGACACGGCATGTCACCAATATGCACTATAACGTGGGTCAAAACAGAAGCAATGACAATGTCTACAAATCTTGTTTTATTCTCTCCACTTTGATTTTATTTTCAATCCCATACCACCATGAACACTGCTAGGAATTCCTGGGGAGAAGGAATGAGATAGGTCCTCTGAATAATTGTGGTCCACTTTGAACACTGAACGCCATAAAAAGCACTGAGTTTAAGTGCATAATAACATTACAAACTGGAATTATAAGGGCACATTCAGGTGCTTAAACAGAAGCCAAGGTGAGATTCACCAACCACAACCACTCATTCCACTCCATCACCCATTCTCGGTTTAACCATCCTCAAAGTGGCCTTTTTTGACCCTGTAGACTGTACTTCTCCAACTTGAAAGTGTCTGCAAACCACCTGAGACTCTTGTTTTAAAGCAGTTTCTATTCTGATTCTGGGTGGGGTGCCAAGTTCTTGCAGTTCCAACAAGCTTCCAGGAGATGCCGATGCCCTTGGTCCAAAGATCAAGCTGTGCATAGCCGGGAGCTCAGTAACTATGGAAACACTGTGGGCTCCCAACTGGCAGCTTTCTCTGTCTTATCAAAGAGCGGCAACCTAATCAACCTGAGGGCTGAGTCAGGCTGGAGCCAACCCAGTCCCAGGAACTGGAGTCCTCTCTGCTAGTGTAGGGTGTAGGGTAGGCACAGGGTCCAGCTTGAGCCAATGATTTTTATGGGGAAGTCGGCTGGACGTCCCTCCCAGCTTTGCTCCCGTGGCAGCCTCTGCCATGTGAGTCTGGGCTACAAGGGGCCGAGGGAACCATCTGAAAGCCAAGGACGAGGTGAAAGGTCACGTACAGAAGACCACAGAGCGAACTCCACAGGAGAGGCCAAGATAAAAAGGTCACAAAGTTATGAGCCACAGGCCAAGTCCAGACTGCTGTCTGTTTTTGTAAATAAAGTTTTATTAGAGCAGAACCATGCCCATCCGTCTACTGTTTATGGTTAGGTTTATGCCTCAGTGACAAAGATGCCAAGCTGCAGCTGAGGCCATATGGCTCTCCAAGCCTCCAGTGTTTATAACCAGGCCCTCTTCGGAAGAATTTTGCTGACCCCTGGCCTAGATCGTTAAATCACCGCCCCATATGCTTCATCCCATCCTGCATTTCACCCGCGTGACTGTTTCAATAGCTTCCTCCCCTGTTGGACAATAAACTCCTCAGCTATCTTGTTTACTACTATCTGCCGGTTCGGAGCACAGTACCAGGCCCACAGGGGCTGCGCAATGAGTTGTACAATTTGTAATGAAGCTCCAATGTTTTAATCAAGATATCTCCAAGTCTGTGCTCCTTTCTCTGGCTCTTCAATATTCAGTCTTTAGAATATGCTAAAAATGACAGTGCTTAATATAACATCCTATTAATAGCAATAACCTGCTTTTCATCCTCCACAAATACCACTTCCTTCCTCTCCGATCAGTTACAGGCAGGACAGAATGGAGCTGCCAAATCCGGACGCACTGTATCCAGAAGCAATACAGCCTGGGGCCTGGAAGTCCAGGTCAGAATTTGCATGATCGCAAGTCCCTCAGCCAACAGCGCGATGGACGGCCTGCTCGCCAGCCAACTTGAGTCCACAGCAGAGAGAACACACAATAGTAGGCAGCCTTCTGT
Organism: Muntiacus reevesi; assembly: GCF_963930625.1. Lineage (NCBI taxonomy): Eukaryota > Metazoa > Chordata > Mammalia > Artiodactyla > Cervidae > Muntiacus > Muntiacus reevesi. The sequence goes on from NC_089252.1 coordinate 97,810,786, forward strand.
GAGCCCAAGAGGAAACATAAATTTTGAATAAAGGAAGAAAAGGAAAAAGAAGTAGGAGATCCCAGGGTGATAAAAGGCCCAGCTTCCTACAGCAAAAGAGCTACCAGAGGATGCCTTAAAGAGAACTCTGAACATTATTATAAAAGTATCTTGTTGCAAAATGCTATGATAGAAATGGATGCTTACTAGTTATATTCAAAGATAACGAGATTTCTTCACAGAATTAGCAGTTGATACATTCCTTTTACTATATTTTTGTAGCCTAATAACACAATGATGAAGAAGGAAAAAAAAAAAAAACCCAAACAAAAAAAAGCCATGCACTATAGAGCTGGAACTTGGCTGGAGTTCCTGCTTAGGGATGGGGGTAAATAATTTGGCCTCAGTTTTCTAATCCATAAAATAGACATAATACTAACACTTCTCTTACACATTTGTTGAGGTGAATACTCAATAGATGGTAGCGATATATCATTGTTGCTATTTTTAAAGTAAAGAACACATAGAAATCATTGAAATGCATTACCTATCAACCTTTAACTTTTAAAAATTTTACTTTTATCTTTCCCTACACACTGCTGACATTATCAAAAAGGAATCTCCCTCACGCTGTATTATATACCTGTGCCTGAAAAGTTATTACAAGTAATATATAGTTTTTTTTTTTAATTGGAATATAGATGTTTTAAAGTCTTGAGTAGCTACTTACCAGCTATCTATTTTATACAGGGTGGTGTATATATATGTCAACGCTACTCTCCCAACCTGTCCCACCCGTCTCAGTAATATATAGCGGATCATTAATCTATGGCAGGCTATGTCTCAATATTCTTCCTCAAAGAAACATGAATAAGAGATAGACAGTTTCAATATGAGGCCTTTCCTTTTGGGAGAAGGTTAGCAGCTTCACTCAGGAAGTAAAGAAATGCCCAGGAGCAGTAAATATCATGTATATTTGAGCCCACGGCGAGCACCACTCTAAAGACATGATTTCTCATTACACGGCTCAGAGTCACAGCCTAAGCACCTTCCAGACACAAGCTTAGTTTTGTGGTGTTTAGGGGAAAGAAAGAAAGTGTTTTAAAGGGCTCAATTTATGAAATGGACTGAGCTGATGTATCAGCATTAAGTAACAAATAAATGTAATCAGTTCCCACTGAACTCTAGGCACTAAGAAAACATGTTTCAAAGGGTTAAGTTCTAAGAGTGGAACATGGTACTAATGGCTGGTGGGGTAATCTCCCTGAAGACAATTAAAGGAAGTGCAGAAAATGACAGAGAGCAGACAGGAGTACTGTCCTACAGGGGCTTACGTGAGGCCGTCCTGGGAAGGTGAGGTTTGAACAGAGACAAGAATTGAGTGAAAGAGTAAGTTCCATGCCCTGTGGTGAAGGTCAGCTACAGGGGAAGAGGGAAACATGATCCAGACAGGAAATAGTAAGTGCAGGCTAGTGAGTCTGTTCCAAAGAAGGGTTCTCCTTGGGTCCCAGGACAATAACATGCAAACTTACTGACTCAGTACTTACTCACTCACTCACTCCAGCTGCAGCACGTGGGATCTAGTTCCCTGACCAGGGATCAAACCTGAGGTCCCTACGTTGGGAGTGCTGAGTTTCAGCCACTAGACCACCAGGGAAATCCCAAGGGTAACCACTTTTTATTCAAAAAAGTTGCTTTCCTGGATTTCCCTGGTGGCCCAGCACTTAAGATCCAGCTCTGCCAATGCAGGGGGTGCGGGTTAGACCCCTGGTTAGGAAACTAAGGTCCCACGTGCTACATGGAGAAAAGTTTTTCTTTAAATGTTGCTTCTTATACTAGGTGAGTGGGTAGTATTCAAAGAAAAATTGAAGCATAAAAAAAATTTCAAGAGTTTATTTAATCAAAAGTCAACTCACATAGGACAATATTCACTGGCAGGAGCTGAGGAGAGACTTTCATAGAGAAAAAGTAGAAACAAAATAAGGAAATTACTGATTGGCTGAAGCCCAACTAGTAGTTTGTGATTGGTTGGCGTTAGGTGTCAATTTCATAACCCCGAGGCACGTGCAGGTTTGGCTTTGGGTTCCTTACACGGGCCACTAGGGCCTCAGCGCCACCTCAGTCTCATGGCCTCCTTGTTTAATTAATATGACAGTCGAGTAGTGGCTAAGTAGGTCCACAAATAAATGAAACCTGGGTATGATCTGGTTCTTTCTTGGCTTTCTAGATGCTGTGGCATACACTAAAACTAACCATCTGACTACTCTCTAGGTGTCCTGCTATTTCCATTACATCCCTTCCTTTGGAAAGGCCTACGGCACTCTCCCAAGTGACCACACGCCGCCCGTCACATCTGCATTTCTTTCCAATGCCTCCCACACAGCACCTGGAATGCAGCAAGAGAAGTGATTATCTGTCAACCAGACTTCCTATAAAAACAGTCTCTTTGCAGCTCCAAAGCCTTGATTACCAAGGACAGCACCCTTCTGGTTCAGGTCTCTAACTTCAAAAGCAGGGGATCACAAGAATTACAGGCACCGATGCCCTGACCTTTCAGGAGCACTTCCGCCACTGGGGACCAAGTGAAAAAGCAACTCACCTATTATAGTGTGGGAGCAGGCTGCAAAATGTCCCAGTCCCATTCTCACAGCCATAGAGTTTTCCTCAAGAAGTCATTGACAGCATTTACAGAAGGATAAAAGGATATTTAGAGAACTGGGTTTTCCCCAGGAAATGAGGTAGCTTTTTGACTCACAGTGTAAAAGGAATCAATGAGAATCAGTTGGCCAGCGATATAAAGTATATGTTAGACAAAAAGGAAGGAGAGGTAGAGAGAGATGGTTTAAATCACTGCCATATTCAGAGGATGGCAGGGCATTTCCCGCTCCTGCCCTCCAGTCCATTCATGGTGACTAATTCAAATACAGCCTTTTCAAAACCTTAAAGGTGCAGAGGACTCTATTCCAGGCATCTTCCTTGTCCATGTGATTTCTGAGCTCATGGCTGAAACAGATAGACATTTGCGGATTTTACTAAAGGCATATGGCATTTACATACTATTTCCTGTCTTCTCTATTCTATGTACAGAGGGATGTTATACTCCTTATTAGATGAAGCTGGGAAAGATTCATTGCTATCTCTCTAGCTGGTACATCACACAACTAAAAAATGATGGAGCTGAATGTCAAATCCAAGTTTTTTAGCATGCATCTGAGGGTAATTAAAAATAAATACATTAAAAAAAAATATTTATCTTCAGTCAAAAATTGACTTCTTCCTCATTTGTAACCTGACGAGTAGAAATACATCTGTGTCCTCACATCATCATTTAGGAACAACTTTTCTCTCCTTGTGAGTCTCCCAACAATGCAACACCCCTTGCTGCTGACATCAAAATTTCTGCCCACAAACTGACCACCACACCTAGAAATCATCTTTCTCTCTGCACCCAATGCAAGGACTTTCTGTCAAGCTTCTTTCTTGAATCATGTCTGCACCACACTGACTCTACTCATTACTTCCCTGCTGCTCATTCATCACTGGCCAACATATAGGAGGGGAAATATAGGAGTTCTATAAACCAGGGGTCCCCAACCACCTGGATCCAATGCCTGATGACCTGAGGTGGAGCTGATATAATACTAATAGAAACAACATGCACAATTAAGTGTAATGTGCTTGAATCATCCCAAAACCACCCGCAGTCCCATCTGTGGAAAAACTGTCTTCCACAAAACCGGTCCCTGGTGCCAAAAAGTTTGGGAACTGCTGCTATAACCTGCTTATTACTCAAATTTTTCCTGCCTCAATTTTACTGATCACTAAAGATTTTATGTCTTTTTTCAGGGTGTGATCACCCCCTGGATCAATGTCTGTTTGGATTGTGGACTTCAATCCGAAAAGCAACCTTAATTAAACAGTCCTTGTGAGCAAGACACACATAACCGCTATTTGAAGAGGTGTTTGTGGAGCTCTCGGGATCCTCCCGATATTAACACATCCAGAGAAAGTTTGTATGAGGAAGGTGTGTTACCAGACATCATACATGGCTCACACCAAGGCAGGGTGTCATTTTAGCAAGACGCAGAGAACCTGCAAGACAAAGAAGATGAGTTGGGCACAGAGCGACTGCCAGGCAACGTGGCATGTTCATCCCTTAAACACTCCATTTCATTCCAAGGTACCCAAACGATAATAGACTTTATTCTAATTGGATTGTCTGCAATGAGCCAATTTAAGTGCTAAATGCTGCGAATTATTCAGCCTGACATAGCAATGCACTGATGTGAGCCGCTGCAGGGCAGGAGGTTTGTGGAAAGTGTGAGTTCCTGAAGCATAAGGAGGAGTCTCTCGCATCTAACTTGGCAGACCTCCACCGCACAGATTCAGACTGTCTGCACAGCTGCAGGGGACCCAGAAAGCATCGGCTGCCACCTTGACCCCAAACACACCTGCCATCAGCCTGGACGGCTGATTCCATAGCGTCACTGGGACAAAGACAGGTCAAAGGCTTAAAAGGAGAACGAATGGCTCGGAACACAAGGAAAGATTTCCACAGGAAAGGGCATCCTTCACCATCACTCTGGCTTCTGTTATTTTCACATCACATTTTCAGAATTTAAAAACATTTTTAGACTTAAATTTTAAAATTTCAGAATGTTTAAACTTATCAGGGTATTGACTAGAGGTTTAAAATTAGTGTTTAAAAGCTTGAGATCTGGAATGGAGATGGATCCATCACATGCCAAGGCAAGTCACTTAATACTTCTATACTTCAGTTTCTTCATTTAAAAAAATGGGCATGATAAAAGTGTCTATACTGAAAAAAAAAAAAAAAAAAGTGCCTATACTGCCCCAGACCAGGATGTAGAGTTAAATATACATAGGGATTCTGAACATGTATGGAGTCTAACATAAGCTAGTGATTAAAATGTATATATTATATACAGATGTATAATATACAGATGTATAATGTATATATTATGTACCGAAACATATAATAGCAATTACATGGGAGTTTTCGCCCAAAACAGATTTAAAGAGAAATAACTAGACATCTACAGAACTCCATCTGGACCCTAAATGATCACTATTTCATGTTACAGGGCACAAAAGAAGGTGCCTGATTTAAACAGGAGATTTTCTTCTCAGCACAGTTCTGTCATGGCTTCTCCTATAGAATTCATTTATAAAAAACACTGGAGGGGGAGGTCAAAACAGATGGCCTCTAGGGTGCCACTTAGCACTAAAATTAGGATTTTCAAAATTAACTTACACCTATAATAATCTTCTAACTAAAATGATTTCCAACACTGTCCTAGTTCTGAATCAACCTATATTTTCATGAAATACTATGGCGCTCTACACAGAGCCCAAAGGAAGTCTAGGTCATGGTAAAAACTCAATTTACAAATGCCAACAACAACAACAAATATACAGAGTCAGCTTTTAACAGCTCAAGAGAAGAATGTTCCTTCAGTTTCCTGACTAAAGGGTTAATTAAAATTTCTTCCATGTCAAATGCAACTGATTCAACTCGGGCTGCGGGACTGAAGTGCCATAATATTCTCATCTGACTTAACAGTGCTTTCTGCATATATTATAAGAATCAACAGGTGAATGGTTTACTTGACAATTTTCCCCTTATATGTGCTAAGTCACACAGACCTAGACACGTTCATTCAAGAATGGGCTGCGATTATTTGTACTGTTCTCTTAGGAGCTGTGAAAGCAACCTAAGCTACCTTAAACTCACAGTCGCTATATGGGATCTCCTATATTATTCAGATTCGTGTGTGTGTGTCTGTGTGTACTCGCCTAGTCATGTCTGACTGTTTGCAATCCCATGGGCGGTAGCCTACCAGGCTCCTGTCCATGGAATTTTCCAGGCAAGACTATCAGTCGGTTTCCATTTCCCACTCCAGGGGATCTTCCCAACCAAGCAATCGAACCCCCATCTCTTTTGTCTCCGGCACTGGCAGGCAGATTCTTTGCCACTCTGCTACATTCAGTTTCAGGTATTTGACTTTAAATCAAATGATAATATGAATGAAGCTTGGTAAACTCGAATAACATCTCCTAACATGTAGTGCTCTCATTGAAAAATTAATTTCAATTTCCATACCATCTGAAAAATAACACTCCCTGAACTTGTGGGGCTGGGGTTGGGGAGTTCTTATTAAGCCTCACTCAGCAAAGGCCAAAACTATAGCTTCTGAAGAAGGATTCACAAACTTTTACTGTGCTAATCTCTAGAAACAGGCCAAGGAATAATAAGATGATGACAAATAAGATATATTCCGCAGCTCTATTTACAGAACAACAACGCCTTCCTGCAAGTCGAAGCCGTCTCTTGCTAAAAATGGTAAAGAAACACAAATACATTAATCAGGATTTCAGTTCAACTCCCCCACCACCGCTATGCTCCAGCCAACAAGAGAAAAAATGAGAGATATTCTGAAATACTCTGTAAACACAGAACAAACCCAAGTGGTTGAGAAAGACTGCCTTCCTTCAGAACATGCTGCAAGGGCAGGGAAGGCAGGATTAATCTATAGAGCTCTTTATCTTAAAATGCATTTTAAAATTCTGTCCACATAAAAATTAGTTTGAAGAAACAGATTTTCATTTTAAAAGAGTGAATTTAGTCATATTTGGTGAAACCAAAATGAATCCCTTATAAAGCCTGCATCTTTCTCCCCACCCTTCCCCTCTCCTCTTCAGGGCAGAGGTAGCAATTTCTTATGTGCATGTGTGTGTGTGCGTGTGTGTGTATATATATATATATACACATATATACACTTCCTTATCTCTCTACAGTATCAGTCACTCAGTCATGTCCAAATGTTTGCAATCCCATGGGCTGCAGCTCTCCAGGCTCCTCTATTCATGGAATTCTCCAGGCAGCAATATTGGAGTAGGGAGCCATTCCCTTCTCCAGGGGATCTTCCTGACCAAGAGATTGAACCCAAGCCTCCCAGATTGCGGGCAGATTCGTTACCGTATGAGCGACCAGGGAAGCCCGATCTTTGTATAACTCATTTAAATATTAAGGTAACACATCTTTTCTTGAGGATCCATCTTTTACTTGGTATTAAGCTAGGACGAATACTGAGCTAATAAAATCAGGCAGGTAGTTCACTCCGAAAAAGAAAGACACTCATGTCATTTCAGAACAACATCTTTATTCATGATGATAAAGCTGGTTCTGACTTAGGAAGAATACTATCAGATGCTTAAGCAGGAAAACAAGGGGATGGGCAGATCCCTCCCTCCTACACGGCTGCCTTTGCAGCAGGAAAGGAGACCTCGACAGTGATGACAACCAGATGGCAACGAACTCCCGAACAGAGCTGAGAGTCCCCAGCACGGGTCTATAAAATGAGCAAGGAGCAGAAATCTTCAATCCCTGGAGGGCACTGATTTGAACTGGGTCTTAGAGTAAAAGACTCATCTCCAAGAACATCAATGAACCTTATATATGATTCCAACGTAAAATCACAAAGAAATGATATGTCAAGTAAAATGAACTCCTTCCAACACAAGAAAAGTGGGTCAGAGGACGTTAAAAGTCAGCCATATGACCCAGCAATACCACTTCTGGGCATACACACTGAGGAATCCAGATCTGAAAGAGACACGTGCACCCCAATGTTCATCGCAGCACTGTTTATAATAGCCAGGACATGGAAGCAACCTAGATGCCCATCAGCAGATGAATGGATAAGGAAGCTGTGGTACATATACACCATGGAATATTACTCAGCTGTTAAAAAGAATTCATTTGAATCAGTTCTAATGAGATGGATGAAACTGGAGCCCATTATACAGAGTGAGGTGAGCCAGAAAGATAAAGAACATTACAGTATACTAACAGATATATATGGAATTTAGAAAGATGGTAACGATGGCCCTATATGCAGGGCAGAAGAAGAGACGCAGAAGTACAGAACAGACTTTTGAACTCTGTGGGAGAAGGGGAGGGTGGGATGTTTCGAAAGAACAGCATGTATATTATCTGTGGTGAAACAGACCACCAGCCCAGGTGGGAGGCATGAGTCAAGTGCTCGGGCCTGTTGGGCTGGGAAGATCCAGAGGAATCGGGTGGAGAGGGAGGTGGGATGGGAGACCGGGATGGGGAATTCGTGTAACTCTATGGCTGATTCACATCAATGTATGACAAAACCCACTGAAAAATAAAAATTTAAAAAAATAATAATAAAATAAAATGAAAAAAAAAAAAAAAAAGTCAGCCATCAGTGGCATCTTTATCTTGACCTTCATCCGATTTCTGATCCTAACGTCTGTAACAGAACCATCTGCCTGAGTCCTGGTCTGCTGAAGATGGGGACTGAAATGCCTCCGACAAGAAGCTCCACCACCTCTGTTTGGACTCAGAGAGGGAATAAACCGGAGCCTTTGTGCTCCCACTGTGAAATACACCCAATTAGCCTGGAAAAAGAGGAAGTTTTCTTTTTGTTGTAGCACAGACACAAAAGGAAACTCTCTAGCAGACTTGGGCTAATCTCCAAGAGCCAAACTTTTCTCCTAAGATCATACCTCTCATTTTACATGGCTTTGAAAAAACCAGACATTCCCACTGGTGACAAGAAAGCACTGAAAAGAACTGAAAGCTGAGAGTATTCCCTCAGAGGTTAGTAACATAATGAAGGACACTCCTTTGAACTTAGATGAACAGGACAAGAATCTAGTCAAAGTGTTGACTTATTGAGGAATATGCTATAGACAAACAAACAAACAAAAATAAGGTCCAGACCACTAGGTATCTCTTCTTGGAAGATCATAAAAGCAAGACTGCAAAAAGACAAAGGAAAAGAAACCCTGACAGAAATACCCAGAAAACTCTTAGCAGTTGCTGAAGTCACATATCTGTAGGGTGGCTATACATACACAGTGTGTTTGTATGAGGTGGGGAAAAGTGCCCTGTGCTCTGAAATGCCGCCCTCATCTGCCCTTGGACACTGCTTCTGCACAGTGAACATCCTGCCCAGCTGTCAACGGCAGCCCTTCTATCACATGCAAAAGTCCATGTTATTTTCAGCCTGAGAGAAATCAGTAAAGAGAAAAGAAACTAGAAGAAAAAGAAATATTTTTAAATGGTGGGGGAAAAAAAATAACTTCAAACCTAACCGTCAAGCTATGACTTGTTTCAAATCCACGTAGTCCGTTTCCTCCCGGTAACCCAAAATACCCTTAGCAAACCACTCTTGGAATAACTCTAGGCTCTGCATAATTTAAATGCCTTAGAAGAAACCCCTAACTGCATGGAGAATAAAGAAATGCCAGCCTCCCAAACCTAGCTCCCAACTGACAAGAATAAGGGGAATTAAATATCAAAACTATGCAGATTATTCAAGTATATCAAACAAAAAGGCAAAGATCAAAAAAACAACCATGAAAGTTTTGGAAAAGACTGCCAGTCTTCTGTGCACCAGAATCAATCATAATGACAAATTTCGATGGATTTTTTCCTTTTCCTTTTTTTTTTCTTGATACATTAAAGGGTAATTGAGTCATGCTTAAGTGAAGCTTTGCAGTTTGAGTTCAGTAAGCAAAGCCTAATTCTAAACGATGGTGAGATACTATGGAATGCGAATCCATAAATAATTTTTACATTTAAAAGGGAACCAAGAAAACACACTCTCTGATATATGAATTTCTATCTTTTCAGGGGAAAATTTCTCACCCAAATGAACAGAAGCCCTACTGTTTGGGTTTAGTTTTAGCAGTGCTAAGGGGCCATGACTATATTTAAATGGGAATTATTCATAAAGAAGGAGCATATCCCAGAGCTGACTGTATATTGTTACATATTTTTGAAAACTATCAGAGAATATTCTTAGAAATATATCCTGCAAGGTTCTAGAAACACTTTTAAAACACAGTAATCAGAATGGGGTCCTGACTACCTGTACCTTACACCACTCACAGAAAGAAGAGATTTGATTACTTTGGGAGGACATCAAAGGATGCATACCAACAATTTGAATAGAGGAAAGAGAAGGCGTAAATCATCCTGGTGAAAAACGCACAGATTTAACAGCAGAGAAAGAAATGTAAATTGAAACAGCTTTAGAGTTACACTTCAGAGCTATTAAAATACAATGAAATTATAAAACTCAATTTTGGTGGAGCTCTAGATAAACAGGTACACACTGCCTGGCAATGAAACCAACTTCAATCTTTCTTAATGATCTAGCAGTCTTTAATAAGAGCTGTTCAAAAGCAGTAATTCCAAAGAAATAACTTGGGGAAAAAAGAAATTAATTTATACCAAGAAATATTATATTTCATTATAGAGTAATGAAATTGAAAACAACCTAATGCTTCAAAATAGGGGAACAATTATACAAACTGTGACACAGCAGCACCGTATGTAACGATATTTAAGCTAATATTCTGCACACACAACCCTATTAAAAATTAAACCTGTAGACAGTGTTAATAACAGAGAGAAATGTATTTAAGTAAACATATTCGATCAACAAGGAAAATGCAATTAAAGGTATTTTATATCGTAAATGTAAAAAGCAGCATTGAAAGAAGGCTCAAACGGATAAATCTATCCAAATGTTTAGTGAAAATGAGTCACGAAGCCAGAGTCAGGAAATTTGCATTTAATGTGCATCCATTTTTATTCCTGTATCAACAAAGATTAATTGCGCTTCCGTGTCTCAAGTGCTAAGTTAGATGCTTGGGAAACGACAGAAAAGAACAAAGACACCAGTACTGACCTCATGAAATTCCCAAATGCCTCTGTCCTCACCCTTCTGTCTTTAAGCAGAAAAAGGATTAGCTATCATGGGTAGAGAAGGAGTTTCAAAGAAGGAAGCAGAGGCTGCTGTGGGGGAATTTGGAGAGACCTCACCTAGTGTGAGGATACAGGAGGGCTTTCCTGGAGATGCTGTGAGAAATCGGGAGGAGAGCTTATCGAGGAGGAACAGCTCGGCAGTGGGAGCACAGGGCCCAGCAGGCAGGGCCGGAGAAGTCCCTGGAAGGGTAAGGAAGGAGCCGCTTGGGGCTGCAACACCGGCCTGGGGATGACCAGACTCAAGCATTAAACAAGGGGGGATGCTGAGACCCAGCCAAGATGCAGACCTTTCCCCTAAAAGCCAAGGGGACCCACTGGAGCTTTTCAGCCAAGCAGGGACCTGACAGGGTTTGCTCACTTCTGCTGGGCTGCACTGCAGGGAGGCAGGAGCTTATGGAAGGAGCTGCTATGCAGGAGGAGCAAGACATGAGGTTGTTCAAGGCAAAAAGGAGGGCTCGGGTTAATCTCAGGGGTATCGTGCGGCCACAGAGTCAGCCACAAAGTCAGACCCAAGGGCTGCAGGAGTGACTGCATGCTCAGCTTCTTCAACACAGTTAAGAAAACACAGTAACTACTACAAAAAAAGGAAGGGAAACAGAAAGCTTAAAACAGAAATAGATTTAAGGAAGCAATGTCCAAGAGGGGAAAATGTAATGGTTAAAGATGTAAAATGATGTTCAACCTCAAGATCAACAAAAGGAAGCGAGAAGTAAAAGAATGAGCTACCATTTTATACCCACTGGGTTGGTAACCATTAGAAAATTAGGCAAATTACTGGTATACTCATTGAATTCCAGATACAAAGGAGGAAAGCATAATAGGGTGATATGGTGGCTCAGACAGTAAGGAACCCCACTGTAATAAAGGAGACCTGGGTTCAGTCACTGGGTCAGGAAGATCCCCTGGAGGAGGGCATGGAAACCCACTCCAGTACTCACGCCTAGACAATCCCACGGACAGAGAAGCCTGCTGGGCTGCAGTCCATGGGGTCACACTAAGTTGGACACAGCTGAAGGGATTAAGCAGCAGCTGCAGCAGCATGCTCATTCTAGCCAGGGACCAAGTAGATTGTGGTGAAATTTGGTAATAACCCAGTTCAATAGTAAAACTCAAGAAGCCCACTTTGGATGGATGAATACACAAATGTACAAACATGCACACACACACACATATAGCTATTTTCCTCCTCCAGGGGATCTGTCCGACCCAGGGATCAAACCCATGTCTCTGCATTGGAGGCAAATTCTTTACCTGCTAGCCATCACACACACATACACACACACAAGTTCAGTTCAGTTGCTCAGTCGTGTCTGACTCTTTGCGAACCCATGAACTGTAACACACCAGGCTTCCCTGTCGTTCATCAACTCCTGCAGTTTGCTCAAACTCATGTCCATCGAGTTGGTGTTGCCATGTACCTCTATACATATACATCTTTATACATAAAAGGTCCATAAGGCAACAGGTATAAAGATCCCCATGGTAGCACTGTGAATGAAAAACACAAGTTATAGACAATCAAGGGGACTTTTCCTGTGGGAATGGGTAAGCAGAATGGGATGGCTGGCTACATGGAACACAGTAAGGCAATCAAAAACAATGAACAAATAAGATGTACATAAAACAGTGGAGATAAATTTTCAAAGCTGACATTGATTGAAACTGCACAATAACAAATTGAGTTCTAAACACAAAACATTCAGGTGAAGTAAAACCATTACTAGTGAGGTTCTTTGGAAAAGAAAAAATGCAATCAGAATGAAGGGAAAAAAATAATGAACATGTAGGAACTTTTCACAAACTGAGGATGATAACACACCATAAAGTATTTGATGCCTTCTGAATCACAGGCCCAAATTTTACAAACTAAATTTTTAAATTATTTTGAAATTAACTTTAATCTTTTCCAGTGATAAATATCATGGTACTAATATTATCAACTGTACTTTTCTAATAAATCTTACCAATTTGAGGTTTTTTTAAATGACTGTACTACCTTTCACATCTAAACTGCACAGTACTAAAAATGTAAAAAGCTGAGTTGACAGAGATTCATATTAGCTTGCTAGAAAGGGTACATTTAGCCTAAGAGAACAGTTCCTTTATGGTCTCAGAAAACATTTACATAACTTGTATCATTTCCTTGACCTCCTAACAGGAAATCTGAAATATTTGGTAACTGATCTCTGATTTTTCACAGAGTATGTGAGCTCCAACATGCTCAAAAAGTTATCACAAAATCGGCCAAGGACTGATGCCAGGAATAGCCTTGCTATTAAAAGTACCTGGTTATTCAAAAGAGGTGGGAAAATCCACTTCAATATTACACTTTGAAAACACCAAAGCCTTTTCAGAGTTTCTGAGACAAGATGGTATTAAGCACGAAGCAGAGTCAAGGAGAGGAACAGCCCATGAAACGGGTCATGGGGTGTCACACTGCAGGGCAACGTTTCAGGGTCCATGCCGTGTCAGCTTCCACACGGTGTCTGGCATTCAGGGACTTGGGGCCCTCGTGTGTAAGCCTGAGCCCCTGAAATGATTTAAGTTGGCAACCACAGCAACATAATTAATGCTCTGTCTTTTAATGTCAGTATTATTCATTTTTATGTAGATTGGTGGTAACTTCTGCCACACCAACAGATTCTCATTATGTCTGCTTAAGCACATAAAAATCAAATTAATTCATGTTTGCTTTCTTCCTATCTGCCCTTAATTCCTGCAGAGAAGAAACACAGAAGCAGAAGGTTCCAGGGTTTATTACTGTGCTGAGTCACTAAATAACACAGGATTGAAATGCTGGTCCCAAATTACTCACGATTCTAACCATGCCCTCCAAAGTTATACCCAGAATTGGGGTCAAATGTAGCCTGTGACCCTCCCCAACATATGTATCATAACCAGATTTCCATTTCTAGGATACTGATTTTAAATATGGATTCAAACCTGTCCCTGCTGAACACTTAAAAAGGAAACAAGTTCTTTAGCTTTTATTACAATTGAGAAAGAACTTCCAGAGACAAGTCTGATTTCAAATAAAATCAGAGCGGCTCAGAATTTTCCAGGGTGGAGAGTGATCATCTGTGTTCTAATTACAGGAGCTTTATCTGTACTTGGCTTATGGTTCTACCTGGTGTTGGAGTAGCCATCAAAACTGGAAAAATAAATTCATAGAATAAAGTAATTTTCTGCACTTCCCTTCAGGAGAGTTTTGCCTAATAAAATGACCTACAATAAAAATAAACGCATTCAAAGATGACATGCAGATTTCATCTCAGCAGGGAGTCAGTGTGCAGAGCAATGCTGAGAAGAATCAGGAGGGTAAATTGGACCCTGCTAAAAAGACAGATCCACTGGTAAAGAATCCGCCTGCAACACAGAAGACTTGGTTTCAATTCATGGGTTGGGAAGATCTGCTGGAGAAGGGATAGGCCACCCACTCCAGTATTCTTGGGCTTCCCTTGCCACTCAGCAGGTAAAGAATCCCCATGCAATGCAGGACACCTGGGTTTGATCCCTGGGTTGGGAAGATCTGCTGGAGAAGGGAAAGGCTACCCACTCCAGTATTCAGGCCTGGAGAATTCCATGAACTATACAGTCCATGGGTCGCAAAGACTCAGACAGGACTAAGCGACTTTCACTTTCACTTCCTTGAGCACAGAGAAAGAGGAAATACTTGTAGCATTAATCTAGGATTAAGGCTTTCCAATTGCTGGGTTTAAAATGAGTCTTTGAGACTCACTCTTAAGTTTTTCTTAGTAACAGTACAAACCAGGCGTATTCTATAATGAGTATTTATTGTGGAAGACCATTAATATGAAAGGAGAAGAGAAGGAAACTGAGAAGGCGGGAGCACAATGAAACAGACAAGGCTACCCCAGAAACAACTGCTCAAGAAAATGCTGCATCATTTCAAACTTGTGTGTTTTAAATTGTCCAACTCAAGCATGCAACCACATCACTTAGTGGATCAGTCAATTCTGTTTCCTATTAAGGGAGAAAAACAGAGCTCTTTCCAAAGAGAAAGCTGAACACTTTTCTTAAAATGTTTAAGCCAGAAGTAACAGTAGTCAGACCTTTAAAAACCTAACTCAAATAGGTTGACTACTATGAATACAATCTCATGATATAAAAATTTCAGGTACTAAAATGTGTTCTTCAAATAAGATTTCGTTTCTCTAAAACCTTACTTTCTCCGATGAAGAAAAATCCTTTCCAACTCTAATGATAACACATGCAACCTTGAAGCTAAATGAAAACTTAAGAAATAAAGCTAAGTACATTTACAGCTCTCTAAAATTAAACACATTAATGAGAAAATTAATATTCACCTGGTTCTTTCTGAAGAGAATATTTCCTCTGAAACACAGAGGACTTGCTTCCTGAAAACACAATGAATATATGAAGTGAGTATTCAAATATTAAATATGTTTCACTTCTTCTAGGCAAGTATTTGGACAGTCAAATGGACATAGAAAAGAGCAAAGAATCATTGGTTCTTCCTTTAATTTCTACTGACAGCACTGAAAGTTTCCTGATAGTACCTCTGTTTATCCCACAATAGCAAGACTGAAAATCAACTACAAGTGGGCAAATATCTGAATTCTGTAGGTTTCATCTCAGAATGTATAGATCTTTCATTCAGATAAACGCCAAAGCTTGGAAAAGATTCTCCAAGATTCACTTAAGACACTTAAGCTCTGGGGATTGATGTTCAGTGTATGACAAAGAAATGGACGAACTAGTAAACTATGGCAAGCAAACGTTATTTAAAGAACCACCTACATCCTGAGAAGATGAAAGTTCAATCTGGGAAATTAAGTGTGGAAGGCAGACAAAGGATCCTGAGGACTGAACAAACAGAATCAGAAGACAGAAGGGGAGGCAATCCTAAAAGAACTAATCAGTCACCAGACATGTGCTTGGACAGAAGATTCTAACGTGGCTCCTGGAAAGTACACGGAAAGACTATTTAAAGGAGCAGAAATTAATCTTGGAGTCCTGGGTTCACAGGGGTAATGGTCATAGGATCACAGGCAAGCCCCTACACTTCTCTAACCTCAGTTGACCCTAATGAAGTAGACATGCCCAGCTTAGCTCTCCTCGAGTAACATATACATGACTGTAACATATACTATACGCGTCATTGCAGTCAGATTGCCAAAATCCTCTTCAAATGATTACATCTGATTTTCAATTATGTATAGAGAAGGCAATGGCACTCCACTCCAGTACTCTTGCCTGGAGAGTCCCATGGACGGAGGAGCCCGGTAGGCTGCAGTCCGTGGGGTCGCAAAGAGTCGGACAGACTGAGCGACTTCACTTTCACTTTTCACTTTCATGCACTGGAGAAGGAAATGGCAACCCACTCCAGTGTTCTTGCCTGGAGAATCCCAGGGACGGGAGCCTGGTGGGCTGCCGTCTATGGGGTCGCACAGAGTCGGACACGACTGATGTGACTTAGCAGCAGCAGCATAGTACAGCTACCTTTTGAGCAGGGAGGAGCCTTTTCCTTTAAGGAAAAAAAAAAAAGCAGCTTCTTTGAGGTCTTCCTAGTGCTGATAAAAGCCCTTCCTTCATCAAAGTGCAGGGAAAGGTAGACGGCGGGAACCAAATGTACAATTTTCCACCCATTTACAACTTGGCTCTTAAGCATCAAAAAGAAAGTCTTTCTGATTAAAATCAAAGATCACTTTATACTTTGGTAATATTTAACAATCTACTTGCCTGAGATGAAAACCAAGTGTAAAATTAGGAGGTTGATTTTTGTCAACTGCAAATACATACATATGTGAAATGCCTATATATATATATATACACATATACATATATTTAAATGCCAACTATACACATATATATGCCTTTCCTGGCTTTTACAGACTGGATTTACACCTTTGTAAACCACCTAGGGGCTGGCTTTTTTAAAAGACTACAGTAAATTCTGAGTAACAGTTTAAAAGCAGTGAAAACCCCAGCTGTATGCTTGGGGATTATGTAACAGTTAGAAAGCTGACCACCAAACTAGGTAGATATGAGCCGGAGGCCTGTGGGCATCTGACAGGAAGGTTTTAAATCCTCTAAAAGAGGCAATCTATAGTCATGCTGCAAACAGCAAAATACTGTATCACAGTAAGTCTCAAAGGATCCTGGGAGGCTGCATCAGCACTGCCCCCATTTGCTTGGGCCTGCAGGGAGATGGTTAGTCAAAAGACATTAAAAAAAACACAGCGGAAACCACAGGCCCTGCTTTCAGAGGCAGAAGACAGAGGGTGTTTGCACTTCTTTCTCTTGGCACAAAATTTTTTCTTTTCACGAGACTTTCACAGTCTCTTGAATCCTGCGGTGGTGGGGGGGTGGGGTAAGGGAAAAAAAAAAAAAAACCAACTACTCAGCTCCTTCTGAATGGAGATTTAAAATCACAGCAGGGCCCAGTTTCAAGTGGTGAGGACTGGCAGGTCTGAGGCTGAGGAAGAGTTCCACCGCTGCACTTGGGTGCTGAAGACAAGGAAGAACAGAATGAGGTTCTGCCGGGGCGGAGGCAGAGAGCAGCCCAGGCTGGATCTGTCCTGGGTATGGGGGACAAAAATATCCAAAGCTCATCAGATTCTCTCAGCACCAGCAGGGGAAACTGAACACCCAGATGTGAAAAAGACTATTTACAGAAGCTCCTCTTCCTGCCAGTACCTGAATGACAGCCATCTTTCCAGATGACAAGTTTAAGTCAGTCCAGAAATGTGAGAAGACAGAACACATACACATAAAAAGGAAACAGCGTGGCAGAGGGCCTTCAGATTTTAATGACATGCTTCCTGTTAATAAAATATAAAAATAATTGAGCCAGTGCAGGACTGCCATATGACCCAACCGGAAGGCCATGGACTTCATTGCTGAAACCAGAGAATATTCATTGGTGTGATTCGGTGTGACTTGCTGATGGTGCGTTAACAAAAACACCTACCTCTGGTGTGTAATTGTTTTTCACTGGGCTTCCTTAACCTGTATTTATGTGGCTATTATATTACATGCAGAGGGTACCATCACAGAAACAAGGGCACAGAAGTACAGGGGGACAATCTAGGAAGAAAAACTGCACTCAGATTAGGAAAGGCTTAGGGGAAGAGGTAGCTTCTGGGACTGCTAGGGAACTTTCGTGTACATGGCCAAGGGCAAGATGGAGGGACAAAAGAGCAAGGGGAAGAGGAGGGAGCTGGGGCATGGTCTGGTTTGTGCGAGAGACAAGATGTCCAGATAGAGAGGTACACAGAAAATGCTGGAAGGTAACAAGACTGTAAAGAGCTTGGCAGATGTTGTGTGTATATATGCTACTGACACACACATTCAACCCTAAGGATATGGCCAAGAAAAGTAACTCTTTCTGGTGGAGAAGGAGAGCTGAGCTCAGGGTCAACCATGCTGCTTGCTAAGGAGGTGGAGGGTCCTTTTTTGTCTACAAGGAAGAGTGCAAGCGGCACCATTAGTAAGATTTATGTCTACTTTGTTCACTGATAGGTGCAAAATACAAAGAACACACCAGGCATGTATTATACACTCAAAAAAGATTTACCGATAAGGAAGAAAACCCCACTGGGACAGAGCAGTAAGTTAATGATGACTTAGCACTCGCTATGTGTTAATACTGGTAACATATGAGCAATGTCTTAACTATCATGGTCCTTACAAATTTGTGATATGATTCCTTACACATTCTACAACTCATATCCTTATCTCCCTGAAATCAGGACAGATGCTAGAACTGACGGAATCCTTAGCAACATGTGTTTAGTCGCTCATTCGTGTGTGTCTGACTCTTTGCGACCCATGGACTGTAGACTGCCAGGCTCCTCTGTACATGGAATTTTTCAGGCAAGAACACTGCAGTGGGTTGTCATTTTCTTCTCCAGGGGATCTTCCCAACCCAGGGATTGAACTTGGGTCTCCTACGCTGAAGGTGGATTCTTCACCATCTGAGCTACCAGGGAAAGCCATCCACTGCAATGTCATAGGTAAATTAGTACTGAGATTTCTTTCTTAGTGGTACATAAAAGAGTGGTTAAGTTTTAAAAACAGTGGATAAATATAAGTATAATTAATGACTAATTTGATGAAACAGTAAAAGGATTAGTAAATCCCAAGGTACAGGTTATAAAAACTAAGGCTCCATGAATTTAAGTTTGCTCCCTTGGATCTAGACATGTCCAGGCATGTACTCCTCTGCACTATGCTTCTCAGCGATGCAGTATTAACACATTATTGACCAGAGATACATTAATACCTCTTCTGTTTTCCAAATGTTATTGACCAGAGTGCTTCAATATCCACTTACATCCATTGCAGGCCACAGGTATTAGATCAATGGAAATAAGCATAGTATAAAACTCACCCAAGTCAATAGTGAGTCAACAGCCACACTATGGAAAGCTGTTCTTTGTCTATTCTCTGACCACATGCTTTCCTCCAAGCACGCACAAAGATTCTCCAAAGCTACCCTGACAGCCATGCCATCTTTCTCAGTTCTAATCCACCCATGAGAAAACACAGGGAGGCTCTCTCTTTCAGAGCAAGCTCACAGGTCTGCATGTGGTGGGCCATGGTGGGAGAGATAAGGACAACTCCTACTGGGTGATAGCCAACCAACCAGTGTCAACCTATTCAGTCTTTTCAAGCCAAGCTGATAGCAGAATACAGTACCTTGTTGTCTACTTTGCTCTACATTTTTCACTTTTTATTTTGCATTGGGATATAGCTGATTAACAGTGTTGTGACGGGTTCAGGAGAACAGTGAAGGGACTCAGCCACACATACACATGTGTCCACTCTCCCCCATCTCCCTTCCCATCCAGGCTGCCACATGACGTTTGGGCAGAGCTCCCTGGGCCCTACAGTAGCTCCTTATTAGTTGTCCTTTTTAAATATAGTAGTGTGTACATGACCATCCAAACTACGTAACTATCCCTGCAATTTGCTCTTTATTGCCATGTTTCATCACAAGAGAAAAATCTCCAATGAGAAAAAAAGGCATTAAAATTGGGTGATCACAACTGTGACAAAATATTATTTTTAAATGTCATTTTTTATTAAGTAGATTCTTTCTGCTCTTTTAATGAAGCAAATATCTGGCAATGATACCCATGTTAAAACATAAAAGAAAGAGAAGGTATTCCAGAGAAGTGAACCCTGAATTTGTCTAAAACAGGATGGTTCAGACCCTAGAAGCAGGTGGTCACCGTGGGAGAATAGGTGGCAAACAGGTCTACCTGCAAGACAGTGTGAAAAGTCTCTAAGCTTCCTGGACTGAAGATTCTGGGCTGCTATTCACACGTATTGCAGTCTCAACGGACAGTGCAACAGGAGACCATTTCTCTGCAGGCTGAGGGGTCTCCAGTAGAAGCTGGGGAGCACGTAGACTGTACAGCTACCCTGCAGATTTACCTTCTGCAAGGGCGCTCAAGTACTACTTTCTAATGTTTTCTTCCTTCTAATTCTACCTGATCAAAATACGTATCGCACCCAGAGGGAGCAACTGATAACACTTTCCTAACCTCAGCTGTCAATAGAGACATCCATTGATTGGACAGCCATGTGATAACATTTTTGACAAGAAAAGTCAGAAATAGAGGCAGCTCTTCACTTACCAATCCAACCTTCATGCTCACTGGCCTATAAACACAATGTGAAAACGATCCATACGATAGCATCACTCTCTGTGGTTTCCATCTGTACTGACGACTGCAAACACACTTCCCCCATATTCAAAATGTAATTCAAGAGAAAGTATTATAAAAATGCAAAAAATACACATAGATACATTTGTTGGTTCCTGGGTTTAACAATATTTCAAGGCAGACCAATCCAACCTCTGAGATCCACATGCTCTTACTTTGTACTTCTATAAGGGATCATTGCATTTATCAGCAGATATGCCTTCTCGGCAATGTGGAACACTTAATATGCACCAAGCCTCCAAAGAAGAAATTTCTATGCTTATTTCCATTGATCTTCAAAACACTTCTGTGAGATAATTACTGGTAGCCTTCCCAGATTAAAGAAGAGGTAAAGGATGCTTGGTGAGGTGAAATCTCTTGGGACTAGCCAGTCCAATCTCAAAGCAAGTATTCTATACTGCCACCTACATTTCTTTTTAAAACTACAGGATATGAATATAGAGACAAATGCTAAAAAAAGTGTGTTCTGAATTGCTACGGATACGCCTGCCTAACCTGTCTGACAGCTGGTGTAACCTCAACAACTCTGCCAGCAATTTTGGGGGTGGAAAATGAGTTTACAATCTGTAAATCCCAGATGTAACTTCTGCTCCCCTGCACTGATGGGCTTCCACTGCCTTACTATGAAAGAAAGGGGTGGTGTGGGGAAAGTGCTGGGGCATATGTGCAGGGGAGCACTTTCAAGCTCTCATGCCAGGATGAATGAATGATAAGAGAACACAGCTTGCATCAGGGGACAGGACCAAGAGTGTCTCTGCCAACACTGCAGAGACACTGCACCCATTTATAGACTTCTAGCAGATCCACAGTTGTGTCTGTGACAGGGGGAGCAAGCCTTTAATTGAGAGACTGGGGGAGGGAGGATGAACATCACAGCAACAATGGAAGAAGTCATTTATTTTTCCAATTAAATTCTCAAATTGGTGGGAGTGGCCTATTTAAAATACAAAACAAACCAAAAGGGAAAATGTGGATTTCAGAGGTTGGCATCAGCATTATTTTTTTAATGACAAAACAAATAAAGGAAGACATTATCACCTTAGCCTGTTTCCTTGATGTCTCCAAACTTTGGGTTCTGGCCACCATGATACCATGTCATTGGATACTTGTAATTTGAGCTGATGTACTTGACAAGACTATTTGTGTTTAAAACTGTGTGAGAAAATTACATTTCTTTTAAAATGCATGTATAGAACAATTTCTATTTGCAAAGCGCTTCTACTTTGTGTGTGTCCTTGTTTTTTTTTTTTGTAAGTAATTCTTTACAACAACCATGTAAAGTAGGTTGAAATTTTTATCCCTCATGCCTCCTCTTTCAAAAAGCTAGTTACAAAAGGGAACTTCCCTAGTGGTCCAGTGGCTGAGACTTCATGCTCCCAAAGGAGGGGGTATGAGTTCAATTCCTGGTCAGGGAATGTGATCTCACGTGCTGAAACTAAGAACCAGTGAAGCCAAATAAATAATTTAGAAAAAGAAAGGTACAAAAAGGTTAAGCAGTTTTCCTAGGATTGCACACAAAATTGGTAATGGAACTTATGAAGCTATGACAGCTGCTAAATGTCTAATGATGATGTCATCCCAGTGGTTCTCATTCTCCTCCTTTTAATTTTCTTTCATAATTTTTTGGGATCTTTGTCTCTATGTAGCATCCTGGGCCCTCCTCCAAACCTACTTCCTAAAGAATCCAGCAAGCAGATTCTGAAAATCTGTTCATGGAACAGGTGTTCCCCAGATGAGTCTGCAGGGCAACCTAGTGGGGGAACCACTCTTGGTGGTTCTTTGGAAAGGCTCACCCCTTCATCCTGCAAAGCGGCTGAGAACAATCAGTACCATTATAATCAAGTTGTGTGTGCATGCTAGGTCATTTCAGTCGTGTCTGACTCTTCGCCACCCTGTGGGCTGTAGCCCACCAGGCTTCTCTGTCCCTAGGACTTTCCAGGCAAGAATACTGGAGTGGGTTGCCAGGCCCTCCTCCAGGGGCTCTTCCCAGCCCAGGTTTTGAACCTGCGTCTCTTATGGCTCCTGCATTGGCAGGCGGGTTCTTCACCACGAGCGCCGCACCTCCACTCTGAGACCTTGCCAGAGCAGAAACGGGCAGCTCCCTCTCAGGAAGCAAAGGCATTCGAAACCGCTTTCAAGTCACATGCGTCCAACACGCTCCCTCTCAAAACAACTGTTTCAAGTATTTTGGCTTTTATCCGGAAATAATGTCCCTTAGGAGCCTCTGACCTGATAAAAGGAGCAATTACATTTCAGCATTCATTCTGTGACCACCTCTCCTATTTATTCTTCCTCCCTGCTAGAATTATTCACTGATTCCACACACAGCAAGCACAGTGTGACCAGAACTCAGCACCGTTTCAAGTGAGCATACAAGGCTCCTCAGCATCAGGCGGCACAAGCCACTTCCATTATTTCATTAAACCTACCCTCTGAGAGATGCCCCACTTCACAGATTTTTAAAAATAGTAAAAGGCTAAACAAGTTGCCCCAGGACATACCAATATTAATTCCCAGGTTTCAGGTTCAAGCCGAAACCCAGAAACAACACAAACACTTTTTCTTTATTGTTGTTTGTTAAACTTCTCTTTTTAGTCTTTCTTCCTCTGTATTTAATTATATCAGTAGCAAGGGAATATTTTTTTAAAAAGTGTCCTTCTTTCCACTTAAAAGTTTTTCCCCATGAGCTTCTGCCGCTGAGAAAAAGAGAAACCATGGAAAAATCACATAGTGAGGAGGTGCAATGGCTGGAAGAAACAACGCCGTGAAACCTGTCACACCCATTTTCACGGTCAAATCAGAAAGGCTCGCTTTAAGTATGAACTCAGATGATTCAGATGTCTCAAGCTAACTGTACCTCCTTCAACTTTTCTGGCTTGGACTATATGAAGCGTAACTTGAATAAATATGACAAGAGAAACAAAGATAAAGTCAGAACAAGATGAAGACAGAATTAGAAGAGGCACAAAGGCGAACAATGAAGCAAGTGTACCTCTGTGCAATGCTGATGAAGATGCAGGCTTCATGACTTTCCTTTCTGAAGTCTGATGTCACGAAAATAAATGTGAAACCGAATTTAAAAAAAAAAAAAATATATATATATATAGGCCATGGAATAAACTTAAACAAAAAAAAAATCGTGTGATCATATTCATTGCCATAGAAAAGGCATGACAAAATTGAATATGCATTTATGATAAAAACTCAGGAACTGAGCAATGGAGGGAAATTACCCCAATGTAATACAGAGCATATACCAAAAAATAAGGGAGTTCGGCTAACATATACTTAAGGATAAAGAACTGAACATATTTATTCTAAGACTGAGACCAAGGCAATGCAAGGTAATGCAAGTTTCAGCTGCTAAAATATCATAGTACCAAGTTCTAGCTGATAAAATAAGGCACAAAAAAAAGAAGGAAAGACAGAACATGAAGAAAGAAAATTATCTCCATTTGAAGATGAGATGACTGTCCATATAGAAAAGCCCCAAGATTGTACAAAAGAAGACATCCTAGAAATAAGTGAATTCAGTAAGGTTTCAGGGGGGAAAAATTAGCATAGAAAAATACAACATAGTTCTATATACAAACACTGAGCAAACAGAAATGCACATAATACCATTTACAATTATCCCAAAGTAAATAAAATACTTAGGTACACTCTGGACAAAATATGTACAGGGTCTGTGTGCTAACAATACCAATGGCCCTGAAAGAAATCACAGAAAACCTAACCAAATGGAGACACACTGTGTTCACAGACTGTATGACACGACATAGTAAAAATGCCAATTCTCCGCACACTGATCTATAGTGCTAATGAAATCCCTATAAAACTCCCAGCAAAGTTTTTGCAGACATAAACAAGCTTATTGTAACATTTATATGGAAAGGCACAAGCCCTAGAAGAGCTAAAAAAAAGTCTTGACAAAGAAGAATAAAAAGTGAAGAATCACTCTGCCTGATATTAAGACTTACTATAGAGTCACAGTGATCAAGACTGTGTGGCACTGGGGAAAGACAGATGCATACATCAATGGAACAGAAGAGAGGACCCAGAAATAGACCCACAGAAATACATTCGACTCCTTTTAACAAAGACTTAGGATTAAGGAAGTATATGGTGTTTTCAGACACATTATGTGCTGTAGCTGACACCTATTGGAAAAAAAAAAAAGCACACTAACCTAACACAAAATTTCATTTAAAATGGATCACGAGCCTAAAGGTAAAATGCTAAAACTTTTAAGAAAAGCTTTGGGATCGAGGACTAACCAAAGAGTTACTAGACTTGAAATCAAAAGTATGATCCATAAAAGAAAAAGCTGACATAATAGAGCTAATCAAGATTAATAAAAACTTATGCTCTATGAAGGAAAACCCATACAAAGGGGATAAAAAGCCAAGATACAGACTGGGGATAATATTTACAAATCACAAATCCAACAAAGGACTAATATTTAGAATACATAAAGAACTCTCAAAATTCAAAGTAAAAAGAAAAAAAAAAGGGCAATTAGAAAAGAAATTGGGAAGAAGATATGAAAAGATATTGCAGTGAAGACACCAACCAGACTGGAAGACAAGCACAGCAAATGATGACCCACATCATCTGCCATCAGGGAAACACGAATGAAAACCACACTGATCACTACACACCTATGAGAATGATAAGATAAAACACAGGAACAATGCAAAACTTGCAGGGATGCAGGAAAAACTGGACCACTCATACAGTGCTGTAAAGAATGTAAAATGATGCAGTCCCTCTAGAAAACCATTCACCAGTTCCTTGTGAAACTACACATGATGACCATACAAGCCAGCAATTGCAGACGTGGAACATTTATCCCAGAAAAATGAAAACTAAGGCTCACACGAAAACATCTACAAGAATATGCACAGCAGTTTTATTTATAAAAGATACTGTAATAAGCCCAGATGTGCTTTACCAAGTAACAGGTTGAACTCTAACACCCATATCTACACTACTATTACACTGTTACACTGGCTCAGTAGTAAAAAGAGATAAACTACTGATGCATACAATTTGTATATCCCACCAAATTACTGAGTGAAAAAAAGCTGATCCATAGCTTACACACTGTCTGATTCCAACTATGTAAATTTTGAAGTGATACTTTTTTTTTTTAAATGAAGGACAGATCAGTGGTTTCCAGCAACAGGGGGCAGGAGGTAAGAGGGAGCTGGGTGTGGCTGATAAAAGGGAAACTTGAGAGATCTCAATGGTGTTGAAACTCTTCAGCATCTTGACTATGGTGGTGGATACATAAACCTAAACAGATGATAAAACTGTACAGAACACACACACACACACGATATAATGTCAAGATTCTGTGATACACTACAGTTTTGCAAAATGTTACCTTTCGGAGAAGCAACTGAAACATGGATGAGGTCTCCCTGTATTATTCTGTACAACTGCATGTGAATCTTCAATCTCAAAAGATATGTAAATTAAAAAAAAAAGATACAGGCTTAAATTTTTTAAAAAGATATAGACTTAGAAACATGAAGAGTATCACTTTAAAATTCATCAAAGCCAAGCCCAAAGTGTGTTTTGAAAAGCCAAGGACTCCCTGTAAAGGCGAAGGATCACTTCCAATACAACACCCTTCCCATTGAGATTTTGCTAGCAGAATACTGAATACTAGGAACTAGCCGAAGTCACCCAGAGAAGCAACTCTTGCTTATCTGCAGCCAGAGGAGGTGAGTCACAGCACATCACTGAATCCCAGGCCTCATTTTTAATCAATGGTCTCAACCTCTAGTCATACTAAAATTTTGCCCTAAACTGCTACCAAGAAAGCCCCACACAGATATTTAGGAACACCAAAGCTGACTTCCTAACATAAGACGTCCTTGTGGTGGTATTTTCAAAGTAAAAAGGTGGCCGCCTCTGTCTTAAGATATGCCGATAACTGCTACTCGGTTTGTGAGGTCAAAATCCTACACATTTATATGCACCGCATGCGATTTTACAAGCTGGGGAATTCGGAGCAAATCATTAGCTGAACTGTAAACTTAATCAGAGGCAAGACAGGCTGGCAGATCTAAGGAAGATTAAAAGGACAGGGAGAAAAGCATTTAAATACCCACAAAGGTACTGCACTCTGGAAGCACAAACGCCTTGTAGGAAAAGATGTGAGAGTCAACTCTTTGGGGGCATTTCTTCCAAACACAGGATCAAGAACTAAGCCACATAAATCACTTTGCAGTTTCCTTAGTTCCTGCCTGGACCAACTAAATCAGAGTAGTGCTCAAAAAGAACCACACTGAAGAAGCTACCAAGCGACTTTATTTATACACACGAAGTCACAGGACCCTGTTTAAACACTTGCTTACAATTTCTTGGTCTCTCCTTCAGACAGTGGTCTGAAGACATTTCTGTCGTCACAGCTGGGGCGCAGGGCGGGGCTGGTTGTGCTACTGGCCTCTGGGGAGTGGCAGCCACGGATGCCTTAACGCTCTGCAAGGTTAAGAGCAGCCCGCACAAACCAAGAATAATGGGGGCCAAATGTCACTGGTGCTGAGTTTAAACTCCTTGCCACGGAGGGATACTTGAGTTAGGTCTAACCACAGGAATACTCACAGACAATGTAAAATATGGGGACAAATATTTAGAGCTATTTATAGCCAATAACTTAGCGCTATCAAGGGGAAGTGACCTCCAGGACAAAGGTGGCTCTTAGTCCTCCATCTTCTGACTCAACTCCAAGAAGATGATGCTCTTTTTGACCATTATTTTAACAACATCGCTTCTCAAGCCACAAAGCCCAAGTCGAAATTTCAGCTTTGCTCTGTAGTATCTGAGTGACATTGGAAAAATATGTTTGGTAAGTCTCAGTTATTACATGTAAAGGAACATAGCTGTTCTTCTTTCTAAGAGCTCTTAGAAAAATAAATAAGATATGAGGTGTCAAAGAACCTGTATTTGTTACTGCGATTGAGTTCTCTGCCTTTCTCGCCCCACTGTCTTTTTATTTCTTAGCAAAGTCAGACACTTCTTATTCTTCATGTTTTTCAAGATAAATCGGATAACTCTTTTAGCTTAGTTTCCTCTCTTCCAGCACTCAGTAAGAGCTGCCCATTTCTCATGACATAAACTTAGTGTCATTTGCTTTCTCTGTGAAAAACCCCACTAAGCATCTTTATCAGCCACGTAACTCACTTCACTAATATTCTTATATTAGGGATAACCTTAATTATGAGACAAACACCTTTTCTATGATCAAAGCAGTTCAGAACACTTGAGACTAACAGTTTTGCAGTTACATTCCTAAAGAGTTGTCCATATAAATAAAATGCTTATTTTGGACCCTAAAGATGCAAACTAGATGCCTCAGCTCAGAATTCAAAGTCTGGCAAACAAATATTTATCACACGCCACTGACGGGCTGGCAGCGCTGGATACTAAGAATAAAATGGTGAACACACAGGCACTGCTGCTTCAAGGTTTAAAAGGAAATGTTTCTATCTTAAGACTCAAAAATGCACCAGGATAACTAATTGGATGAAAGAAAACCTTCCTGTTACAGGAAATACCACCCAGTCTTCAAGTGACTCTTAGCAAAAACATCAAACCACCAAGGCAGCTGAATCCAGAAACTTGGTTAAGAACTCAAGCACCAAAGCCAGGTTATAGTTCTTCCAGGTACTTCCAGGTATAATCTAACCATTCTGGGTGTTATTTACTCAGACTGTTGAAAAGAGGTAACAAAAGTACCTACCTTGTGGGGTTCTTATGAGGATCAAATTAGTTATTACCTATGCAGTTGAATACCAGCTGGTAATCAACGATGCTATTATTATGCTTATTAGCAAAGGAATTTGAATTTTATAATCTTGGCCTTTTGTAGCTCTTGATTCTTTCAAGCATGTACTAGAATGTCTTTCAGCATCTTGTAGACACATATCCTTTCCCAAAACATGCTACACCTCCTAAAACTTCAGTAAGTTCTTAAATTTTCCACACTCTGAGCATTCCAATTAGAACTCCCCTCCCATGCCCCCTGCAGCACACAGCTCCCAGCAGCAGGCATCTGCACTTCATTAGCAGGTGGCGATAGCAATGTGCCACCCATCAAAGTAACAGTCCAAATGCAACTCCATCTGCTCCCTTGCTACTTAGAAACTGAGACTGGATGCCTTGAACACATCAGGTCTGATTCTTATTCTGTATTATATCCTCTCCTAGTTACCTGCCAGCCTAAATCCTTAAGACCATCTTACTAAAAACTGAACAGAGCTTAATGTTTTATCCCATTAACTGATGCATGTAGATACTGATAACCAACAACAGGGTTAAACTCTGTCAGCGTTACAACCACACAGGGTGAGACGGACATCTAATTTCCTCTACTTTAACTAACTGGACGGATTGGAAAATGTTCCTTGAGCTCTCTGAGGCTTATTTTCTCACCTGTAAAATGGAGATAACAATACTACTTCATAAAGTTATTGAAAAGATCCAGTAAATTTTTTTCTTAAAAATAGCACAGCGCTGAGCACATTATTCATTCACACAGAGTAAAACAA
The DNA here is from genome assembly GCF_963930625.1 of Muntiacus reevesi. Classification (NCBI taxonomy): domain Eukaryota; kingdom Metazoa; phylum Chordata; class Mammalia; order Artiodactyla; family Cervidae; genus Muntiacus; species Muntiacus reevesi. The sequence continues at coordinate 97,839,876 of NC_089252.1, forward strand.
AGTTATTATTATTTTCATAGTGACTGCTATGAAATTATTTAAAAACTCAGCTAAATTCATTTATGCCAAAAAAATAAAATAAAATAACAATGATTTTAGAGAAGTCACACAACTGTTCTTTAAAAAGTGCTAGCTTGCAGAAGGATTGACACTTACGTGGGTGAACATCTTATATCAACAATCTTCATTAAAGTGAAAAAGTGAATGTTTTGCATAGTAAGGTAAAAAACTTTCACTAAGTACCAGATGTATAAATTGCAGGCTTACAAATCATATTGGCCTGTACTAGAATCATCTCCCTAAGATTCTAGATGAATATGCCTTTTCCACTTTAAAACCAACTTCTGGTTCTCTCTCCATTGCTCTCAGTCACCCCATGCTCTTTCCAGAATATAGGCATCTACATAAGAACATTTCTTGACCTAGATCTTCATTCTCTAAATCATGTATCTGTTCACCACCACTAGGGCATTGCCAAGTTGACTTATCAAAAAATGACTAAGACTTTAGCCTGCAGACTTGTCTTTTCTACTGTAAGACAAAAAGTAAACTGTTTGCACATAAAAAAAACCCATGTAGACTCCTATCATTCAGAACATAAGAAAAAGATTGCTTAGGGGGTAGACCTGAGCCAACTGAGATCAAATGCGCAGTGGAATGAAGGATGAGAAAAGCCACAGGGAGATTAGCCTTTATGTTTTTTAAAACAGATAAAACAGAAATTGGAAGTCAACAGCTTCTATCCATAAAAACACTAAATTTTCAATAACAAATGTAATGATATTAAACTGGTCAAAGTCTGCAAAGGAACACAACTAATTATAAAACAAAGAGGGATCATTTTACACTGATGTAAAGTACTGGCAGTGCAAACACAATTTGCAAAAACACCCTCCTGTTTCCCCATGCTGACGTAAGCTATGTCTTCTGTCAGAAAGTCAATGGCTAAAACAGGGTTTGAGTCCAAGTCAGCTGTAAAAAGCCCATTTTTATACCAAATACCCTTTCTCAAATGCAAGAGTTCGTGAAGACTGGATTTCAACCCTCTGCACATTTGGAACAAAAAGGGATGAAGCAGAGTAACACAGCTATCTCAAGGAATGCCTGTAATTTCACTGTTGTTAAAGCTTCCAGATGTCTTAGCTCAAAGACGATAGAGCTACTGAGTTAGGGCTTAAAAATTGACAAAACCTTACAACGAAAAGGCCACAAACCCCCACAAATACCCCCATCACCCATCACCTTGTGTGGAAAACTGCTGAATGATTGGCTTATCCAACGCGCTAAGACAGGTATTCACTGAAAAGGCAGACAAGATTAATCAAAGAACAGAAATGACTGCATCCTTTGCTACGTTGTTTCTATAGTTAAATTGGGCGATCTGGTTAACCTTAAATATCAAGCTATAGATTATTTCCCATCCAATAAATACCTCAAGGAGAGCAATTGAGTTTCAAGTCTGACCTTCAGACGGCAAAATAAATCATACTCTGCTACTAAAAAGAATGCAACAGCTGGCCCCATACACCCTGCAGAAAAGCTGAAGTGGGAGAAACTGAAAATATCTTTCTTCAGAAAGCATGAGAATAGTTATGTGCAAAATCTCAGGCTGTGCCGGCACCTCAGCAGCGCGCTGGCTGAAATGGTGCCACGTGCTTCACAGAGAATCCTCCCCACGCGCTTTCTCAGACTTCAGTTCTGTAACTTGTCTGCAGGTATGCGTCTGTATCAGAAGTCTCTGTTTTTTTTTTTTTTAAATTAAATCTAGATTATGAATCTGGGTCTGCTGCAGAAGTGACGAGGGAAATAAGCTAAATATTAAAATAACAAGAAGGAAATACAAAGTCACATCTGTGGTTCATTATGGAAATACTTGAGCAGAGCATGACTGACTTCTGGGCCAGAGCATGTTGCCATCCTCATAAGAATCATCCACTTACTGGAAAAATCCACTTTAAGACAACATTAATTAACTCTAAGTAGACGCTAATGTCTAAATCAGCTAACGACTCCAACAAACACACCAAAAATAATAACAGCCTTTTGAACTAGCAAAGTAAAATACTGGTAGAACAGAACAACATGATAAAGGTTAAGTCTTTACATCGTGTAGAAATACGTGTGAAATTTTAACTTTCCTAATCAAATCAAACACAATATGGACACACACAAACAACAAAGGAATCAGCTTAAAGCAATCGCATTGGTCAAATCTGGAACAATCAATTTCAACACCAAAATAATCACAGTAATAGATTATATCCCACTCAATAAAGAAATAATGTATGAGTCCTAATGATAAACATCAGCGAGTGGGGAATAACTGGGGAAGAAAGTACTTCCTTTTAGTAGAATGCCAACTGACATAGAGAAATAAATAAGAAGGAATCACAGACTTAGAAACCACCACCATTTGGCCACCTTCATAGCAGTATCAGCAATTTTCAATGGATATTAAAACTAGTGGGAAACATTTAATGAAAAATAGCATATTAATACAGCTGCAAAGTATCATTTGACAAACAACTCAGGAAAGGAGTAGTTTTAAAGTTCAGAGATCTGGTAGTCACAAGATTTCATCTTAAATTTTGAAAATCCACGTCACTGTGTGCTGTGATGAGACGCACTGAAAAAAACACAGCATCACCTATTCCTGCCTAAGGTGCATGACCTAAATATAATCAAAGGAAGCACTGGGGAAAATCTAATTTGAGTGATACTCTGAGAAATAGCTAGTCTATACTCTTCAAGATGTCAGCCTCATCTGCTCCAGATTAAAGAAGACTAAAGGGACAAGACAAAAAAGGGCCATGTATGACTCTGTACTGGAGAGCAAGCAGTCAAAGGATACAATAGGGACGAACAGCACAATCTGAACACGGACAGTGGATTTATGTAACAGTGTCACGGCTGTTGTTCAGTTGCTAAGTTCTGTCCGACTCTTTTGTGACCCCATGGGCTGCAGCCCGCCAGGCTCTGTCCGTGGGATTTCCCAGGCAAGAATACTGGAGTGGGTTGTCATTTCCTCCTTCAGGGGATCTTTCTGATCCAAGGGTGAAACGTGGATTGCATTGGCAGGCAGATTCTTTACCACTGAGCCACCAAGGAACCTAATGGTGTCATAGCAACACCAAATTTTCCTGATTTAGATAATTTACTGTTGGTGCACAAAAAAATTCTTATTCCTAGGATATAAATAATGAATTATTTGTAACTATTCAGGCATATTGTTAGCTATATAAAATACATACATACATACACACAGTGTCATACAGAGGAAAAAAATGATTTTTATTTATTTTTTTTGGCTATTCAAAATTATTTAATTACAAGGCTGGATAACTAGAAAAAAATTTTCCTTTCAAAATAGTTTCATAGGTAGAAAGTAATACACTGGTTAACAAAAAAACGGTTAATCTGGATCAGAGATACAAAAATGGTTTTCCACAATTGTTGCAACTTCTTTGTGAAGTTTGAAATGATTCTTTTTTTTTTTTAAACAAAAGGTCTCCAAAACTCTCAAGGACACAGAAAAAGACATGAATAATTACTCAGTTACAAAATATGTACCTTCTATATCTCTGATTGCTTCTATTTTTTTAACACATGTCCCTGATTTGATTTTACATCAATTCATTTTGATAATCTACAGAACTTTTGAATTCAATCTATAGCATTGTTCTTGTGAAAAATTAAACTGAGTAATGTTCCTTTAACATCTTTGCATTTCTAGGAATGTGACCTCAGCAATATTTAGATAAGTAGTATATTAATTTTTGTTTAAGAGGGAAAAATATATGCAAAAATACTGAGGTCCTGTTTTTCTGGCCTAAATAAACATGGATGATTTAACTCTTCACTCTTTTCCCCCTTTTCTCTCTCTTTGGCTTACTGAAAGTAATCATCCATAATTAAAGCTTGGTAACACTTGGCTTACAATTTGCAAAACAGCAGTAGTTCAACCATGTAATGTTATTATTGCTCAAAGCCACCCCTAAATCCAACAAAAGGTTAAACAGCAGCTCACATCCACAGTCCTCACAATTTCATTAATTGGTAAGTAAATGTCCCTTCTGATGAGTGTGTTTTTAGTCCATGTTTGCCTTAAGAAATCTGAACACACTTCAAGACTGGGACATGTTTGTAAACCGAGCACTGGGAAATCGCTCAGTGAGAAAATCCTCTAAAGTTTTGCTGGACTCTTTATTCTTAGCGTTTCGCTGTGTCTAGAGGTCTTGTTAAAATTGGTTAAATGACTCCTAGTTAGGGCAAAGAAAAGACTGCCAGCAGTTTAGAAATCACAGCAGAGGTTCATCCTGCAGATCTGTTTTCACTTTCTTTACCTTCCCTCATAAAGGGCTGAATTTGTCTTAGCAGGCTGAAATGGATATTAAAGATGGCACTGAAAAATAAGATGCTATGGTTATTTATACTTTAAAAATAGTACTTCCAGATAATGTTTAAGTGGAAGGCAATCAGAAAAGTAGAGTTGGAGAGGTTTTTTTTTTTTATTTTCCTTATTATTATTAGCAGAGCACGAAAGATGCTTCATCGGTTTGCTTGATCATCCATGAACACTGAGCACTGCTGGACTTCATCCCTAATCAAAACTTCACTTAAAAAAAGAGAGAGAGAACTCCAGTCCTCTTCCTTATCAATTCTCTAATGGCAGAAAAATACCACAACACTCAGAGTCTATGAAGCAAACATGTAATCAATTGCTTACACTCAATTAAGCAGAAAATAAAACCCTTCTATTTGGAAGAAGATTATAAAACACAAATCTGAAAAGAAACAGAAAATAGAAAGGGTAGTTAATAAAGCTCAAGATGATTGTGGTTCTTGACTAACCAGGAAATATTCCCCCAACCACATGTCTCACTGTCAAATAATCTACAAGCTTTCTGTTTCTGTGGTTCAAGTTGTCAACCCTTCCCTCTTTCATTCCTGTGGATCGAAACACCTACAGGTGGGCTCTAGCAGGCACCTAAGATGTAGAACAACCAACATCAGCTGTTAAGTGTCTCTGATCACTCTTCTATTTACTCTAGGCCATCTATTTTTGCAATGGTTTCCTTTGGATCTCAAAAATACACACACACACACACACACACACACACACACACACACACATATATATATTCAATAAAACAAAAATACCATAAAAAGGTATGGTCAAAATGCTGGTAAGTAAATGAACTATTAGACAATCATTAAATATGACATTAAAACTGGAAAATTCCAAGAGAAAATGCTTACTCTTTTTTTTTTTGGCGACACTGCATAGCAAGTGGAACTTCCCCAACCAAGGACTGAACCCATGCCCCCTGCACTGGACACTTAAAGAGTCTGAACCACCAGGACAGTCAGGAAATGTTTACTTTCATCAGTTCAGTTCAGTCGCTCAGTCGTGTCCAATCTGTGACCCCATGCGCTCCAGCATGCCAGGTCTCCCTATCAATCACCAGCTCCCGGAGCTTCCCCAAACTCCTGTCCATTGAGTCGGTGATGCCATCGAACCGTCTCATCCTCTGTCGTCCCCTTTTCCTCCCACCTTCAATCTTTCCCAGCATCAGGGTCTTTTCCAGCGAGTCAACTCTTCGCATGAGGTGGCCAAAGTATTGGAGTTTCAGCTTCAACATCAGTCCTTTCAATGAACACCCAGGACTGATCTCTTTTAGGATGGACTGGTTGGATCTCCCTGCAGTCCAAGGGACTCTCAAGAGTCTTCTCCAACACCACAATTCAAAAGCATCAATTTTGCAGCATTCAGCTTTCTTTACAGTCCAACTTTCACATCCACATATGACTACTGGAAAAACCATAGCCTTGACTAGACGGACCTTCATGTATATCTTTAAATAGACTGAAGGCAGGAGGAGAAGGGGACAACAGAGGATAAGATGGTTGGATGGCATCATCAACACAATGGACGTGTGTTTGAGTAAACTCCGGGACTTGCTGATGGACAGGGAGGCCTGGTGTGCTGCAGTTCACGGGGTGGCAAAGAGTCAGACATGACTAAGCAACTGAACTCAAATAAACTAAAATAGTTTTACACTCCTTCCCTATAACAGAGTAGCAACTTCTCCATCAAATCCCCTCACCTAAGATTCTCCTGTAAAAGGAGAAGTAACTTGTATACCGACAAGGAAGTACAGTCAGTATTTTACAGGGTCTCTAACTTTTGAGGGTAACTTATTCATTTTAGTTCCCTTTCTCTAAGTGGTATGAGACATGCAACATGTTCCTGCAGTGTTGTCTAGGTCTTCCTTGAATGCCCCACCTCCTCATGGTCCTAAGATTTGCACTTAATATGAAGTTTAAAGATGCTCCACTATGACTGTAGATACAAATGGTGACATCCAATCAGCATTACTTTTGATTAAACAGTTTTGATCTGATACCTGATCTTTATCTCAAAGCTGGGTGAAAGGATAACAAGAAAGGATAATAAGACCACACACGCATGAGTTCTTACATAAATTAATGTAAATATGCATGTACAGAAAAACAAACTAGGAAAAAAAACACACCAATGATGGCTAGCCCTTGGCGGCAGGAGAACAGGTAATCATTTTTCCTTCTTGAACTGTTGGAGTATATTCCAAATATTCTACAATACTGAAAAGAAACCCACACAAGTGTTTTCGGAAACAGTACAGTAGAATAGAGATTTTACAGGCAAAACTTCAAATAAATTTTTGCTGGTTTTAAGCAAAACCGTCACAGTTTATGGTGTTATGTGATCTATGAAATTTACAAATTGGTTGAAAAGATAGCAAAAACCGCACCTGTACACCTCATCTGCTTGCATTTTCCTAAAAGAGCATGGTTTTTGAATTGGCAGATGGAAATAAATGACATTTTGCTCTAGCCGACAATGAAAGCAAGCACCCCTTGTCAAGATTATTTACCAACTACAAATGCAGGACAGATCTTATAAGCAGCTCTGGGCAGAAGAGCAGGTCCTCTGATTAAACTTCAGCTTCCCTCTTTCCCAAACCTTAACCATGCTTTTCCCCTGGGGTTTTCTTTTGCTAGGGGCATTTAAAATCTGTCAGGAATCAAATTTGAAGATCAGTGCCTTAGAGTTTACTAGAAGTGGCATGTGGAAATTTTGAAGCACGGTGTAACCTTGTATAAACAAACATCTGCTTTTTCAAACCAAAAAGAGATGAGGGCCTTCAGACACAAAAAGTGCATGCCTTTAAAGACAATGTTGAATTTTCCAAAAGCATTTAAATTACTACTCCAATTACACAGACATTCCTCAGTTCTTCAAACTTATCAAGCTACTGCCAGGCTGGATCGAGGCCTTTGTGTAAACTCCTCTCTCCCCTTCTGCCAGAGACAACATGCCCACCTCATGGCTCAGCTTATATGTACCGTGAAAAGACCTTCCACAACCTCTATTCAAGACAGACCAATTGTCTCAGAACTGTCTTACTCCAAAGGTCTCACGACAATCTCTAACCATTTAATGCAAAGAACCCCAAACTTTTTGGCATCAGGGACCAATTTCAAGGAAGACAAGTTTTCCACAAGGAAGTAAGGGACGATGATTTGGGAATGATTCAAATGCATTCTATTTACCGTGCACTTTATTTCTATTATTATTGCATCAGGTCCACCTCAGACCATCAGGTATTAAGACTCCAGAAGTTGGGAACCCCTGGTTTAATTAATTCATTTCTTACCTTTTGCAGTCTGCCCCCTAGACTCAAATCTAGGGCAGATCCAGCATTTTATAACCGTAAAGCTGATTTACATGCAGCTGACACATCATATGCTTTCGTGGCAAGTGAAAAACACCAATTTTAACTCAGTTACTAAATCAATATTCTGTCTCCTACAGCATTTGACTGCAGTAACATAGATAGCAATTTATCAATCATATAGGTCAGTTTGAAGAGGGGGATGAAAAGAGGAAGGCAAGAGAAAAAATGTGCAACTCCCAAAACAATGTAGGGAAGAGGAGAGACAGAGCTGCAAGTGTCCAGAAGACGTCAGGCACTATCATCGCCCTCTGCCACCTGAATCACCAAAAGCAAATCACCAAAAACTGAAGGGAGTAAGAATATTACTAAGAATATAACAAGCTAAGTCCTGTAACAAGTAACAGGTATCTATGCATGTATATGTACCTATAACAGGTATCTCAAACTTTTATAACATGTATTTTTACATTGACATAATCTCTAGCTGTATTTTATATACTAACTCTCAAAGATATTGGTTTCTGTCCCTATGAAATGTTTATTGACACTTACCCTGTAAACCACCTTAATTCCTTTCTTGGAAACAAGGTGACTGCTGAATTTCTAAATGAAGAACAACTGGGAACACAAGAAGCCCTGCCAGTAGACAAGTGGCAAACAGTCTGACACATTAATGAGAACAGAGAGAAGTTGAGGGGTGACTTGATTAGAAGACAGGAAACAGGAAATATAATTCAGCATGTAAGTTTCATTTTTCTTTTTTTGTTTGTTTTACCCCAAAGGTTCTATTAACTTTATACTAGTAAATTTTTTAAAAAATGTTTGTGTTTTTCTTTTTTTTAATCCTCAAGAAGGATACAACTGTTGGTCCAGCCTCAAAACCTCTGTCCAAATGAACTTCCAAGGATGAGCTGGTGACCTCCCGTGGATATGAGCAGCTTTCATGACAAGTTCAGAAAGCTGAAGGTTATAAAGTGAGCTCTATCTGCTCAGAGGAAGCCTGGCCTTACAGTGACCATCAAGCATCTCCTGAAGCTGCCCAGTCACAAAGGCAGAGGCCTGAAATGGCAGCAGATGAAATGGAAGACAGAGGCCAAGCACTGGAACAGAGTCAGGAGGTAAAGCCTGAGGAGCCTGGGTCATTCCTATAATCAGCAAACATCTCCTGTGCGTACATGCATGACACAGAAACAGGCAAAAACAACCATTCCCAACAACAATGGGAAAGACAAGCAAGTGAACTGGCCATTACAATACTAATGGGGATTCGAACAGAGGGAAACCCAGAGCACCGAGAATCCAGAGAGGAAACACTCTGAAAACCAAGATGTCAACCAGTGTGAGCTGCAAGGTACTTAGATACATAATTTTTGCTACTATTGCGTAGCTGCTAAGTCACGTATGACTCTTTTGCAATGCCAAGGGCTGTCCATGGGACTTCCCAGGCAAGAATACCACAGCAGGCTGCCATTTCATTCCCCATATCTCCTGGCACGTCTCCTGAATTGCAGGTGGGTTCCTTTACCGCTGAAGCAGGGAAGCACATAAATCCACAATTTATGAATATTGACATCCATGGGAATGTGTGGGGCTTCTAAACTCTTTTGAAAAAAATAAAGATGAGACAAGTAGCACACAGCTTGAAAGCCCTTATACTTCATGCTGTGTCACCAAGATTGGATCAAGTCAAACCTACATCTATATACAAGATCCATGACTCATCTACCTAATTCAATTAGGAGTAATGCCACAGTAAATGCATTAGTGTAGTTTCAAAGTATGTCATATCAGGACAGTACAGTTTCCAGGACGTTTCGGCCTCCTAAAGGGTATAAAGTGATTTTAACAAACCTAGCCTTGCAGAAAGCAAATCCATCTAAGCAAGCCATTAAGTTCAGGGGAAATAGCTTTCCAGCCAGTCAGTCACTGGCATTGTGGAAACAATACATGCCGTTGACTGACCCACAATTTATGAGTTACCCAGATGCTCTTTAATTATGTTTCAAAATGCCAAACAAATTTTCCATTCGGAAAATTGCTCCCAGCTTATGTTCTCAGGAAATGAAAGATTTGGCATGTACTTTATTGAGAAGGAGGGACATTATCGGTACCAGTGCTGTGTACCTGGGAGTGAACCAAATGTGGAATTCCCATCACACAGAGTCCTTACTCCCAGCAGGGGGGAAGCAGCAGTTCTTTTATATGTGCCTGTTGTTATCTGCACATGACTGGGGGTGGGGGTAGGAGATTGTAAGAGTGTATTTCATAGGAGTGGGTAACAAAAACGAGGATTAAAACCCTGAAATAAACATTTCTTTCAAAGGAGTTACAAGAATGTTTAGAAATCGCTTATAAACACACACACATACACACAAATTAGAAATAAACACACTAACAAAACCATCTATTATAGTGTTTGTTCTCTATTTCCAAGTTCTATACCATCTGCTCTGTTTGTATTTACTTTCATGAGCCCTATGAGGAAAATATTACTAAAATCCATTTTAAAGATAAACCATGGAGGAATCAAACCCATCATCAGTCTTTTACTAAAGTTGATGCTTCATCACTAAAAACTGGTAAATATCCTCAACTTGGTATTACAGACTTAAAAGATGTAACTAAACTAATATAGACCCAGTGGTTCTCTACCAGAACCAATTTTTACATCTTACCTACCTCTGGCCCTTGGGAACATTTGCAATGTCTGGAACCATTTGGATTATCATGACTTGAGGAGGCAAGAAATACAGGCATCTAGTGGGTCGACAGCCACCAGTGATGCTAAACATCCTACAGTACAGAGGAGAGCCTCCACCCCAATCAGCGAACTGTGTCTGTGCGTGCTTAGTCACTCTGTTGTGTACAACTCTTTGCAACATCGTGGTCTGTAGCCTGCCAGGCTCCTCGGACCATAGAATTTTCCAGGCAAGAATACTGGAGTGGTTTGCCATGCCCTTCTCCAGGGGATCTTCTTGACCCAGGAATCAAACCCACATCTCCTGCACTGGGAGGTGGATGCTCTACCACTGAGCCACCAGTGAAGCCCAATCAGTGAATTAAATGGACCCGAACTGCATATGGAACAACAGACTGGTTTCAAATAGGAAAAGGAGTACATCAAGGCTCTATATTGTGACTCTGCTTATTTAACTTATATGCAGAATACATCATGAGAAATGCTGGGCTGGAAGAAGCACAAGTTGGAATCAAGATTGCCAAGAGAAATATCAATAACCTCAGATATGCAGATGACACCACCCTTATGGCAGAAAGTGAAGAGGAACTAAAGAGCCTCTTGATGAAAGTGAAAGAGGAGAGTGAAAAAGGTTGCTTAAAGCTCAACATTCAGAAAACCAAGGTCATGGCATCTGGCTCCATGACTTCATGGCAAATAGATGGGAAAACAGTGGAAACAGTGTCAGACTTTATTTTTTGGGGCTCCAAAATCACTGCAGATGGTGATCGTAGCCATGAAATTAAAAGACGCTTACTCCTTGGAAGCGAAGTTATGACCAACCTAGACAGTATATTAAAAAGCAGAGACATTACTTTGCCAACAAATGTCCGTCTGGTCAAGGCTATGGTTTTTCCAATGGTCATGTATGGATGTGAGAGTTGGAGTGTGAAAAAAGCTGAGTGCTGAAAAATTGATGCTTTTGAACTGTGGTGTTGGAGAAGACTCTTGAGACTCCCTTGGACTGCAAGGAGATCCAACCAGTCCATCCTAAAGGAGATCAGTCCTGGGTGTTCATTGGAACGACTGATGCTGAAGCTGAAACTCCAATACTTTGGCCACCTCATGCGAAGAGTTGACTCATTGGAAAAAGACTCTAGTGCCGGGAGGGATTGGGGGCAGGGAGGGAAGGGGACGACAGAGGATGAGATGGCTGGATGGCATCACCGACTTGATGGACATGAGTTTGAGTAACCTCCGGGAGTTGGTGATAGACAGGGAGGCCTGGCATGCTGCGATTCATGGGGTTGCAAAGAGTCAAGACACAACTGAGCAACTGAACTGAACTGAAATGTCAATATGAAGAATTTATGCCTTTGAAGTATGGTGTTGGAGAAGACCCTTGAGAGTCCCTTGAACTGCAAGGAGATCAAACCAGTCAATCCTAAAGGAAATCAACCCTGAATACTCATTGGAAGGACTAATGCTGAAGTTGAAGCTCCAATACTTTGGCCGGCCACCTGATACAAACAGCTGACTCATTAGAAAAGACCCTGATGCTGGGAAAGATTGAAGGCAGGAGAAGAAGGGGACCTTAGAAGACGAGATGGTTAAAAAAAAAAAAAATGACGAGATGGTTGGAAGGTATCACTGACTCAATAGACATGAGTTTGAGCAAGCTCCAGGAGATGATGAAGGACAGGGAAGCCTGGTGTGCTGCAGTCCATGGGGTCACAAAGAGTCCAACATGACTGAGCGACTGAACAGCACCAGCAACATTCAATAATGGTGAGACTGAGGAAGACTACTGTAGAGGAATGCAGATCTCCAGGGATTATCAGAACCAGTGACTTTCTGTGTCCATGGTCCTTAAGAGGCCCATTGGGAGCTATCTAAGCGAACGAAAAGGAAGTCAAGAGGATACAGATCTGGATTAAAATTCTCTCTTCACTTGTGTATACTGGGGAGCAAGGGTGTTGTATATAAGTATTTGAGTGAAGAACTCCATACCTAAAGTAATCAATCTAGTCAACTCTGTATTTCCAGGAAAAATGGTAACTAAAATATTCTTTTGAAAAATAGGCTATTACTCTTACTGCCACTAAACTCCTCCCTATTCTGCCCATGGACCATTTGAACAGCTAGAAAAATCCCCCTATAAAACAACATGACAAGGATGTCAAGAAGGTAACGAATGAGTGAGACATGTCTGAAGGAGACAATAAGGAATGGAAGGAACTGTAGGGGGAGAAAAAGCATGCTTTATCTAAAGCAGTCAGTGGCTACCCATCTAACTGGTTGCAGCCAAAGAGACAGTGACCCAGTGGATATCTCCTTATTTAACAATACTAAAATCTCTCTCACTCTAACATCCACCCATTAGCCACCAGTCTGAAAGCTGATCAGTATGTTCCTGCATCCAGAGGACAAATACTTGTAACCACTAATAGGTAACTTCATTCTCTCCTCACCCACATCCCAAGATTCTTGGCTAAACAGCAGGCGATCCCTTTCTGATGCTGCTGGCTCTTCCTCACAATACATTATTTTATACCTTCTCACCATGCCATATGGCCTTTCCTGAATGCACCTGAAAATAAAAATTCTAGAAAAGGTGGTGGGTGAGGAGGAGACAAACAGACAAAGCACATCTTATATCTATCAATTTGTTAATCAGTCTGCCTCCAGCAAATAGCCTCTAAGTTTCTTACAAACTGCTATTTCTCCAGAATATCAATCATGCCTGAGATTTGGTAAGTATGCAATAAACATTTGCTGACTAAATGAATATTTAAATCCTGATTAGTATGCCTGATGTGACCATTCTATTAATAAAGCAGAGAGTGTTATGCTCTTTTTTACAGTACAATACAATGAAGACATACAGAAAAATAGACTGTCACCAGAATCATCACCAGGTCAACTTTTACATGAACACAGAACAGGTAAAGTTCAGAAAAAGGGGGTATGCTACAGTGAAAACAACCTCCGGTACAGTCTTCTACATCCTCAATTATAAATTATTTTGAGTTTGTTTCCTTCTAACAAGAAAAATTATAAAAATACCATATAAGATTATATAAACAATCTGGGAAGCAAAAAAAATGCACCTTAAAATACCTAAGGAAGCCAATGATGGCCAATCTTACCACTGCTTTTCAATGCTGTCCCTGAAGTTCTAGCCAAGGCAATCATACAAGGGAAGAAATAAAAGTCATCTAGATCATAAAGGGAGAAGTAAAACTACCTCCAGTCACAGAAGATACAATTTTACATATAGATGATCTCAAAGAAAACCACCAAGAAATGATCAGACCCAATAAATGAGTGAAGCATTTCAGATAAATATATGAAACTATACCCTGTAAATGAACAATCCAAAAATGAAATTGAAAACAGGAAAAAGAATAAAATCTCTCAGAATAAATTTTACTTAAGTATAACATTAGTGCATTGAAAACTACAATGAAATCATAAAAACCAATTAAAGACCTAAGTAAAATGACAGACATCCCCTGTTCACACATTAGACTTTAAATTATTCCAGTGTTTTAATTGGAACTGATTCTGAGGACACAGAGATAGATAGCCTAGAAGCCTATGAAGAAAGCTATCCTTTAAGGTTTTAATCATCTTATTAATCAAGGCTCAAATGGTTTGATCACCATGTAAATACCACAATTTCCAATGATTTTCATAAAGAATTTTCACATGTTTGCTTTCTTTCCTATCAAAATAGGAAATGAGGTAAATTCCACAGGTTTTATTCGTGGTGAACCTACATTGGCTACTTTGCAATTTTTATAACCCTAATTAGACTTTTTTCTATTACTATATGACACTAGTTGAAAAGACCAAGGAATTCTGATACACAGGTTGGTGATCTTATAGAAAAAAAGGCATTACTGGTGAAACCATGTCACTTGATACATCTATCAAGTGACAAGGCAACTAAATTTCCTGCATTCCAACTTCAGAATGTGGGATAATTCTGTTGTGCTTTACAAGTCCAGGGAAAATGTCAAGTAACAACAAAAAGAGAAATGCAAATCAAAGAAAACTGGTGTTCACATATTGTATTTCCTATAAGATAACTAATTCTACAGTGAACCACTAAAGAGAACTGAAAGCAGAAAAAAAGAATGAAATCCTACTGGTTCATCATCACTACCCAAGTCACGGAATGAAGAAGGCTCTCCAGGGCAAAGGGATCTATCACTCAGGCTTGTCAGGACTCCCAAAATTAATTTCTTTCCACGAGATGCAGCAAATTCGCCAATATTCATAAAAGGCTCCATCAATAAAACTGAAAATGTTAAGTGTTTCAGTGAGTTTTGGTGATAAATGCCAGAATATGTGCAACAATTCTGATACCCTGACACTTTGGGTGCAAATTATCTCCTATAGAAAGTCCCAAATTTAACAACAGAGATCTCAGGAAGTACTTCTCTCACTTAATAAGCCTTGGCAGCGTTTCAAATTAAATACTCTATTGTGCAAGGAGCTAATTATGTTAAGATTAAACCGAAAGAATGAGCGGGACATTTACTGTACTTTCAGTAATTATGCCAGCGTTCTATATTCAAAATAAGGTCCTCCTCATGTTGAAAGTTGTCACTGCTAATCCAATAAATTCTACAAACACACAGCTTGCTCAATGTTTAAATATTTTGGAAATGAAGAGGTATTTTATTTCACCAACTAGCATTCATTTTATAGTCTCTCCTAACTGCCAATATTTTCATTGTTTCCACCCCATTGCATCAGAAGTTTCCATATGTAAACACATTAACATCCCCTGAGTGTGTTTCTGACATGCAATTGAACAATTAATGCTTTTACTACCAAGGCCTACACACAACTACTGAACATTATTCTATTTAGTGTATTTTTATCAAACACTCAAAGATGATAAATTTCTGCAAGCTGTTTGGTCAGCTGTTTCCTCCCCATTTCTGGCTTAATGATAAACTACAAAACAACCAAAATTAGGCACCTGTGTGGTTTCTCTGCAGTTTACATATTAACCCCCTACTGGGGACCTAAGCATTTGTACCAAAGTTCAAAACACAAAATTAACTTCTGAGGGCCAGGTTAGCATTGTCCAATACCTCTCCACTGATGCAGAACATTCACGACCTCAATACTTAGGGAATAGCAATAAAGACACAAAGTCATGTGTCTGTGCTTCTGATGGGTCCACATTGGACTAAAATTACATAAAAGTGAAGAATCACATCATTTAAACATGCCTTTTCTTCTTGGTAGACTGAATGGGAAATGTTCTTACATTTGGACCCTGGCATTTGATATCTAGGAATTTACACTTTAGATACACTTCAGATACAAAAGAAGTTTTTAAAAGGACTACAAAGACTGCACAAGGCAAAGACCCAGACTTTCTTTCTGATTTAAAAATGTAGGCCTGAATTAAAAGTTACCTTTCTTAATATTAAAAAAATAAGAATACACAGAGGGGACGAGATGTGAATACTTCATGAATATAATTGGAAGACAGCTGAAATTCCAATAAATAAGTAGTCAGACACATTATTATCTGACCCAGTGAACATGAGTTTGAATGAATTCCAGGAGATAGTGAAGGATAGGGAAGCCTGGCATGCTACAGTCCATGGGGTCTCAAAGAGTTGGACATGACTTACTGATTGAACAAAACACACTGTTATAAAAGATGCAAAAGAAGTGATACTTGACAGCAAATAAATGACATAAGGTAGAAATACGGGTATTGAAGAAAGCCATGAATTAATGTTAGGTGGGAGAAGAGGAAGGTAAGTTATAGAAAGGCTTTGACAATGTGATCACATTCTAATACATACTACCTAGACAGACACTGGCGAACTTGAAATCCTGAATTTGTACTTCATTTTTAACAAAGGGAGGTGTGAGCTGTAAGTAAGGCAGAGTGCAAAAAGGAATTGAGTAAGAACACTTGTTTCTACTTTTCATTATCCAATTTTTCAAATTAAGTCTGCTACTTCTATAATTATTTTACATTCCAAGTACTAAACACACACAGTTTCCTAATGTACTCCACTGTAAAAAAAAAAAAAAAAAGCCATTTAATATTTGGAATTAATACTTCCATGGTTTTATAATTCATAAAACTAACACATTTGTGAACTATTTATATGAAATGGTATTTAAACTATATCTGGATGAGCGAACAACAGAAACTATTTAACTTGTTTCACTCTAGACAATAATTACTGCTTTTGAAAGCAACCAATTTACACTGAACAGATTTTAGAACTATAGAAAAGTTGCAAAAATAGTATCATTTCCTTCACTCAGCTTCCCCAAATGTCATCTTATATAACCACATTCCAATGATGAAAACCAGAAAATTAACATTGGCAAGACACAATGAACTGAAAGACAGACCTTACATGAAATGTTCCAGGTTTCCATTCATATCTTTTCTAGTTCAAGAATCCCATATTGCATTCGGTAATTCCTCCTTAGTCTCCTCCCGTCTGTAACGGTTTCTCCGTTTTTCCTGATCTCTCACCATCTCAACAGAAGAATCCTGATCCATAGCATGACCCTCAGTTTGCGGTATCTGACAGAATCCCAGGACTGGAGTAACATTATGCTATTTTGGCAAGAATATCATAGAAGTAAAACTGTATCCTTCCTGATTACTGTTTCTAAGAGAATCTTTCATTGACATTGGGTTATTGAATGCTCACATTTATTAGCATTATTTGTAATGCCTTTTTTTTTTTTTTTTGAGAGAGAGAAACTGCTTTTAGTGAATCATGGTTAAGACTTCAAAAAAGTAGGAAATGGATTTCAGTTGTAAGGTTTCCCCATCGCCACTCATGTCCCTCACACTGGGTTGGTTCTTTGTATCAAGGGGGCATCAGGCCACTACTTCACAATGATTTTAGGTACATGGAGGGAGTAGAAAAAAAGTCAACCATCTCTGCAAGATTTGTTCTCCAGTTACATCCCTAGAAAGGAATGATGGCACTCTTAAAAATAAGAATGGAAAGACCCTTGGCAAAGGCTTGAAGCCCGTCTGTGAAACGTGTGCGCGTGTATCACTGAGGCACACCTCCAAGCAGGGACCCCTCCATCTGATAGATGTCTGAATCACTAACTACCCAAACACCAAAACACAAATATAGAGCAAACACTTCTTTCAAAACACGAGGTAACTTCCCTTTGAAACACTTGCCAGTTTCTCTCCTTTACAAAGATAGACATTTACTGATTAATCAAGTAGCTGGCGTAGTTATCATTAAAAACATTATGATTCTTTTAAACGAGGATCCTCTCTCAAAGCCTTTTGCCTCGCAGATGGCACTCAAGTACTCCTGACACCATCTCCAGGCAATCCCAGAGCCCTTCTGAAACGCTTCCCTGCATGATATCAATAGGAACCACTTTTTCAAGTGTCAGTTGCTGAAACGGGATGCCGAGAAAGAGGTCTGCAGCCTTTACAAACACTCCATATTCTAAGCGGGTCTTGTGCTTTGGTGTATGATTTCTACCCACTGAAAAGAGAGGAAGTAAAGGAGAAGAGGGATCAAAAGCCAGAGCAAGAGATTTCATGAGATCTTTATCCACCTTGAATCTCCCGTCTTTAGATAAGGGCATGTGGCAGAAGGAAGAGAGGAAGGAGAATTTCTAACGGCAACGATTTTTTATTCCTACTGATCCGGTACACCTCTTAAAGTCTTGGCATAGTCAAAGAAAAAGGTAAGGGAAAAAGGGAAAGGGAGAAAAAGAAAAAAGTATTGTAGATATTTAAGTGAAAAGGAAGACAATTTACCTCTCTGATCCAAAAACCACCCCCACCCCAGAAGTCCCTATAGATGTGAAATTAGCCTGGAGATAGTAAATACAGAACCCAAGAGCAACACTGAAAACCAATCTGCATAAGGTAGACAAAATCCTGGGAAGAAAAACTTGTGATGAGACCCAGTCAAACTTGAGGAGATAAGCTTCCCAGAGGTGGTGGAGAGAATCCAACACAGGCTGCCAGGCCAAGCCCACATCTCAAGGGCTGAAATAGACAGAACACGGGGAAAGGACCTTGTTGATGACACTGGCCCGAGATGAGCAGATGATGGAGCAAAGCGTCCTGCTCAGGGTTCTGCATCCCTGTGGCTGGGACGGTCTGATCCACAGCTCTCACTGCTAGGCTCTACAACTAGTTTCAGAGTCCCTTTCGCCACCAAAAACCATAGTAACAGAAACAGCTGACATTTCTGCTATGTCAAACACTGTCTAGGATTTGAATCACCAGAAATAATCCCATTCATGACCACTGTTCTCCTGGACACTGTTCGACAGAGAGGCAGCAGAGCAGACAGAAGACGACCGAGGCTCTCTCCCCTCATTGTGCCGTCAGGAGGGGTGGGAACTGATGTGAACCCAGAAAAGCTGACTCGGCAGCCTGATCACTTAGCTGCTCATCCACACTGCCTTCGGAAATGTCACTCATTCTTAGTCAGGTTAGAGAGCTAATCGGTAAAAACGTCTGCCTGATAAGTAAGAGAAATGAGGTGGAAAAATCTACCTTCCTTCGGCGCTCCCAGAAACATACACCCACATTCATCACTATACCACACATTCCCAATTTACTTTCCTGAAGGAAATAATATTTTATAACATAAAATAAATGCCAAATGCAACCCATAAGCCATTCTACAGTACTTTTCTTTTCCTACCAGCTACCTAAAGTTGAAAAATGCTTCTCATGTCCAGAAAAAAATACGACTACCACTATTTATTTAACAGGATTCAATGTTTCAGTATATTTACTTTTGATGTTTTGTTGTTTAGTCGTTAAGTTGTGTCCAACTCTTTTGCGGCCCCCATGGACTATAACTCACCAGGCTCCTCTGTCCGTGGGACTTCCCAGGCAAGAATACTGGAGTGGGTTGCTACTTCCTTCTCCATAATATTTGCTTTAGATTTGTTTTAACATTAAAGAAATGAAACATTACAGGTAAAGCTACAAGTTTATTCAAGTTGACCGATGTGTCTTATTTACTCGTTTCAGCAGCTGCCTGGTCCCCCAAGGCATGAATGTAACACATGGATTTACCAACTGCGTGGTGAGAGTCATTGAGGTTGTGGCCAGTTTTCTGCATCACAAATTGTACTGTGGTGAGTATCTGATATGTCACTCAGCTACTTGTATTAAGAGTTTTTCTCAGCTACAAATGGAATTATTTGATCAAAAAGCAGAGAAATCTTCAATTTGAGTGAAGAGCTTCCCCAAACGGTGGAATCCATTTGCTCCCATCCAATGCCTCTTCTGAAAGACGAAGAAAACATAAGACACATTTGGCAACTCAACTACTTCACTTTTTAACTCTTCGTCAGTCCAGAGATGGATGGTTCTGCTTCAAAACAAACGCCTCAGATTTTCTGAAGATGGAACTGCAAATGAGAAACATAATTTCAAGAAAAAGCTCTTTCTTTCCAAACATAGCTGTTTCACCAAGCTGGGTATTCTATTTGTGCCACGACCTCTGGATTCTTCTGGGAACACACAGCTAGATGTTGCAGAAGGCTCACACACATCCTGGCCCAGCTCACTGAGAAGAAACTGCTGTGACCCTTCACACACATACGGGGTCTTCCCTGGAGAAGGGAATGTTACCCAGTCCATCATTCTTGCCTCAGAAATCCCACGGACAGAGGAGCTTGGCGGGCTACCGCCCAAGAAGTCGCAAAGAGTCAGACAAGATCTAATGACTAAATTACCACCACCATCGTATACAACGATACACCTCAGGGATGATTGTGCCATATGCTAAGTGAGCACAAAGAAAGGGCCAGACAAGCCAAGCACTGACACAATCACCAAACCAGCCTCAAAACTAAGTGTGATGCCATTTTATAGATGCAGAAATTGGGGCTCAAAATGCGTAAGTAATTTGTCTAAGATCATAAGGCCAGCAAGTCACGGAGCCAAACACGACAAAAGCAATTCATCCTAACTCCCAAATCAACAATACTGCATTTCAAACACCCACTGCGGGACAGACACTGCATTTAGTACAAGTGCATGTTACTTCCACAGGAAATATATTTATCTGGCCCAATCGACTCCATAGCAAGACCTTTTGACCAGTGTTTCTCTTACTGAGGTTCCAACAGTAAATGAAGTTTATGGAGAAAGCTCTGTGATCCAAGAATTCGCTGTCTGCTTATCACTTACACAGAGTGAGGAGGTATTTTCTCCTGTCGAGAGCTTTGAGCTGGGCATCAGAAATGCTGGGCGAAAACACTCAGGTATGAAATACAGATCCCTGAAATCTGACTGCCTGTGGCCTTTAAAGTTAAACAGCTGTGCTGAGACACAGAAAGGAAAGCGAGATAGAAAGAGTCATTTATCTCCTGCAAAATGCACTGCAAGCTGGTGGTGTTGCTTGGGAGCCACGATTCTAAAAGGCCTCGGCGATTCCCAGAACTGGCTGCCCTGATGACCACGACTCAAAACCCAGAATCGATCGGTTAGCGGGACACAAGATGAATTCTAAAACGTAATATGAGCGAGAAACCGGTCTCTTCCCTTTTCCCCCGTGCAAACCTGTCACTTTTAAGGTAACTTAGCTGGAACCCAACAGATCCGAACATGACAGCTCAGTCCTGGCAAGAGAGACAGAGCAAATATTTTTTAAACACATCAAACTTTCTTCATTTCATGGAAGTCACTACAGATTCTGTCAAATGATCCATCCCGTCATCCAACTGGGCCCAGAGGATGATATTTTCCCTACTAGGATCAAGTACCCAGTGGAGAGTCAGCACTTTTACGCTTTTTAACAACAAAAGAAAGCAAGAAGAAACTGGAGCCCTGAAGGGATCTTCAAGATGTTCTACTTAATGACCCTCCATTCTAGAAGTCAGGAAACTGAAGTACAAGAGACTGACAATCTGAACCAATGATTCCCTTCTTTTCCTAAAACCTCTGCTTTGAACTTCATCTGCAATTCTGTTTCACTTTTGATTTCAAAACAACAATGTTTTAAAACAGATTTCATAGTCATTAAGGGATCTTTCTGTAAATGACTTAATTGATTTCACAATGTAAGGCACAGACAACCTGGCTATTGGTAATTTTTACAATTCTAACTAACATTTCAAAAGAACTTTAGAGTTTGTATAGCACTGTCACAGAACTGGGAAGTAAGAATCATTTTTCCCACTTAACAATGGAAAACTCAGAGTTAGTGAAGTATATTATGTATTAAAACTATTAACATGTATTTCCAGCAAAAGGCAAGAAAACAAATGTTATTTTAGTAGCATATATAGACACAATAACATTGTTTTCTTGCCTTTTGCTGGAAATACATGTTAATAGTTTTAATACACAATATACTTCACTGACTCGGAGCTTTCCATTGTTAAGTAGCACATATAGATACTTTTTCCCTAAAATGATGTAAAAGACAATGCCGAGAATTTTGTATTTCACATGTACAATTGCTTGGATGATCTAAAATTATAACACTTTTACAATTAAATAAGACAATATACAACATCTAGTCTACTCCCTCATTTAAAGTTACTTGTATTTCACTTTTAGAACTACATATTTAAGTGTTTTAAACTGTAAAAGCTGTAATATGCACACACCTGGATAAAGCTATTTGAGCTGACTCTTTACCAGCTGAGCCACAAGGGAAGCCCAAGAATACTGGAGTGGGTAGCCTATCCCTTCTCCAGGGGATCTTCCCGACCCAGGAATTGAACCAGGATGTGCTGCACTGCAGGCAGATTCTTTACCAACTGAGCTATCAGGGAAGACTGATACTAATTTATAAATCAAGAGAAATAAAAATACAGACGGTTCACCAAAGCAAACTTAAGTTCACAACAGATTTATTAATTGCAGTCATAAACTGGAAAGAGTCCAGATGTCCATCAACAAGATGCACAGAACAGCAAACTGTGGTAGAAACATGCAATAAACCAGGACATAGGAAGAGAGACAACAGACAACATAAGCATGAGTAACATCATAGACAAATCTCACAGACACGAAGAAAGAAAATCCAGAAACATAAAGTACATATGGTATGATTCCATTTGTAGGAAGATCAAGAACAGGCAAAGCTCATCAATGGGCCGCAAAAATGAGAAGAGTGCTTCCCTCAGGGAGAGGGGAGTTTACAGATAAGGAAGGGGTGCAAGGGAATCCTCATGAGGGACCAGGAACAGTCTTTGCATCCATCCGCGTGGTTGTGACCTGCATCTCAGCACACATGTCATTGCTGAACAATGGAAGTGAGTTCACTTTATACACAAGCATGTTCTTGTGGTTGTTCAGTTGCTCAGTCTGACTCTTTGTAAGCCCATAGACTGCAGCACACCAGGCTTCCCTACCCTTCACCATCTCCCTGAGTTTGCTCAAACTCATGTCCATTGAGTCGGTGATGGCATCCAACCGTCTTGTCCTCTGTCATCCCCTTCTCCTCCTGCCTTAAATCTTTCCCAGCATCAGGGTCCTTTCCAATCAGTCAGTTCTTTGCATCAGGTGGCCAAAGTATTAGAGCTTCAGTTTCAGTATCAGTCCTTCCAATGAATATTCAGGGTTTATTTCCTTCAGGATGGACTGGTTGAATCTCCTTGCAGTCAGTCCAAGGGACTCTCAAGAGTCTTCTCCAACACCATAGTTCAAAAGCATCAATTCTTCAGCGCCCAGTTTTCTTTATGGTCCAACTCTCACCTGCATACGTCATACATGACTACTGGAAAAATCATAGCTTTGACTAGACGAACCTTTCTTGGCAAAGTAATGTCTCTGCTTTTGTATATGCGTCTAGGTTGGTCATAGCTTTTCTTCCAAGGACCATTTTAATTTCATGGCTGCAATCACCATTCACAGTGATTTTAGAGCTGAGGAGTTACTGGAGCCCAATAACAGGTACATCAGAGCAAAAATAAAACCCACAGCAGAAAAAGCCATAGTGACGACCAAACCCCATCCTTCTCAGGTTAAGCAAAACAGGGAATCCACAGAGAGAATAGGCTTAATTTACCAGTTCCTAGAGGTAACCAACCTCAAAGCCTGTGATCCTACAATGCTGCTAAAATCTATAAAAAATTCTAAGCAAGTCATCAAATAAGACCTTGTTATAAATGTGCCTGCTGAATTAAAAATGAAGCTATTTCAGGTACAAAGACCAGTGCCCAAAGGAATTCAAAATAACATGAGTTTCAGAAAGCCTGGCCCTAGAAACTTCGAAAACTGTAAGAAACAGCATTTGACCTTGACCCTGAATTGTTGCATTACTTGTGCTTACTTAAACAACCAAAAAAGCCCCATATCTTTACTAACAATTTTCTGTTCCAAATTAGCCTCAGGGTAATTCTACAGGTCAAATGTGTTCACTTTGCCCAACAAAACCTTCAGACTCAAACTCACACAGGAAAAATATAACAGGGAGAGGTGAGAGCCCAGAAGGTGGGGAGAGGAACAAGAGAGGGAACCAGGAAGGCAAGAGGGGGCACTGGGATCCAAAGCCCTGGGTGGGGAGCCCGGCCACCCAAGAAGACAGCAGGGAGGCCGGGTGCAGGGGGCGGGGGCGGGGGGCGATGACTGGAAAGAAGCAAAATCAGCAAGCCCACCAGGGGTACGGCCACAGAAGACCTTTTCTTCTAAAACCTAGGGACTGTGGAATCAATTCTGAGAAAGGAAAGGAATCCCACGAGGACTGTGGGCAAAGAAGTGACATAAAAAGATACCTGACAGTCTCTGATCTTGGGGCTCTTCCATCATCAGGTGGGACAGAACATGACTCACTGCACACAGTTTGTATACGGATCATATGAGATAACTAACAATTTGTATGTCCAATCCAGAGCCTGGCACAAACCTGGGTCTCAAGACATGTACCCTCTCTTCTCCTTGGTGAAGGGACTATTTGGGGGTAGGGCAGAAGGAGGAAGCTTAAGTAGAACAAGAGATCTTAAAAACCAGGGTATACTAGCTAAATCTACTTGTTAAACCACAGGACAGTCACGGAAGAAGGCAACCATCCCTATGTCTCATGCTCTGGGCTGCTGGGAGAAAGGTGCTCAGTCCAGCAAGGACACAAGGGCTCAGACTCTCAGTGGAAGACAGACCACTAGCCTCAAACTTGACAACCCACCTCTAGGCCCCAGGCTCAGGCAGGAACTCATCAACAAGCCCCACACAGCCCTGGGCTGTCGCTCATCTTCCATGGGTCAGAAGCACGTGTCTGTCCTATGACAAGTTAACTGTGAGCGTTTTTTAAAAGAAGGGCTTCCCAGGTGGTGCAGTGGTAAAGAATCCACCTGCCAATGCAAGAGATGGAAGAGAGGAGGGTTTGATCCCTGGATTGAGAAGATCCCTTGGAGCAGGAAATGGCAATCTGCTCCAATATTCTTGCCTAGAAAATTCCATGGACACAGGAGACTGGTGGTCTACAGTCCATGAGGTCACAAACAGTCACATACAACACACCCATGCACTTAGAGAAGGTCTATGTCCCCTATCTCTATGAACTCCACCAGTAGCTGATACAGGATGAATGCTCTAGGGAGATCCCTGAGGAAGGGAGGGGGAGAGGGATCACAGCGAGATGGGGAAGAGCTGCAGGGTAAAGGCTTGAATTGTCAGGGAGTCAGACCCACCCAAGGCCCACTCCTGCCATTCCCCAAAATGACCTGATTCCCTAGTTTTCCTAGGGAGATCAGAGTCATCAAAAGATCAAATGAGTAATGGATGAAAAGAGCTATAGTGTATGGTTCATAAAAAGCAGTGAGGAATGAAAGTTATTATAAGACAAAAGGGAGGGAAAGAAGAGAAGGGGACAGGCTCATGTTCTGCAAAGGTCACCCACTCCTGCGCCTGCTCCATACACACATCCCCTCACAGTGAACCAGCTACCCAGCAGGGACCTGCCTCCCCTGGCTTTCCTTCCATCAGTTACCCATTTACCCATTCTCACTTCAGGCAACCAAGTCAGCTCAACGGGGGCCGCTGGTATGTCTCCACGTGTAGCCACTCCTTGGCCATGGAGGCGGGCTGCAGACAGCAGGGGGGAGAAGCCATGCCAGGCCCCCAGCGGGGATGCCATCAAGCCTGCTGCTGCTGAATCACAGTGACAAGAACACCCTGATGGGTTCCAGAAGGAACTTCTGGGGCCAGGAGGCCATCTGGTAGGGCTGCTGTCCCAGTCCTGGGCAATCTGATGAAGCATGATGCCTGGCTGGGAACCTGATGTTCCACCCAGCCAACAAGACTTGAATCCCACATCCAAGCCTCCTATGACCTGGGGCCCAGTGCTGCTGTGGTCTCTCTTCCCACAAACACATGTCTCCAATAGGATAAAACAGCATCCAGTTCCAAAGAGGGGAAAACCCTGTGAAGTGTAATTTTTACAGGAAGGAGCAATGCTGACTTCTCTGTGCTAACTTCCCCAAGTGTTCTAAGATGGCGATGTGCTTGCCCTTCTTCTTTGTGGTCCTCAGCCCCTGTCTCAACCTCACCTGTCTGGACAGGATGGGTCAGAAGCCTTCCAATTCCTAAACCAACACCACCTTATGCCTCTCTATGACATGAGAGTTAAGGAATGCGATCAGGGTCGAGAGAAAATAAAAGTGTGTATGACCGGGGCAAAATGAAGAATGCATCTTCACACGTATCAGGAGTGGGGAAAGGGAAGTACAGATATTTAATAGGCAGGGTGAAGTAATAAACTAATAGCCGGTGACAGCAACAAGAGGAAGAGTTCCTAAAGAGTGGACAGAGCAAATTCAGCCTGTTCCTGGATGGAGTGGGAATGGCGCTGCATGAATTACCCATTGCACATGGAAGCAGGGATAGGTGAACTCCCTGGTTCATTTACAAAGCAGCCCCATCAGAGGTCACCATATTCTTATGCTGGCCATATAAGATTGAAGGTTATATCTATGGACAAACCAGAGTCCCTCTGTCTGGCGAAGGAAGCCTGGATCACCACTGACTTAACTCCACAGACATTAACCCCAGTACAACACCCCAGGCCTTCTGTGGCTGTCCTGGCTACATGGCCATCATTGGAGTTATCCTTTATCCTTGGGGTAATGGGCTCAGCTCAGAGATCCGGCCCCAGTGGTACAAGGTGCCGACATAGCAAAGCAGGAGAACTTAGTCAATGAGAAGGCAAACACGCTCTGCCTTGCTCATGGAGAAGCAGCTTGTTGCCACCTGCCTGCCAGCATGGGGGGTACCCTAGTCCAACACAGGATTTTATGATGATCAGGTAAGAGGCCATCTGGAGCAGGAGGAAGCCTTGCCCCACTTACTCCACTGCAGAGAGTAATGGGATGGTGCACAGTCAGTACCCACTTGACGTTAGGCAGAGGTGGTCTGAGTTTGCAACTTGGCTTCACCACTCACTAGGTATGTGCTTCAGACTGAGACCTCTAGCACTCAGCTTTCTCAGCTAGAAAAGGAGAAAAATAAGAGTACTCTCCTCAAGTGACTTTTAGAGAAGATGAGAACAATGGAGCTATCTAAATGGTAGCTGCTTTACTATGACTGTTACTATCACTGTTGTGGTGATAGTTGATGTAACAGGGTTACATCAAGTTACATTCTAAGCTGCACTGTCTTTGACCCCACAGATTCACTGGTCACATACATGATGCAGTTCCCCAGCTTGTTTCTGGACAAAAAGCATCATCATCCCCAGTGATCAACAAAAATTATCCCTGGTCTCTGGATACCTGGAAACCGCTATGAACCCGTAGATTGGAGGGGAAAGAGCTGGGGTGGCAGAGGGGGTGGATGAGGGAATGACAATTTGACACTGGCAAGCTGACACAAATGGCCCTTCCAAGACACTGAAACCTCACAAGACACCTTCTGCAGAAGCACTGGAATAGTGTGGACAGGAACACCCGGGAGTAATCTAGGAAGAAAAGGAAACCGACGCTGCATGTTACACGGAGCTGGATCCTGGAGTCTCCTTCAGAGTGTATTTCGAATCTTTCATTTCCTCTCAATGTGCAGAGCACAGATGTTGAAGAAAAAAACCTTAAAACGTTTAGGTTATTGAACACTCCGGGTGACTGCTGAACCAGATTTTAAGAGGGCAATAGCAGCCAGAAAATTACAGCTACAAGGTGAAAAATCAAGAGCTGAAACAAACTCAGTTCACTACACAAAGTAGAACTTGTTCATTTTTTAGAGCAAAATCAAGTGACAAGCAAATGACTCCGGTTCCCTAATCCCTCTGGGATTTGCCTTAATTCCCCCAGAATCCCTGAGATGCTCAGTGTAACTGATTTGCTTACAATTAAGCAGCATTAGAAGACTGAGGGTCTCCAGGCCCAGCAGTCAGGTGTCAGGGGGAGCATGATCCACTGATCAATAGACTGATCGATATACAAAGATGGACATCTTTAGTATCACAAGCCAAATCCCAACAGTGCTGTGAGACACTGGAACACTTTTCTCTTCTGGGCTACTGAATTGAAGTCCTGGATGAGTAAATGAAGGAGTAAGATGAAAGAATAGGCCATAATTATGTGGCAGGAAGAATTCTACCACCCTAACAAACATTCACTGATCCTTATCAATGACAAGTGCCACAGGAAGGGCTGTTTGGTTTTGTTCTCATAAACATCCCACATGGTAAGTGATTTTATTCTCCCCACTTTACAACAGAGAAGAATGAGGGATGCAAAGGAGTTAACTGATTTGTCTCAAGTTCCATTAACTTAGGGGAGAGCACGATCTAGGGTTGGGACCTTGAGCTACCTCGATCTTACTGCCCTTCTTCTTAACCAGCATGCACATAACCTTGGACAACCTCTTCAGAGTTGATATAGATGAATGAGTTCTGCTAAATATGTAAGGCACCTCTGAGGTTCATTCCAGGTAATATTCTTACTGCTGAACTCTCTTCTAGTGAAAGTGGAAAACAGTTGAATTGAAGGTTCACTATACATACAAATCTGACCTTTCTTTTAAATGTTTAAATGACGTGTTCAGAATTCAATGATGACACCCCCATCCCAGGGCAGGAAGACTCATCCCAAGGCTTGAAAAGAGCAAGCAGGAGCAGAGCCCTATCTTGGGACCCCAGAGTCGTGTTGCTCATGGTAACACAGGGGTTCTGGAGCCCCACAATGGGAAGCTGGGATGTGCTGCCTTACACGGCAGATTGGCAGGGAAGACACAGGGAACGTGGAGGCATCCTTCACCCACTACAAATCCCTGCCCTGGAGACACCTGTCTCTCCAGAGGTGAGCCCTGATGAGCACGCAACAGCCAGGAACTGAGTCTATGCTATTAGAACCTGGGCCTAAATACACACTCTGCTTTGGTCCCAAAGTTACAGCAATAAAATTCCCACTACATTTTCCCCCCCTTCCTATTATTTTGAGAATGTTCAAACATATAAAATTGGAAGAAGTTTTAGAGTGAACACCTACATGCCCACCACCTCAAAGCTCTCCTTGACATCACCAAGGCAGATGCACAGGTCAGGCAAGACAGAGGTGAAGAAAGGGGAAGCCACAGCATCAGGTCATCGCCAACTTATCATCAGACACGTCCACCCCGTGTCTGAAGCTGAGCACCAGCAATCTGACGGGACTGGCTCCGTTGCTCAGGGGCACTTCCTGGATGGCCACAGAGAATTTCAGCCAACCATATCATCTCATCACCTTCAATGCAGAGAAAGCCCAGTAGGTCTTCTACTTTATACCCACAGATTTACTTTCACTGCTTGAACTGAAGAGGAGTTTGGGCTCACCCAGTGAAACCTAATCTTTTACTGTACACTTGAGGCAAATAAGATTTCAAGAGGTTAAATGCCATATAGAATCACATATGGATTCCATAACCGGGAGGAATTAAAACTCTCCGATAAGATGCCTGGAGTATTTCCTAAAATACAAATTGGCCTGATGGCAGATAAAAACTAACCCCACAGGAGGGAAATGCTTTGCAACAGGTTTTAATGAGCAAAATCCAACTGTATTCTGTCACTCTTTCAAAAGTCTGGGAGGGAATTCCTTGGTGGTACAGTGGGGAGGACTTGGCACTTTCACTGCCATGGGCCCAGGTTCAATTCCTGGTCGGAGAACTACAATTCTGCAAGCAGAGCAGTGGCCAAAAGTCAATGAATGAATGAACAAACCAACAAACAAATAAGAGTCTGGGAAACACTCACATTGTAGCAATGATCTTTTAATGCTAAATAGGGTTCCTTAGTCAAAATTCAAAAAAGACCGTTCTTCTAGGTGACAATGTAAAAAGGTTTTCACAACATTTATTACATGATAATACGAAGTATAAAAACCCTGTCAGCCTCTGCTTATGTCTTATCTTAATTCTGCCCCTAGAAGATTCTTTCAGTCTCATCTGACAACACATAATGGATCTCTGGGCCTCCCAGGTGGCTCAGTGGTAAAGAATCCAACCTGTCAAGGCAGGAGATGCAAGAGATGTGGGTTCGATCCCTGGATAGGGAAGATACCCTGCAGGACGAAACTTCGACCCACTCCAATATTCTTGCCTGGAAAATTCCATGGACAGGGGAAGCTGGCAGGTTATAGTCCATTGGGTCACAAAGAGTCACACGTGACTGTACATGCAGACAATGAATATCAAAACCATTAGTGCATTCCAATCATGAGGATACACGGCAGAAACCTAAATAGTGTGATAAAACCCACTGGCATCGGCATGCGGTAACTGCCACGACTGCCGAAGAGTGAACCCAGTCTCCAGAAGGAATGCCACGCTGATGGCGTTTCCAGCCACATGTTCTCCTCTCCTCTTCCATCTCTAAATAACACCAGTCTATGCCTTCTTTTAAGGCTTATGAAAATCACTGCAACTGATCTGGGCTCACCTAGAGATGAAAATTACTTTGTCAATAGCAGAAAACAATACTTTCCACATAGATGACAACAAAGGCAAGCCTCTTCATTGACCCCTACATCGTTTTCTTTTATGTGGAGGATTTCTCCAAAGCTTTGAAGACAAAGGACAAGGCTCCAGGAAAAGCACCATGGCGAGAAAGTCAAAGGCAGACCGCATCTTCTGCCCTCAAGGACTGACTCCAACACTGGTATCTTTGATCAACGTCTTTGAAGGGTTTTGTTTGTGGGCCCCCAGTTTGACAAAAGCTTTGAAGAGTGGTGTCTGTGCCAATTTGGGGGGCTCAATAAAAGCTGTTCATTGGAAACCCTGGAGAATGACAATTACAGCAAACAATCTGTCTTTGACGCCTTAGGTCACTGAAACTCTCATATTAAAAGCTGGTTTTCTAACGGACCATTTAAAAATAGCAGTCCATATTTTCTTCAGTTGGCGATAAGAAGAAACCACTTATTAATATACAGCAACTGGGGTGATTCACTACAAAGTCAGACTTAAGTAGAAAAAGCCAATACCAAACAAAAGGTGATTTATTGTATGAGTCTGTTCATATAACATTTTGAAAATGTTCAAAACTTTAGAAATGGAGCTGTATTAGAGGTGGATAGGGATTGGAGGCTAAGAGAAAGTAGGTGTGGGGATAAAAGGGCAGTACCTTGTGGGGATCCTTGTGGGGTTGCAACTGCTGAATGTGGTGGTGGATACATAAACCTACAAAGGTGATAAAATCATGGAGGATGTTAATATGCACACACACTAGTGCACATTGTGCACACACATGCATGCACATACACACAAATGAATACAAGAAAATCTTATCACTAAATGTGACAGGGGATTGTTATCAATGTCAATGTCCTGGGTGTACAATTACACATTAATTCTGCAAAATGTCACCAATGGAAGAAACTACAAATGCATGAAGTATCAGTTACCTCAAAATTTTTTATTTAAAAACATCAGCTGTACCTCTAAGTCCTAGAAGGGGGAAAAAAAGTCTTTTTGCCCCCTTTGCTAAAGGCAAAGAAGGAATCATCGAAGAGTCTATGGCAGCAAAAAAGGACAAGAGCAACTGTCAGCAAAATAAAATATGATGACCGGAGGACATGCTAAAATTTAAGAAAAGGATTTCCTTCTCAGTCTAGCACTCATATCAACTCATTAGGAGTTGACATCACTCATATCAACGAATTCAATTTCGCATCCTTACCTTGAGGCACAACTTTTCATTCAGAAACAAGCATAGAATGTTTCCTCCTCTATTATCTCACCGTCTTTAGTAACATGACAAAGCGATCATGCATGATTTTATGGATTGATGTACAAGTCAGAAAACCTCAGTGTCGTTCCAAAGTTCATGAAATTTTAAAAGGTGATGTGGGACTTCCCTGGTGATCGAGTCTTTGCCTTCCAATGCAAGCGGTGCTGGTTTGATCCCTGATTGGGATGCTGGGATGCCAAATATCTTGCAGCCAAAAAAAAACAAAATGTAGAAACAAAATAATATTCAAAAAAGTTCAATAAAGACTTCAAAAATGGTTCACATTTTTTTTTAAATGATACGCTAGCTAAGAAATGATGTGCTCTATTGATCAAAACTAATGACATAAGACAAGCTGTTGTTGGGTTCAGGTCATTAGTTCTTATAACTATTTCAATGTGCCTGCCATTCACCAGCTTCCCATTCTTAACTTATTTCCCTTATTTAAAACAACAAACAAACAAAACAAGAGTCTTGATCAGTGACCACTTCATTGGTTGATAAGCAAACTCCTAGCAACCAAAACTATGGATTCCTTAACCAGGGCTTCAAGCAAGAAGCTCTGCTTTCATCAGATGTATACACAGCAGAGCTATGGGAAGAAGTATAATTTTATTTCATGATGACTCTGATTTTTCCTTGTGATATTCCATGATTTAAGATAAAAGGTAATTTTAAATCAAACCTGGTTTGAATCTCAGGTCTGTGATTCAGATAACACTGTAACATGAGCTATTTAATAATTTTCCCTGTGTCTCAATTTCCACATTCCTACAAAATTATCATATGGATTACAGTGAGACAATGCCCCGAAGGCCTTAATGCCTGGCACATAGTGGGTGCATAATAAATAATCAATTCTGATGATCAACAATTCCCAAGCATCTTTAAACATTCAAAACGTTAATACTGGAAATTCCCTGCCCATCCAGTGGTTGGGGCTCAACACTTTCACTGCTTAGGGCCCAGAGAACTAAGATCCCAGGAGCTCTGAGGCTCATGTTAAAATATACTTAATTATTTTGCAAAAGAAAACTATTGCTCTTTCTGAGAGTCTCCACTTCAAGTTTTTAAAAAACCAACCCTTAAGCAGCTTAAAGTCATAAGACACCACCATAAAAATTTCAGTGTTAGTTCAGAAAATTTTTTGTCTCTACTTCCTTATTTTCTCATTATGACCTGCATATACAAAACAATAAAAGTCATGTTTGCTAAACCAGGAAAAGGAAAGAATAGTCTTTACTCTTAAATTTATTGGTGAGCAGTTTATTAAAAGGAAGTGTGTAATGAGCTAGTCTATCATGCAAAATATACGTACCATGGTTGTTATCTTTAAAATTGAATTTATAGTCGGATCCAATTACACACAACAGCATCATAATTAAAGTTAAGGCTATTTTACTAGTATAAACGAGGCATTAGGGTGCCGCAACTCAGCTAACCCCAACTGGCATCTGATGACATGCTTTCAACAGAAGCCACGTAGTGTATTAGAGAGCATCTTAACTCAAAGTGCTAAAAGTGAGTAAAACTTCATTTATCTGTTTCCAAAATGAGACAGAATACCTCATCTCATAGGGAAGACAAAAAATGTCTTTTTCTATACCACACTGAGAAAACACCTGACAGATCAAAGCTAATTTGGTTTACTACCCATGACAATATAATCTTTTTATTACAAATACTATATTATTATAGGTTGGATTTTTCCCACTCAGTGGCCAATTTGTATTCATTTCCAGGAATAAATTTAACTGTAGAAGCACTGCTAAAGTTGCATATCCTTTGAAAAGAAATAAAAGGAGTTGGTGATATTGCTAGTAAAAATGGACGGAAATACACTTACTCCTTCAACTCTCTTCTCATGAACTTTCTGAAGGAGCTTCTGGTAGCAGTGTGCCACCTATTGTTAAAAAACGAGCTTCTGTATTTGAAGATTTCCTATTTCTTTCCATAGGGAAGCAAAGCGTCCTACTGTCTTTTTCAAGATAATGAGTGTTTATTTTCCTTCATTCTTTCCTGTCACTTCCAACACCCGAAGTACAAATGGTCTACAGAGAAACTAACCTTTTAAAAAATGCATTACAACCCATTTCAAGTATGAATCAGTTTAACTCCGTGGCTATCATACAGGGGTGATCTTTTTCCCGGAGGAATCTGTCAATGTCTGGAGAGACTCACAGGATCCCTGAGGTGCAGAGATGCTGGTAGGAAGAAGCTGGGGATGCTGGTAAAGCATCCTGAACTGCGCAGGACACCCCCTCACAAGGGAGAATTACCCAGCCCCAATACCCACAGCACTGATGTTGAGACCCCCAGATTTAATTAAAACCAGTATATCCTTTCTTCCAAAGGCAAAAGA
Source organism: Muntiacus reevesi (assembly GCF_963930625.1). Taxonomy (NCBI): domain Eukaryota; kingdom Metazoa; phylum Chordata; class Mammalia; order Artiodactyla; family Cervidae; genus Muntiacus; species Muntiacus reevesi. The sequence goes on from NC_089252.1 coordinate 97,873,797, forward strand.
AAGCCATATATGATGGCAGAACAAAAAATAAAAAAGCCAATTTCACAAACCCAACATTCAACAGCAATGTAGTGATTAATAGTGGTTAAAATATTAGGAATTACATTATTCTTGTCAAGACTAGTATAAAGATATGATAACAACCCCCAAGAGCGATTTATAATTCAAATGCTCATTAAAACAAACAAACAAACACACACTAAAGCACATGTTGGCCTACTGGTCCAAAACCCATGTAAGGAAGAAGACCTCAACTTGACTTTGTGACTGGTCTCCCAAGCTGACTCTTGCATCCCTTGACATGTAATAAGGGTTCTCAATTTTCAAGCCATACTTAAGAACCATCCGTGTCAGTGTGGCATGTTGGGGCACGGTGTATGGCATGTCTACCACAGTTGGTCGTCTCTACTCCCATTCATGGCAGGCATCATTAACTGATCAAAGTCTCAATTCTTCTTATGTGGTGCTCCAGTCCACGGAACTGGCGTGGGAGATGCACATCTGACATCCATGATGAGATATGATTTCAGGAGGACTGAGTTCAAGTCTTGCCTTGGTCACTGAAGAGCTGCATGAACTGAAAGTCACATAAGCTCTCTGGGTCTATTTCCTTTAATTATATAACATTCCTTAAGGAATCTTTAAAGAATCTTTTATTTGAATTTTAAATAAGATGTTACAATATAGCATTTCTGGAGTAATTAAGGTATTTTGCACTTCAACTGCAGAACTGCTAAATACTAAATGACTAAGGCTATGCAGATAGAGTAAAGAAGACTAGACACGCAGAAAAGGAGAGTAGCATGGGAACTGACCAGAAAATAAATGTCCAATGGAAAAAGGGCATTATTTTCTAAAAAAAATAAAGGAACAGCATTCAGTAATGGAGAAAACTCACTGGAATTAGATTCTTAAGACCTTACTTTGAGTAATCACGTCATAGAACAGTAATATGTCTGTGACTCTATAAGATAAATAATTTAATCTCTCTGAGGTTTATTGTCCATATAGACAAAAAGGGCTAATTGCAATTGCCCATCCCTTGTCACAAGACTTTCTTTAAATTAATTACTGAACCTTCAAAAGGTCACGAAGAGCAGCATGATTGAGTAATTTATGGATGATCCAAACTACGAAACATTACAGAGCTGCAAAGTGAATGAGTTGAAGTTGCTTGCAACAGACTGGAGAGATGTTCATAATATATATATGCTGCTGTGCTTAGCCACTCAATTGTGTCTGACTCTTTGCGACCCCATAGACTGCGGCCTGCCAGGCTCCTCTGCCCATGGGCATGCTCCAGGCAAGAATACTGAGTGGGCTGCCATGCCTTCTTCCAGGGGATCTTCCAAACCCAGGGATCGAAGCCAGGTCTCCCACATTGCCGGCTGATTCTTTACCGTCTGAACTACCAGGGAAGCCCACATATGTATATAAAGCTAGTTGCAGAGAGATGTGTATACAACAATCCCATATTCATAAGAAATAAGGAAATGAATCAAAGATATGTGAACATGTGTGTGTGCAGGCTATTAAAAAAAAAAAAAAAAAAACAGTGTGAAAGACACATTCCAAAATGTTTAGCACTGAGATTGGGGGAAGAAGGGTGGTAAAAAGAAAACTGAAATTGTGGGTTACACCGTGGGATTCACTTCAGATTTGTTCTTTGGGCTAGTTCTTATGCTGTAGCTTAAAAAGATAAATGTTTTTAATTGTCAATTATCTTCAACAATTCTTGAAAAGTCAGTCAGTGGCTGGCAGGAGCTGGGGGGAGTAGGAAATGGAGAATGAATGCTTAATGGGTATGGAGTTTCCATTTGTGGTGATGAAAAAGTTCTGGAACTAGATAATGGTGCTGGCTGCACCACACCATGAATGAACTAAGCCCCTGAACTGCACAATTTTAAATTGTTTAAATGATAAATTTTATCTTAAATATATTTTTCAATTTAAAAACTCTTCTAGGTATTTTGGGGTGGGGGGGGTGTGGTGCACAATGCACCTTGCAGGATCTTAGTTCACTGACCAGGGATTGAGCCTACACCCTCGGTGAAAGCGTGGAGTCCTAACTGTTCGACTGTCCAGGAATGGAATTTCCACAATTTAAAAATTCATGATCTTCACATTCGGTGGAAGTAGAGAGACTGTGGTCACTAGAACCTCCACCAGCTGATACTGAAGCAACCAAGGAAACAGTTACAGGAGGAAAGGAACTTTGTAAGTTCTTCTAAGAACAGAAAGAGGTGGAAACCCAGGTGAGCCCAGAGGGATATTTAGATATTTGCTTACCCATAACTCACAGTAAGCCCAATCCCAGGCTCTACAACACCCGAAGATCCACCAAGAGTCTCCCCTTAAGCTTCCTTGGTTTAATACTTGTCAATTCTGCCCCAGGTTCTCTGCCAACCCCCTGCCAGATACTGTTCAAACAACCCAAGGCTTTTAACCTCAGCAAGATCCCTTTGTGAGGCTTGAAGCACTATTCAAACCAAGAACATGAGAAGTAAAAGAAATTATTATAATTACGTATGTTCTTTACTTTTAAAAGGTCTCACCTGTCATATTACTGTAGCTCCCTGAGTAAAATATTACAAAACTCTCAGGTCTACTTTAACATGAACTTCTTAAAGCTCTTTCAAACTGAGCTTTGAAGCTGTAAATAGAAAACCAAAATAAAGGAAGTAAAATTCTGTAAGACTCCAAAGAGTCGGAGCATTCTAAGATACACTCTGAAAACCACCAGACCTGGGCAAGAATCCTGTTGTTTTTAGAAAGATGAGAGCATCTCCATCTATACCATGAAAACAAGGAAGAGGTTAACTTCAAAAGGCTGATGGGTAAGTTGCAATGAGATGATCAAAAAATCTGTGAATCTCAGAAAAGTCGGGGGGTGGAGGGCGGTGCAGAACAAAAACCCAGCAGAGAAGAACAATAAAAACAGTTCAGTTGTCCACTGAAAGCTTTTCATCTTACTACTCTCATTCCCTAGGTGCTCAGGTCAGTATAGACCAGAGAGTTTAGCAGTCTTTTAAGGGCCCTAAACATGGGTCTGGGCACAACAGACAAGGAAAGCCTTGTTACCAAAACTGAGACCTGTACAGTAACTGTGCTCTCCTTCCAATGAAATGAAAATAAGGAAAAGCTAAATCATAGCCATCTTTAAAAAAAGAAATCCATATCTCTATACACCAGCAATTCTCCAGCTTCACGAGAAAAATTAATGCAAATATTTGATTCGGTCAGCAAAGGGGGAAAAAGACTAGAACAAATGGAGTATTTAATCTGAAGAGTGTCAGATATGCATAAGGTAGATATGGGCTTCCCTGGTGGCTCAGACGGTAAATAATCTGCCTAGAATGCAGGAGACCTGGGTTTGATCATTGGGTTGGGAAGATCCCCTGGAGAAGCAAATGGAAACCCTTCTCCAGTATCCTTGCCTGGAGAATTCCATGAACAGAAGAGCCTGGTGGCCTACAGTTCATGGGATCGCAAAGAGTCGGACATGACCAAGCAACTAACCACTAAAGTCGATATACCTACGGCTGTTTTGGAAACCAGAAATACAGCAAGTCCCTCTCCACTGCTCTGACATTATTCCCCTTCTCTACACATCCCTCATCCTAGATTGTTAGGATATGTGGTTCTCCATAGAGTAATACTCTGACCTGGCAGCTGGTTTAAACCTCAGGTAAGTACTGCCCACTGGGAATGATTATATACAGGACAAGACCGGTTTACGTCTTACCAATGTCTGTCCACTAAGAATAGCTCTTGATAAGTCTACACATTTTTAATGCCACACAATTATGTGTGTATACATATATAAATACACACACACATATATACATATAATATATAGTACACTAGTACAGTCCTCCTAGCAGGGCAAGCTAAAAAACACACACACACAACAGAGCAATTTAGTTTTTCAACTGTTACCCAAGGTTGTGGCCCCATCTTATACTCTCTGTACAGCACGCTTCGAAGACAATCCACCATGACTGACCCTCAAGCAACGTCAAAATAATCCTCATGACAGTCCTTTGGAACTGACCAGAACAAGAGAAAGTCAGATCTCTTGGAAAAGCACAGTGGGCAACATGTAAAATGCTCCTGTTCAAAAGTTATTTTTAGAAAATGGTGGCAGCAGAGAGAGAAAACAGAATATTTAGTATTTTCTTTTAAACATCTTAAAAAAAAGGCTGTTAACACAGATGGTTTTATTAAACTCTCTAAAATCAAGTCCCAAAATCATCAGAAATGTTCCCATCACCCAAAAATATAGCCTCAATTGTATCAGTACTACATTTACTACCAAGTGTTGTGTAACAAACTACCTGAAAACTTGGTAACCTCAAAGAACTAACATTTATTACATCACAATTTCTGAGGGTCATCCTACCTACATAATCACACTCATATAATAGGAGACAATTAAGTGGCTCCAATTTACAGTTATTATTTCTTAACCACGCTTTCTAATTTTTTACTTTCAAAATTATGCCATCAAAGGACAAAAGAAAAGAACAAACTGAGCATGCTAGCTCTGCCAGAATCCCAATCAGAACATTTGTTTTCTATCATTTTAAATAAAGAATCACAGATCCAGCAAAAAGAGTCTAATAATTCCAAGCCACTTAATGCCAGTTCTCAGTCATTTAAAAATTCAAAGGTATTACATGCACTTCATCTTAGTCTAATTCTTTGAAAATGTTTATTTCAAACAAGCAGTTCCCCAGCTATGCAAGTAAACAAGTATTAGATGTGAAAGTTGAATTTTGAAATGGTAGGTATTGATAACATAAGCTATAAAATATATTTGTCAAAACTAAATTGTTCTGTGGGTGTGTGGTATTCAACGGCAGCAGATAGTGTGTCTTCTGGCCACCTAGCATCTGTGTTCTGCCTTTTGCTCAAAGTAGCTGGATTTCCTTCTGTGTACCTTTTTTTCTCCCAGCTGGGTCTTCTCTTGATGGGCCATGCAAGCAGGATATACACCTTCTCCTACACTAGGCCCATCATGCAACCGATGTCTTTTAGACACAGACATTTCAAGTAAGTCTAGAGCAGATTCATCCCAGAAATTATTACTTTTTGAGGGACTTTTTCACCTTGGCCAGAATTTTCACCAGGCCCCTTATCTTTCTGCAATAAAGTCCATCTTTCTTGAAGTTTAGCCAGAGTAGACTTCTGTTGCTTGCAACTGTGACTCGATGCAGCACGACTTACTTTCCTGTTACTTGTGGACACAGTGGTGACGGCGCGGAGCAGAAGTGTGCCAGACAGGGCACTGTGCTCAGTGAGCGGGCAGAAAGAGCGACAGGAACTGTCTGCCTTGTGAAAAGCCCACCTTACATGGACCTGAGCTCATCACAGATGCTGTCAGCTCTCGAGAAACCTAGTGGCAGGCACCCACGGGAGCGTCCTTTATCAGGCATCTTACAGGGAAGCAGAGCTGAGATCCACTTTTAAATGCATCCTATTTCACACAAAGGCACGTTTCACTTTGCAAACAGTCCCCCTCAAACTGCTGAATGATGGTGGTCTCATTTTTGCAGTGTTTACCAAAATTTTAAATGTGCATCCCCAAAACAATAGCACATGTGTATAAGGGGGCAGGGTGGACAGATGTTCAGTCAATTTTCTTTCTTAATGTCAATAAAATAGAAGCAATGTAAACATCAAGTAATGGATAAGCAAATAAAGCACCAGGAAGCAGCCACAGTAAGAAAATATCTATGGAGCAGTTTAAAACATGAAGCAAACAAATATGAACCAATGTGGACAACATATGCAAGGCACAAACAGGGGGAAAAGATTTTAAATGCATAATATTTACACAAACATAAACAGAATCATACAGATTACACCTTCCACAGCTAAAAAAAAGATATTAAATATTTTCCAAAGAGATATGAAGACATTCACATAACACATTAAGAGCAAAACAGCAATATTTACAAAACATAGCTTTTCAGAGGAACGACAAAAAGTGGGGCCTGGAATTAGGGAACGAATCAAGGAATGAGGTTTGTGCAAATCATTTCCGTCTTTGTCACCAGTATATAACCATGTCTTGCTTACAATAATTAAAAAGTAATCATAAAAGTATAGTAATCTGAAAAGGCTCAATTAAGCTATCAGAACGTTGTAGAAACAGACTCCAAATGTAAAAGGAGTTTCAACCACTATGGAAAGATGACTCTAAGCATGAAGACTTGAGGTTAGTTAAGTAACCCCAATACTTCTGGAGTTGTCATGGGAATACCTTGTTGTTGCTGTTGAGCCTCTAAGTCGTGTCTGACTCTTTGTGACCCCCATGGACTATAGGCTACCAGGCTCTTCTGTCTATTGGATTTCCTAGGCAAGAATACTGGGGCGGATTGCCATGTTCCCCCCTTCAGAGGATCTTTCCAAACCAGGGATGGAACCGTGTCTCCTGCATTATAGGTGGATTCTTTACTGCTGGGCCACCAGGGAAGCCTATGAGTACACCTACCATATGTCTTATGCAGAGTTTTGGCTACTGTATCTTTATTAAAAAAAAAAAAAAAATCCAGTGTCTAAGGACAGTCGTTTTTTGCTTAATGTGTAAATGTCCCTCACATGTCATGGCCTCCTATTTCACTGAGTTCATTCATTCTTTTCAATAACAATAAGCAGCTTCTGGGCATTAGGAAAGTCACAGCAAATTGTGTTCTCATCACTTATGCTACAGCATCCTGTTCTATTTCAAATCCATTTTCCAGGGAATGCTTTCAAATAGTTTAAATCATACCACACTCCTTTCCCTCAACTACCCCTATCTTTTCGCTGCATTTCCAGTTTATAAAATAAAGCGCTGGAAAAATATTCATGAATTTCTCATGCAGCAGGTTCCAATCCTTTATTCAGGTAAGAAATGTATAAATTGAACCATCCACCATTATGTTGATTTGAAAGTACTAATTGTGGCAGTGGTTTTCTAAAGAATGTTATCTATTTCCATCCTGTACAAATTTAGGAGAAACTGTGGCTTCCTGTTCCAGGGTGTTGTCCAAAAACCACTCTACAGAAGTCTGCAAAAATAATCCTTGGCGTTTTTTGTTTCAAGAGGAATACTTGGAGTGTTTCCCACTGAGAAAGGAAATGGGCTTGTTCCGACTGCAAAAAGGCCCCCATGTACTCCAAAGACTCCAAGAACAAACATAATTTTTAATTCAACAATACTTAATGGAGTTGCTTGTTCACAAGCTCTCGGGGAGTGGGGGGCTGTGCTGTGATGTCGGATAAGCGTTCTGCTGATCGCCAGCCAGTGGATCTGTTCCGTGTATATGCGTGCTCAGTCGCTTCAGTCATGTCCGACTCTTTGCAACCCTATGAACTGTAGCTCGCCAGTTTCCTCTGTCCGTGGGTTCTCCAGCCAAGAATACCGGAATGGGCTACCATGTCCTCCCCCAGGGCTATCTTTCAGATCCAGGGATGGAACCCACATCTCCTGCACTGCAGGAGGGTTCTTCACCACTGAGCCACTGGGGAAGCCCTGCTATCTGTCATGAGACTTCCCTAATTGCCAGTTTCCTCATCTTGGTTTTAAGATAATTATTATATCTGTCTCTTTAGAAGATTTATTGTTAAAGGTTAAAATGAATGCCTTGAGCTGAGCAGAATGCCTGGCACACAGTATGGCATGATGATGGTTTTATTATAACACACACACACACACACATATTTTTCCCCCTAAATAGAGTAATAGATTGAGTATAGAACAACTCAAGAAAGAGAATACTGAGCTATTTAGGAAAGGGTATTACTTTATGTTCCATATTCATTATAGCAATGACTTCAACTTAACAAAAGTTATGAGAAAAGTGGCCTGAAATAACAAATGTAACGTGAAAAGACAAAATAATTTTTCAAGACATTAGTTGTTTAAAAAGGGATATTAAAAATGAATCACCCCACTTTCAAAAGAACATCCTTAACTTGAAAAGGTAAAAAATGCAAACATTTCTCAGCATCTTCCTTTAATTCTGACTCATTGAAGGCCAAGTTTCCCAACAGAGGCATTTCGGGGTCGAAAGGAGCAGGTGAAAGATCAGGTACGCAAACTGATTTCCCTGGATTAAGGACCTTCAGAGCTCTCCCAGCTTCCAAGGCATAACCTCCTGAAAAGAGGGCACGGACTGCAGGAAGGATGGTGACTCTGCCCCACCAGAGGTCACAACCACTGCCAGTCAATTCAAATCCCCTCCAGGATGAAGGGCAGCGCCCACAGGGAAGTTTTCACCTCTGCTCCAAGGAGGCTTTTCACTGCCAGCCCTATCCCCAGACAGGTTCTCAGGCACTCACTCGCCAGCCAAAGTAAAGGGGCCATGAGAATTTCACAGTATGTCCTCAGCCATGGCTGGGAACTAGGAAGGACTCCGTGACCCTTCCACATGGTGAAGCACTTATAAACCTGGAGCAGCAAACCCTCATCCGTCCTGTCTATTTACAGCTCATGGGAGGATTGGAGGACGGGGAGGACAGGGAGAAGCAAAGCATCTTGCAAACACTTATACAGTTGCAGAAGAAAACAAGGGGGGAAAGTAGAGCTGGATACAAAGGAAAGCTCTATATATAGAATGCAATTATGTAAGAGCTTAACCAGGGAAGCAGAATCAGAAATTCATCCTGCACAGAAGACAAGGCTGCCTTGGCCGGTTTCTCCATCTCCCCCAGAACAGGAAGTCCCCATGAATACTTGGCTGTCTGACCAGCACAGATTTAAGAGGTTTTTTGTTGTTTTTTTTTTTTTAACTTTTACATCACTTACATGCTTTGCCCTGAATTTTAGGACAAGGAACATACTTCATTTAACTCATTCAACCTTTCATACCTTTTTTTTTTTTTTTTTTTTTGCTTAAACTATGAACAGCATGGAATCCCCTGAAGAGTACTGTCCAAGAGCGCTTTCAGTAACGACAGCAACGCTCAGTGTATCTTCACCATCCAATGCAGCAGCCACATGTGGCGACTCAGTGGAAGTGCCACTTGGAAGTGGCAAGTGAAATGAGTGTAACAAAGTATCGCAAAGTGGGTGGTCTTATTGCACATTAAGCATATATATATAGACTCTAGAAAAATGACACAGATGAATCTGTTTGCAGAGCTGGAACAGAGATGCAGAGGTAGAAGTCTGTGGACATGTGAACACAGAGGGGGCAGGGGAACATGGGAAAACTTGAGAAGTAGCAGTGACATGTATACACGAGCACGTGTAAACCAGACACCGAGTGGGAGCCTGTCATATAGCTCGGGGAGCTCACCCACACCTGTGATGACAGAGGTGGGAGGGAAGCTCGGGAGGGAAGGGATACGTGTATACATACAGCTGGTTCACTTTGTTGTACAACAGAAACAAACGGCAACATCGTAAATTATGATCCAACAACAACAACAACAAAGTAGTTGGCTTAAAAAACTAAAATTCACTGTCTCATGATTCTGGAAGCTAGAAGTCTGAAATCAAGGAGCAAACGGGGTTGATTCCTCTTGAGGTCTGTGAGGACAACCTGTCCCAGGCACATCTACTAGTCCCCAGTGGTGTTGTAGGCCATCTTCAGTGCTGCTTGGCTTGTAGAAGCAGCACGCCAATTTCTGCCTTCAAGTTCACAAGTGCATTCTCCTTGTGTATACATTTGCGTCCAAATTCCCCCTTTTTATAAGGAAGCTAGTCACACTGCATTAAGGGCTCGTCCTATTCCATTATAATCTCATTTTAACTAATTATACCTGCAATGACTATTGCCAAATAAGTACATTTGAGGTGCTAAGTAGGACCCCAACACACAAATCTGGAGAGAATGCAATTCAATCCAAAAGTCTGAGGATCTTTTTTTAATTTTTTAAAATTTTGTTGGAGTATAGTTGATTTACAGTGTTGTTACGAAGTTAGTTTCCACTGTACAGCAAAGTGAATCAGGTATACACACACACACACACACACACTTTTTTTATTCTTTTGCCACACAGGTCATTTCAGAGTACTGCGTAGAGTGCTTTATGGCAGGCTCTTACTATCCATAATAGCTACCTATTTTATATATAGTAGTGTTTCGTATGCCAGTGCCAATCTCCCAATTAACCTCTCCACCTTGCTTACCTCCTGGTAACCCTAAGTTTGCTTTCTATATCTGTAACTCTATTTCTGTTTTGTAAATGTGTACTCTTTATGTTAGATTCCACATATAAGGGATATCATATGATAATTGTCTTTCCATGTCTGATTTACTTCCCTCAGTATGATCATCCCTAGGCCCATCCATGTTGCTACAACTGGCACTATTTTCTTCTTGTTACGGCTGAGTAATATTTCATTGTATATAGGCACAACATCTTTATCCATTCCTCTGCCAATAGACATTTAGGTTGCTTCCATGTACTGACTATTGTAAATAGTGCTGCAATGAACATTGGGATACATGTGTCTTTTCAAACTATGGTTTTCTGAGGATCTTATTTTTATTTCATTCTAATTTGTTACTATTTAAAAGATCACCTGTGACTAGGTGCTACTGTATTAGACAGCATAGGCCTAGAATATTTCCTCTTTCACTGTACTGACCTCACGCATGGCTTACTGTATCCAGGGCACTATGTGAAGCTCAATGCACAGGCAGTACCGTCACCACCAGTTACCCAAGCCTAACTTTAGAGTCGGGCTTCCCTTGTGGCTCAGCTGGTAAAGAATCCGCCTGCAATGCAGGAGACCTGGATTCGATCCCTGGGTTGGGAAGATGCCCTGGAGAAGGGAAAGGCTACCCACTCCAGTATTCTGGCCTGGAGAATTCCAAGGACTGTACCGTCCATGGGGCTGCAAAGACTCAGACACAACTGAGTGACTTTCACTTTCAACTTTAGAGAGGGTAAATATGTATACTCTGTCCAAGGACACAGAGCCTGTAAGTCAGGACTTGATTTAGCACATGGCGCTTTCTTACTTCACACAAGCCCATGCCTTGAGCTGATACAGCAGCTGCTTCCATTTACACTTTAACTTCTGAAACTGTCCAGGAACACACAACAGCCACATGGATGATTGTATTTCTAGCTGCTTCTTATGGGAAGATAATGCATCACTCAGATATTAATTGCTATTATCAGGATTAATCACTTGTTTTGGAGCTTTGGGTCTTAAACAATGTTAACAATAATTACCTCTTGAACAGTATGTGTATAAATAAAACAGAGCAATTGAAAATTTTACAGCATTTCTCAGACGTTTGACAGTGAAGTGAGTATTGCATTATATAGACATACTTCAATTTCATTAACTTCTATTATTGTCCCTACTTTAGTAGATGAGCAAACAGGCTTTCAAAGGTTAAGCGGTTTGCTTCAGGTGACAAGACGAAAGAATAGTTCTCAACTCACATCTGTTAGGATTCCCAAACCCTCTCACTGGACCACGCTGCTGTTTGATTTCATACAACCTATTAATACACACTAACTTACCAGTAAAAAGAATGGAAAAGACTATATTATACGAAGATTTTCATAGGTTCCAAAGGCATTCACCTTGCCAAGAGCCCCTGCCATTTAACACAGAGAACAAAAACACTTTTTTTTTCTAACCTTCTATAATACACATCCTTATGTCAAGTGTGTTCCTTGAAGATATTTCTAGCAAGAAAGGTTTAGCCCAAGTAATGGTTTCTGCATGAGAGTTTAAGGATGAAGCATGTGATTTTAAAAAAAAGGAAAAGAAAACAAACAACATCATGGCTTTTCAAGGGGAAAATTGAAACCCTATTTCAAGTCCCCAGATAATAAGATCAATAGACAGCTTCCCAGTTGGAGGCACTGCCTCCAACTGACTAAAGCAACAGTCTCCACAGTTTGCCTTGTGAGGCTACCCCACAGTTTAATCGTCCTCCTGTTAGGTTTTCTGTTCACATCTATAGTCTAACATTCTTCGTGTTAAATTTCCACATGGTAATCACAAGCTGCTCTCCAAAAAAAAAATCCCCTCTCAGTGGTTATGCATCCACTGAAAACCGTTGACTGGCAACTCTTCTTTCACGGAACTGTGCATTATGTACCAAGGTGCCTTTCAAGTCACTCATACATTGAAAACAAACAGAAATAACACGAAACAACCTCCACCCACAAGATGATTAAAATGGGCTACCAGGGAAGGCGCTACAAACCTAAAAGAAACAGGATGACAAAACGAATGAAGGACTTTTTCCTTTAATCAGTCATGTTGATGTATCACAAAAACCATCACAATATTGTAATCATCCTTCAATTAAAATAAATTTATAAAAAAAGAAATGGATACTGAGCACCTACTATATGATAGGAATTGTAGTAAGATTAGGAATGAAGAAACAAATGAGATAGAGGCTTATCCAAGTTTATACAGTCTTAACATTTCAGTATTGCAATATTTAATTCAGTTATCCCCACAGTATCAAAGCATTTGAAATCTGTTTTTAAATCATATGATGAAACTAGTTTGCCAGGTTTAGTAAATAAAATACACATGACCAGTTAAATTTGAACTTCTGATAAAAGACAAATGATTTTTTATTCTTCTACGAAGTATATCCTGGGGTTTACAGGTGACTCAGTGGTAAAGAATCCACCTGCCAACACAAGACACAGGTTCGATTCCTAGGTCAGGAAGGAAGTAGCAACCCACTCCAGTATTCTTGCCTGGGCAATCCCATGGAAAGAGGAGTCTGGCGGGCTACAGTCCACAGTGTCACAAAACTCAGACATGACTTAGTGACTGAACAACAATAAGTATGTCCTATATTGGATCTGGCAAACTTAACACATCATTTAACCAATAATAGGATGTAAAACAAACATGAAATATAGGTTTTGGTACCAGAGCTCTAAGAGTTAAGAATTTTAGGCAAAATACTACATAACAATCATCAGTATAAATGGTGGAAACACACAACAAGAGAACCTGGGTCACTATCCAATCCCATGACACTTGTGAATGGAATTCCCTGGGTGAACCAAAAGTGAAAGGTTTAAATGTTTTGTTTATGGCATTGTGGTTTCTAAATTTTCTGGACAAACGTGTTATAGAAAACAATGCACTGTTGAACAGGACAAGAGATAAATAAGCCTGCCTTTAAGTATGCTATCACACCCTACATCACATTCAATTCAAGTAAGTCAAGGTTAGCAACCTGCTCCTCCAAACAGTCATCAATTCTGTGTGCATCCATCACTTGGCAGTAGTAAAATTTCTTACTGTTTCTACAGAGTGCCACACGCTTCAAGGAGCTAGATTCTCTGCCACACATACATGTAAATATACACACAGATGCACATGTACCTTCTCTCACCAGCCTGTTGTTATCGTTCAGTCGCTAAGTCCTATCCGACTCTGTGTGAGCCCCAAGGACTACAGCAGGCCAGGCTTCCCTGACCTTCACCATCTCCCAGTGTTTGCTCAAATTCATGTCCACTGAGCCACTGATGCCATCCAACTATCTCATCCTCCATCGCCCCCTTCTCCTCCTGCCCTCAATCTTTCCTAGCACCAGCCTGGTGAGCAGCATTCCTCGGCTCAATCTTCACACTTGACTGTAGTCAGTACCAGAAATGTGCTCAAGGGAAAACGGTCCAAATGTACCTTCGCTCTGTATCACTTTTATTCCAGAGCCAGAGAGGCAATATTCTCAGGGTCCTCATCAAAGCAACCCAATTTCTGTTAGTGTGTGCTGGACACTGACTTAAATGCTGCAGAGACATCCACTGCTACAATAAACCTGTTTCCTTTTCTCCTTGCAGATCCAAATCGAGTGCATTTCTCAAACTCTTTCATTATTACTGACCTATGTGCATTATAGAAAGCTAATGTGATGTGCACAGCTTCTTGAACTGGAGTCTACAATGCTCCAAGCTGGAGGGGGAAGCTGAGCTACAAGACAGGAGGAGCCGGGGTGTGTTCATGAGAACCAAGACTTGAAAGACTAACTTTGCATGCATTAAAAACAAACTTTAGTCTGTGAAACTGATAGAAGAACCTGTTAGAGCCACTACTGTATTAAGATATACTCAAGCTTCTGCAGTGCAAGTGGAAATCTAAGTTCTATTTCATGAAATGAAATTTAAAGAAATCTTTCTTATGACTCTGTCCTTCCAGCATGATTTAGAAAACTTCTCCATTTTAGAGAAAAAGTCTCTATTTCATGTTGAATTATTCTGCAAAGAAAACCCAGTTTGGTGTCATGTGTCCATTTAAATTTCTATAAGCCTCCAATTCCTTCATTATCACCAATGTTTGGAAATGGCTAGGTTAAATGTACAGTTCATGCACCATAAGGAAATTTGAAAGAAAGAAAATAAATATGAAGCAATCACATTATAAAAAGTATAGCCTGTATTTAGTACTGACAAAGCAAAAGCTAATAGATAAATAAAACATACACGCAGGGCCTAGAACAGCCTCAGGTACAAATGGGAACTGAGAGAACTATAAATGAATATGAGATAGTATTTAACTTTGGGGGGCATTTTGAGACAACTTACAGTAGGGAAAAGTAACTGAAATGTTTTGGTGAAGAAGCTGAACTGCTGATTGTGCTTGTATGTAAGGTATTTGGCAGTTCCCAAATTGTTCAGCCCTCCCCAAATCCATGAGATCTATCCCCAAGGCAATTTTCCTCTCTTTTTAATTACCAAACCAAAACTATTTCTTTTATCAGTAGGATTCTATTGACTACAAAAGATTTTTCCTTTACTACTCTAATATCTTCTCTAACAGAGCTCCAGTGAAATACATTATTAGTTGACGCTAACACCTGATACCCCAGGTACTCAAGCAGAAAATCACTTAAAAGTTGAATGTTTCTTAAAAAAAAAAAAAATGTTCCCAAAGTTATCAATTCCAGGCACTGAAAGGCCATAAAAGGCAGGAAAAGAACAGTAACATTGCAGTTTATGTTCATACCATGGATAGCTTAGAAAATTCATAATTTACAGCTATTCAAAGAAACATTTTTCCAAACCCTCCGTTCAAGGATACATTCAAAGAGGAAAGTTTGGAAGTCTGTCTACCTAGCTCTCGTTTTCATTTGATATCAACTTAAGGTATAATTTACATAAAATAAGATTCACCCCTTTAAGTGTACAATTTGATTATTTAATAAAAAAGGCAATTGTATAAGCAGCACCACAATCAAGTTATACAACATTTCCATAACCCAATATGTTCTAATGCCTTTGTGGTCAATTTTCTCCCTAACACCTGCACACTACCCAGACAATTTCCATTATAGTTTTATTTTCTCTAGAATGCTATAGAAGGGGAACCATGAAGTATACTGTCTTTTACGTCTGGCTTCTTTCACACATGATGTTTTTCAGATTCATTCATGCTGCTGTGTGTGTTTGCAGTATGGTCCTTTCTACCGCTGAGCTGAATCTCTCTGCATGGATACACCACAAATTCTGTACTCACCAGTTGATGCACAGTTGAGTTCTTTCAGGTTTTTACCAATTGCGTAACAGTCTCAACAAGGTTTTTGTGGGCCTCACTGCTTTAGTCACTGAATCTTTACATAGAGTTTTGAAATCAAGTAGTTTGAGTCCTCTGACTCTTCTTCCTTTTCAAATTTGTTTTGGCTATTCTGATTCTGTATGTTTCCAATGAATTTTAGAATCAGTTGTCAATTTTGATAAAAAGTCATGGTGGTACTTTCCCTGGATTTCCCAAGAATTCACACATTAATTTCTAGCTTTAAGAAATCCAATATCTGGGTTCCCAATCTACCCTGTCTTCCATCTCATGCCTCTCTCCACCCTGACACTGGACACAGGCCAGGCTCCTAAGCCACCAGCCTGGCAGGCAGTCAGCCTATTTCTGAGCATCCCAAAAGCCTTGCTGTTGGTCCTACCCTTCCTGCGGACTCTGGCACCCCTCCCCCTCCACCCAGCTAAACAGCCTTTGACTCTAACTCTGTTGACAGTCCACACTTGCCTTCCTTGATTCTACAAAAAATACTTGACCCACCCCAACAATGCCTCTAGAATCTCCCCTGGGCTCTGGCTGCGGCTGTCCCCCGGACCTCAGAGTAGCTTTTCAAGTAGATCACAGCTCCTAAGTCAACCTCACACTGAAGCAGCAAGAAAAGTGAGCGTTCCGCCCACAGTGAGTTCCCTTCCCCATGTCACACATCCACTTCTAGTCCTTTGGTTAAGGGGTTACTGGTACCCAAGAAACTTCACCATTCCATGGCAGTCTCTTACTCTTAGTTAATTTCACTTAGCAAACTGCCAGTGGATGGAAACACGTAACTGTTCTTTTTTTGGTGCCACTTCCTAAGCATGAAAACACTTCTTGGGGGCAACAGGGTGGTGGTGAAGAGGGCTAAGTTTAATCACATCTCCTTTAACTTGACAGTCAAAAGAAATCAATAAAAAAAAAAAAAAATATATATATATATATATATATATATATATATATATATATATAAAAAGAAATCAGTAAAAAGGTTTAAAACAGAGTCTGCCCTGTAGTTCAATGCCTCATTAGTCTCAGTAATGGCTTTATACCTACAGCAGAGATTTTATTTTTCTCTTTTCTTTTGAAAGAAAGAAACTCCTTTAAACTAAAATTACTGTAGAGGAAGCAACTATCTCTTAATTTCTCCTCCCAGAGCATGCACTGGAAGTCTTCATTTTAACTCATGTCCATTCAACCAGCAGCGGACTTGGAAAACCAAAGAAAAGTTTTTGTTGTCAGTGTTCAGTTGCGAGGTCATGTCCAACTCTTTACAATCCCAAGGACTGCGGGCCAGGTCTCCTTGCCCACCACTCTCTCTCAGAGTTTGCTCAAGTTCACATCCATTGAGTTGGGTGATGCTACCTAACCATCTCATCCTCTGCCACCCTCTTCTCCTTTTGTCTCCTTAATATAATGGCATTATCTTAGATACACATAAAATACCTCTTTAAGATTTTTTGTTTTCGCTTCTCAACAGTCACAATGCATGAGTGGATTTTTTTTTTTTTAATATTTTCCTATTTGTTCTACTCAGCGAAATGCTCAATAAAAGGTATCCTTAAAAAAAAAAGACAGAAACGTCTATCTGAAATTATCTGTATCGTCTATATTTGTTTACTAACACATCCTCTACCTCAACACCATTCCTCCCTCCTCCAATGGCAACTTCAAAAAAATAATAGTAATAATTCTCTCTCATTAACTCACACCTACAAAATATCTGGGACAGCATTATGCAATCAATAATTCTGTACTCAATAAAAGATTCTTTATCCCATGCTCAAATCAGCATGACCAAAGCAAAAAATAGTTACACAATTCACATTCTGACATTATTTATAATAAAAAGCAATCATCCTCATTACATACTAAATCACTTAGCTTAAGAGATGAAAGCCTAATTTTTTGTTGCCCTAAAATATGATAAACTTGCCCAAATCATAATTCAACATTCACCTTTTAGGTAACACGAGTTTACAACCTCCAGTATTTTAAACTTGAAAGATTCAGTAACTGGAAGAATGCCAATGCAACAGGTCATGGATATTCAGACAGAGAATTCACAAAGGACATCCTTAACGAGCTTAATTACATTTAAAAGCCTAACCTTAAAAAAAAAATTAAAAAATTAAAAAAATTAAAAAGCCTAACCTTATAAAAGCAACCTAAACGACTATGCCTGAATCTTATTACTGTAGGCACAACCATGCAAAGTAAGAAGGTTGAGCTGTTAAGAGTGCTGGTAAGACCTTAATACTACTAGGGAATGCACATGCACAATATCAAGGGGAAAATGCAGGTACACATTGAAATATATACGTGCATATAAATTTTAAGTGTGGCTATAAATATATGTGTGCTCTGTTCCCTAAATTCCAAGACTCCATGAATTCTGAAATTCAGTCGTTTTAATAGCAGCTTTTTGGGGGAGGAAAAAGAAATAGCACCACATAAAATACACACAACTCTAAGACGCATTAGGACTACAAAACAATCCAAATGTGTGAGAAGGGTGATTTTATAATGAAGAAAATCTAAGAGTCGGAGGATGAGAGCTGAAAGAGTACCTGGTAGGAAAAAGCAACTGCAAAAAAATCCACAAACTGGCAAAAGCAATTCTTTTTCCTCAATAAAATTTATTGGCATATTTTATTTCTCTATATTTCTTTCTTTTCCACTTTTCTGTATTGAGCACTCATTACCTCTAACCTTAAACGTCATCAAAAGTATTTTCAAGGCATTGTTTCAAACAAGAAAAGTAATGTTGCTTCTATAAACCTGTATTAAGCAAATTCCTATCTTTTCAGTTCAAGCCCCAACTCTATCAAGCTCAGTTTACATTTTGGGCCAAAGTTCTTGGAGCTGGTCCACCCTAGAAATTCCACTCTTTTGGAAGCTGGAGAATATTTACTGTTTTACTTAAGTTTGTTTTTGCATTTATCTTCCATGATGATCTGAGGCTTCCAGGAGCAGCTGTACGTTTTTAAAGAAACTGAACAATATCTTCATGCCCAATGCATCTGAAATAAGAGGCTGACTTTCATTTTAGAGAGGCCAAACTTAGATCAATTGAACAGCAAATATTTTTCAGCTATAATCAACTCAAGAGCTATGTAATATAGTTAATACATCAGGTAAGCTTCTCCTGCCACTAATAAAAATGACAGTTTCCTGTGAAACAAAAAAATCCTATTTCTCTTTACAATGATGTTTTGTATCACAATTCAGCTTTTTAAAACCTGTAAATGAAAGCTATTATCTTATACAAGAGATAGACCTTCTTGGTTTTAGATCTGCTTACATTAAAAATTATCTGATAGTAACACAAATATCAGAAACCTGCATCCTTCTTTCCGTCTTTATTGAATTCATAAAGCACTAGTCTTCCAGACATTTTAATTAATATGTGCTAACTTCACACTATTGTTCACTTTTTAAAGACCAACCCAGTAAGCGTTAAGCATGAAAAGCTTAAGATTTTACATGGCTCCCTTTTAAATGCAATCTCTCAGATTTCTGGAAACAAAGACACTAATAACATGCTATCAATTTTATTTACAGAAACACAAGACAAGAACTAATTCCAAATGACAGTTTTAGCAGAAGAAAGCAAATGAAAAAGAAAAACCTTAGGGAGAATGGTAATAATACTCAATTTCTCATTTTTTTGACCAGTAACATGATATAAAATATTATGATGCTATTGAAATTAAACTTGGTCAGCTATTTTTAAAAAGTTTTTCTAACTTGGTTTGCCTCAACAGGTTTAGTCCACATCAGCATATTTAAGTATATTACTTACTTAAAGGATCATCTTTACTTAAGGGATTTGTAGTCATAAACTCCTATGTAGAGTTTTAAAGGAAAAGCCTGGTTTTAATCACCACACAGGCCAGAATATGACACTTGAGGCACTCCATTCGTTTTAGGCAAGTTTGCAGAAGCAGTTTAACTGATTCAAGAACATGGAAAACTCAATGGCATGCTTAAACTTACTAGGTTAAATCTGACAATGTTATTTTGTAATTAAATTCAAAAAGAGAACATTCAGACCAAATACAGACACACATATACATCTGTGCAGCTTTGGTGCCCTTATTTACAGTCAGATCTAACCTCTGGAATTAATCATTTAATATAAAGAACAATTCTTCAATGGATTGGAGGTAGGCCACCCAACAGTACAACCTTCCCACAGTAACTGCTTCACACTAAGTTGAAGACAATGCTTCTGGTACACTTCCCAGAAGGTTTCTGGTAAATTTCTGACTTCCTGGTCCAGTTCCCTCTCATTCATGGTATCTAGAATTTCAGGCCCGTCATTTAACCTCCCCTGGTGTTATGGACTAAATTCTGCCACCCCTCCACCATTCATAAGTTGAAGCCCTAAGCCAGTGTATCATAGTGTTTGGAGACAGAGCATTTACAGAAGTAATTAAGGATGCAGTCATCAGGATGGAGCCCCAAGCCAACAGGACTGGTGTCTCTGTAAGGAGAAGCAGGCACATAGACGAAAGAAGTATGAGGACCAAGTGAGCTGAGAGCAGCCAGCGAGGCAAGGAGAAAGGCCTCAGGAGAAACCAAACCTGCCCATACCTTGACTGTGGACCTCCAGTCTCCCACACTGTGAGAAAACAAAACTGGCTGTTTAAGGCACCTCATCTGCGGTGTTTTGGAGTGGCCATCCAAGCAGATGCATGCAACTGACTGCAGTTTCCTCACCTATTTTTGTGGATTCCCCAAAACTGAAGAATTCGTCGATGGAAACTAAAAACGTGTCTAGAAGACAATGTAAGTGTCATAAATAGTAGCTGCTATACTTAATAACAGACTTCCCAGGTGGCACATCTGCCTGCCAACCCAAGAGATGCAGAAGATATAGGTTTAATCCCTGGATAAGGAAGATCCCCTGGAGGGGAGCATGGCAACCCACTCCAGTATTCTTGCCTGGAGAATCCCATGGACAGAGGAGCATGGCAGGCTACAGTCCATGGAGGTCACAAAGAGCCAGACATGATTGAGTGAGCACACACACGCATACTTAGTATCACTAACCTTAAATGAAATTGGCTGGCAGGCAGGAGAGACGAAAACCTAGTGGCTTGTTCTGGAATTAAGTCTACCACCCTTGATCACCAACCCTACAACTCAGAATATTACAATCTCAAACCGCATTCCCTCCAGACGTTTATTTCCAAGTGTGCTACAGGGGCAAAAACAAGGGGGTAAGTCAGGGGTGCCTAAACTAGAAAGGTCAGTGGCTAGTGGATGAGACAGACAAGATTAATAGCCATAGACTGAGAATGAGGTTTGAAAAGAGGAGACAAGCCCGGGCAGGTAAGAACCCAGTCACAGATCTAAGAACAATGTTTGAAAACATCCAAAGAGCTTGCTGTGAGGCCAAAGTACCTGTACTTTTCACACACACTCAAAATTGTCCTGATGGTGAGTCACTCTGAGAACCAAGGCCTGACCTTCAAGGAGCTGGATGTGTTAGGGGAAGCACACTGACTGAAACCGCCCACCCTGGCCAGGCACCATAGTAACCATTTGCATGAGTTGTTTTATGACAGGAGATCCTGATAAGGAATACGGAACTAATAAGCCACCACCAGCCGGAAGAGTTCAGGAAAGATTGAAAGGAGACACTACCTGTCCGTCCACTTCCCAGAATCCCTCTCGCTGGCATCCACCTTGGCTGAGCAATGCGTGCGCCACCAGGAAAGACTCTGAACTAAAATGATTGGCCAAA
Organism: Muntiacus reevesi; assembly: GCF_963930625.1. NCBI lineage: Eukaryota > Metazoa > Chordata > Mammalia > Artiodactyla > Cervidae > Muntiacus > Muntiacus reevesi. Next base: position 97,895,048 of record NC_089252.1, read on the forward strand.
GACCACCCGGAAATGAATCCCATTACCATAAAACCCAAGACTGCGAGCCACGCGGCAGAGCAGTTCTCCTGGGTCCCCTTACCCTCCTGCTCTCCACCCGGGTGCCCTTTCCCAATAAAATCTCTTGCTTTGTCAGCAGATGTGTCTCCTCGGACAATTCATTTCCGAGTGTTAGACAAGAGCCCAGTTTCGGGCCCTGGAAGGGGTCCCCCTTCCTGCAACAGATGGTGGCAATGACATGACTTGCCTCACTGAGAAAACTGACTCTACCATAGAACATCAGATGCAGGAAGCGCTGACCAGAAGCTGATGCAATAATCTCACTCCTGTTCTTCCAAGAAAACCCTGAGATGGAATCACAGCAACGGGGCTACCAAATGCCAGACAGCCTCTCACCCAATGCGATAGAGACCAGGAAACTGCCAAACTTCTCAAGATAATTCTGAACACAAAGGCAAATAATCTTTCAGTAGACCTGATATTTATGATGCTGGACTATGGTTTTTAGTTGAATTAATGATGGAAAACACAGGCAAAAGTTATGCTAGTAGGAAAGAAAGCCCAAAATATGAATAAGTAAAGCCTACAAATTAAGGCTTGGAAATACAATCTGGCTGAAATAAAACCACCCAAGCCATGAGTCTTGGGATTCCTGTTTAAACTCTCAGGATGAGCAACCAAACTCAGCATCATGCATCAGAACCAGATTTCTAAATAAATTAAGCTCAACAGTAAAGAAAGCTCTTTACTTTAAATTGCCCACCTACCAGGGAGAATATTTCTAAGAGAGAAATAATCTTAAGACTAAAAAAGAAATCTTCAGGAACAAACCTGACAATAAAAATACTCCAGGTGACACTAAGACCAATTTTTACTTTTTATCAAAATTCATCCAAACAATTTTAACTGCAGGAGGTGTTTTTTGTCAAGAAATGACTTCAGAGAGGCAGCATGTCAAAAGAAGATGCTATAACAAATAATTTCCTTTCAAGGCAAATGTAGTTTTTTGACAAAGAAGCTAAAAGAAAGGATATAATAAGCTACCTATGTTTACTTACTTTCTGAAGTCCTAAAACTGACCTTCACACTTCACTAATCTAAGTAGTTATAAGCAGTTACTAACTGAACCGGTAATGGAGGTAAGAAATTAGGAAAATCCATAACCTTGTGAATAATAATACCCAACATTTAAGCAGAGCAATCTTTTAATAGATGAGGTTGCATGGAAAACACTGCCATGCTAAAGGCAAGAGATACAAAGGGATGCAAGAGAAGGGATGGGGATAAAAGTCACACCGGCGGATGCATACATGGATTGCAAACAACCTTGCAGGGTCCCTGCATTAGTGTAGAACCTGAGCATAAAACCTAAGTTTCTGAAAAAACTAGATTAAATCAGTAAAAAACTAGTAAGTGCCCTTGCAATTTCTTCTGCAATATTTTAACTCGATGTGCTACACCAAAAGGATGTGCCTAGTTTTGACAGATGTATCAAATTGCCCTGCAAAACTATGGGCACTAAGGTATATGCCCTACAGAATATTCAGTCTCTTGTGCAGAATTCACTCTAAAACTTTCAATCAAGGCACTTCACCTACACCTCATCCAACTCTACTCCATCTATCCCCCAAGAAGAAACAGGAAAATAGAGAAGATAAGAATACCACGAACTCCCTAGACTCAGTGGATTTACTCTGCGTCCCAGTTTTCTAGCTGTAAAATGAAGATAACACCTAACCTATATGGACACTGGGGGAAACAGGAGGGATGATGCGAGATAAGGGCCTGAATCCTGAAGGCAGCAGATTACAGGGTGACCTCTAAAGCCAGAAAAGCCTAGATTCCAACTCAGACCCGTCTCTTACCAGCCATATGAGCACCAGACCAAATGTTTACCCTCTCTAAGCCTGCGGACTCACCAAAAAGGAGATTGTAACAGTACCTGCCTCTGGGTTGCTAGCAGATTTATATGAACTAGGACAGGTGTGGGTTTTTCAGCAATACCTGGCACATAAACACTTTTTTCCAAAAAAATAGACATTATTTTAGGCAGGAAATTCAAATTACAAACCCTATTTCAAAATCCAATAATTTTCAAAGTGGAGCTTCTATCACCATGTCAAAACTAAAAGCACAGCTGTGGAGAGAATATGCCCAGAACAACGAGATGGAAATGTGAATTCATTTGCATGGAATTGTGCATGCAAAGAACCTCCTAATTCTTGTTAGGCTGAACACCATGATTACACTTATTTTGGCAGATATAATTTCTTGATTGACTTTTTCTGGGATATTTTATAAGAAATCAATGTATAAATTAAATTCTTCATCTGGAAATATCTTTTAAAATATTTCACTGTTTTTTTTTTAAACTCTACCTGGAACAATTATAAACAATTAAAAGTGAATTTATCCTCTTTTCTCCCTCAATAAATATTTTTTTTTTAGTTTTCCTACCCTAAGCCATTAGAAAAATCCTACCACCATAAATATCCATCATATCAGTGTTGATGTATGTCTCTATGTGTATAACTATATGTACACACAAACATTGTTAGAATCAACAATTCCTATTAAAAATCTATCCTTTTTTCAATGAGGAAAAAGTTTCAAAACTGTCATCTCCCATAAAAGAGAGGTCCAAAAAACACCCTAAATTTGGTAGTGCTTTGTCTGTGTTTCAGTGGTCACTGGCATTATCCCAACTCACCCATTCCTGATATTTCCAAGTGGGAAACATTTATAAATGTAGCAACTGGATTAACAACACAAAAGGATAACAGATGAATGAGACTCATGAAAGAAGAATGAATGGTCTAACTTCACTCTCAACTGGGTTGAGCATGAAGCAAGAGAAGTGATATGGAGTAAAAAGCAGGGGTCACCTGAAATAAAAAGTGCAACAAAAGGCCCATTATTCTGTTTGTGATAGGCTTATAGTATTAATAGGTAAAAATTCTGTTTTTTATGCAAGTTGTATGACTTAAAAACTGTTCATTTAACTACTAGATGTCTTAATCATCTTATTCTTTCTCTTCATCATAAGTGGGTATTGTACTGTCTCATAAAGTTTGTAAAGCAAATGTTTTACACATATTATTAACATATTACAGTGGAAAAGTCTATAACATCAGCTAGGAGTATTATGAATTTGATATCTTCATTAAAATATGATAGATATATAAATGGTATTACATCAGCTTTAAGTATACAGATCATTAAAAATATATATATACTTTACCACTAAATGTCCACCCCTGTCCTGACAGGCTTCAAAAACTTGAGGATACCAGACTGAGAAAGGTAAGGCTTCAAAAGCTGAACTAGAAGTATTTGTGTAAATGCTCTCACTGAATCTTAAAACAGAAAAGAAGCCACCAAGCAAAATCAAAGCACAAATTTCACTTTGGCTCTACAAACCATGATGTAGCTTATCTCTTAGCTTCTGATGAGGAGAGACATACCAGTTTTATACGATGCAGTCAAAAAAAGAGAGCAAAATTGTCAACAAATCTGTCAAGGATCAGCAATACTAGAGAAGACTCTCCACTTTCCATTTTTAAAAAATGTACAGACACATGTATTTAATATGTATGTTTTCTTTCCTGTTTTACACTTGAAATGTAGCCACACAACTAAATTAAACATTATTAACCTAAAAGACGATAGCATCCTTCACTACGAGAGAGTAAACACAGCTCACAGCATACAACTCCAAAGCCTAGCCATTTCAAAATTCACATAGCGAGGCTTCCAAAACTATGACACTTCTGATTTGCTACTCAAGTTCTCAGGAATGGCAGTGTTCCAGGGTTATGCCAGGTGACATCACAGCATTTCTCAGAAGCAGCTTTTAAATACATTTTTAAGTGAGTAAATTTGACGAAGCTTTGAGGCAAATCTAACTTTTGGGGACAATTACTGTTGTATAAGAAAGATGCTATCTTCACACTGCACTGTATGATCATCCCATGCAAAGACTTTTGTCTTCTCTGAACCATACCGTCATGAACTTATCAAACTATAATGAAAGGAATGGTCTTCCTTAGTTGTATGCGGAACCAACAGAGTCAAATAAGTCACAAGCAAAATTGACTTTTCCTCCAAGTTCAGGGTCATGACAAACCAGCTAATTAAATTTACTAAGCAAATTTCTGGACTTCAGCCCTATTCTTTGAAGGTGGATAAAAATTTTCAGTGGGGAAAAAAAAAATCTTTACAGGCAACTGTGCCCTACAAAACAAACCAGCAAACTCTGCAAGGGTCATTCATGGTGGACATGGACTTTTGGGGTGAATTAAGACTTGCTTCTTGACAGCACTATCCAGTGACTTTATTCAAACTCTAGTCAAATCTGTGTCTCTGTTTATAAGACAGAGACAGAGGCAGTAGGGAGGGTCAGGCAGTATTGGCCTTTGAAGTGATTAACCCACAAAGACTTTCTTTCGGAATGATACTTCAAGCCTGAGGAATATTTTCCCTGGTGGTATGGCTCAAGGCAGCGGTAAGCTAAGTGAGGTGTGATGAATGGCCCCCAGCCTGCACCAGAGGCAACACAGGCCCGTTTGGCCCTGACCATGGAGACAGAAAGGTCATTCATTACCCAATGTGAACAAACAGAGTGTACGTCTGTGATAAATAGTGGTCATTATTGAACTACAATGCTCTCTGGGAATTCCTCAACGCTTCCTTGACATTAATGTACTTTTCGTGGCGGGCTCAGAAAGGCTCTCGATATTATTTAGTGCTTCAGGTTTTATGTAGGATACCACGGATCTTCTCCTTTGTTGGGATGAATGGATCTGAACAAACACCAAATGTCTTCTTTACCGCATACCAAGTCTGTTTGTCCTCAATCAAATTAGCATGCACGCATGCTCGCGCATGCGCGCACACACACACACGCGCGTGTGCTAAGGTTGTATATCTGTATCAATGCAAGCAGATACTAACAAAACATAATCCTCATAGTATTGGCGAAATGGTCCATTCTGAGCCTTGACCTCTTCTGAGTTGAGGCTCCATCACATAAGTAACTATATTACACCCATGACCAAGTGAAACAAAAGAAATACAAAAGATGTTGGCCCAAATAAAGGATTCCTCAGGGAAGTGACAACCACAGTTCATCTTTTCTTCACAAAATCTTTGCCACTGGGCCTTCAAAGAAGCTGCTGTCACTGCAGGCAAGACTTGTCACTCTCTCTCCCATAAGCCTTCACCAAGCCAATTCCCACTGGCTCAACTCCAGTATCATCCTACTTGAAGCCTTTCTAATACGTCCCACCCCAGCAGTGCACACACACTGTACACGCAGTCACTCCCTCCTCTGGGTTCACACAGTGGCTCCTTGAGGCTAAATAAAACACCTGCCGGGGGGTGGCAACTGTCTGTTGCGAGCTGAAATTCTCTTGGTCATTATTTGGTGCGAATCATCTGCCAGGCACTGTGCAAACCCTCTCTACCTCATTTCACTCTAGTCTGAATTCTCCCCGTGGAACAGAGAGGACTTGACATCTTCTTCATCTATATATTCCCAGATGCAACCGACTATGCCTGGTACCTACAGTTATACAACACATGTGGCTATGGGCAAGGAGGGACAGGTAGATATATATTAAATATGTTTCCTACCATGTCACCCAGGTTTGACCACTGCAGATGGAAAAGTGACTTACCTGTTTGAAATCCTAGACTTTTAAACCTTTAAAATATGAATGACAGTTATTTTATTTCACAGAAATGCTTGCAGTGTAAAATCCATGTAATGTATCTCGATACACAGAGAAAAGGCACATAGAAGAGTAAAATCACATACTCTCGGCAAAAATGTAGCAGTGACTCAGTATTCACAGCAAAACAAAACTAATTACTGTACGTGTGACATAAGGCAATTGAGCATAATTGACTTGATCCAAGGATCATGAGTTGATTTAAGGAAACAACTGAAGGAAAAACATAGTTCAGTGGTAAGAACAATACCTAACACTTTCCAATAAAGTAAGACTAAACATCTCTCTTCAAGTAGTACATGAGATAACGCACCACTTATTATCTCTTAATAAAGATGTTTTTAAGGTAATGTAAAATGAGCACAGCATGTACTCTGTTCCTGAAATAATTCTACAAAATAGACAGCATCTCATTGGTCCCTAAACTAGCTCTACAATGACAGAACTACCAGTGACAAGGCATTATTTCAGAAGACAAAATCTTTGCATTTATCTACTTGATATTAATATTTATATTATTTTGATAGCTGCATAATCTAATACCAAGAAACAGACAGGTAAGGTAGAGCCTTCTAGACAGACAGATATGAGGCAGATATATGAGATAGATATGAGGGCAGACCACACCCACCTCGGAAGAGCCCAGGGACATCTGCCCAGGGGGGTAGAGCTCAAAATATTTCCTGAAGCACAGTAATTACTACTTCAGGCACCAAACAGTTTCAGGACAAATTAGGTTTTGCAATCATATGATGGCATCACTGACTGAATGGACGTGAGTTTGAGTAAACTCCAGGAGTTGGTGATGGACAGAGAGGCCTGGCATGCTGCAGTCTATGGGGTCGCAAACAGTTGGACACGGCTGAGCAACTGAACTGAACTGACCAATTTCTTAACATTTCCATGTATGTGCCACGGGAACTTCAAACCTAGCGTACCTAAATAGATGGTATGTGGAGTCACTCATCTTTGCTTACAGAAAAGGTTATACAGGGTGGGAGAACAAACAAGTGATAGGATAACAAGTATTTTTATCACCATAAAAAAGTCTTACTTAAGTTCAGGCTGACATTAACATAAACACGAAACATTTAGCCACAGTGGAAAGGGGAAAAACAGTAAAGACATCAGATTCTTAAGTTCTAGAAGATGTGCAGAAACACACAGTTTTGGGTGATCCCAAAGTTACTGTCAAAACCATCTGCAGGGGTGGGAGGGTCGGGTGAGAGGACAAATGCATTTCCCTGTGATCCCTTGTGACCTACATTAATCATCAATGACCTCCGTGTCACGATCATGTCAGATCCACTTAGCGTCACTGCAGGTTAATATCCTGGTGCCTCCAAGATTTGAATGTATTCAAATCTTGAATATCAATACATTGATATTCACCATATGCAACTCATCATTGGGAAGACAGGTCCCTTTGACAGAAAAGGGACTATGTTTTTAGCATATACAAACTGAATCTTCAGGAGAACAAATGAAGAAGCTTCTCCAGGCCCCGCCATCCAAAAACTACATTCATCAATAATTAAGATTTTTCTAAAAATTTCAGAAACCTATTTATCCTCTGAAAACTATACAGACACTTGTTAAAGACAATGATGGCCAAGAAATTTTAAGCACTCTATGTGCCATGCATACTAAGCAATTTACACAGAGTATTTCTATGAATCTTACAAAATTCTTAGTTTTATTTTCATTTTATTAACAATATTATAGAATCAGGAATCGAATAAATGAGATCAAATCTTGGTCTTACTCAAATTTTGTGAAATTTAGCTACCACATAATATTGTCTCCTACGTAAGAGACAATTTTAACTCTTAATACATATTGTAAAACCAAACAATTATATATGAAATACTTAAATGTCCATGCTTCCCTGTATGTTTGAGTTTTTACTACTTCTATGGATCATGACCAGAAGAAAACTCACCTCTTAAGATGATCATAAGGATCTATTTGCATTTTTCTGGAGTTGTCCCATTTATTCTGTATTCCATTGGACTAGCCTTCTACTTTAAGCATTTAACTTTCTCGGCAATAAAATAATATCTGAGGAAATATTAACCTCATTGGGTTTTTCTTTGATGATTTCTAAAAGTGCTGAGACACTTAGAAGGGTAAACACCCCAGAATCTCTCCAGACCTTGGAAACAAAGGAAGTAAGCTTCCTGGTCCATCTTCAGGGTTCTGAATGATCTCACACATAATTCTTAGAGCAGACAACTTTGGGAGCCAAGGCTGGAGGACAATGTCCCCTTATCACTACTCTGGAAGGTTTACATCTGTCTGCCATTCTGTCACTGTCCATACCTCAGCACAAGACTCTGGGCCATACTTCATGAAATCAAACGTCCAAGAGCATATCTCCTCTACTGTTCTGGCTCTGTCTTAAGCAGGTCATGAAATTTACAGAAGCCAGCTGGACACTGGATAGCTTATGAGCATGAGCATGTCAAGGAGTTTTAGCTTATCTCCTATGCAACTGATTGTGGAGAAATTACAATTTTACTTAAGCATCCCACTGACACTGAAAACTCTCACAGTGGAACAAACTTGCAACTAGGTTTTTCCTACTGCATGGGGAGCCACCTTCAATGTAAATTTTGGTTTGCTTTGACTTAACTGTCCTACTTGAGCAGCCTGGTGGTAGAAGGCTCTACATGGTTTGCGGGTGAAAGCTGCTTACTGTCTTATGAAATACAATCTTGCCAGCCAAGGAAACTAAAATATGAAAGTTCAACCTCACTTCCCATTCCCAGACAGAATGAACATGTTCATTTAAGAAGTAAGTATTTTCTATTAAAAAAAAAAGTCCGGGAATATGTTCAAATTATTCAACAGGAATACTTGGTCTGGTTTGCAAAATGATTCATGGTCCTCTGTCCCAAATCTCACAAGTGTCAATTTTTTAAACTCATTAAAAAGCTGATATATTATAGATATATCAAATTGCCATAGCATATACTTGGTATCTTACAGTTTTGTCAATTATACCACAGTTAAACTTAAATTTAAAATATAAGACTAAATAAAAAATATTTTTTAAACCCATAGATATATATCATCAGTAAATTGGCTGCACAGATAAATCTAAGTGCTAAAGATATTTCTACATGTCCTGCTTTATCAATTTCTACTTCCATTGTCAATCCATGTAAATTTTATCTTCATGATAAGCAGGGGTTTTTTTTGGGGGGGGGATGTTCTAATTTGTTTTGTTTTATCTTTATTTGTTTTGCTGTCTACAATATAAAGATAAACAACCACAACTTTTTAGTTTCCCATCACTTTTCTGAAGCTCAAATTTACTCCATTTTAATTGCACATACTTCTCACACCAGAAATGCATAGCCCATTAAGCTCTACTTGCCTTTGCATTGAGTAATAAGATTCCATTAATTAATAACCCTTGTACAACTCGTCATTAACTCTAATGCCATCCATCTCCTAACATAGCCAAACTTTCAGGAGCAAAGTGCACAAAATGGGATGAAGTACAAGGCACAAAATACTCTACCCAGGATAATAATATGCCTTGAAAAGTCCTGACTAGGAAACGTAGCACAAAAAATATTGTACAGAGGCTTGCCCACTGCAACTTTGTTCTTTTTTCCCGAAGAGAGACACCCTCAGCCATGGAAAGGATCTGTCTAAAACCAATACTCCCTTTATCCTTGTCTCCTTTTTCGGGGGAAGGTCTGAGGACACAGTTATAGAGGAAATTCTCCTGCTGTGTACAGCCAGAAGAGTAAAGACTGCTGCACCAATGAGCTGCACCGAAAATACCCGATTAATGGCCATATGAAAAATAACTTCACATTGGAAAATTGCTCAGTGCTTAAATTGGAAAGAAAATCTCTAGGCTACTAGCACTTTCACAAATACAACTTTCTCAAGAATGAAGCTCCTTTCCTTCGAGTGCCTCATTTATTTTTTCTGTTCCTCTGGTTTTTCCAAACAGGAAAGATCCCTGTGAGAACAAAAAAGATTTCCTTCTTTCCTTTTCTACAGAAGGTCGCTGTGAACATTCATCACCAGTGCTGGCTGTGAGCGCTCCCACTGGTGAGTTATCACAAATAAAGTTCAGGGACACCAGGAACACGTTACTCCTCATTAAAGGGAAAGTTAAGCCTTGAGTCAGGGACAAGAAAGAAAACTTTTTCAACGTCAAGTTGGTCTTCCCAACAGGCCAGATTACTTTCAGATTACCTTCTATCTTTTGCAAGTATTGTGTGAAACCCAAATGTTACTGACTTCCTACTTGGGAACTTGGATGGAAAGTGAAGACGTGAACAGTAACAAACTGGCAAGGAAGTCAAAGAAACTGTACTGAGAAGACAAGAATGTGGCCTTAAAGGAGTTATTCCACAAACAAACTCTTTGAGAAAAGTCAAAATAACGCTTCCCTGTCAGAAAACAAGGAAGCTTTTCTTGGCTCTGCCATTGATGGAAACGTAAGTGCTTAGGGAAGTTGCTTAACCTGTCTAGGGCACTTAATCCCTGGGAGGAGGATTTGGACACCTCACTAGGATGTGTGAAAGGAAGTAACATTACTGAGTCATGGCCCCAGACCTCTTGGCTAAGCCTACCCAGGGCAAGTTACATAAATCCCAGTGCCTCCATTTACTCATCTGTACAATGGAGAAAATAATGGTGGGAATCTGATAGAGGTACATGAAATCCAGGAGGTCTGAGCATCCTTCCTGGGACAGCGTTATCTATCGTTATGGTCATTAGTACTGTCATCACTTATAGTTTTCCTTATTCACATGAGGGTGCATGTTAAGTCGCTTCCATTGTGTCCAACCCTTGGCAATCTTATGGACTGTAACCCTCCAGGCTCCTTTGTCCATGGGATTCTCCAGGCAAGAATACTGGAGTGGGTTGCCATGCCCTCCTCCAGCCGATCTTCCCCACCCACGGATCGAACCCATTTACCATGAGCACCATCTGGGAAGCCTCTCATTCACCAGCTGGCTCACAACTCACTACTCCTAATGTTTACACTTTTTAACATTTCTGTCTCTCCCTCATCACCTGCCTCTTTAAAGTCCCCCTAGATTCAATCTAACTCTCTCCCTTTAGATTTTATTTCATAACAACCGCTTATCACTTAATCTCCAGTTTTCTGGCATTCCAAAAGGAAAGAAATATGATGTTCCAGAATTTTAAATAATATCAAAAATGTAAAACTTATCAGGCTTTCTGTCAATCTGAGAAGAGTAGGCAATTTAGAAATTATGGAGAACAAATGAAAATGAAATAAGCATGATTTTGTTATTAGTGTTACTTTTTCTGAACAACTTAAGATTCTTAAGGTGAAGAAGTAGCCCTCAATAGCTACAGTAAACCAACATTGAGATGAATAGTACAAAATATAAAGTCTATTAAAAATGGCGTTTAAAAAAATGGCATTTAAAAGTTCTGACTAAGAAAGACACAGAAGACAAATACTCCATGTTATCACTTATATATGGAATCTAAAAAAACAAAACCAATGAACGAATGTAACAAAAAAGAAGCAGACTCACAAATACAGAGAACAGACAGAGGCGAGAGGGAAGTGGAGAGGAAGAAAATAGAGCAGGGGATTAAGAAGTATAAACTATTACATATAAACAAGCTACAAGGCTATATTGTACAACACAGGGAATAGAGCCAGTATTTCATAAAAACTTTAAAATGTAGTATAACTAAAATACTGAGTCACTGTTACACACCTGAAACTAAGGTAACAACGTAAATCAACTACACGTCAATAGAGAAATAAACATAAAAAATAAACTTAAAAAAAACTAAGGAAAGTAATATTTGACATCCTTGGCGTACAAAAGGGAGCAAGCCCATATATGTCCACAGTGAGTCAAAACAAAACATGTCTTATAAAGTAGCAAGAGGTAGCAAGTAACAAGTTCACCAAAACGTGCACAAAAGATAGGAAATTTCACTCATATTCAATTTCCCACTACCTTAACAGAGGAAGTGCAAAAAATGGACCCCTGAATGTGAACACTGGAGCTTTTACTGGAGAGATCCCCAGGCACCAGGAGCCTCAATTTACTGAGTAGCAAAACCTGCTTTTTCTTTTCTGAGGACCACAGTGCTTCAACACCAATGAATGTAGGTGTGATCACCTACAGCCAGGAGGACAAAATGAACAATAGGGATGGGAAATAAAAATGCTTTAGTTTTATGTCAACTTGATTACCCAGATATTTGGGAAACACTTTTTCTGGGTGTGTCCATAAGGGTGATTCTAGATGAAATTAGCATTTAAATCCACAGACTGAGTAAAGCAGATGGCCCTCCTCAATGTGGGTGAGCAACATCCAAGCTGTTGAGGATCTGAATAGAACAAAAAGGCCGAGGAACAAGAAATCAAGCTCTTCCTGACTGCTGAGCTGGGATTTTGCTCTTCTGAAGGCTTCAGATTCAGACGGATCTCACACCAGAGGCTCTGCTGGGTGTCATGGGACATTTCAGCTTTCATAATCAAGTGAGCCAATCCTATATTAAAAAATCTTTCTACTTTCATTTGTCCGGTTTAACTTTGATTTATACGCATCCTACTGATTCTGTTCACTCTAATACATCTACCAAAAGCCTATAATCTCTAAGTGGTTGCCCAGACTTTTTCCCCTAAATTTACTCTTTTCACTACTGCTAACAAAAGCCAAAAGACAATAAAATATTTAAAAATACAAATGACCAATTCAAAACAAAATTCAATATTCACATTTTCCCAATTATAATAGATCTTTTTCTCTGTTTCACAGTTTGCTGAATTGATCCAGGATCCAAAAAAGGTCCATACATAAATTGAGGCCGGCTTAAATCTCTTTTAACCTATAAGTTTCCCTTTTATCTCCTTTATCCACTGTGCTTTAAGACCTAAGTCTTTTGTAAAGTTTCCATGTTCTGAATTTTGCTAGTTTTACTGATTACATCCCCATGGTGTCATTTAACTTGTTACCACTATTTATTTTCTGTAAATGACAGACCTAGAGGCTTGATCACACTCAAGTTTCATTTTTGGCAAGACTACTTCATTGATAGAGTTGTATCTATCTATCAAGAAGTACATCATGTTTAGGTGTTCCCATATTTATAATGATAGAGGCCCTCAATGATCATTGCCTACATCTGCAAATTTATCAGGGGTGGCAAAACTATATCACTACTGGCACAATTCTCTCTGAATCCACTGGAAATTACAATTCTAGTAATCTTAAAGACAGAGCTGAGATTTATTATTTGAAGTACTTCTAAAAGAGGAAGATTCTTTACTGACCATTAGATACCTGTGTGGGTGTCTTCAGCCTCTCAATCATGTCCAACTTTTTGAGACCCCTATGAACTATGGCCCACCAGGCTCCTCTGTCCATGGGATTCTCTACTCAAGAATACTGGAGTGGACTGCCATGCCCTCCTCCAGGGGATCTTCCCAACCCAGGGATCAAACTTATACCTCTTGCATCTCCTGCATTGACAGACAGATTCTCTACCACTGCACCACCTAGGAAGTCCATTTAGTTACCTGGGTATACTTATTTCATCAGCGTTTCTTCAGACTTTAAGGTTGACTGAACCAAGGAGCACAAAGAAGCTAAGACTTCACTAAACTCTCCAGGAAGAGCTCAGAGGAATGATATTCCCTCATTTCTATCACATTCACAATAATATGTCCGCTGGTTTATACTTGAAGATCTGCTTGGTTAGTTATAACTTCCATGACTCACACTTCTTTCCATGATTATCTTATTTATGATGTTCTATTGCTTAACTGGCATAAAGCACTGCTGTCAAAAAAAGTCTCATGCGAACCTAATTTTCTTCCTTATAGTGACAAAGTCTTTTTGCTTGGAAGCTCAAAGGTATGTATTCCTTGCATTAAAGAGCATACTTTAACTATATTTTATCTCAGTGATGATTTGAGATGATTTCATGAGGAACAAAGTGGCCCTTTCAATACACAGCTTCAAAGATTCTTTCTTCAATCAAGTTTTCTAATGGTTTTTTATATTAGTTTTTTTCTGCTTAATTTCAATCTCATCTTATAGGTCTCCTGTTATACATACTTGGTACTTCTTTAGATAGTTTCTATACAATATTTCCTTAAATTCTTTTCATTACTATATTTTTGTTTAACTGTTAAAACATTTCATCTCATCTTCCTCTACTTTTCTCAAAGTATAAACTGTTCTGTTTACCTGCTCCTGCCTATTTTTCTAGTTTACTCTTAATTTCTAAAAATCAGTTTTATCTGTACTTTTTTCATAAACTCTCCCATCTTTCTTTTCAAGTCATTTCTGTTTCTCTAATACTGATATATAATGATCTTTCACACTTCCACCATGCTAATACTTTGTCCCATTTTAAAAGATCAGGTATACAGTTTTCAGTCGTGTGAGTACTGCTCCTTATTTTCTTTTTAATTATAACTTTGTATGGAGTTAATATCCTATTCCCATCTTTTTTCTGTAAAATAAATACTCCCAAATATGGGGAGGGTCTGTAGCTGTGTTCTCGTTCAAATGACTATAAGTGCTGTCACAAAGAGTGTCAAAAGCTGTGACCTTCTGCTTTTACAGATCTGTCTTTTCAATGCCCACACATTTACCAAAACCCTCTTTCTCCTTGACCCTCATTGCCCCATTTTATTCACTCTGGGCTCTACTCCCAGCACTTCTCCCTTGATGCTGACTCTTAACCTTGGAAGGGACATTCAGGATGTTAGTTTATAAAATAACAGAGCTGAGAGATTACCAGACCTTACTGTTTCCCAGTCTCCTTGCCCTCACCCGAGAACTAGAGAGCCTGTTACAACTCTCAGCTTTTCTACATAATTCTTATGGGCTCATCACACTTTTCTTTGGGATCTGCAGTTGACTTGGGGGATTTCGGATCATTCACTCCCTTCCAAGGCCAATTCCCACACAGGTCTTACAAGCTGTCACTGGTTTGTCTCATCTACACATACTCTGAGACTAATGAAGATACCTTAGATCCTAGTTTTATAGCAAATATTGTTTGTGGGTTTCTATGTCAGCTCTCCTAGTTGGTGCATTTTTTTTCATGGAGAAGTTTGAGGTTTAAAAACTATTACTACTGGTGTCACTTCCCAGAATTCACTGGAAACTCAATTTATAATGAGTTCAAAGCCAACCAATTAAACTTTTAGTATTTCTTACATTAAAATATTCCAGCTCTCACTAAACCAAAGACCCCCACCTCCTCATGTTTTCGATGATATTTTTTGCTTTTCAACATGAAATTATTTTAGAGATTAAACTAAAAGATTTAGCAATGAGTTTTTCTAAGATTATCATTAGCCCTTTGTAAATTTATCATGAAATACACAAACACACAAGAGAATCAACTAATGAAACCCTTATGTACCTACCAAAAAACTTCAGAGCATTAAATTTAATGTTGTGAAAAAAATTCCCCCCAAAAAACAATTCCATTTCCATATACATTTTCAAGTAAAACCGTTCTAATCAGCTCACTGAGACATCAGCCTTCAAACCTGCTTACCCTTTATCCCATTACCATTCTCAACCAAAGTTTCATCATCTCTCAAAGTCACTACAAAACCAGCCATCTATATCCCTCTTCAATCCATTTTCAAATAATACAGAAATAAATTGAATATACAACCAAACTAGCAAGGAGCACACAGAATCTGAGTCTAAAGCAGCCTTCCAAGAGGTAAAAGGTACTGGATTTGGAACTAGGCAAATATGAGTCTCAATTCTATCTCCATTATTGGCCTAAGTCTTAGCATCTTTATAAAACTGGGATGATAACTGTTGCTCCCTGATAGAGCTGCTGCCTGGGGTAATGAGATCTGGCACACAACGGTATTTTTCTGGGGAGATGTCCAAGGAATACTTGGCCTCCTAAACCTTAAACACCAGTAGAGCTAATATTGTACCTTTCATGGGATACAGCTTAACAGTCTGCCATTTTTCTGATACTATGAATTCTTTTCAGGAATACCAAGACACAAAACAGCAACAAGTCAAAATTTCTCCTCTGAACTAAAGTAAAGCTACCTTGCTATCTGAACTCCATATCCTTGGGTCTCAATTTCCTCACCAGATACATGTAAAAACTTCCATAGACAATCTTGAAGTCATCTTTATAGATTTCATAACAAACTTTAAAAAGTTATTTGACTGCAGGCGAGGAACACCAGCAAACTAAAGGCATTACTTCCGCTACTGAATGATCTTCATTTGCATTAATATTTTCAGGGGTTAAGGATGGTCAGTAACCACTGAGTTTATGAAACAGGTGTAAAAGTGAAAGTGTTAGCCACTCAGTCCTGTCTGACTCTGCAACCCCATGGACTGCAGCCTGCCAGGGTCCTCTCAGCCTGCCAGGGTCCTCTATCTGTGGAAATCTCCAGACAAGAATACTGGAGTGGGTTGCCATTCCCTTTTCCAGGGATCTTCCCGACCCCGGGATCAAACCCAGGTCTCCCACATTGTGGGCAGACTCTTTATCCTTATGAAATAAACTGCAATTAAATAAGTGAGAAAATAATTAGATGTACATTCTAGAATTTCTAAGCACTAGTCATGTTTCGAAGCAAATTAAAAAAGTGATCTGCTTTGTTCACAGCTGTATCCACAGTGCCTATAACACTGCCTAGCATGTAACAGGAATTTTATAAATATTTGTTGGATGGATGAATTGGCCTCTCCAAACCTAATAAAAGCCACAGTATCTTTCATCATGTCTGGTAATGACCAAGATCACAAGAGCAATATGGTTTCTCAACAAGCTCTGGCAATACGGAATGGATAAACTCCTTTTTGCTCAGAGAAACAATGAAGCCCCAT
The DNA here is from genome assembly GCF_963930625.1 of Muntiacus reevesi. Classification (NCBI taxonomy): domain Eukaryota; kingdom Metazoa; phylum Chordata; class Mammalia; order Artiodactyla; family Cervidae; genus Muntiacus; species Muntiacus reevesi. The sequence continues at coordinate 97,911,642 of NC_089252.1, forward strand.
TATCTGAATTCCTAAACCTTAGCAAAATATAAGCTCATATTCTCCTGTTAGCTCAAATCAGAGATGGCACTGGGAAATGGTAATCTGCACTGCAATGTAACGCCCATCTCCACCCTGCAGTAGAAATGGGATTACAACCGTAAAAAGAAGCAATGGGATTTCTTTTAATAATAAAACTAAATTTGAGAAACCAAAAGCCATTAACAACCAAACTAGGAGGCAGGTCACAGAACTCGAGGTCTGAAATAGCCTTTCAAGAGGGGAATATATACTAGATCTGGAGCTGGACAAATGTAAGTTTGAATCCTGTCTCCCCTACTGGCCTAAGTCTGAGAATCTAGAAAAAACTGGGATGAAAACTGTAGCTCCCTCACAGAGTTGCTGCCTGGGGTGATGAGATCAGGCACACAAAGCACTTGGCAATATACTTAGCACAAAGCAGTCATGCAATGAAATTTTTCTTCCAGAGTCCCTTCCAATCATCCTAGATAAATAAACAACGGTGTAAAAAAAAAAAAAAAAAAGAAAAAAAGACAGAAGTAGAAAAGAAGAGAAATACTCCACGAGGGTATGTTTTTACATATGTACATCTTTCCCCTTTTGCTTATACAAAAAAGACTACACACCCTAGGTAGCTAAACCAAACTTAACAATTTTAAGCAGCCTTCCACATAACTCACAGTTCCCTAAGGTCTGAGTAGACTTTAAGAGCAGATCTTAAAGGATAAACAAAAACTAAGTAAAAAAACATATGGGACGACTAAAGAGAGGCTGAACCACAGCAGATCAAATCTCAATGAAGTAAAGTTGCCACTAGACATAGTTCTCTTGGTGAATTTCAGATTTGCTTTCTGTTAAAAACAAGCAAAGTTCGTCCTTGAATCTGTTCTGTTATACAAGAGTTGGAATAATGTAATGGCTACAGAATACAAATGTCTTTCCAGGCTACAGAATCTACCCACAATGCAGGAGACACCGGTTCAATCCCTGGGTCAGGAATATCCTCTGGAGAAGGAAATGGCAACCCACTCCAGAATTCTTGCTTGAAAAAGCCCATGGATGGAGGAGCCTGGCGGGCTACAGTCCATGGGGTCGCAGAGTCAAACACGACTTAGCAACTAAAAACCACCGAATACAAGCTCCTGTGCAAGATGGTCCAAGAATACATCCGGGGCGATGTCCATGCAGGGCTAGTTAACGATGGACACAGTTGAGGAGCCCTCTCCACAGCCAGAAGGCCCAAGTTCAAATCCTCCTCCATCATTTATTAACTGTGACTTTGGACAGGTCCCTTAACTTTTCTCCACTTCAATTTCATTGTCTTTAAAAATAATATCTCAGAAGATTTCTGTAAGGATTAATGTAATAGTTGAAAGGCACTTAGGAGAAAGCTTGGCACATACTAAAACATTATGTAAATGTTTGGGACATAAAGAAACACTTCGTTTGTCATGTAAGAATATTAACTGCCCCTTCATCATAAGATTGGTGGGATAAATCAAACAAAATAGTTCACGTAAAGCATATAGCACTGGGCCAGGACCACAGTGTTAGTTCAATAAATGACTATTAGCACTTCAAATAGAACTACTACTGTTATTTTAAAGGCATCCAGATCTCTTCAAAACTAAGATGGCTGAAAAATAAATCAGTAGAAGTAAACATGTACACACAGACACACACAGATTTTAGTTCTTCTATTCCTCACTCTTTATAAAACCTTGTTCCCCATCCTCTGCCATTAGTTGAGCCCCATGCAATAACTCATTCTAGAAGGTTTATTATCCTTCTAGAAGGTTTATATCCTACACCATACTAACCTGTCCTAGTGTCTCAAGACCCTGGTGTTTGCTAAATAATGGATGAAAAGTTGCTTAAGGTAATCTAAGCAATTATTCAGTGAGTGTAACAATACTGATCTTTGGATTTAAAATTTAAATTTCTCCATAAGGCATGGGGCATTTAAGACCATAAGACAGGTATGCACATTTAAATGAATCCAGCGTCTGAACCAGTAGGCGCACATTAAACATTCATCAGACCAACAAAACAGTTGTTCACAGCATTTTCATCAGCTTCAGTGACCTCAGACACTTCCACACTTTTATCCGTATCACCCAGTTTAACTCCAGGCTCTGACCAACTTGGGAAGGACTACAGAAGGTGGATTCTCAGAGGAGCCCTGAGGGCTCAGAACTTCTTTGAAGACCCAGACCATTTAGGTGATGAGGCTGCCCCTCAGGGACTTCCCAGGAGGCACGAGAGGCAAAGAGTCCACCTGCCAAGAAGGAGAAGTAAGAGAGGTGGGTTCGACCCCTGGTTTAGGAAGAATCCCTGGAGGAAGAAATGACAAGCCACTCCAGTATTCTTGCCCGGAGAATCCCATGAACAGAGAAGCCAAGGGGTCGCAAAGGTTCAGACACAACTGAAGTGACTTCGCACGCACGATGCCTCTGGAGGATCTGTACTGTGGTTGCTGTTGCTCAGTCAGCCAGCCGTGTCCAACTCTTTGCAGCCCCATGGACTGCAGCTCTCCAGGCTTCCCTGTCCTGTGGAAAGCAGCTAATTGAGCGCCCTGAAAACTTAAGGAATTTAATGTTGAATCTGAGTTCAAGTTGGTGAGCAAAGACACGTATTTGCAGAACAATCCTCAACCTCTACTGAACAAAGCAGCTCTTCAAGGCATTATATGCAAGCTTAGGAAATCTAATAACAAATCTGAGTTAAAACTGGCTGAGTTTTCATTGTACTGTAAAATGTCCATATCCATTTTGAATAATCTTCAACCTTGTATGACAGATGATTATGTACAAAAGGAAAATTGATTGTGCCCTGGAATGAAGGTGGAGAATAAATATTTGTTATTTGTTGAATGGCTAACAGATGGACTGACAGCGAATGAATGAGTGAATGGCAGGAGCCCTTGCTCAATTACCTCGAGGACAATAAATCTAATGTCATTGCTATGACACTAAAAACAAAACAAACAAAAAAAACTAAAACCACCAAAAAGAAGCTGCCAAGAAATCTGTTCTTTGCAGCAAGGATGTGCTCCATCAGGGTACAAACATCTCTTCATCCTGCAAAACCACAAGCATTTCAAAATCTGTTCTGTGCTAGCACTTATACCTCCCGAGACACGGAGGGAAGACTCATGGTTCTCGCCACTATGTCCTCGAGCACACTGTGAAATAAAAGCTTCTTTTGAAGACGGCCTAATAATAAATTAAATTACTTCTGTTATGCCACAACTAATGGAGAGAAAGCACACAGCTCAAGATGAACAATAATCTAACCCGTTAGATCTGATTTGTAACCTAATGATATTCTGGTTCTGGCAGAGGAACAAAACAAATCCAAGCCGTAATAACAGGCAAGGTGTGTTGTCAGCACTCTGGAGGGAGTTTTTATATCTGAAGCCTGCGGGAATTTGGAAAAGGTCCATGGTACTATTTTTTTCCTTATCTGACTGGCACAGCCGATTATACCTTTAAATTAAGTCTAATAATGCATACCAGCCTTTGTTAATCAGAAAACGAAAGCGAAAGTTGTATTTTGTGGAAAAGCAGATCATCTCGCAGAACTGAAAACAGGCATGATTGATGCCGGGGCTTCGCTGGAATTCAGCTTCGGTCAAACAGAGAGCGGGTTACGTGACCTTGAAAGAGATGGATTCATTTTCCCACATGGCTGACCACGCCCGCTCCTCAGTTTTCTGAACAAAGAACAGATACTTTATTAGTCAACTTGGCTGTTGAACTGGTCACATTTCTGTTCCAATAATACTGTGTGACTCCCCCAAAAAGAAAAGAAGTATGGCAGTGGACAACAGGAAGGCTGCTTTCTTGCTCACTGGGGTTCAGGTACACTGGGTGACATCATGATGCACAAAGCTAAAGGTCGGGGCCAGGATGCCCCCTGTATCTCTCATTGTGGGACCAGCAGCAACCTGGGTCATGGTCCACTTAAGGCAGGCGGCAGGACAGAGACCAAGAAACATCACACAAGGACATGGAAGCCCTCTACCCACAGGCTTCCAGTATATCCCACAAGACAAAGTCCAGTCCAAAGTCTAGGGGACAGAAAAGTGCCCACCTACCTGGAGGCCTAGCAGAATCACTCAGCCAAGGGGTGCAAGGGCAGTTACAGGAAGAGAGCATCCCGTCTGCACCAACCATCAGTTCTGCCCACACACAATCATCAGATCTGCACAGTTCACCTGAGCTTGCCCTCCTGCTGACAGCCTCTCATTTTCCACCACAGGCACATGGAAATACACTAAGAGGACGTGGGATGCAGGAATAAACCATTCATGGGCTGACAGGTGCCATTCGGATCCTCATTCTCTCTCTCTGCTGTTCACGTGGTGATAGAACCCTAAAGTAATATAGTCCACAAAAGCAACTTCAACTGATCTATTTATAGTCCTTCTTGGTGACTAGATTTCTTTGTCCTTGAATTCCCTATAATACATCATAATAAATGCCCACTCATTCCAATTAGTTTCAGTGGCTCTGTCACTTGCCAGTATGGTCTGTAAAGAGGCCACAGTGGCAACAACAGAATTTCTATCTAGACAGTGATGACAGGAGAAATCTGTCCAAAGAGTTGAGTCTAGGAGTGGGCCCCCAGACCCAGATACTTGTCTTCTAGCACAGATTGTAAAATTCGCACATCCCTGTTCTTACTGAGGGCATGTGTCTCAAAGGAGACTGGGACTAATGGATTTTTTTTTTTCTTTACAAATATTAAATGAGGATTCCAGATTCCCTTTAGCAATGTCACTGCCTTTGAGAAGCCCCTTAAAAAGAAATCACTCCCTTAGGGTTATTATTTGTTTTTCATCCATCCCTCTCTCATCTCTTCTTGTTTGGGAATCTTGGTATTTCTTTGTAACCTTTCAAGTGAATGATTTCCAAATCAACACTTGCAGCTGTGCACTCAAATCCAAAATTTCTACTGCCTGTGGACCACTTCTTCCTGGATAGCCTACTTTCCCCTGAACTCACTCTGGGTCTGGAACGAATTTACCAGGCATCTACACAACCCTCTACCACCGCCCATATGCTCTTTATCAATGGTATTTTCTTCTTTTCTCTTGCATCTCCTACTGAGCACACTTTGGGGCTACAACATACCATTAGGGACAGATACCACCAGCTGCTTCACCACATTCCAGGAACCTCTTTTGTAGAGCTATGAGATGGGCAGGAGATAAAATCCCAAGCAGAAGGGACCCAAGGTGGAATGTTCAATGGGGCTTCTGGAGAAGGTCTGACTTCCTGACAGGAAGATATCTGTGGAAAGAAACTGTTCTGTTTCTGATATTCTCCCAGGCATTGTATTGAAATCATGAGAGCACAGAGCATCAAGGTCTCTGAATGTGATCAAAATGCTTCCCTAGTTCCCACCTATCAAGTAAACAAAACCTAAACTCCTGAGGTCAGTATTAAAATGCCTTCATTATCCAGGGCACATCTATCTTGCCAGTTGATGTCTTTCTATTTCCCTTCACATCAATTGGGAATAATTATATGACTAACCACTGGTACTGAGAGCTTACGATGCACCAAATGGCCTGCTACACACGCTACATACAGTATTCACTTACTTACTCCATACAATCCAAGGCGGTCAGTGTTAACACACCCATAACACAAATCATAGGACGAGAACTCAATGCAAGTTTCTCTCCACCAAGCCCACTTTTCAAACATTGTTTCGTGGGTACCTTCTATGTACCAGACACTAATACATGATATCATTTCCACTACCAGTTTATCTTTCTAATGATCCTACTCCTTTAGACCACTCCCTCTGGGCTTAACTCAAAAAGCCATGTCACAAAGATGAAAGTTACTACCTCTCACAAGATGCTGCAAAAACCATAAGCAATTGCGTTCTCCTTTGATAAAAAGTGCAATCAGTTTTTTCTTTTCCCTTCATAGTCTTCAGTCCTTCTTACTTGTACTATGGTAATTTAACTATATCTTACACGAAATTTGAGGCTGCAGGCTCCTGACTACAGTATGATCAGCTACACATTCATTCTATAATCTCCACACCTCCCAGGACAGTAAGAAGAGACGACATTAATTGAGTCTTTTCTATGCAGAAGATAATGCTTTACACATTCTTTTACTTATTCCTGTGATATCTTTACAAATTCTATTACCCTCATCTCTATAGGGTAGAAAACAAGGTGTGGTAAGGTAGAGTTACCTGCCTAAGGTTACACATCTAATGGAATAAAAAGATTCAAACCCAAGAGGTTCCATAAGAAATAACTTTTTTTAAGTAAATGTTATATTAACACCCCAGCTTTCACTAACTAAGATAACAAAAGATCTAACTCAAACCACTTGGATCAAAAGGCTCCATTAGGAGAGGAACCAAGTTTAAAAGCCCTTTTCATGGCCAGATATGAATAACAGGCTTGGGCTTGAGGATAACCTTCACTGGAATACCTTACCCAATTTCTGTGTGGGAGGGCAAGAAAGGGCAGAGTTTAATTCAATGTTATCTAGGCCAAAAACTCTGTGCTCAATGTTCCGTATGTTCCAAAGACTGCAGGCCTCACTTTGCGTATTTTGTGAAAAACAGCAGTCTGTGTTACATAATTAAATCTGCTCTAAGATCCAATATTGCATTATGGAATTTAAATGACTTACATTCAAAGAAATCAATTCCTGCCAGAGAACGTTATGATGAGGTTGATAACCTGTATTAGGGATTCCCAAATCAAACCAAGGGACCACCTGCATACAAATTTTCTGGGATGCTCGGGGAAAAAAACATCAGATTTCATAGTTATGGAATGAGGGAGGGGTGTCACTTACAAAGGTCCCCAGGGGTGCAAGACTTGAGAACTCCTGGATTCTAGCGTACTCTACACCTTAACCGCTAACACTTTTGTACCTACTTGCTTGAAAATAACTGTGCAGGAAAAAAAAAAATCAGTTGATTCTCTTATCGTTTTTGGCTCCTGTCTCCAGCAACTACAGTTTTGAAAAGGTCAGGACAAGGGTTATCATGTCTCCTGCATATTTGGTTACTTCCACACAAAAGCCCTGACCCTGAAGAATCCACTCTGAGTTCCGGTAACACATGCTAAGAGTTGATTATATTCAGATATCAGGAAGCTGTCTGGATAGGATTACACAAACTCAGGGAGCACATTCTGAGGAAAGCAGCTTGGCTTTCAATAATCTGATAAACAGGCGCTAACAGAAGCACCACGAGTGCTGACCACCTAAGCCTGTGCACCTTTGCTGAACCATATGTCAAAGTGCTCCTGACTCCACACAAGATCTAAACTGCATCCTCACAGATAAAGTCATTCTCTAAGCCGCTTGCAGGGAAAGAGAAAGAGCTTTGCTTGTAAGAATGGTATAAACAGTCTGAATATGCAGTTCAGAGTTTGAAAGAGTAAATCTCATACCAATAACATTCAAATACATACATATAAACATATATGTACACACACATATATTTACACATACATCTGGTCTGTTATAAATATAGCAGAAACTAACAGCCCTATAAAATGACTATACTCCAATAAAAATTAAAATTCTTAAATAAAACAAAATAATAAAAACATACGTTAATAAAGTTAAAACCGCTAAGACTTACATTGATTAACACCTGTGACAGAGAAGTGACCAAGATTAAGAGATAGTCACCAGCTCCTAAATCATCACAAGAAGCATGCAGAGAGGATAAAAAGAAAAACCCACACCTCTAGAGGTCAAACCTAAGTTCTGAAAAAGACACTGGCACAGTTAACACACGTCTGTCCCAGGGCCTGAGGAGAAGCCAACGTGAGTAATGACAAGTAACTTTAATTAAACTCTCCATCTGCTTATGAGCTTGATGAACTTCAAAACGAACTTGCTCACTAAGTCAGGGTCTTTGCAAGCAGTAATCCTTTCTTATTAATCTTTGACAAACTATTAAATTTCCCATTCTTCCGCTGACCAATGCCCTTTCTCTCTCTGTGATTTATAAGGAGCCTCAGAAATGAGAAAGTGATGTACAGCTAATGCCATTCATTTTAACAGGAATTTGAATGGCTTCTCTTTTTCTTTTTCAAAACACAATATCCTGAATTGTCTGCTCCAAGCAGGCGATAAATAACTTGGGTGCAGAAAAAATAGAATTTTTAAAAGCAAGATAAAGGGGATGATCCTGTATTCTCTCTTTATGAAGTGATAAAAGCTGTGGTCCTGCTGTGTCTCCACCTGCAAAACTCCTGTTAAACCTAATAGAACTCGGGGTATACAAGCCGCTGAGGATGAAACCTAATTTCCATCTCGGTTCATTCAATTTCCTAAAATTACATCAACAGCAAAAATCAGAGAGATGGTGGATGCTGGTTTTATGCTTCTAATAAGTAAAACTCTATTTTAGTATTTAAAGAATAATTACCACTCTCTATTTCAGCCAGGGCTCATGGAAAACTATTTTCTCACCTCCTCTTCCTTCATTAGGCCATGAACATAACCAGCATAACCCACTAACTATTCAATCATATTTTTAAGATCATTTAAGGAGAAAAAAAAAAAAAAGAGATACTCATTAAGATGCACGGAAAATCCAGAAGCACAAAAATCACAAGAATTTCCACGACTCAGAAATCAAAGGGACTTAATCATTAAATTCAATTTTCCACTCGTTGCATCTTAAATGAGTCCCAGAACAGACAGGGCATATGTATTTAGAACTTGGAAGAGGAGGATGGCGAAACAAAGTCTTAAACCTCTCTTCTGCAAACAGGCTTTGATTTATTCTGGAAGGAGATTGCCCACATGCACTTGTTCTGACAGATGGACACATTCACTAACTTTAGAAACCCAACTCTGTTTCCACCCAACACCACTAGTGCCCACAAAGTCCACTCCAAGATTATTCAATCAAGTGTTCTTGCTATAATTGGATTCTCTCTCTCTCCCTGCCTCCCCCCCTCCTGAAAGAACAAAATGGTAATACTGAAGTATCATTGAAGTTGTCCCTGTCCCATGAACACAGGTTAAAGACTGAATGCAAGCCCTACTAGACACCCAGGCACATAACACCATACTTAGCACATTTGATACTTGTCCATTCAAAAAAAAAAAAAAAAGGTTCAAAAGTCTATCCTAGAACTTTAGCAATCATCCCACCAAATCTTCTTACTATGCATCAAAATCTGCAAAATGGTCTGTGGTCTCGTCTGAAATGGCAAAGAGAAAATAAGATTGACAGCTTAACAGAAAACATAGTTGCACAAGGTAAAAGCAAAAGGTCATGTCACACTTTGCAAAGTGTAACATTTGTAAATTCATTTCCCCCTTTTTCGCTATCAAACACCTACCATTCACAAGAAAGCACACATTAAAACAAAAAAAGTATGAGTTTTCTTCTAGTATGAATGACTAGAGAACACTGCTTCTAGAAAACAGAAAATATATACATCATGAGGTATAACGGCAGCTTGTACCATTACACTTCCTAGTGGGCTGGCTCATCTGGGGACCAAATCTGTGACACCCTTTGGAAGAGATTTCATGACTTTCCGGACTCTGTTAATTACCCCAACCAAGAAAACAGTCCTCAGAGGGAAAGATTTAATATCATCCGTGGGTAACTCGTACCATGGGGCCACTTCTGTGTGTGTGTGTGTGTTTTTTCCCCTCTCCTTTTTGCAGGAAAAGTAGACTTGGGATTTTCTTTAAGATGAAATTTATTATGGATATAGTTGGTGGCTTTTCACTTTTTAGCATATTTAAGAAACAGAAAAACAGAGGAGAAACACACATACAGGCCACAGCTCAACCCTAGAAAGCATCCTTATAGCCAGGCTTCTCAACCTCCTCACTAGGGACAGTTCAAGCCAGATGCTTCTTTGCTGCGGGAGGCTGTTCTGTACCATGCGGATGTATAGGATCTCAGGCCTCAATCCATTACATGCTGGTAGTCCCAGCCCTGATGGGAACAACCAAAAATGTCTCTAGACATTGTCAAACGTCATCCTGGAGAGAAAACGGCCCCAGTTGACAACCAAGACTTTAGAGCTAACGAGACAGTCCCTTTTAACTTACTTAGGCCACTCCTAGCGTTGCTGAGGAGTATTTGCAGGTCCACCCAGTCTCTGGGGATCTCCAATGCCTCTGCAGCCATCACCAAGTACGCTTGGTCCCAAAAACAGCAACAGACCTATCTTTACCCAAATGATCTGCCAAACTCTTCACAATGTGTGCTAACATAAAATGGAAACCCCCCAAAAGGCAAATGCCAAGAGATATGTAGCCTTTATACACCAGGAAAGTGGGAAATTCTAGGCTTCAAAACTGCTGCTTTGGTAAATGCCTGATGCTCTGAGACCTATTTTGAAAAGCTGGGGAAAGGGAAGCCACAAAGAAACGAAAAAGTCAAAGTACACTTATAACATCTTTTCATCTTTTTGATGAATCAATAAAGATTTTTTTGAGAGACAGAAAAAAAAAAGTAACTCCTGCTGTAAAAATAAAGAATGAGCATACGAGAAAGTAAAGCTAACCAGCAGCACTTTTAAACTACCCTTAAACAAAAAGGCACTGATGACCAGGTTTATTTTAACCCCTTGGCAGAAGAGGTTGCTGAATCCAGTCTAGCACATGGTACCACTGGGATAAAGATGGATGCAAAGCCTGTTGGGAGATAGTAAAGCAAACCACATCCGACTAGGACATGAGATGACCCTCTTTGCCCAACATACTGAGTTATTCAGGTGATAGAACTCAGAGCCCAGTGAAGAGAATGCTAAATCTAGTTCTAATCATTAACCCCAGACTGCACCACAAAGTCAGAATCCTCCTAATAAGAAATGTAGTCTGGGAAGTAAGTCTTAATGTATCAAACCTCCAGTGACAATGGTGGGACTTCCTTGGTGGTCCAGTGGGTAAGACTCAGTCCTCTCAATGCAGCGGGACCAGGTTCAATCCCTGGTCAGGGAACTAGATTCCACGTGTTGCAACTAAGAGTTCAGATGGCACAACTAAAGATCCCATGTGCCTCAACAAATATCATGCCACAACTAAGACCTGGTGCAGCCAAGTAAATAAATTTAAAGACATTTCTTTAATGGCAATGGCAACCTGGGATAAATCCAAAGGTACCTTTTATAGTGAGTTGGCCAGGAATACTTAACACTACTCCCCTTCTCTTGTAAGATGCTAGAAAACTAATACACAGGACAAGGTTCAAGGTTCTTACAGAAAGTTCATGGGAAATTAAGTGAGAGAACACTTTTTCCTAAGGGCCCTGGACACTGTCCTTATTCTTCAAATGTGTATTCTAAATTCTCCATGAATGAATGTGGTCTTGGCTGCACAATGCATTTTCCAGAACTTCCCACTGAACCATAAATCAACTCCAAGGGAAAGGTAGTGATTAATACAGTAAATGGATCCAGCCACGGCAGATTTTTCATACCTGACGGTTACATCCTAGAGGAAGTAAAAAAGACCCTAGCGTTGCTACTGTTAACTTCCCAAATGCGTGGTAATTATTCTAACAGATCAAGATCTAAGACAAATAGATATTTTGAATCCTCTTGAGGAAGAAATGACTTAACAGCACCAGGAAGCCACCCCCAGACATCATATCGCCAGTAAAGAGAGCCTAGCCGACCCAATGGATGTTCACATTGCCACACTGTTCTTGTACAAAAGCAATATTCAGGAAACAGTAAGAAAAATCCTTTCAGGAAAAACACCTCATCAACTGTTCAATAAAACATGAACATAAATTGAAAAGGTACTACAGAGTTGCAGCAGGCTCAGAGAAAGGCTTCCAACATACTTTCTAGAACCACATTATCCAATATGGTGGCCACAAGCAACCTATGGCCGATTAGGCACTTGAAATGTGGCTTAGTCCAAACTGAGGTGTCATTAAGTGCTAGATACACACTGGATTTCCAAGACTTAGTAAGAAAAAGAACGTAAAACATCTCACTGATAATTTTTTGATCAATGATATGCTGAAAAGATAATACTTTGGAAATACTGGGTTGAATAAAATATAGTATTATACTTAATTTCACTTTTTTTTCTTTTTTACTTTTCTAATGAAGTCACTTGCACTGCAAGGAGATCCAACCAGTCTATCCTAAAGGAGATCAGTCCTGAGTGTTCATTGGAAGGACTGATGTTGAAGCTGAAAGTCCAATACTTTGGCCACCTGATGTGAAGAGTTGACTCATTTGAAAAGACCCTGATGCTGGGAAAGATAGAGAGCAGGAGGAGGAGGGGACAAGAGAGGATGAGATGGTTGGGACTCAATGGACAAGAGTTTGGGTGAACTCCGGGAGTTGGTGATGGACAGGGAAGCCTGGCGTGCTGCAGTCCATGGGGTCGCAAAGAGTCAGACACAACCGAGCCACTGAGCTGAACTGAATGAAGTCACTAGAAAATTTAAATTACAAGTGTGACTCACATCTATGGTTCCCACGAGATTCCTAATGGAAGCACTGTTCTACAATGGGAATCGGCAAACTTTCTGTATGGGCCTGACGGTAAATATTTCAGACTCTCTGTGTACGGTGCCAAAGCAGCATGGACAATATATAAACAAGTGGGTACAGCTGTGTTTCAGTGACATTTTATTTGCAAACCAGGCAGATGAATTTGGCCTGTGAGCCCCAGCTGGCCTCCTTCTCAGGGACCAGATCGTTAACAGCTTCCTATAAAGAGGAAGAGGAATACATCAAGGGCATGTGATATGAATTTAGTCTCATATACGTTTTTATATCCAGCATGAGTCTTGAGCAAACCTAAACGTGAGTATCTTTAGACCGGGCCTGGCTGTTTCCGATCCCACGGTCCCCCATCACTCACCAAGTCTACCTGACCTGCCTCATACCGTGGCCATGTGCATGTATCCCTCTGTGAAAGCGATGTCCTAGGAAGTGGCACGCCAAAGAGCCACATGGTCATGGAATCAGATACTGGGAGTTTCTATCAAGGGCTACCATCAGTTGACTCCTATCATTACTCACCCAAACCATATCATTTCTGAGGCAGAAATGGAGTTTTAATTAATAATTAAAGTTGGATTAATAGACTTCCATCAGAAAGTATATACTGATTCCTACTGATAAAAGAAACCTAGGCCTACAACAAAAATATGGTCAACTTTCTCGAGCATGCAGACATGAACAAGAAAGAGAAAGCAGCGGCCATTTCCTCTGCAGCACCGCGTATTACTATTAAACAAACCCAGCCTGACACGTCTAATGGGGCTGGCCTTACCCAGTGCCTGTGGAAGGAGCACAGTGGTGGGCTTCAACCCCCTCCGGTCATCTTCCTGATAACCAATTTCAACATGTCTGGGTGACAATCCTAGAGTTTATCTAGGTCGGCCACACCTTCCCTATCCAAATCATGGCCTCATGATTAAAACCATCTCCACCCAAGCTGCATAATGAGTTTGAGGGCTGGGACACTGCTCTCTTGACTTCTGTGTGCTACTGATCATTTTCATAGTTTAAAAATTGATTTTCAAGGTTACACCCCACCGTCCAGGTTGCAGATGCACTTCAGTTAGCCTAAGATAACCAGCTGCTGTGGGCAGCAACACTGCCATTACAATGGGGAGCCTGCATCAGGATAAGGCAGACACCGTGGGTGGCAGAGCTCAGAGACAGAAATAGACAGCATCTCTCGCCATGGGCCTGAGCAGCTGGAACCAATGAAAATTGAGGACAACAAAGTTTATCTTTTTCCTGTACTGTTGAAACTGGCTTGGGTTGAGTTTCTGCTTTACCTTGTCAAGGGGGGATTCCTAAAACCAACGCCTTCCTCCTCTCCTCCACTTTTTTCCCACTGATCTGTATCTGGAAGGTCTATGAGTGGTTATGGGCTTCCCAGGTGGCTCAGAGCTAAAGAATCCACCTACCAAAGTAGCAGACACAAATATGCAGGTTCCATCCTTGGGAGAAGATCCTGGGAGGAAAAAATGACAACCCACTAAATTATTCTTGCCTGGAAAATCCAGACTGTAGCAAACCACAGTCCATGGGGTCGCAAAGAATTGAACAAGACTGAGAGATGAGCACACGCATACACATCTATACCCTCCAGGTACAGACCACTGGAAAGTATCATGAAAATACACATGCTCTTGAAGCTATGTTAAGCAGTCAGGAACCATTTTCCACCTCACAAGTACCTCCCTGGGCTGCCAGTGCCTCTGTTCATAGGAACAGCTGGTCACACACACTCTGTACCTCATCAGAAAGTCACTTCCCAGATGGACACAAACCCGCAGGGCAGGGTCGGGGGCTCCCGCCTAGCAACACCTCAAATACAACTTTGAACACACTGTGGTTTCCTTCTGATCCTTCTCCCTCCATAAAGGGACTGTTACAGAGTTATGTCCACAGCACAGGTCAGTCCTCTCTGCATCCTAACACCACGGGGAAATGTTACTTCCTTCCTCCAGCTTGAAACACCCATCCTGAGATACGGGAAGGAGAGCTGGGACAACCTCACAGAGAACTCGCAGGCTCTGGAGGCTCGTTCATCAAGACCAACCAACCTCTAAAGCAGCAAAGGCGCTGAGATGAGTCTCTGAGAGTCTATGTAGTCTCCACACCTACTCCCTTCTCATGAAAACTCTATTTTCTACCAGGGCTCAGGATATTTTTAAACCACGGTTTCTTATTTGATTGTTCTCAATTTTGAAACTGGGACTGCAGCAGCCTGTCACCTGTCTTCAACTCACCTAGAAATCCTACCACCTACTACAAAATTGCCTTTATGAAAAAACACATTGAAATCAATTTAAGACCAGACATGTAGAAACTAGTTTGTTTATATAATCACAATGGTATTTATTAAGCAATACATGTTAAGAATTTGCCAGGTCCTGGGCTAAGCACTGCACCATAGAGTATTTCATTTCGTGGCCGCTATGCTTATTATGTTAGGACCCCTATTACACAGGCAGGAAATAGCAGAGATGAAATTCACATCCCACTGGTCTGGCTTCATCATCTTCACTCTTAACTATAATAGAATACCCCCTCTGAAATGAAGACGTATTCTTCATTTTAGGTATTCTTCAAATTAAGAATCAAATTAACTCCTTATTAATCAATACACATTTTTTTCAGGAGAGGGAGAAGACACTCTCAAGAAGGTAGAGCAAAACACCCAGCTCCTTAAAGTCATGACTGAATTCTCTCCAAAGAGTATAGTGTGTGTGTGTAGTGGGGTGGAAGATAAATTGACAGTGAAGAAACCTAACAAACACCGCCAGTGACCAGCACCAACATCAACAATCATAGTGTTAATAGAATGCACTTTTGATATGAAGTAATGAAAATGGTACTTTACGCCTGTGACCTACCACCCAAAAATCTGCAACCCCAATCCAATCACGAGGAAAACACCAGACAAACCCAAACTGAAGGACATTCTACAAAGTACTTGACAAGTACTCTTCAAAACTGTCAAGATCATCAGAAACAAGGAAAGTCTGAGAAACTGTCACAGCCCAGCAGAAGCTCAGGAGACATGACAACTAAATGTAATGCTACATCCTGGATGGAACCCTAGAACAGGAAAGGACACTAGGTAAAAAGTGAGAAAATCTGAGTAAGTGGAGAGTTTAGCAACAATGGATCAACTTTGGCTCAATAGTGATGGTAAAATAAATAGGTCAACATTTTCAGCAAAAACTGGATATGGAGTATTTGAGAACCCTATGAAAGATTTTCTCAATGTTTCCATAAACCTAAAAGTATTCTAAAATAAAATGTTTATATTAATAATTGTTTCTATCTCTAATAGGCTTTCCTGGTGGCTCAGTGGTAAAGAACCAGCCTGCCAGTGAGGGAGACCTGGGTTCAATCCCTGGGTCAGGAAGATCCCCTGGAGAAGGAAATGGCAACCCACTCCAGTACTCTTGCCTGGAAAATCCCATGGAAAGAGGAGCCTAGTAGGCTACAGTCCGTGGGGCTGCAAAGATTTGGACATGACTTAGTGACTGAATAACACTGTCCCTAAAACTTGGAAGAAAGTACACAAGTCAAGAAATCCTTCAAAATTCCAGTCCTAGGACTGGGGAACTATGTTCAGGCGCAGAGGCTGGCCTGACTACACAGCACTGCCTTATCAACAGGCACTCTAAGACCCATCCTGCGTCCACGCTGTTCTACTGACAGCTCTATTCTCTAGTTACTCATTCATAAAAGCTGATAATTTAAGTCACTTTTTTTTTTTTTTTTGAGCTAACTATCAACTGAACACATTTAAAAACGAAAACAAACAACTTTCCTTACAGGACCTTTCCAATACAAAGGTAAAACTGAAAGATTAAAAAATTTTTAAATCAACAACATTTTGAATGTCTTTAAGGAGTACGGCCAACAACAGGCTTTTTAAAAAGTAAGGGGACTGAAAATTTTTAATTCCCGCTTGAGCCAGCTTTGGTACACAAGCTGCAGAGGAAGGGTGATAAGTTGCAAATGATTTCAACCAGCAATACCCTGATAATTTCATGTGGTTGTTGTTGTTGTTTAGTTGTTCAGTCGTATCCAACTCTTTGTGACTCCATGCACGACAGCATGTCAGGCCTCCCTGTCCTTCACCATCTCCTGGAGTTTGCTCAAATTCACAGCCATTGAGTCGGTCATACCATCGAACCATCTCATCCTCTGTCACCCCTTCTCCTCATGACCTCAATCTTTCTCATCATCCGAATCTTTTCCAATGAGTCAGCTCTTTGAATCTGGTATTAAAGTATCAAAGTATCAGAGTTTCAGCTTCAGCATCAGCCCTTCCAATGGATATTCTGGATTGATTTCCTTTAGGATGGACTGGTTTGATATCCTTGCAGTTCCAGGGACTCTAATGAGTCTTCTCCAACACCACAGTTCAAAAGCTTCGATTCGTCAGCACTCAGCCTTCTTTATGGTTCAACTCTCACATCCATACATGACTACTGGAAAAACTATCGCTTTGACTTATATGCACCTCTGTTGGCACAGTAACTTTATGACTGACACTAATTCAATGCCTAATGAACCTTTGTTAACTACTCCCAAAAAATTAACTAATTGTCATTTACTGTCACATACAGTATTTTGGTGGGAATTTATGGGAGAGAAGGAGGTCTAGAATGTTGAGTTAGAATGTACATTTCCAGTTGTGTTCATTACTTCTAACAATCATCTGAAACATTTCTTTCCCACATCACAGTCAGCAAACCCTTTAGAAGCCCCAAACTAGACTGGGCAGGGTAAGATTTTAGAAAAAGAAGACAATAAAAGTTTATTCCTGTAAGAAATAGTTCATGCAATTATCTCTGTGTTAAAATGCAGAGAAATAAGAAAGAAAAAAGTAAGTAAACAGTGTCCCAACCAAACTACTACATGCTTAGATTCAGCAGACAGTCTCAAAATTCCTGACATCTTATACTTTATACTGGAAAAATTCCATACACCCTGCTTTTCTTTTCTTTCTTTGCTCTCCTTCCTTTCTTCCTTCATTTTCTCCTTCTTCAAGCCCCACTCATCTCTCTGTCTTTGTGACATTACGGATTAGAGCCAAAGACCAGGGAACCCAGGAATGGAAATGCTGACTGCTCTTAAGTGCTCTTCTGCACATCAGGCTCACGGCAGCCAGCACAGAACAATTCTGACATCTGCCTACAGTCCTGGGGCTTGGCTTCACAACTCCAAACAAACAGCTCCAATGAGCCAGTGGCAATCAGTGGCACTGTGGAGGGAACCTCTTTGCAAAGCCAGATCCTTGACTGACAAAACCAGGCAGAGGGACGGGGAAGGACCACCACCTACAGCTAATGCTGATACCGCGAAGGAACCAGACTCCCAGTTCCAAGGCCTGTGCTTCTCCTTCCACAGGAAGGTGCCTTTCTTTCTCACAGTGATGTCTGTACCCATGTTCCCTTCTCCTTTGTCACTGAGGACAAAGATAAGGAAACAAACATTTATAGATCTAACCGCGATACACCTCCAGTAACTACATTATTTCATGAAGTTGAAGACACCATCCCAATTCCACTGATGTTCAGATGTTTAAAAAAAAAAAAGCCCCAGACAATAGTTTTCAAACACTACTAGATGGAAATTACATCCTGACTTCAGAGATATTAAAAGGTGAAGAAGAAGGGAGGAAAACTTCAGCATCAATGAAATCCATGACATCATTTAGTCCTCAGGGGAAGACTGCAACATGGTAAACATTATCTCTGTCATTCAGGGATAAAATGGAAATCAGGCCCCAAGAGTTATGATGGACTTCTTAGTCACGGAGAGTAACAAGAACATGTGTGTGATCCTCGGTCTCTAATAACCTGAGAGAATAGGGATGTGCTTTCTGCCTTTTCCTATGGCCCTTCAACCTGATTATCTTCCACACTTATGAAGGTGGGGCCAAAAAGTAACCCTTCAACTGGGAGAAAACAGTGGTATCTTGAAGTAAACCAACCACTGATGCTAGCATTCAAATTGCTTTTGAGAACAAAGTGTCAGCAGGCCCTGTAGTGATTCCGAGTAGACAGTGGAGAGACAAAGTCCTCACCCTGGTGTCTAGTAAGAGACAGAAACAATAAACAAGGTGGTAGCAATGACACCAAGTGACGTACGTAGGTAAGAGTGCTCTGGAGAGGCCACACTTCAGAATTCACATCTAACCTGGGCTGCACTGGTGGCTTAGGCGGTAACAGATCCGCCTGCAGCGCAGGAGATGCAGGTTTGACCCCTGGGCTGGGATGGCAGCCCACTCCAGTCTTCTGGCCTGGAGAATCCCATGGACAGAGGAGCCTGGCGGGCTGCAAAGGAGTCCATGGGGTCTCAAAGAGTCCGATTAGACCAACTAACACATTTGCTTGCACTGGAAAGAGAGAGGATTCAGCCACCTCGCCAAACATTCACTTCTCACCCAGAGGCTACACAGGCCTTCACCCTCTCTGAGCAATTACATGATTTCATCTGCCCCAAGGAACCAGGTTCTACCCATTCAGGATCTCGAATCGACAGCTATCAGCTCTCCAAACTGCTGGATTTAATGATTCCTCTTCAATAACCCCAAGAACCACAGTCATTATTTATCACAGCCCTCTTTTGTTTTGAGTCATGTAAGAGGAAAAAGTATCAATAATCTTTGCTCCAAGACAGGTTTCTACAACCTTGTTTTCTATTTCTGCAGTGAAGATTAAAGGGCCACATGCTCAGGAAACCCAAAGCCGGTTACGTGCCGGTGGACCAGTGGATTAATAACACCAGCTATTGGGCGCCCCAGTCTCTGGTCTCTTTAATCTTGCTCAGTGGTGAACATTTGGGAAACGCTCCCTCGTCTCCCAGAGACATTATTTTCAGTTATAAGCTATAAGGATGTCCCCTCTGGTCATCAAATTTAATGTGATGATTATTAAAGGGAATTTGCTAATATTAATGCCCACTTTCAACTTGAGGGACCAAGCTACAAATTTCTCCTCAATTTGGCTGGTGGTGAACAGGCCAAGGACAAAATCTGAATAAAGTTAAGGAGAAATCTACTGCTATTCAATATTTTAATATATCATGTACGACAGAGGTAGTGATGCATTATCTACCTGAAGATATGATTACACTCAAAGCTATAATGAACTTTTACTATCCTGGGGCCTCTACATCATGGTGGGGTGGGCTTAGGGCAGGAGGACGCACAATATATATCTAGTTCTATAGACAATACTAATCAATAGCCTTAATTACAATGATAATAGTTAGTATTTACTGAGCACTTACCAGTCAGGCATCTGTACTTTGTCATTTAACCTCACTCTGAAGGCAGCTACTGTTTCCATCTACTTTCTACAGATGAAAAACCTAACATTGAGAGGCTCCAACTCCTCCTCACCTTAGCAGCCTATGCTCTTCAAGTCTACACCACACAGAAGTGCAATGCAAAGACTGGACTCGGACCTCCCGGGCTAAAGCCCCAGTTCCACCATTTTGCAGTTGTATGACCTAGAAAAGCTAGCTAACCAGTCTCACCTTAGCTCTCTCATCTCTAAAACGAGGCCATCATGGGGAGCAACACAAGCGAGCTGTCTGGAGGATTCAACAGGACCCTGCACACAATGTCAGGCAGACCATGAAGCTAGTCACTGATCCTACTCAAGCCACTACCACTACACCAAGGGCAATATCGCATCCCCAGCTGATTATATGTCAATAACTTACTACTCATTTAGTTTAGCCATTCATGTGATGACCAAATACCATCACTAATACATAAACCAGAGTATAAACCACACCCAGATTCCTTTCTCATTCCCATGGGGAAGTCTGAATTCATCACCAGGAAAGGCCCATTGTTGTAAACCAATTCAGAGAATAAACAAACCACTTTTTAGATATCCTCTGGATGCAACAAAATCTCCATTATAACCGGATGGATTTAACTCATTTTTCAGAGTATACAACCTGTAGATTATGGTTAAAATGCATAAGGGGAGCTCTCCATGTTTTAAATACGTGTGCGTGTTTAATTTGAAGGCAGCAATCTGCTCGGGTATAAGCAAAGCATGCTATCACTGACGTCTTACATTTCAATTTTCTTTACACCCAAACAACAAAATATTTAAACAGTTAACATCTGCTCAAAGACCTAAGAGATAGAAGACTTCAGAAGGCATAGGCAGTGTGTTGACTATGGAGAAAGTCAAGTTACACAGGGGCCAGATTTTTGAAAACCTGACCTATTATGTCAGGAAAGGAGAGCCAAATGCCAGAGAATGTATGGAGGGAACACTGGAACTGTAAACACTCTGAGAAAATTTAAACCAACAGATGGCAACAGAAAAATAAAGACAAGGAAAATTTTTAAATTAACAATAAATCTCACATGTCCTTTTAAAAAAAAAGATACCCTGAAGACCTGTTCATAATAATTAATCATCATAAATTTTACTGATTCTTTAAAATAGTAAAATGGGGGTGAGTATAAAAAACCAGTAGAAAGTCATTAAAAAAAAAAAAAAGGGAAAAAAGATAGGATTTAGATAAAAGCATTTAACTAAAATCATCTTCTGTGCTCACAGAGCCATGAGGCCCTTGAGCAAACGGAACACAAAAGTGAGCCTCCAGCACTAAGCAGATACACGGAAACTGGGTCATTACCCACTGTGGAGGATGCCACCCCTTCCGTGACCACCAGCTCACTCCACAAACATTATCTGGTGGGAACAACTTCAACATGCCATGGGAAAACATCCGTTTTGCTACAATTTAATAATCAAAATGGTATTTATTTCTGTACAGCAGGGAGAAAGAGAGCACATGACTCACAGTTTCTTTTTTATAACCTAGCCAAACTTGGAATTAATTTTGATCCTTTCAGCTAAAAGGAAACTGGCAAAGAAGGGTGGGGTGGTGGTGATGGCGGCAGCCACAGCAGAGACAAGTAGACCACATCCAGAGAGCTGTATCTGGACCCCTGTCAATTTGCAGGTTAAAGTCCTGTGCTGGGAATACTAGCTTGTTGTTATTTTTTAAAATCAGTGACATTGTGTGCCCCTCTCCCTAGTATAATACTTCGGTAGCTTCTGATTGAAAGGGACATGAATGTAAGTGGATTAAGAGGAGATAAAGGGAATTAACTGACTTAAATTGGAACCTGAAGATACGAGCCTTCAGGTACAGCTGGTTCAAGAGGCTGCAGATTTTCTTTGTAATTTTCAGACCAAGAAGCTGACCTCAGAAAGCCAAAACCAAAACACACTCTCCTCTGGATAATAAACACATGCCAAAGAAGATAAACTCTCTGTAAGGAGTCCACCCAGCCAACTAAAGTGAGACACTTATCAGTCTCACCTGGGACATACAACCAGAACAAAATACTTTTAATATGAATAAAGTAGTCCCAAGAATCCCAAACTGTTACAAATAGCTGCCTAATCTCTGTCTCGAGCAGATTATCTATGCAATAGAATCGTTTTAGCTCGCTGAGTTATTTGATAATATGGTAGCAAAGGTGGGAACAACATGTGTTAACTACCACTGGGCTAGTTAAGTGGCCCACACTTGTTCAGAACCCTGTGATGGACAGCCAGATGAGAACTGTGCAGAGGGTGGGATGAAGAGGGGACCTAGGGAATGGATAGACTGGACCAAGAGAGACGTTATCTTGAGATAACTCCAACAATGATGCCCACTCAATCCCAGAGACTGGTCCTCCCCTAGTTTCTTGTGCCACTCTCAACTCAACACCTTTCTTTCAATATGCTATTTAATGAATGAATGGCAAGCTATGGGCTGGGAGAAGAAAACAGAAAAGTGTTTCATGGAAAATAGAGTTAAAGAGAATGTTTAAAACACATCTAAGACCTGAACGCAAATTCCTGAATTCATTGGTGGCAAGGGCCAAGATCTGAGAGAAACAAGGCATGTGCCCACAGGTCACCAAGGGGAGGCTCAAGGCTGAACGAAGCCAGAAAGTCTCAAGAGCTGAGGACGGGGTTAGGGCTCAGCATCCCTGTCCTTACCAGGGCCCCTTTTGGAGACACTGCACCAACTGTAAGGCTACAGAGCCTATCATTCTGGCCCCCAAAGCTCTGTCCTCTGAGGCCACAGCAACCCAAGCAGAAGATGAGCTCAAAGGACTGAGACGCTCCAGCCTCTAGAACTCAGGATCTCGCTTTATTATTCATGACGATGCATTTAAATATGTACTTTCCTGCTTCCTTCTTCTCTTAAAGCTCTGCAAATCATTAACTAAATCCAAAAAATGGGATAAGATTAAAATAAATTCAGTAATAAATACCTCTGCATACAAAAGAACGCCTTAACATCACAGCTAGCACACAGACTTGCAGTTTGTAGAATGATCATTGACTACAGATACATTTATTCTGAATTAAGCTGTCCTGAGAACCTGAAGCTGTTACCAATACCTGTCCAATCTCTGCCTCAAGCAGATTATCTATGCAATAGGACTGTTTTAGTTACTCCAATTACTTTATGATGTTGAATCAAAGGTTGGAACATGTCTCAAAGAACTCATCTTTATAATAGGAAATCATCTCCAATCTCTGTGGGAGCAAACCTGAATTACAAATCTAAGAAACAAGACATTCTAAGCATCCCACATAAATGCTGACTTTGTTCATCCAACCCACTAAAAAAATGTTGGTTTCCGGCTCCTCAGAGCCACCCCCAAATCTAGAGATCTAAGAGTTTAGGATGAATTACATAAATACATGCACATAAGTAAAATCAAATAACAAAAATCCCATCACATCATACTCCTTTCCCCTCTTTCAAGGTTAATTTACAACAACTGATTGGACTTGACTGGACTGTTATTTTAAACTGATGATCCATGACTCATCTTAACACAGTAAGAGGAAAAAAGAGGTGGTGATTTATAATTCATCTCAACCAAGAATTCCTTTGGTAATATACCACAGATCAAAAGATCAGATTTTACCTTATCTTCATCTTATTGATATACAGAGACTTAACAGATCAATCATTCTACCTATTTACGGAAGAGATGAAGACTTATTTGGACATACTTTCCTACATAAAATAATTAAACCACAACATGAGTACCTGAATTCCAGGAAAAAAACTACCAAAAAAAAAAAAAAAAAGTCAGAAAAGCCAAAGTACTTTAGAGATGGAAGGCATTCAGAGGCCGAGAAGATGTCTTGGTGAAGGAAACTGTGAAATCAATGGCAAAGTAAGTAGCTGTAATGACCCAGTGCTCCAGATGCATTCAGTCACTTGTGCATGTAAACATACAGAGCCTCCCAGGGGGTGCTACTGGTAAGGAACCCGCCTGCCAATGCAGGCGACACAACAGACATGGATTCAACCCCTGGACTGGGAAGACCCCCTGAGGAGGGCATGGCAACCCACTCCAGTGTTCTTGCCTGGAGAATCCCACGGACAGAGGAGGCCGGCAGGCTACAGTCTATAGGGTCACCAAGAGTTGGACATGACTGAACTGACTTAGCATGCACGCACACGTATAGAAATTATATATTCATCACTTTAGAAGAAATATTTGATCCAGAGTTTAACTAGGAAGCTCGGTAACATATCAGCAGCAATTCTGTTCTCCACAATAGTTCTTATTCTAACTCTTGAAGCTGAAACAAACTCAATGTTGATGTTTTCAGAAAAATAGCTTCTGGCCTGCGTTTTGCCATCAAGTGTGATTTTAAACCAAACCACGGGACAAAAGCACCTTTCATTCAACTGCAAATTCATGATAAATAGGGTCTTAGGATAGCTGGGAAGACAAGACAGATCTCATATGGACCCTGGGCTTGTGACAAAAAGAACGCAGGGAAGAAACCAGCAACTTGTTGGGCTGCACCCCGCGGGTCTACAAGCTTTGTGCCTGCACCGTTTAAAGGCCAAAGAAAGAGCTCAGAGACAACAACAGAGACATCAATAGTTAAATGGATGTGGGAGCTTACAGGTCTGAAGCAAGGTCCTGGAGCGACACCACACCTCGAGCAGTACCCAGAGGGCAGGACACGGCGGCCAAAGGCATCTTCACTCCCTGAGGAATGTGGAAGGGGAGGCTGGATTCCCAGTAATAAGGGAACTGACACTGACCTCAGGTTAGTTACCATGGAAACCAGTGGAGGCGCAGGCAGCCCTCACCCCTTTGATAAGAACAGTCCACAGCTGGGGCCTGGGGCAAGGACCCAGGAAGACCAGTCACATGCCTCAGCACAGGTGAAGCCAGCACTGATCAGGCAGGGGATGGACAGAGGGCAAGAGAACAGCCATCTTTGAGTGGCCTGACCACACATACAAAGCCTACTAGCCCACCACGCGGCAGTGCATCCCCAAACCTCAGTGGATAAAGATTTATTCAGTCAATGGAAAAGCACTCAGTCCTCAGGCTTCCTGCAGTTTAGGTGTGAGCGAGGGGGAGGGCAGCCATCCTCCACCCCCGCCGACAGGACAGAACCCGCCAAGTGATCGCACGTCTACCCCACGGAGCCCAGCCGTAGCCTGTGAACTCCTGACACTCAGGTGAACACCATCCACTGGGATAAACCCAGCAGATAAACACCCAATGGCCACAGAGACACTGATAGTAACAGGAAAGAGCTGCTCAAAGCGAAGTCCTGAATAACCTGATGAACAGGATCCTAAGCAAGGTAGCATACACCAGCTGTGGAAATGCACTCGTTGCACAAAATTCATTCCCCCAGATTAGAGGACTGTGTTTTACATGTGATCTTTACCTCTCCTCATTTGAAAGAGAAACCTAAAATTAACACCTACTCTTCTGAAACAAAGTATATCCAAAGTAATCTGTTATCACTATCTGTGAATAATCCTCCATGACCATAATCTAGACACCTATGATTTCTAAACTCTCTGCTCTTTTCAAATAAAACATTTATTTAGATATAGATTGATTTTCCGATACATTGGGCCATGAAAAGATAAAACTCTTTCCTTTAAAAAGGACTAAGTGCAAAGGACTGAGAAGTCACCTGAAGAAGAAATATGGTATTAATTTTTGCCCTTTCATGGACCCAGTAACATTTTATGCACAGCTACTGTAGCAATAATGACACTAAAGTTACCGATTTATGTGTTGATCTCCCCAACTAGTATAAGGTTCTGTAAGGGCAGAGAGTATGTCTTAGTCATCTTTTTGTATTTTAAGAAACCGGAGACGGCAGGGCTTGAGGCATATGTTCATTAAATTGAATGTAGTGCAAAAGAAATGTAAGATGGACACAGGACCCAAACAGGAACGATAAGAAAGTCATGTGCAAAACAAACAGCAGTATCAGTGATTAAGTTCCAAAGTGAGGATTTGTCACCAAAGTTGATAAGTGAGTCTTGGCAAGAAGAAATTTCCTCCAGAAAAGGAGCAGCAAACAATGGCCACGGGCAAAGGTCAGATCTCTGTCTATCTAAATCAAGTTTTATTGGAACACAGCCATGATCATTGGTTGAGGTGTTGTCTCCGGCTGCTGTCACGAGGCAGAGCTGAGTAGCTGCAGCAGGGGCTATATACCCAACAAAGTCGAAAGTATTTATTATGTTGCTGTCTACAGGAAAAGTTTGTGACCTTGGTCTAGAACAACCTGTAGTAAGAACTCGGAAGGAAAAAAAAAATTCTTTTTATTCTCAACAACATCACATGGATTATTGAATTAAGCATTTCTTTCAATTTACGAACCTAAGCAAAACCACAGTACTTTTAGCAGTACATACTTGAGAATGTATCATCAGAAACCATTCACATGACAGCTGCTGTAGGAATCTCAAAATGTCATGTGCATTCATGACAATTTCTACATTAACATAGTTGTTAGACCTGCTATGAGGTCTGGAAAGTACCAGGCAGGTTGAAATGACCTGGAGTCTTGACCCCTTCCCTTGTGACTCAGTTGGTAAAGAATCAGCCTGCAATGCGGGAGACCTGAGTTCGATCGCTGGATTGGGAAGATCCTCTGGAGAAGGGAAAGGCTACCCACTCCAGTATTCTGGCCTGGAGAATTCCATGGACTGTATAGTCCATGAAGTTGCAAAGAGTCGGACATGACTGAGCAACTTTCACTTCACATGAGATCTTATTAGGTAATATATTTCTTAAAACAGTTCTTGTATTACCAAATCACAAACTGTAATACTCTTGATTGTCTCAGTACAAGCAGTGCCCTCTGAAACACTACATACTCCAATTTCTGCAGTTAAAAATATTGATTATGAATGAAAGTGGCATGAAATGTGAATCCCAGCCTTGATACTAAGATTGCACCCTCTGAAGCTGAAAAATAGAGTTGGAACCATGGGGATAAATAGCTATTAAACTGGGAAAGGGAAGAAGTTGGCCAACAAGCCAATTCTTAAGACAGAAGAAGTAAGGAGCAGGAGTCTCTGAAACTGGGAGCTATTGTCTACAGTTGCTTTGATTATTGCTACAGATTTTTAGGGCTTCCCTTGTAGCTCAGTTGGCAAAGAATCTACCTGCAATGCAGGAGACCTGGGTTTGATTCATGGATCAGGAAGATCCTCTGGAGAAGGAAATGGCAACCCACTCCAATGTTCCTGCCTGGAGAATTCCATGGACAGAGGAGCCTGGCAGGCTACAGTCCATGGGGCTGCAAGAATCGAACACGACTCAGCAACTAAACCACTACAGATCTTTATTGCTCTCAGACAGAGCCACTTGTTGGTACTCTTCCGCACTTCGGGCACCATCTTCAAGAAACAAGTACAACAGTGGAGACAATGTCTTTGGGGGAATAAACAGCCTACTTTCAAGACTTTAACAGGCCTCCACTGGGTAACGAGGTACAGCCATCGTGGGCATGATGCCTGCCTAAAACGGTAATTCTTGTCACAGATGGAAGTAGCTTTACAGCCCATCGAGTCAATAAATCGGCCTTTTTAAGAAGTTTCAAAGAACAAATTGACTTTAACAACTCCATAGGAACCATTGTGATATCGTTGGGTCCATCACATCAAAATGAAAGGCTTCTAATAAGGAATGATCATTAAGGTCCATAACAGGCAAAGGCAGACATTTACAGTCCATGGGGTCAGTGAGGAAGCATTTATGTGCCCCCCCAGAAGCATCTAATAAAGCAGATCCCAGTGACTTGGTTACTGTCTGCACAGTTCCGTGTTCACAGGGACATTCCACAGATCCCTGCAGATACAAACAGTAATGATACCACTAGGAACCTCCACCATTTCAGACGCCTGTGAGGTAACCGATCCACTGAAACTAAACACAGAGGAGTTTTCTCAAACTGAGAAAATGTTTTGAGCAGACCAAATCAGGTCTTCTCAGAAAAAACGCAGAAAAGGGAGTAACAGCATGAATTCAATATTCCTTGTACAGAGTTTTTCTCATTGCTAGATTCTTTCTGAAGTCATTTTCCATAACTTTAATCATAAAGAGGAAATATGAGGAATATAAGTAGAGGACAACCTAGTGGTTACTATGGGGAGAGAAAAAGTGGGAGAGGCAAGACAGCGGTAGGGAGCACATCAGATTACCTACTATTTACCCCTTAGGGGAATATGTTAACAGCTGAAACTGTACTTGGCTTAGAAAAGCCAGCAGTGAGACCTGGAATATCACCACGGCGGTAACGCAGGAAGAGCTCGGCACATCCTCCGTCCCTGTCATTTAAGCACACTAGTGTGAGCAACTGCCATTCCCAGTGGGACATTTCAGAGACAACATGCTAATTTTCCTCAGATTTAGCATATTCTAAATTGACATAATAAGGCAGAGAATAATTACTTTAAAATGTATTATAATTTGAAAACTTGATAGGCAGATGTCATTCCTTATGTTTAAATAAAAATCATTAGATACAAATATAAAAAGAGAAGGACCATGCAAGGAAAAGCAGCCCTTTCCTCCAAAAATCATACTCCTGCCTGTTCCAAACACTCGCTCCATGGGGTGCGTTTCTTTCCTCTTTTCCAGATCTCCCCTGCCTTGACTCTCCAACCACCCTTGAATTCCTACAATTACGAGAAACCCAAGCGGTCACTTTACAGTTTTTCTTAAAGCTCTCCAAAGAGAAAGGACCATAACTAGAGAAAGTGACTAACTGATAACAAAATACTTTGGATGGCTTAGCCATTACGCCAACCCACAGTCCAACACTGCACAAAACTCAGTGTGGTTGTGTTATGTGCTTTCCTGGTCACGGGTGAGCTCAAGCTACAAGCTGTGTTCTCTTCTCATGTTAGAAGCTGGGAACAAGACAGAAGAAAAAGAACAAAATGAAATTTCCAGAAGCTAAAATAAAGTAACAACTGCCCAAGGCAAATTTTCCTCTTTTAATTTCTGAGCAACCAAGATGATGAGAACATCTGACACCACCTACTCCACCTCCCTCAGATAACCGGGGAAAAGTATGTTTTCTGAAATTCCACAGCGGATGGGAAGAAAAGGCTAGAGGCACATATGATTTGGGAACCTATATAGGACATCCATTTAAGGTGGCATTTATTTATAAATCTAACTACTGGCTGTCACTGTCGGTTTAGAGAGGGGGCTACAGGAAAAAGGATAACGGGTAGCCACATTGGGGGGAAAGGGGAGGCTCCCACCAGGCCAAGGGAAGCACAGAAATCAAAGTAAGAGAAGGGGTGCGATGAGATTGAGTTCATTTCCAGTAAATGCTCGTGTGTGTGTGTGTGTGTGTGTGTAAAACAGTCTGTTCATTAGGATATTATCACAACTCTATATATGTGTTCACCCCTGTTTATATGACTTCTAATGAATTCTTTATTGCTGTCTGTGTATATGTTGATATAAAGATGCTGCTGTATTCTAAGGTTTATCAATATGAGGGTGAGCAGGCTTCTGATGTGATAGGTAATGTTTTATATTTCCCACTGTATCTTGTCCCTGAAGAACATCTGTTGTTCAAAAGGGCACTATCAATTGAAGCCAGGTCTACTACAAAATACAGCAAGACTGGCACAAATTATAAAGCTAATTTAACACCCAAAAATCTGCTTTTACCAGAAATATGCAGCTAATGAAAATCTAAGGATTTGGGAAAGACTTTAATTAGCTTGAATTATCTGGATAATTACATTGATTTTTGCTAAGCTAAATTCATTCCTAATTGGTAAAGCTAATTATATAAATATATGTCTTCTACAATTTTCTAGATTATTCAACCCAAAGGGTTTCTCGTTTAAATTTCTGAGGTAAGTGGTAAATTCTGCACTTCATTTTACAATTGTATAAACAAACCCCTGGTGTGGCTATGACCTAAAAAAGCGTGTGTATCTCCTGAATTGTCCTCTGTCTAATTACATCATTCGGCAAACCAAATACAGCAGAGGTTAATGTGCAGAACCTATACTTAATTCATAAACGTGGCCTGGAAAAATGGTTTGCAGTTGCCTGTTAGAAGCACAGCCCTGAAAATTTCCATCACAGTTTTGCATGTAATTAGCCTCTTTTTTTTCCCCTCTGCTATTTATAAATGCATAAATATACCTGCACTCTACGTAACAATGACAGACAGTGACAACATATTGATATACGGTGCCACTTCCTAGTTGGAAATGAATATTTCATTAGCTGAGTTATCACTGCTGGGTTACGACCTTCAACTCTCTAATTTTAAATTCATCCGTTTTCAGACTATTAAGCTGTTCTTGAGCACACCACAGAAATTACAGATGGAGAGGTAAATTTTCAAGATAATTTTCAATTCCAAAAAAAGGTCAAGGATATGCATACTAAATTCTTGAAAAGAATTGTATCTCATAATGAGAGTAAATGGGTCATTTTGGCTGTTAATGGTATTTGCTTCTACATGTAAAAAAGGTGGGGGGGGGGGTGCATAGAAGAAACAGATCATGATCACCGGATGATACTATCAAGCTTCGAATTTCCCAGTACCATACACAAGAAACTTAAAAATGATTAACAATGAAGATCAACAAACTTACACCTAGTTTTGTGCCTCATAAAAGCTAACGGTAAAACACAGATGGCAGCTTGTAAGTCTGCCTCAATTTCTCTATTTACGATACCCTTTCCAGGAATAACCTATGATACCTTTTACACACAGACATACTTCTGAGGTTAAAAACATGCCTTTGCAAAATCAAAAACATTTATCTATGATGATGCACATTTAGAAAACTATTAGTTAGAGAATAGCTACTTCTTGCCTGGAAAATCCCATGGATGGAGGAGCCTGGTAGGCTGCAGTCCATGGGGTTGCTGAGCGACTTCACTTTCACTTTTCACTTTTATGCATTGGAGAAGGAAATGGCAACCCACTCCAGTGTTCTTGCCTGAAGAATCCCAGGGACGCGGGAGCCTGGTGGGCTGCCGTCTATGGGGTCGCACCGAGTTGGACACGACTGAAGTGACTTAGCAGCAGCAGCAGCTACTTCTTGACCAATAAAAACCACCACCACCACCACCCCAATATCATGTAGCTTTGCCGTGCAGGTTAAGTCCTCAGAAAAGGAGGCAGACTCCTATGAGTCAGGTTCCAGTGGCATCAATTAAGGCTCCTCCTTAAAATTTCTGAAACAGTTTGTGCCTCACCCAACACTCCAATCTCACTCTTCTCTAGCCTTCTCTCTTTTTTTTTTCTAACTTGTCATATTTATTTATTTATTTTTCCAATTATTTTTATTAGTTGGAGGCTAATTACTTCACAACATTGCAGTGGGTTTTGTCATACACTGACATGAATCAGCCATGGAGTTACATGTATTCCCCATCCCGATCCCCCCTCCCACGTCCCTCTCCACCCGATTCCTCTGGGTCTTCCCAGTGCACCATAGCCTTCTCTTTTGAGGTCTCTTGTCCATTAATGGCTCCTTAAAAATCAACATTTCTCAAAAGGAATGTTGCTCTATAAATTACCCTTCAATGACTTCAACTAATCCCAAATCTTCATCCCACCCGAAACCTCAGGCTCAAATAGCCAATGGCCCGCTGGACTTTTCCAATAGGACACCCTGCTAGTACCCCAAATTAACCCAGTCAATCTCCTGCACAGATTCAGTTCTTCGTTCTCCACTTCAAATTTGAAGACAGGGCACAAAGACTCCCAACAAGAAGGCTCCTGGTTGGAAATCCAAGCTCATGGACCTCCACTGCCTGCCCTCAAATTCATTCCAGGGCTTGGGGGATGTCTGTCTCCCCAGTGTGAACCTGGCCAGCTCTCATCTCCACATCATTCTCACACTTTGTCCACTGCAACAAACATGCTGCAAACAGCTCCTATCCCACTGAAAGCAATCTCATTCCCAACCGCCAACACACTTCATCCAATCTTTCTCAGCCAAGTGACCTCCAGTTAATCCCTGTGATTCAGGACAAGAATCACCCTCTTACCCACAAATTTTCTTTGTCCACCATCTAACACCTTAGGACAATTTCTAGCTCAGTCCCAAATGCCATATACACTTTCATAGTACTGCACTTATCACATAACAGCGTGTGAACTGTCCTCTGTGTCTCTCCCACCCTAACTGCAGTGAATACCCATTAAGTCCTTGAGGATCCAGGACAGTGGTTAGCATAAAGTGGATTGTATATACATACTTTAAAAAGTGAATTACAAAATGATACAAACAACCACACTCATGTAACAGTTACCCTGGAAGAAAGGGCACATCCTGGATATAACCTTGAGCTAAAATATCACACTGGCAAGCAAGAGCTCTGTGATGACCCAGGTCAACTAGGTTACATCTTCTTCTTAAATACTTTCTTTGATCCTTGTCCCTCTAGACCACTCTGCCTCAATTACCACCACTGATTTCTCTATTCCTTAACACTTCACAGTTTCTGGCTCACCCTACACTCTTGTTTAACTACACACCAAACTCTTCCTCTAAATCAATGTGTGGTGACAGTATTTGTCTCATGTCTGTCTTTCATCCCCCCTGAGTGGGAAGGCCGGGTTCACCAGCCTAGCTGATGGTTCACACTCAATTTATTGACTGACTTAACACATGATTCAGCTGATGCATAAAGCACTGTAATCATCTATTATTGAATTAGCACTGATGGTTTTGTCAAATTAGCCTAGTGATGGTTTGCAAAATAAACATCTGACGTAGCAAATGCAAAACAAGTTTTAGGGACTTCCCTGGAGGCCCAGTGGCTAAGACTCTGTGCTCCCAATGCAGGGGGGCCTAGGTTTGATCCTTGGTCAGGGAACTAGACCCCAGGTGCCGCAACTAAAGCTCCCACATACCACAGACATGACCTGGCACAGCCAAGTAAATAATATTTATAACAACATTTTTTAAAATTTTTTCATGAAAGTGAAAGAAAGACAGAAGCACGAAGGACCTGGCCCCTTGCTGTACAAATCCTAAAAAGTAATGCTGGAATGAATGTTTCCCTTTTAACACAGCACTTCTGCAAATTACCTACAAAGATGTGAACATCTTTGCTCACAACTGCAATTATATTCACTTAGAGGTACCACTGGTCAACTATTGATAAGCAAAGCCCTGAAAGATTTAAATCACATTTATTAAGAAAAATGGGAAGAATAGTTATTAACTAATTCAGTTAATTGAAGTAATGAACACTCCTCACAATTCAGTTGAAAATCAACTCTTTGCGTATATTTATAACTAAGTCTTGTTATCATGCTGGTAAAAAGCTTACCATCATGATAGACAAAATTTTCTTCAATGAAGGAACCACAACAGGAGAAGAAATGATATGTGTCCCAAATCTGTTATTCCACAGAGAATATTCCTCATCAGTCTCCAGAAAATACAACAGACTTGAAACAATGATCTTTCAAAGGACAGTCCTCAAACTGAAGTTACAGGGTTTTTTTTTTCCCTATCATTTATTCCTAGAAAACACAAGACTTTGAATGCTCATAAACCCAGTCATTCTTCAATGGTTTAACTGAAATGCACACACAAGTAAACCGATTTTATAGGAACCACCATGCAAGTTCCATTTCACTGGCTCTTCCACTCCTAAAGGTTTATGAACTTTTTAAATGTAGGTAGAAGGAAATGAAAGATGAATTTCCCAGTATATAACAGCAACAGCATCCTTCTCCCTACAGAGGTCATCACAGACCCTTTTCTATCCAAATCTTTTTAATATCTACACATTCCCTCAGCTTTTTGGCAGACACTCTTAAGTCAGCTGAAATTAACTAACTAGAGAAACAAGTTAGACACTCTAGGAGCTATATAATAACAAAAATCCCTCTCCATTCCTTCCGGAGGCAAGTTCTGGGAGAGTTCTGAGCTAGCCAATGTTTTCATTAACAGAACCCTATTAACTCATAGTATCACACCATTAAGTAGATCGCTCTCTAAAACAAAGAGGATGGACAGAGATGCATTTTAATTTCACAGATCTTTTATCTTCATATTGAAAGCTAATTGGCAGGAGTGCCTTAAGAATTAAGTTTTTCAAATAGTGAATGAACTGAAAACAGATTCTTAGATCATGGATGCAAATTCAACTATCTCCCTAGGCCAGACAGATAATGGAAAAGGCACAGTGAAAGAAATGACTGAGCAGCAGGGTGGGACTAGAAAGGAGCATTACAGTCGTGCAGGAATGAGGGTTCCATGTGGCCAGAATGTCTCACTTTTACAGTTCCATTTAGAATGTGTGCACTGTGATTTTCACTGGAGGAAGATATTAAGAGTGGCCTTTTAAATGAAAATCCCCAATTTTTAAAAGTTGGAAAACCAGGAATACCCTGGCAGTCCAGTGGTTAGGACTCTGTGCTTCCACAGCAGGGGCCACAGACAATTCCCACTTGGGGAATTAAGATTCCATATGCCACACAGTGGGGAAATTTTTTTTTTTCTTTTTTAAATTTTAAATAAAACATAGAAACTAGTTTAAAGACAGACACACAATTTGTAGACCAAATGAAGTAGAATCTAGTTTGCCTCTGACTTGTCTCACACAGGACACTCACAACAGCTTCCATGGAACGGAGCACTCCCCAAGTTTTCACAAAGCACCTAAACGTCTGCCTGTCCCCCACTCAATATTCTATTTTCCAGCTTCACTTTACAAAAAGGTCTTTCCTGCAAAATGACAAAGCAAAGTCTGATTGTCATCACCTAGAGCTACTGATTAAATGACTAATTTCAAGCAAATTTTCATGACCTGATTATACTTTATATAATAATCCTGACTTTGTCTTTTTCAGACAAATTCAACCTTCATTTCATATGTGACTTCCTTATCTGATAATGAAGTCTTGTGGCCGTGAAGTGTGTCAACTCTTCTTAATATCTTCTTAGTCTAGGACTCCTCAGAAACAGACCCTGAAGCCAAGACTCAAGTAGTAGTACTTCATTTGAGAGGTGACCCAGGAAACAACCAGAACCGGGAGACAGGGAGTTATTATTCAAATCTGATCAATCAATGGTGGAAAGCTATTGGCTCCAGGGCACGCATTTATTTCCCCAGCCCTTCCCAACTATCACGTGCAGGTTCCTGTGGCCCTGGAGAACCCTCAAGCAAAGACCTGCAAGTGTCAGCTGGTGAAATGCACGCCAGCATGCAAAAAAAGGAAAGCAAGCAAAACAAAAAATGGGGGCTTGGAAAAGAGAAGAGGGAATATGAACAGAATGCAACAGCATCTATGCTACTTCAACTTCTTGGCATACTCTACTGATTATGGCAAAGGCTTAAATAAGAAAAGTTCAGAAATCAATCTTCCTAATGCTAGAAGGTTTGATGGGATGGGTACTCTCTGGGCTGGCTCATGTCTCCCTACCTGCAAAGTCCTTCTATATAATGTACATCACTCAACTCCCCCTCTGTCAGCATTCCCACTGCCTGGAGGACTTAAAAAAGGCTCATCCTTGGGACATAGTTTAGTCTCCTCTCTCTAGGGACGAGTCACCCATGACATACAGTGCCAAGCACCAGGTCTTCAGCTCCCAACACAGGGATGTGTAACTAGGGAGGCAGTTAGGGACAATCACTCTTTGGGGCAGCTACTGGCTCTCACAGGGGGTAACACTTAAAATTAGACCAGGAGTCAAAACCTACTTGTGCAGTATTATGTCCTCCATTTTTGTTTCTCCAAGGATTCATCAGATGTTCCCCCAGTCTGCTTAGCTTCAAGCATTCCCATGAGAACGTAGAACTCTGTGCAGTTTCTTAACAGATCTTCATCTAAGGCCAAGAGGAGGCTACCTCAAAATAGCAACACAAGGGATCACAAGTGTACAGGAAATTTTAAGATCAATTAAGACTCTGCACATTTCTATCCTTTTGAGTGTGTGTGTAAGCAAATCTTCTTGAAGCAAATATAAATATTGCCCACTCTTAATGATTTCTCAGATTCCTTAGGATTTCATTCTCTGTAATACATCCTAGAAGATTTTGTAGAATCTGGCTCCTGCCTGTCTCCTTCTCTCCCTCTGGGGCCTCAACTCAGAGTATGCCAATCTCCTTTACTTAGAGTGTCACGGTCTTCAGCAAGATGCTGGAGCAACCCATGCACTTTCTCCTACCACATGATCTTTGTTGGGCTGGCTCTTTTAGCCTGGAATTCTTTCTCCCTAAAGCATCACATGATTGGGAGATTTCCACTCACTGTCTACGTAAAATAGATTGCATATAGCTTCTGTCTATCACAAGCCCATTCATTTCCTTCATGACTACAGGAGATCAGTTTTATCTATTGATATTCAGGAATTTCTTGACCAAATGACCCACTAAAGTGGGGCTCACAGAACCTGGGACCAAAATGGTCATGTTCTCCAAGGCAGTCACAGCACCTGGACTGGAGCAGGTATTTGATATACAGATCAATGAGTGAATTAGCGAAGAAATGAGTTTCCTGTGCCCCTTCCACATGACAGGTACTGTCTTAGATTCAATTACAGTTGACCCTTATAGAACAGGTGGTTTGAACCACTCCAGGTCTACTGACTGACAGGTGAGCATTTTTCAATAGGAAATACTACAGAACTGCATGGTCCCATGGCTGGTTGAACCCTTGCAGGCAAAGGAACCGCTGACACAGAGGACCAACTATAAATTATATTCAGATAAACCTTTGGTTGTCCAAGGGTCAACTATATATGCTAAGTACACCTGGTACCTGAAGCCTTGGAAGTTTAAGTGCTACAACTTACAGACAAAGAAACGGACAAAGTAATAGGACTTTTATGGGAGTCTTCTTTGGATACAGTTAATCGGTTGCTTGAGGAACACCTACGATGTTTCAAGCATCTATAAACAGACTGCTAATTCACTCTTGCTGTGTCCCAGTAGACAGGCTCACTTCCAGTGACCTTCCTCTGTGGTGCCCACCTTGACCTCTCCAGTACTGCCCAGTTTCATGATTTCAGCTACAAATGATCCATACATTTGTATAACCCTCTTCTATATGTTCCAATTCTATCTTGACAGCTTCACACTTTGTGTCCTGTATTAATGACTGCAGGGATCTTGTCAGCTTCTCTGCAGTATTCCAAGGGCTTCCTGAGTACTGGAATTAATAAACATACCTGGTATCTTCACGGTCTAGAAAAAGCATCATTTACCTAATAGGTGTTTAATAAAGATGGCTGAAATGAAAGAGGAAATGACCCAAATTAAAATATTTCTCTGCCTGTGCTGTACAAGACAGTAGCCACCAGCCAATAGCCACTATTTAAAGTTAATTAAAATTAAATTAAGTTTAAAATTCTGTCTCTGAGTCACACTAGCCAAATTTCTGGTGCTCAATGGCCACGTCTGGTTACTGGTTACTGTGTTAGGACAGGACAGAATATTTCCATCATCAAAAAGAATTCTACTATACTGCCCTGATATGGATCTTTACAAAATAAAGCTGCCAAGTAAATATTTTATTATTTATTGATTAGAAGAAATGTTATTTCTGTGTTCCACAGAGACACCTAATTCAATAAAGTCCTTGAAATATTTATTTAGGAATTTCTCTATGTGTGGTACCAAGCCAGGCCCAGCAAATTTTCAAAGAGGAAGGAAACTTGAAGCTTGCCTCTCAAGAACTTCACAAATAAGTATGCAAAGCAAAGCAGTCCAGTCAATAACTAGCTAAAAAGTCAGTGCAAAAATAATACACATGTAGTCATTAGGTCAAATTGGATTAAAATTTTAAAATCTGGCAACATATAGGCAAAGAAGTGGTTTTTGAAATACATAAGACAAGGAAGATTTTAAGATATAATAAAAAAAAGTGATTTCAGATTCAAAAATCTGTGTAAATTAAGATTCAGCTGCAGAGAAAAAATCAGAGAATGTTCGGGAATGACAAATGCTCTTGGGGCTGAAGTATGAAGTATAGAGAAAGAGTGGCAAAATATAAGGCTACAGATCATCACAACCACAGAACATCAAAAAACTGGAGCATCCAGTTAAAGGGACAGGATTTGTTGCATAGAAAAAACGTGGAGAGGCCCTTCGTAAGGCTCCAGGGCAGAAAGTAGCTTCCTGGCTCCCTCTCCATGTTAGCTGCTGAGTTTTAAGTCTGAGGGACTAGTCCGATCAAGAGAATGAACAGACACAACTGGTCCTTCCAATAACCACCAAATGATACCTAGAATTTCTACTCC
Organism: Muntiacus reevesi; assembly: GCF_963930625.1. Lineage (NCBI taxonomy): Eukaryota > Metazoa > Chordata > Mammalia > Artiodactyla > Cervidae > Muntiacus > Muntiacus reevesi. The sequence goes on from NC_089252.1 coordinate 97,949,725, forward strand.
TCTGGCAACAGGGGAAGGACCTATGTCAGTATCAACCTTTTCAAGAAAACCAAATTTAAATTTCCACTCATAAAAAAATAAAATAAAATCTGGATTAGGAAAAAAATTAAATTAAATTAAATTAAATTCTACTCATAATGGGAACTTGGGGTTAACAGAAATCATCTAACCGCTTAAGGAGGCAAGTCAATTTCATGACCAATTCATCGAAAGGGAAAAAACTGATAAAAGTGAGTTTGGACGGGACAGAAGTACCATCTAATACTGTTTTCCAGTAGTATAAAAATATTGGAAAATACTCTGTCTGATTTTCTAATACTAATACAGTACTGTCTAATACTACTTTTCCTTAGCAAACAGTATCTCTTGGCCTCCACATCATTCCCTACTGGAGATGCATAGGGATCCAGACCAAACTAATACACTGCAATCAGAACCTTCAACTCAGCCAAGATCTGATAGTGTTTGTTTTACATAGAAATGAGCTAGATATGTGAAGCTATTTTTAAGACTGGTGAGCCTTTGGTAAGACTGAACTTATCTTTTTATAACAGCTAAGTTATCAAAAGGAAGATTTCCCAAACATTTCTCTAGCAACACTATTTCAGTATTATCAAAAAGTTATCGAGTCGCTCGGTCATCTCTTTCCATACTCCATTGACCATAGCCCGCAAGGTGCCTCTGTCCATGGGATTTCCCAGGCAAGAAGCCTGGAGTGGGTTGCCATTTCGTTGTCCAGGGGATCTTCCCGACCCAGGAATCGAACCAACGTCTCCTGCACTGGCAGGTAGATTCTTTACCACTGAGCCACCAGGGAAGTCCTTCCTTTTAAGAAGACATATCCACATTCCGGAAATGAGGCAGCCGTATCTATGCTGCTTCACAGGTTTTCCTACAGTCTTGCAAGTTAAAAAGTTGAAAGCATTTTCTTTAAGGAATAAAAGCATCAGACATAATGACAAGCTGATCGAAATGATTAATTGGGGGTGAGAGGAGAGGAGACTTGCTGGGAACTGAGAACCACAGAAGGCACAGAAAAGGAGCCCAACTTGGAATAAGGTGGACAATTAAATTATGAAAGAATAAACTGTTCACTAGAAGACAAGATCAGATATAATGCCATCCCTGGGTCACTTAGGTCCCTATTTCAATCTTGTTTTAACAACCTTTACAGGACTGTGATTTCACAACCACCTGAGGAGTGGCTCAACAGTCGCCTGTAGACAGGAGCTGGGAGCAGACATGGCAGGCAAGCCCACTTCACTCCCTGCTGGCTGCCTGCACAAACCCATGTCACATTCCGGGTGTCGATATATGGACGCTGATTATGAAACAATGATTTTAACACTGAAACCTCCCAAGAGAGTGTGCACGACATCGCCAGGAAACCGGTGAGCCCCAGGCGCGGTCTGGTGCTGCTCTGGTGAGGCTCACACAAGAGCCGCAGCACCGACTCTCACGTTACTTAAGGAAAGAGCCACATTTCCAAGTGCCAGCAACAGACTCCAGGTGAGACATTTATATATACCCCAACTGTCTTCTGCAAAAAGGATTAGCTGAAGCATATAAATGAATAATGATGCTGTCTGGTCCTGTCCCAGTGTCCTGGCCAGACTAGCATGAATGTCTCACACTGGGGAGACCTCTTGGTCAAACTCATTCACACTCTGCATTGGAAAATTAACTAGGTTTTGAGGGGAAAAAAACCTTCAGTGTCATCTTTTGCTGTGTTCTGTGTGGTTGACTTTAGGGAAGGACTGTAATCTCTTAGACACTCTCAAAGCCTGGCATGGATGGACAAGTAGAAGCTTTGAAGTTTTCTTAACTCATGGACCAAATTTTTACTGTGTGCTAATAAGTCCTTTTCTAGGATCTGAGGATAAAGCCATGCGCAAAAGGCAAGTTACTTAACTGTATTCCTTGATTTTCAAACCAAAGTCACCATAGTAACGCCCCAGGACTTATGGAGGAAATTAAGAGACATCATTCACCTGAAACACCTATATATAAAGGTAATATTCAATAAATTAATATTTTTCCAATAAACACTTTCAATCCAAAGGCTCTCATTTTGGCTACATGTATCAAACTTCCAACTCAACAGCAACCCTGGAACTTTCCACCATGTCTTTCTACCAAACTGGAGTTCTTTATTACTTTGCTATCACTGATCAATAAGTAGGTCAACTAATCAAAAGATTAATAGCTTAATCTTTCCTTTTTCTCCCTCCTTTACATCAGCTCAAGTAAAAAATAGTTTCAAAGCTATGAACAGCATACAATAAAACAAGCAAACTATTGGATCACTTCAATTTCTCAAATATCATATCTGATAAAATTCTATCTCCTAAGTCTCTAATTCAGAAGTAATTATTTTGTAAAGACTTTGTCACTTTTTTCTGAATAGTTTCCATCTGACTACATTTGTCTGGAAACCCTTTCAAAGAGTTTATAGCATAGGTTCAGTTCCCCCCAAAAACATACCTGCCACACTACCCTACACTAGCCCTCAAGACATACACTTGATAAGACAAGCAACGGCCTGTTCTGCAAACCAACATCTGACGTTTGCCAATAAAAGCAATTTTTTCATGGTTGATCAATTCACTTATTTTCAGCCTCTGTATCATGGAGCTGTTCCACTCATTTCCTCCATTCTTTGTGATAAAGAATCAAATCTTAAAAGCCAAGTACCAAAGGGCACAGGAAAAAATTAATACCATATTCCCTGATCCAGCAGCCCTATGTTTGACACCCTCTTTTACAAAACTAAAAGCACTAGCTTATCAGGATTAATACTGGGGCACTGTGGTGGTATTAGAGAGCTGGATGCAATGCAAATGCTGATCAGTGAGGAAATGTTCAGATAACTTATGGTGTATCTACATCTATATGAGAGAATGACATGATTTTTTTTTTAATAAATTTATTTATTTATTTTTGACTGTGCTGGATCTTCATTGCTGTGCACGGGTTTTCTCTATCTTTAGTGAGGGGGGTCACGTCTCCATTGCAGTGCATTGGTTTCTAACTGCGGTGGCTTTTCTTGGTGCAAAGTACAGGCTCTAGAACACAAGCTTGGTAGCTATGGCGCACAGGCTTAGCTGCCCCATGGCATGTGGGATCTTCTCAGACCAGGGATGGAACCCATGTCTCCTGCCTGGGCAAGTGAATTCTTAACCACTGGACCACTAGGGAAGTTCATCAGGTTATTTTTTAAAACATGAATTTTTATGTATTCATCCAGATAAGTTATCTATTCTAGATTAACAGAATGTTACCAAAAATCAAATGTTTAAAAAAGAAAACCATGTGTGTGTGTGAACAAAAGTTAAAGCAGTTATCACAGCTTTTCTATCTGCTAAAGCTACCCCAAACCTTCAGGAAAGAAAATGGAGAAAGAGAGAAAACAGGAATATGGTGCCATTTTAACATTGTTCCAAAAACAGTTCACTGAAGTAGCAAAGAACACACTAAGCCAAGGTGGCAAATGTGAGTTGTGTAGGTACAATAATTATTTTTGGTATTAGATTTATATATCATCTCCATGGTAACTAAACTGCAAAACAAAATAAGTTATGAGGGAAACCGAAGGATTCAAGTACTAACTAACCCCTAGCACCTTAAGGATCTTTAAATGTGCATTAACACACAGACAGAAGTCACATATGATCGGCTTGCATGGTTTAAACAAAACTCAAAGAACTACCAGAATATGAAATTAATATGCCATTCAAAGCATACAAAGCTTTTTATTTTTTCTTTTATAAAAAAGGACAAGATAAAATCATCCAGTTTCTGCAACCCTTTTTTTCTTCCTTCCGAGGTGTCAGAGCAAACTTAAGCTGAACACAGAATAAGAGGTTTGGCAGATTTTCCAGCCTCCACTCAACATTATGGGAACTAAAAGCTTAATTATGGTCAAGAGTCAAAAGTTTCATCATAATGCATCTTATTTTCGCTTTGTTCTGCTTTTTAAAAAGGCATTGTACAGTGTAATAGAGAGAAAAGAATTCACTTTCTTTTCACTGAACTCGAGTCTCCCCACCTTGCATCAACCTCCCCAAAGAGAAGTAAAGCACAAGTAGAAGTAAAGCAGACCACGGCCGATACTGAGGTGCAGCTGTCTTAGGAGAGGAACAAGGGTCAGAGAAAGCGATAACCTCAAGGTCCAGGGGAAAGGAAGTGGGGAAGGGAGAAAATTCTGCCAACAGAGTTTAAAGGCCCAGGACCCAAGGGCAGAAGGTTTTTTTTAAAAAAAAAGGTGTGACAGAGGGCACTCCTATCCATGCCAAGAAAAAAGATGGCCTGGCAGGCAAAAAGAAAAGTTTAAAAAGCTCCCTTTACACTCCCAAAATTAAAAAGCCAACTTTTAATTGCATTCAAATATGAATTAGAAAATATTAAGAGTTATTAAGCTATAATTCTAGATAAAATTCTAACCTGGATAAATCTAATTTCCGTTTTTTTTTTTAAGAAGATCTCAAATCACAGCTCGTTTTAAATTCTTTATGAAGCCATTTCCACCGAAATTAGAGATGTTCTGAATGGAATGAGATTATATGCAGGGGGGGGAAACTATATGTGAAATTAAGAAAATCATCCAAAAAATCAGGCCCACTATCAGACCCACCAACAAGTATATGTATACATGGTTGTATATGATGCAAGCCAACATACTCAGATAAGTAATAGTATGGGCTTATCTACTGTTGTGATTTAATTCAGGCAACATATTTTAACTACACAGATCAGGGGTGAACATGTAAGTGTGTGTGCATGATCAGTCATGTCTTTGCAACCCCATGAACTGCAGCCCAGCCAGGCTCCTCCATCCATGAGATTATCAAGCAAGAAAACTGGACAGAATGGGTTGCCACTTTGTCTCCAAGGGATCTTTCAACCCAGGGATTAATTCGGCAATCATTGTTCTTCATCTCCAGTGTGAGTTACAATCAATTTCATCCATGCTTTCCAAGGCTGACATGGCAGAAATCAAAGGGAAATGAAATCCATGCCACATTTGTTACCCCTCCCCCCCAAAAAAAGGTAAGAAATACTTAAAGTCACCCACTTGCAATAAGGAACTTTTCACAATTATAAAGATAATTAAAAAGCTTGTCAGGTAGTCAACTTTACCACTTAAAAATTCCATGATATGCTATCCTGTTATGACCTAATATTATTATGTTTTGGGCTTCCCTGGTGGTTCAGGCAGTAAAGAATCCACCAGCAATGTGGCAGATCCGGGTTCAACCTTTGGGTTGGAAAGATCCCTTGGAGAGGGACATGGCAATCCACTCCAGTATTCTTGCTTGGAGAATCCCCATGGACAGAGGAGCCTGGCGGGCTACACTTGATGGGGTTGAAAAGAGTCGGACATGACTGAGTGACACAGCACAGAAGTGATTCTCAATCAAGAGTGAATCTGCACTGGGGCCCCTTGGGGCAAGGTATGGAAATGTGTTCTACCGTTCAAGTCCTTTTCTCTCCCACTCTAATCTGGCTCATGAGAGCCAATCTCGAACCCACATACACCCCACCCCAGGCCCCTTTGCCTCTTTTGTCTTCCCCTCCCTTCTTAATGGAGTGCATGAGTGCACAATGAAGGAGATGTGTCCAACTCTTTAGTAAGAGTGGATTATTCAAGGCTCTGACAAATCCTGCAGTAAAAATACCTGCACCTCAGCAATTCCCGACCTTTCTTGCCACCAGGACTTTCCTGCCATAAAAAGCTTTTTAACCACCTACTGAACACAGGTGGCACAGACTGGGGAAAACTCTCTGAACTCACCTTTACTTGGCCCTCTGCCAAAGACTGCTTACAATGAGACTCAGTTCAGAGGGAAACAGAGATACTCACTCGATTCCATACTGATGATACTCTTTTTGTTCACAGAATGAAAAGGCTAACACCAAGAAATCAGTAAAATTATTTAAATCTTTAAGTAACTAACAGTTGAAATGGTCATAAAAGTCTCCCAATGTCTAAAATTAATTCCTGCAGTAAATGTCCCGACCAAAAAGAGACATACATCACACCTGTAAGTTCCAGAAATATAAATTCACAATCCATTGTGATAAATGGTGGGACTGCTGGCTTTTCAGATGAATAACTCTCTCCCTATCAAATTCAAGACCATAAACATGGGTTCTAATAACTGTATTTATGACCAGGATTTTACAGACAGAAATCTGAAATCAATTAATATATTTTTCATTATTATATTTCCTGTCCTCCCACTGCATAAATCTATTTTGTTCTGTAATGAGAGCTCAAAATCAAATACCAAATATTCATCTGAACTTGCATTTTAAGCATTCTACAACCCACTGAAGTGTCTTTGAACCCTGAAAGTGTATATTTTCTACCTTTTGTATTACAGCTGCACTTGATTCATGAAAATCACTTAAAATACGTAAAAGTCAAGCAATTTCTATGAAAAAAGATACCTTAAATGCTCTTAAGATCCAGTAAAACATATTCTGCAAAGGGCAGCACTCAGTTGCAGCTACCTTTAGACAAATTACTTAATTGAGAATCTATGCATTTTGTCATCGTCTGCATGATGAAATTAGGAAAAATAATTACTACAGTGAAATCATGATGTATTTGAATAAGCCAAGAAAAGACAGTGTAAAAGAGCATGGTGTTCCTTTCTTACTACAAAAAATTACTTATTTTAAAAAATGGAGTGTGGTTATCTTCTTATTTTAAGTAAAATTTTAATAATAAACATGTTTTGTACTAAGCATTTTTAAATGGGAAAAACATATAATACATTTGTAATAGGAGCAGACTGTCCTTTTATAATTTAGTCTGCATTTCCATCGGACGGATGGGAAATCCCAAATCTATCCCTTTTATATATAGATGGAGACCTGGAAAAGATGGCATCAATCAGAGCTGTTAGATTCAAAAATCTAGGAGAAAAAAACTTAAAAGTCAAAGAATATTCCAAAAACAAAGTCTCCTGTCAACAGTAATGACAAAGCCCTTTGGAGTTAGTCTTGGATATGAGAGAGAATTCAGGGTAGGAAAAAGACACAATGATAATTCCAACTTTTCTTTGGGAAGAAATGTGCTTCTCACATGACCTTCACCATAAATAGGCATCTGGATTTGAATCCTAAATAGGAGATGGAGGGAGCTGCAATAATGCAAGTCTGAATACAATTGAAAGGGAGATGTAAATACTCGGGTAAGATGTTATTCCAATTTAAAGAAAGAGTATTTCTGGGTCACCCTGGTGTATGCATGACCTTACACCTTTTCAAGCTCTCAGTAGAGAGTAATACTTCTATAGCAATATACAAGTATCAGGATAAATATATTCAACGTTGGTATCTTCAACCTTCTAAGTCACTGAGTATCACTGATAATGAATTTCATTTTCAAAACAGAAGAAAAGAGGCTCTGACCTCCTGGAGGCAGTGACCACACGAATCTGTCTTTATATCTAAGCATGAACAAGAAGGTTTGTGACACAGCAAGTAGATAATAACCACGTGCTCTGTAGAAAGTTAAGGGCACCGTGACATGTACAGACACATTACACACTCTTATACCCCCCAACACACAGCATACTTTTTGTTTAGGCCCTACACACAAGGTAAGGAATCCTTTCTAGGAGGAACTTGTGGTCATTATTAAAACATGTACATAAGTAAAATATTTAGCTGCTGACATTTGACAAAATGCTGGTTTATGATTACCTGTCTGTCATCATTCACAGCTCTATTTTCCTTTCCACTCCCTTTGTTAAAAGTGATCACCCAAGAAAGTGTACTATGCCCTGCTCAACTCTGAAGTGACTTACCACGGTTCAAACCAGGTAACTAAATTTTCTCATGATGCTACAGCAGCTTGATCAGCTATTCTGGAGGGTCCTTCATGGTTAGCAATACTGAGACAGGTATTATTTCCTAACAGCCTCTTAGGTCAAAGGATTGACACATGGAATACTCACCAGGGACCTCAAAAATACAACAGTAATAATGAAAGCAATCCCATCACCTCTTTATTGCAGCCTGGCTATCATTCATTGCCTCCACACAATATGAGATGTGGGCGTTTCACCACAACCAGAGTTGTGATGCATTCCTTTATGATTTCATGCAAAGATTTCCAAAATGGTCAACTTGTCAAGCTTTCTATTTCTCCTCTCCAGTCTTCAGAGAGGGCTGAACAACATGCCACTCACCTGGTCCTGTAATACCTTAGGCAATCTGCACAACACAGCTCATCATAGAATACTTGCTCTGTTCAGGAAATGGATCCGTAGCTGGCTAGAAAGGGGCAACTTTCTTACAGCATCATGGGGGACAGAATTTTAAGAAAGCAAGGAACTCTGGCGAGCCTCCAACATGCAGTTTCTCGACCTTGACACTATGACATTTGGGGCCAGATAACTTTCTTGTGGGGTCTCTGCTGTGCGTGGTGAGACACTAAGGAGCACCCTGGGCGACTGGAAGTTCTAGAGTAAGTCCCAACTAAAGGCAATAGGGTCGGCTTTCAAGGTCCATGCTCTCTCCACTTTGCTTCTGCCTTCACTGCCTGGCCCGAGTATCCACTTGCCTTGGTCATTACATGCAAGGTTGCTCCTCTAACACCACCTCATCAAAGAGACCTTCGCCAGCTTCCCCTTCTGGTTCCACGTCGTGAATCTTGCTGGCCTTCTTTTACTTCCTGGGGAGCAAGCTAGAGGCCGCTCCCAAGCAATGACCTGTCTGCCCGGCCCACTCTCCTAGTCATTGGAGCCAAATTTGGAAGTGGGACAACCTGATACTGGCATCCATTCTCCTAAGTGGAAAGCATTAAGTACAGATGTTGATTTAAGATCTTCCTGAAAAAAGGGACATATGATCCAAGACATATGCATGCTTTTCAAACATACACAAGAGTCTCAATTCAGGAATGCCCCATGTGGGCCTCGCTTCCCTTTGCTGGAGTTAAAGAGTATTTTTTATAGTATTATTTAATGAGATTACGTATTATTTTGTGCATGTAACACTGGCAGTCTCCACCCAGTAAAAATGGAATTTTGTGTATTTTATTCTCTGTTGTGACCCTAGAACCTGGACTTAAGCATGCCTTGTAGCCAGTTTTTGAGCAACACCCTTTCAGTGAAAAATTCAATACGTTGAACTCCAGAGAGAACACACACATATACACAAGTCAATCACTGTCAGTTCTTATTTTAGGCAAAGATACAGATCCTTGGCAAAATTCATGCTTAAGAGCTATAAATCCCTAAGACCAACAAAGTGAAGTGAGGTCTATGGGGTCATTCCTGAATTTGAGAATCTTAAACACCTGAAGCATATGCAAGTTTTTCAGGAAGATCATAAATGAACATCTGCACCTAATGCTTTCCACTTAGGGGAATGGATGCAAGTATCAGATTGTCCCACTTCCAAACTGAGCTCCAGTGACTAGGAGCATGGGACAGGCAGACAGGGGTGACTACCCAGGAGAGGCCTCTAACTTGCTCCTTGGGAAGCCACGTCCCCACAGAGACTTGCCTTTCTGTAAAATGGGGGGAACTCAGAGGGCTGGTGTGAACAGCAGTCAATAGAGACAAACCAATTACCCCCAGTGCCTGAGACAGACTCAGTAAATGTCAACTGCTGCCTTGCATGTAATGTGTAACTCCTCTGAATAGCACTGTTCAGAAGTTTTTTGTGCAATGATGAAAAAGTTCTATATCTTGAGCAGTATAAAAAGGTAGCCATTAGCCATTTGTGGCTATCAAAAATTCAAATTTCAACTAGTGTGATTTTTCATTTGATTCTAATTAAATGGAAATAGCCAGGTATAACCAGTGGTGACAGGATTAACTAGACAGTACAACCCTGAATGTTATAAAGACTCCATAGTTCATGGAAGTTTACTACTTTATTTACAACCACTTCAGACTTCTGAAATCAAGAACTCAGCTCAAAAGGAAAGAAATGTCTTCCCTGTAACTCCTTCCCTTTAAGTTCCGTGAGATCGCTTAGCTTTCAAGACCTGAAAAGACAACAAGGGCTTGCTCAGCCAACTGCCTTGCATGCCCCCTGCTTCCTCTAGGTACACCTTGACTGGTCTGAGCCAATCAAGCTAACTCCATTTCTCTTGCCAATGACTAGATGAATCTTGAACATGTGATTCAGTTCTGCCCAATGAGGTGGTGAAGGTTCTGCCCAATGAGGTGAATAGTCCAAGGGAGGGGTGCTCTGAGGCAGATTTTACTTGCTGTTAAACAGAGACATCAGAAAGGGATACTTTCTCCTTCTCTGGACTTTATACCTCAGCATTTGACCTCCAGAACTGCGGAAGCTATATTACAGTCATGAGGAAAGGGATTCAAAGTACCAACTCTCCCAGCTAAGGTTGGTGCAACAGAAAGAAACAACATGGAGTGTACCTTACTGACACTCTAGAGACACAAATTTAGAGATACATTGCTCTTACTATTAAGACAGGAGAGTCCGCAGGTCTTTTCCAGAAGCTAAACTGTGGTAACCGATACAAAAGAAAATCCTTATACACAAACATGCCCCTGGAAATGACTGTAGTATGAACTAGGGAGAAAAAATCCTGGTAATACTGCCAGCCAGGAATCCTCAGGACAAAAGAAGCTAATCTTGACTTGTTCTTGCTGGCACAGCAGGTCCATGGTCCAACTGGCCACAAGTGTTGAAACGTCCTTTTCACACCCTAGTGAATGGTGAGAGAAAGAGCAAACTTTACACAAAAAGGATGTTATAAAGATAGCTCATTAGGAGGTGGTGTAAGAATATAAAAGCCACAGGACATTCCATAAGTGTCAAAATTACTTCCCGAGAGGAGAGTGTGGACCGTGCACTTTGCAACAGTGAGGAAAAAATACCTCCCATTATCACAGAGAGTCCCAGAAGCAGAAACACACCACAAATGGCTTCTCTCTCATCTTTGCAGATACTCCTCATAGAGTCTAGTTACTAGAGGCTCATATTTCATTTTCCTGCTAAAGCTTCTCAACAACCAATTAATATGAAATGTACTAATGGCAAGCACACCCTGCTCGAAGGAGGAGTGCTGTCCTAACACTCGGAACTAGGGGGAAGGGTGGGACAGAAACGCAGTGGTTCCAGGAGGGAAAGAGGCCAACAGTAACTGGGACAGAGCAACCAAATAATACCTTTGGGAGCAGCAAATTTTCAGGCAGTTTCAAGAAGAAGCTCATTTTCCTCCCAGGGAATGGCCATCAGACTGGGAGAATGTGGAGTAACACAAACAGGAAATTTGGATGCAGTGGCTTCCCAAACTCAGTGAAGATCTCAACGTAAACAAAATTCATTAAGTGGGTCGCAGAGGATAACACATAACTTAAAACAGCCCACAGATCACACATTCACTGTCTGAAATTCACTCCATCATGGTTGCAGGGATGATAATGTAAAATGTTTAACAAATCAGAGGCAATGAACACTAACAATGGATGGAAGAGGACAGGTATTCAATCGTAAGGTCCCAGGACAGGAGGAGTGGTCGAGGCAGAGATGAAGAGGAAATTCAGAGGGACTGGACCAGTGGGTTTTTAGGATTTTTAATCATCTACATGGCTGTACCAGAGCCAGGACACACACACAGTTATACTTCTTAAAATTAGGACACTAAATAATCTCCTAAATTTTTAAGCCAATTTAAGAATCTCTATATAGTTTTTCCAGTGGTCATGTATGGATGTGAGAGTTGGACTGTGAAGAAAGCTGAGTGCCGAAAAATTAATGCTTTTGAACTGTGGTGTTGGAGAAGACTCTTGACAGTCCCTTGAACTGCAAGGAGATCCAACCAGTTCATCCTGAAGAAGATCAGTCCTGGGTGTTCATTGGAAGGACTGATGCTGAAGCTGAAACTCCAATACTTTGGTCACCTCATGCAAAGAGTTGAGTTGACTCATTGGAAAAGACCCTGATGCTGGGACAGATTGGGGGCAGGAGGAGAAGGGGACGACAGAGGATGAGATGGCTGGATGGCATCACCAACTCAATGGACATGAGTTTGAGTAAACTCCAGGAGTTGGTGATGGACAGGGAGGCCTGGCCTGCTGCGATTCATGGGGTTAGAAAGAGTCGGGCACGACTGAGCGACTGAACTGAACTAAACTGACTGATAACCTTCATGATTTTTTTCTCAGCAGAGATTCAGGTTGATTGTATGGCATATAAGAGGCTTTTCAATCCTTCCAAAATGGTGATAACATTCTCCTAGAGAAGACTTACTTTGAGATCTTGGAACATCCAGCTGTACAATTGCTGACTTTTAACTTTTATTTTTAAACTGGCTAACTTTTTATAAAATCTTAAATATGTAATTAATAGGAAACTTAATACATCAAAACAGAAAACTGGCATAGCCTTTCATAAATTAGGGATACCAGGATATAATGAAGGCCACAGGATCAAATTCTAAAATACTCTTCCAGGTGAAGGCCCTGGGCAAGACCTGTTTCTTTTTAAAAGTGATATTGGCAAGTGACAGACAATTATTATAGACCTATTAGCACTAAATTGTGAGTTTCTCCTTGATAGAGAACTTAAGAAGAAATGACTTTATTATGCTAAAGTCAAGTACTTATACCACAGCAGAGTCATTTTTCACATGACATAAAAATCACATTTAATACTACACTCAGGGAAAACAGTATTTATTACACACTGTAGTATTATTAATGAAAAGCAAGGATTCCTGAAGTTACCAGAAAGCATTTGTCAAGAAGGCAAGGTTCCACATGATAAACCTACTACTGATTTGTTTTATTTTCACCTAAACAAAGTCTTAATTACATGATAAAATACAGAGTTTAATATAACTTAAATGGAGGAAAGGTTAACTTTTAATAGCAAGAAAGACAACCAAGAAGATGTACTATGTTTAATGCTATTGATCTCGAATAGGGTCATGGGAAATTAGCAGCTGAGAGATGGAAGTGAGATTAATTTCAGGATCACTTAACAAACTATTGAAGAAGAACGACAGCATTTTGCATGGGTATCAGGCAGGAACAATATTCCCAGTGGACTCACCACAACGCGACTATATATCCCTTAACATTTTTGTTCAAATACAAGATTAAACTTGACCCCATAAACTAAGTTCCTGTCTATATGTAAACAAATAGACTAGCCCTCATTAGGCACACAGTATATACTTATTCCAGCCACATAATGGCAATACTATTGATAAAAGTTCAAACGCTAATGAAATTCAGTAAGCTTTCCCTTACTTTTGTAAGGCTCACCTCAGCAAGAGAAGAGACAAGGAATAAGGGTGTAGTTCATCTTAATGATTGCAAGGGAAACCCAATAAAATGTTACTCAGCAAGATATATATGAATCATATCTTATTTGCCAAAAAATTCCACATAACAAAACTTAACAATATCCAAAGGGAATGACAGAAACGTTCCTCTCTTTTATACAGTCAGCAAGTGGGTTTTACGAGCCAAATTATATATAATAAATGAGTACGTTTTGTTAGGTTACAAAGGAAAATGAGTAGCCTTTAAGTAAATCACACAGCACATTGCAAATCACTGGCTCTCCAATTATTATGCATGTGGAAGGCTAGGTATGTTATTCCTTTGAACCTTTAAATTAATCATGTTCCTCTACTAACCCAGACTCACCAGGCCCCTACCCCAAAGATATCAGTTTTAAAGGAGAGAGTATCATCCTTTCAAATTTACGACCAGGAAAAAAGATGTCTGACTTTGATCCATCACAGGTATGAAAAATACATACTTGTAGATAATTCTCTGTATGCCTTCTGTAGACCCACTAAATGTAAAGATTACTAAATATTAAGATTTATGTTATATCAAAGCAAATATTGACCTTACCTCTGCCTGCATCAATATTTACTGCTTTGTACAATAAATCTTGATGTTCAAACTGCATCAATATCAGTGCATTAATTTCTGCATGGCTCATATCAGCATCTTATAAAATTTGAAATGTCAGTGAAAATGTTTCACTTGAAAAATGTAGATATACCCAATTAAAGAGACAAAAAAAGGCTTTTCCTTTCCTTCTGGCTTTCTTTGCAGTTTTTTCTTCTTCCTCTCCCCTCGAAATATTAAAAGTTACAAAGAAAACTGGCTAAATTTGATGAAACTCAGCCGTCTACCATAAAAGAATTATTTTAGGAAATATTATGTATTGGCATAATAAAATAAAATATTCCAGATATAATTCTATATGATATTACAATATTGTATACATATAAATGTAAAATGGCAGTATCCATCATTTCTCACTAAGAATCACAATTAACCTTTGTGTGCAGTTTCTCAACTTCTCAATTCTATTTAGTGATGAGATCTTATTACCCAAATTATTTCATATATCTTGTAGAGCTCAACCTCGTTCATATTGGTATCTGTTTACTAAGCATTTCATGATAAGGATGTACTAAAATCACCCAAGTCCCTACTGATGGTTATTTAGGCTGTTCCGCTCACAGTGGCACACTGGGGATACATACAAGTGTTTCTGAAAGACAAATTCCTAGAAGCAGAGGCACTAGATCAAAGACTATCAACATTCAATATTTTCATAGATTATGCCAGAGTCCTTAAAAAAAAAAACAAAAAAAAAGGCTCCATCAACCTGCTACTTTCAAGGCTGATTTAAAACCCAAACTTTCAGCCTTCCATTTACCCATGTTTTAAACATCTCATCATAGCAACAATTGAAACTTTTATCACTGTTACACAGCACTTGATACCAACCCAACATTGAATAAAACTTCATCTTCTAATACGCTTCTGCCAAGGGTCACAAGGACCCTAAGGAGTTTATTGATGCACTCTTACAACATACAATAGTATCTGTTAGCTTTACAAACACTTGTGAAACCACCTCCAGAGAGAAGATGCTAAGAAATGTTTGAACTCAAGTAGCACAGATTAGAACAAAGTTAAAAAGAAGAAGATAAAGAACACATCTCTAAGTTACGAGAATAATTTCATTCAAACGACGGAAGAGAAAAAAGCCAAGTCTGCACTGAAAAATGTTGAAGGTACCTTAAGCATATGGCACCACATTTCTCTCTTTTATACATCAAGTCCTGATTAGTGTGTGACCACATGTGTTTTTTTCTCAATCTATCCTTGTAATCACAGACCAAGTGCAAAAAGAAAAAAAAAAAAAAAAAAACAAGTACCTACAGGAAAAAATAGCTTGTACTTTGTCCTACAAACTACTTCTATTTCAAAACATTAAGGTAGAAATAGGGAGATACAAAGATTAATTACAGACAAAGGTTCTGCTCAAGGAACATAAAGTTTAAAGGGTGTAAGAAATATGAACAAAATACTATACCATGTCTTAATAGGTTCAAGTCCAAATTTATCTTTGCGACCAACCCACCATTCCTCATTTACTCATTTAAATTAAATGCAATGCCCTCTTCAATCATTCTGGGGACCATCCCAGACAATTCATTTTGCTTTCTCTTTCATATACAAAATGTAATCAATTCCCACAGGCTCTTTCATCTCTCAAACTCCTGACGATACAACCTCAACATTTCTCATAGTTTCTGCTCTCTTCCCCCGCTGACCAAGCCTTAATCCTACAACCTGAGGTCTCACTCAAACGTAAAACCAACTTAGACCATTTTCACCATAAAATCCTTAAATGACTCCCTCAGAAAGATGCTCTAGGTCTCCAGTAGAATTCTGCTAGAGCCCTCCTGGTCGACTTTCCATACTTGGCATCATTCCCTTAACTCGTTTCACTTGACCACATCCCCAGACCCACTGAGGTATTTCCAGCTCCCCAGTCACGGCTAGGTCGTTTTATGCCTCCAGGCCTCTGCTCATTCTGGAAAACACTTGTCCATCTCTAATGGAACCTGGCAAGAGCCATTCTGAGGAATTTCTCTGGCCCCTCCCACTACACCACACCACCTGGCACACAGTAACTTCTACTTGAAAACTGCAAATAGATTACTAGAGAATTGTAAAGAAGATACAAATTCGCTGTCAAAAATAAAGAGGAAACTGATGAGTTAAGAGAGTGGGGTCAGGTAGACATACCCTTGAGCCAGGACTTAGTAGGAGTATCAATCTCAACAGTGTGGTCCCATCAGATCAGAAGGTCTCTACTGCAAAGGGAATGTCTCCGGGGAAATGATTCCCTTAAGAGACTTTGTAGGAGGTTATCAGGAGAGGGGCAAACAACATGACCATATTAACATTAAACTGTAATGTTTCAGAGTGCCTTCCACTCGTCTAATGACAAAAGCAGACTTAGGAAGGCATTTGCGTATTTTACTTTAGCCCGTATAGATGTTATTAAAAATAGGCATGGAAATGTTATTTTAGGAATTTAATTATGTCTTAAGTTCACCAGGGGAGCTCCTTACTTAAAAGGATCCAACAGTCAAACTTTTTGTAAATCACCCACTAACTTATCTGGATTTCATGGGCAAGATCCCCTTAGGGAGATCCCGAGCACAGACTCTGGTATGAATTCATGTACCCATCCATGCATTCACCTACTTGAAAAATATGTTCCAAATATATACAAGAGGAGATATTCTGGCACACAGCAGGAAAAACAAGAAATAATAAGCCATAATCTTTGTCCTTAAAAACTCTACATTTAGTTCGGGAAATCTCTCTCTGCCTCTTCCCCTTCCCTTTCTCCTTCTCTCTCTCACACACAAGCATACACACACATGCATGTTACAAAGCAAGATGTTCATATGCATAGTACAGTGGGGTGGCCATGTGATTAACAATCATACCAGATGATTACATATATTACTGCTACCTCTCAAAGCCATACAAGGTATGTCCTTTTATCTCCATTTCACAGCTGAGCAAGTCATCAAACCCCAGGACAATCAGAAAGGCCCTTGGAAATCTCGTCCCTCAATGCCTCTTAGAGCAATCCTGCTTGACCTTCACCTAATGCAATACCAGACACTTCTTTCAAGGAATTTTGGTCAAGGCATGTCTCAATTTTGGAGTCCTCTAAAAGTGAGAAATGCCCCCCTTGTATTGATTCACATAATCTATCTACACAAAAGGAACATGAGATGAAGATTATTAAAAATGAAGAAAACCACCGAAGACGATTAGTTAAAACAGTGTGGGAGGAGAAACCCACCACCTGTTTTTCCCTAAGTCTTTGAGGGGGTGGAGAGAAAACAGAAAGCTTTATAAAAATGCCTCAGATTTCTACTTGAACTTGCTCCAAATTTGTTTCTCAGTTCCCTTTCCAGCAACAATGACCTACCTAGCATGTGTTACATTTTGTGTCATAATTACAGAAGTTCTGGGCAAACTCCAAAATTCATGAGCTGTCATCACCTCAAATAACACTGAAAAAATATCTGTATTTTAGTCAAGAAAACCAACAGAAGAGAATTTTAAAAAGCGAAAGTCGCTCAGTCGTGTCAGACTGCTTGTGACCCCAGGTACTATACAGTCTATGGATTTCTCCAGGCCAGAATACTGGAGTAGGTAGCCATTCCCTTCTCCAGGGGATCTTCCCAATCCAGGAATCGAGCCCAGGTCTCCTGCACTACAGGCGTTTTAATATTTCTAATAGACACCTAAATTATTGCTAACTGTTTTTCTCAGTGTAATTCTGTATGAAATATATCAAAAGGTGTTCCCCTCCTTTTTCCTGTTCTTGGTATAAGGAAAATACATCCAAAGATAGAAAGCAATCTTGAAATTACATTATTATTAACAGTTAATGATAATAATCTTACATTTATGTTCTGTTTCATTTCTCCTATGCATGATGTTTTCACCCTAAACTTAGACATTATGACCACTATTTTTTAGAGTAGAAATAACTAAGAGCCAGAGAGACAGTTTATCCTCAGATGGGTGCAATAGGACTGAAACACCAGTCTCCAGGCTCCTCAATAAACAGTCCTCGATCCAAAAGCTGCTGGTGTTCACAGTGGCATCATACGATAAGACTATGAAGTAAGGTTGTTGATCATTTTCAAATATAAATAGGACGCAGACATTATCCTAGATGATGCAGTGACACTGAAATCACTCAGCTAGTCCTAACGTGGCACGATCATGACAGTATCCTTAAAACAAGTTCTCCACAGCTCAACTACTTACGTAACTCTCCTCAAGTGACCAGTGGGCTGACCGGGTGGGCTGCTACCAAAATAACCAGACCAGCATCATTCACCAAACGCCACCCTGTACCCAAAGGCAACTTAATGATGAGGAAGGACAGCACAACCCAGGGGCCCCAGGACCACCAACACCAACTCCTCTCCCCGTTCCACCTCCTAAAACACATCACTTCCTCATCTGTATTCTTCCCGGAACGTTTCAAAAGTGGGAACACAAGAATCACTGTGAATGCTAACTAGAACATTTGCTGGGGACATTTCAGCTCAAGGGAAATACAAGGCCAGAAGAAAAAGAGAGGCATGTTCCAAATCTCCACACAGTTTTGTTTCTGAGTCAGGCTAACAGCTGCTCAAAACCCCAGGCTGTACCAGTGTGATCAGGAGCTGGCAAACCTTTTCCGTAAAGGGCTAGATGATAACAGTCCAGGCTTCTTGGTCAAATTTCTGTGTGGTAACTACTCAGCTCTGCAGTCTTAACATGAAAGCAGTCATCAACAATAGCCAACAAAATGGATACGGTTGTGTTCCAATAAAACTTTACACACAAATACAGGTGGACGTTGGCAGTCTGGCAAGCCCTGAACTTGAGGACAGTTTGTTTGCTGAACCCTCATTCCCAAATCTCAAATGAGTAATTCTTATGAAGTATGGCTGATAGAATCTAGCTTGCTGAGGCCCAAGTATTACCTAAGGATCTCCCAGTAACAATCATAGTACCTAGAACAGAATTCCAATAACAACAGTATCACCAGTAGCAAAAGTACTAATAGTGTGAGAAACAGCAAAAAGTAACATTTATGCCTGGAATTTGTTAAATTTTTCACACACACCTCATTTCATTCCCATTAACAGCTTTATGAGGGAAGTGCTATTAATTATTCCTTTTTCAAAGATGGGAAGACTGAGGCTCCAAGCAGTTAAATGCCTTCCCAACCTCATAAAGATATTAAGAGGTATTAATGGTAGATTTGAACCACAGTCTACATACGTGACTTGAAAATTCACACTGTCACACACAACACTGCCCCCTCTCCAAAGTATACCAGTACCTTATCTTAGGAAGAACTAATACAGATTTGTGAATTAAAGTCATGAGGTTAACATTTGGGCCATTAAACCCCTCTCTCATGAAGTGGACTACTTCACTATTGCTCAATTTAAAACCATTTCCCTCTACAAATAATGACCTTTCGTTTGGCAGTTCAAGTGCCAAAGAACACCCTAAGAGTTCTTGATGTGAAAATTAATATTTCATCACTTCGCTGAAAATAACAATTGATATCACAGAATGTTCAAGAAGATGACTATAAACCTCAACTGGTTACTCTCTTATGCTTTTCTTCTCCTTTTACTTTTGTTTTTCCCATTATGCCTAGCAAGCTACTTCGGTGATTCTTCCAAGCCAGTCTATACTCTTCTAAGGGATTCTTCAAATAACTGCCTTATCTTGGCTCCAGAAAAAAACACAGCTAAAACAAGGGTTGACAAACTATAGCCTATCCAACCAGCCACCAATTTTAGTACAGTCTGCAAAGTAAGAATGGTTTCTCTATTTTTAAAAGGTTGAGGGCAAAAAGTCTAAAATATAAGATTTCCTGACACATGAAAATTATAATAAATTCAAATTTCACTGTCACAAATACATTTCCATGAGGACACAGCTAGTTTGTCCATCTACCTATGGCTGCCTCTCCACTATGACGACAGAGTTGAATAGCAGCAACAGAGACCACATGCCCTGCAAAGCCCAAGACTACCAGATTCTTTATGAAGAGCATGCCAACCCACTGAAGATAAACTATTAGCTTTTCCACCAATAGAAGTTTTCAAACCCAGACACAATGCATTCCAGAAATACAAAATGGAGACTCATCAAGTCCAGAGTTAAGAAGATCAACCCCTTCTCCACCCAAAAGACCATACTACTAATTATGCCCAGTCTTAACTAAAAGTCACGGCCATCTGCAACTGTACATGCTGATGTCATAGAATTTCCAATCCCCCAACAGCATTATTTTCAAAATTGATGAACTGTAAACAGCAGGCCACTCTATGCCTCTTCTTAACTTCTATCAGAACCATAGAGAACAAAATGATAAATTTTCTTTGGGTTTCTTGCCAGGAAGCCATATATATGTAACTTCGACTTTCATCTCCCAATTTCCTTCATTTATCAGAAATGGTGACAAAAAGGTTCTAATTAGATACTTCTAATCACAAGGAATGGGGTGTGATGGAAGACTTCAGAATCACTATCTGTTCCTTGCAAAACAAAACAGATAGGCTATTCTCCCTAGAGGGGCAGAAGATTTATCAATAGACAAAAGGATGCAAAAAGCCAATAGATAAGGTGTAATTAAAGATCAGGCCTATAAATTTTACACTGACATAAATGTAACAGGATTTGCAGGTAGAAATTCAGGGTTTAAGGCCAGGGTATAATAACGACAATAATACCTTTCAGTTCTACGAGCAACAACATAGAAAATGCATACATTTATTATTGAGACTAATACTCTGTGCCTCCAAGCACTTTCATTAAAAAAATTTGAATTATTCAGTGCTACAGGGATTTCCAAAGTGGTCTGTCTTGCTCAAGAATTCCTCCTTAATTAGCTAAAAATACATTTCCCATCTATTTCCGAGCATCAAAATCTCTTTTAGAAATAACAATCCACCTATCTTCTTTTTGACAGTTGTTAGATGCATAAACTAGAAAGGCCTGTATATTCTTGTAGATATTTTTTCTCTTGCCCCTTAAAATGTAAGAAAATTATTTTCAAATTAGTATTCAGAGTTGTAACAATGTGTATTCTCTCTTCACTGACTCGAAGGCGAAAAGTGAAAATAAAAATTGAAAAGAGCTACAGAAATATCGCAGTGGGCTGAAATATATAAAACTAGCAAGAGCTTATTAGAAAATAAAGTTGCATTTCTTAGATTAAAGCATAATAGGTCATTTTGATACGTGAGGCTTTGTAATATTTAGCAGATATTTAGTAGCTCAAGACAAGGCTTATATTTTCTGCTCTCTGAAATCACAGCCTCTGGGAAGAGACAAGAAAAGGCCACGTCTTTCAGAAAATTACAAGTTTGGTACAATAACTCATTAACAAGTAAAGTTCAGAAATAAATGCAAATTGAGGGGAAAAGGCAGGGTGGAGAAACAGGTGGGAGAGATAAATTAAGGTACTTATCACATTGAGGAAAAACAGGCTTGAATATTTCAACTTTCAGGGAACCACAAAAGGTTGGAACAAACAGAAATCAGGCGTGAAACTGATTAAAAGCATGCCTTTGAGCGAGTGTAATGGGACGTGAACTGACCCGTATGATCGCGATGGGAGCAAGTCAACTTACCCGAGTAGGCCCAGTACGGGTCGCCGGAAGCCTTGCGCCTGCGGATCTGCGCCTGCACCGAGCTGCCCTGTCTGTTCTGGTGCAGGGTCCCCACGTAGCCCTCCGTCAACGCTGCAAGACAGGAGAGCTGCAGTGAGTCAAAACCGTCAGCCCGCTGCACCAGGACGGGTGTCAAATGCACACAGCCCTGGGACCTCCTAGAAGCACAGACCCTGGGGTAGCTGAATAGAACTTGCTGACGTTATAGAAGAACAACTGCAGCAGAACCTCGACAGATCACCAGGATTATCATTAATACAAACAATAGCTTGTGTATGTGTTAGGGCGCTCAGTCATGTCCAACTCTTCGCGACCCCATCGATTGTAGCCTGCCAGGCTCCTCTGTTCAGGGGTAAGAATACTGGAGTGGGTTGCCATTCCCTTCTCCAAGATCTTCTTGACCCAGGGTTCGAATCCTGGTCTCCTACACTGGTAGGCAGATTCTTCACTGTCTGACTGAACTACCATGAAACTTTTCTCCCAACCATGAACCCGAGGTGCACTAAACCCTTTACATGCATTATCTTATGTAATTTACAACACACCACCAGGCAACAAATGCAGTGTTTCAGTAACGGGCCCATTCTATTGATAAGCAAACTAAAGCTTAGAGGAGTTGAGTAACTTTAACAACTAGTAGACCTGGAACTCGCAGTTTCGGTTACAACTGTGTGTATAAGCCTATATCCTAGGTGCAAAGTGCTTCCAGCCTTATTGAATGTTCACTGAGCAAGGAGTCATTCCATCTCTTTTACAGATGGAGGAAGGAACGCTCAGTGACACTGAGTATGCAGCAGATCAAGGAATCCAACATAAGCATGCAAGCCACAAAGCTCGGGCCTCTACCATCCAAACACAGCACAGTCTCAGGCCTGGGAGCCACCCCGTGGTAAGAACCCAGTCCTCCACAAACTCTGGATCCCAGAGAGTCACCTATTATATCTGAAGATGTGAAACTTGAAACCCTCCAAGGCCAGCAATGCTCAGAAAAGAGGGACTGTTTAATGATGTATTTCTTTGAAAACTCAAAATGAATCCAATTTTCTACCCCAATATCAAGAGCTTCCATCTGCCTGCTACAGTGTTCAAAAGCCCTCCCCTCCTAGCCACTTCATGGATGCAAATTTCTTCTGTGGTGAGCCCACACCTGACTGCACTGATGTGTCAGAAGACAAGCATCACAGGTGCCCAGAATCCAAAATGAATTGGAACTACACTTCAAACAATACCTCCCAGCTGTCTTGTGTTAATATTTAAATGCACCCAAACAAAATCAAGTGTGCCTTTGAAAAGCAAGGAAAATGCTTAGAGGAACTATATATTCAGTTTAAGACTCTGAAGGCACCAGGAAAGCACAATACATTCTCTACCCAAATTAGCCAGAGTAGTGATAATAATAATCATCTCACCATGATGGCATTAATTTTGTTCACAATGTGATGGTCATGAAGGAAAATCAGGAAATATGTAAGCATTACACTTTTTGCTTCCATGTCAATTGCCAAGACTGGATTTAAAAGAAATAAAGCTTGAACAAGAGCTATTCCACAGATACAAGCCCTTTAGAGGGAAATGAGAATCTTATAAAATCCAAACATAACATCAGCAAAGTAAACCGGGTGTCATGTATGCCCGCTGTTTGGTCCTGAATGACAGAGTCAAAACCTCAGTTACTAACCATTTTATAAGAATGATGAAGGTTTAGGTACATATGATCCCGATCCATCCTACGCTCTTGCAGGCGAGCCATTCAGAATCTCAGGAAGTTGGTCATTCTAAGCTTCCAGGGATCAAAAACAAAATTTCCCATCTCTTCGTCTATTTTTTTCCTCCACTGAAGCAAACCAGTTGGTTGACTTCAAGGTCTGTTCATAGTAACTTGTGTTATCTTCATAATGACCCTAGAGGTTGGTATTTTTAGCTCTATTTTACAGATAGGGAAACTGAGGTTTACCCACATAGCCAAATAACCATTAAAAAGTTTCCTAATTGTTCAGCTTATTTCTGTGTATATGGGAGACATTTTATGTATCTGTTTACTACACTTCTTAGAGCTAATTCACTCTGAATAGTTACTCCCAGTCTATGGCCATACCACCCTGAACGCGCCAGATCTCATCTAAATAGTTATTCCCAAATAATCCTTCCTCTTTGTACTAGGAAAATGACTAAAAACCGTGCCCCCATTCCCATATATACCATGGGGTCAGGGGCATGCTTTGCAGTGATTCAGCAGCGTAAGTCAAACAAAGCCCACCTTTGGAGCTGCCAGGGCAACAGGACTGGCTATCCCATCCATGACTTGTGACCTAGCTGGTGGAGTAGGGTATGCAGATTACCAAAACAGAGACACTGCAACAAATTTCCACTATGTTATCAGGTATTTAAAAAGTACCACATGCCCAGAGCTGAAAAATTGCTTTGCTCAAGAGTCCCTGGTGTCATTCTTTATGCCAATCCTGTGAGGTTGGTATGTTTAGCTCAGTGATATAGATGTTTGGGAATGGGGACACCAGGCAGTCAGAAAGAGTCTTCTCTCTCTTACTGAAGGTATTATGACAAAAGTTGAAGCCTCATGGGGGTGGTTGAAAGTCAAGCACAGGATCAGCAAAGGTGCTCAAAATGGAACCAAGCCAGAAAATGCAAAATCTACGGATCAATTCTGCTGAAAATATTGAAGCTCAAGACAAAGCCAATTTGAAATCAACCCCTGGAAGGCTTATAGTTACATGACCAATTACCTCCCAATGCTCACTTTCCCCCCCAAAGTCATTAATGTGACCTTGGTGGCCTTCAAACAGGATACAACACCCAAGAATCAATTTTTCCATGCAGAAAATGCTATTGTTGGACTACAGCTCTCTCAACCCCAGCTGCTTTAAAAACAGAACAAAAAATAAAGACCCTATGTGCTGGACCCTGCCTCCAGAGATTCATCTTTAGTCTAAGGTGTGGAATCAAAATAGCAGTAGTTTTTGTTGTTGTTGCTAAAAGTTTCCCAGGCTATTCTGTTTTTCAGCCAGCGATAAGAACCACAAACCTCCCTGTGGAGCTGGACGTTAGGCCCTGTACATCGTGACACTGTCCACTCATGCTCACAGCCTGTAACTTACCAGGTTAAATAAGCCTATTTTAATTTTAGTAAAGAACTGGCCAAAGAAATGAATGGCCTACTGCAAGAATCACACCAGTGTGGCATCAACCTGAGCACTTAAGACAAATATGAACTGAACCAGAGTTCCAGCCAGATTCTGCTCACAAACAAATGAACCAGGTATATATAAAAAAAGAAGGAATAAGGTTATCCTAAAGGATATTAATTTATACACTTTATACCAGACCCACTAGAATCACATTCTCCACTCCCAGTACCCCAATTTTTTTTTTTTTTTTTGCTAGAAAGTAAGTGTTTTATTTCTCAGTCAGTCATACATTAAGCATGTGTGCATGCTAAGTTGATTCAGTCATGTCTGACTCTATGTGATCCTATGAACTGTAGCCCACCACACTCTTCTGTCCATGATAGGGTTCTCCAGGCAAGAATAACGGAAAGTAAAAAGTAGAAGTTGCTCAGTTGTGTCTGACTCTTTGTGACCCCCTGGACTGTATAGTCCATGGAATTCTCCAGGCCAGAATAGTGGAGTGGGTAGCCTTTCCCTTCTCCAGGGGATCTTCCCAACCTAGGGATCGAACCCAAGTCTCACACATTGCAGGCACATTCTTTACCAGTTGAGCCTCAAGGGAAGCCCAAGAATACTGGAGTGGGTAGCCTGTCTCTTCTCCAGCGGATCTTCCTGACCCAGGAATCGAACCGGGGTCTCCTGCATTGCAGGTGGATTCTTTACCAACCGAGATATCAGGGAAACCCTAAGAATACTGGAGTGGATTGCCATTTCCTCCTCCAGGGGATCTTCCTGACTCAGGGATCAACCCACATCTCCTGCATTTCCTGCATTGGTAGGCAGGTTCTTTACCTGGGAAGCCCCTTTATTTCTCAGAACCTTTGCGAATATCAGGGAGCAGCAAAGAAGAACAAAGCCCACCAGCGGTTGCATTACCCATCTTGCCCGCAATGTGGCGCTACGGAGGCCAAAGCTTCATCAGGTAAGTACTTTAGCCAAGTACTTAGAAGGAGATGGTAGTCCCAACACTCTTTACCTGACTGCATACAAGCCAGAGGCTTTAGGGTCTCACATCCGGCAGCTGTCCAAGCCCACTAAACTATTAGTGACAAAGCACGTCTACAAAGATATGGCCAACTCAAGACACAAGGGAGGTACACGTCAGAAGATGCCTCCCCTGACTGTGTGAAGGAACAGAACCCATACCCCGAAGTGCAGTTATTTCCCCAGCCATCCAAACACATCACAAGGGAGTGCAAGGCATCTGCTCTGGGCAGTGGGACGGCCTGTCTAAAGGGGGTTTCACTTGGGCCAAAAATAAGGGGCATGGCTTTGCTGTATAAAGACCAACAGACCAGAAGTGACAGAGGCTGGGGCCATCCCACGGAGAGTGGGTTAACTTGGTCATCACATCCCCCAAAGTACTTAGGAATGACATAGGTTGAACCCAGCAAGGTGAGAAAGGGCAGGAAGACCTGCTTTGGAAGGACATGCTGTATAACCTATGAAGCGTGTCAAGGTCCCTGAGACAAAGAGCTCTCAGCCTACCTCACATGACAGAGCTTGATAGATGGGATGCGTTCAGTAATGAGTGAGTGAGTGAGTGAGTGAATGAATACATAAACACCAGAAAAAGTGGTGATGCCTATGTTAGAGTCTAGAGTCTGTGTGTGTGTGTGTGTGTGTGTGTGTGTGTGTGTGTGTGAATGTGTGCTTTCATGAGCCATAAGCAAGAACAGTCTTCTTCCCTACTGTCTAGCTTTTTAATCCCTGCTCAACTATCAGAAAGAATAAACATCTAAAACATGAAGCTAGAAGAAACTAGCTGGAGTATCCAACAGGCAATTTTTAGGAAGCATCTCAGAAATGAACCAGGTGGCAAAGATCTTTACCACCCCAGCACCAGATTTCTTTTAACACATCAGCTATTCATTAAAGGTAACTATATTTAGTTTTTCCTTTTATTCCATCTATGTCAGTGGTGTGTGATTTCTCCCCCTCATGAGAACATAATCATGTATTACTTGTACCGCATTACTGAAAACACAATTTCAAGTCCCTTTTTCAAATTTATTGTGATCATATGACAAAGTGCTCCCTAAAAGCAACTTTTAAAAATTATTTGAACAGCAGTCAAAAACTGTATACAGAGTATATTAAGCAACCTAACATCTCATTGGCAAGGAGCAAAGATTTACAAAAAGAAACAATCTGTGGTTCCCAAGTAAAGATACAGACTCAGCATGCCAAATTCAATCAATTTTAATACTCTCTGTACTCTTCTAAACTCCAACAGCCAACCAACGGCAGCATGGCAATGATATGGTGAGGTTATGAATCATGCTATTGATTTTCAATATCTTCTGTGCAGAAAATTAAATTATGTAAATGCATGCCTTTACGGATCCTTACCTTAATGTGAAACTGCTTACTTGCTTATGTCAGCAACTTAATTACACAATTAAAAATGGTGCATGCTTATGAAAATATCCAGTTTTACTTCTTAGAACAGACAGGAAGTGTAAATCTGCCTATGGTTATCAGGTGACTGTCAAGAGGGAGGGGTTGTTGTTATGCAAACATATATTCCATATTCTTCCAAGTTCTGCAGCACCAAGCCTACTGTGGCTTATGGAGGTGAAGTCATCTGAGAGCAAGAAGCTCAGGAGAGCTTGCAGTGGTTTATAATACTTCAAGAAATAGGGTTCACAATGATATAACAGGTGGAGAAGAAAGAAAGAATGCCCAACACTATACCCTGCTATGCACTCCTCTTGAAAGAGGTTGTGTCTGATGACACTTGAACCGACACACACAGATAACAAACCTGGACATGAGGACTATCAAACATGGGTAGCTTTCAAGAGTCTGGATAGTATAATAATAATATGAGAATATGATTTTACCAAGGTAAAGTCCAGCTACACCCATCACCCAAGAGAATGTGTCTCTCAATGCTGACAGGATAAACGTAGAGATTTCAAAACCAATAGCGTTAACTAGCCAATGATTCCCATGTCTCACTCAGCAGGGGGAAATCTTAAGCTGGTTGTTATGCAGAAAGCTGACTGAGTGACAGGTCTTTTCATCAGGGAGTGTTCATAAACTCTATCACCTCTCACAACTTCTACAGAGCCTACCGCATTTCCAGCCTAAAGCGAAAAAGATAAAAATGTTTCCAGACCCAAGGGCCCAATCCTTCCCTATAAAAATATCCTAAGAGCTTACCTACCACAGAAGATACCAACAAAATGATTTCCTATGTGCATGATTTAATTTCCCACAGCCACCGGACTGAGTTTGTAACAATAAATGTTTTTATTCTGGGAATATAAAGGCAGCTGTGTATCCCATCTGCCTTAACAATATCTTCAGAAGGATTTGGTGTCATTCTTTACTTTCAGTGTTTTACAGAAATGTTGACTTGAGAGGGGAAAAAAGTTTCAAGCCATGTTAACTTACTGGCTGAATATTTCTCACACAAAGACACTGGCTCATTTAACAACACATTAAATAACGTTCCTGACATCAATGTCTTTCCATAGGTTTCCCTATGAGAGAAAGATCACTGAAGCTACACAAAAATAGTTACGGATTGATACATAATGCTCTCTTTCAAAATTACAAATGTGTGAACAGAAATTACAGAGTTCAACTAATGTCTGTTTTTGATCTCCTATAGCAGAATAGGGGTGTGATGGTAGTTATGTCAAGGTGAAACCAGAGTCTGTTTATGAAGAGAACAGCCCTGAACTCCATTTACAACACAGTCACATATCTTGTATCCAAAACAAAATAGTAGACACTTGAAGGTATTTCCACCTAACTATATGTCCAGTTCTAGGTAATTCTAAAGGGACTTAGAAGCCTGGGAGAATTGGTCAGCTTCCATCCAAAAATGAAAACATCAAAGAAATTCTGGTTCCCCAGTGCCAGGATGGAAATTACATAGGACAATGGATGGATGGCTCTCATATTAAGAGTCCTAGTTCTCTGCCAGAGTTACTGCCAAAAAGAAGCTCACTACAATATAAGTAATATGCACTCACATTTTCAAATGCAGAATGTCTATTTCCAGAATGGCAGACAAGCAGTTAAGCAGGCTGTTTATATCTATTATAACTGCTCATACAACAAACAAATTAAAGATCCCTCAAGGATAAGGATGGTGAAATCTCTGTCAAGTATAATCGTCTAAATTTTGAGAGCATTTAACAACATTAAATCCCACACAATAGTCTAAAATGAATAAATCTTTATCTTTTTTGTGACTACAATGGGCAAAAGTATCAAATTATAGTTAAAGTAATTAAATATTCCATCAGGCTCTCATCTCCTTTTGTGCCTGTATTTCAATTAATTGCAGGAAAAGTACTTAGTGAGCTTCCCAAAAAGTAGAATCAAAAAGTGCATTCCTTTGTAACTACTGCATTACAAATGTTCCCTCCAGTTGTTTGTGATACTGAGCTAACATCAAATACAATAGATTCTATTACAGCAGATTACCTATTTTATCACATTCAAATGTACCTACTGTCCCAACTACAACAAAAAAAGTATTTTTCATCATCTAAAGTGATAAAGATACCTAATAAAGAGCCTAATAAAGAGCCATGACTTTTTTAAGTAAAACAGATTACTAAAACCCAAAGGCAGTTCAAAGAAAGAAGAAATCACACAGCAATATAGTATCCTAGAGGGAAACAGAAAACATTTTACAGGCTTGTAAAAATGGCTTCAGACAGGTAGAGAGGCAAAATAATAAACTTCTCTTCCGCATTTTATGCTAAAATAACACTGATTAAAAAAAGGAAGATTTTTTTTCCTTTTAAATCTGACAGAGCTAAAAGAAACACAAAAAACTAGAGTGATTCATCTGCTATCAACTATGTCACAGTTTTAAAAAGTTCAGAAATAAAAAAACACACTTCACAATAAATCCAAGAAAAGGTACCCTTAAATAACTGATTTAAATGGGGGCTCATTACACGTGTGATGAAAATCTGAAAAATATCACGGTTCACTCTTGCTCAGAGGCACCCTCCTAAAAAAGAACTGGACTCCTGACTTCAAACATCATACAGAAATAACCAACCCTCCCAGTCCATTCTACTACTGCTTGGCTCTCCAAGAATCAAGTCTCTAGTTTCTACAAGATTCCTGGGAAGATCATGCATAGATAATATTGCAATCATGTCAACTGCCACAAATCTGCACTTCTCATTTTACAACTGTGCCACCTGTTTGAATCCTTAGTGATCAACAGAACTGGCAGATTCAGCTTAGCCGTCCCAACTGGTGTCCACCATGGTGAATACAGCCATGGAGTCAGATGTTTTTTCACCCACTGTAGGTGTATACATGTATTTGTGTTTAACTACTTGTCAACATGAGAAAATCTGAGAAAGAACTCTAGTATCTGTATTTATTGACGAGAAATATGAACTTTGTTCTCAAACAGAAAAAAATGCGCTATATAAGCAGTGAGTGTATCTTCAGAGAAGAATCATGACCCCATCCAGTCCCATTGATGATGTATATTTCTTATCTAGTTTCTATAGGCATCTGGGTTTTCCACCCATGGCCTAACTCAGTAATAAGTTAGTTACTAACTTCAGTCTTTGTCTATGAAAAAGGCACTACTAAAACTACCATCAACACAATGATTCACATACTTCTTCCAATAATCCTGTGGCTTAGGTACAATTATTCAGAAAAGGCATGTAACTTTTGTTAAGAACAGATAGCCTTGAACCAGACATTCCTCTCAAGCCTGCATAACTGACCCTATGCTACAACAATTCTTCACAAAACTTGACTTTTAGGATTCATAACAACATCTGTGAATTAATAGTTACTCCACCTGCTCAAAACTAAATAAGCATCACAAGTGATAAAGTTTCTCCATGGGCCTCTGGAAACTAAAACCCTAACAATTTCAAAAGAAAGAATTTGTCAAAGCCACTTCCTCCCACCACTGTTGCCAATTGTGTGAGATACAATCATGTTCTGATAGTCCCACCAGAAAAAAGTACGGTGATTTTCCTAACATGATGTGGAAAATATCCAATTATAATTATACCAACATTGGTAATTTGTGTATAAAAAGAAAAGTCTCTTACATTAAAGCAGAAAGAAATACGAAGTTAAATTTCAGTTACGAAAACAAACTGAGACACGAATTAATAAGCTTCCTTTATTCATATTTTCTTTTGTTTAAAATCTATAGCTGGGACTGCCTGACAACGTTTTATCCCCGAGAAACAAAGAATAAACTTTAGAACTTGGGCCTTTTATATAGCTGAAGGATATATATACTTATCTTCTTCATCTTCAGTTGCTCAGTTGAGTCCGACTCTTTGCGACCCCATGGACTGTAGCCCCCCAGGCTCCTCTGTCCATGGGATTTCCCAGGCAAGAATGCTGGAGTGGGTTGCCATGTCCTTCTCCAGATAGTCCCAATGAAATATTGAATGAAAAATATTCAATGAGATGGGTATTTTTCATAGAACAAAAAGAAACCAGCAAAGAAAAAAAGTCTACTTAA
Source organism: Muntiacus reevesi (assembly GCF_963930625.1). Lineage (NCBI taxonomy): Eukaryota > Metazoa > Chordata > Mammalia > Artiodactyla > Cervidae > Muntiacus > Muntiacus reevesi. The sequence goes on from NC_089252.1 coordinate 97,980,941, forward strand.
GTATTGTTGGGTGTCCATTTTAAAACTATGGTGCATCTTATCAAGCTTAGCCAAATGTGCCATAATGCACATTTCCAGAATTTGAAGGGAGTAAGTGACAAAAATACCCACCAAGATAACTCCTGACCATGGTAGATGGTAGAAAACATGCTGGAGGCACAAGCCCTAAGCCCCTGGGCTCCGGGAACACACACACAGGGCATTCCAACCACAACACAGCTTTTCCCTAGACACCAGCCAGGCACGGCGTGGTCAGACCTAACTAGCCTAGTGAACCCAGACCCCTGTGCCTCTGCGGCCACGTTACAGGCACTGTATAAACCCTGTGGCCTCCAGCTGTCTGTGTCTCAAGAGTTCTGTGTTGCTAGGCAACAAAATACCCACTGGACCTCCACACTATCTGTCTCAGTAGTTCCTATCCTTCTCTTGCCAGAAGGAAGATTTCTAGCAAACATGGTAAGGCAGGTCGAAATTTCCAAGGCAGAATACAACACCAAGGAACTCAACAACACATACCATACAGGGAAGCCTGGTATGCTGCAGGCCATGGGGTCGCAGAGAGTCAGACACGACTGAGCGACTGAACTGACTGAACATTACCCCCACCATCTTGAAGCTTTCTTTCCACTAGCAGGTTCCATCAATCCATACATAAATTATCATTTGTGTACATGGTAAAACAGATACAAAAATTAAGTGAAAGAAGCATGATGATGATGCAATAGGGAAAAATACTAGTAGGGAAGGAAAGTAAACAGATCAATCAATAAAGGAGATATCACTTTAGCTGAGGTCAAGATTGGGGGGGCAGGGGGGGGGAACATGGATGAGGATACTGAGTCAGGAAGGAGGGTGGCGTACAGAGGCCAGCCTGGCTGAAACTCGGAGAGCCGGTGTGGGGAGGCGGAGGAGGGGGGGGAGGGGGAGGAGGAGGAGGAGGAGGAGGTGGAACACGTGCAAGACCCTGCAGGATGAGCTTTGAGTCAGTCTGGGAAAGCAATGAAGGACTCCAAGTGAGCAATCAATGTCTCACACGTGCCTTCCTTTAAAACAGCTTTCTTGATACATAATGGGCCTTAGTATATTTACAGAGCTGTGCAACCATTACCATAATCTAACTGTATAACATTTTCCTCAGTGTATGCTTTGAAAACGTGACTCTGCCCTGGTGGGGATACTGGTAAGAGCAGAAAACAGTGGCTCATCACCTAGGCCCCCAGGGTGAGCGAAGACAAATCATTCATAAAATCTACGTTTGCAGCTGTGTCGGGGGTGGGGGTGGGGGTGGGAAAAGGTTGCTCACAGAGGGAGAATTTAAAACAAATAGTAGCCTAATATTCACATACACCTGACCAAAAGCCTACTTGGCTTATTTTCAGTTTTATTTTACTATTACTTTCTACAAATATCCCCTTTGCCCCTTTTCACCTGAATTAGGATTTGCACTAGTTTAATCAAGCAATTAATTGCTTTTACATGTCCAATTAGCAAAAAGTAATTAATTAGAGGCAAATCAGAAACACCTATTTACAAACACAGTGGAGGAAAAGAAGGTAAGAATACTTACCATCACTATATTTTCTTTTAAAGCTAAAAAGTGCATAACTATATTCTCAGTATTGTATAAGAAAAAAATTACCTGCCTATATTATGCTTACAGAGGTATACAATACCCTACTATGGACACTGAAGGTGGCTGAATGTTTTTTTAAGCAATTTTATCATTGTTTAAACATGGACAAGCATATGGCTTTAAGCCCAACTGGCTTCTCTCTGCCTCCCCAAATGATTCTCTTAAAAAAAAAAAAAAAAAGAAAAAACCCTCTATATTGGCATAAAGGCAGACACACAGATCAATGGAACCCTAAAGAGCCCAGAAAAAACCCACACAGATATGGACAATTAACTTTACAACAAAAGAGCCAAGAATATACAATGGGGAAAGAAGTCTCTTCAAAAAAGTGGTGCTGAAAAAACTGGACAGCCATATGCAAAAGAATTAAAACAGGCCACTATATTACACCATACACCACAATCAACTCAAACTGGATTGCAGACTTGAACGTGAGACCTGAATCCATACAATTCCTACAAGCAAACAGAGGCGGTAATCTCCTTCATGTTGGTCTTAAAGATTCTTTTTTTTTTAAAGGGAGGAGATATGACTCCAAAGTCAAGAGAAACAAAAGCAAAAATAAACAGATGGGACTACATCAAATTCAACAGCTTATGCACAGTAAAGGACGCATCCGTGAAATAAAGAGGTAACCAGCTGAATGAGAGAAGATACTTGTGAATGATATATTCAATAAAGATTAATATCAGAAATAACTCATGTAACTCAACAACAACAAAAGAACCCAATTTAAAAAACGGGCAAAGGCCAAACAGACTTTTTTTCAAAGAAGACATACAGATAGTCAAGAGGCAGGTAACAGGTGGAAAGATGTTCAACATCACTATCAGGGAAATGCAAATCAAAACAACAGTGACGTATCATCTCACACCTGTCAGAATGGCTGTCATCAAAAAGACAGCAAATTACAAGTGGTAGCAAGGATGTAGAGAAAAGGGAACTCGTATATTATGTGTGGAATTGTAAACTGCAGCCACTATAGAAACTAATACAGAGATTGCTCTAAATATTAAAAATAGAACTACCATATGGTCCAGTTATTCTACTTCTGGGTATTTATCCAAAGAATAAGAAAACACTAATTTAAAAGGATATATGTACTGCTATGTCCACCGTAGTATTATTTACAACAGCCAAAGTATGGAGACAAGCTAAGCGTTCATTGACAGATAAATGGATGAGAAGATGTAGCAGATACACAGTTAAAGACTGTGTGCTAAGTCGCTCAGTCATGTCCAACTTTTTGTGGCCCCAGAGACCGCAGCATTCATGGAGTCATAAAGAGTCGGACACGACTGAGCGACTGATCTGAACTGAGGCTGTAACCCACCAGACACCTCTGTCCATGGGATTTCCAGGCTGCCACTTCCTACACCAGAGGGATCTTCCTAATCCAAAGATCTAACCTGCATCTCTTGCATCTCCTCAATTTCCAGGCAGGTTCTGTACCACTCTCACCACCCGGGAAGCTGATGGAATACAACGTAAAAAAAAAAAGGAGAAATCTTGCCATCTGCAACAAAATGGATGGACTTGAGGGTATTATCCTAAGTGAAATAAGGTAGAAAAAGATAAAACACTATGATTTCACTCATATAAAATCTAACAAGCAAAACAAATGAACAAACAATCTAAAACAACAACAAAAATCACAGATACAAAAATCACAGATACAAAAGCAGGCTGGGAGGGAGCACGGGGGGAGGGAATAGGGGTGTGGGGGTGAACTTCACGGTGATGGGTGGCAACTAATGGTGGGGATCACTTTGAAGAATATACAAACACAGGATGGTAATGTTCTACAGCTGAAGCTCACATTATATACCAATTTTACCTCAAGTTAATGAATAAGTTATGTTATCGACCTTAAAATCAAAAGCCACACTCCACTGTCACAACAATGACCAAAAGAGCCCTGTCTCTTCCACAAGTGTGAGCAATAGGATAGATAGTGAGGAACCCGAGTGAAGAATAATTAATAAATTAAACCACAGGAGTTCATCTTTGCATAAGTACAGAAATTTTGTCTTTAGGAACTGTGCAGGAATGTCTATAGTTATAAAAAAGTTTTCAGGGACAAGTATACTTGGTGACTGGTAGGGCAATAAAATGCCAAAATACTCCTCTCTTCGGTATTCTAAGTCCATCTACAGGACCATTTCTACTTCCTGAAACTTAAGAGAAAAAAAATTACCCAAGCAATAGGGTAGTATTGCCCAGGTGACCACTTTAATGTTGATATTCAGAATATCCCAGGGCTGCAAGCACTTTCTGTTATCTCCATTTGTATTAGGCATTAGCTTCACTTCCTTCCCAGCAATAATGTGGTTTGCTTTTTTCTCAACTGCAGAAAGAAATCATCAGAAGAAATATCGTGCATTCTGCTTTGCTTCAAGAGGACTTATTAACTTCAAATAACACAAAGCAAGTCTCAAGGAAAATAATTTAAAAGGGCTATTATAATCTTAAATAAAATGATTTAATTAAAAACTCTAACCACATGGAAATTTTCATCAGATCACATCAAGATGGCTAAAGCATTTATCTCTAAATCAGCTTTAACTAGCTCTATAAGTAATGGCTTCAAACTAATGGTATGAAAAAGGCTCATTTTGCTTTTTTAGGAAAAAGAAGTATTTAACCAAAAGTCTGCTTCTGATGAACAACTGGCAGCTACTAAATAAGCAATTTTATTCTTGTTTTCATTTCTGGTTGTGCCTTTTCTAAAACGTCTGACTCTGACCAATTATACTGCAAGATCCATTTGAAGAGTCAAATGGAAAAGCAGTTTTATGACTTTAGAACAGTTAAGTTCAAAATTGAAAGTTCAGTTCTGTTCTCCTCTCCTAACTATTTGTATACAAGAAGCTGAATAAAATCAATTTCAAGGAGACAATTTCAACTCTCAATGTAAATCCTTTTATGACTCTGCAATATAGTCAAAGTGGGGTTAGGAGGGGGAATAAGAAGACAGTTTTTTTTTTTTTTTTTAATATAGTGATGCCAAAAGGCAACTTTGTATCTTTGGAGGCTCCCCTATCAGGCAAATTGAATGGAACAAACTGTTCCCTTGATTTTTAGACAGCAGATGAGAAAGATATGCAATAAAACACTCTGAAACAAATTGGTACAAACCATGTACTAGAACTACAGGCCTGAAGATTACAGAAATCCTGAGTGAATTTTGAAAAATAAACACTCCTTTAAATATTGCTTGCAGAGGTTTATTAAACACAGTCACTCTTAAATATCACTTCTGCATAATCAGCAAGTGAGTAGTAGGTGAAAATGTGAGAACAATGGGTGGGGTTAGAAGCTGCCAGAAACTTGAGGTTTTCCTTTTGCACCACCCCACAGTCAGGCAAACCATTCTTCTGATGTTTCCCACAATGGAACCAAAAAGGCTGCATATTTTAGGCAATGTAGAAATCATATATGACCTCTCAGGTTTTACTCAGGAACCAATGTTTCTGAGAAAGGACCTTGTGAGATGCACTGAGGACTTTTCCCTTCACTCAGTATGGGAGAAGGGCCTTTAATAGAGATGCTATAACCAGAGAGTTCATATTAAAATAATTTTACCCAGAGTAGAACTATGCTAAACCCAGGACAAAACAGTAATGGAATGGGGGAGTGGAGCTAAAGATACTGTGGAAGGGGAAAAAAAAAGGTTGTTAATATGTTTCAGGAAAAAGTATTTTTTTAACCTCTATCCCAACATCAAAAAAAAAAAAAAATCATTCCTATAATTCCTCCTACAGTGCTTTAAGTCTCTAAAATTAACAAAAATAATTAATAAAGATGCTGAGATAGCTAATATTTCTTTAGCACTTAACTATGTATTGGGAGGCACTGCATTCTTTAGTTGGATGATCTCATTTAATCTTCAGCAGAACTTTGAGGGGTAAATCCTCCCAGCTTTCTAGTTCCCAAGGCACAAAATTGTTAAGAACCTTGTCAAAGTCACATTACACTGCACAGGACAGAGAAAGGAATTCAAACCCAGACATTTTAAAGAGACAGAATAGCAAAAATGAAGCTCCACTGAGACCTCCCTATAAAGTCTGAGGGCCTATAACAGGGAAATAGATGGTGCATAATTAGTTCTTTTTTAAAAAAAATTTTACAGACCTAAACATTAACACAGAACATGTTTGGACTACTACAGTGACCTCTGAACCAGGTCCATTGTCATATTACACATTCTGTTCCAAGGACCCCTCAAGATACTGCAGTTGCCCCAACCTATGTCCCAGATGAAACAGTGTATTTTCTATTGTCCTTCAAGAGATTTCACACTGAAAGAATCTCCTATAAAACTCTCTAGTTGCAACTAAAAATACTATGATAAAAGTGATAATTTCCTGAAAATTATTACAAGAGCTTGCAAAGAGAATTCTAACACTACAGCCTACACAGGAAGGCATTACCCTAACACCAACTAAATGCTGAGAAAACAACTCATTCTCGCTACAACAGAAATATAGGATGTTCCACAAAGGCATATGTTCACATCTGAACTGAGAACTCGGGATTAGAAGAAACCCTTCCAACTATATTGTCAAATACAGGAGTTACCTGGGGCAACCCTGAACTCTATGTGCTATAAAACCCACAAAAGGATTTCAAATGCTTAGTAAGAAAAAAATTATTATAAAGTATCGTATTAATATTTTGTTTGGGATATATGTCAAAATGATATTTTGAATATACTGTATAAAATGAATCTCCACCGAAACTGTTGGAAACATGTTGCTTACTTTCTCTTAACACTCCTGCCCCCAAGATAAAAGGTGACCTAGTGAAACCCTCCCTTTTCTTTCTTTCTACCGACCCCAGTCCCACAAATTAGAGGAAATCAATTGCTTCTTTTTTCCCTCTTCTATTGGGTAAGAAGCTAACCCAATGGGGCGTTGAGGGGGATGTATTTTTATAGAGGGATCTGGTCCCCTCGTTTCTCCACCGCTCTAGCTTTGCAAATGTAGGGCTCATGAATATGCCTGGAGGTCTGATGCCTTGGCAATGAAGAATAGAGAAAAAAAAAACAGAATATGGCATTTGGACCACTCTTTTTCAGAAGGAACTAAGTTGAGAGGACACAGAGCATATACAGAGAAGAGAACAATTTCAATTTAGACATTACTATTTCTGGGAAACATAACTAATGAATCACTATGTTCACCCTGGGAATACAGTTGCTCTTTCTACAAGGACTGTCAGTGTTTGCCTAGTAGCTCAGTTGGTAAAGAATTCGCCCGCAATGCGGGAGACCTGGGTTCAATCCCTGGGTTGGGAAGATCCCCTGGAGGGCACTGCAACCCACTCCAGTATTCTTGCCTGGAGAATCCCCATGGACAGAGGAGTCTGGCGGGCTACAGTCCATGGGGTCACAAAGAGTCAGACAGGACTGAGCATCTAAGCACAGCACAGCACATGCCTTTAGGATCATTCCCAAAATCTTTCATCCAAAAGCAAACTTTTTCTAAGAAGTCTTGGTATTCCCGAGGGTGCCCAGTTGCCTATATCTCAGTATTGGCTTTCTAACTTCATGCCTACCTCGACACAATAGGAGGTGCCTGGGGTCACACAATCCTAAAAGCCCAAAGTGAACATGTCAATCTCTCAGTTGTGTCTTACTCTTTGTGACCCTATGGATTGTAGCCCACCAGTCTCCTCTTATCCATGGAATGCTCCAGGCAAGAATACTGGAGTGGGTAGCCATTCCCTTCTACAGGAGATCTTCTCAACCTAGGGATCAAATCCAGGTCTCCAGTATTACAGGCAGATTCTTTACCGTCTGAGCCACCAGGGAAGCCAGAAGTCCAAATCTCTGGCTTCAAGTTTTGGTGCAGGAATACACCCCTAAGATCACAGTTCTCTTGGTCTACAGGAGGCTCCAGAATAAGTTTTTTTACCAACTCCTTGTGGGATCAAATGTAGGAGATCAACAGACCACACTCTAAGGAGCACTAATTTGCTCAAGTCATCATTAATTTAAAAACCCACTGCTAAAGACAGGCAAAGAAAATGAAAATCTTTTACAAAATAAGTTTAGAAAAATATTTTTAACTAAGCCCTGTTAACTGACATGTCCGCAGAAAGCCTTCAGATAAAAAGTGTGTTCTGCATTTCTTTCCGCTTTGGATTTTGAAGGTCATGGGACTGACAACAGATGTGGCCTGGTTTGAACCATAAAGGTCTGCATGGCTAATAACAGTGTGTAAAAAAGCACAACAGCTGAGGCGCTGTGGCTGCAACAGTTGGTGGGCTACAGCCCAGTAGGACAGCCCTCGGCTCTGCCAAAACAGACGGTCTCCTCTGCAGGCCAGCTGCCCAGGAGCAGGTCCAGCAACTCACATGCCCCACGGTAACCACAAACCCATTCCATCAACAAAATCACTGCAGGCCTAGGAAGACCCATCTGAGCATACCTAAATAGCACAATCAGATGCACCATCATTATCCAGGAGCAAATGAAATAATGAACCATTACTTTGCTAGCAACAATCTTGGGGAAGTGAAACTGATCAATAATCATATTATCACACGTCAAGGCATTCCCGTGATATATTCTTTTTCTAATAGCATTTATTGCTATTTCTGATTATAAAAGCAGTAAATATTTGTCGTAGAAGCACATTAGGCAAAGTACATTAATGAGCAGAGTACATTAAACAGACAAGAGGGTACATTAAAAACCATAAACAAGAAAATAAAAATAACCATAACCACTGTTACAATGTTGGTTTATTTCCCACCCCTGTCTCAATAATCAATGCCTTTTTTTTAAATGTGTGGCAAATCTTTCAAAAATGAATATGTGTTAAACCTTATAACCCCCAAAGTGGAAGAATATGGACAAATATAGTCTATTTTCATAAAAATTACAAGTACCACCACTAATGGGCCACATGACTCCATCCAAATGCAACTGTCTCGTAAAAAAAAAAAAAAAAAAAAAGGCAGGAAGACTAGGAAAATGCTGTGATCACTTTAAATTCTGACATGGTCTACTGTGAACAACTATACCTTTCTCATGGAATAATCTAAAGCAACCAAAGGCAAACACAGCAAACTGGTGAACTGGTGGCCCACTACATACAGCCCAGAGCACAATGTTCAATGTTTCCTGTATGTCAATCAGCTCCAACATTTACAAAAGGAAAAGGACATGTGACAATCCAAGCTTTACTTCTCCCTTTCAAAATGTTAATATCAAGTCATACAGAACCATATGACGACAGTTGGCCCAAGACACAGTTTCAGGACTCTCCACCAGCATCCCCAGCAATCACTAATCTTTCATCAGCTGGGAGGCCAACTGTTCCTGCTCCTGTGTCTTATTTTCAGAAAGTTACTGCGTGCCCCCCTGGTGCTTTTAAGTGAGTGAGTTTGCAAACCCTTTAGGGAACATCTAGTGTATAAAACAAGATTCGCCCCCATATATATATACGTATGTCTGTATACAGCTAACTTAGAGATCATCTTAATCAAACACATACTACAGTGCTAAGCACCATTTTTATCCTTTCGTCTTTCAATTCTCACAATATCCCTACAAAGTAAGTACGACTATTCAACCCATTTTAGATGACCAAAATAGAGGTTGAGAGGTTAACTGATGTGCTCATGGTAACATACGTGAAAAGGACATGGCAAAGTCATGCCCAAGTCCAGGACAGCATAGGAAGTAAATTGTTCAGGACTCTATACTTCAATCTTCTCCAATAACCCATTCTTCTAAGAGTAACAATAAGCTAGGTCAATATGAAAGACATGAATGCTTTCTAACAGAGTGAAGAAGGAAGTGAGGATAGGGATAAGACTGAAAGTACCCGAAGTCAATAGAGAAGGGGGAAAGTAATGAAAATATCACAAATAGTTCAACTACAACCTTGTAAATGGCTTCACCTTTAGGACAGGTGGACTAGCCATCCACAGGAGTGTAAAGTGAATAAAACTCAGGCACTGCCGTCTCCATGGTGTGACAATACCTCACAAACAGCTGATGAGAAAAAATTACCCCAAACGTGGAAATAAGGTAAAGAGAACACAGCATGTCCTCAATGTCACTGGAGTTGTGTTTAACAAAGTCATCTCAATATTATTTAATTTCTACAGGAAGGTATAATTGTTTGACTTGCTATTCACTACAATTAAAGACCAGGCTCAGTGAAGTTACAGATTAACTTGTAGATTGGGAACCAGTTTCAAGAAAGAGAAATAAGTTATGGTTTTATAACTCTGTAGGAGACAAACTACTATTGAATCAAAGGTAGCAATCACATTTTCACTGTGAGCTACAAATACTGCTTCCAAATGCCCTCCCAACCAGCTTGGCTATATTATTGTCTCATTAATTACTTGAATTTTATATGGGTTAATTCCATTTGAATAAGAGTCATGGTTTTAACTTTTTAAATTAATATCATAATTCAATACTGCAATGCCTTAAACCACTTTTCTGAGTAACTAGGACTACAAGCGCCTCTTTCCTCTCTTCCATTTCCAAACTACTGTAAATAGAAACATGCCACAGAAAATTAAAATTAAATTCTACAGCTCAATCTTAGTATGTGGAACACCTTAACACATCAGAATCTCCAGGAAAATAAGACAGTCCAATAGAGAAGATTTCTAGCCATGCAAATAAATATGAACAATCCTAATTTAAAGACAACAGAATTCAACCACTAGCCTATAATAGATTATAAAATGGTTTTACAAACATCTTATTCATCCTAAGTAGAAAACTGTCTACTTATAATCATGCTTAGCAATATGATGGTACTTCCTAATTAATGGTTGTATAGTTTTAATACAAAAACCCTTAAGACAAGTGAGATAAGATAGTACATTCCCTTAAAATTATTCATCCAACTTTTCTTGCTATACTCTAACAATGAATGGGTTTTTTTTTTAAGATTTTTTTTTCATTTATTTTTATTAGTTGGAGGCTAATTACTTTACAATATTGTAGTGGTTTTTGTCATACATTGACATGAATCAGCCATGGATTTACATGTATTCCCCATCCTGATCCCCCCTCCCACCTCCCTCTCTACCCGAGCCCTCTGGGTCTTCCCAGTGCACCAGGCCCAAGCCAATGAATGGTTTTTAGCCATTAATCCATGTACATCTCTACCCATCGTGGGAGAGTGATAAAAAAAATCAAGTCATAAATCAAGAGATCCTTTCACATGAAAGGGATATTAAACAGCAGACAGAAGGATAACCAGATGCCCAGAAGACAAAGCCACTACACATAAGCCACAGTAATGAAACTTCGCTGCAGTTTGAAGATAAGAACTACAGCTCCTCTCAGATTTATGTTACAAGGTCATAGAGGATGATGATTCACTGGAAATATTTAAGTTAGATTAAATGTGTGGGCAAGGCCTGCCCTCCACCACCCATCTCAGCCATGTCATAAACTTCTGGCTCTTCTCCAGCTAAGATTCAACAGCGCCTTATCTGATACCAAGAAGACAAACACCCAGCGTTGCCTCAACCATGTGCCCATCCTAAATGCAAGGCAGACAGCACTCACATTTCACAGCACAACCGGATTCCAGAAAGAGAACAAAACATACCAGACTGTAAGCAGACATCACTAATCCATCGGAAGTAACCCTCAGGATAAAATATGCCACGTTAAAGTCAGGCCTTCCCGGGAGGTTAGGGGGACGGACACACTCAAGTCATCTGCACTGATCACAGTGATCAATCCAGGCAACAACAACAAAAGGGGGAGGACAGAGAATCAAGTCTTCTAAAGAGAATATAATCATCAGAGAGGAGAAGAGTGTGAGAAATCTGTCCACTCAAGTTTAAGACTGGTTATACAGCCATAGCAATCAATACTGTGGTATTAACAGACAGACAGACACATATATCAATAGAACAGAAAAGAGAACCCATAGAGAGACCAGCACCGTACAGTCGATGATTTTTGACAAAGGAGCAAAAGTAATTCACTATATGGGGCATAGTCTTTTTCAAAAAATAACATTAAATAAACTAGATGTGCATATGATAAAGGAAAATAGGAGGTGGAAGAATTGAGGAGGAGGAAGAAAAGGGAGGAGAAGAAAGGGAAGGAAGAAAATGGAGGAGAAAGTAGAATAAAAAGAAGCATCACACTGACCTGAATCTCATACTTTGTACAAATATTAACTCAAAACAGATCATAAATTTTAACATTAGATGTAAAAATATAAAACTTTTTAAGGGGGTAGAATAAGAGATGATCTTCTGGACCTGGGGCTTAGTGAAGAGTTCTTAGATATGATACCAAAAGTAGGATTCAAAGAAATGAGTAAGTTAAACTTCCTCAATATTAACAGCATCTGCTCTACTAAGGGGTTTGTGGAAAGGATGAGGGGACAGGTTACAGACAGTGAAAAAATATTTGCAAACCACATACAACAAGTGACATCAGGAGTATGTATACAGACGTTCAAAATCCAATAGAAAAAAAAACAAAATCCAATTAGAAAGTGAGCAAGCGACACGAAGAGATATTTCACCAGAGGATAGCAAATGAGCGTATGAAGGGATATTCCATGCCATTAGCCATAAGGGAAATGCAAATTACAGCCATGATGAGATACCACTGCACACCTACTGGAAAAACTGAAATGAAAAACAGTGACAACTCTAAGAGCTGGTGGGGATGCAGGAACCACAGATCTCTCACGCACAGCAGGTGGGGATACGGAATGGTCCAGGTATTGCTGGAAAACAGTTTCCCAGTTTTGTTAAAATATAAATAAATACATTCCCCATTTGTACTTGTCTATTTAGGCCAGAAAAGTGAAAACTAATGTCCACACCAACATCCGTACACAACTATTAATAATTAACTTTGTGCAGAAGCCACCAGGATTTAGGGGGGAAAAAAATGTTCTGTAAAGGGTGAAGGTTTACACAAACTTGGCTACATCCACATGAAGGAATACTGCTCAAAAATCAGTGCACACAGCAACCTGGATGGTGATTGGGGACATTATGCTGAGTGACAACGGCCAATTTCAAAAGGTCCCTTCTATATGATTCCAGACGTATAACATTCTCAAAATGACAAAACCATACAGAAGTACAAACACAGACAATGGTGGTATACCGGTGAGCATAGCTGCCTTTCAGATATAAAACAGATTAGAGGATTGGGGATGGTGGGGGAGGACAACTGTGAGATTGTAAAGGGACAGAATGAAGAAGATCTTTGTAATGATGAAATCATTCTGTATCTTATTCCAGTAGTGGTTACAGCAATCTGCACTGATAAAACAGCAGAGAACTATATACACACCTTGTACCAATGTCAAATTCCTCTTTTTGATACTGTCACAATAATTAAGTAAGATTGAACCAATGGAAGAAACCTGGAGAGGAATACATATAACTTCTCTGTACTGTTTTTACACTGTTCTGCAGTTATTTCAAAACTGAACGCTTTTGGGTTTAACGTGTGAACACTTTTGACAGATCGTCTAACGATGGGCACACTTTTTGCTTTTTAACCAACCCATTTTGATAACTCCACACAGAAGTAAGGAAATCGTGTCAGGCAAAATGTATGTTTGGGACCAGTGAGTCCATGAGAGTTTTCATTTTTCTTATTCTCCCTAAAATGTACACATATCCTATCTACAATAGTAATATCAAGGAGTCAGGACTGGTAAGAGCACAGACATTTAGCAACTTCTTGGAAATACATTCTCACAGATAATCCAACCATGAAAATTAGTGATGTTGTAATAGGAAAAAAGTAGAGAATCCACCATTACTTTAAATTTTCTGCTGATCATCTGACAAAATACTGGAAGTAAAATATGAGAGTGACACATTAACAGGCCTTTAAACAATGTAACAATTAGAGGATGCATTATATAAATTTCTACAATAGAGACATTTCTTGAAAAGAATGAAGAAAGGAAAACAAGCAAAGACCTAAATATCTGGCCTAGATTGAATACTGGATAGTTTTAATACAGGGACATGTTACAAAACCAACTCCTATCCAAATTCGCCCAACCCCATGAACCCTCTTCCCCAAATCTTTAAATTCCCATTTCTATCCCCCAAATCATTTAAAGTCAAACAAAGCTGCTATCTGCAGGCTAGCACCTTTACACAGTTAACACACTAAGAATCTGTGTGCCACATAGTAAACTAAATCATTTTTTAAGACATCTAAGTTTTAAATTTTAACCAAAATAGATATTAAAGAAGTTACTATTATTAATTCCCCAATCACAATATCACACTAACAGGTTCACTCTGAAGTTGTTCGCTCTTCACTTTTTGAGTTCACTCAAAAACAATGCTCCAAATGCCCAATTCTCACCCCAGCAGGTGGGATGAAAGCCCATGTGTTCCCCCAACTTCCTCAGCCCTCTTCCTCCTCCAGGTCAGAACCCATGTTCGCTCGCCTGAGTCCATCCTCCACCACTCAGCTGTGAGCTTCAAAGAGGCTGCCTTAAATCTCAACTCTGGGTAAGGTGGTCCAAACAGGCCTATCACCATCTGCGGGTTTGGATGACAGATTTTGTATAGCTCCATTTTCCACCTCGAAAAGAATATCTCTGGGGAAAAAACAGGTGGCAGAGCATAAAGATGGAAACCACTTGCATTCACAATGAAGAGTGGCTGGCCATTGATTACCTGGAAATCTACCACCTCTGGATATCTAGTATGAATGGCAACATTTTTCTATATTTCCTCACTGCTCAGGGTTGAGTCTCCCCTGACTTGCAGCTGAGAGCATTCTAAGTGATACTTGGGTCTTGCTTACAGGACAGCCCTACCAGGGGGTATGCTGAGTATTAAGAGAATCAAGTACTCCGGGCATTTCATGGCTTAGGGAAGTACACAAGACAAGGTTTTAGAAAAAGAGAACACAAAATTGGTCTTAAAATATATTGCTTTTCTTTCTGATCTTTAATGACTGCATAATATTCCATCCAGTGGACAGTTAAGACCCCCAGCCAGCTGATATGTTGCTTTGTATGAGTAACTCTGGACACTTCTCTGCTATTTGCTGGGATAAAGGCCCAATAACTTCACTCATTAATGACATACTGTTTCTTGAGTTTGCAGGCACATACACATTTAGAGGAAGTACTAACCAAAATTCCTAGAAGCCACTGCATCCTTAAACTCAATATCACATCTCAAATGGTTGCCAGTATAATCAAATCTGATGACACTACTTACGGTACAGGTTGCAAACCTAACGCAGGCAACCAATTGGAGGAGAAACCCACGCTCCCAGGGTCCCGGATAGTGGCCAGTAACCAGGGACAGAAATGTGCAATAATTTCAGCTAGGAAAGAATCAAGACCAGAGAGCAAGTTTTGGTACAAATTTATTACACTTGGCTGAATTTACAATGTAGTTGAAAGGCCAGAAGAAGTTAAATAATCCTCTAAGACAATCACCAGAGAGATGTCTGATTAAGTGCCTAGCAAACAGAATAGACAGTAAATTAAAACTACAAGCAGGAAGAGTGAACTTACAGAGATCACAGGTAAAATACTTAAATAATCAAGGCCAACACAGCAGAAACAAGTGACACATCTAATAGGCTAAGTTATAGTAGCCAGTGTCTGGCAAATAGATACTTCAAAAGCCTCTAATTGCATTTTCCAATGACTGAGATTAATCTACAATTAGAGACCAGCATTAGAAATCTAGACGTACAGGTTTCTCTCCCAGTGTTTTCAATAACCTCAACTAGTGTTGACTCTGTGCCCACCATGTGCTATGGATACAGCAGTGAAAACTCCCTTCCAGGGACTCAGGGTGGTGGCAGCCCTGAAAATGGAAAGGAGTGACTAGAAAGAGGAATGAATGGGGTTTTCTGTGCTGCTACTGTTGCTGAGTCGCTAAGTCGTTCCAACTCTTTCAGAACCCCATAGACTGTAGCCCGCCAAGCTCCTCTGTCCATGGGATTTCCCAGACAAGAATACTGGAGTGGGCTGCCATTTCCTTCTCCAGGGCATCTTCTCAACCAAGAAATCAAACCTGTGTCTCCCGTATTGGCAGGCAGGTTCTTGATCACCAAGTCACTGGTGGCTAGTTACATGGGTATATTTAGATTGTGATCATGTGTTGAGTTCACTGTGATACGTAAACTTTTACATTTGCCTACTGCCATTCAATAAAAATGAATGGAATCATGGCACTTGTAGTCTAAGGAGGTTGGAGGTGGAGGGGACAGAGGAAGAGATAGAAATAAGTTAAATAGATAGAATGCCAAAAGAAGCTCAGGAGGATAAAAGCCCATCAGAGAGAGGAAATAAGATGACTGGGGAGTGGCTGTAATTTGAGATGGAGTGTCCAGAGAACGCCTTCCAAACATGGGTTGCTGCTGTTTACTGACTAAGTCGTGTCTTACTCTTTGTGACTGACCCCATGGACTGCAGCACGCCAGGCCTCCCTGTCCCTCACCATCTCCCAGAGTTCACCCAAATTCATGTCCCTTGAATCAGTGATGCTATCCAACCATCTCATCCTCTGCCACCTGCCACCTTCTTCTCCTTTTGCCTTCAATCCCAACATGGGACACCCAAACACAGACTCACAGGTAGTCTAGAAGGAGCCATGCAGGTCTTGCTGGTAAAGATCATTCCAGGCAAAAGGAAAAGCAACTATAAATCACTGAGGTAGGAGGGTGCTTGGGGCATGTGATGATCAGTGAGTGAGGCCAGTGTGGCCGGAGCAGAGTGAGGTGGAGAAGTAATGGCAGTAGGGGGGAGGCAAAGAGGGGCTGGGGACCGGCCGGCATAGAGGCTTGATGCTCATGGTAGGAACTGTCGCTTGGAAGAGGCGTGTCGTTCAGAGGAGTGACAAGATCTGAGTTGATGTTTAAACAATACACTGTTTGCTGTGATTCCAGATACACAGACACCCTTTTGCTTTCTAATGATGCAGATCAACTTTCATTGTGACAGCACTGTACACAAGAGAGTGCTCATGAGAAACACAAAGGCTCCCCATTTAGAATCATTTCATTCAACCCACTTATTTATCCACTTGTCTGACAAGTGAGAATCAGAGAACCAACACCAAAGCACATGTTTTCTGGGCTCTGAGTTTTTACTTTTTTTCCCTACTACACTTCTTTTTGTAACCAAGTAAACTGCTAGCTTTCAGTTTTCCTCCGTTCAGTCATCCCACAAGTATTTACAGAGGCCCTCCTATGTGTCTGGCAGGAGCGAATTAGGTAGCAGAGGCTGGCCCTCAAAGTCAACAGCCAGCCATCACGATCCAAGGAGTCAAGAGTCATGTCACCGAAAGGGTAGGTGCATGGGAGGAGCCATGACTCCAAACTTCAGGAAGGAAAGAAAGCTTTCTGGAGGAAGTTAGGAACCAAGGTAAGGCCAATGGAACAAATGGTGTGGTGCAAGGGAGGCCAGAAATGTAACAAAGTCCACGGCTTGGCACATACGTGATGAACCCGAGTGATGACAGCTTCTAGCTGGACTACCATTAGAAATGCAAAATCTCTCCTCTTACTCACCAACCCATAATATGCTGGAGACGTTCACTGTGGATTGTTGAAGCATCTCTGTCTAGATGATTCATAATTGGCATGACTCGAACAGAGTAAGACCTCTAATTCTGAATACACTAATTTAGAAATTGTGATTCTTTGGGGGCAATGATTAGTTTGGCCTTGTTTAAAGGATTGGCAATCCACATTAAAACAAACATGATAAACTGGTTTAGGAAACCAGTTTGATGTATTTTGATATACTTCAGACAGATAAACCAGCAAGTGAAACACAGGCCAGGCAAGACAGGCCCATATGTTGGCCAGAGAGATGCTTCAGTAGGGCAGGGCTTCTCGATTTGGGCACTTATGACATTTGAGGCAGGTCATTATTTCACTGGGGACTGTCCTGGGCATTGTGGGATGTTAAGCAGCACTGATAGCCTTAAAGCACTAGATTTACCAAACCCCTCCCCCCAAGATGAGCTTCCCTGGCGGCTCAGATGGTAAAGCGTCTGCCTGCAGTGCGGGAGACCAGGGTTCGATCCCTGGGTTGGGAAGATCCCTTGGAGAAGGAAATGGCAACCCACTCCAGTATTCTTGCCTGAGGAATCCCATGGACGGAGGAGCCTGGTAGGCTACAGCCCATGGGGTCACAAAGAGTTGGACACGACTAAATGACTTCACTTCCCGCCCAAGATGTAACAACCCAGAATGTCTCCACATCACCAAATGTATCCTGAGTAACAAAATTGGCCCCCAGTTGAGACACACTGCAATAATGAGGAAGCGACAGACGTTTTGGAATTTTTGAAGGAATACAAGAGAGAAGAGAAGCAAAAAAGGAAAGAACTTGCTGCTCTCCCTGCCCCTGTAACACTTTTCTGTCACTCAATAAAGATCCATTACAGTGATGATCAGAGAGGGGACTTCCCCGGTTGTCCACTGGCTAAGACTCCGTGCTCCCAGTGCAGGAGGTCTGGTTCAATCTCTGGTTAAGGAATTAGATCCCATACACCACAACACAACGAAGATCAGGCATAACCATAAATAAAATTGTTTTTTCCTAAAAAAGTGATGATCAGAGAAACTCAACTGTTAGCTCCAACTTCCCCAAGCCTCACACACAGACACAGTTCAGAGACAAGACTTCAGATCTGAAGTGATGAACATACAACCGCTCTGAAGAGAAAATGGCATGAAAAAATTATAAAAAGGGTAAGGAAACAAAGTGAAGTCAGCCACCACAGAGATTTATTCCACCTCCTTCTGGTTCCCTTTCTTGGCCACTACCAAGCCTGCCACCAAAGCCCTGATCTCATGGTGCACCGAGGCAGACAGCAGGATCAAGGAGACCTAGAAGAGCCTATAGCAACCACAAAGCACAAAGGACATGAGCTCTGGAAGACACTACTCCCCAGCAGCTTCCATAGGAAAAGGACTCCACACCTCAGTCACTCCCACAACTCCAAGGTCAAGGCCCCTTGATGAATGCGTGAGAACTCGGGGACTCTTTTCCTTTCAATTTAAGAGTCGTGCCTCGATTACACTTTCATATACAACACTAATGTCATACACAACACCAGTGAACAAAGAAATTCTTTTCCCAAAGTGTGTGTGAGTCATACTTAACTGCCCTTCGTCTCTCTCCATGGTAAGATTTTATGGTTCAGCAGCAGGCAGAGCAACTAACAGTACATATATGGAATTCACGCTGTTTGTGAAAGCTTTTATAAGAGTTAAAAGAGATCCTTGCCTGGAATGAGGCTTAAGGATTTCTAGAATTTTCCATAAAGCCAGGTGGATGGCTGGTATCTGTACCATTCAAGAGGGATCGCTGGGGACAATTTATAAAACCAATAAAGCTGTAACAGGTAAGCATTCAATGTTCATTATTTATCCCCGTTCAACTTAAGACCCGGGCTTCAAATTAACTGCACACATCACAATTCAACAACTGTTCCCAGTCAATAGTATTGAATTCCATGTTTCTATTACAAATGGGCCAGGATGAGAGGGACAGAGCACCAGGCCAAAAGGACATCAAAACCTCGCTGCAAACTCCAGCTCTCAGGACTTCCCTGGGGGTCCAGTGGTTACGAATGGTCGCTTTCACTGCAGGGGGTGAACGATCAATCCCCAGTGGGGGAACTAAGATCCTACATGCTGGGCCATGCAGCCTTTTAAAAGAAAGAAACGAAAAAAGAAAATCCAGCTCGCCTGGGCGAGCTCATCAAGCTGTCCTAGAAACCTCTGAGCCACGTCATTGCCCTCTGTCTTCCAAAGGACCTGGTTTCTAGTTGCCAAAGAAAAGTTGCTAAGCACGAATCTCGTCCCCAAGCTGCTTTTCAGGACACACCAATTTCTCTGACTTCTTTCAGAGCAACAGAGATACTGGCAAAATTTCCATCTTCCCTGCTTTCCTTTTCAATCTCCATAAAAAATATTAAAGAGTCCAGGATTTTAAAGCTAAAGGATGGTATCAAGACACCACACCATTTTAACTCACGAAAACCGAAAATGCATTAAAGTGGATATGACATGTGGAATCCTGCCTTCCCCAGCACACAGTAAGAACCTACATGACATTTTGCCATTCATTTCTACCCCCGCCATTGCAGAGGGCTAAAGTGAAGCAGAGTTAAGAATATGAAAGGAATCTTTTAATAAAAGAAGTAATGTCATTAACAAATTCTCCCCTGAATGCAACACACAAACAGAAAATGAAGATGTTTCTAAATCTGTTATGGTTCTCTGAGTCTTACTTTTTTGTGAATTATGTTTTGATTCAAACAAGAGCTTAATATATTCTAATACCCATAAAGAAATTACAAACCACTTCTTACAATAACAGCCTTGTTTTTCTTTCAAGCATAAAAGTAAAGTAGGTAACAATCTACTGTTCATAAGAAGGAGTGATTTTGATTTACCCTAGAACTAATTTTGAGGCAGAGATCTCTCAAGTTCTGAATCTTCTTGCCTTTGGTCCAGGGAACTTGGGTCCTAGTTTCCTCATCAATAAAATGGAAATAACAACAGACTATATCTCACTGGGTCATGGTCAGGGTGATGCATTGCTTGGGAGGCACTTCGTAAGTTGTAACCATGACTATTAGTACTACTATTTGACTTTCCTTTGGGCGTTCAGAGATGAACAATAGGAGGAAGAGAAAAATAGCTACACTGGACTGTTTGATTGAAGAGGCATAAAAACTTCTCATAACATGTGATTCCAAGAAACATTTATGAAAATTGGACAGGAGTATCATTTATCTCTTGCAACGAAGGGTAGAAGAGCTTGAGAGAAAAAAGTCACCAAAATAGGTTATGGAGTCAACATTATTGGGAAATTTTATAAAAAGATTAGGCAAATATTTTTACAAATTAAGCACAAGTTGGTCTTTCAGCCCTAAAATGCTGTGAATATAAAATGCTTCATAATCCTAAATAGAGTAAACAGTGAGGACACAAATGAGATTAACAAATATACAATATCTTTACAAGAAGGGACAATAATTTGAGGTCCTGACTTAATAATAATAAAAAACGCTTACAAAATATACTGCTTTCCCATAGGGTAGATGACCTCATATGTTTTGCTTTGCTTTGTAATAAGAAATTGATTTCTCTCTTCAGGTTGAGACATTTCCTTGATAAACACCAAAATTCACTGGCTTCCAAAGATATTAGGACTCTCCGGGTAAATTATTCATAAAGAAAAATCATAAAATTACCACAAAATAGCACTTCAGAGGCCAGAAACATACCTCCACAGGGCTCAAGATGACTTAAGACTCTTAAGAGTTGAGAATGAAGCCCCTTTTCTGGGAAAAGAGCAAACAAACCATTCCCTGAAGAGCTCTAAAGGGAAGGGGAGTGGCAGATGGCAGTGCAGCAAAGACAGCAAAACCATTTCCTCAGTTTCCACGTGATTCTGCCTTTTAATTTTATTGCAGTATGGTAGAGTCACAGTGTTGTTTGAATTTCTTATGTGCAGCAAAGTAACTACATCATACATATATGTATTCTTTTTAAATATCCTTTTCCATTATGGTTTATCACAGGATATTGAATATACAAGGACCTTGTTGTCTATCCATCCTACATGTAATCATTTCCCTCTACCCACAAGATGCCATTACATAGATGCATATTAGGGAGCCCGGGGCTACTTCACCACAGGGAGGACCCTCTCCACCTATTACGTCATCACATCCCCCTTGTATCTGACACAGCGCCCTGTGCATAGCAGGCAGTCACACAGGATCAGCCGATGGAGCTGTGAGCAAATACAAACAGACTTAGCACTCACTTCCTGAGGGTGGGAAATTAAATACCAAAAAGTAGGCCCTTGGTGGGAAATTAGTATACATTCCACTGCTTCACAGAGTACACAGTGGTATGGTCACATACTGTCATTATATTCTTTTACTTCTTTCTCTTCTTTTTGCCTTTTATTTCTTTTTGATAGTCATCATCCATCCCCCAGCTCAGCAGCAGCTTCAGTTCATCTGTGGGAACTGTGCACCCTCACTGTAGGTATATAGTTGACCCAGATAAGCACGTGCCCAGTACAGGAGCCAGAGGGAAAGAGCCAGGACACGGATGCACACCTCGCTATGTGGACGCCCTGCTCTCACGGGAATTCTGGATGAAGAACGAGCTCCTGACAGAGCAGAGGCAAGGCTGCACTTCATCGTCCCAGACCACAGGACCCGCACCTCTGAGCAGACGCCCACCTCCAAGGGTGCCAAACTGCAGCACTCAGTTCCTAACCTCCCCTAATTTCTTCTCTCCCAGTCCACAGCCAGTGTTGATTATTTCAGTTGCCTCTCTATTCTGTAGGCTTCTGATAACCTTGCAGAACACTTCAACCAGCAACCTAAATGCCCAATGACAAATGAATGGATAAAGATGTGGTACGTATATACAGTGGAATAGTACTCGGCCACGAAAAGGAATGGAATTGGGTCATTTGGTAGAATTGTGAATGGACCTAGAGTCTGCCATTCAGAATGAAGTCAGAAAGAGAAAAACGAATATCATTTATTAACATATATGTATGGAATCTAAAGAAAAGCAACACCGAGGAACCTCTTTGAAGAGCATGAAGAGAGATGCAGACATAGAAAAAGGACTTGTGGACTGTGGGGGAAGGAGAGGATGGGATGACTGAGCAGAGTAGCACCAACATACATACATCACCATGTGTAAAACAGCCCGCTAGTGGAAAGCTGCTGCATAGCACAGGGAGTGAGGCTTGGTGCTCTGTGAGGACCTAGAGGTGTGGGAGGGAGGTTCAGGGGAAGAAGATGTATGTATACATTTAGCTGATTCACATGGTTGTAGAGCAGAAACACAGCATTGTAAAGCAATTATATCTCCATTTAAAAAAAAAATCAAACACTTCAATCAACATACATTGCCCAGAGGTGGTGTCTTTTGTTCACAAATCAGCAAAACATAGACCCCCAAAAATCAAAGAAATCCATGCAATGGAAAAGACAGTGATCTACTGACCAATTGAGGTTCAAGTACCACCAATGGGCCTCCCTGGTAGCTCAGCTGGTAAAGAATCCGCCTGCAGTGCAGGAGACTCCGGTTCGATTCCTGGGTCGGGAAGATCCGCTGGAGAAGGGAACAGCTCCCCACTCCAGTATTCTGGCCTGGAGAATTCCATGGACTGTATAGATCATGGGGTCGCAAAGAGTCAGACACGACCGAGCGACTTTCACTCTCACCAGTGATGAAAATGTGAAAACAACAGTGGCTGGACAAGCTGCTGCTGCTCACTTCTTCAGTCGTATCAGATTCTTTGCGAACCCATGGACTGTAGCCCGCCGGGCTCCTCTGCCCGTGCAATTTTCCAAGCAAGGCTCAACAAGCTACAGGGTTACTACCATCTACCATTAATGGCATGCAGGGCGGTCTGGAGATGAGGCAGCACTCCATAGTAAGAGGGCTCCTGTGGTATCTCTGAAAAACTAGAAAAAAGGTACCACTCCAGTTGAAAGCAGTCCTGTAGGTACACAGATTTTTAAGCACATGATCTTTTTGTGGGAAGGAGAAGGTCCAACCTTTCTCCATGTACACTCCTTGAGAAGCAGAGCCTGGAATGAACTTCAGTCCCTTAATCAACTTCTCAGCCAGAGGCCCTTCTACAAAACCACTGTAGAATTGTGTATACAGCATTGCCTGTATTGCTTCTATCCTGTGACTCTGCCTGAAATACCAACCTCAAGGTCATAAGAAAATGCTCAAGATTCAGCCATCACATTCACATTCAGGCTGACAACAAACAAGAAGATATTAAGGACTTGCCTCCTTCCCTTTAAGGGAACTTTCTGGAAACTGCATGCTATATTCACTTATATTCAAATAAAGTAAAATTAAAATCACACCTAACTAACTACCACAGCAGAAGTCTGGTCTTTATTCCATGTAGCTCTGTGTTCACTGAGAAAAACAGAGTTGCTATATCTGAGAAAGAAGAGAATCAGCAATCTCTAGACCACTATCCAAGGATCAAAAGGCAGGCTGTGGCCTCTCCTTGAGGTTTCCAGAAGTGTGACACCATTCATGTGGAGCTCTTACTTTCAAACACCAGGAAGAACTTACTGGAAAGGATTTTAGAGAGCATTCAGTTCAAATCTCTCATTTGAATATTAATGTTTCATAACATATACCACTTTCCAGAGATATATAATGCTGTATTTTTAAAATATGGCATTATCATTCATTTGTAACCTACCAATCCTTTGTTAATTATTACAACAACTGCTTTAATGCCTTTTTAACATTTAAATCACCCGTGCAATTAGCACAATGTCTAATAACAAAGGGAAATGGGCACATAACTTTTGCAAGGCATTTAATAAGAGCGTAGATGCCTCATTACCACATAATAGATAAGGTGACCACCTTCTATGAACCAAAAACTGGGACACGGCCTGCCACAAACAGAAATGATTCTAAGTACTGACGAACGGCTACACACTCCAGTATTCTGATCTGAGGAATTCTACGGACAGAGGAGCCTGGAGGGGCTACAGTCCATGGGGTGGGAAAGAGTTGGACAAAACTGAGGGACTAATACACTTTCATTACTAATTTCTAGAAAACTCATACTACAATAAATTGGAGGAACAGAGATGAAAATTGTAATCACCTGAATATAGACTCGATGGGGGAGGGTTAGTTATCTGTCTCTCTCTCTCCAGTATCTGCCCCACTCTGGCAAAATGCCTGGCACCCACAGAGAGTCAAAAGTATTTGTTGCTTCAAAGGATCTGTCAAAATTCTGATAAGAACTTAAAGATACGAAACCCAAAGACATGCGTTCTAGGAATTTGCAAGACACCAGAAAATCAAAACAATAAAATATTATCATGAAAGGGGGGGATCTGTGGTGCCCGACAGGAATTCCTGAAGTTGGTATAAGATTGTAAATACACTGGCCTCAAATCCCCAGAACATCATAAAACATGACTCATCTAATTTCTCAGAGTACTTACTCAATAAATTGTCAACACACAACCAACTATAATGTCATATGCTTCAGCATGTGACTTCCCTTACATTTCTTTTAGTCTTGCTACATATATAAGTATGCATGGGCTTCCCTAGAGGCTTGGATGGTACATAATCTGCCTGCAATGCAGGAGACATGGGTTCAACCCCTGAGTTGGGAAGTTTCCCTGGAAAAAGGAATGGCAACCTACTCTGGTATTCTGGCCTGTGCTACAGTCCAAGGGGTTGCAAAGAGGCAGACACGACTGAAGGGCTAGTTATCTGTAAGTACGCATACACAAAACCAGGCATCGTTTTGGGTAGGAAAGGAAAGAGAAAAGATGTTTAGGGATGGAACAATTCTCTAGTGTTAACTCCTGAAAAAAGAAAAATCTTTTAAACAACTGTGTTGGGCTGCACCCCACAGGCCTCAAAGTCCTGCGCTAGCCCAGCTTCAAGATCAAAGAAAAGAGCCCAGAGTCAGCAACAGCAACATAAGGAGTTAGGTGAATGTGGGACCTTACACGTCTCAGCAACACCCCACCTGGCGCAAGACAGCGGCGGGAACAAGGCGGCAGGCTTCTCTCCCAGAGGGCTGGAGGCGGAGGCGGGATTACCAGTGATGAGGGAACTGACACTGACTTCAGGTGGGCTCATTAGTTACCAGGGCAACCAGTAAGGAAGCGTGCAGCTCACCACCCCTTTGATGGGAACAACCAGCAGCTGGGGCCTGGGGCAGGGACCCAGGTGTGTAAGACACAGGTGAAGCAGACGCTGGGTGGGCCACGGATGGACAGAGAGCAAGAGAACAGCCATCATGAGTGGCCTGACCATACAAACAGTGACAACGTGCTCACATCTGTAAACTGTGAGTGTATGGTGTATCTTCTCTCAGTAAAGAGTTTTCCATAATTCAAAGTTTTAAAAACAATTGTGACGGTTATGGTAGTCACAGAAGCATTTTCTAAGAAAAGGATAACACTAACAACATTTTGCTAAATGGGCCCTTTTCCCCCCAGAACAACATTTTTCTAAGCTGAAAGACACAGACAGGATTCTCATGTGGTAGCCATGGTGGAGGGTGAATGCAGGGGGGGAAGCTGTATTATAAACAAGACTCTAAATTATCTGTGGCCACTGGCCACAACTGTGACAGGAAGTTCCTTCTTACATCTCACATTTGGCCACACCCCGTGGCTTGCAAGATCACAGGTCCCTGACCAATGATCGAACCAATGTCTTCAGTAGTGAAAGCAGAGTCCTAACCACTAGACCACCAGGGAAGTCCTTCCTTACTTTTAAAGTGAGGATACTATCATCTAACCTCATAGGATTATTGTAAAAGTTCTGTGCAGAGCCTAGCAAATAGCAAATTATCAGTTAATTGATACCAATTATCACTTAAATAACAGAGATGTTTAAATGTATCTTCAACAATATTTATCATTAAGTGAATGAAAAAGTTGAAGTTCTGAAGCTCCATCTCCACTATCAGACAGCTGTTGCCAACACAGGTTAAATTTCTTCCTTGTCAACAGAGAAGCCTTCTTTGCTGAATGCACATTTTGTCAGTCTACAAGCCTAGGGCACTAATTTGGAGGGGCTGCAACTGCAAATAACTGGGCTGAGACCCTCCCACAGTTCCACGGCCAATATCCCTAATTCCACTCCATCCCCCTTGCTCAGTGCTTCTGGTTTGGTCCCAGCAGAGTCCAACCCCCTGGGAAGCTGTTAATCCCACTTCTGAGGTCCCACTGCAGACCTCAGGGAGAGGCCCAGAAATCTGTGTTGGAACTCACCCCATACCCACCACGTGGTTCTGACCCATGCTAATATTTGAGAACCACTGGCCTAGCCAACTTCCCCACTTGAGTGAAAGTATTTCTTTTCAGTCTTAGGTAGTTAAGGACTAATAGTCAAGAGAAGAAATTGCAAAAGTTTCGTGTAAAGGGCTAAATATTAAACATCTTAGGCTCTATGGGGCAAGAGGCAAAATCAAGACAATGTAGGCATTTATTTAATCCCTGAAAATGCAACCATTGAAAAATATAAAGCCCATTCCTAGTTGGTTGGCTGTACAAAAAGCAGGTGGTAGGTCACATTTCTTGATCCCTGGTCAGGAATTAGAATTAGGCAGACTTTCATCACATGCATTTGTCTGGCTTACCCCTTACTAATTGTATCCCCACCCTGCATGCTGCTTCCTGCCTGCCTCGGTGGACTCATCTGCAAAGTGGGGAACACAGTAGCTCTGACTCCATCAGGCTGCAGGAAAGAGTAAAACAATGAATGGAAACAAGAAGAGCCCAGCCATCCACTGGCTTATTGAGGAAATAACCTACCTTCTACTTTGTTTTTACTATGGTCTCACCACGGGTGTTTACTTCCTCTAACAGATTTAGAATTCAAACTGGCCAGACTTCGTGACACTTTCTAAAATTATCACAAAGTCTGATTTTTATGCTTAGGGCAAGGCCCTCAAAGGCAATTTAGAAGTAACCACATGAAAAATAGTATGCTTCCAAGACATTTTAAGAAACCCAGACTGATTTCCGTTGTGAATTAAACTTAACATACTGCTCCACTTAATTGAGAGCCAGCCCATTAGGAAAGATCCAACAAAGCAAGGTTTTGGTGAATTAACGATCTACCTGTTGGGGTGTGAAAGTGTCGCTGGAGATCCACAGCCAGTCCTGGAGGCGGGGATCACTGCTCAAGTGATGACCTAACCACAACACTTGCTGCATTCTTACAGATTAACAATATTCAAGTCACCACACCACAGTGATTTTATAACAAACTTCGATGACCAGTTGGCTAGAATATGGAGAAAGGAGCATGGTCTTCTCAGTCATTGCTGAGGAAGTAACATAAGGTGACATAGCATTTTGGAGGAGGTATACTATACTTTAGAAAATGAAAAATACCCTCTAATAACAGCTCATCTTCTATATGTTTAATCACAGATAAAAATACACAGGTGCACAAAGATGCATGTACTAAGTCAATCTTTTACTGCACCATTATTTGTAGCATACAACTCTGAACAGCTATGTGCTCTATAAATCATGGAATATCTGTACTGTAGAATAAAATGCAGCAGTTAAGAAAGATGCGGACACTATTTACAGAATGACCTCTGCAATTTCCAAGATATATTAAGTGGAGGAAACACACAGATTGTCTACAATACACATACATGATTTATGTAATATGAAAATTAGGTATTTTCGTAATGTAAAAGCACAGTGCATGCACAAAACTCACATTTATTTTTCAGAAGTGTCTGGAATTAGGAGGGGCTGGGCAACTGCATTTGTCTATTGTTAGTATTCTTTTAACTGGAAAATAATCAGATTACTTTTTCCTTTTTTATCTAAAAAAAAAAAAATCAAAATTTTAATACTCTGGTAAAAACAGAAAGATAAAATTAAAGGAAGAGGGACTTCCCTGGGGTCCAGAGGTTAAGACTCTACCCCCCACAATGCAGAGAGCCAGGATTCAATTCCTGGTTTGAAAACAAAGATCCCACATGTCATGCAAATAACTAAAAAAAAAAAAAAACCAAATCAAGGAAAGAAATTGAGTTTATGTTATTTCTATGCTCATTATCCAAAGGAAGAAATTAAGGTCTTCCTTCGCGTATAGCTTTATAGAGATTCCACATCACTATATATCATCTAATTACGATTAAAAAACACAGGTCAGGGCCTTGGCTAGGATTGCAGAGGTAGTTCCTACCAAATGTTTGTTCAAGGGGTCAGCGTGCAGCTGCACCCTGGGCATTCTCCCAGGGATTTTTTTTAATGGATTTTTTTTTTAATCACAGGTACCCCCAACTCTGGGCTTCCCTTGTGACCTGGACAGTAAAGCGTCTGCCTGCAATGCGGGAGACTGGGGTTCGATCCCTGGGTCAGGAAGATGCCCTGGAGAAGGAAATGGCAACCCACTCCAGTATTCTTGCCTGAAAAATTCCATGGACTGAGGAGCCTGGTAGGCTACAGTCCACGGTGTCGCAAAGAGTCAGACACGACTGAGCGAATTCACTTCACTTCACTTCACCCCCAACTCTAAAAGCTCTCTGTTAAGCCTCAGTGCCTAAAGCATTTCAGAATGTGAACAGGCTATAGGCACTGAATCCTGACTGCATTAGGCTTTTCAGATCAGCCATCCCTCTCCAGACCTGGGTGGGGAGGACACCAGGGGACTCGCTCCTTGACAACACACCTGTCCCAGAGGGTACATACAAACAATGGGAAGCAAAAGGCAGAGAGAGACTTGCGACATCTTGGGATGCAGAGGGATGCTTGTGTATTGCTTCAATTTTGCCAGGGCAGCTCCAGAAAGGGCAAAAGACAAGGGCAGAGAGAGGAGGGCAGGGAAAATGAGAGATGAATGCCCTGACCCAGGCTGGCTCAAATGCACGGGGCATCACAAAGCCTCTGCTCAACCACCAGTCGTCAACAAGAGGCAAATAAAAAACACTACTGTTCGTTAATAAACCAGTCCCCCCTTCAGGCAGTAAAAGAAATGGAGCAGTCTATGATGACATCTTTACCTGTCCGAGGTGGAGGAAGAAAAAATCAGGACCACTGGCAACGCTCCATAATCCTGTATTTGTTCAACAGAAACAACTCCTCTTTATTCTATAGTCATGTTCCTCCTACTTGTTTGGTGACAAGACATTTTTTTCCTTTGTGCAACGCTGATGACAATACAGAGTAACTTTTTTTTCCCCTTTAAACATTTTTATTGAACAATCTTAAAAACTAGTTACTGATGTAAAACATCAGTCCTCCAATGTTACCTTAAACTGGTCCACAAAATCCAAACCCAGAAACCAAATAATATCCTTGAACAAAGAAAGGGCAATTAAAGAAAGAATCTGAATCTACTCATGCACTTTCCAACATCTGACTCCCGCCCCCTCAACAACCAAAACCCATCAGAACGTGCTATTGCACTCCTGAGTCTCCAAGTGCTTTCTCAGCAGTGTTATTTCCACCTATTCTTCACACCCACCACAGGCACCCTCACCAACTCCAAGCCCCAGGTGCCCCAGACACTTTGATGCCTCTGGGGTGTGTGGTGGTTAACACCGCTTGTGTCTCAACCACCCCATCCTTGCTGTGTGTGTCGGCTAAGCTCACCCGCTGCCTGTCACCTGTGCCCACACACCCTAACAGGTTATGCTCTCAGCAAAGCAGCCTGGCTCTCTCATGACTTAGGAGGTCTGTTCTGAGCCAGGACAAGGGACAAGAACGAACACTGTCTGCAGGATGCCGAGGAGGCTGGGCTGCAAACGAGCAGGTCGCAGAAACCATCACATTAAACACGGCAGCCAGGGGCAGGCGCCAGGTGATATTACTGTTCTCCAAGAGGCAGGTAGGTTCTAATCCCACCTGAATGAATGTGGTTCATCTCATAGAGCGCATCAATAATTCAGTCAGCAGGGTACAAACACTTTTGTTACCTGGGCTTTGTCAGCATTTTCTTTTTCTTTCCATCAAGAGGACATCAGGGAAGGAATTATGACTTATTCAAAGGAGTTTTTCCTTTAAAGGAAGTGTCACTAATAATTTCTCCAAAGCATTAAAGAAAACTGAATTTAACAGAAGACTTTGTGTTGTTGTTTAATCACTAAGTCACATCCAACCCTTTGTGACCCCGAAGTCTGTAGCCTGCCAGGCTCCTCCGTCCACAGGATTTTCCAGGCAAGAATATTGGAGTGGGTTGCCATTTCCTTCTCCAGGGGATCTTTCCGACCCAGGGATCGAACCAGCGTTTTCTATATTGCAGGTGGATTCTTTCCTGCTGAGCCACCTGGGAAGCCCGTAAGGGAAGACTAGTGGTTCTCAAAGGATTGAGGAGAGGCACTCACCCCACAGGAAAGCTAATGCCTAAAGACATCTCTGACTGCTACAAATGAAGGAACCTAGTGAGCGGAGGCCAAGGATGCTGCTCATCATCCTAAAATGTGCAGGACAGGCTCCAAACAGCGATATGGTCCAGGGTGTCACACTACTAAGCGTGGGTCCCCGGGGATGGACTCGTGTAAAGCCTCAACCATCCTTATGGGTGGGTAGTTATCATACTCTTATGATAACAGGTTAACAAATTGAGGCATAGAGAGTGATAAATGACTGGCCCGTGTAGATCACAGATGCCAGTCTGGTCTACCTGTGTCTACCTCCAGAACCTGTGCTCTTGACTACGGTGCTGCCTGACCTCCCAGCAGTCATTCACCAAGTCAGGTCCTTTCACTGCAACAGGAATCCTCAGAAAGACAGGATTGGAGTATGGCTTATTTGCTTTTCCACAACCCCAGCACAAGGCTGCCTCGGAGTAGCAGTCCTCACAGATGTTCTTAACATTGGACCAACGATTGCATCCAGTTCACATTGGTTACTGTGTGACTATGGAATATCATCTTCATTTTGGTAATGACAGTATATACTGCCATCCCCCAGACAAAACATCTCATACAAAAAAAGATTTCTCCTTCAAATGCAGAGAGGTGAACTTCCATCTAACATTAGAATTGGAAATATCCTGTATAATCAAGAAATCCTCAGCAAATATGCATGAACAAGCTCACATGAAATTTAACAGAAATTTGTATTTGTTTTTCAAAGGAGAGAGTCACCCTTCAGATTGCCAAAGGGATCTGAACCACCAAGGCAAGGTGAAGAATTCTATATATCTGGGGCTTCCCTGGTGGCTCAGTGGTAAAGAATTAACCTGCCAAAGCAGGAGACACGGGTTCAAACCCTGATTGGAGAGATTCCACAGGTCTCGGAACAACTAAGCCCGTACACCACAACTACTCAGACTGTGCCCTAGAGCCCGTGTGGCACAATAAGAGAAGCTACGGCAGAGAGAGGCCCACGTGTTGTAACCAAGAGTATTCACTGTCACCTCCATAACTAGAACAAAGACTCAGCACTGCCAAACATAAATAAATGAAAATACTTCAAAGAGAAGACTGCCATACACCTTATTTCAAAAAGGAGGGGGAAGTGGCTGTCACAAGGCCACACAACCAACTGGCAAAAAGGGATCAAACGATAGATCATGTCAAGTCCCCCAATCCGTGGGAATTCTTGCTGCTGTTCTGTCGCTCAGTCATGTCCAGCTCCTTGTGACCCCATGGAGTGCAGCATACCAGGCTTCCCTGTTCCTCACCATCTCCCCAAGTTTTCTCAAACTCATGACCATTGAGTCAGTGATGCCACCCAACCATCTCTTCCTCTGTCAACACGTTCTCCTCTGGCCCTCAATCTTTCCCACCATCAGAGAAGGTCTTAGAAACATCCTTTCTCCTTTATGAAAATGAATCACTCAACATTTAGTCCCAAGGCTTACTATTAAATAAAATAAAGTCATAATAGAAAAAGCATCAGTCTAGTGAAACACAGTTATGTAGTTCTAATCTTGTGGAATTGGACATTATTATAACTGAAATTTCAAAACCTTTTAAACAAGCAATACTGATAAGATGCTGTCCTCTCGTGTTCCTTATTTATTTTACAAAAAAGCATCAGGTTGAAAACAAACTGAAAATGATAGACAGTTTAATGGTCTGGTAAAAGTGGGGCAAACACAAGTTGCTAAGAAACATCTGTGATGTTATGACCTATAATAACAAACAGAGGTTTGGTCTTTGTCCCAGTTCCTGACATTAAGCTCTAAAACCCTTGGAATTTCCTAAGTGATAAAAGCTATAAAGATGAAAGCAGTGTTTTGCTATTCATAACCAGCCCCTTTCAACCACACCTGAGCTTATGTTAATAAGGCGACTTTTAGTAAGCCTCAATAAAATCCCCAGAAGAGGAGGTAGACAGCTTTCTGGTTGGTGAGCCAGGATGGAACCAAGAACCAGGAAGCTGACAAGCCTCCAAACTCGATAGGGACAGAAGCTCATATTCTTGGGACCTTTCCACACCCTACATATCGCTTGACCTGACTCTTCATTTATAAGCTGTAATACATCCTTTGTAATAAACTAGCAATCAGTAAGTAAAACTTTTCGCAAGTTCTGTGAGCCATTCTTGTTGCTGTTCAGTCGCTAAGTCGCACCAACTCTTTTCAACACCATGGACTGCAGCACGCCAGGCTTCCCTGTCCTTCGCTATCTCCCGGAGGTTGCTCCAACTCATGTTCATTGAGTCGGTGATGCCATCCAAACCATCTCACCCTCTGTCTTCCGTTTTTCCTCTTGCCTTCAACCTTTTCCAGCATCAGGGTGTTTTCCAGTGAGTGGGTTCTTCCCATCAGGTGGCCAAAGTATTGGATTTTCAGCATCAGTGAATATTCAGGGTTGATTTCCTTTAGGATTGACTGGTTTGATCTCCTTGCTGTCCCAGGGGCTCTCAAGAGTCTTATTCAAGACCACAACTTGAAAGTATCAAATAGGAAATGATTAAATCAGAGGAAGGGGTTGTGAGTAGCTCCATATTGTAGTCAAGTTGGACAGAAGTTCTGGGTAACCTGGGGGCCCACCTGTCATCTGATAAGTGTGTGTGTGTGTGTCTGTGTGTGTGTGTGTGGTGGAGCAAGAGGATCTGGCTTGTGGGACTAAGCATTGATCCTGTGGCATCTGATGCCATGTCCAAGCAGACTGAATTAAACCATAGGACAGCCAGTTAGTGTCTGCAGAGAACAGGATAGATTGCCTGGTAGGGAGAAATTCCAATGTCTGGTGCAAAGTTGTGAAATTGTGGCAACAGCAGACAGGAGAGGAGGAAACAGATTTCTGTCTTCTCACATCTCAAAGGACCAGTTCGCCAAGCTTTCACCAGAACAACCGGAACTCCATCACCTCAGGAGATTTTTAAACTATGGGGAGCAGCAAAGGGCAGTGGTACATTGCCATGGCTCTGAGGATAAAGGACCAAGGCTCAAATCCAAGCTCTGCACCAACCATATGATTCCCAAAGGTAGGAACCCAAGGATATTGCCTATGAATGTGCACCGATGGGCGTTTACAAGAATGTTCTTTGCAGTTGATTCCTAAAAACTGGAAAGAACCCAAAGATCTACCAGCAGGAAAGGTCAACTGTGATGTATGCACATATTAAATGAAAACTCAAGAGAAAGACGGAGGGCAGAATGAGACGAAGTGACAGAAGATGAGATGGTTGGATAGCATCACCAACTCAATCGACATCAGTTTGAGCAAACTTCAGGAGAAGGTGAAGGACAGGGAAGTCTGGCGTGCTTCGGTCCATGGGGTCACAAAGAGTCAGAAATGACTGAGCAATGACAACCACAGAAGAACAAGGGACCCCACACAACATGAATGACTCACAGGCAATATACTGAGGAAGAGAACTCAGACGCCAAAGAGAACATACTGTGTGGTTCCATTTGTCTGCAGTTCTAGAAGAGTCAATCTTGCCTATGGTGAGGAACAGCAGTTATTTTATTAGGGGTGAAAAGGAGTGACCGCTGTGGCTGGGGAGCTGAAAACGGTATCATCTGGAAGGTGATCACTCAGGTGCAAACAGTAACTCGCCTATATGAATATCTCCAGCCACATACTTCCAGTGTGCTGCACACATACATTAGATACTTTAATTAACATTTTTTATTTATTTTATGTTACATATTTGGCTCAGATGATAAAGAATCCAGCTGCAATGCGGGAGACCTGCGTTTGATCCCTGGGCTGGGAAGATCCCCTGGAGGAGGGCATGGCAACCCACTCCAGTCTTCTTGCCTGGAGAATCCCATGGACAGAGGAGCCTGGAGGGGTTGCAAAGAGTGGGACACAACTGAGCAACTAAGCACAGTGCGTATTTATAATATATTGTCTGTAATGATAATATTGTGATTAGTAGTAATTCATGTTCTAAATCAATCTGCATATAAATGTATATTTGCAAAGAAACACATTAATTTGCATATAAATACATAACTTGATTTGCATGTCAACCTATGTTTTAAGTCAATTACAAAACTAACTTTTAATTGTTTAAAGAAAAGGACAAAGGAAAAAATCTAGCTATTACTTACTACCTAAGATAGTGAAAGCAAGATACTTAACTTCCAGGGCCTCAAATTCCCAGTGTCAAAAATGGAGATAACATTTTAGAGTTCCCTTTCTTATGAAGTGGTGTAAGACTGTGACCAGGGTAAGGACAAGTGAAATTTTACCATGACGCCTCAGCACACATAGGCTGTATGATTTCTATCATCATTATGATGATAGATAACAATTCTCAAAGATATTTCTGCACTTATATCAGGTTATTAATATACTGCAGCAGTAAGAACTAGCCACTGAATGTGGGCTGTGGTTTTTTAAACCCCGATCTTCTGGTTCACAACAAAACCCAGCAAAAACAGAAGATGTACTATTGTGATAATTATATGCAACCAGAGACACATCATAAATAAGGAAATGTCACCAGGTCCGCTTCCAACTCAGACCTAACAGAGATTGTGAAATGAGACCAGACTCTTCCAACTGCAGCTCCATGCCTACGATCAAAGTGCTGCTGCTGAGGAATTGCCAGATACCTTGTTAGCAGTGGGTGCAAATGTGAGAAGTCTCACGCTGCTATTCTGCATGTTCTGACAAGACCATGAGGAAACAAGTCCCCAGAGATCAGATTGCCCAGTAGGCAGACTGATTAATCACCAGAGGAAAAAGCCCATATGGTCTGATGGTGGAGGGTGCCATCAACACACAGGGAGAAACATGCAACCAGCAGTAAACAGACTGAAGGGCAAAAGAGAAGGGTAGGGGTAGGATGGGGGGGGGGGCGCGGAAATAGCAACCTAAATCTTCCACTGCACACGTTTCCAGAAAACCAGGAGCCTTACCCTCCTGCACTGTTTGCACTGGGTGGCTGACTGCTGGGGTTCCCTATATGGTAAGGCCTTTGGACCCGGCTGGAGGCAAAGCTTACAGCTGTAGCTTTAACAATGGGGATGTGCATCTGTTTCTACCAGAGTTGTTAGCATGTTTTACATGTATTTCCTGTGGAGTATAAAAGCACACCATGCAGCATTCACAGAGGCAAAGGGAAATACAAGAACAGATGTAACAAATGGGGAAAGGGAGGCTACATAAAATGAAAGTGACACAGCTAAACCTGTCTGAGAAAATGAGGGTACTTTATCCCTCCACACTGAGAAGACAAAACCCAAAATGAGAACACTCTGGAACAACAGAGGATTGCTTCATAGTTGCCCCCACCCCCCACCCCCGCCCCCGGCTTTTTATAACAGACTGGAAAAGGTCAGTTTTCATCCTAATCCCAAAGAAAGGCAATGCCAAAGAATGCTCCAACTACCACACAATTGCACTCATCTCACACACTAGTAAAGCAATGCTCAAAATTCTCCAAGCCAGGCTTCAGCAATATGTGAACCGTGAACCGCCAGATGTTCAAGCTGGTTTTAGAAAAGGCAGAGGAACCACAGATCAAATTGCCAACATCTGCTAGATCATAGAAAAAGCAAGAGAGTTCCAGAAAAACATCTATTTCTGTTTCACTGACTATGCCAAAGCCTTTGACTGTGTGGATCACAATAAACTGTGGAAAATTCTTCAAGAGATGGGAATGCCAAACCACCTGACCTGCCTCTTAAGAAACCTGTATGCAGGTCAGGAAGCAACAGTTAGAACAGGACATGGAACAACTGACTGGTTCCAAATAGGAAAAGGAGTACATCAAGGCTGTATATTGTCACCCTGCTTATTTAACTTATATGCAGAGTACATCATGAGAAACGCTGGGCTGGATGAAGCACAAATTGGAATCAAAACTGCCAGGAGACATATCAATAACCTCAGATATGCAGATGACACCACCCTTATGGCAGAAAGTGAAGAGGAACTAAAAAGCCTCTTGATGAAAGTGAAAGAGGAGAGTGAAAAAAATTGGCTTCAAACTCAGCATTCAAAAAACTAAGATCATGGCATCTGGCCTGATCACTTCATGGGAAATAGATGGGGTAACAGTGGAAACAGTGTCAGACTTTATTTTGTGGGGCTACAAAATCACTGCAGATGGTGACTGCAGCCATGAAATTAAAAGACGCTTATTCCTTGGAAGGAAAGTTTTGACCAACCTGGATAGCATATTTAAAAGCAGAGACATTACTTTGCCAACAAAGGTCCATCTAGTCAAGGCTATGGTTTTTCCAGTAGTCATGTATGGATGTGAGAGTTGGACTGTGAAGAAAGCTGAGTGCCGAAGAACTGATGCTTTTAAACTGTGATGCTGGAGAAGTCTCTTGAGAGTCCCTTTGACCGCAAGGAGATCCAACCAGTCCATCCTAAAGTGAGATCAGTCCTGGGTGTTCATTGAAAGGACTGATGTTGAAGCTGAAACTCCAATACTTTGGCCACCTCATGCGAAGAGTTGACTCACTGGAAAAGACCCTAATCCTGGGAAGGATTGAGGGCTGGAGGAGAAGGTGACAACAGAGGATGAGATGGCTGGATGGCATCACCAACTCAATGGACATGGGTTTGGGCAGACTCTGGGAGTTGGTGATGGACAGGGAGGCCTGGCGTGCTGCGATTCATGGGGTCACAGAGTCGGACACAACTGAGAGACTGAGCTGAACTGAACTAAACTAAAGTTCAACCTCCAAAGCCAGTCAAGTTAACTATCTCCCAAATATATAGTCATATTCTTACCCAAGTATCAATGCCTCTAAGAGGTAAATTAAACAGAAATATGTTATAATGTGTAATAAAATTAGGCAACCAGGGAATTCATTGAGCCCAATTTAGTTATAAATTTCCCTTAAAGTTAAGCTAAATATAAAGAAAAGGCAATTTAGGTTCAGGCTTTTAGCCCTGTGCTGAATTACTTTAATCATCTTTTCTGTCTAGTCAGTGCTACAAGCAACCTCACTGTTGAACATTCTCAGCTTATTTGCAGTTTTATTCCCAATCTATTTACTCACAAACATCTAAGAACAGCAACAAAAAAATACTCTGGACAAAGTAATTCTACCTTTACAAGGAAAACCTCACATTTAAGGGATTGTATTAACATTTCACAGAATGGTTTTAGCAATGCATGAGTCAACTTATTAATTAGTTCAAAAGTCAAGGCTTACAAGCAAATGGAAACCCTTGAGTGATAGTGGCTGCACAGAGGAATATGGACAAAACAGATATGAATACTCTCAAGGTTTTCCAAGTTAACTAAATAAGGATTCATTCCAAGACCAGGAAAACACACTCTCTTCCCCAAAGAATCCACAGTTACAGGTGTCTTTGCCCTAGAGTTCAAGGGCCCTCAACACTAATGTACAAAACATCTGCTCTTGAAAATCCTGAAAAGTAATTTCAAAAGCAGCCATTCTAGGGTTGAATCTCCTTTTGTATTTAA
Source organism: Muntiacus reevesi (assembly GCF_963930625.1). Lineage (NCBI taxonomy): Eukaryota > Metazoa > Chordata > Mammalia > Artiodactyla > Cervidae > Muntiacus > Muntiacus reevesi. The sequence goes on from NC_089252.1 coordinate 98,018,949, forward strand.
CCTTAATTTCTTGGAGCTTTTCAAGTGTTTCACTTTTATGCAAATCATTCCTGGAGGCTTCTTTGTCATCGGAGGCATTTATTCTGCTCTGAAGCTCCTCTCTTTTGTTCCTCTTTACTCCAATGAATTCAGACTATCTGCAGGCTTTTGTTTCTCTACAGTAGTAAAATTCTATTGTGATGCAGCAGCAGACAATTTAAGCTAAGGTGACAATCATTTCAGAAAATAAAGCAAGCGCGCTTTCATAAACTCCTACCACATGACTTAAATATGCTTTCTGTGACAGGAGGAAGGGGAAAACACTGCAGCCTTCACTTCCAGCTCAGAATAAGATGACAAAGGAACTTGGAAATAACCGGTAAAAACAGCTGGGCTTATAAGGTAATACCTAATTTAATTCCTCTTAACAATGTCAATAGAACAATGATTCTCAAAGTATCCTTTAAGAAACAAAGGGGGTCTCAAAATGGCCCCCTGAGGTTCCCAAGATGCTTTCAGGAAATAGACTGGGAGTTTCTCAGAAACTATATGGCTTGGAACATCACAACAGATTGAGTGCAAAAGCAGTTACGGAAATCCAGCTGTCTTTTATTGAGTCAGACATTGAAGAGATTTGTAAAAATGTAAAGCAGTGAAAGTCTTCCCAGTAACATTTCCTGCTTTGGAAAATAGTTGCTTTTCATGAAAATTATGTCAACATGCAATGGTTTTATTGGTATTATTTTCATGACTTAATAACTTTTAAATAGCTCAATTTAAAAATGTTAATACAGTAAATATCAACAGAAACAGTCCACATCAACAAAAGCTCTTAGGGGGTCCTCCTTAATTTTAAAGTCTATAAAGGACTCCTGAGTTTAAAAGGTTTGAGAACTACTGCAACAAAGGATTAGCAGACCACATCCCATGGGCCAAATTTAATCTGCCTGCTTTTGTAAGTAAGGTGTTACTGACAAACACCTTCGTCTCTTTACACAGTATATATGAGCCAAATCCAGTCTATTTTTATAAATGTTTCATAAATGTTCTTAATGAATAAAATTTTACTAGGACATCAGTTCAGTTCAGTCGCTCGGTCATATCTGACTCTTTGCAATCCCATGGACTGCACTACACCAGGCTTCCCTGTCCATCACCATCTCCCGGAGCTTGCTCAAACTCATGTCCATCGAGTCAGTGATGCCATCCAACCATCTCATCCTCTGTCATCCCCTTCTCCTCCCACCTTCAATCTTTCCCAGCATCAGGGTCTTTTCCAATGAGTCAGTTATTTCCATCAGGTGGCCAAAGGATTGGAGCTTCAGCTTCAGCATCAGTCCTTCCAATGAATATTCAGGACTGATTTCCTTTAGGACTGACTGGTTTGACCTCCATGCAATCCAAGGGACTCTCAAGAGTCTTCTCCAACATCACAGTTTAAAAGCATCAATTCTTTGGTGCTCAGCTTTCTTTATAATACAACTCTCATATCCATACATGACTACTGGAAAAACCACAGCTCTGACTAGATAGACCTTTGTCGGCGAAGTAATGTCTCTGCTTTTTAATATGCTAGGACACAGTCACACCCATTCACTGAGGTATCATCCATGGCTGTTCAGCAGTTGTGCTAAGATAGTATGGCACAGAAAGCCTAAAATACTCACTACCCGGTCCTTTCCAGAAAAAGATGATGATGATGACTGCAGCACCACCCCAAGGTCACAGGTGTGGAGCCCTGAACCACGGTCACGGAACAAAAATCTCTGGAACTGACTGAACCCCATAACAACTGTTGCTGTGAGCCTCTGGATCTATACATCCTGTTTCCTGACCCCACATCAGGCAAAATATACACCCTATTACCCACCTTGGAGCATCCGACCCAATCACCTAAGGCCACCCTTCCTGTCTTGAGGCTATAAAAATTGGCGACTTGTTCACGAAAGGGGTTGGCTTTCCCTTGAGCTGGCTCACTGTTCTAATAGCATCTCCCACTCTAATAAACTGTATTCCTCTCTCATTCTGCCTCATGTCCGGAAATGCTTTTCCAGCCCATGCACAGACCACAACAATGAAAGTGGCAACGGCTGATCAATCATAACTGCCCATATCCCATATGCCAGACACTGTGTCACCCACTTTCCACGGGTCCCATCAACCCTTCCAGCAAATGCATGAAGGCAGAGTTGCCACCTTCCCACTAGAGAGATGAAACACTGAAAGCTCAGAGGTGAAGGCACTTTCAGATCACAGGACTGTATCACTGGAGCAGGCAGTATTCACAACCAGGTGTGACTCCAAGATCAACCATGAACAAGGCAAGCATGAAAACACTAAACAGGCTAGCTTTCCAAAACACTCTCTGGGGAAAAAAAAGATAACTCTTTTTTGTACACCGCCCTACACTAGCAAAAGCCAGGAAAAGGTATTTTTCCATTGATGAGAGCGCAGTATGTCAGTCATGCTTCCTACCTAGTCTACACATGCAGGTAGGGGCTCCATGCAACTGTGAAAGGAAAATCAAAATGAGAATCAGTACTGCTGAGAGAGCTCCCTAACAGAGAACCAGCAGGTCACTGACGAAGCATGATTTACGCGCATCTCAGCCTAAATGGAAACGCAAACTTTGAACACTTGCGTGTAACGCAGGCATCCAGAACATTTGCTCTATGTTCTAGAAACTCCAGATAATTATTGGAACCTTTACCCTAAAATAACTCCTGACAGCCTATCTACTTATCAGACCCCCTCCCTAAAATAACTCCTCACAGCCTGTGCCTGAAGGACAAAGATTCCCTTTTTTGCATCAAAGTCCATCATAATCATGGCCAGACAACTCTAACAACATTGTGGTAATACCTTCATAACTCTTCGACTTTATGACAAAACAGTCTTTGTGACTCTCTTCGCCAGAATACTCTTTTTTATGTTACCCAAATCTGTATCTCGGCAATTTCTAAGCCCTGAAATAAAACTCTTCTCTTGTTTTCAACCATCCACATCTCTTGGTCGACACACCCCATCAGTGAGAAAGCCTTATGAAACGAAGGACAGTATCACATTAGAAATGACCACATGGTTTTTGTTGGGTTTTTAAAATACCAATTACACCACAACAAAGTTAGGAGAAGGAAGAAGCCATAGGGGTGGTGAAAATAGGAATCCTTTACCATTCTTGATCTCTGAGGACAAGTTTTAATATTGGCCTTGAATGAGATGTTGTTTGTACACACTTGGCAAGGACTACTTACAAGATCCGGCTTCTCAGGTGATGCTAGTGGTAAAGAACCCACCTGCCAAGGCAAGAGACAGAGGCAGCTTTGATCCTCGGATCTAGAAGATCACCTGGAGGAGGGCATGGCAACCCACTCTAGTATTGTTGCCTGGGAAACCCTATGGATGGAGGAGTCTGGTACCCTACAGGTCATAGGGTGGCAAAGAGTCAGACGCAACTTAAGCAACTTAGCACACAGTTAACAAGGTTAATAAATTTCCCTTCTGCTGCTAAAGAAAAAAGAAAAGGGCATGTGGTTTGAATTTTTTAAATGGCTATGCGCTTAAGATGTCCATGTGTAGGCCTCTACAGTAACAAAAATAGTTTATCATAACCAGAGAAGCACTAGGCAAGTTGTAAGTTCTACAACATGAGCAGAACCACGTGATGAGGCTTCTCCTCAAAAGACCCTCGAAGTATTATTTTAAAAGCTCTGTGTCTGAGCTTCCCTGGTGGTTCAGTGGTGAGAATCCACCCTGCAAAGCAGGGGCCATCCGTTCGATCCGTGGTCCTGGAAGATCCCACAGGCAGCAGAGCGACTAAGCTTGTGGGCCACAACTACTTAGCCTGCGCTCTAGAGTCTGAGAGCTGCAACTACTGAGCCCGTGAGCCACATCTCCTGAAGCCCACATGTCCTGGAGCCCGCGCTCTAGGAGAAGCCACCGCAATGAGCCAGAGCGCCACAACTAGAGAACAGTCCCAACACGAGAAAGTCTGCACACAGCAACCAAAACCCAGCACAGTCAAAATGATTAAATATTTTCCATCAAAAATAATGTGTTTATATTCCAACCAACTCAACCCCACATTGATGGGGCAACAGAACGTTCACAAAATGTTTCCTTAAATCCCTATATCCAACTCTCTTGCCAAAATAATATTCAATCACTCATTCTCTCTACTGTTTTTGAACCAGAAATATATTAATGGGTACTTAAATTCGGTGTGTATTTACTATAATAGTGTATTATTAATCTGAACTATGAAAGCAATATTTCAAATGCAGGGGGTAAATGGGGTCCCACAGGCACAGAGATGACAAAGGAAAAGAGAAATCCTTCAGTCAGAGGAACTCCTTCGCACGGGAAGAAAACTGAGACCTAGAAACTAAATTAAGCAGCAGAGCATGGGATATAACTGGACCACAAAGTACAACGCTTTTAAGACATCAGGAAGCCTCATGCCAATTGCAGGAATTTTTTTTTGAGGGGGGAGGGTATTGAAGGATATTTGCTTTACAGAATTTTGTTTTCTGTCAACCCTCAACATGCATCAGCCATAGGTAAACATATGTCCATTCTCTTTCGAACCTCTATCTCATCTCCTGCCCCATTCCACCCCTTGAGATGGATACAACCCCGTTTGAGTTTCCTAAGCCACACAGCAAATTCCCATTGGCTATCAATTTTACATATGGCAATGTAAGTTTCCAAGCAACTCTTTCCATACATCTCACCATCTCCTCCCGTCCCCACGTCAATAAGTCTATTCTTTGTCTGTTTCTCCACTGCTGCCCTGTAAATAAAATCTTCAGTACCACTTTTCTATATTCCACATATATGCACTAGAATATGACATTTATCTTTCTCCGACTCACTTCACTCTGTATAATAGCTTCTGAGCTCGTCCATTTCATCACTGACTCTAATTCGTTCATTTTTATGGCTGAGTAATATTCCATTGTGTATATGTACTACTACTTTTTTATCCATTCATCGGTCGGTGGACATCTAGGAATTTTTGTCAAAGGCTTTTTCTGCATCTATGGAGATGATAATATGGTTCTTAATTTCAATTTGTTAATAAGGTTTATCACATTGATTAATTTGCATATATTGAAGAATCCTTGCATTCTTGGAATAAACCAACTTGATCATGGTGTATGAGCTTTTTGATGTGTTGCTGAATTCTGTTTGCTAAAATTTTGTTGAGAATTTTTGCATTTATGTTCATCAGTGATATTGGCCTGAGGTTTTCTTTGTTTGTGTTGTCTTTGTCTGGTTTAGATATCAGGGTGATGGTGGCCTCGTAGAATGAGTTTGGAAGTGATCCTTCCTCTGCAGTTTTTTGAAATAGTTTTAGACGGATGGGCCGGAAAAGGCACTGGCACCCCACTCCAGTACTCTTCCCTGGAAAATCCCATGGATGGAGGAGCCTGGTAGGCTGCAGTCCATGGGGTCACGAAGAGTTGGACACGACTGAGAGACTTCACTTTCATGCATTGGAGAAAATGGCAACCCACTCCAGTGTTCTTGCCTGGAGAAACCCAGGGGTGGGGTCGCACAGAGTCTGACACGACTGAAGTGACTTAGCAGTAGCAGCAGTAGGACGGGCATTAGCTCGTCTCTAAATGTTTGAGAGAATTCTCCTGTGAAGCCATCTGGTCCTGGGCTTTTGTTTTGGGGGAGATTTTTGATCACAGGTTCAATTTTCAGTGCTTGTAATTGGGTTGTTCATAATTTCTATTTCTTCCTGGTTCAGTCTTGGAAGATTGAACTTCTCTAAGAATCTGTCCATTTCTTCCAGGTTATCCATTTTATCGCCATATAGTTGCTCATAATAGTCTCTTATAATCCTTTGTATTTCTGCATTGTCTGTTGTAACTTCTCCTTTTTCATTTCTAATTTTGTTGATTTGATTCTCTTTTTTTTTCTTGATGAGTCTGGCTAAAGGCTTGTCAATTTTATCTTCTCAAAGAACCAGCTTTTACTTTTATTAATCTTTACTACTGTTTCTTTCATTTCTTTTACATTTACTTCTGCTCAGATCTTTATGATTTCTTTCCGCCTACTAACTTTGGGGTTTTTCTGTTCTCCTTTTTCCAGTTGTTTTAGGTGTAAAGTTCGGTTGTCGATGTTTTTCGATATTTTTCTTGTTTCTTGAGGTAGGATCATGCTGCTATCAACTTCATACTGCTATCAACTTCCCTCTTAGAACTGCTTTTCCTGCATCCTACAGGTTTTGAGGTGTCGTGTTTTCATTGTCATTTGTTTCTAGAAATTTTCTGATTTCCCTTTTGATTTCTTCAGTAACCTGTTGATTATTTAGACATGTGTTGTTTAATCTCCATGTGTTTGTGTTGCTTAGTTTTTTCCCCTGTAGTTGCTATCTAGTCTCATAGTACTGTGGTTGGAGAAGAGACACAATTTCAATTTTCTTAAATTTACTGAGGTTTGATTTGTGACCCAAGATGTGGTCTATCCTGGAGAATGCTCTATATGCACTTCAGAAGAAGGTGTATTCTTCTGCATTTGGATACAATGTCCTGAAGATATCAATGGGATCCATCTCATCTAATGTATCATTTATGACTTGTGTTTCCTTATTAACTTTCTGTTTTCATGATCTATCCATTGGTGTGAGTGGGGTATTAAAGTCTCCTACTATTATTGTGTTACTGTCAATTTCTCCTTTTATGTCTGTTATTGTTTGTCTTAGGTATTGAGGTGCTCCTATGTTGGGTGCATAGATATTTACAATTGTCTTCTTCTTGATTGATCCCTTGATCATTATGTAGTGTCCTTCCTTATCTCTTGTAATCTTCTTTACTTTAAGGTCTATTTTGTCTGATAAGAGGATTGGTACTCCAGCTGTCATGTGCTTCCCATTTGCATGGAATATATTTTTCCATCCTCTCATTCTCAGTCTATATGTGTCTATAGGTCTGAAATGGGTTTCTTATAGACAGCATACATATGGGTCTTATTTTTGTATCCACTCAGCCAGTGTGTGTGTTTTGGTTGGAGCATTGAATCCATTTACATTTAAACTAGTTATTGATATATATGTTCCTATTGCCATTTTCTTAATTGTTTGGGGTTGATTTTGTAGATCTTTTTTCTTGTCTTGTATTTCTTGACTATGTAAGTCCCTTTAACATTTGTTGTAAAGCTGATTTGGTGGTACTGAATTCTCTTAACTTTTGCTTGTCTGTAAAGTTTTTTATTTGTCCATCAATTCTGAATGAGATCCTTGCCAGCTACAGTAATCTTGGTTGTAGATTTTTTCTTTTCAGTACTTTAAATATATCCTGCCATTCCCTTCTGGCCTGCAGGGTTTCTGCTGAAAGATCAGCTGTTAAGTGTATGGGGTTTCCTTGTATGTTACTTGTTGCTTCTCCCTTTCTGCTCTTAATATTCTTTGTGTTTTAGTCTTTGTTAGTTTGATTAGTATGTGTCTTGGTATCTCCTTGGGTGTATCCTGTATGGGACGCTCTGTGCCTCTTGGACTTGATTGACTATTTTCTTTTCCATGTTGGGGAAATTTTCAACTATAATCTCTTCAAAAATTTTCTCATACCCTTTTCTTTTCTCTTCTTCCTCTGGAACCCCTGTAATTTGAATGTTGGTATCTTTGATATTATCCCAGAGGTCTCTGAAACTATCCTCAGGTCACTTCATTCTTTTAACTTTATTTTGCTCATCAAAAGTTATTTCCACCATTTTAACTTCCAGCTTCCTGATTCGTTCTTCTGCTTCAGATATTCTGCTACTGATTCCTTCTAGAGTATTTTTAATTTCAGTAATTGTGTTGTTTGTCTCTGTATATTTACTCTGTAATTCTTCTCAGTCTTTGCTAATTGATTCTTGTATTTTCTCCCTTTTGTTTTCAAGGTTTTTGATCATCTTTACTATCATTATTCTGAATTCTTTTTCAGGTAGTATGCCTGTTTCCTCATCACTTATTTGGACTTCTGAGTTTCTACTTTTTTGCTTCATTTGTGCAGTATTTCTCTGCCTTTTCATTATTTAACTTATTGTGTCTGAGGTCTCCTTTTCCCAAGATTCAAGGTTGAATTTTTCCTCTTTTTGGTTTCTGTCCTCCTAAGGTTGGCCCCGTGGTTTGTGTCAGTTTCCTATAAGGTGAGATTTGTGCTGAGTTTTTGTTGGTTTGTTTTTCCTCTGATGGGCAAGGCTGAGGTGAGGTGGTAATTCTGTCTGCTGATGATTAAGTTTGTATTTTTGTTTTCTTTGTTGTTTAGATGAGGCATCCCTGCACAGGTGCTACTGGTGGTTAGGTGATGCCATGTCTTGTATTCAGGTGGTTTCCTTTGTGTGAGATCTCAGTATTTCATACTCCCTAGGGTTAGTTCGGAGAAGGCAATGGCAGCCCACTCCAGTACTCTTGCCTGGACAATCCCATGGGCGGAGGAGCCTGGTAGGCTGCAGTCCATGGGGTCACTAAGAGTCGGACATGACTGAGCGACTTCACTTTCACTTTTCACTTTCGCGCATTGGAGAAGGAAATAGCAACCCACTCCAGTGTTCTTGCCTGGAGAATCCCATGGACGGGGGAGCCTCGTGGGCTGCCATCTATGGGGTCACACAGAGTCAGACACGGCTGAAGCGACTTAGCAGCGGCAGCAGCAGCAGCAGGGTTAGTTTTCTGGTAGACAAGGGTCTTGGAGTCAATGCTCCCACTCCAAAGGCTCAGGGTTGACCTCATCAGCAATGAAGATTCCACAAGTGGTTTGTTATGGCATTAAGTGAGATTAAAACAAATATCCAAAAACAAGAACCAAAGATGAACCCCAGGAAAATGGCAGTTACAAAATCAGCCAAATAATAATTAAAATAATGGAATGTACACGTATACATAGACACCCATGAGCAAAGTCAAAACAGTACAACAAAAATAAAGTACAGTAGATTGACCTGGTGACAAAGGAAATCAAAAATTATTATTTACCAGTTATGAACAAAAGTAACTACAGTGCAAACTGGAAAACAAAACTAAAGCAAAGTGCCAAGTGAGGAATAAAGCAATGAAAATAAAATTAACGAATATGTCGAGAGAAAAGAAAAGAAAGAAAGAATAGATATGTAAAGTTAGATAGAGGTAGATGAAGAAGATTTACATAAAGATTAACTGAAAGGGGAAAAGAATAGTAATAAAGGCAAAGAAAGGAATAAATGTAGAAAAAATATAATAAGTATAAATAATTAAAATTTTCAAAAGAGAAAAGAAAAAAAACAGAAGAAAGAAAAAAGAAAAAACAGGAAAACTCCACAGAACTGCAAAAGCCCAACACACAGGCAGAGGTTTATAACAACAATAAAAAGTGTGACTGAATATACACATATACATATACATCCATAAATAAAATCAAAACAGTCCAATAAAAATAAAGTGCAATGGACTGATCTGGCAAACACAGGAAACCAAAAATTATATCTACCCGAACAAAACTGACTAAAGCAAAAACTGGAAAACAAATAAAACAATGAAAATATAATGAAAAAGCAATGAAAATATGTTGAGAGGAAAAGAAAGAAAGAATAGATATGCAAATTTAAATAAAGGTAGATGAAGATTTATATACATTAAAGATTAACTGCAAGGGGAAAAGAACAGAAGGAAATGCAAACAAAAAAATAAATGCAGAAAAAATAATAATAGGTTTAAAAAATTAAAAACTAAAATTAAAAAAAAAGAAGAAGAAGAAAAGGAATAGTACCCAGAACTGCAAAAGCCCAACATAGAGGCAAAGGTTTATAAAAACAATAAAAAATGTGACTGAGGGAAAAAAAAAAAGCTCAATAGCTTAATTAGATTTCATAGTTCCAATAAAATCAACAACTAGAACAGAGGGGGGGAAAGGGGGGGAAAAAAGAGAAAAACACAAAGGAAACAACAGAACAAGTCAAAACATACGAATAATAAATGTTTATCTTGAATCACTGCTGTCAGAGTCCTTTCCCTCACTGGGGGTCACCATCCACCTAGCCTCCCTAGGATGCCCTCCAACATCATGCTGATCTCTGGACCTGCTATGGGGGCAGCTCAGATTCTAATCTGGTCCTGCTCCTGTGTGTTCTTGCCTCCAATGTCCACAGCTATCAGAACTAGTGAGTTTTTTTGTGTGGGAGCTCTCAGTGACCTTTTATTTATTCCACAGACCGTCTGCCTAGTTGATTGTGTGGATTTAATCTGTAGCTTGTACAGTCAGTGGGAACGTTTGGGATCGTCTTCCTTAGCCACACTGCCCTGTGGTTTCAATTGTGGTTTTATGTCCACCTCTGCATGTGAGTCGTCCACTGGGGTTTGCTCCTGAGGCTGCCCTGGAGGACTTGGGTTTGCTCTCGTGAGGGCCAGGTGTGGAGATGGTGCAGCCGTTTGGGTCGCAGGGGTTCTGACAGCACCAGGCACTCAGAAATCCTTCTAAACCAATACCTACATAGTCACCTCTATTCTTCAAGATGGCTACACGTGGCATACCATATACAAGTACATCACAAGCAAGAATCCCAAATACGTATATTCAGGTGGTTTCGGGGTTCATGCTAGCCCCAAGAGGGCTGCATTTACCATCAATGAATGTAAATCTTGGTACAGATATGCAGGTTTATTTATCACAGGATAAATTCCTATAAGTGGGAACATGTATTTCCTACCATTCCCATAAGTGGGAAATACAATAACATATGTGTATTTTTCACTTTCTGTGGAAGCTTACAGGCTGTCTTTCAAAGATTACAGAACCAAATATCTATTTCCACTGACACTGTTCTAGGCCAGTAGTAGGTACATAATAAGAATACAGCTGACCCCTGAACAACATGGGTTTGAACTGCATGGGTCCACTTATGCGCAGATTTTGTTCAATAGTAAATATTACAGTGCTACATGATCTACAGTTGGTCCACAAATGAGGAGCTGTGGATACAGAGAAGTGTGCATACATAGGGCCAACTGTAAAGTTATATACTGATGTTCAGTGGAGGTGAAGGTGGTCAGTACCCCTATCTCCTGCATTGTTCAAGGGTAAACTGTACTTTTAATACACACTCTAACTAATTTGATGTTTTATCAAACATGTTGTTCTTTGTCACTCATTAATATGTAATCTCACTAGAGCTTCAATATGTAAGGGAATTTTAGAAAATCCATTCCTGTATCATCCCTTACCAGCTTTAATTTTATTCCTAAATATTAAACACCAAGGTAGTAAAAAACAAACTCTGGTCAATTCTGGATCAGAAGAGGAAAGAAAAAGTGAAATCAAAAAAAGTAGACTTGGAATGTATGAGTATAATTAGTTATCAGAAAGATGTAGGTAGAAGTGTGTAGGGAGAAGTCTGTGTGTCTCTGTGTGAATAAAATGGATTGATGCTAACTTAAACTATAAATATCCTAGCTTCTTACTGTTTCTTTTTTTCTCCTCTCCACCTTTTAACACATTCTAAAAAGTGTTTATATTAACAATTGAAAGTGATATTTATGTGACTGTACTGAATTAAAAAGTATAATATATGGTTAAACAGTATGGTAGAATTCAACTTTAGTAGGAAGGAAGAAAAATCGCTCTCCTTCCTTTCAAGTATCTAGTTTGGAGAGGAAGAGACTGGAAAACATGGGCTACCAAATTAGGAAAGGCTGGAGTATGGATCATGAAAAATTATATTTACCTAGCAGTTCTTTCATTTCAGCTTCACTGAGCTATTACTGACAAGTAAAATTATATTTAATGTGTACATCATGATGATTTTATAGATATATACATTGTGAAAGGACTCCCCCCTTCTAGCTGATTAACACATCCATCAACTCACATATGTATTTGTGTGTGTGTCTGTGTGTGTGTCTGTGTGTGTTTATAAGGGAGAAAAAACATGCAATTCCACTCTCTTAGCAAATTTCTATTATACAACAGTATTATCCGATATAATAACCATATTTTACATAGGTCTTCACAGTTTATTAATCTTATAGCAGAAAGAATTTTCAAGCACAACTGGGTCATTTCCTACACAATTCAAACTTCACTTACTTTTGAACAGCTTGCCTCCTTTACCTCATATCCATACAGGAGCCCAAGCAGAGTTAGATTTCACTGTTGTCTTCCTCCTCTCCCTCACCAACTCCAACACAGACAGTTTTTAATATCTTTGTTCTGCAGAAGATTACACATCTCTCTCTTTTCTTGGGATATTTTAGCCCACCTTTCCAGGACAAGGATCAACCTTCTTTTGGGGTTTATTAGCACTCTAATCCAGCCGCTTAATGGAAAGAAAATGCCTGCTTAATCTACTGGATCCTGGCTAACAGACAATAGAGATAATGCATGTATATTCAATTCAAACACGTTACCTAGGCATTTCACCGTAAGAGTGCAAAATATATTAGCAGATAAGGAATACACTGCCAACTTTTAGGACATCTCATGGGTAATAAGCAGGAGTATTTGAATATTCTCTAACATAAAATATATTATTTCCCATCACAAAACCTAATGGAAACATAAAAATCATTTATTCTAACAAGCTTTGGACAGGTACTAAATTCAGAATTTCTCATATATTAATCATTTATACATCTTGCTAAATAGTTGGACATTAATACAATGCCTACCTCTCCATAAAACTGAATCGTCTAATGTAACAAATGAGCAAATTGCATTTTTAATATTCTTTCACTGTTAATCTTTTCTTCATTTTGATTCCAAGGAATAGCAACCAATTAATAAAAATTCTTAGTCTCACATCATATCCTATTGCTATAAAAACAATGATTAACGAAAGGACTGTGAAGATACTGAATAAAATGTACACCATACTCAAAGTTTTACATGTGCTTACACAGAAGTAGCTAAAATTTGCCAAGAATTTTTCACTTCTGATCATTTCCACAGTAATAGCAGGTTAATAGCTATCAACAACACTGCCATAAACTGTACGTAAGTTGGACACTACTTCACTTAATACTCACATCAACTGTATACAGTTAAGTGATTTTTTTTAATCACACTTCATAACTGAAAACCTCCAGCTGACACCTTATTACAAGAATGTATCACAAATTGTATAAGGGAAATTTGACCAACGATTTGTCCAAATCCATAAGGCATGATCTTGAGCACCACCTAAATTTCAACTCCTTGTGTCTTACAAACTGCCAGTTCTTTATGTTTTCAAATTTTAAAAATGTTATTTTGTGACTCATGTACAACACAAAACTCTGTATCAAACCACTGACTGGCACCATATATACTGAAGGGCAGCTGAACCCTTAAAGAGAGGACACTATATATGAGTAGAAGACAATTTGTTTTTAATCATATATTATGTACAGTTTGGCACTGGAATGTACAAAAGGAAAAATAACTGTTAATACAGCATGTAATGCTCATTCTTTATCCTTCTTATGTAGTCTTCATAACCTAAAAAGTATTTCAATCTGTACATGAAGTAATATGCCACTTCTGTACCCCCAAGTAAATTCTTTATGAGTCAGACTTCAAAGATTATTCCTCTTTATTAATATTATTTCAATATACCTACCAGCTCTTTGCAAAGCCCCACCTGCCCTTCAAGGTATTAAAATTGCCCCAGAATACTTGGTAATCTATCTGTTCCTCGTGGGAACCCAAATAGTAACCAAAGACAAACTGACAGCATTTGTCTTGTTGGGATACTTTCCAGAATTTATATGCCAACAAAGGTCTGTCTAGTTAAAGCTATAGTTTTTCCAGGAATCATGTATGGATGTGAGAGTTGGACTATAAAGACAGATAAGAGTTGAAGAACTGATGCTTTTGAACTGTGGTGTTGGAGAAGACTCTTGAGAATCCCTTGGACTGCAAGGAGATCCAACCAGTTCATCCTAAAGGAAATCACGCCTGAATATTTATTGGAAGGACTGCTGCTGAAGCTGAAACTCCAATCCTTTGGCCACCTGATGCAAAGAACTGACTCACAGGAAAAGACCCTGATGCTGGGAAACATTGGAGGCAGGAGGAGAAGGGGATAACAGAGGATGAGATCATTGGATGGCATCACTGATGCAATGGACATGAGTATTCAGTAAACTCTGGGAGTTCGTGATGGACAGAGAAGCCTGGCGTGCTGCAGTCCATGGGGTTGCAAAGAGTCAGACACGACTGAGCAACTGAACTGAACTGAGTATATACATATACTGTTGTTTAGTTGCATCCGACTCTTTGCAACCCTATGGATTGTGGCCTACAGGGCTCCTTTGTCCGTGGGATTTCCCAGGCAAGAATACTGGAGTGGTCTGCTATTTCCTTCTCCAGGGGATCTTCTGGATCCTGGGACTGAATCTACTTCTCCTGCTTGACAGAGGATTCTTTACCACTGAGCCTTAAGGGAAGCCTTTGAACTGTGGTGTTAGAAAAGACTCTTGAGAATCCCTTGGACTGCAAGGAGATCAAACTAGTCAATCCTAAAGGAAATCAACCCTGAATATTCATTAGAAGGACAGATGCTGAAGCTCCAATACTTTGGCCATCAGATGCGAAGAAGGGACACATTGGAAAAGATTCTTATGCTGGGAAAAAAGCTGAAGGCAAAAGGAGAAGAAGGTGGCAGAGGTTGGATGGCATCAACGACTGAATGGACATGAATCTGAGCATACTCCAGGAGATAGTGGAGGTCAGGGGAGTCTGGCATGCTATAATCCATGGGGTCCCAAAGAGCCAGACACAACTTATCGACTGAACAACAACAATGGTGAATAAATATATCCTCGCTGCACAGCATTAGGACAGTGCATAGGTTCAAACGAAGCATGTTGGCCACACTTTGCCCCTTCTACTCAATGCTCTTTCATGTTTCTGAAAGAACACAGATTAGTTTATAGCTAAGTGTTTACAAATACACACACAAATATATACACAGAAATTTGTCTATGATTACAATACATATACAAATACACAGAAATACATGTACATATATAGGCTGGTCTTTACAACCCTTTTAAAACACAAAGAGGACCATACTCTGTATTGTACAAGTTTCCTTTATCATTCAACAATACAGTAATTTTTCCAAGTCTGTATACACAGATTAATATCATTTGAAAGTGCCTAATATTGCACATTTTTGTAGTGTCATATTTTATTTAATCATTCCTATATTGACAGATAGAGTGATTTTTCTTTTGTCAATGTAAAAACACAGCAGTTCTCCACAAAAATCAATCAATCTCTAAGCAGTTTCATCTAAGGTTAAAAAAAAAAAAATACTAATGCGGCTTTCGAGGAAGATGGTGCTGAAATCTAAAACAGCCAGGCATTGAGTATCATCTATTAATTTCCTTTAAAAAACATATTTCCTAGCAAAAACCTGACACAAGCTAAAAAGCCAACAGAGGGTTGTTCTAACTCAAAGAGCTTTGTTTCCGGTCAAATCCTTTGAAGGGCACTTCAAAGAGAACTGGAGTCAACCACCAGAAACGGTGAGTGCACGGTTTTCTCTCAAGATGTATAACCTACAAATAGCACAATGCTGGCCTTGATGAGTGGTGATTAGGAGAAGGAAGCATCAATTCAACATTTCATGGACCTGAAGAGTGAAAACACTGAGTGGTTTTAGGGTCCCAGGCTCTGCCTGGTTTTGTTCGTGTTTGCTCAACCCACCTTCCACTGTTTCACACATTTTCTCCACTTTGCATGCATCAGATGTCCAAGAGATGGAAAACAAGAAAGAGAAGGTCCTGAAACAGCTGTTGTACAACCACGTGTCCCCATCAAGCAAGGCACAATGAAGCAATTGCCTCTTGTCCTGGAGAGAATGGGTTGATGGGCTACCCTGAAATAAACACTAAAAAAGGCATTTGACTCTGCCCCTTTGTCGGTTTCTGCCATCTCTCTCTCTCTCTCCCTTATTGGCTTTAGTCTCCTGGAAGAGCCAAGGAACCTTGGCACTTAAAAAAAGTAATAGCAACCACCCAAACCATCACATATGCATTCAAAGCCATCTGCTGCAAACAATAAGAAGTTGGTCAAGATGTCACAACAAGCGAAGTCCTCTGCCTGATTGGGACTAATGCCAGAAGAAAGCCTGGTGAAGTTCTCCCTTACCACCTAACCCAGGGGAGGGTTTGGACAGTGCCGAGGGAGGCAGGAAACAGGCAAGCAGAAGGCGTGCCCCTTCCCTGACTGATGATCCTTCTGCTGCTGTGCTTTCAATCCAAAGCATTTGAGAGGAATACTATTTCTAACTCTACTAACCCCACTTCATAGCTGAAGAATTTTTTCAGAACACAAACTGATTTTCCCAAATCCTTCCACTAAAAATAATTAAAAGCTGGTTAAATCCTCAAGTTCTCTGACCAAATAATTCAATGATGGAGTAAGTACACTCTACAAGGAGACAGATTTCTATTCTCTCATCACTGTGATTATTGTACTAGCTTGTTCTCCCGCATTTCTTGAGAAAATTATTCACTGTCAATAAATCGAAAGACTAGAATTTCTGATGCAACACAGAAATGCCCCCTGAGAGAAGTAGATACAATGTAAATCAATGCCTGTAATTCACATTTGCCCTTGACACTTCAGCTTTGGTGCCTAAATTTCGAAGGATGCTAAGGTGTCAACATCACATCACAGAGATCTACTCTTCCTAGCTGGGCAGACACCATCAGCCTCACACTGAGTCTCATTCCATTCCAGCTCCCTAGACGAACCTGATTATCTATTAATTTGGGGGTGCTTTCCCAATGCCCCCTCCAAAGTGAATTTCATGTATGCCACAAACTATCATAAATATGCATGCAGTCTTACTGAAAATCCTTCTAGAGTTTTTCTAGGATTCAGTAAACAAACTGTCATGATATGTGTGTGTGTGTGTGTATGTACACACATGTGTGTGAATGTATACAGAGTTTCAACACTTTATTACAGATTATGGTAGAGTTATATTATATTATCATTGATAGATAATGATGATAGAGTTATATTAATCATTCCCCCAAACAGGTAATTCCAATCATCAAATCAATTCTGGCTGGCATTAGGGATCTTTGTTACAGGAGGTCCAAATGTGAACTGCAAAACATATTCCCAAGGCTAATGGTAAATATAATTTTCATTCCTAGAACATGAAGCCAAAAGTGACGGATTATTATGATAATAGGAGTCCTCAAACAGGACCCAAGACCCGAGGGCTAAGGAAGGTCAATGCACCAACACGGTCTCCTTAACCCATGGCAGGGTCAACTGCCAAACCCCCTCAACCTTCATTCTCTCAGTAAAGTGAAAGGTTACACCAAACACGTTAGGATATGTTCCCTGATGCACTGAGAATCGAGGTAGGACAATCCATGAATTCTGCAGGCAAAAGTCAAGGTCAACCCATCCTACGATTTCTGCTATGGATAACTCTCACACAAAACAATCTAGAAAAAGAAAGCTAGAGTATGGCAATGTTGCCATTTACTCGGCGATGACCCAGAAAAGGGGAAAGGACACAGAATTTACAGTAGCAGCTGACAAGGCCACTCACAACTGAATCCTGCAAATGTAAGAGTTACGTCATCTTGTATGGAAAACACTAGGGAGGGAGGACTGGACCTGGAGTTGCCCACATCCCTTTCGGTGAGTAGCCAGATTAGCTGGCACCAATGAAGCTGAGGCTGAAGCTCTAATATTTTGGCCACCTGATGCAGCGAGCCGATCCACTGGAAAAGACCCTGACGCTGGGAAAGACTGAGGCAGAAGGAGAACAGGATGACAGAGGATGAGATGGTTGGATGGCATGACTGACTCAACGGACATGAGTTTGAGCAAGCTCTGGGAGATGGTGAAGGACAGGGAAATCTGGCATGCTGCAGTTCATAGGGTCTCAAAGAGTCAGACACAACTGAGCGACTGACCGACAACAAATCCATCAAAGAGCCCCGGGCCAGAGAAAAACACGAAGGGCCTTCCCCACTGAATGGCTAATCACTGACAAAGTTCAAGACCACTTTCACGGCTGGCAGTCTCTGTCATTGGAGAGTCACAGGAAAGATGGAGGCGGCCAAGGAATCGGGGCCTCGGATGAGCTCATGCTTTACCTGCTCTGATTCCTCAAAGATCCCCAGCTGGGATGACAAACTTCTGGATACAGAGTCGAGGTTGCCACTTGGAGACCTGCTTCCTAGGTTGGCCAGGACACAGCCCTTTTGTGACGTGAGGTCCAGTAACTATTTTCCAAGGCAGTCAGTCAGTCAGTCAGTTCAGTCGCTCAGTCCTGTCCGACTCTTTGCGACCCCATGAATCGCAGCACGCCAGGCCTCCCTGTCCATCACAAACTCCCAGAGTTTACTCAAACTCATGCCCATCGAGTCGGTGATGCCATCCAGCCATCTCATCCTCTGTCGTCCCCTTCTCGTCCTGCCCACAATCCCTCCAAGCATCAGGGGCTTTTCCAATGAGTCAACTCTTCACATGAGATGGCCAAAGTATTGGAGTTTCAGCTTCAGCATCAGTCCTTCCAATGAACACCCAGGACTTACCTCCTTCAGGATGGACTGGTTGGATCTTCTTGCAGTCCAAGGGACTCTCAAGGGCAAGACCAGTCTAAATCCTGGTCTTTGCCTAACCCCCAGTAAATAATATAAATCTGGCTGAAAACATGGATTACTCTGGGGGTGTGGGGAGGGTTCTCTCTGGTGACAACATCCCCAACTGGCAAAGATACCATGCAGGGCCCTGCAGGGTTCCTGGGAACAAGGACTTTCTGTGTCCCCCATTTCTCTGATTACAGGAAACAGCCTTCTTTCACCTTCCATGACCGTCCCTTGGTTCCAGTGGACAGATGCAAGCAGTTGTTAACTAGGGAAGGAAGGGGATGCAAGACCAGGGATAAATAGTCAAGACCAGCCTTGGAATAGAGTCCTGTTTCCCCATGAACAGATACACACAACAATATCTTTAAGCTGTTCTGTAGATACTGAAACCCCTTCTCAAAGGAAAAAGGTAATGATTAATGATGGTATGCTGCCCACAAGAATGCAGACCCCAAACCAGTAGGACCTGAAGGTTGATGATGTTGACTCCTGCCTACCTCATCACCAACCCATCAGAAGAATGCCCATGAGCTGGTCATGCCCTCTTTGCACAGTTACTATAACACTTCTTACTATCTTCCCCAAGTTAGGACACAACAGTTTTGAGGACATTAACCCACTGTGGCACCCTCTATCTGGCAAAGTAATAAAGCTACCTGTTTCTACTTCGCCCAAAATTCTGTCTCAGAGATTTGATTTGGCACCAGTGTACAGAGAAGCTGTGGGCATTCCTAGTGGCTAGATGGTAAATAATCCACCTGCAACGTGGGAGACAGAGGTTTGCTACCTTGTTCAGGAAGATGCCCTGGAGAAGGGAATGGCTACCCACTCCAGTATCCTTGCCTGGAAAATCCCATCGACAGAGGAGCCTGGCAGGCTACAGTCCAGTCCAGTTCAGTTCAGTTGCTCACTCGTGTCTGACTCTTCACGACCCTAGGGACTGCAGAACACCGGGCCCCCCTGTCCATCATCAACTCCCGGAGCTTATTCAAACTCATCTCTATGGAGTCAGTGATGCCACCCAACTATCTCATCTTCTGTCGTCCCCTTCTCCTGCTGCCCTCAATCTTTCTCAGCATCAGGGTCTTTTCAAATGAGTCAGCTCTTCACATCAGGTGGTCAAAGGATTGGAGTTTCAGCTTCAACATCAGTCCTTCCAATGAACACCAAGGACTGATCTCCTTTAGGATGGACTGACTGGATCTCCTTGCAGTCCAAAGGACTCTCAAGAGTCTTCTCCAACACTGCAGTTCAAAAGCATCAATTCTTCGGTGCTCAGCTTTCTCTATAGTCCAACTCTCACAGCCAAACATGACTACTGGAAAAACCATAGCCTTGATGAGACAGATCATTGTTGGCAAAGTAATGTCTCTGCTTTTTAACATGCTGTCTAGGTTGGTCATGATTTTCTTTCCAAGGAGTAAGTGTCTTTCAATTTCATGGCTGCACTCACTATCTGCAGTGATTTTGGAGCCCCCCAAAAGATAAAGTCAGCCGCTGTTTCCACTGTTTCCCCATCTATTTGCCAGGAAGTCATGAGACCAGATGTCATGATCTTAGTTTTCTGAATGTTGAGCTTTAAGCCAACTTTTTCCACTCTCCTCTTCCATTTTCAACAAGAGGCTCTTTAGTTCTTCTTCACTTTCTGCCATAAATGTGGTGCCATCAGCATATCTGAGGTTACTGATATTTCTCCCAGCAATCTTGATTCCAGCTTGTGCTTCTTCCAGTCCAGAGTTTCTCATGATGTACTCTGCATATAAGTTAAATAAGCAGGGTGACAATATTCAGCCTTGACGTACTCCTTCTCCTATTTGGAACCAGTTTGTTGTTCCATGTCCAGTTCTTACTGTTGCTTCCTGACCTGCATACAGATTTCTCAAGAGGCAGGTCAGGTGGTCTGGTATTCCCATCTCTTTCAGAATTTCCCACAGTTTATTGTGGTCCACATAGTCAAAGGCTTTGGCATAGTCAATAAAGCAGAAAGAGATGTTTTTCTGAAACTCTCTTGCTTTTTCGATGATCCAGCGGATGTTGGCAATTTGATCTCTGGTTCCTCTGCCTTTTCTAAAACCAGCTTGAACATCTGAAGTTCACAGTTCATGTATTGCTGAAGCCTGGCTTGGAGTCCATGGGGTTACGAAAGAGTTGGACACGACTGAGCGACTAAGCACATCCACAGATACACAGAAGCTAAGGTTCTGGCATCAGCAACACACGATCCCTGACACCCACCTCCATGGGCCCCGGGTAGAGAAGCTGATGTCAGCCACAGCTCAGAAAGGTCAGACCCCCTTAGAAGAAGGGCCTCAGTGGGTACATCCCCAAACCATGTAATTATCGAGGAGCTGTACTTCAATCACTCCTGCTAAGAAGCAGATTGTAATAGCCAGGTACCAAATTTCACTTCTGGAGGCTCATCTGAGCTTCCCACACCCCTATCAACATAATGGCATGTGATTAAACTGTCTTATTCTGTTAGCCCTTGAGGAGACATGGAAACAAAAAAAAGTCATAATCCTACCATAAAGCTGTCATAGTTTGAGAGCTATTTAACAAATTGATTTCCCGAAAAGCAGCAGGTATGGCTGCATAGTATACACCACCCCCGCAAATGTTTCTCTAAGTGAATGCAAATTGGCCTCTAAAGAATTTGTCTAATGTGTTAATAAAAAGATTTCTATGACCAATGAAGCTGTGAAGTCCTACTTAAGAAATAATTCACGCTTTCCTAACTTCTCGTTCTTTTTCATACTTTTGTATAAATAGGAAAGTTCAGGATTTCATTTACCTTGCATTGCAGTCACTTTGTTTGGGAGAAGAAAGTAACATCAACCAGTAACTTTCAAAACGGTCCCACACAGAGTACAGACTGGCCGATGCCAGTGGGGAGGGGGTTGGAAGAGGGATAGCATGGGAGATTGGGATTAACAGATGTAGTTTTTACATATAGAATGGAACACAGCAAGGTCCTACTGTATAGCACATAGGATATATTCAATATCCTATGATAAACCATAATGGAAAAGAGTATAAAAAGAAAGTGTGTGTGTATACACACACACACATATAAAGGTTTTGTTGTTGTTCAGTTGCTAACTCATGTCTGATTCTTTCTGACCCCATGGACTACAGCATGCCAGGCTTACCTGTATATATGTATGTATGCTTTGCTGTGTTATGCTTATTCGCTTAGTAGTATCTGACTCTTTTCAACCCCATGGACTGTAGCCCACCAGGCTCCTCTGTCCATAGAGATTCTCCAGGTAAGAATACCGGAGTGGGTTGTGATGCCCTGCTCCAGGGGATCTCCCCAACCTAGGAATTGAACCGATGTCTCCTGCATTGCAGGAGGATTCTTTACCAGCTGAGCTCCAAGGGAAGCCCCATCAGTTCCGTTCAGTTCAGTCGCTCAGTCATGTCTGACTCTTTGCAACCCCATGAACCGCAGTATGCCAGGCCTCCCTGTCCATCACCAACTCCCAGAGTCCACCCAAACCTACGTCCATTGTGTCGGTGATACCATCCAACCATCTCATCCCTCTGTCGTCCTGCCCTCAATCTTTTCCAGCATCAGGGTCTTTTCAAATGAGTCAGCTCTCCGCATCAGGTGGCCAAAGTATTGGAGTTTCAGCTTCAACATCAGTCCCTCCAATGAGCAACTCCCCCCATATATACGTATAAATCAACTATACTTTAATAAGAAATTTAAAAATTAAAAAAAGAAACTGAAGGGTCCCAAAGCCACATCTACTCAGGTCAGGCCAGGTTCCCTAATGTCCACCCCAAAGTTGATTTATGGTCTTGAGAGACACATCTGGATGGTAGACAGCCCCACCCAGCCGGGAAGAATTACTAACCATTGTTATCTTGAACACAGCTAACACAAACAGCACATGACGCTGTACTGCAAATCTGGGTCTGTGAGCACCCTGGCAAATGGCTACATTCCAGTTTGAGGTGCCACTGAAGGCCCCCCAGAGCAAATTCCAGACAAGCCAGATAAAAAGATTTTCAAAAAAATAAAAATAAAAAATAAAATTAAATTAAATTAAATTTAAAAAAAAAGATTTTCAAGTGGAATCATTCCGAGTATTTCCTCCAAATTTGGTGAGAATCTCCATGATGCTTTTCCTGCAACAGGAAATAAAGAGAGCTTTCCTTTTATGTCAATGTCTAACTGATCAAGTATATATGATTTCTTTCTAGTCCTAATGGTCAATACCTAATTCATTTTGGGTTAATTAGTTTGGGCAGATTTCTTAATTGAATTTTTTGAATGGATCACACACACATATATTTAAAAAGTCAAAGTCAAAATCGACAGTGGATACTTTCTCTTCTTCCCTCACCTCGTTCCAATACACCCCTCATGGCAACACCGACTGCCAAGATGCTAGGGAAAAGTAACCTAACCCAAGTACTGTTATGGACCTTGCTTTCCTCCACCCCCACCCCATTCCCCGCCCCGCACCAATTAACAAGATATGCAAGGAAATAAAGATGGGGTACTTGGATAAACATATGTATCCATTCATATGATTTTAACTGATTTTAACAGCAACACATATGCCATTATTTAGCTTACCACAATTTAATAAAATGAGCTTCCCCAGTAGCTCAGCGGTAAAGAATCCGTCTGCCAGTATAGGAGACGTGCGTTCAGTCCCTGCATCAGAAACATCTCATGGAGAAGGAAATGGCAACCCATTCCAGTATTCTTGCCTGGGAAATCCCATGGACAGAGGAGCCTCCCAGCCTAGTCCATGGGGTGGCAAAAGTCAGACATGACTGACAGAGTAAGCAACGACAATTTATTAAAACAGCCCCTAGCAATGGGCTATCAGGTTGTTTATAAACCTCTTCAAGTTCAAAGACTGCTACAATGAATAACCCTGAAAGTAGTCATTTTGCACTTGTGGGACATCACATGCAGGAAAAGCACCTGGGGGCAGAGTTGCTGGATAAAAGGTCATGTGTATGTATAATGGTGATGAACATAGCCTAATGCTTTCATAGAAACCATACCAATCTCAAATCTCTGCTAGTGACACCTCAGGTTACCCAAATCCCCACAGTCTCACCAACTATTCACAGCAGAGGTCAATCCGAAAAAGCTATGCATGCAAGCAGAGAGAACAATGAGAGATTCAGGGCGCTGGTGTGGACCAAAACTTCCTTCACTTCCCTCCACTAACTCCCAGTCCCATCTGCTTCAACACAGCAGAGCAATGCAGATCACTGGACTCACAGGCAAAAAGAGCTGAAGTCCCATCTCTGCCACCCGGAAGCCGAGTGACCCTGGAGAGTCTGAATATCTAGGTTCTCTAAACTCAAATTTCCTCCTCCATAAAGTGGTCACACATGCATGTATCCTTCTACTAACAACTACACGCTGGTCCCTCCCCATGCTGGAATGCAGGGAGGATTAAACAAGACAACCACAAACCATGGCCCCATGAAGCTCAGCCAGAGTTCCCAAGGGCTGCGTCCAACAACTGGTAAGTAATCCTTCCAAGCCCAAAGAAGAGAGAATGGCAATAGGACACCTGACCCCGTTCGATGCCTGGCTGCCCAGAAATGCTCACTCTGTGCCCATACGGTGTGCCGGCAACCAGTTAGACAGGCACGGGGCTACACTCTGGTAGGAGAGAGAACGCATACAGAATTTTTATTACAGTTGATGATAAAAGGCTGTGAAGAAAAACAAGATGGAAACTAAGACAGAACAGAGACTCCCGTATAGATGGCACAGCAGCTACAGTTAGCGGGGAGGGTTGGGAGGGGGTGACTGCCACTTGGAAACCCTGTCAAGGAAAAACTTGCTACTCGGCTGCATGATGCCTTCAAGATCCAAGCAACTTTGGGGCCAAGACAAGGGGCTACAGAGGGTAGGGGTACTGGGACTTGGTTATTTCTGCCCAACTGCTAAGTCACTTCAGTCGTGTCCAACTCTGTGTGACCCCATCCCTGGGATTCTCCAGGCTAGAACACTGGAGTGGGTTGCCATTTCCTTCTCCAATGCATAAAAGTGAAAAGTGAAAGTGAAGTCACTCAGTCATGTCTGACTCTTCGAGACCCCATGGACTGCAGCCTACCAGGCTCCTCTGTCCATGGGATTTTCCAGGCAAGAGTACTGGAGTGGGGTGCCATTGCCTTCTCCGTTTCTGCCCAAAGCCGTTCTCATATAATAAACAATGAGCCAGCTTTTCTCCAGAGTTTCCCATGGGGTGGGCTGGCACTGTGTCAGGTCTACAGTTAGTTTGGAGGCTCTCCCTATTCAGTCTTGCCTTCTGTCCCTTTATCGGTCACAAACTAACTCCCCCTCTCCTGCTATGCACTCCTTGCACCAGTAACTCAGCATCTACACCCCTGAACTGACGTAAATAGGGTACCCTGTTGGGTTCATCAAGGGCACCCTCTTCATCTACATCAAACCCTCCTCACCTTCCCCATCAGATCTTCCTTTCCAACCAAGCTAACCCGCCCTCCACAATAGGGCTCTCAGTCTGCCTTCTTCATGAGCACTCCTGTTTATACATGCCAGCTTCCCAATCTTGCCCACTTTCTGCATCCACTGATAATGCCAAATTCTCAATTAATAAGCACAGGCACTCTGCCCAACTCATCATAGGCACTGGCCCAAGTGATCATCAAAATCACCTTACGGGGCAGGTAGGTACTCTTGCGTTCAAGAAAACAAGAGCGGGAGTGCAAACAGGGAAACAGAGACAAAGTGAAGGAGAGGGAGAGAGAGAGAATCACCTCCAGAAGACTAGACTTAATTTAAATAATGTGTCTAAGGTTCAGTCAATGGCAGAGAAGGAACTCACGCCTCTGGTGACATACACCATGACCATCTTCACTGTCTTCTACAAAGTCTTTAAAAACTTGGTACCCAAACCCTGGGACTTCCCCGGTGGCCAAATAGTAAAGCGTCTGCCTACAATGCAGGAGACCCGGGTTTGATCCCTGGGTCAGGAACATTCTCTGAAGAAGGAAATGGCAACCCATTCCAGTATTCTTGACAGGAAAATCCCATGGACGGAGGAACCTCGTAGGCTAGAGTCCACGGGGTCACAGAGTCGGACATGACTGAGCCACTTCACTTTCACTCACCCAGACCCAGCCACTCCAGGAATCCTTCTCAAAAAAACTGAAATCCTCAAGTCCTTGGAATCTCACAGGCAATCTACATTAATCCACATTTGCTGACTCTTGGTTTTGAACCTGTTCTGAGAGGTTTCCCATGGTCTAGTTTGGGTTCCCACTCAGAGCTGTGAATACTCCCGGATGGGAGGCCACCACGTTCATGACTCGTTCATTTCCTGCAGTACTTGGGTGAGACTTCCCACAATAGGATCCAGGTCTGGAAGCTCCTGTCATGTGCAGAAAGAGCCCCTCTGGACTTGAACACGTTTCCTGTGTTTTTCCTAAAGTCACTGGAGTGGGGTGACTACTGGTTCACAGAAAACCCACACTCAAATAACTGTATTTTTGAAGAGCCTTAAATGCTCCAAACAAAATCCTCCAAGGAAAAACTAAACATAGGTTCACTTGAAAGAACAGCCGGCCACTTCCCAAAGGACACAGACATAGCCCTGCATGCTGACCACGGTATGCTAATAGGGAAACAGCAGGTAAAACTACCAGTACCCCCACACCCCACCCATACCCCCACATTAGTAACAGGAGAGATGGCCATGGCCTCATAAGACAGAAAGCGACCCTTCTGTTTGAGCCACTCTGAAAAATCCAGAAAACATCCCCAGTCACTGCAGAAGTCAGGAGAAAACAGTGGCAACTGGAGGCCTGGCTTTCTCAAGGCTATTCTGTCCCCGGGGAATGTCACAACAGTGAGGATGACAAGACCAAATCACGCCGTGTCTGCTGGTACCACAGAGCAGTTTCATCTAAACCATGGATGAAGTTACAAGGTTTTTAAACGTCACCAATATAACAACATATTCTAATCACAGCCCCAAGATAATAATCACATAATTCCTACTTTGTGCAGCAAGGTTATTATTAAATGCCTAGACTCAAATGGGAAGTCTTTCTTATAACTAAATTTACCATGTTTTTTAAATGTGGGTTTATTGGCTCACTCAATGCCAAACCGGAGCCTCAACTCTTTTCTTAGTGTTTTTCAAGAAGTCTTCCAAAATCCAGAAGAGGTTTAAGTCCTAACTGGAGAGAGGGCTCCAAGAGCACAACAGACCGTAACAGACGGGAGAAGGGAACATGATGTCCTCTGATGAGCGGGGGGAAAAATAAATTCAAAGGGATTTCCAGTTTAGTTTGGCTACTGAAACCATGGTTTTTAAAAAGGCCACAAATTTCAAGAGTACTCCTGAGACAGCCGAACAACCCCAGGGATAAAGGAGCTGTTAACTGTCATCTGCAGCAGAATTTGGATGTTGGTTAACCAAAGAGCATGGGAACCACACATTTCCTAAAATGGGGAAAAAAATACATCCTTGACTTGGAATTGAAAATTACAGTTCCATGGAGAATTGACTACTAATTCTAGGCCAATCCATAGCAACAGCTGTTATCTGCGCTTCATTTACATGTCACCCATTCAGAAAACTGTCCTGAGCCTGAGCGAAGGGTGTTATGCTCATTCTGCTGTGGCCATAAGCGCTCGGGCTTCCAGACTGGGGCGGCTGTCAATGCTCAGCCCAGCTGTCTGCAGCCACTATATTCATCTTTATAGCCCGACTTTTGCGATGCAGACTGCAAAGAGCAACTCCACTTTACGGAAAATAAACACACCTCGATGGCTCCGTAATGACGCACTTTTTCAGCCCAGGTGTGACATCCCCATAATTAGTCAGCAAGACACCTTGAGCTTCGTTAGACCTAAAAACAAATCCGTTTATCTGCCATAGAGGAGCTATTCACACCACATGGAAAATTAAGTAAGGAGGGGAAGAGGGAAAAAAAGCTTTCCACTCAAAGACAATTTGGCTAATAGATCACATATGTTCAGCTTTGTCTTCCTCTTGCCTCTTTTCTGGTTTTCAGTTTTATTACCCTAGGGTATTTGCACCAAACAGAATCTTCTTCGTTGCTTAGAAATTAATCCACCCCTGCCGTTTTTTCCTCATTTGAGTCATAATCCCCCGTTTGTGACATCACAATTAGCCACTTGTGGCGATGATTATAAAGTCAGGAACAAAAGACTATGATTTGGAGTTGGAAATGAAACAGTGGGAACATTAACCACTGGGCAAAGAAGTTCCACGTTTCAAATAACCGTACCCAGGAGTGAAGAATTGAAGGGTGGGAAAGGACAGCAGGACAGAAAGCTCTTTAATACGGAGGAACTCACTTATTTTTTAATTATTTTTTTTTTTAATTGAAGTGTAGTTGATTTACAATATTGTGTTACTTTCTGGTGAACGGCAACGTTTGATTCAGTTATATATACATATATACTCTTTTACGGAATCTTTTCCATTAAGGTTATTATAAAATATTTACTATAGCAGCCTGCGCTGTGGAAAAAGACGGGGGGGGGGGGTGTGTGTGTATAAAAACACAATGGACTATACTACTCAGCCATAAAAGAGAATGAAACAATGCCATCTGTGGCAACATGGATGGATCTAGAGACTATTATACTAAGTGAGGGCTTCCCTTGTAGCTCAGAAAGTAAAGAATCCACCTGCAATGTAGGAGACTCGGGTTCAATACTTGGATCGGGATGATCCACTGGAGAAGGGCATGGCAACCCACTCCAGTGTGCTTGCCTGGGAAATCCTGTGGACAGAGGAGCCTGGAGGACTGCAGTCCACGGGGTCACAAAGAATCAGACACAACTGAGTAAAGGGGAAAGGAGGGACATATTGGGAGTAAGGGATTAACAGATGTACACGATCACATATAAGATAAATGAGGATTTACTGTAGAAACCACTTTTTGACAGGAGGCTCTAAGAGAACTTAATTGAACCAATAGGTTTACCTGGTGAATAAGTTCCAGCTGTATGTTTTTTGCACTGTCTCACTGTTTCCAAAAAAACAAAGTTTATGGTGAATAGGAAAAATAACTCCTATATATTCTTCACCCACACCCATCATTGTCACCATTTAGGTGCACCTGCTTCATATTCTCTACATACACATTTTTTACCTCAACCATTTGAGAGCAAGCTGCAGGCATCACACCCCTTCAACCCCAAATACATCAGTGCATTTCTTGAGAATTGGCACATTCTCTTACATAACTATAGTACAACTATCAAGTTCAGGAAATTTAAATATTGCCATAATTTAATACACAGTCTATATTTGAATTTCAATCTTCCTTCAAATCTTATGTCATTTGCTTTCATTCAGTTCAGTTCAGTCTCTCAATCGTGTCCAACTCATTGTGAACCCATGGACTGCAGCACACCAGGCTTTCCTGTCCATCACCAACTCCCAGAGCTTGTTCAAACTCATGTCCATCAAGTCAGTGATGTCATCCAACCATCTAATCCTCTGTCATCTCCTTCTCCTCCCACCTTCAATCTTTCCCACCATCAGGGTATTTTCCAGTGAGTCGGTTCTTTGCATCAGGTGGCCAAAGGATTGGTGCTTCAGCTTCAGCATCAGCCCTTCCAAAGAATATTCTGGACTGATTTCCTTTAGGATGGACTGGCTGGATCTCCTTGGGGTCCAAGAGACTCTCAACAGTTTTCTCCAACACCACAGTTCAAAAGCATCAATTATTCGGTGCTCAGCTTTCTTTATAGTCCAACTCTTACATCCATATATGACTACCGGAAAAACCATAGCTCTGACTAGATGGACCTTTGTTGGCAAAGTAATGTTTCTGCTTTTTAAAATGCCACCTAGGTTGGTCATAGCTTTTCTTCCAAGGAGCAAGTGTCTTTTAATTTCATGGCCACATTCACCATCTGCAGTGATTTTAGAGCCCAAAAGTCCCCCAAAAATAAAGTGTCTCAATGTTTCCACTGTTTCCCCATCTATTTGCCATGAAGTGATGAGATCGGATGCCAAGATCTTAGTTTTCTGAATGTTGAGTTTTAAGCCAACTTTTTCATTCTCTTTCACTTTCATCAAGAGGCTTAGTTCCTCTTTGCTCTCTGCCATAAGGGTGGTGACATCTGCGTATCTGAGGTTATTGATATTTCTCCCGGCAATCTTGATTCCAGCTTTCGCTTCATCCAGCCTGGCATTTCACATGATGTACTCTGCATGTAAGTTAAACAAGTAGGGTAACAAATATGCAGCCTTGAGGAACTCCTTTCCCAATTTAGAACCAGTCTGTTGTTCCATATCCAATTTTAACTGTTACTTCTTGACCTGCATACAGATTTCTCAGGAAGCAGGCCAAGTGGTCTGGTATTCCCATCTCTTGAATAACTTTCCACAGTTTGTTGTGATCCACATATTCAAAGGCTTTGGCATATCCAGCAGATGCTGGCAATTTGATCTCTGGTTCCTCTGCCTTTTCTAAATCCAGCCTGAACATCTGGAAGTTCACAGTTCACAAACTATTGAAGGCTGGCTTGGAGAATTTTGAGCATTACTTTGCTAGAACTTTGCTAGAGTGTGACAAGAGTGCAATTGTGCAGTAGTTTGAGCATTCTTTGGCATTGCCTTTCTTTGTGATTGGAATGAAAACTGACCTTTTCCAGTCCTGTGGTCACTGCTGAGTTTTCCAAATTTGCTGGCATATTGAGTTCAACACTTTAACAGCATCACCTTTTACAACTGGAAATAGCTCAACTGGAATTCCATCACCTCCACTAGCTTTGTTCGTGTTGATGCTTCCTAAGGCCCACTTGACTTCACATTCCAGGATGTCTACGTGGGTGATCACACCATTATGATTATCTGGGTCATGAAGATCTTTTTTGTACAGTTCTTCTGTGTATTCTTGCCACCTCTTCTTAATATGTTCTGCTTATTTTCATTACTAGCTCGTATTTCAATAATCAAGAAAATGAAATCAATATCATTTTTTAACTCTCCTTGCTGGTCAACAAAAGCATTAACCCAAAACTCAAGATTTAAAAAAGAAAGAAATTGCCCTTAACCTAGTCTCCTTCCCTGGTGGCTCAGAGGTTAAAAAAGAAAGAAATTTAAATCTGAGGTAAGAGAAATCAAAATGGCTACCATTTATCTGATGCTTACTATGTTCTCATATCAAACATTTCATATGAATTAGCTCATTTATGCCCCATTAAAATAAAGGAAAAAAACCTCAGACTTCCTTGGTGGTACAGGGGATAAGAACCCACCGGCCAATGCAGTGGACAGAGGTTCAATCCTTGGTGTGGGAAGATTCCATACGCTGCAGAGTGACTAAATCTGTGCACCACAACTACTGACCTTGCACTCTAGAGCCCACAGGACACAATTCCTGAAGTCTGAGCACTTGAGGGCCCTCGAGCTGTAAGTATTGAGCTTGTGTGCCGCAACTGTTGAAGCCCACTGGCCTAGAGCCTGTGCTCCGAAGCACGAGAAGCCACCGCAAGCAGAAGCCCATGCACTGCAACTAGAGAGTGGCGCCCGCTCATGCCAAGGAGAGAAAAGCCCACGCAGCATCGAAGACTCAGCACAGCCATAAATTAATAAAAAACTGCATGGGGCAGGAGTGCTTATAATCCACATTTTATGAAAGAGGAATGAAAACCTATCCCCAGAGAACTTACCATATATGAGAAAATACATCAAGGTGAAACAAACCTAGACTTATCCCTATGACAGGGATGCCTCTAAGGAGCGGAATTAAAGCTGGTCCTAGCAGGCACTCTGACATGAATAGATTACGGAAATCCAGTCAACCTTCAGGACAAACTACTAAAAGCAGATCAATACTCCACTGTAAATGAAGACTGCAATTAAGAATGCAGATTGTAGGGTCACGGCTGATTGTAATGTTTCAGCATTTGATTATTACAGAATATTCCAATACATGTCCTGCCCTCAGAGCAAGTTTTATGGTTGGCTGTACAATGGGCAGCTTCTATGGCATTATTAACTGCCTATTTAACAGATCCAGGAATGTCATTTATTCTAAACATAGAGTAAAGGTTTTAAAAGCAAGAAAAGAAGCTTTTCACAGGCTAAAAGCTTTTAGGACGGGATGGACCTTAAATCGCCTATTTCACAAAGACAGAAATGGCTCCAGGGAAGCCGGGACATTATTACATTTTTTTTTTAAAGAACATAAAGATATAAGATTAACTCAACCGGACACAAAATCAAAGCTGTTCACCTAAAACATGTTGTGGAAAGAAACAAAAATTCACGACCTACAAGCCATGGCCACATTTGAAAAATAATGATTTCTACTCCACTCTTATTCCCCATTAAACACACCATGTACAAATTTCCATCACCCAGCAGGTTATACATCGCCACCAAAAGCCACACGGGTACCAGTATTATTCTTCTGCTTCCTGCATCTCTAGTCATCGTCACCCAGCACTTCTGTACCACAGGCACAGGAAAAGTCTGCTCACCAATGAATCCCATATTAGGGGCCGGTATCTACCCATGTCTTCTTCTTCCCCCTTCATCACCTGTGTCAGTGGTTTTCTGAGTTTTGCTTTTGTTTTCCTTTCAGTTTTTGAAGGAAATGGAGGACTCTCTTCAAAAGCAGCCAATGGGGTCACGCACATATTTTGCCTGCCCCACAGTGTATTATAAAGTTGAATAATTTTAATTAAAATTAATTATAAAGCTAAATAACTGCCAACAATTTAAGATCTTTAAAAGCTTTGCCTAAAAATCCAGATTCCTGACTTCTATTGAGACTCAATCGGGCAACGCTGGGTATACAACCAGCCAGAGCACTGCTGGTCAACAGGAGTGCCAGCCGCCACCACACCCTCCCCCGATGAGGACCCATCCACACACCACATCCTGCCACCCCCTGGCAGCCTACTTCACTCACCCTCACCCTTTCCTATGGTGACCAAAT
Source organism: Muntiacus reevesi (assembly GCF_963930625.1). Lineage (NCBI taxonomy): Eukaryota > Metazoa > Chordata > Mammalia > Artiodactyla > Cervidae > Muntiacus > Muntiacus reevesi. Next base: position 98,051,446 of record NC_089252.1, read on the forward strand.
AATCAGCTAAAACAGGATGCCTTTGAGTGTGAAGAGGAGGGAGTGTTAATAATCACACAAGCACAAGCTGGCATTAGCGGGACACATGGTCACCCTACTCAGGCTCCCAATATTGACCCCGGCTTCAGATCTCTGCAGCAGGCACGTCTTTGTTCCTTTCTAGCCCGAACACTGTGGTTTGCTGTGTTCATCAGTTTTGCTTTGGGATTGAGAGGCTGGGATATTGTAATGTCTAATTAGTACATTGCTTAAGGGGACAATCGAAATTGAGAAAATGTTCCAGTAGTGGGGCAGTTGAGGAAAAGTGGGACAAGATGAAGGGGCCAAAGTGTCAAGGATTTTTACTTCTCCTGGGGATCTTCCTAAACTTTCCATCGAATTCGATTAAACCTAGTGAACCTCTGATTACAGAGGTTAGCTGGAATCTAATGAAGAAACTTTGCAACCACACTGTTAAGGTTCTTCGAGTGCCAACCACAGTCACTCTCATCTGGCTGGTGGCAGGGGTGCAAAACATATAGAATCTTTTCAGGAAAAGCAATACAAGCTCCACTGAAACTAAACAACTCCTCAAGAAACCTAGCACTCATCCTGTCGTCCTGATGAGTTATCAAGAGCTCCTTTTATAATGAACTCAACGCACAGTTGGATCCCATACCAAATGCAGCAGCCATTAGCTTGAAAACAGTTTGAAATGCTAGAGCTTTGGAGTCGTGTAATCAAAATAAATTAATGTACCCGTTTGGGACTTTTCATACACGTCCATCCCTAAGGCAGCAAGCTTTCCACAGTATCCAATTTGACTACGGCACAGCCTTGCGGTGTTTCTATCAGACTCTACAACCACATCAGCCTGGTGAATATCAGGTCCTCGTGAATCTCTCTCCTTCTCCTGGTCATTTAAACTTAACTTAGCGATGATTGTCTTCATTAAAGGGGGAGAAGAAAGCCACTATTCCAGAAAAGTGTATGAGTAAGAAAAAAGAAAAAAAAAATCTAATACAGAGATTTGTATTGAAGAGTGGACATTCAGAGGCATCTGTAACTTAGGGGTAGAAAATACAGTCTCAAAGAGTACAGTAGGTTCTAGGACAGGCATTTTCTTTTGGAAAACAAAAATAAAGCTTTAGGGACTTCCCTGGTGGTCCAGTGGTTTAAGACTCCACGCTTCCAATTCAGGGGGCCCAAGTTCAATCCCTGGTCCAGGAACTGGATCCCACATGCCGCAACTAAGAGTTCGCGTGCCAAAACTAGAAGATCCTGCCTGCTGCAACTGAGACAAGGTGCAGTCTAATAAATAAAGAAAATAAGAATTTTTAAATACATTAAAATAATAAAGCTTCAGTCAACCTACCAACAGAAAGTGGAAGAACAAAGGGTTACTTTCAATAGTTAACAAAGGGTTACTTTCAATAGTCATCAAAGTGGCACATGGTTATAACAGGATTGCAAAATAGCTCAAGAAATTCTTTTCTGAAAACATGGGATGACAAAGTGAGAAACTTGGAAGCCCAGATAGGAGGTGCACTTCGGGTTCTGAGTCAGTGAACTTTTTATTTCAGAGGTGTCCCTCTTGTTGAATGATACTTGGAGCTAGAAAGCTCAGAGACCCAAAGAGAAAGGGAAAAGTTACAATGGACATAATTTCTTTCAAAATAAAGAGGAGGATGCAGGGAAATCCCATCAATCCCATTAGAATTGACAATTCTAATCCCACCTTGCTCCTCCCTGTTCTTAACTCTCTCTCTGTGGCTCAGACAACTTTATTTGTAAAGAGCTAGACTACTGAGCAGGCGTTTTAAAACACACATTGATGACTTCTTCCCTGGATCAAGCATGAACATTTATTTACCCCTTCATCCATTTTTAAAAACTCACCAGGCTACCCCATCAGGCATTCTGAATGGTTTTCCCAGCTATTGGTGTTCAAAAAGACAGGCATTTTACATGCCTCATCCATGTTCGTTCAGCGCTGGGGGGTCAATGGCACCCATGGCTTTGGCGTAGCGATGACTGGAAGCTGTCCCCGAGGACTCAGCTACTCCCAGCCACAGCCTCAATGGACTGGTTGGCCTGCACCCTATGTCTAATGATGATTAAGCATCCCATTTGCTCTACATGAGGCTCTGCTCAGGCCCTACGCACTGCTAGCTGTGTTTCCAAACGAGGTGTCTGTACCTCTGGGTATTGAATTTCCCAAACGGCCTTCATAAATTTTAATTCGGAGGAATTGCTGAACAGAAGCTACTTTTCAAAACTCTGCCGGTCACTTCCCTTCCCCTCCCATCTCATGGCCCAGTAATCATAAACACTGTTTATAACTGATGTCTGTTCTAGGTCTTCCACATCAAAGGGGGCTGCCAGTTTTCGGAAACTGCTGACACACAAGCAAGCCACTCTAGCACTCTGGGACCCTGCACCTTAGAAATCAGATTTATTCCAAATCAAGAGAGAATGACAATGGAATGAGGCTAAGATTTAGCAACTGAGGCATGAATACGAAAGAAACTTTTAGACAGGTAATCACAGGGCAGATTTTAATCCCAGGGCTAACATCCAGTGCACTCCATTTGCATACATTATAATTAGTAAGTAAATACACATCAACCAAACCTTCACCACAGATCCACTGAGATTTTGATTCAGACTACCAAATGCGTTCACTATATGCTTCCCAGGTGGCACTAGTGATAAAGATTCTGCCTGCCCTTGCAGCAGACATAAGAGATGCCGGTTCGATCCCTGTATCGGAAAGATCCCCAGGAGGAGGGCATGGGATCCTACTTCAGAATTCTTGCCGGGAGAATCCCATGAACAGAGGAGACTGGCAATCTACAGTCCATAGCGTCCCACAGAGTCGGACACGACTGAACCGACTTAGCACGCATGCATGCATAGTGTTCCAACATCTGTATTTAGCAGCGTCACCTTCACTGAGCAAGTTGCTTTTTACCACTCTAAGCTTCACTTTCTCATCTGAAAAATGGGAAGACTAGAAACTGCCTCTGAGACTGTTGTGAAGATTCAGTTGGATGAAGCAAGTACCATATATAGCACAGAGTCTGTCCCATATTTAAGTTCATGCATGAAGTAGTAATTAATATTCCTTTTTTAATATTTATTTATTTTTGGCTGAGTCAGGTCTTAGCTGTGGCAAGTGGGATCATCGCTGTGGCATGCAGGGTTCTTGCTAGTTGGGCCTTGTGATCTCAGTTGCCCTGGGGCATGTGGGGTCTTAGTTTCCTGACCAGGAATCAAACCCACATCCACTGCATTGCAAGGTGAATTCTCACCCACCAGACCACCAGGCATATTTAGTTGTTCAGTCATGTCTGACTCTTTGCGACCCCATGGACCGTAGCCCACCAGGCTCCTCTGTCCGTGGGATTTCCCAGGCAAGAATACCGGAGTGGGTTGCCATGTCCTTCTCTAGGGGATCTTCCCGACCCAGGGATCAAACTGGGGTCTCCTGCATTGCAGGTGGATTCTTCACAGTTTGACCCACCAGGAAAGTCACTACAATATATTCTTACCCAAATTACCTTTGAGATTCATGGGATACATGATATTCCTCACTCAGAATTCTCAATCACTAACTGGGGAAATAGGTAAAAAATGGCTGACCCATGTACACACAAGTTACTCGGTCTCTATTCCTGCTCTATTACCCTCTGACCAGGGAAGGCCTAGAATAGCCCTCTGTAGAAAAGTGGGAATTAGTAGCTTGTGATGAATAAACAGTACAAAGATGAAATACCACCCATAAACTATCCAATCTCCATGGACCTGATAAATGTTTCCAGGGGAGCCAACTGCAACACACTGTTAAAATATACCAAGGCTAATAAGACCAATGGAAATAAAAATTATTTGGTGGGCATGCATGCATGCACACATGTGTGTATATGTGTGCATATGCAAGAGAGAGAGAAACTGCAACATTCAATTGATTTACAACTAAGCATTCAGAGAATGTACTAATTTCATAAACTTTAATAACTTTTCTAAATAAAGATTTCTGGTGCTCATCTTTAAGTTATCAGAACTTAAGATTCCTTGGTGTTAATGAAAAAAATAAAATTTTAACCAACGAACTCTTAAGAGAATGACCAAACAAGTTTGCACCCATTTGCAAGAATGACCTTAAAACTGATCTAACAACTCAATGATGGTTACATTGTAACTATGCGATAAATTAGGGTCGATGCTGTTAACAGCATCACATGTGGTTCAAATGAATGAATAACAGCACTCTTCATCTATAGACCTGGGAAGATGTTTATGACTAACTGACACACACACACACAAATTATTTTATTAAAGAAAACTCAAAATTTGTGCAAAATAAGAGTATAATAAATCTCTATGTACCCATTACCCAGCTGAAGAAAGTTTTTGAAAAATCAAGCCTAAATCTTGTTTCAGCGGAAACACTAGACATACCCTCATGGTGCTCCTCAATTATTTGAAAGGCAATACCAGATACCATATCAACTGTGAAACTCTATTAAATGGAGGGGAAAGGTAATATAAGGCTGCCTATAAAGCTTAATCTTGTACTTTAAAAAGTCAAAAGTAGGGGCTTCCCCGGTGGCTCAGTGGTAAAGAATTCACCTGCCAATGCCAAAGACATGGGTTCGATCCCTGGTCTGGGAAGATCCCACATGCCACAGAGCAACTAAGCCTGTGAGCCACAACTACAGAGCCTGAGCTCTAGAGTGCCCGAGCTATGGCTATGGAGCCCATACACCCTAGAGCCTGTGCTCTGCAAAAAGAGAAGCCACCATGGTGAGGGGCCTGCAAATTGCAGCTAGAGATCACTGCTACTCAAGAAAAGCCAGCACAGCTACAAAGACCCAGCACAGCCTATAAATAAATAAATTTATAAAAAAAAAAAAAAAAAAAGTCAAAAGTACATATATATTAGGAAAAAAAAAAGTCACCCAAATGGTAACACTGATAGCTATGGATGAGGAGAATATAGGGCTAAGTTTCCAGATGGTGTGGTTTTCATCAACTACTCCTATAATGAACCAATCATATAGTACTCACATTATAAAGTCAAACTCAAACTCATCTTGTCCTTAAGAATATTTTAATACTAAAAAGGAAACAATCTCAGCAGTCATCTCCACTAATAATAATCCAAATGTACTGATATATCTTATTTATGTATTTGCAAAGTCTTCTAAACCTTACCATTCTAGGTTAGTCTCCCCTCCCACCCAAAAAGGATCCAGCAATGTAAACGTACTACAAGTGGAAAAAAATAGTATGTACACAGGCAAGAACGCAAATGCAGAAATAAAGTTTGTATAAATAACCTTGCTTGCTATACATCACGTGCCAGTTTTTACTAGAAAAGAAATCATTATTCAAAAAATGTTAAGAGTTGATGCAAATTTATAGGGCAACAGTGCTGAGTGACAGACATCTGTGGTAGGGTAATGCTAGGCTGTTTCTTGCTTTGTTGATTCAACAATCAGCACTGAATGTCTTCTGTTCTAATTTATTTTAACTTCTGCTTAATTAAATGCATAAAAGAACTAATGTGTTGGATTTGGGGATTTAAAACGACTTTCACCCAGCTGTTTTTAAATGCACCAGAAAATTTCTTGAATATAATTGTTCTTTTAGAGGGGGGAAAAAAAGCATACTGTAACCATGACACGCACACAGAGAAGAATTATCACCTAGTGACACTCGCTGGCGACTTCTAAACAGTCATTCCCATTCAGAAATTGAAAGGCATTCCAGGACTTCTCCAACTACTTCATAAGGTGATAGAGAAACTGCAAAAAGGAAATTAAAGGTCCAGATAAAATTATTTTAAATTCATTTGCAACCAATTCAACAATCAGGTGTGCAACAAAGAGGTGCTAAATAAACAGACACCAGCACCACATCAATTTAACTTTTTGGAAGAATGAGGACTCTTCTCTTTCGACCTCAACACCATAAAAATAGTGTATGTCATTTACACAACAAAAATAGAGTCACAGATGTAGAAAATCAATTTATAGTTACAGAGGGGAAAGGATGGGGGATAATTGGGGGATTGAGACTGATACATACACACTAGTATATATAAATTGGTAACTAATAAGAACCTACTGTATAGCACAGGGAACCGTACTTAATTATCATATGGACCTATATGGAGAAAGAATCTAAAAAACAGTGGGTGCATGTATGTGTGTAACTGATTCACTCTGCTGTACATCAGAAACTAACAACATTATAAAGCAACTATAGTCTAATAAAAGTTAATTTAAAAAAAAAGAAAAATAGAGTACATATTTATGCCTCCTGGTAGATCAGCAGTAAAGAATCTATCTGCCAGTGCAGGAGACTCAGGTTCAACCCCAGGGTCAGGAAGATCCTCTGGAGAAGAAAATGACAACCTACTCCAATATTTTTGCCTGGGAAATTCCATACATGGAAAAGCCTGGCGGATTGAAAAGAGCTGCACATGACTTAGCGACTTAGCAATGAAACAACAACAAGTAATTCTGGTTTTAGCTACATAAGGAAATTGCAAAACCCAACACTGAAAGAGGAGGTAATAAGAATCAGTATTCAAATCGTTCTACTCAAGTCAACATTTCCCATCCAATCAAGTGTTATTTCAGAATTCCATATTTAAGAAGATGATTATATAAGGTTTTATTTTTTTTTTAAGGTTTTATTTTCTACTCAGTCTGATACCTAAAGTCAAGTTTGCACTCAATGCTGAATTATAGCAACTAGGATTTCTCAGATGGCTCAGTGGTAAAGAATGCACCTGACAATGTAGAAGACACCGGAGACAACGGTTCAGTCCCGGGTTTGAAAACTCCCTTACAGCAGGAAATGGCAACCTGCTCCAGTATTCTTTCCTGGAAAACCCCATGCACAAGAAGCAAGGCGGGCTACAGTCCACGGGGTTGCAAAGAGTCTGACATGACTGAACATACCTACATAGTAACATCTATCATGTACTGCCCTCAATTAGCGGGCTGAAATATCACAATGGGCTCCCATCTTTGGAAAGTCTCAAATCTAGTATTTTGGAATCATTCAGGTTCTTGGTTATTTACCAAAAATTCAGAGTTTTAGAAAGAACCTTGACTAAGCCATGATTCCACAGAAAGTTTAGTTCCTTTGAGAAAGTAGGAAGAACTGGCTTTAGAAGCAGGGACAACTTTTGCTTTACATACAGAGTCGGACACTTACACAGAGACAACTGACAACTTCTGTTCTTCAAACTATGAGGTGCTCTAAGAAATAGTGTTCTCTGCAAAGCTTTCACCCCATGTCAAGGAAAATTCTAAGACCTCAAACAATAATCAAATCACTAAGAAAAAAATGGCTTCCCATGAACATCTAAGTCCCTCCAGGATCCCACTTCAGCCTGGAGACCATCAAGTTCTCAACTGGAGTCAACTGAACCTTGCCTTCCCTGGCCCAATTCTTCCACTTTTCCAGTGTTTTTCCTTCATGTCTCCCCCAGGTAAGGGCGAGTCCAGAGAAGGGTGAGATTTCAACAACCACAATGAGAACAAAAAACATCACGGAGAGGGTCCTCTCTGCTGTTATACTTAATTATGTCAAAAAAAACAAAGCAACCGTTTTTAAATGGCAGCATAGACTCGCCCATCCCAAATTTGTGCCTGTTGTATGAAAATCTGCACTAAGGCTAACGCCTCTGACTGGGACTCAGGAACACGCAGTAGGCCTGAAAGAGATTTTAAATCCTGTGTCTCCCACAGCCAGTTCTCTTCAGGAAGGCTTATTTCTCATGTCAGAGAGGTTAATGAGTTAGTAGGTCTCCTCAAGGTCTAGCTTTGGAGTTTGACCATATGGCAAGCAGAGATAAGCAAGTAAAATATGTAATGCTGATCAATATGGGGGCAGATAATGCTGTTTTGAACACAGATTACAAGTCCACAAAGCTCTGTAGCATAATTTAAACAAATATTACAAAACGCACTCCTCCCAAGCAAGGTGTTCTTAAGAATAACTTTGGTATATATGAAAGCTATGGTGACATTTTGAGACCACTGAGAATGAGTTAATTCTCTGGCATCCTTAGATGACGCCTTGCTGGCCTGAAAGAATTTCAAGAAGAACTTGATTTTAGGATAAGTCAACCCCTTTGTGGGTTTTCCCAAGTATTTGAAGATTAGCCACAAACCTACAGACTAAGTCCCAATCCTTCAAATTCAAATTTAAAAAGTTAATGTGTAGAGAGCATTTACTGCAAAGCAGACCCCGTATAGTTTTTCATTACTAACACTTTCCCAAGACGCTATATGAAGCAGGTGTTTAACCCTAACAAAAAGACAAGGAGACTATGCTCTAAGTGTTTGTGTCCCCCCGAAGACTTATATTGAAATCCTAATCCCCCGAGTGATGGTAGTACGACTACCAGGAGGAGGATTTAGCCAGGAGAGCAAAGCCCTCATGATTTAAATTAGTGCCCTTAAAAAAAATAAATAAATAAACTAGTGCCCTTAAAACTGAGGCCCCAAGGCCTTCCTGGTGGTCCAGTGATTAAGAATCTGCCTTGCAATTGCAGGGGATGCTGGTCTGATCCCTGGTCTAGGAAGACTCCATATGCCACAGGTCAACTTGACCCTGGACTTCCTAGCCTCCAGAACCGTGAGAAATAAGCTTGTTCATAAGCCACTCGGTTGATGATATTTTTGTTAGAGCAGCCCAAATGGCCTGAAACAGAAACTAATGCTGAAAGGGGCTGAATAAAGTTGTCCAAGGTCAAACAAGCCAGTGGGCCAGGTGTGGGTCGGCTGGACTCCAGGACTGAGGCTTTAAGCACCTTATCAAGCTGCCCCTTCGCCAGCAGGAGCGGCCGCACACCCCTGCGCTCATTCCCAGACAAAACACCTTCTGACCCGTGGGACCTCCCAGCCCCACCTGCCACCTCTTCATTGCCAACCAGTCACCTGTGATGCCAGGACATGACACGTGCCTTCTCAATCTGGGCCAGTCTGTCTAATTTTTGCAGCAATGAAGGGCACATACATCAAAAAAGTTACATGTTCTATAAAATGCTGTGATAAACCTATATGATGTAATTGATTATAAGCAGGAATTCCTTGATTCAAAGAAACAGTCAAAACACTCATACATTAAACAGTATATTGTAAGTATTGGGGTCTCCTAGTAAACTTTTAAATACACTGACTGAAATAGACACAGAAATGCAATTAACTGTGGTGATCAGGCTGTGACGGGCGTGAGAAGAAAGGACTGGAGTCCCTGCAGGCGCTGACAGCCATGGGCAGGCAGCAGGTGTCACTGTGCTGTCATTACTATGAGGATGCTCAGTGTTCCTTCCAGCCTCTCAATTACAAGACCAGCACCCAAGCACGCCACACTGTTTGGAATTGGTCCTTCTGACTCAATTCTGGGCCTCAGTGAGTGACCCGTAACATCTCAAGCTCGAAACTACAAACACCATCCATCAATCCAAGAGGAAGGCAGGCAAAGGAAAAAAATCTCCGCTGAAACAAACCTTTCTGCACTTTTATTTCTGTTTTGATCTACACAAGAGCAGTTTTGATGAGTCCCCCTTCAACCAAAAATAAAAATTGCAAATAACCAATTCAAAAGAGTGGCTAGAATCCTTCGCTCACAAGGACTAAGGAGTTGTCAATAATAAGAATGCAACGCACAGTGTTAGTTTTACCAGGGGACAGAATTATAATTATAAAGCATTTCTACATTAAGTAAAATTCAGCGTAATAAAGGAGCCAAAAAAATCAGGCCACCGTTGATTTAATATATACTAAATAAGTATTCCGTGAATTAGGTGTGAGCAGAAAGCCTTATAGCTGCAGCTCATAGTAATTTCAGATAAAGAGGCGCTTGTGTGGTGGAGTGAATCCTCCCGGTAAATGAAGCCTCCCGTAACATACTTTTAACCCAAAATAATATCGTCTCTTGAAAATACTGAAGAGTCACATTTGTTGTGCTTTTACTAAAAGATCTCATTAAACTTCGGGAAGTGTCTACAATGTTCAGCAGAGGGTAATGTTCACAAAGCAACCTTTTAAAGAAAGCGATAAAACCATAAAACCAATTAAAGCTTTACACATTTCCTCTAATACTTTTTGTAAAATTTGCATAATTTCTGATTTGATAAAAGAAACTCATTTCTTGTCTCTCCCTCCCCCAACCTTGAGCCATGGTGTTATAAAGATCCACCCTTCAGGCTGCCATTTACTTTCCAAAAAAAAACTCCACAGGCGATCAGGTTCTATTCTGAAGCTCTTGCAGAAAAGCTCGAAGAAGAATGGAAAACTGAAGAGGGCGATTTTAAAATTTTGCAAGGAGTTGAAACCCATTTTGTAAAGCAATTCTTCTGTCCACACCCATTCCTATTTCTGCAGTGCCTTAATTACACACTCACTGACAAGTCTCTCTCTATATGTTTTGCCAAGCTCTCTCCCAATTTTCACATATTTAACTCTACGAATTCCTTTCCCCTCTCCCAGAAAGAATTGCTGGGAGTGCCCTGAAGAAGACATGCAGCCTATAAGCACTTTGACATCTACCGTAACACTAACAATGACACCAAATATTTGGACCTTCAATGTATAAGATGAATGTTAGCTAAGTCCTATTTAAAAGTTAATAGAAGTATGATTTCTTTCATTTTCCTACCCTTATGGACCACATCAGTGGATGAGAACAGTCTTGCTCTTGTGCAGGAATGGACACACTTTTTCTGTAAAGAACCCAGATGGTGGCCATAAGGCCTCTATCACACCCGCTCAACTTCGCCACTGTAGCAAAACAACAGCCACAGACAGGAAGTCAACAAACAGTACAGTACGGCTGCATTAATAAAATGTTATTAACAAAAATAAGCAGGGGGCCAGATATTTGCCCACTGGCTGTGATCTGCCAACCCCAGGTCTTGAGAATCAAGTCTTAGAACTCATAGAAATGAAGTTAAAGATATAAGCTGCCACTTAATAGTGAAGTAAGTGTGGGCAAGTTACTTTTTTCTTTGCTTTGGTTTCCTTATCTATAAAATGCAGAGAGAGATGCCACCAAGACAGAACCTACCTCACAGAATTATTCTGAGAAGTAAGAGAATCAATACAGAAACAGAAGCTGGCACATTTTTAAGTACCATAAAGTTCACTATAAGCATTATTTTTAATGTTACTAATGTCTTTATCCCGGAATCAGTACCAAATACATATATTTTTATTTCTACTATGCCTATGTTAAAGATGCCAGACTTTCTAGGAGAAGTTGGAAATTTTCTCTTCATCCCTATGTCAACACCTGAGAAACAAGTTTTTAAAAGAGATTTATGGAGGTTAAAATGTCAAACAGAACTAACTTTTTATCAGTTTGTTGGGAATGAGGTTACCTTTTGAACTTATTCTTAAGATTTTTATGATTCGCTTTGGATTTGAGTTGTTCTAGTACTATTTGAAATCACAGGAGAGCATTACTCCTATTATTTTCAAAGTCCACCCCAAAGCAATTAATGTTAGTTTAACTCAAGCAAGAGGAAGTAGCAGATGGCTTGGCTTAAGTATTAATAAAATCACCTTTTAAATCATCAATTCAATGAATGAGTACATATTACCATTACAGCATTTCTTTACAGGAGGTAATAGTAAATGAAAGTCATCCATTCATTCCAACTTCTACACCATTTTGGATCAAAGGGGGAAATCTGACATCAGGCTTTCCAAAAGTACCTTTTCACCGGTGATCATAACCAAATCTGTCTGGAACTATCTTTGGTATCACAAGTAGGGGGAAGGAGGTTCCAACCAGAATCTAGTGGGAAGAGATCAGTGAGGCTGCTCAGCATCCTATGGTACATATGGTGCTCCCCTACAAAGAATTATCCAGCCCAAGATAGCAATTGTGCTAAGCTTGAGAAACCCTGCTTTAGTCTTTGAGAAAACCAATAATGGAATAAATCACTTATCAAGTACAATGTGTTTATCACTTCATTTCACCTACATAACAACTCTACAAAGTTGGTTTACCTTTGGTCCACTGGCAAACATCAGAAAAGATGGCACAGAGAGAGGTGAGGGTGGTCTGCCTGCTCCAGACACCAGGGACCCAAAGCAACTAACAGCAGAGAACTGAAAACAACCTTGGCAGGTTTACTACACACTCTTCGCAGAGGTGGAAATTATTTGGCAAATGAAGACTGGTAGGTCTAACTTCAAAGAAATAAGATATCCAGAGTCTCTGAACTGCTATCAAAAGAAGAGTCCCCATCTCCATCAGGTCCAGAAGTAATTCAGACAGATAGCGGGAGGGGAGAAAACTCATCACCTTCAAACAAGGAAGGAGCCTTCCATAGCTCAGCAGTGGTGCCCTGGATCTTGACCAGCCAGCATAAGAGGAACAGGGGCTTTATCGAGCTCCTGGGAGTTTATTACACTCTGCAGCTCCTTCTCCTTTATAGGATTTTCTGCCCAAACTCAATAGCCACCAGCATTCTGGAGAGAGGTTAACCTCGTTCTTTATTTACCAAGTAAGATACACAGCCACCTGCCTCTGGTTCCCAGTGTAATTAGCCACTAATGCAAAGAAAAGTGAGACTTCAAGAACCAGACTTATATCCTTTCCAATATAATGTTATTTGATGTGATTTTGGGGACTTCTCGAATTCACACATAAAATTCCCAGTAAAAGAGTTTCATCTGTACATTTAATTTTTAGAAAAATAAAATCTTTAAATATGTCTTTGTGTGTTTGAACTCAGTGTCTTTGCTTTATACTTTTAAAGTCAGAATTCGGACCAAACTTGCAACTGAGCTTCCATAAAAGGTACACACATCTTTATAAAAGAACCACCGACTAAAACAAACCTGTTTCTCTGGCTTTTTGCAGTAGATTGAAAATCACATTTCCAGGAAGTGGACTGTGAAAACACAGAGACAGGCAAGAATTGCAGAAGGTCAGACGATGTCTTTCTCGAATCCACATGTCTTACCTCTTCCAGGTTCTCCAGTTCTAAACAGTATAAAGCTAAGAGCTCGCAAATCAAGATGACTCCCACCTACTACACAAGATTTTCTTTCCTTAGAATGTCACCCCTAACCTCACTGCAATACCAGAAAAAAAAGAAAAAAAAAAAAAAAACACAAAACGAAATCTGACATTCCCAAGCCTTTATCAAGAATAGTAGAAAAGTTTTTGTATACATATGTATAAATAATATGTATGCGTTTGTATGCTTAGCTGCTCAGTCGTGTCCAACTCTTTGCAACCCTATGGACTATAGCCCACCAGGCTCCTCTGTCCATGGGTTTCTCCAGGCAAGAATCCTGGAGCGGGCTGCCTTAGCCTTCCCCAGGGGATTCTCCCCATCCATGGATAGAAGCTGGGTCTCCTACAATGCAGGTGGATTATTTACCAACTGAGCCCCCAGGGGATAGTATGTATAATATATATATTTTAGAAAACTTACCAATTTTGTTCTAACTAAAAAAATTGACATTTTGTTTCCACTTGTTTGATTTATTTAGTATGAATAGGATGCTAGATTTCTAATTTTTAAAAAATATAGATATGCAGCAAGCAACAAAGGTTTCCTGTATAGCACAGGGAAGTACAGTCAATATCTTGCAATGACCTATAATGGAAAAGAATTTCAAACATAGTAAAATGTGTATACGTATGATGAATTGCCTTGCTGTGCACCCAAAACATTGTTAAGTCAACGGTAATTTAATAAAATATATAGATACTAAGAAATAAACCTGACATTAAATACAAATCCCCCAAAACAATCCCCATTCAAACGGGGGTGACACTAATAGTAGTGCTAAGAATTATCAGAAAATTATTTGCTAGAAGTACCAAAACAAACATACCTAACACAAAAATAGTGTTTGTCCAATTGGTTAACCTTCTTGCAACCCTTTACACAGAAAATTCCTACTATTTTTTCATGTTTCCTTTTTTTAACCTCGAAACTGAAACTATCATTCGTTAAGTATTAATTACCGCAAAAAAGTAGAACTGTTTTTACTGAATATCCCAAGATTTCTACGAGGTCACTTGATTGAAACAATATTGGTGAAAGGAAAATTATCTGGGCAGCCTCTTGGACTGAAGATTGTAAGAACAGGAGATGGTTCATCAGTATTGACGGCTCTGATCCCAGTTGTCCCATAAATGAGGCCCAGGAATGTCCGTCCCTGCCTTTGGATAACAATGACTCAGAGCTGGAAATGAGAAGGCTGTGTGACATCAGCTCATCTGAAAGGAACTTGGGGAGTGGAAGCTTGGTGATAATCCACTTAATATGATACATATATGAAATCAAATCCATCCATTCACTTTCTGAGCTCATCACTGACAATTTAAGGAACTAAAATACCCAGACTCATTCTGCCAAAGCAGAAAGTGCAACATGACCAGTTTCACATTCATTCTCAGACCAACACAACCAGAATTAATTCTGAGGACTTTGAGAAATATATGCCCACCTCCTGTCGGCCATTCATTCCAGGACCTGCTTTAAACACATGGTCTCCAGACCTTGTAGTAACCTTGTGAGATAGGAATTAGTTATCCCCATAACACAGAGCAGAAGATGGAAGCTAAAAGAGATTATATCATCAGCTCAAAATCACATGATAATGTCCATTCCATATTCCATGACACCAGACATTCAGAAGTTAATGACACAGACACATCATGCTCTTGGTGGCAAGTACAATTCAAGCGGCAACACAGGATTTCATACTCAAGTCTGAGTGGAATGTCAACATTCTTGTTATTTCCAACGATACTGAAAACTCTATAAATGCGTCACTTCAGAAGGTACTGGAGACTTCAAGCTAAACCAGAAGCCAATGTTTGTATTCTGCATCTAGAGCACCTGCTCTGCCTGCCCTTGTTTACCTACAGACTGACAGCCAGACATGTCAAGTCACCATCATCTCTTAGATGGAGGATCTTTAAAAACTGCAATTGGAAGAGATCTTCATTCTGCATGCAAAGTACCAAATCAGACCCCGAAACTATCTCCACTCTGGCTCTAGAAAGGACTTTCCCAGGGTCCCCACCATTGCTGGCTTCCATTTAAAGAGTATGTCAAGGAAACGAATCTGCTTATGGATTCAGTAATGAACAATTGTTCTTATCTATGTGGCCCAACCATTAACTTGTATTAGGTATCTATTGCTGTGTAACAAATTATCCCAGGACAGAATGGCTTCTAATGACAAACATCACATTTCTGTGGGTCATGGACTCCACGGCAGTTTAGTTGAGGCGGGGGTGGGGGTGGCTCTGGCTCAGGAGTTCTCATGAGGTTGCAGTCGGGGTGTCAACCAGGCTGTGGTCTAAGTGGCTGACTTTGAATGGAAGATGCACTTCCACACTCGCATGGCTATCAGCAGAAGGCCTGCTTCTCACCACATGAGCCTCTCTAAGGGCTGCTCGAGTATCCTCGATCAGGTGGCTTTCCCCAGAGTGAGTGGCCGAGGAAAGCAAGTCTCTTTAGAGACCGAATCTATAAAGGTACTATCACCTATATTCTTTTCCTTAGCATTGTGTCGCTAAGTCCAGTCCATGCTCAATAAGAAGAGAATTAACTTCAGCTCCTGAAACAAAGAATATCAAAGAAATTGTGGACATATTGCAAGATGACTACAAACTTATAACCCTAAGATGAGAAGATATTAGAGCTTCAGGAAAACTCAAGTCTGTTAACCAGAAATTGAGACCTAGAAGTTTAGAATTGGTTTCTTTGGTTGGTCTGCTAAGTAGATCTCATTGAAAGTTAGCTGCAGCTAGGTGTGTATGATTACAAGGAAAGAATATCATCCTTAATGAGGTTTTAGACCTATACTTATTAAAATTTAAATTATTGGTGTTTTGAAAAGAAACTGGAAGAGATTGGTTTTTATGACAGACCACTGTTCCTAAACCATCATTCTCTTTTCCACAATCATGTTTCAGAACTATTTCATAGGTGCTGAGTTTTTATGCATCTGAGACTGAATTCTTTACATGAGAATATTGATATCTATGCACAAATGGATATCTACCTTTTACTCACTCTATCAAAAGGACAACAAAAGCTAAGTGATTTGCAAACAAAGTCTTTTATTTCCTGCAAAATAAAGGGGGTAGGATTTACAAACAAAAATGAAATAAACTGATTTTTTAATTTCTAGTGTTTGATATTTATAGCATAATAAAATGTCTCAGCCTAGAGTTATTCACCAAAGATGCCATAATTCTCAGAAATATTCAGTTGCATAAATGCTTACATATTCTGAACTGCCTCAGGCAGCCAGATAAATAAGACATACACAAGCACAAGAAAGAGCATATAGAAACTAGGAGAGAAATAACATATTCACCAAAGTCAAGACCTGCAACTCCTCCATCCAGAAACAATTCCTTTAAACAAAAAAGGCCAACTTTCAAAAAAAATAAATAAATAAAACGTTAGACTTCAGAATAGCATCAGCAATCAGTAAGGCCAGCTTTTTTAAAGTGTGGGGAGGGGGGGATGTTCAAACCTGCTTAATGAACCCTTTACAGTTTCCTATGTCCAATAATCCTCATTATTGTCAACATATGGTCGAATGTGGGCTTTCCTGATGGCGCAGACAGTAAAGAATCTGCCTGAAATGCAGGAGCCCTGGGTTCAATCTCTGGGTTGGGAAGATCCCCTGGAGAAGAGAATGGCAACCCACTCCAGTATTCTTGCTTGGAGAATTCCAGGGACAGAGGAGACTAGCGAGCTAACTGAACTGGGTTGTAACTGAACACTAGGTAGGCATGCCTATTTTGTCCATATTCATGAAGCAGAAACTGAGGCACAGGGCAGTTAAATAATTTGATCACTCATTAGGTACATGAGCATTCATTAGGCAGTCCAGCTTCAGAGCGCACGCTTTTGACCACTCTTCCTCACTGCTGTTCAAACTCTGTATGTAAGGCCTCTTAGAGAGTGCTTAAGTAGGCTTTGAGTTCAGATCTAACCTCAGTCGAAAAAGAAACTGAACACAACACAATGCCTCTGCACCGTCTTTAGAAAAGGCCTTCCCAGGTGGCTCAGGGGTAAAGAATCTGCCTGACAATGCAGGAAATGTGGCTTCAGTCCCTGGGTGGGAAGATCCCCTGGAGTAGGAAATGGCAACTCACTCCAGTATTCTTGCCTGGGAAATCCCATGGACAGAGTAGTCTGGCGGGTAAAAGTCCATGGGGTCACAAAAAGTCAGACACGACTGAGAACGCAAACGTGCATTTAGAAATCACAAACTCCCACCTGTCCTAAAAACCCCAAAACAATTCTGTCAGGAAAGTTAACACTCATCTACTCAATATTTCCAGAATTTCATTCTCTCTCAGACTATGTTCATGGTTTCCACCATATTGACATGTTCCCTTAGAACCCACACCTATCCTTATTTTAAAAATCAACTCAGTACTTCCAATTAAATGAACTTGGTTTTTGTTTTTTTAAAAAAGAAATTTTACATGACATCCAGTTATGAAAAACTAGCATCATTTGATTCAGGTAAAAAGTCACCAGAAATAAGTCAATCATGACACTTTCCCACCAGGTTCAGATATGACTTCAGAATCCTTCTCAGCATAATGTTCCAGGCAGTCTCTACCTGCTAACCACCAGGAAAATGCAAAATGAAATCTAGTGCCAAACTATATAGAATCTAATCCACTCTTCAGACAGAGGAAGAATTTGACACTTAGAAGTTTTTTGTTTGTTTGCTTGTTTTTAATGTTTATCTGCCTGAGGGTTTCTTTTTAGGAAGGGTGGGGAGTTGGAGGCTGTGATTGCTCAAAATCAGGACCCAGGTTCTTATTTTCTAACTCTCCTCTCTTCTGTGCTCCACTGCCTGGAGAAACTATCTGCGAAGCCTTTTTCACTTTAAGAAACGTACTCAGCACCATCAAACCATCTTCCTCTCCAACAGAACAGAATGCAGTCGGTCAAGAGCTATCGAAAATTGAACTAGAAAGTACTCAAGTGAGAGGCACTTTTTGGACTTGCACACTCATTGCCTTTGTTGATGAAAGAAAACACACATTTTCGATGCCTATATGAAGCCCTGAGAACATCCAATCAAACTGACAGCTGTGGAGTTAAAAAAAAAAAAAAAACCCACCAGCATTCTGTCTTTGATGTTCATCAGGTCACAGCTCAGGACCCTTAAAAATAAGGGATCAGCAGGTCTCTGAAGCTGCAGGAGTCCCAGGGTGCCCCTGCCAGGCCGTGGGGCAATGTCAGAAAAACAGGAACAAGAAATGAGGCAGTGGCAGGAGAAAAGACAGCAGAACTCAAACAGAGAAGTGTCAGCGACTACTCCCAAAGACATCCTCCAGAGCAGGCCAAGAGAATGAGGGTTACATTCTTGGTCTGAAGACAGGCTCAGAAGTTAAATACCAAGGACATGATGGGCAGAATGCAAGTCTAAAACACAGACATAGGCTGAGTTCTTACTTAAAGATGACCCTTTCTTGGAAGCAGCAAAGACACATGGACCAGGGAGCACAGCATAATGCCCACAAGCCTCTAGCAAACATTTCTTTCCTTTACAAATATTTTAGCTATTATGTGCTGGGTGCTGGGATAGAGCGGTGAAAAATAAGTGAATAAAATCCCTGCCTCTCAAAGAATTTATATCCAAGTTGGAGAAATAAACAACAACAAAAAACACCTATCTTGGCTATAAATGATAAATAAAACTTGAAATCACAAGAATGACTGATCGGGGTGGGTTAGGGGGGCCACAGAAACCAGGGTGGCTAAGTGAGATATTTAGACCCCAATTGAAGGATGGAGAAATAGAAGATGAGCTCTAGGTGTCCTCCAGCTTTGCCAAGGTCACAGAAAACAGTTAATGGCAGAACTGGAAGTTGAATCCACAGCTACCTGACTGAAGGGCCAGCCCAAGCTCCTGATCAGGATAGCACAATGCCTCCTATAACCCTGTACTTGTTGCTGAGACTTCACATAGTCACTCCCCTGGACACCTTCCTGTGTGGGACATCTGGACTCACAAGGTCCAACTGCAAGACCAGCTCTGAAGATGGAGGAATTGGTAACCCACTTGGTCCAGGCTAGAACTTTCCTGTCCTGGCGGCTTTCACAGCCCCTGCAAGTTAGGTCCTCTTTCAATCCATTACAGAGCCGGGAGTTTTTGTATTTCCCAAACATCTTCTTCATGGAGATGTCCACAGGGTGGGTATTCATTCTATGTGCCCAGGACAGCACAGCAACCCCTGTGGAAGTGCACACTCACATACCAACAGCAGAAAGGCCCATCCAAGTAAAGCCCCACTGCTCAGCGGCCCACTTTTCAGAAAGCAAAGCACAGGCATCTCTACTGCTGACTGCTGTCTATCGGCCTGAGGACAAGGAGGCCCACACAGCACTCTCAGCAGCCATATGGACCACACTCGCTAAGAAGAGAAAATCCAAATGTGCCGCTGTGAATAACTGCTTGAAAGTCTCCTGTATTCATTTCATTTTTAATCAACCGATTTCATTTTAAACTAAAAAAGCTGGAGGAAAGGGAGAAAGCACATCTAAGGGAGAAGAGGGCAGAATGAATTCTCTGAAAACAAATCCAAGATACAGACAATGATCTAGCTGTGAACTTGTACTATTAAATAGAATATAAGCACCATGAGGGCAGGATCTGTTCAGTTCACTGTTCTACCCTGGGTGCCTGGTATAAAGTAGGTTGTAAATAGTATCTGGAGAATAAGTAAAAACAGTGTTTCAAAAAGCAAATAAATAATGAAAAAAATTAAAGTCTGTGAGGCCAGAAAGGAAAGAAAAAAAAAATATCCTCAATACACAGGAATATTGAACACCATCCAGGCAATCCATCTAAAACAAAAAATTAATGTTTCAAAATCACATAGAATTTGAATTCTAATAGATTCATCAAACAAAATCAGGGTGAACTATTAGGAGGTTGAACCTGGAGAAGAAACTCCTAAAAGTTAATTTTTTTAAATAATGTCAACGAAGGGGAATAGCCAGCATTAATGTCAAGTAATTGGCACTAGTACCTCCTCTTTGCTCTGGAAACCCATTCACCACAGGATTTGTTCCTTAAAATGCATTCTTGCTAGTTTCCAATTTTGTGGAACAATCAGCTCTTAAATCATTCATATATAAACTGGAGGTTATACAAGCAATGCAATTCTACATTTTCTAATCCCTAAGACTTGGACCACTTCTGTGTCACCTCACCTTTTGCATCAGGAGTGGGATGGAAACCCTTTGATGCAATAAATGGCATCCGCCAGTAAGAGTGAAACAACCAAACTGTGCACCCAGGCATTAGCATATATCAACTTGAATACATCATCAAAGGAAACAACTGAGTCGAACTGACATTCCTTCTTCACTGAGACGTTTCAATAATAACATTCACTCAATCATATCTTTAAGTACCTACTTGGTGTCAGGCACTGTTATAGGAACATACAGTATAGAAATGAACAAAATGGATAGTGTCAATCGTATATTAATCTACAGGATAAAGGAAGATCCATGAACAGGTAAACAAATATGTGAAAAAATGTAACTTACAAATGTGGTGAAATGCTGGTAAGAGGAGCATGAGAGATGAAATGAGAAATAGTGGAGGGAAAGAGAACAGTCTTTAAGGCAGTGCTATGCCATGCATCGAAGAATTGATGCTTTTGAACTGTGGGGCTGGAGATCAAACCAGTCAATCCTAAAGGAAATCAGTTCTGAATATTCTTTGGAAGGACTGATGCTGAAGCACTAATACTTTGGCCACCTGATTCGAAGACTGACTGATTAGAAAAGACCCTGATGCTGGGAAAGATTGAAGTCAGGAGGAGAAAGGGACAACAGAGGATGAGATGGTTGGATGGCATCACTGACTCAATAGACATGAGTTTGAGGCAAGCTCTGGGAGATGGTGAAGGATAGGCAAGCCTGGCGTGCTGCAGTCCATGGGGTCACAAAGAGTCAGACACAACTGAGTGACTGAATAACAACACGCCATGTGAAACTCAGGACCAACCGGGCCTCAGAGACTCAACCATCCCACCTGCAAGATTACTAGGCAATCAGGGTCCCTTCCGCCTCACATCTAGACAAGCTGATAACAAAGCATGGAGAAAGCCTTATTTGTCAGAGGCTGGAAGTTAAAGCCAATCAGGCCCTAGGTCACGTGGACAGAATGGTCAACAGACCAGAAAGATGTTACAAATGTATATTCATTAACAACTGAGCCTCAAAATAGATGAAGCAAAAATGCACAGAATTCCGCCTATGTTGATCTATGAGAATGCATGTCAAGGGACTTACTTTCCTGGTGGTCCAGTGGTTAAGACTTCACCTTCCAATGCAGGGGGTGTGGGTTCAATCTCTGTTTGGTGAGGGAAGATCCTAATGCCCCACGGTCAAAAAAAAAACCCAAAACATAAAACTGAAACAACGTTGTAAAAATTTCAATAAAGACTTAAAAAATGGTCCACTTTAAAAAAAAAAAAAAAGGAAGGAAAGAATGGCAAATATCTTCTCTACAGCATGTCCACAGCAGGTACTCACAGGGTGATGCAAAATGCTCTCCAAAGGTGGAATGGGAACAAGACCAGTCTCCATTTTCTCGAGTGATCACCACTTCCCAGACCCCATTCCAAATGCAACTCCCACATCTGATCCACATCTAGCAACAACTCTTAGAGGCACAAGAGTAAACCAAGGCCCAAAGAGACTAAGTTATTTGCCAAGGTCAAAGACTCAGGAAAGGCATGCAACCTCACACCCTCTTCATGCTTCTCCCGTGCTGCACGGGCCTCCCATGAGGCCAGCCAAGAAAAGCAGGTCAAGAAAGACACCATTCAGTCACTCTCTATGTAATAATAACTGACTAAATTCCTTAATTAGCCTTACATGTTTCCTGACAGCTCCCCCAGTCAACCAAGCATACACATGCTGTTTCCCGTAGATTCTGACTCATGTGGATTTCACTAGAAAACCGGGAGCAGTCTGAGCCAAGGCTAATTCAAACCTCACAAGCAAGCAGATTCTACAGCTTCCCTTTCACAGAGGCTGAGCCCTTACACTACAAAGCTGCTGTCCAGAAGAGCAAAGGAAATCAGAGTGGGAGACAACATATAGGTCTAGCAGAAAGCAGAGGGCACAGTGAACCCCAACAAAACAAAGGAAGATACATACAATGCCGAGCTACAAACATTAGCTGGACTGTAAGAACCTTCAGCGCAGAGGTTGTTTTTGTTCACTTGTTCTCTCTTGGGCACCTAAAATAGGAATGCTTGGTACCTAGAACATTATAAATGAACACTTGGGGAATAAATGAAAGCATTATTAGGAACAAGGAAAACAAAAAACCCTGAAAAAATTTAAATGTCCAGCAGAAAGATAGACATTGTCCCATTAACTGAGGATTACTATTGCAGCTGTTAAAAAATGACGAGCAATAGCTGAGAAGGTGTACTATCCATTATAAACCCTGCTGGAGAAGCAGACTTAAAAGAAATGAGAAGTGTTCACAACATAAAGTGAAAGAGTAGACAGCAAAACACCATGGACAATATATCCCTCCCATGCCTGTCTGAAGACCGTGTCTTTCTTAGACATAATACATATAGATAGAACACTAGCAAGATGAAGAGCAAAATGCCAAGCCACTGCTATCTCTAGATGGTGAGATGATTTCTTAAATGTTCCTCTGTGTTTTACTTACAAGTACTTTTTAAACATTGCCTTTCCCCATCTCATATTTATAAAATGTTCTAGTATAAATACGAATTTCTTGGCTGACATAATTCCTACCTCCATGACATGTGGAGGTTGTGCCGTAAATCTCCCCTCCTTTGACAGGGAGATTCTGCAGCTGCCAAAACAGGCTTCTGACCCTTCACCCAGTGACAAATAGCTGGCAGTTCCTTTAGAAGAGTGGTTCCCCGATGGGGGGCATTTGTCCCCAGGAGGCATCTGGCAGTGACTGGAGATCCTTTTGGTTGTCCATCTGAGGGGCAGGGCAAGTGTTAGAGGCATCAGCTGAGTAGAGGCCAGAGATGCTCCTAAAAATCCCACAAGGCACAGGGCAGCTCCCCACAACACAGAATGACTGGACCCCAATGGTGCTGATGTGGAGAGCCGACTTATCAGAAAAGACCCTGATGCTGGGAAAGATTGAGGGCAGGAGAAGAGGATGCCAGAGGTTGACATGGTTGGATGGCATCACTTACTCAATGGACATGAGTTTGAGCAAACTCCGGGAGATGGTGAAGGACAGGAGAACCTGGCGGACTATAGTCCATGGGGTTGCAAAGAGTCAGACATGACTTAAGTGACTCAACAACGGCAACAACAACAATGGTGCCAAGGTTAAAGAACTCCATCTGAGACTTTTAGGATGAAAATCTTTCTGTGGGGAGTCTAAAGGCCTATCCTAAAAAGAAAGAGGAAAAGAAAAATTATTATTAACTGTTCTTAAAATGCTTCATTACCAGCAGACCAAGTTTTACAGAGGACAGAGATGGGAAACATTTGTTCTTTTATGGCCCCTTAACCACTGTCCACAGCACAGAGCTGGGGCTCAGCACGTGCCCCATCCAAGAGAACACGGAGCTGCACTGGAGAGAAAATTCCAACTGCAAAGCCAGGCACATGGAGACTTGAAGATCGGCTCTAACAACAGTTAACACACTCTGTATCTGCAAAATGAGAATGAGAGCACTATTCATTTAATTCTTATATGACTTCCAGGGAATAATGTTTACGAAGCTTTTAACACCGTCCAAGATACACAAGAGCCACGACATTAAGAGGTGACCGACGAAGTTCAACATACATACCTCCAAACTTCCAACAGGTGGGTGAATGGAAACTGCTTAGCTTCAAGCTCAATGCCAATGAATCCAGGGAAAGTAGATTCCCATACAGACCAGGTGCCATCTCCTCAAGAAAGTTATGTCCCATGAGTTTAATGTTCCAGCCTTATTGGGCCTTTTCAGACATCTGATCACCAGTCAACTGGGAAATGCACCAACATGTAAACAAGGCTGGTGCCCTCTACCACCAAAACTGTTTATGAAAGTTCTAAAAAAAGATTAACAATAGGACAAAATACAAAAAACTTTTCTCAAGTAGAAATCCAAAGGGGAATAAGATTACCTCTGCTAAGAATAGAAATCAGTACTCAAGGACTTAATCAACAAACTCAACACCAAGACACCAGATGGTCTGCTAAGTATTTTGGGATTTTTATCTTATAGCCACACACACATCTGGAAACAAATAGAAATTGTGTTTTTCCTTTAAAAATAAAAAGAGAGAAAGAGATTGTCCACCTACACCTGTGTAATTGAGGTCGATGAATAGGGTCCTAAAAGTCTAAGGCAATGAGGAAGGAAATATAAACAAACACACAGATAAATGTATAACTCATCTAAGTCATTAGAGTGAGCTGAATCATATAAACTTTTTACTAGACAGCTTCACGGCAAAAAAATGTATGTTCAAGTTGCTGAATCATTGTTCAGATGTAAATAGGATTCCTAAAACTTTTATTGGTAGTTTAAGTTTACAGCACAGAGTAAATAAAAAAAGCAAGCTATAAAGCCAAACAGTGGTGAAAGGCCCTTGCAAAGGGACACATTTGACAAAGAAGCGCATTTGCAAGTCAAGAGTCAGCACAAAGCAGCAGAAAATGATGGCATTAATAAATTTTAAAATAAAACTTGACTGCACATTTGATGATGAGATGTTTAGTTAATTTGATTATATGTTCACACCAGTGCTCGGAAACTATTCCGCAGAAAAGAACACTGCTGGTTAGAAACACATGGGCTCAAACACGAAACTTCTTGCTGGCACAGTCATCACCCTGAGGTCCCATGGTGTTCCTCATGAAAACTGCAGATGCGTCCAACAGTTGGAGACCTATCACATCCTGTTAAATTAGGTGCCAAATTCCCCTTTTCCTGGCCAGGGCTCAATCATTCACGAGCTCCTTTTTTTTTTTTTCCCCTTGGGCTGCTTCTCAGCAGTTTTGCACAGAACTCTCCACCACACTTTTCAAACATTAGTCTCATTCGACAAAAATCTTGTGTTACACATTCCAGCTGATGTTCCCGGGGACGTGGCAGTGGCCAATACCATAATCCTTCGCTGGCATTCAACGTTTTTAGGATTATGGTATATGCAGCCTCCACTCTTAACTATCTTGATTCAGTTTTATGACTCAGATGCATCAAAAGATCATTTCTCAACAGCAGCATGCAGCTCTGCCCCTCATACTTTCACTCTGCATCACTGCATTTCTACTGGGAAAAACACAACTACTCAGCATTGTAACCCTTGGTGCTTAAAAGCTTTAATTTTTGGGGGGGGCGGGGGGGAAGAAAAGAGAGAATTAAGAACAAGGAGACATCATGAGAAACCAAAGATGCCACTTACTAAGTTTAGGAGTAAAACCCAGTGTCATGTTTATTAGGATTTGGGGGCTATTCTTTGTAAAGGGTGATCTTTATTTATAATCTGCTTTTCATGAGCCAGAACATCACCTGCTGGTTGAAATAACAGGCTTAAGGACATCACAAAGCAAGGTCCAAACTCCAAGCCAGGGCTCCTCCAGTTATTCATACAAGCCCTGTCACCAGCTATATGATCCTGAGCAGAAAAATTAAAATGTTAAATCACTTTGCTAATCTGTAAAACAGGACAAACTACTTGAGAGGAGTCATGATACAACCAAAGAACCTGGTGCTACATTTTAGCACAATGAAGCCCTAGTTTTTATTCCAATGGAACTCAAAGTTGCCACTAGATTTTTTTTTTTTTTAACTTTGGTAGTAAACTCACATCTGACTAGTCCTTAGCATCACTATATATACTATATTAAACCTGCATGCATTTCTTAGCTTGTGGGCTTGCTGTGGAACTTCAAGGAAAGGACAGGGCTACTGCTTCAACAACGATCAGAATCTAAAGTGGAGAGGCACTATCCAAGCCCTCACTCACCATGGCCACCACGATGCTTCCTATTTGGAGTTTGAAATACACGAGGAGCACATGAAGATAGTCTCTGGAAAAAGAGTCAAACAATACGCCATTCTTCTTCCAATACCAAGTAATAGAACCTAAGAGAACATTTTCCACCCCCTCTATTTGGAAGCAGTGTACTCCAGATCGCAGCCAAATGGGTGATCAGTAGTGTGGGCTGAGCAGCAGAACTCGGAGGAGATGCAGGCATACCCTTGGTTTGTTAGCCTGGGGTCATCCCAATTAAAAAAAAAAAAAAAAACTGCATTTAGCTGCTGGCACAAAATAAAAAGCCTTTTTTCTCAGGATAAAGGAATTTAGGTATTTTAACATGTGCATTCCAGAAGAAAATGTCTCCTATCCCATAAGCAGTTGGGAACATTTCCTTCTTTCCCTGGATATTCTCTTTTACTGTTCAGTTTCCATGGCTCCTTCTTGGGGTAAATGTGTGCACCCTGAGAGGGGCAGGCTGTCTTCTAGCTGGATCCTTGGAGCCTAGAACTGTGCATGAAACACATGAAGGCATCAAGGAAAAGATGGGTTCCTTGGGTAAGCCAGGGACTCTTCTGTACTTAGGTACTGACAGCTAGATATGAGGGCTTGGGCACGGAACAGGGTCACATGGGTAACAAACCTACGAGCTGCAGGAGTGTGTTGGGATTATTTTAATCTCTTAAAAAAAAGTGTTCATTCTCAGTGTAGCTCTCGACACCATCCAACAGTAATTCTTCACGACTTCCCTTCTGAAGACCTTCTCAAGTGATTAAGTAGCAGGATTCGTTAGACCAAACATTACGCCTCCACTTCCGAACTAGTGGAATGCCTTGGGCTTCATTTATGTCAAAAGCAAATGGGCAAAAACAATCCAAAATGGCGAAGGATTCGTGCATAGGTACAAAGGAATGTCAGTAGGTGGGCAGGCTATAATGGGCCCCCAAAAAGGCCACGGAGCTTCCTCAGTGGCTCAGTGTAAGCCATCCAAGACTTACCTCGGAATCTGCCAGCAACGCAGGAGACAATACAAGAGATGCAGATTCAGTCCCTGGAGCAGGAAGATCCCCTGCAGGAGGGCATGGCAGCCCACTCCAGTATTCTTGCCTGGAGAATCATATGGACAGAGGAGCCCGGTGGGCTACAGTCCATATGGTCACATAGAGTCGGAAACAACTGAAACAACTTAGCACCGAAAAGGCCATGAAAAGAATCAGGACACTTTCTGGGAAAGATCTCAATGCATCAAGTACATTGAACATTCGGTGCACTTTAGAAAGGCATTCTAGCAAGGCGGTTAACAACACTGACTCCAAGACAGAATGTGAGCTGCTGAATCTGCCTCTTGATGACCTGGATGAACTTGAACAAGTTAATTACACACTGATTCAGTTTCCCTCTCTAGAGAAGTAATGGTATCAACCCTCCTTTGGAGAGTTATTATGAGGATTAAATAAGATAGTATAGTTACAGTGCTTAGTATAGTATCTGTGATGTAGGAGAACTGCAATCACTATTTGGGAAAATTAATTGAGATAATAGCTTGAAAGAGAGGAAAATGAAAGACAGAACATTTTGAAAACTGCCAATTCAAGTTATCACGTGCCTCTAAGAGTTTGGCGGTTTTGTATAAAACTGAACATGCATTTACTACCTGACCTAGCAATTGGACTCTCAGGCATTTATCTCAAAGAAACAAACATCTAGGTTGAACTCAAAAAAACTGTAAACTTATGTCTATAGGAGCTTTATTTGCGATAGTCCAATTCTAGAAAAACCCAGATGCCTTTCAACAGATGAATGATTGAACAAACTGAGTTACATCCATCTGTACCACAGAATATCACTGAGGGGTGGGGGAAAGGGACCACCAACCTGGCGGTCAGGTGAATTACTGTGGAGTGAACAGCCAACCCCAAAAAACAACATACTGTACCACTATATTCACGCAATATGCTTGAAGTGACAAAAGGTAACTGAGAGTCAGGGGTCAAGCGTGGGCTCCAAGTGGCTGTAAAGGGCAACAGAGGAATCTTTGTGATGGTGGAAAAGTCTTATACCTTACTTGTAGTGATGATTACATGAATCTATGCATATAATAAAAAGGCAAAGAACTGGGCTTCCCTGGTGGTCCAGCAGTTAAGAATCTGCTTGCCAACACGGGATACAGGTTCAATTGCTGGTCCAGGAAGATGCCACATGCCATGGAGCAACAAAGCCCATGCCCCACAGCTACTTAGCCTGAGTGGTACAACTACTTAAGCCCAAGCCCCTATAGCCCATGCTCCACACCAAGAGAAGCGACCGTGATGAAAAGCCCAAACACAGCAATAAAGACTAACCCTGGCTCACCACAACTAGGGAAAGCCCGTGAGCAGCAAAAAAGGCTTAGTCGAGCAGCAAAAAAGGCTCAGTGCAGCTATTAAAACAAACAAACAAAAAAAAAAGCAGAGAACTACACATACACATACACACACACCCTACAGACATAACTGGGTACATGTAAACTGGTGAAGTCTGAATAAAGTTTGTGGATGTGACAGTGTCAATTTCTTGGTTTTGATATACTACAGTTATAAAGAATGTACCATTGAGGGAGACTGGGTACTGTGTATCCAGGACCCTTGCAGGGGAAAAAGCTTGAATGGAAGTACTTCTGGATGTGTAATTCCAGAGCTTTGAGCAAAGAGAATACTTTCAATTAAGATTTAAATTATGTACTGCAGAGAATCAGGAGTGAGTCGTATTTTACTCTCAAAGAGCTGCCATCTCTTTGGAGATAGGACAGTCCTATTTGTGTCTATGTAAAGCAGGTAGGATTTTACAGCCCCTACACACAGTAAATTAGAACTAAGGAATCTGGAAGTAAAAATGCATATCCTAGAGGCAAGCAAAATAAATCTACTCCAATCTAAGAAAAAGAATTTATGGAAAGCATTAGGTAGCTCATCTCCCAGGATCATTGGGCAGGCATGATTTGGGATTGGCAAACTATAGCCAAACACACACATGGTCTACAGCCCCTTTCATACTCTAAAGGCAAGATTGATTAGCTCTAACAAAGACTGTATGTCCCACAGAGCCTGAAATATTTACTAGGAGACCTTTTATAGAAAAAAAAAAAAAAAAAAAAAAAAACCAACAAGCCAAGCCCTGGGCTCAATAACCAAGCTCAGGAGACTTGCCTGGCGATCCAGCGGTTACAATGCCATGCTTCCAATGCAAGGGGTGCAGGTTCGATTCCTGTAGGAGAACTAAGACCCCACATGCTGCGCCAAGACAATTTTTTAAAAGAGAGAGGTAACCAAGCTCTGGAACCAACCCACTGAAGTCAATTAGGCCCCTCCACTGCCACCACCGTTGTAGTACCTGACAAAACCGATGACTTCCCTGCTCTTTGTCTTTGCAAAACTAACAACGGATCCAAAGTCCAGAACAGCTGTATGTCATTGTCACTGGTTGAGTCCAGGTTACATGTCCCACCCTAGCTGCAAGGGAGGCTGGAAACTTGAGCATCACACAGACTATGCCTGCACCAGGACTCATACCATGGGGAAAGCCCCATCAAGAAAGTGATCTCAGAGAGCAAGCAGCCAAAAACACAACAGAGAACAGGGATGTGGAGTGTGGACAAGACCATCAACCACAACCCAGCTGGGTAGTTATTATTTTCTGCGGTTGAACCCAAACACTGGGTTTACTGCCAACTTGACCAATAAGAGGTGTTAATTGTTGTCAATATTTGCTAAGCCTGGGCTTCTATTTGTGTACTTCCATTTTCAGTTTTTCCTTATATCTTTTACATTTTTTATCCTTAGCCTAGAAATGCTTCGATTATTTTAAATGTTCTTACTTGGGTAGACAGGAAAGGCAATATCGAAGCTCAGGAGTCTCTTCAATCGTGTGTGCTTATGAAGCTAATTTTAAAAGACAGAGCAAACCAGGCTGACTTAATGTTCTAACGACTTCCCAGCAGCAAACAGGTTCTGTCAACCAGAACGCAACACCTTCTTCTCTCGTTGGATTGACTTTAAGACAAATGACTATCTTGTCTGTACAAAGCAGGAGGCAAAAACGTCCAGCAATGTAAAGCTTGCAAGTAAAGAGAGACAAAGGGGGGAGAAGGTGGTATTTTCAAAGATTATCTCATTCACAGCATCCTTTCATTTCATATGGTTCCATAAATCTTAAGATAGCAAGGATCATATTCCGCATCTAGGATTCCTAACTGAAAGATGTCATTAACTTCCAGTTAATGAAAGCCAAACTATTACCAACTGGGATGGAAGTGGAACTATGGGGTGAGGCTGGTGTGGGGCATATATGAGATGGATATCCTCAGTGCTGAAGCCAGATCTTACAAGATCTAAGATCAAGGCCCTTCAAAAATAGTCATTTCCCCAAAATACACCAACACCCACTGGGTTTTAGAATCACCCTTGAATTCCCTTCAGTAGCTTTTCGTTCTTCCTCTGGATGACTCATAGTTCATGGGGGTCCCTCTTTCCTTAAGAGATGAAAAACTATGGTCACATATCAGCGACCCTCCTCTTCAGAAACGGGGCATGGAATCTCTGCTCATGGGAAGCCACATCAATTTCAAAGGAAGATGTCACAATCCAAAAAAAAAAGATAAAACCAAGAGTTGTGGGAGACAACATTCGAAACTTAAAGCCCAAAGGTAACTTCAGTACATCTGCCAAAAATGATTTTCCAGAGCTGAACAGAGGCCTGACAGAGTAGGTGACACCTCTTTATCAGCTCCAAGAACTCCAGGGCACATAATTAGCACCCAATTAGTTATTAATAACTAAATATTCACACATCTGCTGAATCTCTGTAGGTGCGCAACATAATTTACATGTGATTGTGATTATCTGTTAGGGTAGGTGCTGTATACATAATAGATTTGATTTCACAGAGCCTGAAGGGCAAGGATGGTGGCAGGGTTGGGGGGATTGGGAGCCTAATCTCTTCTTTTCTTCAGGGTGGAAATGGTCAACTCAGGCAGAAACGGTGTCCCAGCAGATCTGGAAGAGATAAACTAAAGTATCATAAAATACAATCAAACTGACCATGTAACATGCATATGCTCACTACAGCCCCCAGTGCTAGATTAGATGCCTTAAATGCTTCTCAGAAAGCTACCGTATCTATAATTATTATTTATAAAGCCATTATTACATACCAGGCACCCCTCTAATCACTTTAAACACACGCAGTACTTCATTTATTATTTCATTTACTCCTCACAAGCACTCGGTGAGGTGGGCCCAATTCTTATCCACCATTTTACATATGGGGAAACTGAGGCACGGGTTCATGTGTCTTGTCAAAATCACGAAACTGCATGTGGCACGCCGGTTTCCAAACTCAGTTCTATGTACATGACAGCCTTTGCTTTTTACCACTATGCTAGAGTTGACCACTGTCCTCTGAGGCTTTTGACCGAATCCACAACAAGGGGTTTATAAGGCTAAGGAGGGGTCCTGAGGACCCCCTGTCTGCTTGGCTCCCTTCACAGAAGGCTTGGTTGGGGGGTCATGCTTTCACCATCAATACTGTGACTTTAGATGAGTGACTTCATCTCTGGATGGTACTGCCTTTCATTTTTTAAAATGGGACTCATGGGACTTCCTTGGTGGTCCAGTGACTAAGACCCCATGATCCCAATGCAGAGGGCCTGGATTTGATCCCTGGTCAGGGATCTGGATCACACACGCTGCACCTAAGAGTTCAAATGTCTTAACTAAAAGATCCTGCAAGCCGCAACAAAGATCACTATCCCATTGCCACAACTAAAACCGGAACAGTCAAAAAAAATTTTTTAATATTTGTTAAATAAAAATTAAAAAATAAAATGAGCCTCCTATAATGTTTCTGTTGTTCACAGGCACAAAAAAACCTCTCTCAACACCCTCCCACCTCCAAACCAAACATCTCAAGCTACAGTTACTCAAGTTCCCTTCTGCAGAGATGAGAAAAGGACAGGATCTTGGGGGGAATTTGGAAACACAAACCAATGTCATATCCATCCTTCCCAGGATGACCAAGGCCCACATTCAGACCAGCGTGAGAAAAGGAGAAAACAGGACAGAGATATGCAAGGGGCAGAACTCTGATCACAAACTAAAAGTTTCGACAAAGTCTCTAAACAACCCTAGCAGCTGGCTGCACCCAAGCCACCCAACGCAAAGCAATCTGAAACACCAAGTGAGTCTTTTTCCAAACCTGCACGAAATATGAGCACCATAGAGTCATCTTGCTGTTTCATTCTCAATGTTCCTTTCTTACAAAGGGAATTTTACCTCCAGATGAACACATATGAGAGCACAGGCTGGGGCTCATTGATTTTAGCTGGATGAAAATATTGAATATTCAGTACATTTTTTGGTGCTACACGGCCACTTGTAACTAACAGAAATGGCAGCTTCCTTGCCAGGCTCCAATAAGAATACTGCTTCTTTTGAAAATCCAGGGGAAAAGTAGCTGTGTGAATGTCCACGGACACCTAGACAAGTTTACCATATACAAGGATACTGAAAATATGGGGCCTGAATTCAAGAAACTTACTATTCTGGAAGAAAAAAGAAATTTATCCAGAAGAAAATTAAGAACACTTCACATGCAAAGCATGTAAGCAAAAGCTATCAGAAACACTGGGGATGGATGGTTATTGCCTTAGCACTTCCAAGGAATTTGTTTAAGGAAAGAAAGATATGTGCTCAGATTTAGTTAGAAGAATTTTAATTACAGCACTCATTATAATACAAAAATCATAAGCACCATTTAACAATAAAAAATTGCTCAATAAAATAATCATACAAGCATTAAAGACTTATTGACAGTCAATTTTCAAAGTTTTAGAACAGTAGTTAATGACCTAGGACAACATGGAAAATAAACAATTCACTGAAAATAGCAGGTTATAACAGAGGATAACAGTATTCACTTTCACCCAAAAAAGAAAAACCTAGACACGTATACAGATACAAATAAACCAAAATATTCAAAGCAACTAACTCAAAGATTATTTTATCTGCATTTATTAAAATGAACACATATGGCTTTCATACTAGGGAAAGCTTTTCTGGAGAGATCTTATATCTGTCTTCTTATTTCCAATTATGAAAAATTTCCAACACTGAGATAAATAGAAGCCCCATATACTCAAGGCCCAGCCTCGCAGATCATGAACCCACAACCAATCATGTTCCACAATGCCTACATATATTCCCTCCTGAGATTACCTGCCACCTATCTGAATTATGGGCTTCCCAGGTGGCACTAGCAGTAAGAACCCACCTGCCAATGCAGGAGACACAGGAGTTGTGGGTTTGATCCCTGGGTCAGGGAGAACCCCTGGAGGAGGAATTGGCAATCCACTCCAGCATTCTTGCCTGGAAAACTCCATGGATAGAGGAGCCTGGTGGGCTACAGTTCATGGGGCCGCAAAGAATTGGGCATGAGTGAGCACACACAGCAAAGATTCTCTAAAAAAAATATGCACTATACAATTTCATCCAAAAATATTTAAAAGACAGGGAGTTTTAAAAATACACACACCAGAACTATTATCACCCCCTAATAATTTAAAGATAGTTCCCTAATACTATCCCATTTCTAATGCCTAGTTTTTACTAGTTAATTCATTTGAATTAGGATTCAAGTAAGGTCTATCCAGAGTCATTGATATGTCTTAGATCTTTACAGGTTTTCCTCTTCTTTTGTCCCTGCAATTTTTTCTTTAAAAAATCCAGATCCTTAGCTAGTTTAGAATTTGCCTATTGTATTCTTGCAGTGTCATTTACCATGTTTTCCAGTCCTCTCTAGTTCCTGGAAATTGGTAGTTGGACACTTGAACAGGTCCAGGTGTTTTGTTTTTACTTATGGCAGGAGGAGCAGGGTATTACAAGAGTACTTCTGAAGAGGTTAATGTGTTCCACCATTAAAGTTTCATATTCTGTTCCCTCCGTGATATTACACATTGACACCCCATGCCTAGATCAGTTCCCAAGTGGAATGCAAAACGGCCATCCCCAATTTTTGTTACTGAATCATTCATCATTTTTAGCTACACTAATTTCATAGAGGAAAACATCCCCTCAACCACAACTCGGTTACTCAATATTAGGAGCTATTCTTAAGTTTTAAAATACACACATACATGGACATCTAAGCTTCCACTACACCGAGAACAATCAGAGGCTCCAATCAAAAGCCTCATTACCGTGAAGTGAAGTCTGGAGTTCAAGGGATGCCCCAAAAGGTCAGGATGGAAGCACCTGAATTTAAGTCACTTCGGTCTGCTCGCCTGAGCACAGGAAAGCCTGCCTACTGACCCCGGGTAGTGGAGAAGGAAAGTGTAGCATTTATTATCTCCAGGAGATCCCCTGGAGAAGGGATAGGATACCCACTCCAGTATTCTTGGGCTTACCTTGTGACTCAGCTGGTAAAGAATCCACCTGCAATGTGGGAGACCTGGATTTGATCCCTGGGTTGGGAAGATCTCCTGGAGAAGGGAAAGGCTACCCACTCCAGTATTCTGGCCTGGAGAATTCCTTGGACTGTACAGTCCACGGGGTCGCAAACAATTGGACATGACTGAGCAACTTTGACTTTCACCAGGACAAGGAATCTGACAGCTAATACTCAAAAATCCTAAACCCTCCTGAGTTTCAGGAAAGCATATTTAAAGGAAAAGTGAGGAAAAAGGGGCCCAGGAGTTGTGATCAGCCGGTGCACAATTCTCTGACTGGCTGATGGTGTCACAGGGGGTTAGTAACGTGATCAACCCTTTGTCTCCATTAGGTCTGGGGGCTCAAGGTCATCAAACAGTTTATTTCTTGCATTTGGTGGGGGAGGTTTAGCACCTGTAAAACAACTCAGGAAATGTGTGCCTGATACTATGATCTAAGAACTTCAGAGAGGAGCTAAAGCAGAGGGGACGAGGGAAGGGCCTGTCCCAGGGCGGCCTCGGGGGGTCCTGCAGGGTTACACGCACCACAAAGGGCAGCCTAGGGCACACACATGCAATCCACATGGGACTCTCTCTCTGCAGCACAGTGCAGACATGGGGGGCCACCTCCCCCCGACACGGGCCTGGCTGAGTCCAGCTCTGGGAAGCAGCCCGCTCCTCCATGGCTCTGCCGGAACCCTCAGAGCACCCTGGGCTACACCCCAAACCGGAGACAGGCATCACAAACCCCACAGAAAATCCCCAGAGGCCAGCAGAGAAAAGTCCTCGCAGGAGGGCAGCAGAGCAGAGAGCAGTGACAATCTGCACATGAGAAAAATGGAATCCACAGCCGCCACGCAATTTAACGACGGCTTTACAAATCGAGAGGCTGGCGGGCCCGAGGCAAGGACGACGCACAGCCCACCATAGGGTCAGGTTCTGCGGCTGCAGGGCAGCTCCGAGGCTGTAAGAAATGGCCAGAGGAGCAGACTTAATAACAGGGTCAGCACATGGGCTTCTGCCTTGCTCCTTTGATTTCTATAAACTAACAATATAGGCGAGTGGGGAGCATGAAAACACCACCACAGGTAAGGCCTTCCTTGGCTTCCGCGGCCAGTCCACAGGATCCCTCTCTGGGGCTTCCACGGGGAGGCTGGCCATGACCTCCTTACTGTCCACCAGGTCTCCTCAGAAAGCATTCATTAGCTAAATGTACATCAGCCCACAGGAAGGGGCCCGAGCCATTAAATACAAGTGCAAAACATTAGACCCATCCATCCTAAATCTCAGCTCTGTGCAGCAGGCAGAACTGACTTCCTGCTTTTAATTTTTCTAAGAGGCATAAGCAACGAAATTCTAACAGCCAGGAGTATGCCTCTAGATTTGGGCTCCACTCTTCCCAAACCAAACAAAGAAATTGGTTTTTTTTCCCTTAATCACTGTCAGATTTCAGGGGGCATCTGCTGACACTCCTAAACCGGATTAAGTTTCTATATAAATACAAAAGGACCATCTTTTTAAACAAGAGCCACAAGCCTATCTGGAGCAGGTCAAAACAGAAACGATTGTAAGTCTTAAACGAACTGGAAACATTTACCTAAATGAGATTCAGAACAAACTGAGTGCTTTTCCTTCAAAATTAATAAAAAAGGATGGCACAGAAGAAAGCAATACACATTTGCAAGATCTCTCTTTGTCAAACTAACATATGGAATTATTAGCTAACCAACCACTCACAATGCACCTGTCCTCCGCAGGAGAGCCATGTGTTGTGGCTTCCCGCTCTCCTGAGGTTTTCATTTCGTCCCATGCACATAAAGGCAGCTCACAGGTGGCACAGTGGTAAAGAAGCCTGCCAATGCGTGAGACACAAGAGGCACAGGTTCGATCCCTGGGTCAGGAAGATCCCCTGGAGTAGGACAAGGCAACCCACTCCAGTATTCTTGCCTGGAAAATCCCATGGACAGAGGAGCCTGGCGGGCTACAGTCCAGAGGGTCTCAAAGAGTTGGACACGACTGAGCAAACACACACAGTCACATAAGCACGCAAAGGGGCAAAGGTTTCCATCTGTCTCTGTTGATCGTCACACCTCAGTTCCAGGAATAATGCTTTATGGTGGGTGTTCTCTACATAGTTGAGAAAAGGTGGGGAAATGAAGAAGGTAGACAGGAATTTTATTGATTTCACTAGAATCAGGGGTGTTTCGGAGCTAACAGGATACTCCAAGGAGATGGCCAAAGAGCTAAGCTTCAGATTCCTCTCTGCAAGTCTTCAATTTCAGGAAATCAGAAAACCTGCCTAGACCTTCTCCAGATGAAATTGGCAGAGCTTTCCCCCGATCTGCCAATCTCCACACTATCTTCTTCAGAGCCCCCCGCCACAAACAGTGAAGGGGCGCCACGCAATTCATCAGCTTCTCTGATCTGCAAACACCTTCCCACCTAAAGCACTGGAGGAGGAAAGGAACTCCAAAGACGGAGGCCCTATTTCTGTGTTAAGATTCATTTCCTAAAAATCTGAAATCCAAAATGAACAAAGAGGGAGGATTACTTAATGATAAAACTCAGGCTGTGAATCAAACAATGTAGACACGTGCATCACAAGCATCTGTCAATAGGTGACTTCTTTCCTCTAATCCTTGTCTACCTCCTCAGTCAAATGGGATCACAGTAGCCCCTTTGCAGGGTCATATGAGGATTAAATATGATACTGTACAAAAAGAACAGAGTCTGACCCCAATGTATGCTTAACAAGTTGTGTTCAGCAGGAGGAAGAGAAAAATGAACACGATGAAGATGACAATGAAGATGAAGATGATGAATGCATATTTCTCACACACAAGAGAGAAGGCCTATTTTTAGTGTTGGAAACACCCAGGTTATAAACCCCATGTCCAACTCTTGATTTCTCCAGAGGGTAGCTTTCATTCTGGGGAGAGACAAGACAGTGATGGCTGTCCCTTGCCCACCAACCGCTTCAGCTTCATTTCCTCCCTTAAGGCTGCTATGAATTTTTATGTTCACATGAAGCGCTCAACCGGGAAACGAGGCTGTCAATCGTGGACTGTGGGCAGGACACTCTGAGAGGGGAAGACAGGGTGAGAGAAATGTCTAGAAGGCTGGCAAATGGTAGGAGGCAACACACTACATCTCCAGAGGAATACAGACCCAATTAAAGACAGGCATAGCATCTCGGCTGCTCTGAAGGGCATCCCCCCATGCCTACCCCCGAGCCTGGTACCTGCTAAGTTTTTACAGAACAAAAAACAGAAAATGATGCAACAGGAGACTAACGCATCACCTTGATCCCTGGAAGGAAAAGTGGCAGCTCTCAAGAGCGAGTGATATTCTTCCACTGAGCATCCAGTAGTGTACACTGATCCTTTTCTTTTTTGTTGTTTTTATTTTTTTAATTGCAATATAGTTTATGTACAAAATTATGTAAGCTACGGGTGAACAGCATAGTGATTCACAATTTTTTAAGGTTATACTCTCTTTATAGTTATTATAAAATACTGGCTCTATTGCCTGTGTTGCATAAAATATCCTTTCAGCGTACTCGTTATATACACAAGTGGTGGCTTTTGTCAGCTAAAACAATCCAGTGCTTCGGGTCTACAGAAGTGGACTGAATAGTACTATCCCACCACCAAGAAGATAAATCCACAGAGTAACGCCCAGAACCTGGAAACGTCACCTTACACGGTCAAAGAGTAACTATCACTTTACTTAGCAAACGATGTGATTAAGTTAAGGATTTTGAGAAGAGGAATTTGTCCCAGATTATCCAGGTGGGCCCTAAACGCCCTAACAAGTAACCTTGTAAGAGTGAAGCCAAGGGAGATGTGAAGAGAGAAGCCAAGGCAGGAGAGAAGGTGGCAGTGGGACCACAGAGACAGCGATGGAGCCACAAGTCAAGGGATGCGACAACTACCAGCAGCTGGAAGAGGCGAACAGACTGTCCTTGAGACCCTTCAGCGAGAGCAGGACCTTCCCACCACCTTGACTTTTGACTTCACGTTTGAAGTTTTGCTGTGTGCCCTAAGAAACTAAAACAGTTACCTCATTCACAGGTCACAGAGCTGAGTCACCATTTCTTTCCTCTCAATTAGCCTCAGAGTCACACGTTCAACCAGGCAAGTATGAAGGAAAGAACTGTGTCAGAAAGCAACGGAGCAACAGCGCAGCTCAAAGGGCTAGGAAAGAACAAAAGATAGTACAACAGGACCATCAGGAAAGTAAAGAAAAGACCCTGATGCGGGGAAAGACTGAAGGCAGGAGAAGAGCAGGACAAGAGAGGATGAGATGGTTGGATGGCATCACCGACTCGACGGACCTGAGTTTGAGCAAGCTCCAGGAGTTGGTGATGGACAGGGAAGCCTGCTGCGCTGCAGTCCATGGGGTCGAAAAAAGTCAGACACGACTGAACTCAAAGAAAGCGTGAATGTTGGTTGTGGATAAGACTGATAATTGAGATTGATAAATACCTATTTATATTATACACACACACATATGCATTTAATTATGTTTTAATCACCTGCAAACTTGAAAACCTCTGGTTTACAAAATCACGGAAAAGGACACATCTTATAACCAGAGTTTCAAGGATGTACAGCCTGCAACCTCCCGCAAACAATCAGACCCCTCACTTTCTATCAAAAGGCTGATCTCTGGGGCAGTGTTTCTCAAAATAGGGTCGAAAGACCACTGGGGTATTTTCAAAACAAGTTCAAGGACTTTTATTTCTACAATAATCGAAAAAAAACAAAAAAGCATCCCCATTTATGAACACCAAACCAAGCAAGAACTCTGATAAATGGCAGTCAAAAGACATTTCAACGCCATAAAACAAGCATCTTCTGTCTGTGGGGATTGGATAAATTCACAGAGTTCTTGCCAAGTATCTCCCCCTTTGATAAGGGGTCTGTATGTAAATCTGAGAAATACTACTCTCTGTACAGTTCTGACATTTCACTAAACAGAGAGAAAACATCTACATACAGATATTAATTTAAATATTCTTAACCTTGGATACCAAAAAAAAAAAACAACCACAACAACTCAGAATCATTTCCATGACAATATCTAAAGAGAATCAGGAAAAAGATGCCTCTCTTCCCTCAGGCTTTTTGATTTTTCTAAGCCCTCAAAGGACCAGGCTATATGAATATCTGCAAATGGTAATTTAGGACCACAAAACTATGGCTGAAGGTTTAACAAATCTAAGGACAAGAAACTGTGTTTTAAAAGGATAGAACAGACTTTTGGACTCTGTGGGAGAAGGCGAGCGTGGGATGATCTGAGAGAATAGCATTGAAACATGTATATTATCTAGGGTGAAACAGATCACCAGCCCAGGTTGGATGCATGAGACAAGTGCTCAGGGCTGGTGCACTGGGAAGACCCAGAGGGATGGGATGGGGAGGGAGGTGGGAGGGGGGATCGGGATGGGGAACACATGTAAATCCACGGCTGATTCATGTCAATGTATGACAAAAACCACTACAATATTGTAAAGTAATTAGCCTCCAACTAACAAAAATAAATGAAAAACAAAATCTGAAAAAAGAATGCTCTGCGTGGTAAAAATAAATAAATAAATAAATAAAAGGTAACCAGGAATGTCTTCTTTAAATTATGTCCTTAAAATTCCACAAGACTGAGTCAGAGTTCCAAGTGATAACTGAAATCCAATTACAATGCAGAGATTATATACAGTTTTCCTAACGAGATTAGTCCAGTGTGAATAAGTAACAATTTCAGATTTGAACGATAAGGTGGCTATCCTGGTTTATCATCATCACAAGCAGGTAAGATCCTTGGTCAAACCTGGACTGTGTTCTAGTGCGGGACTTTTCTGAACACAGTGACCAGCTGAGTTTCAGATGAGACTGACATCTCTGCAGCACAAAGGCAACGATGATAAACACACACGAAAATGCCGGACACCGCCGCAGAGGAGGGGCTCGTGTGGAAACTGGGATTGCGTGTATGCGTATCCAACTCTTTGTGACCTGCTCTGTCCATGGGGATGCTCCAGGCAAGATATTGGAGAGGGGTGCCATGCCCTCCTCCAAGGGAATCTCCCCAACCCACAGATCGAACCCATGTCTCCGACATTGGCAGACTGATTCTTTTCCGCTAAGTAACCTGGAAAGCCTCGGAATCTGGGCAACTCCCAGGAAGTCAGAAGGTCCATAGGTGTGTGCTCCACAATCACCAGCAGCTTCATTCCCTTCAGAAACCTAAGTCCTAAGGGAAAGAGGCTCCCAAGCCACAGGACCTGCCTGATCCGTGTGGCTCCAGCTCTGGCACTGGGACAGCCACAGAAAGTTCTCTACCTTCCATCTTCTTCCCTGAAATATAGCCCCTACCAACGTGCCCCCCACACACCGAACACCTGGTTAGGATCCTTTCACGCAGTTCGCTCAGTAACCTTGTAAAACAAGCGCTCCTACTGGCCTCACTTCCCAGATGAGAAAACATACCAAAGTAAACTGCAGGTAACCTGCCCAAGGTCATTCTGATAATAAATGGTGCGCGAGTCAGGACTCAAATTCTCATCCGAGCTGGAATATGAAACAACTCCATAGAAGAAACTGGCACAGATAACCGGTCATATCAGGACAACTTGGCACTGGAAAAAATAAAAGGGACATTTTTACAGCCTTAAATACTTCATCTTAGCATAAAAGAATACCAGTTCCATAACTTCCATAGTGGTCCAGTGGTCAGGACTCCATGCTTCCAAAGCAGGGGGTCCAGGTTCAATACCTGATCAGGAAAGTAAGAGCCCACATGCTGTGCAATGCTGCGAAAAAATAAATAAATACTCTTCTAGGTAAATTTTTTTGTTTCCCTATTTGCATACAGACCAGTGGCTGGAGAAGACGTTACGTCCTCCACAGTAACAAGTCACGTGGCTGAGAAGACACCCGACACTGAACACTATTTTGATCTATGATTTGGATGAGGCCAGAGGCTGGAAATTTAAAGAACAGACAGTATACAAAGGTTGAAATGAACAGATCACACAATCAATCAAAGAACCAAAATGTCAAAGAATTCAGCAAAGTGGCAC
Source organism: Muntiacus reevesi (assembly GCF_963930625.1). NCBI lineage: Eukaryota > Metazoa > Chordata > Mammalia > Artiodactyla > Cervidae > Muntiacus > Muntiacus reevesi. The sequence continues at coordinate 98,093,023 of NC_089252.1, forward strand.
CTGACTAAAAACCAACAATAGGAGATTTTAACCATATAAAATACTGTATTCAGATTGATCAATAAGAAATGCAGTCCAGAAACACTAAAAGACCAGACTGTTCAGTCAAAAAGCATTTGGAACAAATGTTAATACTGGCATGATTCTTTATAGCCAAATAGTGAAAACTACTCAAATGCCCATCAAGTGATGAATGGATAAACATGACATGGTATATTCATGAGTGGACTATTATTTGTCCGTAAAAAGGAATAAAGTTCTGATACATGCAACAAGACAGATGAACCTTGAAAAGCATTCTACTATGTGAAAAAAGTCAGGGACAAAAGGCCACATATTTATGATTTCATTTTTAGGAAATGTCTGGAATAGGCAAATTTATAAAAATACAATAGATTAGTAGCTGCCTAGAGCTAGGTGGGATTAAGGGAAAATGAGGATGGGATGACTGAGAAAAAGTAAAGAGCTTCTTCTGAGGGTGATGAAAATGTTCTTAAATTGAACCTTGTGGTGGTGGCTTCCCTGGTGGGACAGACGGTTAAGAATCTACCAGCAGTGTGGGAGACCCAGGTTCGAGCCCTGGGTCAGGAAGATCCCCTGGAGAATGGAATAGCTACAGTAGTATTTTATACAGTACTATATATAAAATAGATAAGTAACAAGGACCTACTATATGACACAGGGAACTATATTCATTACCTCATAACAAACTATAAGACAATGTTGAAAATACATATATATTTATATATGTATAACTGAATCATTTTGCTGTACATTTGCCTGGAGAATTCCATGGACAGAGGAGTCTGGCAGACTACAGTCCACGGGGTCACGGAGAGTCAGACACAACTGAGCAACTAAAATAGAAAAGAAACAGTGGTGACACAACGGTGTAAATTTAAGAAAAATAGTTTAGATGGGTGAATGACATGGCATATAAATTCTATGTCAATATAGCTGAACTACATCCCTCTTCAAAAAAAAGTTGGAGTATTCAGTTGCCTATAAATTTAAACAGAGACAGCAATATATTATAATTGTTAAGAAACCTAACTTGACCCTCAGATTGGCTCAGAGTAAGAAAGAACTTACACAACAGTAAAAAAGATCACCAACATGCTGTAGTGAGTTCTTCAGCACTGAAAGAATTTAAGCAGAGACTAATGGACATTTCAGTCAGACTACAACCAAAGGTATTTATTTCAATTGTGGGCTGAAAGCCGGAAGAAACTGTCTCTAAAATGCTAAAATTCTAGTATCTGTCATGGATGACACCTAAGTGATTGCAGAATTAGACACTGAATTAAGAATGTTTAAGTACAAAACATGTAGGAGTTTTACAGTGTCCAGCTTTACGTTTGAATCTTCAATCCATTTTCAGTTTAGTTTTGCATGTGGATGAAAGGATAAAGATGTGGCGCGCACACACAGAGGTATATCATATGCAGCCATAAAAAAGAACGAAGTAACACCATTTGCAGCAACAAGGATGGACCTCGAGATTATCATATTGAGTAAAATAAGTTAGGCAGAGAAAGACAAATAGTCTGATTTTGCTTTTATGTGGAACTGTAAAAACTGATAAAATGATACAAATGAACTTATTTACAAAAGAGAAATAAGAGTCACACATATAGAAAATAAACTTATGGTTACCAAAGAGGAAGGGGAGGAGGATAAATTAGGAGTCTGAGATTAAAATACAGACACTATTGTATGTAAAATAGGTAACTAACAAGAACCGACTATATGACACAGGGAACCATATTCATTATCTTGTGACAAGCTGTAACAAAAGAGAATGTTAAAAATATATTTATATATGTATGACAATAATTTTGCTGTACATCTGTAACTAACACAACATTGTAAATCAACTATATTTCAATAAAAAAAATTTTTAAGTACTAAATGTGGAGGTAAGCTCTGTGTGTGTGCGCGTGTGCACGGACTCAGTCATGTCTGACTCTTTGATACCCCCTGGACTGTATGGAGCCCTCCAGGCTCCTCTGTCCATGGGATTTTTTCAGGCAAGAACACTGGAGTGGGTTACCATTTCCTTCTCCAGGAAATCTTCTTGACCCAGGAGTCAAACCCAAGTCTCTTGCATCACCTGCAGTGACAAGTGGATTCTTTATCACTGGGCCATGGAGGAGCTGCCTGGGCTCACACCCACACTCCACCATATAACGGTATGTATGACCTTACTGAAGCAATCAGCTCAAAACTCAGTTTTTTGTTTTATAAAATGGATTTCCTCCAATTAAAATGTAATTTTTTTTAAAAGTTGATTTAAAAAAAATTGGATCCAAGCTGAAAACATATCTTCCATGGGGGAAAAAAATGGAGTCAATAAAAACATAAATCAAGACTGGACAGTTGATAAAAACCAACATGATGATGAGGCTTTTCCCAGAGCATCTCACTTAATTTTAATTTTATGAGCCATCACCATAACCTCTCAGTAGTTTTAGTACCACCACATCAACTATATAACAATTTCTAACTAAAATTAACATACCACCCAATAGCATTCACTAATTATAAGGGACAGAACTGTCTCCTCAACAGAGATCCCAACATATACATATTTTTCCAATAAATATCCAAAGGTTCTAAAAAATATTACTGCTCTTTTAATACCACAATGAAGACATAGTATCATATTGGACAGTGGAATGTTCCCAACAAAAATACTAAAGTGGCTCAAACTTTTGATCTTACTAAATTAACAGGACACACTTATATGGATAACCTCCTTTTTCCTTCTTGCTCAGGCCTGACAGCTTGTTTTTTCACCATCTCATTTTCCTGGATGTTATTTTACCATCAAGAATTGAAGTCTCATGCAACCCAATCACGCCTGTAATATGGCTGTTTGACAGGATCTATCAAGTAGAAGTTAGGTCTTTATTACTCGTTCAGGAAGTCCATCTGCGTGTTTTACAAGGTCTCCACTCTCCATCGAACCTTGTCTATTATAAATACAGGCTTTAGATATATTCTCTCTCTGAGATCACTTACACCGTTGACTGTTTGCAGGGCAAAGGAATGCAATCAAACACTAAAGCTTCAAGGAGATTAGAGAACTGCCAAGGTCTGAACTATATCAACAGCTCGGAATCCGCTCACTCAACAGCACTTTGACAGTGTGATAACACCCACAAAACAAACATGGCAGCGCATGCACATCGGATATGGCATCACCGTCCAGCCGTTTGTTTCCAAGACATATAGGGAAACATCTCATCACTAGCACTGCTCCCAGAGGGCAACACAGGCCGTCATTCTTGGACAGTGCAGCCCGAGACAAATGATGTTCCAGACAGGGCGCTCACAGGAGGAAAGGTGCAAACTCCTAAACCTCTGCTGAGCGGGGGTCAAGCAAGTATCTTACAAGTGGTGCTTTAAAAAGAAGAGTGCTAGTCTAAAAGTTGAAGTTTCTGCAGAAAAATCACTGGACAAAATCCAATACCCTTCCATAATAAAAGCACTTGGCAAAAGAGGAATAAAAGTGAACTTCCTCAAACTGATACAGGAGGTCCATGGAAAACCCACAGAGAACATCATACTCAAAAAACTGTATGCTTTTCCACCAGCACTAACAAGGTAAGAGTGTCTGCTCCCACCCCACTTCTATTCCAGGGGCCACGCTGATTCACTTCTACAACAGAGGTGCTAGGCAGGGCGATTAGGCAAGAGAAAGAAAAAAAACGGCTTCCAGACTAGAAAGGAAGAAGCAAAACTATCTGTTTGCAGGTGTCATGATCCTGCATACAGAAAACTCTAAGGAATCCACCAAAAAACAAAAAAAATACCTATCAGAGCTAACTGTTCCACACAGTCGCAGGATACAAGATGAATATGCAAAATCAATCACAGTTCTATACATTAGCAATGAACAATTCAAAGATTGAAAGTTTGTGTTTCACATCAAACTTATCCTAAACTCCAGATTTCCAATCTATAAACAGAAAATTATAAAGTCACTTCAGTGATATTCATTTCTGGCTCGTGGAAAACTATTCCAATCATACCTTAAGCAATGAAAGACTCTTGTTTATTCAGTAAACACTTACCAAGTATTTCCTATATCCCAGCTACAAGGGAAACATCAGTGAACAAAACAAAACAAAAAAAAAAAAAAAAGAAATTTCTGCCAACCCACTTTATATAATTCACATTCCAGTTAGGAATACAAGACATTCAACAGATGAACAGAAAACTAAAACTTCTGATAGTGCTAAATGTCACAAAAGTAGCAGAGAAAACAAAGATGGAGGCTGATGAGAAGCTGGGGGGAGCTTTAGAATGCAGAGCTCAAGGAAGTTTCCCTGAGGTTTTTAACAACGAACCAAAGCAAGAAGGCAGGTGGAGTTGGTTTTCAATGCAACTAGAAAATCATACGGAGATGGCAATGGCATCCCACTCCAGTACTCTTGCCTGGAAAATCCCATGGATGGAAGAGGCTGGTAGGCTGCAGTCCATGGGGTCTCGAAGACTAGGACACGACTGAGCGACTTCACTTTCACTTTTCACTTTCATGCATTGGAGAAGGCAATGGCAACCCACTCCAGTGTTCTTGCCTGGAGAATCCCAGGGACAGGGGAGCCTGGTGGGCTGCCATCTATGGGGTCGCACAGAGTCGGACACGACTGAAGCAACTTAGCAGCAGCAGCAAATCACGTGTAAGAATGAAGAAGCTGTGGTGGGGCTCCCCTCGAGGCTCAGTGGTAAAGAATCTGCCTTACGATGCAGGAGACGTCGGTTCCCTCCCTGGTCCTGGAAGATTCCACACGCTGCAGAGCAACTAAGCCCGTGCATCCACAACAGCTTAGAGCCCTGGCATCAAAACTACTGAGCCCACGTTAACACAAGAACCGAAGCCCCCACCCTAAAGTCCATGCTCCACAACGAGAAGCCACCACAACGAGAAGCCCACCCATTCCAATTAGAAAGTTGCCCCTGCTTGTCCAAAGTAGAAAAAACCCCTAGCGGCAATGAAGACCCAGCACAGCCAAAAATAAATAAATAAATAAAAAAGAATGCAGTGGTGGAAATAAGCCTGTTATGTTCCTGAAACAGCCAGAACACAGGGTCGACGGGGGTGAGCCACGGGAGCTTGTCCAAGGCTAGTCCTAGTAGAAAACAGGAGCCACATCATATGGAGCCTTACAGGCCAAGATCCAGAGTGAAAGCTTCATCCGCTGAAGCTCGGGGCAAGGAGGGGAGAGGAGAACAATGGAAGTCATGATGTGATAACTCTGGTTCTTTGTGGAATAAAGGTCAGAAACGCTGAACTCAAAACACAGGCTTGTGTAATCACCTGCTGTGTGACCCTCGGTATGTTACCCTACCTCTCTGGGTCAATATCTAATACATCTCAACTGCCTCCCAGATTTTCTGTGGAACTAGCAGATGATATATTGGATTGACCAAACAGTTCATTTGGGTTTTTCCATACAATGGTACAGAGAAATCTGAATGAACATTTCGTCCAATGCAATACTTTGAAAGTTCAATGCCACCGGAAAGTTGCTGCTGAATGTACAGCAAAATTATCACTAATCATACTGAGGCATCCCTAATCTAAAACAAAAGTAATTTCTTTCTCAAGAAACACAGAGCACTTTAATTGTCTACCTCTTTTAACACATTACTTTTTATTCAATATTGTAAGCGTTATCTATGTATCTTATCACCTCTTCTAGATGTTAAGACTGTTGACTCAAATCTCACTTTGGCAGAATTGATAACTCCCTATTACTGATTCCTACTGCCTCCATTCTAAACTACAAGCAGAGCATCTGTATCATTTTAATGCAATTGATTATTTACCTGTCCTCGTCACCAGACTATGAATTGTTTAAAGGACGGATTCATGTCTTGTTCAAAGCTATATCACCACTAGCTACATCACTGAAAAACCAAGGGTATGCTTTCCATGTGTCTACAATATTCCTTTTCTCTACTGAATAAGAGTCTCCATACCATGTGAGTAGAATAAAGACTCTGATGGCAACCTAACTGTTTATAAAAACAAAGGGTTTCCTTGGTGGTCCAGTGGTCAAGACCCTGAGCTCCCAATGCAGGAGAGGCCTGGGTTGTAGCCCTGCTCAGGGAACTAGATCTCACATACTGAAACTAAAACCCAGCACGACCAAACAAATAAAAATTTTTAAAAGGGGGCACTTTGAAAACTTCGGCAACGTCTGTCTGTAGATAGCAAACATAATTTTTAGAAAACAATAACTCACTTAACAAATCTGAGAATCAAAAGTTGCTAGCGACTTATTCATTTACCCTTTTTTAATAACTAATCAATTTCAAGTGAGTAAAACCAGAACCATTAGTTCTGATTGCTCAGTGACAATGATAGGTCCTACCCTACAGTCTGAAGATTTGGATTTCAGTTAATCTTCAAGACATAATCTTTTTGAATGGCAACATACTTGATATATAACATTGTGTGAATTTAAGGTGTAGAACACATAAATTTGTTACACATATGTTGTAATATGACTATCATTGCAGTGCTAATTAACACCTCTATCACATTACATAATTATCTCTTCTTTAGTGGTTGGAATAATTAAGTTTTAGTATCTTAGGAATAATTAAGTTCTATATCTTGGCAAGTTTCTTGGTTATAGTAAAGTAGTGTCTGTAGTCACTATGCTGTACATTAGCTCTCTAGGGCTTATTTATTACTTGTTGTAACCTCGTATCCTTAAACATCTGTCTTATCCCCCCACCTTCACACCCTGATAATCAGAACATTCTTCTGTTTTTATGCATTTGGCTTTTACACTTTTTTTTTAAAACACAAAATGTAAAAAAAAAAAAAAAATGTAAGTTATTTTATTGAAAAACACCAAATAATTAACTTGATTTCATGTAGGCACAATTATTTTAAATCTAATGGTTTCCAAAAAATGTTTAAAATCCAATTCCTACTGAGTGATATCCACCCCACCAAAATCATGCAAACAGACAGATGCATCGAAGTACTTACAGACACAAGGCAGAAGACACAGAAGTCTGAAACTCCTCTTTTCTAAGTTAGAAGTCTATCTTTCTACTTTCTTGGGCTTTCCCGGTGGAGCTAGTGGTAAAGAATCTGCCTGCCGATGCAGAAGACACAAGAGACACAGGTTCAACCCCTGGGTCAGGAAGATTCCCTGGAGAAGAAAATGGCAACCCATTCCAGTGCTTTTGCCTGGGAAATCCCATGGACAGAGGAGTCTGATGGGCTACAGTCCATAGGGTTGCAAGGAAGAGGACACAGCTGGGCACGCACTCGTTCCCACGTTCTATTCAGTTGGAAACAACAGGGCAGGAAGACTGGAGACGAAAATGAAACTCAGTGTGCGTCCACAGTCTCTCCTGAGGCCCTTCTCGCTGGGCAGGAGTCAGTTGCATGCCTGATCAATACTATTAATAGCTCATCCTTTTCATACGGAAAACTCATTAGCAACATGTTATGAGGAATAAATATCCACCTACAGCCAGGTGTTCCTCTCACAAGGTTTTATGTATCTGCTGGTAGGTGAGAAATTCTCAAATTTCAGCCCAGCCTAGAGACAACAACAGTGATGTGAGAAACACCATCCCACCCCAGACCTACAGAGTTAGAATCTCGGGGGTGGGGGGAGGAGTGGGGAGAATGGGAGGAGTAAACAACCTGTGTTTAGAGTCCCGGATAATTCTGATGTGTACTGAAGTCTGAGAACCACTGTGCTATGCAAACTAAAAAGGGCCTCTCACACTCCACAGAACTTACAAACTTCAGGAAAATAATTTTTAGAACAATTATGTTTCAGCAAAGTCATGTATAATGGGGGATAAGAACCTGTTTATCTTAGGGTATCATAAAAGGATCTAAAGAGGAGGCTATGCGTCAATTAAAACTTTTAACAATTTTCCAAAAGAAACAAGTGAAACAAGCATTCTAGATAGAGAAAACTAGAATCATTAGATTTGAATCTAGACTATAAAGAGGCAAAGAGTTTGTGGTGCCTCATGTTTCAAATCTTCTATAAAATCCCTGATCTGATGTTCATAACTTATTTCACAGTTAAGTACCTAGCCAGTCTAAAGGAAACGCTGGGGAATGTCTAGAAAACAGACAATGCAAGGAAGCCAGAATCTATCAGACAGGAGGATAACACAGTGGTTAAAGATTTAAGTCAGAGAAAGAACTGACACAAATAGTTTCTGTGTCCTGGGTTCTTAACACCTGAGTATAATTAATACTTCTGTGTCCACAAGCAAGTTGCTTCCTTTCTATGATTCAGGTTCCTTACGTGTAAGTTGAGATACAGGACTTACTGTATGCAGGCTTGGTCGCCAAGTTCTGTATGACTCTTCTTCACGCTGTGGCCCACCAGGCTCCTCGGTCCGTAGGGTTTCCCAAGCAAGAACACTGGAGTGGGTTGCCATTTCCTTCTCCATATCACAGGGCTACTGCTTTAGGGGACTACTAACTGAGATAAAGAATTTGAGTTCTTATTGATTTTTTTTTTTTTTTTTTGGACCACGTGGCTTTCAGGATACCAACTCCCTCCCCAGGGATTGAACCTGGGTCACAGCAGTGAAAGCAGAGAACCCTGCCCTGACCACTAGACCACCAGGGAACTCCCTTTAGACAGATTTTATTTTTTTTTAAACTTTGGCTTTTTTAGATTCCACATACAAGTAGATATCACACAGTCTTTGTCTTTCTGCTTGACTTATCTCACTTGGCATAATGCACTTTAAGGTCCCAAGGTTCATCCAGGTCATCACAAATGGCAAGATGTTCTCCTCTCACATTAAAGATACATTTCTTAAGTAGTGGACAATTACTAGAGCACTTTGGGGAAAGTACACTAACATTTCTTTCTACCCTTGGTGTCAAAGAAACTTGACAGGATACATATTTTCAACCATGCCAAACTACAAACACATTGCAAAAAATGTCAACTGAGTTGGAAAATTTCTTCCACTGAATCAATCTTTTAAAAGACCCCCCAAAGAACTCTCCAAAAAAAAGAAAAACAAGACAGTAACTTCTTTTGTGACTGGGGGTGGATGACAAGACAAAGAATCTTTGACTTGGGAAAAAAGTCATTATAATAGGAAAGCATGGAATACTATAGTCCTAAAGAGACATCTTGCAGATTAATACCTAAAACACCGAAGAGAGGTTAGTTTTATTCCTCTGTTGCTTTTTAAATCATATAGGAACATCACTGCCAGTACAGTGGAATCTGTTCATATTAAGTGACTTAGCTCAAGTAAACTCTTTCAGAATAAAGAGCATGACAATCTCCTTATCTAAATGAGTACTTTCTCAAAATCTGCTCCAGCCAACAACTCCATCGAAAAGATTTGCAGTAAGGTCCAGAAAGCAAGCCTCCAGTCCTCTCCCCATCATTTTATTTCCTACTAATAACACCATCCATTTAAAGCACACATCCAGCTGACCCATTCCTGCTGCCCCGTGGCCAAGAAACACTACTTAAGTGCCCGTCTCCGTCATCAGCCTGTGCTTGGCATCCTCGGGCACAGCATCAAAGCTGGAGTAACTTCTCCAATTTGATGATTTACTGTCCATTACTTGAAATTGCTGTTCTCCATCTAACTGTTTTCAAACGTTCTGCTCCAACACCAGGCTTCATTCCTGGCACAAAGCTCCTCACCAGCCTGATAGAAGAGGTCTTGAATGCAGAAGGAGCCCAAAGTTGAAGACGGCATACTCACAACACTAGTTAACTTGGAGAGCTTCTAGATTAACTAGAATTTGTTCACTACACTTCACAACACCCCAGGCCTTCAAAACAATCTTCAGGAAGCCTTTACTCTTTTTATCTCCTCCTTACCAGAGACCACAAAAGTTACCACCCGTTGCAAGCCTTAAGAAGATACTGCTGGACTCTCCTGGTGGTCCAGTGGTTAAGATTCAGTGCTTCGAATGCAGAAGACACGGATTCGATCCCTGGCTGGTGAATTAAGGCCCCACACACTGCATGGTGCAGCCAAGAAATTTTAAAATACATAATTTTTTAAAAATTCTTTGAAAAGAAGATACTGCTTTTCAGCAATGCCTAAGGCTCATAAGCATCTTATATGTTCACAAAGATCTCATCATGGAGACCCTTTGAACTCTCTGGTTGAGACAAAGCAGTGCTGCAAACAAGGAGCTAGCCAATCTACTTTACAGTAACCAAGTCACCAGTGTCTGTCTGTCCTTCCTGTGCCCCTGTTCTGTCCAAAAGGTATTTCAGTTAAACATCAATTTAGGCCAACCTGAAATTCCAGCAGGTGTACAGGGTGAAACCACAAAAGCCTGACCCCTCTCCCTGCCATTCAAGCTCCCATATAGAATCAATACGAAGCAACACCATAGAGAAAACGGATGGCTGGGCTTTCACTGAAAAACTGCCCTCATCACCTTCGCCCTGGGAAACATACATGGTGAGTTGGTTAAAAGCACCGTTCTGCACAGACAAGGGCACACTGACCAGCAGAGATACTCAGGAGTCGTGAGGACTGATCAGGTCACTAAGGCTCCCTGAGCTTCCTCTCCTTCCTTGTAAAACAAGCATGATTCTTAACCTCACAGAATTTGGGGATGGCACAAAGGAGGTATTTCTCTGGGTAGTAGCTGGTACGCAGTCAGAGCGCATACATGGTAGTTCTCCACCCAACTCTCAACTGCTTTAACTTAATCACACCTTTATCCCAGACCCAAATAATTGATCATCTTAGGGATTACAAAGTGAGATAAGGGATTACAAACTTAGTCATTACAAACTGCAAGGGCAATGTTACCAGAAAAAGAGAAAAGTAACTAAGACAAGAGAATGGGGGGATAGCAATGGGGAGAGATGAGAAGGCGCAAAAGACAGTTTACAATCAACTTAAGAGAAAAGAGCAAAAAAAATTTAATTTCAGTTTGTTTTGGTCTTCAGTGCCTAGCCCAGAGCTGATTACACAGCGGGTACTTCATACACACACACACACACACAGAAGAACAACAACAAAAAACCACTTAGCATGAAAGAAAATGGAAATAGTACCTCAACACTGAGAAAGGGAATAAATCTGTACATAAATCCCAGCTTATCTCAACCATCATAACCTAAGGTCTAAGGTATGACTCAAAAAAAAAAAAAAAAAAAAACTTGGCAGAGTTCCACTGTAGCTGTTGTTCTCTTCACACAGGAATGTTGAACCAAAGGGCAGAAAAACTTTCCTTTTGGCTCAGTTTACAATGAAGCTGCAAAACATTAAGCCGCACCTCATTTGACCTTAATAAACCCAGGACACAAGAGAACATTTATTCACTCCCTACCCCCAGCAAGTTCCCCCATTTGATTTTTCCATACTTCCAACTTCTTTTAATGACCTTCCACTGCATTCAGCAAATAAAGAATCCTCCCATTGATAATTAAACACCTGCTAATTCCTACCAAGGCATCTGAAAATTTATAAAAAGTGAAGTCTGATGAATAAAACATTCCTGTTATTCCACAGGGCTGAGTTCAAATGAAGGAAAATGAGTCATTAAGCAAAACCTGTCAATTCCTGGAGGCTGGGTTGCTGCAGTTAGTGACCATATTTATATCTGGATTACTTTGAGGTAAAAGGTTATATATTAAAATATTCATTATCCCAAAAAAACTTAAAATGAAGTAGGTCTTGTAAAGTCAACAGCCATCATGAAGAATAGAAGACAGGTAGGTCATTCATACAATTCAATTTTTTGCTATGGAAATTTCAAACATTCAAAAATATTAGAGTCCCCACATACCTATCTCCTACCTTCAACAATTATCATATATTGAAAATCCTATTTCTTTTTACCTTGACCCACTCCCTGCTCTGACTGGATTAACCTGAAACAAATTCCAGACATCATGATTTCCCCCATAACTAATTCAATATCTATCACTAAATGATAAGGACTTTTAAAAAATATAATTCCAACATTCCTATCTTGTCTATCCCTAAAAAAGTGATAATGCCATAAGTCAGATAATATCTAATTCAAAATTTCCCATCTCAAAAAACAAAAAAAGAAAAAGTTTAACATCGATTTGATCATGTCAGGAGCTAATTCCCAAAGTTCACAGACTGCATTTGGTTGCTACGTTCCTTTAAACTCTTTTAATCCAAAGGTTCTCTGTCTCTCTAAACTGTTCAACATATTGAATTAAATAAAAGGGTTGTTCAGGGTTTCTGTAACACCTTGCAGGAAAACCAGAACGAACTTTTTGGCCAACCCAGTATTTGTTGAACAAAGGTGGGTGGTTTAAAGTATAAAATTTCCCTCGTTGTGAGTTTTGCTCATGGCATGCCAGGTCTGTCCTTTTACATCATGCTCTATCCTTAGCATCTGATGGAGAAGCTTGATCTGATTCCATTTACTCTTTTTTTCCAAAAATACATCGTAAGTGGTGAGATGGATCATATAAATTAAACTGACAATTTAATGTCTCGTCAATATGAGAGACATCCCTCCCCTCCACCAAGTCTTTACTCCTGATGTTGCTGGAACATTGGCACCCAGCAGCAAAACTCAGCACATCAGTTAAAGAGGGGTGGTCTTCCTCCTCGGGGTGAGCTCCCTAGTCTGAGAAGCTTAGTAACTGGGGGGATGCCGAGAACTAACCCCAGTATCATCTTCTTCCTGCTCACATGCAAACCGTTCCCAGTTCCTTGTACACAGAGATTTTGAACAGTTAGTAACACCCAATGAAAAAAAGACCATATTCAAGTCACCTACCTATTCCACAACCTGCTAATATGGAAAATGTAACACTTTATGTTCAATTAAAAAATGGAATTCAGGTTACAAAATCCCTTTTTAATGGCAAACCAGCAGGCAAAAATAGATTTTCAAGCAATAAGCAACGTCTACTGTAAATGGTAAGGAAGGGGATAAGAGCAGCCCTTCTTTTTGACTGCTATCAGGATGGACAATTAAGAGTATTGAAAAATGCAGTTTTCACTTTTAAAAAAGGCTTTATTGAGAACTTTGCTGCTGCTGTTTAGTTGCTAAGATGTGTCCAACTCTTTGCGGCCCCATGGACTGCAGTCCACCGGGCTCCTCTGTTGATGGGATTTCCCAGGCAAGAATACTAGAGTGGGTTGCCATTTCCTTCTCCAGGGCATCTTCCTGACCCAGGGATCGAACCTGCGTCTCCGGCATTGGCAGGTGGATCCTTTACCACTGAGCCACCTGGGAAGCCCTTATGAAGAACTAGACCACCATAAAAGTAACTCATTTATAAAACAATAACGGATGTCATCGATTTTACCTTATATTTGAATCCCACTCTACAGATTCAACTGTGCTTCGGTTATGCCTTTCATTTGAAGACAATCCTCTCCAAACACGTAAAGTCACCTAAAAGTGAGCTTCAAAGAAAAACGCTGTTGGGACAGGAAAATTATTTATGTAACATACAAAGTAGTCTGCTTCGCTCCAGAGGTAAATGCTTAAAGGATTTGCAAAGGAAAAGAAAGGAGCTGTAAGAACACTGCCTTAACTGAGTTCCAGGTTTAAAGAGAGTTGAGGTGATTCTCCAATGGTGGCAACGTCAACATTTTTAAATAATTATGCTCAGAATAGGATTTAAACAGGTCCTCTGTCACCACGTAAACGAAGTTGTTCACGGGTATTGTTATAGATGCTGTAGCCTGGGGCATCGAGACTTTGAAACACAGTAGGGGACACTCTGGGACATCTCAGTCACACGAATTCACCCACCAGCCCACGGGTATGACTGTAGCCACATCAATACTCTGTTCTAGGACTCGCCTGGTGGTCCAGTGCTCGAGAATCCAGTGCAGGGGGACATGGGTTCAATTCCCAGTCGGGGAAGATCCAACACGCTACGGGGCAACTAAGCCCATGCACCACAGCTACTGAAGCCCAAGCACCCTGAAGCCCATGCTCAGCAACAGGAGAAGCCACCACAATGAGAAGCCCACACACAGCAACTCAAGAGTAGCCCCTACCGGCTTCAACTAGAGAAAGCCTGCACACAGCAACAGAGACACAGTGTAGCCACATAAAGAAAGAATACATGCTTACAAATTAAATATTCTAAGGCATTCCAAAGACTCTGGACTGATGCACAGTAGACTACTGTATTTCTCAGTAATGAGCTTGAAACCTACCCAAGAGAACACCCAAATCCAAGAGAGTTTTAAGAACAAACAAACGACTGCCCAAAGCCGACAATGAATTTGGAAGCCCTTGCTGATTTCAGGATCTAGAAACAAGTAAGCTAAAAGTCATTAACAAAAAAAAAAAAGACACTTGGGGGGTAATTTTTCATAAATAATATCTGATTTTTTTTTGCTCAAGAGTTTTTATCAGAAAAAGGGTGAGAGACTGAAACCTCACTGATAACACACTACACATGTACTGTTAAAAGCTGAATCATGTCCACCCCGCAAAGCATATACTGGATATATCCTCTGTACCTAACAAAATGACCTTGTTTGGAGACAGCATCTTTATAGAGGTGATCAAATTACAATGAGTTCTTTAGAGTGCCCTAATCCATATGACCATTATAATCCATTATAAAAAAAGGGGGTATCTGTACACAGACATGCATACAGAGAGAAGACAGCCATCTCCTAGTCAAGGAGAAAGACCTGGCACAGACCCTTCTGTCACAGCCCTCCGACTGTGGGAAGACACCTTGATGTAGGTCTTTTGGCCTCCAGAACTGTGAGACAGTTACATTTCTGCTCTTTGAGCCACCCAGTTTGTGGTTCTTTGTTACAGCAACCTTAGGGAACAAACTCACATACCTATATGTAACAGGTATGTCATGTGTGATAATGCTAGCAGTGTAATTTCAAAACAAAAATAGCATCTGTCAATCATGATGGTAATAATCAACTCTTTGCACCTGCTATCATTACATACTTACAATGATCCCATAGTATAAGTTCTACTATCTCATTTTGCAGACAAGGAACCTGAGGTTTAATATCAGGAACCTATATTCCTTTTTTAAAATTTTATTGAATTATAGTTGATTTACAATGTGGTATTAATTTCTGGTGCACAACAAAGTGATTCAGTTATATATACATTCTTTTTCATATTCTTTTCCATTAAGGATTACCACAGGATATTGAATATAGTTCCCTGTAACATACAGTAGGACCTTACTGGTATCCATTCTATATATAACAGTTTGTATCTGCTTAGCCTGAACTCCCAATCTTTCCCTTACTCATGTCCCCTCCTTCCTGGGAACAAGTCTGTTCTCTGTATCTGTGACTCTGCTTCTATTTCATAGATAAGCTCATTTTTATTGTGTTTTAGATTCCACATATAAGTGATATCATATGGTCATTGCCTTTCTCTTTCTGACTTACTATGGTAATCTCTAGGTCCATAGGTACTGCTGCAAATGGCATTATTTCCTTCTTTTTTATGGCTGAATAGCATTCCTTTGTATACACGTACCATGCTGTTATGTCAATGGACATTTAGGTTGTTTACATGTCTCGGCTATGTAAATACTGCTGCAGTGAACACTGGGGTACACGTGTCTTTTCAAAATACAGCTTTCCCTGGATATATGCCCAGAAAGGACTGCAGGATCATACAGCTATTCTTATTTTTCATTTTGGAGGAAGCTCCGTACAGTTTTCCATAGTGTCTGCACCAATTTACACTCTCACAAACAGTGTAGAAGGCAGGAACTATATTCTGATGCTACTACCAGAGACCCACTAGAGACTTAAAAGACCTAAGAGTTATTTCATATAACAAGTCTGGAGGTAGGGGCCTACAGGGAAAGACATCTCAGTCCCTGCAATTCCCTCGGCCTTTCCCTCATGGTCTTAAAATGGATGCTGCAGCTCCAAGCTATCACATCTTGATTTCACATTAGGAATGCAAAATATGAAATATCAAAAAGCACACACTTCCCAAATGAATGAATCCTTTCAGAACAACTTTCCTGGAAATCCCAAATAACAACTTCCACTTGTAACTCATCAATCATCCTTACTAGCAGGGGAGGGTAAGAAATGAAGGGGTTCTTATTAGGTTTACTGCAGTCCCCAATAGTACAAAGATAAATTAGAAGGAAGGAGAGAATGACTCTTGATTAAGCAAATCTATCAGAGGCCCAGAGAGGTGAAACTTGCCCAAGTTCACAACCATTAAGTGGGGCCATACCTGGAACTACCATGCTATGCTGCAACCCTCAAAAACCCAAAACCTTATGAAAGAGTAGTCCTAACTGAAAAAGAGTTAAGAGTGAGTTGAGGATCCCAGAAGTGGCTCCTGAGTTCAGTGGCCTCTCCTTTTGAGTTTCTGGGTAACGTGAGCACTCTTGAGTATCCAAGAAAGCCATAGGACCAAGAGCTCCTCAGATGTGCCCTCAAACATCAGTGTTTTCTGCATAAATACCAGGTTGGCAAAAAAGTCCACTCAGGCATTACAGAAAAACCCAAGTGAACTTTCCGGCCTACCCAATACTAGAGGCTTCTTTCAGTGCTTGGCAGTAAAATTTAGGAATACACCTACCCTGCCGGCTACTAATCCCTTGGATGTTTGTTTAGTCAAGTAATATTTATAATCCTCAAACAGGTGAAGCCTTTCATAGGTAGTCCTTTACTTGGCTTATTGGTTTCTACAAACAGCAACTGGAAGTTTTCTTCACCTCTTCTTTAACTGCACCTTTCCAATTGTAGAAGGCTTGCATTTATAGGCAATCCATCCACTTACCTTGTCAATCTCTGCTAACTCAAAGAGGTTTTCATCCCCAATGTCAGATAACATTACCCCAGAGGGATGGGATGGAGAGGGAGGCGGGAGGGGGGATCGGGATGGGGAACACATGTAAATCCATGGCTGATTCATGTCAATGTATGGCAAAAACCACTACAATATTATAAAGTAGTTAGCCTCCAACTAATAAAAATAAATGGGAAAAAAATTAAAAATTAAAATAAAAAAGAAACTACGTTCTTTAGCCTGACGCTAGATGCAAAGGTAACAAAAACCAAGCTAAGCCATCACTCACAGCTGTAGCGTCCCCCTGAAAAAGTCACCCACTCATTCCCCTGAGGGGCTTGGAGCCCTTCCTGTTCCAACATTTGGCAATCCACTCTATGACTGGAGCCACGGTGAGGATAACCTTAAGAGAAAGACATCTCTGGCGTAGTTAACCTCATGGTCCTTTCCACTCACTTGTCCAGGTTGCTGTTCATTCATTCAGCATGTCCAACTCTTTGCAACCCCATGGAGTTCAGCACACCAGACTCCCCTGTCCTTCACTATCTCCTGGAGTTGGCTCAGATTCATGTCCATTGAGTCAGTGATGCTATCTAACTTTCTCATCCTCTGTTGCCCGCTTTCTTCTCCTGCCCTCAAGCTTTCCCAGCATCAGGGTCTTTCCCAATGAGTCAGCTCTTTGCCTCAGATGACCAAAATACTGGAGTTTCAACTTCAGCATCAGTCCTTCCCATGACTATTCAAGACTAATTTCCTTTAGGATGGACTGGTTTGATCTCTGTGCAGCCCAAGGGGCTCTCAGGAGTCTTTACCAGCACCAAAATTCAAAAGCATCAATTCTTCAACACTCAGCCTTGTTTATGATCCAACTCTCACACCCATACATGATCACTGGATAAACCATAGCCTGATCTGTATAAACCTTTGCCAGCAAAGTGATGTCTCTTGCTTTTTAATATGCTTGTCTGGGTTTGTCACAGCTTTCCTTCCAAGCAGCAAGGAACCAAGGAGAGACCAAGGAGTCTTCTATTAATTTTCCTAATAATTTCATGGCTGCAGGCACCATCCACAGTGATTTTGTAGCCCAAGAAAATAAAATCCATCATTGCTTCTACTTTTTCCCCTTCTATTTGCCATGATCCCCCAATTTTCCTCTGCAATATCCATGCAGGCATCCTGTCCTCCCCAGTCAAGCAAACCAGAACCTCTCCTAGAAATGGATCTTAATCGTGAGCAGAGCATCTTCCCTAAAAACAAGACATAGGAGGTGCCGATTCTTTCCAAGACCCACTGGTCATCAGCTCCCTGTCCTGGTTCCAGGCGTTCCCAAGTCGGTGATCTCATTTTTCATTCATCCTTAGAATAAACCTGCAGTGCCCTTCCGAAGCTAAATTTTGACTAAGTCCCTCAGAAGCCGCCCCATTACTAGCAATCAGGAAAACCTCCTTCTATCAATATGATATGTGAATGAGATAATTCCCTGATATTAAGACACATTGTGGGAAAAAAAAAAAAGACACATTGTGGAAACTTAGCCTCTCCCTCAGCTTCAGGGGGGTGACGCCTGAAATTCTTTAATAGGGAAACAAGAATATTACCACTTTTTGTAAAAGTAGCAAAATACTAATTTGGTTTTACTGTACTTAGGGTACTTGTCTTCCTAAAGACAACCTGAAAAAGAGGAAGTGACTGAGGCACTTAATCTGATTCATAAAGAGGCTGGTTGCTAACTGGAAATAACCAAAATATACTGTCCTTTATCTTTGCTCACTAGTCCACCCAATTTATACTTCTTGCCTATGAAGGTAAGACCGTCACAGAATGAGCAAAACCAGAAAACAGACTCTAAAAGACATGAAAAGCTTTTACTTTGCTCAGTTCTAGGGTTTGCCGTAATTTGCATAATAAATCAGAGAAAAACACTTTCCGTGGCAAGAGGAAAGCAATTTACAAGATTCTCAAGTCTCTGTTATTTAGTAAAATTAGGTCTTTACCTGCACTGTCTAAAATTCTAACAACATAATCTTTCATATCAAAGTGGGTGGCAGGTCCTAAAATATGTACTGCAATCTGTCACTTAAAAATAATAGCAAAAAAAAAAAATTATCATCCAAAGTGATTGACAACAGGAAACTACAGAAGTGTACCAACTTCTGCTGAGCACTAATTGCAACCAGCAGAATCTCTTTTCTGAAATGCTTCTTTCAGCTCCCCGCAACTCATTCACCTTCTCTAATTCCAAAGCAGGTCTTCTGATAAAAACAAAAGCTAGGTCTTCTGACTCCACACATGCCTTTTCCCCTTACAATGAACAGTTTTGAGTTCCTAGATCACTCACTCAGCCTGGTGCTGGGGAGGGAGGCAAGAAAAGGTGAAGAGAAGACATGGTTTCCACCCTCCAGAAACTGAATTTACCTGGGGCGAAGGAAAGGGAAAGAACACTTACGTGAATGACGTGATAACTGTGCCTGTGGCTACACTGCACCACTCGGACAGCTCAGACAGAGGTCGGGGAAATCAGTGTTAGTTAGAGTGAGTGAAGACAATTCAAGAAATACTTCCAAGAATTCCAAAAAGAACAGGGACTGCTGAGAATAATTACACCATAAATATATGGGCATTTACCCAATGCCAGGCCCTGTGCTGGCTATTTCACACACACCTCACTTAACACTACAGAAAACTACAGGGGTTGGCCATGATCCCCACTTCACAGATAAAGAAACAAGAGAATAAGAGGAATTTACCAGCCTGCCCACCAAAATCATCTAAGCAACATAGTTTTCACTAAGGGGTAAATCCACTAATTCTTACATCCACTTATTCATTGGCTGTAATTATTTTAACTTGAAACCTCCTATTTCTCTTTTTTTTTTTTTTCCTGTCTGCACCCACAGCATGCAGGATCTTAGTTCCCTGACCAGGAGTTGAACCCATGTCCTGTGCAGTGGAAGTGCACAGTCTTAACCACTGAATCACCAGTGAAACCCCAAACCCTCTACTCTTAACCACAAAATCTAATTGATTCTCAGAGAAGAAATATATTTGGAATTATTTACCGTGTCCCAGTTTTCCCTTAGCACCAAAAAAAAAAAAAAAAAAAAGGCAGGAAAGGAAAGAAGTTAGAGAGGTAGGGACTAAAAGGGAAAAAAAAGGAAAATAACTGAGATAAATCAGAAGGTAAACTTCTAAGGCATAGAATTCAGATAAAACATGAGGTCAGCTTTAGCTGACTTACTCTATTTCTGTTCCACACTTCACAACTGGGGAGGAGAACCACTTCTGAATCTTTAATATTAATCCAATTCCATTTGCAGTACACAGCACACAATCACAGTAAAGTTTCAAGATTAAGTTACTTATTTTAACGAGACGCCTGCAAAATGGAAGGAAGGCAGCCCAATCTTCTCCAGCACCCGACAGTGTCACCTAAGGCGATACCAGTGCTTGTCGTTTTCAGCGCCAGCCACCCAGGGGGATGTAAGATGATCCCTTGGGGATAAGAAAAATTCAATCTTTTCCCCATAAATGTATTTACTTCATGTGTTACAGTGTCTCACATTTTATAATTTATATAATGTTTTAGTGTAACAACACATATACATAAATGGTAAAAATATATATACATATAATGAGGGCAAGGGTCCAATTTTTTTCTTACAAGACAATGAAGGAGGTCAGTGAAGACCACTGGTCCACATGTCTATTAAAAGGGTAATTTGTTAACTTCCTGTGCCCTCAAGAGCCAAACTAAGTGACATCACTTTGGAACCACTCCATTAGCTAGTTTTTAAAAAAAAAAGAGAGAGAGAGAGAGAGAGAACTCAAGTTTTATTTCAGTCTTCCTTTGAAAGGTATTTGATTCCTAGCTGACAAACAATGGCTGACCATTTCAAATCTGTGGGGCCACCTCATTACGAGTTCATACTGCAACCAAATCCCATTTTCCCTCTGCAAATTCAATTCACATCAATAGCTCCATATATCACTGGCTACTGCTGTTGGCTGCCTAATTTTGAAACATAAAATTTTTTTGGAAAGATTACTGCCAACACATAATAGGCAAACTGCAATTTCAATTCCCTACACATGTGCTTGAAGGAGCAGGGGGGCCATGCAAGCTACAAAATGTAAATGAAGCCTGTTGTTATCAGCTGTTTATAAGTCCCATGACATCTTCCTCTCTTATTCCTCCAGTCACGTATGTCGGGGTAAAAAGAAAAAAAACCACACATCAAACGTGCTGCCATTCAAGAAAGTCCTTTTATTATTCTGCTCAAGACTACTTCTCTGGTCTCTTAATTTTCTGAGCTGTGTACACAAAATGCAACAAAATTAAGCAGTGGTGGCTGTACACAGCCAATCTTCATTAGGCAGAATTCATTGTGAAGGAGGAACATGGTTGTGTGATGTCGTTCATTAAGATGTTTTCATCATCAACTTTTGATGAATCCACCACCTCTAAGTTAATATTTAAGGGTGACATCTACTTTAATAAAGAGAGACTTCCAAGAGGAGACAAAGCAATCCACTGTCCCCAAGGCTGGTTACACAAACTCTGGCTCTCTCCAAACCACACATACCTGGTTCATCACTCCTTGCAACTTCCTTAATGAATTCTTCCACGAAATACTATTTCTTAAGAATTCATGTTTATTTTAATGCACTACCCACTGGTACTACAATGGGAGGTTAAGATGGAGTATGTGTGTTATTGTCTCAGTCCTATCCAACTCTTTGTGACCCCATGGACTGTAGCCAGCCAGGCTCCTCTGTCCATGGGATTCTCCAGGCAAGAATACTGGAGTGGATTGACATTCCCGTCTCCAGGGGGTCCTGCCAACCCAGGGACTGAACCCAGGTCACCTGCATTGATTGAAGCCAGATTCTTTAGCATGAGCCACCAGGAAAGCTGGTCCGTGGAAAACCCATACCCATTCTGACAGTGGGGAACAAAGGCAGGGTAAGTTTTCTGCTTAATGCTGGGCTTCTCTACAGCCTCATTACTGACATTTTATACCAGATCATTCTTCCCTGTGGGAGGCTGGCCTGTACACTGCAGGACGCTTAGCAGCCCCTTAACCTCAACCAAGCAAAGGACAGTATCACTACCTGCCAGTTCTGTTTCCACGCATTACCAAATGTCCCCTTGAAAAAGGTGGAGGTGGGGGGACAAAACTGTGAACGCCTGGTTACACAGAGAACAAGAAATGAAAATCCACTGCATACTCAAGCAATGTCTATCACAACTACAGACCTTTCTGGGACACTGAACAATGTCAAGTTTGCTTGCCAAATAGAAGATGGTTAGGCTAATTTTTATCAGTAAAGGTCAACGAATAGTGAAAGATACTCTTTATCTTTAAAAAAAAAATCTACCACATTATTGCACTGGATCAATAACTACCCAGAGAAGAACACTTGGAATTTATCTGTCACAGTTTTTCATATTCAACAACAGAAAATCCCCAGAAAGTACAGTTTTATGGGCCAAAAATTTTTATTTAATCAATTGTCAAGAAAAGCCCTCAGAAAAATGTTTTCAGAGTCAAACCCACTTAAAAGAAGATGGATTTACTCTGAGATTCACTTTAATGGAAATGAAGAGTTTAGTAAAAGTCTTGCTTTTTTCTCCCCAAACCACCACTGCTGAACTTCTACAAACCAATACTAAAAAAGACAATTCTTATTTAACTGTTAAAGAAACCAGCTTCCAAAAGCTCAATTGCCATCTGCAATTATAATCAGGCCTCATTTAGAATACCCCATCATGTTTTAGTCTTAATTAAAAATGGCAAATCCTTACAAGGGAATGCAATGTGAATTCACAATACCTATGTAAGCAACACACATATACACACCCCCCACAGTAGATTCTAGGCTTGGGAGACTTAACTGTTTTACCAGTTTCTTAATGGATGTAACTTCAGTATTAACTTTAACTTTCATATTTTAAATCAGAAAGCCATAAGGATTATGTTAAGACAATTTGCCAGAAATACAAATAGTTTTTCTAAGCCTGCCATCTTTCACACAGCACATGGCTGATCCTGCATTCCAGCCACTACACTCTTTACTCTGCATAAAAGGCACGATGTTTCAGTATAATATTTCCACTGATGGAAAACAGTTTTTCCACCATGCTAAATAATAAGATTTACCAAGTACCACTTGGCCTCTTTGTAAGCTTAGCAATTAGTTATAATAATGTGCCCCTGCATGTTTATAATTTGGTGTAATTTTTATATTACAACTCCTTAATATGGTCTCCAGTACAATCAACCCTCTGCCTACAGAACATTAATGCAGGCGCTATCTGAAAACCACCTCACAAACTCCAGCCATCAGTCGAAGCCACTTAAAATAAGACAAATGAAAGAAGACATAGAATGGACAACCTCAGAAGAACATGTGCCAGCTTTTAACCCACAGAATTAAAGAGAAGTGCTCTCATATCTCGGAGAAGGCAATGGCACCCCACTCCAGTACTCTTGTCTGGAAAATCCCATGGATGGAGGAGCCTGGTAGGCTGCAATCCACAGGGTCGCGAAGAGTCGAACACAACTGAGCGACTTCACTTTCACTTTTCACTTTCATGCATTGGAGAAGGAAATGGCAACCCACTCCAGTGTTCTTGCCTGGAAAATTCCAGAGACGGGGGAGTCTGATGGGCTGCCGTCTATGAGGTCACACAGAGTCAGACACGACTGAGGAGACTTAGCAGCAGCAGCAGCAGCAGCAGCTCTCATATCTATCCAGTATGTGATGACTCTTTCTAAAAATCCAACTTCCAAAATTCATTAACACTAGGTTCAGGTCTCCCTGCTGGAGCAGAGCCTCTGGCAAGGAAGTCAAGAGGGGGTGAAAAGCTGTAAACGATAAGCGCGCCTCCCATGTAAGCCTGTAAAATTAAGCCTCTCTCAGTTGGACAATTAGCTTTATATAGCTAATCAGGAAGAAAGAAATGAAGGCCATCTGGTTCTTGGAAGAAGTTCTGTATCTGACTAACGCTATCTTCTTGAAAGTAAACTTCCTCCAAACGAGAGCAGGAGAGAGCAAGGAGAGGAATCCCCTTTTAAACTGCCTGCACACCCTGATAAACCCACATGCAAATCAAGTCCCTGACTATCATATCCAGAAGCAATACAAGAGTGATTAAATGCCGACGTCCTAACTGGACAGACCTCATTTGATTCCTAGCTCTGTCACTTATTAACAGGTTAGCCTTTGGCAAACAATTTGACCTCTTCACGGTGTACTGGATAATTTACCCCTGCATCCAGGTTCTTTGCCAGCCTGCAGTTCCACAGAGAACGTCTCTGACCCTCGACGTGGGGCTTGAACACAAGACTTGCATTGAGGTAATTTAGCTTCAAGAGTGAATTTAGTTAAGAACATGGGGCTATCGCTCAACACCAAAACAGGGATGCAGCTAGCCTCAGACACAAACTAGGATCAGGCACTCAATTCCTCTACCAAGTCTCCAAAAGTCCTCCATCTCCATGTTCTCTCTTTGCATCAACTTTTCTTCTTTTTTCTTTTTTTGTCCAACCAATTTCTTGTCTTTCAGGGCCAAAGGCAAGAAGTCAGCTACCAGTAAAATCCTATCTCAAGTTGCCAACGTCCTCCAGTAATCAAATCTCCTTGGTTCAGCACAGCAGCGAATCTCTGAGAATAGCAGCAGTGGGTTAGGAGCCCACCATCGATCAATCCAGTGTAGCCCAGGAGGAGACTCAAGAACCATATAAACTTGGATACTCGATGGACAAGACAAAGGTCAACCTAGAGTAGTGAAATGCAGCCCACATCCTCCATTTGCCAAGTTGAGTACCTCGGCATAGGGCTGCTCTCTGTCAAGAGATAGCGCTGCCATTTTCTTTCCATAAAAGCACAATCTGTTCACAAGGGGAGCCCAAGTACAGTGAAGGAGACTTCTGGGTCTGGGGGACAAGGGGAGTGAGGGAAAGGGGTAGGGTGAAGGACTTGGATGGACTATTGGTATCTGAGTTAAAAGGACGGATTATTGGTATCTGACAGTTAAAAAGGGTGTCTTTATGGAAGAGTGGCCCAACATACGGAGCAAGTCATTGAATAACTAACTATATTCAAGATAGTTTGAGTTTCTCACTGCTAGAGAAAGGGAGTTACAGAAAAGAGAAAACTAAATTGAGCCAGGTGGTGTCAAAATGGAATCGGAGGTAGTGAACTTGTGATTCCTAATACATAAAAACCCAGTAATGCATAGATGTAAATGTGTGTGCATGGATAAGACTACTGTGCATGCAATGCTAAATGGCTTCAGTTGTATCTGACTCTTTGTGACCCTATGGACTGTAGCCCGCTAGGCTCCTCTGTCCATAGGATTCTCCAGGCAAGAATACTGGAGTGGGTTGCCATGCCCTTCTCCAGGGGATCTTCCGGAGCCAAGGATCAAACCCGTATCTCTTATGTCTGATTTGCTGGCAGGCAGATTCTTTACCACTACTGCCAAGTGGGAAGCCCCACATACATAGACATATACAATCCCTATTTATGTCCACTAAGAGGGTCTGGGAACTGTAACATCTCAGGAGCAATGAACTTCTATATAATGCCCAGTTCTTGGTTTGTCAATTTCATTGTCCTCTAAAAGGAATCAGAGCTCCATGGCTCCTCAACACCTTAGCCAAACAAAACAAACCTAGAACTTCTTGTTCCAGAAAGTAAGGAAGCACTGAAATAATGAGAGCAACACATGTCAAAAGGACACAGGAACCGGCTGGAAGGAACACCCACTACCTAAATGTGGGGGGGCTGTGAGCATCAAAATAAGGATAGCAACAGATAGTAACCCATTAAGTGAAACAGAAATTCATGACTTCCAACTGATGTATAAATAAACAGTACGAAAGTTTCAAGAGAATGGCCTTCAAGTGGAGGAAAGACACTTTCCTCGTGGTCCAGTGGTTGGGGCTTTGCCTTCCAATGCAGGAGGTATGGGCTCACTCTCTGGTCAGGAAACTCAGATCCCACATGCCTCGAAGTAAAAGAATCAAAATGTAAAACAGAAGCACTATTGTAATAACTTTAATAAAGACTTTAAAGGCAGGCCGGGGGGCGGGGCAGGGCCGGGGGGGGGGGGGGGGGGGGGAGTAACTACAATAGAGAAGCCTGGAAGATGTTGTCCTTATCAACATCACCAGCAAAGGGACACAAGGAAATCACATGCCACCTGATTAAGATTCAATGAAAGGAACAGAGCGTTATTTCAGTGATATTTCTGCCCTGACACATTAACCAAATCTACTGGTGAAGAGTCCTCAGATAAACCCAAATTGATGGACAGTCTACAAAACCATTGGGTTTGTCAACTTCAAAATAGTGGTCATGAAAGTCCAAGAAAGCCTGAGGAATTCTTCCAGAAATAAAGGAGACTGGCACAGGATCTCAAATGGCTCCTTTATTAATTGGGAGATTCTGGGCACATTTGAATGAGGTCCGATATTTAAATGATAATGTTGTATCAAAGTTACTTTCTCAGTTGTGACGGGCATAGTATGGCCCTACAGGGGAGTATCCTTGTATTAGGAAACACATACAAGTCTTCAGAGACAACAGTGCACAAGGTTGGCAATAAATTCAAACTGGTTTGCAGGCGGGAAAGGTTTATTTGTTGCAACTTATTTTTAAAAATTGTATTTATTTATTTTTGGCTATGCTGGGTCTTCACTGCTGTGAGGCCTTTTCTCTAGTTGAGGGGGGTGGGGGCTACTCTCTAGCTGTGGCGTGCGGGCTTCCCACTGCGGAGGCTAGGCACTCAGGCTTCAGTAGTTGCAGCTTCCGAGCTCTGCAAACCACAGGCTCAATAGTTGTAACTCACAGGCTTAGTGGCTGCCCAGCAGGTGGGATCTTCCTGGATCACAGATTGAACTCATGTCTCTTTACCACTGAACCACCAGGGAAGCCCTTTTTTTTTTAAATTACAGTATAATTAATTTACAATATTATGTTGGTTTCAAGGGTACAGCAAACTTATTTATATACTTTCTCAGATTATTTTCCAACTGAAGCTATTATAACATTGAATATAGTTCCCAGTGCTATACAGTAAATCCTCATTGTTTATCTATTTTATACACAGTGTGTATCTGTTAATCCCATATGTCCCCCATGGCCCCCTTTTCCCTTTGGTAACTTTGTTTTCTATGTCTATGAGGGTATTCATCTTGTAAGTAAATCCATTTGTATTATTTTACAATTCCACATTTAAGTGCTATCATACAGTATTTGTCTTTGTCTGATCTATTTCACTCAGTATAATATTCTCTAGGTGCATCCATGCTGCTACAAATGGCAATGTTCGATTCTTTTAATGGCTGAGTAATATTCCACTGTTTAGATGTACCACATCTTCTTTATCCATTCTTCTGTTGATGGACATTTAGGTTGCTTCCAAGTCTCAGTCATTCGTGTGGCTGTTAACACTGGGGTGTATGTGTCTTTTTGGATGAGAGTTTTTGTCTTTTACAGATACATGCCCAGGATGGGACTGCTGGATCACACGGTAGCTCTCTTTTTAGTTTTTAAAAGACCCTTTACATTGTTTTCCTTAGTGCCTGCACCAATTTCCTTTCCCACCAACAGTGTAGGAAAGCTCCTTTTTGCCCACATTCTCTCCAGCATTTACTGCTTGTAGACAGCAAATTCTATAGACAAATGTTTGTAGACATTCTGACCGGTGCTATGCATTTTGCTAATAATTAGTGATGTTGAGCATCGATTTTCATCTGCCTCTTGACCACCTGCAATCCTTCTTTGGAGAAATGTCTATTCAGGTCTTCTGTCCATTTTTTAACTAGAATTCTGTTTTTTATTTAATTGTTTACCTATTTATTTTTGGCTATGCTGGGTCTTCATTGTTGCTCCTGCTTTCTCTGGTTACATGGAGCAAGGAGTGGAGGGCTACTCTTCTTGTTGTATGCAAGCTTCTCATTGCAGTGGTTTCTCTTATTGCAGAGCAGACTCTAGAGCATGCGGGCTTTAGTAGATGTGGCTCGGGAGCTCCAGAGTGTGGACTCAGAAATCATAACACATTGGCTTAGTTGCTCTGTGGCACATGGAATCATTCTGAACCAAGGAGTGAACCCATGTCCCCTGCGTTGGCAGGCAGATTCTTACTCACTGCACCACCAGGCGTTTTCATATTGAGTTATGTAAGTTGTTTCTATATTTTGCAAATTAACCCCTTGTCAGTTGCACTGTTTGCAAATATTTTCTCCCATCCTGTAGGCTGTCTTTTCTTCTATGGTTGAAAAAAAAAAACTTTTTTAAAGTGTAATGGGTAGAGTGCAAGGTGGCTATGGAAGGCATGAGTACTTTCAGAAAGTGAACAGGGAAGGTGACTCAGAAAGGACACTTGTGCTGAGATATACATGAGAAGGACCAAACACACAAAAACACACAAAATCCTAGGGGTGGAGAAGACAATTATGATGCTGACTATACAACAAAATGCTATCATCCTCTAACTCTTATGCAGTCTTACTGAGTGTAAAGCAAAGGTCTAAGTGCTCTCCATAATTTAACTCATTTATTCCTCACAATGACCTTTTGCAGAATTTTTATTAAATACTTCAAGTAGAATTAAGTGTTACACCCAACTTAAAGATGAGGAAGCTGAGACAAAGGTTTCAGTAACTCATCCAGGTTAGTCAGTAGCACAACCAGGATCTGAACCTACCAGTGTGGCTCCAGGGTCTATACTTAAAGTAATACATGAAGGCAACCCCAGGAAATTTAACTGTCAGGATGCAGAGACAGGACGGAGACAGAACTTTTGGACCATCCTAGCCACAAAACTGGAAGGAGGGAGGGAGGGAGGGAATGGGGATGAGGACAACATAATGCAAGGGAAAACAAGAACATAGGTGAGAATCTGGGTTTATCATGTATCACAGAAGATGCTTCTGAAGCAGGGAGACCACTTAGAAGGTGTCTCCTAGGCAGGATGGTGGCCAAGACCAAGTCAATATCACAGCGAGACAGAGAGCTCTGACCAGATTTATTTTTGAGGTAAAGCCAGTAGGACTTGGATAATTGTTTTAGAAAGCCAGGTGTTGAGTCCACCTTCTAAACAAAACTGTATATAACATCCTGGTTCCTTGGGTCAGAGTGCATACAGGTCACAGTATACTGCTGGTGGTTTTCTGATGATCATCATCTCCTGATTCTTAAAAGAAAAAAACAGGACAAAGAACCCACCCATCCTTTTGTATTATGAGGCCTCCACTGACCCAATAATGGCACATGGTTTACTGAGACTACACCACGCTCAATCGATGTAACTGTTTTCCCCCGATCATAAACAATGTCCACTTCATTATGATTTCACAGCTTTCTTCCTTACAAAGAGAATCTCTTTCCCACAGATTAAGTCATCTGTTCTGCCTGAATCTCATCAAAGATTATACCTGGCACTGTAATTGGGAGGGTTTTAAATAGATAATTTAACCTTGAAAGAATGTTCATTTGACTCAACACATCCTTCCAATCTAAGAAACACACAAATTCCCTTTCACCTCAGCATGTCTTCCTTAATTGTGACAGCACTGCCGAGAAATTCATTTTCAAAGAGCTGACTGAGCCACAAGGGAAAATTAATACCTAAATATTGAAGCAATCCTGATGCTCTGCTTTAAAGAGGGAAGTTGGATTTGCGAGATGAAAAGACTCCAAAATGTCTCTGGTTTAGGCCTTAAAAAAAAAAGAAAATGTCTTTAGCATTTTTTTATCTCTCTGTATTAAGTCAGAAAGTAAAAGGTACAGTCTACTTCTCTTAAAAATGGGGAGAAAAAAAAAGTCCTTTGCTTTCTATTGCTGGTTAACTGCATTAGCTAGAATGCTGCTAGATTTTTGAGTGTCCTAGTGTGAAGGGTGTGATTTTCTTCACTTTTGAATATGGAGGAAAAAATGTTCTTTGAACTCTGACAGCCTAAGTCTATTCCACTCTGCAGTGCCGACCATGGCTATAGTAATAGCATTTCACATTCCAGATCTGAAATTTTACCAGGGTGAGCACAGATAGAGCGAAAAGGAGAGCATGTGCAGGACAGCTGACCTGTTCTTTGTCATCCTCTGGTTCACAGCAAAGGCTGTTCCACCAAATGATTACAAAGAAAAAAAAAAAGAAAAAAAATTAATTCCAGGAACCAGAGAATTCAGAACAAGTAATAAGATCTCATTCCCCCCGAAGCTGATATCATCAAATTCTCTCACATGATTTACAATCTGGCAATCTATCTCTTTCCATTGATTATCCTGCTGTTATGGGATATAACTACTCACTGCCCATTCCAAAAACTCTAAAGTGTTGCTCTGAGAATACACTAATGCACCTTTAATGTGGAGAAGACAGGAGGGGGAGAAAAAAAAAAAAAACAAGGAACAAAACAGGCTGGAGAAAGCATAAAGCTGAAGTTCCTTTCAAAAGCAGTGGGGAAGTTAACAACTTTTGAGGGAGGCAATCAGGCAATTCATGACCAGCAGCTACCCGGGCTCATAGCACTAATTTTCCTAACTGGAAAGAGGTCATATGTACCCTGAATCAGAAACAGGCAGGCACCTCACTATGGACCAAGGCCATCAGAGAAAATAGTGATCACACTGCAGAATCGCCATGAATATTACTCAAAGGTGCTTCTGATTCCAAGACACTGGCTAGACAAGCTCTAGAGCCCTCATCACTGCACACATTATTATATGACTTATCAAAACTTTAATGCTAGAGTCAACAAACACTGGTCCACTGTCTCCTTTCTCACACTCTTCAAGCTAAGGAAAATATGAAAGGAAAATTGCTCTCTGCCCTCTAACTAGGCTCCCTTCTCAGAAAACTCAGCAAAAAATGGCAAAATGTACATAAAATTCCCAGCAAAGCTTTTAAGTTTGCTTATTTGGTGGCAAGACAGTGGTTTGAAATAAAGCGGCAAAAAAGATATAACTAATGATAAGGAAACTTTCTGTCCCTTTCTGGCATTCAAGATGTCAAAGCAAGGACATGGTGAGTCTTTTGGTGCAAAATTCCCAATCTCCTTGGGGCTTTCCTGGTGGCTCAGATGGCAGGCATTTGCAAACTCTGTCAAGAGCCACGTAGAGATTTTTGACTTTCTAGGCCTCGCATTGCAACTGTACCTACTCATTCCTTTGTAGCTTGAAAGTAACCAGGGAAGATACATCAGTGATCGGGCATGACAGGGTTCCGATGAGATGTTATTTACAGACACTGAAATTTTAATTCCGTAAACCTTTCCTGTGTTACAAGATATTATTCTTTTGACTTTTTCCTAACCATTAAAAAAATATAAGAACCGTTCTTAGCTTGAAGACTGAGAAAGGAGACAGTGGACCAGTGTTTATCATTGCAGGTAAAGAATTTCCTGCAATGTAGGAGACCTGGTTTGATGTCTGGGTCAGGAAGATCTCCTGGAGAAGGGAATGGCTACCCACTCCAGTATTCTTGCCTGAAAATCTCATGTACAGAGTAGCCTGGCGGGCTATAGTCCATGGGGTCACAAAGAGTCGGACACAACTGATCAACTAACACTTTTCTGTTTCCGGCTGGGGCCATGATCAATTGTGCCAACAACACAAGAGCCAAAAATTTGTATATCAACTCTGTGAAGGGGATTGAGGGACGCTAAATAAGACTTCCTGCTGCTGGTGTGGGTGACATGGTGATGGTCACATTCAAGAAAAGTAAACCAGAGCTCAGAAAGAAGGTACATCCAGCAGTGGTAACGTGACAACAGAGGTCACACCAGAGAAAAGACGGTGTGGTCCTTTATTCTGAAGATAACGCAGAGATCATAGTAAACAATAGAGGTGAGATGACAGGTTCTGCCATCACAGGACCAGTTGAAAAGGAATGGGTAGACTTCTAGCCCAGGATTGAATCAAATGCCGGCAGCACTGAATGATTCTTCAGTGTATTTGGGGGGAAAAAATTAAATAAAAATTACTTGCTCAAAAAAAAATTTGACAAGGAAGGCACCGTGCAAGTCTCTTTACATACAGGATTCCATTTGATGAGCACATCAAGGTTCTGAGGACACGTTATCCCCATTTTACAGATGACAGACTGAGCCCTAAAGAGGTTGTCTAAGGTCATGGCAGAACATATGTCTTCAGACCTGGAACCCAGGTTTTGTCAGCTCTCAACCCCATACGTTTCAACTATTATAAGGAGACTAGGATTTCTGTTCAAAAACTCATACTGGTTTTGCCATCCAGAGAAAAAGAATGAGAAGGTAAGAGAATAAGTAACATTTAAGTGAATAAAATGAGAAAATGACCTACCTTTGAAAGGAACAGCCATTTAACAGACAAATGTTTGTTTTATTAAATGCTGCATGCTTCAGTGTTGAGCTCTTAAGTAACAATCAGTTCCTGTACTTACCATCACCCCGAGTACAGCCAAATCCATCTAGGCAAACACACTACATAATCTCTTTATCCATCTGCTATGAGGACTGCTGGCTGTGGACCAGCATCCCTGCCCTATGGGCACTCCTTCTCCCATGCTCACTTCCCAGGGCAATTTTTTATATCCAGAGATAAATCACTCGTAATCTAAGAGAGAGCGACACTACATCTACCAAGTGATTCAGGTCTTTCAAAATCTCTTAACAAAACCTGATGATACAGCCAGGAGCAGCAGCCTTGCAGATTTTATTATCATTACTGTGATGATGGCTAGTACCAAATACACGGAGCACTGACAGTGTCCCAGGCACTGGTCCAAGCACTTTAAATGGGCTCATGTATTAAACTGTTAATCTGCACACCCCTACAAGGTCAGCTCTATAATTGCTTTTATTTTACGGATCAGGAAACTGAGGCAAAAAGAAATTAAGCAATTTGCGAAGCTCCCACAGCCAGCAGGTGGCAGAGCCGGGATTCAAAACCAGGTAGTACAGATGGGAGTTGACACCTCACTGCATTTCCCCATCAGGTCAAATCAAAACATTTAAATGTGAAAATCCATTGCGCATAACCAGGCTTGCCTGTATTATTACGAGTAGAAGGACTATCTTTAATTTTTAAACAATTGGAAACAGAGTGTGAAGAATAACCTGCAGAAACCTATAAAAATAAGAAAACAGTTTCTCTAAAATGCAGTGTTAGGGACTTTCCTGGTAATCCAGTGGCTAAGACTCTGAACTCCCCATGCAGGGAGCCCAGGTTTTGCATGCTGCAACAAAGACCTGGAGCAGCCAAATAAATGAATAAGTATTTTTAAAAATAAATAAAACACAATGTTATTGCTTATTTGAAAAAGGAACAAGAAACATCTGAACTGTTTAGAGATGGTGGGGACGCTTCCAGCTGATTCACCTTCACAGTAAAGGTCAGACAGGGACCTCTTTCTGTTTTATACTGTTCCAAGAGCCTGAAACTTTTTGGATGACGTTAAACACAACTCAGTCATTCCTTGGGTATAGAGGCAGCAGTGGCTGAGACAGTAAAGAATCTGCCTGCAACGCAGGAGACCCGGGTTTGATCTTTGGGTCAGGAAGATCCCCTGGAGAAGGAAATGGCAACTCACTCCAATATTCTTGCCTGAAGAATTCCATGGACAGAGGAGCCTGGAAGACTACAGTCCATGGACTCGTAAAGGGTGAGGCTCTTCCCATAATGAAGGCTTATAAACCTGAAGAATAATTTTCATGAACGGAAACGTTTTATTATAGTTTTTATATTTTATTATAGTTTTATATTAACCTGTATCGAACCCACTACAGAGGCCAAAGACCTCAGTAACGGGTTCAGGCTGAATCTGACCACGTGGCAAACATACAGTGTTGCTCCCCACTTCACACTCTGAACCTCCTTCCCGTTTGGTGGATATAATTGACAAAGCTCCCCTTCCCCACAGAGTTCATCCCTCTCAACAAAAGGATGCAGTATTATTTAGATAACACTAGACAGAGCCAGGCAACCAATAACAAGGGATCAGAGTAAAGGTATGAGACATTCTTTTAGCACCTAACCTTACATCACTGACAGCACAGCCCAGCATCATAGAAGATGGTAGCGGGGCTTAGAGCCCTACCTTTATCACCATCAGTTCACTGAGTCTAGAAATGGACTAAGGCCCTCTCCCTGGTCAACTTCTCAGCCTGACCAGCACTGATTTAACAATCAAGAATTTATTCACTTCAGTTCAGTCGCTCAGTCGTGTCCAACTCTTTGCGACCCCACGAATCGCAGCACACCAGGCCTCCCTGTCCATCACTAACTCCTGAGTTTACTCAAACTCATATCCATCGAGTCAGTGATGCCATCCAGCCATCTCATCCTCTGTCGTCCCCTTCTCC
Source organism: Muntiacus reevesi (assembly GCF_963930625.1). Classification (NCBI taxonomy): domain Eukaryota; kingdom Metazoa; phylum Chordata; class Mammalia; order Artiodactyla; family Cervidae; genus Muntiacus; species Muntiacus reevesi. The sequence continues at coordinate 98,127,142 of NC_089252.1, forward strand.
TCCCGCCCCCAATCCCTCCCAGCATCAGGGTCTTTTCCAATGAGTCAACTCTTCACATGAGGCGGCCAAAGTATTGGAGTTTCAGCCTCACCATCAGTCTTTCCAATAAACACCCAGGACTGACCTCCTTTTAGGATGGACTGGTTGGATTTCCTTGAAGTCCAAGGGATTCTCAAGAGTCTTCTCCAACACTGCAGTTCAAAAGCATCAATTCTTCGGCACTCAGATTTCTTCACAGTCCAACTCTCACATCCATACATGACCACTGGAAAAACCATAGCTTTGACTAGACAGACCTTTGTTGGCAAAGTAATGTCTCTGCTTTTTAATATGCTATCTAGGTTGGTCATAACTTTCCTTCCAAGGAGTAAGTGTCTTTTAATTTCATGGCTGCAATCACCATCTGCAGTGATTTTGGAGCCCAAAAAAAGAATTTGTTATGTTACATAAAATCAAGTCCACTGGAAGGGTAGGCCTCAGGTAGATTCAGCAGCTCAAAGACATCAACAAGAATCCAGCTTCTTCCCTTCCTTTCCAGGTTGGCCCTCCTCAAATGTGACTTCATCAAGGGGAATAATGTCCGCCTTGTATGTACGGATGTGAGAGCTGGGGTTGCAAAGAGTCGGACAGGACTGAGTGACTGAACTGACTGACTGACTGAGAGCTGGACCATAAAGAAAGCTGAGCACCAAAGAATCGATGCTTTTGAACTGTGGTGCTGGAGAAGACTCTTGAGAGTCCCTTGGACTGCAAGGAGATCCAACCAGTCCATCCTAAAGGAGATCAGTCCTGAATATTCACTGGAAGGACTGATGCTGAAACTGACATTCCAATACTTTGGCCACCTGATGCAAAGAACTGATTCACTGGAAAAGACCCTGAGGCTGGCAAAGACTGAAGGTAGGAGAAGAAAAGGATGACAGAGGATGAGATGGTTGGATGGCATCCCCGACTCGATGGACGTAAGTTTGAGCAAGCTCCAGGAGTTGGTGATGGACAGGGAGGCCTGTGTGCTGCAGTCCATGAGGTTGCAAAGAGTTAGACACAACCGAGCGACTGAACTGACAGGCTGACTCACAGGGAATTTAATTCTAAGGAGAAGCATGAGAGAGAGGTTCCTAATCAAAAATGTCCAGCTACATTCTCAGACCCCCTGAAAACAAAGTCATGTAAGATTTAAAGAGTTTGTGGAGCTGCCCTTTCATGGCAAAGAAAAATCCTATAAAATGAGCATGTCGCTGCGCTCCCACTCTGTGAAGCCTCAGATTTGGTGCAACATTTGATCCCTCTGGCCAGGATCTAGCCCCAGGCATTTCAGCTTTAATGAATCCCAAAGAACATAGCTTGATCCAACTTCCGAATCCATGTGGCATTTTCTCAGGACAGTGTTTATAAGTCTTTAAAGGAGACCCATGTCAAGAAGATGGAGGATTTACACAAAAATAAAAACCTACCAGGGACTGCCCGTTACTCAAAGCTTGTATTTCACAGGCGCTGTCCAAACCATTTCTGTTTCACTGGCAATGGTGCTAAGGAAGGAGGGATAAGGAATTCCAAGTCCAGACTCCCGAAATTTTATCAGGGTCATTCACTCAGGATGTGTCTGTCACTCCAGGGTCCAAAGCAGAACTTTCACTTGTTCAATGCTCCTTCTCTCTCCCTTTGGCAAAGACCCGTCTTTTCTAAGAGAAACCCATTCCAACAGGGTAAGGCAGGGAAGTTACCTTTTACCTCAGTCAACAGTGCTGAGGACATTACCTGAGCCTGTCCAGTTGTTAGTCCAGCCAAATATGACCCAAGTCTTGATAATTAAGAGTAAGGCATGATATCTAGGCTCAGGGAGATTTCTTCTCTGTAAAAATATGGAGGAGAAAATTCAAAAAGACACATGTATCCATGTTCACTGCAGCACTATTGACAATAGCTAAAACACGGAAGCAACCTAGATGCCCATCACCAGATGAACGGATAAAGAAGTTGTGGTCTATATACACAATGCATTATTACTCAGCCATTAAAAGGAACGCCTTTGAGTCAGTTCTAATGAGGTGGATGAACCCAGAACCTATTACACAGAGTGAAGTAAGTCAGAAAAAGAAATATCGTATTCTAACACATATATAAAGAATCTAGAAAAATGGTACTGAAGAATTTACTTACAGGGCGGCGGTGGAGAAACAGACAGAGAGAATAGACTTGTGGACATGGGGAAGGGGAGGAAAGGGGGAGATGGATGGAAAGAGTAACAAGGAAACTTACATTACCATATGTCAAATAGATAGCCAACGGGAATTTCCTGTATGGGTCAGGAAACTCAAACAGGGGCTCTGTATCAACCTAGGAGGGTGGGATGGGGAGGGAGATGGGAGGGAAGTTCAAAAGGGAGAGAATCACCCTGATTCAGGTTGAGTTTGAGAGAAAACAAAATTCTAGAAAGGAATTATCCTTCAATAGAAAAATTAATTAACCTAAAAAATATATAGAGAGAGGCGATCTCCCTGATGGTCCAGTAGTTAAAAAGACTCCGTGCTTCCAATGCAGGGGGCACTGGTTGGGGAACTAGGATCTCACATGACATGCAGCATGGACAAAATTTTGTTGTTGTTGAAAAAAAAATGAAATATGGAGCACTATGTCAACAAAATCTGCAGATGTTGGGGGATTGAAGGTGGCCATTTATCAATATCACAAGAACTGCCCAAACAGGGTAGTTAGTTAAAAAGGAAAAGAGAGACCTGATACACGGATGGAGGACCCGAATCCAGCCATGCCTGAACCTTCCAATATGGCATCAATAAGGTCTTCTATCCACTTTCTGTCGATCTCTTTCCTTTCCAGCTGAAACTTCAATACAGTGCTCCCCTGTAGCATTTGCTGATGACCATCGTGTAAACGTTCCCACCACAGCTCATTTCACCCTGCTCACGCGACAGCGCTAAGAGTGAACAGGAAAGAGGTCTACAGCAGCCCATCGTCAGGCAGCATCTCTACCGCAGATACGCCAGACAGAAGCTCAAGCGCACAGACAATAATAAAATGCATTCAAATACTTAGGGGGCTTGGCTTGTGGTTCAGTGGTAAAGAACTCGCCTGCCAATGCAGGAGGCACAGGTTCAATTCCAGATCGGGGCAGATCCCGCGTGCCACAGGAAAACTAAGCCCACACACCACAACGACTGAGCCTGTACTCTGAGCCTCAACTACTGAAGCCCTCGTGTCCTGCAGCCTGCGCGCCACCACAAGAGAAGACACGGCAATGAGAAGCCCCTGCTCTCCGCAACTAGAGGAAAAACCCTCAGCAACCCCAACATGGCCAAAAATACATAAAATTTTAAACTGAAATAATGAATTGAGCAGTATTTTTTACTTTGTAAGTATGACTTGGTTGTAAATTTTATGTAACATTGTGCTTTATAAGACTGTATTTTAACAACCAGCTCACAAAGTTCCCAAGAACTTCACCACCAGCTCTCCCCAGGTTGCACAAGCAGCTCCCTGACCCCAGGCCAAGAATGCACAGAGCAGAAGGGAAGCACACAAAGCATAAATCCTCCACCCTCACAGGTCTCAACCACTCCTGGCCCTCGGGAGTTTGATCTTCAAACTCAAGCTCTTCTGCAGAAGAGTGGTCACTCTTGCTGTCGGATGGTAATACACAGTGTTCGGTTAATTAAGCAGGTTTTAGTGCAGCTAAAACCCAGGGCCTATCTTCTCCCTGATCCCATAAAGCATTCGTGGCAGTTTGGGTTTTAACCAATACAGGAGTAATTCGAAATCAATTTCCCCTCCCCTTGATGAACAATGGACTATTCAGTGGGACACACAGAGAAAATCAGATGCCCATGTATGTGAGGCGGCCGCCGCGAGCCCCAGCCCAGCATGCTGCAGGATTCTACCACACAGCCGCATGCCTGACTGAATCCACCATGAGGAAACCGGTCTTCCCCTGCTCTGAACACCGTGACCCATTGAAAGGCGAAGGGGGCCTGAAACAGAGGCCTAAGAACGTCCCATTAACACAGTCACAGAGGGACATGGGTTCAATGAGCCTGGTGCATCTTGCACCCCTGGCTGGAATCCCACCATTGTTGCCAAGGCCCTTGATCTTGGACAGCTTGCATGCATACTTAGGCGCTCAGTCGTATCCGACTTTCTTTGACCCCACAGACAGTAGCCTGCCAAGCTCCTCTGTCCATGGGATTCTCCAGGCAAGAATACTGGAGTGGGTTACCATTTCCTTTTCCAGGGAATCTTCCTGACCCAGGGATTGAACCTGAGTCTCCTGAGCTGCAGGCAGATTCTTTACCACTGAGCCACCAGGAAAATTCGTGGACAACTTGAGCCTCAGCTTCATCATTACAGTATCTGCTCTCACAGGGCTACTGTGGGGTCCAAACAGGATTACACAGGCAAGTGAGCTGTCTGTCCTATTTGCAAAATAAGTTCCACTGCTAATAGCAGACTTGAAAACACTCGATCTTAAGACATTTTTTTGCCTGCCCCCGCCATCAAAAAAACACCCATCATGATTAAACATTCACTTAATTAGCATGGATTACCAGCTTGGGTAATGAGGTTACATTCAAAAGTCAGTGTACAAGGTTTCAACAGTCAGAATTATCCTTGTCAATTCCCTTGAAATCACCCAAAAAGTGCAGTGCGTGTTTTCATGTTATAATATTGTACACATATTGCATAATACCAACATCTGTCCCCCCCACTGAACATGAATAAAGTAAATCAAAGTCTTCATGCAAGCAACTACAGATTAGAACTATTATGCTTTTTGATACCCAGGGAAAAAACAGATGAAAAGATTCTAGAGTGCTCCTGTTCATCTATAGGGTTTACTGAATTCTATTCCATTATCAAGTCTGTATTAGCTTCATACACATGAATATATTTGTTTGCTATAGTAAGGAACATAGGTTATGTGAAACCTGTGTGTTTTTTCCCTAGAAAAAAATGTAAAATACAGTGTATGCTTACTCATTTTCAATCTGTAGATGGCTTGAATGAAACCACTCTGACTTGAATTTTACAGACATAAAACCAGCCATGTTACCACATGAACTGCATTCCCCAAATTCATACATTCCAACCCCAGGACTGAATTCCCCAGTACCTCAGAATATGGGCTCAGCAAGAAAGAGAGTCATCACAGAAGTAATTAAAGATGAAGTCATGGCACTACCCTGGTAATCTGGTGGTTAAGAAACCCACCTGGCAATGCAGGGAACACCAGGTCAATCCCTGGTCCGGAAGGATCCCACATGCCATGGAGCAACCAAGTCCACGACACAAAGTCCCAGCACAACCAAAAATAACTACAGATAAAAGAAATTAATTTTTTTTAAAGATGAAGTCATTAGGTAGACCCTAATCCAATACAACTAACACCCTTACAAAAAGGGGAAATGTGCACACAGGGAGACCAGTATGCGAACACAAAGGTAGAGATCAGGGCGATGCTTCTACAAGCCAAGGAATGCCAGACTGCCAGCAAACCACCAAAAGCTAGGAGAGAGGCAGGGAACACATCCTTCTCACAGCACTCAAAATGAACCAATGCCACCCACCCTTTGAGTTTGGACTTCGAGCCAATGAGACAACACATCTCTACTGCGTAAGCCATCCAAACTGTGGTACCCTTTTACTGCAGCCCAAGCAAATGAATATGACGACCCAACTGACATTTTCTCCTGTGGTCCCACGACAGGCCATTGCACCCAAGGTCTTCGGCACTGGTCCTGTGACTCTAAGCAGAGTTACCAATTTAACTGACTCATGAGTTAATGAGCATGTGTGACATAACTCCAGTCTATCATCACTAATAAACCTTAAAGTAAGGGACAGGAAGGGGGCAGCACACGACGAGCAACCCCATGTCCTGGTTCACAGGTAAGAAGAGAAAGGCGTCTCCAAGGGAACAAGACAGAGATGGGAGCTGCACTGCCTCCCTCAAGCAAGAAAAGCCGTTCTTCTCAATTTCTCTACTTTGTTGGCCCACTCCTTTTCTTCCCGTGGTGAATAAAAACACCCAAGGGGAAATGAAAACCCATTCATCAACATTCCTGGCCAGACAGTGAGCCGCTTAATGGCTTTATCGATTCCTTGTTTTGCTCTACATTATGTGTTACATTGGCTCAAGCAGTCCATACAAGAAGAATCAAGATGGTGTTGGTAAAAAGGCATTATTTCATTTTAAGCTTGTTACCACTGAGACCAGTCAACCTTGAACAGAAGCAGTCTAGTTTCAAAACAAGCATGTGCAAAATTTCTATTCACTGCATGCCAGTGGTCCTTCCCATAGCCAATGTCCCTTGGTTCCAAAGGCCTATCTTAGTTGGTAAAGAAAAACAAACTATGGCAATAACTGTGCCCGTTAAGTGAATTTCCCATGCTAGAATAATGTTTTGTTATGTTTTATATTCCAAGATAATGGTTCCAAAGGCTTTGAGGGGTAAGTTTCATATTAGGGAAATGACTCTAATTACTAACATAAAGCACTCTGTCTATGCATTTTGACATAAATATCACTATAAGGCTAAAATAAAACAATTAAATGGCTCACAAATTTATCAAAGACATACAGGATCTTCAATGCCCTTGCAAATTTGTCCAGTTTAATTGATTTAAATAAACATGCTATAAGCAAACAACACATAGGCTGTTAAAACAAGTTTTCTAAATTCAGGACAATGACATACCACCAGATTTGACATGGTAAAAAGATTAAATCAAACCTTTTAACAAATGAACTTGGCTGCCTTAGACAACGTGGACAGTTAGCAGTAACCTACTGCTAACAGACCAGGGGAAAAGTGAAAACTGACATTAAATGTTCTATACCATTTACATCAATCACTTACATAGTTACTAAAAGTTGAGTTAAATGGCATAAAACCCTTGAGAAAATTATTCAATTCTGAAAAACAGCTGAGATTTGAAAATTGTATGTGTCCAATTATCATTTTTGTTCATCATCCTTTCTATCTGTCAAAGAGGAAATAATCAGGAATAGCAACTAAGAGTTGTGAGGTTCAAACCCACCTCTACCACTCACTCACTAATCTGAATGAGTCTCAGACACCTTAGACCTCACTAACCTCCATCAAAAAAACAAGGGAAGGTCTGGCCTATAATATCAAAAACAAATACTGGGACTTGCCTGGTGGTGGATGAGAATCCACTTGCCAATGCAGGGGGCACAGGTTCAATCCCTGGTCGGGGAAGATTTCACACGCCATGGAGGAACTAAGCCTGCATATCACAACAGAAGAGCAGCCCCCACTCACCACAACTGAGAAAGGAAAGCTCGTGCAGTCAAAAAGAAATAAATAAAAATGCTTAAAAAAAAAAACAAAACCGATACCTATTGTAAACTCTAAGATGGCAGGGGTCTCATGAGCAGCCTCCCAATTATTTGCCAAATACATAAGACATTTTATGTGTTTCATAGTCTGTGCTTCAACAAGAACAATGAAATTTGAAGGAAGCATTCCATGCTTTAAAAAAAAACTTTGAAATCCATTGCTAAGTTTGGTCTTTTACTTTTTTCAAAAGTAATCCCATAACTTGTAGAAATGAATGTAATGTGTATATTGTTTCACAATCACATAAGTAATGCGAACTTCAAGATTCCGCTTATTTTTAAGCTAAATGTGGTATCTAGTGTCTCCACATACAGAGAGAGAAAACAAAGCTGAAACTAATTATAGGGGAATTCAAGAAAGGGGAGACCAGAGATGAATTTTTGCCTTAACCCAAGCATTTCAAACTAAGCAACTTTTGAAGAAAACTTTGTCTTGAGATATTTCTTGGCCAGAGTTACTGAAAATTGTTGTAAAAATCATACCTTTTGCCATACCTGCTGACATTCAATTTGGATGGAGAGTGTTCAAATTTGTTTTCAAAACTAATTATCCACCTGCCTAAATAGGTTTTGCTTTGAAGGTGTATAAACTAAAAGAAAAGATGCTTTCTTCTAAAAAATATTTTAATTTTCAGATTGTGCTAAAGAATACAATGGTACTAAATAAATTTTCTAACCTTTATCTTGAGGAGAATATTAACTAGACTTCTTACTCATTATATAAAACAGCTACCCAAACCTATGAAACTAATACAAGACTAAAACTCAAATCTAACCCTATATGGAAATCTTTAAACGTAGTTCCACCAAGACCTACACAGCTGATGTGTGTTTATAAATGGTACTCTGCCTTCTACTGAATAGCTTATGAATACGACATTACTTCATTTAGTAGAAGGGTCAAGGCCTAGGGCCAAACTACCAAGTTATAAATGAAATTCTCTTACACGTTCCCTCAAGTAGCAGTAAGAAATATCCATTTACCAAAGGTTCTGGTCCCCTTCCTGGACCTGCAACATTGCTGACACAGCATGGAGAACACCCAAACTTTGAGGGCACACTCCCAATTGTAAGGAAAGACATGATAGTGTTTCCATGGTTTTACAGTTCATTTCTTTGAGCAGTAACACTATATAATCAGACTGTTCTCCCTATAGGCAAAAAGTAAGAAAACAAGGAATAAAATTCTTCACATGTTAATGACTGTGCTGATCCCAACGTCCACCGGCATCACAGATGGCAAAGCTACATTCAGGCTACAAAGGAAATACCCCACGCCTCGCTCAGTTCTGTCCAGGGAGGTGGGAAATTATCACTGTGCTCTGTACTCAGGCACACGGAGCGTGTCCAGATGGAAACCAAAATATGCAGACTATCATCTGTGTGTTTGAACTAAATGACAAACATCTGCAAACAGACAGACGTTCTCACTGTTCATCTGGATTAAGAAAAACTTCCATTTTCCTACAATAGATTAAAAATGATTTAACCAAAAAAAAAAATTTTTTTCTTAATTAATTGTAACCATTCCCTGTCCATGTCAGACCTTAGCTATGCTTGGATCAGGCCAATTTTGCTGTAACATCGTGTTTCTTCCTGAAAGCTATTTCCCCAAACACACTGTGCAGATTTCTCTGTCATGCTTTATTGATAAGAGTCGGGCCTGAAAGCAGGGCTGCCAGATTATTACCATAGTATAAATTACGGACATGCAAAGCACTGATGGATGTTGGCTGTGCTCTCGTGACGAACAAATGGTGGATCTGAGGCTTAAAGTGCTACACCAAACACCTGGCACAAAGTAGATACTTCACAACAAATATTTGCCAAACTGAGTAACACTCTACTTGACAAACACGAAACATCATCCAGTCCTGGGTGTGCTTCAACAGAAATAATTGATTTGGATGAGGGAGGTGGTGAGTGAAGACGGGGTGCTCAGGCAGCCCTCGGAAGCAGCTCTGGCCCTTGAAATAAGCATTTGCAATCGTTGCCCCCCTCTTCTGCCTGGACTCCCCACGTCTGATGGCTACAATTAGGGCCTGAGCTGCTTTACTGGAGCCAGCAGCACATCAGCTCACTCAGTCAATTCATACGTGGTCTGCTCAGAATGCAGGAGATGCCCTCGCCACTAAGAGCCCACAGCTGCACCCCACACTGGTAGAGATGCAGCGCCGGGCACTGTAATCCCCCGGCTGGGCCCCCCTCCTCCCGGATGAGCATTTTCACCCTCTCTTTGTGTTTAAATCCATTTTAGTCCACAGCATTCTGATTAGTCGGCGCTGGGCAGAGAACAGGCTCCCAAAGACTTGTTGATCCAAATATTCAGGAAGAAGTTGGAGACTCAGTAGAGAATCAGGGCTGCTTGGTACACAGTTTAGACTCCAATTTCAAAACTGTATTTTTTTTTTTAAGTAATTCTATCAATACCCATTTTATTACATGCCACAGTGAACACCCTGAGATGCATTCTATTTTTTAAAGCCAGCTGTCTATCTGCTGCCGACATTGCCGATAAAGCTCTAAGTCATTAAGGGAAAAAGAGAGACTTCATTTGCTGTGATAATACACAGATCTGTATATCTTCCCAACTGCCTTCCAGGTCGAAAGAAATGAGGTCTTGATGAGTACCAGCTAGCTATTAATTAGATTTAGTAGCAACAAAATATTACTTTTCAAGCACTTTAAGAACTGAGAACAGCTACCAAGCTCAGCAGAATTTTTGTCTTTTCGTTTCCCTGACCCCCTTTTTCCAACTTATCTCATTAAAAATGCTTCCATCTGAAAGGAAATGAAGAGAGCAAGAACAAGAACTGAAGAGTAAATGCAAGTGATTATTAATAAAGACCTCATTCATCTATCCCCAATTTTCAAAATCCCATTTCATTTTGTTTAGCTAAGAAAAAGACAACTGTATAAACACACAGCTTACCTTTAAGGAGCAGACCTTTAAGTCTGAAGCAGTGACTGCAACCTACGCCACTACAGCTCTTTTTTGACAGTTAGGACCACCTTTTGTCCTTTTTTGGTAATTTAATTATTTTTATCTAGTCGACAACGGAAATGCTGATTTCTGGGCCGAAGGGAAGTATTGCTGTTGTTGGTCGCTTAGTTTTATCTGACTCATTTGTGACCCCACGGACTGTAGCCACAGACTGTCAGGCTTCTCTGTCCACGAAATTTCCCAGGCAAGATTACTGGTGTCAGCTGCCATTCCCTCCTCTAGGGAACATTCTCGACCCAGGGATTGAACCTACGTCTCCTGCATTGGGAGACGAGTTCTTTACCACTGGGCCGCCTGGGAAAGCGAAGCAAAGTACAGGGCTTTGTAAAAGTAATTCACCCCAGCTGGGCCTTTCCTGACACACACAGTTTTAGGATTTCAAAGGTGTCTGTCCTGATGGGGGACAGAGGTGCCTATGGTTATGTGGGGAAATGCGGCAGAGAAGGAATATATAGATGGGGGTCAAGTGGCCCTGTCTGCTCAAAACTTTCCATGTGCTAAGGAATCACTTGGGCAGTTTTACTAAGAACAGATCCAGAGTGGAGGCTGAGACGGTTAAGAACCGTGTTTCTAACAAGTTTCTGGGTGATGTTGATGCTGCTGATCAAACAATGACACTTTGGCTCTGAAGACTTGGAACTATCTAAAATAACTATCCTATATTGGTTTTGCCTGCCCAGCATCTACTTCGGGGCTACAGAAAACCAATCAGACTTCAGGGAGGTATAAGAAGGTGGTTTCTTTTCCTCCACCATCCCCCACAGCTTTATTGGGGTGTACTGACAAAGAGAAGGTGATTCTCAAAGACAACCTGTGTATCAAGTTCACAAGAGGGGACAGATCCATCTCCTTTCCCCCAAGATGGGTGTTTCTTACAATGACTAAGAAAATAATTTAAAATCATTCTGATTCTGTATAAACTTCACATAAAAACAAAACTGGTATGCTGCAGAATCTACTTGCTTTACCACAGCTTAAGATGCAGAGAGAGAAGATTCAGACATGTTTTGTTTAGTTTTTTTCTCCAGTGCCTCTAACAGAGCAAACTCCAAGCAGTTTCTCTGTCTCTTTTGAGCTCATTGTGGTGGCTCAGACGGTAAAGAATCCACCTGCAATGAAGGAGACCCGGGTTCAATCCGAGTCAGGAAGATTCCCTAGAGAAGGGACTGGCTATCCACTGCAGTATTCTTGCCTGGAGAATCCCATGGACAGAGGCGTCTGGCAGGCTACAGTCCATGGGGTCGCAAACAGTCAGACAGAACTGAGGGACTAACACTTTCATTACTTTTTTCAACACTTCACTCATTCAGTTATGTGTCTAAATTACCCGTTCTAACCTCAGCACCAAGCTCAGTAACTGGGACGGAACATAGAATCAACAGTTGCTGCTGCTGCTGCTGCTAAGTCGCTTCAGTCGTGCCCGACTCTGTGCGACCCCATAGACGGCAGCCCACCAGGCTCCCCCGTCCCTGGGATTCTCCAGGCAAGAACACTGGAGTGGACTGCCATTTCCTTCTCCACTGCATGAAAGTAAAAAGTGAAAGTGAAGTCACTCAGTCGTGTCCGACTCTTAGCGACCCCATGGACTGCAGCCCACCAGGCTCCCCCACCCATGGGATTGTCCAGGCAAGAGTACTGGAGTGGGGTGCCATTGCCTTCTCCAGAATCAACAGTTAGCACTTAGTAAAACGTTAGGCAACTGTGGGTAGCCCTTCACATCCATTATCTTCTAGAATCTCACCCTTGAGGAATAATTCTCAAGGATCCTCATGGAAACTCGGGTTCAGAGCAGGATGACTACCTTAACTGGTTAAACATAAAAACAGGATTCAAACAAAATCTGATATCCAGTTCCAAAGCCTATATACCACTCCCACCCCGCAACTGCGTCATAGTGCTTTAGTGAGCACGGCATTTCTAAAGAGGAACAGATCATGCGTTCACTGTCAAGTTCAAAACCTGTCACCTGCAGCTCTTTTCTAGTTGCTCTACACCCCTCACTGCCCTCCCCCTCTTTCTGCTGCCACTTCAACTAGTTTTCACACCACTGAACTGGAGGTGGGCAGCTCTGGGCCATTCTTGCTAAAACAGGCCAGCATGAAGGCAAGGATGCCCAGGCAAATGTGACACATCTCTGTGACACAACAAACCGAGGGAAGAAAACCCATCAAGAGGCCAGTGACACAGTACAGGGGACAGCCCTGGACTCCTGCACACTTGGCCTGCAAATACCACAGCAAGCTTATCTTCCTGCCCTCTCAACCTCCAAAAAGAAAAAGAAACAGAATCATACCCTAGGGTGTCCAAGACCAGGCGGAGGGACGAACTTATCAAGACCCGCATTTCTATGAACCTATGACCCCGCAGTTCTAATTGTCTGTGTTGACCCTGAGCCAATACTGACACATGTGCACCAAGAGATATCCATAAAGACTATTCTGTGTCAACTGACTTCAGGGACCACCAGCAAGAATAGGCTCTGCAGCCTAGTCTTAACAATGGAACCCCATGCTGCAAGTAACAGGACTGTGTTAAAATTATCAGGTATCATCCATGAAAAAAAATTTTTAAATCATTGCTGAATCCCTCCAAAAAGCAGCAGCATGATTGATACAATATATTATTTATGTAAAAATAATCTATACATTTGTAAGTGTGTGTGAAAGGGTTAGTCGCTCAGTCATGTCTGACTCTTTGTGACCCCATGGACTGTAGCCTGCCAGGCTTCTCCGTCCATGGAATTCTCCAGGCAAGAGAACTGGAATGGGTTGCCATTGCCTTCTCCAGGGGATCTTCCCAATCCAGGGACTGAACTTGGTTCTCCTGGATCACAGGCAGATTCTTGCATGCGTGACTGCATGCTAAGTCATTTCAGTCATGTCCAACTATGTGCGACCCCATGGACTGTTGCCCACCAGGCTCCTCTGTCCATGGGATTCTCCAGGCAAGAATACTGGAGTGGTAGCCATGCCTTCCTCCAGAGGATCTTCCCAACCCACGGATCAAACCCAAGTCTCTCAAGTCTCCTGCGTTGGTTGGCGGGTTCTTTACCACTATCGCCACCTGGAAAGCCCATATTTTTTTATAACTATATGTAAGTCTATTAAAATAGCTTCACACTTTGGGAAGGCAGGATAAGAAGTAGTTGACAGATTAAAGATCTGGCTGAAATGTTGTAAGAAAAAACATATTCATATATTATATGCAATTTTTTAAAGAAAAAAATAAAGGACAGGGGGTGTCAAGAGCCAACAGTAGATGCCCTGTGCTCCTGGCCTATTATTTCTATTAGAAACATAAGATGCATCCTGAGAAGGCACCAGCGCTTGAAACAGACACTACACCCAGGCATTAGCAAAGGACTGTGCTGTCCTCGGTCACCACTCACTCGAATATGCAGGAAACCTTAGGTTTGACACCCTTGGTGCTTCCAGCCTCATCTCTCACTACCTCCTCAACTTCTTGCCTCAGATGTCCTAAGGCTATGAGACGCTCATCTAGACCATCTTGAAGAGGCTGTTCTTGACAAATCTAATGACTGACTCTAACCACCGCCCCGTATTCCACTTCCGCTTTCCAGGCTGGGTTTGGGCATCATCTCTCCATCCATTCATCTATCCTTTCACACCAAGCAGTTGCCCCATGCCCAGCATGCCAAAGACACAGCAATGGGGAAGATTATCCCGACCGCACAGACCAGTCTAGTGGTCCAGGCTACCTGCATCCACACCCAACCCATCCCAGTCATCACCCAAATTCTCCAAGTCCAGAGTGAGCCTGAACCACCAAGAGCTAAGGTACAGAGCAGCTGCTTTCAAACTCCAGCCCCTTCATCTCACTATGTAACTGGGGCAAATTTTGCTCTCTTCAAAGCTCCAAGGTTCTCATTTTTGGATGGACATAATATCCCTGAAGGAGGTATCTTAGGAGACCTCTTCCTCATGGGGTTGTGGTAAGGGTTAAATTAATACCTGCATAGCTCTAAGTTCATGACCTGGAACATATCATTCAGCAAGTGGTAGTTTCATTAATAACATGGCATTATGGGAGGAGTTTGCAAACTTTTGCTTTAATGGGTCAGAGTTTATATATTACACACATTAAATAGTTAAAGCCTGCAGGTCAGACAGTACTTTCCTGCTTGCAAGCCCACAAGTGTGGTTATGCTGCAATAAAACATGATTTACCGACCTTTAACGTGAATGACGTATTTTCATGTCTCAAATTATTTTTTTAATTTTTTCAACAGTTCAGAAATGTAAAATAACATTTTTAGCACACTGGCTTGGGCAAAAACAAAGAGCAGGTCTGATTTGGGCCTAGTCTACAGTTTGCTGACTCCTGTATTAGAAGAAATCCTACGAACTAGAGAGACTCCTATCACATAACAAGTTTTTCCTGTCTGTAGAGCTATAACTAGCTTCCCTGGCAACTCAGCAGTAAAGAACTGGCCTGACACGGCAGGAGACGCGGGTTGGATCCCTTGGTCGGGAAGATCCCCCAGAGAAGGAAATGGCAACCCACTCCAGTATTCTTGCCTGGGGAATCCATGGACAGAGGAGCCCGGTGAGCTACAGACAGTGGGGTTACAAAAGAGTCGGACGCAACTTTGCAACTAAACAAGAACTGTTAACTGCTAGTTGTTGCAGGAGTCTCCAGCACCGGGCTACTTGAAGGGAAAAAAAAACAACTAAGCATTCATAGACACATATGTATGTATATACATGTATGTGTATATATACATATATATAAATAAACACATATCTGCCATTTCCTCTCAAATTGCCCAGAAGAAACTAAACAGAAAGTAAATGTGCTAAGCTTAATATTTGGATTCTCTGGGCAGAAAGAGATACAGAAATTCCTTGTACTATTTTTGTACCTTCTTGGGAAATCTGAAATCATTTCAAACTTTAAAAATCTAAGGACCAAGAATAAATGATTTCAACAAGTTCTCTGCCTAAAGACCGTATATAAAGAGCATGCCTATTTGATTTCTGTTGTTTCTATTTTACAAAATGGAAGGCAAAAATTTGCCTATGGAAGGTGACATGTGCCATTAATACTGTAAATATTTTTTATTTATTAAATACTGTAAAAAATACTTTGGCCACTTGATGCAAAGAGCTGACTCTTTGGAAAAGACTGATGGTGGGAAAGACTGAAGGCAAAAGAAGAAAAAGATGGCAAAGAATGAGATGGTTAGATAGCATCACTGACTCAATGGAGATGAATTTGAGCAAACTCCAGGAGACAGTGAAGGGCAGGGAAGCCTGGCATGCTGCAGTCCATGGAGTCACAGAGTTGGACATGACTTAGTGACTAAACAACAAAAAACGACTATTAGTTCAGTTCAGTCACTCAGTCACGTCTGCCTCTTTGCAACCCCATGGACTGCAGTACGCCAGGCTTCCCTGTCCATCACCAACTCCTATAAATCAGCTAACATCAGCTAATATCAAGACAGTGTCTCATGTCTTCACAAGACTAAAGTGAAGTGAAGTGAAAGATGCTCAGTCGTGTCCGACTCTTTGCGACCCCATGGACTATATATATAGTCCATGGAATTCTCCAGGCCAGAATACTGGAGTGGGTAGCCTTTCCCTTCTCCAGGAGATGGTCCCAACCCAGGTCTCCCACATTGCAGGCGGATTCTTTACCAGCTGAACCACCAGGGAAGCCCAAGAACACTGGAGTGGGTAACCTACCTTTTTCCAGCGGATCTTCCTAACCCGGGAATTGAATCAGGATCTCCTGCATTGCAGGCGGATTCTCTATCAACAAAGCTATCACAGAAGCCCTTCACAAGACTAAAAACAAGTCAAGATACCCTCAAGCCCTAACAGTGAGGCCATCACAGACAACCGCTCTGCCTGGGGCACCCACCAGGTCGGTCACATTCCTTCTACACTCCTCCTGTTGGCCGAGGGGTGGAAGCAAGCAGACCCACCTGGGGGATACCTGGCCCCATAAATGATAAAGGAATAAACAAGGAGAGAAAAAGGTTCAGTCTTGTCTCTTGATGTCCTGCCATTTGCATAATAACACTAGTCCAAGAATCCAGGTAGATTCCTTCCAGGGAAGGGAGTCTCCTTCCCTTACCACCCCCCTACCCAAGACAAATGGGAAACCAGACAAAAGACTGTCCCCAGCAGGTCCTGTTCCTTTAATTCCAGTCTGTTGCTTCTCACGACTCTCCCGGCCTCCTCTCATCACATGGCCAGTTCCTTTTCGGAAAGGCGGCCTCTCTTAACAGTAGCAACTTTTGCACACTGGCGGCCCTGTAGACAACACAACTTTAGAACCTGTTGGTTCAGAGAGACAGAAGAACAGCAGAGCTTCTCTCTCCTATCAGTGACCTGTGGCAATCCCAGGCGACAGGATCTAAAACCATCCCCAATTCCCTTGCACTGAGAAGGTGCTCGCTGGTTGCCATTCCATCTTCCACACCAGAGTTCAATTCCCAAACCCTCACATGAGAATGACCTGCTAATTGGGTCTCCAGTGCCTCCATCAGAAATAGATACTACAACTTGCAGCGAAATTAGCAAGCTTCCGCTGCCAAGACAACCACCGTTTTCCCTCTCCCCTGTTGGAGAAGTTATCCTTCCTGACCTAAAGTTTCAAATCCTAGCTATTTTTGGATGGAAAGGTCTGCTCAATCAGAGGAACCTATCACTTAATGAAAGCAATTAAACTGGCAAGTAATTCAAAATCCACAGCAGCAAAACAAGACCAAAAAATAAATAAATAAAAAGGACGATAGTGAAGCAAAATGCAAGCCTTATTAATAATTCCCTTGGTCTCAACTGTCCAGAAAATGCATGTTAGGGTTCAAAAGTCCAGTCAGTGTCTAAATTGTCATCTTACTCTCTGATTACCAAAATGTGGGTCCCATAGGCAGGTGGCAGTACTTGGCACATAGCTGGTCCCTAACAAATGATACAGGTTAGGGAGTAGAGAAGCTCTTTCTCACTAAGAATCTCCTGTCCTTGACCAAAGGAGAACTTGGACCTTCATCTTTCATTTCCTAAGAATTAAGCTTTATGCTGAATTTATGACATTTTAACATCTTTCACAAAATGATACCAACAACCCACCAAAAGGCTGTAGACCAACAAGTAAATAAATGTGTTGAAGTTACAGATGATTTTCTTTTTTCTCTATGTGCCTTTATGAATTCTATTTTCTACAGTGAACATTTATTACATTTCTATTAAAGAAAAAAAAATGAAAGCCAAGTAGATGAAAATAACATTCTCATTCAAACAGAGAGCAGTCTTTAAACTCCAAGGTGCTCCCAAGTCACCTGAAGCTTTTGCTGAAAGACAAATTCCAGTTCCATTAGACTAGGGTGCGGCTGAAGACTAAAATTTCTAGCAAGCTCCCCCGCAATAGCTGGACAAACCCAGTGGTGCTTTGATTGCCAAGACTCTATAAAACACAAAAAAGTAATTCACATGCCAACAATCCTAGTTTTAAAGAGACGATGATGGTAACAAAGCCTTAAATCAAAGAAGGGCAACACTAGCAAAGCCCACACTGAAAAATGAATGCCTTTTGGGCTCCAGCCAGAAAGAAGCGAAAAAAACCAAACCAAAACACAACTGAACTTTACTTGGAAGTACAGTACTCTGCTGGAAGCACTTGTCTCCATAGTTAAAAACAAATGAAATTGCTTCCTATTGATTTTAATTTAGGCTGGAACACTTGCTGTCCAATAACGCCAGCAAAGGAAACTGTGAGTGAGGACAAGATATGATAAGAGAGACAAACTCTAGAGGCCATCAGATACTCGGCCAACCTCCGGTCTCAGCTGTAGTTAAAATGTGATAGACAGGATTAGGTGCGGGCAGAACAGACACCCAGATGCACCATTTTCCATTCATCTCATCCTCCAGGGCCTCTTACCATTATGGACTCTTTTTATTATTTTTTTAAATTTCAGCTCTAAATGTTGCTCAATTAAGTTTTACTCATTTCCTTACAGATCCTTAGGATTCTCATTTACAAATAAAATCAAGAGATGCAGTTAAGGCTAAGTGTTATCAGCATGTCTCCTCAAGAGAGGCTGTCCTCTGCACCAAAATAAAAGTCCTCCTATTCCTAGAGATAAAAAGCTCAAAATGAATGAACTCAAAAAATCAAAGGGAGAAAGGACTATTTTTGGCAGGCAAGGGAGATGGTTTCTGTCCTCAATGCACCTAGTTACCTTCCCTTTGATGTAGTTTCTAGCTGATCCTGGTGTCCTTTGATTGAAAATGACCCAAATCAATCTTTGGTTAACATAAGCAGAAATACAATGTACTGAAAGATTCTTGGACATCTCCTTACAAATACCTGAGAAAGAAAAGATACAAAAGTCAATGGAGAAAAGGAAAGATACACCTATTTGAATGTAGAGTTCTAAAGAATACCAAGGAGAGGTAAAAAAGGCTTCCTCAGTGATCAATGCAAAGAAATAGAGGAAAACAATAGAATGGGAAAGACTAGAGACCTCTTCAAGAAAATTAGATATACCAGGGAACATTTCATGCAAAGATGGGCACAATAAAGGACAGAAATGGTATGGGCCTAACAGAAGCAGAAGATATTATGAAGAGATGGCACGAATAAACAGAAGAACTGTACAAAAAAGATCTTCATGATCCAGATAACCACGATGGTGTGATCACTCACCTAGAGCCAAACATTGTGCAATGAGAGGTCTGGTGGGCCTTAGGAAGCATCACCACAAACAAAGGTAGTGGAGGTGATGGAATTCCAGTTGAGTTATAAAAGTTGATGCTGTGAAAGTGCTGCACTCAATTTGCCAGCAAATTTGTAAAACTCAGCAGTGGCCACAGGACTGGAAAAGGGCAGTTTTCATTCCAATCCCAAACAAAGGCAATGCCAAAAAATGTTCAAACTACCGCACAATTGTACTCATCTCACACACTAGCAGAGTAATGCTCAAAATTCTCCAAGCCAAGCTTCAACAGTATGTGAATCATGAACTTCCAAATGTTCAAGCTGGATTTAGAAAAGGCAGAGGAACGAGAGATTGAATTGCCAATATCTACTGGATCATCGAAAAAGCAAGAGAGTTCCAGAAAACATCTACTTCTGCTTTATTGATTATGCCAAAGCCTTTGACTGTGTGGATCACAGAAACTGTGGAAAACTCTTCAAGAGATAGGAATACCAGACCACCTGACCTGCCTCCTGAGAAATCTATATACAGATCAAGAAGCAACAGTTAGAACTAGACATGAACAACAGACTGGCTCCAAATCAGGAAAGGAGTGTGTCAAGGCTGTACATTATCACCCTGTTTATTTAACTTATATACAGAGTACATCATGAGAAATGCCGGGCTGGATGAAGCATAAGCTGGAATCAAGATTGCTGGGAGAAATATCAATAATCTCACATATGTAGATGATGCCAGCTTTATGGCAGAAAGTGAAGAAGAACTAAAGAGCCTCTTGATGAAAGTGAAAGAGGAGAGGAAAAAGTTGGCTTGAAACTCAACATTTAGAAAACTAAGATCATGGCATCCAGTCCCATCACTTTATGGCAAATAGACGGGGAAACAATGGAAACAGACTTTATTTTGGGGGGCTCCAAAATCACTGCACATGCTGACTACAGGCATAAAATTAAAAGACACTTGCTCTTTGGAAGAAAAGCTATGACCAACCTAGACAGCATATGAAAAAGCAGAGACTTTACTTTGCCAAGAAAGGTCTGTCTAGCCAAAGCTATGGTTTTTCCAATAGTCATATATGGATGTGAGAGTTGGACTATAAGAAAGCTGAGCACCAAACAATCGATACTTTTGAACTGTGGTGTTGGAGAAGACTCTTGAGAGTTCCTTGGACTGCAAGGAGATCAAATCAGCCAGTCCTAAAGGAAATCAGTCCTGAATATTCATTGGAAGGACTGATGCTAAGGCTGAAACTCCAATACTTTGGCCAACTGAAGTGAAGAACTGACTCATTGGTAAAGATCCTGATGCTGGGAAAGATTGAAGGCAGGTTGAGAAGGGGATGACAGAGGAAGAGATGGTTGGATAGCATCACCGACTCAATGAACATGAATTTGAATAAACTCTGGGAGCTGGTGATGGACAGGGAAGCCTGGCGTGCTGCAGTCCATGGGGTTGCAAAGAGTCAGACATGACTAAGCAATTGAACCGAACTGAAGTGGACATCTCAAAGAATCCAATCAACCATCAAATAATTCAGCTTCAGAAAGGCAAGGAACAGAGTAGCTCAGGGTTTCAGGCAGGAGGAAGTGAGAGAGAGACCTTCATGTCATTTGCCTCAAGTGTCCAGTTCCAGGGAAAGAAGGTATGACTGGCCTAGCCTGGCTTTTGGACCTCAAATAGGGGTAGACAGAGCCCGTTGATGTGCAGAAGTGAAGTCACTCAGTCATATCTGACTCTTGTGACCCCGTGGACTGTAGCCTACCAGGCTCCTCCCTCCATGGGATTTTCCAGGCAAGAGTACTGTCATTTCTTTCTCCAGAGGATCTTCCCGACGCAGGGATCGAACCTGGGTCTCCTGCATTGCAGGCAGACACTTAACCGTCTGAGCCACCAGGGAAATCCAAGATTTTCCTGATGTGCAAAAGGTCCCCTCAAGACCATGGAGGAGGGATCAATACCCAAAGAGGAGGGAAAGAAATGGTAATGGGATGCTGAGCAGGCAAAAACAAGGGCACAGTAATAATAAGCAACTCTCTCTGAGCCAGCCCATGTGTCTACCCACATGTACTGTTTCCTCCTAATGAACACTTTACTTGTTTTGCTTCAAAAACAAATAAATAACTAACAACTAATGACAGTTATGTGCTTGCTAGGGTCAGAGCCTTATATTCTCATTTAATTTTCACATCAACTCTTTGAGACAGCAATCATTAGTCTATCTCGTAGATGAGGAAATAGGGGCTTAAGGACACACAATCCATGACAAAGCAAGATGACATCACAGTCTCAGCACACAGGACCACCATGAGAAAGTCATTCAGCTGTTCCATGTGCTAACTTACAGTCTCTAGACAACAGTGGGTGTTTGTTCAGTCACTCAGTCATGTCCAACTCTTTCTGGCCCCAAGGACTGTAGCCCACCAGGCTCCTCTGTCCATGGAATCTTCCCAGCAAGAATACTGGAGCAGGTTGCCATTTCCTAATGCAGGAGATCTTCCCAACTCAAGCACATGGATTCTTTACCACTAGCGCCACCAAATTCAAGCCCAAATGCCTAAGCCTGGCATTCAAAATCCAGTCAATGCATCCAACATTGAGAACCTCGCAAATCGCAACAGTGTCCACATTGAAGATGACAGTCACTATTGGTTTTATGCCATAAGGAAGTAGCCAAGATACAAGGTAGACCCAGTCTGAGTGCCAGAACTGCATTACTCTGCCCACTAGTCAACCACCTTCACCAGCTCATTACTGCCTCTGCTCACCAGTTCCCTGGGTATAAATATATAAAATAGTATCCAGGCTTTAAAGTACCTACTCCCAGGAAGGTATCATTCTCATTACTCTTTTGCTCCTGAACACTAAGGGACTGAATCAGTATTTCGGAGCTCTATTTTATGGATTTAGGGGCTTTCACTTTATTTTCCCAATTTGCACACGTTTTTAGAACCCCGGTAACACCAAGCAAAGTGCTATCTATACATGTGAAGTTTCCATTTACATTTGACTTGAACCTGTAACTTTCCTTGCAATACCGTGCAAGAGGATGTCCACCTTTTGAAGTTAAAGAACATGCCGCCCCACTGAACAGCTCAGGCCTTCATTTTTTTATCTATGGACTCAAAACAGTAAAGTCCAGAAGTCACTGATTTCACCCAAGAGTGAGCCTGTTGATCCTTTGTTTCGCAGCATCTCAGTGACACAGGAGTACATGGTTTAATTCGACACTGATCCCATTCTTGCCAAACATAGGCAAAGGCTTGCTGAGTTCAAATTATGCTACTTCCTAGCTCCATTTTGCCTTCGTGGCCAAATGGATCCATCTCTTACTGTCCCTCTGTCCTCCAAGACAAGGAGTATGCATCTCAGAGTCATTCTAATGTGATGAGAAATAATGTATTGAAAAAAAATTTATCGCTCTGCCCAAATCTACTGATACCTTTGTGATTTTTAACACTGATATACTACAATATGGGCTTCCCTGGTAGCTCAACATAAAAGCATCTTGCCTACAATCCAGGAGATGCAGGTTTCACCCCTGGATCAGGAAGACCCCTTGGAGGAGGAAATGGCAACCTACTCCAGTATGTTTGCCTGGAGAATTCCATGGACAGTGAAGCCTGGCAGGCTGTAGTCCATGGGATCACAGAGTCAGACATGACTGAGCACATATACTTACATACATATACTGCAATATACCTGAATATTTTATATATTCAGCATTTCCAGTTAAAAAGACAGGGACACAGGAACCACCAAGATAAAAGACACAATTCTGGGTGCTCTCATTTACCCTTCGCATTCTTTGCCACTGCTCTCTCCTGCTCACATTCTTGTGGTCACATGCTCCCAAACTGCCAAGCACAAATCTTACATCACAGCGGAAAAAGCCCCACAGCTGTCTATAGCCCTGCACTCAGAAATGACTCAAACACCGAGGCAGGAGCAGAGGAAAAAGGAGACCGCAAAACCTTTCTATTAAAACAAGGGCTTTGGTGGTAAGGAGACAAAGCTGATCTGACCTTCCTTCTCACCCCTGAGCTTTCACGCTTGCCGGCTGATTAGCTAGTGTCTGGAACTAATTAACAGGTGTGGCAAGAAAGCAAGCAGGAAAAAAACAAACCTTGGCAACTTTCTCTCAGGGAATTGATGACTCTAGATTTACAACAGCTCCTTTAGGACAGAACTGGCAGAGAACTCGGTGAGGCGAGTTCATTATTCACAGAGTCCACCTATTCAGACTTTCAAAGGACCCACCACCAAGAAGCAAACGTTAAAGACTTCATCCCCAACTAAATGATGGCTCCCTTGACTACAGATGGTGCCCCAAACATCATGGACAGAAACATTTGAGCAGAAGTCTGAAGCCCAGGAGCAATCAGAAGATGAGAACATGTGTTTGCCAGGCTCTGGGGTAAGACAACAATGAAGGAGGCACAAATACTTTACCTCCATCAAAGACAATACTTTTCTACCTACTCAGAAACCTCCAAAAACTAAGCACAAATCACACACTAACTCGCAAACATGCCCTCCTCAGACAAAAAGTATAATTATATCCTGTTACCCAAGGTAACTTACCAAGAACTCCTGAAAGGTTTCTGCGACCAAAAGAAAAGTTTTTATAAGTCCTTTTATTTTTTTATTCTTAGCCATAGGAATAAAATACACTTACCCAGTAAAGCTTTTTTTCCTTACTTCTATTAAGACACATAATCACTTATTGAGTTTAAAGTGCAATCGAGCATTTCATCCACCTTCCGTCAGAATACACACAGAGTGGATCCCGTACAGTGGCCAAGAATAAAAGAATGAAGACATCTGGCCAACTTGACCTTCAGTCCTCACTCACCTGGCCTTTCCCCTTTTCAGAACTCAGATATCAGTCTCAAACTACACAGAGTTCAATCCAGTAAGTGCTATTCATATGTGTGGAGGTAGTCATCTATGTATGAATAAGTATCAATAACAGTGAAAATGAAAGTGTCAGTCACTCAGTCATGTCCGACTCTTTGCAACTCCATGGACTGTAGCCCTCCAGGCTCCTCTGTCCATGGAATCCTCCAGGCAGGAATACTGGAGTGGGTTGCCCTTCCCTTCTCCAAGGGATCTTCCTGACCCACAGATCAAACCTGGGTCTCCTACACTACAGGCAGATTCTTTACCATCTGAGTATCAATAACAAGTTGTTAGGAAAAACATCATTAGCTTTGGAGGCAGAAGTCTGATTCCACCACGTTCAAAGGTATCTGATGCTGGGTAAGTTTCTTAATTAAGCAAAACTTCCATGTGTTCACCTGGAAGCATAAGGATGAATTTCAAATTAGATGGGTCCAGCCCCTAGCATGATGCTAACCATGCTGGTAGTAGGTGCTCGATAAATGGCCATACCATTCTTAGCATCACTGACTCAATGGGCATGAGGCTGAGCAAGATCCGGGAGATGGCGAAGGACAGGGAAGCCCGGTGTGCCCCAGGCCATGGGGTTGCAAAGATTCGGACTTTACTTAGCGACTCAACAACACCACTGTAAACACATCTGCAGGAGTAATAGCAGTATTTCAAGATACGCTCCCTCTTCCCTGGAAAACTGGCTGGGCAAAAGGGTGTTCATGCTAGAAATCAGGGCTTGGGGCTTTCTGGGGCATCAGTGGTAAAGAATCCACCTGCCAATGCAAGAGACACGGGTTCAATCCCTGATCCAGGAAGATCACATATGCTGCAAAGTCAACCAGGCCCATGCACAACTATTAAGTCTGTGCCCTAGAGCTGGGGAGCCACAGCTACTGAAGCCAACACAGCCCAGAGCCCTTGCTCTGCAACAAGAGAAGCCCCCACTCTCCACAACTAGAGAAAAGCCCACGCAGCAACAAAGACCCAGCACAGCCAAAAAATAAAGAAAGAGAGAAAAGAAATCAGGGCTTGAAGCAGAAAATACTACCCAGGAATAAAACTCCCAGACCCAGAGAAAGGACAAGGAAGTGGGCAGCTGTCAGTATCAGCACACACAGGCGATCACACCATCCCTGAAAAGGGACGGACCTGCCTCAACTCAGCAAGGGAGACAGGAAAGCTCTGTGTGGACAGAAAGGTCTGGAGGGCTATTTGCCTTTAAGAGTCACTCTGAAATCTGGCTCTGCTGAAGAGTGAAAAGGTCCGTAGGGAGCTCCTTGTCTTTCCCTTCCCATGTGGGTACATACAGCTGCTCTCATCATCTCTCCCCTGGGTTTCCAAGGTAGGCTCGGGGAGGGGATAGGGACTGAAGCGCCACTGACACCCCTTCAACACCCTAGCTTGAAGACTTCAACATCCTTGGTTGTCCCTTATAAATGAACTTACTACTGAAGCCCAGGTTCTTATCAGCTGCACCAAATGTGTCCACCCTGCCCATCGTCCCCTGGGAAGGAAGTGGCCCCATCCACAACCCAAAAGAACAAATAAACAGGGGTGGATTTTCCCAGCCAGCTCACTGCTTGCTCTGCTCCCCAGCAGCATCATCTCCTGCCCAAATTCTTGGCCTGGAGATATGCAGGACCCTGGCTAGAAACCCTTGTAGGCAGACCTGAGCTTTCTGATACAAGTATGTTCGTTTCTTGCAGTCACCCTATTTTCCACATCCAAATTAAGGAGCAGGTGGGCAAATTTGTTGTTCTTCAGTAGCTCAGTCGTGTCCTACTCTTTATGACCCCATGGACTGCAGCATGGCAGGCTTCTATCCTTCACTATCTCCCAAAGTTTGCAAGAACTCATGTCCACTCAGTCGATTATGCCATCCAACCATCTCATCATTTGTCATCCCCTTCTCCTCCCGCCCTCAGTCTTTGCCAGCATCAGGGTCTTTTCCAATGAGTCGGCTCTTGGCATCAGGTGGCCAAAATATTGGAGCTTCAGCTTCGGCCATCAGTCCTTCCAATGAATATTAAGGGTTGTTTTCCTTTAGGATTGAGTTGTTTGATCTCCTTGCAGTCCAAGGGACTCTCAGGAGTCTTCTCCAACACCACAGCTTGAAAGCATCAATTATTTGGTGCTCAGCCTTCTGTATGGTCCAACTCTCATATCCGTATATGAGCCTCTCATTTTAACAGTCTGTTGGAAGAAGGAATCAAACAACCTCTAGAGACGTTTAGGACGTCTCTACACTGTACTAATGCAGAGACGACCACCCAATCCATCTCAACAATTCCACAGCTGTGTTAAAGCTTGGACCGCTCCCTGGTAATATGTAGAGTTCAGTGTTTGGATCTGCTATGAGACTGGCTAAAAATGGGAACTTGGGCCACAGTAAATCCAAACATCCAGGAGAGTAGATGCAAGAGCCTGGGAGGCTGTGTGAGGAAGGATTCGATGGCTTCTCCCACCAGCAGGAGACAATGGGCACTGTGACCCATTCGCAATCTTGTCAGGGAGTTTCTGCAGACCTCTGCGGACCCCTGCAATCTCCAGAGATCTCTAAGGTCCCCTCTGCTTTTTGAACTGTTGAGCAAGGATGCAGAATGCTCAACTCTATACAGTCCTAGATTTCCTCTGCAGCAGAGGCTGGCATCTTAAGAGCATTCAGGCCTGTTTGTAACCCTCCACAGGTCCCTCAAGGCATCACCAGCTAGATACCAGGAAGGGGAGACACAGAAGTCTGGAGCTCTGCTAAATGCCCACTCAGGAGCTAAAACGATAATGGCCATTATTTTCAAGTGCTTCGTGTTTGCCAGGCCTGTGTCAAATGCATTCCATGACTTACCTCAATTACTCCTTCAACAACCTCTCGGAGCAGGGACTATTACCCCCTTTCACAGTCAGGCAACAAAGCCCCAGCCCTCTATCCTGACACCACCCAGACTCAAATGCTTCCCAGTGACAGTCCTTCTCAGAAGGAAATGCTCTTATCAATGACAAGGGTCTCTCTTGGTCCTGTGGATTCAAGGGGCAGGAATGGAAGATGTGATTGCTGTCACACAGGGACGACAGCTATGAAATGCTCTTGTGAAAGGTCAGGAAAAGTCTGAAGGAACGCCCTAGACCAGCACTATCCGATGAAGACACAGTGCAAGCCACGAAAGGGAGCCACATATATTCTTTTAAATTTTATGATACTCATGTGAAACAATAAAAAGGCAGTGATATTCATCTTAATGTTGTACATTTAACCCTATATATTTAAAATATCATCATTTCAATAGACAATATAAAACTTTAATATTATACATACTTGTTTCAGGGATTCCCTGGTGGTTCAGATGGTAAAAAATCCATCTGCAATGCTGGAGACCCAGGTTCATTTCCTTGGTCAGGAAGATCTCCTGGAGAAGGGTAACAACCCACTCCAGTATTCTTGCCTGGAGAATCCCATAGACAGACAAGCCTGGCAGGCTACAGTCCATAGGGTCACATAAACTACAGCTTGCCAGGCTCCTCCATCCATGGGGATTCTCCAGGCAAGAATATCAGAGTGGGTTGCTGTTCCCTTCTCCAGATCTTCCTGACCTACAAAGACTGAGCAATTAGGTACACACCTACTTGTTTCATGTATCTCTGAAATACAAGGTGAATTTCATACTTAAAGCACATCTCAATTCGGACAAGTCACATTTCAAGTGCTCAATGGCCACATGTGGCTGGGGGCGGGGGGTGTCCCATACTGGATAGCACAGCTTCACAGACATTTCACAGTAAATTAGCAAAGGCTCAACAGTACATACTGTTAAATCAGCTAAGGCTCGGCAGTACAATGCACAATTGCACTCCTCTCACACGCTAGCAAAGAAATGCTCAAAATCCTCCAAGTCAGGCTTCAACAGTATGTGAACCATGAACTTCCAGATGTTCAAGCTGGTTTTAGAAAAGGCAGAGAAACCAGAGATCAAATTGCCAACATCCACTGGGTCATCAAAAAAGCAAGAGACTTCCAGAAAAACATCTACTTTTGCTTTATTGACTACTCCAAAGCCTATGATTTGTTGTGGATCACAGCAAACTGTGGAAAATTCTTCAAGAGATGGAAATACCAGACCACCTGACCTGCCTCCTGTGAAATGTATATGCAGGTCAAGAAGCAACACTTAGAACTGGACATGGAACAACACACTGGTTCTAAATCGGGAAAGGAGTATGTCAAGGCTGTATATTGTCACCCTGCTTATTTAACTTATATGCAGAGTACATCATGAGAAATGCCGGGCTGGATGAACTGCAGGCTGGAATTAAGATTGCCAGGAGCTCTATCAATAACCTCAGATACGCAGATGATACCACCCTTATGGCAGAAAACAAAGAAGAACTAAAGAGCCTCTTGATGAAAGTGAGAGAGGAAGAGTGAAAAAGTTGGGCTTAAAACTCAACATTCAGAAAACTAAGATCATGCCATCCGGTCCCATCATTTCATGGCAAATAGATGAGGAAACAATGGATACAGTGACAGACTATTTTCCTGGGCTCCAAAATCACTGCAGATGGTGACTGAAGCCATGAAATTAAAAGATGTTTGCTCCTTGGAAGAAAAGCTATCACCAACCTAGACAGCATATGAAAAAGCAGAGACTTTACTTTGCCAACAAAGGTCCATCTAGTCAAGGCTATGGTTTTCCACATATGGATGTGAGAGTTGGACTATAAAGAAAGCTGAGCCCCAAAGAACTGATGCTTTTGAACTATGGTGTTGGAGAAGACTCTTAAGAGTCCCTTGGACTGCAAGGAGATCCAACCAGTCCATCCTAAAGGAAATCAGTCCTGAGTAATCATTGGAAGGACTAATACTAAAGCTGAAGCTCCAATACTTTGGCCACCTCATGCGAAGAACTGACTCACTTGGAAAGACCCCAATGCTGGGAAAGATCGAAGGCAGGAGAAGAAGGGGACTACAGAGGATGAGATGCTTGGATGGCATCATCTACTCGATGGACATGAGTCTGAGTGAGTTCCCGGAGTTGGTGATGGACAGGGAGGCCTAGCGTGCTGCAGTCCATGGGCTCACAAAGAGCCGGACACGACTTGACTGAACTGTACAACAGTAGAAGGCTTCCCAAGTGGTTTAGTGGTAAAGAATCCATCTGCCAATGCAGGAGACGCGGGTTTGATCCTTACGTCTGGAAGATCTCCTGGAGAAGGAAATGGTAATCCCATAGACAGACGAGCCTGGAGGGCTACAGTCCAAGGGGGTGGCGAAAGACTTGGACATGACTGTGCAACTAAACAACATTGGAAGGGATCTCTGGGGGGAAAATCCACACCCAGGAAACAAATATGGGCTCACCTGGTGTCACCCAAGTATTAATACTTGGTGCATTAAGAACACCACAAATTTATCTGATGTCAACTTCACAAAAGAATTCCTTTTGCCTTTTATCCTAACTCTCCAGTTTCCTTATCAGAAACAATACTGGTCAGAGGACCACTCAAAGTTTGAGAAACAAGCTACCCTAAAGGGAACAATGAATGTATTCACAGTAAACACAAGATACTTTACCAGGTATAAACAACAGAGGAAAAGGATCCATTTATTCAGTCACAGTTTTAAAAACTGCTGTCACCAAGCCTATACTTAACACTTACTTAAATAGCTAAGAATTCAGAAAGGTGTTGCTTTGGAATATAAACAGTCCTACAAAAGCCATAATATGATGCAAAACCTCTGGGCTTTGAAGAAAGGAAAAATAAGCAACTAATTTTAGATCCCCAAATCTCCATTAGTAAGGCTTACCCATCAGAATATGATGTAACCACCACCAAGAGATTGGACTTCCTTTCCACTAAATAAATGAATGTGAGTCAAATATAAGCCCAAATCAATTTCATGGATCAGGAAACCTTTGCACAAGGTACTTGCTATCAATACCTGCTATTTTGGTCAATTTCAAAATAGCTATACAGCTTTAAAATTGCTTATATAGCAGCAAACGTATTTGCAAGGATACAAAAGCTCCCTAGATCTGCCTCTCCTAATACTATTTTCACAGTAAGTCCTCCCTCAGTTCAACCCTTGCAAAGGACTCTAAGACCCAGTTCAGGCCTTAGCAGGAAAGAGTTCTGTGATCAATGAGCAGTATCTGCCATGAGTATGGGTAACAATGAAGGGCCTCACATGTCAATTTGCAACCCCTGGGTAGAAAAAAACGACAAAATAACACAGGGGCAGGAAAGAGAAAAACACACAAAGCACAGTACAGACTGTCACTGAATGTTTCCATCTGTACGCACACAGGGGATGTGAATAGCCTCATACTAACAGATACACAAGGCACGTGCATCCTACCCACGGATGTGAACAGCCTCATGCTAACAGAGATGCGAGCTAACAGAGATTGTCAACAGACAATGCTCCTGAGTGGCCACGTGTACCTTAATTCATCCACTGCCTACTCTGCTAGCAGAGGAGGAATATGATATCATCCAGAAAGCAAAGTTCAATTCTGTTGCAATACTTCATTAACTGGGGATCTCTGTTCTCCCCAAGCTCCAGCCCTCCTATCTTTTCTCAGGGTTGCATGGGGTTAACTGACAGTATAGCTATGCAAATGCTTCTTTCACAAATCTTAACCAACAGCTACTAAAAGAAGGTACCACTTATACTGTCCTATGTGCTTAATGCTTTCCTGGTGCTTTGCATACAGAATTTCATTCCATTTTCACAAGGAGTCTGGGAGACTGAAACTCTCAGTATCTCCATTCTACAGATGAGAAAACCAATCAAGTAGGTTCAGGGCCAAGTTACTACAGGCCAAAACTAAGATTCACTAACTTGAGCCAGTTAACCTGACTGACAGATCTGTGCAATTCTAAGAACATGCATTTGCCACTGGCTTCTTTCATCTGAATCCACCCATCTCAAGTCTCATTTCCTCAAAATCCTGTTAAAGGTCCCCAGGCATCTGAGAGTTATTTCCACAAACTGCTTTGTTTATCTGGTCAGAGTGCTTACAGTTCCCCCAGATTCTCCAAAAATCAATTTTACCTCCGCTCAGCATCTCGAGTGAAGGCAGAAACCTCAGGAACCAGCAGCTCCCTCAAGTTGGTTAATTCACTGCAGTAACTGAGGTGTTTTTCTTTTTAAAGAGCACAAGCTAAAAAGCATTCAGGAAGAACTCTCATGCCGGAGTTAGCCACCCTCTATCACATAAAACAATTTCAGCAGCTTCTGCGCAAATTGACCAATTGAGAAAATGAGGGGCTGATGCCTAAAACTGTCAAGTGATTTTCCGCACCCTCCACATACGGCCCTTGCACATATGTAAGCTGAGAAAATGACTAGTTTTAGAAGAGAAAAAAACTAGTTGGGAGAGGAATGAAAGAAGGCAGGCATCGACTAGCAATGTGTTCTAGAAAACTTAACTTCTGCCTAAGCATTTTTGGAATGACAAGATGCACAGTCAACATCTGATTAATCAAGGGTAACTGACAGGATAGTCAACCAGTACCTGGCAAGTAAGCCTAAGTGGTCATTTTCAGTCCTTTTCCTAGACCAATCTGCCCAAAGCCATTACCAAGCAACAGATCTACACTCAGCTCTAGGAAGCTCTGCTGTCCTCTACATATCAGTGTCACTGACACCAGGACAACCAAAGCAGAAATAAGACTGCCTAATTCTTCTGGGCCAACCCTACAGCCAAGGGCATTTCTGATGCAAATGAACACCAAATTCACAGAATTTAGCCTAAATTATTCCACAAGAGAAGATAATAGAAGATTGGTGACCATCAAAACCTAGTCCTGCTGCCACGTAAGACATCTGACCTTTAATTAGAATATGTCATTTTCAGCAATAAATACCTTGGTGATGAGTAACAGCATCCATTTAGCTTCTGTTTTCAAAGATGGACTTCAAACACCATGACAACATATATTATATACATTCTGAATTCTCTTAATAAAGATATTGAGTTTGAGTAACATGTCTCTTAAGAGGATACAATGTGACATTTCTGGAAAACACATACAAGGGTATCACAGTCTTGTACAATGTCCTGTAATTTTTCTAATTTTGTAATTTTGCTCAGGGAAACTGAGCTCAAATGGAAAAGAATCCACCCGCAACATGGGAGACTCAGGTTCAATCCCTGGGTTGGGAAGATGCCCTGGAGTGCTACCCACTCCTGGATTCTTGCCTTGAAAATTCCATGCTCAGACAACTATACAGTCCCCGGAGTCACAAAGAGTTGAACACGATTGAGTGGTTAACACTTTCACTTTTTATCAGTGGTCAAATATGACTACCATCACCTAAACACTGAGGACTCAGTAGGCAGAGGGAGGATGGAATTCCTGCCCTCAGAGGGCAAACAGTAGAATGTAATTTGGCTGTAAATCATTAGAGAACAATTCACATAGATGACATATTATAATGACAAAAGGAGCTGGAATTAGGGTGAAGAAATCACCTCCTCAACCTTCCAACTGCTCACATCAAAAGCCATACACACTGCTCCATCCATAGTCCAGGTTTTCCTATGTAGCTGTTGGAAAACTTAAGATTCCTGATATTTCTGTCATGTATCAGAAATCCACACATAGGTGTCACGTGTGAAAAAATTACTGGGTCAGGGATTTTATGTTAAAAATGAAGCTCCTCGGGAAGGTGACATCTCCAATATTACTTTACTCACATTCCACTGGAGCGGTCACTGGCCTTCCCGTATCTTCCCCGCCTTGGGTGGTTTGGTAACAACAAAGTGACCAAGGGCCCTAGTTCTTCAAAATGAAACTTTTGTAAAAAAAGAAATGTAACTTTTTTAAACTGAACAAGCCAACTGCGATTTAGATCAGCAGGGAATCTGCCACATTACGATGAAGCACCCAAGCAGCAACCTACGCGCAGAGTCAAAAAATGACAGACCCAGGACGGCTGGACCTCAGACAGACGGGAATGACGTCACGGCTTCAGCCAATGATGGGCTCCGTCGCGCTAGCGCATGCGCACACATACATAATTACACACAGCCAATCTGGGCAATACAAAACCCCCAATAAGCAACAGCAAAAAAATTTTTTTTTTTTTTAAAAAAGAGTGTCCCTCGGGTAGAAATCTAGAAATCTAGAAATGCTGGTGGCAAACACCTCCAGGGATCAGCTGAGTAGTGTAAATAACCACTGCGGGCCAGGTGAGTGCCCCTCTCTCAAGGGGCAGCCACCATTTAATTCCAGCCTACTATTGTCTCGAAGGAAGACACGTTCCCTAGGCTGCTGTACCTGCCGATTTCCCAGGAGTTACCTAGATTTTTACGAGAAGCCCCCGTGAAAGCAGGCCTCTCCATCTGTTTTGGTCACCGCTATCTCCCCAGTGCCTGGTGTACTGCAGGTATTCAGGACACACTTGTTGATGACATGAATGAGAAATGCTCCAATTTTTAATTCAACCTTTTTCTCAACACAGTACAGCCAAAAATGCCAGATGCCCCCTGCAGAGTTCCAGACAACCCGAATGACTGTCCCTTCTCCGTTTCTCTTTTCCAGAGCCCGCTCTGGAACTAGCTTGGGTGTTTCATTTTAGATAAAGACCCCTGCCACCACTCTCCCCATCCTAAATCACATTCAGTAAGTTTAAAAAAAAAAAAACAAGGGCTCCAGGAGAAATGAGGTTTCCTGTTTAAAAAAAAAACAGCTTACAGGCAATTCATTAACCAAGATCCACTCACTATCCCATTTGCTAATTCCCTCAGGATATTCTGCAGCAGGGCTTGAGAAATAATGAAAGGGTTCTTAGTGCCTTAAAAAGCAACGGTCATAGTAAAACTAACCAGAAGGACCCCTGACAAATCGCATTATAATATAGACTGGGCATTGGACTCAAGCGTAGCACAAAAGTCACAACCTCTGAAACCATCCCGTGTGGAATCAACAATCCCTAAAATTCCAGAAGAATGTTAGAAGCCATTTCATTATGGGTGAAGAAGACAACCCCAAAGAAACCTAGGATCTTGCCCAGATTCCACAGCTGGCTTGGCGGGCTTCCATGGCGAGTTCTAACTCCAAAGGAAAAATCCAGAACCCAAACTTTCTCCAGCCAAGTACAACTTCCCTTAGACATTTTCCTGAAGTCATAACTCGAGCCTGCAGCCCACATTTAAATGATAGATGGGATGATAATAACACCCCATTATTATAACATAACTATCTTTAGCACCCCAAACAAAAGTTCTCAAATTATAAACTAAACCAATTTAGATCCTTTTGAAGAGGAGTCAGAAAAACCACCAACAAACTCACTCTATCCACAGTTATTATCAGCTTATTCAGAAGCTAAAGTAATTTGCAGAAAGGTCATCTCTTCAATGTAACCAAATAAAATCCTATAGTAATTGCATTACTTCTTTATTTAATTGTAGCAAATACAGGAAGACACCTTTA
Source organism: Muntiacus reevesi (assembly GCF_963930625.1). Classification (NCBI taxonomy): domain Eukaryota; kingdom Metazoa; phylum Chordata; class Mammalia; order Artiodactyla; family Cervidae; genus Muntiacus; species Muntiacus reevesi. Next base: position 98,161,543 of record NC_089252.1, read on the forward strand.
TTTCACCCAGTGTTTATGGTACTTGGCTTCTATGGGAAAAGCAAAAGCATGAAATAGGAAAGGCTGGGTCTTTTAATCTGCCTTCCTGTGGAATTAGGAAAAACATCTTCCAAATGAACAGAAAGCATTCTGATTCAAAATAATTCTGAGAGACAATTAAAGAGACATTTTGGCTACCCTCACTAAGAACAAAGGTGACCTTGAACAAGCAACAACTTCCTTTTGGTTTCAGTTTCCTCATCCTTAAGTGAGGATATTCATGGTTTCTTTTCAGAAGGGATTAAAGGAATATAAAAAACTCACACACAGCAGCAAGATTATGGCAAGTGCTTGGTGTGTGTGGGCTGTTATAACCAATGTCCCCACTTTAGAGATTAAAAAAATGAGGCCATTTTCTCAACATAGCAACATAACCTAGAATTAACATAGAATTTCAACCTGGACCTCTGAGGTCCTAGTGTAGCTCCTGAATAAGAGGTGTGTATAACTGGGACTCACAGATCCCCACTACCACCCAACCCCACTTCAACAGGATGTTGGAGGCATTTGCCCAGTGGCATAGTGACATGCCAGCTAACCAGTGACATAGCCAAGGGCATGGCCAGCTCTAACGTCCACATTCATTTAACCTAAACACTTCAGGAAAAGTGATACTTAAAAAGAACAGAACTCATTTGTTATAAATAACTATTGCTTTGAAAATAAATCCTTTTGATGACTCGAGACTAACTTGACTCTTGAAAAGTCAATGACATTTCCTCATTAATCTGGATTATGCTTTTATATTTGGTAAATGGCTAACAGCTATGTCTCCTGTCCAAATTACTCTACACTGATGAGTTTATCTGATTTAAGTACACTGTGAAATTCATGTGGCTGCAATGGTGTCAGAAATCAAATACCTCTTAGATTCATCTAATAACTCGTATGAATTCCTCAAAAGTATACCCACTGCAGTATCGGTTAGCAACCTGTTTCCTCCTCCTCCTTAAGAAAACAGTATCACAGACCCAAAAATAAGACCAGTTGTTCTATTTTCTCATATGGAAGTGTTACATATTCCATGAACTATGCTTTCATTGCTTCTTTCTTAGTTGCTAAATTTCAGCAGCCAACTGTGTCACTTTGCTGCAGCCCCGAAATAGCTAAGTTGAGTAGTTTAAATTCTATTCTGTTGTTTGGTCAGAAAACCATCATGCTGATTTGTCTGAAAAAATCTGATTAGAGGGCAGGAGTTTTGCACACACAGTGTGTGCCTCTCTCTTGGATACGCTGCAGGTCTGAAGATATGGAGACAAAGGCATGATGTGTTCAAGTGTCAAGTACAAAATAAAAGCAACACCCAAAGACCACTGCTTGCTTCCCAGTAGTAGCATACAACTAAAATCCAGAAATGAGAGTCACAGGTAGATCCTCCTCCTTAATTACCACACAGTACAGAGGTCTTAAAGGGGGGGTGGGCATTCCTGGGTGCAAGGCCAAGCAACACTTTCTACAGTGGGTAACACCACACACGGACCTGGAAGATTCACATGGTATATTTATTTTAAGCCTGCAGATACCATTTCTCATCTTTAAGCAGGGAAAGAACAGACCTCCTTTGAGATGGGAGTAAGGAGGTATCTCCCACTTCACAGAGGCTGTCTCATTTCTTTAAACCTCAAAATGTAACCATTTTACTAAGTATACATGAAATGTCCCCTTGCCAGCCTAGCTTGCCCTCAAGAGCAAATCCAGGCACAAAACCTATCAAGCAAGTTCATATGAATTTTTTGAAAATGTTTTTGTTTTTACATATAGTTGTCTTTTTTTAGTTCAATTTTCTCCTTTATGCATACTCCTAACTCAACTCTCTTCAATACACAAAAAATAAACATGGTTACTTTATTGAGCACTTACTGTTCACCATGCACAGAGCTAAGTCGTTTGGCAGGCATGCTCATTCCAAGCTTCATGAAGACCTTGGAAGTCAAGGTCCTTTCACGATGCCATTTTGCAGGGGGGGGGGGGGGGGGGAAGCAAGGTACAGAGAGATTAAGTAACTCGTCTAAAGCAGTACAGGCAGTAATGGCAGAGCCCAACTGGCTTGAGATGATATTCCAATTTATTTTAAACAATTTTCCATAGCTACCTGATTTAGAAAGGAAAGAAAAGGTATTAAGTATTAACAACATTCAAAAAGCTAAGATCATGGCACCCGGTCCCATCACTTCATGGCAAATAGATGGGGAAACAATGGAAACAGTGACAGACTTTATTTGGGGGGGGCTCCAAAATCATGCAGATGGTGACTGAAGTCATGAAATTAAAAGACGCTTGCTCCTCGGAAGAAAGTTATGACGCTTGCTCCTTGGAAGAAAGTTATGACCAACCTAGACAGCATATTAAAAAGCAGAGACATTACTTTGCCGACAAAGGTCCATCTGGTCAAGGCTATGGTTTTTCCAGGAGTCATGTATGGATGTGAGAATCGAACCATAAAGAAAGCTGAGCACCAAACAATTGATACTTTGGAACTGTGGTGTTGGAGAAGACTCCTGAGAGTCCCTTGGACTGCAAGGAGATCCAACCAATCAATTCTAAAGGAAATCAGTCCTGAATAGTCATTGGAAGGACTGATGCTGAAGCTTTAACCACCTGATATGACGAGTCAACTCATTGGAAAAGATCCTGATGCTGGGAAAAATTGAAGGTAGGAGGAGAAGAGGATGACAGGGGATGAGATGGTTGGATGGCATCACCAACTTGATGAACATGAGTTTGAGCAAGATCCGGGAGTCAGGTGATGGACAGGGAAGCCTGGCATGCTGCAGTCCATGGGTTCGCAAAGAGTCGGACACAACTAAGCAAATGAACCGAGATTTCTCCTTTCCATAAGCAAATAAAACAGCACAGTGATTCTCTTTCAATGTGGAAGTTCCCTCCCATCGTCCACCCCAAGTACAGCAGGCAAATGAAAGGGAAAGTGAAAGTTGCTCAGTTGGGTCTAACTCTTTGCAATCCCCTGGACTGTACAGTCTGTGTATGGAATTCTCCAGGCCAGAATACTGGAGTGGGTAGCCTTTCCCTTCTCCAGGGGATCTTCCCAACCCAGGGATAGAAGCCAGGTCTCCCACATTGCAGGCAGATTCTTTACCAGCTGAGCCACAAGGGAAGCCCAAGAATACTGGAGTGGGTAGTTCAGCACGAACACTACCCAATTTAGTTAAGAGGGCTTCGAAAAGAGAAATCAGGCACATCTAAAACCTGGTGAGCTGACTGGCACTCCCCTAACCAGCCCTAAAAACACTTTTCACAATGTTTTTTAAAGTAGTCATGTCAAGTGCTGTATGTAGTCCTAAAAATTTCCGAGCCTGCAAAGGTCCGACAAGCCAACTCTCATAGTTTTTTTTTTTTTCTGTCAAAACACCAAACATTTTGCTATAAATGATACCAAGGAAATGGCCTTTCCGATTAGAGGTGTCCCTACAGGAGGAGACTTGCACACGGAGCCCTCTAGCTACCTCAAGCAATCTTGCACATCCATCATTGATAAACCTCACCACCCTTTTCATCAGAGGAGAAAAACCACAAATTTACCCGTTATATATTTCGGTCATCACATTTCATTTTGAAAATGAAATCCACCTACATTACCTTCAGACCTTTTTCTTTTTTTTAAGACATAAACAAATCCTTGGTCTTGAAAATTTTAAACAAAATGGAATTGTAAGAAAAAAGCAGGGAGAAGTAAACAGGGTATTTAAAATATACATTGTTTTTCAAGTAATTTTTAGGTTACAACTGCACATAAATAAGAGTGGTTCAAGATGATAGAGGAGAAGGATGTGTGCTCACCTCCATGGAAACTAAAAAATACAAGCGTCAAAGCACAGTCTGTAACAGGTAACTTTTTTTCACACGTGCATCTGATCTTCTGAGGGCACAGAACACTGCCATAGTTCTGGGCCTGGGTCTTATACCAAGCAAAAGAGTCACCTCCATTTCTCAGGCAAACAAAGGTATCAGATCATTTAATCCTTTGGGATTACTTACTGAGGGCCTAATGTGTGCTCAGGCAACCTCCTTCTGGTTCCAGTGCCTCATTCTGGTTCTGCAACAGCCGCAGAATTCCACAAGCAGCTCTCACTGCCTGTTGGGGGCAGGCTCCTCTCAGAAGAACAGTCTCATTTTCCCGAGGCCCTCCCTGCATAGTTACCAGCTTTGCCTAAATCAAGCTTAGACGGAGAACTGAAAGTGGAGGCAGGCACATTTTCTTGGCTTCCTTTATATTGTGGGATACACAGGCCTTTTATTCTCTACACAGACAATCAAAAGTGAAGTTTCAGGTCATTACCACCCATCACCTAGTAATGTTCAGTCTATAACCGAAGCATAGCAAGGTGTATGCTGGGGGGAGGGTGGGGGATCAAACCCTCCTGAGATAACTTCAGATGCTGTGAATTTCTACCATAAACTGATTTTTGAAATGTGACTCTATGAAAGATATGCCTTAGGATTAAAGTGTTAATCACAGTTTTTTTCAGTTTTGCAACTCAGAAAGCACACCCCTATTACAACTTTATCCTGCTTAAAAATGACACTGCATTGTCCAGCATGCTGTAACTAAAATGTTGAATGTTATGTATTCAGGTTTTCTTTTTTAATTTCACCATAAAAGGAAATAGGAAAACAACAAAGCACCAGCAACATTTAATTTCTTTCCTCACCCTAGGTCTGGCTGACATGTCCAGATTGTCCTTTTGGTCAAGAAGTTTCTAGGAAAATGAGGAGGAAGGGTAAGGAAGTAGGAGATCCCTAACAGCAATTGCTCTGGGGCATCTTAAATGCTCTTTCATGAGAGGTGAGAAGCTTCATTTCAATTAGTGCACTGATATGTAACTGATTATACCACATAAACTTGGGAGTTTTTCAGAATAGAAATAGAAAGATGAAATCAGAAAGGGTTTTTGTTTTATTTTGCTGTGTTAAATCATCAGCATTCCCTGTACTGCCTCATGTAAACATTATCTTTTACTCTGTGAAAATGGGCCCATAATTAAGGGGAGTTACCCAGAGCTTCACAATTGGTTAGTTCTTTTTCTCATTTCAGCCAGCCTTCCCAATAACCATTCTGCCTCCACCAAGAGTAACTTCCCGACTTCTTTCTGTCATGTCTATTTGTACTAATATTCTAACTTAATCAACTCTGTGACATGAACACTGTTTACAAGGAAACAGCAAAGATTTTACTCCATTCCATCACTGCATCAAAGGGACCCAGTTTCAAGGCTGGACAAAAATCTTTCATTTTCAAACCACACACTTTGGGAAAGGAGTTGGAGGTGCATGATTTTTCATGCACCATCCCTCAAGAGCAAGACTGCTGACTTATAAACATTACTTCTGCATGTTTCTAATAAGGCCATGAAGGATGGCCACCAGGACCAAAGCATGTACATGCAAATATACCAAGAGCCAGCTCAGAGGCAGACTCTTGGGACATCAATCACAGATCCTCTGAGTCTGACACATCAAGGTACACAGCAGAGCTTATCCATCTAAAACATTTCCAGTATCAACCTCCTAGATGTAAATATCCTACAAAACATGCCAGAATCATAGAGAAGCATTTCTGAGGATGGAAAGAGAAATCAACTTAAAAGAAATTGTAAGTTTCTTTTAAAAGTTTAAGAATATAAAATACACAAAATGTTAACCCTTTCAAGTAACAATGTATATGCTGTAAGATGCACTTAAACTCCCAATGATTAGAGATATATACCAAATCCCTAATGAATTATGGATAAGATTTGCTTTAAAATAATGGGGTATTGGGGGTAATGGAAGAGCAAAAACTGAGTTGTAATTGTTACAGCTGGACAGAGGATTCTCAGGGGCCCATTAAGTTTCTCCATTTTCATAAAATCTTCCATAAAAGTATTTTTTTAAGATGTCAGAAAACAAGATACTAGGCACTACACCATGTAGATGACCCTTATGCTCTGCAAAGCAGGAAACACTAAGGGTGATGCGGGTCCCACAGCCGCCACACCGTTGTTGAGAAACTAAAAGCCACTGTTTCCCATCCTCTGGAGAAAAACTCACTCCAGGGCGATGTTTCCAAAACCCTTCCAAATTACAGCTACCCTGTATCCTGAACAGGAGCTGAGAACAAAACGTTATAAGAAAAGTTGGCGCGATTCTGAGAGGGAAGACAAAATAACAAGGGATTTTGGTTAAGATGTCACAAGGAGGACCCTAACCCTAAGCAGAAGCATCTTTATCCCTGGTACCAACCAGACTAAACGCTTTCCAGGTTTGAGGGGGGCGTCCCAAGCGAACTCAAGTCCCCACCGCTCCTGGGCGGTTTAGAGCCCCAAGGAGCAGCCGGGAGGAGCAGAGACCGCGTCTCCGCTCCCGGGCGCATCTACAGCTGCCGCGCCTCTGGACCCAGCCGAGCGCCCCAGCCCCATTCCCGCCGCGGCCCCAACCGCACCGAGGCGGCCGAGTCCGACGGGCGGAGGTGGCGGGAGCCTGACAAGTGGCTCGGGGGCGCCCCCTGAGGTCCAGCGGCGTCGCGACACTTTCGGAAAACCGAAAGCCGACGTCTCCGGCTCTGACATTTTAACTTTGGTTGCAAAGCCTGCCGCTGCACCCTCTCCGGCGGCACTCTTCCAAACCACAGCCCTCCTTCCCCGGGCACCGCTGCCCTTTCCCTTATAGACAGCCTTTGGCTCCCGGACTACGGAACGGGCTCTTTGTTTACCTCGCAGCGAGGGCATGCATAGGAAACGTGGAAGATGAAAACTATCCCAGCCCAAAGCAGGAGGCATCACTGGCGGTCCCATTTTGGATTTTAGGCTTCCTCAGACATCAGGAAAAAGAAAAATCCCGGCTGGCCCACTGACTGTACACCCGAGTGTAAGGTGAACGCCAGAAGTGGAATCAGAAATTCCTTGTATTTCGCAAGGCTGCTCTCTGGCTGCGTCCCGCTGCCCCCATTAAAGCGTGACCCTTACAAAGCTAAACCCCAGTGTGTGTGCTTCTGAGCCCACTCTGCCGGCAAGTCCACGGCAAAGAAGAGTCTAGAAGGAGCAGATGCTTAACACAAATACTGAGTGGTGGTGGAGGGAATGTTTAGGAGTAAATGCCAAAACCCCCTCCAGCCCCCTGTGGAGGCAGGAGCCTGGTGGACAAACCCAGGCCTCGGGTCGAGTGTGGACACACGTCCTGGCTCCGCATTCGAGCTGGGATTCAGGACTGTGGCAGGAGTTCTGTGCGGGTCCAGGGACAGGAGGATGCGCAGAGGGAAAAGCGGGGTGCCGAAGAAAAGACCGCGCTTTGCCTCTCTGCCCCTCGAGGCACCCACTTGCCTGCAAAGGGGGCCCTCGCTGCCAATCCCCGAGAGCAAGCAAGAGCGCCCGCACGCTGCTCCAGGGCGCAGGACGCCGCTGGGGGACCCGCTGCACCAAAATCTGCGCTCGGGCCACCAGGGGACAGGCGGCTGTGGCCAGGGGGAGCACAAACATGGGGGGGGGGGGAACGTTCCTTTTTTTCTGGATAACCCCCACCTCCGAATATCCAGGAGCTGGTGGATGAGAAGGCAGAAAAACGGGGGCTTCCCTGTCCTTAGGAGAGCAAAGGATTAAATATGAATGGTCCCCTTCTTCCCACCCCGTCCCCGACTAGGAGAGGGGACGTGGCCTCCACTGGGGAGAGGGAGTCGGACAGATTCAAGGGAGCTCAGGGCTGCAGCCTGGTGTAAAGGGGGCTGCAAGAGGAAAGAGGGAGGCAGCTGGCCTCTGCCCTCCCCTAGCAGAAAGAAGGCGGGTCGGCCGATGGAGGGCTGGAAGTGGAGGATCGCCGAGCCGCACACCCTGCGTGTGGTGATTTATTATCTTCATCAATGGTCAACAGTGTTCCTGTCTTAACCCGACCAGAAAGGTGCGGGTGTGGGTCCGCCAGCTGCAAACAGCCTGCAAAAAGGCAAAGACGCAGGTAGACAGGGCGCGAGGCAGGGCTCGAGACAGAAAAAATACGCCCGGGCGCGAACAGCAACCCAGCCGCCGACCCGGCCCCCCACCAACGCCCCAGCCCGAGCAGCCCAGCCAAGCAAAGGGGGCCGCGGGCCCGGGATGAGGAGTCACGGATCTCCCTAAACCTCCTGTTCCCTGCTCTCCCACCGCGCCCAGGTCCCCGCGCCAGCACCGAAGCGCAGCCCGCGCCCCAGCCCCGAGCTGAGGTCGTCCCTGACCCCCGAGACCCGAACGCAGGCTGCTCCCGACATCCCCAATCCTCCACGGAGAGCCTCCAGCTTCCACTCCCCGAACATCAGCCCCTCCAAAGAGTCGCGGAGCAACAAATCCAATCCCCCCTTCTGAGCTCCTTCAATCCTCTCGTGAGCGGAGAACGCACCCAGGGCCCCCCCAAACCCAGAGAGGCATCCCCCCAAACCCACAGAGGCATCCTCCCCATGGCCCCACTCTCCCCAACAGCCTCAGAGCTCTAGCTCTCCTGCACAGCGGCGGAGCAGCGAACGAGTCTTTTCTTCCGACTCCGGCTCCCCCAGGCCCCCAAAGCCGAGCGAGAGATAGACCCCTGCGGCCCCCGTTCCTCTCCCCGGCCAGCTCTTTGCTTCCACCCTTCCCAATCACGAGCCTCCCTAAATTACGCCGCCAGAGTCAGCGGAGCGGATCCCTCTTTCCTCCCCGGGTGCTCGACCCCCACTTAACCCTCTCCGGGGTCCCCGGGACGGGCGCCTGAGCTCCAAGCCCCGGCGGCAACTCCGCTTCCCCCTTGCGCGCTGGCCAGGGCCGCGTCCCCTCGGCGGTCAGCACTCACCGGGGAAGCACACGACATAATGGAGCACGGAACTGGTGATTTTCAGGAACAAAATCCACCAACACGGTTCCAGTAACCTCCGCATGTCCGAAAACGCACATCGAAAAGAGAAAGGCAGGGGGGGTAAACTTGTTGAATAAGTTCTTGCCTCGGTGTGAGCCTCCGCTGAGCCCCGGCTCTACGCCTGCTCGCCTGCTCTACGGGGCCCCCGCGCTCGGCGGCCCGAGTCCCCCCTGGAATCCGGGAAGCCGCCGAGCGCCCCCCGGAAAATCTCAAAAAGTGGCCGAGAACGCGGAGCCACGCTGGGGACGATCCTCGGCGGAGAAAGGCTGCTTTATGTTCAAAAAGGAGCGAGTCGAGCGGGCAGGGCGAGGAGTCGGCGGGCGGCGGCGATGCCCGGAGCCCCGGGCAGGCAGAGACCGCCGGCGACGGCGGCGAGTAGCCGAAGATCCCCAACTTGAGTCGGCAGCGGAGCCCGAGAGCCGGCGGGCGGCGGCGGGGCTGAGCGCGGCGCGGCGTCTCCGAGCTTCAGGCAGGCAGCTCCTTCCAGGGCCCCGGGAAGGAAGGAGGCATGTTTGCAAGCGGGGAAGGGGAGGGTAGAGGCGGGGGGAGAGCGAAGAGCCCCCAAAATAGAACAGCCGGAGGAAACCGAGGAAAACACAAAGGATCTCAGAGGGGCGCAGGGGCGAGGGCGCCTTCAGTCCATGCTCCTGAAAGTTGTGGCTCTGGCGCGAGCTGGGGAGGATCGGGGAGCGCGGGGCTGCAAACTAGCCATGCCTCCATACAGGAAGTAACATGTGAGCATGGATCCTGGCAGAGACTTTAAAGCCGGCGAGCGAGCGAGCAGGGGACGCGCGGCGGCGCGCGAGCAGTGGGCGCGCGGCGGCGACGGGGACGCGCAGCCGGGCTGCCGGTCGCGGGCGCGCGCGCCCCGAGCTCTTAAAGCTGCAGCGCGGGGCTCCCGCCTCTCGGGCTTCCCACAACTAGGTTCTCCCCGCGCGCTGCTGAGCCGGCAGGGGCAGTTTCGGGACTGGGGACCCGCTCTGGTCGGGTCTCGGAGAGAGGGAGGAGGGCGACTGCCTTCGCGGGGCGACGTCTTTGCCTGTTTCCCGTCCTTCGAGCTCTTAAAGACGCCACTCTTTGAGCGGGCTTGACTCGGTCTCCCTCCGCCCCCGTCTGCGTTGCTCGCGGATGGTGAGCCTCGGGGGGACCCCGGCTCGGGTTTGAGGAGAGGAAGAGGCGGCCAGCTGCGTTTATAGGGCGGCAAGGTTTTAGGCTGGGTTTCTTCGCCCTGGCAGCGCCACGGCGGGGCGCGCCCTGCTTGCCCCCTGCTCTCCCTGCTCGCGCCCCCAGCCCGACGAATTCCCCCGCCAGGAAACAAAGCTGAGCGGCCTTTGCACTCCGGCTCCACTTTGCAATTTAATTTTTTTTTTTTTTTTTTTTTCCTTTTCGGGCTTCCATTGGCCTTGTTCCCGGCTGGGGAGGCGTGGGGGAGGGGAGGAATACCGATCCTAGGCTTGCAAGATCCAGCCTTTTCGAGCCCCACGCCCCCTTTCCCCACGCCACGGCTGATCAGTGGCCGAGTTTTCCCAACTCGCCGCCCCACAAGAGGAGGGAAGGTTCCCGCACTCCAGCCTGGTGGCGGGGAGGACGCAGGAAGTGCGCCTCTTACCCCCGGCTGGGTGAAAGCTGCGCCGCGGGGCTGGACCGATTTCCTGGCAGCTACGCGGGGAGCGGCAACCTCTTTAGCAATCGTGGAGAGGCATGCGAGGGAAATGGGAGTACAGGGCTTATCTGTAATGAGTTTCGTCCCTTAGTTCGTGGAGAGAAAGATCTTTATCGCTTAGACTTCTAAGCGCCCTCTTTTCCCCTCTTAACGCCGGTGCTAAAAGTGGGGGAGGCAGGCTTTTGATTAAACGTGTAACTGAGCCAAAGTAATTAGCCATTTGTAATTTTTGCCTAATTTTTCTGCCTCTGTTTAAAAGCCATCTAGACTTGTTGTTAACTTGCCCCTGCTGCTTCATCCCACCCCGCAGGGTCCCCCACCCAAACAGGCAACCGGATGCTAGGTTTTCAAAAGTACAGATGTTCAAGAGCCTCCCGCAAGATGTTATTAGGGAAGCACTTTCACACCCACACTTCCAAAAGAAAAACCTTTGAAAAGTTACATTTGGGATTACGAACTAATAAAAGCCAGGAAGTTCCCGGGGAGGGCCCGCGCTCTATCTTTAGCAAAACGGGGGAGAACACTCTCCCCCAGGGTGGAGAACGAATCGTTTGTTTGCTTTGGCATTTGGCCCTTCCTGCTTTTGTTCGAATCCCGACTCCCCCATAAATGCTCAGAGAGGGTCAGTTTTCTTGGGGGTGTTGTGTTTAAGGGATGTCCATTGGTCAGTAGGAGCTTTCAGAGAGGTGCATAGGACCCCTGCGTGTCTTGAGTAGCTCGTTAAAAACTGAGTGATAAAACGGGGAAATCTCTGGAATTTGAATCAGGACAGAACACCTGGATAGACATACCCTAGTGAGTTTCCTCTGCAAAATAACATAATAAAAACTGCCGGTTGTGGAATGCGTACCATCTACCAGGTACTGTGCTAAATTATTTCTCTAAATTGTTCATTCTATAAATTCATTGAGCAATTATTGAGGAAGGGAAGGGGCCACTGGGGACACAGCCATGAACAAAAAGAGGAGGCCCATGACGTGTGTGGACCTTCCAAAGTAAGGATTCACTCCCTCAAAACCCTACAACAGTTCTTAGAGCTGTAAGAATTATTCTCCCCATTGTAGACAAGTAACCATGCACAGAGGCGTAAAATAACAGATCCCCAGCCAGTGAGAAGCAAAGCTAAGGTATTCAGGTCTGTCTGCCTCCATAGACGTGAAAGGCAAAGAAATGATGGTTTGAGAAGACACTGAAATGTGGGATGAGGAGAAATGACTTCAGAGTAGGGAAAACTTCCCATGGGTTAGGAGAGTGAATTAGCACTACCCTTAAAACATAGAAGGCCCACAATCAAAATTAACATTTAATTAGGTCTGGGCTGATGACTATGGTGGCCCTAGGCTGAAGTATACCAGAAACTGCTCTTGGAAGCACCCGCCCACAACCCAGGTCCATCAGTTTCCATGATAAAATACAATGTTACAGGCATACCGCATGAGAAGCGTTTTCATTCATTCTACAACCAATTACAGAACAGTTCCTACACACCAGACATTGTGTCAAGTGTTAGCAGCACAAAATGACAGGCAGTGGACCTGACAATGCTCTCACCTGCTGATTACGACCCCCTCCCCCCAGGTGATGTCAGGGGCTGCATCATACAGAGAGCACTCCAGGGTGGTTGGTGTGAAGGAGCCTGTGAGTGCCAACAAAGGTGTGAACAGCCCTGGGAGTGCTTATCTACCCCGGGTGAAAATAAGGCTGTAGACAGAAGGTGCTGGTTTTGGTAATAAATTATTCCCCAACTTAGTGGCTTAAAACAATCTAGTATCCGTTTATTATCTCACGGCTCTGTAGATCAGAAGCTGGGCTACAGCCTAACTGGGTGCCTCTGTTCCAGGTCTCCCTAGGCTGAAATCAAGATGTTGGCCAGAGGTTCTCTTCTGGAGTTCAGGATCCTCTTCGAAACTCATTCACATAATTGACAGAATTCAGTTTCTTGCTTTCATTTTATGACTTGAGTTGTTTAGAGGTCCCTATTTTCTTGCTCTAATAGCTGTTGGCTAGAAGTATGTCTCAGCTAGAAGCTGCATTCCGGTCCCAGCCACATGGCCCCCTAACAATGTAACATCTTATCTCTTTAAAACCAACAAGACAAGAAAGAGAAGACAGAATGTTCAATAAGTGGTGCTGGGAAAACTAGACAGGTGCATGTAAAAGCATGAAATTAGAACACTCCCTAACACCAAACACAAAAATAAACTCAAAATGGATCAAAGACCTGAATGTAAAACACTATATATAAACCTACAGGAAAACATAGGCAGGAATACCCTTTGACATAAATCACAGCAAGATATTTTTTGACCCACCTCCTAGAGAAATGAAAATAAAAATAATCAAATGGGGCCTACTTAAACTTTTAAGCTTTTGTACAGTAAAGGAAACCATTAAAAAAAATGAGAAGACAACCCTCATAATGGGAGAAAATATTTGCAAATGAAGCAACTGATAGAGGATTAATCTCCAAAATGTACAAACAGCTCATGCAGCTCAATATCAAAAAAGCAAACCACCCAACCAAAAAATGGATGAAAGACCTAAATAGACATTTCTTCGAAGATGTTCAGATGACCAACAAACACTTGAAAAGATGATCAACTAAGTACATCAAAAGATGCTCGACTAATCAATTTGCACTAGAAATGGAAATCAAAACTACAATGAAGTATCACCTCACACCTGTCAGAACTATTTAAAAAATCTACAAACAATAAATGCTGGAGAGGGTGTGGAGTTAAAGGAACCCTCTTGCACTGTTGGTGAAAATGTAAATTGATACAGCCATTTCTGAGAACCATATGGAGGTTCCTTAAAAAAATTAAAAATAGAGTTAGTATTTGTTGTTGTGTTGTTCAGTCATGTCAAACTCTGTGACTTCATGGACTGCAGCACATCAGGCTCCTCTGTCCTTCACTATTTCCCAGTTTGCTCAGATTCATGTCCATTGAGTAGGTGATGCCATCTAACCATCTCATCCTCTGCTGCCCCTTTCTCCTTTTGGCTTCAATCTTTCCCAGTATGAGGGTCTTTTCCAATGAGTCATCGCTTCCTATCCGGTGGCCAAAGTATTAAAGAACTACCATATGACCCAGCAATCCCACCACAGGGCATACACCCAGAGAAAACTGTAATTCCAAAAGACACACAAACCCAATGTTCACTGTAGCGCTATTCACAATAGCCAGGACATGGAAGCAACCTGAATGTCCATCAAGAGAGAAATAGATAAAGAAGCTGTGGTACATATATACAGTGGAATGTTACTGAGACATGAAACAGAATGAAACTGGGTCATCTGTATTGGCAGGCGGATTCTTTACCACTGGTCAACCAGGGAAGCCACACTATTGATACTATGTATAAAATAGATAACTGATGAGAACCTAGTGTATAGCTCAGGGAATCCTACTCTATGCTCTGCGGTAACTTAAATGGAAAGGAAATCCAAAAAAGAGGGGATATATGTATATGTATAGCTGATGCATTTTGTTGTATGGTAGAAGCTAACACTACATTGCAAAGCAACCGTATTCCAGTCAAAATTAATTTTAAAAAAATAAATAAAACAAGAGAATCTCCCTCCAGTTTGCTGTGAAGGAATTTTGGGAATGACAATTCCAACACATTTGCCATATGATGTAACCTAATTAAGGAGTGACTATCCTTTCACATTCACAGGTCTCACCCATATAAGAAGAGGATTATATACCAGGGGTAAGAATCTTGAGGATCATCTTAGAATTCTTCCTATCATAGTGCTGTTGATCTCTTTTGAGTATTTCATCTTCAGTCACTAAGTTGTATTCAACTCCTTTCGACCTCACAGACTGTAACCTTCCAAGCTCCTCTGTCCATGGGATTTTCCAGGCAAGCATACTGGAGTGGGTTGCCATTTCCTCTTTCAAGGGATCTTCCCGACCCAGGGATTGAATCCTCATCTCTTGTGTCTTCTGCATTGGCAGGTAGATTCTTTACCACCAGAGCACTCGGAAGGCCCCTGTTTTGGGTACAGACTGATAGTTGGCAACAGCTCCCAAGCCAATCTCTTTGGATTCTGATACTTATATCTGCTTGACTGTGGGCAACTTAACCACTTAACTTTTCATCACTTGAGTGCCTCAGTTTCCCCATGTGTCAACAGGGAATAATAACTACACCTACACTTAAATTGAGAAGATTAGAAGGAGTTAAACAGAACAAAATAATTTGAGCAGTGTCAGGTTCCTAATAAGCAATTAATAAACATAAACTATTACTGTTATCTTCTTAATAAGCTTTAGAAATAAGGAGTGAACATCTGTTATTTTTTTACCTGCTCAGCTCCCATTTCTTTTCTTCTAAGAAATGCATTCCACCTTCCTTTGTGCTAATCTCCCAGATGGTCTTGGAAAGCCTAACCCCTTCTTCCCCCCATCTCTACCCTCTGCCTCTCCATCTCACTGGCTCACCTCACGTGTCCCAGCTTGACTGTTTGGACCATCTCAACCTTCTGGCCTGACTGACTTAGATATGACCACCTGTTTCTACCTGGTCCAGTGAAAGTCAAATTTCCTCCTGGGTTTATCCAAGCTGGATGAACTTCAGGCTTGAGAAGCAGGAAGGCTTGGGAAGAACCTGCTTGGGGTGAAGTTGACACAGAGGAAAGTGGGGTGGGGTGTGGGAGTGCTAGGGGCCAACAAGCTTCTGATAGCATCACTTGTGTCTTTGGGTTAATCTTACTTAAACCCAGGTCAGATGCTGGACTTTTCAGTTTCTTACGCTGCTAAATTCCTTTTATTCTTTTTACCTCTTTACTTTGGGTTTTTATTCAATTGGAACTAAAAACTTGAAACCTGGGACGTATGGCAAAAGACTAGTGAAATATCCACGTTTTATATTTTTTTATAGAGAAAGAAGCAGGAGCTCTTAAAATTAAGTAATTTACCTGAGGTGATTGACATAACAAACAACAGAAGACTCCAGCTTCTGACACCCAACCTACGGTAGCAATCATGTCTTTCTTGTGTAAAAAAAAATCAATCCAAAATTTAGTCACTTGAAACAATAGCCATTCTGTTTGTTCTTGATTTTGTAGGCCAGTAATCTGGGCTGAGCTCAGCTCGGCAGCTCTGCTAGTTTTCTCTGAGGTCACACATGCAGCATTGGCACCAGCTTCCAATGCTCAGCTAGGTCTGCACAGGACAAGATAGCCTCAGTCACATGCCTGCCAACTGGTGTTGGCTGTTGGCTGAGGCCCCTCAGATCTCAGCCAATGACTTCTCCAGTAACCTCTCTCAGACTTGTTCACACAGAACTCTCGGGCCAGTAGGACAGAAGGTGGAAGCTGCAAGGCATCTTGAGATCTAGACTTAGCAGTGGCATTACATCACTTGCACAGCATTTTAAAAAAATATTTATTTATTTGGCTGTGCTGGGTCTTACTTGCGGTGTATGGAATCTAATTCCCTGACCAGGGATTGAACCTAGGTGCGGAGTCTTAGCCACCGGACCACCAGGGAAGTCCCTTCCAGAGCATTCTGTTGGTCAAAGCAAATCTAAAAGCCCAGATGCAGGGGAAATAGGCCGTAGTCCTTGCGGGGAGTAGGCTTCCCGAGTGGCACAGTGGTCAAGAATCTGCCTGCCAATGCAGGAGACACAGGAGATGGGGGTTCGATCTCTGAGTCGGGAAGATCCCCTGGAGAAGGGAATGACTACCCACTCCAGTGTTCTTGCCTGGGAAATCCCATGGACAGAGGAGCCTGGCAGGCTACAGTCCACGGGGTCACAACGAGTTGCACATGACTGAGCAACAACAACAACAGATAGGCACAGAGAGAAACTGATGTGCAAACACATGGGCAGAAGTGGTTGTGTGACTGCAGGGACGCATCTACAAGTTGAGGAGCACCAAGGATTGATGGCAAATACCAGAAACTAGGAAGAGGTAAGAAAGATTTCCCCTCCATGTTTCAGAGGGAGCATGGCCCTGTCGACACTTTGATTTTGGACTCCGAGCCTCCTGAACTTTGAGACAATACATTTGTATTGTTTTAAGCAACCCAATTTGTGGTGCTTTGTTACAGCAACTCTAGGAAACCTAAACGGAGCCCTTAAATGGTTTTCATGTGTAGACAAATCACAGTTGTGACCATATTTTCCACCTCACAAATGAATGTTTGCAAAACTGTACAGAAAACCTATTCTAGTCACACTGACTTTGCATTTTGAGGCGATGTTTCATTTTAGGAGAAAAGAAATTTAGACTTAGCATAACTGCTTATTCTGAAAAAACTGACAAAGAAAAACCTCAAAGTCCTCTAATAATAATGATATCCATTCTTACATAAAACTCTATATCCAGCTGCCTAAACAGAATAAACAAGTAGTGGGGTTAGTTTAATATACTATTTCAGAAGTCAAATTCAATACTAACAGCAAACATGACTGATGAGGCTCTTTTTTTTAATGAGCAGGAAGCCTAAAACAAGTCAACTGGAGCCAAGAAAGGAAGTTATTGATTTGACACTGCTTGCAAACTCAAGACTTGGGGTTAGACTGGATGCGTGGGCTCCAGTGGTGCCTTCATGCTTCTGCTTAAGATCTCATGGTTCTGCTTTCCCTTACTTTGATTTCCTTGACTGGCTCCTGTGACTCCTGTTCTCAAAAAAGGATCTTCCCCAGTGTCCATATTGATTCCGCTGGATATATTTTGATATCCCTCTCTTGGGTCCCATAACTGCCTGGACCAAAGTACTGGACTTGACAAACCTGGTGATGGAGGCAGGACTCCCTTTTGATTTCCATCACATTAGGAGAACAAAGGGATAGTCAGGAAAGAAACTTCCTGACAACAGTCTTTTTTCAGATTGGAAAGATTATTATCCCGATTTTAAGGGAATAATGGGAATAGGTAAAAAGTAAAGGATTGAGAGGTTAGGTACTTTGAAGTGAGGCTAACAAGGATCTGAGGATTAAAGCAGTTCGGTCACTGGAGTAACTTAAGCTCAGACATAAGTCCTGAAACCTAGTTACCAGACCTAAATGCTAAAGGAGTCAAAGCCAAAAATCATAACATGACTCACAAACATCATCGATCCAGAGTAATCACAGATGGTGATAACAATTCATGAACAAGAAGCCTCATCTCAGTATTTCCAGGTAAAGAGTAGAAAAAAATTAATGTTCAACTGTGTGGGGGGGTCAATTAAATAATTATTTACCTGTTTAGTGGAATATTATGCTGCTATTCACAAATTGCTTTTGACATTGAATGTGTTAAACCCTAAAATATTTTTCATACAGCTGTAGTAATCTTTTCCACAATTTCACAAAAAAATATGAAATAATGTGAAAGCCGTGGGTTTAGTTCTTTCTGTTTAATATTTTTCTATTAGTGAAGAAGAATCCCAATTATTTTCTGAAATGGCTGATTTTTCAGACCTATAAAATATCTCGGCAACCCAACCTCTTAAAAAAGCAAACAAGGAAGAAAATTTACATGTAAAGTATTCCTGGGACTTCCCAAGTGGTCCAGTAGTGTAAGACTCCTGGTTCCCAATGCAAGGGACCTGGGTTCAATTCTGATTAGGGAACTAGATCCCTCATACCGCAACAAGATCCCTCTTGCTCCAACTGGTGCAGCCAAATACGTAAACAAACATTTGTTTAAAAAAAGGAGTGTGTGTGCGTGTTCAGTCTATTTAGTCATATACGACTCTGAGACCCCATGGACTGTAGCCTGCCAGGCTCTTCTGTCCATGGGATTCTCCAGGCAAGAATACTAGAGTGGGTTGCCATGCCCTCCTCCAGCAGATCTTTCTGACCCAGGGATCGAATCTGCATCTCCTGCATTGCAGACAGATTCTTTACTGCTGAGCAACCAGGGGAGCTCTTAAATAAAGTATTCCTTAATAATACTAAATTTTGGTAACATGCAGTGAAAAGCGTACTTCTATATATCAGTGGAAGACAAATTGTAGATGTTCTGAAAGACAAATGGCCAGTGTGTATCAAAAACATTCGTATCACTTGACCCCAAATTAAACTTAGTACACTTAAAACAGAGATAATCGGAGACAGGGTTTCCCAGGTGGCTCAGTGGTAAAGAACACGCTAGCCAATGCAAGAGACGCAAGAGATTCTGGTTAGATCCTTGGGTCGGGAAGATCCCCTACAGTTGGAAATGGCAACTGGTTCCAGTATTTTTGCCTGAAGAATACCATGGACAGAGGAACCTGGCAGGCTACAGTTCGTGGGGTTGCAAAGAGTTGGACACGTCTGAGTGACAAAGTGGGCACACTCACACACACACACACACACACACACACATGATCAGAGATAACCACAAATGCCTCAAAAATATTTACAAAGATATTCTTTGCAAAAGTATTTATAACCCAAGTTGTATATAACAGTATGTTGAAACACCTACTATAGATTACTGCACAGCCATTTAAATGATGTTTATGAAGACATTTTATATATCTAAAATGATTGGGAGAAGATACACTGCAACATTTTAAATGTTTATCTTAGGCTGGTAAAATTACCACTGATTTTTATTTTCTTCTTTACATTTCTAACACATTTGCACTTTTCTATGAGGACCGTGTTTTTAAAAAACAGAAACATTTGTAGTGGCAACAAGATATTCCTCATCTTTGCACCCCCAAACAACAAAAATTTGGCATTCATCCACAAAAGGGTTGCGGGATCCAGCATTATACACCAAGGCACCTGGAAGGTGCCATGCATTGGGTAGTGTGTAGTCCGACCTCAGTCCTGACTGGGACTGAAGTAGCCTGTGAACACACTCCAGCCCCTCTCAGCGACACTTGGGAACTCCTGGAAAACACTTGGAAAATCTCCCATGAATGACAAAGCCTATATGGGAGTTCATGTTTCCAGGAGAAATTACAGCATACCATTGGAGAAAAAAAAAAAAAAAAAAATATATATATATATATATATATATATATGAGTGGACACACTGGAATGGGTAATTAGTAAAGACTGGAGAAGGTATAATGCAAAAGTGAAGTCGCTCAGTCATGTCTGACTCTTTGTGACCCCATGGATTGTAGCCTACCAGGCTTCTCCATCCATGGGATTTTCCAGGCAAGAGTACTGGAGTGGGTTGCCATTTCCACTAGAAATGCAAAGACAGCAACAAAAACATTAAGGAACTTGGAAAGATCAAGGAAACATGAACTCTTCAAAGAATCACAATAATCTTTTTATAGCCAAAGCTACAGACATGGAAATCAGAAATGTACTGGATGAAGAATTCAAATAGGTATTTTAAACAAACTCAATGAGCTACAAGAAAATACAGAAAGATAATTCACTGAAGTCAGGAAAACAATAACAAAGTGAGAAATTTAAGAAAGAGATAGGAATCATGACAAAAAAAAAAAAAGAATCAAACAGAAATTCCAGGGCTGAAGAATACAGTGAATAAAACTTCAAACTGTGACAGAGTGCATCAATATCAAAATAGATCAAGCCAGAATAAAGAATCTGAGGCAGAAGACAGGAACTTTGACATTATCCAATCATTGGGAAGCAAAGGGGAAAACATGAAAAAGAATGAAGAATGCTTATATGATATATGGAATACTAGCAAAAGAAGCAAACTGCAAATTATTAAAGTTCCAGATGGAAAGGGGGAAAGAAAACTTACCTAAAGAAATAATGGCTGAGTTTTCCAAATCTGGGCAGAGATTTGGATATCTGACTTCATGAACTTCATAGGTCACCAAACAAACCAAACAAAATCAATTTGAAGAGAACTTGTCCAAGACAAATTATAATAAAATTGTAAAATATATTAAAAAAAAAAAGAATCTTTAAAGCAGTAAGAGAAAAAAATCTTGTAATTTAAAGTGATCCCCCATAAGGTTACCAGCAGATTTCTCAACATAAATCTTATACATCGAAAGAGAATGAGTTGATATATTCAAAGTTTTGAAAGAAAAAAACAAAAAAACTGCTAACCAGGAGTACTTCGCTGGGCAAAGCTGTCCTTCAGCAATAAAGACAGAAAGATTTTCTTAGGCAAACTAAAGCTAAGAGAATTCACCACCACTAGATCTGCCTTAAGAGAAATGCTGCAGGAAATTCTTTAAGATGAAACAGAAAGATGAAAATATACAACATACTGATAAAGGTAAGTATACAGTCAAATTCAGAATACTATCAGACTGTAATCTGCTGAAGTGTTAACCAATTAATCCTAGTATAAAGGTTAAAGGAAAAGAGTATTAAATATAATCATAGCTATAATAATTTGTTAATGAATACACAATACAGAAAGAAGTAAATTTTGACATTCAAAAAAATGAAATAAACAAACTAAACCCCCAAACAAAAAAAAAAAAAAAAAAAAAACCAAAAAACCATAAAGGACAAGAGAATAAAAGGGTAGAGTCTTTGTGTTTGAAATTAAGTACTTACCAGTGTGTAATAGACTATTACAGCTATGGGATGTTTCATGGAAGCTTCACAGTAACTATACAAAGCAAAAATCTATAATACATTCACAAACAGTAAAGAGAAGAGAATCCTAATACTAGAATTAGGATACTACTACCCCAAAATCATCAAATCACAGAGAAAGGCGGCAACAGAGGTAGAAAGCAATAACTACAGAAAAGAGTAATACGACACTAGTGAGTCCTTGGGTGCGTTCTCAGCTGCTTCAGTCGTTTCTAACTCTTTGTGACCCCATGAACCGTAGCCCGCCAGGCTTCTCTGTCCAAGGGATTTCCCAGGCAAGAATACCGGAGTGGGTTGCCATGCCCTACTCCAGAGGATCCTCCCAACCCAGGGATCAATCCTGCATCTCCTGTCTCCTGTGTTGCAGGCCAATTCTTTACCTGCTGATCTCTCCAGGAAGCAGTAACTCCTTGGTGATGGTGGTTTAGTCACTAAGTCGTGTCCAACTCTTGCGACCCCATGGACTGTAGCCTGCCAGGCTCCTCTGTCCATGGGATTCTCCAGGTAAGAATACTGGAGTGGGTTGCCATTTCCTTCTCCAGGGGATCTTCCTGACCCAGGAATCGAACCTGGGTTTCCTGCACTTCAGGCAAATTCTTCACCAACTGAGCTATGAGGGAAACCCTTACTTATCAGTAATTGCTGTAAATGTAAATAAACTGAATTCTCCAATCTAAAGACTGGATAATGGATTTAAAAAAAAAAAAAAAAAGCATACCTGTCTATGTACTACCTACAAAAGACTCACTGCAGCTTTAAGGAAACACATAGGCTCAAAGTAAGTGGATGGAAAAAGATATTTCATGCAAGTGGAAATCAAAAAAAGGCAGAGGTAGCTATACTGAGACAACATAGACTTTAAGCCAAAAAATGGTAATTAGACACAAAGAGGATCATTATATAGTTACAAAGGGGTCAACTTATTAAGAGAGATAACCATCATAAATATATACACATCCAATATCAGCACACCTAAATACATTGAGCAAATATTAACAGATTTCAAGGGAGAAGCACACAATACAATAATAGTAGGAAACTTAAATTCGCCACTGTCACCAATGGATAGACCATCCACACAGAAAGTCAACAATGAAATGTTAGACTTGAACCATTCTTTCAACCAAATTGACTTAGCAGACACACATAGAACACACTGTATGGTAGAGTGCAGAAGTAGAACATTTCCAGCATTGCAGAAGGTGCTACTGGATTAGACCAGGATGTATTTAACAAATGTGCAGAAGTAATTCAATGGAGGAAGGACAGTCTTTTCAACAAAAGGCTGGAACAGTTGTACATCCACAGTTTAATTATATATACATATATATATATATATATATATATATATATATATATATAATATGGTATTAAATTTAAAGTCAATAAAATTAATTATATATATAAATTATAAATATATCACTAAAGTATGACACAAATGAACTTATCTAGTAACAAAGAAACAGACTTACAGACACAGAAAATGGACTTGTGTTTACCAAGGGGAGGTAGGGAGGGATGGAGTGGGAGCTTGGGGTTAGTAGATGAAAACTAATATATATAAAATGGGTAAACAGCAACATCCTGTGTATAGCACAGGGAACTATATTCAATAACCTGTGATAAACATAATGAAAAAGAATATTGAAAAAGAATGTAGTTATTGTATATGTATAACTGAATCACTTTGCCAAATAGCAGAAATTAACACAACTGTGAATCAACTGTACCTCCATTAAAAAATTATATATATCTATAAAAGAATAAACCTGTGCTTAAACTTGACAATTTGCATAAAAATTAATTAAAAAGGATCATAGATTTAAGTGTGAAATATAAAAGTATAAAATTTTAGAGGAAAAATGTGAAAACCTTCAGAGTTCAGGGCTAAGGAAAGAGTTGTTAGAAACAACACCAATAGCCAAATCCAAAAAAAAAAGAAAGAAATTGATTAAATTTGACCTCATCAAAAATTTAAAACTTTTACTCTCTGAAAACTCATAAGACGAGATTCAGAAGATAAGTTCCAGAGTGAAAGAAAATATTTACACACCATATATCCAACAGAGGTCTAGTATCTAAAATATTTAAAGACATCTCAAAACTCCAGAGTAAAAACAAATAAACCAATTAGAAAATGAACAAAAGCAATGAAGAGACATTTCACCCAAGAGAATATACAGATAGCAAATGGAATTTTTCTGTATCTTGACTGTATCACCATCAGTATCCTGGTTCTAATATTATATTATTACAGTTTTAGTAGATGTCACCACTGGGAGAAACTGGGTAAAGGGTATCTGAGACCTCACAGTATTATTTTTCTGTTCTACCTTTTAACAACAGCTTTATTGAGATATAATTCACATATCATAAATTTTTAAATTCAAAAATGTGCAAGTCACCTTCAGTGGCTTTTAGTATACTCACAAGGTTGTTCAGCCAACACTCCTATCTAATTCTAGAAGATTTTCATCAACCTCAGAAGAAACCCTATACCTATTAAGCGCTTACTCCCTATCCCCCATCACCTTATCTTCTCTAGCTTCTTGCAAGCTCCTGTCTCATGGCTTTCTGTCTTATGGATTTGTCTGCTGTGGTTATTTCATATAAACGGAACCATACCCTATGTGACCTTTTGTGTGTGGCCTCTTTCACTTAGCATAATATTTTTAAGGGTCATCTGCCTTGTAGCATGTATCAGTACTTCATTTCTCTTTATGGCTGAATATTATTTCATTGTCTTGATATACCATATTTTATCCATTCATCAGTTGATTATCCATTCAAGAGTTGATGACTATTTGGGTCATTTCCACTTTTCACCTATTATGAATAATGCTGTCATAAGCATTTGTACACAGATTTTTGTGTGGACATATATTTTCATTCCCTTGGGTATATATTAATGAATGGAATTGTTGGGTCATATTGTAAAACTATGTTTTATACTTTGAGGAATTCTGTTATTTGTTATAACTGTGTATCGAATACAATTATCTGAAAATAATGTTTAATTTTTAAAAAATAAGTTGCAAACATTAAAGAATATCTGATTCAATTTTTATACAGTAACAAACACATGCATATGTTACTGGGTACACATAAGAACTAAGTTCTAAAGCAGCATTTGCCAAACTTGGCTGCATATTAGAATCACTGAAAGAGTTTTCAAAAGTCTTGAGTCAGAGGTCGCAACCCTGATCTTTACAGGTAGATCACAGATGTCAATATCTTCAAAACTTCCTAGGTAATTCTAATTTGCAGCAATGTTTGATAAATACCATTATAGACAGTACATATAAAATTGTACTAATGTGGTTATGTGATAATATAATAAACTAATAATACTGCAGGTAATCTATATATACTATTTTTTACATTTTGTTGTTTAAATTTCTTATAACTTGTATATACTACATGTACAATCTCAAAAATAAAATTATTTCTAAACTTTAGAAACAATTTAGTATTGTGATGTAAGTCTAGGAATATTTACTAAAACAATTATAGAAACTTACACAGTGATTTAATTTTACTATATAATTTCTATCTTCACTGCTTGTGAAATAGGAGAGAACTTTACTCTTTTATGTAAGCTTTCCTATTCACAACTTTCAGAAATTATTGTACTTTCTTAGGAATTGTCACAGTACTTGTTTGAACCTATAAATACTAGTCAGGACTCATAAGTTACAGAAACCCAACTCAAATTGGCTTAAACAAAAAAATGGGACTCTACTCAAAATATTGGCAAGTTGAGTCCTGCAATGTATAATAAGAATAATATACCATTTTCAAGTATAATTTATCCCAGGAATATAAGACTGATTCAATATTTGAAAAATCAGTCATTATATTTCATCATATTAACAGACTAAAGAAGACTACATGGTGATATTAATTAAAGCAGAGATAGGGTTTGACAAAATTCAACAGCCATTCATGATTAAAAAAAAGAAAACTGTTAGAAAACTAGGAAAAAGGGAAATTCCATTATCTGATAAAGAGCATCTACAAAAAAATCAACAACTAAAGTCGTACTTTGTATGAGTAAATTGTAAGAGACTAAATTCTTTGCCCTCAAGACACACAACAAGGCAAGGATATCCACTCTCATCACTCTTATTCACCATTATTCTAGACATTTAGACACTGCAAAAAAGGCATACATATTAGAAAGCAAGAAATAAAACTGTCCCTATTTTGATGATGACATGTTTCTCTATATAGGGGTCCCCTGTGCATGCTAATTTGCTTCAATTGTATATGACTCTTTGAGAACCTAAGGACTAAGCCTGCCAGGTTCTTCTATCCATGGGATTCTTCAGGCAAGAGTATTGGGGTGGGTTTCCACGCCCTCCTCCAGGGAATCTTCCCAACCCAGGGATTGAACCTGAGTCTTTTATGTCTCCTGCATTGGCAAGTGGGTTCTTTACAACCAGCACCACCTGGGAAGTCCAAGGGATCTACAAAAAAAGTTTCTGGTGCTAATAAATCAACTTACAAAGGTTCTAAGATTCAAGGTCAACCTACAAAATTAACTTTTATGTTTTCACATAAACAGTGAATAACTGAAAACTGATATTCAAAAACTTATTGATAATACATCTAAGAAAATGAAATACCTTGGTATAAAGCTAACAAAATGTGCAAAATTAGTATGCTGAAAACTACAAAATGCCAATGGAAGATATCAAAGTAGAGCTGAATAAATGAGAGACATATTATGTTCATGAATTTGAACAGTCATTACAGTTAAGATGTAAATTTTCAACGAATCTATAGATTTAATGCATTTCTTTAACAATTTTCATTTTTAAAAACATTTTATTGAATTATAGTTGATTTATAATACTGTGATAGTTTCAAGTGTACAGAAAAATGATTCAGTTTTATATATATATGTAAAAAATATAAGTTCTCTTATATACATTCTCTTCCTTTATAGGTTACTACAAGGCACTGAGCATAGCTCCCTGTGCTATACAATAGGTCCTTGTTGGTTAGCTGTTTTACATATGTAGTGTGTATATTTTAATCCCAAACTACTAATTTAATGCATCTCCAATCAAAATCCAAGCAGGACTTTTTGTAAATACAGACTCTAAATGTGGCTCTAAATTTATGGAAAAAAAATGAAATAGAATAGGCAACTAATGATGAAAAAGAAGAACAGAGTTGGAAATTCACACATTGCTTGATTGTAAGATGTACTATAAAACTATACTAATCAAGGCAATATGATGTTGGTGGAGGTATATGCCCATAGAAGAGTAAAATATATAGAACAGAGATCCCAGAAATAGACTCACATCAGCACGGCAAATTGATTTTCACAGAACTGCAAAGATGATTTAATATAATGTCAGTAGTAAAGACAATTTTTTCAACAAATGGAATGAAACTATTGGACATCCATATGCAAAAAAAATCCTCAGTCTAAACCTCACACCTTAACCAAAAATTAACTCAAAATGGTTTATAAATATAGAATGGTGGTTATTGGGGGAGGAAATCAGGGGAGGGATGGAGTGGAAGATTGGAGTTAGTGGATGTATGCTTTTAATATAGGATAGATAAACAACAAGGTCCTACTGCATAGCACAGAGAACTATATTTAATATTCTATGAAAAACTGTAGCGGGAAAGCATATAAAAAAAGAAAAGAAAGTGTATCCATGCATAACTGAATCACTTTACTGATTACAGAAGTGATTAACACAACATTGTAAATCAACTAGACTTGAATTAAAAAATAAAATAACAAAAAAAAATAAATAAAATAAAATAAAATAACAAAATGGGTTATAAATCTACAGGTAAAACATAAAATAATAACAAATTTAGAGGTCAGAATCTTTTCTATCTTGAGTTAGACAAAGAATTCTTCAATAAGACACCAAAACACGGTCCATAAAAAGAAAAAAAATGGTTAATAAGACTTTATCAAAATAAAAAACTTGTCATCAAGATAAAAAAAGATACTGTTAAGAGAATGAAAAGTCAAGCTAAAGATTCTGAGAAAATATTTGCAAATTACATATCTAACAAAACACTTGTATCTAGGATTTTTAAAGAATTCTCAAAACTCAACAAGGAAACAAGCAGAAATGAGCAAACAAATGAATAGACATTTCACCAAAGAGGATATATAGATGACAAGTAAGCATGTGAAAAGTTGTTCAACGTTATAATCCATTATGAAAATGAAAATTAAGTTATAAGGTATCACTGTACACCTATTAAAATGACTTTAAAAAAAAGATTGACAATACCAAGTGGTGGCTAGAATGCCTGGCATACAAAACTCTCATCTGTTGCTGGTAGGGATTGGAATGCAAAAGTACAAAATCAAGTGATACCTGGAGTCACAGACAAATTTGGCCTTGGAGTACAAAATGAAGTAGGGCAAAAGTTAACAGAGTTTTGTCAACGGAACACACCAGTCATAACAAATCGCTCTTCCAACAATACAAGAGACGACTCTACATATAGACATCACCAAATGATCAATACCGAAATCACATTGATTATATTCTTTGCAGCCGAAGATGGAGAAGCTCTATACAGTCAGCAAAAACAAGACCTGGAGCTGACTATGACTCAGATCATTAGCTCCTAACTGCAAAGTTCAGACTTGAAGAAACTTGGGAAAAGCACTAGGCCGTTCAGGTATGATCTAAATCAAATTCCTTATGATTATACAGTGGAGGTGATGAACAGGTTCAAAGGATTAGATCTGGTAGAAAAGTGCCTGAAGAACAATGGACAGAAGTTTGTAACATTGTACAGGAGGTGGTGACCAAAACCATCTGCAAGAAAAAGAAATGCAGGAAGGCAAAGTATTGTCTGAGGAGGCTTTACAAATATGTGAGAAAAGAAGAGAAGGGAAAAGCAAGGGAGAAAGGGAAAGAAATACCCAACTGAATGAAGAGTTTCAGAGAATAGCAAGGAGAGATAAGATCTTTTTAAATAAACAATGCAAAGAAGTAGATGAACAGAAAATTATCAAGAGATATCAAGGGAAAATTTCATGCAAAGACGGGCGAGATAAAGGACAGAAATGGTACAGACCTAACAGAAGCAGAAGATATTAAGAGGAGGTGTTAGAACACACAGAAGAACTATACAAAAAAGGTCTTAATGACCAGGATAACCATGATGGTGTGGTCACTCACCTAGAGCCTGACATCCTGGAATATGAAGTCAAGTGGGCCTTGGGAAGCATTACTATGAAAAAGTTAGTGGAGGTGACGAAATTCCAGGTGAGCTATTTAAAATCCTAAAGGGCTGCACTCAATATGTCAGCAAATTTGGAAAACTCAGCAGTGGCCAGAGGACTGGAAAAGGGTAGTTTTCAATTCCAGTCCCAAAGAAGGGAAATATCAAAGAATATTCAAACTACCATACATTTGTGCTCATTTCCCATGCAAGCAAAGAAAAGAAAGTGAAAGTCGCTCAGTTGTGTCTGACTCCTTTGCAACCCCATGGACTGGAATGGGTAGCCTTTCCCTTCTCCAGGGAACCTTCCCAACCTGGGGATCAAACCCAGGTCTCCCACATTGCAGGCGGATTCTTTGCCAGCTGAGCCACAAGCGAAGCCCAAGAATACTGGAGTGGGTAGCCTATCCCTTCTCCAGGGGATCTTCCCAACCCAGGAATTAAACCTGGGTCTTCTAGCATTGCAGGCGGGTTCTTTACCAACTAAGCTGTCAGGGAAGACTCGTGCAAGTAAAGTTATGGTCAAAATCCTTCAAGCCAGGCTTCAGCAGTGTGTGAACTGAGAAATTCCAGATGTACAAGCTGGGTTTAGAAAAGGCAGAGGAACCAGAGACCAAATTGCCAACATTTGTTGGATCAGAGAGAAAGCAAGGGAATTCCGGTAAAACATCTACTTCTGCTTCATCGACTATGCTAAAGCCTTTGACTGTGTGGATCACAACAAACTGTGGAAAATTCTTAAAGAGATGGGAATACCAGATCACCTTACCTGTCTCCTGAGAAACCTGTATACAGGTCAAGAAGCAACAATTAGAATCTAACTTGGAACAATGGACTGGTTCAAAATTGGGAAAGGAGTACGTTAAGGCTATATATTGTCACCCTGCTTATTTACTGGAAGATTACTCAGCAATATAAAGGTATGAACTATTATTAATATACACTACAACTTGGATGAATTTCAAAAGCATTATCCTGAATGTAAGAAGCTAGTCTCATAAAGTTGTATTTGTATGGTTGTGTAACATTCTGGAATGATTAAGACTGTAAGAGTAGAGAACAAATCAATATTTGCCAGGGGTGAGGGTTATACAGAGGGTTTCAGCATAAGGAAGTGAGTTTTTCAGGTGAGGAAGTTGTTTCGTATCCTAATTGTGCTGGCATTTATGTGAATATATGCCTGTGTTTAAACTTATAGAACCGTGCACCAAAAATTAAGTAAAATTTACTGTATATAAATGCAATAAAAATAATATTTTTTAAAGTGGGTCAGGAAATACTGACTTCAGAAAAAAATGAATGTAAGGGCTTACCCAATGTCAGAAAGAATTAGCCTCTCTCTAACTTTTGTCTCTCTTATTCTAGGCTGGATTTATTCTAAACTTGGCCTTCCCTTTGATGGAAGTGACTAGCATTTGACCACCGTAAGTCCGTTGTCTTCCTGGAATTTTGGACCAAGCCACGCTTCAGCCAAAGGATGGAATATGCCGACTGGCTCAGCCTGGTCATATGTCTACTGCTATCAGAGTGAGGGACATCGATAACAAGGGGCATGAGGGTAAGTGAGAGCCAAATTGATCCAGTCCACAAGGACAGACGATGTGGGGGCTGTTGCTCCCTGAAGAAAAATCAACTTGCTATTACTAAAATAAAGAGAATATATGCTAGACAGGCAGAAATTATAGATACCTGTCTTCCATCCAGCATTTCTTTAATTTGGGATTATATTATACACTGTTGTCCATGTCAGGGGTCCGCAGCCTCCAAGATGTAATGCCTGATGATCTGAGGTGGAACTGATGTAACAATCATAAAAATAAAGTATACAATAAATGCAATACATTTGAGCCATCCGGAAGCCACTTCCCCAACATGAGTGCCCACACACACACACACACACACACACACACACACACACACACAGTGCCCACTGGTCCATGGAAAACTTGTCTTGCATGAAGCCAGACACTGGTACCAAAAAGGTTGGGGACTCTGGGTGTATGCCATACCTCAGTTATAAGCCATGCATTCTGTGAAACCAAGTTCTCACTGTCTTGTTTTTCTTTTTCTATTCCAACATCATACACATTTTTTTTTCAACTTAGTAGGTGCTCTGTAGTATTTGTAGCATACATGAGTGATAGAATGACTGATAACTAAGTATTTATGAGTATGTTTATAGAAGTATATGTTTATGTATGCATTAAAAGCTTCTAAAGGCA
Source organism: Muntiacus reevesi (assembly GCF_963930625.1). Classification (NCBI taxonomy): domain Eukaryota; kingdom Metazoa; phylum Chordata; class Mammalia; order Artiodactyla; family Cervidae; genus Muntiacus; species Muntiacus reevesi. Next base: position 98,192,017 of record NC_089252.1, read on the forward strand.
CAGTATTTCATGTTTCTTTGAACCACATTAATAGCCACATTCTTGTTTAATCTTGCTTCTCTCCAATGAGGTTTTAACATGTACAGCTCAGTTTTCCAGCAATGGCAAATCAATCATTACATCATCATCCATCATGTCTGAGTTCTCAGTAATGAAGGTGTCTTTCTTCCTACATTAGCAATTTGGGTGGGCAAAAGAGCCTTAAAGATACATGACAGAAGACTGAAGAATTGGATTTAACAAGGTTAAACTAGATTTCATTTTCTGGATTCCTCTTCACTACAGGAATTTTGTTGATCCACAGAATGTACGGGCCAATTGTTTGGACATTTTTTTCTTGAAGCTCTCAGAAGAGATCATTTTTTGCTCTGTTATTGGAATAGCAGAGAGCTGGGAAAAGCAACCAAAACCAATGACTTGGGGTTTTTTTTGAAGTTATTAGAAGAAATACTTTATCCACCCAAAATCATAATTTGCAACAGCTGTGGGGTCCAGGTTAATCATTGCTAAAGTGTCATTCCCTGACCACCGTATCAAACTGGTCACTTTCTGTCACTGCACACTATCTCTTTCACAGTAAATTAGCGCATAATATATGTGTCTGGTTTTGTTGGTTTATTTACTTCAGTGGAGCATGAGTCCTATGCAGACAGGAAACTCACAAATCTGAATCGATCACCACTGAGCCCTCAGAACATGGATAATAACACGCATATAATTAGGGCTCAATATGTACAGTTAAACAGGTTGGCTTAATGAATGAAAGAGGGATCGCCAACAGGCTTTTTACCAGCTCAGTCACTGGCATTTCTGCTACTGAGGGTTTCTACTTCTTAATCCCCCTCTTAACATTTCTTAATGTCTCTATCTTGGGTTTAATGGGAGCAGCAAACTTAGGAATTATTCCTCAGATGAGCCCTGACTTTCCTGCCTCCATTCTTCTCCTCATATCATTTCTTAAGCCTGAGTGTCTTTTCCCTCATTTTTAGCCAATTTTATTCTTCCCAGACTTGAAAATCTGACTTAAATTTTACCTCCCTCTTTGGAGAAGCTTTGAATGTCTGGAGCACAGGAACAGCTTCTTACCCTTAGGGTCCCCGCTCTGCCACTAATGCACGCTCTCTCCTCCCCGGCCCTCCTCCCCCGCCCCATTCTTTCATCCAGCACCTTAGAATCTGCTTAAACCAGACAGGTAGTCAAATAAGACTTGTGACCTCAGAGTTCTTACAGCCCTCCCAAGGAGACATAGGTGAGGCAAGTACTCAAAACACAATGGTTTACCATTCACCTGTCAATGGACATTTAGGTTATTTCCAAGTCTTGGCCATTGTGAACAGTGCTCCTATGAAGATAGAGAGGCATGTATCTTTTTGAATGATAGTTTTGTCCAAGTGCATGCCCAGGAGTGGGATTGCTGGATTGTATGGTAGTTCTATTTTTAGTTTTCTGAGGAACTTCCATACTGTTTTCTATAGTGGCTGCACCGACTTACATTCCCACCCACAGTGTAGGAGGGCTCCCTTCAAAACAACAAACAAAACTAACCCAATGGTTAACATTTACATTGTAAACAGAGTGTACAAGGAAAATCTCAGAGGACTTCGGAAGGCTTTGAGAAACATCTTTCACTTTGTGTTCATATTATAGGTGCTCCTATATGTAGATTTCTCTCCCTTCCTAGATTTTCAGGTCCTTCGAGACAAACTTTATTTGCATTATTTTCATCTCTCTAGGTGCCCTCCCTAGCACTCAGCACAGCATTCTTAACACAGCAAACATCCAATAATTGCTTATTGAATCAGTGAATAGTTTGCTTTGAAAATACTGATAGGGAGAGTGTTTTTTTCTCCCCTCTAACTTGAAAAGAAAATGCATATTGAGTCACTTTACTTAGCATAGGACATCTCTACTGGGAAACAAATTAAAAAATCTTTTAATTTATTTGATTCCTCAAAAGACACAACGAAAACTTGAAATTGAGAGGAAGTCAGGTACCTGAGTGGGGAGCACATGGAAAGAAACAAATATTAAAAGTCATTCAGACAGGAGAGGGCTGTTGAACTGGAAAACTATTAATGGTGTTAATCAGTTTCCATTGTGAACTGTTAACACTCAGAACAATGTTGAAAGCCCCTGGAAGACACATTTGTAAAGTCAGAAAGCCACAGCAAACTTTTTTTTTTTGGTCTGTCAACTTTAGAAAACAGAAAAAAAATAAAATAAACTTTTTTGTAAGTGTGAGAAAGAGGTGGTTTTACTTTAGTTTACACGGTCATGTGTTTAATCGGGTTCCAAACTGTTCCATGGGGCTAAAAATAGAGGATCTGAACTTGTAGTTCATAAGATGCTAACAGGAGGCTTTCTTCCTCAACCTCAGGATAGATGCCTTCCTTTTGGCATGTGTTCTGAGCCCTGAAAGTCATGGCATGAACAACTCTCTGAGATTCAGATGTGGGGGCAAGTCAGGCAGATGATGAGAAAAGGGTTTTTATTTCAGCATAGTCATAGAAACACGTGGTGCTGGCTGTGATTTATGGTGACATAAAGACAATTCATCCAGAGTGTTGGGGAAAGCAGAGTGGGAGGGAAACCAATCCGAGGTAAGGAGGACTAGAAGTGAAGAGACAGGTCATGGATAACCTAGAATTCCGCTTTGCCAAGCAGAAACCCTGGCAACAAGGAGAGGAATACGGATTCCGGCCTCTGTTGTGTCAGATTCTTGTGTGGCTCCATGGACTATAGCCTGCCAGGCTCCTCTGTCCATAGAATGCCTTTGGTGGCTCAGATGGTAAAGAATTTCTGCGTGCAATTCAGGAGACCCGGGTTCAATCTCTGGATTGGGAAGATCTCCTGGAGAAGGGAATGGCAACCCATTCCAGTACTCCTGCCTGGAGAATCCCATGGACAGAGGAGCCTGGCAGGGTACAAGCCATGTGGTTGCAAAGAGGAGGACATGACTGAGAATGAATCAGGACTAAATTAGATCATGTATAAGCACTTTGTACATTGTCTGGAACCTACTAAGCACTCCATAAGAACACTGCAGAGGGGTGTTCTTCTCCCCTGGAGATCCTCCTCCAGGGGATCTTCCCCACCCAGGGATAGAACCTGTGTCTCCTACATTGCAGGAGGATTCTTTACCATCTGAGTCACCAGGGAAAGGGTATTCTAGGCACAGTGAATGAACGGCATGTGCAAAGGTCTAAAGGTAAGAGTCCTTGGTGAAATCCAGTGTGGATTTCAAGCAAAGAATCAATTGAAAGGCAAACAAACTTCCCCAAATTTCTGATCTAGCATCAGTTGGTAAGCGCTTGGAAAAAGACTCAACATTCAACTAGGTTCCTGGGCTACTGATGTCAGCCAGTATAAGAGGGTCCCGTTTCCTGAACACCTGGCATGGGATGGGTAAAGGTAGGTATCATTACAGAACCCTATTTCATAGATGAGGAAAAAGGCTCAGAGAGGTGAAGTACTAAAAGCCACACAAAATAGTAAGCTGCAAAAGCAGAATTCAAAGCCAGTTCTTTCCGGTTCTATAGTAGACATTTTCCGTCTACACCCTAGCTCCTCAAACTGGTCCCAGCAGTGTCAACACAACCTGGGGGTTCAATAGTAATGAAGAACCTGAGCATCCATCCGGACTTGCAAAGTCAGAATCTGTATTTTAACACAATCCTCAGTTGATTGATATGCTCATTACAATTGGAGCACTGTCTCAGAGCTCAAACCTTGCTATACATTAGAAAAACCATTAAATCCTGGGAGATATTTAAATTAAATGCTTGCTATACATTAAATCACCATTAAAGCAGGGGGCACCTGAAAGATACCAGAGCCCTTCCTTGAACAATTATATCAGATTCTCTGGTCATGGAATCTGGACGTCGAGAGTAGTTTCAGTTCCCCAGGTGACTCTAATTCTTAGCATGGAGCAGTCTCTGAGGCTAACCTTGCAAGGCTGTTTCGATCAGAGTGAAAAGGGAGAGAAGGCCTGTTTCCAGATCTTTACAGAGCCCTTGACTCTTTTTCAAGTCACTTAGTCTCATCTAGTGGTTCTCCACCCTTGCTCTACTAGAACCATCAGAAGCTTTTTTAAAAGCCTTATGTGCAGATCATACCCCATACCAATGACATTAGAAGCTCTAGGTGAGGATCCCTGGCATATGACATTTTTAAAGCTCTGTGTTGTTTCCCATGTGGAGCCAGGAGTGAGAATCTCTGCCCCAGTTAGAATCTCTGGAACCTGCATCTCGTGAATTCTTCAGCAATTAAAGCCCGCTTTCAGGAAATGCGGGACATAGGACAGGCGAAATAATGCCTTAGGGAAGCAACCCACCAAGTCAAGGAGGGGTGGCAACCCAGTTTCTCTAATAGAAACATCAATGGCATTACAAAGGCAGAAGACATCTGATACTCCAGTGTCTCTATTTCAGGACACAGATATTCACAGTTAAGAAAAAAAAAATTTGGCCATACCCTGTGGCATGGGAGATCTTAGTTTCCCAACTAGGGATCCAACCCATATCCCCTGCAATGGAAGCGCAGAGTCTTAACCATTGGGTTGCCAGGGAAGTCCCCTGTTAACATTTTTATAATAAAAAGATTAAAAAATAATAATTGGGGGTGAAGCCAAGGAATCTGCATTTTAACCCTGTCCTCAGGAGATCCTGTTGAATAATCATATTTTGAGGACTTTTGTTCCACAGCAGGGAATTCCTTAAGGCTCTGGGAATTCTTGGATCCTACTTAAGTGGGTTCTGGTGGCGAAAGCACAGTTTTTCTCAGCCTTTGGACTGGCTAAGTTTCTGCCAAGTTTGGCTAGACCTGCACTGCTCCAAACAGAAGCCATCAGCTACATGTGGCTGGTCCAAATTGAGATGTTCTGTCAGTGTGAAATACATATCAGGTTCCAAAGACTTACTAGAAAATCTTATCATAATTTTATATTGAGTTCATGTTAAAATATATTTTATATAAATTAGGTGAAATAAAATATATTAAAATTAATTTGTTTTATTTTTGTAAGATAGCTACTGCTGCTGCTGCTGCTAAATCGCTTCAGTCGTGTCTGACTCTGTGCGACCCCATAGACAGCTACTAGAATACCATAAATTACATATGCGGTTCACATTATATTTCCATATAACAGTGTAGCTCTGGGGCTTTACTATTCAAAATGTGATCCACAGACCGGTAGCAACAGCGTCTTCTGGCAGCCTGTTAGAAATGTGGGCTTGGGTACTTCCCTGGTGGTCCAGTGGTGAAGGCTTTGCGCACCCAATGTAGAGGGTCCAGTTTCGATCTCTGGTTTGGGAACTAGATCCCACACACCAAAACTAAGAGTTCAGATGCAGCCACTAAGGATCCCACAAGCTACAACGAAGATTGAAGATCGTGCCGTGCCACAACTAAGACCCGGCACAGCCAAATAAATAAATAATAAAAAGTCAAAAGAAAAAGAAATTTATGCTTGAGTCCCATTCAAGGGTACTAAACCAGACTCTGCATTTGACCAAGATCCTTGTGCCTCTGTCTCTCATCTTTCAACTTTTTGCACTGCCTGAAACCTTGTGGCTTAACCAGACTCACTTAGTCTGCCCCCTTGCCCCAGGCAGCATTGCATTCAAAATCTCTAAGTCTTGATGGCTATCATCATCAAGTTATCCAGGTTTCTTCACTGAGCCAGGAAACCGAACATTTCCTACTCTTTTAACCTCTTTCCTGCAATTTAAATCTTTTGATTTCCAGCTCTGTTCCCAATCACTAGAGAACACCAGTTACTATGTTTCTTTTTCCTTAATACTTCCTCTTCCAGGCTTGCTTTGGATTTTATTTTCCTTTCCTCAGCTAATTTCATTCTCTCATAAAACCCATCCCCCACCCCTTGTCATCATGGACTGTCCCTTTTTGAAGGCACACTGTCTCTCTGAAACAAATTCACCAAGTTCTGGCGGGCCGCCAGCCTGTTCTTTATGGTAAATCTGAAAGTGGTTAATGCCAACCAGATCATTTGGAGAGAGGATTTTGATGAATATTCCTGTCTTCGGAAGGTCAGACAAAAGGAGAAAGAATAGGGAGGGGCTGAACTCCTCCAAAACCAAACAGGAAACAGTCAAGTGAAGTGCTTTTGCGGGGAGTGGTGGGGGTTCAGTAGAGCCAGCGGCAGCGGAGAGTATGCAGGAACTTAGTGATTCTAATTTTGGCTCTTTCATTAGCTTCCATCACAAAGTCAGGAAAAGTCGCCAAGCCCAAAAGCCCCTATTTCCTCCAGTCAATGGGGACAATATTGCTCTTTTATTCTACAGGGGATTTTTAAAGGCTGGTATAATAAAATCAGCACGCTTACAAAATAAAAACAGATCAGTGTCCTTGCTCATAAGCAACCGTTGTTTTGCGTGTGTGTGCCACGGCAATGATTCCCTCACTCGGGATTTCTTTGTGCACTTTACTGGTCAAATGGATAATGCCTCCATGTTGAAAGGCTAAATAGTTCTTTAAGCAAGTCATTATTCTGGAACACCTCACCAATCTAAACCAGCTCGTAAAATCTATTACATTGACTTGGTGACTCAGGGACCCTCACTTCCACAAGTAAAATGAGCAATTTAATACTCAACAGAGAGCCTCTTTGTGACAAAGAAGAAATTTGAGTGCTATTATGCCCATATTAAAAGCTAGAGGTATTCAGTACTGGGAATCTTTGGAAACTGGAAAAAAAAAATTCACTTTTACAAAAGGGATCTCATGGATAAAGCAATTATGTAAAATTCCTAGTGCTTTTTTTTTTCCCCTCCAATTTTTAAAAACTTGCCTCATGAGACTTCTCTGGTGGTCCAGTGGTTAAGAATCCACCTTGCAATACTGGGGATAAAAGTTCAATCCCTGGTCGGGGAGCTAAGATCCCACATGCCTTGGAGCAACTAAGCCCATTCGCCACAGCTACTAAGCTTGAGTGCCACAGCAAGAGAGTCCATGTGCCACAAGAAAATATCTCGGATGATGCAATGAAGATCCCATATGCGTGCAGTAACTTAAGACCCAATGCAGCCAAAGAAATTAATAAATTAAAAAAAACTTGCCTCATCTTCCAAGGCTCTTCTTGGCTCTGTTCAAAATGAATCCTGACTCCCAAAAGCAAAGCATTATCACTGCCATCCATGTTTTGCTGGGGAAAAAAAAGTGTCGAAACAGTTACATTCCCTCCACAACATGATAAAATTCCTTTGCGCTTAGCATTTATGTTTTACCCTTTGAAAATTAACCATATTCTGCATTTTCAAAACACTTTACTTCTACTAATTAATATCACAGTTGGGGAAGTGACTTTTTATTCTTTTCTCCAGGCAAACAAGCTGAGAATTTAAGTGATTTACCCTTTCTTAGAGAAGAGGTCACAGACAGAATTCCAAGGATTTGAACCTGTACAAGGACCATTAAGGTAATTTTTCAGGGACTTAACAAACACCCACCTGGTGATGTTAAGCTGCCTTTGAAGAAAGCAGCTGTTGGCTCAAATTGAGGCCTACAATGAATCCTGTGGATTTTGAGGGTAAGAAAGAGCTATACAAGGCAGGTTGATTTCCTTCCCAGGAGGCGGCCATATGGAAGACAAATGGCCCAGCAATAGCCATAGCTAACATTTCTTGAGCATTGATAGTATGTGCAGAACTTTACTTGCTTGACCTCATTATCTCTCCAATGGGATGAATTGTGCACCTTATTATCTCCATTTTGCAAATTAAAAAATAAAAACCTTACAGAGATATAACAATCTGCCTAAAGGTTAAAATTGAACCAAGAAATTGAAGCTAAAACCTAAAATTCTAACTGATACCCTCATGATGTTAATCCTGTGATTATATCTGTAGATGTCATTCACCTTCTAAACCAAATATCCACACCCACTCTGCTTCATTTACAGACTGTCAATCATAATGATTTCTTATTTAAATTTGAAATCCTGGTAGATTAAATCTTACTGGCTCCATGGTTCACATTGTTGAAGCAAGACATGCTACATCATTATTTCTATTTCTTAATTGTAAGCTGCATTTTAGAACAGAATAAATAATTTTGGAGATGAAAAGAATGACAAGGACATTGATCATGCAAGAGTATTAATGGCTTTTATTTTTATTTATTTTTATTTTTTTCAGCCATGTCTTGTGGCTTCTGGGATCTTAGGGATTGAACCAGCTCCCAGCTAAGTCCTAGCCACTGGACGACCAGAGAATTTCCAATAGCTCTGATATTTAAATCACCAAAATCAAGAATCTGAGTTTAGGACATATCTGTATCTCTATATCTTTATCTACTTCTAATTCCATCTATTTTTAAAGAGTAGTTTTCACTTGTTCATTCATTATTTGTTGAAATACTACATGTTATGCTCAGAACTAGTTCCAGAGAAATGTATAATATGGTCCTTGCTTCTAGCTGACATACATGGGGTATATTTTATTATTGTTGTTGTTCACTTTTGGTCATGCTGCAAGTCACATGGGATCATAGTTCCCAAATAAGGGATCTTAGTTCCCAAACAAGGAGCCCCAGCATTGGAAACAATTTACCACTGGACCACCAGGGAAGTCCCTATTTCCATCTATTTCTAAAAAATACCATAATTGCTTTATTTTCAGTAAAGGGAAAGGGCAAAAATTATCCAGAATATTGTATACTTGATTGTAAATTCATGTTATTGAAATGCAGAAGATTTCAATTTCTTCCAGATACCATTTGTTTCTACTCTATTTCTCGAAGATCTCTGTGGCAAGCCTTAAAGACATTATAACATTAAAAAACTTAGGCCTCTATTAGTGTACAAGCTCATTAGTAACACTAAGATGACAGCAGAGCTTTCTGTGAATACTTTTGTCTATCTGAGATTTATATATGAACATCTCATCTTTCTCCATCTTAGCTAAAGAGTTACTTTATCATTTAGACCTTGCTTATCATGTCCTTTCTTACTTGATCTTCATGTTTGCAAGTCTAATGGTACTTGGTCTATACATATTCATACAATAAAAATCTATCAAGCAATTACTATATACCAGGTTCAGGAAGATCCCCTGGAGAGGAATAACAACGCACTCCACTATTTTTGCCTGGGAAACCCCATGGACATCGGAGCCTGGTGAGCTGCAGTTCATGGAGTCGCAAAACAGTTGGACATGACTTAGTGATTAAACAACAACAGTATCATATCCCTACTTTTGCTCATGTCATCCAGAAATTTTGTTTTCTAGTAAACATTTAGACATTGTATAATGGCAAACTGTGGTTGAATTAGGTCCATTGACTTTTTTCCCTCAGAATGTTTTGATAACATTTGAACTATTTACTAACATTAAAATTCTGGAAATTTCATACACAGGTCTTTACTTTTCACTGTCTCTTGAAAAATCAGAAGATCTGGGTAGACTGAGCCCATATTGTTCCATATGACTTGGCAGAGAATGCCTTCTGTGAATAGGTTACATATTCTCCATTTCACCCATCCCTATTATTACATTATATGTAGGGCCACCCATGTATTGGGTGGGTCATGGTGGAGAGTTCTGACAAAATGTTATTCACTGGAGAAAGGAATGGCAAGTCACTTCAGCATTCTTGCCTTGAGAACCCCATGAATAGTATGAAAAGGATATGACACTGAAAGATGACTCCTCAGGTCAGTATGTGCCCAATATGCTACTGGAGAAGAGTGGAGAAATAGCTATGGAAGGAATGAAAAAGCTGAGTCAAAGGGAAAACAATGCCCAGTTGTGGATGTGTCTGGTGGAGAAAGTAAAGTCCAATGCTGTAAAAAAACAATATTGAATAGGAACCTAGAATATTAGGTTCATGAATCAAGGTAAATTGGAAGTGATCAAACGGGAGACGGCAAGAGTGAACATCGACATTTTAGGAATCAGTGAACTGAAATGGATGAGAATGGGCAAATTTAATTCAGATGAGCATTATATCTACTACTGTGGGCAAGAATCCCTTAGAAGAAGTGGAGTAGCCCTTGTAGTCAACAAAAGAGTCCAAAATGCAGTACTTGGGTGCTCAAAAACAACAGGATGATTTTGGTTTGTTTCCAAGGCAAACCATTCAATATCACAGTAATCCAAGTCTATGCCCCAACCACTAATGCTGCAGAAGGTGAAGTTGAATGGTTCTATGAAGACCTACAAGACCTTCTAGAACTAACACCAAAAAAAGCATGCCCTTTTCATCATAGGGGACTGGAATGCAGAAGTAGGAAGTCAAAAGATACCTAGAGTTACAGGCAGGTTTGGCCATGGAGTACAAAATGAAGTAGGGCAAAAGCTAATAGAGTTTTGTCAAGAGAACGCACTAGTCATAGTGAATACTCTTCCAACAATACAAAAGATGACTCTTCGCATGGACATCACCAGATGGTCAACACCAAAATCAGATTGATTATATTCTTTGCAACCGAAGATGGAGAAGCTCTAAGTGGTCAAAATATAAGACCAGGAGCTGACTGTAGCTCAGATCATGAACTCCTTATTGCAAAATTCAGACTTATATCAAAGAAAGGGAAAAACCACTAGGCCATTCAGATACGACCTAAATCAAATCCCTTACAATATACAGTGGAAGTGACAAATAGATTCAAAGGATTAGGTCTGATAGGGTGCCTAAAGAACTATGGAGGGAGGTTTATAACATTGTATAGGAGACAGTGATCAAAACCATCCCCAAGAAAAAGAAATGCAAGAAGGCAAAATGGCTGTCTGAGGAGGCTTTACAAATAGCTGAGAAAAGAAGAGAAGTGAAAGGCAAAGAAGAAAAGGAAAGATATACCCATCTGAATGCAAAGTTCCAAAGAATAGCAAGGAGAGATAAGAAAGCCTTCCTAAGTGAACAATGCAAAGAAATAGAGGAGAACAATAGAAAGGGAAAGCCTAGAGATCGCTTCAAGAAAATCAGAGATACCAAGGGAACATTTCATGCAAAGATGGGCATAATAAAGGACAGAAATGGTATGGGCCTAACAGAAGCAGAAGACATTAAGAAGAGGTGGCAAGAATACACAGAAGAACTATACAAAAATGATTTGCATGACTCGGATAACCTCGATGGTGTGATCACTCAACTAAAATCAGACATTTTGGAATGTGAAGTCAAGTGGTCATTAGGAAGCATCACTACGAATAAAGCTAGTGGAGGTGATGAAATTCCAGCTGAGCTATTTCAAGTCCTTAAAGATGATGCTGTGAAAGTGCTGCACTCAATATGCCAGCAAATTTGGAAAATTCAGCAGTGGCCACAGGACTGGTAAAGGGCAGTTTTCATTCCAATCCCAAACAAAGGCAATGCCAAAGAATACTCAAACCACCACACAATTGCACTCATTTCACATGCTAGCAAAGTAATACTCAAAATCCTTCAAGCTAGACTTTAATAGTATGTAAACCGAGAACTTCCAGATGTTCAAACTGGATTTAGAAAACGCAGAGGAACCAGAGATCAATTTGCCAACATCCACGGGATCATAGAGAAAGCAGAATCAGATCAAAGAGAATACCATAAAAACATCTACTTTTGCTTCACTGACTACACTAAAGCCTTTGACTGTGTGGATCACAACAAACTGTGGAAAATTCTTAAAGAGATGGGAATACCAGACCACCTTACCTGCCTCCTGAGAAATCTGTATGCAGGTAAAGAAGCAATTGTTAGAACCAGACATGGAACAATCACCTGGTTCAAAATTGGGAAAGGAGTATATCAAGGGTATATATTGTCACCCTGATTACTTATTTAACTTAGATGCAAAGTACATCATGTGAAATGCCTGGCTGGATGAAGCACAAGCTGGAATCAAGATTGCCGGGAGAAACATCAATAACTTCAGATATGCAGATGACACCACCCTTATGGCAGAAAATCAAGAGAAACTGAAGAACCTCTTGATGGAGGTGAAAGAGGAGAGTGAAAAAGCTGGCTTAAAACTCAACATAAAAAACTAAGATATGGCATCCAGTCTATCACTTCATGGCAAATAGATGGGGAAATAATGGAAACAGTGAGAGACATTATTTTCTTGGGCACAAAATCACTGCAGATGGTGACTACAGGCATGAAATTAAAAGACACTTGCTCCTTAGAAGAAAAACTATGACCAACCTAGACAGCATATTAAAAAGCAGAGACATTACTTTGTTGGCCAAGGTCCATATAGTCAAAGCTATGGTTTTTCCAGTAGTCATGTATGCATGTGAGAGTTGGAATATAAAGAAAGCTGGGCACCAAAGAATTGATGGTTTTGAACTGTGATGTTGGAGAAGACTCTTGAGAGTCCCTTGGACTGCAAGGAGATCAAGTCAGTCAATCCTAAAGGAAATCAATCCTGAATATTCACTGGAAAGATGGATGCTGAAGCTGCAACTCCAATAATTTAACCACCTGATTCGAAAGGCTGACTCATTTGAAAAGACCCTGATGCTGGGAAAGATTGAAGGCCGGAGGAGAAGAGGACGACAGAGGATCAGATGGTTGGATGGCATCACTGACTAGAGGGACATGAGTCTGAGCAAGCTCTGGGAGATGATGAAGGTCACAGAAGCCTGGCATTCTGCATTCCATGGGGTCACAAAAGTCAGACATGACTGAGTGACTGAACAACAACTATTACATATTCTTATACTTGTCACCTCCCTTTCCTTAAACATGGGTTTGTGGTCTCCTCCACCCTGCTTCACCTCCTACCTCATCTGTTTTGTTTAGAGATGTATTCCTAATTTCTAAGGCAAAACCTGGCACACAGTAAGTGCTTGATAAATATTTATTGTATGAACATGGATAGAACAAACACTATTACACTTGCAAAGATGAAGATCAAGTAAGTGCCTTGTGGAGGTTTTCAAATATGTCTACAATTTAATTCACCCTTCTCCCTATAAAAGGTAGAAACTAATTCTCCTTCCCTTGAGTGTGGGACAGACTTACTCACTTTTTTTTTAATTGGAAAATAGTTGCTTTACACAGTGTCTGTTTCTACTCTACAGGAAAGTGAATCAGGTATCTGAATACACACATCCCCTGTCTACTGGATTTCCTTCCCATTTAGGTACTACAGAGCACTGAGGCGAGCGCCCTGTACTGTACAGTTAATCACTTACTTCTAATGAATAGGACGTGGTGGTGGCCATATGTGTGATTCCTACGTCTGTATTGTACAAGATATTGTCATTGTCACCTTGCTGTCTTTTGGCTCATTCACTCTGGGAGAGTCATCCTCAATATCCTGAGGACACTCAGGGATTCCTATGGAGAGAGGTCTCCTGTCACCATCTAGTCCCATCCTTCCGGGCATGTGAGTGAGCCACCTTGGAAGTGGACCTGCCAGATTCAGCCAGGTGACTGCAGTCTTGATTGACATCTTGACAACAACCTCCGTAAGAGACTCTGAGCCAAGACTGCCCAGCTAAGCCACTCTTGAATTCCTGACCCGTGGAAATGGAAAGATATAAAATGCTTATGTTCTTAAGCCAGTGAATTTTGAGGTAATTTGTTACATAGCACTAGATAACTGATTTGTTCTTGTTCAACTGTTCAAGACGTGTCCGACTCTCTGTCCATTGAGTTGGTGATGGTACCTAACCATCTCATCCTCTGCCACCCTAATACATGCCTCAAATTAACCTGAGTCAATTTGGTTGTTCACAATTCATGTGTTCTTTTTGATGAATATTGGTAACCTCCAATAATTAGAGTAGGTGAGGGCTCTAGTTCTTCCTGACAATATGACTGAACAAAAAGACAATGGCAAACCTCAGATCTAATTCTGTGGCTGGAGACAAGTAGAAACAAAATAATCACACATTGAGCCTTCTGAACTCAGTAAAGTCCCCGTCCTTTGTCATTTTAGGCCGATTGATATTAATAGTATTTCACATGAAAGGTTTATTCCGAGATAAATGTGACTTTGTTGCAATGGCAGGGTTGACTAACCTTCCAGCTGAATTGGATGAAAGAATCCTCCAGAAAGTCGGTCTGGGTGACACAAAACTGAAATGAGTTATAAACTTCAGGTGTCACTCAGGGGGCGGTAGGCTTCTGGGCTCACCAGATAATTATACCTCATCCACGCCAGAATGAACTGCCTGTACAAAATTTCCTGCCAACTTCACATCATTTCACACACAAGAACTTATTTTTAACATCTCTTATGTTAATTAATGAAACTTCTGGTGTGGATTCAGTTAGGGATATTTGAAGCTCTAGGTGAAGGGGCTTTTCCAGTGTGTTGCTTCCTGATTAAAATCCTTCATTGCCAACTGAGTGTGGATTCTTGTTTACTGTACTTTGTATGGTAATTCACCACACCTTGGGCAGTGAACATAGATAACGCATATACTTTTTTGTCTTTTTAAAGTCTTTATTGAACTTGTTACAGTATTGTGTCTGCTTTACGTTTTTGGTTTTTTGGCCCTGAGGCATATGGGGGTCTTAGCTCCTCGACCAGGGATTGAACCCATGCCTCCGGCATTGGAAGGTGAAGTCTTAACCAATGGACTGACAGGGAAGTCCCCTTTGTCTTTATGTCTCTTAATGTCTCTACTGACATGTTTGGAAACAAGTTACAGACAATATAGAAACAACAGATGTTTATGGGAAATTACCTGGATGCAATGATAGTCTCCAAACAAACGGCCAGGCAAACTAACTCACAGAATACTTAACTAAAAGCCTCATATACCAAGCAAGATGTTCAAATCATGTGGCTTATTGAAGTAATTTAAAACACACATTGCAGGGTCTCCCCCTGTGGTCCAATGGCCAAGATTCCGAGCTCCCAATGTAGGGGGCCTGGGTTTGATCCCTTGTCAGGGAACTAGATCCCACATGCCTCAACTGAGAGTGTGCATACCGCACACAGCTAATGAGTTTGCATACCACAGCTGAAAGATCCCACCTGCTGCAGTGAAGATCGAAGATCCCATGTGCCTCAACTAAGACCCAGTGCAGCCAAATAAATAAAGAAGTAAAAATAAATATTAAAAAAAAAAAAAAACACATTGCAAAGCAAGGGGGACAGGATGGGACAGATTAACATAATAATATAGGGTACCCAAGAGCTGAAAGGCTCAAACCATGTCTGCATGTTCCTTCTCTCTTACTCTGGCTCTCCTTCTCCCTCTGTCTCTGCCACAGCAGTCTTCCTGGCAATGGTGTGTTTATGAGCCCCAGAAGTGAGGTTTGAGTAAAACACCCTAAAATGAAAGGTACCAGGGACAAGACACACACTTGCTCTGAGATGCCTGCAAGTACCCCTGGTCAACACCTGTACTCCAGAAAGTCAGATGAGCAGAAAACCTATTTTGGGGCAGAAACCCTGGAACCAGAATGAGTGTCATTAATAGGAAGCAATTAAGACCTCACAGATTGAGTAGTGCATGATTCATGTACCTGGAGGCAACTGCATCAGTGTAATTTCCTACACAATACCCTTAAAAAAATCTTGTCCTTATGTGTATAGCAGGAATATCTGGTGCCTCTAGATTTTTCCTCTCGCTTCCTGTCTATGTTTAGCATGTATATTCCTCTAGTTCGTTTGTCTATGTCAAATGTAGCTCATAAGATACTTGCTTCTATGTTTAGTTTCATCTCTTCTCCCTATTTGCTTCTCTTACTTTCCATTGCAGAATTGAATAATCTTAAATAATACAGCAAACACACATTACAAGAGATTATCATAGAATTAAGCGATTTTGGAAAAAAAATTACTGGTTTGAGAAATGATGATGGAACCTATTGTATGAAATTCTTTTAGCTTACCTATCTTTGGAAATAGCCAAGGGGAAAAGCTTTTTGTTGGTGGTTTGTTTATCTAGGGATTTTACCTCTAAAAAGAGAGGGTTCTGAGAAAGGAGTCATTGCAGAATTAAATTCAAAGTGAGTTTGTGCAAATGAAAACTGGAGACTGGCTAATTCAGTTAATTTCTATTCATGTCATCAGTGAAACAAGAACTCTAAGCATCAAATCAGATACAAGCAGTCCAGTGTCCTGTTCCAGCAGGACATTGGAAACCAAATGGTTTTCCCATAATTCTAGGTCCAACAACCATAAGAATATTCGTGGTTGAGTTGTGTGGATCAACTCAGAACCAGAACCTATGGTTCCTTTATGAGGCCTGAACCTGCCGTAGAACACATTCCACAAGGGGGAGCTGATTTGCCTAAATGAGGGAGCTATTTCTCTTCATAAATCACTCTGCTGGTAATTCACCTGTTCCTCAAACTCATGCCACCTCTGACATGTTGTGAGTTGAATGTAAAAACAGGCTTCCTTGGACTGAAAGGAAACTGTAGGCGTCAAAAGCAGTTACAAATAAGTTTTACTAACACAGACTCTCATAAAGGGGTCCTCATTAAGGGATTCCCTGGTGGCTCAGATGGTAAAGAATCTGCCCACAAGGTGGGAAACCCAGGTTTGATCTCTGGGTCAGGTAGATCCCCTGGAGAAGGGAATGGCAACCCACTCCCAGTATTCTTGCCCGGAGAATTCCATGGACGGAGGAGCCTGGTGAGCTATAGTTACGGGGTTGCAAACAGTCGGTTGCCACTGAGTGACTAACACTCACTTTTCACTTCACTGTGAGATTCAACTGGGCAGTTTATTATTACATTTCTGGGCTTCACTGGAGACCTCAGCTATTGAAATAAAATTGCAGGATCTGGGGTCCAGGAATGTGCATTTTAAACAAACTGCACAAGGATTCTTCTGCACACTGAACTTCAATCAACAGAACTAAGGAATTATTTTAACAACACTCAGAAGGATGGAGTAGCCTTGTCTGGATAGAAGTTAAAGTTCTTTGTGTAGAAGTTGATGTTCTTTCTTATAAGTCTGCAATTAGAACCGCAAATGGGTATAGATGAAGTGCAAAGAATATCTTCTCCATTCTTATTAATAAGGATGATAAGGCAGTGGGCCAATTAAAAAAAAATTCATCAGGTGACACCTGAAGAAAATTTAGAATATTTGGTCATGGTGGGGCTTTGGTCACTTTTTTCCAAGTGAATTAAAATGGCAGAACATGTTGGAAGCTAATTTACTTTAGAGTAGGGTTTATGCCTCTTAACTCAAAGCCCAGTGATTTTTAAGAAGCCTGAGATAAGATTTCCAAATGGAAACTATATTTACTTGAATGACAGTTTCAAGCTTAGACTCCTTCCTATCTCTTCAGCTTCCATTTGCTTCTTTCATACTTGACTCCTCACCAGGAGGCTCTTTGGGCTTTGGAATTCTCATCTGTAAAATTGGAAGAATAACAGAACATACCAACTACCAACTGTTTTCATGAAGAGTAACGGTAGCCAGTAAAACAGTCCCTGATTCACAATCTTGAATATTCTTTTTGTGCTGTAGCCACTAAGGGTACAACTCATCCTCACCCATGTCCAGGTAATTGGCTGGAAGACCTTTTTTAAAGAGAAAATAATGGTAAAGAATCAACAACCTGGATTTTTCCCTGGTGGTCTAGTGATAAAGAATAAAGAATTCACCTGCCAATGCAGAGGACACAGGTTCAATCCCTGGTCCAGGAAGATCCCATATGGTGCGGGGCACCTAAGCCCGTGTGCCACAACGACTGAGCCCACGCGCCAGAGCCCGAGAGCTGCAACTACTGAAGCGCATGTGCCTAGAACGTGTGCTCCACAACGAGGGAAGCCACAGCACTGAGAAGCCCATGCACTGCAACTAGAGAGGAGACCTTGCTCGCTGCAACTAGAGAAAGCCACGTCCAGCAACAAAGACCCAGCACAGCCAAAAAGAAAACAATAAATAAAACTGAAACAAAAAAAAGAGAACCAGCAACCTTCCATTTTCCATTTGTCCAGAGGACTAGTATGCAGTCCATCAATTTGCCCACCCTGGGTAACCCTACTCCAATGACCCTCCAACTGTTGAAACAAGAACTGCCGTCGGGGCAAGGTTTTCCAAACTATCCAGCTCAGAAGAATCACCAAGGGCACTTTTTAAAAAAAAATACAAATTTTAGATCTATTCTTAGATAATTTGATGTAGTGTACATGGGAGGAGAGGGTGCAAGCACCAGCAATTTAAATGAGATTCCCCAGGGGATCCCTAAGATTAGGTCTGCTGGGAGAGTTGCTTGAGGGCTTCCTGCCCCTTATTAATCAGGGAACTGATTTCCCTTGTAAAAATATCCAGCCTTTTTTTTTTTTTTCCTCGAGAGACCAACTGGCTTGAATGGGACTGGGCAGCCAGGGGACTGACTTTTAGTTCCCTGTGACCCCTATTTGGATGACTTTGTTCTCGTTCATTTCCTCAGCTGTACCAGTGAGGATGAGGGGCTCCATGCAAGGATGTGGAGAGGGTGAGCTCAGAGTGTTGTTGTTGTTCAGTTGGTAAGTCATGACTGACTGCAGCATCATGGACTGCAGCACACCAGGCTTCCCTGTCCTCCGCTATCTCCCAGAGTTTGCTCAAACTCATGTCCATTGAGTCAGTGATGCCATCCAGCCATCTCATCCTCTGTTGCCCCTTTCTCCTCCTGCCCACAATCTCTCCCAGCATCAGGGTCTTTTTCGATGAATCAGTTCTTCGCATCAGGTGGCCAAACTATTGGAGCTTCAGCTTCAGCATCAGTCCTTCCAATGAATATTCAGGGTTGTTTTAGGATGGACCGGTTGGATCTCCTTGCACTCCAAGTGACTCTCAAGAGTCTTTTCCAGCACCACAATTCAAAAGTATCAGTTTGTAGGAGATTTAATAATAGAAGCAAATACGATTATAGCCAACTGTTTTTAGGGCATTCATTCGAAGTGTCTCAGAGAACATGTTCAAAAGGAGCGTGCTTCCTTCTGTTTCCTATCTAACCAGTCCGACTTGTCTGTGGATGCTCCTAGCCTTCCAGAATTCAGCTTCATTAAATGAAGTTAGGAAGGGCTGAGTCCCTTCCACCCACCGTGCTCGCTGTCACCCTCACTGTCAGCTCACTGCTTGAGATTCATCATGGCCTGTTAGTAAAACTACATTCCAGAACTCATCTTGAACTTTTCTCTTGTTCTTCCATGTTAGATGACCTTGGGGAAACTTCAGGAAGCCACATGTGTCATCTGCCATACGTCCCAGGCTCATTTGGCAGGTGGCAGCTCTGGGCACTGTTCCCATCACCGCTCATTCTCCAACTTGGTCTTGGAGATGCCACGTTGTCTGCTGGGCATTGCAAAGGACACACTGACCTTTTCCAAACCAACAGAGGGTGGTGACAGAAAGAGCGCTTGGGTGTGGACAGGTCTGGGTTCCGCCGTGTCTGTGTTCTGGTGTGTGTGAAGTGGGTGTTTCCAAGCCTCACAGGGTGTCCTCACCTGTGAAAGAGGGAGTGTAAGGCCTCCCTCGCTAGCTTCTGAAGATGAAATAACATAAGTTATCCAAAGCACCTGCCAGACTGCCCAGCCAGAATGCCCGCTAACATTTTAGCTGTTCTTACTATTACCAATTTTGTCAATTCTTAGATGTACATTGTCTTTTCCCCATTTTTAACCTTTTCAGAAATGTGGCTGTGTCTCACAATCAGTGGCACACAGCAAGTTAAGTAGTAGACCTTTTTCTTGGTTGGTGAGGTTGGCATGCATGCTCAGTTGTATCCAACTCTTTGAGACCCCAAGGACTCTAGCCCACCAGACTCCTCTGTCCATGGGATCCTCCAGGTGAAAATACTGGACTAGGTTGCCATTTCCTTTTCCAGGAGATCTTCCTGACCCAAGGATCGAACTCACTTCTCCTGTGTCTCCTGCATTGGTAGGTGGACTCTTTACCACTGAGCCTCCTGGGAATCCCTTTTCCTTGGTGGTGCATTAAAAAGTATCATATTGTACAATTCATGCTGTTTTAGGTTGAATGAGAAATGGCTACAGCCATCAGTATCATAATCGCACTTGGATTATTGTGCCACAGGACTTGTGTATCCTTGATAGAACTGTATAGCAACGTCTAAGTAGTTTTTTCATTGTTTGGAGTGGTGGCTGGCCAACGAATTTTGTCTCTCTTTGACCTAGCAGATGAGTCTGCAGAATGACCCAGAGTTGCTAGTTCTGAGTGCCTGCTTCAAGAGAATACTATCCACACAAAAAGTGCTTAAGTTTCTCCCCTGAAAAAGCAGCCTGCTCTCTCTGCCTGCAGGCATCTAATTCAAAAGTCTTTCTTGGGACTCAGGACTGTGGTGTGACATCTGATCCCTTTGTTGTTCCCTCCAGTGAGAGGCCAATACATGAGTGGACAAGACAGAATCGTCATGGACTCCTGTGGCAGAGAAGAAAACAGGTAATTGCTGTGGCCCAAGCTGATCATCATGCAGTGCTGCTGTTATGCTCATTTGAAATGTCAAAGTTCCCCTCCAACCATCCCCGGCCTGTATACCAGCTCTGCCAATCTTGTCTGGAATCTGCTCTTCCTTGAATTGACCATGTTGATATTCTTGCTAGTAAGAGTCTACCTTCATTAGCACCTACTGGAAAAGGTCAGTTTTCATTCCAATCCCAAAGAAGGACGGGGCCAAACAATGTTCAAACTACCATACAATTGTGCTCATCTTGCACGCTAGTAAAGTTATGCTCAAACTCCTTCAAGCTAGGCTTCAGCAGTACGTGAATCGAGAACTTCCAGATGTACAAGCTGGGTTTAGAAAAGGCAGAGGAACCAGAGATCAAATTGCCAACATTTGTTGGATTATAGGGAAAGCAAGAGAATACCAGAAAAACATCTACTTCTGCTTCATTGATTATGCTAAAGCAGACAGAGAAGCCTGGTGTGCTGCAGGCCATGGGGTCACAAAGAGTCGGACATGACTGAGCGACTGAATAACAACAAAGCCTTTGACTGTGTGGATCACAACAAACTGTGGAAAATTCTTCAAGAGATGGGAATACCAGACCACCTTACCTGCCTCCTGAGAAATCTGTATGCAGGTCAAGAAGCAACAGTTAGAACTGGACATGGAACAATGGACTGTTTCAAAATTGGGAAAGGAGTGTGACAAGGCCGTATATCGCCACTCTGATATTTAACTTGTATGCAGAGTGCATCATGTGAAATGCCAGGCTGGATGAATCACAAGCTGGAATCAAGATTACCAGGAGAAATATCAACAACCTCAGATAGGCAGATGATACCACTCTAATGGCAGAAAGTGAAGAGGAACTAAAAAGCCTCTTGATGAGGGTGAAAGAGAAGAGTGAAAAAGCTGGATTAAAACTCAACATTCAACAAACTAAGATAATGGTATCCGGTCTCATCATTTCATGGCAAATATTAATAGAAGGGGGAAAAGTGGAAGCAGTGACAGATTTTATATTCTTGGGGTCTAAAACCACTGCCAATGGTGACTGCAGCCACACAATTAAAAGATGCTTGCTCCTTGGAAGAAAAGCAATGACAAACCTGGATGGCATATTAAAAAGCAGAGACATCACATTGTCAACGAAGGTCCATATAATTATGATTTTTCCAGTTGTCAGGTACAGATGTGAGAGCTGGACCATCAAGAAGGCTGAGTGTCAAAAAACTGATGTTTTCAAATTGTGGTGTTGAAGAAGACTTTTGAGAGTCCCTTAGACTGCAAGGAGATCAAACAACACTAAAAGAAATCAACACTGAATATTCATTGGAAGGACTGATGCTGAAGCTGAAGTTTCAATATTTTGGCCACCTGATACGAAAAGCCAACTCACTGCAAAGACCTTTATGCTGGGAAGGATTGAAGGCAAAAGGAGAAGAAGGCAGCAGAAGATGTGATGGTTTGGTAGCATCACCAACTCAATGGACATGAGTTTGAACAAACTCCAGGAGATAGTGAAAGACTGGACAGCCTGGTGTGCTTCAGTCCATGGGGTGCAGTCCATGGGTCACAAAAAGTTGGACCTGACTTGGTGACTGAACAGCAACATCTCATTCCCATCTACATCATCTCATTAAACATCTACATGATCTCACCCACCTATAGCCATATAAGACAGGATGCAGGGTAATGGCCGTTATATGGAACAGCCATAGAGATTTGCATTTAAATACTTACTTCTCTACTTACTAGCTGTGTAGCTTCAGATAAGTTGCTTAACCTCTCTGGATCTCAGACTCCTAACTTTAAAACAGAGGTAAGGAGACCTCCTTGGTGGTGCAGTAAATCTGCCTGCCAGTGTAGGGGACACGTGTTCAATCCCTGATCTGGAAAAGTCTCACACAGCAATGGGTCATTAAGTCCGTGCACCACAACTACTGAAGCACGGACTTTAGAGTCCACACAGCTGCAACTACTGAGCACACACTCCCTAGAGTTTGCACTACAGTGAGAAGCCCATGCACTGCAACTAGAGTAGCCAATACTCCTCACAACGAGAGAAAGGCCTCGCAGCAAGAAAGATCCTGCACAGCCAAAAATAAATAAATAAATAAAACTCTTTAAAAATTAAAAAAAAGAAACAAGGTAAAATAATACTTGACTCTGAGACTTAATATAAGGACTAAGCATTGTTATCCCTATGGGCTTCTAAGAACCCCACTGGCACATTGTCAATAGTTACCGAACGTTTCCCGTAAGTGGTTAGTGCTGTTTCCCCAGCACCCTGCATGTTGCATGGCACACAGTAGGTGCTTAATAAAAGTCAGTTTGTCAGAGGGAGGGGGAGAACAGGAGAGGGATCTAGGGGAGTGCCTCAGGAGACCGACTTCTCTTAATGGCTAAACCTATGAAGGAAAATGCAGGGGCACAGGCAAACAGTAATGACAATTTTTATTTATGTAGTTTTTGTATAGCTTATGAAGCACATTCATATGTTTTCATTTAAACCTCTGAACAAACCCAAGACAGAAAGGGTGTTATCAGTATCTCTTGAGGAATTTGAAGTCCAGAGAGGTTAAGGAGCAGAGGAGTACCCATCTGCCACTACAGATGAAGGAGAATGATTATTGAGCAGAGTTTGTGGGTTTAGCAATAAGGAAGCCCTTGGTGGCGTTCCAGGGAGCACGTTCAATAGAGTGGTGGGGAGAGATACCAGATCTTCGGGACTGAGGAAGGTACTGATGGAGAGGAGATAAGAACCAGCCTCTTGGCAGCAAAGCAAAGGAGAGAAATGGGATGTGAATAGGATCAAATAATGGCTTTTTCAAAATAAGAGTGACTTGTGTGCAGTTATCCATAGGAAATGACTTATTCAGGCTGATTTGTGATGACTGAAACTTAAAAAGGAATAAATCATGGTGCTTGAAGGATCACTTTGAAAAATGAGTCTTTGCAAAAGAATTCTCAATAGCCTGGGGCCAGGGTTGGGGGGAGAGCTAAGTGGCCAGTAGAAATAGGAAGAAACACTCATCTTCCCTCATACTAAAATAAATACTAGTAAAGTAAGAATGAGATGCTATTTTTCACCAATGAAATGACCTAGATGAAACTATTTGATAAAATGGAGAGGAAGTGGGAGCATAGGGACCCATATACTGCTGATGGCAGTGGAAGTGGATATACTCTTTTGAAGAATATATTTTGAGAATATTTACCAAATGTAAAATGTACATGCTCTTTCACTCAGCCATTTCACTTGGTAATTATCCTAGAGGCATACTTGCATATATGGGCAAGGATATATATTGGAGCATTGCTCTGTGTGTGTGTGTGAGAGAGAGAGAAAGACAGAGAAAGAGAAAGAGGAGAAAGAGGGAAAATCACCCAAATTTCCCTAGATAGAGCAATACTAACATAGATTGTACATGGTACATCCATTCAGCAGTTGAAAGAATGAGGGGGTTCTCTATGTCCTAACATGGAGTGGAGTTTATCACATATGGGTGAATTTTAAAAAGGCAAATATTCTATAAAATCATACTGAAATATGCAGCAGAAGTGGCTAGAAAACAAGAAAGTATTAAAATTGACTACTTGGGAAGAGTAAGAAGAGAAAGAAGTGATATTATTTTTCATATTATTTTCCTCTCTCCTATAAGTGGGATTTAAAAAAAAAAAAAAACCATGAGCATATATTACATTTAAAATAAAATACTGACTTGAAAAATGCCCCCACATGATTCCCTTAAATCTTTAGGTCTTGTAGTACACTTGAAAAAAAATCCACTTATAAAAATTTGATTCATACACTCTTTTTTCTGGAACACATCTACTGTATTAAGGTACACCAAT
The DNA here is from genome assembly GCF_963930625.1 of Muntiacus reevesi. Classification (NCBI taxonomy): domain Eukaryota; kingdom Metazoa; phylum Chordata; class Mammalia; order Artiodactyla; family Cervidae; genus Muntiacus; species Muntiacus reevesi. The sequence continues at coordinate 98,216,196 of NC_089252.1, forward strand.
ACAGTTCAATGACCCATCGCCAATGGGTTTCTATAAGTATTTTTTTCTCCACTGGCCATTTCCTCTGCTGTGGAGACTACCAAATTGCCAAGAAGTTATAGAGTCTCACAACCTAAGTGATTAGATACCTTTCAACACCCTCAGTGCAATCAGGATCCTTTGGAATGAGTCCATGATTACAAAAGAGTGTTTGAGGATTGTCCCATTTTGAATTAATAGATGGGGTCTCCCAAATCTGACTGATCATTATAATCTCTGGGGTGTTCTTTTATTTTACTTTATTTTTTTAAGGGGTGCTCTTTTAAAAAGATACACTTATTGCTCATCCTCCATTCTGAGCTAATACCTCAAAGTTGATGCCCTGAATAATGGGTTTGTGTGTGTTGTGTGTTTTTAATGTTTTGAATTACGGGTTTGTGTGTTGTGTGCTTTTAGTTTTCAAGAGCCAGGTTAAGGAATTCCTGCGTTGCATTGTGGCAACTCTTTCTTTTTTCTTAGAAATTACTATGCGATGGTGCAAGTCATTCTCTCTAGAACAGGAGTCCCTGTTTATCGGCTCAGTAACTGGGAACATGTTCACAGTTGCCAGAAGCCTATTGACATGCAGAGGGAATGCACAAGTGAGGATAGTGTCCCCTAAGTCTCTCAAATGGAGACTTTCAGTCACAGAGAACACCTTCTAAAAGATCATAGCTATGACATCTGTTGAGCTACGATTGTGGGAGGCAAGGCTCATGGGAGCTGTGTAAAGCAGCATTTTTCAACACTCTCAAGATAAACAGTGTTTGTCAAGGCACTCTGCATGTAAGTAGGGGCCCTTGCTGAAATGATTCCCTCTGATGTCTACCGTTGCCAAAGCTTTGCTTGTGGTTCGCTTAACAGAGATGGATATCAGCCTTGGAAGAAACTCAGTTTGGTCTTGAATGTAGATATCCTTCCCCTCCCAACTATCTAAAACATCATCCAGAGGTTTGTAGAAAATGGACTTGGAGAACTGCCTATCAAGACCCTCACCCCGAGCGCCTAGAAGACTTAAGCTGCTTTTCTTTGGTTCTTAGTCATTTAAAACGAAAATTATACTTTTATCATGAAAAAATTGTGTTAGCTTTGCAGACTCTCCAGATTAATCTCTCAGTGCTGCCCCTGATTTTGTGCCTTAGCTCTGACCTGACGGCTTGCAGCTGCCTAAGTGCACCAAGATACTTCATACCCTGTCCCTTCATGCATGCTGTTCTTTTGCTCTTCCTTGCCTTTTTCAGCTTGACTAACTCCTATCCTTCAACTCCAAACTCAGCATCTTTGCACTGCTCTAATCTCATCTTCAGTAATTATTTTACCCTCTAAAAATTCTATTTTTTGTTTATATTTGCACAAAATATCTCTGGACAATTATTAGAAATTAATAACAATTGTTTAGGCAGTGGAATGGCTGGGAAACAAGGGTGGGAGGAAAGATGTTTCATTGCTCATTTTCTGTTTGTTCCTTTGAACTTTTGTACTACGTAAATTTACACCTACTCCAATCAGTACAATTCAAATTTTAAAACAATAACACATCTCAGCTTCAGAAGAAATTCTATTTTATACTTCTTACAGATTAACAACATTTAGGCATATTTCCAAATCTGTCTCTTAAAACAATCTTTATTTTTAATTTCACAAGTAATATGTAAATTTTCTCCATTATAAATGCCAATGCAAATTAGTCTTTCTGCTACCAGGCTTCTCTGACATGATACTCATGTGATTTCCATTCTTATCTTAAATATGTCTTGAGTATTAAAAAAAGAAATCTCTGGGGTGTATTACAAACCTGAAGAGGGTCAACTGTTTATACAAAATGTGGACTTGAGATGCTTTTAAATTAATAGTGTTGGGTTTTGCTGAAATGGTTCATTAGGGTGACAGTTGTCCCAGTTTCCCCAGAACTGAAAGGGTTTCCAGGATGTTGGATTTTCAGTGTTGAAACTGGAGATGCCTGATCAATTAGAATGGACACCTGCCCAAAGAGAAGGGACATGTGCCTGCTCAGTCTTTGAAAACCCATGGACTGTAGCCCGCCAGGTTCCTCTGTCCATGGAATTTCCAAGGCAAGAATACTGGAGTGGGTTGCCATTTCCTTTTCCAGGGGATCTTCCGACTCAGGGATCAAACCTTCGTCTCCTGTGTTGGCAGGCAGATTTGTTACCACTCAGCCACCTGGGAAGCCCGAAGAGAAGAGATACCTTATGTGAAACCCCACACTGGGTACTGATGCATGGCAGCTGATGACTAGCCCTGGTTTTGTAGCTTTCCTCATCTTTCCAGAAGTTATGTTCATCAACTCCATGACCTTTTTAAAAAGATCTTAACTGCTACTTTAAATTTCAAAATGAAATAAGTGGCATAAAGAAAGAATTTCTATGACATTTGACGCTGCTATGTTCTTAACTGAAGCTGCAAGATTTACCACCTTTAATGGTGCATGCAAAGTAAATCTTACTTTTAACTTTAAACTCAAAAAGAAAATACATTCTGACATTTTTTTTCTTCCTGAAATAGTCCAACGTTTACCAAGTCAAGAACCATTCAATCTAATTGTATAGTTTGGTAGAAATAAATTGTTCCATGTCCAGTTCTAACTGTTGCTTCTTGGCCTGCATACAGATTTCTCAGGAGGCAGGTCAGGTGATCTGGTATTCCCATCTCTTAAAGAATTTTCCACAGTTTGCTGTGATCCACACAGTCAAAGGCTCTGGCATAGTCAATAAAGCAGAAGTAGATGTTTTCCTCAAACTCTTTTGCTTTTTCGATGAACCAACGGATATTGGCAATTTGATCTCTGGTTCCTCTGCGTTTTCTAAATCCAGCTTGAACATCTGGAATTTCATGGTTCACATACTGCTGAAGCTTGGCTTGGAGAATTTTGAGCATTACTTCGCTAGCATATGAGATGAGTGCAACTGTATGGTAGTTTGAGCATTCTTTGGCATTGCCTTTCTTTGGAATTGGAATAAAAACTGCCCTTTTCCAGCCCTGTGTCTGCTGGTGAGTTTTCCAAATTTGCTGGCACATTGAGTACAGCACTTTCACAGCATCAACTTTTAGGATTTGAAATAGCTCAACTGGAATTCCATCACCTCCACTAGCTTTATTCGTAATGATGCTTCCTAAGGCCCACTTGACTTCGCATTCCAGAATGTCTGGATCTAGGTGAGTGATCACACCATCGAGGTTATCTGGGTCATGAAAATCATTTTCGTATAGTTCTTCTGTATATTCTTGTCACCTCTTCTTAATATCTTCTGCTTATGTTAGGTCCATACCATTTCTGTCCTTTATTGTGCCCATCTTTGCATGAAATGTTCTTTGGTATCTCTAATTTTCTTGAAGAGATCTCTAGTCTTTCCCATTCTACTATTTTCCTCTATTTCTTTGCACTGATGGCTGAGGAAGGTTTTCTTATCTCTCCTTGCTATTCTTTGGAACTTTGCATTCAGATGGGTATATCTTTCCTTTTCTCCTTTGCCTTTCACTTCTCTTCTTTTCTCAGCTATGTGTAAGGCCTCCTCAGACAACTGTTTTGCCTTTTGCATTTCTTTTTCTTGGGGATGGTCTTGGTCACTGCCTCCTGTACAATGTCATGAACCTCCATCCATAGTTCTTCAGACACTCTGTCTATTAGATTTAATCCCTTAAATCTATTTGTCACTTCCACTGTATAATCGTGAGGGATTTTATTTAGGTCATAACTGAATGGCCTTGTGGTTTTCCCCTACTTTCTTAAATTTAACTCTGAATTTGGCAATAAGGATTTCATGATCTGAGCCTCTGTCAACTCCTGGTCTTGTTTTTGCTGACTGTATAGAGCTTCTCCAACTTTGGATGAACTCCCCAGGTTGATAGCTGCCCAGTATACTACTGGAGATCAGTGGAGAAATAACTCCAGAGAGAATGAAGAGATGGAGCCAAAGCAAAAACAACACCCAGTTGTGGATGTGACTGGTGATGGAAGTAAAGTACAACGCTGTAAAGAGTCATATTGTATAGGAACCTGGAATATTAGGTCCACGAATCAAGACACATTAGAAGTGGTCAAACAGGAGATGGCAAGAGTGAACATTGGCATATTAGGAGTCAGTTAACTAAAATGGATTGGAATGGGTGAATTTAACTCAGATGACCATTATATCTATTACTCTGGGCAAAAATCCCTTAGAAGAAATGGGGTAGCCCTCATAGTCAAGAAAAGAGTTTGAAATGCAGTACTAGGATGCAGTCTCAAAAATGACAGAATGATCTCTGTTTGTTTCCAAGGCAAACCATTCAATATTACAGTAATTCAAGTCTATGCCCCAATTAGTAAAGCTGAAGAAGCTGAAGGTGAACAGGTCTAGGAAGACCCACAAGACCTTCTAGAACTAACACCCAAAAAAGATGTCCTTTTCGTTATAGGGGACTGGCATGCAAAAGTAGGAGGTCAAGAGATACCTGGAGTAACAGGCAAATTTGGCCTTGGAGTACAAAACGAAGCAGGTCAAGGGCTAACAGAGTTTTGCCAAGAGAAATGCACTGGTCATAGCAAACACCCTCTTCCAACAACACAAGAGAAGAGTTTACACATGAACATTACCACATGGTCAATATTGAATCGGATTGATAATATTCTTTGCAGCCAAAGATGGTGAAGAAATCCTTAGGGAAGAAAAATATCTGGATACTAATACTTTCCCTTCCCAGTTTCAGTATGTTCAATATTTCTAATTGATTGGGGAGGACCTGAATGAGGCCAGTGAGTTAAAAAAAAAAAAAAAAAAAAAGGCACCCCTCTCCAAAGGTGAAACTAACTCTCATTAGGGTGAAGTCTGAACTGATAATGCAGACTCTATATGTAAGTCTGCAAAAAAAAAAAAAAAAAAAAAAAAAAAAAAAAAAAAATCTAAAATTTAGAAATAGGAAAGATGTTCCTGAATGTTATTTAGTTCAGTGTTAGATTGACTGGACACTGTCAGGGACATTTTATCACTCATAGGAGGAAGAGATTTTGTATATTTTTGTCTGATAGGATTTAGCCAGATGAAATTAAATTCTATCTGGTAGAACAGAGGACCATAAAGGGTACACTTTATGATTTTGTTGGACATTAATCAATTCTGCAAAAAAAATTGAGGCAAAATTCATACAACAGAAAATTAACCATTAACTATTTTAAAGTGTGCAATTTAGTCAAATTTAGTACGTTCAGAATCTTGTGCAACAGTCTCCTCTATCTAGTTCTAGAACATTTTCATCACCCGAGAAGGAAACTCTGTACCCATTAAACAGTAAATCCCCATTCCACCATATTCCCATCTCCTGTTAACCACTGATCTGCTCTCTGTCCCTGTGGAGTTGCCTACTCTGCATATTTCTTTTGTGTCTAGCTCCTTTCATTTAGTATGTTTTTGAGATTATCTATGCTGTAGCATGTATCAGTATTTCATGCCTGTTTATGACCGGGTAACCTTCCACAGTACATTTAGCTCACATTTTGTTTATCCATTCATCTGTTGATGGACATTGGGTTCTTTCCACCTTTTGGCTACCATGAACAGTGTTATTGTGATCATTCTCATATAAGTATTAGTTTGAATATCTGTGTTTAATTCTTTTGGGTATATACCTTGGATTGGAAATGCTAGGTCGTGTAGCAATTTTATGTTTAAGTTTCTGAGGAACCACCAAACTGTTTTCCATAGTGGCTATCGCATTTTACATTCCCAATGACAATAACAGGTGTTCCAATTTCTTCATATTCCTGTCAACATTTATTTTCCTTTTCTAAGGGCTGTGACCAATCTAGAGGATGTGATCTCATTGTGGTGTTAATTTGTATTACTATAATGACTAATGACATTGAGCATTTTTTTATGTGTTTGTTGGTCATTTGTATGTCTTCTTTGGAGACATCTTTTCAAGTCCTTTGCTATTTTTTTGTTGTTGTTGTTATTTTTAAATTGGGTTGTTTGTCTTTCTGTTGTTGAGTTTATAAGTATTCTTTATATATTCTGGACATTAAATAAACTCCTATCACATATATGATCTTCAAATATTTTCTCCCATTTTGTGGGTTGTCTTCTCATTCTCTTGATAAAGTTCAGTTTATTTTTGGCTATGTTTGTTGCTTGTGCTTTTGGTGTCATATCTAAGAAAACATTGTCAAATCCAAAGTCATGAAGATTTACTCCTTTGTTTTCTTCTAGGTTTTATAGTTTTAGGTCTTTGATCCATTTTGAGTTCATTTTTGTATATGGTATGAGTCAAAAGTCCAACTTAATTCTTTTGCATGTGGGTAATCAGTTTTACCAGGATCAATTTTTGAAGAGACTATTCTTTCTTCATTAAGTGGTCCTAGCACCTTTGTCAAAAATCAATTGACTAGAGATGTATAGGCTTGGTCAATTCTATCCTTATTTATCTCTGGACTCTGTTTATTTGGTTCTTCCTCCAAAGATTCTGATGTGATTGACCTGGGACTGGCATCCACTCTGTTTGTTCTTTTTTTCAAGCTCCCCAGGTGATCCTAACATTACTTGGTGTTGACAATCACTGTCTTAAGAGAAGTTCTACTGAAACCATTTCTGATCTAGTCTCTTTGTTGCCTCAGGATTCTCACTCGGAAAAGTGGATGTGATTGGGTGTTGTTGGAGAGAGATAATGTTTGGGGACTAGTCTTATGTTGACTGTGTTCTTAGGTGAGACATACACTAGGAAAAAGGGACATTTCTTCTATATCTTCTCACTGTTGTGGCTCCTTTGTGTTTAAGAAAACTAAATCCAAGTCCTTGTCATATGCCACAAAAGGGCAACACAGTCTAGTGTGTCCAAAACAATAAGTAAAACAGCACCCTACACCTGAAGTCTATCAGATGATAAATACATTATTAAACAAAGAGTAATGAAGGGATGGACAGCATAAAAGTAGGAGTTTCGGGAGAAGACGTTGGTGACCTTGGCAAGCTGGTGAGGGAGATATTTTGACTACAGTGGTGCCTTCTCTGCTTTTTCAGAAAAAAGTGGAAATACGGAGGATTGCGCTTAGAATGATTTGGTGATACAGGGAAAGTCTCTCACATTGTTAGTCATTTTTTCCCGTGTTACTTCTTACATTTGGAGCCTCTCTGACTTCCTACACATCTGTTCTTTGGACTAATTCCTCATTTCCGCCTCTTCCTTCTGAAATAGGCTTATTTTTGTGAGGCAGTTTTGTGTAGGGGCGGGATATACAGGCATTGGAGCCAAACTGCCAGGGATTATAGCTCAGCTCTGCTACCCTCTAAATATGAGCTGGACAGGTTACTCAGCATCTTTATTTCCTCACATATATAGAATCCTCTTTATTGAATTATTGTGAGCTGGTAAATAATCCGCCTGCCAATGCAGGAGACACAAGAGATGCAGGTTCAGTCCCTGCATTGGGAAGATCCCCTGGAGAAGGAAATGGCAACCTGCTCCAGTAATCTCACCTGGAAAACCCAGGGACAGAGAAGCCTGGTGGGTTATCGTCCATAGGGTCGCAAAGAGCTGGACATGACTGAGAGACTGAACGTACACACACGGAGACACACATTAAAGCACTTAAAATATCACTTGGCATGGAATGAGTGCTCCATGAACCCTAGCTATTTCATTATTATATTGTTATTGCCCAGGAGTTAGAGCCATCAGCTGGAGTAACAGTGAGGTACAGAGATCTTCAGGACCATAGAAGAAGGCTGTGAGGATTCTTAGTGAAACCATGGAGGATGTGTGGTCTTGAAGACAACAGTGAGAAATTCTGCACAAAGAATGACTTGCACAGAGGTATATTGGATGGATCTGGCATCTGCTTTAAACAACCAGGTAAGTAGGTTATATCTCATTCCTGATTGGCCTGACAGATGTAATTCCCCCTTGTAAATGCAACTCTGTTTTGGGATGGGAAGCAGGCTGCCCCGTGGGTATTTCCCCGTGGGTATTTCATTTGCCATTTCCAGCTGCATTGTCTTCAGTACCTTCCTAGACTACAATGGGTGACTCAGGAGCTTTCCTTGTTCACATATCTGATACCTCTGCTGCAATAATGTGGCCATTTTCTAAGCTGTGTCAAAGAGGTGGATAACACCTGACTTTTCCTATTTGCCCCCATTTTCTGCTCAACACTTGATCTGACCACAGACTACTCTATCTCCCCAAGCAAAATAGAAGCATGGAAGTACGTGATTTCAAGGTGGAGTTTTCTAGCTGATTTATGGACCTATGTTCTTTCTAGCTTTCTGCTCTGCTCTTTCCAGTGTATCAGTGACAGTGTTCATTCAAAGGTATAAGAAAGCTGCTACAGTAGCAAAAAGCAACAGTATCAAAAGGCAGGAAGAAAAATTTCTTTCAATCATTTCTTTCCTCATCCCAGAAAATATCCCCCTTTCAGTCCTACTGGACAGGGCTGAGTTACAATATACATTAACTTCAAAGAGGCTCAGATATTAAACATCTGGATTTTCAGCTTCCCTTGGAAAACAGGAAGGCTCTGCCGGCAAGAAAGAAGGGTAGGAATATGACTGTTAGGTTGGCAGCTAAAACTGTCTGCTTTTTGACACAGTGGTAATTGCACTTTTTGTTACCTAATCACTTTAATCGACCACACTTGAGCAGGCTGGCATAGCTTATTGGGATAAAATGAATTTGCTTAAAGATGTTTCTGTCGGCAAGCAAATCCTGTGTCTCTCACTGACCGCTCCAACCAAGTCCTGATTCCATGTTGCCCTGACTAGGGAACCCTATGTGTGTTCCTCCTTTATGCTTCTGTAGAATTTGTGACCTTCTGAGCCAATTTAATTTAATTAATCTAACAAATGACAGCACAGGAGAAGTTTGCTTTTCTGCCACAATGCTCAGGAGGTAACTCTGTATTTGCTTTTTTTTTAAGTTTGATTAAAAATTCAATAAAACAAACAGGTTACAATGTATAATTATCATTAATTTCAGAGCAGATTGTTTTCATATACTTATGAAAAAAATACTCCAGTAATCTTATCTAACCTTGGAATTTAGAGGTAAATTCACTGAAGAATTCCTCTTTGTTTTTATTCAAGATTCTGCTCTGTCCTAATATTAGAAAATTTAGCTTATGTTTACACATTTTCCACCTTTTTGATCAATTGTTATTTGTGCAAATAAAAAATATTGTTTAAATTATATTATATTTTCTGGGGATATTTTCTGGGATGAAGAAAGAAATGATTGAAAGATATCTTTCTTCCTGCTTTTTGACACTGTTGCTGTTTGCTCCTGTAGCAACTTTCTTATATCTTTGAACCAACACTGTCACTGATACCCTGGAAATGGCAGAGCAGAAAGATGGAAAGAACCTAGGTCCATTTAAATGAAATTGTTAAAGCAACCTTCTCCTGTGCTGTCATTTATTAGATTAATTAAATTAAATTGGCTCAGGGGATCACAAATTCTACAGAAGCATGAAGGAGGAAGACACATAGGGCTCCCTAGTCAGAGCAACACTAACTCAGTACTTAGTTGGATTGAGTGGTCAGTGAGAGTCACAGGATAAAGGTCTGTTTAAATCTTTAAATAGAAAATATTGTTTAACAATGCATGCTCACTGCAAGAAAGAACACAAATAATCTAAAACTACAGAAAGTTAAAAGGAAAAGTGCCCCTCTCTCATCTGCATCCCTTGCACCCCAGCCAGTTCTCCATCCTGAAAGGCCCCTTCACAGAGCTGCCTACAGCTAATAATTGAATTTTTGATATGTGCAAGTCACTCAGTCATGTCCAACTTTGTGCGACCCCATGGACTATACAGTCCATGGAATTCTCCAGGCCAGAATGCTGGAGTGGGCAGACTTTCCCTTTTCCAGGGGATCTTTCCAACCCAGGGATTGAACCCAGGTCTCCCACATTGCAGGTAGATTCTTTACCAGCTGACCTACCAGGAAACACTAATTCTTGATCTAGGACTATACAAATATACTTATGCATTTACAGACATGAATTTTTTAAAAAACAACATTATGTATTGTTCTACAACTGTTTTTATTAATTTATCAATATGTCCTACTCAGCTTTCCATATGCTTATGTATAAATTTATTTAATTTATTATCAAATATTATATTCATATAATGTACCTTTTGCAATTTTCAGAATATTTTTATCTTCCACTCCCCCTTTTTTTCACAGAAAAGAACTCTTCTTGACTAACACTATAATGACTCTTTAAAGAGTTTTAAAAATGGCTCTAATAAACTTTAAGAATACTAAATTCTTGATAGAACATAACCTTTTTTAGGTTGGAATTGGATAGAAGAGGACTATGATTTTATAATGATGATGGTGATGATTATAACTCCTACTTGTGTTTATACATTTTAAGATAATCTTCTATAAAGAATCTCATTTAAACTCCATCTAATGTTATTTTTTTCTAGAAGTGCCTGCAGATTCTCCTGATAACACTATTTTTATTGTAATAAAGTTTTACAGGCTGAGCTGGGAACAGCATGATAATGTTGTTATTGCTACCCATGCAATCATTATTTAATAAAGATGAAAATTAATAGCTCCAACATTGCTCCATGCCCAGTCTTACCCAGCTTTGAATGAAGGTTTCCTAACTATATCCTGCTGTTTCTTATTTCTATGCTTCAAAATACATGAGGGAACAAAGACAGAATTAAAAGGAGAAAGATAATTTTACAGCTATAGGTCTAATTTTTAATATTCCATCACAAGAATTGACACAAAAACTAGACCAAAATATTTAGTAAAGATGTAGAATAACAACACTACCAACCACATTGGTCTGATTAATAATAGGATACTATACAAGAAATGCAGAATGCACATTCTTTTCAAGGTCTCACTATACATTCTTAAAAATAGACTATAAACTAGGTCATAAAACAAGTCTCAGTAAATGTATAGGAAATTAAATCATGCAAAGATGATTTCTGACTGCAGAGGACTTAAATTTAAAATTAAAAACAATACAATATCTAGGAAAATATTAAATACTCAAAAATTAAACAGCATACTTCTAAATAATTCATGAGTCAAGGAAGAAATTACAAAGAAAGGTAGAAAATATTTTGAACTATATGATAAAGAATATGTAACAGTTATTTGTTACTGACTGGATGAAACTGGAATCAAGATTGCCAGGAGAAATATTAATAACTTCAGATATGCAGATGATACCACACTTATGGCAGAAAGTGAAGAAGAACTAAAGAGCCCCTTGATGAAAGTGAAAGAGAGAGTGAAAAAGTTGGTTCAAAACTCAACATTCAGAAAACTAAGATCATGGCATCTGGTCCCATCACTTTGTGGCAAATAGATGGGAAAACAATGGAAACAGTGACAGACTTTATTTTCTTGGGCACAAAATCACAGTGACTGGTGACTGCACCCTGAAATTAAAAGATGCTTGCTCCTTGGAAGAAAAGTTATGACCAACCTAGACAGCATATTAAAAAGCAGAGACATTACTTTGCCGACGAAGGTCTGTATAGTCAAAGCTATGGTTTTTCCAGTAGTCATGTATGCATGTGAGAGTTGGACTATAAAGAAAGCTGAGCACTGAAGAATTGATGCTTTTGAACTGTGGTATTGGAGAAGACTTTAGAGAGTCCCTTGGAGTGCAAGGAGATCCAATCAGTTCATCCTAAAGGAAATCAATCTGAATATTCATTGAAGGACTGATGCTGAAGCTGAAACTCCAATAGTTTGGCCCCCTATGCAAAGAACTGACTCATTTGAAAAGACCCTGATGTGGGAAAGAGTGAAGGTGGGAGAAGGGGCCAACAGAGGATGAGATGGTTGGATGGCATCACCAACTCAATGGACATGAATTTGAGTAAGCTCTAGGAGTTGGTGATGGACAGGGAAGCCTGGAATGCTGCAGCCCATGGGGTCACAAAGGGTCGGACATTACTGAGTGACTGAACAGAACTGAACAGGTATTTGTAGGATGAAGCCAAAACAGCATTTAGAAGAAAAGATAAAAGTTTAAATGTTTATATCAGTGACCAAAGGGCTTCCCTCATAGCTCAGTTGGTGAAGAATCTGCCTGCAATTTAGGAGACCATGGTTTGATTCCTAGGTTGGGAAGCTCCACTGGAGAAGGGATAGACTACCCATTCCAGTAGTCTTAGATTTCCCTTGTGGCTCAGCTGGTAAAGAATCTACCTGCAGTGTGGGAGACCTAGGTTCGATCCCTGGGTTGGGAAGATCCCCTGGAGAAGGGAAAAGCTACCCACTCCAGTATTCTGGCCTGCAGAATTCTATGGACTGTGTAGTTCATGGGGTTGCAGCGTGAGACATGACTTTCAGTTTCACTTTTCATCAGTGACCAAAAATTATATATTTACAAGTAGCTAGACTAAAGACAAAAGGGGGATCTTCCTTTATATCTCAGTCAGTAAAGAGTCTTCCTGCAGTGCAGGAGATCTGGGTTCAATCCCTGGGTCAGGAAGATCCCCTGAAGAAGGGAATGGCAACCCACTCCAGTATTCTTGCCTGGAGAATTCCATGGACAGACAATGAGGTCACAAAGAGTTGGACATGTCTGAGTGACTAACACACACACTAAAAAAGGGGGAAAATAAAAGATAAGGGATCAGTAAATTAAAAACAGATAAAGAATAAGGAGAATTAACCAATCAAGAAGTTGAGTCTTTTTATATTGTTTTTATATTTTATATATAAAACATTTATATATTTATAAATAAATTATACATATTATTTATATATAAATAAAATATTTATATATATAAAATATTTATATTTTTGTTGTTTATATATTTTATATATATCGATTTTATATAAAATCAATCAACAAAATTGATGACACGCAAGCTAGAATGATCAATGGAAAAACAAAACACAAAACATCAACATCAGGATTTAAATAGATGTTTTTGTTACAGATCCCACAGGCAGTAAAAGGATAATATAATATTATAAATAACTTTATGCCAACAAATTCAACAGGCTGGATGAAACTGGCAATTTTATGAAAAATACAATTTACCTAAACTAATACAAGACAAAGCAGAAAATCTCAATAGTTTTATTTCTCTTAGAGAAATGAAATACATTATCAAAGTTCTTCCCACAAATAAAACACTCCCTAAGCCCAGATGATTTCACTGGTGAATGGTATCAAACACTTATGGAAGATATAAAACCACTATTACACAATCTTTCTCAGGAAAGAGGAGAGAATACATCCTTACTCCTTTTATGAGGTCAGCATAACCTTAATACTCAAACCCGAGAGAGACATTACTAAAAAAAAATTACAGATCAATATCCCTCAGAAGCGTTGATGCAAAAATTCTTATCAAAAAATAAGCAAATTGAAAGTGACAATATAAAAAGGATCAGATATCATGACCAAATAGGGCATTTATATGCTAAAGTGAAAAAGTGAAAGTGTTAGTCTCTCAGTTGTATCTGACTGTTTGTGATCCAGTGGACTGCCAGGCTCCTCTGTCCATGGGGATTCTCCAGACAAGAATGCTTGAGACGGTAGCCAATCCCTTCTTCAGGGGATCTTCCCAACTCAGGAATCAAACCTGGGTCTGCTGCATTGCAGGCAGATTCTTTACCATCTGAGCCACTAGGGTTGCAAATAAAAAATAAAATTTAAATTCCATGTACAGTAGTGCTCCCAAACATAAACTTCTTGAAAACCTACTAATGCTATCCAAGACTTTTACAATGAAAATATTGCTGATATTTTAAAGACCTAAATAAATGGATATACAAATACCATGTTCATGGGTTGTAACATTAAATATTGTTAGGATGTCAATTCATACCAATTCATCTATAAATTCAACATGATCCCAGTTTAAATTTGTCTTCTTTTTAATAGGAATTGACAAACAGTTTTTTAAATTAATTGTAGATGCATTGGAGAAACCTCTTTTAATCTCTGCCCATTTTAAATTTTATTTATTTGTTTATTTTTGGCTGTGCTGGGTCTTCGGTGCTGTGTTCAGGCTTTCTCTAATTGCGGCAAGTGGGGGCCACTCTCTACTTGTGGTGGGCAGGCTTCTCATTGCAGAGGCTTCTGTTGTTGTGAAGCAGAGGCTGTAGAGTGCACAGGCTTCAGTAGTTGCAGCAAGCAGGCTTAGTAGCCGGGGCTCACAGGCTCAGTAGCTGCTGCATGGGCTTAGTTGCCCCGCAGCATTTGGAATTGTCCTGGACTAGGGACCAAACCCATGTCCTCTGCATTGGCAGGTGGGTTCTTAACCACTAGACCACCAGGGAAGCCCAGTTATCTGTTTTGTTGTTGTTGTTGAGTTGTATGAACTGTTCAAGTACAAATGTCTTTAATAGAATATGCTGAACTGGTTAAAGTACAATGATCATTTCATCCTTATACAATTTTAACTTGAGAAAAAAAGAAATATTGGGCATCTAACCCACTGAGCATGTGGGCAGGACTCTATGGTGATAACATCAGAAATGTAGCCAGCTTGTTTTCTTTCCAAGAGCCGTGTCCAGAATCCTGGGACTCTGATTTCCACCTAACACATGGGGAAGTTCCCTGGAGGTTATTCAGTGAATTTGGTTTTACATTAAGGAATTACTTGGAATCTGCCTTCAGCCAATTCTAGATTTAATTATTCAAGATGAATATTGCTTGCCAATTGACATCTTTGTTTATATTGAATCTGATGACTCCCATCTTTGATTGCGTGTGACTTTCTTCCTTTTGTATTATGTATCACTCAATCCTTCAAGGTAAAGTAGAGAGACAACTTTCAACACTTAAGTTCTGGGTAGCATCAGCCAATGGATTTTTATATCTTGCCAATTCTCTAGTTCTCTATGCTTAATTCATTGCCTCATGGATTTTTATAAACAGGTTTGATAAATCCAAAAGGCCATCCACTTTCTCTTCACAGAAGTTGCAAATTGGTATTGGTCCATGTTTGAGTATCTCCAACCAGTCTTCCTATCCAAACTTGTTTATTTGCAATGACATCTGGCCCAGCTCAGTGTCCACTGAGATTATTCATAATGACTTCTGAAATCATCTGTTTTTTGATTATTTATCTTCAGGAAACTTCACAGCATACTATTGGTCATCCAGTTGATGTCTGTTTTTCCATTCTTTAAGTCATTAAGAATAGCACTGAAACAAGTGTGAGAAGATTTTCCCATCCGGGGAAACAAAGATGCTCCTGATTTTCTGCGTTTCTCATTTTCACACTTTTCTGACCAAGGAGATTTAAACAGTGTGAAAATAATCCTAAACAAATAATCTGGTCAAAATAAATCAATCTAACAGTGACTCGGAGGGTGATTGTGGGGTACATAAATGGGATAAATGCAATAAATTCCCTGATTCAATTTCACAGGTAGCACCTAGCTGCAGATGGTCTATGATAGTATCAACCAGTCAATGTTTGTTGAGCATCTGTAACATGTGGAGTTAAGCACTGTGAGGATTCTGGAGATGAAAAAGGCAAGTTTCCTAGACATATGCAAATCAAGCAAGGAAGTATATGATAAAGATCAATAGAGATGCAAGAATTAATACTATCGGAGCTGAACAGAGAAAGAACCCTACAAATTGCTAGGCTTTAGAAGATTTCATGGAGGAGCATCATGTTGGACCTGGGCCTTGAAAGATGGATAGTAGTTCCACAGCAAGGAAGGATATGCCTGATGGATGAAATGGCACATGAAAAGGCCTAGGATTTGGGGAGTCAGAGGGTGTTAAATCCATCTGTCGCAGGCTTTGTGCATGCTCTTCTGGTGAGCAAAACTTCAAAATGCCAGCTCTTTCATTCATACTGGTGAAGAGATAGGAAGCAATTGATACACTTGATCAAGAGTCATCTCTGTACAGAGGCCATCTAGGAATTTCTTCAAAAAAAATTAAATAATTTATTTGGCTGTTCCAAGTCTTAGATGTGGCAAGTTGGATCTAGTTACCTGACCAGAGATTGAACCCAGTCCCCCTGCTTTGGGAGCATGGAGTCTTAGACACTGGACCACCAGGGAAGTGTCTAGGTATTTCTTACTAGAGGGAGTGGAAATTATTTTTCAAAGAGTAGCTTACTAACTCAGCAGAATCCAATCCATATAAAAAGGTTTTATCTTGCACATGTATCCAAACGGTTGGTTCAGACAGTAAGGAATCTGCTTCAACCCAGGGAGACCTGGGTTTGATCCCTGGGTCCAATTCCTGGGCCAGGAAGATCTTCTAGAGAAGGGAATGGCTACCCACTCTAGTATTCATGCCTAGAGAATTACATGCTCAGAGGAGCCCGGCAGTCTACAGTCCATGGGATCGTAAAGAGTTGGATATGACTTAGCGACTAACACTGCACACATATACTGGTCTTGTTTCCTTTCTGTTGAATAGGGTTGAGGGAATTAGGGCGTGATATTGTTTGATGGAAGTAGGGTCTTATTAGGTTAGATCCAAAGGTATAGGGCTTACCAAAAAAAGAATTTCATACAACTTTGATGACTGATGCTTGACATAAATATCAACCTTGAGAATCCCAACATTTCTTAATTATGTTTGGATTAAGCTAATATTAAGAGTAGGTTGCAAATATTGTATTCACTCTATGAAGAGTAGCTGCAAATATTAACATGTGATATACATTGAGTACTAAATACATGCAAGGTGCTGAGAGAAGAGTTCACATGCATTGTTTCAGTCCTTATAACAGAATATTAAAGCAGATAATATCATTTCTATCTTACCTTTGAGGAAGTTAGTGCACAACTAATTACCTTGACCAGGGTTTTACAGCTGGTAGGTAAAGGAGCTATGATTTAGACGTAGGCAGTATGACTCTACTGGTCTCAACTGCTAGGCTTAGTACAGTGGGGATAATAATGCTGTATTTCTCATAGCACCGTTATGATCATTTCAAGAGTTAATGCACATCAGTGTCTACTTCAACATCTGCTGTTTCTGTCCAGTTCAGTCGCTCAGTCATATCTGACTCTTTGTGACCCCATGGACTGCAGCATGCCAGGCCTCCCTGTCCATTCCCAGCTCCTGGAGTTTACTCAGACTCATGTCCAATGAGTTGGTGATGCCATCCAACCATCTCATCCTCTGTCATCCCCTTCTCCTCCTGTCTTCAATCTTTCCCAGCATCAGGGTCTTTTCAGATTAGTCAGTTCTTCACATCAGGTGGTCAAAGTATTGGAGTTTCAGCTTCAGCATCAGTCCTTCCAATGAATATTAAGGATTGATTTCCTTTAGGATGGACTGGTTGAATCTCCTTGCACTCCAAGGGACTCTCAAGAATCCTCTCCAACACCACAGTTCAAAAGCATCAGATCTTCGGTGCTCAACTTTCTGTATAGTCCAACTCTCCGCATGCATACATGACTACTGGAAAAACCATAGCTTTCACTAGACAGACCTTTGTTGGCAAAGTAATGTCTCTGCTTTTTAATATGCTATTTAGGTTGGTCGTAACTTTTCTTCCAAGGAGCAAGCATCTTTTAATTTCAGGGCTGTAGTCACCAGTCACTGTGATTTTGTGCCCAAGAAAATAAAGTCTGTCACTGTTTCCATTGTCTCCCCATCTATTTGCCATGAAGTGATGGGACCAGATGCCATGATCTTAGTTTTCTGAATGTTGAGTTTTAAGCCTACTTTGTATGGAGGTTCATGACATTGTATAGGAGGAAGGGATCAAGACCATCCCCAAGAAAAAGAAATGCAAAAAGGCAAAATGGTTTTCTGAGGAAGCCTTACAAATAGCTGTGAATAAAAGAGAAGTGAAAGGCAAAGGAGAAAAGGAAAGATATACCTATTTGAATGCACAGTTCCAAAAAAGAACAAGGAGAGATAAGAAAGCTCTTCTCAGCAAACAGTGCAAAGAAATAGAGGAAAACAATAGAATAAGAAAATCTAGAGATCTCTTCAAGAAAATTAGAGATACCAAGGGAACATTTCATGCAAAGATGGGTACAATAAAGGACAGAAATGGCATGGACCTAACAGAAGCAGAAGATATTAAAAAGAGGTGGCAAGAATACACAGAAAAACTATACAGAAAAGATCTTCACAATCCAGATAATCACGATAGTGTGATCACCAGCCTAGAGCCAGAAATTCTGGAATGCAAAGTAGGCCTTAGGAACATCACTACCAACAAAGATAGTGGACGTGTGATGGAATTCCAGTTGAGTTATAAAAGTTGATGCTGTGAAAGTGCTGCACTCCATATGCCAGCAAATTTGGAAAATTCATCAGTGGCCACAGGACTGGAAAAGGGCAGTTTTCATTCCAATTCCAAAGAAAGGCAATGTCAAAGAATGTTCAAACTACCATACAATTGTACTCATCTCACATGCTAGTAAAGTAATGTTCAAAATTCTCCAAGTCAGGCTTCAACAGTACATGAACCATGAACTTCCAGATGTTCAAGCTAGATTTAGAAAAGGCAGAGGAAAGAGAGATCAAATTGCCAACATCCGTTGAATCATTGAAAAAGCAAGAGAGTTCTAGAAAAATATCTACTTCTGCTTTATTGACTATACCAAAGCCTCCGATTGTGTGGACCACAACAAACTCTGGAAAAAATCTGCTGCTTAGTAACTACTCAATAAAAAATTAAAATTATTATTGGAAGGTGAAGTTACTCACCCAGAGTTGCATATGGCCAGACTCACTAAAGAGCACCATCCTTTTAACCCTTAAAATACTATACAGATATTCTTGAATTTATTGTAATTATGTCATCTCTAGTTGAAGCTGTTTTGTTTAATTTTGTTTCAGAAAACTTAACTTGTTGCAATATTACCAGCCAGTAAAAGTAAAACTTGAATTTCATACTTTCAGTTTTAGTTCAGTCGCTCAGTCGTGTCCGACTCTTTGCAACCCCATGAACTGCACCACACCAGGCTTCCCTGTCCATCGCCAACTCCTGAAGTTCACCCAAACTCATGTCCATTGAGTTGGTGATGCCATCCAACCATCTCATCCTCTATCATCCCCTCCTATTCCTGCCCTCAATCTTTCCCAGCATCAGGGTCTTTTCAAATGAGTCAGCTCTTTGCATCAGGTGGCCAAAGTATTGGAGTTTCAGCTTCAGCATCAGTCCCTCCAATGAACACCCAGGACTGATCTCCTTTAGGAGGGACTGGTTGGATTTCCTTGCAATCCAAGGAACTCTCAAGATTCTTCTCCAATTCCACAGTTCAAAAGCATCAATTCTTCTGCACTCAGCTTACTTTATAGTCCAACTCTCACATGCATACATGACTACTGGAAAAACCATAGCCTTGACTAGATGGACCTTTGTTGGCAAAGTAATGTCTCTGCTTTTTAATATTTTATCTAGGTTGGTCATAGCTTTCCTTAAACATGTACAAAAATAAACACAATCATTGTGACGTGCATTTAAAACAAATGCCATATTCCTAGCAGTATAATTCACAATAGACAAAAGGTGGAAGCAACCCAAGTGTTCACTGATGAATGAATAGATAAACAAAATGTAGTATATACATATAATCCTGTCACGTGCTACAACAGAGATAAAACTTGAGGACATTAAGTGAAATTAAACTAGGCATAAAAGGACAAATACTGTATCATTTGATTTATAGGAGGTACCTAGAACAATGAAATTCATAGAGACAGAAAATGGGATGGTAACTGCCAGGACTGGGAAAGGGGAAGTGGGGATTTATTGCTTTAGTTTTATAAGAGGAAAAAAGTTCTGAGGATAGATGATGTTGATGTTTACCCAATGATGTGATTGCACTCAATGCCACTACACTGTACACTGGAAAATGGTTACAATGGTAAAGTTTATGATATGTATATATGATTTCAATGTAAAAAAAATCTATACAGAGAAACTGAAATTCCATATATTCAGACAAATTTTAAGAGCTTCATGGTCATCACAATAAAAATGAGACATTTTTGAAGACAGGTATAAGTCATTTCCCTTTTTATGCATTGTGACTGCAACTTGATAAAATTTTTGTTTATTTTAAATATTGAAACATATTAACTGAAGCCTTCAGTATTCAACAGCCAAACACCGGATTTCAGTAATCCTCTTCTCTGCTGTTTTTCTGATGTTCTTATTTCTAAAACATAATTCTCCTGGGGAATGTATTACTCCCTTTTAGCAGATGAACAGTGTCTATAATTTAAATATTCAAAAATCTGAGGTGACTTTGGAGTGGGAGGACACAGTAGGGAGATGCTTTTATCTTGGGGACACCATATTAAGAATAAATTGGATTCTTCATTCCCTTCTGGAAAAGGGTTGGGAACTAATAATTTTTGAGCACCCATTAGCATCCATGGTTTGAGTGACCATGCTGGGAAATTTATACTTGCTCCTGCATTTATCCTTATAGGATAGGGATAAAGAAAATATATTGAATTATAAGAGATCGCAGGTGATTTCCTCCCCCCATTTCTAAAAGAGGAAGGCTGCTGCATTGGTTAAGGAGCTACCTCTGTAGTGCAGGGTCCAGGTGTTCCACAATGAAAAGAAAATCAAGAGATGGAGAGACTCATCTACATCCTTGACACCTTGATGTCTTGTGCCAAATAGTTCTTTGTTCTGGAGGCTGTCAGATGCATCATAGGGTGTTTTATTGGCAACCCTGGTCCCTACTTGAGAATCACAGATATACGTGTTTAAGGATTGAGACCTGGAGGGTAGAGGGAGCATCACCAGGTGATGGAGTGGTGATGAGGACAATTTTAGGGGGTAGAAAGATAAAAAGGACAATTTTTGGAGCCACTGCTACAGATTTTTGAGAAAAATTTTGAGAAGTTATTAGCAAATTTTCTCCTTTATAATCGTCTTGAAAGTTTGCATCACGGTTTTACTTGCTCTGAATTGTGATTTTTTTTTTTTTAAATATTATTTTATTAGTTGGAGGCCAATCACTTCACAACATTTCAGTGGGTTTTGTCATACTTTGACATGAATCAGCCATATAGTTACACGTATTCCCCATCCCGATCCCCCCTCCCACCTCCCTCTCCACCCGATTCCTCTGGGTCTTCCCGGTGCACCAGGCCCGAGCACTTGACTCATGCATCCCACCTGGGCTGGTGGTCTGTTTCACCTTAGATAATATACATGCTGTTCTTTCAAAACATCCCACCCTCACGTTCTCCCCCAGAGTTCAAAAGTCTGTTCTGTTTATCTGGTTGTGTTTCTTTGAATATGACTCTGTGTTGAAACTGGACCACATAGTAGGGGTTTGTGTAGATTTTGTATGAGTTACGTTCATAGCAGTCTTAAACTCATGGAATCCCCATTTTTATAGACAATGTCCTGAGCTCGCTGAAAGGTAAGACTTCACCTTGTGCCATTCTGCCTTCCTCTTCCCTTTGCCTTCACAAAAGGAATATTTCAATTTCTCAAGATTTAAAAAGACTAGTATGAAAAGACACCTTTTTTTTTTTCCTTTTTTAAATGATGACCGTACATTCAGAGGTAATTTAACATCTAACGACCCCTACATATATACAGTGGAATATATAAAAAAGAATGAAACTGTGCCATTTGCAGAGACATGGATGGGCCTATAGACTGTCATACAAAGTGAAGTAAGTCAGAAAGAGAAAAACAAATATGATATATTAATGCCTATATATGGAATCTCGAAAAATGGTACAGAAGAACCTATTTGCAAAGTAAAAATAGAGAACAAACTTATGGACGCTGAAGGGAGAAAAAGGTGGGTTGGGATGAATTGGGAGATTGGGATTTTCATATATACATACTAGTATGTCTAAAATAGATAACTAATGAGAACCTACTGTATAGCACAGGGAACTCTACTCAATGCTCTGTAGTGACCTAGATGGGAAGGAAATCCAAAAAAGAGGGGATACATGTGTTTGCATAGCTGATTTACTTACTGTACAATAGAAATGAACACAACATGGTAAAGAAACTATACTCCGATCAGAAAAAAAGCTAACCCTCATGTGATTCAGAAAGGTATGTCTGCAAGATTTTAGTGGTGCTGTAACAAACTACCACAAATTAAGGGAGTTAAAATAGTACAAATATTTTCTTACAGCTCTGGAGATCCACAATCAGTCTCAGTGTACTAAAATCAAGGTGTTGACAGGGCTACCTTCCTTCTGGAGAATATAGGGGAGAGTCCATTTCCTTGTCTTTTCCAGTTTCTAGAGGCTGTGTGCTTCCCTGAATTATGACCCTGTATCACTTAGACCTCTCTTTTTTTCATCTTATGTACTAATCTCTTTGACTTGCCTGTCTCCTTCTTAATGAAGACATCTGTGATTACTTTGGGCCCACCTGAATAATTCAGGACAATCTTTTCATTTCAAGACCCTTAATCGCATCTGCAAAGTCCTTTCTGCCATGGAAAATAGCATATTTGCAGGTTCCACAGACTAGCATGTGGACATCTTTGGGAGCTGTTATTCTGCCTTCCACAACAAGGGTGTAAGAACATGTACGTGTAGTCTCATTCTGATAACATGCTTGAATTGTTTCATACTGACTTGATATTTTTTTAATGTGAAATTCTTAGACATAGCTGACATTTAATTTTTGCATTAGAAAAGGGATAAGGATTAATCAAATTACAAGAATATTGATGGAGATACTGAGAAAAGTTTTAAATACTAACTCAAATTCCTCTTTAATTTCATTCCTAGTATCTAATTACCAAGCCCCTCAAAAAGAAAGCTGTGACTACAGCACATTCAGTGGTCCTCATGAAACTTACAACTGGTCTTCCTGAAACTTACAGCATATCTAATAGTTAAATACATGGGATAAATCAACTTTCAACAGATTTAAAAGTGTCACCTACCCAGCACAGTGCCTGGCACAGAGTAGTGGTCCATGAATGTGGCTTAAATGATTAAAAGATAGCATGATTACATCTGTTTTTATTTATATTGAAATATGTTGGAAAGAGATGAGATTGAACGTTGTTATGTCATGTATTATGTATTTGGAGATAATGCTTTTGACTTGCACCATCTAACGTCTGGTGAAGCTCATGGGTTGGGTGTATCAGGGTTAACGATATTTCATTTCACTTCTTCCTTGTCAATATACTCAAATTAGTTTCTCAGAGGCGTCTTCTCCTGAACTCATTTTTGTATTGTGCTTGAAAACTTGCTTTTTTGGGACGTTCAGCTATGGGCTGATAGTGTATGAGTTAAGATCATGGGTTTGGCATCAGACTGAGGATGTATTTAAACGTTACTTAGGCCACCTGCAGAGAAGCAGCAAGCCCATTCTGAGCCTGTTTTCTAACCTGAAAGGGATGGTCATAGTGCCTATTGAACTGTAGGGTTATGGTGAGGATTCAAGGAGAACTGTGTGAAATGCAGAGTCAGTGCCTGGCTCACAACGACTACTTAGTAAATGAGTTAATATTTGTCAGATTGAATTATTAATATTACCTATTAGCCAGCAATATTGAGGAAAGGGGCTTCTGTACTTTCCTGTGTCCATGACTATTTTGAGGAGATATTTTGGGGAGAGCCTATCCTTCCTCCTAGAAGGAGGTGGGTGGGGAGTGGATGTTTAATGGCTGTAGGATTTTCTTTTTGAGGTGATAAAAATATTTTATAACTAGAAAGAGGTGGTGGTTGTACAACATTGCGAATGTTTTAAATGCCACTGTATACTTTAAAGTGGTTTAAATGGTAAGTTTAATGGTATGTACAATTTGTCATAATTAAAAAAAATATGCCATGGGACAATCTGAAAGTCTTATTTCTTCTGAAATTTAGGTAACGTAAATGTGAGGGAGTGTAGAGATATTTACATAAGCATCATCTGGAATTTGAGGCTTTTAAGCTAAGAAAATTAAAAGTTAAAAATTACTTATAATAATTCCTCTAATGCTCCCTTAGTTTATTTTTTCTATTGAAGTCAAATAAAATCAAATATTTTATTTAAAAACTATTGAAACTATCAGATTTTAATAAAGTATTTTTCAAACAATTTATTTATCTATATAGCCAACCTTTCAGTGTACATACATAGAAGAATGTCCATAATATTGCTCACCTGATGTAAACAATAATAATCTCTACATGGTGAAATTTAGTGTGATTAAAATAAACTTCCTTCTTTTTTTCCTGCATTGTTCAGATTCTTTACATCGAACACATATCATTCTTTGTGAACATCATTTTGTGATTTTTCTTGAGTCAACCAACTAACCTAGAAAGCAAACATGGAAAATGGGGGCAAATAAGCCAAGATGTGTGTGTGTGTTTGTGTATGTGCCGAGTTATGTCCGAATCTCTGCGACCCTATGGACTGTAGCCCACCAGGCTCCTCTGGCCTTGGAATTTTCCAGGCCAGAATACTGGAGTTGGTTGCCATTTCCTACTCCAGGGGATCTTTTTGACCCAGGGATCAAACCCCCATCTCTTGCATCTCCTGTATTAGAAGACAGGTTCTTTACCACAAGCATCACCTGGGAAGCCCCAAGTCAAGATGTAGTGGCAATTAGTTCTGGGGTAAGTATTGCTCATTATTATTTCTTTCTTTGTTCTTTTTTGGGGTACTTTTTAAATTCCCAAAGCAATACTTTAAAAATGCATAACAGTTAGAGAAACATTAGGAAAGTTGTCTAATATCAGAAAGCTGCTAGGGGTGGAGATGGTGGGAGTTCAGAATCAGAATTACTTGCCTCCAAAGCTCAATTCTCAGCCTTGAGTTAACCTTGCCGTAAGTAATAGGGTTTTATTTTTCAAAAATTTAACCTGTCTTTTTCCTCCTGGATTCTCACTGCTGACTGAGTTCTGCTTCTGTCCTTCAAAATGCCAAGACTGCAGAGGAGGGTATTGTCTCTGGCCACCTCTTAAGAACATGAAGAATTTGATTAATTTCCAGGAAATTATCCACCTACTACCAAAATGCCCAGGGATGGAGCATCTGCTCTATACAGGGCACAAATAAGAAGCACTGCTCAGAGAATCTGAGTCTGAAGTTGTTGTGAATTAGTGTCCAGTAGCCCGCAGCAAAGGGGGATTTCTGGTAATAAGACATTAATTTGTTCATTTATCTGTTTACTCACTGTTTATCAACTTCTTAGGAACTATAAATGTTTGATGTCTGATTGTCACTAATGTGCTCCTTAAGACATTTTTGGCTGCATGAAACAGAAGCCACGTTAAACTAAAGAAAATGGGAGAGTTTATGACAGAAGTACTGAGTGACTTTTATAGCATGCAAAGAGAGAGACACATCTGAAACAGGCACAAAATGGAACGAGAGAAGGGATGTGGTGGTTTAAAGCAAATGCTCTGAAGACAGATTGAGTTTGAGTCTTTGCTCTGACACAACTCTGATCTTGAACAGTTTACTTAACTCAGAGAGCTCACCTGAAAAAAATGGATATAATAGCAGCTTCCTTAAAGGTGATTCTTAGCAGTAAGCAGTGATGCACACAAAGGACTTATCAAAGAGCCTGCTACTTACTAAGCACTCAGCAACTATTTGTTCTTTGAATTCTTCTTATTGTAGTACGTGACTGTAAGCTTGATTTCTTAACTTTCCAGTTTGTATGGTTAAGAATGACCACTCAGTCCTACTGATTTTATAGGTTTCTGCACTAGTCACAGGGAAGAAATTAACTTGACATTCTCTTAGTTCCAAAGTCAAATTTCTAAAGATGAGCCCTTGACTTGTTGGAATGGACATGCATTTCAGGCCTAATAAACTAAATCTAAAGGTTTGTATAGTGAAAGCTATGGTTTCTCCAGTAGTTACATACGGATGTGAGAGCTGGACCATAAAGAAGGCTGAGTGCTGAAGAATTGATGTTTTTGAACTGAAGTGTTGGAGAAGACTCTTGAGAGTCCCTTGGACTGCAAGGAGATCCAACCAGTCCATCCTAAAGGAGATCAGTCCTGGGTGTTCACTGGAAGGACTGATGCTGAAGCTGAAGCTCCAATACTTTTGCCATCTGATGTGAAGAGCTGACTCACTGGAAAAGACCCTGATGCTGGGAAAGAGTGAAGGCAGGAGAAGAAGATTGAAGATCAGCAGAGGACAAGATGGTTGGATGGCATCACTGACTCGATGGACATGAGTTTGAGCAAACTCCAGGAGATGGTGAAGGTCAGGGAAGTCTGGCGTGCTGCAGTCCATGGAGTTGCAAAGAGCTGGACATGACAGAGTGACTGAACAACAAGAGTGGGCAGGGCTAACCACAGTTGCCAGGAATCTAGCGTGGTAACCAGGTGGAGAGAGAAAAGGGGTCAGGTGGTGGACACTGGCCAGACAGCCTGGTATACGATATGTCAAAGAAATTCCCTTTAAATGTGCTACTTCTTGGTGGTGTTCAGTAGGAAAAGGGAAAAACGAAGCAGACAAAAAAAAAAAACAAAAAACCAAAAAAAAGCAAAACAGTCTTTGTTTTATCTTGGTTGTTCAAAGAATATCTCTGTGAATTCTTATCTTTCTTCTTTTTTTTTTCATTTTTGAGAAGGGAATTCTTATCTTTCTTCTTAAAAACAAAACAAAATAGTGTTCTTGGATTAAACATTTCATGAAGGAGACTGCAAATTTCCATGGAGATGATAGAGGAAATTATACACTTGTTCTTTTTCTTCTTCACAGCCCGTGTATAGTGAATGGACTGAGGTATTAGCCTCAGCTCTTTTTTTCCACGGTGAACTAAAATGTTTTAACAAAATGTGCCATTTTATAAGCAATAATAGACTTTTCTACATGCTAGTGTTAGAATCTTTTCATTGTAATAAAGTAAACTTTTCTAAAAATCAGGCTACATTTGCTTGTCAAGTAAAATGCCCTATGCTGTCTAAGCTTTGAATCTGGATAATTTTATTCAACTCTGTGGGTTTTTAAGGTTCTTCTAGTCTGGTTTCAGCTTCTGTTAATAATTAACTAGATTACAAGTATCTGTTACTTGCAATTATTTGGTTGCAAGTAACAGCAAGCCCAATTTGAATTATCTTAAACAATAAAGGGAATTTATCAGCTTATTTAACTGAAAAGTAGTGGTACAAACTTCAGGTATAGATTGATCTAGTAGTTCACTCATATCACTAGGGGCCTAGTTTCTTTTTGTTTCTCCGTATTGTCCTTTCCATCTTCACTTTCCTTTCCCCTCCTCTTTTTCTTTCATATTTCCTTGGCCATGACACACGGCATATGGGATCTTAGTTCCCAGACCAGGGATTGAACCCATGACCCTTTGCATTGAAGCACAGAGTCTTAATCACTGGTCCACCAGGGAAGGCTTTTCATTTAAAGATGTCCACAAAAGGCTGGAAGCAGGGATACGGCCCACACTTTTCTGTTTTAGCAGAGAGGAGAAAGAATTATTTTAGTAGCTTCTCCAGAAAAGAGAGGACACTTTCTTCTCAGAATTCCTCCAAAAAACCAGTCACTCCGGCTGGGAGAAGGAAGCACAGGTTGAACAGCCTGTCTTTAGATTCTTAGGAGAGTTCAATTCCAGCCAAACCTCATGACTGAGAAGTTTGTGGGTTTGTTTTTGTTTTTAAAGAGAGAAGGCTAGAAGGTATGTGGAGAAGGCAACCAAAATATGTTCTCTCCAAACTGCCTCTATTTCAAGGCATATTCATTTCATGGTCTTCCCCAGATTGCAGTGCAATACCCCTTTTGACAAGTTTTGATGATTGTGGTCAGATGTCTGGCTTTAGTTAGAAAGCAGTCATCCACCAACCTATTTTAGACTGCCTTAGAGATAAAGTGCTTCCCAGGTGGCGCTTGTAGTAAGGAATCCGCCTGCCAATGCAGGATATGCAGGAGACGTGGGTTCGATCCCTGGGTCGGCAAGATCCCCTGGAGGAGGAAATGGCAACCCACTCCAGTAGTCTTCCCTGGAGAATCTCATAAACAGAGGAGCCTGGTGGGCTACAGCTCATGGGGTTGCAAACAGTTCTACACGAATGAGCACACACACAAAGAGCCAGATTAAGAGGGTGGGCTCTAACTTTTTCTATTGAAGACATCCATCAGAAAGATAAGATTAATCTTAATTCATTAAAGAACTATCTTTGTGTTTAATGAAATACCACGCAGACCTATTTTTAAAGTTTGAATGGAATCATGCTGAGACTCTTGATTTTGGATTTAAAACAGTTCCATCCAGACTTTCAAGCTATGTCCTCAGAATAGAGCTACAAATTATTTAGGCATTGGTGAACATTAGCCTCATTTCATTGTCCATCAATAGATAAATTTATGGTGATGCTTGAATTACTTGAAATTATATGTATTAGGAATGTCTGTAAAAAAAATGTTGAAGGGTGGGCAAAACATGTAATAGAGGCAAAAAAAAAAAAAATCCATTTGGATGAAGTTCAGAGCCTGATTATTTAAACGATGTGCTTTATGGCCTTCACTGATTCTCTTTGAACAAATAAAGTAAATTTGAATATCTGAAAGTGTGCAATTATCAGAGGAAAACACAGATATGTCAAGGTAATTATTCCCTTTATACTAATTATCCCTGGTGACCTGAATACATGTAGGGATCTAACTTCTTTTCCTCTTCTTCATTTGTCTTATACAAGCTTTTGAGATATTCCTGGTGTTAAATGCTTCCCCAGTGCCCAGATAAGTCTATTATTATTTCTGGTGAGCCTGAATATTGATATAATTAAAGAAAACTATGAACTCTTATTAATTTAGCAAATTAACAAGAAGCATCATTTCACTTTGCTCCAAAATATCCCCAAAAGTTTTATATCATTTTTCTCACATGAAAGGGTGAAAAAAAAAAAAAAAAAAGTAAAGACAGTTAGGAAAATAGTTCAGTTATTTTTTATGTGAAGCTACTTTTCAACATTTTGCTGTCATAGCTACCTTTGGCTGCCGTCCTTAAAACTCTCTGTGATTTCTTATTCATTCAGATGAATGCATAGCTTTTCTTGAAAACTGTTCACATATTTTTTTCTTTTTGTATTTTCTGTTTTTTAAAGATATGATAGTTAAGTATACCTGTGTAACAAAAAATGAATGTTTTTTTAAAAATTATTGTAGTTTTAAGGATGAAAAGACACAGTTTTTTAAATTATCCTGTCCTATTTTGTGTTTAATTTTATTCTGGAAGTG
This sequence comes from Muntiacus reevesi, assembly GCF_963930625.1. Lineage (NCBI taxonomy): Eukaryota > Metazoa > Chordata > Mammalia > Artiodactyla > Cervidae > Muntiacus > Muntiacus reevesi. Next base: position 98,245,303 of record NC_089252.1, read on the forward strand.
TTGCTGGATCACACAGGTAGAATGCAGACTGCAAACCCAGGTGAAGGCTGGCTTGTAGTTGGAGACTCTCAGGGGAACTTTTTCCCTGCTCACCCAGAGCTGTTTTCTTCTGATTCATTTCAGTACACAGGTTTATTTCTCCTTGCTCCTTGCACTGAAAGTACAGCCTGTTTGGGTCTCTACTTTCTACACCTTCACCTGGTACACCAACTCAGCACCCCTCTACACCCCCGGCCCCATCCCCTCAGGAACTCACTCTGAACTGCTTTTATTTCCAAAAATCAGTATCTATAGTCTCAGAAGAATGTCTCCCAGGAACCCTGCTTTTCCGTTCTTGGCCTCTGGAGAATCTGTCTTTCCATTCCAGTCCAGCAAAGCACTTAAACAGATGGTTTTTATATTTTTAATCCAGCTTCTTACTTGTTTCATTCAGCAGTGTTGTTTATTTAGTGTCTGCCCTGGTGAAATCAAAGTCCTGAATTGCTTTCTAAAATGGATTCTCAAAGACTTGTTTATAAATAATATAACTCTTGGATTTGTGAAGTTATACATTTAGGAATACTTTCTAAATCTGTCTTAAATTTCCCTGTCTTTTAATTTGTTTTAAAAAACATTATCAGGTGACCTCCATAATCAACCCAAACCAACATTGTTGAAGTTGGTTCTGTTTTAATAATTTGTTCTTTAAATTAAAATATTTGAGCACATGTCCTATATTGAGAGATTTGATAAGGACTCAAACACATATCAACTCTCTTCACTTTGGTGGATAACCATTTGAGAAAATGAAAACTTACCTTATATTCATGCATATGTGATGCTCTTACACAAACACCCATTAGAAATCTACAGTGTAAGTCTATATAGGTCTCAGTGTCTAAGAGCCTTGAGTTTCTTGAGGCTAAGAGCTGTCTTATTTATTTCTGTGTCTCTTACACCCAGGATCATAGCTGGTCTTTGCATCCAGCATGCTTATGAAATGATAGAATGAAATAATTGGTTGCCTTTGAAGTGTTTTTTTTTTCTTCTTCCCACTGTATTTCTATATTCTTGCCTATTTCTATGTTATTCTTCATCAGTTTGGCCATAGTTGAAACCAGAATTTCCATCTGCTTGGGGAATTATGTGCTTCCTCTATGCATAAACTTGAGAGAAAACCAAGGGAGGTAGTAAAAGATGCATCTATCTTGGCTGACTATAACTTTTCTCTTTGTGTCAACAGAGGTAGAATAATTTACTGTTATCACATTCTGTAGAGCCCCTGCTTCCTTTCCATTCCTCATTGGGGTCCATGTTTCAGGGATAAACAGCATTTACAAGATCACTTACTGAGGGCAGTAAGTCCCACACTCACCTTAGTGTCTAGTTGAGGCCAATTAAAATGCCTTGCAAGGCTGGTTGTATTATTCTCATTTCTGGCATAGCTCAGAGGGTGGCCCATAGTAGTCAGTCATGGTTTAGAATAAATAAATGAAACCACATGCACTCCGAGAAAGAGAGAGAGCAAAGATGAATTAGGTTCAAACTTCCTGGCAACGCCACTGAAAAAATTTAATCTCAGTACCATTGAAGAAAATCACATTGAGTACAAGCAAGCAGTTTTATTCTTGCCTTCATTAGGGCCAATAATAATAATACTGATAACAATAATAATAATAATGTTTTTGAATGTTTATGATCCATGTGCTAGGAAATGGCCCAAGCATCTGGAATATGTTACCAGTTGGGTTCTCCAGAAGCAGATGCAAAGATAGAGCTTTGCATACAAGATGTTTGCTAGGGATCAAAACTGTGAAAAAAGGAGGAGAAAGCAGGACAGCTAAGTGGAAGAAGATTCCCACGCAATTTTCATCCAGCCTGGTGGGGAATTCTAAGGTGAGTATTGACTACCATGCATACTGCATTAGGCTCAAACAGTCTGGCCTTTATACACAGAGTTGAATATTTGCTAGATTCTTAAAACCTCATGTTGGAGTAGACCATACATCTTCTTACTTAAGTCAAATGCTAAGGCTTAGACTTTTCAGTGAGAACACTTACCCTACTACCCTACAAGAACTGTCTTGTATCATTTTTGCACATGGAGACACAGATGATGATTCAAGTTGGCATTTGAGGGGGAAAAAATGCCAAAAATAAATAAATCAAAAGAAACATTTAAAGGGGGGAATATGTGTCCACAATTTCAATCAGAATGACACAATTTCTAAATGATTTACTTCTGCTTATTCTTCTTTATTCCCCAAATAAGCATCGAGTACCAGTTCTATCCATTTCTTACTCTGAGTGCTGAGAATGTCATGGAGAAAAAAGGAACAAAGCCCTGTCCTCAGGGATCTTATTTTCTGGTGTGGAGGGTAGATGTTGAACAGTTATAAGATGGATAAATTTGACTAAAATCTTAAGTCCTTACTGTGGCCTATGAGGCCTCATGGGGTCTGGTCCTTGTCTATCTTTTTACCTTATCTTCAACCTTCCTCCTTGCTCTTACCAAGGGTTTCCTTGGTGACTCAGACGTTAAAGAATCCGCCTTCAATGCAGGAGACCTGGGTTCAATCCCTGGCTCAGGAAGATTCTCTGGAGAAGGGAATGGCAACCCACTCCAGTATTCTTGCCTGGAGAATCCCATGAACAGAGGAGCCTGATGGGCTACAATCCACGGGGTCACAAAGATTTGCGCTTGACCGAGCAACTCCCATCCTCCTACTGGCACAGCCATGGTCAGTCTCACTTAGTCTTTGTATCTGCTGCTTCCTCTGCTCTCGTTCCACATCATCACTGAATGGATCTTTCTTATTATTTGGGCCTCAGCTCAACCATCAATGCCTGGAGAAGACTTCCGTGACCACACTGTCTCTTTGCCCATTTTTAGGTATGTATTGCTTTTTTTGTTTTAAATATGGCTACACTGGGTCCTAGTTGTGGCATGCAAGATCTTTCGGTGTGGTGCAGAGGCTTCTCCCTAGTTATGGCACACAGGCTCTAGAGCATGCACGTCCAGTGGTTGCTGTGCAAGGACTCTCTAGTTGTGGAGCTTGGGTTTAGGGGCCCCGTGGGACGTGGGATCTTAGTTCCCAGACCAGGGACTGAACCCGTGTCCCATGCATTGGAAGGTGGACTCTAAATCACTGGACCATCAGGGTAGTCCCTGGGTATTCATTGTTATACAAAGCTAGTTTCTTTGTTTATAAAACTTCTTGAGAACAGAGGCTCTGCCCATTTGATTCATGCTTGTATCCCCAATACCTAAAAAAATGCCTAGCACATGTAGGCACACAATACATTCTTAATGAATGAAGGAAAGAAGAAATGACTGCAGTGCTATAAACTACAAGAATTCTTAGAAGTGTCAACTACCTAATTAGAGATCAGGTACATACAGGACATATGTACATATGATCTTTTTCTTCAAGTCAACTATAAATTCCTCAAAGGCAGAGAATCTTACATTCTCTCAATCATATTAGCACAGTGTTTTAAATTCTGAAGGTACTTACTAAAGCTATTCAACTTCAGATTCTGGATAGAATCTGAACTTTTGAACCCTTCCATGGTTGTGCTTATCATTTTGTTGTCGTTGAGTTGCTAAGTAATGTCCGAATCTTCGACCCCAGGATTGCAGTACGTGAGGCTTTCCTGTCCTTCACTATCTCCCGGACTTTGCCCAAAGTCATGTCCATTGATTTGGTGATGCCATCATACTTTATGTCAAATTTTCAGTTGTATATCTGTGTCCTTTGTCAATGAACCTTTTGAATCTTACTCCACTGTGTATCACACAGTAGAGTGAATGAATGCCTTCTAAGACTTCCTTTTCCTAGTAATGGGCAAATGCCTTCCAAGACTTCCTTTCCTAGCTTCTTTGCTGAGGAAGTCAGCCATCATTATACCATGTAAATAGAGTGCAGTAGCTAGGAGATGCTTAGTAAAATTATTGAGAGAATAAATTCTGCAGCCTGGTGTGGCGTAGAGAATAAGTACAATGCATCTACAGTGAATGGCTCATAATGCTGTATTTCAGTGACAGGGGAGGAACTCTGGGCTCTAGTTTGGCTCGACAGCAGAGTTGTCACGTGACTCCAAACATTCTCATGCCTCTCTGCTTCTCAGTTTTCCCAACTGTGAAACTATGTGGGTGAGAGCTGATATGTCTAGATCATGTGGGTTCCAATCTTGGTTCCACCATTACTGGCAATTGTAATTAGTAAGACTTGGGCAATTGTAACTAGTCTGATTTCCAGGGTTCTCATTTCTAAAGGGAGAAATAATAGTCCTCACCTTCTAAGGTTGTTGCCAGGAATAGAGTGCAAAATGTAAGGGGATGCCAAACACTCAGCAGTCAAGATAAATAATGGTTTAATACCGTATTTTAAAAACCAAAAGTAATGCAAAAATTTATCATGAACATTTTCAATAAGGATATTATCAGTAATAGTGCTGTTTTGGAGTCTGAGGCAAAAAGAAAAAGGATTAAATGAGACCCTGCTTGTAAGGTATTTAGCACAAAGCCTTCTGCTATAGTCAGTACACAATAGATGTAAACCAGTATTACTAAATAATCTCCAAGGTTTCCTCTAGTTATAAAATTGCTTAGCTACCAATTCTCCTCACAGTTTGGAGTCTTTTTAAAAAATGGCAACTACACTGAATTAATTTTATGCAAAAATAATGTAGGATTGGCATAATGCTTACCATACTTCTATAAAAATGTAGAATTAGTATTGGAGAAAAATAAAATAAACCACACTTCTTAACTTCTATGTGCACTTAGGATACAGTTAAGCATGTTGAACTGTGAAAATAATTTCAGAACAAAGGTAAGTCTATATGCAGAATCATAGTCCAACTAAGCAAAAACAGCCCCCAATTGCTCATGATCACATAAGTATTCATCAACCTACTCTAGAAATTCATATTTTTTATAATTTTATGTATTTTTATTTATTTACTTATTTTTCATGATCAATGTGGCTGATTTATTTCATTTACTGTCATGCTTCATAGTCTGTCACTTTTTTTTTCCATTTATTTTTATTAGTTGGAGGCTAATTACTTTACAATATTGTAGTGGTTTTTGTCATACATTGACATGAATCAGCCATGGATTTACATGTATTCCCCATCCCGATCCCCCCTCCCACCTCCCTCTCCACCCAATTCCTCTGGGTCTTCCCAGCCCACCAGGCCCGAGCACTTGTCTCAAGCATCCAGCCTGGGCTGGTGATCTGTTTCACCCTAGATAATATACATGTTTCGATGCTGTTCTCTTGAAACATCCCACCCTCGCCTTCTCCCACAGAGTCCAAAATTCTGTTCTGTACTTCTGTGTCTCTTTTTCTGTTTTGCATATAGGGTTATCGTTACCATCTTTCTAAATTCCACATATATGTGTTAGTATGCTGTAATGGTCTTTATCTTTCTGGCTTACTTCACTCTGTATAATGGGCTCCAGTTTCATCCATCTCATTAGAACTGATTCAAATGAATTCTTTTTAATGGCTGAGTAATATTCCATAGTGTATATGTACCACAGCTTCCTTATTCATTCGTCTGCTGATGGGCATCTAGGTTGCTTCCATGTCCTGGCTATTATAAACAGTGCTGCGATGAACATTGGGGTGCACGTGTCTCTTTCAGATCTGGTTTCCTCGGTGTGTATGCCCAGAAGTGGGATTGCTGGGTCATATGGCAGTTCTATTTCCAGTTTTTTAAGAAATCTCCACACTGTTCTCCATAGCGGCTGTACTAGTTTGCATTCCCACCAACAGTGTAAGAGGGTTCCCTTTTCTCCACACCCTCTCCAGCATGTATTGCTTGTAGACTTTTGGATAGCAGCCATCCTGACTGGCGTGTATGTATTTTTATTTATTTATTTTTGGCTGTACTGGGTCCTCATTGCTGCATGGGCTTTTCTCTGCTTGTGGAGAGCAGAGACTGGGGCTTCTCGTCACGGTGGCTCCTCTTGTTGCAGAGCGTGGAGTCTAGGCACACAGGCTTCTTTAGTTGCAGCTCCTGGGCTCTAGAGCCCAAGGTTGTGGTGCACAGGCTTAGTTGCCCTGCAGCATGTGGGATCTTCCCAGATCAGGGTTCGAATCTCAGTCTCTTCCATTGGCAGGCGGATTCTTTACTAATGAGCCACCAGGGAAGCCCAGAAATTCATACTGAAGGCCTGCTGTGTTAAATTACACTGATCTAGAAACTGGACACACGAAGCTAGAAAGAGGTGTAGATCCTGCTCTTGTTACACTCTGATGGGGAGAGACGACTTGCCTGAGAAGACAGGGAGTTTGTATCACACGTCAAATGCAACTTAACAGTGCAAAGATTTATAATGGGAAATTGTTTCCATAAGAACTATTGTAAAAAAAAATCTAGATACATGCTCAGAGCCTTACCACTCAACACTTTTTTATCCATTAACACTGATCTAAAACACATTTTAAAAACACTTAAAAGGCATTATGTAAATACTGAAGGAATAATAAAAAGCCATGGGCAATCATTTGCACCTTAAAATGTTGAGCTTTGGCTTGGTGGAGGAATTTTAGGGGTACAGTTAGATGTTGCATAAAATACCATGGACATAAAAAGTATATCCTTCATTGTGAGGAGTGATGAGGGGAGAGGAGCATGAGAGTAAGGGTTGTCCAGAGCCACTTCTTCTACCTCTACATCAACTTCGCATCTGTACTGGGGAGGGGAGATGCACATGGGGTGAGAAGGAGCAAGTTTAGTGAAGGGCCAAGAGAAGGTCTGTTCTCCGTTACATCCTTCTTACAGAAAATGAAGAAGGAATAAAGCATCTACTGCCTTGTATCCCCAGTTTTAGAGCCGTGTGTTAGAAATCTTCCAGAGTTTGTGATGAGATGGGGTGGTGGGGATGGGAAGAAACATATGGGATAAAGTCTGAGAAATCTGGAGAGCCGAGGCTCACTCTTAGCTGTTTCCATTATATACAGTCAATTTATCAGGAGAACTGTCTTCCTGGTGTATCAAATTCTCCTTTTTATTTCACAGTCACAAAAGCTAATATGATCAGAGACAAACAGAGAGGTGCCTACTGAGCCTATTGTTCATCTCCTCCTGGTTTCGGAAGCTGAGTTTAAACACTCTAATTTCTGTGCTTGAGAATCTGACATGAGTGACCCCTTGTGTTCTGGTGCCTGTAATTGATTTTACATTAGGCTAGCTGAAATAGTATGATCTAAGCATGTGGTTGATTAGTTTAAGCTACACCCTAGGGGCAGTCAGTCTCTGATTGGGAATGTGTTCCAGAGATGGCCAGTTTGCATTTCTTCATAAGATCGGACTCCAGATGAATTTAATCACAAGTGCTTTAACTATATTTATCCTTGACCAATACCAAAGGTCTCATTAATTATTATAACAATGTTAGAAGTGGGTCTTCACTAGTAAAACGACTGGTGCTCAAGATTTGTAGATTGGCTAAAATATTTTAGAGACATTTCTCAATCTTACATGAAGAAGACTTACAACTCTAATGAGTCTTTTACCCTTCAACTTTCAAAATTATGCCTGTGGTTTGACTCTAATATGGTCCTATCTCCATTCACTGAGTGAGATGATTCTGTTTGCCTGATGATTCTAGGAAGCTTACTGAATCTTTCCTCAAGAACGTTGTGTTTATCGCAAGATAATTTGTCATGCAAAGAATGATTGAAACACATTAAAGAACAGAGAGCAGGGATGTTATCAAGCATAGAGATTATTTGACTGTTTTGTGCCTCTTTGCTGATAAATACTTATCTAATAAATGTCTGTGGGATTGAACTTAGTACTGGATATACTTTTATTGCAGCAAGGTTTGGGGGAGGCAGTTTACAGTTACCTATCTCTAACTATTAAAAGGCATACTGAAGCAACCTAAATGTCCACCGACAGATAAACAGATGAAGAAGATGTGGTATATATACAATATAATATTACTCAGCCATAAAAAGGAAGAAAATTGGGTCACTTGTAGTGATATGGATGGACCTAGAATCTATCATACAGAGTGAAGTCAGAAAGAGAAAAACAGATACTGTATATTAATGCATATGTAAAGAATATAGAAAGATGGTACAGATGACCCTGTTTGTGGGGAATCAGTAGAGATATAGATGTAGAGAATGGACACATGGACAGTGGGGGAAAGAGAGGGTAAATTGGGGGAGTAGGGTTGACATGTATACATTACTGTGTGTAAAACAGATATCTAGTGGGAACCTGTTATGTAGCAAAGGGAGCTCAGCTCGAAGCTCCGCGAAGACCCAGAAGAGTGTGATAGCAGAGGTAGGGAGGTACAAGAAAGAGGAAATATGTACATCCACATAGCTGATTCACTCTGTTGTACAGCAGAAACAAACGCACCAGTGTAGAGCAATTATACGCCAATTAAAAAATTACTTACTGAACAACTATTATGTCCCTTCCTGGAACTTACATTCTATTAAATAAACCTAGTAGTTTGTACTTAAGCAAATTGGCCTGAATAAGTTCACATTGTTACTATATCCTCCCAAGCCAGAGGTAGACACATCCTGGTGGAGACTTTGTTTAGACACCAATGGTTATAAAATCCACCCTGTTTCTTCTCTTCCTGAATTTTATCATTAGAATAATTTCCATGAGACAAATACAAGAATGTCCTGGGAGTTTGAGAGAGCATTCATATTTTAAAGCTTTGAGGCTTTTCCCAAATAACTCTCTGGAAGACCCTGCCTTCGCACTTGTATTCTGATCACTTGCCTTCCCTCTCTCCCAGTGAGAGCTGCTACTCAATAATGCAACTTCGTAACGCAGTGATAGCAAAATACCTTACATGTAAGTGAATAATGTGCTTCAAAAGGGACACAGGAAGGGTCAGTTCACAGAGCAGACTTTTCTAATTGCAGTTCAACAAAGTGAGTGACCTGAAAGAGATATAGAAAAATCACGGGTATTTCGAGGAGGGAGTTCTTGCCTTGAGCTGGGGATGATAGAGGACAGGCTTAAAGAAGTAGGTGGCATTTGAGCTGGTTCTTAAAGAGTTGCCAGGGTCTGGATACACACTTAAATTTGTTCCATCTTATGAAGAATAATGCTAAGACGTATGGAGTTAGAGTGAATTTTTCACAAAGGACCATTCAAGACAGTCACATATAAAATAGAGTGACTCCTCATTTCTCTATGGGGAGGAAATATGTTGTGAAAATCAAGGTAGTGGGGAGAGATATGGATGTGATACACACTTATTAAGGCTAGCAAATTTAAGATGAGGCTGACAAAGGAAATTAGGCAATGTGGAGGGAAAAGGCAATTAAAGTGTATGAAAAGGACTTTTAGTTGCATATTAGCATGTAGGGTATTTTTGAAAAAAATGGGATTTGCTAACAAGTAAGGAGGGGGTGAAATTAATAAAGTTTTGGTAAGTGGCTAAGGCATTAAACCCCATTTTTTCTGTTCATATCTAATAAGACTAATCAAAAAGAAAAATTGGTAAAATTAAGAAAAATTGCACAAGGAGTACACAATAATGAGACTCTTTTACTTACTTTATGTACAAGTGTAAATTGGAGGAAAAAAAAACTTTTACATAGAGAAATTTGGCAATGTGTCAATCAAATTATGACACAGTAACCAACAATCAAAATGATGGTAGTTTGAAACAACACATTTACCTCTCAATGATTCTGTGCGTTCTTGGTGAGTCAGCTGAGGCTCTGTCCCACACTGTCCTCACTACAGGACTCAGGCCGGTGAGGCAGCCACTATCTGGAACATTGCTGGTCACTGTGGCAGAAGATAAAGAATGCCTGCAAGGCTTCAAACTGGCAATAGAATGGTGATGACGTGTATCCCTTGCACTCACAGTTTACTGATCAAGTCACATAGCCTTTCTACTGGCTAAAGGACCAGGAGGTGAAGCCCCATGAGGCCTTGGAAGGCAGAACGCTGGAAATATTCTGGGAGCGAAACAGATGACTGCCTTGGGTCAGAACTATTAAAATTAAAAATGGACACAACAGTTCCATTTTTGAGATTCCACTGAGAAAACACTCCCATAGAAACTCAAACCTTTGTGTTCAAGAATGTTCCTTTCAGCACTGTGAGCCTGATTTGAAAGCCTAAATAACTGTCAATAGTGAAATGATTAAGCCAGTAATGGATGCACTGGTATTCTATAATGTATTAAAAAGTTGAAGATAGGTGTCCCAAGGAACTTTCCTAGTGGTCGCAGTGGTTAAGAATCTACCTTGCAATACAGGGGATGCTGGGGTGATCCCTGGTCGGGAAACTAAGATCCCACGTGCTGCAGAGCAACTAAGCCCAAGTACTGAAAATACTGAGGCTGCCTCCTGCAACTAGAGATTTCCGGCATTGCAAAGAACGGTCCCGTGAGCCCCGACTAAGACCCGATGGGGCCAAAATAGAGATAGATGTCCCAGATAAATTAACCGACAATTTTTTAAACACACACACAGAATGATACCATCCGCATTAAAAATCAGACGCTATGTTGAAAAATTATGACCACATTTGCAGAGGAATGATAATGTAAGGCTATAACTATCAAGAATACTAACGTAGCTACTGTTTCCTGAGCATTCCCTGCAGCCAGACACTGCACTATGGCTTAAACCGCACAAGTATGATTCAGATATGTGGTAATAGGAATCATCACTCCTATTTTACAAATGGAGACCTTAAGATTCAGAGAAGTTAAGTGACTTGTCTGAGTTCACAAAGATAAGGAGATATCCTGCTAAAGCCCCAGTTTGTCTGAGAATAATGGCTGCTTCTGGGGTTGGGAGTTACTGGTGGGACAGAGAAGGGAAAAATTTTACGTTCTATTTTATGAAGGTGAGCGCTTCCCTGGTGCCTCTGATGGTAAAGAATCTGCCTGCAATGCAGGAGACCCAGATTTAATCCCTATGTCTGGAAGATCCCCTGGAGAAGGGAATAGCAACCTACGCCACTATTCTTGCCTAGAGAATTCCATGGACCTGGTGGGCTACAGGCCGTGGGGTCACAAAGAGTTGGACATGACTGAGCAACTAATATTTTATGAAGTTTAATGAGCTTGCATTTGTTTTTCTTACAAACTGGTATTCCTTTTGCAAAAATAATTTTAAAATATACCTTTTTGGAAAGAAAAACACAAAGTGATTTAAACAAAGGGAAAAAAATTGAAAACTGTGTAGACACGATGGTGATTGCCATATATATGTAAGTAGAAGTTGAGGATTGTTGGGGAAAAAAATCTACAAATGTAGCAAACACCTATCCAAGTATTTGAGTCACAGTGCAAGTGGGAGGGTAATCGCATGTCAAGCTGACTGAATGCTTAAAATGAAGGCAGGGTGAGGAGCCTGGTGAGAGACGCTGTGGGTAGAGGTCTCTCAGTGAGGCAGGGAGGACTGGAGAGTGGACTTGAAGTTTCTGACAGCCTCCTGGAGAAAACTGTGAAGGCCATCTTGACAATTCTGCAAACACAGAGGACGATGGATTTCTGAAAACGAGCAGCAGGTTTCACAGGAAATAACTCATGTTGGGCAGTTTGACAGCCCTTTAAAAATGGAATTATTAGGTTAGTGAATAAAAGAGCCATTATGATGCTTAGCATTTGGAGCTCAGCAGGACTGTCTTAAGAACCCCTCCCATATAATTTTTTCGAATGGGCTCCTGCTAGGGACACAGGCATGGATTCAGAGACAGAAGATAGTTATTTACACACTCAAGGATGCAAAAGGTATATGTATAAGGATGCTCATCACAGCACTGCATGCAATAGGGAAAAATGGAAATGATCTAGATGTCACCAGCTGGGGATCTGGTCAAAGTATTTTGGAGTACCCATGGAATGGGCTATTGTTTAAATCAGCAGATGACAATCTATGGCCCACAGACCAAATCTGCCTCAGGAATTAAGAGAGATTTTTTTGTAGTTTTAAATGGTTAAAAAATTCAAAGAAGAAATATATCTCATGACACGTGAAAATCATATGAGATTCAAATCACTATGTTCATTCATAAAGATTTTTTGGAACATAGCCAAGCCAATCCATCAATGTACTGTTGCTGACTGTCTTCAACCCTTCCATGACAGAGTTGAGGACAATATTAATAGTTCAGCAGGAACTGGGTAGCCCGAAAAGCTTAAAATATTTACGATCAAGCCCTTTAAAGAAAACGTTTACTGACTGCTGGTCTAGAATAGATCACTAAACAAGATTCTTATCAACAGCAGATTCATTTTTAAGCCCCTGTCCTTCCTAAACTGCCTGCTTTCTTTTCAATTGTGGGTTTTTTCCTAGTATTCTTTGAACTGGATTATCTGTTTATTTAAATTCAGTTATTTTTATTTATTTTCAGTTGGAGGATAATTGTTTTACAGTATTGTGTTGGTTTCTGCCATATGTCAACATGAATCAGCCATAGGTATATATATGTCCCCTCCTTCTTGAACCCCTCTCTCATCCCCATGATCTGGTTTATTCCTTGCTTTGTTTTGTGTTTTCATTTGTTTCTTCTATCTCTGTCTTAATAGCTGCTGCAGACTATTCACATTCCAAAAGCAAAAAAAAAAAAAAAAAATTAGTTTGTATTAGCCCAGTAATATCTAATCATTACATAAGAAAAAATTCAAGTGGTCTCAAGTATATAGGATATTGATGTCAGTTTCAGCCACTGGAATGGAAACTCCCCTACAACAATGACCATATTCTGCAGGAAGTACAGGGCCTGGCACATAACAAGACCTCAATAAAGACTTTTGAAGGAATCACTGTATGGATGAATGAATGATAGTTTCACATGCATATACATGAGATCACATGCAGCATATTGTCTTCAGCCTGCTTTCTTTCTGTGTGATGGTACATGGGAGATTACACTGGATGTGCAACGAGAGGGCATATTTTCCTTTCTTCTTGTCAGCAGAGTGCACACTCCTCTTCATGGGAACCAAAGCCCTTGTAGTAACTTGCCTCTGCACGGCTCAGAGGAAGCCTCAGGCAGGCAGAGTAGATCACAGTCATGAAGCATTTAGCTCATCTGCTTTGGGGGTGCCACACAGGCAGGGACCCAGGAGAACTGTCATGGGGTGTTTCCTGGGCCCCCTAACTTAGTAGAGTAAGTGAATTTTTGTGCTGTGAGCACCTTGCTGCTCTCCTCCCTGCCCATCTCCCCTTTCTTGTTTTTATTTTCTGACTTGCTACTCTGCCCGTCCTTTCGGTCCCTTACTTTCTCCTAAGATGCTGGGCATGTAGGTGAGTTGTGTACGTGTGTGTGCTCAGTCACTCAGTCATGTCCAATTCTTTGGCACTCCATGGACTGTAGCCCACCAGGCTCCTCTGTCCCTAGATTTCCCAGGCAAGAATACTGAAGTGGGTTGCTACTTCCTACTCCAGGGACTCCTCCTGACCCAGGGAAGAATCCATGTCTCCTACATTGACAGGCAGATTCTTTACAACTGCATCACCTGTGAGGCCCCTGTATATGAATTAGTAACATGCATTTCAATCCAGTGGGACTGTGCACTGTGTCTTTCTAGACTTAGACTGGGACTTCTCTCATAGCTCAGTTGGTGAAGAATCCACTTTCAATGGAGGAGACCCCGGTTCGATTCCTGGGTTGGGAAGATTCGCTGGAGAAGGGATAGGCTACCCACTCCAGTATTCTTGGACTTCTGTTATGGCTCAACTGGTAAAGAATCCGCCTGCAATGTGGGAGACCTGGGTTCGATCCCTGAATTAGGAAAATCCCCTGGAGAAGGGAAAGGCTACTCACTCCAGTATTCTGGCCTGGAGAATTCCATGGACTGTATAGTCCATGGGGTTGTAAAGAGTCCGATACGACAAAGCAACTCTCACTTTGACTTTCAGACTTAGATTTATGGGTTATACTGGACAAGTTTGATTTGTTGTCCCTATATTTCATAGATAAGCAAACTGCGACCCAGAGAAGCGGAAGTGGGAAGCCCAAGTGGGAAGCCTGGCTGCCACAGCGGTGCTCTAATCACTTTGCTAGGCGGCCTCTCCAGCACCCACATCTGCCTTGCACTCCAGCGCTGTTCCCTGCTAAACTGACAGAGCTTTATTGACTTCAGTATCTCCAGCACTGGGTATAGAACCTGTGCCCAGAAACAGACACTCTGTAGGCCAGGTAAAAAGACGGTATAGAAACAAAATTTATGATGCTTACCTAGTATTCCATGTGCAGCTATCTCATAAGCTCTTTCAGACAATGCTCAGGTGAGATGGGGTGTACTCAGCCCGAACTTTTTTTGGTGGCCACTTAACAATATGGAGCAAAATGTTCTTACTATTGGGCAAAAGCAATTTTACTTCTAGGAATTTGTCTTAAGGAAATAATCACATGTGTGTGCGTGCTAAGTCACTTCAGTCGTGTTCGGCTCTTTGTGACACTATGGACTGTAGCCCACCAGGCTCCTCTGTCCATGGGGTTCTCCAGGTAAGAACACTGGAGTGGATCGCCATGCCCTCTTCCAGGGGATCCTCCCAACCCAGGGATTGAACTCGCATCTCTTATGTGTCCTACATTGGCAGACGGGTTCTTTACCACCTGTGCCACCCGAGAAGCCTGAAATAATGACACATGTGTATGTAAAAAATGTATATTTAATGATATTCATTGCACTAATATACATAATTGTGAAAAACAGCAATAAAAAGCTGGTTAATTCCAAACTCGCTAACTGTCCCTTACCCCCATTCTTTTCCTAGCAACGGCACCCATAAATTCCTTCTCTAAGACTGTTAGTTAGTTTTTGTTTTGTAAGTTTATTTGTATCATTTCTTTCTGTATATAAGGGTTGTCATACAATATTTCTGCATATAAGGGTTGTCATACAATATTTCTCCTTTTCTGTATGCCTTGAAGTGAAAGTGAAGTTGCTCAGTTGTGTCCAACTCTTTGCGACCCTGTGGACTGTAGCCCACCAGGCTCCTCCATCCATGGGATTCTCCAGGCAAGGGTACTGGAGTGGGTTGCATTTCCTTCTCCAGGGGATCTTCCCGACCCAGGGGTCGAACCCAGGTCTCCTGCACTGCGGGCAGATGCTTTAACCTCTGAGCCACCAGGGAATATATCTGTATGCCTTACTTCACTCAATATGATAATCTCTAGGTTCATCCACGGAATGGACATTACACATTGCTATATTTAAAATGGATAATCAACAAGGACCTACTATACAGCACATTACACTCTGCTCAAGGTTATGTGGCTGCCTGGATTGCAAGGGAGTTTGGGGGAGGATGGCTATATATGTATGCATGGCTGAGTCCCTTCACTGTTCACCTAAATCTATCACAGCAGTCTTTATCGGCTATACCCAAATACAAAATAAAAAGTTAAAAAATTTAAAAGAAAAATAATGGTTAATTATGATACACTGATTATGTATAGGTTATGATACATTTCTATGAGGGAACATTATGCACCCAGAAAAACTCCATACTTAGTGGAGAGAAGATAGGAATGTTACTCCAGAAGTTTATACAGAAAGCTTCAACTGAGTTTGTAATAACTAATTTCTTAAGCTGGGGAGTGGGTATAGGGTGCTCATGGTATTGTTCCTTATGCCTCTTCAAATATCTGAGATGTTGAATAATTAACTGAAAAAATAAAATGTAAAAGTAGCATTTAGAATTTTTAATGATGTGGAATAATGATCATAAAATATTATGTTTAAACAAATAGGTTGTAATAAATAATGCTAACATAATCATAGCTTTCTAAATAGTGTGTAAATCTGGTTGTAAAAGAAATGCACTAGCCAGTGTATAAAATAGACAGCTAGTGGGAAGCCGCTCTATGGCACAGAGAGCTCATCTCAGCGCTCCATGGTGACCTACAGGGGAAGGATGGAGGGAGGCAAGGGAGGAGGGGGTATATGTACAAATACGGGTGATTCACACGGCTGTATAGCTGAAACTAACACAACATCATAAAGTAATTATACCCCAATTAAAAAAAAAAGAAACGCACTAAAGTTTTAATTGTGTTTATCTTTGGGCAGTGTGATTATAGGGAATTTCTATTTCCACAATTAAACAGCATTCTCTTTGTAAAAGAAATGAAAGCAATACTTTTAAATTTGTGAGCTCTAATTTATGGCTGTTTTCTACTTTATGTCTAGCTTCCTAAGCAACAAACTCCAGCATGATTTCTAATTTGTCTTTTTCTTTGTATTCCCAGTCCAGTTTTTGCCAGATTTTACTATTTTTTCTTTCACATTTCCCCAATCTTTTCTTCGTCTGTAGTCATTCTCCACAAGGTTTTAGATTTTATTTTTGTTATGTGTGTAAAGCAGATGCTCTTTGGGCCAAGTAAACTATTGTCCAGAGGTATGGAAATCCCCTGTGTTTTCTTTTTCTTTTCTTTTTTCTTTTTAATATTTATCTATTTATTTGGCTGAGCTGGGTCTTAGTTCCAGGTGTGGGATCTTTGATCTTTGTTTTGTGGCATGCAGGCTCTCTTAGTCGCGGCAGGTGGGATCTAGTTCCCTGATCAGGGATTGAACCCGGGTCCCCCTGCATTGGGACTGAGGAGTCTTAGCCATTGGACCACGAGGAAAGTCCGCTTGTGTTTTCATTAAAGCATTCTGAGCTTCACTGTTAAGTTTCTTGACAGAAATCACATGGTATGGCAATAAATTACTTGTGAGGGGTCAAGAATGGTGATAAGCTGCAAACTGACTTTATAACTTCGTACTAGTGAGGTATGTTGGACTACTCACTAGTTCATCTCATCACATCAGAAGAGCCATTAAATACCAAAGATCTAGTGTCCCTCACTGGGGTGTGAATGCATTAAGAAGTGGAATGTGCACATTAGGATAGATACAAGGAGGTGACCCTGACCTGTGTTCTCTGAGTCTTCTCTCTGTGACTCACTCTGATGGAGACTTTGCCTGAAGTATTGGGTGGTCATGATGGGTTTAATGACCTTGGCCTCATAGGAAGCTGTTCTCGCTTCTTACAGAAAAACACAACCGGAAGAAAGGCATCAGGTGATGAGGAGGCCAATCATTCACACAAAATGAAATGCTTTCGTTAAGAGAGAGAAACAGCAGAAGTCAAGTTCATTTGGAATGTTTCAGCATATGTTCTGAATTTGAAAACATTGTGCAGAAGGAAGGCAAGGAAACGAGATTTTGCTGAAGAGCTTTGGAAATGTGTGGGAAAGTGTTTGTAGCAGGAGAATTCAATTATAAGAGCTTCCTGTCCTTCCCTTATGCCTATACCACTGTTCCCCCTAGACCAGAAAGAGTAGTTCAGAAAGTTCCAGATGGATAGAAGAATAATTTCATCAAATAGTCTTTATTGGGGAGGGGGGTCAATATATTGCTTCTCACGTGAATTACGCAAGATTTTTGTAGTTGCAAGTGACACAGACGCCAATTAAAAAATAACTTAAGCAAAATTAAACAGGAATTTGGTGGCTGGTGTAGTTGAAAACGCCAGGTGGTAGAACTACCTCAGTCATGGCTGGATTCAATGATTTGTACAATGATATCAGGAATATGTCTTTCTCAGTCTCCTGGTTCTGCTTTTCTCTGAGTTGATTTGATTCTGAAATTGGCTCTCCCTTCCTGATGGCAAAAATGGCCTGGGTCTAGCTAGCTTAAAGAACTCAGCTGAAAGAACCATCTTCCCAAAGGCTCTAGCCCAAGAGGGTCACTGGTCTGTCTTGTGCAATACTGTCTATCTTGAATCAGTCACTTTGGCCAGGGAAACTGAATGCCTGACTAGCCAGGCCTAGGTTCTACTCCCATTCTTGGAAATAATAAGGTGGTGTTACCCTCACTGAACATACACAGACTATGATGGGCAAATGGTGGTCTCCCAGAAGCATACGTGGATGTCACTCTCAGAGAAGGGGAAAAATAAAGATGGTGGCCAGTCAAAAACCTCAGAGGGGACTTTCTTGGTGGTCCAGTGGCTAAGACTCTGTGCTTCCAAAGCACGGGGCTGGGGTTTGATCCCTGAACAGAAAACTAGATCCTGCATGCCAGAACTATGGGGTTTTCAAGCCACAACTAAATATCCCACATGCCACAATGAAGATTGAAGATCTCCAGTGCTGCAACTAAGGCCTGGCACTACCAAATAAATAATTACATCCCACCCCACCCCTTGCTCAAACCTCAGAGGTCCACAACCCACCAGAAGCTCATTCTTCTGAAGAGCAAGATAACTGCGGTCTTTGGAACTAGTTTGTTAACAACAGTACATAACACAAAAGTAAAGAAGATCGCCTTAGCTGGGGGAAACGAGGGTCATAGTCCTTATTCTTTTCTGCTACAATTTGTTCTGCAACGACTAACTCTTTAGCCAAAAATCTGTGACCATGTGCTCATTACCATAGAAACTTCCTTTGAGGGAACAATTAGCATCTATTGTTATCATTGGAATGTCATCATTTCATGAGGAGTTGCTAATAACATGACTCTTTTGGTTTTCCATGCTTTCCTATGGATCTTCACATTGCAGTCAGTTCCTAGAGGTCATGGCCTACATCAACACACCACCAGCTAGCTAATTAGTGGGTTGTCAGATGTCCACTTGGTTTCTGTACTTTTAGTATAATAGCAGCTCCTGATGTGCACAAACAGAGAAAAGCTAGTAAGAGTAATTGTGAGTTTGTCAGCCTAAGAACAGCATGTTGGAGTTCTTATTTAAGAGTGAACACGGCAAAAGAAAAAAAAAAGGATCCTTACTATATACAAAGACAACAACAAAAAAAAGATTAAAATATTGTGAACATTGGGTATCCTTTTATTTTTGAAAAGATTTGACAAGTTTACTCATGTGGGAATAATGGCTAGAGATAGCCAGAACTGATTACAGACCCTTTTACAAAATGACCAGGTAGAGAAGTACTAAAAATTAAAGGCCATATTTCTCAAAGGCGGGCCTTTGGATCTCTTTCCAGAGTTATCATGGAATATGCAGACCCCTGGGCGTCCCTGGTGGCTCAAATGGGAAAGAATCTGCATCCAATGCAGGAGACCTGGGTTCGATCCCTGGGTTGGAAAAATCCTCTGGAGAAAGAAACAGCAATCTACTCCAGTATTCTTGCCTGGAAAAGCCCATGGACAGAGGGGCCTGGAGGGTTGCAGTCCATGGGGTTGCAAAGAGTTGGACAAGACTGAGTGACTAACACACACATGTCAACGCATCTAACATGGTTCAAAATAGAACAGCGCAAGAGTCACTATCAAGCCTCTTTCAGACATTCACGGACTAGAAAATTACTGAAGACTGTAAGTCTGTTCTCCAAAAATCGACTTGCTATAGAGACACAGCAAGCTGAGTACTACTGTGGACCAAAATAGAGATGAACCTACCCGCTTTTCCTGCATTTTGCCCTTTGAAGCTCAATACAAGACTCAAACCCCCCTTTCAGTGCAAATGCCACTCTATGAGTCTCGTCCCTTTCTTCTCTTGGAAAGTGAATAAAAACTCTCTTTTCTCCTCTTGCTAATATTTCTATGAATTCTTTCACAACTTGCATTGTGAAAGTTGTGATACTAACAGAGTATCACTTTAGTTGCAAGAATCAGAAACTGATTGGGTAACTTGAGCAGGAAATATTTGTTGAAAAGATATTTGGGCAAGTAGGATGTGGGACAAGTTAGGTTCAAGGAAACTCTTGGATGGAACAGGACATCTTTGTTGAGCTGCAACATTTCCTTTTTTTTTTTCTTCCCTGAAAATTCAAAGTCTTGCGAGAGGCCACATGATTGGCTAACCTTAGTTTACCTGAAAATTCCTTAGCAAAACCAACCGATGGGAAAAGGGGTTTGGCTTCTATGAGAATGAGCGCCTGGATTTACCCTCCCACTGGGATCAAGCCCAGTATAGAAGTAATTCTCTCAAATAAAATTGGGTTGATTTTAGGTTAGGAAATGGGTAATGGCAGCTACAAAGTAACAGTTGCCTCTCTATTTAGGTAGGATGCTCCTTGAAAATACTGAGGCTGGGTTCAAAACCTGTCTTATGGAATGAGCATCTCAGAATGTGAAGCCCTGGCATTTTTGTTTTTAACAAGCTCCCCAGGTGAGACACGTATATCAAAAGTGGAGAATCACTGAACATTGTGGGCAGGGGTACACAGAGCGGAAAAAACTACAGCAATTTCTGAAATATAAGCTTGAATGAGTAGGCAGAAAAGATCGATGCAGCTAGTAACTGAAGTTCTAAATATGGATTTTCCCTTCCCTCCAGAATTTTTTAGAAAGCACGAAGGACCTATTCTTGGCAAACATTTAAGGATTGCAGAAATTCCTTGAATATTTGGCATGCAATGCCTGCAATCAATCCATGACACTACAGAATAAACTCATTGAGGGTTAGACTTGGAAGTGGGGGGTCATACTCATTTACTATTCACTTATGTTCACAACATCCATATTCAGTCATTGGAAAAGGTGGTTGAGTGGTTAGGCACTTGGGTTCTGAAATCAGTCAGAACTAGGTTCAAATTCTATTCAGTTACTAGGTTGATGGTCATGGACAAGTCTCTTAACATCTCTGTTTCACTCTCCTCTTTGTCAAATAAGATTTGGAATACCAACCTCGCATGGTTGTTCTGAGAAAGAAAATGAGATACTGAATGTGAAATTCTTAGTACAGTTCCTGACATGAGGTCTCTGCTAATTTAGTAGTAGTTGTTATGATTCAATAACTAATGTTAGGTATTTATGGATTTCTTACAGGGGTAACCAAGAGAAGACATCCAGAAGGAAAAAGGTGGTTACCTTTTGGTCTATAAAGATCCTACCAGAATGGAATATGGAGAGCCTTCTCACTGGTCTCCCTGCTTCTTTTTTCTAAAGAGTCTAGGACCCTTTAGACTCCTAGCCTCAGGTCAGTGAGCTTTTCCTAGCTCCAGTCTGGTGGTAATGCAAAGCTCTTCCTGTGTGCTGAATGAGCAAACTTTCATATTCACCAAAGGGGAGCACCTCTAAGAAAGTCAGAGCTTTCTCTTTTTCACACTGACCTTTCCTCTAAAAAAAAAGCTACTCTTTTTACTCAACTTGAGCAAAGGCTATCCTCCCAAAACCAATGAGGAGAGAAAAGAAAAGGGCGAGGGGTAAGAAAATCATGTCAGAACTCAGACGCTGAAAGGTGTTCCTCTACTTGTGCATTAAAGACTTTACTAGTCAGTTGTGATGGGAATCGTTATCAGCTAATAAAAATAATACTGAAGAGAAAATTGGTGCTACATGTTGGAGGGGACAGGGAGCATGTAGAAGTCACATGCAGTGTTGGTGGGGATGTGAAATGGTACAACTTTGGGAAAGTAGTTTGGTAGTTTCTGAAAAAGGTAAACACAGTTATTATACGATTCAACCACCGTACTCCTGGGTATTTGTCCAAGAGAAATGAATGCATATGTCCATACAAACACTTACAGGAACGTAAGTACAGGAATGTTTACCATGGATTTATTTACAACAGCTCATAATAAAAAACAACACAAGTGTACATTAACAGATGAATGGCTGAACAATTGCATTATAGTCACATAATGAAATATTATTCAGCACCGAAAAGGGATGAGCTATGGACACACACACAGTGTGGAAGGATTTCAGAGTAAGTATGTGTGTAAAAGAAGCCAGCCAAAAAAAAAAAAAAAAAGGCACATAGTGTATGATTCCATTTGTATAAAATTCCCAAAAAAGAAAACTTACAGTGATAGAGAGTAGATCAGTGGTTGCCTGGGAATGGAGGTATACGGAGGGGTAAAGAGGCATAATGAAAATTTTGAAGACAATGAAAATATTTATGTCTGTTCTAGTGATGCTTTCAGAGGTGATGCACATGTCAAAATGGGTCAAGTTGTATACTTTAAAATATATGATTTTGCGTCTTTCAATTATACTTCAGTAAATTAAGCTACTGTTTTTTTTTTTTTTTTAAATAAAAAAAGAATGTTGGATTAAAAATCAGAAGGTAAGGGCACCAGTCCTGGCTCTTATATAAAGTCTGAGTGTATCCTTGGACAAGTCTCTTTTACTTCTATATGTCTTCATTCTTTCATTTTTAAATTGGAAGTGATGGATTGGTTTATGTCCAGAGTCTCACTGGATGGAAAGATCCTCATTGTTGAATGGCCTTGTGGCCAATAGATAAATCCATCAAGGTATCAGTTTTTCAGTTGATCTTCTAACTTTGTGTTAATTTTTTAATCAATTTACTGAATTCTCAGATCTCAAACACAGAACAATAGAATGAGCTTTTTCAAGCTTTGAAAAAAAGATCAATATAAGTCTAAAGCCTTCATGTTAAGTCTGTTGTCAGTACCAGCAGATTTAAAAGAAATTTTCAGATGAAGAATGTAGGTTAACAATGATTCTTGAGGGTAGGAATCACAATAGAAATATGATCATGTTTCCTTAACACCAGCTTAATAGATGGTAGAGTTTTAGGATCAGTTCACATACTGTCTTCACTACAAAATCTTCCTGTTACTCTTCTATGTGACTGTCCCGGAATCCAGAAGTACTTTGCCCCCATTCTTATTGTACTAGTATGATCTTGGGGAAATTACACATTTTCTCCATACTTCTCATCTATAAAATGGTATAATAGCATAACTACTGTGAAGGTTAAAAGAAATATTGCATGCAAAATATTTTAGAGTAGTTCTTGGCACAATTAAATGTTAATTGCAGCTCTTCTAATTAATAATATCACTGTGTAATATAGTTATTTAAGTACATGTGTCATCTCCTTGAGGGAGCAGGAACTGCTTCAGATCCATCTTTGTTTTCCCTAGGCTGTGCACACAGTAGGTGTTCAATGAATGTGTTTTGGATGGAGGTACAAATGATGACTAACAGCCAATATGGGACTCAGGATGTTGATTTCTTCGTTGGACACACAGCCTCTGTATGAATCTTGCTTACTGACTGCAAAGGAAATGTCACCAACTGTCAGAGACACAGCAACACATTGCTCAAGCATATGTGCCAGGGAAGCCAGAAACTTGTTATTGTATGCATGAGAAATCCACAACCAACACAGCCAAAGAAATGCTCTTGGATTCTTCACTGGACTCCAACAATGTATTTATATGTGTTTCTTCCTCTCATGAATTGACAAGGTCCTTAAGGTCATGGGGCAGGATTATAACCCTGGCTTGGTAGTTATTCCTCCCCCTGTGCCTCCTTGCTGGTTCTCCAAGGCTTTTTTCTTCCCACAGGCTTGACTCACTCACTTTGGAAGCTGCAGCAAGGACTTTAATACTCAGAGAAAGAGATTTATGGCTCAAAGATTTTAGGTGGATGTTTTTGGAGCAAGTTTCTCTACTCCCTAGAACTTGATAAACTTCTGGCTAGGGAACATGGGAAAGGAGAGGGAGGCTCCATTCAGCTAGAATCAGCTAGACCTGTAGCTGATTCTGTTCCAAGGTCACTTTGGTTGCTATGCAGAGGAAACTACAGACTACCAGTGGCCAGCTCATCTGCTGCTGTGTCCAGTTTGAAGTGACAGGAGTCGGTGTCTTGGAGACTCTGGCTAATCCTGTTCACAAATGTCAACCAGTCTATTGCATAGAGGAAACCTCCATGTTCTGCTCTAGCAGTCCCTTCAAACACTCAAACAAGGGTGTGAGGCAGAGACTCCACCAAGAGCTGATGGTGGTACAGTCATAAAACCTCGATCAAGACAGGACAGCATAGAAACTGCTGGAACTTACCCTATGAGCCATGGCACCTACGGACAGCATCTTAATTTCCAGTAAGAATAAGAGTTCTAGAATCAGACTGCATGAGTTCTAGTTTTATTTCTGTCCTAACCCCACCATTTTGCAGCTGTATGAACTTGGAAACATTTCTCAACACATCTTGTCAACTTTTCAGTGATAACTAATATTCTAGAGTTATAAGCAACAGAAACTGACTCTAACTTATGCAAGAAGAGTTAATTATGATGATATCATGGATCTAATGGCAGCATACATAGGGCATTAAGAAGAAGGAAGCCCAAATTATGTCTCAATCAAAGAAGTCTGGTTTGAATGCAGCCCCTTTCCATCTCACTCTCTCCCTGCCCAATATTCAGATTCCAGGGAGGGATCATTTGCTTGGTTTAGAAGCCTGGGTTACATTTTGACACTTGACTGGGGAGGATGGCGCCTTTGTCCAATGGTCCCAACTAGAGAATGTCTCTGGGAAGAATAATTTCTCAAGAGAAACAGTTGCTGTTAAGAACTGTGGATTCTAGGCAGTCTTCAAACAAACAAACAAAAAAATGCCCACTTATTAACTTAATGCCCATATATTAACTTACATGATTTGCAGAAACATTAAGATGAGGTAATGCAGCTCTTAGCACAGTGCTTGGAATGAGAGCATTCACTCAATAAATGTTAGCTGTTATCATCCACTGGAGTGTAGGCACCATGAGACCAGACATAGTGTCCCTGTGTGTCCACCACGGCTGGGCAGTATTAATGAGTCATTGAATAGTTGATGAATGAGTGAATGAGTGACTGTCAGTATGTAATCAATGTGTTTTACTGTATGCTTACAAAATTCATAGTATATGCAAAACCAGATGCAAAATGTGAAACGTGGGATTTGCCATTTCTCTTGTTTTAACCATCAGGAAACACTTAAGCTAAAAGGTCCATATCCTTGACACCTGAAGTAAATTCCACAATGAAAATTTGTGGATATTTTAACATCAGTGCTTCTAATTATCCCTGGAAGCATCTGTCTGGTCACTGCAGATGGTGATGTGGTGTGTTGATTTAGTGACCTCTAGGTGAGAGCTTCCCAGGTGTCACAAGTGGTAAAGAACCTGTCTGCCAATGAAGGAGACATAAGAGAAGTGGGTTCAGTCCCTGGGTGGGGAAGCTCCCCTGGAGTAGGAAATGGCAACCTACTCCAGTATTCTTACCTGGAAAATTCCATGGACAGAGGAGCTTGGTGGACTATAGTTCATGGGGTCACAAAGTCGGATACGGATGAAGCGACTTAGCATGCACACCAAGTGAGTCACTTCCTAGAATAAGATAGAATCTGTTAAGTGATCTTGGAACCTTATCCTTTGCCTGAGAGTCATTACTGTCTTTTACTAGCAAAAAGGCCATGATTGGTATGGGTTTTTTTTTTTTTTTTCTTTATCAGGGACCTAACCTTTGTGATCTTTAGGCACTTGAGTCGTGATCTTTAAAAATATTTAGTTGTTGGGTTTATGCTTTTAAGGGAGATTTTTTTTTTTTTATCAATCATTCATTAATTCATCAAACAGACATTTACTGGGTGTCCACTTTGTGCCAGGCAGTGTTAGGAGCAAAACTAAACATACTCATGTCTCCGTGGATCTAAGCATTTGGGGGTAGAGACTGACTTGTATCAAATACTCACAAATACAATGTAAAACCATCAGTGATGAGTGTTTTTAATATGGAGAGGTAAGTGTGATTTATAATAAGCCTTGTCCAGGCACCAAGAAATGTGATGTCTGAGCTGACAATAACTAGGCAAAAAAGAGAGTGAAGAGAATTCTAGGGAGCGTGAATTGAAAGAGCATATGCTCTGAGGCCAGAAGAACTCGGCAAAGACAGGCTAAAAAAGGCTAGAGTGGTAGAGAGCTGAGTTGGGTATCAGATCACACAGGGTCTTGCAACTCATGTTAAGGAGTTTGGGCAGCAGTGGATTTTAATCACGAACATGACCCAATACCTCTTGCATTTAAAAGACCACTGAAGCGATGTCAAAAAAGGATTAGAGGGGGCTGGAGTGATGGCAACACTCCAGTAAATTAACTGTGACTCAGAAGTCTGCTGAGAAATGTCTTGGGTTGGTGTGTGTAACAGATAACAACCGTGGTGAGAACAGTTCCACCAGGCATGTTGTCTCCCATCTATTACCAACATTTGCTAAGTGACAACTCAAATACTGTTTAATGCTGGCCTCCACAGAGCTCTCATTGGCAATTAGAATTCTACATCATCTCTCAAATAGATCACAGTGACTTCCATAAAAAGAAATGTGGAAGAAAAAAAAGACATAAAACAGATGATGCTTTAATTATCTCTGCCCCAGCTAGATTTTATCCTTCCTGTGTTCATTCAAAAAAAAAAAAAAAGTTTTAACCTTTCTACCTATCTTGCCTTTAGTTATTTTTCATTCATTTACTCATCAGACAGTTTCATGTTTCCTATGTCCACACTTGCTCTAGGTATTGGTGAATCCAAGAGGAGTAAAAGAGCCTCTCCTCTCTTTCTGAGAGAACACATTCTAATAGGAGTTGTTTGGTCGCTAAGCCTTGTCTGACTCTTTTGCAACCCCATGGACTGTAGCCTGCCAGGCTCCTCTGTCGAGGCTCTTCTGTCCATTTCCCAGGCAAGAATACTGCAGAGGGTTGGCATTTCCTTCTCTAAGGGATCATCCTGACCCAGGGATCGAACCCATTGTCTCCTGCATTAGTAATCGGATTCTTTACCACTGAGCCGCCAGGGAAGCCCTATAACAGGAGGGGTGGGACAGCATATTAGATCATTGCTTACATTCTGTTAGAGATGGGGGGAATCAAAATGTAAACACTGATCTAATACACTGTGATGAGTTCTGTGATAGATACATACATATAAAATGATGTTTGAGTCTTAGAGTGATGACTGCTTCCATAGTGGTGACAGGGAAGCTTTGCTTAGGGGATAATTTTTGCTTACTTATAATAGCCATGAAATTAAAAGATGCTTACTCCTTGGAAGGAAAGTTACGACCAATCTAGACAGCATATTAAAAAGTAGAGACATTACTTTGCTAACAAAGGTCCGTCTAGTCAAGGCTATGGTTTTTCCAGTAGTCATGTATGAATATGAGAGTTGGATCATAAAGAAAGCTGAGTGCCGAAAAACTGATGCTTTTGAATTGTGGTGCTAGAGAAGACTCTTAAGAGTCCCTTGGACTGCAAGGAGATCCAACCAGTTCATCCTAAAGGAGATCAGTCCCGAGTGTTCATTGGAAGAACTGGTGTTGAAACTGAAACTCCAATACTGTGGCCACCTGATGTGAAGAACTGACTCATTTGAAAAGACCCTGATGGTGGGAAAGATTGAAGGCAGGAGGAGAAGGGGCCAACAGAGGATGAGATGGTTGGATGACATCACCAACTCAATGGACATGCGTTTGAGTAAGCTCCAGGAGTTAGTGATGGACAGGGAGGCCTAGCGTGCTACAGTCCATGGGTCTCAAAGAGTTGGACAAGACTGAGCGACTGAACTGAACTGAATAGCTGATAGCTATCGTTGAAGAAAAGGAAAAATTACTGTATTGGAGGAAGGAAAATATTTTAGGTTAAGTATTAAGTATGTAAGATATATTTGGTTAGTGCCTATATAAATATATCATGAGTGCTTTGAATATACACTAGGAAATATTTTTTATGTTACATTGGTCAAAGAGGAATGTTCCAACCTTGCATTTGTTCAGTCTTGTAGTCACCAGCTGCAGATGGCTATTTACATGTATAGTTAATTAAAATGTAAAAAAATCAGTTTCCTGATAACAGTAGCCACATTTCAAAGGTTCAGTGGCCACATATGGCTAGTGGGTCCCATACTGGACTGTGCAGACACAAAATTTTCCATCACCATAGCAAGTTCTTTTGGAAAGTGTTGTACTAACCTAATTGGCTTTAGGAGAACAAGAGTTGATCAAAGCAGTTGTAGGAAGACCTCATGAAGGTCAGTAGGAGAAGAGGTTGCGGGGTGCTTAGATTCTTGTGACCATGAGAGTGAGATAAGCCAGATGGAGATAAACCAAGTAAAGCAGAGGATTTGACTGACACATTTCTGATTGTCCTAGTTGGAGGGGTTTTCATGTCATATTACTGACACTGTAAGGAGAAAGGCCATGTGGAAAGAGATAAACAGGAATTGTTGGTGGGCTGACTAGTTTCATGGTGAAGGAAAGCTGGGGAGAAATTGAGGAGGCATGTGATCCAGAAGAAGCAGGATGACTATCAAGGGAATGGTGGAGCTTTAAACAGGATGACTGATCCACCTTTTTGAGTCTGAGAACTCACCAGATCTGCAGACTCTGCTGATATGGTAGAAGTTATTGAAAACAAGGTAGGTGGTCTTGTCTGCTGACATGGCAGCCTCTGCCCAGAGGAAACCGAAGTGGGTGAGACAGCAGTCCTCTCTGGGACTTGACTTGGGGAACTAAGTTTTGTCAGCTTTTTTCTCAATCAGTTCAGTTCAGTCACTCAGTCATGTCTAACTCTCTGTGAAAAGCCCATGGACTGCAGCACACCAGGCCTCCCTGTCCATCACCAACTCCCGGAGCTTGCTCAAACTCACGTCCATCGAGTCGGTGACGCCATCCAACCATCTCATCCTCTGTCATCCCCTTCTCCTCCTGCCTTCGATCTTTCCCAGCATCAGGGTCTTTTCCAATGAGTCAGTTCTTCACATCAGGTGGCCAAAGTTTTGGAGCTTCACAGCTTCAGCATCAGTCCTGCCAGTGAATATTCAGGACTGATTTCCTTTATGATTTATTGACTGGTTTGATCTCCTTGTTGTCCAAGGGACTCTCAAGAGTCTTCTCCAACATCACAGTTCAAAAGCATCAGCTCTTCAGTGATCGTCTTTCTTTATGGTCCAACTCTCACATCCACACATGACTACTGGAAAAACCATAACTTTGACTAGACGGACCTTTGTCGACAAAGTGATGTCTCTAATGTTCAATATGCTATCTAGGTTTCTCAATACTTTCCACCTTTAGCCAACAAAGAGGGTTCAAGCCTACTCAAAGGTGTCAAGTTGTATGGAAGAGAAAATCAACAGGGGGAAGAAAAAAAAGGTAGCTTGGAAGTCCATTAAAGCAGCAGGGAAAACTTGTTTAAAAGCATGAAAGAGGAAAAATGTATGTCATGTTTCAGAAATAGTCCCGTGACTGAAACAAAGGGACTATGAAGATTGTAGAGGTAAATAAGGCCAGACTGCCAAGGGTCTGCTGAGATGCTATGTTAAAGAGGGGGCACAGTGGAAATACCCTTTGTCTTTGGAGTTAGAGCTCCTCCACATACTGGTTCTTTGAACTTGGGCAAGTTAGGTTATTTTTTTGTGCTCCAGTTTCCTCATAATTCTATCTGTAGAGCTTTCTACTGAAATGAGTATCAACATTTTAACAACTATAATTTAGATATACCAAGAAAATAGCTTCTTTATTTCCCATAATTTATCTAAAATTCTTGAGTGTCCATTTGTTTAACTTTGCTTAGACGTTTGGATAGTCTGACATGTCTGTCTGACAGACATTTCAGCTCTGGTTCTCTCAAAACATTACCTTTCTTCCTCTTTCTCCTAAGCTGGTGCCTGTGTATATGTATCACATGCACTGTCATGGACTGACTCCTGGATTGCAAATCCACAAGGTTGGTCCTTCCAGGACTTTGTTGGGTTCGTGAAGATTTCTTTGGTCCCACTTGGTAACTGTCATTGAAGTTGAGAGATGGTAAAACTTTTGTTTTATTTTTTTGGTTAGTTTTCTTTGGTGTGTTTTCCTCCCTTCCTATGCTGATATGGGCTTTCTTGATGAGGTCCGCTGAATCTCAGCAACATCCTGCATCTGAGTGCCTGGTCTGGTTGTCTGCTCCTAGCCTCTTCTATAAAGTCAACTCTTGTTGAACTGCTGAGTCTAAACCTTGGAGGATAATCTAGTTATCCTTTTGTATTCCTCACCAGGTGCATGTGGACACATCTGGACTCCTTCCATGCCATCTCTGCCACCAACTTGCCACGCTTTTCTTTTCTTCCACTGTTGTACATTTGTCAGAAGAACGCTGAAAATGATCTTCCAGAATGACAAGAAGGAACTGGGTTTCAAATCCCTGAAACTTTCAGCTCCCACCTAATGCTCTCTGGCATTTTCACTGCCTTTCACCCAAACCATCCAAGCTCTTGATCCTGAAGGGAAATCACCCTTGTGCCTGACCACTGACCTCCTTACCTCTATCTCCACATTAGTTCCAGATTCCCCTATTATGAAAATCCCCTCATTGCGTGTCTGGGTTGCTGGGAAATTTCCTTATGTCATATCATAATTTCCAGGTTCCTATGGCTTCTGTTAAAAATGTGTAGTCTGAAAACAAAGCAAAAAAGAAAAAAAATGTGTAGTCTGATGTTAAAGCTTAATCTTTGATACATTAAAAGGAGATTTTAGAACTGCCTTTTCTTTCTCAACTCAGCCTAGCTTCCAAAAATCATTGTTTCACTGGTGCGTCATGTCCTAAAGAGACGGTGATTAATGGAAACACCAACAGATGAAGTTGGAGGATGTAAGAATCTTAAATGGCAAAGAATGTAGAAACAGACCATTAGCTCGAGCAGAATTTGTCACTGCATGCTCTCAGAGGGATGGCTTCGCAGTTCCCCCAAGTTCTTCATAAGAGCCTACAGCAATGAATGCTCCTAACTGTGCTAAGTGAGGAGTGCTCCCCACCCATATGAGATGTCCCTTTGCCATTCTAATTTTTTTCTAACTCTTCTGACCTCTTTCTCTGGAGGAGGAAACAGCAACCCACTCCAGTATTCTTGCCTGAAAAATTCCATGGATGGAGGAACCTGGTGGGCTACAGTCTATGGGGTCGCAAAAAGTCAGACACAGCTGAGGGACTGAACATGCAGGCACACTGCCCCCTTTTCCTGTCTGACTCATCTGGAGATTCTGACCCACCAGCTGTGCCATATATATTGGAGCAACATAGTCCCAACTCCTTCCTTAGTGTTCACCGTAACCCTGAATGAAGCAAAGGGAAATTCCCAGAGGGACCCACCCATCAGCCTCTGAGGTCCACCCTTGTGGCATGAAACTCCAAACCCAAATTTCATGGTCATAGCTGAGCAATATATTTTATTGCTTTAGCTCAGGGTTTCTCAGCCTCAACACTAACCACATTTTGTACTGGGTAATAATTTGTTGGGGTCGGGGTGGGGGGCTGTCGTTTGCACTGTAGCATGTTGAGCAGCATCCTTAAGTCTCCACTCACTAGAGACGAGTCATCCCTTCCCAGTAGTGGAGATCAAAAATGTCTGAACATTACATGTTCTCTGGGGGATGAATTATCCCCGGTTGAAATCCACTGCTCTACTCTGTATCTGCTCCACTCAAGAAAAACCGAAGCCATTCACTCATTAGATGAAAAGCCACAGGGCACATCATTTAAGAGAAATTTTAAAAATCATTGCTTAGTAGTTTATAAAAATACTGTAATTGTTATGCTATTAAATGAAATGTTTATAAAATGCCCAGAATATAGGTTTTTACAAATGGTTATTATAAGGATTTTGGACTTAATCCAGTAAGAAAGTGGTTTGCCGCTAAAGATTTTTAAAACAGAGTCCTGACAATATCAGATTTATATTTTAGAAAGGTATCTCTGAAGGCACTGTGGAGGATTGATCCAAAGAGGTAAGGCTGGTAACAGCAAGATTAGTCAGAGTTTAAAAAGAGAATTCTTATTTTCTTCCCAACACTGATAGAAGAGTCTGGGGTGGAAACGTGTATATGTACTGGCTGAAGCTGAGCTAATTAGCTGCAATCAAGCAGTCATTCAGACAATCTGGAAAGACTGGGAAGTCAATGGATGAATCTCCAGTCAAACAGGTTTGGTTGTAGGACATTTTGGTATACAAGACTGTAACATAACAAGCCTTCCATTTTTAACCCCCTAGGTTTATGACCAACCTAGATAGCATATTAAAAAGCAGAGACATTACTTTGGCAACAAAGGTCCATCTCGTCAAGGCTGTGGTTTTTCCAGTGGTCATGTATAAATGTGAGAGTTGGACTGTGAAGAAAGCTGAGTGCTAAAAAATTGATGCTTTTGAACTGTGGTGTTGGAGGAGACTCTTGAGAGTCCCTTGGACTGCAAGGAGATCCAACCAGTCCATCCTAAAGGAGATCAGTCCTGAATATTCACTGGAAGGACTGATGCTGAAGCTGAAACTCCAGTACTTTGGCTACCTCATGTGAAGAGTTGACTCATTGGAAAAGACCCTGATGCTGGGAGGGATTGGGGGCAGGATGAGAAGGGAACGACAAAGGATGAGGTGGCTGGATGACATCACCGACTCGATGGGCATGAGCTTGAGTAAACTCGGAGTTGGTGATGGATAGGGAGGCCTGACGTGCTGCAATTCATGGGGTCACAAAGAGTCGGACACGACTGAGCGACTGAACTAACTAACTAAGGTGGACTAGACTCCAATCATAACATTTCAAATGTGCTAATATTATAAAAGTCTGTTTCTTGAAGATGGCTTCCTACAGGTATAACAACATCATTTACAAGGTCCAGAACTCTCCTCTTTGTTAGAATAGAGTAACTCATTGCCAAAAACCATTTTGAAAATTTCCAGGGAGAAATGGTGGATTGTTTGTGTTCAGTTTCAGTACTAATAACCTCCTCTATTTTGTAATTTACCTGACTAAACAAGGAACACTTGGCTTCTAAGAATACCAAGACATAACTCTATTTCGCCACCCTACTGTATATTTGGTATATGTTTCATTCTTGTGGATAAGAAATGGCCATGGTTGCTGCAAATATGAATTTAGAACTTGAATGGCAAGTGGATCAGTAGACTGTCTTGAGGAGAGGGAGCAGCAAGCTAAATTTTGGAAGCTGCCCAAATAATGGCTAAAACTTGTGCATGCTTTTGTTTCCATTTTGAACTAGGTGTTATCAAATGTCAGTAGTTCACAGACATAACAATGCCATGTTCTCATTAATTTTCACAGGTGTGGCTTTCAATGAAGGACAATTCTGCACTTCCTTTCTCCTTTTGTGTTAGGAAACTGGAGAGATTTTTTTTTTTTAAACTGGGCTTTGCCATGTCTCTCTCCAACATGCAATCTTTTTTACTCTCCCCTCAATAATTAGAAAAATGAGCTTTTATGATAAATTTCCTCCTAAATTAACTTGACGAACATTCCCCTACAGATTGTAATGTTAAATGTCTCCCTAAAAATCAATTAAGTCCTTGAAAAGCTTCAGTGTGCTGAAAGAAATGATTTAAATAAAAATCTCCAGCATTTTCCTCCAGAGTTGGATGTTTATAGAACTCTCTCTTACTTTACACTGTACATAACAAATCTCTTAGGTTTTGCTTATGCCGTACTGACTTGCCACTTTCGATTTTTTAAAAATTTAAGCCCAAACTAGCTACTGATATCCTGCTGCTCAAACCATATAGTTCTTCCGATTCAATGCCAGACAATCCCTCTCAATATAAAAGTCATGTCTATAATCCATTGGCAGTCCACCCAAAGTGATGTTTTGATATTTCAGAGTTGTTTTATTGCACACTTCTAGCCTGTAGCTCTATAAAACAGAAAGTTTCATAACAGTTGTAATTACTAAGTTCATTTTCCCCATACACTAGGCCAAGGTTTTCTGGAACTTGTTGCTTTTCCCAAGATAATGGGCTCCCTTTCTCCTCCAGCTCTTACATTCTGACTCTCTTCCACATCATGCCCTTAGGTGGGGAAGGTATTGGAAACTCCACTGTAGTCAAATAACCTTCTTCTCAGAGAGAAAATAAGACTCAAGCCTGCTTGAAAAGAGAGCAGGACAAATGGCATTTGCATTCCAGAATGATGATGATGATGCTGTTAATGATAATGATGATGATGACTGTCCTCCTGTTAATATAACACAGCTAATATTTGTTGAGGGCTTATCAAGTACCAAGCTTGCTGCAGGTGCTTCACATGTACTACATTACTGAATACCCACAACAATTAAGCAAAGCAGTATTACTATTCCCATTTTACAGATGAGAGAGCCAAGGGAAGTTATGAATCAATGGTGATGATAAATAAAGAGAAGGAATAAAAACTTTCCTGGTTACCTGGTGATGTAGACTCACTCATTTATTCATTAATAAAAAATTTAACTGTTATCTACATACCAGGCCCAAGCTGATCACTACTGGACTTCCCAGCTGGCTCTAGTGGTAAAAAAAACCCTGCCTGCTAATGCAGGAGATATAAGGGATGTGGGTTTGATCTCTGGGTCAGGAAGATCCCCTGGAGGAGGGCATGGCAACCCACTCCAGTATTCTTGCCTCAAGAATCCCATGGACAGAGGAGCCTGGTGAGCTACAGTCCATAGGGTCGCAAAGAGTTGAACACGACGGAAGCGACTTAGCATGCACACACACAAGCTGATCACTAGGCTGTGGTACTCTCCAAACTAGCTCCTAATGTGCCTAAAGTGATTATTACTTTAGACATTCATCAGAAACCTGAGATTATAGAAGATCTTTGCTAACATCTAAATGAAGATTTGCCAGTTTGAAAGCTTGGTTACTTGAAAGTCTAAAAGACACAGGTCCTTTGTAGGATATTGAACCATATAGGGAAGGCATTTAGCCCTCTTACTAACAATACTTAATCCAATTCAAAAATTAAAATTATCTGTCAGTTATAATAAAATATTTTAGATATATTTAACATTAAAAGTGAAAATCCTAAGCCTCATTTATTAATTTCTATTGATGTGACTGGATTTTTCTTTCTAAAAGTATCACAATCCATTAAAAAAAGAGAAATAGTGAACTCTGTTTTGCATATAATATGTCCCCATAAGTTTGTAAGTTTTGTATGTACTTTGAGTTAAGAATAGATTCATCTTAATCTTGAAATATTAGGAGGAGGGTGATACTGAAATATAGGTGGGGCGAAGGAAATCTTTTTTTCACGTAAGTACTAAATTAATGGAACCTGTTTCCTGAAGAATGGTTTAACACAATCATTTAAATTGCTTTTTAAAAATGCTATGTCAAAGTTTATATGGCAGCTGAGGAAAGTGGCTCTTTGAGTTTGATGTCAGAAAGGTTACTCATTTTTGGAGCTTTTTTTTTTGATGCACCATACTGCATACAGGATCTCAGTTCCCAGACCAGGGAACAAACCCTCGGCCCCTGCAGTGGAAGAGTGGAGTCCTAAACCACTGAATCATCAGGAAATTTCACCTTGGCATTCTTAACAGCCACCATTTGTTGAGCAAGTACTATATAGGTAGGCACTATGTTATGCAACTGTTTAGTATTATATTAATATATACTTTCATCCAAGCTACCTTGTCAGTAGTGTTGCCAAAATAAACTTGTTTGATTACATAGATTAAGGGGCATTTCTTTCAGCCTTTGGTGTGAAACAAAGGGGCTTCCCAGGTCGTGCTAGTGGTAAAGAATCCGCCTGCTAATACAGGAGACGTAAGAGACGCAGATTCGCTCTCTAGGCTGGGAAGGTCTCCTGGAGGAGGGCATGTCAACACACTGCAGTCTTCTTGCCTGGAGAATCGCATGGACAGAGAAGCCCGGTGAGCTACAGTACATAGGGTGGCAAAGAATCAGAGATGACTGATGCGACTTAGCACAGCACAGTGCATGAAATGAGAAAAGGAAACACAGGTATAGCTATCGATATAGCTATTAGTACTATACTAAACACTGCAGTACTGTTTCGAATAGCTGAAAATTGGAAACAACCCAAACGTCCATCAACTGGGAATTTGTTAAATAAGTGATTGTGTTAGGATTCTCCAGAGAAACAGAACCAATAGGGTATATATAGATATGTAAGAGGCAGTTTACTGTTGGATTTGCCTCACAGGATTATGGAGGCTGAGAAGCCCCATGATATGTTATCTCAAGCTGCATAATCAGGAAAGTTGGTGGTATAATTTAGTCTGAAGGAGAACGTTTGAGAACCAGGGGAGCAGACGGTGTAACTCCCAATCCAAGGCTGAAAGCCCTAGATACAGGAGCTCTGATGTCTGAGGGCAGGGGAAGATGGATGAGTCAGCTTAAGAAGAGAAAGAGAAAATCTGCCCTTCCTCCATCTTTTTGTTCTATTCGGGCCCTCGACAGATTGCATGATTGCCCACCCACACTGAAGAGCACAGATCTTCTTTACTCAGCCTATTGACTCAAATGCTAATCTCTTCCAGAAGCACTCTCGCAGACTGGCCCAGAAATAATGTTTTGCCAGCTCTCTGGGCATCCCTTTAGCCCAGACAGGCTAACACATAAAATTAACTATCACAGTGATATACATTGTAGTCATTAAAACGGCAATGAAGAAGAAGAATGAAGACATCGGGAAATGCTCACAAGTCCATTCCTAATGGTGTATACAGTGAGATTTCATTTTCTAAAGTTTTGTGTATAGAAAGTTGATTAGAAAGGACATCTTCTAAACACTGGCAATGGAAAAGTTGATGTTAGCCATGGCTATTTTGGGTAATAAAACCATGGGTGGTTTTATGTTCTTATTTTTCCTTACCTTTACTTAAAAAATATCCTACATTACTTTGGTAATTTACAATAATGGTAAAAGTTGCAAAAGTGATAAGGAAAGAAAGAAAGGAGAGAGAGAGAGAGAGAAAGAGAAACATAAAAACCTAACATAGCCTGAATAGGCCAATGTTTGAAAAAATGGAGGACAATATTGTACTATGTAATTTAACTTGTTCTTTCTCTTACATTTCTTGGGTTCTTTTTGTGTGTGTGTGGCCCCAATTGTTTTGGACAAGAGATTTAGGTTTGACTAGGCAAATAAACCTTGTGATTTGCCCTGTGCTGTAAATTTCTTGACCCACACATTGCTCTGCTACAGAGATATCTAAGCACTTTATAAATGTTTTCCTTTTAAGTATCACTGCAGACAGATGCTTCTGTAACAGGCACAACTTTTGAAATTGTATTTACAATTTATGAACTTGTAGAGTCACTGAATCCATTTCTTGGGCCATACCACTCTCAGAGTATAAGTGAAATACAAAAATAAATACAAAACAATGACGGTGATGAGAATTACTAAATCACATGAAAAATCAAAGTTTAGCTATTTTACTTGAATCCTGGAGAAACATAATTTTGTATATAAAGGTAGGAAAATGTTTCTTTTCAACTATATATAAATTATGTTGGCATTAAAACGTAGAGGCATTACACTGTGACTTCTTCTAATTTGAATGTGCTCAGGTGATTGAAAATTGTACTGTGGACATAGAATAGGATTAGGAAACAGTAAGGTTTGTAGGGTTAGGAAGGCTGTGTGGGTAGCATTATGACATGATCTGCGGGGCCCAGTATAAAATGAAATGCAAGACTCCTCATTTGAAATGTATTAAGAACCTCAAGATTAAGACAACAGCACTGGGACGTCCTGCAGTCCAGTGGTTAAGAATCCGCCTTCCAGGGCAGGGAACGTGGGTTTGAGCTCTGGTTGGGGAAATAAGATCCCACATGCTGAGTGGCAATTAAACCCATGCTTTGCAACTAAGACCACACATGCAACAACTAAGATCTGA
The DNA here is from genome assembly GCF_963930625.1 of Muntiacus reevesi. Lineage (NCBI taxonomy): Eukaryota > Metazoa > Chordata > Mammalia > Artiodactyla > Cervidae > Muntiacus > Muntiacus reevesi. The sequence continues at coordinate 98,282,673 of NC_089252.1, forward strand.
CCCAGCCAAATTAATTAATTAATTAAAAAGATAACAGCACATGAATCCAAGTGCAGAACTGTCTCAGTGAGAGGAGGGAGGACCCTGGGCAACTGTACAGGTGTACACCCATGAAGCCAGCCTAGACAGCAGCGGGCTAAGAGGATACAGGTTCAGTTCTGTCACCAACTATATGACCAAGCCAGTCACTTGGTCCTTCTAACTTTCATGTGTCTCATCCTTCACATCAAGAGGATATTTTTGGGGAAACACTTTGTTGAAAGCGATAGAGATCGAACTCCCATTAGCTTAAATTTGGGGGGCTCACATAACAGTACAAGGCTGGCGGTGACCTTACTTTACAGCAGGAATCAGGGAACTTTTCTGTAAATACTAGCGAGTGAATATCTTCCGCTTTGCGTGTGTGGTGGTCTCTCTCACAGCTATTCAGTTCTGCAGCTGAAGCATGAAAGAAGCCATAGACAAGATGTAAATGAGAGAGTGTGGCTGCTTCCCAACAAAATTTTATTTATGGACACTATATACAAATTTCATATAATTTTCGTGTCGTGAAATATTCTTCCCTTGATTTTTCTACAACCATATAAAAATGTAAAAGCCATACTTAGCTCATAGGCCATACAAAAACAGGGGGAGGGCTTGATTTGGCCTTCAAATGTTAAGTTTGATGATTCATGTTCTAGACACATAAGGCATCAGTTATGTATATTTTACCACAACAAAAAAAAAGTAAAAGGAATGCAATTGAACCAAATTACGTTCCAGAGGATATCTTTAATGTTTTGTGCAGTCTTTCATAGGCGCTGTATAATATGGTGAATAAGTAGCCTCATTCTCGAGACAGCCAGCCATAAGATTGAACCTCAACCCCATCACTTATGAATTGTGTGACCTTAGATAAGTTGCTGACTTCACTGAGCCTCATCCTCCCTAGCTCTGGAATCTGTATGATTAACAGCAGCAACAAACCCTTGGAGAGTCATGAGGATGGGATAAGGAATGCAGGATGCTTAGCAAAGTGCTTGACTACAGCAAGCTTCAGTGAGTTGAAACTACTAGTATGATTACACATATTTTACATATGCTAAATAATAAGGACAATTTATGGAGTTTTTCAATGAGTTCTTTGCCTTCCAGGCTATCACTTGGGATGAAATCTCCATGCAATCATCCATTTTCATGGATGTATGGAGCCTTAATATCTTCAGTTTGCTTTAGTCTCACTCCCCCATCATCTGCCTAATGGACTTAGACCTGCAAAGGATGAGTGAACCAGATAGGTAAGGCTTCTCAGCCATCCTTGGCAGAGATCCATGACATGGATATAATTTAGCAGCCATTCTCACACTGCACATTCTTTCCTCATGTCACAGCGCTGGTCCTCATATATCTGTCTTTATGTTGGGGTAAGTGATATTTGTGTTGCATTTGGTGATATGATTAAACCAGAGACTACATGGGGTATTATTTAATTAGGACAGACCATGTTTAATTTGTTTAATTAGGACAGACCATTATTTAATTAGGACATGTCCATCTAAGAGGTTGTTTCTTATCTTGCTACACAATTCCACAGAGCATATCTGAGGGATGAGTTCCCTTTCAACTCTGTGAGAGATCTGCTCTCAGATAAGCATTACAGCCTTTGGAACATGAGCAAAAAGTAGCTTCTTTCAGGATCATTAACTAGTGTGAGTTTAAAAAAAAAGCTATGTCATAATACAGTAACAGAGTGGAAAGCTTATCTTAAATATGGAGAAGAATATGTTGATTTTACTTGTTAGGAATTTGGGCAAATTTAACCATTCTGTTTTTTTGTATTATCTATGAAGTATGGGGTTATAAAGTAAACGAATCAGATAAATAAGCTAGCTTGGGTAAATGTTGAACCCACTTTTGAGAATCAACTGTTTTTTAAGGATTTAACTGGGCCAGTTTCCAGGAATTCTCCAAAACTTTTTGCTGTAGTCAAACTGTTTTATTACATTCCTCACTCCTTTAAATCTTTCACTCTCCAATTTACCTTCTTTCTTGCTATTTTATTATATGCCTTTGTCCATTAGGCAGGAAAGTCTGTTCCTCTCTCCTCTAATGCCAACTAGTTCATAAAACATTGAAAAAACATTAAGTATATGTCAGAAGTTGTGTTAAATGCTAAAGAGACAGAGAAATGAAGCATGAAGGCAGATGGCTGCAGGGGTTAAGAACATGGACACTGGTGTTAGATAGACATGGATTTGAGCCTATCTAATGACTCATGGATTTGACTCTGTCTAACGACTGTATCCGGAGAAGGACATGGCAACCCACTCTAGTACTCTTGCGTGGAAGATCCCATGGGCAGAGGAGCCTGGTGGGCTGCAGTCCATGGGGTCGCAAAGAGTTGGACACTACTGAGCAACTTCACTTTCACTTTTCACTTTCATGCATTGGAAAAGGAAATGGCAGCCCACTCCAGTGTTCTTGCCTGGAGAATCCTAGGGATGGCAGAGCCTGGTGGGCTGCCGTCTATGGGGTCGCAAAGAGTCAGACACAACTGTAGCAACTTAGCAGCAGCAGCAATGACTGTATCACTTAATGGCTGGGTCACTGGGAAAAATTCCTAATCTCTGTGAGGCTCAGATTTCTGATACCTAAAATATAGAGAGTTATTGATACAATGTCTTCTCCTGACAATGAGAGAACAAATGAAATAGAGAATGTCTATTAAGCAGGTATTTATAATTGCAAGGGTCAGAAATAGAACCCAAAATGGCATAAGCCCAAAGGAGGTTATAATGGCTCATATAACTGAAAACTCTAGGAGAGCATTTCAGGTACAGCTGAATCCAGGGGACTTAATGTTGTCATGATTCAGCCTCTTTTTCCATATCTAGCTTTTGCTTTCTTCTCTGTTGGCTTCATTTTCATGAGAACTTTCCAAGTTTTCATTATTATTTTTATAGCTAGTCATCATAGTAGAAGGAGATCATCTCCCTCCAGAAAGTTTCATCAAGACAGGGAGCAAATCTCTTGGATCAATCTGGCTCAGCCCTGACTAATGACCATAATTGGGGAGATGGGATATCTTGAGAAGGCCAACCTGTATCACAAGTCCACTCACCTAAATGAAGCAAAATGAAATCTAAATGCTATTTTCAAAAGAAAAGGAAATGGATGCCTGTAGACAAAAGTCAGATGTTCATCAGAGAAGGTTAACATAGAGGCTGGCATCATATAGGAATATCTGTTGCTACCATTATAATTATTACTTTGAAAATAAATTAAAAAAATAAATGTATCAGTAAATAATTAAATCATGATTTGATTAAAGTAATGAAAATGATTAAGATGAAAATAAAATGGGAAACTATGCAGTTTTCCATTATAATGGAGAGGGTAAGCAGTAAATTAGAATGGAGCAGGGTTCTTCCTAAAGGCATACAAGCAGTAATTGAAGAAGACACCAAGACACCAAGTGACTAAAAATATTTCAAGGACTATTTGCTCCGTAACAGTTCTTGTAAGTCCCACTGAAGGGTAGTACACATGTAACAAATGCCAATGATTATCAGTGATTATGAAATAGCTTCTTTTATAATATTGGGGGGTCTCTGACTGTTTTATAAATATTTGACCCTCTGATTGGGTGGGCTACTCAATAAATCATCCCTAAGAAAACCAGATTTACAAAGTTCTCTTACGTTTCACTGATGTCTTGCCCAGCATTTTGTGGGCATGGAGTAAGGACCTTAGTAAAAACTTCTTGATTAATATAGGTGAAAAGAAGCAATTAATGTACATTTACAAACGTGTCTCATATACCAATTAAACTAGCGCTAATATCAGGCCCAGTACTTTGTTAGCCATTTTTTCATTTCAAGGGCATGTACTAGAAAAACGTTTTCTTTTCACTTATTTTTATGTTCACATTTTACTAATTTAGACCAGCTTTATACTCATTAACCCAAATTAGCCATTTTACAGTATACAAACTCTCAAATACTTATTCCTCCATCCCCATACTATTTAAAAGTGGTTTCCGTTTTCAAAAAATGTGATTATTTCCAACTCTTTCATTTTAAACTAGGTATCTTTTAAACACAATAAGATAAAGATAAATATCTTGAATACTAACCCTTAAAGACAGACACCTCAATTACAGACTTATTTCTAATTCCATTATGTCCCTAAGACATTAAGTCATGTAATGTTTTGGCTTGATTGATATATTTCCTTTCTTCATTTTCCATTAATGTAGGAAGATCAGTATCTAGGCTTTTGAAAAATGTGTTTCAAGATCTGTTTCATTTTGGAAGATCATATGATAAACAGGAAGTATAATCAGTTTACCATTGAAATACCTTTGTTTTTGTAATGAACTTTTTAATAAGTTCATTCCATTGTTTTCCATCCATCATGCCTTAAGGAATATGTTCTGTTTGATTTATGACGTACAAGTTCATTATTTTACTAAGTTATAATCAATATATTCAAGGTGCTCTGGTTAATTAAGAAACATTTTATTATTTGTCTTTGCATTTAAGAATTCTCAACTCTTGTTTTTTTCTTTTGTTTTTTGGGGGAGTTTTTGTTGTGCATTTCTAGAGACTGAGACCAGTAATTTTGGGTTTTCACTCTCTTTTGATGCTAATCCTTTTCTGTTCTATTTGACTCTAGGTTCTACTCTAAGCCTTAAAAAATCTCCTTAACTATCTGTTCCCTCCTTAACTATCCTTTCTATCTGTGACTGCCTTTTATGGGGCTCATCAAAGGAATTAATCAAACATTTACTGGCTCAATTTGGTCATCAGAGAAAAAATCTTAGAGGGACCCATATCATACCAGCTGGAGCAGTTGAGTATAGAACATACAAACATACACATTGAACGCATATTTATATATGCATACTTCAGTTCAGTTCAATTCAGTCACTCAGTCATGTCCGACCCTTTGCGACCCCATGAATTGCAGCACGCCAGGCCTCCCTGTTCATCACCAACTCCCGGAGTTCACTCAAATTCACGTCCATCGAGTCAGTGATGCCATCCAGCCACCTCATCCACTGTTGTCCCCTCCTCCTCCTGCCTCCAATCCCTCCCAGCATCAGGGTCTTTTCCAATGAGTCAACTCTTCGCATGAGGTGGCCAAAGTATTGGAGTTTCAGCTTCAGCATCAGTCCTTCCAGTGAATATTCAGGACTGATCTCCTTTAGGATGGACTGGTTGGATCTCCTTGCAGTCCAAGGGACTCTCAAGAGTCTCCTCCAACACCACAGTTCAAAAGCATCAATTTTTCTGCGCTCAGCTTTCTTCACAGTCCAACTCTCACATTTATACATGACCACTGGAAAAACCATAGCCTTGACCAGATGGACCTTTGTTGGCAAAGTAATGTCTCTGCTTTTTAATATGCTATCTATGTTGGTCATAACTTTCCTTCCAAGGAGTAAGCGTCTTTTAATTTCATGGCTGCAATCACCATCTGCAGTGATCTTGGAGCCCCCAAAAATAAAGTCTGACACTGTTTTCACTGTTTCCCCATCTATTTCCCATGAAGTGATGGGACCAGATGCCATAATCTTAGTTTTCTGAATCTTGAGCTTTAAGCCAACTTTTTCACTCTCCTTTTTCACTTTCATCAAGAGGCTTTTTAGTTCCTCTTCACTTTCTGCCATAAGGGTGGTGTCATCTGCATATCTGAAGTTATTGATATTTCTCCCGGCGATCTTGATTCCAGCTTGTGCTTCTTCCAGCCCAGCATTTCTCATGATGTACTCTGCATATAAGTTAAACAATCAGGGTGACAATATACAGCCTTGACGTACTCCTTTTCCTATTTGAAACCAGTCTGTTGTTCCATGTGCAGTTCTAACTGTCGCTTCCTGACCTGCATACAGGTTTCTCAAGAGGCAGGTCAGGTGCTCTGGTATTCCCATCTCTTTCAGAATTACATATGCATTAGAAATTTTAAAACCCAACTAATCAACCTGTTTAGGGTATTCACAACATGTTTTATTTTTAAAGTCAGTTTTAGGGAATTTTCTGATGGTTCAGTGGTTAGGAATTGATGTTTTCACTGCCATGGTCCTAGTTCAATTCCTGGTCAGGGGAACTAAGATTCAGCAAGCTGTGTGTTGTGACCAAAAAAAAAAAAAAAAAAGGTCAATATTCTTTATATCATACCTGGCATAATTTATGATTCATCCATGAAATTAGGAAAAACTATAAAAAAAATTTAGAGCACAACACTCTGTGGCAAAGGGTAGAAAGAACAGAACAGTTGAGTAATTCTTTACTTTCAAATCATGTATTCAAGCACTGTTTGAGTTGCAAGATTGGAGTTATAGCCAATTGAATGTATAAGAGTAATTTTAAAAATTGAATTATAAAAGTATCTATAAAATATCTAGAAGTGATATTGCTATTTTTAAAATCAGTATTTACTCAACATCATCCTCCTTTACCACTCAGGGAATGAATGGTGACTGATTCATATTTTGATTATTTCTACATCTTTATGTCCCTTGTGGCTCAGTTGGTAAAGGATCCACCTGCAATGGGGGAGACCTGGGTTCAGTCCCTGGTTTGGGAAGATCCCCTGGAGAAGGGAAGGGCTACCTAGTCCAGTATTCTGGCCAGGAGAATTCCATGGATTGTATAGTTCATGGGGTCACAGAGAGTTGGACACAACTGAGCCACTTGTACTTTCACATCTTTATGTCATCTTCAGGCTTAAACTCTTCTACATGGAAAGATTATTTATGTTAAAGATATTATAGAAGCATCACAATATATATTGGTGAAGAATGTAATGTGCATTCTATATACAGTAATGTGGCATTCTGTATTAGGCAATTACATTATAGTCTCTATGGATGCTTGAAATGACCAGCTGCTTCTACTTTCTGGAGCAAGGAAATGGTCCGTATAATAACAGTGTGTAAAATACCTCCCCAGATGAATAAATTATTTATATTGTAGGGAAAGATTTTACTGGTCATCTGGGCCATGAAGATGAAGAAGAAGCTACCACAGTCAATGGAGGTGGGGTGGAAGAAGGTTCAAGAGGGAGTGAATATATTTATGCATATTGCTGATTCACTTTGTTGTAAAACCAGAAACTAACACAACATTGTAAAGCAATTATATTCCAATAAAAAATACTATCTTAGCTTTAGTTAGTGATGTTATCTCAACACAATTTCATTATTCTTTATAGTCCCAAATGAACGGTTTGTCCACTCAAACCAGTTTGTCCACTCTGATTCTGCTACGATCATTTCTGTACAAGCCAGACTATACGAAGATGTGAAACCAACAGAAGACTGGGTGCAAGACCATTCAGAAAACAGAGAAAAATATAATTAAGGATCAGCCAAAGGACTTTATCTTACAGAACCTGTATGGTCAATTTTTCTTCCATGGATTTTAAAAAAAGCTTACTGAGGTATATTTACAAACCCTAACATTTGCTCATTTTAAGTGTATGATTCAATCATTTTCAGAAAATTTATAGCTGTGTGATGATCACAACAATCTAATTTTTGAACATTTTTATCACTCTCCAAAAAATCCCTATTTGCGGTCACTCCTTATTTCCATCCCCACCTTTCGGCAACTGTTAATCTATTTTGTCTCTACAGATTTGTCTTTTCTGAATATTTCACATAAATTGAATCGTATAATATGTGGTTTTCTGTAATTGTCTTTTTTTACTCAGCATGATATTTTTTGGTTCACCTCCATTGTAACACTTAATAATATGCAGTTCATTTTTATAGTATTCCATTGTATGAATATGGCATATTTCATTTATCCACTCACTGGTTGTTTTTATTTCTTGGCTATTGTGAGTACTTGTGTGCAAGTTATTATGTGGATGTATTTTTTCAGTTTTCTTGGTTAAATACCTGGAAATGACTATGCTGTGTCATATGTTAAATTATATTTAATATTTTAAGAAAGTTATAAACTGTTTTGCAAAGAAGTTGCATCATTTTATCTTCTCACCAGTAATGTATGAAGGTTTGCTTCTCTACATCCTTGTCAACCCTTGTTATTGTCTTTTTTCTTTGTGTTTTTTTGGTTATCAATATTCTTGCGTGTCTCATGGTATCTCAAAGAATTTAATGGGCAGTCAGTCTCATCCATGCATCATTCATTCATTCATCAGATAGTTGCTGAATATTTACTATGTACCAGCCAAGCATACAAAGAAGAATAGAACACCACCTCTAAAACTGAGGAATTCATAGACTACTAGAAATATAAAACTACTAGATATGTTTCATAGTCTAATCTACTCATAAAGCTTTCTAGGTAATATATATTCTTCCTTCCTTGCCCTCCTTGCCTGCAGGTTGGACTAGAGGTGAACATCTGACCTGAAGATGGCCACTCCATTGGCTGGCCACCTATCTATGATTTCTGAGGCAACACTAAAAAAGTCAGATGATTTGCGCTGCTCACATACCCTCTCAGAGAGGTTGTCATAGAAGATGAGCACTAGAGTCGCCAAATAATCTGGAATCTGAGGATATCACTGCTGGATATTGCCTAAGATGGCTAGACAGAGGAAGCCAAGTGTGAGAAAGGTGAAGACGCTGACTCTGAGATGAAGAAATGAGAAAACTCTTGTCGAGAAATCTTGGTTTTTCTGTTCTCCAAGTTCTGAGCTGCATACAGTTTAACTAAGCTTTGTTTCCGCTTCTTGGATTCTGTGAGATTTCTGCAGCATTACAGTAAACCTCCACCTCCCATTTTCACTTGAGCTATTTACTCAAAGTTTTCTGCTGCTTATAAATGAAGAACTAGAAGGCAACAGCTGAACTGCTAACTCATGATCCCTCTGTGAACATTCTCACTCTTAGAGACTTGTAATCAGGCCTTTCCAATTACCATGACTTATCACTTTTTTTCTTTCCATGGACACACAGTGTTTAATTATGCATATTAGTAAATGTAAACAGTAAAATGTACAAAGCAAATCACTAGTACACCTCCTCCCCTTCCCCCTCTCAAATTTCATAGCTCACTTTGTGGAGACTAAAAAAATAGATATTCATATCCTTTGAATACCTCACAATTACTCATTTTTACAAATAGCTGTAGGCTGCCTACCTACTCCAGACACTGTCCATGGCATTTGCAAAGATGAAATGAACAGGAGGGTCCTGACCTTGGTGAACTTTCCCAAGGGGTATAGTCTCGAGCGACACTGTAAAAATAAGCAAAAATAATTCACCTAAAGCAACAGAACAAAGGAGGTTAAATTAAAGTAATAAAATTCAGAGTGGAGGCTCTGGAGAAAACTCCCAAAGCAGAAAAAAATAGCTCCTCCAAGATTTTAGAGTGATTGGAAAGATGGTGGGTGGCGGGGCTGTAGTCCTAGTCCCTAAATCTATCTGACTCCCCAGAAATTGACAGGAGTCCGCAAAAGCTGAGGCCTCTCATAGACTCCGTTACCTAGACATGCAGATACACCAACAAGTTTCCTTGCTTTTCCTGCACTCCTGACCAAAGCACTTTGAAAAGGACGCTGGGAAAGCAGGTGAACGTGACGTGCTTAGCTACGTTATCTCCTGCGGAAGTGAAAGTCCCATGACCGGAAGTGAGGAAACAGCTGCCGTTTCCCGGGCGGTGCTTCTCTGATGAACAGCTTGATGTGAACTGCGCAATTTAGACACATTCAAGAGGAAACCAAAACTCAGGGATTCTAGGGTAGCTCTACGCCACCTCCAAAAGCGTCCAGCAGGAGAATGGGGAGGCCTGGACAGTCCCCACCTGGCACCCTCTGGACAGAGCTATGAAGGAAAGGCTTGAAAGCGACAAGGTATGTGTGGGGGAGGGTGGGGAAGGGCTAAAACCATTTCTGAGGCTCTGAAATTGGCACGGTTTTCATCAAGAGAAACTTTAATGCTGAGTGAGAACTGTGTCAATTTAAGCAGAAGCCTACCTGCCAAGTCAGACTATGCCCATCCCTCGGCCCACCACGACATTGTTCCGGGTCTGCCATGCCTCTGTTGGGGAGGACATAGGAAGAGGAGTAAGTTAACAGCAGAACTAACATCCACTTCCAGCTGGGTGACCTACTTTGTGAAATAGGGCACGTGAACGCAATCATGATCTTTAAGATTTCTTAAGCTCTGAAAAAATTATACAGTGCCTTGATTCTGCCTGCAGCCCCGTCGAAGATCACATGTGCTTGCTAGTAAATTGCTGCTGCTAGAAAGGAGGTTCTGAAGTCACTTTAGCACTAACTTCAGAACCTGTTCCCTCGCAACTTAAGGACTGAAACCTTGAACTTCTGAATTTGCTGACCTGTTTGAAATGAGGTGGGAGGAAAAGTATTTTAGTAAAAGATACTGCTTAATCTTTGGTGTGTTCCTCAACCACAAATGAATGGAATTGCAGTCGTTGGGCAGTTTAGCGAGATTCTTTATAGCAAACTTGGCTCCTACCGGCGGACTATCACTCTAAAAACACTCTGGGAGCAATTACACACTCAGTAACACCTTATTAAGTAGCAATTTTATCTAACCTTACCCGTTTCTTTTTGAGTGTGAGAATGAAGGGAGAAATGAAGTAAAATATATTGCGAGGCTCCATATGCTCTCCCCTTGGACGGTATGGAGAGCGTTAGGGTGGCATAATACATGCGTGAGTGCCATACAGAAGTTGAGGGAGGGGTAATTTTGGTTAATACTTCCCACTTTCCACCACCCACACTTCAAGTCAGTCCCAATTCCCAATGCTGACAGAGAAATCGGGAGGTGTGAGAGGGAAATAGCGACTTGCTGGCGCCATCCGCATTTCAAGCTGCAAATGTGCATGTAGCACTAATCCTGTTTTCGAGTTGAGGGTCTTAACCTGAGTCTAGAAACAACTGAGAAACAGCATGAGATAGTCTCTTGAGGGGACGGTGATCAGCTGTTTCTTTATTCTCATTTCATCTTAATTCTTGGTGGTAAGATTTTTAAAATTTCCTGAACAGACCTAAATTAATTTACGACAAACTACGCCAGTGTAATCGGTGCTGAAACAAATGCATACGGATAAGTAGGGAGATAAAATGAATCTGCAAGTAGAAGACCCCAAGATAATGCATTTAAAATGTTTTTACTGAAATCTTTCCTGTATAATGATTCCAAAGTACCTAGTAACAGATTTGCTTTCCTTTTTATCCTCCTTCCTTCTGCTTTCTCTATTTCCCCAGGCCAGTGAAGAAAATGAAAAAAATGTAAATAATGAATATACTTGGATCCCTCCACCTTCTCCTTCTTCATTCTGGAATCTTGGTTACCATTCCCTCTGCCCTTAGTTCTGAAAGATTTGTTGCCAATAATCATGCGACCTAGTGAATATTACTACTACTTTTTTTTCTTGATGATTGAGGGTAAATAAAGTCTTGATGGGGACAAAACTAAATTTTAGTTTTTCAAAGATTACTTATTTTAGGAGTTGTCTAGCCTAAGAGACAATACTGTGTTGTGGATCCAGACTGTGTGTCCCTAGCTGCCCCAGTGTTACCATTTTACTGGGCATATTTCTTAATCTTCTGCCACTATTTTCACCCATTCAAAACAGGGATGGTAATAGTATCTACTTCCTAGGATTACGTGGAGGTGAAAGAGATTATGTGGAGGGAACATAAAACCATGCCTGGCATGTAATAGGTCCTCACTGAAAATTAACTATAGAATTCATTTAGGGAACCAACATTTCTTGAGTACCAACTGGTGTGAGGAATTCTTACAGGTATCTTTAAAGGAACAGGCCCAGAATGTGCTATTAAGGAAAAATTTTACACTAAACAATATTTTGGTAGTGTTTTCTCATGTTGTATAACATAATTTTCAAAACAGGCTGCATACTATTCTGTAATTTTGCTAATCTGTTGGACAATTAGATTGTTGAATGTTCCCCTTTTAAGGTGTGAATGTAGCTGTTGTAAACGTTTGATCAAATTGATCATTCTTCAGTTACTTAAGTGTTTGCATTCTATTCTTTTAAAAATGTTTTTGACCATGTTGCCTGAAATGTTTTGATGCATATTGCCAAATTAATATATGTTCCCTAATTTGATTTTTTGGAGAATGTGTACTATACTAGAATGCCATCCATAATATCTTCCCTTTTTGCATAGTACCTTCTTTTTTTCTTAGACTTACTTTCTTGGTCTTCTGGCCTCTTTTTTTTTCCTTTTGCTGGAGGATAGGTAGAGTGGTGCTTAGTCACACAGTCATGTCCATCTCTTTGTGACCCCATGGACTGTAACCCTCCAGACACCTCTGTCCATGGAGATTCTACAGGCAAGAATACTAGAGTGGGTTGCCATTTCCTTCTCCAAGTAGAGAAGTAGGGTAGAGTGGGATAGGCAGTTAATCTGGGTTGACTGGAAACAAAATAAACTGATTGGCACCTCCCCTGATATGACTCCCATCTAATCCACACAGGTGGTGTCAAAGGTCCCATCTTGCTCCAGGCTCTGAGATCATTCTGTATCCCTTGCTGGGAGAAACACTGTAGCTAGATCTTCATAACTCAGTGTCAGGTCACACTTCCTCAAGCTTCACTTGCTTATTTTTGTGTAATCTTGTCATGGGTTTGGGTAGTGGATTCTCTGCCTTTGCCTCCTGTGTGTGAGGCCAACCTGCTTCAGTGGTGGTTCTGTCTTGTCCCCAAAGCTTTGTAAAGCCTCTTCCTCTACCATCTTCTTGACCAATTATCTAGATACTACTTCTACTGTTGGGTGTATTCTAACTACCTCTTTTGCATTGTGGAATCAGACTTGTCATCAAATCCCAGTCAGCCCAAATCTGACATGAAAGGACAAAAATAAAAGCAGCCACGTCACTTCTTACTTCCTTGTTCTGATCATCTGTTACTGAGTGTAACCAATCACCCTGAAAGTTAGTGGCTTAAAACAACAACAGCTGTTTCTTTATTTGTCATGGTTTCTCTGGGTCAGTAATTTGGGAAAGGCCCAGCTAGGCAGTTTGACTTCGAGTGTTTCATGCAGTTGCAGTCAGAGGTGGCTGGGACCAGAGCATCTGAGGGCCAACTAGACATTTCTTTGTCAGGGTTTCTCGATGCAGTCTGTGGATCAAGTAGACTGGGCCTCCACGTAGCATGGCACCTTCAGGGCTCTGGGAGTTCTCCCACAGTAGCTCAGGGCTCTAGCAAGAGTGTTCTGGTGAAAAGGGCAGACATGGAATTTTATGACTGAATCTTCCAAGTAGTATTGTGTCTGCCATTTGCTACTGGTTGAACAGTCACAAAAGCCCACTCACATTCAAGGAGAGAATTAGATTCTGTCTCCTGATGAGGAGTGTGGCCATCTTTGAAAATGTGATTGATCACATCCTTCTACCACATCCTCCTCTCAGTGTTCCTCCAGCACGTAGACTGAGCTCTTTGGAGAACTGGGTAGACATTGTCCTGTCACCCAGTTAAGGAATTCCTCTGCATCTGTTGAACCAGGTCATGTCTCCCTCCATTCTCCAGAAGGCCTTTCTCAACTCTCTACAGTGCTGTCTTTGCTTCTGAGCTGTGAAATAACAGACATTGGAATACTGCCTTATATTTTACAAATCACAGTGCCAAATATTCCACTTTGTATCTTTATTCATGTTGTACTGGTCTGTGTGTTTCCCTACCTAGGAACAGGAATCCTGCATTATGAATCTTGGTGTTACCTCCCACCCCTACCACCACCGTAGTATTGAGATCCACATTAGCTTTACATGGACAACTGCTGAATGAAGAAATGAATGAATGCATGAGAATTAAAAAAAAAGGCATAATCATGTGCTGAAAAACATAATTCACTAAGAAAACTCAGCTTAAAAATGCCTTCCTTTAAAATTGTATTTGACTCAAGATATCCTTTTTTGGTGGGCAGTCGTATGGTCACAAAGTTCTAAGTCTTGCTATTTATTTTACCCTGGGCATCCCTTTGACTTTGCTGCCTTCTAAGCTTAGCAGACCAGTTAAAGCAGAGTTTATTGTAAAAAAGCGTGTAAATTAAGGGGCTGGGATACATCATTAGACATATGGTCTCCTAGGAATTTAGATTTTCCTGTAGTAGGTGGAATTTGTAACATTCTGGCCTCTAGGACCATATGGTTGTATTTAGAGATGCCAACAGAAATAAATACTTGACTTCCAATGCAAGATTCTTTTTTTGCTGGCCCTCCCAAACAGCCATATAAGTTTCCTGTGCAAAATTTAAAAGGACAGAATTAACATTTAGTTCTCATCATTTTACTGATTTGTTTGTGATCATTTAACACAGGGTATGAAATGGGTTCACCAAGGGCCAATCCTGCTGAGGGTCAGTGACCCTGGACCATCCCTGAGGTGAGCAAAGATATGTACCTGATCTGTACCATATGACTCTGCACTCTTAGCTGTAGCTGACTGGACTGGGTTCATTCCACATCTCAGACAACAACTTGGGCCAGTGCCTTAAGAAATGGCTTGGTTTTATAAGATCTGCTCTAAATAGAAATGAAACAAAAACAAACTCTTCTAGCAACAAACAACTGGAAATTAAAATTACAAAATAAAGTCTGTTTACACTGCATTGGAAAAATGAAATACTTAGGGGGTAAATTTGACAAAAGATGTTACAGATCTGTATACTGAAAACTATAGAACATTGCTGAGAGAAATTACAGGTGGTACACAAAATGAAGAGAGAATCCTTAACATGAATTGAAAGATTCATTATTAAAGTGCTGATTCTCCCCAAATTAAACTATAGTCTTTGTAATCCCATTTGAAATTCCAGCAGATTGTTTTAAGAGCCAAAAGAAATTAAAAAAAAAAAAAGAATTAAACTAGCATACCTGATTGTAAGATTTACTGTAAAGCTATAATAATCAAGACAGTATGGTATTGAAGCCAAGGTAGATAAGTAGATTAATGAAGTAGATACAGACTCCAGAAATTGACCCAAGCATATCTGATTAATAGATTTTCTGACAAAGGCCCCTCAAAAGGCAGTTCAATGGAGAAAGAACAATTTTTCCAACAAATTGTTGCAGAACAATTGTATATCCATGTGCCACAAAATAAACCTCAATCCATACCTCATACTATATACAATAATTGACTGGAAATGATCCATAGACCTAAATATAAAACCAAAAAGTGTAAAATTTCTTTGAGAAAAAAAGAGTACCTTGTGACCTTGAGTTCAGTGTATGTTTTAGATATAACATCAAAAGCATGAACCATAATAAAAGTAATAAATTGGACTTTATCAAATTATGAATTTCTTCTACTGTAAAGGAATGAGAAAGTAAACCACAGAGTGGGAGAGAATATTAACAAATCACATACGTGGGAAATAATTTATATCCAAAATATCTAAAGAATTCTCAAAGCACAATAAGAAAACAAATAACCTAATAAAGCGGGCAAAAGATTTGAATGTGTACTTCAGCAATGAAGATGTACAGATGGCAATTAGGCACATAAAAAGATACTCAACATTATTATTCACTAGAGAATGCAAATTAAAACCACAAGTAAGTAGCATCACACTGATTAGAATGGCTAGAGTTAAAAAACGATTGAGATGACAAATGTTGGTGGGGGTGTGGAACAACTAGAACTCCCATACATTGGGTGGGAATGTAAAATGGTACAACCATTTTGGAAAAGTGTTCACCAGCAGTTTCTTAACAGTTTAAATAAGCACTTCCTATGAGACCCAGCTATTCCAATCCCAGGTATTTACTGAATCACAGCAAAAATGTGTGTTTATACAGAGATTGTACACAAATATTCATAGACATCTTATTCATTATTAGTCAAATAACTAAAAACAATCCAAATAGCCATCAATAGGTAAATGGATGAACAAACTGTGGTATGTCCCTGTAGTGGAATACTGTCAGGCCACAGGGAAGAAGGAGTGGAATGTTGCTATAGGCAATGTCATGGATAAATCTCAAAATAAGTGTGCTGAGTAAAAGAAACCAAATGAGTACATACTGCATGATTCTTTTTATAAGAAAGTTCGGAAACTACAACCTGTACTGTCTGTGAGCAATTGCATGGGCGTGGCTAGAGGAAGCAGACAGAGGCAAAGAGGATTAAGAAAAGATTTAGGAAATTTGGGGAATGACAGATATGTTTACTTTTTAATTGTGATGGTAAATTCACAGATGTGTGTATATGTAAAAATTTAGCGAGCTGAATTTTAAATATGTCAGTTATAACTCAAACAAGTGAAGGAAGGAAGGAAGAGTAGGAGAGTGAGAGGGAGGAGGAAGGGAAGAAAGGAAGGAAATGAGGAAAGAAAAGGGGGGGAAAGAAGAGGGGAAAGAGGGCGTGAATGTGAGAGCAAGCAAACCAAGAGAAACAGAGATGGACCAAGAAAGGCTGAGTTATGCCAACAGCAGAACTCTAGGGGACGCTGAGGAAACCACAGGATAACCAGATGGCTAAGGTGTCTTAGGTCCCAGAGGAGTCCGGTTCAGTCCTCATGAGGAGTGACAGTCAGTTCCACTGTTCTTGATGAGATTCTATTATTATTACTTTTCCTCTCCTCTCCTTAATTAAGCTGTATCTTTCCCTTTTTTGCTTGTCTCACAGTTTCCAGACTGGGATATCTGTGAATCTTCGCTTCGAGTTTGTAGATCACCCTATAAACATGGGAGAGGGAGAAGGAGGGGGCCAGAGACTACCTTGCCTTCCTCTGGAAGGATGTTCATGCTTGAAAGCTGGTGCTTCTCCAGCTGGCTATTGTGCAAGACAGTAGCATCACTTTCGAAGCTACTGGAGGGTGGGACTGTATTTATCTTTGTGTTTAGCACAGTGATGAGCTAGATAAGTGTTCCATACATGCTTATTAAATATATATTTGAAATTAGAAGAGAAATTGCCTCATGTTCGGTCACAGGGGAAGCTTCCATCCTGACTTTATAATGCTCAAAGAGAATTTCCATATAAACCATTTAGAACTATCTGATTTCCAGGTTCTCTCACTCACTCATTTCACAAACATTGATATTTATTGAGTACCTGCTGTATTCTGGGGCCATTCCTTTCAAGGTAAGCTATGAACAAGTAGGCCTAAGCTCTGCCTTTATGGAGTTTAGTTGGGGAGACAGAAAATAAATGAGGCAAATAAGTAAAGCTTGTAGTGTATTAGATAAGTGCTTAGGAAAAAAAGATAAGTGTAGGAAGGGGTTTAGGGAGCACCACGGTATGGTGAAGGTTATAATTTTATAAAGGATGAGCAGGAGAGGCTTATAGAGAATTCAAAGGTCATACTTCCAATTAGAATGGGTTATACTACAAAGGGAATTTATTAGTTCACATAAATATAATGAGTCCATCCCTAAGCACAGCTGGATGTGGTGTCTGAAGTGAAGATTTCTGAAATCTGTTTCACATCTTGACTTTGCTTTCTTCTCTTTGGTTTCAACATTGAGCTGGTAGTCTCCTGGTAACAAGATGGCTGCTAGATTTATAATCTCTTAACTCAGAGGTCCTAGGGAAAAGGCATGTCTTTTCCAGTGGTTCCAACACGTCTTGATATTGAGTCTTATTGATCTGGCTAGGATCACATGGAACTGTTAGTATGCTATTTATCTAGGCTCAGCAAAGTATGTGCTCTGGGGTGGAACTTGGAAAGTGAGGTCTGATGATGCAAACGCCAAATACTGAAGTGTTAAGGTAGGGGGTTTCCACCGAAAGGAAGCACAGGAGGGCATTTACAACAAATGAACACCATCCCAGCCCTTACTTGAGGAGGAGAGTCTGAATACTGAGGCTCACCGAGCATCTGC
This sequence comes from Muntiacus reevesi, assembly GCF_963930625.1. NCBI lineage: Eukaryota > Metazoa > Chordata > Mammalia > Artiodactyla > Cervidae > Muntiacus > Muntiacus reevesi. The sequence continues at coordinate 98,300,461 of NC_089252.1, forward strand.
CCTGTGTAAAAGCATAAAACAGCGATAGGTCAGAACTACATGGGGTGCTTGGGTTCCTTGCAAACCATTTCCCTGCTGGGCATTAGCCTAAGAGTATCTATAGATGACCCTTCCTTATATATGGACCGACCATTCCAAGAATGCTTAATCCTTAGGATCTCAGATTCCAAGGTGATATTGTTAAATTGAGAACTGAAATATGTCTGAAGAAAGGGAGACGGATTATATTGTAGAGGCTTGATGTCAGGAGTAGAGTGTTTACAATGGATTCCCTAGTGAATCCACTCCAGGATGATTCCAGGTTGTAAAGTGACTATTGTATAGGTGAGGATGCTAGATGAGTAGGCTGGAGTCCCATAATCCTTCGAGATTTCTGTTCCTGAGAGGCAGGAGAATACAGCAGTTAAGGGCATAGTTCAGAGTCAGAGAGATACGGGTTATAAATCCAGTTCTACCACTTCTACTGAATAAGTTGGTTTATCTATGTTAGGCCTTTGTTTTCTCATTTATAACATGGAATATGCCTAAGATCTGTATCATAGGATTCTTCAGTTAATACATATAAAGTCTTAGTTCTTATTGTCATGATCATTACCACTTGTGGCCCAACAGGTGAGCCAGGGATTGTCCACATGGTATGATTTGGAGACAATAGAAAGCAGGTACTCAAAACATCTTCCCTCTACCCCTGCCTTGGTTTCTGAGGTGCCCATGCTCTTTCATACCTTTGGTTTAAGGAAGAGTTTGGTTTAAGGAAGAGTTTGTATTCTGGAGGTTTTAAATGTTCCAACAGTTGTGCTTTAAGGACCACTAGGGAAGGGAAGGGGTGAGGGGATCAGATAACCCTAGGTCTTCTTACCTACTACCTCTAGCAGAGAAGTTTTATCTGTTTTACATACTGACTTCTACATGAGGGGCTTGCCTAGAGAATTCCATGGACAGGAGCCTGGCAGGCTACAGTCCATGGGGTTGCAAGGAGTTGGACATGACTGAGCAACTTTCACTTCTACCTGAGAATTTCTTTGATGAGGAGTTCTGTGGCTGAGAAGAAAGTTTAGAAATGACTGCATCAAAGCATCAGTGGCCCCTGTTAAAACATCATTATATCATCTGGAGAGGGATTGGGGGTGCTTTGTTTGAAGAAGAGAAACCACAGGTTGGAATGATGCTGACTATTTTCTTGAATCTGAAGGGTCACCATGTGGGGTCCAGAGAGTCAACATGAGGCTAATTTCACTTTGGTGGGTAAAAGGAGGACGATCTTTCCAACAATTCAAGCTGTTCTTCCAGTAATTCATTTTTAGGATAGAGGTACACTGCTGTCCTTGGAGACATTTTAGCAAAGGCTTTAGGCTGTCAGGGATAATACTGAGGGGGTTCCCTCAAGAGTAGAGTAATGGACTGGGACTGCCATGATTTAGTTTAAACTGTAAAATTCTGTCATTCTGAGTAACACAGAAAGCTGTTAAGGTGTTACACCCCCATGTACTTCTTGGTGAAATTTTATCACCTATGTTAGATTCTTAGAGTATGACTTTAAAAGAATGTACCATAGACAGTTGAATTTTGAACTTATTTTAGACTTAGAGAAAAGTTTTACGAATAGTTCAAAAAAAGTTTTGGACTTCCCTGGTGGTCCAGTAGTGGTTAAAAATCTGCCTGCCAATGCAGGGGACATAGTTCAATCCCTGGTCTGGGAAGATTCCACCTGCCCCAGGGCCACGAAGCCCGTGGGCCGCAACTACTGAGCCCACACTCGAGGGCCGCTGAGCTGCAGCTACTGAAATCCATGCCTTAAAGCTTGTGCTCTGCAGCAAGGGAAGCCTCCACAATGAGAAGCTTGAGCACCCCAACTAGAGAGTGGCCCCTGCTTTCCAGAACTAGAGAAAGCCTACGTGCAGCAACAAAGACCTAGTGTAGTCAAAAGTAAATTTAAAAATTTTTTTAGAAAATTAAAAAAAAGTTTTCATTATCCCTCACCCAGCTTCTCCTCATGTTAATATCTTGTATAACTGTAATGTAGTGATCAGAACCAGGAAATTAACATTGGTGTTATACTGTTAACTACATTAAAGATCTTATTAAAATTCCATCAGATTTTTCACTATAGTCTTTTTCTTCAACAGTGAAAAACTAGGTTTTATTATTTACACTTATCTTTTGTTATTTGATCAGTGTTAGCAAAAATGACATGAGGTGGTTTTAAAATTATTAACTGTTACCCCTTGAAAGAAACATAGTTCCTGTAATTTGTGGAGCTCTATTATCCAGAATCATGTAATTTTAGAGTTTAGATGTCATCTCAGCAGTCACAGTTTCTCTTCTTCCTCTTGAGGGAATCCCTTCAATCTTGTCCCTGACAGCCCATCTTGGGAAACTCCTTGTCATGAGTTTTGTTCAGAAGTATATTGTCACACATTTAACAGATAACTATTTAGCACCTAGCTAAGGGTATATATCAGACCTTAGGGATACAGAAATAATAGATATGACTCTTGCCTTCTAGAAATTTGTATTCTAGAAAGGGAGAAACACATGGGCAATTACAGTGGGGCAGAATGTGGGATAAAAGAAGGAAAGCAAAGAATAATTATATAACATGGGATAAATGCTGGGGTAGGATAAATACTATGGGAGCCTAGAATGGGTACCTCACCCTTCCAGGAGTATCAGAAAGACTTCCAAGAGAAGATGATGGGTGAGCTGAGTACAGAAGGATTGGATCCCTAGAATCAATTCCTTCAAAGTCTCCTCCACATCCTCCATCTTCAGGGAGTCTGATTCTGAAAGTGGTCAGAGGATTGATCTCTCATTCACACACACACACACTCATACACACATATATACCCACACACACATACATATATATTCAGTGAGCTAATTTATTAAATCTGTAAAGCACTTTACTGTTAATTGCTTGTTATTTCATTGACATGTGGTAACAACCTTGGCAGATCTATTGTGTGGTGTTTGGCTACTGTGAGGAGAAAGACTATAAGAAAGGCAAGAGTGGAAGTCATGATCCAGGCCACAGATGATGTATCTTGGACATGCAGAATGAGAAATTAGACTAGTGTCTGTTGGGTCCCTTAGTAGCTTTGGGATCTTGGTCAAGGTACTTAACCTCTCTGAGCCTCTGTTCCGTTTTAGATCAAATAGGATTAAGAATGCCTATTTCGCTAAACAAATGTGAGAATTCAGAATAATATGTAAATTGAGGTCATGCATTAAGGAATATGGCTGCAATGTTTATTACTTATCTGTCAGGGTCCCAGCAGGAAACAGATGGTGCACTCAAATGTGCTAATTCAAAGAGGGTTTAATTATGGGACAATTTTCAAAGCTTTGGGCATGGTTTAGGAAAACTCATAAAGAATAATGTAGTATTCTAGAATCCCTGATCATGTCTAGGCCTAAAAGGACAACCTGGGGAGTGGTTACCAGAGCTAGGAAGAAAAGTTTGTGTATAAAGGGCAGTCATAAAAGGGGATGAAATGTACAGCATGGTGGCAGTTGTTAATAATACCATATTGTATACTTGAAAGTAGATCTTAAATGTTCTCACTACCACTACCAGAACAACAAAGGTAGTTATGTGAGGTGGGGAATATGTTAACTAACCTTATTGTGGTAATTATTTTGAAATATAGATGTGTGTGTCATATCATCATGTCCGTCTTAAACTTACACAGTGTCACATTTCAGTTATATCTCCATGAGGATAGGGGTCGGGAGGAGTTATGATGGTTGGTTGAGGGATAGAACAAGACTGAAAGAATCCCTTCCTTCTTCCCTTAGATCTTATGCAGGTGTTCCCCACTTACCAACCCCAACCAAAAAGTCAGAGAGAGGGTCCAGAAACTGTTTCTGTCATCCTTTCAGTTCAGGCTTCTGGAATAGGAAGCAGGGCTTGAAGGATGCAGAGTGGCTCTGGAGGGGCAAATAGAAGGAATCTGGTTCAGATCATGAGGCAAATGGAAAAATTCTCAGAGAGGGAAACCAATGTGAAGATACCCTCAGAAGGGTCCACTGTACTTCCTAACTCATTGTCAGTTTGCCTCCCCATGCCCTATCTGTTGGCCCATCTTTAACTGGAAATGGCCCCATCTTTGAAGGGGACATTTGTTATTTTCCCCTTCCAGTCTCCATTATCCTTTCTAGTAGCAATACTTGCTGTTTCCCACCCCCAAACCCCTACCCGGAGGATTCATTCTTCCCCTGTTGTCAGTCTGTATGGCTGGAATGGGATTCTGTCCTGCAGGGCTGTGTGTGTGACCTGGGCCTGAGTCAGTCAACATGCTTCATCCTGCTGTGTGTGGTGGTTGGTCCAGGACTGAGCACAGGGTTCAATTAGAACCTGGCAACCACAGTGAGTCTTTTCTTAAGAATGCGGGAGCGCATCGGGGGGAGCTGCTGCTCCCATCCTGCCATCAGCAGGGACAACCTTTGGGTCTGAAAATGAAACCAGTCTGTCAGAAAACCAGCCTGGGAGCCCTGCATCCAGCTGTGCCTGATGGAAGCATCACCACTGAACTTTGCAGTTAAGAAAGTCAGTGTGTTGTATTTCCACTGTGTTGTTTTGAGTTGGATTTTCACATACACCAGAAGAGTCCTGATGTAGAAAGTGCCCCACATGTTACTTTTTCTTAGATAATAATTTTAATGTAAATGTGAATTTAAAACTAAGTGTTAGCCAGTGTCATTGTTGTTAGAGGCTGTTGCATACATCCTTTACTTCATACTGTACTCCTTGAAAGAATAGTATTTGTGATATTCTAGCATAGCATAAAAGCAATTCACATGGTAATCAGCTGTAAATGTAATAATAGGGTAGTTGAGATTTGTGTTTTAAAACACATTCTTGCACAATTATTTCCCCCATTAAATTCATACAGAAAGCTGAAGTTGGAAATCAGGATTGATATCACATATCTGCTAAGTGGCTGTCTGGGTAGAAAATTAAAATCGTGCTGAAAGTTAAAATCCATTCTTTGACTGAATTGACAAAATAGTAAAATTCCAATTGATCTAACTCCCAGTGGCTGGTGCTTTTAGATTAAAAAAACAAAACAAAAAAAAAACTTTTATTTGGGAATTATAGGGCTCTCTCTCTAAATCATTGATCAGCTGTTCGTGTTTGAATGCCTTTTTCAATATAATTGTTAAATTTTGGCTCATTGAATTTTAGAATGCAAGAAGCATTTTAAAAAACATGACTTTAAAATTAAAGACTTTTAAAAGTCAGTTCTTTACCTTATTTTTGCTTAGAGATTTAGAAGTTGTTTTCTCCCATGGCATAATAGGAGGGTTTTTTTTTTTTTTTTTTTTGTAACAGCTTTGAGATATAATTCACATGCCATAAAATTCACTCTTATGAAATGTTTGGTTCATTGGTTTTCAGTGTATTAGCAAAGTTGTGCAGCCATTGTTACTATCTATTTCTAAAACATTTTTTATCTTCCCATAAAGAAACTCCGTACCCACTAGCATTCTCCTCTGTCCCTTCTCACCCCAGCCCCTGACAACCACTGATCTTTCTGTTTCTATGGATTTACTTATTCCAGACATTTCATGTAGATGGAGTTATTCAACTTGTGGCCTTTTGTGATCGGCTTTTTCCACTTAGCATTGTGTTTCTTTATTTTTGTTGGCATTGGGTCTTTGTTGCTGTGTGCAGGCCTTCTCTCGTGGCAAGCAGGGGCCACTCTTGGCTGCAGTGCATCAGCTTCTCCTTGCGGTGGCTTTTCCCGCTGCAGAGCCCAGACTCTCGGTGCATAGGCTTTTATTGCTCTGCGGCATATGGAATCCTCCCGGACCAGGAACTGAACCAGTGTCCCCTGCATCGGCAGGTGCATTCCTATCCACTGTACCACCAAGGAAGTCCAGCATCGTGTTTTCAAGGCTCATCCCTGCTGTAAAACTGGAACTCTTTTGCCTGAGCTTTCAAGAAATAGTGATTTGGTAAGATGCTGGTGCTAGTCTCCATGCATCCTTTCCGCTCTGCTTTTACCAATACATTCTCTACACCACAGCAGAATGATTTGTTTCATCTATGTCAGTTGATGGCCTTTGTATCTTATCTACCCGTGACATGGCCCAGTAGGTCCTACCTGGCTGCCCTGGCCAAGCTCCCCAGCTCCATCAGGCTCCTCTGTTCTCTTTGCATTCTGACATGCTCCCTGCTGCCAAGGGCACCTACTCATGCTATCCCCTCCACCTGCAGCTGGCTGTCTTCTGTCACTTTTAGTTAGTTCTTTCAATTCCTTCTTCAGATCTTGTGTCACTTCCCTAAGTTCAGGTCATGTTCCTCAATTATTTTCCTTCATAGCACTTATTCAGTTTCTAATTATACCCCCATCATTGTGACTGTTTCATTAACTTTTATATCCACCTACTAGACCATAAACTTTCAGAGAAGAGAGCTCATATCTGTGGCTCATTAAAAAAAAAAAAATCTATAATTCCTGGCCATAGGAGGTGCTCCCCTTGCCTCAGAATTTCTAAACTATTTTCATACAGTTTTCATGTTCAGGGTGTTTATGAATAGTAGAATACTCTGAATATTGGAAACTCTGTCAATTGGAATATTGGATTGACCTTTACCTGACTAGGCTGTGTAATCGAGTTCACTGTTCTTTGTTTAATGTTGACCACCCTGGTCAATAACAGTGGGTTAGAATCACGCAGAAAGCAAAGGAAATTGGGAGTTAACATTAAAAAAAGAAACACCTGAATTTTGAATTAAAACAAGCCTCTCCCTCACCACCTCTCTTATACCTTTTCTCTCTCTCTCCTTCCTTCTCTCACAGCCAGAGGATGGCATCTTTTCTTTCCAAATGAGAATTAGCACATATATATGTTTTTTTTTTTTAAAGCAAACCTATATTTTTTTAGAACAACAAATGACATGATCTCATCTTTTTACAAGGTAATTATATTGGAAAAATGCTTTAAAGTTTTACATACAGTTGATTTAAATGCCTTTAAAAACATATAATAAACAGTGGCAGATTTCATGTTACAAAGAATAATTGATATCCCTTGGGATCAAATAAAATGTTATGGGAAATCCTGCCTTCACAGATGTTATAAAATTTAAGATCTATACTAAATACCAATCTACACTAGTTCCTCTTAGCTGGGTTAATTCTGTCCCTCCTTTCCCACCAGGGGATACTAGGGGATAGTTTTTGATAGTTACAACTTGGAATTGGGAAGCTACAGATATCTAGTGTGTAGAGGCCAGTGATTCTGCTAAATGTTCTGCAATGCTTAGAACAGTTCTTAAAGTATCATCCAGCCCTAATGTCACTAGTACCAAGGTCAAGAGACCCTGTTCTGTATAAAATAAGTGTTTTGAGATGTTATTAACATAAAACTAAATGGTAATTTATTCCTTTGTTAATTAAGTTTGTGGAAATCCCCGAATAGTAAAACGCTTTCCTTTTTCACTAAACCAGCATTTCTTTAGCCTCTCCTTCATTCCAGGCACTGGACTAGACACTGTAGACACTTGGTTAAAATAATTGGCGTTCACTGTTCTGCTTACAGTCAGAGAGACAGACATAAAATTTGGCGTTTGATATATATGGGAAAGATTGAAAGAGCAATGTCACAGGGTGCTCTGGTCCTACATACTAAGAACACTCTTTGACCTGGGTTTCAAAGAGGCTTCTCGGAAGACATGGTACACCTGGAATGCATCCTAAAGAGAAAGAATGGACTTTGTTGGCCGAGGGACTAGCACAGCAGAGGAGGAGGAGTGTGAAGCCGAACTAGCAAGCTGTCTGATGTTAGTAGTGAGTGTTGAAAGCGAGGAGAGGCAGGAGACAAGGCTGAAGGCATCAGGAGGACAGTGATGGAGAGTCTTGTGTGCAGACTCAGGAGCTAAAGGACACAGGTTTTAAGCAGCAAAGCGATATAGTCTAATTTGCATTTCATATATCTAACTCTGGCGCTTCCTGGGGAGCTCAAATGGCACAGAATCTGCCTGCAGTGCAGAAGACCCAGGTTCAGTCCCTGAGTCAGGAATGTTCCCTGGAGAAGGGCATGGCTACCCATTCCAGTATTATTGCCTGGAGAATCCCATGGACAGAGGAGCCTGACGGGCTGCAGTCCAAGAGGTTGCAAAGAGTCAGACAGACTGAGCAACTAACACACACATGTACAACTAACTCTGCCTAACCTGAAAGTGATGGATTTAAAGGGTTAAAACTGGTTGCAGGGGAAGCAGTTAGTAAGTTATTTCATAGTCCAGGTAAGAGATCATGAGTGCCTGGACTTAGGCAATTGCAGTTGGATGGAGAGGATCACTTGGATTGAGAGATGTCAGTGAGAAAGAACCAGCAGAGTGGTGCTTGATTGGATGTGAGAGCTGAGGGACAAGGAGCCCTCAGAGGACTCTCTGGTGTCTGGTTTGGGCAGAAGGAGGACAGGAAAGGAAAAGCCAGTGATAATTTTGTTGTGGACATATTAAATGATACATATTTGAAACCCTTCAAAGGGCTAGAGACATTGATTTTGGAGTCTTTAGTGCACAGGCCAGAACTAAATTCATGAGAATGGGTGAAACTGCTGAGTGAGTAGAAAGGAAGTTGATCCAAGAATGGAGACCCAGGTGACCCAAGGATAGAAAGTTGCAAGGTACTAATTATTTTATGTCAATATATATACATGCATATGTAGATATCAATACTTGTGTGTATATGTGTAATATTTGTTAGATTAAGAAAAATATACAAGACACAGAGAAGAAATTGAAAATGAGTTGTAGAAACCCACTGCTTGGATTACCTCTGTTAACATTTTAAACCAGTTAAAAGTTAAGCATAGTGTTGTGGGTTGAACTGTTTTCTTCAGAAAGATATGTTGAAATCCTAACCCCCAGGACCTGTGAGTTTGACTTTAATCGAAAATAGGTTCTCTGCAGGTGTCATCAAGTTAAGATGTAGTCATACGGGATCAGAGAGGGGAGATCCTAATACAGTCACAGGTGTCTTTGTAAGATAAGAAAAAATTTGGACACAGACACACACAGAGGTGAATGCCATATTACAACAGAGGCAGAAATTGGGGTGTTGAATCTACAAGCCAAAGAATGCTAAGAATTGCCAGCAAGGGGTGGAAGCTAGGAAGATGGCAAGCAAGAGATTCTCCCCCAGAGTCTCCCCAAAAGAGCCAACCCTGTTGACACATTAATCTCAGACTTCCAGCCTACAGAACTATGAGAAAATAAATTTATGTTTTGCTAATCCACCCAATTTATGGTTCTTTGTCATAACAGCCCCACAAAACTAATATACATGGTTGGGTTATATAAAAATAAGCATAGAAAGCTAATGATAAGTGAAAGCATCTCTTTTTAAAAGTTCATGAGATACTTTAGAAATTTATCTACATCAGCACAAACTCCCTCTTCCTTTTAAGCTGCTGCCCAGTGGGAATACTGATATTTGGTGGTTGGGCAGAGAAGGAGAAGAAAAAATAGGGAGGGAGGGAGGAGGAGCATTAGGTAAAAGTAGCTTCTTGAAGGTTTCAAGAAACCCTGAGTAGTCAGTTGGGTACAATGGAGAAATAGATCCAGGAAAATCAGGACTGAAAAATATTTTGGTTATGGGCACCATGGAAATCTTAGGCAATCAGTGTAAGAACTTCTGTGGATCTAGAGTAGCAGAAACTAACATTAAGTAAAAGACCTCCATTCTTCGCATGCCCATTCTCTGAGATAGGACAAAATAATGAACAGGACAGTTGTGTAGAATGATATGTAGCTGAACATGAGGTACAACGGAAGATTGAGATAGGAAAGAATTGGTTACATAAGGTATAAAAAAGCAGTGTTATATTTTAGCATGGTTTCAGAAGTCAACACTATAGATACATACTGGCCTTGGGCCCTGTCTGAAAAGTTGTCAGAAAATAAGTCCCTGATGCTGGGAAAGGTTGAGGGCAGAAGGAGAAGAGGGTGGTAGAGGATGAGATGGCTGGACGGCATCACCAATGCAGTGAACATGAACTTAGGCAAACTGTGGGAGATGATGAGGGACAGTGCGGTGTGGCATGCTACAGTTCATGGGGTTGTAAAGAGTTGGACACGACTAGGCAACTGAAACAACAACAACAAATTTCACCTCTCCTAAGGTTGCCTGCTGTCAGGATCGAGAAAAACCACATTTTTAACTATATAAATGTACCCTTCTAACATTGAGCACTTACAACATTCTGGGCACTCTGCCCTAAGGATGACCTCATTTTATTCTCACAACCCCCTATGAGGCAGGGCCTTTCAGAATCCTCATTTACAAATCAGGAAACTAATGCCCACATAAATTATTTTCTAAAGTCAGAAAGGAGAGGTGCTGAAACACAAATCCCAGGCCTTAATCACTAGATTCTGAAGCATAGCAGGGGTGAGGAAGGGAGAGAAGATAGCATTCCCCTCTCATTGTTTAGGGGTGAATTGCTGCCAACAAGAACAAAGTTCTAGTTGCTCTGTGTCCAAATAGCATTGTCTAACCAGACTGAGCTGATGGGGAGGAGCAGGAAAACCTTTTAGCTAGATATTTTCAACTACAGGTAAAAACAACAGTTCATGAAGGCTTCCTGGAATATTGTCAAATTTAACTTTGTGTCTTACTATATAGTATGATCACATAACATTCTTATTGCCTCCAAAAAATATAAGCCATCAGCAGAAAAACTGAGTTTGGTTCTAAGACCCAGTATAGACAGTCTCTTAGCCATGTTCATCTCAGATATGAACTTGGCGAGCGGGAATTGTGGGGGTCAGAGCTTGGGGGGTCTAGAGCAGAGACCTCTGAGTGCAGTGGCCCCTCTACTTTACACACAGAGGTGAAATGCTTTGACGATAAACAAGTGAACGGGCTATACTGATAAGCACAGCTGACCAAAACCTCTTTCTATCCCAACTCCTAAAGAAATGCTTTTCTTTTTTCTTTTTTAATATGAATTTATTAATTTTAATTGGAAGCTAATTACTTTACAATATTGTAGTGGTTTTGCCATACATTGACATGAATCTGCCATGGGTGTACATGTGTTCCCCATCCTCACTGTGATAGAAGAACAAACTTTGAGGTGGTATTTTTATAAGCAAATTTCTTTAGTCTGCCTGCTATATTATTAGAATTAAATAAGCACTGTTCATTTGTATTTCTAATAAGGCATGGGATAAATAATATGTATAGTAGTTTTACATTAAATAGAATCATGGGCAATTTTTATTCATTGCATTGTCTTACCTAAAATGCTCCTCTCCTCTTCTCTTAGATTTTGATCTTTTAAAAGCCAGAAAGAGGGTTAAGTAAGAAAAAAGAGAAAGAGGATAAGAAATTAAGAGTCATTGCTTTTGTTGCACATAGTCATGGGGGTCACTTTTTATATAGTTATCCCCCTGTGCTGTGCTGGCAATTCAACTGTGGTTTGTCTGAAAATCCCCACTGCAATACACCAGGACAAATGTATTTATTGCTAATGTTTTACTGGTAGAATATTTATAAGGGAAAGTCAACTCCCAAGTTAAGAAAGAGCATCCCTGTCCCTCGTAATGCATATTTGTTAATTCATTTCTCTAATTCTTCTGAGTCATTTACTATGACTGTAATGCAAGGAATTCTTCTCTCTGGATGCACGAACCGTGTCATAAAGTAGTAGTGGCAAGAGTTAGATAAATCTAGGAGATAATGAAACTTGACTTACCTACCTCACAGGTTTCTTGGGAGGATAAAATGAAATAATGAATGTGAGCATGTTTTTAAAAAGCAAAAAGTGCTGTAAAATTCAAGGTGGTATTTTTTTGTGCCTTGGCTGCAAAATTGTTTTCTATCACAGTCATAGTTTATTAGCTCTTCTGCACACATATGCATATGGAAAAAGCATTCCTGCTGCTCTTTCCTATCCTCAAGAAATTAGAAAAAAAAATTTTCTGTTCCTTTATGAAGGTAGCATCATTTAGATTGTCATGAAATTCTCAATTCCTCATTTAGTGTTTCTGTACCATACAGGGTGAGTTTAAGATAAGTACATTGCTCATTCTCTGAGGCCTAGTCATCTTTGCAGAAATCTAAACAGCACAAATGAAAGGATCTTTCTGGGAGTAACATCTTTGGGTCAGTGTCATTAAATTAATACCATGATATATCAACATGTCACCTATGTGAATGATAATATACCCACACTTAATTTATAGATTTCTCCCCCCCATTTTTTCCTGAAATGGAGGCCATAATGATTTCGGACTCCCCATTCAAATATATCTTCTGATTTCTAAGTCATAATTATTATTTTTTTTATCTTAGCAAGTAATTTCTTTAACTCCAATAGCTGTCCATCTGTAAAAGGAGATTGAAGAAATAATGTAATAATACAGTGGAATGATTTTCATTTTCTAGCAATGTGTAGCTTTTTATAAATAAAGCCAAAGACATGAAACTAGAAATAAAATGAAAATGTAGGCTGTATATATTTTTCTCTGAATGCTACTTGGGTAAGGAATGAGTCCCCAGATGAAAGCAGTATGAGTCATTTCAAATCTAACAACCTCATATTATCATAAAATCGTGTTGATGTATTTGTAAAAATCCATGAAGAATTCTATAAGGGGCTTTTGATCTTGACAGGATCCAGGGGTAGGGATGCAGACTGAAAAGGGAATATTTGTGTTTCTTATCTAGTGGATTTTGCAACATTGTCACATTTAATTTACTAATAAAAGAGGTATCAGATTTTTTAGACTAAATTAATAAGGATGAGATTTGAAGGCAAAAATAATTGCTTTTCCTGCATGGAATGTTAGAACTGAGAGGGGATTTAGCATCTAGTGTAAGTATGAATTTTTCCACATCTCAGTAACATTGCTAATTAGTCTCTGCATTCCTTCCTGCTAAGCCTGTAGATGACCCCAGGATCCTTTTCAACACAGACCTGCAGGCAGCCATTACTAGGCAATTAGAGATGACATATGAGTGAAATCTTTATCCATCCTCTTCTATAGAACATTTCAAATAATCATCTTTAATTTCCTTCAAAAATATGTCACAAATACTTCTTGTGCATTATTACGTTCCAGACATTGGGTATACACACAAATAGAAAAGACCTGAATCTCAGCCTTAAAGAGTATATAGTTTAGAGAGGGGAGAGTGGAGCTAACAGGTGATTAAAATATAGCATACCAAGAGCCAAGATGAAGGTATGCATAAGCTACACGTAGGAGGGCCTCATAGCACAGCAGATGATACCTGTCTTTATGTTGAATATACAAGCAGAAATTATGCAGGCAAAGCTGGAATGTTCTAGGACAGCAGTTCTCAACTTTTAAAAAATCTCAGATCCCTTTATACTCTTGAAAGTTATTGTAGACTTCTCAAAAAGTTAAACAAAGAATTACTGTGTAATCTAGCAATTCCACTTGTAGGTAAACACCCCAAAGAATTAAGAATATAGTCTCAAACAGATGCTTGTATACCAATGTTCATAGCAACATTATTCATGAGTTAGTCTACTGTATGAATGAATGTATTACAATTTTCTTATCCATTTACCTGTTAAGGGACATTTGGATTATTTCTGGTTTTTTTTTTTTTTTAGTTATTAAGAAAATATATGATACGGATTTTTATGCACAAGTCTCTTTTTGGAAATATGTTTTCTTTTCAGTAAGTAACTAGTTGTTCAGTGGCTTGGCCATAGAATAGCTAAGTGGTTTTCAGCTGGGGACAATTTTGCACTCTAGAGGACATTTGACAGTGTTTGGGGACATGTTTGTCATGAATGTGGAGGTGCTAGTAGCATCAGACAAGTAGAGGCCAGGAACACTTCAAGACATTTTGGAATGCACAGGACAGCTCCCATAGCAAAGAACCATCTGACCAAAAATCTCAGTAGTGTTGAGTCTGAGAAAACTTGGTTTAGATACATATTTAAAATTTAAGGAAACATCTAAACGCTTTTATAATGAAATTGTGCAATTTTGCATTCCCAGCAACAAGTTATGAAAGTAGCAGTTGTTTTGCATCCTTGCCAACTCTTGGTATTGTCAGTCTTTTTAATTTTAACCATCCTATGAGGAGTACAGTAGCATTTTTTGTGATTTTAATGTACATCTTCTTGGTCACTAATAAAGTTGAGCATCTTTTATTATTGAGATTTAAGAGTGCTGTATATATTCTCCTTGTTTTGCCTTTATTGTTAAAATATTCATAACATACAGTTTATCGTTTTAGTAAAGTACGCAGTTCATTGATATATTTATTCTTTATTTGAGATCTTTGTCAAATATTTTCACTCAATCTGAGGTTTGCCTTTTCAGTTTCTCTCCACGATCTTTTGAAAAGCTATGTTTTAAATTTTGTTATAGCCTGGTTCACTAATTTTTTTCTTTATGATTAATGCTTTTCCATTGTCTTATCTAAGAAATATTTGCCTACTTCAAAAGGTGAGGTATTTGTGAAGGTATTCTACATTTTTTTTTCTAGAAGTATCATCATTTAGTTTTATGTTTAGGTCTATCTTTCATTTCAAGTAAATTCAAGTAAATTTTGTGTATAGTGTGAGGCAGATGTTGAGTTTCATTTTTTCCCATACAGTATACTTTTGATGTAGCACAGTTGGTTGAAACAACTCTTTTCTCCCCCCATTGAATTATCTTGCTATTTTTGTCTTAATTACAGTAGGTTTACAGTAAGTCTTGAAATCAGATGAGTCTTTCAATTTAGTGTTTTTAAAGATGTATTCTAAGCTCTGAAATTCCAAATAAATGTTAAAATTACTTTGTCTATTTCTACAAGAGAAATCTGATAAGATTTTGATCAGGATTGTTGAATCCAGATTCATTTAAAGAGAACTGACATTTTAGTAATACTGAATCTTCTAATCCATGAAAATGGTGTGCCTCTTCATTTATTTATGCCTTCTTTAATTTCTCTCAGCAGTATTGTATTGTTTTCAGTGTATAGGTTGTACTTTTTTCCCCTTAAACTCGTAAGTGTTTATGTTTGTTATGTTATTACAAATGGTATTTTAAATTTTAATTGTCACTAATATAGAGAAATACAATTAATTTTTATATATTGACCTTATGTTCTATAATCTTGCTAAATTCACTTTTAAAAAAAACTGTGGGGAAATCTGGTAATTTATGGCTCAGTTTTTCCATCTCTCTATTGTAAACTATATGAGATAAGGAGGCAGACTTGAAGATCTTACTAGCTGTTGGAAGTGGGTACAAATCCAAACAAAACATGTTTTAGATGTAGTTAATTTATTAAATTTTTGCTACTGATTTAAAAAAGGTGAAATACAGTGAAATCTTTCTTTTCACACATGGATCCAGTTTTCTCTCACCTTGCTTACTAGAAACCACAATTTTCAGGGTGTCTTTTTTAGAATTTGTGCACATGCAAACAAACATTAATTTATATTTATTTTCTCTTTTTATGCAGTAGTAGTATATTATGCATAATGTTCTATACTTTGCTTTATTACTTAAAAATATATCCTGTGATTTTTTTCCATTTGCATATTATACCCTTGTATTGATATACCATGTACCATAATTCATGTAAGCAATCTTCTATTGATATACATTCAGATTTTAAAAAATATTTGGCTGTTTAAATTAATCCTTCAGTGAATCGCCTTGCCCATAAATCATTTATGTGTAGGATAGATTCCTACAGGTAGATTTGCTAGATCAAATAGTATTTGCCTTTATAAGTTGTTAGATACTGCTAAATTTTCCTCCACTGGCAAGGCCATGTATTTCAGAAGTATTTTTTTATTAGGTCCTTACACTATTCAGATTGCTGCAAGAACTTTTCTTCTTTGAACCAGAGGAAGGAAGAAGAAAGAAAACATTTTTTGAGACTGTTTTCATAAGCAGCTTAAACATATTTATGAAATGAAGAAAGGATGGAAAAGGAAAACCATTTAAGTTTTACTATGTATCATATGTTATTCTTGGTTGAATTTACCACCGCCTCCACTCTGTGAAGTTAGTTTCATTTTTCCCCTTCAAAGGTGAAAAACTAAGGCCCCAAAAGGTTAAATATCTTACCCAAGGTTGTACTAATGATTGTTCAGCAGAATCCAAAAGCATATTTCTTCTTTCTTCAGTGAGACATGCCTGTATAACTAAGAAGATTCTATTTTTGGTCATGATCAAGGTCCATATGCCCTTTGATGATAAGTCCATCTTGTCCCTGGTTCTTATGTTAGGATGACCTACTGGGACCATAAATCCTGACCATTGAGTTCTAATTTATCCAAAACTTGGTTGAACTATGAAACTCACTGTCAGAAAATGGCACACAATTAAATTCTCTAGGACAGATTTTTTTTCCATAGTTCTGTAGAGTATCTTATCTAATAATAGCATTTTTAGTTACACAATCTTAGATAAGGCAATCAGATCTTTTGCTTAGGGATATAAATTAATTGCTGACAGAAGTCAGTCAAGAGAAAGAATATATGTTTTGACTAGAGTCTAATGACCAAAGAATCTTAATTCAGGCAGGTCACTGATTTACAGGTGGCCTAAAGCAATATTTAACCATGACTGTTTCATCACTCTGTCTGTAAAATGGGGGGTTGTTATTGATAACAATCACTCACAATGTACTTGGCATAAAATTGGTCATCATTTCTGATGCAGCATGAAATGTGAACTGGATAAAAGAACAGATCTTGCAGCCAGGCAAAACTAGGTTTGAATCTCCTTCTGCTCTTTATTGGGTGTGTGACGTTGAGAACTTCACCAATTTTGCTGAATCTACTTTTCTTTATCTAAAAAATGAAGGTATCAGTAGTACCTACCTTACAGGGCTGTTGTAAAAATTAAATGAGCCCACATGGATTAAATGTTTAGCATAGGGACTGGAACATAGTAAGTACTCCTTAAATGGTAGCTGCTGTTGTTATTGTTGTAATTATTATTTAGCGTTACTTCTGATTTCTGTTCTGAGATCTCTTAAGCACTGCCTGTTGGGGCAGATTTCTATGCTGTGTGAACCAACTTTGTATGTTTAATATGGCTTTGTGCTCAGGTAAATCAAAACACAGAGGTAAACCTCTACCTGACCTTGTTGGCGATTAGCTTTTGCCTTTTCATGCATGAGATTTCATTATCTTTATCAGTGTTTTAGCTTGTGTTACCTACATATCATAAAATTATCCCAACCTTTTAATACCCTGTCACAAACATTTATCTTTTTGACCTTCAATGGAACTGTAAGATTGCCTGCTCTTTAATACATCTATCTTTCTTGTATAATATGAAATAACCAGTTTAAGTTTAGTATTTACAGGATGCCATGAGTTTTGATTCATCCTTGCCACTAGATGGCACTGTAATAGAACACATTCATTATAGTTCTCCTTTACTGTCTAGGAAGACCTGGCATAGAAATAGAAGCTAAGGAGTAGTCTTCACATGCGAGTCTGAAGTTGAGAGGGGTTTGAAATAGGGACATTTTATAAGTGGAAGAATTTATAGGGTGTGAACATTATGTAGTTTCAGTTCAGTTTCAGTTCAGTCGCTCAGTTGTTGTCCAACTCTTTGTGACACCATGAACTGCAGCACACCAGGCCTCCCTGTCCATCACCAACTCTTGGAGTCCACCCAAACTCATGTCCATTGAGTCAGTCATGCCATCCAACCATCTCATCTTCTGTCGTCCCCTTCTCCTCCTGCCCTCAATCTTTCCTAGCATCAGGATCTTTTCAAATGAGTCAACTCTTCACATCAGGTGGCCAAAGTATTGGAGTTTCAGCTTCAACATCAGTCCTTCCAGTGAACACCCAGGACTGATCTCCTTTAGGATGGACTGGTTGGATCTCCTTGCAGTCCAAGGGACTCTCAAGAGTCTTCTCCAACAGGTTCCTCCAAAAGCATGCTTTGACATAAAGACGTGTGTGTGAATGGATTTGAGAGGTGATGTTGAGGGAGGGGGCAAGAATGAGGGAGCAGGAAGAATGAGATTGGAGAGAAGAAAAAGGAAAAACATAAGGGTGATATTTGGGCAACAGGGCTTAATTCCACGGAAACATCCTGGGAAGCACATGAACATCCTAAGAAGAGTGAGTCTAAGAATTGTCTAAGATGGCCCCTGCTCTTTCCACACATGTACAAAAACTCCCACCAACATGCAAGAAAGTCACAGAACAGAAAGTAAGGATACTCAGAGTTGGCTGTAGGTGAGATGCTATCAGGGAAACAGATCTAAGCTTGCATTGAATTATCTACTTCAACCTGGTTAAAATCAGGCATAAGTGTAAGTGGATGTGACTCAGGGCACCAGATGTGTCTGCTGCAGCTACCTAATAAATCATGTACTCTGTGAATTCTTCTATTTGAAATAAATGAAGATTCTTAATGAACCATCTGCAACTCCAAATCCTTGGGGGCTACTCAATAGGTAATCTGGCAAACACTAAGTGAATAAAATGTAAATGGTTACTTTATGAAATTCACAAGAAGAGCTTTTGCCCTTTATATCCTAGTATGAAAGGTCCAAATCTTGCCCTTTATATCCCAACTTGGAAGGATTCCCCAGTCCTTTTATCCTTGTATACTAGTATATAGGAACGGGAGGTATTGGTGGTTATAGGAGCAGGAAGATTCTGCTGATACACAAACACTGGGTTAAGTAGTGTAACTACTTTGAACTAGAAGCCAAGACAGTTCAGAATATACCTGTGATGCTGGACAAATCATTTAGGTCATCCTAAACTAACTTTTGGGACCTCAGTGTCTTTTTCTGTAAAAGGAATGTATGGCAGAGTTCAGTCATCTTGTGGTTTCTTCTAGTCCCGAAAGACCATGAAAATTATACATATAGAAAAGAATTTGATTTTTGCAAATGAACACATTGTATTTATATGTATGTTTATGTTTACATGCATGATGTTATGGTTTTAGACATTGGGATTGATTATTCAATCTATGGAAATCTCCTTGATCTTTAAAAATAAAAATTCCTTTTTGTTTGTTTGGCTTCAGAATGATGTGTCAGACATACAAGTAAATAGAAGAAATGCTAATTCTCAGTTCAATTCAGTTGCTCAGTCGTGTCCCACTCTTTGCGACCCCATGAATCACAGCATGCCAGGCCTCCCTGTCCATCACCAACTTCTGGAGTCTACCCAAACCCCTGTCCATTGAGTCAGTCATGCCATCCAACCATCTCATCCTCTGTCGTCCCCTTCTCCTCCTGCCCCCAGTCTCTCCCAGCATCAGGGTCTTTTCCAATGAGTCAACTCTTCGCATGAGGTGGCCAAAGTTCTGGAGTTTCAGCTTCAGCGTCAGTCCTTCCAATGAATACCCAGGACTGGTTTCCTTTAGGATGGATTGGTTGGATCTCCTTGCAGTCCAAGGGACTCTCAAGAGTCTTCTCCAACACCACAGTTCAAAAGCATCAATTTTTTGGCACTCAGCTTTCTTCACAGTCATACAAACAATACATAGGAAATATATGTTTTTTAGTCGTTTGATCATATGGCATTCTTTTATAAGTAATTAATAGTTATTTTAATGGAGGCAGGAAAAAGGATAAAAATCACCTTTGAAGGTAAAGTGATCATATAATTTACTGCACATATTGGACACTTTTGAACATGAAAGGGGGCACTAGTAATCACTGTTACAGAATAAAAGCCATGAATCAGAACCATCCCACACAAACTGGGATATGGTATCATCCTATTCAAAGGTTGGCTTCAGTTTTGTTAGTGGTTGAGTTAGTTGTAAGGTGAACTAGAACCAAATTCTCTAGCATTAGTCTGACCTTCCCACTGAAAACAGTGATAAAAATCTCAGTATAATTCAAAATAACAGCTGTTTGAAGCCATCAGACAATAAAGGTGCCTAAAACTTGAAGGATGATCATCTTAAAGAGAAGGGACAAGCATAAAGTGAGTCCTGCATTTACTGATGCTTTTACCTTTAGGACCTTTGTTTATTTGCCTTGCAAGACTTGGAAACTGAAATAGGGAAAGCAGAGACAGCAATATTACTGGAATGGGAACCTCAGACTTAACTTCAGGGCTATTTAGATAGCCAAGACTTAAGGAGCCAAAAATCTGAAGAAATGGGAACTTGAGAGAAGCGATCCAGAATTCTCTATGCAATTTCCGTTCAAGGAATTAGCTAATTCCTAAGCTGGGCGTGCGTGGAGTGAGAGGCTAAGAAACACCAAAGAGTAGTTGCTAAGGGACTAAAAAAATAATCACAGCTTTGGGTCCTCTTAGCTTTTGATTCTAAGGAGAGACAAACATTACAATTTAGAAACTGCCAAGGAGAATATATCCCAGTAAATTCCTCAGGCTTTTAAAACAGCCCTCTGAAGTATTACAGCTGATGATAGAGGTAAATTAGTAATAGATGAGGCCTCACAAAGTCTTAAACACCACCTCTAATTATTTCAGTTTCTGATTGGACTAAAGTTTCCTGCCTGTCAGGCAAAAGAAAATAAAATATTCTCTGGAGAAATATAAGATCATCCACAGTCTCTGAAATCACTCATGCTTAATGTCAGCATTCAACCCCAAATTACCAACTATGCCAGGAAATAAGACCAAATGACAAAAGCTAAGAGAAAAAAATTGACAGTAGAAATAGGCTTTTATGGAATTCCCTGGTGGTCCAGTGGTTAGTACTCTGTGCTTTTATTGCCAAGGGCACGGCCAAGAAAAACAATAAAGAAATAGCAAGAAAAATAGGCCTATATGTAATACAGATATTGTGGTTAATAAAAATAAAATTTTGAAATAAATATGATTATTAAGTTAAAGAAACTAGATAAAGAGTAGACACTGTCACCATAAAATTAGCATCTGTGGAAGTATTACCAAATAGAAGTTGTAGCAGAAATAATTAAAAGTCAAAAGATATGTTTAACTGCAGATTAAACACAGCAGAATAGAGAATTAGTGAGCTGAAAATAGGTAAGTAGAAAATACTAAGTAAGAAGTGCAGAGAATAAAATGAATGGAAATAAACGAGAGGGGCAGTAGAGCTGAAGAAATGTTTGAAGATAAACTGGCCACAATCTCTCAAAACTAAAGAAAGATAACACTGCAGATTCACCAAGCCCTGTAAACCTCAAACAAAATAAATACAAAGTATCATAACAAAATGTGATGACACCTATAAAGAGAAAATCTAAGATAAATTCCCTTTAAAAGAGCAACAGTAAACTGACAATTGACCTTTCAAAAGAAATGATGAGAGCTCCTGGATAAAGAGTGATGTGTACATACACAATTGAAAGAAAATAACTGCCAAAGAAAAATTCTATGCCCACTGAAAGTATCCTTCAAAAATGAAGGTAAAATAAAGACATTTTCATTCAAATAAAAATGGAGAGAAATTGTTACTAGAAAACCCACACTAAAATAATCACTACAAGGTGTTTTTCAGCAGAAAGTTAATGATCTTAGATGGAAATGCAAGAAGGAATGAAGAGCAACAGCAAAGATAAATATATCTAAATAAGTAAATAAATATTTAAAAGTCTAAATAAATGTTGACTTTATAAAACAATAAGGTTCAGTGGGCTTAAACTATGTGCAGAATTAAAATGCATGACAACAGTAGCACAAAAGGCAGGAGAGGAGTATTGGTCATTGAAGTGTTGTAAGATTCTTGCATTATCTAGGACGTGGTATGGTTAGTAATTTAAGGCAGATTAATAAGTCCTGGATATATGTTGCAGTATCTAGGGTAAATACTAAATAAACAAAAAAGAATGTATAATTAACAATCTGATTAAAAAAATAAAATGGAATGATAAAAATTACTCACGTAGTCAGAAAGTTCGCAAGAAAGCAGAAAAAAAAGAACACAAAAGAGACTGGACAAATGGAAAACAAAGAGTAAGGCGGTAGGTTTAAATGCAGATATTAAAAAACAAAACAAAAATGCAAATATTGAGTTGGCCAAAAAGTTCATTTGGGTTTTTCTGTACCACCTTACAGAAGAACCTAGATGAACATTTCGGTCAACCTAATGTTAGTAATTACGTTAACTGTAAATGAGTGAGATATTTTTAAAAGCAAAGATTGTCAGATTGGATGTAAAAAATAACATGCCTTAAATGTAAGAACTATACTGTTGTTTTCCTCTTGCATCATCCAAACCAGGCTAACAAACTGTATTTAGTCATTATGTATCGTTGGTTTCCCCTGGTCCATATAATTTTTCAGTCCTCTTTGTTTTTGTAACTTTCACAGTTTTGAGAAGTATCTGTTGGTATTTTGTAGAACGTCCCTGAATTTCATTTTGATAGTTTCCTTATGATTGGATAGAGATTATGGGTTTTGGAAGGAATAATCTGACATTTGTTAATACTTGCTTTATGACTCAGTGGATGGTTTATTTTAATAAATGTTCCATGTACACCTGAAAAAGAATGTGTATATTTTGCATTTGTTTAGTGCATGGTATACAACACAAACATATGTACACAGTCAAGTTTGTTAATTGTATTGCTCAAATATTTTATATTTCTACTAAATTCTTTGAGAAAAATGTATTAAAATCTCTATGATTATGGATTTGTCTATTTTTCCTTTTACTTATATCTGTTTTCACTTTTGTGTATTTGAGTCTATGACATGAGGCGTAACAAATTTGACATTGTTATATCCTCCTTTTGAATTATCTCTTAATCATTATGAAATGATGTTTTTTATCTCTAGTAATAGTTCTTGGATCAAACTTTGTCTACCACTGTTACAGGTAAACACCTTTCTTTTATTGTTTGCATATCCTATCACTTTCCATCTTTCTCATATCAGTTTTTCTGTGAATTTGAAGCTGTCCTTACTGCCCCAGAACTTACTAAAAATAAAAAGAGGTGGACAACTCAGTACAAACATAAGCAAAAACTTGGAACTCAAAGCTAATATTGAGATGTCCAATACAGACAAGAAAAGATGATCAATGTAATCACTTATGAGAAAAATGCAAATTAAAACCTCAATGCAGTACTACTACACATCCTCCAATGTAACTAAAATGGAAACGACAGACAATAGCAAAATTGGCTGAGTGAATGGAACTCTCATACTCTGTCAGTGGGAGCATAAATTGTTAAGATCATCATTGTAAACTTTTTTTTGACAGTGTAAGCTAGTATTGCATGTAAGCCAACTTACCACCCAGCAGTTTAAGCACACATGTGTACTAAATAAACATGGACAGGAATGTTCAGAGTCACCTTACTCAAAATAGCCCCAAACAGAAATGTCCATAGATAACTTGTGACACAGCTATACAATGAAACACTAGATACTGATGATAAAAATATGAACTACTGTTATAAACAAAAATATGAATGAATCTCACAGACTTAATGTTGTAGAGGAAATGCACACTCTCTGGTTCCATTTATTTGAAGTTCCAAAGCAAATGGAATTGATCATTGGTGATGGAGGTTGGACTAGTGGTTACCCGTGGGGAAGGTACATGATGGACATGAGCTTGAGCAAGCTCTGGGAGTTGGTGATGGACAGAGAAGCCTGGCATGTTGCAGTCCATGGGGTTGCAAAGAGCTGGACACGACTGAGCAACTGAACTGAACTGTGGGGAAGGTAGTGATTTCGAGGAGTAAGAGGGAGCTTTCTGAGGTGTTGGTTTTCTAATCTCAGCCTCACTAGTGGTTACAGGAATATGTTAACTTGGTTAGAATCCACTGAGCAGTACCCTTAAGATTTGTGCATTTAATTGCATGAATATTATCAATAAAAAGGTCAAAAACACAAATTCCCCCGGAAACTTGAATTTCAATAAAAATTAAAACATTTTTACCCTCTCTGCTGAATAATACAAATTATAACAAAATGTTTTAGGCAAAAATTCTATAAGATTTAGAAATGGAATGCAGCTATTGTATTATTCAAAGATAATAGAAAGAAACAGTTGAGTGTCTATTCTTGAGTGCATATGTGTGTCCTTTACAAATCAAACAATATATAGAATAATCTTGGTAGAAAATATCTGCACAGTACTTTGATCACTAGTTAATCTGCTTTTTGTGCTCTGGGATTTATTTTACTCATAGCATAATTGGATCCAGGGAGACCAGTTGCAATTATTGTACCAACTAAGGCTAAATTGAGCCATAGATTGTCCTGATTTTCTAATATTTTGAAATATGGGAAGAACTGTTTGAATGCCTAATGGTGCTTTTACAAAATGCTGGCACCTCACAATCAAAGCGAGTTAGAATTAATACTCAACGGAAGATTTAACTAAGAGAAAATATGAAGGTGACTCGGTATCCCCGAGAGGAGATTGAGAAATGTAGAGAGCATGACAACAGAGGTTTTAGAGCTTTGGGGCTTCCTCATTTAGAACAGTAATTTAATATCAGCAAGATACAGTTCCTGAACATTTACTTTTTGTTGTGCAGTAAGGGAAATTTCTTCCCTTCTCTGCCTCTCCGTGTGTGTGTGTGTGTATCTCAAGATAGATAAGATATTGTACAATCCTTTTAAAAATTCTCACAAGTATGGAAGATACTCTTGCTGTCCTCACATTTCACAGATGAAGAAACTGAGGTTTAGAGAGATTAAGCTGCCTAACTAAGGACACTCTGTGCCTGAGTGGGGAGCCATGGTTCAGACTGGTACAGTTGCCTCTGGAGCCCGTGCTCTTATTTGCTGTTATTCATAGCAGTATTTCTGGAAGTATGAATCATGTGCCACCTGCATCCCCATCCCAGGGGACACCTGTCAAGTATAGATTCTCAGATGCCAGAGCAGGCAGACTCCCTGAAATGTGAGGTAATGAGTTTCCATTTTTCTTTAGGGCCCTGAGGTTGTGAACTACTGCTCTTTGCTCTAACGTTTTATCCAAAACTGACCTACCACATTTGTACAAATATCGGGTAATAGAAAAGACTCATGCTCCTGCAGTGTATAAATGCTGCTCTTGTCATATAGTTCTTCTCCCATTCACTAGTATTTCATCTGAGATTTTTAAGAGTATAGTTCCTTTTCTAGTCAATTTCAAATTGTTTATGTGTTGAATATACACAAAAGGAACATTGAGTTTGTTTAAATAAATGTTTATGGCTCCCAAGAAGAGTATATGCCTATTGATTCTTTCTACTACATTCTAAATGTTAAGTTGAAGCAGTAAATTCATCAGAAGGAGTATTTTTCTGCCTACACAGTTTTCTATATCGGATGCCTTGAGAATGGTAGAAATACCAAGGCATGTATTTTTTTCATTATAAAATATAAGACAAAAAATGATGTGGAAATGATCATGTATCATTTTACAGCTAACTTTTTCAGATTAAAAAGAATAATTTTAGCATGTTTCCATCCCTCAAAGCATCACTTTCTTGAAAAAAAAAATGAAGAAAACATGGATAAAGGGATAAACGGGCTTCCCTGGTGGCTCAGAGGTTAAAGCGTCTGCCTGCAATGTGGGAGACCTGGGTTCGATCCCTGGGTCGGCAAGATCCCCTGGAGAAGGAACTGGCAACCCACTCCAGTTTTCTTGCCTGGAGAATCCCATGGATGGAGAAGCCTAGTGGGCTACAGTCCACGGGGTCGCAAAGAGTCAGACACAACTAAGTGACTTCGAGGTTGCTAAATGCTTAAACCTTGTGTTTTCTCTCCTCAGTTTTTGGAAAGAAATGTCTAATATCATGGTCTGAACATTTTTTTGTGGTACAAGAAGAGAAAAATAATAGTAAGTAACTAAGACTCTTAATCATTAGGAATACGAGATGCAGTTAGACCTGGGTTTGAGGACTCCTCTTCCATGCAGCATTGTGATCTGGGGTGAGTTCCTTATTCTGTGCTTCCTTATCTCCAGATGTGATGGATAATAGTACCTATTTCATGGCGCTGAGGATTAAACGAAATAATGCATGCATGGTGTGCACAATAGAGGGCGTGGTGCCTGGAACATAGCAGGCATGCAGAAACATTAACTATTCTTGTAATTGTTAGCATCTGTTTATTCCATGATACCTACCATTAATGTTTTAAAGAAAGTTTCTTTTTATAGAAACTGAATATGAAATATACTATTATGAGTTTCATGAGCTAGGGAACAGATGAAATAAAAATAACAAGAGATCATTTGACAATGTTTCCAACCCTGTGTGATTGTTAAGAGCTCTCTTGTGTCAGGTATATGCTGCCTTAAACAAGTTCCTCATTGTTGCCTGGATTCTGTGCTGTGGAGCTTTTTTCTTCTCTGGTTTCTTCTTGGAGGTAGAGTTGCAAGTTCCTTTTCTGTGAATTAGGAACTTCCTCACCACGCAGAGAAAAAATTTGAGGGAAAAAAAAGTTGTCTTGTGGTGTTAAGCACATTGTTGATAGGCAAAGTTGTCAATCCAGTATGTTTCTGAAGGTCTTAGTTCCATTGCTAAGTAAAGAGTTACTATAGAAATATTTTTCTTTTAAAAATAGTTTTCCCTTCTTATTCAAAGAATGTATGCTTAATACAGAAAAATTAAAAGATGTAAAAGTAAAAATAAAAAAAATATTGTCTAATCCTAAAGGAAATTACAGTTAATATTTTGGATTGTTGCATTAGAGATTTTTCCTTCTTATGGAGTGAGATATATGTGTATGTGTGTGTGTGTATGTGTGTGTATTTAAATAAAATTGTATATGGAGTTTGTATCTCCCTAAGATAGTGTTATGATACTTCTCAGAAATGAATATTTTCTCAACTTTTAAAAGAAATTTTAAAAGGATTAGAAAACTCTAATGCTTAAGTGTGATTTTATTATCTTTTGACTTAAAATTTTAAAACATTTTGTTGATTCATTTAATCATCAAAGATTTATGATGTGCCCACTATGTGTGAAGTACTATATTGGGACTTTTTGTAGCAGGGACTTTGGAAATTTTTCACACACTTCTTTATTCTTTGAACTGCAATGTATTTGCATTTGGTCTGCTGAGATCCCTTAAATGACTTCCATAACCCCCTCTCAGTTCTCCCATCAGCCTTCCCAGTACCACCTCATAGCAGAGTATGTACTTCATATGTAAACTCAAAGTGGAGCTAGGCAGAAACTACAGTTTCCAATTTAAAAAGGTAATTTCCTCTCTCAGGTTTAAGATTAAAAAATAATTGGGGCTCAGGAAAATGGTCTGTCCTACAAGAAAAATGACTTTTTCCTTTGTGATATTTTCTTGTTGGGAATAGGCAGGCAAAGGGGAACCCAGTCCCAAACTTGTTTAGGTCAATTAATAAGACATAGTACCTAGGAAGTCCCCCTGCAAGAGATGAAGGGTAATATGGACTCTTTCAATTGTCTTTTCGATTTTCTTGACCTCATCTCTGCCTGTAAAACATGCCTATTATACTGTGACTTTTATGTTTGTGTAACAGGAATGGACATAACTTGTAATGTTTATTTGTTAGCTCAGTATTATGTTTTCAGGGCTAAATTCAGAACAAAGAATGCCAGCTCTCCTGATATGATACAAAAGTTAGGGAAATTGCTTCTTAGCCACTGCCTTACTGTTTACTAATATTTTTAAATGGTTTTATATTTTTTAATATATAATTACCCCTACCATAGTTTGGGCTAGGGCCAAACTACAGGGAGGGAACACAGCCCCACCAATCAGCAGAAAATTCGATTAAAGATTTACTGAACATGGTTTTGCCCACCAGAGCAAGACCCGATTTTCCCCACAACCAGTCCTTCCCATCAGGAAGTTTCTACAGGCTTCTAATGCTCATCCATCAGAGGGCAGACAGAATAAAAGCCACAATCACAGAAAACTAACCAAACTGATCACATGGATCACAGTCTTGTCTAACTCTGAAACTGTGAGCCATGCCCTGTAGGGCCAGCCAAGACAGATGGGTCATGATGGGGAGTTCTGACAAAATGTGGGCCACTGGAGAAGGGAAGGGCAAACCACTTCATCATTCTTGCCTTGAGAACCCCATGAACAGTATGAAAGGTAAAGAGATATGACACTGAAAGATGAACTCCCAGGTCGGTAGGTGCCCAGTATGCTGTTGGAGAAGAGCAAAGATATAGCTCCAGAAGGAATGAAGAGGCTGAGCCAAAGTGGAAACAATACCCAGTTGTGGATGTGTCTGGTGGTGAAAGTAAAGTCTGATGCTGTAAAGAACATAATTGCATAAGAACCTGGAATGTTAGGTCCATGAATCAAGATAAATTGGAAGTGATCAAACAGGAGATGGCAAGAGTGAACAGTGACATTTTAGGAATCAGTGAACTAAAATGGACGGGAATGGGTGAATTTAATTCAGATGACCATTATATCTACTACTGTGGGCAAAAATCCCTTAGAAGAAATGGAGTAGCCCTCATAGTCAACATTGAGTCCAAAATGCAGTAAGTACTTGGGTGCAACCTCAAAATTGACAGAATGATCTTGGTTCATTTCCGAGGCAAACCATTCAGTATCAGAGTAATCCAAGTCTATGCCCCAACCCCTAATGCTGAAGTGTGGAAATTGAACGGTTCTTTGAAGACCTACAAGACCTTCTAGAACTAACACCAAAAAAAAGATGTTCTTTTCATCATCAGTTCAGTCAGTCAGTCGTGTCCGACTCTTTGCAACTCCATGAACCGCAGCACTCCAGGCCTCTTTGTCCATGGCCAACTCCTGCAGTCTACCTAAATCCATGTACATTGAGTCGGCCATCCAACCATCTCATCCTCTGTCGTCCCCTTCTCCTCCCGCCCTCAATCCTTCCCGGCATCAGGGTCTTTTCAAATGAGTCAACTCTTCGCATCAGGTGGCCAAAGTATTGTAGTTTCAGCTTCAACATCAGTCTCTCCAATGAATACCCAGGACTGATCTCCTTTAGGATGGACTGGTTGGATCTCCTTGCAGTCCAAGGGAGTCTTAAGAGTCTTCTCCAACACCACAGTTCAAAAGCATCAATTCTTCAGCGCTCAGCTTTCTTTATAGTCCAACTCTTACATCCATACATGACCACTGGAAAAACCATAGCTTTGACTACACGACCTTTGTTGACAAAATAATGTCTTTTCATCATAGGGGACTGGAATGCAAAAGTAGAAAGTCAGGAGATAACCGGAGTTACAGGCAAGTTTGGCCTTGGAGTACAAAATGAAGCAGGACAAAGACCAAAAGATTTTGCCAAGAGAACACACAGGTCATAGCAAACACCCTCTTTCAATAACACGAGAGGTAACTAACTATACATGGACATCACTAGATGGTCAATACTGAAATCAGATTGATTATATTCTTTGCAGCCAGAGATGGAGAAGCTCTATAGTCAGGAAAAATAAGACCGGGAGTTGTGTTGTGGCTCAGATCATGAACTCATTGCAAAATTCAGACTTAAATTGAAGAAAGTAGGGAAAACCACTAGACCATTTAGGTATGATCTAAATCAAATCCCTTAGGATTATACAGTGGAAGTGATAAATAGATTCAAAGATTAGATCTGATATACAGAGTGCCTGAAGAACTATGGGTAGAGGTTTGTAACATTTTACAGGAGGCAGTGATCAAAACCATCCCTAAGAAATAGAAATGCAAAGAGGCAAAACGGTTTGTGAGGAGGCTTTACAAATAGCTGAGAAAAGAAGAGAAGCAAAAGGCAAAGGAGAAGGGGAAAGATATACCCATCTGAATGCAGAGTTCCAAAGAATAGCAAGGAGATAAGAAAGCCTTCCTAAGTGAACAATGCCAAGAATAGAGGAAAACGAAAGAATGGGAAAGACTAGAGATCTCTTCAAGAAAATTAGAGATACCAAGGGAATTTTCATGGAAAGATGGACACAATAAAGGACAGAAATGGTATGGACCTAACAGAAGCAGATAAT
Organism: Muntiacus reevesi; assembly: GCF_963930625.1. Lineage (NCBI taxonomy): Eukaryota > Metazoa > Chordata > Mammalia > Artiodactyla > Cervidae > Muntiacus > Muntiacus reevesi. The sequence goes on from NC_089252.1 coordinate 98,330,301, forward strand.
ATTAAGAGGTGGGAAGAATACACAGAGAAACTATACATAAAGTATAGTATTAATGATGCAGATAACCATGATGGTGTGATCACTCACCAAGAGTCAGACATCCTGGGGTGTGAAGTCAAGTGAGCCTTAAGGAAGCATCACTACAAATAAAGCTAGTGAAGGTGATGGAATTCCAGCTGAGGTATTTCAGATCCTAAAAGATGATACTGTGAAAATGTTTCATTCAGTATGCCAGCAAATTTGGAAAACTCAGCAGTGGTCACAAGACTGGAAAAGGTCAGTTTTCATTCCAATCTCAAAAAAGGGCAATGCCAAAGAAAGTTCAGACTGCCGCACAATTGCACTCATTCACATGCTGGCGCTAGCAAGCTAATGCTCAGAATCCTTTCAAGCTAGGCTTCAACAGTACGTGAACTGAGAAATTCCACATATACAAGTTGGATTTAGAAAAGGCAGAAGAATGAGAAATCAAGTTGCCAACATCCGTTGAATCATAGAAAAAGCAAGAGAATTCCAGATAAACATCTACTTTTGCTTCACTGACTACGCTAAAACCTTTGACTGTGTGGATCACAACAAACTGTGGAAAATTCTTAAAGAGATGGGAATAACCAGACCACCTTACCTGCCTCCTGTGAAATCTGTATGCAGCAACGGTAACTGAAGCAACTGTTAGACCCAGACATGGAACAATGGACTGTTTCAGATTTGGGAAAGGAGTGCGTCAAGGCTGTATATTGTCACCCTGCTTATTTAACTTATATGCAGAGTATATCATGCAAAATGCTAGGCTGTATGAAGCTCAAGGTATAATCAAGATGGCTGGAGGAAATATCAATAACCTCAGATATGCAGATGACACCACCTTTATGACAGAAAGCAAAGAGGAACTAAAGAGCCTCTTGTTCAAGGTGAAAGAGGAGAGTGAAAAAGCTGACTTAAAACTTAACATTCAAAAAATGAAGATCATGGCATCTGGTCCAGAATAGAATGGGGAAACAATGGAAACAGTGACAGACTATTTTCTTATGCTCCAAAATCACTGTGGACAGTGACAGCAGCCATGAAATTAAAAGACATTTGCTCCTTGGAAGAAAAGCTGTGACCAACCTAGATAGCATATTATTAAAAAGAGATATTACTTTGCCTCCTAAGGTCCATATAATCAAAGCTATGATTTTTCCAGTAGTCATGTATGGATGTGAGAGTTGGACCGTAAAGACAGCCGAGCACTGAGGAATTGATGCTTTTGAACTGTGGTGTTGGAGAAGACTCTCGAGAGTCCCTTGGACTGCAGAGAGATCAAACCAGTCAATCCTAAAGGAAATCAGTCCTGAATATTCTTTGGAAGGACTGATGCTGAAGCTCCAAAACTTTGGCTATCTGATGTGAAGAACCAACTCACCGGAAAAGACCCTGTTGCTGGAAAATATTGAAGGCAGGAGGACAAGGGGATAACAGAGGATGAGATGTTTGGATGACATCACCTACTCAAGAGACATGAGTTTGAGCAAGCTCCGGGAGATGGTGAAGGATAGGGAAGCCTGGTGTGCTGCAGTCCATGGAGTTGTAAAGAGTTGAACACAACTGAGTGACTGAACAACAATCAGAGTAATATGCACGCATTTTGAAACAAATTCATATATCAAAGACTGAACATGAAATGCGGTTGCCCCCTCCTCTGCTCTTCCTCGCTACTCTTTCAGCCATTTTTGTTTTTAGGTGATTACTTTAATATATCTAAATATGAGAGTGAAGTGAAAGTTTCTCAGTTGTGTCTGATTCTTTGGGACCCCATGTCCTAGACAGTCCATGGAATTCTCCAAGCCAGAATACTGGAGTGGGTAGCCTTTCCCTTCTCCAGGGGATCTTCCCAACCCAGGGATTGAACCCAGGTCTCCCACATTGCAAGCAGATTCTTTACCAGCTGAGCCACAAAGGAGGCCCAAGAATACTGGAGTGTGTATTCTGTCCCTTTTGCAGCGGATCTTCCCTACCTAGGAATGGAGCTGGTATCTCTTGCATTGCAGGTGGATTCTTTTCCACCTGAGCTATCAGGGAAGCCATATCTAAATGTAACAACACTCATTTCCTACACCTGTTTAATTTATCCATTTTGGATTGTTGACTGAAGATATCAGCAGACCACCAGAAACATCTGTTGATCAAGCAAAATTAACTTATTAGAATTACTGTAGCAGGGAGGACACTGTCACAGAATCTTATAAGTTTCTTAGAAAGGTAAGATCAGAGAAGACTATTTTATAGAGCTCTGGATGATTTTAAGGCAAGACTTGCAAGGTGGAAACTGATTGGAATTGGGCTGAGTTTTGTGGGATACTTATTTTGGGTTGGTGGGTACAAGATGAAATTTTAAAGCAAATGTTGATGAGCATGGTGTTTGACTTTGTAAGTTACATGAGTCTTATCTTCCAGGAGCAGGTATTCCTTGGAGCAAATGACTTAAGTTATTTATAGTTTGGTTCTAATATTGCCTAGCACAGAAGCAGAAATCAAGTTTGGTCTGAGTGCTAAGGACAGTGTTGAGTAACTTCTTGGTATGATTCATGAAGATTGAAATAGGTTATTCACATCACCTCCTTACCTCATCAAAGCTAATTCCTCCAGTGACTTATTCGACTCTTTCATGTAAGAAACTTAAACCTTCTACTTTTTGTTCAGTCACCAGATAACATCTCTTTATCATTCCTCTTCATGACCCCCAGATTTTGTAGTGTGCATTTGTTCTGTGATCCTTCATTATAAGGAAACATATTTCTGTAGTTTGCCCAACTAAACTGGGTCTAACTCAGACCTCAGCAATCTAGTTGGCATGATGTCTAATCAGCATTGTTTTCAGCCCTCTTCTCAGGGCTGGAGAATGGTCCCAGGCACTTCAGTGTCCAGAAAAACCAGTTAGTAGTGACTGTTATACTTCTCCCTAACCTGGATTCATTTGAAGGAGGGAAACTCTGAAGATACGCCTCATCCCCTTTTGCCATGCCAGACTTAGAAACTGGAGCTTCATACCATCTTTCAATACCATTAAGCTTGATGCTCAGTCCTGTATATTCACCCCATCAAAGCTTTTGCTTACCCATGGGTTTGTGTGGATATGGGGCATCTTCATCTTTAGTGAGCCCTTCCATTTCCCTGATTTTAGGAGGATCCAACTATCTAAGGGATCAGAATACTTTCCTTCCCTTCAGTTTTTGAAAATCTATGCCTGGGCCACAATGAGGTTCTCGCATTCTAGTATGTGTAGTAGTTAAAATCATAGGCTCTGCCCAGGTTGAAACTGTTAACTTTTTCCACAGCTATTTTGCCTTGGACCTTCCTAAACCTCAGTTTTCTAGCTATTGGAAATGATAATAAATCCTACTGCATAAGGTTGAGGTGAGGATGAGATAATTTGTCTTAAAGATTACTTTCCATTGTGCATGGCAGTTAGTAAATATCAGCTATTTTATAAACATCATTATATTGCTGTGTGATATGAAGGTTTTTAAAAACAAAGATTCCAGCTCTGAGTTCTCCAAATACAAAGCCTTGCCTCCACTCCAGGGAGGATAGGAGAAAAATACCAAGGTGGTTTACAGATTTACAAGGTGGTGTACCTGTGTACCTTGTCACATTAGAAGTATTGGTTTTAAGATAGTGCAGAGCTCCCAAGACCAAGAATTGGCAAACTAGGCTTCTAAGGGCCCTTGCTTGATTTTATAAATAAAATTTTATTGCAGCAACAGCCATTCCCATTTGTTTAAGTTGTGTTGTAGTAAAAAGTAGCCACAGACTAGATGTGTGTCCCTCAAGATTAAAATGTGTGATGTCTGCTCCTTTATGAAAAAGTTTTCTGGTTTCTACCCTAGATCAGTTAGATTGTCTTTGGATTTAAGGTAAAGAACATTGAGAACTCAGGGGCCTGGGTGCGTAGTGTGGGGGTCACGTGACCTGATCTGCTTGGCCGTGCTCAACCTCCCAATGAGAGGGGGACATTACCCGTCCTTCATATTCCCTGAGAAACAAGGAGAAGTTTAGTGAGTGTCCAGTGACTCTCTGACTGCCTTGCCTGTGTGCTGTAGTGGACATCCCCAAAGTTTCTGCTGGTTCCACTGTTAGACACAGGCAAGAGAAGAACCGAATTTTAAATGATCCCACATATGACAAATATCCAGGCATGAAGATTGTTTTTTCTTTTCATTCTTGTAAGAAAGTTGAGTAAACGGTTGAATGTATGGCAACTAAGGAAGAGAATGACCTTTGAGGATTCAAGACTGAAATCTTCCAAGTGTGGGAGGTGGGGGCTGGGAGAAATTCACAGTCCCTGTGCTAGACACAGTTCTAGACACGAGGGACAGGGGTGAGCAAGACACCGAGTTTCATGCCCACAGAAAGTCCCAGTCTCACACTTTGTACACAGTGGGCAATCATAAACATCTGATGATCTAATGAATACATAAACAAGCAGGTGTCTAGACAGCCCATGTTCCTCAGATAACTGGGTGGTATAATTTTGGGTTTTTTTAAAACAACTTTTTGATATATTCACATATCATACAACTCATCCATTTAAAATGTACAATTCAGTGGTTTTTAGTGTATTCACAGTTGTGTAACCATCACAACAATCAACTTTAGAAAACTTTCATCACACCAAAACAAAACCTGTATCTATTAGCAGTCACTCCCCATTTCCTCCCAGCCACCTCAGCAGTAGACAATTTCTAATGTAGTATCTGTCCTTAGAGCTTTGCCTGTTTCGGGAATCATACAATATATGGTATCTTGTGACTACTTTCACTTAACGTAATGTTTTCAAGGCTCATCTATGTCATAGCACGTACAGCTATGTCACCCCTTTTTATTGTCATATATTCCATTGTCCATTCTTCAGTTAATGGATATGTGGGTTGTTTCCACCTTTCGGCTATTAAGAATACTGTTGCTGTGAACGTTCATGTACAAGTTTTTGTGTGTCCATGTATTTTTACTTCTCTTGGCTTCCTTGGAGTAGAAGTTCTGCGTCACATGATAACTCCATGTTTAACTTTTTGAGGAAGTGCCAAATATTTTCCATGGTGGTTGCATTATTTTATATTCACACCAGAAATGTTTGAGGGTTCCAACTTTATCTTTCTTCTGTCTTTTGGTTATAGCCATTCTAGTGGGTATGAAATGGTATCTCTTTGTGGCTTTGATTTGTATTTCCCTAATGAATAATGATATTGGGCATTTTCCCAAATGCTTATTAGCCGTTTGTATACCTTCTTGGGAGAAATGTCTCTTCAAAATCTTTGCCCATTTCTAAATTGCGTTACTTTTCAATTATTGATTTGTAAGCGTTCTTTATATATTCTGAACACAAGTCCTTTATCAGATATATGACTTGCAAGTATTTTTTTCTCAGTCCATGCTTTTTCATTTTATTCATGGTGTCCTCTGAAGCACAAATGGTCTTAATTTTTTATGAAGTCTAATTTATCTGTTTTTTTTCTTCTGTTTTTTGTGCTTTTGATGTAATATCTCAGAGGACTTTGCCTAACACAGTCATAAAGATTTACTTCTATATTTTCTTCTAAAAGTTTCATAGTATACCTCTTATGTTTAGTTCTGTAATCCATTTTGAGTCAGATTTTCTAGATTGTGGGGATTAAACCTCTTTACTTGGTGAATATCCCCAAACCATTTGTTGAGAAGACAAGTATATCCCCCATTGAATTGTCTTGGCACTCTTATGAAAAATCAACTGACCATAAATCAATTGAGGTTACACTTGTGGATTTTTAAGTCTATTTTATTGATTTATACATCTGTCCATCTATTACCACTGTCTTGATTACTATAGCTGTATAGTTAATTTTGAAATTGAGAATTGAATCTTCCAAGTTTGCTCTTCTTTTTTCAAAGTTGGTTTAGCTATTCTGAGTTCCTTTCATTTCCATGTGAAATGTAGGCCCAAGTTGTCGATTTCTGCAAAAAAGGCCAGCTGAGATTTTGATATGGATTGCATTGAATCTGTCCAAGTTAGACTGTATTACTACCTTAACAGTATTTACTTTAGTAATACTTGAATACGGAATGTCTTTTCCATTTATTTAGGTCTTCTTTAATTTCTTTCAATAATGTTTCCTAAAGAGTATACACTTGATACTTATGAAGTTTATGTCTAAGTATTTTATCTTTGATGCTACTGTGAATGGAATTGCTTTCTTAATTTTGGCTTTGTATTTTTCATTGCTAGTGTCTTAAAATATCATTGATTTTTACACATTGATCTTGTATCCTGTGACCTTGCTGAACTCAATCATGAGTTCTAATGGTGTTTAAGTTCAGTTACCACTCAGAAGTCCAGGGTGGGAACCGAGGTCTAGGTTCCATCCTGTCTTGCCCAGCATATCTGTGCTATTACACAGTCCAGCAGGCTTTTAACATCCAGGCTGGAGGGCGAGACCTAGATATTGGGCCTAGCACTTTGGGTGAGATGCTGCTTGATTTATAATTTCTAAATATTCAAACATGCTATGTGTTCTCCGTTTGTGCTCCTTCCCTGGGTCCTGCAAATAACAGAGGTGGGCTTACTTTCTACCTGTAACTGTACTGTCTCACTACCCTCACCACTGCATACTTGCTTGTGGTCTAATGCTTAACGTTCTGTTATTTAGATATTCATTTCCTTGAGTTAACACATTCCTTTAAGACTCCTCTTTATCAGGGAAAGATTGTGAAAAGAGCCTGGGTGACTGACTACTTGTCAGGCCTGGTGTAAAGTAAATGTGATTAAACTAAGAACGTGTCTTTTGGGAGGGGAGAGGTTTGCAGGGAATCGTGATCACAGTAGCTATAATGCTTCTCCCTCTATAAATGGAAGAAATAAAAGATAAACTGTGTTTCTTAACATCTTAATTCAGTAGAAAACTAGGCTTTTCTCCAAAATGGTTTTTTTCTATCCATTTTATTTTCCTCTTTTTATTATTTTTATGATATATTAAATTGAACCATTTACTTGCAGTATGCTAGTTAAGACAATTTCCTTAGCATTTGCTGAATGATTTGGCAAGCTAGACATCCTAGAGCTAAATTGTAAAATCCCATTAAAACCTAGTCATATAAAAATAAAAGATGCTGCCTGGTGCACTCCATGACACGCTATGGTGAGGTCTCATCACATTACAATAACAAATGCCAAAAAGAAGTGACTACTGTGTAATAGAATATGATGAAGAGAGAGGAGTTTATTAGTGATGCAGCCAACTGCATTTAATTAAATCCCATGTCCAAATTAGTTCTCTGATTGGCATGTTAAAAGAAAACATGTTTACTATGATAATTCAAGTAGCACAGTTGTTGTTTTAGCAGACAGGCCTTTTACCCTCTTTTCTTTTTTTTTTTTGGTCTTCAAGTTTCTTGTCATCCTATGGATGAAGTAGATATTACTGTCAGGTGAACTCTCAGGTGAAGAGACAGGTGCATATGGGGAAGTAGCTTGCCCAAGTCCCCCGCTAGAAAGGCTCAGAGGTGGAATGCTAACTTAGATCACCAAGATTCCAGAGTTTGTGCTCTTTCATCTGTGCCAAGGGTTTTCCACTATGGCCTGAAGGCCAAATATGGCCAGCTGTCTGTTTTTGTATAGTCCAGGAGCAAAGAATGGTTATTATATTTTTATAATGGTTAAAAAAAATTAAAGAACAATGTGATGAAAAATTTCTGAAATTCAGATTTCAATGCCTACATATTATGTTTTATTGGAATATGGCCATGTTTGTTCACTTATCTGTTGTCCACAGACGCTTTCACACTAGAGTAGTAGCTTTGATTAGCTGTAACAGAAATATATGACTGGCAAAGCCTCAAATACTTACTCTATGGCTGTTTTATAGAAAAAATTTGCTAGGACTTCCCAGTGGTCCAGTGGCTAAGGCTCCATCCTCCCAATGCAGGGGGCCCAGGTTTGACCCCTGGTCAGAGAACTTGAGCCCACATGCCACAACAAAGATTGGCGATCCCACAATGAAGCCAAACAAATAAATAAACATTAGGGAGGAAAAATGAAAAGAAAAGTTTGCTTGCAGCTCCCTCACATATGAAATTAGAAATTCACCTGGAGGGATTTGTCCAGGGATTTGTATGTTTTTAATAAATTCCTAATATCATTTTTAATACTTCCCAAAGCAGTTCTTATTACTGCTTTATTCAGTATGTCATTGTTATTTGTGTATTTCCTCCCCTGTCTTGTCACTTTTTGAGAGCTAGGACCATGCTGAAATATCTTTGAATGAAGATATGAGGGTGGAGTTCATGTATTAAATCATTAGGCATTTATTTCTGAGTTTCTACTGTATGTCAGATAGTCCCGGGGGGATAAAATAGAATATCTCTAGTCCAGGGAGATAAGCAAAAGGCCTGTGATAAAGCTACATTATAAGAGACCCACATTAATGAAATAAAATAATATTTTCTATTCATAATGGCAACTCATAAGACCCTTCCAGTTTCAAAGGTTAAATTATTATGCTTTCATTTTAGTATCAGATGTATCTTACAGAATTTAAGGGCTTATATGTTGGCAACGCACAAGTAAGCTGTAATGTATACATATTATTGGACTTTGGGGACCAGACAACAGAGTGTTAACTATATTTAGAATGGAATGGTGAATTGGTGTGAATCCTTAGGACTCTTTTGTACAGCTGTTGTCTGGCTATTAGAAAGAAAACAGATGGATGTCATTATACCATAGATGGAACTAGATAGGGAGAACCCATTTTAACTTCAATAGGAAGGAGGCTGAAGATCAATTTTAACACTTAGCATCATTGTGATATGTACAGTGTTTTAATGAATAAACTTAATGGATTTTAAAGTAGCTTCTGAACTTTGATTTAATTATAATTTTCCAGGAACTGTTTAAGACTCCCTTTGTAAATGTGCTAGGGCACCATATTAAAATAAGAAAGCATTCAGTTGTAATACAGCCTCCATCTTTTGGTCTTGGAAGGAGCAGCTGTTACCACATTGCCAAGTCAATTTTTGAGAGACAGAAGTAATTCCATGAAGAGCAGAAAGTAGATAATGACAATGCCTTAGAGGGGAAAAAATGGAAAATGTGACAGAAGATGTTTTCCTATAGATTTATGTATTAGCTGTCTATGGCTATATAATAAATTATGCATTCTTATCAGCTCAAACAAGTGCTTTTCATCTCATAGTTTCTGTGTGTCAGGTATTAAGGGATGGATTGGGTGGGTAACTGTGGCTCAGGGTCTCAAAAGATTTCATGGCCAGTATTGCAGTCATCTCTAGACTCAACTTAGGCTGGAGAGTCTACTTCCAAGTTCTCTCATGTCATTGATGACAGAATCCAGTTCCTCAGTGGCCTCTGGACTAATGGCCTCATTTCCTCACTGGCTGTTGGCCAGCGGCCTCCCTCAGGGCCTTGTCACATGGACCCTTCGGTAGGGTGAGTCACAGCATGGCAGCTGGCTTCCATCAGAATAAGCAAGCCAAAGAGCAGTAGAGGACAAGACAGAAATCCGAGTCATTTTCTAAGCTAATCTCAGAAGTGACATTCCATTACTTTCACTCTATTCTTGTTAAAAGTGAGCCAGTCGATCCAGCCCACCCTCAAGGAGAGGGACTTACACAAAGGCATGACTATCAAGAGGTAGTAAGCTACAGTTTATTTTTTCCTGATTGCAGACGTGATAAACACATAAAAATTCAACTATTGAAAAAAACGCCATTCATTGATAAAATATATATTGAGTTCCTACTATGTGCTGGGTGTAAGAGTGCAATAATGTTTAAGACAAGCAAGTTTCCCTGCCTTCCTGTAGTTTACATTCTGGAAGGCTGAGTGCATTTAGAAGCTTACTGTAGTTCTTGGTATACAAGAAGGCTCTTGAAAGATGTTAGTTATTTTTATTTTTGCAGGGTAGACATCCTGTCACAGAAATAGAGCCAAACTACCCAGTCTGTGGCATCTCTAATCCTATTGTGGACAAATATGATTTGCTTAACCAGAGCAGAAATGGCCTTTCTTTCACTTATGCTTGAAAGAGGCAATTCATAATGGTTTACAACACTATAGGCTTGTAACGGACTTTCTCACATTTGTGTTTTTAAAGTGGCTTTTGCCAGAAAAAAATAAACACTTTCGGGTCCCACGGAAATAGCTGTCCTAGTAGTTTTCCTGGTATGCCCTGCTGACTACCATATCCTTTTGGATTACATGTGCCAGGCTGACCTAAAGTCTTCCAGTTCTGAATTATTTTAATTGCTTTCTTTTCTAGATGCGTCTTTTCAGTCTCTCAAGTGCTCTTTAAAAAATGGCTCCTTGAACTACAAACAAGATTTCAAAATATGTGCCTGTTTATGCCAGTATTCTGTTGTTGCTTTTGCTAATTAATATTCCAAATCTCAAAAACTGTCTCCCAATTTTAATTGACTTTTGTCACCTCCATCTTATTCAAGTACTGTGTTGGCTATCCTTGTATATTATTATTAAACCATGCATACCATGCTTTTTTCCCCCCTGCCTGATATTTAGTTCTGTCTTGATATTTGTCTTGAATGACAGTTGAAGGATAATTTATGTACTGGTCTTCTAACACTAGTATAGTCAGCTCTAGGTTGCTGTACTAATTGGGAAAAACAGTCAAGGCAATTACTCGTTTGTGAGAACAGAGAGAGCTTATTGTCCTGTACATAAGTTCTCTTACACAACCCTTCCCCCCCCCACACACACACAGTTGAGAGAAGTGTAACAACAAGTCTGAGCTATAAAATAATCGTATAGGAATGTTGATTTAGTCTCCCAGGTTTAGAAATATATTCTCAAAATATAGTGAAAGGATAAGAATTTAGATGGATACAGTAGTTGTTCGTTAAAATGGGTTCTTTGAATGCATTCTTTACAACATTTGGTTTAAGTTCTTCCACTCATCATTCTTCATTGTTAACTTTATGGTTCTGCTGAATTAAACTTTCTACCAGACCCTTTCCAAGACATTTCACATGGATTGTCACCAAATTAACACTGCTGATGCAGTGGTAGCTGTCCGTCTAAAATCTGTTGGTCTTGTCTGTGGACTGATCTACTCATAGGCATGGAACATCTATTTGTTAAACTTTTCCCTGTTCAAACAGAACATTTTCTAGTGCCCTTTTTCATGGAACATCTATTTGTTAAACTTTTCCCTGTTCAAACAGAACATTTTCTAGTGCCCTTTTTAAGTTCATGTATCCAACTGAAAGGGAAACATAGCCAGCTTCTACTCAGATCATCTCCGTGCATGAAAACTACCATGCAGGTAGTTAGTTTCACTGATGATCGGAAACAACAAAAAACAAAACATCACAAGACTTCTAGCCCAGTAAAGAATAATTACTGAGGTGGGCACAGCAATACCTTTGGGCTTATTTTTCCCCAGTTATCAGAACACCAGAGTCTAAAGATAGCATAGTCACAAGAATAAATATTTGTGGTTATCTTTCAAGCTACGACATTATAGCCAGAGTAAAGTGGATGGATTTTAAGGAAATAATCTGAATGTTTTAGGGTATGTTAGGTTGGTTTTCCTCCTACTCCAGACACACACAGGCCACCCAATAATATATACTTATAGCTTCTGAAATATTTACTATGTTCTTGCCATTAGCACATACTTCTCTTAAGGATTGTTGACTTCAGATCCAAGGCAGCTCTAAAATAACTGTATTCATCTTTGTGCCAGGCATCTATTTGCCTCCATATTTGCTCCCTTCCTCACCCTTCTCTACACAGTGTCCAAGATTTCTAACTCCTGTGAATGACATTTCCTCTGACATGGGGCTTCCAGCTGTTTTGGCTATTGAGGAAGAGATGTCAGGGGAGAAGCCAATGTATTTTTTCTCCCTCTGTCTCTTCCTCGGGTTGGGGGTAGTCCATAACTGGTCTCCAGCTGCTTCAGACTCTCTGTAGGACAGTCCTTTCCCTCTGTGGTCCAGTCTCCCATTGGGCAGCTCCAACCTTTAGGCTGTGATTACAACACCTACTCTGTGTGTACCCCTAGTCCTACGGTAGAAGCCACTTTCTGCTGTTGCAGATCTTTGGGTGGTCTCCTTATTTGCTGTTTAGCTTTTCAGCTCATCCAACCTTTTGTAACTAGTTTCCTATATTAAAATTTCTGTTTCAAACTACCTGACCTGAAGACTTCTGCTTCAGGGAAGATGGAATAGACATATTTTGTCCTATTCCTTTTGCTTAGTATAACTAAAAACCCTAGAAATAAGGTAATTTAACATTTATATAAATACTAACTACATATATTGTAAATTACGCATATATATGTATAATCATTATTATAATGTATTATGTTACACATATATAGAATATATAAGAATACTGTGAAAGGCAAACTGACTAGAGACCTCAGGACCCAAATAATAACATGGCAGTGAGTCCCCTGGGTTTTGGGTATTTGTTTATTCTGTCTCCCACATCCCAGACAGGCTGCCAAAGAAACTGGCAACTTGAAATGACCAGTGGGTCCAGGCAAAATGAGCTCCAACAAAAGCCTGCTTTCTTTACCCAAAAGACTGGAAAAGGGCAGCCTAGCAAGACAAAAATCTTTTAGAAAACAGCTGCTGTACTGAAAAATTACTGTCCTATCCTTATTCCCACCTATGAAAATGGACTAAGGGACTGAGCCCCATCCTCACCAGGTGATTACTGAGGTGCCAAAGCAACAGAGCTGCACAATAAGCAAAAAAAAAAAAAAAAATGATAGAGCTAAGACATGAAATGGACAAATCGATGATTATAATTGAAAATTTATAGAGCAACTTGACAGAAAATCAGCAAGGATGAAGAGCTCATCATCACCACTGACCAAGTAATCTAACTGACATACATGGAACACTCTATCCAACAAAGCAGAATACACATTGTTTTTGAGTTCTCATGGTACATATACTAAATAAACTATATGTGGGCCGTGAAACAAACCTCAATAAATTTAAAAGCACTGAAACCATGTGGAATGAACTTGACCAGAAATGGAACAGAAAACTAGTATCAGAAAGATAACAGAAAAATCTCCCAACGATTTTAAACTAAACCACCACACTTTTAAATAATCTGTGGTTGAAAAAGAATGCCTCAAGGGAAATAAAACATTGAACTGAGTAAAAGAATTCGTATCAAATTTGTAGGACACAGCAAAAGCAGTGCCGAGAGGAAAATTTATAGCATTAATGCTTGTTTTAGAAAAGAGGAAAGATCTTAAATGAGTAATCGAAGGTCTTACCTGAAGAACCTTGATTGAATAGCAGTCAGTGAAGGGACTGTTGATAAAAGGCTGGGTTAAAGGAAACTCACAAGGGATGGTGAAGCACCCCAGGATACCAGTGGCAAGAAAGTGCTGTTACCCTATAGGCCTGGAGGCACAGAAGTAGACAGTTTCTGCTGAAACCTGGTGAGAACTGCAGCTCGAGGATAAAGTGGCCTGGAAGGTGCTTGACATTTATCAAAGGAATGAAGCCACTGCCAACTTGTAGGAAGGTAGGGGAATAAATACCCTGACTTGCTTTCTGTCCTTTGATCTTCTGTGGTGCTGTCCATTGACTGAACCCACAAGAAAGCTAGAGGGCAAGAAAGGCCTTCCCTAGCATGGAATAGGGTGGAAAATGATGGAGGGTGTGTCTGAAGGGATGACTGGAGAATATTCGGCACAGTTTGTTTCAAGGTTTAACAAGTAAGAGAACTATTTATAATCATCAAACATGTAGGGATTTGAATAGTGGTGTTAGATGTTAAAGAGCTTGAGCTTCTTGAAAATAATTGTCTCACTTATTTTAATACTGCCCTTTCCTCTGTCCTATATATAATCAATAGTCTATTAAGAAAACATTGCTGAGGAGTGAATGATAGACATTAGATTGGACCTGAAAGTATCATAAACAGAGTAGTATTTGACTCTTGGCTGTGCCCTTCTCTCACTGGGTGACCTTCGGCAAGTTACTTAGCCTCTCTGAGCTTCTATTTACTCATCTACAAAATAGGTGTGATAATGTCTACTTCCAAGAATGGTTGTATAGCTGAGAGAACTCAGTAAAAGATGCTTGTGAAGGCACCTGGTAGGAACTCAATACATTCTGATTGAATTTGAATCACAAATTCTAGATGAGTGGCTTCAAAATTCACGAGGTAAGGCCACATGTTAGAATTAAGAATGCAGTTTTAAAGAGAGAAGAAAATCTGTGTTTAGACTGTTAATGTCATCTATCAATCAACAATTATGATAATATGATCAGCAAACTATTCTCTACCGATGGATTTTCACCACGTTTTGATTACAAGTGTGAAATTTTACCAGGATTCAGCTCGTATTAGGAATTCAATGAATTTCTTAATTATCTGATAATGTGCCAAAAAAAAGAGCAAGTTCTTTGGCATAGGATACTGGTTACATCAAGAATTTGTACTTCACCCTTTTAATCAAAGATGAGCACTATTGGTGAGTATCAGCTATAGAGAAGCCTTAAGTGCATCTTTTTGCATCCCTTCTCAAACAGGTTGCCATGGTAATGTTGACAATCACAAAATCTTAATAGCATCTTACTAAGGGTGTAAGGAAAAAATAAACCTTGCAGGTAGAGTTTTGATTGAGAAATATTTTAATTCCTGCAGTACTAGCCAGGTTTCCTTTTTCAGTTGCAAGCTCAGATTTGGTTATTATAAACATTTATCAATTTTAGCAATCTTTGTTTTTATTAATTAGCCTTTTATTGGCATGCTTGTCAAGAACAAGGCAGCTGTACAGTTCTAATAGGCAGGTGTATTTTATACATGAGAATTACTCTGCTGTGTCAGAGCCACGCTCTTTGTATCTTGCCTGTGACAGAAGGCCCTAGAATGATATCAGTTGTTTTCCCTTTCAAAGCAATTCTAAGACACCCAAGGCTCTGCTACTACTAGATTTTTTTTTTTTTTAAACAAAGGCTAAAGTGTAAGGGATCATCTGTATTTGGATGGTCAAAATTTATAGCAGCAGACTATTGCTCCCCTGCGTGTGTCCATATACAAACAAGCGCATGCGTGCACACACACCCACACATACAATCTTAGAAAATCCATTATAAAATTGTAAGCACCGTGAGAACAGGAGTCTCATTTGTTCTATCTGCGTGTCATCCCTGGTGCTTGAACAGTGCCTGACAAGTAGTACATGCAGTATAGTTTGGGGCAGGGTTCAGTAAACTTGTCCTGTAGAAAGGACCAGGTAGTAAATACTTTAGGGTTTTTGGACCATATTATCTTTGCTATGACAGCCCACTCTGCTGGTGTAGCGAAATCAGGTTTGCTACAACAAACTTGAACAACCTATAAACAAACCAGTGAGTGTGGCTGTTCCAATAAAACTTTATTTACAAAAACAGAGGACCAGATTTGGCCTCTGGGCTGTAGTTTACCACCCGTATCTTCCCACCTGTACTTTACAGGTGAACTCTACAACTGGACTACCTGGGTGTTTCTTCTGAAACGACTGCTTAAAAGCAGTGCCGCCTTGTTATTTGGGGCTTCACAGGTGGCTCAGTGGTAAAGAATCCACCTGCCAATGGAGTAGCCACAGGAGACGTAGGTTCTATCCCTGGATCGGGAAGATCCCCTGGAGGAGGACAAGGCAACCCACTCCTGTATTCTTGCCTGAACATACCGTGGACAGAGGAGCCTGTCAGGCTGCAGTCCATGGGGTCACAAAGAGTTGGACACGATTCAGCGACTGAACACACACATTCAACGTTGCTATTCAGTTATTAATATGAAGAGTTAAGTTCTCTGTAGTTCAGTTTCTTCATCTGTGAAAAGGGGGCTAATAATAGAGTCTTTTTGCTGTTTTCGGGTTATATGAGTGAATATATATGTGCAACTTTAGGAATGGACCTGCCTTATGTGTCAGTATTATCATTTGCTATGTCAACATTAAATAGAAAATTCTTTAAGAATACAAAAGAAGTATATGCCTTTAAACACATGGCATCTTACTTTTTTAAAAATAGCCAGTGATAAGCTCGGGATCACCAAATGTGAAATTGCGAACTTTGGATAAGAGATACAATTTTCTGTTGGTCCCAGCAGCATCCTATTTATTTTGTTCAGGTTGTACAGTATTAGGAAGCACTTAATAATGTTTTTAAATAGTGATGGTGTTGTTAATTATCTCATCATGTAATCCTAGGAGACTCTTCTAATAAGCAGAGATAGCAAAGGAATTTTAAATCTCAGGTTAATATACAAATTTGAGTTAATCCAGCTTCACAAATTAATGAATGTAATTTTGGAATATGATATATTTATGTATATTTTGTTTTTTTAACATTTTATTTAAAATTTATCTTTATACTCATATGAAATGTGAATCAATTATATGTGGATTCTCCAGATGACTTATAAGTGTGCGTGTGTGTGCAAGTACACACACATGCACATGAAATGTGATTCAGTTTCATGTAGATTCTCTGGAGCCCTTCCTGAAATCCTCCCATTCTGTCTAACTGGTTCTGTTGGAAGCTGTGATGTGTGCTGGTGGGTTATAGTTGTGATTTACTCCTGGTTTTCTGCCCTCATTTAATCTGTTCTCCACACAATAGCCTGTGTGATCTTAAAATTGCATCACCTTGTCTCATGCCCTTGATTAATATATGCTTTGCTAACCTCACAGTGCAGGAACTTCAAATCCTAGTTCCTAATCTTGTCCTAAAAACCCTAATGATATGATTTCTGCCTAACCCTTCACTTCAACTTGCACCTCTCCTCTCACTCTCCACACTTGAGGTCCCGTCACACCAGTGAAGTCCCTGAGGACTCTTCCTGGACCCCTGCACATGCGTCCCGCTCCTGCCTCCTTTGTTCCTTCACCCTTGTTTGCACCCCCTTGTCCTGAGCCTGGCTCTGGGTCCTGACAGGCTAGCTCCTTCTCAGTCTCGGTCTCATTAAGTGCTACCTGTTCACAGGTGATCACCCTATATGAAGTAGCACCTACCCATCCACGTTTACTTTATCTCACCCCCCTGTTTACTTTCTTTATAGCAGTCTTCACCGTCTGTCATTATCTTGCTGTTGTCATCTTTCTCCCTCTGTGGAATGGCAGCTTCATGAGACCAGGGACCTGAACATCTTGTCATCCCCCTCTTCCTGGGACAGCATGTAGGTATTTATAGGATAGATGCCTCCAAGCAGAGCCTGCTACATTATTTGCAGGGCCTGGTAAATAAAATGCAGGTCAAAATTAAAATGCATTTCATGATGAATTTCAGGAATTTCATGATGGCTACAGTAGAGCCCTGAACCAAATGCTGGTCCCTTCTAAAGTTGCATGTCCAAGAATCCGACCCTGTCTCCAGGTGAGTTACTTAATCTCTCTGGACTCATGTTCCTGTTTTGTAAAATGATAGAGACGGTAGTACCCCTTCTTGGGGTGCTTTTGAGCCTTAAGTGGGGTCATATGCACACTCACTTGAGGTACCCTCTGCAGCCATCTCCTGTACGTATCAGCATTATAATTATCAACCTCTCAGCCATGTGATGAGTAGCCTCCAAAGTACAAATTTTCCAGCATTCCTCTTTTCTGAATAACCTCCCTATCAACTCTTTCAAATGACTAACCTAACTCTATCACATGGGATGGGGATGTGGGTGTCGCTTGCAAATAATATTGACACATTGAAGGTATGGACCGACAGCATATTTGGCTTGCTGAAAAGAATGTGTCAAATGGAGTTGGGCTGTTTTGAAAACTCCTTTGACGATAGGTAAATCATGTCACTCTTTGAGCCCACTGGTGACACTGGAATGATAAATAATGTCTGCCACCCACCTTCCTGACAAGAGTGAAGCAAGAGCATGAATTGGATTAAGAAGAAACCAGTCAAATGCTTTGATTTTCTTAGAGCGGCCCGTGCAGGCGCTGCTTGCCGGCGTCTGCACACATTGTCAGACACCCTGTCTGCCTGGTCTGTGTGCCTCTGGTTACCCTGTACATTGTGTAACAGTTCAACTGCACCTTGAATGGCAATTGTTCACAAGCTCTCACGTTTTGATTTATTTTTGTGGTACAGCCAGTGATTCAAGTTAGTTTAGAAATGCAGAGAGGAAAGGCAGCATGTCTTTTACATTTATATTGTGGCCTCCCCGGTGCTTTGGAACTGTGTGGACTGTGAGATGTGGGCTGACTCCCTGGGAGGGAGCTTTAGTTGGTTTGCTGGGGGAAAATCTGGACACTCTGATTTTATCAGTGGTTTCTCTTTGCCAGTGGAGGCTAAAATGAAGTGGAAAAATAACATCTGTGAAGCATGTTTTATGTATATGGCACTCTGCCTGGATTTTTATTTGCTCAGAGAGATTACATAGTATAGTGATTAAAAGAATATGCTCCTCTCTGCTAGGTATTCCTCAGTAAAGCTAGAAAAAAGAAAAAAAAAGAGTATATGCTCTGGACCACACAAAGTAACTTAAACTTTCCAGTCTCAATTTCCTCATCTGTAAAATGGAATGGGTTAGATGTTATTTCTCTGTCCCTCCAAATCTACTCTCCACCCTTTCTGCTCTGATTTCCACCCAGGAGACTGTCTGGTGTCATCTGCAGGCTGTGGCACCCTATGCTTCCTATTCAGGTTGACCAGCACACAGCCCCCACCATGGCTGGGAGGAAGAGGAATGAGGGGAGATTATTTACTCCCTAGGTTCTCTTGCTGTGAACCTGCCTTGGGTTAACTGCGTTTTTAGCCAAATGCCATGACTTCTGTCAAGTTTCTGGAACCATCTCTTTACATCTTACTCTCTTTTTCAGCTTCCGATAACTCCTTCCTCCCCGTGTCCCTGTAGGGCTAAGGGTGGTGACAGCTCTGTTGCTCCTATTCTTAGGTCCCTGTGTGCTCCTTCATAGTTTTCTACACTCAACAAGCTGCTTTTGTTATTTAGTCTCTAAGTCATGTCTGACTCTTGTGACTTCATGTATTATAGCCCACCAGGCTCCTCTGTCCTTGGGATTTCCCAGGCAAGAATACTGCAGTGGGTTGCCATTTCCTTCTTTAACACACAGCCTCAATTCAGTTCAGTTCAGTCACTGAGTTGTGTCCAACTCTTTGTGACCTCATGGACTGCAGCATACCAGGCTTCCCTGTCTATCACCAACTCCCAGAGCTTACTCAAACTCATGTCCATTGAGTTGGTGATGCCATCCAACCATCTCATCCTCTGTTGTCCCCTTCTCCTCCTGTCTGCAATCTTTCCCAGCATTAGGTCTTTTCCAAGGAGTCAGTTCTTCGCATCAGGTGGTCAAAGTATTGGAGTTTCAGCTTCAATATCAGTCCTTCCAATGAATATTCAGGACTGATTTCCTTTAGGATTATCTGGTTGTATCTCCTTGCTGTCCAAGGGACTCTCAAGAGTCTTCTCCAACACCACAGTTCAAAAGCATCAGTTCTTCAGTGCTCAACTTTCTTTATAGTCCAACTCTCACATCCATACATGACTACTTGAAGCAATGTTGTGAAGTAATTAGCCTCCAACTAATAAAAATAAATTAAAAAAAAAAAAAAAAAGAAAAGCCATAGTTTTGACTAGAGGACCTTTGTTGGCAAAGTAATGTCTCTGCTTTTTAATATGCTGTCTAGGTTGCTCATAACTTTCCTTCCAAGGAGTAAGCATCATTTAATGTCATGGCTGCACTCAACATGTGCAGTGATTTTGGAGCCCTGAAAAATAAAGTCTGCCACTGTTTCCACTGTTTCCCCATCTATTTGCCATGAAGTGATGGGACCAGATGCCATGATCTTAGTTTTCTGAATGTTGAGCTTGAAGCCAATTCTTTCACTGTCCTCTTTCATTTTCATCAAGAGACTCTTTAGTTCTTTGCTTTCTGCCATAAGGGTGGTGTCATCTGCATATCTGAGGTTATTGATATTTCTCCCAGCAGTCTTGATTCCAGCTTGTGCTTCATCCAGACCAGCATTTCTCATGATGAACTCTGCATATAAGTTAAATAAGCAGGGTGACAATATACATCCTTGACCCACACCTTTCCCAATTTGGAACCAGTCTGTTGTTCCATGTCCAGTTCTAACTGTTGCTTCTTGACCTGCATATACATTTCGCAGGAGGCAGGTCAGGTGGTCTGGTATTCCCATCTCTTGAAGAATTTTCCACAGGTTGTTGTGATCCACACAGTCAAAGGCTTTGGCATAGTCAGTAAAGCAGAAGTAGATGTTTCTCTGAAACTCTCTTGCTTTTTCGATGATCAACGGATATTGGCAATTTGATCTCTCGTTCCTCTTACTTTTCTAAATCCAACTTGAACATCTGGAAGTTCATGGTTCATGCACTGTTGAAGCCTGGCTTGAAGAATTTTGAGCATTACTCTTCTAGCCTGTGAGATGAGTGCAATTGTGAGGTAGTTTGAGCATTCTTTGGCATTGCCTTTCTTTGGAATTGGAATGAAAACTGCCCTTTTCCAGTCCTGTGGCCACTGCAGAGTTTCCCAAATTTGCTGTCATATTGAGTGCAGCACTTGAACAGCATCATCTTTTAGGATTTGAAATAGCTCAACTGGAATTCCATCACCTCCACTAGCTTTGTTCGTAGTGATGCTTCCTTAGGCCCACTTGACTTCGCATTCCAGAATGTCTGGCTCTAGGTGAGTGGTCACGCCATCATGATCACATACAGCCTACACCTTTGTAAATAGTCTCTTTGTAAATAAGCCCTTGTCAAAGTGTTTTAACTTAAGTGTGCTGTTTGCTTTCTGTTAGGCTTGTGGTTGATACGTGGAGATAATCAGAATAGCTATCCTGGGTTAGAATGTATTGATACCTACATGTGGAACTCTTAAGATAGTATCTAGCACATATTTGACACTCGTGACCTTTCTTAAGGTCACAAGGTGTGGTGAACATCTGATGGCTTCTTCACCAGCCTCTGTTCATCTTTCCCCATCTCACCCATTCCAGGTTTCAACTGGGAACTTTTAGAAGTTTGGGAAAGCTGATTCCATCTCTGGAATCAGCCTGTAACTTACATTAGGCCAGTCAGCACATCCATACTTTCACTGGCCACACTTGGGTTTAGGAGTAGGCAGGTGGTTTAATCTACAGTGAGTACGGCTCTCTTGACTTGTGTTGGAAATTCTGGGGCACAGTTACACTGGGGTGCCACGCATTGGGTGTGGCTGCAGTTGACTTAGGTGGGAGGAGCACTTCATCACTCACCTTGTGTCAAAAGGCCTCTGTGTTGTAATGATAATAATAGATCTAATTTCGTTGGTTTTACTGCTGTTTTAAGATTGTCTACAGTTAATGCGTGGACCACCCCTGCTCTCGCCCTCAGTGTACCTCTGTACATGTGCTCTGGGTGGTGAGATGCAGTCAGGTACAGCTGCAGTGGGAAACTAGTCTGAGAGTGAAACTGCGAAGGGCAGAGAAAAACTTAGCAGCAGAAACAAAACTGGAGCCCTGCTTAAACCACACTCAAAGTCTTCCCTGCCACTGGACTTACTCAATTGTGCCAACCAATAATCATCTTATCTTTGTGATTAATAAAAAACAAACCAAAAGCATTCTTACAGATATGCCCTGATTACATTTGGGTTTGAAACCAGGTGTTTCTGGCTCTGGAGCCTGACAGGATTTTCATCTGCTCATTTTCCTCCTCATTCGACTTTTATACATCAAACCATGCATCATTTTCCTTCAGATAAAGTTTTTCACAATTTGTTTTCTCAAGTGAGTTTCAGGGTGGAGGTCAAGCCTGTGCTGGGATCTCATTTGATCTTCTTTACTGACTTTGGCAAGTGCTTCTCCTTCAGAGTCTCTGCTTTTCCATCTGTGAGGGGAGGAGGTTGAACAGGATGTGTCCTCTCTGGTTCTAACATTCTGCGAGCATCCACACACATGATGAAAACCATCCTCTCGAGTCGGTGCAGCCTGTTTGGTCAGAGGCTAATGTGCGTTTGTGCCAATTAATAATAAAAATGAAACAACCTTGCTCATTAGTATAGAATCATGGGCCATTTTTTCCACCTTACATTAATTTTCCCCAATTCAGACCTCCTGAAATAGTTATGCTCCACATTTGGGCATTTTAGTACACACTGTCTCGGGTGTTCCTGAATCACTTCACACATGAAAGTCTCATCCCTCTGGAAAAGTCTTAGGCAGCTTGCAGGCAAGATCCGCTCTGATGGCTTCAGGTGCTGCTGCATCTAATCTCCATCCCGACCTGTCGCCTCCATGTCCCGTAGGTGTCTCCAAAGCAACTTGTCTGCAGCTGAACCTTTTTTTGTGCTTCCAATTCTGTCCTTCCTCTTGTGTTTTCTCACCTCAGCAAAAGCACCACCATTTGCCTAGTTGGCCAAACCAGAAAGCAGGGAATCTTTTTCATGCCCACTCAGTCTTGTTGATTTAGTCTCCTTAACATTTATTTAAATCTTGTATTAGCTGCTGTAGCAGATTACCACAGACTCAGTGGTACAGTCAGCAGAGCTTTATTCTTTCACATTTCAGGAATTTAGGAGTCCAAAGTGAAGGTGTCAGTAAGCTTGGTTCCTTCTGGAAGCTCTGAGGGAGAAATGCTTCATGCTTCTTGCCTAGTTTCTGGTGGTTGAGGAGATGCTGAAGGTGGAATGACCATCCTCTGACCACAAGGATCAAGTATGTCCTAAGGATGCTGTGCTGAGTGACAGAAGGGCCCTGAGTCCCTTGTGGCACCATTAGGCTTCTATATCAGTTCTAAACTGCCTAACCTGGGAGTCATTGTACTAGGGAAAAAAAACTTGAAGCTTTTAAAGTTGGCCAAAGGATATGAAACTTCAGATATGCAGGATAGTAAGTTCCGGGGATCTTATGTACAACAGAGTGATTATAGTTGATAATAATGTATGTATTGTATGTTTGAAATTTACTAGCAGTGTGTATCTTAATTGTTCTCACCCAAAAGACCAGGGTGACTATGTAAGGTGTTGAATCTGTTATTTAACTTGATTTTAGTAAACATTTCACATAATATGTTTATGTGAAAACATCACATTGTATACCTTAAATATGAATTATTTGTCAGTTCTACCTCAGTAATGCTAGAGAAAGTTAAAAATTAAATAGAAAAATATAATCTTTTGTTTAAGACACACTTTGGGTGACTGTTATTCACATCAAATATAGTTCGTTACTGATTTTATACAGCTGTCTACCTAATACACCTCCAGCTTCACCTCCTATTGGTCCCAACCTGGAATCCTGATGTGGGGCCATGCTGCTGCTGCTGCTGCTGCTGCTGCTGCTGCTAAGTCGCTTCAGTCGTGTCCGAATCCATGTGACCCCATAGACGGCAGCCCACCAGGCTCTGCGGTCCCTGGGATTCTCCAGGCAAGAACACTGGAGTGGGTTGCCATTTCCTTCTCCAATGCATGAAAGTGAAAAATGAAAGTGGAGTCATTCAGTCGTGTCCGACTCTTGGTGACCCCATGGACTGCAGCCCACCAGGCTCCTCCGTCCATGGGATTTTCCAGGCAAGAGTACTGGAGTGGGGTGCCATTGCCTTCTCCATGCTACTGTACCATAAGTGCCCCATGTTCTGTTGTTCACCACTGGGCCTTTGGAGGAGATGCTCCCTCAACCCTTTTCTTCTGAGTTTGGCCACTTTCTAGTTATCTTTCAGATTTAAATGCCACTTTCTTATTGGGGCATTCTGCCCCTTATAGGCTAGGTTTCATATTGTTATCACTCCATAGGTGTCTCCAGCCTAGTTCTTTATTGCAACAGGTTGTAATAATCTGTTTATTTGTCTATTCCCTGAGTTTCTAAGGGAAAAGGATCAGGCATTTCTTCTTATGCCAAGCACCTTGCATAATGTCAGCCACATTGTTGTTAAACATGTGAGTGTATGATGGACGAGTCATGTGCAAATCACAGTACCAAACACACAGGAGGTATTAAAGAAATCCTGTTCAGTTAGATGCACATGGGCCACATTTCATCCTTCATAATGCATATGACTACGAAAACCATATATAATCAGT
Source organism: Muntiacus reevesi (assembly GCF_963930625.1). Taxonomy (NCBI): domain Eukaryota; kingdom Metazoa; phylum Chordata; class Mammalia; order Artiodactyla; family Cervidae; genus Muntiacus; species Muntiacus reevesi. Next base: position 98,354,348 of record NC_089252.1, read on the forward strand.
TCTTAGTATGAGGCTTCAAGGCAGATTAGTCATTTGTTATTTAGCAAACATTTATCACTTGTTCTCACCAAACATTCTTTCAATGGCTGGGTCCTTACCTAATTCATATTTGCATTCCCGACAGAGTGTCTAGTAGTTGAAAAGCACATGGTAATATTTATTTCCTCTAGTAAGTGGATAAAAGTACAAATCAGTGCTGTGAGTTTTCAGAAGAGGGAGAAGATTGAGAAAAGAATCACAGAAGTGACAATATTGCTGGATGAATATGGATGGTGGGGGCTGGGACTCCAGCAGCAGCACCAGCAGAGGCAGAGGTATGAAGATGGAAGGGCAAAGAGAGTGGTGTCTAGTCTTGTTTGATAGAATTAAAGGCGAGAGAGAGAACTGAAAATGTGAAATGTGTCAGATCCTAGAAATCTTAGAATTAACAAGCCATCTGCTGCTCTGACAGTCCTGTTACCTGTAGCAAAGGTTACTTCTTTCCTCCCCTTGCTTTTAGTAACAGAACCTTGATATTTATCTGGACACATTTCACTGCCTCCTTTACAGCTATCGGCGTCCACATGGATAAGTTCTGGCCAATAAGAAATAAACAGAAGAGTCATGGGACTCTAGGAGGTCTGTTGAAGCGGATGAGTATACTCTTCCTTGCGCTTTCCTCCATCCTGTTGTAAGAATGACAATGTACACACAGAAATCAAACAGTCATGTTGGACTGGGAGAGTGGGGCTGCCCTCTAGGCATCTCCTCAGGGATGAATGGGGGAGACTGGACCTGCAAGACATCCCTGAGCTGCTAGACCAGTCCTCAAATGACCTCGTCCTATGTGAGAATTCTAGGTAACCGAGAAGCAAGCTCATTTTCCTATGTTACTTGAGAGCTTTCTGTTTTACATAGCTGAACCTAATCCAGTTGATGCATCACCCAACTTCAGGGTTAAAGAGTATTTGGAAACCAGGATGAATTTTTCCATAGAGTTAATTGTTACTCTTGGACATACTCCCTATGCATGGCTATCTTCCCTGTCCGAAGCTGTGATGACATGCTCATTTTCTTGTGTGTCCTTTCTTCCAGGACTGACTGTGGAATGGGACTGAAGGTCCTGAGGCCTCCTCTCCCTTTTGTTGCCTCTGAAAATAAGCACATTGTCCCCTTCTGTTGTAAGGATGTTTACAGATAATTACTCTGGGTAAATCAGCCAGGAAATAACAAACAGGTCAGTTATAAATGGTCTTAACCATTTCCATAGCTTCAGTTCCTTTTAATAGTCCTTGTTACATTGGAAAGTGAAAGTGAAGTCGCTCAGTTGAGTCTAACTCTTTACAAATCCACGACTATACACCAGGCCCCTCCGTCCATGGAATTTTCCAGGCAAGGATACTGGAGTGGGATGCCATTTCCTTCTCCCAGGGATCTTCCCGACCCAGGGATCAAACCTGAATCTCCCACACTGCAGGCAGGCTCTTTACCATCTGAGCCACCAGGGAAGCCCATGCTTGGGAAAGCCCACCAGGTTCTTCTGTCCATGGGATTCTCCAGGCAAGAATACTGGAGTGGGTTGCCATTCCCTTCTCCAGCAGATCTTCCTGACTCAGGGATTGAACCTCAGTCTTGTCTCCTACATTGCAGGCAGATTCTTTACTGTCGAAGTTATCAGGAAAAGTGTTAGTTATTTATTGCTGCATGACAAATTAGACTGAAACCTATCTATCTGAAACAATAAATGTTTCATATTTCACAATTTCTGTGGGTCCAGAATACAAGCATTAATTGGGTGCTTCTGACGCACAGAAACTGAAATATGAAACATTTATTCTTAGAAGTTGTCTACTAGAGGGAAATTCACTTGTCTTCCTTCTTTAATTCCTGAAGGTAGTACCTCTAGACACTCACCTCCTAAGAAGGTTTCTTTTCTGAGTTGATGAACCCAATGGTATATTTATTCATTTAACAAATACCCATCAAACACAAATGTTCCAAGGGATAGACTGGTCAGTATAATAGATGTGCTCACTATTTGAAATCTCAGAGAGATGCCATGGGGAAAACTGTGTGTGGGAACTTGTTATATTCCTCCCACTGGATATGAGCAAGTTGAGATAACCACACAGTTTGTCTCTGTACCTCCAGCCTTAGTTGTCCTTCTCCTCTAATCTGTCAGTAAGTGTCCCCTGGATTCAAGTGAATGATTATGAACGTCTTCTCCAGCCAGAACATCTTCCACCAGGACTGTACTGAATAGGGCTGGTAGGGAGGAAACCTCCTGGAACAGGATTGCATTCATTCCCATCTTCACTGCTTACATTATAATAAATGCTGTTGCTCACTCTATTTCTCTAAACTTCATTTTATTATCAATGAAATGGAGTCAAAAGTAGTGTCTACTTCTGGTTTGTTGTGAGGACTGCATGAGAAAATATATGGATAGTACTTGGCAAAGAGCCTGGCACATGGTAGGCACTCAGAGGATATTAGTGATTCTGAATCATTATTTTGTTATTAATTTTAGTACTGTTATCCATTTGGAAGTAGGAATCAGTATAGGAAAAGAATGCTTCCCCAGATAATCCAGTCCATCACACCATGTTTGAGCTAGTTCAAATCCTCTTGCCATAAGCAGGGGTGGGTATAAATAAATTAACTAATGAAGAAAAGAGGCTATGTATTTTGACTTGGTACAACTGTAATCCTTTTTGCAATTGGAAAATAATCCTTAAGTAAATAGAGAAGATAGAACATGTTCAGACTAACAGTGTTTAGTTAAAATGGTCAAATATTTAGCATGCCTGATACCAACGATAGTCATTCAACCTTCAGAGCTCTCCGTGTATGCCCTCCCCTTATGGCATGCATTCCAGCTTCTAAACGCACACCCAGCCATTTCAGCACTTCCTGCTTTAAATTATTCTGAGTTTTTTACACACGCGCACACGCCAGGAATAATAAACGGCAGTTTTAGGAACACATCATATAAATGCCAATTTCCAGATGGATTTGTTTTGCTACAAACTTAGTTAACACTTGATTCATGAAATAGCAGGTGGAGAGAAGGTGTAGAGTGAGTACTTAGACCCAAATAAGGTGCGACCTGCCAAGGGAAGGATCGCCAAAAAGAGCTGAGAAAACTGAAGCAAGTACTCAAACTATTTTCAAAAGATAACTCATCAAAACTACAGAGAGAAAGTGAAAGGCAAAAAGCAAACAAGCTGGCGGGTAAATGTTAACCCTTTTTAACATTAAGGCTGTAACATAAAGCTGTGAATTGGTTCTGTCTGAGTCTGCCTGTTTTGTTTCTGAACGGCTGAATATGTGCAGTAAAATTAAAACCTTAAGTTTATTAGATAGCTTCCTATCTTTCCCTTTCCTTGTATCCCTTTTTCATCTTTTTAAAAAAGTAGCAACTCTTGGAAAAGGCACCACTCAAGAACTCAGGAAGGCATTAGAGGAAAGCCTTACCTAGTAGACTCTTTCTATATTGAGATAGGCTCAAATTTAAACCCTGAAATTGTGATTGTGCAGTTGCTCTCTCCAGTTCTTGTAGGCTGATTTTCCCTGAGATATGCAGTAAGAAAGGTTGAAATAATAAATGGATGATGCCTGGGAGTCAGCCTTTTGGACCTTCTGCTGATGCCAACTCTGCCTCCAACTGGACATATGATGTTGGAATCATGACGGTAGCTCTGAGTTTCATTTTCTTCATTTGTAAAACTCATGCTTCACTGGGTTTCTGTAATGACTGCAGCATTCGTTCATTCATTTTGCAAGTACTTATTGAGCATCTACTGTGTGCCAGCCCTGATCCCTACATTGGACTTGACTGTGTGTGCGCTCAATCATAGTCATGTCCAACTCTGTGATCCTGTGGTCTGTAGCCTGCCAGGCTCTCCTGTCTATGGGATTTCCCAGGCAAGGATACTGGAGTGGGTTGCCATTTCCTCCTTCAGGGGATCTTCCTGACCAGGGATCGAACACTAGCCTCCTTTGTCTCTTGTATTGCAGGCAGGTTCTTTACCACTTGAGCTGGATGACCTAAATAAAGTCCCTGCTCTCAGTGGAGCTTATAGTCAAGTGGAGAAGACAATCAACACAAAAAGAAATGTCTGTTTTTTTAGGATAAATAGCTAGCAGCAGAATTAATTGTTCTCATGTATTTAATTTGACTAAGTCACTGTTCATAATGTATGCACTTGCCCATCCTCCCCAACCCCCAGCTAATGATGACACCTTATACCTGTATCCCCACCAACATTTAGCATTGTCCAACTTTGTGATTTTTCTGGGCTCATGGATTTAATTTGATTTTTTGAATTTAGTAATAATTTTGAGCATCTTTTTGTATCTTAGTAGTACTTTCTCTTTGTAAATTGCCTTTTCATATCCTTTACCCCTTTTCCTACAGGAATTGACATTGTGTGCATGCTCAGTCACTCATTTGTGTCCAGCTCTTTGCAACCCCATGAACTGTAGCCTGTCAGGCTCCTCTGTCCATGGGATTATCCCTTCAGGAACATTGGAGTGGGTGGCCATTTCCTCCTCCAGGGGATCTTCCTAATGCAGGTATTGAACCTAATAGGAGTTATTGAATTGAAAGAATTCCTTATGTATTGTAGACCTGTACTATCTAACATGGTAACTACTAGCCACATGTAGTTGTGCAGTTATAGAGGGTGCCCTGTTCAAAAGGGCCCCGTGGTTTAAATGTCTAGGGCCCTGAAATCATCCTGAAAATTCTTAATAATTGTACATTTGAATTTATGTTTTTTGTAGGTGCAGTCCGTGGGGACCGGGGCGCGCACACATGAGCAGAGGGGATAGTGCAGTGTGCAGTCCTCAGTTTCTTGCCATGCGTTTGCACATAGTGCCAGACGAGCCACATGAACACAGAATCCTGATGGACCAAGGATGTGTGGGAGTTCAGTGAGACTCAACGCCATTTCAAGGTAAGTGGTTTACATCTATGACTAAGTAGAGGCTGAGGCCACATTTTTCATTCAAATCGAACTTGCTTCTGACAGAGAAAGAAGGCTGTGGCATTCTGAGAGACCTAAGTGACCAAGGAACCCTAACATATCCTTTCTTTTTCTTGTTACTTCTCTGTATCATCCAACCACTTATACCAAAAATTACAGAAAAAGAAAGGGAAAGATGAGCAATCCATAGTTGTTTTTCTTAGCAGTCCTTCCTTAGTCATCCATAAGTCATGGTAGAGAGTATTGGTATTAATAGAATATGTGAACATTAAGAAGTAAAATATAAAACAGTTGAGTTATTTTTGTGCAGCTCTTCCATTGTTCTTATAAAAATAAAATACATATGCATGAATGAGCTACAAAATGTAAATTGTATAATTTCAGTGATTTTTGCACAAATGCGGTTATATTTGCACTTAAAACTACACTGTACAATATAAAGGTAAATGGTACAATTCATGTTAATAATTTAAATTTTAAATTTCTTTATATAAAGTAGCACTAAGAAGCAACTAAAGACACTATGACAAAGCAAAAGAGAAACCAAAGAAGGAAGAAAGAGTTTTATGTTTTAATATTGTTGGGAGGGAGGAAAACCTTTCCTCTTCCCTGTTAGCTTCAGTGCTTCGAGGCCTGCAAATTAAACTGACAAGAGACAGGTTAACCTAGCAAGAGGAAAGATAGATCTTTATTCACATACATATACAGAAGTGCACAGAAAACTATAATGAAGCAATGGATAGAATTTGGGGTGTATATACCATCTTTACAAGGAAAAGGGTTAGGATTTCAAGGGACAGTAAATGGTAGGCACAGAGAAATATATGGGAGGGGGGGGGAATTTAATAGAAGGTAAGCTTTGTTTTTGTAAAGCCTATTTATACAATTTCTTACCCTAGAGCCATCTTTCTTACCTGGTGACAGGAGGTGAGAAGATCAAAGAGTTCTGGTTGCTTGTACCCAGCTCTATAGGATTAAGTTATCATATTATTAACTTCATATTATCATATTGCTGACCAACAATGCCCCTTGAGAGGAATTTAGGATGAAAAACAAGATGAGGTACTCTGTGTTTTGGAAGACCAGCCCCTTCCAAAGTTAGATGTGTATCTCAGGAAGTATTCTAATGAACCCAGATTTGTGCATCTTGCCATATGTACAAAAGCACTAAACTTATTAACTTGAGATGTCTGTTTTCTGTAACTGGCCATAATCTTTTACAGAGAAAAATGCTTGACTGCATGTTTTCACTAGCCCAGAAGCATAGGTAAGCTGGTTGCTTCCCTGCCTCTTTGGAGCAGAGTGACTGGGGGACTGTTTCCCAGGTGATAGCTGTTAGTAAGGCCCCTGCAGGAAAGCTAAACTCACAACCCTTGACGGTGTGCATTTTTCCTTAAAGTCGACAGGAGTCACTGTTTGCCCCTGATACAGGACATGTCCCTTGGAGGAGGGTTTTTGGCAGTTGAGTTCTTTTGGAAGCCTCTGTTTTAGAAAGAAAATGAGAGCACAAACAAAACTTCTTCCTGCATCTGTTGATTTTCAGATGTTTTCAGCTCAAAGTTATATTTATCCTACAGTGGTATATTCTGAGTCTTTTCAAATAACTTGCATTTTCCCCCTGCTTTTTGGAAAGGGAAGGGATTTCACATTTCATTTTGCTCAGAACGCTGCAGCCTATGTAGCTGGCTATGGAAGTGGGGCTGGGGGAGATTAGTCCAGAATCGTACCCAGTAAGCCTGTCTCTGCCTGATGCCCATGAGGCATCTTTATTGGAATCCTAGTCTCTGCAGATCTAGACCAATAAAGTGACTGGAATTTCCCTGGCTGGCTGGCTGGATTTCTTTTGCTTTTTGCTTGTATGTAAGAGCAACGCCGTAATTTCTGAAAGGAGCCAGTTTTTCCACTGGGCTATATAGGTTGTACAACTCGAGGAGTATGTACATGGACTCAGCGTAGATGGTGCCCTCTAATACTTGTGGCACGGTGGCCCTGCCTACTTACTGCTATAGTAAGGCCACAAAACAGGAGTGGTTGGAAATTTGGTGAGAGAAATCAACTTTGGACATTTTGCCTTCAGTTCTGTCTCTCCTTCCTTGAACCAGCTCCAACATGACATCTTTCAATTCCATCCCTGATTCCCAGTTCCATTTCAGCTTGCCACTGGCAAAGGTCTTTAATGATTTCCAGAAAATTAAAATAGAATCTGGGAAATCAAAATAAGTCTAACCTTTTTTTCTTTCTTTTCCTTTGTGCTTAATCTAGTTTCACTTAACTCACAGGGTGCCAAGTGCAGGGGCCTGCACCCAGCACTTCAGACCAGAGTTCCTAATGCAAAACAGCTGCGCCTAACACTTAAACTTGATGTACCCCGTGCAGAAATACTGTGCGCAACACTTTAAGATGGCAGAGATGCTGCACCTCGAATTTGGATCTGGAGCCACGAGCAGCAGAACAAGAACTCCATCCTCCTCTCCCCACTATAAGAACCCTATAAAGCAGCCCTGCCAACGGCTGTTTGGAATAAACATGTACTCTTGAGCTCAAGCTTGCACTTCTCCATTTGATCATCAAAGAATAAAACTTTGCTTTGCTTCTGAATGGAACTTGGACTCGTTTTATTAGCTGGAATGACTCCAGGCAGGAGGACCCTGGGACCTGACCCAAAAGGATCAACTTTTGGCAACCCAGATGGCTTTTTCATCTGTACCGATCCACTCAGCTCTGGGCTCGTTGGAGCTCAGGGCTCTAGTCCGTGGATGGTGTAGGCTTTGAAGGTTCACTTGGGAATGACTGCCTCTGGTCTTTGAGTACACTCTGATAGGTTAGAACAGCAACAGTCTTTAGCCGAGTTCAGAACAACTCTGCCCAGCAACCTGATGCCCGGGTGTGGTTCTCATACAGCATAGCCCCTAGAGTCATCTGGACTGCACTCCTTTGAGATGATCATGCTGTGGCATGGTTGGGGGTCAGAGACTGAAACTCAGGCGTGTCTCCCTGCTGCCTCTGGCTGGCCTTCCAGTGATAAAAGATACCTGGGGATGATGGGACCTATGGGTGTGAGGAGCCATGGCAGTCTTGCTCCTGCCTCACCAGTAGTGCTGTCCTCTGTACAAGGCACTAGTTGCCACGTCAGGGCTTGTTGCCCACCTTGCAGACCTCCAGGAGCCAACAATAGCATTCTCCATAGTCAGTTTCAGTTTGGTAAAGGAAAGTGGCCAGACCTGTGAGCTAGGAGATAAGGCTGGGAAAATCCCAGGTAATTAGGACCGCCTGACGAAACAAAACAAGGACGCTGGCTTTGAGTTGAAGAAAAGGCACCAGAGACGCTTGAATGCAAAAGGTTCCCAAGGTAGGTTCGCCCATAACTTGACCTTTTTTGGTCAGGTTGGTTTCACTGAAGTGAGCTGGGGAGCCCTGTGAGCTGGTTGCAAGACCAGGAACCCCGTCATCCAGAAACACTGTGAACTGCTGGCAAGAACAGAAAACATCCACCGTCTGACCTCTTCTCCCTGTCTGGGATGATCCTTTCTTTATCAACCAAAGTTCCACAGGTACATCTCCCAGTATCAAAACAGAATGCCAGCTGCCCCAGTGATCCGGTGAGTGTCGCATGGGAACTCCATGTACTTTTAGCTCTCACCACAGGGAAGTCCATGAATTCCTCCTTTTTGACTAAAAGAAGGAAAGAGAAGACCCCCACTTCTCACATGTGTGCCACCCACTAACAGACCAAGTTGGTTAGGAACTAATGTGGCTAAGCTGCTCTGGCCAAGAGGCAGTCCTGTCTCACCTCCTGTGAGAGGTGCCTATCTCAAGCACGTGCCATTATACATTCAAGAGAGACCCCAGTTACATCGGAGTTCATGACATTTGGACGCTTCCTATATTGGTCTTTCAAGGAATCCATTAACAGTTTGGTGCTGGTTCCAAATTTCCCAAGCCTGAATTCTTATTTGGCCAAATCTTATAACATTTGCTGCCCCCGCCCTTAACCAGTAGTTGGAAACATATCAAAAACAGAACATCTAAGGTATGGGTAACCAAATGTCTTCAATACGAAAGGATAGCCCCTTGGGGTATATCCTGCAGAACTGGAGTTTTTCCAGTATTACCCTCAACCCCAAAACATTTATCTTCCTATGTTTTACCACTTGGCCCCAGTATGTGGCTTGGAGATGGGGAAAGTTGGTCCGTCGATGGGTCTCTAATAAACACTGTTTTTCAGTTGGACCTGCCATACCAAAGACAAAAAATGGGATGAAATTGCCTATGTCTGTCTTTTTTTATGGCCTCAGAACAGTGGCCTTCTGAGACTTCCCTGGTGACCCAGTGGTTAGGACTCCACACTTCCAACTCAAGGAAAGGTGGTGAGTTCAATCCTTGCCTGGAGAACTAAAATCCCGCATCCTGTGCAGCACACCCGGAAAAAAATCCAAAGGGATGTGGGCTCTCCTCCACTGCAGTAATAGCGGTGCTTGACCCTCCCCCTGAGAACCTTCTTGATATCTTCATTAATCCTTCTCCTGCTCTTCTCTCCCTACCCTCTTCCTTCCTGTGTCCCAACCTGGGCCCTAGGCCCCAGGGATTCCCTCCGTACAAGTCCCTTCTGCCATAGCCCAGTTAAGCAACTACACAAAGCGGTACTAATTACCAGCCAGGGTCCAACAACCCGCCAGGAAAAGTACAAAGGACCTACCTCCTTTTGAGGCAGGTTCCCAATGGAGAAGGCGGGCTCATCTAGGTACATATCCCACTTACCACTTCTGATCTGTGTAACTGGAGAAGTACACTCATGATCCAATAAAAACCAGTACCTTCTCCATCAAGAGGCTTTGCTGGGCACTGCCCCTGTCAGGGCCTTATCAGACCATGGCAGTCAGCCTGCAATACCCTTATTCTCCCCGTAAGGAAACCCAGTGGGAAATACTGGATGGTACTGAAAGCCACTGAGGATACACATCCAATCTACACCCTACAGGCTACTCTGCTGTCCACAGGGACCTGGGATTCTGTGTTACATTTAAAAAATGCCTTTGTGGCCTTCCTTGGTGGGCCAGGGGTTAAGAATCCACCTGCCAGTGCACGGGCCACGGGTTCAATTGATCGTCCGGTAAAATCTCACACGCTGTGGAGCAGCTAAGCCCATGTGCCACAACTGCTGGGCCTGTGCTCCAGAGCCTACATACCACAACTACTGAAGCCCAAGTGCCTACAGCCTGTGCCACACAACAAGAGAAGCCACTGCAATGAGAAGCCCACAATTTGAGAAAGCCCTGTTGCAGTAATGAAGATCCAGCACAGCAAAATAAGTAAAAAAAAAAAAAAAAAACCTTAAAAAAAAAAAAGGACATCGTCTTCTGTATTCCATTAGCCCAGAGTGACAAGATATTTTGGCCTTTGAATGGCAGGAGTCAGACACACAGGGAAACAACAGTACTGCTGGAGAGTCCTGTCTCAAGTGCTCAAAAATTCCCGCACTGTCTTTGGGGAAGCTTTAGCAAAAGACCTAAGAGATCAGTAGGGGAATGACATTCTGAACTCCTCTGTGGCAGGCCCATTACCCAAGCCCAAGAGAAGGAACAGCTGTTACAATGGAACAACTCAGGTGTATCCTCCAGGTAGAAGAAACCATGAAAGCACTCACGGAGTATGGTCACCAGGCGCTCCGGCGCCCACCAGTCTGGCCCCACATGGCTTCCAGCCTGAGACCTAAAAACCTGACAAACCGTCAGCCGGCAAGACCTGTTCACTCCTGGATGGAATGGGCTCCACTTGTGATCCCATCACCCATTCTGTCCTGAAGCCACTGGGGTTCACTCAGTGGGGACATAGCACTTGAGTGAAGAGACAACCCCCCGCTGCCCCCCCACCACCAAGCACCAAACTCCAAGGAGAGAACCTTGGGCAACAACTTGACTAACTGCTTCTGCAAACCTCTCTGTAATCTGAAGTTTCTCTTCTGGAAAACAACAGAGATATGACCAGGGAGATAAAGGGCCTGGCAGTGAGCATAGCGTTAGAGTGCTCTGCAGACATGCTATAGATCTAGATACCAGTGTCTTTAGGGAAAATTTGACTGCAGGAAGCAGCTACAGGAGACCGCTTCGCTTCAGAGCCCCTCAAGAATTAGGAGCAGGACGAAAGCCAGATGAGGGATTTGTCATTGGCAAAGCCCATTAGCAGTTTCCAGAAAATAAAAGTAGAATTTGGGTAATAAAATCTGACATTTTTTCCTATTTCTTTTCCTTTGTGCTTAGTCTAGTTTCACTAGCTCATAGGGGGCCACATGCAGAGGCCTTGCCCCCAGCACTTCAGACCAGAGCTCCTGGCACTTAATGGCTGTGCTGGCCCCTCAGCTGAGGGTGTGCAGCAGTCACGGGACGCTCCATTCAGGATGGCAGCAGTGGGCTGTGTGCGGAGACGCTGCGCCGGGCACTGTGCCTGCCTGTGCTCTCCTCTGTGCCCAAGCCACAAGAAGTTTACCCCGTGCCCAGGAACAAGAACTCTATATAGCAGCCCTACCCGGGCCCTTCTGGATGGCGTGTGCTCTAGAGCCAGAGCTCACCCCTCTTCATTCTTTGATCTAAGATTGGAACTTACCTTTTCTTCTGAACTTGGGTCTCATCCTATTGGCTCAAGCAACTCCACTAGGGAGGACCCTTGTTGAAACAGACTGACATTTTCTCCCTCTTGTAAATTCCTCTGTGTTTTATTTCTGTCCCTATAACTCTGATTTTCTTTTCTTTTTTTGTTTTCAAAAATAATGTATTTTTATTGCAGAAAATATAGATGATTTTTTTAAAAAGTAAAAAGAAAGTAAACAATCACTAAGTGATACCACCAGAAGATATGCATTGTTAATATTCTCTAAATAAATACTTGTTTCTTCCTTGTACAAAGAAATCAATGTAAGAATTGTTGAGTCCCTCCCCAGGCCAAGGTGTGAGGCCTTGTACCAAGACCACAGAAGTGGAGCCCAGAACCAAGTCACCTCCAAAGCTAACTCAGTCCCTTTATAACTGTTGCTAAAAGCCCCTGATCATCCCTAATAAGCTTTCTGACTCTAATTAGGCAAAGATGCCCACTCCGTGAACATGCTGTAGCCCCCTAACCAATCACTTAATGCCACGCTTCCAGGAGGAATTTTCTTTGTCTTGAGGCTATAAAAATTGGCTATTATCTCACGAAAACAGTCGACTCTCCCTGGTCTGTGAGGAGGTTGGCCTGCTGTGCTCGCAGTACCCACCGTATCGCTGCTTTTTTCTTAATAAACTCACTCCCTTCTGAAATGCTATGTGTCTGGAAATTCTTTTCCAACCTGTGTTTGGACTGCGTCAACAAAAATATTTTTTTTCTTTCAAAAATGGAGTGCGGTGTACATAGTATTTGGTTAGCTATTTTTAAACTTAATATTTCATCAACAGTTTTGCAGTCCTTAAATATTTTTTCCTACATTAATATAGTAGCTGCAAACTATTCCATCATTAATAATAGATACTTAAAAAAAAAATATCAATCTTAGGACTTCCTTGGCAGTCCAGCTATTAATAAGATTCTGTGCATCCACTACAGAAGGCAAGAGTTCAATCCCTGGTTAGGGAACAAAGATCCTGCATGCCAAGCAGTGCGGCCAAAAGAAAAGGTAATAGGGAGCGATTAAAAAAGTATGACTCTTAACTACTCTCTACTGAGTAGTTTTTCACTACAATAATGACTTCCATGAAATCCCTGTAGGCAACTTTATTCACACATCTGTGACTATTTTCTGAATGTCTCCCTGTTTAATCTTGTACACATACAGATCATTTCTCTTACTAGCCAAGTTTTGAACTTCTTGAGATCAGCATTCAGGTCAGTCCATCTCTGTTTTCCTCAGAGTGCTTTAAAATGAAGAGGCCTCCCAAAATGCTTAAAAATGAAATAGCTTATTAATATGCATTCTTTCTTAAACAGAATAAAAAGATGGCAAGATAGGAAAAGAGGTCAAGTTCACCAATTTATGGCTGACTTTAAAACGGTATGCCTCAGTCTTCTGCCACGTGGGCTTTGTGGAGCCCCTGTCTTTTCATTTTTGGAGTAAAAAAAAAAAACATCTGGCTGCATTTTAAATTGATTCACACAATTTATTTCACCAGCCTCTAGGTCTCAAACTGTTTCTGGATATGCATCAGTGTCTCTGCTGGTAGTCAGTGGGGGCTGTGCCTATGCATGGGGGAATGTAATCTACCCTTGAGTCATTATGTTAAAATGATTCCCCACGTTGAATTGTTTAGTGTGAAATAGGATTGTTTGCATTCCATTTACTCTTTACTGTCTTAATTAGGGTGACCTCCAGCTTGAATCCACCAACTGTTGGATTTTATTATATTTTCCCAGGAATTCCTCCTGTGATAAGGTTAACTTTAAATATTGCGCTTCCTGTAGGATGACATAAAATTCATTCTCCTTTAGAAAAAGTAAGCCCAGGTCTTTACTGAAGAACTATGAACTGAATTCTAGGAACGACGGAGTTGTGTTCTTGTGGACTCTTTCCCAATGCTGCATGTAAATATATGGCATAAAGCAGCCCTGCCTACAGTCTAGGCTTCTAGGGCCTGTCTCCAGGGGAAATAAGGACTTTATTTACTTGATGAAACTCTAATATTCTTTCTCTTGAGTCCTGAAGTTAATGTGTGAATCTGCCTTTTTATATTCTTCGTATAAAGTAAAACCAAAACACAACAGTGGGTGAAATGTTTGTGAACCATATTGCATGGCTTGATAAATGCACCTGAACTTTATATTTCTGCCTGTGGATTCAGCTTCATCTGGCCCCTCCTTAGGATTCAAGCCAACTATAGGATGAAATTGTAAGGCCTTGGGATGAAGTGGCCAAAACAATTATAAGGACTCTTCCCTGCCCCCTAACCTTTCAACCCTCCCTAGTTTCTATGGGGTAAGATAGCTTCTACTTCTATTTTTTTTTATACTGCACCACAAGTCATGTGGGATCTTAGTCCCCCCTTAGAGGGTGTAGGGGCATTGAATTTACAACCCCTGCATTGGAAGCATGGAGTCTTAATCACTGGAGCATCAGGGAAATCCCCTACTTTCTAACTGATGTCTGTAACTACCATCAGGTCTTTGTTGTTGAATTTACTGTTTAATGCTTAACTTGATCTCCTATCTTGGATATCCTCTGTCAACTTTACTCTCAGTTTAACTTTAAATCTCTCTTTACTTGGCTGTAAGTGTGAGTTTCTCCCACCCTCTATCCCTCACCCATCACAGAGGATCATGATTTCGGTGGTAACCCTCACAAATTCTGACCTCCTCTACACACACAAACACTTCCATGTCCTGTGTGATGTTTCCCTTCCTCCCTTTATTCAGAATGCTCCTCCCTGTGTCTCCTAATACTGTTTTTTTCTTCATGCTTTTGGACTCAGCCTAAGTATCATTCCTTAGAGAGGCTTTTCTAGACCACTTAATGTGATGATGTACATATTTTAACCATCCTTAGGTATAGGTACCAACTGATCAGAACAGACTCCAGTATTAACATATTGTTTTCTTGTACTGAGGCTAACTAGGTGAATCCAACTCTTAACTGACCCATTATTTGATCAGGCAATAATGACAAAATGTAAATAAATATTTGTGCATTTGCTCCTTCTGTGTATATTCCCTCATAGAATGCAGTTTCCACAAGAGCCAGAATTTTTCTGTCTTTGTCACTGTCAGGGAGGAAAACCTTTTCCTCTTGTTATGCCCGATGTCCGAATCCCCGAGCGGGAAGAGAGAAGGCTTCCAAGGCAATGCAACTCGCAAAAAAAGGGAAGTTTATTACTGACTCGAGCCAGGGCCTTCTGCCTCTGCCATCACAGTGGTGCAGGGTCAGAAAAGCCCTGAGCCCAAGCTGTTACAGAAATTTATAAGACATGCATAATCAATTAGTAGCTGGCTTAAGCGGATTGGTTACATGTTTACAAAGCAATTCTATTGGTACAGACTTTCGCGGGCTTTTTCAAACCTGGGCTTTCGCGGGCTTTCTCAAACCTGGGCTTTCGCGGGCTTTTCAGCTTTCCCTTTGTCTCTTACTGGGCGCATATTGATTGGCTGGCTTCAGGTTACCTGATGGGGGTGGGGAATCTTACCATTTCGGGGAAAGCTAAAACTTAGGTCCAGGCTGCCTGTCATGGAATTAACCCTGGCAGCCTCACACTCTACCCTCTTAAATTCAGTGGTTGAGGGCCTGTGAATTAAACTTACAGAGATTAGCATTAGAAAAGACAGATTTTTATTCACTTATAAATGTGGGAGTTAACAGAAAAAATGTGATTCAACAAACAGCCGAAGATAGGGGTTTATATATTTACTGAATAATGGGAAAGGGAGGGGAGACAAAAGATTTAATGGGAAGAACAAATGAGTTTTCTTAAGGAAAGACAGATGGGCTTTTAGGAGACAAAATGGGAGATAGAAAATTTGTGATTATGTTTCTTAATGCAGGTGCAAGTACTCACCTCCCACTTCTTTCTAGTTAGTAAAAGCCACCCCAAGAGAAGATTTGTGGCAATTCCACTCTAAGTTTCCTTCTTCAGAATGAAGCTGCCCCAGAGGGTATTTATGACAGCCTCATTTCCAGGAGTGTCTGCCTTTAATCAGGTAAGTGAAGCTCCAAAACAGGTTGCTTTCTGGGGACTCCCCTGGTGGTGTGTCTAGTGGCTAAGACATCACCCTCAAGCTGTGGGGCTGATCCCTGGTCAGGGAACTGTATCCTACATGCTGCAACCAAGAGTTTGCATACCACAACTAAAGATCCCTCATGCCACAACTAAGACTGGGCACAGCTAAATAAATAAAGGCTTCTTTCTGGATCTATTCAATCTCAAATGTTTTTATTTCAGTTGATCTTCATATCAGCTCTGAGGGTCTGAGTGGGTCTGCACTTTACCTAGCACCTAGTATTGATACTGTGCCTTAATTACCAATGGTACTCAGCAAATACTTGTTAAACCATGAATAAATGAAGCAATGAGTAGAGTGTTCACTATTTGCTTATGTGACCAATTCCCAACTCATTGTGATTGCTTGGCCAAGGCAGATGGCGTGTGTGGCGTGTGTGTGTGTGTGTGTGTGTGTGTGTGTGTGTGTGTGTGTGAAAAAGAGAGAAAGCTCAGAAAAAAATACATTCACAGCAACATGGATTCCTTAATTTTGTAGTTTAAATATGTTTTTTGTTGTTGCTGTTGACTTGATGAGTCCCATGACATGAAGCAGATGTACCTTTTAGGTAAGATTCTTGATGTGGACCTTCTCTGCCATTTTCCTTTTTGTATTACAGGATGAAACAGTTTTCTATACATGGTAGTTCACTAGAAGGGAATACTTTTTATTTCTCCCAACCCTTGAAATCACCTTGGGTGGGCAGCTGCTGATAGTAAAGGTTCTGAGAGTTCTCTAAGGGACTCTGAGGGTGAAATCCTTACTGGTGAGCAGTTGGGTATGTTCTCAGGAGCATCGTGGAATGGGCTGAGAGGAAAGCTTCCTTCCATGGCCCTGTCTCTATTTGAAAGTTTAATAAATATGATGACAGCTACTGTCCTGTTATCTACTGGGATGAGATTTTTCAAGGGAATTCCCTGGTTGTCCAGTGGGTAGAACTCTGTGGTTTAACTACCAAAGGCGTGAATTCAGTCTCTGGTCAGGTAACTTAAGATCCTGCAAACCATGCAGGGTGTCAAATGAAATGAACTGTTTTGTTTTCTTTCATGGAAAAGTTCAAACATACACAAAGTAGTATACACATATCATGCACCCATATATACCATCACAGTTAACAGTGATTTTGTGTTTGGACAGTCTTGTGTCAGCTCCCCATCCCTCACCCTCCATTTCCCTTACATTCCTCAACCTCTCCCCTCACCACATGATTTTAAAGCAATATATATTATTTCATCTATTAAAACCTCATATATTTAACAGATGAACTCACATTTCAATAATTGTATTATTTCGGGTGGGTTTGTTTGTTGTTAGGTTTCTTATTGGTAAAATACATATAACATAAAATTTACCATTCTTATCATTTTTAGATATATGATTCAGTAGTGTTAAATACACTCACAGTGCTCTGCAGGCATTACCACCATCCATCTCCAGGACTTCATCTTCTCCAGATGAAACTCTGTACCCATTAAACAGTGACTCCTTATTCCCCGAACCCCTCAGCCTCTGGCAAACACCATTCTACTTTCTGTTTATATGAATTTGAATACTTTAGAACCTTACGTGAGTAGAGTCATGCAATATTTGTCCTTTTGTGGCTGGCTATTAGTGTCATGTATTTAAGGTTCATCCTGGTTGTAGCATATGCCAGAATGTCCTTCCTTTCTAAGGCTGAGTAATATTCCCCTGTATGTATATACCATATTCTATTCTTCCATTCTTCAGACAGTGAGCACTTGGATTGTTTCTGCTCTTTAGCCGTTGTGAGTAATGCTGCTGTGAGCATGGCTGTGCCGGTGTCTGCCTGAGGCTTCCTTTCAGTTCCCTTGGGTGTATGCTCAGAAGTGCAAGTGCTGGATCAGTTGATAATTCTGTGTTTAATTTTTTTAAGGGAGCACACATTTTTAAAAAAACACTGCCACAGTTCTACTGGGCCTCTCCAGTGGCTCAGCGGTAAAGAATCTGCCTGCAGTGCAGGAGACCTGGGTTCGTCCCTGGGTCAGGAGATTCCCCTGAAGGAGGGCATGGCAACCCACTCCGGTAGTCTTGCCAGGAGAATCCTATGGGCAGGAACCTGGTGGACTTCCACAATCTGTGTGGTTGCGAAGAGTCGGACACGACTGAGTGACTAACACTTTGATCTTAGAGTGATGTCAGTGTTCAGTAAGTGTTTGATGATGGTGATGACACTGATGATGACCTCAGGGATGACTACTGACTGTGGCCTGGGGTAGTAGGTCTCTGTACTGTTAGCCTTTGAATGGGCAGGCTTCCTGGAAGCTCTGAGGATAAGGACAAGGATTCCTGCTGGGCTGATTTCACTTCAGAGAGAATGAATTCAGCAGTGTGGGCGTGGATTCCAAGCAAGGTTCCCAAATGCCAAAAGGTACTTTTCTACTGTAGGACCTGCATCTGACCAAGCATCTCTTCCTCTCTAGGCAGTTGTTCAGCTTCTTTAGATAAGAATCTCTAGTTTTTCAGCCTGGGGGCAAAATACTGCAGTTGGAAAGTGGCAGCAGGAGGGCAACTCAGCTTTACTTGCCTGGGGACAGGAGGACTTGCCGGGGAGTGTTGGAGCCACAGTTGCCCCATCAACCTAGTGCTGCTCTGTTTGCAGCAGGATTGGGAAGGGGGAAAGAGAGGGAGGGAGCCGATGGGAATAGTCCTTCCAAAAATACTTTCAGTCAACCTCTTTCTCATTCCTAGCTTCTGCTGACTCAGCCCATCCTGACTGTGGTTTCTTTAGGGCTCCCCTAAGTCATGTCTCCCTTCTCCGGAGTCTCCTCCTGCAAACTCTGTAGCGACTCCCTTGCTCCTTCTCCTTCGTCCATCAACAGCCTCCTACCCTCAACTCATCCATCAGAAATTTTTCCAGGTGCCTTACTCACTGATAGCCTCCTTTCTGTGCTTGTCTTGGTTATGGGTTCATTCTTTCACTATCATGTATTGGGTTTTGACAGGGAGAGATGATAAATGCTGATGGTCAACCCTCTGTTCCTAGTGGATGCACTTCTACAGATGTCTAAAAATACCTTTCACTTGAATATTCCATTTCTAAGAAAACAATCTGTTCTCTGGTGTCAGAAGTGAAGGCCAAGGCTGTACAACTGGTGAAGAATTATCTAGATCAAATATGGGCAGTGACAGTTGTCTGGGACATATTTCTGTTATTAAATCACTTTGCTGCCTTTGTTTATGGCTTCAGCAAACCTGGACTCTCAGTCCTGGCCCAGCTCGAGCCACTGAGGATATTTCAGCTTGCTCTCTGCCCACTGATCTCTGGCATCTTAAGACCAAGTTTTCTATCTGAGAACTGAACATGGCCAATAACCATTTTTAACCTTTTAAGTAAGTTGATTACAAATGCTCATGTTATCAGAAGACATAGTTACCAGTTTTGCTTCCTACCTTTATCACTCAGTTTTAGAACAGCCGGGAATCTGAAATAGATTCAAATCTTTAATAGTCACCTTAGGAACACGACTGGTCACACAACAGTTTCCCAGACTGCGGAACAGACTACAAAAAGCTAGAAACCCTGGCATCCAAAGTCACCTATTCCTCTATTTGGGAGGCAATATGAAATGTGAACAGAAACTCTGCCGGGACACAACATAGTCTGAAGGTAAGAGTTAGCTGAAAATCATTGCTTTTGTAGAATCATTTTCTTAGCCTTCTCTTAGCTCTGGTTAAACATACTTTCGATGTATTTCTTCCTGGCTTTGGGTGTTAATTTTGCATTTGTTTTTAAGAGCAGAAAAAAGGGAGGGGGAAGCCTAATGAGGAATAAATAATGGAGAAGGGTTAAAAACTGTAAGTGTATTGGACCTTATAGACTTATATAACCCACGGATCATTTCTGTGGTCGACTGTTACAACTCCAAAGAGCCATTGTGCTAATGTGGCAGCTGATGGTCTTACTCGGAGACATTGCATACTAAATGCCCTTCTGAAATTGGGAATGAAATATGAGAGCTGAGCATGGCCAATAACCATTTTTAAAAATAATGAAGTACTCTACCACCTCACTATTCTACCAGCCCCCACCAAAGTCATGAAGAGCTGAGTCAATAGAATAAACTAATTGCTTGAAAATGTAACTTTAAAAAGAAGAAGAACTCTGTGTGTGTGGTGGGAAAAAACCCAACACCAGAATAGGGCTTATATTTTGAAGCAAAAAACATATTTTAGCACTTGGGGAAAATGAATGAGCCAGTGCCACATTTCGTTTCAGCAGCTGCTGTTTAAGCCTCAGAAATTAAATCATAGACACCCTCGGCTTTAGAGAAAGGATGGAGGTGGGGTCCTGGCTTTGCCAAGGCACTTTGGGCCTAAAGGAGCAACACACTGCTTGGCCTTGCTGGAGAATAGACTGCCAATTGTGGCAAATTATATGATGCTTTTGAGATGTTCATAAATAGCCCATTACACTTTTCACAGCGTTCCTTCATTAAGCCCACAGAATTGTTTCTTTATGTTTTCCTCATAATAGCTTCTGAAAGGTCAAGAATGGTTTACTTGACTTTCTGGTGCCCTTCGGGGAATAATGCCATTAACCATTTGTGACCTCTGCTCTTCGACCTGACAGTTGCTCCAGGGTCACCCATTGGTTTTGTCAAGCCTGGGTCTTCTCCCTTTCCCAACACAGACAGACAGACAGGCAGACACACACACACACTGTCCCCCTCAGGTGGGGACAGGAACTGGAACTAGAAGAAGGGTTCTGAAATCCCTGCCAGTTGAGATTATGTTGCCTTTCTGTTAGAGGTGATGTTGAGATCTGGTAACATTTGGAAAGCGATAGAGGGTACTGGTGGGCTCCCCAGGTGGTGCTAGGGGTCAAGAACCTGCCTGCCAATGCAGGAAAAGTAAGAGACTTTGGTTCAATCCCTGGGTTGGGAAGATCCCCTGGAGAAGGAAATGGCAGTGCACTCCAGTATTCTTGCCTGGAGAATCCCATGGACAGCTGGTGGGCTACAGACCATAGGGTCACACAGAGTCAGACACAGTTGAAGTGACTTAGTACACAGAGGGTGCTGATATTGAGGATCAGATAGTCTGAGTTCAAATCCATATCTGCTTCTGAGCTGGATGACCTGAGGCAAGCCATCTTACTTCTCACGGCTCAGTACAATGGAAACAATAGTATAAAATACCGCGTCAGAAGGTGGTTTTCAGACATGGAGTGGGCATACTCTCTGTTTCAAGACAAAAACAGCCAGCCTTGGAAGCCTGCTAAGGGTAGGCCTTGCTGGGCAGCATCACATATGCACACTCTTCCGTCACCAAGCTGATAGCTCCCAAACTTCACCTAGATCCATAAGGAGGCAGTAACATTTGTCAAATGCTATCTGTGTGCCAAGGACTTACATCTGTTTCTCATTTAATCTTTTATATGTTACTGTAAAATAGGTATTATTATTGCTGTATTTAGCATGATGAAACTCATACTCAGGGCTAATGGTAAGGGCTGCCATTTATTGATTGTTTACTGTGTGCCAGATGGCTATGTTAGATACTTACTTGTATCTGTTCTCTTCTCAGTGGGCAATTTAGTAATTTCCTCTCTTTCTTTCTTTTTTTGCTGTTATGAAGAGTTCTTCTCTTGTGGACCTTCTCAAACACGTCTTCATGGGCACACAAAGAGGATTTTCTCTCAGGAGTTCACACTCAGGAGTAGAAATGCTGGATTGGGGATAAATGAATGTTCAGCTTTACCAAATAATATGAAATTATTCTCCAAAGTGACTGTAATAATGTATACTCCCACCAGAATGTGTAAGCTTTCCTGTTGAGTTACATCCTCCCCTACTCTTGGTATTCTTGTTTCTTTTTAAAGCAGTTCCTTCTCCAGGAGATCTTCCCCATCCAGGGATTGAAGCTGGGTTTCCTGCATTGCAAGCAGGCTCTCTACCGCCAGAGCCACCAGGGAAGCCCCTTCCTTAAGCTATTAGGTATAAAATGGTATTTTGATCTTGATCTGTATTTTCTGATTACTAATAAGGTTGATGGCCTCTTTTTGTATTAATTGGCCATAAATGTCTCCTTTTCTGTGAGATGTCTGTTCATGTCTCTTGCTTTTCTATTGATTTGTTTGCTTTCTCCTATTGGTTTATAGAAGTACTTGATATATTTGTACTTTAATCTGTTGGTGGTTATGATAGTTAGTTTTATGTATCAACTTGACTGGGCCAAAAGATTTACAGATAGCTGATAAAATATTTCTGGGTGTGTCTGTGAGGGTGTTTTTGTAAGAGATTAGCATGTGAATGCATACACTGAGTATAAGATCACCCTCTTTGGGTGAATGAACATCACATAATCCTTTGAGGGACTAGATAGAATAAAAATGTAAAGAGAAAATATGCTCTCTGTTTGTGTTGGGATGTCCATCATTTCCTGCTCTCAGACATCTAGGTTCCTAGTACTCAGGCCCTCAGGAACAGACTGAATTACATCACCAGCCTTTCTGAGTCTCCAGCTTGCAGAAGGCAGATTGTGAGACTTCTGAGCTGCCATAATCGCGTGAGCCAATTCCTGTCATAAATCTCATATGTGCACACATCTCCTTTTTGTTGGAGACCCTGACTAATATGGTGTTTGTATCCTTGCAGATATTTTCTTCCTGCTTATGACTTGCCTTTTCACTTTCTTTAGGGTATTCTTAGCATAAGTTCTTAGTTTTAATGGAATTGAGCTTATCAGTCTTTTCTTTAATGATTAGCACTCTTTATATCTAATTTAAGAATTTCTCTCAATCTTTTCTGTTTCCCTTTGGCGTTTAAATCCTTACTCTATCTGTAATTGACTTTTGAGTATGATTTGAGTTAAGGATTCAAAATCATATTTTTCTATTATGGATATGTTTCTTTTTTCCAGTTCAACTTATTGAATGATCTTGCCTCCTCCCCTGATCCCACATGGCTACCATATTACTCTCATATGTCAAATTTCTGTGTGTATTTCTACACTTTGTATTGTGTTTCTTTGGTCAGTTTGTCTATTCCTGAGCCAGTATACATGATTACTATGACTTTATAATTAATCTCATTATCTTGTGTAACAATCCCCACTCTTTTTTCTTCTTATTACAAATTAGTAAATTGTCCGTTTTTAGACAAATTAACAGATACAGGAAATTCCAGAGAAATTAAAACATTTATAATTGCCTTAGTCAAGTCTAACAACATTTAAATCTGGTATATATATTTTCTACGCTATACAAATACACACTTGTATGAAAACACACATACATGTACATAAAAACACACACATTTATACTTTAACAAATTTAAAGTCAATATTGATTGCTTCCTATATTTAAGGCTTTATGTCTAAGGCTTTGTTGTTGATAAAGATGAGAAAGAATATTTAGGAAATATGATAAGGTTTAAGACACTATTAAGAATGTTAGGAGGAAATTTGTTTTCAATTTGGCAGCTAATATGATTCCTCTTTGGTACCTTGGTCAAGGAAAGCATTTATTTTGAATCCCTAAGCATTACTACTGCCTTAAACTAAGAAAATAAATCTCTCTCCATCCCTAAAGTAATACACTTATCCTCTAGCAAACTACTATTTACTTGTTTAATAAAACAAGAAGACACAGTGTATTACATTTTTAAAGAATTATATCTTGGCGTTACAATTAGATTTGGGGTTGAGCCCTCAGTTTGCCCCTTATTACCACTTTGACCTTAAACAAGTCACAGAACTTCTTGTAGCCTAGGTTTCTTCCATCTTTAAAATGCTGATTATATCTACCTTGCAAAGTTGACAGGAATATTAATGTATTTTTTAAAAGCTTCATAAAATGCTTGCCAATATTCACTTTTAAATTTTTAATTAGTTTTTATTTTATTATAAAGGTAATAGGAGCTTCTTAGAAAGTTTTTGAATAGTAGAGAATGATAATAATAATGAATAATAGTACAGAATAATAATACAGTGAAAAATAAAAGTTCCTTCCCTCCAAATGTATATTCTTCCCCCTAAGTCAATTGCACTCTCTTGAAGAAACAAGATTAAATTTTCATTACACACAATTATTCAGAACATCCTAAAACTTTCCATGACAAGCAGAAATCGTGAAGATTTTATATAAACATCTTATACAGGTAAGCTAAAAATGTTCAGAATATTTTGTTTCTTTAGGATAGCTTTCATTTTAAAGTTTTTCTGTTTTTTTCTTTTGTTAGAAAAAGCTTAACAAATGGAACTATTCAAATTAAGAAGAGGAGGCCATCATCAAAAAGTCTACAAACATAAATGCTGGAGAGGGTATGGAGAAAAGGGAGCCCTCCTACACTGGTGGTGGGAATGTAAATCAGTAAAGCCACTGTGGAGAACAGTATAGAGGTTCTCTAAAAAACTAAAAACTACTGTATGATCCAGCAATCCCACTCCTGGGCATGTATCTGGAGAAAACCATAATCTGAGAAGATATGTGCACCCCAGTGTTCATTTTAGCACTATTTTTACAGTAGCCAAGACATGGAAGCTTAAATGTCCATCGACAGAGAAATTGATAAGGAGTTGATAAAGAAGATGTGTTATATATACACAATGGAATATTACTCAACCATAAAAAATGAAAGTCATTTGCAGCAACACAGTTGGACCTAGAGATGATCATACTAAGTGGAATAAGTTAGAGAAAGACAAATGTCATATGATATCACTTAAATGTGGAATCTAATTGAAAAAAAAAAACTGACACAAATGAATTTTTACTTAAAAAACAGAAACAGACTTACAAATGAACACTACTATACACTACTATATATAAGATATATCTTATATATATAAGATATATATATCTACTATATATAAGATAGACTACACTACTATATATAAGATACTGCTATATATAAGATAGATAACTACTATATATAACATAGATAACCACTATCCACCAAGGATGTACTATAAAGCACAGGGAATTCTACTCAATATTGTGTGATAACCCATATGAGAAAAAGAATCTGAAAAAGAACGAATATATGTATATGTATAACTGAATCACTTGGCTGTACACCTGAAATTAACACAACATTGTAAATCAACTCTAATAAAATTAAAAAAGCAAGAAGATTTTGTTGTTGTTTTTTAGTCTCTAAGTCATGTCCGACAAGAAGATCAGAGGCTATTTAATAACTAACAGTAAATACTTGGTTATGGGCATTTATTAAAAAAAAAACTGTTACACTGGTAATGCATTCTTATAGCAATATCAACTGTTTGGTATATAAAGTAAAAAAACAAAATTCTCTGTTTGCACTGTCCCAATCACACTCCCCAGAAATGACCTCTGGGAAGAGTTTTGATGTCTTAACTTTCATATTCTTTACCTACCAGACTTGGAAATGTCTCATTTAATTGCAAGGCTTTACTGCTTTCATGACACTGTTAATTTTGGTTTGCTTTGCTTGGTGCTACACTTATTCAGTCATTCCTTTAATTAAGCATATACTAAGGACAAGAGTGGGCTTCTCTGGTGGCTCAGATGGTAAACAGTCTGCCTGCAATGTGGAAGACCCAAGTTTGATTCCTGGGTCGGAAAGATCCCCAGGAGAAGAGAATGGCAACCCATTCCAGTATTCTTGCCTGGAGAATTCCATGGACATAGGAGTCTGGTGAGCTACAGTGCATGGGGTCACAAAGAGTCGGATACAACTGAGCAACTAACACACACACAAGGACTAAGGTGTGTATTCTGGGCCAGATGCTGAGCTGTAGATTCTTGAAGTATCAGTTCCAGTGCCCTCATCCATTATTGATGATAATATTGTTTCATAAGGGCTTTGGTACAGTTAGTGCAGGATACTGTGGGACTGACCACAAGGGAGACACATCAGACCCAAGTGATCTGGGAAGGCTTCCTGGAGGAATTGACCTCTAAGGTGAGAACTGAAAGCTGAGTAGGCATTAGGCTTGTGCAATGGCCAGATCTGTGGCACGATAGTACATTAGAGATGATGAGAAGCTGAAACGAAGAGGATGTTGGAAATGAAGCTGAGGATGTTGGAAAGAGGTGGATGAAGGCATTGCAAGATATGCCAAGACACGTGCACATGGTGGGCAGATGGGCCGCCTAAAAGGACTGCAAGTAGAGGAGTGCCATCCTCATGTTTGTATTTTAGAAACCGCCATATGGCTACAACTAGGAGGAAGAACTGGAGAAGGGCAAGCCAGGAGGCAGGAGCCATAGGAGGTGATTGTATTAATAACAATCCAAGTGAGAAACAATGGTGGACTTGATTAAGGAAGTCACATTACAGGAGGAAGAAGGAGAGAGATTCATGAGAAGAGGAGGTCTTTCTGCAAGGATAATTGATACCTGGAATAGACTACAAAAAGTAAAGTCATTTAATACAGGGGCCAGTTTTTCAAGTAAATAGCAAGGGCAAAAGACTTGATTCAAACTCTAACTTGAAAAAATTAAAGTTTTTTTTTTTTTTTTTAAATCATTTAACAATCCCTATTTAAGGACTTCCCTGGTGGTCCAGTGCTAAGACTCCATGCTCCCAGTGTAGGGGCCCAGGGTTGTTCCCTGGTCTGGAAACTAGATCCCACATGCTGCAACTTAGACCTGGCACAGCCCAATAAATAAATTATTTTTTAAAACCCCACTTTAATATGATAAATAATTTTAAAGTTTATAATCACAAGTATGAACTAATGTTTAAGGTGAATAAATCAGGAGTTTAGAGGGCATAATTTTCAACACAAATTTTATAACAGTTCAATGACATCTTTCACTTCATGTTTAAGTTTTGCAATAAGTTCATAATGGAGATCATCTGGTGTACATATTTGGGTTTGTCAGTTTCCCCAATGGGATCATTTTCTGCTGTTCAATTATTTTCTTTTTGAAGTGCTATTGTGTCATCCCCTTTATTTCCGCCCCCCCCCACCCCGCCCCCTGCCACACGGTAACTGGTTTAAGTAGGCTGATTTGTCATTTGCCAAAAGCTTTGCCTGTACTTAGAGTGCTTCTCCCAGATCACTTGATTGACTTTATGAAACTGTATCCCTTAAAAGAGTTTGAGATTATCTTCATAGTTGATTTGCTTTGAATTTATAGTGTAACATGGATATTTGTAATTGACAGGACAGATTTTAGTCAGAGGTATTATTATAAATGATAAGTTTATTAGTAAATATTTTTGTGTTACAATGACTTTTGCTTTTCTCTGCAACATGTTGCCTGTGGGGACTTGTGTAATGGTTACTTAGATAATGAGAAAATCCTATAATTATCTGTCACCTGCTCACCAGGATCATACCCAACAGGGAAACATGGAACAAAGCTCTCCTTAGCAAGAAGAACATGGATAAAGTCTTCATCTTCCAGGACTAAATCCTTTGTGTACATCAAAGATGCAAGGAGAACATAAAACACCTTCTTCAAATTTCTCTCCCATCCTTGCTCAGCGGAAGGTATTTTCTCAGCAGAGCTCACATCAAAGACAACAAGATTTGCTGGAAGGATCTCTGTCACTCTCTGGAAAGAAGCCCATGTCTCGTTACCAATAAGAGAGCATCGTCTTATCCACTGATGTTTTCTGAATGAAAAAAAAAAATCACCTTTTCTACCTTCTTCATAGGAACAGTGTTTCCTCCACCTACTCCTCAGTCCCCATAGCCATCTCCAACCACAGGGTTCAAGGAGATCCTTAATTATGTTATTGTCTTTGTCCTCAGAAGATTTGATTTCCTGGGTTCTGTGCATTGATCCTAAGTTTCCACCAGTGTTAAAATCTTTTGATTGATGATGCATTAATTGTTTAACTACTGATTATTTCCCTTCCTCCTTTTCTTCCAGTTGTGTTTCATAAACATATGTATTGAGTACCACTGTGTGCCAGGTACCATGCTGGGTGCTGGGGCTCCAGTGCAGATAGCATCTCAATATGACAGAAAGCATTGTAGGGGAATGACCAGATCCAGTTTCAGTTGATTGGGACTACTTCCCTGAGGCTAAATCTTTATTCCAGTCCTGTAAGGCATGACTTGCAAATAAGCACTAGTTTTCACAGAAAAGCCTAAGGAATGCTAGCCCTCACCAGACATTTAATTCCACCTTTGTCCTCTGATTTCCCATTCAGCGTCCTTTGTTTGGTAGGGATCCTTGTAAGCAACAGTTATTCCCACAAGCTCAGAGTGGAGTCACAGAAGTGACTCTGCAACCATGTCCTATGAGGTGGTCCCAGCAGCTTGGGAGGCACACAGTGTCCAGTCTATGCCTGGGGAAAGGTCAGGGGATTTTATACCACACCACAACACTCCTACCAAAAGCAGTCCTCAATACCCAGATCTTTGACACCCTCTCCTCTGCTCACTGTTTCTGTCTCTCCATCCATTTCCTATCTAGGCCAACGGGTGCACCAGCCCAGCCTTCTCTGCTCCTGAATCTTCTTCCTCCCACACATACGTATCTATTTCTTCAGGAGAGCAATTCACCTCTGACCTGGATGCTCCAATCTTACATCCCCACACCCAACACTTAACATGATCTCCAGGGAGGTTTACACACACACACACACACACACACACACACACAAACCAATGCACTGTAGACAGTGACCTTGTGGACAGCCAACAAAAGATGCTGCAGTTTGCAACCTTGGCCCTCATGTTTCCTCTGCATTCATTAACTTGTTCACATGCTCCTTCACTGTTACTATGTAATGGTATCCACTCCTCTAAAAGCAGAGCCTGAAACAAAGGGTTGGGGGCAGGGAGCTTGTTTAGAAGGTGATCTTGGGGAGCAGGAGTGGAGGAATGGAGAGAGTGAGCCACGGACGGACAAAAAGCCAGAAAAGGTACATTACTGAGCTGGTTATTGTTGTGGCCTGTGAGGCTCAGTCTCCAGGGGACTCTGAAGCACTGCGTAGAATGCCCCTCAGATTTGTCCTTCTGAAGAATGGGACATTTATCCACCAACTTGCAGCATCCTCTGTTTGAGGGCTGCCCTTCAGGGCGGTCACATCCCTCCCTGCTAAGTGAGCTCTCGTGCTCAGGAAGCCACCAGCAGGCCTGGAGCTGTCCACCACAGTCGCAGCTGAAGTCTGAGAAGCACTGAGAGCATTCAGCCTGGGGCTCCAGCCAATGCAGCTACAAGCAGCATTTATCACAGCTGTACTGAAATCATTGCTTCTTGCCTGCTTTCTCCCACAGACTACTGAATCCTACAAGGAAAGATCCTTCATCTCCGTCTCCACAGTGCTTAGCACAGTGCCAGACTCATGGGAGCCCTTCAGGTCTCATTTGCTGAATGAAGGAAGGAACTAGTGAAAGAACAATAGACTGAATCTAGAAGCCTGAATTCTAGTCTCCGCTGGATCACTAATTTCTGTGTGACCTTGACTATATCAAAACCTCACATACAGCCATTTAGTTCCTTATGAACTTACAAATTCATATATTTTTTTTTAAATTTCAAATCCAAGCGTTATTTTAAAAGGAGAAAATTCCCCATCAGTGACTGATTTTGGAACAAAGTGTTGTCTCCAACTTGATGGCTCTCTCTAATTCTAGGTTTCCATCCCTCCAAGGTGTAAAGATGAACACTGTTGAAGCAGTAAGGATGTGTTACAAAGTTAGTTACTCGAAAAGTATTTCGTTTCCTGCATGATACGGGGCTTGGAAAACCTTCACTAACACTCTTATGTGAAGAGCGATAGAATGCTAATTTCCCACAGATTCATTATCACCATGAAATGAAATTTTGGAACACATCAGAGGTAAATATAATGTGCAAATGTAGAATTCAACAATTTGAGTTTTCACTGCCTCGTGTTTTTACACCTCTGTCAACAAGACCCTCATTAAAGACTTTCCCCCATTATTCTACTTGAAAAAAAGACTGGAGAATATTATAATATTCAGGATAGAGAGATGTTCTTTCCAGTTAACTCTTTATGAAGGGAACTCCTCTGTGTATATATTTCTAGTTTTTTTTTTTTCTTTTATCAGATCACAGATATTGTGCTTGATACTGTACTAGGTCTTGGGGATACAACCTTGAAAAAAACTCCTAGTCAGTCCCTCCTCTTGTGGGGCTTATAGTCTAGCAGGGAAGAACTATATTAATTATTTAAAATAAGTATTAAATTAACATTCCAAAAAAAAAAAAACACTTTTGCGAAAGATATATAATTTTATCAGAGCAAACTACAATGGGAACCATATGGTCTGAGAGGTTAAAAAAGTTTCCCACTCCACCAGGTGAGCTTTGAGTAGAAAGCTGAAGAATGAATAAGTAAAGAAAGAAGGGATAGACTCTGCAAAGGCCCAGAGGTAAGAATAACATGTTGCCTTGGAAGAACTGAAAGATGCCAGGGGAACTGGCTAGCCCAGAAGGAGGAGGAGGAGGGGGAAGAGGAGTAGGGAATGAGGAAGGCTGAGAGGTAAGTACAGGCCAGCTAGGCAGACCTTTTGGGCAGGCTAAGCATTCTGGTCTAAGAGAAATGGGAAGTCAATGTTTGCTTTCAGCAGGACCTGCTGATATGATCAGATCTGCACGTTTTTTTAAACAGGGCCTTTTCTCAATGTTCTTTTATGTTTTTTATAATGATATGAGAATTCAAAGAAAAACATTTGGTTTTGCCTCAGTTATGCTGATAATTGCAGACACACACCACACACCACACACACACACACACACACACCTCTTCCAAAAGATGTCAGTCCAGTTTGTCCCAGTATAATCTCTACCTCTCATTCTCATTTAGGTAGCATTTACTTTGTACTTTTAGGTGCAGACTGCATTTACCTGATAACTAAATTCCATGCTGGGGTGTCACAGGGTGTAAATGACAGTCCTATCCCCACGTATTAAATGTGGAAGTGACACTGTCTTTCACTGCTGAGAAGTGTGAGAACAACAGCAACAGCATCAATGAGATGGGTCCCAAATGAATGGTCTGGTGGTATCTGCAGGGCCTCCCTAAACGACGTCTGTAACATCCATTACCTTCCCCAAATTTCTTAGCATATCCAAAAATGGATTAAGTTGCTTTGACAGGCTCTATTTTTTATGAACCTCTCTGGCTATTACTTACTATGTTATTTTCCTCAAGGTGCTCATGGACTGATTTATGGTTTCATTTAAGGATTTGACTGGTAGTTTGGATACGTTAACTAGCCCACCTTTTCCTGGATCTGCTGTTGGTTGCTTTATCTTCAACACTAAATCAGCCTGCTTAAAATTTCCCAGTACATAAGTCTCCACGACAAACACTAGTCCTGGAAGTATGTCCTGCCTTAGCCAGTTTGTTGAATGTGTTCAAATGAATCTCATCCAGCTCTGCTGATTTATAAATATTTAAATTGTATAAGTATTCTTTTACCTGCCTCTTATTAATTCCGTTTCTTGATACTCCCAGAGACTCATTAATATTTATCTTGCCGAGCTCCTACTTCCTTCATTCTTTGTGTTAAAGGCAGAGACAAGAGAGTAGTTCCATATTCACTATTCTTTGCATCTTTCATAATATGCTCTCATCCCTGGTTTCACAAAAGTAGCCTTTTATTTTTTTCTTGGGCATAACATCCTATTTTATATTTAGAAGGCTTTGCCATAATTCTTGCTTCTTTTGCTTCTCTAAGTCATCTCCTTTCAGCCATCTCCTGGAGTTATATCTTCTTCATATTGTGAATTCTTTTCCCCAAACTCTACACAACTGGATTTTTGCTTTTCTTTCCCCAAAAGAAAACATTTATTCTTTAAACCTTGTATAACAGAATATGCCTGTTGGTTATATAATAGCACCCACCAGCCACTTGTGTGTTCTTTTTCTAGAGGATGTACTTGAATGCCCACACCCATGTTTTTCCTTTCAATAGAACAACACAAGTAGTTATCATTTAGTTCCTGAAAGATGGTTGGATGCATTCCATTAATTTCAAAGCATGTCCAGAAAATTGATCTGAAAGCAAACAGCAAGTGAATATGAAACCAAGACAAGGGGTTTCCAATTACAAGTAAAAAAATAATAATACAAAGGGAAAGAGCCCATGGATATACCTCATTAGAAACATGCTGGGAATTTGAATGTGTTTTGAAAAGGGTACATACTGTTTACTACAAAAAAAAGTGCACGCATTGTACCATTACATTTACGTGTTTCAAGAATAGGCTAAACTGAACTGTGGAGACAGAAGTCAGAGTAGTGGTTACCCCTGAGGATGACTAATGATTGGAAAGGTCCTGAAGATCCTGAATGTGTTCTATAGGATGAAGATCTTGGGTGTTGGATATATGGATGTGTATGTATGTATTTTGTAAAAGTTGATCAAGCTGTACCCTTGTGATGAGTGCACTTAAAAAATGGGCCCAAGCAAAATGAAACAATTACGGTGTTTACCAAGTCAGTTACCAAAATCTTTAATAAACACTTGCAGTGGCTATGGACTATATCTGAGACTATCTGATACATTACTATTATTAAAATTTTGTATACTTGTTATTGGATAAGCTTTTCTGCTCAGTAGGCTGGTCGAATGAGAATGATTATGGTTTCTATTTCCTGATTGCCTGCAGTAGGACAGGCATTGTATGTACAGTTTGTCATCTCAGTGTAGGGAAGGTGATATTATTCCTATTTTCCAGATGAGGAGATGGAACCAGAAAGATCTTAAGTAGTTGCCAGAGAACGCATAGCGAAAGAGAAGCAATTAGATTCAAATTCAGGTTTCTAAAACTCCAAAGCCTATGTAGTTTCTCCCACTCTATATGGCAGCCAGGTAGATAATTATGAGTTAGTATTCTTGCTAGTCTTTTTTATCACAGGCAAGGTATTCTGCTATGTGTAGAGATATTTTTTTGTTTTGTTTTTTCTTGTTAGGTCTTCATTGCAATGTGCAGGCTCTTTGTTGCATCTTGTAGGTTTCTCTAGCTATGGTGCGCAGGCTTAGTTGCCCTGAGGCATGTGGGATCTTAGTTCCCTGACCAGGAATCAAACTCAAGTTCCCTGCACCAGAAGGCGGATTCTTTACCACTGGACCACCAGGGTCCCTGTGTCACCCTTAAATATTCCTGTCTTTTGCCTTAGAAAATATGTGAATGTAGATACACTGAAATGAGTTATAAACGCTAGCTGATGCTAGCACACTTCCAAAGCCTAAGAGTCCGCACCGTGTGGGCTTTGGTAGTTGTGGTTTGTAGGCTCTAGAGTGCAGGCTCAGTAGTTGTGGCACCCCGGCTTAGATCCCTGAAGCACACAGAACGTTCCTGGTCCAGGGTTGAGCCCACGTCTCCTGCATTAGCAGGAGGGTTCTTAACCAGTGGGCCACCAGGGAAGTCCCCAAAGCATCACTTTAAATTAGCACAGGAAGTCTGTGAGATTCCAGGTATTTCTCTTTCCCATTTTACAGATGAGGATGTGAAGATTCAGGTTGAAAGATCTGATAGCTAGTAAATTTCAATCTCTGGTAGCCTGACTTCAGAGCCTATACCTTTTACCAGTCTATTATATTGCATATTAATGATTTTTGAAAAATGTAACTGAAAGAAGAAATAGACTGATCATTTTTTTTTCAATCTGAAAACAATTTACAAGAACAGACATGAACAGAAGAAGCATTTGTCAGATTTACATCCATTATTGAGATGAATTTGAGAAATGATATTGATTTATTGGATCTTTTCTTCTGTTTAGAAAGCTTATGATCTCATAAGTTTAGTGATTGCGTGGGATTAGGCGTTTTTGCAAGAGGTTATGCAATTGATGTCAGTCACTTGACATGAGTGGTTGAAGGCTGTGCCAGTCCTCTGTCTATGGACTCCTCATCTAAGAAAACAAGTCCAAGATATCTATTCCTCTCTCTTGACTTGAATGACTATATGACTATTTCTGGTGCTTCTGTAAGAAGTCTTACATTATCTCACTTTAGTTCTGTTATTTTTAAGGTGTTTTCTTCTGTGTAATAAAATCTATTTATATATTTAGGATCTAATGTAGTCTCTATGGAGACTCATCTTATGTGGATACTTTTGGTCTCCACAAATCTTTTGTATGATTTCTTATACTTTCAGATCATCGTATTATACTGTTACCCAATTACCAGATCTTGGTTGTTGTTGTTGTTGGTTTCTATGGTCATTTCTCTCCCTACAGATTTGAAGCTTTTCACCATCAAGGACTTCCCACCCTTTCCTTTTGTTTCTAAGAGAAAATCTGTAAGTGTAGTACAACAATCAGCTTTATACTATTCACCTAGATTCATCAGTTGTTAGCACTTTGCCACACTTGCTTTCTTTGTTTTTCTGTAATACATCTTTCTGTAAATGTGTGTGGATGTGTGTATGTGTAAGGTATATATGTATATATACATAATTTTTCTGAACCATTTGAGAATTGGCTGCAGACATTGTAACAAATCCTTCAAGAGTCATATTCTGAGAACAAGAAAATTTTCGTCCATAATGGACAATATGCCATGACTATATATTTGGGACATTTAACCTTAATTTAAGACCATCTAGTATTTTGTGCATATGCAGATTTGTCCAGTTGTCCCAGTCATATCCTTTCTGGGTCATAACCCCGACCCCCCACCTTTTTTTTTTTTCCAATCCAGGATTTAACTGAAGATCCCACATTATATTTAGTTATCATGTCTCTTTGGTTTCCTTTCAATCTAGAACAAACCCTTAGACTTTTTAGTGTTTGAGAAATAAAGATGCTTGTTTTAAACATCTTCACCTTTACGTTCAGCATTGCTAATTTGTTTACTAAATTATTCCCCTGGAACCCTGCAAAAGTGAAATATTAAAATAATTCTTATGCACTCTGAAAAAGATGAAAATAATGTCAAAATACACCTAGAATTTCCTGCATTGGCAGGCAGATTCTTTACCACTGCACCACCTGGAAAGCCCATGCACCTAGATTTTCAATGATTCTCCATTGTTCATCCAGTAAACATGGTGGTTAGACTGAAAGATACAAAGAAGAGAAAGCTTCTATCTCAGCTTTTAAGATGCTCAGCTTCTAATCACAGACTGGTCTAAAATCCCTTTTTAGTTAGAGATATTTTCATGCTTTTTTTTTTTTATCAGCCTGGGTTTTAGAAAAGGAAGCAAAGTTCCAACCAAGCCCTATAGCTGAAGTCAGCTGGGCTATTGGAAGCCAACACCAACACAAATGGCATGCTGAAGAAGAAAACAAATTTAAATGCAAATTGTGACTAATAATGAAATACTATTCTTACAAAAGTTACTATTGTGACCATTTCTATCACCATCATACACAATTTCCTTTGTTACCAGGATGAGCCTTCTGAGAAAGCAACACAGGCTTCCTCACAAAGCAAGGAAATTAGCAATTGTTCAGTGACTACAAGGACAAGTTGTGTGAGAAGTTGCTTAACGACATGATGAGGCTGTCCGTGTGGCTTAATTTCAGTCACACTGAATCTGACTTGACGTCATGTTTTAAAATGAGTCAATATTGCAGGGGTTTTGAAGAAAAGATGTAAATATGAATTGTATGGACTGATTTCTTGTCTGAATGTGAGTTTGCCAGTAAGAGAACTTCCAATTTACTCTCCTCATTTCTCCATCAAACAAGAGCATTCTATGAAGCAGAGCTTAAATGCTGTTTCTGGAAATCTACTTTCACTACACCAAGAATTTGATAAGCTATTAGGTTTCACGTTGCCATTAAGCAAATCAATATTGAGTCTATCATCCATTAACAAATTAGTAGGAAATCTGAGCATTTCTTCTTCGAACACTGAAGGCAATGTCAGCCACAAGCATTGTTGGAGATGCGTCATTTTATTGGCTGAAGTAGAAAGTCACTTTTCTGATAAAGCATTTTTCTATTCTTTCTTATTGTTTTGATGAAAATACAATAGCTAGTATTTATTGAGAGCATTGGGTTATACTGTATGAGTGACACTTTTATGTTCATTCTTTCATTTAGTTCCCATAGCAAACCTATGAAATAGGATTTTACATTATTATCTTCAGTTACAGCCTCAGCCTGAAAAAGGTTAAATAAAAATTTGTTAAGTGCTGGAGCTGGGATCTAACCCCTGCACTGTCTGGGTTGGAACCCAGTACAGATTCTGATTCTGTGGATGCAGGAGGAAGCCTTGAGTTCTACATATCTGATCATCCCCTAGAGATGCCAATGCTGATGATCCAGGGACCACAGTTTGAGAAGCAATTGTCTAAGCCACCACACAGTGGTTCCCATGCTTGAGTATTATATGGACTCTGTTTAGAAAATATAGGTGGAAATCTTGGGATGCTGCCTACAGAAACACCATGGATAAACTGGAATCTAATTCTATTAAACTGTCTTTCATTTAAGAAACATCATAGCAATTTAGACTATAATTTAGGTGAAAATATAAAATACTTGTGTAACATGTGAACTGCAATGTAAAGTCTATGAACTCTTGGGGTGCCTATAAAACCCAAATTGAGAAAAATTGCACTACATGTTTCATGGCAGTTTGTCAATCAATAATCCACATTTATGAAGTGACTCTTCTCCCAGTTTCCTCGGTTGCTGCTACATTAGCACTACAAAGGTTATTATTTAGAAAATCTTCATAGATCATGATTCTTTCCAAGCAGCTATATTGGATCACTTGCAAAACCAATTTATATAATCTTCATTTTACATGTTTCCTCTCATCAGTATATAAATAGGTCCCACTACAGGTAGGACTAGAAGGCAAGCCTTTCTATTTCTGGTATTGTATTTAGAATGTCTTTTTCACACTTCCAAACTAAGAAAAAAGTTCTTCTTCCTTCACCGATTTGGTAGGGTAGAGACCACGGCAGACTCTAAATAAGGGATGCAGCTTTATCGCTGATAGGCAGGTAGATACACTTACTTACTTCATTGATAGTTTAAACTTAAGTGACTGATTTATTCATAGAGAGTGTTTACTTGAGGAAAAGAGCTAGGGGTGGAGGTGGGGGCGGGGGAGAAAAGAGGAGGGGCGCCTGAGCCGATGCAGTGGTATCTGCCCATCCATTTTTTCATTCATGCCCTCTGAAAGCAGTGTGGTGTTTCTCCTGTCACATGGAAGTAGACTTGAATCTTGACTTTGGCACTGATAAACTGTGCGGCCTTGGGCAAGTCACACTGCCTCACTGACCAATTTGAAAAGAAGGGACCTCCCCCACCCCGAGTCTCTCTGAATCTCTTGCCACCTGCTGGTGGGTTTTCTCTCCCACTACACATTCCCTCCACTCTGCCACCCAGCACAGAACTAATTATGAACAGCTGTGAGGTCTAAACACTCTTGGCTCCCTTGCCCGATCAGGACAACTCTGAGGTGTCCTACACCAACACGTTAGTATACATCACAATCCCAGGAGGGCTTGGTAAAATCCAACATGCTGGTCCTACCTCAGGGTTTCTCATTTAGCAACCAGGGGTGCAGACC
Organism: Muntiacus reevesi; assembly: GCF_963930625.1. NCBI lineage: Eukaryota > Metazoa > Chordata > Mammalia > Artiodactyla > Cervidae > Muntiacus > Muntiacus reevesi. Next base: position 98,391,448 of record NC_089252.1, read on the forward strand.
CGAGAATCTGCACTTCTAACAAATTCCTGGGCGATGTTGATGCTGCTGGTCTGGGGACCACACTTTGAGAATCACTGACATACATGATCTCCAGAGCTGCTCTGAGGGGTGAACCACCTCCTTGAGAGGAGACTTTGCTTATATGACAATCTTCTTTCCTCTTCTTCCCTTCCCTACTCTGCTTTCTCATTTCTCTCTCCATGCCTACTAGTCATGGAACACTTTAACACTTTCACAGAAATTCTCAGTTTGGGAACCCAAATTAAAATAAGGGTTCCTCTTCCCTTGTTGTTTAGTTGCTCAGTTGCATCCAACTGAGTTGACTCAGTTTGTGACCCCATGGACTGTATCCTGGCAGGCTCCTCTGTCCATGGTATTTCCCAGGAAAGAATACTGGATTGGGTTGCCATTTCCTTTACTTTCACACAAAGTCTTAGTTTGGGGACCCAAACTAAGATAAGGGCTCCTCTCATAGAGGTGTTAGCTCTTGTTTTTGGTGTTGTTTAGTCGCTAACTTTGTGACCCCGTGGACTGCAGCACACCAGGCTCCTCTGTCCTTCATTATCTCCCAGAGTCCACTCAAATGAGAATCAGTCATATCATCTAACCATCTTATTCTTTGCCACCCCTTTCTCCTCTTGCCTTCGATCTTTCCCAGCATCAGAGTCTTTCCATAGGGTCTTTCAATAGGATATGTTATAAAGCAGTATGTGATTTGTACTTTTCAAAAACTATTTTATTTTTATAAATAAATAATATTGCATTTTTTATATTTTAATATAAAATGTTATAGTTTGCACTTTAAACTACCTCCTTCCTGCAGATGTGATATGTCTTCCCAGGGGAACTACCCCAAGCCCACACTCCAGCCCCTCTTGGAAATCTCTAAAGCTGAGTGGTCTGGTTCATAGGAGGAAGAACGCCCCCTTGGTTGCTGCAGTGTGTGTCTGGATAGAGAACAGTATTCCTTTAGACCAAAGGGAGTTTACCTGGAGGCAGGTAGATAAAGTGGATAGTGGTTGCCTTCTCACCAGCATTTCATGGGAAACTGGGGAATCAGGGGACACGGCATGTTTGGCCTGTGTCAATCTTTGTAGTTTGCAAAGTACGTTACACTGAACCTGGGGTCATCTTTGAACATCAACATTTATTTATTTGTTGATTACTGCATACTAAAGCAAAGGCATCTTCTGTAGTAACTAAAACCAGGAGCTCTGGAATCAGACTGCCTGGATCATAATCCTGTCTTTGAGTGAAGTTGCTCAGTCATGTCCGACTCTTTGCGACCCTGTGGACTGTAGCCTACCAGGCTCCTCGGTCCATGGGATTCTCCAGGCAAGGATACTGGAGTGGGTTGCCATTTCCTTCTCCAGGGATCTTCCCGACCCAGGGATCAAACCCAGGTCTACTATCTGCTTATTTGGGACTGTGGGTGAGTTTAAAGCAGTTCTAAGTCTCCATTTCCTGGTCTTCAAAGTGGAGATAAAACTAATCCTCTCCTTTGTAAAGTGGTAGCACAAGAGGGTTTTGTTTTTTTTTTGTTTTTCACCTTACTGATCATGTAAAGAGATGAGTACATTCCCTGGCAAGAGTATGAATTCAGCAACATTATCACTATTATTGTTTTTGTTATTTTCATCATCATTGTTGTTGGTTGTGTTGTTATTACTAGCACTAATTGTTGTTGTTGTTGTTTAGTCGCTCAGTCGTGTCCAACTCTTTGAGGCCCCATGGACTGTAGCCTGCCAGGCTCCTCTGTCCATGGGATTTTCCAGGCAAGAATATTGAAGTGGGTTCCATTTCCTTCTCCAGGGGATCTTCCCAACCCAGAAATCAAATCTGTGTCTCCTGCATTGGCAGGTGGATTCTTTACCACTGAGAGGCCTGGGAAGCCTCATTATTAGCATTAATTAGGTGCCAATCATCAGGCAATGGAATGACTGCAATGCTGAAGCATAAATTCCAGCACCAAAATGAAGGTCTAAATCCTTGGGAGTTGATGTACAACTTGAGTCGTCAGGCAAGAAGGGGCTGAAGAAACTGCTGGATCTGGCCTCCTGTGGGGTACCCTGCCCTGAGGCTCCGAACTGGAGCCCTGTGAGACTGAAGTCAGGCCCCCGGCAGCCGTGTCCCCCAGCAGAGCTGACGATGGCGTCCCCACGCCCCAGCGCAGTTCTGCGTGGCTGCTCTTCCTGCTAAGTGACATTGATCAGCTTGTCAGGCTTCGCCAAGTGAGAAGTGCATCAGCCTCAGAGGACTTTACACACGCTTGCAATTTGCGTACCAAGTGACTATGGCAGTCATGACCTGCCACCTATAATCTCACATGTGGGAGAATGACTGCATTTCATGATTTTCTTAAATCGTTGCTTAAGCTTTCTCATCCTGCCATAGTTGGTCCAATTTCAGCCTCAGTCATTACCAGAACAGTTTTTTCCCCCATGTTCCCTCCCACCACCCTGTACCAAGGGTGCTGTGCAAAGGTCTCCCACGGTCTTAAAGAGAGCATGGGGTACCATTCTATTATGCTGCAGCACCTTCTCAGGCTAAGGCACCAGGGTTGGGGCAGAGGTGGAACCTGGGCACCTGGCTTCCAGCCTGCTTAAGCATCCCAGAGTAGGACTCTCTGAGATCTTAGTGCTCCCAGAATGCTGTCATGGTTAGGCTTTATATCCCAACCAAACAAAGGATCCCCAACATTTGTTCTCTTCCCCATCAACTCTGACAAATGCTTCCCTCTCCCCTTCAACTCCAGAAAGCCCACAATAATCATTTCAGTGACTTTGGGTTTCCACACAAGATAGGAATTGCTGCTGCCTTCAGATCTCCCCTGAGACAAGAAAGCCCAAAGTCTGGTTCTCTGCTTGAAATGAGAATCATAAAGACATAGGAAGAATCTACAGAAGTGAATACTGTCCCCAAACTAGTCTTTAGTTTTCCACTGGATTGGGTAGCTTCATTCATTTGGTTGATTTATTGAGAGCCCCCTGTATGCCAGGCAATGCCTCAGGCATTGGGGGCAGAGGAGAGAGCCAGACACAGACCCTGCCTTCATGAGCCATCTAGAAGCTGCGGCAGGATGCCCTGGTCTATGTCCAAATCCCACAGGTGCTGGAGACCAGAGCCAGCACCACCACCAACCTGGCCATATTATTATCTAATGTTGATGACACTCATGGTTGCTTTTATTTCCTTGGGTGCCACTTGTGGAGGCAAATCTTGAGAAGACAACCATTTGGAGAGTCACAACAGGATGTTCTCAGTGCTTTATTGACCTGAAGTTTCTGGCAGAGATATGCCATTTTTGAAAGCAGGCACTGACTGATTTCCATCACCTCTTGGCGGGAGTCCAGGTTTACTTAGGGTTTTCTTGGAGAAACTAGAAGACTGAGGACAATTACTAACCACATTTTCTTTCTTACCCAGAGTCCTCTGAAACACTTATTATTGGTACTGAACTATGACTGAATAATTTTTTTTTCCCTTAACAGTTTCATCCAGGAGAGTTTTGTTTCTCCAACAAGAGTCTGAGCTTCTTGAGAGCATAAATTCATTATTTCCTTGATCCACTCTTCCATGAACACTTAAGGAGTAGAATAATTTGCATTTGTGTGCAAGTTAGACTTTGGGTGATTGCTTTTCATCTTTTTAACCCTCCCATGTACAGTATTTCATGTTATTCATGTTACATTTAGCTCCCTTGATCAATATTACCTATTTGGGCTGTTTACACTTAAATTGCCTTTCTGTGCCCAAATGATGGTTTCATTTTACTTTCCAGCAACCATTCAAGGAAATATATGAGGGAGTGACAACACAATCGGCATGCAGTAGATGGCCTGGCTGGGTTTCTTAAGTGGGAAAGCAGAAGAGAGAGGGAAAGGGGACAGAGCAGCAATACTTCTCAGCTTGTCATTTCCTATTTATTTGTAGTCCAAATAGCACACAGTTTATTTATAGGTCACCATCGATACCTACTTGAGAATTAATGAAGGAAAACAGAGATGCAATTGAGTACAGAATATAAGAACATGGGCTTATGCTATTCTGTGGACCTGACTGTGACTCACTCTTCTGCCCCTTCCTTGTTGGGTGAGCATGTGCTGGTATCTTTCCCTCCCTAGTTCTTAATTTTCTCATCTGTGAAATGAAAATATAGTACTACTTCAGAGAGTTGTTAGAAAGATGAAATGAGGTAATGCACAGAAGGTTCTGAGTGCATTCAGAACTGAATTCAGTTCAGTCCAGTCGCTCAGTCGTGTCTAACTCTTTGCGACTCCATGGACTGCAGCACACCAGGCTTCCCTGCCTACCACCAACTCCTGAAGCTTGCTCAAACTCATGTCCATTGAGACAGTGATGCTATCCAACCATCTCATCCTCTGTCATCCCCTTCTCCTCCCGCCTTCAATCTTTCCCAGCATCAGGGTCTTTTCCAATGAGTCAGTTCTTTCCATCAGGTGGCCAAAGGATTGGAGTTTCAGCTTCAGCATCAGTCTTCCCAATGAATATTTAGGACTGCTTTCCTCTAGGATTGATTGGTTGGATCTCCCTGCAGTCCAAGGGACTCTCAAGAGTCTTCTCCAACATCACAGTTCAAAAGCATCAATTCTTCGGTGCTCAGATTTCTTTATAGTCCAACTCTCACATCCATACATGACTCCTGGAAAAACCATAGCTTTGTATAGATGGACCTTTGTCAGCAAAGTAATGTCTCTGTTTTTTAATATGCTGTCTAGGTTGGTCATAGCTTTTCTTCCAAGGAGTAAGCATCATTTAATTTCATGGCTGCACTCACCATCTGCAGTGATTTTTGAGCCCCCCAAAATAAAGTCAGTCACTGTTTCCCCATCCATTTGCCATGAAGTGATGGGATCAGATGCCATGATCTTAGTTTTCTGAACGTTGAGTTTTAAGGCAACTTTTTCACTCTCCTCTTTGACTTTCATCAGGAGGCTCTTTAGTTCTTCGCTTGCTGCCATAAGGGCGGTGTCATCTGCATATCTGAGGTTATTGATATTTCTCCCGGCAATCTTGATTCCAGCTTGTGCTTCTTCCAGCCCAGTGTTTGTCATGATGTACTCTGCATGTAAGTTAAATAAGCAGGGTGACAATATACAGCCTTGATGTGCTCCTTTCCCAATTTGGAACCAATCTGTTGTTCTGTGTCCAATTCTAACTGTTGCTTCCTGACCTGCATAAAGATTTCTCAAGAGGCAGGTCAGGAACCCTGGTATTCCTATCTATTTTGGAATTTTCCACAGTTTGTTGTTATCCACACAGTCAAAGGCTTTGGCGTAGTCAATAAAGCAGAAGTAGATATTTTTTGGAACTCTCTTGATTTTTCTATGATCCAACAGATGCTGGCAATTTGATCTCTGGTTTCTCTGCCTTTTGTAAGTCCAGCTTGAACATCTGGAATTTCATGGTTCACGTACTGTTGAAGCCTGGCTTGGAGAATTTTGAGCATTACTTTACTAGCATGTGAGATGAGTACAATTGTGCAGTAGTTTGAGCATTCTTTGGCATTGCCTTTCTTAGGGACTGGAATGAAAACTGACCTTTTCTAGTCCTGTGGCCATTGCTGGGTTTTCCAAATTTGCTGGCATATGGAGTGCAGCACTTTCACAGCATCATCTTAGTACTCAATTATTACTAATTATTACTATGCACCAGGATACCTTTTTACCACTTCCCAGATTCTCACAAAGTTCCCAGAGAAAACTAAGGAACATTAGAACACTCACCATGCACATAATGCTTTGCTGCTTGTAAAGAGATAGTTAAACCAGCTAATTAAAAGAAAACAAAAGCAAAACCCTTGGCTAATCTACATAATATTCACAGATTCAACAACAACAACAAAATTCTGATTTTGACAGGACAAAAACTAAGCAACCAATACAAGTTTTTCCAATATGATCATGTTTGTTCAACCTTCTAAAAAAATCTAGTCAATTTCTTCAGTTTCAGATTTTACTTTTATAACACTATTTTATCACTTGCTTTTTTTTTCATTTATTTTTATTAGTTGGAGGCTAATTACTTTACAATATTGTAGTGATTTCTGTCATACATTGACATGAATTAGCCATGGATTTACATGTATTCCCCATCCTGATCCCCACTCCCGCCTCCCTCTCTACCCTATCCCTCTGGGTCTTCCCAGTGCACCAGGCCCGAGAACTTGTCTCCTGCATCCAACCTGGGCTGGTGATCTGTTTCATCCTAGATAATATACATGTTTCGATGCTGTTCTCTCGAAACATCCCACCCTCGCCTTCTCCCACAGAGTCCAAAAGTCTGTTCTGTACATCTGTGTCTCTTTTTCTGCTTTGCATATAGGGTTAGAGCCCATTATCACTTGCTTTTAAGACTAATTTTCCAACTGCCCAGAGATAAAACCATGTACCTACGGACACCTTATCTTCGACAAAGGAGGCAAGAATATACAATTGAAAAAAGACAACCTCTTTAACAAGTGGTGCTGGGAAAACTGGTCAACCACTTGTAAAAGAATGAAACTAGAACACTTTCTAACACCATACACAAAAATAAACTCAAAATGGATTAAAGATCTAAATGTAAGACCAGAAACTATAAAACTCCTAGAAGAGAACATAGGCAAAACACTCTCTGACATAAATCACAACAAGATCCTCTATGACCCACCTCCCAGAATATTGGAAATAAAAGCAAAAATAAACAAATGGGACCTAATTAAACTTAAAAGCTTTTGCACAACAAAGGAAACTATAAGCAAGGTGAAAAGACAGCCCTCAGAATGGGAGAAAATAATAGCAAATGAAGCAACAAAGGATTAATCTCAAAAATATACAAGCAACTCCTGCAGCTCAATTCCAGAAAAATAAATGACCCAGTAAAAAATGGGCCAAAGATCAAATCAGACATTTCTGCAAAGAAGACATACAGATGGCTAACAAACACATGAAAAGATGCTCAACATCACTCATTATCAGAGAAATGCAAATCAAAACCTCAATGAGGTGCCATTACACACCAGTCAGAATGGCTGCTATCCAAAAGTCTACAAGCAATAAATGCTGGAGAGGGTGTGGAGAAAAGGGAACCCTCTTACACTGTTGGTGGGAATGCAAACTAGTACAGCCTCTATGGAGAACAGTGTGGAGATTCCTTAAAAAACTGGAAATAGAACTGCCATATGACCCAGCAATCCCACTCCTGGGCATACACACCGAGGAAACCAGATCTGAAAGAGACACGTGCACCCCAATGTTCATCGCAGCACTGTTTATAATAGCCAGGACATGGAAGCAACCTAGATGCCCATCAGCAGACGAATGGATAAGGAAGTTGTGGTACATATACACTATGGAATATTACTCAGCCATTAAAAAGAATTCATTTGAACCAGTTCTAATGAGATGGATGAAACTGGAGCCCATTATACAGAGTGAAATAAGCCAGAAAGATAAAGACCAATACAGTATACTAATGCATATATATGGAATTTAAAAAGATAGTAATGATAACCCTATGTGCAAAACAGAAAAAGAGACACAGATGTACAGAACAGACTTTTAGACTCTGTGGGAGAAGGTGAGGGTGGGATGTTCAGAGAGAACAGCATTGAAACAAATATACTATCAGGGGTGAAACAGATCACCAGCTCAGGTTGGATGCATGAGACAAGTGCTCAGGGCTGGTGCACTGGGAAGACCCAGAGGGATGGCATGGAGAGGGAGGCGGGAGGGGGGATCAGGTTGGGGAACACATGGAAATCCATGACTGATTCATGTCAATGTATGGCAAAAACCACTACAATGCTGTAAAGTAATTAGCCTCCAACTAATAAAGTAAATGGGAAAAAAAAAAGTTCACCTTTCTCTAAAAAAAAAAAAAAAAAAGGATTTGTTTTTGATATCTAACTTGTATTAAAATGGGATTCATTTTATACCAAGTTAATGTAGCTTAATAGTATATGAGAAAAACCAAATCTTGCTCATCTTTTAATCTTATTGAGTGTTTGACTAAAATACTTTGAAATTTATTTGGAAAAAAAACAGCCCTTTACAACCTGCATTTATTTTCAGGAAGGTTACCAGAGGACTGCTGAATTTAGTGGGCCATCACAACTAGTCTTATTTATTATTGACTTTCATCAGTGCTTTCTGCATGGATTCTCCTGGGAATGTGTCTTTAGATTTTAGATGCAAATAGGATGAAGCTAATATCCTGAGTTGAAAGAAATGCTGACTGGTTGTGTCATAATCATGGAGGCAGCAGCAGTGGAAAACAAGTGGAGGAGCAAGGAAGATTATGTCCCAGGTTGAATAGAAAGAGCTCAGTGAGGTGCTATGTGAATGAATGTAGGTTCTCCCAGGAAACTGGGCTAAGATCAAGAAGAAGTCGAAGATGCCACACTTCTGACAGAGCAAAGACATACATATGTTTTACATTACAAGCCCTCTAGGATTATTTAAGATAACATGTTTTTTATGGAAAACTTAGAGGTAAATATAAAACAAACTACATTTCCCATGCATCTCTGTTCCAGACAGCCCTTCCGATCTCCTTGGCAGCAAAAGCACTGATTTTTCCTAAGCACTTGGCTCCATGTCAGAGTGAGGTAGAACTGGCGAGAACAAGAAAAATATTAAAATCTTGTGCCACTGTGAAGGATTGTGGAGAGGAAAATCTTATGTTTAGGTTTTCTTAAGTTGTCAGGCATTGAGTATAAACAAGAAAAGAGTTAGCACTTTCAACATCCACTGAACTAGGCATACCATACGTGCTCTTGACAGGCTCTACTTGGCTTCTCTTTAAAAACTAGGTTGAATTGGAGAAACTAAGTAATTCAAACACACATGGAGACCTTTCATTTGCTTCACATATGTGAATTTGTTTTCTTCTCTTATCAAAGAAGTAAAAAAGGATTTTTGGCTGAAGGGAAAAAATGTTTTGGGGGCTAAATGTGTTTGATTACACCTCATTGTCTGCTTTGCAAAAACACTGCAGTCATATTTTCATATGTAATGAGTAGTTTGCTGTTAGGGAAATGTGTTATGATGTTGGGAATGGAAAATGAAGAGAATCCCTGGCATGTTGGAGCTTAGGTTTTCCCTCATTATTTCTCCTCACTTGTTTCTTATATTAAATCTGAAACTCTAAATTTCTAGCTCTACTTTCAGGATTGCGATGAAAGGATGTGGAGTGTAAGATTTGCATCAACCTCAAATCAATCTTAATTTCTGTCCTTAAATGTTATGGTACATTACTTTTAAAATATTGCATTAAAACTCTATTCAAGGGGACTTTCCTGGTTGGCCATTGTCTAAGACTCTGAGTTCCCAATGCAGGGGGCCTGGGTTCGATCCCTGGCCAGGGAACTAGATCTAACATGCCCCAAGTAAGAGTTTGTGTGCTGCATCTAAAGATCCTGCATATTGCAAATAAGACCTGGCACAGCCAAATAAATAAATATTTTTACAACTTCTATTCAAAGAAGACACACAGGTGATGAAAATATTTTCAAGTCAAATCAGGGAAATGCAAGTCAAAACCACAATGAAATATCACTTTACACCTGTTAGAATGGCTATTATCAAAAAGAAAATACCAAGTGTTAGCAAGGATGTGGAGGAAAGGGAACCTTTGTGTACTATTGGTAGGATTGTGAATTGGCACAGTCACTATGGAAAATATGGAGGTTCTTCAAAAAATTAAAAATAGAACTACCATGGGACATGGCAAGTCACTTCAGTCATGTCCAACTTTTTGCAACTCCATGGACTGTAGCCCTCCAGGCTCTTCTGTCCATGGGATTCTCCAGGCAGGAATAAGGGAGTGGTTGCCCCACCCTCCTTCAGGGGAGCTTCTCGACCCAGGGATCGAACCGGTGTCTCTTAGGTCTCCTGAATTGGTAGCTGGATTCTTTACCACTAGTGCCACCTGGGAAACAGCAATTCCATTTCTGGGTATTTGTCCAAAGAAAACAAAAATGTTAACTTGTAAAGATATATATATATATTTCCATGTTCATTGCCACATACTTGACAAGTACCCAAGACATGAACACAATCTAAGGGTCCAATAATGGGTGAATGGATAAAGAAGCTACAGTATATTCATACAATGGAATATTATTCAGTCATAAAAACAAAATCTCACCATTTGTGTTAATAGATGAAACTTGAAGACATTATGCTAAGTGAAATAAGTCAGACAGAGAAAAACAAATATGATATGATCTCACTTTTATATAGAATCTAAACAACAACCACCACCACAACCAAACAAAATCAAGCTCATAGACATAGAGAACAGATTGTTGGTTGTCAGAGATGGTGAGGGATGGGAAAAAAGAGTGAAGGGCTGTCAAAAGGTACAAACTTCCAATTATAAAATAAGACAGAGAATGTAATGCGCTGCATAGTATAGTTAATAATACTGCAAGGCATATTGAAAGTTGCTAGGAGAGTAGGTCTTAAAACTTCTCATCACAAGAATAAAAAATTTTTGTAACTATGCATGGTGAGGAATATTAATTAGACTTATGGTGATCATTTTGTGATGTGTACAAATACTGAATGATTATTTATATACCTGAAACTAATATGTCAATTATACCTCAATAAAAAAAAAAGAAAAACTCTATCCTGATACTGAGTTTTTGGGTACCCCCTTAAAGTTTGCTCCTGAAATAGTGCCTCACTTGTTTCACCCTAGTCCTATTTGTCAACAGCCTGTAGGAAGAAACCTCCATATAATGAAGGACCTATTTTTTGTTTTCGGCCATGTTTTACAGCATGTGGAATCTTAGCTCCCTGGCGAGGGATCAAGTGAGCACCCCCTGCGTTGGAAATATGGATGGAGTCTTAACCACTGAACTGGTAGGGAAGTCCCCATGGCCTATTTGTCCACCAACCAACTGTTCTCATTGGTTGAGGGTTCCCTTTGGAGGCATTAAATTTCTGGCATCTCTGAATGTCTCACTCAGGGCTATGTAAGCGCCCCTGTTGTGGGAGGGAAGCCTCAGATAGAGAAGGAGAGAGGCTGGCACCTGAGGTGGGGAGTTGTCAGCACATCTGAACCCAGTGCACTGTAGTTTGGGTGGACCAAGAAGATCGGGAGTGAGGAAGAAAAGAACGATGGGTCACAAGAGTGGCCAACAGCCAATATCTAGAGGCACTATCTCATTCAGTCTTTCCAATAACACCAGGAAGTGGGTACTAGTGACAACTGGGGCTACAGTCAAGTGAGTGAGTGTTGAAAAACAGTAACTGAGATAAATCATATTTTAAGACAATATTTGAAAAACCCATAATCAATGTCTACAAATCATGCTAAACAAAATGTCAACCTTTTAAATAAAGACAGAACTGAGCCTGGACTTGCATGACCCTGACTCACTTGTTTCACTCTAATGCTGGCCTTTGTTTCAATAAAACTTTATGTATAAAAACAGGTGACTGTATGCAATATTGTAAAGAGATTATCCTTCAATTAAAATAAATAAATTAAGTAAAAAAAAAGCATGTGGCTGTAGACTTTCAATTTGATTTCTTAAAATATTGGATTAAAATGTGATTTTCCTTGATGTCTGAGTTTTGGGCATCCTCTTAACTTTTGTTCCTGAGGCTAATGTGCCTGGCTTTCACCCTAGTATTATTTCCATTTTACAGATGAAGAGGCTGAGGCTCAGACACATGAAGCAGATGCTTCTAAGTCACTTGGGTGACCCCAGGTATCTCCAAGGTGAGCACTGTTAACCACTAATGCAGACCTGTCTCTCAATCACTGCCCTTTTGGTGACCATGACAAGAAGTATAGAAATGGTACACAGTTCCCCACTTCAGGACACCCCTCAAACCTTCTACTATGGATAAATTTGGGGTTAGTAGTTGCATAGCTTTGCTTGAAAAAGTACAGGAAAGTTAAACCAACAAAAGCAGTTCCAGCTGACTGCTAGTCACATGGCATGTAAATGAAGCAAACTGAAAGCCTGCCAATTCTACAATGGGTTATAGACATGTCTCAGCTGCATGTGTTTATTTCACAACCATAGAGGGAAACCTGGAAATATGTGTGTGCTATAAAAAGAGAAGTTGGACATTTTCTAATTTTTCAATATCTAATAATTGCATATAAATGTACCTGATTTTCCATTAGCTTAATGGGATTGCCAAAAAGAGCTAATGAATATTGCATAGTTGAGTTCTGTCACTTTTTCAAGGAGGGACTGGACATGAAATCATTTCTTTTAATACAGAGACAAAGACAAGTGACTCTGGAATTTAATGAAAGGTGCCAGATTGGAAAGCTTGCTTCCACAGCCTCGCCTCCTCTCCACACAGACTTGCAGAAGGCTCTCAATATTGGTGTGCAGATTGATTGACAGCCTAACTGATGGCCTACTGGGCACAGAGCTTAAGGACACAAAGCAGGTAAGTGTACAGGTTGGTACAAAGCATTCATGAAATTAAAAGACGCTGGCTTCTTGGAAGAAAAGCTATGACAAACTTAGTGTATTAAATAGCAGAGACATTACTTTGCCAACAAAGGTTGGTGTAGTCAAAGCTATGGTTTTTCCAGTAGTCATGTATAGATGTGAGAGTTGAACTATAAAGAAGGCTGAGTGCCAAAGAATTGATGCTTTTGAATTGTAGTGCTGGAGAAGACTCTTGAGAGTTCCTTGGACAGCAAAGAGATCAAACCAGTCAATATTCAGGAAGTCAACCCTGAATATTCACTGGAAGGGCTGATGCTGAAGCTGAAGCTCCAATACTTTGGCCACATAAGGCGAAGAGGCGACTCATTGGAAAAGACTCTGATGCTGGGAAAGATTGAAGGTGAAAGGAGAAGGGGGCGGCAGAGGATGAGATGGTTGGGTGGCATCACAGACTCAATGGACATGAATTTGAGCAAACTCTGGGAGATAATGAAGGACAGAGGAGCCTGGCGTGCTGCAGTCCATGGGGTCACAAAAGTGAGACACAGCTTAGGGAGCGAACAACAACAAAGCATCAATAAAAAACCCTGCGCTTTTGTGTTTGTGTCCTTACAAATGATGAAAATGTGGGGCAGTTTTCTGTTCTTTTTTTTTCCTACTGAAAACTGTCAGAGATATTGCTATGGAATTTCAACAGACTTGGCAAGAACTCTTCTGGAGTTCCTGGCTTGGCTATTTTCATGGCAAGAGCTGCTAGCAGTGGTCACTAACTCTTCTTCACTGCTGACCTTACCATGTCTCCTCTGTTTTCCTGGTGATTGGAGTGAAAATATTTCCCTCTTAATATTCAGACAATAACATTTTTATGGTGCCCATTTGAATAGGGATTTTCCTGTTACTTTACTTAAAATGATTCTAAGGTTCCTGAGACAACTGCTTTTGTTATGTCTCCACTGGAGATGCCAAAGTGGATAGATGTTGACTGAATGACCACAGGTTGTGTTTAAGACCCAGCTTCTTAAAAGTGGGATGGCCTATAGTCATTATGCATCGAGTTTGTAAAATTAATTTGAAAAGTTGGCCATTGAAGGGACAGAGAAGAAATGAGTTCTAATGCATTTTAGGAGCATAAAATTAGAATGGTGTAGCTTGACTGACAGCAGTCTAATGTTATTAGCAATTCTTATCTAGTTAAAAAAGGGAGGGGTCATGTTTCTTGGAAGGCACAATCTTCATTTTTGTACTTTGTAAATTATTAACCATTCTATTAGAAAAATAATGAGAAGCTGCAGATTAAATGGCAAAGGCATAGTTAGTAAAAAAAAAAATGCCGTTTGATAATTTTTATATTGGGAATGTGATGGGTATGCATGAGAGATAGACTGGTTGGTTCCTCATCTTAGTTCTTTACACTGTACCATCAGGTAGGCCTGGTACTAAACTCAGAACAAGAAGAGTAAGGCTTTTCCATAGCCTAGAATGAAGGACATTATAAATGTACAAGAGGGACTTCCCTGGTGGTCCATGGGTTAAGACCCCACGCTTCCACTGCAGGGGGCACAGTTTTCATCTCTGGTTGGGGAACTAAGATTCTGCCTGCTGTGCAGCACAGCCAAAAAAATAAAATAAAAATAAACGTATGGGATGTGTTAGAATTAATTTAATTATCTGCTGAATGACTTCTGTGGGAAGAAAATTGTGTTATAATCTTGAGAACAAAGGAAATAAAATATAAGAGCTGGTCACTGCCAGTGGAGAGTTCACTGTCTGGCTGGGAAATAAACAAAAGCATGCAGTAGATGTGCAGTTCTACACAGCTGTAATGCATATGGGTAAAATGAAGTGCTAAATTGTATAGTGGAGATAATTTGAGAATAACAGTACTTTTCAAAGGTGCTAATTGTGATGATCATTAATTGAGTTTAAATGGAAAGAGTAGAAGACAATGGCACCCCACTCCAGTACTCTTGCCTGGAAAATCCCATGGACAGAGGAGCCTGGTGGGCTGCAGTCCATGGGGTCGCTAAGAGTTGGACACAACTGAGCAACTTCACTTTCACTTTCATGCATTGGAGAAGGAAATGGCAACCCACTCCAGTGTTCTTGCCTGGAGAATCCCAGGGATGGCGGAGCCTGGTGGGCTGCCGTCTATGGGGGGTCGCACAGAGTTTGACACGACTGAAGCAACTTAGCAGCAGCAGCAGCAGCAGGAAAGAGTAACCATAGTCAATGAAGAAATACGATATACATGTCCTGTGTAGGACACGCTATCGCCTTCTGGCAGTTCCTTCTCTATCCCCCTTTCAGCTGTTTTTATTTCTGGCCACTAAACACTGAGGCTTCTCCACACTCAGTCCTGAGTCACATCCTTTACTCTCTTCGCTTTGTCTGGAAAATCTTACTCATGCCCACAGCTTAAAGGGCCTCTAACAAATAGATGTTTCACAAATTTACCTCTTCAGCCCGATCACTCCCCTAACTCCAAACACATACACTGCACTGCTTCATGGATATTATTTCCTGGATGTCTCAAAGGATAGGAAAGCACACACATACAACAAAATAACTAAGTTATTTTCCAAACTTGGTCTTCCAGTGTTTTCTAGCTTGGGAAATGGCCCCAGTTCTATTTGACTTATTCCAGGTAGATGCAAGCCAGAAGACTGGAAGTCATCTCTGAAGCTGCTGTCCTTCTTACCGTGCTGTCCGATTCATTGAGGCCCGTTAACTTTACCTCCTGTATCTCTCGTGAATCTGACCACTTCAGTCCACAGTCCTGCAGTCTATGTCCTGTTCTGTGCTATTCTCATGACATCACGTTTCCTCCTGTCATGGCACCGAGTCGTGGTTGGTAGATAGTTGCCATCAGGCACAGATAGTTGCCTAATCACCATTCATTTAAAACTTTTTCCTTAGTTAAAAAGCCTGAATTTTGTTCAGGTATCTGCCCTTCCCTGTGTGACTCAGGTGAGTATGACCTTATTCCCAGCTCACAGTGAATCTCCTTGACAAGGACTGGTTAAGGGATGGGTACATAACCAAGTTTTGGATCATGAAACGGAAAGGGATGTGTGCCAGGTGGCTGCAGGGAGTGTTTCTTGCTGTTAAGGAGAGGACTCAGAAGGAAACAGTATCTTTCTGCCTCTGCTGACTAGAATGAGCTGCTTGGAACAGCTTCTGCTATCCTGCTCTCCTGCTAGCTGGTGGATGGAGACCACAGAAAGAGGTAGGCAGCGCTGAGACACCTGCAAGCAGGTGGAGTCATCCTACTGTCAGATGTCCCCTGAGAGGTGGCAAATGTCCAAACTGTTTTTGCCAATTTGAGATGAAGATTTTGTCACTTGAATCTAGAGTTATCTTCATGGATACAATAAAATTCTTTCTCAACTGTTTGGTTATTTGATTAATAAGAAAAAATCAATTCCCATCTCTCTCCCCAACCAGATTATATGTATCTATATCTTTTTTTTTTTTTTTTTTGTATCTATATCTTATTTGCTCACTGTTGGATTCTCTGTATGAAGGACCATATCTGCACAGAGTAGGAATTCAGGCAATATTTGATGAATGAATAAACACTCTAGTCACGGAAATGATAGGTGAACGTGTAACAAGAAAGATAGCAGACTTCCCTGGTAGTCCAGTGGTTAAGATGCTGTGCTCAAATGCAGGGAGCATCAGTTCGATCCCTGGTTGGGGGAAGTAAGTTCCTACATGTCACATGATATGATCAGAGAAAAAAAGAAAAATAGTGACACAAAATGATGTTTGATCCATGCCAGTGAATGCTAAGAAGAGTTTAAAGAAAAAGAAGTCAGGGTGGTTTGATGGCTACAATGATCTTTGTAGAGGAGATAAACTCTAAGGTGATCTTTAAAGGACTGACTGGTTTTGTACAGACAGACAGATGGAAACAGTGGCACAAGAAAGGGATCCAGGGGCAGAGAGTAGAGTAGGATTGAACACATTTTGGTCAATGCCTCAGCTCAAAATTTGAAAGATCTTGTTAATTGACAGACATCCTTGAAAGTTACATATAAACAGTGTGAACTAGTTCTGAGGGAAATGGAGAATCCTTAAAGATTTTTAAACAAGAGTGTAGCCAGATGTTACATATCTTGCTGGTACTTAACTCCTGAGTGGGGGTGACTCTCACTTTAAAATATCCAATTATTAGAGAAAGAGAAGGGCCCTGTGTCCATGATTGTACAATTATACTTACAATGGCTAATGTAATTTAAAAAACTTTTCATTTTAAGCTTTTAAAAGCATGTCTCTCTAGTTGAAATTGAATGAATAATTGCATACATGGTGTCTTACCTGTAGGCAGATTTCATAGTCATTCATTTTCAAATATCTGATGTCAGTAATTTAAGTAAGACTTCCAGAACATTATTCCTCTGTGCTGCAATGTTGCATACTCAATAATTTCAAATTCATTCATTTCTATACCTAATGGAAAAAATAATTTTAAGTACTCTACCTATTTTCCCTAAGGGAAAATGCTTGGGGAGCCCACTGTTCAATAGTTCTAATATCATGCCTTGATTTTACATGTCCCTTCAATATGCTTTTAAGGCATTTGGAGTAGAGCTTTAAGCATTTTCCAATGCTAGCTGGGAAAACCCATATCTTTGAAAGTTAAATTACTTTGTGCCTTAAAAACAGGAATTTCACAAATAATTTTTTGGAATGATGCATTTGAAATAGTTTATGAATGCTTGCTATTTCTTTTTCCTGCCAGTTGTAGAACTTTGTAATGTTTGCAATTTGGTACATACTCTTTCAGAAAAAAAAAAAAAAAAAAAAATATATATATATATATATATATAATCACACACACTCTTTTAGAAACTGTACATACTCTTTTAGAAACTATATATAGAGAGTTATATATATATTATACATATATATAACTATATATGTATAATATATATATTCCTAGCCCTACTTCTTAATAAAGCATAGTTTGAAACATAGAAACTATGCCCTGCGTATTTTTTCTTTTTTAATAATTTTATTTATTTATTTATGTTTGCCTGTGCTGGCTCTTCATTGCTTCATGGGCTTTTTTGCAGTTGCAGCAAGCAGGGGCTAGTCTCTAGCTGCCATGTGCAGACTTCTCACTGCAGTGGTTTCTCTTGTTGTGGAGCACAGGCTCTAGGCATATGGGCCCAGCAGCTGCAGCTCCCAGGCTCCAGAGCGCAGCCTCAGTAGTTGTGGAGCACAGGCTTACTTGCTCCGTGGCATATGGAATCTTCCCAGATCAGGGGTTGAACCCATGTCTCCTGCATTGGCAGGCAAATTCTTCACCACCAAGCCACCAGGGGAACCTCTGTGCCCTGGTTATTTTAACTATTTCTCAGACCTTTATTAGTTTGTCTCCTTTAGTTGCAGGTAACAGAATGGGAATTTGGCTAACTGAAACCAAAAACTTAAAGAAGCAGTTCTCAGAATCCAGGGGGAAAAGCTGAGGCCTATGGAGGGGCCAGCAGGGGCACAGAAAGGCAATAAGGGAGTGCAGGGGAAATAGGAGAAAGAAAACAGTTTTGTGAGGACATTGCTGTAGGGGCAAAGAAATTCCCTTTGTTTTCAGTTCATTTGTCCCTTGTCTCATGATTCAAATTCTGGGGAGAGAGAAAGGATGAGTATGGTCAGCCTAGCCTGAGTCTTCTGCCCACATCTCCTCATCAAGCCTGAAGCCACTGGGGAAGGATCTTCCCCAGGAGAAAGCCAGCTGCTCTAACCAAAGGAAGGTGTCCACTCATGGACACAGCACAGGTAAAAACACCAGATGTTACTTGTAATACCCGATACCTGGGGACTTAGATGTCATTTATCTCCAAACTTGTTTCTCTCAAATTCAGTCTCCATGCTGGCTCAGAGTGACCCCCATAAAACCCCAAACTGCTCTTATCCTTCCCGGCTTAACACTCTTCAGTGACTCCTTAAGGACCTGGTGGTTCTTCAGTGTTAACTTCTCACATCTCTCAGCCTAGACCTGCTGCTGCTTAGAGCATTGCCTACCTTAGCTTTGTGCTGCTGTCCCCACCATGCAGTTTTAAAGCTCTATTCCTGTCTGTATGTCTGGCAGTAGATTCACCACATGGGATTACGATGAACAGCTTTAAGGTCACGGTTCTTGCAGAAGGACTATATCTCATTCATTTTTGATCTCTATGCACTGTATAACATCTGGCTTCATTATAATTTACATTATTTCTCAATGAAATTTGCTGACCACATAAATAAATGAAGGCAAAGTATTTTTCCCTTACAGATAATGATGGCAAGACCTAATGTCTATAATAATTACATCTTTGTAGACACTAACTAGCTTCTAATAGTGCTACATTATTTTTCACCCAAATTCCTTAAACTAAAGGACAAGTTTTATTAATATCTGGGAGCCCTATTTCCGCTATGAAAAGAGTCTTGTTTATTTCCATTTGCTCAGGCTTATTTTTTATGTTCCCTTGCTATTTCAGGAATACAGAGATGAAGACATACATTTTCATAGTGAGGGATATATTGCTAGGTACTTTTCTAAACCAGAAATTGGAAAATCATGGGGAGATTTGGAATAACTTAGATTATTGCATAGTATTATTCTGTTCTCTCAGTTTCAGTAATTTCACACTTCTCCTCTGCTATTTACCTCCCCTGCCTTTTTCTTTTGCTACTAGCAGCACATTGTAAGCTCTTGTGAATTTGTTATCAACTCTCATCTCCAAATCCTCTTAAGCCTTTTTGCTCTTTAGAAGAATTCTCAGTTTATGTCTGTGCTTCACTGTATTTTCCCCAAAGTGTATTGTTTTATGTTTTTGTAAATTGAACTCATCACACTTAAACGTGTGTGCCTCTCCAAGGTCTCTAGATTATTCTGTACTGTTGATCTATTTTTCACTGTTTATGATTTTCTGCAAATAAGAATAATGTACAATTTACTTTGTGCTTCAGATCATTAATAAAGATATTAAATAGCTTGTGCTTCAGCTTTTGCCTTCTGGCTTCTTGCTTTTCCCAATTTGACTCTGGCCTGTTAGCAGCTATTTTTTCATTCTGTCATTTTTTTTCTTGCTAAAATAATAATAATAATATATATACATGTATATGCAGAAAGTAACCTGTAACTTTCAGCACCAAGAAGAAGATAACCAAGATAAACATCATGTCAAAAAACATCTTTTTATTTTCCCCTGGAATATATGTGTTGGGGGTAATGTCAATTGGTTATTATAATATTTATTGAAAATATGCTGCTGCTGTTTAGTCACTTAAGTGTTGCCTGACTCTGTGACCCCATGGACTATACTCCACCAGGCTCCTCTGTCCATGGAATTTTCCAGGCAAGAATACAGGAGTAGCTTGCCATTTACTTCTCCAGGGGATCTTCCCAACCCAGGGATCAAATATATGTCTCCTGCTTGGCAGGTGGATTCTTTACCAATGAGTCACATATTACAAGTACACTATATTAATAATAATAGATAACACTTGTAGAGTACTTGCTATGTTCCAGAACTCTTCTAAGTATTACACATGGAATAGCTCTTTCAATATGTCCAACTACTCTATGAGGTAGCTACAGGTATCTCCTCTATTTTGCAGATGAGGAAACTGAGGCATCAAAGGCATAAGTCACACAATCAGTAATTGGCAGAGCTAGACTCAGCACAGGCTGTTTGGCTTTGGAATCTGGTCTCCTAAGCACCCCATTATATTGGATTCAAACAAGCCCTCCCTAAATGAGATACCGAAAAGAAACACACATGAGTTCCACCCCAAGAGATTGACAACAAATTCAAAGTTTGTAAATAAGCAGCCCGTGTATACTTCCTCCTCCCCTCACTCCTCTCCTTAGTCAATCACAGCCGGCTTTTACCACCTCAACATTTCTTCTCTTCCTCCCCATTATATCAGAACCTTGGTTCAGCACATAATGATCACATCTGAGACAACTACAGCTCTCTCCCCGACTGTCTCCCTGATTCTATCTTGGGCCCCTAAAAATCATTCTCCACAATGCAGACTGAGTTACTTTACAAAAACACATCTACGATCTCCTATCTTCCCTGTCGAAAGCTGTCACATGGCTCCCAGCACATATTCCAGACTCCTCAGCAGACATCCGAGGCCACCATCCCTTACCTTTCTCCACACCCCTCCCCTGAATTCCACACTCCAGGGAATTCATCCTGTGTTCACCTGCATCTACCCCTCTGAAGGAACTGTTTATTTATCACTCACCACTTGTGATACCCTCACTACTCCCAATATTCTGATTGGCAAGCCCTGGTTCATATACATATCTACATGTGGAAATGGAGGGCATGGAGCAGGGTCTACACCACGAAAAATGTATGGCATATGAATGAAGAAAGGGTAATTTCCCCCAGTGAAAATAAGGGTTCTGTTGCCAGTGTAACGAGAGGTGAATGCAGGTCGGGAAAACACAGTATAGGTTCATCTTTCATCAGCTATCAAGGACATCCAATAAGCACTCAATAAATGAGTTATTAAGGGCAGTAAGCAGGTAATAAATATCACATCACCTGGTTTCTCAGGTGGCGCTAGTGCTAAAGAGCCTGCCTACCAGTGGGGGAGATGCAAGAAACAGTTTCAATCCCTGGGTGACGAAGATCCTCTGGAGGAGGGCATGGCAACACACTTCAGTATTCTTGCCTGGAGGAACCCATGGACAGAGGAGCCTGGTGGGCTACGGTCTATAGGGTCACGAAGAGTCAGACACAACTGAAGTGACTTAGCATGTATCACGCAGGGCTCTTTATCTGAAAGTTTACCAAAGAAACTACCCAAACTGATTTGTAATTTTAACCTCTTTTTTTTTGAATAATTTTGAATAAGCTCTTTAACCAATAACTTGAATTTCACATTATATGTAGAGAAAGTGATCTAAAAAGAGGTTATGTGATTGAAAATCATTAAAATGTCTGTAAAGAAGAAATCTGAATTTTCTTTGCAAGAGAACATCTTTGAAGCAGTACATCATTCATACAGAATATTACAACTCAGGGAAGATTCTTAAAAT
The DNA here is from genome assembly GCF_963930625.1 of Muntiacus reevesi. Lineage (NCBI taxonomy): Eukaryota > Metazoa > Chordata > Mammalia > Artiodactyla > Cervidae > Muntiacus > Muntiacus reevesi. Next base: position 98,412,933 of record NC_089252.1, read on the forward strand.
TGCTTTGTAGCCGAGACACAGGTTTGGCTCCTCTGCTTATCTGCTTGAAAATTTATCATTATGATGAGACAAATGTCATAAGTGAACTGGACCCAGAACTGTAAAATTCAGTCTATTTTGCCTGAGTTCTTTCTAGCACTGTATAAAGGTTATCTAAATGGATGTGGCCAAGGTGCTATGTCATTTATCATTTAAAAATGCTCACCCATCTCTGGAAGTTCTTAGCTTCACTGGCAAATCAAGTGAGAAGTGAAGCTCATTGAATCTATCTAACCATCCCACTTTTATGCAGGATAAATCTAGGTTTGGGGCTTTAAATGTCCTGCAACAATCAGTTATATGGATGAACCATGAGCCATTATCTAAATTTTATCATAAACTCTGCCATCTCTAGATGTGCCCTGTGTACTTAGAAATGGCTGTACTTTGGGGCCAATAAAAAAATCCCCAAACTTTATTCTGACTTTGAATAATATAGATAGAGAATGGAAAACGTTAAGGGATAAGAAAAGACATGAGAGTAATGTCTCTGCTCAAGTGAGGTATTTCTAGCTAGTCAATATTCTTAGACCCTTGAGCATTTCCTGAACGATGGCTTCCTCTGTGCTGATTTCTTGCTAAAGTAGCATTTGTTCAGCTTTCATGTATAGTCAATTTTATTGGCTGGTAAATGAGACCAATAGTTGTTCTTGAAGTTATTGGCATCTCAGCCCAATCTTTTCTAGCCCAGTCTAAACTCTAGATTTGAGTACCAATGGAATATTGAGAACTCAGGAGTATCAGAGCTGGAAAGATACAACTGCTTTTTAGAGAATGAAGGTTGATTACTGATCCTAGATTTTATACACACTAAAAGCCTGAACCATTATCTATTTTTTTCATAGTTTGTGTAAAGCAGTACTCTGACTGTTACGGCCTTGTAATAAATTTCCCCCAAACTGAGTAGCATAAAACAATCATTTTATTTTGCTCATTACTGGGTGAGTCAGGAAATAGGGAAGGGTTGAGTTGGGCAGCTATTATTTGGGGATCTCTCATGTGATTACAGTCAGGTGTTGGCTGGGACAAAGATATCTGGGTAGGACATCCAAGATGGTTCATTCACCCAGCTGCAGTTGATGTTGACTATTGCCTGGGAGCTCAACAAGTTTGTCTACCTTGTGTTTGCCTACACATGGCATCTGCATGGTGATCTCAGAGGTAGTCAGGTTTCTTACATGGCACTTGACTTTCCCAGAATGAGCATCCTAAGAAAACAAAGCAGAAGTTGTGTGGCCTTTTCGACCTAACCTCAGAAGTGTGCGGCACTATATCCACAGCATTCTTGTGTGCACAACATCACTAAGAGCAGTGCAGATTTGGAGGAGGGGACCCAGACCCTCATCTCTTAAGGGAAGAGTGTCAAAAAAGTTGTACACATGTTTTAAAACCATGATAAAGTGCACTGGAAGAGTCTTCCTCTTGTTGCTCAAGGTGATTTCCGGGATTAGGCACTGTCCAGATACTTCAACATTCTTCATAATACTGGGAGTTATGGAAACATGATTTTGGCTCTGTTATCCTCATGGAGAAAAGTGAAAGTGAAAGTCTCTCAGTTGTGTCCAACTCTTTGCGACCCCATGGACTATACAGGCCACTCTTTGTGTCCCCATGGACTATACAGTCCATGGAATTCTCCAGGCCAGAATACTGGAGTGGGTAGCTGTTCCCTTCTCTAGGGAATCTTCCCAACCCAAGGATCAAACCCAGGTCTCCCACACTGCAGGCAGATTCTTTACCAGCTGAACCACCAAGGAAGCCCAGTATCAAATATCAATGCATTATTTCTCGTTTGAAACACAGCCAAGAATTTTATTTCAGTTGCTATTGGGGGACAAGAACTGAGAAGCACTTGGATCTGACTCAAGAAACTGGGACGTTAAATCTACCTGTAACGCAAAACTAATCTTACCTAGTGCTCTGTAAATTCTCTACTGAGTTTGACAAGATTTTATTTCTAACCCAGCAAACGAAAAACCCATTTGGACTACCTCGTTTTTGAATAGCTGCATATTAAAGATAAATATGAGGCCATGAATGATATGTTGTCTGCTTTATAAAATCAAGAGAATACACATCGTGCTGTCTTTAAAAAAAAAAAATAGCGGTTTCCTTCTATAGACCTTTAATACTAGCAAAACTGTAAATGTCTTTTGCTGACCTAGATTATCCTATAGAAAAATGAAATCTTTTCAAAGTCAGTATTAAAATTCACATTATTCAGTTTTCTTTTTCACGGTTTATCTTAGAGAGTGCCTGTGGGAGCTGTTTAGCTCCACGTACAATTGTATCACTGCTGGCTTTAGCTCTGTGGGCCCTGTGGTGTTATCTATTATACAGAAGAGTTTGCTAGTTCATTAATGAACTGATAAGGGCTCAACTACCTGCCCTCAATTTTATTTCTTTCTTCTGAGAGACAATCTTTCAGATACGATACAGTTTGTTAATGTATTTCACACATGGTAAGACTTCTATTTCTTCTCACTTGTAGTCAGTCAGTCCAGTTGCTCAGTCGTGTCTGACTTTTTGTGACTCCATGGACTCCAGTACGCCAGTCTATCACCAACTTCTGGAGCTTGCTCAAATTCATGTCCATTGAGTCAGTGATGCCATCCAACCAACTCATCCTCTGTCGCCCCCTTCTCCTCCTGTCTTCAGTCTTTCCCAGCACCAGGGTCTTTTCCAATTAATCAGTTCTTTGCATCAGGTGGCCAAAGTACAGGAGTTTCAGCTTCAGCATCAGTACTTCCAATGAATATTCAGGACTGATTTCCTTTAGGATGGACTGGTTGGATCTCCTTGCACTCCAAGGGACTCTCAAGACTCTTCCCAACACCACAGTTCAAAAGCATCAATTCTTCGGCACTCAGCTTTCTTTATAGTCCAACTTTCACTACTACTACACTTGCAGTATTAGATTAAAACTAGTGCTAAAAAAAAAAAGTAGTGCTAAGTAGACTAAATTTCAGAGTATATGCATGTCAGCTTTATTTTAGTGGCATCCTAATGAACAATGGTTTATCTGCTTGCAACGCAGGAGACCCCAGTTTGATTCCTGGCTCGGGAAGACCCACTAGAGAAGGGATAGGCTACCCGCTCCAGTATTCTTGGGCTTCTCTGGTGGCTCAGCTGGTAAAGAAACTGCCCACAATGTAGGAGACCTGGGTTTGATCCCTGGGTTGGGAAGATCCCCTAAGAAGGGAAAGGTTACCCACTACAGTATTCTGGCCTGGAGAATTCAATGGACTGTATAGTCCATGGGGTTGTAAAGAGTCGAACACAACTGAGCAACTTTCACTTTATGTATTTTGAGCAAATGAATTAAGCTATGTTGTTGTACTTGTATCTATTGAAAGAAAAAGTTTCTCCTTGATTTAGTACGAGTGGAATTTACAATAACCATGACAATTATTTAATATTGTTTTTGTTTTCTGTTTCTCAGGCCAAAATATGGCTGGGAGGTTTTTCCCTAAAGTACTTATATTAGTGTACTTCCAGCTACCATATTGATTAAAAAGCAAAGCAAAACAAAACAGTCCTTTTCTTATTGTTTGTATGTTCCTATTTTAAAGTGACATAATATTTTAAAAATATAGTCATTTATATAATTGCCAGGGTAGTACTTTAAGTAAAAAGAAGACAAGAATTTTAAAAACATTTGCATCTCACTGCCTTAAGATTATATGCTTGTATTTTTCAATTAATTTCTCTAATATAGTATACACATGCACACATACACATGGATTATATCTGAATCAGTTTTGTGGATCAAAATTCAAAAGATAAATATATTGTAAAATTAAAAATCTTCCTCCTTCAGAACCTTAGTTCTCTAGCTCCTTTCCATGGAGGCTCCAATGTTCTCCATTCTTTCTTCTTGCAGAGATACTTTAAGCAGATTTAAATAACTTTATGTATATATTTTCCTTCTCCCCAATCCAAATAGTAGCTTAATATTCAAACTGTCCTGTGCCTTGTGTTTTTTCATTTTATAATCTATCTTAGAGATATTTCCATATTAATACAGTATGTCTTCTGTTAAAAATGATGTATAGCATTAAATATATAATGCAGATATATAATTTATTTAGTCAGTTCCCTATTAATGGTTATTTAAGTTGTTTCCAATCTTGTGTTTTTGTAGTTCTACAATGAGTGATCTTGTGTATTAGCTTACTAGGGCTGCTGGGCCAAAGCACAGTGAACTGAGTAGCTTATCAATAGAAATCTATTATCTCAGAGTTCTGAGGCTCAAAATCTAAAATTGAAGTGCTGGCAGCATTGGTTCCTTCTGAAGGCTCGAGAAAAAGATCTAGCTCCACGCCTCTCTCCTTGGCTTATAGACACCCACCTTTCCCTAGGTCTTTGCACATCATCTTCCTTCCATGTGTGCCTCTGTGTTCAAATTTCCTCTTTTTACACCAGCCATAATGGATTAGGGTTAGTCGCTCAATCATGTCTGACTCTTTGCAACCCCATGAACTGTAATCTGCCAGGCTCCTCTATTCCATGTAGTTCTCCAGGCAAAAATACTGGAGTGGGTAGCCATTCCCTTCTCCAGAAGATCTTTCCAACCCAGGGACTGAACCTGGGTCTCCCACACTGCAGGCAGATCCTTTACCAACTGAGCCACAGGGATGCACTATAATGAGTTAGGACCCACCTTAATTATCTCATTTTAACTTCATTACCTTCTAAGGACCCTATCTCCAAATATGGTCATGTTCTGAGGTAGTGGGTTTAGGACTTTAATATGAAATTTTTGAGAGGGACACAGTTCAATCTACAATACCTGTTGTATATATCACTTTGCACATAATAAAAGTGTATTTGGGGACAAACTTCTAGAATTCAGATAGTTGAATCAAAGGTTAGATATGCTTGTAATTTTTATGGATATTGCCAAGTTATCCTCTATAAAAATTGCAGCAATTTATAGTTTTCATGAGCAATGGATGAACATACTGTCTCTCTTAACCTCTTATATAATGTGTTATTGCCCGCTGGATCTTTGGAAATCCAGTAAGTGAAAATTGTTTTTTATCTAGTTTAATTTGCATTTTTCATATAGGCATGAACTTGAGTATTTTTTTCACATTTTGAATGTATGTTTTTTTAAAAATTTGGAATCAAACCATAAATAACATTTTATAGTTTTTTTCACTTAAGCAATATTAATGGGTATGCTTCTATATTATGCAACATTTTTCTGCAATAGGCTTTGTACTATACCATTCTATATCTATATCAAAATTTATTTAATTAATTCCCTATTGTACATTTATGTTGTTTCCAACATTTCGCTTTTAAAATAATGCTGAGATAACTATAGAGATAAATCTTTGGGCACAGCAGGAATAGAAATTAACTCTTCATTTTATTGTAGATAGATTATTGAAGCTGAATTGCTATTTAGATGAAGTCATATCAATGTCCACCTTTTAACTCTATTTCCCTTACAAAATGTTTTTGCTTGTGATTTTAAGAAAGTCACTTCTCAGTAGTTGAGTTTGTGCTTAGATTTTTGTTTTCTGTACTACATCTCAGTTGGCCTGTAATAAAATTCATTTGTCTCTGAAATTAGCTGCGCCATGCACTACATCATATTATGAGTATGTGTGGATAGTACTACTTGGACAGCCCAGCAGGCAACATACTTTTGCACATTTGGGGTTTGGTGTCTCTCAATTTATCACTTATATCTAGGACTAGACAGAATAACAGTAAACAATATATACTGAGGGCTTGAAATATATTAACTTATTAATCTTTTCAATGAAGACAGTATAACTAATGGGAGAACACTGTAACAGACAGTTATTGCTATCATAGTGCTGTGTAACAAGCTCTCCCAAATTTGAGTGCTTATAATAGCAAGCATTTAATTTTGTTTTGCTTATGGACTGACATTGGCTAAGGTTCTGCTGTGCTTGGTCAGCATTAGCTGACCTTGGTTCCAGTATACATTTTGGGTGCAAATTTATTCCACATTTCTCTTATCCTCATTTGAAACAGAATCTACCCCTAGAATGTTCCTCACATGATGGATAGCAAGAATGTAAGAAGCAAGCCAATTTTATGGGACCACATTTATGACTCCCACTAACATTTCACTGGCAAAAGCAAGTATGCCAATGACCCAAATGTGATATCAACACGGCAGAGAAGCATGCTTCACTCACAGCGGGAGAGAAATGTACAAAAGAGAAATGTACACTTACGTGGCTAATTCTATCATAGGAGAGTGAAGAACTGGAACCAATAGTTTAATCTACCATAGAGACTTTTGAAGAATGGGTTAGTAACAAATTTCAAAAGTTTCACATAGAGACCAATTCCATTTCTTTTTTTTTTTTTGTTAATATTGCATCTGAAATCCTACAGGGCTAAATGTCTAAAAAAGATCTTTTTAATTTGAGAGATATTTAATTTTACATATCAGTTAGGATCTGAAGAAAATCCAAACTTCTGAAAGAGGAGCCCTGCTTATACACTGATTATAATGTTCTGGGGAAGAAAATAGACATTTATATAAATAATCCAGAGCAAAATTTAAGAAGGTATATGTCCTTAAATGACCAGTTGCAAGTAAAATGGTAGAGGAATTACTATACAATAACTGGGTTTTCCTAGTTTGATCTTCCAGTTACTAAGTTTTTTTTTTTTTTTTTTTTTCTGTACTGAGAAATGCAGAAGAAATTGCCTAATAGCTAAACTTGGAAAATTTTTTTATTTCCCAGAAATACTAATGTACTTTTTATTATGCATATTTTAGAAGGAGACTATAGGAGCTCCACAGTTTCAGAAAAACAAATTAATGTGCTTCTTAAGTCTTCTGTCTTTCAACAAATTGAACAATCTGGAGTGTCAAACTGAAAATATGAAAGGAAAAAAATCTGCTAGTATGAAGAATTGTGTGAATAAAAATGTAAGACAATGAGATCCATTGTTGAAAAAGCTTAAAAATCCATTTAGTCTTTGATTCAATTAAAAAATGTGAAGTTAGAAAAACAAACACAATAATATAGCTCTCTAGAAATACTTCATTTTGGGTTACTTCTTTTAGAAATTATAGAAAATAATTCACCAGTGAACATAGTGAATGTAGGAAACCATTGCTAATTGTCAGTCTTGATATAAAAAAAATAGAGTAGTTTGAGAAAAAAATATTCTAACCAGCATCTCAACTTTTATTCTTGTTTTGAGCAGAATTAACTGAAGGATCATTTTGATGGTGGAAAAATATCCATATATTCTAGTGCACTTCCATATAGCTTATTTCAGAAATTGAGATAGATTTCTAAAGAAACATTATTTTATCATTCATGATATAGATGTTTGAATTAATTTTTCCCAACAACTTGCTAATATTTTTATAGTCTATATGAGAGTAAGAGAGAATGAAATTGGTTAACAGTGGTACCAGTAAGCTCATTAAAATGTAAAAGAATTTTCCTTCCTGCAAGAGGTAAATTTGGGGGCAGCTAAGAAGAACAGTTCCCACATTCATTTGATATGTTCAAACTCATTAACAAGGATGCAAAAATAATCTAACTGGATGAAGACAGTAATATAATAATTTAGGCTCTTGATTACTGTGTTACTGTAAGATGGTGAGTTACCTTGTCTGATAAGTTATGTGTTTAAATTCAAAGTCACATATTAAGTATTGGGTTACTCTTTCATCAGGTGGAGAGTTTAAAGTAGGAATCTTCAGGTGGTCATAAAAAAAGAGCATGAAATGTGGTCTTCCAAGATATGATTTTGAGTTCCAACTTTGTCATTTATTAAGCAGTTGAGTTTCTCAACTTCTCTGAGACTTAATTTTCTCCTCTATAAAATGTGGATAAAGATGCCAATTGCAAAGGCTGTGATGAGTGTAAAATGAAATAATTTTATAATATAAAAATTTAATAACATATAACATAAGATTATAATGTAGTTTCTAATGTATAATTATATAGTATTTATAAATATAACATAATTGCCTCCGACACATTGATAACCAATAGCCTGTTTGCTGCGATCCATGGGGTTGCAAAGAATCGGACACGACTGAGCTACTGAACAACAATAATTATTATTAGGATTTTCTATCAGAGAGATGATAACTAAAAAATATTTTAGGGGACTTTCCTAGTGGTTCATTGGCTAAGACTCTGCACTCCCAATGCAGGGGGCCTGGGTTCAATCTCTGGTTGGGGAACTAGATCTCATAAGCTGCAACTCAGAGTTTGCATGCCACTACTAAAGATCCTGCATGCCACAAGGAAGATCAAGATCCTGGGTGCCACAACTAAAACCTGGCACAGCCAAATAAATATTTAAAATATATATTTTTCTAATTTAACACATACACATATTTGCATATATTTTTTAATCAATTAAATGTTGCACAGATATTCTGTGCCATAGTCAACTGTCATGACTAGAGGGGCTTATAGAAAGGTAACTGTAAGATGTATGGACTATAAAGAAAGCTGAGCACCGAAGAATAGATGCTTTTGAACTGTGGTGTTGGAGAAGACTCTTGAGAGTCCCTTGGACAGCAAGGAGATCCAGCCAGTCCATCCTAAAGGAGATCAGTCCTGAATATTCATTGGAAGGACTGATGCTGAAGCTGAAACTCCAAAACTTTGGCCACTTGATGCAAAAAGCTAACGCATTGGAAAAGACCCTGATGCTGGGAAAGATTGAAGGCAGGAGGAGAAGGGGACGACAGAGGATGAGATGGTTGGATGGCGTCACCGACTCGATGGACATGAGTTTGAGCAAGCTCTGGGAGTTGGTGATGGACAGGGAGGCCTGGCGTACTGCAGTCCATGGGGTTGCAAAGAGTTGGACACGACTGAGTGACTGAACTGAACTGAACTGAACTGAATGCATGATCAAATAGGGAAGAGGTAATGCATCAGTGAAATAATCAGTACATTAGTTATCTACTGCTGCATAACAAATTATCCAAAAACTTATCAGTTTAAAACAATAAATATTTATCACCTCATAGTTTCTATGGGATAGAAGTTCGGGAGCAGCTTTGCTGTGTGGCTCTGGCTCACAGTCTCTCATGACGGTGCAATGAAGGCACTGGCCAGAGCGGCAGCCATTAGAAAGCTTGACTGGGGCTGGAAGGTTCATTTCCAAGATGGTTCATTTACATGGCTGTTCATAAGAAGCTTCAGTTCCTTGTCATTTGGAATACTCTTCATGGCTGCTTGAGTGACTTTATGCCATGGCAACTGGGTGCTTCCCAAGGAAGTAACCCAAGGTAGAAGCGGCAATGACGTTCATGACCTGATCTAGAAAGTCACACACAGACATCTGTGCATATTCTCTTTGTTGAAAGTGAGTCACAAGTCCATCCCAATCGAAACATTATGAACATATTTAAAAACTACAACAGACTGTGGAAATCATACTTTGATTCTATGTTTTCTTTCTTCAGTTCAGTTCAGTTCAGTTCAGTCGCTCAGTCATGTCCGATTCTTTGTGACTCCATGAATCGCAGCATGCCAGGCCTCCCTGTCCATCACCAACTCCCAGAGTTTACTCAAACTCATGTCCATCAAGTTGGTGATGCAATCCAGCCATCTCATCCTCTGTCGTCCCCTTCTCCTCCTGCCCCCAATCCCTCCCAACATCAGGGTCTTTTCCAATGAGCTATTATTTTGACATGCGACTAATGTGTAAATTGAAACATGGTTTAAAGGGCAATGAGACTCTAGTAGAGCAGATAAGAGTTACTTCTAGGGTAGGAGGGAAATAAGGCGAGGGTAAGGATTAGAGTCTCAATTTGTTAAAACCACTAAGCTTTCAGTCTCTAAGTTTAGAGAATCAATCAGTTATTTATTCACTCACAAATATTAATAAGCCAGTTTTGATGAGATAGGTATTCCTTAATTATCGATCTAAAAAATAAACCAAAAACAGTTAAATGAGAACTAGTGAAGCTTAGACCATCCATCCCGGAGAGATAGTTGAGATTATTTGTCACACATAGGGTAGTTTTGCAGAGTTTGTTGAGAAATCTCAAAGGAAGGGAAGAAAACCTATGGTTTAAATGTCTCAAAGAAATATAAATCAAATATTGATTAGCTGTGCCAATTGAAAGTTTTTGGATTATCCCCATTTTTTTTTTTTTTCCATTTGGCCCTAGATATTACGATTTAGAGGATTCACAGTTCTTTTCTTGTTTGAAATGTGTTCTGGAATTATTATTAGGAGGTTGATTTCCCTAGTTATCTGTGAATTAAAGGGTTTGGGGTAGAAATGGGTGGGTATACTGTAGCCCAAAGGGAAGCCAGCCTTTTGGATCTGCACTTGTCTTATTTTATTTTTTGTCAGTTATGGCTGGTCAAGAAAGGTAGTGTAGGATCTAAGCTGCAATATGTTTTGACATCAAGGAATAACATTCCAGGGACTTCCCTGGTGGTCCAGTGGTTGAGAGTCTACTGGCCAATACAGGGGACACAGGTTTGATCTCTGGTCTGGGAAGATTCTCACATGCCTCAGAGTAACTGGGCCATGGTCCAAAACTACTGAGTTCAAGCTCTAGAGCCTGTGCTCTGCAACAAAGGGAGTCACTACAATGAGAAGCCTGAGCACCACAACTAGAGAGAGTAGCCCCTGCTGGCCACAACTAGAGAAAGCCCACGCACAGCAATGAAGATCCAGTGCAGCCAAAAAGAAAGAAAGAAACATTTCATAAGCATACCAAGGAAATAAACACTAGGAGGAAATCTGGAAAGGGAGAAATAGACATTCTAAAGAAAAAGATTCAATTTTAAGACTTTAAAGAATTATATAATTTCAAACTTTTTCTCGTCAATTTGACTTGAGTGTGAAACATAAGAGAAAGACATACAGAGAGCACAAAAATAGAACTCTGCCATTCTGTATCAGTTGAGATTTGGTATTTGAAATGAAAGAAAAAATGTATATATATATATATATATATATATATTAGGAGGTTATAATAAAATGGTGGGAAAGAAGTAGATGGACTAAGATTGCTAAAAAAGAAAATGTAGATTCCATCCTACACTAGTATGGCTGACCTCAGTCTACTGACTTTTCCTACAACCATCATCATCTGCAGGCAGGAGAACACTGCCTGGGACTTTGATAGTGGGTCTGTTAGCCACAAATTTAGTGCATAAAGGTATCCAGTGGGAGGTAAGATCTACTTTTGTGGTGGTAAAGCATTTGTGTTGGCGTGCCCTAATTGTGTTTGCAGTAAAATTGAAGACTATTACCAGAGTGGGAAATCAGCTGAATGATCATAAATAACTGGTCAAATGAGTGGCAGTGCTGCCCAGTCAACATCACCACTTTTGTGGTCAATGGTGTTTACGGAGTGCCCCCTGGGTGCCTGGCATAAATGGAGCAAAGGCCATGATTCTGAGAGATTCCCAGGCCTGATTTCTGTGGGGCTCCATTGTGCTTTGCTCTGGGAGTGGCCTGACTCCTTTGTGCCACTGCTATAGTCTCTCATACTCCTAGCTCACTCCTTTGCTTCCTTCTTCTCTCCTCATCTAAGAGGCGTAGTTCCTCCCTCTGCTAGCTAAACTTCAGTGTGTGGGGCTGGTTCTGACCTTGCTTGGTGGCAATGGAAGGAACTCAAGGTCACTGCTGGGCTGTCTCAATTATGTTTTGACCTTGAGCCTCTGTATCAAGGCACAGGATACTGCCACTGTATGATACCGCCTCTAGCTTTGATGTGCTATGGAGACTTCCATTGCAAACCAGAGCCTCAAGCCTAATAGTCATCCCCTATGTTTCTCTATCTTTCATACTGCACACCTGATCCATCAATAAAGTCCTGTTGCCCCTACCTTTCAAACAGATTCCAAATCTGCTACTTCTTCTCATCTCCAGGGTGACCCTCCCACCTTTTGCTTGGACTACTAGAATAACCTCTACTTTCACGCTTAGTCTCTCACGTAGTGGCCAGAATGAGCTTTAAAAAAACAACCAACAACTTCTTGTTGGTAGACTGATTCTCATCTACAGAATCTTTATATTTCACTCCTATGTGTACTATGAGAAGTACATGTGTCTATGTACTATGAGAAGTACATGTGTATATGTGTACATTGCTGGGCCAAGAGAAGTCAAATGTATTCCACCTCAGATCTTTACTTGGGAAGTGACCTCTGCCTAGAATTTTCTTCTCCCAGCTCTTGCATGGCTGGTCCATCTAACCAGTGAGGTTGCTGTTCACCTGTCACTTCCTTAGAAAGTCTTTTCTTACCATACAATCTACATAACATTACATGCTGTCATTTTCCATACTTTCACTGTTTTCTTTGTAGCATTCATTGCTACTCAACAGTTTATTATATATTTGTTCATTGTCTGTCTCTCCCACTAGAATGTATTTACTCATGAGGGCAGGGACTTGGTTTTGTTCACCCTGTATCCCTAGAACCTGGAACAGTGCCTCACAATTGCGGGCACTCAAAAAATATCAGTTAAGGGACTTAACTTAAGGTCCAGTGGTTACGACTCCACTTTGCAAGGCAGGAGATGTAGTTTTGACCCCTGGTTGGGGAACTAAAATCCCACATGCTGGCAAAGCTACTAAGCCTATGCATTGCAACTACTAAACCTGTGTACCTCAACTAGAGTCCATGTGTTGGAATAAAAGATCTGGCATGATGCAAGGAAGATCCCACAAGCCACAACTAACACCTGACACAGCTAAATAAGTAAATAAAAGTATCAGTTAAAAGAATGAATGAACAAATAATAACTACCATAAAGTTGCTGTGTCATTCACAGGCTGATTGTCTGGGACTGTATTTCCAAAAATGTTCACTACAATCTCCTATCTCTATGATCTCATTTCACTGTGACTTTGACACCCTGCCCTTTGATAGGTGGGGTTTATGTTCCCCCTCTTGAATTTGGGCAGATTTGTGACTGCAGTGGAAGTGTGGCTATTTATTTATGCCTGAGGCTAGATCATAAAAAAGGTGACGCTTCCATCTGGTTCTCTTTGAATTGCTCTCTTTAGAACCCAGCAACTATACACTTAGGAAACCCAAGAAGACTCAAAGAGACGCCACATGGAGGTGTCCTGGCTAATAACCTCAGCTGAGGTCCCAGCTGGTAGCCAGCATCCACTGCTAGAGATGTGAATTAGGAAGCCCTAGAGATGACTAAAACCCTTACCCACTGACTCACCCCCAACACTTGATTCTTCCCAGATGAGGTTCTGGACATTGTAGAACAAAGAGACAAGCCATTCTGGGTGTGCCCTTCATGATGGCTTGTCATGCAGGTGCAGAATCCATGACAGATGATTGATTGTTATTCTATGTCACTTTTTGTTTGTTTATTACATAAAAATATATAGTTAGAAAAATAGATGAACACATGACTACACAACCTTTTTTCACCTTCCCTTTGTGAAATGTGGACAAGATGGCAGAAACTGGAGTAGCCATTTTGAACTCAGAGAAGGAAGCTACCACTTCATTATGCAAAAAGACAAGATAAAAGGAGCCACAGACCACCACAATATTGTAATTAGCCTCCAATTAAAATAAAATTAATTTTAAAAAAGAGAGACAAAGGAGGGGTATAAAGGCTGAAATTTATAAAATCCAAATAAGATTTTATAAATTTACAAAATAGCAATTAAGAACCTATGTTGAATAAAAGTGTATTTCCACCTTAAAAAAAAGGGGGAGCCACAGAGTTTTCATGTCAGTTTTGTGTGAGGAGAAATACAATTCTGTCTTGTTTAATTAAATCTTTGTTATATTTGGGTCTTTGTTATTCATTGTAACAGCTGGAGCCTAAATCCTGTCTCGTGCAACAACCACCACCAGCTTTCATTAAGGGCTTACTGGGTGCTAGGCCCTGTGTTTCACATATGTTATTACATTGAATACTCAATATAATTGTATGGAGGTGAGTTGTCTCTTTATTTCCATTTTGCAAAAGGGTAAACTAAGTTCAGATAAAGTCAGCAACTTAGCCACAGTTTTATAGCTAGTAAGTATCAGTGTTTGTTTTTGAAGACAAATCAAAGGGGCTTCAGAGCCTGAGCTCTCCTAGTTCACTCTTCTGCTCCTCATGAATGTAGCTCAAGCTTTCTTTCAGGGAAATGAGAAATAAGACTGTAAAGAGAAGAGGCAAAGGAATAAACTGTCTGCAATAGATGCTTTGGCAGCAGAAAGGGCAGCTCACAGAGGAACCATTTTTGTTCTTAGTTATGACTGTATATGAGGCTTCACCAGTGGCTCAGTGGTAAAGAATTCACCTGCAATGCAGGAGACACAGCAGGAGCCTCGGGTTCAATCCTTGGGTCAGGAAGATCCCCTGGAAAAGGAAATGGCAACCCACTCCAGTATTCTTGCCTGGAGAATCCCATAGACAGAGAAGCTTGGTGAGCTATAGTCCATGGGGTCACATAAAGAGTCAAACACAACCTAGCAACTAAACAACAACAATGGCTGTATACAGGAATAACCATGTCTTCCCCAAACCAGAACAACCAAATAGACAAATATACAAGTAATCTAACTATGCCAAAGCCTTTGACTGTATGGATCACAACAAACTGTGAAAAATTCTGAAAGAGATGGGAATACCAGACCACCTGACCTGCCTCTTGAGAAACCTGTATGCAGGTCAGGAAGAAACAGTTAGAACTGGACATGGAACAACAGACTGGTTCCAAATAGGAAAAGGAGTACGTCAAGGCTGTATATTGGCACCCTGTTTATTTAACTTATATGCAGAGTACATCATGAGAAAGGCTGGGCTGGATGAATTACAAGCTGGAATCAAGATTGCTGGGAGAAATATCAATAACCTCAGATATGCAGATGCCACTACCCTTATGGCAGAAAGTGAAAAAGAACTAAAAAGCCTCTTGATGAAAGTGCAAGAGAAGAGTGAAAAAGTTGGCTTAAGGCTCAAGATTCAGAAAACTAAGATCATGGCATCTGGTCCCATCACTTCATGGCAAATAGATGGGGAAACAGTGGAAACAGTGTCAGATTTTATTTTTTTGGTCTCCAAAATCACTGCAGATGGTGACTACAGCCATGAAATTAAAAGATGCTTACTCCTTGGAAGGAAAGTTATGAGCAACCTAGACAGCATATTAAAAAGCAGACATTACTTTGCCAACAAAGGTCCGTCTAGTCAAGGCTAAGGTTTTTCCAGTAGTCATGTGTTCATGTGAGAGTTGGACTATTAAGAGAGCTGAGCACTGAAGAATTGATGCTTTTGAACTGTGGTGTTGGAGAAGACTCTTGAGAGTCCCTTGGACTGCAAGGAGATCCAACCAGTTCATCCTAAAGGAGATCAGTCCTGGGTGTTCATTGGAAGGACTGATGCTGAAGCTGAAACGCCAATACTTTTGCCACCTGATATAAAGAACTGACTCACTGGAAAAGACCTTGATGCTGGGAAAGATTGAAGGCAAGAAGAGAAGGGGGCAACAGAAGATGAGATGGTTGGATGGCATCACCGACTTAATGGACATGAGTTTGGGTAAACTCTGGGAGTTGGTGATGGACAGGGAGGTCTGGAGTACTGCAGTCCATGGGGTCACAAAGAGTCGGACAAGACTGAACAACTGAACTGAAGTGAACTGAATCTGCTTCAGTATAAATCTGTCTTTCTTCACCACACTCCATTGTTGGTGTTTTCACATATATGCAAATATATGTATATGTATATAGAGTCATGCACATGTGCATACATGTATATTTCTGCACACATCCTATCATGGTGCTGCCCACTGCATCTTGGGAAGCTGCAACTCAGTAGCTGCTCATAATTCAAAATCTAAAAAGAAGTCAACAGACAAAAGCTTTTCATAAGGGTTTTAGGTGATGAGGCACTAATGAAATATTAAGTATTTTTGAAAAAGGAAATCCAAGTAATTTTATTCATACCTGAGAGATATTACAGATAATAATACTTGTATTGTAGAAAGAGAGTCATATAATCTCAACTGGTCCTCAATCTTAAAAATAGGAAATATTGCCCTATCACAGATTAGAAAGCCAAAGCATAGGAAGGTTAAATGTTTTTCTAAAGGTTACACAGCCAGGAGTCCTTCTGTTTGACTGCAAAAGAATGATGAAAAATACTGTTATTTAGTTTTCAGTATGAATGAATTTGCTGTATAAATTCATATTTTATTTATTGATTTGCTAGAGGGAAACACTGGAGATGATATCTTAATTACAGTTAAGATAGAAGGTCAAAGATAACCTTTCTATTTCTTTTTAAAAGAGGTTAAAGCTGCCCGACTATGATTTAGTTAAATGGAATGTACATGATAATGCTAACTACCTTCCATTATTTGAAAGCTGCAAATTTTATGGAAGTAGTACAAGGAATATCAAAGTGAATTATGAAATGATATAAAATAAAGAAAAACCAGTCACACTCTGGAACGGAAATTCTTATTTGTTGTACCTAATTAGGTAGTCTTTGAACCAAATGCTACGAGAGCTGGGTGGCTGAAGAGAGGTCAAATGAAACTAGACTTTAGTAAATGAGAGTTGCAAGATCCAATCCCTCCTTAGATGGGCAGTGGATTAACTTGGTGGCCTTCCTGCCTCTTTTTTCTCAGCTTTTGTGGTTTTATCCAGAGACAGAAAGGTTTCTTGTGAATCTTTGCTTACATTTGGCTAGAATTTTTTAATTTTTAATAAAGTTATCTCTGAAGAGTACTCCAGACTTTTCTGATTTCATTCTCATCAGGCCTATTGTGTATTCCAGAAATTCACAAATTCCTTCTATCTTTCATTGAGCCCCGGGATGAAAAGAATATGAGTTAGTTTTGTAAAATCTGGGATGTGTGTGTTTGTGTGTGTATGTATTTATAGGATTATTTTAGTACCACACTAGAGACCAGACATCATGGTCTATATACTCAGGCTTAAATGGACTGATTCTCTTTATTACATTTTCTGTGTCTTAGTTCAGGCTGCTGTAACAACGTGTCATGAACTGGGTCGCTTATAAATAACAGAAATTCATTTCACACAGTTCTGGAGGCTGTAAGTCCAAGATTACAAGCCTGTATGTTTGGGTCCTGTAAGGTTTTCTTCCAGTCTGCACGCTACCAACTTTCTGTAGCCTTACTTGATGGAAAGAGAGGGCTAGAGAGGTCTCTGGAATTCCTTTTATAAGGGCACTAACCCCAATCAGGAGGGTTCTACCCTTATGTCCTAATTTCCTCCCAAAAGACCCACTTTCTGAGACTTAGGATTTCAATATATGAATTTTGGAGAGACAAAAACATTCAGTCCATTGCATTCTATTTCTCCTTTCTTCTGTCATGTGTCCAAGCATTAATGTGATTAATCAGTTTTTACATGTTTAGAACTCTATTGTTAAGAGTTATTTTGGATTTATGGACTTATTGTGGGGCATTTTAGAGGCGAGTTCCCAAACAGGTTTTTCTGAATACTCCTTGTCTTGAATACCATTGCCATCACCCAGTTTCTTAGTGTAAAACTTTGGATTCATTTTCTAGATGTTCTTATTCACTAACACTACTCCATCATGAAATTACAGATTCTATTATCTTAATATCCTTTGCATTTACATCTTTATTGTTACTGCTTTAGTTCTGATCCTTAGCATCCATTTCAAGTGCATTTTCAATGACTATCTCTTGTTTGATTTCTCTTTTAAGTAGGTTGAGTCATATATGGCATTGCCATTTTCTGGAGTCAGTTTTAACAGTGTATTCATCAACTTGAGTGGCCATAACCAAAATACCATAGACTAACCGGCTTAAACAATAGTGGTTCATTTTCTCATAGTTCTGGATGCCAGAAGCCCAATATTAAGGTGTTAGAATGGTTGGGTTCCAGTGAGGATCTCTTCCTGACTTGTAGGTGGCCATAATCTCACTGTGCTCATGTGATTTCTTCTCTGAGTGCATGCAGAGAGAAAGCATTGCGGTGTCTCTTCCTTTTCTCCTTTTTTTCCTTTTTTCCCCTCAAAATCTTAATTGGGTTTGTTATGATACTGTTTCATTTTTTTAATGTTTTGGTTTTTTGGCTGAGAGGTACGTGGGATCTCCCATCAGGAATCAAACCCACACCCCCTGCACTGAAAGATGAAGTCTTAACCACAGGACCACCAGGAAGTCCCCTCCTCTGCTTATTCAGCTTATATGCAGAGTACATCATGTGAAATGCTGGGCTGGATGAACCACAAGCTGGAATCAAGATTGCCGGAAGAAACATCAATAACCTCAGATATGCAGATGACACCACCCTTAAGGCAGAAAGTGAAGAAAAACTAGAGCCTCTTGATGAAAGTGAAAGAGGAGAGTGAAAAAGCTGGCTTAAAACTCAACATTCAGAAAACTAAGATCATGGCAGCCAGTTCCATCACTTCATGGCAAATAGACGGGGAAACAATGGAAACAGTGACAGACTTTATTTCGGGGGGCTCCAAAAGCACTGCAGACGGAGAGTGCAGCTGTGAAATTAAAAGAAACTTGTTCCTTGGAAGAAAAGCTATGACCAACCTAGACAGCATATTAAAAGGCAGAGACATTACTCTGCTGACAAAGGTCTATCTAGTCAAAGTTATGGTTTTTCCAGTAGTCATGTATGGATGTGAGAGTTGGACTATAAAGAAAGCTGAGCACCAAAGAATTGATGCTTTTGAACTGTGGTGTTGGAGAAGACTCTTGACAGTCTCTTGGACTGCAAGGATATCAAACCAGTCAATCCTAAAGGAAATCAGTCCTGAAAATTCTTTGGAAGGACTGATGCTGAAGCTAAAACTCCAATACTCTGGCCACCTGATGCAAAGAACTGACTCATTTGAAAAGACCCTGATCCTGGGAAAGATTGAAGGCAGGAGTAAGGGGATGACAGAGGATTAGATGGTTGGATGGCATCACTGCTTTGATGGACATGAGTTTGAGCAAGCTTCGGGAGTTGGTGATGGACAGGGAAGCCTGGCGTGCTGCAGTCCATGGGGTTGCACAGTTGGACACAACTGAGTGACTGAACTGAACTGAATCTCATCATGCAGGCCTCAACTTTATGATCTTATTTAAAGCTAATTATCTCTCAAAAACCTGATTTCCAACATCGTCACATCAAAGGGTAGGATCTCAACATATGAATGGCTTAGGAGGTACACTTCAGTCCACAGAAGGTTATTTCAAACGATTCAACCTTACACTTGTTTGCAAGAGTAATACATGTTCATGAGAGTAAATCAAAGATACAGAATGATAGAAAGTTCAAAATGAAAATCATCAATAATTTCACCACCTGAGGATAAGCAGCAATTACAGTTTTATGTGTTTCCCAGTTTTCAAATGTATATAATTTTCTGAAGACTGAGCTTATACCATATATTTAATCTTGTTCTCTGAACTTTCATTTAATAGTATTTCTTGGGCAATTATCCATGTCATTGAACATTTTTAGAAACATTTTAAATGACAGTAGCTTATTTCATTTATTTAACCATTGCTGTTTTGTTGAACATTTTAAATGACAGTAGCTTATATCATTTATTTAACCATTGCTGTTTTGTTGAACATTAAAATAATTTCTCATTTTTCAGAAAGAAAACTGTGAGAAGAAACATCACTGAGCATATAATTCTGTCTGCACCTCTATTCTCTTAACTGTCAATTCCCGGAAATAGCATGATTGGGTCAGAGGGTATGATCTTTTGGTTAATCCCAAGAAAAAAGTTTTTAGTTGACTTGTGTATTTCAAATAGCTTTTGGGAAGTTTACCCATTTATTATGCTAACTGAGGTGAGTATTATTATTATCATTATTGTTAGTCATTTGTCAGGTCAAAAAACTGTCTAACTGTTAACAATGACTTCCTCACCGATCTTCCTGGAGCCATATCCCAATTCTAATGAAGACTTCACAGTGCTTCTAGAAAGATTTTTCCCTAAAATTCAAACTTCATCGAATCACTTGCATACTAAGGCCAATCACTGGTCCCCCATCCTTTAGCAGGTCAAGTCCTTGGTCTAGGGATTTTATCAGCCCTTCCATAATAATCTTTTGCTTACATTTCCAGTCTCATTTTCACCCTCTTTCCCATATCCTCCTCTTGAGTAAAATTATTTACAGTTCTCTAAAATGCCAGCTTCACATTTCTTTTCTTTTCCACATGCTATTCTTTCTTGAATGCCTTTCCCCCTCTTTGGTTGCAACACTTAGAAAGCCTGTTTAGAGAGAAGGCAGGAGATGGATGGAGTGTTCCATTTCTGAAAATGAAAGTGTGCTACTGTGATCAGCACTGTACTAGACCTTCTTATCATGGTCCCCATGGAGACCTGTTCCAGCCCCTCACATGGCAGCTACACTTCTGCTCTCTGTTAAACTCCTGAATCTCAATGTGCCTTCCAACAACAATTTCTTCTAAGTAACTTTCATAAAATTTTTGTTGAAGCTCCTTGGCTACAGCTGAGTTTACACTTCCCTTCATAGTGCCAAAAAGATATCTGTAAGTCCCAATTTGCCTGATTCTGTCTTCTTGAACACTTCTTGAAGGCACCCTGAACTTCAGTCCTTGTATTTTAGCATGGTGCTGTCAGTTACGTATGGTTAAGCACTGCATGTCAAAGATGCTTTTAAGGATATAAAATAAATTTCTAGTACTCAAAACACTGGTACTCTACTCAAAGTTGAGTGGTAAAGTGCAATAGTGGAGGCTCACATTCATTGGCTGAGAGGGTTTAGAAATAATTGCTTTGTTAATGCTCATTTATAGGCAGCTATATGCCTCAATGGAGAAGGAAATGGCAACCCACTCCAGTGTTCTTGCCTGGAGAATCCCAGGGACAGGGGAGCCTGGTGGGCTGCCGTCTATGGGGTCGCACAGAGTCGGACACGACTGAAGCGACTTAGCAGCAGCAGCAGCAGCAGCAGCATATGCCTTAAAACATACTCAAAAGACACAGGAGGGTTTCCTTGGTGGCTCAGTGGTGGATTCTGCCAGTCCACCTGCCAATGCAAGAAACATGGTTTCTATTGCTGATCTGGGAAGATCCTCACATGCTGCATAGAAACTAAGCCCCTGTGTCACACTATGGGAGACACAACCATTGATAAGCCCAAGCACCACAACTAGACAATAGCCCTGCTAGCTGCAATTAGAGGAAAAAAGCCCAGGCAGCAAGGGAGACCTAGCACAGACAAAAATAAATAAATAAGCAAAATTTAAGAAAAGACATGGAAAATTATTTATTTACAATAGTATTCTTTAATATCAGGGAATCACAGAGTTAGACAAGATTTTAGATGTCACTTTGTCTGACCACTCATTTAGCAAAAGAAGTGTTGTTGCTGGTAGAGGGTCTCATTATGTTTTCCATGATAACTTTTGTTGTTAGAAATTTATCTCTCATGTTGAATAGAAAATTCCTCTCAGTGACAAGCACTTGTGGGTCTGAGTTTTAACTCTACAGAATGAATTCAACTCCCTTTCCACAAAATAGATCTTCTCATGGTTGAGCCCAGTAAGAACATCTTGAGTCTTCTCTTTTTAATTTTTATTTTAAAATTTTTTTATTTTTTAAATTTATTTTTGAATCTTCTTTTTTAGGCTAAATATCTCCAGTTCTTCAGATGACTACACTGTGTTTCTTGCACAGTTTTGGTGCTGGTAGAGCAGAGGTTGATGTTTGGATTTCTTGACTTTCTAAAGCAATCTGCTTATCTTTCATTTCACTTTCCTTTTCTGGTTAGTTTAAGAGTTTATCTATAAGCTGAACTTTATGAATTAGTTATGGCTGCAAGTAACAAAAACATAACACAAACCAACTTAAATAAGACAAGTCTCATTTAACTTTCAAATCCAAGGGGTAGCTTTAGGTAAAGATGGAGTCTGGGATGCAGTACCACCTGGGCTCTTTTCATCTCTCTTCATCTCTGTGTGTCCCTGTTTGACTTAACTCCTAGGTGGGCAAGATAGCCAGCAGCCCCACATAGCAAATATGGTATAACTTGTGATCAAAGAAAAGGAGGGACCATCTTTGATGGTCTCTGATGAAATTGTCTCTGAAGAAATTGGCTCCGCTTGGGCCATAAGCAGATCTCTTAACCAATCGTGTGGCCAAGTAGTTTGTTTGGCCAAGTTTGTTTCCTCTGAATACCCCCTTCACCTGCTCCTTTGGGAAGGAACATATGTGATTAGTCCCACTAGAGACACTTTGGATTAAGAAGGATTACTGTGTTACAGGCCAGGGTTGGTTACCCAAAGGAGGCAATCTTGGGAAGATAAGCATGCATCTACCAAGTTACTAAACATGTAGAAAAGCCACTGCTCAAACATTTGAGGTCCAAAACGCAGAAATGATATGGCTGGGAAAAAAACAGATGCAACGATCAGATGGAACACCTTTTTATAATATGCAGGCCATTTTCAACTCAAAGTTCCCCAAAGGTACTTTATACATCATCAGGACTCAAACCATATTTATCATAATATGGAGAACTGCCTACAGTGTTCTTAGGTTAATATTTTTAAAAAATCACTTTTCATCAAGAGCATAGTATATTGGTTTACAGTCATAATGCTCACTTGCTTACATGTCTGAATTGTACTTCATTGTTTGAAGCAAGGCGTACATCCTGTTCCATTTTTTAATCTATTCTGATTTGAAAGATTCCCTTTTGTGAGATTCTTCTTTATGATATTTTAAAAACTACATGGAGAGATGGAGGCTGAGCTAGATTAAAGTTGTACAAATCTGATTAACATCATCTGCTCTATTTCAAAGGTCAGGTGCATTCAACGAATTTACTTTGAAATTATTTTGTTTATTTTGTGGGCATATACATCATGAGCTTTGTAAAGGTCAAAAGTAGAGTTTGTTCTTGGATTCTAAAGCAATCTGATTTCCATTTACAGTATGCTTTGGTGACCCTAAATGCAGAAGCAGGCCCAGTTAAGTCATACTTCCAGTTTGTGTTTGGTTTAATTTTCTCAATAAGAAAATCCCTCCTAGATTAAGGCAGTGATGAAATATCATTTTCCCTAAATTACTTTTATTTTCAACTAGGTTCATGAGAGAATGCTACTCATAAATGACATCTGAACTCTGAATGTTGGTTTCATGAACATTTTGTTGACAAAGATGTAGAGGCATCTTAGTCAGCTACAGTCTCATCTGAAAACTAAAGTGAAGGGTCAGTAAAGTTAGGACTCCTGGGTTTTATTAACATTTACATGGTAGGGGTCCTGAAATTTTTTAAATTAATGTATGTAAAGTCATTGTACATAGAGAAGAGGCTTCAATAAATTATGCAGTCTTATTTACTATTCAAAAAAATAAAGGATCTAGTTATATACACCAAATATTTTTTCATTAATTATTTTAAATAATTTCCCCCCTTCCCATATGTACTTTACAAAGATAAAAAGAAAATCAGAGTATTTTGTATTCATGTTCATTAACATTCCAGTGGAATAAAAAACCTCAAAACGATTCATGTATGAATCAGTGAGGCATGGCTAATTACAGTTTTCAGTCACACAGCCAATAACATTCACCATGAAACACGGCTTCTGTTAAATACATCTCTCTGAATTTTGGGGGGAGAGTGGAAGGAAATAGGGAGGTTGCAAATTGCAATTTTAAAATGTCTAAATATTTTAGGGGCTTGTACATTATAAATCTCTTTCAGGCAAGTATTTATCACAAGCATGACATCCTGTTATCAAAACAGACAAAACCCCCACAGATTTGCTTTAAAAACAAAACACAAACAACCACAAGTCATGAGAATGGACCATGTTCTATATGGAAACAGAAGAAACTTCTTGAAACATGAGGAAATATGATTTACCATAAATTAAAAAAATAAGTTTAAAACAGATTTTTCCTATCCCTTACAAAATCATCTTGATACTATGACTCTCTCCATAAATATATTTAAAAATGAAAATTTAAGAGCATACAGAGGACACAGTAAAAGCTGAATGTCATGACTAAAATACTCAAATTTAAAAGCAATTTTGTAATGTATATTTGAAATCTTTTCTATTACATTTTTGTTTAAAGTATTTTCCCTTCATGCCATCCATATTGTTGACTACCCAAAAACTACATGAACAAAAACATTAACATCCACATTTTATTTTTAATTTAAACAAGTATTACTTCAATGACATAACTAATGTATGGTTAAAAAAGAAAGTTCAGAAGTCAAAAAACAAACATTATAAAGTAAATAAAAGATACTTATGCCACCAATCCCATCTTATTGCTCCAATCATTGTTCAAAGACATTTGGGATGCTCTCAGAAGTTTTCCGGAGAAGGAAATGGCAATCCACTCCAGTATTCTTGCCTAGAGAATTCCGTGGACAGAGGAGCCTGTCCATAGGGACAGAGGCTGCTGTCCATAGGGTCACACAGAGTCAGACATGACTGAAGCGACTTGGCAGGCATGCATGCTTTGGAGAAGGAGACGGCAACCCACTCCAGTATTCATGCCTGGAGAATCCCAGGGACAGAGGAGCCTGGTGGGCTGCCGTCTACGGGGTGACACAGAGTCAGATATGACTGAAGCGACTTAGCAGCAGCAGCAGTTTTCCATACACATGTAACCACAAATCCACAATGTCATATATCTGTAATTCTGAATTCCAAAAAGGTCTGAAAACCAAAAGGCTGACCTAAATGGGGGTATTTATAGTGTTTGTTTATCTTGTATGTGTTTCACTGCAGAAGTATTAATCTTTGATGACAGGGTGCTATCCCAAGACTGTTCCAGGAATGTTAAAAACTAGGTACTATGAGCATATATTACCTTTCAAATAACCAAAAAAAAAAAAAAAAAAAAAAACCCATTAATTTTCAAAAGTGACCTGTCCACAGAATTTTGGATGAGTGATTATGGATCGTGACAATTTTGTAACACACAGTCCTTTTGTTTATATTAATAGATCATTCCATATATACTGCCTGGCAAATGTATTTATGAAATAGTTCAACATTTTCCCTGAAGACTTTACCATGGTCTACACAGTCTGGCTTCTTGTGACCTTTGACCTAATCTCTCATGACTTTTCCTCTCATTTTCCTCTAGCTACCTGGGCCTCCCTGCTCTTCTCTCACCCTGTCAAGCTTCTTCCTATTTAAGGCCTTTACACTGATTCCTCTGCCTGGAACATTCTTCCATAGATTCTCTCCTGGTTGGCTTTCTCACTTTACTGAGATGTTTGTTCAAGTGACTCCTCTTCAAAGGGGCCTTCCTGACCACCCTATCTAAGAGAAGGCCATTCATCATTTAGTCCCTCACACTGCTTATTTTTCATAGCATTTAAAAAAATCAAAATTTATGACATATCGTGAATTGTTTTTACTAGTGTATGGTCTGTCTTTTCCACTAGAAGTTCCATACAAGTAGGAAATGTTTTTTATGGCTTATTTACTGCTGTATCCCTAGCACTTAGAACAATGCCTGATATGCAGTAGGTGCTCAATAAGTATTTATCAAATTCAATTTTTCTTTTGCCTCCAAGTCTAGCAATTTATTTAATAGTTACAAGGCTCTCAGTTGCTCTTATGGCAAATTAAAAAGGATGCCTATCTAACTCCCATAAGCTGACCCTTGGGACACTTCTAGCCTCTTTTCCCATTGCCCTAACTCCATTCTAGATTTGGGCCTGGTGAATCTACTGTGTCTGAGCTCTGGCACTTGCCATATGCTATCTTTGCTTCTGCCTAGAACCCCCTTTGTCCTCCACTGTATGTAGCAGGATTGACTCCTTCTGGTATTGACTTCTATTGTATCATATTGATACGCTCACCTATTTATGTGTTTATGGCCTCCAGTGAAATATAACACCAGGGACTGCATCTGATTATCTGGTGACTCCTGTCCCTTTGCACAGTGACTGACCCAGAGGAACCCTCAATCCATGAAAAAGTAAGCTGAATTGTAGTTGTATCCCATTCTGAAGTAAATTCTCTACTAAGGAAATATGCTTTTTAATTTTTAAGAAATGCTTAGAGTGGATTTTATCCTGTAGAATGAAGAAATGCCTTTAAAGCTGCAGTGAAACCAGGGGAATATGTTTAGAGGCATAATTTCTTGAAGGAGAGTGATGAAAAATCATAGCTTATCTCTGAGCCACCCTAGTGAGATCACAGCTTGGACACTGAGCTTAGTTTTATGCACCTTATGTTCTAGGTAACTGGAAGATGATTGCAAAGGATGGCACTAAGAAGGATTAAATGTGATTATTTATGAGGCATAGTTAAAAGGAGACAGCATGCATATGTTCACTAACTATAGGGAATAGACTACTCTCTAAATATCTGATGAACAAATCTATCCAAGGAATATATCTAATACAGAACAACAAGTGGATAAATATGATGAGAGAATTAAAGAAAAAGTTAGGGGAAAATTTTAGAATTTTCAGGTGGCTTTTATTAACAATCAGAATTCTCCAATAGCAGTCAAAAAGCTGAGTGATTATGAGGTGAGAAATTTGTGAAGGAGGCAGGAACATTTGAGTACAGCTGTTTCCCAACCTTTTTATACTCTTGTTACAAAAACAATGCATCATTTTTCTTTATTCCAATACTATATTTTCCTATTAGATATGATTTTTTCCAGTTAAAAAAATACCTCTAAGATTCTTGTCCAAAAGTCTGCATTATAACTGCAATATATGGCTGAGATGAATTATGTAGAGGGTTCAACACTCAGACCTCTAGGCCTTTCCAGTTTTGAAATTGTTTTCACGGTAAAGATTTCTTTGTAGGTCCTGTGAGCTGTCAGGAGTGTTTGACTAAAGCAGCAGAGTGTGTGATGACCAGGGTTTTTACACATCAGGATGGTCCTAAGCTTTGTGATAATCAGAGGTTATTGCTGGGTTACTTTTGCTGCTTCACTTTATGGTTTCAGTTCAGTTCAGTTCAGTTGCTCAGTCGAGTCCGACTCTTTGTAACTCCATGAATCGCAGCACGCCAGGTCTCCCTGTCTATCACCAACTCCCGGAGTTTACTCAAACTCATGTCCATCGAGTCGGTGACACCATCTAGCCATCTCATCCTCTGTCGTCCCCTTCTCCTCCTGCCCCCAA
This sequence comes from Muntiacus reevesi, assembly GCF_963930625.1. Classification (NCBI taxonomy): domain Eukaryota; kingdom Metazoa; phylum Chordata; class Mammalia; order Artiodactyla; family Cervidae; genus Muntiacus; species Muntiacus reevesi. The sequence goes on from NC_089252.1 coordinate 98,440,057, forward strand.
TCCCTCCCAGCATCAGGGTCTTTTCCAGGGAGTCAACTCTTCGCATGAGGTGGCCAAAGTATTGGAGTTTCAGCTTCAGCATCAGTCCTTCCAATGTACACCCAGGACTGATCTCCTTTAGGATGAACTGGTTGGATCTCCTTGCAGTCCAAGGGACTCTCAAGAGTCTTCTCCAACACCACACCACAGTTCAAAAGCATCAATTCTTTGGCGCTCAGCTTTCTTTATAGTCCAACTCTTACATCCATATATGACTACTGGAAAAAACCATAGCCTTGACTAGACGGACCTTTGTTGACAAAGTAATGTCTCTGCTTTTTAATATGCTGTCTAGGTTGGTCATAACTTTGTTTACAAGGAGTAAGTGTCTTTTAATTTCATGGCTGCAGTCACCATCTGCAGTGATTTTGGAGTCCCCCCAAAAAAGTCATCCACTGCTTCCACTGTTTCCCCATCTATTTGCCATGAAGTGATGGGACCAGATGATCTTAGTTTTCTGAATGTTGAGCTTTAAGCCAACTTTTTCACTCTCTTCTTTCACTTTCATCAAGAGGCTTTTTAGTTCCTCTTCACTCTCTGCCATAACGGTGATGTCATCTGCATATCTGAGGTTATTGATATTTCTTCCGGCAATCTTGATTCCAGCTTGTAATTCATCCAGCCCAGCATTTCTCATGATGTACTCTGCATGTAAGTTAAATAAGCAGGGTGACAATATACAGCCTCGACGTACTCCTTTTCCTTTTTAGAACCAGTCTGTTGTTCCATGTCCAGTTCTAACTGTTTCTTCCTGACCTGCATACAGGTTTCTCAAGAGGCAGATCAGGTGGTCTGGTATGCCCATCTCTTTCAGAATTTTCCACAGTTTATTGTGATCCACACAGTCAAAGACTTTGGCATAGTCAATAAAGCAGAAAATAGATGTTTTTCTGGAACTCTCTTTTCAATCTTTTTGATGATCCAGTGGATGCTGGCAATTTGATCTGTGGTTCTTCTGCCTTTTCTAAAACCAGCTTGAACATCTGGAAGTTCACGGTTCACATATTGCTGAAGCCTGGCTTGGAGAATTTTGAGCATTACTTTATGGCTTAGCTGAATGCAATGAGTGGTGTTGAGTTGGCCAAAAAGTTTTCTGGCCAAATGAACTTTTTGGCCAACCCAATACAAATGTTGGGCCCTTCTAGTACTTACCCTGTTTGCTTTGGTAGCAATAATATAGTCATTCTTTTATGCATATTTATTGATTGCTTACCACTGAATAAGACAAAAACAAAGTTCTTGCCTTCAGAGGCTCACATTTTATTTGTAGGTGATAGATGATAAACAGAAAGGCAAGTAAATAGGGACTGTAATTTCAAGTAAAGATACTTGCTATGAAGAAGTGCTATTATGGCACAACCCACAGAAAGTTTTCATAAAATTGTCCTCTACATGTCTCCGAAGAACACATACAAAAGGCCAACAGATACATGAATAGGTACTCAGCATCATTACTCATTAGGGAAATGGAAATCACAACTGCAGTGAGGTATCACCTCATACCTTTTAGAATGGCCATCAACGAAAAGACAACAGGTAACAAATGCTGGCAAGGATGTGATGAGAGAACCCTTGTGCACTGTTGGTGGGATCGTAAACTGGTATAGCCATATGGAAAACAGTATGGAGGATCCTCAAAAAATTAAAAATTGAGCTACCATATGATCCAGCAATTCTACTTCTGGGAATGTATCCAAAGGAAATGAAAACACTAACTCAAAAAGATATACGCATTCCCATGTTCATAGCAGCATTATTTACAATAGGAAGACATGGAAACAATCTGTGTGTTCATCAGTGGAGAAATGGATAAAGAAGTTTTTATATACATACATATACATATGTATATATGGATATATATACAATGGAATATTATTCAATCATTAAAAACACAAGCAAACACTATTTGTGACAACATGGATGGACCTTGAGGGCAGTATTCTAAGTGAAATTAAGTCAGACAGATGCAAAATTCTATCTCAGTTATATGTGGAATCTAAAAAAAAACCCCAACAATAAAAACCCCACACCAAATTCATACAAAAAGATCAAATTTGTAGCTACTACAGGTAGGGGTTTGGGAGAGGGGGAACTGGAGGAAGGTGTTCAAAAGGTACAAACTTTCAGTCACAAGATAAATTAGTACTAGAGTTGTAATGGAGAACATGACTACTGCTAATGCTATTGTATGATATATAGCAAAGTTGTTAAGAAAGTAAAACAAAGAGTTCTCATCACAAGGATAATTTTTTTCCTCTCTTCTTTCATTTTTATTATATCTATGTGAGAAGATGAATGTTAGCTGAACATATTGTGGTGATCATTTCACAATAAATGTAAGTCAAACCATTATGCTGTAAACCTTAAATTTATATGGTGATGTCTGTCAATGATACTTCAATAAAACTGAGGAAAAAACTGTCTTTTAGGTCTAACGACACAGTCTACGCACTTAATGCTAATTTCTCAAAAACCTTGTCTTTTTCAATATCATGAAGTAAACAATGCACTGTCTCCAGCAATATTTTTTTCCCTTTCCTTGATCGCCTTCCTCCCCTCTCTACTAAGCCCTAGTCCCTCTAAAGCCTCTCCTTAATTCTGCAAAGTTTTCCTAGCCTAAAAGAGGTTTTTGTTGTAGTTTTTTTCTGTCTCAGGGTTTAGAAAGTATTATCTATTTTAATTGCTCACATGATGAGGTATACAAGGTGATAGGCTGTTTGGTTTTTTTTTTTTTTTGGTCCATTTGTTTGGTTCTTTTTATATGTACTTATTTAATTTTGAATTACTCTTATTCTGCTAGTCTCGGTGACAAAAGCTTGTGGTGAACCAAAGCCACCTGTAGCAGAAACTACTGGTGCCCCATCAGTATGTAGCAGCACCTGCATCTCTGACTTCCTCAGGCCACTGAGCAAATTTGCCCTTTTTGTATAGTATGACTAAGGAACCACGGACTTCACAGCCCCTGAAAACAGCTCCTAATTGTTGACTGGTGGGATTTAAACAACCCACCCAGTAACTCAGTTCTTCTGTCCCTTTGGTGGGACAGCTCAGTCTAAGGCATGGGTTCTACATTATTTCCCAGAGTTCCCATGGAAGATTAAGTTCTGATCACCTTGAGCAGTAGCATGCTTGATAGCGCACCTTATTGTCTGTCTTCCCTTCCCCATTTCACTTTTCTATTCTCTCACTGGTGTTTCCTACAATTACTTCCTAAATAAACTACTTGCACTTGAATAGCTCTCTCAGGATATATTTATTGGAGAACACAAACTAAGATGCCATCCCTAGGTGACTATTAATGAAGCTACAGATCAAATCGTCATCGCTTCACTGACTGTCTTGGCACTTGGATGTCCTGGTTCCAAGGCAAGTGCCATACCTAAAGCTTTTTGTAAATGTACTGCTGAAGGTCATGATCCACAGGTGAACATGTATATGTTCATATTAGGTTGCTTGACAATGGTTTAATAATCATTAGATATCACTGTTTAGATCCAAAGTCTGTACATGATATTTGCATTTGATTGCTAAGTAGAAGATGCAATGATTAAAGGCTGATACTTCCTCAGAAGAGTCTAGCTGTTGAGCTTTCCAGTTTCACATGGTTCAGTGTCTTCCAGGTTTAGTTTGGCTGCTGACATTTGTGTTGAAATGTCTCATGCCAATCAGTCTCAGAAAAGCTGGGACTGCTGAGCTGAGCCTGTGCTCATAAAAGCTACAAAGAACTGTCATATTATAGGAAACAATTCAAATTAACATAAGATTAGGTTAGGAAGCCTGCACAGGGGCTTTAATTCCTATGCACGAAATTAGCCTGTACACATATTGATCACATTCCTGCTGTTTATCTGTAATTGTTTTCAATCTCACATAGTTTTCCCACAATTCTCTATTATTTTATGTGGCCATGGTGTCTGTGTGATACTCTGTAAACTGACCATAACCCACTGTGACAGTCTCTGAGTCAAGCTTCCTAAGACATCAGTATTTCACACCAGGACATTTTGTAGGACACCTTGCTACTCTCTGTGGGGTTCAAACATCAGAAAGGATGAGAGATCTAAGACCTGGTGTAATCACCTGCATGTAATGAAGCAGGCCACAGAAAAAAGTGAGAAAAAAAAAGTAGAATAGAAAATGGTGTCCGAGAAAGAAGGGACATATTTAAGTGTTTGTCCAAGTGTAACTGCTCTTTGTTTCTCCCTTTTAAATATAAAAGACAACTGGCAAAAATCTCTTTTTCCTAGATAGTAGGACTGGGAGGAAAGGGAAGCAGGCAATATTAAAGAAGAGGTTTCTACAAAAAGCAGCATGGTAGAGTCTGAAGGCCAGGATCCTAGTCCCTGTTTATGAGCTGAATGACTGTGTGAAAACTATTTAGCTGTTCTGCAAGTTTCAATTGCATTTATTATAAAGTCAAGTTTGTTTCTCATCCTCCACTAGACCAGAAGCATCTAAAATTTAGGAACTAAGAATGATTCATTTTCTCCAGTATCTACATGGCACTGGACACAGAATACACAGAAAAGATTGATTCTGAATTTAAACAGAGCAAGCACAAGGGCTCCACGATGGTCACAGACAAATTTAATTTACCTGTACCAAAGCAAGCGAGAATAGAGAATAATTCAATTCCTCAAAATATATTTACTGAGTGTGGACTATATATATATACTGTGTGTAATATATATATTATGGGTGTTTATATATAATATATAAAATGATTATAACAAATTTTATAGTATATAAACATATAATTATATAAATTTATATTGTAATTTTATATAAATTTAATACATATAAAATGTTACACTATATGTATTACTGATACTGTACTTATACTTCCAATAGAAACAGTGCTAGAAACAGTGCAATGATCAGAAAAAAGCACAAAATCTAAATCAGATCTTTCATTCTAGGGGCTTGAGTGAGTGAAAATCGCTTAGTCCTGTCCAACTCTTTGAGACCCCATGGATTATACAGTCCATGGAATTCTCTAGGCCAGAATACTGGAGTGGGTAGCCTTTCCCTTTCTCTAGGGGATCTTCCCAACCCAGGGATCGAACCCAGGTTGCAGGCGGGTGCTTTACCAACTGAGCCACAAGGGAAGCCCAAGAAAACTGGAGTGGGTAGCCTATTCCTTCTCCAGCGATCTTCCCGACACAGGAATAGAACCGAAATCTCCTGCATTGCAGGCGGATTCTTTACCAACGGAGCTATCAGGGAAGCCCTCATTCTAGGGGACAAGATGATAAAAAAGACAAATTATATACAATGCTTGGTTAAGGGTAAGAACTAAGGAGAAAAATAACATACAAAAAAGAAGAAGGAATGGACAAGGGGGTCTGTGGTACAATTTTAGTTAAAATACCAGGGAAGGCGGAGTTCACTCATAAACTGGATCAATGTAAGGCCTGCGGGCCACGTTCTGAGAGAAACAAAGAAAAGGCTTTAGGAATCAAAAAGATCCGGAATGAGGCGAAGAAGTGACACGAAATTCAAACAGTGAGGAATAGTGAGGGGAGTAAGTTGAACGCATTTGGGAGGAAAGAAGGAAACAAAAATATAGCACAGCCTAAACAATGATGTTAGTTTTTACATTTGGTTAAAAAAAAACAAACAAACTGTGTGAACTATGACGAAACTCTTAACGAGGAGATTCTCACCTCAGCTTCTCTTCAGAGAGGGACAGTGTTCCCGGCCGCTAAACAGTGATTTTGTTACTATAGCTTCTGATTGGCCCGGTGTAGGCGCGTGCTCTGCGCCTATTGGCCCGCGCCCCCGGACGGGTAGCCATCTTGGGTCCCTTCCATACTGCACAGGCATCTGGGAGTTGTAGTCCCTGCTCTGTTCTGTCCAGTCGCGGGACTTTTTGCCCTCTGCTCCCGGGAACCTCAGGCAGCCACCCCCGTGGGCACAAGCCCAGGCGCTGTTCCTGCCCAGGGCTCCCTCCCTCTGCCTTTACTTCTCAACTGCCAAGATCTTGGAAGGTAGGGGCTGTGGGCAAGCCCAAGTCGAACAGCGTTTGTTTGGCGCAGGTCCGGGTTTCCACACGCGTCCGGTCATTACTCCGGCGGCCCAGTGGGGCGGAGTCTAACTGGGTCCTCGCAGCTACTTGGGACGTGGTGGGGGTCTGTCCGGAGGGCCTTCCCACGTCACCGAGCCTTTTACATGGCTTGTTCCTGAGCATAGCCCAAATCCTAACCTGCCCCTCTTCTGCTGTATTTTATAAGTGGGTAAACTGAGGCATGGGGTCACGCCAGCGGTTCCAGGGAGGCCCCAGCTCCCGGTCCTGGTGGTGTAGTTGGCACTGGTCACTTTAGATGGTTTTCAGTTTCACTGTTAAGTAGCAGGACCTTCTGCTGCAACAGATAACGATCAGTGTTAAAAACACCCAACTCTTGATTCCCGCGGTGGAGGGGGGTGGTTTGAACACGTGTCCAGGAGAAGAACCGAGCAGGGTACAGGGAAGGCAATATTTTGGGAGACAGTTTTACACTTAGTATTTAAGAAACACAAAAAATAATTCATTATAGGAGGAGAAAAATCAGTACTTTGTTGGATTTCCTTACATCTTTTTATGGCTTAATGTTTTTATATGAAAACGTGGGGATTTTAAAGGTATGTTCATGTAGGAAAAAAAGGTCGGTCAGTGAAACTGGAGCTGGATTTGCAGCCTCCTCTCTAGGATCAAATTCTGCCTTTGCTGTATGACCAGCTACTCACAGGGCATACCTAGGAAAAAAGAGCTCAACGCTCCCGGCCCAAGTGGCCTAAGGAGCTGCCAGGAGTTGAAATGTACATGAGGTCTTGCCTGTGAAAGCTTGCCCCTTGCAAACTTACAGTTTTATTACTGTGGGCCTCTGAAAAACGTGCTGGGAACCAGCACAAAATACGGCCAGAGGTTGTTTTAGAAAGGCTCTGAAACTTGCCGGGTCCCGGGCTACCGAGGGCGGCCCCAACTCGCGCCTGTTAAGGTAGTGTACCTGAAGTCTCCACTTTCTGGCTCCATTTTCTCACCGGCGGCCCGGGCCGCTGAGGCTTCTGGGAGTTGCAGTCCCTTTTCTTGCTTCCCGGAGGGCTGGTACTCCACCTCCCAGTCCGCTGTTTGGCGTGGTGAGGTGTCTCCTGGTAGATGAAGTTTCCCTTCAGCCGTTGCGTGGAGCAGCTCCTTGACTCGGAACTACAACTTCCATTTGGCGTTGCGTTTTTGGCTGCCAATCTTGCGTCCACCTGCTAGAGCCACTAGAGCCGAGTCTATTGAGATAGGGTTAGTAAAAATGTGTTTTTGTTGGTTGTTTACGTTCTTCCAAGTACTAAGTATAGGAGATTATTGTATACGCTCCTCTAAGTATATTAGGCAGGGATTAGACATGTTTGCAAACAGTGAATACTATATCTCACATTTGTAGATGAGTAAAAAAACTTGCGAAGATGAATTCTCTGCGGTCACACATCTAGTAATAAAATGTAGTATCTGTCTTATAAATAGACATTACTTTTAGTTATTATAGTTTAATCTTCTCAAGAGCTATATGAGAGGAACAGCCATTTTCATGTGCATTTTCCATGTTAGAAATCTAAGGCTAGGAAAGTTAAGCAGCGTGGCGAAGTTAACTCACCTAGTGAATCAGTTCATTTCAGTTCAGTTGGTCTGCGGCCCCATGGGACCCATGGACTGCAGCGTGCCAGGCTTCCCAGTCCATCACCAACTTCCCAAACTTGCTCAAACTCACATGCATTGAGTCGGTAATGCCATCCAACCATGTTATCCTCTGTCGTCCCCTTCTCCTCTTGCTCGTGAATAGAAGTGAATAGAAGTACCAACATTGTAACCCTGTCTTCTTGATAGTATCTGCTTAAAGAAACGTACAGGGAGCCCTTCCTTTCAGAGTATGGAATTTGGAATCTGCATTATACCATGTTGTCTCTGTAGTTAGACACTAAATGGTATCGCTTCATTTAAATCTGAGGTAAAAATCTTAGAACAGTTCCTGTCATATAATACACATTTCACAAATGTTAGCTATAAATAGTTTTATAATACCCTTATTTTAGAGAACAGGTAACTGGCCCAGGTGGTAAAGCAGTTTGCCAGAGGTCACACAGTCGGTTTTTTTCAGACATGAGACTAGACCCAAACATCTTCTTCCCAAGTCTTGGGTTATTTTCATTCTACCAACAGTCAACTAGCAGGAACATAAGATGTGAAGCTGTTTAGATGATGGTTTCTCTCCTAATTTGTTCTTTTAGGCCACAGACCAGTACCAATTGTTGTAAAGTCTTGTTTCTTATTACTGGTAAGGTTGTAATATTTCATTAATTCAATAAATGTTTTTTGAGTATTTTTATATGCTCATCTCGCTTTAGATATAGGGCCTCATGGATGAAAAGTAGCTAAGGGGTTAGGGCTTGAATGACCTTATAAACTAATTAACTTTTTCATTTTAAAATTTTGGGAAGGAAAAAAAAAAAAAGGGGAGTGAGGTACATCATGTTTCACAGTCCTCATTTCATGCCTTTGTCAGAAATATTCTTTTTCTGCACGGAGACAGGGTTCTGGAGGCCTCATAGTCCTGTAGTAGCAGTAGTAGTGGTGGTGGTGGTGGTCGTGGTAGTCATTCAGCCGTGTTCGACTCTTTTCGATCCCATGGACTGTAGCCCGCCAGGCTCCTCTGTCCATTGGATTCTCCAGGAAGAATACTGGAGTAGATTGCCATTTCCTTCGCCAGGGGAATCTTCCCAACCCAGGGATCGAACCTGGGTCTCCTGCATTGCAGGCAGATTCTTTACTGTCTGAGCCATGAGGGAAGCCCCCATAGTACTGTATGATGTAACCTTTTAGGCTCATGCTTTCTTCTACTTGGTACCCTTGCCCTTGCCTTATTCCCATAATTTTTGGTGAATGCTTTAGGAAGTGTTTCTGTGTCCCTGTCTTTTTATGTACATGCAGCTTCAGGATGTTCCTTTTGTATTTTGGGAATTTAGTCTTGTTTTGGCTATTACTGTTTTCTCTTTTGTCCTTTGAGACATGATAACAAAATCTGACATTGTGTTTGCATTCACATACATTTGAAATCTAATCCTTTATTACAGGTTATCATAAATGAACACATGAGTTGTTTGAATTATACAAAACTCTTGTTTTAGAAGATACGTTGGTTCTTTCAGTTATGTATTCACAGATAATAAAGTAGGTGACTCTCACCTCTCATGTGTGAAAGATGGTTTCTTCATGGTTAGATGATAAAATAGCAGTTTTAGAGACTTCCCTGGTGGTCTGGTGGCTGAAACTCTGTGCTCCCAAAGCAGGGGGCCTGGGTTCGTCCCCTGGTCAGGGAACTAGATCCTGCATGCTACAACTGAGATCAAAGAATCCCACATGCCACAACTAAGACCATGCATAGCCGAATATTAATAAATACATATAAAAATTAAAGCAGCAGTTTTTAAAATTACTGGCTAAACATTCCTGAGATAGTCATTATTGACATGTTCTGCTCATCACCCCTTTCCCACCAACTCTTTTCTAAATGACAGTCTGATCAATCATCTTCCAGCATATTGCTTGACCACTGGTAGACACTGAAAAAATATCTGTGGAATTGCATTCATAAGCACCTTTGAGCTCTGTTCCCACATTTCCCCCTTGAATCTCAGTTTTCTCTTTTAATGTTGAAATGCAGCTTTGAAATACAAGCTGTAGCAGGTTGCTTTCAATGTCTACGTTGCAGAGAAAAATTTCAGCCTTTGAGGTCATCCTCTGAGGGACTGTTTCTTTGCGAATGTCCAGGTCCGTGACTTCTAAGATGAGAAAGTGATTCAAATAGCAAAACACAGAGATGCAATAGACAGTGGTAGTATGAAGGCCTGTGATTCAAATCCCAGCCCTGCCTCTTCAGCATGTTACTAAACCTTTGGTTTCCTCTCCTGTAAAATAGGGATAATAAGCACTTGTACCTTATAAAGTGATGATAAAGATTAAATAAGATAGTGTGTTTAAAGCTTTGAGCATATTTTCAGGCACTCAATAGCTTGCATTCAATAGATGAATAGATCTTATTTTTGTTATTATTAATGTAAAGTTGATGGATGATCTTATTTTTGTTATTATTAATGTAAAGTTGTTTATGAAAATATATTTACTCAAGATTTAAACTAGAAGTAGATCCCTATTTTATAAAAGTGTCTGTCATTTGTTTTCTTAGAGTAGCAAGCTTGGCCAACACATATAAAATATGAAGTTAGGGCTTCCCTGGTGGTCTAGTGGTTGAGAATCTGCCTGCCAGTGCAGGGCTCACAGGTTTGATTCCTGGTTGAGGTTCCCACATGTCCCAGAGCAGCTAAGCCCCATGTGCCACGACTACTGAGCCGGTGCTCTGGAGCCCAGGAGCTACAGTTACTGAGGCCCTGTGCTGCAACCACGGAAGCCCATGTGCCTCCAGCCTGTGTTCTACAGCAAGAGAAGCCACTGCAGTGAGAAGCCCATGCATTGCAACAAAGAGTAGACCCCCAACCACAACTAGAGAAAGCCTGCACGCAGCGACAAAGACAAAAATAAATAAATCTTTAGAAAAAAAGTGTAGTTAACTGCAACATTTGATAACCCATCTTGTCAGCCCAGTGAAACGCTCTTGTGTAGGCAGATAGTGAAGCTTTTGGCTCTGCGTTGCCTGCTGAGAGGTGCCTGATCTCTGGTTTCATCTATATATGAAATCTTGGGTTGAAAAGCGGCTGACTGTCAGTGGGGCCTTGTGTCCACTTCTAGAAAGGACTGGGCCTATCTCAGGAGCCTCAGGGTTAAAGTGAAGCAGTTGTCATCTAGCTGATGAGTAATCCCGGGGCAATGGCCATGTAGACATGGTAGTGCTTCTTTCTAAAGCTGACAACTTCAATAGTCATGAGGTTACTGACAGAAAAGGGGTTTGCTCTTTTTCTTTTTGGCCAGGCAGCATGTGAGATCTTAGTTCCCCCACTAGGCATTGAACTGACACCCCCTGCAGTGGAAACACAGAGATTTAACCACTGGACCCACCAGGGAAGTCCCAGAAAAGCAGTGATATAGGGGACAGGAAAGGAGAAACAGAAGGAGGATCATAAGGGACTTCCCTGGGCGTTCAGTGACTAAGATTCCACACTGTCAATGCAAAGGGCCTGGGTTTAATCCCTGGTTTTCAGGGAATTAGATCCCGAATGCCACAACTAAAGATCCTATGTGCTGCAACTAAGACCCAGCGCAACCAATTAAATAGATATTAAAGCACCACCAACAAAATGAAGATCATAGCAAGAGCAAAGAGAAGATGAATGAAGAAAACAGTCAAGCCCTCTGTCGAGTTATCGTAATGTAATTACTGAGCACATTTATCCTGCTTCTAGCTCTGTGCCAGGCACTGCACTGCTATGCATTGGAGATACAGCCTTGAATGCTGCTGATACAGAGGTGATCCTGGTTGTATATCCTAAGCAGTGAAGAACTTGAAGGAGAGAAGGAAGGAGGATAGAGTGTGTTGGGATTTGATAAGCAGAAAGGTCTCTGTTCTTGGGAAATACAAATCACTGAAAGGGAGAGATGAGGCTGCAGAGGCAGGCATGGGTGACAGTTTGCAGAATCCAGTCCTGTATTGTAAACGAATTTCAGGCTTTAGTCAAAGGTATTTGTGAGACCATTTAAATATATATATATATTTTAAGTCATTCAGTTGTGTCCAACTCTTTGTGACCCCATGGTCTATACAGTCCACATTCAGGCCAGAATACTGGAGTGGGTAGCAGTTCCCTTCTCCAGGGGATCTTCCCAACCCAGGAATGGAACTGGGGTCTTCTGCATTGCAGGTGGATTCTTTACCAGTTGAGCTACCAGGGAAATCTTAAGGGGACAAATAAAATTGTTGGATTTATTTTTTAAAGAGTTTGGATGCAGTATGGATGATGAATTTGTGAGAGGGCATGGTTGATGTGAGAAAAGCAGGTAGGCCTGTGTTTCTTTAACATACATACGAATCTTCTGCTAATTCTAAAATGTAGAGACTGATTCAGCAGATCTGGAATGGACCAGAAATTCAGTGTTTCTAATAGGCTGATGCTACTGGTCCATGGACTATACTTTGAGTAGCAAGCAGGTACTTAGAAGACTCTTCAGTGTTCTAGGTGAGAGATCATGGTGATTAAGAGAATGGACTCTATAGAGCAGAAGACCTGGATTCTAAACTTGGTTTTATCACTTACTTGCTGTGTGACATTGGGGAAAGTGACCTAATCCCTTTGAGCCTCAATTTCCTTATTCTCTGTGAAATGCGGGGTAATAATTTTCTGTTTCTGTAATCATGTTTAAGTTTTGAACGAGGTCACCCCTGGAAAGGGTTATTGTGCGTGATACAGTAATTGGCATTTAGTACATGGCAGCTTTGGTTTTATTCTTAGTGTTACTAGTAAAAAAACACATTTTGCACCCTGCTCCATGTTTCCTTATCATGTTTTGAATGCTACGTGAAATAGACTTCCTTTAATTCCACTGTTTTTTGCTCATGTCTCACATGTGAAGTGCTGAACTTATTCTAATCATTTGTAAAAATTTGAGCTTTAGGGACAAAGAAGTATATTTCTTACAGCAATTGACTCTGAATTTTATGGCAAAAAACCTAAGCTCTTTCTAAATTTGAGGGAAAAATAAGGGAAAAGTGATTTGCTGGAGGGCTTAATACAATTTAAATATTACATATTTTGGGTGAATTTACACGTATCCTAAGGTTTTCTTATAATGATAAATAAGAAGGAAAAGAAAAGAGAATTGAGAAACTTGTTAAGAGGTTCACAAAAGGCACTCAAAAGACTTTGAATAATTTTGTTTTTACTAGTGTTCCTCATTATGGATTTACTTCTTTTTATTAACAATCAGAGTTCCATTAAAATTCAGTATATTTTTCGGTTTCTCAGGCTCACAGCTCTTGGAACTAAAACCCATCATAGATAATGCTGAAGTATCAGTGCTTTCTTGTGAGGTTAATGCATGCATATTTTAGTTGGGCACAGGCTGGAGGAGAGTATGGTCTGCAGTCATTTAATTGCTTAAGTTTGTTTTATGTGATAAGAATAAAATTTTTATTTTCAGAAAGACGTGAAGTCTGCTTTGTGTGTCTTCAGTTACAAAAAAAAAAAACAACACACAAAAAACAAAAACTCACTTCTATTTCCTTCCACGTCCACTGCAGGACAGAATCTATTTGGTCATGTCAATAGATGCTTGAGTGATGCCTTCAGGCTGAATTTTGTGTGTGTGTTTGGAGCCCTGAGGACAGGCAGAGGAAGGGGCTAGAACCTGCTAGAATAAGCTTGTTCCTCTAAACCCTGAAGCACCGTTAGTCTCTGTCCAAACTCTTCCAGGAACAAGCCTAGTGAAGGAAGGGGTAGTAATCTGCAGATCAGGGAAAAGCGGGAGAGAGAGACAGAGCACAGAGGGGAAAGAGAGAAAGAGAGAAACGAATGAGGAGGGAATGGAAGGGGTAAAGCAACAAGAGGATGGCTGGGTGGAGGGGAAGGGAAGGTTGTTTTTCGGTTTTTCATTCCACAACTACGTATGTAGATGGTGCCTGTGAGGTTGTGCTGGGCAGAGCTTACATGGCTCTACACACAGAGAGGCCTGATTAATGTGAAGTGTTGATACCTTCATCAACAGGGAAGTGATGCTGGGGCTACAAAAACAACAGGTGGCTCCCAGTTGCTGGGTTTTGCCAGCTGAGGGGTTAAAAGCAAGGCCAGCAGACAGCGGCCACAGATAAATCTGCAGCTGAGGCCCTTCCTTGGCTTCTGTCTGCAGGACAGAACGCTTCCTCTAAGCTTCCGCTTCCTCTCATCTCTTGAACTTCCAACAAGGCAACAGACCAAGGTCTCTCTGGCCCAGAGGAATTAGCTATTTTTGGCTTCCTAGTGCAGATGAAGCAGCTGAGTTCAACCCTTGTGGGTCAGGACCTTCCTGGAATTATATGCAAGCATGGTTTGGCCAGAAGCTTCTGCAATTCTAGCTAGCTCCCATGAGATACAGATGTGGAACCATGGGTCACACTGGGAATAGCAGTGTTCTTGATCCTTATAGCTTCCACTGTGTTGCCATACTCTTTTTTTTAAAATTAAAATAGAGTTGATTTACAATGTTATGTTAACTTCTGCTCTACAGCAAAGTAATTCAGATATATATATATATATATATATATATATATATATAGTGGTGTCTGACTGCTTGTGACCCTATGGACTGTAGCCTGCCAGACTCCTCTGTCCATGGAATTCTTCAGGCAAGAATACTGGAGTGGGTTGCCATTCCTTTCTTCAGGGGATCTTCCCAACCCAGGGATCGAACTCGTGTCTCTTAGGTCTCCTGCATTGGCAATCAGGTTCTTTACCACTAGCACCACCTGAGAATTAGGTGAAATGTAACAATGTTTATATATATTAATATTACATTCTTTAGTTCAGTTCAGTTTCTCAGTCATGTCCGACTCTTTGCGACCCCATGAACTGCAGCACGCCAGGCTTCCCTGTCCATCACCAGCTCCTGGAACTTACTCAAACTCATGTCCACTGAGTTGGTGATGCCATCTAACCATCTCATCCTCTGTCGTCCCCTTCTCCTCCCACCTTCAATCTTTCCCAGCATCAGGGTCTTTTCCAGTGAGTCAGTTCTTCATATCAGGTGGCCAAAGTATTGGAGTTTGAGCTTCAGCATCAGTCCTTCCAACAAATATTTAGGACTGATTTCCTTTAGGATGGACTGGGTGGATCTCCTTGCAGTCCAAGGGACTCTCAAGAGTCTTCTCCAGCACCACAGTTCAAAAGCATCAATTCTTTGGCGCTCAGCTTTCTTTATAGTCCAACTCTCACATCCATACATGACCACTGGAAAAACCATAGCTTTGATCGGATGGATCTTTGTCAGCAAAGTAATGTCTCTGCCTTTTAATATGCTGTCTAGGTTCATAGCTTTTCTTCCAAGGAGCAAGCGTCTTTTAATTTCATGGTTGCAGTCACCATCTGCAATGCTTTTGGAGCCCCCCCAAATAAAGTCTGTTTCCATTGTTTCCCCATCTACTTGCCATGAAGTGATGGGACTGGCTGCCATGATCTTCATTTTTTGAATGTTGAGTTTTAAGCTAGCTTTTTTACTCTTCTCTTTCACTTTCATCAAGAGGCTCTTTAGTTCCTCTTTGCTTTCTGCCATAGGGATGCATATCTAAGGTTATTGATATTTCTCCCTGCAATCTTGATTCCAGCTGTGCTTTGTTCAGCCAGGTATTTCGCATGAAGTACTCTGCATATAAGTTAAATAAGCAGGGTGACAATATACAGCCTTGACATACTTTTTTCCCAATTTGAAACCAATGTGTTGTTCCATGTCTGACTCTAACTGTTGCTTTTTGACCTGCATACAGGTTTCTCAGGAGGCAGGTCAGGTGTCTGGTATTGCCATCTCTTTAAGAATTTTCCACAGTTTGTTGTGATCCACATAGTCAAAGGCTTTGAAGTAGTCAATAAGGCAGAAGTAGATGTTTTTCTGGAACTCTCTTGCTTTTTCTGTGATCCAGTGGATGTTTGCAATTTGATCTCTGGTTTCTCTGCCTTTTGTAAATCCAGCTTGAACATCTGGAAGTTCTTGGTTCATGTACTGTTGGAGCCTGGCTTGGAGAATTTTGAGCATTACTTTGCTAGCGTAATTGCAGTTGTGTGGTAGTTTGAACATTCTTTGGCATTGCCTTTCTTTGGGATTGGAATGAAAAACTGCCCTTTTCCAGTCCTGTGGCCACTGCTGAGTTATCCAGATTTGCTGGCATATTGAGTGCAGCACTTTCACAGCATCATCTTTTAGGATTTGAAATAAGTTAACTGGAATTCCATCACCTCCACTTGCTTTGTTCATAGTGATGCTTCATAAGGCCCACTTGACTTTGCATTCTCATTCCAGGATGTCTGGCTCTAGGTGGGTGATTATACCATCATGGTTATCTGGGTCATTGAAATCTTTTTTGTATAGTTCTTCTGTGTATTTTTGCCAACTCTTCTTAATATCTTCTGCTTCTGTTAGGTCCATACCATTTCTGTCCTTTATTGTGCTCATCTTTGCATGAAATGTTATCTTGGTACCTCTAATTTTCTTGAAGAGATTGCTATAGTCTTTTCTGTTCTATTGTTTTCCTCTATTTCTTTGCATTGATCACTGAGGAAGGCTTTGTTATCTCTTCTTGCTATTATTTGGAACTCTGCATTCAGATGGGTATATCTTTGCTTTTCTCCTTTGGCTTTCGCTTCTCTTCTTTTCTTAACTATTTGTAAGCCCTCATCAGACAACCATTTTGCCTTTTTGCATTTCTTTTTCTTGGGGATGGTCTTGATCACTGCCTCCTGTACAGTGTCAAAAACCTTTGTCCATAGTTCTTCAGGCACTCTGTCTTATCAGATCTAATCCCTTGAATCTATTTGTCACTTCCACTGTATAATTGTAAGGGATTTGATTTAGGTCATACCAGAATGGCTAGTATAGTAAGCAAAGTCCACAGAAGTCTCAGACCTTAGTGCCTCTTAGCATTTCTCTGGAGGTATACAGAAACTCATTTCCTCTCCTTATTGGAGATTACACCTGTATATTGTGTTAATATTGTCTCTTTTCCCTCTTGAGAAAGTTTGCTCCCCGAGGGCAGGGACCTCATTGGTCCTATCCCCTGGCCCATGGTAGATGGAATGAATTTTGGCTCCTCATTACCATCAAGATCTGAAAGTCTGGGTCATCCTTGTGGCTGCAGCTCCAAACAAATGGGTCATTGATGTTGTGCAGGTAATAGGAATTGTCAAATGCTGGGGAGTCAAGGAGGGACTCATAGGGAGGGGGTATGGAGTGGAGCCTGTGTCTGCTTCTGAGCACTGACTGCTGGCTTTTCTTCTCATTAGCTGTGTCACCTTGAGTAAGGTACTCAGCCTCTCTGTGTCTTGTTTTTCTGTAAAACAAAGATGATAATACTACTTAACCCTTAGAGTTGTTGTGAGGATTCAGTGAGATATGTTGATATAACAACTGCCTTGCACAGTGCCTGGTGGGTAGTCAGCACTCAATACATTACCTGTGAACAGTGTCTTTAAGTCTGGAATGGTGCTCTGTCTACTTCCTGGCAAGTAGTTATACTAGTTTTCACTTTGAAGATCATAGCTAGATGTTCTCATTTTATTGTGTTTTGGGGGAAAGTCTCATATTTGGCCATGAAATAAAAATGGAGAGGCTAGCAGTTCTGGCCATATAAAGTTTACCGAAAATGTTGGTGAACAACAGCCCAGGATTCAGCACACAAAAAAATAAATGCTGGTTGATGTTCAATACAAAGAACTGTAAGTTAGAAAACAGCACATCTACCATGCTGTAATATTTAAATGCCTTCTCACTTAAGAAGTGAGACACTTAAGATTCTCATTAGCCCAACATCAGAAAAATGATAAATATTAATATTTGTCATCAAAGGAAAGCTTAGAAATCAAAGCAGAGCAAACAACTGTTGTATTTCAAGGATTACATAATGCTGAATGAATTTTAATTCAACACCTCCAAAACTCTCTTTTTAAGATTTCTGTATAAGGCAGTTTAATTGTTTTTATCCTGTACACAAACTAGGAAAGATGTGCATTTAGTCAGAAAAAATTCAGGGGATTTGCTGATTCAAAGACCTGGGCTTTGTTGTGTTTTATGTCTGTAAGGGGAACCCAGATACGCCTGAGCCAATCCTTCTCCACTGATCTTTATCTATTTTGGGGGAATCATATTGGGAAGTTGCCTCTGGTAGATTATGAAAGAGCACCAGGGTGCCTCCGGGCTTTGCTGTGGATTCTTTGCCCAAGCTTCTCTACTCTATCTAGTTCTGAATGTGCCAGGACCATGCCCATTATCCCGCATGGTCAGAGGGAGAGATGACAGACTGGAGCCATCCCCCTTCCTGGTTTCCGTGTCTGTGACGGCCAACTCAGCGTGAGAGGGCCTCACCACGTCCCAACAGGAACACAGTCCTGGTGGAGGTCGGGAGACCTGGGTTTTAGTTCTGGCTCTTTCACTGCCTTATGCAAGTCCTGTCCTCTCTCTGGGCCTCCCTTTCCACACCTTTCAAGTGAGGGACTTGGATCTCATAATTCTGAAGTCCTGGGCTCTCCAACATCCTATGACCAGGGGGAGAGCTTCGGGGATCTGGTAAGCCTTCCCCCTACCCTCTGCCAAGGGGCATTTGCCTGGTGAGGTGGTCTTTGGGGCCAGACAGACCTGCATCTTGCCTTAGCTAATTTATTTAAGTACTCAGTTTTCTCATCCACTAAATGGAAATAGTAGAAGGTTGTTGTAAGTAGATGACTGTGAAAGCATTCATTGCTGTTTGACACATCACAGGAATTTAATGATGCTGCTGTTTTGATGTTATTATTATGTTGTTACTGTAATTATTATGTTTATATCTTGGCTCAGTACTTTCCCGTCTCTTTATGATTCAGTTTTTTCTTTCCAAAAAATAGAGATAATAAAAGAATATCTTATTGGTTAATTGTGAGGGTTAATGAGATAATATATGAAAACACATGGGATGCTTCCTGGTATAAAATACCAGATACACAATATCAGTTATTTTAGCTATCATTTTTTTAAAAATTAGTTGCAATATCTTAAAAAAAAGAACTAGATAAGAAAAGGTGATTGGGGGTAGTTACCTTCTCTAATACACGTGCTAAAGCAGATTTCCCAGTTGTCTAAAAGATTCCACATTTTCCCTAAGCATCTCATTTATCATAGGGAACAGTAAATAAATAATGTCAAAACTGTACTTAGAAGTAAGCTGTATATATCCAACATGAGCTCTTAAACCTGGATGCTGTAGTCTCTTTAGCATCAAATGTTTCGTATACATACACAGGACACAAAAACACAACTGGGAAAGATATCTACATTCCTATGTTCATAGCAGCATTATGTATAATAGCCAAGATATGGAAACAACCAAAGTGACCATTGATGGATGAATAGATAAAGAAATTTTGGTATTATAATACAATGGAATATTATTCAGCCATAAAAAATGAAGAAATTCTACCATTTCTGATACACGAATGGATCTTGAAGGCATTATATTAAGTGAAATAAAGTCAGACAAATACAAATCCTGTATGATCTCATTTACATGTGGAATGTTAAAAAAAGGAAAGCTGCACCCCTCTCCCACTGCAAGCCTCTGCCAAACTCACAGGAAAAGATCAGATTTGTCATTATCAAAGGTACAAACTTCAATTGTACAATAAATAAGTATTAGAGTTATAATGTAGAACATGATGATTACAGTTGGCAGAGCTATATGGTATATGGGAAGGTTTTTAATAGAATAGACACTAAGTTCTCATCACAAGGAGAAATTTGTTTTTTCTTTTCTTTTTATTGTATTTTTTTGAGCTGATGGATGCTAACTAAATCTACTTATGGTTATCATTCCACAGTAGATGTAAATCAAACCACCTTGCTGTACACCTTAAATTCATACAGTGATATATATCAATTATTTCTCAATAAAACTGGGAACAAAGGTGATATATACACAGTGGAGAAATGGAAAAATAGAAGACAGCTAAAATAGTGGAACATGCTACTTCTGGGATGACAGCTGGAAAGTCGGAAGAAATGAAGCGAGAGATTTTTCCCCCCTAAAGTCTATGTATTTCCATTTGAGCTAAACTATTTAAACTATTAATTAATAAGAATTATTTTGCTAAAAGTGAAAAACAGAAAAACTAATGTTCCAGGTCCATGATGTATTTCCACATATGGATGACATATATTAGGTAGAAGAGACCTTACTTTTTATCAGGTTACTATGGACCAGGTCCTAAACCAAGCCCTTGCGGGGATTCTCTCATTTCATCCTCACAGCAACTCTAGGGAATAGATACTCTTATCTGTTTTTTACAGATGAGAAAACCGAGACAGAGAGGTTAAATACATGTTTCAGGACACCCAGCTGGCAAGTGGTAGTGCTGAGACGTGGACCCATGTCATTTGACATGGGAGAGAGCTTGAGCTCTACTAGTCCTTAGCTAGACAAGAGGTCAAACCTGCTGGGTGGCTACTCTTTCTGTATTAATGAAGTCTGATGGACCAAGACAAGGATATAAATGGACTTGCTTTTTACCAATGACATAGCAAATTAACATTCATTCTTATTGTTTCCAGGATCATTCCATTTCATGTAAGGGGATGAATTTCAATATGGAATAGACTTATTTAAGGAAACATCAATATTTTTCTCAAATTGGCAGCATCAAAACTATATTTATGGAATTAAAACATATTGCATTTATATAATGCAAATTCACTTGGAAACAAGATTTCTTTATCTCTCTCTGTAGCTTAGCTTGCAGCTGTTGGCATCAGTCTATTTTTAAAACACAAAAATAAATTGTTTCTTTTTAACTCCTTTGGATCTGCAGACAAATGCTAGACAGAGTACTGTCGATGAGGTCAGCATCTTGGTCAGATGGCCCAGATTACTCTATAAGAAGATGCTATTTGAAAAAGAAATTTTTTTTCTTACTAACTGCATATGAAAATTAATTCATTTTCGAAAATAAAAAAAGATAAAAATGCTCAAAAAATAAAGTAATATTGTCATTTTGTCCCCTTATGATAGCACTCTCAGTGTTTTAATGAATACCCTTTCCATCTTTTTTTATTGCATATGTGTATTTTTTCTGTTAGTGTTCTAAATTGGGATCACAGGGTATATACTGTTGTGTTATCTGTTTATTCATCAGTGTATTGTGATGTGCATTTTCCTATGTCAGTAATGATTGTGAAGTACTCTTTGTTAGAACCTGCAGCTTACCCTAATTGTTTAACAGTAGATTTCCCCACCTCTGCTTCCAATATATGTTTGTTGTTGTTGTTTAGTCACTGAGTTGTGTCTGCCTCTTTGCAACTCCATGGACTGTAGCCCAGAGGCTCCCTCTGTTCTTGGGATTCTCCAGGCAAGAATACTGGAGTGGCTTGCCATTTCCTCCTACAGGGGATCATCCCGATCCAGGGATTGAACCCACATCTGAATTGGCAGACATGATTTTTTAATCACTGGGCCACCTGGGAAGCTCTCTGATGTATGTTAGTGAAGAATATTTACGTATATTTATAATGACATCTATAATTCTTTTCTTAGGACATATTCTCAGAATTGGAAATGCTGAGTTAATGGTAAGCTGTAGGAGTAACTATCTGGTTTTCCTTCACTGCAGGCAGTGTGCCCCTGTGCACCTAGAATCCCCGCTCACAGCATCTCCTGGCCTCCGTTTCCCAGGAACTTCAGAGAAAAAACTATGGAGCAGGAAGCTGGTGGGAAGTTAACAACAGCAGTCTCCAGATTCTACTCATGGATCAAAATAAACATGTTGGGTTTCTGGTGCCAGCCTTAACATATCCTGTATTTGATATTTAACTCTGTCAGCTTCGAATTCTTTCAGCTGCAAGTAACAGAAAACTTGACTTATGGTGGCTATAAAAAGTAAGGAATTACTTCTTCCATGTAATAAGAAATTTGGGGGGCTTCCGTGATGATTCAGTGGCTAAGACTATTTGCAATGCAGGAGGCCTGGGTTCAATCTCTGATTAGGGAGCTAGATCCCACATGGTGTAACCAAGTGTTCTCACATGCCACAACTAAAGATCCCGCCTGGCACAACTAAGGCCCAGTGCAGTCAAAGGCGGGGGGGGTGGGGGGGGGGAGGATATATATATATATATGAAATTCAGAAATGTGTGGTGGCTGTGACTTTACTTCAGCAGCTCAGAGATGTCAAGGAGAGTCTGTCAAAAGTGTTCTTGGTCTTTTCTAAATGGTCACAAGATGGCTGTGTGCGAGGCAGGCATCATGTTTGTGTTCTGGGAGTCAGGGAGGGGTGTGAGACAGATGAATGAGACACATTTTTGATTCTGGGACTTGTTAGCCTGATTTTAGAAAGTGGTGCTTTTTTCTCTTTTTGCAGAAGTAATATATGTTCACTATAGAAAATATATTTCACCTATAATCTTACCATCCAGAGGTAATCACTGCTCTCATTTTGGTGTTTATCTTTCTAGTTTAGTTAAAAATGCACAAAAAGGTGGGATTTTAAATTTATGTACTGCCTCATAACTTGCTTTTAAAGTCGGCATCTATCTCACTGACTTGCACTTGGTAGATGGTTTAAAGATTTCACTGGAAATTCTATGAATACTTTAAAAAATACACTATGAATATTATTTTTCTGTATCTCTGAGTAGTCTTTACAGTCTCTATTTTATACCATAATTTTTAACAGTTGCATACCCCACATTTGTTTGAATGTTGGATGATTTATTTCACTGAATTGCTATTATTGTACATGTAGATTTGAAAAAAAATTTAACTGTGGCAAATAATACTGCATTGAACATCTGTGTGTGTGTATGTATGTGTGTGTGTGTGTATACACAAATCTTATTTGCTTAGATAAATTCCTTTCAGAAGTGGAATTAGTGGGCCCAAGGAAATGCCAGTTTTATGGTCCTTCATTTATATTATCAAGTTGCCCTCTTCAAATGGACTATTTTATTTACTACCAGCAATATGAGTTGTTATAACCTTGTTTTACTTTCTTATTTTTAATGGACATTTTTTTAGAGTGGGTAGTATATTTGTCTGATTCAAAAACCTAAACAATACAAAAGACATAAAGTGAAATTTTATTCTTATTCCTCTCCCCATACTCCCATGTCTGCCCCCATTTCTCTTATATGTTAACCACTCTGACTAGGTTTTTTTGTATCCTTTCAGTATTTTTTAATGCATTCAGGCAAATATGTATGTAAGTTATTTCCCTTCCTTTCTTACACAAAAAGTAGCACACTGTTCTGTATCTTGCTTTGTTTGGTTTGATGGCTGTATAATGTTCCATTATGTGAATATTCATAGTTTTACTTGTCTGTTCTCCTGTCTAGGTGTATTTGAAACCTGTGTCTTTTCAGGGAAACCGGGCCCAAGTGAACCATTTTATTCTGGTCCTGTAGCTAGACCACAAACAGGAGTAAGCAGCTTTATCTGAATTTCCTAGACCTACTGCCTGGCTAGCTCACATTTTGACTTAGCCTCCCAGGTGTAGTTGGCAGTGTCTGAAATACTCTCATCCAAGATGGGGGGGGCGGGGGGGATTGCACAGGTAGCTTTATCCTCTTTGAAGAACTGCTGGTTTGTCCTTCTCTCCTAGTTGTGACTGTGAGATATTTTCATGTTTTAGTTTGGGTAAAGAGTAACCCCTCCATTCTCATCCAAGGGATGATGGCTCTCCTATAGGAAATTATGTCCTATGTTGCTTTGTAATGAATTCATTGTTACAGAATGCCAGGTGTATTGTATGATCCTTTGAGAGGCTCTAGGGAAGAATCCTTCCTTGCCTCTTCCTGCTTCAGATGGCTCTGAGCATCCTTTGGCTTGTGGCTCCATAACGAATGTCCTTCACTTGCCCTTCCGTGTATCTTCGCTCCTCTTCTGTCTCAAATCTCTGTCTTTCTCTTACAAGAACACCACTCATTATTCTTAGGGCTCACCCAGATAATCCAGAATGATCTCATGTCAGGATTCTTAACTCCATCTGCAAAATCCTTTTTCTGAAATGGGTTAAAACTTGCAGGCTCCAGAGATTTGATGGAGATGTATCTTTGGGGGGCTACCACTTAGCTCACGACAGGCTTTGAGTCTAGCGCTCTGATTCCAGAATCTGTGCTCTTCCCTGCTAGATCATGTCCTGTGAAATGCTGCAGAGAAAGTCCATTTTCTGTTCCACATGGTAGTAAAGGACTGAGGCTTATTCACTCAGTATTGTTTCTTCATTGCATTGTACAGAGGAGGTGCTCAGTGAAATGAAATGACTTTAATCACTGAATTTCCATAGAAGTTATGGAAGCAGTTTTCATATCTCTTATTGCTTTTCTCCAGGCTGACTATTCTCCAGGCACTTCAGTTGTTCCTTATGTGAAGTTCAGAAGCCCCGCCGTTCTGGTTGCCGTCCTGTAGGTACTTTCTGATTTAGTCGGTCTTCCTCTTCACATGACTCCTAGACTGAACTCTTGTTAAGATGTAAGAAACGGGGTAGAAAGGGACTATTAATTCTCATGGTGTGTACTCCATATTTTTAAAAGTACTTCTAGGTTGTATTCACTTTAGAGTAGGTGCTAAAGGTAATTTCTGGTAGTTAATAGCTAAAGACAAAGAAAAAAACACAGGAAAACTCTGCCATACTAGTAGACTTAGTCATTGAGTTTTTAGGGCCAAATACAGCCTCAGTTATGCTAACACAAATTTTATTGATTTTGGATTCTGGGGATGGATTTTGAATATGGAAAGAAAAATGGGCCAAATGTCACATTCTGGGGTTTAGAAGAAAGGGCAAGCATACTCATAAATAAATCCAGTTGCCTCTCTCCATTCCATTTTGTTCAGTCCATGGAAAACACTTGTATTTTTTAACAGATGTGAGTGATGATCCACTTTTTTGCAAGAATGAATCAGAATTTTCATGACCAAGTGTTAGAGAAAAGAGCCTTTTTCTTCTCAGTTTCTACCTGTTGTGGCCTGAAGTTGGTAAGAGTGTTTTTTGTGTGTTTTTTTTAAATCCCATTTACCAACTACTTGTGTTAATTTTCATGTACTTGTACCTTGGACAAATTTATGCTCTTCGTGTTGTATGTGCTGCAGGTTTCACTGCTGTCAAAACATGTTTTTAAAAATAACCTATGGGTTTTAACCAAGACAAATTAGATTTTTTTTAAAGTAAAATCCACCGTAATATTTATATCAGCAAGAAGATGTCATTATGACTAACTTTTGCCTGTACATAATGAGACAGGACCAAGGCATACTAGAGGCATACTAATGCTTTAATTTTTTTTTTCTTTTAATCAGTTTTTTAGAGGTTAAAACAAGGTTTTAGAGGTTAAAACAAGAAAAAGATAATAATTCTCAGGGGTGGACTCCATGGCTTCATTTACTCCATTATACTTCTGCCTCTTGGAGCTCAATTTCTTTGAAAGGAAGCATTTTGTAGAGAAAGTCCTGTGCCTCCTCCTCACCCCTTACCTGGCTACTATTTCTACCTGAGGCCATAGCTTAAACGTCTCTTCTATAGGATAACTTATTCTGACTGGTAAGACTGTTCAGTTCAGCTCAGTTCAGTTGCTCGGTCATGTCCGACTCTTTGCAACTCCATGAGCCACAGCATGCCAGGCCTCCCTGTCCACCACCAACTCCCGGAGTCCACCCAAACCTATGTCCATTGAGTCAGTGATGCCATCCAACCATCTTATCCTATGTCGTAAGACTGTTAGTTCTTGTTTTATAAGCCCCCTTAGTACCTTGTATTTCATTTGCAAATTTCATTACATCAGTTTCAATCACCTTGCTACAACTCGTCCTTTAACTCCCAGACTGTAAACTCTATGAGGCAGGGCTGTGTCTGTTTTCAACACTTTCCCTACATCAGCGTCTGGCTCATAGAAGATGCTTAGTGAATTTTTGTTGACTGATGTTGACAAAAGTCATTTAAGGGCTTATGTGAAACAATAACTTTAACAATATTTGCATTTCTTTCCTGTGTGTGTGTGCACGCGCACCAAGCTAATAGCAATGAATTCCTGTTTTCCTTTTTCTTTTTTTGGGGTGGGGGTTGGGTACCACTGCATCAAATTACTGAAGTAGAAAGAGCAGTTGACATTCTGTTTTAAAGTGACCATGTATCTGACCCACTTCTTCTCTAGTAATGTCATCACGATTGTATCTCATTGCTGTGGGTTCTTGGAGGCTGACAGGCGGAACAAGTTGCTTCAGCTCACAGTCCTCATCTGTCATACAGAACAGGTTGCAGATTCTTATTATGTGAATGAAATATGGAGAGAGGGATATTTTTCTTCCTGGGCTATCAGAGTAATTGAAAGTAACCGTATCAGGGCACAGGGGACAATGCAGGAAAATAGACTGCTTTTGTGAAGGGCAGCTCATCGGCTCTCAGAACCACAGGTGTTGCGCCTCTAAGTGCAAAGACTTGGGAGGCATTTTCTGTGATCAAAAGGCCCAGGACTCGACCAGAACATTTTTTCAGTAAGGAAGATGCCTTGGTTCATGTTACCACGTGGCCCTTAGTTGCCTGTTGAGATGCCACCACCATGGGCCTTTGGAAGTGTTTCCCACCGGACGGAGGACACAGGCTTTGTGTATTCTTTAGCCAGGGAAGAAAACCATTTTAGTATTCCAGATCAATAAAGCATAGTAGAAAACTGGAAATGTGCTATGAAAAACCATTAACCAGAGAAATTCTATTGTTCCTGTTTTGGATCAGAAGAAACAATAACACTTGACTGCTCTTCTAGTCTGTGTTTTACAAGCTTGGTCCTGATGCAACGGAGCATTAGATGAGACTGTGTCCGCAACGCTCTGCCTTCTAAATCGTTAACAGTTTTAGTTCCCAGGAAGCTTCTTACTTAGCCCTGGTCGAAAATACTAATGTGGTGATGGAAAGCAAGGTACAGTTCAGCAGTCATTCACGTCATGACTTCGTTATATTTCAAGATAGCTTTCAAATCACTTAGTCGAATAAAACTCTAAAGTACTGTAACTGCCAGGTTGCTTTATCTAATTTATGAAACAGAGGCAAAGGAATCAACAATAACCCTCCATTTACCATTATTAGATTAGCTATTACTGAAACCGCAGAAAGTATATAACCCCTTACTTTGTGTTCACTTGAATTTGGTTATTAAGCTTTGATGGAACTTTCATTTAACCAAATGCCTTTGTTTACAGCAATAAGCATGTTAAATCTTTTGTGTTCTGAATTTGATATGACTGTTTTAGTACGTGCCTCCTGCAAAGGCCTGTTAAAGTTACAGATTCTATTCATTTGTGTTCTGTCAAACATTATCAATTCAATCCGGTTAGAGTCTTGTTTTTCTTCTTGACTTTAAGAAATGTATTTTTTTTGCCATGAAGCTTCTACTTTTTCAAGAATATAATCAGGCATTAACAAACACAAAACTGCTTCTCAGAGCAGCTTCATAAAAATTGATTTTTCAAAATTAAATAAGCATCTGGTGGACTGAAAATGTTTTATACCTGATATTTTAAAGATATTTTGACTACTGCCAAAAGAAATCAATTCCTTCATGCTCTCTCCTTTGTGGATGCCGTCATATGCCACTGGGTTGTGTGGAGCACAGGCTCTGCGGGGGGGGTGTGGGGGGGGTGTGGGGGTCGGGGGCAGACTTGTATTTGCACCTTTCCTGTTCCACTTACTGCTTGTGACTTTGGACTTCGCCTATCAGGAAAACCAGGTAACTCAAATCACCCTTTCCTCAATATGTAATTGAGCATATCAGTACTATAGTGTTATACATGAGGGGATGTGTGTAAAGAACTCAAAAAACCTGATTTTTATTATAACTCTTATTTGCATGTGTGTGTTCACACACTACATACATGTTGTTGCCTTGATTGAAACTTGCTGATTGTAAATTTGGTTATAATAATGAAAATGCTGTTCTCCTTTCAGGACTTAATGTTCCTGTATTGTGACCATATCTAGAAGTGACATGGAGCATAGTTATCATTTTGGATCTATTCAGAGTTATAGCTTGAAGAGAGATCACTTTGAAGGTGGCTACTTCACTTGCTGAGATTGGAACCAGATCCTTATTCCAAAGACGTCTTTACTTTTAAAGTGAAACTTTATTAAATTATTTTAAATTGATGTAAAAACTGAGTTAAAGAGTGTTTTAAATATGTGAAAAAGAAATACACAACCTTTCCAATAAGAAGGGCTCCTGTTGACACTTGTTGGTACACTTGAGGAGAAATTTCCATCCTTAACAGAACCATGTAAATTTTCCAAAAACCAATAGCAAAGACTGGATCTCATAGCCTGACCTCCTATTACTCTGCTGTGGATTACTGGTCAGGTGACATAGTGTGGATTTCTCCAAGCCCATATACACTACCCCAAAATGGTGGATATAAAGGAAAGTGTAGAGAGAGCAAGGCAATTAGAGAGAAGCTTAAAAGGTATGAGAAATAGATTAGTCAGTGAAAAACCATCTTATGTCTGCTTGAATAATGAGTCACAGGAAAATGAAAACTTCTTTAACTATGAAAGTTTCAGCAAGAAGAAAATGTTAGGCCTTCTTGGTGTTAGTTTAATGCAAAATAAGATAGCATTTAAGAAGTCTCTGCTTCAGCATCATATTGACAGTGCCCCTCGCTTGAGTCAGGGATTGGGGACTTACTGAGACACACCATCTGGCAAAATAAGGAAGACCAGTCTTGTGCCAGCTGAAAAAGCTGCATCAGTTCCAACTCTTGTGTACTTTGCACATTACTGGTTGCCTCGCAAAACGTTTATCACTTTTTAATTAGGAAGGACTGAAGGAGCTTAGTACCCCGAAGAAAATGTCAACAGCCCAAAGAAAGAGAAATCATCCGCTGGGTCATTAGGGGCAGTAGGTGTTTCACTTTGAGCTTGCAGGACCGTTTCGTACCAGAATCTTTGTTGAGGGGACATGTGTCCTTGGGGTGTCTGCGCAGAACTGGGGGTCTGGTTTTTCTATTATTCTGACAGTTTCCCCCACTTGTTTCTCCTGCAGCATGGCCAGACCTTGAAAGCACATGCCGAGAGATCACCTCTGCTCTGCTTCTTGGCCTGTCGTGTAAACTGTGGCCTGTCATGTTCATTAAAATGAAAATTTGTCGAATGGAATTTGCCCGACTGGCAGAATAGTTTAAATGTCAGATGTTGTTAGGCTGGGATATAAATATTATGTTTCCATTGTTAATTAATTGCAGCGCCTCAGTACCAGTGATCCAAAATCCAATTTAGTCTGCAATAGGCCTGTGGATAAGGGCCAGAGATAATGAATGCAGAGGGAAAAAATGTACTCAGAGTTTCCATTGTATCTGTCAAGGTCCTCTTAGAAAAATAGCAAATTTTGGTGTATCACTATAGTTCAAGAGGGGCAAAACAAGACAGAATTAAGATTTATTGTCTTTTGCAGCCTCTCAAATGTTCCTTACTGTTGCATCTCTTCCGCTGCTCTAGCCCGAGTGTGTCCCAGCATCAAAATTCCCAAAAGATGCCGGGCTCTGTCCCCTTTCTGTGTCCTTTCTGTCCCCCCACCCTGTTGTTTCCGCCTCTGAGTCTGTTGTTATGTTTCCAGCTCATTTCAGACTTGTAGAACTGGGCTCTGTTGCCCTGTAATCCTGCTCAATTCTCTTTGCAGTGTTCATTTTCCTCTCTTCCATTTACCATCAACTCTTCCTTTCTTTTTCTTTCTGTCCTTTGTTTCAGTCCCCAGGCTCAACAGCCTGTCTGTCAAGTCTGCCATCGTTTGTTAAGATCATTTTGCTTCCAAATTGAGCTGGTGGCTGAATATCACTCAGAATACTGCTGCTCGAACTGTCTGCATTAGAAAGAGGAGCAGAAATCTTGCCGCTGGGGCCCAGACCTCAAAACCGACTGTTGCTGCAAAGCCCTGAGCCGGCAGGCGTTTGTGACCACCATTCTCAACCAATATTTTGCTGAATACTTGCTGTGAGCATGGCATCTTACCCGGCCACCTCTCTGGGTTCCAAAGGCAAGTGGGTGTGCCAAGCAGAAGAGGACTAATTAAGACTTTGGAAGGCAGGGCCAATGTGGTCCAGTGGTCAGGGACCCTCATTTAATTCCTGGCATCCTGGTCCCTGCCAACCTCGTTCTGCCCCTGCAATTATCCCAGCTGAGAAGCGGGGAAGAGAAGATGAACTTTGGTCTGCTCTGAGTTTCCCGGTCCAGCAGTGTCTGTCAGATTAAAAACGAGAGGGAAGGAGGCCAGAGAATCTTCCAGATGGAGAGTTCAGAGGAGGGCACAACCAGACTCCCTCTCGGCAGTGACGTAGCCAGGCCATTCAAGCCTTGGGCCAGCAGCCAGGTGGAGGGCAAGCTGTTGCCTGACCCTGCAGTGGAGTGGAGCAGGGGCCGCCAGAGCCGCCACCCCTGGCTTTGGGTGGAGGTGCTTGCAAACCGGGCGCATGCAGGCCACATGGTGGAAGCAGAGCATTTTATCCTGAGGACTGGCAGGCTGTTGGGAGGTAGGGCCCTCCATTCTGGATTGCTCTTAAAGGATGAGTTCCCCAAGTCACGTAGATAGCTGCAAAAACCAGTTGGAAATTGGTGTTCTCCATCCTCTCTGTTTCTTCCTTTGGAATGAATCAGCCGTGTAGTAAAGGTGACCTTAGATAGGCAGGAGGCAGTTGGAGCAGCAGTGACCCTACATTCTTGGATGGACCTGCATGTGGACAGCAGTTGCAGGCAGCAGGGGTCTGGCGGAGACAGGGTGCACTGACATTCACTCCCCACACCTCTTGATAGCATGATTTTGTAATGAGATTCTGTGTTCATTGAAAAGTATCCCACATGGATACTTCAGGAATAGGGTTTTGCTCAAATGAGAACTGTTTTTTAGACTAAGGTAATCTTAGGTCTATGAAATGGAATAATAATGAATGAGGCTAAACACTGAATGTCTGGTTTAACCTTACTTAAAAGTTGATTATTTTAACGTTGCGTCTGTACAACCTGTTTCTCTCTGAGATGAACCTCTTTTTCTCCAATTCAGGTTCTTAGAGTTCGGGAAGGGTTTGTGCTATTGGGAGCAGAGCTATTTGACTTGAAATGTCATCTCATTCTAAGAAAACATACTGAGGCCACATTAGGGCATCCCTGTGCAAATGTCACATTGTCAGAGTGTCTCCTCCTAGGATTAGACTAGCCATGGTACCTCCAGCCCTGTCTTGTGGTCAGACAAATCCAGTGACTACCCATAGCCAGGGCGCCAACCTGGCCAGGGTCATGCTCCCCGAGATCTCATGGAATTTGATTTGTCTTGAACTCTCTGAATGTTAAGATGCTAATTATTGGTTGATTGGTATTCTGCTCCCCAGATGTCACCTAGTGATTTTCCAGGGCTCGTGCTACTTAGCAAATTTATTTTTCCAATGCCTAGCAAATGTTACAACATTGAACAAGTGTAGTGAAGATGAGTTGTGTTATATTTTGTGTGTGTACATGTTTGTGTGTGTCTCAGGCCATTGAAGTATAGACTTCTGTAGAGAGATACTTTTCATCTTAAAAAAGCCTAGAGTACAAATTAAGAAAATGAAAAAAGGGAACAAAAATAAAAAACTAAAGAATTTTTAATCAGTTTTCAATTTTAGTAATAACACAGACATAATTTCTTTAAGCAAACTTCCTTAAGTGTTACATGCTTGACACCGTCTTGGAGGATGTGGATTCAACAAGGAACATGAAAGGTGTGGCTGTATCAGCTGCAGATGAAAGGTTACTGTGTAGACGTTCAGTGCTTTTGTTTAAGATAAAAATGAGGCACTGACAAAAAAGAAAAGAAAGATGTGGTTGGTACCTTTGTTGAACTTAGAGTCTAATGGAAAAACTTTCATGTACATTTTGACAGTATTGCTATCCATGACAATAACAATAGTTATTGACAATTATCCATGTTAATGACAAAACTAAGGAATGGGGACTTCCCTGGTGGTCCATAGGTTAAGACTCCACACTCCCATTGCAGGGAGCCCTGGTTCCATCCCTGGTCAGGGATCTAGAATCTGTGCACAGCTAAGAGTCCGCAGGCCATAACTAAAGATGCTGCGTGCTCCCACATGTCACAAACAAGGAAGGAAGATCCCGCACATGCCACAACTATGCGTTTGCATGCCACAACTAAAGACCCCAAGTGCTGGACTTCCCTGGTGGTCCAGAGGTAAGAATCTGCCTGCAAGTGCAGGGGACACATGTTCGATCCCTGATCTGGGAAGATCCCACATGCCTTCAGACAACTAAGCCCACACACCACAACTACTGAGCTCGTGCTGGAGAGCCTGCAAGCCGCAATGAGAGAAGTCACAATGATGCACACTGCAATTAGAAAGTAGCCCACACTTGCCGCAACCACAGAAAGCCTATGAGAAGCAACAAAGACCCAGAGCAGCAATAATTAATTGAAAAGATGCCAAGTGCTGCAAGACCCATCATAGTTAAATAAATAACTACAAATATATATATTTTTTTAATTTATTTTTTTCCATTTATTTTTGTTAGTTGGAGGCTAATTACTTTACAGTATTGTAGTGGTTTTTGCCATACATTGACATGAATCAGCCATGGATTTACATGTGTTCCCCATCCCGTACAAATATTTTTTAAAAAACCCCCAAACTAAGGAATGTTCTGATCTCCCCTCTCAATTCTAAATATATCAGTTTCACAAATTCTGAAAATATAAGAAACAAACACATATACATTGAAATAAAACTTTGGAGAATATATCTGAGAAGTGTCAGGTTTTGGGGATCTTTTCTGCTGTTTCTTGTGAGGGTTAAATCAGTATGGTGATGATGAGATGGTGATTCAGTCAATAAGTTGTGTCCGACTCTTGTGACCCCATGGACTGTAGCCCATCAGGCTCCTCTGTCCATGGGATTTTCCAGACAAGAATATTGGAGTGGGTTGCTATTTCCTTCTCCAGGGGATATTCCGGACCCAGGAATCGAACCCGGGTCTCCTGCATTGCAGGCAGATTCCTGCATTGCAGGCAGATTCTTTACCAACTGAGCTACCACTGAACTAAACCAGTATGCAGATTCTCAAATAATTCCATGTGTTTAAAATAATCATTTATCATCAGGTAGTTTAACCAAGGCTATGTTTTCCAACTGCCTGGTTTTCACCAATATGTAGAAAATGGTTCAAGAATCTTCTCTTAGTTGCAAACTGACTGTCATTTGAAAGAATGTTGCAATAATTTGTCTGCAGTAACAGCTAACTGGGACATAAGAAGGGAAAACAGGGCTGAATTTATTCATTGTCTTCATTCGTTCTTGTCTCTTCATTCCTGGGTGAACAGACTTCCTTCTTAGGTATGTACATAGTTGTTAAAAGACTTAAAGGGCAATAACCAATCGCTTAATGTGGCAGTCCAGTCAGGTGAGGACTGCAGAATGCAACAGTGAAGGCAGATTGCTCCATTCCAGGCAATGCTGCCTTACAGAAGGTGCAACTGATGGTTCCCAGAGATAGGTTTTAATTGTGGGAAGATAAATGACAAACAAAAGACTTAAAAAAAAAAAATTTGAGAAAAATGTTTCTTTAAATTCAGACAGTTTTAAAGGGGGCTGGGGGCTAGATAATGGAGTGAGGGGACTTGGGAGTGATAAAGATTTTCTGGGCTGCTATCCTCTGAAAAGCCACTAAGATAAATCAATTGTGTTATTGGCCTGTGCCGCTCTGCCTCCATGATTATGTCTTTCAGGAGCAGCCAAACCCTAAACTTCTTTGGATTCATTTAAATCTAGTCTGTGTCTTGCAGGAGGTCACATGAAGGTTACAGAGTCCACTTGCTCTAGAACAAAATGGGGATAAGTTACATAGGAGGGGAGTGGGAGAAGGTGTAAATGGGAGAAGGCATTGTAGCTGCAGGTGAAAATGTTCTCATGGCCATTGGAAGTTTAGGTCCTTGAATTTTGGGGTCAAGACAAGAATGGGAAAGAGAGGCAAGTTTGAGCAGATATGCTTGACTTTTGTCCAGGGATAAGTACTTTGGGCACTAGAGCAAGAGGTTTCTGATCTTGACCTGTTCTACTTCAGATATCTAGCACAGGTATATGGACAAATGTTTGAGTATCAGAGATATATACAAAGACTGTGGAGTCCACTTGTGCAGTTGACTCTTGAACAAGGAGGAGTTAGGGAAACTGAGTGGTGTATATATTTGTGTATAACTATTGTTGGCCTTCTGTGAATGTGTCCATATCTGGGATTCTGTGGATTCAATAACCACGGATCATGTATTACTGTAGTACATACTTATTGAAAAAAAATTCCATGTATAAATGGACCAGTGCAGTTCAAACACTTGTTTAAGGGTCAACCGTACTTGTTTATTCAGTAAGTATTGGCTGACTGACTAGTGCCAGTATAGAATCTGGGGCTCAAATTAGGTAGGCAGGGTGAGGTTGGCTTGAACAATAAAAGTCATAGATTTTAAAGAGTTTAGACATTAATTAAGATCATAAAGCATAAATACAGGAGAAAGTAATAATTTAAGACAATAGAGACTTCCCTGGTTGTCTAATGGCTAAGACTCCTTGCTCCCAATGCAGGGGCCCAGGTTCAACCCTGGTCAAGGAGCTAGATCCCATATGCCGCAACTAAGATTTCTCATGCCACAGCTAATGCAGTCAAATAAATAAATTAAAAAAAAAAAAACCTTTTAAAAACAAAGCATGCATGCCTACCGAGAGGCATTATATGATTAAGGTGAGAACAAAGCTCTGTTTTAAGACCAGTCCCGCCTCCTGGCCCTTTACCTTTCCGGGAAGGAGCCTTCTGTAATCAGCAGTTCTTTCTTACTCATCTGCTTTCAGCCTCTTGATCTCAACTGGATCTTCTCATCACCTTGACACCTGCTCAGCCGGTACAGTTTACAGACAGTGCGAAGAAACCCTCTTTGAGTCCTTTATCCTCTAGTTGCTACTTTCTTTCCTCCCCTTCGCATCTGAACGTGCCTAATACTGTCTTTGCTGTCTTCATTTTAACGATTTCCACTTATTTCTTAACCGATTCCAAACTGAATTCCGTCTCAGACCACAAAACAGTTCTCATTTCGGTTCCTCAGTGACCTTCACATTGTAAAAAGGGTAGAGCTGGCGCGAAGCTGTGAGGGTGAGAGGCTGTTAGCATGGGACTTTTGGCGCGAGACGATATCGCGAGACAGTTTGCACGAGACCCCTCTGTGTGACCGTTAGTGGGAGAGCGTTAGCGTGGCAGAGTTCTTGTTCAGTTAGCTTTACGGTGGTCCTCGCGATAGAGAGTGTGGTGAGCGGCGGGTCTCTGCCTTCTCCCCGAGGCCTTCCAGAACCTGACCTTTCCTGCAGGTGAGCTGAGGGGCCCAGGGACAGGCCCAGGGCTGTGTCTCGCAGAACTCCAGAGCTCTCGTCACAGCCGCCCACAGGAAGCAGTGGCGGCTTTGGAGGCGCCCAGGCCTTGAAGCAGCAGTGAATCTCTTCCCCCATCCCCACTTTCCCCTGTGACTTAATGACAGTCGCGGACCGTGGAGGTCGCAGCAACTGGACACTGCCGTGACGGTAACAGCTTCAACCCAGCCACCATTTTGTGATGAGACTCACGCCACAAGTAGAGGCCACAGGAAGTATTTCGCTGACAGCCCCAGAACGGCCTCAGCTAACCCTCAGCACCTGGCTGACGCTTGAGGGAATGAACCTTCAGATGATTCCATGCCCCAGTTTTCAAGCATTCCACCTGAGGCCTCAGGCAGTGTAGCATTAAAAAAAGTCAGCTCATGTCACTCCATCAGAATTCTTGTTCCCTAGAAACCATAATAGATATTAAATGATTATTATGAAGTCATTTTAAGTAGTTTGCACTGAATCAATACATAGCCAATGGAAATAACCTATTATTATTGCTAACTTGTACTTTGCTGAATATTAACTCATTTCTACCAACTTTCAGTTCCTATTTGCTTGGTGTATAGTTTTCTATACTTTTCTTTACAAAATCTCTTGTTTTAGATGTGTTTCTTACAAACATCAGACAGCAAGGTTTTTAAACATTCATTTTGAAAAGAAATTATTTTAATAGATGCATTTAATCTGCTTACTCTGATTACTGACATGTTTAAACTTACTTTACAGGCCCATTCATTGTTGGGCTGGTCCTGACATTTCTGTTTTCTATTTACTGTGTTTTCCTTTGCTTCTTTCTCCATCCCATTCCAATTTGCTGAAAAAAGAGAATTGGTTGTGTTTTCTATTCTCTAGATTGTTCCCTTCACTGGTTTGGATGTTTCTGTTCTTTTGATGATTACTCTTATGTTTTAAAACTGTGAAATATAATATGCATATAAAATAATTTTTGAAAATGTATATCTGCAGTTTAAAGACAATAATAAGCTGAACATCCAGATACCACTCCCCAAGACAAGAAGCAGAGCATTATCACATTCCAGAATCCTTTTAGAGAATTCCTTCATTACGAGCTCTTCCCTTGCTCTCAAGATAAACATAGCCTGAATTCTGTATACATCATTCATTCTCTTGCTTTTTCTTCATAGTTTTTGCCACTTCCATGTTGTATTTCAAAACATGATAGCATTATTTTTGCCTTTTTGAACATTTTATATGTGGAATAACATATATAGTCTTCTGTGACATGTTTCTTTCATTTTATACCATAATTTTGAGAGGCATACATGTTGATGTGTGTAACTGGTTCATTGATTTCTTGAAGCTGTATAATATTCTGTTGTAAGAATCTGTACAAATGTAAATATGTTTGTTCACTGTATTGTTGATAGATGTTTCCATTGTCTTTAGTGTTTCTTGGCATCCTAACATTGATGATCTAAACATTTCTCTTTGAGCATATATGAAAGAATGTCTTTGGTTGTGTACACAGAGAAAGAAATGCCAATATTCCTTAACAAGTTCATCAGTAGCTTTAATGCATATCTTTAGCAACTGAATCAGAATCTCTTCCTCCTAAACAATTCATCCTCCGCTCCTTTGTTCTGTATAATTCTAGCCAACCACTTGTGCATGCTCAGTCACTTCAGAAGTGTCTGACTCTTTGTGACGTTATGGACTGCAGCCCTCCAGGCTCCTCAGTCCATGGGATTCTCCAGGCAAGAATACTGGAATGTGTTGCCATGCCCTCCTCCAGGGGATCTTCCCGACCCAGTGATTGAACCTGCGACTCCTGCAGCTCCTGCACTGCAGGAGGTTTCTTTACTTATTTCATCTTATTTGAAAACCCTTAAAATTGGTTGTTTTTATAGGTTTTTTTTTTTTTTACAACCAGTCCTTATTAATTTTTATCCAATATCCATTATTTGTTACTGAATTTACTATATTTACCACCATACATGCTAATATAATTTGGTGAGCGTTGCTTTTTGTTCCTCTTTCCTTCCTTCTGAGATCAGTTCCTTCTTATTCAAGGATACCTTTTAGTATTCCTCTCAGCAAAAGTAAACTACTGTGAGCAGGAAACAGCTTTTTTTTTTTTTTTTTTTTTTTTAAAAATAACCTAGCTGTCATTCTTGAATGATAATCGGTTTAGCATGGCTATAGAGTTTTCCCTGAACTTTTTTCCTTTTGGAACTTAGGACACGTTATTTCACTGCTGCCTTGCATTTTTTTTTTTTTTTTTTTTTTTTGCCATTCATGATTATTTTATTCATGACAAGATATTCAAGCAAGTGGAGCCTAGTTTCTCAGAAACTGGGAGGCAGGTTGTTCTCACTGGTTCAATTTAAGGCTTTCTTTCTATCTCTGGTGCTGTGGTTTCCTTCTATTGTATATACCTGTAGATTTGCTTTCATTTAGCTTGTTGAGGTCTTGGCATGATGTTTTCAAGAGGATTCATATCTTTCATTCTAGAAAATCTGCACTTTTTTTTTTTTCATATTGATCTTCTCACTTTTAAGCTATACTGTAATTTGTTAAGCATTTCTCTGTGGTTGGAATAGAAAGGGATACTGCTTAATCTCTGTGCTGTTAGACCATAAGTCTCTCAGGTTTTAGAAAATGTAGTATTTTGTTTTATCTAGCCTTCCCCAAATTATGTTTCTTTCAACACTATTTCAATCCACATAGCCTAGGGGAAAGGAGAAATTAAAAAAAAATTTTTATGGAGGGATAATTGCTTTACAATTTTGTGCTGGTTTCTATCAAGTATCAACATGACTCAGCCACACGTATGCATATGTCTCCTCCTTCTTGAACCTCCCTCCCATCTCCTACCCCATCCCACCCCTCAGCATTGTAACAGAGCACTGGGTTGAACTCCCTGTGTCACAGAGCAAATTCCCACTGGCTATCTGTTTTACAAATGGCAATATATGTATTTCCATGTACTCTTTTTAGTCATCTCATCATGTTCTTCCCCTACTGTGTCCACAAGTCTCTTCTCTGTGTCTGCCTCTTCATTACTGCCCTGCAAATAGGCTTATTAGTACCATCTTTCTAGATTCCATACACATGCGTTAATATACAATATTTGTCTCTCTTTCTGACTTACTTCACTCTGTACAATAGACTGTAGGTTAATCCACCTCATTAGGGCTGACTCAAATGCATTCTTTTTATAGTTGAGTAATATTCTGTTGTATATATGTACCACAATTTTTTCTTATAGTTTTAAAAAAAACATTTTTAATTGAAGGATAATTGGTTTATAGCATTGTGTTGGTTTCTGCCGTACATCAACATTAATCAGCCATAGGTATACATATGTCCCCTCCCTCTTGTACCTCCCTGCTTCTTGCCTCCCTTTCCCACCCCTCTAGGTTGTCACAGAGCCCCGGTTTGAGTTTTCTGAGTCATATAGCAAATTCCCACTGGCTATCTATTTTACATATGATAATGTAAGTTTCCATGTTACTCTTTCCATACATCTTGCCCTCTCCTCCCCTCTCCCCATGTCCACAAGTCTAAGTGAAGACTTATTTCACTCTGTGTACTAGTCTCTAGGTTCATCCACCTCATTAGAACTGACTCAAATGCCTTCTTTTTTATGGCTGAGGAATATTCCATTGTATATGTGTACCACAGCTCCTTTATCCATTCATCTTTCGATGAACATCTAGGTTCCTTCCTTGTCCTAGCTATTATAAAAAGTACTGTGCAATGAATATTGGGGTACATGTGTCTCTTTCAATTGTGGTTTTCTCATGGTACATGCCCTGTAGTGGAATTGTTGGGGCATATGGTAATTCTATTCTTAGTATTTTAAGAAATCCCCATACTGTTTTCTATAATGACTGTTATCAATTTACATTCCCCCAACAGCGCAAATACTTCCCTTTTCTCCAAATCCTCCCAGTATTTATTGTTTGTAGATTTTTTAAATGATGACCTTTCTGACTGGTGTGAGGTTATACATCATTGTAGTTTTGATTTGCATTTCTCTAATAGTGAGCAGTATTGAGCATCTTTTCTTGTGCTTGTTGACCATCTGTATGTGGAAGGAGAAATTTTGATGTTGTTCTATAAAGGCATCTTATCTCCTGCATTAGCAGTCTAAAGTTTACATCGTAGCCCCCAAGTCTGGCCTTGTTCTTTGGTGGTCATGCATCTGCAATGATGGGTTCTATGGTTTGATGGGGGCTGTGAAGAAAAATAGCCCAGTAGGGTCTGAAGTAGTTACTTAGGACACTGATGGAAAAAAAAAGAAACATGAGAAAACCATGGAGTTGTTGACTCTTCCCAGTTGCTACACCTTGAGAGAGGTTAGGACTTAGACACAAATGAGAGAAATAGGCCTATTCTATTTTTTTTTTTAATACAGAGTGATCTCTCTTTTAAAAAAGTATTTATTTAGTTGGCTACACTGGGTCTTATTTGCAGCATGTGGAATCTTTAGTTGCAGCATGCAAACTCTTAACTGTGGCATGTGGGATCTACTTCCCTGACCAGGGGTGGAACCCGTGCCCCCTGCACTGGGAGCTCAGAATCTTAGCAACTAGGTCACCATTTACTTATTTATTTATTTGTAATTTTAAAAAATCTATTTATTTTTGGCTCTGGTGGGTCTTTGCTGCTGCATGTGGGCTTTCTCTGGTTGCAGTAAGCAGGGGCTACTGTTTGTCATGGGTAGGCTTCTCATTGTGGTGGCTTCTCTTGTTGGCTGGCTCATTGGTCGTGTTGCATGGGCTTAGTTGCTCTGCAGCATGTGGGATCTTCCCAGACCAGGGATCAAACCGGTATTCGATATTGCAAGGCATATTCTTAACAATCACCCAACCAGGGTAGCTCCACCATTTATTTTTAATTATGGAATCAACATATAAGTAATGGTGAACCATTATAGAATCAGCCCTTTGAAACCTTAAATTCTTACTACTGTTTAGCAACTATGCTTTACCACTTTTCCTATCATATTGACTTGTGTGTAGTTAGTGCATTGTTTTGGTCACAGGCAGCTTAATTTAACATGTCTAGATTTGATTTGAAAATGCCAAATGTAGCTTACTCTGTTTTGTGAGTTTCTCCCTACTGAGAGAAGGCTACACTCTATCTTGAGAAAGGAGGATTGTATGTGTAAGCTTGCACACATATACTCATAGAGGCAAATGGTGAGGTCTGGTTTGGAAGGGCCATGCACCTTCTATGGTTCAGTGGTAAAGAATCTGCATGCAATGCCGGAGACGCAGGAGATAGAGGTTTGATCCTTGGGTAGGGAAGATTCCTTGGAGGAGGAAATGGCTACCCACTCCACTGTTCTTGCTGGAAAAACCCCATGGACACTGGAGCCTGGTGGGCTACAGTCCATAGAGTTGCAAAAAGCCAGACATGACTGAGCGACTTACACATACACCTCATATAAATGGAAGGGGCTATTCCAAGTAAAACTTCCAGGGAAATGGAAATTGAGTGTGCAGGAAAGATGGTGCTAAATAATACAAAATGCTTGGTCAGATCAAGTGTGCTGCATAATGTTTGATTTGATTTTCATCTCTTCACTTTATAAGGCTTCTGTTGAGAAGTTCACTCCCTTCTGCTAAGGAGATCACACCCCAAAAAATTAGACTGTAGATCAGGTTTGTGTGAGTCAATCCTGGGTAGATGTGTGTGCTGTTTTCAGTTTACGACTGTGTCTTTCATTGGCCTTTTGTGCAGGAGGTATGAGGCAAGAATATTATCAGTGGTTTATTTGGCTAGCATCACGTATAATGCATATGGAAATTCTGCTTGGAGAACATTTGCTGTTTTATTCGCTGATAACTCAGTGCTTTCGTTTTTATCTTTTTGTAGCTTTGAAGCTCAGCAAAGAAGGGAAGTCCATTGAGAACAGTCTGTAAAGGTAAGTGTATTTATTACATGGCCTTGACAAACATTGCCTTTACAACATTGATTTTTCTTTTATTCAGAGATTTAAACACTTGGATTAAAGATATAGCTGACAGGACAACTTCCTTAACCACCTGCTTGTCCTCCCTCACAGGCAAAAGTGCTGAGCAATAGTTAGAAGGGAGCAGGAGGAAATAAAATGATGTGCTGAGGGTAGCCAAATGCAATTGTATGCTTGCTGACTTTTGCTTTCTTCTCAGCAGTTAAGACATTCCAATGGCGCTAAGTTTACTAAGATTAATGCTAGATGGAAAAAGAATGCACTCATACCACTTCTGGTCAATAGTTAAGTAAAACCAGCTGGCTGAATAAAGCATTTAAGATAAAATGCAAAGTGGCATTTCAATTGGGTTGCATGAGATTTATCATGAAAGTCAGATGTGCCGTTGTGTAGAGGAGCTAGTTTTGTCGGAAGGAGAAAGCCAGCCAGTTTGGTGTAGCTAATTTCATTCCTCGCAGTCACTGTGGACACTAAGTGAGTTACAGGAAATGAACTTGCACATTCAAAGCAATGGAGGAAGTACCTACTCAGCCTCCAGTGAAACATTACAATTGAGTTGGTTTTTACATGGAAAAATGTAATTGTTTCCTCTTTCCTAGGTATATTTATAAGCGTACTTCTGTACAGCATTGTTCTTTGATTCATTGTTTAATTTCTGTTCTGCATGAAGTATTTTAATTTAAAGAATTCATTCTGGGGAATTATAGGGCTGCAGTTTCATCAAGAGTCTTTGGTGGCCAGGGTGAAATATGCCATAATTTTACATTTGTTTTCATCATCAATTATGTTTTTGACAATTATAGGTTTTTTCCTGTCATTTTTATTACAGCAATCATGACCGTGACCACTTTAGTTCAAGTTGGAAAAGCCATTTTGATTTATCTTATACTTTAAGTTATTCCTAACTTTGTGACAAATCTACTTCTGAAGCTGATTTTTAAATGTTTATTTTGAGGGCAATTTTACAGGGAAATTGGAGAAAATCCCTTTTGAATAATCAAAACGTGAGCTATAAAATTACTATTTTGAGGGTTTGTTTGGTTTGGGATGACTGAACCCAAATGCATGACAGCTGGTTGGCTTGGGATTTTTCTGTAATGGTTGGCCACCAGTGAAGAAAAAACTATCTTAAGATATAGATGATTCTTATTTTCGGCCATGTAACTTACATATCTCTGGACCATTGAGCCACATCTTGGAAAAAAGCCATATTTGATAGCTTTTAGAAATAAATTCTCATAAATTGTTGAAGTTAGTGATGCTGTAGCAGCCTTCAAAACCTTGCGACCTTTAGGTACAGTTATAGTGCTCTCTTTCTTCCTGGAAAATGTTTTCACAATGGTATAGTTTTATTTCCTCTCTTCTCAATGAAAACCTTTTGTTACTCTGCTATTCTGGAGTCAGGCATAGATTTAGTTCTGGTTTGACTTTCATGAGTTATTGGACCATGTGGAAGTTATTCACCTGCTCTGTGTCTCAGTTTCCTAGTTTGTGAAATGGGGATAATAATACTATTTTACTCCTAAAGCTGTTGTGGAGATGAAATGAATTATTATGTGTTGAGGGCTTGGAACAGGTCCTGGCCCATGATAAGTACTCAAGAGCTACTAGCTGCTGCTGCTCTTGTGAATATTACTGTCATTATTATCATCATTTTCATCCTTGTGAATTTATCCTTTAGGTGTTTTGAGGTGTCTGTTCTCTTTGGAAGTGTCATGATAACGTTTTGAAAACTATCATGTTGTTACTAAAGAAGGGTGAATTCTGCTTTAGGAGTGGAGTGAAAAGATAACTTTTGGTTAATAAGTGAGGCCTCTGTAAGTAAAAAGTTGAAGTTTTGTAGACATGAGGGTAAACACTGTCTTTGGCTGTGTGTGGGCAACTACTAACTAATATAATCTTAAGAAGCGAGTGATCTTTTGCTAGTTACATGGAGGCATTTCTGAAGAAAGCCTTGGTAAGTTTAGAGGACTTCTTTGCTCCTCCCCCTTTTTGTTTCTGCATGTATTTGTTCCCCCCTTTTAACTGCATTTTATTTTCTTTTGACATAATTATACTAATTGGTACTGTACTCAGAGACCTTACCCAGGGCTGTACATTCAGCCTCAGGATAGGTGCATGACCACAAGCTTGGGTAAATGGGTGCCTCCTCTCTGGAAGTTGAATCTTGAGCTAGAGGATTCTTCTTTCTCCCGCGGGGCATTCTGCCCTGACAGTACCTCCCATGAGACCACTGTAGCCATTCCCATTTCCTAGCTTCCACTTCTGTCTTGGTCATTGATGACCTCCCACCCTTATTTTCCAGTCTTTCATGGATTTGCTGAGCCTCAAATTTCCTTCCTGTAATCCTTCTTACATTAGTCATTTGTTTTCTGTTGCTTTTAGTCACAGAACTAAGTGATAGGGTACTTTACACATTAGGGAGTTAAATTTGGAACAAATGGGCCATGATTATAAGTTTACAGTTAAAATACCAGTCACTACTTTCTTCTATCATGTATTAAAAGCTGAGCATTTTGCAGTAGATTAGATAAGGTAAAGAGTTCTCAATTATTTCAAAAATGGGCTGTTTTGCTGGAGTCTTCACTACTCTTGTATTTGGTAAAAAGAAATCACTTTTGGCTGCTTATCAAGTTCTCAAAGGATATGTGTGTATGTGGGGGGAGAATTGGAAATGAGAAGCAAGGGGGTCATCATTTCGGTTTCTGGGGCCCAGATTTCTTTGTGGCATAGGGATTGTGAAGGGACTGTGATTTCCTTCTACTTATCCCAGCATCCCAAAACAAAACTCTTTAAATATCTTTTTCTACTTTCCTCTGAAGTTTTATTCCTCTTTTGAACACTTCTCTTGCCCTGCTGAACACCTTCTTTTCAATGGTGTGTAAAATGTGATCGAAAACTCAATTACTTAGGTCTCTGACATTACTCGTGATTTCCCGAGAATGGAATGGACAAGTTTGCTCTATTTCCCCTTGAGTCCTGTTTGCTGACTACTCCTGTGTTCTGTGTGGTGCCTAGAACAAACTTGGTTAATGATTTTTTTTCACAGGAACATCAGTTTTGCACTCCTACTGTGAATAAATAGCATGGCAGCATTGTGTAGTGGAGAGAACCTTAGCCAAAGTGTTAGGAAACGTGCCTTCTAGTTTGGGCTCTGCCGCT
The DNA here is from genome assembly GCF_963930625.1 of Muntiacus reevesi. Classification (NCBI taxonomy): domain Eukaryota; kingdom Metazoa; phylum Chordata; class Mammalia; order Artiodactyla; family Cervidae; genus Muntiacus; species Muntiacus reevesi. Next base: position 98,484,286 of record NC_089252.1, read on the forward strand.
TGCTAGCGTTATGACTTTGGGGAAGAAACCCAACATTTTTTTTTTTACAGTCTCAATTTCCTCACCTGTAAAATAGGATAAGCTTTATCCTATCTACTGCATAGGGCTTTTCCCAGGATAATAATATATGTGAAAGTGCTTAGGAAACTAAAGCGCTATGTAATATCCATGTATTATTTTTGTTACTATTATGGTATATATATTTATTAAACATTGAAAATTCGAAAGCTTATTTTATGAGACTGAATAAGAAAGTGGGGGAAAAGAAAAATAGAAACAAAACTCTGCACAGTGCTTGTTCTGGAATTCTGTCTGTGCTTCCAGCTCGCATTCCTCTGAAAGGCTCTGTGTCGCAGGAGGTTAGCTTCTATTGTCAGCATTCCCCAGGCTCCCTTGCTCTCTGGTTTTCCACTGGAGTAGTCAGTCCGTGGAAGGCACGGGGTGAAAATCCGAGAATGCAAGGTTGAAATATTGTCCCCTGCCTTCCTTGCAGCACTGCAGGTTGGCAGTGGCTGTATTCCTGTAAGGAAGGCTGCCAGGGATCCTGTCAAGGGCCTAGCTTCTGCCTGCTACTGCAGCTCTTTCCACCATTTGGTAACTGCTGCTTCCCTTTGCCCCTGTAAGTCTGGGGGAGAACAGTTTATTTCTGCTAACCACAGGGTGCTGGTTGTCTCTTCTTGGTTTCCCTTAACCTTGCCCACACCCTTCGTTAATTTACCTCAGTTACCCCAGGTGAAGGTGCTGTCTTTACCCTGATGTAACCTTGATAGCACAAAGGAACTTCTTTGTATTTCTTTCTGCCATTCTCAATTCAACAAATGTCTTTCTAGGACTTACAGTATGCCAGGGATATAGTAAATGTTTACTTACTATGAACTGGACATTTGGGTGGTACAATTGGAGGGATTATATCAATCAGGTTTTTAAAAAGCAAGTTTTGGTAAATTGAAAAACTATGCTATTCCTAGTATATAAAGACATCCAGGATTATGTTTATACATGTGAATTATCTTTTAAAATCCGTTTTTATTTTTATCATAGCAATGTGCCTACATTGTTTGGATAAAACAGCACTAAAAAGCAAATATTGAAAAACCACACCCCCTCTTCTTCTAAGTTCCCTGTATTGCAGCTTTAAACTCTGATACTTCTGACGTTTCTCTCTCTGTTTTGAGTAACATGCTTTTATGTTTTTTTCCCTGATATATCAAGTTTAGCAGTAGCTCTTTGACACTTCCACTCCTTTGGTCACTACAGCCTCCTAAAATGATTATATTACAATTTTTTTTTGTTTAAATTGATATAATGTTTACATTGTTATGTTATTAGAGTTGGTAATGTCTTCTTAACATATAACCTTTTTTTTCCTTGGAATTAACATGTGCTTTAAAAACATTGCTTACCTTATGAGGTAGATAGTAATGGCGTTTGTTTTATGGTTGTCAAAACTGAGGAAGTCTAAGTATTTTGCCTTGAGTCACACAGCTAATAAGTTTTAGGTTTGGAATTAGACTCCAGCTAGTCTATCTACAAAGCCTGCATTCCTAATTATGACATTATTTACAAACACTGTCAGGTCAGCTGTTATCCTAATGGCTACATTAAAAAAAACAAAAACAAAAACCCCACCCCAAACCAATAAAATCAGACTTGGGTTCTATCTTCTGAGATTCAGAATCAGTAGTTCTGGGGAAGGGAACAAGAATCTGTATTTTTAAAATACAGATTCTTTTAAAATACAGGTTCCATTTGATTTCATTGATCAGGTTTTGAGAACTGCAGTTGTATAATCCTACCATTATCGTAATCACCTTCATTACCGTCACAATCATCTACATCACCATCTCCACCAGCATCACCACCACTTCCATCAGCAGCAACAAATGACAGTTTTGCACAGTGCTCTCAGTAGCTGAGTAAAAATTCTGTATCCAAAAAAGCAGCTTCTTTTTGACCTTTTAGGTGAGCTCACACTGGTGGGTGATTCAGGTAACGGTTTATCCAGTCACTTTTAAGTTTGGCAAGTGCTCTGGGAGGAACTGTGCCCATAGAAGTGGACAAGGTAATTTTTTTCAGCTCAGCTGTTTGTTACTTTATCTGTTATAATGGCCATGAGAACATTGTTCCTGTACTTAACCCTGACCTTAAAGGGACTCCTTTTTTTTTTCCCTGAGAGTTCCCAATGGTGACATCTGGGAAAATATAAAGCTCAAATAAAGGAGAATTTTTGATGTCTTTGTTCTGTTTGATTTCCACGCTCCCCATCTCCCTGATGCTTGTGGTAGTTCTTGTTTATCTGGCAGGAGAGAAGCAGTAAAATTCGGCCTGGGGTTTTCTCATCCCTAGGTGTGAAATTATTTCAGAACTATAATAATAATACTTTGCATTTCTACAGTTCTTTTATTTGAAGATCTAAAAGTGTTAATAGAGCTTCCCAGCACCCTCTGAAGTAGGTAAGTATTATTAGAGAAGATTTTCTCCAAGAACATTTTCACTTCATATCCCATGTGTGACTTGCAAATGCTTTTGTGTTTTTTGGGAATCTCAAACCATATAAAGTGCCTTGCATCTAGGGCACTTCTTTTCTCTATATTTAATTTTCTTTAATTCCCGGCACACTGAGGGAAATATAGTCATTTCTCATGAGTGGGTGTGGCATTATTTAGAGAAAATTAAAATAAAAGCATTCTTTTATTGCCTTGTATTTGGACATTTTGCAAATGTTATGTAGTATTTATCAGCTATGGAACTGTCTATGTCACAGTTAATTTTCCTTTTTTTAAGGTAGCAGGACTTGTAATATATTGAACTTGGCCTGATAGTATGGTGTCCTTTGAGAACATGTCTCATGACATGTCAAGCCAGTTAAAAATACAAACCTAGTTTGCATTCTGAGTTAATTCTAAGGTTTAATTTTGAAAAATTGTTTTGAATGTTACATGCATGAATTTTAATCAGTAATGTTTAGGGTTTCGGCTCACTTAGTGTCATTGATGCAAAAGCGTTGCATGTCTGCCCTTGCATAGAACAGTCAGGAAAAGCCCTTCTAATTCTTAGTCCACAACTGGGCATCCTGGGAAGCTCTTTGTTCAGTATCAGGTGACCCTGCTGTCAATGCAAAGGCCATAGACACAGGATCTTTCACTGTGTCTTCAGGTCTTCAGTATTTATTTTCCCAGCATCCTCTCACAATTCCCTCCAAAAGATCTTATCACTTCCCTAGACTTTCTGTTAGGAAACAGGGTACCAACCTTCACTACTTGAAGGAACTGGAAAACTTCTAGCCTCTCCTCAGTCTTGAGAAAGTCTGATTTTATGGAAATAAAAAGAAACAGAACAGTTTAAATGAAATAGAACAATTGAAATTTGTCTTTATCCCTGTGTTTTCTGCTGGTATCTAGCACCATGAATTTAGTCTTTTGGTGGGGGGAACTTTAGTGAAGGTTGGAGTTTTAAAGGTTAGAGAATACTTCTAGTGCTTTCTGCTTTTGGACATGCCCCCAGTGAAGAATCAAAGTCTGTCAAAGTTCTTGAGATGAGAAAGGGAAGAATATACACAGGAGGGATCACAAAATGCGCAAATTGATCTCTTTAAATTACACTGCCCCAAATTTGCCACGGAGACAAGGTGATGCGTCAGCATTCATGGAGTGCTTTATGACTCTCATGATGGAGAGAGTGTGTCAGAGGATCACAGGGTTAATACTTTCCCTGGCATCTCAGTTGTCTTCCTTTTGGGGAAAAGTTCACTTAAGACCCATCATCTGAAGATTTGGAGGGATGTGGGCAGAATTATGAATCTCTAGACCATTTTCCCCAGAGGCATTTGCTCAAAGGAGGTCACATTAATTTGCTGCTAATTATATGAAGCTAGATTTATCGGTGAAGATGGTTTTGGCAGCAAACAATCAAAAAGTCTACTCAAAAGGGTTTAAACAATAAGGGAATTTTAAAAAAAGAAACCAACTACCCTCTCCATGTCTACCTGCTGAGCCCCATGGATGTCATGATTGATGGAAAGGCATTACAGAACGCTGACTCTGAGTGTCTGGAATCCAACCTCAATCCACTTTTCCCTGGTGCCAAGCAACTGGGTACCCACCAGGGTGCCTTTGATGGTTGTCATTGTGCAATAGGGGAAGGATTTTGAGCACTCGGCTGTTGACAGATTGCTGAGCATCGTCAATTATTTTGTGAACCTCTCTACTCACTTACTTTTGAGCACAAAATAAAACCCATCAGAATAAAGAAAATGAATTTTCTCAAGGAGCTAAACATCCTGAGGGAGGCAGTTTCAGGTTTTGTTAATTCAGCGACTCAACAATGTCCTTAAAGCCTTCATTTCTTGCTCTTTTTTTTTTTTTTTTCCCTCTGCCATCTTCAGTGCATTGACTTCGTCCTCAGACTGGCTGCCCTCGTGGTTCTAATATGGTTGCTTCATTTTGGGGAGCCATCCCCCATACATCCACTGGTATAAGAGACTGTCTGTTCTTATAAAGGGCTGTCCGTCCTTTTTAAATGCAAGGGCCCTTTCTGGTAACTGCTCCGGCGGCTTTCTCCTCGGGTGGCATTTGGCTGACTGCAGCTACCTACTTCTTCCGAAGTCGAACACTGGCACATGAGGTGGGATTACCTTGATTGCCTTAGATTGGTGCTTTCCAATCTAAGTTTGTTCATGTCATGGTACACATAGAAAATGATAACATTTGGTCAGAACATTAAGTAAACAGAATAGGCTGCTTACAACTGGAGGTGACTGGGTGTGTGTAGGTGTGTGTGTGTGTTGAGGGTGTGGGTGGGGATTCTGGCTGACCTGACTCTTCCTGCCTGGCTGCCCCAGGGACTAAAGGGGTGGATATCTGAGTAGCTATAACCCATTTCCTGGTTTCAGCTAATCAGGATTTACTCCTGAGTGGGATAATCTCACCTTGCCCAGGCACTTGCCTTTGTGGAGATATGACACCCCAATAAAATTGGGGCTTTACCTGTAAGGTAGAAGAGGGGATGCTGTTCAATAGACCCTTAGCTATGTCTGCTGTATGGATGTTTCCTGTCTTTGCATATATACCTAATGCCCTTCTTTATTGCCTTGTTGAGAAAGGACCAAATCTTGCAAATTTTAAGTGCTCAGTAATTATTTGTCTATCAAATGAATGAATATGTACTTGTGTATGAGACTAAGCTATGCACTCAATGCCACTGACTTCCTGTGGTGTGCCAGGAATGTGCTGTGTGAAGGGTGAGAAACATGGCCCCTGCTGATGAGTTTACACCCTAGGGAGGGAGACCGAGCGTAACTATTAAACAAACAATGCATGCATTATTAAAAATTATGTTAAGTCCTCTACAGGAAACAACAGAAGGCAAAACAGAGCAAACCTCCTCCTATGGAGTGATCTGGGAGGGCTTCTTTGAATTAATGACACTTTAGTTAAGACCTGAAAGAAGAATAGGGGAGGTATGTGTGTGTGTGTGTGTGTGTGTGTGTGTGTGTGACAGTCAGTCATGCAGAATGGGGAAAGAGGGTTTATAGTTTTGATCCTTGTAACTATGTCTTAGGAGTCATTTGTTTTCAAGAAACAAAGAAAGAAAGTGAAGTTGCTCAGTATTGTCCGACTCTCTGTGACTCCATGGACTGTAGCCTATTGGGCTCCTCTGTCCATGGGATTTTCCAGGTAAGAATACTGGAGTGGGTTGCCATTTCCTTCTCCAGGAGATCTTCCTGACCCAGGGATTGAACCAGGGTCTCCCACATTGTAGGCAGATGCTTTACCATCTGAACCACCAGGGAAGTTTCAAGAAACAAAGCAAACAGCAAAGAAACCCCAAAACAACGGAAGATAGGACACTCGCTATAAAACCACAGGACAGCTTAATGATTTGAGGGCAGGGTGGACTGACGGCTTCCTGAGGCAGTGAACCAGGAAGTGCTTGACCCTCAAGAGTTAACAGGAGCAGGACAGATGAATGGATAAACGTGTCTGCTCCATGTTGAGTCTCAGTGTCTCTATCCTGAAACACAGTGACTGCCTGGGGAACTGCATAGCCTCTCTTCTCTGCTTCTCCTTGTGTACTGGCTGGTCCCCTGCATAGTCCCATCCACCCTGACTGCCCCTACAGCTCCCTCTGCCCCATTCAAGGGGGTGGTAGAGACTGGCTGGAGTTACCACATCCCAGTTCGTCTATCCTGGGGGAGAGTATCTGAATGGTTTGCTGAGGTCAGGTGCCCACATTTGATGGAGTCCCCTATGTCCTGGGCACAAGGTCACCTGACTGGCTGCCTACTTAATTCTACTTAGTCCTATTCAGTGGGGTTAGGAGAGATTTTCCGAGAAGGTGGAATATAGGGCAGGTGAATGGATTAACACTCCTGTTAAATGCTGCTTTTTAGGTTCTCCAATCTTTTATTTTTTTAGGTTCTCCAATTTTAATACCACTGATAGAGTCCTGGTGATGCAAATAACTTAGTTACTAGCTGAGTTATTTAGCTGAGCACTGATGCCTACTGCAGAGTAGTGCATACAGCACATACTTAAGAAGTATTGGGCTGGTCAAAATTTCATTCAAGTTTTCATGTAACATTTAAAACCTGAGAACTTTTTGACCAACCCACTAGTTCAGTTCAGTTCAGTCGCTCAGTCGTGTCCGACTCTTTGCGACCCCATGGGCCATAGCATGCCAGGCCTCCCCATTTATCACCAACTCCTGGAGTTTACCCAAACCCATGTCCATCAAGTCGGTGATGCCATCCAACCATTTCATGCTCTGTCGTCCCCTTCTCCACCTGCCTTCAATCCCTCCCAGCATCAGGGTCTTTTCAAATGAGTCTGCTCTTCGCATCAGGTGGCCAAAGTATTGGAGTTTTAGCTTCAACATCAGTCCTTCCAATGAACACCCAGGACTGATCTCCTTTAGGATGGACTGGTTGGATCTCCTTGCAGTCCAAGGGACTCTCAAGAGTCTTCTCCAACACCACAGTTCAAAAAGCATCAATTCTTCAGTGCTCAGCTTTCTTTATAATCCTACTCTTACATCCATACATGACCACTGGGAAAACCATAGCCTTGACTAGATGGACCTTTGTTGGCAAAGTAATGTCTCTGCTTTTTAATATGCTGTCTAGGTTGGTCATAACTTTGTTTACAAGGAGTAAGTGTCTTTTAATTTCATGGCTGCAGTCACCATCTGCAGTGATTTTGGAGGCCCCCCCCCCCAAGAAGTCATCCACTGTTTCCCCATCTATTTGCCATGAAGTGATGGGACCAGATGCCATGATCTTAGTTTTCTGAATTTTGAGCTGTAAGCCAACTTTTTCACTCTCCTCTTTCACTTTCATTAAGAGGCTTTTTAGTTCTTCTTCACTTTCTGCCATAAGGGTGATGTCATCTGCATATCTGAGGTTATTGATATTTCTCCCAGCAATCTTGATTCCAGCTTGTGCTTCTTCCAGCCCAGCGTTTCTTATGATGTACTTTGCATATAAGTTAAATAAGCAGGGTGACAATATACAGCCTTGACGTACTCCTTTTCCTATTTGGAACCAGTCTGTTGTTCCATGTCCAGTTCTAACTGTTGCTTCCTGACCTGCTTACAGGTTTCTCAAGAGGCAGGTCAGGTGGTCTGGTATTCCCATCTCTTGAAGAATTTTCCACAGTTTATTGTGATCCACAGAGTCGAAGGCTTTGGCATAGTCAATAAAGCAGAAATAGATGTTTTTCTGGAACTCTCTTGCTTTTTCGATGATCCAATGAATATTGGCAATTTGATCTCTGGTTCCTCTGCCTTTTCTAAAACCAGCTTGAACATCTGGAAGTTCACGGTTCACATTTTGTTAAAGTCTGACTTGGAGAGTTTTGAGCATTACTTTACTAGCATGTGAGATGAGTGCAATTGTGTGGTAGTTTAAGCATTCTTTGGCATTGCCTTTGGGATTGGAATGAAAACTAACCTTTTCCAGCTCTGTGGCCACTGCTGAGTTTTCCAAATTTGCTGATATATTGAGTACAGCACTTTCATAACATCATCTTTCAGGATTTGAAATAGCTCAACTGGAATTCCATCACCTGCGCTAGCTTTGTTCGTAGTGATGCTTCCTAAGGCCTATTTGACTTCGCATCCCAGGATGTCTGGCTCTAGGTGAGTGATCACACCATTGTGATTATCTGGGTCGTGAAGATCTTTTTTGTATAGTTCTTCTGTGTATTCTTGCCACCTCTTCTTACTATCTTCTGCTTCTGTTAGGTCCATACCGTTTCTGTCCTTTATTGTGCCCATCTTTGCATGAAATGTTCCCTTGGTATCTCTAATTTTCTTGAAGAGATCTCTAGTCTTTCCCATTCTATTGTTTCCTTCCATTTGCACTGATTACTAAGGAAGGCTTTCTTATCTCTCCTTGCTATTCTTTGGAACTCTGCATTCAGATGGTAACCCAATAGTTAGCAGTGGTGATAATATATATGAGAGCTTTTTCTCAATGGTGTAAGCCAATTTTATTATTTTAATGAGAATGCTTCTTTGTTTTGTGAATAAAAACCACTTTTTAGAATGCCAGTCTGTATCTCCCCCCCCACCATGGTTTTATTTAAAAATAATTGACATCACAGACAAGTTTAAGGCATATAGCAGGGTGGTTTGATTTACATATACTTTGAAATGATTATCACAATAGGTTCAGCTAACACTCATCTTCTCAATAAAAAGAAAAAAAAAAGAAATTCTACTTGTGATGAGAACTTTAAGATTTACTCTCTTAATTTTCCTATGTATTGTACAGCAGTGTTATTTATGTTCGTCTTGTTGTACGTTGTTATTTCTAGTACTGATTTATAACTGGAAATTTGTACCTTTGACCATCATCCTCCAATTCCTCCTCTCCCCCAACCTGTCACCTCTAATAGTCACAAGTCTGGTCCCTATTTCTATGAGTTTTGTTTTTTTTAAGATTGCACATATAAGTGAAATCGTACAACATTTTTATTTTTCTCTCTGACTTATTTCATTAGCAATAATGCCTTCAAGGTCCATCCATGGTGTTGCAAATGGTAGGATTTTCTATATTTTTATGACTGAATAATATTTTATTGTATAAATATACCATATATCCATGGGTGGGCACTTAAATTGTTACCATGTCTTGGGTATTATAAATAATGCTGCTATGGAAATGAGAGTGAAGATATCTTTTCAAGTTAGTATTTTTGTTTCCTTTGGATATATTTCCAAAGTAATATTCCTTCATCATAGTAGGTCAATTTTAATTTTTTTCAGTCTTCTTCATACTGCTTTCTATAATGGTTATACCAATTTAAAATCCCACCAATAGTACCCAAGTGTACCCTTTTTTTCTACACGCATGTCAGCATGTGTTATTGTTCATCTTTTGATAGTGTCTGTTCTAACACGTGTGAAGTGATGTCTCGTGGTTTTAATTTGCATTTTCCTAATGACTAGTAATGCGATGCATCTTTTCAAGTACCCATTTGCCTTTGTATATCTTCTTTGGAGAAATATCTGTTCAGTTTCTTTGCCCATTTTTTAATTGGTTTGACTTTTTGCAATTGAATTATATGAACTCTTTTATATATTTTGCTTATTAAACCTAATCAGATATACGGTTTGTGAACAGTTTTTCCCATTCATTAGGTTGTCTTTTCTTTTCTTGATGGTTTCTTTTGCTGTGCAGAAACATTTTTGTTTGATATATTCACTTGCTTATTTTTTATTTTGTGACTTATGCATTAGGTTTCATATTTAAAAAAATTCATTAATACAACACATGTCAAGGAGCTTTGTTCCTATGTTTTCTTCTAGCACTTTCATTATTTCAGGTTTTACATCTAAGTCTTAAGTCCATTTTGAGTTGATTTTTGTGGATTGTATAAGATATGGGCTCAGTTTCATTCTTATACATGTGCGTTATCCTGGCAGCATTTATTGAAGAAACTGTCTTTTCCATTGAGTATTTTTGGCTCCCTTGTCAAATATCAATATTAGTTTTCCATATATGCTTGGATTTGTTTCTGGACTCTCAATTCTTCTCCATTGATCTGCTTTTATGGCCAATACCATAAAAACAACTGTTTTGATGACTTTAGCTGTGTAGTATAGCTTGAAATAAGGAAGAAATTGCTGTGTGGCAGCAATTATTTACATAACATTTACATTGTATTAGGTATTTTAAGTAGACTTGATTTAAAGTATCAATACATGGGAAGATATGTGTAGGTAATATGCAAATACTATGCCATTTTGTTAACCCATTTTAAAATGGGTTATTCTTATTTATGCCAAAGAATTGATACGTTTGGACTGTGATGTTGGAGAAGATTCTTGAGAGTCCCTTGTACTGCACGGAGATCCAACCAGTCCATCCTGAAGGAAATCAGTCCTGAATATTCATTGGAAGGACTGATATTGAAGCTGAAATTCCAATACTTTGGCCACCTGACGTGAAGAACCGACTCATTTGAAAAGACCCTGATGCTGGGAAGGATTGAAGGAGGGAAGATAAGGGGACTACAGTGGATGAGATGGTTGGATGGCATCACTGACTCAATGGACATGAGTTTGAGTAAACTCCGGGAGTTGGTGATGCACGGGGAAGCCTGGCATGCTACAATCCATGGGGTCGCAAAGAGTCGGACACGACTGAGTGAATGAACTGAACTGAACTGAACTGAAGCCATTTCATATAAGGAACTTCAGAGTCCTTGGATTTTGATATTCTTGCAAGTGTCCTGAAACCAATTCCCTGTGGATACTGAGGGACAGCTGTCTAACTGTCTCTGTGTTGTTTTGCTTTTTTATAGTTACCAGTGACTTGAAATGTATTTTGTTTTTTTTTTTTCCCACTTTTAGTCTATGAATGTTTTAAAGGCTAAAGTGAGCCTCTTGAAGGCATCATATTGTTAGATCTTGTTTTTTATCCATTCAGCCATTCTGTGTCTTTTAACTGGAGAATTTAATTCATTTATGTTTAAAGTAATTTTTGATAAGTAAGGACCTATTGCCATTTTGTTCATTGTTTTCTGGTCAGTTTGTAGATTCATTGTTCCTTGTTTCTTATTCTGATTTTTTAAAAAATCTTTTGATGTCTTTTGATATCAGTATGTTTTAAGTTCTTTATTGTGTTCCTTTTTGTGATTACTATAGGATTTTCCCTTGTAAGTACCTTGAGGCTTAGATAAAATATCTTAAACTTATAACACCCCATTTTAAACTGATAACAATTTAACCTGCGTAGAATTCATAAACTTTATGCTTTTACTTCTCTTCCTCTTCACATTTTATATACTATGTATATAAATACTATATGTATATATATATATATATATACTATATATGTATATGTATATATGTATATATATGTATATATATATACTATATAACTAATAACAGATTTATTATGCTTGTGGTTATTTTTACTGCCTTAAAACAAAACTTTTAAATTAAGGTTTTTAAGTGAATTATGCACCACTGTCACTTACAGAATCTGTGACTGTATATTTTATCATCACCAGTGAGATTCATACCACCTTTTTTTTGTTTTTATGATGTTAATTAGTGTTTTTTTTTCTTCCACTCAATGAACTCCATTTAGCATTTCTTGTAAGGCAGGTTTAGTGGTAATGAACTTTTATTTGTTAGGAAGTCTGTCTCTTTGTGAAGGACAGCTTCACTGGACATAGAATTCCTTGTTGACAATTATTTTCTTTCAGTATTTTGATTTTGTGATCCCATTTTTTTTCTTGGTCTAAAAATTTCTGTTGGTAAATCTGCCCATAATCTTTTGAAAGTTCCTTTGTATGTAGCTTCTGTCTTTTGTCTTGCTATTCTTAAGTTATTCTGGTGGTGTCATATCTACTTGGTTTTCTTGATCCTTAACTCTTTATGTCAGTATCTGCTCATTTGAGTAATCAGACTCCTTTTCTGGATTTTACAGGCCTGCTTTGGCAGAGATGTTTTTTCACCAGTCAGCTCCATTTGGGTTTCTGAGTATGTCTGCAAGTGTTGACCTTGGGCAGGTGGGGTCTACTATTATGATCTGGTTTTGGGCAGGGCAACTGTTTGACCTCTGAGGATGGGAATGGGGATGAGCTGAGAAAAACTGGTTGAGAACAGTTGGACAGGACTGCTGGCTTAGTTCCTTACCCAAGCGAAGCTATCTGCTCGTCTCCACTGCTGCCTGGATTCACTGGTCAGGCTTGCTAGATAGATGGTTCACAGGGCTGTGAATTAGCTTTCTTGCTCTGGCAGGGTAGCAGGATAGGACCCAGGGCCTGTCCAGCTCATTGTTTGGGGAGCTGAATCAGTCCAGAGTGTGAAATATAGCCTTGGTCAGGTTAAGCCCCCAGTTTTGCTCTGAAGATGGGGTGTACCATGGGCTGTGCTAGCACCAGTACGCATAGGGCTATTGAGTGGGCACTGCGTATTCCTGTGTGCTCTGGGTAGAGTCCCTGATTGGAGAGGCTGATGGCCATGTTCAGCAAGGAGCAGAGCTATAAATTAGAGTTCCTGCCTGGGTGCAGTGGGAGAAGCAGATCTAAAGCTGCTAGAGCTCTTTGTTATGTTAATTCGAGCTAACCTGCACCCCAAGTTCTCTGACTAAACAGGGCCACTGGCTTTGCTCTGGAAACTGTTGGCTCTACCTACCTCTTGGCTCAAGTGCTACTGGGCCACATAGCTTCCAAGAGTTACCTCTAGCTCTTCTGGTTAGATTTAGAGAATACCATGTTCCAAAGTGGCCAAAATCCCTTGCCTGGTTTGAAGCAGGAGGGGATCACTCCAGGCTTCTCTCAGTTTCCTGAACCAGCTCTTTGACTGGGAGGGGCAGTGAGCTACCCTCAGCCTTGGCTGTGAGTTAATCCTCCTGCTTGTCCATAGCATGGCAATGCTCTGTACCTGGTACTAGCTTTTCTCTGGGGTCAGTCGGCTCTGCTTGCCTGCCTCTTGGCTTGAGCACAGCTGGGCTGCTCAGCTTGCAGTTTTCTCCAGCCCTTCTGGTCAGATGAGACCAGAAGATGCTCTCCACAGTGGATGGGGCTGTGATTCAGTTCTTTGTCTGGGTGTGGGCAAACTGAGCTTTAGGGCTAGTACAGATCTGTTGATCTGTACTCTGTGGGAGTTCCCTGATTAGAATGTGCTCTCTGCTTGGTTTTGCACATGGGCAAAGCTTCTGGGTTTACTACTTGGGCACTGCAGGTGTGAACTTGGTCTGCCAAGATCTCTGTGCTGGTTGTTACAAGCCCCTCTTCCATCTCTATCACAGTCAGGTTCCCGCTGATTGAGCCCCGAAGATTCCCCTGCAGTCTCCATGGCCTGAGGTTGAGTAGGAGATCCTGTGAAGTGATCCACAATGCTTGGGATGCTGGTTGTATCCACTGTGTTCACCTTCCCACTGGAGGAACTGGAGACTCAGGGGAGACCGCTCCACGTGATGCTGTGCTGGCCTAAGGGAGGGGCAATGTGGTCAATGGGTAGCTACTTCTCTTACCTTCTAATGTGATCTCTGTTGGTCTCTGTGGTACATGGAGTGTGCTTTAGCCTCATCCCCGTCATGTTCTAGGATTCTCTGAGTGGTGTCTTATTCTTGAATAGCTGTTAGTTGTTCTTTTTAAAATATTTTATTGGAGGATAATTGCTTTGCAATGTTGTGGTTATTTCTGCCACACAGCAACGTGAATGCATACACTGTCTGCCCCCACTTATGCCTCCCTCCCACCCCTACCCTGTCCCACCCCTTAGTTGTTCTGGTAAAGCAGAGCAATGTCATGAACAACCTATGTTACCATCTTGGTGATGTCTCCCTCACTAGTCTATTAATATATCTTTAAATCACTTTATAGTTACTTTATTCATATTATAAAGATAATGCATTTACATTTTAGAATATTTGGGAAAACATATCAGCAAAACAGAAAAAAATAGAAACTTTTTATAACCCTTCTGCCTGGAGGTGAACACCTGAGGTGTTTGTGAATATTTGTTTCCAGTCAGTTCTCCATGTAGATACGTCTTTTAGAAAAATTGCACATACTGCTTTTTCCACTTAATATTGTATTGTGAGTGATAAAAATTCCTCTACTGCATCATCCTTAAGGTCTGTACTGTATTCCCGCATGTGAATAGAGCATATAGGCCTGTTTACAGGGCATCCCTGGAGGCTCAGTGGTGAAGAATCCACCTGCCAATGCAGGAGACACCGGTTCATTCCCAGACCTGGGAAGATTCCACATGGTGCAAAGCAGCCAAGCCTGTGCACCCCAACTGTTGAGCCTGTGCTTCAGAGCCCAGGCACCTCAACTACTGAGCTGCAGCCTGAGAGCCTCTGCCCTGCAAAAAGAGAAGGCACGGCAATGAGAAGCCATGCGCTGTGTCTAGAGAGTAGCTTCTGCTCGCTGCAACCAGAGAAAAGCCCAAGTAGCAACAAAGTCCCAGCCCAGCCAAAATAAATAAATAAATAAAATTGTTTTTAAAAGAGACGTGGATATACAGATTTGGAAAGCCCATCTGCTGCTGGATGCAGTCTTTAGGCTGCGATGGATTGGAATGTCAACCCCGTCTGTGTAGCAGGGCAGATACTGTAAGGTGATTGTCGAAGTTGGTCAGAAATTAAGTTGGTGTGATAATGATCACTCCTTTTCCCCAGGCCACCACTTTCTTGAGGATGATTTGTGTGAAGCTCATTTGCTGTTTTGCAAGGGAGAGGGCTCAGCCTGAGCATCCTTTTAAAGGAAAATAATCAGCATTCCCCCTCAGGGTTCCAGGAAGCTTCTCTGCCGCTCAGGTCAGGGCAGCCCCTGCAGACTGGAACTTGCTCCTCCTGATAAAGCAAATGCAAGCATGCCAAATTACTTTGCTCTGGCTTAACCCTACTCCAGAATGAATCCACAAATGCTACAGAAGGATAGCTTATGAACATGTGCTACACAGAACTCTGAAAGCGTCCTGCCTACTTAATCCTTTTCCTACTTCAGAGAAAGAAAAAAGTCTGTGTATACTTGAACCGAGAATTGAGGGATCACAAAAATGAAGATTGGATGCCGTGCTTGAAATCACCAGTTGTGTTTTCTCATTTCCCCTTGAGCCATGGGTTGATTTTTCAGTACAGCTGCGTCAGTGGGGAAATGTGCTACTCTTTCTAGAGTTCTTAGATTCACTCCCAAATACGTGACTCTGTCTAAATGCCTTTTGAGGAAATGCAAGTTCCCCTTATGGTAGATTCTGAGGACTGGAGGTCATCTCTTCAGGTCATTATTCCCTCCCCAATACATCCCTCCCCAGTACATCCCTCCCCCCACCACCCACACACAAAGACTCGATTCAGATGATCACAGATGGTGAAGGGCACTTCTCTCCTTTGTGTTCTTGGAAAGAATCTTCCAGAGAGATGCCTGCAGTCACCATAGGTGTGCATTAGCTCAGAGGTTCAGGAATGTGCCCTGGCACTTAGATTGCCTATTGATTTGAGATGATTCCCCTGCAAAACAGTTCATGTATATTTCCATGCCAAACACCCTTGCTTGCAAACACCCACAGAAGCTGTTCTGGCAAGCTGTCTAATGGCGAGGATCCCCCTCTGCTAGCTGTGGGTGTCCCCACCTGGGAGCTCTGGAGGTCTTTATCAGGTCACTTCAGTCTCTTCCATCTCCAAGAAGTGAATGTGATTCTCCTGCCTGTGTCTTATTTAATGTGTGTCTGTATCTTCCAGCTGTCTTGGACTGGGGGTCTTCAGGGCCATGCGGTTTGACACGAAAGGCACTACTTGTATATAGTCAGTCATAATGAATAACTGTAAACATGATAAGATGCCTACCCAGTGGGGGTGTTAGCCGAGAGGTGTGTGAATCTGCTTGGAGGGGCAACAGCTGAGATGTCAGAGTAGTTTACCATCTCCTGGGTAGAGGCATTGGGAGAGTGGTTTCTGTCTGAAAAATACACAAGCGTTAGACCCTAAACCTCCCCTTCTGTGGCTGCAGGTGCTCATGCCTCTGATTTTAAATGAGGGAAGTTCTATGAGTACTAGACGGGTAGGAGATTCAGAGCAAGAAAGAGGTAAAAAATGCAGGGGCCTTCAAAATGGGAATAAATTGTGGTCATCATCAACCCAGGATATATTGGTTAAGATGCATTCATGGGGACTTCTCTGGAGATCCGGTGGCCAAGACTCCATGCTTCCAATACAGGGATCCAGGTTCAGTCCCTGGGTCAGGGAACTAGATCCCACATGCTGCAACTAAGAGTTTGCATGCCACAACTAAGGCCCGAAGCAGCCAAATAAGTAAATAATTTGTAAGACAGATGTATTCATGAAGAACTCTTGGCACATGATTTGGTGTGCTTCATACCAATAAGACTGCTAACCCTGTTTCATTCTCCAGATAGACATTAAAAACACTGATGCTGGCAAACAGGGAAGATATTAATACTAGAACAGTAAATGAAAGCATATGGGTATTAATTACATTGTAACGACATGGAATCATCACACCATTGATATTTATCAATTGCTATTGATATTTATACTTTGATATTTATCATTGATATTTATCATGGTATTGTGATATAGTCTGAAAATGTAGCCAGCATATTTAAGCCTATAATATACTCCAGGCAATATGGAGGTCACTTTTCTTGAATTCTCTTATTTAATCTTTACTGCAATTCATGGGTCAGGTATTATTCTTCAGAATTTAATGGGTGAAGGAATGGAAGATCAGAGAAGTTAAGTAACTTGACCAAGATTGTACAACTTGTGAAAAGGAGGCACTTTATTATTTTTTTAATTATTTATTTTTTAATTTTTGGCCACCCTGTGCATCAGGTGGGATTTTAGTTCCTCAAAAAGGGATCATGCCTGTGTCCCCTGCAGTGTAAACTGGAAGTCCTACCCACTGGACCACCAAGAAAGTCCCAGAAGGACTTTAAAAGAGAGAAACTGCAGTATATCTTTGTCCAGTTAGGGTAAGGGAAGGAGAACTTGTCTTATCTCTGAAAAGGCATACTGATGGAGTTGGTGCTCTTTTCCTGGTAGCTTTGGACAAAGTTGAGATAATTTGGTGACAGATCTTAGGCAGTGTTCTTTTCTGCAAAGCTGGTCTATAGTCATACATTCTTTCAGTCACTCATTATGATTGATTCATTCAGATTCATGCCTTTTATTTTTCTGCAGAATGGGCATCTGCTTTAATGAGAGTTAGGTGTTAAAAGTAACAGGAAAATAATTAGAGAATTGAACATTTGATTGGAGAGGAGGCTATCCAGGGAAAGCAAGAATATACGGTCCTTTGTGGTGAATGTGGCAAGAAGCAGCAGAATTCAGGAGCTTGCTCCCAGAGTTATTGGGGTGACCTCTAGCTAATGTGTCTTCTCCTATTGGGAGCCCCTGTTTGTATTCCAGAAATTTGGTTTCAGCACAGGGACGGGCATTTGTTCTGCATTGTCAGCCACAATGAAGAAACCTATTAACAGCATGTGATTTCTTTGTGATGGGTGATTTGAGAGCTCAGACTTGTATGTCTAAAAGAGACGGTGCATAGAAGTGGAGGAAGGACCTTCATATCAAATAGTACAGCAGACTTCCTTTATGACACATGCAGGGACAGCCCCAGAAATAAATAATTATGGGGTGGGTAACAGCCTGCTCATTTGTCCCTTTACTTCTCATAGCTTGTGGCATTCACCGTCCTCTTCCCCAAGCACCCAACCTTCACCCACTCTCCTTTGAATTCTCAGTACCCTTCCTACCTCTTTTTGGTGGTCTGTCTTCCATTAATCAGAAGCAAGATAGGGGGTGTTGACAGCACTGATATCACTCATTTACTCTTTAGTGCAAATTCAGACCAATTTATTACAGTATTTCATGTGATACATGAGATGATTTTACATAGTATGTGAGTGGACACATGTTTGATTAATTGCATTACATTTTTTAGGTTTTCTTCCATTTATGGCAAGTGATGTTGACTAAACACAGGTGATGCTGGATGTTTACAGTGGTTGTATGAAACTATCTTTCAAAAGATTGAACTTGGCAAAATCAAATTGGTTAAAAGAAAATTATTGTATTAATGACAGAATATTGGTTTACAGGTTATATAAGAATCATGAAAGGAGTATGTGAATGACTGAAGTTTTAAAACAGGTTCCCTGTATTTGCATTTCAAACTTTAACTCAAAGGAAGAGAGAGGCATTGATCAGGGTGGAGAGAACACTCCTGAAGTCTCACTTCTAGGTGGCCACTTGCTTCATACTACAGGATTGTAATTCACCTGTGTTACAGATGACTTGTGTCACTCCAGGCTTTTCTCTTTTACATTTCAGAGAAAGTGATTCCTTCTCTATAGCATTCATTTTGGTGTAGCTATGAGGCTTGTAGTCACAAGGTTCTTTAAATGCTCATGTGTGCATGGACCAATGCTGGTTTGAGTATACAAAATAGGGGGGGCAGGCCTCCCGGTACCTTGAGCAATGCTACCAGGTCTGGGATGAATATTTCTGGATGACTCCTGAGAAAGGACAGTTGATTGCCCCTGCTACTATTTGCTGGGAGCAAAAAGAACAGAAAGTTGGATTTGGAGACCATCCCCTAGACCCAAAAGAATTGTTATTTGTCCCCTGAACAAAGTAAACAAATCTTGGAAGTTACCTATCACCCCAGTCAGTCTGCTCAGTGGCCCAGTTCTGATTGGCCTGGAATCCGCTGGGTAGCCCCCAATGGGACCCAGTGGCTCTGTGGGCTTAACTTATGGCCATGGTTACCAGTTGGCTGGGTGGGGCGTTGCACATTAGGATTTGCTTTCGCCCATGGCAGAATTAAGCCTAGCCTACACCAGCCTCCAGTAAACCTGCCTTATCTGCATGCAAGATGGACACAATCCGTGTTCCAATGGTATGACTATCTTGCTGCCTTGTTTGTACCCTCTGTAGGGACAAGGGATATCATGGTTAAGGTAGAGGCCTTAACTAATTTCACTAAACAGGCCCTCTTAGACAGTACTAAAGCCATTCAAGCTTTGAACGAAGAACAGATTCAGATGAGGAAGGCAATAATTCAAAATAGGATGGCGTTAGACATACTCACAGCAGCCCAAGGAGGGACTTGCGCTGTAATTAAAGGTGAATGTTGCATGTACATCCCTGACCTGTCTGGAAATGTATGTACTGCCTTGGAGGATATGCAAAATCAAGTGAAAGCCATGTCTAATGAACTGTTGTTATAGTAATCTTGATCATACTGCTTTGTGGGCCCTGCTTCCTACAATGCCTTCTGAATTTTGTAACCCAGAGGTTGATAGCATTCTCTCATGTGGGTGGCAGGGTGGCTAAGGTACAATATATCTCAATAAATGATGCTCGTTATGGAAACTAAGAGCATCAAGATGGGGGAATGAAGAAGGAATTCATAGGGACTGGACTCCATCTCAGGCCTGATCGTGCGCGGCCACCTCTCCAGTGGACTCTGATCTCTGTGCTTAGCGCCTGTGGGAATGACAATGGAAGGATAAGACCCCCGCTCTGGGCAGGGGAATCTTGAAGAAGAGAAAACAGACACTAATCACCCCTGCCTCCGGACAGTATCTATCGAAATGTAATCACAGGCTTATCGGTTATTAACTGGTTGGAATGTAACCGCGGGCTTATTGATTATTAACTGTTTGAACACATAACACGTGAATAATGGGGTTATTGTGATTGTATTTGTTATGCCCGATGTCCGAATCCCTGAGTGGGAAGAGAGAAGGCTTCCAAGGCAATGCAACTCGCAAAAAAAGGGAAGTTTATTACTGACTCGAGCCAGGGCCTTCTGCCTCTGCCATCACAGTGGTGCAGGGTCAGAAAAGCCCTGAGCCCAAGCTGTTACACAAATTTATAAGATATGCATAATCAATTAGTAGCTGGCTTAAGCGGATTGGTTACATGTTTGCAAAGCAATTCTATTGGTACAGACTTTCGCGGGCTTTTTCAAACCTGGGCTTTCGCGGGCTTTTCAGCTTTCCCTTTGTCTCTTACTGGGCGCATATTGATTGGCTGGCTTCAGGTTACCTGATGGGGGTAGGGAATCTTACCATTTTGGGGAAAGCTAAAACTTAGGTCCAGGCTGCCTGTCATGGAATTAACCCTGGCAGCCTCACAGTATTTACCCTTCCTTTGTAAGCCTCAAGGGATTTGGGGTGGTGGGTTTGGACATGTACACATGGGGTATAAAAGATTTTCACAAATGCTGGTCGGGGCCCTTGGCTAAGAGGAGACTCTGCCTTGGGCCTGCCGATGTAATAAACTGCACTCCACTATGAAAAAAAAAAAAAAAAAAAAAAAAGACGTGGTATCTAAAGCAGCAGAATGAATAGTAGAAACCATCTAACCACAGAATTATAGAACAGAGAGAGAATGTTTATTTCATGTACCCAAAGTAGCACCTGAGTTTATTCATGAACTGTTTTTCTGAAGGACAGGAAAAATTGCCCAAACAGAGATTTTTCTCTGAAATAACAATTAAGCCATGATAGAGAACAAATGACTGTAATTTGTAATGGACCCAGTATGGAGGGATTCAGGGGTTTGCTAGCATTAGACTACTTGGTAGGGTTTTTTGGTGTTTGAGTGGGTTTGTCTTAAGGCAGAGCTAAGAGTGGGGAACTCGGGAATAAGAGCAGCCTTAAATGGTGGAATTATCATGGAAAAGTCCACAAACAATAAATGCTGGAGATGGTGTGGAGAAAAGGGAACCCCTAACACTGTTGGAGGGAAAGTAAATTAGTGCAGCCACTATGGAGAACAGTATGGAGATTCCTTAGAATACTAAAAATAGAGCTAGCATATGATTCAACAATTTCACTCCTGGGCATATATCCAGAAAAGACTAAAACTCTAATTCAAAAAAATCCATGCACCCCCATATTCATAAGCGGCACTATTTACATTGGCGAAAATAGGCTAAGTTGCTTCACTTAGTGTGATAATCTCTAGGTTCATCCATCTTGCTGCAAATGGCATTTATTTCATTCTTTTTGATGGCTGAGTAATGTGTGTGTGTGTGGAGGTAACCTAAATGTACATTGACAGATAAATGGATAAGAAGACACAGTGTTTGTCACACACACACACACACACACAATGGAATATTACTCGGCCATCAAAAAGAATGAAATAATGTCATTTGCAGCAACATGGATGGACCTAGAGATTATCATACTAAGTGAAGCAGCTTAGAGAAAGACAAATATCATATGACATCACGTATATGTGAAATCTTAAAAAATGATACAAATGAACTTTTTTCAAAACAGACATAGACTCACAAACATAGAAAACAAATCTGTGATTATCAAACAGAATAGGAAGCACGGGGGATAAATTACAAATTTTGTATTAGCGTATACATACTATTATATAGAAAATAGATAAACAAGGGCTGACTGTATAGCACAGGGAACAATATTCAATATCTTATAATAACTTATAATGGAAAATAATTTGAAAAAGAATATATATGTGTGTGTACATATTTACACATGTTTATGTATATGTATATATATATATATATATATCTGAATCACTTTGTTGTATACCTGAAGCTAGTAGAGCACTGTAAATCAATTATACTTCAGCTTTTTTTTTTAAATGAAAAAATTAGTGAAATTAAATGGAAATTGCTGGTGTTCTGCACAGGACTGGTCAGATGAAATTGTGGACTCCTTTCGGCCCTGTGAGTCTGGGTTTTCCAGTCCCACAAGATATTTATTTGATTGGGTCTTCCTGGAAACATCAGAAAGATTGCTCATTCCTGAAGGTCTGTTTTAACATTTTTTCCTAATATAGGGGAGAGGTTATTACTACACAAAGTAATTCTTTATTCTTTTTGTAGAGATAAACATTGACATTTCCACAGTATGTATTTGTTTATTTATTTGTTAAAGATTCCTGATAGTTGATGAGCAAGAGACAGAAAGAAAAAAAAGGAAAGGTAAATAGAGTTATTATTATCGCCATTCTTGGTCATTACTTGGTTGGGGTTTTATAAAGTTTGGGGGCCAGATCCTTCTTTCTGTTGGCAAAGAACAATTAATTACTTTCAGATAATTTAGGCAGCTATGTCACCAAAAGATGTTTGGTAGAGCTAAGAATATTACTTTAACTTAGTATTGTTCACTTATATTTGGTATGAGTAAGGGAAAATAATCCAAATTACTGAAAAATTGTGGAAATAAACTTACTTGAAATGCATATATCTTATAAAAATAGTACACTGATAAAGGAACTTAAACCTAAAATGGTAACTTATTACCCTCACTTGGCATCAAGTCTGGTGAATGGAATCATGCAGTATCAGTTCTGCAGTTCTGCTGGACGTATAGCTGATAACATTATTAATAAGGTCCCTGTTCCATAGCTCTTGTGGTCCCCTGCATGCGTGCTCCGTCAGTCTGACTTTTTGCGACACCATGGGCTGTAGCCTGTCAGGCTCCTTCTGTCCATGGAATTTCCCAGGCAAGAATACTGGAGTGGGTTGTCATTTCCTTCTCCAAGAGATTTTTCCCAACCCAGGGATTGAACCTGCATCTCCTGCGTAGACAGGAGGATTCTTTACTGCTGAGCCATCTTGGAAGCCCTGCTTTAAGTAAAAACAGGGCAACTGAATCAACTAATAGATTGCTTGGTACTTTTCTGACCAGATCAATTGTTACTTCTTGGAATAGCATTGGATTTATCTAGATAGCTATTTAAGCATAACCTTGATATTTAGTCTTGGAAGACACGCAAAACAGAGCTCGGAACTGTGTTCCCTAAAGACTGAAATCTGACCTGGATGAGAGAGACAGAAGTAGGATTCCCATTGTCTTCGTATTTCATGTTTATGGAAAAAGAAAACAAAGCTAGTTTTAACCTACTATTTAATGAGTTGACTGTTGACAGAGAAAAAAATGAAAAATCTGTTTATCTTATTATCTATGACTTTAAAATAAACCTAATCAGCCCTGGTGTTTCTAAAAATGTATCAAGTGTTTATATTTAAATGCAATTGTTAGTGAGCTGTTACTTCAAAGTTCACGTCATTGCTCTGAGTTGCCCACTGAGCCATTAAAGGCCTAAATCTCAGCAAGCAGATGTAATTGACTATGGGCCCCCTCTCACTGTCATTCACAGGAATTAGTACACTGGATTGCTGTATGAACTGCTCCACACTGCATGGGAAAGGAGTGCTGAGGTGCTAGCGTTCTGGCAGCGGCTCCGTGGTCTGCCAAGTCAAACTTGTGTGTCTTTTCAGACTGCCCACCTTCTTTCCTGCTGTGTTTGTTCTTCTGGTCTAGCTGACAAGCTGCTGAAGGAAGAAAGTGTGATTGTTTCATGTCAACCTTTTATAGAAATACAACACACGGGATTTATATACTTGCAAATCCAGAGTATATATCTTCATGAATTTTCACAAAGTGATCACACTCAAGGAACTAGCGTTCAGAATAAGACGTAGAACATGACCCTTATGTGCCATCTTCCAGTTACTTCCTTGCTTCCAACCGTGCCACCACTATCTTGACTCTGACATCACAGTTTGGTTTTGCCATGGTTTTGAATTTTATAGGAATGGAATCATACAGGATGGGCTTCTCTGTGTAATGGCTTCTTTTGCTTAATATGTATGTTCATAAATTTGGGATAATTTTTTTTTCATGCTTAGGAAAGAATATAGGCTCATGGGTATCACATGAAACCACAGGATGGAAAAATACTTTGGAAAATTTAAAGCTCCATAGAATTATAATGCTGGACTGGTTGACTGGATGTTTAAATTGTCTGGGATATTTTCATACATATTGTGAAAAAAATTGGTGTCAATTATTACTGACTAGCCACACAGTTTGCATGTGCAAATTTGACAGTAATTTACATGGAATAACACATTTATATCCTAATAGATAAAACTGTAAGAGTTTTTTGGGTATTAAGGTTCCAAAGGTCATCTGAGAAATGTACTCCCTGAGGTTTATTCTTGTACAGGTTAGTGGATAACTTCTCATAATTGACTAATTAAATGGAAGCTATAGTATTTTGAAACCTAAGGCTATATCTTAATATTTCTTTTTGTTTTTAATTGCTTATCTGTGTGAAGAATCTATAACATTTGCTCTTCCAGTGTCATATTATGGGTTGTGTGGATTGGTTTACATTTCAGACTATGCACTGGATAACCTTCTTTTGGGAGGTCAAATATATAATTTCTTGAAAAGAACATCTCTCAACCCCAGCACCCTTCTCTACTGTCATCAAAACCAAGTTTAAAAGAAAAACCAAGTTAAACCCTTTCTTCTCAGCAGTATATTGCTGTGGCTAAGACTAGGGTTGGGGTGGAGTCTGGCTTCTGTAGCCTCCATGAACCCCTGCGCCTCTCACTGATGGTTGTTGGAAGAAGTCCGGTAATACAGAGAACGAACATGGTGTCTAGCAACACCTAAATACTTAATAGATACTAGTTAGTACTGTTACAAGCACTACCTTTTGTACCATTCCTTGTAACACATAGGATTTTATAATTCAAATCAAGCCGATGGTCCTCTGTACAGTTCTTTCTTAAACTTTAAATAAAAACAAAACTTCCTCCTCCAGCCCTCAAGCACAACAGGCCCATAAACACCATCCAGACCAATGGGAAGCAACCCTCAAAGATTAAAAAAAATTTTTTTTTTGAAGGAAAGAAAAGCTCCAGGAAGCAGTAGTATTTTAATGCTGAAACAAACACAGCATCATTTTTCAATGTCTGTCTAATGACAATCTGGTTATTAGGTTGTCAGAGTTTTTTGACAAAATGTAGTATTGGACTACCTAAATACATTGCTTCAGAGTCCAATGGGGCTGCTGATCTGTTTCATAATAATTTGGGGCCAGGGCTGTTTTTGTTAAAGGCAAACCTATCAGTCATGTGAGAAATGTTTGTTTTTTATGTTTACTAGTCTAAACATAAAAGAAATCACTTAGGCTTGATGTTGTGGGGAGCAGTAATAATGCATAGCCCTTTTCAGAACCCAGATGACCCATCCATCTGAAAGTCTTAGGTTGTTGGGCAGAAATGTCAAAGGGACCAAGATCTGCATAGGTTTATTTTATATTTGGTATTGGAAAATACATAGTGAAATCAGCAGTCTTAAAGATGTACATTTAAAGTCACCTTTTCCCATCCCCTTGCCTTTATTATTATTATTTTTTTTCATTTTTGAAGATCAGGATTTTCTTTATAGATTGAGCAATGGAGAGTACTAAATAGAGAAGTACTTTTACATTCCCTTTCCTGTATAGGGCAGATTCAGGTTTTGTGGGATCAGATGCTTATATAGTTTATAGAGTCTTCTTCAAGAAAAAGAGGAACTATTATTATTATTATTTGGAAAACAAAGAGAAAAAAAGAATTTATTTTTAAAGTCCTTTTTATTTTGTATTGGAGTATAGCCATTTAACAATGTTGTAATAGTTTCAGGTGGACAGCAAAGGGACTCAGCCATACATATACATGTATCCAAGGAAAAACAAATTAGGAAGACAAAATTAGACACAAAGGTCCTTGTTTCAGTGCTTCAGTTAGATGATTTGGTTCCCTTTCTGTCATGATCTCTTTACCAGAAATGCTTGTATAAAAATGCTTCTTCGTATCTCCTGCCACCTAGACCACTGACTCTCAGCATTTCCTGGGGTCCATGCAGTCAGAGCCCTGAAGATAAAGCTTCATCAGCATCATGTCAGTCTCTCTTTGACTATTCAAAATATGCTGCTGGGTCAGTGAGAATATAGCTGGTTAGATGATATCTGGTAAAGCTAAAGAAGACATCTAGTTGGAATAAGCTGTGGAATGAAGTTTCAAGAATGTAGATACCACAGAGTCTTTTTAAAATTTATTTATTTATGATGGCTGTACTGGGTCTTCGTAGCTGTGTGGGCTTTCTCTAGTTGTGGCGAGCAGGGGCTACTTTCTAGTTGCGGTGTGCAGGCTTCTCATGTGGTGGCTTCCCTTGTGAAGCACGGGCCCTGCAGGCCTCAGTAGCTGTGGTACGTGGCTCCCAGGCCCTAGAGCACAGCCTCGGTAGTTGTGACGCATGGGCTTTGTTGCTTCACGGCATGTGAGATCTTCCCAGATCAAGGATCAAACCCATGTCTTCTGCATTGGAAGGCAGATTCTTTACCACTGAGCCACCAGGAAAGCCCACACTACAGATTCTTAAGTGAACTGGACAAAAAGAATGTTTTATAAAAGAAAAAGCTTTCAAGGTTGTTCTCAAAAAGAATAATTTCAGGATTCATGGCCTCTAAAAATAAGTCATTGCAGTGAAAGAGCCATTAAAAAATGTTTTAATGAAAAGAAGAGGTATTGGTGTTTTCCAGAAAGCTGTGTTTCCCAAAGTGTTGATTTCTCTGTATGACTCATGCAGTAAGCTCCCTGGCAGCAGAGCTACGTGTAGCCTTGAAGTCTGTAAATCTTTATGCTGTCTTTGGAATGAGATGATTGCAGCACTGACCACCGTCAGTGGGGCGTGAGTTGTTGATCTGTCATTTGACGAGTTCAACTACAATTTTTATTTTTATCACCATGGACCTCAGTGGCTCAGACTCTGGAGATAGCTGTTCAGGTAGGAGTTTGAGTCCTTGGTCAAGAATATCCCGAGATTTAAGGAAATCTAAAATTAAAGTCAACCTTTTTCATTCTGGACATCTGTCACTTATCTAAACATTTATTGCCTGCCAGTCACTTTGTTGAACACTGCGAGATAACTGGTATTTGTCAACTCCAATTGGCTTATACAAAGATGAAGAGAGACCTTGGCTACTGCTTTTTCAAGGGATGTCACAAACACATTAGTTTGGGAATGTAGATTAATTAGTTACTTGTGCTGTAAAATCAAACTGAGTTGATAGTACCTGTTATGTGTTCATTATTTAATAATGAAAAAATTTTAGAACTGTTCAATGACTTTGATGGAAGGGTCAAGCCACTATCTAGATGGAAGATATGGAGTGCCAGAGAGGGACAGAGAGAGGTTTTAGGAGAGTTTATGCTGGGTTAGGAATGTAGTTTACCCATGTAACACTTTTTTTCAAGAGAGAATATACGTTTAAGTTGCTTGAACTGCATTTAATTGTTTTGCTTGCATTTTTAAAATGTGCTTTGTGTAAGGATCATAAGGTTTCTATATGCCTTAGTGGTTTGTTTTTCTTTTCACCTTCCTCCCACAATAACAGTAGGTAATCTTATCTTTGTCATGTTCTTTATTGTTTTGTCATTCTTTCTTGTGGGTTTCACAGAAGCCTGCTAGGATCTGGGTCTGCTAGGTTACATTTCACAGATAAGGAAATGAAACATAGAAAGATGTGCTTTTGTGATTTTTGTAAGATCATACACTGCTTTCCATCAGGACTCAGATGGAGCTGTCTGACTCCCACCTCTAATGCTTTAGAAATACTGATACATAGACCACTTTGGATAATGGGACCCTCTCAGGCATCCCTTTATAAGTAAGTGCATAGAATTGCTTGGCGACACACTCATTGTTCACTTAATTTATATAGACACAACATTTACAAGATGTTTAAAATACCAAAATATTGTGAGAAATGTTTGCAAATCACCTCCTGAAATTAACAAGTAGAAAAGATTGAAAGATACACCAATGTCTTAACAGAACACAGAATTTGGCGTGACTGTATCATGTGAAAAATGATACACTTTCTACAGACAATACATGCCAAATCCAGTGTTTTCATTTGAAAGTTAACCAACATTGTGTTGTAAAGATAGAATCTTGAGGTTTTTTTTTTTTCCCCTGGGAGCAAACTCTCTATAGCTCATATTTGCCAATGTACGCAATTATACAGGTTCTGAAATCCTTTTCTGATGCTTTATATTTAATGACATGCCTATTTGTTTAGAAATTTAAAGTGATTATATTTACTTACATAAATTATGTCTATAATTAAATGTCTCCTTCCTCAGAATTGTAATTTAATTGTTTTATCATGGTAGTCCATGGCTTTGAGACTCTGAGAGAGTTGTTAGTTGTATTTACTTTTGAATTAGGTCACAATCAATGTAAGCATATTTCATATGTACCATGAGATCTAGAGTCCTAATATGTTTTTTTGTTAGTTAAAGGAGAGTAGAAAGTATAAACAATGCAGTCCTGAGTCCATGAATCTTTGGGGGAAGGTGTACATCGGTACCTTTTCCAGCAATTGCAGTTTCCTTTAGCCACTCATCTGCATCCATACTTTGGTAGTGGGTCCCACCTCAACCTCCGTCAACTTTATGCAAGGTTGTGGGGTCCCCCTCAAATGGTGCTGGTCAGGATTCAACCGCTAGGGTCCTGTTTTCCATTGCCGTTCGTTTAGATAAAACAGTTTTACAGTTAAGGGTCGAGGGCACTGTGACAATAAGCAGATGGCAAGTTAGAAGGGACACATTGGCTGTGATGACTCAGTGGTTACTGGGCTTCCACAAGGAGTAGTGAATATCAGAGATTTGGCTGCTATTATGATGTGTGTACAAAGCTACTTCTCCTTAACCTGGCTGGGTGCCCAAACCTCCTGCTAAAAGAGTCACTTTTAAGTGCTAAATTTATCCCTCAATTTCCTTTTTTATAGCCTAATAGTCTCTTTAGGTTTTCATAGGGTAGAGTGGTAGGAAATTTGTATTTCCTCTATGAAACGTCCTTCCACTGAAAGCTTGTTGGGAAATGAAAATCATGTTTTGCAAATAAACCCCAGCAGTATAATGGGCTATGTACGCATATATTCAGCTGTGAAATACTGTCCATGGAAAATACCTTGCAGTTCCTGCCGCCAAAGACAATAATAAATATCAAAGGTCTTTAGAACAATACACACACACACACACACACACACACACACGCGCGCGCGCGCGCACGTACACAAACTGTATTTGTTTTCAATCTTTAGGCAAGCACAGCTACTGGCAAATGAATTATCTAGCTGGACTAGTAAATTGCCAAACCAAATCAAAGTACAACTGACTATGTTTTTTGAAAAGAGATTATTTTCTTTCCATAAAATCCAACCAGAATATAATGAAAAGAGAAGTTCTCGTGCTACCTGGAGGGGAGACGGCAGAATGCATGGTAAACTGGTGGCCCATAGGCCACAAGTGCACATATATTTTGTTTGGTTTGCACAGTGTTGTAAATAATTAGTTTATTTGTCAATATTTAAAAGTTGAGGTATTTAAAATACATTTTTTGGTTTCTAAAATCCTGGGAAGATATGGCAACATCGAGCCATTTTTCTTCCATGGCATTATTTTCCTTGGAGAAGAACTGTTGCTGCCTCTCCCAGTCTCCAGGCCATGATGCTCACTCCCATCACACCCTTGTCTCCACGTGAAGGGGTGCACTGCCTGTGTTGTCTTGCCTAGACCTGATTTACTCATTTACATTGCCTGCCTGCCTTGTCAGCTCTTATTTGTGACCTCTTACTCAGGAAAACTAGAATAACTTCATGCAAATATTGTTAGGAGCTGACAGAGGAAGAACCTTACTCTGTATTGCAGAGAACTATCATCAGCACAGGGTGAAGAGGGGTTAGGGATAGGGACGTGCGGTGGTGGGGCAGCATTCTAGGGCTTTAGCTCAGTGTCAGAATGAATTCTAGATACTTGACTTCTCAGCCTAGAGACTGTCACCGAAAGTGTTTGGACACAGATGACCACCTATCTGGGAAACTGAGGAAAGGATTCCTGTGTTCCCTTAGGAATTGGACTGTATCTCCTTTAAGGAATTCTTCAATGCTCAGAATAAATATTTTTTTAATTGAATAATATAGTCACATAATTTTTTAAAAAGTGTTATAAGATGCACAATGGGAAGTCAGTCTACCTCCACTTCTGTCTCTCACGCCTCAGCTTTTTAGGAGGCAAACCCTGTGCTCCTCTTATGTTTTTCCAGAAATGTTCTGTGTATGTGCACACTTAGATATTTTTCCTTGCATGAATGATAACTCACTGTATTTTGCTGTGCTGCCCTTGCACTATTTTCCTTTGGATTTTTGAAGCTAAGATTACCTTAGCATATTGCATGTCTTAGATCATTGTGTAATGGTACAAGAACAATCTTATTCTTTTTAATGCTTTCATTATGTTCTCTTGTATAGTTGTGTCCAAACTTACTTAACCATTACTGTACTGAGTATATACACTGTATGTGTAATTTAGATGTTTTCATTCTTCCACTAATAAAATTCTAAGGGTGCATAATCTACCTGTGTTCGCAACTTATCCCTTTTCCTCATGACTTGGATTTTACAAGACCAGGTGATCAACATGAAACTTCCATTCCAGGCTAAAAATGCAGGCTACCTGAAAATTTTTTTTCTCACTCTTCCTTTGTCGCAAAAGAAGTTACCTATATAAAAAAGGGATAATTGATGGGATGTGCTAACAGTAGCAATTTTAGGGCTAGTTATGTTATCCCACAGTTCCAGGTCGGTGTTTCTCAAACTTTAATTTGCGTAAAACTTATCTGGGGATCTTGTTACAGTGCAGGTTCTGATTTAGCATTCCTCACTGTCTCCCAGGTTGCAGGGGCAGAGCACACTTTGAGAAACAAAACTTGTAGAACTCTGTTGCCATTCTGTATAAATAAAGTCTGTAGTGTTGTTTTTGAGTTCATAGATACAGTGTTGTTTGTGTTTCACAAATATCCACAACCACCCTGTTCTTCAGGCAAGGGTGGTGAATTTGGTGGCCAACAGTGTTATCTTTGGCCTGTATGAAAAGTAGGATAAATAACATATGCTTTGTTTTTGTTTCGGTATATTTTATCAAACCCTTGGTTAGACATAAAATGTACTTAAGTTGGCATGTTTGTTGTTGTTCTTTAGTCACTAAGTCATGTCTGACTCTTTGTGACCCCACAGATTGTAGCATGCCAGGCTCCTCTGTCCTCCACTATCTCCTGGAGTTTACCCAAATTCATGTCCAATGAGTCAGTGATGCTATCTATCAGTTAGCATACTATCAAATTATTATTTTAGTCGTTAAGATTACAGAGCTTGAAACAGCTTTTAACTTACTTTACATTTTTCTTTGAAGAAGTTATTTACCTGTGGATCCTTCTGGGAATAAAATTTAATTTCAAATTAAAGCCAGGTAATGTGGCCAAGTTAGGTGATTTATTTATCTCTTTTGTTAGACTGTAAATTCCTTGAGTACAAAAATTGTTTAATTGTTCTCTTATAAAATTTCCTGTGATGAAGACTCTCTGCTTGACTAGACTTTAGTGAGGCTCCTCTCAGCTGCCTTCTTGGTCATGGCCCCCATCCTGCCTTTGACCTACCTAGCCCAGTTTTAGCAAGAATCCTGCTAAGTGATATCTGATGATGATTTTCATCTCCCACCCTTGATATCTAGGTCTTTGGCCTATCTTAATCATGAATCCTGTTAAGCCAGATTAGCAAGAATCTCCCTATTATTGATGTTTCCTATTGCTGGTTTTCTACATGCTGACTTCCTCACTTTGCCCCTTGGCCATAAATCTCCAGCTGTTGTTGCTGTATTTGGAGTAGAGTCTGGTTTCTCTCCTGTATTGCAGTAGTCCTGAATAAAGTCTCCCTTATTGTTGTAAGAAATGTCAAAATAATTTTTGTTTTAACACCTATTTCTTGCCCTTCTGTGTAATTTTCATTTTGTATCAGTTCAAAAGCTGATGTTTTTTATTGTTTAGTCACCAAGTTGTATCCAACTCTTTTGCAATCCCATGGACTGTAGCCCACCAGGCTTCTCTGTCCATGGGATTTCCCAGGCAAGACTACTGGAGTGGATTGACATTTCCTTCTCCGGGGGCTCTTCCTGCCCAGGGATTGAACCCACGTCTTATGCATTGACAGGCAGATTCTTTACCACTGAACCTGGGAAGCCCATAAAAAACTAAGTCATGTCTGACTGTTTTGCCACCCCATGAAATATATAGCCTGCCAGGCTCCTCTGTCCATGGGATTTCCAAGGCAAGATTACTGGAGTGGGTTGCCATATCCTTCTCCATCAAAAGCATTAGAAAGGGACAAAAGAGACATTCCTCATCACATATCACTTTTCTGTGTGGTTTTCACTAATGTAACATTACAACTAAATTCACCTTTAAGGTGATTATCACTCAAAATTTGAAGTTTTTAAAAATAGCATTTGAAATGAATCTGAGTTCTTACCAACCTTTTAGGTTGTTAAAAAATAATTTTCAGGAAAAGATAAACATATTCTCATGTAGGTGTAAAAATGAGGATGTGCTAAAGATTTTATTTTGCTTATATAGTATGAGGAAACTGGGCAGATGTTGTAACTGGATTAAAGGAAAAGTTATAATAGGACCAATGTATATAGAGTAAACCAATATTGAGGTGAGTCGCAGATCAAGATAAAACTGGTTTTCCACAGTGAGATGGAAGTAAATTAAAACACTTAACTGTCAGAACAAAATTTATGTATCTGTCAGTCACTTACAGCTTACAAAGTGGTGCACTGTAGTTCAGAGATCATGAATAGGACTAGAATCAGACAGCTGGGAAGGGTATGCTATAGATGATGCATAGTTTTCTACTGAAGTGCAACATTTTTTTTTTTTAATTTTATTTTACAAGGTGAAGGCCATCTTCAACTTAAGGTGTATGCCCTAAGTATTACCTTGTGACTTAAACCTTTGAAAAGTCTAAAATGACCCAATATTTGAGGATGACAGTACACAAGTAAGTGACAAAGAAGCATGGAGATCACTATTAGGTATTGTCACAAGACATTTGGAAAAACTGGAGATGTTTTATATAGCTTGTGGCCTCTAGCCTTCAACCTTGTAGCCTGAAGACTGGAAAGGAAAAGTAATATTTTCCCCTGTACTGTAAATATTGAACTTGATGGTGTGAATTGATTATCTACCCAGATTGGGCTATTTACAAGAATTAATTTTCATAATTGAACATGTGCACTTGAACCGGAAAATATTTAGAGAAGACAGTATAGTTGGAAATGAACAAAAATGGTTTGAAACCATGGCTGAAACTAAACTCCTCTTGTTTAAGAACCAAGTTGTGCAAATCAATATGGAGTGGACATGTTGTGTTGCTTCCTTTCTGTGAATATGAGTTGGAAGGCAGCTGCTCAAGTTGAGATGTGATGCATCCCTGTGATGAGATTGACTTACCACTGCCTTACTGTGGGGCTGGAAAAATGAACCTCCCAGTGAAGCTGAAAGTTTATGGTATCTCAGACAACTACCATTAGGTTAAATTCCTTTAGAGATGTTTCACAGTCATTATTTGCATATGTTTTTACAGTCATACTTGAATTAGCATTTCCAAGTGTGTTTGTTACTTTTATTTCTGTGGATTCTTTTCTATTTCAGGGGTTTGCAAACTGTTTCAATAAAGGGCCAGACAGTTAATATTTTAGGTATATGTAGGGACCCTACATATTTCAATTGCACAACTCTACTTGTAGAGTGAAAGCAATTAAGACAAGAGGTAGTGTGACTGTGTTCCAGTGAAATTTAATTTATGGGCACTTAATTTGAATTTTATGCAACTTTCACATGTCATGATATATTATTTTTGTTAAGGTGGTTTTTTTTTGATCTGGGCCATTTTTCAAGTCTTTTTAAATTTTGTTATAACATTGCTTCTGTTTTGCCAGTTTGGCGGTGAAGCATCTTGTATCTTAGCTCTCTGACTAGCAATCGAACCTACACCCATAGGTCACTAGAGAAGTACCTATATTATTCTTCTTTCAAATTTTCTTTTCAGTCATTTAAAAATGTAAATACCAATATCAGTTTTTTCAGCCCAAATTTGGTCCTTGAGCCCTAGTTGGCTGACCCTGGCTTTGCAGAATGGACACGATACAATTGCTGGATATATGTCAGATTTTTATGTTTACCTTATATTTTATCAGTTTTTCTGTTCTGTCATTTATTTGTTGAGAGAGCTTGGGCAAATAAGCTTACCTCACTAAAGTCAGATTTCTTCCTTTTAAAATGTGATGGTACCTAAACTCAGAATTTTTTATGGACTAAATAAATTATGTCAAAACATGAAGTTTCACACAAAAAGCACTGAATAAACTGTTTATTTCTCCCCTCTGTTCCTGTCTACCTCATGGTACCTTATTTCTTTTAGTGTGTATACAAGCAGGTTTGGGGACAATAGCTGTTTCATTATATTATGAATTGAATTTTCATAAACATCCAACTTTTATATTTATATTAAATAAGTATAAAGTATATCTGATAAAGTTAGGGATATAAATTATGCTCATACTAGGCGAGTCTGTTGTAGAAAGCCTCTGGATTGAATCCTCACGTTAACCCGACAAATCACTCCTGCCTCATCTGTCCTCTCAGGTCATACTCCATGGATTTCCACCATAGGCTTTCTGTGTCAAGATACACTTTAATGTGCTTTTTAAAAAATGCATTTTTATTTATTTATTTGGTTGCATTGGGCCTTAGTTGCGGCATGCAGGATCTTTAGTTGTGGCATGTGGGATCTAATTCCCTGACCTGGGGTGGAACCTGGGCCCCCTGCATTGGGAATGCAGAGTCTTAGCCACTGGACCGCCAGGGAAGCCCTAGATTTTTTTTTTTTTTTTCTTATGAGGGTTTTTTTCTGACCACGATATCTGGAGTTGCTTTCTTGGCTTTCTCCAGACATGTAGGTGACCACTTCTTTATCACTTGGCTGTTGCTGCTTCACATTGGGCACCTACCACAATCTGAGGCTCTTATACTTTGCTTGTTGGCTTATTGTCTGATTCCACTACTCTCTCAGGATGGTAAGCAGCACATCTGCCTTGAAAATTCATTGCTGTGTTTCCGGTGTCTCCTCACACGGTGCCAGGCAAGGTGGAGATGCTTTATGAATAATCATTGTCAGAATGAATAGATCACGTGTTTAAAAATGACCGTATTTTAGGAGCAGAGAAGATGCTCCATAGCTTTGTATAATACAGTGCATCTTTGGCAATTTCAGCTTTTAAAAGGCTGGTGTCAAACCGATTTGAGTTCAGCATGAAGTAAGTGTCTGTATTAAAAATGAAACATATAGCAGAGGGGAACAATTATTGCTACTAAGGAGTTTAAAAATATGGACTGCTCCTTTCCGTGTGAAGCTTGTAAGTGAAGACAATCAGAAGAACCGTATGCCAGGGTCCAGGAAGCTCTCTAAAGAA
Source organism: Muntiacus reevesi (assembly GCF_963930625.1). Classification (NCBI taxonomy): domain Eukaryota; kingdom Metazoa; phylum Chordata; class Mammalia; order Artiodactyla; family Cervidae; genus Muntiacus; species Muntiacus reevesi. The sequence goes on from NC_089252.1 coordinate 98,519,487, forward strand.
TGTCAGTCTCAGTTTTTCTACAGTTTGTCTGCTGAGTGTGTTCCTTGGGAAAGTGATAGGAGCACAGACAGAAGGGTAGGCTGTGAGGAGTAGAGGAAAAAAGCACTGCATTTGAAGTCAGAATATCTGGTTTGAAGTTCTAGGTATGCAGATGACTTGGAAGTGCTACATTGTGACCTTGGGCAAGCCCACTAACTAGTCTGAATGAAATAACACCTTTCAGATTTTCTGTGAAGATGAAATAGTGTGTGTGCCAAGTGGCTGTGTAACCTCATAAGCGCTGTGCCCATTTAAGTTGTTTATTTTGTCGTGAATCGCTGACCCAAAAAATGGTGGTATCAACTAGAAGGCAGATATAGTACCCAGTTTTGAATCCTTTCTGGCCCATTTCTAAGATCTCAGTGCAAGTTCTGTTGATTGTACCAGGTCAAAGGATTACACAGCTTTTTCCTTCTCTTGAGTTTCTAGGTCTTAAGAATCATAATAATTATGACATTAATGAGAATATACAATAGCAGCTATCATTTAATTGGTATCCAAATTTTGTCTGTCACTTTGCTATGCAGTTTATAAATATTACTTAAATATTGTCATGACAGTCCTATGAGATTCGTTTTGCTATTATTATCCTGCTGAGTGGGCTTCCCTGGTGGCTCAACGGTAAAGAATTTGCCTGCAATACAGGACACCCAGGTTTGACCCCTGGATCAGTAAGATCCCCTTGACAAGAGCGTGGCAACCCACTCCAGTATTCTTGCCTGGAGAATTCCATGGACAGAGGAGCCTGGCAGGCTATGGTCCATGGGGTCGCGAAGAGTCAGATTCGACTGAGCAACTAACACTTCCTGCTGAGTAAACTCAGGCTTAAAGACTAAGTCACTTGCCCAGGGTCTCATAGCTATAATGAGAGGAGACTGGGTGACTCTGGGGCTTATCTTTATTCTGTGTCAGTGGTTCTCTTAACTTTGATAGTGGTTCTCTAACTTTTACCTGTAGGGCTTAGCTACAGGTGATAGTTACCTCCTCCTCCAAGATTGCAGATTTTAGTAGGCCTGAGGTGAGGCCTGAGAATTTCCAAGTGATATTGGTAGTGTAGGGACCATGCTTTAAGAACCATTCTTCTGTACCCTGCTGCTGCTTTCTGTTCCATAACAAACTCAAGCTGGTCCCTTTTTATTCTTTGCCTTTATTCTGTTTCAAAATACCCAGGAATTCCCAGGTTTTCTTGGATTTTAGAACTCTTTGGAGGACAGGAGAGGAACATCAGAGAGGTTCTAATTTCATGTAGGTCCTTTCTAAACTCCAAAGGAGTACCACTGGGCTATCCTAATGGGTTGTCTCCATGGTTGTCCAAATCACTGGCACTAACATCACAGTATAGTATCTCATTTTTACTTCTGCTTGGTTGGCTTTGGTCCAGATCTGTTCTTCTGAATTGTAACAGGAATCTTCATAGCCCGTTCCATTCACTAATCCCTGGATATATTGCCTCATTGATGCATACAGAAATTTTCTGCATACATTTTATGCCTATATTTGAGCCCCATATGTGCCAGGCACCTTAGTGACCCTGGGGGGCACAATGGTGTGTAAAACCAGATACAGTCTCTGCCATCTGAGTATGTGTGTATGCTTAGTTGCTCAGTTGATTCTACTCTTTGTGACTTCATGAACTATAGCCCACCAGACTCCTCTATCCATTGGATTCTCCAGGCAAGAATACTGGAGTAGATTGCTATTTCATCCTCCAGGGGATCTTCCTGACCCAGAGATCGAACTTGTGTCTCTAATATCTCCTGTATTGACAAATGGGTTCTTTACCACTAGTGCTACCTCTCTGCCATCAGGGAATATTTATTCTAGTGAGGAAAACAAATATTAGAAAACTCAGATAAATAAAGGTCAGTGCTACCAAGAAGAGGTACATGGTACAAGAAGAGCATGTAATGGGGCGGGGGTGGGGTGGGTGGAGGTTTAACCTGTTTGGAGAGGAGGGATGGTCAGGGAAGGCTTGTTTATGGGAATAATGAGTGAGCCAAAATCTGATGGAAAATGAGGAATTAAGCAGATACAGAGGCTAGACTGGGGATGAGGAAAGAACAATCCAGGCATAGGAATGGCATGTGCAAAGGCTACCAGAAGGGACATAGCATAGTCATGAAACTTAATATTCTAAATTGGATATCTCTATTCCAAGATCAACACATGGATTAAAGGGTAATTCTAGAAAAAATGTGAGATCATGATTCTCATACTGATATAAAATGAATGTTTATTAAACATTATATTTGATTGAGAGTGAGAAAGCTATTCAATGTTATAACCAGTCCCAAAAGAAGCCAAAAGGACACTTTTGCAGGTCAGAAATACTGAAGTGAATTTACAAATGGAGGCAAAGTGGTTTCTAGCAATGGGAGTGGAGTAACCTGAACATCCAGTGGACAGGGCAGAATTTACAGTATAAGAATCAGAGACAAGAATTACCTTGCATTGCTACCAACTATCTATAATTTACAGAGTTGTAAAATAACTCTCAGTGAATAAGAATCTGATAGCTGAGAGGAGGTCTCCTTTGTAATCTAGATAATGCATAGTTTTCCACTGAAACATATTTATTTTTCCCTGCAAGTGCTTTGGTCATAAATATATTTTTATTATTTAGGGCTAGCTGGATTTGATCTCAAAAGGCTTCTGGCTTGTATTTTGGACACCCGGAAAGTATGGGGTAGAATTTACTGCCAGACCATTTATACTCCACTTTGACTATGACGTGATGCATGTCCAGCCTGTCACCCCTTGCTAAATCCCTTTAAACACAAGGCTAATGAATGTCCTATGACTTGTTCTTTTCTGGTGGAAAGTAAGGAAAAAAAAACTTTGAGAGAAGGCACTCAGAAAGTGAGAGTAGAAATTGGCTTTCATTCAGGAGTCCCTCTGAGAACAAAGAGAGACACCTTTCCCGTGAACCTGAAAAACCAAAGTAGTTTTGCCAAGTTGAGGTCTGGCACAGCCTCCAGATGGTTCACAACAAAGAAGAATTTCTTCAGGTGTGTCAGGTGGACTCTTGACCAGGAGAGGGATAATCATTTAGTCAATTAACAGGAACACTGGTGCCAGTGAGTTTAAATTGATGATTTGCTTTGTTGAAATGTTAAACCAGCATTGACAGCTACTGTAACCCTTTAACTGACAAATCCATTCAGGAACCATGTGTTAAAAACTTCCTTATGGAGAATGGAAGCATCACCCTCCTTTTTCCATTGTAAGCCGAGTGTGTTCAGTGTAGGCTCCCTGTTTTCTATATTAGTGCTGCATTGTACCAGGAGACAGAATTAGAACAGCACCTTTTAATTTAATTTGTAGCAGGTCAGAGTTCAAAACTGCAATTTCACAAATGTTTGATAAAAAATGTCACTGGTTTTGATTGAGTTGTGTTATTAACCTCTAGCTTGAGAGTCTTGGTTTTTTTTTTTTTTTCTTTTTTTGGATTAACATTAATGTGTCTGACTTCTCAGTAATACATGCTATTTCTAGTTTTGTTTCTGCTAGAGAACTTCTACCAGTGGAATAATGTATTTCATTGGCTGGTTCAGCATGAAGACGTAAATACAGAAATGGCAAAGTAAGTAAGTTTCCTGCAGGAGGTAGTGCTGCTGACATACATAATGTAGTAGAAGGTATTAAAAATGTCTCTTGAAAAATAGTAATTTGTTTCTGTCTGTAATCATGGGTGAAAGTGCTGTGAAATTTGTATCATTTTTTTTTTTAAACTATGGGTGATTTAGTTAAAAGAAAAAAGTTAAAAAAAAAAAAAATCCCCAACCCGGGAAAAGGCATCTTACTGTTTGGTAAATCAGGCCTCTAATAGTAAATAGCTCAAAAAGCCTTCCACAATGTTTATGAACAATTTCTCAATTTTATATCCAGATATTTCTGTTATACTCTGCAAAGGAGATAATCCTGGATGAACAAAAGAGAAGAGCCTTTTTTAGACTGAAGAGACTGGACAATTCAGTAGCAAAGTGCATGATTACCAATCTTTCAGGCAAAGCTTTTATGTAAGGCAAACTTTATAACTTCATCCATTCCAAGGAGAAAAAGCATTTAAGACCGTAGGGAAAATAAAAGGCAAAAGAGAAATGTGGGAAAGTGTCCTATCCTTTACATCTCTATAGTCACTTGGTTCATGGCTGTAATCATTGAGTTAACCCAATTTAAAGCCACAGTGTTTCTTTGAAAAAGGCATTTCACTGTTCCCTATGGTAGTGAGTCTACACAAATAATGAGTGGACATGGCTACTATTATTTTTCTTTTCATTTTTTGTTTTTGAATATTCTTTTCTCCTCCACTGTGCATTCCTATGTTTTATTGCGTAGGAGAAGGTAATAAGAATCACAACAATAGCCATATAATAGCCATCTTAACATGCTACAGGGACTGACACGTAACAGTGATTACTGAAGAAAATGGGCTTCCTAATTTCCTTGTGCCTCATAAGCCCTGTCTTTACAAAGAAATAGATATTGCTCATTTTTTTTACCTTGAGTAGATGAATCCATGTGTGCGATTCCTGCTTGATGGTGGGTCACGACTCATTTCTCAAAGCTTGGTTCTCCAACCAGATGGAATCACATGAAGCACTTGAAAAAAAATGAAGATTTGGGAACTCTATCTAGGACTGATGAAATCTGAATTTGTTTCTTTCCCCCCTGAGGGGTAATAGTTCGTGTTGGGCAGTCACACTTGGGTCTAAAAGATTAGCAGCAATGTTGAATTGGTGTCCAATATCAAGAGACATTTCCTAGTTTACTTTTTTTAGCCATTCAGCCATCACAATTGTTAGATCATTAGTAGATTGCTCGAGTTTAATTTTATGTTGTTTCATGGTATCTGACAGTGAGATTCCCTCGTCCTCCAACCCCACCACTGACACAATTTATAGAGCTTTTTAAAAATAGGGATCATTTGACTCTGTGTTCCTATTTGCTAAAAAGCACTCATTCTTTTGATTCTTATGTATATTATTGCTATATTGAACTTTGGCCTGTTGTTGCTATTTTGTAAAATGTCCTCAATATAAAATATCATTGAAGATAAAGACATTTCTAAAGTGATTAATTATATGGAAAAGGTAAAAGGAGTGAGGATATGAGGACTGTGTGAAGTATTCTGGCCTTTCTGTTAGAGGTGAGGCCATATTTGTAAAATGGAGAAGGTAGCAAGGATTGCCTTCATCAATCCTTGAGATGAAATGCCCATGTGAGTGTATCACTAGGCACTTAATTAGACATCACTCTTTAGTTTTCAGTTACCTGAAAAGTCTTGTGTCCTTCTGGATGCCTGTGGTTTTATTTGGTTACCAATTATGAAAATAAGTTGTGTTTCAGGAAGCTTTCTGAAAGATGTGGATAGATAATACATCCTGTGCCTTGCTTGGCACATTGATGGTTCCGTTGATGAGAGGTTGCACAGAGTCAGTAGTTGCTTCTGCTTTGAGGTGACATTTGCATTGAATAAAAGTCACGTTTATTGTAGCTGCTGTACAAACACATGGTACCTACTGTGTCACGGCTGCAAGTGCCAAGTGGGGAATTTGTGCCTGAGAAGGAAAGGGGGTGAGAATGACTACCTTGTGATCTTAAAAAACACATGAAAAGATGCTCCACATCACTCATTATCAGAGAAATGCAAATCAAAACCACAATGAGGTACCATTACACGCCAGTCAGGATGGCTGCTATCCAAAAGTCTACAAGCAATAAATGCTGGAGAGGGTGTGGAGAAAAGGGAACCCTCTTACACTGTTGGTGGGAATGCAAACTAGTACAGCCACTATGGAAAACAGTGTGGAGATTTCTTAAAACTGGAAATAGAACTGCCATATGACCCAGCAATACCACTTCTGGGCATACACACTGAGGAATCCAGATCTGAAAGAGACACGTGCACCCCAATGTTCATTGCAGCACTGTTTATAATAGCCAGGACATGGAAGCAACCTAGATGCCCATCAGCAGATGAATGGATAAGGAAGCTGTGGTACATATACACCATGGAATATTACTCAGCCGTTAAAAAGAATTCATTTGAATCAGTTCTAATGAGATGGATGAAACTGGAGCCCATTATACAGAGTGAGGTGAGCCAGAAAGATAAAGAACATTACAGTATACTAACACATATATACGGAATTTAGAAAGATGGTAACGATGGCCCTATATGCAGGGCAGAAGAAGAGACACAGAAGTACAGAACAGACTTTTGAACTCTGTGGGAGAAGGGGAGGGTGGGATGTTTCGAAAGAACAGCATGTATATTATCTGTGGTGAAACAGACCACCAGCCCAGGTGGGAGGCATGAGTCAAGTGCTCGGGCCTGTTGGGCTGGGAAGATCCAGAGGAATCGGGTGGAGAGGGAGGTGGGATGGGAGACCGGGATGGGGAATTCATGTAACTCTATGGCTGATTCACATCAATGTATGACAAAACCCACTGAAAAATTAAAAAAAATAAAAATAAAAATAAAAATAAATAAATAAAAGCAATTTGGGTCTCTGGTCACAGAGATAGATGAATTATAGTCCTAGGTTCATTTTGCACTGTCATCCTTGATTCATGAATTAACCTTATTCTGATGGATTGATTGATTTCATACTTAACGCATAGTCATAAACCTAAGAAATGTACCAATAGTCGATATCCAAATGTGTGCCTTTTTTTAATCCTATCTCTTCCTCCTTCTGTGACATAACCTAACCTTCTATCATTCCTTGCTTTTTCCTTTTAATTAAAGTTTTTGTCTATGTTGCTGTTTAGTCACTAAGTCATGTCTGACTCTTTTGTGACCCCATGCACTGTAGCTTGCCAGACTCCTCTGTCCATGGGATTTCTCCAGGCAATAATACTGGAGTGGGTTGCCATTTCCTTCTCCAGGAGATCTTCCCAACCCAGGAATCAAACCTGCATCTCCTACATTGGCAGGCGGATTCTTTACCCTATTAGATCTGCTTGTTTTTCTTTTCCTTTCTTTTTTTCTGGTATGAATGGTACCACTCTGAAAGTTCTTACACACATTTCCTGGTACATATGTAGGAAAGTAAACATGGCCTGCTAAATGTCCCTGTCTTCTGACTTTCACTGCCTTTCTCTGAGTGATCGTGATCACTACTTCCAGGCCAACTACAGTCTACCTTGATCTCTCAGCTCCTAGAAGGTTCCAGTAACTTCCCATTATGGAAATGCTCCCAAGATTCCTCTGGGGTGCCTTCTCCTTTGCTGTAGTAAGTTGAAACACTTAACTTTTACTACCAGTGTATTGCTAGTGACTTTTCACTGATGGACTTTGACATATGTGCTAAAGTTTCTCATGGGTATTAATATATATCTAGAAGTGAATTTGCCAGTTGAGATAGAGTATGTGAATGCTCAAACTTAAAATTAAAAAAAAAAGCTTGCCAGTTGCTATCTAAGTGTGTCCCGTCACATTTTATTTTCATCTACCATGAAAAAAAAAGTCTACTTGACCCATTTCTGCACACACATTAAATGCACAAGACAGTCTGTGTATATATAGATGTCTCCCTTACACCATACAAGCAGCTCACTTCTTTTCTTTAAAGGAATATATATTTATTCTATCTGTTGTCATGTGGTGTTTCAATAGTGGAATGTGCTTAGCATAATTTCCATCACATTTTAGCCTGTGGTACATGCATCTTTTAAAAGATTCAGCAGAAGAGTTATGTCTATGTGTTTTCTTACTTATAGTTGTCCTACTTTTGAGAGTAACACAGGTCAGTGGTTCTCAAACTCAAGTGAACACATAAGAATCATCACAAGAGCCTCTATTTGAATTAAAACCACCAGAGGATTCTCGGGTGAGAAAGAGGGTCCTATATAGTGTTGCAAATAACTGTATTAGTCACCAATTTCAAGAGGGGAGCCCCTATGTAGATATGTGCCTCAAATTCTAGAAGATGAAGCAATGGGATTATCTTGCTAATTATAAAATGATGGTAATGAAGTAGATATTAACCTGGATTAGACGCAATAAGGATTACATAGTAAGTGTGTGGTATTTGGTAAATGAATGAGTAAAATGCAGGGGACATCATAGAAAATATACCTCTTAAGAAAAAAGTTTATTTATTTATTGGCTATGCTGAGTCTTAGTTGTGGCATGCAAACTCTTAGTTGAGGCTTGTGGGATCTAGTTCCCTGACCAGGGATCAAACCTTGGCCCCCTGCATTGGGAGCAAGGAGTCTTCTTAGCCACTGGACCACCAAGGAAGTCCCAGAAAATAAACCTCTTAAACCGAAACTGTGGCTATTAAACTTTACTGGGAGGGAGGGCTTGGTGTTTTCCTGGATCTTTTCAAATTTCCTACCATCACTACTCATTACTAAGGATACCACAGTGAACCAAACAGAGTTGTTACCTTTAGGGAGCTTAGATACCTGGGTGGGGAGATAAACCATACATAAATAAATTCTACAATAATTGGACAGTTTTGATAAATGCTGTGATGGAGATACTCAGGCTGCAATGATAGTGGGCAACAGGAGTCTCCCCTAGTTTGGTATCTCTCCATGGTTGACGAAGTTTCTGTGAAGAAGTGAACTTTAAGTTGAATGGTAAGCAAATGGGTCGGGGTCCCAAGACCTCCCCCAGAGTCAGTGATTTGCTAGGAATACTCCCAGGACTCGGTATGTCATCTACTTGTGGCTATGATTTATTACAGCAGAATGAAGGAAAGCAAAATCAGCAAAAGGAAAATCCTTATGAAGTGAAGTCTGGAGGAAGCAGGCTCTAGGTTCAGTGTGTGTCTCCTAAAGGAGTCACTCAGGGACGGCGCTGATTGTGACAACAGGTGAAATGTCTGACAGGATGCTTCAGTGACCAAAATTTTTTCTGGGGGCTGGTCATATAGGCACACTCTGCCTAATATGTGCCAAAACACCAGGCTCCCAAAAGGAAAGGAAGTATATCCTCAAAGTATATTGGGAACTTCCCTGGTGGTCCAGTGGGGAATCTGTCTTGCAATGAAAGAGGTGTGGGTTGGATCCCTGGTCAGGGAACTATTGTAATAATAGGATCCCATAGGCCAAGGAGCAACTGAGCCCTTGAGCCACAGCTGCTGAGGCTGCTCGCCACAACTAGAGAGCCCATGCACCTCAACAAAAGATCCCATGTGATGCAGCAAAGATCCTGTGTGCAGCAACTAAGACCCAGCGAAGCCAAATAAATAAATAAACAAATATTAAAAAAAAAAAAAAATATATATATATATATATTGTTTCCAGAAACAGTTTAGGTCAAATGAGCCACTCTGATCAGTCCTGGGAATGGTGGTGACCTTTCTGAAATCCAGGTTCTTAGACGCCAGCCAAGAGTCAACTTTGAGAGCAGGCCTTTCCTAAGGATAGCAGCCTCAGGCCTGCGGTGTTGACTTCTTCCTGCACAGCATACTGCCTGAAGAAATCTGGGATGAAATGCCGTGATGTTCTGGCCTTGTTTGAAAACATTTGAACAAAGAAATAAAAGGAGAGGATAAATGAAACAAATGGAGGAAAATATTGATCCTTATTGGCCATGGATAGATGGGTGCTTGGAGATTCACTCATTTTCTCTCATTCTGTTTGATAATTTCCATAATAAAAAGTAAAAAAACAAAACCAACCATGGAGATTTAAAAAAAAAGAAAAATGATTGTTAGTTAGGTATAAAGAGGGCTATATTTTGCTTAGTTCAGTTTAATTAAAAAAATTGAGTACCTACTTCATTTTAATCCAGTGAATTCAAGAAATCTTTTATTTAGTATCTGTTATTTGTCAGGGCCTTAGCTATATCCTGTGAAGGGTATGAATATCAACAAGACGCTTAATCTTCGGATCTGTGGGCTCATCTATGAAATGGGTGCATTTGAGTTCCCTCCAGTTCTTTGGGGGTTGCAAAGAATTGTGGGCAAGTGAGAGAAACCAGCTGTTCCAAGTTTCACTGGCAGCCATGAATGCTGCAGTAGATGCAGACTGCTACTTTGGGGAGGCATGCGGTTCTCTCATTGACTTAGAAGAATATTCAATGAGGCAGAACCTTCCTGAGGGGAGCGGAAATGATGACAGGGAGATTGCCCTGGGGAATTGCCTTTGGCAGTGTCTTGGCAGGGGAAGAGAGCCTGTCGGGCCTTCCCTTTGAGGAGATCTGAACGTGGAAGAGAGATGATGGGCGCTAGCTTTTATTTAAAAGGGAATAGATAAGCTATTGAATTGGAGCACATCAGAGGTGGCTTTATTTGAAAATGCTCTCAAAAGCTGTTTTGACAAGACCGGGGAGGAGGCAGTGGTATCATTAAATAAGCTGGCAACTTTTGTAACCAGCTTTTTGGTTTTTCCACCTCAAGGGAGAGTCAATAAACTTTGATTCCCAGCATTAATGTAATTATTTTGATTTTTTTCCTGGCTCATTCTAAGGGAAGGCTGCAGAGCTCCAATATCATATGGCCGAAAGCAATTCAGAAATCCCGTGTCCCCAAGGACACCCGCTGCTATTCAGAAGTAGCAAGAGAGGGGGTGGAATAAATCATTTCCTCTGATCTTGTTAGTGTTGAGAATATTACGGGCAAGCAAATGCATTGCAGCCCTAACACCAGAAGGCTACTGCAGGCAGAGGAAAAAATAACAAAATTTCTCAGCTTTTCAAAGCTTTACTTTACATATAATTTCCTCTTTATATACTTTTAAAACTGTTGAAAGAGGGCCTTTACCCCTCCCTTCTTCCCTGGTGGCTCAGGCAGTAAAGAATCTGCCTGCAATGCAGGAGATCTGGGTTCGATCCCTTGGTGGGAAAGATTCCCTGGAGAAGGGCCACTCAATATTCATGCCTGGAAAATTCCATGGACAGAGGAGCCAGGTGGGCTACAACCCATGGTGTCGCATAGAGTAGGACACGAATGAGTGACTTTCACTCATTCTTACTCACTCTGATTCTGAAGTTTCCTCCTTCTACATTATTATGTCATCTATCATTCAGAGATTTTCTGTAATATTGCCCCAGGAAGCTCTAATATACTTCTTAATGTCAATTGCTACTCCAGTAATATCTAGTGTAAATGGTCCTATTGTTCCGGGAGGTTTCTTTGGACCTGGTGAGAAATGGCTTTCGTGAATAACCAGGTATTCCTGGCTAGATGGATCTGACTCATATGAGCCTGATCATCCACCCCACTGCCCCCATGGAAATGCACTGTATTTAATTTTTAAAATCAAACCAGTTTGGGATTTTTAAGATGATGGGAAGTTACAAAACAAATAGAGTAATTGAAATTTTCTCATGATTGGAGCAGAGTCAAAGAATATATTTGAGTATCTTGAGAAACTAAGCTTTGCACAGAGGAGATGTGTATAGTTGCACAATGTGTTTTTTCCCCTTGGGCCCTAAGCAATAAACCTGAAAGGTAATATGTATGTATTTACATAATCTTTTTTTTCACTTCAAGAGTTGCTCACAATAATTTAAGGCTGCACTCTTCTTCCTGTAAATTGTAAACAAACCTCGAGGCCTAGCTCATGGGCATTGGCTATAAATCATCATCTTAATAATAGCAACAACCAGGCCTTGACTTGCAGAGTGCTGTGAACATTGCTTCCTGGAAGCAAACTTCAACTTACGAGTTTTAGGCCTTTGATATTAGAAGGCCAGCAGGTCAGCATTCCTTTCTCAAGTGTATCTTTACTTGAGAAGAGATTTCTTGTTCTTATTTTCTCCAGTGACCTTCTCAATTTTAGACTCCATCTACATCACCAAAGCCATCTGTCATGTCAATTAAAGACAAAAAACAAATGAAGCTAAGTTGCTTGATGTTTGACATTCTAAGGTCAGGGAAGCCTGACAATTTCAACTTTTTCCAACAGGTTGTTCACTATCATCAGTCATCTGAAATAATGATATCTATTGGTGTGCTCATTTAGTGTCGCGTCTCCATGCTTGAAAATCTCTCATTAAGCCAATGGTCTTCCTAATTCATGGCATTTTAGATCCCAGGATTTATGTTATCTCTCAAATTCCTTTTCATCTCTGCTGTTATCACCTGGTTTGGGCCACCACTGTCTCTCGTTTAGACAATTGCAGCAACTGTCTCAGTGGACTACCCACAGCCATCTAGTCTACTTCCGGTCTGTTTCCCACACTGATGCTATACTGATCTCATAAAAGCACAGATTCGATCTTGTCATTCCTCTGTTTAAAGTCCTTTAAGGACCTTCCATTGCTTCTAAGATAAAGACCTGAAACACTACTGTGGTTTGTAGAACTTGGCTTCCTTTGTCTATCTTGTCTCAAATCCTCTCCCTTCCCTTGATCTCTATGCCGTAATCAGAGCATCCCCAAATTCAGTCATTCAGAAGCTATCTATTTATTGTATTCTTGTCCTACCAATACTAAAATTTACTAAAAGAGAAAGAAAACTTTTTTTAAACTTAAATTGTATTTTAAAAGGTGTGTTTTATCCCCCTAACTGGAAACAAGTATTCTTCTAATACGTATTTCAAAACACTTGAACTTATTAAAATTAAACAGCCTTTTTACACTTGAACATATTAAAACGTAAAATTTAGTGGTTTTGTTTTTTATCAGCAAAAACCATCTCTGTGCCTTCAGTGCTTTACTCATCACCTTTTAGCAACCATTTTTCCAACTCAATTTCTCTGCTCTCTGTTTTATCATTTTTTTCCCCAAAAGAGATTCTCTTTAGATGGTTTGGCCTCTCTTCCTGTCTTCCCTAGTCTCTCCTTCTTCAGTTAGTTCTTACCCATCCTCTAAATTTCAACTGAAACAACCACCGCTCCAGATTCGATTCAACTGTTTAATCCCATCAGGTACACTACCTTTTTTTTTTTTTTACAAGAAATATTTTATGTCGTCTTTATTATCATAAAATGAAGTTCAATGTTAATATTACCTATCTGCCACATACTTAAAAAAAAAATGATTTAATGACTTACCTTGTAATGTGAAGGCATAAGAGAAGGGAAGTAACTTACAATAAAATAAGTATTTCAGTGTTAATACCAGACACAACTGCCAGTGCTGATATCTACTTCATCTTAATAATTGGATTTAAGATCAGAAACCATTCTGTGGAAGGAGTACAGAATTAAGAGGTATGGGGGACATTAGAATGAAAAACTAATGTTAGGACAAATAATAACTTATGATGAGAAAAAAAGAAATAAGCTTAGTTGAAATAGGGCTAATATTTTAAGATTAATTACAGTTTGGAGGTAGAAAACATAAGCAAGTATGCCATTCCTAGAAATGAGTTAGACTTATTTGTATGGATAGGTGCACAATAATTCCCTATGTTGTGATAAGGGACTGTATGGTATTGAAGAATCCCACGGAAAATACCTGTAATCTTGAAATTCTCCCTCAGGTTTAGGCATATATTTGGTTTCTTGTTCTTAGAAAGCCCTTCAGTAGGCAACAGGGAATAGGGAATGGATTGGGAAAAAAAAGAGTAATATAAGTCATAAAGAAATTGTGTGGGAGACCTCTATGGACAGTTTCAGTGTAAGACTGAGACAAAATACTGAAAATACTGAAAAAGAAATATTTTCCAAAAATATTTGGGAAAATACAAAATAAGTAAATAATTTTACTCAGTAGTTGCTACAGTATACACTTTTTATCATGCTGCAGAATTTTTAAAAGGCATATATTACAGCCAGAAGATGAAATATTTAAAGACACTCTCCATGAATGCAGTTTGGTGATATCCCTGAGTGGCATGTGTCACAGCCGATTTAGTAGTATTTGGTGCTAAACTTATTTCTCTCTCACATATTTTCATGTGACAGATAGGAAGGCAGACTAATGCAGTTTTTTTGTTTTTTTTTATGGTATTTTTCTCCTTTAAAAAATATTTATTTTAATTGGAGGCTAATTACTTTATAATATTGTAGTTGTTTTTGCCATACATTGACATGAATCAGCCATGGGTGTACATGTGTTCCCCGTCCTGAACCCCCCTCCCACCTCCCTCCCCATCCCATCCCTCTGGGTCATCCCAGTGCACCAGCCCTGAGCACACTGTCTCATGCATTAAACCTGAACTGGCGATCTGTTTCACATATAATAATATACATGTTTCAATGCTATTCTCTCAAATCATCCCACCCTTGCCTTCTCCCCCAGAGTCCAAAAGACTGTTCTATACATCTGTGTCTCTTATGCTATCTTGCATATGGGGTTATCGTTACCGTCTTTCTAAATTCCATATATATGTGTCAGTATACTCTGTTGGTGTTTTTCTTTCTGACTTACCTCACTCTGTATAATAGGTTCCAGTTTCATTCACCTCTTTAGAACTGATTCAAATGTATTCTTTTTAATGACTGAGTAATATTCCATTGTGTAAATGTACCATGGCTTTATTATCCGTTCATCTGCTGATGGACATCTAGGTTGCTTCTGTGTCCTGGCTATTATAAACAGTGCTGTGATGAACATTGGGGTACACGTGTCTCTTTCAATTCTGGTTTCCTTGGTGTGTATGGCCAGGAGTGGGATTGCTGGGTCATATAGCAGTTCTATTTCCAGGTTTTTAAGGAATCTCCACACTGTTCTCCATAGTGGCTGTACTAGTTTGCATTCCCACCAACAGTGTAAGAGGTTCCCTTTTCTCCACACCCTCTCCAGCATGTATTGTTTGTAGACTTTTGGATAATAGCCATTCTGACTGGTGTGTAATGGTGCCTCATTGTGGTTTTGATTTGCATTTCTCTGATAATGAGTGATGTTGAATATCCTTTTATGTATTTGTTGATCATCTGTATGTCTTCTTTGGAGAAATGTCTGTTTAGTTCTTTGCCCCATTTTTTGATTGGGTCATTTATTTTTCTGGAATTGAGCTGCAGGAGTTGCTTGTATATTTTTGAGATTAATTCTTTGTCCATTGCTTTGTTTGCTATTATTTTCTCCCATTCTGAAGGCTGTCTTTTCACCTTGCTTATAGTTTCCTTCACTGTGCAAAAGCTTTTAAGTTTAATTAGGTCCCATTTGTTTATTTTTGCTTTTATTTCCATTACTCTGAGAGGTGGGTCATAGAGGATCCTGCTGTGTTTTATGTCGGAGAGTGTTTTGCCTATGTTTTCCTTTAGGAGTCTTATAGTTTCTGGTCTTACATTTAGATCTTTAATCCATTTTGAGTTTATTTTTGTGTATGGTGTTAGAAAGTGTTCTAGTTTCATTCTATTACAAGTGATTGACCAGTTTTCCCAGGACCACTTGTTAAAGAGATTGTCTTTTCTCCGTTGTATATTCTTGATTCCCTTGTCAAATATAAGGTGTCCATAGGTGCATGGATTTATCTCTGGGCTTACTATTTTGTTCCATTGATCTATATTTCTGTCTTTGTGCCAGTACCATACTGTCTTGATGACTGTAGCTTTGTAGTAAAGCCTGAAGTCAGGCAGTTTGATTCCTCCACTTTCATTCTTCTTTCTCAAGATTGCTTTGACTATTCGAGGTTTTTTGTATTTCCATACAACTTGTGAACTTATTTGTTCTAGTTCTGGTAGCTTGATAGGGATTGCTTTGAATCTATAGATTCCTTTGGGTAGTATACTCATTCACTATATTGATTCTTCCAATCCATGAACACAGTATATTTCTCCATATATTTGTGTCCTCTTTGATTTCTTTCATCAGTGTTTTATAGTTTTCTATATATAGCTCTTTTGTTTCTTTAGGTAGATATATTAGTAGACTGAGTATCATAAACCCCATTGCCATCAGTGATGGGGTTTTTTGAAATAGTTGGTTGAATAAAACAAAGTACAACCTTTCTTTGGTTTAATGTGCTAGTTTCATTCTTAAAAAATTCAATGAAAATTAAAATTTCAAAATATACATTGGGCTGATATATAAAAGAGATAAGCATAACCTTTTTTCTTTTCATTTATGTGAATGTATACTGGGATGTTTGAAAGTCATGAGGGACACAGAACCATCTTGTGCTGTGTGGGCCTCTCCTGCACGTTGAAGAACATGTAGCATCTCTGGAGCCCTTGAGAAAACACTAGTTATATTCCACATTGATGAGACAGTCCCTCATGATTCCAAGAAGTCATCTCATGGGACAATGTCAAACCCTTGAAAACTAGCATGTAAAAGCCTTTCAGAGGGCTCTGCATTTTCCATCACACTCAGCACACTTGTAGCATCTTGTTCCTTGGCTAGCTTCTCTGACAGATTAAAGGTACCATGGGTTTGGGGATAGTGAAATTCATTTACCATTGTATCTGCCATGTCTGGGCAATGTCCAACATATCGAAGTCTTTCAGAAATTATTGAATGAGCAAAAGGACTAAGGCAGCACCTTGTTAAGTCCATTGGAGAGGGAGGTGACATGACTAAAATACCCAGTTTGCTACGACTAGGATCTGAGTTTTCTTAGGATAGTGCCAGTTTATATTAGTTGCCTGCTATCTTGTCCACATTAGCATTTATCCTGGATGTATAGATAAAAGGGGTTCGGAATATGTCACTTGTCACCCCAAGACATGCCACTTTGCCATGTTGGTTGTTTAAAAGGAGAGGTACTTAGGAAACAGCCAGTGCAAGAAGAAGGACATTCTGACCCTCCTTTGTCCTCCTGAAAGCAGGAGATAAATCTCCCAGGTGAAAGATAGCCTCCCTGTACTAGGATAGAAGACATCCTTATCATTAGCTATAGGGAATTTAAGGCCTTGAAGGCTGTATAAACAAACCTTGTTAATCTAGCCTATATCTTCCTAGTTACCTCTTCACCATTAACTCCCCATAGCCCAAACCCCTTTGTCTTGTCAATTCTTCACAAATTTACTTTTTTCTTTGTCAAAGGTATAAAATTTTTTTGCCCTGTCCATTTCTTCGGGTCTTCATTCTCTTGTGGAGACTCCCACATACATGTAAAAATTCACTAAAGTTTCTATCTTATTGAAATTTTATTTTATTCTATTGATACATCGTATGTCAGTTTAATCCTCAGGCCCATCCAGATACCCAAAGAGCTTAGGGAATTATTTTTCTTTTCCAATGCACACACATGTACACATACATGCACAAACACATCCATTTTAATAATGTAAATTTAATATTTCAATAAAAGTATTATTTTGGAAACCATTTTCAAATAGGACTATTTTTTAAAAAGTCTGACAGTATATTAAAACCAAATTGTAAGTCAACAAGTGACTAGTTTAAAAATTAAATAATCATATTTATTTTTAGCACCCCCTTTCAGTCTCAAAACTGTTTTGGTTGGATGATAAATTACTCACAGCAACCCTACACACTATCCTTAGCAACATGATCACAAGGTTGTACTTGTCATTGTCCCTGAAGAAAACCTTTCTTCTTTTCCCTGCCATGGGGTAGATGCTGGTGAAGTGACAACTGTGATTCTGCCATCCACTGGCCTCATTTCAGTGGTTTCTCAATTCCCTGAATTTTTTTCTGACTGATGATGACCTTTCAGCCCTGAAACATTACCTCTTAATTATTTGATTGGTTTATTTTTAACTTTGTGAATTATTTTTCTTTTCCTACTATGCTTTCCTCTAAAGGAAAGTTTTAGTCAGTAAACCTAATGGATTGAGTAAAGTTCCTATGGCAAACTTAATGCCTTTGGAAATCTTTCTATTGAAGGTGGTGAAGGTCTAGGAGAAAGAGCAGAAGCAGTTTTCTGGGGTCCCACAAAGTTTTTGATTCCTTTAGCTTGATTTGAATTCTGTATGTGGAAGCCTATAATTTTACAAATTTATGCTTTGAATTTTGTGTATTGCCTTTCACTTGGGTAGAAACCGTTAAGCTTAGATTTTTAGATACTTTATTTTAGCTTTAAATACAATGGCCATAAAAGAAAACACTAGACTTTACTTTAAAATTAAAAATTACATGTCATATATTCCCCTCATAAGATTTAATCCAAGAGAAATTAGTGCATTTGCCCACCCATAAAAAATGCACAGGTGTTCATAGCAGCTTTAATCATAATAGCTAAAAACCCGAGACAATCCAAATGACCATCAATGGGTAAATGAGTCAGCAAATTGTGTTATAGTTGTACAGTGACATATTACTTAGCTGGAAAAAAAAAAAGGAGCTTTGATATACTATATACAACAACATGGATGCTTCTCAAAAACATGTGTTGATAAAAGTTGTAGTTATTGCTTAGTTGCTAAGTCGTGTCTGACTCATTTTGCAACCCCATGGACTGTAGCCTACGAGGCTCCTCTGTCTATTGGATTTTTACCATTGAACCACCAGGGAAGCCCGCTGATGAAAGAAACCACATACAAAAGAATATACATTGTATTATTTCATTTATATAAATTCAGGAACCAGTTTATTAACAAGCAGAGGCATCACTTTGGTGACAAAGAGCTGTATGGTTAAACTGTGGTTTTTCCAGTAATCATGTACAAATGCAAGAGCTAGACCATAAAGAAGGCTAAGCACCAGTCAATCCTAAAGGAAATCAACCCTACTTCAGTCCATGGGTTCACAAAGAGTCAAACATGGCTTAGCGACTGAAAAACAACAACAAAGAATGAGTACTATGAATCAATGGTAACAAAAGTCAGAAAAATGGAGGGTTTGGGGAGGTTATATTACCTGGAAAGGGTCACAAGAGAATTTTCTGGAAATATGCCATGGAGCTGTTCACTTAAGATTTATGTGTTATACTGTATGTAAATTATTCATCTAAATAAAGCATAGAGGAGAAAAAATACATACAAAGTTTCTTTTTCATTAAAAAGTGATTGTTTAGAAAATAAATAAAAATCGAAAGAAACTAAATCATCATAGTCTCACCACAAAAATGATTTGATTAATTTCCTTCCAGTCTTTTGTTTGGGCATGGATTTTTTTTTCCCCCTCCCCTCTGTCCCTCTTTACCTGCCTTTCTCTGTTCCTTTTGATACATTTAATATTCATATTTAACTGGACTTCTGAATCTAGGACTAATTCTTTCTGAGGGAAAAGGATTTCCAGGGTAAGTTTTTTTGTTCGTTTGTGAAGTTTCATCCATGATAGGTAACCTTCAGATTAAAAAAAATTCATGACAATAATAGCCAATTTATACAAGTAACTATAGTGAGAAGAACTTGGAATTTGTTTATATCTATAATAAAGGGGGGGGGAAACTGACTTTTCTGTAAGTGAATGATAAGTTCCATGAGTCTCCCTATGTTGTATTTTTAAAATATATTTAAAAGTCTACAAATCTTGACCAGGTTTTTTCTCTTACCTTCAGGAAATAGCCCTGAAAATTTTAGTATTGGAAAATTTGGGGTATTTTACAACCTGACAATTCATAATCATGCACTGTTCTTAAAATTCATATTGCAGCATATTAAATTGGATCCCAAGATCCTTTGCAGAAGAGCCTTGGAACTGTGACTCACCTTATGTTGAGCTAACATGACAGATAAATACATCATTTTTTCCTATTGTGAATGGAAACAAGTGTGAAAATAATGGGAAAGGTGTGTAGTCTAAAAGCAACATCATTTGCAGCATGAGTTGCTTAATATATTATATAGTTAATATCTTACTTAAGGTCCCCAGGTAATATAATTGCTGATATTAAAAAACTTGTTTTGTTTTGTCACCTCCACAGAACATTTTGCCTTGAGACTTAATTAATGCATTTCTTTCTTAAGCATGTGTTTTAGACACTCGTGTACCCTTAAATAACCTTCAGGAACACTGCACATTTCCACCCTGTTTCAAGATCAGAAAACAACAATACAAAGAACTTGGCACTCTATGTTCTCTCTGTAACTGGAAGAGAAGAATTTGACTGGAATCATCATTAGAGGCAGCTGTCAGTATGGGTTTCTTCCCCAGGATGAAAACAAAAGGTGCTACAGAGGAAGGTACATAAAGATAGCACCCACGAGGCATTAGGATAAATAAAAGTAGGCAATATTAATGATGCTCATTAGCAGATGTCACTGTTGGGGATGAAGTGAATTCCATGCCAAAACGTTTCATACATTACACTTTTCAAAACTGTCAACTTTTTGACTTTGATGTATGTCCACGTGAATAGTTTTAATAAGTTCCTACAGCCCTTTCTTTGCATCTACCTCCTAAGAATACTGTGGAATTGCTAGCAGCAATATCACAAAGACATTTTTGCCTAATGATTGGTGCTTCATTGGAAATGGGAAGGCTCAGATCATTATGCTTCTACTTATTTGTAGTGCAAATATTTGTCTAAGAATTAGTTAAAAAATATTGTATTACCAAGCAGATTTTATGGTTTAAAGCAATCTTCCACAGGCTGTTGCCTGTATAACTAATAGGATTACGTATGCATAAAACAGCTTTTACTGTGGAAGCCAAAATGCAGAATAATAGCTTGTCAAAGTGTCATTTGCAAGTGAGATCATAGATTTTATAGTCCAAATTAGGTTGTGTTCTTTTCCTTTTTGTCAGGTCATATTCTAATAACCATATTGTGCACTAAACCCTGTGATTATCCCAACACTTGACAGATGGTAGGCTGTTAATTTGTATGTAAGAGACAGTGATTGCCAGCACCCTAACAGTATTCAACAAAATATGAAATGTCAAAATCCAGTTTTGGTTACGTTTTGCTTGACTTCATTTTAGCAAGGTAATGCTAGGTAGAAGAGTTTCAGTAGCTTAGCATATGTTTAATTTTACTAGTCTGATTTTTTTTTTTTTTTTTTTTTTTTACCAGCTGCTAGAAACAGAATTAAGGAAGAAGTGATTTTTTTCTTGTTTATGTCTTCTTTCAACTTTCCTGTGGAGAGTGGGCATCAGCTTGAGGGGTTAATTGAAAAAGTTGCATGAGAGCTGGAAGCAGGCAAGATTTAATTGCTAAATATTGAGGATATTGTTGTATAATAGTAGCATACGCTGATGGTTTAGAAGTATGGTATGGGTCAAAATCATTTAAAAGTTTTAAGTTAAATGTGCATTGGCAAATCCACTAAAAACTATTAGAACTAATAAACGAGCTTAGCAGTGTGACAAGATACAAGATCAGTATACAAAAATGAGTTTTATTTCTGTATTCAAGCAATGAACACTATGAAAGTGAGATTAAGAAAACAATCACATTTAAATATAGCAGCAAAAAGAAAAAAGAAATAAAATGCATGGGAATAAGCTTAATGAAATAAGCATAAGATTTGTACACTGAAAACTAGAAAACATAGTTGAAAAATATTAAAGAATAAATAAGTTAAAAGACATCCCTTGTTTATAGAAACAAGAAACTGAAAACTTTACTCTGTTAGGACTCTAATAGAGCCCCAAATGGTCAACATGTTAAATGCAAAATTCCAGCTGTTTTTTTTTTTTTTTTTCCTGGAAATGAACAAGCTGACCCTAAAATTCATGTGGAACTGCAAGGGATCTAGAATAACTAAAACAATATTGAAAAAGAAGAACAGTTGAAGGATTCACACTTACCGATTTCAAAATTCACTACAAAGCGATAGTTATTAAGACTGTATGATACTAACATAAAGAGAGATCAACAGTAGATTTGAGAATTCAGAAATAAGCCCTCACATTTATGGTCAAGTGCTTTTTGATATGAATACTGAGACAATTCAGTGGGGTAAGGATTAGTACTTTCAATCAATGTTGCTGGGACAGCTGAATATCAACATGCATAAGAACAAACTTAGGCCTGTACCTCACACCATACACAAGACTTAGCTCAAAATAGACCTTAGACCTAAATGTAAGTGCTAACACTATAAAAAGCCTAGGATAAAAGAGTTAATCTTTGTGATCTTGGGTTAGGTTCCTGAGTTATACTACCAAAAGCACAGGTGATAAAATACAAAATAGATTATTTGACTTCATTAAATAAAAAGCTTGTGTGTGTCAAATGACACCATTAAGAAAGTAAAAAGATGACTCACAGATGGAGAAAATTATATATCTAACAGGGGCTCTCTGTGAGTATATAAAGAACTCCTACAAATTAACAATGAAGAGATATATAAATCAAGTGAAAAATAGACAAAGACATTGTAGGCATTTTTCTAAAGCAGATGTACAAATAGTTACTAAGCAATAGAAAAAATCCTCAACATCATTCATTGTTAGTGAAATCAAATCAAACCAAAAGAACACCACAAGAGACCACTCTATGTGCACTAGTTGGCTAAAATTAAAATTACAGTGACACACGTTAGTGAAGATATGGAGATATTGGACTTCATATATTTCCTGTAGGGCTGTAAAATGATTCAGCCACTTTAGAAAACTGCTTTCTAATTCCCCCAAATGTTGAACACTGAGTTATCATAAAACCCATAATTCACTCCTAGGTATATACCCAAGAGAATTGAAAGCATGTAAAATGGCAACCCACTCCAGTACTCTTGCCTGGAGAATCCCATGGAAAGAAGAGCCTGCCGGGCAACAGTCCAAGGGGTCGCAAAAGAGTTGGACAGGACTGAAGGAATTCTCCAAGCCAGGCTTCAGCAATATGTGAACTGTGAACTTCCAGATGTTCAAGCTGGTTTTAGAAAAGCCAGAGGAACCACAGATCAAATTGCCAACATCCGATGGATCATGGAAAAAGCAAGAGAGTTCCAGAAATACATCTATTTCTGCTTTATTGACTATGCCAAAGCCTTTGTCTGTGTGGATCACAATGAACTGTGGAAAATTCTGAAAGAGACGGGCATACCAGACCACCTGATCTGCCTCTTGAGAAATCTGTAAGCAGGTCAGGAAGCAACAGTTAGAACTGGATATGGAACAACAGACTGGTTCCAAATAGGAAAAGGAGTACGTCAATGCTGTGTATTGTCACCCTACTTACTTATATGCAGAGTACATCATAAGAAACGCTGGGCTGGAAGAAGCACAAGCTGGAATCAAGATTGCCAGGAGAAATATCAATAACCTCAGATATGCAGATGACACCACCCTTATGGCAAAGTGAAGAAGAACTAAAGAGCCTCTTGATGAAAGTGAAAGAGGAGAGTGAAAAAGTTGGCTTAAAGCTTAACATTCAGAAAACTAAGATCATGGCATCTAGTCCCATCACCTCATGGGAAATAGATGGGGACAGTGGAAACAGTGTCAGACTTTATTTTTCTGGGCTCCAAAATCACTGCAGATGGTGATTGCAGCCATAAAATTAAAAGACGCTTACTCCTTGGAAGGAAAGTTATGACCAACCTAGATAGCATATTAAAAAGCAGAGACATCACTTTGCCAACAAAGGTCCATTTAGTCAAGGCTATGGTTTTCCTAGTGGTCATATATGGATGTGAGAGTTGGACTATGAAGAAAGCTGAGTGCCGAAGAATTGATGCTTTTGAACTGTGGTGTTGGAGAAGACTCTTGAGAGTCCCTTGGACTGCAAGGAGATCCAAGCAGTTCATCCTAAAGGAGATCAGTCCTGGGTGTTCATTGGAAGGACTGATGTTGAAGCTGAAACTCCAATACTTTGGCCACCTCATGCGAAGAGCTGACTCATTTGAAAAGACCCTGATGCTGGGAAAGATTGAGAGCAGGAGGAAAAGGGGACAACAGAGGATGAGATGGTTGGATGGCATCATCAACTCAATGGACATGGGTTTGGGTGGACTCTGGGAGTTGGTGATGGACAGGGAGGCCTGGTGTGCTGCCGTTCCATGGGGTCGCAAAGTGTTGGACACGACTGAGCAACTGAACTGAAGTGACTTAGCAACTACATAAAACCTTATGCTCGAATGTTCATAGCAACATTACTCATAATAGCCCCAAAGTAGAAACAACTCAAATATTCATCTATTGATAAAATGAGTGGATAGACAAATGTTGTATCAATAGAATGTTATTTAGTCTTAGGAATGAAGTAGTTATACATGCTAACATCATGAATGAACCTTGAAAACAAGAAGCAAACCCAAAGAAGCCAGTCACTGAAGCCCATATACTGTATGGTTTCATTTATGTGAAATATGCGAAATGTCCAGAATATACAAATTCATTGACAGAAGTTAGGTTAGTGGTTACTGTGGGGTGGGTGGATGAGTTAGGGGGAGATGGTGAATGGGCTGCTAAATGGTCCAGGGTTTCTTTTTGGGATAATAAAATGTTATAAAATTGATTGTGATGAAGGTTGTATAACTCAATGAATATACTAGAAACGAACTGTATAATTTAAAAGGATGAATTTTATAGTATGTAAAATACGTCTCAATAAAGCTGTTTTTTAAAAGCACATTAGCAATAGAATAGAAAAGATAATTCATTTATTATGTCAGCATGACAATGATTGGGCTTTCCTAGTGGCTCAGTGGTAAAGAATCCGCCTGCCAATGCAGGAGACTTGGGTTCAATCCCTGGTCCTGGAAGATCCCCTGGAGGAGGAAATGACCACCCACTCCAGTATTCTTGTCTGGAAAATTCCATGGACAGAGGAGCCTGGCAGGGGGTTGCAAAGGGTCAGACACAACTCAACAGCAACAGCAGCATGGCAATAAGTGCTTAGACTAACAGTATTACTTAAAGAGAAAAGAATTCAGTTTCTCATTCAAAAAACTCCAAAAATGGATCTGTAGAAAATTTTCTTTAGTGAGAGTTTTCTTGCCTCATCTGAAGGCTAAATAACAATAGGACCAAGACTGATCAAGATCTTTCTTGTGTAGTACTTTAACTGTTTAGGTATACCAAAAAACCAGTGGTTTCCTGATTGTATAAGAGTCTCTCTCTCAAAAACAATCAATACTCATGGCACAGACATAATAAGCATGCCCTGTGTATATATTATATGCCATGTGTATCATGCCAATACATTGTATGTATAAACTTGCATGCATTATGCAGAAACATTAAAAACCTGTACCTAATTTGACTCATGACTGATTTCTCCTGCTTCATAATTCTTCCCAAGGAATATGTCACTTAGCACATTTTTATCTTATTTTTCCTTGTTAATTGGTTGGATTATTTCTATCTGTGAAGTATTTATTATATATAAAATGAACTGTTGAAATCATTTTTCAATGATTTTCAATGTTTTTCAATTTATCATCATTGAAAAACCCGTTGGGATCTTTCCCCTCAAACCTGTGTCTTCATGATTGGTTAGGCTATCATTAATTTTGTCATTTTGTGGAAGTGAAGGGCATAGCCTTTGCAGTTGAGAAACAGATATGAAATTTACCAAAGTAAAAAAGTTTCCTGGATTTGGCTAAGCGAAATTCTAAAATACACTATAAGGTATATATTATTGATCTTCAGTAAGGTAGTGCAAAAAAAAAAGTTTAAAATAAATGTTAAAAATAAATGAAATATGGCAAAAATATGGCCTTTAAAGGCTAACTTCCTAATTTTATTATTTAAAATATGTATCATTCTTTTAACAGCCTAATTTAAAATGTTAACCATTACTCTGTTGTATTTGGATCACCCCTTTTGGTATAGCATGTTTTTAAAAAGTCCTAATGAAGAAAAAGTTAATTTATATAAAATTTGTCAAATGATTTTTCCCCTTAAGAAATGTAAATATTGTATCATAAAATTATTTTTCTTTTTTAAAATGTCATTTTTCTAATGATCATGTTTAATGGTTGTGTGACTTTTCATATTGTTGCACCATGAGGTATTGATGCATAGTACAAGAACTTCACAGGTAAGCTGCAGTGTCTCCAGCCCGCTCATTTCAAAGAGGAGGAAAGGTGATCACAGTGGGGTTGGAACCTGGGTTTCTTTTTCCCATGTCAGTGATTAGAGTCACGTGGGAACACACCATTGCCTTGACTCATTTCACATGCAGTTCTCAGGTGCACACCCATAGCATGAAATGATGCATAATCACATTGGTCTTAGATATTTCGGGGGATGGGAATAAAAGATGTAAGTTTAATATTAAAGCTCCTTTTGATTCAGCAGACTAAACTTTTAGTATCAAGGAGAAAAAGGAGTAAATGGAGAGAGCAATCTGGTATTTTCTGTACTTTAGAGTGAAACCAAAAATGGGGAAAAAAGATATAATCAGAACTCACCACCATCCTATTTCAGCACAGCATGTAATTCTCAGTTCAAAAAAAAAGAAAGTTGTTTTTTTTTTTTTTTTTTGAGAGAAAGCACTTTAAGATAATATCTCTATGAGCCATTTCCGTGAAAAGCAAGTGAAGCTTTGACTCCCTCTGAGAAATGGCTTTGCAATTTTGAAGCAGCTAGAGAGCCTGGCTCAGGAGGCAGATTGGTCATTGACAGTGTGTGAATGAGCTGATCTGCATGAAACCTGAATAGTAAATGAGAGCCCACGGGTTGAACTAGAGTACTTTTGGTGATGCAGATTTGCCATGAATGAAGCCCTGGGTAGCCAAGCTAGCTGTATGTCTGGGAGCTGGTTAAAAGCTTGGTAACCTGCTTGACTGCTTTTGAGAACTGACATTGCCATTACAATCATCTGGCTCCTGCTCTGGGTCGGTCAACTGATGAAGCTACAAATGACCTCCATTTCTGACCGAATATGGGGAACACAAAGCAAGGAACAGCATTTCTTGATTTTTCCTTTCTTTCTTCTTCTGTTCACCACCCGCCCCCAGAAACAGCAAAAAAGAAACTTGAAGCCATGTCCAACTGATGGCTTCTGTGTTCTGTTTTTGAGATACATTCTCACTGCTTTGGTGGAGTGGCTGGGAGAGAGTGCTTGGTATTGACATTCAGATGAACATATCAAATACCTCTCTGGGCTGCTGAATTTCTTTATCTGATATTGGCACAACAAGCAACTCAGAGGTATTTGTCTGTGTCACTCTGGTCCTTTTATATTCTGACTGTTGAATGAAAGGAGACGGACAACTAAGACTTCTTTTTGAAAAGAAGTCCATTATCCAGGTCTTTGAAGCTCAGAAGAGTGAGTACATTCGACTTGGATAAAGCCCCACAAAAGATGGAAGGAAGCAAAGACAGCCTTATAAATTTCCCTGTGAACAAGCAGATCTATTGTTGTCTTTATTAAAATATGCCTCCGAGTCGGTGGTTCTGTTCTGAGTGATACCTCGGAGTTGACTTGAAAGCAATCACTGGGAACTTCACGTGTCTCTGCAATAGCTTAGTCTGTCTTGAGAAAAATAAAAGGAGATCAAATTGTTATGCTGAGAGTGCTCAGTGTATTGAACAAATTTATTCTCAAATTTTTAAAGTTAAAACTTTGGCAATTATATTAATAAAGATAAGTAAGCTAGTTGACATCAACACATGCATTCTGTTTGTTCTTTGTACATCCGTGTACCTCCCAGAGAGGGCTGTGACCCAGATTTCATATGCATTCAAGACTTTCATTAGTTAAGAATGACATATACTTATCATTAAAGCTTACTAATTAAAGCAGAATGTGACATTTCAAAGTAATGATGCTCCCCAGTGTCTCAATGTAAAATACTCCCTAGCCTATTTTTAATGACCTGGCATGCTATGTATGTTAAAAATATTATTTTGTTAGGATCTTATGTTTTCATTATTGTCAGTGATAGTGATGACCAGGAAGACAGGACATTCTTCTCGATGAATAGGAAGGAGACTGGTGAAAGGAACCAAGGCTTTGAGTTTTTTCAGTCACATCCTGGGTGCATTCCTGCATTCTTGCATTTGTTCAGTACTTTGATAGATTGCATGATTTCTACCTGCCACCCTCTCTGCTAGATGCTGGGGATACATCAGTTACTAGGACACAGATGGTTCCTACCCTCAAGGAGCTTGCTCCCCTCCCTTTGATTGTGATCAGAGCTGTTCTTTGTATTTCCTCTTTTTCATCCTCATTAGCAGCAGAGAGGATGACATATTCAGTGCTGGTTATTGATAGTTTATGGTGAATGGTGTCGAATTTGTGATCTGTGAAGATTTAGCTTTAGGACCAGGGACCAGGCTTGACCACTCAAGAGCTTTTGTGCAGCAGTTTTATTAAAGTGAAAAGGGATAGAGGAAGTTTCTGACACAGACATCAGAAGGGGGATGGAGAGCGCTCCCTCACTAGTCTAAGCAAGGGAGTTATATACTTTTAAAATTAGTTACTACAATAAATCAAAAGGCTGTCTCAAGGTTGTAAAGATCTTACTAGACCCACTCCCATAATTTATATTTTAAGATAACAGGGTTAGCCAGAAGGTTTTCAGGAGGGAGAAATCTTCCTCAAGAGGGATACATTGTTGTTATATAACCCTTAGTACAGAGTTTAAGCTGATGTGTAATCATCAGTTCCAGTCTTAAAGGAGAAAAACGTTTTATGTGACTAAGACTAAGGAATGTAGAGGAAAAAAAAAATAATAATAAAGACCTTTGTCCTTTCCTCCTTCTTGAGAATCCCAGACCCCTATCTTCTCTTCCCCGGTGGCTCAGAGAGTAAAGAATCTGCCTGCAATGCAGGAGACCTGGGTTTGATTCCTGGGTTGGGACGATGCCCTGGAGAAAGAAATGGCAACCCACTCCGGTATTCTTGCCT
Source organism: Muntiacus reevesi (assembly GCF_963930625.1). Lineage (NCBI taxonomy): Eukaryota > Metazoa > Chordata > Mammalia > Artiodactyla > Cervidae > Muntiacus > Muntiacus reevesi. Next base: position 98,547,977 of record NC_089252.1, read on the forward strand.
GGAAAATCCCATGGACAGAGGAGCCTGGCGGGCTACAGTACATGGGGTCGCAAAGAGTCGGACATGACTGAGCGACTAACACACTATCTCCTCTTCAAGAGCCCGAGACCCCTCTCTCCTCCTCGGGGACCCTGGACTTCTTATCAACCTGCCTAGGAATTGACTCTCTCATTATACATCTATAGCCTCACTTGCTGTTGCAAACTTTTAGAGATTCTCAGTTGATAAGAATAGTGGAAAGAAGAATCTCCTTACTTATTCTGTACTTTTCCTCATATTTGTGTCTGGTGTGTCAGCTAAGTTTATATCATATAGATTCAGTGACCCAGAACTATGGCGACTGTTCCTGTTCTCTACCTGGTATGCTGTTTTGTTTTTTAAACTTTTAATTTTGTATCGGGGTATGCCCAGTTAACAAACAATGTTGTAGTAGTTTCAGGTGAACCGCTAAGGGACTCAGCCATATGTATACATGTATCCATTCTCCCTGCGCCCCCCACCCCCGAAACTCCCGTCCCATCCAGCTGACCACATAACAGTGAGCAGAGTTCCATGTGCTGTACAGCCAGATCCTTGTTGGGTATCCATTTTAAATATAGCGGTGTGTACATGTCCATCCTAAACTCTTTAACTATCCCTTCTCCCACCCCTCCCCCCGGCAACCGTAAGTTTGTCTTCTAAGTCTGTGAGTCTCTTTCTGTTTTGTAAGTAAGTCCATTTGCATCATTTGTTTTTAGGTCTCACATATAAGTGATATTGTATATTTGTCTTTCGGTGTCTGGCTTACGTCACTCAGTATGGTGCTCTCTAGGTTCATCCGTGTTGCTACGAACTCTGCTGGTATTCTGCTGATGCTCGTTTTCTCCCTTCACTCTCCCTCATAGCCCTCTAAGTGATAATAGCACTGAACTAGATGGTTCCAGTGTTTACACTGTGAATCAGTAATATTCTCAAATGTCAGTGGGTTTTGTATTTGGGGCAGTGATTGTGAAAATTTGCTAACTAAACCAGCTGTCATGGGCTATAATAATATATAGGGAGGAGAGTCACCTTACATTAAGATTATTTATTTATTATGGCTTTTACCCTAGTGGCAGGCTTCCCTGGTAGCTCAGCTGGTAAAGAATCTGCCTGCAATGCAGGAGACCTGGGTTGGATCCCTGGGTTGGGAAGATCCCCTGGAGAAGGAAAAGGCTACCCACTCCAGTATTCTCACCTGGAGAATTCCATGAACCATATAGTTCATGAGGTTGCAACTTTCACTTTCACTTTCATGACTGAGCAATTTTCACTTACCCTAGTGGCAGCCAAGAAGTGGCAGATTCCTCAGCCCTCATTCCAAACCCTGGGAAGAGAAGAAGCATGTCCTTTCTCTGTTAACAGAAGCGTTGTAGGGTCTCAAGAGAAAGTCAGGTTTGAACATGGAAAAACAGTATGAAGAATTTCCAAACAAAAGCAGGAAAGAGAAAGAGGAGGAGTTTGTTTTGTGCTAAATTTGCCCATTTCTCATCTTGTTTTCCCAGTAATAAAAGCATCATCATCTTCATTGGTGGTGTTCTTGCTGTCATCACCACCATCATCATCATCATCACAGCTATTATTTATTAAGCAAAGAACTTCCATCTCATAGGTGCCACTAATATTCAAATTTTATGGATGACCAAACCTTTTATAGGACTTCCCAGGTGCCGCTAGTGGTAAAGAACCTGTTGCCATAAGAGGTTAGGAGACATAAGAGACTTAGCTTTGATCCCTGGGTCAGGAAGATCCCCCTGGAGGAGGGCATAGCAACCCACTCTAGTATTCTTGCCTGGAGAATCCCATGGACAGACGAACCTGGCAGGCTACAGTTCATGGAGTTGCAAAGAGTCAGACATGACTGAAGTGATTTAGCACACAAGCACAAACCATTTAGAGCAGTGATCCTCAACCTTTTTGGCACCCAGGACTGGTTTTGTAAAATACAGTTTCTCCATGGACTGGCGGAGGTGTGGGGTGGTTTCAGTATGATTCAAGTGCATTACACTTATTGTGCACTTTATTTCTATTATTATTCCATCAGTTCCACCTCAGATCATCAAGCATTAGCCCTTGGAGGCTGGGAATCCCTTATTTAGACTGTTCAGGCAACTTGCCCAAAGCCCCAGAACTGGTAAATGACATAGTCAGGACCCCCTTCCCCCAGGGCTGTCTGATCTCAGACTACTCTTGACCACTGCCTTCTACCACCTTTCATTGTCTTATAATCTTTTTTATACCCTTTCTCGTACAAGCAGCTGGTAGGGGTCTTCAACGTCAAAGATGGTATTGAGTCAAACATTCAGGTTGTCTTTCATTTCTGAATGAACACTATCACTTTCTCAATCTTTTTTTCTGAATTTCCTAAAAGCAAATTGCAGGCCTTCCAGTGACTGTGCTTAGTGATGTTTACTGATCTGGGGCTGGTCTTGTTATTCAAATCCCCTCACTCCCTCTCCCCATTAGTAACCACAAGTTTGTGTTCTAATGTCGGTGAGTCTGTGTTTATTTTGTTTATGTGTGAAAGTGTTAGTTACTCAGTCGTTGCCAACTCTGAGATCCTGTGAACTGTAGCTCACCAGGCTCCTCTGTCCATGGCATTTCCCAGGCAAGAATACAAGTGGGTTGCCGTTTCCTATTCCAGGGGATCTTCCAGACCCAGAGATTGAACCCAGGTCTCCTGCATTGCAGGCAGATTCTTTACTGTTTGAGCCACCAAGGAAGCCTCATGTACTGGGACTCAATTTCCTGAGTTGTAAAATGGGGGTGAGTAACAAAAGTACCTCATCCCTCTGAGGGTTACCTGAGAGAATGCTGGTAAAGCACTTAGCATAGTGTCTGGTATGCAGGAAGTGTTAAATATACCTGATGATGATAGAGATCATGGTGGTGAAAGAAGTAAGGTACATGACTTCATTTCTTCAAGGGAAATCTTACACAGAAGTTCAATATATGAATATATGAACCTGATTATCTGTTCTGTTTGAGTGGGCACAGAGCTTATCTTACTCGGCACTCCCACAGAACACATGTGCTCAAGTGTGTCCATATAGATAGCTCAGAAATGATGATTCTTGGTTTGAAATTTGGGAAAAGAATCAACAGCAGGCTGTGGAAGGGTAGAGAAAGCACCATGGGCAAGGTGCTAGCCAATTTGGATTTAATTAGGGCTCTGCTACTTTCAGCTCACAAGACCTTAGACAACTGTTTTTCTCTTTCTGAGCCTTAGTTTCCTCTTCTGTGGAGTGATGATAGCAATACCCACTCACCGGGGCTGTTTTCAGAACTACTGAGATAATGTATTGTGGATGGACTTTGAAGATGCTACAAGCTTTGGTTTTTGTTGTGCAGATTATACTAGGATAAAAATAAGTTTGATATAGAGTTGCAAATGGGACTGTATTTATGGGCTACGTTAGAGCCCAAAGCTTTCTTTTGGTGTTAAAGGTGCAACTCACCAGCTGACCTCATTTACTTGGAAATTCTAGAATGGCAGCATAACCCTTTGAAGCCCAATGGTTAATTTTCTTTAGAGATCTTTCCTCTTTTGGTTATTGGATGCTGTGTTTATGTTCTTTAAACCCTGGCAGTGAGGAAGAACCCCTTGTGTGACAATGGATTTAGTGGGGTATAAATCTACCTAACTTGCAGCTGGATGGGAGCTGATGAGGGCTGGCCCCAGAGCCCAGCTACATTAGCCGAGTTAGAAGGATGTGCCGACTTCAACTTCCAGCCATGAGGCCCAGGAGCAAACTGCAGGGAAGCAATAGCAGCCCATGGTTGGGCCCATTGTGCTACCGTCATTCTCGTCAGTGTCTCCATCATTGCCATTAAGCCATTATTAAGTGCCGGCGTGTGGGGCTCCCTTAGGTGCCATCGTAGGCAGATAGGCAGCTGTGTGTTTTAAATAAGAGCCTGACCATGAGGTGAAGGGGCCCAGCTGTAATCCAAGGCAGGCCCACAAGCGTGGCTGTAGTAGGCATTTGTTTGTGGGGTCAGCTTAATCCAGATGGCCCCTTTTTTTGAGAATGGCTCCCAACTCTCACCTTCAAGGGCGGCCTGGTGGTCATGTCTGTACTTGGTCACACGTGTAGCTTGGCTCCCATGGCCATGCCTGAGTGATACACAGCTGACTGAAGCCAGGCCAGTCAGATTGTCGGTCCCAGAAGTTGGACATGGGACTAAGACGTACTTGTAGGTAGATGGGGTAGATAGGTACAATTGAAACCTGTGGTTAATTCAGTAATCCTCATAACAGTCCTTTGAGGTAGATCCTTTCTCATCCCCATTTTATAGAAGAGGAAACTGAGTCTTAGGTTAAGTAATTTACCCAAGTTCTTATACTTAGGTAGTGGCAGAGCCAGGTTTGAATCCAGGTAGCGTGAACTCATGCCTTTAGCCACTATGAGACTGTCTTTCTGAAGATGAATGGATGTGGTATATACCACATAAAGAAGAAAAAGATAAAGAAGATGTGGTATATACACAATGGAATATTATAATGCAATAATGTTATTTGCAGCAACATGGATAGACCTAGAGATTATCATAGTAACTGAAGTAAATTAGACAGAGAAAGACAAATATGATATCACTTATATGTGGAATCTTAAAAAATGTTATAAATGAGATTATTTACAAAACAGACATGAGAAACAAACCTGTGATTACCAATTGGGTGATAGCAGGGGCAAGGAGGGAGAGAAATTAGGAGTTTGGGATTAACATATACACTACTATATAGACCTTAATGACCATGATTCCTTTTTAAAAAAACTTTTTATTTTGTATTAGGATATAGCTGATTAACATGTGATGTTGTGGTCATTTCAGATGGACACCGAAGAGACTCAGCCATAGATATACATGTATCCATTCTCCTGCAAGCTCCCCTCCCATCCAGGCTGCCATATAACACTGAGCTGAGTTTCCTGTGCTATACATAGGTCCTTGTTGGCTATCCATTTTAAATACAGTGGTAGGTATGTGTGGATCCCAAACCCCCTAACTATCCCTTCCCCCCATCCTTCTTCCTAGCAACCATAAATTCATTCTCTAAGTTTGTGAGTCTGTTTCTGTTAAGTAAGTTCATTTGTATCATTTCACTTTAGATTCCACATATAAGGGATGTCATACGATAAATGGCAGCAATTTCTACCATCGAACTTTGAAAAGTATCTCTGTGTCTATATAAGTAAATTCCCCTTTTTGTGCACAAAGTAGTTCCAATGGATGTCTATTCTTTGACACCAAAAGAGCATTGACTAAATGACCACACTATCACACTTTGTTAAATAATACCGTAGATCATTCATTGGTCTCTGTGGCCCCAGGCATCTTTATATTATCTCCAGATAGGGTCCAGACTAGTAGAGGAGAGAGGCAAGTAAACTAGTAATTGGAGCATAAGGTGCCAAGCTCTCTGAGAAATGTAAACCTAAACTGCTTTAGAAACTTAGAAGTGTGGCAAGATTAGGCTGTGAGGAATCAGGCTTCTCAAAGAGGTTGAGCTGTTTTTGAAGAGTAGGATTTAGATATATGAAGAAAATTGGGAGGAAGGGTGTTCCAGGTAGTAAATGGTATATGAAAAAGAAAAGTGAAACCTATGATACATTTTGGAAAGGACAAGCAGTTAAGTGTGATGAAGGAAGGAAGAGGAGTTGGACGTGCAACCAGAGTTCTTGGCTGGACCAGATCCTGCAAGGTCTCCAGTGCTTGAATTTCAAACCTTATCCTATAAGCTAACAGTTCATTCACTACTAGATTTCTTCCCTCCCTCCAACATGAAAACATAAATTTTTGCAGTGAATAAGATAACATTCTGACAACATTAAAGACAGTTTTAGGGGGAAACACACACACACACAAACCATGTACAGTCCCAAACCCCTAACACTGCAGTTTTCATTTTTGCACATCATCTGGTTGTCCTTAAGCATGCATTTTTTTGTACATGGTTACAGTCCATCTACATATCATTTTCACTTCCTAGTAGATGAAAAATTTCTTCTATATTTCTGTGTCTTCCTCTTCTAATTATTATAACAGCATGGTAAGTTTTTCCAAATACCCACATAGCTCCAGACAATGCATTAGGTTCTTGTGGCAAAGATGTATGAGCTGAGGATTTCTGCTTTTGTGGCAATGCAGAGTGTGATATAATAATTCTGCTGAAGTATTGGGCCATATGCATTTCCAAACATGTGCGTATACTACTATTATTTTATGAAAAGCATATTCATCTCTTTGAGAATTGATTTCTAAGTCCCTTTCCTCTGAACCATTCCCATGCTCCTGCCCTCATCATGAATGCTCCATGGCTAACAAATGGCGTCAGCGTCACCTGCTTTTACTGTTCATGTGCTACTTACCTAGTATCTCTTTCAGATCTTATGCTCTAAGTCCTCTGAAAGCCATTTGATGGTTAACCATAAATAGGCTCCGAATCAAGCTCTTGAGCTGAGTTAATTTGATTATGAAACATTATCTTGATTGTGGCAAGTGTCCAGTTGTCATCTTTTTAATGATACGGGCACCCACAGCCTGAACTAATTACAACCCAGCTTCATTTCAGGGAGGGTGGCATTGCCTAGCCAGTCTCCCCAAGCCAGACCCAAACGTGTTGATGGTGATCACATGTGTTTTCCCTTCCTCTGGCCTCCTGCAGATAAGGTCAGTTTCATCCTCTTTCCCTCGCTGCTCCTATGTTAGAAAGTAGGGGTGATTGGCCAAAATTGCTCCTTAAATTAAATTTTGCCTCCTACCTCCAGCATAATCATGAGCCTGCAAATTAAAGATGCAGATAATTTTGCAATCAGATTTGCATTTTGGTCTGTAATAAGTTTAAAGTATTTTTTTACATGCTTTAGTATTCCCTTTTATGATGCTTTTATTGGCTTAATTTAGCTCTGTGGTTTGGTTCATATTTTGTTGTTGGTTTTTCCTCTAGTCTCCATATCCAAAAGTCTTCATTTTCTTCATTCCTAGGCTTGTATATATTGCAGAAAAGACAGTGTTCAATTGGTATAAATTAAAAAAAACACATATTCATTCAGTAAAGAGGCTAAAATTGCTTCAGTCTCTGTTTAGTGACAAAATGGAAAGAGAGCCTAAGTAAACTGTATTCTCTGCAAACTCTCACATCTGATTTTACTCTGTATGTGTGTGTATGTTCAGACACAAGTATTCAAGTGTGGGTTATTGACATACATACTTAAAATGAAGTAGATTATTACTTTATAGACCTTAAATGCTTGAAGAACTCTCTTAGCCTCAGCTTCCTCCTTTGTCAAATGGAACAATAATAGTTCTTACTGTATGTGGTTGCAGGGATAATTCATTTGATACTGCTGCAATGTGTTAGCCCATAAGTATGCCAGTAAATATCAGTGATTAATATCATGGCCCTTGTCCTAGGAGAGTACAAAGCCTTTTTCATGATCTTAATTTTGAGAAACAAAATAATTCCCTAAGTTCATCTTTTTTTGGGAAGGCCAAAAGAATAAGAAGAAAGCTTGGAAAAGTTTCTCAAGCCATATTCTCCTAGCATCCTTTCCCTTTTCAGTCAACCTAGACTGAATGTTAGTCTTTTCTATCTGGTTCTCACTGATACTATCTTTATAGTAGATTCTCCTGGTGGCCATTATCTAATCAAGCCGTGGTGGTTGGTGACCAGTTTTGTATGAGTCAGCTTGCTACCTCTAGCAATCACTCTGCTTCTTTTCTGCCATCACTCAAGCTTGGAGCCTGCTTGACCTGGGTCAAAGAAAAGCCTGAAAGTGCAAGAAATAAATGCCTTCGGGACTACCCCTCAACCATTGGGCATTTCAGTAAATATTCCAGTCTTCCATTTTTTTCAGGTGCATAATTCTGGATGCATACTGGACACTTCTGAGGAGGTCCTGGCCAAATCAGGTCCTTTGTCTGTGGCAGACTTCATAATGTACCCTTAGATTGGCTTTTACCCCTTTGCCTGCCTTACTCTGTATTCCCGCATCCCTGCTTTCTGGAATCACCTCCCAAATATTTAATAACCCCCTGCACCTAAACCCTTGTCTCAGTCTCTGCCTTCAGGGGAACCTAACCCCCGAGAGCCCTGAAATCCCCTACCTCCTTGATATTTCTAGGCCCTGCCCATGTAGTCTTTAGCCCTGGACCATTTCTCTTTACTTTTTAGTTCAGAGGAAAAAGACATCTCATGAGTTTTCAAGGCTAATCTTTTCTTTGATCTTGATTCTGTCACTTCTTAAATTCTCTGGCCCCACAGACCATCATGTCTTGTTTACTGCTGCACCTCCAGTGTAGAATACTTAGCTCATAGTAGGAGCTCAGTAACTACTTATTGAATGAGTAAAAGAATGTATTTTTCCCTTTTTCTTGCTTGTATTTTATTTTCTTTCTCTCCACACATACTACTCCCATCATTGGTTCTTTTAGCCTTTCTTTGGAAGTCCAGAAATCTTTGCTTTGGAAGTAAGCATCACTACCTTAATCACAGAGCCCTTCTCTTTATTAGGCCTCGTAGCTAACTCCCAAGCTGGCATCAGGATTGCCAGGAGAAATATCAACAACCTCAGATAAGCGACGATACCACTAATGGCAGAAACTGAAGAGGAACTAAAGAGCCTCTTGATGAGGGTGAAAGAGGAGAAAACTAGTTTGACACTCAAGGTTTAAAAAACTAAGATTGTCACATCCAGTCCCATCACTTCATAGAAAATGGATGGGGAAAAAGTAGAAGCAGTGACAGATTTTATTTTCTTGGGTTTCAAAATCACTGTGGATGGTGAATACAGCCATGAAATTAAAAGATGCTTGCTCCTTGGAAGGAAAGCTATGACAAACTTAGACAGCATATTCAAAAGCAGAGACATCATTTTGCCGACCAAGGTCCATATAGTCAAAGCTATGGTTTTTTTTCCAGTAGTCATGTATGGATGTGAGAGTTGGACCATAAAGAAAAGCACCAGAGAATTGATGCTTTTGAATTGTGGTGCTGGAAAAGACTCTTGAGAGACTGTTGGACAGCAAGGAGATCCAGCCAGTCAATCCTAAAAGAAATCAACCCTGAATATTCATTGGAAGGACTGATGCTGAAGCTGAAACTCCAATATTTTGGCCACTTGATGTGAAGAGTTGACTCACTGGGAAAGACCCTGATGCTGAGAAACAGTGAGAGCAGAAAGAGCAGGGGGCGACGGAGGACAAGATGACTGGATGGCATCACTGACTCAGTGGATCTGAGTTTGAGTAAACTCTGGGAGATAGTGAAGGACCAGGAAGCTTGGCGTGCTGCGGTCCTTGGGGTCACAAAGAGTCAGACACAACTTAGTGATTGAACAACAGCCAGCTCCTAGCTCCTTGGCAATTCTGATCTTCCTTCCTTAACATCTTCTCTTTCTTCAACTCTGCCTCACTTTATCTCTTAGACTCTCCCTGGGTTCTTTGCCTGCTTAGCTGACTTTTCTTTCCCAGTGTTTTTGCTGGCATGCTTAGCTGATTCTAAATATCACTTTATCCAGGGTTCTATCTTTTATTCTCTTCTTTTCTGGAATTATATACCCAACCTGGGTAAAGCTGTGACCACCATCTCTTTAGCCATGTAGGTATCTAAATCTCTAATCTCTAAATTGACTCTCCTGAGTTCAAAGCTATTGTAAACTTCCATCTGCAATTCTTACCATGTTTAAGCTGAAATTCATTTTCTTTTCCCCATTTTCACCTCTTTCATCTTTTCCAGTACTGCCTTAATTAATGGTTTCACTATCTGCATTGTTATGCAGTATAGAAGCCTTTGTGTGATCCTTAACTGCCTTTCCTCAACCATTGCTCTTAAGAAATAACTTTTGAGTTCTTACTGTAAGGCAGACACTGTGCTAGGTGCTAGGGATGCATGGGTAAGAAAGACCATCAAAGGCTTCCCTGGTGGTTCAGTAGTTAAGAATCTGCCTTGCAGTGCAAAGGACACTGGTTCAATCCCTGGTCTGGGAGGATTACACATGCCACAGAGCGACGAAGTCTGTGTGGCACAACTAATGAGCATTCATGATACAACTACTGAAGCTTGTGCGCCCAGATCCTGTGCTCCACACTAAGAGAAGCCACCACAACAAGAAACCTGCACACTGCAGTGAGGAGTAGCCCCTGCTCACCACAATTAGAGAGAGTCTGCATGCTGTATTGGTGACCAAGCACAGTCAATAAATAAATGAATAATTTTTTTGTTTGTTTTAAAAGATAGACCATCAAGAGACTCCTAGACTGATATGGACATTAATCTGACTTATTGCACAAATATAACATTACAAACTGAAGTAATGTGGCTGTGGAAGAAAAGTCCAGTGTACTTTTAGAGTGTATCACCGACCAAATTTATTGCTTAGACTTGCACAGCTTCCTTTGGGAAGTGTGTCATTTGATCTCAGATATAAAGGCTGAGTAGGAATAAGAGAGAGAAGCTCTTCCCTATTTATCACTAGGTATGGTAGCCATCAAGTTCCATTGATGTTACCTACGAAATGTCCCCATTTTTCTATTTTCTTTTCTCATTCTGAACCCTTGCAATTCCCACCTTCACCTCCCACTCCCCATCCATTGATTTTTACATTGGCTGAGTGTTTTTAACCAAACACAGACCTGACCGTGTGTCTTCTTCTTCCAGCTTAAAACCCTTGGTAGCTCACTAGTACTTCCAGAGTAAAATCCCATCCCTCTGGCATGGCAGCCAAAGTCTTTCCAATTTTTGTCTCTGACCTGTGTTTCTAGCCTCATTTCCTGTCACTCCACAGTACATTGCCTGTAATATGACCACTGGGAACTTTGCCATTTTCTGAGAGTACCAGTTCCTCATAGCCGTTCATGCCTGTGTTCACTCACTTTTCAGCTTTGAGTTCTACTTTTCTTTTGTACCTAGTCACCCCCTGCTGGTCCTGTGGTGTGCACTTAGTGACTCGGTTGTGTCTGACACTTTGAACCATTTGTACTGTAACCCTACAGGCTCTTCGTCCATGGGATTTGTCAGACAAGAATACTGGAGTGGGTTGCCATTTCCTCCTCCAGGGGATCTTCCCGCCCAAGGGATGGAACCTGTGTCTCCTGCCTGACAGGTGGATTCTTTACCACTGAGCTGTCAGATGTAGACCTGACATAAATGTCACACCCCCCGTGAGGCTTTTCCTGGCCCCCAATCTTCATCCCCTTATTTGTATTTACACATTTCTCTCCTTAGAGTTCCCATCCTTCTGCCTTATATTAGCTTAGTTATCTAGAACATTTATTCCTCTGGGGTCAAAATTGTGCTGTGCTCATCTCTCCCTTTACAGAGCTTGAAACATAGCAAGCGTTTAGTAAATACTAGTAATTGAATTGTCCGTGTGTGAATAGTGTAAGGGAAGCAAAGACACTGGGGATGGCAGGAGAGCTGGAAAAAAAAAAAAAAAGCCTGCCCTTTTGTAATGAAATGAACTGGTGATCCAAAGCAGGGCTTGACCAAGACACATGTCAGTGGTCCAGGCAGACTAATCATTTGGTATCCCTTAAGCAATCAAGTGATGTAACGGATTTGAGCAGTACTGCTTGTGGAGGATGGTGACAGATTGTAGCACCTGGCCTCCACACCTAGCTCAGCACAAGGAAAGCTCTCTAAGTGTCGACTCCTTCTTACATAAAGGAATTTTATTGACTTCTGTTCCCAAGTTTGCACCCCTACTCCCCACCTCATTGTTTCATAGAAAGTTTTGTGTGTGTGTGTGTTTCCTTTATATCTAATTCCCTTCTTAAAGAAATTTCTGTATTTTTTTCCACTGTGTTACTTTTCTGGGGAGTACTTTAGTACCTGTTCTAGGTTGTACCCTGTGCAGTCCTCCTGTTCATGCTGCTCTGATACCAAGCAAGGAAGACTGAGTTGTGCAAACCTCTTTATCAATATCACACCAATAACCTAAAAAAATCCTTTCTTTATAACATTATCCTCAATGGAGAAAAACTGAACGCATTTCTCCTAAAGTCAGGAACAAGACAAGGGTACCCACTCCCACCATTACTATTCAGCATAGTTTTGGAACTCTTGGCCACAGCCATCAGAGCAGAAAAAGAAATAAAAGAAATCCAGATTGGAAAAGAAGAAGTAAAACTTTCACTGTTTGCAGATGACATGATCCTCTACATAGAAAACCCTAAAGACTCCACCAGAAAATTACTATAGATGATCAATGAATATAGTAAAGTTGCAGGGTATAAAATTAACACACAGAAATCCCTTGCATTCCTATACACTAACAATGAGAAAACAGAAAGAGAAATTAAGGAAACAATTCCATTCACCATTGCAATGAAAAGAATAAAATACTTAGGAATATATCTATCTAAAGAAACAAAGGACCTATATATAGAAAACTGTAAAACACTGGTGAAAGAAATCAAAGAAGATACAAATAGATGGAGAAATATACCATGTTCATGGATCAGAAGAATGAATATAGTGAAAATGAGTATAATACCCAAAGGAATCTATAGATTCAATGCAATCCCTATCAAGCTACCAATGGTATTTTTCACAGAACCAGAACAAATAAGTTCACAATTTGTATGGAAATACAAAAAAACCTCGAATAGTCAAAGCAATCTTGAGAAAGAAGAATTGAGGAATCAGCCTACCTGACTTCAGTCTCTACTACAAAGTCACAGTCATCAAGACAGTATGGTACTGGCACAAAGACAGAAATATAGATCAATGGATCAAAATAGAAAGCACAAAGATAAATCCATGCACCTATGGACACATTATCTTTGACAAGGGAGGCATGAATATACAACGGAGAAAAGACAATCTCTTTAACAAGTGGTGCTGGGAAAGCTGGTCAACCACTTGTAAAAGAATGAAACTAGAACACTTTCTAACACCATACTCAAAAATAAACTCAAAATGGATTAACGATCTAAATGTAAGATGAGAAACTATTAAACTCCTAGAGTAAAACATAGGCAAAACACTCTCCAACATAAATCACAGCAGGATCCTCTATGACCCACCTCCCAGAATATTGGAAATAAAAAAAAACAAAAACACAAATGGAACCTAATTAAAACTAAAAGCTTCTGCACAACAAAGGAAACTATAAGCAAGGTGAAAAGACAGCCTTCAGAATGGGAGAAAATAATAGCAAACAAAGCAATGGGCAAAGAAATAATCTCAAAAATAAACAAGAAACTCCTGCAGCTCAATTCCAGAAAAATTAAAGATCCAATCAAAAAATGGGCCAAAGAACTAAACAGACATTTCTCCAAAGAAGACATACAGATGGCTAACAAACACATGAAAAGATGTTCAGCATCACTCATTATCAGAGAAATGCAAATCAAAACCTCAATGAGGTACCATTACACGCCAGTCAGAATGGCTGCTATCCAAAAGTCTACAAGCAATACATGTTGGAGAGGGCGTGGAGAAAAGGGAACCCTCTTACACTGTTGGTGGGAATGCAAACTATTACAGTCACTATGGAGAACAGTGTGGAGATTCCAGCAATCCCACTGCTGGGCATACCCACTGAGGAAGCCAGAATTGAAAGAGACATGTGTACCCCAATGTTCATTGCAGCACTATTTATAATAGCCAGGACATTGGAGCAACCTAGATGTCCATCAGCAGATGAATGGATAAGAAAGCTGTGGTACATATACACCATGGAATATTACTCAGCCATTAAAAAGAAAACACTTGAATCAGTTCTAATGAGGTGGATGAAACTGGAGCCCATTATACAGAGTGAAGTAAGCTAGAAAGAAAAGCACCAATACAGTATCAGTTCAATTCAGTTCAGTTGCTCAGTCATGTCTGACTCTTTGCGACCCCATGAATCGCAGCACACCAGGCCTCCCTGTCCATCACCAACTCCTGCAGTTTACTCATACTCATGTCCATTGAGTCGGTGATGCCATTCAGCCATCTCATCCTCTGTCGTCCCCTTCTCCTCCTGCCCCCAATCCCTCCCAGCATCAGGGTTTTTTCTATTGAGTCACCTCTTCACATGAGGTAGCCAAAGTATTGCAGTTGCAGCTTCAGAATCAGTCCTTCCAATGAACACCCAGGACTGATCTCCTTTAGGATGGACTGGTTGGATCTCCTTGCAGTCCAAGGGACTCTCAAGAGTCTTCTCCAACACCAGAGTCCAAAAGCATCAATTCTTCGGCGTTCAGCTTTCTTCACAGTCCAACTCTCACATCCATACATGACCACTGGAAAAACCATAGCTTTGACTAGACGAACCTTTGTTGACAAAGTAATGTCTCTGCTTTTTAATATGCTATCTAGGTTGGTCATAACTTTTCTTCCAAGGAGTAAGTGTCTTTTAATTTCATGGCTGCAATCACCATCTGCAGTGATTTTGGAGCCAAAAAAAGTAAAGTCTGACACTGTTTCTACTGTTTACCCATCTACTTCCCTTGAAGTGATGGGACCAGATGCCATGATCTTAGATTTCTGAATGTTAAGCTTTAAGCCAACTTTTTCACTCTCCTCTTTGACTTTCATCAAGAGGCTTTTTAGTTCCTCTCACTTTCTGCCATAAGGGTGGTGTCATCTGCATATCTGAGGTTACTGCTATTTCTCCTGGCAATCTTGATTCCAGCTTGTGCTTTCTCCAGGCCAGCATTTCTCATGATGTACTCTGCATATAAGTTAAATAAGCAGGGTGACAATATACAACCTTGACGTACTCCTTTTCCTATTTGGAACCAGTCTGTTGTTCCATATACAATTCTAACTGTTGCTTCTTGACCTGCCTATAGGTTTCTCAAGAGGCAGGTCAGGTGGTCTGGTATTCCATCTCTTGAAGAATTTTCCACAGTTCATTGTGATCCACACAGTAAAAGGCCTTGGCATATTCAATAAAGCAGAAAGAGATGTTTTCCTGGAACTTTCTTGCTTTTTCGATGATCCGTCGGATGTTGGCAATTTGATCTGTGGTTCCTCTGCCTTTTCTAAAACCAGCTTGAACATCTGGAAGTTGATGGTTCATGTATTGCTGAAGCCTGGCTTGGAGAATTTGAGCATTACTTTACTAGTGTGTGAGATGAGTGCAGTTGTGCGGTAGTTTGAGCATTCTTTGGCATTGCCTTTGTTTGGGATTGGAATGAAAACTGCCCTTTTCCAGTCCTGTGGTCACTGCTGAGTTTTCCAAATTTGCTGGCATATTGAGTACAGCACTTTCACAGCATCATCTTTCAGGATTTGAAATAGCTCAACTGGAGTTTCATCACCTCCACTAACTTTGTTTGTAGTGATGCTTTCTAAGGCCCACTTTACTTCATATTCCAGGATATCTGGCTATAGATGAGTGATCACACCATCATGATTATCTGAGTTGTGAAGATCTTTTTTGTACAGTTGTTCTGTGTATTCTTGCCATCTCTCCTTAATATCTTCTGCTTCTTTTAGGTCCATACCATTTCTATCCTTTATCGAACCCATCTTTGCTTGAAATGTTCCCTTGGTATCTCTAAATCCCTGAAGAGATCTCTAGTCTTTCCCATTCTGTTGTTTTCCTTTATTTCTTTGCATTGATCCCTGAGGAAGGCTTTCTTATCTCTCCTGGCTATTCTTTGGAACTCTGCATTCAAATGGGAATATCTTTCCTTTTCTCCTTTGCTTTTCGCTTCTCTTCTTTTCACAGCTGTTTGTAAGGCCTCTTCAGACAGCCATTTTGCTTTTTTGCATTTCTTTTCCATGGGGATGGTCTTAGTCCCTGTCTCCTGTACAATGTCACAAACCTCCATCCATAGTTCATCAGGTACTCTGTCTATCAGATCTGGTCCCTTAAATCTATTTCTCACTTCCACTCTATAGTCATAAGGGATTTGATTTAGGTCATACCTGAATGGTCTAGTGGTTTTCCCTACTTTCTTTGTTTGTTTCCAAGTCAAGACATTCAATATCAACAGTAATCCAAGCCTATGCCCCAACCAGTAATGCTGAAGAAGCTGAAGTTGAACAGTTCTATGAAGACCTACAAGACCTTTTAGAACTAATGCCCAAAAAGGATGTCCTTTTCATTATAGGGGACTGGAATGCAAAAGTAGCAAGTCAAGAAATACCTGGAGTAACAGGCAAATTTGGCCTTAGAGTATGGAATGAAGAAGGGCAAAGGCTAATAGAGTTTTGCCAAGAGAATGCACTGGTCATAGCAAACACCCTTTTCCAACAACACAAGAGAAGACTCTACACATGGACATCATCAGATGGTCAACACCGAAATCAGATTGATTATATTCTTTGCAGCCAAAGATGGAGAAGCTCTATACAGTCAGCAAAAACAAGACTGGGAGCTGACTGTGGCTCAGATCATGAACTCCTTATTGCCAAATTCAGACTGAAATTGAAGAAAGTAGGGAAAACCACTAGACCAATACAGTATACTAACACATATATATGGAATTTAGAAAGATAGTAATGATAACCCTGTATGCAAGACAGC
Source organism: Muntiacus reevesi (assembly GCF_963930625.1). Classification (NCBI taxonomy): domain Eukaryota; kingdom Metazoa; phylum Chordata; class Mammalia; order Artiodactyla; family Cervidae; genus Muntiacus; species Muntiacus reevesi. The sequence goes on from NC_089252.1 coordinate 98,564,467, forward strand.
AAAAGAGACACAGATGTATTGAACAGTCTTTTGGATTCTGTGGGAGAGGGTGAGGGCAGGATGATATGGGAGAATGGCATTGAAACATGTAAATATCATATGTGAAACGAATCGCCTGTCCAGGTTCGATGCATGATACAAGGTGCTCGGGGCTGGTGCACTGGGATGACCCAGAGGGATGAGATGGGGAGGGAGGTGGGAGGGGGGTCCAAGATGGGGAACACATGTACACCCATGGAGGATTGAAGTCAATGTATGGCAAAAACCAATACAATATTGTAAAGTAAAAAAAAAATACCTATAGGGAGAAGGAAAAGTGGAGGGGCATGTTAGGGGTATTGGATTAAGAGGTACAAACTACTGTGTATAAAATAGATAAACAACAAGGATATATTGCATAGCACAGGGAAATATAGCCATTATTTTGTAATAATTTTAAATTAAGTATAGGAGTATAATATTTCCATAAAAATATTGTATACCTGAATCTAATATAATACTGTAAATCAACTGTACTTCAATTAAAAAGTACTCAATTGAAAATCAACTGTACTTCAATTAAAAAAACATAAACACTAAAAAGTGAATAAAAATAAATTGGGGACATTATTAAAAAAAAAAGAAATCTGTCTTTTTATTTCAAAGCTGTCAGGATGTTGCTGTGGGGCTCCTGGCAGAGGGAACTTCTGTTTCATTCCGTGTTTCACCAGATGACAGGAAGAAAGGCCAAGACTGGACTGCTCCTCTCCAAGTTCGTGGAGATGCCTGGTGCCTGGGCAGCCTCAGAGGTCCAGCACCCAGCCACACTGTCCTGAGCAAGGCTGGGAGTGTTCAGTGACATCACTGTTAGGAAGTCTTTTAGTACTGACAGTTTGCTTATGACCTTCACTTGAAGGGAAATGTGGAAATGACAACCCAAGATGGATGTGACCAGCATGCCTTTTTGCCCGTGTGACTTTGTCCCTGAGATTGTGCAACTTACCAATGCTGATGTCCACTGAAAGTGAAGCAATTAGTAGCTGCTGAAGGACAGAAGTCCTGAGTACTCACTGTGCACCAGACACTGTGTAGATGCTGGGGGAAGGCAGGGGATATGATGTGTCCTTGTCCTTGAGGAGGTCTTGTTTTTATTTATTGAGTTATTTAAGTCCTTCCCACTTCTAAGGGTCAGTGGAAGTGGCAATGAGAGACTGGTCATTTGGAAAATCCAGATTTATGTCCTGAGTCTTCCAATCTTTCATTGAAACTGAGGCTAAGTACCTGAACCTTGTTTTGTGTGTTTTATGAAATACTTCATACAGTCTTTTTATAAAATAACTTCAAACATATGATTCATTTGGGCCTTATAGAAGGCTAGCATCATTACTTTTGTTTTAATGATGAGAATTATGATAGCCAGAGGCTTAAATGTCTCATTCTAGATCTCTCAGCTCATCAGAGACTAAGTTTCTATGACCTTTGGCCTCCCAATTCTTTTATTTGACTATTACTGCCTATATTGAGGCAGTAATAAAAACTTGTATTTTTATACAGCCTCAGCTTTTACGTATTTCAAACTCACTTTTATCCTATGCACTCCTGTCTAGCTTTCGTGTACTAAGTGGTAAGTGTGTGTGCAGTACTCTTGTGCTGGTGTGCCTCTTTTTAGTGTAGGTTTTCTTTATTTTGCACCCCCCCCCCCCCGCCTTTTTTTCAAGGGGCAAGAGGAGCTTAACATTTATCCTTTTCCAATCATCTGTTTTTATATTTTCTCCAATTCCTGTGCACAATGGTAATGGAAAGTGACTAATGATCAAATGATTTTCTTTCATGTTTGCCTTGCTTGGAGGTATACAGTGAATTCAGAATTGCTGAATCTGTAGGGAAATAGTAGGAAAGCGGGTCTGACAATATTATACTAAAGCTCTTAGATCTTAGTTTAGGAAGTCTAGCATAGAGCAGCAGGACTCAAAAGGAACATGACACTTGGAGTTATAAGAAGTGGCAGAAACAGGATCTATTTTTGCAAAGGAAGAATCTTTCCTTGGACGGTCTTTGCTAGAAGAAATTTCTTCCTTGTCTGACTTCCTATAGCATTTCTTTGTTCCTTTCTTATGGCTTACATTATTTCTTATACTGTATTTTTATTTTTCTAGTTACCATCGTTTACTAAATTGTGTATTTTCTTTTTTTTAGGACTGGAGTGTTGCTTAATGTGCTTTGGCAATCTTATGACACCTTTCATAGAGCTGGAAAATAGTGATTAACAAATATACATGTTTCTGGCATTTCTAGAGACTTATACTTTCTCCTTTATGCAATACTGTTTCATTTGAATATTTTACAGTAAGAAGGTATTACCATGCAATCAGAAAGAATAAAAGTAACGATATAAACTTTTTCTGAATGATTAAATGGATAAGTGAATGATTAAGAATTCAAAGCTGCTAAGAAAATTCAGAAGCAAGGTATCATTTACCGAACATCTAAAGCACTGGTTTTCCAAGAAGTATAACATTTTTCATACGTATTACCCTGATTACTTTTGCAGCATTTTGATGAGATGGAAGGGCATATAGTAGCTAAGATATCCAACGTTCCATTCTTTCACCTCCTGCTTCTATGCAGGTTCTCTAAGTTTCAAAGATTTTGCTCTTGCCCCCCCCTTTTTTTTTTGGTCCTGGTGTTCACAAATGATTTTAAGGCAGCAGAAAGATTATTAATCAAATTGACCCCTATATTGTGAAAAAGTAAATTTAGCATTTTTTGTGGGCTCCATCTTCAGAGTGGAGCCAGTTTTTTGGGGGAATCTGGCTCATTGATTCCCAAACTCAAACGCATTCTGAGTTTCTCATTCATTTGAAGTCTTTCATCTCCATGCATTTAATCCTATCACCAAACAGTTGCACACTCTTATTATTTCAGGTTGTGTGAAACCAGAACACAAACCAGGCTGGAAAAGACTATGCCTGTCTTTAGATGCTGCAAGTCACCTGATTTCCTCATTGTCGACAAACAAAATGATTTCATTATTGGCAGCCTCTTATTCAAGGATCATGTGATTCAAATGTTTGTCTCTATGTCTGCATCTTAGATCGGGACTGCTGTGTTATATAGATGAAGACACAGAACACTTCTAGAAAATACAAAGGCAGCAGGTGCTATCCAGGATCAATACTTTGATTGTACGATGTCATCATCTTTTTAGATTCAAGGATGTTGTTTATTCACAGTTATTGAAAACAGTGAGGCTCTAAGAGAATTGCATATCAGCTTGTGTGAGGTGACATTATACAGTCCAGCAGGGCCTCACTTGACCTCCTTACATTTGCACCATTGAATTTATGTAGGTCACAGATATTGGAGCGTGGCATTTTTCCTAAGTGAGAATAGATTTCAGGTAGGAAGCTTGTACAGAGCCCATACTTACGTGTGCCAGTAAACCTTTTGAATGACTTTTGAGTTAAGCATTGGAGAGGAGGAAAAACAGGTAGTAGATAACCTTGAATCTCCCAGAATAAACATTGACAATTGAAAAAAAAAAAAATATATATATATATAACTTTTTTTTCGTAAGGTAAGTTTCCATTTCTGAGAGCCTGCAGAGTTTATTATTGTTTTCAATCTTAAAATATCAGTTAAAATCCCAGTAGTGCAGAGCTTGAAATCAACAAACTAAAGGAGTCGCCAATGATGACTGCTGCTGTTTTGGGATAATCAGTTCTTTGACTCATAAAGAGAACACCCAGCTAGGACAGGCCCACTTACTGCACTGTGAATGGGACAGCCTCTTGAGGCACACATAGCTTACAGAATAATGGGAAGCGTATTTCAGCTCTAGCGAAGCCATCATCTATAAGTAATTGCAGGTTAGAGTAAGAAAAAATTAGGGAAGTATGCTTACCTTTATTGAGTCCCAATTCTCTGCTTTGAATTGTGTTAAATTACATAAGTTAACCCTCCTGGTGAATTTAAGAGATATTTACTTTTATCTTTCATTGTGATTGAGGAAATAGAGGATTAAAGATGTTGTGATGTGCCTAGCAAGTAACTGACAGAACCAGAGTTAGAACCATGACTGTTTCACTTTAAAATTGTAGATTTTTCATTTATTCTCTGGCCTCACACTGTCCTCTGTGAATCTTAAGTTTAACAAATAGGTCTTAGGCAGTTTCTATTTTTCAGTGGGGTTTATTCCATTTTCTAATTATTGTCTTTTTTTGTCCATTATTTCTTTGCATTAAAATTTTTTGTTTACTGATTTTTCTTACCAGACCTAAAAGATTAATGACGTGAGTCTTTGTGAATCCTTAATTTCTTGTATAGCATCTTGTCCATAGGAAGTATCCACTAAATACTTGAATAAGTGAATTAAAAATACAGGGAACTTCCCCAGCAGTTCAGTGGTTGACACTCTAAGCTTCCACTGCAGGGGTATAGGTTCAATCCCTGGTCAGGGAACTAGGCTCTCCTATGCTATGTAGTGTGGGCAACAAAAATAAATACAATAAAGAAAAATATAGTATATGGTCATACAACTTGGATGTGTCATTTCTTATACATATTTTTAATATTTCTTATTACCAAAGCATTTTTTAAAACCAACCAACCATAGGCATTTAGAATACCTTCCATGTGTAGAGATAAGTGGAAAATGTAAAGAGATTTAAAAAAAAATTTTTTTATTTTATTGACATATAGTTGATTTACAATGTCATGTTAGTTTCAAGTGTATAGGACAGTGATTCAGTTATATATTTTTTCTAGGATATAATTTTTGAAAATATTTCTAATTGGTGGATAATTGCTTTACAATGTTCTATTGGTTTCTGCCATACAACAATGTGAATCAGTCATAAGTATACATATGTCCTCTCCCTTTTGAACCTCCTTCCCACCCTCCACCCCATTGTACCCCTCTAGGTTGTTACAGAGCACCAGGTTAGGCTTCCTGTGTTACATAATAACTTCCTACTAGCTATCAGTTTTACATAAGGTAATGCCTATGTTTCAGTGCTACTTTCTCAATTCATCCCAGCCTCCTCTTCTCCCTCTGTGTTCAAAAGTCTTTCTTTGTGTCTGTGTCTGAAGAGGTGTTCTTGCTGCTGCTGCTCCAAAGTCGCTTCAGTCGTGTCTGACTCCGTGTGACCCCATAAACGGCAGCCCACCAGGCTCCCCCGTCCCTGGGATTTTCCAGGCAAGAACACTGGAGTGGGTTGCCATTTCCTTCTCCAAAGCATGAAAGTGAAAAGTGAAAGTGAAGTCACTCAGTCGTGTCCGACTCATAGCCACCCCATGGACTGCAGCCTACCAGGCCTCTCTGTCCGTGGGACTTTCCAGCCAAGAGTACTGGAGTGGGGTGCCATTGCCTTCTCTGTGGTGTTCTTGAGTAAACTTAATATTTCATTGTGGGAGACATAACTGTCCGGGGCCTCCATTTTCTGCTCACATTGTTAGGTTAAATAGTCCTTTGCCTATTGTGATTATTACAAATATACCTTCCTTGTATTTTCTTTGCTATTTAAAAGCTTGAGATGCCTATCTCACTTATACAGATCTTTTATATAACATATTTCTTTTGGGAGTTTAACTGTGTCCTGACACACAATTAAGTGGGACACACAGTTAGTTTTGTGTGTCCATACACACAAAATATGCATGACCTTGGCAGCTTGTAGTCTTCTGTCCAGCATGCAACTACTCCTTACCACTGTACTGCTGCTTTGGGGTCAAGCTCCCAGCAGCTCTCACTTGGTTTATAGAGATAGACTCCTATCTGGTCTTTCTGCGTCTTGCTTTCCTTTTTTCCGCTGAGTCACAACCCAGAAATCAGGTGATTCAGTTCCAACATAAGTCAGATAAAGTCTTCTCTTCTAGAGAAGAGACTATAGTCATAACAGTTGCCTGCAACTGTTGTCCCCCATCGCCTAGCCCTACCCTGGGAGTTCTCTTGCCTCATCTCCTCCTGCTTTCCTCCTGATCACTCATCCAGGCTCTTTGCTGTTCTTCCAACCTTTCAAGGATGCTTTGCCTGTATGCCTTCAGCCCTATGCCATATCCCCAGGTACTTGTAGTATAGAACTTGCTTCTTTACCTTCTTGAGATTTTTAAAAATATATTTTTTATTGAAGTAGCTATGCAATATTATATACGTTGCAGATTTATAATAGTATGATTCTCAATTTTTCTGGTTATTTTCCATTTATAATTATTATAAAATATTGATTATATTCCCTGTGCTGTACAATATGTCCCATGGTTTATTTTATACCTCATAGTTTGTACCTCTTATTCCCTACTCCTGTATTGCCCCTCCCCTCTCCCCAGTAGTAACTACTAGAATATTCTCTATATATGTGTCTGCTTCTTTTTTGTTATATTCACTAGTTTGTTGTATTTTTAGATTCCACATATAAATGATGTCATGCAGTATTTGCCTTTCTCTGTCTGATTTATCTCACTCAGCACAATGCTCTCCAAGTCCATTCATGTTGCTGCAAATGGCTAAATTTCATTCTTTTTTGTGACTGAGTAGTATTCTGTTTTTCAAGTGTGCACACACACACACACACATCACGTCACATATTCTTCATCTATTTGTCTGTTGATGAGCATGTAGGTGATCTTCTGTGACTCCTTCAACACTTACTCTGACCACTTTGTTCAAGTTTCAGCCTTCCTCACTTCCTACATCAGGACCGCCCCATCCCCCTTCTCAATTCTGTCTTCTTCTACATTACTCATCACCACCTAAAATACAGTATTTTTTCATAGTTTATTTTGTTTTACTCCCTATCTCCCCCAACTAGAAAAAAGACCCAGAAGGCATAAAGACAAGTTCTTTGTTTTAGTTACTGATTTCTGTCTTATTCACGGTTGGCCTTCGTATCTAGGATTGTGTCTGACCTAAGTAGATACTTGATAAATATTTGACTGAAGAATACATGAAAATGTAACTGTGCGACTCTTATGTGTCATAGATGCTGCATTCTGCTCTCTGACCATTACAAACTTTAATAATTTATTTGTTTATAAAGTACTTATTGAGCACTTACTGTATGCCAAGCCACAAAGTTATGCTGTGAAGATACAGTGGTTCTCTTGGAGCTTAGTGTTTAGTTGGAGAGACTGATACTAAACATAAACAAGCATTTAATTATGTGGTGCTACACTATGAAAGGGGAGCTCAGAGGACATTCTGCGGTTGGCAGCTTGGTAGGTTTCCTGAGGAACATCTGTCTAGCCCTGATTTGTGAGCTTAGCTGTGAGCAGAGGATCAAGGTAGGGCAGCCAAGCTGCAATTTTCATGGGCCCATAGAGACTTCTATACATATTTCTTAAGTCACCGGTTTTCAAGCTTGAGTGGCATCAGAATCATCTGATAGGCTTGTTAAAACACAGATATGGACCTCCTCTCTAGAATTTCTGGTTCAGTAGGTCTGGGTAGGGCCTGAACATTTGTTTTTCTGACAAGTTGTCTAGTGATGCTGCTGCTTATGTTCTAGGGGTCATCTTTTGAGAACAACTGGGTTATAGGATGAGTCTGGCATGTCTCTATCCAAAATGGGAAGGCTTATTCTGAGGCAAGGTCCAGGAAGATTTCTGATCCTGGAGAAGGGGCATCTGCAAGGAACTTTGCAGACAATTAGTAGTTGCTGAAAATCACAGGGTAGGCATGGAAGGAACTGGAGATAATGACTTATTATTTTTTTCTGGACACATTCACAGACTTGAAAGCTTGATCTAATCACTACTCTTGTTTTCCTCTTGAGAGGCAAAATACATTTGGCCTGAAATGTTAAAATTTTTGCTCCTTTTGAGTCAAACATAATTGAGTTTGAATTTTAGCTCTGCCACTTACTCATTGTGGAACTGCAGCAAATGGATAGATGGGGGGTGAACAGGAAGTGGCGGGGCAGTAGTCTGGCCTCTGAGCCTATCCTGCAGAAATATCGTCTTTTTAATAAGTTTTAAAGGTGGTGAGATTTTGGTTGCTAACACCATGTCTGGAAATTAGAAGTTGCAGCATGAAAGCAAATGACTGATGCCTTCCACCAACATGGACTCCACCCCTGCCTTTTCCCACTGAGGATAAGACTTGGCTAAGCTCTAGACCTTGGTTGTTTACTTAAAAGTGTGAGCGGTAACTCTCTCTAGTTACTTAATCTGTAAAATGAGATTAGTAGTGCCTACCTTATAGTAGTGTGGATACTGGAGAAGATTATGTATGTTGAGGCTTATTGTGTTGCTTGCATGTGTGCTAAGTCGCTTCAGTTGTGTCTGACTCTTTGTGATCCTATGGACTGTAGCTGCCAGACTCTGTCCATGGCAGGAATACCGGAGTGGGTTGCCATTTCCTTTTCCAGGGGATCTTTCCGATCGAACCCTCAGTTCTTATGACTCGTGCAATGAGAGCCAAGTTCTTTATCAGTGTTCTTTAACACTGCCCCCTGGGAAATGTTGCTTGATATTCCATAAATATTAAATATTGCTGCTATTGTCTTTAAAATGCCCTTCAAAGATAACACCTCCTCCTGTTCCTCCCCACTCTTCCCCACCCCACCACCTAAGTGCAAGCTCCTCTACCATTCTCACTCTTTATATGCAACTCTGGTCTAAAGCTAGATAGCTTTGAACAGTTAAACCTGATTTTTTCTTTGTTCACCTCTTAAATAAAAGGTAAGTGTTTGCCAGAAGGAATTTTTATAAAACTTTGGAAAATAGTACCTGTTTGAAATCACCATTAGAGTGAAGTGATTTGGTTTTTATTATTTTTGAGGCATTTGCTTCTGGTTTCCTCCTACATGCTTGGAAATTTACAGGTAACCTATTATGTTATTCAGGAACTTTTTATGGATGATGACTGTGTATTTATAAAAGAAGTCAAATTAAAAACAATTTTTTTCTTGATCCTTCCTTTTACTTCATTCTTGACTAAAATCCTGAGTCTTCAAGCATTTGTATGCTTAACATGAGGTAGTTTCAGCTTCCTTTTTTTATATTTCTTATCAAAAATATTTTGATTGAATAGGTTAAAATATCAGCTTATTCATATACTCAATTAGTTTTTTTCTTTTTGTTCAATAAAAATATGCCAATTGAAATAATACTTCTTAAATGCATGTGATTTCTTATTCTAGTGTATAAACCAGTCTTCTATGAATCATGATTTCTTTTTTTTCTCCCATTTTTGATGCTTCTAAGGGAAAAAACCTTTCTTTGGGACTACATTAACCTCACACTATATTTATATTAAACAATACTCTTTGGAGAAAAAGAGGTTTGGTATACTTAGTGAATTATGTACCTTCCTAGAGGCACTGCAGACTGTTAATGCTCAGTGGAACCCAGCAGTTGTAACTGATGAAACATCAGCATGTAGGCTATAAAATAAAAAAGAAGTAATTGGGGACATGTTGGGAGCTGGCAAATGGAAAACACTGGCAGATGTAGAGCTGAAAAGAGAAAAGAAAGTTCTAAAAAAATCACATTTACTAGAAGAGGAAGTGCACAGATGGATGATAGAAGTTAACATTTCATTCAGATAGAAAATGGATTAGAAATTATCTTTCCATTTCCAGTACTTAAATAATACTTGAACTCTGATAATTTGCAGTATAAAAGTTGCTTTGACATCAACCACATATACCTGAAAAGGATATTTGCCAGTGAGGTTTTCATCCCCTAAAGCACAGTTTAGACATTGTTGAAATCCACTTGTACCTATTTGTCAGAGCTGACTGTATGCATCTCTTTTCACCTTCCTGCAGTGATATCAGACATGGTGAATGTGTTTACACCGTGGAAATTGGCAAACACTACAGTGTGAGCATCTCCCTGTCCCCAAACAGTTGGTAAATATTTACCACAATGTTATCATATATGTGCATTAACTGCCCTCTGTTAAATGAAGGATGGTGGGGTTTGAAGAGAGATGGAACATTCAAAGAAAGGCTTTCTGCCCTGGCTGTGTGTGCATGCTAAGTCATTTCAGTTGTCTGTGACCACTCTGTGACCACATGGACTATAGCCCACCAGGCTCCTCTGTCCATGGGATTCTTTAGACAAGAAGACTGGAGTGGGTTGCCACGCCCTCCTCCAGGCTCTGCCCTGGTTAGCTTGATGGACAGTCCTAAACACAGGGAATTTTGACCTTTTACTGCTGAACTCAGACACATAGGCCAGTGTTATGCCAGTGGGTTTTCAAATATACAGTTCTGATCTCAAAACACATTTTGTTCCAGCAGTCACCCAAACCCAGACTTGATATGTCGGTGTACTATGTTGTCTCTTGTTTAGAAGAGAGTATAATTTCTCTCTCTTCAGTGGTATGATTCTAATTTTTCACCCCCTGCCTTCCTAACTTTTCTGTTCTGTCCATGTAGTTATGCATGCTGTGGATTGTGAACCTGTTGGGAATGGGCTGGGAGCTCAAGGAACTAGATCCTAGTGGTACTACATTAGTCACATATTTTTTTTCCTTTTACTTGGCTGAAGAGTATCCATCTTCTACCATTAAGGGGAGCAAGCATAATGTGAGGGATGGGGCAGGAAAAAGAAGCAGTTGCTTCCTGTTTTTTCCAATGTATTTTGGTCATCCTCTTAACAAGTTTCATGTTAACATCTTACTAGTTTAAAAAATGTTGAAAAAATGCCACTTTTGAAGAATGAATCTTGAAAACCAATTAGCAGTTGGTATTTCCAGAAACATCTCTGGAAACGAGAAAGGTCTCCTGACATTTTAGGTAGAATTGGCTTGCTAAAAAAGCCAAGGGAGTATGTATTCCCTTTCCTGTGATTCCTGATTTGTTGTGAATGAACAATTCTCTGTAACCTTTTAAGATCAAGACTCCAAGTTCAAATATGCTAACTTTACTCCTTTGGAGGACTTAATCTATATGTTGCCTGTCTATAGCGTCCATCTAATATAAACAGTCTTCTGGAAGCCACATACCCAAGATGTCTAAATATAATGTCTAAATATAATAATGTTTATTGACTGTCTCCTATATAAGTGATACCATTACTAAGGGTTTTACAGAATAACCCGCAATAATCCGTGTAACAGCCCATTGAACTTGGTATTATTATCAACCCTATTTCTACATGGTGAACTGTTGTGGCATGCTCTGTGTGATAAAGCCATCTTTCTCACCCTGGTAACAGAGCAGAGAATCGGACCCAGGTCATTTGAGGTCAGAGATTATGCTCTTAGCTACTATACTTAACTAGCTCTTGTAGCTAAGGGGCCATGTAAGAAATCGACCTTGCTTTGCTGCTTCTCACTGGGAAGTTTTGTGTAATTTTCATAGGCATCTGTGTTTGTGGCAGAACTCTGAGGATGTTTGTACCAGAGAACTATTTGTGTTCTCACAGCCCAGTGCAGTGAGAAGCTGGAGAAGGAGGTGCTGAAGTTTGAAGAGGGAAAGAGTGGAGGCTGAGGCACATTCAATAGCCTGGAGATTTTGAAAAACAAATGGAGAGACTTGTTAAGTGGAAGATTATTTTATTGTTTCCATTGATTTTCATTTGTCTAACACATAGAACCCATGTGTGTCTTTCTTTAGCTATATATGGAAGTAGAATAACCAGTCAAAAATTAAGTTGAGTAGAAATTCAAGTCCAAGGCTCTTTGAATTCAAAGTCTATATTTGTAATCATTGTGCTTCAAGTTAAGAAAACAAAAGAGCAAAGTATTGACTCATCAGAAAATCTTTGTGGCATTGTAGGCACAAATAGAGTATTTTGGGAAATGGGGTGCCGTTCTTGGTAAGAACAACAGCAATTATAATGAACAGTATTTATTGACATTTCACTCTGTACCCAGTCATTGCCCTTCCTAGAAGTTCACTGGACTGTGGACAATATTTTTAAGAAGCTGGACTCTCATGAATGACCTGGCTGATCATCCATGGACACTGCTGAAGTGAGGAAAGCCCACTGAGAGACAAGTTTGTAGGTTGAATCATTTCAGTGGGGATAGGTGAATTACAGCCAACAACTGACTAAATATAAAAGCAGGTATAGTTTAGGGCTGGTGGCTTCAGTGACTTCTAAGAGTTATCCCACTTTCCTCTGTCAAACTGAAATGAAAATGCCCAAAATAGGATTTTTTTTTTTTTCAGTATTCACCATCTATTGGGCTGATTCTCAAATAGTGAAATTTGAATGCCTTGGTACCATTGATGAGTCCAGTGGGACTAGGATCATATTTACCATAAAGCTTGGCTGGTGGATCAGTGGTAGAGAATTTGCCTGCTGATACAGGAGATGCAAGAGATGTGGGTTCAGTCCCTGGGTTGGGAAGATCCCCTGGAGAAGTAAATGGCAACTGACTCCAGTATTCTTGCCTAGGAAATCCCGTGGGCATAGGAGCCTGGTGGGCTACAGTCCTTGGGATTGCGAAGAGTCAGACATGACTTAGCAACCAAACAACAACAACAAAGCTGGAGCTAGAGCCCACATCCATGATCCTATACATGTGGAAGAGGCTATGTGTACTGTAAAAAGTGATATATTTAAAATGTAGACAGAAGCCACTTGGTATACCAGGAACTTGTCTCTCTTGGCCTTGATTCTGGAAGGAGAGTGACTTATAGATGATCTGTGTTTAAATTCTGGTCCCTAGAGTCAGAGTCATCTTTCCTTCCTTAGATGCACCTTCAGAAAGATCCTCTGGTAAACATGACCCTTCTTACTGTGCTCACGTGTGAAACTGTAGCGAGTGTCCACTAAGGCCACCTTCCCTGGGAATCTTCAGGAAATAGAAATAACCAGGGGAAAATGAACAGTAATTACCTGGCATTAAGTTGAGACCTTTTGTGTGAAAGGCATGTGAAGATAGGCCCTTCAGCGACTTAATGAGCCTTATCACAGGCCTTCAGCTTTTCTGAATAAATGTGGAGGTAATAAAATGTTGGACCTTGCTTTCGAACCAATTTATACTACAACATCGTTTTAAAAGACCTTTGGAGCAAGTGACTGAAAGTTTTTCACCACCTCCCCCCCCCCCCGAAGATAGAATCAGTTTCTCCCTATTAATGAGAACCCAGAGTAATTTCAGAAGATAACCAGTAAATAAAAATATTTAACGAAATGAAATAGAATCTGGTTTGTAAGAATGAACTCAAAGGAATGTTGTTTCGTGCTTGCCACTCATGGCTTATTTTGTTCATTCAGGAAATATTTTTTTTAGAATTTTTTGCTGGGTGCCCGGCACTGAGCTAGGCACTGCTGATATGACAAGGCACCTGGCAGACAAAGGGGTCATAGATAATTAGCAAGTGGGAAAACTAAAGAGGAAACAATTAGAGCTTTTGAAAAGTTCTAGGAAGGAAATAACAGGAAACTGTACTGGGGGAGTAGTGACTTACCCTAGCTATGCCAGGGACACAAGCTCCAGGGCAATGACATTTCAGTGAGGCACTTGAGAACCACTCATCAGATAAAATTAACCATCAGTCAATGTATATGTTTGTAGAAGAATAAATGTCTCTTTCAGTGATGATGCACTCAGTCTTTTTGTGTGGTTTTGTCCCTATTTGCATTCCTATGCCCTTTTACATCTTCTGTGGTATCCAGGGCTGTCCAGGGACTTTTTATTACAAAATATACAGACACGCTTTTTCAGAATATGTACTCACTCTTCCAAACCAATTTCTGGCATTGTATCTCATGGCTCATTTGCTGCAAAAGTAAGGCGGTTTTATTTAATATAGGAAGAATTTCAGGACAGGAATATGCCCCGCTTTCCGTTCTGTGGTACATTTGGTTGAGTAAACTGAATTTAGACAGAAGGAACCTACCCCTCAAGCAAGGTGACCTCTCTTGGGTGAATTAAATCCTGTCTCATGTTGCTTAAAAGATGCCACTCTAGAGGAATGTTGAGAGAAATAGAAAGCATCACAGAGTTTGCTCTCCCATTTTCTATTTGCAGTCATAGTATAAAATAGTCCCAGAGAGTCCATTATTATATAGGTTTCAAAAATAAAATTAATGGAAGCTTTCCTTAAAGTTCTCTCATTTTTTTTTATACTCTAAACTATCTGGTAAATCTAATTTAAATGCAATTTTATTTAATGACTAGTGTTGATATTATGATTCATCACTCATTTACTTAATTAGTAGCACTTGACTTTATGTACCCAAAATGTCCAATTTGCACACATATTTTTTTCAGTTAAATAAAATTATGTTTGGGGAAGATAAAGCTTTTTTCCCCCCCAGTTTTGAAGCATGCCTTTTAGTTTTTGCTTTTGACCATCACCAAGTATAAAACACTGGTGAAAGTAGGAAGTGCATGCATGTGTGCTCACTCACTCAGCCATGTCTGACTCTTTCCAACCACATGGACTGTAACCTGCCAGACTCCTCTGTCCATGGAATTCTCTAGGCAAGAATACTGAAGTGGGTTGCTATTTCCTATTCCAGGGGATCTTCTTGACCCAGGGATCGAACCTGCATCTCCTGCATTGCTAGGCGGATTCTATACCACTGAGCCACCTGGGAAGCCCGAGAGTAGCAAGAAGAGTATAATAAAAATAAATAGTAGGGAAACCAATAGTAGTTATGTATAGACTAGGATTGTCTGGGTACTAATCATGATGCCAGCACTCTTGGGCTGTTTCTCTTTAGGAAAGTGAAGTCACCTCTCTGTGTCTCAGTTTCCACATCTTTAAAGTGGTACCTTCCCTGTAGTACATGTACCCTATCATGTACCATAGTGACTACCTTCTTGTGACTGAATTTAAAAAACCACTGAGTGTGATTTTAATATTAATATTATTGTTAATATATATTATAGGATTAGGGGAAATGAAGAGTGACTTCCAGAGGTCATGACTCTAGTCCCTGCTCCAAGGAAAAACCTCTTTAGTCCATCTCAGATTAATTTCATGGTTCTCAACTTAGATAATGAGTTCTACACTGCATGCAAAGCTCTGGACAAGGGCATCCCCAATGTCATAGGCTAATTGAGGCACATTCGTAGCACATTATTTTTACTTCAATATTTGGGAAAATTAAACTTATATATATATTAAAAGTATTAATGGATATATGTATTATATATATGTATATAAATACATATATATTATGCAGTGGTATGCATAACTTGAATGAATTTTTAAAGTACAACATTAGGGTTTAAAAATTGTTTTCATTTGGAGAGGGAAGCGTACGTAAGATTGTACCCTGCCAGGACTCTAGGATCATTCTCTTTTGCTATTCTGGGGATTTCACTTAGAAATGTTCGAGAAACAGTAGGAAAACTGATGGGCCATTTACCTGTTGTAAATGTTGTTTTTGTAAAGAAATCCCAGGATTTCCCTCAATCATTCATTTTGTCTTTGACAACATTTTTGGTTGGAAGGAGGGAGTTAATGATATTTTACAACTGATTTTGTGATAAGATTCTAATGTGACTATACAATAGTATGATGTGTAGGGTCATTTGGCTGTTTGGGAGATGAGCTTGGTCCTGGAGAAAAATCCCTGACTGTGAGCTTGTGGAATTCTGCTATTGTTTTATTCATGCATTTCTCATATTAAGATGCATTGTCTTTCTCTTTATTCAGTGCTCTCAAGCCCTCTTCTTCACAGACTCTATTCTTTCTTGCAAGCCACAATGACCAGCCCAGCCTTTTCCTCTGAGTTGTATGCACTTTTATGTGGTTGTCCCTGCATCATCTCCTTTCAACTGTTTCAAGGTATTTTGAGGAATAAATTCCTAGATTAATAAACAGCACCTGTGTTCATCTGTTTACACATGTCACAAACCTAGGAGTCTTTCTGGGTGCCTGCCTCACCCGAACCATGCCCTGCCCCTTCCCCAACTCCATTCTGTTGGCAGATTATCTCTGTTTTATCTTCTGGATATTTCTAGAATAGGGTTTCTTTCCTTTTCTACTGTCACCCTTCCTTGTCTAGCTACTGTCATCTTTCTCATCTTTTTCCCACCAAGTAGCTGGTCTCTGCCTGTTTCTCTGCCTCTTCATTCACTGCTCTCTTGCTGTCTATACACCGTCCTTCCTGATAAACTCTCAGTGCCACTGCTTTGCCAAGTTCTCTCTAAACACAGTGCTTCCTTCTAACCTGGTAAACTCCTATTTATCCACCAGGCTTCAGCTTTTTGTCTTCCAATCTAAGGTTGGTTACCTTGTTTTCTACTGTTTTCCAATTGTGATTGTGTATTTTTTATTTATTTACTTTAATTATATTGTTCCTTCTAGGATGTGAGCTACATGAAATCACCATTCTTTCTCATGCTTCCCCAGCACCTAGAACAAGCACTCAATAATTAATTGTGAATGAATGAGTAGATGGTTTGCCATAGAATAGCCAACAGAAATTCACATGCGAAGGGAGAGGGTATATTGGCGTATGCCCCATGAGTCTACTGAATTGAAATGCTGTTCTTAAGGGAAAGAGTACCTTTTGACCTGGTGGCAAGCAGAAAGTTGTTTGGACTAAATAATGTTGGGCCTTAGATGGCATGGTAAGAAGTGTAAAGACTATATTAGATGCACTGGCGAGCTCCTGTGAGGAGCCCCTGGTCTAATGGTCTCCAGCCTGAATATCCCTGACAGGGTTGTGGTGAATGTATGTCTCATGCTTTGCTGAGACTAGGAGGACCACTGAGAGAAGGAGGGAACCACTGGTGGGGGTGGGGAAACACCTGAAATGAAACCTGTAACCTACAGCTTTGCATACATAAGATAAGCATCAAAAGTCACATTTCCAGCTTTCAAGGCAAGACTCTTTTTTTCCTCATATTTATTTATAAAACTTTATTAGAATGTAAAAAAAAAAATCAGAACTGAATTTTAAGGAGGAAAAAAGGGGAAAAACCAGCTGTAAGGTGGCTGTTTTCTGGCAGGATAAATGCAGTGGGCTGAGTCCAGCACGGAAGTTGTCTTTCTGGAAGTTTTGGTCACATGACTAAGATGAGACTCTTCCTGCTCACATCTGGCTAAATACTGATAAAGAGGAAGATGATGAAAATAGGTACCATTGGTGTACTGATCTTTGCCAGATTCTATGCCAAGCACTTACAAAAATAAATAGTGTTATCATCTTTATTTTATGGGTGAGGAAATTGTGAGGTTACATAACTTGGCCAGTGCCTCACAGTAACATGAGTTTCTGTGTCCACATCTGACTAACTCCAAAGCTCAGGCTCCTAGCTGCCAATAGTCACAAGAGAACAAATATTATTAAGAATAAATGATATCAACAATAATAGCATCCTTATCATGTGCCAGGCACCGGCTCAGGGATGCACTTTTATTTTCTCCTATGAGCCAAGTAAGAAAATTATTGTCAGTTAGGTTTGCTTGCTGGAGAACTAAGAATTTGGCATTTTCTGCTGGTCAACATCCTTTGGGTCCTATGTGTTCAGTTATAATAATATTGAATAAACTTGAATCAATATAAATAGGAAGTGAAGAGAGACCCTAAGGAGATTGGTCATGATTTTACTGTACTCTTAAAACTTTTCTAATTTACTCTTGTGCTCACTAATGTTATTCTATTCGTTCATGTTTCAGACTCAGTCACATCCAACTCTGTGACCCTATGGACTGTAGCACACCAGCCTCCTCTGTTCATGAGTTTATCGCAGCAAGAATACTGGAGTGGTTGCCATTTCGTTCTCCAGGGGATTTTCCCAACCCAGGGATTGAACTTATGTCTCCTGTGTTGGCAGGCTGGTTCTTTAACTACTATGCCACCTGGGAAGCCTGTTCATTCTATAGTGAGTCTGTAATATACCTCAATAGTCATAGAGAAACCTTCTTTTGCCTTCTTATGTTTGTACAGACTGTGGTGATAGTAATAGTTGCTCTTGTTTGTTCCTTGTTTGATGTGTTTTGATGCAAAAGCCTGCCCAGCCCAGAGAGAGACCATGTGCTAGTCACTGGAGGCTGAATTCAAATCCCGACTCTGCTACCTACCGGCTCTATCTACCTGGGAGGTGTCGTAGCCTTTATGTGCTTCCATCACTTGTTTGTCAGATATTTATTGAACACAAGCTGTGTGCTGGGTGCTGTGTTTGAAGCTGGGGTTATAACAGGAAACAAAAATAAACACAGTGTTGGTGAACTTATAATTCAGTTCACGAGAGAGATGTAAAATAATCACACAAAGGAGTTTATGATACGCTTGCTTCCCTGGTGGCTAGACAGTAAAGAATCTGCCTGCAATGTGAAAGACCTGGGTTTGATCCCTGGATCAGGAAAATCCCTTGGGGAAGGGAATGGCAACCCACTCCAATATTCTTGCCTGGCCTGGAGAATTCCATAAACAGAGGAGCCTGGTGGGCTACAATCTATGGGGTCGCAAAAAGTCAGACACGACTGAGCAACTAACATTTTCACTTTCACTAGTGACAGAGAGTCACGTGGTGCTGTGAAAACACACAGCAAGGAAGTGACCAGGCACAGAAGGCTTTCTTGAGCCACCTCAGGCTCTGTAACTCAGGTGACATATGCAAAGCTCCCAGCGTGGTGCCTAGTACATAGTTAGGGTTGACTAGTTGGTAGTTCCTGACAATAAATATACACTTAAGTTTTCCCAGAGAAAGACTCACAGAAACAAATACATTTAGTGCAAAGGAATTAATACAGTTGCCTTTTGTTAGTATCTGGATTTTTTTTTTTTTTAATATAACCCTTGTGTTTAATATAACCTTGTATCGCTCAGTCATGTCCAACTCTTTGTGACCCCATGGGCTGCAGCCTGCCAGGCTCCTCTGCTCATGGGATCCTCCAAACAAGAATACTGGAGTATAACTTAGAACCTCTTTATTTATTTTTCTGAGAAAGAAATGAGGTTGGGATGGTTGGTTGAAAGAACTGTTTAAGGATAGGCCACTAATGAAGACATCTAAACGCAGTCATCTTGTTTCACAGTTAGTTCCAAGACACAGTCAAACAGAAATAACTAGAAGCCAAGGCCTTTGGGGGCATTTTTTGTTTGGTAAATTTTGATTCATAGACTCATTAATGCCTCATCAGCCTCTTGACCATTAGTTTAGGCAGGTAGCTCTGTGTGGGGACCTTTATTCTCTGGCAGCCAAGACAGGGATGTCTTAATGATGATTGGTTTCAGTGTCTCATAACCGCTGGTCCCCAAATATAAAGCACTGCGGATATCTAAACAGATTCTCATTGCTTTTGGCCTGTGTGAAATTTAGCAGCAAGAGATTTCATATCTTACAGTGTTCAATAGTCCTATTTAATTAGGAACTGCTTGTGAATCAGGCCAGCTAATGGTCATAACTACTGAAGTAGACATATTTGCCCTGAAAAGGCAGAGAAACTGAAAAGAGATTTTAATAGTCCTTGGGTTACTGACCAGTGAGTTGTCAGAATGTTCTCATTGGCCTTCCTGATGGCAGAACTGCCTTCCAGGTTATGGCAACATAGTTCGGACACTCACTGGAGGAATGCAGGAAAGGCCAGTGTGAGGAATTAGAATTTGAAATGAGGACTTCCATGGTGGTCCATGGTTAAGAATCTGCCTGCCAATGCAAGGGACACGGGTTCAGTCTCTGGTCCAGGAAGATTCCACATGCCACAGGGCAGCTAAGTCCATGCACCACCACTATTGAGCTGGTGCTCTAGAGCCCACTGGCCGCAACTACTGAAGCTGTGCACATGAAAGCCTGTGTTCCACAGCAAGAGAAGCCACAGAAGTAAGAAGCCAGTGCACCACAACTAGAGAAAACCTGTGCACAGCACCAGAGATTCAGCACAGCCAAAAATAAAATAAGTAATTAAAAAATAAACAAGGTGTAGAAGAATATTAAAAAAAAACAACAACAAGCAACTTGAAATGAGGCCTGCTTACCTTTGCCTGACTGCCTTCTTGTCTCATTGTTAGACTTCCCTTTATTCCCAGGCATAGATTTTCTTTTTTGGGGAAAAAATTAAGGCTGATAGAGTGCTAAAGCAGCCCTTCCTTGAGCAAAGAGAGAAGCACCAAAATTACTGAGCACGTATTCAGTGATAAATTTACATGAATGTACCGCATAGTATTCAGTACATATGGGTGAAGAGCATGGACTTGGAGTCAGATAATCAGATCTTGACTCTGGCACCTGATAACTGGGGATTTGGAGCAAATTGCTTAACTGCTGATACTCTGTTTCCTCATCTGCATATAGGTGCCTGTCATGTGGCAGGTGCTCTGCTCATCTTGGTGAACCAAATACATGGAGTCCCCGACCCACAGTCCTGTCTTGGGTGACCCTCCAAAAGCATACCTTAAGGTAGTGAAAGGTACAGTGGGCAAGGTAGGTATTTCCAGTGATCAGTGCTTTATGGATGAAAAATTAAGATTCAGTCAGACTGGTGAGTGACAGAGTCAGATCTCAAACTCCAAATTCCAAGTTGTTTCCATTGGCTCCTACTGCCTGCCTTGAGCTAGCCTGATGTAACCAATTTCTTTTACAAGTTAAACTGGGCAAATGAAATGCTCAAAACCATCACTGGCTTAGGAGTAGCTATCACTTTCAATGAGGAAACCTTTTGACAGCATGTTTAATCTTTGCATGTATACAATTTATTCTGTAGTAGCATAATAGCTACCTTTTAATAAACCTTGTGTTATCAAAAATTGAGTGTAAAATGTTTTGTTTCAGGAGTGCAATTTCAGACTGGCAGATCAAAGGTTTTCTGTTTTATTTATTTTTTCTTAGAAAAGAGTTTAAGAAATAAGAATATTGCTTTATAGCCATAAAACCTAAATGCCATTGAGCAAATCTACCATATGATCAAATCTGGTTTTCTTTCAAGAGTAAAAGTCTTTCAATTCCGGTCACCCCAGCACTATCATTATGTGCTTAGACCTCTATCACCCACTGTTATGGGAGCTCAAGCTCAAGCCACTCAAGCAAAGCAGTTGCATTTTGTAGATGCAGCAGTTTCTTCCTTCTGCATCGTGGGGCTGCTTCTCTGCCATGGTTGAGTTTTAATCAAAACAATTGGAGCGCCCACTCTGGGCTTGACCCTATGCTAGGCACAGAAATGAACAGAGTAGAGCATGTTCTCATTCTGATCTAGCTTATATTCTGTTGGGGGACAGATAGTGATTACAGGAAGGAAAGAGGGAGGGAGGGAGGGAAGGAGGGAGAGAGGTAAGGTGATGAGATGATTTCCGGTAGAGAGAGTGCCATGAAGAATTATCCAGCAGGGTAGAGTGACAGGGTGGAGGTGGGGGCTGATTTGTGTGCTTTGTTAGGTAGTGCAGTGCATCTGTGAGTACATCTCAGGGCCAGACATGACTGTGTTAAGGGAGCAGCCACATGGCTCCCCAGAAGAAAGGTATCCTCGGCAGAGGAAGCAGCAAGTGTAAAACTCTTGAGGTAGAAACATGCCACATCTATTGGAGGAAAACTTGGAAGCATGTGAGGCTGGAGGGAAGAGCGCAAGGTGGGGGTGGGGGGCGGGTGGGGGCACTGGAGAAGAGCCAGGAGAGATGGCTGGGGACCGCAGCAGCAAGGGCCTTGTAGGGTTTTACTCTGGGTGAGATGAGTAGGTACAGGCTGTTTTTGACCAGAGTTGCAGTCTGACTTAGGTTTTGGGAGGCTTTTGAGTGAAAAGAGACAGTGCGTGAGCACACCCAGAAGCTGAGACTGTTAGAGAATTATTGCAGGCATCCAGCCAAGACATGGTGGTGGCTTGATTTGGGAGGTAGAGGTGGAGTTGGCGAGAAATGATTGGATTTTGTTAATCTCCTGAAGGTCAGCCTGAAAGGATGTGCTGATGAGCTCCAGGGTGTTTGGCCTGTATACCTGGAAGAACAGAGCTGCCATTTGGGAGCACTATAATTTGTGGGCTCAACTAGGTGTCTGTGTGAAAGACAGAGGTACGCTAATGGAGGTGGTTCCTTGAAATCACAGGCTGTGTGAAAATGCCTGTGACACCCGTTCAGGAAAGAATGTGGGTGGGATTATAAAAGATGTCCTCTCCTCCTCGGCGTGCATCCTTCAAAATCCTTATGCACTTACAGCATTTCTTCTTACCGTTTCCCACCCCTGATAAGATGCGCTCTTGGGAGAGGACTAGTCATTTGCTACTTCATGTGATTTTTATGTCAGTATGCTACCTTTCTGAAAATGTATTTGCATTTAAACCTTACTTCAAACTCATGATGACACGCAGATTTCATCTCTTATGCTAACTTGAATCACTGATGGTGGTTGCCTTGAGAACTGTGCTGAGAAAATTCGTGAAGCTGGTTCTAGGCTCAGCAGGGAAGAGGAAACTTGATAATATTTTCCACTCCAGGGACTAGGAGTGGCATCCCATACGTGCTCAGTATTTGATAGTCCAGCTTTGACTGCTACAGAAAACACTGTTTTTTTTTCCCTTGTTTTTCCCTTGTTCCCTTTTTCTCCTTGTTTTATTTTTATTTTATTTGAAAAGTATTTATTTATTTGGCTGACTCAGGTCTTAGTTGCAGCACAGTCTTCATGCATCCATGCGGGATCCTTTTGTTTTGGTGTGCAGACTCTCCAGCTTGTGTGCCCAGTTGCTCTGCAGCGTAAGGGATCTTCGTCCCCCGACCAGGGATGGAACCCACATCCCCTACACTGCAGGACAGATTCTTAACCACTGGGCCACCAGGGAAGTCCCTTTCCCCTTGCTTTTACATGTCAGCAAGTATGCAGAGGAAATACTTTTCCTTCTTACTGTTTGAGCGCTTGCCTCTGAAATCACGCCAAGAGGACTATTAGCCCAAATATCAGATTTTACTGTCTAAGGGTCTTGAGTTACCTGATGTAAAAACCCAAGTACTCCAGAAGAGACAGGGCCTTTGTCTTAATGGGCAGGGCCTTTGCCAGATCAAAATCCATTTTCTTTCTTCTCTAGCATTCCTCACTGCTAGATCTACTGCAATTAGTATTCCCTTATTAGCTGCATTTGTATTAGCTGCATTTGAATGCAGAGTTCCAAAGAAAAGCCAGGAGAGATAAGAAAGCCTTCCTCAGTGATCAATGCAAAGAAATAGAAGAAAACAACAGAATGGGAAAGACTAGAGATCTCTCAAGAAAATTAGAGATACCAAGGAAACATTTCATGCAAAGATGGGCACAATAAGGTACAGAAATGGTATGGACCTGACAGAAGCAGAAGATATTAAGAAGAGGTGGCAAGAATACACAGAACAACTGTACAAAAAAGATCTTCATGACCCAGATAATCACAATGGTGTGATCACTCACTTAGAGCCAGACATCATGGAATATGAAGTCAAGTGGGTCTTAGAAAGCATCACTACGAACAAAGCTAGTGGATGTGATGGAATTCCAGTTGAGCTATTTCAAATCCTGAAAGATGATGCTGTGAAAGTGCTGTACTCAATATGCCAGCAAATTTGGAAAACTCAGCAGTGGCCACAGGACTGTAAAAGGTCTGTTTTCATTCTAATCCCTAAGAAAGGCAATGCCAAAGAATGCTCAAACTACCGCACAATTGCACTCATACACACACTAGTAAAGTAATGCTCAAAATTCTCCAAGCCAGGCTTCAGCAATACGTGAACCATGAACTTCCAGATGTTCAAGCTGGTTTTAGAAAAGGCAGAGGAACCACAGATCAAATTGCCAATATCCGCTGGATCATCGAAAAAGCAAGAGAGTTCTAGAAAAACATCTATTTCTGCTTTATTGACTACGCCAAAGTCTTTGACTGTGTGGACCACAATAAACTCTGGAAAATTCTTCAAGAGACAGGAATACCAGACCACCTGACCTGCCTCTTGAGAAACCAGTATGCAGGTCAGGAAGCAACAGTTAGAACTGGACATGGAACAACAGACTGGTTCCAAATAGGAAAAAGAGTATATCAAGGCTGTATATTGTCACCCTGCTTACTTAACTTATATGCAGAACACATCATGAGAAACGCTGGGCTGGAAGAAGCACAAGCTGGAATCAAGATTGCTGGGAGAAATATCAATAACCTCAGATATGCAGATGACACCACGCTTATGGCAGAAAGTGAAGAGGAACTAAAAACCTCTTGATGAAAGTGAAAGAAGAAAGTGAAAAAGTTGGCTTAAAGCTCAACATTCAGAAAACTAAGATCATGGCATCTGGTCCCATCACCTCATGGGAAAGAGATGGGGAGACAGTGGAAACAGTGTCAGACTTTATTTTTCTGGGCTCCAAAATCACGGCAGATGGTGACTGCAGCCATGAAATTAAAAGACGCTTACTCCTTGGAAGGAAAGTTATGACCAACCTAGATAGCATATTAAAAAGCAGAGACATTACTTTGCCAACAAAGGTCCGTCTGGTCAAGGCTATGGTTTTTCCAGTGGTCATGTATGGATGTGAGAGTTGGACTGTGAAGAAAGCTGAGTGCCGAAGAATTGATGCTTTTGAACTGTGGTGTTGGAGAAGACTCTTGAGAGTCTCTTGGACTGCAAGGAGATCCAACCAGTCCATCCTGAAGGAGATCAGTCCTGGGTGTTCATTGGAAGGACTGATGCTGAAGCTGAAACTCCAATACTTTGCTCACCTGATGTGAAGAGTTGACTCACTGGAAAAGACCCTGATGCTGGGAGGGATTGGGGGCAGGAGGAGAAGGGGACGACAGAGGATAAGATGGCTGGATGGCATCACCGACTCGATGGGCATGAGTCTGAGTAAACTCCGGGAGTTGGTGATGTACAGGGAGGCCTGGTGTGCTCCTATTCATGGAGTTGCAAAGAGTCGGACACGATTGAGTGACTGAGCTGTCCTATTAGCTGTATTGTTTCTCTCCCCTCCAGAATGGCAGCCACAGGGCAAGGACTTTAGTGTGCATTGTTCAGTGCTGTTTCCCCAGTGTCTAGAACTGTGGCTTATATATAAGGAAGTATGTGTTGATTGAAAAGTGCTAAATGAATTGCCTGAGGAAGCTAAAGTTGTACTGTAGCCCAGAATTAACGGTAAATGATTACTAAGGTACTTGCACTTTTTTGAAAGTGGAAAGCTCCTGTTAGAATAATCATCACTATAGCTATGTGGTTTAATGAACATTGTTGATAATTATAGTAGTAATAATAACTCTCCTTGAGCACATCTGTGTGCCTGACCCTGGGTTAAGTGCCCAATACTCATTATTTCCTTTGGGAAGTAGGCCCTCATTTGTTAGGTGAGGAAATTCAGACTTAAGGTCAGACTTCACCTAAGTCTGAATCACCCATAAATACGGTGGTTCCAAAGCTAAAAAGAAAACATGAAACTTTCTCCATATAGGAAATCTTGCTTTCAATATGGTAAATAATGGTACCTGTATAATAATAAATGACTGCTTTATTGCCATTAAAACCTCCAAATTGTGCGAGTCTGCAAGGGCCTTTGGATTGTTTCATTATCGTTATTTTTTTTTTTTCCTGCTAATTTCTGGTATGAAAAAGCCTAACCTTCTCAGCTAAGATTATCTTTCCTAAATATGTTGAAGAGCTGCTTGTGAGGATCCCAAGTGAGTGTCAAGGTAGAGGAAAGGAGAGTTTCATCACCTTCATACCTAAACTCATGCTTTTGAGGAAAAAATGGGTGGTTGGTAGAGTAGGAGGAACTGGAGTTAAGGGAAAGCAATCCCCACACTCTTTTGCTTTGCATCCAGACTGTAGACCACGGTGATGGTTATTATTAAAATGTTTTTTCTTTAAATTTACTCACTTCTGTTTACTTAAATTAATATATTCAAAACAGATTTTGTGAACCCCCCACTATGGATAGAAAACCAGCATCATTTGCCATAGAGTAATAGTATATTGATGCTGCATATGGTAACAAGATATAAGTATATTTGTTGTTCAGTTGCTAAGTCTTGTCTGACCCTTTGGGACCCCATGAACTGTAGCACACCAGGCTTCCCTGTCCTTCACTATCTCCCAGAGCTTGCTCAGACTCATGTCCATTTAGTCAGTGATCCTGTCCAACCATCTCATCCTCTACTGTCCCCTTCTCCTCAATAATAAAATATAAAGTAATATATAATGAAAATAAGGCAATGCTGTTTCATATTTTAAAATTAAAGAATAAGAATAATGAAATATAAATCTAATGTACATACTAGAAATTAGTTTTCCCTGTGAGTAGAGTGAAACTGTTTATGATCAGTTACCAATAGAGGGATATTTAACTTCTTGTCACTTAAAGAAAAAGGTGAAAAGATATTTTTCCCCCAGCTTTAATATTAGGACAAAGAATCCTAACATAAATGCATATAAAGTACATATGAACTATGTGCGTGCTCAGTTACTGCTCAGTCATGTCTAACTCCTTGCGACCCCATGAACTGTAGCCTGCCAGACTCCTCTGTCCATGAATCTGGATTTTCCAGGTAAGAATACTGGGTTGCCATTTTCTTCTCCAGTACATATGAACACTATGTGTATATAAATATATTGCATTTATGTAAGATATATTGTCCATATAAAAAATATGTAGTAACTTTTTAAAAACCAGGTTGTAATTTAACTGTATAATAACCAGTGGTCCTTTGATTGTGGTGACCTGGGCAAGAGGCAGTAAGCTAAGTCATTAATTTCCATTTGCTGTGGGCCAGCAATGCTTGGCTGGGTTGTTCCTGTTGAAAGGAAGTTTAAGAAAATTGTGAAATCAAAGCTTCTTTTTCCAGCTTGCTCTTCTCAAGCCCTCCAGTTCAGGCCTGAGCTCTGCCATTGTAGAAAAGCATGACTTCCCTGAAATACAGCCTCCTAGCTCAATACTGTAGAGAGTAGAGCAGCCCAGGCTTCCTCCACAGGAAACCCAGACAAATGTGTATCCACATGGCTTTAAGGCATGTCTGTGCCACCAGTGGGGAACACTGTCCCGAACTCATTCCCTACCCCTCAGCTCTCTATGGGGCCCCAGCTTGACATTGCTTCGAGCAACCATAATAAAGCGAATTGGCTCTATCTTGCCCAACTGTGTCCCAGGGCTCCTGTCATTCTGCCACTGGAAAGTTCATATGCTCAAAATTGGTTCTTAGGAGCACTGACCTTAGTACTCGTCCTCTGCAAAGGTATGATTTAGGAATAATCTTTGTTAGATTATGGCAGGATCTTTGTGCTTCTGTCTCACAATCAATTAGAAATTTCTGCAAAGCGGAGGCATTATTATTATCACAGGCAGATGGTGAAATGTTACTCCATCCTTCTGTGCCTGCTTTAACTTCCTTGTGCAGCATCATTTAGGGGGTTTCTTTACAAATTGCAGTTTATTTGGAAAAGATTTAAAGCCCTGAGGGTTTGGCAAGAAACTCTTGCTTATGAGCACCTCTACTTTGTCTGTCAGTAGCAAAAAGGGCACCCCTGATTAATACTGACTTTGCCCTGCAAGTCAGGTAGACAGCAGCAGATGAGGCCTTTGATTCTTAATATTGTTCTGGGGGTAAGAAGAGCTTAGGGGGTCATCTACTTGCAGCTCCAGGAAGAAGGTTAAATGGCATTTAGCCAAGGATGGAAAGCTGTCTTGTGGTGGGTTTCCTTGTGAAATGAGATGGAGGACTTATTACCCAGAATTCCAGGGAATTGCTTCAAAAGAGAAAAGGACATTCAGACCAATCTCTGCTTTGCAGTAGTTATACCCTGAAGAGAGGGGATGGGTGTCATCAAGACAGTAAACATGTGGCCGGATGGAAGCAGTTTGGCACTGAGGAGAGCTGGGGGTGGGGTGGGGTAGAACAAGGGACCAAGTATTTTTGTTTTTTAAAGCAACTGCTTGAAGGAAGGGGAAATAGATGGATAAGGAAGGAATTTAGGCTGTTTTAGGAATTTAAACTGGCAAATTCCTAGAATCATTCTTCATGGATATTGTTGGGCAGAGGCAGGCTTCAAGGCAGCCCTGGTTTATTCAGGTTCAGTTCAGTTCAGTCGCTCAGTCATGTCCGACTCTTTGCGACCTCATGGACTACAGGCTTCCCTGTCCATCACCAACTCCTGGAGTTCACTAAAACTCATGTGCATTGAGTCAGTGATGCCATCCCACCATCTCATTCTCTGTCATCCCCTTCTCCTCCTACCTTCAATCTTTCCCAGCATTACGGTCTTTTACAAGAAGTCAGTTCTTCGCATCAGGTAGCCAAAGTATTGGAGTTTCAGCTTCAACATCAGTCCTTCCAATGAACATTCTGGACTAATCTCCTTTAGGATGGACTGGTTGGATCTCCTTGCAGTCCAAGGGACTCTCAAGAGTCTTCTCCAACACCACAGTTCAAAAGCATCAATTCTTTGGAGCTCAGCTTTCTTTATAGTCCAACTCTCACATCCATACATGACGACTGGAAAAACCATAGCCTTCACTAGATGGATCTTTGTTGGCAAAGTAATGTCTCTGCTTTTTAATATGCTGTCTGTGTTGGTCTTAACTTTTCTACCAAGGAGCAAGCATCTTTTAATTTCATGGCTGCAATCACCATCTGCAGTGATTTTGGAGCCCAGAAAAATAAAGTCAGCCACTGTTTCCACTGTTTCCCTATCTATTTGCCATGAAGTGATGGGACCAGATGCCATGATCTTAGTTTTCTGAATGTTGAGCTTTAAGCCAACTTTTTCACTCTCCTCTTTCATGTCCATCAAGAGGCTCTTTAGTTCTTCACTTTCTGCCATAAGGGTGGTGTCATCTGCATATCTGAGGTTATTGATATTTCTCCCAGCAATCTTGATTCCAGCTTGTGCTTCATCCAGACCAGCATTTCTCATGATGTACTCTGCATAGAAGTTAAATAAGCAGGGTGACAATATAGAGCCTTGACATACTCCTTTCCCTATTTGGAACCAGCCTGTTCCATATTAAGTTCTAACTGTTGCTTCCTGACCTGCATACAGATTTCTCAAGAGGCAGGTCATGTGGTCTGGTATTACCATCTCTTTAAGAATTTTCCAGAGTTTGTTGTGGTCCACACAGTCAAAGGGTTTGGCATTATTTAGGTTAGCTGGGCAAAAAGTCTTATATGCTAGGTACCAGGAGGAATGAAGGATAGAGATAAAAGTTCCTGTGGAGTCTGTATTCTATATATATGTGAGTCAGGCTTAGAATTGTCCCAGAATAATGAAAAATCAAGTAGGTCATTGTGTTTATGGAAATCCCAGGGGAGTTTGTGAACACTTATCAGAGGGAGGACGTTTGAATGAAGCTTTCAGTTGTAAAAAGTACTTTTGTGGTCTTTTGTAGTCAGGATTCATAGCTATTTCTCCTCTTCACTTTCTGATGTTGTATAGATATTGTTATAGAGAGGGTACATCCGAATCAGTGACTCCTCTGGCTGAGTTGGAAGTAGATGGATGATATAATTAGAGAATTGCTGCAGTTTTCCTGATACCTTACATTATATTGAGTCAGAGCAGGCTCAAGCCATCTACTATCATCTGGGCATGGAACAGTTTATGTAAAAACCATTATCATGAAGCTAATTCTTAGTGAGTATGTACTATGTGCTGGGTGCTCTGCCAAATCTGTGGGATTGTCTCATTTTATTCTTTACAAGATCATTTTTAGGCAGACACTACTGGGAAGATCCCCTGGAGGAGGGAATGGCAACCCAAACCAGTATGCTTACCTGGAGAATCCCCATTGACAGAGGAGCCTGGTGGACTACAGCCTATAGGGTTGCGAAAGAGTCGGACGTGACTGAAGTGACTTAGTACAGAGGCAGGAGCATCCTAATTTCGTAGGTGAGATACGTTATAGTTT
The DNA here is from genome assembly GCF_963930625.1 of Muntiacus reevesi. Lineage (NCBI taxonomy): Eukaryota > Metazoa > Chordata > Mammalia > Artiodactyla > Cervidae > Muntiacus > Muntiacus reevesi. The sequence goes on from NC_089252.1 coordinate 98,594,141, forward strand.
AGTCAGTCTCTAAGATTGTACAGCCAGTAACTGACAGAGGCAGAATTCACACTCCAACATCTGAGTTCTTAAACTCCAAGGTATTCTTTCACAGTATAATGATGTCTTCAGAAATTCTAGTTATTACTTTCTTTCAAAAAATGTACACCCTCTAACCCAGTTTTAGATCCTCTTCAGATAAAAGCACACGCACATATAATGCTTTACAAAATTTCAGAGTTTTTGAGGATCCCAGTCAAGTCTGATTATTGATATCTTTATAATATGAAACTGAGTCTTGCTGAGGTTAACAAAGCCTTCCAAGTATTTCCAAGGTAGCTAAGCCAGACTTCCAACCTAGCTGTTGCCTACCATGTAACAAGTATAGTAGTAACCATTTCTTGTTAAGTACCTAACAATTGTGGGCTTCCCTGGTGGCTTAGTGGTAGAGAATCCTCTTGCTAATGAGGGAGTCCCGGTTTGATCCCTGTATTGGGAAGATCCCCTGCAGAAAGGGAATGGCAACCCACTCCAGTATTATTGCCTGGAGAATTCCATGGACAGAGGAGCCTGTCAGGGAGTCCAACACAACTTAGTGACTAAACAACAGCAACAAGCCTAACAATTAGGATTGCTAGTTAGTGCATACATACATTGGTATAATCCTATTGGTTAAATAGTGAACATCCATAATGGGTTGGTCAAGGGTGAATATCATAACTGCTCACGACCTTTTGAAGTAGGTGGTTTAATGCCTATTTTACACATGAGAATCCTGAGATTCTGAGCACTTTCTCAAAAGTTTACGTGGGGCAGAAGCTCAGCTCATCTAGTTTTAAATCTACTACTCTGATCCACTCTCCTGCCTTTGCACTGAATGTACCTCCCCTTGCAAATCCTTTCCAGAGTCTTCATTAGATCACATTGCTTCTCACTTTCCTTCTCTCTCTAGTTTCTTAACCTTGGCATTATTGACATTTTGTTTTGAATAGTTCTATTGTGGGGGTCTGTCCTGTGCATTCTAGAATTCTTAGCTTTATCTTTGGACTCTACATGTTGGATGCCAGAAGAACCCCCTAACCCCTAACTCCCAGGTTGTGACAGCCATAGATGCATCCAGCATTGCCAACTGTACTCTGGGGAATAAAATCACTATCTCTTGGGTACTATTTATCTTTCTCTTCTCCCCGTGCCCTGTACATATAAATATTAACATTTATCCCAGCTAGCTTGTAATGTGCCAGGTGAAGTGTCATTCCATGCATTCCATGCATTATCTCATTACATCCTCAAAACATCCCGTCATCTTTAAATTTTTTCTTATAGGTGAGCGAGGCTGAGATGCTTGGGTAGATTAGTAAATTACCTGGAGTCACATAGGGCTGAGGGTGAAGCTGGGATTTTTCTCAGTTCCGTGTGTCTCCAGAGCCCTGAACTTCATAAGAAATGTTTTCACTAAACTACTTAGTTGTTTGGAGCTCCAAATTAGTCAGACTCTTGAATATTTTTGTTGTTTTGGATTTGTTCAGCTAGTAAACTGGGAGAAAATTTAAATGGGACTGTAGGTCATGTATTTCTTTACTGTTTATTATTATTTTTACTACATCACTGCTTTTTATTGTTAATCCTTTCTCACTAAAATACCATCTTCAACAAAAATGTTATCAAAACAAAATCTTGCTTCTGAGTCTAATTTCTTAGCATAAATCTCACCTTTGTTGTTGTTTAGTTGCTAACTCATGTCCAACTCTTTCAGACCCCAAGAACTGTAGCCCACCAGGCTTCTCTGTTCATGGGGTTTCCCAGGCAAGGATACTAGAGTGGGTTGCCATTTCCTTCTCCATGGGATCTTTCCAACCTAGGGATCGAACATCCATCTCCTGCGTTGGCAGGTGAATTCTTTACCACAGATCCACCAGGGAGACCCAAATGTCACCTTACTAAACTTAAAGAATAAAATAATTTCTTTGTAGGTGAACTACTACTTTTCTGAGTCATCTTCAGAGGATGTTTTTCAGTGGGTGCTTTTGTGCCTTTTAACAGGACAAGTCATTGATTGCTAAATGCTTAAGAGATTAGTTAAGATTCTTTGGTGACAAGCAACACAAATTGTCCTGCCTAACTGTATCAAAATAGAAAAGAAATTTACTCCATGTGTGCATAATTGCTCACATGGAGTAATACAAGTTGATCATATTACAAGCAGTGAATTTCCTGGAAATTTGAATAGGAAAGTTTTCAATAAAATAATTTTTTTCTGACAAGCAGGGACATGTGTACTTTAGCTCTCTGGCACATTGTTATTTTCCTTAAAATGAGTTTCAGCAACTGACATATATTAAAGCAGGCTGGTAAAGTCAGGAGGCTGTGCAGCCTTAAGTAAGCTTAATGAGGTAAGTTCTTGGGATAAGGTAGGCGTCTGGTGTGTGTAGCTGCTGAGAATCCATACCCTCCTTTGAACTATGACATGTGGATTTTCCCTTGGGGATAGCCTCCCCCCAAGGTATACAATGTTAATGGGGCTGTCAGGCAAACACCTTATCCTCCTCTGACCAAGAGGTGGTCATGTAACCAAGGCAGATCTCTGTTTTGAGTACATCGATCCCAGGATATAAAATGTTTGTTGCAACTGATTCTTCCTGATAGTATTAGCCTGAAGAACTAACTAACCATTAGTTCGTGGGATCCTGGTTCCTGTTGCTTCTAACTTTCATTTAGTTTTCCTTTGAATTTTAGGAGCAATTATGCACACATGGAGTAAATTTCTTTTCTATTTTTCTAAAGTTATACAGGGTAATTTGTGTTACTTGTCACCAAAGAATCTTAACTAATCTGTTGATTTGATGATGGTGGTGATGGTGAGGACTCTGAGTCAAACAAGAAGAAGGAGGGAGTGACAGCAGCTAACATTTTCTGGCCATCTAATTTAATCTTATGAGGTAGATATTGACACATGCTTCCATTTTACAGAGGAGGAAAATGAGATTTAGAAAGGTTACGTTGTCTTGCCAAAGGTTACATAAGTGGCAAAGCCAGGAGGATTTGTACCCAAGTATGATTTGAGAATCCAAACTCCTAACCACTACACTAATTGAAATGTAAAGAGAAAACACTGAAAGCATACATTCCTTTTAGGTCCATTTTTGACTTAATAAGTTATTTTTTAATCCTAAGAGGAGACCATTTCTGTGCATTCCATGATGCAAAACAGGCTGCAAAACATAAATGCTTCCCCCCCCCCCTTGCCTTCATGTGGTAAATTAGAATAATTATTGTTAGTTAAGGGATGTGAATGAAATGTCTTTATCAGCCAGTGAGTTAAATGGAATTTCTGTTTTAAACCACAGAAGATAATGCTGCCTTGACAGATTGTGAGTGACAGAAAGAGAAGTGTTTTCAGCAGGATGCGAATGGAGATGTTGCAAGAGAAAGCATAAATAGCAGAAACAAAAAGCTCTGGGGTTTTGGTATGGAGTGATGTCATCCATGTATTTTAACTCATTTAGTTCCTGACAATAAGATAACTTGGTACCTTCACATTTTTTCCCCTGTTGATTTAAAAATGAGTGACTAAATGAAAGCAGGGAGGGAGAAAGAAATACCTAGAGACAAATCATTGTTGCTGATGGTAGATACCAATAGTAGTGGAGTTTAAATTTTATTTACTTTTTAAAAATCATTAAATGGTTCTTACATGTAATTATAAATATTTGTTATCTTCTTTCCTCTTATGATTGTTGTTGCCCATATCCATTCTGTCATATTCCTTCTCCCTGTCCCCCACTTTATCTCTGTACAACAGACACCCATAGCCACATGTATATATACGTTTTCTCCTGAGCACACCTGCACAGTCAAGTGTACTTATCCATTGAGAGGCCTGTGGCATTCTCTGTGGTGAATTTGGATAGGCATTTCCAAGCACTTTGTCAGTTCCTAGTTTTGCTCAGTAAAAGAATATAAGTGAAAAAAAAATATCATTCACTGTTCTTTTAGAAGAAAATAGTTATTTTCTTTTGCCTATTAATTAATTAATTATTTATTTATTTTAGTCTTGCTGCACAGCTTGTGGGATCTTAGTTTCCCTATCAGGGATCAGGAATCCACAACCCCTGCAGTGTGAAAGCAGAGTCCTAACCACTGGACCATCAGGGAAGTCCCTGAGGCTATTTATTTTATTTTATTTTATTTTATTTTATTTATTTATTTATTTTTAATTTTAATACTTAAAAGTCAAAGGCATAATCTGAGAATTAAAATGATCAAATATATTTAGCTTTCCAAAAAGTCATAAGTTTGCCTTTGGTGTTGTCATTTTGCCACCAGTGCATGAATACTTCATTGTGGATTGTCATCAAAGTTTTAATTGCCTTTTAGGAGTGACTGTTTTAGTCCAACCTTCACCTGATGCTGGCTACTCCAAAGATTTTTGCCAAGGGACTATTCCATTTTTACTTCAGTATTTCCAGTGAAGTGGAACTCCTTACTTATTAAAGCAACCCATTTTATCCTTGGACAGTGCTGTTATGAGTTCTTTTTTTTTTGTCAGACTGAAATCTATTTGTAGCTTCTTTTGCCCATTGGTTACATGGGCATGACTTGGGACTGATAGAACAAGACTGGGCCTCTTAATGCATGATGCCTCTTTGAACTGACTATTGCTTCCTTCTCATTTCTCCTTGCCCCAGAGTTAAAATAGTCTGAGTAGCAACGTTCCTTCTGTGTTTTTCTGATTCAGTTCAGTCGCTCAGTCATGTCCAACTTTTTGCAACCATGGACCATAGCACGCCAGTTCTCCCTGTTCATCACCACTCCTGGAGTTTACTCAAACTCATGTCCATTGAGTCGGTAATGCCATCCAGTCATCTCATCCTCTGTCATCCCCTTCTCCTCCCGCCTTCAATCTTTCCCAGCATCAGAGTCTTTTCAAATGAGTCAGCTGTTCGCATCAGGTGGTCAAAGTATTGGAATTTCAGCTTCAACATCAGTCCTTCCAATGAACATTCAGGACTGATTTCCTTTAGGATGGACTGGTTAGATCTCCTTGCAGTCCAAGGGAATCTCAAGAATCTTCTCCAGCACCACAGTTCACATCCATACATGACTGCTGGAAAAACCAGAGCCTTGACTAAACAGACCTTTGTTGGCAAAGTAATGTCTCTGCTTTTTAATATGCTGTCTGGGTTGGTCATAACTTTTCTTCCAAGGAGTAAGCGTCTTTTAATTTCATGACTGCAAGCACCATCTGCAGTGATTTTGGAGCCCCAAAACTAAAGACTGCCACTGTTTCCACTGTTTCTCCATCTATTTGCCATGCAGTGATGGTACCGGATGCTGTGATCTTCGTTTTCTCAATGTTGAGCTTTAAGTCAACTTTTTCACTCTCCTCTTTCACTTTCATCAAGAGGCTCTTTAGTTCCTCTTCACTTTCTGCCATAAGGTTGGTGTCATCTGCATATCTGAGGTTATTGATATTTCTCCTGGCAATCTTATTTCCAGCCTATGCTTCATCCAGCCCAGTGTTTCTCATGATGTACTCTGCATATAAGTTAAATAAGCATAGTGACAATACAGCCTTGATGTACTCCTTTTCCTATTTTTCTGATTATTTGGCTTTAAAAATTAAAAAAAAAATTAAAAATGTTTACTGTGCTAAAAAAGTATATATATATGAACATAAACTTTACCATTTTAACCAGTTTTAAGTATATAGGTCTATGGTATTAAGTACATTGACATTGTTGTGTAGCTATCACCACCATCCCTCTCCAGAATTTTATCTTCCTCATCTGAAACTCTGTATCCATTAAGCAATAATTTCCTGTTACTCTCTCCCTGCAGCCTTGCAACGACCATTGAACTTTCTACTGCTATAAATTTGACTATTCCTATGAGCCTCATGTAAGTGGAAACATACAACATTGATCCTTTTGTGACTCACTTATTTCACCTAGCATGGTGTCTCCATGGTTCATTCATGTTGTGACATGTGTCAGAATTTTTTTCCTTTTTAAGGATGAATAATATTCCACTGTATGTATACCACATTTTGTTTATATTTTCATCCATTGATCAGTTAGTGAACAGATGTTGAATTTCCTGAGTGTGCTTTTGAATATGCACACTCCTGCCTGTCAGAACCCACTTCCGTCTACAAGTCTGTGTCTGTTGCGTATTATGTGCATAACCCCGTTAGGTACTATGAGCTCTGGATCTACTCCTTGATTTAATCCTTATGTGTTGTGGATGGATAACATACCCACATTTTGAAACTGCAAAGTAGACAGTGGTCAGTGCCATTGGAGAACCAGAAACAGACTGGATGCTGGAATTAAGGGGAAGCACTGAAAGCTTCCAGCTGAGAGGATGAGGTAGCTCTCTGGGAAGTTCTGGGGCTCAGAAAAAGAGAAGCATGGAGAAGAGATAGAAAGTGGGGAGAGAGTTCCCTGGTGACTAGTGATTAGGATTATGGGCTTTCACTGGCAGGGCCTGGTTGGGGAACTCATATACCACAAGCTGCTCAGTGCAGTGAGGCAAAAGACAAACAAAAAACCTTCAAACCGAAAAAACAATGATAATAAAAAAGAAAAGAAAGCAGGGAAGGTATTCCTGATGGACGGAGTAGCTTGAGTCAGAGCAGAGTATGAGCATGTCCCTCACTGTTGACTTGTTTATTGACTTTAGGCTGGCACGTAGGGTATTTATATGGAGGTGCTCCAGGGCCAATTCATGGGACCTCTGGTATCTTCTCTGTCTGTAGCAATGAGTTGTCTTTTATTCTGCGGTTATGTGCTTCATCTCATTTGGCGAGTGTGTGTGTGTGTGTGTGTGTGTGTGTGTGTGTGTGTGTGTGTGATTCAAATGGCCTTTCTTTCCTTTAAAATGATGCAGATAATGATAGTTTTGTTCTGTTTTCATGCCCCGATTGGCCAAATAAAAATTAGATGACTCAGACTATCTGTGTTTTTAATGAAGCTTTTCAGGAGTGTTAAAGACAAAGTCTAAAGAAATGAGTCTGGCAAATATCTATTAAAGGATGAAAGAAAGGAAATAGCAATAAATATTCATAAAACGTTTACCATGTGGCAGAACCATGATAAGCCTTTTACGGTTGTTGACTCACAACAGTCTGAAGAAGTTGTAGATCAAACTACAATCCTCACTTTACATGAAGGAACTGAGGCTCCAAAGTTAAAGTAACCTTCAAAGCTTTATACACCTCGTAAATCAGTGAGCTAGGGAATGCACCCAGTAGTCAGACCCAAGAGCCTTTCTCACCACACTGTCTACCTTTCTGTAGCAGGTTCTTTTTTTAAGCACTATTCATTTTGTTTATTTATTTTTGGCTGTGCTGGGTCTTCACTGCTTCTCTCAGGCTTTCTCTAGTTACAGTGAGCGGGGCCTACTCTCTAGTTTTCAATACTCAGGCCGCTCATTGCAGTGACTTCCTTGTGGCTTAGTTGTTCTGTGGCAGGTGAAATCTTTCCAGACCGTGGCTCAAACCTGTGTCACTGCATTGGTAAGCAGATTCCCAACCACTGGATCTCCACAGAAACGTCCCTTAGCAAGTTATGTGTCAGCAAGCCCTGAATAAAATTTTAATGAGGTGGATGAATGTAGAGCCTATTATAGACACTGAAGTAAGTCAGAAAGATAAAGACAGACACTGTGTATTAATGCATATATATAGAATCTCCACTCACACACACACACACACCCTCCCTATATGTATGTACTGATGATCCTACTTTTAGGGCAGCAAAGGAGACCCTGTCATTTTGGACACAGTGGCTGGAGGAGAGGGTGGGATGATTTGGAAGAATAGCACTGAAACTTATACATTATCATGTGTAAAAGAGCCAGTGCTCTGTGACAACCTAGAGGGGTGGGATGGGAAGGGAGGTGGGAGGGGGTTTCAAGAGACAGGAAGTGAAGTAAGTGAAAGTTGCTCAGTCATGTCCAACTCTTTGCAAACCCGTGGACTGTAATCCATAGAATTCTCCAAGCCAGAATATTGGAGTGAGTAGCCTTTCCCTTCTGCAGGGGATCTTCCCAACCCAAGGATCGAACCCAGGTCTCCCGCATTGCTGGTGGATTCTTTACCAGCTGAGCCACAAGGGAAGCTCCCAATAGAGAGGGGACATATGTATACCTAATGTTGATTCATGTTGATGTATGGCAGAAACCATCACAATATTGTAAAGTAATTATCCACCACGCCCACCCCCCCCAAAAAAAAAGTTGTCTGTGAGCTATTGGTTCAATAAACATTCCCCCAAGAAAATAATAATGTAATAGTGATTTGGGGGCAAATACTTTGATGCCAATTATATTACACATGGGAACCATCACCCTATCTCCATCCCAGCCTAGTTTTTCTTCCACTGTTGCTTATATTCCCCAATTTCACGACTCGTAACCAGTGCTGGCATTTATAATACATTTCAGCTCTTTCTGTCCTAGCCAAACCTGCAGTTTCCTTGATGTTTTCCTGGCAGGTAAAGCAGGATAAGGCTGCCTTTTGGTGTAGAATGCATACATTATATATTGCAATTCTTTCTCAGCCTTTTGGGTGGCTAACTTTTGGTGTTAGAGGAATAGAGAGGAATTTTGAAATTAAGGATTTTTTTTTTTAATGATTTTGGGTGACTGCAAAATATGAAACTCTTCATGGCATCAAGTGAATATCTTCCCTTCTCTTGCAAACTTCCTTTGATGGCTCTACGGAATAGAATTTCCAATATATTTTCTCACAAATTTTGTTGACTGGCACCATGACATTTCTTTAAAGTGTACCTTTACACTTTTAAAATTCCACAAAGGCTTGTCATCATAGGAAACAAGGGACTCAGCTTTGATCTGCAAAATTAACTCTACAAGGTAGCATGTTGTTATTCTATTTAGAAGACTTGAAAGCAGATCCAACAATTCAATTATATTTAATTTGTAATTAACTCCCTCCTAAGCAGCTAATGGTGCATAACTTGGACACTAGTGTTCTGGATGGGCAAGGAGAAGAATAAAATGGCTTATTTTAGAGAAAGCTTATCTTAGATAGCGTCCCTGCAGTTGTAGTAGTACTTCTTGGGATGACTTTCTGGCTCCAAAACAAAACTCTTCTTTGAAGGGTGTCTGGTGACATACAGAGTAGGTTTCCAGCAGCTGAGACTGTGATGTTTGACCTCGATATGTGGGAAAGAGATGATTGGTTTCAGAGTAGGCATCTGACCTGGTTATGCCAATCAGATTCTCCCTTCTGAGAATTTGGAATTTTGAACTGAGAGCAAAAGATAGGTTTTGATGCTATTTCAGTCACTTAAATGGCAGTGCTCTAGAGGGAGGTCTTTAAGTTCCTGCCTCCAGTTTCTCTTGAGCTACCTTGATTCCTGTTCTTCAAAAAACTTGGTTATTTGATTCTTCCTTCAATTTTGTGAGCTACTGCAGCATTTTTCCAGGAAGTTCCTCTTGTTTTTGAATAGACTTTAGGGTTCGTCTAGTTTTCTTGCCATCAAAGTTAATGACAATACAGAAATCAAAGAAATTAATTCTTTACCAAATTTGTTAATGCAAGTGATGTCTACTTGGTGGCAATTAGTATAGTTTTTAATTATGTGTGTGTTTGATGGGAAATTAGTATTTTACCATATGCTATAGTGCCTTATTGTTTTCATCATCATTATTATCACGAGCATCATGACAACCCTTGTTTATACAGAACTTTCTACCCAACCAAAAATTAAGCATTTTTCACACAAAAATAGCATTTGCTATGTGATTATAATAATACTGTTAGGTGGATGCTATCTTTATCCTTGTTTCATACTTTGGGAAGCTGAAGCAAATAGCATTGCTTGAAGTCATGCTACTGGAAAGTGATGGAGAAATGATTTCAGTCTAGGTTTGTCATGCTTCAAATAAAGATGATACTCTTAAGTTTTGCACTGTAGTGTAGAAATGTAACTCTGCCCAAAGATGTTATATTCCCTGGTTTATTGGTTTCTTTATGTTGAATATGGAGATGGGATAATTCTGTAGTTTTGGAAATTTAATACTCTATTTTAGTTGGCTTAATTATACTATCCCTTCTTTTTTGTAGGTTATCTTGTTTGATGAGGCCAGAGATTAGGCAGTCAGGGTATCAGATTAGATAAATTGCCCTGAGGAGACCTCTTTGAGGAGGTGACATTGGAACTGAGACAGAATGATAAAAATGAGACAGCTATGAAAAGATCAGAGACAGAATGTTCCAGGAAATGGGGAGAACAAATGCACAGGTATTGATTTGGGAATGAACATGGTGAGGTTAGAGGAAAAGAACCTCTGGAGAGGAGAGGAGTGAACAAGGGAATCAGTGATAAGAGATGGATGGAGAGGAAGGCTAGAACTAAATCATTTAGGATCTTATAGGCCATAGTAAGGAATATGGATTTTATCATAAACACAATGGGCTAACCTTTAGGAAATTCACAGGCGAGGAACAATATGGTATGGTGGATTTCTTCTGGGAATGATAGAGGAGCCAGCAACTCTCCTGTAGAACATACAGAAGGCTAGGCGAAATGAAGAGAAAATATTTATTTAAAGGCATTGAAGAGCTGCTAAGGTATCCAGGACTTGAGGGGCCAAAATACTGCAGAAAGGAAGTATACTGCAGTGACCTCAGTAGTCTCACTGTTTTTCTTTTTGAAGCATTTGTGGATTTGTAAATGGTAAAGTTACGAGAGTCTAAAAGGCCTAATAGAAAGACCCTGCTGAGAAGTAGGGAAGTTGAGCAGAGGTTTTGGCAGTCCTAAGGATACACAAATCCAAAACAATGTAATAGAAGACTCAACAGTATATAAAAAAAAATATATGACAAAGCTGTATTTATTACAGGAATGAGAGGTTGGGTAACATTAAAATACCAAATAATGCTAACAAGGAAAAACCATATGATCATCTTAATAGAAATTCAACATCTAATCTTGACAAAAACTTTTTGCAAATTCAGAATATAAGTAAACATCCTTAAGGGAAGAATATTTAGAAAGCACAGAGTAAGCATCATCAGGCTTAAGTGAAATATTGAGATCCTTATTCTGTAGTTAGGTATGAATTAAGGGTGATAACACCACTTCTGTTCAGTCTGATATAGGAGGTCCAAGTGAATGCTGTGAGGCTAGGAAAAGAAATAACATATATAAGGATGAGAGACAAAGCAATAAAATTGTATAATTTTCAGAAGATATAATTATATAGTATAAATTTAACAAATGAATTTAGCAACTTTGCTGGATACAAAGTCATATGAAAAAACTATTGTATATATGTATATCTGCAAAAAGGAATTATAGAATGAAATTTTAAAAAGATACTATTTTAAATCAATCCAGCAACATATAAAGAGGACTATAAACTATGATGAAATTATATTTCCCAATATATGAAGTTGAACAATCATATGCACGCATGCATGCATGTTAAGTTGCTTCAGTTGTGTCTGACTCTTTGTGACTCTGTGGACTGTAGCCCACCCAGCTCCTCTGTCCATGGGATTCTCCCTCAAGAATACTGGAATGGGTTTCCATGGCCTCCTCCAGGAGATCTTCCTGATCCAGGAATCAAACCCACACTTCTTATGTCTCCTGCATTGGCAGGCAGGTTCTGTATCACTAGTGCTACCCAGGAATCCCAGAACAATCATGTATCTATATCCAGAATTATGGCTTCCCTGGTGACGCAGATGGTAAGGAATCTGTCTGCAATGCCGGAGACCTGGGTTCGATCCCTGGGTAGAGAGGATCCTGGAGAAGGGAATGGCAACCCACTCTAGTATTCTTGTCTGGAGAATTCCATGGACAGAGGAGCCTGGTGAGCTCCTCCATGGGATCACAACGAGCTGGACATGACTGAGTGACTAACATTTATCCAAAGTTACCCTGTACTGTATACAAAATTAACTTGAAATACATTGCAGATAAAAACATAAACACTAAAACTGTAAAAAAAATCTAGAAAAAACATGGAAGAAAGTTTTTATGAAATTAGGTTAGTCAAAGATTTCATAAATATAACAGTAAAACCAAGATCTCTAAAAGAAAAGAAAAGATAAATTGGGCATCATGAAGTTTGAAAGTTGAATGCTTTAAAATATGCTACTAAGAAAATGAAAAGATAAGCAACAAAATGGGATGAAATATTTTCAAATAATATCTGATAAAGTACTTATCCACATGCATAAAAAACTCTTTCAGGTTAGTAATAAGGCAAACCAAATTATGTTTGTTAATGACAAGTAAACGCATGGGAAAATGCTCAGATTATACTACTCTAATGGCAGAAAATGAAGAGGGACTAAAGAGCCTCTTGATGAGGGTGAAAGAGAAGAGTGAAAAAGCTGGCTTTAAAACTCATCATTCAAAAAGCTAAAATTGTGGCATCTGGTCCCATAATTTCATGGCAAATAGATGGGGAAACAGTGGAAATAGTGACAGATCTTATTTTCTTGGGCTCCAAAATCACTGCAAATAGTGATTGCAGCCATGAAATTAAAAGTTGCTTGCTCCTTGGAAGAAAAGCTATGACAAACCTAGACAGTATATTAAAAAACAGAGACATTGCTTTGCCAACAAAAGTCCGTCTAGTCAAAGCTATGGTTTTTCCAGTAGTTATGTGCAGGTGTGAGAGCTGGACCATAAAGAAGGCTAAGTCCTGAAGAATCAATGCTTTGGAATTGTGGTGCTGGAGAAGACTCTTGAGAGTCCCTTGGACAGCAAGGAGATCAATTCAGTCAATCCTAAAGGAAATCAGTCCTGAATATTCATTGGAGGAACTGATGCTGAAGTTGAAACTCCAATACTTTGGCCTCCTGATTCGAAGAGCCAACTCATTGGAAAAGATCCCGATGATGGGAAGGTTACAAGGCAAAAACAGAAAAGGGTGGCAGAGGATGTTATGTTTAGATAACGTCACTGACTCAATGGACATGAATCTGAGCAAACTCCAGAGATAGTGAAGGACACAGGAACCTGATGTGCTGTACTCCATAAGGTTGCAGAGTCAGGCACGACTTAGCAATTGAACAACTGTAACAGATGAATAAATTGGGAGAGGATATGAAGTGTGTTTCTAGGGTGCTGGTAACATTCTATTTCTTGATTTGGGAGTGGTTACATGTGTACTCTGTGAAAACTCATTATAACTCATTTACATTTTTGTGTGTAAGATGCATTCCATTAAATAAGTATTTTGGAGAATGGATTGGAGCAGTGCAAAACAAGGTTGGGATTTAAGAAGTACCAGTGAGATGATGATCTGGGATTCAGGGTAGTGGTAGAGAGAGAAAGAAGCAGACAGATTTGAGAGACAGTGTGGAGGTAGTCTGGCTACCTCCACATGACTCAGTGGTAAGAGTATATGGGTTGAATGGTGTCCCCCTAAAAGATATTTGAAATCCTAACCCCACTGCCTCAGAATGTGACCTTCATGGAGACAAGATCAATGCAGATGTAAGTAGTTAAGAATACCCTAGTGGAACAGGATGGGCCCTTATAAGAGTGTAACTGGTATTCTCATAAGAAGAGGAAAAGAGACACAGATACACAGACACCTTAGAGGAGACTGTGATGACAGAGGCCGAGGTTAAAGTGATGGATTACAAACTAAGAAATGCCAAGGATTGATGGCCCGTACTAGAAGCTAGGAAGAGGCAGAAAGGATTCTACCCAGAGTCTTAGAGGCAGCATGACCCTATCGACTAATCATCTCTAGAACTGTAAGATAGTACATTTCTTTCGTTTAAGTCATTCAGTTTGAGGTATTTTGTTATAGCAGCCCTAGAAAGCTAATATAGGGAGGATGGAAAGGACATGCATAAGAATGACTACCTGTTTTCAGCACCTGAATGGATGAACTGATCAAATTGAACTTTATGTGGATCATCAAGGCAGATTTTGAACATTTAATTATGAATATGATGATGCTTTTCAGCAGACAGTAGAACATAATGCATCAAGGATTCTGCATCTTAAGAAAGCGTTTTGTTTCTCATTCTGCATTCAACCGGGAATTCACCTAAATCTCCTTGTCCGGTCAGGAGTATATCTTCTTAAAGCCTTTTGGAGAAGGGATCACAGACTCCCTTAGAATTATTTGGAAGGACAGCAGCAGGAGAAGCAGGTTGGTGTGAGTAGTTAACTTGTCCTTTCTTGTTTTTCCCAACTTGTGGAGCACAGCTGGGAGTGAAACCCTGGAGACAACAGCTTCTCTGTTTTATTATGCTTCAGGAAACCTGAACAAGGAAGCAGGGTACTGAAAATTAGTTGTGTTTCCTTTTCTGCTTCTCAGTCCTGGTACAGGAGATTTGCTAGGGCCCAGACTCTTTTAATCTTTTCAGGGGCAGTGGGAGATGGTTCTCTGTCAGAGGCTTCTCTCCAGGCTGCCATGAAATGAAGAGGAAGCAAAGTCCAACTGAGTTTAGGTCTCTGCTCTTTCTCTTTTTTGTAGTAGCCTTTTGACAAGACTGGCCTTCTTCCTGCTTTTTGCAGATTTTATCCAGTGGCCTGCATGTGAATCTGAACAAACTTTCTCATTGTTTTTCTTCCTTCTGTGACAGCCAGGAATGTTTGCCCATTGGTGGGAAATGCCCCACTAATCCATCACTTTGAAAGCTGTCAGGTTCTCTTTTGGCTCCAGAAGAGAAATAATTGAGACTAATCAAGCACCTTAAATATTCAATATGATTAGAGGAAAAATGAATGGATTCTGTAAACTCACATTGATACTAAATTCTGCTTGCAGTTAGTCTTGGACATAAATTTCAGAAAATTATATGTAAATGTACTCATTAGTGTACTGTAATATCAAACATCTATTTTGTCTCTGAGCAATTTTTCTTTTCTTAGTACAAAAGCTATTACTACTGTTATTAAAAACAGTAATTGATTTTCCATTTTTAAAAAACTTGGCTTTTTTTCCCCTCTAGTTCCATTTCCTCTCTGCATCTTTGCCATGCATTCCAATAATATTTTCCTAAGGCTTGTAAAAGAGTTACATTATGCTCTAATAATTCTGAGGACAAAGGGGAGAAAGGGCAGTGTGGTGTTACTGGAGAAGCTATTTTAAACTGGAGTGGGCCCAGAAAACTAACCTCAGAATGACACATTGAATGGCTTTATGCCAGGGATTTGATTATATTGTGTATTGTTTCATTTGAACATTGTAGACCTTATTTTATAATTAAATGTTTTATAAAGCCCTAACTAAATAGTGTTGAGTCAAAATACAGTTTTATTAAAAGGCTCTAAAAATTACAAATCAGCCATATAGGTTAGTTGTAACATGAATGCTCCACATATTCTCACAAATGTACGTCTGAGTTTAATTCTGGTGTAAATTTATTTCAGAAAAAAAGAGAAATACTTAAAGGTTTTGGTGATAATTTTAATTTAAAATTTTATTTATTTCACGTGATTACTTACTGGTATACAGAACATGTTCCATCCTCAAATGTAAGCTTTTTTTGGGAGGGGGGGCGGAGAATTAAAAATACTTTGAATATTTAAATTTGATTTTGCAAGGTGACTATGCAGTTTGTTAATGTAAATATACTATTACATATTCTGAAGGGGAAGTGAATGAATCTCTATTTGCAATTATGTGCTTCCATTTTTAAAAGTATTTTCAGGGCTCAGCTGAAGACAAATTGAGTACAAAATAATTCTGATAGTCTGGGGTTTGTGAGTGTGTGTATGTGTCTTTAATAATGCATCTTTCATACCATCAGATGAACCAGACAGGCACAGGAGGTTTAGAACCATACACTGTAACAGAGCGAGGAGGTCTTAGATGCTTTTGCATGTTCCTGTTTTCATTGTTTATTGTGAAACTCAAATTGGCAGCCTTTGTGATTCATGATGTATCAGGCAAAGTTCTTTGCTGAATGTCTTTCTTTTGCTAGTCCATATGCCATCCTGTGGCAGGTAAACAGGCTGGTGTCTAAATTTACTTAAAGTTGTTTACAAAAAGCCAGAAACACAGTGGTGTTCTCAATGTGAGGTTGATTGTGTAGTTTGGATTTATGGCTTTGGCAAACACACCCGGCTGTTTATACTATTATTTATTTAGTAAGCTCTCTCTTCAGTCCCCGAGGCAGTATGTTGGTTAAGATCAAGGTGGGAAAGCCTCAGCTATCAGCCTCAATTTAAATCTCAGCTCACCAGTTTTTGTGACTGCAAGCAGCTTTTTAAACCTGTGTGCCTTAGTTTCCTCATAGATCACAAGGGGAAAATTATGATGCCATATAGAATTTGGGGGAGGATTTAATATATTTGATATTGAGTATAGTGCCTGATGCGTAGTGAGAACTCAATTATTAAGCAATTTAAAAAATTGAAGGTGACCAGCTTTTAAAAAAAAAATCTCACCTGGTTTGTTGTGCCTATGTTGACTTTCATATTTGGGGAAAGGAGATGGAAGAAAATGTTTAAAAATGATATGCATATATTAGTATTACCTTACAAAATGCATTTAAAGAAATCAGCAGATTATAAAACTCTTTCTGACTTCTGTTGTACCAGAGTATATGGGTGTGAGTGAATTATGAATGTTGTTGAGATTATATAAAAAACTGTTGATAGCATTTTCAGCTTTTAAAAGAAAAGTGAAAGTTCAGTTGTGTCTGACTGTTTGTGAGCCCATGGACTGTAGCCCTCCAGGCTCCTCTGTCTGTGCAATTCTCTAGGGAAGAATACTGGAGTGGATATTGCCATGCGCTTCTCCAGGGGATCTTCCCAATTCAGGGATCAAACCTGGATTTCCTGCATTGGAGGCAGATTCTTTACCATCTGAGCCACAAGAGAAGACTTTCAGCTTTTAGGAGCATTGTTATTAGTTTGAAGTTAGCTCTTCATAGAGTTTGCAACTTGGCTTTAACAGTCAAATAATAAAAATATTATTGGAGAAAGTGAGATGTGTGTTATCACCTAAGCAATGATAGATCTTCAGACTGAGTAGAATTATGTCATTCTAATTTGTGTGTGTGTGGGAGGGGATGGGAGTGGAGGGTGGGGAGTAGGAATAGAGGTGGAGTTGATAACTTAATAGAAATAATGACTATCAGTTCGTGTGCCAGGTTCTCCACTCATTCCTCTGAGGGAGAAGAGTGTAGCAAAGTAAAAGGAAACTCAGTGTTGGATGGAAAATGCACCACAAAATGCGAACAACTAATACCTTGTCTATTGTTTATCCCACTGAGATTTTCTGCCTCTCGAGTTATAGCGATGGGTGAATAAAAATTAATTAGAAGCTGGAATCTGATTTTTAAGATGGTATGTCAGACACATATATCAAGTTGTTAGGTTAGCTGTAAAGCATAACCTGGGATTTATATATTTAGAAGTCATAATAAATCTGTCTGTCATGAAAATCAGATTACCCAGCGTTGCATGCTAATGGCTCATCATCCTGTGGAATTGTGGTCTCCCCAGCAACTGCCTGCAGGTCCTGCTTTTTTCTGATTTGCTGTCTCCCTTGACCAACGAGTGACTCCAGTCTCCCCACTTAACAAAGTGCCTACTTTAATAAATGGTTCTGAGTCTCTATAAGGAGGAGAAGTTTTCCCCTGGATTACAGCAGCAACTCCTAGGGCTCTCTTGGACTCAATATTCCCAACAGTAATCAATCAGTCCATCGGTTACTCAATTCACCAGCCTAACAGTTACTTCCAAGATATTTATTGAGTACCTGTCATGTGCTGAGCTGTTTGCAAGGTGCTTGGAATCTAACAAAGATTGTTCCTGCACTCATAGTGGGCAGTGATAGAGGGGAGAGGTAAGAACACTCACAATACATTGTGAGATGGACAAAGTGTAGCATATAAGGTGTCCAGATGTAGGGGCATTGAGGAAGGACTCCCAGAGGCCAGTATCTTCTGAGTTGAGATTTCTGAGTTAAGTAGTGGGACTCAGCCAACTGGAGAGGTGGAGGACTGATGGGCAGTCTTCCAGGTTGAAGGACCAACCCATGCAAAGGCCAGGAGGAGAACGATTAAGGTTCACTCTAGAGTTGTAGCAATGACATTTCCTCAAAGTGATGAGACTAGAGAGATTTACAAGGTCTTGCAAAGTAGGTTAAGCAGTTAGGATTAGTCTAAGGACTGTGGGGCACCATTGAATGATTTAAATAGGGGCGATATCTTCCTCCTAGTATCCAAAGTTGACATATTACTACTTTCCACCTCAGGTAGCCGCCTGTGTTTCTTTTCTTTTTTAAAAAATATTTTTATCATGTTTCTTTTTATGTATTTATTTTGGGCTGTGCTGGGTTTTTGTTGCTGTGCTTAGAGTTTCTCTAGTTGCAGCAAGCTGGGGCAGCTCTCCAATTGCGATGGGCAGGCTTCTCATTGCGGTGGCTTCTCTTGTTGCAGAGCCATGGGCTCTAGGCATGTGGGCTAAGGAGTTGTGGCACACAGGTGTAGTTGCCCTGTGGCAGGAGGGGCCTTCCTGGACCAGGGGACCAGGGATTGAACCTGTGTACCTGCATTGGCAGGCAGATTCTTAATCATTGGACCACCAGAGAGATCCTTCCTGTGTTTCTTAGCATGGGCTTAAAGGCTCTGTGCAGAGTGGTGCCTTATGACCCTTCCTGACCTTAGTTCTTACTCTTGTTCCTCGTCTGTGCTATGCTCTAGGCATGTCTGAACTTCATTACCCAAAGGTTCCACAACATCCATGCTCCTGCACCTGTGTTCACCCTGAGACATCAGCCTTCAGCTCCTGTCATCTCATTTCTCATCTGTCCATACCTCATCATTCTTCTAGGCTCAATTCAGTGTCATCTCTCTGGGAGGCTTTCTCTTCTTTACTCTAGGCAGAGTTAATCCTCCCTTAAGTTTGTACTGTCTTCATTTATTCTTCTATTCAACAGATGTTTGTTAGTTTTAGACTGCATTCCAGATGTGCGACAGTGAACAACAAAGCAAAGTGCCTGCATTCATAGCATTTATTTAAATAATAAACACATTTAGCCTTCTTTGTCCTGCTCTACTATTTATGATCCTTGAGTAAATCACTTGACTTCTCTGAGCCCTGTGTTCTTTTCTATAGGGTTCTTTCACATGGTACTGTGGGGATTAGAGACAATATACACAAGGTGCCTATTGGTTCATCCCAAGTTCCTTTACCAGCCATTTGCATCTCTGACATTCACACCTTGAACTAAGTCATTTTTAAAGCCAGTTTTATTTTCTGCCTCTTGAGGCTGATAAATTCTGGAAACTTGCTTTCTAGATGGGAACATGCTTCGCCAATTAAGAAGCATGTAAGAGCCTTCCATTGTGCTTCTGTTGTCCTTGGCATATCTGCTGTTGCTGGTGTTGGGCTGATGTAACAGATACTCTGTTGATCTGTTGTAGAAAACAGGCAATGTTTAAATCTCTTAATTTCCGCTTGTTAGCTGTATAACCTTAGGTAAGTTACTTAGTTTCTCCATGGCTCACTTTTCTTCTCTATAAAATAAAGATGATATTAGTGTCTCGATTATAGGACATGATATTACATGAAAAGTAATGCACATTATTAGTACAATTCCTATCATATAGTGAGTACATACTGAAAGACAGCCATTATTAACTCCTTGTGTCATTGCTATCATGTTTATAGTGAGTATTTTCATCTGAGTCTCTCTCCCTGTTAGATTCAAACTTAACAACAGGAAAACCATGTCTTTAATTTTATAGATCCCTAAAGATGATTGACACATAGAAGGCAGTGAACAAATACTTATTTAATGAATGTATGAGCAACATAAAAAATATTATTCATTATCAAAACATGTTAAAATGTTTATACAGTGCTTGGTACATAGTAGGAAATTAATATACTGTTGTTCCTTACTCTGCTCTTTAACTTTCTCAGTTATGTTAACAGGTTTCCTTGGGTTTTTCTCTATAGAGTTTGGTGAAAAAGACTGTGTGTGTTCTACTCACTTCTTCTGACACTCTGAAGAGTTTATCATTTTTAGTTTGTTTCTATGCAGTGGTCTTCCTAACCTTACATCATTTCAGATTTGTGGGGTCCTAACACTTTAAGTTCTTTTGGTTACCAGAAAATTTTTCTCTATGAAATCCTGTATGGGTGTGGGATGTCATCAAATATTATTTTCTGAGTATGTGTGTGCATGTGTGTTTATTTATTTATTTTATTAAAAGCAAAAATTCTTTACAGCCCTGCCCCTCTGTTTGCAGGAGGAAAGAGAGATTATAAAACCACTCGGGCAATGAGGATTATAGCTCTAGACCAGAAACGGACTTTTAGAGGATTTCAGAGAGTGAAGGCAGCTTCCTGCTGTGCCTTGCTTACTCTGAAAGGACCTTGGTCAGAGGCTAAGACATTTTTGGTAGAACATTGGGCCCTCCTTTATCCTTCCTAGTCCTCCGTACCATGCTTGCTATTTGCTCAGTTTTTCTTAAAAGTGGAGCACTTGCTTTTCCCTTCTCAGATTGACAGCTTTTGTCTGAGACGGAACTTAGCCTGGCTTTTCTATGTGTCTGGCATTCCTTCTGCAGGACTTTAAGCTTGACACTTTTCATAAGGGGGTCACCCATTCAAATGCTCTTTAGAGGCCAGCAGGGGAGATTCTGTTACTGAACAAAGGAGGTTAGGGAAGAAGTTTTGTACTTCTATAAAGAACTGTAATCTCTTCATTTTTCTTGAAACAGTCCTCTTAGCTCATCTTTTGCTTTCCCACCTGTGATCAAGATACACTGGCATGAAATATTTTCTTCAATGTTTACCGTAAGAAAAATAGCACTACAAATGAGAAGAAGGGAGGCAATTGACATTTGGTCTAAGTGACAGGGAGGCTGTAGTGGATGATGCCAGTAAGACAAACTGCACAGTGCATTCCCTACTCTGCTGGAGCAGCCCCAACGCAGCCCCAGAGGTTTGTTGTCATGGGGAGTTTGGTTCCTGTGGGGTCAGAGCTTCCATCCTTTTTTTGAGTGAAATCTCTAGATTTTACAAATGTTGAATTTTTAAAACTTTACTACACTGTCAGCCATTACTTATGATTTAAATGAAGCAGAACAATGGAATGTATTTGGCCTGTGCATCACCAATATTCACCTCTGCTGTAATACGAGAGGTACACAGTTAGTGATGTCAGACTCTGTTTCATGCTGTTCCAGTTCTGAACAAAAACACGATTACAGTTAGAGCTGTCTCGTTTTCAAAAATCACTGGAATACCCTTTCAGAAAGAGAAGACTCTGTGGCATGCTCTCCTATGTTTATAGCAAATGTCTAAAGGAGTCTTTGGGATAAACAGGCTAGTTGTTTTTCACTTAGTTTTGAAGGCTTAAGGGATTTTGCTTGTTCTTCCTCCTGTTTTCCATTTGGCATGCACTACTTATGCTTAAAAAAAATTAGACTGACAAGCAGTGAGAAAAAGTTACTGGAGCCTGAAAGTTGGTTAATATCAATTACATTCTCGTGTCTAATAACCCATGCCTGGGAAACGCAACTTGTTTGTTATAAATACCAATGCCAAATCAAGAATAAACAGCTGCTTTGTTTTAGTCAGTATTTACAGCATCGCTTTAACTACTTTGACCCTATTCAAGGAGGTAATGAAGAGCTGGGTGCCAGTGATGTTGACAAACTGTGGCAATTTCTGCAATGTGTCCTCAGAGCTGCCTCTGCTTCAGCCTCCATTATTTAAATTGCTAGTCATTACAGTCATGCCATTAACTGGAAATGCAGCAAGATGACACATGAGAACAAGGCCAGCAGGACACTGTTAGTCCCTCTTATTGAGTGCCAGATTCTGGGCTGGGGAGCAATACTCCTAAAAAGGAAACACACACACTGACCTCCAAAGGCTTGAATACTCATGAATGCTTTGCATTGCTGGTATGGTGCTGCTGAGTTTGGAGTTGTATGTACTTTTTTGATATTAGACCCAAATTACAGGTAATGTTCCAGACTTTAAAAAGATTAATATTTTCTTTTTTCACTAAAAGAGAAAATATCTAAACATATCTCAGTCTGGTTTATTCTTCCTCATGAGGATCAGATGCAAAAGAATATGGCAAAAGAAGGTGGTTCAGTTTGGGATGTAGAACTAAATAATGTCCAGTCACTTTACTATTAACTGTGTCATTTTTAGAGAAGTGTATGTTTTATTATCATAGAGTCCCATAGGCCAAGGAGCCTGTCAGTCTTCGTTACTTGATTAAGACTCACAGTTAAGGTAGATCATGCATATTCAAGGAGCAAGTGCTTTTTTTTTTTTTTTTTTTTTTTTGATCTAGTAGCACTTACTCCATCCATCCCCATCTATCTAGGGAAGCTTTTACAAAATCGTGGCCTCTGGACAGTTGTTAAGACCTGCTGAAGGCAGGGATTAGAGGAGTTCTGTGTTATTTAAGATTTCTTGAGAAGACCTAGAATTCCTTTTTAGTAGGGTAAAATCTGTTACAGAACAAATCTTTCCTTGGAAAACTTTATCATTTATTAGGACCTTTATATTACAATTAGAGGAATTGAGTCCTGTGTGCATGTTTTGAGAGGCGGTTGTTGTTGTTTAGTCGCTATGTCGTGTCTGACTCTCTGTGACCTCATGGACTGCAGCATGCCCGAATTTCTTTTCCTTCACTATCTCCTGGAGTTTGCTCAAATTCATGTCCATTGAGTCGGTAATGCTCTCTAACCATTTCATCCTCTATTGCCCCCTTTTCCTCCTGCCATCAATCTTTCCTAGCATCAGGGTCTTTTCCAGTGAGTTGGCTTTTTGCATCAGATGGCCAAATTATTGAGAGACAGGGAAAAGTCTATTTACCCTTTTCTTTCTTGTCACCTTCCCTATTAACTGCATGTAAAAATTATGAACAAGTATCTTTGTGCATCTTGTATGTCTATTTGAAGGATAGGAGAAAGGGAAGACTTACATGTGTTCTAAACAGCTCTCTGTCTTGGGCTTGGCAGTTTTGCTTTCAGTATCACTTAGGATTCTTTCAGATGGAAGTAACAGAAATCACAGTTTAACTGACTTAAGAAAAATGTTACAATGCAGATGGAAAATCTAGAAAAGTCTTTTTCTAGAATTCAGCAGTAAAATTATTGAGAACAAGAGAACTTTCTTTTATTTCTGCACTCTCAGGTATTTTTCTTTACAGTCTTAACCCTGTTGGGGAAGAAGATGTTTTCCTCTTCCCTCTAGGTTCTTCTGACTAACCTAAGAATTAAATGGGTATGAGACAGGTTAATAGGAGGAGACCAAACAAAAGTTTAATAACATCTGTACATGGGGGAGACCCAGGAAAACTGAGTAGCTTGCCCAAATGGCCAAACCCTTCACCTTAAATAGCATCTTCAGCTAAAGACAAAAGAGGGTGTTGGGAGTAGTGGTTTGGAAATTCACAAGGGGAGGAAAGCAATTGACAGAGAGAGAAAAAGTAATGTTTGGCAAACAAATGTTTGCTGGGCCAGGCAGAGACGATGTAATTCAAAGCGGACTCTGCTGTCTAGTCCCTGCCCTTGCCACACCTGGCCCATGTTCTTTGCATAGCTCTAGTGATAGCTCTAGTCTGAACTAGCACTCAATCTAAATTATTTAGGAAGAAAGTCATAGTTTCTTCTTGAGTCTTTTGGGCCTTGACTGCTTTCAGATAATCCACCTGCCAAAGAGATATTTTCCAATGCCAAATGTTGCTCTCTTGGGTCCCTTTTTGGCCCCAGTTAGCTAGGGTGTTTCCAGACATATTCAAAGAGTCTGTCTGAAGGCCAAAAATGGAGAGGAAGACTCTTCTGTTCATGTGTCCTTTATTTTCTTAAGAGTGAGGAAAACTTTCAGAGAGGCTTCTTAACAGTTCTCCTTCCTAGTTGATTGGCTAGCTTTTAAAAACTATACTATAAAACAATCTCAAGAAGAATGAAGTTACCATTCATGGAGAATGATTGTCCTAGTTTATTGAAGCTTCAAACCTAGGGCTGGGTAGGGTCAAGTCTTATGTCCTTCGGTAGGGGGTATGGGCTGTCAAGAACTGACCAAAACCGGAGTCAGGTTCTGTAAGAAAGGAAGAAGAGGGATAAGTCACTGTTGAATAGGCACTCAGGACTTCTCTTTTACTTCTCCCAACAGCTGTATACCAGAAGTAAATGGCAACCCATGCCAGTATTCTTGTCTGGAAAATTCCATGAACAGAGGAGTTTGGTGGGCTACAGTCCATGGGATTGCAAAGAGTTGGACACAACTGAGCAACTGAGCACACACACATAGTAATTATATAATATTTTTGGTATATAGAAATAATATGTGCATTAAGGCAATTTGGAAAATATAGGAGTGTGATACAAGGAAGAAAATAAGCATCACCCAGAATTCTACTATTTAGCCAATACTGCTATTAACGTTTTGGAGTATTTCATTTTTGTATTTCTATACACCACACCATGTATACATTCAAAGATATTTACTGATTGCTTTCTATGTAGAATAATGTATAAAAACATAAAAATATGTGCAAGTATATATGATTGACATATTGGATATAGACTGCATAGGCTGTCTTACATTTTACTATTCCACGTAAGTTTATAGCATGCATGTTTTTGTGCATTTCCTTATAAAGTACAATTCTTCGGGGACATCTTTTTTAATAAAGGTATAGCTATCCATTTTATAGATAAAATATGTTAAACAAGCCCCTTTTTTGTGGACCTGTATGTTTCTCTCAGTTTCTTTACATGGGAAATAACACTGTAAATGAGCATCCATACATGTTATATCATTGGGCACAGCTTTTATTATTTCTTTGGGATACAGTCTTTGAAATAATGGATCAAAGAAATGAGCATTTTATAGAGCTGTGAACATTTGATGCATACTGTCAGGTTGCAGTCCAGAAATGTTGCACATTCTATATTCCCAACAACAGTCTGTGAGACTGTTTGCCTCTTTCTTGATGGCTCTTATCTCAAAGGAGTATTTTTCTTTTCTTTCCCTTTTCTTTTGGAGTAGTTTTGGACTTCCTGATCAAAGCCTTGCATTCCACAGATAAATTATTGCTGATACCCATTTGCCATTTTCTCCAGGATTGCTGAGAGTCCATTATGCTTTTGTGTTAATTATACAAGGCCAAAATGGAACCCCATATATTATTAGGTATTGAGAGAAACCAGAACAACTTGTACTCAAGTGATATTTGACACTGTATCTCTAACAAAATTGAAATAAAAACCTCTGTAAGTGCTAGTGCATTGTTAAAATGTTCAGATAAATTATTTGGTTCATAAATAAATAATTTTAACTTTTATGATAATGGAGAGGAGCAAAAGTGGTAGGAGACTCTGAATATACAAATAATTCATTCTCTTGCAGCCAAGATAAACAGCACTATGAATTAATTAAATGACAGAGCACTGGATGACAGGGTAGATCATCTTAGGACTGAGTACTTGTTAGGGATGCATGTATCCGTGAGACTTGTACCATGATCAGAAACTTGGTGTTATCTACCCTGGGCAGTCCAAGGGAGATGCTCTCAAAGGTGCCCTGGAAAAAGGCAACCAGCAATTGCCGTGCGGCACCTTGTTGGCAGCAGAGAGAAGGAGCAGGAGATACAGGAGGCTCATGTGCTCAATTTCTTCTCTCATCATTCTGGATAGAGCTGGAGAGATTACACTGGTTCATAATAGGTTAGGAAGGCAGAGTCGAATTAGAGACAGCTGAGATTTGCAGATTTCCAAATAAGTTTTTCATTTCAGCAAGGATCTTTTGAGTGATTTTCACTGGCATGCCAAATGTTTTCAGTGACCTATACAAATCTGCAGGAGGAGAAACAGTGTGTTAAATATATACCTTCTCTGGACTTAACTTCCTGCTCTGGGCTGCATCCTCTAACCTTTACCCAGTTAACAATTCTTCAACATCCTTAAGCCTAACATTTTATGCCAAATTTCATTCATTCATTCATCTACACATCAAATATTTATTGGTTATGGTCTGTGTGCAGGTACCATGCCAATAAAAATGTTGGTACCTTGTCTTACTTGTCTGATCTGATTATCTGTCTAGAGTAGTGTATGTGCAGTTGGGTTTGACTGAAGTTTTGTTCTTCGAGCATCTGCATTTTGAAGAGGACTTTGTTCATCCATATTCAACATTTATTGTTGTTGTTGTTTAGTCACTAAAAATAAATTCTGTTCAATTCTTTCGCAACCCCATGGACTGTAGCTCACCAGGCTCCTCTTTCCATGGGATTTCCCAGGCAAGAATACTGGAGTGGGCTGCCATTTCCTTCTCCAGGGGATCTTCCTGATGCAGGGATCAAACCTAGATCCCCCACATTGGCAGGCGGATTCTTTACCACTGAGTCACCAGGGAAGTCACTCTTCAGCATTTACTATATCACTTACTGAACATCTGCCATGCATAGGACATTTTGCTGAATTCTGGGGATACAGTGAGATTAAAATCATTTGGACTGTTAATGGTGCTAGAAAAGAATTGATAGTATGATTGTGGAGTCATTTTATACTCTGTTGTACTTTGGCCTTTTCCATTAATCCTCAAAATCACTCCCTTAATTTGGTTAGGTGGTGATTAAAATATACAGAACCTAGCACAATTCCATGATATGTGCCATGAAGAGAATGGTCCATGCCAGATAGTTTTTTAAAATTAATTTATTTTAATTGGAAGATTACTGTACAGTATTTTGATGGCCTCTGCCATACATCAACATGAATTGGCCATAGGCTTGCATGCATCCCTTCCTTCCTGAACCCTCTTCCCACCTCCCTCCCCACCCCATCCCTCTAGGTTGTCACAGAGCACTGGCTTTGGTTCCCTGTGTCATACATTAAACTCCCGCTGGCTATCTATTATATATATATGGCAATATATATGTGTTACAATGCTATTCTCTCAAATCATCCCACCCTCTTCTCCCACTATGTCCAAAATTCTGTTCTTTATGTCTGTGCTGCATGTAGGATCATTGCTACTATCTTTCTAGATTCCATGTATATGGGTTACTTTGCTCTGTATAATAGGCTCTAAATTCATCCACCTCATTAGAACTGACTCAAGTGTGTTCCTTTTATAGCCGAATAATATTCCATTGTTTATATGTACCACAGCTTCCTTATCCATTCATCTGCCGATGGACATCTAGGTTTTGAGAAACTCTGTGTTCCTTCCTGGACAATTACAGAATACACTGGCACTTCAAGGATCATTTGAGGTCTTGCTGTAAAGAAGCCTGTTAAAATTTAGTGGAATGCACTACTGTTTTTGATCTAGGATCAGCTTGTTTATACTCTTTCTCTTTTTCTCATAATTAAGAATTTTACTGGGTTTTGAGAGATGGCTAGATTATGTAAGAGCTGATTATCTAGACTGTGAATGTTTTTGATTCCTTGTTTCTTTGTTCCCATTTGTGCCCTCTTGCTCATTACTTTTTGAATAGACTCGAGGCTCAGAGAAGAGATAAAACTGCAGTCAGTCCATTTGTCACAAGCTTTTATCCATGACTTCAAACCAAGTAAAATAAGCCATGCTGTGGAAGAGATTGGTAGTTCTCCCCTTTCCTTTAGTGGTGGTTCTCAAAGTGTGGTCCCAGAGTTAGCAGTAGCTGAATGGACTGGTATAAAAGGCAGAGTTATCACCTCCCTAGTAATGTCTACATCCTACTTTTCAGATTCCTTGAATATGTTATCTAATGGAGCAAAAGAAACTTTGCATACATAATTAAGATAATGGACTGTGAGATGGGGGATCATCCTGGATTATCTGGGTGTGCCCAGTCTAATCACATGAACTCTTAAAGCCAGAGGACCTTTCCAGGTTTTAGTCAGAGAGATTTGACAATAAAGAAAAGGCAGGAGAGACTCAAAGCATGAAAAGAAACCAAATCCTCATTACTGACTTGATAATGGAGGGAAAGGTCCACATGCCAAGAAATGTGGGTGGCCTCTGATATTGAGGATGTCCATCAGCTCACAACCAATAAGGAGACAGGAATGTTAGGACTGAATTCTGTTAACAACCAGAGTGAACAAGGAAACACTGGAGGCTCCAGAAAGGAACAAAGCCTGCCCACAACTTGATTTTAGCCTGGTGAGATCTGTGTCAGACTTCTGACCTACAGAACAGTAAGATAGTGAACTTATGTTGTTTTAAGCCCTAAGGTTGTGATAATTTGTTCTGTCAGAAAGAGAAAGCAAATACATCTGAGAACTTATTAAAATGCAAATTCTCAATGCTCATCCCAGACCTACTGAACTTACTGAATCAGAAACTGGGAATGGGGGAGGTAGGGAGGGGGTGTAGTTTTAATCCATTTTAACAAGTTCTCCATGTGGTTCTGACATGCTAAAGTTTGACAACTAATGTTACATGGTAAGAGAATTCCCAGGTGTTAGTGGACATGTGACTGCCTCTGACAAAGACTGTACATCCTACTTTCACTGTAGGTAGGTATTATCGTTGGACTGAGTTCTCACCGAACAGGTTGAATAGTAAAGGGTTAACTCATTTAGCTTGGGGTGTTAAAACTCTGCACATTCCAAATTAAAAACTAACTTTAATGGATTCTGGGAGATAACCTCTGAGCTGTTGAAATATCCTGCTGGATTAGAGTATCTTTGTATACCTTGGATCACATTTGTATATCTTTGTATACCTTTGTAATCTTGGGTCACACCAAACTGTTTATACAACCAATGTGATTTATGGTGAATGCCTGTTTTTGTTCACCTGAGGCCTTGGGTAATACTGTGTCAGTCTGACCTCTGGAAGGCCTGGAGAAGTCGATAGATATCTACCCCAGGCAATGCCATTTAGACGGACAGTTGTGAGATGAGTTCTACACAGTTTCTCATGTGGTCCCCAGAAGCCCACAGATGTAACTTCAGTTATTGTTGTTTAGTTGCTAAGTTATGTCTGACTCTTGTGACCCCTTGGACTATAGCCCACCAGGCTCCTCTGTCCATGGGATTTCCCAGGCAAGAATACTGAAGTGGATGGATTGCCATTTCCTTCTCCAGGGAATCTCCCTGACCCAGGGATTGAACCCACATTTCCTGCGTTGGTAGGTGGATTTTTTACCACTGAGCCATCAGGGAAGCCACTGTAACTTAAGTTTCCCATAGGTAAAACCAACTTGATAACACAAGCTTTATTACTATTTCCCTTCTGTTCCAGTTTACTTGTCCCCTTCTCTCTTTTCAGTTTCCTAGAATCACCTTTCAAATAAGTTACCTGAACCTAAGCCCTTAATCGGTCCATGTCTTAGGCTCTGTATTCAAGGGGAACCCAAACCAGGAGATTCTGCAAAGAAAGAGTATCAAAGCTTCTTCTTTGCTGCTGACTGGGCTGTAGAAATAATTGCCCATCTGCTGCTTTTGACCATGTTAAAGGAAGCTATTCTCTAGGAATGAAGAAGTGGTAAGTTAGAAGACATCTGGGTCTGTAATGAATCTGGAGAACTTCCTTGCCAGCATGGGACTGCTGACCTTGAGACTAATTAGATGAGAGATTAAAAGTTTCTGAGTTTATGCCACTGTTAATTTAGGGACAGGAGGTGGAAAGAGGGGTGGCTCACAGAATAAGCTTACCCTTATTCTGGCCAACACAGCAACCAATGGATAAATGGAGATTTTGGTTTGTCATCAGGTTGGAATGGAACTGTCCCTGCCCTTCATCACCATGATGACTAAGGATTGATTGAATGAGGAACAAGCACCTTATTTTTGGGAAAGAACATTAGACCAGGTGGTGTCAGGCAGCTTGGGTTCTGTGTTGACCCCTAAGAAGATGTCCATCTTACATTCTCTTAGATTGGACTGCTTGATCTCAGGTTTTCTCTTAATTTTTGCATACCATGATCCTATGAATGTAAAGTATGCAGAAATTCACATGCAAAAACAAAACACTTGGATCATTATCTGTAACATAGGACATCATCTGTATTTGCATTTTGAAATTTCCTTTTTTTTTCCTGCAACCTAGATTTCTTTTTTTTTTAAATTTATTTATTTTAGTTGGAGGCTAAGTACTTTACAATATTGTAGTGGTTTTTGCCATACATTGATATGAATCAGCCATGGGTTTACATGTGTTCCCCATTCTGAACCCCCTTTCCACCTTTCTCCCCATCCCATCCCTCTGGGTCATCCCAGTACACCAGCCGTGAGCACCCTGTCTCATGCATTGAACCTGGACTGGCGATCTGTTTCATATATAATAATATACATGTTTCAATGCTATTCTCTCAGATCATCCCACCCTCTCCTTCTCCCAGAGTCCAAAAGACTGTTCTATACATCTGTGTCTCTTTTGCTTTCTTGCATATAGGGTTATTGTTACCATCTTTCTAAATTCCATATATATGTGTTAGTATACTATATTGGTGTTTTTCTTTATGGCTTACTCCACTCTGTATAATAGGCTCCAGTTTCATCCACCTCAATAGAACTGATTCAAATATATTCTTTTTTTTATTAATTTAAAAAAATTTTTGCATAACATGATCCTATGAATGTAAAGCATGCAAAAATTCACTTGCAAAAACAAAACACTTGGATCATTATCTGTAACACAGGACATCATCTGTATTTGCATTTTGAAATTTCCTTACTAATAGAATGATAAGCATATCTTAGCCTGAGTGTGCATGTATTTTTTTTTTAAATGACTCATAAGTTAGAAGGCCCTTGAGGCATTATTAAAGTTCATCATATCACTCACTGTGAAAACTTTCCTTAAATGTTGGAAGATGTTTACAAAATTCTGTTTGCCTGACAGTGATTCTTCAGGCTGATAAGAACCTTCACATGTTCTTTTCCTTTACCTGGATGGTACCTAATCAGTCTATATAATGAGACAGGCCAAAGGACAGAGAATTATGCTCCAGGACAGTCTTCACTCTGTCGTTTGGCTTTGCATGCAGAAGCTACAATTTATGATGTGATCAAGAATGATATAAGTTGGCAGTATAATGAGCTTGGGATTGTTAGATAGCCCAGATGTACACCATGACCTTTGTTGGATGTTAAGTGTCAGACTTGGGCACATGCATATTAGTTGTGGAAAAAGGCCCTCCTTTGGGGAGTCAAGGGTCATGAATTTTGTTTCTAGGCAGCATATATACAGTTGCCTGGCAACCATGAGAGCAGTTAAGTTCTTGCTGTTTGATGTGGTAAAGGATTTCATCCATCTTGAAAAGCTAACAGCATAATTTAAATTTTGAAGCAGAGTGTGGGTGTTCTCAAGTGGCAGAGCCTTATCTCACATCTAGTTGCAGACTCTAACTGCATAAACTTGATGTTGCTGAAATTTTTCTGCATTATGGATGTTGTAAACAAAAGGCTAAAACTCTGAATTGAGATTTAGACATCCTTCATTAGAATGTATTCAGTACCAACTAACAGAAAAGTCAACTAATGGTATCCTAAAATAAAGGATGTTTAATAATTTCTGAACAGGAAGCCTTGTTTTAGATGCTCAATAAGGACCCAGCCCCTTCCATGCTTCCATTGCACCATCTTTTGTGTGCTCTCTTTTATCTTCAGGATTGTTGCCTCATGCTCACAAGAAGGCTGCCAGAGATTTCAACACTACAGTGTCCCCCATTAGCATCCAAAACAGGATAGGAAAGGAAGGTACAAGAAGGGCCTTCTTGTGGCGGGCCTCTCTTATTTTTTCACAGGAGGAAATTGTTCCTTAAAGGCTTTTAGCAGATACCTTTTCAGTTCTTTTTATCTAGAAATGGGTCACATGTGTATCTTCTCCTAGCCTAGTCATTGGCAAAGGAGAATTCATTTACCTTCAGTGGCTTAGACTAATCATGATTCAGCCTCTTGGACTAGAGGCAGGGCCTGTCTTCTCTTAGCACATTACTACTTTACACCAGATTCCTGAGAAGGATCTGAGTGTGTCTCTTAGCAATGATGAAGGCTAGATTATTGCTAGGAAAGTGTTGTGTGGTGCTGCTGCAACTCCTTCCACATTATTGCTTATGTGCGGGTGTCAGAGGTTGCAAACTCACCCTTAAAATCTTTTTAAGACGTTAAGATTAGAGTTAGAAATAGAAATGTTTTGCATTAAAAATTGGATTTTTCACTTCTCTTGAAATAATTCAGTGATCTGGCAGCATTGCTGTCTTCAGATGGGGTGTGTGCACAACTCTCTTCACCACTGCTATTGTCATGCAGTTGGCCCTCTTTACTCATGCATGTCACTTTCCTGGCCTCTTATGGACATTTGTGCCCATGAACTTTAATCTACATGTAGACATTTTGAAACAAGAGGCTTACAGTCATACTGGTTCATTATGCTAAAGAAACTAACTGCCACTATTCTCTTTCGACAGAGGATGAGATGGTTGGATGACATCACTGACTCAATGGACATGAGTTTGAGTAAACTCTGGGAGTTGGCGATGGACAGGGAAGCCTGGTGTGCTGTAGTCCACGGGGTCGCAAAGAGTTGGGCATGACTGAGTGACTGAACTGAACTGATTCTCTTTTAGTTTTTCTGTATTTGGGACTCTTTTGCTCTTTGGCTATATGTTTCTTTATTTTATAACTGTGAAATGGATTAGAGATTGGCTTTTGACATAGTACAGAGGTAGTTTGAGTCCTGGCAATAGCACTTATTAACTTGTGATTTTGTATTCACATCTGTAAAATTGAATAATAATGGTATCTACCTTGTGGGATTGATTAGAGAATTAGCACAGTGCCCGGTTCACAGGATGCTAATTTTGATAAAGATGATGATAAATAAAATGATGATGTCTCTATAAGCCTGTGTGTTATATCGGTTTGTCCTTCGAGGTGCCATTTGGGGATGCAAAACACAGCATCTTCAGTGAGTAGAGCTGATGAATGGCAACTGTCTATCTTGTGGAGCTAGAGGAGGATCCTTTGAGTGACCATGCTTGAGGGGTACTAAACACCTGGCAAGTAATTTTTTTTCTACTTCTTTCAAGATAGAATCAGGTCCACCTAATTCATGCCTCCAGGTAACCTTCACAGCTCCCAGAAATTTAGTTCTGCACTTAAGATTGGCTCATTTCTATTCAGACTGGGGCACATTCTACATTTATACTGTCAAAAAGCAGTGGATATTTTAACTTATGCCTGGGGACATGGAAGGCAATTCTGGATGCCTCTAATGACCTTGGAGAGTCACTTCCCTTACCAAAATATCTTCTTATTTTATTGTTAGATTTTGGTCTAGGTTCTGTGAGATTCATCCTTCTGTAAACTCAATCTGGAAAAAGTTGGAGGTTGCTATGTAAATGAGGTCAGATTAGAATTGTTATTTGGGGAATCAGGTAGGTTATTTTGAGATTGAGTAAATTGCTTTATTTCATTCTTAAGGCTTGATGAGTAAGTACTAGGAAATTAAGAAGGGAATGTTAGAAAACTTATTATAACCCAATTTTTATAATTAAATTAAAAAGGTTGGAATGATAACCATTGTGAACAAAAATGTGGGGGATACAGACTCATTGATACTGTTGTAAATAAAAATCAATATAGTAATCTTTGGGATGGATAGTTTGCAACTATCAACTATAGCTTGAAATGTTTTGACCTAGAAATTATTTGACATTTTAAACAACATATTCTAAAGATATTGTTGATCAAGTATACAAAGAAATTCACTGCAGCATTGTTGGTAGTAGTGAGAAATTGAAAGTGGATAAAGTATGAATTAAGGGGGACTCGCTAAGTAAGATGTTATGTGTCTGTACACAGTTATTACTTTGCAGCCATTACAAAGCATGGAGTAGAGAGCCCTGTGAACTGACATGAAGAGATGCCAAGTGTGAGGCAGAATACTATGTATTATATTGTGTGCGTGCTTAGTCGCTCAGTTGGGTCTGACTCTTTGCGACCCCATTGACTGTAGCCCTCAAGGTCCTCTGTCCGTGGATGTTTCCAGGCAAGAATACTGGAATGGGTTGCCATTTCCTCCTCCAGGGGGTCTTTCTGAACCAGGAATTGAACCTTTGTCTCTCCTGCATTGGCAGGCGTATTCTTTATCATTTCTGTGTTCAAAACCAGAAGTACATGTCAGGTTTGTAATGCTGACTCTCTCAGGGAATGAATTCATAAGGATGTGATAGTAGAAGGATGGGAGAAACGAGAGAAGGCAAAGTTTAATTCTTAATTTATGTACTTTCACACATGTTTTGCAAAGTCATGTACTCTATTTATAATTAGTATTTTACATTTGAGTTTGGAGTGGAAACCCAGGGAGTTATAATTCTCCTTCTTTTAATTCATTTATTTATTTTTGACTCCTCTGGGTCTTGGTTGCTGCGTGAGGGCTTTCTTGCTGAGTGGAGGTTACTCTTTGTTGTGGCACACGGGCTTGTTAATTGTGGTGGTTTCTCTTGTTGAGCACAGGTTCTAGGCCTGCAGGCTGCTATACTTGGTGGTATACAGGCTTAGTAGTTGTGGCCTGAGGGCTCTAGAGCATGGGCTCAGTAGTTGTGGCACATGGGCTTTAGTTGCCCTGTTCATGTGGAATCTTCCCAAACCAGAGATCAAACTGATGTCCCCTGCACTGGCAGGAGAATTCTTAACCACTGGACCACCGGGGAAACCCTGTAATGCTCATTCTGAAGAACAGTGTCACATAGAGGTTAAGCACATGAGTTCTAGAGCTAGGCTGCCTGGACTGGAATCTTGGCTGTACCCCTGGCCAACTAAATGTCTTCATTAGTAGGTTCATGGATTTCTCTAGGTCTTGGTTCATCCATGAAAGACAATAATGATACCTCCCCTCAAAGGTTGTTGCAACGATTACATGAGTTATTATATGTACAATATTTAGAAAAATGTGAGCTGTGGTTGTTATTCTGATTGCAAGTTTATACTAAAGATGAAGAAGTAGCTGAAATGAAAGAAAAAGTCACCATAGGCATCTGGAGGAATGCCTATGAATTTGTAAAATGCAATGAAATTCCTTTGATGTGAAATCACATACATGTATTATTAAAAATTAAGTCTAGAAAGGAGACAAATGACTGGATGGATTAGGCCTGAAAATGCAGAGGCCCTTCCCTGTAACCAAAGAGCAAAGTCAACAGCCTTGAACTAAACATCTATCACAATAGGAACATAAAACAAACCAGCTGAAACTGGCAGGTCCAGAGAATCAGGGGAGGGGGCAAGGGGAAAGGGGAGGTGTTCAGTAGCCTCCTAAACGTTTCATAAACTTCAGTCATGTTTCTCTTCTTCCCAATCTTTTACTAATTCTTCGCCTTATCTTTTCTCCCTTGACAACAAGTCCTGTATTTGATCCAGATTTTATCTCTTTCTGGGACAGCTGATAAGACAGTTAATGTATTAACATTGAAGAGCTGGGACTTTCTGAGGGATGGTGAAACGGTCACTTGGAAAGACACATTCAAGGGTGAATGCTACCTAAAGAAGTTACTCTGAACGAGTAGGTAGTGGCCGGTAGAAAGCAAGTATTTGGTGGAGAATGCTTAGAAAACTGGGGACACTTGACTTCAATCCTCAGACTTAATTGAGCATACGAACTGAGTGTTGAAATGATTCTCTGTTGTTGCTGAGTTGAAAAGCCAGTTGAACTGTAAGGACAGTGACCGATTGACACTGACAGTCTTCCATCTGGAGCTTAATCTGTCTCCAAACGTCTGCTACACTGGTGTGTCTTTCACAACAGGTTCACCTAATTCCAAAGGCCAGGCATCAAGCAGGAAGCCAGAGTTCTAGTCATTAGTCACACATTTGGGCCACAGGGCAATTCCTTTGCTTGCAGCTGGAGAAGATACAATGTTTCCTAATGTGGCTGGTAATGAGGGGTGCATACAGAAGATGGGGTTAGATGGCAGCAAAGAGGCACTGCTAGCAAACAGCTCCAGCTTAAGACAGCTTCCCCTCCGGAGCTGGCTCTCTCCTGAGCCATAGATTTGGCTCCTGATTGACTGTCTCCGCTGGAGCTCATTACGGGGTTGGGCTGCGGCTTGTCCAGCCACGGGAAAGGACAGAGCTGCATGGTTTCCTGCCTTCAATGCCCTCATGGCCATTGCCTCCATGCTTCAAAGGCACAGTCGTCAGCTATTTTGAAGCAGGTCTGTGGGACCCGAAGTTTCCTTGAAACTTTTAAAGCCTGTTTCCTTTTACTTTGAAGAGACTGTGTTTATAAATGAAAATATTACTCACTAGGGCATTTTGAGAGGAAAGGGTGCATTATGATACAGGCTCTTTATTTATTTACTTTTTTTTTTTGATACAGGCTCTTTAAAAAAGCAAAAACAAAAACAAAAACAGGCATAGGTGTAATGAGGTACCCCACACTAACTGATTTTCTTTAGTTGATGGGTATTCACTTTGTTTGGTGCTTTCTGGCCAAAAAAGAAAAAACCGCATTGAATTAAATGGTTTTCATTATCTGACAAAAACAAAGCAATCCTCTCACCTTTTAAAAAAATATTTTTTGAACTAAATTTAAGGGTGAGTGAATTAAGTTAGCTGTGGTCATTGGGTTGTTATGTAAGATGATGAACCATAGTTTTAAATTTTTTCATTCATGAAAATTATTTTAACACAGTTTCAAGTAGATTATTTTTGTATTGACTGCATTAGCTAACAACATCACAATAAATTGTAATTTAGTGAAATGCATGGCTAGGGAATGATACACCCTCGTTTTCTGTGTTTAGAAGTTAGAGAATCTAGAGAAATAAACAATTATGTGTGTGTGACCAACAGCTTCCAGTGTTTCTCTTTTCTGGACACACAGGAGCGACATATACCTAGAGGAACAATGTCTTGTGGTGATTCAGACATAAATTCTGGACTCAGACTTGGATTCAAGTCCTGGCTGCGTCATTTATGCCCTTGAGCAAGGTCATCCTCTTTTTCTGGACCTTGTTTATCTGTAAAACAGGAAGTAGACATCCTATAAACTTCTTGGGTTATGTGAATGAGAATGATGTTATTTTACAGATAATGTTAAATGTACTTTATTTGTGTGTGCATGATTAGTCATCTGGAATCATCAGGAGTATATCCAACATGGAGATATCATTCTGGGGTTTTAAGAGTTGAACTGAAGCATTCTTTTGAGTCATCTGTAGATGACTTATATTGTGCTTATATTATATTGTGCTTATATTATAATGATAAAGCTGCTAACATCATAAAAGTCACGGCTCGTATTTATGGAGTACTTACTACATTATACAGACATTGTTCTAAATGGTCTATGTGGATTAGCTCATTGAACCCTTTCAACCACCTAATATTATTTTATCTTTATTTTTTCTGTGATATTAAAGAACTTGCTCAGATCTCAGAGCTGATCAATGTTGGAGGTGATTCTTGAGCTCTGGTCAGTTTAATTCGAGATGCCACCTATTGCATAGGTTTTAAGGTCCTGTGACCCAGGGAGATTTCTCCGCCAACTGCCTGAACTTCCCAGACAATTGTCTTGGCTCTTGTCCACTTTTCTTGACATAGAAAGCCTTGTGTTGTGAGAAAAACTTTTTCTTGCAGGTGAAATATGTTTAGTGGGATTTACTTTGCATTTTTTGTGATGCTTGACTCTTCATCTGGCTCTGTGATTAATCTGCCATGGGAGTGCAGTAAACCTTTAATTATAGCTTCTTCATCCTCTCCCCACCCAGCCCTGTGGGCTTTTCCACTGTTTAAGGTTCCAATGGGCTGGACATTCTGAAGGAGGCTTAACCTGTATTTTACATAAATCAAGGCCTTTGTGTGCAGAGAGGAAAGGTTACAGTTTCCGATTTGTGATCTTTTTCCTACTGAAGATACTTACCTTTCTTTTTTTTCTTTCTTCCTTTCTTCCCTCTTTTTAAAAATTGGGTGTAGTTGCTTTATGATGTTGTGTTAACTTCTGCTATACGAGGAAGTGAATTAGCTATCAGTATACATATAATGCTCAAAATTCTCCAAGCCAGGCTTCAGCAATATGTGAACCGTGAACTTCCAGATGTTCAAGCTGGTTTTAGAAAAGGCAGAGGAACCAGAGATCAAATTGCCAGCATCCATTGGATCATCGAAAAAGCAAGAGAGTTCCAGAAAAAGATCTATTTCTGCTTTATTGACTACACCAAAGCCTTCGACTGTGTGGATCACAATAAACTGTGGAAAATTCTGAAGGAGATGGGCATACCAGACCACCTGACCTGCCTCTTGAGAAACCTGTATGCAGGTCAGGAAGCAACAGTTAAAACTGGACATGGAACAACAGACTGGTTCCAAATAGGAAAAGGAGTACGTCAAGGCTGTATATTGTCACCCTGCTTACTTAACTTATATGCAAAGTACATCATGAGAAGCCCTGGGCTGGAAGAAGCACAAGCTGGAATCAAGATTGCTGGGAGAAATATCAATAACCTCAGATATGCAGATGACACCACCCTTATGGCAGAAAGTGAGAGGAACTAAAAAGCCCCTTGATGAAAGTGAAAGAGGAGAGTGAAAAAGTTGGCTTAAAGCTCAACATTCAGAAAACGAAGATCGTGGCATCTAGCCCCATCACCTCATGGGAAAGAGATGGGGAGACAGTGGAAACAGTGTCAGACTTTATTTTTCTGGGCTCCAAAATCACTGTAGATGGTGACTGCAGCCATGAAATTAAAAGACACTTACTCCTTGGAAGGAAAGTTATGACCAACCTAGATAGCATATTAAAAAGCAGAGACATTACTTTGCCAACAAAGGTCCGTCTGGTCAAGGCTATGGTTTTTCCAGTGTTCATGTATGGATGTGAGAGTTGGACTATGAAGAAAGCTGAGTGCCGAAGAATTGATGCTTTTGAACTGTGGTGTTGGAGAAGACTCTTGAGAGTCCCTTGGACTACAAGGAGATCCAACCAATCCATCCTAAAGGAGATCAGTCTTGGGTGTTCACTGGAAGGACTGATGCTGAAGCTGAAATTGCAATACTTTGGCCACCTGATGTGAAGTGTTGACTCATTAGAAAAGACCCTGATTCTGGGAGGGATTAGGGGCAGGAAGAGAAGGGGACGACAGAGGATGAGATGGCTGGATGGCATCACCGACTCAATGGGCTTGAGTTTGAGTAAGCTCCAGGAGTTGGTGATGGACAGGGAGGCCTGGCGTGCTGTGATTCATGGGGTCGCAAAGGGTTGGACATGACTGAGCGACTGAACTGGACTGACATATATCTGATGTTGAAGCTGAAACTCCAATACTTTGGCCACCTGTTGCGAAGAGCTGACTCATTTGAAAAGACCCTGATGCTGGGAAAGATTGAGGACAGGAGGGGAAGGGGACAACAGAGGATGAGATGGTTGGATGGCATCACCGACTCAATGGACATGAGTTTGGGTAAACTCCGGGAGTTGGTGATGGACAGGGAGGCCTTGCGTGCTGTGTTCATGGGGTCGCAAAGAGTCGGACACTACTGAGCGACTGATTTGAACTGAACTGAACTGAACTGAATACATATATCCGATCTTCCTTGGTGGCTCAGAGAGTAAAGAATCTGCCTGCAATGCAGGAGACCCAGGTTTGATCCCTGGGTTGAGAAGATCCCCTGAGAAGGGAATGGCTACCCACTCCAGTATTATTGCCTGGAGAATCCCATGGACAGAGGAGTCTGGTGGGCTACAGTCCATGCGGTCACGAAGAGTCGAACACAACTGATCGACTGACACTTTCACTTTTTCATACATCTATCCCCTCCCTCTTGGTCTTCCCTTCCCCCTGCCCCCCATCTCAGCAGTCTAGGTCACCACCAAGCACTGCACTGAGCTCCCTGTGTTATTTTGCAGGTTCCCACTAGCTAGCTGTCCTACACATGGTACTGTATATGTGTCAATTCTCAACTCACAGTTCATCCCGTCCTCTCCTTCCCCTCCTGTGTCCACATGACCTTTCTCTATGTTTATGTCTCTATTCTTGCCCTGCAAATAGGTTCATCTGTACCATTTTTCCAGATTTCATATATATGCATTAATATACAATATTTATTTTTCTCTTTCTGACTTCCTTCTCTCTGTATGACAGACTCTAGATCCAGCCATGTCTCTACAAATGACCCAGTTTCACTCCTTTTTATGGCTGAGTCATATTCCATTGTATATATACATCTTATCTCCTTTATCCATTCATCTGTTGATGGGCGTTTAGGTTGCTTCCATGTGCTGGCTGTTGTAAATAGAGCTGCAGTGAACATTGGGGTGCCAGTATCTTTTTGAATTATGGTTTTCTCCGGGCATATGTTCAGCAGTGGGATTGCTGGGTCATACAGTAGTTCTGTTTTTAGTGGTTGATACAGCCACTATAGAGAACAACAGTAGGGAGATTCCCCTTTTTTCTTTTCTGTACTTACTCTGTGGTTCACTGCAAACCAGCAGGTGGTGGTTCTGGGAAACAAAGACTCTTATATCCTTAGCTTTCACTGTGACCAAACTTGAGTAACACATGGATGTCATTTAAAGGGAAAAATTTTTACAAATCCTCAAATTTGACTTAATTTTTAAATTATTTTGTTAGTAAGCATATGAAAATGTAAAATAAGCTATAAGCCTCTGTGTGTGTAGCTCTTAAATATGAAACCAAAACACATTTACAGATTAAATGAAATCAGAATGACAAAAGCAAATTCAAATTAGCAACATTAATTTAACATGATGGATGATGTTGATTTGTTTAAATAGAATCATCTCTGGAAATATCAGTATGGGATGTCTGTTATGTCAAAGTTTCTGAACAGCTTGTCACACCAGTATTAGTCCGGGCTATGTGATAACTCAGTTTACCCCAACTCTTTGAGCTGCATCCACTGGAACAATTCATTTGTACTTTACCCCTACTCTGAGGTCTTGGGGCACAAACACATTAAGTAGTAATTCTGCCTATTTTGTCTTTGACTTGTGACAGTTAACATAGCACTACCTGACATCACTGTCATTGTGAAAGCAAATCCAGGCACCAACATTTTGTACTGGTGTTTGTATTTTAGGTGCCATGTGGTTAATCTAGAATACATCTATAACACTTTAAATGAGTGTTAGCTAATTGAAAATAAAAGGTAAAGAATCTCATCAGGATCTTCCAGACTCCCAGAATATGCCTAAAGACCCAAGTTTGAAAAAAGAAGTTGTCAGCACTTTTTTCATCAGTGGACAAGATTGCTGTTTTCTTTGCTGGGAAGGCTCTTCCCATGGAGTGTTGCATGGCTCACTCCATCACTTCACTTCACTTTCAGGCCATTGTTCAGTGTGATTGCCGTGGGAAAGCCTCCCCTGACTACCTGGTCTAGGGTAGCACTCACATCAGCTTGGCCCCTTACTCTATCCTATTTTACTTCAGAGTGCTCAATCCTACCTGACTCTGTTGCTTATTTGGTTTTATCTGTCTCCTCTATTAACATGCAAGCTCCATTGAGAATAAAGCTAGGTTTACTTACCACTGCATTCTCCATGCCTCACCTAGTAGGCGATAAAGATATGTTGAACCAAGAAATGAACAGTTTTGCTCTTCACTTTTTGCTGCATCCCCAGTCCCACTCGCCACCTGGGTAAGACTCATTTTAAAAACCATACCCACTTGAGCCTATATCCACTCTGTCCCTTGTTGGAACACCTAGAGTCTTTACTGAAATCCCTTTTATGTTACTCCTGAGTTTTACTTCCTGATATTTTTCCTTCATTTTTATCTCTCCTACTAGACTCTGAGCTTCTCAAGGACAGCGTCTATATTTGATTAACCTCTGAAACTCCCCTAGAATTTATCTGACATAAATGCAGAAATGTCATAAGTGGGAATTACCTTTAAACTGTCGAGCACTAAATATCGTTTACTTCTGTTCCACAATATCCTCTGGAGTGATTGGCAATGATAGGAGCTTGTTGAGGGACAGTGGTTAAGTTGGTATTAATGTAAAACATGGTAAGCTGTAGGGATTAGGTTCTCTATGGCCAACTTAATACTAATACTACAACAGAAGAAATTCAATTTGATTCAAATAGATTTTGTTTTTGTTTTTTATCTCTATTATGTGCAAAGCCCTAGTCAGATGTTATGGAATCTACAATGAGGCATGTGTTGCTTCTGAGTTCACAATTGGATGGAGAAAACCAACAGAAGGAGAGAGAGGAATAAAGAGAGATACTATTTGTTCATTTTGATCCATTCACTTTTTCAGTCTTTCATCAGATATAGAATATTGTGTGTTTGGTACTAAGTTTAAGAAAAACTCAACTAACCTGGGGATAACCTAATTCTATTAGAAGAGAGAGATGAAATGATACTAATGAAAACTCTGGTTAGTGCAAGAAAGGAAAGGAATGTGTGGTATGACATTGACAATGTGCATGTAATATGCCCTAATCTGAGGCAAGAAAGGTTCTCCTTCAGGCAAGAAGGTGAACTGAAACACCAAGGATGGATGGACCTTCACCAGGGTAAGCAGTAGGGGAATAGAATGTGCAGTTGGTGGTGGTTTAGTCACTAAGTCGTGTCCAGTTCTTGCATCCACATGTTCTGCAGCCCTTCACACTACTCTGTCCATGGGATTCTCCAGGCAAGAATATTGGAGTGGCTTTCCATTTGCTTCTCCTGATCCAGGGATCTTCCTGATCCAGGGATTTAACTTGGGTCTCCTGTATTGCAGGTGGTCTCCTGCATTGTAGGTAGATTCTTTACCAACTGAGCTACTATGTGCAAGGGGATCTGAATTGTAACATGATGCTAGGAGTATGAGGCGGAAGAGAAAGTAATTCTGACTATAGGTCTGCAGAGGTTCATT
This sequence comes from Muntiacus reevesi, assembly GCF_963930625.1. Taxonomy (NCBI): domain Eukaryota; kingdom Metazoa; phylum Chordata; class Mammalia; order Artiodactyla; family Cervidae; genus Muntiacus; species Muntiacus reevesi. Next base: position 98,636,892 of record NC_089252.1, read on the forward strand.
AAGAAGGAGACTTGGTGAAACTTGACTGGGACTTGAGAGACAAAGGTCATTAATAGGTACATGGAAGATGGTTCAGACAAGAAGACTAGCCTTATCTATCATAAGCTTAGAAGTGGCTCTTTGTAGATCTGGCTTAAGAACTGTGCAGAGAAAGGGATGGCTAAATTGCATGATTTGTAAAGAACCTCTCTAGTAGAATAATCAGGGTGATGAAATATAGGTCTATGGATGGACCATGAGTCACAAATTCAAAACATTTGCTGGTTGAAAATTAAAGCTTGTTATGCTTAAAAGGTTAATAGTGTATAAAGAGTCAGTGAAGATCGTTCTTAGCCAGTGCTACTATTAACATTTCCATCAATTAAAGATTTTTATCATTAGCACCGTATGTAAGCTTTTAAAAGCAACTTATCACATGAAATCACAGATACCTCTTTTCAGAAAAAAATGAGATAATTTGTTAGAAAAACATTACAAATCATATCGTGTTGACATCACTCAATTACAGCTACATTACTGAATTACACCTGTTCAGCCCAGTGCTGGGGGATTTATTAGAATAGGCTCCATTAGAGCTAATGGGAAATACAGTTCCAAAGCTCTTTGAATGTATTGCATATTCTGTAAGAAGTGCTTTTCCTTTTGGGACTGCACTCCAGGCCTGACAAGGTGAACCATGAGGTCTTTATTTCTTACAGGAGTTGGGAAAATCACACCAGTACTGTTTGTTCACGTGGGCTGTGACATCAGGGATCTGCTGGGCTGTGAAAGCCTATTCTGATGTGTCTTTTCCAGCCTCCAGATAGATGACCCTCTCCTTAACCAGAGAGACACTGAAGAGGCATTCTGTTCCCAGAGCTGAGTTACCTGCATTTGAGTTTTCATTACCCAGCCATTACGCTCACTGCCCGCGGCCACCTCTGCTTATTGATTTGGGACCTGTGCCATGTTCTAATTGTTTCCTTCAGATTGGATTTGCTCCAGGTTGCTGACTCCGGTTGAGTAATTTTTCTCCTCCATATTGTCCCCTTCTGTGCCCTCCCTCACTAATTTTTTAAGTAGCCTCGGAAGCCATGTATTTGACCCATCAACTTATACCAGGGCCACAAGAACAATGGTGACATTTAGAAAAAAAATTACCTTGGAACTTTAGAGCACATTAAAAAAAAAAAAAAAATCCGAGAGTCTCTGACTTCCTTCTCCCCTCTTCTAGACATCTTTCTGGGTCCGAAGGTGTTGTGGACATGATTCCTGTTAAAACTGAGAACTCTTCAAGGGGCCTGGCAAGTTGATGGATTCCATATGTCACTTTGTATTTGAGATCTCTTAAGTACTTGTTTTTTCAGTTTCTCAGGAGTCACTCACTTCTCAGGATGGATTTGAAAGAACTTTTCCCTGTGGAGGGTGGGCAAGGGGGCCTGATGTCTTGATCCTCTTTTCTCACTCTGCCTTCACTCTTGTTCAGTGTTCCCTTGACAAGGGAATGCATCTCATGTTTTCCTATTTTCCTTTAACATTTATCAAAATACTATAGCAGTTGTATCATAAAGCACCACAAAAAAGCTCTTTTTTTGGCTTATTCTGTAACTGGTATCAAGTATGTGGACAAATATTTTTATGATGGAAGAAAAAGCCAGTGATCATCTTAATTTAAAAAATAATAGATTAACTTGCGTCAATAAATGAAAGAGCTTTGGTACGTTATTATAAACAGTGTGCATTCTAAGCATTCACAGAATAATATACAGGCATATGTTAGAGGTATTGCAGGCTTAGTTCTGGACCACCACGTAAAGCAGGTATCACAATTAAGTAAGTCACATAGTTTTTTTTCTTGTTTCCCACTGCACACAAAAGTTATGTTTACAGAGACGTGAAGTGAGCAAATGCTGTTGGAAAAGTGGTGCTGATAGACTAGTTCTATGCAGGGCTGCCACAAACCTTCCATTTATTAAAGAAAAAAACCTAGCAAAAAGCCACAGTACCTGCAGAACACAGTGAAACGAGGTCTGTCTGCAGTGTAGTGCAGTACCCACAGGGTGGGCCTTGCGCTGGTGACTGTGTGACAAAGTAATCACAGAGCTTGAGGAAGGATTTAGAAACTGGTGTGCAAGTACACATACATTTGTTGAATCTCATAGCAGCAAATTTGGGGTTTTAATTTGGATGTCTTTATTCAGCTTTTTAATAATTAATTTTTACTGTGTTTTGTAAAAATATTTACCTGTGCTGAACTGGGACACCCTTCCACCACCTCTATCTTTCATTACAGTTTATTTGAAAAACACTAACATGTTTAGGTTAAAAACACAAGCCCAAGTATTGATCTTTTGTCACCCTTGGGTATGAGTCCGAGATATGCTATTTATTGATTGTTTGCCTGGGTTGGTTACCAAGTATCTTTAAGTCTCATGCTCTTTATCCTGAAAATGTGGAAAAGAAAGGTACTCTACTTACCTTGCAGGGTTTTTGCTAGGATTAATTATGATGTTGTAGGTAAACGTACAGGGCGCAATGTAGCCAAATTTGGAAAGAACTTCAGTGAGATGCTAGGTACATAATAAAACTCAAAGTATATTTATTATGTTTGTTATTAAGTAAAATTTATAAATGCCTTGCATCCTATCTGAGCAATATTAGGAAACGAAATATAATAAAATCCTCTTTTAGGTTACACATGGATAAAGTTCTCTCAGGACATGAACTTGAAGGAAAACGTTATATTTAACTTCTGCATCCCTTCTGTTCCTCATTGGAACACCAAGTCTTTATTGAGACCACTTGTGTGTTGCTCCTGGGTTTTACCTCTGATATTTTTTTCTTCACTTTTATCTCCTCTACTAGACTCTTCTCAGAGATTATACCCTGGCTGATTTTCTCAATATTATGTCTTTGATGGTGTGTGGAAATTACCGGTACTTGTATATAGAGAGTATCTTCCTGGAGCATATATGTGTTTTCAGTCATCTTTATAGGTAACTTTGGCTCTGCTTCATAAGTTTTGACTCTATTTAGGTGAAATGGTCACACACAACTCCCTGACAGGTGTTCTCAAATTAACTTCCAAAACTTTGTACAGAAGGGTGCTAGGCTCCCCCCAAATTTTGTATCTGTGTATTTCTTTTCTGGCTTAAAATGTGCATATTTGTTATTCATGCAACAAATATCTATTCAAAACCTTTTGAGGGCTTGTCATTTGCCAGCTCAGTGGCAAAAATGATAGTGTGTATAAGCTGAAAATGAACCAGGAGTGATAATGATAGGATATAGAGTAAAGATACTTGTGGAGCTAAAGTAGGGAATGCCTTGTAGGGATTTAGACAAACTCATTGTCTTCTACATTTTTATCGTAACCTCTCTATGACTCTTTCTTCATAGACATAGAAGAAATGAATATGTTTTTCACATTTTTAAACTCTGAAGTTGGGATGCATCTAATAGTTGATGGTCACTTATATTCACTTTAGGTAGGTAGCAGTTGGCACAGTTGTTTTGGCCTGCACACGTGTGAACATTGAAAGGGCCAGCATCAACGCCCACAGAATGGGCACCAGCGGCTTGGAAGAAAATCTCAGAAACAACATTGGAGCACTCTTAGAATAAATGCCTGTTCTCTTGATGACACAGATGGCAGTGATGTGCAGGCTGTGAAGATGTCCCGTTTCTTACAGATGAAAGTGGGAGAGCCAGTCAGCCACAGCCTGATTAAAACCGTGTGCCTTCAAAAAGGTTCATTATGGAAAATTTCAGATATACACAAAAGTAGAACTAATAGCATAAACAGTCATGTACGTACCACCAGCTTTAATTCCTAATTGATCAGTCCCCACCACTATTTTCCCCTTTGGTAATCATAAGTTTATTTCGCATGTCTGTGAGTCTGTTTCTGTTTTGTAAATAAGTCCATTTGTATCTTATTTTAGATTCTACATATAAGTGATATTGTATATTAGTGTTTCTCTGTTTGTCTGACTTTAGTCAGTATGATAATCTCTAGGTCCACCTGTGTTGCTGCAAGTTGCATTATCTCATTCCTTTTTATGGCTGAGTAATATTCCAGTGTTGAAGTAGGAAATGGCAACCCACTCCAGTATTATTGCCTGGAGAATTCCATGGAAATAGGAAGCTGGTGGGCTACAGACCTTGGGGTCACAAAGAGTCAGATATGAAGCGACTTAACACACACGCAATATTCTGTTGTGTATATATACACTGCATCTTTATCCATTCATCACTTGATGGACATTTAGGTTACTTGCACATCTTGGCTATTGTAAATAGTGCTGTTATGATGCATGTATCTTTTGAAATAGAATTTTCTCTCTTTCTATATGCCCAGGAGTGGGATTGCTATCATATGGTAACTTTATATTTTAGTTTTCTAAGGAACCTCCATATTGTTTTCCATAGTGGCTGCACCTATTTACATTCCCACTAACAATATAAGGGAGTTCCCTTTTCTCTGGACTCTCTCCAGCATTTTTTATTTGTAGACTTTTTAATGATGGCAATTCTGATTGGTGTGAGGTGATACCTCACTGTAGTTTTGATTTGCCTTTCTTTAATAATTAATGGTGTTGAGCATCTTTTTGTGTGCCTATTGACCACCTGTATGTCTTCTTTGAAAAAATGTCTAGTTAGGCCTTCTGCCCATTTTTTGATCAAGGTATTTTGTGTGTGTGTGTTTGATTAATTTGTATGTTTGCTTGAGTATTTTATTTTTTATTTGTTTTTTGTTTTCATTTATTTTTATTAGTTGGAGGCTAATTACTTTCCAATATTGTAGTGGTTTTTGCCATACATTGACATGAAGCCATGGATTTACACGTGTTCCCCATCCTGTTCCCCCTACCCACCTCCCTCCCCATCCCGTCCCTCTGGGTCTTCCCAGTGCACCAGCCCTGAGCACTTGTCTCATGCATCCAACCTGGGCTGGTGATCTGTTTCACACTTGATAATATACATGTTTCAATGCTATTTTCTCAGATCATCCCACTCTCGTCTTCTCCCACAGAGTCCAAAAGTCTGTTCTATACATCTGTGTCTCTTTTGCTGTCTCGCATATAGGGTTATCATTACCATCTTTTTAAATTCCATATATATGCGTTAGTATACTGTATTGGTCTTTATCTTTCTGGCTTACTTCACTCTGTATAATGGGCTCCAGTTTCATCCATCTCATTAGAACTGATTCAAATGTATTCTTTTTAGTGGCTGAGTAATATTATATTGTGTATATGTACCATAGCTTTCTTATCCATTCGTCTGCTGATGGGCATCTAGGTTGCTTCCATGTCCTGGCTATTATAAACAGTGCTGCGATGAACATTGTAGTACATGTGTCTCTTTCAGATCTGGTTTCCTCGGTGTGTATGCCCAGGAGTGGGATTGCTGGGTCATATGGCAGTTCTATTCCCAGTTTTTTAAGGAATCTCCACACTGTTCTCCATAGTGGCTGTGCTAGTTTGCATTCCCACCAACAGTGTAAGAGGGTTCCCTTTTCTCCACACCCTCTCCAGCATTTATTGTTTGTAGACTTTTGGATAGCAGCCATTCTGACTGGCATGAGATGGTACCTCATTTTGGTTTTGATTTGCATTTCTCTGATAATGAGTGATGTTGAGCATCTTTTCATGTGTTTGTTAGCCATCTGTATGTCTTCTTTGGAGAAATGTCTGTTTAGTTCTTTGGCCCATTTTTTGACTGGGTCATTTATTTTTCTGGAATTGAGCTTCAGGAGTTGCTTGTATATTTTTGAGATTAATCCTTTGTCTGTTGCTTCATTTGCTATTATTTTCTCCCATTCTGAAGGCTGTCTTTTCACCTTGCTTATAGTTTCCTTTGTTGTGCAAAAACTTTTAAGTTTCATTAGGTCCCATTTGTTTATTTTTGCTTTTATTTCCAACATTCTGGGAGGTGTGCTTGAGTATTTTTAAAGCATATCCTGGATATCACATCATTTCACCTGAAAATTCTTTAGCATGTATCTCCAATTGGTAAGGGCATTCTTCCTCTACGTAAATCCCATGCCATCATCACACTTCATGAAATTAAAGGTAATTTCTTCACATGTCCTTTTGTGGTTAACTTTTTTCAAGGAGACTTGTTACTGAGTTGCTCTTTCTTTGCCTCCTTTACTCCATTCCAGTTCTTTTACACTCTAGTCTCCATGTCCTTGATTTGTGGGAAGAATTGGATTGTTTGCTCTGTAGTATGAACTTGGCTGGGTGTGTCCTTGAGGTAGTGTTTAACTTATCCCTCAAGACCTTGGCATTTAGTCTAGAGCTGTGATTAGATTTTGTAAATTTTTTTAGGCAAGCATACTTCCTGGTCGTGCTCTGTATGTCCTGTTGCATCACAGCATGAAGCACATAATGATGGATTACCCTTCTCTTACTGAAGCCAAGATTAATCAGTAGGTTCAGGTTGTCATCCTGGTCTTCTGTTACTAAAATGGCTTTAATGTTCACTGATGATTGTTGACTGTATCTGGATTTAGGCCTTATTTCATTAGGGGTTGCAAAAATGGCAGTTTTATTTCATTCTTCCTGCATTTATTACATGAAGTTTTTCTGTGAAGAACATTTTCTGATCAATCATGTGACTACCCTGAAATATAGTTCATATAGTTAGGAGAATGTTTCAATTTTCAGATTAGTAAATGAATACCTAACAACCTCTGATTAGTAACCAATTACAATTCTTAAAATATCTTATGGACTCTAAACAGATATTTTGTATGTATCAATTCATCTCAGGTATTAATCTTTTGATGCTCAAATTTACCCATCTTAGGTCAGTAAGGACTCCTTCAAGTGTCCTTTCTGTTGATTTTAAGTGTTCTTAAAATTATTTTATTTTTAAATGTTTAAATTTTTATTGTATGAAATATTGGATGTGTATATAACTAGACAAAATAGTGGAATTCATCCCCATGTACCCATATCATGTTTCAATAGTATTAATTGTGGCCAGTTTTATTTCTTTTATGCTCCAGCTGGTCTCTCTCCTCCCATATTTCTTATGGTTTCATCCTTAAATATTTCTGTTTAATCCCGTTAGTTTTTAACTTCCATCTTTCTAGCACAACAAGATATCTCAGGTAGAAACATGCTTTTAATGACTTACCGTATTGATTAATTAGGGTGACACCAGCTGCTTGAGCACATAAACTTGTAAATGTAATGTGGCTTAAACAGAACAGAAGTTTTTCACTCGCATCATAGTATGGTGTTGTGCTTCTTGTGAAGGAGATTTTCTGTTGGGATGATTCAGGAAACTAGGCTTCTTCCAGTTTGTGTTTCTGCCTCCCGCTAGGTCCAGGATGCTGTCTGCATCCAACCAGATATGCAAAACACGGTTTTCACTGATCTTGTTGATCCTCCAGAGTACTTCCAGTCCAACACTTAAATAATGAAAAAGACTAAGAAAATCTCTGTGTCCATGAAACTTGTTTAGGTAGTGGATTACTGTAGATGCCAGTAAAATCATTTATGCTTCTGAGTTTTGTGAGGGGATGAATGTTTTTATTGTAATTTGCCAATCATTTTAGGTCATACACAGTAATCTAATTTTTACATTTTATTTCCTTTGAGGCAATTTAAATCTAAAGTAGGAAACTACCTTTTCCATAATACCAAACTTAATAGATCTTCTTGCCCTGATTCTTTATACTATAAACTTGGATGAAATACTGTCATCAAAAAGGGCTTAATTTGGACATCTCGAGGGGGAAATGAGGTTCCAGGATACTCCTTTGAAGTTTGCAAATGATTTTCTTATCTCAAAAAACCTAAAGTATTTTTCACAAGAGTTTATTTCACTCTGATGCTCCATCCTCTTTACCGTAAGTGATACTACTTGTGTTAAGAAGAAGAGCCTGACTTTCCAAAGAACCTTCAATTTGGTAACAGTGTTCTCTTCTAAGGGCTGCAGTAGCCTGCAGTCAAAACTCCCTGACAACATATTTGAGAGAGGCTGTGGTACAAGGAAACAAAATATAATAAGAACAGCTGTAAGACAAGCTTAAGACTTGATTGGCTTCCATGTTTAGGTAGGTCTCCCAGTAAGGACTTCAAGTGTATAAAGCAATCTTTGTCTAGAATGTTGGAAATTGTGGTGTTTCTTACCAGCTACAAGGATAGACTTTGTAAAATAGTAGTGCTAGTAGAAGCAAAGCTGAGCATTTGGTTTATGTTAGATTCCACTCTGACTGCATGTCCTGACGACCTCAGTGTTTTAGAATTGCAGTCCTAGGTCTACAGCCTTTATGATTTTTTTGTCATTTTATTCTGTCTTTACTATTACTTATTTAATTTTTTTACTTAACTAAACTCACAGTTATTATGAACAATTTGTGAGTACACAGAGGTAGGGAGAATAGTGCAATGAATTTCCATACACACAGCCCATGGAGCAACGTGTGGAGTCCTCCAGGGCCCATGGTTTGTTAGGGCCCCATGTATGGTTTAAAACTCTGCTGTCACTGTTTTGAAATTCTTAATAATTTATGAGCAAGTGGCCCTGCTTTTTTATGTTACATTGAGCTTTGCTAATTATGCAGTCTGTCCTGTGCCTAAAGTCAATAATTACCAAGATTTCTGCTCCATTTTCTTCATCTGTTCTCCTACCACTTTTGCTCCCTCACTCCTTTCTTTGTTCTCTTTTTTTTTTTTGAGGTATTTTAAAGTAAATACCAAATATCACTTGACTTTATTTTGATGTACTTCAGAGTGCATCTAAAAAATATGGACATTTTTGTCCTTAACCATAGTGCCATTATCACATATAGCAAAATAAACAATATTTGCATTATGTAATCCTGCTTCATAAATGCCCTCAACTGACCTGAAAACATTATTTTCTGCTTTTCTATTTTTTTTAAATGAAATCTAAAGTCTGTATATTGTATGACATATATCCCTTATGTCTCTCCTAGTCTAGAGAAATTCTGCCTCCATTACTGCCAGAGTCTTGTTACAGAAACAGGGTCCCTTGTTCTTCAGAAGGTGTCACATTTTGGTTTCTTGTGGTGTTTTCTACCTTGTTCCTCTTTCACCCTTATTTCTTACACTGAAGTTATCTCTAGACTTGATTTAATGTAAGTGTTCTTAGTAAGAACACTTCATCGATGATAATCGCTTTTCCTACGGCTTCATTAGTAGGCATCCACAGTTTGGAACCACTTTTTGTGATGCTAAGATTCCTAAACGGGTTTGGCAGGTGACAGCCTTACCATTCCATAGTAAAGTTCAAATTAATTTTTCGCATAGTGTTCATTTCTATTGATGGATGTTATCTGAAGCAATTATTTCTTTACATGATTACAGAAATCATGACTTTCTAACTCTGTTATTACTTTATATTTATTAGAGTTTTTCAGTGAAGTACTTACTTTCCCTCATAAACTAGAACTATTTAGAGTCAAATTTTTCTTTTCCTTAACTTGGTTTTTTCCTAAGCAATTGTGTTATTTAGCTTGATGTGCTAGTTATGTTTTTTAATATGCTTAGAGTCAAACACATAATTATTAAAATAGAAATAAAGTCATTCATGTACTGCCTAATATTGTCTGTGATACCCCAAGTGCTCCATGTGTTAGATTTTGCAAAACACTGTTATTACCCCTGCTTTACAGATGAGGAAACCAAGGCATTGTGAGGCCAAGCAACATTCCCTGCATGGATCTTGGATTAGAACCCCATGCTCTGACACCAGAGCCAAGCTGTAGCCACACCAGTCTCATTAACACTATTCTTGGCAGCTAAAGTATTGTATATAAAGTGAAATGAAGCCAAGAAAATGATTTTATAATGGCAAACCAGTGAGAAAGCCCAAGATTCTCAGATAATTGATCTGTGTTCTCAATTTTGGCTGGTGCTGCCTCCAAGACCAATGTGACTTATTGTGCCTCCAGTTTAAATCAATAATCTGAGTATATTAGAACCTAGATTGACCTAACTTCTCAGACTTCCTCAGAATAATCCTTTTATAACTTTTGGATGAAATACGTAACATTTTTTTTTTTTTTTGCTTTCTTGTTATTATTCTTAACAATTTAAAACAGATCTCTATAAGACAACAAATGGAAACCATGATTCTTGTTTTCTTAGAAAGGAAAGGCTGTTGTACAAATCAGTCTAGTCAAGGCAGAAGGCTAAGTTTTCTTCAGCAAACTATTGCCCAGATCTTTGCATTGTAGGAGGAACTTTTTAAGTGCCCTTGAGGAGTTCCTCTACCACAAAGCAAATATTTAGTCATGCAGCCTAGATGCAAACATTCTGAGTCTCGTCTCTGACCATTTCTTTTGATGTGCCTTTTCATTGTGGTGAGATTAAAAGAGTCACACGGAAGACCTTGGAGGGATTTGGTCTGTTGGAACATATATGCTGAACATTATCAAAGAGCCAAGGAGTGAGGTGAAGGAATAGCTGCAACAGATACAGAACCTATCTTGCAAATTTAATTTTTCCTGGGAAAATATCAAACCACCACTGCCTGACAGGGATCTCTTTTTTTTTTTTTTTACTAATATTGAGAAATAAGATATAAACATGTTGGTTATGTATAGCATTCATGGTATTTTAAGCTCTTAAGAATAATGTAGTCTAATCTTTTCAGTTTGCATGTGAGAAAGCTGAAGTCCAGCTACTTCAAATAATTTCTCCTGAGATTAACAGATAACTAGCTGCAGACCCAAAGTTAGAGGCTTCTTCAGCTTTCCTGACTGATATACTAAGGTACTATTTCAACTAAAGTATTTGATTGTAAACCACAGAAACTGATTCAGACTATGTTAACAAAAGTATAATTTATATAGGGTAGATTTTGGGTAGCTTACAAAGTCTAACGTGTTTTACTATAATTTTTTTTTTTGGGGGGGTGAAGAGTAATAATGGTTAAGTGAGGAAAAGTATATTTTAAATTTTAAAATCAGAGTTGTCATGGATAGAATACAAAAAAATACATTGTTTTAAAAATTATGTTGAGGGACCCATTTGCCCCTTTGTTCTTTTCAGTGTCTTAATGTGTCCAGTCTCTGGAAATGGTTTTTCTCTGTTCTTTCTGGTTCTGCTGTACTAAAAAGGCGATGAGAGGAGGAGAGGTGCTTCAAATCTTAGGGGTGACTCCTGTGGTTGGATGAAGGAAGCAAAAGAGGCTCTCAGGTGCTCTGGCCTCAGGGTGAAGTATATGAAAGTTATATGATGCACACTGCCTGTGAAGAGCCACCTTCTACTGGTATGTCTCCTGTTTCTTTTTTCTCTAAAATGATCTCTGAATCCTTCTCATCTCAGAAGACCTCTTCAGGTTGACAGGTTTCCCTCTTGGAGCCATAAGGAGGTCAGAATTGAAACTGTAACCTTCATACGGATAAGGTACTGTAGCATGTCAGCTGCTGTATTTTCAACAGTTAGAATCCTTGCCCATAGGAGGTCCTCAGCATAGGCTTATTTAATGAATAAAGTAAAACAGCTCCACTTCTGGACTCCCATAACTCAAACTGGTAATAATGTGGTTGCTAAAATCTCCTCTTATGTTCTGTAGCTCAAAAATGTTATGCCTGGATGCATAAAAATGATGCTCCTTGATCCACTCACTTGTCATGAGCATCTGAACAGTTAATTCCCAATGATCTAGCATGCCTTGATTTATTGTTAATTTGATTTAATTTACTGAAGGTGACCTTACTCTATTTTTCTGCCAGAATTCAGGCTGGATTACGGTTTTGTCACCAAAACCAATTTTATCCCCAGAGAATAGATCGCAAGGGATGACTCTTAGTCCTGTTAGGCCTGACTCTTAAGTGTAACTTTCATGCAGTGAACCTAGGCCTTGATGCTGATGATGGCATTCTGCAGACAGGTTACACTGACCTCTAGTTCTTAGAACTATGGTTGGATTTACTTGCAAGACAATAACACTCTCAATTTAGGTAGGGTGTGTCATTGATTCTGGGAACTCTGGGGAAAAAGAAAAACTTAAAGCAAACCTCATATCTTGATTTCCAAAGCTTAGGCATTTGACTGAGGTGGGGTCAGGGTGAAAAAAATAGTTTGGAATCACTGAATGGATTTCTGTATCTTCAAGAAACCCATGTAAGTTAGTAATAAAGTAATCAACAAATTTTGAGAGTGAGACACAGGCAGAGTTCCACCTTTTAAGGCTTTAGGCTTTAGGTTGAGTGAGTCTTAGTTGGATTCCTCAGGATTTGCTGAAACTCTCTAACAAGTGTGGCTCCAGATTCTGGGTGGTAACCTGCAAGACCTTATGACTGCATATTAATTGAGCCTCTGAAAAAGTGTCTGAATTTCACAGTGATAAATTTTAATGACTTCTGTTTGTATATCATTAACAAGCTTCTGGTGGTTACCAAAACTTGTAAACAAAGTCATTTTGCCAGTGCAGATAGCATCTTTCTACCCCTGAGTATGACCTTGAATTAAAACAAATAAGTAACTTTTGCTTATAGTGCTTTTCTGCTGAACTAGAAATAACTTAGAGATGGTGTTGAAATGTGTCACTCCCTGGCTCAAAACTTTCAAGAGCTCCTCATTTCACGCCAAGTATACGTCAAGTCCTTTCCAGTGGACAAAGAGGCACTTCTCCCTACCGGGGATCCTTACCTTCTACCTCTCCTACCCTTTTACTCACCCTTCCTTCTCACTCTCCTCCAACCCACATGGGCTCTTTTGCTGTTCCCCGAACACCTACCATAGGGGCCTCTGGACAGATTTTCCCTTTGTCTGGAATACTCCCCTGCTGGCTAGTAACTCGACTTGCCTTTGATATGATGTCTTCACTGAAACCCTCTAGACCTGCTATGGGCTTCCCTGGTGGCTCAGCAGTAAAGAACCTGCCTGCCAATGCAAGAGACATGGGCTCCATCCCTGGGTTGGGAAAATTCCCCTTGAGTCGGAAATGGCAACCCACTCCAGTATCCTTGCCTGGGAAATCCCATGGACAGAGGAGCCTGTGGACTACAATCCATGGGGTCTCAAAGAATTGGACACGACTGAGCAACTAACACTTCACACACACACACACACACACACACACACACACACATTTTTTCTGCATCGCATACTTGTGGGATCTCAGCTGACCAACCAGGTATTCATCCCAGACCGTGGCAGTGAAAGCCCAGAATCCCAAATACTAGGCCACCAGGGAACTCCTAAGGCCGTTCTATTTTTACTTTTTGTCCTTAGCATTTAACCATCCAACATAGCTTTAGTCACTTTATGTTGCTGATTGTTCATTATCTGCCTCCCTGCTGCTCGAATCTAAGCTTCATCAGCAAAGAGATCTTCCTCTTCTTTCTTAAGTGGTTTGTCCCAGTTGTCTTAATCAGCTTATTCCATAGAAGTCTCTGTGATGATGGAAACATATCTGGTAGATACAAGCCACCCATGCTAATTGAACATTTAAGTTGTGGTTAGTGCCAATGAATCCCTGAAATTGAATTAAATTTTAATTCTATTTAATTTTTTATTAATTGAAACTCAAATAGCCATATGTGACTAGTGGCTTCCTATCATATTAAACAGTACAGATCTTGAAAGTTTATTTATTGAATGAATGAATGTCCGACTCTCTAGATCAATGTTTCTTAAACTTCGGAGTGCAAAGAAATCACCTGGATTCCTAGGGATGTTGTTAAAAGTGTCGATTCTAATTCATGAGGTCTAGGGTGGGGCCCAAGATTTTGTGTTTCTAACAAGGTCCCAGCTGATAGCTTCTTATACTTAAAGTAGCAAGAATCTGGAAGACTAATGCTGCCTTGCTTTTTGTTTGTGTGCTTACAGGCTATGTGGTTCCTCATTTCTTGGACTGGAGAAATTACTAAAAATTACCTGTTAGACCCAAATAACAGCCTACAGGCTCAAAAGCCTAGATAAAGAGAGTGATTTATTCCCTTTTCTGGGATAAGATTATTCTTCTTGTCCCTTTTCTCTCTAATTTGGTTGAATTCAGTTGTGGTTAATTTAGAAAAAAAAAATTTTTTTTTGCTTCAATTCTGGTTACTTCTGTGACAGTTTCCTGCTGCCTAATGTACCCACTTGACTTGCAATCTATTTTTCCAGGTCACCAAGGATGTGTGCTATTTACCCTTCACAAAGAATTTTCGAGTGGTGCTGGACGACTCAGTCCTACATCCTTCTATTATCTGAGATAGTTGGCTAAATCAAGCTCCCTCAGGAAAAAAAATAGATCATCAATCTTTTCCATTGCTACAATCACATTGTTCATCTACAGAATAAACATCACCTAGTTATTCCCTCAGGGAAGAGTTTAAATCTTATTCATACTCCTTACATTACCGGAAATCTGTGGTCGTTCTTCTTAATTATCAGGTATTCTTTTTCAGGTGGATTTCCATCAGAGTGGTAAATCTTGGTGCAGATAAATTTTGGGTGTTTTAGTATTTAACAACAATTAAGGTACTCATGAGTATATGTAATATCACCTGATTTATCATTCTCCCACAGGCTCTTCACAAATATATCAGAGGCACAATTTCAGGAAAAAAAGGATAAAATCATCTTAAAAACTCAACTTTGTTTTGTTTTTCTTGGAAGAGGATGAGGAATGGCTATGTATCTGAACTCTTCTGGCCGAATGCTGGACTGGTTTTCCAGCCTATCTTCTGGGCCTGCATGAATGTTTTCCTGTGTGCTCAGTCCCTTTCAGTAGTGTCTAACTCTTTGCAACCCCATGGACTGTAGCCTGCCAGGCTCCTCTGCCCATGGGGATTCTCCAGACAAGAACACTGGAGTGGTTGCCATGCCTTCCTCCAGGGAATCTTCCTAACCCAGGGATCGAACCCACATCTCTTATGTCTCCTGCATTAAGAGGTGGGTTCTTTACTACTAGTACCCAAATGTTCTCGTACTTCAGGGTTATTAACTGGAAATCAACATGTCTTCTGTGGTTTTCGCTCGTGGTTTTCTCTTTCCTCTGCTTACAATGCTCTGTCCAATCCCTGCAGTTTCCTCCCCAACACCTAAAGACAATGTTCTCAACATAGTAGTCATATTTATTGGCCACTTGTGTATAAAAGGCACTGTTCTAAGCACTTTACATATATCATGTCCTTTGATTCTCACTACAGTGATCTGAGCCAGGAGTTACAGTCCTCCTTTTGCCAATAAAGAAAAAGAGGTTTAGAGAAGCCATATAACTTGCCCAGTAAGTAGGGAAGCCTGGGTTTGATCCTGGGTTTGTCTTGTTTTAGTATCCTTGCTCCTAACTCTTAGGCTATACTGCTCAGATTTTCCTTCTCCCTGGGACTGTCCTTCTTTCCCTTATTTACTTTGGGTAGATGACATAGTTGTCATTAAACAGGACTTGGGGTCCAAGCTCATGGTTCTCTACTCAGTCTTCTCCTAGCACTTTGGATCTGCCCTTGCCGTTTCTCATATGTTTTAGAGTAATATGTTTTTCTCCCTGCCCAACTTTCTTGGAGCCAGGGGGAACATATTTTACTTACCTTCGTATCCCCAGTGTTTTCATAAATTGTAGAAAGCTGTTGTGACTTTTCTAGATTTGCATTTCTAGATAGTAAATTGTCCATAATAATAGTGAAACTTGAAGCTATATGCTTTATTATAAAGCAGGAGGGGAATACTAAGTGTACCATATTTAAATATAATGATCCAATTGGGTAGACTCGACTGAAGCTAAAACCTTTTAAGCCCACCTTTAGTGCTCTGAAGATGAGCCTGGGGCTCTGCTGAGAGCTTATATAGCTTATAAGCTTATAGGTTCCTTGTAGGTTGAAACAATGGTAACTTTAGTGATGTGCTGGTAAGTGTTTAACCACTGGCTCTCCAGGAAAAAAAATGTGTGTGTATGCACATGTGTACATTTATTGTAAATCTTACTGATATAAAGGGTATGTAGCCTATAATTTGAGCTTCCCTGGTGGCTCAGCAGTAAAGAACCTGCCTGCAATTCAGGACACCTGGGTTCAATCCCTGGGTTGGAAAGATTCCCTGGAGGAGGGCATGGCAACCCACTCCAGTATTCTTGCCTGGAGAATCCCATGGACAGAGGAGCCTGGCAGGCTACATCCCACAGGGTTGCACAGAACTGGACATGACTGAAACGACTAAGCACAGTAGCCTATAATTTATAACTAATAATAAAATAATCACTACTCTTTACTGTAAGTTCCAGAAGCCAGTAGATTCTCGTGTAACACTATTGTTGATTTTGTCAAACCCTTATATATTCATCGGAGAAGGCAATGGCAACCCACTCCAGTAGTCTTGCCTGGAAAATCCCGCGGATGGAGGAGCCTGGTAGGCTGCAGTCCATGGGGTCACTAAAAGTCAGACACGACTGAGTGACTTCACTTTCACGCGCTGGAGAAGGAAATGGCAACCCACTCCAGTGTTCTTGCCTGGAGAATCCCAGGGACGGGGGAGCCTGGTGGGCTGCGGTCTATGGGGTCACACAGAGTTGGACACGATTGAAGGGACTTAGTCGTAGTAGTAGTAGTATATATCTGTAGTCAGTCTGTGTTTGCAATTGATGGACAAGTATAGTTCTGTCAAAAATATTCTGTAAGGTTCAAATGCTGAAAGAATATTTCAATAATTTTTTTTGTTCCACTTAGAGTATAACAACTACAGATGTAGGATATTTTAAGTTTAATCTGCATGTTCTCTGTCTCTCTCAAATGAGCAAAACAATATCAAGCTTTGGTTTGTAGCATTTGCTCATTTGGCCATTTTTAAACTACCAATGTAACTTTACTGAAAGTGGACTTGGGCAAAGATGCACAGTAGCACCCCATTATACAGCTGTTGCATCATACAGTATAGCAGATGCAAGGCATTTTAAGAGGAAAGGTGATATAGAATTGGAAAGTGATGAGTTTTGTGTATTTACTTTAAAAATATTTTTTATTTAATTGTAAATTATAGTTTATAAAATTATGTAACTTAATTTTTAGTAATGGTTGTGTTTAAAAACTGTCTCACAAAATTCTTAAAATTTAACAATGGGCTCTTGTAAGTCTAGAAATGGCTTCAGCTCCATCTCAAAAGTGAAGTTTGATTATCAGACTCAGTTATGGAGAGCATGAGACTTGAATTCCAGCTCTGAATTTTACTTTTAGCCCATAGATTAAATTACTTACTATTTATTTAAGCGTATTCTATGTCATAAAGTAAGTCTCAAGTAAGTTTTTGTGAACCTAAAAGGTTTCCCAGATCGATCAGGCAAGACTGGTGAAGAAATGTGCATTTAATATCATCGAGTCCTCTCTTTGAGTCAAGCCTTGTGCTAAGAGCTTTTGTTGTATTATCTTGTCTGGACTTCTCAGGAGATAAGGACTATTACTACCTTTTTTCTATAGATGGAAAAACCAAGGCTTGGAAAAAAAATCAGAGGCACATTGACTCACCCCAGATAAACTCATGTCTTCTACAGAGCAAAGCAGAGAATAGAGGAAGAGGAAAAATGGTAGATGAAGAATATGAAACAGACTCTTTTTATTATATTTCTGTTTTTTTCTCTTCCTCACCTCATTTTTCTTCTTCTTGATGTGGGGGTGGTGTTGGGAGAATGTCCCTTTCTTCCCCTAAGTATGAAAACATTCCATCCTTGTTGTAAAACAACAGAAAATACATAAACGTATAGAGGTAAACATAGAAATGACTTCTTATTTTTATTACCCAGAGGTAACTAAGATTTTAACTTTTAGGAATATTTATCAATAAAATTTTATCTGCATAACATATAAACTGTAAATAATATATGGCAAAATGTATGTTTATTTTTATTTATTTAACAATTGCTTCTTTCCATTGTTATTTCCTGCATTTGGAAAGAGTTATCCTTTTGATAAATAGAGCCCTTAGCTTTTTGGAAAATAAAACCTGGCAACTGGAACTGCAGAAACAGAAGCTACATATAATCACTACATCTTTTTCTATTTGTTACAGTCTTTTCTCACAGGAGATAGTCAACAGATATATTAAGAAGCACCACATGAGTAATTTGAGCTTCTGTGATTTCTGTTTCTTACTTTTCTCCATACTTTGGTAGGTGGCAAGTAGGAGAGCCAGCATTTGAATCTTCCAGAAATTCAGTATCTGCTTCCTGGATAATTTCATGTATGATCTAACACTGAGAACATTTGCCCTATTTCTTGTCCTGTAAATCTGAATTCTTCTGAATTCTGTTTGTTAATGCTTTTGTTGATAAGAAAGAAAGGTACGATTTTAAGGTACTAAAGTGTCTATCCATTTGAAAAGGAAAAGCAAACCAAAATTCGTATCTGGGTTCAGGCTAGATTTTCACATAGCTAGTTCTTTGGAGACATTGCCCATGAAGAGCAAAGCTGCATGGAGTGGCATTTGGTCACCGACCTCACTGAGAGTACTTCTGGGGCCTCTAATCTACGGTAGCAGCAATCATGTTTGACCACAGTCAGTGAAGCGTTTCCTCTTTTACATTCAGTTATGTGACCAGTGAAATCATTTAATAAGCTTTGTCCTGCAGCCCATGATATATAAGTCCCGTGTGAGCTGGCCTAATAAATCCTTATCCCTGTCTTGATCTTCAGATGTCTAATGGGTCATATTATTCTGAAAGAAATGTTGTCGGATTGTGCGTACAAGATTACGTTGGTTATTTTCCTGTTTAGGAGACTAACCTATATAGAGATGGAAAAATAACATCTAACTGGAAATTAGAGGCTGGAGAGAAAAATATATTCTGTATTGACAATTGCTAAACATAGGCAAGGTAATGTTTAAAACTTTATTGTCTTTACAGCTTTTAAAAACACTGTCCTGAAAACAAAGGCATATGTTTAGGGTTCCAAGAAGAAAAGCCGTCTCTTGTACATTAATCAGACTTGCTCTGTAAAGACTGTTTCCTGAGAAACCATAGTGGTTATTAACAGAAGCAATGTATAATATATCTATTTTATAGCATATTGTTAATGGCAGTGATCGTATTTCATTTTAAAAATCATAAAATTTGTTCTCTTTTGAAATATTTTGATAGCTTGGTTTAAATTACAGTTTTGTTACAGTATATTTTCTGTTGGCATTGTTAGACTATTACAGCTTTACATACTTAGTGATAACTAGCTTCTTGATGATCCATTTTTCTTTTTTCATCCATACTTTGTTCCTTGCATGTAACCATAAGCCTATAATTATACAGATTTTTTTTTTTCTTAAAAAGAAAAAGAAAAACCAAACAGAAGCTCTTCTTTCCAGAAATAAAACCAAGTTTAACCAGGGAATTTAAAGCTTAGTATCAATAGAAGTCTTAGTTGGGCCTCTTTCAAAATCTAGTGTATTCGTTTTCAAGTGCTAAGTCGAATAAAGTTAGTATCTAGAGTTTTCTTCTCTATTGTTTGATTAGGTTTTCTTTTAGGGAAAACAAGGTTGAGTTTCACATGAAATGATGTGTTACACATTTTTGTAAAAGTGAGTTCTTTAGAATTTAGCCTTCTCCCTCCTTTTTCTTCCTTAGAAAGAGATTTATGACTTACTCTGTGTAGGTCATGTGCAAAGACACTTGTCGATGACAAGAATATAACCCTCGCGTGCAGCAGTATCTCTTCTATTCTGTTTGGATCATAAATTTCATTTTATAATATATGTTGTATTATCCCATTATTTTTCCAATTTACCATTGGCTTTTATAATACTGTCCAAGATGAAAATCATGTGAATAAATGAAGATGTTATCTTAGACATCCCTTTTACTCTGGTGCCTGGAGACCAGATAGTCTGACTTGAATAGAACAAGAAATGACAGCTTTTCTCTGAGAGTTGTGAGTAGGAATGTGAAAGAGGTCCATGGGAGCCAGCTCCTGGATAATGTTTAAAGCTATAGAGCAAAGAATTTCCTTTTGCATTAAAATACCAAGGCATGAAGAGAGTTAAATGTGCTACATAGCATCACACTATACAGAGTATCAGGGTGAAAGAACCTGCAAGTCACTAAACTTTTGGAATTTCATCAGATGCTACTACAACAGCAGTTTCTGTTCCCATATATGGTAATCTATTAGACCTCCTAGTCAATGTTTTGAAGTGATTCAAAATATACTTATCGATTGGTCTTATTTTAAAAATGTGCATCCATGCTTAGTTGCTAAGTCGCGTCTGGCTCTTTGTGATGTCATTGACTATAGCCCGCCAGGCTCCTCTGTCCACGGGATTTCCCAAGCAAGAAAACTGGAGTGGGTTACCATTTCGTCCTCTAAGGGATCTTCCCAACCCAGAACCTGAATTTCCTGCATTGGCAGGTGGATTCTTTAACCACGGAGGCACCTGGGAAGCCCACTTTTGAAATGTACTATTGATCTATTCATTCTTTTCTCCCTCCGACACCTGCATGCCCCTATGAGACATTGAATGGTACCGTATAACATTTGAAGGAATAAAAAAGAAAATATTTAATAACAAAACTGAGCTATTTTATATTAGGGACTTGCCAAAATAGTTTTCTAATAAGGAAAAATTCTTTATAATCAATCTCAACTGTTTGAACTGATCTCAAATATAATCTTTTGTTACATATACAGGCAATACATACATAAAATTAATTATGAGGTAGTAATGGGTGCATTGCAGCTGATATATCAGATATTTTATATGTTAAAAATAAGCACACAGATCCTTTCTAAGGAAGGTTCCGCCCATGAAAGGCCACTACGGCCTAATTTTTCTACTATGTAAAAACAGGAGAACCAAACTTCAAAGGAGAAATTGTCATTTAATTTAATTGTTCATGCCTTATTTATTTCATTACTCTGAGGATGACTGCTGGTCTGTCTAATTTAGAATCTCAGTGCTATTCTGTCCAGTTTATTATCTTTAAGGTTTATCAGCTGTGCAGTCAAGCTGAACTATTTGCCTTTTACTGAAGATAGATATATTTAAAGAGAATGAGGACCTTGGGGACAATGGAAATAGTTACAACAGAGGTTTAAATGAGAACACATATTTGTTTCATGCATGAGAGAAGGGGGTGACCCCCCAAAAAGAGAAGTAAATGGGTGATTAGATTAGATACACTGTAATTTATAATTTATTTTTAGTTTTTGACAGTTTCGTTTTGTTAGCAAAGGGGAGAATATTGGAAAGATTCCACTTTACCTTAATCTCAGTAGCCTTAAAAATCTTTGCTTTCGGCTTACATTGCTGGAATGATATATCAGGTTGATGGACTGTCTCTTATGGGTATCAGACTGATCAACAATCTCATGGGCCTTAGAAAGGTTTGTTTCACAGTCAAATCCCCTTTGTGGTTTAACTTAGGAGACCCACAGTTAAATAACTCTTTAGAGAAACTGAAAATTGGACATTTACTTCTCCTTCAATCTCAGGTAAGTGATAAACATACATGATGTTTGAATTATTCAAAAGCTGGTTGGTTTACCATTTGCTGACAAGTAAAGGTTCTAGAACTGTTTCGTATTTCTTCTAAACTGAAAGAAGCAAAACAAAACCCAAGCCTTTTTTCCCATGATTAATCACTTGTATCATAGTGCTGAATTGATGGGTGCCTCTTTTGAAGACAGACAAAATATGTATTTAAATCTGGCTGGAAAGACTTTGGAAAAATTCCTTACCTTTTCTTAGCCTTGGTTTCAGTCTGTAAAATGAAAGTGATAAAAGTACTAACTTTATTATTATTATAAATTTATGAAAATTAATTTATGCCTATGTACTATCTGACATATAGTGGTTAATAACTAATTGCTGTTATTTTTATTACTGTTACTGATTTGTCTTAGCAATCTGTTCCTCTCCTTGAATTACAGTAGAGCTGCTGTTATTGACCCCTCCCGTGTCTTCTTTTACCCTTTTTGATAGACTGCCCAACTTTGAAATATGCTTTGTTACCATTCTTCTCAGTGTTTTGCAGCAGGTCTTTTTTTTTTTTTTAAGTCACTTCTGCCTGAGGGAGGTGTTCCTTTTCAGTGTCAGCTGATTAGTCTTGTGATTCTGAGAAATATGATAGAATAAATCAGTACCTTTGTAGAAGATGATGCCCCTTCTTTACAAAATTCTTCACCGTAGTATTTCAGCAAATCATCATTTGTTCATTTCCTCATTCAGTTGATCATTTCGTAGAAATATGTGGAGCATATTAGTTACCAAAGTGATACAATTGAATGATTTTTGGGTCCTGTCTTCAAGAAATCTCATGTGGACCCAAATGTGTTCTTAATCATGGGTGATGGATGTACAGGTTGTACAAGTGATGCACCTGATTCAGAGAAAGAGAAAAAAACAAAACTGTCGTGGGATGTAAGGCCTAATTTTTCCAAAACATGTGTTCCCTGCCGTCATGGTTCTTGCATGTGTCCAGAAGTTCCCTAAAGAATCTCCATAACTGTTTTTATCATTCAGCTTATCTTCCAATTAAACTTACTTTCCTTCAACTAACATTCAAAATAAGTAAATCTCATGCACACTCTTATTTTAAAATTGCTTGTCTTGCCATAGGGCTGTCTTATGGTATTTTACCCACACATATACAGGTCAGCTTTTGTGGAAAAACCTGCACATCTATACCCCTTCATGATATGTTTCTGTATTCCTATCAATGTGCAGCTCATATTTATAAATTGCCTCTGTGCTTCATATGAGTTTTTCCTTAGGTTGGGCACACGTATAGGTAATTCACACACAGAGTGCTCCTCTCGGAGCCCAGTATACAACTCTATAGTTGCTCTGAAAAGCCAAGTGCTCATATAATTTGTGATGGAGCCATACAACTGAGGGTTCTTGTGCACTCTGATGCTGTGAATCAGATTTCACAGAGAAAGAAATGTCGAACAGACACAAAGTCTGGCTTTCATGTACACCGGGGGACCTGCAGGCTCTTATCCATAAATGGCCCATTATAAGTAAGTAACTTTTAGGAAATCAGGCAACATAAGTTTATTTTTCTTTAAGGAAATGACTCCTAAGTGGTAAGTTCCCAAATCCACTGTGAATTTTCAACAATGCTTATACTGAACTGAACATTTCTTTGCCCTATTCTCTTTCTTTGTTCTACTGTCTTGTTTTACTGTTTTGGCAATTTGGTACACATTTTTGCTGTTTCCTGTGTCCCACCCTAGGGATGAATGCTTTATTACTTTTTAAAATCTTTGTTCCATTAATCAGCAGATTTTCATTAATCATTCATCACCTTCCCTTTTCCCTCTACTTCTTGTCCGTCTTTTTTCTGCCCACCTGCTCCTGTCTTAAATTATGGTTAATGTGATAAGAGGCCCTGTCTAGGAAATCAGGTGGTTGATGAGCTTTCAGAGAGTTTCTTAAATGTGTTTACAACTTTCTTGAGAGCACATCCTCTTTGGACCTTTTTCCTTTTGTTTGGAAGAGGCCTGTACAGATGGCACAGATGTTCACAGAGGCCTATGAAAGTAGACAAGTGAAAGAGCAGTCTCAAAATAGTTATGTCTTTGGACAGTTTAACAAATAGTCTTCAACAGTTATTACACTGACAACGTGTTTTAAAAAGAAAAAAAAGAAAAAAAGAGTCCTTTTGAAGATCCCTATTATTTCTCTGTCCTCTGACCAGTGTAAAGAGTTGGACACGACTTAGTGTTCTATCTTCTTCTGCTTTTCATCCCAGTTGATCCTGAGGTTAAAAAGCATTGTGCTTCCCTGGTGGCTCAGAGGTAAAGAATCTGCCTGCAATGTAGGAGGTCCTGGTTCCATCCCTGGGTTGGGAAGATCCCTTCAAGAAGGGAATGGCAACCCGCTCCAGTATTCTTACCTGGAGAATCCCATCAGCTATAGTCCATGGGGTTGCAAAGACTCGGACAGGACTGAGGGACTAACCACCACCAAGCAAACGTTTATCGATAGCTTCTGTGCTCCCAGCTCAAACCCAGGGGCCTGAAGTCACTTTACTGAGGTAGAATTCAGAGCAGTGCTGTGATCAGTCTCCCAGTGTGTCTGACTCTTTGGCACCCTGTGGACTGCAGCCCTCCAGGCTCCCCAGGTAAGAGGACTGGAGTTGGTTGCCATTACCACCTCCAGGGCTTCTTCCTGACCCAGGGATAAAACCCTCCTCTCATTCAGAGGGGAGAGAGAGAGAGAAAGGAAGAGATTGAACCATATTCTGTATGTCTTTCACTTGCTTTCTTATTCTTATTTTCTTATTTCTTATTCAAGCAACCAGGAGTAGAACCATTGCACGGTATCTAACTGAAAGCACAAAATAGCTAATCTGAACCAAGTTCCAGAGTGCTGGTTTGCTTTAAAGCAAACAAATAGAAAGCCGTAGTGACATTCCTGAAGGCATGCCTCCAAGTTCTTAATGTAATTACTTTTTGGTTCCTGAGATGGAATTAATTAGATAAAAAGAGATCAAGCGTAATCCAAAAGGATATAAGAGATTTTCTAAATAGGAGTGACTGAGTTTCGGAGCCATGACAAGAATCACTAGATCCAGAGACACAAACTTATCCACCAGCCCCTCATTATGGCTGGAAAACCTGAAATCAAGAACCTTTGAACGTTATATAGAGTAAGAGGAGCTGGAAGGATAAAAAAGAATTTTTTTCTCAAGTCTGTGGGATGTTTTCTTAATTTATTTTCAGCATAGTCATTCTTTACCTGGGGTTTCTGCTTTAACTGACATCAAGGCCATTTTATTGAAAAATTTTCAGTTTCTTGATCAAGCACTTAGTCTGATGTACTTTGTCTATTGTTAGTGGTAAATTAAATTTCACTTTGACAGCTGACCACCAAGTCAGGCCCCATTTTGTCTGGGAACTCCTTTGATTTAGAAAAAGCACCTTATCTGGCAACCTCTTCTTTTGTACCTCCTTTTTACAAATATCCTTTTACAGGTTTCAAGATGAGAGAAAAGGGGGTCTTTTAAAATTCCTCTCTCTTTTTTTTTTTAAGTTTGGAGAATTGTGAAGTTATGAAAGCATAGAACTTTTGAGCCTCATAGCAGCTGAAAACATGTCCCCACCTACATCTTTTATCCTCTGCCTCCTAGGCACACACTTTATTTTCTTCTAGGCTACATGGAGCAAATAGTGATGATTGGCAGAAACAAAAGACATAGAAGAAGAGATATGAATGAATATCAGTGTTTTCTGGACCTAACTAAAAAGTATGGAATTTCATTGCTGGAAGGGACCTTAAAATTATACTCTGTGATGTCGGCCTTTTGTTCAGTTTGAATCAAAGTACACAAATTCTCGTAGCAAGAGTTCTCTGTATTGACAGGGATATGGGAGTAGCAATGGAATTGAGTCAGAATCTATCTTGTTGCACTCACTGTGGATATTCTGTTGAAAAAAATTGTTCCTTGAAACATGGCCCTTGTCATCTGCCCTCTTTGTCCCTTTTCTTGTCCCTCCTCAAATTACTGTTTTAGAGCAACTTTCTCACTTTATAGATAAAGAAATGGAGTTCCACAGAGACGTCAGAGGACTTATAAAGATCACCAGATCTCAAGAAATACTTACCCCCTTGTTCCATTAGGCATTTCTTGTCGCAGAAAGAAAACTAGGAAAGAAATCTAGCTGTAGGGCCAAGAACTATATTAAATCAGTAGTGATCTTTGTTCTCAGATGAAAAATGATTTGTGTTTTAATCCTGTTACAAATTAGTGATAAAAGTTAGCGATGCCATGTTTGAAAAGGCTTGGTTGCTTAAAGTTGCCTACCTTTCTCTGTAATATCTTTGTACCATTTCATCTCCTCCTTTTTCTTTCTCGCTTCTCTTCTGTTTTCTTTTTGTTGCCATGTTGAACTTGATAACCTATTTGTGAAGACACTTTAAAAAGGATTATTCTTTAAAATCTGCTACAGGATCAAAGCAATACTTTTGTATTTTAGACTTAAAAAGTAAAGAGCCTGTAAATAGAATGCAGTGATGAATTTTTATAATCATGGAGCCATATTTCAGAAGACTAGACGAGATTGTTATTTAAAAGAAACTTGTAATGAGCCTTATGGTAAAGCAAATAATTAGTAGCATATTTGGGCAGTTCGTCATGTTCACAATTCTATTATTTGGAGACCTCAATTTCTAAAGGAACAGTAGATCAAAGAGCAAATGTGAAAGTGGGGCCAGGAAAACACACTGTCTAATTCCAGAAATAATAAAAAAGGCAGGAGAAATAAAACAGAAAGCTCAAATTTCTTTGTTCCCAAACCTTGAAAGATTTTTGGAATAATTATAGATCTCAAATTTTTCATAAGTTTTAAAGAGTTGCCAAGAACATAATTTCTGTGTGTGTGTTAGTTGCTCAGTTGTGTCTGACTCTTTGCAGTCCCACAGACTCTAGCCCTCCAGGCTCCTCTATCCATAGGATTCTCCAGGCAAGAATACTGGAGTGGCTTGCCTTCTCCAGAGGATCTTCCCAACCCAGGGTTCGAACCCTGATTTCCTGCATTGCAGGCAGATTCTTTACCGTTTGAGCTATAGGGAGGTCCATAATTTCTGGTATATTGTAAATGTTGCCATTTTAAAATTAAAAGTCTAAATTATTTTAAAGTATATCTTTAAAGTATATCTTTTTTATATAATTTAGATTTTATAGTACTACAATACTATTATAATTTGATTCTCACCATTGTCTATTAAAAATATGAAAGCAAGTTCTTTATTGGTTGAAAACTCTGCATGGTCGTTTTTCTCTTTTAATTCATGTTTTTATTTACTTACATTACTTATTTTTACTTTCATTTTATCAATGAATATACTTAAAAGTTTTTATTGATCATTGTATAGTCTCAGAAGCTTAAAATAATAATTTCCTGAGTCCATGATCCTCTAAATTTAAGAAATTACATCTGGATTGAGTTTCTCACTATTTTTAGCATAGATATACATTAAATATTGATGAGTAATCACTAAATGTAAATGTTAAATTTATTGGAACTTCATCTATTAATGAGATGGATAAAGCTTTTTTTTTCAAATTAGTTTTTATATTGTCAAATATTATTTATTTCAGGAACAAAATAGGATTTAGCACAGTGCCAGTTTTTCATTTTTCTAGATGTAAACATTGAGAAATCTTTCTCATGCAAATAAGTAGATGAGATTGGAGAGATTTTTTTAAGTCATTGAATTTTTAAAAATGTCCTTACCAATTTTATGTCCCAAATCACATGATTTCTCATCAAATTATTGTTCATGACTCATTCTCTGACACCTCAATTAGTTCTCCTTCAATTTTGTTGAAAGGAAACTCTGATTTGCAAAAGGATTTGTTAATCAGTCACTTCAGACGTTCACTATTTCTGGGAAGTACACCAAAGACTTACCAAAACCTCTCAAATACCCGTTAATTATACTTGTTGCTCTTTTTTTTTTAGGGGTGCCATGTTGAACTTGGTAACTCAGTGTTGGGGAACATAGAATATTCCACAATTCAATACACCTTAGCAGACATGATTTTTTCTTGGACAAAATGCTTTTATCTTATCACATGCTTTACATCTATTTCATCAAAACCTTGAAGCTGCCGATTTAGCTCATTAACTTTATGAAAAACGTCTACCTATCTAAACTATTTTGAGAAACTTATTTGCTGACTCAGTCAGCTAGGTCAAGGTTTAAGGTTGAGTTTTTTGCATTTGGATACATTTTCTCATGAATCTCTTAATGACTTATCTTCTCAGTTCTGAATTCTCAATCTAAAATGAAATTTTAGACAGTAAGGAGGCTTGCAGTGACTCTGCCTCTGGGGAAATCAGGCACACCCCCTCTTCTGAGTCTCATTTTACTTGCCTCTGATGGGACTTTTTCTCAGGACCAATGTCTTCTTGGCAGTGGCTTGCAGGTGAAAAGGCAACGTCTTTAAACAGAAATTGTCATCCCCATGATTCTTTGACTGCAGGTGCATTTTCAGATAAATTTTAGGAAAAAGAGTTGAGCATCTAGTGATTGATTCTCCTAAAAATATCTGACTCTGTGAACTTCAGTTGGAAGACCACTATTGTAGAATCTATAAAAATCAGAGGAATGAAAATACGTAACAGGGCTATTTGATGTATTGATGATTAGTTTTAACTGTCCTTATATGTTCTGAGGATTTCAGTAGTTAGTGTTCATACTGATCTGGATTCAAGAAAAATTTAATGTGGAAGACAAATTTCTGCCTAAAATGTCATTTCAGATCAATTTCCATGAGACATGAGTAAGCTAAAAGTAAACAGTAAACTCCTTTATACCAAAAGTGATAAATCCTTGGCATTTATGTCTTTTGCATCTAGTTCTTATGATAAGATATTTTATAAATTGTCACAAATAGGAATTTCTTCAGGATCAGTTTTCTGGGATTCTATCACCATGTTTATGAATTTAGATGATTCTTAAGCTAACACAAGAGACCTTCTATATTCTAAATCTATCAGTTCATATAATTGCTCACAGCCTTTAACTCCAAAATTTCTACCTTGCGGAGAGAAAAAGAAGCTTTAGAAGCTTACCTAAAGGAAACAGAAATTCTTTGTGTTAGAGCATGTGAATTCAAATTATTTCACTTTTCCAACAATGCATTATTATGCCATTGCCCCTACTCTTGCATATACTGAGAATTCAGTGGAATTATTGGTTATTTTTTTCCCCAACTTTTACTTTCTGTTAAACAGAACTATCAGCTTCCTATATTATTTAGCTCTCCCTATACAGTTCAGCTACAATGGGAAATAGCTGAATAGATCTTATTCAATTAATTTATATTATATGGATTTAAACTTATGATGTAAGAATATCAGAAAGAAGCTTAGATATATCTCTTAAATAAAATATTGGCAGTACTGAAGGTAAGCTTGTGGTCTTCGGGCAAGTTATTATTCAGACATTTCAGTGTTTTCCTTGGCTATTGGACAGAACAAGTATCAGTGACACCATAGCCTCTCCCTTCCCTATCCTCTACTGCGTTTGTTGGGTGCCAATTGACGAGGGAGCAGGTAAATGCAGATACTGTAAGGCTATGCATGGTACTTAACCTCAATAAACTTTAGTTTCTTCAAATGTAAAGTGAGATAATAGTACTTATCACTTAGGATTGTTGAGTCAAATATATGATTGGATGCACATAAAGCAGTTTGTCAGAGCTTAATAGCCTTTATGATTATTAGTAGATCTGAAATAATACCCTGAGTAAAAAATATGGACTAATATTGAATCAGTTAGTCACTTCAGTTGCTCAGTCGTGTCTGACTCTTTGCGACCCTAAGTACTGCAGCATGCCAGGCTTCCCTGTCCATCACCAACTCCTGGAGCTTACTCAAACTCATGTCCATTGAGTCAGTGATGCCATCCAACCATCTCATCCTTTGTTATCACCTTCTCCTCCCACCTTCAATCTTTCCCAGTATCAGGGTCTTTTCAAATGAGTCAGTTCTTCACATTAGGTGGCCAAAGTATTGGAGTTTCACCTTCATCATCAGTCCTTTCAATGAATATTCAGGGATGATTTCCTTAAGGATTGACTGGTTGGATCTCCCTGCAGTCCAAGGGACTCTCAAGAGTCTTCTCCAGCACCACAGTTCAGTTCAGTTCAGTTGCTCTGTTGTGTCCAACTTTTTGCGACACCATGAACCACAGAATGCCAGGCCTCCCTGTCCATCACCAACTCCCGGAGTTTACCCAAACTCATGTCCATTGAGTCGGTGATGCCATCCAACCATCTCATCCTCTTGTCCCCTTCTCCTCCTGCTGTCAATCTTTCCCAGCAGCAGGGTCTTTTCTAATGAGTCAGCTCTTCGCATGAGGTGGTCAAAGTATTGGAGTTTCAGCTTCAGCATCAGTCCTTCCAATGAACACCCAGGACTGATCTCCTTTAGGATGGACTGGTTGGATCTCCTTGCAGGCCAAGGGACTCTCAAGAGTCTTCTCCAACACCACAGTTCAAAGGCATCAATTCTTCGGTGCTCAGCTTTCTTTATAGTCCAACTCTCACATCCATACATGACCACTGGAAAAACCATAGCCTTGACTAGACGGACCTTTGTTGACAAAGTAATGTCTCTGTTTTTTAGTATGCTGTCTAGGTTGGTCATAACTTTTCTTCCAAGGAGTAAGTGTCTTTTAATTTCATGGCTGCAGTCACCATCTACAGTGATTTTGGAGCTCAAAAAAGTAAAGTTAGCCACTGTTTCCACTGTTTCCCCATCTATTTGCCATGAAGTGATGGGACCAGATGCCATGATCTTAGTTTTCTGAATGTTGAGCTTTAAGCCAACTTTTTCACTCTCCTCTTTCACTTTCATCATGAAGTGCTTTAGTTCTTCTTCACTTTCTGCCATAAGGGAGGTGTCATCTGCATATCTGAGGTTATTGATATTTCTCCAGTTAAGAAGCATCAATTAATTCATCAGTCCTCAGTTTTCTTTATAATCCAACTCTCACATCCATACATTACTACTGGAAAAATCATAGCTTAGACTAGATGGACCTTTTTGGCAAAATAATGTCTCTGCTTTTTAATATGCTGTCTAGGTTGGTCATAGCTTTTCTTCTAAGGAGCAATCATCTTTTAATTTCATGGCTGCAGTCACCATCTGCAGTGATTTTAGAGTCCCCCAAAATAAAGCTTCTCACTGTTTCCACTGTTTCCCCATCTGTTTGCCATGATATGATGAGACTGGATGCCATGATCTTAGTTTTCTGAATGTTAAGCTGTAAGCCAACGTTTTCACTCTCCTCTTTCACTGTCATCAAGAAGCTCTTTTGTTCTTCTTCACTTTCTGCCATAAGGGTGGTGTCATCTGCATATCTGAAGTTATTGATATTTCTCCCAGCAATCTTGATTCCAGCTTGTGCTTCATCCAGCCCTGCATTTCTCATGATGTACTTTGCATATAAGTTAAATAAGCAGGGTGACAATATACAGCCTTGACGTACTCCTTTCCCAATTTAGAACCAGTCTGTTGTTCCATGTCCAGTTCTAACTGTTGCTTCTTGACCTGTATACAGATTTCTCAGGAGGCAGGTCAGGTGGTCTGGTATTTATTCCCATCTCTTGAAGAATTTTCCACAGTTTGTTGTGATCCATACAATCAAAGGCTTTGGCATAGTCAATAAAGCAAGAGTAAATGTCTTTCTGGAACTCTCTTGCTTTTTCGATGATTCAGCGGATGTTGGCAATTTGATCTCTGGTTCCTCTGGTTTTTCTAAATCCATCTTGAACATCTGAAAGTTCATGGTTCACATACTGTTGAAGCCTGGCTTGGAGAATTTTGAGCATTACTTTGCTAACATGTGAGTTGAGTGCAATTGTGTGGTTGTGCGGTGTGGACCTAACAGAAGCAGAAGATACTAAGAAGAGGTGGCCAGAGTACACAGAAGAACTGTACAAAAAAGATCTTCATGACACAGATAACCATGATGTTATGATCACTCACCTAGAGCCAGACATCCTGGAATGCAAAGTCAAGTGGGCCTTAGGAAGCATCACTACAAACAAAGCTAGTGGAGGTGATGGAGTTCCAGCTAAGCTATTTCAAATCCTAAAAGTTGATGCTGTGAAAGTGCTGCACTCAATATGCCAGCAAATTTGGAAAACTCAGCAGTGGCTACAGGACTGGAAAAGGTCAGCTCTCTTTCCAATCCCAAAGAAATGCAATGCTAAAGAATTTTCAAACTACTGCACAATTGCACTTATCTCACATGCTAGCAAAGTAATATTGAATCAGCTGAATTAAATATTTTCATTTTGATGCAAATTTACTATTACTCCAAATCTGATAAACTCAATATTTGCTTTTCATGTACCTTTTTTTTAAAATCATCAAGCATAGGAATTCTTTGTCATTGTCCTAATCCATTGGTGCTATTATAACAAAAATACCATAGACTGGGTTGCTAGAGTGGAAATTTATTCCTCACAGTTCCAGAGGCTGGGAACTCCAAGATCAAGATGGATTCATTGTCTGGTGAGAGACTTTTTCCTAATTCATAGGCCATCTTGTCACTGTGTAGTCACATGATGGAAAGGGCAAGAGAGCCCTCCTAGGTCTCTTTTATAAGAGAACTATTCCCATTATATAGTTATGTAGTCACCTACTAGAGGCCCCACCTCCTAATACCATCACCATGGAGTTAGGGTTTCAGCATATCAATTTAGAGAGGGATACAAACATTCAGTCTGTGGTGGTCAAGAAGTGTTAATATATTAATGGCATAGACATTTTTTGTAATAATTGAAGATGTGCCACGAGATACCATGTTTTTGGTGATATAATTATCTTACAACATTTAGACTTGGTATTAATTACCATCCCTTTCTGGTTTTAAGATGCCACTTAGGTAGATAAAACTTCTTGCAGTTTAAAAGATTGTTAATATAGTTTTTTTTTTTCCGCTAATGAATATTAGGATAGGTCTCGGACATTAATTATCTTATCATAGATTTCCCTTTGCAACAGAAAAGGGCTCTTCTCACTCATTTTTTGTTTCCTAAAGGGTATCAGTAACCACACTGACTATGAAAAAGGAATAAAATATCACCTTGGCCTGTTTTTGCCAAAGATTTTGTTAATTCTGTGTCCTAATGTTGATTTGTTGATCAGAAGTTTATCAGACATAATATATACCTTTCTTAATAACACCAAAAGGGAAATTAGTTGATTATTAATCTTGGGTAGGTAAAATATTTAAAAATATGTACTCCATTGACCAATGACAGTAAAAGGAATCCTTGATTGTTGGGAATCACCTTTTGGGTCGGTTTATTTGAGAGTTGTCTGAGGATGGGTGGAATAGGCACTACTATAATTCATATATGATATCTATCTAATCACTCTGTTGTATTAATTTGATCTATATTATAGGCACAAGATTCTAGAGCAAACTTTTAGATACAGTTTCATTGACTTTCACCAAAGCAAGAATTTAATTACCACTGTGCCAATTGGTCAGATTTGTGACTCCTTTAAAACCAGATTTTCTGTATGATAGACCAGGAAAGCACTTTAGCATTTCAGAGAAGAAAGCACAAAAATAGAACTACAGATGACTCTATGAACACATAAGAAAGACAGCACACACACCCTGTGGCTTTCTGATATGGAATAAAGGTCATGGCTGCCCCCGTGTTGCTCTTTCCTTCCCATGGCAGTGTCAGGCTCTGTTTTGAAAAAGACACAATGGGACCCTGTCTGTTCCTTCTTAAGCTGGGTCAGTTTGTGTTTTGTCTGATTGGTTCCCTCCTCACACTCTTCAGGGGAGCCAATAAGATATAGTAAATACAACTGGTGAGTGAAATTGCCAAGGGAGGAAACACAATTACTATGTAGCATTTATTGGGAATTTCAGGAATAATAAAGTCAAGGTTAGAGTAAGGCCATGTGAAATATTAAGTAGCTGTATCATATTGTGAAATTCATTTACTGGAGAGGTTAGCTGCCAGTTTTCTGCAAAAAAATTAGTCTAAATCAGATTATTTTAATAATTATTAGTTAATACGTGCTAAGTGCCCACAGCATGTTGGTCCCTTCCTACAATATCAGAATGCACTATGGAAGGAACTAAACTTGCTCTTGGATTTAATTAATCTCTCCAGTTAATTGCCAGTATGGGCCACATTTCTTTCGTGAGTAAAATTGGAGTGTGAGAAAAGATAATGTCCCTCTCTCATTAAGCTGTCCACGTTAGATTTACAGGGCAACAGTGAGGCCCATTCAGGCTTAGTTTTGATAGCTTTCATTACTGGCAGTACAGAATAAGTGGTGATCTGTCCTTCTATCATTAGACTCAACCCAATATCTGCGGCACAAACACCATTACGTCTATCAGGAAGGTTTCAAAGAGCTATTTGTAGGTTGATGCTCAACTTGTTGTATTTATTCCCTCTGTTAGGCCCAGACTCGTTTTGTCCTCCCAGTGGGTGAAGAATTGCAGCACACCTGACGTGTGCCAAGAAGGGCAACCCTTTCCAATTCAGCACTCCCCAGAGAGGAATCAATTAGTGACTCCTGTCAATGAGATGAGTTCGTAGCTCTTAGGAACTTTCCTTCACATACTTACGTAACAGCAGATGACATTCTCCCTCCACCACCAAACTGGGCTTGTAAAACTCTGTGGACAGGGGCTTTAAAAATGGCCGAGCTGTTGTTGTTTACCTGCCCAAACTGGAAGACCATTTTCATGCCTGTCTTTTCATCAGTGTTTGCTTCTGTAGAATCTTAGCTTGGGTTCTTGGTCTTCACCCAGGGATTGGTGGACAAGTGGGAGAAACCAGGAGAAACCAGGAGGGGAAAGAAGAGGGTATTAGGATAGAGCAGGGAAAGAAGCTGCAAGTATGTGGTTTCAGATAAAATTAACCTGATCACATGGGGCACTCTGGAGCATGAATCATACCTCAGTGTCAGTCCTGCCTTGTGACAGGGTGCTCGCCTTTTTACTGGTTAGTCATTAGCTGTGAGCCCT
Source organism: Muntiacus reevesi (assembly GCF_963930625.1). Lineage (NCBI taxonomy): Eukaryota > Metazoa > Chordata > Mammalia > Artiodactyla > Cervidae > Muntiacus > Muntiacus reevesi. The sequence goes on from NC_089252.1 coordinate 98,671,298, forward strand.
GGGTAAGGGGTGGCTATGGCAGTCCATCTCCCCAGCACATCTGGGTGAAGGTGCTGTTTTACTCAAAGGCAGTCCTTTGGAGAAGATTGGCAACAACAACTATAAGGAGGAATGTACTATCAAACCGGTAAAATATCTCGTGGGGATCTGGGTGGAGCATCAACAACTTAACGCTAAGTGTAGAGAACATCTTCTGTAGTGGAATGGGCATTTGCATGCACACAGAAATACAGTTCCCTTCAAGTTATCAAAAAACCTGTGGCAGGGTCAGAGTGCACTGTAGCTTTACTCTCTGATTCAGTCTTAAATGAAAGACCAAGAACTGATGGGAGGATAAAAATCAAACAGTATTTTCTTTTTAGCTTTATGGGAGATGCAGTTGTAAGTTATCAAGTAGACTTTCATCTGAGAAGAGGAATATGACACTTCTTAACCCCACTGAACTTAATTAATCTCATAGCCCTCCACAGATTTTTACTAATATGTTGTTAATGCCCATAAAGGTAATTAAAGATGACAGATGAAAAAAATGGTTCTATTCTCATGCTGAAGAGGAAGTCAGGTATGCTCAATGTCTGTGTGCTACAAAATACAGCCTCTTGTTACATCAAATGACAGGGCCTAATGTTGTGATATAAACACATTATTGCAAATGTCAGTGCACAGACTGCAAAGATGATTACTAAAGAAATAGCAAAAGCAATAAAATATAGACAAACAGCCATTCACTATGTTGCAATTCAAACTTATTATCACTATAGATGAATGATTTCGTATAGAGACTCAATTTTTCTATGATAGGTTTTTAAATAAGACAGCAAGATGAAAGAAACAACATTTGATATTAAAATATTAAGTACCTTAATGGAAATAAAATTTTTATATCTCAAACTGCCAAGGATATATTCTGAGGTTCATATCTCACTCTCTCCCTCTCTTCTTTCATATCAAAAGTATCAGCAGCTTAAAATAATAAATCAAATTATGAAACTTTCCTCTGTGTAGGTTTCTGAATTTAGTCATGTATATTTTTTATAACTAGATATTTTCTGGAGGGTAAAATAAAAACTTTATTCAGTCTGTATTTCATATTTTTTTAAACTAAAGCTTCAACTTTGCTAAATTACTTCTGAAAGATCTGATTTAAAGAGGAAATTTGTGGTGTATATTTTATTTAAAAGTGCATGCATTTCTTTAAATACAATGAGTTATAAAAAATTAGGAAATTAGGAAATTTTTTCTCCAGTAAGTTGGTGTTTCTTTAGTGCCTTCTTTTGATTTTTCCTACAGTTTTTTTTTTGTTGTTGTTGTTGTTTTGTGAAAGAAAATTATCAGAAAGGCTATTTTGGACCCCAAAATTGATAATGGCATAAATATAAAGTGACATGAGTTACCCCTAAAGTATTTATAGCCTTGGGTTCATGAAAATTTTAATTTCATGAAGAATTTTGTTTCATTTAGCATTTACTATGGCCATTGACAGTGCTGTTTTCACAGCAGAGTAATTTTTAAAACACTTTACTTCAGTTGTTTGTTGAAATGACAAAAGAAAAGTGGCGCTTGAGGTTGACTTCTGATTCTTTTTTTTTTGACACGTTGAAACCTCATCCCCATTTGGGAGTAGGAATTACATTTTTAAAAAAATGCATGGTTGTTATTTATTCATGGCCATGCTGGGTCTTCGTTGCTGCATACCAGCATTCTCTAGTTGCAGTGAGTGGGGACTGCTCTCCTGTTGCAGGGCGCAGGGTTCTCAATGTGGTGGCTTCTCTTGTTGTGGGGTGCGGGGTCTAGTCTTGGGCTTCATTAGTTGTGGTTTGTGGGCTCAGTAGTTGTGACTTGTGGGCTCTAGAGTGCAGCTTCAGTAACTGGGCTGCATGGGCTTAGTTGGTAGATCCTGATTTTCTGAACAGTAGGACTCAGGAACTTTGTCCTCTTCCATCTGCTTATCTGTATGGATTCCACCTGTGGGGTTTTTTGTTGTTGTTGTTTTGCCTCTGGCCAGTGGGAAGCTCAAACAAGAGGTCAGAGGAAGAGAGTGAGGTCATGATATTAGGTAGGAAGGAGAGTGAAGTCAGGGTATTGGTTGCCTTGGAGCCCCCCAATGCGTCTCACTTGGTCTAGATGTGTCCCTTTATCTAAATCCCTTCTTAAGATTAACTTCCCTTAATGAAGTGACCAGGTTGTGGTCACTGCACCTTTCCCTTCTCCTTTTAGGGCTAAGGATGATAACAACTCCAGAGTGTTGTATATCCCCTCTGGTTTCCCTACACACTACCCAAAGTTTTGTCAATAGTCTCTTTTATTTTATTTTATTTTTTTCTTGATTTTTTTTCCGTTTATTTTTATTAGTTGGAGGCTAATTACTTTACAATATTGTAGTGGTTTTTGTCATACATTGACATGAATCAGCCATAGATTTACATGTATTTCCCCATGCCGATCCCTCCTCCCACCTCCCTGTCCACCCAATCCCTCTGGGTTTTCCCAGTGCACCAGGCCCGAGCACTTGTCTCATGCATCCAACCTGGGCTGGTGATCTGTTTCACCCTAGATAATATACATGTTTCGATGCTGTTCTCTCGAAACATCCCATCCTCGCCTTTCCCACAGAGTCCAAAAGTCTGTTCTGTACTTCTGTGTCTCTTTTTCTGTTTTGCATATAAGGTTATCGTTACCATCTTTAAAAATTCCATATATACGTGTTAGTATACTGTATTGGTCTTTATCTTTCTGGCTTACTTCACTCTGTATAATGGGCTTCAGTTTAATCCATCTCATTAAAACTGATTCAAATAAATTCTTTTTAATGGCTGAGTAATATTCCATGGTGTATATGTACCACAGCTTCCTTATCCATTCGTCTGCTGATGGGCATCTAGGTTGCTTCCATGTCCTGGCAATTATAAACAGTGCTGTGATGAACATTGGGGTGCACGTGTCTCTTTCAGATCTGGTTTACTCGGTGTGTATGCCCAGAAGTGGGATAGCTGGGTCATATGGCAGTTCTATTTCCAGTTTTTTAAGGACTCTCCACACTGTTCTCCATAGTGGCTGTGCTAGATTGCATTCCCACCAACAGTGTAAGAGGATTCCCTTTTCTCCACACCCTCTCCAGCATTTATTGCTTGTAGACTTTTGGATAGCAGCCATCCTGACTGACGTGTAATGGTACCTCATTGTGGTTTTGATTTGCATTTCTCTGATAATGAGTGATGTTGAGCATCTTTTCACATGTTTGTTATCCATCTGTATGTCTTCTTTGGAGAAATGTCTGTTTAGTTCTTTGGCTCATTTTTTGATTGGGTCATTTATTTTTCTGGAATTGAGCTGCAGGAGTTGCTTGTATGTTTTTGAGATTAATCCTTTTTCTGTTGCTTTGTTTGCTATTATTTTCTCCCATTCTGAGGGCTATCTTTTCACCTTGCTTATAGTTTCCTTTGTTGTGCAAAAGCTTTTAAGTTTCATTAGGTCCCATTTGTTTATTTTTGCTTTTATTTCCAATATTCTGGGAGGTTGGGTTATAGAGGATCCTGCTATGATTTATGTTGGAGAGTGTTTTGCCTATGTTCTCCTCAAGGAGTTCTATAGTTTCTGGTCTTACATTTGGATCTTTAATCCATTTTGAGTTTATTTTTGTGTATGGTGTTAGAAAGTGTTCTAGTTTCATTCTTTTACAAGTGGTTGACCAGTTTTCCCAGCACCACTTGTTAAAGAGGTTGTCTTTTTTCCATTGTATATTCTTGCCACCTTTGTCGAAGATAAGGTGTCCATAGGTTCATGGATTTAAAATAAAGCCTGTGAAAAGAGACAAAGAAGGACACTACATAATGATCAAAGGACCAATCCAAGAAGAAGATATAGCAATTATAAATATATATGCACCCAACATAGGAGCACCGCAATATGTAAGGCAAATGCTAACGAGTATGAAAGAGGAAATTGATAGTAACACAATAATAGTGGGAGACTTTAATACCCCACTCACAACTATGGATAGATCAACTAAACAGAAAATTAACAAGGAAACACAAACTTTAAATGACACAATGGACCAGTGAGACCTAATTGATAGCTATAGAACATTTCACCCCAAAACAGTCAGCTTCACCTTTTTCTCTAGTAAACACGGAACGTTCTCCAGAATAGATCACATCCTTTGCCATAAATCTAGCCTTAAGTTCAAAAAGATTGAAATCATTCCAGTCATCTTTTCTGACCACAGTGCAGTAACATTAGATCTCAATTACAGGAAAAAAATTATTAAAAATTCAAACATATAACTAACATATATAGCTAACATATAGCTAAATAACATGCTTCTGAATAACCAACAAATCATAGAAGAAATAAAAAAAAGAAATCCAAATATGCATAGAAACGAAAGAAAATGAAAACATAACAACCCAAAACCTATGGGACACTGTAAAAGCAGTGCTAAGGGGAAGGTTCATAGCATTACAGGCTTACCTCAAGAAACAAGAAAAAAGTCAAATAAATAACCTAACTCTACACCTAAAGCAACTAGAGAAGGAAGAAATGAAGAACCCCAGGGTTAGTAGAAGGAAAGAAATCTTAAAAATTAGGGCAGAAATAAATGCAAAAGAAACTAAAGAGACCATAGCAAAAATCAACAAAGCTAAAAGCTGGTTTTTTGAAAAAATAAACAAAATTGACAAAGCGTTAGCAAGACTCATTAAGAAACAAAGGGAGAAGAACCAAATCAACAGAATTAGAAATGAAAATGGAGGGATCACAACAGACAACACTGAAATACAAAGAATCATAAGAGACTACTACCAGCAGCTCTATGCCAATAAAATGGAAAACTTGGAAGAAATGGACAAGTTCTTAGAAAAGTATAACTTTCCAAAACTGAACCAGAAAGAAATAGAAGATCTTAACAGACCCATCACAAGCAAGGAAATGAAACTGTAATCAGAAATCTTCCGGCAAACAAAAGCCCAGGACCAGAAGGCTTCACAGCTGAATTCTACCAAAAATTTAGAGAAGAGCTAGCACCTATCTTGCTCAAACTCTTCCAGAAAATTGCAGAAGAAGGCAAACTTCCAAATTTATTCTATGAGGCCACTATATATCACCCTAATTCCAAAACCAGACAAAGATGCCAAAAAAAAAAAGAAAAAGAAAAAGAAAACTACAGTCCAATATAATGGATGAACATAGATGCAAAAATCCTTAACAAAATTCTAGCAAACAAACCCAACAACATATTAAAAAAGTCATACATCATGACCAAGTGGGCTTTACCCCAGGAATGCAAGGATTCTTTAAAATCCACAAATCAATTAATGTAATACACCACATTAACAAATTGAAAGATAAAAACCATATGATTATCTCAATAGATGCAGAAAAAGCCTTTGGCACAATTCAACACCAATTTATGATTAAAACTCTACAGAAAGTAGGAATAGAAGGAACATACCTCAACATAATAAAAGCTATATATGACAAACCCACAGCAAGCATTACCCTCAATGGTGAAAGATTGAAAGCATTTCTCCTAAAACAGGAACAAGACCTGGGCGCCCACTCTCACCACTACTATTCAACATAGTGTTGGAAGTTTTGGCCACAGCAATCAGAGCAGAGAAATAAGTAAAAGGAATCCAGATAGGAAAAGAAGAAGTGAAACTCTCACTGTTTGCAGATGACATGATCCTCTACATAGAAAACCCTAAAGATTCTACCAGAAAATTACTAGAGCTAATCAGTGAATATAGTACAGTTGCAGGATATAAAATTAACACACAGAAATCCCTTGCATTCCTATACACTAACAATGAGAAGACAGAAAGAGAAATTAAGGAAACAATACCATTCACCATTGCAACAAAAAGAATAAAATACTCAGGAGTATATCTACCTAAGGAAACAAAAGACCTATACATAGAAAACTATAAAACACTGATGAAAGAAATCAAAGAGGACACAAACAGATGGAGAAATATACCATGTTCATGGATTGGAAGAATCAATATTGTCAAAATGACTATACTACTCAAAACAATCTATAGATTCAATGCAATCCCTATCAAACTACCAACAGTATTTTCCCAGAACTAGAACAAATAATTTCACATTTTGTATGGAAATACAAAAAATCTTGAATAGGCAAAGTAATCTTGAGAAAGAAGAATGGAACTGGAGGAATCAACCTGCCTGACTATACTACAAAGCCACAGTCATCAAGACAGTATGGTGCTGGCACAAAGGCAGAAATATAGATCAATGGAACAGAATAGAAAGCCCAGAAATAGTCTCTTTTTTTAAACCCTTCTCAATTTATTTTAAGTCGAGTGGGCCATCTGTGTCCTGCTGGGACCCTGACTGAGAGATAAAGGGAAGCTAAAACTGCATGTACATACCAGGCACATTGTTTATTTGAGGTGAGTTAGGTAGGTGCTGGTATAGTAGATTCAGGAGCGAAAAACATTTAAGCCTTTCTTGCTGTTAACACTGTTTTATGTTTATTGGTCTCAACTGATGTTGAGGACTTCCCTTTCACTATAGATATATTCTGTGCTTGAGTTCTTTGATTTTCAGACTCTCTGTGTATCTCCAATATTATTAGAGTTTGCATTTCTTTAGGTTAGGGAATATTTTATTTATCTGTTGCACTTGACACAACTACACAACTATGTTTTAGTAGGCCCTGAGTACAACCATAATTTAATGATTCATCTGCCTACCTCTAAGGATGAGCAGGAACTGAAGAGCATTTTCTTCTTGATGTTGGCTTCCATAAAGACCCCAAACAATCTATTGTTTATGTGTAATACATGTAAAAATTATATAAATGGATGTGTCTGACTATATTTCTTTTCTTTAGCATCTGCTTGAGAAGAAAAATTGGATAGATGCCTCAGAGGCATGGGCAGTTGCAACATTTTAGGAGCATATACTGATCTGATTACGCTGTGAAATAATACAGAACATTTTTTTCCTCTCCTGACTTTTTTGCTTTTTAAAGTTTGTTCCCAAATGTTTTCAATTAGAGGATATTGATATTTATTACTTTGAAAGCGTGATTGAAGATACCCTGGTAATAGTTTTTTATTTTTTAATTAATGATAAGCACTGGAGAAATCAGTATTAGAAAAGTTCCAGCTTTGACTTTTAAGGGTCATAAGTACAGTTGTGGTAATGAAATGAGTATTATAATTGAATGACAGGATTTTTAAAATGAAGGCTTTCATCACTAATGTTTTGAGAGACTTATATATCAGGAGGATTAAAACTGATAGTGCTTGGTGAATTCAATGGCTGTGTTTTACAAGTCTAGTCTGTAAAAAGAATAAGAATTCAGCTAACTTTTAAACTAGAATAAACATCTTAATCTTACAAAGGAATAACAGGTTGGTGTTCCCCTTCAGATACAAATATATTTTTCTTTGCAAACTGCAAATGACTATCAATGTGCTAACTATACAGAGAGAACTGGTATGGGTCCCCTGAGAGAGACACTTTCTGTAGACTGACACGAATTATTCTTAGGGGAATTTATATACAGTAAGTTATTTATAAAAGCCTAAGGACCTTCTGCCATGCTTTAGGGATTTTTTTGTTTGTTTTGTACATATCACTACAGAATGCCACAAGCAATCACAACTGGTCTGTTTTTAATGTAGAAGGGCTTACACTAAACCTATTTCAGCACATCCCTGATACATCAGAAAGTGAGTGGACAGGGCCATGACAGCCTGAGAACAGAGTTTTGCTAAGCCATTGAGGAGATTCTTGTCCAACCAGTTTCCTTCTTTATAAGAGGGGGCATTGAGGAGGGAATTGAGTCTGAGGATTGGAGAGGTTATTGGGCGTATGGGCATCTGAGATGGGTTTATAATCTGCTTTCTATAATTGATGCAGAGGTAGATGAACCTAGAGCCTATTATTCAGAGTGAAGTAGATTAAGAAGAGAAAAACAAATATTGCCTATGAATGCATATAAGTGGAATCTAGAAAGATGGTACTGATGAACCTAATGGCAGGGCAGGCATAGAGATGCAGACATGGAGAACAGACTTATGGACACAGCGGTAGAAGGAGAGAGTGGGACGAACAGAGAGAGTAGCACCGAAATATATACATTACATGTGCAAATTAGATAGCTAATGGGAAGTTGCCATATATCACAGGGAACTCCACCTTGTGCTCTGTGACAACCTAGAGGGGTGTGATGGGGTGTTAGGTGGGAGGGAGGTACAAGAAGGAGGGGACATATGTATACCTATGGCTTATTCATGTTGACACATGGCAGAAACGAACACAATGTTGTAAAGCAATTCTCCTCCAATTAAAAATAAATAAATAAGTAAAAATCAGTACTGATGCTGGGTAAATCACAAAGGAAACAATACCAATATCTGGAATTTTCACTCTGAGTAATCACAAGGTCTTATTTTTTAAAAATTTAAATTTGGAAATAATTATATGTTTACAATAAACTGTGGAAAATTCTGAAAGAGATGGGAATACCAGACCACCTGACCTACCTCTTGAGAAACCTGTATGCGGGTCAGAAAGCAACAGTTAGAACTGGACATGGAACAACAGACTGGTTCCAAATAGGAAAAGGAGTATGTCAAGGCTGTATATTGTTACCCTGCTTATTTGACTTATATGCAGAGTACATCATGAGAAACGCTGAGCTGGATGAAGCCCAAGGTGGAATCAAGATTGCCGGGAGAAATATCAATAACCTCAGATATGCAGATGATACCTCCCTTATGGCAGAAAGTGAAGAGGAACTAAAGAGCTTCTTGATGAAAGTGAAAGAGGAGAGGGAATAAATTGGCATAAAGCTTAACATTCAGAAAACTAAGATCATGGCATCTGGTTCCATCACTTCATGGCAAATAGATGGGGAAACAGTGGAAACAGCCTCAGACTTTATTTTTTTGGTCTCCAAAATCACTGTAGATGGTGATTGCAGCCATGAAATTAAAAGACACTTACTCCTTGGAAGGAAGGTCATGACCAACCTAGACAGCATACTATAAAACAGAGACATTACTTTGTCAACAAAGGTCCATCTAGTCAAGGCTATGGTTTTTCCAGTGGTCATGTATGGATGTGAGAGTTGAACTATAAAGAAAGCTGAGCACCAAAGAATTGATGCTTTTGAACTGTGGTGTTGGAGAAGACTCTTGAGAGTCCCTTGGACTGCAAGGAGATCTAACCAGTCCATCCTAAAGGAGATCAGTCCTGGATGTTCACTGGAAGGACTGATGCTGAAGCTGAAACTCCAATACTTTGACCACCTCATGCGAAGAGTTGACTCATTGGAAAAGACCCTGATGCTGGGAAAGATTGAGGGCAGGGGGAGAAGGGGATGACAGGATGAGATGGTTGGATGGCATCACCGACTCAATGGACATGAGTTTGGGTAAACTCTGGGAGTTGGTGATGGACAGGGAGGCCTGACATGCTGTGTTTCATGGGGTTGCAAAGAGTTTGACATGACTGAATGACTGAACTGAACTCAATATAATAAAATAATTATAGATTATAATTATAGGAAGTGGTAAAGAAAAGTGGACTTTTTTACCCACGTCCCACCAGTGATAATATCTTGCCTAATTATGGTACAGTATAAAGACCAGGAAACTGACACTGGTATAATCCATAGAACTTACTCAGATTTCACCAGCTATACAGGCGTTTTAAGTGTGTGTGTGTGTGTGTGTGTGTGTATGCATGCATTACATGTGTAAGTGTAGTTCTATGCAATTTTCTCACATGTAGTTTCATGAAATCAACACAACCAAGATGCTTACCTGTACCATCATCACAAGACCCCTTCCTTCTGCTCCTTTATAGCCACACCCATCCCTTCATACCATCCCTAACTACTAGCAACCACTTATCTCTTCTTGATCTTGATAATTTTCATGTTGCTTGAATATTATATAAAAGAAACCATGCAGTATATGTCCTTTTGCAATTGACTTTTTAAAAATTGCTGAATATTATTCCATGTTATGGATACCCTGCAGTTTGTTTAAACATTCACTTATTGAAGTATACTTGGATAATTTCCACGTTTTGGCTCTTACAAATGAGCTACCATGAACATCCATGTACAGGTTTCTGCATGATAACAGATTTTCATTGCTCTGGGATGAATGCCTAAAAGAACTGCTGTGTCATATGATAAGTCCATTTTTAATTTTAAAAAGCACCACCAAAGATTTTTTCCCCCACAATCACTGTACCATTTTACATTTCCACCAGCTATGTATGAGTGATTCAGTTTTGTCTGCATCCTCATCAGCCTGGTTTTAATTGCATTTCTCTAATAGCTATGTCAAAACTAGACAGTGTTTTAAAAAGCAGAGACATCACTTTGCTGACAAATGTCCATATAGTCAAAGCTGTGGTTTTTCCAGTAATCATATATATGTGTGAGTTGGCCCGTAAATAAGGCTGAGTGCCTAAGAATTGACACTTTCATACTGTGGTGTTGGAGAAGACACTTGAGAGTCCCTTGGACAGCACAGAGATCAAACCAGTCATTCCTGAAGGAAATCAACCCTGAATATTCCTTGGAAGGACTGGTTCTGAAGCTGGAGCTCAAATATATTGGCCATCTGATGCGAAGAACTGACTCATTGGAAAAGAGCCTGATGCTGGGAAAGGTTGAAGGCAGGAGGAGAAGGGGGCAATAGAGGATGAGATGGTTGGTATCACTGACTCAATGGACGTGAGTATTTGAGCAAACTCAGGAAGATGGTGATGGAGAGAGGAGCCTGGTGTGCTGCAGTCCGTGGGGTTGGAAAGTCAGACACTACTTAGTGAATGAACAACAATTACAATGGCTAACAAAAACAATGGCTAATGATGTTGTACATCTTTTCATGTGCTTGCCACCTGCATACACTCTTTGATGAAGTATATCTTCTTGTCTTTTTCCCATTTTCCAACTGGATTTTTGTTGTTCTTGTTGCTTTGCTTTGCTTTGCTTTGTTTTGACTTTTGCTGTTGCATTTTGAGAATTCTTTATGCATTCTAGATACTAGTCTTTTGTCAGATATATAATGAGGTCAGTCCAGGACTTCACTGCTGCTACCTCCAGATCAGACTGCCCACTGGTGCCCAGGGGCTGAGGCTCTTTACGGGGTCTCTATTGGGCTTCCGCTTTTCTGAGCCTTTGGCCATAGGGAGCAGGCTCTTCCTGTTGGTGTTTTGGGGTTGCAGCCTCTCTGAAGCCCAGGGTATAAGGGAGATAAACAGAAAGCTAGAGGACTCACCATATTGTTGTTCTTCAAATTCTGAGGTCCCCAGTCAGTGACCTTCTTTTTTCCAAGTTTCAGAGTTCTTTTATCATATTTTCTGATGAATAATTTCTAGGGTATTTATTTGTATTTAGTGGGGGAAAATGGGTAGAGCAGAGCAAAATGAATTTACATCTCCGGAACCACTCAGTAGATTTGATACTTAAGAAGTCATCTTGTATCAAATAGCAACAGGACTGATTTTCCTAGAGGTGTTATCTGACAATATGAGAGCATTGTAAGCTTTTACTTTTTACCATTGTGTCTTATGTGACCTTTGCATTATGGTGACCTTTTAAGATTCAAGATTTAAAGGTGACAGTCTTTAATGCCAGCACTTGAAAATATTTTCACTCCTGTGGTACCAAAGTGTATAGATTCTTTGATGTGTTGCCCAGATCCTCCTTCAGGAGATAAGTGCTCATTACCCCACCTGCTGGGGATGCTGCCCACAGACAACCCCCTTTCAAAGGCACATCTCTTTCATGAGGTGGTCTGTCTCCAGGGACTCATCACTGGAGGGTATAAAGGCCCCCACCCTCTCACCCCAACACAAGACACTCTGTCTTCATTGTTCCCCCACAAGCTACCATTGCAAGTTCTTCTGCCAATTCTGCTGGCTTTCTCTCCCTTTCTTTTTTTCCCCTATGGATGTTGATTCCCAAAGCACTCCCTTACAAACCTTTTTCAAGCTAAATGTGTGAGGAATCTGTTTCTTGGGGAATCCAAACTGCCTTAAAAGTTCTTTTTTCTGTAAGTTTTCTGTTATTTTTTCCTAAATGAAATTGACCATGAAAAGAAATCTAGTTCTCCTAGAACTAAGATGTTTTTGTTTACTTATTCTTATAATGAAACGATGGCCATTCTAGATGGAAATCCTATTTGTTTTCAAAATCTTTACTTGGAAGAACAAAAAGCTGGGATTCTAAATATTTCTCCCCAATTTTTGAAATTTGTAAATGGTGGCTGACAATTCTTATAGTTTTTGAAAGTTTATTAGAGTATGCAGTCCCATCTTCTGTAGTTGTTATTAACATTTAGTTCCTGCATGCTAAGTGTATGGTTCCTGGCACTGTGTTCTCCCTGTGACATTCTAGTCTGAGTTTCTCTGCTTAATTCATACATTTAGATCAAAACCATGGCAGTGGCAGTGAAATTATCTTTAAGTTTTTTTATTAGCCACCAGCTGATTGCAGTATGTAAACAGTAGTTTGTACATTATTCAGTCATGTTTACCTCCCACCAAGAACTGGTTCCTCTTTCATATATCTCCTGATTTATTTCCCACAGTGCTTCTAAATTAATTACACAGAGATCTCCTATGTGCTTTAAAGTCACTCCTGTGCTTGTTCATTTAGAATTTTCTCTACCTAAGTTATGATGAACCATGGAACAGGCTTAAATAAGTCCACTGCACTTTGTTAAGGTTATTATGAAGTTATTATATATTGGGTTTTATTCAGTAAGTGTGTACCTAATGACACCATTTAACAAATTTTTAAGCCTAATAAAATGTAGGTGCACTAGAAAATCTTACTGTTCTGTAAGTCTTTGTTGTTGATGTTCAGTTGCTAAGTCATCTAAGTCATATCCGACTCTGCGGCGCCATGGACTGCAGCACACCAGGCTTCCTTGTCCTTCACTATACCCTGGAGCTTGCTGAAACTCATGCCCATTGTGTCGATGGTGCTATCCAACTGTCTCCTCCTCTGTCAGCCCTTTCTCCTCCTGCCCTCAATCTTTCCCAGCATCAGAGTCTTTTCCAAAGAGCTGGCACTTCACATCAGGTGGCCAAAGTATTGGAGCTTCAACTTCAGTATCAGTCCTTCCAATGAATATTCAGGGTTGATTTCCTTTAGGATTGACTGGTTTGATCTCCTCGCAGTCCAAGGGACTCTCAGGGGTCTTCCCCAGCACCACAATTCAAAAGCATCAATTCTTCAGCTCTCAGTCTTCTTTATGGTCCAACTCTTATATCTGTACATGACTACTGGAAAAACCATTAATTCATGTTTAAATCAGACTTTTTACTATATCAGGATCTTCTTGAAAATGTGAAGGTAAGCCAGGTTTGTTCTCACATTTCTTTCTGAGCTGCAATATGGTTCAAATGGGCTAAAATAGAGGATGGGGAAGGGATTAATAGAAGTAGATTTTAATAAAATTAAAGTCATTTTTTTCTCAAAGAGGTTACTGAATACCTGCTTACTGATAATAGTCTCCAGGAAAATGATATAATGTTGAGAAACATTTAATGACAGAGTACATCCTCAAAATCTTTACTCCTATCAGTTTATTATAAGTCCATAGTAATGTCTATTACAAATATTTATTCAACATATTTCCTTGATATTATAGTATATGATACTCTCTAAAAAGTGTTCCCTTTCAAAAACTGTCTATACTCCTTATCTGGAGTTTGCCCTTGGAAAATACTCAACTTACTGGTTCGTCTTCTTTTCTTTGGTATCCATTGTTTATGGTCTCTTCATGGATTGGGAAGATCCCCTTGAGAAGAGAATGGCAACCCACTCCAGTATTCTTGCGTAGAGAATTCTGTGGATAGGGTAACCTTGCAGCTACAGTCCATGGGGTCACAAAGAGTCATACACAACTGAGCAACTAACATTTTCACTTTCACTTTATGGGTCTTAAAATTATGGTAACAGTCTTGAAAGTTGACTTGATAAAACAGTAAGCATTTGATGATGGGGTGTGTCCTTTGATCCTTTTCAGCCTGGGTTTCTTCAACTACAAGATGAGTAAAGTAATATTGTAATATTTGTCACAAAGAGTCAAGTGAGATTTGATTCAGATAAGAGTACTTGGTGATCTTTATAGTAATAATCAGACACAGGCATTATTTTTTTAAATTCTAGATTTTTTTTTCTCTGAAAATATGGTTACAGGAATACTAACCATTTGCTTAGTGCTTCCCAGGTTTTGAAAACTTTCCTTAGATTTCTATTTGGAGAGTCACAATTGCCATGCCCAGAAAGCAGAATACGTTTGCTTTGTTTGATTTTCTTTCATTATGTCTTTTTTTTTTTTCCAGAAGCAAAAACTGAAAACTGAGGGTCAGTAGGGTTAAATAATTCATCATAGATCACACATTTAATAATGGCTGAGTGCAGCAGGCCCAGGGCTAGAGCCAGACTCTCTGATTGGCAATCATTTCTAGCAGGGGCAGCAACTCAATACTCTAACAGGACTAAGTGGGTAATAGCGCTGAATGACGTGTGAACGTAACGGGAGTGAGGGCAACATTGGTGAACTGGAGAAAGCGTGTGCAGTGATCTGGGACGTACGCTGCCATCTGGTTCCAGTCAGCTGTTGCCAAGGGGGGTTTCTGATCTAGTGTGTTAAGATATGATGATTTTTTTTTTTAAGAGAGAAGCCAGAAATTCAGATTTTTATGTAGAAATATTGACAGATAAGCACGATGTTGTAGTGGCATTTTATTTTTCCTTGTTGCAGTCCATGACTGTGAGGTGCTTCTCTTCCCTGACTTTGGATCTATTAACTGTTGAGTGAAGATTGTGAGATGCCTGAGGACAGGGATTATTATTGTGTCCCCAAAGTCCAGCAAGGTGCCTGCTCTTATATAATCTGCTAGTACAGGCTCTAGAATAGATAAAAAATAACAACAATGGCCAAAGTGTTTGAACAACGTGTGTCTTGGGACCCAAGTCAGCCCATAGGTCAGCAACACGTCATCAGTTCTACTCCAAAAATATTCAGGCAGGTGATAATTTCTAGATTGTTTCTCAAATGGGAATTATAAGGAAGTTAAAATTAGAGTGAACTTTTTAATCTGTTTCTTGAATTACTAAAAAATATTAATTACACAAACTACAGATAGATGCCAAATATTTTAATTAAATTAACTTTCAGTCATTTTAGTATCTGAATACTCACATCTTTCATACATAGTGGTATTTGAAAATGATAACTTTCTTCAAGGAAATCTCAATTCTAATATGCCCATATTTAAGTAGGAATTCATTTTTCTTAAGACATTTCCAGGGACCTATATTTATTTTAAAGAAAAATAAATCTTATATGTCACTTTGGTTGATGTTGATTTTATATATATATGTGTGTATGTATATATATACATACATATACATATGTATAGGTGTGTTGTCATGGACTCAAACACATATTTCTAAAAAGTTTAGAAATACTTTACATCCTGTATTGTGGCATCAAGATTTTTTACAACTAAAGTCTTGGCTCTCTTGCTTTTCCTTAAACAGTAAAAAATAAGCATTGATATTTAGGTTGAGTCCTCACAGCAACAATAACAAACCACAATTCTGACAAAAATAAAAAATGTGGATGATAGGAACTGTGATTGTTTGTTGTACCTGTGATCCGTTTCAAAAGGTGGAGATATAGTTTGATGGAATATGTAATTCTACCCTTAGAATATGTCATCATTCCCATTTTAATTAAGAAGATTAATAGTTAGAAGACCACATACCCAGAAACCTGCTCATACCACGCCGTGCATCCGGTCTTCAGGTAACCTGTTGAAAGCAAAACGAAACAATCTACCTCCAACCATTCTGCCACACTCTGACTTCAAGTTCAGCTTCACAATTAAATAACTTGCCAGCTTCGAATTAGCAATAAACAGCAGCTCAAGATCTGTAGGGTTTATAAGCAAGTCAGAAGTGGTGCTTAGAATGATTGCATTCCTAAGCTCACAATTATCACAGCTCAGAACTAATTTTTATGCCTTAAATAAAACCAAAAGAATCTACACAAAGCACTTCATTTTCTAGGAAGGTTAAATTAAAATTAAAGTCCTCACTGGAAAGTCATCCTCTTTAAAAAGAATCACTCACTTGAGGAATGAGTAGCTACTGTAATTTTAATTTTGGGGGAATAAGTCCTCTTGCTTCCTAACAATAGATATAGAGAGGCCACTAGTGTTTTTTAAAGTATGATGTTTAAAAAATTATTCTGCAAGGCAGTTCTTCCAGGTTTACAGATTGTACACGTTTATACAATGTGGCAATTTATTTACCCAAATGGGGAGCAGAGAGAGCCTGAAATTGTAACAGACCCTATCCCAGAGAGACCCAAAGTAGGCAGTGAATAATAGCCAGAGTAGCACCCTGGATTATGTCACGTGTCTCCTGCAGAGTCCAAGTTCCTGTCTCCTGCAGAGTCCAAGTGCTTTTGCAGTTCTCTTTGAAACATTCTAGGTAACATCCAAGCCAGGGCCTGGGAGGGAGAGAGATACCTCCGGGACAGCTGTAGCCGTGGCAACTGGGTTTTTGCTGCCTGAGCTCAGGGGAAAGAGACGGAATCCTTCCTCTCCAGCTTTGGCAGCTCAGATGTTTTGGGGCTAGTGGGAATTCCATTTGAGATCTCTGCTAGCTTTCATATGTTAGGAGTCTAACAAGTTATCTCATTGACCTTCTAGGCAGCAGATATATTAAACTGTTTTCCCATGAGCTCTGTCTAGAATGAATGCCTTAAAAAATTTTTTCCCTAAACATTAAAAAATCTGAATTTTTAGGTTCTCTTTAAAAATCAGAAAATCTGACCACACTGTACCATTATTATTCTCTCATGGTCTAAACTGACTGGATGAGAGCCGGAGCTGTGTAATTTAGATGTGGTGTGTGCTCCCCACATGACCATACAACATACACATACAACCCACACAACTGATTTCACTTGTTTTCTCACCTGCCCGACTCCAGAGGACTCCTGAGTTTGCAGGTCCTATTGTGCAGAGCAGACTGGTTGAAGTGATTTTATCTGTTCACTTATCAATTGATCCCCAGGCTCAGATTCCTTCCACCTCCTGGCCCAGCACGTCCAATGCCACAATCTTTTCCATTTCCTCAGTGCTCAGTGATATTTTTTAAGCATTAATTGACATTATGTCATTTAATTTTCTAAAAAGTTGGTATATGCATTTTTCTTTTCACAAATGGGGAAACTGAGACTGTAAAGGAAATTGAGATTTAAGATGGTTTGATTTCAAAGTTCATTTTCAGTGTCATTACTGTTTCTGGAGGATAGGGGACTGTGTCATGCTTTTTTCTGTCTTCTTTTGCAGTGTGCTTAGGAAAGTGTAAGTGTAATGAAACATTTAATACACATGGTTATTATGTTGTTGTCTCTTCTTTATTCTCCATATTTCAAGACATACAAGACATGTCTATTTGCAGTTAGGGTTGCAATTCATGATTTCAAAAGGAGAGACTCTTAGTCCTAATAGCAATTCTAAACTATCTAGATCAGTGATATCCAAATGAAATACAATGAGAGCCACATATATAATGAAAAGAATTAATGGCCTTATTAAAAAAGTAAAAAGAAAAAAGGTAGAATTAATTTTAATAAGTACTTTATTTAGCCCAATATGTCCAAAATATCATTTCAACATGTAATAAGTATTTTTAAATTATTGAGACATATTTCATGTTCACTTTTTGTTTTTGGTAGTATGTCTTCAAAATTCTGTATATATTTTGTTTGTTTGTTTGTTTTCTTATCTTTTGGCCACACAACATGTGGGCTCTTATTCCCAGACCAGGGATTGAACCACATGCCCCGTACATTGGAAGCATGGGATCTTAACCATTGGACCTCCAGGGAAGTCCCTCCTGTGTATATTTTCTACTTACAACATCTGTGAATTCAAACTAGTCACCTTTCAGTTGCTGAATAGATGTTATGTCTCACGACCACCATAATGGACAGCCCAGGTCTAGGTCATTAACCTTAAATAAAGAGGGAAAGTAAGACAGAGGAGTATGGCTCCTGTGGTGGAAGCACAACTCAAAATCTCAAAGCCTCTTTCTGCAACCAATGCTGTGAATGAACCTTGGGATGTGCAAAGAAAGAGAGTTTTGGAATGAATTATTTATTCCTTTTTTATGGATACAGCTGCTCAGTGTTTGGGAAACCAAGGAGTTGGGATAATTTTAGTATTTCTCTCCAGTTTACTAGGGTTTTAATGGAGGGAGTTAGGATATAATTTCACAGGAAAGTGTGTTATCTCTCAGGGTAGTTCATATTCCCTTGCCAGCCAGAGATAAAATCATAAGTCCAAAGTAATTCACTTCTAGAAGAATTTAGTTTTTGCCTACCATCGGAGAGAGCAAGTGAACACACATAGAGCAAGATGTGTAACATTGTTGGGAGTATGAAACCTTCACTGAAGAAGCAACTAAAGAATGACCCAGTAAAGTGTGCAATAAAGGCACTAAAGTAGTTTCAGGCAGTGCCAGAATGGACAGCCTGAATCCGGAATGAAAATTTGGTTGAAGTTCTAGTAACTATGATTTGTAATACCCAGAGAAACAGACTAAAGGTAATCAATTATGTATGGCCTGTTATTACTTTGTGAAAACTGGTCCTGAATTGTTTTATTATTTGATTGTGTTTTTCCAGGAAAATAAGCTTTCTTTTGCTACCATTTTTCACTGAGATAGATGCAGAAAAAACTCTGAACTGTTCTAGTGAGCATGTATTTCTAGCTAGTCTACTGATCTGAATTTCAGGTCATGATGATATGGTCATAAAAATTTGCCCTGGGCACATTTTTGGCTATCTTAGCTGAAAAGCATTTTTTAACACCACACGATGAGATTTAATGACTCTTGCATTGCGGGTTGGGGTGCTCCATCAGGAAAAGGAAATAATTCCATTTGGATTCTTTTTCTATGCTGGAAGCCCTCTGAGTTTCCCTTATTAAAATGCCAGAAAATGCTGTTTAAACAAATGCTCTGCACTTCAATTATTCCACAGCTTCCTCTTATTATTTTTATTCTTTATAGAGCACCCAGGTACCTGAGGTGTATTTCTCATATAGAAGAGAAGGGACTCTGTCCACTTGAGCTTTCATGTAGTGCAGACTAATTCAGCACAAATGAAAGATAAGGCAGTCACTGGCAATGGCTGGAGTGGTTTTGAGAAACTGGTTATGGTCACAGTTGGACATGCTTCCAGGTTGTTTTGCCACTGAGCTGAACTTTTCTTCATCTGTTCCCTGTGTTTGGTTGCTTTCCCTGTGGCTGACAGTATGGACAGAGCTGTTTAACACAGAAAGGGAGAAGCAGCTTTGGGAATTATCAGGCTCCCAAACAGTACTGAGGTTAGAGTTCTCTCAGAGCAGTCAGCATTTGTGTATTTATTTAGCTGTCTCTGATCCTTTGAAATGATATATTAAAAAAAAAAAAATTATTAGGGCATAACATACACACAGTAAAAGCTGATAAAGTATGCTGATCTTTAGTTTATAGATTGCTGTTAGTTTTATGTACATATATATCTCCATGTAAATACCGTCTAGATCAAGGTATAGTATCTTTTAAAGCTCCCCAGCAGGCTCCTTTGTTCCCCTTCCAAATGCTTTCCAAATGCACTTCCTCAGGAGGTAACTACTATTTTGATATCAACATCAGTTAGTTTCCCCTATTTTTAAGCTTCATATAAATGGAACCACACAGCATGTTTCCACTCCTTTCTAGCTTTTTTCAGTAAACATATTTGTAAGATTTATCCATGTTATTGGGAATGCCAGTTCACTCTTTTTTGTTTCTGTGTTTTTTGTTTCTGTGTTTCCTTGTATGAATACACAACATTTTGTTGATCGATACTCCTGTTTGTGAGCATTTGGATTGTTTCTAGTTTTTTTTTTTTTTTTTTTTTTTTTTAATAAATCTGTTTTGGTCCAGATTCTACGATGCTCAGTACTCATGTAGGAACCCTGGAGCACAGAGATGCTCCGTGCTTATGGAAACCTTCATCCTGTCTCCAGTATATCTATTCTTTTCTAAAGGATCTGGGTAGTTGTTTAGTCCTTCACTCTCTTCTTCCTAATAGTAATACTATTACTAATACCAGCTATTATTCCCTGAATACGAAGCATGGCCCAGGTACTAGTGCAGCTCTGTATTATGTATTAAGTCTTACTTAATTCTCACCAAGACCCTGGGAGGTATTACATAGTTTTACATGGAGAAATGAAGACTTTAGTAACTTAAATGTATTCCCTAAGAATACACAGCATGTTAATGGGAGAGCAAGGATTCAAACCTAGATTTTCTGCCCCACAATGCATTCTTAATCACTATACATACTGACAAAGACAGTATCTTAGGATCTTTAATGAACTGACAGCTTTGGGTGGAACACAGTTTTGTCCATTTTCTTCCTCCATGACCAGAAGCAGCTGTAGGTTTGTAAATGTTGCAATTCATCATTCCCCAGCTTTAAGATGTCAATGGCTCTGCTCGTTATTCATGTAGAACCAAAAGTCCGCACCATAGCCCCCAGGACCCCCACCTGATCTGCTCCAACCTCCCTCCTAGACCTTATCTCCTATCCACCAGCCCTCCATCAGTGCCCTCTGGTCACACTGAACCTCATCTGTGCTTAAATAGCCAGGCTTGTTCTTGTGTTTTGCCATTCTCTCTGCCCAGAACTCTTCTGGCTCCTTCCTGTCACTCAGCTCTCAGTGCAAATGTCACCTTCCCAGAGAGTCTTTTCCTGACTGCCTGTTAGAAAGGACCAGCCGCTCTCTCAGATTGCCTTACTTGATTTCCTTCCTAACACTTTCTTCTTCTTCTTCTTTTCAGTCGCTAAGTCATGTCTGACTTTTTGCAACCCTATGGGGTCTAGCTTACCAGACTCCTTCGTCCATGGGATTTTCCAGACAAGAATACTGGCCTGGGTTGCCATTTTCTCCTCCAGGGAATCTTCCTGACCTAGGGATCCAATGCTTCTCTTTGCACTAGAAGGTGGATTCTTTACCACTGAGTCACCAGGGAAGCCCTACTGCGCTCAAACTTCTTTCATTCATTTAATGGATTACGCACTTATTGTGTGTTTTATCCAATCTTTGTCCTCAGGTCCTGGAAAAGTGACCAACACTTAGTAGGTACTCAGCAAATACTGACTCAGTGAACAAAGGAATGAGTAAGTGTGCATTTCTAAGATTCCTGGGGCTCTGTAGGATATTTTCTTATGTAGTTTATAAAGAAAATCTTATTTGAAAAATGTGACTTTATAGGCTGAGGGGTCCAATCTGCTTGAGATAAAATGGTGAGGGGAGAGGAGCTGTGCACATTATTAATTTTATGTGTGCAAACATGCTCACAAACGCAGAAATTGACTTCTGGCACTAAAGCAATTTTCAAAATGTCAAAGCTAACCAGACTGTCCTGGAAAGTGGTTCTTTTCCTGTTGTCATTGTTTATTGTTTTTTTTTTTCCTCTTTGTGAAATACTAGAATGGGGAAAACCATCTTATGTGTCCATCCTGGAACATCTGTGGAACAAATCATACAAATTAACACATACTTTTATACTAGAATTTAAAAAATAAGAAATGTCACAACAATAGCAAAGCTAGATGCTCTGTCATCACTACCACCTCATTCTAATATGACAGGCCTTGGAATCATCAATGATCCTTTGTTCTGCTTAATGCATGAGGTCAGTGTGGAGACCTTTAGTAACAAGCTGCTCCTTATCTCCTAATGCTGCTTTGCATTTGGAAGGCTGCAGGCAAGTTCCTGAAAATTCACAGTCACCACTCTCCCAAGTTGTTGCTGAATTGGTAGGATGTTTTTAATTTACAGGTCTTCAATTTGTGGATGTAGATTAAAATTCCTAGGCCCCAAGCAAAGTTTATCAAAGGCATTTGCAGCCCATTGCTCCTAAAATATTGTATGCCAGGCACGTTAGGACATGCACAGAATTTGTGTGTGTGTGTGTGTGTTTGTGTGTGCGATGGGCAGGGCTGGGTCTTTCATGCCCTGTGGAGGAAAGAAAAGCCGTGTTAGGAGAAATGCATCCATGTTGTTGGGCTGGGAGCAGGGAAAGATTGGTTTTGTCTGCTAGCCTAGGCAGAATTTCTTATTACCCCACATCAAATTGCATCCCTTGCCTCTGATTCAAGTCTGCCTGATCATCTCTTCCTCCCACCTTAGGCTTTTATTGAAGCTTCCACCCCCAGGCAGTGCACAAATGCAAACTTCTGTTTACTATCTCTGAGTGATGATATTAATTCAAATGCCCAGGGATAATGCATTGCTTATTAAACACCATAGCGTTAGAGACTAATTCAAGGGAAACCAAAAAGGGTGGAAAAACATGCTTCTCCCCTTCAGCAAAAATGGCCAGAATTGGATAAAAACAGAGCTTCTTTCAGTAATGTTGACTTCAAAAATAGTTAAAACCTAAAAGTTGAGAGTTATGTTTCATTTGTTGGGAATTGTTAGAACTTCAAGCCCGGGAGATAGCATCTCAAGTGACCCTGAGAGAGCTGCTCCAAGGAGGTGAGGGGAGGAGCCAGGTTATATTGAAGTTTTGCAACAAATGGCAGGTAGTCTGAACATCAAAAGTTTCTTGTTGTTTAAAGAAAATCAGATATCGCGAGTTAAGGAATTTAGTGTCTTACTATGTATGGGCTCACTGCAACTATCCCTTTCAGATACACCTCACCTATTTGGGGCCAGTTTCCTGTGCTTTTTCCATGGACAGAGGAGCCTGGAAGGCTACAGTCTGTGGGGTCGCAAAGAGTCAGACACGACTGAGTGACTGAGCACCCAATCCTGTGTTTTTCACATCCTAAACTCCCTTGGGGCTCACCATAGGTAGTGGCATCAGTCTGATGGCTGGTAGATCACAGATATTCCTCTCCTTCCTGAGTGCCCTTCAGGCTCACCAGCTCACATTGGAGGGCTCAATCTGCAATCGCTAATAACTGTTACATCTTTGTTTACTGACATGTCAGGATGTATGTCATTTCTCGGTAACAATGGGCATGGGTTAAGAGCCTCCACTGCTGACTTGCAGTGTGATCCTTGAAGAGTTATTTACCTTCTCTAAGCTTCAGGTGACATCTATAAACTGAAAATAGTAATTGTACCTGCCTTCTAAAGTTGTCTTGAAGGTTAAATGAGAAATATGTGTAGAACTCTCAGTAGCGTGTCTCGTATGTATTAATGGTAAGCTTGATTAAAGCCTTTGGAATATGATGTCATATATGGTAGACCTGTGTTGTCAGCTACATGTGGCATGCTGTTCATGCACTGAGCAACAGACCCAGTAGAGACACCTTAAGACACAGATCCTCCCTTCCCATACTGCCAGGGTGTTTAAACCAAGGACTTCTGTGGAAAAACCTATGTCACATCTCTACCTTACCACCAAATTATCTTCAATTCCTTTAAGAAAGTTGTTTGAAAAGAAAATTTTTATCATATCTTTTAGAATCATGATTATGTTCTAAACAATGCATTGATTTAAGATTCTTGTAGTTCTCAGTATACTCAGTTTCATAAAGAAAACCCCTCTTTTCTAGAAAATCATCTCAAACGGGAAGAGTTACAATGCAAAATTCTGAGGGATCGAGCTCAAACAAATGTGTCAGCTCTCCCCATCCACCTTGTCCAGGTTGAACATTCCTGAACAGGCTTTGATGCTCCCAGCCCATACCCTTCTATTCCTCCTTCTTGTATGCTGATCACTTGCTGAAAGATTCCTCCCCCTCTATGTTGCTGATCAGCTCATGCGCTCATGCTTAGATTTCAGATGGAATATCATTTCTCCTGGAGAGCAGAGCCTCCTGGCCCCCATATTTGTTTCATGCTTGGTTCTATGTTCAGCTTGCTCCTGGAAAACTGTCATTTTATTTTGTCCTTTTGTACTTATTCATAATTATTTATTTTATGTCTGTCCTCCCCACTAAATTATTAGCTCCATATGGGTTGATTGACACTGTACTACAGTCCTTGGCACATGTGAGGTACTCTACCTGACAAACATGGTGAGTAAATCTTATTCTTTATGAGATTTTTTCTTTCATATTACATACAACTCAAATGGTTAAAAAATTAGATTATATTCTCTTATATTGTTACAGTTCTCATCCACTATATTTAAAGTTTGCTTTTTGTACCATTGAGATGATTGTGTGCTACTTTTATGGGTTACAATTTAATAGCATTTCAAGCAACAAGCTTTTGATTTTTAAAGAAGTCATTATTTAATACATTGGTACGACAGTACAAGGTGACATTCCCTCTCTCTTAAGATGCCTTAAGTCTTCAAAGCACATCACACAGTTTCATAAATGGTAAAGATATTGATTTTAAAATCCTGATGGAAAAGAAGGTAAAGCCTAATGTTTGAATTCTGAGTTACAATCAGATATAGTAAATCACCAAGAACAAAGGACCAATACCTCAATACTACAATCAGGAGGCTGAAAGAGAACTTGAAGGACTCAATCCTTTTGTCTCTTTGAAGAATCAGACCTCCTGGAAAACCTTTGGTCCTTGTCTAATTGCTTCTAAGCTAAACTGTGGACTTGTTGCTATGGTTCTATAAAATGATTTTAAATTTATGTCCTTGTCTAGGATTGTGTAGTATCTATGAGATACCTGATATATCATGTTTAAGTTCTGCCTACTTCTCAAGGCAGTTTGACATCATGCCCTATCCCAGCTTGGCTAACTTATTCCTTTCTGCTTGCATATGGTCTGACCTCTCTGTCATTGTACTGTAAATGTCATGTGAGGTATGTCACTTAGTTTTATTCTGGCAACAAAATGAGAAGATCCAGTCCCTACTCTCAAGGAGCTTGCAGTTTGCTGAGTGAGCCAGACAATGTAGGCTTCTTGAGTATATACTACATGCAAAGCACTGTCAGAGACATAAAAGTGAAAAAGACCTCTAAGAAATAATGACTCAGCATCTATAGGGGATGTAGAACATTTCCAGGTCATGGCAACGATGGAATAAATGTCAGTTCCTGTTCCTGTGATACTGATGAGATTTCTAGTTTTAATGTTTGAGTGGCTGGTAAAGCTATCTTTGAGACCCAGAGTCCACCCTTCTTTGACCCCTGAGGTGGAGCTCAGGATAGGTCTGGATACACAGATTTGGTTAGAGAAAAAAAATGGAAATATTTGGGACATCACTGGCAATATATCTCGTAGTCAGTAGTGGAGGAATTTGAGATCCAGGAGCATAATTAGATAGAAAGACCTATGGTGAACAGTAAGGAAAGCAGGTGATTTATTAACCAGCCTCTTTCTACTTCAGGGTATTGGGTTTACAAGTTTTTTTTTTTTCTATTAACATTTCTGTCTGTTTACCTAGTCCTCAAATTTACCAGGAAGATGTATTTGCAGTGTTCAGAAAGGAAGATGTAAATAGAAATAATTTTTTAAAAAGGGCTATGATTCAAACCAACCCCCAGAACACTCTAAATCTAGTGGGATAGAGTAGGGGCAGACAGACTAAAGAATAATTAAAATTTAAGGCTGGCTTTTAGAGTGATGGCCATTCAGTGGTTTTTAAAATGTGCGCCATATCTATCAGGGTCAGCATCACCTGGCGAAGTGGGCAAAGTAATGGCCAAACATGTGCACGTCCTGATCCCTGGAAGGGACTTTCTGGTGTGAGTAAGGATTTTGAAATGGAAAGAGCAGCCTAGATTAGTCAAGTGGACCCAGTAAAATCAAAAGGCCTCTTATAAGAGAGAGATCAGAGTTAGTAGTAGGAGTTATGATAACAGAAAGAAGAGATGTGAGGAAGAGGCCATATCTTTCCCTGGAAAGATTTCTTCTGGTGGAATTCAGGCAGCCTTCCAGAAGCTAGAAGACCAGGCATGGATTCTCCCCTGGAGCCTCCGGAAGGAGCCAGCCCTGCCAACACTTTGATATTAGCCTCATGACACCTATTTTGGACTTCCAGCCTCCAGAAGTATAAGAAAATACATTTGCGTTGTTTTAAGCCACTAAGTTTGTAGTAATTGTTACACAATAATAGGAAGGTAAAAAACCAAGGAACATGTTAGAAATGAAGTTTCTCAGGCCACACTTTAGATTTATCCAGACAGAAACTCTGGGAGTGAGGCTGAATAATCTGCGGTTTAACAAGCCCTCTGGGTGAGATTCTGATGCACAGTTAATGACCAGCTGTCTTCGAGGTGGTTGTTGTTTAGTCAGTACGTCATGTCCAGCTCTTGATACCCCATGGACTGTAGCCTGCCAGGCTCCTCTGTCTGTGGGATTTTCTAAGCAAGAAAACTGGAGTGAATTGTGTTTGCTTCTCCAGGGGATCTTCCCAACCCAGGGATCGAATCCACATCTCTTTCGTTGGCAGGTGGATTCTTTACCACTGCGCCACCCGGGAAACCTTTGAGGCTTCTGTCTTCAAGGACTGCTGTTAAAACACAGGGAGATACTATACCTGCCTTCTGCACCAGCAACAAATTACAGCTGTCTGCTTCAGGTCACAAGAACCAGTCACTGTATAGTTGTCACATGGCTTCCCTCCTGACCGCAGGGAGTGGGGTATTATGGTTGACAACACCCCCAGCAAGATAGGAAACTTTGCGGAGATCCTCAAAGCAAAGAGAATAATATTTATAGGAAACTTTGCGGAGATCCACAAAGCAAAGAGAATAATATTTTCAAGAGGAGGATGATATAATTTGCTGGAGGGACAAAATAAAACTATCTGCAATGAGTTTATGACTTTATTGGTCACTTAGAGAAGAAAGAGCACTCTTACATGAAGGAAGAATTTGTGCCAGGGCCCAGCCATAACAAAATATAGAGCATATTTAGGAAATGGCAAAAAGGAACTATAACGTCAGTATGGTACAAGAAGATGGGGCATGGGTGACAGGAGGTAGGAGACGAGGTTGGATGTCCTTAACTGCCATACTAATGAGATCAGATTCTATTCTGTGATTATGGGGAAGGCATACACTGATTTCTGAGTAGGGAGTAAAATGATGAAAATGGGCTTTAGAGAGCTAAGTTTGGGTTCTCACCACTGCCTGAACATCAAGTCTACTCAGTACTAATAGTCTCTACCATCATATGTGCATATTGAAAGCTAATCATGTGTCACTCTAGGGATTCTCCATGCACAGATTTTGAATCTTTGTGTGTTCAAAGATGTCTCTCCTACTTGGGAAACTTTGTCTTTCAAACTGTTAGATCACCCACAGTAAGGGATACAGTTATACTCATACATGCCTGCAAACATATACACAGAACTTCATGAGAGTATACCTACTCTGACCATGTGAGGTATTTCCTACTACTTTTATTCAATTCTTTATTAATTTTTTTAAAAAGAATTCTGATCATAATTCTGTACTTTGACTTTTTGACCACCGTTCGGTTGCATCATGCAGTTTGGAGCATATTACTTTTAAAGAAAGGGGCAATGTCTTATTCTTTTTGATATTAAAAAAATTTATATATCTATTTATTTATTGTGATTAAAGCTTTACTGGGGATTAGGCAGGGACCACACTAGGGTAGCAGGGCCTGTATACCAGGCCAGTACTGGTCTTCAGAGCAATGATGGGTGGTCTGGGCCAAATTGTATAGGCCAAGGGTCCAGCTGGGCTTCTCAAAGCAGAAACAACCACCGAAGAGAAGGACAGTGTGGTTGGTTTTAGTGTGGAAAGGATAATATGGGCTTGAGGGAGGAACTTTGCTGAAGGAAAGTGGGGAACTAAAGCTTTAAAGGGCCTGGATGAAAATGGGTTTCGAAGGGAGAAAAGGGGACCAGAAATGCACGTGGGTAACTGTTAGTTTTTAGCACACTTCTCTACATAGAATAGACCCCCAATATGACTTTAAGTCAGATTCATGAAGTTTTAACTAGAGATTTAGACTTTCTTGATGCCATACCATGCACATTTTCCTTGCCAAATATGGGACAACAAATTATTAAGATGTATATACAAAGCTCTGAACATTTGGGTAGGTGTATTTGGTGGATGGGAGAAGAATGAAGGGTCAGTAGAAATAATGACACATCTTCATTGTAATAAATATCAAAGCTTAAGAACAACAACATTGGCAGATTGGCTTGTAATCATACCACAATGAAGGTCAGAGATGCTTTATATGAAGTGAGCTTTGCTCGATAAATCAGGTATGGATCACGATGTGATGCTAAATGTGTGAAAGGGGTGTCAAATGCAGAATGATGAGAGCTACTGTGTGAGGGTGTACATGGAGTTTGACTTCTGGAGTGATATTTTCTTTTCCCAGAATATTAAGGAGATCCACATGCACTGATACTTCTGAGATTTAGAGCTGGGTTACATGAAGGATGCTGTGGAAAAACTTCCCTTTTGTGACATTTTCCACTTACTAAAATTGATCATTTTTCATTAGGTTGGTAGTATTTTTGTCTTTATAATCCAAGTCTTAATTTAAAAATAAATATTGTATTATACTTATTTGCATTATGTCATGTCTCTTCACTGTCTCCTTTTTGTCCTCCAATATATGTTAAAAAAAATAAAACAGTAGAGGAGAATAGTCCTTAGAATCACATTATTTATCCTCATATTGATGCTGGGAAAGATTGAGGGCAGAAGGAAAAGGGGACAACAGAGGATAAGATGGCTGGATGGCATTACTGCCTCAATGGACATGGGTTTGGGTGGACTCCAGGAGTTGGTGATGGACAGGGAGGCCTGGCATGCTGTGGTTCATGGGGTCGCAAGGAGTCAGATGTGACTGAGCGACTGAACTGAACTGAACTGAGTGAAACAGTGAAATTAGTAAAATAGTTATATGATTCTCAGGTATTGGGTTAAAATCTCAGAAGGTGTTGGGTTACAGTATATGTATGTTAGGTTTCTTTTTTTTTTAATTTTTGGTTTCTTTTTTAAAATCACTTAATTTATTTAGTTTTGGTTGTGCTAGGTCTTCCTTGCTGCGTGCCAGGCTTTTCTCTTGTTGAGTGAGCGGCGCTACTCTCTAGATGTGGTATGCTGGCTTCTCACTGCGGTGGCATCTCTTGTTAAGGAGCATGGGCGCTAGGCACAGGCTTCAGTAGTTGGGGATCCCGGGCTCTAGAGCACAGACTCAGTAGTTGTGGTACACGGGCTTAGTTGCTCCATGGCATGTGGGGTCTTCCTGGATCAGGGATCAAACCTGTATGTCCTGCAAAGGCAGGTGGATTCTTTACCACTGAACAACAGGGAAGCCCTTATGTTAGGTTTTTATATGTAACCAGAAGTCAGAAAGCCTTGATTTTCATCCCTGCTCTGACAGTGCATGGCTGTATGCATACCAGGTATTTTCTTTAAATCTCTGTTGCCCAGCTGAAGAACAGAGGTGAATTTTACCTTCCCTACTGAACATTACAAGTTTGTAGAGATCAAATTAGTTAACTTATGGGAAAGAACTTTTTCATTATAATGTTCTGTTCTGAAGTTGTGCGGTGCTTAGTCACTTAGTCGTGGCTCCTCTATCCATGGGGATTCTTCAGGCAAGAATACTGGAGTGGATTGCCATGCTCTCCTCCAGGGGATCTTCCCAATCCAGGGATTGAGCCCGGGTCTCCCGAGGCTGTTCCTGGGCTCAGCTAGAAAAAGTACTGTAGAAAATTTGGAAATACTTGCCATGAGTGCAAACTCTTGAAGTGGTGAGCCTGTGGGTCACATGCTTGTCACTCTTGAGCGATACATTTAAATGGTCATCACCTCTTAATTCATCTGTGCTAGCTTTAGGTTGGGCCCTACTCCAGATCTGTATGGTTGCTATGTGGTACTCTGATGGTTATAGAGGCAGGTCATCACTGCTGCCTCTAGTGACCAGATTTTCAAACTGGTTTTAGAAAAGGCAGAGGAACCAGAGATCAAATTGCCAACATCCATTGCATCATCGAAAAAGCAAGAGAGTTCCAGAAAAAGATCTATTTCTGCTTTATTGACTATGCCAAAGCCTTTGACTGTGTGGATCACAATAAACTGTGGAAAATTCTGAAAGAGATGGGAATACCAGACCATCTGGCCTGTCTCTTAAGAAACCTGTATGCAGGTCAGGAAGCAACAGTTAGAACTGGACATGGAACAACAGACTGGTTCCAAATAGGAAAAGGAGTACGTCAAGGCTGTATATTGTCACCCTGCTTATTTAACTTATATGCAGAGTACATCATGAGAAATGCAGGGCTGGATGAAGCACAAGATGGAATCAAGATTGCTGGGAGAAATATCAATAACCTCAGATATGCAGATGACACCACCCTTATGGCAGAAAGTGAAGAGGAACTAAAAAGCCTCTTGATGAAAGTGAAGGAGGAGAGTGAAAAAGTTGGCTTAAAGCTTAACATTCAGAAAACGAAGATCATGGCATCTGGTCCCATCACTTCATGAGAAATAGATGGGGAAACAGTGGAAACAGTGAGAGACTTTATTTTGTGGGGGTCTCCAAAATCACTGCAGATGGTGATTGCAGCCATGAAATTAAAAAATGCTTATTCCTTGGAAGGAAAGTTATGACGAACCTAGATAGCTTATTTAAAAGCAGAGACATTACTTTGCCAACAAAGGTCAGTCTAGTCAAGGCTATGGTTTTTCCAGTGGTCATGTATGGATGTGAGAGTTGGACCCAAAGAAAGCTGAGCACAGAAGAATTGATGCTTTTGAACTGTGGTGTTGGAGAAGACCCTTGAGAGTCCCTTAGACTGCGAGGAGATCCAACCAGTCCATCCTAAAGGAGATCAGTCCTGGGTGTTCATTGGAAGGACTGTTGCTGAAGCTGAAACTGCAATACTTTGGCCACCTCATGCGAAGAGTTGACTCATTGGAAAAGACCCTGATGCTGGGAAGGATTGGGGGCAGAAGGAGAAGGGGACGACAGAGGATGAGATGGCTGGATGGCATCAGCGACTCGATGGACATGGGTTTGTGTAAACTCTGGGAGTTGTGGGTGGACAGGGAGGCCTGGCATGCTGCAATTCATGGGGTTGCAAAGAGTCGGATACGACTGAGCAACTGAAATGAACTAGTGACCAAAGGCTGTTGCAGTGACTTCTCCCAGTCTCTCCCATCAATGCTCAGCCACCCTCAACCCCAGATGCTCCATTGCCTTAAGGCCTTAGATGCACTAGACCAGGTCACACCCCTCTTATGGTTGTTGGATTGAAAACATTTGTCTCCCTTCTGTCTGATCAATTGTCCTGAGAAGCTGCTGTTCACAAGGCCGAAGATAGGCTAGGGATACCCCACAATCAGTTATGCTTGAGAACAGTGGCAGACAACTCAGAAATGTACCCTTGGATCTGCTTTTCCTCTTTCCCTGCCTCATTTTCCCTTTCTCTCCCTCTTGCTTCCATGAGAGCACATGCTCTAATAAATTAGGAGCAGGTAGTATTTGGCTCAGGTTGTCCTTTCTGTGGAATTTGGAATAGTGATAGTGAAAGTTGCTCAGTCGTGTCTCACTCTTTGCAACCCCATGGATTGTTACCTGCCAGGCTCCTCTGTTTATGAAATTTTCCAGGCAAGAATACCGGAGTGGGTTATTTTTCCCTCCTCCAGGGGGTCTTCCCAACCCAGGGATTAAACCCAGGTCTCCCAGTTTACAGGCATATTCTTTACCATCTGAGCCACCAGGGAAGCCAAGAATTGGGATAATATGCCATCAAAATATCTACAATAGTGTGTATACAAATAGCCATACACACAGACACACAGCTGTATATACAGAGACGTGGCTAGAGAAGGTGAATTGAGGTTGAACCAAAAGAAGTATTCAGAGTTGGGTTTGCCAAGTGTCTGCTGGAAGGACAAGGAGGCCTTCAAGAAATTTCTATGTTAAGAGTAGTGAGGAAGGCTGGGCCTTGAAAAGGCCAGTGATGGTATCTGTTCTGCAGCCCAGCACCAGAGAGTTGGTCTGAGTTTCAGGAAGCGAGAGGACTAGATCCCAGAAGGCCTTGAGGGCCAGGACAAAGAGCTTAGATTTGATCTTGAGTGTAACAGGAAGGCACTCATGGATTTTAGGCTCAGGAATTAAGGGCCATTTAATTGATTTGTTAAAAGTAGAACAGAAAGTCTGTCTTGTTCCTCTGTTCAGAATGGCTTAGAATAACAAGTATGGAAACAGGATCTTAGGAGGCTGTGGTAGAGGCCCCTGTAAGTGGTATGTGTTGATGTGTTCGTCATTCAGTTGTGTCCAATTCTTTGCAACTCCATGCTCTGTAGCCTGCCATGCTCCTCTGTCCTTAGGATTTTCCAGGCAAGAATACTGGAGTGGGTTGCCACTTCCTTCTCCATGGGATCTTCTCGACCCAGGGACTGAACTAGGTATCCTGCATTGCAGTCAGATTCTTTACCAGCTGAGCCACCAGGGAAGCAGAATATCTGTTGAGATGGAGAAAAGGGGTGGACTTAAGGGATACTTTGTAGGGAAAAGGGCTTTCCCATGGATTAGAGGCGAGAGGTAAGGGATAGGGCCTAATTAGAGATACTTCCTTGGGTGTGAGCAAACGTTTTTAAAGCCCAGGTGATAGAGGGTGACAGCATTGTCCTTCTCCCAAAGGGCATTATCGGCATTTCTGCACAGAATGTCTCAACATGGCTTTAGTACGGGGAACACTGAGGCAGCCGGGGCTGCTGCTACCTTGAGAGTTTGCCACTTGCAGAGCACTTGGTTTTGGCTCCTGGAGTAAAGGAGCAGCCTTTTCCTGCAGGACCCTGGAGATAGGATTCATGGCTAGGTATTATCCTCAAGTAGAGACCTCAATAGAAGAGGCAGAGCAAGGAACCACAGGAGGGTCTGTGAGAGCTCGCTGGGAAATGCTGAATTGGCCAGTGAGTGTATGATGTTAACATGGTCTTGTTTGTATCTAAATCAGTATTTATAAGATACTTACTGCTATGGCCACTTTTGGCTATTGGCAACTGCTCAGAAAGGTTGAAATTCAGAATTAAGAGACATCATAAAGTTACTTTGAATGCTGGACTACCAGGATGCTTCTGTTTATATTGAGGTATATACCATCAGCCCCCTGCTCCGATGCTCTCATACTGAACCCATCTACGGGAGAGAGAAGTGTCCAGCCTAAATGTTCTCTTCTTCCATCTGTTCCTGAGACAGCTCTAACAAATGAGAGGGCGTGGTTGGAGACCTACTGGGGATATATCTCTAGGACCGTCATCTGAGAGTTACGAGTAGGCAGAGAGGTGATTTTCATTTTCTGCAATAACTTCCCACAGTAAGTAGGTGGGAGGGTGCAGTGATTGATGAGCTAAATTAGATGGAAAGTGGCTCAAATCAGATTCAAGGTGATTGCTCCTGCCTCTCGACTCACTGCACTTATTTTCTATTCTACTCATTTAGCAAATGATTATGGTCTGTCTTGTGACATTTCTTATATTGTTGCTTCATTCTTTACCTTTTCCACGTTGTTCTTTCCGCTTTCCTCAGCTAGATCAGTTACTCCTTAGAGACAGAGGTGGGATTTTGTTTATTGTTGTGGCCTTCTCACACCTTCCACAGAATAATTGCACAGTGCTTGCATGGTGTTTGACCAATAGTTGCTGTCCCAGGTGAGATGTTTCCTAAAGAAGTTTGCTGAATTTATCTTGTCTCAGCAAAGTAGACAGTAAGAAAAAGGGTCACACTAAGTATGTTTTTGTTTAAATTATTCAGCCTTTTAGTAAATGAATTTGAGGTAACTTTGTGGCTCAGATGGTACAGAATCTGCCTGCAAATGCAGGAGACTGAGTTCAATGCAGGAGACCTGGCTTGGGAAGAAGACTTGGAGAAGGAAATGGCAATCTACTTCACTATTCTTGCCTGGAGAATTCCATGGACAGAGAAGTTTGGTAGGCTATGGTCCATGGGATCACAAAGAATCTAACACAACTGAGTGACTTTCTTTTTGTGTAAACCAGCATAGTCCCAGCATAGGCATGGTTTAGTTTTTTGTAAGTGTAATTTTATTTTTCTAAACAGGATATAAGGTGGAGTCATATGAAACTGCCAATATTCATGCTAGAAATATGGCATTATCATACAGATCAATCTAATAAGACAGATGAGCCCAGAATAACTCATTCCTCTGATTCTGTCTGAGATGGCAGTGAGCTCACTGGAAGCAGGCCCCACTTCTGCTACAACAGCTTGGGGGAGAGAGGCCACTGGGGCAGAGGAAGTGATGTCGGGGGCAGATATCCCTGATTTTCCTCATTATTTGGGACGTCTGTAGTTGACATGTGCTTTCTGTTCTATGGTGCCCAAGCGCCTTTAGTGTTACCTAAAAAGGAGTCATGACAGGGCCCAGAAGGGTAAGGAGTTATACCTAGGAGATCTGGCACCCATCAGCTGCCAGCCCCATCCGTCTTGGAGACGCCAGAGGTCATCAGGGGAAGTAAGCTGTGGCAACTGATACAATAACTTCACAGTTTTCTTCTATTTCCTTCATTGTTTTTATTATATTCATTAGAATATCCCATCTCCTTTCCTGTCTTTATTAAACCCTGAGTTTTAGAGTGCTGGATCAATCTGTTGGTATGGGAGGGATAGGGAAGGTTGATGTTAGTTGCTTCCCCTTAATTCCTCTGGATAACTGAGATGAATCTTCTAAATTCCCCTAGAGGAACCCAGACAAATCATTGACAACACAGGTAGGAGGGAGCGCCTTTCCCTTATTTACTGTGGAAGCAACAGGGAACCTGACTTCATGTCAGAGGAGAGAGACTAGATGGGGCAGCTTGAGAACAAGGGGGATCTGTCATTGGAAATAGGAGCCCAAGTCCAGAAGAAGGCGTCTAGGAACTCAATTAACTGAAAGAAAATTACCAAGTGTATCTTCACCATTAGACAGAGCAAGGAATGTTATTTAAAACCATGTCTGCCCTGGATTCTGTCTTTATTAAAAGCATGACCAGAGAGTAGCTTTTTTAGAGTCAGAAAAGTATTGGAAGTGGGGAGAAATGCTTGACTAACATCCTTGGAACTTTATACAATCTATAGTTGTATGTCTAAGAAAGAGGCAAAGCCATAGTATTAGGAAAAGTAAGCGTGTAATCAAGCATTGTAACATACCCTCCACCCCTGTGGATAGAGTTGTGGTGTTTAGACTCCTTATTCACTTATTCCATGAATGAATTTACCAGAGTATGCACACAATGTCATTTGTTCCTTGTAACAGCCCTGAGAGAAAGATTAGCTTGTCCCATTTATAGATGGAGCAGTTAGCCTCAGAGAGGTTAAAAAGCTCACCTAAAACACACAGATTGCAAATCAATTGCAGAGATGGAATTTCAACCCAAGTTTGTCTGATTCCAGAGCCAATACTTTTCCTACCGTGCCATACTTTTGTCCTCTCTACTGGAGGTATCTTTAAAAAAGGAAAAGGAGTCACATGAAATTTCTCTAAGAAAAAGGCTGAGAGTATGCCAGTGTACCAGACCTGAAAAGCAGCAGTGGGTCATGACATGGGTTGCCAGTTTAAGTATCTTATAAGAAAGCAGTCCCCAACCTTTTTAGCACCAGGAACTAGTTTTGTGGAAATTTTATTATGGACTATTGGCAGGGGTGGGGGTAGGGGATCGGGGTTTCTGGGGGAATCATTAGAATAATTCAAGTGCTTTATATTTATTGTGCACTTTATTTCTGTTATTATTACATTAACTCCACCACAGATTACCATGTATTGGATCCCAGAGGTTGGGGACCCCTGTTCTAAGATCAAAATTGCAGAATCTGAGGCCCCACTCTGTTATCAGAATCAGCATTTTTAACAAGATCCCAATGGGGTACAGAATCTAAGACCCTATTTCTGAATCAGAATCTACATTTTAAGAAACCAACATTCGGTTCCTGGGTTGGAAAGTTCCCCTGAGGAGGAAATGGCAACCCACTCCAGTATTCTTGCTTGAGAAATCCCGTGGACAGAGGAGCCTGGTGGGAGCTACTGTCCGTGGGGTCGCAGAACAGTCAGCCACGACTGAGTGACTAAGCACATACATACATACATACAGGTGATTTGTCAGCCTGCTAGTTTGAGAAGCACTGCCCCAGCCATCCCAAAGCTGCTTCCCTGTTCTCACTGTATCTTGGGTCCTTCAAGGACCTGACTCAGAGAGGGAACTTGGCTGGTTTTTGCCCTGGTATCAACTGCCAGGACAAATTACCAACCACAGGGGTCACCCTTCCTTAACATTTCTTGACGTTTCTTAACGTTTCGTCTTCCTTAACATCCCCCTCCCTTCTCTTTCTAGTCTTCTTGCTTGCCCATATGGCAATGAAGTAAGGAGAGACTGACAGAAATAAGATTAAGAAATAAGAATTTTTTTTTTTACCAGGTTTTCCTATGAAAGCTTTGTGATGCCTTCTCAAATTATGCTAAGCATTGTGGCTAACAATGTCTCCCTTAATGGAGGCTATCAGCATCCCTCCTTCTCAGCCTGCCCTCTTGGAATTACTGTAGCACCTTCAGTTGTTTGAATGTTGTGCACTTTTGGTTTCTTACTCAACCCAGAAAACAGCTATAGGTTTTATTTCTGTTTCACACACAGCCACACACTTAAGTGTCTTAAGGGTGGCTGAGCATAAATATGATAAATTTCAACCTTTAAGGACAAATTTGAGGAAAAACACTGAACCCCAGGGCTTAAAGAGGCTCCTTTTGGTCATAATGCTGCACCATCCACACTCTAGCACTGGCTCCTTTTTACTATGCAGATTCATTCAGTGCTGAGGATTATGGCATTTGCTTCTGCTTTCAGCATCAGTGGGAAAGGACTTTCACAATTTGTTTTTCTTTCTCTCTCTCTCTCTTTTTTTTTTTTTTTTTGGTGTGTGATTATGAATGATCTGTGAAGCAGAAAGAAGATAAAAATGTTCATAAGCTGGGCCTACCCTGTGGTCTCAACAGAAATTTAGCAAATGTGACATAGAAGTGGACAGGAAACCGTCACCCATCATCAGTCTGTCATGTTGACCGTGAGCACCGTGCCCAGTGTCTGCAGGGTGTACTTTCAAATGTGTGTGTGCGCACTCAGTCACTGAGTCCTGTCCAATTGTTTTGCATCATGGGCGGTAGTCCGCCAGGCTTCTCTGTCCATGGGATATTTCTAGGCAAGAATACTGGAGTGGGTGCCATTTCCTCCTCCAGGAGAATCTTCCCAACCCAGGGATCAAACCCGAGTCTCCAGTGTCTCCTGCATTGGCAGGTGGATTCACTGACCCACCTTCAAACATGCCAACATGTAAATTCTTAGGCAGGAGTTAATAGGGGAACTCCTTTTAATAGAAATCTAGGTTACTTTTTTTTTTTAATGGAAAAAAAGTAGCAAAAAGTGAAAAAGAAAAAGAGACATAGAGACATTCAAGGAACTGAAATTTTCAGTTAATAATGGATCTGGAAAGGAAATGTTTGTTTCCAAGGTAAAAGGAAATATCAAGGAGAGTCATCATGAGGTTAGAGTTTTAAGAAAACCTGGGTAGCCAAATAAACACTGGTGTGGAATGAGGAATGTTTTGCTTTACATGTCACATTTTTCATTCAGCAAATCATTGTCTTCCTTTAGAGTTATGAAGAAAACATTTTCTTTACAGAAAACAGTAATCAAACAGTAGTTGATACCACAAGGTAGAACAGAGCAGATACTGGAACTCCCTTTTGGTTACATTAGAATATTACCCCACGATGTTCTGTTTCACTGACTTCTGTTGAGACACACAGTTTTTTTTTTTTTTAAAGGAGAAGTTGACTGTCTTCAGATTTGATTTGAGATAGTGAGCTTGCATTAGTTTGTTTTAAAATATGTTCAGAGGGAGATCATTCTGATGAAGCATCTCACTTCAAGTGCTTTATGAAAATATTTGGTGAAGTTAATGAACGGTATAAGAGACTCCACTGTGTAGAGTTGATTTGATTTCATTTCAGAACAGTCTTAACCTGAAATTAGTGTTGGTAATAATTTGAATATATCTGATTCTCTTAGCCTAAAATGCGTAATATCTTCCATTTATGCCAAATCATATGCTTTGTATCTAGTTTTAAGGTACTAGTATGTTTTAGAAACAATTTAGTGATTTGTGATTAGCATTTATTTTTAGTGAAATGAAACAGAATGAAATAGAATGAGTGGTCAGGATATTCTTTGTTTTTATGTATGTGTATATATATCATCTGTCTCCTTAAAAACTTAAAAATTGTGGTTCACATTCCAAAAAAGTTTCAAAACAACTGCCTTGGTGAATTTGGCATGGTTATAATGTGATATCAGCCATGATTGGCCCACTGAAAATTCTTCTTTAAATAACCAGCAAACTTGTCACATCAGACTTTTCATTTATTTTTGGGTTTTCAAATGGCTACACTTCTCTTAAAATCTTTCTCTTTTTAGACTCTTCATCCTGGAGACATTGATTGGTTAAAATTAGGGAAATAAAGCTATACTTCAAAGTTTAGCATATATTGACAGTGCATAATTTTAAGGAAGGGAATATTTAATCTTTTTTTTTAAATTAATAACTCTGACTTGTGCCTTCCTCATGTGTTTTCAGTTACCATGACTCACCTTGATCTCACTTTAATATCACAATTTCACATTAGATGCTTCTCCAGAAAATCATTCAGAAACTAGTTATGTAATGATTAATAATTAATATTTAAATTCTGGTCTTTCAGATTTTATTTTATTTGTAATTAAATGCCATGAGTACAAATGTGTGATCTCCAGTATATGCATATGATTAAATCTGTGTCCACGTAAAGGACAATAAGATGACTGTAGGAGTTCTTATTTTACTTGTAGGCTTTCTCCCAGGACTATTGTTTACAGCTACTACCAACAACCATAGTATTAAGTAAGAACTGACGATAGCATTTTAAAAACATAAAACACACAAATGTTTCCCCTTCTTAGAACCTTTTTATAACTTAGTTATAACTTTTATAACTTTAGAACCCAAATAACTAAGCATCTGTGAGAAACAGGCTAAAATGCCAACAGTAATCTATCCTTGGAGTCTGAAGAATTGAGCTACATTATTTGATATTATTGATAAATGTTCAGGTCTCATGTCTTGGGTATATCGTAAATGGAGATGGGAAATAGAAACATTATCAGTGAACTGGAACACATTTTACCATATACCTGAGAAGTGCTCTTAATGCCACTGCATCGTTTGATTTAGCAGCTAGAGGTTTGTTTTAAGCCTGAGAGTTAATCACTCTTGTCAACAGACTTGGTTGCTGCTATGTACTTTCTGGATGTAGCTAAGCTAGTAAGGACTCCTGTTT
Source organism: Muntiacus reevesi (assembly GCF_963930625.1). Taxonomy (NCBI): domain Eukaryota; kingdom Metazoa; phylum Chordata; class Mammalia; order Artiodactyla; family Cervidae; genus Muntiacus; species Muntiacus reevesi. The sequence continues at coordinate 98,710,671 of NC_089252.1, forward strand.
GCTGGTCTGAAACCCAGTCTTACCTAGCGTAAGCAATAAAGGGTGTTTTACTGACTCATGTAACAGAAGTCCTAGGTCGTTTTGGGTACACTCATAAGCAGGCCTTCTCTATGTGGTGATCATCACACTGGACCATCCACTCTACCAGCTCAATAATCTCATCTGAGTTTTTCTTTTCAGTAGCTTTTGTAAGTACAAGTCACGAGTCTTATCAGAATACTTGGATCCCATGCTTATTGCTGAACTGATAACTGTGGTCAGTAGAATAGAACAGTGATTGGCCAGGCTTGGGTCACATTCCTATATCTGTATTCTAGGGATTGGAGGAGGAGCAGGCTCTCCAAAGGAAAAACAAAAGGGGAGGCTTTATTACCAAGGCAAGATTTTATATAGATGCTGGGTAAGAAAAACAGAAGATGCTACTACAGTGGTCTTATTTTTACTTTAAAAGGTTCAATGTCTTAATTCTTTCAAAAAAAGTGATATTATTTCTATCTCATCATTGAATTAGTTTATCCATTTAAAAAATATGTATTCAGCCAGGCAGAGACATTTCTTTTAACTTCTCTGAGCATATGAAATGTGTGCATGATTTTGACCAAGCCTCTGTAATATTTTATCAGATGATTTTCATCACTCTGGGTAATAAACAGGTAATTTGACTTAGCAGAGTACAGGTGCTATTTTTAATACTTAGTGCTCTCTGGAGGTCTTCCAAATAATAATAGCACCTTTAAAAGCTTTGGATTCCCCAAGGAGCAATAAAATTGTGCTGAGTATTGTCTGTGATAAATAACACATCTCCCGTCTCTTCTATTCCATATTCCTACTTGAGAAGCCTCCAAATTTTCTGACATTATCTCAGGGTTGATTGCCTAGTGAAGGTCAATACTTTATTGCTTTTTATTTCTACATGTTTCTTTGTGTTTATACTGGAATAATGAGAATATTATAGGCTTTTAAAAATATTAAAAATCATGGAAACTAAAACCACAAACACATCACTAAGGAATATAACTTAAAACTTTGTTTTCTAAAGCGGAAATAATTTAACTTTTTCCTGATTGGTGGAGTTCAGGGGTTAAGGAACCAACATCTCAGAAGAAAGGAAGGACAGAGAAGTGAGGTCAAAATATTGCAAGGAATTTTCCCTTGAGGCCTGATGTGTACTTCTAGGATGAGACTAGAAAAAAAAAAAAAAAAAGAGAGAGAAAATTGTTGAAAACATGTGATAAGAGATTAAAAGGTAAAGCACAGATGTGAGCTGTCTCACAGAGCTTTTGAGGCAGTAAGATCATGATAAACACTCAAGGCTTTTTATTGAGTCTTCTGAGTAGCTACATCATAGGATAAAAGCAAACTGGAAGTGTACCAGCCTCAACTGAATCCAGATGATCTGCCTGTACTCTATCTGCCTTCAGGAAGAAGGTTAAATCCTATTTGGAAGAAGAGGACATTGTTCAAACTTCTGCAATAAACAATGTATCTGTCATTTACAAAAAAAAATAGTAGGCATGCAAGGAAATAGGGACAAAAAACCTGAAATCAAGAAAGAAAAAATAGTCAAAAGAGAGAAGTGATTCAGATTCAGTAGCAGAAGTTATTCAGAAGTTATCAGACACAGACTTCTAGATAACTGATTATTATGTTCAAGAAAAGACAGAGCATTTCACAAGAGATCTGGAGTCTAGGAAAGGAATCGCATGAACAACTTCAAACTTAAAATTACAGTACCTGAAATTAAGAATCAGTAGATGGATTTAACAACATATTAGATACATAAGAAGAGAGCATAGTGACTTGGAAGATAGGTCTGTAGAAAATATTCAGATTAAAGCATAGAGTTGAAAAAATAATGTAAAAATGAAGAAAATTCTGTAAGAGACATATTGGAAGATGTAAAAGGTCTGGGTGTGGCCATTGGTGGCCAGAAGTAAATTAGAGAGAAAAATAGTAAGAGAAACAATATTTGAGGAGATACTGATCAAGAATTTTTCAAAATTAATGAACAACCTCAAGCTAGAGATTTAAGAAACTCTATAAGCAAAGAAAATCAAATAAAATATGTAGGTATATTATAATAAAACTACTGAAAAACCAAAGACAAATAGATAAACTTAAAAGTATCCAAAGGAAAAAAAAGATACATTTTCAAAAGAATTCCAGTTAGACCTAAAACTAATTTTTAAACAGAAACAATGGAAGCTAAAGAACAAAGGTGTGACATATTTAAAGAGTAAAAAAAAAAAAGTAATTGTTAATCTTGAAGTCTGTATTTGTTGTTGTTCAGTTGCTAAGTCATGTCAGACTCTTTGGGACCCCATGAACTGTAGCATGCCAGGCTCCTCCATCCTTCACTATGTCTTGGAGTTTGCTCAAACTCATGTTCATAGAGTCAGTGATGCCATCCTCTGTCACCCCCTTCTCCTTCTGCCCTCCATCTTACCCAGCATCATGGTCTTTTCCAGTGAGTCAGCTCTTTGCATCAGATGGCCAGAATATTGGAGCTTCAGATTCAGAATCCAATGAATATTGGATTTCAATGAATCCAATGAATATTCATGGTTGATTTCCTTTAGGATTCATTGGTTTGATCTCCTTGCTCTCCAAGGTACTGTCAAGAGTCTTCTCCAGCATCACAATTCAAAAGCATCAATTATTTGTTGCTTAGCCTTCTTTATGGTCTAACTGTCACATCCGTACAGAATAGAATTCTATATGCAGTGCCCTTATCCTTTGAAAAAGATATTTTTAGAAAAATTAAAATGGAAAGAATTAATTACCAGCTTATCTACATTGGAACTGCTAAAGGGAGCTCTATGGACAGAAGAGAAATGGTCCCAGATGAAACTACTGAAATTCAGAAAGGTATAAAAAAGCACCAAAAAGGATGAGCATATAAATAAGTACAAATGCATATAGACTGTTTGAAGCCATCAAAATAATGTATTGTGGCATTTAACTCCCTGTAACCAAAGATGGGACCATTTAAACATCCATTGAAATAGGAACTGCAATGATTAGAATTAAATATTTTAAATCTGTAGGTTCATAACATTAACAACAACAATAATAGTAGTAATTGGTTGGGCTTCCCAAGTTGGGCAGTGGTAAAGAATTTGCCTGCCAGTGCAGGAGACATAAGAGGTGCAGATTTGATCCCTGGGTCAGGAAGACCCCTTGGAGTAGGAGATGGCAACGTGCTCCATTTTTTTGCTTGGAGAATTTCATGATAGTGGAGCCTGGTGGACTGCAGTCCACAGGGCCACACAGAGTAGGACACGGCCGAGCACACAGCACGCAGTAACTGGTTACCGTAGGAGGACAGGTTATTTATTACTTTAAAATATAGTACGGACTGTAGCCTACCAGGTTCCTCCATCCATGGGATTTTCCAGGCAAGAATCCTGCAGTGGGTTGCCATTTCCTTCTCCAGGAGATCTTCCGGACCCAGGGATTGAACTCAGGTCTCCCTCATTGTAGGCAGACACTCTACTGTCTGAGCCACCAGGGAAGCTAAAGTATAGTATAGAAATATACAAAATGGACCATTTAGTCTATGTTTCTTACATTACTGAGTTAACATAGATGGGAGAATTATCTCTTGATAATAGTATTCCAGCTAATAAATGGAAAAAAAAGGATTATTCTTATTTTTAAATTCTAATGAATTAATGGATCCAGGCATAAAACATTAATGACTAAGAATATTATAGAATACAAGCAGTCATGGCATACCTGCTGACAGAGGAATACACACCATCAGCCATGATGTGTAAAACAAAGCAACCAAAAATGAACCTGAACCTTATTAAACCTTTAGATCTAACTACCAACAAATACAATTTATAGATAAGGGACATTTTGTTTAACATAATACCATACCATATAAATAAGACAATGGAAAACCTTAGTTCAAAGAATCCAGTTTCCCTAATGAATAAAAAGGGAAAAAGAAATTTAGGAGATACATAGGTAAAAATAAACATTAACAGACATATTGACCAATCACAGTATACAGAGCTTATTTGGATCTTGATTTTAAAATTCTTGTAAAAATAGTTATGACACTTGGAAATTTGAATATTTACAGAATATTTGATGGCATTCTGACATTATTGCTAAATTTTTATATTTGATAATATTGTGATTATGTTTTTTAAAATGTATATTCTTTTAGAATTACACCACATATAGGATGTCACCAAAAAATTGTTACAAGATTGAAATTCTGTGAGATGCCAGTGGTTAGGACTTGGTACTTTCACTGTTGTTGAGTCTGAGTTTGACCCCTGGTTGGGGAACTAAGATCCCAGAAGCCACGTGGTGCGACTACAACAAAAAAAATTACAAGAAGTATGATATGATATTTGGGATTTTTAAAACAATAATATGGTTGAGGGAAGAGTGGGTGAAAACAGAGATGGAACAAGACTGGTCATGAGATAATGATCATTAAACCAGTGTAGGATATGGGGGTTTTATTACATTACTAATTCTACTATTTTACCTGTTGGAATTCTCTATAAAAAAAAACCTGAAAAATAAAACCTCAGGTGCTAGTGGGATGTGGGGTAAATTAAGTTAAAATAACATTAAATCTTTATTCAGGAAATGGTAAAACATTGATTACTGTAGATTCCATTAAGTCAAGGGAACATATTTGACTTTCTAGTATAACCACTTAAAGAATGTATAACTAACAAGCTGAACGAGTAACAAAGTAGAATAATTTAAAAAATTTTGTTTAGTTGAAGATAAATGGAGAAATAAGGAATAAAGAACCATAAAACAAATAAAGAACATATTAAGGTAGAAATTTAACATAAATAAAAGGACTAAATGTCTCAATTTAAAAACCAAAGATTATTAGACTGGACTATTAAAAAAAAGGTGGCTATTTCCTGACTATGCAAGGCACACTCTAAATATAAAGCCATAACAAACTGAAAGGTAAAAAGAAATACTGTGCAAACACTAACCAAAAGTTGCAGTGTAGCTATGCATATGCAAATGGAAATAGAATTACCTCAAAATGTTCACAGTAAGCAATTGGGTAATACTAAAGTTAGACATATGCAGATCCTCAGGCTTAGGTGGGGTTTTGCCACACCTCTTTCAATAATTACTAGAACACACAGAAAAAAAGTTAGCAAATATGTAGAAGATTCAGATACCATATTTGACAAACGACCTAATTGTAATATATAGAAATATAATATATAGACCTACACATACCAACTGAAGAATATTCATTTATTAGTGTACAAGAAACATTTGGCCATTAGTCAGCATGCTTCAGTCCTGAATATTCATTGGAAGGACTGATGCTAAAGCTGAAACTCTAATACTCTGGCCACCTGATGTGAAGAACTGACTCATTTGAAAAGACCCTGATGTTGGGGAAGATTGAAGGCGTGAGGAGAAGGGGACGACAGAGGATGAGATGGTTGGATGGCATCACCAATGCAATGGACATGAGTTTGAGTAAACTCTGGGAGTTGGTGATGGACGGGGAGGTCTGGTGTGCTGCAGTCCATGGGGTCGCAAAGAGTAGGACATGACTGAGCAACGGAACTGAACTGATAGATATTACCAAAATTTTATGCTAGTACATTTGAAAATTTAAGTAAAATGGTTTTTGTTGTTTGTTTAGTCATTAAGTCGTGTCCAACCCCATGAACTTTGCGACCCCACGAACTGCAGCACACCAGGCTTCCCTGTCCTTCACCATCTCCTGGCGTTTACTCAAACTCGTCCATTGAGTTGGTGATGTCATCTAACTATCTCATCCTCTGTTGTTCCTTTCTCCTCCTGTCCTCAATCTTTCCCAGCATCAGGATTTTTTCTATTGAGTTGGCTCTTCGCATCAGGTGACCCAAGTATTGGAGCTTTAGCTTCAGCATCAGTCCTTCCAATGAATATTCAGGGTTGATTTCCTTTAGGATTGACTGGTTTGATTTCCTTGCTATCCAAGGACTCTCAGGAGTTTTCTCTAGCACCACAGTTTGAAAGCATCCCTTCTTTGGTGTTCAGCTTTCTTTATGGTCCAACTCTCACGTCTGTACCTGACTACTGGAAAAGCAATAGTTTTGACTATGTGGACCTTTATTGGCAAAATGGTGTCTCTGCTTTATCATATGCTGAAGTTCTCTAAAAACTATAATTGATATAATGAATTTTAGAAAATCTGAATTATCCTATATATATTAAAGAAATTAGTTTCATAATTATTCAAAGAGAAAGAAAATACCAAGTAAATTCTCCATCAAATTCTTACAAACATTTAAGGAGTGAACAATCAGATATAAAGTCAGATTAGGACAGCATAAACTTGACCCTTTACCACATCTGCTGTTCCAGTCATAGTCTCCATTGTCATCGTTGGTGCACTAGCTGTTGACTGAGTCCCTTGCATCCACTCTCATCCCCCTCCAATCCATTTTCCAAATGTAACTTGAGAGAGATTTTCAAAATGATATTTTGCTTATGCCACTGCCCAGGTCCATTTCCACCATTCCAAAATCAAACACTGCCCTCTGTCTTTCTCTCTTGATTTTTTATATTATCTTCCTTAGCTGTCTGAACTCCCACTACACCGTCCTTTGTCCTCTTCAAAATCACTCTCCTCCCTATTGCCACAGGGTCTTTGCACATCCTTGTTCTCTTGGCTTCTGGAATTTTGTTTCCTTTATCTCCACTGAGTTAATTTCATCCCTCAGATTTCAACTCCAGTATTTCTCCTCTACAATTTAGGCTTCTTGTTATAGTCTCTTTTTGGAACTTGCAGCTATCCTATGTTTAAGATTTCGTTAGTGTCTCCCCAATAAGATAATTGTCTCTGTGAATTCAGAAACTATGCCTATTGATATCCATTTACCAATTCAGCCTGGCTTATGCCAAATGCTTAATAGCTATTTGTTGAATGCATAAAAGAAGGTGTATAAATTTTGTAAATTAAATAGGAGCTGAATTACTGCAGCTGAAGTTGTTATTATCTGTTACTAATTATAGGAAATAACTTCAAAGGGAAGTCATGAGCAGATGTTCTGAAAACTGTAAATTAAAGGACTAAATTTTCAAATGAGGTTACTGAAAGAGGGATTAAGAAATTTGCACATGGATGGGAACGCAGCTACTAAATGGTAGAGCTAGAATTTCAACCTAGATTTACCTTCAGTTCAGTTCAGATCAGTTGCTCAGTCATATCTGACTCTTTGCAACCCTGTGGACTGCAGCACGCCAGGCTTCCCTGTCCATCACCAACTCCCATAGTTTACTCAAAATCATGTCCATTGAGTTGGTGATGCCATCCAATTATCTCATCCTCTGCCATCCCCTTCTCCAGATTTACCTTATAGCATTGCTATTCCCAACAGTGGCAAAGCCTTTGTATAGACAATAAGCATGGCAAATTCTGATACTCGATCCTCTTCCTGACAGTTGATGAGGGCCATTATGACTATTAAAGACTGACAATTCCTGAACTAAGGAAAGTTGTTGAACTTGGTAGAACCCAGTAGCCTTTTCTTTGGTGATGCTCAAGATGCAATTTGCCTTGGCAAATGTGACTGTTTCCTCTTTTATACTTTTGACCTTAAGTTTGCTTTAGCTCTCCTTGTGACATTGATTGTAATTCCATTGCTAAATAATTCTTTTCAAAGAAGACATTTGCCAAATATTTATTTTTGTGGGGCTTCCCTGGTGGCTCAGATGGTAAAGAATCTGCCTACAATGCAGGAGACCAGAATATGATCTCTGGGTCAGAAAGAGCCCCTGGAGAACGGAATGACTATCCACTCCAATATTCTTGCCTGAAGAATTCCATGAACAGAGGACCCTGATGGGCTATAGTTCACGGAATTGCAAAGAGTTGGACACAACTGAGCGACTGACACTTCACTTCCATCTAGCTAGAGTGAGAAGACAAAATAAAACATTGTCTTTTAAAGTTAGTTTGTCTTAACTTAAGGGCAAGTGTCTGGAGATATGAACCTCACTTAACCTTCTTTCTGTTACTGATGCACTCGTTTCTTTGAAATTACGCTCTGCACTGCCCCCCCCGCCCCGCCACCCCAACATTTTTAAGGCTACCAAATTGCATATGGTGAAATGCTGCCAGACCTGGGATAGCAGTGAAAATCAGAACATTGCATCTGTTTTTCATGAGAAAAGGGAGAAATTTGATCAAACTCAGTTCAGTTGCCAGTGATAAAACATAGCAGTGTCACCTTCAATAATTACTGAAGAATAAGACTTACCTATTAAGTAATACTACATCTATTTCATTTTTAGCTTATTTCATTTAAAAATTAATTCCTGCTAAACAGTTCTCACTACTAGGGGAGTTTGCCAAGACTCATTTCTTTAGAATGGAACATAAGTCTTTCAGGACATGTATATACTGTACTTCTCCAAAATTCTCATAAGTTTAATGGATTTTATGTCCTTAGATAGAGAATTTTACCATGCCTTATTCTTCTGTACCAGGTGTATTTACATCTACATCAACATAGGTATATTGGGAAAAATCTACGCATATCTACAAGCTGACAGAGTGTGCCTTTGAGGGTTTTAAGTCTAAATATTACTATGTATTCCAAAAAGCCCCACAATTATGTGATTCTGAGTTAGTAATAATTCAACATTATTCAATAATTATATATATATATATATATGTATACACACACACACACTTCTAGTTTGAGTGAAAGTGTTTTTATTGAAAAATTTTAAGTTCATACAAAAGAATAAGGAGGATTCAAGTCTAAATTCAACTTTTCTTCCCTGAATTAATTGCTAAAAAATAGAAATAAAGCTTTCTATATGCCTGACTCCTTGCATTTACTCAGTGAATAGGCCCTGGGGCATAGAGGTGGACTAGACATTATCCCTGCTTTGAAGAAGCTCACCTAGGGAAACATACATGTGTACACTATAGCTAAGATGGAAAACACTGTGGAGATTCCTCTAAAAATTAAAAATAAAACCAGACAAAATCCAGCAATGTTCCATTTCTGGTTATTCTTCTGCAGAAAATAAAAGCAAATACTAATTTGAAAGGATATGTACACTCCTATACTCACTGAAGCATTATTTACAATAGCTAAGATATGGAAGCAACCTGTGTCCACTGAGGGATGAATGGGTAAAGAAGATATGATACACACACACATACACATCATTACTCAGCCATAAAAAAGAATGAAATCTTGCCATTGGAAACAACTTGGATGGACCTAGAGAATACTATGCTAAGTGAAATAAGACAGACAGAGAAAGACAAATAACATGTGATTTCACTTACATGTGGATTCTAAAAACAAAGTAAATGAAGAAATATAGCAAAACAGAAACAGACCCATAGATACAGAGAATAATAGGTGGTTGCCAGAAGGGAAGGAAGTGGGGAGATGAATGAAACAGGTAAGGGAGATAAAGAGGTACAGAGTTCCAGTTACAAAATAAATGAACCATGATGATGAAATGTATAGCATGGGGAATATATCAATAGTCAGTGATATTGTAATAACTATGTGATGACAGATGGTAACTTGACATCGTGATGGTTATTTTGTAATGTATAGAACTATTGAATCACTATGTTGTCCACTTGGAACTAATAAAGTGTTGAAGGTCAATTACATTTCAATTTTTGTTTTTTAAAAAAAGAAAGATCACCAACATGCGGAGACAAATAACTATGCACAGACATTACCAGCTGGGTGCCATGGCAGGTGGAGTTGGGGGAAACACATGAGGGCGAGATGCTATGGGAACATCTAAGTGGGTACCTGTCTCACCCAAGTTCAGAGATTCAGGCAGGCTTCCTAGAGAAAGTCACATTTAAGCTAAGACTTCTGTGTCTAACAGTTCTGATATGGGGAAGAAATTGAGATAAGAGCACCTATGTCACCCTTAGTTAATTGAAGAAAGAATCTGCAATTGCTCTGTAACGAGCAATCTTTTTATGGCAGCATTTTTGGTTATCTATGGATAGAAATGAAGAAGGTGATGATGTCTTTGTCTGGCTCTAGTTTGCTTTTTTCATTTCTTTGTGTACTTTACTGCTTTTTTTTTTTTTTTTTTTTCCTGTGAACCAGTTTAGAATCACATGAAAATTATCTCCACTCAGTTTAGCGTATTCTTGAAAAACTGATTTTGAAAAGCAAGAAAGTTGCCTGGCTTCTTAACACTGATGTTTTTGAAAAAGCATTATGTAATATTTTATAGTTATAAAGCAATATATTTGGAGTATAAAAACTAAACTCCCATGAACCCACTACCCACTTTTAGAACTCTAAATTACTCGTGGGTTCCTTCCTTATGCCTCATCTCCTGTATTTCTATTCCAATAGTAACCATTGTCCAGAAGAAATGGATGTACTGGGGGCATTTTTTGCACTCATCCTTCCTTTGCTTTTCTTATATCATATAAAATAACTTTGTCACATGTGTATATATCTCTAAACAAGATATATTTTAGTTTTTGAGCATTATAAAAATGGCTTTATACCATATGTCAGTACTTCCCAACTTCTTCACATCTTGGCATACACTGAACTCAAAAATATGGAACAGTGCCTTGGGATAAATACTATCTATGTCCCACTAAAAGACTGGTCACTCCAGCTACTATTCACCCCAGAACTAAGGGGATTGATATGTTAGGAGCTTTGAAACGTAGTCACTGAGGCACATCAATTGAAAAGCACTGGTTTGTAGTCTTCAACTTGTGCTGTTTGCATTTGATTTTTTGTTTCTTATATTTATCCCCGTAGATGCATGTGACTATAAGTCATTCCTTTTCCTGGTGTATAATATTCTTCTGTGAACATATAAGCATTTCCATCATATTCTGATTAGACACTCCCTTTACTTTTATTTACCATAGGGATCACACCAGCTTACTACAACTTAGAGAAAACTGCTGAATTTGACTTTACATTTTCCTAGGATTCAAAGAGTTTCTTTTAAAGTTTGATTTTAAAATCTGTTTAGTATTATATTGGGTTTTGGAGTCTGTGAAAACAGGAGATAGAATCAATTTGATCATTATGTAAGAGACAACCTTCTCTATTTAATACATTATTAAAACACAATAGCAGTATGTGCCAGTAATTCCCTCTTCAGATCAGTGAAAATTTAGTTTAGATAAACAAACTAAGGAGTACTGAATTATGAGTGTTTCATAATGGCATCCCTGTTTTTGATATTTAATATGTATTGGGATCTGAAATGAACTGTGTGATTATTTATTTAGGCGATGGCAAATATATTTCACTTCATGTCCCAAGTTCATCTTTTTGGTATTGTTTTCTTGGAGTTAGTCACTCAGTCACGCACAACTCATTACAACCCCATGGACTATAGTCTGCCAGGCTCCTCTGACCTTGGAATTCTCCAGTCAAGAACACTGGAGTGGGTTGCCGTTTGCTTAATAGTAAAGAATCTCCCTGCAATTTGGGAGACCTGGGTACGATCCCTGGGTTGGGAAGATCCCCTGGAGAATGGAATGGCAAGCCACTCCAGTATTCTTGCCTTGGAGAATTACATGGATAGAGGAGCCTGGCAGGCTACAGTCTGTAGAGTTGCAAAGGGTTCAGACATGACTGAGTAACTAAGACTTTCACTTTTCCAGGAGTAGTATTGGAAAAGTGTTTAATCTATGTCTGTGTTCTTGGTTAAGAATTCAATGATCAGTTATTGATATCTGCCCTGAGTATGCAAAGTGGGAGTAAGGACCTACTTGCAACACCTTTTCCTTCCATAATCTAGTGTGTCCGTCTGCCTCTGTTTCTGTGATTACCTTGAAACTGTCTTGATCATCTGATTATTATTTAATTTGTAACTTACTCCTTTCAGAAAACAAAATTCATAATTAAAAAGTCAAAGAGCCTCATATAGTTGTGCTCTTTTCTGTGGTCATTTATTATGGGCTCTAATTACCTTCACCACAGGATGTTTTCCTCACAAGTATCCAGAATACTCCACTCCTTTGGTAAAGCATATTTTGCTATCTTTGTTGAGCCCTAAAGGGAAAATAGAAAGCATGCCCTTTATTTTATTTATTTTTTAATATAAATTTTCACACAACGGGGCATCCAGTGCCAACCTGCCAAGGCAGGCTAGGACGCCCCATAGGTGCCCGGGGGGGTTCCAACCCTCCCCCAGGGATGCGGGGGAAAACATGCCCTTTAGTATCCTCAGTTTTAGGGTTTTGAACTCAACTTTACAGAGATAGATCTTGTCCACTGTATTTTAAATCAATTAGAATAACAAAGTTTCCTTAGACTTTCCAGAGTTTATTAAATGTTATTTTTAAGAGACCATCTTTTCTTGTCCTTCATTTATGAATATTTGGTCAGGAAATGGTCGTAAAAAGCTCCAAATCCCAATCGAATAATGTGTTCTCCAAAGTAGCTGCCAAGTGTAAATACCACTGATATACATTCATGCATATGATAGTATATAAATAACCAGGAAAGCATAGCAAAGGTCAATCAATTATGTATAGGTCAGAATGCTTTCCATCTGGATTAAGTCATTTTAGCAATGACATCATGTGTCCTTTGTAGTCTATTGTGAAATGTGGCTTGAGTCATTATAGATTGGCTTCTGGTCTGGGTTACCAGGATGGCGGTGGTAAGGTTCAATAAATAAACGTACTGGACTCTGTAGGAGCAGATATGCATAATTAAGGTGTGGTGATGAAGGCTTCTTATTCTGTAGAGAAACTTGGGTCCCCTATACTAATTTCTAGATTCTTATCCTTCTTGGTTGATTTTTTTTTTAAGCATATGAAGAACAAAAGTGTTGGAAACCAGCCAGATGCTCTTTATATGACTGCAGCGGATATCTTACCATGAAATTGCCAGCAGGGAATCGATAGCAATAAATCTGGCACCCTTCTAATCTCTTCTAACTTCACCATTGCTGTCCTGAAATGGGGCTATTAGGACCCTTTAAATTTGGTTTATAATTTCTACTTGATCTGATGGGGAGTGGTCACACCAGATTACCAGACTCCAAAGTGACTGGCAAAAAGTGATGTCGTGTGAGGTGGGAATGGATGTTGGCATTTTCCAGTTGGCACAATAGTAGCTGAATTTTAGCTTATAGACAAAGTGATAAAACGAGCTGCCAAGTCCAGTCATTTTTGATTAGTCAGGGCTTGAGGAGGTAAATGTTACTTGACAAGAATTTAATGTGTGATTTTCCCTTTCCTTCAGGATATTTTGGAAATGTTAAAAAGTTGTTGACTTTTTTTTATAAGTAGGATGATTTAGAATAAAAGAGTCAAAATTGCTGTTATGTTTTATAGGCATTTATAATTGGAGGCTAAGTTTGGTTCTGAGTCCTTGGGACAAAGAAGATTTGGGCATCCTTCTTCTGTGTGTGCCTAGTCACTCTGCTGTGTCCAACTCTTTGCAACCTGATAGACTGTAGCCTTCTAGGCTCCTCTGCCCATGGAAATTCTCCAGGCAAGGATACTAGAGTCGGTTGCCCTCTTCCAGGGGATCTTCCCAACCCAGGGACCGAATCCAGGTCTCCTGCATTGCAGGCAGACCCTTTACCATCTGAGTTCTGAGTCCTTGGGACAAAGAAGATTTGAGCATCCTTAGCAAAGATGAAAGGAAATGTTCTTGCTTAAAAGGAGCTTATAGTTTAGAGACGGACACACAGATTGCCACAGTATAAAGTGATACCTGCTCTAGTAAGAGATAACATGTAAATCTAGGCAGTATTGATATTTCTGTTGCTTATTTATATTGTCTTGTCCCTTATTTGTTTGAGCCCTAAATGGATGAGATACATGCCTATATTTATTCCTATAATCAACATATATTGAGAGTGATTTTTCAGATTTCAAGATGACTAGTCTGTATTTTGCAATTGAGAGGCTATGTGGCTGCCTTGCTCTTGGAATGGTACTTACAATTCTGCACATGACTCAAAGCCTTAACTTCATTTCAGGAAAACTTCATAGATTCCTAGGGATTATTCTTTGATTATATCTACATGGACAATGAAGCAATGGTTAAAAGATGAATAAAGAGCTCAGGTTGTAACTCTGTTTTTGGTGGTATCTAATCCCTGGTGGCTCAGAGGTTAAAGCATCTGCCTCCAATAAGGGAAACCTGGGTTCGATCCCTGGGTCGGGAATATCCCCTGAAGAAGGAAATGGCAACCTACTCCAGTATTCTTGCCTGGAGAATCCCATGGACGGAGGAGCTTGGTAGGCTACAGTCCACGGGGTCACAAAGAGCCGGACACGACTGAGCGACTTCACTTCACTTCACTTCACTTCAATAGCTGATCACAAGATTTTGTCTTCTTTCCCCCACTGTTGGTTGACTGAGATGACAGTCTGTGGTCAGGGATAGATCAACTGATTCAGTCTGGTACAGACAATAGAAAAAGGAGCTCCCATCTGCCCCCTTTTAGTCAGAAAAAGTGCCAGCAAGCAGAATTCTGTTTATGTGTCATTTTATTTTATTTTTTAAACATTTTTTTTTTAGTGTGGAGCATTTTTAAAGTCTTTATTGAATTTGTTACAATACTGCTTCTGTTTAATGTTTTGGTTTTTTGGACTCGAAGTACATGGGATCTTTGCTTCCCAAACCAGGGATTGAACCTTCCTCCCATGCATTGGAAGGCTAAAGTCTTAAACACTGGACCATCAGGAAAATCCCTATATCTCATTTTATAGAACCACCCCTAACTTTAAGGGGGTGCTGAAGGGAGGGGCTTGTGAACAGAGAATGAATTAGCCAATCAATTGTCAGACTTTTATTCAAATAAAACAATTGTCAATAAATGTGATAATACTGTTTCTTACTGTTTTTTCAGTGTGTTTTTTCCTTTAATAATACCATGAATATTTGTCATGTTATTAAATATTCTGCTACATCGTTTTTAATATCTGCATAATATTCCACTTTATGGCTATTACCACAGTTAAATTGAACAATCTTCTTTTGTTTGTACTGTAGAATTTTCATGTTTTATGTTTTTAAAGTAAATAATGCAGTGATAAACACCCTTGCAGCTCTTTCTTTTTCAGAATTCTTTTGACCATTTTTCTTTCATTTTGATTCTCTTTTTTCCAAATCCTCAGGTAACACAGGTATTGATCCCCCCTTTTATTTCAAATTCTGCAACTATCAATGATATAAATAGATAACCAGATATTATTTAAACATAGATAATAGACTCTTTAAGCAGAGTCTAGGGAGAAGGATTCTTCAATAAATCAATAACCTAGATTATATCTACAAGATGCAAAATATCCTACTGATTCTGCAAAATCAGAGAAGCAGTTGGTGAATTTAGAGACAGCATAGGAAGGAGCGAAATGATCTATTTTCCAATGAGATCAATTTAATCAGTTCCGTTAAAATGGCATAATGACTTAAGCAACTCTTGTTAAGGGGATCTGGCAGTTTGTAGATATTAATATGTTAACTTTCAGAATCCCTTCCGCTTGAAAATGTATTTCCATCTGACATTGTGTTCCTTTTTGTTCAAAGATTGTCAAATGGGAACGTGAAGGTGGTTCACCTCACAGCTCATGTGTCAGAGTGTATAGTAGTGTTGGGGTTAAAAGCCTGGCATCCACACCACCTAGAATCAGAACCTACAGAGAAGTTTGGCTTCCAAGGCAGCAGTAGGGGAAGTGCTGACACTAGCCTTGCTCCTGCCATTATTGCTGTGGTCTTTGGGAGAGGATTAATGGTGACTTCCCTTGTTTGAGAGCTAGCAGTGGATCAGCACAGCTGAGCATAGGGCAGAGAGTTCTGGTACTTGCTGAGTACATTACCTCTTATAACAGGGTTTTAAATGTCAATGCTTTTTATAATGTATATGAGGAATTCTAATTGAGAAGCTAGCCCATATGCTTAGACTACATCCAACTATATGTTTCTTTTTTTGATATTGCAAAATAAGGTTAATTTTTATGATGAATATTTTATGACCAGCTTTCTGTTATGTGCCAGACAAATTGAGGGCTATGGAAACTGATGGGTGGTGAAGATAAAAGAGCAGTGCTGACCTTTTGGTAAATCATTCATCACACGACTCCGTCTGTAAGGAATTTTCTAGTTGTAGCTCATATTTGCTAATCACTACATTTGCTTCTCAGTTTTACAGGGATTGATTGTCTTGTTGTAGATTGCCTTTCCTTGTCTTTCTTTTTTCTTTTCTGCATTTTGGTTATTGTTATTTTAACTATTTTATTGCCTAGTAGTTCCTCCCCATAGTGGAATTTCCCTGGTAAAGAATCCCTCTGCAATGTGGGAGACCTGGATTCGATCCCGGGGTTGGGAAGATCCTCTGGAGAAGGGAACCCACTTCAATATTCTGGCTTGGAGAATTCCATGCACAGAGGATCCTGGCAGTTATAGTCCATGGGGTTGTAAACAGTCAGACATGGCTTCTAATGAGGGCTTCCCTGGTGCCTCAGATAGTAAAGAATCTGCTTACAATGAGGGAGACCTGGGTTCAATCCCTGGGTTGGGAAGATCCCCTGGAAGAGGGAATGGCAACCCACTCCAATATTTTTGCCTGGAGAATTTCATGGACAGAGGAGCCTGGTGGGCTACAGTTCTTGGGTCACAGAGTCAGATGCAGTTGCAGAGTCTGATGCAACTTCAGTACTTCCACCAGAGGGGGCTTGTGGACAGAGAGGCAATGCTGCTGCTGCTGCTAAGTCGCTTCGGTCAGTCCTACTCTGTGCGACCCCATGGACTGCAGCCTACCAGGCTCCTCCGTCCATGGGATTTTCCAGGCAAGAGTACTGGAGTAGGGTGCCATTGCCTCCTCCGGAGAGAGGCAATGGGAATTAATAATTCAATTTCTTTTTGCTGCTCTTCATTGTGATTTGAGAAGTTTCTTCTCAGTCGCTGAGATGGTCTTTAAGCATTCCATTCACTTACTCTCTTTGAATCTTATGGTTCCAATGAAATTAAGTTACAAGATGACTGTCTCTTGCAGTGGCCAGAAAATAGAATAGTTACCTGGGGTGTTCTAGCTCCAGGATACTTTTTCACTTCCATGTTGATCAAAGTCCATCAGGGGAAACCAAAGGGGAAAGTAGAATAATTTCTTAGTTTAATAGATCAGATACTGGAAACTATGGGTTTCATGATAGTGGGAACTTAAATCTATATCCTGGACTTGAAGTAGATCCAAGGTTGAGAGCATCTGATAGAATATATCTTGCTAACATTGTGGGCATCTATTGGCTCTTCATTTTTTAATCTGTTTCCCTGATTCTGGCCAATCCCTAGAGTTTAGAAGCATGGTTAATAAAGAAGCCTATACGATATGGAGGCCAGAATGAACATGTACTGGCATCTGGTGAGGACACTTAAGGCAAAGACTCTGCCTCAGGACCAAGAGAAATTAACTGTGGTACACTAAGGAATCTGACCAGTTACAGTGTTGTGCTGATTAGCCCCACAGGGATTGTTTCTTAATTATGTGTTTTATGGTCTATTAAATTAGGGACAGTGTCCACTCTCTGGGGATAGAGAATATTTTGATATTTTGATTGCAAGTAAGTAAAAATTGAGAATACTGACATAAACTAATCAGAAGTGTTTTACTGATCCGTTATTCCCAATCACAGGCAGTGTCAAGCACTTTTCAAATATTACCTGTACTCTGCCCTTCCCCTGCCTAAATCTGGGATTATTCCACAGGGTGAGTGGTCCTGGGTATCACACTGGCATTGCTCATTTGGTTCATAAGGACATATTGACAGAGTTATTACTGTTAAGTTTGCGATTAAGCTTCTAAGGGTATGGCCATGAGGCCTTTCTGGAAGTGTGTGTGTGTGTGTGTGTGTGTGTGTGTGTGTGTGTGTGTGTGTTGGTGTGCACATGGAGGTACATGGCATTTTTTATTATTTTGTGAAAGCACAAATCATAGGCTTATGGCTGCAGCCCATCCGAATACTTTTACCTCATTTTAAATAACAAAGAACATGTTCATATATGCTCATATATTCTTTTATAGAAACACACACACAAAAGAAACATGGTTTCTAAACAACAGCATCTTTTAATGGGAAATTTTCAGAAGTAACTTTTCCCCCCTGCTGTGTTTGAGATACAAAGGCAGTCTTTAGGGAAAGGACACTTAGGGCCAAGAAAAATAAGCAATGGCCACAGTCTTTTGGGCTTCCCTGGTGGCTCAGTTGGTAAATAATCCACCTGCAATGCAGGAGGGCCTGAGTTTGATCCTTGGGTGGGGAAGATACCCCGGAGAAGGAAATGGCAACCCACTCCAATATGCTTACCTGGGAAATCCCATGGACAGAGAAGCCTGACAGGCTACAGTTTATGGGGTTCTCAATAGTCGGACATGACTTAGTGACTAAACCACCGCCACCACAGTCTATTAATACCAGGGGCTTCTCATGAGAAGGAATAATTCTTACATTGTGGTGACATGTTAGACTGAAGGAGAATTTCTCAAGTGTCTTCCATAGCAATATGGTATAGAAGTTGGTCTGAGAGGAGGCAGAAATGAATTAAAATGAATTTTTGGAATCATACTTATTGAAAATGCTGAAGCTGGTAAGCGTTACTTCCCTCACCTTCCTTCTCCAGATCCACCAGCTTACCTAGACTCACACCTACCTTTGTCTCTTTTCCTCAAGACTCAGATATTAAGAAGAATTTCCTGTATCTTCAATTTCTACATGCTCACTTCATGTTTTATTCTTCACCATGGAATAAAGTAACCACTAGCCCCCTGTAGCTCTTTATGTTCAAATTAAATTAAACAAAGCAGAGGATTCAGCTGCTCAGTCACACTGGCCTCATATCTAGTGCTTCAGCCTATCCTACTGCCTACTCCTCTGTACTGACTGAAGCTTTTACTCTCTAGCTCACTGTCTTTGTGCCCATCACTCTCCTGCCATCCTTCTAGGTAAGAATATCCACACAGAATACTCACATCTGGGCTGTCAGTTCCTTGGAATTCTCATTTGCAAGTGTCTCTTTCTCTACCTTGTGATCATACCCCAGCGCAGTGACTCTCAGTTTAGGAAGCACTACTCTTCCATGGATCATCTGTTAAAGATGAGAAGTCCTACTGGCCTGTAGAGGGCAGGAGCTAAGGATCTAAATGCCATTCAGGATCTAAATGCATGAGACAGTTTAGGCAATGAAGAATTATTTCACCTCAAATGCCGTGATGTTCTTGTTAGAAAACACTATGCTAATCTTCTAAAAAAAACAGTGTATATACCTTAATTAAGAATAGTTGTTTGGTTGGTAGGCCATGACCAAGTCTTCTTGATCCCACAGACTCTAGCCCGCCAGGCTCCTCTGTCCATGGGATTTCCCAGGCAAGAATACTAGAGTGGGTTGCCGTTTCCTTCTCCAGGGGATCTTCTTGACCTAAGGATTGAACCCACGTCTCCTATGTCTCCTGCATTGGCAGGTGGATTCTTTACCACTTGAGATACCAGGGAAGCCCTAATTAAGAATACTCTATCTCTAAAAAATGCTAACCATCATTTGCACCTTTCCTGAGTTGTAATCTTTTTGCTAATGGAGGGTGTTGCCTCTATATTGATGGTTGCTGACGGATCAGGGTGGTTGTTGCTGGAGGTTGTGGTAGCTGTGATAATTTATTAAAATAAGTCAAAAATGAAGTTTGCCACATTGATTGCCTGTTTCTTTCATGAACAATTTCTCTGTGGTATGAAGTGCTGTTTGAGAGCATTTTATTCCCCAGTAAAACTTATTTCCAAGTTGGAGTCAATCCTCTCAAATCCTGACACTGCTTTATCAACTAGGTTTATATAATATTCTAAATCCTTTGTTGCCATTTCAACAGTCTTTACACATCTTCACCAGGAGATCTTTTCCATTCTAGAAACCACTTTCTTTGCTCATACATAAGAAGCAGCTCCTCATCTGTTAAAGTCATGTCATGAGGTTGCAACAATTCAATCATATCTTCAGGCTCCACTTTTCATTCTAGTTGTCTTGCTATTTTTACCACATCTCTAGTTACTTGCTCTACTGAAGTCTTGAACCTGTTGAAGTCATCCATGAGGATTGGAATCAATTTCTTTCAAGCTTCTGTTAATGTTGATATTATGACCTCCTCCCATGAATCACAAATCTTCTTAGTGACATCTAGAATGGTGAATCCTTTCCAGAAGGTTTTCAATTTATTTTGCTTAGGTCTGTCAGAAGAATCACTGTCTATTGCAACTACAGTTTTAACAAAAATATTTTTCTTAAAAAATAAGAATTGAAATTCAAAACAACTCCTTGACCTTCAGAGTGGATGTTGTGTTAGATGGCATGAAAACAGCATTCATTTCATTCTACATCTCTATCAGAGCTCTTGGCTAACCAGGTGTATTGTCAATGTCTGAAGAGAATCTTTTTTTTTTTTTTTTTTTGAGCAATAGATCTCAACAGTAGGCTTCAAATATTTATTAAACCATGTTGTAAACAGGTGTATTATCATCCAGGCTTTGTTGTTCCATTTATAGAGCACTGGCAGAGTAGATTTAGCATAATTCTTAGGGCTCAAGGTTTTTGGAATGGTAACTAAGTATTGGCTTCAATTTAAAGTCAACAGCTGCATTGGGCCCTAACAAGAGAGTCAGCTTGTTTCTGAAGCTTTGAAGTCAGGCAGTGACTTTTCCTCTTTAACTATGAAAGTTCTTGGTGGCATCTTCTCTCAATATAAGGATATTTCATCTACAGTGAAAATCCGGTGTTTAAACAGCCCAATCAAAAAATGGACAGAAGATCTAAGCAGACATTTCTCCAAAGAAGACATGCAGATGGCCAATAAAAACATGAAAATACACTCAGCATCACTCATTATTAGAGAAATGCAAATAAAAACTACAATGAATGGAAATCAAAACTGCGATGAGCTCTCACCTCAGAATGGCCATCATCAAAAAAATCTACAAACAATAAATGCCTCAAACTTTTCTTCTTTGCAGCTTCCTTACCTTCACAGACTTGAGAGTTAGGACCTGGATCTATACTAGCCTTTGGCTTAAGAGAATGTTGTGGCTGATTCGATCTTCTATCCAGACCACTAAAACTTCCTCCATATCAGCAATAAGGCTACATTGCTTTCTTAGCATTTGTGTAGTCACTGAACTAGCACATTTATTTGAGAACTTATCCTTTGCATCCACAACTTATCTCAAGAGGCCAAGTGTTTGGCCTCTCTCACCTTCTGACTTGCCTTCCTCACTGAACTTAATCACTTAAGCTTTTGCTTTAAAGTGAGATGTGCTACTTTTTCTTTTGGTTGAACACTTAGAGGTCATTGTACCATTATTTGTTGTTGTTCAGTCACCCAGTCATGTCCAACTCTTTATGACCCCATGAACTGAAGCACACCAGACCTCCCTGTCCCTCACCACCTCCCCAGGTTTGCCCAAGTTCATGTCCATTGCATCAGTGATACCATCCAGCCATCTCATCCTCTGATGTCCTCTTTTCCTTCTGTCCTCAATCTTTCCCAGCATCAGGGACTTTTCCAGTGAATTGGCTGTTTGCAGCAGGTAACCAAAATACTGGAGCTTCAGCTTTAGCATCAGTCCTTCCAGTGACTATTCAGGGTTGATTTCCTTTAAGATTGACTGGTTTGATCTGCTCGTTGTCCAAGAGACTCTCAGGCGTCTTCTCTAGCACCACAGTTTGAAGGCCTCAATTCTTCGGGGGTGCTCTATATTCTTTATGGTCCAGTTCTCACAACCATACGCGATCACTGGGAAGACCATAGCCTTGACTATATGGACCTTTCTTGACAGAGTAATGTCTCAGCTTCTCAACGCACCCTTTGGTTTTGTCATCGCTTTCCTGCCAAGAAGCAATCGTCTTCTGATTTCATGACAGCAGTCACCATCTGAGTGATTTTAGAGCCCAAGAAGAGAAAATATGTCACTAGTCCCACCTTTTCCCCTTCTATTTGCCATGAAGTAATAGGGTCAGATGCCACGATCTTAGTTTTTTTAATGTTTAGTTTCAAACTGGTCTTTTTCACTCTTCTCATTCACCCTCATGAAGAGGTTCTTTAATTCCTCTTCCCTTTTTGCCATTAGAGTGGTATCATCCACATGTCTGAGGTTGTTGATATTTTTCCCACCTGTCTTGATTTCAGCTTGTAACTTATCCAGCCTGGCATTTCTCATGATGTGCTTAGCATATAGGTTAAATAAATAAGGTGACGACAGCCCTGTTGTACTCTTTTCTGAATCCTGAACTAGTCAGTTATTCCATAAAGGGTTCTAACTGTTGTCTCTTGACTCACATACAGGTTTCTCAGGAGACAGATAAGATGGTCTGGTATTCCCATCTCTTTAAGAACTTTCTACAGTTTGTTATGATCCACACAGTCAAAGGCTTTGGTGTAGTCGATGAAACAGAGGTAGATTTTTTTTGGAATTCCCTTGCTTTCTCTATGATCCAGTGAATGTTGAAAATTTGATATCTGGTTCCTCTAACCCCATCTTGGACTTCTAGAAGTTCTTTCATCATGTAATGCTGAAGCCTAGCATGCAAGATTTTAAGCATGACCTTACTAGCATGGGAGATGAGTGCAATTGTCTGATGGTTTGAACATTCTTTAGTACTACCTTTCTTGGGAGTTGGAATGAGGATTGACCTTTTCCAGTCCTGGGGCCACCACTGGGTCTTCCAGAATTGCTGACATACTGAGTGTACACTTTGACAGCATCATCTTTTAGGGTTTTGAATAGCTCTACTAGAGTTCTATCACATCCACTAGCTTTATTAACAACAGTACTTTCTAAAGCCTGCTTGACTTCACACTCCAGAATGTCTGACTCTGGGTAAATGACCACATCATCATAGTTGTCAGGTTCATTAAGATCTTTTTTTGTACAGCTCTTTCAAGTATTCTTCCCATCTCTTCTTGATCTCTTTCGTGTCTGCTAGGTCTCTATTGTTTCTATCATTTATTTTGCCCATCTTTGGGTGATATGTTCCCTTGATAGTTCCAGTTTTCCTGAAGAGATCTCTGTTCTTCACCTTTCTGTTGTTTTCCTCTATTTTTATGCATTGTTCATTGAAGAAGGCCTTCTTGCCTCTCCTCGCTATTCTTTGGAACTCTGAGTTTAGTTGGATGTACCTTTCCTTTTCACCCTTGTGTTTTGTTTCTCTTCTTTCTTCAGCTATTTGTATAGCCTCCTCAATAACCACTTTACCTTCTTGCTTTTCTTTTCCTTTGGGATGGGTTTGTTCACTGCCTTGTGTACAATATTATGGACCTGTGTTTCATAGTTCCTCAGGCACACTGCTTATTAATTGGCCTAATTTCAACATTGTTTTGTCTTGGGGTTTAGGGAGACACAAGAAGGAGAATAGAGATAGGGGAATGGCTGGTCAGTGGAGCAGTGGGAACAGACAAAACTTTTTTTTTTTTTTTTTGTGGCTATACCATACATCATGTGGGATCTTAGTTCCCCAACCAGGGATTAAACCCACACCCCTGCAATAGTGCATTGGAAGCATGGAGTCTAAACCACTGGACTACCAGGGAAGTCCCCCATACACAGCATTTGTTGATTAAGTGCACTATCTTGCATTGGTGCAGTTTGTGATACCACCCAAACAATTATTAATGTGAGAGTGACATCAAAGATCACTGATCACAGTGATAGTAATGAAAAAACCTGAAATGTTATATAAGAATTACCAAATGTGACATAGAGTCATGAAGTGAGCGAATGCTGATGGAAAAATGGCACCAATAGATGTGCTTGATGCAGGACTGCCACAAACCTTCAACTGATAAAAAGCACAATGTCTGCAAAGTGCAATGAAAAGAGGTATGCCTGTATTCATCACCCCTCGCATGCTCTTACTCCTCTCCTCACCCAGCCTACATGCTATAGTCAGTCTCTCTGGGTCCTGTTCACTGACATGACTCTGACCCTCTCTCAGCTCTCTGCCCACTTTGGACCTAAGCACAGATGAACGTAGAAGGACACAAAACTGTGCTGAGCAGCATTGCTTTCAATTTATGTCCACAGATTTCAAATGTATCCTCTGTTATATTTACCCATTCTTCATCATTTGCCTGAAACTTCTACTCTGTAAGACAATGGTTTAATACTTTCACCTCTACCTCGGACTCCAACTCCCACCCCCTATTCTCCCCTCAGCTGTTTTCTTCAGTTCATATTCCACTCAGGAAATAGAAAAAGTTAGAGGAGATGACCTCATCTCCTCCAGCAAATCTACACTGACTCTGTTTCTGCACCCACTGTCTCAGTCTGCCTTCTGGTGCTGCACATAAACTGCATGGATATAACCCCCCATACATCTGTTGGAGAGTAAATCCAGTCTCTTTGCTGTAGCCTCAAGATCCTTCAAGATTTGGCTCATCCTTGTCTTTCTCACCATGTCTACTGTTACTCTCTTTTTCTGTTCCCAAGTTCTGCTCACACTGGTTTTCTTGCTGGGCTTCGAGTGTGTCAAGCTTATTCCCATCTCAGCATCTTTGTGTTTCCTATTACTTCTGTCTGGAAGTCTGTTCCCCTAGATATTTCTCTGTCTTGCTTGCTCATGGCACTCAGATTTCTGCTCCAGATCATCTCCTCAGATAATCCTTCCTGGACCACTCTGTCCACATAGTTGTCTTCCTCTCCTCATCATTCTGAAACTACATACCCTTCTTAAGTTTCCCTTCACAGGATTTATCCCTATCCGATATAGTATAAGTGTGTTACTCTGCTTATTGTCCTGATATAACTTTATGCAGGAAGGGATTTTTGCCTATCTTTCTTGCACCTGTATCTTCAGTTCCTAGAACAGTATTTAGCACTCAATATTTATTGATTAAGCATTTAACACACTTTTAATAAATGAATATTGAGTAAAGTATAGTGAGTCCTGTGGCAAAGGCTCTTTTTTATTTGCCATGCCTTTACTATTCTGAGGCATATGATGAGTCAGTTCTCCCACCACTTCTCTCTATTTGCAAGATTGGGAAACCTTTTGTACAGTGTCCCATCATAACATTGGGATTCCATTTGATATAAGCACATCATCTACATATTAATTCTGCCTTTGTTCCTTTCTCATTAGCCTGTAACAATTAAAATAGACCATTACTCTGCGACACTATGAGTTTTTATGATATCATATCAAAGTCTCCATTAATTAAATAACTTAATAAATTAAAACCTTATTCAATGACAGTATCTTTCAGTTATAAATCATTTCCACTAAAGAGCACAGTGGCAAATGTGGGACAATTTTGGCATTAAGACATACCAGTCTAGTAGCCAGACCTGCTTACTGACACAATGAAAGTTAAAAGCTGTCACTTTAGGTGATTGTTTGGTGCCAATGACACTGAGAACAGAATAGTTGATGGGGTAAAAAAAGACAAACTCAGGCGTTGCTATTGGAAAGCACAGCTCAATTATCAGATTGTCATTTAGATTCTTTAGAATGTTAATTGGATAAAACCACAAATTAAAAATAAAGTTTGGAGCTTTTAGACTGTGTGTTTGGATTTCAGTTTAAGGGAGACCAACCTGCAGGGTTGCATTCAAACTTCTTAATTTATAATACAAGGTTCTCATTTAACCACCCTACCTGTCTCCTAAGAAACCTGTATGTAGGTCAAGAAGCAGCAGTTAGAACTGGACATGGAAAAACTGGTTCAAAATTGAGAAGAGAGTACAACAGGGCTGTATATTGTCACAGCTTGTTTGACTGACACGCAGTGTCCAACATGTGAGATTCAATCAGAGGCTGGAATCAAGGTTGTTGGGAGAAATAACAACAACTTGAGATATGCATATGATACCACTCTGATGGCAGAACGTGAAGAGGAATTAAAGAGCCTCTTGAGGAAGGAGAGGCTCTCCTTGAAAGAGGAAAGTGAAAAAGCTGACTTGAAACTCTGCATAAAAAAGTGAAAAATTAAGATCATGGCATCCAGTCTCATCACTTCATGGCAAATAGAAGGGGAAAAAGTGGAAGCAGTGACAGATTTTATTTTCATGGGCTCCAAAATCACAGTGGATGGTGACTGCAGCCATGAAATTAAAAAACACTTGCTCCTTGGAAGAAAAGCTATGACAAACCTAGACAGAGTATTAAAAAGCAAAGACATCACTTTGCTGGCAAAGGTCTATGTATTCAAAGCTATGATTTTTTCCAGTTGTCATGTACAGATGTGAGAGTTGGACCATAAAGAAGGCTGAATGCTGAAGAACGGTTGCTTTCAAATTATGGTGCTAAGAAGACTCTTGAGAGTCCCTTGGACTACAAGGATATCAAACCAGTCAATCCTAAAGGAAATCAACCCTGAATATTCACTGGAAGGAGTGATGCTAGAGCTAGAGCTCTAATACTTTGGCCACCTGATGTGAAGGGCCAGCTCGTTGGAAAAAACCCTGATGCTGGGAACGATTGAATGCAAAATGAGAAGGGGATGGAAGAGGATGAGGTGGTTAGATAGCATCGCCGACTCACTGACTCAGTTTGCTCCTCATGAATCTGAGAAAACTCCAGGAGACAGTGAAGGACAAGGAAGCCTGGCGTGCTGCAATCCATGGGGTCGCAAAGAGCTAGACACAACTGAGTGACTGAACAACAACAAACCTCATTTAACTGGAGTGGAAGATAGTAAGATAAAGGCAGGGAGACCAAGGATACTAATGTAATTATCTAAGTAAGAGATGATGAGAAGAGGGGTTGGGAAGAAGAGATGTAGGAAAGGAGGAGACAAGATGAAAGCTGCATCACATGAAAGTGAAAAAATTAAGGAGGAAGAGTGAAATACAGCAACATCAGAGTTGGATGACACTTGGATTCTTTTGTATTCATATTACAGGTAAATACAATAGATTTGACCTGTAATTGTAGTGAATTGACCACTTTAATCTGGAAATTTTGGGGTATTATTTGTGTAAGGATTAATCAGTTATAGTTTTAAGACAATATATCAATAGGGTGCTAACATGTCTAAGTTGACTTAACGAGGAGAGCCAAATTATGAACCTAAGCTAGATACGGGCTTCCCTGGTGGCTCAGAAGTTAAAGTGTATACAGTCATGCCTTCTGTGGTGTGTAAACTGGGTACATTTGGATAATCTCTGACTTTTAGGAAATTGTAAATCAGTCTAATGGTTGAAATAAGGCCAAATACAGCAGGAATCACAACAAACATAAAGATGATTCATTCTTTGTGGCAGTAGACAAAGATTTTTAAGTTGCATGGGGAAGAAGAAACAGTCACACAGCTGTTTATAAGGGATGCCCCTATTAAGAATAATGGTATGGGAAGACTGAAAGAAAATATGTATGTGGAAGTCGACATAATATATCATGTGTATGGGACTTCCTCAGTGGCTCAGTGGTAAAGAATCTGCCTACCAGTGCAGGAGATGCAGGTTTGATCCGGGTGGCGAAGATCCCCTGGAGAAAGAAATGGCAAGGCACTCCAGTATTCTTGCCTGGGAAATCGCATAGACAGAGGAGCCTGGTGGGCTACAGTCCATGGGGTCACAGAAAGAGCTGGGCAAGACTGAGTGACTAAACAACAAACGATGCAAATACCTTTCAAAAGAAGGTTGATGACACTGTAGTAATATCAGACAAAATGCATTTTAAAAATGTTATTACAGATAAAGGAAGTTATTGTTTAATGATAAAAGAGCAATTCACAAAGAATATATATTTATCCTGAACCTTCATTACCTAGGAGCATCATTTCAAAAATGTATATATAAAGTAAAAATTAACAGTGTTACCATGAATTATTGAGAACATAAATCATAATTGGGAGTTTTAAACATTTTCTCTCAGACATTGAAAAATCAAACTAAAAAATATTAGAAACAATAAAGAAGATTTAAACAACATAACTGATTAGCTTGATCAAGTAGACATATATAGAACTCTGAGCTTCACTACTGGAGAATGTACACACATCAAAAACCTTACCAATGACTGATTAAAATTACATTTCTTCCTATCTCAGAGGAAAAAGTTAGGAGGCCCAAAACAAATAGCCATCAAAAGTTATACATTTGCAAACTCAAAATCATACTTCTAAATCTTGAATCTAATAAAAGTGATGATAGAAATGAGTAGATACTTTATTTTAAACCTTGTGGGATATGATTAAAGAGGTACATAAAGGAAATTTTATAAATTCAAATGCATATATTTGTAATGAAAGAGGACTGATTATTAGTGAGTTAAGCATTCAACCAAAAAGTTGTAAAGAGGATAGTTGAGTAAACCAAAATAAAGCAAAGACAGAAGATAATAAAAATATTACAAAAAGAAATAGAATACAAAGGAACAGCAGGGACGATAGGCAAAGCAAAGGATGATTCCTTGAAAGACTAACTAAACACATCTAGCAAACTTGATCAACTGCAGAAGCAAGGACAGAGAGAAGGAAAGAGAGAATGAGAGTCAGAGACAGAACACAGATAGCAGTTAGAAGTGAATAAAGGGGCCTAACGTGTACAGCAGATAATAAAATGTCAAAAGACTGTGCCGAATAACTTCACGGTAATGTATTTGAAACATACATTTTAATAAATAGGGGTGCCCATATGTATGATACAGACATTCCAAGTTCATGTCACAGCAGGAGACTGAGAAACATGATTTCCAGCTGAGTTGAGTTTGAATGAATGAATGGAGGAGAAAAATCATTCACTCATCTGAAACATACGTATGGCTATCCACTGTGAACTGGGAATTATGCAGGTGTTACCTTACATTTTCATGAAGGAGATGGACATTAAAAAAAACCATCACAAAAATAGATATTTACAGTTGAGGCAAGTACACCATAGGAAAGGTCAGAGCATTTAACAGGGAACCTAATCTTTCTTGGGCAAAGGGCAGGTTAGCAAAGGTTTCCTGAAGAAGTGACATTCATGCTGGGACTGAAATGATGGGTAGGAGTTATCCAAGCCAGAAGGTGATACAGGGTCCTAAGACATAATCATATTAATAGAGAGGAAGGTAGAAAGGTGTGAGAATCGGTTTCAGCAATTGCCTTTGAAATGTGGGAAGGATTTATACAAGCCAAATACATAAAATTCACACGTCTCAGTAAAGTGCAAACATATTTTCCCTTGTTAAGAGCTCTATGTTGATGCTTAAGGATATAATCTGTGAAGTATAAAAATATGGGCAGACAAGAGCTAAACCAGCTTCATTTAGAGTAGTGGTCACTTGTAGAGAAGGGAGAGTGGAGGAGGCTTCTGCATTTATCCCTTGTTAATAGTGATGTCCTTCCTGAAAGCAAGGACAAAGTAAGTCACAGTCATGAGTGTGCTAATTTTTTATTTTAGTGTTGGTCTTATCTGATGGAAACCTTAATTGTAAAACATTAGACAAAAAATTACGGAAGAGGAACTTACAGATGCTGTTTTGAAGGGAGTAATGGTTTAGACAGCACGACTGTGCTTCAAAATGTGAAGAGGCAGGTCAGACATTGAGAGTAAGAATTTAGGACTGCTTTGTCCAACACAGTAGCCACTAGATATGTGTAGATATTGAGTAGTTCAAATGTGGCCGATCTTAATTGAGACATACTGTAAGTGTACAACACATAGAAGAATAGAAAGTCACTCAGTCATGTCCAACTCTTTGCAACCCCATGGACTATCCAGTTCATGGAATTCTTTAGGCCAGAATACTGGAGTGGGTAGCCTTTCCCTTCTCCTGAAGATCTTCCCAACACAGGGATCGAACCCAGGTCTCCCACATTGCAGGCAGACTCTTTACCAGTTGAGCTACAAAGGAAGCCCAAGAATACTGGAGTGGGAAGCCTATCCCTTCTCCAGGAGATCGTCCCAACCCAGGAATTGGACCAGAGCCTCCTGCATTACAGCACTGGATTTTAAAGACAGTATTAAAGAAGAATGTAAAATGTTTTGGTAATATTTTTATTGAAGTATAGGTGATTTACATTATTAGCTTCAAGTGTACAATATAGTGATTCAAATTTTTATAGGTTTTGCTTCATTTAAAGTTATTATAAAATATTGGCTATCATCCCTGTGCTGTGCAATATATCATGATATCTTTTTTATTCTATATTCATACAAAGTGAAGCTTCCCAGGTGGCGCTAGTGGTAAAGAACCCACCTGCTAATGCAGGAGACACAAGAGACCAAACTTCAATCCCTGGGTCAGGAAGATCCCCTGGAGAAGGAAATGGCAACCCACTCCAGTATTCTTCCCTGGAGAACCCCATGACCCAGAGTAGCCTTGTGGGCTACAGTCCATGGGCTTGAAAGGAGTTGGACATGACTGAAGCACCTTAGCATGCACACTCGCATACATAGTAGTTTTTACCTATTAATACGCCTGTTTTGCCCCTCCCTCCTCGGTAACCATGAGTTTGTTCTCTATATCTGTGAGTCTCTTTCTGTTTTGTTTTATTCATTTGGTTGTTTTCTTTATTTATCTTCCATTTATTTTTATTAGTTAGAGGCTAATTACTTTACAATATTGTAGTGGTTTTTGCCATACACTGACATGAATCAGCCATGGAGTTGCATGTATTCCCCATCCCGATCCCCCCTCCCAGCTCACTCCCCACCCCATCCCTCTGGGTCTTCCCAGTGCACCAGCCCAAGCTCTTGTCTCATACTTCCAACCTGGGCTGCTGATCTGTTTCACCCTTGATAACATACATGTTTCGATGCTGTTCTCTCAAAACGCCCCACCCTTGCCTTCTCCCACAGAGTCCAAAAGTCTGTTCTATATCTGTGTCTGTTTTTCTGTCATCATTACCATCTTTCTAAATTCCATATATATGCGTTAGTATACTGTATTGGTCTTTATCTTTCTGGCTTACTTCACTCTGTATAATGGGCTCCAGTTTCATCCATCTTATTAGAACTGATTCAAATGAATTCTTTTTAATGGCTAAGTAATATTCCATGGTGTATATGTACCACAGCTTCCTTATCCATTCATCTGCTTATGGGCATTTAGGTTGCTTCCATGTCCTGGCTATTATAAACAGTGCTGTGATGAACATTGGGGTGCACCTGTCTCTTTCAGATCTGGTTTCCTTGGTGTGTATGCCCAGAAGTGGTATTGCTGGGTCATATGGCAGTTCTAGTCTCAGTTTTTTAAGGAATCTCCACACTGTTCTCCATAGTGGCTGTACTAGTTTGCATTCCCACCAACAGTAAGAGGGTTCCCTTTTCTCCACACCCTCTCCAGCATTTATTGCTTGTAGACTTTTGGATAGCAGCCATCCTGACTGGCGTGTAATGGTACTTCATTGTGGTTTTGATTTGCATTTCTCTGATAATGAGTGATGTTGAGCATCTTTTCATGTGTTTGTTATCCATCTGTATGTCTTCTTTGGAGAAATGTCTGTTTAGATCTTTGGCCCATTATTTGATTGGGTCCTTTATTTTTCTGGAATTGAGCTTCAGGAGTTGCTTGTATATTTTTGACATTAATTCTTTGTCTGTTGCTTCATTTGCTATTATTTTCTCCCATTCTGAAGGCTGTCTTTTCACCTTGCTAATAGTTTCCTTTGTTATGCAAAGGCTTTTAAGTTTCATTAGGTCCCATTTGTTTATTTTTGCTTTTATTTCCAATATTCTGGGAGGTGGGTCATAGAGGATCCTGCTGTGGTTTATGTCGGAGAGTGTTTTGCCTATGTTCTCCTCTGGGAGTTTTATAATTTCAGGTCTTACATTTAGATCTTTAATCCATTTTGAGTTTATTTTTGTATATGGTGTTAGAAAGTGTTCTAGTTTCATTCTTTTACAAGTGGTTGACCAGTTTTCCCAGCACCACTTGTTAAAGAGGTTGTCTTTTTTCCAATGTATATCCTTGCCTCCTTTGTTGAAGATAAGGTTTCCTTGGGTTCGTGGATTTATCTCTGGGCTTTCTGTTCTGTTCCATTGATCTGTATTTCTGTCTTTGTGCCAGTACCATACTGTCTTCATGACTGTGGCTTTGTAGTATAGTCTGAAGTCAGGCAGGTTGATTCCTCCAGTTCCATTCTTCTTTCTCAAGATTACTTTGACTATTCGAGATTTTTTGTATTTCCATACAAATTGTGAAATTATTTGTTCTAGTTCTGTGAAGAATACCGTTGGTAACTTGATAGGGATTGCATTGAATCTATAGATTGCTTTGGGTAGTATAGTCACTTTGACAATATTGATCCTTCCAATCCATGAACACGGTATATTGCTCCATCTGTTTGTGTCCTCTTTGATTTCTTTCATCAGTGTTTTATAGTTTTCTATGTATAGGTCTTTTGTTTCCTTAGGTAGATATACTCCTAAGTATTTTATTCTTTTTGTTGCAATGGTGAATGGTGTTGTTTCCTTAATTTCTCTTTCTGTTTTCTCATTGTTAGTGTATAGGAATGCAAGGGATTTCTGTGTGTTAATTTTATATCCTGCAACTTTACTATATTCGTTGATTAGCTGTAGTAATTTTCTGGTAGAGTCTTTAGGGTTTTCTACGTAGAGGATCATGTCATCTGCAACCAGTGAGAGTTTCACTTCTTTTCCTATCTGGATTCCTTTTACTTCTTTCTCTGCTCTGATTGCTGTGGCCAAAACTTCCAACACTATGTTGAATAGTAGTGGTGAGAGTGGACGCCCAGGTCTTGTTCCTGTTTTAGGAGAAATGCTTTCAATTTTTCACCATTGAGGGTAATGCTTGCTGTGGGTTTGTCATATATAGCTTTTATTATGTTGAGGTATGTTCCTTCTATTCCTGCTTTCTGGAGAGTTTTTATCATAAATTGATGTTGAATTTTGTCAAAGGCTTTTTCTTCATCTATTGAGATAATCATATGGTTTTTATCTTTCAATTTGTTAATGTGGTGTATTACATTGATTGATTTGCGGATTTTAAAGAATCCTTGCTTTCCTGGGATAAAGCCCACTTGGTCATGATGTATGATTTTTTTAATATGCTGTTGGATTCTGTTTGCTAGAATTTTGTTAAGGATTTTTACATCTATGTTCATCAGTGATATTGGCCTGTAGTTTTCCTTTTTTTTTTTTTTTTTTTGACATCTTTGTCTGGTTTTGGAATTAGGGTGATGGTGGCCTCATAAATTGAGTTGGATGTTTGCCTTCTTCTGCAATTTTCTGGAAGAGTTTGAGCAAGATAGGTGTTAGCTCTTCTCTAAATTTTTGGTAGAATTCAGCTGTGAAGCCATCTGATCTTGGGCTTTTGTTTGCTGGAAGATTTCTGATTACAGTTTTGATTTCCTTGCTTGTGATGGGTCTGTTAAGATCTTCTATTTCTTCCTGGTTCAGTTTTGGAAAGTTATACTTTTCTAAGAACTTGTCCATTTCTTCCAAGTTGTCCATTTTATTGGCATAGAGCTGCTGGTAGTAGTCTCTTTTGATCCTTTGTATTTCAGTGTTGTCTGTTGTGATCCCTCCATTTTCATTTCTAATTCTGTTGATTTGGTTCTTCTCCCTTTCTTTCTTAATGAATCTTGCTAACGGTTTGTCAATTTTGTTTATTTTTTCAAAAAACCAGCTTTTAGCTTTGTTGATTTTTGCTATGGTCTCTTTAGTTTCTTTTGCATTTATTTCTGCCCTAATTTTTAAGATTTCTTTCCTTCTACTAACCCTGGGGTTCTTCATTTCTTCCTTTTCTAGTTGCTTTAGGTGTAGAGTTAGGTTATTTATTTGACTTTTTTCTTGTTTCTTGAGGTAAGCCTGTAATGCTATGAACCTTCCCCTTAGCACTGCTTTTACAGTGTCACATAGGTTTTGGGTTATTGTGTTTTCATTTTCATTCATCTCTATGCATATTTTGATTTCATTTTTGATTTCTTCTATGATTTGTTGGTTATTCAGAAGTGTGTTATTCAGCCTCTATATGTTTGAATTTTTAATAATTTTTTTTTCCTGTAATTGAGATCTAATCTTGCTGCACTGTGGTCAGAAAAGATGACTGGAATGATTTCAATCTTTTTGAATTTCCCAAGGCTAGATTTTTGGCCCAGGGTGTGATCTGTTCTGGAGAAGTTTCCGTGTGCACTTGAGAAAAAGGAGAAATTGATTGTTTTGGGGTGAAATGTCCTATAGATATCAATTAGGTCTAGCTGATCCATTGTGTCATTTAAAGTTTGTGTTTCCTTGTGAATTTTCTGTTTAGTTATCTATCCATAATTGTGAGTGGGGTATTAAAGTCTCCCACTATTATTGTGTTACTGTTAATTTCCCCTATCATACTCGTTAGCATTTGCCTTACATATTGTGGGGCTCCTATGTTGGGTGCATATATATTTATAATTGTTATATCTTCTTCTTGGATTGATCCTTTGATCATTATGTAGTGTCCTTCTTTGTCTCTTTTCACAGCCTTTATTTGAAAGTCTATTTTATCTGATATGAGTATTGCGATTCCTGCTTTCTTTTGTTCTCTCTTTGCGTGAAATATTTTTTTCCAGCCCTTCACTTTCAGTCTGTATGTGTCCCTTGTATTGAGGTGGGTCTCTTGTAGACAGCATATATAGGGGTCTTGTTTTTGTATCCATTCAGCCAGTCTTTGTCTTTTGGTTGGGGCATTCAACCCATTTACATTTAAGATAATTATTGATAGGTATAGTCCCGTTGCCATTCACTTTGCTGTTTTGGGTTCACGTTTATACAACCTTTCTGTGTTTCCTGTCTAGAGAAGATCCTTTAGCATTTGTTGAAGAGCTGGTTTGGTGGTGCTGAATTCTGTCAGCTTTTGCTTGTCTGTAAAGCTTTTGAATTCTCCATCATATCTGAATGAGATCCTTGCTGGGTATAGTAATCTGGGTTGTAGGTTATTCTCTTTCATTGCTTTAAGTATGTCCTGCCATTCCCTTCTGGCCTGAAGAGTTTCTATTGATAGATCAGCTGTTATCCTTATGGGAATCCCTTTGTGTGTTATTTGTTGTTTCTCCCTTGCTGCTTTTAGTATTTGTTCTTTGTGTTTGATCTTTGTTAATTTGATTAATATGTGTCTTGGGGTGTTTCACCTTGGGTTTATCCTGTTTGGGACTCTCTGGGTGTCTTGGACTTGAGTGGCTATTTCCTTCCCCATTTTGGGGAAGTTTTCAGCTATTATCTCCTCGAGTATCTTCTCATGGCCTTTCTTTTTGTCTTCTTCTGGGACTCCTATGATTCGAGTGTTGGGGCATTTCACATTATCTCAGAGGTCCCTGAGATTGTCCTCATTTCTTTTAATTCTTTTTTCTTTTTTCCTCTCTGCTTCGTTTATGTCCACCATTTTATCTTCTACCTTACTTATCCTATCTTCTGCCTCCGTTATTCTACTGTTGGTTCCCTCCAGAGAGTTCTTGATCTCATTTATTGCATTATTCATTTTTAATTGACTCTTTTTTATTTCTTCTAGGTCCTTATTAAACATTTCTCACATCTTCTCAATCTTTGTCTCCAGGCTATTTATTGTAACTCCATTTTGTTTTCAAGATTTTGGATCATTTTTATTATCATTATTCTAAATTCTTTTTCAGGTAGATTCCCTATCTCCT
Organism: Muntiacus reevesi; assembly: GCF_963930625.1. Taxonomy (NCBI): domain Eukaryota; kingdom Metazoa; phylum Chordata; class Mammalia; order Artiodactyla; family Cervidae; genus Muntiacus; species Muntiacus reevesi. The sequence continues at coordinate 98,746,218 of NC_089252.1, forward strand.
CTTCTTTTGTTTGACTTGGTGGGCATTTTTCATGTTCCTTTACCTGCTGGGTATTTCTCTGCCTTTTCATCTTGTTTAGATTGCTGTGTCTGGAGTGGGCTTTCTGTATTCTGGAGGTCTGTGGTTCCTTTTTATTGTGGAGGTTTCACCAGTGGCTGGGGTTGGACGATTGGCTTGTCAAGGTTTCCTGGTTAGGGAAACTTGGGTCGGTGTTCTGGTGCATGGTACTGGATTTCTTCTCTCTGGAGTGAGATGGAGTGTCCAGTAATGAGTTTTGAGATGGGTCTATGTGTTAGGTGTGACTTTGCACAGCCTGCATGTTGACGCTCAGGGTTATGTTCTTGTGTTGCTGGAAAATTTGCATGGTATGTCTTGCTCTGGAACTTATTGGCTCTTGGGTGGTGGTTGGTTTCAGTGTAGGTATGGAGGCTTTTGGATGATTTCTTATTACTTAATGTTCCCTGTAGTCAGGAGTTTTCTGGTGTTCTCAGGTTTTGGGCTTAAGTCTCCTGTCTCTGGATTTCAGTCTTATTCTTCCAGTAGCCTCAAGACTTCTTCAACTATACAGCACTGATAATAAAACTTCTAGGTTAATGGTGCAAAGATTCTGCACTGTGTGGGACACCCAGAGAGGTTCACAGAGTTACATGAAGAAGAGGAGAGGGAGGAGGGAGATAGAGATGAGTAGGAGGAGAAAACGGGGGACTCAAGACTCTGTTCCCAGAGTGTTCTCTGTAGCCCAGAATCCCACAGAGATTCACAGAATTGAATTGGGAAGAGAAGGGGGAGGGAGGAAATGTGATCTGAGGGAGAAAACAGAGAGTCAAAGTGGGAGAGAGTAATCAACACACTCCTGAGTAAAAATGGGTACTAAATATTGGATTCTTAAACATCCAAAATTGATATCAAATACTGAGAAACAAAGATTAAAAATCTAGAGTAGAGGTTAGACTCTTAAAAATACAATATCAAAAGCAAAAACACAAAAATTTTAAGAAATATATATGAAGTTCAGTTTAAAAATAGGGCCTCTTTTTTTTTTTTTTGCAAGGTTATAGTGGAATTAAAATGAAATTAAGGAGTAATAGAGGAGTAATAGAAGACTTTAAAAGGAAATAAGAGAAAAAATAAAAGGAAAAAATTGTTTAATTAAAAAAATAGTAAAAATATATGAAAATGAAAGTTAAGGAGTAATGCAGAAGTAATAGGGAATTTTAAAAGAAAATAAAAGAGAAAAAAGTAAAAGGAAAAAGAAAAGAAAAAAATTTTTTTTATTAAAAAAAAAGGAATTTCTCTGGAGCTGTTGATGTCAGTGTGGGTTCCATTCAGTTTCAGATAGCTCCTTGTTCCAGCTTACACTTCTCGATATCTCTAGGCCCCTTCCGGTGTAGTCGGTATTACCTACAGGGATTTTAATCTGTTGCACCGGTTACTTCTGAAGCGGTTACCTTTGTTTATTTGGGTTCTGTTTGCTGGTCTCTTCAGTGTCCAATTTCCACCCTGACACAAGCGGGCGGAGGTGGTCTCTTGTTCAGGTTCGCTTGTTCAGTCGTGCTGCCGGGAGGGAGGGGTGTTACAGGCAAGTGTCACTGGCGTGTGTGGGGAGCGCTCACAGTGTTCCGGCCACACTGGGTTTGCCCCTGCTCATGTGTGTGTGCTTTCCCTGTCTACACTGCTCAGGCTCCAGGCTGCTCTATAGGGAGCGGGCCCTGCGTTGCGTGCGGTTCCAGTGTTCCGGTACTCCACAAAAGCAGAGACTTTTGCGTTTTGTGCCTTCCCCACCCGAGCAGCTCAGGCAGCCAGGAGCTTGACGGGCGCACTCTCCCCGGGTGTGGTGCGCCTTATCCCCTCCACAGCCCCTGCCTCAGTTTCTGCGCGCGCCGGTCCGGTGTGCCTTGTGTCTGTTCTGGGGAGCTGGTCTCTAGCTGCGACCCTCATGGCGGATGTCAACCATCCAGAATCTCAGGGAGTCTTTGGTTAGAGACTGGGAACCTGTTTGCAGTTTGGTAGGGGATGCGGTCTCTGGGACCGAGTTTGCCCCTTTCCCCTACCCCCCGCCTGCTGCCTCCGGCAGGGGATGGGCTGGTCCGCCGCCGGCTAGCTCTTCTCTGGGATCGCTCAGTTCTTCCTTTGTTCTGGGAACGGGCTGGCAGTGTGTTCGGTTAGCGTTAGCACGCTTTTCGCCGGTTACTTTTCTCTCTCTCTCTCTTGCTATCCCACAGTTTAAGTTGCTATCTCACTTTAGCTCACTCCGATTGCTCTCAGGGCATTCAGGCCTGGTCCTTACCCTAAGCAATGCCTCCCGTTCCTCTCCGTTCAGCCCCAACTTGCTGGTGGCGGATGCGAGCGTCTGGGGTACTTTACTGCTAGGAGTTGCTTTTAGGCATGTAATCTGTGGGTTTTATTTATTTTTTCTCCCAGTTAGGTTGCCCTCTGAGATTAAAAAACTTCCCCCAGACCCGCTAGTGAGAGGGTTTCCTAGTGTTTGGAAACTTCTTCTATTACAACTCCCTTCCCAGGACGGGTCTCCATCCCTAGCTCTTTTGTCTCTGTTTTTATCTTTTATTATTTTGTCCTACCTCCTTTCAAAGAGGATGGGCTGCTTTTCTGGGCACCTGATGTCCTCTGCTAGGGATCAGAAGTTGTTTTGTGAAGTTTGCTCAGCGTTCAAATGTTCTTTTGATGAATTTGTAGGGGAGAAAGTGGTCTCCCCATCCTATTCCTCCGCCATCTTTAAGGTCCACTTTCCTGTTTTATTTTTTAGATTCCATGTAGAAGTGGTAACGTATATTATTTGTCACCAATAATATTTTTATATTGTTTACATTATATGAAATGATAAGATTGTGGATGTATTAGGTTATATTAAAATATTATTAAAATTAATCTCATCTGTTTATTTCTATATTTTTAATGTGGTTACTAGAAAGTTTAAATGTCTGCCACACCTGTGATTGACATTTTATTTCTGTTGGGTAGTGCAAGTTTAGAAACTATTATAGCAACTTGACATTGATAGACTATCCAAGTGCATGTGACATCAACTCACAACGTAGTAGAAAGGAATAATACTGTCAATTCAGATTTTATTAATGATAATTAGTTAAGCACTGCTTGAAATCATTCATATTTTCCAAAGTGTTTATGCATTATGCTTATGATAGAAAGGTGCTGGGTGGTAAGTCATTTCATTTGTGTCCAACTGTTTGCAACCCTTTGGATTGTAGCCTGCCAGGCTCCTCTGTCCATTGGATTCTCCAGGCAAGAATACTGGAGTGGGTAGCCATTTCCTTCTCCAGGGTATCTTCCTGACCCAGGGATTGAACCCATGTTTGTTAGGTCTCTTGCATTGAAAGGTGGTTTCTTTACCACTAGTGCCACTATATTAAGTTATATATTTATATTGTCCATTTCTCAGAACTCTGTGAAATAGTCCAGGGAATCAACTGTTCAATTGATATGACCATTCTGAGTGTGAACTAAATGGTTGATAAAGATGTTCTCAGATAACCTCAAATTTGCTTGTATTTATTTTCAGTTACATAACTTGTGTATTGGAGTTGAAGAGAATATAATAAAAGCTGTTGTAAAGAATATATTTTTGAAAAGTCCAATTGAAAGATCAGTTTTGTATCAAGTAGCATCTTTTTGGTGTGTAAATTAAAAAATACAGGGAGTAGGGAAGCTCATATCTCAAATTAGTTACATTGCAGCACTGATAATATACTTACGTAACTCTCTTCCTTAGATTTTGTTCTATAAAATTGACTTATTTTTCATCAGAATGGGCTAGTTAACATTGGACTTAGAGTTTGGCACATGTGAGCTTGTGATTTACAGGGCAATTTTTCTCATCAAAACCTGGGCAGAACCATTTATTTTAAAACCAATATTTATTTTACAATGGGAAGATGGAGCAGATTAAAGGAGCATAAAACCATGATAAATCACCCAATCTTTATCCCATAGAAAATCTTTTAAATGGCTCTTAAAGTAATGGCAGTAAAACCGTCTCATAGAGTTTGTATTTGGATGGGTTTCTAGCATATGGTGTAGCCATGTAGATTAAAGTCTAATTAACAAGGAATTTGTAAAAATTCAGATGTGCTCTGTGTGATTCTTTTTCAGTGAAAAGTTAAATGTGTGTGTTTTTTTTTAATAAGCCAAGTATCTGAGTCTTGCTCATGAGTAAAGGGAATCCAGCTTTAAACATTTAGCTGTTTTAAATCAAAGGTCCAAGAAATAAAATGTCTTTTAATCTTCTCATTTAATAGTTAATTTTTATGGCAAATGTTTAAATTTAGATTAGATTATTATGCAATAGAAGAATTTTTATAACATTTTGTTTGATTTGGTTCCCATTTATATCTTAGGTTATAGTAATTTCTATGGTTAAAAATAATGGAGCTAATTTTCTCAAATAGTATTCTTTAACACTATTTCAATGATAAGTGGACTTGTATTTAAAAATGGACTGATTAAAAAATGCTAAAGAGTAGAAAAGATTCGAAATGGAGGAGATCTGCTTGTAATCATGGTGAATTTTACAAATGGAGAATCTATGTCCTGTTGTAGAGTGGATGTTCCATTGTGGGTGTTCTGTCCCTGCCCAATTGTAGATCCAGGTCAGCAGCTGGCAAACTTTTTTGTAAAGGACCAGAGACTAAATGGGCTTCCCCAATGGTTCAGTGGGTAACAAATCTGCCAGCAATGTCCAAAACCCGGGTTCGATCCATGGGTCCCAAAGATCCCCTGGAGGAGGAAATGGCAACCGTCTCCAGTATTCTTGCCTGGGAAATCCCATGGACAGAGGAACCTGGCAGGCTACCTCCAAAGAGTTGCAAAGAGTTGTGCACAACTGAGCACAGAGACTAAATATGTAGGCTTTTTGTGTACACATTCCAACTCTACTGTTGGGTGAAAGCTGCCGTAAGTAATACATAAATGAATGGGTATGTGCTGAATGGGTGTGGGCATAGTATTTGACCCAGTGATTCTGTATCTAGAAATGTTCCCTAAGGAAATAATCAGAGGCTTTTGCAAAGAAGCATGTACAAGAATATCTGTCATGATATTACTTTATGACATGGGAGGCTATTTATGGGCCCTGGTTAATTAAAGGAAAAGCAGCAAAACAGAATGTAAGATGTGATTCTACCTTGATATAATGTATGTATGAACCCATATATTAAGTTGAACCATGTGAAATTAACGATTAATGACTGTTTTATTTTATCTGCAGAGGAAATTTTATATGGTCAACCTGAGAAAGAGACTAAAAGATTATCCATCTATAATCTCATGAGAAGAAGAAATAACTTGTACTTTTTCATATTTTCACTTGTTACAAGGAATAAATTTTAATTCACCAATGAGAAAACGTTGCAGCTTTTTAGGGCAAAAGGAAAATTTTGCCATTCAAATTGTGGGTACAGAGTTATGGAAATGCAGAAGGCATGCATACATAGTCCTCTTTGGAGGAGATGGGCCTCCTGTGAGGAACTGGGAGCGTTGCTGTTCTGTTGGCAAGGCTGGTCCTGTTATGGCAGTGGATACAGGGAGCTGCGGCCAGCACACATTGTATAGTTTCTCCCATTGCTTGACTCCATTCCCCCTGATGCCATTCAACATTCAATTCATCAGATGAACTCCTCTTGTTCGGATTGCTTACACATCAGATTGCTGTCTGATTAGGATTTGGCTTTGCATGGAGGACATCTTCAGAAAGGGAATGTCCTGGTCATTCTGACATCTGGGCAGCAATTACATTACAAATTGTAGACTACTCCTTTGATATTTTGGATTCATGCAATGGACATGTGAGTTGTGTGCTGAAGTCCACCTCGAGAGATGGGTCCTGTCTTGTGTGCTTAGACCCCCAAGGTCCAGGGTGCCAAAACCTGGTGAAGGAGCCTCCTAAGGTATTGATGCCCTTCAGCTGAATCGCTAGGGAGGGAGCCTGCTGCCCTTCCCCAGATAACATTCTACATTTCCGCACACTTGGATGCTTGAGTCTATTCTTATTTGAAACTTTGCCCCCTTTCAACTCTCAAGTTCTTTAATGTTTCTGTCTTCAGCCCTTGCTCGCCCTGTTTTCCCTCACCTGGCAGAAAACACAGTGGGGAGAGACTGGTATACAAGAGACATTTTGCTGCTGGTATTTAGCTTTCTCCTACAGTTTTTGTTGGATGACATTGATTTCTAGTGCAAAGGTCGCTCAGCTTTGGAGCAGACCTGTGGAGAAACAGAGTCCCCCAGGCCTGCTGTGAGGCTCCAGTCCCCTTGTCCCAGCGATAGGGATTGGCACTGGTGTAAGACGATGAAACATGCTCCTAATGCTGGGAGCTTCTCACAGTGACAGTCAGTGGGAAGAAAAGCAATGGACCATTTCTCCACCCGAGGGAGGCAGACGTTTTATGAGCTCACATGTTTTTCTCGTCTGACTCCGAAATGGTATTTCACTGTATTTTGATACAACTGTTCAGACTACACGTTAGGGATAATTTCTGCCTTATTTGGCGCACAGCTCGGAACGATCGTTTCCTATTAGAGAAAATGGAGAGGCCTCTGCGTTCGACACTACTTTGTTAAAGAGAAAATATTTTCCCAGGAGACAAAAGTTACTGGCTAAGTACAGCCCCAAATCAAAGATAGTATCTACCCAGAACTCGTATGTTGGCTTCCTTTTTCATAAATTAATGTGGGTCTGTGGAATTTACATTTCTTACAGTATTTTTACCCATTTTCCCTTTTCAGAAGGTGAGAGAAGATCCCAATTCAAGACATAGCCTGTCATTTTGAAGGATGATTGGGGATGAGAGTTCTTTGTATTCAAAGAAATCCCCAAAGCATTTGACAAAACTACTTACAGCATTGGAAGTTACACATCTTGAGGAAGATTTAGGTCTGAAAATTTAGAAGACTTCAATTCATGTGCTGATTGCATCATTTTACTTAGGAATACAGTTAAGCCATTTTTAAAAAGTCAAGTGAATATGTTTTGGCCTCATCAATGAAATGTACCAAGAACCATAAAGTAGTGAAATGCTGTTAAGAAAAATAGCATTTCTTTTTTTCTTTGTATTCTTTGTATTGTAAAACGTGAAAATTAGCCTCTTTCCCTGTGGGTTCATGCTACAAAATCTTATAAATTTTATGGTGGATATTTGGGTGTTTTTGCTAAGGGAGTTCAATTTATAAATCTGAGGGCTACCAATATGAGAATTAATTTTAGAAAATTGTCAGTCAGCAGACATGCTGGGCCTAGGATAAGATGATTCATTTGCTCTATAGGCAGTAATGTATGTTATAAAAAAATCAGGAGATAGTCACATAGAAAGGGGGAAAATAAATGTGGATCAATAATTTAATTTAGCTCTGACCTGACTTAAGTTCTGTAGCACGGTTCATAATTTTTCGATGAATAGACCCTTAACATTTTACATATAGTGCCTCCGTTTTGTATTGATCTTCCCTAATGTATTCTTCACATCAAAGAAGGAGTAAAAACAAACAGAACACACTGTTTAACAAAAACACATTGTGTCGCCTGCAAATGTTAACCAAAATATGACAGTGTATTAATTATTAATAATTATTTATTCTGTTTTCAGAACTGCTGTTTTCGTAGCTAATTTAAAAATTTAGAAGAGAAATGGGTAGTGAATGAATGATGACTTGAAGGGCAAGTTCATGGAGTTCTCTCTTAGTTAATAGATTCTTAGTCTCTCTGCATTACTTAATTGCTTATTAAAAGTGGAGCCCCTGATGTACTATGTGTAGTGCGTATTTATTCCATGGAAAATTATTAGTTTTTAATTGAACTAAGTGGCTGCTTGGACAAGGGACCCTAGCTATTAATCAGGAAGCAAGTGATTGACCGATGTTCGTGTTCATTAATTATTCAAGAAAGTTCAATTTTAAGGTCTACAAGAGTAGAAGAAAATTTTTATAAGTGAGCATGTTTGTGCTGGTACATATTAGTACCATAGTTATTTGTTCATTTAACAAATATTTAGTATATGTGCTATGTGCATACACTGATGAGTCAATGATGAGCAAGCCCATGGGCCCCTATCCTCATGAAGCTTCCAGAACACTATGTAAAACTGAGGTGTTTCAGTGACATTTAGGAGACTCAGTTTTGCTTCACTGGTCTCTGTACATAAATGATTCTTCTCTGCACCAATTTCCTTACTCTCCTGGAAATTCGATTTAGCAAATTCTAATTACCATCCAAGACAGTATTTTGTTTAGAGTTATGGAGTCGTAGTTTCTCTGAGCTGGAAGAGACGTGTGAAGTCATCTGGAGCTGTACCCTTGTGTTCCCTGGCTTCAGCCTGGGCCTGTCCAATGCCAGGAGGAGGAAGTGTGCTCATTCATGGGGTCATTTCTGGAATGTATGGGTTATTTCAGAGTTCTTCCAAATAATGAACTGAAGCTTATTTCTCTGCATACTCTATTTGTTGTTTCCAGTTCTGTATGTTGGACAAAATCATCACTTCTTATTTACCTATAATCTGGAGCATGTTTCACAATTTTCCAAATATCTGTGTGGTCTTTTATTATGCCCATGTTATCCCTGTTAGATGTATGTACCCTGACAGCAGAATTGAGTCTGATTTTGCTCACTGCTATTTTCCCCCAGCACTATCCTTGTTCTTTTTGTTGTTGTTCAGTCAGTCAGTCCTGTCTGACTCTTCGTGACTTCATGGACTGCAGCATACCAGGCTTCCCTGTCCTTCATCATCTCCTGGAGCTTGCTCAAACTCATGTCCATCGAGTTGGTAATGCCACCTAACCATCTTGTCCTCTGTTGTCCCCTTCTCCTCCTGTCTTCAATCTTTCCCAGCATCAGGGTCTTTTCAAATGAGTCGGTTCTTCACATCAGGTAGCCGAAGTATTGGAGTTTCAGATTCAGCATCAGTTCTTCCAGTGAATATTCAGGACTGATTTCCTTTAGGATGGATTGGTTGGATCCCCTCACAGTCCAAGGGACTCTCAAGAGTCTTCACCAGTACCGCAGAAGGAATGATTGTTTGTCTTGAACCAGAGAGGCTTCAGTGAAGAACTGTATTGTTGTTTAGCTCCTTAGTCATATCTGATTCTTTTGCGACCTCATAGACTATAGCCCGCCAGCTCCTCTGTTCATGGGATTTCCCAGGTAAGAATACTGGAGTGGGTTGCCATCTCCTTCTCCAGGGGATCTTCTCAACCTGGGGATCAAACCCGAGTCTCCTGCTTGGTAGATGTATTCTTTACCAGGGAAGCCACCAGGGAAACCCTATATAGATTTAAACAGTACATCTTAGTTGGTTAACTCTTTGACAACTGTATGGTTATTTCACTCCAGTATTTCCTATCCTCAGATTCAGATTCTCCTTCTTAACTTTCTTTACATGTGACATGATGTCTAGCCCATTATACCTAAGTTGTCTCCTTCCCATTGCCCCCCACTTTGTTAATTTAAAAAAAAAAAAAAAGCCAGTTTTGCCAGGAGGTTTGAGAAAGGCTTTACAGAAGAGGTGCAGATTGACCTGTGCTGAGTCTTTAAGAAAGAGGAAGTGTTCTCCATGTCAAATGAGGCCAGAGACAGCACTTTTTTAAAAATATAATTTTTACTAGAGTATAGTTTCTTTGCAATGTTGTGTTAGTTTCTGCTATACAGCCAAGTGTATTAGCTATACATATACATATACTCCCCTCTTTTTTGGATTTCCCTCCCATTTCGTTCACCACTAGAGCATTGAGTAGAGTCCTCCATGCTATACAGTAGGTTCTCATTAGATTTCTATTTTAGACATAGTAGTGTATGCCTCAGACAGGGCACTTTTAAGGGATACTGAGAACAGCGGTATCAGAATGTTTACCCACCTTGCAGCAGTCACCCACTAGGCCACCTAACTTCCTAGTTGTACCCTGGGGAATTTTTTTGCTTTTCTTTCCATCTTCCTCACGAACTTCACTATTTGCTCACCTTGATCACTTCCTCACCACTGCTGCAAAGTTTGAGACAGAGCTGCCTGAATTTTAGAGCCTAGGGTCTTAGTCTATATTCAATTCTGGGTTCAACCCATATTTTGCATGGCCTTTGGCTAGGTAGGAAACTTACTTCAGACTTAGCATTTTCTTCTTTAAAGTGGAGAAAGTAGTAATACCTTATAAAATAGTTGCCAGAATTATCAGGTAAATTATATGTGAGGTGCCTGGCCTGTAACTGTTATCCCCTTGCTCAGTTGCCTCAGCAGTGTCCGACTCTTTGTGATCCCACGGACTACAGCCCTCCAGGCTCCTCTGTCCATGGGGATTCTCCAGGCAAGAATGCTGGAGTGGCTTACCATGCCCTCCTCCAGGCGATCTTCCCAACCCATTGCAGGTAGATTCCTTACCCACTGAGCCACCTGGGAAGCCCATCCCCTCCCTCCCTCCCAGGTAAATTCCTGCTGTGGCTTACTTACACTGGTATAACCATTTGTCCAGAGGCTCCAGCACAGGAGCATGGCTCAGACATTTTCCAAAGAAACCTGTCAGTGGTTAATAGTAGCAGAGCTATTTCAATATCTTTCAGATCCTCAGTCCAGTGGATTTACATCTTCACCTTTATTTCTTTCAGCCTCCAGGCCCATGGGTTTCAGGAACTTTTTTTTTTTTTTTTGTATAGCTGTAAAGAAATCAGATTTGACACAGTTTCCTCTGATATCTTTCCTTTCGAGTCTCCACTTCTCCTGGCATTACAAGGGCCTGAATTTGTCTGATCTCATCTCTCTCAGCTTCATCTGGATAACCAACATACTCATTTCATTCTGGTCAAGATTTCTCTCAATAGGTTTATTACAGATGGCTGCAGCTGCGATCAGTGTTTACAATCTGATGACAAGTTGGAGATTAAGGCTTGTCATCACTATTTAATTAACCTCAAATTAAGCACTTTCTGGTCCCATTCCCTGCCCTTCCACAAGCCCAGGAGAGCTGCTAAAACAGTGCCTGGAGTCCTGGTAGATTCGGGGTCGCACCACCGGAAAGCAGGGGCTGGTTTAACTGTGACTCTGAAGAGCAACACTATTTGATCCTTACTCACTTGCCTGAGGGTTGAAACTAGGTAGCTATTCAAAGTCTATATGAAAAGAGGGGAAGAAAGGAGAGCACTTTTCTAATGCTTGGAAGCAGGTAATCTGTGAACAGCAGAGACGGTGAGACAAAAAGTATTCCAGAGACAGACACAAAAAACCCCTTGTTCTTAATATTTAAAAACAATTTAGTTTTGTATCACAGAAGTAGTATATGTCAATACCAAAATTATACATGGTGATTGTAAAAGGACAGAGATACAAAAGAAGAAAGTAAAAATCATACAAATTCTTTCTCTCTACACCTGTTTTTTTTTTTTTTTTCCTACACCTGCTTTTAAGGCTTACCAGAGCTGTCCAATCAGGGAGCCACTAATATTCACAGATGGCTTGTGAATATTTGAAATATGACAAGGCTGAATAGACACTATGTGCTAAGAGTATAAACTGCACACCAAATTTCTTAAAGAGATTTTAAACTATTCTTGTTATGTGTATGTTGGATTAATTAAAATATCTCTTTAAATAATTTCATCTTTTACTTTCTTGGGTTTTTTTAACATTTTAAAATATGACTACTAAATACTTTAAAATTACATATCTGCCTTGTACTATATTCCTATTGGATGGTGTATTTTGGGCCTTTTTCTTATATCAAAACTTTTCTAAAAGAAAAACTGGGTTATTCTACATATAATTTTATTTACTCCTTTTTCCAGTTAATAATATATTGTGAATGTGTTCATGTCATGAAATATATGATATGGCATTATCTTTAAGCATTTCTAGTATTTCATTACATGATGTTCTTGAGTTGATTAATCCACTATTGCTGAACATGTAGGTTATTACCATTTTTTAAAATTTTAATTTTTTCATAACATATGTATAACTGTATCTTTGGGCTCATCCTTGATTATGCTTCTAGGATTTGTTTCTGGAAGCCGTTAGCTGAGTCACTTGCTTGTGGTGTTAAGCAAATTTCCATATAGAAAGGTGGTACTGGTTCATACTTGGTGGGTTAATTGCTAAGTTGTGTCCAACTCTTGCGACCTCATGGACTGGAGCCTGCTAATGCTCCTCTGTCATGGGATTCTCCAGGCAAGAATACTGGAGTGGGTTGTCATTTCCTCCTCCAGGGGATCTTCCTGACCCTGGAATCGAACCTGGGTCTCCTGTGTTGCAGGAAGATTCATACTTAGTCCAGTGGTTAATGAGAATGTTAATTTTACCTCAACTTTATCAACATCAGATATCATAATTGTTCTTAATTCTCACTTTAGTGAGCAGCATTGTTATGGGTTTGCTCAGCATATTATTGAAAAAGTCTTAGTCTTAAACTTTGCGTAGGGACTGTATCATAGCTGATGAGGTTTATCCAGGGCACGATTATTACAAATAGAAAATGTCTTAGGCTTGGTAACTTCTATCCTGCTCCCGCAGACACTTCAGATGGTTTTTCTTTTATCCATCAATTATTCTTTTCTCCATCCACTGTTGAGCATCCATAATGTGTCCAGCACTGCCGAAAGATTTGTAGAAGAAATGGCATCTGATTTGGGGAAATCCCTTATATTTAATATTTAAGTTGAAAACTGAGAAACCCCTTATATTTAATATATTTTTGTTTTGTAAATAAGTTTGTTTGTATCATGTCTTTTTAGATTCTGCATATAAAGGATATCATACGATGGTATTTTCTTTGCTTATATTCATTAAGGCTTAGCTATGTCACTTTCTTGTCATCTTGTTCATTTATCCTTTCTAATAAGTTAATCAGGAGGAAAAAACAGAGGAGAAACTTACCCTGATAGAACTGAACCTTAAATTTAGATTTGAAAAGTTCTGCACAACCCAGTGAGGTAGCTGTTTCCGTTCTGTACTGTGCATATCACACCCTTATACTCTGGTTTAAAATCCATAGAATTTTTCATGTAGCTGGATAATTAGGCCACATGCTGTTGGCTCTGCTCAAAAATGGTCATTTAAGTGTCCTTTTATTATTTTTGGCATCCGCTGGGAAGTTTAAATAGCCACTGCCAGTGTGATTTCTATATGCTCTTTAAAAAATGCTGAAATTGAAGAGTTTAATAAAATTGCTGGACTGTTAGCTTTAGCATGCTGTCCCAGACATAAACCTGAAAAAACAAACCCCAAATCCCAAGGTAAATACGTCTATAAATCGGAGACTTTCACAAGTGCTCCCTGGTGAGTGCAGTTTGACTCATATGGAGCTAGTTTACAAGCAAGGTTGGAAGCTGGCAGCTTCTGAGGTGAGCTGACCCTTTTATTCTCCTTTGCTTAACAGATATCTGTACTGAATATATTTCAGGTTATATGAATGTTCTTAAATTACCAGAGCCTCAGAGAATACAGTTATTAAGTGAATGAAGTATCAAATAAGAGGAACAGCTTATGTTTATTCAATCTTTACAAGGTTCTAGTCAGTATTGAAAATGCTTCATGCATGTTATCTCATTTAATCCTCACAGCAGCCTTATGAGTAGAGAGTATTTACCCCATCTTGCAGATAGGGAAACTGAGGCTCTGAGATATAAAGCAGTCTCATGTTTAGAAAGTAGCAGTCTCATGTTTAGAAAGCAGCAGAGGCAGGATTGAAACAGCATTTCACTCCAGAGCCTGGACTCTCAGCTGCTGTTCTGTACTGTGTGTTTCTTAAATGTTTATAAAGTAACATGAGAGTGTGAGGGCATCTTGTTGAAGGTAGCCGCTCAGGTAAGCCCATGTGGGCTGTTTAGGTACAGTTTTTATTCCCATAAATTACTTGCAGATTATAGATATGTTCCTTGGTTTATTACAAGAAAATACCTTCTTAATTGATCTCAGTATCAAATCTGTTGCACTAGTTGAGCAAAAGGAGTTTTATGGCCAGTGCAGCAAGACGTTTACCTAATATTCTGTTTCATGATAATGATTTTTGATTTTTAATGGCCAAATGTTATTAAAAACCGTGACTTGTATTAGTTACATCATGTATTGAAATGTATCCTTAATTGTAGTACTTTTATTGACTCTGAGAGGATGCAAAGTGGATTCCACGGTTTTAATTAACTGTTCCTCCTCTGACATTTCATTACCAGTTTCAGAAGTGATAGAGGATGACAGAGTGTTACCTGTCAGGATTTTTCTGTAAAGAAACTAAGATGGAGGAATATGAGAGTTGTCCTGGTGATTAAGAGGAAAACAGAGAGAGGACTGACTATTAACCTCACATGTTAATAATGTGGTTGGTAAACAAAGTTTCTGTTATTAATATTTTAGGTACATTTTAAGAATTTGAGCCAATAACAGATCAATTGAAATAAAAAATAAAGAAATCACTTAATTCAACTGTAATTTTTTTATATGGCAAAATGGGTCTTTCTTCTGAAAGTGAGAGCTTCTCAGATATCACATATCTTTCCCTTAGGCGTTTTTGAAGATTTTCTGTGAGTCAGAAGAGGCAAAAATGTGCAGGTCAAAGATAATGGGTCCCCGTCTAACAATGGACTGGTTTGCCAAGCACCCAGGACACATTTTTATTTCTTTTTTATGGTAAAAGCCAGAGAGAACACTGTGGAGTTTAAACACAGTTTCCATATCTGGTGCCCACACGGGAAGATGAAGGTAAGGAGGCCAGTTTCTCCAGCAGATGTGCCCAAGCACATAATTGCCTCCCCTGACGTCTGATGAAACTTTACTACATCCCCTGGGAAAATCTCCGGGCAGTCCTTCCAAGTCATTTTCAGAGATCTCGCTATGGCAGGTGAGCTTATTTATTTATTTCCATTTTGAGAGCTTCACCTTTCTAGACCCCCTTTTAAGGTTTACCTCCTGTATAATGAATGGAGACAGCGGGTATTTCATTACCAGGTATCTCCCTGCTGCAGGCACCGCCTGGAGAAGTTTCCCTCTGCTCGGCTTGCAAGCCTCATTTATTTTCCCGAGCTTTCTAATGTGGGCAGAGCCTGGCTGACGGCATTATTAAATTACCATTATTACACTGTGATGTCTTGGCACCATCAGGGACTGAGTTGGAAAAGTTCGTGTTGAGCAGGGAATACATTTTCTTCCCTTCTCGGGCTGTGCTAAATGGATTGTAACTGACTTCCTGGGTCCAAATCTGCATCAAGATTCTATGAAGTCAAAGCAGAGACTTAACCACATATGAGGCATTTCTTCTAATCAGTGTAAAGAATGGACATTTCCCTTTTAAGTTGGTTAAAATTTGGGATTGATTTGGGATCAGCTGGACAATTCATGATTATAAATTTTTTTTGATTGGGGGGAGTTAGCACTTGACTTTCAAAGTTATTTGACATTTCAAAAGTTATGTCATTTTAAAAGCTCTAATATCACTAGCATATTTGCAAGTAACTTATTTACAGTTTACACATGCTTTTGAAGACTGTCTATTCTCAGTAGAGGAGTTTTAATTTAAAATATTTTTATTGCCACTCCAAGCCTCCTTAAATTAAGGCACTGCTCTTTACTTTTCTGATTTTCTTCCTTATGCACTCTGGTAATGTAGCATTGTCTTCAATGATAAAAGTTATTCTTGTCATCTTTTAAGTGTTTTCTCATTCATCACTGTGTCACCAGTGACTTCACAATGCTAGCACATAGTAGGTGTTCACTAAATTCTTATTGAATGAGTGTTTCAACACTACATATGCATTATATGTTCTAACCATCCTGGAATATGTTTTATCATATATTCTCTGCTTACGCTTACCTTAGAAATTTTTTACTCACCACTCAGAAATGTCCTTTGCCTTTCAAATCTTAGCACTTTTTATACTGATTATTTGTGAGTTTTCTTCTCCTGTCTCTATCTAAGCACAATTCCCAGTATGTTTATTATGTAAAGTGAAAGAAAAGTGTGAAAGTTTTAGTCACTCAGTTGTGTCTGACTCTTTGTGACCCTAGGACTGTAGCCTGTCAGGCTCCTCTCGCCATGGGATCCTCCAGGTGAGAATACTGGAGTGGGTAGCCAGTCCCTTCTCCAGGGGATCTTCTTGACCCAAGGACTGAACCTGGGTCTCCTGCATTGCAGGCAGATTCTTTACCATTTGAACCACCAGGGAAGCCTGCTCCTTAAATCTCTTAATGAATGAATGAGTTACTGAATGAACATATATATATATATATATTTAACCTGAGGAAGAGTTATGTGTTATGTTTCATAAACCATTTTTTATAACAATTCTAGTTTCAAGCATTCACTAAAATGAAATAGAAGTAAGTTGGAAACACTATTTTTCTTATCCACTCTTTGATTCAAAACTCTTCCATGGCTCCCCATTCCCTGTAGCTGTGGTTTACTAACTATGACGATCTGATCATGGGGTTATGTCTTTTCCTAGCTTAAAATCCTTCTAAGGCTTCTTACTGCCCTCATGAAAAATGTGATTCAAACTCTTTAAGCATGGCTGAGCTTTCTTTCTATCTCTCCAGCTACAGTCTTCCCCAAATTCCCTTTACTATTTCACATCTAGATCATATGGTTCATTGAACCTGTAATAAATCCTCTTTCCAGGGCCTTGGGCTTCCCCAGAGGCATGAGTGGAAACCTCTGCTCCATCTTCACCCACCTGTCTCCTTAACTCACTCCTCTTGGGCTTCAGATTGGTCTCATTCTCAGTATCTCCTTCTTCAGAAGCTCTTTACTGTTCACTCCCTGCCACCACCGTGACTACCACCGACTACCACAACCATCACCCTTATCTACCTCTACTAGTCTATTTTCTTGTTTTGTATGCCTTAGGGATATTTTATCAGTAAAATTAATTATGTGGATCCTCTTTTTGTGTGTGTGTGTGCCAAATAATGTGAACTATTAAGTTAATAGGGGCTTCCCTTGTGGCTCAACTGATAAAGAATGCCTGCAGTGTGGGAGACCTGGGTTCTATCCCTGGGTTGGGAAGATGCCCTGGAGAAGGGAAAGGCTACCCACTCCAGTTTTCTGGCCTGGAGAATTCCATGGACCAGTCCATGGGGTCGCAAAGAGTCAGACACAACTGAGCGACTTTTACTATGTTATCACTCATTATTCAGTTAATGGAGTTTAAACAATATTTTTTTCCTTTTGGAAAATTTAAACAGCTTTAACCTTTTCTCCTGTACATTTCTCTTGAACATGTTGGTGGCTAATGTGATTCTTTCCCACTCTCTGACACCACACACATTTATTGTAGGCAAAGCTATGTCAAGTGCTTTATTTTTTTTTTAATTTTTTTTTTTTTTTTAGCTTCTAACACCAGCCTTATGGTGAATACTGCTGTTGTTCCCCATTTTATCAGAAAAACTAAATTCTGAAGAAACTCATATTACTGATGAGTGGCAAGCTGGCGTTTAAGTCTATGCTGTCTATATACTCTTAATCTCTGTAACCCAAAGACCTGCCTAAAACTAATGGCTAGCTAATAGATTGAACCCAGGTCTTCTGCCCTGCAGGCAGATTCTTTACCAACTGAGTCACCAGGGAAGCTTGCCATGCCCTCCTCCAGTGGAATCTTCCCAACCCAGGGATCAAACCCAAGTCTCCCGCATTGCAGGCAGATTCTTTACCATCTGAGCCACCAGAGAAGCCCAATGGTTAGACAGTAGTAAGTAAACACCCGGCAAACATTTGGAAGTAGTCTTGTTTTTGTGCTGTGTATCTTCCCTTTATCCCTACATGGTGGTGGTGGTGGTTGAGTCACTAAGCTCTGTCCGACTCTTGCAACCCCATAAACTGTAGCCCAGCAGACTCCTCTGTCCATGGGATTTCCCAGGCAAGAATACTGGAATGGGTAAACATTCCCTTCTCTAAGGCAGTCTTCCCAACCCAGGAAGTGAACCCTGGTCTCCTGCATTGCATGAGGATTCTTTACTAACTAAGCCACCAGGGAAGCCTTCATCCCTGCATACCCGCTTTCTACTTTGCTCTCTGCCTGGAAGGTACTCCTCCCTTAACCCCACACGCTGTATTAATCCCTGGCTTCCGTACACCATTACCAGGGCTTTGTAAATAGTTCCTGCAGATTACCCCAGTTGAGTGTTTCACATATAGCTTGTTTTTGCCTGGATCCTAACTGATGCAGAAGTTTAAAAAATTAAAACTGTAGTCATGGTTGTACTTTTATATTTTGCATACAATACAAAGTAATATTTGATACTTTCTACTTTGTCCTTAATTTTATATAATGGAATAGACATTGATAAAGTTCATGCAATCTTAAATATGAGAGGTATGCTACACTCATGTGAAAAGGGCATGTTTCCAAGGAATTTGTAACCAGTTGGGAAACGGGCCTACAGAATGTTTTCCAAAATCTTTAGCCTGCCATGAGGCTTTTCTCCCCTCAGCACCCTTCACTTACAGTAAAGCTGGGCTCTGCTGTGTCCAGACCAGTAGTATCCCAGCACCTGGTCTAGGATTGGTTGAATGTCTCTCATTAAAATAACTCACTTTACTTTCTTAAATGAGTTTATATACAAGGAAACTCACATATTTTCCCATAAATGGAAGCCAAAGTCTCTTAAAATAAATATGGGAGTAAAGCGTTAAAGAAGAATACAGCAAAAATAAAATGATACTGTTCATATGAGTGTTAGGAGGGTGTTTTTGACATATTAGCACTAATTTGATGTGTTAGCTACTAATAAATACTTTCTCATTCGATGAATTAGAAGGATTAAAAGAGAATTGAAAGGGATATAACTTTATTAGTTTTTGTTTAGCCCCATCAGTGGACTGTATGTATTGCACCAGGGTTCCATGCCCTGAAGTTTGAGGATCACTGATATAAGCTGTTTTTATCAACTGGAATGCCTTTCTTCTTCTAGCTTTCTTTTCTTGATCGTCTCCATCTTTCTTTTTGAAATTTTCCTTTACCATCTCAGCCTATACAACTCTCTCCTCTGAACTTCCTAACATTTATTATCTGCCCTACTTCTGATTGTTAGTATTTTGATTTTATATTTCAGTAGTTTATATTTTGTGTCTTGTCTCCTAAAAACTGTGTACAGTTCTGTCTCTAGGAATAGACGATGGGACCTGTGCTTGTGGAATACCATATATAATTAAATGTTCATTATAGTATACATTCATTATATGCACTATAAAATGTAATATGTATTATAAATAAGATATGTAATAGCCTCATATATAATTAGAAATTCATTAAATATTTGTTTTGTTGAATGAATTTGACCCAAAGTAAGTTAAATGATGTTTTGTCAATTATGCATATAATTCACAGTCACAGTATGATTTTATGTCTGGTTGGGATGCACAGTTTGTATTTTTGCTTCTTCTTGCCTTCATAGAAATTACATTCTAGAAGGAGATGAAGATAATAAATTGTTACAAACATATATATATATATATATACATATATATATGTACATATATACATATAATGTAAAGTGGAATAAGTGGTACAAGGAAAGTAAATCAGCATGCATTGTTAGAGCTTTGGGTTGCTTTTTAGATTGGGTGGTCAAAGAATACCTCTCTGATGAGGTGACATTTGAGGATGAATGAGATTAAAGTGAAGGGGAGTCGCATGTGAATATTTGAGGGATAAGCATTCCAGTTAGAAGCAGTAATAAGGCCTGAGGATCTAAGTTGGGACTGTGTTTGTTGGAGGCCAGTGTGGGGATGAGGAGGGAGCAATGGAACATGTCATTGGAGAGGTTATGTGGGACCTTTTCAACCATGGTGAAGCTTTTAGATATTTATTGTAAGGGAAACTACAGGAGAACTGAAAAGAAAGATATAACATGATCTGATTTATGTTTTTACAAAGTACCTTCAGCTGCTCTGGAAAGAAGACACTGAAAAGGACAAGAGAGGCAGGTGGTCAGTTAGGAAGGCATGGCTCAATGCCAGATATGGTGGGGAATGGGTTGTGGCTTGGAGCCCAGCGATCTGAGTGGACAAGGTGCAAACTTAAGGATTAGGATAAATTCTGAGAGGAGAGCCAACTGTGACGCCTTCTACTTTATTTACTACTGTACAACGCCTTCAAAGTCGCATTCTCTGTTAGTATTTATTTCCATCTTCTAACTCTATTTAAGACAAGTTTTTTTTCCTATTTACCAAATATTCTTTTATTTACAGTTGTTTTTGAGATGACACTTAATGACTAATTAGTCAATAAAAACCAGAGCTCTATCTGGGACAAGAATGTGTTCCCATGGTGAAGTTATTTATCCATCTTTTTCAAAAGCAATTGCATTTTTGTATTCATTCTTGAATACTGTGTTAGAAATGTTGTCATTTCCCCAAATGACTATTTGGGAGGTGGAATTCTTTTATGCTATTCTAATTTTGTATCCTCTTCCTTCTAATATCCCCATCTGTACTTTGTATTACAAACTTCATCAGACCACTGCATACTATTATAGCTGTCGTCACCATGGGGAGAAAATGACTAATTGAAGCTGCTTATTGATATAATAGAGCAGGTTGTGACACTTGGCGAGAACACTGGAATGATGGGCTCCAGCTGATGCTATGTAAAAATATTCAGCCATGAAATATGCACTCGCGGACGGCTTTTTGCAGATGCCTGCAGAATGCAGATAATCTGTATTCTGAGGAGATCTGCAAATTAAAGATCTATGTGACCAGTTAGAATTATAGCACAGTGAGGACAGAGTGGTGCAGTAGGTAATGAAATGGCTTTGAATCTTGGGTAATAATAATTATAACCTGCCTATATTTATAAGAGAAAGTAGATGATATTTATCCCCAACCCTCATTTCAGAGAGAAAGGATCAGTTGGCAGAAAAAAGAATGGTGAACCTTTGGTTATTTTGGAATTCCTTCAATGCAGGATATATTGGTATCATGAATGGAAGTATAAATTGGTACATTGTCTTTGGAAAGCTGTTTTTCCATAACTATCAAAATAAAATGCATACAACCCTTTGACCTAACAGTTTCATTTCTAGTAATTTATTTTAGAAATATAGTCACCAGATGCACAAAAATCTATGTACAAAAACATTATCATGGCATTTTGCTTCATTAGAAATGATTTAAAAGAGTTTGAATGCCCAAGAAATAGGGAATTAAGTAAATAAATTTATAGAATATCTATGCACTATAATATAATTAAGTCATTATAAAGCATGTTTCCATATAGAACCATCTCTGAGTGCAAAAAAATGGTTGGAATATGCTGTTATTTGTGGTCATAGAAATTTAAAGTATATGTATATATATTTATACATGCATGTGTTAAAGACTGCACAAAAGATTGTTAAAAGCATTGGTCAGAAGACTTATTCTTCACTGTATATTAGTACTTTGGTATTATTTCAATTAATTACCTACTTCTTGTATATATCATCTAGGGCTTCCCTGGTGGGTAAGTGATAAAGAATCTGCCTGCCAATATAGGAGATGTGGATTCGATCCCTGGGTTGGGAAGATACCCTGGAGAAGGAAATGGCAACCAACTCCAGTATTCTTGCCAGGGAAATCCCATGGATAGAGGAGCCTGGAGGTCTATAATTCATGGGGTCTCAAAAGAGTCAGACACGACTTAGTGACTAAGGAACAATATATTATTTATTCAAAAATTATAAGAAAATTATAGTGGTATATTTGTATATTTTTACTCCTCCCTTGACATGAAGATGTCATTGGTTGATTCTTGGCTGTATTGCACCTGACTTCTCTTATGAGAGTTTTCTCAGTATGGGATTTTATAATTTCAGTTCAAACCCCTTTTATTAGGATATCATTGCACTGACACTTTCAGTAATGAGATGGCGACTCCCCATCTTCCTTTATTTCTTGCCATGACTCTATAGCATATAGCTCTGCCACTTTCTTCCAATGTTCCGATCCTTCCTGTCCAGGTGAACTATTCAGAAACTTGTTTGAATAAATGGTAAAATCATTCAAATCCACTGGCTCTGGGTTTCTAACAGGTCCATTTGTGAAAATACTGAGGAAGTTCCAGAGTCATAGGCCTGGTCCTTTTCAACATCAAATAGAAATTAAACACTAGTGAAGAGAAGTGAAGTGAAAGTTGCTCAGATGTGTCCGACTCTTTGCGACCCCACGGGCTATATAGTCCATGGAACTCTCCAGGCCAGAATATTGGAGTGGGTAGCCTTTCCATTCTCCAGGGGATCTTCCCAACCCAGGGATTGAACTCAGGTCTTCCACATTGCTGGCGAATTCTTTACCAGCTGAACCAATAATGATGCTTATTACTAACTTTTAAAAAGCGCTCTCTATCTTCAATATGTTAAAGAACTGTTGTTCGAAATACATGGCCTAAAACTATGTCATTCCTATTATATGTGATATCATAAAGCCCAAGAACAATGTTTAAAATCATTTTAATCATTGTAATAAAAAGAATTAATGAGTGGTAGCATTCAGAAACCCCATTGCTCATATTATGTTTTTGGGGGAATGGAAGAGGAAAAAAGAGAAGGAAGGAAAATGCGTTTCTAAAAAAGTTAAAGAACTTGTAAATTTCTTTCTCTGTTGCTGGAAAACCAACTGATTATACATGAATGTATAATAAAACAAGTGTTTGGCACTTTGAGGTGTATGAACTGTGCAGTGTAATCAGAGCTTATTTTCCTGCAGTGGAGATTGAAATTTATATGTTTCTTCTAAGCAGTACCTTTCATTCCATTTTTATTTTCTAAGGAAGAGTGAAATTTACAAGTTGCTGCTTAATAATACCAGAAGTGCTAGTTCCTATACAATGAATAGTGAAGTTTACAAGTTGCCATTTGATGATGCCCACATTTCTGTTTGTTTGTCCTCCCTCCCCAAGAAGGTACAGTAAAATTTATAAGGTTAGTAAAAAAAAAACAAAAAACAAACTTCATTATTAATATAAGGTTACTTTGCAGGTGGGAATTCCACAAGTGGCTTATGAACATATCTAAGGGGAAACATAAAGGTGGATGTTATGAGGCCAGAAGTTTTTTCAGGAACATTGACTTTATAATCATCACTCAAGAACATGGAGAGTCACTCATTTGTGGCCTTCGGTCCCCATGACCCCATTCCCTTGGCTCCTTCGTTCTGTTATCCTTCAAGTATGTTTCATTGGGCTTTTTTTTTTCTTTTAGAAATCCATCTAACTCTTTCTTTGCAAATCTTCCTCAGGCTATACATCCTTCCTTTTCCATGGTCTCTTTCCTCCACTTTCATGCTCCTCCCTAAACACTCGGAGTGATTACTGTGTACACAATTAATTAAATGAATGGTTCATAGCCTTAGGCAATCATTTCTATTATTGTCTGATATTGCTACTTACATATTTTATTAAAGCAGTATTTTATTCTTATTAAAATTTTAAGATACACATGCTTTATTTCACTAGTATTATTATAATAAGATCCTTGAAGGGAGATGTCAGGTCTTAAAATTCCTTATGCTTTCAAGTGGGCATGTATATAATCGTGTAATTGAAGTGAAGGTGATGTTTTACCAATCACGGGAGCAGGAAGATGAAGGAAGTGGAAAAGGAACAGACACCTTGTCTAATGGTCTGAGAAGATGGTTGCAAATAAAGTCTTCCCTTACTGACTGTGTGTGCCTTTTCTCCCATCAAGGGATGAAGTGCTTTTTTTCTCCCTTTGAGTTCTGGTTGGCCTTTTGACTTTTTTTGGCCAATAGACAGTGGCAGAAATAACACTGTGTCAGTTCTGAGTCTAGACTTTAGGTTGACTGGAGATAACAGTCTTTAGAACCCTGTGTCATCACGAAAAGAAGTCTGATTATGCAACAAGAGAGAGGCCACTGAGAAAGAAGTCCTGGAGGACTACAAAGATATGGAGAGAGGCCCAGCTAACCCTCAGCTGCCCCAGTCCTACCAGGTGAAGGGCATGGAGGGGAGGGAAGCCAACTTGGATCTCACAGTCCCAGCAGGATAGCCCCGGTCAGCACCACATGGCTCAGAGAGATGAACTGTCCCCCTGAGCCCTATCCAAAGTGAAGAAAGTAGGACAAGTAAATGGTCACTGTTCTTATCGTTTTAAGTCCCTAGTTTTAGAGTGTTTTATTATATAGCAAAGATCACAGAAACACATCTAAAATGGGTTAAGTAGTACATTAAACTGTGTTGTCTGCAGAAGTGCTTTCTGAGTTTTAATGTGCATACAAATTGCCAAGGGATCTTGTTAAAAAATCTGGTTCAGTGGATTAGGGGTGGGGCCTGGGATTCTGCATTTCTAGGAAGTTCCTAGGTTGTGACTTCCCTGGTGGTCCTGTGGTTAAGAATCCACCTTGCAATGCAGGGGACGTGGGTTCAATCCCTGATTGGGGAACTAAGATCCCATATGCCATGGGGGCAGCTAAGACTGCACACTGCAACCACTTAGCCCACATGCCATAAGTAGAGAAGGGCCTGCCTGCCATTAATAAGACCTGATGCAGCCAAATACATAAATAAATAAATAGTTTTTTAAAGCTCCCAGGTGATTTTGCTGTTCTGGCCCATGGGCCACATTTTGAGTAGAAAAGTTCAAAGCAGAGAATTCTATTCATGCCCAAATTACCAAGTTGCTTTCTAAAACCAGTGAGGTTACACTTGACTTTCTGTTGAGACTTCAGATCCTGCCCAGGCTCTGTCATCTGCCCAATAGACACGCCAATTTCAACAGTATAAAGTCAGATGCATGTACATTTTTCACGAAGTACTAGGCAAGTTGTATTTTCTCAGAGTCTTTCTTCAGAGTGACTTTATTTCCCTAAGCTTCTTATCTGTTTAACCAAGAAGGATGCTCTATGACAATCCTTAATAATGGTAATGATAATAGCAATCACTTTTGCATACTGAGTGCTTTGTTGTGAATCAGAATCTGTTATGTACTTAGTACAGATTAATTCGTTTCATTCCTATAATGTATATGACTGTAACCATTTTGTCAGTGAGGAAACGGGTTCAGGGAGGTTCGGTTACTAGCCTTAGTCCCCCAGTGACTAAGATAGGATTCAGTTCTGTATGATCTGACTCCAAAATATAGGTTGACAACTGCTCTGACTCACTGCTTCTAATTAGAAGCCTGGCACACTAAGCCTCCGGCCTCAGGTTAGTGTGTTATGGCTCACATTCTTTCTTCTTTGAGTTGTTACTTGGTAGTAGTGGTGTTAGGAATATAGACATTTTCCCTCCATGCAGCGTAGCTGACTGGGAACTCCAAACAGAGACACCCAAAGAAAGGCAATGCCAAAGAATGCTCAAACTACCGCACAATCGCACTAATGTCACATGCTAGTAAAGTAATGCTCAAAATTCTCCAAGCCAGGCTTCAGCAATATGTGAACCATGAACTTCCAGATATTCAGGCTGGTTTTAGAAAAGGCAGAGGAACCAGAGATCAAATTGCCAACATCCACTGGATCATTGAAAAAGCAAGAGAGTTCCAGAAAAACATCTATTTCTGCTTTATTGACTATGCCAAAGCCTTCAACTATGTGGATCACAATAAACTGTGGAAAATTCTTCAAGAGATGGGAATACCAGATCACCTGACCTGCCTCTTGAGAAACCTGTATGCAGGTCAGGAAGCAACAGTTAGAACTGGACATGGAACAACAGACTGGTTCCAAATAGGAAAAGGAGTACGTCAAGGCTGTATATTGTCACCCTGCTTATTTAACTTATATGCAAAGTACATCATGAGAAGCCCTGGGCTGGAAGAAGCACAAGCTGGAATCAAGATTGCAGGGAGAAATATCAATAACCTCAGATATGCAGATGACACCACCCTTATGGCAGAAAGTGAAGAGGAACTAAAAAGCCTCTTGATGAAAGTGAAGGAGGAGAGTGAAAAAGTTGGCTTAAAGCTCAACATTCAGAAAACTAAGATCATGGCATCTGGTTCCATCACTTCATGGGAAATAGATGGGTAGACAGTGGAAACAGTGTCAGACTTTATTTTCTTGGGCTTCAAAATCACTGCAGATGGTGATTGCAGCCATGAAATTAAAAAATGCTTACTCCTTGGAAGGAAAGTTATGACCAACCTTGATAGCATACTAAAAAGCAGAGACATTACTTTGTCAACAAAGGTCCGACTAGTCAAGGCTATGGTTTTTCCAGTGGTCATGTATGGATGTGAGAGTTGGACTGTGAAGAAAGCTGAGCACCGAAAAATTGATGCTTTTGAACTGTGGTGTTGGAGAAGACTCCTGAGAGTCCCTTGGACTGCAAGGAGATCCAACCAGTCCATCCTAAAGGAGATCAGTCCTGGGTGTTCATTGGAAGGACTGTTGCTGAAGCTGAAATTGCAATACTTTGGCCACCTGATGCGAAGAGTTGACTCCTTGGAAAAGACCCTGATGCCGAGAGGGATTGGGGGCAGGAGGAGAAGGGGACTACAGAAGATGAGATGGCTGAATGGCATCACCGACTAGATGGACATGAGTTTGAGTAAACTCCGGGAATTGGTGATGGACAGGGAGGCCTGGCGTGCTGTGATTCATGGGGTCGCAAAGAGCCGGACATGACTGAGCTACTGAGCTGAACTGAACTGAACAGAGATACCCAAAATGTTCCTTTTGTGTGTGCGTGTATGTGTGTGTGTGTGTGTAAGGCAGGAGCGGAGACACCTTTGAAACCCATTAGTTGGGAAATTTAATTTTTTATAGCAGCATTCACATAGTCATTGTCAGCATTTTACAGTGATATTTAAAGTGCTGACATGAGGAAAATTTTTACCAGAATAAATATAGATGATTCTTTTAAACTTCAATAACCTCTTGTTTTCACTGTGTGTTGCCTGTTGCAACTAAACAATTTCTCCCTCCTCCCTTCACTTTTGACTATTGTTTCCCTCTCTATGATATTTATCAGACAGAAGCTACTACTGTTGGAGGTTTCCATCAGAGAGGCATAAAATACTTCTTTTAAAAAACCATAAAAGACTGATATGAAACCTACTTTGAAATTAGACTGCCAGGACATCTCTTTACTTACCAGTTTGAATGCCTCTTCTGTGTTCCCTCAAAGGTTAAAGAAACTGTCAGTACCGGACATGGCAATGCTCTGTGGCTCCAAAGCCAGTGCCCTGCACAGAGCCTGACTTGGGGTTAGATGATAACACTAGGATATAAGGACTTCCCAGAGAGCAGGTTTACTTAGCACGCAAATCTCTACTGCTGAGATTGCTGTTCTCCAGCGTGATGGTAGTGATGAGGGGTGTTTGTGCATGTGTGTGTGTGTGTGTGTGTACAGAGTTCTTTAAAGTGAGATCATTTGGCTGCACACTTTTTGATGGGGTCAGTACAGATTTTATAGGGCTTCCCAGGTGGGTCAGTGGTAAAGAATCCGCCTGCCAATGCAGGAAATACAAGAGATGCGGATTCGATCCCTGTGTCTGGAAAATCCCCTGGAGGAAGAGATGGCAACTCACGCCAGTGTTCTTGCCTGGGAAATCCCATGGGCAAGGAGCCTGGAGGGCTACAGTCCATAGGGTCTCAAAGAGTCAGACATGACTGACTGAGCACACCCACGCAGATATACAGATTTTATTGTCTTCTTTGGGTGAAGGGGTCATTACAGGACTTGCTTGGGACTTCAATCACTGCTCAGAACTAACAGTCATTTTTCAAAATCACAAGATACCTGTTTCTCCCAATGCCAACTGTTCTTCAAAACAAGAGCTGGTCACTTCCGTGATTTCCTTTGTTATTCTGAATGAATCATTTATAAGACAAATGATTTCCTGATCTTTTATACATAAAATATTTCATGTAATCTGATTTTTCCAATAAATGTAACATTGTAAGTAGCTTTTGAGAAATATTTAATAAGAACTACATTTTGTTTCCTTGGAACCACATGGAAGAAATGTCCGGAGCTCTATTAGTTTGCATCTTTCCAATCTGAAAAATGTGGAGTACCCTCCAGTAATTTTTTTATCATGTGTCCATGGGAGAGAACCAGAAAAACTGAGTGACTTTCTAAATTATCTTTTTCAAAGAAACATCCCAAGAAGGCAGAGGCTCGCTTATGAAACATTTCCAAAGATGCTTTTCTTGCAGATTTCTGAGAATCTTAATATCTAATGTAATTTGTTTCGAGGAGAATGGGGGACACAGCACTGCTAGTGGAGGCTTGATACATATCGTAGTATTAAGGATGGATTCCTTAGCAATCATGTGGATTGGCCAACAGAAGAATTTAACAGAAACATTCCAATGTATATATTTTGAAAGTTGGAAAGAGTATTAATCCTAACTGTCTTCCTGACAGGAATTTAAGTTTTTTATTCTCATAAAATCTCCAAATTTCTTTGGTTATGTAGAAGAGGAAAAATAACTTCCCCTCTGCCCTTTTGAATTCTGGGCTGAGACCTGTCCCCCAACTCTACACTAGCCCACTGCCTAGCCCCATAATAGATTAACAGGAGAAAAACAAACAGAAATTTATTAACATGTAAACTTCATGTGTCCATGGGAGATAACCAGAAAAACTGAGTGACTTCCTGAGATGGTGAATTTACTACCTTAAATGCCATCTTCAGGTAAAGACAAAAGAAAGATAAGGAGGGCTGGGGTGGGCAGTTATTGAAAATTACTAGGAAAGGCATAGTAAATAAGGGTAAGATTTGTTTATAGATTTAATGCCTTTTCCAGTGATAGGATTCTCTTGTGATTTAGAATCATCCTTGTCTTCCTGGTTCTGAGAGGGAGACATGAATGGAGATTTCCTTTTTAAATAAAAATGTCTCTAACAAAAGGGAAACTTTTCTATTTTCAGAGCCTCTCCTGTCTCTGCTATTTCTTAAAATACTTGGCTCAAAATAATCCTTATGCCAAAGAGTCACATTTTGGGGTGTCATATTCTGCTACCCTTCACAATATCCCAAGAGAAAAGAAAATGGGAATCTTGACTCACAGAATTGCAGGTTGTAATTGGGTGAACCTGGCTTTTGTTATGGATGGCTATAGATGCTTCACTGTATATTTCAAACCTATTCCTTCCAGGAAATCTAGGTTTCTGGTAGCCCAAAGTTAATACTCGTTTGGGGAGCTTTCTTTATTAAAAGATTTTAAATGACCACACTGCTCTAAAAGGACCTGGAAACTTAAGTTGTAATAGCTTCATGGTGAATTTGCTTCTGCTCCTTTCTATCTCATAGCCCATTTCTTCTCTGCATGCTCTTAATTTTCCTTCAGTCTAAGTCCTTGTAGCGGTGTGAATTTAATTACTCTAAAAAACGAAATTCAACTGAGTAAATTTGAGATATAAAAGTAATTCTCACAGTTAACTGAGATATTGCATCAATAATTTAAAATTACATTTAAAGAACAGAAAAATGCAAAAATGAGAGTATTTTGAGCAGCTAGGTTCTTTGAGGGCAAGGGTCCCTGCTTACTCATTTTTGTGCCACTCAAAACTCCACAAAGTACCTTCTACACTGTAGACATTAAATGACTGAGTAAATGAGTGAGTAAATGGCACTGCTAATATTGCTTCTTTTTGTCTTTACCTTGTGCTTTCAGCCTTCAACTCTGGTCATGGTTTTTATCTCCTGACTGGTCCCTTTTCTTTTATAAGAGACTTGAATATCTTTCCTTTTTTTTTTTTTTTTTATCCTGATCTTTTAACCTTTGCTTCCTGACATTTCCCTTTCCATTTCTCACTTTCTTTTATAGTACAATTGCTTTAGTCTGTTTCAGTCTCTCTTCTCCCTAGCTTTTTGTGTCAATTTTTGTTTTTTTATTCTTGTGACTTTTCTCTTTTTTAGATACTATTGTTGCTGGTTACTCTATTGAGTAAAAGAAGGCACCCCACTGAATCTTCATGAGAGAAAACTAATTAATTGACTAATGATGTAATTTTTACTGTGTTGGGGTCTTGAGCTGCTACCAACTGGGGACATGGACCTCTTTATAATGACATTTGTATCATAATCCAAACCTCAAAGCACCTGTACTTTTATTCATTTTTCTTTGATTTTTAAACCTACTAGTTATAAATATTGATTCTTTGACTTTCTCTACTTCTGTTTAAAAAAATATATCCATAACCGAGCATACTATTTTTTAGACACTATGTTAATAAAAATCAATTCACCACTCCACCCCAGGATGTTCATTGGCCTTCAGTTATTGCTGGTTTTATTTTCCAGCACAGGAAAGACAACAAATCAGAACCAATTGAACCCTCCAGAATTCTGTGTTGGGCATGTAGGAAATATCAGATCGATATAATCATTAGTCTAATGTGATTAATATGTTTGCTCTACTAACCATATTACTTCATGTTATTCAATAAGTGTGTTTCAGTAATCTGATTTATTTTTTATTTGAAGGGCAGAAAAATATTGTGTCTATAATAATGAACTCTAAATCTAAATTTCTTAGTTTCAAATCCTAACTACTCTGATTACTAGCTTGGACAAGTAATTTTACCTCGACAGCATTCAGTTCCCTCATCTGTAAAATATTGCTATCAATCATATACAATTATGAGGATTAAATAAATTATTATTGAAACCCCCTTATGAATAGAACCTAACACATAGCAGGCATTTAGAAAATACTAGTTGTTCTTTAATTTTTTTTACAGTCTATCCCAATTATTTTCCTCCCAACTTTTTACTCTGAAAATATTAAAACTTAGGAAAAATTGAGAGAAGAGAACAATAGATACCCAAATACCATTCATAAGAATTCAATTATTCATTAACATTTGTAACTGTTGTTCATTTGCTTTCTTTTTCTCATTTATATACTTTTGCAAAACATTGCAATTCAGCTGTAGATGTTGTATTTCCATCTGACATTTAACCCTGTATCTCCTAAGATCAGTATGTAACCATAATATTATTGTCACACCCAAGAAATTTAAACACTGATATATTATCAAATAAAATAAAAAAGATTGCTGGGAGAAATAGCAACAACCTCACATATGCAGGTGATGCCACTCTAATGGCCGAAAGTGAAGAGGAATTAGAGGGGTGGGATGGGAAGGAAAGTGGGAGGGCGGGGAGAGGTGGGGAGGAACGTGGAAGGGGACATATGTATACCTATAGCTGATTCATGTTGATGTTTGGCGGGAACCAACACAGTTCTATAAAGTGGTTATCCTTCAATTAAAAAATAAATAGATTTCAGTTCAGTTCAGTCACTCAGTTGTGGCCAACTCTTTGAGACCCCATGAACCACAGCACTACTTTTAATCTAATACTAAAAGTGTAGTAGTAGTGAGAGTTGGACTATAAAGAAAGCTGAGCACCGAAGAATTGATGCTTTTGAACTGGTGTTGGAGAAGATTCTTGAGCGTCCCTTGGACTGCAAGGAGATCTAACCAGTCAACCCTAAAGGAAATCAGTCCTGAATATGCATTGGAAGGACTGATGCTGAAGGTGAAACTCCAATACTTTGGCCACCTGATGCGAAGAGGCAAAAGTTTGAGGGCAAGAGTAGAAGAGGGGAAACAGAGGATGAGATAGATGGTATCACTGCCTCCATGGACATAAATTGAGCAAACTCCAGGAGACAGTGGAGGACAGTGGAGCCTGGCATGTTATAGTCCCTGGGGTCACAAAGAGGCAGACGTGACTTAATGACTGAACAACTAGTGTTATCAAATACAATCAGATGTCTGCATTAATGTCACTTGTACTTTATAATGTCCCTTTTCCCTATTTATGTTTTCCTTTTTATAAATCCAATTGGATTACATGTTTTCTTAGTTATTTAGTTGTTGTTCCTCTTTGGACTCTTTTAGTCTAGAATAGTCTTCTGCTTTTATTTATCTTTCATGGGTTAATATTTTTGAAAATTCCAAAGCAGTGTCTTGTGGAATGCCATGCAATGTGGATTTGTCCAGTTGTTTCCTCATCATTAGATTTAGTTTAAATATTTTTGGTCAAAATAGTATCTAAATGATACTGTGTACTTCACATTGCATCATGTAAGAGGCACATAATCTGTTTGTATCGTTATTGGTAATGCTATATGATCACTTGATTAAGGTGATATTTTCCAGACCCCTCAAAATTTGGAAGTTATGTATTTTATTGAGATTGGATTTTTTTGGCTTTATAATCAGAAAGTAACATTTTGAGAGTGGGTGAATATCCTTTATCCAAAAAACTTTTTTCATCCATTGGTTGTATTATTCATGGATGAATCTTGCCTGATGGTGTTCTCCTAATAGTATTATTCTCATATATTTATTAACTGACATCCTTTGGTAACAAAAGTGCTCCTCCTCCCTATATCCATATCATCCATAGAATTCTCCAGGCAAGAATACTGGAGTGGGCTGCCACTTCCTCCTGCAGGGGATCTTCCTGACCCAGGGATCAAACCTGGGTCTCCTGCATTGCAGGCAGATTCTTTACCATCTGAGTCACCAGGGAAGACTCCATACTAGGATCTGATAATTATCATTACGGCTGAAACAACTTACTCAGAGAATGTGGTACTTGTTTCAACT
Organism: Muntiacus reevesi; assembly: GCF_963930625.1. Lineage (NCBI taxonomy): Eukaryota > Metazoa > Chordata > Mammalia > Artiodactyla > Cervidae > Muntiacus > Muntiacus reevesi. The sequence goes on from NC_089252.1 coordinate 98,778,718, forward strand.
AAAATAATTTTTTTAAACTGCTTTTATCATACCTTTTTACCCCCAAATCACTGTGAACTTTGTATGAAGTAAAGCCTACTTACAGAAGATGCACAAATCATGTATATATATCTATATATGGAAAGTGCTCATATATATATATCGTTGGAAGGTGCTCTGTGCTCAGTCATGTCCAACTCTTTGCAACCCCATGGACTGTAGCCTGCCAGGCTCCTCTGTCCATAGGATTTCCCAGGCAAAAATACTAGGTTGCCTTTCTTCCTCCATGGGATCTTCCCAACCCAGGAATCAAACCTGTGTCTCCTGCATGGCAGGTGGATTCTTTACCACTGAACCATTGGGGTCCTTATTCTTTAGTGATGCTCAAATTGTCCCCAGTTTAGCCAGTAGGATCCCCTCTAAAGCTAGTTCTTGTGTCCTTTTGACATTTCTCCCTCATTTCTCCTTCCTTATTTCAAAAAATAAGATCTTTTAAGCTTACCTTGTCTTCTTACCTTATTCTCCTGACCAGGAATAAGTCATTTTTTCAAAAAGCATTGCCTCCCTTTAGTTGGGAATGGAATTTAGAAACAAAGATTTGGCTACTAGGTGGGCTCATTGATACTTTGTTGTCATTACTCCTAAGATATATATATATATACTATATATGTAATAACCTGCAATTCAAATCCAGCATCACAATATTCTTCTTCAGCTTCCCTCATTTCATATTTGTTTCTCCTTTATTCCACTATGAGAGTTCACTCTATTGATTCATTTGCTCTGTCCTGTAACATACAAAAAGTAGTTTCAGAAATACTACATCAATACTACTTCTAACAACCAATCTACTAAGTAAAGTTCAAGATGAATTTGTATTTGTTTTTGTACTAACATTCCACTGTGAATATGCATTCAGAGTACCAGATTCAAGTTATTGGAATTCATTTTTTGGTCCTCTGTGGTCATTTTTATCAGTATGTCATTCATCTTACTTCTTTTCCTGCTTGCTTGCAAGTTTAGGTTTTGTTTTTTCAATCTTTTTCTATTTGAACATGTAAAACTTTACATGGTTCAAAAACCAAATGTAGATAAAACTTTGTCCCAGAAAGTCCTATTTCATGCCTACCCTTTCACTGAAGTCTTATTCACCCTTCATAGTGAATATTTTCCTTAGATTCTGGTTTATTCTTCAGGTGCTTATTACAAAACTAGTGAATACATACATTTGGTTTTTTACTTTGCTTCTGGGTTTTTTCTGTGCAAGAGAATCTTTAAATTTTCATGTAGTCAACATTTTCAATATTTTCTGAATTTTTTTAACATTTGGATTTGAATCATAGACCTTCCCCACATTGAAGTTGTAAAGAAATTAATGTTTTATTCTACCACCTGTTTTATTTTTGACATTAGTGATTGCTCTTGATATTAAAACTAATCATGTTGAGCCTCAAGGGCTGCCAAAGCTCACAGGATTAATTCTCACAGCAGCCGATGACTGGAGAAGAGAGGGGGAAGATGGAGACTCCAGACACCTTATCTTTCCTAGTCTTCTAGGCAGGGATGTTTGGGACTTTGGATCCCTAGTCCAGGGCTCAGCAAATCGAAGTCATCATTGAGTAACTGAAAGAATGAATGAGTAAAAGAAGTTCTAGACAGGCATGATGAGTGACTTAAAAATTGAGCTCCCTCTGGACAATCTGATGTGCACCAAAGCAATGGAAGAACAAAGAAGTGACACCCTTGTTTTGGTTTATAGGTCAACTTGTCAAGGATAAGAAACTACAGATTCCTTATCCTGAGAGGAAGTCTAAGCTTTTGAAAGGGCTGACCATAACCTATTCATTGTGGCTCCTTTGTGCAGTCTCCTATCTTGATCATGGTTACTTTAGAAACAGTTATATTTGGAGTATTTATCCTCTGGAGGATATAGGATGGAAAAACATAACTTAGTCATCAAAAGTCCAATTCTTGTAGCCATCCTTGTGCCAGATGTACAGTCATTTTTTTCCCTATGAATTTTTTCCTACATGTTTATGACACCAAATAGCTGAATTAAATGTGTAAAATTGGCTTAGTAATCCAGATGTTTAGAAAGTAGTGCAACTTTATTTATTAACTTGTGATATTACATGACTAGACTTTCAATGAGTTAGATATATTATGCACAGTTCTGCATAAAGCCATAGAATTGCTAAATCAATTATATGATGATGAATTTTTTTATAACTGAATTATATTCTACAGAGTGTTTCCTTCATATCTTTTATTTCACTTACAAGTATGCATTGGCTTTGGTGGCCCAGAACTGGTTTTTTGTTCTTCTACCACTTACTTTTTTAACTTAAAAAGTGTTTTTTGTTCTTTAAGCCTTATCTAAAAATGGGCTTTTGAAATCTGAGAATGTTAAATGATATGATATGATGTATTTAAAGTATTTAGCCCAATGCCTAACACAAAGCATGCACTCGGTCAATGTCATTAGTTATGGTTATTGTTCACTGAGCCTTAAAATGCCTCTTAATTCTCTCTCTCTTATTATCATCATTTGCTACTTCATTTCTGTGTGTAGATTAGTTTGTGATGTCATAATCATAATAATTTTTCTTTTTTTTTTGCATTTCAACAACATAGTCTTTTTGATCTTCAAAAAAATATCATAAAAAGTAAGAAATGATTTTCTCAGTTTTGAAAATGAAGAAATATAGGTTTATAAGAGTAAAGTGAATCCTTGAGAGCACGTACTAACAAAGCTGTAAAATGGGAAAGCTGAGACATATGATGTGAAATCCACTTATATCTTATTTCCAAAATGCTCTTGTAAGCTCCTTGATGGGTGGAACATGAAAGACTTCTTTCTAGGCTGTAGAGTTAAGAGATTTTAGTTTTAGGAGCCAGGAATATAACCTACATTAGCTTAGGCCAAAGAAAGCATAATGAGTCAAGTGACAAATATAAGGGTAGATCTTTAGGTATGACCAGATCCACGACTAAAGGTTAGGTTGGGACTTTGTCTCGCCCACTTGGTTGTTCTTGGCTTTCTGTTGGCCTCGTCTTCAGACTGAGAACTCTCCTGTGGTGGCTTCTTAAATTTTGTACCTGAGCTGATTGTCTCACTCTACTTCTGGCCCTGTATTCCCTTACCCTGACTCTTGACCATTTTGAAGATGAACTTCAAGGAGGAGAGTAAGTGAAAGCAGTATAAGGGATAGTAGAAAGTGCTTTCTGACAGGGTATGGGGTATTTATCCCAGCGGTCAGGTATCTTGAAGTTGCTCCCAACTTTTCTTTCAGGTTGCCATTTAGGTTTCCTGGCCTTGACCAAATTGTCAACTAGATTGAGTGGCTGCTGGGAGGGGTGGAAGAGGAGCAGAATGGGCCACCCCAAAATATGCCTCTTTGGCATAAAGTTTATTTTAAGCTGATTATATTTAAGAAACTGCAACATAGGAAGGAGAAGCTCTGAAAACAGAGTAGAAGTTAAGGAGTTCTACATTTGTAGATCTATATTTTTGCAGGGAAAAATCTATATTGTAAGGAAAATCTATATTTTAAAAGGAGATTTACGTTAGAATGAGAAGATAGCTATTGCCAGAGAACTCTTTCATCAGAGAGACTTACCTGCCTGGCAGGATAAGCTTTGCTTTCCAGACTTCTCTCACCGTCATGTAGATAGCCTTCCTCTTCTTGAAGTCTTGGGCTTCCTTGGTAGCTCAGTAGTAAAGAATCCACCTGCCAATGCAGGAGACACAGAAGAGGTGGGTTCTACCCCTGAATCAGAAGATTCCCTGGAGAAGGAAATGGCACCCACTCCAGTATTCTTGCCTGGGAAATTCCATGGACAGAGCAGCCTGGCAGGCTACAGGCCAGGGGTCACAAAGAGTCCAGTACAACTTAGGGACTTAACAACAACAACTTTGAAGTCTCAGACCCCTTTCCTTTCCCTTAACTCAGGATAGTATCAACACATCTGCCTCAATCCTCTGGCTGCTTTTTGAGTCTCATGTTGTGGGCCTCCTGTACATACATATATTTTTTTCTCCATTAAATCTCATTTTATGGGGGTCTTAGCCAAGAACTCAGAGGGATAGATAGACCATTTTTTTTCCTCCACTACGGGCCAGATGAGTGAAGGATGATCCTTGGAGGCTTCTAGTGGCCTTTGTCGAGTGTAGGATGTGGTATTTTCAGGGATTTCCCTTTTCTACATTTGATTTGCTTTATGGAGCTTCTTAGCTACCCCTGATGTTCCTCTTTTCTCAGCTTCTGCCATACTCTTTCTTTGATTATCATCCCATTTCCAACCCCATGTGCTTCAGCTGGAATTTTTAAAATCCTAAAATCATGGTCAGTTTTAACTTCTGACAAAGACGTATGCTTGAGAGAAAGCAGTCTAATTTTCACTAGCTGAGTTTTTGTATCTTGGTGGTGAAGCCATTCTTGCTTAGACTTGAACCATTGTTGAAATGTTTCTTTCTTGTGTGAAGGATCTCTGGCAAGCTGTTGGATGTAATGAGGGCTCTGTAAACCCTGGCCTTTGGCTCCAGTTTTAAGAGGAGTTTGCCTTTACTCACTGGGCAGCCTTTACCATTATGAATCTTGCCTTTTTGCAAGGCCAGTGAATTCTTCAAAGGTTTATTAATCTTGATTTAATGTATTCATATGAAAAAATGTAACAGCAAGAGAATAAAGCTTATGTAGGCATTGCAGGGATCCCTTTGGGGGTTCACTCTGTATTACTCATAGCAATGAAAAGTAAAAATGGCAAGTTATATTAGCTAAGTTCAAGAAACAAAAGGCAATATTAATTTCCCAAGAAGTGTAAAAGGATATGCAAATGTGATCAACTCCCAGGAAAACATTGCAATATACCACTTCAGGCTTTGAAATTATGCAGTTTAATAAACACTCGTTAAGAAGCTTCACACACCAAACATAGAATTTTAAAGCAAGTGTTTCTGATCACATACTGTTTTTGTGGAACAGCACTATTTTCCTAAGCTTTTCAAACCCTCAACGTAAAGATTGTGGTGTGCAAAATAGTAGATTTATCAGTAGCAGTCATGTGTTCTTTGGAAATCACAGATTGTTGTGAAGAAAAAAAAAGTTCTGTATTGTTGCTTTTCAATTAAAAATGTGATTTAGAAGTGTGGGCCATTAGACTAGAACCTGAAGTAAAAAATTCTAAGGCAAATGTGTTTAGCCAGTAACTGATGAGGGAGAATTATCTTGGAGTTCTAATTAGTTCAGACCTAATGGGAGAAGCTTTTCTGTAAGCTTCTTCCTACAACTTTCTTGAGTCTATGCTTCTTGGTTAGGGACCTTCTTATTTATTTACAATCAGAACCAAGCTTGAACTCCTCTTCAATGGAAAGAGCTGTTCAGAAATTGCACTGAATTTTAAGGTCTTAAAGACTAAGCTGTATAGACAGAGTAAAAAAATTGTCGTCTTTGAATGAAGTGGTTTCTCAGATGTTTCAATAGATGTTCAGAGGCTGGGAGGAGTTTTCCAATGTTTTAGACACCTATCAGTAATATTTTGTTCTGAATTTGTTTGTCTCGTGCTTCTGTGGAGCTTTACATTTGCTGTTCAGTCTTGTGTTAAGAAATTGAGATAAAAAAGCATTAGTAAGAATGATAACACTAAGTGGGGTACGTGTGGGTAAAGGGAACAGTTATTTTCAAACACTGCTGGTGACAACTCAACTGTGTATATAAAAAAATCTTGTATACTGTTTGATTCAACAAGTCTGTGTCTATATATTTATCTTAAAGAAATATCTTGACAAATTCACAAAGGCATGTGTATTTAAGTAATTTTATTGTTTATGATAGTAAACAGAAAATCCAAACATCCTAAATGCGTAATACATGATTAAATATTTTCTGTCTTTTGTTGGGGAGGAAGAAATTTTCCTTTACCCTTCTAGGTTCTTCTATCTGTTCTAAGAATTAAATCAATGCAAGAAAGACTAACAGGAGAAAGTCAAAGAAGAGTTTAATAGCATTTACATGGGAAAGACTCAGGAAAGTACAGTAACTTGCTAGAATGACTGAAACCTTCACCTTAAATAGCATCTTCAGATAAAGACAAAGGAAGATGTTGAGGGTAGTGGTTTGGGACTTGAAAAGAAGGCCATTGACAAGGTGTTGGAAAAGCAAAAGGTTGGTAAATAAATGTTTGTGGGCCAAGCAGTGATAGTAGGACACAGAAGACTCTCATCTCTAGACCCTGCCTCCACCATGCCTAACCCACATTCTTTGCAGTTATCTCTGGTGATAGATCTATTCAGGGAACAGGTCCTGTATCTACATCCTTTTAGGCTTAGGCAGAAGATCAAAGTTTCTTCCTGAATCTTTTGGGCCTCTGTTGTTTTCAGCTTGAAATAATCTGCATGCGAAAGAGACATTTTGGCCTGGTAAATTCTTCTCCACTTCTCTTCCCTACGCTTTATATAGTGGAATACGACATAGCCAAAAATGCTTACATTGGTGATAATATCATGGAAAATTTTTATATTAAGTGAAAATACAAATAGATAACAAAATGGGAAGTATAGTAAATGTTATTGTTGTTCAGTCACTAAGTCGTGTCTGATTCTTTGGTATCCTCCCTGTCCCTCCCTGTTTTCCAAAGTTCACCCTAGTTGATGTGCATTAAATTGGTGATGCCATCCAGCCTTCTCATCCTCGGTTGCCCTCTTCTCCTTATGCCTTCAATCTTTCCCAGCGTCAGGGTCTTTTCCAGTGAGTTGGCTGTTCGCATCCAGCAGCCAAAGTATTGGAGCTTGGGTTTGAGCTTCAATATCAGTCCTTCCAATGAGTATTCAGGGTTGATTTTCCTTAGAATCTGATTGATTGACCTGATCTCCTTGCTGTTCAAGGGACTCTCAAGAGTCTTCTCCAGCACCACAATTTGGAAGCATCAATTCTTCGACATTCAGCCTTCTTTATGGTCCAACTCTCACATCCATATATGACTATTGGAAAGATCATAGCTTTGACTATATCGACTTTTGTCAGCAAAGTGATATCTTTGCTTTTTAATACACTGTTTAGGTTTGTCATAGCCTTCCTTCCAATAAGCAAGTGTCTTCTAATTTCATGGCTACAGTCAATAATATAGTAAATATAGTCTTATTGAATAGAGTATATTCAATATTTCAAATAAGCATATATTAATATAGTAATATGTCCTAAATGTTAATAATTTCAAACGTTTTCTTTTAACTTGACTGTTGTGTTTTTCTATAAGAAACATAGATTGTTGTATTGTGTGAAAGTTGCTCAGTCATGTCTGACTCTTTGCAACCCCATGAATTGTAGCCTGCCAGGCTCCTCTGTCCATGGAATTCTCCAGGTCAGAATACTGGAGTGGTTAGCCGTTCCCTTCTCCAGGGGATCGTTTCTACCCAGGGATCGAATCCAGGTCTCCCGCATTGCAGGCAGATTCTTTACTGTCTGAGCCACTGGGGAAGTCCAAACATAGATTACTTGATAATAAAAATAATAAGAGAAGATGTACGATCAATGAGAGATAATAAAATATAAGTGATCCTTGCTTTATAAAAGTAGATGATTATAAAGTAAATTTGCACTACAAGTTATTATTTGCTCTAGAGAAAGATTCCTGTGGTTATGATGAGTGAGCAGTATCTTCTTTAGTAATTTAGGTTTAGTTCACAGCTCTCTGGTGAAGCTGGCCTGCTGAGGAAACCTGGGGTTAGGGAAAATGAAAGCTACACTGTCAGTAGATGAAAGGCTTGCAGAAATAAAGTTTATGCATCTTTGAATTTGCTCTGAGGTCAGTAGGCAAATAGTATTTTATTCCTATATGCTTGCCCTTGATGCCAAAAGCTCAGCTTCTGTGCACTGGTGCCAGATCAAATCTCAGAGACAGAGTTTTGTGTGAAGAAGGAAAAATAGCTCTATTGCTTTGCCAGGCAAAGAGGAACACATGGGGCTCTTGCTGCCAAAAACTATGTGTTCTAACAGAGGAGGATTTGATGAGGAGTTTTATAGCAAGATGCTGATAAGACTAGGATATATGCTGGGCCTCCACTGCTCTAATCTGGTCTTGATGATCTTCTCTGGTTCATTTAATGTAGGCTCAGGTGGGCTTTCTTTGGTGTGAAGAATGCTGACATCTTAAAGAGCATAAAGACTTTGGTACCTACATCCCTGGAGGAGGAACCAGGACCCTACCCTCAGGCTACACTGTTGCTTCCTGGCTACCAGATGCAAAGACAGAGGAGGGGCAGCCAGGGAACAATTGTGCAGCCTTGGAATAGGGTCCTGGCTCCCCTCAAGGGATTTACAGGGCTTCCCTGGTAGCTCAGCTGGTAAAGAAACTGCCTGCAATGCAGGAGACCATGGTTTGATTCCTGGGTCAGGAAGATCTGCTGGAGAAGGGATAGACTACCCCCTCTAGTTTTCTTGGGCTTCCCTGGTGGTTTAGTAGGTAAAGAATCTGCCTACAATGTGGGAGACCTGGGTTTGATCCTTGGGTTGGGAAGATCCCCTAGAGGAGGGCATGGTAACCTATTCCAGTATTCTTAGAGAATCCCAGTGGAAAGAGGAGCCTAGTGGGCTGCAGTCTGTAGGGTCGCAAAGAGTCAGACACAACTGAACAACTAAGCAGAGAACATTACCCTTGTCTTTGCATACCTTCTCTTCCTAGATTAGCAGTTACTCAAATCTGCCCTTGTGGAACTCTGCCTTTTCTAACTTCAGCTTGAACATCTAGAAGTTCTTGGTTCAGGTACTGTTGAAGCCTTGCTTGGAGGATTTTGAGCAATACTTTGCAAGTGTGTGAGATGAGTGCAATTGTGTTTGAGCATTCCTTGGCATTGCCTTTCTTTGGGATTAGATTGAAAACTGACCTTTCCAGCCCTGTAGCCCCTGCTGAGTTTTCCAAATTTGCTGGCATATTACGTGCAGCACATTAACAGTGCATCTTTTAGGATTTGAAATAGCTCAACTGGAATTTCATCACCTCCACTAGCTTTGTTCATAGTGATGCTTCCTAAGGCCTGCTTGACTTCACAGTCCAGATATCTGGCTTTAGGTGAGTGATCAAACCATCGTGGTTATCTGGGTCATTGAGACTTTTTTTTGTATAGTTCTTCTGTGTATTCTTGCCACCTCTTCTTAATGTCTTCTACTTCTGTTAGGTCCATACTGTTTCTGTCCTTTTTTGTGCCCATCTTTGCATGAAATGTTCCCTTGGTATCACTGATTTTCTTGAAGAGATCTCTAGTCTTCCCCATTCTATTGTTTTCCTCTGCTTCTTTGCACTGATCACTTAGGAACTCTTTCTTATCTCTCCTTGCTATTCTTTGGAACTCTGTATTCAGATGGGTATATCTTTCCTTTTCTCCTTTGCCTTTAGGTTCTCTTCTTTTCTCAACTATTTGTAAGGCCTGCTCAGGCAACAGTTTGGCTTTTTGCATTTGTTTTTCTTGGGGATTTCTTTTTCAGAGGAACCAGAAATCAAATTGCCAACATCTCTTGGGTCATAGAAAAAGCCAGAGAATTCCAGAAAAACATCTACTTCTGCTTTACTGACTATGCCAAAGTCTTTTCATGTGTGGACCACAACAAACTGTGGAAAATTCTTCAAGAGATGGGGAAACCAAACCACCTTGACCTGTCTCCTGAGAAATCTGTATGCAGGTCAAGAAGCAACAGTTAGAACTGGACTTGGAACAATGGACTGGTTCCAAATCGGGAAAGGAGTACGTCAAGGCTGTATATTGTCACCCTGCTTATTTAACTTATATGCAGAGTACATCATGCAAAATGCTGACCTGGTTGAAGCACAAGCTGGAATCAAGATTGCCAGGAGAAATATCAATAATCTCAGATATGCAGATGACACCAACCTTATGGCAGAAAGCAAAGAAGAACTAAAGAGGCTTTTGATGAAAATGACAGAGGAGAGTGAAAAAGCTGGCTTAAAACTCAATATTCAGAAAACGAAGATCATGGCATCTGGTCCCATCACTTCATGGCATATAGATGGGGAAACAATGAGAGACTTTATTTTGGGGGCTCCAAAATCACTGCACATGGTGATGCAGCCATGAAATTAAGACGCTTGCTCCTTGGAAGAAAAGCTGTGACCAAACTAGACAGCACATTAAAAAGCACAGACATTACTTTTCTGACTAAGGTCCATCTGATCAAAGCTATGGTTTTTCCAGTAGTCATGTATGGATGTGAGAGTTGGACTATAAAGAAAGTTGAGCCTGAAGAATCAATGCTTTCGATCTATGGTGTTGGAGAAGACTCTTGAGAGTCCCTTGGACTGCCAGGAGATCCACCCAATCCATCCTAAAGGTAATCAGTCCTGAATATTTATTGGAAGGACTGATGCTGAAGCTAAAACTCTGATACTTTGGCCACCTGATGGAAAGGACTCGTTGGAAAAGACCCTGATGCTGGGAAATATTGAAGGCAGGAGGAGAACGGGACAACAGAGTTTGAGCTGGTTGGGTGGCCTCACTGACTTGATGGGCATGAGTTTGAGCAAGCTATGGGAATTGGTAACAGACAGGGAAGCCTGGCATGCTGCAATGCATGGGGTCACAAAGTGTCGGACACAATTGACCAACTGAACTGAACTTTTAGAACTCAAGAGAAGATCATGGAGACTGTAGTCCAAAAATAGAGACAGAAAGGCCCAGGATCCCCACAAAGTCTTGCTCAGTTTTATCCTTTCATATCATAGTGTGGGTGTGCATACTCAGTTGCCTCCAACTCCTTGTGAATCCATGGACTGCATCTTGCAAGGTTCCTCTGTCCGTGGAATTCTCCAGTCAAAAATACTGGAGTGGGTAGCCATTCCCTTCTCCATGGGTTCTTGTTGACTGGGATGGAACATGGATCTCCTGCATTGCTGATGGATTCTTTACCCTCTGAGCAACCAGGAAATAAATAAGAATTCCTTTATGTAGTGAGCACAAGAAAAAGTTTTCTATAATTTAAAATTTAGATATCATAAAACTTGACTGTATGTAATTAAAATTTTTTTAAATTCATTTTTCAAGGAAAAAAACAAAACAAAAGCCCAAATCACAAGTGATAAGCTGGAAGAAAATATTTACAGGATACATTACGATAAAAAGCTAACATTCTTCATATAGGAATTGAGCAGTTATTACAAATTGAAGAGAAAAAAGAGAAACATCCCCAAGACAAAACAAACAAACAAAAAGTATAAAAATTTTGAAATATCTAGACATTTCACAAAAATTGATATAAAAATGACTTTTCAGCATATGGAAGTGTGTTTAACTTTGTGTGTCATCGTCTGTGTCATCATCTGTACTTATGAAATATTGAAAACGTCCTAAATGTTTGTGTGTAGGAGATTACATGAATGAGTCATGGTACAGCTCACACAGTGGTGTACTGTAGAATACAATCAGCAAGATCCTTATGGAGTGATTCCCAGAGTTATCATTAATGCAAAAAGCAACATATAGAAAGGCACCTACAGCATGCTACATTATTCTTATGTAAGATGGAAGAATTAAGAAGGTCCATCTGTTTGTCTAATTAATTTTTTTTTTTTTTGGCAAAAGGATACACAGAATGGATAAAATGAAAAAGTGAAATTGGTAATCTATAGTATGGGAATGGGATTAGAAATATTAGGAAAGAGAATGATACCACCCTGAAAATACCTTTTTTAAAAAAAAATAGTTTTGATTTTCAGTTCAGTTCAGTTCAGTTCATCCACTCAGTTGTGTCTGACTCTTTGTGACACCATGGATGCCAGGCTTCCCTTTCCATCACCAGCTCCCAGAGTTTACTCAAACTCACGTCCATTGAGTCTTGTGATGCCATCCAACCATCTCATCCTCTGTCGTCTCCTTCTCTTCCCGCCTTCAATCTTTCCCAGTATCAGGGTCTTTTCCAATGAGTTGGTTCTTCCCATCAGGTGGCCAAAGTATTGGAGCTTTAGTTTCAGCATCAGTCCTTCCAATGATTATTCAGTACTGATTACCTTTAGGATGGATTGGGTGGATCTCCTTGTAGTCCAGGGGACTCTCAAGGATCTTCTCGAACACCACAGCTCAAAAGCATCAATTCTTTGGTACTTAGCTCTCTGTGTAGTCCAAATCTCACATTCATACCTGACTACTGGAAAAACCATAGCTTTGACTAGATGGGCCTTTGTTGGCAAAGTAATGTCTCTGCTTTTCAATATGCTATCTAGGTTGGTCATAGCTTTTCTTCCAAGGAGCAAGCATCTTAATTTCATGGCTGCATCACCATCTGCAATGATTTTGGAGCCCCCCAAATAAAGTCTCTCATTGTTTCCCCATCTATATGCCATGAAGTGATGGGACCAGATGCCATGATCTTCATTTTCTGAATATTGAGTTTTAAACCAGCTTTTTCACTCTCCTCTGTCATTTTCATCAAAAGCCTCTTTAGTTCTTCTTTGCTTTCTGCCATAAGGTTGGTGTCATCTGCATATCTGAGATTATTGATATTTCTCCTGGCAATCTTGATTCCAGCTTGTGCTTCAACCAGGTCAGCATTTTGCATGATGTACTCTGCATATAAGTTAAATAAGCAGGGTGACAATATACAGCCTTGACGTACTCCTTTCCCGATTTGGAACCAGTCCATTGTTCCAAGTCCAGTTCTAACTGTTGCTTCTTGACCTGCATACAGATTTCTCAGGAGACAGGTCAGATGGTTTGGTTTCCTCATCTCTTGAAGAATTTTCCACAGTTTATCATGATTCACACAGTCAAAGACTTTGGTGTAGTCAATAACCATGTTAATGTTTTATATACTGCAAAAGTAAAATTATACGATTTGGAGTAAAAATGGAATACAAGCAGAGGTAAATGAATCTAACTATATATCAAGTGGATGGTATGATTACACATAAGGGAAAGAAATAATAACTTGTTATTTTGAACATAATATCTTGACTGTGCACTTTCAGCTCAGTTTAAAGGTGAACTAGAAAGAAATCTTGAACTTTTTACATTTACAGTTGCTGTTGATAGTGGTAATAATGGAATTTTGTGAAATTATTTTTATGTATTGTAGGATTGAGAATATACATATGTCTTTCTGTCTATCTATCTATGTACCTGTGTATTTATCTTAGCTGTCTAGGGGGAATTAGCCAGTTTATCACTGTGAAAGGATAGGAATGCAAATAAACATAAATATGAATAGTAATGGAAATAAATATGAAATGAAGGCAAGTAAGGAAGACAGTGTATTGTTGGATTGAGGTTAGAAGTGTCAATGTAAACACATGATTAAGCGTACATATAGATTTCAGTGACAAGTGAAAGTGAAAGTTGCTCAGTTGTGTCCGACCCTTTGCAACTCCATGGACTATTTAGTCCATGGAATTCTCCAGGCCAGAATACTGGAGTGGGTGGCCTTTCCCTTCTCCAGAGAATCTTCCCAACGCAGGGATTGAACTCAGGTTTCCCGCCTGGCAGGCGGATTCTTTATCAACTGAGCCAGAAGAGCAGTATTTCTATTTATAATCCCCTGTTCTGTCCTCTGAAAGGGTCTCCAAGCAGTGAGAACCCCTTGTTCCTGGCTTTTGGCTTCTAAATACCACTTCCCACTAAGAGGAATTTGGAGAAATTCTCATTCCAGGTCCAGAGCAAGGGAAGTACAGGGAACTTGGAACATTTTGTTGTGCCAGCAAATAAGAAACTGCTAAAATCAAATGAAGACATGTCTGAATAACACAGAAACTAGCTTGAAATAGGATACTTAAAGTTCAAATGAGCAAGATGTACTTAAGCCACAAAATAGATAAAGAAGGGAGGAAGGGAAGCTCTTCTTATGTAGAATACCAACAAATAAATGTAGAAGAAATGATGGAATTAGGAAATCACCATTTTACAACTACTCTAGTAACAATTAGGGACTTCCTTGGTGGCTCAGATGGTAAAGAATCTGCTTGCAATGCAAAAGACCCGAGTTAATTCCCTGGGTTGGAAAGAACCCCTGAAGAATGGAATGACTGCCCACTCTAGTATTCTTGTCTATAAAATCCCATGGACAGAGGACCCTGGCTGGTGACAGTCCATGGGGTTGCAAAGAGTTGGACACGACTTAACAACTTAACAAAAACAATTTATACTGTAGGGGAATATAAAGTTTTCTTGAACCCTTTAGAGTCTCTGGCTGGGTCTGAAAATTAAACTGATAAAGAAATATTAACAGCAGAAAGGCATACACATTTATTTAATGTATGTTTTACACAATATGAGAGCATTCATAAGGAAATGAGCACTCAAAAATACAGACCTAAGTATTTTTATTCTAGGTTGGATGAAAAATTTACATACTTCTTCCCTCCTATAGATACTGTAATTGTTAGTGTTCCTGAGGCAGCATCGAGTACCTTTGTTTTGGAAAGGAAGGAATCTCTGCTGAAATAGGCAGTGTGTGCAGTTTTGGCACAGGGAAGAAAGTGTCTGATAATATCTATCTGAAATATAATCACTTGGAGCTAATGTGCATTAATGTTTCATTGTATCTAACTATAACCTTCTCGGATGTGTTTAACTACTCAGTCGTGTCCACTCTTTGAGAACCCATGGACTGTAGTCTGCCAGAATCCTCTGTCCATGGGATTCTCTAGGCAAGAGTACTGGCATGGGTTGCCATTTCCTTCTCCAGGGGATCTTCCCCACCAGGGATTGAACCTGTGTCACTTTCGTCTCCTGCATTGGCAGGTGGATTCTTTACACCTGCATCACCTGGGAAGCCCTTAAAGAAGAGATTTCATCCTTTGTCATCTTGAGTTTCACATGCTATATAAATCAAATCAAACAAAAATCAGCTTCCAAAAAAGTGCAGTAGATGTTTGATGTGGTGGGGGTGAATTGGGAAGTTGTCACAACCTAGATGTTCATTTCAGAGCAGCGCAACCTTTAGGAGAATTAGTTTTGATATTGTGAAAATAGCGAAGCTTTCCTGTTATTCTTGAATGGGCCTCACTAGGGAAATATAAATTGTATATCTCCCTGCTGGGATTTCTACCTGACTTTGATTTCTTGTGCTAACTGCTCTGTAGCTCCTTGATTTCTCTCTCTTGGTTTGTGCTAGTTTAGCGATTGTGGATGGGATTCTTGACCTCAATTTGATTGGAAGGTACCTGCCCAGTATGGCTCCTTAGCTGGGTACGCCTGTGGGCCAAGCAGGGGAGAGAAGGCCCTGGAATTACACAGGTGCAGTCGTGGTCATTAGACATTAAAGATGGCTTTGAGAGCAGTGGCTGCCTGGCTTAGTACAAGTTATTCTGCTGGCAAGAAAAAAAGAATACCACTCTTACCTAAACCTCTGACAAATTTTGTCTTGCAAAGGAAGTTATCAGGAAAGGGTGTTGCTGTCTTGGCCCCCACAAAATGTTGCTGTTTAGTTGCTAAGTCACGTCCAACTCTTTTGTGACCCTGTGGACTGTTGCCTGCCAGGCTCCTCTGTCCTTGGGATTTCCCATTCAAGAATACTGGAGTGGGTTGCCATTTCCTTCTCCAGGGAATCTTCCCAACTCAGGGATCGAACCCGTGTCTCCTCTATTGGCAGGTGGATTCCTAACCACTGAGCCATCAAGGAAGCTCCAGCTGCATACATAAATGGAACTAAATTTAATGAATGTTTATCTTTTCTACATTTAAAAGTTTTATGTTTCTATTGTGGAATATTTGGATAACAGAGACTTCTCTTAAGATAAAAATAGGTATTATTTATAACCCACTGTGCAATTAATTCTTTGTGGACAAAGTTGTAGTTTATCTATACCTGGATTTTTAATATAATTGTATTTTCATAATTACATATCTTTTCAGTATATCTATATTATGAGCATTTCACCATATTATTACAAAGTCTTCATAACCATAATTTTAAAGACTATACTATTCTTCCATATAGCGGACTTTCTAAAGGCGGGGGTTGCTTGTTTTGTGTTTCACCAAAAAGATTGTTTACATCAATTGTTACCATTTCACAAAAGAGAACAGGTTAGCACCAGAAAATCTTGAAAGCTTAAACTTCAGAGTACAAAAATGAAATGAACTGGCTCCATTAAAATCTGTTAGAAAGTATTTATTTTTTCTCATTATCCTGTGAACTGTTGGTGATTTGGTCTCATTCTCCAGTCCATAGACTGATGTTCAGGAGCCATATAATCAAATGATCTGTAAGGTCCATTGATTCTAACTGAAGAAACTTGCATTTAATGAAGAGTTGGGTTCCAGTCTTGGTGCCATGTTTGACCTGATGGTTGATTTTTGAGTCATACATCCTGGGAATATCTCAGTTTTCTGACTGGCCCCCTTAACTTTATGAAGGTCAAGTTTGGTATCATTTGTAGAAGTGCTGTTGTCTAAATGCCTTGGTACTCTGATGTGAGAATCAGAAAAGGAATGTGATAAATTGTGCAGTCCCAGGGAATAAGTGACATTTCATTAGCCCATAGTTTATACAATAGCTCACATTTCTGTACTTTCTTAGAATAATTGCAAAAGTTAAGAAATACAACTGCAAATGGATGAAATAAAAAAAGGTATTTTATTGGCTTATATACTGAAAAAACACTGACACATGATGTCTAGAATCGCTGGATCTAGAACATCAATGATATGTCCCTTGTTTTCTCTAAGGCAGTGTCTCACCTAATGGCAAGAGGGTTCCCAGGAACATATTCCATCCAACCAGTTCAATAATTCCAGTAGGATACAGTAAAGTTTGTATTTCTAATATTTCTAGTGAAAGTTCAGTTTCCATCTTACTGGCACTGATTGAAGGTGATTGACCAGATCTAGATCATGAGCCTATTCTTGAAGCTGTAAGTGGATTCAGTCCCTCTTGAATATTGTAAGCCAACAATAGGGGTGGATAGTTTCTCAAAGGAAAACAGGGTTGCTGGTAAAAGAAGATGAGATATGGATGATGGTCTCACAGAGCCAGAAAGGCCTGCTATGGAGTTGAAGTGGACTTCCAAGCCCATAAATGTGGCCAGTAGAATTACCTGGCGTATCTGGAAAGGCCTATGTGTAAGACATTTTCTACTGACTGCCACAACATCATTGCTTAGTGGCAAGCGGTGTCTTTGCCATCAATTAAATCCTAATACCACTAAGCAGAAATTAAAGAGCTTTAATGGGATCTTGGACCTATTGATGAATGCCCAGGACAGTAGCTCATGCTGTTGATGTGTGGAATCAAATATCTTTACCCACTGGGGATGTCATCATTTAAATGGCCCTATTGATTTTAGGTTTTGGCAGGGCTTCTTTGACCCTGGAAAGCTTCAAGTTGCCTGAGGGGACATCACCCAAGATGTAATTCCATGTTATGTAGCCCTGAATTGGACCCAAACTAACATCATCATCTGTCCTAGGGTGGTCTGGCCTAGACAGGGTGTCTGGAAACACTAGAGCAATTCATTTCATGTTTTATGTTTATTGATGAATTCATTTGGAAAAGCTGCTTCTAGGCATTGCATACATTGTAGTCATGCAAGAAGGACTGATTGTTTGGAAAATGTTTAATTATTGTGTCAACATTTAAAAAAATTTTCAGCTTTATTGAGGTACAATTAACACATGAAATTGTAATATATTTAAAGCATACAACTTGATGATTTGCTATATGTATATGTTGTGAAAGAATTCTCATCATCAAGAATTAACACATCCATTGCACCTCACATAGTTATCTTTTTTTTTTTTTTGATGAGAATACTTAAGTTCTGTTCTCTTAGCAAGTTAGCTAGTTTGAATAATTTATAATACAGTTTTATCAACTATAATCACCATCTTATACACTGGATCCTCAGGCCTATTCATTTTTTAACTGAAAATCTGTATGCTTTTACCAGCCTTTCCCTATTTTCTCCAATGCCCAGCCCTGGATGTCCACTATCCTACTCTCTGTTTCTAAGTGTTTGAATTTTTTTGTTTTAGATACCATACATCAGGGGTTCTCTGGTGGCTCAGATGGTAAAGAATCTGCCTACAATGTGGGACATTCCCCACTCCAGTATTCCTGCCTGGAGAATTCCATGGACAGAGGAGCCTGGTGGGCTAAGAGTCAATGGGGTTGCAAAGAGTTGGATATGACTGAGTGATTAGCACTTTCACTTTCACTATATAACAGTGATGCCATATGGTATTTGTCTGTTTCTGTCTGGCTTATTTCACTTAGCATAGCATAAAGCCTTCCAGTTTCATCCATGTTATCACAAATGGTTTCCTTTTTTTAAGGTAAATAATATTATATATAAATATCTCATTTTCTTTATGCATTCATCTGTCAACAGACACTCAAGTGTTTCCATATCTTGGCTATTGTGAATAGTGCTGTAATGAACATGGGACTACAGATATCTTTTCAAGATAGTGATTTTATTTCCTTTGAATATACACTCGGAACTGGAATTGCTGGTTTATATGGTTGTTCTAACTTTAATTTCTTGAGAAACCTCCACATTGTTTTCCTTGAAGGTCATACCATTTTACATTCCCATCAACAGTGTACAGGAGTTTCCTTTTCTCCACATCTTTGCCTGGATTTATTATTATCCCCTGTCTTTTTGATAATATATCAATACAGCCTAACAGGTCTGAGGAGATATCTTACTGTGATTTTGATTTGCACTTCGCTGATGATCAATGTTGTTGAGTACTTTTTCATGTACCTATCGGCCATTTGTATAACTTCCTTGGTGGTGGTGATTAAGTAGCTAAGTTATGTCTGACTCTTGCAGCATTTTCCTTAGAAGATGTCTATTCAGATCCTTTATCCATTTTTAAATTGGGTTTTTTGGTTTTTTGCTATCAAGTTGTATGAATTCCTTCTGTATTTTGGATATTAGTCTGTTATCAGATATATTATTTGCAAATATCTTCTCCAGTTCAGTGGGTTGCCTTTTCGTTTTTTTTTTTTTTTTTCATTCATTTTTATTAGTTGGAGGCTAATTACTTTACAATATTGTAGTGGTTTTTGCCATACATTAACATGAGTCAGCCATGGATTTACATGTGTTCCCCATCCTGATTCCCCCTCCTGCCTTCCTCCCTATCTGATCCCTCTGGGTCTTCCCAGGGCACCATCCCTAAGCACTTGTCTCATGCATCCAGCCTGGGCTGGTGATCTGTTTTACCCTTGATAGTATACTTGTTTCAATGCTGTTCTCTCAGAACATCCCACCTTCGCCTTCTCCCACAGAGTCCAAAAGTCTGTTCTGTACATCTGTCTCTCTTTTTCTGTTTTGCATATAGGGTTATCGTTACCATCTTTTAAAATTCCATTTATATGAGTTAGTTTACTGTATTGGTCTTTATCTTTCTGGCTTACTTCACTCTGTATAATGGGCTCCAGTTTCATCCATCTAGTTAGAACTGATTCAAATGAATTCTTTTTAATGGCTGAGTAATATTCTATGGTGTATATGTACCACAGCTTCCTTATTCATTCATCTGCTGATGGGCATCTAGGTTGCTTTCATGTCCTGGCAATTATAAACAGTGCTGTGATGAACACTGGGGTGCATGTGTCTCTTTCAGATCTGGTTTCCTCAGTGTGTATGCCCAGAAGTGGGCTTGCTGGGTCATATGGCAGTTCTATTTCCAGTTTTTAAAGGAATCTCCACACTGTTCTCCATATTGGCTGTACTAGTTTGCATTCCTACCAACAGTGTAAGAGGGTTCCCTTTTCTCCACACCCTCTCCAGCAATTATTGCTTATAGACTTTTGGATAGCAGCCATCCTGACTGGCATGTAATGGTACCTTATTGTGGTTTTGATTTGCATTTCTCTGATAATGAGTGATATTGAGCATCTTTTCATGTGTTTGTTAGCCATCTGTGTGTCTTCTTTGGAGAAATGTCTGTTTAGATCTTTGACCCATTTTTTGATTGGGTCATTTATTTTTCTGGAATTGAGCTTCAGGAGTTGCTTATATATTTTTGAGATTAATCCTTTGTCTGTTGCTTTGTTTGTTATTATTTTCTCCCATTCTGAAGGCTGTCTTTTCACCTTGCTGATAGTTTCCTTTGTTGTGCAAAAGCTTTTAAGTTTCATTAGGTCCCATTTGTTTATTTTTGCTTTTATTTCCAATATTCTGGGAGGTGGGTCATAGAGGATCCTGCTGTGATTTATGTCATAGAGTGTTTTGCCTATGTTCTCCTCTAGGAGTTTGATAGTTTCTGTTCTTACATTTAGATCTTTAATCCATTTTGAGTTTATTTTTGTGTATGGTATTAGAAGGTGTTCTAGTTTCATTCTTTTACAAGTGTTTGACCAGTTTCCCCAGCACCACTTGTTAAAGAGGTTGTCTTTTTTCCATTGTATATCCTTGCCTCATTTGTCGAAGATAAGGTGTTCATAGGTTCGTGGATTTATCTCTGGGCTTTCTATTTTGTTCCATTGATCTCTATTTCTGTCTTTCTGCCAGTACCATACTGTCTTGATGACTGTGGCTTTGTAGTAGAGCCTGAAGTCAGGCAGATTGATTCCTCCAGTTCCATTCTTCTTTCTCAAGATTGCTTTGGCTCTCAAGATTGATTGTCTCTCTTTTTATCTTTTATATTTTGTCCTACCTCCTTTTGAAGACAATGGGCTGCTTTTCTGGGTGTCTGATGTCCTCTGTTAGCAATCAGAAGTTGTTTTGTGGAGTTTGCTCAGTGTTCAAGTGATCTTTCAATGAATTTGTTGGGGGAGAAAATGGTCTCCCTGTCCTATTCCTCCGCCATCTTAGTTCCCTCTTCCTGTTTGTTTTGTTGATGGTTTCTTTTATTGTGCAGAAGCTTTTAAGTTTAGTGTAGTTCCACTTGTTTTCTTCTGCTTTGGTTGACTTTACTTTTGGTGTCAAATCCAAAAAGTTATTGCCAACACCAACAACAAAGAGCGTACTCCCCACATTTCCTGTAGGACTTTTAAAAACTTTGACTCTTATGTGTAAGTCCTTAATCTGTTTTGAGTTGATTCTTATGTATGATGTAGGGACCCAGTTTCATTGCTTTGCATATGAATATCCAGTTTCCCCAACACTGTTTATTGGAGAGACTCTTCCTTTCTTCATTGTATATTTTTGGTTCCTTTGTCAAAAGTTATCTGACCATGTATGCATCGTTTTACTTCGGAGCTCTCTATTCTCTTCTAACCTATGTGTCTCTTTTTATGATTTATGATTAATCAAATCATATATTTTTGATTACTGTAACTTGCAATATAATTTGAAATCAGAAATTGTGATGCATCCAGCTTCATTCTTGTTTCTTAAGGTGGTTTTGGTTATTTGAGGACTTTTGTGTTTCCCACATGATTTTAAGATAGTCTTTTTCGAGTTCTGTGAAAATGCCATTGAAATTTTGAGAAAAGTTTGCATTGAATTTGTAGATCTCATTGCATAGTATGGACAGTTAACAACATTAATTCTTCCAGTCCATAAATATGGAATAGCTTTCCATTTGTTTATGTCTTCTTCAATTTCTTTTACAGGTATTTTATTGTCTTCAGAGTACAGATCTTTTAGCTCCTTGTTTAAATTTATTCTTAAATATTTTACTCTTTTTAATGAAGGTAAATTTGATTAAAAAATCCTTTTGGTAGTTCCTGTTAATGGAGAAAATCAATCATTTTTATATGTTGATCTTTGGATACTGCAATTTTACTGTATTTATTATTTTTCACATTTTTTTAATGAACTCCTTTAAGGTTTCTTACATATAATATTGGGTCATCTGTAAACAGAGACAGTTTTAGTTTATTCTTTCTGTTATTCAGTTCAGTTCAGTTCACTCACTCAGTCATATCCTACTCTTTGCGACCCCGTGGACTGTAGTAGACCAGGCTTCCCTGTCCATCACCAACTCCTGGAGTTTACTCAAACTCATGTCCATTGAGTCAGTGATGCCATCCAACCATCTCATCCTCTGCCATCCCCTTCTCCTACCACCTTCAATCTTTCCCATCATCAGGGTCTTTTCCAATAAGTCAGTTCTTCTCATCAGGTGGCCAAATTATTGGAGTTTCAGCTTCAGCATCAGTACTTCCAATGAGTATTCAGGACTGATTACCTTTAGGATGGACTGGTTTGATCTCCTTGTAGTCCAAGGGACTCTCAAGAGCCTTCTCCAACACCACAGTTCAAAAACATAAATTCTTCAGTGCTCAGCTTTCTTTATAGTCTAAATCTCACATCCATACATGACTACTGGAAAAACCATAGCTTTGAATAGACAGACCTTTTTTGGCAAAGTAATGTCTCTGCTTTTTAATATGCTGTCTAGGTTGGTCATAGCTTTTCTTCCAAGGAGCAAGTGGGTTTTAATTTCATGGCTGCAATCACCATCTGCAGTGATTTTGGAGCCCAATAAAATAATTTCGCACTGTTTCCATTGTTTCCCCATCAATTTTCCATGAAGTGATGGGACCGGATGCCGTGATCTTTGTTTTCTGAATGTTGAGTTTTAAGCGAACCTTTTCACTCTCCTCTTTCACTTCCATCAAGAGGCTCTTTAGTTCTTTGCTTTCTGTCATAAGGGTGGCATTATCTACATGTCTGAGGTTATTGATATTTCTCCTGGCAATCTCCCACCTTGTGCTTCATCCAGTCTGATATTTTGCATGATGTACTCTGCATATAAGTTAAATAAACAGTGTGTCAATATACAGCCTTGATGTACTCCTTTCCCGATTTGGAACCAGTCTGTTGTTCCATGTCCAGTTCTAACTGTTTCTTCTTGACCTGCATACAGATTTCTCAGGAGGCAGGTCAGGTGGTTTGGTATTCCCATCTCTTGAAGAATTTTCCACAGTTTGTTGTGATCCACACAGTAAAAGGATTTGGTGTGGTCAATAAGGCAAAAGTAGATGTTTTTCTGGAACTCTCTTGCTTTTTCAATGATCCAGCGGATGTTGACAATTTGATCTCTGGTTCCTCTGCATCTTCTCAATCCAGCTTGAACATCTGGAAGTTCATGGTTCACATACTGTTGAAGCCTGGCTTGCAGAACTTTGAGCATTACTTTGCTAACGTGCGAGATGAGTGCCATTGTGCAGTATTTTGAGCATTCTGTGGCATTACCTTTCTTTGGGATTGGAATGAAAACTGACCTTTATTGGTCCTGTGGCCACTGCTGAGTTTTCCAAACTTGCTGGCACATTGAGTGCAGCACTTGAACAGCATGATCTTTTAGGATTTGAAATAGATCAACTGGAATTCCATCTCCTTAACTAGCTTTGTTCGTAGTGATGTTTCCTAAGGCCCACCTGACATTGCATTCCAGGATGTCTGGCTCTAGGTGAGTGATCACACCATCGTGATTATCTGGGTCGTGAAGATCATTTTTGTATACTTCTTCTGTGTATTCTTGACAGCTCTTCTTAATATCTTCTGCTTCTGTTAGATCCATACCATTTCTGTCCTTTATTGTGCCCATCTCTGCATGAAAAGTTCCCTGGTACCTCCAATTTTCTTGAAGAGACCTCTAGTCTTTCCCATTCTATTGTTTCCCTCTATTTCTTTGCACTGATCATGGAGGAACGCTTTCTTATCTCTCCTTGCTATTCTTTGGAACCCTGCGTTCAAATGGGTATTTTTTTTCCTTTTCTCCTTCGCCTTTCACTTCTCTTCTTTTCTCAGTTACTTGTAAACCCTCATAAGACATCCATCTTGCCTTTTTGCATTTCTTTTTCTTGGGGATCATCTTGATCACTGCCTCCTGTACAGTGTCTCAAACCTCCATCAATAGTTCTCCAGGCACTCTATCTATCAGATCTAATCCCTTGAATCTATTTGTCACTTCCACTGTATAATCATAAAGGATTTGATTTATGTCATACCTGAATGGTCTAGTGGTATTGCCTACTTTCTTCAATTTAAGTCTTAATTTGTCAATAAGGAGTTCATAAACTGAGCCACAGTCAGCTCCCAGTCTGTTTTTGCTGACTCTATATATAGTCAATCTGATTTCGATATTGTCCATCTGGTGATGTCCATGAGTCTTCTTTTGTGTTGTTGAAAGATGGTGTTTGCTGTGACCAG
Organism: Muntiacus reevesi; assembly: GCF_963930625.1. NCBI lineage: Eukaryota > Metazoa > Chordata > Mammalia > Artiodactyla > Cervidae > Muntiacus > Muntiacus reevesi. The sequence continues at coordinate 98,802,754 of NC_089252.1, forward strand.
GTTTTGTTTGCACCCTGCAAGAGTCTGTTTCCCCAGTCCTGTGGTTCCATCCTGGTGGTTCTAAGGTGTGGTTAATGGCGACCTCCTCCAAGAGGGCTTATGTCATACCCAGGTCTGCAGCACCCAGAGCCGCTGTGGCTAGCCACTGCTGACTCATACCTCCACAGGAGACACTCAGACACAGTCTGGCTCTGGCTCTGTGTGTTGGGCATGCCTTCTGTGCCCTTCCCAGGTCTGAGCAACTCAGGTGACCAGGTACTTGGCGAATGCACTATCCCAGGTGGGCCGTGTGTGTTAATCACCTCCCAGGTCCTGGCTGCTCAGTTTTCTGGGTGTGCTGTGAGAGTACCATCTCACGTGTACTGTATGTCTCCTCTGGAGAGCTGATCTCAGGCTGTGAACCTCCTGGTGGATGTCAACCATCCAGGATCTCAGGAAGACGTAGTTAGCAACTAAGAGCCTACTCACAGTTTGGTGGAAGATGCTGTCTCTTGGGCTCAGTTTGTAGCAGCCCCTTACATTCTGTCTCTGGCTGTCCCCAGCCTACCTCTCTGCCTCCAGGTGGGGAGGTGCCAGTAGGCAGCTCGTTTGCCCTCCTTTGGTATTTGCTCAATCCTTTGTTCTGTGAGAGGACCAAGATGTGTGTTAGGTTGTTAGGTTAGAGCCTTTCACGGGAAAGTTCTCTTTTCCGCAGTTGTGGTTAGGCGTGTATTCTGTGGGATTTTTTCTTTTCTCCCAGTTATGTTGCCTTCTGAGATTCCAAAACTCCCTGCAGACCCTCTGTGAGAGGGTTTCCTACTGTGTGGAAACTTCTCCTCCTTCACAACTCCCTCACCAGAATGGGTCTCCGTCCCTATCTCTTTTGTCTCTCTTTTTGTCTTTTATACTTTGTCCTAACTCCTTTCGAAGAGAATGGGCTGCTTTTCTGCATACCTGGTATGCTCTGCGAGTGTTCAGAAGTTGTTTTGTGGAAGTTGCTCAGCATCCAAATGATCTTTTGATGAATTTGTGGTGGAGAAAGAGGTCTTCTCATCTTATTCCTCCACCATCTTCCCTTGTGATAGGTCAGTCCAGCTGGTATTTAAGGGGAAGAGAAATAAACTCTACCTTTTTAAAGAGGAATAGCACTAGCCTACAAGAGGAGAATTGATAATAGCTGTTGTTGGAAACGACCATATTTTCAATTCTTTGTGGAGTATACTTTTTAGAAACTGTTTTTACTTATGTATTAAGTATGCCTTGGCAGAGTTTAATTTGGGGTGTATATGGACTCTGACAGAATTTTAAAAATGAGATGAAGCAAACACAGGCATATGCCCATACATATGTAGGTTTTAAAATTTATGTATCTTGAGAAATCAATAATTTCTCTTCTTTGATATCCAGGATTTTGTATCTTATCCTGCTTACCTCTTTAACAAGAAGCTCAGAGCCAAATTGAATCACATTAGTCCAATTTTCCTCTTCTTTTGATTCATGGCTTTGATATTTTCCTTTGTTTTACTTACTGCTTGTATTGGTATTTCTTTTGAATCTTTTGTGGAATATGAAATTTTCCACTATATATGAAATTTTTGAAATGAATTAAATACACATGTAGATGTCTCCTATCTATAGTGTAGTATAAAAAGCTCTGCATTCAGAGTTAAATGATGGAAATTCAAATCTTCACTGTGCTCTTTGCCTCACTTTCTCCATCTGTAAGTTGGTTTTTTGTGAGGAAGAACTGGATCATAGAAGTGCCCAATAAATTGTATATATTGAAAGCAGATCTCCACACAAATGAGTGCGTGATGTAAAATGGTTGGAATTTGAGTAAGGTTGATAGATTCATCAATGTCATAATCTTGGGTGTGAGATCTTACTATATTGATACATGACATTGTCACAGGGAGAAACTAGGTGAAGGGTACACAAGAGCTCTCTATGGTACTTCTTACAACTGAATTTGAATCTATGATTATCTCAAAGTAAAAGATGAGAAAAAAATGTTCCAGGACTATTGCTTCTATACTATCCAAAGCAAACCATTGTTTTGTTTTTGCTTTTTCTTGCCAAGAAAATATGCTGACTTTGGTTGTACCCACTTATAAGATTATCAAATTCAATTGAGTGTTATCTTAAGTGTATTTATTCAATTGAGTGTTATCTTAAGTGTATTTATCATGTATCAACCAGTTGATTGCCAGCTGTGAAAATTTTCATTTATACAAATAACTGATGGTGTAATTGTCCCTGTTAAGAATAAGTCAAGAAATAAGAAGAGTTTAGCAGGTTACTGCAAGGCTAACATTTAAAGGATATCAACTTGAGAGTCCCTTGGATAGCAAGGAGATCCCACCAGTCAATCCTAAGGGATATCAACCCTGAATACTCATTGGAAGGACCAATGCTGAAGCTGAAGTTCCAATGCTTTGGTCACCTGATGTGAGGAGCCAACTCATTGGAAATGACCCTGAAGGTGGGAAAGACTGAAGGCAAAAGGAGAAGGGTGTGGCAGTGGATGAGATGGTTAAGTAGCATCACTGAATCAATGGATGTTAATTTGAGCAAATTCTGGGACATAGTGAAGGAAAGGAAAGGCTGTCATGCTGCAGTCCATGGGGTCGCAAAGAGTTGGACATGACTGAGGGACTGAACAACAAAATCTATACTTTTGTTTTCTTGGAATAAAAGAAAAATTAAAATGGATCTGAATCTCAGAATGTCTTTAGGAGAAACTGGGAGATGCTGATACCAGAAGAAATTCAGTCAGATTGGAATTTGATCTGTGCAAATTTGATTATAGTTTTAGTAGTCTTACACTGCATGTGAGGCAACATTCCCTTGTGCCTGTATCTCCTGGCTTCCATTTGAAACCTTCAGGAAATCTAGTTTAATTAAAACAACCGAACAGCTAAATTCATGCATTGAATGGAGTTGGAGAAAAATAATGTACTTAACATGTGTTAGCTGTTAATGTGCAATCTAAATCTTCCTGGTCCCTGTAGAGCACAAAACACGTCCTCAGGAGTTGAAAGACCTTTACTTCCCTCCAACGCTCATATTTCTTCAAGTATTAGCAAACTCATAATCTGGAAAGAAAGAGATCCAGATTCTAGGCATGATTTAGTTACCAGCTTCCCATTTCTCCAGAAGTCCTTTCATCTCTATGAATTGAATGGATTTCCCAGGTGGTGCTAGTGGTAAAGAACCGCCTGCCAGTGCAGGATACTTAAGAGACAAGGGTTTGCACCCCTGCATCAAAAAGATCCTGGAGGAGGGCATGGTAACCCATTCCAGTATTCTTGCCTGAAGAATCCCATGGACAGAGGAACCTGGTGGGCTAGTCCACAGGATCTCAAAGAACTGAAGTGACTTAGCATGCAGGCACATGCACATGTCCCTAGTTCAAATCAAGGAAATTGGATTAGAGGTCTCTAAGATTCCTTAAATCTCAGATAATCAGTTATTTTCCTTATAAACATCCATTTATATCAACCTACTTTTATATGAACATTTTCCTTTTATGTTTTCATAGAACACAATACTATTTACAGGGAGGTTAAATTTTTTTTGCTCTTCCTTCTCCCAGTTCTCTGATGATACCTTGACTCTGAGCTATTTCTGGATATTTACTGCAATCTGGTGAGAATCTAGTACATATCTTTTTTGGTAAAAGGGAGTTGTAAAATTTTACTAAATTATTCAGTTTTTATTACATGCACTTATGTAGCAAATTTTAACCAATTCATTAGAAAAGACATGTGCAAAAAACCCCAGAGTGATCTACACAGATCTGTGCATCAAGATCAAGGGAAAAAGAGGAGGGGAGGGAGGAGATTGTTCTAGACAATCTAGACTAAGACTGGTCCTGCTATGAGTGCAAACCTTCCTGGATGATCAAGGAAAAAAAAAGAAGTGAGTTATTTGACTATCATTAGCTGCAAAATGAAGCATACCACATTTTTGGGAGAGACAAACTGTTTCCTAGCTGTAAGAAATGCTTTTCCTATACACTCTTATATAAAAGATGCTGATAATGTTTGCAAATGTAGTCTAACAGAAAGTGCTGTAAGGTTATCAGTCTAATTGTTTCTTAGTTCTGTGCTCGATAACAGACCAAAACATGCTGTAAACTGAAATTTTGAAAAGACATTTCTATACATTGCTAACATACTATAATGTGGTATGCTATAACTATAACTATAACTGCCTTTCTTGAGAATGAATTTGATACAGGAATAGGATGTTGAGAAACTGGAGGAATGGATTAGCAGGCGTTTAAAACCAGTTTCTTCCTGACCTAATCAAGGGAGAACTCTTAAGGAAGGAACACTAAAGAAGTTAGACTTGCTATTTTCTGTGCCCCATGAGGACTTGGAGTCTGTCCCCTCCCAAGCATCTCCAGAATATGTTTTCCATTTACAGATTAGGTTGAACATCCTACCTTTCTGTCTTGATGTCAACTGCTTGAGCTTATCTTCTTTCTGCATGGTAGATTTCTAGCATTTTTTAGCCTTAGATTTTGTATTATTTTATCACAAGTCACTGTGATGTTTTGCTAAAAACCGTTGTCCATATGAGTGTTGTTATTTGAAGCAAGGGTTTTACCATCCTTGATCTCTAAGTTTTCTGATGATAATGACATATTCTTTATGGAAATACCAAGATGATTTCAGGGAAAAACGATGGCTTTAAAAATTCTCTTGAATATTGGATCAGTTTCTTACTACCATAGGCATCTTGCCAATATTTTTGAGTGCTTCTAATTTGAATGGCATGCTCTGCTTGGCATTTGGCCCATTTTCCAGAATTCATGGACATTACCCCAAAGTAACATAATCAAATTTGTCAAATAAGCCCCAGATAATTGGTTCTTATGTACTCAATGTTATGTAGGAATGTTTTTACCTATTTATTAAAAAATTTTAATTTTATATTAGCATATAGTTGATTAACAATATTGTGTTAATTTCAGGTATGCAACAAAGTGATTCAATTATACATATGCATATCTATATTCTTTTTCAAATTCTTTTCCCATGTAGGCTATTACAGAATATTGAGAAAAGGGTTTACATTGTGATGTATTTTAAAAATAATTGTTATTAAGGAAAAGATGAGTTTTATTTTAATTCATTTATGAACAGGTATTTATTGAGCACCTAATGTGTGTCAAGCAGTGTCTAAGGAAAGACAAACAGGGTTTTCTCTTATTGAGTTTTTATGTTATTTGAGAAAGAAGGAAAATAAATGTGCAAACCAAAAAGTGAACAAGGTGATTTAGACATAGAGGGTGATTCTAAGACTTTATATTAATGTGTCAGCATTTGTTGGTGGAAGGGATAATTAGGCAAGGACTTTGGAGGAGGTGACATTTCAGCAGAGAATTAAATGCTAAGCAGGAGCTAGCCATACAAAAGATTTTGGGAAAAGTATTCCAGGAAAAGAGAACAGTGAGTGTGAAGACCTTGCTGCAGTGATGAGCTTGTGGTGCAAGTATGGAGAGAAAAAATGACCAGTGTAGCTGGAGACAGTGCGTGTGCTGGGGAAGGAGGAAGATAGCTGAAGATGAAGTGAGACAAGCGTGCAGAGGTCAGCTTTGCAGGGCCTCTTAGGTGTTGGTTAGGAATTTGGAATTCCTGCTCAGTGCAGTGAGTGACCAAAGAGGGACTGTAGATGAAGTTCTGACATGACCAGATTTATGCTAGAGTGCTTACTCTTGCTTATGGGTCTATCAATGCGAGTTTTTTTTTAATGGCTAAGGGAGCACTTTTTTATGCAGAAGTGTCTATTCACTATAAATTGGGTTTTTAACTAATGTTTAATTAGTTAAAGCCATATATTTTAAATTTATGTTTTTAAAATACTTATATTAATTCAGAAATCTTGTTGTGCAATTTATGAGTGTCATAAAGAATAAATTCTACTGAAGTAATTCTTTGTATTTACTTACTTAAATTTCTCCATCAGTATTTTAAGGTGCATTTACAAGTTTAACACTTTTATTTTCTTTGTAAATACTTTAGACACTTTGCAAAACTTTTCCAAGCTTTTCAACCATATTTTGACTCAAATATGCTAATATCAGAATTATAGTAAATCCAATTATCTTTTTTAAAAATTTATTTATTTTAATTGGAGGCTAATTACTTTATAATATTGTAGTGGTTTTGCCATACATTGACGTGAATCAGCCATGGATGTATATGTGTTCCCCATCCTGAACCCCCCTCCCACCTCCTTCCCCGTCCCATCCCTGAGCGTCATCCCAGTGCACCAGCCCTGAGCACCCTGACTCATGCATCGAACCTGGACTGGCGATCTGTTTCACATATGATAATATACATGTTTCAGTGCTATTCTCTCAAATCATCCAACCCTCGCCTTCTCCCATGGAATCCAAAAGACTGTTCTATACATCTGTTTCTCTTTTGCTGTCTCACATATAGGGCCATCATTACCATCTTTCTAAATTCCATATATATGCGTTAGTATATTGTATTGGTGTTTTTCTTTCTGACTTACTTCACTTTGTATAATAGGCTCTAGTTTTATCCACCAATTCAAATGAATTCTTTTTAATGGCTAAGTAATATTCCATTGTATATATGTACCACAGCTTCCTTATCCATTCATCTGCTGATGGGCATCTAGGTTGCTTCCATGTCCTGGCTATTGTAAACAGTGCTGTGATGAATGTTGGGTACACGTGTCTCTTTCAATTCTGGTTTTCTCGGTGTGTGTAATGGGATTGCTGGGTCGTATGGCAGTTCTATTTCCAGTTTTTTAAGGAATCTCCACACTATTTTCCATAGTGGCTGTACTAGTTTGCATTCCCACCAACAGTGGAAGAGGGTTCCCTTTTCTCCACACCCTCTCCAGGATTTATTGTTTGTAGACTTTTGGATAGTGGCCATTCTGACCCACGCAAGATGGTACCTCATTGTGGTTTTGATTTGCATTTCTCTGATAATGAGTGATGTTGAGCATCTTTTCATGTGTTTGTTATCCATCTGTGTGTCTTCTTTGGAGAAATGTCTATTTAGATCTTTGGCCCATTATTTGATTGGATCGTTTATTTTTCTGGAATTGAACTGCAGGAGTTGCTTGTATATTTTTGACATTAATCCTTAGTTGCTTCATTTGCTATTATTTTCTCCCATTCTGAGGGCTGTCTTTTCACCTTGCTTATAGTTTCCTTTGTTGTGCAAAAGCTTTTAAGTTTCATTAGGTCCCATTTGTTCATTTTTGTTTTTATTTCCAATATTCTGGGAGGTGGGTCATAGAGGATCCTGCTGTGATTTATGTCGGAGAGTGTTTTCCCTATGCTCTCCCCTAGAAGTTTTATATTTTCTGGTCTTATGTTTAGATCTTTAATCAATTTTGAGTTTATTTTTGTGTATGGTGTTAGAAAGTGTTCCAGTTTCATTCTTTTACAAGTGGTTGACCAGTTTCCCCAGCACCACTTGTTAAAGAGATTGCCTTTTCTCCATTGTACATTCTTGCCTCCTTTGTCAATGCCTCTCCATGTCCATAGGTGCATGGATTTATCTCTGGGATTTCTATTTTGTTCCATTGCTCTATATTTCTGTCTTTGTGTCAGTACCATGCTGTATTGATGACTGTAGCTTTGTAGTATAGTCTGAAGTCAGGCAGTTGATTCCTCCAGTTCCATTCTTCTTTCTCAAGATTGCTTTGGCTATTCGAGGTTTTTTGTATTTCCATACAAATTGTGAAATTATTTGTTCTAGTTCTCTGAAAAATACCATTGGTAGCTTGATAGAGATTGCAATGAATCTATATATTTCTTTGTGTAATATACTCATTTTCTCTGTATTGATTCTTCTGATCCATGAACATGGTAAATCCAATTATTTTAAACATCATAGTTCCACTTAGAAACAGTTAAATTTTACCTTTTAAACCTCTTTACCTAAAATCAGAAGTCAATAGTCAATTACATGTTTAAAAATATAATCATAGGACTAACCTGTCAGATTCTTAAACATAGCAAATTCTCTTAAACAGTACAGATACTTATTACCAAACCCTCAAATTGACTAATGCCTAATTTAACTCAAAATTATGAATATTATGTGTTTAATTGACTTTGTGATCTCTCAATTTAATTTTTGAAAAATCCCTTACCTACTAGCAGAACAGTGACACCGTGTCAAGTGGGTTGAGGTTAGGTTTCCGAGGAGCATGAGATTATGTTTTTATGTGAAGTTGCTGAGTCAACTATGTATGACCATAGCACAGTCACTTCTTCAGAGGGCCCCAATTGGGATGAGCACTGGGACATATATATATATATATATATATATATATATATATATATATATATGTATATATAATGGCTCTTCCTTAACTGGACATTAATATCCTGAAACATTCTTCATACTTGTTTACAATGAGGATTCTCTTGTCAATCCCATGTCTTTGTTACTTACTACCTGTGTAACTTTGGCTCAACTTTTCTAAGTCTCAGTTTCCTCATCTATAAAATAGAGATAATGATTACATCCACTGTATACAATTGTTATGAGGATCCTATGCAAAAATATAATAAAGTGCTCAGGACAGTGTCTGACATACACTAAGAGCTCTAAAAGGTTATGTTTACCACTATTACCCTCAAATGGGGCTTCCCTGATGGCTCAGACAGTAAAGAATTTGCCTGCAATGAGGGAGACCTGGTTTGATCCCTGGGTTGGGAAGATCCCCTGGAGAAAGGAATGGCTACCTGCTCCAGTATTCTTGTTGGGAGAATTCCATGGACAGAGGAGCCTGGCAGTCTATAGTTCATTGGGTCACCGAGAGTCAAACAAGACTGAGCAACTAACACAACACCCTCAAATAACCATATGCATTTTAGGTTTAATTAACCTGGATTTTAAAAATTTCATGATATGTGAAAAATGTCAGAGGCCCATTAAATCAAAGATCTTTTTATCCTTAACTGGCACAGTGAAGTGGTTGGCACTGTTACAGAGGGACTAGAAAAGAGGTGGGTCTCAGATTGAGTCTGCACACCTAACATGGCATTTAAAGAGTTTTCAGTGAGTAGCAGTTCAAAGAAGTGATCAGTGTGGGAGGTGGGAGTCTCCCACATTGGGAGGTGGGAGGTGGGAGATTAGTCAGTCTCCCACATTGTAGGGTGGGTGGTCTTTGGAGTGGACCTAATTGCGAGGTAGGGAATTTGGAGGCCACAAATGTCATGCAAAAACATAAATGCCAGGCAAGTAGTAACCATCAGAAAAGGTCCCCAAGGCAATAAGTTATGTGGTTCTGTAGCAGTGGCTGTGCAGCATTGGAGCAACTTTGAGGAGATACCCCATGTCCAAGGGCAAAGGAGAAGCCCCAGCAAGACAGTAGGAGGGGCAAAATCATGTTTAAAATCAACCCCATATCCACCAGAGACGCTAAGAGGGCTCAAACACACCTTGTGTGCACCAGGGCCCAGAGACCCAACAGAGACCGAGACAGAACTGTGTGTGAGTGTTTGCTGTGGAGGTGTGGGTCGGCAGTGGACTGCCACAGGGGCAGGGGCTCTGGGTGCAGCAGACCTGGGTATGGCATAAGCCCTCTTGGAGGAGTTCACCATTAACCCCACCATAGAGCTGCCAGAACTTACACAGGACTGGGGAAACAGACTCTTTGAGGGCACAAACAAAACCTTGTGGGCACCAGGACCCAAGAGAAAGGAGTCATGACCCCACAAGAGACTGACTCAGACTTGCCTGTGAATGTCCAGGAGTTTCTGGCGGAGGCGTGGGTTGGTGGTGGCCTACTGCAGGGTTGGGGGCACTGAGTGTAGCACTGCATGCATGGGACCTTTTGAAGGAGGCCTCCATTATCTTCATTATCTCCACCATAGTTTGGCCTCAGGCAAATAACAGGGAGGGAACACAGCCCCACTCTTCAACAGAAAATTAAAAATTTACTGAGCATGGCCCCACCCATCAGAACAAGACCCAGTTTTCCCCTCAGTCAGTCTCTCCCATCAGGAAGCTTCCATGAGCCTCTTATCCTTCTCAATCAGGGGGCAGAAAACCACATCAGACTGAAAACCGCAATCACAGAAAACTAACCAATCTGATCTCATGGACCACAGCCTCATCTAAATGAAACTATGAGCCATGCCTTGTTGGGCCACCCAAGATGGATGGGTCATGGTGGAGAGCTCTGACAAAATGTGGTCCTCTGAAGAAGGGAATGGCAAACCACTTCAGTATTCTTGCCTTGAGAACCTCATGAACAGTATGAAAAGGCAAAAAATAGGACACTGACAGATGAACTCCCCAGGTTGGTAGGGGCCCAATTTGCTACTGGTGATCGGTGGAGAAATAACTGAAGAAAGAATGAAGAGATGGAGCCAAAGCAAAAACAACACCCAGTTGTGGATGTGATGGGTGATAAATAAAGTCCGATGCTGTAAAGAGCAATATGGCATAGGAACCTGGAATGTTAGGTCCATGAATCAAGGCAAATTGGAAGTGGTCAAACAGGAGATGGCAAGAGTGAATGTCGACATTCTAGGAATCAGCGAACTAAAATGGACTGGAATGGGTGAATTTAACTCAGATGACCATTATATCTACTACTGTGGGCAGGAATCCCTTAGAAGAAGTGGAGTAGCCATCATGGTCAACAAAAGAGTCTGAAATGCAATACTTGGGTAGAATCTCAAAAATGACAGAATGATTTCTGTTCATTTCCAAGGCAAACCATTCAATATCACGGTAATCCAAACCTATGCCCCAACCAGTAACGCTGAAGAAGCTGAAGTTGAATGGTTCTATGAAGACCTATAAGACCTTTCAGAACTAACACCCAAAAAAAGATGTCCTTTTCATTATAGGGGGCTGGAATGCAAAAGTACAAAGTCAAGAAACACCTGGAGTAACAGGCAAATTTGGCCTTGGAGTACGGAATGAAGCAGGGCAAATCTTAATAGAGTTTTGCAAGAGAACACACTGGTCATAGCAAACACCCTCTTCCAACAACACAAGAGAAGACTCTACACATGGACATCACCAGATGGTCAACACCAAAATCAGATTGATTATATTCTTTGCAGCCAAAGATGGAGACGCTCTATACAATCAGCAAAAACAAGGCCAGAAGCTGACTGTGGCTCAGATCATGAACTCCTTATTGCCAAATTCAGACTTAAACTGAATAAAGTAGGGAAAACCACTAGACCATTCAGGTATGACCTACATCAAATCCCTTATGACTATACAGTGGAAGTGAGAAATAGATTTAAGGGACAAGATCTGATAGAGAACCTGATGAACTATCGACAGAGGTTCGTGACATTGTACAGGAGACAGGGATCAAGACCATCCCCATGGAAAAGAAATGCAAAAAGGCAAAATGGTTATCTGAGGAGACCTTACAAATAGCTGTGAAAATAAGAGAAGCAAAAAGCAAAGGAGAAAAGGAAAGATATTCTCATTTGAATGCAGAGTTCCAAAGAATAGCCAGGAGAGTTAAGAAAGCCTTCCTCAGCGATCAGTGCAAAGAAATAGAGGAAAACAACAGAATGGGAAAGACTAGAGATCTCTTCAAGAAAATTAGAGATATCAAGGGAACATTTCATGCAAAGATGGGTTCGATAAAGGACAGAAATGGTATGGACCTAACAGAAGCAGAAGATATTAAGAAGAGCTGTCAAGAATACACAGAAGAACTATACAAAAAAAGATCTTCATGACCCAGATAATCACAATGGTGTGATTACTCACCTATAGCCAGACATCCTGGAATGCAATGTCAGGTGGGCCTTAGGAAACATCACTACGAACAAAGCTAGTTAAGGAGATGGAATTCCAGTTGATCTATTTCAAATCCTAAAAGATCATGCTGTTCAAGTGCTGCACTCAATATGCCAGCAAGCTTGGAAAACTCAGCAGTGGCCACAGGACCAATAAAGGTCAGTTTTCATTCCAATCCCAAAGAAAGGCAATGCCAAAAAATTCTGAAACTACTGCATAATGGCACTCATCCCACATGCTAGCAAAGTAATGCTCAAAGTTCTGCAAGCCAGGCTTCAACAGTATGTGAACCATGAACTTCCAGATGTTCAAGCTGGATTTAGAAGAGGCAGAGGAACCAGAGATCAAATTGTCAACATCCGCTGGATCATCGAAAAAGCAAGAGAGTTCCAGAAAAACATCTACTTTTGCTTTATTGACCACACCAAATCCTTTTACTCTGTGGATCACAGTAAAAAAAAAACTGTGGAAAATTCTTCAAGAGATGGGAATACCAGACCACCTGACCTGCCTCCTGAGAAATCTGAATGCAGATCAAGAAGCAACAGTTAGAAGTGGACCTGGAACAACAGACTGGTCCCAAATTGGGAAGGGAGCACGTCAAGGCTGTATATTGTCACCCTGCTTATTTAACTTATATGCAGAGTACATCATGCGAAATGCTGGGCTGGATGAAGCACAGGTTGAAATCAAGATTTCTGGGAGAAATATCAATCACCTCAGATATGTAGATGACGCCACCCTTATGGCAGAAAGCAAAGAAGAACTAAAGAACCTTTTGATGAAAGTGAAAGAGGAAAGTGAAAAAACTGGCTTAAAACTCAATATTCAGAAAACAAAGAATATGGCATCCAGTCCCATTACTTCATGGCTAATAGATGGGGAAACATTGGAAACAGTGAGAGACTTTATTTTGGGGGGCGGGGGGGCTCTAAAATCACTAGATGATGACTGCAGCCATGAAATTAAAAAACGCTTGCTCCTTGGAAGAAAAGTTATGACCAACCTAAACAGCATATTAAAAAGCAGAGATATTGCTTTGGCAACAAAGGTCCGTCTCGTGAAAGCTATAGTTTTTTCAGTAGTCAGGGATGTGATATGTGTGGATGTGAGATTTGGACTATAAAGAAAGCTGAGCACTGAATAATTGACGCTTTTCAACTGTGATGTTGGAGAAGACACTTGAGAGTCCCTTGGACTGCAAGGAGATCCAACCTGTCTGTCCTAAAGAAAATCAGTCCTGAATATTCATTGGAAGGACTGATTCTGAATCTGAAACGCCAGTGTTTTGGCCACCTGATGTGACGAACCGACTCATTTGAAAAGACCCTGATCCTGGGAAAGATTGAATGTGGGAGGAGAAGGGGACGACAGAGAATGAGATGGTTGGATGGCATCACCAACTCGACGGACATGAGTTTGAGCAAGCTCTGGGAGTTGGTGATGGACAGGGAAGCCTGGCATGCTACTGTCCATGGGGTCTCAAAGAGTTGGACACAACTGAGTGATTGAACTGAACTGTGACTAGATTTCGGTGGTTTATTTGTGAGTAAGGAAAAAGAAGCTAGGGTGGGCCAGAGCTCATTCCTAGAAGAATCTGAAACCTTGGCACATAACCAAAGGAGTTGAATTGAAACCCAGAAGTGAGAAGAGAATATTATTGAGCATCCACTATTGCCTGGCATATGTTCACATTTTTCTATGTTGTCTGCATTGTCACATTTCTCTTCTGATAGATTAAAAAAGTAAATCTTTTTTTTAAAGTAAATCTTATTGTGTGTATTGTATAGAAGGTGGGAGAAATGACTAAGTAAACTTTTTCAACCTTATACGTGCAGTAAATGGTGGGAGAGAATTAAACACAAGTCTTCTTATTTCAAAGGTCATGATATTTCCATGACCACACAAGGCTGCAGAGGTGAATTAATGTTTCCCAGAGCAACACCAGAGCATTGGTTTAAATAGTTTTAAATGTCTCCTGCCATGTGTCAGGGTTAGACCTGAGATGAGGATGAATGGAGACTGTAGAAGAGAGCCAGGTCTAGGACCACAACTATTGGAAGAGGAAACTTGAAGAAGCTGGTCTAGGTTACAGCCTCAGCAACAACTGAAGTATGGGCTTCTTGCTCTGTCTTTGGCCTGGTTACTCTGCCCTAAAGGGGACTTTGGTTCTTCATTGAAGTAAAAGGCAGAAAAATTAACCTAGTTGACTTATGGCAATGATTGTTTTTTCTTTTTTTTCCCCACTTTTATTTACATTTATTTTTTCCGACTTTAATTTTGGGTGCACAAGCTTTTGTTTCTTCAGTTTCTTCTGGGATATCTTTTTTCTTCTGTGCAACCTCCTCTTCTGCTTTAGGAACAGTTTGTTCTTTTTCATTAAGGATCATCTCAGTGTGGCCAGGAGAGCTCATGTATGGGTTGATCCAACCATGGGATCTTTTTATCTTGTGCCCCATCTTGGGGAATTTGTTCACCTGGATGTGCTCAATGACAAGAGAATCTACCTCTAAGCCCTTAAGTTCAGCGTTACTCTCTACATTTTTGAGTATGTGCCGTAACAATTTAGCATTCTTTTTGGGTCACCGACCCAGCAACCAGCCCTACTGCTGGGCCTATGAACACCTACCAACTCCACCATTGTAATGACGCAGTAGCACCCATTGCTTCTTTAAAGTGACATCCCCCAGATACTCGGTAGTTTTTTAGATAAGCATACCCTTAATGGCCTGGACAGTTTCACTAGTGTTCCTAAAGTGAACATGAAGATTTTAACCTCTTGATTTGCATGATTTTGTGGGGTTGACTGGGTCAAGTGAATAGCACACCATTTTTAGAGGTCACCTAAGGCTGCTTACTGGAAAAGGAAGCATGGCAGTGATTCTTAATCTCTCAGCATGATGAAAGATATGAGGTTTCCTAGAAAAATGTATATAACCTCAACTGTCATACCATTCCACATTCCACGTCAGAGGGTTCACAGAACCCTTGAAACTAATCGAGGATTTGGTCACCAGTCCAAGAGAATCTTTAGACCAAGGATGCAGAGCCTTTTCAGAAGTGTTTGCTGAAAGGAGTGCTGGCATTATTGCAAGATGATGTTTTGGCTGCTTTGAGCAACAGGTACTAATTTAGAGTTAATAAATTCTGTTTTACTTAATTATTTTTAGTTAATTTTAATAATTAATAAATAAAAATTATAATAATAAATAATAATAATTAATTTTAATAATTAATTATTTTTAAAGTCTCACAACCATCCTACAAGGTAGGTACTATCATTAGCCTTGTTTATATAGATGAGGAAATTACTTAGAAGAATTCAATAATATTCTCAAAGTTACAGATATAGTAAGTGGAGATGTGCTCAATAAAAAATTGTGTTGTTCAATAATGTCTTATCTTAAAACAAATACTTGTCAGTTTTTGACCTGGTACAAGTGATAAGTGGGTATAATGTTTAACACATATATCATGTAAAGAAACTGTGATATTAGATTTTGATTGTAACACTTGTTTGAGGTGACAAATGGTGCCTGCCAGATCAGAAATTTCATACCAGCAAGGTCTGCTGCTTAGCTTTGTTTCTTATGCATCTTAGAAATTTATCTAAATTTCAAAAAGGGATTTGCTGGTGACAAGCACTTCATGAAATGGGAAGTACTCATTACCCAGGTAAAAATTTCTTTCTGCTAGCAAATTATGCTGAGAATACAGAGCTTTTGATGTAGTACTTTTACCTTGAAAAGATTTTAAAGCTACTAGCCTATCAAGCTTCACCACATCTTTATGGGATCAGTCAATATGAATTTCACCATTCCCATCCTGTGGGTCATTTTTAGAGACCTACAGGTGCCAAGACCATCAGGCAGAGCCCGGTTAGAGTGTTCGTACACTTCAAGACAACATTCATGCAGAGAGAGTGGTAAATCCATCCGTAGAAGAAGTTAGGGCCTTTGTGAGAGAACACACAAAGCAACAAAGGAAATTGTTGAAAGACATAAGACTACAAAGCAAATCCACAGCTCCCTGGGGCTGCTGTGAGTACTTGCTTTTACAAGGCTGTTACTAAATATTTTCCTGACAGAACTGAAAACAACCTGCCAGATTTTACATGTGTCTCTTTGGAGAAAGCCGTAGGTGGTTATCATTTGAAAAAAAAAAAAACAACCAACATTCAGTGGTTTCAAATCTTTCTTCCTACTAGAATAATCATCTAGAGGGAAAAAATAATTGTATTCATGTTACTGATTCACCTACTTCAGTTCTGTTCTGTGGATTTCTTTATGAAGGTGTTGGTGTCTCTGTCTCTCTCTGCCCTTTTTTTTTCCTCCCTCTCTATCCCCCCTTTTCTTTCCCTCCAAAATCAGACCGAACAACAAACAAACATACAAACAACAAACAAAGTTTGTTGGCTCACCATTCTACTACTTCCTTATGCATTTGGAGACCTTGAAGCTCAAACCTGAGAACATAAGAGTTATAGACATGTTGTGGGAGTGCCCGATGCACAGGAAGGTAAATAATAAATAATCTTTATTTTTCAAAGGGGAACAATTTAAGCATCTTTGCCTACACATTCAAAGGGGAAACTCTTGTGGAATTTTGTGAATTGTTGCCAGTCCTTGGTTATATATACTACCCTATAATTCAGAGTTTCTTGAAAGGAGTTAAACAGTTTTAAGGCCACCATAAATTTTATTATTATTTCCTGGTATCTATTACTTGGGCTCTCACGGTGATCATCAAATTTGTATTCTCTTTGAATCATTCTAAATGAGAATTTGTCTCAAAAAATGATTATTTTTTTGGTGTGTTTTCAAAAGGAAAATTGGTGCTATGGGCTAATGACTGTGGAAAATGATTTTTGAATATAGCATGGGATTATTTTTGAGTTGTATTTTTGGTGTTCAAAAACCTCAGAAACCTGGAAGCAAAACTGACTAGCTTATAAAAATGCAAACAGGGGCATGTCTTTGATTCTTGAGAATTTTTCTATGTAGAAGAATTAAAGACAAAAGGAAAGAAGGAAAGAAGAGAGAAGGGCAAAAAAAGATATGCACACTAATGTGAAATATTTGATTGCCCTTTCCCCAAGTTGTCGCCTAGGAAGTATCTATTTATTGCAGTCAAAGTCAAGTGATATTACACTGAGTTACAGTTTTATAGACCCCTGAGCTGGACAATTCTAGTTAGAAAATTAGCTTCTTGCCTTCCTGGTACAAGGTTTTAATATCTGTTGAGTTGCTTTTGGGGTATACAAATATTTTTTGCAACAGGTGCTTATGAGATAGAGAAACAACTGAAAGCATTTCCTTATAGCAGGGAATTCATACAACAAACAAAACAAAGCAGACAGTTATGTCAAATTAAAGCCCCTTTCATGCGTGCATGACCCTTAGGGGCACACAGCAGATAAAACATACAGTCGTTTGCAACATGATTTTGTAAATTGTGTTTGCCTGCTTATATTGCAAAAGAGATTTTTTTTTCTTGTAATCATTTCAACTCCTTTGTATTTGCTTTAGCATAATCTTTTTAAAAGACACAGTAGGATATTTAGAGTCCTGAATTACACATTAAATGTATAACTATTCCTGGACACCTTCCTAATTTATATAGAGCTGTTTCATAACAGGATGAAATTTTGAAAATATTGTGATCTAAAATATTCAGTATTTCAAAAAATGGTAAGGTTTAGTGCTGAGAACATTGTGATGAAACAGCATTTAGACTACTAATGACATTATGGGTAGGTGAATTCCTTTTGCTGGATAGTTTGACAGCATAGAGTCTGATCAAAAGAGATAATCCTCTAAGATAAGAATTCTAGGGGAGTTTCCTCAGGTAGTAATGTGACAGAAGTCGAACAGAATATTCATTACAGTGGCATTATAATGTTATCTATAATTTCATTGTGAAGCCAGTGATAAAATATGCAAAATGGTTGTGAAGTAATTTATTAAAGTAGTTCTGATACAGTGTGAAAAAAGAAAATACAAAATGTCAGGAATGCAAGATTTGCATTCTTGCAGATATGCAAGAATAGGCAGGTATATGAATAAGGGCAAGAAGACAAGAACCACAAATGGAAAATGTAAATAGGTTTACAAGGGAGTTTATTGCTTTAAAAAACCATATTATTAGCATTACTCTTGTGTCATCTTTTTAGATGATTACAGTTGGTGCTTCCTATCCATAGGTTCCACATTTCAGATTCAAGTAATTTTGGATCAAAAATACTTGGAAAAAAAAATTCCAGAAAGCAAAACTTGAATTTATTGTATTGGCAACATTTGCATTGTATTTACAACTGTTTACACAGCATTTACATTGTATTAAGTATTATAAGTATGATTCCCCTAGTGTGGCTCAGTGGTAAAGAATCCACCTACCAGTGCAGGAGACACAGGAGACATGGGTTTGATCCCTGGGTTGGGAAGATCCCCTGGAGAAGGAAATGGCAAGCCACTCCAGTATTCTTGCTTAGGAAATCCTATGGAGAGAGAAACTTGATGCGCTACACAGTCCATGGGGTCGCAAAAGAGTTGGACACAACTTAACAACTAAAACAACAACAAGGTATTATTAGTAATCTAGAGATGATTTGAGTATGCAAGAGGATGTTCATAGGTTATATGGCCTTCCCTGGTGTCTCAGTGGTAAAGAATTCGATGCCAGTGCAGATGGTGCAGGAGACCCGGGTTCAATCTCTGAGTTGGGACGATCCTCTAGAGAAGGGAATGGCTACCAACTCCAGTATTCTTGCCTGGAGAATCCAGATTTATGGACAGAGGAGCCTGGTGAGCTACACTACATGGGGTCAGTAGCAAAGAGTCGGACACAATTGAGCGACTAAGCACACACACACAGGTTATATACAAATACTCCACTATTTTGCATAAAGGACTTCAGCATTTGCGGATTTTGGTGTCTGTGGGGGATTCTGGAGCCAATCTCCCAAGGATACCCAAGGACAACTCTATATAAAAGTAAGCTGATACATGTATGAATTAATAATACTCCAATACTATGCTGACAATGTTCAGGGCATCACCATGAGAACAGGCTGAGTCTACCTCTGGCAGTTCTCAAGGGGGGCAATCATTTAATGTGGTCCACGGTCTAACCCACTGACGATTCTTCTTCTCAGAATGAACTCACATTACCCAAGCTTGTGCAGCTGAATGCTAGCCCAGAGTGCCCCACTATGATTTACAATGAGCTATTGAATCATTGCACAGAATGTTGGGTCGGTACAACCAGTGCATTCCTCTGTGAAGGCTTGAACAAGCAATGCAGGGAGCCAGAGCATCAGAAAATGGCCTGTTTTGCATGAGAAGAGAGCAAAAAGAGTTGAATGGTATGACTATGTTTTCATATAACATGACTGTCACTCTTTAGATAGCATGATACCAGGGTCTCACAATGAGGTTGGTGGAGGAGTGAAACGTAATTTTCCTTCTACCTTACTGAGTTCTTAGCTGAGATCCTTGTAATGAAAGACAACCTGACACAAGAGAAAAGTAAACAGAAGTTTATTAACATGTAGACCTTATCTTTCCATGGGAGATACCCAGGGGAAGATGAGTGACTCCCAAGATAGCTTGAGATTCAGACTTTATTTCCCTTTCTTAATAAGGAAAGAGTGGAGAGTGGGGTAGAGATGTAGACCTCTTAGGGAGAGTAAATGATTTTTAGCAAAGATGAGTGGGTGCTTAATAGAGTAGCTAGGAGGTATTATGATTTGTGACTAAGATTGAGTGTAGTGTTGACTTTTTGTTTCCTTACCTGTGGTGAGCCAGTCTTCCCTGGTTGAAGAAACTGCCAGAGAGGGAATTTTTAGCTTCTTTTGGAGGATTTGCTTTTAGGCAGATAAGGGCAGTTTGGAGAAAGTCTCTCCCTGCATTTACAATTTTTCAAGTGCCTACAGCTCAAAATAATCAATAAACCAAAATGGTACATTTTGAGGTAGCATGTTCTTTTATCCTTCCGTGGTCTTGCTAGAAGACCTGAAACTCCATTGCCTTAGCTGCCTACAACCTCCTTTATACTCCACATTAGGGTTGCCCTTCTCCCGATGTAAGAATACCAAATGGCCGTTAACTGAAGACTTCTTTTCCCTAGACAATACTTAAATGTCCCCTGCCAACATTTGTCTTTGTAGCTTCTCCTTGGCTGTTTCCATGGCTGACCATCCCCCCCCCCCCACTGCCCTCTGCTTTAAATAGGTTAATATCTTCGACCAGTTGAAAGTCAAGTTCTGCTTACCTGTTTTCTTCCAGATGATGAAATATCTTTGTATTGATCCATTACATATGTAAGAGCAG
Organism: Muntiacus reevesi; assembly: GCF_963930625.1. Lineage (NCBI taxonomy): Eukaryota > Metazoa > Chordata > Mammalia > Artiodactyla > Cervidae > Muntiacus > Muntiacus reevesi. The sequence continues at coordinate 98,822,852 of NC_089252.1, forward strand.
TACTACTTTTCTAAGTTCTTGTGGGTGTGTACTTTACTATTGCTCACATATATTGAAAATAGCAGGTGACAGAGTTGAGGAACCAGTAGAATTTAAATATCAGATCAAAGAGGAACATGAGGACTGAGATAAGTCAACAGAGAATTGACTCCAAGTGCCCACTTTATACTATAAATCTAGTAAAATGCTTTGTTGCTCAGTTGTGTCTGACTCTCTGGAGCCCCATGGACTGTAGCCTGCCAGGCTCCTCTGTTCATGGAATTTTCCAGGCAACAGTAGTGGAGTGGATTGCCATTTCCTCTTTCAGGGGATCTTCCTGACCCAGGGATTGAGCCCTTGTCTCTTGGGTTTCCTACATTGGCAGGCAGATTCTTTACCACTAGTGCCACTTGGGAAGCCCTATAAGAAACACACAAAGCATAAAATCAAAGTTGCTTCATTTCGTCTTGTCAGAGCCCATACTGAATAGGAGGGTAAGGTACTGGGGGCCCTTTGGGACCTTCAGACAAGATACCAAGAAAGGACAGTTCCTCTTTATTGCTGTATGATGTGAGCATTTGAAGTCATATCAACTCCTATAATAGGAGGGATGAGACTCCTTTCAGTAATGGCAGCCTTTGCTTCAACACTGGCTCCTGTTTATCTTTAAACTGTCTCTTCTTTTCAGAGAACTCTCTTTCCTGTCTGGAAGAGTGGTCAGTTGAGCCTCAGCAACCATATTTGCTCACCATATGGTTCCCTGGCAAAAATTCTTTCCTTTAGAGTTGGATACTTAATCCAAGCTTGCCCCACCAAGGACTCTCTTCCTGGAATTTGAGATTCATAGATAGGCAGTGATTTTCTGTGTGGCTGGAACTGTGATAGGTAAACCTGAGATCTGTGAATGGCTATATTTCCCTCTGAGGACTGAGGAGTGGAGAAACAAGAGGACTATATTTCCTAGGTTCCATTCTCCGGCATTACAAAAGTGCCTGTATCTCTGCCTCTGAGTCCTTGGACCCTCTTTGTGTCCTTCTAATAACTTCTCTCCTTCCATTTTGTCCTCATTTCTCTTACTTGGAACAAAGAGACTTAGCAATACATACCCACTGCGAACTAGCAGCACAAGAATAATATTCTTCAAAAATCAGAAGAGTTGATGTTACACAGGGGGTTGGAAGATTTAGGTGACATAGATATCATCTTCAAATTTGGTGTTTTAAGGGTATTTTTAAATCTCTGATAGAACTTTGCAGATCCTTCCTGTTGAGTTGTCTGAAGCATTCCTTAGATAAGGGACCACTCTGAGGTTAGTTCCTTGGGAACTGGTTAACTAGGGAAATCTCTTCAAAATGACAAAAACTGGACTTTAGTACAATGTTTAAAGGCCAAAGACTGAGACAATCTAAAATTAAAATAAGTTTCTCAGAAGGTGCCTCTTCTCCCCCTTGCGGCCCTGCCTGCTCCCAAACACAACAAATACTCAAAGATACTGGGGGCTGAGATGGGCCTTTGGATTTCTATTTGATGTTATATTGCATATGCCAAATGATTGGCTCTGGGGCTTTGCTTTGAGAATAATAGTCACCAATGTCTATTTGATTGTGTCTTTAGACTCTCAAATTCTATTTGCAAATCAAATTCAAAGAAGTTTGATTTGAGGAGGTAACATGGGGAGATAATGTCTGTATGAAAACATTTAGCTAAAATCTATCACCATATCCTCGTCAAAGACCATTTACTACTCATTGAGAAACATTACAAAGAAAATAAATTGTCATTGAACCTCACCTTCGGATTGATTGGGAAATGTCATTTATTTCTAGGAAAAAGGGAACACTGGTTGTAAGAGAAAGGCTCAAGGCTCTCTTATTGGTTGTTTTGAAGTGTTGAATTTAATAAGGCACAAGCAACTAGGAAGAGAATAGGGAGTGACAGGCGTAGAGCAGTGAGTGTAATATACAGCGAGAGTGGGGAATCCATCATGCCGGAATACTTTTCTTGGTAGAAAAAGAAAGCATTGCTGTGTAAAATGGCTTAGCTTTGAAGGAATTCCAAGTCTTTATTTTAGGCCATTCAACTGTAGACTGGGGTTTCACAAGACTCATGTTGGGTTTAGAGGTTATGAAATACTGTTTTCCAAATGGAAATATATGGCTCATAACCTCAAAGGAAAGAAAGCAAAGAAAGAGCAATGCTTCTTGGCCGAGGCGTCAATAATCCTTTTACTCTGAGATCTGTAATGATCACCCACGGGCAGTAGCTCATTCTCCTGCTGCTTTTCCAACCTTCTTTATGTTTTTATTTAAAAACCTTTGATTCTATTAAGAGATATCATAACAAGCTATGTCTTGATATGCACATAGATTTTTCTTTGAGAAAGGTAATGTAACACATGACTTATAAATTACGTGTACCATTTTTTTCATTTCTCCATGGTTTGGAATTTTTTGCTTGTTTCTTTGTTTTAGTGAAGACAGGCTATCTTATGCTGCAATAACAAATTCATCTCCAGAATCCCAGTGGCATAACATGAAGGAAGACTTATCTCTTATTCAAGGTACATATTCAACACAAGTTGTCAGGGGCCTCTGTCTGCTATTTATAGTCATTCAGGGACCCAAACTGATGAAGCTACACCATCATGTGACTTTCTTAGGGAAGAGAAACTAGAGAATTAAACATGGACTTTGGGGAGTTTCCTGATGGTCTGGTGATTAGGATTCGGCACTTTTTACTGCTGTGGCCTGGGTTCAATCCCTGGTCAGGCAACTGAGATTATGCCACATGGCCAAGAATTTAAAAGATAAATAAGTAAAATAAACATGGGGTTTTCTCTGACTTAACCCTGTAATGAAGTATCTTACTTTTTTCTCATACCCCATTGAGTAGAGCTAGTCACATGGCCCTGCCAGCCACAAGCACCTGAGATGTGCAGGGATCTCTATACTCAGTACTGAAGAGAACTGGATGAAATTGGTAGAATCTATAATAATATCTACCACAGTGCAACTTTGTTAAGGCTTTGTTCCTCTATAAATTCAGCTTACAGCAATAACCTCTTCCTTTGAAGATCTGTTAATGCTTGAGTCTACCATTCATTTGACCCTTAGCTTTCACTCTCTTTGATATGTAAATATATAGTGAAGATGAATAAATATTTGTATCTTTATGACATGTCTCCTATGCATGATTATAAGTTTCTTGAAAATGGACAATATATAGTTTTTTGTATCATTCATAGTGCTTTGCATGTCCAGTAGGAGTGGAATGTATATAGTTTATGGGTGAAGCAAGTGTTCAAATGACAGGAAATGGATGGAAGCAAATTTGCTAACTTTATTTATTTCACCATGCGTAGCCATTTCCTAATGGGAGGAGGCGTTCATGTCAAGCTATTTTTTTTTCTTACTTTTTTTTTTTTTCGCTGTGAATCATTTAAAAGATCTTTCTTGAATTTGTTACAGTATTGCTCTGTTTATGTTTTGGTTTTTTGGCCAGGAGGCATGTGAGATATTAGCTCCCTGAGCAGGGATTGAACTTGAATCCCCTACATTGAAAGGTGAAGTCTTAACCACTAGACTGCCAGGGAAGTCCCTCATGTCAAATTAATTGACAGTCTTTTTAATCTTTCTCTAGTCATTGAAAAGACTACTCTGGGCTCTTGTTGCTGAGGGCCATGAACACTTTGTGATAGAACACTTTTGATATTTCTTGCTTTTGTTCAGCTAAGAAGAAAGGAAACAAAGGGAGGAAATCTGAAGAGAAAGGACCTTAGAGTTGAGGAAAAAGCTGTCAATAGTCAAAGGGGAAGGAGGAAAATCACTGGAACCCAGTTAAACCAACAAGCATGAGAAGAGAGAGCATAATAATGTATAAGACTTGGTGCTTGCCTGCAGCCTAGGTGTTAAGATGAGACATAATCATGGAGAAAGAACAAGGTGGATAAAGCAGCATGGGAGATGTTCCATCTGCAGGGTTGGTACTAGAGAAAACTTGAGAAAACCTCTGTGTTAGTGATCTATTGCTGACCAAAAAATTAAGCTGAAATGGAATCATTTAAAACTGCAATAAATGTTTAGTATTCCACTCTATTTCCGTGGGTCAGAATTTGGGTCAGGCTTCAGTTAGTTCAGTTCAGTTGATCAGTCATGTCTGACTCTCTGTGACCCCATGGACTGCAGCACGCCAGGCCTCCCTGTCCATCACCAACTCCCAGAGCTTGCTCAAACTCATTTCCATTGAGTTGGTGATGCCATCCAACCATCTCATCCTCTGTCATCCTCTTCTCATCCTGCCTTCAGTCTTTCCCAGCATCAGGGATTTTCTGATAAGTATTGGAACTTCAGCTTCAGCATTAGTCCTTCCAATGAATTTTCAGGACTAATTTCCTTGTGAATTGTCTGTTTTTATATCCTTGCAGTCCAAGGGACTCTCAAGAGTCTTCTCCAACACCACAGTTCAAAAGCATCAGTTCTTCATCGCTCTTGTTTCTTTATAGTCCAACTCTCACATCCATACATGGCTGCTGGAAAAATCATAGCTTTGACTAGACACACCTTTGTCGGCAAAGTAATGTCTCTGCTTTTTAATATGCTGTCTAGGTTGGTCATAGCTTTTTCCAAAGAACAAGCATCTTTTAATATCATGGCTGCAGTCACCATCTGCAGTGATTTTGGAGCCCCCCAAATTAAAGTCTCTCACTGTTTCCATTGTTTCCCCATCAATTTGCCATTAATGATGGGACCAGATGCAATGATCTTAATTTTTTGAATGTTGAGTTTTAAGCCAGCCTTTTCACTCTCCTCTTCACTTTCATCAAGAGGCTATTTAGTTCTTCTTCGCTTTCTGCCATAAAGGTGGTGTCATCTGTGTATCTGAAGTTATTGATATTTCTCCCAGCAATCTTGATTCCAGCTTGTGCTTCACCCATCCCTGGATTTCTCATGATGTACTCTGCATATAAGTTAAATAAGCAGGGTGACAGTATACAGCCTTGATGTACTTCTTTCCTGATTTGGAACCAGTCTATTGTTCTATGTTCGGTTCTAACCAAACCGAACTTCTTAACCTGCATACAGATTTCTCAGGAGGAAGGTAAGGTAGTCTGGTATTGCCATCTCTTGAAGAATTTTCCACTGTTTGTTTTGATCCACACAGTCAAAGGCTTTGGCCTAGTCAATAAAGCAGAAGTTTTTCTGGAACTCTTGCTTTTTCTATGATCCAGTGGATGTTGGCAATTTGATATCTGGTTACTTTGCCTTTCTAAATCCAACTTGAACATCTGGAAGTTCTTGGTTCACATACTGGGACAGGCTTACCTGAGTTGTTTTCTTTCTAGGTTTCATATGCTGGCTGGTTCCACAGTCATCTGAAGGCTTGACTCTGTCTGGAGAATCCACTTCCAAAGTGTCTTACTCATATGCCTGGCATGTTGGTGGTGGATGGTGGGAGGCCTCAGTTCCTTTCCTTGGGGGCCTCTCCACAGGCTGCTTGAATATCTTCATACTGGCTTTGAATGGCTTCTTCCAGAGGTAGGGCAAGGTTAATGCTTTAATATCTTGTATCACTTAGCTTCAGAAGTAGCACATCATCATTTCTGCAATATCCTATTAGTTACACAGGTCAACCCTGCTGCTGCTGCTGCTAAGTCGCTTCAGTCGTGTCCGACTCTATGCGACCTCATAGACGGCAGCTCACCAAGCTCCCCCATCCCCGGGATTCTCCAGGCAAGAACATTGGAGTGGGTTGCCATTTCCTTCTCCAATGCATGAAAGCGGAAAGTGAAAAATGAAAGTGAAGTCATTCAGTCGTGTCCGACTCCTAGCAACCCCATGGACTGCAGCCCACCAGGCTCCTCTGTCCATGGGGTTTTCCAGGCAAGAGTACTGGAGTGGGGTGCCATTGCCTTCTCCGAGTCCATATCAAAACTAGCCAGAGGCAAAAATCACTGGGGGACATCTTTTAGGCTAGATGTTACCCCTTCCACATTTTGGTGAGGGAGAATCAGATTAAAAATAAATATCAGGCACATTCCTTCCAGAGACTAGAGAGGAGAAGTTATGATAAAAGTAAGTCTGGGTGTATTTGTGGCAGAAGCATGGAGCCTTTGAGGACTGATGGCATGCATGTCTGACTCAGTCTTTCCAGCTGCACAGACTTCCTCTCTCTTCCTTGCCTTTCACTTCCCTGAGTCACTTCTTAGCCACTGCCAAAAAAAGGATGATTTTGAAAAATAAAAATATCTACAGTTGCATGAAAGAGAACTCTGATTTCCCTCCAACTAAACCTCATCTGTGGAAAATTAACTGCTCAGTCTATGTACTCTATTTCTCCTAGGAGCAGTGGAACTAGTTGGGAAGAATTAAGTATTTCTTAGGTTTTGTGAGTGAAAGAACATGGTGGCCTCTCTTGGCCTCAACCTTCTCACCTGTAAAATGGCAACAGTGATGCCTATCTCCCAGGGAGTCATGAGATTTAAGCGATATAATAGAGATGAACAACACGTCTAGTGCAGAGCTTGAAACAGTGGTGCCTAATAAGTGCTTGGCCTTGTCTCCATAGAGAGTCTCGTATTATAGAATCTCTCCATCCTTAGAGGAATAAAATATATTGCTGTTGCTGCTCAATCGCTAAGTCATCTCTGACTCTTTACAACCCCAGGGGCTGCAGCACACAAGGCTTCCCTGTCCTTCATTCTCATTCACAATTTGCTCAAACTCATGTCCATTGAGTCAGTGATGCCATCCAACCATCTCATCCTCTGTTGCTCCCTTCTCTTTCAGTCTTTCCCAGCTCCCTCAATCTTTCCCAGCATCAGAGTCTTTTCCAGTGAGTCAAATGAATGATTAAAACAAAAATTCAGAACCCCATAAAACCTCACAAGAGGTGAATTTAATTATATAAAATTTTAAACAAACAAAGGCAGGGGCTTCCCTGGTGGTCCAGTGGCTAAGACTCCGTGTTCTCAATGCAGGGGGCCAGGTTCAATACTTTGTCAGGGAAATGGATCCTACATACTGCAACTAAAGTTGCCACCTGCTGCAGTGAAGATCGAATATCTAGTGTACCACAGCTAAGACCAGGTGCAGCCAAATAAATAAATAAATATTTTAAAATAAAATAATTCATATTGGGTGTGCCTAGTAAATCACTGTGTTTATCTAAAGAAGTACCTTATTTTTTTTTCCCCTATGGAAGTTTCAACAATGGTGTAAATGTTTTATATGTATGCTGACCAATATGGTGATCCCTAGCTTCCTATAGTTACTAAGCACTTGAAATGCAGGTAATGAGAATGAGGATGGTGCTTTATTTAATTGTACTTTTAAAAATTTAAATAGTCTCCTATGATTAGTGGCTACCACATTAAACAACACAAGGTAGAATGCTAAGTGTACATGATGACTCCCTCTATATCAGGCAAAAAAAATAGAAAAATTTCGAGGGTTTTGATCAACAAATGTGTTTGCTTCTATATGCCATATTTATGTATTTATTTCGGGTGGTACTAATTTGAACAGTTGGTCTGTTGCTATTGAGAAATCCTTCTCAATGCCAGTATGTAGATTTACCACCTATTTGGTTGCGAACTTGGGTGATTCAGAAGCAAAGCAGCATCTGCATGGATTTAGATGTGAAAAGCTTTCTGGATGGCAGATAGAGCTGGATTCCTACTTGCATCTGTACTTTGTCCTAGTTTTCTTGGACTCAATAGAATCATTTAAGGTTTTACTATATTTTCAAAGGTTTTTTCCAAGTTGTATTAAAAAATATTGTTACATTTCAGGGCTATATATTGGGTGTCTGATGTTATCTGCTAATATCCACTAATAACAATGTTAGAAATCATATGTAAGTTAATGGAAATTATTTGCCTTTTCATGCTCTTGAATAGGTTCTTTTGATTGCTACAGGATGAAATTGAATAACTGATTGGTCCAAGACTGTGAAGTCAGAACGACTTACGCTTTAGCTTCATCTGCTATCAGCTCTCCTTCATCCTGATACAAGTTCCACCTTTGTTCCCTAGATATGCCACACCATGCATGTTCTTCCTAAGTCTCTGGTTTTTGTGATGCTGTGTTTTTTTCTCCTGACCCCTTCTTCTCTCCTTGATAAAGCTACCCATTCCAAATCTCAGCCCTTCTTGAGAGCCTACCCACTCTTCTGAATTGAAAGAGAGCCCAGTGAAGTGTATAAAAGCAAAGGCTCTGGAGTTAGACTACCTGTGTTAAAATCCCAGCTTCACCACTTACTATGATTTGGGTTTGGTTCTTCGCCTGCTTGTGCCTCAGTGTCCTCATTTGCAAAATGGGAATGGTCAGGATTCTACCTCAGAGTCTTTTTGTAAAGATGAGTGAGACAAGTACTCAAAAGATGTTAGCTGTGATTTTATTCTGTGCTCCCTTGTATTTATTTTTATACTTTTTTGAGATTTATGTAAACGTGATGTTGTGTGTGCTAAGTCGCTTTGTTTATGTCTGACTCTGTGACCATATGGACTGTAGCTTACCAGGTTCCTCTGTTCATAGAATTCTCCAGGCAAATACTGGAGTGGGTTGCCATGCCCTTCTTCAGGGGATCTTCCCAACCCAGGGATCGAACCCAGGTCTCCCACATTGCAGGCAGATTGTTTACTGTCTGAGATACCAGAGAAGCCCACTATGCGCTGTATTGCTTCTGCTTCCACTTCTGCTACTCTCTTTGACTGAATTTTCCACTTTCCATTTAGCTTTTAAAGCTGCATGTGACTACACTGGATAAACTCAGATAATCCAGGGTAATCTCCTAGTGTCAAAGCCAACTGACTAGTAACCGTAATTACATTTGAAAAATCCGTTCACAGCAGCACCTAGATTAAAGTTTGATTGAATCACCAGAGGCAAGAATCTTGCTGGAACATCATTAGAATTCTGCCTGTCACAGTGCTCAATTAATGACTGAGCTGAAACTGTTAGAAACATTTACCATATTTTTATCTGTCTTTCACCTCAATGAGATCAGGGATTGTATCTGTTTTATTTACCAGTTTATGACTAGCACAGTGCCTATCTAATAATGTTTGTTAAACACTGAACTGCCTCTGGCTGTGTGTTTAGTTTTCTTTTTTTAAGAAAATAATTTGGTTGTAGGTTACCAAAATGATCAAATGAACTTTAAATAAAGATTATATTTGCTTTGGTTTTAACTTTGTTCTTTGGTCCTTTGGAACTCAGGGTTTACCACCTGAACCTTTATCTTCTTTTGTGTTTTGGTGTCATTTGACTTTTCCTCATAAAAGAAAATATGCTGGACCTATTTGGAGCTTAGGAATCATGATTATAAGAAGGTTGTAAGGGATTAGACTCTCAGTAATGCTGATTATGATGATGACAACAATAATGATGATGTTTTGGTTAAGGTAGCCCAGGCTTTTCAAACAAGGTGAACACTAGGTGACACTTGGCAATGTTTAGAGACTTTTTCGACTGTCACAGTTAAGGGAGAAGGTACCACTGGCATCAAGTTGGTAGAGGCCAAGGATACTGCTAGATACCCTATAAGACACAGGACCGCCCCCACAACAAATAATTGATATAGTATAAAATATTAGTAGTGTACAACCTGAGAACTGATTAGGTAAGCTTACCTGAGAACTGATTAGGTAAGCTAATTGCCTTAGTGAACAACATCAAATATCAATAACTTAACAGAAAAACTTAATTTCCTACTCCTTCAGAATCTATTACAAATGTTTCTGGAGGGTGGCTCTCCTCTGAGACTTGAGTAGGATCCAGATTCCTTCCATCTTGCAGCTCTTACTTCAATCAGTAGCCATCAGGGTTGTTGAGAAAGAGTAAAGGAGAGAACCTGAAAGATTTCTGTGGCTTCATCCATGAAGAGGTATGCATCATTTCTTCCATATGCCATTATTTAGAACTCACTCACTTGAACCCACTCAGCTGTATCAGAGCTGGTAAGTGTGTTCTAGCTGTGTGCCTGGTTGGCTACTAGTGCTTTCTACCAGAAAATGATAATGATAATGGCAACAGTAACAACATTAATTACTATAATATCAAACATTTTAAAAGTTTCTCTATGTTAGGCATGTATGATATAATTTATCAGATGGTGTACCTCAGGCTTGAGTATGTTGAATACCTTGTGTGATTCATGCAAAATGTATGGGGAACCCAGAGGTGAACCCAAGCCTATCTCATTCCAAAGTACATGTGTTTAACCATTACTTGATACTCTAGTTAGAGTAGGAATTGAATGCTACTCTTACTTGGGTTTAATTTTTATGAAATTGAAACTATACCCATAAGTACAATAAATACAGAATGTTCAAGGCTTATACGTAAAACTGAAACTGCTTAAAAAGTATTTCCTAAAGAGCTGTTGAAATCCTTTTCAGGGAATATCAATATACAGATTGCTTTCCAAGTTTTTGTCTGGATCACAAAAGAATAGACAGGAAGAGATGAATATCACGGGTGAAGGCTATCGTAGTGCTTTTAAATCATCCTGTTGCACTTAGGCATTGCAGCCCATGATTATATATTTCACATAAGTCTTCGGTAGTCCAGGGGGACTGCTGGCCGAGGTAATGAGCATTACTAGGAATCTTGACAGCGAACTCTAAATGGTTTCAATGCTGTCGACTTTCAAGAAAGTGAAACTTCCTTGAAGTGAATGGCTATTTCTCTCTTATTTAGGTAATTTATTCTTGTCCGGCTCACATTAATGGCAGGCCTTGTGTCATATGTAACAGTTATTATAAGACACTCACCAAAGCTTCCTCTTAGGGGTAGAAGGCACTTTGGGTTTTACTCTCATGGAGTAAGAAGGAAGAGAGAATAGAAACCCTTGCTTCACAAAGGCCACACTGGTAGACAGAGTGATGTGAGTGGGTAAGAGATGTGAAGAGAGTTCAGAATTTTCCTTTAGAATAAAATGCAGCAGTTTCCTGGAATGTCCTAATTGACTTTGCAGGGTCTGAAAAGTTTTATTGTCATGGATCTACATGGAAGAGAGAATAGAAGCCCTTGCTTCAGAAAGGCCACCCTGGTAGACAAAGCGATGTGAGTAGGTAAGAAATGTGATCAGAGTTCAGAATCTTCCTTTGGAATAAAACTGCAGCAGTTTCCTGGAATGTTCTAAAAGACTTTTCAGGGTCTGAAAGCTGGTCATAGATGTGGTGGTTCTGTATGCTGCTGCCTTCATTATCAACTTCTGCTTTGAATGTAATAGCCCAAAATTCTCAATGAATTCTCTATTTTGTGCCATTACAGTTGAACTTCTAATCTTTATGCTTAACAGTTTTTATCATTTAAAAAAAATCATGTTCTTTCTTGTCTCCTCCTCTGTGGAACCCTGCCTTTCTCTCTATTTTCTTATGAAAGAGATATCTGACTCCTTAGCTTGTGCTCTAAACTCAGTTGTATAGAACCACAGAGCATGTTAGGAAGGACACTAATTTTTCCTTGTTGTCTAACTAAAAGAGTAAAAGGTATGACCCGATCATTAAAACCATCCTTAATAGATTTTTTTTTCTGTTATTATTAGTGTATTGTAAGTCTGTTTTTCATATGTGTCTTTCAGTTGCTCAAAGCCCTTCTCCCACCCCAAGATGATATCAGTACAATAGTAAATTACAACTGGCTAGGGCTTCCCTGATGGCTCAGAGGGTAAAGAATCTACCTGCAATACAGGAGTTGCAGAAGACGCCATTTCGATCCCTGCGTCAGGAAGATCCCCTAAAGTAGGAAACTGCAACCCATTCCAGTGTCGACTGCAAATTGGCACTTACCAAGAGCACTGCTAACAACTGAACAACAAAGACATTTGCCATCTGCCTCTAAGGAGATTGAACCCTATGCTGCTATAGCTGTTGCCCACCAACAACCCCTGTGGGATTTCAGGGTGCAATGAGGCACTCTGTGCTCCAGGGAATTTGGTGGAACAGGTCTTTAGATAGTTGGATGTTTTTAGGAACAGAGTTTATGATCTCAATTCTTGCATCTCCTCATATTTAGAGAAGCACTAGATTCCTTCATGGTGACATCAGAGCTTCATAACTAACAAAAACCTTTTGTAAAATGAGTGCTTCCTGGTATTGAACTCCCCCATCACCATAACCTTATGTATTCACCTTTCCACACTGCCACTATGGAGCAGTCTCTCAGAGCTGCCTGAGATGCTGCCTCCCGGGCTACCATCCTCATTTTGCCCCAAATGAAACTTAATTTGCAACTCTCAAGTTGTACATCTTTTTCAATACACACCAGTATTCTTGCTGGTAAATCCCATGGACAGAGTAGCCTGGTAGGCTATAGTCCATGGGATCACAAAGAGTTGGACATGACTGCAGCGACTTAGCATGCACACAGGCATATGCCAGAAACTGAGAAAAGAACAGTTAGAACTGGGCCTGGAAAAACAGACTGGTTCCAAATAGGAAAAGGAGTACGTCAAGGCTGTATATTGTCACCCTGCTTATTTAACTTACATGCAGAGTACATCATGAGAAACACTGGGCTGGATGAAGCACAGGCTGGAATCAAGATTGCTGGGAGAAATATCAATAACCTCAGATATGCAGTTGACACCACCCTTATGGCAGAGAGTGAAGAAGAACTAAAGAGCCTCTTGATGAAAGTGAAAGAGGACAGTGAAAAAGTTGGCTTAAAGCTCAACATGCAGAAAATTAAGATCATGGCATCTGGTCCCATCACTTCATGGGAAATAGATGGGGAAACAGTGGCTGACTTTATTTTCCAGGGCTCCAAAATCATTGCAGATGGTGAGTGCAGCCATGAGATTAAAAGACACTTACTCCTTGCAAGCAAAGTTATGACCAACCTAGACAGCATATTAAAAATCAGAGACATTACTTTGCCAACAGAGGTTCATCTAGTCAGTGGTTTTTTTCAGTAGTCATGTATGGATGTTGAGAGTTGCACCATAAAGGAAGCTGAGTGCAGAAGAATTGATGCTTTTGAACTGTGGTGATGGAGAAGACTCTTGAGAGTCCCTTGGGCTGCAAGGAGATCCAACCAATCCATCCTAAAGGAGATCAGTCCTGAATGTTCATTGGAAGGACTAATGTTGAAGCTGAAACTCCTATACTTTGGCCACCTGATGCAAAGAGCTGACTCATTTGAAAAGACCCTAATGCTGAGAAAGATTGCAGGCAGGAGGAGAAGGGAACAAAAGAGGATGGGGTGGTTGGATTGCATCACCGACTCAATGGACATGTGTTTGGGTAGACTCCAGGAGTTGGTGATGGACAGGGAAGCCTGGTGTGCTGTGGTCCATGGGGTCACAAAGAGTTGGACACAACTGAGTGACTGAACTGAACTGAACTGAACTGAGAAAAGGAAACAGACATGGCCCTTGCCTTTGTGGATCTTACAGTTTAGAGGAGAAGGAAGTTATTAACAAATTACTCACAAGTGATGAGTATTATTAAGGGAGAAGAATAGAGTGCTATGGGAAGCATACCATACTGGTTTCAGAGTAGAACATAGTTAGGGATAACCTCTTCATTAAAATGGTATATAACCTCCGAAGCCGTGTTTGAGGAGACCTCAGATGAATGAAGAGGATGTTCAGTATGCTGTGCTATTTTGGGGCCTGGGAAAGTGTCGTGGGATCTCTGCACTGAAGGATGATGGCAGGGGGGAGTGCAGATCACAGAGAAGGCAACGTAGAGGGAAGTAAAGCTAGGGAGGCAGGAAGGGGCAGATCTTGGAAGACCTTGCAGATCTTGTAAGGTTTTGGGTTTTTATCAGAAATGCAGTGATGGGTTATTAAAAATCTTTAGGTAGAGGAGGAACATGCAAATATTTGGATGTGTGGCTGTAGCAGGGAGAAGGGGTTAAACTGATGAACACTGGAACCTGAGAGCTGAGTTGAGGTCTTGCAATAGGGTTGTTATTCTACTATTCCAGGAATCAGTGAGTCAGCTCTTGTTTATATCTTTATCTGTGCTTTTGTCATTTTAAAGACATTAGCTCTGTCACCATGCATCCAATCTCTGCCAACTCTGAAGCAAACTTGTCTGTCTTGAAGGCATCACCATTTCAGGTGATGACCTCTGAACCTTTTCCAGTGTGGTTGTTGGAGTCCAAGATAGGCTACCCCAAAATGTGCCTCTATGGCACATTAATTATTTTGAATTAAAGTTACTTAAGAAATGGCCAACTTTGGTCCTCTTTTCTGTCTCCCTGAACAAGCAGGAAATAAATATTTCATGTAAAAGGTGCACTTTCTGCATCTGGAGGTAGAAGGATACCCTTATTACCCAAGACAGGTAATTTGGGGCTGAGAAGCCTATGTAAACAATCTTTGTTACTTCTTTAATTTACTACCCCAAGCCCAAACTCTGTTTAGATTCTTCAGTGATTGAACATGCAAAGTCTGAGTTCCTTTGCCCTGTCAATTCCTCACAAATTTGTTGTTTCTTTGTCTAAAAAGTATAAAGATTGCCTGCATTGGCCACTTCTTTGGTTTCATTTCTATGGGACCTCCATATACACGAATCAAAATTTGTTTTTCTCCTATTAATCTGTTTTGTGCAAATTTTATCATTAGTCCAGTCACAACAGCTGGAGAAATATAAAGTGGAGATATTTCTTCTGTGTTTCCCTGCCCACCTCCATGTGTGTGCTAAATCGCTTCAGTTGTGCCCAACTCTTTGCAACCCATGGACTGTAGCCCGCCAGGCTCCTCTGCCCATGGGATTCTCCTGGCAAGAATATTGGAGTGGGTTGCCATTTCCTACTCCAGGGGATCTTCCCGACCCAGGGATCACCCATGTCTCTTGTGTCTCCTGAATCAACAGGCAGGTTCTTTACCACTAGCACCACTTGGGAAGCCCTCTGAGCTACCAGGGAAGCCCACCCACCTCCATACCGTCTGCCAAAATAAATGTTGAGAACAATGTCTTGTTTCTTTTCATCAAATAACTCTGACACACCATCATGATTACAACTTAATTTCATTCATCTAAGCAGAAGTGATGCATTTTCCTCCTAAATAATAAGCCTCTAAGTTTATACCCTCACATTCCCTAGCACGGATGTTTACATGATTCTTTGCCTCTCTTGCTTGTTTTTATTTCTTTTGGTTTGGTTTCACTTGCTAGCTCATTCATCTTGTCAGTCTTATAAGAAGAGTTTCTGGGGGCTGGAGAGAGGAGAACATATATCCCTTTAGGCTGTGGAGGATACACTACTGAGTATAGGACTTTAAAGGATACCACAGGGATAAAACAATAAATATAGTTACTTTTGCTCCATAACAAATGGAAGTTGATGTTAGGGTGATGTGTGGGTTATAAATGCTTTCAGTTACAAGTAACAAAATACTCAAGTAATAGTAAAGTAATCTATGATATTTATGTGTTTAAAAGAATAAAGGAGGTAGAGGGTCATAGGGTTGATTTGGTAACCCAGTGATGTCACTAAAAGCCAGTCTCTTTCATTCTCAGAATCTTTCATCTTTTAGCTTTTTGCCTCATGGTCAAAAGATGGCTGCCATAGCTCCAAACAAAATTTTTACATGACCATTTCCAAAAAAATAAAAAAGAGGCAGGTAAAAAGAGCCTCTCTCCTCATGCAACTCTGGCTTTTTATCCAGAATGAAGATCTTTCAGGGAAACTCCAGTTTATTTCTCCTCATTGGTTAGAGCTAGGTCACATATCTACTATAAACATCAATCAATAGCAAAAGAAAATGGCATCACTATGATTGGCTTAGATCAATCATTATCCATCCCCTAAAGGTAGGAACACTGTTGTCCATCAGAATTTGAGTTCTACTATCAAAGAAAGAACACTTCTATCACATTTGCATTAAGAGGTTATAGTCATAAACTTACAAAAGTAAGATCTAAGAGGAAGATTATATATAGTGGGAACTTCCAGGGACGAGGAAATGGAAGCAAATGAGATGACTGCCTCCCTAGTTTCCTGGCACAAAAGCAATCTTGAGCTATTGCCTTAACCTTTCTAGATATAGGTAAATATAGAGATGTCTTTGTTGTGTTATTGAGGATATTGAAGAGAAGATGTTTAACAAATTTGGGGGAAAATCAGATACTTGTTTGTAAACTGAGCAGATAAATACATGGCCAATGAACACTAAAGGAAAAATAAGCCTATATTGATCGTGTTTATAATGAGAAAAGAAAAAAATGTTTTTCAGAAAGCTCAGGTTTACTAACTTGTGGATGAATAGATAAAACATGAAATAAAGCATATTATCAAAATAGTCATTAAATAAACTGGTGTTTTATCTTAAAGTCTGAAGTGTGCTAAAATACCTCACATGTCCTCAAGTACAAAGGTGAAGTTTGCTTCCTTCCAAATTTATCATCCCTTAGAAGAGACAACGTTGCTTTCTATGTGGGTCTTTCAAGTGATTCTTTGGGAAGTCAGGATGGATTGAAATGGTCTCACTCAATGTTTCTTTTGGGTGCTTGTGAAGGTCATCTGCTGGGGTCAGTACAAAAGGAGCAAAGAAGTTAAATAACAGAGTTAGTCATGATACTGGGGGTTGTGAATTCACAATTGAAAATATTGGATATTGTTTTAAAGAGATTTGAATATCACTTTAAAAAGCAATACAGGAGATGGGTGTAACATGGACATTAAAATAGCACCTACCTGTAGGAGGATGAATTTTTACTGAAAGGAAGAAGTTGCTTATAGAAATGGGTATTGGTGCCTTTAGAGACAGCTTCCAGAGACATGCTCACACATGATTCAAGGAGTGCCTTGTCTCATACAAGGAGAATAAGATATCTTCTAGAACAGTCTATTAGAGGAGTGAAAAGGCAGCTCCTATATGCTGAAGATAATCTTGCCTGAGCTTGAATAAAATGTGTTTTTAAAATTCCAATTAAATTAATGAAATGAAAAGTATAAGTAAATGTTTGAAGTATTTATATATATATATATATACCTGAAAGTTTACATGTACATGTTGGCCGTTTCCCTTTTGAACATTTTTAGACTTCTCTTTGAGAAAATGGAGTACTTCTTTATATTCAAGATTGCCTTGTATTTGGCATCACTAAAAGCTTGTCCCAGGTTAGTCTTGCTATATCCTTACTTGGTATTTTACATTTTAATAATATAAAAAGTTTTAAGCACTTACAGTGTTCTACAGTGAGTGATGGAGTGCCATATGTTAGCTCATGAAAAAATTTTACATAGTTCATGAAGAGACATGCTGTGAAGTGCCAGATGGCTAAAAACAAAAGTTATTAGTCTTTGGGTTTGAGTCTAACACTCGTTTTAGTCAGGTCTCCAGAGAAGCAGAACTGTAGGATACATACATACACACAGGGTATACTCACACATTTGGGTGGGGGTGGGGGGCGGTCATACATTTAGAGGGACTGAGAAGCCCCAAGATCTGCAGTCAGCAAACTGGAGACCCAGCAGAGCCAATGGTATAAATCCAATCTTAAAGGCCTAAAAATCATTACAGCTAATACTGCCCTTCCAGTCCAAAGGCCAGCAGGCTCACAACCCAGGAAGAATCAATGTTTTGGTTTGAGTCCAAAGGCAGCATTAAACTAGCTGGAAGCCAGTCAAGCAGGAGGAATTCCCTCTTATTTAGGGAAAGGCCAGTCTTTTGTTTTATTCAGACCTTCAGTTGATTGGATGAGACACACCCACATTGGGGGAGAGCAATCTGCTTTACCCAGTCTATCAATTTAAATGTTAAACTCATCCGAAATACCCTCACAGAAACATCCAGAGTAATGTTTGGCCAAATACCGGATAGGGGAGGACAGTCTCAGGCAGTAAAGAATCTGTCTGCAACACAGGAGACCCAGGTTCCATCCCTGCGTCAGGAAGATCCCCTGGAGAAGGGAATGGCAACCCTTTTCCGTATTCTTGCCTGGAGAATTCATGGACAGAAGAGCCTGGAGAGCTACAGACCCATGGAGTTGCAGAGTCAGACGTGATTGAATGACTAACACTTTCACTTTCAAATATCTGGATATCCTGTGACACAGTCAAGTAGATATATAAAATTAGCCATCACAACCCTTATGGAAATGTGGAGTTTCACTTTTTTTTTTTTTTTTAGGTTTTCTATTAAGCCTACTTCCAAGAAAGATAAGTACAAACTATTGTAAGTTAGCTACTATACCATAGTAGATTACTGCTTGTTTTAAAATTTTAACTTGTAAGGATATTTCTTTAGGGTCCTTTCGTGAGTATACTGTCAACATTCTTTGTCTATGAAATGGGTTCAGGTGATGTGATAAAGTCCTTTAGGGTTAGTACTTTTTGATCTTTAACACAGAGACATCATGATGCAAAGATGAGTGGCCTTGAATAGGATGGAGTTGCATCTTGTGTGTATAGAAATTTTGCCAACTTACTTATGCAGAATTGGCAAAAAAGAAGACAGTAAGAAGTACTGATTTAAGCGATATGGATCATTCTGCTCGACATTTCCCCTCAATGAATACATGCTTCTTGTCAATGTGAGATGGGAGCTAGGAGTCAGTCTTATCCTCCTGAGTCTCCTAGTGCGAGCATCTCAGTGCTGAGTGTATTCCAGTATTGACATATTCTGTTATGCATTAGAAAATATATATAGCCAGTAAACTGACACCAATGACTTCATCTGATCTACAACTGAAGAAACTGCTATCCTTTCTATTCTAGAAGAAAACCTCTATTGAACCTCCTGAGAAGCTGTGTCATATTTGTGTGCATGTGGAGAATTTAAGAGATTTCCAAGAAACTCTCTAAGCTTCAAATTAAAAACAATCCCTGATATAAGATGCCACTGAGCTATCTTTGATACTGTGGTGACTGTGGCTTTTTTAAGAGGAAATGTTAACTGGCATCATTTTCAGGAACATGTTTTAGCTTTGTTCCTTCTAAAGAGCATTTCCACTTACTTCCTGCTAGAGGTTATCGGGAATGCAAGTTCAGGCTTTCCACAGTGTGCATGTACTATGGGGTTCGAGGGCAGAGATGTAGAAAGGCTTCTTTAGAACCATTGCTGTAGGTAAGAAAGGCACCAGCCACTGTCTTCTAGGCTTAATGGGGCATTCGCTAAGCTGTGCCTTTGTGTGGGTTTAAATAAGAAGTACAAATAAAGAGGATTTCCTTGGTGCTCCAATGGTCAGGACTTTGCCTTCTGATGTGGGGGGAGGGAGTGTGTGCAGGTTCAGTCCCTCTTTAGGGAGCTAAGACCCCACAGGCCTTGCAGCCAAAAGACCAACAATGTTAAACTGAAGCAATGTGGTAACAAATTCAATAAAGACTTTTAAAGTGGTCCACATTAAAAAGATCTTTTCAGAAAGTACAAATAAGGTAAATGGAATAAGATGGTATTCAAATAAAGAATGTGTGCGTGCTAAGTTGCTTCAGTCATGTCCAACTCTTTGTGACCCTATGGACTGTAGCCCATGAGACTTTTCTGTTCATAGGATTCTTCAGACAAGAATACTGGAGTGGGTTGCCCTGCCTTCCTCCAGGGGATTTTCCCAATCCAAGGATTGAACCCATGTCTCTTATGTCTCTTGCATTGACAGGGAAGTTCTTTACCACTAGTGCCACCTGGGAAGCCACAATAAAGACTAGGTTATATAAATTCTGATTAGAGGGGAAAAATGTATAGGATAGAGACACTCAGTCTAAAATTGGCAAAGCCCGTGGTATATGCGCTTACATCCTGGGTCAGCTGAGGAAAAGAGCTTTCAAAAGATTTCGCTGGATTTGGTTGGGCATAGTCTGTGGCAGGAGCAAGCCTGAGAGGAAAGGGTGATGACAGCCATGATTTATTGAAAACCTACCCGCTTGATAGGCATCTGACTCTGGACAAACAAGACAAACAGGATCCATGCTTTCTTGGATCAATCTTCTAATAGGTAAGTTTGGGAAGGAGGTATGGATGGGCGGCAAACAAATGGATGACCAAAGTGATGAAATGTGATGAGAGCTATTAACACTGTAAAAGATGAATATAATAGAGTGATTTGGTGGTGGTGAGGATGCTGCTTTAGATTGGGGGGGGCGGTCAGGGAAGGCCTCTCTGAAGAAATAAGATTTGAATTAAGACCTGAATGATGTAAATGTCCATGATTTAAAGATGCAAAACATTCCAGAGAGAAGGAAGAACAAAATCAAAGGCCCTCTTCCATTGAAGAGCATTGAAGAGCAGGCTGGCTTTAAGTGGAACTTCCTCGACCTTCTTCCTAAAGAGTTCTCTCAAATGAATTCTGAATGGGGTGGGGTGGGGTGGGGGACTTCTTTGGTAGAGCAGTGGATAAGAATCCACCTGCCCATGCATACGGAGCACTCGGGTTCGATCTCTGGTCTGGGAAGATTCCACATGCCATGGAGCAACTAAACCCATATACTACAACTACTGAGCCTGCACTCTAGAACCTGTGAGCAGCAGCTACTGAAGCCCATGTGTGTGGAGCCTGTGCTCCACAAGAAGAGAAGCCACTGCAATGAGAAGCTCACACACCACAAGGAGGAGTAGCCATCACCCACTGCAACTAGAGAAAGCACAGCCAAAAAAGAAAAAGAAGACTTCTGAGTTGAAGGAGTGGGGAAGAATAAAAGTGCTGAAGACAAGAGCTAGTGCTCTGGACGTAACTGTAGCTCATGGATACTACTGCTTAAAGTCGAAAAGAAGGCGGGAGGGAGAGAAGGAAGTGGTGAGCCTTCCCTGAGCAATCAGACTTCCCAAGTTGTGTTATATAGCGACCCTGCCCTTAATTAGCAAGACTCAATATGCTTGAATTTGGCAGTTGGTTTAGGACTTGCTTTTTTGAGGGATGTGGGAACATAGGAAGAGAGAGAAAGAGTGGCAGGCTTAATCTCTACCCGTTACAGTTATTTTCTTATCACTTCTAGGTATAAGAAAGTCAAGCACATAAAAGATGTATAACTTGCCCAACAAGCAGGAGGCAGAAATAGGTGTGCCTAAAAGCAGGTCTATTTGATTCAAAAGTAGATCAAACTGCTCTTTTTACAGATGAGGCTCAATCAAAGAATTTTCCATTCTTAGGCTCTAAAATATTTTACTCATCTTCCAGAGTAAAAACCTTACTGTGTTGAATCGGTACCAGTTAGATAATTTCATTGAGTTTGGATATTTAGCTTTATTTCTTGAATCATAATAATTAAATATGTAATATACATATTTTATATATATGTATATATATATAAAATTTAGGCAAAAGTCCTGTAGGAAATTGTCTGTTTTACTGTCTTCGTGTTGAGAGGTCTTGGGTGTCCAATTGTTCAGCCTGTTTCCATGGAGAGAACTGACAGCAATCATAAATGGTATGATCATCCTGTCTGCTGGTGCATAGAAGGGCTTAAGCCAGATAGTAACTGTCATCAAACCCTTTTGCATTCATTCTCATTGTCTCTCCCTATCTTTCTTCTCTCTTGCCTGCTCTTCTTCTCTCCCTCTCCTTCCCAGCCTCTTGCTTAGTGTCTGCTTTTTGTTCTTCCCTTATATCAAAGGTTAACGTGTGAAGTCTGCTCTAGTTATAATTACACAGTTTTCTTTTTCAGGAGACAGTTTTGCAGCTGGTGATAAAAATATTCTGTCTCCATGGATAGCTGTAGTAAATATATTTTAAAAAGAGATGTATGTTCTGAGAATAGAGACTCTTAATGATATGTTGAGATGTATGACTGGCTATCTATTTTTTTCTTGGTTCCTCTGTTTGTTCTCAATTTTTAATTTTGATTAAAAAATATTTAGCAACTTTCCAAGTGTGAAAACACTGGACTGGATGGTATTTGGGACTGGGGTCTCTAAAATAATGTATTAGTGTCTCCTCCAGGATCAGTTTTGTGAACTTCTATGAAGAAAAATTCATCTGATTCAACATTTTAACTCTTAAGAATAAAGGTAATAGCTACCAAGTTTGAATGCTTACCATGTGTCAGACATTGTGTGTATTTTGCAAAGATTATCTCATTTTGTCCTCACAACAGTCTCATTAGTTAGATGTTTATGTTCTCATTTTTCAGTGAAGGAAATTGAAACTCAGAAAGGTCAAATGGTTCACTCAAGTTTATACCCAAATTAAATGCCAGAGGCTGGATTGGAACCCCTGTCTGTCTACAAACTGTGGATATCCAATTTTCTAAAGCAGCCCACTTGGAACTGGGGGTTGAAGAGTACTCATCTTTGGAAATTTGGCCTGAGCTGAAAGAATGTACTGTAATTCTGATTGTCATCTTGCAAGGTGATAAAGGTTAGAGCTGAGATCCTTGACGTGTAGCCGTGGCACTGCAGAAGTTTCAATTCTTCTTTTAGTTAATATTGCTAACAGTTGCCTTGGTAGTAAAGTTCTCAACAGTTTCTAAATTTGGAGATGTAAACCCCTGTACATGCAGAGGAACTGTGCTTAGGGTCCAGGAGGGCATGGAGATGAAAGAAAGAAATAAAAGAGATTCAACTTAAGGGAAAGAAAAGAAAGCTATAACATCTAATGAAAAATAATCAGAAGCAGATTTCAATAAGGAAGAGGAATGGAAAATAAGTTCGTGCCAAAGGGGAGGTGAAGACAATGATGTCTGGATTAGATCATTTGGGAGCTACCTAGAGGCTACAGCCTTGGGCACTCTGTAATAAATTTATGATGATGGTGGTGATGGTATGCAGCCATAAGTAGGAAATGGAAGCTAGGGAAAAGAGGGAAAGTGTCTGAGTCACGTTACCCCATAAGTCCAGGAGAAAAATATTCTCTCTATATGTCAAGGTAAAATTGTGCCTCAAGTTCTCTATTTTATTTGGCATACCTTATTCCCACAAAGGAGCACCCTGGAAGGAGTTCATATGAGTACCAAGAAAATTAGTGTATCACAGAAATGTCGACTAATAGGAGAACCCTGTGACTTGACTTCTTGCTGTGATTTTATCATAGGCAGAAATTTCAGGGAAAGAAAGATGGAAGAAAAGAAAAAATGGCGGTAGAGAAGGAGAAGGGAGGGAAAAAAATTCTCATTTCCAGATTTTTGTGACATCCCATTATAACGAAGTGCTGGTGAAAGGGACAATGGTTATACAATATTAAAGATAAGAATAAATGGATTTCATGGGTTCATATGCTCTCCTGGTAGAGTTGATAGGAAAAGAAATGAACTCTCCTTCTTTGGTAGCCCTGTGGTTTGAGACTCATGTGCTGTGTTACGGCTTTGGAAAGGGAAAACCCATTCCACAGGGAGCCAGTCTCCTGAGATGTGAGTGATGCAGGCATAAAGAAGTGCTTCTGTGTGCAGTGGATTCACCTTAATGCTCACTTAGAAGCCAGCGCAAGTGTAAGATCTCCATGCCTAAAGTATGCAGATGATAGCTGTTTGTGGGGTCTGCAACTGGCAACAGTAACTTAGCAAGAAAAGCAGTTACCATGTTCTTCTCCACAAGATTTCAAAGAGTAGTGTGTTTGTGAAATAAAACTTAGATTAAAATGCAGCATCTTTTTTGACTATCTGCTCCTTGTCTGGCCCTGAGTCTGGTGGTTTTGTATATGTTACCTTATTTAATCTTAACAGTGACAAAAGACAAAAATCTATTAATGTCTTAAAGTTATATGACTTTCATACTAAAACATGGGATAAGCCGTATTGGAAGGTTCATAACTTCATCAGCTATGTCGTAAAGATTCATCGGTGAATCTTTTTGCTATTTCCTTCAAGACAAGGTAATTTGAATACCCAGGTGTCTGTAGGTGGACTTTGCTTGCTTCCCTTTTTTTAGCCTAGTTCAGTGGTTTGTCTCAAACATTTACTGTCATGCTTGAATACACAGAGCAATGTAACTTGTACCTTATAGGTGGTTTAAATGATTTTCAAAGTTAAGTATGACTATAAGCAGAGCCTTTGACTCTGGTGTTAAAACTCAAGTCCCCTCCCTTAATATATGACTTTACTATATCTGTGTACAGGCTGTTAAGATTCTTGGGAATGCCTTAGGGCTTTCATTTACGATGTATATGTATTTGTCTCTGAATCCTCATTCTCTTTCACACATACCCATGCTATGTGGTACATCTTTATTGGTGACAAGTTTAATTTACAAATATATAATGTATCTTTGTAAATATATAATATAGCTTCACACCCTTTGTGTGAAGGGTGGTAAACTTTAATTTAGTTTCAGGTTCTTCTTTTATTTTATATACTTTCTTGAGAATAACACACATACACCTATTTTATTGCATTTGCTTTGTTGTGTTTTATAGATACTGCCTTGTTACATATTGAAAGTTACATATACTTACATATGTATAGTGTTTTTTTAAAAATAGCCTGATTTATTGCACACTTAATATACTACATTGTGGTGTAAACATAACTTTTTGTACTGGGAAACCAAAAAATTTGTGTGACTTGCTTTGGTGCAATATTAGCGTTATTGCTGTGGTTGAGAACCTAAGCCACAATATCTCAGAGGTATACCTGTGTAGACTGTTGTACTGTATTGATTTTTAATAATATAACTTAACTAAAAAAGACACACAGAACCCCTGTATTTCAGTTGAGGTTATGTCTACATTTTGGGGAGAGATTTGTATAGGAAAGCAACAAAACCATAGTTGCTTATCACTTTCTTAAAAATTTTATGCAACAGGCTTACCATATAAGGCTATTCTTTCATATCCCTCTTATATTTTATTTTGCTAGTAGTTTAAAACTGCATTAATATATGGCAACCATTGCCTCACAGTGTGTCTTTTGTGCATTTGGCATTAATAGATAAATACTTGTATTTTCAGTATGTTTTTGTATAAATTTATTAATTATTCGAGTAGTCTTTGGGGTTATTCCGAACACTGACCTGTGAATTAACCAACAGAACTTCATTTAAAGCTGATGGAGAGCTCTTGAGCATTTCTAGGATAAACACTTTTGTTTCTGGTATATGTTTATAATACTTAAATGAAACCAAAGTCCAGATATAAATGAATTAATGTAAGCATTGGAGGATATTTGTGTAACCTAAATAAGTGCTGGGGTCCCATGTGGTTCAGTCTTAAGACAGCATAGCAGATGATGAATAGTTGAAAAATAATTCTAAATTTTACTCATGTCTCTCAAGGAACTTTGGAAATTATTTTATTCCTTGCACATGGCAACTCTTCTCAAAACCCCCTTCCATTCTTTTATTCCACTGATCTCTCACTTTGCATTCTAAAAAGCCAGATTGTCTTTTTTCACCGCTTTACTCTCAAATAGCTATACTATTTCTGTTAAGTCTTCAGTCTGACTTTTCCCCTCCTCTTATTTTCATCTCAGTTTTCCAGTTCGGCCTTTGTTATCATTCACACAATTCATCATTAAAAAACAAAACAAACAAACAAAAAAAACTACTCTTAGAAAGTGGGTAAAGGAGAAGGCCAAGGAAAGCAGATTTCTTTTCTGAAGAGAATGTAAAGCTCGGAACACGTAACATTCAGCGAAATTTGCCTTTAGTACATTTAAAACTTGATTAAATACAATGCTTATGAAATTCATTGTTAATACCAAGCTGCAAATAAAGAATTATGAATTCCTTTGAAAATAAGCTTCATTTTCAGAGCAAATTTAATAAATAGGGGAAGTAGAAGCCAAAAAGAATGGAATCCATTAATTTAGGGCAACTGGAGAGCAGAATTCCAGAGAAAATCCAACGGATCACAATATTGTAATATAGTTAGCAAATATGCACCCTCAGGGCAGAATGATCAGGGGTCACAGAGGATATTGAATAATAAAGCAGCTATGTAGCATTAATGAAGACCAAGCTGAATTCAGAAATAAATTAAGAGAAATGGCAAAACTTTCTTTTCTTCATATTCATCCAGAAAATGTACTGATTTTGAAGGATTCAGAAAAATCTCAGCTAAGCTTGGAAGACAGTCAGAGATACGATTAATCACATTTGAAAAGAAAAGGCTGAAGTGTGATTTTTATAAGAGAAGATGGCAAGTACTAGCTCTCTGTCTTTCCTTGCGGAGTTGAGAAAGAACTGATTTATGTAACAGTGAGGCATATTTGGTTAGTCATTGGGAAAAAAATATCACATGACATTAAATGGCAGAAAACGTTTTTTAAAATAGACAATGTGTTGAATCATGTTCTGGGAAAGTCTTAAGAAATAGGATTCATCTTTGTGCTCTCATAACTCTGGAAGTAGGAATAAAAATTCTCTGGCTTATGTACATAGGGTTTTTCCTGCCCTGGAGTCAATGATTTTATGAAATACCTAATTTTTTTTCCCTCCAGATTGCATAAAATGCCTTTATTCATTTTTGAGGGTGTATGTGATTTATTTCTTGTTGCTGGAACTTACTGCTTATATTTCTACTAAGTTCATGAATATTTTGAATCAATCGCCTAATCAATAGAGAGAAATTTCTCCTATTATATTTGGCTAATTTAACATTTGATGAAATCAGGATGGTTGAATAAGATTTTACCATATGCTATAGCATATCTTTGTTATTTTTAAGGTGTTTATTTCCTTAGAGAGAGTTAGGTTTCTCCAATACAATTATCTTAAATCATAGCTGCTCTTGCCTTATTTTAAAATAAGTTGAACGCCTTTTAAATATATATCCAAGATTTTTTTTTTTAATCATGATCTCTCCCTTTTGATAACTAGGAATTATACATATGTGCTTGCCTTAACATTAGTGTGTTAGGATTGAGGTAGCCTGGAAATTAACTTTATGGTATGGAAATATGCCTCAGTTGTGTGTCCTAACTTTTTCTTTTCTGCAAGGCATAATGGTGTTTTGCACTGTAATGTTTCTTGGGTGAGAAGAGAGCCAGTGTCATTCTCTTTTCTTATCATGATGTGCTTGTGTCTTTCATTAACACAGAGAAAAGGAAGTTCATGATTGACTTCCCTTCTATTCATTTCAGACAAATGTAGGGTTTTTACTAAGCTTGAAAGAAATTATGCAAAGTCCATTTGGAGAAGCAGCCTGTGCTATCGATAGATAAGGTTTCTAGTTTTCCAGGTGTTACTGTATTAGCTTTGTGATTTTTCAGTTTGAGGAGTGAATGCTCAAAAAAGTTTCAAAATCTAGCATGATAAGAAGTCGTAGACTGAAGGAACGTTCTTCTGGCTGCTTTAGAGGACAAAGTATTTCCAAGACTTGCAAGCCTATTTAGGTTAGAACATAGAAATGATAATTTTGACTCTAGGTGGCATTTATGAGGAACTATTTATGGTGGTGGAAGTCTCTCTCTGGATTGTGTTCTTATTTAACATTCTTCTGTAGGATAGATTTATACCTTAATATCACTCCAACATAATGAGGAGCTTGTTTCATTTTCCTTCAGCAAGGCAAAAAATCTACCTTATAAGACTTGCCATCTTCTGGAACCACCAAAATACTTCACAGTCATGACTCCATTTCTGGCCTCAAGTCGGAGGGGATTCTCTCTGGTTCCCCCCTTTTAGCTTAAAGTTTCCAATCTTAGTTTACGCTTGTATTGTCTGGAGAGATTACAGCTCCATTCCTACATGTATTTTAAAACATGTTCCCTTCCTTCCTGCCTTTCTAGGGGTAGATATGATGCTCAGACTGGTTTTGGAATGCCTGAGCACAGAGCACTTAAATGCAAATCTTTGGTGCCTCTAGGGTAAATTCTGCTTCGGGAGATCTGACCAGTCTGGAGATCAGATTAGTGGGGAATCCTAAATTTTTATAGTAGCATCCCAAACAATTTAAAGAGGTGTTTCTACGCAGAACAATGTCTTCCCAGCTAGAATGGACAGCAGGGTTATAGGGCTATTTCACTGTTCCTAAACTGTAAGACTCTTTCCAATGGCTTAATCTAATGATTTCTCCTGTAAATATTTGATCTACATTAATTTGAGTTTTTTTTTTTTTCAGTTTATATGGACTTTCATTTTTGAAAAGACTTAAGTAACTTTCTTACTTGCTATTTGAATATCAAGAATTTCATATATACCTTGAAAAGAAACCTACAAGTGTCCTTGGCTGCCTAGTTGATAAAATGTCTTGGTTAGGAAAGGTGTTGGCAACGTGTGAATGAAGGATCCTGTTTTAGGAGTCATTTGGACTAAGCTTGAAAAGAAGTCACACTCTGATTTTTTATTTTTATTTTTTCTGGTGGGAGATCAATACTGTCTAGACATGGTCTCATTACAACTTTGCATTGACTAAGGCAGACTCAGTCAACAGTGGGGCTGAGATTGGTGTAATCTTGCTGCTGGTGGGACATTTGTGTTGCCTGCTCTTACGGAGAACTCCACATTCACTGGTGTCACCTCTGTATTCCATTCCACTCAACTGTAGGGTGATCCTTGAGGACGGGCTATGCCAACTCATGACATTCTAAAAATTCTGGATCCTGGAAGTGCTGGGAGCTGCTCTCTAGGATTTCCTAGCATCTTGGGGGTGGTGATACAGGGCATGTAAGAGGCTTTGGAGCCTTCAAATTCCTTATAGATTCTAAAACACAAAAAGAGAGGGAATAATTCAACTCACATCTCAGGGCCTCAGCCCATCTCTGAAAGCCAGATATCTTCCCTGTCACACGGCCTCCCTGTTAATTTCTGCAGATATCTTCATGTATAGAAATATCACCAGTTATTTTTTGTTTTCTTATAATCAGTAGTCTTCTCACTTATAAAAAATTTTCACTAATTTGAATTTGTTTTTAAATGGAGAAAGTTTATGTTTCTCCACCTGGATCAGAACTTAAATATCTTGTCTTCTTCCTGTTAGACATTCAGACTCCTGGCGGTGCTGCTCTGCATGGAATCTTAAATCTTTCATTTGTGGTTATTTGTTGGCATTTTGCGAGAGAGTGAAGCAATGTCTGAGCCACTAGAGGCCAGAGGTGGCCCATCCTGACCAGATTTCCAATAGTGAAATAAATGTCAGTTATTTATCCAGCCTCTTTACTTTTCAACTGTGGGAAAGATGAGGATAGACATTGAGAAATAATGTTGATTATACAAAGGATTGCTCATGATAAAAGATCTCTTTCTGGGAATTTAAGTGTTCCAGTAAATTAGCATTATTGATCATTCTCTTTCCACATAGTCTACAGATGATCTTAGAATCCTAAAACTATTATTCTCCCCTGTCTGGTGTAATTACCAGAACAAGGAATAATCTAATTAAAAGACGACAAGGATGCCTTCTAATTGTTCTAATAAATTATGTTAATACACAATGCATGCACTTACTTTTCAACAGGAATTAATTTAATAGATTGACAGCTTGTCCTTTACTGCCACAATCTTAACTTTCATTTATCCTAAACAAGACAACTAAAAAAGGATAATTAACCATTCAAAAATCTGTTAGGTCACTGAGAAAATCCAAGGTTCCATGTGGTACATGTGGATGAAGAATTGGGTTTCAGGTTCTCTAGATAAAATAGCGACCTAAGAGAGAGAAGGGTTAAGTAAAGATTAGTAGAGTCTAAAGTCAAAATCAGAAACAGACTGCTTCAATGAAGGTAATGGACTTTTCATCTTTTCCTGTATTATTAAGTATAGTGTTGCATGATAATGCAATGCCAACTCATGTAATTGTGTTTGCTTAGTTTTAGGCATTTTGCACAAATCTATTAGACATGATGTTGTATATTGCATGTATGAGGTGATACTCTTAGTAAGTAAGTGCTTAGTCGCTCAGTGGTGTCTGACTCTTTGCGACCCGATGGGCTCTATGTAGCCCACCAGGCTC
Source organism: Muntiacus reevesi (assembly GCF_963930625.1). Taxonomy (NCBI): domain Eukaryota; kingdom Metazoa; phylum Chordata; class Mammalia; order Artiodactyla; family Cervidae; genus Muntiacus; species Muntiacus reevesi. The sequence goes on from NC_089252.1 coordinate 98,852,547, forward strand.
CTCTGTCCATGGAATTTTCCTGGCAAGAATACTAGAATGGGTTGCCATTTCCTAGTCCAGGGATCTCAATAAAGTCATGTCATAAAATGAGCAAAAATTAAGGAGGTCACTTCTGATAGGCTACATATTTTCTACAAAAAAAAAAAAAAAAAAAAAAGCCAGTCTCCCTGCTTATTTGAACATAATTCAGACTAGTTTGTTGCATAAGTGTATAAGAAAGGCATCAAAGCAGTGTAGAAAAGGATGTCAAGAATGATACAATGGAAATAAAAACCTCTGTTGAGCATAGAGGGAAGCATATAGGTTAATTCCGGATCAATATGGCCACTGTGCATAGTTCAAAACAGCAGATTCCTGGGTTGATTTGTGTTTCTCTCCCTTGACATAACAACCTTTGAAATTTAATTAACAAGCGTACAGGTAGGAAGGAATCTTACATACCCTGATTGGAAGGTATTTCCAGAAAGGATGTTGTTGTTGTTGTTCAGTTGTTAAGTTATATCTGACTCTTTGTGTCTTGGACTGCAGCATGCCAGGCTTCCCTGTTCTTCACTGTCTCCCAGAATTTGCTCAAATTCCTGTCCATTGAGTCAATGATACCATCCAGCTATCTTATCCTGTTACCCCCTTCTCCTCCTGCCCTCTATCTTTCCTAGTATCAGGGTCTTTTCCAGTGAGTCGACTCTTCACATCAGGTGGCTGAAGTATTGGAGCTTCAGCTTCAACATCAGTCTTCCAAGGAATATTCAGGGTTGATTTTCTTTAGGATTGACTGGTTTGGTCTCCTTGCAGTCCAAGGGACTCTCAAGAGTCTTCTCTAACACCATAGCTCAAAAGCATCGATTCTTTGGTGCTCAGCCTTCTTTATGGTCCAACTCTCACATCTGTACATGACCACTGGAAAAACCGTAGCTTTGACTGGATGGACCTTTGTTGGCAAAGTGATAGCTCTACTTTTTAGTACGCTGTCTAGGTTTGTCATAGCTTTCCTTCCAAGGAGTAAGCATCTTTTAATTTCATGGCAGCAGTCACTATCCTCAGTGATTTTGGAGCCAGATAAAATAAAAAGTATCCAAAAAGGATACTTTCTCACAAGTTAGGAAGTTTGCGGCACTAATTTTCCATATCTGAAGGTTTAAGCCATTCAAATTGTCAACTTCATCAACAAGTATGGAGCTGAAACACATGCAGACTCAAGTTTATACTCGCACCATAAAATAAATGGGAATTAAAACAAAATTATCTTTAATGGCAAAGGAATGCAAACATTTTCTTCCCATTTTGAAGAGAATTGGCCTAATAAACATCATGATTTTTGGCTCCTTACTCCCTGTCTGTTAGTATTCTAGTTCATGTCTCCATTTTTTTTTTTTTTTTTTTTGGATTTCTTTATGTGAACCATTTTTAAAGTCTTTATTGAATTTATTACAATACTGCTTCTGTTTTGTATTTTGCTCTTTTCGCTACAAGGCATGTGAAACCTTAATTCCCCAACCAGTGATTAAAGCAGCAGCCCCTGCATTGGAAGGCAAAGTGTTAAACCACTGGACCACCAGGGAAGTCCAGTGTCTTTATTTTCAGTGGGAAAATTTCATATGTTCTTTTTCAGTTTTAAAAAAGTTGGACACTTTTTTTTCAAGGACATCAGGCTCTGATGAAGACTGAGAGGTGGAGATTTCCTAACTAAAGTGTAGAACCTACACCACCAGGACTAAATTAGATCTCATCTTCTTTAACTCCAAGGCAGGGACAATGTCTACCTCTGAGAGAAAGCGTGAATGTGGCACTCAATTTTTTTTCTCACCTTCTTTTCTTTTCCTTTCCTTCCTTTTTAACTTTGAAACTTTCTTTTATTGTAGAAAAATATGAATAATATAAAATATGCCATTTTAACCATTTAAAAATATACAATTCAATAATGTTAAACATGGAGGAGAAAATGGCAACCCACTCTATTATTCTCGTCTGGGAAATCCCATGGACAGAGGAGCCTGGCAGGCGATGGTCCATGGGGTTGCAAAGAGTCAGACACAACTGAGCACACATGCAGAGTGTTAAACATGATAATTCTTTTGAATAATTGGACTGAAAAGAAAATGATAAGTGCCTAGGTTATCACGTACAGATGTTTTATTCTGCTTTTTATTTGTTTCTAACCTGTCTGCAATTATATATCACCAAAAGTATGATACCCGGCTATGTGAACCATAAAAAAATTCCATCTCAATTCTAGAACAGACTCTAAATGCTCATAGCAGGTGGGGAGGGAGGATTGGCTGGGCAAAGAGTCAGCATAATAAATGAGTTTGGGGAAAGTGGAAAAGTTCATGTCTCTGATGGTCCCTTGGGCATTTCTAGAGCTCAGAATGTGAACTTGACACTCTATGGATAAATATGATATTTTTTTCTCAGCTACTGGAGTTGGAAATTTTTTCACTCAGTAAATGATGCAAGATATATGTTAAGTAATGCTAAAGTATTGACAAAAACTGACCAAAATCAGGGAATTCAAAGCTCCAGGAAAGCTGAAACACTTGCTTAATATGCTGCCATCTAGCCATGATCTCATCCCTTGCTGCTTCATACACTGATTGCAGAGACACTGAAATCATCCCCCAGTTAGGATGGAGCATGTTTACAGCCAGTTTAGAAGGCAGAGACTTGGTTGAGTCTTCTATTTTTATTGGCCATTAAAACTTCCTATTGCATATAAACTAAATTTGATGACTATTAAAATAATGTTAATATGCATTGAAAAGTTACCTTTTAAAAGGGTGGAACAGCGGGAATCTCTGCTTTGAATCTTATGTTAACCAACTTCATCGTTCAGCAGCTCCCCGTGGAGCATAGGTTAAAGTCTAAACTCCTTACTTAGAATGAAAACCACAATCACTGAAAACGAACCAAACTGATCCCATGGACTTCAGTCATGTGTAACTCAATGAAACTATGAACCATGCTGTGTAGGGCCACCCAAGACAGACGGGTCATGGTGGAGAGTTCTGACAGAATGTGGTCCACTGAAGAAGGGAATGGCAAACGACTTTAGTGTTCTTGCCTTGAGAACCCCATGAATAGTATGAAAAGGCAAAAAGATATGACACTGACAGATGAACTCCCCAGGTCAATAGGTGCCCAATATGCTACTTGGGAAGGGTAGAGAAATAACCCCAGAAAGAATGAAGAGACGGAGCCAAAGCAAAAACAACATGCAGTTGTGGATGTGACTGGTGATAGAAGTAAAGTCTGATGCTGTAAAGAGCAATATTGCCTAGGAACCTGGAATGTTAGGGTCCATGAATCAAGGCAAATTGGAAGTGGTCAAACAGGAGATGGCAAGAGTGAACATTGACATTTTAGAAATCAGTGAACTAAAATGGAATGGAATAGGCAAATTTAATTCAGATGACCATTATACCTACTACTAACGGGCAAGAATCCCTTAGAAGAAATGGAGTAGCCATCATAGTTAACGAAAGAGTATGAAATGAAGTACATGGTTGCAGTCTCAAAAATGACAGAATGATCTGTTTCTTTCCAAGCCAAACCATTCAATATCATAGTAATCCAAGTCTATGCCCCAATCACTAATGCCAAAGAGGCTGAAGTGGAATGGGTCTATGAAGACCTACAAAACTTTCTAGAATTAATACCAAAAAAAGATCATCATAGGGGACTGAATGCAAAAGTAGGAAGTCAAGAGATACCTGGAGTAACAGGCAAGTTTGACCTGCAGAAAACAAAGATCATGTCACTTTATGACAAATAGATGGGGGAACAGTGGAAACAGTGTCAGACTTTATTTTGGGGGGGCTCCAAAATCACTGCAGATGATGACTGCAGTCATGAAATTCAAAGATGCTTGCTCCTTGGAAAAAACTATGACCAACCTAGACAGCATATTAAAAAGCAGAGACATTACTTTGCCAACAAAGGTGCATCTAGTCAAAGCTATGATTTTACCAGTAGTCACGTATGGATGTGAGAGTTGGACTATAAAGAAAGCTGAGCGCTAAAGAATTGATGATTTTGTACTGTGGTGTTGGAGAAGACTCTTGAGCGTCCTTTGGACTGCAAGGAGATCAAACCAATTAAACCTAAAGGAAGTGAAAGTGAAAGTCACTCAGTTGTGTCTGACTCTTTATGACCCCATGAACTATACCGTCCATGGAATTCTCCAGGCCAGAATAGTGGAGTGGGTCAGCCTTTCCCTTCTCCAGGGGATCTTTCCAACCCAGGGATTGAACCCAGGTCTCTGGCATTACAGGCAGATTCTTTACCAGCTGAGCCACAGGAAAAGCCCAACCTAAAGGAAATCAGTCCTGAATATTCATTGGAAGGACTGATGCTGAAGCTGAAACTCCAGTACTTTGGCCACCTGATGAGAAGACCTGACTCATTGGAAAAGACCCTGATCCTGGGAAAGATTGAGGGCAGGAGAAGGGGACGACAGAGGATGAGATGGTTGGATAGCATTACCGACTTGCCGGACCTGCGTTTGAGCAATCTCTGGGAGTTGGTGATAGACAGGGAAGCCTGGTGTGCTGCAGTCTATGGGGTCACAAAGAGTTGGACACGACTGAGTGAATGAATGGAACTGAGGGTCCCCCACGGTCTCTCCTTTACCTATCTTCCCACTTTATCTTTCTTTGCTTCTCCAGACATGCTGTACTTCATCCTGGCACTCAATTCAGTTCAGTTCAGTCACTCTGGAAAAACCATAGCTTTGATTAGATGGACCTTTGTTGTCAAAGTAATGTCTCTGCTTTTTAATATTTTGTCTAGGTTGGTCATAACTTTTCTTCCAAGGAGCAAACATCTTTTAATTTCATGGGTGCAGTCACCATCTACAGTGATTTTAGAGCCCCCCAAAAATAAAATCTCACTGTTTCCATTGTTTCCCCATCTGTTTCCCATGAAGTGATGGGACCAGATATCATGATCTTAGTTTTCTGAATGTTGAGTTTTAAGCCAACTTTTTCATTCTCCTCTTTCACTTTCATCAAGAGGCTCTAGTTCTTCTTTGCTTTCTGCCATAAGTGTGATGTCATTTGTGTATCTGAGGTTATTGATATTTCTCATGGCAATCTTGATTCCAGCTTGTGCTTCATCCAGCCCCACATTTCCCATGATGTACTCTGCATATCAGTTAAATAAGCAGGGTGACAATATACAACCTTGATGTACTCCTGTCCTGATTTGGAACCAGTTTGTTATTCCATGTCCAGTTCTAACTGTTGCTTCTTGACCTGTATACAGATTTCTCAGGAGGAAGGTCAGGTGGTCTGGTATTCCCATCTGTTGAAGAATTTTCCACAGTTTGTTGTGATCCACATAGTCACAGGCTTTGGCATAGTCAATAAAACAGAAGTAGATGTTTTTCTGCAACTCTCTTGCTTTTTCTATGATGCAACATATGTTGGCAATTTGATCTCTGCCTTTTCTAAATCCAGCTTGAGTATCTGGAAGTTCATAGTTCACATACTTTTGAAGCCTGACTTGGATGATTTTGAGCATTACCCTTCTCAAGGGAAAACTAAGTCTTACATGTTATGTGAAAATTACCTCAAAATGTATAATAGACTTAAATATAAAACATGAAGCTATAAAACTTTTAGAAGAAAACATAAGAGAAAAATCCTTGGGATCCTGGAGTAGGCAAAGAGTTCTTAGACTTGACATTAAAGTACAATTCATAAAAGGAGAAAAAAATGATGTATTAGATATCATCAGAATTACACATGGTGCTCTGTGAAAGACCATGATTGTTGTTGCTGTTCAGTCACTAAGTCATTTCCAACTCTTTACGGCTCCATGGATGCAGCAGGCCTGGCTCCTGTCTTCCACTGTCTCCCAGAGTTTGCTCAAATTCATGTCCATTGAGTCGGTGATGCTATCTAACAATCTCATCCTCTGCCTCCCCATTCTCCTTTTGCCTTCAATCTTTCCCAGCATCGGGATCTTTTCCAGTGAGTCAGCTCTTCACAATACGTGGCCAAGTATTCAGTCTCAGAATTGCTCCTTCCAGTGAACAGTCAGGGTTGATTTCCTTTAGGATTTTCTGACACCTTCCGACCAGGGGAGGTTCATCTTTCAGTGTCGTATCTTTTTGCTTTTTCACACTGTTCATGGGGTTCTCGAAGCAAGAATACTGGAGCAGGTTGCCATCTCCTTCTCCAGTGGACCACGTTTTGTCAGAACTCTTCACTATGACCCCTCCATCTTGGGCAGCTCTGCATGGCGTGACTCATAGCTTCATTGAGTTATGTAAGCCCCTTCACCACAACAAGGTTATGATCCAGGAAGGGGAAAAGACCCTGATAAGAGGATGAAAAGACATATACAAAGCACATATCTGACAAAGGACTAGTATCTAAATTACATAAAGACCTCTCAAACTCAACAGTAAAAAAAAAAAAAAAGGCAATCCAGTTAGAAATCATTAAGAGATATTTCACTGAAGAGGTATTATAGAAGGCAAGTAGGCACATCAAAATACGTTCAACATTATTAGCCATCAGGGTAATGTAAATTAAAACCACAGTGATATGTCACTATATACCTACTTTACTGTCTTTAAAAAAATATTGACAACACCAAATGCTAATGAGGATGCGGACAAACTGGATTACTCATATATTGCTGCTGAGAATGTGACATGGTAACAGGACTCTGGAAAATAGTTTCACAGTTTCTTATCAAACTAAATATTCACTTGCTATACTCCTGAGCATTTATCCTGAGGAAATGAAAATGTATGTTCACATAAAACTTGTGCATGAATGTTCATAGTAGATTTATTTGTAATAGCCAAAAACTGGAAACAACACAGATGACATATATTGGGTGAAAGGATTAAAAAGCATAGTGGCACCACTCAGCAATGAGTTACTGATACATGAAACTAACTACTTGGTGTAATCTTCAGGGTTGTAGGCTATAGGGGAAAACGCCAATCCCCAAATATTACATAGTGTATGATTCCATTTATATAGCATTTCTCAAATAAGAAAACTATATAAATGAAGAACAGATTTGTGGTTGTCAAGGGTTAAGGAAGTGTGAGGTGGGAGGGGAGTGGGTGTGGCTATAAAAGGGCAGTATAAAGATGGCTGTGGTGATGAAAATATTCTGTATCTTAACTGTATTCAAGTCAGTATTCTGATATTGTACTGTAGATTTGCAAGATGTTACCATTGGGAGAAATTGAGTAAAGGGTACTTCAAGTCTCTCTGTAGTTTTTTCTAACAACTTGCATGCAAACCTACAAATACCTCAAAATGAGAAGTTTAATTAAAAAGAGGACTCAGAAAAAGACCCCAGTATGATGACAGCATTTCAAATCAAATCAAATCGTAGTCTAAGAACAAATCAAAAGAAGTCAAGATATAAAGGGAATCTTCTTGACCCAGGGAACTGAACCCGGGTCTCCTGCATTGCAGGTGGATTCTTTACCATCTGACCTACCAGACAAGCCCATAAATATTAAAACTGGCAAAAACAAACAAAAAAAAACACCCACTTTGAATTTCTTTATAGCAGGAAAAAAATCACAGAAACAAAAAAGAGAAGGCAAATTATGGGTAGAAAAGTGTAATATACTGTGACAGCAAAGGGGTTACTCAAATATAAAAAAGAAAGTGTTTCATTGTAAAAATATGCAAAATAAAAAATAAAAGTTAGAAAAAATAGAAGGGGGAACATGTGAACGAAAAGAATTGAGAAGATAATAATGTAATTGTAGAAGCTGCCTTAAAAGTTCAGAGACTGATTTAGAAGGGATAAAAAGGTGAAATCTGTACAGATTTCAGAAGGGGTCAGGAATTAGTGGCATTATAAATCTATGAAAGTAGGAGTGAAGGAATGTAAAAAAGAATGTTGAGAAAACAATCAATAACCATTAGATCCCCAGAGTCATTGACTAACCTGAATAGCCTGGGAACTGTCCCTCTTCCCCTCGCTCCGTGCTGGAGAGGGTCAAGCACAGGGTCTGTGCTGGGGGTCACTGTGCCTAGGTAAGGACAGAGCTATGAAGATAAAAACGGGGATCACGTGAAAGTATGTATAGTGGGGCTTCTGCTCTTTCCCACATGTGGATCCCAGAACAGTGGCACTCAGGCAGGAGATTGGAAAACACTTTTCTGGGGACTCTGACCAGCCCAAGAAAAGAGAAGTAAAACACCAACCAGGAAGTCAGTTACTCTAGTCTTGCACTGTCCACTACGGTAGCCATGTGGCTACTAAACATTGAAACATGGTTTGTCTGACTTGAGATGGGTTGTAAATGTACAACATACTAAGAATTTCGAATGTTTCATTTATGCGTGCGTGCATGCTGAGTCGCTTCATTTGTGTCTGACTCTTTGTGACCATGTGGACCGTAGCCCACCAGTCTTCTCTGTCCATGGCATTCTCCAAGCAAGAATACTGGAGTGGGTTGCCATGCCTTCCTCCAGGGGATCTTCCCGACCCATGAATAGAATCCAAGTCTCTTACGTCTCCTGCATTGTCAAGTGCGTTCTTTACCACTACCGCCACCTGGAAAGCCCTTCTTCACTTGTATGTAAATGTAAAATGTCCTGTTAGTTTTTATTTCATGTTGAAATATTTTTATATATAGGGTTAAATAAAATATATCAGAAAAATAAAGTTTTATAAGAGAATGAATTTCTCCCAGATTGAAAGCAGAAAAGCAACTTCTATGGCGCGATGGTGATTTTATAAGTAAAATGAAAGTGATAAGGTATCAACATGAAGGGAGCAATCAGACCGGATACAGAGAATGAAGCAAATCTTCGCCATATACGTGTATGCATGTATGCGGTATATGTGATGTATCACTCTCTAGCTAGTTCCTTTTGATGTCAGATTTTTTTTTTCCCCTAATTTTCTGACTGCCGGAAGGCAGTCAGATACGATAATGGAGGCAAGATACGATAATGGAAAAAACTCAGGTTCTGAAGTGACTTTGTGGCCCAGGAGAGCTGCTGCTTCTCTAAGCCATGGATCCTCAGATAACACTGCTTACTTTATAGGCCGTCCTCAGCTTACAGACAATACTAGAGCCACATGGACTGTAGCCTGCCAGGCTCCTCTGTCCATGGAATTCTCCAGGCAAGAATACTGGAGTGAGACGGGGATCTTCCCGACCCACAGATCAAACCACCTGGATGTCTGTGTTCGAATCCTCATTCCACCACTCAGGCCCTCGGGTTCCACTTGGACAAGATACTCAGCTCCATGAGAACTTCTCAGGCTGTTATAAGGGCTACATTAGCTAATGTATGGTAGGCCTTTGGCATGCTATATGCTGTGTGATTATTAATTTTTCATGATTATGATTTTCATTTTAAATACAATCTAAGCCTCAGAGCTAGTTATTCGTGGAGATGTAACTGAAACTCTGGTGGGTCTTTTATTCAGTGCTCTCTCTTCCCTACTTTGCTATCTAATTGGTTAGTTTTCATTCATCCTTTTAAAATCTACATTTATAAAGTCAGAGCTGTTAGTGAAGATTTTATAAGAACACTTTCCAAGGTGTTTTTTTTTTTTCCAACTGCCAAGTCCAGAGATTTAGAATGTAGCTTGGTGCTGAAGTAATTGGCTCTCTTAGTCTTGAGTTATAAGAAGTTCCCTTTCAGAGTGTAAGGTTGAGAACCATGAGAAGAACTCTCACATTTTGGTAATTGCTTTAAGGAATAACTTACCTTTTAAAAAAATGTTATTCAGTTACAGTTCCTTCCTTCCCTCACCTTGCTGTTTTGAGAATCTCCTCATTATATATCTCCACCAGCTTGTTTTCTGAGTTTCCCCTTTTAACTATTTCCTCAAGTACAGTCCCTTAATATTATTTTCTTTTCAGCTTATCAACTGCTTGGAAAAGTGATATACTTTTTAGTACTGAAGAGTTTCTGAGGAATGTAGAAATGATTCAGTCTTAGGAGAATACAGAAATGATTTAATCTTAGGTGAATACAGAAATGATTTAATTTTCTACCTGTCAAAGAACTGAAGCATTATGAAACTGGCCTTAGCCAGCTACTTGAGGCAAACTGTACACTCTATACTACTGTTATATCACATCAACAGATAGTTCATGATCAGAGATTAATTCGGAAACTCTCATTAGTATGTTGAGCTAAGAACAGGGATGAAATGTTTTAATACCTCTTGAATGCAACTTTTGTGTGTGTGTGAGACAGAGAGAGAGAGAGAATGGGGTGGATTTAGCTATAAATAAGACTGAACTCCACAGTGCTCTGATATTGATAAAGTGGGTGTCTTCTAAACTACTTTTAAATGTATTTCTCCTCTTCCTGGTAGTTAACCAGACAAATTATAGTTTAGTTATCCCCATGGGGAGTTTTAAATCAAAAGGACTAACAGTTTTTTTTTCCCCCAACATAAGTGAGAGAACACCAGGAAATAAAATTACAAATATATTTCCATTTTGTCATAAAGAAACGTAACATTTTCCCTGTTACTTAGACATCAGTTTAAACTATGACATTTCTCTTGTTTTGACTAGCACTAGAGTAAGAGAGAGAAATGTTCTATTACAGGGACCTTATTGCCTGAAATAAATCTCTCAGGATACTTTAACGTTCTCTTACCGTGCTCTTTTTGTGGTCTCCATGGTTCTTCTGTTTGGTTATTGAAATGTTTGACAAGTGACAACCATGCTAAATTTTTCACCTACTTTTTTGTGCTCTCCCTCTAAAACTGAAAATTAGAACGAAGTAGGCAAGTTTCAGGGCTTCCTTGGTAGCTCAGCTGGTAAAGAACCCGCCCGCAATGCGGGAGACCTGGGTTCAATCCCTGGGTTGGGAATATTTCCTGGAGAAGGGAACAGCTACCCAGCCCAGTATTCTGGTCTGGAGAATTCCATGGACTGTACAGTCCATGAGGTTGAAAAGAGTCGGACACGACTGAGCGGCTTTCACTTCACTAGACAAGTTTCAGTCCCTCCCATCCCCCATAATGGAACCCATGTTGAGCCAGGAATGCTGTGTATTCAACGTTGATCCATGCATCAGTCCAAAGTTATTAAGTGCTTTCCATTCAACATCTGTGTGAGGTGCTATGAAAACTGCAAACAGCACCTTGAACAATTCCAGACCTCAAAAATCTCCCCTTATTTTCCTCCTTTAGTTTCCCTTCCTTCCTCTCTTTTAGTCAACTTCCCAAAGAATTTGAGGCTGTTTAGTAAATTAAAGGTAGTGTGCAAATGGCAAAATAAGCATAAGACAGACTTGTGATCATCTTTATTAGTATGAGCCCATGGGATGAAAGAGCTAAATTTGGTTATAAGTTTCCTGGTCTCTAAGGCAGAAAGGGAATTACTAATTTATATAGTCTTCTTTGTCTGACCAGAGAAAGCATCACAGTTTTTCACTCTGGTAGAATTTCTTTGGGATCAAAACTGAAGGTGGAAATCAAAACTGGTTTACGAAGTGAACATTGACTTTAGTGCAGTTTTCAAGCAGAGGAATAAGTATGGGGAGGAAATATTCAGGGCGTGAATTCATATCTGTCTTGCTTACTGTTGTGTCCCAGGGCTCAGCACTCGTGCGCAGTGCCAAGTAGGTGTTGGAGACTGTTGTTATTTTAGTCATTAAGTCATGTCCAACTCTTTGCAGGCCTGAACTGTAGCTCTCCAGGCTCCTCTGTTCATGGGATTTCCCAGGCAAGAATACTGGAGTGGGTAGCCATTTCCTCCTCAAGAGCACCTTTCCAACCCAGGGATTGACCCTGTGTCTCCTGCATTAGCATGTGAATTCCTTACCCCTGAGCCACCTGGGAAGCCCCAGGTAGTGGAGGTACAGTTCTTCAATTAAAATGGACCACTCAATGGACAATTTTGCACTGACTTTCAGTAACAATGAAGATACTACTCTGCCCTTGAATGTTGTATTCTCTCTCCCCAGAAACCCATACTTCAGTTTACACATTAAACCCGATTTTGTTTGTTTTAGTATCTCTGAAAAGGATCTGCTTCTTTCCTCTGGAGCTCTTCCCTCTGGTGGAAAATACTCACTCCCTGTGGAACCGTTTGACTACTGTCTGTCTCCTCTAGTAGGCTCCAGAAGGCATAGATCACATTTGATTTTGATCACCTTCATACCACAGCCTGTATCATAGAGTCTGGCACTTACTAGATACTCATTAAATACTTTGTTGAGTGAATGAAAGTCACTAATTACCAGACAGCATGGTGGGTTGTGCTTTTAATGAACTTTCAATGAAAATGAGGATAATGGATGAAAACGAGGATACTGTTACATATAATAATGAGGATACTCTTAAACATAATAATAATGATGCTGATGCTTAGAAAAAAATGGTGATGGTAGCTACTTCTGTTAAATTCTAACCATGTTCCAGGCCTTTTACATAAAATGTACCCCTTATAACGCAATGAGGAAGGCAAAATTATTCGCTGCATTTTACCAACGAAGAGAATGAACATTAAAGGAGATTGATGACTCCGATAAAGTCATGCACTTAATTGGCTGGTGGAGCCCAGGATTCAAATGAACATTCGTAACCACCATGCAAAATTGTTCTCCCTGTGCTATTTTACTAAAGCATCCTCTGGTTTATGATCTGGAGGAACAAATTGATCGTGTCCTCATGTGTCCTGAGCAGTGTGATAAGTTACTGTGTGACAACCCAAAATAGCAACAGTTCTCCATCACTTCCGTGTGAGGCCTCCACTGTGTTTTTAGCCAGCAGTAAAAAAAAAAAAAAAAAAAAAAAAAATGTAGAATCAGGGGTCATAAGATTCTTTATTTTCATTTTCAGAGCATTGGAGTTGGATTTTTTTTTTTCTTTCCCACCAATCTTCTTTGGTGCACCACCCCCTTGGTTAATGTCTTTTGCTGCAGTTCTGTTAATAAGGAGTTATCACATATTTCATTTGTTCATTTGAAAATCCAATGTTTATTGCCGTGCAGAGCGGCCACATTATTATAAGCACTTACTCGGGCAAATTAAATGATTCCATGTAGTAGCTCTGCAAAGTCTGATTTCCATGTGTGGAATCATGTTTATCATCACCCAATTTGAAAGGCACAAAACAGCACATTTACATTGGTAACTCTTTTATAACATTCCTTTTCTACATTATTTGTTTGCTCTGTTGTTAGAAACCAACCCAAATCCCTTCTTGGAGGAGGACACACACAAAAGGATGGCAATATTTTAATATTAGGGCTGTGATGGGGTGAAGCAATTGAGGCATGTCCAGCATTGCCTTCTGCCCTCATGGGTGCATTATGTAGATTCAGGGATTGCCACATTTTCCTTTAAGAGTTTAGCTAACTGATTCTTCAAGAACATAAAGTCTCTCAAGGAAGTGTACATAGAAGGCATTTTTCAACACAGTATTGGCCCAGGAGGAAGCATTGGATCTTTTGGGGCTTTCACTTCATGATTACTGAACTTTCCTGTAAGCTTTTTTTTTTTTTTTTTCCTCCACAGATTCTCCCTCCAGGAAGAGAAGGAACATTCTTTGCAATTCTAGCCTCTTTAAAGAATGACCTCCTTGCCTCAAAGAGGGTCTTTCGGTATTACTGGTAGAAATGAATGATCTTAAAGCTAACTTTTATTTTAAAGCAAAAATTCCATTTTGGAAGGGGGGAAGAATTTAATCTCAAGCCCTAGAACATATAAGGTTAATGGCAAACTCGCTTCAAGGAGAGAAGTATAAAAAGCAAAATTGCTCAGTCGGCTGAAGAACTAATCAAGCATATTGTTCCCTTGATTCTATAAAATTACAGCGAACCTTTTAGGAAGGTTGAAAAGATGTCCGTGGTGTGCTCTCAGTTTCCTTGTCTGTAAACGCATGTTCCCTCTTCCCAGAGGCGCTGGTATGCGCTGAAGGGGGTCTCCTGGCTAAGGGCTGAGTGTCTTTCCAAATGACAGATGGTTCCCTCTACTGGCTGAACTTAAATTCAGTCCTCTGAGCTGAGCCAACCAGGGAGGAATCACCATCCTTCTCACTGATAATGAAACCAGTTTTGAGTTTCATCCTTAAAGAAACCAACCACCCGGGGCCAGTTCAAGCGTACACAGGAGCTGGTGAGGGACCTCCTCCCTGTCTCCTCCTCCCCGCCCTCCTTTCTTCCTCCTTCCCTTTCCCTTTACTTCCTTTATTTCGAGAAAAATTTAAAGGTACAGACAAGCCCAAAAGGTAGTGTAAAGGCATCTGTATTTCTACTATCTAAAAAGGAGCATCTGTTTATGTTTAGTCAGATTTACTTCCAGTTTGTGTGTGTGTTTCTTTTCAAAGCAATTATTGATGAAACCAAATTCCCTGTTAACTAACACATCTGGCTTTCCTTCCACTCTTTACTCTCTCAGCTGTCTACCAAAAGTTCCCTACCATAAATTTAGGATGTTTTTAACTAGTATATTGTTTATATTTTTTATGCACACACATATATATACCAACAACCAATATACACTATTTTGTTTGAATATTTAATGTTTAAATCTTTCCTTGTTGCTTTTTTAACATCACAGTATTTACAAAAATTAGCTTAATTGATGCCATAAAAATCAATTGATCAATTTTAACAGCTCCGTAATATTCATATATCCATTTAGTGCATTTTATTGACTTGTTCCATTTCCAGTGCAACTTTTAGATCATTTCCAAAGTTTGCTGTACAATAACAAAAACATTTCAGTATTATTTTAGTATATGTCTTCTTGTGTCCATGTTGCTTGAGTCCAGTATACCCTGTAGGAAGAATCAGTATACCATAGGATATTGTAGTATTTATTTTGATAAATATAATGAAATTGCTCACCAGAAAGATATACCAGTTCATGATTTGGCCAGAGGTAAACTAGACTATTATGCTAATTTTTTCCTCCATCTTAGACAACACTGACTTTTGTCTACCTTTTCCATGTTTACTATTCTAACAAAATAAAAATGGAATTCCATTAATATAATATGCATTTTACCCTAGTGATTCTGAGCTTTTTTTTAATGTTCTTTGTTCATTGAGATTTCTTCTTTGAACAACCATTTTTTCCTATGTGTTTGTTCATCTTTTTTCTTGACTTTAGTAGTTCCTTATATGTTTTGGTTACTTATTCCCTGTCTGTTTCATGTTCTTTGTTGTTCAGTCGCTAAGTCGTATCTGACTCTTTGCGACCCTATGAACTGCAGCACACCAGGCTTCTCTGTCCTTCACTGTCTCCCAGAATTTGCTCAAACTCATGTCCATTGAGTCAGTGATACCATCCAAGCACCTAATCCTGTTCCCTCTTCTCCTCTGCCCTCAATCTTTCCCAGCATCAGGATCTTTTCCAATGAGTTGGCTGTTTGCATCAGGTGGTCAAATACTGGATCTTTAGTTTCAACATCAGTCCTTCCAATGAATATTCAGAGTTGATTTCCTTTAAGATTAACTGATTTGATTTCCCTGCTGTCCAAGGGACTCTCAGGAGTCTTCTCTAACACCACATTATGAAAGCATCAGTTTTTGGCACTCATTCTTCTTTATGGTCCCACTTTCAAATCTGTACATGACTACTGGAAAAACTATAGCTTTGACTATACAGACCTTTGTCAGCAAAGTGATGTCTCTGCTTTTTAATACCCTGTATAGGTTGGTGATAACTTTTCTTCCAAGGAACAAGCATCTTTTAATTTTGTGGCTGTAGTCACTATCCACAGTGATTTTGGAGCTCAAGAAAATAAAGTCTGTCACTGTTTCCACTTTTTCCCATCTATTTGCCATGAAGTGATGGAACTGGATGCCATGATCTTTGTTTTTTGAATGTTGAATTTTAAGGTGGCTTTTTCACTCTTCTCTGTCACCTTCATCAAGAGGCTCTTTAGTTCCTCTTCACTTTCTGCCATTAAAATGGTATCGTCTACATATCTGAGGTTGTTGATATTTCTCCTGACAATCTTGATTCTAGCTTGTGCTTCATCCAGCCTAGTGTTTCTCATGACATACTCTGCATATAAGTTAAATAAGCAGGGTGACAATATACAACCTTGATATACTCCTTTCCCCATTTTGAACCAGTCTGTTGTTCCATGTTCCAAGAACAGTTCTAAGTGTTGCTTCTTGACCTGCATACAGGTCCCTAACATGTGCCAGGAAATTGTACTTGGTGTTTTATCCTAATTAAAAAAAATATATTCTCTTTATAAATATAACCTTTATATATATATATATATATATATATATATATATTATTATTATTATTATTATTATGCCCATTTGACAGAAGTGAAAAGTGAGATTCAATGGAGTTCAGCAGCTATATTAGACACAGAGATAATGAAATGCATTACTAGAATTCAAACTCAGGCCAGTAGGACCACAAACCCTTGTTCCTTCTGTTGTCAGATTCCTTCTGATTCTCATGGACACTAGGGTTTCAAAAGAAAGTTAGGTAAACTGGCCCGAAAAGTACCCTTCAGACAGGCCAGAGGATTTGGCGTAGACCACCACAAAACGAGAAAGGCACTCTTGCTGACAGGCTGGCAGGTTGGCTTCATCTTTCTGCAAAATAGAAAACCCCAATGGCATTACTGGCTGACTATGCAGCTAGAACAGCCCAGGACTGACTAGAAGTGGGAAGATGGAATTTCAGAGCACCATTCTGCCTCTTCCTTTATGTGATCTTGTAGGGGTCAGTGCAGACCACTGACAATACTTAGACATTACACATGTGCCTTTATTCTACCCTTTCAACAGTACCAATGCAGTCCTGTTTGCTCAGTGTTCATGCTGGATGTCCCTAATGAAGCTGTACCTATAAGCCATCTGGATCACTGCAGAAATGATCATCTGAATTTCTCTTTTCTGATGTAGGTATTCCAGGACTGCCAGCCTGCCGACAGCCTCTGCAGAAACTCTGCACACCCTTCTGTTGAGCGTTCTGAGGAAGTAACCATCTTCAGACAGGTAATGTTTATTACTTAATTTAAGATTTTTTTCATAGAGTTAGGCATACCTGACTTACTATGGACATCTGTATCATAGCAGTAAGATTCCTATGTACACATAAAATAGAACTCTTAAAATGGTAAAATTTCAGGGCTCAATTTCCTTAGAGAATTTACCCTCTCCTGACTTCTATTTGTAGGTGCCATTTAAAACTCAAGGTATAAATATTATGTCAGTTAAATAAGGAGTGATGACTTTAGTTTTTGAAGAAAGCATTACCTTCCCTTTTATGAAATGTAGTATAACTGTTGCCTGATTGACATCTATTATATTATTCTCCCCCCACCAGACAGTTACACATATTTAATAATTTTTATGTGTAAAAAGTAAGGTTAAACAGTTACATAGTCGAGTTGTTAGGCTTTGCATGCTTTTGAGAGTGATACTGGAGATGAGATGGCATTAGTAGTAGCAGGAGGTCACATCTGACATGAAATGGACCTCCTAAAATGGCAAGGGATTGTTCTTGGCCAGAGGAAGTCCTAGTGGCATTGGCTGGGACAGTGAAGAATATATCTTATAAAAAAGACTTGAGGATAGAACAAAGTAATTACTCATCTTTGTATGTATTTGAATGATTTCAGTGGATAAGTTTAATATGCATTTTAAAAAATAGGGCAGTAAAGGACTGTAAATACGTGAATATGGGCACTGCTTCCCCAGCATGATATCAGTGGGTAGTGCTCATTTAATCCCTTCATAGGACTCATGTGTGCATACCCCTCTCCTCTTCTCTCCTTCTCATCTTTATTCCACTCACAGTATCCCCCCATCCCAAAGTCTCAGCTAACAATTTAGCATGTGTAATAAATATAAATATTGAACAGCCCCATGTGTCAGAACACAAACATTTATTATGCTTTCAGCCACGACCCAGTCTCCTGTTTCCATTTTACATTGTCTGCCCTCTATTCTCTCGTATTCTACAGTTGTTTAAAGTTCATAGATTTATGCAAAGTTTACAAAATTGGGCAAGACTGTCCCTCAAATGTGTAGGGCTATGACACATTGCTGTGTTTTCTAGAAATACTCATCAAATGCAGATTATGGAGGAATGAGTCAGGCATCTTCACTTCTTGATGGCCCTGACTTCTTTTGGGTGAATCACCTTCCTGTCTAGAAGGTTTTTCTGGAAGATGTAGAAGGCTTAAGGATGGTAAAGGAAATGAACTGAAATGGAACCCTGGTGTGAGCTTTGCATGGAATTGTTTGATCCCTGTGTTATGGTTCTGGTTAGTGTTTTTGAGCCCTGAAGCAAAGCTCTTTTTAACATGAAAGCTGTCAATATGAAATGTATAGATCTAAAAGAGGAGTATTTTAATATTAAATATTAGCAGAAAGAGGAATTGCAGACTATAACTTTGACTTTTAGCATCTCCACCTATTTCTCTTTGCTTGGAAAGACTTCTCTTTTCTCTCTTCATAGTAAAAGGCACGTGCTTCATGATTCTGAATATCTATACTTCACTGTTTCTTTTCTTTAAAGAGACTGACAGGTTTCTGCCATTTGCTGTGTGATCTTGGTTAACTCATTTAACCTCTCTGAGCTCTGGTATCTTCCTCCACAATGTGGGGCTAATTATAGGAACTGCCTCACAGAATGCTTATGAAGGATTAAATGGCAATTATTATAAAGTGATAAGCAAGATACTTGGCATACAAAAGCTCTTAAGAGATTGTAAGGACTATTATAAGAAGGAAATGTGCACTTACTGATTTTGTATCACTGTTTAAGGATATTATTTTCAATATTCTGTTTCTCATAGGATATTACCTATTGCAGTTTTCAATGAGGCAAGATATAGAGATATCTGAGATCAAAAAACTAAGGTAAAATAAATAATGTGGCAAAGTACCATGTAGATTATCTCTGGTAGTCATGAACCCGTATAAGCCTCATTGCTTTGAGATTAAATGCTGCCAGTGTTACAGCCAGATCTGATTGATGTTTTATCATTTTATCATTTAACTTTATGCTGTACTTTCATTCCACATCTTCTCATGCACTTGGCAGGATGATCAAGGAAGCTCTGACTTATGTTTCTACCTAAAATCAAAACCAAATATCACTAGATGAGGTAATGAATGAAGGTTAAATATTTTGAGGAGACGAACTGAGAAATGCAAAAGAGTGTTTCCTAAATGTTTTTCACTTGTTTCCACTTCTAGCATGGCTAAGTGTGTGCTACTGAACCTGGTATTTTCACATATAGGAACTGTAAAGTATGGGAGAAAAACTACCTGACAATCCTAGAGAGTGAAAATAAGTAGGTAGATTCTGAAAGGGACTTCAGATTCAAAACTTAGAAGCAGGCTCAGTGCAGAGTGATTTCCCCATTTTATGGCTTTTTTGACTGAGGGTACGCCTGGTGAAGTTAATGTCACTTCGGGTGACTAACTCCAGTAGAAAAACCACAGTCTTTTTGGCTTGAAGACCCCAGGAACAGGGTTCAGTGCAACAACAGCCCCTGTAAAATGAAGCTAGAATACTGTTCTTAAATTAATAATTTTATTTATTTACTTTTGGCTGTGCTGGGTCTTTGTTGTTGCAGACTTTGTCAGTTGCGGCAAGTGGGGGCCACTCTTGCCGTGTAGGAGCCTCTCTTTGAGGCAGCTGCTCTAGTTGTAGGGTACAGGCTGTAGGACACATGAGCTTCAGTAGCTTCAGCACATGAGCCCAGCACTTCGGCTCCCAGGCTCTAGAGCATGCTCGATAGTGGAGGGTCATATGCTTAGTTCCTCTGTGGCATGTGGGATCTTCCTGAACCAGAGGTTGAACCTATGCCTCCTGTATTGGCAGCTGGATTCTTTACCGCTGAGCCACCAGGGAAGCCCTTAAGCTAGAATTCTGGAGAGCGGAATGGCGGATGGGGGAAGCTTCCAATTCAGTGCGTAAATACAAAGCAAAGTTTTGACTGACACCTGAATCATGGATGTGTGGAGCAGACACAAGCTAGCACAGCTGAAGATGAAAGAACTGAAATGAAGTTTGAGCTGCCACCCAAGAGATAGTTTTCACCTTGTGTATAATCAAATTATGTGCCTGCTAAAACAAATAAATCAGTACTCTTTACAGAATTCTAACAGATTTTAGAGTCTTTGCTCCAAAATATTTGCATCACACATTCACATAATACAATCCCAAATTACATAAGATATGAAGAATCAAGAAAATGTGACCCCTTCTGAAGAGGAAAGTTTAATTCCAAGATGACCCAAAGGTGGGAATTAGCAAAGATTTTTAAACAGCTATTATAACCATACTCAATGAGGCTAGAAAGATACACTCACAATGAGTAAAAAATATAGTAAATGGAAACTACAAAAAAGAAACAAATGGAAATTCCAGAACTGAAAATATAATATTTGAAATAAAAATTCACTGAGCTTACATCCAAAGGAAATAATAGAAGGTGTCAGTGAACCTAAAGATAGAACAGAAGCAAATTTCATTCTTAAGAACAGAAAGAAAAGAGTTTTTTATTTTTTAATTGTTGACCATACTCCACTGCATGTAGGAACTTAGTTCCCTGATTAGGAATTGAACCCACATCCCCTGCACTAGAAGGTGGAGTTTTAACTGCTGGACCACTGGGTAAGTCCCAGAAGAAAGATTTAAAAAACTAAACAATAACAAATAGAGCCTCAGAGATCTATGTAACATAAGTAAAAATGTCTAATGTATATGTACTTGGAGTCTCAGAAGAAGACAAGAAAGAGAATGGGAAAGGAAAATATTTGAAGAAATAATGGCCAGATTTTTTAAAAAATTGATAAAATGCATACATTTACAGATCCAGAAACTCTGAACTTCAAACAGGATTAATTTGAAGAAAACTGTACCTATGCACATCATACTCTAACTGTTGGACACCAACAGTAAAGAGAAAATTTTGATAGTGGTCAGAGAAAATGGCAGGTTACCTTCCAGGACACTGTACTTTAAATTAGCACAGCCTTCTTATCAGTAACTACAGAGTCTAGGAAAAGTAAAATGATATTTTTAAAGTACATAGAAGGAAAAAGAAAAATCCTGTTAACCCAGAAATCTATGTATAGTGAAAATATCCTTTGAGAATGAAGGCAAATTAAAGACATTTTCAGATAAAAGTAAGCTAAGAGAATTCATTGCCAGCAGACCTACAACACAAGAAATGCTAAAGGAAGTTATTCAAGCTGAAGTGAGATAACACCAGATGGAATCTTAAATCTTCAAGAATGAATCAAGAATGTCAGAAGTTGTAAATATGAAAGAGTGTTGTTTTTTTTCATCTCAGTATCTTTAAAATACACAGAAAATTTAAAAGCCAAATCTAACACTGCCTTGTGATACTTATAATGCGCTATGTGTAGATATCATATGTAAGACAATTATAGCATAAATAATGAGGGGGATTGCATAGTAAATGCACTTATATAATTGTATAGTTTTCAATTTTATATGGGGTGGTAATGAAATGAACTCTTAAGTAGACTGTGAAAGGTCAAGAATGTATATTTTAATGCTTAGAACAATAACTGAAAATCCAATAGATAAAGTAGAATCTTAAGCACTTTAAAAATGATCCCCCCAAAATGCAGGAAAGATTGAACAGAGAACAAAAAGCAGAAGAAGCAAAAGGAAACCAAGGAATGAAATTGTAGCTCTAAGTGCAACCATATCATGTTAATCATATTTATTTATATTGAATGATGTTATTGTTCCATTGTGCACTTGTGTCAGACTCCTTTTGACACTGTGGACTGCAGTATGCCAGGCTTCACATTAAACATTAATGTTGTGCACTGGCTTTTGGAACTCAAATAAAGGCCCTTTCATGTTGGGTGAAACTCTTCTTGGTAGATTGGACCTAGGCTGGTCTTTGGAGAGAGATCAAGCCCTGAGCCTCTGATGTGGGAGCACTGACTCCAAGACCCTAGACAACCAGAGACAACCTAGGGAATATCAAATAGTGAGAACTCACACAAAGGAAACCACTTGAATACAAGACCCTGCATGACCCAACCACCAGTAGCACCTTGTGCAGGACAATCTCATCTAAACAACACACAACACAAAAATATAAACCAAATCATCAACAGACAGGATTACCACCTCACTCACCCTTGCCCATCAGAGGAAAAACAAACAAAAACTCAGCACAAATCTCACCCTATAGGAAGCTGACACAAACCACTGGACCAAACTTAGGAGGGCAGAAACCAAAAGGAAGAAAGAATTCAGCCTTGAAGCCTGGAAAAAGAAGACCTCAAACACAGTAAGTTAAAAAAAAAATAATGACAAGGCAGAGAAATACTACAGAAATGAAGGAACAAACTAGAAACACAGAAGTCCAAATAAACGAAGAGGAAATAGGCAAACTACCTGAAAAAGAATTCAGAATAATGATAGTAAAGATGATCAAAATCCTTGAAAACAAAATGGAGAAAATGCAAGAATCAATTAACTAAGACCTAGAAGAATTGAAGAATAAACATGCAAACAACACAACTACTGAAATTAAAAATACTCTATAAGGAATCAGTAGCAGAATATCTGAAGCAGAAAAATAAATCAGTGAGCTGGAAGATAAAATGGTGGAAATAACTTCTGAAAAGCAGAATAAAGTAAAAAGAATGAAAAGAACTGAGCATAGTCTCAGAGACCTCTGGGACAATATCAAATGCACCAACATTCAAATTATTTGGGTCCCAGAAGAAAAAGAGAAAAAGAAAGGGTGTGAGAAAATTTTTGAAGAAATCATAGTTGAAAATTTCCCCAACATGGAAAAGGAAATAGTCACTCAAGTCCAAGAGTCACAAAGAGTCCCATACAGGATAGACCCAAGGAGAAACATGCCAAGACACATACTAGTCAAACTAACAGAGACTAAACACAAAGAAAGAATATTAAAAGCAGCAAGGGAGAATCAACGAATAACATACAAGGGAAACCCCATATTCTTAACAGCTGAGCTTTCAGCAGAAACTCGGCAGGCCAGAAGGGAATGACAGGATATATTTAAAGTACTGAAAGGGAAAATTCTACAACCAAGATTACTGTACCCAGCAAGGATCTCATTCAATACTGATGGAGAAATAAAAAGCTTTTCATCAGACAAGCAAAAATTAAGAAAATTGAGTACCACCAAAGCAGCTTTACAACAAATGTTAAAGGGAATTATATAGTCAAGAAATACTTGAGAAGAAAAAAGATCCACCAAATCAACCACAAACAATTAAGGAAATGGTAATAGGAGCATATGTATCAATAATTATTTAATGAAAATGGACTAAATGCTCCAACCCAAAGACACAGACTGGCTGAATGGATATAAAAACAAGACCCATATATATGCTGTCTACAATAAACCTACTTCAGACCTAAGACATGTATAGACTGAAAGTGAGAGGATGGGAAAATATATTCCATGAAAATGGGAAGCAAAAGAAAGCTGAAGTAGCAATCCTCACATCAGACAAAATAGACCTTAAAATAAAGAAGATTACAAGAGATAAGGAAGGACACTACATAATGATCAAGGGATCAATCCAAGAGGAAGACATAACAATTGTAAATATCTATGCACCCATAATAGGAGTACCTCAATACATAAGATAAACAATAACAGACATGAGAAATCAACAGTAACACAATATTAGTAGGAGACTTTAACACCCCACTCATACCAAGTGGGGAAAAGACCTAAACACATTTCTCCAAAGAAGACATATAGATGGCTAACAAACACATAAAAAGATACTCAACACTGCTCATTATTAGAGAAATGAAAATCAAAACTTCAATGAGGTATAACCTCACACCAGTCAGAATGGCCATCATCAAAATGTCTACAAACAATAAATGCTGAAGAGGGTGTGTAGAAAAGGGAACGCTCTTGCACTGTTGGTGGGAATGTAAATTGATACAGCCACTATGGAAGACGGTATGGAGATTTCTTAAAAACGGGATAAAACCACCATATGACACAGCAACTCCACTCCTAGGCATATACCCTGAAGAAACTGAAATTGAAAGAGACACATGTATCCCGTTGTTCATTGCAGCACTATTTACAATAGCTAGAACATGGAAGCAACCTAGATGTCCATCGACAGATGACTGGATAAAGATGTTGTGGTACGTATACACAATGGAATATTACTCAGCCATAAAAAGGAATGCATTTCAGTCAGTTCTGATGAGGTGGATAAACCTAGAACCTATTATTCAGAGTGAAGTGTGTCAGAAAGAAAGATAAATATTGTATTCTAATGCATATATATGCAATCTAGAAAAATGGTATGAAGAATTTATTTTCAGAGCAGCAGTGGAGAAACAGACATAGAGATTAGACTTATGAACATGAGGAGGGGGAGGAAAGGGTGAGATGTATGGAAAGAGTACCATGGAATCTTACATTACCATATGTAAAATAGATAGCCAGTGGGAATTTGATGTGTGGCTCAGGAAACTCAAATAGAGGCTCTGTATCAATCTAGAGGAGTGGGATGGGGAGGGAGATGGGAGGGAGATGGGAGGAAGTGTCCAAAGGGAGGGGATATATGTATACCTATGGCTGATGCATGTTGAGGTTTGACAGAAAACAGCGATATTCTGTAAAGCAGTTATCCTTCAATAAAAAAGTAAATAAAAAAGAAAAAAAATGATAATGGACTAAATACTTTAATTAAAAATCAGAGTTTATCAGGATGGATTAACAAACAAGAACTACTATTTTTTGTTGAGATAAATTTTAAATATAACGATACAGTTAAATTGAAAGTAAATTGATGGAAAAAGATACACCATAATAAAAGCAGAAGAAGTCTATATTAGTATCAGAAAAATTAAACTTTAAGGCAAAAAGTATTGCCAGTGTTAAGGTGTGTTTGATAATAATAAATAGGTCATTACATTAAGATAAGAATTATAAGTGAGTGTTTATACCTGATAAAGTTCCAGTGAGGTTACTTTGAGTATTTTTGAGTCTAGAAATTTTTGAGGATAATCCAGTTGTAAGTTAAGAGACACAGGTTACTCATCACTTTAGGGTAACGACCATTCCATAAAACTGTGGCATCAAAGCTCAACACAAGTGAAAGCAAAACATCGCTGGAGAGTGTAGATATCTTTATGTCTACACATATGAGAGGGTCTCTAGGCTGGAATCAAGTGACATACATCCAAGTTATTACTAGCTCCACTATTATCTAGCTAAGAAATAGCTACCTTATTTGTGATGGTTTATAGACAATAAAAAATAAGATTAACTATATATATATATAATTATCATATATTAAAATCAGGAAAGAATTCCACCAGTGACTATTGCTAACAGGGTTGTAAGTATACGCTGAGCACACACAGATGCACACCTGGGTTTTCTGGCAGGGAGAGCAAAGAGGGAAACACAGGAAATTTCAAATTCGTATGATCAGAAAAGTCAAAACATTTCAGAAATTTCTCATGTGATCTTAAAGATCCCTTCCTGTATTTGAGATTTTATAAAACTGGGATAATAACATCTACCTTTCAGAATCTTGGTAGGAATGATTGGGACCACACTGGTATATAAGTATTATTTTACTGTTGTCTTTATATAACTCCAATAAACATGCATGGTAGAAATCTAAGGAATCTGACTGTAGTTAACTTGAAACGCCAGTGTCTGAACTTCTGTGGCTTATCTAGTTACTATTTATTTGTGTCCCTATGTTGTCAATAACCATGAGAAGTATGTTACAGTCTTCTATGTACAAAGTAGGTGTTATAAATTAGTAAATTAGGAAACAGCCCCAGGGAAGTGATATCACTTGACCAAGACACTGTATAAATGTTTTAAGTCAAAATTTGAACCCCTTTCTCTACATCACCAAATCCTGTTTTATTTCTACTACATTATACTGCTTCTAGTGCTTCCCATGTGGTGCTAGTGGTAAAGAACCTGTCTGCCAATGCAGGAGACACAGGAGATGCGGGTTTGATCCCTGAATCAGGAACATCCCCTGGAGGAGGGTGTGGCAACCCACTCCAGTATTCTTGCCTGTAGAATCCCATGGACAGAGGAGCCCAGCAGGCTATAGTCTGTAGGGTCTCGAAGAGTTGGACATGATTGAAGTGACAGCATGCATGTACTGCTTCTAAAATATTGAATAAGTTTAACACTATTGGTATTATTTCCAAGAAATATTCCAATTTATAAAGCAGTTGTTGTGAAGAACTGGCACATAGTACGTTAAAATTCATGTGATATGAAATCACCAATGGAATCTGACTCAGAAGGCCCCACATACCCCTACCAGCATCTAAATATCTATATTTTGCATCTTAAAAAATAATTTCTTCAAGATTTGAGGACTTGGATAGTGACAGAGAGTAAGGTCACCCTGGGACTGATAGTGACAGCTTTGCCAATACAATTGGAATGTTTTTTAACTGTAAAGCTTATTTAATGAAAAGAGACCCCCAAAACCTTTTTACTAATGTGTGGTGCTCTCTTGTCAGTTTGAAATGAACCAACTGTCAGCCTGCCAATTACCATGCATACAGTATATGCTCATTAAATCACTCACTGTGTTTCTTCAGGTTGGCAAACTGGTTAATTAAAAAAAAAAAGTGTAGTGTTGCTCTTACAGTAAAGAGGCAGGAATAAAAAAAATGGAGTGCTTACTCTTAATATTTTGGAGTTTGCTTTTAAATGCAGCCAGAAATTGTTCTGTTTTACAGTTTTGATTAAAGGATTGTTCCTTCTGCATCTTTTTTGGTTTTGTTTATAATTCAAACACTGTAATTATAATGGAGTTGCTTTTATAATAGAACTACTAAATCATTCTGTGAGAAGATGAAAACCCAAGTAAAGGGCTCAATTTCTTGTGCTGAGGCTGTAAGGCCAACTTGGGTGTGTTGGGGCTGAAACAAACTGGGAACGGAGGATGGGTTTTAGCTTTGCTAAATCTCTGCTGTGGTATTTTCATTTTAGGAGATTTAGGCCTTATCATCACCTCAGTGGGTGAGTTAATCCCTTTTGAGAGCTGACACCCTTAGGCTCTCATAGCCTATGATAATTAGGCTGTTTGATTTGTTTGTATAGTAGCTCTAAAAAATACCAGTGCCCAAGCTCAACCCTGAATATTCATTGAAAAGACTGATGTTGAAACTGAAGTACCAATACTTTGGCCACCTGATGTGAAGAGCCAATTCACTGGAAAAGATCCTGATGCTGGGAAAGACTGAAGGCAAGAGGAGAAATGGGTGGCAGAGGATGAGCTGGTTGGATGGCATCACTGACTCAATGGACATGAGTTTGCGCAAATTCGGTGAGATAGTGAAGGACAGGGAAACCTGATATGCTGCAGTCCATGGGGTCTCAAAGAGTCGGACACGACTTAGTGGCTAAACAACAACAGCTCCGCCCCAGATCAAATAAATCAGAATCCTTGTGGGGGAGGGAGTGGCTAACTGTTTTTAGAAGCTCCCCAGGCTTCCCTAGTGGCTCAGTTGGTAAAGAATCTGCCTGCAGTGCAGAAGACCCAGGTTCAATCCTGGGTCTAGAAGGTCCCCTGGAGAAGGCAATGGCAACCCACTCCAGTATTCTTGCCTGGAGAATTCTAAGGACAGAGGAGCTGACAGGCTACAGTCCTTGGGATCGCAAAGAGACAGACACGACTGAGTGACTAACACACTTACAGGTTATTCTAATAGGAGCCAGGGCTGAGAGAGACAGGCCTAAATTGACTCGACTTGTCCAGCATTTCAATTCGTCTGATTCAACAGCTCTTATCATCAACCACAAGGCATCAACCAATGACTTAGCAACCAATAAACCCTGTAAGGTTACAGAGAGTTAAACACTCTAGTTTCTGAGCTCCACTTATATCTATGCAATTAGATTCTTTGGAGTCAGGACCTAGGAACCTCCATTTTTAACCAGAGGTCCTAGGTGATTCTTGTGTACTAAGGTATGAGAATTTTCCAAAAGCAAGATAATCTTTGAAAGTGAAGTTGAGTGGAACTTCAGAGGAAAGTACATAAATCACAGTAAAATCAGGGCAGGCTTAAAAAAACAAACAAAACAAGAATTTTGGTACACCCATTTAGGCTAACCGGGATTGTTCATGTTATAATAGCATTAGCCTTTTTGGTGGTGGGAGGGGTAACCTCCCACACCATCACCATCACTATCTAGTACCATGTGGGACCCAGGAATGCACAGACTCTTCATAGCTTCCTTTAACATTTAGATACTGAGGTTAATGATTAGGGCCAATGCATTTTTTGAGGGCCTAGAAAAATATTGAGGACTAAAAGGAAAAGAAGTAGAGTCAGAACAATTAGATATTTATTGAAATGTCAACAAAATAGAACTTTATGCTATTGCTATTACTAAATTTAGTAATTTTAAACAGTCTATGTTTAGAGACATTTTATGGGTTAGCTTTTCTCACTTAAGAATATCTGAATTGCATGATGATTGTTGAGAAATTTTAGCCAATTTTAATATTTTACAAACCAAATTATACATAACCAAATAATTTCAAATGCAAAAATATTAAAATCTCAAGAATTTTACACCCAACAATTGTTTATTGTAATCTATCCTATATAACAAGGTGTTGAGCCTCTTAAAGTTCGTGGGACCTAGGAAGGTCTTGTACCTCAGCGTATATAATTAAAAATTAAATGATAGTTAATTGTCCTGGACTCCATTCTCATTGATGAGGCTATCAAAATATGCATAAGTAACCTTCTGAAGATGTAGTTGAAACTAATCATTGTTGCTCACCTTCATTCTAGGGGGAAAAAAATGTCCAAAAAGGTAAAAGAAGGAAAAACAGTTTTAGCTACATATCGGACTCCCTTTAAACATATAGTATATCACTTACAGGAAAGTTGGGATTGTTAATGAGCATCAAATGAGATTGACAAGGCAAATTGCACAGTGTGGGTCTTGCTTGGAAAATTACCCCTAAGAAATTGTGATAATAGCAACAAAACAACACATAACTCAAATAAGGGACAGAGAAGTAGATGTCCTAGAAATTTGGAGTCTCTGAGGTCAGTTGATACCTAGAGCTATGTGTCTTTTTAAATTCTCCAGCCACTTCCATACCTTGGATTTGATTACATATTAAGTCCCCAGTTTCACAATTCTTCTGATCCATGGATTATGAGTCATACTACTAACATCTTAAGGTACATCTTCTCTTAAGAATGTACATCATTTCATAAGATGTTTCTTTTGTAACAGTTGCCACTACTGTTTTATTTATATTTTGGTTAACATTCCTTTTTGACTGTCTCCTCCCTCAGAATATAAGCTCAAAGAAACCAGGAGTTATGGTTTTTTATGATTTTACCGAATCAATCATGGGGAAGAAAGGGTGGTGACAATCGATCACTTCGTCCTTGCCAACAATGATCAATCAGGAGTGTCATAGTATTGGGACAATGTTACAAATGCTTATGGTCAGGAAATACTTTAGAACGTCATTTATTAAACTTAGATTCTGTAATACCAAGTCAATAAATGAGTGAATGAAAGGAAGCTGCATTCAAGTTTCACCTATATCTCTCCTACCCTCCCCCAGGATCCAAAAGGAAAATAAATAAGTAAGTAAAAGAAGGAAAAGAATCTGCTTTTCTATAAATTCTGTGACTTATAAATGAATAAAATGGCTAATTGTTCACTTGAAAAATGACTATACTTTTGGAAAGGGGCCTGAAAATTTCTTGGCAATACTTCAACTGATTAATAATTTAGAATGATGATTGACTAGAGAATGCAAGTGGAGCTAATAGCCTCTCATTTTCTTCTTGATTATTTTAGACAAATTGGTAAGGCAAGGCAGAGGTGTGGGGTGTTTCGGGGTCACCTGACTAGAAGCTTTGGATTAAAAATGCAGAGGGAGATCCGATCTCTCTAAGGTGCTGACTTCCTCTCTAATGGAGTCAGATGACTTTGTGATGTGTTGCTTCTGCTGCTTAGCTGCGCAGAGCTGCTGTTACACTCCCCAAAAGTCTATGTGAACTATAGGCAACTCCCACTGTGACTGCTGTGTGACGCATCCTGCTAGACACTGGTTAGGAAGAAACAATGGATTTAACACAGTTCTAACTTTAAGAAGTTCAAATATCTGGCGAGAGAGACACATATGTCTATAAATCATTATTCTATGAGGTGAAAAGTATTAAGTGTCTTAAGAGAGGGATATGAACAAATGCCATGGGAGTCATTCGCTTACAGATTTGATGTGAGGTATCTGCCTAATTGGGAATTAGTGATTTGAAACAACGTGAGAAAGTCAAGCTATATGTGTTATGCTGGTAACAGCATTCAAATGAGAAAATGCCTAAGAAAGTAATGCTGGCACAAGAACCTGGTTGGGATTTCCAGGGCTACATAGAACTCTGTGTCTGTATTCAGAAAGATAGGATTTGGGTAAATTATATCCTAGAAGGAGTGAAGCTTCCCCAAGGGTTCAGCTGGTAAAGAATTCACCTGCAATTCAGGAGACACAAGAGATGAGGTTTGATCCCCTAGTCAGGAAGATCCCCTGGAGGAAGAAATGGCAACCCACTCTAGTATTCTTGCTGGAAAATGCCATGGACAGAGGAGCCTGACAGACTATAGTCCATGGGGTCCCAACGAGTTGGACATGACTGAGCAACTTTTTCACTTTTATAACTTTCAGCATAACCAGTTGAAAGTGAAAGGGAAAGTCAGTTGTGTCCGGGTCTTTGCAACCTCATGAATTATATAGTACATGGAATTCTCCAGGCCAGAATACTGGAGCGGGTAGCCTTTCCCTTCTCCAGTGGATCTTCCCGACCCAGGAATTGAGCCAGGGTCTCCTGCGTTGTGGGCGGATTCTTTAGCAGCTCAGCTCTCAGGGAAGCCCAAGCATAACCACGGTGTAAAGCTATTCACTTATGCAGAGCTAACTTTTTACTCAGACATCTACTTATTCATCAAATGTTCACTGAGTACCTAGTATGTGTCAATTACTCATAGATTATGATCTGAAGAAGCTGTCAGTCTGGAAGAGGAAACTTAACAGGCACATAAAATACTCACTTCTTTGCGGAAATGCCCTGGGGGTTATGCCAAGAGTGAAGGGATTCATCACCACTGAACAGCAGGGAAGACTCCTAGTGGAGGTGAAAACTGAAGTAGGGCTTTGGAAGGTAGATGGAGTTTGGTCAAGTAAGATTAACCAATGTGGGAATGACAGCTGAAGAGAGGAAGGAGTAGTGAGCAAAGCCTTAGAGGTGTAATCCTGGGAAATTTATGGAGGAGAGGTGCAGTTTGAAATGTAGACTATGCAAAGGGAAATTTCTGTCCGTAAGGCTGAGCTATCTCAGACTCAGAGAGCTTCCTTCAAAAAGGAGTGATGATATGCCACACACTGTTCTTCATTCATGGTTACATTAACTCCTCTACACACCTAAAAACCCTACAAGATAGGCTCTAGGTAGTTGCTCAGTCGTGTCCAATTCTGTGCGGCCCCATGGACTGTAGCTCACCAGGCTCCTCTGTCTATGGGATTTTCCAGGTAAGAATACTGGAGTAGGTTGCCATTCCCTTCTCCAGAGGTTCTAGTATTATCCCAATTTATAGATGGGGAAATTGAGGCATGGGTGGGTTAAATTACTTGCCAGTTAGTAGGCAGTGGTGGAGCTGGGATTTGAACTTAGACATCCTGGCTGCAGAGTTCTTGCTTATATAAAGGAGGTCTGAGGATCTAAAGGAAATTATAGGAGGGGTGGTGGTGAAATACTGGATATCCATTCCATTTACAAATGGGAGAAAATACAGAGCTTGCAGACTGTGGGTAACTTCTCCTATATCCTTGAGCAAAGAGAGGGGCTGAGCCCCTGCCTCCAATGACATGATGGGGATGCCAGCATGCTTGGTCCCCTTCCTCTAAGTCGGCCACGTTTGCATCCATTCGTGGAGATAAATCCTCAGTACAGGGAAACAAAAGTGTTTTTCAGGCTCTTTTCTGCCACGGTTAGACCAGGACAGGTTTTATGAAAGGAGCTTTTCTGCATCTGCTGCCTTCCGGGGTCACATTCTTAGTGAATCTACAGCCTCAAAATGGAGCTTGTTAGTTGCATGTCATCCAAGGGTGGCAATTAGTTGCATGTGTTTGGTTGGGTGCCAGCTCCCGGGGCGCCAGACCTCAGTGGGGGAGCCACTGTTTGTCATGAATTAGTCTTTAAATAAAAGCAAGTTTTTAAAATGGAGCATGCTAATTTGGGTTTTGCTGACCCCCTCTGAAGAAGGCATGGCCTGTTCGGTGCCAGCTGGCTGAATTGGCATTCAGCGAGAAACTGGGTCCCTACCAAAAATCCGCCTTGCTCCCCTCTTCCAGCACTGGGAGCAAAATGGCAGTGAGGAGTTGGTTGGCCCTGAGAAACAAGGTGAAACGAGGGGCAGGAACAGCATGATCTGATGATGAAAGGGATGGGAGCTGCTCCGATTATCCCCGCTTCTCTCACCACCTTAGGAAGGCAAGTCTGCTGCCCCTCTCTTTCCCCACTGGCGCTGTCCTCAGCCACCCATTCAGTGACTTTCCACATAAAAGGCTTCCTCATCCAATCGCTTATACACTGCTCCTTTTTATACTCTTCCAAGTCATACTCAGGGGATTATCACTGCAGCTTTTAACTTCCCCGAGAAAGAGCTGAATGAGCGTGAATGAGGCGGAAGAGTCTTCAGTGAGAAAGTGTCCCCCACCCCAAAATGCTCACAAAACCCCTAATCACGATGTAAGAATGCCATCCTGTCTTTGGCAGCGGCTGGCTAATTAACAACTACTGTACATATAGGCGATAATTACAGAAACCGTGTCGCACACTCGTGGTAATAGAATACGGGGCAACAGCGGCCCCAGCTCGCCCTACTACGGCGCTTTTACACACGGAGGAGCCATCCCACCAATCAAGGTTTTGAAGCTCCGCACTTTGCCCAAGTGCTAATTGGAAGATTTGTTTTCTTACACTTTCCAGGTGGATAATCTGATCCTGAGAAATTGCGACTGTCAGTTGAAAATCAACAGTTGAAAACAGGAACTCTTCCATTTTTTTTAAAAAAGTTACCTATTTTGGGTTTGTTTTGCAAACATATCTTTGTCTTCCAGTAGATTTGCTCGGTATTGGGAGAGGAGTCATGTACAAAGGCAAGACAGAAAGGGAATTTAAATAAGCTTTACATTCATTCTGAAGATTCAGGAAAGATGGGAAGTTTTTGTGTTTTTTTGTTTTTCCTTCTCAATATAAATGTATTTGTGCAGCGGATATGAGTTGTTCTGGTTACTAATGTAGTGCACATTCAATTTCCTGTAGTGAGTTTTTTTTTGTTTTTTTTTTTTATGCCAGTGCCTCTGTTCTTCTGAATGCAGCATATTAAGTTTACTATTAAACCCACACCCCATTCCTAAGAGACTCAGCCTGAAAGCCTTCCTGAAAGGACAGGAATTTGTTTGTTTGTTTATAGAGATTGATGCAAATTTGACAATGAAGGACATTTTGAATACTTGAGTACCGTAAATAGTTTTAAGGGGTATCTTATTTTTTCAAGGCAATGCATTTTGCAGTTTCTTTAAATGCTCATTTAATATTTTCCGACTAGGCAGGACAATGTGTTGCTTTTAAGGATAAGAGCCTGTAATGAGCCCCTGAGCCTTTAATTTATGATGTATCTGACAGGATTGTGGTGGATCTGATAGGGGATGCATGTGATTATGTCTGCAAGCTGAAAATAAACCAGCTGGTATTTGTTCTGAAAACATTCTGAGAACACCCTCCTGTTAATGGCCCATGGCTTGATCCAGCATCTGGTAAACTAATATACTGTCATTTTTACCATGAAAGTCAGCACAAATCATTAATGATTCCAGCAGCTATTTATGTTCTTCCCTTGTCTAGAACATGCCAATTACCATGAAATTATTCCTATTAGCAACATGAGTGAATGATAGTAACCTGATTGTAACTTGTTGGCAGAAATTCTTCCATAATGACAATAATGAACTGTGCATTTGAGTCCTTGCTGGGTTCTGTTAAACCGGAAGGTTGAATATTATATGTTTCTAACTGTCATGAACAATACTTCTTAATGACTGTGAGAATTGAAGGAAATGTGCTATCTTGCAGATTTGCTTCTGTGTGGGAACTTATCATTTTTGTTTAATTTGTTGGGGGAAGGAACCACTGATTGCCATTAAAAATGGTGTTCAGGGACCGCTTTGCAATACACACATATTATAATCAACACTAGTTTAGAGAGCCTAATAGAGTTCATCATTGCTCTCATTATAGACAGTATCTGAATTTTTAACGGAAATATTCCACATCTGATCATCACCAAAGGATGAAATAACGTCATCAATGCCAGTGACTAAGAAAAATATAGAGAGTTTGATACCACCATGAGATTGATAATTTAATTATCCTTTTTCTTTCAGCTAATCTTGATCTGTAGGGCCACATGACCTGACTGAAAATACGTATCGGGCAGACAGTCCAAGATATCTAAGAGGAGCAGTGCAAAGGACAGCTATAGCTCCATGAAAATCCCTGGTAGGGCATTTACACAAGAGTAGGACAGATTAGCCACATTCTCCAAAGATCTAACGAACCTAATTAATGTACTGTACACTTCTTGAGGCCCACCTCATATCCTTTTGTCTCACTTTTCACTGAGGCCATTGTTGTGCAAGCCAGCTTAGGGCAGTTTGTCACCTGAAGCTTCTTATCTAACCTGCATTCAGTATCCCCATTTTCTGCCGAGTTACCTTGTGTGTGACTAGCAGCCGAGAAGTGCAAGAGAGTTATTAAACTATGAAACACGAAGTTGGAATTGGAGGAGGAGCAAGATTTTAGAGGGCATCGTATGCTCTTTTATCCTGAGTGTAATGAAAAACTAAAGAGTTTTAAGAAGAGGAGTGATAGTTTCCAACTTCTGGTTTTAAAATATGACTACTGTGTGGAAAACAGATTGGAGTGAGGGGCAAGAATACATATGGGGAGAGCAATTAAAAAGCTATTGCAAAAAAGAAAAAAAACTATTGCAGTAATCTATAACACCTTTTGTGCTGTAAAAATAAAAATGATATATTTTTAGCTTTTTTGGAAATATAAATAATACAATAAATGACAAAAAGGAAAACAAAACAAAACAGAAATACCTAACATGTTATGTGATTGGTGATCTTCTGGCACAACAGCATTTACTAATGAATAGAAAAAATAAATTTTTTTCTTTTTATCTACTTTTCTCCCAGCTTAAGCTACATGTGTATTTTTGGAAGCTTCAATTCCTAAGAAAATTTCAAAATTTCCACTGTACCAGCTCTCATGGTGTGACTGAGTGAGGTTAATTAAGGTCCCAGTCCCATAAGAAAGTTACTTTTTATCCTTGGGGATTCTGAACAACCAAACCTCTAGGAACTTAAAAAGCAGGTGCTTTCATTGGAATTCTTTTAACATGGGGACTATGCAGTTTACTATCCAGTCCTTTACAGAAAAATGTACCGACTTCTGAGCTAAAGAATTAAAAACTAAACTGCATCCGTACTCACAGAGTGTAAAATTTGAATTTATTTTCATTAAGCATCTAAATTAATTATAAACAAATGAGAAAGTTTCTTTTTTGAATGTTTTTAAGAAGTTACATTTCTTGTAAAATATTCAGAATTGTTAGAATTAAAAGACAAAATGTAGGATACATTAATATATTTTAAGTCACTTTAAATATGCCAAATTTTAATTTTTCACCATATTTTAACATTTTAATTCAATCTTGCTAGTTTTATAAAAACAATAATTTTCAGTTTTATGTCCAGTGTCTATCTAGTTGTAATGTATTATCTAATATCAATGTAAAGAACTGACATAAAATTTCATGCATTTCATGTTGTGACCTTCATATATTCAAGTTTCAAAAAGTCTACATTATTTAAGATTGCAAAATGTGCATAAACCACTATGTCTGCTTAAATCTGTGAGACCTCTGAAACTATGAAATGGCACTGGAAGATTCTGATAAAAGAAAAAAGATGTGCAACACTATTGGAAACTGTGTTCTTTTTAATGCAAGAATCGTTTGCACTAATGCTTTCTGAGAGGAAGGATCTAGCAAATTAATTTGTCTTTCTCTCTCTTAAGCCCTCTCACTGTTGAATCATACCCACATCACCTAGCAGTGTGCTTGTCTGTTGCCTGCAGTCTGGCAGTTGCCCTGCCCACAACTCACAGCTCTTCTCGACATTTAGACTCAGTCATGTTTTCTTCAGTGACATTAAGCAAGAGAGGTCAAGAAGCACTTTCCCAGGGCATTAAACCATGTTAAACACGAGAATAAAAATTACTAGTTTTATTGTACAAGAGTCAAGCATCAAATCCTGTGTAACATAGGTCTGATGTGTTTTCTTGTTGTTTTTGGTGGAGATATGGGGGCACCTCTAAAGTGTGGCATTCAGGATACATCAAATAATAGAGTAATATAATACACAATGTACAAGCTATATAAATGCAAGGAGAAATAAACAGAAACCAAATAATGGAGCATTTTAAACTCTGAATCTATGGAAAATAAACTAGATAAAAAATAATCTGATTAAAATAATTGATAACAATGAAATAGACATTTGTATTTAAGCTTAGACCCTGATAATAGAGAATATTCTTCTTTTCATGGGCTTTTGGAAAAGTTGTAATGCATGGACTTTATAGGTTACAAAGACATCACAGAGAATTGCAAAAAGGTTGAAATAATGAAGTCCTCATCACCTAAATTTGTTATCAAAATTTTGCAATCTGGACATTTAAAATGCTTTGATAATCAACTCTTAATTAAAAGAAACATTAAAACCCAACTTGAAATATATCTGGACACCATTGATAATGAAAATGTAACACATAAGCTAACAGGCTGCAGTTGAACCTGTGCGTAGAAGAAAATCTATAGCCTTAACACCCAAGTAACAAGAAACAACAAAAGATAAAGTGTCTTAGTCTGTTCAGGCTGCTATGACAAAATACCAGACTAGGCGGCATAAACAGTGAACATTTTATTTCCCACAGTTGTAGAGGTGAGGCCCACTTCCTGGTTCACAGAGGTAGTTTTCTTGTTGGGTGCTCACATGAAGGAAAGGACTAGAGGACTGTCTGGTGTTTCTTTTATAAGGACAGTAATTCCACTCATGAGGCTCCACTCTTATGACCTAGTCACCTCCCAAAATTCCCATTTCCAAATATCACATTGGGGGTTAAGATTCAACATATAGATTTGAGGGGGAACATATTCATTCCATAAGATAAAGAAACTGGACATCAGATTTAAGAAAAGAGCAACAAAATAAACAGAAGCAGTGCAGAAAGAGCCAAATAATAAAGACAAAATAAAAAAATATTATATGAATATTAACCCCTTATCAGTCCAATCATTAGCAAGTATTTTCTCCCTTGGAGTAGGCGGTCTTTCTTTCTTTCTTCTTTGTCTTTTTTTTTTAAACATCTCACTCTCTCCTCCCCTCTCCCCATGTCCATAAGTCTATTCTCTGTGTCTGTTTCTCCATTGCTGCCCTGTAAGTAAATTCTTCAGTACCATTTTTCTAGATTCCAAATATGTGTGTTAGAATATGATATTTATCTTTCTCTTTCTGACTTACTTTACTCTGTATAATAGGTTCTAGGTTCATCCACCTCATCAGAACTGATTCAAATGTGTTCCTTTTTATGGCTGAGTAATATTTCATTGTGTATATGTACCACAACTTCTTTATCTAGTCATCTGTTGATGGACATCTAGGTTGCTTTCAAATCAAGTGAAAGTTGCTCAGTTATGTCCGACTCTTTGCGACCCCATGGACTATACAGTCCATGGAATTCTCCAGGCCAGAATACTGGAGTGGGTAGCCTTTCCCTTTTCCAGGGGATCTTCCCAACCCAGGGATCAAACCCAGGTCTCCGTCATTGCAGGCGGATTCTTTACCAGCTGAGCCACAAGGGAAACCCAAGCTATTGTAAATAGTGCTGCAATGAACAACGGGATACATGTGTCTCTTTCAATTTCAGTTTTCTCAGGGTATCTGCCTAGGAGTGGGGTTGCTGCATCATATGGTGGTTTTATCCCTAGTTTTTTAAGGAATCTCCATACCGTCTTCCATAGTGGCTGTATCAATTTACATTCCCACCAACAGTGCAAGAGCGTTCCCTTTTCTCCACACCCTCTCCAACATTTATTGTTTGTAGACTTTTGATGATGGCCATTCTGACCAGTGTGAGGTTATACCTCATTGAAGTTTTGATTTTCATTTCTCTAATAATGAGCAATGTTGAGCATCTTTTTATGTGTTTGTTAACCATCTGTCTTCTTTGGAGAAATGTCTGTTTAGGTCTTTTCCCCACTTTTTGATTGGGTTCTTTGTTTTTCTGGTACTGAGTTGTATGAGCTGCTTGTATATTTTGGAAGTTAATCCTTTGTCAGTTGTTTCATTTGTTATTATTCTCTCCCATTCTGCTGGTTGTCTTTTCACCTTGCTTATAGTTTCCTTTGCTGTGCAAAAGCTGTTAAGTTTAATCAGGTCCCACTTGTTTACTTTTGTTTTTATTTCCGCTACTCTTGGAGGTGGGTCATAGAGGATCTTGCTTTAATTATGTCATTGAGTGTTCCGCCTGTGTTTTCCTCTAAGAGTTTTATGGTTTTTGGTCTTACATTTAGGTCTTTAATCCATTTTGAGTTTGTGTTTGGGGTTAGGAAGTGTTCTAATTTCATTCTTTCCCATGTAGCTGTCCAGTTTATCCAACACCATTTATTGAAGAGGCTGTCTTTGCCCCATTGTATATTCTTGCCTCCTTTGTCAAAAATAAGGTACCCATAGGTGCATGGGTTTATTTCTGTGCTTCCTATCTTGTTCCATTGGTCTATATTTCTGTTTTGTGCCAGTACCATACTGCCTTGATGGCCATAGTTTTGTAGTGTAATCTGAAGTCAGGAAGGTGGATTCCTGCAGCTCCATTCTTCTTTCTCAAGACTGCTTTGGTTTTTCGGGGTCTTTTGTGTTTCCATATGAATTGTGAAATTTTTTGTTCTAGTTCTGTAAAAAATGCCATTGGTAATTTGATAGAGGTCCCATTGAATCTGTAGATTGTGTTTGGTAGCATAGTCATTTTCACAGTATTGATTCTTCCTACCCAGGAACATGGAATATCTCTCCATCGGTTTGTGTCATCTTTGATTTCTTTCATTAGTGTCTTATAATTTTCTGTGTACAGTTCTTTTGTTTCCTTAGATAAGTTTATTCTTAGATATTTAATTCTTTTTATTGCAATGGTGAATGGGATTGATTCCTTAATTTCTCTTTCTGAGTTTTCATTGTTAGTATATAGAAATGCAAGTCATTTCTGTGTATTGGTTTTGTATCCTGCAACTTTGCTAAACTCACTGATTAGCTCTAGTAATTTTCTGATACTGTGTTTAGAATTTTCATGTACATCATCATGTCATCTGCAAACAGTGAGAGCTTTACTTCTTCTTTTCCTATCTGGATTCCTTTTATTTCTTTTTCTTCTCTGATTATTGTAACTAGGATGTCCAGAACTATGTTGAATAACAGTGGTGAAAGTGGACACCCTTGTCTTGCTCCTGATCTTAGGCAGAATGCTTTTCATTTTTAACCATTGAGAATAATGTTTGTTGTAGGCTTATCATCTATGGCCTTTACTATGTTGTGGTAGGTTCCTTCTATGCCCATTTTTTTAAGAGTTTGAATCATAAACGGGTGTTGAAGTTTTTCAAAGTCTTTTTCTGCATCTATTGAGATTATCATATGGCTTTTATTTTTCAATTTGTTGATATGGTGTATCACATTGCTTGATTTGCGTATATTGAAGACTACTTGCATTCTTGGAGTAAACCGAACTTGATCATGGTGTATGAGCTTTTTGATGTGTTGCTGAATTCTGTTTGCTATAATTTTGTTGAGGATTTTTGATTTTTTTGATTTCTTCAGTAACCTGTTGGTTATTTAGAAGCATGTTGTTTAATCTCCATGTGTTTGTCTTTCTTATTTTTTCTTCTTGTTCTTGATATCTAGTCTCATAGCCTCGTGGTCAGAGAAGATGCTTGATACAATTTCAATTTTCTTGAATTTACCGAGGTTTTTTTGTGATCCAAGATGTGGTCTGTCCTGGAGACTGTTTCATGTGCACTTGAGACGATGGTGTATTCTTTAGCATTTGTATGGAATATCCTGATGATATCATTGAAATCTATGTCACCTAATATATCATTTAAGACTTGTGTTTCCATATTAATTTTCTATTTTGATGATCTGTCCATTGGTATGAGTGGGGTGTTAAAGTCTCCTACTAGTATTGTGTTACTGTCAATTTCTCCTTTTATGTCTGTTATTGTTTGTCTTATGTATTATGTTGGGTGCATAGATATATACAATTGTTATGTCTTCCTCTTGGATTGATCCCTTGATCATTATGTAGTGTCCTTCCTTATCTCTTGTAATCTTCTTTAACGTCTATTTTGTCTGAGGATTGCTACTCCAGCTTTCTTTTGCTTCCCATTTGCAGGGAACATATTTTTCCATCCTCTCATTTTCAGTCTATACATGTCTTTAGGTCTGAAGTGGGTTTGTCATAGACAGCATATATATGGGTCTTGTTTTTGTATCCATTCAGCCAGTCTGTGTCTTTTGGTTGGAGCATTTAGTCCATTTTCATTTAAAGTAATTATTGCCATTTTCTTAATTGTTTGTTGTTGATTTGGTGGATCTTTTTTCTTCTCAAGTATTTCTTGACTATATGAGTCCCTTTAACATTTGTTGTAAAGCTGCTTGGGCGGTACTGAATTCTCTTAACTTTTGCTTATCTGAAAA
This sequence comes from Muntiacus reevesi, assembly GCF_963930625.1. NCBI lineage: Eukaryota > Metazoa > Chordata > Mammalia > Artiodactyla > Cervidae > Muntiacus > Muntiacus reevesi. The sequence continues at coordinate 98,893,409 of NC_089252.1, forward strand.
GCTTTTTATTTCTCCATCAGTTTTGAATGAGATCCTTGCTGGGTACAGTAATCTTGGTTGTAGAATTTTCCCTTTCAGTACTTTAAATATATCCTGTCATTCCCTTCTGGCCTGCAGAGTTTCTGCTGAAAGATCAGCTGTTAAGCATATGGGGTTTCTCTTGTATGTTATTCGTTGATTCTCCCTTGCTGCTTTTAATATTCTTTCTTTCTTATTTAGTCTCTGTTAGTTTGATTAGTATGTGTCTTGGCATGTTTCTCCTTGGGTTTATCCTGTATGGGACTCTTTGTGACTCTTGGACTTGAGTGACTATTTCCTTTTCCATGTTGGGGAAATTTTCAACTATGATTTCTTCAAAAATTTTCTCACACCCTTTCTTTTTCCCTTCTTCTTCTGGGACCCATATAATTCGAATGTTGGTGCATTTGATATTGTCCCAGAGGTCTCTGAGATTATCCTCAGTTCTTTTCATTCTTTTTACTTTATTCTGCTCTTCAGAAGTTATTTCCACCATTTTATCTTCCAGCTCACTGATTTATTTTTCTGCTTCAGATATTCTGCTACTGATTCCTTATAGAGTATTTTTAATTTCAGTAATTGTGTTGTTTGTCTCTGTATGTTTGTTTTTTAATTCTTCCAGGTCTTTGTTAAATGATTCTTGCATTTTCTCCACTTTGTTTTCAAGGTTTTGATCATCTTTACTATCATTATTCTGAATTCTTTTTCAGGTAGTTTGCCTATTTCCTCTTCGTTTATTTGGACTTCTGTGTTTCTAGTTTGTTCCTTCATTTGTGTAGTATTTCTCTGACTTTTCATTTTTTTTTTAAAACTTATTATTTTTGAGGTCTCCTTTTCCTGGCTTTAAGGAACATTGAATTTTTTCTGAAGAAGGTTGAATTCTTTCTTCCTTTTGGTTTCTGCCCTCCTAAGGTTGGTCCAGTCGTTTGTGTAAGCCTCGTATTGGGTGAGATTTGTGCTGAGTTTTTGTTTTTTTGTTTCTTTTTCCTGTGATAGGAAAGGCTGAGTGAGGTGGTAATCCTGTCTCCTGATGATTAGGTTTGTATTTTTGTTTTGTTTGTTGTTCAGATGAAGCATCTTACACAGGGTGCTACTGGTGCTTGGGCGATGAAGGGTCCCATATTCAAGTGGTTTCCTTTGTGTGAGTTCTCACTATTTGATACTGCCTCAGGTTAGTTCTCTGGTTGTCTAGGGTCTTGGAGTCAGTGCTCCCACTCCAATGGCTCACGGCTTGATCTCTCTCTTATTCCACATTCTGGAAGCATAGATCTTGCAGCCGCAGCACCATCCTCCCTTCTGAACTTCTCTTCTTCCTTGTTTTCTTTTTTTTTTTTTTTTCATTTTTGTCAATGGTTTTACTCTGCAGAAGCTTTTAAATCTAGTTAGGTTCCATTTGTTTATTTTTGCTTTTATTTCCTTTGCTTTAGAGATAGATCAAAAAATATTGCTACCGTTTATGTCAAGAAGTGTTCTGCCTATGTTTCATTCTAGCAGCTTTATAGTAGCTGGTCTTACATTTAGGCTTTTAATCCATCTTGAGTTTATTTTTGTATATGGACAACTTTTTGTCTCTTCTTGGTGAAACAATCTATCAATTCTCAGTTAAAAGAAAAAGAAGTTCTGGTATTGAAGGATAAAACCAAGTTGGAATTAGTAATGGCAAACTCTCCCTGCTTTAAGACCATCAGGTATTACATATCAGTAGTGGACCTCAGTGGGCAAATGAATTACCAAGAACCACTTTTCTTTTACATGGCAATGGTGTCTGTGTGTCCACTGTTCATTGTCAAATAAAGCCTGTCATTTGGGTGCAGCAGCTTTGCATTTTTAATCATCTTTTATTTCCCAGTTAGGGCTTCCCAGGTGGCTCTGTGATAAAAAAAATTCACCTGCCAATGCAGGAGATGCAAGTTTGATCCCTGGAGAAGGAAGATCCCCTAGAGAAGGAAATGGCTCCCACTCCAGTATTCCTGCCTGGTGAATCCCATGGACAGCAGAACCTGGCGGGCTGCAGTCCATGAGGTCTCAAAGTCAGACACAGCTGAGTGACAGCATGCACATATCTCCCAGTTACCCATTTGCGACAGGTCTGCTGGACAGTATGAGCTACCAAGGCTATGATGTTGCAAATGTTTTATGCTCCTCAGGCAGTTTATCTATTCTGGTAATTGGTGCAGTATTTATAATCTTCCTGTCTTTATCCTGAATGTGTGTCTGCATTTAGAACCATAAATTTCTCTGGATTTGAGTGGCTTTCGACAGCATGGCTTTAACTGTAACATACTCTGTCTGTATCTGTGTATGTGTGTGTGTGTGCACACATCCATATACATGGATATTTATTCTCACACCCACAAACAGGGTAATTTATAGCATAATACACATACAAGCTTTAAAAATTTCGCAGCGCCTGTTGTTAACAGCTGAGTGTTTTCTCTATAGTGTGGTGCTGGGTATTACAGGGAAAAACCCCACTAAAGTTGTCTCTTTAGGCAGAAGTAAGGTGAGAAAGTCTTGGGCAGGAAGCCACGAAGATTGGAGCCTGTATGTTCTGCTGTCAGGACACCTCCCAACAGCCCCTGAGAGAGGGTGACCAGATCTTCTGGCCCATTGTGCCTGTTTGGAACCATACGGCCATTAGGAAGATCCTGGAATCTGAGTCATCAGTGAGTACCAATGCGGAGACACCGATTTTGAAAAGACAATGAAATTTGCAATTGAAAACAACAAAATAATGAAGTAGCGCTTACCTTCTGTTTCTGTTCTTTTTACATCTTTAGTAAGGATGCTGTCTACTGCTGATTATCTGGTTTTATTAGCTTTTATTTATCCTTTAAGGAATTTTTAAAAGAAGTTTTATTTACTTATTTATTTGGCTGCACTGGGTACTTTGCCTTTTGTAAAGGGAGACAAAGATTTAGGAAAGTGACACTTAATTGAGGATTGTCTCATTCATATCACTGGGTACCTCAGGCATTTTCTATTGTTTTCACATTTTGTTATAAGTATTAGTTTTCTGTCTCCTGTCAGATTCTAAGCTTCTTGAGGGTTGAAACTATGCCTTGTGTCTCACTTGTATCTGCAGAGCTTTGTTGCATAGCTTAGCATACTACTAAGTTCATGGTTGATGCTCAGTGAACGCTAGTCAGTTGAACTTCTCACAGCGTATGTGTTTAGCTTCTGCTTAGCTCAATCATAGGTTGATGGTTCAGTGGGAAATCTGAGTTAAGTGTTTCGTTATTTATTCAGCAGCTCAGAGTATCAGTGTATGGGTTGATTAGGTAGGTATTTTGTTGTATCACTGATTTTCATGCTTTATGTATTTTTTCTCTCTTTAACTGAGGAATCCTTACTTTAATGGACTCCAGTGTGAAGAGTGTGTACAGTATGTGCAACAGAGGAACAGGCAGTTGCTCTGTTTGAAATTAATGGAAGTTGAGGCCCCAGTCTCAGTGGCCTCCTTGTCATTGCTCCCTCTTTTCTCCTGCTCCACTTCCCTGAGCATCCCCAAATCAAGTGGTCAGTGAACCATCTCCTGGGACTGATAGGGCTCCTCTGAGTATGACTTGTAAGCTGTTCATCTAAAGAAAGTGTCTTTGAGTGTATTATTACATTCAGTCCATCAAAAAAAAAAAAAAAAAAACAAAAACAGGCTATATTTTTCTAGAGAAGTTTAAGCTTTACAGAAAAACTGAGCAGAAATGACAGAGTTTCTATATATCTCCACCCAGCCTGCTTCCAGTTTCCTTATCATTAACATCTTGCATTGGTGTTGTACTTTTGTTATATTTGGGAACCTGATACTGATATATTATTATTTACTAAAGTCTTTGTTTTACTTTAGGATTTACTCTTTGTATTTATAAGAGAGCAAAATTCACCACCCCAAAATGTCAGTTTGGAATGCAGATTATATTGAACCAAAAACAATCAAAACACCTGGCAAGACATTTTTGACTTTACCCTTAACTGCCTAAAAGAATTTAGATACAGGGCATATTCCCAGAATAAACCTATCTTCAGAGATATCTGCAGAGGATATGGGCTATGTGTGGTAGTGGTGCCTCAGCAGAGTTTAGAAATCAGAGTCTGCTATGTGCTTTCTCTGCCTACCCCAGTAAATATTTGTTTATCAAACATTTATTTTTCTGTGTCCATGTGAATCACCTTCCTCCCTTTTGAAGCCCCAAGCCATTGCCTTCAACATCCTCATTTGTTTTTAGCTGAAACTGCTACTTAAGGTGAGGGTTTTGGTCAATTTTAGCAAGTTACTTAGTTTTCCTGGGTCCCTCCTATGTATGCATGTTATTAAATGATTGCTTGATTTTTCTCCTGATGATCTGTTTCATGTCAACTTAATTCTTAGACCAGCCAGAAGTGTAGAGGAAAATGTCTTCCTCCCTGATATACAATATAGTTAGGTATTTTTTTTTTTCTTTCTTTCTTTTTAAAAGTCAAACTATAGTTGATTCACAATGTTATGTTAGTTTTTGGTATATAGCAAAGCATTTCAGTTATATATATTCAGTTATACACAAATAGAAATATATATACATATATATTTTTCATATTCTTTTCCATTATGGTTTGCTACAGAATATGGAATATAGTTCCCTGTGTTATATAGTAGGACCTTGCTGTTTGTCTGTTTTATATATAGTGACTTATTCCAGTTCTGTGTGTTTTGAAAAATGCATAATGTTTTGTATCTACCATTACAGTATCATGCAGAATAGTTTCACTGCCTTAAAAAAACCTTGTGTTCCACCTGTTTATCCTGGGGTCTGATACTTTTTTTGAGGGATTATAGTTGTTTTACAGTGTTATACAACAAAGCGAATCAGCCATATGTATACATATATCACCTTCCTCGCCACAGAGTACTGAGCTAAGCTCTCTATGCTATAAAGCAGGTTCCTACTAGTTATCTATTTTATACATGGTAGTGTAGATATGTCAATACTAATCTCCCAATTCATCCAATCCTCCCCTTTCACTCCAGTGTCCACATGTCCATTCTCTACATCTGCATCTCTACTCTTGCCTTGCAAATAGGCTTTGTACCATTTTTCTAGATTACACATATAAGTGTTAATACATAATATTTGTTTTTCTCTTTCTGACTTCACTCTGTATGACAGACTCTAGGTCCATCCACAACTCTACTAATGACCCAACTTCATTTCTTTTTATGGCTACATAATATTCCATTGTATGTATCACATCTTTATCCATTTATCTGTCAGTGGACGTTTAGGTTACTTCCATTTTTTGGCTATTATAAATAGTGCTGCAATGAACATTGGGGTGCATGTGTCTTTTTGAATTATGTTTTCTTTTTCCCCAGGGTATATGCCCAATAGTGGGATTGCTGGGTCATATGGTAGTTCTAGCTTTAGTCTTTTTCATACTCTTCTACATAGTGACTTTATCAGTTTGCATTCCCACCAACATTACAAGAGGATTCTCTTTCCTCTACACCCTCCCCAGTATTTATTGTTTGTAGATTTTTTGACAATGGCCATTCCAGCCAGTGGGAGGTGATACCTCATTTTAGTTTTGATTTGCACATTGCTAATAATGAGTGACGTTTAGAGTCTTTTCATGTGCCTCTTGGCCTTCTGTATGTCTTCTTTGGAGAAACATCTATTAAGGTCTTCTGTCCTTTCTTTTTTCTTTTTTTGATTGAGTTGTTTGTTTTTTTGATATTGAACTTCATGAACTGTTTGTTTATTTTAGAGATTAATCTCCTGTCAGTTGCTTCATTCGCAAATATTTTCTCCAAATCTGAGGGTTGTCTTTTCCTCTCATTTATGGTTTTCTCTACTGTACAAAAGCTTTTCAGTTTAATTAGGTCCCATTTGTTTATTTTTGTTTTCATTATTCTAGGAGGTAGATCAAAAATGATTTTGCTGTGATTTATGTCAGAGAGTGTTCTGTTTTCCTCTAAGAGTTTTATGATTTGTGGTCTTATATTTAGATCTTTAATCCATTTTGAGTTTTTTTGTGGGGGGGGCGACATTTTTTAAAGTGCACTAATATTCACAAGGATGGTGGTGACAGGGATCAGGCTTGATACTGTAAAAGTTCTGCTCTGTCCCTTCATCATAGTTGGAAAAATCTCCAAGTTTTTATTGTCAAAGAGGCAAATTGAGATCACCAATGATGAGCATGATCCTCCTCTGTCAATTCAGAAGATGATCTACTGCTTTTGTACTTCAGAAGAGCTGTAATATATCAATGAAACTAATTGTCGAGGTAAATTTCACCTTAACAATGCCGTGCATTGTTAGAATATGTTGTGATATATTTGAATTGAATGTGTATTAATATGTGGGTAAAGGTTACTTTTGACTATTTTCGCGTCCAGATTCTAGACCTGTCCTTCCAAATACTGACTTGTGCAAAACATTTTCCTTACTTTGAGGGCCTGTCTTTGACTTTAGCACACTGCTAACTATGCACGAAATTTTTACAATGACACTGACAATGAATACAAAATATTAATAAACCAACAAGACAAGCAGTTTTTAGAAATCACATTATGTACAGTTAATGCTTAACTGACCTTTTCTGCAGTTACTTAAATCTTTTAAAAATTCATTTAATTTCGAAGGCAGAGTATTATCCTATTTATATGTAAATTGTCTTTAATTCATGCATTGATTTAGAAGACAAATCCAAAAGATCTTTTACCACAAGTGACCTTTTTGACTCTACACTTCTGGGAAAACTGTGAAGTGGTTTCTTGGTGACCCCGGATCCACCTGTGGTACAACATATGCCAAGTCTGTTCTGTGTAAATCACTCACCATTGTGTGGTTTTCAGCCAACATTGAATTATTAGCAGTATAATTGTTCTAGTTACTATCAGAAGTTCCACTGAACCATTTACGAGGACTTTTTTTTTCTATTTTCATTTTAATTTGACAAATCTAATTAGAAACTTTACTAAGAAATATTGTTGGTTATTCAAAGAAAGGGCTTCCAAGGTGGCACTAGTGGTAAAGAATCCACCTGTCAGTGCAGGAGACACGGGAGATGCGGGTTAGATCCCTGGTCAGGAAGATCCCCTGGAGGAGAAAATGGCTACCTACTCCATATTCTTTCCTGGAGAATCAATCCCATGGACAGAGGAGCCTGGTGGGCTATGGACCATTGGGTTACAAAGATCCAAAGGGTTGGGGACAACCGAACGTCTGAAAACATTCAAAGAAGACAGAGTTAGGTATTTAGTAGGTATTGCTTCCAAAGACTCTGGATGTCAGAGAAATGCTTACATTTATATTGGGCTTTCCTGGTGGCTCAGGCAGTAAAGAATCCGCTTGCAATGCAGGAGACCTGGGTGTGATCCCTGGATCGGGAAGATCCCCTGGAGAAGGGAATGGCTACTCACTCCAGTATTCTTACCTGTAGAATTCCATGGACAGAGGAGCTTGGCAGTTGCAGTCCATGGAGTAGCAAAGAGTCGAAAATGACTGAGCGATTAACACTTTCGGGCTTACTGCCTGCCATAAATACATGATAATCCATAAATACATGAGAATCTTAGGAAAGCAAGCAGAACAAGTTGATGTCAATATTCTTGGTGCAATATATATTTATTCAACTCGATTTTCTACCTGTGTTTAGTTCACTTTAGGAAATTGTCTAAAGACAATGCTTCAAAATAAGTTTTCTTTCTTCTGGAGATGCATATAATTCAAAATTGCCTACTGTTTGTTTTTAATGGATAAAATGCATATAACTTAAATCTTAATCAATGTAAAACATTGGAAGTAAAATTAAAACATGCTATATGTGCATGCTTAGTCACTCAGTTATGTCTGACTCTTTGCTACTCCTTGGACTGTAGCTCACCAGGCTCCTCTGTCCATGGGATTTCCCAGGCAAGAATACTAGAGTGGGTAGCCATTCCCTTCTCCAGGGGATCTTCCATCCCTGGGATCAAACCCACATCTCCTGCATTGGCAGGCAGATTCTCTACCCCTGAGCCACTTGGGAACAAAAACTTGCCATATATGATACAGGTATCATATACACATATATGTGTGCCTATCTGTGTGAGTGTTAGTTGCTCAGTCATGTCTGACTCTTTGCTACTCCTTGGACTGTAGCCCACCAGGCTCCTCTGTCCATGGGATTTCCCAGGCAAGAATACTGAAATGGGTTGCCATTTCCTTCTCCAGGGGATCTTCTGGACCCCGGTATCAAACCAGCATCTCCTACATTGGCAGGCGGATTCTTTACCACTGCCTCACCTGGGAACCTAGTGGAAGGGTGCCAGATACTATTAGAGCATGTAACAAAGTACCCATCCTGGGCTGAGGAATGGAGGAGGGCTTCTCTGAGCAAGTAACATTTAAGCAGTACTCATAAAAGAAAAGAAGGAAAGTGAAGTTGCTCAGTCATGTCTGACTCTTTGTGACCCCATGGGCTATAGCCCACCAGCTATAGTGGGATTTTCCATGGCAAGAGTATTGGAGTGGGTTGCCATTTCCTTCTCCAGGGGATCTGAGTCTCCTGGATTGTAGGCAGATGCTTTACCGTCTGAGCTAAGGCAGTACTCATAGGAATGGATCAATATGCCAGAAAATATTAGTATGTATAATAAGCTGTACTAGGGATTTTCTGCTAATTCACATGTCCTGATACTTAGCTCATCCTTCTTAGAGTTGGTGCCATTTATATAAATATGAATTTTTCAATATAAGAAAGCATTTCCTTTTATACCTGTGATAAGATTTCACCCACATGGGTCATTACATGGAAGCCCCTGCTCTTTATCCCTTCATAGGTAGAAGATGCTGACAAAATAGCATATCATACAGTGAGGGGTAGTAAAACATGTCTCTAAGATAGAAGGACCCTTTTTCTTCCCTTTCTTTTGAGTTTTTCTTCTCTTTTATTATGTTTCCTTCCCCACTCCTTCATTTCCTCCCTGCTTTTTTTTTTTTTTTTAATTGGCTTTCCTTTGTAAGATGATTACCAGGATGAAAGATGAAAGAAACCCTGTGATTTCTCCCCATGGATTAAACTTCTCACTAGAACTTGAATAACCAGGTAGTATTTTTAAGCTGTAAAAATGCCTCTGGCTTCTAGCCCTTTGTGAATAAACTCAGAGAATGTACTGAAGTTAATTTTTAAACTCATTGAATTGTATTTAAACACATAAAAGTGTATTTTTTTCTAGATCAATTTAGTAATATATAGACATGACCCTTGATGGAATGGGAAAATCATCTCTTTGATTCATACACTCATTCATTCATTCTTTATTCACAAGTGTTTATCAAATCTTTACTTTGTGATAGGGCTTGTGCAAGGCACTGAGGATACAAAGATGAAAAAGATGTATATGTCTTCATGTCTATCTTCTCTCACATTTGTCTAGAACAATTCCAGGTTTTTCAGATGATAATTACAATTGTTTGTAAACATCAGGCACATATATGCCAGGCACCGTTTTTAACATTTGATATACATGTCTTCATCATGTCCCTATGAGGTAGGTTCTATTATTATTCCCATTTTATAGATGAAGTGAGACTTAGGTGAAATAACTTATTAGAGGTCAGTTATTGGCAAGTAGTACAGCTAGAGTTTGAACCATCTGCATTCTAAAGCATATTTACATTTCTTCCTGAAATCCTTGTGAGTAATTTAGTAACTTGAGGAATTTTAGTTTAAGATGTCAACCAAAGTAAACTTATAAAACTTAAAGGTGTTTTAAATTCCTGGAAGTTGCTTACAGGTCTTGATCTTGTTTCTTTGTTTCCTACCAGAAGACATCCATCGACAGGATTTCGTAGATGAGAAAATTTAGAAGCCTGGTAGTTAAGTAACTTGCCCAAGGTCAAGTTGTTGGGAAGAACATGCTTGGGATTCAACCCAGAGCTGCTTATTTTGAAGATCAAGCTCTCCTTCTAAAAAGGAGCTATATTTTTTTAAATGTTGCTATTTTTTCTGATTTTAGTACTCACTCATGCTGAATGTAGAAATGTTACAAAACACATTCAAATGAATAACAACAACAACAAAAAAACAACACAGTGAAATTTTCTTTTGTCTCTATCCCCATAAATATTCCTATCAGTTCACTTTAGTCAATCAGTTGTGTCACTCTTTGTGACCCCATGGACTGCAGCACGCCAAGCTTCCCTGTCCATTACCAATTCCCGGAGCTTACTCAAACTACTGTCCATAGAATCAGCGATGCCATCCAACCATCTCATCCTCTATCATCCCCTTCTCCTCCCGCCTTCAATCTTTCCCAGGATCAGGGTCTTTTCAAATCAGTCAGTTCTTTGCATCAGGTGGCCAAAGTATTGGAGTTTCAGCTTCAGCATCAGTCCTTCCAATGAATATTCAGAAGTGAGTTCCTTTAGGATGGACTGGTTGGATCTCCTTGCAGTCCAAAGGACTCTCAAGAATCTTCTCCAACACCACAGTTCAAAAGCATCAATTCTTCGGTGCTCAGCTTTCTTTATAGTCCAACTCACACATCCACACATGACTACTGGAGAAACCATACCTTTGACTAGATGGACCTTTTTTGGCAAAGTAATGTCTCTGCTTTTTCATATACTGTCTAACTTGGTCATAAGTTTTCTTCCAAGGAGCAAACGTCTTCTAATTTCATGGCTGCTGTCACCATCTGCAGTGATTTTGGAGCCCCCCAAAATAAAGTCTGTCACTGTTTCCCTTGTTTTCCCATCTATTTGCCATGAAGTGATGGGACCAGATGCCATGATCTTCATTTTCTGAATGTTGAGTTTTAAGCCGACATTTTCACTCTCTTCTTTCACTTTCATTAAGAGGCTCTTTCGTTCTTCTTTGCTTTCTGCCATAAGGGTGGTGTCTGCATATCTGAGGTTATTTATATTTCTCCCAGCAATCTTGATTCCAGCTTGTACTTCATCCAGTCCAGCGTTTCTCATGATTTACTCTGCATATAAGTTAAATAAGCAGGGTGACAATATATAGCCTTGACATACTCCTTACCGATTTGTAACCAGTCCATATTTTCATGTCCAGTTCTAACTATTGCTTCCTGACCTGCATACAGATTTCTCAGGAGTCAGATCAGGTGCTCTGGTATTCCCATCTCTTGAAGAATTTTCCACAGTGTGTTGTGATCCACATAGTCAAAGGCTTTGGTGTAGTCAATAAAGCAGAAATAGATGTTTTTGAACTCTCTTGCTTTTACAATGATCCAACGGATGTTGGCAATTTGATCTCTGGTTCCTCTGCCTTTTCTAAATCACGCTTGAACATCTGGAAGTTCACGGTTCATGTCCTTTTGAAGCCTGACTTGGAGAACTTTGAGCATTACTTTGCTGGCATGTGAGATAAGTGGAATTGTTGGGTATTTTGAGCATTCTTTGGCATTACCTTTCTTTGGGATTGGAATGAAAACCTACCTTTTCCAGTCTTGTGGCCACTGCTGAGTTTTCCAAATTTGCTCACGTATTGAGTGCAGCACTTGAACAGCATCATCTTTTAGGATTTGAAATAGCTCAACTGGAATGCCATCACCTCCACTAGCTTTGATCCTAGTGATGCTTCCTAAGGCCCACTTGATTTCACATTCCAGGATGTCTGGCTCTAGGTGAGTGATCAAACCATCATGATTATCTGGGTTGTGAAGATCTTTTTTGTATAGTTCTTCTGTTTATTCTTGCCACCTCTTCTTAATATCTTCTGCTTCTGTTAGATCCATACCATTTCTGTCCTTTATTGTGTCCATCTGTGCATGAAAAGTTCCCTTGGTATCTCTAATTTTCTTGAAGGGATCTCTAGTCTTTCTCATTCTATTGTTTCCCTCTATTTCTTTGCACTGATCACTGAGGAAAGCTTTCTTATCTCTCCTTGCTATTCTTTGGGACTCTGCATTAAATGGGAATGTCTTTCCTTTTCTTGCAGAAGAAGGTGAGCACAGTTTGTTCTACTTCTGTCACTAATGAAATGCGCATTGTGAGTTTTTTTCCCCACTGTTTGGTACCTGTGTGTTGGTTTTGTTTCTAGACTGAAGCTGTTTGCTCCTGGAGGAAAGGGAAAATTTCATTTAGCTCTGTCTCCCATAACACCTGTCCCCCTTACTAAGCATATGGTAAATTCTCAATAAATACTTGTTGCTTTAAATTGAATTGAAATCACCCACTGCCCATCATACACCCCTTTTACAACTACAGGATACAACACAACCCCAGAGGCCAGAAGAAGGAAGGGAATCCTGTTTTTCTATCATTCTCAAGTTCCTTCCCACTGTGGCTGGGAAACTGCTCAATTGTTGTGCTTTTGTCTGTGTTGAAACTCAGAGGACACTAAGGTCAGCTTTCAGATGCAGCTGAGAGCAAAGCAGCAGCCGTGAATAAATTCCCCACCAGTCCTTGGCTTATGTCAGGAGTACGGTAAATGTTGGCCGAATGCATCAAGGAGTCACTTCCCTCCATGGAGGTTTAATGGTGCACTCTCTGCCTGCAGTGTATGAAACGGGCTCATGGATTTCCAGCAAGCTACAGATTCCACAAGATGTGTACCATCTCCCGGTTACCAAGGATCTCAGTCACCATACCCAATCCTGGGGTCATAAGTCTCTCATGAAGCTCCCACCCCCACATTGACAGGACACATCTGCAATCCCTGAAGCCTTACTCCTCTGATCCTTTGGACTATAGACCATATCATATCAAGTCTTTACTAATTTGTAAATGTTCAATTAAATAAGCCATGTTGGTGCTTCTTCACCCTCTAGTGATCTGTTGATGGGCCCACAATGATAAATGTGGCAAGTGATCCCATATTCTCCCCTTTTCAGTTTGGCTCCAAATTTCCCTTTCTAGCCTGACTCAGTTAGCCAAAGCAGAGAGCAAGTGAACTTGGCGCTAATGAGAGATTGCTCAGATTAGCATTATGCTTGTAAACAACTTCTCTCTATCAAGATAGGGTTAATTTTCTCACTGTGATTGTGTTTCCTTAATACCGCCTCTCTCTATCATGTCAATTCTGCCTCTGATCTCTACCTCACAGCCTTAGTCTTTGGGTTTCCCTTGTTCCAGATGATGCTGTTCCCAGACAAAAATCTAGTCTGGGATTTTTCTGTCCAGGTTCCCTTGCATCATTCTAGTCTCATATGCTACCAGTCCTGTATGGCCTTCCTTCATCACCTGAGCTAAAGGATCATCTTTCTTCCCAACCTCTTGTAAGTCATTCTCTGTGACATCACCTGTTTTATGGACTTCATCCTGATACATACTAAAATTAGTTTGAGGGCTGAGAACCAGAGGTGAAACCCCTGTGCATGGGGTCCTAACATTTTCCTTTGACAAGTTCTTCAACTTTGGGCTTAACTTTCTTTTTTTGCAATTTGATATCAAGTATTCTGTTTTTTAAAATGATAATGCCTTTAAAATACTATAAAACAATTTTTGGATAAGTTATACAAGTGGCTTATTACTTTACTTCCATCTTTCATCATTTAGGAAAGCAGTACCCTCTCCTGTTACTTTATTTGTAGAAGAACTTATGCTTTTCTAAAGGTCATCAAATTATTTTATCTTATATTTTTATAGTAGACTTTGCAGTCTAGTAATATCATATGAACTTTGTCATGAGGAGATTGGGCCCTAGAGAAGTCAAGTGGCTGTAAATTTATCTCTTTTTAAATTTGAAATGTAGTGAAATACTGCAGGTGATGGCCATGTTTCCTGTGACTCATACCCCTCCTCCTTTTCTTACTCTTTCTGCTCTTTTAGTATTAACCTCTTTACTAATCTTTCCTACCTTAGGATCTGGTATGCCATTTTTTACATTTTCAAGGATTTTGCCTAGGTCTTTAATTTCTTCTTGTAGGTCTGGTTTGATCTCTGTGCAGTCCAAGGGACTCTAAAGAGTCTTCTCCAACACCACAGTTAAAAAGCATCAATTCTTTGGCGCTCAGCTTTCTTTATGGTCCAAATGGACATGATTACTGGAAAAACCATAACTTTGACTAGATGGACCTTTGTCAGCAAAGTAATGTTTCTGCTTTTTAATATGCTGTCTAGGTTTGTCATAGCTTTTCTTCCAAGGAGCAAGCATTTTTTAATTTCATGGCTGACGTCACCATCTGCAGTGATTTTGGAGTTTTTGAATGTTTAGTTTTAAGCCAGCTTTTTCACTCTACCCTTTCACTTTCATCAAGAGTCTCTTCAGTTCCTCTTAGATTTCTGCCATAAGGGTGGTGTCATCTGCATATCTGCGGTTATTGATATTATAAGTTTGAAGACTATTTAAAAAGAATTATTAAACTTGTGTGAATGGGCTTACAAATGCTTTCTCTGTTCTTTTGGCATTCTTCCTCGTGGGGAGTATAACAAATGTCAGTCCTTGGAGTCAGGAAACCTGGATGTTTTCCCTACTTTTTCAATTATTCGCTATTTGACTTTGGTAAACTCACTTCTGTGCTGAGTTTTGGTTTCTTATGTAACAGAGGTTTTAAAACTTTCCTTATTTAAAAGCCAGTGTTACTGTTTGTTGAAATGATGGTCTTACTTAGATTGTTTAAAAAAAAAAGATTCTGGTTGAAACAATGTCATGGGCTTGGTGTACGATGACACACTTTGGAAACCAGTGATCAATAATGGACATAATAATACTACTCTGCCTGACTCCCTATATCCTCCCTATGATAATATAAAGTATATGAAAGAATTTTATAAAATTGACTTTGTTCTATTATGATTTCATCATGAAGATTTCATACCTTTCTTAAGTTTATCCATCAAACATGAAACTACAAACCCAGACTGAAAATTTTAATGTCTTAAAATTGAGCAGCCATATTGTAGTTTAGGAATGTTTTAATTCAACAAGAGGACTGAGTGTAGAAACGCTTGGGAAAATACCAATCAAGAAGGTTATTGAAGGCAAAATGAGGATGCAACTATATGAAAGGAGATGGTATTAAGCCAGAAATTGGGCTGGCATTGTTTGGCATTAATTAAACTTGTAACAAGTCACAATAATTCCACTGTAACCCATCTGGGAAGCTATAATCTAGTTCCCAAGTGAATAAACCATGAGGCCAAAGGCCGAATAGTTTAACAAAAGGGAATTAGATGATTATCTTGTAAACTAGAGGAGCAATGATATTGTGGCTTAATTAGAGAGCTTGGTAGGAAGCTCAAGTTACAGCAAGAGTTTTAAAGCAGTTGCCTGGTCATTTGCAAGATGTTGGAAAGGTTTTATTTATGAGAAAAAAGAAGTACCAAATGGCCACTGACATTTAAAAGTTGAAACTCAGGGAAAACAAATGCTGCAATGGCACATAAATGGTAGTTGGGGGAAATGCTGGGGAGAATGATTTAATATAGTGTTTATAGAGACTAATGGAATAAACAAAGAGTGGTTCATTAGTGATCAAGAAATTGCATTGACAGGTATTGGACACCCTACAATCAGGGGGATTAAGTCTAAGGAGATGCTTAGGCTTAATTGAACACAGAGTTAGAGAGTGCATTAATAAATAGATATTCTGGGTTTTGATCTTGGGTTAATTGTTGGGGTTCAACTGTTTTGACATTTTTTTGATTTGACTATTGCTGAGCAGATCATAACTGTTAATGTCTATCTTTTTGCCTGAAATATTTGATTAAAGTTTGATGATTTTCCCTGAAAATTATCTCATTACTTTTGTATGACATGCCATAGGAAACATAATTTTATTCTGATTAGTGACTTTACCTACTCTGATTATTGACTTTATGAATCTGTGGTACCTAAACAAACACAAATAAATAAGAGATGTGAACAATACACATAGTCTGTCATCGGTTTGTTTAATTTTTATCTCAGTGATAATCTGCATGTTTCTGGGTACCAGATTACTAACCCAAGTCCTGTATACACATCGTGGGGACAAAATCATTCAGAGTTTCAACTGTAGCTTTTTTCCCTGAAGAAGGCAGCTTCTCATAGGACAGTCTAGACAAACTTACTGGTTCAACTTTGAGTTAGAAATCTTTGTAAATCGTTCCATACAAACATTGTTTTTTTCTCCTTACAACACTGTTAAGAATCTGTCATCAGTGCCTGCACTAATCCTTGGTTGCCTGGATTGAGCACTCCTCTGATTTGCCTAAGGAGAAGAGCCAAAATTGTGCTACAGATTTTCAGTTTGCTGACACCTTGGCTTAATGAAAATTCTTGAAGAAGAGAATGTGATTTTTTTTTTTTAAGTTCCAGGCTGGTAAAAATGAACAATTTTGCATAAGAAATAAATCCTTAGCATTAAGATAAATGAGAAGCACTGATGATGTGAAACTAAGTTTGCTTTGACATAGATAAGGGAGCTAAGTAGGATTCTATGGGAATTCACACACTGGATCTAAATCTCTTTTTAATTACTGCATCAAGAAATATGCTTTTCCCCTCTCATGACTATTCAAATACTTGCCTTTAGCACTTTTTAAACAAAAACAACCTTGTTCAGTGACCTGGTTTGACCATGTGCTCTTTAACTGGAAGCCTGGAAAGGAAGTGAGACCCTTCTCTTACTGGGATGTGCCATGGAGGCCCTTACACTTTTCCTGAGCTGCCTAGTCACTCACCAGTCTAGGGAGTGGGACCATTCCTGGCATTCTCAGATGCTTTAACACCCAGACCACTCAGCTCCTATTCTGAAATTACTCTGACAGATTTCTTAGCACTTTGGAAGAGCTATTCAGATTATAACCCTAAAAAGCAGATGAAAAGATTTTGTTTCTACTTTATTTAATTAATTATTTTTGTTCGGCTGCTCTGGGTCTTCATTGCTTCACTTGTGTTTTCTTTAGTTGTGGTGTATGAGCTTCTCATCATGCTGCCTTCTCTTATAGCAGAGCACGAACTCTAGGGTGTACAGGCTTCAGTAGTTGTGGCTCATGGGCTCTAGAGATTAAATGATTTTTGAAAAACGGGATAGAGAGATAAATAATTGGGTTCAAAGCACTGGTGTGTCCAGGGATATTCTTACAACTCAAAAGATAAATTAAGAACTAGGCTTTGACCTCACCAAAAATGTTGCCATGTTGACTGACAGGAAAGTGTATTTCATACAGTAAGTAGGCTAGCCTTAGGCTAGGAAAGAAGATTGATTTGGAAAAGAAATGCAGGTGGGATTTCAGAAATAAGAGTCAGTTTCATTCATTACTTAAGGCTCAGAAGTAAAGGAGGGCAATGGAGAGTCCACAGAAATATATTACTAGATTAGATTTTCCTGAGAGGGAAATGTTAGGTTGTGAATGGCTGTAAGTTATTCACCTGGCTTTTGGAAGTAGGAGAAGGAAAATACGGTCAGGGGTATTAGTTGCAGGCACCAGAATCTACACTGGCCAGTTTAAATAGAAAATGAATTTATTAAAGGGTATACAACATTTCAGATTCCCATGTGGCTCAGTGATAAAGAATCTGCCAGCTAAGCAGAAGATGCAGGTTTGACCTCTAGATTGGGAGGATTGCTTGGAGAAGGAAATGCCAACCCACTCCAGTATGCTTGCCTGGGAAATCCCACAGACAGAGGAGATTGGCAGCCTACAGTCCACGGGGTCACGAAGAGTTGGACATGACTTAGCGACTAAAGAACAACAACACTGCAGCATTTCAAAGAATCATTGGGAATCCCAGAGAATCGGACTTGAGGCTAAGCTTCTGGGACTAGTGCCCAAAACTATACTGCAGAATTGGTCTGGGAAGAAAATGTCTATTGACACAGCAGCTGGCTATAGAGCCATGCTATGGAACTCAGTAATGTGGGGATTTTCACCATCCATTCACTGAATGCCGGAAAGTTTTCTCAACTGTAACCCCAATAGATACCAAGGATTTAATTTTACCACAATTTTCCCTAAGATCCCTGAAAGCAAGACTCCTCTCCCACTGCCTCCGCCAGCAAAATAGCTTCCAACCTACAGTTGTTTTTTCTTTACTTCCCATTTCTCACTTGTTCATTTCAGTGAGTGGACTGAGACAACCTTTAAATTAACTTGCATTTTTGGTTGAAATACAATTTACTTTATGTAAATGTACATACAATTTACTTTATGGAAAATGCTCCCATAATCATTATTCTATCTTATAAATAACAAATATTTATTTATTTAAACTAAAGGTGGAATCTGTGCTAACAAACATTTGCAAGTTCATCTCAAGATGTGTGTTTTGCAAAGCAAATGGCTCAGTGATAAATTTAACTTTGGGAAATGTTGGAATAAAGAAACAAAATTTCTTTAATTTAGGATTAAGATGGATATGGAAAACATCCAAAGGATATTGAATGTGCCACATTTCCTAAAAAGGTATTTGGGCCACAGAACTTTTTTTTTTAACAAGGGAACATGTTCTAAGGAATGCAGTTTGAGAAACTGCATTATGTTGAGGCAGTCCGAGCATGGATTGGAAAAGAATTTCAAACTTGGAACATTTCAGAAGGGACTGAGTTTATTAAGTGCAAGGCACTGTGAGTGCAGTGGGTCGAACTCCTGACACAGACTGTTAAGAGCCAACCAATTCCCTGAGTTATTAGCCAATTTTTACAGCTTCAAGACAAAATTCCTGCTGAAAGGTTGGCATTAGATGATTGGTTAGGGCACTATAAGGACGAGTACTGGAGTGGGCATTTTTGCCTAATATGGCTCAGGAAGACTGCTGGTGATGATCAGGGGGTCTTTTGGCAAGATTACAAAGGGCTTCAGTTGGGGCTCAGTCAGCTTCAGTGTGACCTTGATTCTGGGCTCCTCTTCTGTGGTCTTGGTACGGGGCCTCACACCTGTTGCCTTGGGGCAGGACTCATCACATTAGACTGTGATATCTTTGAGGAAAAGGATTGTGACTTACTTATCTCTGTCTTTCTAATCCTTAAATCAGTGCCTGACGTATAGTGATGTTTACTGAGTTGATCAAAACGATGTAGGGAAAAACAATCTCTTTTCAACCCTATTTCCCACTACTGTTTTTATGTTATAGGAAGACCATAATCTCTGGAGTCAGACTTCAATTTCTTGCATCTCTTGGAGTCTTGAATTCCTGGTGTATCATTCGAAAGGACTTCTCTGTTAAGTGTTACCTTTCAAGTTTGGGACAATGGAATTCCAAGGGACAAACTGATAATGTGTTACAGGTCAAAGTTCTTAATGTATGGGTATTCCTGATCTTCACAGTTTCCCTAGCTTCCACACAGAAAGAATTTGTTTTCCCTTGGTAAACTTCCAGGTCCTCTCAAAACTAAAGAAAGTGGAAGAAAACTATAAGAGATTGAGAAGTTGCATTGAATTATGTAATAAAGAGTTGAGAGGTGAAGAGAGTGAACAGGACACAGGGCCCAGTTTGGGTGAGAGCATTTGAACAAGGGCCAAGAGGAAGAGCATTTGTGAGCCAGCTGCCAACCACATGAAGAAACTTGGGAAAAGCAGCTATGCAAGAGAATCATTGTAGAGTGTTTTATATGCTTTATATGCATTAAAAATGAACTCCTTCCTTTCACAGTTTGTTATGTGTCCGCAGGAAAATAAGAAGAGCTTTCTGGATCTTGGATTGCATTTCTCTCTCTGTGACATGGTAGCATGACTGGATCACATGGATCCTAGGACTTTTAGTGAAATCACATTTAATTCTCTATTTTTCTTTCTTTCTCCCCCCCCCCCCCCCCCCCCCCCCCCGGTTTTCCCTCAACTTTTCCCACTATCCTCATTCCCCAGCCAAAACTACTGGGCTTCAAATCATTGGATGACATCATTCTGTTTTAAGTAGTAATATTAATTCTTGTTAGAAAGGAAACTTGGTCCACATTTGGAATACCCGTGAGTCTGTGGCAAATTCCTTTTTGAGAAAGTGACCACTCTCCTGGTGTCTAAACGTCCTAAACTTCCTTTTGCTAATGTAGCAAAAAAAAAAAAAAATGGCCACTTGAGGTTTTCTGATGATGTGTAAGATAGCACCATTTTAGGTGGTATAGCTTTTAGCGCCACTCCTCACTTAATGGGAGATCACTGGCACTGGTTTTGACAGTGTGTTTAGTTTTCTTGTTTCAGTTTCCTAGGAACTTCCATCCCCAGTGCCATTCTTTTGTCTTTGAGCTTTAAATCTTGCAGTTCCTCTGTTTGCCTTCTGATATCCACTCATCTAACCAGCTGAAAGAAGGGAAGTTAACTTCTGCTTTGCCAGGGCCAGTGCAGTTGAGGCAAAAATCTAACTGCTTGCGTAGCTTATGAAAGGCAGATGTTTGCATCTGAAAATCCTGACTTTGATGCTAACTTGACAGTGTGGTACTTTCCTTCCATTTGTACTTTGTTTGATTTCAAGTATGGCTGAGTGTGACCTTAGTCTCATCCTTGGTTTTTTCCTTCTTAGTCAATGCTCTCTTGCACTTTACTTTTTATAAATATCATATAGGATGAGTCAAAGCACTCATTTGTTTTTCCCAAAGAACTGTTTTAATATCCTACAATTTAGAAATAGGAAGTCATAGAAAAGTTAAGGTGAACCATGTTTTCATATTCTTTCTTAGGCACGCTTCTTTCCCAGTCTGGATTTGCATTGTCACAGTTTAATAGCAATGGAAATTACAAGAGCTTTAATGCTGTAGTCCACTGTGCCATTGTTAATGCAGTCCATCCACTTACCCACCCACCCATCCACTCACAGCTGAAGAAATCCTGTTTCATTTTGAAATTGACCCTCTGGCTCTGTTTCTGAAAGATAGTCTGGGAGTTTTCTGCATCCTTGACTGGATTGTTGCAAAATCATTTTGGCAGATACAATTACAGTGTATCTAAGGTATGTTTGTGGTGTGTGTGTGTGTGTGTGTGTGTGTGTGTGTGTGCACACTTGTTTTCCTACCCAGATAGGACAGTCTTGCCCTAAGGAATTGATGGTATGCCCCATCAACTCTAAGCCCCTTTGGGATTGGTGGGAGTAACAGGTGGAGGGAGCGCAGCAGAATGGAAAGTGTGCAAGGCTGAATGTCAGCAGATGGGCTTTCCAATCCTGCTTGTACCAACAATTTACTGTGTGACCTTGGGCAACTTACTCAACCTCTCTAGGAGTCCATTCTCTCACCTGGAAAGCAGAGTTAATAATACGTGCCCTTCTTAACTCAGAGGACTAGAGGGCAAATAAAGTGAGATTGTGACTGGGAAGTTTGAAAGGGGTGGTAAACCCAGTCTTCTGCAAGTAAACTTCAGGGTGCCCTGCAGAGGGATATCTTTATCTGAAGTAAAAGGCACTATTAGAGGGAATAGCTAATGTGGAGTAGCCTTTCACTTCATTTCAAAATAAAATGCAAGCCTGGGCAAGAGAGCTAGTAACCCTGTAAGATGAGAAACTTCACTTGTTTATGTGCTGGGCAAGGTGCTGATACTGTCAGTAAAACCAGTCATAATGGTTACCTGATCATGTTGCCATTCTGCTTTAGCAAATATGTTATCAAAGAACACAGCCTGTCACTTACCATGTAATTTGGTGGTTAAGTGCATGGGCTTTGGCATCATTCACATCTCAGTTTGAATCCTGGTTTTGCTACTTACTAGCTGAATGCCTTGGGACACGTTTATCTCTTTAATCCATAGTTTTATTATTTACAAAATGGACAAAGTAGCACCTGTCTCTGTAGAGTAGGGGTAATGCATTAAAGTGCTTCACATGCTTCCTGGTCATAATAAGAACTCAATAAATGATAGGTATTAGTAGCTAACAGTAGCTGTGGGGGGTATGGTTGAATATTTTTTTTCCCTTGTGCTTTTCTGAACTTCCAAGTGTTTCATAATGGCTTTTCCCCCAGTTTTGTTAAGATATAATTTACAAATAATATAATGACTTTTTAAAGGTCAAATTTAAAGGTACTGGTTATTGTAAATTAATGCAACCATGAATGAAGATTAATTATGTTCAGGAATTGTTGTAGTGAGCCTGTCATGATTGCTTCCTAACATTTCCACCGGGCTTTAGAAATTACACAGCACTTTTACAGATGTTGTCTCATGCATCACTTATAACCAGCCTGTGGAGTCAGTACTAGTCATATTCCCATTCTGAAGATCTGGAGGCTGGGGGGGTCACAAAGGAATGTACATAGTTATGCAGCTCATGAAGTGGTAGATCTCAAATATGCCAGAGAAGATTGCATTCAGATGCAATGAACAGACACCCAATTATGGTGGTATAGTGGTCAGTGGTCTGGATTCTCCACAGAAAGAGAACCAATAAGGAAGATCTCTCTCTTTCATATATGTGTGTGTGTGTGTGTGTGTGTGTGTGTGTATTTCCTGTGTGTGTGTATAAGGATAGAGAGAGGACAGGGGAGATTGATTTATTTTAAGGATTGGCTCATACAGCTGTGAGAGGCCTGACAGACTCTGCAGGATAGTCTGGCAGGCTAGAGAACCAGGGAGGAGTTAATTTTGGAGCTCAAGTATGAAGGCTGCCTGCTGGCAGAATTTCCTCTTGCTCTGGGTGGATCAGTTTTTTCCTAAGGTCTTCAACTGGTTGGAGACACCCATCCACATTACAGAGGGTGATGTGTTTTATTCACAGTCTACTGATTTTAAGGTTGTGAGCATGCGTGCTAAGTCACTTCAGTTGTGTCTGACTCTGCAACCCTATGGACTGTAGCTTGCCTGGCTCCTCTGTTCATGAGATTCTCCAGGTAAGAATACTGGAGTGAAAAAAAAAAAGAATACTGGAGTGGTTTGCCATGCCCTCCTCCAGGGGATTTTCCCAACCCAAGGATCAAACCCATGTCTCTTACATCGCCCTTGTTGGCAGGTAGGTTCTTTACCAATAGCGCCACCTGGGAAACCCAATTTCAAGGTTAATCTCATCTAAAAAATACCTTCACAGCAACATTCAGGTATGTTTGGCCAACTATCTGGGAACCATGACCAAACCATAGTGAAAGTGAAAGTGGAATTGCTCAGTTGTGTTCGACTTTTTGCGACCCCATGGACTGTAACCCACCAGGTTCCTCCATTCATGGGATTCTCCAGGCAAGAATACTGGAGTGGGTTGCCATGCCTTCCTTGCCATGCCAAACCATGTTGACACCTAAATTTAACAATCACAAATGGCTTAATTAAAGAGGGGTTTACTTTTCCCAGGATACTTCAACAAATTCAGAGTCATCAACTCCTCCTGTCTTTCTGCCTGGCTATGTCTTGCCATGGGACATGTGACCTCATGCTTACAAACTGGCCGCTCCACCTTTGGCCATCAGAGGCAGGAGGAAGGGGAAAGGCAGTAGGCAAAAAACAAAAACGAACAAACCGCTTGTGTCATCCGAGTCTTCCCATTGTAGCAGACTTTCCTGGAGGCCCCACCTTGCAACTTCTTATTGATCTTATCAGTCAATTAATATATTTTGGATCATTCCTAGATGCAAGGGATTTGGGGAGATTAGTATTGTTATGAATGTCACTCCAAAAAAAAAAAAAAAAATCAAGGTTCTATTAGTAACAGAAAAAGGGAGAATAGATACACTGCAGGAGTGTGGTGGTGTTTTGATGCCATGTCATTACTCTTTGTGCTACACCAAATTGCTCACCATACATGCCAGGAAGCGTCTGCCCTTGGTTGCACTGCCTTTTGAATTAATCACTGAGTTGTCTTTGGATATTTGAGCCCATCATCTAAACAAAATTACCTTAGATTGATGGAAACCAGTAGAAATATAAAGAGACATTTGTTAGACACTGGTTTCTCTTTGCTCTCTGCTTATGACCCAAGCAGATAAAATACTCTTTCTTTCATTATGTGAGTGGGAGGGATGCATAAAGGAAAATAAGAATGAGGGGAGGGGCCAGACATCAGTAATGCCTGTGCAGCTGATACATCATATGATCCAAGTGATTTTTCAAAACTTGTTGGAATTATGTAATATGTTTCTGCTATAGAGCATGAAATGGTTTACCTCATTTCATTGTCACAGTTGAAGTGTTTAGCTGAAGCCCACAGAAAATCATTTATATTATTAGCCTTCTATGGTGCCTAGGAATGTAAGAAATAATCACTGGAAGAAAATAGTATCAGAGAGTACAGGAAAATTTGTGTTGATAATTGCTAGATTTTGTTGTTGTTTTAAATCAGATATTCCAAAGATCTACTTTATATTTATTTGTAAGTAAATATTTCAAAGACTACTTAATGAAAAATCATTTAGAACTAAAATAGGAACCATGTGTCACATTATTGAAATATGACCCAACCAGTGTTTTTATTTTAAACTTTGGTTAGGGAGAACAAAGCAAAGAAATAAATATTTTTTTGTCTTGCTCTTTCAGATATACATGTGCACATACACACACTCACACATACATAACTGTATGTCTCTCAGTGTTATCTTGTATCCATTTCATATTCCTCTCTAAGTATCACTGTGAAACTACTTTGTTGTATAATTTTCATGTAGCTCTTTTGGCATTTTTGCAATTCTAATTCTCTCTGGTTATTGCATTACAAAAGAGTGGAGAGAAAGTGAATTTGCATGCAGGACATTTTAAATTCTAATGTCAGGGGTCATTAATCTTTTTTTTTTTTCTTTTTTTTTGGTTCTATCTAAGAGCTGGGCTTTCATATACCAGGGATAACAATTTACAAGCAAGCTTTTAGAAGTAGAGTTTCAGATGTATTTTTCAAATTCTCATAACCTGAAAGGCTAAATGAGAAAGAATCCAAAATCAAGATCATTTCCATATATTTGACTGTTCTATTGCTCATTTGTTGGGAAAATTGGGAACCCCTTTAGTTCATCTTACTTTGGGTCACAGTGAGTGGTCTACGTATGCTCCTTACCCAGGTCCAGTGAGAACCTCACTTGGTGACCTTAGGAGTACACCACCAAATGCAGTATTTGGAACTCTCGTTCTTGAAGCTTCTGATG
The DNA here is from genome assembly GCF_963930625.1 of Muntiacus reevesi. Classification (NCBI taxonomy): domain Eukaryota; kingdom Metazoa; phylum Chordata; class Mammalia; order Artiodactyla; family Cervidae; genus Muntiacus; species Muntiacus reevesi. The sequence goes on from NC_089252.1 coordinate 98,918,316, forward strand.
ACTATATTCTCTGCATCTTCCTCATATGAGTATCTTACTTTTTTCCTCTACGTGAGATAAATATTAATGCTTTTCACTGATATTAATGGAATTTATAAATTCACATCAAAAGCAGTTTAGGGACCAGTACACTGTCCAATACAATCCCACTGCAGGTCTCTACTCCACCCCCTTGGTCTGGATGACTATTTCACTTTCTCTTCTCTTCTGAAACTCCCAGTGGCTCCTCCCCACTTGCTGTAATACTGAGAAAGCTCAGTCGGGAGGGAATCTCCCCAGCTCTCACCAGCCTATCTACAACTGGACTCATGTTCTGTTACAGAGGATAAACTGTTCTTTTCCCATCCATGGCCTCCGTGGTGCCCTGGACCCCATCCCCTCTTGTTCCTGCAATTATCTGCTCTCTCTTGCATCATCCTGGTTCCTCTCTCTACTAGATAATTCCCAGCAGTGATTAAAAGATGCTGTAATATCTCCAAATTAAGAAGAAAGTAAAAGAAAACCTGCTTAACCCCTTCCATCTACCACAATTTCTCTGCTTCCCATTGATTGTAAAGAACATCAGAAGAGTTGTCTACACATGTTGTCTCCATCAGACTTTCAACTCTACTGCTTCTTAGAACATATTCCGAGTCACTGTCAGCCATTTCTTTGCCAAATCCATTGCTTTACTTCCTGTTCCACCATTCTCACTTGATCCATCAACAACACATGACTGCTTGACTGCTTCTTCCTTCTCAAAATACTTTTTTTCAGTTGACTTTGAGGACAGCACCTCTCCTGGTTTTTCCTTCTACCCTGCTAACCAATCCTTTTCAGTTTCTTTGACAGTCTCCTTCTCCTTTCTTTGACTTGTCCATCTCCAGTGTCTCATGCTCCATCCTGAGAACTTGTCTCTTCTCTCTCTTCACTCCCTGGGTGGTCTCATTCAGGCTTATGGCTGTGTACTGTCCAATTCCCTATCTCCAGCCTAACTCAGATGCCTTCTCTCAACTCCAGACTTTGTATGTATACCCAGTGCCTTACTCATCCCCACTTGGGTATCCGAAAAGCTTGAAAGTGAAAGCGAACTAGCTTGATCGTGTCCGACTTTTTGGGACACCATAGACTGTAGCCCGCCAGGCTCTGCTGTCCATGGAATTTTCCAGGCAAGAGTACTGGCGTGGGTTACCATTTCCTTCTCCAGGGAATCTTCCCAACCCAGAGACTGAACCTGGGTCTCCTGCACTGCAGGCAGATGCTTTACCATCTGAGCCACCAGGAAAGCTCTCTGAAAAGCTTATCATGCATAAATGTTTCCACCCTGGTCCAAGACAACAGCATCTCTTCCCTATACTTTTGTCTTAGTGTGCCCCTGCTTTCTGTCCTTGCTCCCTTATTGCAACAAAGCAGCTAGAATGATTTTCTTACAAGTAAGACACATATATATGCTACTGACACTATGTATAAAATAGATAACTAATGAGAACCTACTGTATAACTCAAGGAACTCTACTGATTGTCCTGTGGTGACCTAAATAGGAAGAAAATCCAGAAAAGAGGGGATAGATGTATACGTATAGCTTATTCACTTTGCTGTGCAGTGGAAACTAACACAACCTTAGATAGCAATGGTGCTCCAATAAGAATAAAAAGGAAAAACAGACAAAGCAAAACAAAAAAACCTGAAGTCATATCCTGTCACTACTCTCTCAAAACCTTAATGGCTTCTTTTCTCAAAATAAAAGCCCAAAATTCCAGGTGGGGCAAGTGGGCTTGTCCTGCCTGTCTCTGTGACTGGACAGGCCATTTCTGCTCCAGCCACACTGGCCTTTCACAGTTGCTCAGTTCCTGCCACTGTTGCTGAATTATAGCCTCTGGTACTTCTTCTCCTGGGTCGTGCTTCCCCTGGATATCATCACTGCCTGCTTCATCCCTTCCTTTAGTTCTCGGCACAAATAACACCTTTTAAGAAAGGAAATATTCTCGCTAATATATAAATCTCCCACTCTGTCCTCCTTGGCTGTTTTTTATGAGCATGCAAGTGATTGTTGACTTGTTTCTTTCCTGACTCTCTGGAGTGTAAGCTCTGTGAGAATAGGTATAGTCTTTGCTCTTTCCCTGGTGTCTAAATTAGCGCCCTGCAAGGACTAGGCACCCAATAAACACTGATTAAATAAATGAAAAATTGAATGAGAAATATAAATCTAAATATTTAAGCAAGAGCTCTTGCTAATTTACCTGAAGTCAGGTATCAGTGACCATAAATTCTGTTTTGTTTTCTGAATCCTCACATCTGTGATTTTGGCTTTTTGTTTCTTTGGTCAATTTATGTTATTGGACTTCCTAAGGAAATAAAGAGGCGCATGATTTCTTGCTAACATTTTTGGGGTTTGTGACCCTTACATCACAAACACAAAGCATCAGCAGAACAGGATATTAGTCAAGGATCACAGTAACTGAACTTTTCTAAATCAAATCTTGCCTCTCCCTATATCAGTAAGGAACCCAGCAGGAAACAGATGGCACACACAAATTGGGTAATTTGACTAGAGTTTAATAAAGGTATCATTTTCAAACCACAAGCCCCAAGTGCAGTGCCTTGAGGCTAATAGCAGCCTTTTCTGCTTCCGCCCAAGGACTGAAGGTGATGAGAGGGAAGGTGCATGAGAAGGAAAGGGCATGGGGTCCCTGGGGGAGCATAGGAGAGGCTACGGGACAGAGACCACCAACCAGTGAGACCAGCAGCCTCGGCTGAGGCAGACAAGCAGCCGGTGATAAACCCTGGGGACTGGGCTGGTGAGGCGCTGAGGGAGTAAATGTTCCAGCTTCTCTCTCCTGCCTTCCTCTAAGCTCTGGCTGGGGCTTCCCATTGGCTGAACCCAGCTGGAAGTCAGAAGGCAGGGTCTCTATAAGCCAGGCTCTGAGGTAGACAGCAGGATAGGAAAGGGTGAAGGGTAGATCTGGGGAGCGAATGGTGGGCATCCAAGTGCTGTCTTCCCAGCTAGAGCCTCGTCTCCTACTTCCACGAGTCCCCTTCTCACCCCTTCTTCACATGCCAGCTAAAATAAAACCATTCATCTGTTCACAGCAGTCCCTGGTTTAAGACCAAGTCATTCAATAGCTTTCCACTGAGTTTAGAATAAAATCCTAACTCATTCCAGGGATGTACAATACCCACAATGGTCTGGCTGGCTCCCTCCTGCCTCTCGTAGTCCCCAGCCCACCCTGGCTTGCTGCACCCACTTGTGGTGGTCTGCTGTTGCTTCCCAGAAACAACTAAACTCATTGTCCTCACTGTTCTTCATCTACCCCTAACTCTCTGGTGGGAAAACCCATTTTTCCCCTCAACCTGTTACATAGTTGACTTCCTTCAACCTGTTACATGGTTGACTTGTCATTTGAACATCATCACCTCAGGGAGGTCCTCCCTGTCTTCCTGGTCTAAAACACAATGTCTTCCAAATATTCTCTATCAGAGCACCCCAGTATTTGCTTCACAGCATTTATCACAAACCATAAATGGCTCATTCATTTTGCTCTTCTTTGCTTTGCTTGTGTGTGCTCTGTCGCTCAGTTGTGTCTGACCCCATGGACTGTAGCCCATCAGGCTCCTCTGTCCACGGGATTTCTCAGGCAAGAATACTGGAGTGGGTTGCCATTTCCTACTCCAAGGGATCTTCTCAACCCAGGGGTTGAAACTGTGTCTCTTGCATCTCCTGGTGTTGGCAGGTGGGTTCATTACCACTAGCACCAAGTCTAATTCTGAAGCAAAGCAAATTTCTTCCAGCCATGGGCCTTATCTGTCTTCTCTGTCTCTCAATCATCCTCAGAATCTAGGACAATTTTTGACCCAGCTCGTTTCTCAATGAATATTTGGCCACTGATTAAGCAAACATTCCATTCAATGAGAATACCTTTCCACTTATGCTATTACAAAAGATTAAAAAAAGGTTACTAGAGCTTGTCTTGAATGTATTTGAATTTCTGTCTCTCTAGTATCTGGGGAATCTTAAATATAATAAATGCTTGATGTATGTTTGAATAAAACACATTTACTAGCAACAGGGCTGATTTCCTATAGCTTGGCAGATTGTTTTTTATGGCTGGTCTATTACATCTTTAACAAAATTAAGCTAAAAATGAACAATACTCTGCGATCTGCAGTTTCATAGCATGGGTAATTGAATGGCACTGACTGTCTTGGTGACCTGTTGGAAGCTGGTGTTATATAGTGACTAGCCTTGAGCATTAGAGCCAGAAAGACCTGGCCAAACTCCAGGTAGGCCACCAACTGTCTGGGAAACACTGTGGACAAGTTACCAGCCTTTCTGAGCCTGTATCCACATCTGTAGCTGCAAGGATAATGTGGTCTAATTCCTAGAGTTGTTGTAGGATTGCAGGTGATAGCAGCCTTACCTCTGTGTCCATCACTTTCCCTTCAGTATAAAAATAGGCCCAAATCCTCCCACATCGCTCCTTAGGCTACTGCTTCATCAATACCCTTCCACAGTCCATGTTTTATTAGTTTTAGGATCCCATATCTGTAGTCTGGTTATTGGGAATCTTGCTAGAAGGCTTTCCTGTCCACACTTTTTCTTTATAAAGTTGAATTCACTTTCTGGTTGAAGCAGCCTGGAGCTTGGTTATGCCTGTGACAAATAATAGACCCATCAGGCTTTTTAGCTGGCATCATATTTGCCAGACAAATGCAGACAGCACTTTCATGCGGCGAAGCACTTTGTTAGTACTTTGAGCCTCTAAGGGACAATTTGAGTTGGCGGAAAAAAAAAAAAAAGGCATTGAAACCTTGTTCAATACTCACCCCATTACACAAGGAAAACCAAATAAGTTTATCTAACAAAAAGGTATGGGTATGCTTTTGACAAAAGAAGTCCAAGTCATAGGACTCTGTCTCTACTTTGCAGAGAGACAAGGGGCATGGAAGTTTCATCTTATGTTTTTTTTTTACTTGAGTTTAACTAATATGCTTCAAATGTATTCTTTGTTCCAGGTGTTTTTCTTTACTCTGGTAGATGAATTAGAACTAATAAGACTATAAAGTAAAAATATTTAGAAACAGATAAGGTCTGATTAGAATGGGATCCTTTGCTCATGGCTGAGAAATGTATTGGTAACTACAGGCAATTGGGCAAAATTAAATTTCTAAGGCATGAAATGGTTGTCTGGAATCTAGTTCCTTAAAATATTCAAATCAACTCCATTCAAGCCTATATATTTGACACTCTGGTTGTATGTGTGTGTGGCAGGGGGCTGTACTGGGTCTTTACTGTGGCACGCAGGCTTCTCTAGTTGTGGCGTGCCGGCTCAGTAGTTGCAGCATGGACTTAGTTGCCTCATCCCATCCTCATCGTCATGTCCCCTCCCAATATAATGTGGGAGTGAGTTGTGTTTTTTTTTTTTTTTTAAGCTTCCCTGATGGCTCAGTGGGCAAAGAATCTGCCTGCAATGCAGGGGACACAGGAGATGTGGACTTGATGCCTCGGTCAGGAAAATCCCCTGGAGGAGAAAATAGCAACCCACTCCAGTATTGCTGGCTGGGAAATCCCATGGACAGAGGAGCCTGGTGGGCTATAGCCCATGGGATCGCAAAGAATCGGACATAACCGAACGACTAATCCTTTGGTTTACTTTCACTCTAGTTGCCTGTGGGATCTTTGTTCCCCAACCACAGATCAAACCCATGTCCCCTGCATTGAAAGGCAAACTTTTAACCTCTGGAACACCAGGGAAGTCCCTAATTAGCACTCTTGATACATGCGGAATAAAATAGATTAGGGTTAATTCCTGCCTTCCAGCACCTAATCATCAGGGTCAGTGTTCCTGAACTTTTTTGACCAGTGTCCTTCTTTTCTAACTATAAATATGTCAGTCCCTCCTTATATTATTTGAAACTTAATTTAACGTTGATGATAACAAGATAAAGACCTGCTTCATTTTCAGGTTACTTGTCACATGAAAAAAAAGTGAAACTGAAAGTCACTCTGTTGTGTCCAACACCTTTGTGACCCCGTGGACTATAACATGCCAGTCTCCTCTGCCCATGAAATTCTCTAGGCAAGAATACTGGGTTAGGTAGCCATTCCCTTCTCCAGGGGATCTTCCCCACCCAGGGACTGAACCCAGGTCTCCTGCATTGCAGACAGATTCTTTAGCATTTGCGCCACCAGAGGAAGGTATTTGCCTGTGTCTCTCTGGGACATACTAATCTAAGTGGTGATCTAAGACACACATACACCACACCTCTTTACATGAGCCTCATTCATTGTTAAGTTTCATATGTTCAATAGAGACCAGAGGTTCTAAATTAGTGGTTCCATGGTTCAAGTAAAGTTTACAGAGTTTTTGTCTTCTTAACTTTCTTAACTGAGCCAACATTTACAGTTGGGCTGTTTTACAGAAAATGCAGAAGATTTTTGGCTTTTCTTAAAACAGTGGAAGATCTGGTGGGTAGGGACCTGCATCCCCACAGGGCAGCGTGGCGGGGCTGCTGGCTGCTGCCCCTTCAGGCAGGGCTGGTGCCCTCTGGTTGCCACGTCTCCCCTGCTCAGCAGTGAGTGGGTATGCCTGAGAACAGGCTTGACGCATACAAATTAGATGGTATCATCGACTCAAAGGACATGAATCTGAGCAAACTCCAAGGAGACAGCGAAGGACAAGGAAGCCTGGCGTGCTGCAGTCCATGTGGTTCCAAAGAGTTGGACACAACTTAATGGCTGAACAACAGCAATACAAATTAACCCCCATTCTGGCTCTTGGGAAACTTGAGTGTGTGAGTTTGGTAGAGTCTAGAGAGGGGAGTCTGAAGAATTTTCATCCATCGAGTGGATGGACCATGAGATACTGGTAGGGTTTGTATGGTTGAAAAAAAGTGTGTTGGGGAGGGTGAGGGGAGATCATTCCAGGCAGGATACTAAGTTTGATACTGAATTTCACCAGTGGGTAGCGATGGTTTGTGACCTACACCTCCAGTAGTTTTTCTACTTTTTTTTTTTTTAACAATTGAGAGCAGATTTATGGTTATGATTCTGGTTTCCTTGTATTCTGATATGCTTCCTTGAGAGAAAAGGAAAAGGGAGGAACGTATAATAGTAAAAGTTAAGAATTGGGCATAACTAAGGTTGTAGCTTCTAATTCTCCAAGCCAGGCTTCAGCAATATGTGAACCGTGAACATCCAGATGTTCAAGCTGGATTTAGAAAAGGCAGAGGAACCAGAGATCAAATTGCCAACATCCACTGGATCATCGAAAAAGCAAGAGAGTTCCAAAAAAACATCCATTTCTGCTTTATTGACTATGCCATAGCCTTTGACTGTGTGGATCACAATAAACTGTGGAAAATTCTGAAAGAGATGGGCATACCAGACCACCTGACCTGCCTCTTGAGAAACCTGTATGCAGGTCAGGAAGCAACAGTTAGAACTGGACATGGAACAGCAGACTGGTTCCAAATAGGAAAAGGAGTACGTCAAGGCTGTAAATTGTCACCCTGCTTATTTAACTTCTATGCAGAGTACATCATGAGAAATGCTGGGCTAGATGAAGCACAAGCTGGAATCAAGATTGCCGGGAGAAATATCAATAACCTCAGATATGCAGATGACACCACCCTTATGGCAGAAAGTGAAGAAGAACTAAAGAGCCTCTTGATGAAAGTGAAAGAGGAGAGTGAAAAAGTTGGCATTCAGAAAATGAAGATCATGGCATCTGGTCCCATCACTTCATGGCAAATAGATGGGGAAACTGTGGAAACAGTGTCAGACTTTATTTTTTTGGGCTTCAAAATCACTGCAGATGGTGATTGTAGCCATGAAATTAAAAGATGCTTACTCCTTGGAAGGAAGGTCATGACCAACCTAGATAGCATATTAAAACGCAGAGACATTAGTTTGCCAACAAAGGTCCATCTAGTCAAGGCTAGTGGTCATGTATGGATGTGAGAGTTGGACTATGAAGAAAGCTGAGCACTGAAGAATTGATGCTTTTGAACTGTGGTGATGGAGAAGACTCATGAGAGTCCCTTGGACTGCAAGGAGATCCAACCAGTCCATCCTAAAGAAGATCAGTCCTGGGTGTTCATTGGAAGGACTGATGTTGAAGCTGAAACTCCAATACTTTGGCCACCTCATGCCAAGAGTTGATTCATTGGAAAAGACCCTGATGCTGGGAGGGTTTGGGGGCAGGAGGAGAAGGGGACGACAGAGGATGAGATGGCTGGATGTCATCACCGACTCGATGGACATGAGTTTGGGTAAACTCTGGGGGTTGGTGATGGACAGGGAGACCTGGCATGCTGTGATTCATGGGGTCGCAAAGAGTGGAACACAACTGAGCGACTGATCTGAACTGAACACGACTGAGTGACTGAACTGAACTGAACTGAACTGAAAGATTCGGACACGACTGAGCAATTGAACTGAAGGTTGTAGCAATGGTCGACAGTCAGATTTATGAACTCATCAATTAAAATTGTGTGTGTGGGCCCTGGTCAGGGAACTGAGATTTCACATGACGCAAGGTATGACAAAAGATAAAATAAAATGGTTACTGTCACAACAAAATGTGGCTGGATGTTGATAGGGATTCTGTTGAATCTATAGATCAACTTGGGGGAATATTTTCATTTAACAGTATTGTCTTCCAGTCCAGGAACACGCAGGATGTCTTTCCATTTATTTATATCTTCAAATTCTTTCAACAGTGTTTTGCTATTTTCAGCATACAAGTCTTGCACTTCTTTTGTTAAATTTACACCTAAAATTTCATGATCTTTAAATATTTTTAATGCAATTTTTTTTCTAGATTTTGTTTTGAAATGTTCATTGCTAGTACAGAGAAATATAAGTGATATTTGTATACTGAATCTAAGTACTGAAATCTCCCTGGACTCTTTTATTAATTCTATTAGCTTTTATTGGTTTCTTTATGATTTCCTATATATGTCATTTTTTTTTTTCCAAATAAGATATTTACATTTTTCTTTTCTTGGGATGTCTTTTAATTTCTTTTTCTTACCTAATTGCCCTGGATAGACTCTTCAACACAATGTTCAATAAAATGGTGAGAGGAAAAAAGTAATTGTGTGTGTGTTGGTCTGTGGTGTATGGTGCATGTGTATGTGTGTATGGTATATGTATGTATGGATGGTGTGGGTACGTGTGTGTGGTATATGTGATGTGTACATGTGTGTGTAGAAAGGATTGATTTTAAGAATAACAGTACCGCTGCAATAAACATTCAGATTTGTGAAGGAAAATACGGCTGAGAAAAAATGCCATTCATTGTCTATCTCCCCAAAAGATAGTAAAAGTGCCTCTTCATAGTAGTTGAGCCAATACTTTACAAAGACAGCTGGACTCATTAGAAGAATGAGATACAGTGTGTTTGATCAAGGTACCTCTAAGAGTGTATGTTTTGTCATCAAAGATGGCCAGTATCCTGTCATATTCTCAAGTCAGACTCTCCTAATACATAGGATTCCCCCTGTAACATCACACTTAAGATGATATCTCCAAAAATCTTCTTTTAGAATAAAATTGCAGCTATGAGGAGTAACACATTTATGTTTGAGGACTTGTTTTTATTTTGGGGGGTAACCAGCCTTTGGCTATCAGACAGAGGGCTGAGGAAGGGGTGGGGTGGGGGTTAGGTTTGTTCTGCTTTGTTTTGTTTTGATGTTGTTGGGGAATTTCCAACAGAGGAGTTTTATTTTCCTGGCAAGGCCAGATCCCTTACACAGTTTGATGTCTCCTTGGTCTTCAGAAAGCCCGCCATAAGGGTTTGTTTGTCTTAAATTGAAAGCAGATCTCTTTCCAAAGGAAAGGCCCTTTCGTTGATCCTGACCTTTTGCTTTTGCAGGTGAAGGCTTGTTGAGTTGCCTTTTAAACAATCAGAAATCACTGTTTCTTTCTTTTTTTTTTCTTGTAATCTTTTATTTATCCTGTTCAGTGGCCTTACATGCTTTAAAATAAATTTCCTATGGAAATCATAAAACAGCCCTATTCAGCCAAGAGTTCAGACTACAGAACACTGTTAACAAACATATGTGTTGGCTTGTGCGAGGCAGGCTAACACCTCATCTCCCCTCCAGCCACCCCTACCTTCCCCTCTTCAACTTGTTTTTCCTCTATTGTTTCCATCTGTGCTTTGTGAATTCCCACAAGAGGTGCTTTAAACTTTATTTCATCTAGTAGCACCCTGAGAAAACTTTAAGCACTGAATTGGGATTATATTAGCTGGAAGAATCAAGAAATTAATTTCCTTCAAGAGAAGAATGGCACGTCTGGCCAAACAGAATATTGCTTAATGTAATAGAACTCCCAAATGAAATTGGGGAGCGGATCTTTCCCTTACCTGAGGGATGTGAGGTTATTGAATTCCAGATTCCAGTATAAATTATCATCTGAATGAGTGGGTCCACTCCCTTCTCTGCCAGCCATTCCTCACTGGTTCCCATACAAGGGACTGTTTCTGTCACCCACCAGAGGGCCACACTCCTTCAGCCAGTTCTAAGTCAGGGAATAAAGGAATTAATGGATCGGAACTTAATCCATAACTCCCTAACTCTGCAGCTTTATTTTTTTTTAATAGTTCATAAACTTCTTATTTTCCTTTTTAACCTAGATTTCCTCTGTGGTGAAGGAGAGTTTTGCCAGCCTTTGGCTCTGCCTCATAAAAACGCTTTAAAGGACAATGCTAGGTTGTGTGACTGCCTGTAATTCACCCTCATGTAATATTCTGGAGACGTCTCAGGGTTTGTGTCTGAGTTTGTTCTAATATAAAGAACCCTGGGGTCAACAACACAACTGTTTCCAGATGGATTAAGTTGTGCATTCTTAAAGACCTGGGAGGCCAATGTATATTGCCTCTCTTAGAGCTGTCACAAGTAATATTACCGGGAGCATGACAGACGCCAAATGGGATACACAGAGATCTCTATTTTAGGAATTTCTAAAGTGACATAGTAGGGTTTGCTGTTTTTTAGAATAACTAAATTAAGTGTCTGTCTTTCTGAATTATTCTCTATGGGCTTTGTTTTGTCACCCTTTGTCCCCTTCTAGATGATAGAATTGGGAGATAAGTTGGTAACCGATTTCTCAGAGAGTTTACTTTTGAAAAACATAATTCTGTAGGTCACATGTGCCCTACACAAAACTTTCTAAGGAAACAGGCATGAATGGGATTTTGAGACCGCAGCATTTGCTGTCAAGAGGTGAAAGCTCCAAGAGTGGGACTTATCAGAGCTGTAGGTGTGAATGGTGTGCAAGGTCAAAGGCAAAAAACTAGCCACTGTTGACAGCTTGGAGTGGGACTCTCACTGGTCACTACTGAGGTGTCCTTTTCAATCAGAGAGGGGCTGACCAGCACCTACTGAACCCAAGCTCCTTGCAGTTTTCACTTTTTATCCACAGCCTCGGGCTAAGGGCACAAAAGCCTCTGTTTAAAATATATACTTCCTATGAGAAATCTAGTGCATTGGCTGAGTCCCTTTCTTTACTGGGCTTCACATTTATCTATTGGAGAATAAATATAAGTTCAAAATTGAAGCATGCTAAAGAATTTGTATAATTTCTTCCTGAAGTATACATTTTTTTTCCAAAGGGAAATATTCATTGCTCAATGTAATTTTTTCCCCAAAAATGAAAAAAAATTTTTTTCTTCCCCTCTCAATTATTGACATGTGCCTTTGGGATAAGCTAAAAAAGAGAGTAAAACTTATCGAAAACTGAATAGTTGGAGATATTAAAATTTTGTAAATTTCATTCCAAATGTCCCACTATGCATGTATATAGAAATATATAAAAATTTAAATACTATCTATAATATTCTACATGCAGTTTTGTAAACTAGTTTTTTTAAACCTAATATAATTTTTCTATGCTGATAAATATGCATCTATATCATCATTTTTAAAGACTGTATAGCAACCCATTTTATATGTAAAGCACATTTATTTAGCCAATACTCTGTTGATAGACATTAAGATTTTTTTCCTGAATTTTCAATATTGAGAAGAATAGAACAAATATCTTTATACATACATTTTATGGATTTGACAATTTACTTCCTTGAGATATAATCCTAGAAATTAAATTATGTAAAATATAATTAAAAATTTTACTCAAGTTGCTGCTCTGTCTTCCAAAAAGGTACTAATTTCTACTCATTCCATCTGCATATGAGAGTCTTTGATTCCTTTTAACATCCTTAACTCTGGGTAGTGTAAATCTTAATCTTTGTCAACCTGAAATATACAAATAAATGGTTCATTGTGATTTTTGTTTCAATTTCTTTGATTAATAATGACATTGAACATATCCCCATTATTGTCTCTTTCTACTTTGGAGAGTTACCTATTTATATCTTCCAGTTTTTCTGTGAGACTTTTTGCCTTTCTCTTATTGCTTATAATGAGTGAGTGAGTGAGTGAAATCACTCAGTCGTGTCTGATTCTTTGCAACCCCCTTGGACTGTAGCCTACCAGGCTCCTCCATCCATGGGATTCTCCAGGCAAGAATACTGGAGTGGGTTACCATTTCCTTCTCCAGGGGATCTTCCCGACCCAGGGATTGAACCTGGGTCTCCTGCATTGGAGGCAGATGCTTTAACCTCTGAGCCACCAGGGAAGCCCATAACTTAGTGTAAATTCTGGATACATGTGATTCTTATGCTGCATCTAGACAAGAATTTGTGAAGAAAATATTGGAGATTAGATATTTAATATTTCATTAAAATGAAAGAAGAGTTTAATACTGTGTAATACAAGGTAGCCATCTAACTTGTCTGTCCCTCAGTTTCCTCTTGTATAAAACTAGAAAAGTCATTCATTTCTCACATTTCTTCACTTGTACTAAAGCAAATACTTTTGTGTCTTTTTTTTTTTTTTTTTTTAAATTTGTCCGTGTAGAGTCGTAGTTGCAGCATGTGAAATCTTTAGCTGCAGCAATCTCAGCTGCAGCATGTGGAGTCTAGTTCCCTGACTAGGGATCAAACCCCAGGCCCGCCTGCATTGGGAGTGTGGAGTCTTAGCCACTGGACCACCAGGGAAGTCCCAAATACTTATTAAAATGAAGTATTTTACCCATGTAACTTCACGGTGAACACTTTAGAGTCCTCTATTGTCTTAATCACTGTCTGTCCACCTAGTTGGTAAAGGAGAGATTTCCACCCTAGAGATATGTGGACGGCCAAACCCATGACCTCTAGCACTAGACAACTGAGATTGATAGAACTTTATTAGTCACATGTACTCAGAGCCTAGGGGAGGAGGGTGATGCATACCAGACAAAGTCCCTAGAGGGTTGCACTTGGGAACAGAGGGACACATCAGGGGCTGTGAGAGGCAGCATCAAGGGAGTGGGTGACCCTTGGTTCCTGCAGAAAGGGGTAATGGGCTTGTTGGAATCATTCCGGAGGCTGGCAGGAAGCTGAATCCCGCTGCTGAGGGTTAAGCAGGGGCTGTGCCTGGTCCCTGGGACGAGGAGAGCTGTTTGGCCAAGGGGCTTGTTCCCCAGGAGCAAAATGAGAAGAACTTGTGGTTGAGACATTGGAGGCCATCCCGATTTCCCCCAGATGTCAAGACAGTGAATAACACTGAGGTTCAGTTTTAGGTCCTATACCACAGCTTTCTCTGAGAGGCAAGTCCTCAAACTCCTTCTTAAAATATTTATTTAATTTTATTTATTTTCTTGGGTGTGCCAGGTCTTAGATGTGGCATGTGGGATCTTTAGTTCCATCAGGCAAACTCTTAGTTGAGGCATATGGGATCAAGTTCCCTGACCAGGCACTGAACCCAAGCCCCTTACATTGGGGACTCGGTGTCCTAGCCACTGGACCACGAGGCAAGTTCCTCGGTGGCCTCTTCTCAGTCCTCATTGCTCTTGCCCAGGTTCATCCTGTCCACTCTGAAGGTTCTCCCCTTCCAGTGGCCTTGACACTGTGGCTCTGTCCTGGGAAACAGCAAGACGTGAATTGAGACACTTTCCACCTATGTCATTAATCGGTTGTATGGCCCTGGGCAAGATAACATGACTCCTCAGCTTCAGGAGTCTTTATTTATAAAATAAAGATAGTACTGACCTCCTAGAATAACACATAAAAAGTTTCTGACATAGCACCTGTTCATATTGGGCATTTAGATCTTAATTCTTTAGCATCTTTTACTTCTTAATCTTCTTCACGTTCCTGCCATCTAAATGTTAACTAAGTATTGTATTAACTAAGATTTCTGCACACCTCCCAACCCTCGTTTTCTGCTCCTCAGCCCTTGAAGACATATCCACATTTTCTTTGGCTTCATTTGCACCTTAGGGCAAACGCCTTCCCCTCTCTCCCCAGTTGCATTTCTTCTTCTAGTCATTCTCTGGTTCTCTGGTCCCACATTTCCAACTGTTTTCTGAAGATTTTCCCTACAATGTCTATTTTTAGCATGTTTAAAAAGTTTCTCCTCAAACCAGTACCTTCTATGACATTTCTGGCTGATTTCTTCATTGGGGTCCCTGTCATTTTGGCTTAATATTCTTAAGCCACTTTTATTAATAGCTATCTCTTTCAGACCCACAACAACTCAGCTGTCAAGGACCGTTTGTTTATTCTATCATAGGATGGCTTGCATCCATCCTTTCTAGTCCATTCCCAGAGATCAGTGCCTTTCCAGTTAAAGAATTGCCTTATGCTCTGAGGTTTTTCCTTCTCTGCAAACTCTCCTCTCGTCTCCTAGTCCATCCTGTATTCTACTGCTTGATAAACCTTTCAAACACTCAAATTTGATCATGTTTCCTCTACTCTAAAGCTACCAATGATTCTTGGTATCTATAAACTGATGTAAGTTCCATAGCTTGACATGCAGGGTCCCTGACAATCTAGTTACTCACTTGCTAGCACTGGTGTCCCCAATATTCCTACATACTATCAACTTGATCTTTCTTTTTAGCCCCTGGGATATGCATGACCCCCAAGTGCCTTGGTATGTTATCTATGTTTTTCTTCTGCCTGACATGCACACCTTCCCATTCTCAATGTTTTGAAATCTTGTATTTATAATTCAAATCCTGGCTTTGCTGGTTACTATCTATATAACTTTGAAAAATCATTTAACCTCTCTGAACCTTGGGTTCCTCATTTGTTAATGGGGAAAATACTACCATGTTATAGGGCTATTTATGAAAGCAACTAACATAGCCTATGTGTCATAAACACAGGCTTGTTCTAACTGCTGTTGCTACCATCACCTCAGTCAAAACTAATCTTTGGCTTCCGCTGAGCACCTGCTTTGTTACACACAAGGCACTTGTTTTATATGCTGTGTGCTATTGTATTTCAAAAAGTTGTATGTTTATTAATTACACTGAAATTTCCTTGAAGTTGGGCATTAAGTATTGCATATCTTTATTCATTCATCGGAGATTTAGTTGGTGTTTTATTTGTGTCTCCTCATGTGCTTGGGGCTGAGGATACAAGAATGACAAAGACATAGTCCCTGCTATCAAAAAGTTTGCACACCATCTGATTACCATTGAATGCTACTAGGACTTAGTTGAGATAAACCCATCAAGAGCCCAGAGTAAGGGCACCTGACTCACCTTGGAATTCTGGACAACTTTCTGAGGAAGTGACATCTAAACCAAGATAGGAGGGGTGTAGGCTTTAGCCAGATGCAGATGGGGAGGTGCAGTGCTTCTGAATGAATTAGGGAGAGCATTCAGTGGAGAAAGATACATGTTTATACATACGGAGTGGGAAGCAGAACAAAATGTTCTGAATTGCATAGTAAAATGGCTGTGATCTTGGTTTTGAAGGAGAACTAGCAAGAGATAAAACTAGGAAGGTAAGTCAAGGCTGGAATCTGAACGATTTTTCAATTATTTGTACTATTAATAGCACCAGGTAAGTGCCTGCACGTGATGGTTTCAATAAATGTGTCTCTAGCCTTTATAAAGAGTGGATCCACATGACGTAGTCTCAGCACTTTCTGTCAAGGAAGCTCAGATTGGGAAGAGAGCAGTTTCAAAATTGCTGAAACCCTTTACTTGAATTTCTTAGAAACTGGGAAGGAGAGCTATGTATCTAATCCAGGCCATATTTATACATAATCAGACTATCAAGTGACAAAATTGAAATGACTTAGTAAGAAGATTAATGTCCTTTATTCAGAGAAAATACTCCATGGGTGGAAGAGTTTGGTGCAGGGAAGCATAAGGTCCTTCCTTGGAGATCTGGGGCAAGAGTGAGGTATATAGATGATTAGAAACAGCAGTAAAAAAAAAATGGCATGTGTAGCTAGGAGGTCAGGGGTTTCCCTGTAAGGAGAGCAGGTTGGTTCTAGGGTAAAGCTGAGTTGGAGGATTGTGATGGGTGTGTGTTAGATTCCCTTGACAAGTGTTTCCTGTAAGTTTGGGCTGACTTAGGTGTAAATTACTTTGCCAACAAAAGTCAGGCTAGTCAAAGCTATGGTTTTTCCAGTAGTCATGTATGGATGTAAGAGTTGGACCATGAAGCACTGAAGAATTGATGCTTTTGAACTGCGGTGTTTGAGAAGACTCTTGAGAGTCCCTTGGACTGCAAGGAGATCAAACCAATCCATCCTAAGGGAAATCAGTCCTGAATATTCACTGGAAGGACTGATGCTGAAGGTGAAACCCGATACTTTGGCCACCTGATTTGAAGAACTGACTGCTTGGAAAAGACCCTGATGTTGGGAAAGATTGAAGGCAAGACAAGAAGGGGATGACAGAGGATGAGATTGTTGGATGGCATTACCAGCTCAATGGACATGAGTCTGAGCAAGCTCCAGGAGTTGGTGATGGACAGGGAAGCCTGGCATAGTACAGTCCATGGGGTTGCAAATAGTAGGACACGACTGAGCAACTGAACTAAACTGAAGAACTGAATTGAACTGAGGTGTAGATTTATGACATGGACTGGCAGCTAAGGCGGCCTCCATTTTGTAGGTTTTGATATTATCAAATTAACTTTATCAAAACTAACAAACACATAACCCTTCTGCTCCTATCTACTTCCATATCTTTTACTACACCAATGCTTGTTTTTTCCTGAAAGTAAAAACCAAAACAGAAGATATCCTCTTGAGGACTTCCCTGGTGATCAGTGGTTAAGACTCCACACTTTCAATGCAGGAGGCATAGGTTTGATTCCTGGTCAGGGAACTGAGACCCCACATACTGCAGGGAATAGCCAAAAAAGTTAGAAAATAAAATTTAAAAATGCAGGAGAGATTTATATTAATATATAAGAGACATACTTTAACATATTTTATCACTTTTATTTGTAAAAGATAGATCTTTTATATCTCCTCCACCAGATGATATGCTTTCGTCCTTCCATTCCCTCCATACTTTGTCACACAGACACACTTGACCTCTCTCCAATCTTCCTGTTCATCTCTCTCCCTCTGTCCACCTTCACCAAAGTCTAGAGAAACTATATTTACAGAAACAGCCCTCCTCAGTGACTCCAGGTTAATAAGGATTGTCCAAATAAAAGTAAGGAATGAGTGAACCATCCTGTGGATGAACCAGAGGCTGCCCTGGTGAAACCCCAAACCCTGCATGTAGTGACTTGGGTCTGCCTCACAAACTCATCCTTCCATTTTCAATAGAGATTTTTTTTCATTCAGGATTCTGTCCCCCCCAACCCCGAGTCACCCACCCTGACCACCCCGTCCATTATTTCTCCCAAGCCATGAATCATAAACTTCAAGAAAGCATTGTGAATAATTTATATCCTTTTATTACTCATTGCCTAACTCCCTTTGGGGGAAATGAAGAGAAACATTAGTCTTTTGCTGCTTATTCTCCCGTGGACTGAGACCCTGTCAGCTACAGGCGATAGCAAAGATTTATGACCACAGGAGCTGTCATTATGGAACAGTTGATTGACCCATAGTTTTGATTAACCCAAATATTATTTTTCTGTAAATCAGGATCAGTGCTAATGACAGTAGAATGGAAATTTAATACTATACCAACTTCTACTGAAACCTGCTTGTTATCATCTTTTTTTTTTTCCCAGTGCTCGATGCTTAATGTTTTCTTCCCTGCCTATTTAACTGGTTTTCCTGGGAAGTCTTTCTCGGAATTTGTAAATTCAGATACAGAGCTATGATGACTCAGAGCACATAGTGGTACCTTGTTACTGGGGCTGAGGGATTCTCAAGTCCTATTTGGTTTGATCTTTCCAATGTCTTCATTCAGCTTCATAGCACCAGGAAGTATAGTTAGTGCCTGTCTTGGGCCATTGAGATTCTTCTGGCTCGTTGGGTTGGTCCCACTCCAAGTATTGTTAGAGTGTACCACCTCTACTCCATCAACTCTAGCACCATACCATACAAGTTCAAATTACTCTCCCTGGAACTTCTGTAGGAGGTCTAGATGAACTGGTTTACCCAAACTCTTTCAGCCTCCCCTCTACCCAAATCTATTTTTCTTCAAAGTATTAAAAAATAATCATATCAGCTACGACCACTGCACCCTGTTTATTTATTTATTTATGTTTCTTCATTGGCTTCCCAGGTGACTCAGTGGTAAAGAACCTGCCTGCAATTCACAAGAGACTCGGGCTTGATCCTTGGGTTGGGAAGATTCCCTGGAGGAGGGCCTGGCTACCCACTGCAGTATTCTTGCCTGGAGAATCCTATGGACAGAAGAGCCAGCGGGCTTCAGTCCATGGGGTCACAGAGAGTCGAATATGACTAAAGTGACTTAGCACGCAGGGGTCTTCACTGCTTTGCATGGACTTTCTCTAGTTGTGACGAGTGTGGGCTACTCTTTGTTGCTGTGTAAGGGCTCCTCAGTGCACAAGCTCGATGTGGGCAGGCTTCAGTATTGTGGCATGCAGGCTCTGGAGCACAGGCTTCATGGCTGTGGCACACACGCTTAGTTTCTCAGAGACATGTGGAATCTTCCTGGACCGAGGGTCAAACCCATGTCCTCTGCATTGGGAGGCCAATTTTTATCTACTCTGCCACCAGGGAACTCCCTACACCCTGTTTAAAACCCCCCAGATGGCTTCCCATTGCTCAAAATTCTTGCATGGTCACCATTAACACTCAACTTCATCACTCTGTCCTTTGTGGATTCTCCACTCCAATCAGGCTGGTCTTCATTCAGTCCTTATATTCACTCAGTCTCACTACAGGACCTTTGCTTATCTGGAACCTACAGCCTGTACACTTCGGCTCAAGTGTTATTTCTTCTGAGACACTGTCTTTGCCTCTGTTACACCTCCTCTAACTGAATTCCTTTGTTATAAGTCCTCCTGGTACAAGATACCTCTTCTGAAACACTTTTCAGAGGGTCAGTTTTATATTGGTGAGGTCTTTCTGTTAATGTCTGCCTTCCCCTGCATTCCTTGAGGGTAAGGTCTGTCTTTGTTTTGAATCACATTTTTATCTCCAGCACCTAACACAGTGCCTGGCTCTTAGGAGGTGCTCAATAAATAGGTATTAGATAAACAAATGAAACTGAGTATAAATTTAATCAGAAAAATATGCCTTACTTTGTTTTTGAGCAATAGTTGACAAGAAATCCAAATGAATCTCTATTGGAACTGTTATGCCCGATGTCCGAATCCCCGAGCGGGAAGAGAGAAGGCTTCCAAGGCAATGCAACTCGCAAAAGAAGGGAAGTTTATTACTGACTCGAGCCAGGGCCTTCTGCCTCTGCCATCACAGTGGTGCAGGGTCAGAAAAGCCCTGAGCCCAAGCTGTTACAGAAATTTATAAGACATGCATAATCAATTAGTAGCTGGCTTAAGCGGATTGGTTACATGTTTACAAAGCAATTCTATTGGTACAGACTTTCGCGGGCTTTTTCAAACCTGGGCTTTCGCGGGCTTTCTCAAACCTGGGCTTTCGCGGGCTTTTCAGCTTTCCCCTTTGTCTCTTACTGGGCGCATATCGATTGGCTGGCTTCAGGTTACCTGATGGGGGTGGGGAATCTTACCATTTCGGGGAAAGCTAAAACTTAGGTCCAGGCTGCCTGTCATGGAATTAACCCTGGCAGCCTCACATTCCCCCCTGTCTTCTTGTTCCTGTAGAGGAATCTTTCTCTTCATCCTGGGCTACCATCTGATATTGCTGCCTTAATACCATAATCTGAATTGTATTGAGACGTTCTTTAATAAATGACATTAGCCGGTTTAAAATACAAGGGCCAAATGTAAGTGTTAATAATAGCACTATAAGTGGCCCCAGGAGGGTGGAAACTAAGGTGGTCAGCCAGGGGGAGCGTTGAAACCAAGACTCAAACCATCCCTGTTGGGCCTCTTGTTCCCTCTTACGTTGCGCCAGCCCTTCTCTCACTTTTGCCATAGATTCTCTTACCACTCCTGTATGGTCTGCATAGAAACAACATTCTTCTCCCAGAGCCGCGCAGACCCCACCCTGTTGGAGAAAAATTAAGTCTAATCCTCTCCTATTCTGCAAGACCACTTCAGACAATGAAGTCAGAGACTTCTCTAAGTGGCTGATTGATTTTTCTATGCGAGCTATATCTTCATCTATGGCGGCTCGTAGGGAGGAAAACCCTTGGCCTTGCAGAGACAGTGAAGCTATTCCTGTCCCTGCTCCTGCCAGCCCAAGACTGAACAAGGCTGCCATGGTAATCGCACTGATTGGCTCTCTCTTTTGTCTTAGCAATTCCCGGTCCCAATGTGAGTACATAACCTCTTCAGAGTGGTATAAGATTTTTGGCATTACAGCAACCAGGACACAGAATTCTTGATTCTGGTTAAAAACCTTCACATTTAAACATGGGGTTAGCTCAGTATGTGAACAAATCTACCAACCCCCAGCCTCTGGCACAATCCAATTTTTGCCATGTAAGCGTAGGTTACTGATAGTCCGGGCACAGAGGGGAGTTTTATCACGTGGCACTGTGTCCAAACAGAGTCCCTGTCCCCAAACTTCATTCATTGTGAGGCCAACCTTGCGTTCTTCCCATCGGCATTGGGGCGGGTTCTGGCCTGAAGACAAGTGGTAAGAGACATTGAGGCCTATAGCCTCATAAAAGGGTGGGTGAAGATTATAACAAAGCCAACAGGACTGGGTCGCATTAGGGTTGGTATGGTTTAAGACCGTAAAGGCTGCATTCACTAAGGCCCATAGGGGGTCCTGAATTGTTGAGCTAATGGTAACAGCCAGAGGGCCAGGGGTCTCCGTCAATTTGCCTCTAAGGCTCGGAGTAGAGGAGATGTTAAATGTTCCCGGCGAGCTTGGTCTGAAGGTAGTTGGCTTGGGGGTCGCCTTGTGCCCCTGTAACGTTTTGATCAGATTGGGACCTAAACTATGTACCTGCACTGGCTCAATAACCTGTTTAATGATCAAAAGCTCGCCTGGGTAGGGGCCGGGCCAATTTACATGAAGCTGAAAACCCCAAGTCAGTCCTGAGGTCCAGCGGTTTTCTTTTTTCGCCCGTTCCTGGTTAAATTGTACTCGTACCTGAGGGCCATGGTGTCTACGGTCCTTGAAGGTGAAGCTAACTAGATCTCTGTTTCCGACATCCCACCTCTGGGGTCCATCACAAGAGGTCACACAACTCCAGCTCCTGCAATAATAGCTTTCTATGCCACCACAGGTGGCATAGTTATTTTTTACATAGCCCGGGCAAGCCCAGAACCCCAACCTATGGTTTTTTATCCCATCCCTATAGTACTTATCATAGAGACCGTCCTGCTTTGCGAAGAGGCTTGAGAGGTCGAAGTTCAGGTCCGGCCACCAGGTGTTCAGAGGGTGGATTCCTGATGTCTCATTGAGCAGCTCATGAGTTTGCCCGTCGTTGAGTTTCCAGGTGATCTTAGCAGGTTGATGGGGGTTATGACTGGTCGCTCCTGGGTCGATGAGAGCTGCCATCAGCAGGAGAATTAGGAGGCCTCCCGGCAGGCGAGTTTCAGTTTCAAAGGATTTGACGGGTGAGGACTCGCCTTCCATTCTGCTCGTGCTTTTTCCTGTTCTTCCGGCGTGGCTTGCCGCACGTGATTGCAGTGAACCCAGGGTCCAATTCCGTCGACCTTGACAGCAGTAGGAGTGGTAAGGAGAACAACATAAGGGCCTTTCCATCTAGGTTCTAATACTCTAGATTGGTGTCGTTTTACCCAAACCCAATCACCTGGGCCAATATTATGTGAGGGAAGGGCCCTCCTGTTTTGACCCTCGTGTATCTCTCGAATCAATTTCCAAACATGGTTATGCACCTTACTTAATGCCATCAGAGTTTGCTGGAATTGTCCCAAAGTAGGGGGTGGCAGGCATTTTCCTTCGAAAATAGGATACACAGGAGGGGGTCTTTCATATAAAATCTCAAAAGGAGTAAGATTCAGCTTATAAGGGGTGTTACGCACCCGAAAGAGTGCAAAGGGAAGGAGGGTCACCCAGTCCCCGCCAGTCTCTATTGCCAACTTTGTCAAAGTTTCTTTTAGGGTCCGATTCATTCTCTCAACCTGTCCTGAGCTCTGGGGATTATATTCGCAATGTAACTTCCATTTCGTCCCCAGAGCTTGGGCCAGCCCTTGTACAATCTGGCTCACAAAGGCAGGTCCGTTATCAGAGCCCATAGTCACTGGCAGCCCATACCTAGGCACTATCTCCTCTAAGATCTTCTTAGCAACCACTATTGCTGTCTCTCCCTTAGTGGGGAAAGCTTCTACCCACCCCGAGAAGGTATCTACCAGAACCAACAGATAGCGATACCCGTACTTGCCTGGCCTTACCTCAGTGAAATCTATCTCCCAGTGTTGCCCTGGCTCTTCCTCCCGGTACCTCATTCCCGAGTGCTGCTTCTTCTCTGCCCTCATCAGCTGGCACGCTTCGCAGGCTTGAATTATCTCTCGTACAGCTGCATTTTGTCGAGGGAACCTCAGGCAGGCCGTCTGGAGAAGTGTTAGGGTCTTTTTTTCTCCCAAGTGTGTAGTTGTGTGCAGGTGTTCACACAGGTGACGACCCAGGGTGGCAGGCAATATCAGGTTGTTGTTTTGGTCCCGGTACCATCCATCTTGGTCATCCTTCTGGAGGGTGGCATCCTTGTTGATCCAAGCGAGATCAGGGAGGGAATAGTCGGGGACTGGCGGCAGAGTCCCCATACCAGGAGGTGGAAGTCCCACAGCTAATATGGGGGCGACGTAGTCCCGGCTAGCCGCTTCTCGAGCGGCCGCATCAGCGGCACAATTGCCCCGCGCCTTAAGGTCTTCTCTTTTCTGGTGACTGGGGACATGTACTATTGCTACTGCCCGGGGCAGTTGGACAGCCTCCAGGAGCCTGCGAATCTCGGGCAGATTTTTGACCTCTTTTCCCTCAGCTGTCCGAAATCCCCTTTCTTGGTATATGGGACCTTGAATATGGGCAGTGCTGAAAGCATATCGGCTGTCAGTATAAATGGTGACTCTCTTCCCTTTGGCTTGCTCTAGAGCCTGTATTAGGGCAATCAATTCTGCTTTTTGCGCAGAAGTGTTTGGGGGAAGTGTCTCAGCCCATATCGTCTGCCCTGAATCATCAACTATGGCGGCTCCCGCCTTTCTTTGCCCATCTTTTACATAGCTGCTCCCATCGGTG
Source organism: Muntiacus reevesi (assembly GCF_963930625.1). NCBI lineage: Eukaryota > Metazoa > Chordata > Mammalia > Artiodactyla > Cervidae > Muntiacus > Muntiacus reevesi. The sequence goes on from NC_089252.1 coordinate 98,941,879, forward strand.
AACCATACTAGCTCACTGTTGCTTAAGGGAACATCAGTTAAGTCTTTTCGTGCCGCCAGGGCCTCAGCCAGTATCTCATTGCAGTCATGGAGAGGGCAGTCCTTCTCTGGGTTAGGTAGGAGCGTGGCCGGATTTAGGAAGCAAGGGGTCTGAAAACGCACCCGTGGGGCATCGAGCAGCAAGGCCTGGTAGTGTGTCAAGCGGGCATTGGAGATCCACTTACCCGGCGGCTGCTTTAAAACCCCTTCAATGGCGTGGGGGGTGTACACCAAGAGTTGCTGTCCATACGTCAACTTGTCAGCGTCGCGGACGAGGAGGGCTGTAGCTGCAATGATGCGAAGGCAAGGGGGCCATCCAGCGGCCACCGGGTCTAATCGCTTCGAAAGGTATGCTACCGGCCGCTTCCATGGTCCCCATTGTTGCGTCAAGACCCCCTTTCCTATTCCTTGCTTTTTATCTACAAACAGCTGGAATGGCTTATTTGGGTTAGGCAGGGCAAGGGCTGGGGCTTCTAGTAGGGCCTGTCTAAGCGTCTGGAAAGCCTTTTTCATTGGCTCAGTCCAAGTCCAGTTTGGGGTCTCTTTACTTCCCTCATACAAGGGCCGGGCCTTCTCAGTAAACCCCATAATCCACAGTCTGAAATATCCAACAGTCCCCAGAAACTCTCTCACCTGGCGAGGGGTTTTGGGCTCTGGTATCTGCAATATTGTTTCTTTCATGGCCTGAGTTAGCCACCTTTGTCCCTGCCGGATCTTATACCTCAAATAGGTGACCTCTTGCCGGGCTATTTGTGCCTTCTTTGCGCTAGCACGATACCCCAAGATGCCTAGGGTCTGTAAGAGGTCCCCGGTGGCACGGCTGCATGCCTCCTCTGTGGTTCCAGCCAACATGAGGTCATCTACATATTGTAACAGAATGACCTCTGGGTGGCAAGCCCGATATTCGCAGAGGTCCTCACTCAGAGCCTCATTAAACAAGGTAGGGGAGTTCTTGAACCCCTGTGGGAGACGGGTCCAAGTTAATTGTACTACCGGTTGGCCCTCCCCCTCAGTCCACTCAAAGGCAAATATCTCCTGGCTCTGGGCCGCCAGGGGTAGGCTGAAAAAGGCATCCTTCAAGTCCAACACAGTGTACCAAGTGTACTCAGGCAGTAAACTGCTCAGGAGGGTATATGGGTTAGGGACAGTGGGGTGTATGTCACTCACCCGCTTGTTGACTTCTCGCAGGTCTTGGACAAGTCTGTAATCTGTCCCCCCTGGCTTCTTCACCGGCAGTAAGGGGGTGTTCCAAGGGGATTGGCATCGCCTGAGAATTCCGGCATCCATGAGACGTCGAATGTGGGGAGTGATCCCCCGCCGAGCTTCCTGGCTCATGGGGTACTGTTTCACCCTCATAGGAACTGCCTCTGCCTTTAGCTCGATGACGACCGGATGTCTCTGTTTGGCTAGTCCCATCCCTGCCGTTTCTGCCCAGGCCAATGGGTATTTATGGACCCACGGTTGTACATCTAGTGCTATGGTCTCTGAGGGCTTAGGCACAAAAAGTCTGTATTCATCTCTTAAGGCTAGGGATAAGACATGTATCGGTTGTCCAAGTCCATCCGTGACTGACATTCCCCCAGGGTCAAAATGGATCTGAGCATTAACTTTAGTCAACAAGTCCCATCCAAGTAGAGGGGCTGGGCATTCTGGTATCACCAAAAACGAATGGGACACCTGGTGGGTCCCCAGGTTTACTTTCCGTTCTGTGGTCCAACAATATCTTTTTGTCCCCGTGGCTCCTTGCACTAAGCTGGTTTTTTTAGACATTGGTCCCAGTTTTTTATTTAAAACAGAGTGTTGGGCGCCAGTATCTACCATGAAGCCAACGGGTTTCCCCTCCACATGTATGGTTACCCAGGACTCGGGGAGGGGTGCCGAGTCTTGACTCCCCTAGTCACTGTCTTCCCCCGCATATAGAACTCGAGTTCCAGGGGAAATTTTCTCTCTCTGGGTCATTCCTCTCTTTGAGTCCCTCTTAAGGCACTCGTTTTTCCAGTGCCCCTGTTCTTTGCAGTAGGCGCACTGATCCTTCTTTAGGGCCTGCCTTTTTGGTTTTTCTTTTTCTCCCATCCGGGGGTCTCGAGGTTCCCTCAATTCTGTTCCGGCCTTTATCCCAGCAAAAAGGATCTGGGCTAGCTCCCTCTGGTTCTTCCGGTTTTCTCTCGCCCTATGTTCTCTATCTTCTTTCTTGATCTTCTCAGCTAATTCCCTTTCCTCCCGTCGAATTCGTTCTTCCCTTTCTTCTGGGGTCTCCCTATTATTAAATACCTTTTCAGCTACTTTCAGTAAATCCTGTATTGTCTGTTCTCCCAATCCCTCGACCTTTTGTAATTTCTTCCTAATATCTGGGGCTGCCTGATTTACAAACGCTAACAGAACTGCAGCACGTGACTCCTCAGCCTGGGGGTCCATAGGTGTATATTGCCTGAAAGCTTCCATCAGCCTCTCTAGGAAGGCTGCTGGGCTCTCAGTGGGCTCTTGCCTTACTAGATTTACCTTTGCCAGATTCGTCGGCTTTCTTGCTGCAGCCCGCAGGCCAGCCATTAGAGTCTGGCGGTACACTCGGAGATGCTCCCTACCTTCCACCCGCTCAAAATCCCAGTTAGGCCGCAACAGAGGAAACCCCTCGTCCACGAGATGAGGCTGGGCGGTTGGTCTCCCGTCGGCCCCCGGGACCCGTTTCCGTGCCTCTGCCAGGATTCGCTCCCGTTCTTCCGTGGTGAAGAGCACCTGCAACAGCTGCTGACAATCGTCCTAGGTGGGGTTATGAGTGAACAAAATGGAATCTAAGAGGTCAATGAGGCCTTGGGGTTTCTCTGAGAAAGGAGGGTTCTGGGTTCTCCAATTGTACAGGTCACTCGTGGAAAAGGGCCAGTACTGATAGGTTCGCTCTCCGTCCGGGTTAGCTGGTCCCACTCGGACGGGGAGCGCCTGAACAGTGGATGAAGGTAACTCTGGGTCCCCAGGGTCTTGCCCACCCCTATCTCCCCTAGTTCTCCCCCGGGTCCCCAGTGCCGGTCCCCCCTCATGGTCAGTTCCCGTTGGCCCTTTTAAACCTCTCGGTTCACCCGTGGGAGCTTCTCTCCTCGGAGGGGGTTGCGAGGAGGGCACATATGGCGGAGGCCTTATCTCCGTTTCAAGATCTATCAGGTTTGGATAAGATGATTCCTGAAGGACTGGTTTTGGGTCTTCTTTCTTTTTGGTTTCCTCCGGGGGAATCTCCATCACCAGGACCTGTGAATTGGAGGAACTAGGAAGTGTATAAACAAAAGGTTTTAACCATTTAGGTGGATTTTCCACTAAATCCTGCCAGACCATGACATAGGGGGCCTGATTCGGATGGCCCCAGGGATCAGGAGCCATAATCTTCTCCTTCACAGCCTGTATGATGGACGGTTGAAAGGTGCCTTCCGGAGGCCATCCTACCCGAAAGGCAGGCCACTCTGCAGAACAAAAAGTTATTAATTTACTTTTCTTGACTAGCAAAGACAAGTTATGGGCCCTGGCCCTGACATCCGAAAAATGGTCAGTCATGAGAGAAAGTGGGGTAGATTCTCTCTGACCCATGGTTAAAATAAATGGTAAGGAAGAAAGAGAGAGAAAGTCACTGAGAACGACCACCAAAAATCCTACCGGGAGTGGTGGCGGCCAAGAGGTTGGGCTTATGGTATGCTTTTGGAACTGTTTATGTGCCTACGTCGTTGCACGGAAGTTTTCTTGCTGGGGGCGGGCACCCTAGGGGTTTCTAGCCCGTTCCGTGACCCCCTTATCCTCTCACGGGAGTCTTCAAGTGGCAGGCGCCCTAATGGCCTTTAAGTGCCTGACCCGTGCCCACAAGAAGAATTTTAGGCCACGTCCTCAGTTAGGGATGTTAAAGGAGAGTTTCACCCAGTCGGGCTCTAGTTACTGAGGCTCACTTATTGTAGGGCCTTCAGAGTCCGCCAGAGTGTAGCCCTGGCCAGGATTCATCAATTGCCCCACAACCGTTCGCCTGTTCACTGAAACTCCCGAAAAGAAAAGGAGTGGAGGGGAGATCGGAGAAGAAGAGAAGGAGAATAAGTCAGAAGAGAAAAGAACGATACCCCAGAAGAGAACGAGAATAGAGACAATGCTGGCACACACAAAAACACGGAGAGCCGAAGACAAACACACGGACAAACGAACGTTGGCCGACGACACAGCACTGGATTTTCGGGCCCCCTGAATTTCACCTTACCGAATGGCGTCCGCTGTTCACCAGACTCGGGGTCGGGAGAGGAACTTTCTTCCCCGCGGAGTCGGCTGCCTCCCAGCGCGTCCGCTGGCCTTGGCCTTACGCCGGCTGGTCCCCCCCTTTCTAGAAAGCCTTCCCTGCAGAGTCGGCTGCCTCCCAGCGCGTCCGCTGGCCTTGGTCTTACGCCGGCTAATCCCCCTTTACAGAAAGCCTTCCTTCTGTGCCAGATACGCACCCTCCTGCTCCCCAACAGGGCCCTGAATTTACTGTGGTCCCTCCTGAGCACCGGTGTTATTATTTATCCTTCCCCCTTTGTCCTGGAAGCGTTCTCTTCTCCCGGTCAAGGGATCCCGGACGAGCCCCCAAATGTTATGCCCGATGTCCGAATCCCCGAGCGGGAAGAGAGAAGGCTTCCAAGGCAATGCAACTCGCAAAAGAAGGGAAGTTTATTACTGACTCGAGCCAGGGCCTTCTGCCTCTGCCATCACAGTGGTGCAGGGTCAGAAAAGCCCTGAGCCCAAGCTGTTACAGAAATTTATAAGACATGCATAATCAATTAGTAGCTGGCTTAAGCGGATTGGTTACATGTTTACAAAGCAATTCTATTGGTACAGACTTTCGCGGGCTTTTTCAAACCTGGGCTTTCGCGGGCTTTCTCAAACCTGGGCTTTCGCGGGCTTTTCAGCTTTCCCCTTTGTCTCTTACTGGGCGCATATCGATTGGCTGGCTTCAGGTTACCTGATGGGGGTGGGGAATCTTACCATTTCGGGGAAAGCTAAAACTTAGGTCCAGGCTGCCTGTCATGGAATTAACCCTGGCAGCCTCACAGAACAGCCAAGATTGAAAATGCCTTTAGATGCAGAAAGGCTAGAAACAGCTAATAGCAGCAAACTGAATCTGCTCATTTTGTTTAAATGAGGGGACACCACTGATGTTAATAGCTTTGGTAAGATGTAGGAACAGTCTCTCTGGAGTTGCTGGAAGATCGTTCCACTCTCTTATAGTGTTCACAACTATGGAGCATGTATTTTCATTTCCTGTTTCTTGGTTTTTAAGGGACTTGTCACTCATTTCCTATTAGAATGAAGTTGCAGATAATTATTAGCAGGCTGTGTACAAATGAGCTTTCGTTGTTTCACTGTTCCATCCTAATTAACTCCCCCTGCTTGTTTTTATGCTGTCTTCCTAGAAAACATGAAATATCTCACTTGGGAGGAGGGATATAATTCTTGGGCATATAGTATTTTTTATTTCTGAGCATTGCTTTCTATTTGCACAGGAGAGAAGTAAACAGTTTAAACAAGGAAAATGCATATTATGGATATGCAGACCGACTAGAAAGACAAAATAGGAGAATTTTGCTAGGCATTGAAATAGCAGCTTTCCTGGTCTCAGGTCAGAACATCTGTCTGTGTCTTGGGCAGATTTGGTTTAAGACCAAAACAAATAGCTCCCCCTCCCCCTGTGGCAAAGAAAAGGAACTAAGCTAGTCCAACTGTAACTGCTGGGAGAGTCATTGTTCTCTTCAACCTTCTGGGAGCCCCAAATAATTAGCTGTGCAAAGAGCAAGCTGGAATCAGAATTCCCCTCCAGGGTTTTCTGTGTCCAGCCACACAAAGCGAGCTGAGATGAGAGACAAATAAACCCGTTGACAGAAGGCGGGTGCCAGCTCTCCTCTCTCTCCCCATGTTTCAGTTCTGGTCCTCTGGGTCTGTGTCCTCAGCTTCCTCGTCTCTCAAAATGCCCCGGGGCCCTCCATCACATGTAGCCCGAGAGAGTTTTCTCTTAATTAGAGAAGCCAGCAGCCCATCTCAGGCAGAAGACTGGCGCTGTGTTTTGCGATTTGTGAGGGATCTGGAGGAGCAGGTTGCCCCGTGGAGAGAGATCTCACTTCCTGTCAGATTTTCAGGTGTTTTCAAAAGGAAGCCAGAAATCTGGACTTTTGTATGAAGCCACCCATTTTTGAAATGTTTGCTATCAGTTTGGTCTTGTTTTGTTTATAAACAATGTGCAGACCAACACACACACACACACACACACACACACACACACACACTATAAGCATCATAAAACAGCGATTGTGTCTGTCCTGTTTGTTCCTATGTCCCAGGACCTAACACAGTGCTTTCCACACAACAAAAGCTTTATGTCTCTTGGCTAACCTGCATAGAACCCCAGATTTAATGATAGTCCCTCGATAATAATAATAATAATAATAATAATGGTAGCAACTGCTTTTTATTGAGTACATGTTAAGTACTTTCCATAAAATTCAATTTGCACCCTTACCTTAGAAGCTGCATTTTTTTTTTTTTTAATTTCCGTTTTTTAAATAGAGACAGAAACACAGAAACTAAAAAAAAATGTGACCTGAGCTGGTAACTCACCTACATGAGTGAATTTTGATTCTGATTCTGGATGCATGGCCTCCAAAGCCAGTGTTTGTAATCCTAAGGCTCCAGTGCCTTGACCTCTGTTCTGCTGGCTCTGGCTGGAGTGAAAACTGTGTGCAACTCAGAGAGGGACTTGAACCCATGGGTTGGATCTCAAACTCAAGCTAAACCCAGATTGGGACTGAAATCCACAGTCTTTTAACTGAAATCACATACCTGGCTTTGGGGCTTAATGAAGCTTAAGTTCTTGATGTCTCCTCACAGAAAGCATTCAGTGAGAGACAAAGTGATAGATAAGTGGATTTATTTAGAAAGAAACATGCTCTGTAGAAAACAGAGTGGGACATCTCAGAAGCGAGGGGCCCCAAAATATGGCATGATTAGTTTTTATTGACTAGATAATTTCATAGGCTAATGAGTGGGAGGATTAATCCAACTATTTAGAGGAAAGGGCAGAGATTTCCAGGAATTGGGCCATTGCTAACATCTTGATCTTTGATGGGAGGGCCTCAAGACTGGCATGGTGCTGGTGGGTGTGTCACTTAGCATGCTAATGTATTAGAATGAACGTATATAGTGAGATTCAAGGTCTACTGGAAATCAAATCTTCTGCTATCTTGGACTAGGTGGTTCTAACCAGGTTTTGTCATTTCCTATGGCTATGTCATTCTTTTTAAATTTGTGCCCTTCCCCCTTCCCTTCTATCCTGGAGGGATCCAGGATGAGCCCTCTAAGGGTTAGCCCTTCTAAATAGGAGACACCAAGCCTGGTGTCTCATTTGTCTCCCAGTTTAGCCTCCGGGGAGGACATCTGAGAGGGTGGATATGGTAGGTGACAACCTTCTTTTACTTCTGTGCAGCGTTTTTTCTCCCCTCTAGCTCTGAGCTGTGGAATGGGCTCCTAGTTCACTACCACCACCTCTTTAAGGGGAATTACTCAGCATGGCTGTCGTGGTAGCCTACTGTTTGACAGCCTTAAGTGATACAGAACAGTTTCTATTCAGGCATTTTTTCTAAGACTCAGGAGCACTCTGAACTGAAGTTTAGAGTCATTGTTTGGCTTCCTTAGCTAAAAGTCAGAGTGGTGACTCATCATTACCTTAGGATACAATTAAACCCATGGCTCCTATAAGCAGAACACTGTGTTATAGCCTGCTGGTCACAAAACACATTTTTCTTGTGGTGCATATACTTTATTATAGGTATTGAAGTGTTAAAGCATTAGCCTATGAGAGACACAGAAGCCTATGAGAGACACAAGCCTGACCAATTTAACTGAGTGGGTAGCTCTCTGCAACAGCTATCATTTGATGGACTTCCGTTAGTGGTTTCAGCTTCTGTGGGAACATTTTAATCAGGAAAAATGGCAATGGGAATGAAGAATATGGGCCTTCAAAAAACCTAATTTCTTGCTAATGTCCTGCTTTCTATATGGGCTTCTTCTAAACCTCCTTTGTGATTTTTTCCAAGCTGTCATCCTGGTTTGAATCCCTCTTCCTCTTTGGTGAATTGTTCTCTAATAGAGGAAGGTTTGGCAAACTGGTCTATTGGTTTTGAGACGTTGAGAGCAGCTTTTTAAGGACATCCATAGTAACCATCATCATAGCTCCACTTGCTGAGGCATCAGTGAAGGATTTTGCACTCCAGCCGTGTTCAGTTCAGTCAGTTCAGTCGCTCAGTCGAGTCCGACTCTTTGCGACCCCATGGACTGCAGCACGCGAGGCTTCCCTGTCCATCACCAACTCCGGGAGCTTGCTCAAACTCATGTCCATTGAGTTGGCGATGCCATCCTTGTGAGATGCCAAACCTTGCGAGATGGGCATTCTTATCCCCAATTTTACAAATGAAAAAGCAGGCGCAGAGAAGCAAAGCGACTTGCTGAAGTCACATAGCTAGCATGCCTTCCTATTGTTTCTAGTACTTTTGAATAGCAGAATATCTTGGGAAGCTTTAAAACAAAACACCTTTTTGGCCACAAGCTTGTGGCCTAATGTCTCAGGGTGGGGCCTGGGAATCCATATATGAAGCAATTCCCCAGGTCACTGTGATGTATGGTTAAGACTTGGAAAAAGCTGCCATACATTACACCATACATCACACCACATCTTTTGAGATAAATCAAAGTGCAGGTTTGATTTGGCTTCCCTGGTGGCTCAGATGGTAAAGAATCTGCCTGCAGTGTGGAAGACCTGGATTCAGTCCCTGGATCAGAAAGATCCCCTGGAGGAGGAAATGACTATCCACTTGCCTGGAGAATTCCCGTGGACAGAGGAGCTTAGGGGTCTACAGTCCCTGGGGACACAAAGAGTCAGACACGACTGAGTGACTAAACAGATTCAGTTTGGAGATTTCATTTTTTTTTTGTTTCTGTTTCTAAACAGCCATCTCCACTTCTGGGGGGTATAGAATAGAAATCTCAAAGGAAGTAACATTTTGGCAACATCCTAATACATGGATAAGAGGGGAAGGAGGAAAGGACATGGAGACAAAGTAATGCATAGGTAGAAGTCACAGAGCTGTCACCAGACTGAAGTGCCTGGGGGATGTTACAAGGTCAAAATGCCTGGACAGATGGTGAGAGATGTACCACCTATGCTATCCGCTGAGTCCAAGGGGAGACTGTCTTGGGAGGTCCCACTGGCAGTGCAGTGGATTTGGCTTCAACCGTGGAGCACAGACATTCATCTCATTGGCCAGTTTTCTCGACAGTCTGCCTCAGGGCATCCTTAGCTGCATTCTTCTGCCTGACCACTTGCTGGAAGATCAGGCAAGGTGCTGACAGCTCATATAGGGTTCCTGTCTACAAATGCCTTAAATTCAGTTGCGATAGGATCAGAAATGACAGTGGATAGAAAATAACTTGACACAACACAGTAGGTGCTAAAGCAGAGGTTTGAGGTGAAATTAGGGACTCTTTAGATATTTTGTGAACCTGGCTACATACCAGAAGCTTCCCCCTCTACAATCCTCCACAGAAGCACGTGGATTCTTGATAAAGGAGGTTCATTTACTTTCTATGGAAAAGTAAGTGCCTTTCATAGTTGAGACCCAATGAGTAGTCTTTTCCCACCAATTACAGACCACCAAACAAATATGCTCACAGAGTTCCTTCTGGAATAATACTGTATCCAGGAGGGGAAAATTTCTCCATCTGCCACTCTTGAGTTCTTGTGACCAGGTTAACAATAAAATTGTCACAAGACCGATAATCAGGAGAAGAAGAAACACATTTTAATTCATGTATATCGAGATCTTGTGGGACTTAAGACGTGGCCAGACCAGGTAGCTTTTATACCTTTTAGACAAAGAAACAATAAATTTCTGAGGTATTTCTAGGACAAAGAAAGGTGGATTTCGGGTGCTCAATTATTGAAAATCTGAACCAAGTTTGACCTTGGGGCAGTCAGTTAAAGGGGTAACAAGTTTTGTGATCCAGGCTTCTTGGCCTGAATTCCCTGTCTCTGGAGATAAGGGTGTCTGTCCTTCCTTGTACGTCTAGATCCAGGGGATGCACCTTTCACAGGGGAGATTTATTTTCCATTTTCAGGGAGACACACAGGAGGTCAGAGTGTCCCTCTTGCATTAGCTGTTTCTTAAGGAACTTTAATTCAAAATAATATACCATTGAGTCACATTTTGGGGACACTTATCCTGGCCCCAGTAATTGATTAGATGCTCCATTCTTAACTGAAGTGGGGAGTCCAGTGAGTGCTTTTGTTATTGTTGTTCAGAAGCAATAAAATCTTTATTCATTTATCAAAGGATGGAGAGATGTGAGCTCCCACCACAGAGCACAGGCTCCCTGACAGGCCCACGGGCGGGGCTCTTCACAGGGACCCCGGCAGCGGTGGGGGAGGGAGTGGAGTGTTCCTGTGGCAGACTCAGAGTCTCAGCACACGGCACACTGCCCCCATCTTCAAGTGAGGTGTTGAGTACAGCCTCCTTGCACACGGTTGCCAAGGGGACTTGTTCATGCAGCAGTTCCACAAGGAGGAACTCTGGTTGCAAGTGCTGGGTGCTAGACCCGTGCATACCATATTCTATGAATAAGTGAAACTAGACACAGTTGAGAGTCTCCCTGGGCTAGTGAGCCCAGACTCTTCATGCTGACCAGCTGACACTGGAGGGCAGCAGCCTATCGGGGGGCTTGCCTCCAGGTCTTTTCATTCTCTGGTTTTTCCTCCTCTGTATCTCAGTTATTAAACACCCGACAGGTGAGAGGTAGTGGTGTGTGGTTCCATTTCCATTTTCTGAAGTTTATTCCTAATGTCGGAATGTACTTGGGAAATAAAGTATGACCTCAGGTTTGCACTCCCTTCCAGTGACTCAAGGTTGGGGTAGAATAGATTTGGAGCATTCTCCCCAGTGTGTGCTTTTGTGATGGTAAATATGATGGACAGGAACCTTTGTGCTCAAGTTTTCAATCCTCTGTTTATTGTCTGAAGATAGATGAATCACTTACATGTTACTGATAGGAGATGGGTGACAGATACTAAGTTCATCAACATAACCCCTAATGGCCAATGTAAATGCTGTTTCTGGTTTCCAGGGTACTGTGGGAATTGCCTTTAGTTTCATGTGTGTTACAACTGGAGCCTGATAGTAGCTAAAAAAGTAGAAACAATTTTTGTTCTGGAGCTATTGCAATGAGGGAAAGAAATCTCAGTATAGAACTAGGTTCAATTCCAAATGAAACATGGACTAGTGAGGATTTAGAGTCAAGGGGCAGAATAGGGGTTAGTGAATGGGAACTTTTAAGGGGAAACTGATGGACAGATTCTTGCTGAAGGCCAGCCAAAGTGATCTAATACCAAGCGTGGGGGATGGGAATTTGATCAGATATTGAGGGTGATTAGGTATAGAGTGGGTTTTTTGTTTTTGTTTTTGTCCTTTTGTTTTTTTGCTAAACTGATCAGAAACATTCTTGCTACAATGGAGCCACCAGACCCAGACAAGGTCAAGACCTAGAGAGATTAGAGGAACTTGACTACAGGTTAGTGAAAGAGAGAGGCTTTGTCAAACAAAAGCCTGGACTTCATTTCCTCAAAGGTGTTTTTCTGGATAAGATCTTGTTTAAGCAAACACTCTCGGGGGAAGAGAAGCAGGCTGAGTTTCAGTTTGGGAAGATGGAAAATATTCTGAGATGGATGGTGGTGATGTTTGTGCCGAGGTGTGAATGTACTTAAATGGAGCTGCACTGCACTTCAAAGGCTTAACATGGTAAATTCTATGTTATGTGTATTTTAGCACACAAAAGACGGACAATCTGTCCATCATAAAATAAAGAAGTCACAATACCCACAGCAGTGATAACAGCTCTTGTTTGCCCAAGTTTTGCTTTGTGGCAGGCGTTGTGCTAGCCACTTTATAGTGATTATCTCCCTTTCATAGCAAAGGACTTGAGGATTGGAGGGGTTAATGCATTGCCAAGGGCCACACAGCAAGTAAGTGGCAGTCTCATCCCCTAGCTCTCTATCTTGGCTTATGCTCAGCTAAACAACCTCCTGAGATAACTCTTTCAGTCTGAGGCTCCCCCACCTACCAAAAAACAAACTGCAGCAACCATCTAAAATGAGTCGAAATGACCAGTCACCTTAGCAAATGACAGCAACTCTGATATACAGGCTAATCTTTTAACAGCAAAGAGGTGTGCTCTGACTTCTTTCCCTGTCTGGTCACATAGAAGGATATTCTTGTGCTTGAAACGATGACTAGCTGAGCATTGACCTTCTCTGAGACGGAGCACTGTAAAAATGCCACTTTCACTGAGTCTATGACGTCCTCAGGGGCAGAGGCAGTATCTTCCCATTCATCTTTCTACTTGGTGCATAATAAGTGCTCAGTAAAAATTTTGTCACTATGAACTACCAGTGATGTTGAAGATGTCAGTGTAAGTTTTCTTACAAGTTAGAGGTTATTGTATTTTCATGGTGCTTGAATTTATCTTCTGGAACCTAAATTTGTTAGTTAGAGGTGATGCTCAACCAAAAGCAGTTTTGTCCCTGAGAGACATTTGGCAATGTCTGGAGACTTATTTTGTTGTCATAACTGAGAGAGGGTATGTTACTGCCATCTAGTTTGCAGAGGCAGGGATGCTGAAAATACCTAAAGGATAGCAGAATATGTCAAGTGTGCCACTCATGAATAAGGATTATTCCTATACAGTTATTTTGAGAAAGTGCAAACACAGGAGAAGTTCTGAGAACAGGAGAAGTTTTGCTTTTGTAAAGGGAATTAGAAACGGCCTGTACCTTTGTTCCAGCTTCCCAGGTGGAGCAGTTGTAAGGAATCCGCCTGCCAATGCAAAGAGATTCAAGAGACTTAGTTTCAATCCCTGAGTGGGGAAAATCCCCTGGAGTAAGAAATGGCAACCCGTTCCAGTATTCTTGCCTGGGAAATCCCATGGACAGAGGAGCCTGGCAGGCTACAGTCCATGGGGTCAAAAAGAGTCAGACAGAACACGACTGAGCACTACCCCCCACCTTTGTTCACCAAACATCTCCTCTCATTTTCTCGTGATTGTTTTCCTTTTTCAAAGTCCCAGACCCCTTTCCTTTCCTTAGCTCCCTTTTCCTTAGCTCCCTGGCCCTCTGTATTCACAGGTTCTGCATCCACCAATATGGAGGGCCAACTATAAGGGACTTGAGCATCTGCAGATGTTGGTATAGGCAGGGGTCCTGGAACCAACCCCATGCAGATAAGCCTTGATCATCTGGCTTTTTCTTTAAGAATTAATTCTTATTGGAGTGTAGTTGCTTTACAATGTTGTGATAGTTTCTTCTGCATAGCAAAGTGAATTAGCTATATTGTTGTTTAGTTGTGAAATTGTATACAACTCTTTTGTAACCCTATGGACTGTAGCCGGTCAGGCTCCGCTATCTGTGGAATTTTCCAGGCAAGAATACTTGAATGGGTTGCCATTTCCCTTCTCCAGGGGATCTTCTTGACCCAGGGATCAGACCCACGTATCCTGCATTACAAATAGATGCTTTACTGCTGAGACAGTAGGGAAGCCTATATATATATCTCCTCTTTTTTGGATTTCTTTCCCATTTAGGTACCCATAGAGCACTGAGTCAAGTTCCCTGAGCTATACAATAGGTTCTCATCAGTTATCTATTTCACCCATAGTACTTTATATATGTCAATCCCAGTCTCCCAGTATAACCCATCCCCCTGCCCTCTCCCCCTTGGTATCCATATTTGTTCTTTACACCTTTGTCTCTATTTCTGTTTTGTCAATAAGATCCTCTACGCCATTTTTCTAATTTCCACTTATGTTAGTTAGTTGTATGTGTCATCTATACCATTTTTCTAATTTCCACTTATATGTGTTCCACTTATATTTGTTTTTCTCTTTCTGACTTAGTTCACTGTGTACAATAGTCTCCAGGTTCATTCACATCTCTAAAGATGATCCAATTTTGTTCCTTTTTTCTGGATCAATAATATTCCATTGTATATATATTAACACATCTTCTTTATCCATTCCTCCACTAGTGGACATTTATGATGCTTACATGTCCTGGCTATTTAAATAATGCTGCAGGGAACTTTGGGGGGGTGTGTCTTTTTGAACTATGATTTTCTCTGAATATATGCCCAGGAGTGGGATTGCTGGGTCATATGGTAGTTCCAGCTTTAGTTTTTTTCTGGAACCTCCATACTGTTCTCCATAGAAGCTGCATTAATTTAAACTTCCCACCAATAGTGGTCAGAATTACTATAATTTAAAAATCGACAAACAATAAATGCTGGAGAGGGTGTGGAGAAAGGAGACCCTCTTGCACTCTTGTACAGTCCATGGGGTTGTAAAGAGTGGTAATGTTGGGTATCTTTTCATGTGCCTCTTGGCCATCTGTATGTCTTCTTTGGAGAAATGTCTTCTTAAGTCTTTTGCCCATTTTTTGATTGGGTTGTTTGTTATTATTATTTTTTTATTTTGAGCTGTATGAGCTATTTATATATTTTTGAGATTAATTGTCAGTTGCTTCATTTTGCAAATATTTTCTCCTATTCTGAGGGCTGTCTTTTCATCATGTTTATGACTTCCACCTGGCCTTCTGAGTCTTACACCTTTGTGGGGCTTCTGTAGGTATATATGTAATTAAAATAGTTTTTTTTTTCTCTACTGTTAGTGTGTTTTATGTCAGTTTATTTCTTAGACCAGCAGCAGAACCAAGAATAGTAGAAGGGAATATTCTTTTCCCCTATTCAGACTCCACAACAAACAATGATCTGACCCTAAATATCAGTGGTACTGAGGTGGAAAAACTCAGTTTGGGGTTTTATTCCCTTATTCATTCACTTTACAGATATATATTATCTGACTCCACCCTCTGATTGAAAGATGAGCAAATCAGTTTTTCCCGGGATCACATGGCTAGGTGGTAGAGACCTAGGACTTAAACCAGTGTCTCAGGGAGAGTTCTTCACATGCATGAAAGTGGCTTCTTTCAGCCTATTACTGATACAAATGCCATCTTTGTGGTCACGGCAAACAAGTCCTGCCAAGACTGATAGGACTCTGAGCCATTGCCTGGTGCCCTGGAGCTGATGGAAAGGGCAGTGATCTAAGACAGCTTGTTCAGGCTGCTGAAAGCCCCCAGGCTCGGGCTCCATGAGCTCTAGCTGATTCTGCAGAGGCAGGGACCGTTTCCCAGGCTTCCTGTGGACTCCACAGTCCGTCACTGGGCCAGTCTCTCTTCGCTGAACTGTAACACCGTCTCACCACCCAGTTTTCACAGCGCCCCGGGAAGCCATACTACGGACTTTGTTGAAAGAATTGTCATGTTCACACAGCTCTGTATTTGCAGTAGGCTTAGGACTCTTCAGATTTAAGCACTGGCGGTCTTTAATGCGGTCTGCTTTTCGACACACGTTCCATGCCCTCCCCCTCCCTCTCCTCTCTGCTCTGGGTCTGGCTCCTTGCTGCCCTCTGACTGTGGTCATCTCAGTGCGCAGAGAACTTGCAGCTGAGTGTAACAGGTGCCATCTAATTCTCCAGATGGCAGAGTTGATAGATTTTAATAAGGGGAGTACAGTTTAATGCAAATACTCCTTTAGTTGAGGCTCATAAACTGGACTACTCAATATTATGGTCCCAAATATTAGTTCAATGCTCATGACTTACATAAATGACTCTCCTTTGGGGTTAGGTTAGGGGAAAATCAATAACAAGCAGCTGCAGATGCAGAGAGAAACTGTGTACTTACACTCCATCATGATGTACCCCTGCTCCTACTTGGCACCACCACATACTTAGATTTTTTTTCCAGCTCACATTTTTTTTCCCTTTTGTCACATTTAGGGCTTCACAGTGATATGAAAAGCCACTGTGGTTCCTTCATCCATTAAATGGGAAATGCATATGAACAAATAGAAAAATTGCACCGTACAGTACAGCTGAAATACAATGTTATCGTCATCCCACCCTGAGCATTTCTCAGGATGGTTTATGTCCCAGCAGTTAATAGTTTGCTATTGTTGGTGTACCAGCACAATGCTATTAGCAGCATAGAATCCGCAAGCTTACTGTTTAGATTGTCTTCATGTAGGCTAGCCTGAATTTAGATATTTGTAAATGGAATTTGAACAGTGGCCTTTCTTCACAATATAAAATTCAGATAAGTGCAACTGGTCATGGCCCAACTCTTGTTTATTAATTAAGGCTTCATAATATGGCACCATTTTTGGAAGTTGTGGCTCTTGCAAAGAGGAATGCTAATTATGTTCTGCATTTTCTGTAATAATGGGGGAGCATTTTGGACAATGCAGTTGATCCAGACAATGCATCCAGATCGTAATGCAATTTATTAACAAGAAAACTCTGAATGTTTAATGGGAGACCAGTACAGCTGTGAAAGGGTGGCATAAATAATATTCCTGGCCAGGCTGAAGCAGTGGCAATATGTTGCATGCTATTAACCTCAAGAGGTCTCCAAACAGATTTTATGTGAGCCTGCTAGATATCTGTTGACCATTTTTTGATACAAAGGAGTCCAAGTGACCTGAGAAAATCTATTTGGTAATTTTGTTTGCCCACTCTTTAAACACTTGCTGAAGCTTTAAAAACAATAGATCTTTACATTATATGGATTTTTTTTCCTCAGCTTTTCCCAAGAGTGGTCATTTTTATAATTATCGTCATGGATTTCTTGTACTGACCATGGTGAAAGTCAGAAAAGGCTGCCATTTTTTTCATTAAATTTTTAAAATTGAGATAAAATTCCTGTACCATAGCATTAACTCTTTTAAAGTATACAGCTTGCCGTTTTTAGTATATTCACCAAGTTCTTTGCAGCCATCACCACTTTCTAATTCCAGAAAATTTTCATCACCCCACAAAGTGACCCTGTACACACTGTTGGTCACCACCCATTCTCCGCTCCTTCTAGCTCCTAGAAACCACTAAAGTATTCTCCCTCCACCCTTTTTTCACTTCTTGAGCAGATTTGTTATTGAAAGAAATGAATTTTGAAGAGAAAACACATGAGGCAGAAAGGTGTGGAATGAAAAGTAAATACAAACATAATTTATTGTGTTTTTTGTAGTCACAAAAAATTAGGGCAGAGAATACCCTGTATAAAGCAACACAGAAGAAGGTCAAAGATCTAGCTGTCGCCTTAGGCAAGACTGAAGGTTTCAGTGTTCAGTGTTTGGAGTTTAGGCCTCAATTCTTGTGTTTGGAAGAATCACCAGGTGTGTGGTACAGTCCATCCTTTTAACAGATTTGAACAGAATAATGGCCTCTTGGCTCAGGTAGAAGTAAATGAAGTGTTTGGTTTTATGTGTCATGTAACTACTGAACTTCCTCCCCAGGACACAGTGTCAGGTGAGGAATATTTCTTGTCAAACCCATTTTTAATATGGGCTGCAGTGTCCTTCTCGATATTTCTCCATCACCTGTGTAGCACACTTCACCAAGTCTATTGCATTTCCTCCAACTTATCAGTATTTAAAAAAAAAAAAAAAAAACACCTTTTTATTTTGTATTGGAATATAGCTGATTAGCAATGTTGAGGTTTCAGGTGGACAGCAAAGGGACTCAGCCACACAGATACATGTATCTATTCTCCCCTAAACTCCTTTCCCATCCAGGCTGCCTTGTAACATTGAGCAGAGTTCCTTGTGCTATACAGTAGGTCCTTGTTGGTTATCCATTTTAAATATAGCAGTGTGTACATGTTCATCCCAAACACCCTAAATATCTCTTCCCCAGTTTATCGACATTTTTGACTGCACCCTTTCAGTGGCACAAACTTACAGAAGAACAGATGTTGCCCTCCTTCACTGGTCTCCTGGTGAGGGGACTGGCGAAGCTCAGATCCCATGGGAAACTGCCTGTGCTACCACATAGCTCTTTCTCTCTCTTTCTCTTTTTCTGGCGGGGCAGGAGGACATCAGTTTTATTGATGGACACATGTATGTACTAGTGTGTTATAGGACATGACACATCTATGGGTAAGACAGGTTGTGCACGATCCAAGGAATAAACAAGAGCACCGTGAGAAGGGCCCTGAATCTGCCGCCCAACTTCCTGCTGCCTCACCCCTTCTCAAGGCTTCTCTGTCTATGGATTTGCCTCTTCTAGATGTTTCATAAAAATGCCATCAAACAGTATGTGGTCTTCTGTGATGGACTTCTTTCACTTAGCATAATGTTTTCAAGGTTCATCCATGTTGTAGAATGTATCAGTACTTTTATTACTTTTATTACTGAATGATGTCCCATTTCATGGTTATACTACCTTTTGTTTACCTTTTCATAAGTAGATGGACATTTAGGTTGTTTTTACATTTTGGCTATTGTGAATAATGCTGCTATGAACATTTATATACAAATTTTTGTGTGCACTTATACATATTTTTTCCTCTGGAGTTGAATTGCTAGGTTATATGATGACTCTATGTTTAACTTCTGAGGAATTACCAGACTGTTTTCCAGCACCATTTTCCTTCCCATCAACAGTATATCAGGTTTTGAATTTCTCCACATCTTAGGAAACACTTGTTATTGTCTATCCTTTTGATTATAACCATACAAGTAGGTGTGAAGTAGTTTCTCATTGTTGAGTAGATTTGCATTTCCCTATTGACTGGAAATGACTCTTTATGACCCCATAGACTGCAGCACGCCAGGCCTCCCTGTCCGTCACCAACTCCCGGAGTTTATTCAAACTCATGTCCATTGAGTTGGTAATACCATCTAACAGTCTCATCCTCTGTCATCCCCTTCTCCTCCTGCCTTCAATCTTTCCCAGTATCAGGGTCTTTTAGACCTTTTAGACCTTAGAACTGGACATGGAACAACAGACTGGTTCCAAATAGGAAAAGGAGTACATCAATGCTGTATATTGTCACCCTGCTTATTTAACTTATATGCAGAGTACATCATGAGAAATGCTGGGCTGGGTGAAGCACAAGCTGGAATCAAGATTGCTGGGAGAAATATCTATAACCTCAGATATGCAGATGAAACCACCTTTATGGCAGAAAATGAAGAACTAAAGAGCCTCTTGATGAAAGTGAAAGAGGAGAGTGAAAAAGTTGGTTTAAAGCTCAACATTCAGAAAACAAAGATCATGGCATCTGGTCCCACCACTTCATGGCGAATGGAGAAACAGTGAAAGCAGTGGCAGACTTTATTTTTTGGGCTCCAGAATCACTGCAGATCGTGACTGCAGCCATGAAATTAAAAGCCACTTGCTCCCTGGAAGGAAATCTGTGACCAACCTAGACAGCACATTAAAAAAAGGAGACATTACTTTGTCAACAAAGGTCCATCTAGTCAAGGCTGTGGTTTTCCCAGTGGTCATGTATGGATGTGAGAGTTGGACTATAAAGAAGGCTGAGCACCAAAGAATTGATGCTTTTGAACTGTGGTGTTGGAGAAGACTCTTGAGAGTCCCTTGGACTGCAAGGAGATCCAACCAGTCTATCCTAAAGGAAATCAGTCCTGAATGTTCTTTGGAAGACTGATGTTGAAGCTGAAAGTCCTAAATACTTTGGCCACCTGATGCGAAGAGCTGACTCATTTGAAAAGACCTTAGTCCTGGGAAAGATTGAAGGCAGGAGGAGAAGGGGCCAACAGAGGATGAGATGGTTGGATGGCATCACTGACTCAATGGACGTGACTTTGAGTAAACTCCGGGAGTTGGTGATGGACAGGGAGGCCTGGCATGCTGCAGTCCATGGGGTCGCAAAGAGTTGGACATGACTGAGTGACTGAACTGAACTGAACTGATTAACTAATGTTGTTGAACATCTTTTTATGTGCTTATTGGTCATTTGTATATCTTCTCTGTGGACTACCATTTTTAAAAATTTCTAATTTACAAATGTGAAACAAAGGCACTGGGAGGAAATAGAATTTACCAGGGTCACTGTGTGAGGTAATAGTCTATCAGTATTGGATATAAGTTTTTAAATACAGTGATGCAAAAGCTTAGAGGTTCCATACCTGATAATAAAATAAATTATAAACTGTTTGCATTTACTACTGATTCTTAATTTGCAAGTCACAGAAAATTAGCTCTACCTGTGACTTAATGAAAGTAATGGGATTTTGCCTTACCTATCTGAAAAGTTAAGAGCTATTTCACCTTCAGAAATGCCTGGATTTAGTTGCTCAAAGATAGCATCAGAGATCTAGTTTTCTCATCTTTTAGTTCTGCTTCCATCAGACTGGTGCAGAGGTAAGGTCTCTTTTTGTGGGGGTTAGATGACCACCAGAAACTCAAAGTATACCCTAGCAGCTGAGCATACTAGCAGGATTTTTATTTAAAGTTCTCTTTCTTAATACTTCCAGGCCAGATTTCAAGACTGAGTAGAATTGGACTGACTTGAATTAATGAATGGCCCTTGTATCATTCATCCTTCATATGGAAAACACTGATTGGTCACTTGTGCACTTTTGATGGTGGGGCATGAAGTTAGCTCCATCCACACCATCTGGCCAGAGAGTTGGAAAGAAGGGTTTCCCCGGAGGCAAGTCAGGATGCTGACTCTGGCATGACGAGGAATGCATGGTGTGCCAAGCAGAACTTGTAGACATCTATTGTTCTTCTCAGTCTTTTGCTTGCACCTTAATTTATCTTTTACTGGTTTCTTATTGTCTCTGGTTTTGCCTTAAAAGGCACAGAGCCTCTGAAAAGTAACTTTTGGTCTCTTAGTAGGTTTAATCAACACATCCACATTTATTTTTTCTGGTATTAAGGGATCATTTGTCTCAATAAATACTTATAAATTTGCTTATATTAAAGATAATTGACTTTTCATGATAATTCTTTTTTTTCGTTGCCACAAGGCATAGTTCCTTAACCAAGGACTGAAATGAGCCCTCTGCCATGGAAGCACAGAATCTTTTTTTTTTTTTTTTTTAAATAAAAAGTTTTATTGGAGAAAAATAGAACCACCACGTACACAGGGAAAAGAGCACAAAAATTCAACTGATACAGAACTGAAAGTCACTGTCTAATAATATGTGGTATTTAGAATGCCTTCTTAATTATTTTGAGCAGCCATTGCCTGTATTTTCTTAGCACCTCCTTGGTTTTCTTATGGAAGCACAGAATCTTAACCACTGGGCAGTCAGGGAAGTCCCTCATCCTAATTCTTTTTTTTTTTTTTTAAAGAAATGACTACCCTTAGGTTTTTAAAAAATATATATTTATTTATTTATTCACTTTATTTGGCTTCACCAGGTATTTGCCAGGGAAGTCCTCTTATCTTAAATCTTGATGGTGGTCATTTTGTGTCTAAGTTGTTTAATGTGGTTTTGGTTCTATGTTTGAAGAACAAAATATCATTGAATATAAATATAAATAAATATAGCTATTTATTTATTTATACTAGCAATCCCTGTGAAGTTATTTACCTTGAATATATTTCAGTATGTTTTATAAGGCATAACAAAAGCAGCTTCATCACAGAGTAAATCTTTTATACAGGATTAAAGCTTAACTTTTGTGATAAATCTGGCATAGCTATTAAAGTAGAATTTTTTTTTTCTACTTTAGTTCTTACTTAACTCTTCAACTTTAGATACCTAACTTTCCCCATTCTAAGTCATCCAGCTTCTAAAATAAAGAGAAGTGGAGAGGCAGCAGATGTTACATACTATGTTTTCATTTTTGACCTGTAAAGTTGATATGTATCTGATCCATTTGATAGTGTTTCCCACTCTCATACCAACTTTATTTTTAGACAAGATCCATCTAGTTCTTAATTGCTTAGTCGTATCTGACTCTTTGTGATGCCGTGGACTGTAGCCCACCAGGCTCCTCTGTCCATGAGGATTCTCCAGCAAGAATACTGGAGTGGGTTGCCACGCCCTCCTCTAGGGGATCTTCCTGACCAGTTTATGGATGCAGGAAATGAGGCATAAAAGTTTCATAGCATTCCTCTTAGGTGGAAACCCAGGATTTGAACCTTCATAGTTCGACTTCCGGAGAAGGCAATGGCATCCCACTCCAGTACTCTTTCCTTGGAAATCCCATGGATGGAGGAGCCTGGTAGGCTACAGTCTATGGGGTTGCGAAGAGTCGGACAGGACTGAGCGACTTCGCTTTCACTTTTCACTTTCATGCACTGGAGAAGGAAATGACAACCCACTCCAGTGTTCTTGCCTGGAGAATGCCGGGGACGGGAGCCTGGAGGGCTGCCGTCTATGGGGTTGCACAGAGTCGGACACAACTGACGTGACTTAGCAGCAGCGGCAGCAGTTTGACTTCAGAGCCCATGCTGTTAACCACTTGTTTCATAGACTCCGGTAAGAATGACAGTAATTGTTTGTTGTTAAAGAGTCATGATGCTTTTCATTTTCCTTCATGTTGAGTTCACATTGTATAACACTATCAAGAGGAGTCTCCCAGTTCCCTTTACCAGGGATGGATCATGCCCAAAGAAAACTTAGTATCTTAGTTTTCCTTGTTGCTGCTGCCTAGTCACTCAGTCATGCCTGACTCTTCATGACCCCAAGGCTACAGTAGAAGGGCTGTAGCCTGCCAGGCTGCTCTGTCTGTGGGGATTCTCCAGACAAGAATACTGGAGTGGGTTGCCATTTCCTTCTCCAGGGGATCTTCCCAACCCAGGGATCAAACCCAGGTCTCCCTCATTGGAGGTGGATTCTTGACTGTCTGAACCACCAGAGAAGCCCGATCCATCTCAAAAGCTATTAAAAAGGTTTCTAAAGTTGGATTTAGACTCAGTAGAAAAGAATGCTGTGATCAATTAATAATATCTGTCACAAGTCCAGGACATGAAAGAGATAACACTTGTATCATCTGTTTTCCCTCCATGCTTACATCTTCAAACTAAGTTCCAACCCTGAACATTTGCAGGACTGGGACAGTTGCCTTGATGATTCAGATCAACAGATGTCTTCTCTCATTGCCCAGATAAACTGTTTTGCCTTGCCTGTACAGCTTAGCATTTGAATCCTCAAGATTGCCTTAACTATGGAGAGTTGACTTAGACATACTCTTTTGATTCAAAAGTGCATTAGGTCTGAGAATGTAAACTATTAGCCCAGCAGGAGTAGGCACATAGACTGTTTATTCACCTAGAGTATGCATGTAATGTCTGAGGGGTGTATGATACTGTGCTTAGTCCTTAGGGATTGTGAAGGTGGTAGGAGACAGGATCCTCAGTGTTAGAGATCTGTAGTCTAGGTATAATTAGAGAAGGAGTTAGAAGGCTTACAAATGGATCGCAAAGTGTATGTATAAAAAAGGCTGAAGGAATCAACAGCTTGATCATGAGGAAGGAAGAGTAGAATGATTCAGGGAAAATTGCGTAGAGGAAGCATTCTTTTTTTTCTTTCTTTTTGCTTTGCTGGGTCTTCCTTGCTGCACGAGGGCCTTCTGGAGTTGTGGCCAGCAGTGTCCACTCTGTTGCGGTGTGCAGACTTCTCACTGTGGTGGCTTCTCTTGTGGAGCACAGGCTCTAGAGTGAGGGCCCAGCAGTTGTGGCACACGAGCTGTGTGGCACACGTGTCCTGTGGCATGTGGAATCTTCCTATAGCAGGGATTGAAACTGTGTCTCCTGCATTGGCAGGTGAATTCTTAAGCACTAGACCACCAGGGAAGTCGTGGAAGTGTTTTCTGGAGTGAAATCTTAAAGGAAGTAAATCAACCCTGAATATTCACTGGAAGAACTGATGGTGAAGCTGAAGTTCCAATTCTTTGGCCACCTGATGCAAAGAGCTGACTCTTTGGAAAAGACTCTGATGCTGGGAAAGATTGAAGTCAGGAGGAGAAGGGGACAACAGAGGATGAGATGGTTGGATGGCATCACCAACTCGATGGACGTGAGTTTGAGCAAACTCTGGGAGATGGTGAAGCATAGGGAAGTCTGGCGTGCTGCAGTCCATGGGGTAACAAACAATTAGACATGACTGAGCGACTGAACTAAACTGGGCATAGATTGGTGGAAAGGATGGGTGGTTGGAGTAGGGGTTAGTAGTGAGAAATGTTAAAAA
The DNA here is from genome assembly GCF_963930625.1 of Muntiacus reevesi. NCBI lineage: Eukaryota > Metazoa > Chordata > Mammalia > Artiodactyla > Cervidae > Muntiacus > Muntiacus reevesi. Next base: position 98,966,006 of record NC_089252.1, read on the forward strand.
CTGCTGGCTGAAGGATGGTATAACTCAGAGGTCTCAGTATCTCAGCTCACTGGCAAAAAGCAAACAGAAAACCAGATGTCTACTCCATTAGAATATAGGAATAGAATATATTGGAAATATGGAAGGTTTTATGCAACATTAGAAAACTGGAGAAAAATCAGGAGCTTTAACAGAAAGTGCAGGTTTTCTTATTTTACATTAAAAAACTGGAAGATCTTACAACATTGAGCCTAAACTCCTAGTCAGCAAAAAATGACTGGAAGTGAGCAGAAACTGCCAATCCAGACAGATAATTTGCCACAGTCTTCATCTCTCCATGATGTTTAAGCTTGAGGTCAAAGATAACTGCCATCAAGTCTCTGCTTGTGCTATTGAGATCATTTCTTTATTATTTTGTCTCTAGCGAAGTTTAGAAAATGAAAAAGAAATTCTGGAAGTCTTTGTGACAAAAAATAAGGGGCAGGGACATAGTGTTTAGTATGCAACCAAGTATATTGGTGTCTATTTTTCTTATAACTAGATTGCCTTTACTCATTTATTTCCATTATTTTGTAGTGCAATAGGCATGTGGGTTTCCATTCCTCATGGAATTAGCAAAAAGTAGAGTTTAGTTAGAAGAGAATAAGGAATTCTCATCTTAAACTGGAAGAGAAACCATTGGTTTATGATATTTTATCTCTGCAAAGACTTGAGGGTTAAGCTTAAATGGCAAGCGGAACAATTTCATTTTGACCTGTCTGAAAGGGTGGGTATGGAGGGTCAGAAGTATCATTAATAGAAATGATAATGAGCATTTAAAGAAATGAGTTAATATGGATTTGCCAAAAATGAAGTGACCAGAGTAACCTTCCTTTTTTGACCGTGTTACTAGAGTAGAAGATAAAGTCAAGTTTGAAAAATAGTGTATTTCAGCAATGTATATGTATCTCAAGGTATTTCTGTGGTCAAAATTGAGAAATACGACATGGTTGATAGCACAGCCATGAATTTTGAGCTGGAAGGAGAATTTTTAAGTTATCTACAGAATTGAAAATATTTGCCACAATTTTGTTTTCTGTTAGGGAAAACAAAATTAAGTTTTCCCTGACTATTTGGTTATAGACAACAGTGTGCTCTTTTTTAATACTGTTTCAGTAATCAACTGATTTCATTCAGGTTTTCAATTTATAAAATATATTTGCAGGATAATTTAGTAACAGGATAAATGCTCCTTGATCTCCTGGATAAGCTTTATTTTGTGGAGTCTCATAGTAAGTTATCTTTGCTTTCCCATAATGGGGCTCCTGCCTCATTCACATTTTATATTGATATAGTTCTCTGACCATACAAACTATACAACATTGCAGTAGAGTCACTATCTGCCTCTTTTGCTGTTAGCTGGATTAGTCTTATCATAATTATGTATTTGACATAGCTGCCCTGGCTTCTCTATCGCTTTCTTTTTTATCTCAGTTAAGTATATATAAAAATGTATTAGCAGCCTGATACACTGGATTCTCTGGAGGGCTGAGCCTTATATTAAATTGTAGTTTCCTAAATATGGGGAGAGAGCAGAGAGACCTGGAACATTTCTGATGCTGAAGTTTTATTATATTGTGAGCTTTCCTTCAGCACTTTAAGGATCCATTTTTCTCAATGTGTAGAGAAGTGGAGAAACTGAAAGGGAAATTGTTTTCTGCATTCTCTATAATGGTTTTTATTTAAGAATGGTAAAGCAATACTTGCTTAGCCCAGACCAGCTCTGCAACAGACAGTGCTGAAAATCCCAGGGGAGATGCAGAGATGTTGCTGTGCTGGGAGGAAATAAACTTCAAAATGTTATTTCGTATATAAAGTTATTATAAGTATATTGAAGATGGTTTGCCTAGTGTAAAGAAGGCTCAACTTGGAGTTGGTCTTGCCAGGCTTAACCCTTATATATCTAGTCACTTCTGTTCTGAAACAACGTCAAGACACTATTAAGGGGGAAAGATGTACAGGGTTCAAGGTCTCACTCCATTTGCTATGCAGGTCAACCTTCCAGCATCTCCTTTGTTTCCTTTACAAAATGAGAATAATAATAGTACTGATCTCATACACTTTAGATGAAATAAATTGCCATCTTTTAGGTGCTTGGATAGAGTGCTGTATAATATAAGACTCAGTAAATGCCAGCTATTATCATCATGTTTTTTATTAAGGACTCAGCTGGTATAGGAAAAGAGAATCAGACTTCAAATGAGGAAAGTAGGATTTTTTTTGCTGTAAAGCTGTTTGAACTTGGAATAATTGACTCACTTCTTTGTCCACATTTTCTCTGCTGAAAACTAACGGGAATCTCCCTACCAGGTATCCAAGTCTGGGAACAAAGTAAATTACTGAAAGTAAAGTTTCAGACATCTGGGAAAATGTTCCCAAGTTTAAGTTCAGTCTTTTCAAAGATATTTTTACTTGCATTTTGCCCTAGGGACAAACAGAGACAGGGTTTCAAGTTTTGAAAATTGATGCTACTTATCCCGTATCATTGGTAAAATAAATTCCTACTCTCAGATTGGAAATAATTGACTTCATATCTGGATTTCTAATCCAGTTCTAATTGACTCACCTCATCCATCATCTAGTCACTCATGCAATTTTTGGAGTGTTGACAAAATGTTTCCAGCCATCAGATCCATCTTGAGTGATATCTTGAGTGATACAACTTCTAACTCTTTGTTGTATTAGAAAGGGAGATCAACCCTTTATTGTCAGCCCCCCAACCAGAACTGGAAATGTCATTGTTTGGTGCTAGATTTTGGCTTTTTTATTTTTAATAATGGCCTTGATTTTGGGGTTTTAGATCCATTCTTTACATGGGCTTCTCAATTGATGACTCTAAAGGAATGTGTGAGGACAGAAATGGCCAGTCTTCATTCTTCCATTGCTGAATTCTTAATACCTGAGAGTTATTCCTGACCGTATCATCTATGAGTCCTTCCTATTTATCACTGCTGTTTATAACCTCATTTCCTTCCTTTGCTTTTCATAATATCTTTTGAAGTGGAAGCTAATGTAAATTTTGGTGCTCTCCAGCTCCTAACTCTTGTGTCTAACGCCATCAGATTGAATTAATTTGAACTATTAAGCATGAAGTACATATTACCATGGAGCTTATTCCAGATGTATTATTGTTAGTTTAATTGTTATGGCTAATCATTGATTGTGGTTTTCCTGGGTGTTTGAACTAATAACAATAATAATACTCTTTTTTATAGTGCCTTTCATGTGAGAATCATGAAAAGCCTGCATCCTGGAACCACTTATTGTAAAATTGTCGTTATCCATGTATTTTCATTTGGCTGAAGTTTGAGGAGGAATATGCCAGTGTATGATTTAAAAAGCCAAGAGAAATTTATATTCATGAATCATGCTTTTTTTTCCTTTGCAATTTACCAGCATGGAAAAGAAGGAAGAGAAGAAATTTAGCCCACTGAGATATTATTTCCAGAGAGCAATCTGTACCTTTTAGAATAATTCTGTAGCCTTTATGTTGGCTTAGTGTAAGCTCTGCCTTCGTAGGTTTCAATTTTAAATGGTGCTTAGATTTTTGGAGACCTGCATTCTGCTTTGTCTGGTAGAGTAAGGCATTTTGGTTCACGTGTGTGTGTGTGTGTGTGTGTGTGTGTGTGTATTTAAGGCCTTAAAAGGCATAAAATTTCTTTGGATACTCCTCAATGCTTTCATCACATTTTGAAAAGTCCAAAATGAGTGAGAACAATAGCATAATATATCTGAACTTAAATTTATATTCGCACACACAGAAGGTTGGTCATTAGGAACAGGAGGTTTATGAAAGTACAGTTTGGTTTCCTGATGCTTCGAATGTCTCAATAGTGAAGGAGACAGAAGGTCCAGTGGTTCCCAGCCTACCTATTTCTTATAAGCTGAATGAACACTTAGGAGGTCTAACTTTTTTAGCAGTTGAAATTAATTACTCCTATAAAGCAATATTTTCATCAAAACAATTATGACAGGTTTTTAATGGAATCATGATGAGTTTTGTTAAATCAACACTTAACCCTAAAGATCAGAATCATCTTTATGTGTCACCCCATCACCTCCCAACAGTAATTTCAGGCAACTTGGATTTCCTAAGAAAGTTTTCAGTTTGGCTTCGATGATCCATGGGGAATGTCCACCATCTGGCTACTGTCAAGGAGCTCAAGGGAAATGAATTGCTGGACGTTCTGTTACATGGATTCTCACTGCTGTTACTTTCCATGGGAGAAGTGAGGTCTTGGACTCAAGCCATGAAAAATTAGGACTCTTCTTGCCACTCAGCATGCATTCCTCTAGAAACCTGGGATGTCACATTATGAAAAAGGGTAAGGTGGTTTTTCTCCACCATAGCAGCACTGTGGAATACCCACCGAAGCTCTAAAACCCTCCAGTGCCTGAGTCCCACCCCCAGAGATTTTAATCTGATTGGTCAGGGACAGAGCCTGGCCACTGAGAGGTTTAAAAGTTTCCCAGGTGATTCTAATTGTTGGGCACATCAAATGTGACTCTAGTTTTCAGCAAGACTCATGTTCAGAATACATGGCAGCTGGTCCAGCACTGTGCTCTTGCTGTTTACCAGGCACTATGCTAAGTGTTTTCCAGGTATCAATCCATGTGATCATCACAATACCCACATGAATGAACATTCATCAGTTCATACATTTATTGTTTTTTTAATATTTATTTGGCTGTGCCAGATCTTAGTTGTGGCATGTAGTATTTAGTTCTTTGACCAGGGATCAAACATGGGCCCCCTGCTTTGGGAGCTCAGAATCTTAGCCACTGGACCACCAGGGAAGACCCAATTCATACATTTACTTATTCAAGTCATACTTAGAGGGTGCAGGCAGTGGACCAGGCAGTGTGTTGGTTGTTGGAGTGGAGAGCCAGGGAATACTTTCAGTCTTAATGACATTTGAGCTGACATTTGAAGACTGAGGAGAAGTTAAGCAGGTAAAGATGGGAGGGAGGGCACTGCAGAGAGGGAGGATACTGTGCTAGGAAGGAGGATGGCCAGGTTAAGGAGCTAAAAACCGTGACAAGAAAACGGTACTTCTGGAGCAGAGGGAGCCAGGAGGAACATGAGACACTATGAGATGTCAAGGTTGGCAGGTCTGGTAAAGGCTTCTGGCCTATATTTTGAAACCACATGGAAGCTCTGATCTTATTTGTATTTTCCCAGAAGATCTCTCCGTTTGCAATAGGGAAATAAGAGAGAACAAAGAGAGGATGCATTGTGATGAGGTAAAGGGACATTGCTGTAGAAGGGGACAGAAATGAGAATGACTTGGCCTAAGAAAATGCAGGGAAAGAGAGGTGGGATACTTGGTTTTTAGATGATAAAATCCTTTGGATTCAAAGGGGAGGAAAATGACAGCAGTCTCCAACTTTACAATTATTTGCTATCATTACCCCCAGTTTTCAGATAAACTGATGAGAGTTAGGGTTTATTGTTACTGTTTAGTTGCTCAGTTATGTCTGACTCTTTTTGACCCCATGAACTGTAGCCCACCAGGCTCCTCTGTCAGTGGGATTTCCCAGGCAAGAATACTGGAGTGGGTTGCCATTTCCTACTCCCGGGGATTCTTCCCCACCCAGGGATCAAGCCCGAGTCTTCTGTGTTGCAAGCGTTTTCTTTACCACAGAGCCACTGGGGGAGCCGAGAAGTAGGGTAGTGCCTCTCAAACTTTAGTGTGTATGGGGATCACCTGATGATATTCTTAAAATGGAGATTCTGACTCAGAAGTTCTGCAGTGAGGCCTGCGATTCTGCCTCATAAGCGCCAAATGATGCTGATGCTGCCGGTCCATGGACCACACTTTGAGAATCAAGGGTTTAGAGAAGTGAGATAATCTGAAAATGTGGTGTAATGGAACCTTCATTTTTATCACTTTTTTGCCCTTTATCACTTTTTTGCCCATTATCACTTTTTTGCCTGTTGCCAAAGCCCATGATCTTAATTAATCATAAACGCTATGACTCCCAACAGGTGGAGTTGTTGGTATAAAGAAGTCAGTTGGAAACAACCTGGGGAGGTTGTACAACAGGCTAAGAAATTTGGATTTTATCTGCAGGCAATTGGCAGTCATTGAAAATGTTTAAGCAGAGAAGGATCCAATCAGAAAGCTTATATTATGGTTTCTGGATGTTATTTCCTATGAGTATTTTGTTTGTTCTTTTCAGCATAGATCTCTTAGGTCAAATCGAAGTGCAATTAAAGAAAAAAAAATAGGGCTCTGAACTTTGTAAGTAATAGGGATGGTTTATTAGATCATCTACTCCGTAATGAGGGCAATAATTGGCTCTTATTTAGTGTTTCCTGCCCAATCATCCCAAGGCACTTTACTAATAAGCATCATCTTTCTTTCAGAGCTGAAGCCGCTGTTGGAGGGAGGCTCAGGGACCTGATGTACTGGGGCTGGCTGCTGGGCTTGTGTTCATCATTTCTGTGGCATCTAGATTCTTCTCCCACAGTTCAGGTATATGCCTGAACATTTGTTGTAACTTCTTGACATCAGTATCAGTATTTTCTCCTGTGTCCCAGGGACTGCTAGCCTAATAAGAAACTAAATGATATGTAAAAACTGTCAAAATATAAAAATGCTGTGTGCTTTATCTGCTACTTGGAAAGATATAAGGCCCAGAAGGGCTCTGAGAAGTCCCAGAGTAAAACAATTTGTTTAACTCTGTATCATTCAGTGGTTTTCTAAACTAATTTGTCCTTAGAATGGCTACAGGTCTTTTCTCCCTTTCAATTCTAGACATTCCATTCAACAGTTGTTCTGTCTAATGGAGATAATGAAATGTTGTTCTGTCTGCAAAGATAATCACAGTCTTTGAATTCATCAATATCAGTTGCTTGGCCTCTGTTCTTTTCTTTAGTGACTGACAGACTTGGAATTTTGGCATATAGGGCCACAGCATAGCATAATTTTTATTTTGCTTTATGTAAGCCAGGTGCTCTTAGAGCTGTCAAAACTACATGTCCCTTCTTCAATGTGGTACACGTATACAATGGAATATTACTCAGCCAATAAAAATACTGAAATAATGCCATCTGCAGCAACATGGGTGAACCTAGAGTGTCTCATACTGAGTGAAGTAAAGAGGAGAAAAAATATTGTATGACATCCCTTAAATGTGAAATCTAAAAAGGAAGGAAACAAATGAACTTAAAAACAGAAGCGGACACAGAGAGTGCGCTTGTGGTTATCAGAGTCAGGGGGGTAAGGATGGAGATAAGGGATAGTTAGGGAGTTTGGGATGGACATGTGTACACTGCTATATTTAAAATGGATAACCGATAAGGACCTACTGTATGTGCAGCCTGGATGGGAGGGGAATTTGGGGGAGCATGGATACATGTATATGTAAGGCTGAGTCCCTTCAGTGTTCACCTGAAACAATCACAACATTGTTTTTTAATCAGCTATACCCCAATACAAAATAAGAAGCAAAATAAATAAATAAATAAATAAACCTACATGTCCCTACTTCAGTAGTCAGCTTGAAGGACAGTCACTGACTTACTTTGCATGTTTTCCTGTTGTCTGGAAAGGGTGAGTTGTGCTTTTGTTTCTTTTTTTTTGTTTCCACATGTTTAATTCTATTTTGGCAGCCATAGAATCTTCCTTCCCACTCTGTTTCAAGTAAAATATTCCAGGAATAGGATCATTGCCAGACATGACATTTACATTGAGCTATTTTTTATGTTAAATATAAAACATGATACTTGAATAGTTTTTTAAAATCTGAGTTAATTTGCTAATTTGAAAGTGAACTAAATTTGTCTTTTTGCCTAAAGGAACTAAAGATCTAGCATAAGATAAAGAAAACCTTTCTTTTTTTTTTCTTAAATCAAACTATAAATAGTTAGCATTCATATGAAACCAGAAAACTTTTGCTAAATGTTTCAAGATGTTGGTGGAATAACATACATCCTGAGATACAGTACCACAGAAAGAATGAAAATAACTGTGATATCATAGAAATATAGAAAATTGGACTTTAAAAGTTATTGGATATTTTAAAAGGTGAATTTATAGCTACTGAATAGATTGTCTCAATGATACCAGAATTTCCTATCTTCAATGTGTCTACTGTCTTCAGCTCTTATAGAGTTGGTTTCTTATAGAGAGCTATAGCATCTTTAGTTTAGAAAAAAGGCTTCATATTTTGGTAGGAGAACTGGCTAGGAAGTGCCTTGGAAATACAGATGCTCAGACTTCTTGTCAAGAGATTCTAACAACTTGAGATTCTCCAGTTCTGAGATACCCATGATTCACACAAACAATTTGTTAGAAATGCAAATTCCAAGCCACAGCCTTCAACAGTTGTATACCTTTGTGCAAGATGTGCAATGCACAACCTGGAGTACTGTTTGGCTGGTCCTGCCTCGCCCTCAGAGATTCTGCCTTAATAGGCACATCTGGGATTTTAGGAATGCATATTTTCTTTGCCTTTATTCTTTTAATTTTATTTTTAAAGTTACTTTAATGTAGTTGATTTACAATGTGTTAGTTTCTGCTATGTGTGTGTATGTATGAATATGGAAACATATATATATATACATATATATTCTTTTTCACAATGGTTTATTATAGGACATTGAATGTAGTTCCCTGTGTGATACAATAGGATCTTGTTGTTTACTTGTTCTATATGTAATAGCTTGCATTTGCTAATCTTTTTTTTTTTTTTTTCAGTGGGTTTTGTCATACATTGATATGAATCAGCCATAGAGTTACACGTATTCCCCATCCCGGTCCCCCATCCCACCTCCCTCTCCACCCGATTCCTCTGGGTCTTCCCAGCCCACCAGGCCTGAGCACTTGACTCATGCCTCCCACCTGGGCTGGTGGTCTGTTTCACCACAGATAATATACATGCTGTTCTTTCGAAACATGCATTTGCTAATCTTAAACTCCTTCATCATCCCTCCCTCAAGTCTGTTCTCTATGTCTGTGAGTCCATTTCTTTTTTGTGAATATGTTCATTTATGTCATATTTTAATCTCCATACAAAAGTGATATCATATGGTATTTGTCTTCGTCTTTCTAACTTAATTCACTTAGCATGATAATCTCTAGGTCCATCCATGTTGCTGCAAATGGCATTATTTCATTCTATTTTTATGACTGAGTAATATTCCATCTTCTTTTTCCATTTATCTGTCAATGGACATTTAGGCTGCTTCCATGTCTTGGCTATTGAAAGAGTTCTGCTATGAATATAGCAGTGCATTTTTTTTTTAATTTTAGTTTTGTCCAGATATATGCTCAGGAGTGTATTTGCTGGATCATATGGCAACTCTATTTTTAGTTTTGTGAGGACATGCCATACTGTTTTCCATAGTGGCTGCACCAGTTTAGGAATGTGTATTTCTAACAAGCACTGCATATGATTCTGATACCACTGATTCAAGAATCATATTTTGAGGATCATAGCTCTAGAAATGTAGTTTGAAATAGGTTCTATGCATGGGCTATAAAATGGGGCCATAGGTTATGCACTCAGATAAAGATTTAAGCAGATTAACTTAGGTTGGCCATGCTTTTTTTGAGAGAGAGATCCCATGTTGCTATATAGGCTCAGGCGCTCCCAAGTTGCAGGCAAACGAGTAACCAAATCTCTTTCTTGCATGGCTTTGCAGGAGAAAAGCCATAGCATTCATCATGTTACTGCTGGGTCTTGGAGCTGAGAGAAGCACAGGGTCTTCGCCTATTAGCAGGTCAAAAAGATTCTCTTTGTTTTTAACTCTAAGGGATACCATTGCTGCTGCAAACATGAGCATGATCCTGAGAGGAAACCAACAGGCTTTAAATACTGAGGACCAGATAGTGAACACTGCAAGGAGATGTGGCTCTACTCCTACCAGGCACTCTTGAATGAACATGCCCAGGAGATGAGGCATAACATGGTGACGAATACTGTCCTTTGTGTCCAACTAATTGTTTTTTGTCACCCAGATTTTGCGTCTAGACCAGCATTTTTTAAAAACTTCTTACTTTGTATTGGGTTTCCCTGGTGGCTCAGATGGTAAAGTGTCTGCCCACAATGTGGGAGACCCAGGTTTGATCCCTGGGTCGGGAAGATCCCCTGGAGAAGGAAATGGCAACCCACTACAGTATTCTTTCCTAGAAAATCCCATGGACAGAGGACCCTGGTAGGTACAGCCATGGGGTTGCAAAGAGTCGGACACGACTGAGCAACTTCACTTTTGTATTGGAATATAGCCAGTTAACAATGTGATTGTTTCAGGTGGACAGCAGAGGGACTCAGCCATACCTATGCTTGTATCCATTCTACCCCAAACTCCCCTCCCATCCAAGCTGCTTAAAGCGTGGTTCATAGGACCTGAGACCTTTCTAGGGTAACTGTGAAGTCGAAACTATATTGCCGCAATACTGTGTTGTTGTTATTTGTCTTTTTTACTATGTTGACGTTTGCACTGATGGTGCAAAAGCAATGGTGAGTAAAGTGTAGCATGGATCAAGGCATGGCACAGAACTGTGCTTCTGGTCTTTTATTTTTTACAAACATAAGTTATGGTTAAAAAAAGCCAATGTCTTCTAAAAATATCCTTGATGAAGTAGTCAAATTTATTAATTTACTTAGGTTTTCATTTTCCAAAACACATCTCTTCTTAGCATCTGTGTGCTGACATAGGAAACATACATGAAGCATTGCTACTGCATAATGAAGTATAGTTTTTGAGGACAAAGCACTTGTATGACTGTTTCAGTTGTAAGCTGAGCTCATTGCTTTTATATGGAACAGTATTTTTTACTTGAAAGAACGATTGCCAGATGAGATATGGTTTTTCATACTTCAATATTTGTCAGACTTTTTTTTTCAAAAATGCATAAAGTGAGCCTGTCACTTTAACTCAAGTCATTGGACAGTATTTGTTGCCAATGATCAAATTCAAGCTTTAAAGCAAAAATTAGAATTTTGGAAAACTTGTATCTGCCACCATGAACTTGACAGCTTCCCAATACTTAAAGATTTTTCTGATGAGATCTATGGCAATATTAACAAATGCGATTCTTTTTTACATCATATAATGAGATGTGTCAACGTTTGGAAGATCTGCATAATTCAGTGAGCCAATAAATTCAACTAGAGCAATGCATGCTTTTACAAATTTCTGCATGGGGAAAGGATCCATTCAAAGTGCAACAGAGGCCATGGATTTTCACATAATAGAACACTAAAAGTTTATTGATACAGTTTCAGATTCCACACTGCAACTAACTCTTAAAGAAACTAACATTTGTCAAATTTTCATGCAGTATCAATGAAAAGGCTATTAAAATACTCCTTTTGGGGAAAGAGGGAGGGGCAAGGAAATGGCAGGGAATTAAAAGGTACAAACTATGATGTATAAAATAAGCTATAAGAATCTATTGTACAGCATAAGGAATATAGCCAATATTTTATGATAACTATACATGGAGTATAATATATAAAAGTTTTGAATCACTATTTTGTACATCTGAAACTAATATAATATTGTAAATGAGCTACACTTCAATTAAAAAAATAGTTCTCTTGGATCTTCTTGACATACGTCAATCCAAAATAATAGGTCATGCTGCTGCTGCTGCTAAGTTGCTTCAGTCGTGTCCAACTCTGTGCGACCCCATAGATGGCAGCCCGCCAGGCTCCTCTGTCCCTGGGATTCTCCAGGCAAGAACACTGGAGTGGATTGCCATTTCCTTCTCCAGTGCATGAAAGTGAAAAGTGAAAGTGAAGTCACTCAGTCGTGCCCAACTCTTAGCAACTCCATGGACTGCAGCCCACCAGGCTCCTCCGTCCATGGGATTTTCCAGGCTAGAGTATTGGAGTGGGGTGCCATTGCCTTCTCCAATAGGTCATGACACAATGTAGAAGCAGATATGAAAATCCACCAGCTTTCTCTAAAGCTGAACATTGAAAAGATTTTCAAAATTCTGAAAGTGTCACACTAGCTTTTTCATTTTAGAAAGTATGTTATACAGGTTAACATAAAATGAGTTTATTATTATTAGTTTTATTAATTTTTTTATTTCTTGCTGTGCTGAGTCTTCATTGTTGTGCAGGCTTTTCTCTGGTTGTGGCGAGTGTGGGCTACTCCCTAGCTGTGGTGTTCGGGCCTCTCACGGCGGCTGCTTCTCTCGTGGAGCACAGGCTGTAAGGCATGACTCCAGTCGTTGTGGCAGATGGGCTCGATAGCTGTGGCTCACTGCTCTAGGGCACAGGCTCAGTTGTGGTGTGCTCAGGGTTAGCTGCTCCGCGCATGTGGGATCTTCCTGGATCAGGGATTGATCCTGCACTGGTGTCCCCTGCACTGGTGGGCGGATTCTTTACCACTGAATCACCAGCGAAGCCCTGGGTTAATTATTATTTTAAAATAAATTAGCAGTGTTTTGAAATATTGCCATTTAATTCCTAACATGGCAAATATTCTTAGATATAGCCTGTATAAACAAAAGCTCTTTGGGGCCTTTAACAGGTTTTTGAGAGTGTGAATGGATCTTGAGACCAAAATGTTTGGGAATTGCTGGCCTAGGAAAACATTAAGTAAAGTAGTTTCACAGAATGTTCTGCCTTGCTATCTTCAACAGAAATTGAGCAGCCAAGTACAAAAGGAATCATAAAACAAGGAGTGTTTAGTACATAAATAAGTTTAGAAATGCCATTCGCTACAGCCCCGTATGGAGAGTCATGGTTCATTATAGCACATTGAAGTTTGACCTTGAACTTTGTTCAACTTTCACTCTTTCCTACCCTTATTTGAACATGAGTATATGTATACTGTTCCCTTGCCAATGAGTGTTATCATTTTAAATATTTTCCAACACGATACTTTAGAAAGTGATATGTCGTCATTCGTTGACTTCTAAGGGTCAGTCATGTTTTCCTTCAGAATAGCTTGCAGACAGTAACCTCTCTAGTCATGCCGTCAGGAGCTGGGGGTTGTGCTGTGTGGTAAGGTTTGTCAACCTCAGGATGTTTCACAACATTTTGGCTTTTTAGTTTTATAAGCTCAGGTTGTTTATGTGGCTTTGAAAGACAGGCAAACTCATGAAAACCTATGAAGATATGAATGTGTTCATGGGCTTACATTAATGGCCTTGTGAAGAGGATTTTTACTTGTGGACAGAAGGCAATTAACTCAGCAGCCTGTGCCTTTGCTTGCAATGAATGTCCTTTTGGTAGGACCTGATTTGTCCTTTCTGAGTCAATGGTTACTCAGTCATACATACCATCTGATTTGGTTTCCTCAGAGGAATTGCCCATTATCAAGGCTGTGGAAATAAGCAAAGTCAGTTTTATCACATGTTTCTCACAGTAAATGGTGATCTACTGGAATTCTAGTTTAGGAACTGGTTTGCTGATTATAATGCCTTAGTTCCTAGGACAAAATTGTTTTAAGGTAGACCTTGCTAGTGGTTGTATTTGTACTTCTAGGCATCTATACTAAGGAATAAGCAATGTAATGTTAAAATGTATTTATAAAGATGCTTTCTATAGCAATTTTTAAAAATTATTTTAATTTTTGAGAAGTATAGAACAAAATACAATTATTGCAGGGCAATTCCCCTACAATATTGTGTTGGCCTCTGCCATACATCAACATGAATCAGCCACGGGTATACATATGTCCTGTCCCTTCTGAACGCCCCTCCCATCACCAACCCCATCCCACCCCGCATAGTTTGTCACAGAACACTGGGTTGAGCTGGGTTGTAGCATTATTTTTAAAAACCAGAGTTGAAAACAACAGTTGACAAATGTGGAAACAATGAAAAACTATAGTATATTCACATAATAAAATGCCATATGGACAATAAATGTCTGGTTTTGAAGAATATTTAAAGATATGGGCTCTTGTCCCCTAAATAATGTAAGTGAATGTCGTAAGATAAAAACATCATGGTATGTAGTGTCAGATGGTGTTCCTGTTTATACCCATGATCATCTCTGGGCATGCTCCTTTCTCTTCATTCTTGCCAACTATGGGTGCTATTTTAAATAATGTTTTTCAGTATGATAAGGTAGAAATGTTATGTCATTCTTACATTAAGGAGATATTCAACAGGGAAGACAAAGAACAGTAATTGGCGTTTCCAGACTTGATTCTAATTGTAATATTGTAGGTGGAACTTTAGCCGCACGAAGTACAGATGGGCTGACTCTGATTACTGACAACTGACAGCTACCAGGATCTGGAAGAAAGTTCTAGAGCCCAGAGAAGTGATTTGAGTCAAATTAAAAATAACCAGGAAAATCCTACGGTAGTCAGATTTAGTCGTTTATAATTCATCCCTGGCTAGATTGAATAAATACTACATTAAGGTCATCTCCATCCATCTGGAAAACCCTCATATAAACATTTAAAGGGACTGAGAGGCAGAGAGAGAATGTATTCCTGTCAGTCTCCCGTGTGTCAGAGACTCTGTCACTATAAAGTCCTAGTAGATCATAGAATTATCTGTCAAGTGATTAAAATTGTCAGCACGGTTCCTACTTCTTACATTCTTTCCTCAGAGCATATACGCAAAAGGTTTGCAGAATGCCTGTGGGCTTTTTTGGAGCCACCAAAGGGACTTGTTGCCTGTTTCCATTCCCTGCCACTCACCACAGATGTGCCAGTCATGCCTACCTTAATCTTTTGTCATAGTCACACTGAAACTGGGTGGAATATTGAAGGAACTGTCAAAAATGTAGCCATGTGAAAAGAATCAGAATTCAGTGTTGTTATTCAGAGTTTGCTTCCGGCTTAGGCTCCTGTCTGCATGGAGCAGGTTGGATGTCTAATTTCAGCAATGCAATTAATTCTTGGACAAGATGAGAAAAGATGTAACTGCCACATTTGTATACACTTGGATGTTGCTTCACTAATTCATGTACTTATTTTCTTTGCGACAGCATCTGAAAGCATCTTCTGAGGGCTTTTTGTTGTTGATTTTTTTTTTTTTTTTGAGTGATGAAAATGGACAAAAACAGAATTCAGCAAAATGTAAATGAATCAAGCAAATGGGATGCAAGAATATATTGTACAGATCCGGAATGGAAATAGAGATATTTGTTCTTCCTTCTTTTGAGCAGAATCATAAAACTTTCCATGGTGCGTCAGATGTTCTGTTTTATAGTCACTGTTGCCAGACGTTTAAAAGGTGATAAAAAGCATTTTTAAAATGTCGAGGTTATTGTTGTGTGTTCTGACAGTAAATAAGTGTTTATTCTAACACAGAGATTTGTCTTCTAACCCTGATATGGTCTTTTACAACCACTGTGAATTTCTTCTTTTTAAAATATTGATTTCACTTTGTACTTTTTTCAATTGTGCTGCCTCATCTGAGAATTATGATGATATCCCAGATGCAGATTTTAAAACTATTCTGGACTAAACTGTGGAAAATGGCTATTGTTTTTTGAATAAAAGATTTTATGACCTGGCCTGCGTATTGTTGAGATATGTTTTTGAGACTACTGTAACAGAAAATATATACTTCTAATATGTTCTCCTGGGGCTTCCTCAGTGGCTCAGTGGTAAAGAATCCGTCTGCCAATGCAGGAGATGTGAGTTTGATCCCTGGGTCAGGAAGATCCCCTGGAGAAGAAAATGGCAACCCACACCAGGATTCCTACCTGGAATATCCTATGGATAGATGAGCCTAGTGGGCTACAGTCCATGGTGTCACAAAGAGCCAGACATGACTTACTGACTAAACAACAACAACAGCAATGACAATATATTCTCTTCTAAAGGAAACATTATTTTCAAAACTTACTGTATAACAGAAGTCACACTAGTGAAATAATTAATTAGGACTTGCTGGGATGGGAGAGTAGAGGCTAGATTGAGGGTGAATGTGCAGGAAATGCATGAATAACTTCTTAATTAAACTGTGGAATGTTTAGGCTCCTTTCCATAATTATGTAGTGAATTTTCAGTTTTAGTGTATATATGTATATTCTATTTAGAACTAAATGAATATGTTCTTCAAAGGCTTGCACATATTTACTGAAAACTATGGAATTCAAAATTTTATTTCTCTCTAAGGGACCTAGTAATAGCACAAAACCATCATAGCCAAGTGGTCCTCAGAGACCAACATTGAATTTTAAACTTCAGTTCAATAGAACTGCTTTTTAGGAAGCAAAATACTTAAAATCAGTATTAGTGTCCTTTGCTCCCATCATGTTTCTCTTTCTTCCCTTATTTTTGTGATTCTTTTTTTCATAACCCTTGTGGTGACCAGTTTTCACTTTATTAGCCTTGCAGCCTGATGTTGCAAGATGGCAAAGCTCCTCAATTCCTCTGGTCTCCATTCTGATCTACTAAGAGAGAATCATTGATGGTCTTTACCATGTCCCTTTCATCTCTAGAGTTCTATGTTTATGTCTCCTTCCTCTTTTATCCTGCATTCATTATAGACTTACTATGAGGGTGAAGTACAAAAAGTATCATGAATGTAGTTTGAAAATTGTAATGCAGTATAGCAATATAAAGTATGAATGTGTTGCTGTCTGGTATCATTTTCTGTGGTTGTTCTTGTGTCTACACAAGATTGCATTTTCCCTGATGTGTGGGAAATCTTAAAAGAGTTTTCACGATGAACTTAACACGGTATGTGATAAGAAACACTCATGGATTGCCTTATTCCTAAGCCAGGAACTGTTTGGCTCTTGGATACTGTAGCAGTTATTTGAAGCTCAGCACCTACTTTTAGGCATTTCAGGAGGCTAAAGTATCAGAAAAGTAAAGTCAGGTATCTGAAGGTAAGAATATATTTCTGGTCTTTCAGGGAACCCATCAATGAGCAGTTGATGGTCAGTTGTGAGAACATTGTCTTTGAAAAGTAGCTATAATGATTTATCACAGACTAGCCAGTAAACAAAGTATGACCCATGCCTGACTTGGACCACTGTTTTCTCCCCCTTTGATTTGTGCTTCAAAGCCTGCTAGACTGATGTTGAAGAAATCAAGATGTGGAAGCTAATTGCAAAAAAGTTTCATAGTTGTTTTTATGTCTCTTAGTGCCTAGAGCAAACTCTTGATCCACGTAACAATAACCCCTTGAAATGCCATTTAGATTGGAAGTGCTGATGCAACACTAATGATTTTAGAGCAAATATGTTGCTCTGATTTCTCCTCTGCTATGAATAAAAGGATATCAGTAGAAAGTCTGAGTTGTAAAGAAGATTGTTTTTTTTAGAAATATTGAAGTTATTTTGAAATGTGTACAAGTATAAGGGGAGTGATTCTTTTATTTTTATGTGTTTATTTTAAAATTTTTATTTGTGTTTGATTAATTCAAGTTTTTAAAAAATTTTTGTTCAAGTATAGTTGCTTTACAATATTGTGTTAGTTTCTACTGTACAGCAAAGTGAATCAGCTGTATTCCTTTCTGTTTTAAATTTGTTCCCATTTAGGTCACAGCAGAGCACTGAGTAAAGTTCCCTGAACTATACAGTAGGTTCTTATTAGTTATCTATTTTATTCATAGTAGCAATAGTGTATATATGTCAATCCCAATGTCCCAATTCAGTCCATCCTTCCTTTGTCACGTATTTCAGAAAACAGAAACTTTATTGTAGCTCCACGGAAATGTTTAGAATTTTTTGCATAATTTTTTTAAGACTCCAGAAAAGTATCAAATGACCAGCCATCTAGGTTTTATTGTGACACATTCCTGATGATGCTTATGAAAACATTCCCTATGGGTTTCTTTAGAGGTTCTAACCAGGGATAAGAGCTACTGCTCTGTCTTGACTAAGGAGTGGTTCTTTTCTTTCTTTGAGGATCTTCCTCATTTGATTCGGTCCCCATGTAGTTGTGTTGGAGGAATGGGCTATGTACCCTCTTAGGTTCCTGGGCAACTCTATCAATGAATACTGATATCGTTAGATTTTTGAAAAGATTCTATAGCCATCCATTTGAAAATTTAGATACAGTGATTCTTTAAGAATGTATGCAATGTCAATATTCACATAAGAAAAGTAAAAAATTTTACAATCATAATAATAGAAGAAAGTAAAAGATTGTTAAAGACATACAACTAAAACAGGCACCAGGCCCAAATAGTTTTATAGCTAAATTTAAGTCTAAGCTTAAAAAATAGATGCTCCCTATGGTTATCAATACCAAACCATCCTACCTGCCTCCTGAGAAATCTGTATGCAGATCAAGAAGCAACAGTTAGAACTCTGTTTGGAAAAACTGATTGGTTCAAAATTGAGAATGAAGTACAGCAGGGCTGTCCACTGTCACCTTGTTTGTTTAACCTATATGCTGAGCACATCATGAGAAATGCTGGGTTAGATGACTTACAAGTTGGAATCAAGATAGGCGGGAGGAACATCAACAACCTCAGATATGTGGATGATACCACTCTAATGGCAGAAAGCAAAGAGGAACTAAAGCCTCTTGGTGAGGGTTTAAGAGAAGAGTGAAAAAGCTGGTTTAAAACTAAATATTAAAATCTAAGATCTGGCCCCATTATTTCATGGCAAATAAAACGGGAAAAGGTGGAAGTAGTGACAAATTTCCTCTTCTTGGGTTCTAAAATCACTTGGATGGTGACTGCAGCCATGAAATCAGAAGATGATTGCTTCTTGGCAGGAAACCTAGATTATGAGTTGAAAAGCAGAGACATTACTCTGTTGACAAAAGTCCATATAGTCAAGGCTATGGTCTTCCCAGTGGTCATGTATGGTTGTGAGATCTGGACCATAAAGAAGGCAGAATGCTGGGGAATTGATGCCTTCAAAATGTGGTGATGGAGAAGACTCCTGAAAGTAACCAGTCAATCAAGGGAAATTTATCCTCAGTACTTGTAGGAAGGACTAATGCTGAAGTGGAAGCTCCAGTACATTGGTCATCTGATATGAAGAGCTGACTCATTGGAGAAGTCCCTGATGCTGGGAAAGACTGAGGGCAGAAGGGGAAGAGGGCATGAGAGGATGAGATGGCTGGATAGTATCAGTGATGCAATGGACGTGAACTTTGGCAAATTTGGGGAGATGGTGTGGGACAGGGAGGCCTGGCATGTTGCAGTCCATGGGGTTACAAAGAGCTGGACATGACTGGGTGACTGAGCAACAGCAGCAACAACAAATGGTTATCCAACAGTTAAGACTATGGAGAAGGAGAGAAGGGACCTCAAGTCACTGTGCAAATCTAGTGTAACTTTATATCAAAACCTAAATTCCATCTGCTTATGAAGAAATAATAAAATATTTTATTTCAAAAAGCATAAACTACTTCAGAATTGGAAACTTATCTATACCATTATAGATAAATACCATTCATCACATTCAGTTCAGTTCAGTCCCTCAGTTGTGTCTGACTCTTTGCGACTCCATGGACTGCAGCACACCAGACCTCCCTGTCCGTCACCACACCTGAAGTTGACTCAAATTCGGGTCCATTGAGTTGGCGATGCCATCCAACCATCTCATCCTCTGTCGTCCCCTTCTCCTCCTGCCTTCAATCTTTTCTAGCATCAGGGTCTTTTCCAGTGAGTCATTTCTTTGCATCAAGTGGCCAAAGTATTGGAGTTTCAGGTTCAACATCAGTCCTTCCAATGAATATTCAGGACTGATTTCCTTTCGGATAGACTGGTTGAATCTCCTTGCAGTCCAAGGGACTCTCAAGAGTCTTCTCTCAACACATTGAACATTGATGTTCAAAAACATCAATTCTTTGGCGCTCAGCTTTCTTTATGGTCCAACTCCCACATCCTTACATTACTACTGGAAAAACCATAGCTTTGATGAGACGGACTTTTGTTGGCAAAGTAATGTCTCTGCTTTTTAATATGGTGTCTAGGTTGGTCATAACTTTCCTTCCAAGGAGCAAGCATCTTTTAATTTCATGGCTGCAGTCACCATCTGCAGTGATTTTGGAGTCCCCCAAAATAAAGTCTGTCACTGTTTCCATTGCTTCCCCATCTATTTGCCATGAAGTGATGGGACCAGATGCCATGATCTTCGTTTTCTGAATGTTGAGTTTTAAGTCAACTTTTTCACTCTCCTGTTTCACTTTCATCAGGAGGCTATTTAGTTCTTCACTTTCTGCCATAAGGGTGGTGTCATCTGCATATCTGATGTTACTGGTATTTCTTCCTGCAATCTTGATTCCAGTTTGTGCTTCATCCAGCTCAGGATTTCTCATGACGTTCTCTGCATAGAAGTTAAATAAGCAGGGTGACAATATACAACCTTGACGTACTCCTTTTCCTATTTGGAACCAATCTGTTG
Source organism: Muntiacus reevesi (assembly GCF_963930625.1). Classification (NCBI taxonomy): domain Eukaryota; kingdom Metazoa; phylum Chordata; class Mammalia; order Artiodactyla; family Cervidae; genus Muntiacus; species Muntiacus reevesi. The sequence goes on from NC_089252.1 coordinate 98,986,280, forward strand.
TTCCATGTCCAGTTCTAACTGTTGCTTCTTGACCTGAATTCAGATTTCTCAAGAGGCAGTTCAGGTCGTCTGGTACTCCCACCTCTTGAAGAATTTTCCACAGTTTGTTGTGATCCACACAGTCAAAGACTTTGTCATAGTCAATAAAGCAGAAATAGATGTTTTTTTGGAACTCTCTTGTTTTTTTGATGATCCAATGGATGTTGACAATTTGATCTCTGGTTCCTCTGCCTTTTCTAAATCCATCTTGAACATCTGGAAGTTCACGGTTCATGTACTGTTGAAGCCTGGCTTGGAGAATTTTTGAGCATTACTTTGCTAGTGTGTGAGATGAGTGCAATTGTGCCATAGTTTGAGCATTAGCATTCATCACATTAGCAGATTAAAAGATAAAGATAATATGATTATATCAATACATATTGTGCTAGTTTCCTAGGCTGCTGTAAAAAATTATCAAACTGGGTAACTTAAAACAAAAGGAATGCTTTTTCTCACAGTCCTGGATGCCAGGGGTGCTAACAGGATGAAGCTCTCTCTGAAGTGTGTAAAGGGATGATCCTCCCTTGCCTCTTTCTAATTTCTAGTGGTTGCTGGCAGTCTTTTGGGTTCCTTGGCCTGTAGATACATTACTTTCATACCTGCCTTTGTCATCAGGTGGAGTTCTTGTTTATCTGTCTATGTCTCTATTTTCTCTTCTTAGAGGATGCCAGTCACTAGATTAGACCCCAGTCATTGGATTAGAGCCCTAATTCAGTATGACCTCATCTTGGTTTAACTAAGCACATATGCAAAGACACCATTGCAAAATAAAGTTACCAGGTGGCAATAAATTTGGGGAGGATTCTATTCAACTCACTACACATGTTAAAAAGGAATTTGATACAATTTATTAGTAATTTCTAATAACTTCCTAAGTATGACAGGCATAATGGAAGTTAATGAAACATAATAAAGAATATTTATAAAAAGTCACTGTCACATTATATTAAACAGTGAAATTTAAAAGCCAGTTGTCTTAAGATCAGGAAAAGTGCAGAGAGAAATTTGCTGTCAACACTGTAACTTAGCACTATATTGTGGGTTCCATATGATGTAATTAAACAATGAAATTAAGCAATATAAACATTGGAAAAAATTGGACACAGTTATTTTCATTTTCAGATATGATTATGTTCCTAGAAATGTTAAGACTCTGTTACAGACTATTACTAAGGAAACATGTAAGGGGGATGGCCACAAGATAAATATATGAAAAGCAAAACTTTTGCACCTTTAATAACCAGTTACATAGCATTTGAAAAAATTCAGTTATGTAAACAAGAATATAAAATTCTTAGTAATAAATTTTAAAAGAAAAGAAAATCATACTATATTTTCTAATGTTTCCAAGTATTATAAGATTCATTCCTTTTTAAAATAATACATATGTTAATGGAATTCCAGTCAGAATGGCAACAGATTTTTATTTTGACTCTTCCTTCTAGATACTAAAACTTCATATAGAGTTGCTGTTATGAAAACAGTACGTTATTGGCCATGAGAAATTGATCGCTGGAATAGAAAAAAGTCAGAAACCAATCAAATATGTAAAAATGAGCTGAATATATAGTCAAAGTGGCTTTTTCATTTAGTGGGAATTGTATGTCTGTTTAAAAACTGATGTAAAGGCTGGCTTTTCAAATGTATTTTGTAAATGATATCCTTCTATTTTCTCCATGAAATTTATGAATTAAAGATATAAACAATATAAATATAAGAAAACAAGGAACTCTCCTCTACATTGATGAGATAATGGTTATACACCATATTTGAAAAAAAAAAAAGGCTAGAAATAACTAATTTGCACTTTAGAAACGGGAAAATTTAAATGACCAGTAGATTTAGGAAAATCTGCTCAACCTAACTAGTAGTTATGGAAATACAAATTCATATTATAATGATGAAGCAAAAAGTTCATATCCTGGTAGATCTGGAAGTAGCTATCAAAATTAATGTTACACCTGCTCTTTGACATGGTACCTCTACTATTAGGAGTCAATATCATATAAAAATGTCTAGTCAAGGATGTTTGTTGTATTGTTTGTAGTGGCAAAAATAAAGCTGAAATTAACCAAGAAATAGCTCATTAATTGGGAAATTATTGAACATATTTATAACTGCTCCATGGAATATTTTGCAAAGAATAAAAGTAATTAGGTAGATCTATATGTTGTGTCCAATGTGTCCATAATTAAGTAACTGAATAGTACTCAGGAAAGTATGAGCCTATTAAAATTAAAAGGAAAGAGTGCCTCCGTATACAAATTTGCTTGTATATATTTTGTATGAAGCTAGAGAAAGAAGTGGAAGGATGAATAAGTACTTGTACTTTTTGTTTTTTATTATTTACCATGGGAAAATGAGGTTGGGAATAGAGCTGGGGAAAATATTGGTTTATTTTATGTGTTTTTATTTAATTTGTTTCAACAAAAATATATTTGTTAACATACACATGTATGTGTTTTTTATTTTATTTGTTATGTTTGAGTGTGTATTATTTCTAAAGTTAAAATAATTATGAATTCTCTTTAACATTTTTGTATATGTGTATGCATGCGTGCATGCTAAGCCGCTTCATTCATGCCCAACTCTTTGCAACCCAATGGACTGTAGCCCGCCAGTCTCCTCTGCCCGTGGGATTCTCCAGGCAAGAATAGTGGAGTGGGTTACAGTGCCATCTTCCAGGGTTATATGTGTATGGATTTATCTTAAATCCTCATGGTTTTATTGTTTTTTAAGTTAATGCTTTTACCTCATTGAAAAACGGGCAAAATATTTGAATGGTAATTCACAAAGGAAAAGATATAAAAGCACTAGTAAAACTTTCAGCTTCATTAGTCAAAACAATGATAAATAGAGCAATAATGAGATTTTTCTCAGATTGTCAACTGTCAAAAAATTAATACTTCTCACTGTTATGCAGAGTTTATAGTATTAAACACCGAGTATGTACAACACTTGGTAAACCTTCTGGAGGGCAGTTTGGCAATATTAACTTAAAAACTCTGATAATGTTCATCCTTTCCTGTCCAGCCACACTACTTCCAGAAAGTGATCCTGAGGACATAATTGTGAAGATTTGCACGTGGGATTTTCACTAGAGCTTTGTTTATAATAATGAAAAAAGCTGTACATCTCTATATTCATAAGTAGTAGAGTGTTTAAGTAAATACATTTGCAAGTTGTATTACAACTATGTACACACGTACAGCCACACGTACAAAGTTACATAGTTATAATGAAAATTCACGTTCGATGGTGTAAGATGGTATAAATCTCCATTTGTCCCCTGAAGAACACATGTGGGTAACATTCATTGTTTCCTGGAATGCAGTCAACATTTCCTTTCCACACATTTATGACACAGAGAGATATGCATAAAGTAGTTGATTAGGTGTTAGGTTCCAATTATTGCATAGTGTGATCCCTGTTTAGATATATTTATACATTAAAATGAATGGAAATATCTTATTTCCATTCTCTGGATGATGTGGTAATAGATTATCTTGTGTATTTTCCTGTGTTTTTTTTAACTTTTGGAAATAAGCTTCTTGTACTTTTGCTATACATTGTATCTCTTAAAACATCTTGATTTTAAAAAAAGACATAAAAGACTGAATTGGAAAAGTTTAAGTTTAAAAAATTAAGAGCAGTAAGGAGAATAGTAAAAGAAAAATAAGGTAAAAAATATATAGACTCAGTGAAGAAAGTACTGTTGTTAATAATCTCATAGTAGAAGCTGTTAGTTGATAATGTAAGGCATACAGAGGGGACTTTGGAAAAATCTGTTTTGAGTCTCTTGTAGTTAAACACTTGAACTTTCTGAATTGGCTCTCTTGCCATAGGCAGCTTAACAGGGGATTCTTCACTACATGTTTACTTTATCTCATTTGTTTGGGGGTGGGGTTTCCAGTTTTTCTCTGGGGAGTAAATTACTTCATGTAGCTAATTCTCAAACACTTATCTCAGAAGCTGCACACTTTTCTGATAGAAGGCAAATGTCATGACTGAAGGCATGGGACAGCACCTGATTGATATTCCTAACATGCATCTTTTATTTCCTGGAAGCCAAATCTGCATTCTTTGGAGTGGTATAGAATGTCAGTACAAATGCTCTATCTATGCTGAACCTGGTGGAGAGGGAAAAAAAAACAACCCACATTCCACTTCTTTATTTAGAGTTTGCTTTGAGAACGACAAGCACTATTTGAAAGGTCATCCCATTTCAAGTAGCAGATGGATAGGAAAAAAAAGACTCTGGCTTTTACAAACAATTTAATTGAATTCTCCTTGCCATTTCTACAGGCAATTCAAGATATTTTTTAAAGCATTGATCCATAATTATCTTTTAGAGTGGTTAGTATTGTTAGACAGATGTGTAATTCTTCATGTATGAGAGAGCGATATAGCATCCATTTTACCTATTTGATTGTCTTTTCCTTTCCTGTGCAAACAAATGCACACAATAAAAGGAAAATAATTGCTTTAAAAAAAGAGCAGATTAAAAATTTTTTTCGGATTTGTTTCTGACTTGAAGCTCTCCTTTCGTAAAACTGCGGCTGTATTTAAAAGGTCAGCTTCTTTGCCTCCCTATAAGTAAATTATAATTTGCATCTGTGCCTACTTTTATTTAAGTCCCTGGACACAAGGACCCTGGGGGTTAGTCACAAACCATGAGACACAGATTTATCATATTAATAGAATATAAAACAAGTATGACCAAGACTTCTAAGAACACATTGTATCTTTGGTTTATTTTGCCCCCTTTTAAAATATGTATTTATAATATAACTGCTTTTCCAATTAGGGTAAGTGTGTGCCAGATTTTAATAAAATTAAGGACTCCCAGTTAAATTTGAATTTCAAATATGCAGTGAATACTTTTATGACTTGTGTAGGAGTCCTTTGTTCGATCCCTGGTCCAGGAAGATCCCCTGGAGACAGAAATGGCAATCCATTCCAATATTCTTGCCTGGGAAATCCCATGGACAAAGGAGCCTGGCGGGCTACAGTCTATGGGGTCGAATCCATGGGACTGTTAAGAGTCAGACACGACTGAATGACTAAACAACAACAATAACAACAAATGGCCTATGTAATAGACTGGAGAGTTACCTCAGATAGAATATCCTATTTAAATACATTTGTGAAATATAGTTAGTATAGGTGAATATACATGAGACGTAGTTCAATGAATGATTGTAAATGAACACCTATGTCAAGGTTTATTCATATCAAGACCTAGAAAATTTCCAGTGTCCCAAGAGTCCCAGGAAAACCCTCCCAGTCTCAGTCCTTTCTCTGACATCTTAGAGGTAGTCACTACACTGTTCTTTGCAATGATTATTTCATTTCATTTCTTCATTATTTAATCGTTAGTGAGTATACTACTAGGGGGCTTCCTGGGTGGCACTAGTGGTAAAGAACTGGCCTGCAAATGCAGAAAGCAAAAGAGATAGATGCAGGTTCAATCCCTGGGTCAGAAAGATCCCCTGGAGGAGGGCATGGCAACCCACTCCAGTATTCTTGCCTGGAGAATCCCATGGACAGAGGAGCCTGGCGGGCTACAGTCTATAGGGTCACAAAGTCAGACACGACTGAAGGGGCTAAGCATGCATACATACATTTATACTTCTAATCACTGTAAGTTTTACATGTTTTAATTTTCATATACATGGATCACACTGCATTCATCCTTTAAAATTAAATGTTAATAAATCAATCCAATTTGGGGATAAATACTAGTGCTGTCTCTCCATAAATTTATGAAATAGACAACCCTGTTAAGTTAGAATGTAGTTGAGTTTGCTATGTAGCAAAGGCTGAAGGGTAGTTATTTAAAAGAAATCTTAATGACTTTACTGATTTAATGGTGCCAAAAATATTTGCATTTTTAAAATACTCTTCCTTCAAACTGTCCCCCCAAGCCTCATTGATTTTCCAGATTGTTGGGCCAATCCAGTGGTATTTTCACTGGATTTCAGTTTCATTGCTATCAGTGGAATAAATCACATCACCAACCTATCTAAGGTCATAATGTTCAGCCATAAATGGATAAAGCCTTTTGATTTATTATTCATGTAGATAACAATACTCAGGATGAGGAAGGAACATTCCCTTTTATATCATGAATTTTGTCTGGTGACATTTAAAAAATGTCTTCCAGAGCCCAGACCTCTGATCCATGGACTTTCTTTCCCTTTGTTAATGGTATCATCTTTTTCTTTCCTCATTTCTCCTTTATCTCCTTAATACTGAAAGTGGCACATTTTTCAAGTTCCTTTGAAGAGAAACCATTATGTAAGCAAAATTAATAAAGAGTAATTTAAAAACAGATTTCTAAATGTTCTAGGAAATAGGCAGTTTTGCATGGCAAACACTTGAACTCAGGGGTGATTTATTATTCATTTGACTATGGTGAATAATCAGGATTTGCATGGCAAATTGGAGTTATTGAGATTTTTCTTTATCCTAAAGAAGTTTGAGAATGTATGTCTTTAAAATTTGAATTTCACGTTTCAAGAGACAGAGAACTTTCTACCTAGAAGGAACCTTGAAAATGACACTTTTAAGTTCTCTTTATAATATATATAAAACTTTCAATGTTTTATAAAAACTGGATTGATAATAGAGATTTTAGGAGGGTACATTGGTATAGAAGAGATTGTTTCCTCCTTTCCTTTTCTCCTGCCTCCTTCTCTCCTTCTCTCTCTCCCTTCCTTTTTTTTTTCTCTTGTTTTTTCTTTTAAAACAGTAAGACCCTTTACTCAGAGAAAATCTTGCCAAAAGCTCAATACATGATATAAAGCTATTCTTTTTGAATAGAGAGTGGGGCTGGACCCTACATGCCTTAACTTTTCTCTACCATATGGACCCTCAGAGTACCCTACCGAGACCTTGGTTTTCCATGATCACAGTTTAAAAGCTGAAGAGATCTGGTTTCCTCAGTGTGTATACCCAGAAGTGGTATTGCTGGGTCATATGGCAGTTCTGTTTCCAGTTTTTTAAGAAATCTCCACACTGTTTTCCATAGTGGCTGTACTAATTTGCATTCCCACCAACAGTGTAAGAGGGTTCCCTTTTCTCCACACCCTCTCCAGCATTTATTGTTTGTAGACTTTTGGATAGCAGCCATCCTGACTGGCGTGTAATGGTACCTCATTGTGGTTTTGATTTGAAAGAGACTCGTGCACCCCAATGTTCATTGCAGCACTGTTTATAATAGCCAGTACATGGAAGCAACCTAGATGCCCATCAGCAGATGAATGGATAAGGAAGCTGTGGTACATATACACCATGGAATATTACTCAGCTGTTAAAAAGAATTCATTTGAATCAGTTCTAATGAGATGGATGAAAGTGGAGCCCATTATACAGAGTGAAGTAAGCCAGAAAGATAAAGAACATTACAGCATACTAACACATATATATGGAATTTAGAAAGATGGTAACGATAACGCTATGTGCAAAAAAGAAAAAGAGACACAGAAGTACAGAACAGACTTCTGAACTCTGTGGGAGAAGGTGAGGGTAGGATGTTTTGAAAGAACAGCATGTATATTATCTCTGGTGAAACAGATCACCAGCCCAGGTGGGATGCATGAGACAAGTGCTCGGGCCTGGTGCACTGGGAGGACCCAGAGGAGTCGGGTGGAGAGGGAGGTGGGAGGGGGGATTGGGATGGGGAATACATGTAACTCTATGGCTGATTCATGTCAAAGTATGACAAAACCCACTGAAACGTTGTGAAGTAATTAGCCTCCAACTAATAAAAAAAATTAAAAAAAAAAGCTGAAGAGAGCTGAATAGTTTATTAATCAACACATTATGTGCCAGGTGCTCTTCTAAACATTTTATAAATATTAACTCATTTAATTCTCAAAATAACTGATGGCTATTATTATTATCCTCATTTTACAGATGGGGAAAGTGAAGCACAAAGGAGTTAAATAAGTTTCCTGAGATCACACAGATATTAAATGGCAGGACCTGGGCAGTCTTGTTCCAGAATCCTGCTCTTACCCAGAGGCTTTGCAGTTTCTCCCTAGCAGCAGCAGTTATATGCAATGATTATTAGGTGTTAGGCCTTATACTAGGAGTTTTGCATGTTTTATCATAGCCGATGCTCCCAAAGTAGCCAGGGAGGTAACAATATTATCCCCAGTATATGGATGCAGGAAATGAGGCATAAGGAAGTTTCATAGCATTCCTTTTAGGTGGAAACCCAGGGTTTGAACTTTCATAGTTTGACTTCAGAGCCCATGCTATTAACCACTTGTGTCATAGGCTCCCACAAAAGTGAAAATATTTGTTTGTTGTTAAAGAGTCATGATGCTTTTCATTTTCCTTCATGTTGAGTTCACATTGTCTACAGTACCAAGAGGAGCCTCCTAGTTCCCTCTACCAGGGCAGGGTCATGCCCAGAGAAAATTTAGCATCTTAGTGTTCCCTCCTGCTGCTGCTTAATTGCTCAGTCCTGTCTGACTCTATGCGACCCTAAGGCTACAGTTGAAGGACTGTAGCCCACCAGGCTCCTTAGTCCATGGGAATCTCCAGGCCAGAATACTGGAGTGGGTAGCCATTCCCTTCTCCAGGGGATCTTCCCGACCCAGGAATCTAACTGGGGTCTCCTGAATTGCAGGCAGATTCTTTACCAGCTGAGCTACTAGGGAAGGCGTAGTGTTCCTTACCTTATATCTGTTCTCAAATTTGCCTTCTGATCCTTCTCAAATTAGCCTGCTTAATTTTCTCAGTATTTTCTTCATCTCTACTAAGCAATGAATGCCATCAAGTAATCATACTTTCCTGACAAAGATTGATGGCTCTCCTCTATCTATCTCCTCAATCTATCTATGTTTTAACTTAATCCTCCTGGATATGTAACATCTTTGTCTTGTTTGATAATTTCAGTTGTAGAAATATTAGACCCTATTGCAGACTAATAGTAGAGAACCTTTCTCTTCATTCAATGCTGGTCCAACTGAAGAACTATGCATCTAGAACAGTTATATCTAGCGTACAAGCATTAGGTGATTCTTATGGCAGGAGCAAAGAGAAGCCTGATGGTGGTGTAAGATCTAGTACACATGGGTGAATGAGTTTATGCTGTTCACTGAGCTGGGTTGTGCTTTGGCCCTTTATCTGCTGGGCAGAAATTTTGTAGGAGAACCAAGGTCTTGTGAAGAGTGTTGGCTGCCATGTGACCTTCAATGCTGGCAAGGTAGAAAGCAGTGCTGTGTTAACTGTAATAATGTGTTCCTTTTAGGAATTATAGTTTATTGCTTAGGACTTAATATGCCTTTGTCAATTTCTTCTTAATATTTACCAGTGACTTTAGCTTCTTGAGTTAAATCTTGAGTAAACATGGTGATTTCCAGGAATCACTGAGTAGAGAGATACCTATTGAGGCAAATCAAAACATATGGAAATCTCAGTCCCCGATGCCTCTTATCCAGAGAGAGAGCAGCATTTGAGAATGTGATCTTTTACTTCTTCCCTGAGGAAAAGTAGTGCTACAAAGTTAAAATAGATAGGCCATGACTCTATCAATTTAAAGGTAAAAGAATTCTTACAGTTAGAAAGACATGCTCATTTTATATAAAGGTACAATTTCTTCAGATTGTATTCACTCATGAAGGAGTAAATTAGTAGGATCAGCACCTTACCCAGAAAGAGATGGAGGAATACATTAGATTAAATTGATTCCTGATAGTAGCCCCTGACATAACTGTTCTCAATTTGCTATAAAATACTCATATATTATATATATATATATAATACTCATATATAAATATATACTTTATTTATTTTAAAGTTCAAGAGGTCAGAAGTCTGAAATGGATTTCATCAGGATTAAATCAAGGTGTTGGTGGGCTGAATTTCTTTCTGGAGTCTCGAAGGGAGAACCTGTTGTCTTCTCTTTTCCAGCTTCTAGAATTTGCCCGCGTTCCTTGACTTGTGGTCCTCTTTCATGTTCAAAGCCAGCAATGGCCAAGTTATCTTTCTCATATTCTGTCACTCTGAGGCTTCTCTCTCTTTTCATATTTAAGGGCCCTTGCAATACATTGAGTCCACCTAAATAATAACGGATAATCTATTTTAAGGTTAAATAATTAGAGACCTTAGTTCCATCTACCAACTTAATTCTTCTTTGTCATGTAATCTAACAAGTTCTAAGGATTAGATCGCAGACATTATTCTGCCTACTACATGTGGGTATAATATTTTTGGAAGTACATTTACATCAATATCTGTCATGGTTAAAACTCCATAGCTATGCTAAAGATGAAGGGAGTCTTGGGAATTCTTGTTTTGTTTGTTTGCTTGTTTTTGTATTCAGACTGGACATGGATCTAAACAGTGGAGCTAAAAATTCTACCTCAAGTCAGGGAGCTTCACTAGATGAAAAACCTACTAGAGGCTGGGAATTAGGATATAAGTTCTACAAGGCAAATTATGATCCACCTGTAGGGGATTCAAATAAAGACACGTAAGTAAAGACAATCATAATTTCTTTCTTGGCAAACACTGGCTCTTTCATAATAAGCTGAAAATTAAAAAATCATGATGGACAAGAAAAAGGGAACAGTGTCTGAGAGGCAGAGTAACTTCCCAGGATGACTTGTGATAAGAATGTGAAAGAATTTCTAGAAGTTCAACATCCTCAATAACTTCAAGATACAGAAAGACATGTGAGAGAGTAAGCTAAGACTGAAAGAAAGCAAGATGACTGGAAAAGGAGACAGGTTAGACAAGAAAACACGGCAAAGAAACCAGAATGTCATACAATTAAAATCTGCATTAGAAGCTGGAAGAAAAATCAACATTTAAACTATATGTATATCACTAATTTTGAAGGAAAATTGTTATGTATGTCAAAATGAAGAAAGAAAACCAGTAAAAGTTAATGAAATAGAGATTAAAAATACAGAAGACAGAGTTCATAGACTTAAACATTAGACAGACTATAAGAATTATAGATGTACTTGGGGCAATGATTGGAACAAAGTGATAATCAAAAATTAATAAAAGCTCTTTTGAGTTAAAATAAAAAGAAAACCAAAAAAGCCTAAGTATGCAAATTGAAAGAACTTTCCATATTCTAGGCAACAGTAATGAAAAGGATTCCATACCATAACAACTTGACAATTTCTTTTTTTAATTACAGCAATAAAGAAAAAAAATCCTTTAAATATGTAGGCAAGGAAAACAATTTACCTTACAAAGAAGCAGCAGTCAGACTGGCCCTTTTTAAAATGTCACACTATATATAATAATAGGTGCTATTGCTATAAAATCTAAAAAAAATTTTGCTTGGAACAGTTTGTAAGAGTGTGCCCAAGAAAGGTAAATAGAGTCAAATTTCTTTCACTTGTAAAAGTAACAGGAAGAAATTCTCAAATATGCAAGAAAGAGGAAAACATAAAACCTCTTTATTAGGGAAATGACATAAAGATATAGGCCACGTCAGTGCTACTCACAGTGAGGTTCAGGGCTCAGTAACATCAGCATTATCTGGAAACCAGTGTAGATTCTCAGTCTACCCCAAACCTCCTGAAGCTAAGTTCTGTGGATGGATTGCAGCTATCTCATGTTAACAGTCTTTCAGGGAGATTCTTACATGCATGGAAATTTAGGAAGTACTGGTTCAGGTGACTGAGAGAGAAATCAAATTTAAGAATTCAGTAATGGAAGTAAATGATATTAAGGAATTGGCCATTAATTATGAAACCAATTAAAAGTGAAATTTAAATAATTATAACTTTATAACACTGTATACAAATGTAAAATCATACTTTTGAAAGATAAAACATGTAATGTAAAATTATGCTTAAGAAGTATTAAATGTGTAATGTTTTAATACTTGATACCAATAATAATAAAAGCTAAGATCATATTTAGAGAGTCCAGAAATAAAATTCTGATAAATCCTCATTTTTTTCTAGGTGTAGAGTCAGCAATTTCAAGTGTTTAGTAGTTCAAGGCAAGGTTTACACATTCATTCAACAAATGCTTATTCTTTCAACAAGGTTTGCTTATTCATTCAATAAATATTAACATTCTATTAGAAATAAAGGTAGGTATCGCTATTAGAAATAAAAGTAGGTTGCATGACTTCCAAATCAATAGAGAGATAAAAGAATGTGCAGTCTAAACCACCAGGTAAAAGAATGAAGCAAAGAAATTAACACTGAAGAATAAAGTATAAAATAAGATCATAAAAATGCAGCCCAACAAATCCTTTAGGCCAAAACAAATAAATAGTGTTCAGTCCTCTATAGGAAAAAAGGGCAGATATTTTGACCACGTAGTCCACCTGAATATTGATGTTCAGCAAGAGTATGTTATATATTCACAAAACGCCATGGTTTTAGCATTGTCATCCTTTGTTTAAGTGTTACACTGGCTCACGTTACCTGAATGATGCTGGGAAATATATTAAACCTATTTGGTTTGCGTTTTCTTATGTGTAAAGTAGGAATGACATTTCCCATGTACCTTACACATTGAGAAGAGCAAATGTGAATGTGAGAGCATTTTGTGAAGCTGAGTCTCATTATAAAATAATCACTTAGCTAGTCTATTAAAATACAAAGAATTTCCATTTAAGCTAGCAAGCAAAATCTAAACATGGCTATGGAGAAGAGATATAGTAAAATAAAATGACATTAAGATTTTTTTAAATGTATGGACAAGATTTATCAGGCAAAAGCAAAATGAAACAAAAAGTAATCTTGGCAATATTTAGACAAAATAGAATCAAAGACCATAAAAATATTAAGTTTGATCAAGAAGATTATATTTATTTTCAAATAGGCTTCACAGTGAAGATAAGACAATGTTGACTTTTCATTGACATATTATTAAGTCTCAAATACCTGAAACCAAAATGTTAGAAATATAAAGAAAATTTGATAGAAATAGAATTGTTGTTTGAGACTTCAATACACTTTTATTGATCTTTCATAGGTCAGATGAATATAGAATACATAGAGTGTTTTAATAATCTAATATAGCTGATTTAATAAATATTTATTGAACTTTGTTCCTAAGAAATAAAAGTCATACTTCAAGGAGCAATGAAGCATTTAGAATAAAATTGATCATATATTATACCTCAAAGAAAACCATATTAAATTATGAAACATAAAACACTTACAGGCTACATGTTCTACCTGTTCTGTAATGAAATGAAACTAGAAATTAATAATAGAAGTTCAAATGCAAAGCTCAACAACTTGGAAAACAACAATACAGAAACAAAAAATAAAAACTTTCTTAAGGAATTCTAGGTTCAAAAAAAAAGCAATCCTAGTATAATAAATGGTTAGAAAAATGAGAACTCTATATATCCACATTTTAAATGACCAAAGCTGCGTTTAGCAGAAAATTAATAGCCATAACCAGAGGAGCCTGGTGGAATACAGTTCGCGGGGTTGCAAGAGTCCAACACAACTAATACTTTCACTTTTAACTTTTAAGAACTTTCATTGTTAAAAAAAAGTAACAAAATCATTCTACAGAAAACTAAAGTATTAAATTAATAACCTCCTCTTTTGTATTAAACAACACAACAAACAATACTCATTCAGTAAGTGGGTTCTTTACCACTAATGACATGGCAGAAACCTGTTAGGAAAGGATGAACATACAAATCATATTACAAGGTAAATATCAGAAAACCTATAGCAAGATATGCATTGGAAATATTCCCCTTACTGCCACAGATGAGATGAGTATGCTTGCTATTCCTGTAACTATTTCAACATTGTACTAATTACTATTCAACACGATCCCAGCCAAATGATTAAGGTGAAAATTAAATTTGAGTTGAAAATTAAATATAAGTTACATATGGACATAAGAAATAAACCAGTACTGTTTAAAAAGATATAATTATCTGTTTCAAATTCCAAGACACAACTAAAAAGTAACATTAAAATTGATAGAATTCAGTAATGTACCTTGATTTTGGAACTCTGGCTTCCAGAATTGTGAGGATATCAGTTTCTGTTGCTTTGAGCATCAAGTTTGTGGTAATTTGTTATATCAACCACAGGCAGGAAAGGAATACAGCCAGCTGTAGACCTCCCAGAATCTCAGTGTCCTCATTCCTAAACTACGGTCATAGTATAATACTACCTTGCAGTGTTGTTGGCAGGATGAAATGAGAAAATGTGTGAGAGTAGAATTGGAAAGGATGAATCAAGCAAAGAGCAAAAGAGAAAGAATACATTAGGTAAAAAACATAGATATCACTTGTTTGATCTGAGTAATTTGTACCTGATCATCAGATGTTTTACCCAACAGTCGTTTCCGGGAGACAAATAACCATTGTTTTAATTGAGAAAAAAGGATAATGTGTAATATGTTAATCCAGCTTCCCAACCAATTTCCTAAAATGTTAGTAAAACATAGTGAAATACACATAATACACATATAATAACCTATGATACTAGAATTTTAAAAATTTACAATTGTGTTCTTCAGCACCTAACAATTAAATGGTTGTTAAAAACATTTACTTTGTATGTAGTAACTTTTCTTACTTGCTTTGCTTCCTTCTTTGCAGTTGTCTTTAAGATTTTCTTAACTCTTTGGTAAATGTGAAAGCCATCATCAATTCTTTTGCAGTGATGTTGTGCATAGAAAAGAAAATTATTTTCCCCTAGAAATGAAAGTTTTTACATTTTTTGATCCACTGATATCATTTCTAGAAATCTTTCAGCAGGAAACAGAGACACAAACAGAAATTATAATTATATATAATATTTATAAGTAAAGTAAATATTTTCTTAAATGCTTTCAGTTCAAGCACACAGTGGCAGGGGGTGGCTCACCTTGATGCTATGATGACCTTTTAGCACTGCAAGGTCTGAAATCTGCCTCTTATGTTGACACTCAGTTTGCTTTCCAAAGTATTCTTTTTTTTCTTTTCTATCATAATTACTTTTTTCCCCTCTCTTAATTCAGAACCAGACTATAAGGTAAGGAAAAACACAGCAGCAGCTACAGTGTTCCGCATAATCCACAGTTACAGTGACAGTTCAGTTGGTCAGTCGTGTCCAACTCTTTGCGACCCCATGGACTGAAGTACACCAGGCGTCCCTGTCCATCACCAACTCCCAGAGTTCACTCAAACTCAAACATGTTCACTCAAACTTCAGGTTGGTGTTGCTATCCAACCATCTCATCCTCTGTCGGCCCCTTCTCCTCCCACCTTCAACCTTTCGCAGCATCAGGGTCTTTTCAAATGAGTCAGCTTTTGGCATCAGGTGGCCAAAGTATTGCAGTTTTAGCTTCAACATCAGTCCTTCCAATGAACATTCAGGGCTGATCTCCTTTAGGATGGATTGGTTGGATCTCCTTGCAGTCCAAAGTACTCTCACGACTCTTCTCCAACAAAAGCATCAATTCTTGGGTGCTCAGCTTTCTTTATAGTCCAACTCTCATATCCATGCATGACTACTGGAAAAACCATAGCTTTGACTAGATGGACCTTTGTTGGCAAAGTAATGTCTCTGCTTTTTAATGCTGTCTAGGTTGGTCATAACTTTTCTTCCAAGGAGCAAGTGTCTTCTGATTTCATGGCTGCAGTCACCATCTGCAGTGATTTTGGAGCCCAGAAAAATAAAGTCAGCCACTTTTTACACTGTTTCCCCATGTATTTGCCATGAAGTGGTGGGACCAGATGCCATGATCTTCATTTTCTGAATGTTGAGCTTTAAGCCAACTTTTTCACTCTTCTCTTTCACTTTCATCAAGAGGTTCTTTAGTTTTTCACTTTCTGCCCTAAGGGTGGTGTCAACTGCATATCTGAGGTTACTGATATTTCTTCCTGCAATCTTGATTCCAGCTTGTGCTTCATCCAGCCCAGCATTTTTCATGATGTACTCTGCATATAAGTTAAATAAGCAGGGTGACAATATACAGCCTTGATATACTCCGTTCCTGATTTGGAACCAGTCTGTTGTTCCATGTCCAATTCTAACTGTTGCTTCCTGACCTGCATACAGATTTCTCAAGAGGCAGGTCAGGTGGTCTGGTATTCCCATCTCTTTCAGAATTTTCCACAGTTTGTTGTGATCCACACAGTGAAAGGCTTTGGAATAGTCAATAAAGCAGAAGTAAATATTTTTCAGGAACTCTGTTGCTTTTTTGATGATCCCACAGATGTTGGCTATTTGATCTCTGGTTCCTGTGACTTCTCTAAATCCAGCTTGAACATCTGGACGTTCACAGCTCACATACTGTTGAAGTCTGGCTTGGAGAATTTTGAGCATTACCTTGCTAGTATGTGAGATGAGTGCAGTTGTACAGTAGTTTGAGCATTCTTTGGCATAATCCACACAGATTTCAGGCAAATGATACCTCACATGATACATGGATCAGGGGAGGGGAGAAACAAAAACCAGATACAGGGAAGGACACCACATGTGGTTCTCACAGTCTACTGAATGTGTTTGGGAAGTATCTCAAGGGTTTTCCCGTATATCATTTTGTCAAAATTTTTGTACTGAGTTGGTATCATAAATCTAAATTTTTGTCAAATGAACACTGGCAAAAATATCTCTTATGAAATTTGGATTCTAAAAACCAAGAGCCATTTTACTAGGAAAGTGTTCACCAGGGTGACACTCTGCAGGCTACGCCTGGATTTGTAAATATTTAACAGCATACAATTAGCACAAAATATACAAACAGTTACTATAAATAATCAGAAATTTAAAGGTGCATAGAAAAATAGGTAGAATTCTATACAAGTGACCAATTAGTGGATGGATGACTGTGCAACCTAAAAAGTGATCAGGAAATGTAAATTAAAATCACCCTTACGTAACTTTTTACATCCATATTGTTAGCAAGATAAATTTAAAAATCTAATAATACCAGGAGTTAGTAAGCTTGTGAAGCAATGGAGTTTCATTAATGGAGCAAATTGGTGCAGCCACTATGGAATATAGTGTGGCATCATCCAGAAAGTTAAAGGCATGTGCATAACCCATGACCTGTGTGCCCAGGGAGAAGATGTCTGCATGATACGTACAATTGCAGGGTCTTTTTTTTTTTTTTTAAATAATTCGAGAAAGCATAAATACCCACCAGTGTGTAATGAATACATATTATGAAATATTTGTCCAAGAGATGATTTTTGAAAAGCAAAAAGAATGAATGAGAACAATACATACTTGCATAGATGAATCTCAAAAATACTGTGAAGCAAACAATTTTACAAGACAAGTTGCAGGAGAATACAGTATGATACAGTTATAGAAAAATCTAAAACATGCAGAGCAAAATCATTTTTAACTATTTGGAAAGTATTAAATAAATGACGCTATTACCTAGAACTAGTAAATGCTTTTGAGGTGAAATTGTCCATAGAGACAGCCTCCCTAGAAAAGAAAGTTTTCAGATTTTTGCTCCAGCAATTTCATTTCTAGAATTTTCTCAGAAGGAAATCGAGATACAGACAAAAATTTTAATTGTATGTAGTATTTATAAAATAATTAAATAGTCTATTAATCTTCTGGCAAACTGGGGAATTGCTAGATTATGGTACATATGTTAGCATTTGAAACTCCTTTTAAAATTATTATTTACTGACATAGGAAAAATGCTTAAAAGATAATTTTCAATGAAAAAGGATATAAAATTGTTTTGCTATATGGTCTATAGTTGGTTTAAAACATTGACAAACAGAAAAAAGTGAAGGCACATGTGAAATAAGACTGGGAAGTTAAAAACTTGATCTATGTTTCTCTCTCTGTAATAAATTAATATGTGATTTAAGAAATCCTTTGCTGTAATTTTCAAATTGGGTGCAGTGAGCAGATATTGCTTCTGTAATCATAATGGATTTTCCCCCTCTTTCTAAAATTCATAAGTCTTAATAAAGATTGTGGGTTTTTTTCCCAACTGGACAGAATCTTATTCTTTTACCTATTCCTATTCTGCCAACTTCTGCCTATGTTTGAAATAGAGGGTGGAATTCTTTATGAAAGTACTTAAATGGGATACAGGCAGTAATTTTATGTCATATAGGAATTGTAAAGGTTTACTGAGATCATGAATGAAAAGAGCCTAAAACAGTTCCCAGCACAAGTTAGTATCTAATTATTATCATTGACTGATTACTGCTGTGTATTTATATTGCTGATGAAAATTTGCACATGATTTCTGTTTTAGGATCAAAAATAAGTTTCCATATTACCTGCAAGCATAAAAGTCATAAAGACAGAAAACAAGAAATTATTTATTGTGTCACTAATATGTCTGCAACTAGAAGAGTCTGAGGAAAGAGCAGAAAAAACAAATAGTAAATCTTGTTCTGATTCAAGGGATTAGATCTGATAAAGTGCCTGAAGAACTATGGATGGAAGTTCATGACATTGTACAGGAGGCAGTGACCAAGACCATCCCCTAGAAAAAGAAATGCAAAAAGGCAAAGTGGTTGTCTGATGAAGCCTTACAAATAACTGAGAAAAGAAGAGAAGCTAATGGCAAAGGAGAAAAGGAAAGATATACCCATCTGAATGCAGAGTTCCAAAGGATAACTCTGAGGAAGTTAATAACTGAGGAAGGCTATCTTAGGCTTCCTTCCTTCCTTAGGCTATCTTCCTCAGTGATCAATGCAAATAAATAAAGGAAAACAATAGAATGGGAAAGACTAGAGATCTCTTCATGAAAATTAGAGATACCAAGGGAACATTTCATGCAAAGATGAGCACCATAAAGGACAGAAATGGCATGGACCTAACAGAAGCAGAAGGTATTAAGAAGAGATGGCAAGAATACACAGAAGAACTATACAAAAAAGATCTTCATTTCCCAGATAATCACGATGGTGTGATCACTCACCTAGAGCCAGACATTCTGGAATCCAAAGTCAGGTGGGCCTTAAGAAGCATCACTACGAACAAAGCTAGTGGAGGTGATGGAATTCCAGTTGAGCTATTTTAAATCCTAAAAGATGATGCTGTGAAAGTGCTGCACTCAATATGCCAGCAAAGTTGGAAAACTCAGCAGTGGCCATAGGACTGGAAAAGGTCAGTTTTCATTCCAGTCCCAAAGACTGTTCAAACTACTGCACAATTGCACTCATCTAACACACTAGCAAAATAATGCTCAAAATCCTCCAAGCCAGGCTTCAACAATACGTGAACTGTGAATTTCCAGATGTTTAAGCTGGATTTAGAAAAGGCAGAGGAACCAGAGATCAAATTGCCAACATCTGTTGGATCATTGAAAAAGCAAGAGAAACATCTAGTTTTGCTTTATTGACTATTCCAAAGCCTTTGACTGTGTGGACCACAGCAAACTGTGGAAGATTCTGAAAGAGATGGGAATACCAAATCACTGCCTCTTGAGAAATCTGCATACAGGTCAACAAGGAATAGTTAGAACAGGACATGGAACAACAGACTGGTTCCAAATCGGGAAAGGAGTATATCAAGGCTGTATATTGTCTTTATCTAACTTATATGCAGAGTAAACCATGAGAAACGCTGGGCTGGATGAAGCACAAGCTGGAATCAAGATTTCCAGGAGAAATATCAGTAACCTCAGATATGCAGATGATACCACCCTTATGGCAGAAAGCAAAGAAGAACTGAAGAACCTCTTGATGAAAGTGAAAGAGAAGAGTGAAAAAGTTGGCTTAAAACTAAACATTCAGAAAACGAAGATCATGGCATCTGGTCCCATCACTTCATGGCAAATACATGGGGAAACAATGAAAACCGTGAGAGACTTTATTTTTTTGTATTCCAAAATCACTACCAATGGTGACAGCAGCCATGAAATTAGAAGACACTTGCTCCTTGGAAGAAAAGTTATGACCAACCTAGACAACATATTAAAAAGCAGAGACATTACTTTGCCAACAAAGGTCCATCTAGTCTAAGCAATGGTTTTCCCAGTAGCCATGTATGGATATGAGAGTTGGACTATAAAGAAAACTGAGCGGCGAAGAATTGATCCTTTTGAACTGTTAAGTTGGAGAAGAGTCTTGAGAGTCCTTTGGACTGCAAGGAGATCTAACCAGTCCATCCTAAAGGAAATCAGTCCTGGATATTCATTGAAAGGACTGATGCTGAAGCTGAAACTCCAATACTTTGGCCACCTGATGTGAGGAACCAACTCATTTGAAAAGACCCTGATGCTGGGAAAGATTGAAGGCGAGAGGAGAAGGGGATGACAGAGGATGAGATGGCTGGATGGCATTACTGATGCGATGAACATGAGTTTTATTAGCTCCGGGAGTTAGTGATGGATAGGGAAGCCTGGCATGCTGAAGTGTATGGTTTCGCAAAGAGTTGGACTTGACTGAGTGACTGAACTGAACTGATTCTACCTGCGTTACGGACAGCCATCATGCACAGACTGGAGAAATTGTTTCGGCAGAATTAGGGTCATTTGAAAACTGTAAATCTTTTGCAAGTTAGGATCATAATCTGTTTACCCCATAAACCCAGTCCTGGGCTTTCTGTGGATAACTGATTCCGTGTGTGCAACTTGAAACAGGAAGGGCAGGATAAGGGCCTGGAAACTGTTCAACTCTAGATTACATGGTATTTTGGAGACCTCCTCTCAGGAAAATCTGTCAGTTACATGGCCAATCAAATTGCAAGACTGATACTAGCTAATTTTGCATTCCACCAGATGATTATATGTAATTCATCTTGTGATTTGGCAATAAAGATTTCTTTTACTTTCCTGCTCAATAGATTGGCTTCATTCAGTTGCTAGATGAAAATAGGATTGTGTTGCAAAACATATAAATGATTTGGCAAATATGATTTTTTGATTTATTTTTTAATTGGAGGAAAATTGCTTTATAATATTGTGTTGGTTCCTGCCATACAACAATGTGAATCAGCCATAAGCAAATATGATTTTATATGCCAAAAAATATACATTAGCAGATTTTATGATAAGTGTCCTTGAAGGGAAATATGATGAACTTGCATCTAATTTAGATCTTCTCTAAACAACCTGACAACAGCAGAAAAGGAAAAAGCAAGACTTCGACAGTTTTATTGTTCAGATGGTATTAATGGGTTCTTGAGAGACTTGTGATAGTGGCATCTTTTAGTAATTTCCTGTGTTTGAAGGGCATCGGTAAGGATTTACAGGGGATGGTCATGAGCCATGTCTCCAAAGCATGTCAAAGAGAGGTTGTAGATCTTTTATCCTCTTCTCTGGCATGTATGTAATGACAGATAGCAGCCATGGTAAGTTGTTGGGTAACTCATTTTCATTACATTCTTTAACCAAAGAATTTGGTGACACATTAGATGTTTCTGCTTATCTTGAGTCCTCCGCCCTGTCTATTATGGTAGACTGTAAGCTCCATAATGAAACTATTTCTAACTGGTTCTCCTCTGTAGCACTCCCTAGCCTGGTAGCACTCCCCCCAAAAATGTAGAGCAAATACGTAACAAAAAATGAACCTGGTGGTTATTTTAGCTATCCATTCATCTATCTGTCCATCCATCCATCATCCATCTCTCCTCCCATCCATCTCTCAAGATTGCTGTTTTCTCTAGGTTTTTGCTGACACAAAGTCTCACCCTTTGTTTCTTTGCTTTGGAATGTGATCATTTACATTCTCCACAACTGAGGGGTTGTCAAATATACATAGTAAAAATAAACATGGTCAATACACCTTGTAAAAGTAAACTTGAGGTGAATTATAATTTACTAATGCACAGTCATTGATACACTGAAGAAAAGAAATGATACAACTTTGGCCAGGTAGATATATGAGCCATTTCAAAATATCTCAGCAAAACTTTCTGAAAGGGCTCATCTGAAGTGTCTAATCTACTTCTCCCTGATCCCCATCCTTACCTGCTATTCACATTTGCTTTTCTTAAATGTATTTGATTTGTGACAAGTTGGGAGCCACTTTCTCTTTTCTGAGGTGATCTTTGAAGAATGATGTACTTTACTGCAGCCTGTTTAGATTGTTTATCTGTATTTAAAGCCCAAGCCAGGTATTGTGTTTTACCTTTAAGATAAAATCAATAAAGAGTTGAAAAGAAGCAGAGTAATCCTTGAACATTCCTAAACAATTGTCTTCCTTTACTTCTAAAATGGAACACTGCTTAATCTTACTTATTTAAAACTGCTTTCTCAGGATTCATTTAGCTGTGATCTTACCTTTATTCAAACATGTAGAAGCTAAAAATGGTACAAAGAAAGTTTATTCTAATCCAGACACATTTGGAAGGCAGTGTCGTTACTAAATGCTGTTGGTCTTGATAAGCTCTTTGATAAGCTGAGATCAGATTTTATCACAGAGATAGATGTAGTTCATTGGTAAAGAGTGTAACCTGATGCTTATACTCCTTTGGTATCAGTGGAAGATTTGTTCCAGAACACCCCCCTCAGATATCAAAATCCATGAGTGTTCAAGTTCCCTATGAAATACGGGGTAGTATTTGCATATAACCTCCACAATCCTCTGTTATTCATTAAATCATCTCTAGATTACTTATGGGCTTCCCAGGTGGCTCAGTGGTATAAGAATCCACCTGCCCATGCAGGAGACATGAGTTAATTCCCTGGGTCGGGAAGATCCCCTGGAGGAGGAAATAACAACCCACTCCAATATTTTTGCCTGAAGAATCTCACGGACAGAGGAGCCTAGTGGCTACAGTCCATGGGGTGGGAAAGAGTCTGACACAACTGAGTCACTGAGCAGGCTT
This sequence comes from Muntiacus reevesi, assembly GCF_963930625.1. NCBI lineage: Eukaryota > Metazoa > Chordata > Mammalia > Artiodactyla > Cervidae > Muntiacus > Muntiacus reevesi. The sequence continues at coordinate 99,009,034 of NC_089252.1, forward strand.
GCACTAGATTACTTATAATCCCTAATACAATGTAAATGCTATGTAAACTGTTGTAAATACAATGCAAATGCTTTGTAAATAGTTGCTGATGTGCAGCAAATTCAGATTTTGCTCTTTGGAGTTTCTGGAATTTTTGAGAAATATTTTCAATCTGTAATCTGTGTTTGGTTGAATCATCAGATGCAGACTTAGAAGGTTTATTGTATAGGGGTACAACCAATACATAAATACATTATTATTACTATCTTCGGGAAAGGGCTAACTATGGTGATGCTGCTAGAAGCTGGTGAGTTAGACAAACTGAAATTTTTATGTAATATCCAAATCTCATTGTCAGTCTTATCCTACCTAGTTGATTTTCAGAGTTTTTGAAAAGAAAAATTATGGAGTAATTTGAGCTTCCCTTCTCCCTTTATTGGGCTTCCTCCGTTCCTGAGGCAGAGACATTGGCTGTCAATTAGATATTCAAGAATATGGGGAAAGGAGTGAGAAAAGGAGGCCTGGATAATTCACCTGAGAAGTATTATCCATCATCCATGTGCACTGTATGGGAGTGGGTGGTCAGGAAAAGAGGATCATTTGTAACGTTCAGGTGTTGGAGATGGTAGTGAGGAAAGATACTAAAGCATTTTAGTTTTCAAAGGCAGTGGTTGTAGAGAATTAAGGATTTCTGCGTAGCTGCAATGAAGCGTCTGGTGCCAGTCTTGACGTTCATTCATGAAGAGCTATAAAATTAGATTAAATATATGAAGCAACTATTTCTAGGAGTTGACTGTCAGACAATGCAGGACTTTGAAAGAAGGTGACACTTGAGGTAGGCCTTGGTTTTCTGTCTGAGGGTCCATTCACTGCACCAGAAACTAAGTTATATTTTTCACTTATCAATCAGTTAAAAAAAAAAAGAATGCAGTCAATTTGGAAGAACTATAGTCTTCCATGCACTATACCCTGAAATTAATTCCAGCTGGATTAAGGCAATGCATGTATAAAATCAATCATTAGAAAGTTAGAAAGGAAATGAATGTTTATCCCAATGACAGTGAGAGAGGCAAAAAGAAAAGATCACAAAAGAAAGGCATCGTGGATTTGACTCCATTAAGAGTAAACTTCTGTTTGTCAAAAAATCAAAACCGAAACAGAGATACACATGTGCAGTAACTGTGAGATATGAGTGCCTAAAGATCTTAAAAGGCCAAGAGCTCGTGCTGATCCAATGCAAGATTAAAGTTGTTAAATTAAATGGGAAGTCCGGCATCTAGCCTTTTCCTTCCTAAAGCCTTTGTTTTTAAACCTTTCCTGCTCAGTGGAAGAACTCAGTTGCCCAAGGTCTCTGCTTGCTTGCTGTTTCATCACTCCTACTTCTGAGCCTCAGCGGGGACCTGGCCTCACATTCCATTGCATGGCCTGCCTGGGGCCCTCTGTCTCTTACATGCACTCCTTAGTGATGTTTCTATGAGCTCTAAAAATTGGGGGTTTCCCAGTAATATTGTTCTGTGGTATTTGTTATTAGGTATTGGTGTTTCCTACTCATTTTTTATTGGAGATGTGATAGTTTCATTTCTAGAAAGAAAATGTGACATATTTCCCTTTCTGACTTCCTACCTTCTCTGAAAAATTGGATGCTTGAAGTGTGTGTGTATGTGTGTTCAGGGTACAGGCTTGAGGGGAGTAATAAAGGAAGTAATGTGAGGAGGTCTGCCCCAGCATTACCTCATTTTCTGATCTGCTGGAAGCAGAAAAATTAGTGTGATAACCTGAGGGAACTGACAACCAGGTGAGCCTATGTTCTGAGCCACGTTTTGGTAAACCACATTGAGCAAGGTTTTACCTGTTTCTCCTGTGTTCATTTGCAGGAGTGTGAACTTAATGGGTAGGTCTGCTCCATTGTACAGCCCCAAAGAGAATATACATAAGCATTCATTCATTCTTTTATTCATCCATAGGGCAAACCCACCATGTTCAAGGTACTTCATTTTCACATAGTCAACTACTTAGAAGAAAGGGATCAACTTTTCATAAACTATGAACCACCTAAATTTAGCCAGGATGAAATGGACATCCTGAGTAACCATTAAAACAGTTGAGATAATATTTAAAATTCTCCCCACAAAGAACTCTCTAGGAACATATTGTTTCACTGGAGAAGTCCACCAAATGTTTTGAGAAGAATTAAGATCAATTTTACATAATCTCGGAAAATAGAAGAGATAGGAACACTGCCTAAAAGACCACAAAAAGATATTCCAGTCCAATATCTCTTGTGAACTTTAACACAGAAATACTCAAGAAAATATTAGCAAATGAAGTCCAACAATATGTAAAAAGAATTATGTACCATGACCAAATGGGATTTAACACTGGTATTCAAGGATGGTTGAACACTTTAAAATGAATCACTGTAATCTACCATATGGATAAGCTAAAGAAAAAGAAATGATATGATCATATCTATTAACTCAGAACAAGCATTTGACAAAATTCAACATTCACTTATAATAAAAATTGTTGGCAATTTAGGAATAGAGGTGAATTGCCTCAACTTGATAAAGAGAATCTAAGACTGGGAACATGACAAGGATGTTCACTCTCATTAGTTCCAGTCTATGTGGTACTGGAAGTTCTAGTACCATGGAGAGGAGGACGCATTCAGATTGGAAAGGAACGCGTAAAACTAGCTCTATTGTCACATGACAGGATGTCCAACCTAGAAAATCTCTAGGAATCTGCAACAAAAGCAAAAACTCCCAGAACTAATAAGTGGGTTCAGCAATTAACCCACAAATTAATTGTATTTCCATACACTAACAGTAAACATGCAGAAACCAAAAATTTAAACACAATGTCATTTATGATAGTTCCCAAGAAAATGAAATATTATATACACACTTAAAAAAATTCACTCAGGATTTGTTTTTGCTGAAAATTACAAAATGCTGGTAAAAGAAATCCAAGAAGAGCTTCCAATATATGTTGGAAGTCTCAACATAGTACAGATATAAGTTCTCCCCAAATTAATCCAAGGTTTAATGCAATTTCTAAAAAAAATTCCTACCAGCTTATTCTAAAATTTATATTTGAAGATGCAGGCCCTATAATAGCTAAAACAATTATGTAAAAGTGAAAGTCACTTAGTCGTGTCTGACTCTTTGTGACTCCATGGAATTCTTCAGGCCAGAATACTAGAGTGGGTAACCTTTCCCTTTTCTATGGGATCTTCCCAACCCAAGGATCAAACCCAGGTCTCCCGCACGGCAGGCAGATTCTTTACCAATTGAACCACAAGGGAAGCCCAAGAATACTGGAGTGGGTAGCCTATCCCTTCTCCAGGGGATCTTCCTGACCCAGGAATCCAAGGAGGGTCTCCTGCATTGCAGGCAGATTCTTTACCAACTGAGCTATATCATGGCATAGAATAATAAAGTAGGAGGAATCACTCTATCCAGTATTAAAGCTACCTTTATAACCATAGTAATGAAGCCAATAAGAAATTGGCAGAGGACAGAATAGAACACAATGGAGGATCCAGAAGTAGATCGTCAAACATGCTCAAATCATTTTTGGCAAAGGTGCAAAGGCAACTCAGTGGAGGAAACCCAGGCTTTTAAAAAAGAAATGATGTTGGACCATGGACATTCACTGGCAAAAGACAAACAAAAACATTGATCTAAACTTTATACCTTATACAGAAACTAACTCAGATGGATTACAGACTTAAATGTACAGGGTAAAATTACAAAAAATTTAGACAAATACACATAAGAGATCTAAGTCTAGGCCTTGGGATCTCAGTCTAGGCATAGAATTCATAGACTTCACACCAAAAGCATAAATCCATAAAAGGAACAATAGAGTGGACCTCAACAAACCTGAAACTTTTTCTCTGTGAAAGCCATGTGAAGAGAATGAAAAGACAGTCTCTAAGCTGGAAGAAATATTTGCAAACCACATATTCCACAAAGGACTAGTATCTAGAATATGTAAAGAACTCCTAAAACTCAAAAATAAAAAAGCAAGCAGTTAATTAGAAAATGGGCATAAGATATGAATAGTCATTTCATTGAGGAAGATATGCAGATGGAAAATAAGCCCACTACAAGATATTCCACATCACTAGCCATCAGAGAAACACAAATTAAAACCATAATGAGCTATCGCTTCACATCTGTCAGAATAGCTAAAATAAAAAATAATGACAACACCAAATACTGGTGAGGCTGCAGAGAAACTGTTCACTCATACATTGTTAGCAGGGATGTAAAATGACACAGCCACTCTGGGAAACAATCTGGCAGTTTCCTACAAAACTAAACATACAACTACCATATGACCTAGCAAGTGTACTCTTGAGCATTGATTTCAGAGAAGTGAAAATTCATGTTCACATAAAAACGTGTTACATAAATGTTCATAACAGCGTCATTCATAATAGCCAAAATCTGGAAGTAACCCAGATGTTTCTAACAGATGAGTGGTTAAATAAACTGTGATACCCATGGAATTCTACTCAGCAATCAAAATGAATGAACTACTGATACATGTAGTCAGCAACTTGGGTGATTCCCCAGAGAGCTGTGTTGAGTGAAACAAGCCATTCCCAATTACATATTTTATTTTTAGGGTTTCTTTGTTTTTCAATTTTTAAAAATTTAAGTATAGTTGATTTACAGTTGTTGTGTCTCTGATATATAGCAAGGTATTTCAGATATATATGTATATATATATATATATATATGTATATACATGAATATACATTCTTTTTCATTTATAGGTTATTACTAGATATTGAATATAGTTTCCTGTTCCATACAGCAGGGCCTTTTTGTTTGTTTGTTTTTACATGTAGTACTTTGTATCTGTTAATTCCTAATTTATCCCTCCCTGCTTTCCCCTTTAGTAGCGATGTTTGTTTTCTATGTCTGTGAGTCTGTTTCTGTTTTGTCAATAAGTCCATTTGAATAATATTTTAGATTCCACATGTAAGTGATGAAATTATATACTTTATGATTCCATTTAAGTGACATGTTTAAATTACAAAGTTTTAGAAATGGAGGACAGTCTAGGGATTGTCAGGGCTTAGGGATGGAGCTGAGGGAGAGGAAGTGAAAGGTGGGTGAGATCATAAAACCACAAGATGAAGGATCCTTGTGTGGTGTTAGATCTGCTCAGTATCTTTACTGTGGTGGATTCACCAACCTACACAGGTTATAAAATTGTTTTGAACTTGATACATATACAGATACACATAATAAAATGAGTACAAGTAAAACTGGGATTTGGAGAATTCTAAATAAGATTGGTATATTGTATTAATGTCAATATCCTGGCTCTGCTATTATACTATGGTTTTGAAAAGTATTGCCACTGGAGGAAACTGGATAAAATATACACAGGATCTGATTTATTTTTTATAATTGCATATGAATCTGCAATTATCTCAATCATTTTTCCATTAAAATTATGTCTATAAAACTCTTTTTAAAAATTATATGCAAGAATACATATAATTTTGAGCACTTACTATGTGTCAAGTACTGTTCTAATGACTGTATATCATTATTAACTCCATTTCGTTCCCAAGCAGCAATATTATTCCTACTTTCCAGGAAACCAAGACACAGATTAAGCAACTAGTCCAAAATCACAAGCCTAGTCAGTGGCAGAATCTGGATTAGAACCCAAGAATTTTTGGTTCCAGCATCTACAACACTAATAAGTTATTTTTTCTCTTTGCCTAGAGACTAGTTTTAGTTGAGGTCGTGAGGAAGGCCTATGGAGAAAATGACACTTTGAGCTTCGTTAGAGGGTCGATTATGGTCTATGTATTGTATAAATTGTGCTGTAAAGCAGCAGAAATTTAATACGTATTTGTTGAATTAATAAGTGACTTACCTTCTTTAAACCACTAGTTGATTCCTTCAGTTACTGATTATCTGCCAGGAGCCCAGGGTTTGCAAAATGAGCAAACACAGGACCTAGGCAGTCAGCTCATCTTGCCTTCCCAACTGTGGTCAGTGTTTCCAAAGGGGATCTATTGGCACTCTAGGCAGTTCTGTTCTATGCTGTGTGGAGATAACACACTGTGGAACTTTTAGCAACATTTAGAATGTCCTCCAGATATCAATATTGCCCTCAATTACTGGGACGTTGAAACATCTCCCCCTGCCCACCACACATACCATTTCCTAGTTCCCCCATAAGGATCCTCGTGGAGAACCAATGTACTTAAATCTCTGGTTATCAAAGTTCAAAGAATTCATACAACAGAACTGCGAGATTCACATGAGGGACATTCCATCTTTCCCCCTTGGCATGCCTCCACGCATGCGATAGAAATAGATCTTCCTTGCCTTCACAGTGGTTCTGTTTCAGTCTGGTCTGAAGTGTTCATCTTGCTCTTTTGCTTTTTGTCCCGCTTGTTCTTTTTGATGGACATGAAGAAGTTTCCCCTTTCAGAGCCAAGCTGCTGAGCACGCACCACGTAGCACACCCCAAACCAAGCTTTCAGTCTCAGTGGGAGAAAAACATCTGAAAGGGAAACATATTAATGCATTATTTTTGTAAACATGAAAAACATCTCTTGGAAGGGCAATTTTCTCTTGTTGACTGGCAGAAAAACAGCAGTGTTAATTATGTTGCCTTGTTAAATCTGAAAGAATGTGGTGAGCACTGGGAACTTTTCTAATTGCCTTTGTGGAAAGGCGTCTGAGGGATCAGAAGTCATCTCTGTCAGAGGAATGCTGAGACAGCTGTGTATCCCTTCAGAGGCACTGGTCTGAATGTGCTCGGGGGAATATTGGTGAGCTTGAGTCCATGGACTTTTGGGCAAAACTCACGAGTAAGTGAGGGTGGGAAAAGGCAGAATCTCTGCTTCAGTTTCTGAACACTGGCTGTTTCTTTCCTTTTCCCATGAAGAGAAGGAAAGGGGATACATCTGGACAGAGTGTCTGGGCTTCCCAGATGGTGCTAGTGGTAAAGAATCCACCTGCCGATACAGGAGACATAAGAGATATGGGTTCGATCCCTGGGTCGGGAGATCCCCTGGGGGAGGGCATGGCAACCCACTCCAGTATTCTTGCCTGGAGAATCCCCGTGGACAGAGGCGCCTGGAGGACTACAGTCCATAGCATCACAAAGAGTCAGACGTGACTTGAGGGGACTTAGCATGCAAGTACACAGAGTTACCTGCATCCATTTGACTGCTGATGTCTGCACCCTTATCTTTGCTCATAGTGGCAGATAAACTTTCCCGCCATCAAAATGGGAAGAACAAGTCTTACCCCCCCCACCCCCCCCAGTACAGTTCTTTCAAAAGAGCCCAGGCAAAGTGTGAGATTTAAATAGAAAAACAAAAACCAGATGATGACTTGCATAAGAAATGCAAGCATTGCTTTCCATAAATCTAGCTCCAGGGTAGAAGTTTGGGAGGGAAGAATACCCTGGAATGTAGAAGAATGCCACTCAAGGTGAAAACAGGAGTTCAGAGGCCCAGCTTTTGTACCCTGTTTGAATTTCAGATGAGATAAAGCCAGCAGCTCTGCTAAGTTGCAGTGCAAAGGCTTACATGGCTTCTTGAGAAAAGCAATTTATTTTAGATTATAGCACAGCAGCTATCATTTAAACTGCTAGCGATTGTAATTAAACTCAGAACCAGCCGTCTCTGTGAACACAGGGTGCAGTAATGTTACCCAGGCTTTTCTGAATAATGTGGATGCCAGGCCTTCAAGACAGATGGGCATGGTAGCCCCAAAATCGAACCACTAGTGTCTTGCCAGCCTTCCTACAACCAGCTTATTTAAAAATATTTTCTGGGAAATGTACCTAGCTAGGTATTAAAATATGTACTTGCTATACATTTTGGAGATATTAATATGAAACAGCCAGGAGGCAGCAATCTTCAGAAAATTAGAGAAGGTGCAATTGCACTAGGAAACTTTCTGTTCAGTTTTCATCTTTATTTAAGATCATGACGGGACTTGTGAGGGAGGGGGTGAGGGGAGAGGGGTTGTGTGCAGGGACAATCCAGTATGGAGAGAAGGGTCCCTTTTGATACTGGAAAATCTTTGATTTGATAATGTGCTTACCCTCCAAACCTCAGAACGTCATCCTGTCATTAAGTCCGAATGAATGTTCAGTTGTTCTGTTGGAGAAAAACGTTGTGTCTCATCTCCATGCACTGCTTTTGCTCCCTTCTTGTTGTAAATAAATCCAGTTATAGAAAACTCACTATTTCTCCAGAGTTGTCCAGACACTCAGAAACAACAGTTTCATCCAGGTTCAACTATTTATTTTTGTTTTTAGTAAAAGAGCTTGACATAGTGCACTTGCTCCTTTTATGACTTTTTGTTTTGCTTTTATGAAAGCAACAACCAGCACATAGTTTGCAAATCAAATAGTTCGATCGGGATGGGGAATACGTGTAACTCTATGGCTGATTCATGTCAATGTATGACAAAACCCACTGAAATATTGTGAAGTAATTAGCCTCCAACTAATAAAAAAAAATAAAAAAAAATAGTTCAGAAACACTTATAATGAAAATGGACAATTCATAATGCTACCCTTTCCCTTCTTTATTACTGCCCTTCCTAAATGCAAGTAAAAGTGATTGTCACTCAGTAGTGTCTGACTCTTTGTGACCCCATGGACTCTAGCCTTCCAGGCTCCTCTGTCCATGGGATTCTCCGGGCAAAAATACTGGAGTGGGGAGTCATTTCCTTCTCCAAGGAATCTTCCTGACCCAGGGATCAAACCCGGGTCTCCTGCATTGCAGGCAGATTCTTTTTTTTTTTTTTTATGCAGGCAGATTCTTTACCATTGAGCACTCTCTGTAATCCATTCCTGGTTTTCTCTGCATATTTCTAATTAATCTTTTATCAATTTCACATGCTATATACTGATTTTCTAATAAGAAAGAAAATTTATCTTATTTATCACCTTTTCACATTTTCCCACTAATAACAGGACATTGTTTGCAACTTCCATTGCTCTTCCAACTTTTAATTTTTAAAATTTATGTATTTTTAAATTGAAGTATAGTTGATATACCATATTCTGTGTTATAGCTGTACAGTATAGTGATTCACCACTTTTAAAGGTTATACTCCGATTGTGCAGTAGGGTGTGAGTGCTCAGTCTTGTCCCACTCTTTGCAACCCATGGACTGCAGCCTGCCAGGCTTCTCTGTCCATGGAATTTTCCAGTCAAGAATACTGGTGTGGGTGGGTATTTCCTACTCTAGAAGATCTAACTGACCCAGGAATGGAACCTGCGTCTCTTCTGTCTCCTGCGTTGGCAGGCAGATTCTTTACCACTAAGCCACTTGGGAAGCCCCCTTCTCTTATGCTTATTATAAACTGTTGGCTATATTGCCTTATTGTACAATATATCCTTGTATTAATAGCTTATTTTATACCTAATAGTTTGTACTTCTTATTTCCTGTAACCACTGTTTGTTCTCTGTATCTGTCTCCTCATTTTTGTTATATTCACTAGTTTGTTTTATTTTTTATATTCCACATATAAGTGATTTCATACAGTACTTCTATTTCTCTGTCTGACTTGCTGTACCTACCACAATATCCTTCAAGTCCCTCCATGTTGTTGTAAAAGGCAAAACTTTCATTCTTATCATGGCTGAGTATCCCATTGTGTGTGTATGCGTGTATCTCACATCTTCTTTATCCATTCATCTGTTGATGCACACTTAGACTGCTTCCTTATCTTTGGTCTTGACACTTCTAGGTCACTTTTAAATGGTCTGTCAGTCTAGTCAGCGTCTTTACTTTTTCTCCATAGATGAGGTATGAGTGCTCACATCCCTTTCTCCACTATTCTTTTCACTCTTTCACTTTCAGTTCTCATTCAACTATACCATTATTTTTGCATTATCAAATTTAATTTACTTTTGCTTTGTCACCAGAGTGGTCTTTCTTTGTGTTTTTTTTTTCCAAAATTGAATGTAATGAAAAGGATTTGCATCATTATGACTTGGCTAAATTATTTACTACCGACTCAGATGGTTTCTATGATTTCAGTGTCACAACTCCTGTGATACACGAAGGAGCCTGTGTCTTGAGTCAGGTTCAAATGGATTCTTTTTCTTTGTCGTTTGTCAAAATCATGCCATCGTCTAGTGTGTGTAATATATCTTTTAAGTCTTTCTTATAAGCTTACCTGTGCTTGATATTACTGGAATTTCTGATGTCCTCTTGCCTTTCCTGAGTGCATGCCTCTGTCATATCTTCAGGTTTTCCAAAACTTGTGCTGTGCAAAGTCACTTCAGTCATGTTCGACTCTATGCGACACTATAGACTGTAGCCAGACTCCTCTGTCCATGGAATTCTTCAGAGAAGAATACTGGAATGGCTTGCCATTTCCTTCTCCAGGAGATCGTCCTGACCCAGGGACTGAGTGCATGTCTCCTGCATTGGCAGGCGGTTTCTTTACCGCTAGCGCCAACAGGGAAGCCACCCCATATTTGGATTTCATATTCTGTGTTTCTCCCTATTTCTTGTTAGATCTCCATGTTTGTCTCATTTAGATGGGTTGTCTTCTAGATCTTCACTACTGTCTGTTAGCAGCCAACACTGCTACCGCTGACTCTTGCTCCTACTTTGATCCTTCCGCTTCTATAGGCTACCTTTTCTGGGAGGAGTGGGGGTATTCTTAGGAGACTATTAGGAATTTCTCTGTAACCTCAGTTTTCCAACGCTTTGCAATTCATTCTCCTTGACATTGACTAGATTCCTGTGTTTCGAAGATTCATGCCTCCTGTTAGCTCAGGGAAATTTTCTGTGATTTCTTGCCCTCCAGTTTTGTTTTTCTCATTCTGAAACTTCTATTAGTCCACATCTAGATCTCATGGATCAATCATCTATATATAATCTTACTTTTTTCTCACATATTGTACCTTTAATACATATTCTGGGAGATTTCTCTAAGTTTGTCATTAAGCTATCTATTGAATTTTTTGCTTAGGTAATCATGGGTCATTGGTTAAAGAATCTGCCTGAAATGCAAGAGACATAGGAGACATGGTTTCGATCCCTGAGTTGGAGAGATTCCCAGGAGGAGGAAAATGGCGACCTATTCTAGTATTCTTGCCTGAAAAATCCCATGGATAGAAGAGCCTGGTAGCCTACATTCCAAAGAGTCACAAAGAGTTGGACACAACTGAGCAACTATGTACAAACTCATAATTCCTGAGGGATCCTTCTTTTATCTGATTATTCCTTTTAAATATACCTTTGGTTTTGTTTCAGTTACCAAATCTCCTCAAGTGATTCTTGAGGATATAAAAAGATTTTCTTATTTATTTATTCTATTATTTTGTAAAAATATATTAACTGATTTCATTACTTTTAAACATACTTATTTTATTATTTTTAGAAAATGTTCATTTATTTATTTAGGCTGTGCTGGATCTTAGTTGTCACTGTAGGTTTTCCTTTGTGTCACGCGGGATCTTTCCTTGCAGCCGGCGAGGACTTTAGTTTTTGGCACACAAGCTCTGGAGCACGCAGGCTCAGTAGCTGTAGTTCCGGGGCTTGGTTGCTCCACCTTACGTAGGATCTTGGTTCACTGACCGGGTGAATCCAACCTAGTTGGATTCTTAACCACTGGACCACCAGGGAAGTCCCTGATTTTCTTTTGAAGTTTGTATCTTTTTTCCCTAAGTTGTCATATTTCCATGGTGTCATGTTTTCTGCTATTTTGCTTGCTCGTCTTATTTTCTATGCTGGCCTTTCTTGGCATGTTAGATTTCTGGTGATCTGTAGTTACATGTAAAAGAATAAGGTAATATAAGGGCTGTTTGCTAACCCTCAGAAGGTAGATGGGTCTTGTAAATGGCATGCTTAAAGGGTCAAAATTTAGAGTGTGTGCATGGGAATGGGGTGGGGAGGATCTTAACTTGCCAGAGTGAGGTTTTAACACCCATGATAATGGTCTAACTTCTACCCAGACAAATTTTTACTGCCTTGAACCTAGTGGTGACTTTAGGTCAACCCACCTGGAGAGCCAGGAGGGTGGGAATTCTATGTTGTGTATACTGACTTGTAATTTGTAACCCTCTTTTCAGCTCTTCCACTCTCTGGTGTACTCACTAATTCTGAGAATTGAGTTTTTCTGGGGTAGTGTCAGGCGGTATGCTCTCTCCTTTGCTGAAACCCCTTTTTAGGTTGTGGTTTCCTTTGCTGTGGCTTCTAAGTCAACAAGCTTTTATTGAAATCACTCACCTTCTAACGGCTTCTTCCCATTCTCTTTGTGGTTATGGGTTAACACTTCTGGGCTCTTTTAGTATCCTTTAGAAATAACTTCGGGTGAGAAAGGAGGTAAAATGGGTTTTCTTAGTCCACCAGTGTGAACCAGAGCACATTTTTTTAAAACAGAGAGTGTGATTTTTCATAAGCCACATCCTCCAGCTTTTCATTTTATTTTCAACAGTTTGTTAATCTGACACTTGATCAGCAGTCACAGAAAGTTGCACAAACATATCACTTACTAAATGGAGCCCATAGAACATTTACTTATGGGAAAAAAAGTGTTCTGCTATTTTCTCTATGTCTCTTAACTGATTTTGCAAGGAGTTTTGTTTTGTTAGGCTTTAGTGAATTCAGAAAGGCTATTAACTTGCTTAAAAGTTGTGTGTTATTTTATTTATTAAAGAAAATGTAATTGGATGTCTTCAATAAAAATGTTTCCCTTCTTACTCAATAGATAAATGGGCAAAGACCTCAAGAGTAGATGTTCCAAATGAGAAACACAATTTGTAACAAATATATGTTGTTGTTCAATTACAGAGTCAAATTAAAATAGAGTAAGATGAACAAAGATTTAAAAATATGATAATTATTGGGAAAGTACGATAAGATGAATACTTTTATATACCTTTAGTACAAACAAGAAAATTTGGTACCAACTTTCAGGTACTTTAAAATGTTTATAATACTTAAGCTACTGATTCTCCACTTTAGGAATTAAAATTAAGAAAATAATCAAGGATTAAAATGGAGGTTTATTTTTCAAATGCTAATTATAACATTATCAGTTCAGTCCAGTCGCTCAGTCGTGTCTGATTCTTTGTGACCCCGTGAACTGTAGCACTCCAGGCCTCCCTCTCCATCACCAACTCCCAGAGTCCACCCAAACCCATGTCCATTGAGTCGATGATGCCATCCAACCATCTCATCTTCTGTCGTCCCCTTCTCCTCCTGCCCTCAATAACAAAACCCTAAATGACATAACATACAGAAAAAAATATAAAATTTGGCACATCTATACCATGGAATACAGTTCATACATTAAAAGGATGTTTACAAATAGCTGTTAACTATTTAAATGCTTAGATGTAATTTAGATGAAAAGGAAATCTAGAAATGACATATATATTAATATATATATATTAATGACATACATATCAACCATTCGAAAAGAAAAAAAAAACAAGAAGGAACTAAGCTGAAATTTTAACTGTGGTTGTCTTTTGTTGGTAGAATAGTGTGATATATTTTCTTTCTCTACTCATTAATATTTTGTTGTATTTTCCAGGTATTTTATACTGAATATGCTTGGGTTTGAGAGGAGAAAAAGGAAAAACACTAAATCATGCATGTCTGAAAGTATACCTTTTAAAAATGCCACCAAATGACCCATATGGCTTCTCCATGTGAACTCTTTACCTTTTTCTATCACAGAATCGAGAGTGGATTGTATAAAGCAGTGTATGAAGTGTTTTCCATTATTGAAACTATCTCTCAGATGTATCTGGAAAAGCTAGCTGGTATATTATGTTAGGTTTGCTGCTTTTCTCTCTGTTTCTCTATCTCACAAAGTCTGATTCATGTCAACATTAGCTACAGAAATATTCAGATTCTCTAGAAAGGGGAAACACAGTTGTGTCTTTGACTGGAATTAGAGATGAAGTGATAAACAGTAGAATGTGAGGCCGGCCCTCAGCTTTAGTCCTGACTGACTCACTTGGTGACTGTTCTGAGTTTTCTCTTGTGAAAAATGAGAGCATTGCATTGGATGGTCTCAAAGGTCCTTATAATTCTTCTGCTATGAGTTTGCAAATATCTTACCCTGGCATAGAGCAGATGAAACTAAAATACAGAAATGACTCAGTGAGAAGCATGCGTTCTACTGGTATGTTACTTTGCTATTTTCTGTGCTTTAAAAAGAGCACTTTGGCTTTGTGAAGTAGTAGATTTACATGTCCATTTGGAAGATGAGAAAAACGGAGACACTAATAAGCCCAGTGTAAAAGGCACAATTGCCGAGATTTCTAGCTGTATTTTGGGTCTTGGAGGGACATCCTTTGCTCTCAGAAGCATAGTACGGACTGGGGGATTTTTACCCACAGAATACAAAGGTAAGGTGGACAGATGATTTGTTTTGGTGCATTTGTTTCCCCTTCTCGATAATATGTATAGTCAGCAGAATTTTGTGTAAAAACAGAAATCTTTTTTGGGACCGGTGCTAGTGCTTTGTCCAGGGAAAGCCTCGTGGGCCACATGGGGTTTTGCCTTTTCTATATGTTGCTACTCTTCCTCTTGTCCTCTTTATTAAAAAAAAAAAATCCAAAATAGAAACTTCTATAGTAGTTTTCTTTTTCAGATTATGAAAGGAATACCTGCCATTTTTGTAAAATTAAAATTAAAAAATCCAACACCACAGGAGAAGTTTTTTGAAAAATAAATATGATTTAGCATTCCACCACACAGTAATGACCTTAACTAATATGTGAAGGTATTTTCTCTCAGACTGTCTGCTTCACTTGTGCGCTCATACACAACATTCAAAATCAACATAGCCAGTAACACTCTTTTGTAATGTTATCTTACAGTGTACTATGTCCATAGAATTTTACATCATCATCTGCATTTCCAGCATAGTATTGCCCTGTAGGGTGAAATGCTTAAATTTACCTACATCATTAAATTGTTTAAATTTACTTAAATCATTCCCCTTGATGCATTTTTAGTCTGCTTCCAACTTCTTAGAAGCAACGCTGCAATGAGGAACCTTGTATGTATGTGTGTGCAACCTGGTTCAATTGTTTCTCAAGCAGAACTTCATGGAGATGGAATTTCAGTGTCAGAATGTGTGATATCATGGGTGGGCAGGTAGGGTATATGAACAGGCACCTGCGGTGCTGAACCATCCTCCCTGAAGGCTGTTCCTACTGATGCTTCCGCCTCCATCACCGCAGCTTTATTCCGCTGCCCTTTGCTCTCCACACAGTGTTCCCTCAGATGTTTTCAGTAGAAGAGAAGGCCAGCAACCCCCCTGAGAGGGGACTCTCTGGGTTTCATGCAAGTGTGACCTCAGCCAGGCAGGCCTGGTTCTGCTAGCTCTTAGCAGGAGTGCAAGCTCTGCCTTTATTTAGTATTTCATCTTCCTCTTTGTCCCTAGGGAAATTTTTGCTGAACTGGAAAAGCAGTAGGAGTGTTTGGCCTTCACTCCATCACCGAATAGCAGGTGTCCAGGTTCTGGTTGCCTGTTACACGTAAGTGCCCCCAGTCCTGTTTTTGGTTGGTGTTTTGAACATATTCAATGTTCTGTGTTTGTTATCTTTACTCGAGACTCCTACCCTCCCCCAATCACTTTATTCGTTACCCTCAGCCTTTCAACCTGGGGCTGTAGACCAGGGTGAGAAAAAAAAAAAACAACACACAATTGCTCTTAAGCTCAGAAAATTGATTTTCCCGAGTTTAAGCAGGCATCATGAGTTGTTAACCCTGTTAGAAAAATACAAGTTGGATTTATGATTCCCTTACACAGGTAATTGGGCTCTAATTTTAAATTCTGAGCCAATTGATTTACACTATATTGCATTATAACATAGCAAAAGTGCAACTGAGTTCAGATGATGTATGAATTTGAGCCTCCAATTATGCGATAAATTATTTTTGGTTCTTTAACAAATGATGCCTAGGTTGACATCAACCTGTCGTTGTTTCTTCTTTCTCCCCCTACTCTGTAACTTTCTCCTCTTTCTTCTCCTTTCGGCTTTTTTTCTTTCTAATCTTTCAAGGCTCAGGAATGACCTACTTCAGAAATCCAAAACCTGCATATTAAGACTTTAAAAGACAAATCTGTGCCTCATCCCTACTCACAAACTCTTATTAACATTTCATTTCAACTCACAGTTTATTTCTGGTGGGTCACTATTTTTTTTTAAGTCTTTATTGAATTTGTTACAATATTACTTGTGTTTTATGTTTTGGTCTTTTGGCCATGAAGCATGTAGAGTCTTAGCTCCCCAACTAGGGATTGAACCCACACCCCTGTGCATTGAAAGGTCGGAGTCCTAACCACTGGACTGCCAGGGAAGTCCCTCTGATATGTCACTGTTGTTGCATTGCTTATTATATTTGCTACAAGCCACCAGTTATATAAGTTGCTTTCTTGGTGTAAGACAGTTTCTCCAGGAGATTTCTTTTGGAATTTCAATACTTGTCCTTTCCACGAGATCCTACTGTTGGTGCTTTTAATAGGCTAGTTTTATCCTTTTCTTTCCCCCCACTTTGTGATAATTTCCCCATTGTATTTATTTTTAGCTGGTTGCATTTTATATATTTCTGCAAGCATATCAAGTTGTTTATAGAAAAAGGGTTGAGTATAAATAAATAACACATGCTGCTGGAGTTAATTTCTGGAAGACTTGAGTTATCCAGAAATCAGAGGTACTTAATTGGAATCTGTATCTCAAACTTTGCCTTCCTTTGGCAAGTCCTTGTTATTTTGAGTAGGGGACTAATTTAAATGACGCTTTGAGCATTTGTCATAGAGATTAAGAGGCAGAAGGAAAGGGCAAAGGAAAAAGCATGGTCGTGGAAGGAACCCTTGACGGGGGCAAGAGGTTCATTCCTTCTTAGGAGGCTATAGACAGATCACTTACGCTTTCTCTCACTTCCCTCTGCAAAATCATTTCCTCAGTGTTGAGGCCCTTCCTAATTTAAGGAGTCTATATTTAAAGTTTCTAACTTTGGAGAAAATTCTAGCCCCTGATTCATTATTACTCTTTGTGTTGCTTTTAATTCTCATCCTTCCTAAAAACAAATTAAATTACCTGCTGCAGAGTATCAATATTAAAACACTCAGCTCGATTGGATGGTGACCCTGAAAGAAATATTTTTTGCCTTGTTCTGCAGAAAGTAAAGATACTGGATTCTTTCACATGCCTTTCCACCGGTATAGGGGGGTTTGTTTTCCTGAGTGTTCATGGTTAAAGGGATATTTCTATGGAGGACCACGTAGGGTTATGAAAGAAAGATATGAGGTGGCAGAGGAAAACTGCTGGGAAAATCAGTGTTGCATTAAAATGAAGAGCTCCTGCTGCACCCAGGACCACTTCGTGAGCATGTGCAATTCTGAACTATTTGAAACATCAACTAGAGCATCATAATTGCTGTATGATAACATTGAAGTTTTTGCTACTTGTGCTTTGGGTTACTTAGAAATAATATTTTCCTTTTTGGTAAATTGTTTGGAGTAATACAGGGCAAAAAGTGTTCTAATTTAAGTCAAGGCCAAGTGAAGCTAGTGAAACAGTTATCTTATGTGCTTTCCCCTCATCTTTACCCTCTAGCTTTCATTACTCTGAGTAATTAAGTAATTTCACCCTCCTCCTTCTCAGACCATTGGTGAGGTTTTTTCCTTTCAAAAATCTGAATATTTTTTGTGGTTTCACATTTGCTGACTCCCTCTAGGTTAAAGAAGTTTCCTCTCCTAAAACATAATCAATTTCTACTTTTTACAAAATCCTCTTAGGGAATCTTTTAAAATGTACTTTTTGGCTCATTAATCTAGTTGTTGTAGATCTTTGAGCATATATGGAAGTAAAAACTCTTAAAAGGGATTGAGTCTGGAAGTACCTTATGTTTTATTGTGAATAGACCTAAAGTTTATTTTTCAGCGCCCAAGATAAAAGGATGATGGTTAGACATCTGACTTAACTGTATACTAGAGAATTATTATTTTTAAACTTAGGCAGCTTACAGAATGCTTTCAGATGGACATGGACAAACTAGATTTAATATCACATTTTCACTTTGTGAGTTTTACATATATATATATATATATATATATATATATATAACTTTTTTACATTGTTTTCCCACATTATTTTTCACCTTAGGATACAAGAACTAGGACTTCGCTAGATTTTTCTGGTAATTGCATGTTCTCTTAGCTGCGAATACTGTTAAGTAGCTTTTTAGAATATAACTCTGAGCTGGTTGTTTAAAAATATTTAAAAATTGTTCTATTAAAAATTTGATCCAAATTTGGTAAAGCTCTTTCTGACCATCTGGGCTTTTATAAAAGTTGTAAAATGTAAAGAAAGTGAAGTCGCTCAGTCGTGTCCAACTCTTTGCAATCCCATGGACTGTAGCCTACTGGGGGTCCTCCGCCCATGGAATTTTCCAGGCAAGAGTACTGGAGTGGGTTGCCATTTCCTCCTCCAGGGGATCTTCCCAACCCAGTGGTCAAACCCAGGTCTCCCTCATTGCAGGCAGACACTTTACCATCTGAGCCACCAGGAAAACCCTGGGCACTCACTATCAGGGATGTCACCGACAGCTAGTAATTTGAGAGTAATTTAATGTATAAGGAATATTTTGCAATGTTAGTTTAAGTCTGCATATTTCAAATAGATTTTTTTCTAATCTGAGAATGTATGAAATGGAAAATTCTCAAGGTATGCTTTTGGTTATAAAATCTTTTATAATGGTGGTGATCACCCAAATCAGCAGTGATCAGTGAGAGCTAATGATTATTATTGAATTAGGGAGTGCTAGGGCTATGGATGGAAGTTCCTGACATTGTACAGGAGACAGGGATTAAGACCATCCCAAGGAAAAGAAATGCAAAAAAGTAAAATGTCTGTCTGAGGAGGTCTTACAAATAGCTGTGAAAAGAAGAGACGTGAAAAACAAAGAAGAAAAGGAAAGATATTCCCATTGAATGCAGAGTTCCAAAGAATAGCAAGGAGAGATAAGAAAGCCTTCCTCAGTGATCAATGCAAAGAAATAGAGGAAAACAACAGAATGGGAAAGACTAGAGATCTCTCCAAGAAAATTAGAGGTACCAAGGGAACATTTCATGCAAAGATGGGTTCGATAAAGGACAGAAATAGCATGGACCTAACAGAAGCAGAAGATATTAAGAAGAGGTGTCAAGAATACACAGAAGAACTATACAAAAAAAGATCTTCACGACCCAGATAATCACGATGGTGTGATCACTCACCTAGAGTCAGACATCCTAGAATGCAAAGTCAAGTGGGCCTTAGGAAGCATCACTACAAACAAAGCTAGTGGAGGTGATGGAATTCCAGTTGAGCTATTTCAAATCCTGAAAGATGATGCTGTGAAAGTGCTTCACTCAATATACCAGCAAATTTGGAAAACTCAGCAGTGGCCACAGGACTGGAAAAGGTCAGTTTTCGTTCCAGTCCCAAAAACAGGCAATCCAAAATGCCCAAACTACTGCACAATTGCACTCTTCTCACACGCTAGTAAAGTAATGCTCAAAATTCTCCAAGCCAGACTTCAGCAATATGTGAACCATGAACTTTCAGATGTTTAAGCTGGATTTAGAAAAGGCAGAGGAACCAGAGATCAAATTGCCAACATCCACTGGATCATCAAAAAAGCAAGAGAGTTCCATAAAAACATCTATTTCTGCTTTATTGACTATGCCAAAGCCTTCGACTGTGTGGATCACAATAACTGGAAAATTCTGAAAGAGATGGGAATACCAGACTACCTGACCTGCCTCTTGAGAAACCTGTATACAGGTCAGGAAGTAACAGTTAGAACTGGACATGGAACAAGAGACTGGTTCCAAACAGGAAAAGGAGTACGTCAAGGCTGTATATTGTCACCCTGCTTATTTAATTTATATGCAGAGTACATCATGAGAAATGCTGGGCTGGAAGAAGCACAAGCTGGAATCAAGATTGCCGGGAGAAATATAAATAATCTCAGATATGCAGATGACACTACTCTTATGGCAGAAAGTGAAGAGGAACTAAAGAGTCTCTTGATGAAAGTGAAAGAGGAGAGTGAAAAAGTTGGCTTAAAACTCAGCATTCAGAAAACTAAGATCATGGCATCCGGTCCCATCACCTCATGGGAAATAGATGGGGAAACAGTGGAAACAGTGTCAGACTTTATTTTTTTGTGTGTGTGTGCTCCAAAATTACTGCAGATGATGATTGCAGCCATGAAATTGAAAGACACTTACTTCTTGGAAGAAAAGTTATGACCAACTTAGATAGCATAAAGCAGATACATTAGTTTGCCAACAAAGGTCTGTCTAGTCAAGGCTATGGTTTTTCTAGTGGTCATGTATGGATGTGAGAGTTGGACTGTGAAGAAAGCTGAGTGCTGAAGAATTGATGCTTTTGAACTGTGGTGTTGGAGAAGGCTCTTGAGAATCTCTTTGACTGCAAGGAGATCCAACCAGTCCATCCTAAAGCAGATCAGTCCTGGGTGTTCCTGGAAGGACTGATGCTGAAGCTGAAACTCCAGTACTTTGGCCACCTCATGTGAAGAGTTGACTCATTGGAAAAGACCCTGATGCTGGGAGGGATTGGGGGCAGGAGGAGAAGGGGATGACAGAGGATAAGATGGTTGGATGGCATCACCGACTCGATGGACATGAGTTTGAGTAAACTCCGGGAGTTTGTTATGGACAGGGAGGCCTGGCGTGCTGCAGTTCATGGGGTCGCAAAGAGTCAGACATGACTGAGTGAGTGAACTGAACTGAGGGCTCTTATATCACCCTTAACTGGTTGAAATTGTTACTATGTATTTGATATAAAATATCATATACACACGTGTATGTATGGGCATGTAGGGTACTGGCTGTTCGAATGGGTCTCTTCTTGTCTCAGTTTCCACTGAGGCACCTGTAAACTAGCTATTGAAAGATCAACTCTTCCATATGTAGACTGTCTAGAGCCTGCCCCATGGCTTTTGAATATATGAGTCAAGAGGAGATTAGAGACAAAGTTTCTTTGGAGAGACCCATAGTCATGCATTGAGTTGTCACCACCTTTTGGGAAAAATAGTAGTGAGTACTGTCTTGTAATGTCAAGGTCAGAGGAAGTCATCAAGAGGACTAACCAGAGAGCTCCGAATTGTACTTCTTGCATTTGGAGGACCTGGAGGCCCAATGTCTGAATCAAGCCTGAGGAATTTAGATTGGGCCAAACACTGGGGTCTAACTCACCCTAGGAAGTCTGAAACACAAGGCAAAGACAGGTTGGCCAATTGTGTGGGAACTAGCCTGCTTTCCCAATTTTTGTTCAGGGCATGAGATATGTGTTTCCTAGGGACCAGATATGTACTCTGCAGAGGAGAGAGACAAGGAGGAATCATTTTGTGTCTAGTTCATTATGGTAACAGAAGGATAGGATACTGATAGGTATCCTGACAGGTATAGTGATAGGATAGGTCCAAGGCGGATTCCTCCATGGGAAGAGGGTCACAAACAACAACCTAGGACCTCTGGGAAACCTTTACAGAGTCCCTCAGTCCCTCAGGAAATTCCCTCAGGAGAGTTCAACATGAGTGCTCATTATCTGCCAGATATAGACATGACTCCTGGATACATACCCAGACAGGAGAAGCCCAGAGAGAGCAAAACCAGCTTGTTTCAGAAGCTGCACAAGGAAGAGCTCTCCTGTCCTCTAATTCCTTCAACCTTGGGAGAATCTGAACAATAGACAGTGAAGTGAGGGAACAGCAAGGGGGATGTGGAGGAGAAGGAGAAAAACCCCATGGTCATCACCTCACTGGAGGTTTTCAGTGTGAAGCAGAGCCAGGCTGGGAAGGGGAGAGACAGGGGCAAGGATAGCAGTTTGATTAGTACAGTACATGGTTTTGAAGCTTCCACTTTCTGTATTCACACTGTATTTGTAACCCAAAGTTATTCTAGAACTGGGCATTACTTGGGGAAGTTAGTGGGAAAATATAGTCACGTATGTATATATATATATATATTTTTTTGTCTTAAAAAAAAAAAAGCCTGACTGCAAGGTTATGTGTGCATAGCATGTGCATGGAAAGAAGAATACAAGTCGCTTGGTTTCATCAAAACACCTTTTTGCATTTGTGATCCTAGATCTAGGATTTACTTGGTACAGTCAGGAGGTTTTGCCAAGTGTTTGCCACTTTATTATTCATTTAACAAATAAATCATATCTTCTGGTGTATTTTATCTTGGGTAACTGAGAAACAATGTATAAACTTCCAAATCTTTTTTTGTGTGAAAATTTTCCAAATACAAGGAGAACTTGGAGTTAGTTTTAAATGTTTTAAAATAACTATTATGCCACATCCATCTGTCCACATGTGTAAGTAGGCATTGGCGTCAAGTTAATCAAGGTTTAAGTTACTGCTCCATGATTTATTAGATGATTAACCTTGGGAGATCTTGGTATTTCAAGTCCAGTTTCTTAATTTATAATGTTTACCAAATTTTGCTGCAGAGATTGCCAGAACTTACTCAAATGCAGTGTCAGAACTTGGAGAGGCTGGGTGGCATTCTCGGTTCATTACCCCTGGTAAGCCAAGAGCAGCTCTTTTTCATTGTGCCTGATACTGAGCTCTATTTAACATTTCATTTATAGTAAAGGTTTCGTGTCTGAAGATGAAGTTTTTGAACACTGTCTTCCTGCTTCTTGGATTGTTAAGATTAAAATGAGATAGATCAGGAAGAGGAGGCAGAACGACAACTGCTAAAAGCTTGGAAACAAATCCCAGCTCTGGCTGTGTAGCCTTCAACAAATTACTTAATCTCTCTGTGTCTGGGCAAAGTACCTTATCGCATGAGATCACGTATGGAGTCTGCATTAGAGTAGCACCCCCTCTAGTATTCTTGGGCTTCCCTTGTGGCTCAACTGGTAAAGAATCTGCCTGCAATGTGGGAGACCTGGGTTTGATCCCTGGGTTGGGAAGATCCCCTGGAGAAGGGAAAGGCTACCCACTCCAGTATTCTGGCCTGGAGAATTCCACGGACTGTATAGCCCATGGGGTTGCAAAGAGTCAGACACCACTGAGTGACTTTCACTTCCCTGACTTAAAACTTACTAAGTTTCGTTATTGTTATGTAAAACTCCTTGCACAGCAGCTAACACAGAATGTGCTCAACAAATGTCAGTTTCCTTTTCTACTCTCTTCATTCATTCACTGCACCCATTCTGAGTGTGTCTAAGGGCAGTTCTCTCAGCTAAACTTTATGAGGATTCAGAGATAAATAAGGTACCAGACAGGATACATGAGTATATAGCTCCTGACACATGTGACAAATAGATTTTGAATTGGATATAAAACAAAATGGAAATTTGACTGATTTTATTAGTCATAAAAGAGGCATTTAAGCATTGAAATCATAGAAGAATTTATTGCTTACCATTAGAATCAAAGTTTTAAGACCTTTTTTAAAACTGGGCTTGAGTTCCAATAAAACCTCACTTATCCAGAATATGCCCACTCATTCTAGATTAATTACGAAGTCTAAAGTCCTTCGGGTTTCAGCTCCTCTTGAAAACCTTTAAAGAATTGTGTGGTTAACTTCCTGCCTTAGTAAATAGGACCTAGGATATGTTTTTTTTTTTTCATTTCTGGAGTACTTATAAGTAATTTCTTAAAACGGCAGTTATAGAAATTGCAGTCTATGAGATTAAGCTGGATATATGTGAATCTTAAGCATAATTTAAACATTTTTTTAAAAATTTCATTAAATATTATTTTCTTAAACAGGATATAAGAAAAAAGTGGGGTAGAAACTATCAGTTAATTGAAAGTTCCCTGTAATTTAGTTCAGGGGCCAAAAAAAACACCCTACAGTATTGCATTAAAAGAATAAAACAAAATTCAGACTATTCCTTCAATGGAAGAATGTTCTGTTGTAGTGAAGACTCATTCATTCATCAATAATTGGTGCCTCCCATGAGTCAGATAGTACATGAGGTCCCAAAACATGATGGCACATAAAGGCACACACAGTCCTTACCACGTGAAACTAACGATTCAGCCAAGTAGACAGAGTCATACCAAAATATGTGAAAGTTCTTCCATGAAGAAAACGTCCTGTGTCTTACCGGTGTGTGCCTTGGGGTTTTTGAGCTCATTAGGGAAGGCAAAGCTTTCCTTGGGAAGTGAGAGTTGAGATGGAAGTAGGCGTTTGCAGGAGAATGGAGAGAAGCGTAAGTGTAGAGGACACGTTTGAGGCAAAGCCCACTATGGGAGGAAGCAGCATTGGTGTCACTACCCAAAGCAGTCCCCCACGCCCTGGGAGTAAGGGTAGCAGTGCTGGGAGTTGCCCATGGGAGGGCAGGGCAAGGCCAGTCCTTACGGGACTAATTGGCCAGAAGGATTCCATCCTTAGCCTCACAAGGTGATGCTCCTCCCCATCAGTCCTTGGAACTGGGTTTCCACCCATGGTGACTTGACTCTGATTTTTCTTTAATAGAATGATGGTTAAAGCCCCATGGAAAATACAACTAGCTTTCTCTACTTTTCTGTCCATGTAACTTGGAAGTATTTTATGTAGAAGAAAACTTTAATTTACAAGTCAAAGTCTGAGCAGGTGGGGCTACTTAACGGAATGTTCTGTGTATATAATTGTGAAACAATCTTTGATTTCTTGTTCTCAGGCCACCTGTAAAATGCTTAGAAATATTCCCATTTTAACTAAGGATCTGAAGCTGTAGGTCCAGCTGAATTAGAGATTTCATCAAACGGCCATAAGTTCTCTTTGCAGATTTGAAGACCTTATCTACTCCATGGGAGGAATTCTCCACCCTCTGCCCCCTAGACTGTCAGACAACTTGCCCTTCCCCGCTCTTTGACCCAGGAGACTGACCTCGGTAGATTGTATCACCTGGGCTGCCATGACTGCAGTTTCTAGTTTGTTTCAGTCACTGGGAGATCCTGGAAATAGATGAGGTGACAGAAAGAGAGAAAGCGGTGGGAGGGCATTCTCTCCGCAGCCTCCCTTTCCCTCCACATCTCCAGCTCTTGGTGGTGGTTGCAGCCTCACTTATCTCATGAGGCTCTGGTGACACATTGCCTCCCTTTGCTCTTCTAGACTCAGGGAGGTAAAGACCTCATGCTGCAGGTAGCTAGTCCCAGGTATCTCAGTATCCTTAACTTGTGACCCTACCTGCACCTCTGAAAGGAGTTCCTATATTTAATTGTCTTCAAAGTTGCAGTCGAATGTGACTTCTGTCTGCTGAGATTCTGACTGATACCATCAGAATCTGTTTTCTGCTTCCTGTTTTATTCTCCCCCTCCTAATACCTGGGTAGGCTTCTCAGTTGGTGATAACTGGGGACCAGAAGAACAGTGGTGAAATCCCCTGGATAACATGCACTCCCTTTCCTCACTTTGGGCTCAAAATAGACCTGTCTCTGGAGGAAGGAAGGGCACTGTTTGTCATCATATATCTGCCTGGCTGTCATTCAGAACCTAATTGGACTCTCTTAAATTTCATTCTGTTCCTCCTTGTCATGTTTCTGGGCCCGTGAGACCTTTCTTGCAATGTGTGTTCTGAAGCAGGATATTTTGATGCAGCCATTTTGATGTGAACATTTTGATCTGCAGACTGCAAAGAACAGGATTTTGGTCATATGCACGATAGATATCGGCACACATTCTCTGACTCTCTGCCCCATTCCTGAATTTTACCCTCACTTTACATTCTTTTTTTTTTTTTTTTAACTTTTTTAAAAATAGAAATGACTATATATATATTTTTCCTGAAATACTTTAAAGCAGGGGTCTCCAACCTCCGGGATCTAATGCCTGATGATCTGAAGTGGAGTTGATGTAATAATAATAGAAAAAATGTACACAATAAATGGAATGCGCTTGAATCATCCTGAAACCATTTCCAAGCCCTTCGTCTGTGGAAAAATTGTCTTTCATGAAGCTAGTTTCTGGTGCCAAAAAGGTTAGGGACCTTCGCTTTAAAGTGAATCCTATATGTCTTATCATTTCACCCCTAAGTACTCTTTTATGTTTCTTTAACAGATAAGAGCTGTAACTATAGTACACACACAATGAAGTGAATGATGATTCTTTAATATCTAATAAGTAGTTCATGTTCAGTTTTCTTTCATTCTCTATCAGTTTTTTACAGTTGAGTTTTTTCAGATCACATGCTGTACAGTATTCATACATTGCATTTGGTTATTGTCTGCTAATTTCTAACAGTCCTCTACTTTTTATTTATTGAAGTAACAGAAATACAGCAAAAGTGCCCGACTTAAGTGCTCAATGAATGCTTAGAGGATGAACTGTCCATGTGACTACTACCCAGATAAAGACAGCGGCATCCCTAGCACCTAGAAGCTGTCCAGTCGTGATGTGTACTCTTGCCCTCCAAGATAGCAACTGTTCTATTACCATGCGTTGATTCTGCCTATTTTTTTTTTTTTTACTTCACATGAATGGATTCACACAGATTGTCAGATTTTTGTGTGTTTTTGCTTTGGTAGAAATCTTTTAAAAAACCTCAACTTAGGTTTAATTTGTATGTAATAAACTGTGCTCATGTAAAATGTGTAGTTCAGTGAGTTTTAAAAGAGGGATGTGCCAGTGAAATCACCACCACAATTAAGATGCAGAACATTTCTATCGCCTTGAAAAGTTCCCTCATCTCATATTGTAGTCATTCCCTCCCCCTAGTCCCAGCTTTCAGGCAACTATTAATTTATTTTCTGTTGCTAGGGATTTTTTTTGCATTTTCTAGAATTTTTAATAAATTGAGTCATATGATATGTTTTCTTTTGTGTCTGGCTTCCTTCAGTGAGTATGATTTAGATAATTATCTGTGCAATTGCATATATTACTAGTTTGTTTTTTTATTGCTCACAACCATTCTGTTATATAGGCAGCCCTCATTTTGTCAATTTATCCATTTTGTGTATTCATTTATTGGTTTACATTAGGGTTGTTTACAGGTTTGGATTATTATGAATAAAACTACTTGTAGTACAGATATTTTTGTGGGCATATTTTTATTTCTCTTGGATAAACAGATACTGGACAGTGAAGTGCCTGAGTTGTGTATTATGAATACATGGAAAATTTTAAAGAAATGGCATAACACTTCTTCAAAGTGGTTGTACCATTTTACATTCACAGAATCAATTTACGAGCCTTGCAATGGTTCTACATCCTTGCCAACCCTTGGGAAGGTCGCTCTTCTAAATTTTAATTTAATCTCATTTCAGTTTTATTTTGTATTTCCTAATAACTAATGATGTTGATCATGTTTTCATGTTATTATTTGCCATCTGTCTAAACTCTTTTGTGAAGTATCTTCACATCTTTGCCTCTTTTTTTTTCTTTGATTTATAGGAGTTCCTTATGTATTCTGCATACAAATCCTTCGTCAGATATGTATGCTGCAGATGTTTTCCTCTGTTACATGACAGTGGCTTTTAAAAAGTAATTTTAAATTTTCACTTATTATTCCTTTTGTTCCTAAGAAATTGTGTTCTAGTTCATGGTTGCAAAGATTTTTTTTTCTTATGATTTATTGTAAAAGTTTGGTCTATGATCTATTTTGATGGGATATTTATGTATGGTATAAAGTAAGGGTCAGCATTCTGCAACTTCCCCCCCACCCAGTATGGTACCCAGTTGTTCTAGCAGTATTATCAAAAAGATACTGTATCCCCCCATTGCATTACCTTGCATTGTTGTCAAAAATAAATTGACCATCTCTGTGTAAGTCTGTTTCTGGACTCCTCAATCTGTTCCCTTGATTCATTTGTGTATTCTTTCATTAATAACACACTGTTTTGATTAGTGTGGCTTTATAGTCAGTCTTAAAATCAAGTGGTGTGAGTTCTCCAACTCTGTAGTTCTTTATTAAAACTGTTTCGGCTTTTTTAGTTCATTTGTGTTTCAAATAAATTTTAGAATCAGTTTGTCAGTTTCTACAAAAAGTCCTACTGGGATTTTGATTGGAATTGCATTGAAATTTCAGATTGATTTTTGAGAGAAATGCGATTTTGACAATATTGAATCCTTCAATCCATGAATATGCTATATCTTTCAGTTTATTTTGCTCTTTAATTTCTATCTGCAATGCTTTATAGGTTTCAGTGCAAAGGTTTTGTATGTATTTCATATTCTGGAATGGCATAATAAATGGAATTGTACTTTCAACTTTATTTTCCACTTGTTCTTTGTTGCAAATTGATTCAGAGTGGGAAGTTTTTAATTCTTTTATTCCTCCTGCTCTTATTAGCTGTGAATCCTCCATAAAGAAGGACTTGTAATTCCTGTTTGGTTACCTTGAAGTGCAGTCCATACAGGAAAGGCAGAGAAAATGCTTAAAATTTTTTCTCTCTTTCTGTGTATTTTCTCAGTCGTGAGTTGCTACCCTCACAACTTGCAAAAGTAACCAGTGATTTTAAAAAGTACCATTATGGAACTCATGGATTTCTATAAAGTAGATCTGTTTCACTTTACCATATTCATTGTTCTGTTTGATGTTGAAATTAATCCATCTTTGGCCAGTGGGAGCCCTTTCAAGTTGGCTTTGAGTCATTTTGATATGACTCAGTAGTCTTTGATAGATTCCTATGACAAACTTTCCTAGATCACTGTGTCCATTTCCTGACCCAGCTCTGAAATCAGCCATTTCTTCAGGGATCCCTAATTCTTTTCCAAAGAAAGAAAGTGCTTAAGAGACCAAAAAGAGGCTTTAAGACAAAAGTAGACTCTTCCTCAATCCTCCCATTTTATTTGGCCAAGAGTAATAATAAGCACATCATCATTTTAGTTCTACCATCTGTTTCATGTTTGTCTTAGGATAGCTACTTAACTTCTCTGTGCCTGTATTCTCATCTATTAAATGAGTATGGTGACTGCATAATGCTAGCCCCATGGGTTTTTTAACAGAGAGCCAACTTGAGTAATGGTAGGGTCGTGGCAGTAATGTGTGTTCAGTCACTCAGTTGTGTCTGACTCTTGGCAAACCTATGGACTATTACGTCCCAGACGCCTCTGTCCACGGGATTTTTCAGGCAAGAATACTGGAGTGGGTTGCCATTTCCTCCTCCAGGGGATCTTCCTGACCCAGGGATCAAACCCACGTCTCCTGCGTCTCCTGCACTGGCAGGCAGATTCCTTACCACTTGAGCCACCTGGGAAGCCCCAGTGGTGGTAGTACTAGTTGTTAAATAGCAATAATAGTAGTAGTGAAGTTGGCTGTTCATTTTTTTCCACAAATTATTATGCACCTACTAAGCACTAGTCTTCGCTGAAGTGGTGATTGTACTAGAAATAGAAGTCATCACAGCAGTTCGAGTAATAGTCATTTAGCTTTTCAATAAACAGTTGTGTGTGAGGTACTCTACTGGTCACTAGGGATGCAGTGGTAGTCAAGACAGGTGTCATCACGTCTTTAAGGAGAAAGACAAAAAACAAGTAAAGTGGCAAATATAAATTACTATCATAGATCCAAAATTGTTCACTTAGATTTTTCTCTAGGTTAAGGACTAAAATTTCAAGTAGTTTCATACCATCATCAAAATGATTGCTTCAAAATGGTGCTGTCCAAATGGGCACATTGAAACGTTTTCTATCTAGGCATCCGATTCGTATTGCCATCACTACATTTTTGTCCTAAGCACCTTTCCCTGGAGAGAATTACTTTTGATAAAGGGTGGTTCTTTGAAATAACTCACAGGATTGCAGGTGGGGCTTCTCTTCCTTCTGCTCCTTTCCTCTGGTGCTGCCCAGTGTTCCTAGCGAGCCGCTGGTCCCCAAGGAGACCACCCCTTCTGGAAATGGAGATGTGCCCTTGCTGAGAACTTGGTGTCAGAGGAGTGGAATGGTGCCATCAAAGGGAGAGTTTCTGCAGAACCCAGAGGCAGCAAAACACTTGGCTGTCACTTACTTCAGAGTGAGAATGAGGTCACAGGATGTCCCTTTCTGTGAATGACTATAAAAGGCCAGGAGAAAGCCTCCTCTTGTCCTCAGCTGAAAGTGTCCTCATGCTGGGAAGGAGTCACTTTTCTGGCTCTTTATGCAGTCGCCAAAGGACAGTCTCAGCAGGGCAGGCATGTGGGAGCCAACGAGGTGAGAGCAGGTGTTTTCCTCTGTCTCACGTTGGGGGCTGCTTACTCTCGCCACATGGACACAAAGCCTCTTAATTGGAAAGGGGATAATACAGAGTTTTCAACTGTTTGCCTTTACCATTCCCAATCCTTCTTTACTTCTTTTCTAACTGAATGGGAATTGCCCAAGCTTCAGCTTCCTTTTAGTAAGTGTACCAATTGATAGAAATCTATTCATCTCCCTATTGTGGGAAGAGGACTACTTCAGCTGCAGGAGTTGCCTATGTGGGCTTCCCAGGTGGATCAGTGGTAAAGAATCTGCCGGCTAAAGCAGCAGACGCAGGAGACACGGGATTGATTCCTGGGTGGGGAAAATCCTATAGACTAGGAAATGGCAACTCACCCCAGGATTCTTGCCTGGAGAATTCCGTGGACAGAGGAGCCTGGCGGGCTACAGTTCATGGGGCTGCAAAGAGTCGGACATGCCTGAGCATGCGTAGCACGAGGTGTCTCCATCTGGCCTTTGCCCTCAGTGATCTTGCTGACTGTGTGGTCAGGCCACTCAAGGCAGCTGTTCTCTTCTCTTTGAATATCCTCTATTCAACAAGTGCCTACTTCACCTACATGCTACTTACATGACTGACCGTCCTACATGCTTGCCCCAGGCCCTAGCTGGTGATTGTTCTTATGGAAGAACATCTGCTAGTTTCCCCAGTAGCTGGTGAGTCAACCTGATATGGACTCTTCGTATAACTGGTAATCTCCTCCCTCTGCAACCCGGGAGAAAAGAATGTTGCCATGTCTTGCCAGCCATTCACTGCCCATGGCGGGGTGCTGCTCTAGGACCTTGTTTCAGACATGCAAGCTCCCCTTATTCATTAAATCACTGATGTCTCTGTTACTGACTCTAGGCTTTTTCTTTGGTCTTAGAACTGGGGAAGCACAGGACTTGTAGGCCCAGCTGGGTGCAGCCCAACAAGGACAGAGGTAAAATCTATTCATTCTACAAATCATCATTGAATCTGAAGGGCTTCTAGGACCAAAACACAAAGCCAACAGTATTTCCTATCTACTCCTTCACCATAAAGTGTACCAACTCTGCTCTTGGACATTTACCTGGGACTTCTTTTCAATGGTATAATGGTCATGAGTCTGGGCTCAGTGTTACATGGCCTTGGGTTCAAATCTTGTCTCAGCCTAAGAGCTTACTGTGCAGCATTAGGCAAGTCACTTCACTCCTCTGAGGTTTAGTTTCTGTATTTGTCACAAGGAGATACTAGGAGTCAGTTGGACATCCGATATTTATGAAGTGTCTATGATGTATCAGGAATTTCCTTCTTAGGCACAGAGATGAAGACAGATAACAAACATGCACAAAAATGAATGAGATGCTTTCAAATTTTGATAAATAGAACAGGGTAATAGCAGAGGGATAGAGTAGTTTGCTTGTGTGGTTTGTGTGTGTGTGTTTTTAAAGAAAAGATGTTTCAAGAAGGAGGGAATGATCTGCTGTCAAATACTGCTCAGTGGCTAAGTAAAGGCCAGAAATTGGCCACTGGCTTTGGCAAGATGTGGTCTGTTGATGACCTTTACTAGGGACGTGATATGAATAGCCTCTGACCTTTATATGTTCATAATAAAGGAAAAGTATGTGCTGATTCTGGGTTTTTAGAGAGTCGAGAATGATCCTTTCAAGGGAACAAATCCTATAGTTTGGCTGAATTTAAAAAAAGAAAATCTGTAAGGAATGTTATATTTCTGACTCCAATAATTGCATTATAGATAATAGGAAAAAAAATTAATGGCTACTGATGACCCTTTTAGTTTGTGTTATTTACTAGGGCCTGCCACAGTATCTCCAAAATATCCTGCTGTTAGGTGCTCATTAAAAACATTTTTTGAATAAAAAATCTTTTACATGTGACAGTATCAAAATAACCAAGTTGAAATGGATCCCAGTGACTTTTAAACATACATCAAATCCAAAGTTTATGAGCAGCATTTAGGGCTAATTAGAATGAACTCCTTTCTTTGTGTCTGTCATAGGGATGTGTTCCTTAAATTCTTTCCCCCTTTTTTCATTTATCACAGTGGCTTTTCATCTTGTTGCTTTTCTCCAGTCATCAGAGGAAGCTGTGGCCAAATAGTGTGCTTCACTGGGGAGAAAAAGCCATCTCTGTGGGTAAGGAAGTGGGGGATAAAGGCCAATTCCTATTGATTCCTGTTTCTCATACAGAGTGATGCCTTTAACACTCCGTAACGGAAGTTTTTATATGTGAGAGGATTACCAACATTGGGCTGTTATTGTCCTTTGATGCGCCCCAGAAATATTACAGCAGAAGTTATTAAGGAATAAATGTGGGACACCAACTGTTCTGCTGAAGTTGCTTTGCCCCTAGCGAAGTTATGTGGTGGCAAATTTTCTTTTTCACCTTTTAAAAAATTATTATTATTGGAGGGGGATGTTAGAGTAGATTGTCAGCCTGTTTCACTTCAGGACAGAAAATAAATGGAGCCTTAAAGATTAACAACGGTATCTAGGCATTGGTGGGGAATGCACATTTCCCCAGGTTTTGCCCATTTTATAGATGAGGGCAGTGAAGCTCAGAGGAGTCAGGAGTTGGCCAGGGTCACTCTGCTAATTGGATACCCACCCAGGGACATGGAACCGGCTTAAGCTTCTCATTCTGTTTCCACCTAAAACGTAGACATCGCTGCGTTCACCTGGAAGGAAGGTTAAACTTGTTTAAAGCCTGGGAACTGATGAAATATGCGGAAATCATGTGCTGTGAGACCATGTGTTCTGCAGCTTTCTACTGAACCGGAAATCGCTAGGGCACCTGGGTGGGTCTGAAACCTTTCCCTGGCAGCTTGGTTTGGTGTCTGCAGAGGCGAACTGTGGCTCCCGTTTATTTTTTAGTTTTTATTTTTTTTCTGTGACTGCTTTATTATTTTTTTTAAATATTATTTTATTATTTGGAGGCCAATCACTTTACAACATTTCAGTGGGTTTTGTCATACATTGACATGAATCAGCCATATAGTTATACGTATTCCCCATCCCGATCCCCCCTCCCACCTCCCTCCCCACCCGACTCCTCAGGGTCCTCCCAGTGCACCAGGCCCGAGCACTCGTCTCATGCATCCCACCTGGGCTGGTGGTCCGTTTCACCATAGATAATATACATGCTGTTCTTTCAAAACATCCCACCCTCACGTTCTCCCCCAGAGTTCAAAAGTCTGTTCTGTACTTCTGTGTCTCTTTTTCTGTTTTGCATATAGGGTTATCCCCACCATCTATCTAAATTCCGTATATATGTGTTAGTATACTGTAATGTTCTTTATCTTTCTGGCTTACCTCACTCTGTATAATGGGCTCCAGTTTCATCCATCTCATTAGAACTGATTCAAATGAATTCTTTTTAACGGCTGAGTAATATTCCATGGTGTATATGTACCACAGCTTCCTTATCCATTCATCTGCTGATGGGCATCTAGGTTGCTTCCATGTCCTGGCTATTATAAACAGTGCTGCGATGAACATTGGGGTGCATGTGTCTCTTTCAGATCTGGATTCCTCAGTGTGTATGCCCAGAAGTGGTATTGCTGGGTCATATGGCAGTTCTATTTCCAGTTTTTTAAGAAATCTCCACATTGTTTTCCATAGTGGCTGTACTAATTTGCATTCCCACCAACAGTGTAAGAGGGTTCCCTTTTCTCCACACCCTCTCCAGCATTTATTGCTTGTAGACTTTTGGATAGCAGCCATCCTGACTGGCATGTAATGGTACCTCATTGTGGTTTTGATTTGCATTTCTCTGATGATGAGTGATGTTGAGCGTCTTTTCATGTGTTTGTTAGCCATCTGTATGTCTTCTTTGGAGAAATGTCTGTTTAGTTCTTTGGCCCATTTTTTGATTGGGTCGTTTATTTTTCTGGAATTGAGCTTCAGGAGTTGCTTGTATATTTTTGAGATTAATCCTTTGTCTGTTTCCTCATTTGTTATTATTTTCTCCCAATCTGAGGGCTGTCTTTTCACCTTACTTATAGTTTCCTTTGTTGTGCAAAAGCTTTTAATTTTCATTAGGTCCCATTTGTTTATTTTTGCTTTTATTTCCAATATTCTGGGAGGTGGGTCATAGAAGATCTTGCTGTGATTTATGTCGGAGAGTGTTTTGCCTATGTTCTCCTCTAGGAGTTTTATAGTTTCTGGTCTTACATTTAGATCTTTAATCCATTTTGAGTTTATTTTTGTGTATGGTGTTAGGAAGTGTTCTAGTTTCATTCTTTTACAAGTGGTTGACCAGTTTTCCCAGCACCACTTGTTAAAGAGATTGTCTTTTTTCCATTGTATATCCTTGCCTCCTTTGTCAAAGATAAGCTGTCCATAGGTTCGTGGATTTATCTCTGGGCTTTCTATTCTGTTCCATTGATCTATATTTCTGTCTTTGTGCCAGTACCATACTGTCTTGATGACTGTGGCTTTGTAGTAGAGTCTGAAGTCAGGCAGGTTGATTCCTCCAGTTCCATTCTTCTTTCTCAAGATTACTTTGGCTATTCGAGGTTTTTTGTATTTCCATACAAATTGTGAAATTATTTGTTCTAGTTCTGTGAAAAATACCGTTGGTAGCTTGATAGGGATTGCATTGAATCTATAGATTGCTTTGGGTAGAATAGCCATTTTGACAATATTGCTTCTTCCAATCCATGAACATGGTATGTTTCTCCAACTGTTTGTATCCTCTTTGATTTCTTTCATCAGTGTTTTATAGTTTTCTATGTATAGGTCTTTTGTTTCTTTAGGTAGATATACTCCTAAGTATTTTATTCTTTTTGTTGCAATGGTGAATGGTATTGTTTCCTTAATTTCTCCTTCTGTTTTCTCATTGTTAGTGTATAGGAATGCAAGGGATTTCTGTGTGTTAATTTTATATCCTGCAACTTTACTATATTCATTAATTAGCTCTAGTAATTTTCTGGTAGAGTCTTTAGGGTTTTCTATGTAGAGGATCATGTCATCTGCAAACAGCGAGAGTTTCACTTCTTCTTTTCCTATCTGGATTCCTTTTATGTCTTTTTCTGCTCTGATTGCTGTGGCCAAAACTTCCAACACTATGTTGAATAGTAGAGGTGAGAGTGGGCATCCTTGTCTTGTTCCTGATTTCAGAGGAAATGCTTTCAATTTTTCACCATTGAGGGTGATGCTTGCTGTGGGTTTGTCATATATAGCTTTTATTATGTTGAGGTATGTTCCTTCTATTCCTGCTTTCTGGAGAGTTTTAATCATAAATGAGTGTTGAATTTTGTCAAAGGCTTTCTCTGCATCTATTGAGATAATCATATGGTTTTTATCTTTCAATTTGTTAATGTGGTGTATTACGTTGATCGATTTGCGGATATTAAAGAATCCTTGCATTCCTGGGATAAAGCCCACTTGGTCATGGTGTATGATTTTTTTAATATGTTGTTGGATTCTGTTTGCTAGAATTTTGTTAAGGATTTTTGCATCTATGTTCATCAGTGATATTGGCCTGTAGTGGCTCCCGTTTAAATCGCTCAAATGGAAATGGGGCAGCGCCTGAGTGTGGGCTCATGCTTTCCCTCTGCTTTCCAATGAAGCTACCTACCTAACTGCGTTCTTGGGGAGGCTGCAGGTTTGTCAGCGGTGAGCTAGCATTTCCGAGGAGCTCTTCTGAACGCAGGGAGCATGAATTTCCTTTTCCCAACTGACGGCAGGCAAAGTAGAGTCACTGCAGAACAGCTCGAGTGTTCTAAATTAGGATTGCTTTCTTTGGCACTTTTATTAATCTAAAAGACATCACATCATGCTTTTTTTTTCCCCTTAACTCTATTTTGAGCCTTCATTTTGTAGATTACTGGGTAAGAAATGTTCTAAGTATGTAAATATTTCCTTTGTTGTATTAAAATAGAATTATTATTAATTGTATTTCTAATAATGATAACTATTATTATTACTACTAATAATAGACTAATAATGTTTATTGCGTGTTTTCTGGGGGACTAAGCATTGTGCTAACAGCTTTATATGTATCATTTGATTTAATCCTTGAAATAGTCCTGCCATATAGAAGTTTTCATTATTTCTCTTTTACAGATAGAAAAACTGAGACTCAGAGAGGTTAGGGAATTTGCCCAACATCACACAGCTAGTAAGTGGTCCAGTCAGGCTGTGGAATCAGTTGGTATTACTTATATCCCCTGTTTCTAACCACATACTTGCTGCCTTCTTGGTGCGGGTTAGTAAACTATGAGAGTATTTTGAGCAACATTTTCTGCTCATGAGTTAAAGGGCTTTTCATATATTTTTAAAATTAGAGATTGGCTTTTGTTTCAGGCTTGTCTTAGTCTACACTTGCATTTTCTAGAGAAGGAAACTGAAGTCCAGAGAACTAAATGTCAGCAGCGTGGCTCTGTCTTCTTACCTGCTCCCTCTTCCCTCCGTTTTCCTTTGCTTACAAGGCATCCACTTCTGACCGAGTTCAGTATCAAGATCAAGACTCTGTATTATCAGTAACTTGCTTAGTGCTCAAAGGCTGAAGAAACTGTGCTTTTTTGCTTTTTCCTCAAGGTCTAGAATGAACCTCTATTATATTGTCTGACAAGGTGGGAAATCTTTTCAATCAATTCTTAAAAGGAAGAGAGCTTTGTTTTTTAACTCTTTTCTTGATGACACTGACTTTAAGAAATGACATTTATTCTAAGGTTTATTTATTAGTTGAGAGTAAGATAAAGACATTAACACTGTGTCCTGTTCATAACTGTGGGAATTAGGGAGAATTTATAGCTACTTGATTATTGTAGAATATATTATAAAGCATCATGATGGAGTTCTTTTGAGCAATCTGAGAGATGTGAGATGTATTTTTATCTAATTAGTTTTGTCAGTAAACCATACCTGAAAGTGGGGACCTAAATTTTACTTTGCATTTTTGCAACTGCTTTATGATCCTGAGGAAATTGTGTTTTTACCCTCTGTTTGAAGAAGAGGCACCTTTCTCTAACACCTCTCCTGTGTTCAGATTAATCCAGTTGGATGTGACTACAAAAGCAAAGACTTTGACCCCTCTGGGAAATGGGCCCATTTCAACTTGGGAGCTAAGACAGTTCTATTTTATCTAAAGAGATGTGCAGGTGTAAAAAGCAGGTACTAAAAGTATTTCTTGTGGAAAACCTGTTCCTTCCATCCCCGGGTTTAATTGAGAGATTGGAATTTCTGGCACAGTTCAGAAAGATCATCCTTATGCATTATTGTCTGCCTTACTACTATAACCATCCTTAGATGAGCTAACAGTTTAAAAATTAGGTAACCCCTGAGAGTTGCTTGTGTTGTCTTCGTGGTTTACCCCATTTTGGCAAGCCAACAGTCCTCCTGTGTTGATAAGAAGCTGCCCTGCTTCCCCAAACTCTCCCCAACTCTCCATGAGACATTCCAGTTGAAACTAGAAGCTTCATATGTACACACTGCTGTACTTACAGGAGAAGGAAATGGCAACCCACTCCAGTACTCTTGCCTGGAGAATCCCGTGGACAGAGGAGCCTGGTGGGCTGCCGTCTATGGGTCGCACAGAGTCGGGCACAACTGAAGCGACTTAGCATGCATGCATGCATTGGAGAAGGAAATGGCAACCCACTCCAGTATTCTTGCCTGGAGAATCCCAGGGACAGAGGAGCCTGGTGGGCTGCCGTCTGTGGGGTCGCAGAGAGTCACATGAGTGAAGTGACTTAGCAGCAGCAGCAGCAGCAGCTGTACTTACAATGGATAACCAGCAAGGACCTATCACAGAGCACAGGGAACTCTGCTCAATGTTATGTGGCGGCCTGGATGGGAAGGGAGTTTGGGGGAGAGTGGATACATATATGTGTGTGGCTGAGTCCCTTCACCGTGCACCTGAAACTATCACAACGTTCTTAATCAGCTATGTGTGTGTATGCTCATTTGCTTCAGTCCTGTCCAACTCCTTGCGACCCATGGACCATAGCCCACCAGGCTCCTCTGTCCATGGGATTCTACAGGCAAGTATGTTGGAGTGGGTTGCCATGTTCTTGTCCAGGGGATCTTCCCAACCCAGGGATCGAACCAGCGTCTCCTGCATTGCAGGTGGATTCTTTACCACTGAGCCACCAGAGGGAAGCCTGTTAATCAACTATACCGAAATACAAAATAAAAAGTTAAAAAAAAAAAAAAGAAAAAAAGGAAACTAGAAGCTTCAGCTTATTGTGCCAGCAGCTTTGGCACAGACATTCCAAATTTAGGAATCCTACCCACGGTGTTCCAATTATCCATCTCTAAATCCCACTAGAAGGTGGTAATAATCTGTCCAGTTCTATGTAGCTGTGTAGGACAAACAATTACAAGCAACAGCTAATTCTTTCCCGTGTCTCATCTTACAGGAAACTGGGTTTTTGCGGTACCCAAAGTGATTTATTGTTTGCTGTGCAAATGAGCAGAGTCAGGTTTTAAAACAGTTTTAAGACTGCTCTGGAGGAAAGGCATAGTCTCCGTGTAAGTCATTATCTTGGGGATGCTGTGTGACACACACAGGGTGGCATATGGTGGTGGTGGATGGACCGAGGCCCAGAGAAGCTTCAGAGACTGTTTGATGGATTTCTCTGACACTCTGAATTAGACAGTGCCCCAGGAGATGAAAGTAAGGTATTTTTCATGAGGGTTTTTTTTTTCCCCCTCCCCTGCTAACTTCCCCACTTCTCTAAGGGTTAATTAATTTTTGTTTCTTTACCCAAGGAACCTGCCTCTGGATTAGGTTGATGACAGACTGATGAATGGATGGATCCGACAAGCTCAGGCATTTTTGCCATCTGCCTCCTGTGTTTCTGCTTGGATCCTCTTGGTATAAATCAGAATAATAGTGAAACAATACACAGGCGTTGGAAAGAAAAGGTCCCTATTTTTAGGCTCTCTGAACAATTTTCCTTTTATTTGATTTTGGTGGTTTCAGTCATATCTTCTAATACAGTTTCATACAAATGTAATCTGGCTTCCCCAGCCTAGTACAACCCAAATCAAAACGATATTATACCTCTTCACAGCTGTAAATCCTTCCTCAAATTAAAGCTCTGAAACTTAATCTGCTAGAGGTCTACGGAGAAGGAGGGGCACCTCCAGCACCCCACCACGGATAGCATTAAGCATCTAATGACAACTTGACAGAGACTTTTATCTTTTGTCCCTTGTGAAATCAAATCTTCAAAGTTATCTGCCTCTTCTTTGAAACTTAGCACATGCTGTACTGGGCCAGGTGTCTCAAAGCTGATACCGAGGGGCAGAGACTGAGAGCTGTGTTTTTTTTTTCCCACCCATTTTTTTCTGGACTGCCTTCTTTTTCTTTTTTTATGACCTGGGGAAGATATGAGGGTAATGTTTGAGATGTGGCTACTTCCCAAAACAGTTAAAGACACAGAGATGCAGAATCTCAACAGGGACTCAAGTAGGATATTGACAAATTAGTTGACCTCACCAGTTCAATTCAGTCGCTCAGGCATGTCCAACTCTTTGCGACCCCATGAACCACAGCATGCCAGGCCTCCCTGTCCATCACCAACTCCCGGAGTCCACCCAAACCCATGTCCATTGAGTCGATGATGCCATCCAACCATCTCATCCTCTGTCATCCCCTTCTTCTCCTGCCCTCAATCCTTCCCAGCATCAGGGTCTTTTCCAATGAGTCAGCTCTTGGCATGAGGTGGCCACAGTATTGGAGTTTCAGCTTCAACATCAGTCCTTCCAATGAACACCCAGGACTGATCTCCTTTAGGATGGACTGGTTGGATCTCCTTGCAGTCCAAGGGACTCTCAAGAGTCTTCTCCAACACCACTGTTCAAAAGCATCAATTCTTTGGCACTCAGCTTTCTTTATAGTCCAACTCTCACATCAATACATGACCAGCTCATCAATTACCCAATGAATTAAAGCAGAGTGAAGTCAGACAAGGGCTGGGGTGGGTAAGTCTCAGATAAGAGTGAGGAGCAGAAAGTGAGAGATCTGGATGAGGTGAAATTCTTGGTGAAGCTGACAGTGTGGAAGAGTGGGCAGGGGGCCAGGCAGAGTCTGCAAGGAAGTCTGGGGTGAGGCTCACTAAGTAGGTGGACGTTAGCATCAGGGTCCCACATAAGAGAGACACTTAACCCAATCCTTAGGTCTAGAACACAGTTTCCAGAAAGGTGGTGGTTCAATAGCTACCGTTTAACCCTTCTTATTTTAGGAATTTTCTAGGACTTCTAGACCTGTTCCTCTTAAGGCTGGGCTCTGACTGCTTTGGGAAGAAACCTGATTCTTTCATTTCCAGATAAGAGGACAAGCCTCTATCCTCAGTGATCTTCCAGGAGATTGCTAGGCATTTAGGTCTCCTTGTGGCCTATCTGTGGGCCAATTATTTAGAATCATTTGCCTTCTTTTCAACAGGCAGTCAGCTTGTTGGCGGTCAGCTTCCTCATGCTGCTTTTCATTTACAAAACTGAAGGGACCACACTCTGTCCTATGGTGCCAGTTCCAGATTCCAGAATATGCTTCTTGGTTTCTGAGATCACTTTGAAAATGAGGCCAGACCTCTTGGCTAGAAGATTCTTGGGATATTTTATTGATACATAGAGTCCCTGAAGACATAGGTGTCAGGTCGTGTCCCAGGTCTCTGGGAGGATACTTTCAGAAAAATACTGTAAGAGTACTTCTCATTATTTTCATCTCCAGGGAAGCCAGTATGACAAAGGAATAGTAACAGGTTATCATTCATTCAAAAACTGTATTCCGAGAGCAGTTAACAAGTGTCAGGCAATTCAGGTGGTGTTTTATGATATGGGAAGACTGTGGTGAAGAAAATAGATGGTGTCCCTGTTCTCATGATGGCCACGTTGCCATCTTTGAATGAATATTGTGTTTT
Organism: Muntiacus reevesi; assembly: GCF_963930625.1. Lineage (NCBI taxonomy): Eukaryota > Metazoa > Chordata > Mammalia > Artiodactyla > Cervidae > Muntiacus > Muntiacus reevesi. The sequence goes on from NC_089252.1 coordinate 99,050,048, forward strand.
AAAGATTGTAAGTAGCCTGAAATAACTTGGAATTTCTCACTAGAGGGAGGTTCTCATTGTGTGTGTGCATGCTCAACTGAGTCTGACTCTTTGTGACCCCATGGACTGTAGCCCGCCAGGCTTCACTACCTGTCAGCCTCCTCTGTCCAGGGAATTTTCAGGCAAGAATGCTGGAGTGGGTTTCCATTTCCTTTTTCAGGGACCTTTCTGACCCAAGGATCAAACTGGCGTCTCCTGCATTGGCAGGCATGTTCTTTATTGCTGAGCCATCGGGGAGGCCCTGTCCTCTCCCTTACCGTCCCTTATCCCTTTCCACCCAGCCAAGCCAGGTGGAAGCTCACTCTGGGCAGATGTGGCCAAGAAGATGGAGCTCACTTTCCCTTCAGATTCTAGTCAAGGTATGTAGTATCTCTTCCTTGAAAGAGAAAGGTAGGCTGCCAGCTTAGCTGGGGAGCTAAGACCCTGCATGTCTTGCTGCCAAGAAACCAAAGCATGAAACAGAAGCAGTATTGTAATAAATTAATAAATTCAACAAAGACTTAAAAAACACAACAAACAAACAAAAAGAATAGAGGGGTGTGAAGCTTACCATAGGAAACTCACTTGATTTGAAACCGTGGAGACTTTTAAGCCTAAGAGGTGCTCTCCAAAACAATAGGCATTGTGTGTGTGTGTGCTCAGTTGCATCTGACTCTTTACACTTGAACCCAGGATTGAACCCATGTCTCCTGCATTGGCAGGCTCATTCTTTACCACTCTGCCACCTGGGAAGCTCAGGGATTGTGATGGTGAGCAATTAAGAGTTGGTTAGTAGTTCTATGAGAGCAGGAAGCTAAAGTTTCCCTCTCCTAGTTTACCAGAGAGTATCAGTGAAGAACTGCCCTCCTGGAGTCAGAAAAAACTGAAAAACAGGCTTCAAAAACCACCCTTGCAAAGGAACCTGAATTTAATTGGATCAAACTGTGGAGCAATTTGTGCTCCCAAGGCATTATTGAAAATAATAGATCAGCAGGAAATTAGTGAAGCCTAACAACTGGATGTGACACTAAATGATGCAGACAGCCCAACAGATGGTGGCGGGATAGGGGGTGAAGGGGGTGGTTTGGAGAAAGTTAAAAGAGAACCGTGAAGCACATTCTTCTCCAGTGTATGTGGAATGTTCTCCAGCTACACTGTAAAACATGCCTCAAAACATTTAAAAGGATTGAAATCATATGAAGTATGTTCTCTGATCAGAACAGTGTAGAATTACAATTCAATAAGAGAAAATTGGGAACTTTACAGATATGTAGAGATTAAACAACACATTCCTAAATAATCAATGGGCCAAAGAAAAAATTACAAGGAAATGAGAAAAAAAAAAAAAAAAAAACCTTGTGATAAATGAAAATGAAGACATGTCAAATTTATGAGATGCAACTGAAACAATGCTTGGGGAAAATTTATAGCTTTAATCACTTGTATTAAAAAGGAAGAAAGATTTCAAATCAGTAACCTATCCTAAACTGTAAAACAAAGAGGAGAAATGAATCCAAAGTAAACAGAAGGACAGAAATATTTGATAATAAAGAATGGAGCAAGAATTAATGAAATAGAGAAAAGAAAAACAAATAAAGGAAATCAACATAAGCAAAAATTGCCTCTTTGAAAAGATTAACAAAACTGACAAAACTTTAGCTAGACTGACCTAGGAGAAAAAAAGAGAAAACTCAAGCTACCAAAATCAGACATGATGAAGCGGGCATTACTATTGACTGTATAGAAAGAAGAGATTACAAGGGAATACTAGAAACAAATATATGTCAACAAATTAGATGAAGTACACACATTGCTAGAAATATGAAAATTAGGACCACTGACTCAATAACTGAACTGAACTGACTCAAAGAAGAAATATACAATCTGAACAGATTCATAATAAGTAAAATAAAGAGATATAATTGGTAGTTAAAAATACCCCACCAAGAAAAGCTCAGGTACAAAAAGTTTCATTGGTGGGTTCTACCAAACATTTAAAGAATAATTAATACTAATTCTTTATAAACTGTTCTAAAAGTTAGACAAAGAGAGAATACTTCCTAAAGCATTCTGATCACAAATATCCTGACACCACAACTGGATAAAGACATGACATGCTAAGAAGACTACAGACCATTATCTCAAAATATAAACACAAAGATCCTCTACAAAATACTAACAAATTAAATTCAGCAACATATGAAATGAATACAACATGGCCAAGTGGGATTTATACCAGGAAGGCAAGATTGGTTAAACTTGTGAAAAAATAAATGAATATAATATACCATATCAACAGAATAAAAGACAAAACACACATGATCATATGGAGAGATACAGAAAAAAATTTGAAAAAAATGAAATACCCTTTCATAATAAAAACAACCAGTGAAGCAGGAGGGTAGGGAACTTCGTTAACCTGATAAACAGCATATGAAAGAATGTTCAAAATCATTAGCCATCAGGAATATGTAAATCAAAATTACAGTTAGAATGCCATGTCATATCCACAAGATGGCTATAATCAAATGAAGGATGTAGAGAAATTAGATACACGGTTGTGTGTCCCACCTTATACTCTGATGGTAGGAATGTAAAATGGTAGACACTTTGGAAAGCAGTTACTTATGTGGTTAAATATAGTGTTATTTAATTCAACAATTCTACTGCTAGATATATACCCAAGAGATATGAAAATGTGTCCACATAAAAATTTGTCCATGAATATTCATAGTAGTGTACTTGCCAAAAAGTACAATTCATGGACAAATTTTTATGTGGACACGTTTTCATATCTCTTGGGTATATATCTAGCAGTAGAATGTCTGAAATGTCTATCAACTGATGAATGTGTAAGTAAAATGTGGTATATCCTTTCAGTGACATATTGTTGTTGTTTTAGTCTCTTTGTGTCCGACTCTTTGTGACCCCATGTACTGTAGCCTGCCAGGCTCCTCTGTCCATGGCATTTCCCAGGCAAGAATAGTAGAGTGGGTAGCCATGCCCTCCTTCAGGGGATCTTCCCAACTCAGGGGTTGAACCTGCGTCTCCTACATTAGCAGGCAGATTCTTTACCCATGAGCTACTTGGAAAGTCCCAATGACATATTATTTGGCAATTGAAAGAAATTAAGTTAGCAATGTGTGCTACAGCATGGATGAAACTTGGAAACATTTTATTACATGAAAGAAGCTAGTCAAAAAAAGAGAACATATTGGACATGAGAGTCCTACTAATTCTACCACAGGCAAACTTAAAATTGTTAACATTGCTCAGTAATTTCCTTAAGATTCTGAAACCTTGGTTCTAGTTCTGCCTTTTTGCTGCTTTGTTCTTTTTTCTCCATAATAAAATCCTCTCCCACCCTTCTGAAATATTTTACATTCTGAATCATTATTGAATCTATTGTCTCTTCCCATTCTTATTATCCCTATTCTTGTTCAGGTTTCTATACTTTGCTGAGATTTTGCACCAACTTCCTAGCTTGGTCCCCTGGCCTTCTGTCTGATTGCATTCAAGCCTACCGTAGCTGTAGGGATTTTCATAAACTTCACATCTACTCTATCAGTCCTCTGCCTAAGCTCTCCAAAAATATATCTATCACTGTCAGATGAAATTCAAGCTTGTCAACATGGCTTACTTAGAAAGTAAACCAACCTTTCCTGCTCATATCTCACCTTGACTCTATGCTTCTTGCTATCTGTTCTGTTTGCATTGATCTGCAGGAAGTTCTTTGCATGCGCTTCACTGGTTTTTGTCTTTACCCTGCATCCATACCATTCCTTCTCCTTGGAATACTCTCCTCATCCAAGTTTTAGCCACCTGACTCCTTTAAGTCATAGTACAGTTTATCTCGGTGTTACTCTAGCATTGCACTAACCATGTTTTGTCATGACTATCTTTTTATGTGTTGTAGGATTTTGTTTTAAAAAGTAAAGGTTGTGTGTCACTCATTACTGTATAGCACATTGCCCAGTGCATGGGAGATACTGACGGAAGGAGGTGGAGAGGGAGATATTGATGCTGAAAGAAGCCTTCCACTCCCTTCCCCTGGTTTCAGGCAAGCTAAAGACCAGTTCGGGCTAGGGCAACTTATTAACTAGCCAAGATTTTCCCAAAGAAACTCCAGAATGAACACTTCTTTGCTTTTCCTAGGATTTTTCTATCCTGACAATCCATTTCTGACTGTTGTTCAACTTGTGTTTCACGAATATTGTGTCTTCATGCTTTTTCCTTTTGTTCTGGTTTAACTAAGTCTGTGGATCACCCAGTGTCTTCTACACTGTAGTCCTTTATAAAACATAAAGGTATTGGACTTAAACATCAGTATCTGCACTTGAGGGATGCATGTACATGAAACTTCATTTTAGGACAGAACACAGTCCATACCTATGAAAAGGATATACATTTTTGCAGCTATCAAGAACAGTCATTTTTTAGCCTGGAGGACTTGAGTATAGCACTGAAAATATAAGGATGGGACATTGATTTGAGGAAGCTGAACTTTGGTTTCAGATAGATCCAGCCATGCAATTACATAACAGCATAGAAGATTATTTCTTGCTCACATAATGGATAAATGACAGTTTGTTTTATGTTTTCTATGTGTGCCAGGTACTGGCTGAGGCACTACAAATACGGACTTGGAGAAAATAGGCAAGGTCTCACAGTGCTCCTTACAATGGGCTTTATGGGGCAAAAGGTGGTCTGTGTTTCCAGGTGCTTACAGGTTAAGGTATATGACTGTCACAGCACCATCTCCAAGTCGTGGGTGGGGTTGTTGTTTGTTGTTCATTCGCTAAGTTGTTTCTGACTCTTTGCCACCTCACAGAGTGCAGCATGCCAGGCTCCCCCATCCTTCACTGTCTCCCTGAGTTTTCTCAAATTCATATCCAATGAGTTGGTGATGCTATGTAACCATTTCATCCTCTGCCACCTCTTTCTCCTCTTGCCTTCCAACTTTCCCATCATCAGAGTCTTTTCCAGTGAGTCAGTTCTTCCCATCAGGTGGCCAAAGTATTGGAGCTTCCGCTTCAGCATCAGTCTTTCCAATGAATATTCAGGGTTGATTTCCTTTAGGATTGACTGGTTGGATCTCCTTACTGTCCAAGGGACTCTTAGGAGGGTGGGGATACCATCAGAATTACCTGATCTTTGGATCCCTGCCTAGCTGGACAGAGATGACTTGTGCGACAGTTAGATGGAAGGAGAGAGGATGCTTGTTTAGAACACAAAGCTCAGAAATGTGCCAAAGACTGAAAGTATCAGTGCAGGACAAGGTTTGAAGTGATGTACTTTTTAAACCCTTGCAGGACACGGACACCCCTTTCCTATGTGCTTCTCACTTTAAAGAAGATATGCCTTCCCTGAGACCTCACTCCTGCCCAAAACAACAACAACAACAACAAAACCACAGACCAACCAAACAACAACAACAGCAACAACCAAAACTCTTGAGAACCTCAGGGGCCTTAAATCCTCACTAAGTATGAGTTCCAACACATAAATCCAGTCAGCCCAGACTGAGGTGTTGACATTGGATTTACTTGCATGACTTAATAGCTTATTTCAGAACCCTCTCAGAGTTCCTTTTTTCCCATTGAGTTGTGATTATTTTGCTATGTTTCCTGTGGATGAAATTCACATGCACTCGGGATTTACTATATATTCTCCTCTGCCTTTCTCTCACTTAACAGTGCAGTCATCCTTCACCTCTAATGAAAAAAGAAAAACAGCTTCCTAAGCAACTGACTACCAGGTTGTATGAAAACCCTGTCTAGAATTCTTCCTTTAAAAAAATCCACATTATGAAATGTAGATCACTTTAAAGAAAGAGCAAGATGGAGCCATGATAATTGAGTGAAATGTGGATATGATCCTTTCTGTGTTGGGTGCAAATGACCTTATCAGCCAATTTAGGATTAAAAGAAAAGGTCCAGTGGGTGTTTTTACCTGTGGAGGTTACTTTGAAGCAGCAGTGTGAGGCTTGGAGGCCTGACTGGCTCTTGAGTCTGGGCCCCATTACCAGCCACTAATATCATTTTGAACTAGACATATAACCTCTCTGAGCCTCTCAGCATATTTGTCTCCAAAGTGGGGATAGCAATCTCTACATTGTGTATAGCCCTGGGGACTCAAATCATTATGAAAAAGGAAAAGGTTTCTCCTCTGTAGAGAATGGATACTCTGTTGGCATACTGGGTGTTCAGTCAAAGGGCTAATTCCCCCTAGAGTTTAACTGTCAGACCACGTAGCAGTATTTCAGTGGCTTAATTCTTTTTTGTCTTGACTTTGTCAATTGCGCACCAACCTTAAGCATTTCTGGAGTTGCTGCTATATGACCATCACTGTACAGTCATCTTGGAAGGCAAAAGAAGTTTCAGACTACAGAGTGTCAACCACGGAAATGTGTTTTCTGTAATATTTTTCCATGTAATGCTCTGTGTGATCACTAGCAAATGCTTTAAAAAATGCAAATTTCAGAATAAATTTATGGAAGAATTCTTATATGTTCAGAAAACTTAGCAGACATATACCCATATATGTGTGCATGTGTGCTAAGTCACTTCAGACGTGTCCAACTCTTTGTGACCCCATGGACTGTAGTCTGCCAGGCTCCTCTGCCCATGGGATTTTCTAGGCAAGAATACTGGAGTGGTTTGCTATGTCCTCCACCAGGGGATCTGGAGAAGGACATGGCAAACCACTCCAGTACTCTTGCCTGGAAAATCCTGTGGACGGAGAGTCCTGGTGGGCTGTAGTCCATGGGGTCGCGAAGAGTCAGACATGACTGAGCGACTTCAGTTTAAATTTTCACTTTCATGCATTGGAGAAGGAAATGGCAACCCACTCCAGTATTCTTGCCTGGAGAATCCCAGGGACAGAGGAGCCTGGTGGGCTGCCGTCTGTGGGGTGGCACAGAGTTGGACATGACTGAATTGACTTAGCAGCAGCAGCCACCAGGGGATCCTCTCAATCCAAGGATCGAACCTGCGTCTCCTATGTCTTCTGCATTGATAGGTGGATTCTTTACCACTAGCACCACCTGGGAAACCCTATTCATATATAAGTATATTAAAAGGCAGAATGAAATCATGCATTCCAAGTTATTAGTAGAATTTACCCTTAGATGTGAAAAAAGGATTGACACGGAAGAATCATTTGGGGTTTAAATGTTTAGTCTAGTCTTCTAAATGATTTGAGATTTTTGCAACAAGAATGTAATCAGGTATTAATTTGATTTTTTTTAAATCAATATACTTTTTTGGGGGATAAGTTTTAGGCTTACAGAAAAACTGAGCAGAACATATAGCATACACCCCATCACTCTCCCCAGGTCCTCTATTGTTAATATCCTGTGTTAGTGTGATAGGTACATTTATTACAGTTGGTGAGCCAATTCTGACACAGTATTATTCACGAAAGGCTGTAGTTTATATTAGGTTTCACTCTTGGTGTTATACATTCAATTTGACAAATGTTTAATGACCTGTATCCAACATTGTAGTATCTCACAGAATAGTTTCATTTCCCTAAAAATCCCCGGTACTCCCCCATTCATACTTTCTAGTTCCACTGAACACCTTGCAACTAGTTTTTATTTTTTAACTGTCTCCATTGTTTTCCTTTTCCACTATGTCATATAATTGGAATTATACAGTATGTAACCTTTTCAGATTGGCTTCTTTCACTTATCAACATGCTATTAAAGTTCCCCCATGTCTTTTCATGGCTTTGCACCTCTTTTCTTCATTGTCTGGAGTCACCACAGCTTGTTTATCCACTCACCTGTTGAAGGCCATCTTAGTTGTTTCCGAGTTTTGGCAATCATGAATCAAACTGCTTTAAACCTTCTTGTGCGGGTTTTGTATGGACATGAGTTTCCAAATCATTTGGGTAACTATGAGGTTCTGTTGAGCAAGTTTATGTAAGCATATGAGTAGTAAAGAAGTAAAGTACTTGAAGTAGTAAGAGTATGTTTGATTTGAAAGAAACCACTAAGCTGCCTTCCAAAGTGGCTGTACCATTCTGCATTCCCACCAGCAATGAATGAGAGTTCCTGTTGCTCCACATCCTCCCCAGTCTTTGACGGTGTTAATGTGTATGATTTGCATTACTCTAATAGATGTGCAGGGGCATCTCATGTTATTTTAACTTTGTAACTCACTAATAACATGGGATGGAGAGTATCTTTTAATATGCTTATTTTCTATCTGTATGTCTTCTTTGATCTGGTGTCTGTCAAGTCTGTGGCCCATTTGAGTCATTCACTTTCTTATCACTGAGCTTGAATTATTTCTGTGTTTTGGATAATAGTTCTCTATCAGATATGCCTTTTGCAAACAGTTTCTCCCAGTCTGTGGCTTATCTTCTTGTTCTCTTGACAGTGTCTTTCACAGAGCTGAAGTTTTTAATTTTAATGAGGTTCAGCTTATCAATTATTTCTTTCATGAATTATGCCTTTGGTGTTATATCTATAAAGTCATCACCGTACCCAAATCATCTGCCTTTTCTCCTATGTTATTTCCTAGGACTTTACATTTTATATTTAGGCCTATGATCCATTTTGAATTAGTTTTCGTGACGGGTGTTAGGAAGGTCTGTGGATTTTTTTTTCCTTTTCATAAGGATGTCTAGTTGTTCTAGCACCATTTGTGGAAAAGACTATTCCTTTATCCATTCAATTGCCTTTGCTCCTTTGTCAAAGATCATTTGACTATATTTCTGTGGTTCTATTTCTGACATCTCTATTCTATTCTATTGATCTGTTTGTCTGTTCTTTTGCCAGTACTCTACTGTCTTGGTTACTGTAGCTTTGTAACAAGTCTTAAAGTTTGAGACTGTCGGTCTTCTGACTTTGTTCTTTTCCTTCAACTTTGTGTCGGGTATTCTGGATTTCCATATAAACTTTAGAATCAGTTTGTTGATGTCTGCAAGCTAGCTTGCTGAAGCTTTTATTGAGATTGCATTTAATTTGTCGATTAAATTGGGAGGAACTAACAATTTAATAATATTGTCTTTTTATTTATTTCCATGGAATCTGTTTTCTTAAAGATCTACTTTGATTTCTTTCATCAGAGTTTTATAGTTTTCTTTATAGAGATCTTAGAGATATTTTGTTCAAGTTGTGCCTATGTATTGCATTGGGGGGGGGGATATTAATCTAAATGGCATTGTGCTTTAAGTGTAAAATTCTGATGTATAAGAAAGTGATTGACTTTCGTTAACCTGGTATCCCACCACCCTGCTGTAATCACTTATTAGTTTCAGAACACTATCACTTGTATAGTTTTATCAAAAAAGAATAAAAGGAGATTGAGGACAAAACTGATTCAGCAGACCTATACACAATATAATATTTAAAATATGATGAAATATTTTGACACCAGGTATGACTTTTGTGAGTTCTCCATAGTGCTTGCAATTGCTTTTGTTTATACTTGCAAATGTACAGATTCATATAATTAATTGACATACACACACATCTGTCATGAATTCATAGGAAGTGTTGTATGAATTAGTAGGTTATAGACATCCAAATAGACATATTGATGTCTAGCAGAGGCAACTCTACTCAAGACTTTGTAATGGCCTATATGGGAAAATAATCTAAAAAAGAGTGGATATATGTATTGTTGTTGTTGTTTAGTCACTGTTATGTTCAACTGTTTTGCAAACCCATGGACTAAGACATCCAAATAATATACATATATAATATGTATAGATATGTAAGTCAGTTAACATTCACAGAAGCAAAGTAAGTGAAAAAGAAGAATCTAGGCAATGGCGTTTCTAAGGATCATGGCTCAGTGATGAGATATATAAGGGACAAGGGTGTAGTGACTCAGAGACCCATCACAGTTTCAATACAGAAAGCAGGGCCATGTTGAAGGAACCTCTCCTGGCTCATCAAATTTTTCGGTGCACAACAGTGAGGACATTTGTGCACACTTGTCTGACTCCCAAGGATGGCTTTTTCATCTCTTTGCCTTTTGTATCTTCTGACTTCTTCTCTGGTTGGCTGACTCCCTTTGGAACCACACAGAGAAGAATATTCTGAGAAATGTAGGTCTTGCTGTCTGCTTTGCAATGCAGATTGCTGAGAAGAAGTTGATAATTCAGGATTGATAATAGATCATCCAACATCCCTTATTTATTTATCATTTTTAAACTTTTTATTGGCATAGAGTTGGTTTACAATGTTGTTTAGTTTCAGGTGTACAGCAGAGGGAATAAGTTATGTATGTGTCATATATGTGTCCAGGCTTCCCTGGTGGGTCAGTGGTAACGGATCCACCTGCAGCAAAGGGAATAAGTTATGTATGTGTCACATATGTGTCCAGGCTTCCCTGGTGGGCCAGTGGTAAAGGATCCACCTGCCAGTGCAGGAGATGTGGGTCAGGAAGATCCCCTGGAGAAGGAAATGGCAACCCACTTCACTGTTCTTGCCTGGGAAATTCTATGGGCAGAAGAGCCGGGCGGGTCATAGTCCATGGGCTTGCAAAAGAATTGAACATGACAGTGACTAAACAACAACAATAATACATATATCTACTCTTTTTTAGAGTAATTTCCCCTATAGGCCATTACAAAGTCTTGAGCAGAGTTGCCTTTGCTATACAGTAGGTCATTATTAGTTATCTGTTATATATATAGTAGTGTGTATATGTCAATCCCAGTTTTTATAACAGGGATATCCATTCCCTATAACTTTGACTTCTTCAAAGTCTTCTCTTTTTTTAAAAAACACATGTGCAAATGAATTTTTAAAATACAACTTTACCTGACTTTACCTGTAAAGTGACCATATGATTCAGTTTTCCTTCTACACTCTTGAAACATTCTCTTTGTACATCTCTTATAATAAATAACCATATTTATATGTGAGTTCTGCAAAATGTCTTCTTCCTCTATTGAATAATAATCCTGTTGACAGCAGAGATTCTTTTATGCCTGAACATGCCTTGCAGTGTCTGACAGTATAATACACATAGTAGGTACTAATAAAATGTTTGCTTAATTAATTAATGGATAATATTAATTGATATACTGTTATGACCAATTTAACTCACTGTATAAGTGAATTGTACCATCACTTTGTTCTGACTAATAGCTATAACTAAAATGAATGCCCTGCTTAAATTTCTGATTTATTAGTCCTTTTTAAAATGTTTTTATTGCTGTTTTTTTCCTAGTCTAGTAGCCTGATGGTTTGCACGAATCTTTACCTTTCAGTTCAGAGTCATGAAGTCTTATTAGACATGTTGTGTTCAGTCTGCAGAGTCACGTTTCCTACATCATCATACCTGGTACATTTGAGAGCAGTCGAATGGTTTCTCTAATGATTCTAGAACACTGCAGTGAATGACAAATTACAGGTGTCTAATATTATATGATTGGTAAATGACTGTTTTGTGCTTAATTTCCATCCCTCCAGGAAGGCTAGATTATTCCCAAATAGCAGATTGCCATATGAAAATGCCAATATTTACTCTCTGTTGATCCAAGGTAACAATTCAGAAACAATCATTTGATATAAGACACTCTTATGATTTTTTATTACAAATTGGTAACTAGTTAGGAAGGATGAGTCTCTAAGGAACCCTGTTATGATTGGGTTGACCTTCAGGTTCAACAGCATGGGTTAGCAAAGAATTTCTTTGCTTTAAGTCCACATTATTGTCTAAATAAAATAGGTGTTTGGTTTTATTTTAGTTCCCAACTTAATTTAGGTTATTCTTAAATCTCAGAACAAAAATTATGTTTCTAAAGTGATATTAACACAAAAAATTCAAATAAACCAGGAAATATCTACTGAGTTTCTCATGTGGTGCTGCCTTTTAACTGGTGTACTCTTTTCCTTTGAGTTAAGTGTTACAAAGACACAGTTTCACTTTGGTTTTTGCTTCTTACTCCTGGTGTGCACCTATTTGTTAACATACATCCCCCCAGGTCTATTTCTAGTCATAGCTGTTTATTAATGCTGCTGCTTTGCTTACTTGCCTCAGATTTCTCTCTCTGTCTCTTTCCACCCTGCATCTCTACCTGCCTTAAGCTATTTTCTGCTCAGTTGGTTTTCTTTCAGCCTTATTGCTGAAGACTTTGGTCTGGGACTTTGCTGATCCTATTTGTGGACCTGCATAGACTCTCCACCTCGCCTTCTGCTTCATTGCCTCCTTCTCACAGGTGACCTGCACTCAACTCACCTCTGCTGAAGAGCATCCAGGAGTGCCCACCCCTTCCCCCACCACCAACTGCCCTCTGTCTTTAGAATCCCCTCTGTGCTGCACTATATGGGGGATAAACTACAAGCACCTTAGCCCCTCCAAGGGTGCCACAGTGGCTCTTTAATGCCTAAGGGCTGGTGGGCAAGAGTGTCTAAGGCTTGGACAAGAGGGAATAAGAGAGAAAGTGAGTAGAAGAAAGAAACGGAAGTTAAAGGGGAGGAAATGGGGAAAGAAGCGGGGATGCAGGAAAAAGAGGATGCAGAGTACAGAAAGGAGGGGAGGGCTAAAGAGTAAAGAGAGGAAAGATGCACTCATTCCTTGGTTCCACAGGGATTGGTTCTGGGACATTCTGTAAATACCAAAATCCAAGGACATTCACCTCATAGTTTAGGCACTCAGTGTTAGCAAGTTCCGCATCCATGGATTCAACCAGCTGCGTGTTGTAAACACAATACCCAATCCATAGTAGTTTTAATCTGAGGATGTATAACATGCAGATTCCCAAGGCCAGCTATATTTATAGCCAGGAAAGCTATTCCAAATTCCTGTGAAAAACTGCTCTTCATTTAAGAGCCAACATTTTCACATTTATTTACTAAACTCCAGGGTTCACTTAGTTTTGTTGCAATTCTGACTCCATTCTCTTGGTGCCTTTGTTGCCCTCCTTGCTCCAGCCCACCTGTCACCCTTCCTGCTTATCTCCAGACCATCCTTTTGCCTCAGCAACATAGGCTCTCTTTCTTTCTCTCTCACACGGCATTCACAACCAGCTCTCAAGATTACACTTATCCTGTGACGTGTGAGACACTTAGATGCTACCAATTTGGGGCAGAACTCAACCGAATCATGCAAAATATCAGGCAGGATGAATCACAGGCTGGAATCAAGGTTACTGGGAGAAATATCAACAACCTCAGATATGCAGATGATACCACCCTAATGGCAGAAAGTGAAGAGGAACTAAAGAGCCTCTTGATGAAGGTGAAAGAGGAGAATGAAAAAGCTGGCTGAAAACTCAACATTCAAAAAATGATGATCATGGCATCTGTTCTCATCACTTCATGGCAAATAGATGGGAAAAAAATTGGAAACAGTGGCAGATTTTATTTTCTTGGGCTCCAAAATCACTGCAGACAGTGATGGCAGCTAGGAAATTAAAAGATACTTGCTCCTTGGAAGAACAGCTATGACAAACCTAGACATTGTATTAATGTCTAGACATCACAAGCCTAGACATCACTTTGCCAACAAAAGCCCATCTAGTCAAAGCTATGATTTTTCCAGTAGTCATATATGGATGTGAAAGTTGGACTACGGAGAAGGCTGAGCTCCAAAGAATTGACACTTTCGAATTGTGGTGCTGGAGAAAACTATTGAGAGCCCCTTAGGCTGCAAGGAGATCAATCAGTCAGTCAGTCCTAAATTGACTGATTGATCAACCAGTCAATCCTGAAGGAAATCAACCCTGAATATTCATTGCAAGGACTGATGCTGAAGTTGAAGCTCCAATGCTTTGGCCACCTGATGGGAAGAGCCAATTCACTGGAAAAGACCCTGATGCTGGGAAAGATTGAGGACAGGAGGAGAAGGGGACAGCAGAGGATGAAATGGTTGGATGGCATCACTGACTCAATGGAAATGAGTTTGAGCAAACTCTGGGAGATAGTGAAGGACAGGGAAGTCTGGTATGCTACAGTCTTTGGGGTTGCAAAGAGTTGGACATGACTTAGCCACTGAACAACAACAACCCAAGGACTCTTATACTTTATAGGGAGATGAGTCAGGGAAGTAAAAATGAGAGATCAGAATGATAAGAAAGTTCTGGAGAGTCTCAGGGTTGACATCTCCTACTAGTATTCAGAACCATGCTCCTGCAGGCAAGGTCCCCTTCCTATTTTATGTAAGTAATGACATTTTGATATTCTTGATTCTTAAAACTAGAAATGGCAGCGAGGGTAATAGAGTCAATCTCATAAAGCGTGGATACCAAATAGCTTTTGTCATTCTTGCCAAGTGTGATTTGTTGCCAGCATATACCTGCGATGCCGGGTGGAGAGGCATTTGAAGGCTGTGTGTAGACACACTGGAAAGAGTTCTGTGATCGGAAAGTGATATCTGCTACAGCAGGAGGAGGTGGGAGTGGTGGTCTGTGTGCCATGCATTTGTTGATCCAGTCTTAAAGTTTTTATAAGAACATTTAGTATTTTGCACAGATAGTTTATAGATTTAGCTAGCCAGAGAGGAATGGAATCCCTTCAGAAACTTTTGTTCTGTAATGGTCCTTCACCATCATCCTGATTAATTTTCTTCAACCTTGATGCAGGTAACCTGACTGTAAGAAGGGTGCATATGTTAATAAGCAACAGATATACCTTTGAAAGTGAAAGTGAAAGTTGCTTATTCATGACTGACTCTTTGTGACCCTGTGGACTACACAATCCATGCAATTCTACAGGCCAGAGTACTGGAGTGGGTAGCCTTTCCCTTCTCCAGGGGATCTTCCCAACCCAGGAATTGAACCCAGGTCTCCCATATTGTAGGCAGATTCTTTACCAGCTGAGCCACAAGGGAAGCCTTTGCCCCCATATTAAAAACTATCCAATAACCAAATAGTTATTCTCTACTTCTAAGGCAAGGCACATGGTCCTTTATAATAGTAAAAGAAGGTATTTTGCTTTTTTGTTACAACCAAGTCAAGAGTCTTTTGGTGGAATAATCCATTTGGTGTAATTGGAGAAGGTGAGGCTTGTTTGACTTCTATAACAGACATATTTGCTGTAGGGATGTATGTATGTACTTCTGTAGAGTTTGAGACCTATAAGGCAATTTAGATGACTTTCAATTCGTGTGATTTGGAGAATGAAAATCAGAGACTATGGGACTTATTCAGGGCTTCACAGTTAGCTCATAACTCATCTTTCTTTTGCATAAAGGGTTGGCCTCTGTCTTCTATTTGACTGCTTTTCTCTGAAGGCCATGAAGAGCCTACACAAGCTCACTGCCAGAGAGGGAGCCATAGGTTTATGTGTGGGGGGAGCTATGAGTGGCAGGTGAGCAAGCCACATTTGGTGGGTGAGAGTCGTTAGGGAGAGCAGGTGAGGGCCAGGTGAGTAATGGGACATCTCACCAAGAGCTTTGAAGGAACCAGGATGGTATCAGGATGAACCACAGGAGAAAAGTAAGGGAGGGTTGTGTGACTGCCTGGAACAGAGCCAGAGTGTCCCCCACCCCTACTGCGTGTGCACACCGGAGCACACACACACAAGTAGCTCTCACTGACTGTCATTTCTGTGGTGTGTGTGTAGAACCAGTTTAAAGATTCAGGACAAGAATAATACTAAACCACCTTCTCCAGTTACACCAAGTGGATTATTCCACCAAAAAACACTTGGTTTTGCTGTAACAACCAAAATGCCATCTTATACAGTTATAAAGAACCACGTGCCTTGCATTCTATGCAGGTATCTTTGTTAGACATTATCTCTCTGGTAGATAAACTCAATTGTTCAGTGATGGGGTAGTGATATTCAGACAGGAAAATCTTTAAACCTAGTCTAGAATGGACCTAAAGGTTAGGAGGTCTTTGTCCTATTATACATAAAAATGCTGTAGAACTTCCAAAGTACTATAAAAATCACAGGTTTTACCTTGATGCTAATGCATGAACAATAGTTTATTTCCTTATATGTATGAGGAGAAGCTTGGACTAAAGGACCGTTCCTCCTCTGATAGCCTAAGGTATATTTCCATGATACTAAGCTTGGTTTTGATGTGAATATCTACCTGGGCATGGTTTATTTAAAGGCAAGTCTTTATTTAAAGGCAAGTTTCTCTCTCTTTGAACAACTGGACTTTCTGTTTCACCCTGGACCTTCAGTGTTGTGTTCCAGATGCCTCGCCCAGTATCTGGCCCCCATAGGTGCTCCATGAACATTTGTTGAGTCCATAACTCTCAGCAGGATGGGGAGACTGTCTTCTCTCCATTTTACTATCCTTGTCCTAAGAGAGGGAGAGGCAGAGTTCTCCAGACTGACTTGGGGGGAGGCCACTGTGTCCCTGCAGAGCCCAGACGACAGAGGAAAACAGGAGAGAGCTTCTGGTGAATTTCCTCTTAAAAATAGACAGCAATCTAAAAGAGCAGCCTTGAGGTAATTTGATTTTATTATTAACATTTTTTTTTAAAGTTTGCCATAGTTTTCTGAGCCCTTTCAGGTAGGCACTATATGAGTCCTTAATGCTTCTTCATGTTGATTCTGTGACTGTCCCTAAGAGTTCTCTCAAGAAACTGAAATAAGGTCAAGTTGTTCAAATACTTACATAGGACTCTGGAACCTATTGTGCCCATGTTGAAAGTCTCCTAGAACATTCAGAATTTTATTAATGCTGTTATGCCTCATTCTCCAGGGAACTGTGTAGAAACTGTAGCGTGGAATTTTATTTCAGGGCAATCAGGTCAGATTCTTTTTGTGTGCATGAATTTGTTGTGTTGTTTTAACCTTTGTATTTATTTATTCCTTAGAATTAAATGTCAATTCCTTAGAAACAATGTCAATAATTGAAACACCTTATAAATATTTAAATGAATCACAAAATTATTTGGCAGGTGAAGGTGAGTACATCTAGAAATTTATTATATAGCTTACACTTGGCAATAGACATTTCTAACTGTTCTCACCATGCAAATGCACAATAATGGCTTAATATAAACAGATTACTAGGGGAATGAAAATGAATATAGTTTTGACACAAGTAGAATAAAACTCCTATGCATAAATATAGTAAAAATAACAGTGCGTTTTATTTACTTGTGTGGTGTCTAGCTACAGCTGCATTCTAGCTGCTTTGTAATAAAATTATAGCAACCGATTAAATACCGATTAGCTGGTTAGAGACAGATCAGATTATAGCAACAATTAAAATCAGCGTAGAACAATGTTTTCAATCAGTCTGCTCTTCCTTCTGCAAACAAAGTCTTGGAATAAATGTCTTTATTATGTATATGTGCTTTGTGTATGCAGTCAGTATTATTCTGATAGCAGGAACTCTGGGCTTGACACAAGGAGGGTGGGAAGTTTTATCCAACTTGTGAACTAAGAAATGAAACCTTTGAAGCGTGTCCAGCTGGGGTGTACAGTATAAACAGGGTGCTCAGGAGGAAATGAATGGGTGTGCTGTGTGTGAGGCAGGGTGATATCTGCCTGAGCTGAGTGGACAGAATCATGAAAAATGCTTTACCACGGGAAAGCAAAATATTGAACTCCATAGGGGCAAATTCTGGGAGATAGTGAAGGACAGAGGAGCCTGGCATGCTGCAGTCCGTGGGGTTGCGAAGAGTTGGACACAATTTAGCGTCTGAACAACAACCACAAATCTCTATCAAGTCATACAAAGATACGGCAAAACTGTCTATGGATACACTGACACGCCACTTTAGAGATTGATGCATGATTACTTAGATCTTATTTCTTCCAAATCTACTCAAAAGGAAAAAAAATACAAATTTTACCCAATAGGTATGTAAACTCAAGCCTTTCCCATTAATGGGAAGCATTACTATGTCCATCAATGGAAATCCAAAAAATCCACCAGCATTTTTAATCATTGTGTTGCTTATGCCTCTGAACTTGAGGCCTGTTCTCCCCTTGTTACTGGGGAAATTCAGACAGGGGACACCGCACTGAGACCTGATCCTTTATATAACAAAAACGATTGAACAGGAATTTAACCAGAAATATTATTACATTTCTCATCATGTGGTTTGATTATTTAATGCCAGGCCTCTGCGGTGCCTACAGCCCTCTTCTGTGTGTCCCTGGTGGTGCGTGGCCTACCTGTAGGAAGGCAGCTATGCTTCCCACTGTGCCACCAACACTGTCCTACGTGACCAGCCCCGGGCTGGTGGTGGGAGAGCAAGGCTTTTGTTTCAAACCTGCCATTCGCTAGCTAGAGCATTTCTAGCTTTTACTTTCTTTTGCCAACTTATAGGAATATTTCAAAGAGGAGACAAGAAAATATTTGCTCCAGAAAAGAGCAGTTGGGCAAGTGAATGTATTTAATTCTGAGGATCAGTATTAGGAAGCCAGTTCCCTTGCTTTCTCTCCTCTCTTAGGACCAAGCCTGCTGCTGGGGACACAGTTCTGCTCTCTCCTCCCGAAAGAAATTTTTTGAAAGTGAAATGGTTAGTTCCTCAGTCATGTCCAACTCTTTGTGACCGCATGGACTATAGCCCGCCAGGCTCCTCTGTCCATGGAATTGGCCAGGCAAGAATACTGGAGTGGGTTGCCACTCCCTTCTCCAGAGGATCTTCCTGACCCAGGGATCCAACTCAGGTCTCCCACTTTGCAGGCAGATTCTTTACTGTCTGAGCCACTAGGGAAGCTTCAGAGATAAGAGCTCAAACCTGGCAGAAGGGGGTCCCATAATTTATAAGGAGGGGAATAAGGTGAAGGACTTCCGCATACTTTACTTACAGCTATTGTCAGTCAGGACATTCCTCTCTCTCATAGGCCATGATGAATACCCTCTAAAAGCCATAGGGGATAAAATTTCACCAAGAGCAGGAAAGCTATTTTGAACCTGTGAAGTCTTTCCTGGATGGATTTATGACATGCTGGTTTCTGGTACAGAGGTCAAAGGATAGAATTTACCAAATTTTTATTAGTTCTGAGATAATATGAATTTAAAAATATACCAATAATATAGTTATTAGAGAATTTAAAAATCTCTACATTAAATATACACAGCATTTGAAAAGAACTTTCATTTATGAAACAATAAATGTGAAGAAAAATGGTTATTTTAGCATTAAAACAATATTTCTGTCATGGTATTCACTGCATCATCACCCCATTTCTTTACAGTCTCATCTATTCATATGTCACCTGAATATCCAGTATTGGTCTCTCTGTTTATGTGACTCTCACTGAATGGCAAAGCTGGATAAGAATGCACATCATTTAAGATTTGATTTTTCTTTTGTATGAGATACATTTTCATTAGCCTAAAAAATTAATTTGCTATGTGGCACTGCACTGGAACATGAGCTTGTGATATTGTTATAATGATATCAGGTTCAGTTTCTATTTAGCCCGGCTCTTTTTCTTCCTGGTAAACAGACAGCCACACACAGACATATACAGATGCATGTGCACACACACACACACACACACACACACACACACGGCCAAAGGAAAGCTAAGTCATCCTTTATTATTAGGTCTTAGGACCATTGCACATACAAGAACCCTGGAAAGTTGGACTGAACCTTTGGTGCATTCTTTAACCTGCATTCAAGTAGCTTCAATGGGCTTGATCCTGAGCTGACTCTTTTTCTTCTGCTATAAATAGGAGTCACATCTCATCTGAGCAGTGGAGGGGCTGTCAATGTAGAACAGCATAGCGCTAGAGGAAATGGAACCAGAGAGCAAGAGAGTAGGTTCACGTCTGGTTGGTGTGGGTTCAGGCTGCTTAGCATCAAGCTTACTCAGTCTGGGGCATTATCGTTAGGGATGGTGGCTGCTGGAAATGAAGAGAGAGATTTACTCACTGGACGAGCAGGTAAGGAGAGACAGAAATTGCACTGTGCACCTCTGGAAGCTCTATCACAAGGAAGCAGAGTTCTCTGAATGGAGTTCCTTTCTCCCTGGAATGGGGGAATTACTTGCCCTTAGTCCTCACTCATTCTGAGAAGGTACAAAGGAGATGGAGGCAGGAGGAGAGAAGCCTGGAGTGGAGGCAGATAAGCTGCTGGAGTATTAGCCTAGAGATTTGTTGTTGTTACTGTTTAGTTGCTCAGTCCTGTCTGACTTATTGTGACCCCATGGACTGTAGCCCACCAAGCTCCTCTGTCCATGGGATTTCCCAGGCAAGAATACTGGAGTGGTTTGCCATTTCTTTCTCCAGGGGATCTTTCCAACCCAGGGATGGAACCCATGTCTCCTGCATTGACAGGAGGATTCTTTACCACTTAGCCACCTGGGAAGCCCAGAGGTACAAAAGAGAATAGTCAGTCCTCTCTCCATCCTTTCTGTTTTTCTTCTGAAACTCACAGAAATTTAGGTTTCTCACCTAATTCTCAAGAATAGATACATTTTTATGACATGTTTTTTTCTAAACTAGTGAAATGTGTATAGAAGCATAAACTTGTGGTTAGAGTGAGTGGAGGGAATGATTGGATAGGGGGAGGAGTGACTTTGTCTGGAAATGTTGAAGACATAATGTTTATGAGACACGTGGTTTGGAAAATTGTAATCTTCGCAACATTTACTCAGTGCCCACAAATGTTCAACACCTCCACTACCTCAATTAAAAATAATCAATCTCTATCATGCTGATGAGTTGCTCTGAAAATAACTACCAATTATCCCAACTTCAGTAGAGAAGATAATATACTTTTAATTGGGAGCTGACTGGAGAGGAATATAGAGATACTAATAGATATTTCGTAAGAAAGCCTCCTGTATCTTGAGAAAGAATTCTACCATTCAGCCACACTTGCAGACAGTGAATGTGAAAGTGTCATCATCCAAGGAGACTCCCTGAGGAAGTAAGTGCCTTCTTACCTTCTTGGGGTGCCATGAAAATGAGAAAGATATCTGTCAGCAATCCAAGGTTCCTGTTTCTGTTGTCTTAGAATTTATAGCTTGTTAAAAAAAATTGCTGGTGGTTTCCAACTTGAGAAAGGGATGACTTGACTTTTGTGGTGTGGTAATTACATATGGTCTTCAGATATCAAACTGGCTGTCATAAGGAAGAAGGGCTAAAATTTATTCTTTCTAGTTCCTGATGATGAATGTAAGTAAAAGGGAAGCTAATATTGTCCAGTCGCTCAGTCATGTCCAACTCTTTGTAATCCCATGGACTGCAACACACCAGACTTCCCTGCCCTTCACCATCTCCTGGAGTTTGTTCAAAGTCATGTCCATTGAATTGGTGATGCCATTCAACCATCTTATCTTCTGCCATCCCCTTCTCCTCCTGTCTCCAATCTTTCCCATCATCAGGGTCTTTTGCAGTGAGTCGGCTTTTTGCATCAGGTGGCCAGAGTATTGAAGCTGCAAGTCGATTTTAGCCTGAATTAATAGCTTCACAGCAATTACAGAGGACTACTGGCAGAATGAT
Organism: Muntiacus reevesi; assembly: GCF_963930625.1. Lineage (NCBI taxonomy): Eukaryota > Metazoa > Chordata > Mammalia > Artiodactyla > Cervidae > Muntiacus > Muntiacus reevesi. The sequence continues at coordinate 99,071,413 of NC_089252.1, forward strand.
AATTTCAACAAAATAGTGATAATACTATTAATAGAAGGATTTAAACTGAACTATCGTTCTTTGGAAGCAAGTGACCAATCAACTTGAGCTAATATATGTTTAAAAAAATTATAAGAAGGCTATCTGGGAACTCACAGAATCAAGATGGGAGCAGGAGGACCAGGCTTAGAAATAGGAAATGGATGAAGATTGAGTCTACTTGGCTGTTGAGGTGCTTCTGTAGTAATGAATGAAAGACTGAGTCATGTGTCACCCTAGTTAGGACTCAAAATCCTTTGAGAGAATGGCCAGTTAGCTGAGCTAAGGGTACATGCTCATTCTTTGTCCATATGGAGTGGGACAGCAGAATATCTTCCAGAGGTTTCTAGGGATGCTTTCAAATTTTGTAGTGGACTGGTAGGGTATCTAATTTGCCATCCTACAAAGACTGCCTACAATATGGGGGAAATTCCCCAAGAAGGAACCAGGATTACAAAAAGGGAATAGGAGCTAAGGAACCAAAAATTAGCAAGCAATATTTAGTACAGAAACTGGATGGACATTCATTAAGGCCATCATAAAGGAGGATTGTTCATTGGGCAAGAAGCTAGATAGTAATAAAAAGACTTGGTCCCTGTGACTTCAGTAGTACTCATGGGCAAGAATCCTTGAGAGATTAGAGCTTCGGCCACCTTAAAGATAGCCAGGCAAACTTGGGTGATAGCATCATCTGCTTTCAAGGATGGTATCTAGGGACTTCCCTGGCGGTCCAGTGGTTAAGACGCCATGTTTCCACTGCAGGAGGTGTGGGTTCCATTGGGGAACTTACGATCCTATATGCCATGTGGTGAGGCAAAAAAAAAAAAAAAAACATATCTAGGAGTGGCTTCCATTTGTATGTTTTAATCTGGGATAGAGAGACCAAATACATTTGATATGCTCCAAATCTTGGGATTCCTTACCATTTTCTCTCTCCTCCTCTTCCATCTCCTGTGAAAGTTTCTAAACTCCATTTTGGACAACCTCCTCAAAACCCCTTAAGCAAAAATAGGTGCTCCTTCATTTTGTTTCCAGAATATAAGTAAAAATCTTATTATACAGTTTCCCACTGGACCATGAGCTCCTTGATGCAGGGACCTGGTCTTTTATTACTGGAGTTTAAACACATACCATAGGGACAAGGAGATGAACAAGTTGAAAGATAAAGAGATAGTGACCAGAGCCTCACAAGGTTGGATTCTGTACAGCGCCTTCTCTAACTGCCTCCTCAAACATGTTCTAATCCATATACTCTTGATCCTAAGCAGTGTGAATATTTGATATCCTGGTATCTGTCAGGTGAAACCTTTCTTTGAGAAGCTGAAGGCATTTCACTCTATTGATTTGTTCTCACTAGAACTGAGCTGTCAGTGGTAAGTAGGCATTTGTTTCTATTATGACTGTCAATAGTATGCTTTCAGATCACTTTTATCCTAGTGGTTTCAAGGGATCACACTTTTAATTTACAAAGCCAGCTCCCTAAAACTGAACCAGACCAAATCATATTAAGCCATATACCCTAAGCTTTCAATTTATGGGCATTATTATTGGGAGAAATCATCATATGAACAAAGGTAGCTATGGAAGCATAGAAATCACATAACAGCAACAACAAAAACTGCTATGAAGTTTTAGAGAAGGGAGAAATCACAAGAAAACAGAGGAGAGTCTGAATGAAGTCAGAAAGGTCTTGTTTCAAATACACTGTGGGTAGATTTCTTACCTTCTGATTACTGTTACTCCTACTAGTTTGTGAAATCTGTGAAATGGGGATGATGACAGCAATGTAATTCCTAAGGTTATTATGAGGATTCAGTGAACCTGTTGGTCCCTGGTTTATTCTCCACCCTGCATAGATTCCAACCTCCTGGGCAATCGTAGGGGGCGGGAGAGTGAGCAGAGATCTGCAGTCTCAGGGCTCCTCACATAGGACACCAAGAGCATGCCCCTCCTCGTTTCCTGGTCCATGCTGCTTCCTACAAAGGGCAGAGGCTGATGAGTGGAATAGGAGACTACATGTAGCTGCATAGTCTGCCACCTACACTTAATTGGTCAGAGCTGCCAGGAGCAGCAACACTCAGAATAGCAAGACTCTCCAGCTATGTTGTTTTAACCTCACCCTTTCACACTGAAACCAAATTCTTCCCCTTCAGGACTTAATTATTTGCAGCAAAAATGCATCTTAAGCTTCTTTTAGATTGTCTCCTAAAATGCAATTGGTCTCTGTGTGTGTCCCTAACTCTAATTACTGTTGTATTTATTAATATTGGCATGTGATTTTTATCTTTATAATGGTTGGAATCTTGTTTCCAGGACAACCAGAAGCTGCCAAGATCTTTGTACTTACAGGGTCAGAGTCCTACTATAATCTTGGTTCCTTTCACTTTTGTGGCCAAAAGTATTCAATTAGTTCCATAATTCTGTCAGCTTTCTCTCTTTGTGTTTTCTCTTCATACAAGGTTAGGTTCACCTGTGCAGTTATTTTTAAATACATATACTAATGTACACCCTATTTATCTAAAATCTAACCTTAATGGCTTTCTCTTCTACTACCCAGTGGCTCCAGTTGTGATGAGGACTTCCCACTGAAAATTGTTACTACATACAAACCACTTGGAACAGCATTAAGCTCACAGTAGGCTCTCAATGAATCTGAGCTGTTATTCCTCTCATCATCATCATTATTACTAGAATCAGCCTGTGGTTATTCTGTGGATTAAATAATAAAATATTTATAAACTATGTTAGCATATTGCTTAGCACATTGTAGGCCCTCAACCATGTTAGGTACTGCTAGTTACAGGAGCAGAAGCTAAAAATTTAGTTAAGATAATAAAGCATAACATCTTCCAGGGTAGTTGCCTTGGCTCCATTCAGTTCATTCTTTCATGCCATTCCTTTCTATGGCACTTTACAGTGAGGGTGAGTTTTCAGAACCATGCTTTATTCAGAGGTATTTCAAGATGTATGGTCATAAAAAAATCCACTTATACTCAGTAAGTCAGAAAAGTGGTATCATATTTCATGCATTCATTTTAGAGTGATGATTATATGTTTTTACAAGTAACTTGTAAAAAGCTCATCATTAAAAATGTAAGCAATTCAGAAAGTTATAAAAAGAGAAAGAAACGCATCATCCTAAATGCTACCTGCCAGAATTATTCGCTATGAACAGTTGAAGAGCGTCTCTTAATGCATGGATATAGATAGGAAGATAGAAAGATAGATAGTAAGAATTAACCTTATGAGGATGGAAGTAACTCAGAAGTAATTCCTTTCTTCCAACTTCCTCTCTCATTCCCTTCCAGTTTTGTTCCTTATGTTGTATTTACTCTGATGGGTTTATAGCATCCTCAGTCTGTTTTGCAAATGTAATTCTCTCATTTGTTTAGTTCTAGGTCGGTTTTTATTTGGATCCACTGCTGACTATTAGTCTTTTTACTGTGGTTTGCACATCTCAGGTTTATTTATTTTGACTTTTTTCTTGGTTGGATAACTTTCTTCATCAAGACCTTTTTTCTAAGCAAACTCAAGAGGGTTATGTTTTTTTAGGTTTTTAACTTCTGAGAATAGACCTACTGCCTTTTTACTTGAATAACAGCTTGGCTGATAGGATGTTCTCAGGACACCTTTTCTTTCCCTCTGAAGTTTGCCTTTCCCTCTGAAAGTGTATGGCCAGGCTGTTTCTTTTTCCCTCTTAGAGTTGACTTGCTTTCTTCTTCTTAGATGCTCAAATAACTCTAGTTTTATTTTGATGTGTAATAGATTAGTTAGAGTATCTTAATGTTGATTGTTACATTTTTTCCCAATATGATATGTCATTTTCATCTGTGTATTCAGTTCTTTCTCTTCTAGGGGAATGTTTCTATGTGATAACTCAATTTTTCTTTTTCTGGTTCACTGTTTCAGGGGACATCAATAATATTTTGGTTGGTTTCCTTTATCTATCTTACATAACCATGCTACGCTTTCTGTTTGCATTAGCAAGTTTCTTGCCTTTTCCTTAAGTGCTGACTATAATTATTTTAAATTTCTCTATCATTCTATTAGCTTAATTTTTAGCTTTGACTTTTTTCTACTTCTGTTTTTAATTTACTTAGTAGATCTTCAGTGGCACATTATATTTTTCAGTGGGTCCTTAGCTCTGGAATTTCCTTTTAACTTTTCATTTGAACTCTTACTGAATATTCTTATTAAGTTCTTTAATATTAAAGAATACTCATGGGGTATTTGTCTCTGTTCCTTGGATTATATTTTCTTTCAGCTCAGTTCTTCATCTGTCCTGTGGGTTATATTCCTCTCCACCCTCATCTTTCCATCTCTTCTGTCTGGTAGTATGTCTGCATGGTGGTCATGCCTTCTCTTTTTATTCCGCTCACAATTAAAATAGGTGTTTCTGGGTTTTTTTGTTTTGATTTTGTTTTCTTTAAAAAAAGTATTTTATTATTTATTTTTAAGATTTTTGGCCACATCGTGTGGTAGGCATGTGGGATCTTAGTTCCCTGACCAGGGATCAAACCCGCACCCCCCACATTAGAAGCATGGAGTCTTAACCACTGGACCAGTGGGAAAGTCCCTTGTTTTTGTTTTCTGAACACTGATGTGAGTGGATCTTCCTTGATCTCTTTTCAAATTATTTGGGACTAGTTTGTCTTCCCCTTCCTGAGCCACAGTTTGAAAACTGGTTGCCATTTTCTACCTATTTTTCTAAAGATTGATTTTCACAGTGTGGTCCTGGGACCAGCAACATCAATTAATGGAGAATATTATGTGACCCCCTTATTAAGCTGGACACTGTGGACATGAGGTCCAAGAGTCTGTGTTTCCACAACCTTTCCAGGTGATTCTGGTATATCTTAAAATCTGAAAGCCATTGCAGTTAAATGTTGTGGCAACACGGAGCAGGAAGGCTGTGGTCTGCAGAGCGCAGTTCATCCTGGGAAAACCTGAGCCCTGCTGTGTCTTCTGAGATCCTATTTAGATCCTGTCCCTGGGCCTGTTCCTCAACCACGATCGTTCCACTTGTTCGGGCTTTAGCACATTCCCTTATTCACCATGTTGCCCTGAAATCAGCCAGCTCTGGTGTCCCTTCCTGCCTCTGTTGGCAGGGCTGCCATGAACCAATGTGCAGGTTGGACCTACATAAGGACACCTGACTTGAGGAGGTTGGGAGGGGACTAACATCTAGTCTGCACTCTGCTGACAAAGAGTGTGTCTGGTGCAGGGCTGTGTCAGCCCAGAGGAGAGGATCCAGTCTCTAACTGATCTGCCCAGAGTGGGCATCTCTTCACACAAGGAACATCTGTAGTACCTGTCAATGGCCCCGGTAAGTCTTGAAGTGATATGTGGGCACTTCTGTAGTAAAACTGTGTTCCTAGAATTTGTCCAGGTTTGTCTAATCACTCACCTTCTCTTGCTCTGTAACTTTACAAATTTGAGGGTATTTTTTAGAATTCTTTCTGCTTTCTTTCCTTACAGTGCTGCCTCTGGGTGTATGTAGGGCTAGGGTAGGGAGAGTTAGTGAGGTTAACTTTACTTCATTTTCTCTTCTTAGCTTACAGTTCAAAAATTTCTAGCATCAACTCACAGCACTTTACTTATTTCATAATTGCTGGTAAAATTTTAGCCTTTAAAAATGCTTATTATTTCCTTAGTATTTTTGTTCATTTGTTATTGGGGGGTCTGATTCTATGTTCCTATTGTTAATATACAATAACTGCATTAAAATTTATTTTTTACTTTTACCAACATGGATGAAGACAATTATTTTCTACTTATTTTTTTATCTGGAAGATTTCTTTTCAGGTTGTTAGAGGTTGTATACTTCGCATAAATTAGGCAGAAAAAAGCCAAACAAACAAGGTCTGAGAGGATGCTGGGTAGAATACGGAATTAAAGAACAAGTTCTAGAGATGAAGCACTGGAAACTGGTGCCCTCAGCAGGACAGACTGGTGGACTTTGGGAAAGCCCTTGCCCGGAGATTCCTGAAGTCTTCCCCGATAGCTCAGTTGGTAAAGAATCCGCCTGCAATGCAGGAGACCCTGAGTTAATTCCTGGGTCGGGAAGATCCGCTGGAGAAGAGACAGGCTACACACTCCAGTATTCTTTGGCTTCCCTGGTGGCTCAGCTGGTAAAGAATCTGCCTGCAATGCGGGAGACCTGGGTTAGATCCCTGGGTTGGGAAGATCCCCTGGAGAAGAGAAAGGCTACCCACTCTAGTATTTTCTCATAGAGAAGTCCATGGACTGTATAGTGGATGGGGTTGCAAAGAGTTGGACCCATCTGAGCGACTTTCACTTTCGCGTCATGTTTGTACTGGGCTTATGATGTGAATGATGGCCCCACCAGTGCAGCAAGGAGGGGTTTTCTCTTAAAGCAGTGGTTCTCAACAGGGGGTGATTTAGCCCCTTCTCACCCACCACCATCTGGAGACATTTAGCAACATCTGGAGTCATTTTTGGCTGTCATGAATGGGGAGGGGATGTTACGACGTCTAATGGGTAGAGGGTATAAATATCTACAATGCAAAGGACAGTGCTCTATGACCTAGAATTATCTGATGCAGAATGTCAGTAGAGCTGGGGTGAAGAAATCCTTCCTTAAAGAAGGAAGTTTAGATAGGCAGGAACAGTAGTTATTTGTTATACTTTTCAGTTGACAGAGGACATTCACATTAATCCAAGAATGAGTGTATATATACTGGTTTCATTCAGACTTTGAATATTGCATTCCTTTTTATTTTTTAACTTGTCTTTTTCTAAATTCATTAATGAAACTTTTTACTTCCTTGGAGATACAGCTGCTGTAATTGTCTTATCCCTGCACTAATACCCAGAAGTCAATTTTAAGTCACTAAAGAAAGCCACATTAATTATTTTCTTAATGGTCAAGTTTGTAACTCTAAGGAAGTTTTTGAAATTAGATTCCTACATAATAATCACCATAGAAGTGATGGAAAACATTGATTTGGTAATATGAAAATTTTATCTGCATACTCAAAGGATCTTATCTTTGAGTTATATAGGCAGGAAACATTCTCCTTTTGTCATTCTAGGTTCTTCGGTTGGCCTAATAATTAAATTGACATAAGACAAATTAACCGAAGGAAAAAAAAATAGTTTATATATATATGGAGCCCCAGAGACATGAGATCCAAAGGCAGATAATTGAGGTTTATATGCCATCCTGAGCTAAGGAGAAGGGGGTAGGGATATGTGTATTCAAAGGGGAGGAAGACAGAAGATGATGAGAGCAGAGTTTTGGTAAATGAATGTTTGCCATATCACGCAGAAGAGTTTTTCTGATATAAAATGTTATCTTTGATATTAGGTCTCTTCCTGGTGTAGGCCCTCTGTCTAAATTCTTTTAGATAGTTAGTGAAAGTTGCTCACTTGTGTTCAACTCTTTGCAACCCCATGGGCTATAGTCCATGGAATTCTCTAGGCCAGGATACTGGAGTGGGTAGCCTTTCCCTTCTCCTGTGGATCTTTCCGCCCCAGGAATCAAACTGGACTCTCCTGTATTGCAGGCGGATTCTTTACCAACTGAGCTATCAGAGAAGCCCTTAGGTAGTTAAGGGGAAGGTAAACAGTTTTTTTTTTTTCCTTTCTGTTGTCCTCAGCTCGAAACAATCTACATACCAAAGTGGGGTGTTTTGGGGATGGTGGTGGCATATTCTGCTACTCCTCAGAGCCTCACTTCCTTTGTGCAGGACTGACATGTAAGAAGTACCTTTTGTTTTCTTAATCAAATGGGTATTTGCAAGTGACCCCATTGTTTATCACTGGACAAGTGACCATGTGACTATGGAGAAGTCACTTAATCTCTCTAGACTGCAGTGTCAACAATAAGAAACATATTTTTAAAATTTCTTTTACTTACTTATTTTTTTTAATATTTTGGTTGTCCTGAGTCTTCATCACTGCACACAGACTTTCTCTGACTGCAGCAAGTGGGGGCTACACTTTGCTCCAGTGCCTGGGCTTCTCACTGTGGTAGCTTCTCTTGTTGCGGAAGCACAGGCTCTAGGTGTGCGGGCTTCAGCAGTTGCAGCACACGGGCTCAGAAGTTGTGGCTCAAGGGCTCTAGAGCCTGGGCTCGGAAGTTGTGGTACACAGGCTTCATAGCCCTGTGGCACGAGGAATCTTCCCAGACCAGGGATAAACCAGTGTCCCCTGCATTGACAGACAGGCTTCCATCCATTGAGCCACCAGGTAAGTCCAACAACAAGCATGTTTTAAATGGGTGTGGAGGAATAGGTGAGCCCCTTTCTGCTGTAGCTCTCTATGCAGTTATGCAATGTAAGTTATGCAGAATGCATGAACCCTCCCTTCCAGAAGACTGGGTCCAGGAAGGTCTTCTGCTTTGAACAGATCTCTAGGTTTCTGTTAGATATTCCAGTGCCAGTCTTTCCATAACATCTATTTTGCCAGTAGGCCCATAACCAGGTAAAATGCAACACTGCACGTTAATACATTTTAACAGATTTTAAATGAACTTTTCCTAAGCAGACAGAAGAAAATTAGAACATTCCAAGGGAAATCCCTTGGCAGACAACCACATCTGTCGGCTATTTGGCAGTCCTGAAACAGTTTCATCAGACTGCATCAGCAGTTTCTCTCAAGATGTGAACAGTATGTTTGCTAAAGGCACACACAATCATGCCTGAACCTCATAAACTTCTCTCAATTACAAGGGAATGTCACTGTCAAAACCCTAATACCTCAAATGATCCCAACCATAAGTTCTTTAAAAAAAGAAAAACCACCACCATACTCAGATGTAGTATCTGAAAAGCCATGTAATACTATGGAAGTTTCTTTCTGCAGTCTGTAGGCAAAGCAAAATTTGACAGTGTTTTTCAGTGCTGATAATGTACAAAGATCTTTATCTTTATTACTGGCTGATAGTGTGGCATATCGGTATATAAACTTAGTTTTACTTCTAATTAAGCATTTAAATGCAGTAACTTTTCTTTGCTTTTGTGACAAGATGGAAGATTAAATAACATCCATTGCCCAGTGGAATTATCCATGCTCAAAAACTCAACCCAAATTAATGTCTGATGGTGAAGTTCATTTCTAACTACTATAACCCTAATCATTTTAGGGGAAATTAATATTCCTTGTGAATGAATATTTTAACAAAATGTGGTGAGTTTATTAATAACTGAGTGAAGAAGAAACACGGTTTGAAAAATGGTCAGCAATTTTGCTTGATGTTTACCTTTTATGCCTAATAATTATTTCTGGGATTTCGAAGCAAAAGAACACATCTACTCAATTGCTATCCATTAACCTGGAAATGTCCTGTCTTTTAATTCTTAAAAAAAAAAAAAAATCTAATTGTTTCTGAATGTTAAGTTACAGTGGACTTTGCGGCATGAATACTGGAATTAAATATCTACTATGGCAGTTGGTTTGGGGAAGGCAATGGCACCCCACTCCAGTACTCTTGCCTGGAAAATCCCGTGGACGGAGGAGCCTGGTAGGCTGCAGTCCATGGGGCCACAAAGAGTCAGACATGACTGAGCGACTTCATTTTCACTTTTCACTTTTACATTGGAGAAGGAAACGGCAACCCACTCCACTGTTCTTGCCTGGAGACTCCCAGGGATGGGGTCGCACAGAGTCGGACACGACTGAAGTGACTTAGCAGCAGCAGTATGGCAGTTGGTTGGTAGGTAACTTTCATGGTACATCTTTCTAGACCATTTTGTAATTTGAAGATGAAAGAATGTGACCTAAACGTTCTTAGCCCTAATGCTAATTTCTTTGAGAAGCTTTCCCGATACTGATAGTTGTGAACACTCCTTTATTTTGTATCTGTGTTGTATTCCTTCTTTCTCTGCATCTGAAAATCTGGTGGTGGTGTTCTCACCAGCTGGAATGCGGCTCCTTGCTGAATATCTTGGTTGTTTCATCTCCTTCATATATATATTGTATGGGCTTGTATCATGTTGGAACTTCAAGATGGGGTCTGGATAAAGCAAAAGGAATGGATCTTTGAAGTTAAACTTATAACATAAAGGTTGATTACAAGTTTGAAAGAGTGAACTTCGATTTAAACTTCCTTAGAAGATGCAGAGGTTACCCTTTAATATGAACACTTGATGGTCTTAATCCCCCGTCAGGTGGTTGGTGTTGGAAACTGAAGATTTAGGTTTAGGCCTCACTCAGATCCTCTAACCCCATATTTGTCACAGAGGAAGAGCTAGGTAATTTCTTTGATTGGTGATTGATTATTTTCTTACAGCAATTTTGGGGAGGTAGTATAGACATTGCTAAAAATGGGTAAGGGTTCTTAAGTTGGAAAGATGAGAGTTCATGTTCTAGTTCATCTGCTTTCTAGATGCAAGACTTTCATCAAACTATTGGACATCTATGAGTCCCAGTTTATCTGTAAAATAACAATCCTATCCTCCTATGTAGGTTATAATGATTAAACATTTAGTGTTTTTTAACAGCTGTAAAAATACTTAAATAACAGAAGTGTTCATTGTTGTTATTGGCAGTTAGTGAAAGTGTTTGGGGTTCTGGGGTGCAGGGTTGTGAGAAAAAAAATCTTTCTTTTGATACCCATATTGTCTGAAGTTGACTTTGACTATTTTCTTTGCACTTGTCCCTATTTCCCCCTCATTACCTTCATATCTCTTCGCTTTTCTCTCTAGAATAAATTGATATGCGATGGTTCTTACAGGCTTTCTTTCTCTGTCAGAAATTGAGGTGGGAATGGTGCTGTATAAAATGATTTGATAAACAGTATGCTCATACAAAACTGAGAATACCAGAAAGAGATCGGGTACATCTGAGCTTTTGTGGTCTTCCAGATATTTAAAACTACTTAAAAAAACCCTGAAATTCCTGAAATCATACAGTAGAAAATTCACAGGGGAATAATACTGATACTTTTCCCCTACGTTCTTAGATTCAGTAGAACTGAAATTTCATCTCTTGATGGTAATGATGATAAAAGCCAGCATCCTGGACGTTGTGCTGTGAGGTAGGCACTTTGATCACACTTGTTGTGTAAGTGGTCAGACTCCAGGGTCCACACCTGTTATGTGTCCAGTTCTGTTGTTAGCCCTGGGTAAGCTTTGGTCTTTACTGCCTACCAGGAGCTTACCTTGCTAAGGGAGAGTAGAACACAGGAGTGCAGATCACATAACTATCGAGACTCAGAGGACATTGACTCAAACACCAAGAACAACAAAGAAGGACTTGGTGGTGTCTGATTCTGGAGTGGCAGAGGAAATGGTAATTTAGCATGGATTTTGGAGACAAGGTCTAATTTCCATAGAAGAGGAGGCTGAGGGATGTGAAAGGGAACTGGGTAGGACTGTGAGGATAAGAAATAGCGGAGCTGAAGAAGGGTCCTCACAGACAGTGTGGTGACTGATTAGCCAAGATTGGAGGAAGTCAGTGTAGACCGAGAGAGTGTGCAGCCTGTCAGGGCTGCAGCAGGCTTGGGCCCGAGGCTGTCATTAGTGACCTTGGAAAGCAATTCTGTTAGAATGGCAGAGGGAAGAGCCAACACTGTATCTGGCTGAGGAGATAGGAAGATTGGGTGTTCAGATGACTCCTTCAAGATTGTTTATGGTTAAGGAAAGGAGAAAAATCAGTTGGTCATTTGAGAGTTTAGCATGCATGAGACAGACCACTTTTGTTTGTAAGAAAGAAGAGACATAGGATTAGTAGAGGAATGAACAGAAAAGGGGAGATTTGAGATGAAATGGAAGAGAGAGAATGTTCTGAACCATGGAAGAGGAAGCTGGGGAGAAGTGTTTTATTACACATTTATGTGGGATTTGAATGCTTAACTTGAGACTGTATTGTAAGGGAAAATATATTCTGGACAGAAATGCTTGGTGACCCTCCACATCCTTTTTCTTTATGATGTGGCTTGCTGAGTCGCCAAAACTCAGAGTAAAGAAAACAGAGGTTGATATGGTGTCCTCGGCTTAATCTTGAGCAGTCTGTGTTCTTCCTGAGGAGGTGTCTCTTTCCTTTGATTCTTCTTCTCTTGGCTTACCTCTGTCTACTCCACTGTCTTGATGTTGGCCACGTCTGACTCCTTAGTCAGTTGCTCTTGGCTCCTGGCTTTTTTTTTTTTCTTTTTTTCCCCTTAGCTACCAGGTCTTGGCTGCCCAGTTTGTGCTCGAAATTTAATGCAGGTAAATTGATCTGTAACGATCGCTTTTCTTGGCAAGGCCAAGGTCTTGACTTTTCATATCCTGTCCTCATAGGAGCCCTGCTGTCTTTAGCCTAGCAGGCCCCAACCTTTCTGGCACCAGGGACCAGTTTTCATGGAAGACAATTTTTCCACGCACTGGGAGTGGGAGGATGGTTTCGGGATGATTCAAGTGCATTACATTTATTGTGCAATTTGTTTCTAATCTAATGCTGCCACTGATGTGACAGGAGGTGCCAGTTCATGGCCCAGAGGTTGGGGACCCCTGGTACTAGTGGGCGGCCTGTGACTGTTCCCTCACTGTGATAGTGAGGTCTGTGGGACACAGGAAAGGGCACGTAGCTGGCAACAAAGGCACAGGAGGAAGGAGGAGAGAGATCAGGGAAAATACACTTGGAAGCATCAGCCTAGAATAGAGCAGGAGCATTGTGTCTCTGGAAAGAGAGCCCTAGGCAACAGGGAAGAGTGAAGGTGCTGTAGCTGAGGAAGCTCCCAGCACAGGGCCCAGTGGGCTAGAGAGACCCCAGGGAGAACAGGGTGTGAAATACACGAAGATCACCCAAAGGAGGACAAGCAGAGGCTACTCAGCCAGAGTTTGCGGAAGGAAGGGTGTCCATCACCATTACTTGCATTTGACAGAGACTTAAAGGCAATCATGGGAGTGGAAACTTTAGAGAGGAAAGGAGGAAAGACGTGAAGCCTCCAGGGGTGCTCTGACTAGAGGTTGTTGACATGGGAAGCTGTAACCAGCAAGGGAGAAGCAGATAGGTTGTGTGTGTGTGTGTGTGTGTGTGTGTGTGTGTGTGTGTGTGTGTGTGCACGCGCGCTCAGTCACTTCATCATGTCCAACTCTTGCAACCCCACAGAGTGTAGCCCACCAGGCTCCTCTGTCCAGGGGATTTTCCAGGTTAAGAATACTGGAGTGGGTTGCCATTTCCTTCTCCAGGGAATCTTCCCAACCCAGGAATAGAACCTGTATCTCCTGCACTGCAGGCAGATTCTTTACTTACTGAGCTACCTGGGAAGCCGCTGTGGTAGGGTAAGGGAACTTATTTGACTTTCTCTGGCTGGTGCTGATTTGGAGACCGAGGGTAAAAACTGGGGAGACTAGGCATTATTGAATAACTACCAACTATGTAGGGCTAACTGCTTCAGAGGGTGTGGCTTGGCTTCCTGGACTGGTTGCTACCGACTGTGAGTCAGAGCTCTCTTTTGTGTACAGCCATCATCCTTTGTGTATTCCGTCTCTCACAGGCTGGGGTTACAGAGGTCATTTTCACTATGCGTATGGACCATGTTTTGCAGGACATGCTGGAACTTGTGGTCTGGTGAGATCTAAATTATCTCAGAACTCTGCATTCTTCCAAGTGGCAGCATGCCAGCACACTGTGTTTCCACAGACTTTCTTACATCCCCTTCAGAAACTAAGGGGGCTGGCTTCGAAACAGAAACTGGAAACAATATTTTTATAGATGTTAACTTTTAAGGAAACATTAAAAGTAACACTCAGAGTGCTTCTTCTTTTGTATTTACTCAAATATAGTTGTCAGTGCAGCTGTGGCTTTCAGAGTAGCCTAATTACTTTCATATACCATGATCAGTCGATAGAGCATTGGGAAAAGTCACAGCTATAAATTTATATTACTTGAGGGAGAATATTTGGTCTTAGAAATATTAACGCAGCCTCCCATCTCATATTATACGAATTAGTTTTATTTGTGAAGTATAATTTGATTGACTTTCTGACCCACCTAAGAGTGTGGCACTGGGGAGAAGTGTTTTTACACACTGGCTGGCTCTGAGTTCTTAATTCTAGAGATGTCAGCTCACAGGAAAGGCAACGTGTTCTTAAAAGAGCTGTACTTAGATATCCTCTGCTTTGTTCATGGGAAAGGTCAAGAGGATGGAGAAACAGAAAGTCAAATGTGGTGTCAGACAGTAGGAGATGGCACATGTGCATTCTCAGTGGCTCAGTCCTGTCTGACTCTTTGCTACCATCTGGACTGTTGCCCACCAGGCTCCTCTGTCCATGGAATTTTCCCAAGCAAGAGTACTGGAGCGGGTTACCATTTTCTTCTCCAGGGGATCGTCCCAATCCAGGGATCAAACCCAGATCTCCTGTGACTCCTGCTTTGGCAGGCAGATTCTTTACCACTGAGCCAGCTGGGAAGCCCTATTGTAGATGCCAATCATTTCCCGTTAACACGGAGCTATAATGCACTACAAGAATTTTTTTTAAATCACTGAACTATTTATTAATTTCATTGAGCAGCAAACATTGAAAGTTACCAATGTAGAAAACTAAGTGGTGGGATGAAATCATGCCTGTGAGTGTTTTTAAGCATTTTCAAGTCTGTTGTTCTGATAGAAACTCCAGACACTTTTCTTCACTGATGTATGTTGCATGTACGAACTAATGTGAAGGGAAAATTATTATGGAGAAGTGTCACATCACTTGCATGAGTGCTTTGTTTGTAATAGCAATTCAAAGTAATACGTTTCTTGGGCTAGTTGGTATCATAAGGACAAAAAATGGTCTTCTCTTTCTATTTATGATCAAAAACAGTCTTGCCTGTGGTCTCAAGGGTACAAAGTGAGAGAGTCTAACGAGATGTAACCAACTGTATATTACTGCTGGAAAAACAATTCATGCTGACTTAGTGAAAGCTGATCTGCCCCCCAGCACTTGGAGAAGGGCTCTGGCCTTCAGGATGTCGTGGTGATGGCCAAGCTGCTTGTTGTCCTAGTCTGAACCATCAATTCAAGGTCAGGTTTTGCTATTGCTACAGTTTACTTCTTTCATGCCAAGCACTTCCCCCGGGCCTTTACTGTCACCATCAGGTCAGCACTGGCCCCTAGGCACATACACAGCGAGTCCTGCCAATGCTGGGAGTTGGGAGAAGACAAGATTGCACCCTCTTTCTCCATACTCAGGTCATCTTCCTACATGTGATGTCTTCACTTCTTACATAATCCAGTTGAAAGGGCTAAAGAGTTTCTGTGAGCCTACCTAACTGCCTGGAATAATGAATACGTTTCCAACCCACTTTGCTTCTAAATGTGGCTGTATAACTAAATTCTGATCGATGGGAGTGAAGAGAAGTGATACATGCAACAACTAAAACATATCCTTAAAAGTTGGAGGTCAGTCCTGCCTCTATCTGGCTGTCTAGTCAGTGGATGGAATGACTGGATTGCCATCTTGGACCATGAGAGTGAGGACCATTCTCTAGGGTTGGTGGAACAGAAATCTGGAAGTAGTCTGGGTTTTAGATGACTGCAGAGTGAGTGGTCAGACCATGTCTGGTCTGCTGGTTCCCAGACTTAGGTGGCAGAATGAAAATACGTCTACTTAAACCCCTGTTATTTTGAAGTGTGTGTGTGCCTGTGTTTGTCTGTATGTCTGTGTATAATATTATATAGTTATGTCTGATTCTAACTAATAGACTATAATGTGTGTGTGTGTGTATAATATCTCCTTTCAGCATCTCAAAACATTATGTCACAAATACACAGCACATCTGTAATATACATATGTGTATGTCTGTGTGTGTGTGTGTGTGTGTGTGTGTGAGTGTGGGTGTGTGTATAATTATGGGGCTTCCCTGGTTGGTCAGTGGTAAAGAATCTGCCTGCCATGCAGGAAATGCAGGCTTGATCCCTGGGTTGGGACGATCCCCTGGAGAAGGAAATGGCAACCCATTCCAGTATTCTTGCCTGGGAAATCCCTTGAAGAGAGGATCCTGGTGGGCTATCGTCCTTGGGGTAGGAAACGAGTCAGACATGGCTTAGCAACTAAATAATAACAACATATAGTTATATGTATATATGAAAATCATAAGGGTGTATATATATGTATTTATATGTATAAATTTTTTCTACCTTAATTTTGAAAAGATATGTGTAATTCAAAATGCTATAAGAATACTTGCAACTTCTAATTTGAGGGTCACTTTGTTAAGATAAATCACTTTGACAATCTTTCATTAAAGGGCAGATTTGAAATCTGATTTCCGTCCTTAACTTCTGAAAAGAACACATTGGAAGCTGTGGCACTTGGCACATAGACCACATAACCAGAGTAACTGTAGCAACCTTAACTGATTCCTCGTAAGTCACTTCAAGTTCCTCGTCACTTCAAGTTCCTCTTCTTCAGCCTTCCCAAAGTCTTCCTTCTCCCAAAGCCTTATAACTGGAGACTCTTGGAAATGTTTCTTATTAAGTGGAGCCAGGCAGTTCTTCCCCCAAACAGCACCCGTTAGTGTTCAAAACTGAGTAATTTCTTTATGGAAAGCACTCTCTCCTACAGTATATTTGAATGAGCAAACAAATGAATCTCAGAAGGCTCATTTCATTTTCCTGTTTGCTGTTTTCATCTTGTTTCCTGGCACAGCATATTGAAGAACTAGCTTTAGTCCTCTAAGACGTGAGGAGGGCCAAATCAGCATACCTGGACTTTGAATTGTTTTCCTGTTAAGGATTAAACTTCATTCCTGGTTATTATGTGTGTGTAAGAGTCTGTAGCAAGTGGATTTATACAGCTCAGTGGTTATTTTTCCTTGTTGACAGTCTCTGGGGAGTTTGCCTCGAACCAGTTCCTACTTTTGGCCTCCTTGCTGTCAAAATAATATAAACACCAGGGACAGAAAATATATATCTCAGTCCATCAAGCCTATCTTCTTCCTCTTTGACGACTGCTAATTAGGTTCTGAAAGTTTTAAGTGCAGAGAAGGTGGGCTCAAAACCAGATGCTCATGCTGCAGTTTAATGGGGATGGGGGTACAGGCAGGGAATTAGGGAGCACATTTTAGAATCTGTGGGCTTCCCAGGTGACACAGTGATTAAAGAATCTGCCTGCAATGCTGGAGGCACAAGAGACATGGGTTCAATCCCTGGGTTGTAAAGATCCCTTGTAGTAGGAAATGTCAACCCATTCCAGAATTCTTGCCTGGGAAATCCCATGGACAGAGGAGCCTAGTGGGTTACAATCCATAGGGCCTCAAAGAGTCAGGCATGACTACGTGACTGAGGATGTTAATGAATTAATGTTCTAGAGTCTATAAAAGTCCATTTGATTGTTCAGAGTTGGTGAAAATGTATGGGATCATTATATATAATGAAAAGTATGTTTTTTATTTTTTTATTTTTTTTAAAATTAATTTCTACTGGAGTATAGTTGCTTAGGGCTTCCCAGGTGGCGCTAGTGGTAAAGAAAGTGAAAGTGAAAGTCTCTCAGTCGTGTCCTACTCTTTGCCACCCCACGGACTATACAGTTACCAGGCCAGAATATTGGAGTGGGTGGCCTTTCCCTTCTCCAGGGGATCTTCCCAACCCAGGGATTGAACCCAGGTCTCCTGCATTGCAGGCAGATTCTTTACCAGCTGAGCCACAAGGGAAGCCCCATCTGCCAATGCAGGAGACACAGGAGACTCAGGTTCAATCCCTGAGTTGGGAAGATGCCCTGAAGAAGGGAATTGCAACGCACTGCAATGTTCTTGCCTGGAGAATCCCTTGGACAGGGGAGGCTGGTGGGCTACGTTCCATAGGGTCAGAAGGAGTCAGAAGTGACTGAAGCGACTCAGCACAGCAGAGTTGCTTTACGGTGTTGTGTTAGCTTCTGCTCTTGGGGAACTGAGTCAGCTGCATGCAGATGTATGACTGTTACAGTTTGAGCATATGTGTATGTGTGCTGAGTGTTCCTTTCACCCTCACTGGAGGCCTCAGAGTCTCAGAAAGCTTTTTCGGAATTGATGCCATGAGACCTGCATATATTCTAACCCTGGCTCAGCATGTCAAGTGGACACTGCTCCTCTGTTGACCCTCATTTGGTTTCAGTGGAATTTCTGTGAGGAAGCAGCATTTCCCCAACTCTGTTCATTCTTTGTCTTGACTGAATCCCACTTAGGAATCATATTAGATTGCCTCCTCCTAGAAGTCTTCCTGTATTCCCTCAAGGCTTGGTTAGGAGCCTTGTTTTCCTGTGATCTTATCATGTATATTCTGTGCTCCAAGTCTTCTGTCGTCTTGGCTGTACCTTTCATTTGGATATTCCTAACTCAAGGGCATGGAATCTGCCTTATTTCCTTTGGGAGCAATGGTGCCAGCTCAGTGCCTGGCACATAGTAAATACTCAGGAAATATATGCGCTGAATTAATGCATTTTTCCAGAGGGACTTATTGTACTTATGCGTGAAATTTTTAGGCATGTGCATAGAAGTTGCAAAATAAATATTAGTCGATTGGATTTCCAGTGCTTAAGTAATTCTCTGTTGCAAAGCGGACACTTCTGAAAGACTCATTAATGGTTTGGGATGTTATTTACAACATTAAAGCAGTTTTCTGAAAGAGCATATATATTATACCCCGTTTCCTCCTAAGTGCATGGACTTAGTGAAGGATAAACAATAAATCAATAACATCCTGAGAATTACTGGAAGCAGCAGCACACTCTATTATTCCCCGGGGGCAGACTATAGAGGTGATGGGTGAAGAGAGCTTCTGATTTTCTGTCATGGCAATGGGCGACAACAGCTGTACTATGAATTTTCGTTAACTTTTGAGTCTGTGAAGCAGAATGTTGAGTCTATGGTAGGTTTTTGTTTTAACCAAATTCCTTCTGTTTACTCAGGAGGCTTGGTCCCGAAGCACCCAGCAGAATTCCTCTCCTCTTGCAGATTTGACCTAGGAAAACTCGCTTATAGTGGTTCAAAAAGCTTTTAGAGTTTACTTACATTTTAAATGATTAATTGATGAGAAGAGATATTTTAGTTTTGAAATTTCCTTCTTTTTTTAAATATTTGCTTATTTATTTTTGACAGCACTGGGTCTTCCCTGTTACTCAGGCTTTTCTCTAGTTGCAGTGAGTGAGGGGCTACCCTCTGGTTGCCCTGCACGGGCTTCTCATGGCAGGGACTTCTCTTTCTGCAGACCATAGGGTCTAGGGCGATGGACTGCAGGCGTTGCAGCTCCCAGGCTTTAGAGCACGGGCTCCTTAGCTGTGGCGCACGGGCTTAGTCGGTCTGCCGCATATAGGATCCTTTCAGATCAGGGATCACATCTGTGTCTCCTGCCTTAGTAGGCAGATTCTTTACCACTGAGCCACCAGGGGGGCCCTGAAATTTATTTCTGAATTTGAAGAGCAAATTAAAGGATTCCTTTCAACAGTCCTGTAGATAAGTAGTTTCTTGGTGCACCACTATTTACCTAGGTTTGCAAGTCCAGAAACTGCAGTTTGTAAATTCACCCAGAGTTGAGAAGGGTCAAGGCCATTGAGTCATGCTTTCCTAACTCATAAGAAGATGACAAATTAGAATGCCAGTGTATTCATTCTCTAGGAGAAATATAGCTGCCAAGTTACATTCATGTTATCCGGTCAGCACTTTCTCCAGTAAGAAGTCACTGTGGCAAATTAAATTATAATCAGAAATAGACTGTGCTGGTGAGGGTGTGGGGGAAACAAACAGTATCAGATGCCATTAATAGAAGTTTAAATTGCTATAACCTCTCTGGAGGGAAAGTTTGGCAATATTTCATATAAAATGCATGTGTCCTTTGCACTTGCAATTTTGCTTCCATAAATTTATCCTCCAGCTAAATCTTGATGTGTGAGCAAAGACATATGCAGAAGAGTATTCCTTATAGTATCACTCTAGGAGTGGAAGAAATCTCAATATCTATCCACGTTAAACTGGTCAGACTATTTATGGTATATCTGTATCATAAACTGTGATTCTGTTAAAGAGAATTATACATGTAATATATAGATGTGTGTAAGGTAGAGAATGGACTCCAAAATATGTTATCGAGGTGAAAATAAAAGATACGAAGCTATCTGTATAATGGGCTTCCTTCCATTGAGCTAACAGAAAGGGATACACACATGTATGTGTTTCTTTGCAAAGTGTGTTTCTGAGATGCAGGAGACAAGTGTTTATGCCTAGAAGGGCTGGGGTGGGAGGAGACTCATTTTTCACTTTAAGTGCTTGGTTTACATCTATTTGAAATGTGTTACCCTGTGCTTGCTTGTTATCTGTTTTCATGAAAACAAAAAGTTAAAATGACGCTTGAATTATTTCTTGTTGAGCTTTGTTGAATTTAAAGTTAGCAACCAGGAAGTCAGTCTTGTTGCATAGCCTTGTTCCAGATGATCTCCTGCCAGGCAGATCCCGTCCACCCCAAAGAACAGTCTCTCTCAAGAGAAAGTTGTCATCACTCTGTCTGTGCTCAGTGGCATTGCCCCCCACATGTGACAGTGTTATATTGATGACCAGTCCCTCCTGTAGCTCAACTCTGTTCCTTGAAGGAAACTTGGGAATCACCTGAGTCTCACAAGCAACACACTTCTAGGTCACTTCTTAGGTTGAGTCCACTTTGGTGAAAATTTTCACCAGAGGAGCATATTCAAAGGCTGACTCCAGAGGCTCTGACTGACTTAGTCTGGGCTGGGCTCAGGAGGCCCCACTCTCAGGGGATTCTGATGCAAATGACGTATCTGTACACTTCTCCCTCCCTCCTGTCTGAGAAATTTGGAGAATGATAATTCTCAGATCCTGTCCCTAGATTCCAAAGTCATTTGACTCTATTCATCTTTTATTGATGACACATACCTTAAAGAAATCAGTAGTAAATTATTAGCAAATTCATCCATCCTATATCGGTTGATCTTTAGTAGGTGTGAGGAGAAAGGAAATATGACCAAGTTCTGCCTCCTTAAGACAGAGAATGGCCCCTCCACGGCGCCCAGCTTGCGGGAGACCCAGGTTATTTCATGCACACTCATCTCAGCCTAAATCCTTCTCAGTCCGTGTGGATGATGGAAGATAGTAATATGTCTCTGAAAGCAAGGAAGGAAGAACAGTTGAATTAAATTATGGGCAGCTGACCTTTGATTTTAATCACAACTGCTTTTAAATGGAAATGAAAGGAGAAGGAGTGGCAGAAGTGGGGGGAGAATGGGAAAAAAGAGAAAGTCAAGTGAAGTGCATGGGCTTTGGAGTTAGGCTGACTTGCCCCCTGATACACATTCTACCCCTGGCAAGCTGTGTGGTGATGAACTTGGTGTGAAGCTTCTCTGCACTGAGAAATAAAGCTAAAACTGACCACATTAACAGGGTCACAAGAGAAAATGAGAGACTATATGTAAGCAGCTTAGCACAGTGCCTGGTGTTTATCAGAAGCTCAGTAGATGATGGCTAAATGTTTTCAAAAGGAGCAGGAAATAGAAGAGAGATAATAACATGGGCTTGTCAGTCCCTCCCTTTAGCTCAATGGACCCATTAGTCAGGAGATCTGAGTAGCAGCCTCCAAAGCCTCCAAAGGTAATGTCTTGCATGACTTTGGTCAAACCATTAAATTCCTTGAGCTTCATATATGAAATAAGAAACTTGAAAAACTTGTTTATCGTCACTGTTGTTTTGCCTCTAAACTCTAGGGACAAATCAAAACATTTCTTTAAAATTCCGCACCCCCCCCCCCGCCTTTTTTTCCCCTAAAACCCCAGCACATAACAGGTAATTACTTTTCGTATGTATTAATAGAACTTAGACGGAAGGAGTCTTGTCTCTAAATCTGTGATCCTTCCTATGCAGGATATTTGAATTCCTGTCTCCAGTTGACTCTCCTTAGCTGCAAGTGACGTTAAGGTCCTTTTTCTTTAATTCCTAACTTCTTGGAAGTTTCTGATGAAACTTCACATCTGATTATTTTAATGTGTAAGTGGTAAATCAGGGGAACTGTCAAATAGGTTGTGAGGAGGTCATCTTATTGGATTGCTGAGCTCCCATCCTGAGCTTCCGTTCTTTATTTCTCTGATAGAGTCTTGAAATGGGTGAGGAAGAGCTCAGCGGTCTCTGCTGTGTCTTCACTGCCATCCGTGTGCTCACACGAGAGAGACCTCAGATGACTCTTCCCTCTCTCTATCACTCTAATTTTGACATTCATATTTAAATCTCTGCTGTGTTCTCTGATCCAGCCAGCTCCTGTGTTCATGGGACACTCACCTCTTGAGGTGCTCCATGAAAAGAAAGTTTCTTTGGTTTAAAATGTGTGGAAGATACTGTACACTATATTGCCCTCCTTGGGGGAAATCTCAGTGCACATAAGGATTTTCAAGGCCCTGAGAAGTCCCCAAGGGAAGGAAAAATGGCTAAACTCAGCATCTCCCAGACAATTTAAAAAATACTACACACCTGTAATCTCTCTCCCATAATCATGTTCCACAGAACCCAGATTGGGAAGTATTTTCATAGACTATGGAAAGGCTCTAAATAATTGATCCCACTCTATTAGTTGTGAACCAATCAAAAAAGTAGAAGAATCTGGTTCCTGGAAACTGTGTCTTGAAAAGCAACTGGGATTAGAATTTATGTCTCAAAGTGGTAACTTTATGTTGAGGTGTACATTTGAGTACCAAGCCCACTTTAATTTGTAGGGGCCCTCTGTCGACTCACAGAGTATTGATGGATCTTTCTTGCCCCCACTGCAAGATTTTGTGAGTCTCAGAATTTCATTTAAATATTTTGTTGCAGAATGTGTAAGTAGCTATGGATCGGAATGAAAAATAACACCACGTGAGTCCATAAATAAATAATTAAAATTGTGTATGAATAGCCCCAGGGTGAATACCACCATGGCCATATAATGTAAAGAGTTTCAATAGAGCTCCAACAAAATACATCCATGTCTAGCTCCAAAAATTGCTTTCTGAAGATTGGAGAGGTAGATTTATTAGAGTCTACACATTTCTGATTATGCATGAATATGCTGTTGTGAAGTTCCGGGAATATTCAAGTCCTGGGTATTCTTTTCTAATGCTTAGAGAAAAATTTGTTTCAGAATTAGGTATAGACCACTCAGCTTCAGCCTACTCTTATATGAACTGTTATCATATTTACTGACAAACAGGGACATAATCCCCTTTTAGATACTCTAGCTCAACTAGTAACTGTAAATGTTCTTTTTATTTTCTAATCTTGCAAAGCTAAAAAGGAAAGAGCTGTACTAAAATGGTTTTGTTGATGCCTGAAGTGATGCAAAACTAAGATGAAGGTAGCAAATACAGAAAAAATAAATTCAAAATGATTTGTTTAGATTAGGTTTATGGGTTTATGTAGTTTAGCGGAGTGAGACCAAAACCCAAGAATAATCAGAGAGCCTTTTGCCTCAGAACAAGCATACATAGTCCAGGAACATTAGGGCATTGCTAGTTATTACATTGAAAGGATCTTCATTCAACAATAGCAAAAATAAAGAAAAAGGGAAATGGGCTGGAGCTTTGTGGATAATTAGCTAGCATTACAAGGAAGTGGAAATGCCACATTTTGGATTACAGTTATATAATGGAGTGTGATCCTCTGTAATTTCTTTCTCCTTTTCCATGTTAGATAAACACTTATCATTAGAGGAGACAATAGTCTCTGATAAATCTTTAGTGCTGGGCAAAATGTTTGAATTCCTTAGTCTTCAGTTGTCCATGTTTAATACAAAAGGAGAGTACATTTGAGACTCTAAAGGGAACAGTGACTTAAGGATGCTTCAAAACAGTGCTTGATCCTCTTCTGTCCTCTTGTTTATGGCTTGGGGCAATCCCTACTTCATCTGGACTCACTAATATTTACCTCCCTAGTTCATGTGTGTGTATGTGTGTGTGTGTGTGTGTGTGTGTGTTTGTGTATAAAACAGATCTAAGAGGACCTTCTTTGTTGGAAGGGGGTAATAGGCAGCCGTGTCCTGATAGATGCTTAATAATTGATTCTAGGAGGAGAAAAAAGTCTTGATGTGCAGCACTGGAGGATTTGAGAACTTCGATGGAGTAAATGCTCCTGACGTGGCCAATTTCACTTTATCAACTTGACATCAACTGTTCACAATATCCTGAAAATGTGACAAGCAGTTCCTATGAGCCAGTGGGAGCCAACTCCAGCACATTCTTGCTAAATTCCTTAACCCCAGATCATCTTGTGGGGCTGTTTCTGCAGACACCTGTAGGGCTCTCGCAGACTCTGGGGAAAGCCATTTGAAAATAACTGGCCGATCTGCTCTTTAAGATGCCTTTCAGAGCCCAGATTCTAGAATCCTTTCTCAAGAAAAGTTTAGAGCTGGAATACATTGTAATTGTGCACGATGAAGTGTTTTTAAATATTGGTTTATACTGATATTATTTTTTGTTTCTAATGCTTCCAAGAGAGCTGGTGATTTAACTTGGCTACCTTAGAGAATGTGTATAAAATACTAAAAAGTGGTTTTAGGGAAGACAAGTGATTCTGACACACTGGTACCTGTGGATACTTCTGCTCTTTGAGCATGGAGCCATTGCCAGATGAGATCTTTGAACATGACGAAACTTTGCATTATGCCTAGCGCCTTTAATATAAGATTATTTGTCTTGTAGGACAGGCTTCCCCAGTGGCTCAGATGGTAAAGAATCTGCCCGTAGTTCGCAAAACCCAGGGTTGATCCGTGGGTCGGGAATATCCCCTGGAGAGGGTAAGGGCAACCCACTTCAATACTGGAGTATTGGACCCAGGCTGGCAAATGTCGCTCCATTAGCCAAATCTAGCCCGTTGCCAGTTTTCATGTGGCTCATGATCTAAGGCTGGTTTTTACATTTTTGAATAGTTTAAAAAAAACGTCAAAAGAGGGGTAATAATTGTGACACATGAAAATGATAGTTTCAGTGACCACAAATAAAGTTCTACTGGAACACAGCCTTGCTGTTTCATTCATATCATATGTGTTATCATATCATCTGTGTTATCATATCATCTCTGGCTGCTCTTATGCCATACCAGAAAGGTTGAATAGTTGTAAAAGAGTATATGGGGCCTGCATAGTCTGAAATATTTACTATCTGGACCTTTGTAGAAAATGTTTGCCAACCCCTGATCTAGGGAACAAGTCTCTGAGGAAATGTAAACAGTTAGTTCAAAATTCTGTCTGGTGACTGAAGACATAGCATAGCAAAGCCAAATTCATCCATAATGAGATTGACAGGCATTGCAAAAGGAAATGGAGAGAACCACAAATGTCTCAAAATATGAAAAACAGTGAGGAGAATGATGTATTTCTCACTTTGCCCAAATCATCTCCTTTCGGGCTTTTTTGCTTTGTTTTGTTTTATTAATCTGAGATGAAAAGAGTTTTCTTCTTGTGCTGTCAGGTTGATGTGTTCTGGTTCTGATTTAGACGGTCTCCTGCTGCCCCGGGACACTGATGCTTCTGCTCAGTAGAGGAGGATCATTGATGGTTCCAAGGGCTGGCCTTGGAAGGCAGCCATACTCACCACTGTACCATCTACACCACTTCTAAGGGCTGGCTTTGGAGTCAGAGAGCTGGGAGTCATGTCCTAGCTCGGCTTCTTATTTGATGCATGGTCGTGGACACATTCCTTTTAATGGTTCTCATCTTCAGTTTTCTCACCTATAAAACATCAAATTGTTCTGAGTATCAAGTAGAATATTTAAATTGATTAGCACAGAATCTGACACACAGTATGTAATAACTGTTACTTTTTGTACACTGTTATTATTGTTATTATGTTATTATTACATGTGCTTACTCCTTGGAAGGAAAGTTATGACCAACCTAGATAGCATATTAAAAAGCAGAGACATTACTTTGCCGACAAAGGTCCATCTGGTCAAGGCTATGGTTTTTCCAGTGGCCATGTATGGATGTGAGAGTTGGACTGTGAAGAAAGCTGAGCACCAAAAAATTGATGCTTTTGAACTATGGTGTTGGAGAAGACTCTTGAGAGTCCCTTGGACTGCAAGGAGATTCAACCAGTCCATCCTAAAGATCAGTCCTGGGTGTTTATTGGAAGGACTGATGTTGAAGCTGAAACTCCAATATTTTGGCCACCTCATGTGAAGAGTTGACTCATTGGAAAAGACCCTGATGCTGGGAGGGATTGGGGGCAGGAGGAGAAGGGGATGACAGAGGATGAGATGGCTGGATGGCATCACCGACTCGATGGGCATGAGTTTGAGTAAACTCTGGGAGTTTGTGATGGACAGGGAGGCCTGGCATGCTGCAATTCATGGGGTCGCAAAGAGTCAGACACGACTGAGTGACTGAACTGAACTGAACTGATATTTGTAAACCTCAGGGACTCCCATGAGAAAGGAAATGTTGGTCACTCAGCTTGTGACCCCATGGACTGTAGCCTGCCAGGCTTCTCTGTCCATGGAATTCTCCAGGTAAGAGTAGTGGAGTGGATTGCCGTTTCATTCTCCAGGGCCTCTTCCTGTCCCAGGGCTTCCCATACATGTGCATATTTATGTTTTCGGTTAAGATTTTATCCTTTTAGTTTTAGCAGACAGAGATAAATAGTTAATGTGGCAGGATCTTGACGTAGAACACAAATTCTTTGCACACCCAACACTCCATCTCTAGGAAATTGTCTCAAAAAGAAACTCACGCAAGTGTTACAGTCTCAGTCAATATTTAAAACATTGGTCTGGTGAGAAGGCTGTGTCCCCATTCATTTCTTCCCAAGAGGAGACTGCCCTCCAGTGGAAACAATTCTGATAAGGGGAGAAAATCATTTTGGTAGCGAAGACTATGCAACAAATGCCCTGTATAATTCTTTTCTGATACAATGTATCTGTTTATGAAATTTTAGAAAACTCTCCCCCTGTCCCAGAACCCCCACGGTCTGCTCTGATCTGATGATGGCATTCATCAGATGCTGGCATTAGACCTTCATTCCTTAGACAGCCATTTTCCATCCCTAACATGTGGCATAGGCATTGCTTTAATTAAGTAATTCTCAACCTAGATTTCACAATATAAAACTAAGGTACTTTAAAATATCCCGATACCTAGGTTCCACCTCTGTTCAACTAAGTCAGATTCTCTGGGGGTGAGATCTAGAAATCCGTATTTTATTTTTAAAGTCCCTCCATGGCTCAGTGATAAAAGAAGCTGCCTGCCAATGCAGGAGACGTGAGTTTGATCCCTGGGTCGGGAAGGACCCCTGGAGAAAGAAATGACAGCACACTCCAGTATTCTTGCCTGGAGATTCCCATGGACAGAGGGGTCTAGTGGGCTATAGTCCATGGGGTCACAAAAGAGTTGGACACCAGTTAGCAACTAAACAGCAGCAACAAACCACACACTGTACACAAACTTCAGCCTGCAGCCAAGGGTGATCATCACAGCTTCAAAACTTTTGGTTTTTATGCAAACTTGTTTTTAAACAAAGTAAAGCAGAAACCCTGCTCTCATGTTACTATGATGTTTGTTCTTCCAAAACATGTGTAACTGTAGCATCTGTTGTCACCTGCTTGTATTGGAGTCTCATCTCTAGGGAAATTTACTGATACAATCTTTTTTCATTTGCTTGTTAATAAAGAAGAATCTTTTAGTAGTAAAAGAGGAAGATAAGAAATGAATCTTCGCTGCTTCTCCAACTTTAAATCCCATTGATGGGTTCTGTTTGGTACCAGTAATTATCTAGACTTTGATAATGTCGTGGCTAAACTATACAGAGGCACTTGGGCTCACCTGACAAAAATGCATTGAGGTAGTGTGAATTTATGAAGGAATTCTTTCTATGTATTCACGGACAGTCATGTGTATTTTTTTTTTTTAGCCTGGTGATTAGACAAGCTGCAAAATTTTCTTCTCATTAATATATTATTTCTTGTGTTTAGTTCATTAGAGATATTTTATTGATCTAATCTTTTACTTAAATAAGAATCGCTACAGTTGTTTCTGAGTTTGAGGCTATTGAATGAAGGTTAATTAATTTTTGTTATCTGTAAAATAAAAATAATGATATTACCTACCTCCTAAGGTTGTTAAGGAAAGGGAAGAGATAATGTGTTTGAGGCATCCTAGTGGCTGATACAAGTAGGCATACTGATGTTATGATGTTGAGGCAAAAATATAATAATAGGGGTCAAGAACAAAGATACTGCTGTTTTAGTTCCCCTGGGTTTACATCTTGTCTAGACTACCTGTCAGCTCTGTAATGTTAGGCAAATTAGTTTCCCTCCAACAGTCTACATTTCCTCTCCTGGAAACTTTCAGTCAACTTTTTTGGTAAGGTTGGTAAGAGAGTTGAAAATTTAGTCAGTTAAGTGAAATCACAAATTAATATGCTTGTCACTATACCTGGCATTTGGTAAACACATTTTCATATACAGGGGCTTCCCTGATAGCTCAGTTGGTAAAGAATCTGCCTGCAATGCAGGAGACACCAGTTCGATTCCTGGGTCGGGAAGATCTGCTGGAGAAGGGATAGGCTACCCACTCCAATATTCTTGAGCTTCCCTGTGGCTCAGCTGGTAAAGACTCACCTTCAATGTGGGAGACCTGGGTTTGATCCCTGGGTTGGGAAGACGCCCTGTAGAAGAGAAAGGCTACTCACTCTAGTATTCTGGCCTGGAGAAGTCCATGGACTGTATAGTCCATGGGGTCGTAAAGAGTTGGACAGGACTGAGCAACTGTCATTTTCACTTTCCATATATATATATATATATATATATAATAGGAAGAAAGTATGGTGTCTGTGTGTGAGAGACAGAGAGAGAGCGGGAGAGAGAAGGAGAAAGAGGTTAAGAGCTGAAAGAGGCCTTACCTTCCTTCTTGTGGTCCCTGAAGCAGTGGTATAGCACCAGTTGGGATCCTGTTAGAAAGGTGTAATTTCACCACCCCAGACTTACTGAATCAGAATCTGCATTTAAAAAAGACCCCTGGTGATTTGTGTACACATCAGAGCTGCACTTCTCTAGTCAATGAATGGCAAACACAAAGTAAAATTGCCACCACTCTATAGAACACCCTTGGCAGGTATCAGTCATCAAACATGACACTCCATCCCTCAGCATCCTGCCTAACCACTCCAGACAGCTTCGGCTAGTTGATAGGAATTGACATTAAGATACAACCTATAACAGAAGAAACTTATTGCATGGGAACAGCGACTTGCCTGAGCTAGAAAGACAGTATCGCCAAAACAAGACTCCCATTTCAGGGCTCGTAAACTTCCAACTGGTAATACTGTACATTACCTTACACTGCCTCCACAATGTCATTCAGTAACATACAGCTATAGTCTGGCTGGCTTTTCACAACAACTGGCAGATCAAAATAAGATAATTTATATTAACCAGAAGGATAAAATAGGATTCAGTGGTATCATTTGAGTTGAAAAGAAATAGGTTAAAATCACGCGGTAAAGAATCTGCCTGCCAATGCAGAAGATATGAGTTTTATCCCTGGGTTGGGAAAATCCCTTGGAGGAGGAAATGGCAACCCACTCTAGTATTCTTGCCTTGGGAAGCCCATGGACAGAGGTGCCTGGTGGGCTACAGTCCATGGGGTCACAAAAGAGTCGGACATGACTTAGTGATTGAGCATGCATGCACGCAGGTTAAAATCAGATAACAGTGTTTCTGATCAAAACCCAAAGCCTGATGGAAATTCCTGTTGTGATAATCTAGGCATTGTGAATTTAAAAGAATCTGCGATGTTCTGTTAATTCCACTGATTCCTAAACTTCACTCCTTTTCAGACATTTTTTCACTTAAGCATTTTTTTTTTAATTAATAAAAACTTGTAGTACTTGAAGGTGGAGTCACTGAAGTGGCCAGTGAACTCCTTAGACACCATTTTGCAAAACTAACATCAAACAGGGCACTGATTTGAGACATTTGTACACTGCCTTTGCCTCTTTTAATTATTTTTGCTTGAAATTTTAAAGCTCAGGCTGGGATGAGCCTTGAGATAGCATACAATCCAGCTTCTGTCTCCTGGGAAGGAAGGGAGAATTTTGTTCATTGCCAACAGGAGATGCAGTCTGCCTATCGCAGATATGAAAACACTGTCCTAATACCTCGGAAATTTATCTTAAGCATCACGTCTGCTGTTGCACTGAGGCTTCTAAACATTTTCTGACTCATTACTCAAATGACTCATGCTCCATTTAGTGTGGTGGGAATACATGGAGAAGTGGCCAGATCCGACCGAGTGAGTACGAGACTGGCCAGAGTCCCTTGCATTTTGTTACCTGGGCCGTTAATTTGCTAGAACTCTCAAGATGTTAGTGTTCCTCTGATGTGGCTGGCTGACACATAGGGGCTTCTTAGTCCACTCTGGAGATTACACCAAAATTTATCCTCCTCAAGATGAAACAAGGGATTCCCAATTTTCACATTTCAGGTTTATTCCCAAGCTGTAATAATGGTTTAGGTAATCAGGCTCTATTAATTAAAAAAACTATATATTAATATATCTGTATATATATGTATAATATCTGTGTATTTGTGTATATATTATGCAGTGTTTTCTGGGTGTACATATATATAGGTGCATGTGTATGTATATGTGTGTAACCTGTGTGTCTCTCTCTCTATATATATATATATACTTTAACCAAACTATAGTCACTGTTCTCAGAATTTCCAGGAAACAACTATTCTCTCCTCAGTGCATTAACTTAGTCAATATCACATCATTTTTATGATTTGGAAGTTTTCCACACACAAGTATATTTGACTCTTTGCCACAAGAGATGGGTGGAGGGATAATTGCAGATGCATGAAAACCAGAACCAAGGATCTGTGACATGTCTCTTGAAATAACATTAAAGGTCAGATCATAAAACTTTCCTTTTTTGAGTATTTTATTTCTTTGCTTGGAATTAATTTCATGTCCAAAGGCATGGTATATGAAAGAAGACATCTAGGAAATGTTTTCTAGGAATTGTGAATGCTCAGTCCTTAGTCGTGCCCAACTGGTTGCTACCCTATGGATTGTAGCCCGCCATGCTCCTCTTTCCATGGGATTTTCCAGGCAAAAATCCTTTAGTGGGTTGCCATACCCTCCTACAGGGGATCTTCCCACCCCAAGGATCAAATCTGCATGGTCCTGCATCTCCTGCATTAGCAGAGGGATTCTCTCTGAATTAGCAGGGGGATTCTCTGAGTCACCTGGGAAGCCCTTTCTAGTAAGGATGTCTTAGCTCTCTCCAGTAATCAAAAAGAAAATTTGGGAATATGTCTGTACAATTAAATATAGGGACATTTGTATAAATTCCTTGGGACTCTCTTCAGTGATGATGAAATATGACTCATGCATTAAAATTTTCATTTATCTTTATGACATTAACATAAAGATCAACAAGACCCATTTTTTCCTTGGAAGCAAATACATTGTTGTTGGTTTGTGTGTCTGTGTCTGTGTGTGTGTGTGTTGTTGAAGGACAGTTGATTTACAATATGATATTAGTTTTAGTAATACAGGAAATTGATATTTATCTATGTATATAAATATATATCCTTTTCCAGATTCTTTTTCATTCTGGGTTATTATAAGATATTGAATATAGTTCCCTGTACTGTAAGCAGGTCCTTGCTATTTATCTATTTTGTAAATAGTTCAACTGGCTTGTTTTGTATTAACTCTTCAACTAGTTTTCTTTTAAATTATCCTTAAAATGTCTGCCACATGAAAAGAATGCATTCTGTATAAGGTAGAAATTAAGCTGGCTAATTTCCAGCAAATGAAATTATGCTGATAATTAATAAAAATAAGATCTTCCTCCCTCCATTTTAAACCACAGGCTGAATAAGAAAGGGCAGATGATGTAAATGTTTATAAACTAGGTACATAAATGGATTGCAATTCTTTATCCCTCTCTGTGTATTTAAATGTCCATTCTCTGTATTCACAAACAGCTTTTGGAAGATATATTGGTCTTCTTTCATCACCTTCCTCCCCCTAGTGCATGATATTAGGCTGGACCCATATAGATTGATTTAAACACACTTAATCCACAAGCCTTTAGGAATTTACAGTGATTTCTTTAGCCTTTCAAAGAGCTTGCTATGAAATTGGAGTCACCTGGAGTTATTGAAGCAAATGAATTATTGTTACCTAATACTAGACAATGGAAAGCAGAAGATTGAAGTCTGTTTTCATAGCAACTAGTGAGGCATCTAATGATTCAAACGTCACTCCAGGGCTCACCTCATTAAGACAGAGCATCTTGTTTTCATAAATGTCCTGGCCTAGCTGGACAAGTATATAGATATATATGTATTTTTTCTTGAAATAAGTAACAAAGCTTTCCAACCACATTCAAATGTGAAAGGAAGCTTCTTAGCACTGATATCTTCTAAGTGTGCAAATACATTTCTTAAGAACAGCATGAGAGAGGTGGACTCTGCATCTTTATTCTTACAAAATGCAATTTTTGGGTCATTTGAAAGTGGACTCTGCCATCAAATTAAATGCACCACTGACTACATGTTTATTAAGAGATTTATCACCAGCTGCCTTATTTAGTATACTTTTATTAAAATATTACTGCAGCTTCCATCAGAATACTCCTAATTTAGATATTTAATGGGCAGTCATAAGGCATTGAATTGTCCCTGATATTTTTAACCTACAGGAGACCATGGGGCACCTAAGTATAGGGGAATAAATTAAAGGGAGGGGATCTGGATAGCTTTTAGACATTTGGGAAGCCTATGCCCTTGATTTTTCAAATTGCTGCTGAAATGCAGCTCTAAGATTTGGCAGATGAGAGCTCGCTTCCTGACCTGGCTCAGTGTTCATCTAAAAGAGCCAGAACCATGGAGTGCTAGGCCCTATGTCTGTGATAAGGTACATACCCAATAAATACCTGCTGAATAAATGGATGAATCAACAAATTGGGTGTTACTGTCTGGGGCCATTGTTCTCCTGTTTAGTTCTTTGATAAACAGCATACAGATTTTTCCCTCCATATTTAGATCTATTTTAAGACATGTGCATGCATGCTAAGTCTCTTCAGCCATGTCCAACTCTCTGCCACCCTATGGACTGTAGCCCACTGGGGTTCTCTGTCCATGGGATTCTCCAGGCAAGAATACTGGGGTGGGTTGCCAGGTCCTCCTCCAGGGGATCTTCCTGCCCCAGAGATCCAACCTGCATCTCTTATGTCTCCTGCATTTGCAGGTGGGTTCTTGACGACTAGCGCCGCCTGGGAAGCCCTGTTTTTTGATGGTGATCTCCATACTGGATATGCACTTATCAGTGGATGAGACCACTGTATATACATAAATGTATTTGTGGATACAAAGATGTATTTAGACTCACAAGCTGTAGGAAATGGGGAGCAGGTTTTCAAACTTTCCAAACTGCCTAGAAAAATGGGTATTAATACAGCTAGCTCCAGAGAGATGGTGTTTCATCAGTCACCATCTCCTTACGTGGAAAGCCCTTTTCCCATTACTTTTCTATTTTAAATCTATTCCCCTGCCCTGTCTGATTGAACCTTTCTGAAATGGGCCAGACAGAGAATCTCGCCTCTTCTCTCAGCTTGGAAATAATAACGTCTTCACATTTTCATGGCCTTTTCTGAAATGGGGACCTTTCATTTATGTTTCATTCTCAATTGAAATAAATTGATTAACGTCATGGAATTGTGTTTCACCACAGACCTTTTGAAACAAAAAGCTGCTTTTCTGATGTGGTGAGAGAACAGACTGTCCCAGATTTCTTGATGCTCCGAGGACTCAGGGGCAAAGGAACTGTTTTATCATTACATGTTATTGAATCCTAAAGAATGATCAGGTTTCATTGCATCCCTTTTGCTATGTTTTTTTCCCCACAGCATTCTCAGACACCAGACCCTTGGCATTCAGTAATCACAGAGCTCTCTCTGGGACCCTTCTTCCAAATCTCTCAGGTTTTCCATCCCCTTATATTTTTGCCCTAAGAAAATTTCTATATCTTGCCTTCCACTTCTTGTTTTTTAAAAAGTTTTAGTTGTAATAATCATATTCTTAATTTTACACTCAGATTTTCCCCCATCACAGCACCTATGCTGATTAATCTCTCTTTCTCCAGGTCCATTTGTCCTTCTTCCCTGCCTTGCATCCCCTGCACTTCCTTGATGGTTTGCCCAGTGGAAGGCATCACCATGAGTTTGGAGGATGTGTTGAGAACAAAGTTAGGATGTTTTTTACCCCATGACTTTTCCCTCACAGCCTCAGCTCTAGGCAGAGCTGTGTCCTTGTGTTACTGAAGCTCCCTCTGGGCAGCTTGGTCTCTGGGGTTAGCACTTTGAGTAAAACTATTCTTCCCCTGTTCCTGTAGGGGAGGTGATGGCTCCCCCTGTTGCTAGTCTCTGGTGCCCACGTCCACCATTTGATCTTTAGCACTGTCCACACTTTTATTCAAGACTCTTCACAGGAACCATCAGGAATAAGTTCTATTTCCTGGTGGATGGACTACCTGTTCTCAACATACAGTTATGGATTGTTCTTCATCTCTCTGAGAACTTCAATTAGAATTTATGTTTGTAAGTTCCCATTTGACCCATAGCCTCTGTCTCTGATGCCTGTTCTCTGTTAATGTTAATTTTTCTTAACTCTTTTAATCTTTCAAATGAAAGTCTTGTTTGATTAAAA
Source organism: Muntiacus reevesi (assembly GCF_963930625.1). Classification (NCBI taxonomy): domain Eukaryota; kingdom Metazoa; phylum Chordata; class Mammalia; order Artiodactyla; family Cervidae; genus Muntiacus; species Muntiacus reevesi. The sequence continues at coordinate 99,106,027 of NC_089252.1, forward strand.
CAGGTGATTGGTAAGGATTTCCTCTGCTGCTGTGTAGGCTGATTTCTGTGTCTGATGGGTTTCTCTGCTTTCAGTTCCAGTCCACTGCGTCCTCTTGGACATCATAACTATGTTTATATTCCTTATACACTCCTATCTAATGTCTAGACCAAATATATATATATATATATACTTTTTGTTTGGTAGGGAAAGTCTTTGTGCATCTGGGTCTCAGCTTACCTTTTTGATTCCCTTATATCATCCTGGACCTATCAAATCCTGGACCTAGATTTCCTTCCCTGAAAGCACAACCTTCTCATCCTTCTTTCTTTCTTTTTCTTTCTTTTTTTATTTTTATTTTTTTTACAATTTTTAAAAAAGAATATTTATCTATTTAGGCTGTGCCGGTCTTCGTTGCTGTTTGGGCTTTTCTCTACTTGCAGCAAGCAGGGCTACGCTCTAGTTGCAGGGCACAGACTTCTCACTGCTGTGGCTTCTCGTTGCAGAACGTGGGTCTGCATGTTCTGCATGTCTAGAGTGAGAGCGCTTCAGTAGTTGCAGTCCCTGGACTCTAGAGCACAGGCTCAGTAGTTACGATGCACAGGCTTTGTTGCTCTGTGGCATGTGGGATCATCTCAGATCAGGGATCGAACCCGGGTCTCTCGCACCAGCAGGCGGATTCTTTACCACTCAGCCACCAGGGAAGCCCTCATCCCTCTTTGTATACCTGTGCAGATCGGATTTGTACTCTTGTTCCTAACTAGTTTGTCATCTACCTTCTTAGACAAATCCAGAGATCCCTTCCTCCTTCACTTCTTATTCCGACCTTTGGCACTTACCTCCATGTCTCATGTATTTCACCGTATGTCTTAACATCCAGAAGGTACTTAATGTCTTTGGCAACTAAGATTTTCGAAAACTTTTTTTCTCATTATTTATTCACCGCCCACTCCTTCAAACTCTTTTACTGTCACCTCTGTCCTTGGGGCTATCAAGATGAGATGAGCAGTGTTCCCAGCCTCAAGAAGCTCACAGAAAAGCGGAGAGACCAGCACATGAGAACGGGGAACAGAGTGAAAAGGGCCATAATAAGACATAGATGAGGCAGGAAGAAGGAGGGAGGTCTGAGAAGGCTGGGTTCTGGTTTTTCTTACCCTGGCTGTTGGGAGGAATGACAAGATGAGCAAGGAGCACTTGGTAAACATTGGTCAACTGATGGAGGTTTGCGTTTCATTGGTTTCTTTCTACAAAGGGTACTCAGGGCTACACATTTAAGTAAGCCTTTGGTTCCAAAGTGGTCAGCTGGACCATGGTGTAATCAAAGTATGAATTTTTGTCTCGAATGGATTTTTCACAATCCTGAAGTTTCCTGAAGTTTCCATTCTTGAGGGGCTAGGAGGGGAGTATGGTACTCACAGGCTCTCCACAATACATCTTTTTCAGCTGTGGCTGGTTGCTTTTCTAAGAGCTTATTACCTGCTTTCATGGTACCTGGTTAGCAGATGATGGACAGGTGGTACTGTTTGAAGCTAACGTGGCATTGGTCAGTGTTATTTTGATTTATGTTCAAAGTTTGTTGGAAAAGTTATGTTTTTTTTTAAATAGCTAATGTAAAAAGAGAATGTGGGAAACAAGATGCCAAACTGCAGCTGATAATTTTTGAGCTACACTGTGATCTTATGTGACTTCACTGAGGTTGCTTCCCTTGTCACTCTGCAAGAAAAGACAGAAAGTGAGAAAGTGAAAGGTAGGAAGAAAGGAGGGGGCTTGGAAGTCTTGAAGAGTTCTGATTCCTGGCCCTTTCTAGCTCTCTCAGCCACTGGGTTTTGTTTTTTGATTAAGAAAGAACACAGTAGTGGAGAGTAGGCAAGATGTAAATGAACACACCATGAATCCTCATGGGAGAATCTTGAGCTTTCTGTCTTGAGAGAGAAAGGTCAGAATCCAGGTGAGGAGAGTTCTCCGACTCCGCCCCTCATCAGCCTTTAATTGGAGGCAGCTGACCTTCCCTTCTTTTCCTTTTTGGAAAAGCCTCAGCGAGAGCAGAGTGGGTGCCCTGTCTCCTGTTTCCTATAGCTGCTCTGGAACCTGCTGGTCAGTCCTGAGCTCAGGAAGGGCACATGCAGATTCCTAGGGAACAAGAGTTCGCACTAGAGGTGGGTGGGAGGTGTACAAGTCTTTTGGGCAGAGTTTTGCGGTGCTAGGGCCTCTCCTTCCTGTTCTCCTTGTGGATACTTAGTTTTGGGATCTGACGTGGGGAGAAAAAATGCAGGAGGTGGGGCTGCAATATGGTGGAACATTTGTGAGCAAATATCAGCCCTTCTGCAGAAATTCAGATCCACGGTGAGATTGGGAAGGGACTTCTACAGGGGAAGAACGTTTCTGAGGGAAATGGTCATAATTCCAAGGCAGTGTGCCTTGGTAGTCTCATGATTTGGGTCCACCCTCTGCAACTGGGTGAGGGACTTAACCTTCCGAGGTCTTCATTTTCTGGCACAAAGTCAGGCATATCGGGGGAAGAGATTGTGCTCTGACCCTGGAGAGACGCAAGTGCAGCTCTTGGGCCTGTCACCTAGCTTTGCGTGTGTACATGTTCAGTCATGTCTGACTCTTTGCAATCCCATGGACCATAGCCCTTCAGGCGCCTTTTTTTTTTTTTTGGTACTACTTTGAAGTTGGAGATTTTGCATCTAATTTCTGTCCAAATACTACTAGTTGTTATCTTAGTCAGTTGGCTATTGATGGGTTATCTTGTAATATTGATTTCAAGTGATCATTATTGAGAATTCAGACTCTAAACCCAGAGAGGTACCTGCAAGCTCTTTATAATCCAAATTTTCTAATGTGAGTTCAGAAAAATACTAGTCACTTCACACAGTCTGTCCCTGAAAAATTTCGTGCTTGGGGGAAATGCTGTAGATTATAGTGCCCTCCTGGAAGCAACATTAAACTAGTTAACTTCTGCCAATTCCTAAAAGGAAGGAACCTGTGTAGTTGAATTATTCAACTCTTTCCAGATCTGTTTGAACATGGAACATTTTCTTCATGTAATGCCTGTTAAATCTTCCAGAACAAACTTGGGAAAACACTATCTTGTTCCAAGCCTTCATTTCAGAAATGAAAAGCAAAGGCCAGAGAGATGATTTTCCCAAGTTTGCTATATGATGAGGCCCTCAAATTCTCTGCCTGTGCTCCAAATCAAACACTATTATCTTGTAACTGAAGGAAGAAGCTAATGAAAGGGAATTTTTCCTCTCATGGACTTTACTTAATAGCTTTTGTTAACTTGTTTTCTGATCTCTTCTGCATTTTGGTTTTCAAAGAACACTCTCTTTCCAGAGAGAGTACTTAATAGTATTGCATATTGTGTAACCACATAAGCTCTATTGTAATTATATTTTTATTTCTTTTAAATCCACAAGCTTTCTCTATTCCCTCTAAAGCTTGCCTGCCTTTTATTCCCACCCCTGTGACTTTACACTGGCAGAAATGTCACTGTCTTTTGTTCTTCCTCTTGAACAGAACCCCAGGTAACCAATCTGAGGACCTGCTCTTTGCTCCCAGAAAATATGCAAGTTTCTTTGCACTGTGAGATTTTCTCAAATTATCAGGAGGCAAAAAACACCTGCACAATCTACTACTCTAAAAGAAAATTAATTTATATTAATTAATCTCTTTCCCCTGGATGACAGTTTTTGTTTCTTGACCTCAGTGTTGGTAACATATTATTCAGTATTCTTAATAACAGACTTGTGGCTGTGCCACTCATTCACTCCAGCTATTAAGTACCCTGAGCAAGGCTCTCAGGATGTGCCTTAAAGAGTGAAATTGCAGATCTTGTTTGCCAATCTTCTGCGAGCTACGAAGGCCACTAAGTGTTCCGAGAACTTTGGAACGAGTGTTCTCTTTATTCCATGGTTGTCAGTATTTGATGTGATCGAGTGTGGCTCAATCCCACAAACATTTGACTGCTCAGTGTCAAAACACGTGCTCTGTTCTGCAGGTTTTTTTTTTTTTAATGTGTTTGGCATTGTTGCTGCCCATGAAGAGTTCGCCTTCTGGTGAAAAAAGATCAGGTTCTAAACGAACATGACCCAAGGTGTTAAGTGCTCTCCTATGTGGTGTTCAGAAGGGTAAGACAGAAAAGGAAGTAAATTCTTTATGAAGCACTTTGGCATCCTTAAATGTCTTAGAGTAGTAGCGTCTCAGAAAGCCAAGAAGCTTGGTAATTCCTTGAAGTTGGTAGATAAGTTGTGGGCTTCCATGCCCTCATGGTCCTTGTCCCACTTACAAAATTGTTGTTCCCATTTCGATACTGTCTCAGAATATGCTGTATGTGGAAAATATATTATTATCCAATGTTGCATGTACAAATTCACCATTTCAATCCAAATTGATCAAGTTTCTATCAACTTGATCTTGGGTGGCGTCAGCCTTCAGTGACTTGAAGCAGGACTTTGGTTCCCGGCCAGAGATTGAGATCAGGTCGCAGGGATGAGAGCCTGAATCCTACCCAATAGACCAGTGGTCAGTGACAAGAGCCCCAGCCCTTCATCTTTGCAGAAAAGAATTCCCACAAAGAAGGAAAGTAGTGAAACAAGTTAAGTGTTCATTGAGAATAAAAGCGTATGTTTGTGTGTGGATAAACACACTCAGCGGAGAAGGCAAGAACCCACTCCAGTGCTCTTGCCTGGAAAATCCCATGGATGGAGGAGCCTGGTAGGCTGCAGTCCATGGGGTTGCAAACAGTCAGACTTGACTCAACAACTTCACTTTCATGCATTGGAGAAGGAAATGGCAACCCACTCAAGTGTTCTTGCCTGGAGAATCCCAGGGACGGGGGAGCCTGGTGGGCTGCCACCTATGGGGTCGCACGGACTCAGATATGACTGAAGTGACTTAGGAGCAGCAGCAGACACACTCAGAGAGAGTCCTACCCTCTTGGTAGTTTGAATCACTTTTATGAGGGCATTTCTTCTGAGTTTCCTTTGACTGATCATCTTGATTTGCCTGGTTGTGAGTCTGTGTTTGGTATCCCTCAGGGTCCTCCACGTGAGTATGCATATCTTTTAGCCAAGAGGGAATCCAGCAAAGAGGCCTGTGGGTAGTTGCATCACTTACTGTGAGGTGATGCCCCCTCCCCTTGGACCTCCGAGGAGCCTTTCGGCACGTGTATAGTCAGGGAGGCCTCCTTAACTTTGAGAATGAGGAATATGTGGTCTGTTATCTCTTATCTGGGCAGGGCCCAGCCTCCTCCATCATCCTGCTTTTATGGAGTTTCTGTCCACAAGGGAGAAACTGTTCAGCCTGGGGCCTGTCTGTCTCCTGCCTCAAACTGAAGACAAAACATACAACCCAGAAGTTGAGAGTCACGTTTTATTCTGTGTAAACAGCTGAGGACTTAACCCTGGGACACAGCATTTCGAGTAACTCTGAGAGACTGCTCTAAAGAGACCTGTGGGAGCTAGGATATATATGGTTTTTGCAACAAAGACCAGGTACTCAGACCATCAAAAGATGACTGTTAAATAAGAAAAACCAAGTATCTCAAGTTAAGGAATTTAGAGTTTTCCTATGTACGGAAAGATGCAAAGTCTGGGCTCATTGAAATCAGGCCTTTGATATGCATGTCAGTTCTGTGGGGCTAGTGTCTTGTGCTTCTCATCTTGAGTCTCCTCAGGGTGCACTGTTGGGGTGGCTGCAGAGACTGACTGCTAGACTGACGGGGCGGGGGGCGTCCTGCCTCCATCCTGAGTTCCCTCAGGGCTCACCATCCCAGTGGCTGTAAAGTGATGGCTGCAACACCCTTGATTTACCGATAAGGCAGGCATGCAATACTTTCCATTCACGTTCCAGTGTAGCTCTGAGCACCCTTCCCTTTACCTGCTTCCTCAGTATGGTTGTTCCTACTACCTCCTTAGCCCTTGTTGTAAGTCAGCTTCTGTGCTGAGCAGCTCCCATTTCTTGATATGCAATCCTGACCATGATCCCATGAAACATTACTTCCCAAACTTGTCTGCACATTGGAATTCTCTGGGGGGCATTGCAAACTATTGATGCCTCTGTTCCAGCACTAAAGGCTGTGATTTAATTGATCTGAGGAGCATAACCTGGGCTTTGGGGTTTTTAGAAGATCCCCAGATGGTGATGAATATGGTTTAAAATTGAGTATGGTGATAATTGTTCAACTCTGTAAATAGATTAAAAACCATTAAACTGGTCACTTTGGATGAATCCTACAGTAAGTAAAATTATATCCCATTATAGCTCTTCTATTGTAAAAATCCTCCAGTGATTAATTTGTACAGACCTGCTCTAAAAGTGGAGAAACTGAGACTTGGAGAAGCTTAGTGACATACTCAAACTCTCATAGCTAGCATGGGATGACTAAGAACCCAGGCAATCTGACCCCAGTGTTTGTTTATATCTATTACTTCATCCTATTGCCTTCAAGGGCTTCCCAGGTGGTGCTAATAATGAAGAACCCACCTGCCAATGCATGACACATAAGAGATGTGGGTTTGATCCCTGGGTTGGGAAGATCTGCTTTAGGAGGAAATGGTTATCTTCAAACATGGAGATGATTCTGCTATCCCATGACTCCACAGCATATGCTTGGAGAAGTAGTGATGGATTTGCTCCCATCTATCCAAGCGCCATTGACACGTCATGTTATATAACCAATGAATCTAATTTGCAAAGTCATTGGCTTTAGGACAAGATAAAGGAATTAGCCTCCTTGGGAATAAAATCTTCAGGCTCTTTATCACAGTACTGAAACAGGCTGAGCCAGTCATCTTTGGTAGCCAGGAGGCATTCTCAGAAGCACATTGAAAGACGAACATGCAGGTATCAAAGTTAGAAATACAAAACCAACTGTTCCACATCCTGGAACCCGAAAATAGAATTCTATTTAAAAGACACTGCCTGGAATGTTAACCTTTGTCAACCCTCTACTGAATTTGGATATAAAAACACACACAAAGATAGTTCAACTATAATGGGAGAAATGTTTGGGTTTTGGCTGCAGGTCAGGAATAAGTCACGTCTGATTCGAAGGCCTACTTTGACCAGTCCCAGGAAAACACAAAGGGAAATGATGAGCCTCTTCATAATAAATTGTCGTAAAAGTTTTTTCTGGAAGGAAGGCTGAAGGTGTAAGTCCCCAGACCAGCATGGCGACTTTCCTGAGAGGAATTCTTTGTCTCTTCAGATGCTCATGACTGACCTCTTGGTGGCCGCTGCTGCTCTACCTACGTGCTCCCCTTTCTGAATAAAGATAGAGTTCAAAAAGATGAGCATAGCTCAGAGCTGAAAGGGAACCCATTAAAACTGGCCTTGCTTTAGTGGTTACACACTCAGTATCTTCTCAAGTGTTGGGTGTTGGTATGTAGCAATTTGTAGTTTGTTTCTTATTGCCAGATATCAGCTGGGAGACCAAATTATCTTAAATATTTAAGATTAAAAAAAAAAAAACAAAACTGGCTTTGTCTGTAATTGCCTGAAGTATTTGCTTGAATTAGTGTTCTGTTTTTAAATTAATACTCATTTCTCTCTTTTTTAAGTCAGTGAAATCCATTGTAATAATATTTTTCAAGAAAGGAGGAGTGCCTGTTAGAATCCAGGAGTGATGAGTGAAGTAGAAACTGGGCATTCTGGTGGGGCTTCCCTGGTGGCCCATGGAAAAGAACCTGCCTGCCAACATAGGAGACAGGAGTTGCAGGTTTGATTCCTGGGTGGGGAAGATCCCTGGGAGAAGGAAATGGCAGCCACTGCAGTATTCTTGCCTGCAAAATCCCATGAACAGAGGAACCTGGTAGGCTACAATCCATGGAGTCACAAAAGAGCCTGACGCTTAGTGACTCAACAACAGGCATTCTGGCATTCTCTAGCAAATGAAAAGATTGTATTGCTTATGAATCCTTGTATGCTGTATGAGGGATCAGCCCTGCTGCTGACTGTTACTGGTCATCAGGCGGATGCGTCCTGTCAGGAGGTGGGGCTCAGTGCCCCTGGACTCCCGGTGCACTCATGGCTGCTCTGACTGCCTTTGCCTTAACTGTCCCGTCACATCTCCATCCACCAGTAAATACATGTGGCTCTTTTTCCAAAATGTGTCCAGAATGTGACCACTTCTCACTCTCTCACTGCTGCCTTACTAGTGCAAGTCCCTGACTTAGTTGTGCAGCCTTTTCTAAGCATGTCCAGGCATAGACCATTCTCCACACAGCACAGAGCACTCTTTAAAATCTAGATGGTTTTAGGAATGGCTGATCGAGACCAGCTTTGGTGGACAGGGCATCAGATCTTAGGCAAGGAACTTGCTTAGGGGTTCTCAACAATAATACACTTATGAAATGCCTGTCAAGTTCAGTGGATATCCTGATCCAATAGGTCAGAAGTGGAGCTGAAAATGTGTATTCCCAACAAGCTCGCAGATAATGCTGACACTGTTCCTCTCCAGACCACGTCTTGAATATTAAGGAACTGGCAGATACTGAACTCCCCACTTAGGCTAACTAACTTACCTTGGAAATGTTCAGTGCCAGGCTCCTCCTGAAACCTGGGGGTAGAGAAAAGCAGCCCTCACTAGCAACCTGCCTGGATGACTGGCTTCTTAACTGGTCCATCTCAAGTGAGACTTTCCTTCTCCAATGGGTCAGAGGGATTCCACCTGATCATCAGATCTTGGTATCAGTGATGCTACTACCCATCTCTCTCAGCTCCATTATCCCATTTCATTATTTTTTGCCATCTCTCACAATGATCTGAAAAGCTTATTTTACTTATTGTCTTTCCCCTGGTTAGAGAAGAGAGTTTATCTTGTCTTGTTCAATACTGTATCTCCATAACCATACAAGGCAGGGTTTACTGTAGTTACTGAATAAAATAATATGGAGTAGTTAATTTGAGCCAGACTGACTCTTAAGTTCCCTGATGATGGAGCCATTTCTTTCTTGTTTATCATTTTTTCTCCAACACCTAACACAGGACGTCGCACATGGTAGGCGTTGAGTAATTGAATGAGAACTCAGGTTAAACATAGGGAAAGAGTATTGTGAAGTAATAGTTAGTGGATCGAGTCAGCAGACAGGTGTTAGGGTACGATCATCTCCATACCTCCTCAGTCTTTGTGTTGATATTAAGAATTGTGTCCAAGTAGTTGGTAACAGGACTGTTTTGAGGGCTATGGAGGCAATGTATTATTGAGAGGCTTTTGAAGACTGTACCATTTGATCGGAGGCCATTCTCCACTGACACTTCTGAGCAGAGGCACAAACATTCCTGAAAGACAGTGAGCCATCAGTCCTCATTCTTTACCTGTCATCTTTTTTTTTTTTCTTTTCTTTCAGAACCACAGAGTTTAGTCACTGAGTTGCCTTTTCAAGTTACAGTGGATAATGGCCTTAAAACTTTTTTTCATCACTGTGAAAATTGGACTGTTGCTTTGTCCTTTCCCCAAATGGCTACTGCAGATTTTCTCATTTCAACATTCTTGACAGATGGTTTTTCTTTTTTCTTTTTCATTTCATCAGCATCTGAAGATAGCAAAAAGGTCTCAAGCATTCTTTGACTATCTCTTACTCTGCCAGTAAAGTTTTTGAGGGTTCCACTTCTACACCTCAACTGTAACTAGATTAAACACAGAAGAGGGAAACAACGATCGAACTCAAATTTGTTGAGTATGTCTTGTAGTCCCAGTGCTTTGTAAGAAGAGTTAAATAGAAAGCTTGGCCTTGAATACTGGCTTTGCTGTTTGTTTCCAGAATGGGATTGGTTTTCACATGGGTCCTGTTTTGTATATTTCTGATTAGTCATTTGAGGTCTAATTCCAACATCTGAGTCAATGCTATAGAGCATTCTACTGTATTAGTGTTAGTCGCTCAGTTCCATGTCCGACTCTTTGCGGCCCCATGGACTGTAGCCCGCCAGGCTCCTCTGTCCATGGGATTTTCCAGGCAACAATACTGCAGTGGGTGGCCATTTCCTTCTCCAGGGGATCTTTCTGACCCAGGGATCGAACCTGGGTCTCTCACTTTGTGGATAGGCTCTTTACAATCTGAGCCACAGGGAAACCCTCTTATGACCCCAGGTTAGCTCAAGAAAGTAACAGGAAGAAAGAAAAGAAAGGATACTGAAACGTTAAAAAGTCTCATATCTTTGTTACTTTGGTAAAAGTTTCCCCCTGCCTTCTCTCTCATCCCCCTCCCCGTGTCACATAACCTTCTATCCCAGGTAAAGAGAGTAAGAATTCATCCTCACAAACCAAAATGGTGACAACTGTATTGGTTTGGTTTTAAAGAGTAGGGTCTTCCTGTATACATAAAGTTACTGTTCTCTACAGATAAAGATTTGAAAAGTGCAGTGACTAAATCCGTTATTCAGTTGGTGTCTATTGCCTATTCACTATTTGCCTGGCGCTCTGCTGCCTGGTGTGCATATGGAAATGTTAGATGGAAATCTTCATTCTTTCTATGAACAGATTTTTCTGTCTCATCTCTAGCTGCTTCCTTCCCTTCATCTCTTTCTTAGACACACACACACACATTCACTGTTTTCATCAGGAAAAGTAGCAACTACCCTGGCAGGTGGCAGCCTGGCATCTTCTGGGCTGTGGCCTCCATGCTCATAGGGGGAAGTTCATCACCTAACAGTGGAAAAGGGGCTCCAGCCTGTCCTCTTTCTCTTGGACTTGCCCGTAGCTGTGAAGGGCATATTGTCATTCTCTAGCTCAGTATGTGGCCTGCCTGATTCCTTCCAATTATCATTTTCAACCTCGGACTAGCCTTGTGGACTAGGGTCTTGGGGTGGAGAAGCAGGAAGGCCCACTCAGTTTTTGGCTTGACCTAAGTTATGTGCGGTTGACCTAAGAGAATTGAGAGACCCCTAAGAACCACGCAGCCATTCACAAAGCTGTTCTTGCTTCTCTGTGTGACTTCTGGGTCTGCTTGGGGATGGGGACTGATAGATAACCCTGACCTCAGACATTCCCTATCCTCAAGGAGATCATTATCTAGTATGTGAGGTGGAAAATCGAATGCGTAATTATAGTATGAGTGCTTCTCCATGTGTTTCACTAATGGAGTAAGATCTCATTCTGCCACAGATGGCACCCTCAATAGCCAGGTAAAGCAAAGAAGTTGCCCCTGAATATCAGCTACAATTGTCTGTGCACTGTCTTGTTTGCATACTTAAAAACCACAGCTTTCTCAGCAGAGCACACCATGTTACAGTTTAATTTAGGCCTTACCGTGATTTGAAACCTCTGGGAGCCGTCATCCCGAAACTTCTGTATTTAACTTTTCTGGACATAGGTGCTCTGGCCTGTCTCCAGCAGCCTAGCATGCCCAGACAAGTGAGCTACTAACACAGGAAGACTCCAGCATTTTAGCAGCAGGCTCAGGCAGTTGGTGGAGAAGGAAATGGCAACCCACTTCAGCATTCTTGCCTGGAGAATCCCAGGGACGGGGGAGCCTGGTGGGCTGCAATTTATGGGGTTGCACAGAGTTGGACATTACTGAAGCAACTTAGCAGCAGCAGCAGCAGGCAGTTGAAGGAGAGTTTGGAAAAGCAAGCAGGTTTGTTGTAACACCATTTGTAGGATGGCTTTGTAAACAAATGGTATAAGTGCCGGTAGGAGAGACACACCTGTGCTCCTGTCCTGGAGCTGGGAGGTTAAAGAAGCTCCCAGATAAGTGTGTGTTTTTCACCCTCTCAGTGAGTCAATGGAGAAAGCAAGACTGATAATAGCGCGTGCTTGGAGAACAAAACGTCTTGTGGGGCAGTGTTTGAAGATGAGAACGTCATACCATGCATTGTCCTCTAAAGCCAGAGAAACTACATTAGCAACTTGAGTGGAAACATCAGTAGAGAAATAATAAAACCCTGTTAAACTGAAAGCTTCTGGAAAAGTGCATTGAACAGAATTGAAGACAAGCAGGGTAATCATAGCAGCTGCAACCTGAGAAGAAGTCATCAGAGAATTTAGTTGTAGCTGAGAGTGCTCCACAGCAAATGTACACTTCACTCCTCCTTGGTGACAGTGACGTCTTTTATAATCCTTTCTCAGTGCACTCTCAAAACGGGTTAATGTTTTCTTGCTTTGTACAGAATTTCATAGAAATAAGTGCCCTAGGGAAATGTTACTTGTCTATTTCTTTTTTTCCCCCCTAATATTAATTCCCTCTACAGTTGATAATTAATACCATGGATTTACAGAATTTGCTAATTAGCAAGAAGCTTGACATTTACTAATATAAAACTATGAATAAACCTACTAATTTAAAAATTATATCACCGTCAGAATGTTCCCATAGAAGCTGGAAACCCCAAGAAAAATGTAGTCTTTAGATATTTGTTAACAAGGTGATTAGTCAGAGGATTACCATAGGACATGTTATTTCAGTGCTTGAAGTTTATTATGCACGTTCCTAATTCAAAAAGTTGAGATTCTGGGAGATGACATGGGTTATCACATCTTTACTTGAAACAGAGGGAACCATCTCAAAGGCTACCATGAGAGCTTTCCCTGGATCTCTAAAGCCTAGACGTGGCAAGAGAATTAGGTTTTGCATGTCATGCTGCAATTGTAGTTGATTGGCAACACCTATCTGACAGGCTCTGTTAAGATGCTCTTCCCAGAGAACAAGTTATAGCTGGTTAGTGATGTCCGTCCTGGGTACCAGAGGAGAAATCCACAGCGCGAGTACCAGGTGTGGGCCTTCCCTGATACAGACCAGGGCAGCGAGCTTCCCAAGCAGCTTCTACGCTTTTCATTGGTCATCAGAGCTCCTGAGAATCTGGGGTTAGCAGCTGAGATGTTCTTCCTGGACGCTGTGGTAGGAGGAGTAAATAATGCCGTGCTGGAACTGCTGAGTGGAACTCTGACCTGAGCCGTGAAAAGGCTTCCTGTGGCCATGTGTGTCAGGAAAGAAGGGCAGGGAGCTCCCCAGGGGCTGAGAGAATGGCGCCGAGTTTGCTTCCTGAAAACAGAAAAGGGCTGGGGCAGGCTGAGAGGGGACACCTCTCTCTGTCAGCAGTGGTTCCACCAGCGGCGTCTGACAGCCTGCACCTGGCACACACGGGGAGGATAGCGAATGTAGGAGCTTGGTTGTGCCGACAAAGCTGCTGTCCCAGCCGGGCTCTTAAAGTAGGCATCATTGGAACAAAATCCCTTGAAACTGGGATAAACCTTTACAAAAGAATTTTTTTTAAGTCCATTTGTTGTTTATTATTTTTCAAAAAGCAATAGCCTTCTTCACACTGGTCATCAAACTCAGGTTCACATATATAGGTTACTGATCGCTGGCATGTGAAATGTTATTTTGAAAGCAAGAAACTTTAAGGCTTGCTGAGCTCTAGAGGTGCTCCTTTGGGAGTACACTCATCATCAGTTTTCTGAGGACTCGCAGTGCATTCAGCTGTGTATATGCACTTCGTTAGTGATTGCTTGTCTGCCTTTTAATTACTGTGTTGTACAGCTCAGCCCAGTTAGCAATGAAAGATGCCATAAATCACCCCTAACAATGGTACGGGCTGGAAAGGAAGCTGCCCCTCACTCTTCATGTGCCTCCTGTAGTGGGTGAACCAAGCGGGCAGATATGGCAGAGCCATGCGGGCTCTGGAAGAGTTCACTGTGCCCTTGGCCTGCTCCTTTGGCCTGCAGAGAAATGGCATGGCCATGCAGTGGGCTCTGAGCTATCTCTTTCCACTTGCAGAAAACCAGACTGACTCATGTTTTCCCATGACTGACTTGTTGTTTAGTCTTTAAATCATGTCTGACTCTCTTGCCATCCCATGGACTGTAGCCTGCCAGGCTCGTCTGTCCATGGGATTCTCCAGGCAAGAAAATTGGAGTGGGTTGCCATTTCCTTCTCCAGGGCATCTGCCCGACCCAGGGATTGAACTTGCTTCTACATTGGCAGGTGGATGGTTTACCACTGAGCCACCTGGAAAGCCCCAGGGCTGAATACTGTAGGCAGCAACAGTTGTGCACTTGAAAATTAATTCCTTTCCTGACAACACACTCTTTTCTGTGTTCTTTTTTTCACCTCCTTTTCTCACCCACCTGGAAGTAGACATTTATATTAAAGAAAGTACAAGTGGTGTCATGTGGGCAGAAGGTCCTAGCACTGATGGAGGTAAAGAGGAGGAAGATGTCAGATGCCCTGGGTAAAAATCGTATGTTCTCCTTTTACTTGCTGTGTGGCTTTTGGCAAGTGACTTCTACTATCAGTACTTTCCTCTTCTGTAAAACCAGGATAATGAAAATACCTCCTTATAAGTCTATTAAGAAGATTAAGTGAGATATTACATAAAAACATTTAGCATAGTGCCTGGTTTATAGCAAGGGCTGTGGGACTATTAGCTTGTTATTAGTATGATTAACAAATGCCAGTTTTAAGTAAGTTACTACATAAGTCTTCTAACTATGTCTGCACAATGGATATCTGTATGAAGTGTGCTTGCTGACTTCACATATATAAATGGTGACCCTGAGTACTATTCTCAGAAATGGCTTCACTGAGCTTTATAAAGCTATGGAAAGAATGTTCTCATCCCTGCACCACAGTCATTCCTAGAGAGTGTTCAGCACGCTGTTCATTGTGGATGTAAGGAAGCAGCTTCACAGGACACAGGTGGAGTGTCACACCTGGGTGAAGTCACTCCTCCTCACCTGTGATCCTGGCCTCCATCACCTCTCCTCAAAGCCCACCCCATGCCCTCATCTTGCCCTACCCGTCTCTGAGCAATGCTTGGGTAGCCAGTTTGGTCAACTGAGATGAGCTTGGAGGTCTTATCTAATAAATAGATGACTTTAATCAAGTCATTTCCCTTCCATGGGTTTTGTTTCCTCCATATCTACTGTATAGGCTCTTGAGGTTTAAATGAGTTCATGCAAGTCAAGAGCTAGTACAGGCCGTGGCACACAAGAGGATTCAGTCAATGCTCATTTTTGTCATTAGTGCGAGGCTCTTGCTACTGTTGACAGATATGAAGTCCAGGAAGAAATGGATTTCAGGTCAGTCTTATTTTCCTCTGTTAACTACAAAGACATCCTTGTCATAGTTTCAGGGGGGACCAGTTCATTCTTCAAGCTGGATATTTCGGTCTCCTATGGACTTGGACTTGTCTTTCCTGGGTGCTCTGTATAGATGTCAATTAACATTTATCCAACACCTCTTCTGTTTGAGGCAACATGCTGGGCACTGTGGGAGATGTCATGGAAGGTATGTATGCATAGGGCCAGATCGCCTAGATAATTGTAAGAGCCTCATTTTTCTTTGGAGATCAGAAGGAAACCAGAAGAAGCAGTAAGAAAATGACCAATTAGTCTTCCCTTTTGAGAATGCTCAGCTCCAGGAAGCCCTCGCACAAGTGAGGAGGACAGGGAAGAATGAAACAGTGCAGCATTATTATAAGGGAGGTGATAGCCAGAGTGTAAATGAGGATGACCAGAGAGGAAAGCTGTTTTGAGTCAGTGTGAATCATAAGACCAAAGTGACTGCAAAATAGCCACCCTGCAAACTCCAGCTCTCCTGCAGAAGCTTGCCTGCAGATAGAAACATCCCACCTGGCCTGAAAGTGGAGCCATGTGATGGGATTCAGGTTAGGGTCTCAGTCTGTACGCTCATTAGCATTGGATGATGCTCCCCAGTAGGCAGCCAGAGCCTCATTACTGTTCATAAGAGTAAGCTAATAATTAAGAGTTCTGAGATTCCAAATGGTGACAAAAAGAATGAAGAGGTAATGAGACGGCTAGGAATGGAGAGCCCCTGACGAGTGCAGATCATGGTGAGAGGATGAGGAAAATGAAAAAGACACTATTGTTACTCCTTGGGAGTCTGAGAAGTACCTGTTGTCTGTGGCACAGGGAAATGGGAAAGTATTTGTTAGGTACTGGAAAGTGAAACCTCCCAGATGGAACCCTGGATGAGGCTGTGTTGCAGAATTTGTTCTGAGGGAAGAAGGGTCAAGATTGGACTGACTTCAGATTCATGTTTTAGTCTTTGGTGATAGTGAAATATGCAGTAGTGGGGTTAGTGAGTGAGACTTTCTCTTGATTATCTGCTGCTGCTATAGGTCTGGTGAGGACCTAACTAGAGGCTAAATTTGACAGTTTGTGCTTTCATTTAGCCAACATCTTCTGAGGACCTGGGAGAAGTCAGTGGATGGGTGGTCTAGACTGACCTTGGGTCGAGGGATGTGAACTTAGATCTTGCCATTAAAGGAGCTTCCCATATGCTATTGAACAGGACAGAAGGAAGATCCTCATACATTTCTGAACTTGTACCTTTACTGGATCATACCACCTGTGGCAGATTGTTACTAGGTTTTATCCATCATGCAGTTATCTTCTGAGTAGCACAATTAGAAATTCCTAAATATGGTAACACACTTAAAATAGAAGTATGTCCATCTATAAATCACTAGTGACACAGGAGCTATAAGTAACACTGTAATTAGCCTTACTTTTCCAATTTTAGTGAAAACCTGTGAGTGACATTGCTTCATCACAAAAAATCAGGCACTTCACATTAGTTAAAAAAGTGGTGAAACCATATTTCTTCTGTGAAGCGATGGTAATCATTGTTTTGTATTCGTGTCGGGAGCTTTAATATGTTCACTGTTAATGTTTAAAATGTAACACAATTGGGGTAATTTTGCTTTGGCATTTTTTTAACATACCAGAAGCCTTAAAAATTTACTGTAAAGTAAAATTTTAAAAAGTAAAGGACCTTGGATGTCTCTTACCCTCTAGGCTTCCCTGGTGGCTCAGATAGTAACGAATCTGCCTGCAGTGTGGGAGATGTTGGTTTGATCCCTGGGTTTGGAAGATTCCCTAGAGAAGTTAATGGCTACCTACTCCAGTATTCTTGCCTGGAGAATTCCATGGACAGAGGAGCCTGGCAGGCTACAGTCCAAGGGATGACAAAGAGTTTGACACAACTGAGCAACTTTCACTTTAGAAATCACTTGGGTGATTTCTACTGCTGAGAATGAATCTCAGCTTCCATCAGGCTGAGAAGGCATGCCATATTTTGTCCTTCACTTGAGAAATCTTAGTTTTTAATTCAGGCTTCTCTCTTTGCCACCAGAGCTGGTTATCTACAGGGACAGGCTGTTGATTTTCTAAATGGCTCCAGGACTCGATGCTTGTCTTAAAGACCGTCGCCACCCATGTTTGCTTTGGCAGGAGGGATTTTTAAAACGACATGAATAATTTTAGATTTTATACATTTTTGTACATATGGTATTGTGTTTAATACTCAAGATCAGGTTGAAAAGTAAACATGTAAAAGTCATCCATTCATTCCCTACGTATTTTTCTGCTTGATGAAGAGAGCTTTAGGAGCAAATATTTTTGCTGGTGGGCTCTTTTTGAAGGCCATGTCTCCAGTGGATCAGTGGGAGAAGGGGGTTGGCAATTCATATTACACAAGGATATTTGAAAAAAAAAAAAAAACCCTAAATATCTTCTCTAGCACACAGTCATAGTAGAAATTAAAAATATGCAGAAAAGGTAATAGAACTGATTCCAAACCCATTTTCTCAGAGGAAAAACATTCTTCCAGACTTCCCATAAGTACGTGTACACATTCATGCAAATAACTTTAAAGTAGTTTAATATGTGTGCTTGCTCTTCTTTGAAAATAAATGACATATTTGTATAGCATGAGTGCCAAGTTCTATTATAATTATATAAATATAAGGTTATACATATTATCATTACATAAATAAAAGGTTCTATATTTCATAAATATAAGGTTTTGTCCTCCTTATTCATATTTCATTCTCTCCTTAGCTACAAATCAGATGTCATTACTGAGGTTTGGGTGGTGGCAAGAATGTATTGGTCCAGAGAGTTTTGGGGCACTTCAGGGAATAGGTGTAAATACTTGTCAGGAAATTGGCAGTAAATGGGCAGGAGTAAGGGGTTCTCTGCTTTCAGTGAACATTAGAATTACTGTGGGAACTCTGAAAAATAACAAAACTAAAAAAAAAAAAAAGCCCTTAATGCCTTAATGTCCAGTTCTCAGCCAGACCAAAGAAATTAAAATATATTGTAATGGGCTGTTGGTGAGGATGTTGAGAAATTGGAACCTTCGTTCATTGATGGTGGTCATGTAAAATGATGGGATCACTAAGGAAAACAGTTCAGCTGTTCCCTAGAAGAGTTTTCATATGACCCAGCAATTCTTCTAAGTATTGCTACATCCCTAAGAGAGCTGAGGGAGAAGAAAATGGCAACCCACTCCAGTATTCTTGCCTGGAAAAGCCCATGGACAGTGGAGCCTGGCAGGCTACAGTCCATGGGGTTGCAAGAGTCAGACACAACTTAGCGACTAAACCACCACCACCTTAAGAGAGCTGAAAACACAGATCCACGTGAAAACTTGCACCCGAATGCTCGTAGGAACACTGTTCATAATAGTCAAAAAGCAGAAGCAACCCAAATGTCCTAAACTGAGTAATGGACTAAAAAAATGTACAATATACTTGAAATAGGATATTATTCAGTTTTGAAAAGGGATCAACTACTGAAAAATGCTACATGGATGAACATTGAAAACATTCTGTAAAGTGAAAGAAACCAGACACAAAAGGGTTTCTGTTATATGGAATGTTTAGAATAGGCAAGTCCATGTGTGTGGGAGTGGGTGCTTCATTTGTATCTGGCTCTTTGCAACCTCATGGACTGTGGCCCACCAGGTTCCTCTGTCCATGGAATTTTCCAGGCAAGAATACTAAAGGGGTTGCCATTTCCTACTCTCGGGGGTCTTCCTAACCCAGGGAGCGAACCTGGATCTCCTGCATTAGCAGGCAGATTCATTACCACTGCACTACTAGGAAAGTCTAGGCAGGTCCACAGAGACAGAATAATGTTTTCCAGGGCCTGCAGAGAGGCGTAAGTGTGGATTAACTGCATGAGGTTTCTTTTGGGAATGATGAAAATATTCAGAAACTAGATAGTGGTGATAATTGCAAAACTTTGAAAATACTGAGAACCACTGGACTATACAGTTTAAAATGGTTAACTTTAAGATACATGAATTGTATCTCAATGTTTAAAAATCTTTGGAAAAGATACTGGAGTATGGGGATCTTTTTTAAACTCCTGAGATGCCTTTAATGTACAACAGTAAATATCTTTTTTTTTTTTTTAATTGAAATTTGAAAACTGAACACACTGTGGCTTAAATCTTCTTCATAAATTTCTCATCACTCACTCACTGGAACATCAGTCCAGGCCCTGCCTGGTCTGGTCTCTGTCTGCCTTTCAAGCCCATCTCCTCACCTCTTTGTCTCGCTTTCTATTCTCAGATTCTGCCATCCCACTGTTCCTTCCATTCCTCTCAGACCGTAAGCTCATTCTTGCATTGGCACTTTCTGTTTCTTCCATCAGGAAATTTCTGACCCCAGAGGAACATAGCAGACTGTTCCTCATTCAAGTCTCAGGTCAGATGTTACGTTCCCTTTCCATCTGCACTGAACCAGTCCCTTCCACTCCCTCCAATTCTCTACCTATTTTTGCTCTTGATTATTTCCTTCACAATCAGAAATATTTTTGCTTTGCTGACTGATGTGTGGGCTCCACCACTTACTGTTCCTCTTCACCCTACCCCTAGAATGCTCTATTAGTGTCAGGGCTGTCATGTTTACCAGTAGAATAGTACCTAGAATGCGGCAAGTGTGTAATGTTTCTTGAATGAATAAATTAGTGATTACAGTTTAGGGACCAACCAATTCAAGGAAAGATTATTTCAGTATAATCAATCCCTGAAGATATTTGTTGGAGAAAGGGAAGGAACCAGTGAGAGTGAGATTAGAGATGCTACACAAGGAAATGCAGGAAAACATTAAAGTGATGGGGGGAGGGGAGTAGCTGATGAAGTGAGAGACTGAAGTAGTAGTTGGCATTTTGAAATATCTGTGTGTTTTCTGTTTATAAATAGCTGAGCTTCAGTTGTTTGTTTTTTGACTTGCTAACAATTGAAAATTTGTCTTTAATGACACTATGGGTTGATGAATTAAATACATTTTACTAAAATTTGGATTTTCTTCTTTGTGTTAAAATGTAACTTTTGTTTGCTTGAATTCTGAGACACTTTAAGCTGTCTTCTATTTCTTTTTGTTGTTCTTGTGGGATATTCTTAGGCTGTCTCCTGTGGAATTTTGATGTTTGCCTGTAAAGGTAGAATATTTCATCAATCATCTAAACCTAAATGTTTATCTCCAGCTATCCATTTATATACCTTGATTACTTTTCAAGTCATCAATAAAATGTGTTTGAGAGCCTGGCCAGCAGAAAGGCTGTTGTTCCTCAGATGACAAGTCATTTTTCCTGTTGAGTTTAGTCTTAGGATCCATTAGCCAGTAGCTTTCAAATGTATTTACATTTTTGCTTAACAGTTGAGCCTCCTTTTTTAGTGAAATGCATTGAAATAGAAACTTACTTACTTGTTGGTAGAAGTGTCTGGAGTTATTTGCAGTAGACTTCTTCTAATGACCCCCCAAAAGGATTGGTCATGCCTTCTAGGATTCGTTTAGATTCCTGCTATTTGCTGAATCATGTCAGGATATAAAAATAGATTATTTTTAAAGTAGATCTTGTCACTCCCAGCCATAATCGAATAATGTTTATTTTTCAAGGTAAAAATATACATATTATTATATTATGGAATAAACCAAGTTCCAATACAAGTTTTTCATTCTTTAAACCAAAAGAACAATATTTCCTTTTCATCATGTCTGACTTCTTGATTGCCTAGGAGATGTCAGTTTTCATAGCAGATTGTTTTAGCTAGAATACTTAGAAGTCATTTCTAACTACAGTACAAGATATTTTTAAGTAATAGCAATTTTTATTAGGGATTTGTGGAATCAGAATGCCCAGTGCTGACAAAATTATGGGGAAATGGCCCTTCTCCCTGTATTACTTTTGAATGTAAATTTATAGAAACATTTCCTGAGAGATATTTGGCAGTACATATCAATAGCCTTGAAAGGTCACTATCCTTCACACACAGTGATTCTGAAATGTAGGAATTGATACATGAGAAGTAATCAAACAGATGCATAAATGTTGATGTATGAAGGACCTTCTTCATAGGGTTTTCAGGAGATTAAGTTGTTATAAAGAAATTTCTAGAATGATGAAATAAGGAGTAACTGTTAGTTGTTACATCTACTTTTGAATCACGTGCTACTTTTTAATCAACAGTGCTCTGTCTCTAATACAGAGAGGTGTTAGCAATCATCTAATGGTAGTGTAGTGCCAAATTTTTTTAAAATTTTGCTTAACTAAAAATTATGTATCCTGTATATGAAAAGCACTATTCCAAGCAACTTGCCATTAACTGACTTGTTGGTTGACAAGTAACAATTGTTTATTGAATAAAATTGGCTATTACTTTTTGCCAGGGTAAAATGCTAACATTAATACAATGACCATCATTTACTGCATACTTACTAAGTGCTTTATGTGTGTCCTTGAGAAGAGATATTATTGTTATCACTGTTTCACAGACTGACCCGTGAGCTGTTTTTTTTAACCTCATCATCCTAGAGGTTCTGCTAGAAGGTTGGGCTACGATAGAGATTTCTATTTTTCAAAAATCTATTGTTTTAGAAAGCTCCCAAGATAATTTCAATAAACCTAGTTTTGGAACTAGTGCTTGGGGAAATACTTAAACTTTAATGTGCATATAACACAACTGGGAAGCTTGTTGAAATACAGATTGATGCAGTAGGTTTGGGGTGGGTACATGCATTTGTAACAACTCTGAGGTAACACAAATGTTGTTGACTAGGAGACCACACTTTGAGTAGCCCGTCTAATATGTTGCTTATGGAAGTAGTTCGACGTTTCATTTGTCCCAAAGAAATCATTTGCTGTATCAATAATCATGGAATAATGGTCTGTTGGTTAGGACTTCACATCCTCATGAGCTTGGCCTGTTAGGTCATTTGCTGAAGTTCCAAGTTTCTCAAACTTGAGTTGTTGGGTCTTCAAGATTCACATTCTCAAAAAGGAGTTTATGTTTTAGGTTCTTCATTTAGTAAAACATTGTGAAAGTAACACATATATTCTGGATCACCAATTGACTGTCTTATATATAAGAAGAGGGTATTGTCATGTGGTTTTTGTGCTAAGGAATCCCCTGAAGTGACAGTTAACTTTAATTCAGCCTTTCTGAAAGTGGAGTTTCTGAAGTTCTGAAGTACCTGTTTGAGAAATTCTTAAAGTGTCCTCTGTTAACAACTGGGTCCTCTAAAGGGGACCCAATAAGGGTCCGAATGACTTTGAATCAGCCACTTGCTAGACTTACTCAGCATCTCTGAAATGAGAGGACTGGATCTAAATAATCTTTTTGGTCCTTTTATGTTCAAAACTCTAGGATTGATTTTTATTTTTCTGTTTTTTTTTTCAAGTACAGTTGATTTACAATGGTGTGCCTTCTCTCTGCCATACAGAAAAGTGACTCAGTTTTATATGTATAGGCATTCTTTTTTTAATATTCTTTTCCATTATGTTTTATCACAGGATATTGAATATAGTTCCCTGTGCTATAGAGTAGAACCTTGTTGTTTATCCATCCCATACTTAATAGTGTATATCTGCTAACCCCAAACTCACAGTCTTCACTCCCATATCACTGTCCCCCTTGGTAACCACTGGTCTGTTCTCTATGAGTTTGTTTCTGTTGCATAGATAGATTCATTTGTGTCACTTTTTAGATTCCACTTACAAGTGATATCATATGGTATTTGTCTTTCTCTTTCTGATTTCACTTAGTTTGACAAACTTGAGTTGCATCTTAGGGTTGAGGTTTTTTGTTTGTTTGTTTTTTGTTTTGAGACAGTATTAAAAGTCTGTGATACTTATTTTAGTTGGACATGAATATAACATTTGTTGGCAAATCAGGAAGAAACCTGATCTACTCTAAAATGAGTCATTGTCATCTCCTGCTGTCAATGGGGGAAATTTCACATTTTGAGGCATTTGCTTTTGTGGCTGATGAAACTTTTTCCACTACATGTTGGGTCACCTATCTAGCCCTATTGAAGAGGTGACTGATCAAATTCACTGAGTCACAAAATTAAATGTGAATAGTAGAGAGCTTTTAATTACTTCCTTTCTGTTGACTAAATTTTGAAGATGATGTTCTAAAAATAATATGCTACTAGCTGGTAGAAATTATGGGAGACAGAGGGGTAGAGATTGGTTGTAAAAGGTGGAGAGGTCAAGAGAGGATACAGATAGATTTTGTAGCTGAAAAGATGGGAAATGGAGACTCAGTAAATACCTGAAAGTTGCATTATTTTTAGTTCAAAATGAGTTGTTACCAAGAAATACAAATTTAAAAATTAATTGGCTAAAAATATGATTTGAGTTTTACTGTATTTACTTCTGTCATTATTTATATAGAGACACATGCAGGCCTCAGTCACCTTCTGGAATGAACCTAGTCCCTTCTGTTTCTGTCTTAGCTAAGACCACAAGTAAGACTGAGGTCCTAAGCTTTACACTGAGGTCCCTGACACAGTTCTTGGTTCTCTGGATGCCAGAAGTTATCTTCTTCACATTTATTAAGAAATAGATCCCAGGAGATGATTTTTCCCTGAGAATTCCACAAAATATGATACATTCAGCCATCTTGCTTGGTTTTAAAAAAAATTCAGCAATTTTACTTTACTGTAAAATAAATTGCTTTCTGTACATGAGAAGGAAATATTTAATATTTATCTCAGAATTGCAGACAGTTTCAGATTCTGGAGATGTAGCAATCTTCCTATCACACAATATTGGCTCTTATTCTTTTCTACCTTTGTTCTGTTTATAGTTACTGAAGTATTTTTCTTCTCCACTGAAATTAAAACTTGAGGTAGCATGTCTGCTAGCATTGCAAGTGGGCAGAATTTACCACAGTTAAAGGAGAGGCAGAATTGGATCTGAACAAGGAGATATAAAAATATTACCATTTGGGGCTGCCTATGTCATGTAACAGACATAGTGAGATGTGCTCTGTCATCCATTATTTTTTTAAATTTTATAAAAGTGTAGGTAATTTACAAGGGTTGTGTTTCTAGTGTAAAGCAAAGTGATTCAGTTCTACATGTGTACACAAACACACGTATTGCTTTTCAGATTCTTTTCCATTACAGGTTATTGCAAGATACTCAGTATAGTTCCCTGTGCTGCATACTGGTGGTGGTGCTGGTTTAGTCTCTGAGTGGTGTCTGACTCTTGTGACCCATGGACTGTAGCCCGCCAGGCTCCTCTGTCCATGGGATTCTTCAGGCAAGAACACTGGGGTGGGTTGCCATTTCCTTCTCCGGTGCTGTATAATATCTGTCATTTATTCCTTTCAGATGAGATACTTGAGAGTGAGAAGTTCAGTGAATCACTGAGGATCAGGGAGTGGTGGAACCAAGACTAGTTTATGTGCTTTGGACACTCATTCCACCTCTTGATCCTTTCTCTCAACAATGGGTAGTTTGTGAGTTGTCTGGATATACCAAAAGGGAAGGAATAGTGAAGAGAGCAGTTAACATTTCAAATTGTTGGCAAGCTAAACTCATGAAAAGAAGAGAAATAGAAATAAATGAGCTCTTTGGAAAGAGTGATAAGTGAAAAGGATGCAAGGGAGAGGCAAGGTAGCCTCGAGTAGAGCAGAGATGGGTCATAATTAAACCTAACATGAACTCTAGGAACCAGCATCCTGGAAGACATGTTCATGCTGATACTCATCAACAGTCAGATGGATTGAGGCCTTCTCCCAAAAGGCGTCAGGAAGAAAAAAATACATGAGAAAATATAAGAAAGATTTGAGAGGGAGAAGGAATAGAGGTGTTAGATATATTGGAGAGGGAAAAATTTCCGCTTCTACTCCTCTTGAATTCTGGTGGCTGGACTCATGATACAAGTGACATCAGAGAGCTAACAGGAGAAAAAAATAATTAATTCATGTGCATGGTGGTCTAGGAACTAAGAAGTGGCCAAAGAAGGCAGCTTTTATATGTTTTAGAAAAATGTATGAGGAATTGACAAGATAGATAAACAGGTTTGGGGTGTTCAATCAGTGAAGAATCGAAACAGTTAGACTTGCCTTAGTAAATTAAAGAAGTAACAAGATTTGTTCATGTGGGCTTCTTGGCCTGACTTCCCTATCTCTGGGGATAAGGGAGTTCTACCTCCAAATGCCAGAAAGGCACCTTACATAGGGGAGATTTACTTCCTGCTTTCAGGGAGACAGATGGGGAGGGTCAGAGTGTCCCTCTTGCACTGGCTATTGCTTAAGTAGCTTTAATACAGAATGATCAATATGCCATTGAGGCACACTTTGGGGTGGCCTTCCAGAACCCCAACAGATAGAATCCCTGAAAGGCAGAGAAGTCAACTGAGGTCAGAGAATATTTGGAAAAAATAGCAAGAAAGAATATAAAGTATCCACTGAAAACTAAAGACCTTATGTGGGAAAGGTTAATAGACATCCAAACGGTAGAAATCAGGAAAGTAGTCTGTAGTGGGATGAATAATATCATCACTGAAAGGAACCTCAGAACTATCTTATTTAAAAGTAGGATCTTTGCACATATAATTAGTTAAGATGAGGTTATCCTGGGTTGGAGGGGGCCCTGAATCAATGACTCGTGTCTTTCTAAGAACAGAACACAGAGAGAAGGCTGCAGTGACAACTTGTCTCTAGGAATATTATAGGGTAGATATTGGAAAATTGTTCCCTAAAAAAAATTAATTTGGAATATTACATAAAGTATAAAAATATTTACTCAAAAGCATAGTTGAGCTTTGAAAAAAGGTATGGGGGACAGAACCAAAGAGGGAGCTAAAATTTACAAGAGGAAGCAGTGCTGAGCCCACTGCTGCCTGGTGTAAGGGAATGTCTGTGGGCCTTTGAAAATAAGATATATGAAAATTATGATCCCTAGAGTAAGTAGTGGCCAAAAACAAAACCAGCATATCAGCAACTATTTGAAATTATAACATCATGTTGTTTTAAAACATCAGAAATTGGACAGAGGGAAGATGGGGGATGAGGTCTGAAAGAGATCCAGGGTGGTTAAGTATATGCTAAGGACAGAGATACTGGTCTGCTTTTAGATATTGATGAGGAAATTGAGCTTTAGTACGGGTTGTAATAAGATGAGAATAATACTATTGAAACAAAATAGAATGTGTAATTTTTGTAACATAGGAAAAAGCTTGATTTAGCCTGTGGAAGGTAGGGAGAGGAGAAAAAAAGCAAAACAAAAAGATAAACGAGTATGGATGTTAAACTAATCAAGACAGATTGTCCAATGTATAGAAAGCAAAATGCTATGTTTATATATTAAAAAACATTTAAAGGACACAGGTGGAAGATAAGGGGATGGAAAAATTTACGCTTGTCAGATATAGACAAAAAGAAAAAGGAACAACAGATGAAGGGAATAAATTAAGCAGAGACATATGCCCATGCCATAATGTAGAAAACAGTAATTTCTGGCATGTGACAATGATTAAGCAGTTGCTGTTAGAAATCTAATACAGTGTTTTCAGAAACTGATGAGACAAGACAAAAAGTAAGCGGAGGACGATGTGGAAAACAAGCAATGATTTGCGCTATCATGTATGTAGAACTTCTTACTCAACAAATGCAGAGTGTTTTATCTTGGAGGGCATGTGGTTTAGACACAAGCTTCAAGTTTTAATGCATCAGGAAGGAAGCCTCACATTCTACCAAATCAACATTATAGAGGTTCTTTTCTCTAACTACAGTGCTTCAAAATCAGTCATTATTAACAATAAGATAGCAGAAGTGTTCCATATGTTTGAAATGAAAAGACATACTATGAAATAACCCTCAGGTTAAATAGGAAAAGATAACAAGAATGGCAGAATTTTAAAGCTGAGTGATAATAAAAGCACAGTAGTTCAAAAACTGAGAGAGATAGCTAATGGAGTTCTTTGATGGCAATATACAGCTTTTGTTACTCAAGAAAAAACTAGAAAGTCTGCAACTCCGTAAGCTCAATGTATGACACAAATAATTAGAAAAACTGTAACATGGTTACCTGAAGAAAACAAAGAAAGAAAAAAAGGGAAATAAATGTAAATAAGGAAAATAAGGGACAGAGAAAATTAATAAAAGCAAAGAACCAAAATATAGTCCTCTGAAAAATTTCATAAATTGGATATAATATTCTGTTAAAAAGGATGTACATTTTTACCAGTGCAGATGAACATATACGTGAAAAGGATGTATGGCTAAAAAAACTGATGGAAGAAAAATTTAACAACCATTAATAAATTGTATGTAATGATTATCAAAACTTAATCTTAAAAGCCAACCTATTAAGTTTAATTTTGAAAACAAAAAACAAGTAAAAACTACTGACCAGATTCACCTATGACATTAAAAACACAAATAATTCAAATCTAGCCATGTATTAAAAAATACTAATTGTACATTGAGACTAAATTGAATTAATCAAACAGTGAATGGATGTTTCAGTGCTTTAAAAAATCTTTTACTGTAATTTACCACATTAATGGCAAAGAATGAAAAATTGCTTGA
The DNA here is from genome assembly GCF_963930625.1 of Muntiacus reevesi. Lineage (NCBI taxonomy): Eukaryota > Metazoa > Chordata > Mammalia > Artiodactyla > Cervidae > Muntiacus > Muntiacus reevesi. The sequence goes on from NC_089252.1 coordinate 99,133,590, forward strand.
TCATTGATAAAAAGCATTTAATAAAGTTTTTTCTTTTTCATATAGAAGCAGTTCTTACCAAACTTGAAACAGGAAAAATTTTTTGGCTTAATAAAGGCTTTGTCCTAAGAATCTATAGCAGAGGTCATTTTTAATGGAAAAAGACAAAAGTTTAAACTCATTCTTGTTAAGATTGGGAACAAGACAAGAACACTTCTGTTGCTGTTATTTATCAACATATTACCAGATACCTGACCAATGTAGTAAGACAAATTGATATCAGTAGATTAATTGAAAGAAATAATTATGATTTATAATAAAATCATTTATTTAGAAAACCAAAGAGAATTAGCAAAAACTGTTAGCAATAGAAGCATTCGGCTAGGTTGCCAGCTCTTAAGAGCAGCAAAAGTAAATCAACAGCTTTTGTCTGTATTGGGAGTAACCAATTATAAACTATGATAAGATACCATTTATAATACTGACATAAACTAAAAGCTATCTAGGAATAAATCTAAGAAAGAATTCATAAAACATATATGGGAAATTTAAAACCCTATTACAAGGGTTTTATTATAGAATTATAGACCATAAATGCAGCATTTATAATAAATAGATTGAATATTGTGAAGATATTGTATTTCTTCCAATAAAATTTAAGCTCATTGTAATTCTAATCAATGCCTGAACAAGAGTTGTTTTGAAGGGGTATAATTGAATCTAATATTTATATAAGAGAATAAATAAGAGATAAAGAAGGACCTTCACTTTGCAAGGCATTAATATATATATAGCAGAAGTTGGCAAACTACAGTCCACATGCCAAATTCAGCCTGCCTTCTGTTCTTAAAAATAAAGTTTTATGGGGACACAGCCCCAGCCATTCTTTTATTTATTGTCTGTGGCTACTTTCATGCTGTCAAGATAGACTGAACCTGGCCCTTTAGAGAAAAAAAAAAAAAGTCTCCTCCTATTCTCTAGCATCTAGCATAGAAAAGGATATAATAAAGTCTTGACTCACTCCTATGTACATAGGGGAACTAAGTGTAATCACTTCTACCAGTTGGTGCTAGGAAAGTTGGTGCACAAAAAGAGAAAAATGAAACCATTTCTGTACTTCAGAAACAGCTCCAAGTAGATTAAATACCTAACTGTTAAGATATAAAGCTGGTAGATGAAAATTTAAGAATACATTTTTGTAATCTTACAGTCGAAAAGGGTTTGTTGTGAAATATTCACAGAGCCCAAACCATGAGAAGAAAGTTGATGAATACATCAAAATGAATGCTTTTGTTCAATGGAGTCTGTGATAGGAAAACTAACAGATGGTGAAAATACAACTGTCATGTTTAATACACTAAGATTAATATTTAAATACACATGGGACTCCAAAAAATCAGAAAATAGGAGGGGAGAAACCAAGACAAAAGAGGGAAAAGTATGAATTGGTGATTCATACAAAGAGAAATAGACATACACACAGATTTCACTGTGTGTGTGCATGCTCAGTCATGTCAGACTCTTTGTGACCCCTAGCCCACCTGGCTCCTCTGCGCATGAGATTGTCCAGGCAAGAATACGGGAGTGAGTTGCCATTTCCTCCTCCAGAGAATCTTCCCAACCCAGGGGTCACACCTGTGTTTCCTACATTGGCAGGCAGATTCACATTGGAGACTAGTTAAAATTCAAAAGTGCCTTTTTGCCTGTCATAGAACTAAAACCTTGGAAATCAGATACTCTCAGGTGTTGACAAGGGTGTGGGAAAATAGAAATCTTATATTGCTTCTAGGAATGCAAAATGATCCATAATGTTTTTAAGATTATAAGTATATATATAACCTAACACCCAATAATGGGACTAGCATAGATGCCCACAGAAATGTATGTAAGTATAGTTATCTCAGTGTTATTTGTGGTGAAAGACTGAGAAAGCTAGCTCTTCTGCACTAAAAGAATAGAAAAGGAAAATGACAGTGGAGTGCAGTGAGGGAGAGTGAATTACATCTATTTACAACTCTCTCTAAAACAGCATTGAGAGGAAAAGACAGATTTAAAGCATGATGTAACTTCTATACAATTTTAAAACTATATACAGAAGTTTGACACATAAGTGAAGTCACGCAGTTGTGTCCGACTCTTAAGCATGATGTAACTTCTATACAAATTTTAAAACTATGTACAGAAGTTTGACACATAAGTGAAGTCACGCAGTTGTGTCTGACTCTTTGTGACCCCATGGACTGTAGTGTACCATGCTCCTACGTCCATGGGATTTTCCAGGCAAGAGTACTGGCGTGGGTTGCCATTTTCTTCTCCAGGGGGTCTTCCTGACCCAGGGATCAAACCCGGGTCTCCCGCATTGTAGGCAGACGCTTTACTGTCTGAGCCACCAGGGAAGTCCTTTGACACAAAAAGTATTTATAAAAAATATAGTGAAGCTTATAAATACAGCATTAGTGGGTGTTAACTGCTCAGTCATGTCTGGCTCTTTCTGACCCCGTAGCCTGGGGCTCACCAGGCTCTTCTGTCCATGGGATTCTCCAGGCAAGAATACTGAAGCGGGTTGCCATTTCCTTCTCTAGGAAATCTTCCAGATCCAGGGATGAAACCTGGGTCTCCTGCATTGCAGGCAGACTCTTAACCATGTATTTATTTAAAAATACAGTGAAGCTTATAAATATAGCATTATATTTGGTAAAAAAAAAAAAAAAGAAACCCCAGGCTGGGAAAGGAAGGAATGGGTTTGAACATGGAGGATGAAGTGAAAATAAGAAGAAAAATGAAAACCAGGAGAGAGTCTTTCATGGATCAGCAATAGTAGCTCATCAACTGAAGCGTGTGCTTAAGTCAACTCTGTAAAATTATCCGTTAGAGGAAACCAAGTCCACGGACGCTCGTCCTTTCAGAACTGTTAGATTCAGATGCTCAACCAGTGTCATCAGGTATGGGTCTCTTTCTGTATTTTGGTTTTCCTGGCCTCCGTGTTGGCTCTGATAAGAGGCAGACTCTTTCTAGGATATTCTTTAGCTTTTCCAAGTTCACGGCACCTAAGCAGAAAGAAAGCACTTTCTCCATAGAATGAGCAATCATCCTCTCATGAATATCCTTTCTTTGTCTGGTTCGTTTTTTCTCCTGTGAGCACCCCTGAATCAGGCATGTGACACAGGACTAAGGGTGCCTGCGTCACTTTCCCATCCCTAGAACCAGGCAGTAGGAAGAACCCAACAAGTGGAATATGGTGGGATACTACCCAAACAGAAATTACGGTGATGCGACCAGAATTACAGAAAGTGGATGCTAAGGGAGCAAAAGTACACAGGTAACTTTAGGGAACTTGAACCAATGCTGTTTGAAGAATGATTGAGATGAATTGCATGCTCATTCTAGAAAAACTGGGGGAAATAAAACACACAGATTAACTTCAAATATCTAAAGTACTTCCACTTGGCATGATACTTGTTTCATATGATCCGTCAAACCATAAATCCATGATGAAAGGTGAACTTGGTAGGAAGGGCAACTATGTAATTGCTGAAGCTGGTTATCTGAAAAGGATTGGTTAGTGAATTTCATGTCACTGTGTATTTTTGAGCATAGGCTAGCCAGCTACCTGGCAAAGATTTTGTAGGAAAAGATTGGGAGAATAGTTGGGTTTAACCAGTGGTTCTGAATCATCCAGACATCTTATTAAAGCTTAGAATTCTGGGCCCTTCTCCCAGAGTTTCTGGTTTGGTAGCTTTGGAGTAGGACTCAAGAATTTGCGTTTCTAATTTCCCCAGGTGATGTTGATGCTAATGCTCCAGGGAACACACCTTGAAAACCTCTGGGTTAGATGATTTTCAGTATCCACACTGACCTTTCATTTTTATGAGATACTTGTACTTGTTCTCAGTTCAGTTGTTCAGTCATGTTACACTTTGTGACCCCATGGACTGCAGCGTGTCAGACTTTCCTATCCATTATCAGCTCCCAGAGTTTGCTCAAACTCATGTCAATTGAGTTGGTGATGCCATCCAACCATGTTATCCATTGTCGTCCCCTTCTCCTCCTGCTTTCAATCTTTACCAACATCAGGGTCTTTTCCAATGAGTCAGTTCTTCATATCAGGTAGCCAAAGTATTGGAGTTTCAGCTTTATCATCAGTCCTTCCAATGAATATTTAGGACTGATTTTCTTTAGGGTGAACTGGTTGGATCTCCTTGCAGTCCAAAGGACTCTCAAGAGTCTTCTCCAACACCACAGTTCAAAAGCATCAATTCTTCTGTGTTCAGCTTTCTTTATAGTCCAACTCTCATATCCATACATGGCTAATGGAAAAACCATAACTTTGACAAAGACTTAACTTCGTCTCTGCTTTTTAATATTCTGTCTAGTTTGGTCATAGCTTTTCTTCCAAGGAGCAAGCATCTTTTAATTTCATGGCTGCAGTTACCATCTGCAGTAATTTTGGAGCCTCCCAAAATAAAGTTTCCCACTGTTTCCATTATTTCCCCATCTATTTGCCATGAAGTGATGGGACCAGATGCCATGATCTTTGTTTTTGAATGTTGAGTTTTAAGTCAGCTTTTTCACTCTCCTCTTACACTTTCATCAAGAGGCTCTTTCGTTTCTCTTTTCTTTCTGCCATAAGGGTGATATCATCTGCATATCTGAGTTATTGATGTTCTAGAAAGCAGTATTTGTATATTGAGGCAAATTAGCCACATTATTTCTTCATAGCTGAAATGTGTTAAATTCTGGCTATATGGGTACTTCTAAAGTAGATGGATTTTGCGTAGCCCTCTGTAACTGCTGGGTCACTGAAAACATTAGAGCCATTAAGCAACTGCACATTTATTGGTATACTTCATAAAATAGTCCTTCATTTTCTTATGTCATCCTTTCTGTAATCCTATTTCTGTTTTCCCATGAGGATTCAGTTTTCATCAGTTTTGTAGTAGGGTTGTTCCTGAATTAGAAAGCCAAAGTGGTTTCCCAAGGTGGATGTGTATTTTCTTTCATTCAGAGAGAAACTCTGTCATATATAAATATTGGCTCATAAAAAATCATTTCTTGGTACCCTGGATGTCAAGTGTCAAATCGTGCTTTTTCCCATCTTCTTACCCAACCCCAGCCTGTCGCCCTCCCTAGGAAAGAGGATATGAAACACTTCACCTACCTTGCTCCATACTACCTCTACATCAACCAGGAATTATTTTCATTTTGAACTCTATTTTGTTTCTTCTTCTTTTTCCTCAGATTTTTTTTTTCTCCTTAACTTTTGAAAGTTTGCTCTAATAGTTCTCTGGGAGTACACATATATTTTTGTAATTTTACACAAGGTCAAACCGCGTTTGTACTTTTTATAAATTACTTTTAGATAAACAGATAAAACCATTTGAGAAAAGAGAGACCCCAGAGATACCTCTTTAAGAATTAGAAGGTTTATAGTCAAAGCTTAACCATGAAAATTTTTAGCTTAGCAAAAATGATGAAACAGATGGTTAAAAACAGTACCTGACAGATTGGACCTAGAGGATTTGAGTTAAGGTGACTACTTGAAGAGCAGAGGGATTTAAGAAGACTGTTTTGTTGTCTGTGTGTGAGCTTTTGCTTGAAAACACTAAATCCAACGCTGGTAGAGAGAGTGGGATATTTTAAGAGGACTTACCCAGAATACATCTCAGAGAACATTAAATGTGGGGCAGCTTAAATGACGTCTTCTTGGTAGCTAAGGATCTGTAATAATAGACTCTGCTATCTTGTGTGTGATCTGAGTTTCTCAATGGAATTTGATGAACTTCCATTTTCTACATCCTCTTCTCTTCCAGACTTCACCTTGAGGAAATGTCGTTCAGATTTGGCCAACATCTCATCAAGCCCTCGGTGGTGTTTCTCAGAACAGAGCTGTCCTTTGCCCTGGTGAACAGGAAGCCTGTGGTACCTGGACGTATCCTTTTTTTTAAGAGAGAAAAGAGACCAAATGAACACAGACATTAACCTCTAGTGTCCAACCAAAAAGGTAAGCAAGGAATCCTCCTGCCTCCCCCTCTGGAGAAACCAGGTAGGACAGTATTCACATTTATTCTGAATCCAGTTGGTGGCACCAGTAATATGCTTGATCAGCGCTGCAGAACTCCTAAAAAAGAGTTGCTTAGCAACTGTGGCTTTGGAGGTGAGTTTTTGCTTGACCTTTTCACTGTTGTAGATGTGTAAATAAATAGGTGCTTCTAAAATGGATCCAATGAATATCCTTAGCACTTTGTTTTCAGGTATCAAATGTGCACTTTAATAGTAAGATAAGAGATTGGGTGACACTTGTGATGTGGAAGTAAGGTGTTACATGAAGATTTGAGACTGGCTTGGTTTCTTTACCTCTTGGAAATCATTCAAGCTATGAATTTTAATTGCTTTCAAACACATAAATATACTACAAAATATATATATATATATATTTATGTTAGACTCTGAGATAGCATTTTCTCTTGGAAAACATCCCAGCTTCTAGATCATTGTCTGGTGCCATTGGTGGTGTGGGATATTTTATTTCCCTCTGACCATCGATTTCAGTAGAAGCTTTATTCTTGGCAGTGGGAGAGGCAGAATTTGGTGAAATGCTCTGGAGAGTTATTTTTATGTTGTTGAAACTATCAGTTGTGACTGTATGTGGATGACATTTGTACTAACGCTTCAAAAATTTCACCCCCCCAACTTAATTTACTATGCAGAGGGCAACAAAGTATGAAATGTTGTATTTTAAGATAATAAGCATTCCCACATTGAGACATGCTTCTACTTTGAAATAAATTTCTCAGTAATTTTGAGTATATAAAGGTGTCAAGATTTTTTCCAAGAGTGAGTTATATTTTTTTAATGGAATTTTTGTAAATGCTTGAAAGCTTGATGAATCATCTTCTTTCTTGACTATGTAACTACTAATAAAACACGCAGCAAAAGATAATTGTGGTTTTTGTGGTAGGCTCCCAAATTTCTTGATTTGAACTTTTAACCTAAATAAATTTCATAAATTTGTAAAACTAATGATAATGTCAATAAGCTAGTAAATAATATATATTTTTCTTGATAATATTTAACTTTTAAATTTATAAAAGTAGTTAATTTTATAAGATCAGAAAATTTCATATTCTGTTTATTAAAGTAAAAACTCTAAAATGATGTAGAATGCTCCTATAAAATGACAGTTTTTAAGTTTTGTAACAATTTTAAATTGGGTTTCTCCAAAAGACCTTGAAGTTCTTGAAATAACACAGGTATTTTATTTTCTCATTTGATTTTGCTGCAAGTCTGTGGTTGCCTTTTGAGGATTATTTTTTTAAGTAAAATGTCGAATTTCAGTGTCAAAAGGATACTGTTTAAATGCCATCTCTCTTTGGGTGTCAGTTTTAATTGACTTTTGTCAAAGAACTGAGGGAATTTGGGATGAAAATGTGAATTTAGATGAACAAATCTTAATGCTTTGGACCGAGAGTATATGAGGTTGTAGAGATACACTCTTTAAAAAATGGTTAATAATGAAATGAACTTTGATTTTTTTTTTTTAAACTCCTATATTGATGGTAAGAAACTTGATTTTTCATGGTCTTTTTAACCACCTCAGGAAAGTGTGCTGTGTAAGACCTGGGTTGTATATGTGTTTGAACTGAAATAGAGGTGTCTGCTTCAAGGAAAATATTTATAGTGAACAGTTAGTGAATGATGACTCGTTTTGTTCCAGATGGCACTGAAATTGCCATTTTGAAAATGAGTCCTGGTTGATTATCACCTCGTTGAGTAAATGCCAAGGACGAGGGGAGCATTGTATTAAAATCCACAACCTCAGTTTGGAAGCTAGTGAGAAGGACTCAGCTCTTTCCAAGGCTGAGAATGGTACACTCTGCAATCACTGTACCCTGTAAAGCTCTTTTACATCTACAGTGTTTAAGGTAATTTCAGGGGCAGTGGATAATGGATTCAAGCAATCCTTTTTATATGATGATTCTGAAACTTTTTATTTTACTAAACTCTCTTAGGTGACAACTGTGAGAAGAATCTTAATAAGTTACTCATTTGCTTGTGTGAAGTAATATTCTTTTGTCCTGTGATTTGGAAATTGAAACAGTTAATAGCTCTGCCTACTAACATTTCATAAAATAAATGGTGAAATGGTTGCAGCAGACCATCACTACCCGCCCCCCCCCCCCCCCCACCGTCCTCTGCAATGCTCTACCCTGCCTGCCGTTAAAAAACCCCTTGTTGTGGGTCTTCTAGGTCTTCTGATTCTCTACCCCTGGACTTCCTCAGCCCAGCCTACATCTCTCTCTAAACCACAGCTCTAATGTTACCACTCTCCTATTCCTTTGCAAAAAATCACTGATGAATATAATGAATATCGTTTTATTTGAGAATTGCTGTTCAGTCACTCAGATGTGTCCAACTCTTTGCGATCCCATGAACTGGGGCACACCAGGCTTACCTGTCATTCACTATATCCCAGAGTTTACTCAGACTCATGTCCATTAAGTTGGAGATGCTATCCAATCATCTTATTCTCTGTTGTCCCCTTCTCCTCCTGACCTCAGTCTTTCCCAGAGTCAGGGTCTTTTCCAATTTGAGGATAAAGTCCAAAAATCTTAGCATCCCTTTAAAAGATTTTCATTATCTTAACTCACCCTCCCCACTTTCCAGCTATTTCCTTAAACAGGTGTATTTCCCTTTACCTGCTGACCCCCACTCTTTCTCCTGCTTCTCTCTTCACCCCAAGATCCTTCCCTTCCTTTTCACTTGAACTAAAGTGCTTACTTTGATACCTGTCCTGCCCTCTTAGGGAAAAAAATATTCCATCCTTTTTGTGACACTTGATTCCTTATTCACACGTTGATTCATTCAATAGTTTATTACTGAGCTACTCTGTTTCAGGCTCCCTGCCAAACACTAATCCCAGTCTGCCCCAAACCAGAGCTGTGTTCATTTCTGTTTGTCTGTGTGTGGAGTTGCGTTCCTGGAAAGGGATGGGGGCGAAATCTACTCTTAGTACGTCTCTTTTTCTTAGCACCCAGAATATTGTGTTGACTGAATTTAAACTGAATCTGTAAACATCAGGAGCTTGTGGATAGTTTCAATTAATACTGAGATCCTGCTTTTCCTGTATTCCCATGCACAAAGCCATGTCTTGTCACCATTTTATTCCAGATTTATTAGTATCTCATCCAACTTCCCCTGCATGCTCTGTCAGTTACGGTCCTGTTTACATTGCTGTTATGAGTGTCCTGTGTTAAGCCTAAATGCAGTGAATGGACTGATGGCAGATGGGAAGAGATTCTTTTCCATTGTTCTCTGACTTTGTGTTAATTGGCCAGTGGACGAGTCTGTATTTTAAGGGCAGTATATTGCTATCTTGTTGTGAACTAGAAAATTCTATTTTGTGTTTTTGATGATTTCGTTTTTAAAAGAGTTTTGAGGTGGCCTCTGGGGAATGTGCCATTCAGAAGAGACTTGTAAATGTCATCTTTGAACTTGTTTCCTCTCTTAACATTTTGCTCCTCACTCCTCAACCTTCTTTTCTTTTTGATTTTGCTCACTGGCTCACTTTATACCTTTCTGAGGAGGAAAAGAACCGTCAGATCAGGAGCTGCAGATATGCTTTTGAAGCAAGACTGTTTGCTTCCATTCTCAGAAGAGCCACTTATGTCCCTCCTTGTCCCCACCTAAAGCAGACACTTCTGCTTGTTGCAAACAGTGTTTAAAGTTGATTGAATAGTCTTTGGTCTCTGTGGTGCAACACTCTGGAAGAGTATGACTGAAGGTCATTAATCCCTTAATTTCCTGTTGCTGGAAAATGCTTTTCAGGGAGTCTTGGGAAGAGAACAGAAACACTTTTGAGATTGCATCTTCAAAATTCTGCAGTGAGCGTTTTATTCATGTACTTGGTGCAGCCCAGCTATTGTTCGTGGCTAGAAAACATTTGAGTCAACGTGGTTAATACTTGTCTCCACTCCACTCCCCTTGCATCAGACTACATCTACCTCTCATCTTGAGTTGAGCGTGAAAAATGAATTTGAACATTAGTGGAATCCATTTGGGGACTGGGGCTTTTATTGTAAATAAAATTATTCATTTGTTATGTCCTGTAGTTTTCAGCAGATAGTGTATTGATCTTTGAATTGCTATTCAGCATGGCATACAGGGCTCTGACATAAGGGGAACATGGCCACGTTTGTGGACAGGTTGAATGCGTTGTGTAATGACAGAAACAAACCTTGCTTGCTGGCCATACTATATTATACAAATCATTTGTCAACAGTTTATTGAATCTGTTATTAAAAAGAACAGATTCTTCCAAGTGGGAGCATCACGCACAGAATGTTATCAGGGCCAAGCCACGTTAGGATGATACATTGAGAACAGCCTTACAAAGTGTATTTGTGAAGAATTAGACTAGGTAACTTAAAGGACATTTCTGCTGACATATTAGAAGCAAAAGTTTGGTGCAAGGGAAATTGTGTTCTAAGGTCCAACTTCAATAGATAAAAAAGAAAAATCTGGCAATTGCCTTTTAATACAAAATTTTACCTCCCTAAGCGAGCAGTGTTCTGTTTTCAGGCTGTTGCCATATTGAGTATTCTTGAAATAAAGGAACAGATAATAAAAATAGCTTCATTACTTAACAGTGCTTCTTACGGAATAGATGCTATAGATAAAAGTGCCCTTTTAGTCCTTCCGTAAAAATCAGAAATATTTGTCATTTCCTGAGTAGGTTGTAATCTTGTGAATTTCTTTAATTGTTCAGGAAACTGCAGTTATTAGTGATCTCATGATCTTTTCATTTCTGAAAAAGAGTTTCTTTTAAAACCTTCCTGTGCAAATAAAATGAGTGCAAGCACGATTTTAATATCTTTATTACTAAAGATAGACCTTTTTGCTCTTGATATTTCCCTAAGCATATGCCTTCCCCTGCCCCCACCCCCCGCCGTTTTTGAGCCTGTTGTATATTACCCAGCTTAAAATACTGTGGGAGACGTGCTCAAAGCTGAGCATACACCCTTTGTCCTGAGCTGAGTAGTGGGAAAAGTTGGCTTCCTTGTGGCCATATATTTCTTGATTTTCTTTGGCAGATTGTTGTATCCAAAATGTCTGCATGCGGCAGTGATTGCTCAGTGTCCTTATGCTGTCTCTATGGGAAAGGTTTCCACATAAACGTGTGCCTATCTCTGGGGCCGTCGAGTACATTGCCTCCAGCTTGAACAGTTTTTGACGGCTTTCGTCAGGAGGACAGAAAGCTCTTCTATGCTTTCGGCATGCACTAAATTGACTGCTATCTGTTTTCAGTGTCCAGAACCTAGTGCAGAGGATCCTGCCAGTCCCCATTATAAGACAAACCTTGTGTGACTGTCGTCTATCTTGGCTTGTCATCTGAGGAGTAACTGCTCAGAGAGAAAATATGGTTATCTCAAATGCTGTTTCTTGGGTTGGTAGTGAGCTCACAGTGTCGAGTAGGATTCTGAGGCTGTATGCAAGGGCAGTGGGCAGTAACTGCCTCAGGTAGCAGAGTAGAAAGGCTCCTTGCCAAGATTTTTCCTCTTTTGGGTTTATTTCTCATTCTTGGAGCTGAGACTGGCATCTTTATTTTTTTATTATAGACAGAATGATGGATTGTTGGCACCTGACTCTGAAGGGTTTAATAGATTCTTTGTGTGTGTGTGTGCGCGTGTGCAACGAACATTTGAAATTGGATGGAGAAAAATGTGTGGATTTTATATATTTTGCCCCGGTGACTTCAAATGAAGGTGACTCCCCCATGAAACTGTGCCTGGGGCATGTACACACCGTTCTCTAGACTTCATCCAGCCCCTTCCTGCTGTCCACCGTCTCTCCCTGGCTCCTCGCAGCCTACTGGTCGGTGAAGACACTGGTGAGTGGTGATTTTGTGGTTCACGTTGCCCCTACACTTCATTCCTTAGTTGTGACTGTTTTCCTTTGACCTTGACTGCTTCTCCATAATAGGATTTACCTTCTAGCTTCAGGACCTACTGTGAGTGGGGTGAGATGAGCCAACTTGACCATGGTGATGGCATTTGAGGAGGAAAGTCCTTCCAGCTTTTTAATCAAAGGTTTTAGGAGGTTTCTGTATTCTCTTAGAATTGCACAAAGCCCACAGAATTATTTTACAACCAGAAAAAGATACCTTTGCCACCTGCCAATCTCTCACAGAACATAATCCTATTAGTGTGTGTGTGTGTGTGTGTGTGTTAGGGAACAGGAGATGCTCTGTCTCCAGCTCTAGCAAATGGTGGGATGATAATTATATGTGTTAAAATAACACTTTGAATATTCTTCATATTAATTGCAAAAATGAATATCCTGTATAGAATGCCATTCCCCATTTCTATTTATTTCCATGTGAAACTTTCCTCAGGTAATTTTAAACTGTCATGGTTAACAGTATCTGAACTTGTTCATTATATTCTGGGCATATTTTTGACCTGCTTCCCATGCAAGCTATCAGATTGTGAGCAATAGGAAAAGGCTGGTCATGGTGTTGCCAGCCTTGCACTTGTAACGGAACATAATTAGAAGTAATGAATGGAATAATACATCATTATTCACAAGAAATGTCATGTAATTAACTCAGATAATGCAAAATATATCCTAATTTCCATTTGGAATGAAAATAGATTTGTTAGAACATCAGCAGGCAGTTTAATGTTTATCCTATATTTTCATACACATATCAAAACTGTTAAAATCTATTGAATGAATATACATGGATTTTCCATAACATAATAAGTCAAGATGGCTTTCTTTTGCTAATAGAGTCTTATGTGTATGCCTTGTTTATTATATATACATAATTTATATATATGTTCCAGTTTTAGAATTAGCATAATTAATTTATATTTATTGCAAATTAATGATCTAATTTATTTACTTAGCTCCCATTTCCTTTCTCAAACTAATTGACTGAAAAAATAACTATAAATTTGCAAATAGCTCTTGGGCACAAATCCTAAATTGGCCTTATCCTCAGAACTCTCTGTAATAGTAGATATCTCTACTAGTTTTGCAATCTAAATGGTTTTCCTGAGGTTTCTGTTCCAGGCTTTAAATATGCCTCAGGAGTCTTGGCTTGGCTTAGATGGACCCACAGTTGGGGATCAGGGATATGGCTGAATATGTCTTAGGCAGAGGAATTATTGTTAGATGCAGCAATTAATATGACACACAGCAGTGACCAATGTCCTAACGTCGGTGTAATTCCTGAAAGTTCTCTGCTCTGTCACAACATCATCCTGTTAATTTCTGCTTTGTGGGAAGACCTGGAGAGACCCGGGGGAGGAGGCAGAGAAGTGTGGGCAGCTCCCAGGAGGCAGTATGGACAGAACTGTTATAATATTTTAATAACAGGAATGGGCATGCCAGTGGATGCTTCAGTTACAGCCCTGGTTTTAGAAATGAACACTGGTAGGAGGAAGCTTCCTTTACATCCTGTGGCTCAAGCCTGGCATTTGTTCTTAAACACCATGGAGACTGGCATATAACAGCAGAGTCACCAATGAATTAAAAACAACAAAATTCTTTCTTTGTTTGAAATGGCTGGCTTCCTCTGCCTAACACCAATATAGGGGAAAATGTAACTGTAGCAAGAAAGGATTGAGGCATTGTTTCCTTGGTCTGTCTGTCTCATGTGTGTGAATGTGGTAGGGATGAAGAATGTGTATATACATGCATTCAACTTGCTTATATCTTTTATTGAAAATAATGTCATAGAAATAAATTAATTGAAAGACATTTTTGTTGTTGTTGGCACTCAGTCATGTCTGACTCTTTGCCAACCCCCTGGACTGCAGCATGCCAGGCTTCTCTGTCCTTCCCTAGTTCCCAGAGTTTGCTCAAACTCATGTCCCTTGTGTTGTTGATGCCACCCAACCATCTCATCCTCTGTCACCCCCTTCTCCTCCTGCCCTCAGTTTTCCCAGCATCATAGTTTTTTCTAATGAGTCAACTCTTTGCATCAGGTGGCCAGAGTATTGGAGCTTCAGCTGATGCTGAAATTGAAATAAGTGAATTAAATAATATTTTATGATGAGCAATGCATTGTTGAAGGTCACTATTTTGTTCTATCATCTCTGACCAGTTGGAATGGGAAGGCAGAGTCTCAGGCCAGTGTTGGCCGTACTTCATGGGAGTCAAGACTTCACCCAAAACTCTGGATCCTCATTCTGTTGCTCTTTCTGCCACTTCTAGTTGCTGTCCCATGTGCTACAAACCTTTTTGTACATTGGTTAGGTGTTTTGGGGAGTTCTTTTCCCTGGAGTCTTAAACATCGCCATTATTCCTGTTTTCCAGTGCTGTATTGTAGTCAGTCTACACTCTGTCACTTATACTGTTTGCTGCCATTTTGCTGTCTTTGTTGTTTGGTTGTAATCATCATCATTTAGCAATAAGACTAACTTTGAGGACTTCTGAAAAGCCTATGTGACTTAAGCATGACTCTGCAGCACTGTGAGTGTGGGGCCAAACGCCTTGCTTGGCAAGCAGCATAATTCACTCCCAGGTAAGATGAGTCCAGGAAGAGTGAAATTCAGCTGATTCTCTACATTTTCTCTTTTCTAATAGGTTTTTAAAATGGTTGTAGTTACCAAGAGATCTTTTCATCTTCAAGATTTATTTCCAGTTCAAGAGATTTGTTGAAACTAAGAATTATCTGTTGAGTGCTAATACTTAACAGTAAACCATGATCCCCTTCCATCTACCAAAGATGATTGCTTTAGAATTTATTAAATAAGATGTATCAAGATAAAATGAATCAACAGAAATTACATTAAATTCTGAAGCTTGTTTCTCATGCCGACATCTGTTAATATGATACTAGTTAGTATTTTCTATTCTGTTTAGGGATGGAATGGCTCCTAGAAGCTTTTAAGTCGTGGAGCTATAGCTGCAATAATGAAATTGAAATTCAGGACTGGAAGAGACATTGAGTGGGACTTTTCATATTGCCCTGGAGTGTGAACCTAAACAGAAAGGTGGATATCATTTCTGGTGAGATACCCATGTGTGAGAGACAGCCACACTCTCATGGAGGCAGCAGAACCAGACCCAGGTGTTGAATCCCACCTCCGTGTTCACAAACCTTGTCAGGGGAGAAGTGGTCAGGGGTAGTAGAGTGCAGCGAAGAATATTGAGTGGCTGTGTTCTTACCTCTTTCCAGAGTGATTATTCCTACCCCTCCTCCGCCCCCCACCACGTGTCATGTGCTCAGAGCCCTGAGCAGGGGCTTGTTTCATCCTTGTGAAAGGATGCTAGCATCTTGTTCCCTGGTGTGATGCTGGCTGAGCAGAACCTGCAGGCTGTGTTGACACTGCTGGCTGCACAGTGGAAGCGCAGGGCAAGCACAGGCTCTTTAGGACCATAGGACGCTTCCCCTTTGCCCTACAGAGATGAAGATTGCACCTGAACATAGACCATGGCTTGCTTCTCATCTGCCTATTTCTGAGTAGTGGGTAAGGAGATCGGGAGAGGCTTTTTGCAGGGCAAGGAGAATAATGTTCATGAGAAAAAGATGGAAGCAACGTTTCTACTCCATCCCAATTTTCCAAAGCCCCTGGAGAAAACACACAGATACCTCCCCTGGTTCTTATAAAAACCCATGAATATCAGCAGTAGGTGCCACAAAGCTGGTCAGGTAGATTGTTTTTCCAACTGAGACACTGGCCTATGGAGAAAGTGATTGGATCATAAACCACTGGCAAAGTTATAAAGGGAGACATGACCATCCTTTTGTGAGTGGGTTCTCAGAAGCAGATAGAATAAGGGTGGAACTTGAATACCTTCAAGTCTGTGAATTCTGAACCATGCAGAGACCACCATATTTGCAGAAACTCTTGGCAGATAGAACTGGAATGGGTCCAGGGAAACCTGCTCTTCACCTGCTGACACAGAACTCCGCCTCCAATCCCAGAGTAGCTCAGTCTCAGGAGTCGGGGAGAAGTTGGTAGAGAGCTCTAACTGCTCAAGGCTCCATCTCAAATCTGTGTTAGATAGGACTGGAAATTTTAATCTGAGATTGGATTGTTGAACACATGTTGTATGCAAGCGTCATCTTGGGATGGTATTCCTCTTTAAGGTTTCAGTGCCATGTTTACTTTCTCTTTGTGGCATTAATCATATTCGAACTTATTATGTAACTTGTTTGTGTCTCAGGCTGACCAGAATGCAAGCTCTGTGAAAGTGGAATTGCTGTGAGGGTGGGAATTCATGATGTGCCTGGCACGTGGCAGTCAGTAAACATTTGTTCAATGAGTAACTATGGTTGACTATCTGAAATTTTTAGCTTTAAAACCTAAAAAAGAAAAAGGTCCTCACTTAGCAAGTAGAATAATGTGATAAATTTTTAAACCTGACAATTCAGTATGGTGGTTAGGAGCATCAGCTTGAAATTTTACACATCTCCACACATGCACACACTCACACGTGGATGCGTAGTTGAAATTTATTGTTCCAAAGTGCATGGCCCCGAGAGAGAGGACTAACAGGTGGTTTCAGCATGAAAAAAAAATACCTTCCCTCTGTCCACCCCAGCACAGCGGCTGAAGATTTCTATGTAGATTCCAGCCAGGCCAATGAAACCAGCCTTTCTTGGCTCAGCCCTGTGTCAGAGGTGATATTTAACATCCTCCTAAATGTCACAAATTAAGCAGAGTTTGGTATCTCAGCAGATGATGAACTTCAATTTCCCAAGATTTTATTTTTCACCATCTTGCCTTCCTCGGGGAGTCTAGGGCAAGTGTGTATGCAATTTCTTCAGTCCTTCAATCAATTTTTATGGCTCCATCTTGTTGGCTTCTCACACATACAGGTTCTCTTACATATATACTTCTTTATACATCTGTTTCTAATGAATTCCTTTGATAAAACCATTTTTAGATTTCTTGTTATTTATACAGTAACCAGGGCATCACTGAGGCAGTTTGTCTACTTGGTTACTTCCTGAAAGTGTTTAGAACATGACTTAAGTTGACTAATAAAGTGTAGTGAGATAGTAAGATTAAGTGCTTTAAAAATAAGAGCAAGCAAGCAAGAGTCAAAAAGAAAATAAGGAAAGTAGGATGGAGCCAAAAGTGAAAGTAGTGCGTGAAATAGATACCAAATGTCCATAAAGTTGTCAGAGATGGGTTTCAGATTTGGCCCTGAAGTCTCTGGCACCAACCTAAGGAAGGAGAGAGAGATGCTCTCCTTGAGGTAAAAATAGGCTGATTATTCAGGAAGTGCAGAAACGTGACCAACGACAGGGATCAGTTGTAGTTTCTCTGGCTCTTTCCTTATGAAAGTGATGCCAGAACTTGTAATTGAGAGCATCCTCAACATATCCTTACAATGCTGCTCACTGTCTCCACCACCCCAGCCCAAGTTTGCCTGGACCAGGCATGATCACTTCTCTACTTCCTTGTTTACACCTCCCAACCACTTCCCTCCTCTGCCCTTCAATCTAACATCACACAGCACCTGGCATAGGCTTCTTAACATCGATATTAGACCACATTATTCCCTTGCTTTAAGATTTTCAGTGGTTGCTTCTTTCAATTAGAATAACATCTCAAGTCTTCACTTTGGCTTCCTGGATTTCTGGCCCTTGCCTCAGTGAGCTGTTTCAGCCACTGGGCTTTTGCACCAGCCTTGTCTTCACCAGGAATGAGCTTCCCTCTGACCCTCACATGCATTCCTCCCCAGTTCTCATCTGCTCTGTTCCAGTCCCTGGGTCGTCACCTCCTCACAGAGGCCTTCCCTGACCCCACTACAGAACTCAAACCATGGAAAACAATGATCAGTGATGATTAGAGAGGCTCTCTTCCTGTTCTGTGACCAGCATCATTGAACATGCAAGGAGGAGGAAGACTCTCTGTTAGTGGGTCTAATATTTTGTGTACCCTCTTCCAGTGCAGAACCATTTATACTTGTTGAAACTACCAGTGAATTTGGGACAAGGAGTTGGAAAATTGGTTTTTAGTCCCATTTGGGGATTCTAGTCAAGTGAGTTCATCTTTTTTGTTTTTTATTTCCTAATCTAAGAATAGAGATAGCTTCCTGGACTAAATCAAGATGATGTGCAAGTCAGAAGAAGGAATGGATTTGGCTGTGAAAGCATGGCATAATAATGACACTTTCTTCTTTGTCATTATCCTGACACTTTGAGGCTAACCAAGGGCTTGGGATTGGATAAGGGGTGCCATTTAATTGTGGCCCAAAGTTCATAAAACTGAAGCTTAAAACAAATTAATTTCTGGATTTCTATGTGAATATCACATAGCAATTGGAATAACACAAGACCCACTTTTAAACTACTCAATTAAGAATGGCATTAAAGTAATACCCAGGATTTAAAATAAACCTGAAAAATGATGAGAATTTGACATTTTATGAGCCTTTTTATTTATTTATTTTTTTCCCCTGTAAGGTGTGGTTTAAAAAAAAATTATTTTCTACTGTCTTTAGTGCCTGGGAAGAATAGGTAAGTGAGCAGTCCTGGGGTTCATTCATGGCTGAAAGTTGCTTTGCCAGGGTGATTGTTAAATCCTCCCAGGGTTTAGATTAGTCTAAACCAGGAATCTGGATGCCCCACTCTCATTAACTGTAATGGGAGTTACTGTGTACATCTGTCTCCTTCACACGCAGCACTGAAAAATGACCCCCTCACACCACCTTTGTGTCTTGCTCTTTGAACTAATTTTAATGGATTTTTTGTTTTAAGTGAAGCATCTCTGTACAAGCTTCAGGGCAATAAGATTGCTACCAATTTGCTGATAAGCAATAGTCTTTCGTTTTGCAGTGTTCAACCTTCACATGCTGGAGTGGTTTTGGCCCAGAACTGACTCACTTTTTTTCCAATGAAACTACTCTTTTCCCCCTTTTCTTTCTTTCCTTCATGTCTTTTTTAATTTTATTTTTACACCTCAGTGTCCTGAATATAATAATCAGTACACAGTAGATATTCAGTACTCATGGAGTTCTGAAATTACTAAAATGTTACTGAGAAAATAGGTTAACCTATGTTCAAAGCATTCAGTATTCTCATTGCAGTCTTTTAGTAACCAGCTAATGAATTGCTTGGCTAAATAAATGTTTTATTTAAATTATGTCTCTGTAAAAAGCAATCTAGTTTATATCAGGTGTAACAGATTTTTAAATCTTGCATTTATTTTTTCAAATTATAAGAATATCTTTCCATTATAGAAAATAAAACCTATCCATAATCTCATTACCCAGAAACAGCCCCTTCCAAAATTGCAGTTTATTTCTATCTAATTTTTTTTTCCTATTTTTTCTGTTTCTTTAGGAAAGATAAATATTTTATAACCTGATTTTTAAGCTGTTATTGACATTTTCTGTTTTAATAACCATGAGATTTTAATTAATGAAGTTCTAGTGTACCATATGAATCTACTGTAATATTCACTATTCAAACCACATGTAAGGAATATTTTAGTGAAAGATCTTCAGTCACATTCCTGATAAATTTCTTAAACTGGAATCACTTGATAAAATGTTATGAAGTATTTAAGCTGACAAATATCCCCAAATTTGTTTTATACCAGCAACACATGAAAATATACATCTCATGATAGTCTCTTCAACTTTGAAAGTTGTAGGTTTGAAAGATGTAGGGGCTTCTCTTAACCTCTGCCAATGTGATAGATTTTACATATGTCATTGTTTTCCATTTAAATTACCTAACTGATAATATGATGAACTTTTCAGTATGTTTATGAATTATTTTTAATGACTTAATTATTAGTGTCCTATCAGTGTATTAATTAAAACTCAGCTTCTAGGAATTAGCCCTCCCCCTGTTGTGTTTGTTGCAAATATTATTCCTACTTTGACTCATCCTCTTCAGTTGCTTATGATAATTATATACAGAAATTTCAGTTTTTTTGTTGTTAAGCTTGTCAACTTTATCATTTGTGAGCTTTTCCAGTTCTTCTAAGCTTACGAAGCATTTCTATGCAGAGATCAGTTAAACATTTATTTTCTGCATTTTTTAAAAAAATTCTTTTTCTTTTTTAGTCTCCTAACACCAGGAATTTCATAGTACTTCATAGGCATGCTTTAAAAATTCACTTTATCTTCCTGGCAGCCCTTTGAAGGAGGTAGAGATTGCTATTCCCAAGTTATCAGTGAAGAGACTGGGGGTGGGGCAGTGCATCAGATAGCCTGCTTCCAGAAGCAGACCTGTGCTTTCTCATTCTATAAAAAATAATACGAACGGTCCCTGACTGAAGATGGTTCAGCTTATGAGTTTGGGGCTTTAATATGGTACAAAAGTGATACACATTCAGTAGAAACCACATTTAGAATTCTCAATGTGGTCTTTTCCCAGACTAGCAATACGTTCTGTCATGTTACTGGTCGCTGGTAGCTACCACAGCTCCCAGCCAGCCACACAGTCACAAGGATCAGCAACCAATACTCTTCAACCCAGACCACTATTCCTTATTTCACTTTCAGTTCACGATTCAATAAATTACATGAGATATCCAATGCTTTATTATAAAGTAGGCTTTGAGTTAGATGATTTTTCCTAAATGTAGGCTTTCATCAAGGTCCTTCATGAGAGTTTGACGAAACTGTAAAATACTGCCACTCTGCAAAGCAGTATTTTTGTTTTGGAAAATATACTTATTATAAAAATATTGTTTATGTTAACATGATGTAGATTTATTGTTTGAATCATTAGATAATATTTTCTCAGCTCTAATTTCTACTTAAATATCAGCAGATACAATCCACACGAACACAAGCTCTTTGGTGTTATCCATCATTTTCCCCAGTTTTACAGAGTATGAAGACTGAAAGTTTTGTGGACTGCTCCTCTGCAGCCACTCCTTTGCCTCAGCTCTAGTTTTTCCTATTGTCCTCACTATTGCTGCTTTAATTTTGCAAAGCTTATCTCCTAAGGGCATAGGTGGTTTGGAACAGAAATAGTAGCCATAGGACTGAGGGAGTGTGAGCTTTGCAGCCCATGCCTCTGTGAATCCTAGCTCAGCTTCTCATGGGTAGAATTCTCAACCCAGAAGTTATTTAAGCTGTCTTTGCTTTAGTTATCTCATGCTTAAGGTGGGGTAATAGTATCTACCTCATGGGCTTGCTCTGAACATCACGTGAGCTAACATATGTAATATGCTTAAATGGTCCATTGAACGTATATGTGTGTGTGTGCTCAGTTATGTCCGACTCTTTGCAACCCCATGGACTGTAGCCTGCCATGCTCCTATGCCCACGGAATTTTCCAAGCAAGAATTCTGGAGTAAGTTTGCCATTTCCTACTCCAGCCCTGGAATGTATGAAGGGCCAGATACTAGCTATTTTGTTAGGTTTCTAAGGAGTTACTAGAATTTTAGAAGACTGAAATGTGACATACTATTCCACAGGGTTCTTAAAGTTTTCCTTTTCCTCTTTTTGAATATTATTAAAGCCTGAACCTCCCTTTCTAGTCTATTTTCCTTAGCAGGACAGGGTCTATGAAAGCGGACTTTTTCTTTCTGTAATTGTGTGGTTAGTTCCTTTTGGGTTGGGGTTGCTACCAGAATGCCTTTTCTTCCTGCAAATCCATAAATACTGAAGCTATCACTCCTCATCCCCCACGGAATTCCCTCAGTTGTTGGTGATTCACATCCTGTAAACATATAGATTTTCTTTCCTCTCTTGGCCACCATATCAAGTATCGCTGTTTCTGGTTGGTACCAGGGATGGGACAGGACCTCCTGTGCACGCAGGAGGCTCTGCAAGCCTTCCTGTCTGCTGTGATCAAAGCTGCCTCCCACTCCAGAGCACACGGTTGTCTTTCTTCATGGCTCTAGCCCACACTGGAATCATAGTACCTTTGCCTAATAGCGTGTTTCTCAAGCCACAGTCCTGTGCTCTGAGGACAGGGGTTTTTCTCCAGGCATCACTGGTTGGTCTGTTCATCTGTAGCACCCAGTCTCTCGTCTGCCTTGTTTTATCTTCTCTTCAGTCGTCCCCTGTCCCCTAGGGGTGGGGGGGGGGGGGGCGGTGTGGCAACCAGCTGCATTCCTGCCAGGCAGCCTCTGTTCATATGCCCTTCTGTCAGGTTAAGGCTGGTCTTCCCACAAGGGACTCCTCATGGAAACCTCAAAGACTAGTGTCAATGCAGGAGGCAGAGGGAGACTCCTCAGGGTCCACTGATGCCCGCGGCATCTCTGGGTGTCTGTCCAAATGCATCCAGATGGCCTCCTTTGCCACTGAGGGATTGAGAAAGATTCCCCTCTCACTGACTTCCAGCGACATAACTGACACTAGAAATAAAATGTCTGTGATAAAGACTGGAGGATATTTAAACTCCAAAGAGAATCTTATCTCAGCTATTCTAAACTGAAAAACATTTGTCTTTGTGTGTGTGTGTGTGAGGAAAATCATTTTGTGAATTAAATATTTTGGACTTTGCTTATTTGGACCATACTTTCTGCCAGTAAAGATAGGAGCTGACTTACAAAAACAGTTGCAGCATAACAGATTTATTTTGATAGTAAGTGAGAAATTGGGGCAGCAGGGAAATATCTGGGAATGTAATTTTCAAAATAAAAATGAATGAGGATTTTAAAATTTTAAAGTTGGGGGAAAAAAAACAATTTCATGATCACCTGTTTCTCTCTAATCAAAATTCATTAACTTTGACTTCTTGGTAGCACTCACAGTGTTTCTCTGCAGTCAGACTTTCCCTTTTCCCAAACCATCCAACAGAAACGTGCTGTAGACATAAAGACACATTACTCCTGTAATGCAGCCTGTCTCTCCCAAGAATAATCTATAAAACCATACCCACCATTGCTGCAGAAAATCCAAATCAATTCAGTGATAAAAACATACCTTCCTTGCTCACATTTCCTTCTTTCTTCATGATACATGATTCAGTTGAGGTCAATTCATTGCAATTGGTTATTAAATCCTCTTAATATCTTCTTATCTATAAAATGTCTCTACCTCTTCCCTTTATTCTTGGTGTCATTAAATCGTTTAAAGACTCCAGGTCAGTTGTCCCATGTAATATTTTACTTTCTTGATCCATCTGATAATTTTCTCATCATTCAGATGAGGTCAAATATTTCTGGCAAGGACACCAAATAGGTGATGTTTTCTATTTACCACTGTATCATACCTGGGCACATCATATCTGGTCAGTTGAATTACCTCCTGTTGGTACCACCATACTTGACCCCCTTGGGTAGATGGTGACTCTCATATTGTATCAAAACAAAACACATTTTTAAAATTCTTAATATCTAGTGGGATAATGGTGCAGACTACCACTAAAATAAAAAGATAGAGCTGAATTTATGTAAGGGAGAGCTGTACTGGTCAGCTACAGTCTCTCTGAGCTGATTAAGTTAGGGAGTGTGTAGTGAGGGACTGGCAGATTTTTGTAGCTGTAAGTGGATTGATAAGGTATTTGGAAGCATGTTTACTTAAGTGAGAGAGAAGTTGAGTTGATTAGTTGGTACTTGGAGGTATGTGAGTCTGTTTTTGAGTGTCTGACTTTCATCAACAAAAGCCTGTAACTGGCTGACTAGCAAAAGAGGGTCATTTGAATAGGCCTCAGTCTGATTCTGGAAGCTGCTTGTTACCATGGCTACAAAACAAGCTGTTTTTTCCTAGGCTTATGGCAACATGAACTCAAATCTGAATATCTTTTCCCCAATAATTTTCTTTTAGTGGTTTAGTTTTAGCATTCATAGATAATCCTCACCTGAGTCATAATAGGGGACTTAACAAGGTGTTGACTATCAATCATTTTTTATAAATTTATTTTCTAACATTTTTGTTGGGAAGGTCCCCTGGAAAAGGGAACAGGCTACCCACTGTAGTATTCTGGCCTGGAGAATACCATGGACTATATAGTCCAAGGGATTGCAAGGAGTTGGACATGACTGAGCAACTTTCACATAGGTATACATAGCATTATTCTGCAAGGAAGAACTTGACTTTTTGTTTTGCTTTGTGTTTTTTTCAACTTTGCCTCTGCTCACCTAGTCAACTCAAGTTTTTTAAAAATTTAAGATATTATAATCCATAGTTTATGTGATTTCAATGTACAAATTAACTCTATTTTGCAGCAGATAACTCCCGATACAACTTCTTGTGCCCTTTGACATACCTCAGTCAGTCTTTGAGCAATTCCTTATTTTCTGGCATAAAATGTTTCAAGTTCATATTATAATTTCCCTGCTCCAGACCTGGAATTAGCAGTTTCCAAAGCACTGTGGCTCCTTTGAGTAGATAATGATGTTTAGAAATAAAGATCTCGAATCTGAATGTGCTCACTGCTACTGGGATAATGTTTGTAGGCCCTTTTTATGGAAAGGATTAGAAAATATGTATGTGTGTATGTATATAATCTAAATTATAGGTTCATACTGATATCATCTTTAAAATCCAGCACTATGTGGGGAGGTCCATTCACACATTCTTCTATTTCATATTTGTATCCCTCTTCTTTCTTACTTTACAGTCCCACAGTACACTCAAGATAATTTCAGTTACAACACCAACATTTGTAAGCTTCTGACAATAAGACGAGTGGACTGAGCTGAGGGTATCTTCAGAGATACCTTAGCTTTTGTTTCAGTTACAGCTTGAATGGCTCAAAACACATGAAGAAATGTTAGTTTGCTTAGAAAAAGGTATTCTGAAGGGTGATAATCATTTTGGTAGAGCTCAGTACTGACAGAATTGTGGTAGTGCTAGTAATTATAATTAGCATTTACTGAAGGATTAAGTGGGCTTCGCTGGTGGCTCAGATGGTAAGGAATCTGCCTAAAATGCCAGAGACCCAGATTCGATTCCTGGGTTGGGAAGATCTCCTGGAGAAGGGAATGGAAACTCACTCCGGAACTCTTGCCTGGAGAATTCCATTGACAGAGGAGCCTGGTGGGCTCCAGTTCATGGGGTCACAAAGACTTAATCCAGCACTGTTGTAAGTACTTTGAATGTTTTTTCTGCTAATTGTCATTAAAAAAATGCTAGTTTTTAATATTATTACTAGTTTCTTTTTTAAAGATTTTTTAAAAAATGTAAACCTTTAAAGTCTTTATTGAACTTGTTACAGTATTGCTTCTGTTTTATGTTTTGGTTTTCTGGCCCTGGGCTGCTGCTACTAAGTTGCTGCTAAGCCGCTTCAGTTGTGTCCGACTCTGTGCGACCCCATAGACAGAAGCCCACCAGGCTTCTCTGTCCCTGGGATTCTCCAGGCAAGAACACTGGAGTGGGTTGCCATTTCCTTCTCCAATGCATGAAAGTGAAGTGAAAGGGAAGCCACTCAGTCGTGTCTGACTCTTAGTGACCCCATGGACTGCAGCCCACCAGGCTCCTCCATCCATGGGATTTTCCAGGCAAGAGTACCAGAGTGGGGTGTCATTGCCTTCTCCGATTTGTGATCTTAACTCCCTGACCAGGAATCAGACCCACACACCCTACATTGGAAGGCAAAGTCTTAACCACTGGACCACCAGAGAAGTCCCTACTACTCTTTTATTTCACTGTTGAAAGTTCTTTTGTAAAGTCACATTGATATTCACAGGCAGATATGGGACTACAACCCACATTGTCTGGAAAGAGTTCAGATTCTTAACTTCTATGTTGTATATGCATTTTATAATTAATAAAAATGCAAACTTTAATCTCCCTATCAGAACGCTTTTCATCTCTTATAGAAATTACTTCTTGTTTTGTCTTTCACACTAGATGTATAAGATGTGAGACATTAGAGATCATCCTTATATCATTTACAGTTGAATCCACAGCATATATACAGTACATGCTACATAAATGCTTTCATTGAAATATTTTATAATGCAGTATCATCATGAATTCCATGTGCCCAGACATTGTGCTAAAACTTTACATTTATTATTTTGAATTCTTAGAGCAGTCATTCTGATTAGGTATTATTATCCATATTGTGAGATAAGCAGGTTCAGAAAGGTAATCTGATTGTACGAAGCATTTCATCTAGTAAATACTAGGGTTGACACTGGATATTCTTGTTAGAAACCTAGTCTTTATTGTCTCCCATGGCATTTCTTTTTTGAATGAAATTCTGCCCAGTCCAGTTCTTTGGTACTGATCCTAGTGGAAGGGTAAGTATTTGACTGACTTTACAAGTGACAGAGATAAAGGCCAAAAAAGGGTGCTACTGAGCAGATAACTGAGCAGATAACTCTATGCAAATTCAAGGTGTAAAAATAAAATGTGAAAGAGGAAAAAAAAAAAAAAGTGAAAGAGGTAAGAATTCCTAGGGGTCCCATAATCCCTGCAAAGAGAACAAAAATGAAGCATGGCTGTTTTAACCAAACTCTTGTAGAAACTTCATGACAATTGGACTATTCCGGGCTTATAGAATATGTGAAATTGGATTTGAATTTCAGATGAATCATGTAGTGCAGACATTGCCCATAAATTCTAGCCTTACTGTGCTTGGTTTTCAGTGCTGACTCAGTCTTTCCCTCTCACTAAGAAGACGCCCTGCTCAGGCCTCCGATTTCCTTTTCTACCCTAGATCGCCTGCATTCTTCATTCCTGGCCTTGGTTTTGTGAGTTTCACAGTAGTTTGCTCTCAGAGCTGTCATTGTATTGACTGTCAGGAGACAAAGGTATAAAGGATGGGTAATAAGAGTGCTAGTCACTCTGGGAATGAGTTCTCCTGGTGGTCAGCCTCACAAAGCTATAGCCTGAAGTTGTTGAGATTTATCTCCCTCATTGGCATGTCCATAAGTGGTAATGGTGATAAGGGTTGAATTAGTAGTTCTCCCAACCAGGCACATGCAGTACTCAGTGCAAGAAGAAACTGTCAGAAAATGAAAACAAACATCATGTCTTCTTTATCTCCATTTCCAAAGGAAAACCTTATCCATAATGTTTAAAGGGCTCACTGGACAGTTATCTCTGAAATTGAAACTTATTATTGTCAACAGAGGATGAAAGATAGTTCTGAATTAGTAAGACAGCCACAGAAAAGTCATCTGAAGGTGATAGGATAACATAAATGGTTTTAGAGGACTAGTTAAAGTGGACATGCTTTTTAAGTCACCTGTCACTTACAAATGGCATAATAGCCGATGTAGTTACATTTCATTGAAAGTTCTAAGCAGTACACTAGGGCAATAAACAAGTGTTACTGGTCTTTTTACAAATTCCATTTGAAATATGACAGACAGAACCAGTATACTGATCATATCAGATCATGGATCTGAGATCAGATGAACAGAAATGTGAATCCCAGTGCAGGCATTCTTATCTATGTGACTTTGGACAATTTAGTTATCCTCTCTGAGAATCAACCTCTACTTCTGTAAAAGGAAAGGATTAAAAATTATGGGAAAAGGTCACAGAATCCAAAGGGAAAGCTGAACAGTAGCAGGCTTCAGAAATAAATGAAATTGAGGTGGCTCTGGACATCTTGGTTGCAGAAATGACAGTCTCCTCAGGATGGTGCCATTGAAATGATGCAGCTCTAGCCATGCACATCCCGGGATCACTCAGAAATGCCAAGAGTCAGATTCCCAGAGCAGGCCATCTGTTTGGCCTGGCCTGAGTCTCTTGCCTGGGGCAGGTGAGGTGTTTTGTTGGACTGCCTACCAGAACTGCATGCTATGAGTGAGGACAGGTATCCTGAGAGAATTTGGGTGGGGATAGAAGCTTAGTTGGTGGATACCACAGATGTCTGCTCTGTGGGTTTGTTGAGGAGAATTTGAACCAGAGATGTGTGTGTGTGTGTGTGTGTGTGTGTGTGTGTGTGTGTACGTGTATGAGGGCATATTCTGTGCAAATTATCCATGTCTGCTTTCTGAGCCAGGTGTAGAATTAAGTTTTTTTTTTTAAACCAAGCACACAGAATTTAGACAGATGACAACTGTGCTTTATAGTTGTCTGTTTCAGAAGCTAAACTATGTTTCCATAAACCATTACTCCAAAGATTGTTGGGATTCTTCATTGAACTTTTAGGACACACAGAAAAAGGCCTCATAATTATTTTCTAAATCTTACGTAAGAGGAATAGAATTTGAGCTAACTCAGGGAGCAGAGTGGTTGGTGTGTTGAGGTACATTTTAGTACCACTGAGATGATCTTTAGGATTATGTCTATATAGTTAAATTTTTGTTTACATATTTTCTAAAATGATGATATATATTAAAGTAGAAAATTCAAATTTAGTTTCTAAATAAATCAGTGTTGATATTCATCTACTTCTTCAAAGTTTCTTCCTGAGATTCACAATTGTGATTTATGTTTACATCATTATTCAGTAATACAATTTCCATCTGTAACTGCAATGCAGGGAGTTTAATTTGCCTACTATTATGGGTTATTTTGAAGGAGTCAAAATTAATTGATAAACTTAGTCAAACTCGTAACCCAGAGACATTATTTCTTGTAGTCCTTCTTAATTGTACGATGTGTCTCTTCATAGATGGTGATATTATAGAGTATCCTTTGTCCCTTTACATTCACGACTGTCTTTCACAGGGTCGTTCTTGCTACTTTTACTTCCTAATTTCAAAAGCCCATCTGTCTTTCTGATTTCCAATGCTAGTGCCTGAAATCTAGCTCTCAGTATTTGTCATCTAAACTTTTATTTACCCTCTCTTCAGGTAGTTCTCTCTGTAATAGTCAGAGAACACTTTATAAAACACAAATCTAATTACAGGATCCCTTACTTCATGCCCAGGAAAAATCCTTTGACAGCTTCTTTTGCACTGAAAACAAAGACTCACTATTTGCTTATAAGTAGGGTTGATTTACCAGAGAAGGCAATGGCACCCCACTCCAGTACTCTTGCCTGGAAAATCCCATGGATGGAGGAGCCTGGTAGGCTGTGGTCCATGGGGTCGCTAAGAGTTGGACACGACTGAGTGACTTCACTTTTACTTTTCACTTTCATGCATTGGGAAGGAAATGGCAACCCACTCCACTGTTCTTGCCTGGAGAGTCCCACAGATGGGGGAGCCTGGTGGGCTGCTGTCTATGGGGTCGCACAGAGTCGGACACGATGGAAGCGATGTAGCAGCAGCAACAGGGTTGATTTACAATGTTGTGTTAGTTTCTGGTGTATAGCAAAGTGATTGTTATACATCGATATATCTGTATATTTTCAGATTATTTTCCATTATAGGTCACTGAACAATACGGCGTAGGAAATGGCAACCCACTCCAGTATTCTTGCCTGAATAATTTCACAGACATAATAGCCTGGCAGGCTACAGTCCATAGAGTCCCAAAGAGTCAAACGTGACTGAGCACGTATGCACACAATATTGAATATAGCTCCCTTTGCTATACAGCAGAAGCTTGTTGTTTATCTATTTTATAAGTAGTAGTTTGTATCTGCTAATCCCAAATTCCTAATTTATCCCTGTTCCCTTTTCCTCTTTGGTAACCATAACTTATTATTTTCTTTTTGATGGCTTTGAGTCTTTTTTCTGTTTTGTAAATAAGTTCCTTTGCATAATTTTTTAGATTCACATATAAAGTGACATCATATATATCTTTGTTTCATTTACTTAGTATGATAATCTCTAGGTCCAGTCTTGTTGCTGCAAATGACATTATTTCATTCTTTTTTATGATTGAGTAGTTTTGTGTGTGTATCTGTGTGTGTGTGTGTGTGTGTGTGTGTGTGTGTGTGTATCACATCTTTATCCATCCATCTGTTGATGGGCATTTTGGTTGCTTCCATGTCTTGGCTATTGTAAATAGTGCTGCAGTGAACATTGGGATGTATCTTTTCAAATTATAGTTTTCTCCAGGTATAAGCCTCAAGTAGGATTGCACGATCATTTGGTAGCTCTATTTTTAGTTTTTAAGAACCTCCATACTGTTCCCCATAGTGGCTGTACCAGCTTACATTCCCAGTAATGTAGAAGAGTCTCTGTTTCCTCACATCCTTGCTAGCATTTATTATTTATAGACTTCTTGATAATGGCCATTCTGACTGGTGTGAGGTAATACTTCATTATAGTTTTGATTTACATTTCTTTAATAATTAGCAATGATGAGTATTTTTCCATGTGCCTATTGGCTATCTGTGTGATTTCTTTGGAGAAATGACTATTTAGATCTTTTGCTCACTTTTTGACTATGGTTTTGTTTTTTGTTTTTTTATATTGAGCTGTAAGAGTTATTTGTGTATTTTGGAAATTAATCCCTTGTAGGTTGCACTGTTTGCAAATATTTTGTCCCATTCTGTAGGCTGTCTTTTCATTTTGTTTATGGTTTTCTTTGATATGCAGAAGATTTTAAGTTTAATTAGGTCCCATTTGTTTATTTTTGTTTTTGTTTCCATTACTCTAGGAGACAGATTGAAAAAAGATATTGCAGCAATTTATGTCAAGGAGTATTCTGCCTATGTTCTTCTCAAGGATTTCTATAGTATTTGATCCTATATTTAGGTTTTTAATCCATTTTGAGCTCATTTTTGTATATAGTGTTAGAGAATGTTCTTATGTCATCACTTTACATGTATCGTCGTGAATTTCCTGCACATGGGCCTGCGTATCAGCTGTGGCTCCTGCAGGCCTGGATCTTTTCCATCTGTCATCCTCTACTCTCTACCCAGGCTGAAGAAGCAGGCACTATCTGATCATGCTGCTCTTCTAGTAGAAGATGGGAGCTTAAGAGGGCAAACCAGACCACATGCACATATTGAAGGCTTTTGCTCAGAAGGGCCATGCGTAATAGCTCTTCATGTTCTGTGGACCAAACAAGTTGTGGCCATCCTGTTATCAGTACATCAAAGAGAATGAATTTGTAAATACTGCTGTCTGTGATAGAGGGTAAATAAACTAGTCCAAGATCTTAAGACCAAAGAATATCTGTCTCTGATAATAGCTAAAGACTTGGATTTGTCAAACACAGAGTCTCTATAATATAGGAAATTATAAATGATTTCTCTCAGGTGACTAGTGTTGAAGAGTGGGCTTGCAAAATGAAATGAGCTTCGGATTTGTGCTACAGATTCTGTGAAATACATCAGTTCATCCTTTCCCGTCTATCCACCATACTCAAAAATGTACTGTGGGGGAAAAAAAGACACTAGTCATGTATGACATGTATTTATGGACTCTTTCATTATTACTTACTATATAACAAGAAGTTGTAAAGTGGAATGTATAGCTCAGTTCTATTTACTATGAAGCATATTATCATTAGAAAATGTCATCAAGCTTTCACATTTCTCTAAAGGCTTTTGTTGATAAGACTGAAGATAAAGTTGAGTGTAGTCATGAAACTGGTTGAAAATGAAAAGTAATCAAATCTGACTTTTGGTAATGGCCTCTTCTACAAATGGCTGAGACGGGTTGACAAGAGGAGACCATACTTGGTAACCTTGGAGTTAATGTCACCAAATTAAAAGTTATTAGCATTAGAAGATAGAAGATGGTATAGAATTTTTCAAAATTTGAAAAGAGCCATTTGTCCACGAACGTGAGTGCCATTGGAGGCAGAATTCTGAGAGTTTATCAACATCTTGACCAAGATAATCAGTAGGGGATTTGGGCAGCTCTCTGAGATTTACACATGAAAAATAGCAATCAAAAACAGAGCCTGAATAATGTGTTTTCCCCATCCAGTCCGATTATCATAGAATGATAGAGCTGAAAGAAACCTCAAGAGGTGATCTCGTCCAGAAGAGAAATGAAGGTGAAAAGTATAAATGTAAGAGAGAATGTGGATTTGCATTAGTAAGCAACTAAAAACATTTTTGTAACTTTGATATAAAATATTTAAAATGGATCTTAGGGAAAATTTTATTTCTAATAACAAACATTTATTAACAGAGTCTTTATCTATGAAACTTTCATATTTGTTAATTAAACCACTACTGGTTTAATTGCATATTAAAAGCTTTACATATATTCAGAACTTTACATATATTCAGAAAGAAATCTAACATTAGGGAAGTAACCTATCCAAATTCACCTGACTTGTAAGTAGTGGAGTCCCAATATGAATGAAGCAACTCCAACTGCAAAAATCATTTCCTTAACCACTAGACCATATTGTAGGTTGGGAACAAGCTTTATTCTAGGTAACCAGGCTGACCCAGTTAAGTCCTTGACTTATTTAAGAAAAGAAAAAAAAGTAGTGAGTTTCAGATGAATTTGTCTCTTGGTGTTTTGTTTTCCTCCCTCTGGTTTTATGGCCCATGATCAAAATAGATAGGGAGAAAATAGCTATGATAAATGTCCAAGGACCACTAGAGCTCCAGACCTTTTGGGGTGATGGGGAGTAGTGAAGCAACTCTTCCCTTTAACCCCCTGGTACTTTCTTCGTGATGTCATCCTAGCATACAGCATTTTGATGTCTACCCTGAACTCAAAGTTCAGAATTTGTTCAGCTAATTGAACATAATGTAGTTATTCCTTTTCCTTGAAGTCTGAAAAATAACTGTAAATTAAATCACGGCTAAATTTGATTTCCGTGATCAGGCTTACCATAGGGCAGAAAGGCTTACCTAGCCATGGAGCTAACAGTGATAGGATCTTAGGGAACTATCTGTTCCTTTTCACAAATTATTTTTAAGAAAATCTTTTTTAAAGCATATTTTCTCTTCATATTTTCTTTCATTATTTGGTTAATCACTTTTACTTCTGGAGGTCATGGTTGAGTACAGACATTATGTACTATCACTGAAGCTGTGCAAGCTTCATGAGACTCCTCAGATCAGTATTGTGTTTGGCAGCTTTTTTATTAACTGTATTATACCTTTATTTTAGGGCTTCCCTGGTGGCTCAGTGATAAAGAACTCACCTGCCAATGCAGGAGGCTCAAGTTCAATCCCTGGTTGGGAAGATCCCCTAGAGATGGAAATGACTACCCACTCCAGTATACTTGCCTGGGAATCCCGTGAACAGAGGAGCCTGGCAGGTTACAGTCCGTGGGGTTGCAAAAGAGGTGGACACGACTTAGAGACTAAATCACAGCCATTATTTTATAATTGACAAATGGCTGTGATGTGAAATGTTTCAGTTAAGTTCAGTCACTCAGTTGTGTCTGACTTTGCGACCCCATGGACTGCAGCACGCCAGGCCTCCCTGTCCATCACCAACTCCCAGAGTTTACTCAAACTCATATCCATTGAGTCGGTGATGCCATCCAAAACATCTCATCCTCTGTCATCCCCTTCTCCTCCTGCCTTCAATCTTTCCCAGCATCATGGTCTTTTCAAATGAGTCAATTCTTCACATCAGGTGGCCAAAGTATTGGAGTTTGAGCTTCAGCATCAGTCCTTCCAATGAGTATTCGGGACTGATTTCCTTTAGGATGGACCGGTTGGATCTCCTTGTAGTCCAAGGAACTCTCAAGAGTCTTTCTCCAACACCACAGTTCAAAAGCATCAATTCTTCTTCGCTCAGCTTTCTTTATAGTCCAACTCTCACATTCATACATGACTACTGGAAAAACCATAGCTTTGACTAGATGGGCCTTTGTTGACAAAGTAATGTCTCTGCTTTTTAATATGCTGTCTAGATTGGTCCTAACAATAGAGACTTTCAAAGTACCCATTTATGACCTTTTCTTGAGCCAAAAGTTTAAAAAAATACTACAGCCCTTGACATTGGTGGCTGTGAAAATGGTTAGATTAGCAGGTATGGTTATGTTTTGAGAATATACTTCACATTTCTTATTTTGATTATTTGTGCCATGTAACTATTGATCTGCATAGTAAAATTAATTTCAACTTATAATATAATCTGATGCCATCATATAAAAAACAAGTTTTATTTTTCAGTTCTTACAAATGGGTAACTGCATGTATTTGCTTTGAATGAATGAAATAAGCAAAAGTTTAATGCTGTTCATTTTTTTAAACCCATAAAACTCTGAAGAAATCCAGAGATAATCCTTGTTAATCTTTTAAGATGTTTTCTTTTCTCTTGATCTTCCCCTAAACAGTTTTAAGTAAAACTAGCATCATACTTTGCATATAATATTATAACATATTCCTTCATTTTTAGTAACACAGGATTTTTTCTTATTAAAACTGTTTGTTAATTAGCATTGGCTCTACAATATTTCATTGATTGGGTTTTCCATAATTGATTTATTTCATCAAGTATTGAATGTTCAGTTTGTTTCTGACTGTTCACTATTACAAATCATGCTGCAAGCATCATAAAGTTTGTATCCAGAAGCAGAGTAGGAAAACATTTTGCTGTTTGTTGCATATGTTAGTTTTTAACAATCTATGCTAGTTTTATAAGTGCAAATGGTGCCATGCTAATTTGCATTTATTTAATTACTAGAAGTATATTATGATTAAACATGTTTTTAAAGTATATTTCAATTTTGCCGATGTAGAATTTGCAACTCAGATAAGCTAGGTGATTTAATCAAAGTCACACCACTAAGGAAGAGAACCATAAGTTGACCCCATGTTTTTCTGATTCTACTGTCTGTATACTTAACCAGAATTGTATAAATTTAGTTTTATTGTTTTGTTGTCTCTTAGAAGCATTCCATTTTTCAGTGTTTACATACAATGCCATCAAATATTATCAATGTATCACAATCAGTCTAAATAGCAATGACTAAGCTCTGCATTTTTTTCCCCTAAACCTTCACCAAGTGAACTTGTAAGATATGACCATCTTTGGCCATTATTTATCTGGATTTACTTACTCTTTTGTTATTATACAGCTTTATTAACATACAATTCACACCATTCAGTTCACCAGTCTGAAGTGTGCAAGTTAATGATTTTTCTGCATAACAGGGCTGTCTTCAGCCATCCTGATCACAGACTATTTTGTCATGACCTAGCAGTCTGTTCCATTGAGCACCTAACACAGTGTGTGATACATAGTAGGTGCTGCATCAGGGTTTTCCAAATGATTCATTCAAAACCTTTTTTTGATGTGTGAGATCATTGTGCTAGGCACTGGGGGAGTTGCCAAGAAATAAGATGCTTACTTGTCTTTCAAGACCTTGACAGGATCATTGGCGGGTTAAGACCTGAACCATGAGAAGCATTACTTTAGGATGAAGTATTTGATTAGATGTCAAATGAGGAGACCAGCCAATGGTTTTTATTGCAGATACCTTGGGAAGATGAGAGCGTGCTGTTCTGTGCAGGGTCTTGCAGGACAGCCTCTTAGACCTGGGGGCTGCGTGCTGCCTCAGTTCATGGTGCCCCAGTGTATCATTCCTCTGTGACCACTGAGATGCAATTCCTTTGTCCATCTTATGAAGCCTTAGTAATCTTTCCCAGGCCGCTTGGGTTAATAACTAGGAAGGCTGCCGTTTTTGCTTTAGTCTTTTTATGTCTGAAGATCGAAGCTCTAAACTGAGAGAAGAACAAAGTCCTGGGAAACCCACTGAGTTTAATATCTCCTATCAGTTTTTTCCTGCCTGCCCTGACTACCAGATCCAAAGAAGGCCATTTTTCACATTGCTGACAACCTAGACTGGCTTGATTGCTTTTTCCTCTGAAATCTTATTATACTTGCACTCATTGAGCTCTCAATCATATATCATCATAACATTTGTTAGCATCACTTATGTGTATGCACCTTATTCAAGAAGCTCATTGATGGCAAAAAGGCTTAGATTTTCTTTGAATACTTTGCACCTACAAGTACTGTGTATGTATATGTATGTAATACACATGAATGAGTGTGAGTAAAGCATATATGATCACTCCATTACCTTTCCAAAAGGGCAAAATAGTGATTCCACATTATTTCACTGCTTGGCATTTCTTCTCATTGTGTGTATATGAAATCTTGATCTAAAATAACAAGATGCGAAGAGGACTAAGAATCACCTGAAATTTGTTGGTGACAATGCTTGCTCCTGGTCTGTGCCCTGACTTTTCCACCCTGGGGATTCTGAATTGAAAAGATGAATGTAGGGTCCAGTAATTGGAAGTTAAAACAAGCAAATCTCCCCAGACACTTCAGATGCACATCCATGAACTAACTCTGAGAGGCGATGATGGACTGGACACTCGAGGTTGAGAGACAAAATGTGCAGAAGTTAATAATGATTGAGAGACATGAAAATGTAGGTTAGTGGGGTCTCTTAATTAAAAAGAAGTATATATAGAAATGAGTATTATAGGATAGCATGACCATTCTGGAAGATTGTAGCTTGAATTATTTAACTGTTGTCTTTGTGCATCTTTATATAACTCAAGTAGTGACTGTCTATAAGTTATCAAAAATGTTTACTATATATAGAAATTGGGTTCCTTGTATTACTTTTTTATCCTTTGGAAAGAGTGATGAGAGATGGTTTCTCAGGGACCAGCCTATTTTCCAGTATGGCTTATTTTTAGATATGTCCATTTTCTGCCTACTCATCCTGCAAGTTGGCCCATTAATGCCTCTGACTCAAAAGAGTTTACTTCAGTTCTGTTTCAGTTCAACAAATCTTGAAGATTACCTATTGTGTGCCAAGTCCTGTGCTAGTTGTTCTAATTGTTTATTTGTTTGTTTGTTTTAATCCACTACTTCTACAGTACTTACAATGGTCCAGGTGCTATGTCAGTGCTTTCTTTATATTAACGCACTTAATTTTCACACACACAAAAACCCATTTAAATTGTTGTGACCATCTAATAAATAAGGAGATAGATTGAGAGGGGTTAAGTTGTCTGCCTTAGGTGGACAACAGCCTGATGCTGCTGACCCACTCTTTTTTGTTTGTTTTTAGTTCTGTTTATTGAAAAAGTGGAAGGGTTAGTCACTCAGTCATGTCCAACTCTGTGATGCCACGGGTCACAGCCCACCAGGCTACTCTGTCCATGGAATTCTTCAGGCAAGAATACTAGAGTGGGTTGCTATTTCCTTCTCCAGGGAATCTTCCTGACCCAGGGATCAAACCCATGTCTGCTGTGCTGCAGGCAGGTTCTTTACCATCTGAGCCGCCAGGAAAGCCATATATATATATATATATATATATATATATATATACTTTTTCATATTCCTTTATAGGTTATTACAATATATTGAATATAGTTCTCTATTCTATACAGTAGAACCTTAATGTTTATCTCTTTTACATATAGTCATTTGAATCTGCTGATCGCAGTCGTAATTTAGCACCCCCCTTCCCCTTTGGTAACCATGAGTTTTCTATGTTTGTGAGTCTGTTTCTGTTCAGTAAATGGGTCAATTTTTACCATATTTTGGATTCTGCATATAAGTGAAATATGATATTTCTCTTTCTCTGTCTTACTGCACTTAGTATTATAATCTCTAGGTTCATCCATGTTGCTGCAAATGGCATAATCTCATTCCTTTTTATGACTGAGTAATATTCCATAGTATATATACACCATGTCTTCTTTATTCATTCATCCATTAATGGGTATTTAGGTTGCTTCTGTGTCTTGGCTATTGTAAACAGTGGTGCTATGAACATTGAGATGCATGCATCTTTTCAGATTAGAGTTTTCTCTGGATATATGCCCAGGAGTGGAATTACTGGATCATACAGTAACTTTATTTTTAGTTTTTAAGGAACCTCCATATTGTTTTCCTTGGTGGCTGCACCAATTTACATTCCCACCAACAATATAGGATGGTTCCCTTTTCTTCATACTCTCTCCAACATTTATTGTTCATGGACTTTTTAATGATAGCCATTCTGACTAGTGTGAATGTGCTTCCCTGGGGGCTCAGATGGTAAAGAATCTGCCTGCAATGCAGGAGACCCAGGTTAAATCCCTGGGTTGGGAAGATCCCCTGGAGAAGGGACTTGCAACCCACTCCAGTCTTCTTGCCTGGAGAATTCCATGGACAGAGCAGCCTGGCCAGCTACAATCCATGGGGTTGCAAAGAGTTGAACATGACCCAAGTGACTAATACACCTTCTGACTAGTGTGAAGTGATGCCTCATTTTAGTTTTGATTTGCATTTCTCTGAAAATTAGTGATGCTGAGCATCTTTTCATATGCTTACTGTCCATCTATATGTCTTCTTTGGAGAAATGCTGGCACCTCTCCTCTTAACCTCAAAATTATACTGATGAACAGGAAGGCGTGACTTCTATTCTCTTGGAACATTATATGTAGAACAGAATGCAATATTTTTAGACTTTTTAAAAACCATAATTCAGTTTTGATTTGTGTTATTCAGGGGTAGGTTCCTGAAAAGATGAGAGCTGCATGATCCTGGCTTCCCTTTTAGCTTCTAAGGAATTCACACTGTCCTCTGAACCCATCAGATGTACATGTTTGAAACTCTGGACCAGTGCTAGCTACTAGAACTTTCTGTGATGATGGAAAAGTAGTATAAATCTATTCTATCTTAACACAGTAGCCACAGGTAGCTCCTGAGCACTTGAAATGTTGCTAATATTTTATGATTAAGGTATTGAATTTTTAACTTAATTTTAATTAATTTAAATAGCCACAGATCCTAGTGGCTACTGTGTTCAACAGTGAAGCTCCAGATCAGTCTTTTCACCATTGCTTTCATTGATCTGTCTCAAGCCTGCTTTGGGTGAGTCCTATTGACAAGCTTTAAGCTAACAGCCTCATGAGTAGAACACCATTACATTTCTTGCTAGATGACACAGCTTTGAAGGAGCTTCTTTGGATTAGAGGATTTTAATTCAAAGGGGTTTGAATAAAAACATGCAGTGGACTGTAACCCCTTTAAAAGCAAAGGTGGTACTTCATTAATTTTATGTATTCAGAACATATACTGTGCCCTGGGCCAGGAGTCAGCAAACATTCTTTGTAAAAGAACAGGTAATAAATACTTTCTGGACCGCATAGTCTTTGTTGCAACTACTCAACTATGTTGTAATGTGAAAGCTGCCATAAACAATAAGTCAATGAATGAACATGTCTGTGTTCCAGTGAAACTTTATTTACAAAAATAGATGTCAGGCTGGTTTGGCCTCCAGGGTCACAACTTGCTGACCTCATATTAGAGACATAGTTGTCTAATGGGAATGAGTGAATATGTTCATTTATCACGTAGCAAGTATTTAGTTCCTACTATGTGCCAGGCCCTGGGTATACGACAGGCAACAGGCAGATAAGGCTCCTAGTTTTATTCCTGTATGCAGAGGCTGACAGTGAAAGGTGAAACTCACAAGCCATGGACAGTATGCTGTTAGATTATGACTGCTTGAACCTGAGTGGTCATGGAAGGCTTCTTTTTGGAAGTGATCTAGGATCTAAGAACTGAGTAACAGAGAGAGAAGCCCCATGAAGGATAGTGACAGAGAATTCCAGGTAGAGGGAGACAAAAACAAAATTCCTGCGACAGAACCAAGTTTACAGGCCTGAGAATGTTTGGAAAACAGAAAGAAAGCCAATGTAGATGAAGCCTGACAAGGAAATGGGTAAATCTTCAGCTGAGAACCAGATTTATAAGGGCTTCTAGGTACTTTATTTTAGTGGAGTGAGAAACCTTGGGATTCAAAGAATGAAAGAAGAAGATTCTCACACACACACACACACACACACACACACACACACACACACACACTCTCCCGCACTGTCAGTTAGGTTTCCTCATGTCCTTGCTGTTCACATTGTCCTCCATACCCAGGGGCCCAGGTCTTGTATGAGCCCTGTTAAAACACTGAAGTGAGACATGTCCATTTACATCTGCCATTTGGCCTTGTTTTCCAGGAGAAGTCATTCATAGATTCTCCAAGCAAGGCAACGCTATCAAGCATTTCTTTCTTTCTTTCTTTTTTTTTTAAAGCATTTCTTTATTAATGCTGTAGTTTGGGTATATCATAAATTATTTTATTCATACCTTCTGTGCCAGTTTCAAGAAATCACATTGGGTATTTCAGCTTCCTATATATGATAAGATTCCTATTATTCAGCTTCCTATATATAAGATTCCTGCTATATTTTGAGAGTTGAGTTACAAATCTCTATTGAAAAGTAAGTTTCCAGCAACAACCAATTAAGAATATACTTATACAGTCTTAGGGCTTTTTCTCTAAGTTTAAACCATGTTTAAAGTAGTTGTGCTTAAACTTGGGTTAAAAACTGAGTAAAACTGAGTAGGCATTCAATTTCTTTGAAGTAGATGTGTAGTGCATACATCTACAATGTAAAATGGGATTTGCTGGTTTTATTTGGAGAAATAATTAAGGGCCATGATATTGTTCAACTGTTTGTTCAACTTGGCCTAGTGCAGTGGAATACAAATATTTGACCTTCCTGACGAAGACAGATGGATGGAAGCTACATACCATGATATCATTAGGTTGTTGAATAACATCATTATTCATGATTATAAGGAATTATTCAGGTGAAATGGCAAATCTAATAGAAAGCTATTATTTGTGCAGGGAGTATAGTCTCACTGTTCTTGCCATTCCAACCTTTAGTCAAATTGAAGAAAAGATACATGTCTTTATTTTACTACAAAGAACCATTAACAACATAATTTAAACAAATGGAATCAATTATAATTAGTTATTTGGTAAATCAGACCATATAACACACTTCCAGAGAGAAGCTGGTGTACTGTAAATGTAAAAATAAAATTAACATTTTGATCATTTATGGACTTTTTTCATCTTTATGAGTTCATTTTTAGTTGTGTAAATTTTCTGTAACAATTGAAGTTTATTTACTTTGAGAGATTTGAGCAATGCCTTAAATTTGAAGGCATATTTTAAAGTAATTATATTTTTTGCTTACCCTCCAGATATGTACAAACTATGGCCTGGAGCCCAATTCCACTCCATATTTTTGTCACTAAAGTTTTATTGGAACCCAGTTGCACTCGGTACTTCCTGTGTGTCTATGGCGGTTTCCGTGCTGCAGTGACAGAGCTGAGTAGTTGTGACAGAGACCATATGGCCTGCAGAGCCTGAAACACTTATTATTTGGCCCTTGCAGAAAATGTTTGCAACCTCAAAATAAAAATGTGCCCTGGCTCATTTCAAAGCAGGTTTAAGGAACCCCTAGAATCCATAAAGCTGGGGGAAATTCCCATGGAGGGGGGGGCCATCTAGTTAAGGAAGCATGAAGGCATGTGTTATAAAGGTCCACCATTGTAGACAATCAGCTTCTTCAGAAAACTGGCTAGAATTATGACAGTATGCTGTAAAAACAGAAAATGACTAAATTAGCTTTCTTGGGGATGGTCTTAGAATGTTCTTGCCTGCACCTGTGATCAAATAGATAAATCCCGAGTTCTTCCACATCACACTATATGGAATGAACAAGAAAAAAATGTGCAAGTAACATTTGATCATGAGTGTGAGAATATTTTTCCAAAAATATATTTGCAGAATTATGCCAATAAAAGATACATGTAACCACCATTAATTTTAAAAATTAACCCTGTGCTGATATGTTAAATTATTTAAATTTCTAAAGTTTATGAGATACTTCAAATATAAAAAAATGTACAGACTAATGTCTGTGTGCCACACAGATTTTTATTAAAAATATATTTCTGTGCATGCTTCAGATCTTTTTAAAAAGAGTGTTTTAGATATGCCCATGTCCACTAACATCTTAGGCTCCTTTCTCTCTTTCTCAAGCTGGGTTTCTCAACTCTGGAACCACTGACGTCTGGGGACTAGATCTTCTTTCTTGTGGAGGGCTGTCCTGCATGGTAGGTTTTTTAGCAGCACCTGTGTTCTCTATCTACTAGACGTGGCATACATGCCCTTTCCTACTTCTGACAACCAAAAGTGTCTCCACATGAATCTAAATATCCTTGGTAGACAAAAATGTCTTTGTGAGAACAACAGACGTGTTTGCGAGACCTGCTTCTTCAGAGGTATCTGCTATCCAGAAGCTTATGTCTTTCTACCCGCTGAAGTTAATTTGTTTCCTATTTGAGTCTGTATCCCTACAAAGCAAATAGTTTTATTTGCTTGGTATTTTCATGGACAGTGTCCTTCTGTACATACTTTCTTTCTCTCAGTATTGTTTTTGAGATACAGCCACAGTGATAACTGAATATCTAATTCTTTGACTCTTTGTCTACTGTAAGGTATTGCATTGTCTGAATAGATGACGAGTTAATTTCTTTTTCCCTTTATTTTTTTTCTAATTTTTTTCATTAAGGCAATGTAAAATGAATATCTTTGTATGTATCTCCTGGTGTGTTGGTGGCTGAATCTCTATAGAATATTTACCTAGTGATGGAGTTTCCACTTGAGAAGGAGTAGATTTCTTTAGCTTTAGAGAGTAGTTTCACAGTCTCAATTAAATTATTGACCTGGTTAACACTCCATAGCAATGTGTGAGAATTCCTATTTCTCATGTCCTCATCAACACTTGCATCAGTGTAATTTTTAAATTTTTTTCTACTCTGGTGGGTAGGTATAAAATGTTAATCTCATTACCATTTTAATTTTCATTCAAGTTCCATGATTATCCGTGGGGTCAAACATTCTTTCAATTGTTCCCTGGATACGTTTTTTTTTTTTCATCACTTGCCTATGTGTGTTCTTTGTCTACTTTTCCATTGGGTCATCGTTTTCAACTAGTTTATATTTTCTAGGTTGAACTAGTTTGTGATTGGATGCATTTCAGATTAGATTCTGAATTTTCGCTTGGGTTTTTAGTGAGTTTAAGTCTGTGTGCAAACCTTTAGATAATCAAGATTTTTTTTAATT
This sequence comes from Muntiacus reevesi, assembly GCF_963930625.1. Lineage (NCBI taxonomy): Eukaryota > Metazoa > Chordata > Mammalia > Artiodactyla > Cervidae > Muntiacus > Muntiacus reevesi. Next base: position 99,176,178 of record NC_089252.1, read on the forward strand.
TTAATATAGCCAAATTTAGCTTTTCATTTATGTTCCATGGATTTTAAATACTGGTTAGAACATTTTTTCCCAATGTTGTGGTCATAACAGTATTTTGCTATAATTTTTATAAAGATTTTTCTTTCTTATGTATGTCTTGTTATCATCTGAATATTTTTATGTGTAGTATGAATTATGAACTCACTTTGCCTCATGTAGGTAACCAGTATTGAGTTCATTCTTGGCCCACGGTCTTGATGTAAATGTCTGTAGGTTTGTCTCCTGCCTGCCCAAGTTTGGTTGGTCTCTTTGAGTTTTAATTATGTGGTGCTTTGATTTACTATAGTTGACAGGTATCTTTATGTCTAGAAGGGTAAGTTATTCCTTACTTCTTATCACATTTTTCAGCTGGTCTTTACCCTTGATTCATTCAAGTGTATTCTTTCCATGTTCTCAATTTGTGTGGAAAAACCTGTTGAGATTTTCTTAAAGAGAATGACATTGAATGATTACTTTAGGGAAACCTGGCACATTGGTGATACTGGATTTCCCTGGCCATGGTCTCTGTATTCGTAAGTCTTCTTTTGTCCTTTTGTAGAATCAAGTTCTGATGTCAATAAATGGCTTGGATTTTTAATATAATAGATGTTTGTCATTGACTTTTTAGCTTGGAAAAATTAGGGCATGAAAACTCCTATTTATTTACCACATAAACAGTGAACACAAAGCCTCATACAATTTTGGAATAATTTTGGGAAGAGGAAAATGCAAAAAAAAAAAAAAAAAAAAAAAAAACCTGAGGATTTGACCATGTCTTCTTCACAGATATTCTTAGTTAAATTAGTTAAAATATATTTGAAACATTATGCAAAGTAAAAGAAGCCAGACACTGAAGGCCTGATATTACATGATTATATTTATATAAAATATTAAGAATAGGAAGACTCATAGATAGAGGATTAGTGTTGCAAGAATCTGTTGGTAGGAGCAGCTGCTTAATGAGCTTTGGGTTTCCTTTTCAGATGATGGAAACATTCTGAAAACAGATAATGATGAAGGTTGCACAACATCATGAATGTACTGAATGACATTGAATTTTACACTTCAAAAAGTCTCAGTTAATGAAATTTATCACTGTTAAAAAATGTATTTGTGTGTATTTTTTTTAAGTGTAGAGAAAGAGCTGTTAGTTTGTCCATCCATGTCCCCTTCCCCAAAGAACAATACAAATAATGTCTAATGGAAAATTTTTGACCAAAGTGACATTTACCTATTTTTTCTTAACGAGCTGTCTGTGTTTAGCTTGTGGTAACTCACAAGAACCTAAATTTCATGTCCCATCAAAGACTCCATTTTGCTCTTACTTACAAATCTAATAATTTGTTCTTGAAACATTTTAAAAATCCAATTATTCTAAATATTTGGAATTTTAGACATAGTCATATCTCTGTTCATACTTGGGCTTCCCAAGTGGCGCTAGTGGTAAAAAAAAAATCTACCTGCCATTACAGAAGACTTGGGTTCCATCCCTGGGTCAAGAAGATCTCCTAGAGAAGGAAATGGCAATCCACTCCAGTATTCCTGCTGAGAGAATCCCATGGACAGAGGAGCCTGGCAGGCTACAGTCCATGGGGTTGTAAAGAGTCAGACACTACAGTGTATGGGGTAGTGAAGAGTCAGACATGGTTGTGTCTGAGCACACCCGCAGTCTATTCATACTACTTAAAGTTTAGTATTTGAATTGTCAAAATAGAAGTAGAGATTGTTTTTTACCTTTATGTCCACATTCAAAAACATCATTTTGGAAGTGACAATAAAATAGAGCAATAAACCAAAATGAATATGATGATGTTGAAGGTGTGACCTAATTAAAATGCAAATATAGGCACACTTCTTTAAAATTGACATTGAGCCTAAGATACTCCCCAGTAGTGGAATTATTGCTTGTTGATAATTTGATTTGACAGGTTCTTTTCACAAGTTCAATGCTTTAACCTCACAGTGTAAGCATATATTGGCTTGCCTGATAAGATGAGAAAGTTTAGGCAGATTCATGAAGCTTAACATGAAATTTAATGAATTGTGATCTTCCTGGATATAGGCACACCCTACTTATTAGAGAAGTTTGAAAACTGCCTGCCATCTACAGTTTTATTCATTGTTGAGAGTCAGTATTTCAAGCCTAAAATTCTAGCACTCTTGTCCTTTGTATTATCCTTAAGTCAATTTCATGTTATTCCCTTTACCTAAAGTTACCCCTACTTCTTCTTTTCCTGTAAATTCTAACTGTCCTATTTTATAATGTTTCCCCTTGTTCTGTTCTCTATAAGTAGCAACAGCCTACTCTGAATCCACACTTTGTATTTCTCCTTACTCTTAACCCTTTTTTTTAAACAAGTATGTGTATACACACACTGTGATCCATTTTAGATGACTAGATCCTTAAGATCAGGAATTATTCCCCTAGACCTAGCACAAATTAACTGATAGGTGCTCAGAATAATGAGTGAAAAAAGACACATAAGGCTATAGACAGTTAACTAGTGATTGTTGTGTCTTCCTAGTTCAACGAGCCAACTCTTGACCTTTTAAGAGCATAACTTAGATTCCAAAGCCTTTTACTCAGTATCCAGATTATTGAGATGACTTCCAAAGATGAGTGTAGTTTTTATACCAGTCTTCTAATACTAAAATGTGAGAATCACCTAGGTTTTGACTTTGTGACCATATATAGGTACCAACATTTTAAATTCTGAATTTTTGCGTTTCCACATATCCACTGTTGTTTTTCTGTTTTTGTAAATGTTGCCTCGTCCCTCCATTGTTCTCACCGTTTGGTAAAAGTTTCTGTTATTTTTTTAGTTGTTAGGTTGTGTCATCCAGCTCTTTGGCGACCCCCATGGACTGTAGCCCTCCAGGCTCCTCTGTCCATGGGATTTCCCAGGCAAGAATACTGGAGTGGGTTGCCATTTCCTCCTCCAGGAGATCTTCCTGACCCAGGGATCAAACCTGCGTCTCCTTCATTGGCAGACGAATTCTTTACTATCGAGCCATCAGGGAAGCTCATGGTACAGTTTAGTTTTAGCCAAAAATCTGTGGGAGATGTTGTCTTGAATAAGGTAAGTTTTAAAAAGAACATGTTAACCAATGAATGGAAATAAGTAAGACATTTTACTTTAGAGAACATGATGTATTAATTTCCAAGAATATTTATGCCAGAGACATCAAAATTCCAGTAGGATGTTTTTTAGAGGATAATAGTGTTGAGGAAGATTGTTTTATATAAATAAGACTGAAAAGTTTTTATTGGAAAAGGAACAGAAAGGAAGTTTTAAACTAACTGAACATGTAATAAAACTTCAATAAAACTTTTGTGTTCAAATATAGATATTAAAGTAAATATTATTGTGATGGAATATTTGTTTCACTTTTTAAAAATTTTTTTCAAGGAAATCAATAGCAGTATAAAGATGAAATTGGTAGCCTACCCCAAATACCTTTACTTATGTAAAAGCTTTCTTATCTTGTGTAGCTGATGGTTATGAAATGAAATGCACTTAAATCTATGGCTAAAGATGATTAAAATATCATACAGAACCAAATCACTCCAGCTGTAGATGTTCATTAAATTGACCATTAATAACTTGTGATAAAAAGGAATATTACTGCCTTCATAAATTTTGTATGCAGATTTTATTAAGCTGGCATGTTATATGAATTGAATGTCTGACATCTTCTGGCTTTGTCTGAATATAATAGTGTTTCATATACATTTCCTATAATGCAAGAATTCTGATGGACTGTTGCTAGCTAGTTATGTTTTTGTTCTGGTTGGCATTTCTTTCACCTAGTATACAATTAGAAGATATAGCTTTCAGTATGATATGTTTTAAGGTTGGTTGTGTCAGCAGTTCTGTTACAACCTTGTTTTCTGTAGGGCTCCTAGTTGAGAGAGAGAGTGTATGTAGAGGCAGGAAACTGTGCCAGTTTGACTGACTCTATTTTGTCTTATTAATGAATCATTTCCATTTTTTTTTCTTGAAATATAAATACACTCTAGTTTGCTATTGCTCAACTGTAAGATCCCATTTCAGTAGGTTATTCTTTGCTTCTCAGATCTGAGTTGATTTGATAAGTGTTTTAACATATTTTTAATGAACAACTCAGCACTGTTTGATTTTATCCACTTATTGTTGAACCACTGGATTGCCTTCCACCTTGAAATCAATAGATCTCCTTAGTTTGGAAGTGTAAGGAAGGCTTGAGTGGAGGGTGTGCTTTTCAGGTTAGGAGATCTAGTCTTTTGCTTCAAAACTAATGTCATAAAAAGCAACAACAACAACAAACTAACGTCATTTCTTTTCTTCTGCTTTGCAATTAACTTTTTTTTTCAGAGGCTAAGGGTAATGTAGCACAGGGGTGGAAGCATGGACTTTAGGCCCAGAATGCCTTGGTTAGAGGCCTGTATTTGCTACCTTTGTGAGTTGAGTTAACTTCTTGGTACCTGTGTCCTCACCTTTAAAATAGTGTAACAATAATATAGTAAGCCCTCTCCCTATGAAATTTCAAGTTGCGAACTTTCAAAGATATGAGTGTGTATGTGCGTGTCCAGTCATGTAAGTTAGTTTTCAGGTCTGGCATACATTGTCATGTGCGTGCATCCTTTATATAGTGACTCTGCTTCTGGATATTTTACAGTGCTGCACAGACTATTGTAGCACAGGACTTTATAGTTAGAACCAGAACATGTGCCATCAACGTCAGACGTGAGTGAAATTGCAGCTTGCCCTCCATCTCCTTTTGAGGTTGATGATCCTTAAGCTCTACCGTTTTTCACCTCTTCTCCCTCTTCCAGTCAGTAAGTGCCTGTTCCCGGTATGCCAGCTCTTGCACTGTACTACTGTACTTTTCAAGGTACTTACTGTGAGATAAAAAATGTTCTATTTTGGTTTTTTATATATTATTTGTACAAGAAGCATTATAAATCTAATACAGTATAGTACTATGTAGCGATTGTGTTAGTTGGGTACCTAGGCTAACATTCTTAGACTTAGCAACAAATTGGACTTACAAGCATGCTCTCTGAGTGGAATTCATTTTGTATGTATGAGACTTACCATACCTACTTTATAGGGTTGAGTTGAAAATTAGTTAAATCATATGAAGAGTTGGGAGCCAAAAAAGCACTCAGTAAGTGCTAGCTGTTGTTAATTCCTGCTTTAGAGTTTTAGTCAGAGAGAGAAGAGATAAAACTTAAATCTAGTCAAATTTTCCTTATACAAATCAAGTGAAACGTGATTGAAATCACTGCTTGAATTCCTTCCACATTCAAGTCATTTTAAAATGAGAGGTTTTAGGAAGATACCCGGGCTTTGAATATTTATGGTTTTGACCTTGGGAAAATAAATATTTTAAGACTTGGTTTTCATTTTTCTAGAACGAAGGATAATTACGGTAAATAAATAATCGGTTGTTAGAAATAAATGTTACTTTTTATTTGGAAATAAAATATATATCTGAAACACAATTAGAGTTCAGTAGCTATTTATTCCCTTTATGGTAACTGTATCACATTTCTTTCACCTGTTGAAAGTGCAACTTTTTTGGAGGGAAGTGGGAATGGTGTCTAATGCAACTTTCTACTCCTTTAACAATTAGATATTATGAAAATAGCAGCTGACTACTTTTTTTTTTTTTTAACCTGGTAACTTCCCTCATAGCTCAGTTGGTAAAGAATCTGCCTGCAACGCAGGAGACCCCAGTTCAATTCCTGTGTCAGGCAGATCCCCCGGAGAAGGAACAGGCTACCCACTCCAATATTCTTGGGCTTCCCTGATGGCTCAGCTGGTAAGGAATCTGCTGCAATGTGGGAGACCTGGGTTCCGTCCCTGGGTTGGGAAGATCCCCTGGAGAAGGGAAAGGCTATCCACTCCAGTATTCTGACCTAGAGAATTCCATGGACTGCATAGTCCATGGGGTCACAGAGAGTCGGATTTGACCGAGCGACTTTCGCTTTTTTTTTGCCTAATACAGACAACCAAGTAAGGTTGGCTAAACACATGTCTGGCTCACAGAAACATAATGTATATTGAACATCTTAGCCTGTGATTACCTAATTGCTAGGTAAATGTGGTCCTTAGTGAGCTTTAAAATTTGACCACATCCCTATACCTTGAGATTTGTTGCCTATTTGGTCAAAAGTAAGCATATTCAGTATTAAAGCTGGAAGTGTTATTGTCCACTTTTTTTTTTTTACTTTCTGGCCACACTACACAGCTTGTGAGATCTTAGTTCCCTGACTAGGGATCAAACCTGTCCCTGCTGCAGTGGAAGCTGGAAGTTCTAGCCCCTGGCCTGCCAGGGACGTCCCACGTCACTTCATTTAATACATGAAGGACACCAAAGCCCAGTATGTGATGTAGCTGACTCAGAAATAAAAATGATGCAGGCAAATGATAGTAGTTGGATGCCCTCCATTTTGTGCCTAAGAAACTTGAAGTAGAAGGAATTCCTCATATTTCTTGGATTGTGTGTGAACATGACCAATATTTGGTGATAAAATTAACCAGAAGCCCTGTTTCCAAAGAGGGAAAAGAAATTAGGGTTAGCCTAAAGAAAATAGCCTCAAAAAGTAACATATTGACTGCTTTTTTGTGCAGTAAAAGTTTAAAAGCTCATGTGTCAGTTGAGATGAGCACAGAATCTTTAAAGTAGACAGATGTTCTGGTTGGTGTCTTAGGAGAATGGTGAAAGCAGGTATCAGTGATTAGGGAGTGGCGTGGTAGCTTTAGTTGGTGCATGTTGGGCCATATTGTCTGGGCCACAAGAGTATAAGCTTGATTCAAGAGGACTGCTATTTGATCTTAGTCTTGGTGCCCATGTTTAATTCAGTGTGTTTTTCAAAATTAAAACACTGTTAAAGTTTAACTAATGTTCTGTTAAATCGGACGGTGTTGGAACTCAGGATTTTGATTGCTGTCGAAGAAGTGAAGAGTATAAAGCCCATGCTTTCTAATGAGAGCTTGCTTGTTTTTTGTCTGCCTTCTAAAGGTAATGTGCTAACTATCTCAGTTGCAGCTTGAATTTGATTTTTCAAATATTCCAATCAAGATTCATACCACTGAAGGGAAAAAAGATAAAGTAAATAGGTAGCTTTATGTTAGCACACCATCCCTGTTCTGGAGGGAAATAATTAATGATATTTAGTTAAATGAAGATAATATTTTTTTCCTGAAAATGTTACTTGTTGTGCATTATGTATTATGACCATATGTTTCTTTCTTTTATAATACCTCTCAGCATTGTTCAGTCTCTCTTGGAAATCTCCAGTCATTGAATGTCATACAGTTGAACCCTTGACCCACCATGGAAGTCCTCTCTATAGCAGAAAGCATGGGATATGTGAGTTAAAACAGAAAAGGGGCTAGTGAAGGTGAAATAGACTATTCATTTGTAGTCATCATCATCATTATTCAGGAAAAATTTTATGACTTCATGTTTCACATAAGAATTGACATGTGGTATAGTAAAGCTTGTATTGAAGAAAGTAAGTTGAAAAAATATTTTTCTAAAATCTTTACACATTTGCTATTTGACATACTTTCAACAAAAACTTGAAAAGTCCAAGATAACCTGTTTTTTTCTGTTTATGTAAAATCTATATGATATGTATTTGTTGTATAACGTACTGTTAGTCTGAATAGGGGACTTGGACTTGTTTATCCATACTAGATGATACAGGATTGCTGAGATTCTGTTTTAGTCATAAATGCTGCTTTAATCATACTGCTGATGAAAATACCAAGATGTTACTGTTGAATGTGCCTGTTTCTCTGAGTTCCCAGGAGTGCCTCCAGCGCTGTCACTCTGGAGGTCCTAGGCTCTCCCCCAGCAAACCACACACCCCAGACCTTCCTATGATCCTGATCCAGCAACCATAGAATTAATCCTCAGCCCACTGAGGGCCTCCAAGACCCCACTCCTGCAATACTGCCAGCTTCTAGGTGCCTATCGTTTATCAAATGTTGCCTTTTAACAGTCTTAAAATGAATGTAAGATGAGTAAATATTAATATAAGATTGAAGAGAAGTATTAGTGGCTCAGTATTATGCCTGACTCTTTACAACCCCATGGACTATAGCCCACCAGGTTCCTCTGTAAGGTTGTAGGTACATCAAGTTTCATTTACTAGTTTTTCTGTTTTTTATATGCTTGAAATGTGCCATAAAAAAAAAGAAAACTAGATTACAGAGTCTTGAAACCCAGTCATTACTACTAGTGAACAGCTTTATCATAAGCTCTAGTCATCTACACCTAGGCAACCAGGGTTGATTCCATGGGTATATTAGCTAATGGCTAGTAGGGGCAGAAAATCTGCAATAAATGAGAGAAAGGAACCTGTCTGTCATTGTAAGTTGAATCAAAATATAAGAAAAAATCCAAATTTATTTTGGTGAAAAAATGTTCATTGAAAGATAAAATATGCATTAAAAATATCATTTGGGGGAAGAGTCATGTTTTGGCTTGTTGATTGAAAGCACAGCTTTGAAGCACAAAGGGCTTTATTTTGAAGTTACCAGGATTTCCTAGCATCCAGGATATTACCTTAAATAATTAATGAAGGAGACATCACAGCGTGCCCGTCTGTGACCTGCAGATCTTTAGTCATTGAATGAAGGGATGCATTACAAGGCTTTCTTTGCCTAAACTGTCAGGCCCCTTTGGAGGTCTCCTAAATTTGCTAATAGATCCTAAATGGATTGACTAATGTTTGATGTTAGGCAGCTTTGGGGAAATCGTTTAAGGGATTATGACTGTTTGTAGTGCATGGAAATATATGGTTCTTATGATCAATTCCACTTGAGCCCTTTGTGACCCTATATTTTATGATGAGATTATGCTTTAAAAAAAAAAAACTAAATGGCAGCTGATATGTGAGTTGATCTTTGTTTCTCTCTCTAATTAAAAACACAAAATAAAACTTCTCTTAGCAGTCTCTTAGACCATACCTGAATCTTAGATCATTCAGGTATAACCTAAATCAAATCCCTTATGATTATACAGTGGAAGTGACAAATAGATTCATGTGATTGGATATGGTAGAGTGCCTGAAGAACTATGGACAGAAGTTTGTGATATTATACAGGAGGCAGTGATGAAGACAAGCCCCAGAAAAGGAAATGCAAAAAGTGGAAGGGTTGTCTGAGGAGACCTTACAAATAGCTGAGAAAAGAAGAGAAGCTAAAGGCTAGGGGAAAAGGAAAGATATATCCATTAAATGCAGAGTTCCAAAGAAGAGCACTGAGAGATAAGAAAGCCTTCCTCAGTGATCAGTGCAAAGAAATAGAGGAAAACAATAGACTGGGAAAGACTAGAGATCTCTTCAAGAAAATTAGAGATACCAAGGAAACATTTCATGCAAAGACGGGCACAAAAAGGGACAGAAATGGCATGGACCTAACAGAAGCAGAAGATATTAAGAAGAGGTGGCAAGAATACACAGAAGAACTATGGAAAAAAGATCTTCATGACCCAGATAATCATGATGGTGTGATCACTCACCTAGAGCCAGACATCCTAGAATGCAAAGTCAAATATGCTTTAGAAAGCATCACTATGAACAAAGCTAGTGGAAGTGACGGAATCCCAGTTGAGGTGTTTCAAATCCTAAAAAATGATGCTGTTCAAGTGTTGTACTCAATATGCCAGCAAATTTGGAAAACTCAGCAGTGGCTATAGGACTGGAAAAGGTCAGTTTTCATTACAATCCCAAAGAAGGGCAATGCCAAGGAATGTTCAAACTACTGCATGATTGCACTCATCTCACATGTAAAGTAATGCTCAAAATTCTCCAAGCCAGACTTCAATAGTATGTGAAGCATGAACTTCCAGATGTTCAAGCTGGTTTTAGAAAAGGCAGAGGAACCAGAGATCAAATTGTCAACATTTGCTGGATCATCAAAAAAGCAAGAGAGTTCCAGTAAAACATCTACTTCTGCTTTATTGACTACACCAAAGCCTTTGACTATGTAGATCACAACAAATGGTGGAAAATTCTTCAGGAAATGGGAATACCAGAATACCTTACCAGCCTCCTGAGAAATCTGTATGCAGGTCAAGAAGCAACAGTTATAACTAGACATGGAAGAGCAGACTTGTTCTAAATTGGGAAAGGAATATGTCAAGTCTATATATTGTCACCCTGCTTGTTTAACTTATATGTAGAATACATCATGCGAAATGCCAGGCTGGATGAAACACAAGCTGGATTCAAGATTCCCAGGAGAAATATCAGTAACCTCAGATGTGCAGATGACACCACCCTTGGTAGATGAAATTGAAGAGGAACTAAAGATCCTCTTGATGAAAGTGAAAGAGAAGAGAGAAAAAGCTGACTTAAAACTCAGCATTCAAAAAACGAGGATCATGGCATCCAGTCCCATCACTCCATGGCAAATAGATGGAGAAACAATGGAAACAGTGACAGACTTTATTTTCTTGGGCTGCAAAATCACTGCAGATGGTGACTGCAGTCATGACATTAAAAGACACTTGATCCTTGAAAGAAAAGCTATGACCAACCTAGATAGCATAATAAAAAGCAAATATATTACTTTGCTGATAAAGGTCCATCCAGTCAAAGGTATGGTTTTTCCAGTAGTCATGTATGGATGTGCCAGTTGGACTATAAAGAAAGCTGAGTGCTGAACAATGGATGCTTTTGAACCTGAGGTGTTGGAGAAGACTTTTGAGAGTCCCTTGGACTGCAAGGAGATCCAACCAGTCCATCCTAAAGGAAATCAGTTCTGAATATTCATTGGAAGGACTGATGATAAAGCTGAAACTCCAATACTTTGGCCACCTGATGCAAAGAACTCACTCATGGGAAAAGACCCTGATGCTGGAAAAGATTGAAGGCAGGAGGAGAAGGGGACTACAGAGGATGAGATGGTTGAATGGCATCACCAACTCGATGGACATGAGTTTGTTTGAGTAAGCTCCAGGAGTTGGTGATAGACAGGGAAGCCTGGTGTTCTGCAGTCCATAGGGTGGCAAAGAGTCAGACATGACTAGGTGACTTAACTAGCAATCTCAGCTTTGAATCATTTGATTTCTATTTTTATTTAGGTTGCACTTATTTAAAATATTATATAAATATATATTGTACCTTCTATCATGCTTGGGAAATAGTACCTTTTCCACTTCCCATTAGAGTTGAAAGCATTTATTAGTTTAGAGAGAGAGAGCTGTTGGAATAAGGACACTCTCTAATAGATGCATGGAAATGCCCTTTACTGTTCCACCTCTTGTTGGTCAATAAAGTCTTAGACAAATGAGTAATGATAGGGAAACTGCTCTTCAGAATGGCTATGTCTTCAGTTCAGATACAGACTTTATTTTTTTCTGTGGTCTCTCTGCCATTAATGATCAGTTTGGACTGTGTACACGACAAAGTGAAATTTCTGAGGGTTCCTTATTTTGTCATAGAATCTCAAAGCCTTTGATTCTAGAGACTGGTCTATTTCAAATATTGACTTATCCCACCTTTCTCCTGGACCACCCAGAGTGCCTCTGATCATTGCATCTTAGATCAATGAGAATTACAGTCTTCTCCTAGGACACTCAGACTTTGTGTCTGAATAAAAATATTTGCAAATACTTTTGGGCGCTGTTGCATAGCGTGATAACTTTGATGTCAGTTAAGGGACAAAGTCATATTTTCTTTCTTCCTTGGAGAATCAATAATGTGGTCTTACTTGCAGAGACAGGCACGTCTAAACCATGGACAGGCAGTACATTACTTTCAAATCTCTTTTCTCCCAAAGGTCCCCTCCAGTCTAGTCCTCTTTGACAGTTTCATCATGAATGTTCTACAGTCTTGCTATCCTGGGCAACCTGAGAAAAGTTCCATGGAAAACAATATACTTAATACAATGTCTTTTACCGGATTCTATCTGTCACTCCCAAGACAATAGTTATATTACATTTCATTTCAGTGACACACTTCATGGTATGTGGCTTGGATTTAATATGTGCTATGATTATACTCTCTGTATCATTGAAAATTTTGAGCATGTATTACAAATAATTTTTGTATACCCTCACTATACTGTTGTTTCTTTCATTTGTTCATTTATTAATGCAATAAAAGAGTGTTGTGTATAAAACATTTTGCAAGGTGAGTGAACATGCAACATAGTAGGGGGAAAAGGCAATACATAATGCTCATAGCATAGAGGCCGGCACGTAAATGATGGTTTTAATGGAAAATCTTGTTACTGCTTCTTTAGCTATCATCACCATCATCATCATGTTTCTAATGTTTTTGCCAGATTGCATTCTCTTGTTTATGTAGAGAGTAATTTCTTTGCTGAGAGAGGCACTAAGAAATGATCATGGTTACGCAACTGGTTTAGAGGTGACAACATCATATCAAAGCCTACTATATTTTCAATAAATGAAGCTCATTCTAATTTGTGAGGCTCCCTTACCCTTGTATTTGTGGGTCAAGATTATTTGCTAATAGATTGACCATGACAGGACACAAGTTATTCAGCCCAATTATTTTGAAGGGCCTTGACTCTGCAGTCAGACTGCCTGAGCTCAGTTCCTGATTCCCATTCTTGGTAGCTGTGTAAACTTAACACTCACTCATTCCTTCATCTCTAAATGGGGTTCATAAAAAAATAAATGGGGATCATAAGACTAATGCTTGTTGGAAGGATTAAATTTGATAATAAAGTATGTGACTCACCCATTGCCTGGCAGGTCATAAGCAATCAATATATTTATGCCACAATTTTTATTATTGCCCTAATTGTTATTACTATTAGTTGCTGTTATTTTTGTTGCTATTGTTGTTATTTCTACAATGAGAACTAGTTTCCTGCCTGTTGCCCAGCTAAGGGCCTCCTTACTTTTGCTATTTTTGTTGCTATTGTTGTTATTTCTACAATGAGGACTAGTTTCCTGCCTGTTGCCCAGCTAAGGGCCTCTGTGTTTCTGTATGCTTGTCGTTTCTTCTTTGTGGATTGAGCAAGCAGTTCTCAAACCAGATCAATATAATTCACCTTTTACTCACAGCATAACAGAGTGGAACAATGCTGTTCCCTTCTTTTATTAGAGAAGTTGGGGTGAAATCATTATGGGTTCTAGACTGACCATTAAACTCTGAACTTCCTGCCCACTGAGATAAAAATATTTAATATATCCTCTACTTGAACCTTGAATCCTGCAAGTTTATGTTCTGTATGTGATTATATCTGCATGCCTATACTGATAGTTACAGATGAAAACTTTAATTAACCTTTTGGCATTAAATTTGTGTACCAGAATAATAACTTATAGTTCTTTGCAGTACTTCTAGAATGCACAAATTTATATGAAACATTTTAATGATAGTACTGCCCTCAGTGGACTGTGTGGAGGTCTATAGTAATTACTACATAATGCGGTTAGGGTGAAACCTGGCAAGATAGCACACATTCAAATACATAAGCTAATAATCATATCAAAGAAGACCTAATAGAAGACCTAACTCTGTTTGAAACCCAAAGAGAGATGTAAATACTCAGATTCCCTCTGGCGTCTCACTTAAAAAACAATGAATGGATAATGACAGGAAAGGAATGGCATATTTCCCAGTTGTGTGTGTGAGTGCGTGCATGTGCACACAATTAATCATTCAGTCGTGTTCGACTTTTTCCGACCCTATAGACTGTAACCCTCCAGGCTCCTCTGTCCATGGAATTCTCTAGGCAAGAATACTGGAGTGGGTTGCCGTTCCCTTCTCCAGGGGATCTTCCAGACCCAGGGATCAAACCCAGGTCTCCTGCATTGCAGGCAGATTCTTTACCATCTGAGCCACCAGGAAAGCCCCAGTTTGTCTTAGCAGCTTTCTTTTATGCATCAACCGTTTTTCTGGAATTTGCCATATTTGAGGTTGTGAAACACTCTAATGAAATTGCATTCAAACAAGAAATGAAAAAAATATAAAATACACTTATAAAATCCTCAAGTCATTAAAATTGTTCCCCCCACCCCCATGGGTTAAAGGGATACTTTTCTTTTAACCTCTTACAGATTTCTTATTTTATAGGAAAAAAAAACCAGTGGTGATGGTTTGAATCTGATGTCACTATAAATTCTTTCCTTAAAAGTACTGAACTATATGTGTATAGTTCTCTTTGTGATAATATTTATCTTTGCTTGAGCCCCGCGTTCCTGAAATACAGTGATAGAAGAAGAAACCCTGTACCCCTGTGGAATATGTCAATTTATCCAAAGAGAAAAATATTTATGTAACTTGAGTTCTTAACCTCCTTGACCTTTGGTCTCCTCATCTATTCAGTGGCTATCACAGAATACCTAATTGATAGAAATGAAATTTAAAAAGATAATGAGCACAGAGTCTCTATCTGGCCCCATGCCTGGCACATAGTAAATACCTCCTCAGTTCTTGCTGCTATTATTATTTTTATTCCTAGTTCTTCATTCTTTCCCAAGCAACTGGTTTATATTGAAGTGAGTATAAGTCATATGTTTTCTGACGTGAACAAAGTTCTCGATGTGGGAAATGGCAACAAATTCAAACATGGATCATTGTAAAAGTCAGTTGTGTTTGCTATTTAAACAATGCTATGTAAAAATTAGAGTTAAGTTTTAAGAGTAATACACAGGTGAAATGGAGCTTCCTGTGCCTCACTTCTACTGTTTTGAAGTTGTGGTTAATGATTTTCTTATCCAAGCATTACTAAATGCACAAGCTGTAATATAAAAATGAATATCATAGAATTTCCAGAACACTCCAAAACTACTCATTAATTTAGCCCCATAAAATTGGTCTATAAACATGACTGGTGTTCTTATTATACATGAGTGTGACCGAAGCCCTTTGGGGTTTCATCCATTCTGTTGCTATATTCAGTTGATTTAAGATTCTGAGGCTTATTTTTTCATTAATTCTGAATTTTTCAAATTATTATAATGTGAACACATCCTCATCTTTCCCTGGATGGGGAAAAAAAATGTTTACTGAAGAAAATCATTTGGATTTCCTCTACCAGAAGAAAACCTCACGTTTAGTGTTGGTCTGGTCAGGATGGACCCTCTGCCCCCTGTGGGTCTTATGTGCTTTATCTCTCTTGATTGCTGGGTAAGCAGACAGTCCCCATCCTGTGTCACTGCTGGTATTAGGGAAAAAATGCATTGGGATTTATGGAGATGTCTTTTTTCCAGTTCCCCTTTGGAGAATAAGTTTCTGTAACCATCTCCCAAAACAACATCTCTACCTCTAATACGTCTCTCAGTGTTGTTAAATGTGATTCTCTATGAGGTCAGATTTCATGGGCAAATGCCTCACGCTCAGTATTTCCAAAAGAAAACTCTTTCCCACCACACACTATGCTTCTTCCATTTGTGTGCTTAGATGATAGCCTTCCTGTTGCCACAATTCTGAAGCCTTGAAGTGTTCTTCACTCTCCTGTATTCTCTCCAGATCCTAATCGTCCTCTCGTGATTGCCTCTCACATCCTCTATTTCCACTTTTGTATCCCAAGTGTGGGTTGTCTCTCTCCCCTTTCCTCTGGAGCTCCCTCCCTCCCTTTCTCCTTCTCTCTCTTCATTCCTTCCTCCCTCTCTCTCCACCTCCCCACCCCTCTCTCGGAGTATTTTCCTAGGTTCCTAATTGATCTCCTCACCTCCAGCTCCCGCAGCCCTTCGTTAATCTTGGAACAGTGCTTATACAAATTAAGTGCTTTAATTACTCTTGGATTCAAGTTAAATTTTATTGAAGAAATGGCCATCTATATGGGGATGGATTTCTCAGTGTTGGTGCTTATCTTCCAACCAGCACCTTGACAGTAGAGAAGTACCAATTTCAAGTGCACATACCTATTTGTTAAATTTTCTTTGCATCATTTACTGCAACACATTTTGGTTTGTAGTTAGCATAATAATCTTAGATTTTTGCAACTTTTTAAAAAAAATCTTACAGAAAAGGATCAACTCTGGGACATGTATCTCATTAGCATTAAAAGTACTCAGTATCTGTAAAATGAATATAATAGACATTTGTATAATGTAACAGCAAAAGAGATAAATGTCGGGTTGTCAGAAAACTTAAATGAATAATGGTATTTGAAGCATTCGTTTTTGTTGCAATCGGAGTTATGATAATTACTGCTATTTAATAATTTTCTCCGAACTTAGATTGCTTAGATGTCTTGGGTTTGGGGGGGGTTTTGGACACATAAAGGCATTTACCTATCCTGTCAGAAGTTCTTGAAGGATTACGAATATTTTTATGTTCTCTATGAGAAAACAAAGAATGTAAAGTTGAAAAGCAGCAAAGACTAGACTGCTTTTTACAACAGAGCGTTGTACAAAACTTCCCAGAATCAAAAGACTGGGAATTTAGTTTGAGGAAATAAATGGGCCTAAGAGTGAATTGTTTAAAAGATCAACTCTTACGATGCCATCTTGATAGAACATTGGCTTAATAAGTTAGTAAAAATGTGGCTAATACCAAATTCATCTCTTTATTTAAAATTTGACTCTGCCCCTCTTCTAATTCAACAGTGAAAGATTCAAAAGCATGGACTTGGCCCAGAGGCTTTATGTATCTTTGTTAAGAATGCAGGAGAACCTAGAAAAATCTATTTCCTTTCCTTGGGCCATGCCATTTTGAGCAAGAGACTGAAGGATGTCTTAGGGGGCTCGGTTCTGCCATAGTGCTGCGTGTGAAGTAGGCGGTTTTGCTTCTGTTTACTTCTACACTTCCAAAGGATTTCAGGGAAGATAAAGATGTTGTGGTGACACTCTCGAGCTCTGCAGGTAAAGAGCAAATGATACATTTTCTCACAGAACTCTCTGACATTTCTCTTTGCAGCAGTCTTGAAGGGTCATGGGTCCCTCTGAGAGTGGATGTTATTTCTCCGGTGCTATGCTAAGCTGCTTCAGTAGTATCCAACTCTTTACAGCCCAGTAGACTGTAGCCCACCAGGCACCTCTGTCCATGGGGTTCTCGCTAGGCAAGAATACTGGAGTGGGTTGCCAGGTTCTCCTCCAGGGGATTTGTGGGTGATTAAAAAGAAAAAACAAACTGCTACCACTACCCTTTATTCTTCCAGGCCCGTGCTAAATGTTTAATCTTTCCACAGTCTTAGATGTTGTTACCTTTTCCATTTTATTTATGTAGATACTGAAGCCCAGAAGGTTTAATTGTCCAAAGCCAGAGCCTCTCCTGAAGTCCAGTTTCTTTTGATGAAAGTTCATGTACATGTCCAAGGCCATCCTTTTAGACACACTAACCTCTCCTGAAGAGAAGGGTTTGCAAGATCATGATTATTTGAATTCAAGATTTTATGCTTTCTGCCTCCTAATAAATAATGGATTTATTGATAGTAAAAGTTTCCTTTCTCTCTTTAGAGAGGGAGGAATGGAGGGAGGGTGCAGTAATGAGTATTTAATCACTGTCAATGGAATTATCATTTTAGAATGAGTAGTTCTGTTTCAAAGACTGAGTCCCACGGAATTCTGCCCTTGGCCAGGGGTTCAGTGGTTGGTCTTATGTGATTAAATCTTTATAAATACTATTAAACCCTTATACACTGAAAGAAGAAAAATTGCTTTCTCTTCAGTGAGATACATACAGATGTATCATTTTCTGTTAATTTGAGGAGTATTTTCAAAAACAAAACCTGATTCCTAAGAGAATTTAAAAAAAAGAATTTTTCTTCTCAATACTTTCCTATAATAACACCTAAATACTTGAAAGTGTGAATAAATCTCCCATGATATTCCATAATGTGATATGATTTCTGTCTTTTTCTACCACCTACCAATGACGAAAAGATCTTAGAGAGAATAGCATTGTTTTTAAACTTTTCTGTTCTCAAATTTCCCCTTCCATGGTAAGATATAAGGAGTTGGTGTATGCTGCCACATGGTGATACTGAGGTAGAAGTTAGTTGGATGGGTTACTACTGGGGTGGTCAGTCCAGGGCAGGCTGTGTAGACGCATCAGGAGCATTCAGAATGAGCCACAGTGGGGTTGGTTTTGTGTTGGTCCATCTGTAGAGAAGACCGTACATCCTGCCTGTGGTCAAAAGGTGTGTGGGTTAGCCCAGAGAGAACGTCCAAAAACACATGCATGGCCAAGTGACCTGCAGGCCGTGAGTTCCCATTAATTAGTTTTCGGATAAAGATGAAAACGCCTTACAGTGGCCGACAGGAACCTACCCAGCATGGCCTAGAGACATCCTTCCCCTCTTGCCTCCTGTGATCAGCATCCCGTGCTCGCCACCCTCCCTGTGCTGTCCGGCCTGACAGGCTGGAATTCGGTTCTCAGTGCTCACCGTGCCCTTCCCCCAACCCCGCTTGCTCTGTTGCTGCTTGGACCTCTGACCAGACGCTCTTTCTCCGTGCCTCCTCTCTAAGTTGAGGATGTCATAGGACCTCATTCTTAGAGGTGTGGTGAGGTTTGAGTGAGTTGATGTTCAAATGGTCCCTGATGCGTATGTTAGTTGCTCATTTGCTCAGTCACGTCCGACTCTTTGCGATCCCATGGACTGTGTTGAATTCTCCAGGCAGGAATACTGGAGTGGGCTGCCATTCCCTTCTCCAGGGGATCTTCCCAACCCAGGGATCGAACACTGGTCTCCTGCTTTGCCGGCAGATTCTTTACCATCTGAGCCACCAGGGAAACCGATGCAGAGAAGGGGCCCGTTATTGGGTAGGTCTTTTATGATTTGATTAATGAGTGCACTTCCATTAAACTTGAACTCCAGGCAGACTGGGACTGGGACTATTGTGGTTCAAGGATGGCTCCTGTTCCCGGCACAATGCCTAGCTCATTAATTGCACCCATTCGGCATGTGCCTTGATGTAGGGCAGTACAGCCTTAGACAAACTTGAACACTCCAACCTCTGACTCAGTACTCAGAGTTAGGATTCAGAGCCCCACTAGCTGGTTCTTACCTGGCACGCAGGGCACTCTCCATAATGTGGCCCTTTCTCATGGATCTTTAGGTACAGCGGCTGTCTCAGCAAACAGGACATCCTATCTAAAACCCTCAACTTGATGCAAGGGTGAGTCTTGCCTTGGATGCGTGTCCTACTTCCACTAAATCAGTGATTTTCAGATCTTTGTTTTTAATCTGCACATTCCTTTATCACTTAGAGTAAGTTATCAGCATTCCAAGTAGGGGTACTCTAGTTAGGCAGAGCATGGGGTTTCCCATCCTCAGCCTGTCTCTGACTGCCTCTGAAAACTTTTGCCCTAAATAAAGTGATGATATATTTTCTAAGACTCTTAGAAGGTGAAGGATCAACTTTGAATGCTTACTGGGCAAACATGGAGGTAACTTGCAAAAAGGAAAAGCTTCCAACTTTTCTACTTTAAATGAGAAATAATTTGACGTGGTCATGTCATGCACAATGAATGGTTCTAACAGTGATAGAGAAAAGATCCCACTATAACTTACTGTGCTTTTTTAAGGCTATGATGTAGCTGCCTTCTTTCATCTTAAAAAAGGAGATTTAAGTGTGTTGAAGAGAACAAAGTTGCAGTTCTTTTTATTAGTTGCTTGATTTCATTTAGCTGAATCACTCAGTGTAGTAATGCCTCTCAAGCTGTTGGGGAGTCTTTCCATGTATATTTACATGTACAGGCATACCTTGTTTTATTGCACTTGGCTTTTGTGCTTTGCAGATAGTGCGTTTTTTTATAAGTTAAAAATGTGTTAACCCTGCTTTGTCTGATGAAAGCACTTTTTAGCAATAAAACATTTTTTAATTAAGGAGTGTGCATTATTTTTCTCAGACATGATGTTATTGCACACTTAGCATACTGTAAGTATAACTTTTATATATACTAGGAAACCAAAAAAATCGGTGGGATTCACATCATTATGAAAATAGCTTTATTGTGGTGGTCTAGAACCAGGCATGCAATTTCTCTGGGGTATACCTATATTTGTATCTATACTAGAGAAAGCCTAAGAGCTGGTTTATGAATACAAGTTCTGAATATTGCATAATATAATCCAGGTCCTGGGTTTCTAGAAGTCTAGGTTTAGAAGTGGTAGAACTGCATTTTTTGGATTTTGTTGCTGTTAAATCTTGTTTAAAAATTAGATTTAGGGGTAGGGGCTAACATTTTTCATATCAGAGAATTTAATGAAATAATCAGACCTTGTTTTGTTGCTTTCAGAAGTAGTTCAAATAAAGATCTCATTTTTCATTGTGAAGAAGCATTTTTATCTGATCACACAATGGAATGAGGAAGCATTGTTTCACTCTCCCCCCCCCACATTAAGGTAATTTTCTTAAACATTTTCTGTTCCAGAGTTGCAGTATGTATACTTTTGTGGTTGTTATTTTATAACTTAATTAAATAAATATATTTTTTTGAAATGGAGTCCCAAGTTTGGGATTGATGACTAAGGATCCCTTAAATTCATATTTACTGAAATTAACTCACTGCTTCCAACAGGAATTTTCTGAACAAGTCATGAAAAAATATTTAGCTGATATAGGCCATCTGGCTTTGAAATGTAGCAAATTTTCTTCTAGCCTGCATATATTTTAGAGTGAATATGGGATCAGAATTCCAATGATTCTGAAACACTAGATTCTCAATTCAAGCTTTAATGCTTTGGGGATTGTAAATCACAGCACATATGGGATGATACATGTTTTGGGAGAAATGAATTCTCCCAGCCCACATGTAAAAAATAAAGCTATCTGTACTCTCTGTTTATTGAATATTTTTATTTTACCAAGGTGAGTCTGAATAAACACTTCCTAGATTTTAATCTTATCACTGAAATAATTAAAAACTGTAAAAGTGTCTGTCAAATTATCATGCATTTTATGTGCTCAATAATGTTTTCTACTTGAAAGTTTCCTTAGAATAAACAATGGCTTTCACTGTTGTTTTCTCATGGTTCATTTTTAAAAATCCAATAAACAACAACAGGAAAGGGTCTTAGCACCCTTGGAAGTTGTGTTTCCTGTGGTTATTCTAAAGACATAGAGCTCCTTTCCCCAGGGACCTCTCATTATAAACAGACATGATACTTAAACAAAGATTTTCATAATTAGTGTAGTCGAGAAACTTGGCCTTAATTTACTGTTTCTCATAATATGTCTTGATACGATTTATTCCCCAAAGGGTATGAAGGAAAGTTCAAGCCAAGTTCGGTTGGTATTTTTGTCAAAAGATTTCTCAACTTTCATATTTTTTAGTATGTGTGTATGCATCGAAAATGCATTATAAATCTATGGAGACAGGGGTGTGGGGAAGAGGGAAGTAGTAGGCAGTAATTACCAAGCTATCTGCATCTAGAATATCTTGTAGGGCTCTTGTTCTGCTAATTGCATTTCTGCAGAAGGACTCTATGTATGCTGGCACATGTAGCCCTGTTCATACAGACTTTGCTGGGTTCTGTATGACATCAGAGTCCCTCGTCTCAGCTGCGCCCAGGGAATTTTAATGTTGTTGAAACTGGGGTGTAATGTACAATCATCACATGTGTGTTTCATTTCTTTAGCTTCAGGAAAGCTCTTAGTGAATTGGTGATGCCTTAGAGTTAAGTTAATCATTAACTAATGTAGCTTTTAGTTCTAATTTACTCATTATAATTAGCCTAACCCACACTTAGTATTAACTGTAAAGAATTGAGTGAGAGGAAATAGCCTACTCTGTTTTGTGAAAAAGCTATTTACTACTATACCCTGAGATTTATTTTCTAGAATTTCTGGAATCTCTTTTCTACTTTGATTTTTCACATATAACTTGATTCTGCATTTTCTAAGTCTCCTGTAAGTGTGTTATTATACTTTCATAAGTTAAAAAATAAAAAAGAGAAAAGAAAGAATAACCTCAGCATAAACTGTCCCAGATGGATATAGGTGAGATGTCAACACCCATGACCTTTCAGTCTTCAGCACTGATGGCAATAAAAAAGGGAGCCCCTCTAATCTGCCTGCAAATAGCTGCAGCTTCCTTGATCTGGTCTAATCAGAGAAACAAGTCCATTGGGGTTTAAAGGATTCCATGCTGTAGCTTTGCCATTAACTTAATTGCTGCACTACAGTGAATTATGGGAGAGTCAAGTTAAATGCTGAAATCTTTCAGGCAAGAAGCTAAACAGGTTAGTTCTATAATTAGTGTTGTCTTTAAGAGACACAGTATTCCCCAAAGTGTGACTTTGTACAATTGACAGTTGTGTCTAAAGTCAGTATGGAAGGGAAGTAACTAGTCAGTTTTTGTCTTGGCAGCTGAGTTAGGGGTAAAATACATGCCCTTCCAACTCATTGGAGAAAGACTGGTAGCCACCCTTTTTTGGGGGGCTTCCCTGGTGACTCAGATGGTAAAGAATCTCCTTGCAGTGTGGGAGACCCAGTTTTTGATCCTCGGCCCAGAAAGATCTGCTGGAGAAGACAATGACTACCCACTCCAGTACTCTTGCCTGGAGAATCCGACAGACAGCGAAGCCAGGTGGGCTACGGTCCATGGGGTCTCAGAGAGTTGAGCAGAACTGAGTGACTTTCCCTTTCACCCTCATTTGAGCCTTCCAGGAGTTTTGCAACCTTTTTTCTGTGAGCTGCATGATAAGTAAAAATGATACACACTTTTAAATATTTATACTCATAAATATTTAAATGCAGCTCTGTATTTTGTGTTGTACAAATCCAGCTGTGAGCCAACATTATCCAGGGGCATCTGATGAAATGGGAATTTATTAATAGAGTCTGGGGGCCTTTTCTATGCCAACTCTTTCAGCTCATCTAGCTCATGGCAGTGGCTTTGTGCACATGGATTGGACATCTTTAGAATTAATAGACTAGTTAAATTGATGCGCTCATTACACAGATCTAATCCCTGTTGGACTCAGTTTATCTAATTGTTAGTGGTATTTAATTGGAACTGCGTTTGGTAAGGAGGTATGTCTAGCAATGGATTTTTATCCTTTAAAATTATTTTTGCCCTCTTTATGAACTTCCTATCTCTGAGGCCAGCCTAATTCTGGCCACTTCTATCCATTTATGAAGTTCTATTAAAGTAATTTTCCTCTGGTGGAGCATGTGGCTGTCACCACAAGTCAAACAGGGCAGTCATTTGCTGGACTCCTCCTTTGCAGAAGCTAGGCATTTGTTTTAGTTACTTCTGAAACATAACCTTGAGAAAAGGGCATTTGAGATGGGATATTACTCTCATACTAGTTAAGTGGCTCTCTTCAGGAATGATGATAATATCCATAGAATTATTATTATTTTTTAAACTTTTATATTGAAGTATAGCTGATTAGCAGTGTTGTGATAATTTCAAGTGGGCAGAGAAGGGACTCAACCATACATATACATGTATCCATTCTTCCCCAAATTCTCCTCCCATCTAGGGTGCCATAGAACAATTGAGCAGAGTTCCATGTGCTATGTAGTAGGACCTTGTTGGTTATCCATTTTGAATATAGCAGTTTGTATATGTCAATCCCAGACCCCCCATCTCTTGTCCCCATGGAACAAACATGTGTTAAGTGTCCCCTGTGCTTCTGACACTGTTCTAAACAAAACATTGTCTCATTTTTATCTTCATGGCAACCTTGTATTCATCTATTATTGTCAATGAGTTGGTCCTGGAAATTTGCATGTAGATAAGTTACTTTCATCCTGTTTTATGAGGAAGGCTAGTCAGTTATCTTGTAAATGCCTGGGAGAAGGTTTCTGGTATAAAGCTCAGTAAAGGGGGGAAATGGGCAAGGCAAAACTGTGGAGAAATGATAGGGGGTAAATGTCACAGTCTTCTAGGAAGTGTGTGGCCCTTGTTGTCTAGGACCCTGACTCAAAACTGAGTTCAGTGTCTGGTTAGAAAGAGAATCCTATCTAATCTTCATGATAAACCCAACCAGATTGGTGTCATTCCTGAATTGCACTTTAATATCTGACAACAGGTCTTCCCAGGTAGCTCAGCTGGTAAAGAATCCACCTACAATGCAGGAGACCCTAGTTCCATCCCTGGGTTGTGACGATCCCCTGGAGGAGGGCATGACAGCCCTTTCCAGTATTCTTGCCTGGAGAATTCCCATGGACAAAGGAGCCTGGCGGGCTACAGTCCATGGGGTCGCAAAGAGTTGAACAAAACTGAGTGACTAAATACAGCACACCCAGTGGCTGAATAATTTGCTTTCATTTTCCTTTTGCCATCATTCACCCCACCTCAACTCATTTTATCACACCTTACCCTCACTTCTACCTTAATTTTATTTTCAAAGTGAGTATTGAACTTTAAAAAATTGAAGAAAAGAAAGAAATTATAATCTGTCCTCAAGATGCCTATGCAGTGGTTATGGACACTGAGTTCAAAGTTGTGTTCAAACTATATAGCTCTAATAGTATGTTTCAGCTAATGAAACTTGGGTAAATGACTTCACCTTTCTGTACATCAGTTTCTTTGTCGTGGGAATTCTAAGTAATAGCAGCGTCTCCTTGGAAAGATGATAGGTGATCAGATACCATGTGTAACAATCCTAGCACAGTGACTAGTGGCTAGAAGGGGCTCAAGACCTATGCAAGAAATGCTGACCTTTTCAGAAGATTCGGAGCTTTAAAAATTAAATTAGGTTAAAAAATAATGGCTTTCAGTGTTTTGGGATTTGCGAGCCTCAAGGTCTTATGCTGAAGAACAACAGACAAGAGTCTGCTTATTTAATAGAACGTGCCCTCAATGAGGGTCTGATCTGCCTTCAGCTTGAGGAGAGCTTCAGAATTTTAATTATTTGGAGGAGCTTCTCAGGGTAATAGAAGTTGCTTTCTGGTTGCTTTCTCTCCATGTCAAACTGAAAGGATAATTGTAACAAATGAGCATTTGTATGCCAAGATGCGGTGCAGCAAATGAATTTATGGATGATGATGATAATCAACATCAGCGTGGCTAGGGTTCCGGTCTGATCAGTAGCTGTAGGCTGCTTTCTTAAGACAAAATAGTCATTTAAATGAACATGACATCTTTTCTTAAAAGTTTTTCTTGAACAAACTCTGAAGACCTGTTATTTTGTATTTTCTCCTCTACAATTCTGATCATTCAGGCTGAGCAGCTGCTCCAGAAAGATTTATTGGTCTTCCTTGGCACTCCTATTAGCATCCTCTACGTAGCTCATCATGACACTTACTGTAATGCAAAAAAAAAGTAATAATATTGATAACAATATAATGATCATCCTATGGCAGCCAGTAGTCACTGAACATATAGTCTGTGCCAGGAATTATATTAAGAAGAGCTTGGCATTATCATCATCTCATTAAATTCTCACAAAAACTGTAACTCACCTAAAGTCACACCTAGGAATAAACTAGATCTGACTATGGGACTGAAATGCATAAACAAGACTCAGAAGTTGCCTCTCTGTTTGTTTCCAGTCCTCTTTGTCAGTAAAACCCCGTGGCCTCCCTCATATGTCCATCTCACATCCCAGTCAGGATTCTGGTGTGTAGGAGGCATTCAGATGGAGAAAAGAGTGAATGATTGAGTTCAGCCCCTCTGCAAAGTAGATGCTGACAAAATGGCACCTAATCATTAAGGGCTTAAAAGTCAAGTGAAATAATTTTGAATAGAATCATTTTAAAGACCACTCCTCTGTGTCCATAGAAAATTGAATATAGTGAAAGTGTGGCAAAGCCAAGTTGAGAAGCATTTAAGTGTTGAAGTTCTTTGGGGTACTTGATATTTTTTTTAAAAATCCACTCAGGCATATACTAATTAAACTGTTCATGACAGCATATAATTGCATCATTATGTACACAACTCTGTTGCTATAATTTAGAACATAAGAGAGCAAAGTGTCAAAATCTTTCTAATAGTGTTTAATTCTGTTTTAGCTGTCCTAAAGGAACTGTTCAGTTTGTACTTTAAACTTGTGAAGTTTTGATACCATTTTACATTCTTTGCTGCTGTGAATCATTCATGAAAACAATAGAAATGACTCACTGTCCATTTTTTATAACTTGGAGTTTAATCTTTGTTTGAGGTTAGTGTATCTTTCAATGTCCAAGTCACCTATATTTGCCTACAAATTTTGTTTTTTAACCTTTTATATTATTCTATAGTATTTGGATTTAATACTATTAGTACTATAACCTGTGAGAATAACAACTCAATTTATTCAAGACCATTTTAATTAGAAATATGTGCTGACTCTTTGGGGACCAGGTGGAAATTTGTGCTTCTCTGCAGACAGGGGTTGCTGAGCAAATTAATAATGTAAACAAGATTTTGGAAGGAATATTTAATCAACTCAAGAAACTTTTCAAGCAAGCGGCAGCACTTTAGAACTAGCCATTGACATTCAGAAGATTGATGTGTTAATTACTTATCATTGTTTTGAATTAATTAAATTGATCACTTTAAATAGTTTGGTTTGACTACATCCTGTAGGTCTCATACAAATTTCATTGTCCTTCCACTATAATAATGTTGTATGTTGAATCCTTTCTTAATAATCACTATTTACCACTTACTTGGGCTTCCCTTGTGGCTCAGCTGGTAAAGAATCCACCTGTAATGCGGGAGACCTGAGTTTGATCCCTGGGTTGGAAAGATCTCTGAAGAAGGGAAGGGCTACTCACTCTAGTATTCTGGCCTGGAGAATTCCATGGACTGTGTAGTCCATGGGGTCAAAGAGTCAGACACAATGATCAACTTTCGTTTTCACTTTTCACCACTTACTTTCTACCAACCTGGTTGTCCTGGGCACACAGGAAAGCTTCTCTGAGTGTCATCCTTGCATCTGTCAAATGGAATCTTGATCAGGGTTTCTGAGACTTAACTGAGATAAACCATATGCATAATTTGGTGCTGTACTCAAGAAATAGGTTGCTAACATTTAGTCCAAATTAGGGCAATTTTGTTAGCAAATGTGGCCGATTCTATTGCAAACTTTTCTGCCTTAAAGTTGTGGTGTGAATTTACTTCTACAGAACCTAAAATGAATGTCATTAGACTATTTTAACTCCCCCATGGAAGTAAGCATTTATTTACATGAGCAATCTCACGAGAAGTATAGAAATATCGTGTGGTTTTAATCATTTCCTTCTAAGCACAATAAACGTACAGAAAATCACAATTTTTTATGAATATTTTAAATTGAAGAATAGTTAGTGTACAGTATGACTTAAGTTATAGGTGTACAATGTAGTGATTCGAACTTGTTAAAGTTTGTATTCCATTTATAGTTATTATAAGATATTGGCTGTATTCCCCTCATACAATGAATCCTTATAGCTTATTTCATACATAATAGTTTGTACCTCTAAATCTCTTACCCCATACCTCTCCCCAGTGGTAAATACTGGTTTATTCTGTGAGTCTACTTCTTTATTATTTTCACTAATTACATTGATATCATACAGTATTTGTCTTTCTCTGTCTAACTTATTTCACTTAGCACAATATCCTCCAAATCTATCCATGTTGCTGCAAGTGGTAAAATTTCTTTCATTTTTATGGCTGAATAGTATAGTGTTTCATTGTGTGTGTTTATGTACATATGCATAACATCTTTTCTACCCTTTCATCTGTTTACTTACACTGAGGTTGCTTCCATGTAATTGTAAATACTGTTGCATGCAATTGTAAATACTGCTGCTATGAACACCGAGGTGTATATATCTTTTTGAATTAGTGTTTTAACTTTATTTTCAGATGTATACCCAGGAATGGAATTCCTGAGTTCTATTTTTAGTTTTTTGAGAAACCTCCATACTATTTTCCACAGTGGCTACATCAATTTACAATCCCACCAACAGTGTAGGTGGGTTACCTTTTCTTCATATCCTCACCAACATTCGTTGTGTGTTCTTTTTGTTGATAACCTTTCTGACAAGTGTGAGGTGATATCTCACTGTGATTTTGATTTGTATTTCCCTGATGATTAACAATGTTGAGTGTCTTTTCATGTGCCTGTTAGCCTATGAATTTCCTATTTGGAAAAATATCTATTCAGCTATTCTGCCCATTTTTAAATTGGGTTGTTTTTTTGATGATGAGTTATATGAGCTCCTCATATGTGTTGGATGTTGACCATTATCAGTTAAATCATTTGCAAATATTTATCTCATTCTGTTAGTTGTCTTTTCATTTTGTCAGTGGTTTCCTTTGCTCTGCAAAAACTTTTAAGTTTAATAAGTTCCCATTTGTTTATTTTTGCTTTTATTTCCTTTATTTTAGGAGATGGATCCAGAAAAATATCACTACAGTTGATGTCAAAGAGTGTTCTGCTTATGTTTTCCTCTAGACGTTTCATGGTATCTGGCCTTTCATTTAGGCCTTTAATCCATTTTGAGCTTATTTTTGTGTATGGTGTTACATAATGTTTTAATTTCATTCTTTTACATGTAGCTGTCCAATTTTCCCAGCACCACTTATTGAGGAGACTGTATTTTCTCTATTGTATATTATTGCCTCCTTTGTTGTAGATTGATTGACAATAAGTATGTGGGTTTATTTCAAGGCTTTCTATCCTCTTCCACTGATCTACATGCCTCTTTTTGTGCAAATACCATGCTGTTTGACTACTGTAGCTTTGCAGTACAGTCTGAAACCAGGGAGTGGAAAATCGCAAGTCTTAAAACATCAGTTGGATTTGCTACACTGAATTGTATCTGGATTTTGTAATGCAGGAGGCTGCAGAACTTTGGATCTGAGTGGTTCCTGAGTCCCATTTGGGCCTAAAGTTTTTATTTTTAAGTCATCTTCTTCATGGTTAGGACCTTGTTGCTTGACTGAAATTGTAATTTTTCTCTATCCCCACATTGCTAGAATTGGTCAATCCTGCTGGCTCTTATGAAATGGCCCAGTGCCACCTGTGGGGTTATACAAAGTTGGAAATGTTTCTTGTTGCTGGGGAGGTAGACTTCCTTATTATTGTTATTTACCTTGTTATTGAAATTTTACCTTGAAATTTGAAATAATTTTCAATTGTACTGATTTCTCTTCATGCAAAATGAGATTTTTACACGAATACTCATTCTTTCTTGGAGTTGTGGCACTAGTGTCATCAACTGATATTCAGTATCCTTTGTGAAATTTTATTTAGCTGATATTTTGCCTTCACACATCTTTCTGAAAAAGAGCATGGAAATAGCATGCTACGTCTCACTGGAAAACTCTCTGGAAAACAGTGGAATATGTCAAACAAAAATGTACCAGACAATTAAAGACATGACTTCATTCAGGCCCTTGTAATAGGGGGAGCATTCATTCATGAGGAATGTCTCAGGAAAGGAAAAAAAATGAGGTTTTATGAAACATGGTGGACATTGCTGAAGTGTGTTAGAATATCCAAGGGGACATTGGTCCTTGTGGTTCTGTTTCCCAGAAGAGTAAGGATTTCTTGACTTTGGCAATTTTCTATGAGTACAGGGCTCAGATTAAGTTCAAGATTGCCAAATACATAAAACCTTGTAAAAATGTTCTTTTCTGAATAGTAATAACTGCATAATGGGCTTTTTATTAATTGCTGTTTCACTGGTGTTTAAAGCACAATATTAATTAATATTGTGATTGCCTTCTTAGTTGCCCTAAGGACTCCTGGAAACAAGCTTTACATTATACAGATTTCAAGTATCCACATTAACTCTTAACTGTTAGAAACAACTAATTTGGAAAAAGTTTTATCAACTTATAAATCTCATTGAAATAGTCTGTGGTTCCCTCCCAATAATGTGAGAAATTATTAATTTCCATATTGCTAAATGGGAGCCAACATCTTCATTTTCTCTGTTAATCCAGGTAACGATTTGCATATGTTATGAAATATTTCTTTTGAAAATAGTTTTATATTCTGAAGCTTCCCTTCATTTTAAGCAATAAGGATTCATATTAGAATGTTCTTTTGAATACCTTCCTACCCACCCACACTTCTATTCTCTCTTTTCTCCCTTACCCTTCATTTCCCTTTATCTTCTCTCTAGTCTCCAAATATCGAACTCCCTTAGGTCTGTCCCGAGCTTCCTACTTTTCTTTTACCTTCTCCCTATACTGTCATATCTAATCGCGCGCGCGTGTGTGTGTGTGTGTGTGTGTTTTAGTCACTAAGTTGTGTCTGACTCTTTATGACCCCATGGACTGCAGTCCTCCAGGCTCCTCTGTCCATGGGATTTCCCAGGCAAGAATACTGGAGTGAGTTGGCCATTTCCTACTCCACGGGATCGTCCCAAACCAGGGACTGAACCCATGTCTCCTACTTGGCAGGTGGATTCTTTACCACTGAGTCACCAGGGAAGCCCATCTAATTGAATAGCTCTCTAGCAAATATCTCTTTGTATATCAGTGATTCCTTGCTATTCTCCAGGCCCACATATTTGAGGTGTAACTGCTTATTCCCACCAGTACAGTGGATTCTAGATTAGTGGTTCTCACTAAAGCTTCCTCTGATCGTCTTGAGGTGGGGAATACCCAGTTTGTGAAGAGCTATATAATGACCCTCTGCCCCAGCCCCCTGAGAATCCCTGCCCCCTGCAATCATGAACCCCAAGTCCAATCCCTTACTAGACTAGGTCCATTCAGATGTTTTCAACTGCTTCCTCATGTCCCATAGACACTTATAATCATAAAAAAAAAATCACATCTATACTTTTGAACCCTAAACAAGTTCTCCCTTTTGACTCCCTCATTTCTATTTTTGACACAGATATTCTGAATCATTTTGAAAAACAACTGCAACAACAAAAACACAGTAAAGCAAAAACAAAAATAGAAATATCCTTTAGGAGGAAAGATGCCGATGTATTTTAATATTTTGTTTGTTTTCTCTTTCTCATTAAGAAAGATAATATTATACTTCAGGATATTGGAAAAGTCCCCTGTGATCTCACGACACACAAATACTGTGAAACATTTGAGTGTATATCATGCCTCATTTTTTTCCCATGCATTTAAGTACAAAGTCGTTCTCATCTACAGAAATACAGGCTAGCCCACAAGCTGGCTTACATCCTGACGTGGTATAAAGAGAGGCTACACAGCAAGGTGGGCAAGAAGCATGACTCCTAGAGTCAAACAGACCCCCTTTTTGAACCTGTCTTCTACCTGTCACTCTCTATGTTGATCTGACTATAATTGATATATTGCCCAGGGCCTCTGGCACCTGATCAGTGAGTCAAAGGCATACCTTCCATGGGCCTGTTATCAGGATCAAGTGGGATCCTGCTGTTGGTATTTTTGGTTTATGATACCTCTCACACAGATTTTCCTATTACAAATGATTTTCTATTCGTGAGTGAGTCTTGTTGGCTACTACTTCTTTCCAGAATTCCACACTCATCCAGAGCACATTAGCAAGGCTCTCTGGGACCCACTTCTGTAGCCAGTATTTGTACCCCTCTCCCTTCCGATTCCTTTACCTGGATTACTCTGCCCTTTTCCCATCACTATGGAAATCCAGCATCTTCTCTCAGGCTCACTTCTTCTGGGGTGGCTTAGTGGACTTGTCCGCTCTCTTTCTGCCTTGTTGTTGAGATAGTCCTTGGAATCTGAATAATATGCACAGCTTAGCCTTGGTGCTGTGTATGTGTGTGTATGTATGTTGTATATATGCGTATATCATATGCATTATCTTATGTGTGAATAGTGGGCTTCCTTAGTAGCTCAGCTGGTAAAGAAAAGAATCTGCCTGCATGCAGGAGACCACAGTTCAATTCCTGGGTCAGGAAGATCCCCGTAAGAAGGACTTGGCTACCCACTCCAGTATTTGTGGGCTTTCCTGGTGACTCAACAGGTAGAGAATCTACCAACAATGTGGGCGACCTGGGTTCGATCCTTGGGTCGGGAAGATTTCCTGGAGCGGGGCATGGCAACCCATTCCAATATTCTTGCCTGGAGAATCTCCATAGACAGAGAAGCCTATTGGGGTCCAGAAGAGTTGGACACGACTGAGTGACGCAGCGCAGCATAGCACACGGGTGAATAGTAATTGTTTCTAGCGGTGCCACCTTCGCAAAACATCATGGGGCAGGTTGGCAGCTTTGTTGAAGAGGAAATGGAGGCTCACAGTGTGGCTTGCTCTTGGTTGGATAGATAATAGAAAAGCCAGAAGCAAGATGTTGGCCTGCAGACAGGGATGCCAGTTCTCTTTCCTTTGGTGCTTAGTGAATGCCCCTTGAAAAGCAGATTTTTACTGTGTAGTCTCTAGGCAGTCAGACCAGATTTTGCCTCCTCAAAGATAGTAGATCTAAACATCAATGTGTGTTTTTGCATCAATGTCAAGGGAGGCCAACTCCATGGAATCTTCCCACGCTTTTTGTATTAAGTGACTATTCTTTATGCAGGCCTAATGACTTGTCAAAGAGAATAACTCAGGTGCTTCATTTTCCAAATCTACTTACTTATTATTTGGAGGTAAACAGCTGGTTGGAAAGAAGGCTTCTTGACCCTTGTGGCCATTTCCTTGGCCTGTGTGTAATATCCCCATAGAATGAACTTCCTGGCAAGACTTAGTAAACACATTTCAACTAAATATAAAGATTTCATAAACCATGTTCTTAGTCCAATGTGCTAAGGAAGGATCACAGCTCCCAGGATGTTATTAATTTTATGTTTAGCTCAGAATTTAAGGACAGCAAGGAAAGACACATGTCTAATATGTAGCCACATTATTCAAGTACAGAGACTACAAGCTAAGCGTTAAGATGACCAATTCAGTCCAGGAGGTCAATAAAGCTGTGTGGTGAAGGATTTGAGATGTAGTAACCAGAGACCTAGTTTCTGGTGGGCTCTCTGGTGCTTACTACCTAGAATAAATTATTAAACCACTCTGCCTCATTTTCCTCATCTATAAAAATGAGGATTATGACAGTATTTACGTTTACCTTGCAGAACTTTTGTGAGGATGAACAGATTCCATGTAATACCCATGGCAACATACGGGTAGCGCTTCTTTGTCCTATTCTTGGAAACTGCACACCAAGCTGAATTCATTTTTATTTGTTTGTTTTTAGGCAGAAGTTTTTTGGGTGTCTCAATCTTTTTTTTTTTTTTTTTTTGCTTGTTTTTAAACTGAAGAATAGTTGCTTTACAACGGTGTGTTAGTTTTTACTGGACAACAACATGAATCAGCTTTGTGTGTGTGTGCTAAGTCGCCTCAGTCGTGTCCGACCCCATGGACTGTAGCCCACTAGGCTTCTCTGTCCATGCGATTCTCCAGGCAATAATACTGGAGTGGGGGGAAAAAAGAATACTGGAGTGGGTTGCCATGCCCTCCTGTAGGGGATCTTCCTTACCCAGAGACTGAACCCACGTCTCTTACGTCTCCTGCACTGGCAGGCGAGTTCTTTATCACTAGCACCACTGGGAGTCAGCTCGAAGTATATGTATATCCCGTCCCTCTCGAGCCTCCTTCCCACAGCACCCACCTCCTACCCCTCGAGGTCATCACAGAGCACCAAGCTGATCTCCCTATCCTAAAAGTAGCTTCCCACTAGCTCTTTATTTTATACAGAATAGTATATATGTCAATGCTACTTTCTCAGTTTGTCCCACTTTGTCCTTCTTCCACTGTGTCCGCAAGCATGCCTCAATCTTAAGACTTGATAATAATCAAGCAGTTAGTTCAAGAAATGTGCCTACTCTGATGTCTTTGCACATCCCCATCATAAAAGTGTCTGGCCATTTGCTCTTAGTAATTATATCCAGTATAGGCTTCTTATTGAAAAAAAAACTAGAGCCCTCTCAGCAGAGACCCACTGTGTAGTCAGTTACAATCCCAGAGGAACTTAAAGCAGCATTCATAGTGGACAATCATACCATGGCTTTGGCCACATTCTCAAGCTACCTACATGGTGATGAGCTCCTTACTCATTTAGGCTAGTCGTCCTAACAGGGCAATAATCTCAGAGATCCTTTAACATATTTGATAAAGAGAATCTGTGGTTGCTCTTTTACTTTTCTTCTACAGATGAATTCTCAGGAATATCAGAAACCACCATTGGACATAACACATGTATTAGACTGAAAAGATGCACAACAGGAGAGTTGTGAGTTAAGGTTTATTTGAAGGCAAAAAGGAGGACTGCAGCCAGGGAGACAGTACCTCAGATAGCTCTGAGAGACTGCTCCAAAGAGGCAGTGGGGAAGGGTCAATATATACCATTTTGGTGAAGGGGGAGTTTAGTACAGTCAAGCGCTTACTTTACAAAAGGTTTTCTGCTGGTCACGAGGAGCTGCTATCACCATGAAGGAATTTAAGTGATTTTCTAGATATGAAGAGGTGCAAGAATTGGAATCATGAAATCAGTTCCTGAAAATATCTAACTATCTAAAGACCTGTTCCACCAGTCTCCCTGGAGCACAGAGTGCCTCAGTCTGCATCCTGAATTCCGCTCAGGGGTGTTGAAGGTCAGCAGCTGCAGCAGCACGGGGTTCAGTCTCCGCAGAGGCAGATGGCAAATGCCCTTGTTGTTGTTCAGTCAGTGGAAAATGCTCTTGGCAAGTGCCAGTTTATAATTGACACATACTAATGGAAATAATTTGGTTATTTTACCATCCCTTTTATGTACCTCCTCATCCAAGGCACTATATTACATAGAAAGGCTGAAGGCAGACAGTGTTTGTATTTAGATTTCTGTCTCTTAGCTTTAAGTTGGACCAGTTACTTGCAACTTAGAGAGTGATGTTCTGTCAGCACCATTCTCATCTTGTTTCCTGATAAGCATAAGGGTGTGCATCTTGTCACTTATTTTTTATTACTGTGCTGGATGAAACCATTCCTCTGCCTACTGTCCATCTATCATCAAATATTTATCTAGAGTATCTCAAGTACTCTAAACATAACATTGATTTGTGGCTGTTTGAAATTTCTTTTAAGACTGCTGACAAACTACAAAAATTGCTTGACATATCTGTTTTAAGGAGAGTACTGAACAAAAAAAATTAGTTGATGTCTTGTTTGAAATTGAATACATATACATGCATAAGTAATAACATCTGTACTCAGTTCTTTTAAAAAAATTGCTACATAGCTTTTGTGGATTAGGTGTTTAAATTTGACTTTAAACACCAAATTTCAGAATAAAAGTATTATTTCCTAGGGAAGTAGATATATTACCATATTGAATTAACTTGGGAACTTCTACTTCTTGATACGTTGGAGTGGCCTATGGCCAACCAATGCTTCTTAGAAAACAGTAGAAAAGCCAAATATAAACAGAATCTGAAACATACCTAATTTGAAGAAATCAAAGAGCTTCCAAGAAAACCAAGACTTGTAGAGCAAGTGAACTGTGAAGTGGTAAGCCAGCATTCTACTGTCTACCCTTCCCTTCAGGAAACTTGCCGATTCTGGGGTTCTAATGAAAAGCTGAGAAACCAGGCAGAAGGTCATACATAGGAAGCTATGCACTCAGCCCTGAACTGTGGGCTTCCCAGGTGGTGTTGGTGGTAAAGATCCCACCTGCCAATGCAGAAGATGTAAGAAACACAGGTTCCATCCCTGGGTCCCCTGGAGGAAGGCATGGCAGCCCACTCCAGTATTCTTACCTGGAGAATTCCGTGGACAGAGGAGCCTGGCAGGCTGTACTCCATCAGGTCACAAGAAGTCCTGAATTGGAGAAATGAGACTCATCCCATCTCAGGCTGCCTATCACAGATGAGGATGAACCTCATCCAGAAGTTACCATCATCCATTCTCTCTCTAATTTTTCATATTTAATATCTGTAATTTAACTTATAATCACTGAATACACTAAGAAATAGGACTAGGCAAAAAACGGAAAGTGGTAACAATCCAAAGAATGACTAGATTATGGATGTTACTGAAATTGGACTTTGGTCTGCAGCCAAGGAGTAGCAGTTTTCTTTAGATGAAGCTGGCTCTCAAGTTCTCCATTGTCCCTCTCTCTTTTGTCTTAACTCCTGGCTTGATCCATTAAATTACATTATTTATGCTGTAGGCATTTGGGTTTACAACTGCTGCTTTACAGCAAGGAGTATATCTGTTTTATTCTCAGATAGTTGGTCTTCCAGCCACCACCATATGGATTTGCACACAAAAGGCGAGGAAATGTTACTGACAATCTGTCTTTCAGATGTTTTTTTACTTAATCGTTTTTGAAGAATGACTGTTATGGTCTTATGTTTTCTTTTTGCATAGGAGGATGAGTAGAAGGGTTTACAGTGTAAATATTGGTATAAACAGAAATGCTTGATTTTTATTGTTTTTATTGGTTTCTGAGTTCTTTCTTGCAAGGGAAAAAAAAGTCACGAGTGGCGATAGGGGGGAAAAAAATGAGAAAAAACAAGTTCAGACAGGCTTACGTAAAATTACAGTTGGCCCTGTGAGTGGCTTTCTGGGGATGTGCAATGTGCATTTTTGACATGGACTGCTCACATCTCTCTCAAATGATAAAGGATCAGAAATGGGATAGGCCTTTGTAAACCAGTGTCAGCTTGCTCTCTGTTCCAAGTGAAGAGCTATTACTTCAAGTTCCAATTTTTTATTTATTTTTTTTAGACAAAGGAGGGATAGCCTCCCACTGGCACAGTGTCCTTTCTTTGAAGAATAAGTGCTTCTTAAAGCAGCAGACCAGGACCGTCCAGAACAGGCATTTAGAAGCAGAGCAAGGGTACAGGTTACCCTAAGTCCTTGGGAATCACAGAGCTCTAGAGGGACTTTCAAAGTGTGATCTCGAAACTAGCATTTGGCATTGCCTGTGAGCTTGTTAATGGTGCAAATGTATGGGCTGCGCTGAGACCTAGTGCACTGAAATCTCTGGAGATGGTTCTCAGGAGACTCTGAATAAGCTCTCTAAGTGATACGTGAGTGCTTTATATTTGAGAACCGCTGCTCTAGACCATTGGTGATAAATACCTACTCACTACATAGGGCCAGGATACCTAAGGCACTTGCCTGGTGACACTGTTGTGACCGTATCCAGAAAATGTTGCACTGTTCATTCATCTATGTTCTAATCTAATAGAGTTAGGGTCTCTGGGCAGTCTCTCCACTATCAGAAAAATCATATGATCTTTCTCATATATTAGAGGGGATTAAAAAAAAAAAGACAATTGAGTATGATTTTGCATTTCCTATAGACCATTCCTTCACCAATCACAAGAAGTTATCTTTAAAGATAACTGTGTAATAAAGACTATGTAAAAAAATCTTTATTACTTTGGAAGATGAATCCTTTATGAGTGACTTGGAAGAAAAAATGACCTAAAATGACAGATAAGAATAGCGGTACTTGGAGAACACTGCTTTTAGAGGGACAATGGATGCTTGGGACAGGAAGTCAAATTTTTAAAGGCATCCCTGGGTATATCATAAAAGGTATTTTCTTTAAAAAATAAGTGTTATGTATTCATATTTATACATGCATGTAAAGTACATATACTTTATGTATACAAATAGAATCAATGATACATAGTATTATCTTGTAAATTCTTGGTCTAAGATTCCCAACAGTGATTCAACCATGGCCTCATTATTCTAACCAGTTTGAATGTGGCTATTTTGAAAAGTATGTCTCTGTGTTGTGATCTCCATGGGTTAAGTGATTGTTTTTCCCCTGTGTTCTCTAAGGTACACAAAAAGAGTGGCACAGTTATTTAAGAAGTTTGAGATGATAAAGGGTCTTAAAGATCTTATTGTTTTCTCCAGCCCACTTTTTAAATGATTTAATAAACTATTGTTAAGTAGACACTCTTCCTCCTTCCAAGAAAATATTCAAGAAGAGTATCTATATTTATTGTTTAGACATTGCTAGCCATTTTTACATCTTCCCTGGCGGCTCAGGAGGTAAAGAATGTGTCATTTTTAGTAACCTGCACATTTTTGGTAACTTGTACAGTTTGGTGAATTAACTCCTCCTGTTGGCAACTCTTGTTAGCAGACAAGCAACTTGGTCAAACTTATTAGTAGCACGATCTAGAAGGAATCTGAAGAGGATAAAACTAGAGTTTGAGTTCATCAGTGATTCAACAAATGTTGATGAAATATTCAGAATTATGTTCTTTAAGTGTAAAATTGTCCTTTTTCCTTGGATTATTCTGCTTTTCTACCTGCTCCATCATGTAAAGACAGTGATATCATCTGCTTCTACCTTGTTGGACTTTGAAAGGACTCTAAGAACAAAGCAACAGCAACAGAAAAAAGATGAACTTACAGATTTCCAAGAAAAGACGATTTCATAAAACTGGTTGCTATGTCCTAGATGTTTTCAGTATGTTGCTCTTTCTGGGTTGCAGTTTTCTAGAGTGTCAGAATCATATTCCATTGTAAACACTGACGCACCTGAAATGACGAATACAATGTATCACCCTGTGTTACTTGCACTTAGGTTCATTTTCACCAGTTGGACAACTGGGGAGAGATACTAATAGTGTTTGTATGAAAGAACTTGAGTCAATGAAAATACCCTGAAATGAGACATTCTAGAGATTTTTTGCCCTATTGAATATTGCAGAAACAATGAGAAAGTCAAGAGAGAAACTACTGTTGATTGGTATACATTTTATTTATTTGATAGCATTTTGAGATTCTATGAGCTGTGTAGTTTGAACTGAGAATTTGTCATAAACAAATTCACGTTCCCTATGATTATTGGCGGGATTTTTTAAATCTTTATTTATTTTTAATTTTTTATTCTTTATTATTTTTTTTAATCTTTAATAGTTAAAAATTTGCCATACATTCACATGAACCAGCCATGGGTGTACATGTATCCCCCATCCTGAACCCCCTACCATCTCCCTCCCCATCCCATCCCTCAGGGTCATCCCAGTGCACTGGCCCTGAGTTTAAAAAAAAAACAAAACAAAACACTTTTTAATGTTTTTAATTAAAAATTTTTTTTTTTAAATTTTGGTTGTGCTGCATGGGTTGTAGGATCTCAGTTCCCCAGCCAGGGATTGAACCTGGGCCATGGCAGTGAAAGTGCTAAATCCTAACCACCAGATGACCAGGAAACTCCCTGGGCGGGGTTTTTAGGTTTAACTTTCTCATGACTGGGCTTCCCTGGTAGCTTGGCTGGTAAAGAACCTGCCTGCAATGCAGGAGACCCTGGTTCGATTCCTGTGTCTGGAAGATCCCCTGGAGAAGGGATAGGCTACCCACTCCAATATTCTTGGGCTTCCCTGGTGGCTCAAATGGTTAAGAGTCTGCCAGCAGTGCGGCAGACCTGGGTTTGATCCCTGGGTTGGGAAGATCCCCTGAAGAAGGGAACAGCTACCTACTCCAGGATTCTTGCCTGGAAAATTCCATGGACAGAGGAGCCTGGCAGACTACAGTCCATGGGGTTGCAGAGTTGGACACGACTGAGTGACTTTCATTTTCTCATGACAGAATAGCTATTGTACATTTCTC
Organism: Muntiacus reevesi; assembly: GCF_963930625.1. NCBI lineage: Eukaryota > Metazoa > Chordata > Mammalia > Artiodactyla > Cervidae > Muntiacus > Muntiacus reevesi. The sequence continues at coordinate 99,215,516 of NC_089252.1, forward strand.
ATAGGGATGCTGATAGAATTAATTGATGATGCAAGTAAAGTTCTAGGCATGGGACATGGTACACAGTAAATGTTCAATATATGGTCTCTTATTATTTAGTATATTTTTGTTATATGCCATATGCCTAATTTGGCATGGCTAAGGTTTATTTAAAAAATTAGAACGACTACTGTATAAATTTCATTTATATGTCATCTTCTATGCAGAGACGGGCAGCTGGATATTCAGAATCAAATGACTTGGAAATGCAGAAAGCCCAGTTTCCCCTTGACTGCGAGAAATCCTAGCCTTGGTGGGGTAAATACCAGAATCTAGTCTGGAGTTTGAATGGGGAGGAGAAGTAGATCCAGGGCAGTGAGCTGTTACTGGCACCACTGAGAGAAACTTAGGAACCATTTGATTATTTAAGAAATTTTTGACTTGTTAGTGAAAAATGCTGTTAATTCCATTGTCTCTATAAAATGAGACTCAAGGGACAAGGTCACATTTGAACTTGCAGGGCTTTGAACATGAGTGTGAAGAGCTGTGGGGCTCCGGATGTACAAGCAGGGGTGAGAGTACCTTAGCGAGTGATGGGGATCAGTAAAGGACTTAAGGAATAGATCTTAAAAGTGCCCCCCCACCCACAAAAGAAACTGTTCTTATGAGGCATGATGAACATGGTTCATGCTAGGGTGGCAGTAATTTTGCAGTATATAGGTGTATCAAATCAACACACCATGCACCTTAAACTTATCATTGTTAAATGTCAAATATATGTTAACAAAGCTGATGGGGGGCCAGGGCAGACCATGGGTTTAGGAGATTGACAGACTCTTATTTGGTGCCTGAATATTTAGTTTGCTGTTTGATGACAAGCAGACAAATGGCCTCTCTGAGTGTCCTAAGCTTCATCTATAAAATGAGGATAAAGTTTCCATTCAACTTGGAGGGTTGCTCATTGATTACGTGAGATGAGGCATGTAATCAACAAGCACAGTGTGCGGTACACAGTGGACTCAACGCTTGGAACTGATGATGGTGACGTCTTTTGCTGGACAGAGAGTGAGGGTTCAGTAAATTTCGGCCGAATGAATGATTAATGGAGCATTCCTCTTTTTTTCTCTAAGTTAAGTGGCTGACAGGAAGCCCTCCTAAAGACATATAGAATTTTATAACTTAATGGAGTGTGTATTTATGGCTTGGATGTATTATATAATCACTTTCCTTTTATTGCAAATCTGCCCAGCTTCTTTCTGCCTAAATGACATCAGTATCCATATTAAGAAATATCCTTGCCTGGCTCCAACAGTCTTGCCCACATGTCTATCTGAGATTTACTGATACCAGCTATTGATCAATGGCATCTGTGATGAGTTTTTAAGGTAGATGATCATCTCAATTTGTTTGTTATTTTGCAAATTTTCAAGAAAACTGTACTGAATTGGAGGTTTTAATGGACTTCATTTGTGAACTTGGGGCAGAAATGGATGTCATAAAAAATAAAATCCATAGGAAAATACAAAATAGATACACATTAGATGTTCTGCTTCATTTATTCTTGGGGAGAAGAAGTTTACTTTTCCTGTTTTTTGATCAGTTCCATTCACAGGATAGCATTCTGCAAAGTAGGTGAGTAGTAAAAAGAATTTCAAGTCAAAAATGCTTTTTGTAGACATCAGGCAAACATTTTTTGAAGATGATTAACTCTTAAATATCCACACTCTTTAGGAAAAGGAATAAAATTTTAGTTGAATTAATTTCAATATGAAATACTTTAGAGATGAAAATACATATCTTTTGATTCAGATCTATGAAGATGAACAAAGTAGGTTGATTAGAATGTACTCCATGAAGGTAGGGTTTTGGTTAATTTATAATGTGTTTTTTTCACTTCTGTGTTCCCAGGACCTATGACAGTGCCAGGCATATAGTAGGTATGAAAACATATTTGTTGATTAGATTGTTGAATGGAAGTAACTCAGCCTGGCTTTTTGTCTCCACTCTGAAAAGGAAACAGGGAAAAGTCTAGGCTCTTACGTGCTTATCAGGCACTAGCCTTCTTGCTTCCTCACTTACACAGATGAAATGTTTACTTTGGCACTTCAGCAGGCGTGTGCATCATTCTTCATAAACCACGCTGGTGGTAAAAAAAAAAACCCACACATTTAAAAAAATAATTACATCATCTTCTATAATTCCCCAGTCAACTCCTGGATAACATCAGGGGGATTGTGAAAAACTGCCTTGCCATCATACCTACATTTTTTATTTAAAAATCAACTTGACTAACAGTCATTTAGTTTAGACTCCCTGAAAATGTCAGTGGCTGTATTTGCATACTTTATTCATTTAAAATGTTCTTAGAGGATGGGAAGTTTGTGGTTTGTAGTTACTTTTCATGAGGCTTTGGCCAAAGGCTGGTGTGAACTGGACAGCTCACACTTCGGCACAGATCATAGAGGAAAATGTGTATGCTGATGGCTTGCACTGGCACTGTCATCTCTGCTCTGACTGACAGATAAGGGGTGTTCCTGTGATGCATTACCGCTTTCCTCCTGAATCACCGATCCTGTGCAGTCAGGATAGTTTAGCCATGCACTGTGTAAACTACCTTTTTCTTTGCATGGCCTAGAAAAGGAGGGATACTATTGTAACCCCAGATTTGTTTGGAGGTGATATACTGGAAAAGAAAACCTCTGATAGATGTTACAGATGAAAATAACATTGTTACAAAGGATGTCTCTCCTTTGGTTTAACTATGAATGTTGTAGTTAGTAAAATGTTTTAAAACTGACACCACAGAGTGTAAAAACTGTGATTGGGGGATGGGTGGAAGTGGGTAAGGAATTGAAGAGAGAGCTTTTATTTAATGAAACTGAGCAATCTGCTACAAAATGCTTAAAATAATTAACAGGCAAAAGGCAGGAGTAAACTGAAGAGAAATTATTCTTTCTGATATCTCTTTGGGATGAAGCATGCATTTATCTAGAGCATGGCTGGTGTAAGTCTGTCAAGGCATTAAAGAAAATGGTTTGAAAAGACAGCTTGAATTTATTATTAAAACCTGAAATGCAGACAAGGTAATGTACATCAGGCAGCATGTCCAGTGACAGATAAATGTGGCCACATCAGTCCAGACAGCCTTTGGAGGACAAGAGGGGCATGATAATTCTCTCCCTCGTGGGTCAGATTGATGTACATCTTGAAATTACTTCATATGCACCCCCACAGGTCCTCACCCCAGAGTATGGAGGAGGAGGAAGGGGAGAGAATATGTCAAAAAGAGAAAGGTAGAGCTGTGGGTCCTTGGATTCCTGCTGAGTATTTTAACTCACCTGTTCTTTCAAAGTGACTGTAAGCATATATATTTTCATTGAATTTTTGCTGTCAATAGCGACCTGGAAGAGAAAATACTTCTTCTGCAACTGCTGAGAGGTAGAGAGTGGGAATGTGGCACTGAAGGGTTCCCAAAGGGAAATGGAAATGTTAAGAGAAAAAGAGAGTACAGAGGAGGTGTGTGATAGCCACAGCCGTCACTTAAACTGTTGTTGACAGTTCTTCTGGTGTGTGTTTCAGTCTCTCTTGACCTTATCTTTTGAGTGAGAAACAAATGTGAAGCATTTTTTTAAGAAACATCATCAAATATAAATGAGTATATCTCATGTGATGTTAGGTGGCAAAATCTAAGAATGCAAATTGTATAGTGGGGAAACATTGTAATTTTCCTGTATCTCAAGTTCTTCCCCACGTAGAACTCCGGGTGAGTTATATGAGCCTGGGGCTTTTTCCTACAGAAGACTTGTCTTAAGGATTCCATGACTCTTCTCAATTGTTGAGCTATGAAAATTAGAAGTTTATTTGTAAAGTGGCCTGCACTCTAACCACCTCTTGCTTATAAAGTATTGATAAGCTGTTCTCAAAGGCTTTTTAAAAGAGTTTCTGTGTTAAGGTAAAAATGCCAAAGGAGTATTTAGCCACTGTTTTGCTTTGTGCTCTATTTTTATCTTCATCCCATCAACGTATTATAGATAATTCATGTGGAATAGCTATAGCACCTTGTTAACCTAATGGATTATCTATACAGATAATCCACATATTATTATATACAACCCATGTATATGCCACATTATACATTAGTATATAACCAAACCTATATGGATACAGGGCTTCCCAGGTAACTCAGTGGTAAAGAACCCATCTGGCAATGCAAGAGACGTGGGTTTGATCTCTGGGTTGGGAAGATCCTCTGAGGTAGGAAATGGCAACCCACTCGAGTATTCTTGCTTGGGAAATTCCATGGACAGAGGAGCCTGGTGGGCTACAGTCCACAGGGTCGCAAAGAGTCAGACATGACTTAGTGACTAAACAACAAACAACAATATGGATACGTATTCACACACGTCCCCCCACCCCCAACTCTCCTTTCCTTTTGATAATTCTGACAACTGTCTGCATTTTTCTCTGGTATCTAGACTGGGGTCAGCAGTCATGTTCTGACCACCTGCAATGTGTCAGGACCTACAGTCAGCTCCAAGAATCAAAACTGAGGGCCCTGCCTTCAAGGAGCGGGATAGAAAGTTATTGATATACATACAAAGGGGTTTACTCTTCCCCTAATAGGAGCAGGCAAGGGGCCCTCGGTACACGAATGGACCAGTGGTTCATTTTGTCTCAGGTTGGATGTGAAAATGTGCTGAGAGAAGACTGAGCTGGCATTAGAGAGTCAGTAAGTGGTCACTGGAGGGTGAGTTTGAGAACCAAGGCACAGGAGGGGAAGGCTTAGGAATTGAGAAGGGACTTTGAAATGACAGCTCTGCCATTGACTGGGCGGGTGGCCTCAAGCAGGATATTTTTCTTGGCTGAGCCTTTTTCTGTCACTAATAAAATGATAAATAGTTTAAAATAATTAAAATAATACACTAAAACCACATTAGTTCATTTTTAAGAAAGTGTGGGTGGGAAGTGTGGAAATGAGTTGGTGGCTGAGGGGTCTTTGTCTTTGCCAAAAGATGAGGCCAGTACAACAGGCAGATAAACCAGGCCAAGGAGATCAGAATTGATTTGATAGATGAGGGGGAACCAACAGAGGTTTTTAAGTTGAGAGAGCTTCCACACTCCTATATTGTGTTACTTGTTAATCAGTTTGTCAGGGGAAAAAAAAAAAAGCAACCAAAAGGAAACAGTAAATTCTCAGGCGAACATCATAAAGGGGAATTATGGAGCAAGGGTGCTGGATGCAGAGGACAGAGTAAAATTAATGTTAATTTAATTTTAATCAAGAGGTTGAGTAAGATAGGAAAAGCCAAGGGAGACGTATTCAAGAAAACCAAGCCTGAGAAAAGGGAGCAGTCTTAACTTCAGAGTAGTTGAGGATTATTGCTGCCCTGAGCCTACTGCCCTTGAAACTATTGGCTTAATCTCAAAGGATGAAAACTTCTGGTATGATAGAAAGAGATCTTTGATTAGCAGAGTACATCAAAACCTTTTATGGATGTAATCCCACAATGTTCAGTAAAAGCTTCAAGTCATCAAATAGTCAGTGACTATTATCTAACTTGATGGAGATAAGTGCAGGAAGCAGAAACATAAAAAAATAGCAGATGAGATTTACAAAAATATGGTGAAGAGTAAAGTGCACTGATTGGGGAGCTAATGATGTAAAAGAATAAAATGCAATCTTCTTAGTTAATGTGATTTGTAAAAATAACAGCACAAGCAGGCAGATTTAGGGAGAGGCGGAAAAACCAAAAACTCAGCCTGTAAGCCACAAGAAGTCAGAACATAATGAGGTTCACTCTGTAAGAATCAAGTTTACCCAGAAGTAAGACATACCAAATAAGAAGTGTGCTATATTTAGAACCTGTGAGGTGGAAATCAGAAATAGGTTTCTATATTAAACTTCTCTTGCTCTTTTCTGAGCAAGAAGAACACTAACATTTGTTTAGAAAATCGTTTCTGTGTTTCAGCCGTGGTGCCAAGGGCTAATACATGGCAATTATGGGGAAAAAACTGATTTTTAGACACCTCTCTAAATTGGTTTGTCACTGTATTAGTCACTGGGATGCGACAGTATCATTGTATCCTTCCACCTCTGCGAACCTCTCTTTATTTTGCAAGCCTGCAGGTGGGGGTGGCTCTGCTCATGTGTCTGGTGTTGACACCAGGATGAAGACTTCATGGTTGAATTTGTGAAGTGTATTTTTCTCACGGTGGTCAGAAGCTCCCAGAGGAGCAGGGCAGAAACTTCCTAGGGTGTAAACTTAGGAATGTGGTGCTGTGTTCCATTTGGGGCCCCTGTAAGTCATATACCAAGTCCACCGTCAAAGCCCAGAGAGGTAAGCTTCTCTCATGGATGTCAGGGAAAGGAAAAGGATGCTTGCTCAACAGTAACCTCATTTGGGCTTCCCTCGTGGCTAAGTTGATGAAGAATCTGCCTGTCAATGCAGGAGATGCCAGTTCAATCCCTGGGTCGGGAAGATGTCCTGGGGGAGGAAATGGCAACCCACTCCAGGATTCTTGCCTGGGAGATTGCATGGACAGAGGAGTCTGGTGGGCTACAGTCCATGGGGTCGCAAAGAGTCAGACACGACTGAGCGACTAAACAAAAAAAAACACCTCTCCTTCTTGGCCTTTTGGTGCCTGTACTTCCACACCTGTACGTGGATTGTCATGATGATTACCTTAGCGAGTTGTGGGGATCATGTGTCTAAAGTCACATCTAAGTGTTCTCAATGTCTGAGCCTTTTTATTCTCTCTTGACCTTCTGACCCGCATCCCTAGCATCTCTGATGTGTAAGTTCTGTCCTGCTCTCCCTCGTCCCCTGAAGAGTGTTATCAAAGTGTGTCCATCACTGTGTGATACACATCAGTCCGACAGGAACAGGTTGCTGCCTGGAGGTGCTGTTGTCGGGGCCCTGCTGTTTTCTCTTCACTCCTCATCTCCCCATACCCTACAGGATCTCAAGTTACTGTGCTTCCTGACTCCCTACATCCTTCCTGCTTTTGTTTCTCTTCATTTTATCTGCATATCCGCCCCCTTCTCTTCTTTCAGACTTTCTATACACAGTTTTTGTATGCTCCAGTATTGATCAGCACATATCCACTTTTAGGCCTTTTATTTTCTTCTGATTCTGATTCTCAAAAGAAATCAATGAGGGTTTTTTTTTTGTTTTTTTTTTTTTTAAGCTTCTAAAGAAAGATATTTAAGAAATTTTTAAACTGATGTCTTCTGGTTTCTTTCTCATAAATTAGAACCAACCAGAAATTTTAGGAATGCTATGTCCCCAGTGTTTGGCAGAAAATAAAATTGTATCATTGAGAGATGTTGCAGCTTTAGGAAGGAAAAAAAATCAGATTTTCAACTATTTACTTCTGGGGCAAATGGGCTAACTGAAAGTTGTCAGGCATATCCAATTACTTCATTCTTTCCCTTTATAACAAAAGAATTTCAGTGATATCCCACTGGGTGTTTTCTTTGGTGGCATGTGGTGAGTGGAATGATACTAAAACCTGCCCCCTTCCTCGCATGAGAAAATTGTAACTATCCAGAAGAAGAACTGATTTCAGTAATGACTCATGTGTCCCAAGGGGAATTGCTTATTAAGAGTAATCTCAGACACACAGGGGCATCTTTGCTTCAAACTGATTTTTGCTGAGTTGAAGCATGCCCGTTACTTTATGCCTTTCACTTTCTTCTCTGTCCGTCCTCCCTTCTGCTCCCAAGTTTCCATTTTATCCACTCTCAGTTTCTTTTCTAATGTTTATCATAGCATTTAGTAGTCAGTGTTCAGGAAGACAAGGGTAAACAAGCAGAGTTATTAATGCTCTCCAAGAGTTTACAAGTTGAATGGTGCCTCAAAACACGCTCTGATGGAGTTACTATGCAAAACATCAGTCAAGGTCACCCTGATGGTTTAATAAAGGAACTCAGGAAAAAGCATATTGAAGACCTTGGTAAGCTTTCAATCCTGATTGACAGGGAAACTGGTTTTGTTGCCAATATTCTAGGTAACAATTACAACAGTCTTTGTTTATTGGATTCCTTTTCATCCTCACAATAAATGTTATCTTTCCCAATAATCAGATAGGAAGCTGAGGCCCAGATACATTAAAAAAATATTATGTGGCCATTGCTATTAAGTGACAGAGCTGAGACTTGAAATTTACATGTGTGGACTTTAAGAGCCCATCAGAGGCAATGCTAGTTCCATTGCCTTTTTAAAGATCTCTACTTGTAAATACTTAAGAGATTTTGAAATAGGTTTTGGATAAACCAGGGAAAAGGCCAGACAAATAGTACAGTAGTAATAAGAGTCCAAATTCCACTGGGAATAGAAAACAGGGCTTAACTGTGAACTGCGGTTATTAAAAGTCAACAGAACGTGGCCAATCATTGGTTCTAATCATGCAAAGGGGAGAAGGTGAGTGTCCTAGGGATGCTTCCAGACAAAATGCTGGGCAGATGGAGCTGTTGTGAACATGGCAACCCATGTAATAGGAGGACTGACTCTGAGGAAGAGGCAGATGGGGCAATAACAAGACTTATTTGGACCCATCTAATAAGGAGTTTGGTGGCCACATGAAGCTGGCCATCAAGCAATGGGAAAAATAAGACTTGGACCTAAGAAGGAAGAATAGTTTAGAGATCTAGAGGTAGCTACATATGGATGGTTATTAAAATGATTCAACTAGACATGATAAGTCTGGAGAATTTTGAGACAGAAGAAAAACAGTATACAGCTAGGTCTTAACTAAAGACAATTGAGTCAGCAGAGGAGACCGTGGAAGGCACAGGAAAACAGGGAATGTGGTAGGTTAGATTGCTATCACTGTGTAATAACTTAGTGGCTTGAAAGGACCCACATTTGATATGCATTCATTTTCATGGGCTGGAATTGGGCATCTATTACCTGGATCCTCTGCTAAGGGCCCCTCAAGGCTGAAATTAAGGTCTCAGCTTTCTGTGTTCTTATCTGGACACTTGATTAAGGAAAGATTCACTTACAAACTCCCGCATGTTGGCATAATTCATATCCTTGAAGTTGCAGGGTTGACTTCTCCCTTATACTGTCAGCTGTTGGAGAGTAACCACCCATAGGTCCTAGAAGATGTTCTCAGGTCTTTGCCATAAGGCCTTCTTCTTACACCCTCTTACTACATGGAAGCTTACTTTTATCATGGGATGCAGCTGAATTTTTTTTTAGATTTAGAATTTTTTATGTCTGGAAGGGCCCACCCAGCCTCTAAGAACTTACCTCAATAGGCCAGGCCCACCCAACAAAATCTCCCCTTTGATTAACTTGAAGTTAACTCCTTTGGGGGTCTTTCTTACACCTGCAGAATCCCTCTTTGTCCTATGGCATAGCCTCATTTCAGGAGTGAACAACTTCATATCAGAGTCCTACCCATGATTATGGGTTGTATACAGCAGAGGTGGGTTTCCTGGGGACGTCTTAGAAATGTCCTTCCCCCAGAGGAGAGAGCATAGTCTAGCAAAGCAGTTTCTTTTTTGATAGACTACTGAGTACCAAGAGATGGACATTTGAGTAAGAAAGTCCTTTGCTTCTAGGAGTCAAGATTCTATTGTCAGTGACAGAGCCTAGAATGGTGAGCAGTTTTTAATATTCTAGAGAGATGAGAGGATGCTGACTGACTGAAAAAGGATGTTGGCGTATGCAGTGCTGTATGTAAAGTAATGAGAACCTGCTGTATAGCATGGGGACCTCTACTCAGCGCTCTGTGGTGACCTAAATGGGACAGAAATATAAAAAAGATACATGGGAATATGTGTATATATAGAGCGGATTCACTGTGCTCTATAGCAGAAACCAGCACAGGGTAAAGCAACTATACTCAAAAAAATAATTTAGGGGAAGGGGAATGTTGGATTTAGATGTTAAGCTTTTTGTAGTGCCCTGAGCAGAGTGGTGGGGATTAGGGTCAGGTTTTGAGTGGCAGGGAAATGAATGATCATGAACAAGTAATATGTGCATGCATGTAAGAGTCTTAGAAAGTTTATCCTTGAATAGAAGAAGACAGAGGATATTTACAGGGGATTAACATGGTCAGTTAAGTAGGTTCAGTTGCTCAGTCGTGTCCGACTCTTTGCGACCCCATGAACCGCAGCACACCAGGCCTCCCTGTCCAGCACCAACTCCCGGAGCCTACCCAAACTCATGTCCATTGAGTCAGTGATGCCATCCAACCATCTCATCCTGTGTCGTCCCCTTCTCTTCCTGCCCTCAATCTTTCCCAACATCAGGGTCTTTTCCCATGAGTCAGCTCTTCACATCAGGTGGCCAAAGTATTGGAGTTTCAGCTTCAACATCAGATCTTCCAATGAACACCCATCCTTTAGGATGGACTGGTTGGATCTCCTTGCAGTCCAAGGGACTCTCAAGAGTCTTCTCCAACACCACAGTTCAAAAGCATCAATTCTTCTGTGCTCAACTTTCTTTATAGTCTAGCTCTCACATCCATACATGACTACTGGAAAAACCATAGCCTTGACTAGACGGACCTTTGTTAGCAAAGTAATGTCTCTACTTTTTAATATGCTGTCTAGGTTGGTCATAACTTTCCTTCCAAGGAGTAAGTGTCTTTTAATTTCATGGCTGCAGTCACCATCTGCAGTGATTTTGGAGCCCAAAAAACTAAAGTCTCTCACTGTTTCCACTGTTTCCTCATCTATTTCCCATGAAGTGATGGGACCAGATGCCATGATCTTAGTTTTCTGAATGTTGAGCTTTAAGCCAACTTCTTCATTCTCCTCTTTCACTTTCATCAAGAGGCTCTTTAGTTCTTCTTCACTTTCTGCCATTAGGGTGGTGTCATCTGCATATCTGAGGTTGTTGATATTTCTCCCGGCAATCTTGATTCCAGCTTGTGCTTCTTTCAGCCCAGTGTTTCTCATGATGTACTCTGCCTATAAGTTAAATAAGCAGAGTGACAATATACAGCCTTGACATACTCCTTTTCCTATTTGGAACCAGTCTGTTATTCCATGTCCGGTTCTAACTGTTGCTTCCTGACCTGCATACAGGTTTCTCAAGAGGCAGGTCAGGTGTTCTGGTATTTCCATCTCTTTCAGAATTTTCCACAGTTTATTAACATAGAAGAGGACCAGTTATCACTTCTATTTTTCAGTTGTAGCAACAGGGGTATAGTCAGTGGAATGGAGGAAATGAACACTGTTTTCTCACCTTACTCGAATTCTACTTGAGTTTCCTAAAATTCAGCACTTTAGGAAACTTCAGAGTGACAGATACCTTTCTCTTCTCTTAGTAGTATTTTTCTCTTATTTAACAGACAGTTGCATGACACTTACTGTGTGCCAGTCCTTACTTGTAAACACTTGGCAAGTATCAACTCATAATACATAACAGGCCCACGGTCAGTTAGCTTGTAAATAGTAGAGTTAGTAGAGTTAGGATTCAGTCCCAGAACCCCATGGTCTTAACCATTGCACTATCTCTCGCAGTCTTTTGTGCATGGTTCTTTTGGCCATTACTTGCAGGATGCCTTGGGACACCCTTGTCATTGTTACTGTTCTGCTGGGAATCCTTCTTCATTCTCTGCATCAGTTCTCCAGCCAGATGGTAAGCTCCTGGAAGGCCCAGGACAGGGCTCCACACTGCCCTTCCTCCTTCACGGCATCTTAAATGTAATAGATGCCAATAAATATGTATTGATTTGACTTAAGCTAGGAGCCTATCATTTACTTCACTTCCTCATTTCCTTAATCTCTATTGATTATAAAATTAATGGGGTGGTATGTAATTTGGATTTAACTACTTAGCCTGTAACTGTGATTTTATGACTTTCAGCATCATGATAAATCTGTGACCTCTTTCAGGAGTTTCTTGCTTTATAAAATAGATTTCACCTAATTAAAAAAAAGAGAGAATGAGCATATCATAGTTCTGAAAACAATTATCAGTAAGGAAAGATGACTGCCTGTGGCTTCTTGGATTGTGTTTTAATCCCCAAATGACGTAGGTGTGTAGTAGAAGAGCCGCATGGACTTGAGTCAGTGTTACTGAACATTGGAGAGGAAAATCAGTCAACTTTGGCAGAAGTCTTGTCTTTCTTTTACCCCCTTGCTGGTATTTTCTTTGCTGTTTTTAAGCAATTAAAGAAAAAGTTTTTCTGATGGTGCCAATCACTATTAATAATTGAGCTTAATGATTGTTTCTGTCTTCATGGTCAGGCCCTGTATTCAGACCCACTGCAGGGTAACATTTTCCATTCCCTAGTGTATGGGGGTGCTTCAGATAACTGGAATTGGCCCTGATGGAGATGTGGCTTTCTGCTTTTATTTTTAAAGTGTTTGTTTATTTGACTCCCTAGGGTCTTAGTTGGGGTATACATGATCTTCATTACATCATGTGAGGTCTTTCATTGCAGTGTGGGGATTCTCTAGTTGTGGTGTGCAAGCTCAGTAGTTGGAGCTTGTGGACTTAGTTGCTCTGTGGCATATGGGGCCATAATTTTCCAACCAGGGATCAAACCCATGTCCCCTGCATTGCAAGGCGAATTTTTAACCACTGGACCACCAGGGAAGTCCCCCATTCCACTTTTTAATCTATGTGTTTCCCCACATAGGAAAAGAAATCCAGTGAAGGATGTCCACCCTTGCCCACTTGTATCTGAGAAATCCCTTAATTTGCCCCTTGCCTATTACATAAGCATCTGCTGCAATGTTAGGAGGGAGAGGGAAGATAGGATTAAAATTACTTTTTGATTTATTTATGAATGCAAAAGGTGATTACTGATGAAAACTTCTGAGCCCAGGAATCAGTTATTTTTGGTTTGATCACCTAGAGGCACTGCAGGGAAAAAAAAAAAACCCATTGCTAGAAATGACACTCCTCAGGGGGATTCGATTTTATAGCGGTTTTTTTTTTTCCCCCCTTCAGAATGCTACATAACAAGTTACTCCTCTGTGTTCTTCTTCAAAGTACTTGTACATGAAGTACACATCAAGGTACTTATCCCCCACTGACTCTAGCTACATTTGATCAGCAACAAAGAGAAGAAGGCTGATTTTACTGTATTTTTCTCCCATGTATTTATACGTATTTGTGCATGTGTGTGTGTGCATATATGCACAGTGTGAGTGTGTAAATGTGAGTGTGTCAGAGAGCAAGAAATTGTGACTGACTGGAAACCAAAGCTTTTTGGCTTGGGGAAATTTAAAGATGATCAGATAAACAGAATAGTGAGGAGTTTGTTACTTGAGCTTTGAAAGCTCTCCACAAAATACTTTTTGTTTACCTTTGTTCTCTTTGTATAATCGTATTTATCTGCCTGCATCTAAAAGTTTCGAGATTTCCACAAGGTCATTTTTAAAAAATAATCTCAAGACATGCTTTCCTATATCACTGAGTTTCCACCTCCTCAACCCCCACACCCAGCATGTTCTGTATTGAGACAGTGTGGTGTAATGATTAAGACCACCTACTCTTTGTTCAAACCTTTTCTTACAACTGTGTGACTTTGGGTAAGTGCTTTAATTTCTTTGAGCCTTAGAGTTCTGATTGGTAAAATGGTGATACAAAATAATAGTTACCCTTGAAGCATTATTACTAGATTGAAGAAGTGTTTTCTAAGTGTTCAGTATAGATACCTGGCACACAAATGGTTCCTATCAAGAATTTGCTCTCATTTCTGTAATTATGGAAGAATAACTATAATGTCAGGGAGGTGTGTAGTGTAAGTTGTTACATATTTTATTTTAGTAGCAATTTTACTTTTTGGAAGGGGTGAGGGATATGATTTTATGATGAGATTAGGAAGATTATACTTATGGAAATAATAGAGTTGGTATGGGCTTTTCATTTTCTCACCCCACCCATGGAAATCCACAGTAATGTGGGATTTCAGGTGTGCTTATGGTCAGCTGCATTACTTAGCTGCCCTAGGACTGGTTGGAGGAGGTGGGGTAACCAGCCCCAGTAACTTTTGCTCACCATTCGCAGCGTTGCCCTAATGCGCTGCTGCTGCTGCTGTTCAGCTGCTAAGTTGCGTCCGACTCTCTGTGACCATAAGGACTGTATCATGCCGTGCTCACCTGTCCTTCAGTATCTCCCAGAGTTTCTCAGATTCACGTCCACTGAGTTGATGATGCCATCCACCCATCTCATCCTCTGTTGCCTCCTCCTCCTTTTGCCTTCAGTCTTTCCCAACATCAGTTTCTTTCCCAATGAGTCAGCTCTACATCCGGTAACCAAAGTATTGTAGCTTCAGCATCAGTCCTTCCAGTGAATAGTAAGGGTTGATCTCCTTTAGGATGGACTGGTTGGGTCTCCTTGCAGTCCAAGGGACTCTCAAGAGCCTTCTCCAACACCATAGTTCAAAGGCATCAGTTCTTCAGGGCTCAGCCTTCTTTATGGTCCTACTCTCTCATTTGTACCTTACTACTGGAAAAACCGTAGCTTTGACAATACAGACCTTTGTTGGCAAAGTGACTCTGCTTTTTAATACGCTGTCTAGTTTTGTCATAGCTTTCCTTCCAAGGAACAAGCGTCTTTTAACTTCCTGGCTGCACTTGCCATCCACAGTGATTTTGGAGCCCAAGGAAATTAAATCTGTCACTGCTTCCACTTTCCCCCCTTCTATTTGTCATAAAGTGATGGCATCAGATACCATGATCTGACCTTTTTGAACGATGAATTTTAAATCAACTTTTTCACTCTCTTCCTTAAGCCTCATTAAGAGGCTCTTTAGTTCCTCTTCACTTTCTGCCATTAGAGTGGTATCACTCTAAAGCACCGAGAGCTGCTTTAAACCTTAAAGCACATAAAGAATTAAGAAACTTGCATCTTAGCCTTTAAGAGATTATTAGAAAGAGACATGTTCCTAAACACTTAGATTAATAGGTTAGGCTATTCTAATAACATGTCATTTTTAGGAAGTTCATAATATTTCATCAATCAGAGAAAAGCACTGATTTTCTTACTTTTTGGGAGTGATCATATAAAGCATACTTTAGATACTCTGAGAGAGAGAGCTCACTTTATTCCTCAGTTTCTGTATTTAGTTGGGTGTATTGGTTATGATGTTTTGTGTCATGGGCAGAAGAGTTCAGAAAATTTCATCTTAAGGGAATGTAGTGACTTGGATCATCGGAAGGTTTAATGTAGTATGGCTTTCAGGATTGGTTGATGGGCATCTCTGTGAAGTCACCTTGAACCTGGGTTTTCTCTGTCTCTGCTCTGCTATGGAGAGTTTGCTTCATCTCATACTGGCTCCTCATAATAATGGGATGCCTGCTCAGGGTAACTGAGGCTACATGTTGCCTTGTGCATGTCCAGAGAGATAAGAGCTTCTGTTAACACTTTCTGTTCTATTCTAGCCTTTCTCCTTTATAGTAAAATTAAGGCATTATAATGACTTTGAAGTTATGACACTGCCTGAAGCCTGCAGTTAAATTATTTAATGGTGGATTTCATTTCCAGAGATTAAAGAGGGCATTACAAAATATTTGTGTTAAAAAGGGGTCAGTCCGATAGAGCTGAGAGCTCTAAGGTAGAGTCTTGGAAGCCTCTTTAAGGAATTTTGATCGCATCCTTAGGACAATGGAAAACTATGGGAAAAGTTCCTTATGTGGAATCACAGGATTTTCATGTTTAAAAGGTCACCAAGGCTACTGTTTGGAGAAAAGATGAGACAGCAGAGTGGTGTATCTAAGACACCTCACCTTTTTTCTCCATTATGAAATGAAAGCCATTTTTGTGTCTGACACCTCACCAGGGAAAGCCATGCTGGTTTCAATCTTAGTTACTGCGGCTGTCTTTTAAGTTGCCCTTGAGTTGATGCAAATCACAATTGATCATCCTTCAACAATAGCAACAACAACAAAAAACAGAATATTGTAAAGAACAAATATTGATTCTTTCAGGTATCTAAAATGTGATAAGATATGAGAGGAGCTTCAGAAACCTTAGAATAGTTATGAGAGGGAGCAGCTGTAAAGGATGTGCTTTATTGGGGAACATGCATGCATTTTATCTGAATGCAGATTGATCACAAGCATTGCAGCACTGGCTACGGGAGTGATTCTTCTGCAAAACTTCTCAGAATTAATGAATCTGTTGCCTGTTCTGTCTTCACATGTCAGCCTTCTGTATTTACATCTTTGGGGTGTTTCTATACTGCTCATGTTTGGACTTTGGGTCATGTGGTAAAGAATGAGAAGTACTTGAACGCTGAAAACTGCTGTTGTGTTTGGGCAGTCAAGTCAAAGATAAGTGATACCACATACATATAAGCAAGGATAGATAGGTTAAGCTTTTAATGGGAAAAATAAAAAATTGATCAGAAACTTTAAAATGCAGACCGCTTTTCAGATATCACAATTGATCCTCACCTTGCCTAAGAACTCTCAGAAAATCATGTTATTAATAGTCCTTCCTTTAAAGTGGATCTCTTATCTCTTAGCTTATTGCCGCGACCTTGCTCCAGGCTGAAAGTACTTTTCCCGTGAAGTTTTGCCACAGCCTCTGAACTAGCTTCTCTGTTTCTCCTGAGACTTTTCTCACCCATGAGGAACAAAAGTTGTGCTCTCTCAATTCTCAGGGGTGAAGATGTGGGGATTTTAACAGAATGCCCTCCATTCCTAGTTATTTGACCTCAGTATTTTCTTAAATATTTGATGTTATCTCCCAAACAAGCAAAGCTTAGCAAATAGACACTAATGAGAAAAAAAATTGAAAAAAATTAAAAACTTAAATTGGGGGGACTATGCCTGGTGTTTTATTATAATTATCCTTCAATAGTAATAAATAACTTAATATGTCTATAGTAATAAATATAATATATAATATACAATAAATGAAATGATGCTTTGTTGTATCTATCTGTATCATGATTTACCCCTAAGCTGACATTTTTTAGTTCATAGGATGAAATTTAATATGTCATGATTTAATGATGTTTTGCAAAAATAATTAAAATTTCTGGGTTTCACCATCTGAAACTGTCTGAAAACATCTGTGCTATTGGAATTGAACCCACTTATGCTAAAATGTTTATTGATTGGCCTAAACTCCATCCAGTAAATAAGTGAGATGACTCTAGGAGTTGGAAGCAGCCTTCTCTAGGATGGGATTCAGAGCCCAGAGAAGGAATGAAGTGAGATACAGTAAATCAGTGAAACCAGACCAAACCTGGCAGCTAAACAGTGTAAATGGAGCAAAACAGAATGTGGAGTTAAAGGCGCAAAAGTCAAAAGCCATAAAGCAAAGATAGATGGCAGTGGTAGAAACAAATGGGTCCCAAACCACTGAGCAATATTTTTAAAATGCCAATGAAGCAAAGCAGTTTTTCTAGCCATCTCATCACAGCTGTCATCAGTCAAAGCTTTATTCTTCTTTTTGATAAAGGGACAAAAAAAAAAAAAAGGACTGGGGAGATGGGGAGAATGCTTAGTCCAGCAGGAAATAGAGGAGAAAAAGTTAGAGCTTCCAAAGCAAGAGGGACAAGGAAGAGATAGGATGGTGACAAAGCTTGGGGTGGAGGCAAGAATATGGGAGTGGTTTGCCACTCCCCGCTCCAGTGGAGCATGTTTTGTCAGAACTCTCTGGTATGACCTGTCCCATGCATGGCGTGGCACATAGGTTTATTGAGGGCAGGAGGAGAGGGAGGCGATAGAGGATGAGATGGTTGGATAGCATCACCGACTCAACAGACACAAGTTTGAGTAAACTGCTGGGAGACAGTGAAGAACAGGGAGGCCTGGCATGCTGCAGTCCATGGAATCACAAAGACTCAGACACAACTTAGTGATTGAACAGCAACAACATGCTATTCAGAATGCAGAAATATGTTGGCAGTTTGGCCCTATCATTTTAAATTAAAAATACATGTTACCTTTGATATAATAGTCTTGTTTTTATGGATCTATTCCTATACACACACACATGTATACAGAAAACCTTCTCTAAATCGTCTCCTAATATATGATTTTTTTCAGTTTTGGTTTTCTTACTGTGAAATAGAGCAGGGTTTGGGTGCATTTTGCCACCTAAATGCTGTTGAGTCTTTTAGTTGAGGTCACAAAATGTAATGAATAATTTATACAGATTAGCAATCTTTTCTAGCATTAATTGCAATAGGAGGTCCGTTTGTGCCCCATAAAATACAAACCTTGCCTGTTTTATTTATGAAGCAAATGCACATCTCAGGCACTCTGTCCTTTGCAGGGAAGACAGAGCATATTGGAAACTCTGAGTTGATCACATAGGAGTTCATAAAATGCTCAGGAGATTTTTGCGATGACGTTTGGCTGAGACCTTGTGAAAGGAGACAAACATGTAAATGAAGTCAACTTCACAGACCTCTGGGATCCATTACAGCTCAAGATGCTCTTAACACACAATTAGCCAGGGCTGTTAATCACGTTTAACAGGTGTTGAGTAATGAGCTGAGACAGGGTATCTGCTGTGACCACTTTCTTCTCGGACTTGGTTAGGCAAGCAAGTGCTGATCAGATCCCCACCCCACATCGACACTGAAATATTATTCGGCATTATATATAAATAAACATATGTATATATATATATATTTTTTCTTTGCTGTCATCAGTCTCTTGATCACTGAGTACTGTGACATTCACAATGAAAGCTCAGTAGGAATCTGTACGAAAGTCCCCAGGAGTGCCCTTAATACCTTTCCTTGGTATTCTTTTTTTTTTCTTTGCCTCTTTTCTCATTCCAGTCTGTATCTGATTTGTCAGTTAATTGTTAAGAGACAAATCCACACATTTGTGAATAGCTGGTAACTCAATCCCAGCAAATGGACTGCTTCTGTGTCTGGGATCTCGGAGTGCCTGACCCGTGGTGAAACACTTCACGCTTTTACAGATGTTCTCACTGCTGCTGGGATGCAAGAGTTAGAGCCTTTGTGCTCTAAGTCCCCGCTCAGCTCTTTCACGTGTTTTCCCATGAATCCGGTGTTCTCCCATGAATCCAGTCTCCTTGGACTGAATGGAAAGGATATAGATGTGATTTTTCCTTGTATACCCTAACCCTCATCTTGGTTCCTCCTCCCTTCCCTACCCCTGGAGACAGTTGGTGCTGATTCGGCCAAACTTTTGGAAGAGTTGTATCATATCAGTAGAATTTTCAGTGGAAAATTTATAGCCTTGTCAAATTAGAAGTTTTTTTGCTTTTGTTTTTAGCTAGTCAAATCATATTGTATCAGTTTTTTCAGGGAACAGTTTATGGAGTGTCTTCCTATTAGTGTATTTGGAATCATTTTGTTCTTTTTTACTAGCATAGTATTCCACAGTATAGATATGCCACAACTTATGTAGCCCCATTCCTTGTTGATGAACTGATAGCTGTTTGCAGCTTTTCACCCTTTAATGAATATCTTTGTCCATGCCTCCTTGGTTTGTGTGTATAAAGACCACTGTTAAGTTGGGAAACTGTGACAAGCCACTTAGCCAAATCCAGCCCATTGCTGTTTCTGTATGGCCCTAATGCGAAGATTTGTTTTAATGTTTTTAAATAGTTCAAAATTTCAAAAGATGAATAATATTTCTTGTTTTCACTTCCTATTTTTATTCATGTATTGAAAATTTTATTTGTCATTGGAGGGTACCTACTATACATGTTGTGTTACTTTCTGTCCTACAACAATGTGAGTCAGCTGTAAATATACGTATATCCCATCCTACCCCCTCCATCCCTCCCCCCGAGGTCAGAGCGCTGGGTCGAGCTTCCCAGGCTGTACAGCTGCTTCCCTCCAGCTGTCTGCTTTATACATGGTAGTGTATACACGTCAGTGCTGCTCTCAATTCATCCCACTCGCTCCTTCCTCCACTGTGTCCCTCAAGTCCATTCTCTATGTCTGCATCTTCATTGCTGCCCTGAAAAAAGTTCTTCAGTACCATTTCTGAGGATTCCATATATTTATATATATGTGTGTATATATGCATTAATATACAATATTCGGTTTTCTCTTTCTGCTTTACTTCACCCTGTATAACAGGCTCTAGGTTCATCTACCTCACTACAGTTGACTCACATTCATTCCTTCTTATGGCTGAATGATATTCCATTGTATGTATGTACCACAACCTCTTTATCCATTCATCTGTCAGTGGACATCTAGGTTGCTTCTATGTACTAACTTTTGTAAATAGTGCTGCAATGAACATTAGGATACATGTGTCTTTTTGATTTATGGTTTCCTCATGGTATATGTGCAGTAGTGGGATTTCTGGGTCATATGGTAGTTTTATTCCTAGTTTTTTAAGGAATCTCCATACTCTTTTCCATAGTGGCTGAGAAATGCAAATCTAAACTGTAATGAGGTATCCCTTCCTAACCATCAGAATGGCCATCATCAAAAAATCTATAAACAATAAATGCTGGAGAGGATGTGGAGAAAAAGGAAACTTTTTGTACTGTTGGTGGGAGAAAATTATGAAATTCAAATATTAGTATCTGTGAATAAAATTTTATTGCAATATAGCCATATCCGTTCATTTATTTATTACCTGTGGTTGCTTTTGAGCAATAGCCGACTTGTTTCCACAAAGACCATAGGGCTTACAAAGTCTAAACTATTGCTATTACTGTATTAAAATTTGTCCTTTTACGGAAAAAGTTTACTGATGTCTGCTCTAAGGTCAGTAAGAAGAAATAGAACTTCTATATCACATAACATTAAAAAAATTAAGAAACTGCAAAATGCCCCTCTTTAACTAGTTGTATAAATGTGCAGTGTGTAAGAGAGAATATTTATTCCTCTACATCTACATTGATTTTTTTTCACATGATCAAAGTTGACTTTGATCATGGAGCACATCTGATCTTATGGAGCACAATGGTATTTTGCTCTTCTGATTTGTTTTTGCCTTTTCTTGTTTCCAATATGATTGGCCATCTTTTCATGTTTCTTGGCCCTTTGCACTTCTTCTCTATTTTTGTAACTGTATCACATGCTTCTCAGGGATCATATTTTAATAACAAGTTTGTTTTATTCTTATTTATTTTAATAAACAAGAAGTAAAGAGTAACATTTATTGAATATCTCCTTATGTGCAAGCTACTATGAGGAGTGTTTCACAAATATTATATAAGCATTATAACTATCCCTGCTAAGTATTGACATTATCTCATTTTATAGATAAGGAGAGTAATACTCTGAGGTTAAATCACTTACTCACAACCACACAGCTGATTCATGATAGAGACAGGCCTTTGTCTCCAGCCCCTCCCTTTGCTGTTAGACATTGGCTCTGAGTCCAGTGCAGGATAACAATGTCAAGTGAAATGTGAGTAGCAAAAAAATTCAAGTTAGCAGACTGTTCATTTTCAAGTTTCCAAGGATATTCCAAAGTCTCAAAACATAGTTAAACTTCTCTTGGATTTACAAGTCTATTTCACATACTACTATAAGAGGATCTGTGGGTGCCAGAAAATCACTTTGTAATGGTTGTAGTTTCTCAGAGCTTTGCAATCATGATTTCAGTGTAGTCGAAGTATCTATTACTGGAGTCAAAAACCTCCCATTTGCATCTTGGGTCCCTAACTTATTTCCTACCTAGTCTTGAATGCTGTTTTCCCTTGCTTTGTCCCATTTTCTTCACTGCTCACTTAAATATGAATAATACAGCTGTTAAGGATTAAACGAGATGCTTTTGAGAAGTGCCCAGCACAGTACCTGGCATGTCAGTTCAGTTCAGTTGATCAGTCATGTCCGATTGTTTGTGACCCCATGGACTGCAGCACTCCAGGCTTCCCTGTCCATCACCAATTTCTGGAGTTTACTCAAACTCATGTCCATCGAGGCAGTGATGCCATCCAACCATTTCATCCTCTGTCAGCCCCTTCTCCTCCCGCCTTCAATCTTTACCAGCATCACGTGCTTTTCCAGTGAGTCAGTTCTTAGCATCACGTGGCCAAAGTATTAGAGTTTCAGATTCAGCATCAGTCCTTCCAATGTATATTCAGGACTGATTTCCTTTAGGATGGACTGGTTGGATCTCCTTGCAGTCCAAGGACTCTCAAGAGTCTTCTCCAATACCATAGTGCAAAAGCATCAGTTCTTTGGTGCTCAGCTTTCTTTATAGTCCAATTCTCACATCCATACATGGCTACTGGAAAACCATTGTTGTGACTAGATAAGACCTTTGTTGGCAAAGTAATGTCTCTGCTTTTTAATATGCTGTCTAGGTTGGTCATAACTTTGCTTCCAAGGAGCAAGTGTCTTTTAATTTCATGACTGTGAATACACCATCTGCAGTGATTTTGGAGCCCCCCAAAATAAAGTCTGTCACTGTTTCCCCATCTATTTGCCATGAAGTGATAGGACCAGATGGCATGATCTTAGTTTTCTGAATGTTGAGTTTTAAGCCAACTTTTTCACTCTCCCCTTTCACTTTCATCAAGAGGCTCTTTAGTTCTTCTTCACTTTCTGGTGTAAGTGTGGTATCATCTGCATATCTGAAGTTGTTGATATTTCTTCCGGAATCTTGATTCCAGGTTGTGCTTCATCCAGTTCAGCATTTCTCATGATGTACTCTGCATAGAAGTTAAATAAGCAGGGTGACGATATACAGCCTTGGCGTACTCCTTTCCCGATTTGGAACCAGTCTGTTGTTCCACGTCCAGTTCTAATTGTTGCTTCTTGACCTGCATACAGATTTCTCAGGAGGCAGATAGTAATCCTTCAATAGCAACTGCATCTCTTTCAAAAGTGTAAAAGATAATTCATCTGAGTTTTGGCTTTTATGGGGATCCTGGCCCTAAAAGGTTTGGTTGTTTTCTCACCAACTGTAATCCATAGTCTACCAATGTCAGAATGTCTGAGAATATCTATTAAAATGCAGATTCCTGGGCTTCATGTCTTATGATTTTAATCATCAAATGCTGAGGATGCTTTTGGAAATTTAAGAAAATTGACAAATTTCCCAGATCCTTTGGGGCAGACTAAAGTTTGAGAACTACCAGAATGTCAAAATTCTGGGGGCTTTCTATTTTTGTTTTAAAGGATTAGATTATCCTCCTTTGAAAGTCAGTTAAATATTTCAAACCATATGAGGTCAAGGGTATGTTTTTATATGTAACTTCAATTCCTCTGACAATAATCAGAAGATCATACCCTCTTCTATCAGGAGAAATGCCATTTTTGCCATAATCCTTATAATGTCACCCTCTAAACTCATTTATCTTCTCTATTAAATATGCTCTGATAGCATCAAGGTTTTTGGATGATAGATGATATGTTAATTTAGTAATGCTTTGTAGAGTTGGTTCTTTGTATTTCTTGGTCAGTTTTCTTATAGATTCTTAGCTTAGAAGAGGGTAATAGAGTCCTTCCTTTTAGAAAGGAAAACAGTCCTTATTGTCTTGATCATGTAGACTGAGTTGAAGTCCTCAACAGTGTTTTAATTTGGCACTGATGCTGTCAGCAATCGTTTGTAAGGACATCTACAGCCTGCCTCATCTCCCAACCTTTGTTCATGCACCATGTTCTGAACCCGTTCTCAGTGTTTCCCAGTGCAATGACATCACTGTCAGCATCACCTGGTAGCTTGTTATAAATGTAAATTATCTGCACAATTCCAGAGCCAATGAATCAGAAACATGGAGGAAACTAGATCAGCAATCTAGTATCAAGCCTTCTAGGTGATTCGGATGCATGCTCAAGCCTGAAAAACAGCTGGGTCCCAGAGTTTAGTCTAAGGTATTTTCTTATCACCTGGTCTAAATCTGTCTCTCGCTGACCCACCCACCTGCCTTGCCAATTTTTAGCTTTGCACCCAGCTTTTTTCCTTTATACTCTATCATGATTTATAGTTATATATATTTTTCTGTTTTACTTGAAATTCCTCTGTTTTCTGCATTAGGTCATAAGCTTTGTAATTACTGAAACCGTACCTATTCTTCACCAACATCTCCCCTAGCACATAGCACAGTACTTGGCACATGGTCGTTCACTCACCAAGTCATGTCTGACTCTTTGTGACCCCATGGACTGCAGCATGCCAGGCTTCCCTATCCTTCACTGTCTCCCGGAGTTTGTTCAAACTCATGTCCATTGAGTCAGTGATGCTCTCTAACCATTTCTTCCTCTGCCTTCCCCATCTCCTTTAGTCTTCAGTGTTTCCCAGCATCAGGGTCTTTTCCAGTGAGTCAGCTCTTCACATCAGGTGGCCAAAGTATTGGAGCTTCAACTTCAGCATCAGTCCTTCCAATGACTATTCAGGGTTGATTTCCTTTAGGATTGACTGGTTTGATCTCCTTGCAGTCCAAGGGACTCTCTAGAGTCTTTTCCAGCACCACAATTCCAAAGCATGTGGTAGATAGTAGATAAATATTTAAGCAAATGGGTGAGTGAATGATCGGTTAATGAAGTCAATGAGATTATATTTATTATCTGCATTTTTTGCTTGGTTTTTTGTTATTTGTGTAGACAACCACACACAACTAGTTTCATAACTAATTTGTAAGGATAATTTACTTGCTACACACCACACACACACACACACACACATACTTCTTCCTCATCCAACTTACTCTGCCACTTTCAAATCCATTGGCAATGTATTTTCAATTTCAGGAGAGACTGTTCATTTCACTTAACATGTACTTACTGAGGAACTAACATGCTGATGTCAGGGTCAGGCGGCCAGTACTGGAGTTGGCATGGTTCTTCTTGACTAAGATTTCTGATTCCGTTGGCCTAGCATCTCCAGTGTTGTGA
The DNA here is from genome assembly GCF_963930625.1 of Muntiacus reevesi. Classification (NCBI taxonomy): domain Eukaryota; kingdom Metazoa; phylum Chordata; class Mammalia; order Artiodactyla; family Cervidae; genus Muntiacus; species Muntiacus reevesi. The sequence goes on from NC_089252.1 coordinate 99,240,218, forward strand.
GCCACTCTCATTGCGAAGGTTAAGATCAGGAAAGTTATTCCACAGCTCTGCCTTTATTTCCCTCAGTATGTCTCAACCCCTTCCCCTTACCCCTCCAGTCCCATGTCTGGCTTTCCTTCTCTTTCATTTCTCACTCACTTACGAAGTCCTTGAATTTATTAACTCTATGATGGCTTTCTGTTCTTTTTGATAGGTTTCCCCTCTGATTAGTCCTTCAGATCTCTAAAAGGGCTGGTGAAAATCATTTGTTGCATGTAGGTGAAAGAACTTAAGAGACTTCTAGAAGTGGACTTTGTCCTTTTATCATCAGCAAATTTAGGAGTTAGATGTGGTGTTGAATCTCAGCTCAGTCCCTTCTTAGGTAAGAAGTTTGAGTTCAATTCTTAACGTTCCTGAGCCAGAGATTGCCTATGTGTAAAATGGAGAGAAGAAAAAAACAAAAAAACCTTCCTGGTGTGGCTGTGAGAATGAATGGAGATTTTCAGCTTACCCAGCTCCTTGTTGGTTCTCACTGGATGGTCCTCACCATTGAAATATGTTGGGTACAGTCCCCATGAACTTGAAAGAGACTAGGAAAGCTGCAGAGGGAGGGGGTTTTGTAACATACTACATTAAAAATTAATATTTAAATCATGGTAGACAGAAAGGAGATGCAGATTGTGTATCTCTTAGGGACCTAAGTATGAAAGTAGTCTTATTTTTCTGTCCTCATATACTATTGAGAAAAGTATCTGCTAATGAATTATGAAGAATACAGACTAATATGTGCCCCTTTTCCCCCTCCTTATGATTCTTCTTAAAATATAATACACTGCCCTCCTTTTATTTTGATGAACATGCCAGACTAAAATCCTCAAAGTGATGATAACACCAGTGAAAACTTTCCTTCAAAATAGTAAATATAAAACTACCCTTGAAAAATGTTTAAAACATGCTTTCCAACTTCAGTTTTCTAAGGCATCATCCAGGAGTTTTCTAGCCGGGAAAACTTTTCACATCTTTTGGGAAATTGTTTCCACTAGAGGTTTTAAAATTGTCAAGTTAATCCAGCTCAAGTGTATTTATGGCAGGAATTTATACCTTTTGTATTTTACCCAGAATTATAAAATGTGTGAGGTTTGCTGAAAGCACTTTATTTTTCATAATGACCATCTGGCACATTTTTTGTAACCTAATCTAAAACATGACTTTTAAGTTTTTACCCTGCCAATCACGAATAAACCAACCCCCTCCCTGTCATTTGCATTATGCAGGAAATAAACAACATTCAGCTGGAAAGACACAATCCAGAAAGATCAGCCAATACATCGCCAGTAGTTCCAGAATTACAATACACATAGTAATTAGCAGTGACTGTATGAACCCTTCAGTGTTTGGCAGTTGCTTAATATTTTCATAAATGGCTCTGTTCCTTGGGAGTCTGCACTCCCCAGTATAGTAGTAGGATTATTGTCCTTCTGGACACATTAAGTGGATTACTTTCTTAGAGGAGAAGAGATTATGAAAAATCATATGCTTTTTTTTCTCCCGTAGCAGATGCTGGTTTCTCTGATAATTTCTAAGTTGAAATAAGAAATAAGATAAGCTTTCATTCTTAACTGGGAGGCAAATTGTCTTACTGAATTGACTGGGGAAAATTCATTCATCATACTTCACTAATTTAAGAATTCTCTGATTGGTAAAGAATATTGACGTCAAAATCTTGTAATCCAGGTTACTTTGGAACTGAGATCATTGTACACTGGTGCAGGTGAAAGTCCTTTATGTGTGTATAACACACTAACATGAAGCCTTAGATGTATGTATGAGAGGTTAATGCTCTCCCCACTTCTTCTCATTGACTTTTGAACTTTTCCTTTCTAACTCAGAATCCTAGAACCATTGGTCAGTCCAAAGGTACATGTATTTTGCATAGACTTAAAAATTTAAATATTTTGTCCTTTTACTCGATATAGGAATAAGGAAGATCTTGGATTGCTCTGTGTTCGCAGGGAGTCACTAAGTAAGCAGAATGTTTATGAAAAGAGAAGCAAACCTATATGTATGTACATAATACATACACATCCGGGAGAAAACTAGAAGTAGTTTGGTGTTGCATAGGAATACCTAGGATGCCGAATGAGTTGCATTATTGTGAAAAAGGAAGATTTAAAGTTGTTTTGATGATAATATGTTTCTTTTAATTAGTTTTAATTTGTTCTTATATATATATATATATTAGACTTTAATATATATATATATATATATATATATATGTATAGATCTATCTATATATATATCAAGGGAGAGAGAGAGGAGGCTGGTGGCTCAGATGGTAAAGAATCTGCCTGCAATGTGGGGGGCCCAGGTTTGATCCCTGGGTCAGGAAGAGCCCTTGGAGAAGGGCATGGCTAACCTTTCCAGTATTCTTGCCCACTGAAGCCTGGTGGGCTACAGTCCATGGGGTCACAAAGGGTTGGACACTACTGAGCAACTAACACTTTCACTATATATGTGTGTGTGTGTGTGTGTGTGTGTGTGTGTGTGTGTGTGTGTGTGTGTATTGGATTGGCTGAAAAGTTAATTCAGGTTTTCAAGATATGAAAAACCCAAAGGAACTTTTTGGCCAACCCAAAATAAACATCTTAAAATAACATTTGAAAAGTCATCTTCTGTCCTGTTCAATAATTTTCCGGGGAAATTGCTTTAACTCATTAACTCTCTTGCATTTATAAAATAAAATGAAGAGTATACTGTTCATCCTACATATGAAAATTCAATTCTGACTTTTAATACAATGTTGTGAAAAGTTACTAGTGTATATTTTGAGTAGTTATCCATAAGGTGTTATCTGCTTATGTCAATTATCTTCAAAGTGAAAAAAGCAGTTTGAACACATTGTAAGCTTATCTTTTGCCAGTCAAATTATTTTAAACCGCTTCTTGCAGTACTTTTACCCACAATAAGACCTTATGAGAATCTATTGATGCTTACTTGGTTAGAATGAGATTAACCTATTAGGTTGGTACAAGGTAGTTGCAGTTTTGAACTGTGAATTTTAAATCATTATAACTAGGCTCAACCATATCTTTATTAATCAAAATAGGAACCATTACAATCAACACATTTTTGCCAATGAGATATAAGTTTGTTGATTGCTGTGGCGTAAAAATCCATGCTTCAGGATACGACAAACTCTTGGAAAGCATTTTCTGCTCCTGTTGATTGTGAATGGATTTTTCCTGAAAAAAGTTGTCAAGATGCCTTAAGTGTAGTTGGTTAGCAAGAGGTCAGGTGAATGTGGTGGATGAGGCAAGACTCACGAAGCACTGGTTTTGTGACCTGCTATCCGGCGTTGCTGTGGACTAGAATCAGGCCCATTCTGTTGACCAATGCTGGCTGCAGGAGTTGCAGTTTTCAGTGCATCTCATCAATTTCCTGAGCATGCTTATCAGATGTAATGGTTTTGCTGGGATTCAGGAAGCTGTAGTGGGTCAGATGGGCAGCAGACCACCAAACAGTGACCATGACTTGTTTTGCTATAAGTTTGGCTTTAGGCAGTGCTTAGGAGCTGCTTGTCAGTCCAGCCACTGAATTGCTTGTCAATGGTTGTCATATAAAATCCACTTTTTGTTGCACATCACAATCTGACTGAGAAATGATTCACTGTTGTTGTATATTAGAAAAAAAGAGGACACTCAAAATGATGACACTTTCATTTTGCGGTCACCTCATAAGGCATCCACTTATTGAGCTTTTTCACCTTTCTGATTTGCTTCAAATGCCGAATGACCATAGAATGGTTGACATTGAGTCCTTTGGCAACTTCTTGTGTAGTTGTAAGAGGATTGGTTTCAACGATCCTCTCAATTGGTCGTTGTCGACTTCTGTTGGCCATCCACTGTGCTCCTCATCTTCAAGCCTCTCATCTCCTTTGCAAAACTTCTTGAACCACCACTGCACTGAATGTCTGTTAGCAGTTCCTGGGTCAAGTGCATTGCTGATGTTGCAAATTGTCTCTGCTGCTTTATGACCCATTTTGAACTCAAATAAAAATGTCACTCCAATTTGCTTTTTGTCTAACATTGTTTCCCTAGTCTAAAATAAATATTTAAAAAAGAGCAAGTATAAGTAATTAGCAAAAAAAAAATCATAAAGTAAGAAATGTGCATTAAAATGATGTGTAACATAACCACATTTATTTAAGAATGTACTCCAAAATCAAATTGCAAATCCAACAGGCAAAACCGCAATTACTTTTGCACCAACCTAATACATCAGTCTTGAAACTAAAGTACCTGCTGTAATCAACTGATTTTTTATTTCTTTCTCCTCTTTCCTTGCTGGTTTTGTGTTATTTGATACTCTGAATTCCAGAGGTGATTACAAATATTCAGAATTCCCTGTCATCTTTTACCAAAAATATATAATCTTATTTTTAAATTTTCTTTACAGTAAAGAAAACTTATTCCTGTTTGCTTCTTGGTGGTGAATGAAAAGTATCATCTAGATTGAGCAGGAATGCTTAAGATCTACTTGTCTGTGTCTCTAGATGCAGTTACTAAATAGCTGCAGAAAACTTGACTTCACTTTTCCTATTTAATTTTACCTATCCTTTCAGCTAAACAGTAACAGATTCTTAGTATTCTGAATTAGCCTCTGTTTTGCTTCTATTCCTATAAATTGCACTTCTTGTCAGAATTATAAGCCTTAAAATGGCATTTTTGTTGTTAAGGTTTTATGTTTGCTCGATTTCCCCATTATTTAAAATTGAACACTTTTTATTATTAAAGTTGAAAGTTTGTTGTTGTTGTTTTTTTAATCTTGCTCTATGTCAGCCTGTAAGACTTCAAACAGATGGGGTGCATACCTATTTGCTTTTGGAAGCATAGTAAATATTCTTCATACTTTAAAAATACATTGAGGAGAAAACCTAAAGTTCTCAGTTGCTCAGTCATGTCTGGCTTTTTGGGACACTGTGGATTGTAGCCTGACAGGCTCCTCTGTCCATGGAATTCTCCAGGCAAGAATACTGGAATGGGTTGCCGTTTCCTTCTCCAGGAGATCTTTCTGACTCAGAGATCAAACCCTCCTTTCTGGATCTCCTGCACTGGCAAGTGGATTCTTTACCACTAGCGCCACCTGGGAAGTCCATAAAATAGTTGAGTTTTGCATAGAAATACTTAGGGGTGCTAAATGAATTGTTTCCCTGGTGGCTCAGTTGGTGAAGAATTTGCCTGCAGTGCAGGAGCCCATGTTCAATCCCTGGGTCAGGAAGATCCCCTGGAGAAGGGAATGGCAGCCCACCCCAGTACTCCCTGGCCTGGAGAATTCCATGAAGAGAGGAGCTGAGCAGGCTATAGTCCACGGGGTCACAAAGAGTTGGACATGATTGTGCAATGAACTTTCACCTGCAAGTGAATTGCATTGTTGTGAAAAAAGAAGATTTAGCATTGCTTTGATAATATTCTGTTTCTCTCTTATTTATTTTGATTGGAAAATAACTTTCTCCCAAGCAAGGATGACTAGATGAATTACTGAAAGCCAGAACATGGTCTGCTTTTTAAAACAGCTTGAGTAAGTTATAACTAAATCATTGAGGTCTTAGTCAGTGGTTGTTACAGGATTAGGTAAAAACTAACTTCCTATGTAATACAAACATTTCAACAAATGTAGTTTTTCATTATAAACACTCAGAGTCCAAGGTTACAAATTGACTGTTATTTATTAAAGCAAATCTTTCAATCTGTATATAAATCATGGCCACCTTCAGTAAACTGAATTATGCAAATATTCAACTTGAGAACTTGGAAAGTACAAATTTGTTTAAATTTGTCTTGCTTTAGACCACTTCTTTCTCTCTAAACAAAAGATTATGATTACTCTAGAACTCTTATTTGCAATAGCCCTTGGGTCAACAATTTCTTTAGTTAGTTTTTCACTAACTGCTCTGAAATTAATGACCAGTGATTTTAATTAGAATTTTAATCAAGAGAGACTAAAAGAACTTGAAACTTATTTAATTTTCTAATATATGCTATCACATTTAATCTTTATAAGAATCCAATGAAGTAGGTATTCTGTTTTACAGAGGAAGAAATTGAGCCTCAAGAACACAATAAGATACTGTTGAGGTTTGAGTTCGGAAAGCATGACTTCAGACTTGAGACTCATGTATTTGCTTGGCCAAAAACTTGTTTGGGTTTTTCTGTAACATGGAGAAACCTGAACAAACTTTCTGGCCAACCCAATATTTAATATTTGTGCTATATAGGTCCTTGTTTTTATCTGCTGAAGGATATACATTCTTTAAGCTATGGCAAGTAACTCTTCTAAATACTCTCAGGAAAGACATTTGGGACCATTTAAAAAAATATTCATCCTAAGGAATGGGAATCAATCTTTCCTTTGAGGCAGATGCCAAGATAGAACTGCATTAATGCCAAAGTTTTGATACTAATATTAATATTTTAAAAATACTATTTTTTTCTAATTTCTGTAATGTCAGCTTCACTGTTAGCTCTTAGGAAATACTCAATTGATAAATAAATGACAAACTTGGCTCAAATTACTCACCTTCATTTTCTACTGTCAGTTATTCCTAGCCTAAGCCCTTATCATCCCTGGTTCTCTCGCTGACTGTCTCTCTCCGTCTCCCTCATTTCATTCTTCCCATGACTTTGCCAGGACTTTCTTGCTTTCCTTTTTTTCCTCACTTTCTGTCATTTATCTTTCAAGATCCTCAGATCTCATTCTCTTTGTTCATTTCTTTTGCCTGTGATTTCTTGCCACAGTGGATTTCACATGTGATGAACTTCTGGGACATCTGTATTCTTAAGTATTATGAATGTAGGTAGTTGTTCTAGAGGGTACCTAGTAGGCAAATGTGGCTTGAGAGTTGGGGGAGAGAACTTAGGATGGAACTTTTTTGTTTCCAATAGTGGTATCCTCATGAAACCATTAAGTAGCACTTGCTGTCTGTAACCACGTTTCTATCCTATGTGCTGTCTATTCCCAAGTCTCATCTTCCAATCTCCTACAACCTGTACAGTGAACCACACAAGAGACTGTCAATATTAAGTCATTTCTTGCTTTAAGTGCAATCTACTTATGTTTGCTTAAAATCAAGGTCTTAAATGTTCAGGTCTAAGTCTGGAAGCCCGGTAAAACCCCAGTTTTCAGTTTAAGTCTCAATTGAGGAAGAATGTTGAAACGTGACATCATCTCCTATGTGTTTAGTGAGCTTAACTGATACAGGCTATGATGTTCCCAGTGCAGCTTATTTGAAATGAGTGTTTACAGAATAAATGTGCCTAATATGTCCATACATATTTATATATAACTTTGCCTGTGTTTTTTAAAAAGTTACTTGATAGATACTGATAGAAGAAACTTGAAAAAAATTTTCTTAGATACTTTCAAAATGAGATGTGTACTGTCTTCAGTAGGGCCTTTGTTTAGTAGTTAACAGATACTTGGAAACTGATATATGGCTTTCACTGTGAGTGGCTTCAACAAATTCAGGTAATGATTATAAGAAATTCTGTTTTATAGATCAACACCTCATGAAAGGGAAAAAACCCTTTAAGTATTGTTAAAATGTATGTGTATATTCATATGTATTTACAAATGTTGCTGATAGCTCAGTTGGTAAAGAATCTGCCTGCGGTGCAGGAGACCCCGGTTCAATTTTTGGGTGAGAAAATCTGCTGGAGAAGGGATAGGCTACTCACTCCAGTATTCTTGGGCTTCCCTTGTGGCTCAGCTGGTAAAAAAAAAAATATGCCTGCAGTGCTGGAGACCTGGGTTTGATCCCTGGGTTGGGAAGATCCCCTGGAGAAGGGAAAGGCTACCCATTTCAGTATTCTGGCCTGGAGAATTCCATGGACTTTATAGTCCATGGGGTCACAAAGAGTCAGACATGACTGACTTTCACTTTTCACTTTCACAAATATTTAAATATGTATCTTTTGAGTATTGTCTGAAGTTGATTATTTATCTTAAAAGTTGCACGATCCTTCTTAATAAGTATTTGATCTAGATAAACTTCATAATATTCAAAAAGATATAATCACTTGCTTATGGCTTCAAGTAGACCGATCGATAGGAACCTTTGTAATGACAACTTACTTGGCTTACTAAGCATCTCTCATTGTTAGACTTCCTCAGTGTTTACTGCTCACAGACCTATGAACTGAGGCACGAGATGGATAACAGGTCAGATGAAGGAGAAAAAGAAGCATCATACCCTGAATCCACATCTGCTTGTTATCAGTAGAGTTTTGTAATGTCCTAAGGCATCTGGTGTTTTTACCAGGAAGTTGTTAATAGCATTGCCTTGATTTTAAGCAAACATAAGTAGATTGCAGTTAAAGCGAGAAATGACTTAGTATTGACAGTCTCTTGTGTGGTTCACTGTACAGGTTGTAGGAGATTGGAAGATGAGACTTGGGAATGGACAGCACACAGGATAGAAATGTGGTTACAGACAGCAAGTGCTACTTAATGGTTTCATGAGGATACCACTATTGGAAACAAAAATTTCAGTTCTTTTGAGTCTTTTGGTTACTGTAATCAAGATTCAGATTTCACGGGGCAAGTATCCAAATGGCATAACTTGGGAAATGGGCCCAATCTTGGCAAGGACACATCTTCACTAATGGTTGCCACAAGCAGAGAAAGTGATTTGGGGATGTGATTGTCAAAAAGCAATCCAAATGGTTGGACTGCTGGAGAGAAAAATCTAGTGTGTAATTTCTCATCCTTCTTTAGAATTGGGCATCTCTGCAAAATCTGACGACGACTTTGAAGTGAAAGTGCATATTGAGATTGATCTTTGCATGAAAATGATTAACTTGATCCACAAAACATACAGTAAAAGCAAACGATAAAGAAAGGAAGCTAATAAAGGAAATTGATTTATTTGAAGTGCCCTGTGTCTCTTTCACTTTCCTGCATGTAGCAGGACTGAATTAGTGGCTGCCTTGGCTCCAGCGGTCTGCTGGGCCAGCAGTAATAGGTTTCAGCCACGCCTTCTTTGATTGTATTTTGTCTGAATTGAAGGGCAAAACAGCTTTGAGTTTGCCTGTAAGATTATCTTGTTCTAAAGATCAGGAACTTTTTAGAGGAAAGCATTCTTAATGGAATAAGAGGAATTTAATTTGCTGTTTTGAGCATTGTGTCCCAATAAACATTTTTGTGTCTTATGTGTGTGACTGTGTGTGTGACCATTTAATAAACAGTCATTCATCAGCATTTACAAATCCACTAAGCATATTTGAGCTCTAGGGAATATGCAATTATAGCACCAATTTTTAAGATAATTATCATGGTACCCGATATCCATAGTAAGTACAGAATAAATGTTGACTTTTATTATAATGGTTACTACAAATATCTGATAATAATGAGCACTTGCTACCTAATAGGCAACCACTTAACACTTATGAACATGATTATCATTGCTTTGTTACTGATGAGGAAATTTTGGCTTAGAAGGCATGAGTGGGCAATTTTAGTTGCAGAGAACAAAAATTAGTCTTCCACAGGGATTCTCAACCTCTACTTTATGGACATTCTCTTGGCAGGGGAGAAGTTGTTGGGGATGGAGGGAGAACTGTTCTCTGCATTTCAGGGTATGCAGCACCGTCCTTGGCCTTCACGGGGCTTCCCTAGTGGCTAGTGGTAAAGAAACTGCCTGCCAGTGCAGGAGGCACAGGTTCGACCCTAGGTTGGGAAGATCCCCTGGAGAAAGAAATGGGAACCCACTCCAGTGTTCTTGCCTGGGAAGTACAATGGACAGAGGAGCCTGGTTGGCTACAGGGCTGGGGGGAAAAAAAAAAAAAAACCTTTACTGATTAAACGCCAGTAACATCCTTCCAGTTATGAGAGCCAAAAATGTCTCTCAGTTCAGTTCATTCACTCAGTCATGTCCGACTCTTTGCGACCCCATGAATTGCAGCACGCCAGGCCTCCCTGTCCATCACCAACTCCCGGAGTTCACTCAAACTCATGTCCATTGAGTCAGTGATGCCATCCAACCATCTCATCCTCTGTCATCCCCTTCTCCTCCTGCCCCCAATCCCTCCTAGCATCAGGGTCTTTTCCAATGAGTCAACTCTTTGCATGAGGTGACCAAAGTACTGAAGTTTCAGCTTCAGCATCAGTCCCTCCAGTGAACACCCAGGACTGATCTTTAAGATGGACTGGTTGGATCTCCTTGCAGTCCAAGGGACTGTCAAGAGTTTTCTCCAACACCACAGTTCAAAAGCATCAATTTTTTGGTGCTCAGCTTTCTTCACAGTCCAACTCTCACATCCATACATGATGACTGGAAAAACCATAGCCTTGACCAGAAGGACCTTTGTTGGCAAAGTAATGTCTCTGCTTTTTAATATGCTGTCTAGGTTGGTCATAACTTTCCTTCCAAGGAGTAAGTGTCTTTTAATTTCATGGCTGCAATCACCATCTGCAGTGATTTTGGAGCCATGAAGTGATGGGATCAGATGCCATAAAAATTGGTAAATGTGCGTAGGCATTGTGAGGAGAGGACCCAGATGGCACACCTGCACACAGTTAGAAACCCCTGTCCTAGCTAGCATGAGGGGAAGAGAAATAGACGACAGGGTCTCTGTGCTGAGCTCCTGTGCTGTAATGCGGCAGCTTTCCACAGCTATCTGCTTTACACCGAAGTGTATATGAGTCAATGCTACTCTCCTCTGTCCCTCTGTGTCCACATGTTCATTCTCTACAATCGCGTGTCTATTCTTGCTCTGCAAATAGGTTCATCAGTACCATTTTTCTAGATGCCTTATATGTGCGTTAATATACAATGTTTTTTTCTTTCGGACTTCCTTCACTCTGAATGACATACTCTAGATCTACTGTTCCTAAGAGCCAAGCACAGTGGCAGTTACTGGAAATTCAGAAGATAGACATGGTCCTAGAGCCTACCGTCTTGTGGAGCCTACTGTCTCCTTAGAGACAGATAAAATAACAATGTGATCTCAATGCTGTGATGGAGACAGGACAAATAGCTACCCATGTAAATTCAGTGAAATGGGTATGAACCTGGGCTCAGGGAATGTGTCCAGAGGAGGTGACTTTAAACCTTGTCCTGAAGAATGAATGACTTTTCTTCCCCCCAAGTCAGGAAGAGAGTCTTGGCTCCTGCTAAATCCTGAAACAACCACTAGTGTATTCTTTATGGCTTAAAATGATAGATTCTCATTCTTGTGAGGCCCAGTTTAAAATGTATTCTTTTTTCGTTCATTTGTTAGGTAATGAATAGTCTCTTCAGTCTTAGATGGAAGATTTTAAATTCTTTTCACAGTTTTGATGACTTACCAAGTGTTGACAGTTTTTCTGCTCCAAGGGCTGTCATGGTTTCATTGCCACGGGGTTTCTTGATGCTGCCAAGGGACCTCTAAGCTACAGAAGTTTCCTTTTTTCCAATGGAGGTTAACAACATAGATGAAAGATACGTGGGTGGTGATGAAAACTTAGAACCTAGGTTAAGCCTCTCCCTCTTGGATGTAATTGGATCAAATCTTTACTGAAGGGCAAGTTATTTTTAATTGGTGTGTTAGGCTATTGGAAAATAATTTTAATTCGTGATGATTGATGGCATATGTATATTTGCCATATAAATTTTCAAGTGTAACTGTCTCTGAAAGGATTCAGTACCACCAAAAAGATCTATCACTATAACCATAGGTCTTCACTTACTGCATTTGTTCTGCTACTAAATAAAGAAAGCTTAGAAGCTCTTGACCATGGTCATCTAGAAGTAGATATATGTGTTTACGCCTATTGAATTTCACTGGCTGCTTCTCAGGAAAGGAGCTTAAACATTGCATAGTTCCAGGTCTGCTGAAAGGAAATCCAAGTGCCAGCAGCTCTTGAGAGAGTTTTGACAACCAGCACTTTTGAAGCTGCATGAAGACAGACCTCATTGCTCTCCTTTTTTGCTTCACTTTGTCCTGACAATTCTGCTTTGTCACACTGGTCATTTCAGTGCTTCCTTTTTTCTGTCTTTGCCTACCTGGGCTTTTGTTTTCAGAGGAAATAAGTACCACTTGAGGAAGATGGGGGCCGTGGGCTCCCGTTACCGTCTGTAGGCTACAATATATGCTTTGTAAACTACGCAGAGAACCAGTGAGAACCTCTGTGTGGTACTGTAGGATCTCTGTCAAATAAGAATTGACTTCTGGTTGAGCAACACTGTGAAAAGGGGTTCTTTAAGAGTAGATACTTAGTCCAAGTGTTGACATGCGAGTGTGTGAAGCCTCAGACAGTTGGCCACAAACACTGTCTTTTCATTCAGTAAATATTGATTGAGCATCTATTATGTGCCAGGCACTGTGTTTATCAATGAAGATATAGTGACTAATATCCTCAATCCTCAAGGAACAAAAAAAATATCTGTTCCATTTTTGAACTACTTCTAGCTCTCAGGGTAATCATACTTTAGGTAAAATATATTTTCTAAACCAGCATCAGGCTTTCTGCTCTGAAACTTAGATAATTTGAAGACAGGTATCTGTGAGAAATCTACTACGTATGGTTGCAGTAATAGATTTTTTTTTTTTTTTTAGTGAGTAGGATTAATCTCTTACAAAAAATTAAGCTTATTTTTCTCCATCTTATCCAACAGAGAAACCAGGCAGTTTTTGGAATATATCCTTTTCAAGAGACACTATCTGCCAGATCTGATAAGTTTTACCAAGGATAGTAGCTATACCTAAAGTTTATAACAGTAAATATCATAATCAAAAGAGTTGAGAGAGTTAACTGGCCGCTATAGTGGAATCCAACAATTCTGACCTCTTGACTTTGGAATTTTCATCACAGTTGACTTCTGCCACCCATGTGATCCTTTGAAAACTTCCGTCCTGTTTTGCAACCAATTGCAGATTATTCTTAGATTCAGACGGAAAAACAAAACTGGTGAGTGACAAGACCAGATGCACTTTACCTCGGTTATGAATGCAGTCTGATCGCATATCTGTGGGATTTTCTATCTTCTTTTCAAACCCTTCTTTAAGTAGAATGGAAGATGATAAAGATCAGGAGATGGCAGGGAGGTGGAGACAATAGTCCCTTAATAAGACTCTTAGTAATCAGGCAGGCAATTGTGTCTGGAGTTAGGGCTGTGAAAGTGACAGACTGACCATTTTGAAGGCTGCCATCATTACAGATTGGCATGTTTCTAATTACACATGAAATGAAAGGCTTCAGAGGAGAAATGATCCAGAACACTCAACTATTTGAGTATCTGATGAAGGCGAAGAAGGCTTGTCAAGAACAAACTGCAAGATTGCATTTCTCCCAATTTTTTTCAACACTCATTCAGAATCTACATTTTTTTTCCCTCTACCTTTTGTTATTTTTTTTTCAGTCCCAGCTGCTTTTGTGCCTGGATTTGGGATTCACATCTGAACTTGCAAGTCATAGCAGGAAACAGATGACACAATTTGGGGACTTAGTGGGAGGAATTTGAGCAAAGGGACTTTTTGTGAGGTATGAGCTGGGCTCAGGGAATTACAGGGAGTGGAGAAGAACCAGGAGATTAACATTGGCAAGAAGCTGGAACCTTCTCTAGCCCCGGAGGGGCATATGTGTTGCCAGAGGCACACAAGAGCTGACTCTGTCCCAGGGGAGCAGGCACGCATTACTGGAGCATGATGAGAAATGGGAGCAAGGAATTACTCGTCTTCTCTCCTTTCCTGGCCGCCATATCCTGCTGAGGATTCTCACTGGCCAAACCTAACCCATTAGGGGATACATGGGTCTGGTAGATACATATAAAATAACTTTGCAGAACACAGGTCAGGAGGGCAGAGCATGGATCTGAGGACAAATGGCCACTTGCCTGCCTCTCATTCATGTTAAACTGGTATGCAGATCACATGACTGTTAGTGGATTAACTTGAAATTCACTTGCAAGTTCAGAACCAAAGAATTTTCTACAGGTATATTAAGCAGACACTATGGGGCTAGGTGAAAATAACCATTGTCAATGCATAGAAAATGGCTTTCCTTATAGATGGTCTCCTTCAAATCCTGTGTTATTGGGGTTTGCAGAACTAGTGCATCCAGGGGCAGATTGACCACGTAACTGAGTGAACTGGTCTAGGTGGTAGGTGGCAGTCAGTACTGGGTCTCTTACAGACTCTTTAGCCTGTGCTTTCAGTAAAGGCAGCAGTCACTATGCAACACCTAGGAATTCAAGCCTGACATTTTCAGGTAGTCTCATTTTTTTTTTTTAACCATAGAAACAATATAGATGGACTTTTCTTTAATCAACTCATTTTTAAATATTAGCAATTAAATGAATTTTGCTTTTCACAGTCCTCGAGTTTAGGCTAACAAACTTTTCTCACTGAATCCTGATGCCTTAAAGCTCTTTGGTCTGTTGAGTGTCGCTTTGTCCTATTCCAAAGGCAATGACCTAATCTTACTTGATGCAGGAAGGCCGGCTTCCTACTCTCCGTAACTCCAAACATGTGTGAGGTCCCTCCTGTTGAGGTTTTTTTTTTTTTTTTTTTCTTTCAGTATTTATTTATTTGGCTGCACCAGGTCTTAGTTGCAGCACACAGGATCTCTAGTTGTGCCATGCAAACTCTTAAGTTGCAGGATGTGGGATCTAGATCCCTAACCAGGGATCAAACCCTGAGCTCTGCCTTGGGACCATAGATTCTAAGCCACTGAGCCACCAGGCAAGTCCACACTCCCGTTGCATTTTTCTCACATCTCTGTTCCAGATTCCTGCTTTGTCCAGGCTGGCATCCCCACTCAGCCTTTGGTGACAGGCACATCTCCACCTCTTCCTCCAGTCCCCTAGAATACCAACCTAAAGTGATTGTTTCTAAGAGATTTCTTTTCCTGGAGGTGTTGAGAGAGCAGAGAGTAATTCTATGATGAAGCAGGATCCACTAACAATGCAAAGTCTGCTGGCACAAGCTAGACCATCCTCTTCACTGGAGCTTCTTCTCAAGCTCTTTCCTTCTTAGGACTCAGGGTCCTCCGCCCCCTGCTTTCTATTCAGTGTCTCTCCCATCTCCTCCACATCCCCAACGCGCACTGTCCCCCACTTTACTACAGCACCTAGAGACAACCCCACATCCCTGTGCCGTCTAATTACTGTCATAGTCTTCGCTGCAATGTCTCCTGCTTTGGTCTAGTTTCTTAAATCGCCAAAAGCCCCCCTCCCACCGCCGAAACAAGCAGTCCTACCTACAAGAACATTTATTTTTCTACCCTGAATGCTGTTATCCTAGACCAGCCAGCTCAGCCATTGCTCTCTTGTCCTATTCCCATAACCAAACTGCCTTCCTGAGGGCAGGGACAAGAGGGTGTTCTGAACTGAGAAACAGGGTTTACCTCAAAAGAAATCTCTTAACTCTGGAGAGTGTGGTAATAGGGGGAGGTAGGGACAGCTTACCAAGCTAAGACACATGAAAGCTCTCCTTTTAGAAAGCATTTTCTTGTAGTTCATTCGCTAAGTCGTGTCTGACTTGGCGACCCCGTGAACTGCAGCTCGCCAGGCCTCTCTGTCCCTCGCTATCTCCCAGTTTGCCCAAGCAAACTTTACAAGGCATAGAAATGTTAAAAATATATATATATATATATATATATATATATATATATATATATATATATATCTCATGACTGATGAGATAGGGCTACACAAAAGCTTTTCTTTTGGAAGGTATGCAAGGCTAGGAAAATTATGCATCATAGCTGATGAGATAGGAACTGGTTTCCAGGCTAAAAGGTGATTATAATCACCCACACAGCTGTTGTAAATGGTATCCTACTTTGTATTTTTGTTTATTATAGGCTGGAGGGAAGTAAATTGCCACCTCATTGTCAGCCAATAATCATTTTCCAGGAAAAGATAATTTATCCTCTGAAAGGGGATATTCACCCGTCCAACCTTTTTGATTGCTCCATTGTATGCGTGACTGTTGGACTGATACTGACCAAGAAATAGGTGTTTCTACTCTTCAGATCTCAGGCGAAGCTAGTCCAAAGCTCAGTGTGAGACAGATGTGTAATCAGATTGCAGTCAGCATCCTGGCTTTTGGTCACAGTGGGAGACAGTGAACACATAGGCATTTGATAGTCTCAGTATCTGTCTCCTTGAACTTAACTTTGAGGGAAACTAGTGTTCACAAAATATTGGAGGATATGATATCCTTCATCACAGGGCTAAGAACTGAAGAAGCTGTTACATTCACTTTGTTGCTGTTACTGCGTCGCTCAGTCATGTCCGATTCTGCGATCCCATGGACTACAGCCCGCCATCCTGTGTCCATGAGATTTCTCAGGCAAGAATGTTGAAGTGGGTTTCCATTTTCTCCTCCAGGGGATCTTCCTGACCCAGAGATGGAACCCAAGTCTCCTGTACTGACAAGCGCATTCTTTACCTCTGAGCCACCAGGGAAGCCCATGTTCCCTTTAGACTAGGGGAAAAATAATCTTGTTGGAAAAAAAAACTCCACAGAGATCTTTCCTCAATAGCCATTAAAGTTAAGGTACTGTAACAATTCAAAATGTTTTGTTTCTTAGGATATAAATGAAATAGTTTAAGATGTACTTTAATGTGGTTTATTTAATTCCTGTTTAGCAAATTATTCCTACAAAGACTGGAAAGGTGACAGAAAGTGCATTATATTTGAAAAGGGACTGATTGTCTGACCTCAAATAGATATTTGAGCATTAGTTTTCAAAATACTCCATGTCAAGCAGAGTATTGGGTTGGCAAAAATGTTCATTCAGGTTTTCCATAAGTGTTCAGAAAATTTGAACAAACTTTTTGGCTAACCCAGTATTTACTTATCATAATAGGATAAATTTCATTCTTATACATAGCTTTTTCCTCTTCTAAACCATCTTATTTTTAAAATTATACAGGGATGTACATGCATATTAAATGCTTGTATTATTTGTATTAAAATTTAAAACCTTTTCTTGTGACACATCCAGATTTTTTCCCCCAAACATAGATTTTGTTTCTGCCTATATACTCTGCAAATAATACTTTTATTTGGTTCCCATGAAATGAAATAGATTGATTCCAGGTATCTTACTCCTCCCATGTAATTTGATTTATTAGGTCATGGTAAGCTTAATATTTTTCTAACATATCATAAGTATCCCTCTAGATTTCAGACAAAAAGAACAAGCACAGAACTGATAGATATGTTATAAAATGTTCATATTGCTCTGATAGAACAGGTTTAGTACTCATTTGGGATGGGGGCGTGCTAACACTTCATGTGAATGGCCCTGTTCTGCATATGGTTATATGGACAAAAAAAAAATTCATGCATTTTTGTAAAATTTCCAATTAATGCTAATTAACTGCCACACTTGATGTGCAGGATCTGACTTGCCATTTGTGGTTTACACCCTTGGTTTTCACTTGCTCATTGGTTAGCTTCTTCACTGCCTGAAATTTTGCTTAGGAGGTAGACAATTATACTTTCATTGCTGTGTGTATTCTTTCCCCTCCCAACTCAGCAATATACCTCACAGATTTAGAGGAGATAACTTGCAGAAACTTTTCCTTAAAATAAAACTGAGTATCAATTTCACATTCCGGTTAATCACACCTTTCTGTCTCTTACTGCTGCAAGAGGTAGAGGACTCACCCACTGGCAAATCTATACATACAACGACTTTAAAAATATGTAAATATAGTTCTACAAAAATGTGCTGCTTAGATCTATGGAGCAAAATTGATTGAAAAACCCAGTTGCTGCTATTTTGAATCCAGCTAGGTCCACACTAACTGTAGCTAAGAAATGAATCCTGGTGAGCTCGTAGAACACACCTATAATTGTGATAAGTGAGCATCCTCCTTTGGAAGACTGGCTCCAGGGCTTCTTCTGGGCCATGCCAAACCTTTCTCAAATTACCCGGCAGCTCGCGACTCCTCTCTCCCAAACCTACTACATTTTGCCCCTCCTTCACAGTAGTCAGACCTGCTTCATGATCTGGAAGTTGCCCCCTCTGCTGGCTCCTCCTCTTCCTCTCTGTCCCACAATACACCCCTTGAGTATTAAACTCTGACCCACTGTCTGCTGGTCAGACCTGAACTTAAACAGATCGCAAACTATGCTCTTGCCTAAATTGTCTTTAAAGGAGTCTTTCTTTCCTGCAGTTGAAGTTACTCTTTGAACACTTGGAGTGGAGTGGGTACCATCTTCACAGTAAAGAGTTGGTTTAATCATGTGATTCATTTCCTGTAGCTTTGGCTATAACCCATTGAAAGTTTCACTGTTGCTGTGGTAGCTTTTGTATATGTGATTTAGTTGGGGAGGGGTAAAGAGAGGGAGGGAGGGAGGGAAACAGTGCTTCCTGACTTACCCTGAAATTGAGCCCAAACATGAGAGAGAAAAGGTTATCGTCTTTCATAGTAATTTTTTAAAATGTTCTGGAAAAAATATGGAAGACCCCTGTATTAGTCTACATCCTAGAATTTAATCGTTTCCCATTTTAAACATAATTTAATGAAATGAAATTCATAGAAAAATAACCATTTTGGAGTTGGGTTTAGTACTTTCAAGGTGTTGTTTCCATCAGCACCTCCATCTAGTTTCAACACATTTCCATCATTCCAGACTAAAACCCCTTACCCAGTAAACAGTTACTTCCCATCCTCCTACCCTCCCAGCCCTTGGTAACCACCGACCTGTATTCTGCTTCTGTGAATTCATCTATTGTGGATATTTCATATAGAGGGAAACATACAACATGTAACCTTTGTGTCTGCCTCCTTTCACTTAGTACCTATAATTTAATCTTGTGTTTATTTCCTAATCAAAAATGTCCTTGGCAATTACGATCATTTCATTCTGCACAGAAGTGATTTTTTTCCCCAAGCACTGTCTTCTTTCAAAGCGTAGGAAGAATTTTCATTACATTTTTTTCTTTTTCTCTTTGTCACTCCTTTACAAAGTTTACCAGAGAGCAAGACGGCTTTCTCTCTTCCCACACCACATAGCCGCTTTCTCTAGATGCCTATCTGTGAGTGACAGAGGGCGTGTACGGTGACCATGAACTTTATATAATGCTGTAGTGGCTGTCAGAACAAATAAGTTCTTAATTTTCTGATGGAATAAATAGATGTTTCAAGTTCCAAGGGACTTAGCCAGATACCAAAAAGAAGGTCACACGATGAGTAGCAGAGGGAGATAGGACTGGTTGGAAGGACTGACTTGTCTTGGCCACTTACTGAGTATGTTAATTGTGCCCTAAGCCTTAGGTCGTTATCTGTAAATGTGGCCTACCATGGGACTAGCCACAAGGGGGTCGCTGTGAAATTAAATGAAATGGGGCATTGGCCCCAGTTAGTGAGTTGCCTGGTGGGCTGTGAGCTCTGTGTTAGCTGCTCTGGTGTTAGCTGGTGCTGTGGCTATGGGATGGTGCCGTGTACGGTTTGTGGTTGTGGTTGCTGAGTGGTGTGTTGGGCTGGTGTGGTAGTTGGGTGGTGATTGTGGACTTGATGTTATTTGCTACCACAGGACATGTGTCTCTGAGCCAAGTGTCTTTATAAGGATAAATTCTAAACACTGGCAACCTTCCAAGCAGAATATGATAACCTCTGTCCAAGCTGGTGAAAAGGACAACAGGTAATTCCAAAATTCTGTTGTAAATGAATGTGAATTCAGAATTCTGGTACCCACTTCTTTTGTGTGTGTGTGAAACTAAGCAAATGAAATCCTGCCACTTGTTCTACATTCTAATGGAGATTGGCACTTGATCTTGGGGTGAGCTGCTTTCTTAACTAGAGTTCAACTTACCAAGTCTACCTGTTTGCCTTTTAGCCCCCTGATCCTCCCTCCTCCTCCTCCTCTTTTTCTGTTCATGTTTTTCTCTGTGTTCAGAGCACAAGTGAGCCTTGGGATGGCTTTCTCACTGCTCGTAAACTCATTACCTTCCTCTTCCTCAGAGGCATTCCTCAGTCACTTTCACCTCTTGACATTTTATATCTTTCTCTTTGCCGATTAAAGCATGTAGGATTTCTCTTTTCCTTTATGGGAAAACATGTAGAAAAGAGTCAGGGCTCTGGATTTTAATTTTCATCTGTACTGCCTAAAAGCTGGCACCCAGCCTCTCTCATCCTTAGTGTCTTCATCTACAAGATGGGGAGGCAGTTATGCTGAGGGCTGAACGAGATAGACTGTGTGAAATGCTTAGGGCCATTCCTGCATATCGTGAATGTTGTTGTTTTCTTGCTGAGTCACATCTGACTCTTTGCAACCTCATGAACTGTAGCCCACCAGGCACCTCTGTCCATGGGATTCTCCAGGCAAGAATACTGGAGTGGGTTGCCATGTCCTTCTCCAGGGGATCTTCCCGGCCTAGGGATTGAACCCATATCTCCTGCACTGACAGGCAGATCCTTTACCACTGACCAACCAGGGAAGCCCACAGTGAAAGTTACCTAGTAATAATGAATGTGATGATGTGGCTCCTCATTTCTTTATCTTGTGGAAATTAATCTCACCGAACATTACTAGCTATTACATCTGCCTCTTGTGTCAGTTTTTTGCACTGGATTCTGTTTCTGCCTTTGCAACTGTTCTCTGAATAGTTGCACTCCATCACTCTGCTGTCACCTTAAATACGACTTCTTCAAAGATGATCATCTTTTCTGACCTTTTCTATCTCTGTCTTATTGTATCACCCAGCTTTAGGTTCATGCAGTGATCTTTGAATACTTCTGAATACTTCTTTCCCCACATTTCTAAAATAACTGAGTCCTATATATATTATTACCTCACAACCTGTTTGTCATTTGTTTACTTACATTTCTATGTCCAAGATCATAGGTGAAAGCTCAGACACCATCTTTCAGGACTCAGTGCAATTTCCTAAGTGGCAGTGGCGGTAATGATGTTGAAAGCAGCAGCACAGCTAATGTTTTTGAGCTCTTTGTGCTGGGGACTATTTTATGTATCTGTAAAGTGTATGCATAAAGTGAGCACCAAAGAATTGATGCTTTTGAATTGTGCTGCCTGAGAAGACTCTTGAGAGTCCCTTGGACAGCAAAATCAAACCAATCAATCCTAAAGCAAGTCAGTCCTGAATACTCATTGGAAGGACTGATGCTGAAGCTGGAGCTCCAACACTTTGGCCACCTAAACCAAAGAACTGACTCCTTGGAAAAGACCCTGATGCTGGGAAAGATTGAGGGCAGGAGGATAAGGGAGTGACAGAAGACGAGTTGGTTGGATGGCATCACTGACTCAATGGACATGAGTTTGAGCAAACTTTGGGAGACAGTGAAGGACAGGGAATCCTGGCGTGCTGCAGTCCATGGGGTCACAAAGAGCTGATATGACTTAGTGACTGAACAGCTACAACATAAACTGTATCTTAATTCTCACAACAGTCCTCTTATGTAGGTAC
The DNA here is from genome assembly GCF_963930625.1 of Muntiacus reevesi. Classification (NCBI taxonomy): domain Eukaryota; kingdom Metazoa; phylum Chordata; class Mammalia; order Artiodactyla; family Cervidae; genus Muntiacus; species Muntiacus reevesi. The sequence continues at coordinate 99,261,623 of NC_089252.1, forward strand.
TGTTTCCTCCATTGGAGATGAAAAAACTGAGGCTCAGAGGTATTAAATGACCTGTAGAAGACTGTGGCACTTAGAGTTGGTAGTGTCAGAATGTGAACCCAGCTCGACACCTGGGTGTGCTTAACAACTGTCTGGCGCTCCTTAGCCTTTCTCCTTCCTTGCCAAATGCTCTCTCTGCTCCCATTGCCAGGCCTCCTTGAGCTTGGGCACCATTGCTGCCAGGTTACTGTAGTATTTAATAAATGTAATTCCTTGACTGAAAAGATCAGGGGTTGTGAGGTAGCACGTGTTGTCCACACTTAAGTGGGCATATAAATACACTGAAATTGCATGCAGAGTGAGTTGATTAGTTTCTCAAAAAGAAGTTAAAAGCTGTAACTTGGTCAATGTCCCAGAAGCTCCTTGAGTTGGCATTCAAGGCTCTCTTCAATTACCCTCTAGTCTTCTCAAGCCTTCCTGATACGACTCCCATTGCTACACCTCAGCCAGTCAGACCAGTCCACTCACTGTTTCATCTCGCCTGAAGCATCCGTCCCACACCTTTCCTCCTGAGGCTTTGTTTACACCATAGCTGTATCCTAAGAGACCCCCCTTCCACTCCTCATTTTCTTTCCTGTGGATTCTCCAAAGTTTACCCTCTGTCCCAACTCTTTTTAGTATCTTCTTGGATGACTCCAAGCTGATAATAAGATAATGTTCCTCCAGCTACCACAGAACACAGAAGTAGAATGACAGTCTCAGAGGCTCTCAGGAAAACAGACAGGAAGCATGGAATGAAGTCAGCCAGCTGTTGCCATATGTGGTGAAAAGCTCCCTGTTACCAGTGATTCCAAGAGGTGATGAAAATCTACATATCTTCAGTGCAGTCTCTTAAATTTTTAAGGTTGACAATTAATTTAAAATAAAAAAACTAATTATATTGGAGTAAACAAAGTTTGCATGGGGCAGCCTTTGGACTTTGCCTTTTCCTAAGCAGTGTGTTGTCCACATTCATCAGTTGGAAGTTGCACATATTGTCTGCTAGAAGAAGTTATATGTTTGATTAGAGTTTCTGAGTTTTGAGGAAACTCATCCTTAGTTGTTCCTTTTGTGAACGTATCTTTTTTCATAACAGTTGGTACAAAAAATATGAGCATAGTAGAATCAAATACCAGGTAATCAAACTATTCACTGTATTGAATTGATCATAAATAATACACAGTTTGAGAGCAAGTCCCCAGCTAAGGAGAATGAAGGCAAGAGGGCTTCAAGGAGACTTTTGAACTGAACAATGACCCTATTGCTAACAAAAAGAAGAAGAAATCCCTTTCCATAGGAGAAAATTAGGCCCCAACTGCTAGAAGTGTTTGCTCAGAGTCCTATTGCAAATTAACTTCATCAATATGGCTAAAGACCAGACAGTTTTCTGGGGTCGTGGAAATGTCCCAGGCCATCCTGCATCAGTCACCAGCATCCGTGCCATGCCACGGCATACTTCTGGAAAAGCCAGGCTGTGACCCTGAAAAATGGCACGTTATCTTCAGAACATTTAGCAGTTTGGAGAAATCTAACCCCATCCAGGATCTGAGAAGACTTTTGTGAATTCTGCTCTCAGTGACTGAGGCCAGATCTTCACACCAAAGAGCAGATGGTGGAAAAGCTGGTGCTGAAGTGGTTCATGATCTGCATCCTGCCAGAGTGCCAGGTCTTAGTCAAAAAAGGTGGTATGGAGACTTGTAAAGGCCTGGGGGATGTGCTAAAAAATAAGCAGAAACTGAAGAAATGAACCATAGTCGGCATACAAGGACAGGAATTTCTGGTGCAGAACTCAGATGTTGAGATGCTATATGTTGAGCTCAGTGACTTGGATGATGAAAGAGACCTATCCAGGGAAGCCTGGTGTATGGTCAGTGTCATTCTTCCCGAGAAGGGCCAGCAGGACCAGAAAAGTCCTTTGCCCAAGACCATTCCTGAAACAGGTGAAATGGAGGGTGTGGCACCCAAGGAGAACTTGGAGAAGGGCTTGATGGGAGACATGGAAGAGACAAGAACCCATCAGTCTGAAGAGCCTGAGCTTCTGAAGTGTCCTGAGGGAGAAGTTTGAACTAACAGTGGATTCAGAAGACATTCTCTTAGGAGTCACAGATGTTTCAAAAGGAAATGGACCAACAGCCCCACATTCCAAGAAGTGCGTCAAGAAGAAACCACATCTTTGGACAAAGAGTTCTCAGGAAAACTTGGGTCTCTTTCCATCGGTTCCCCTGGCACTGTGGGATCCACCAGTCTTCCTAAAGAAAAAGAAACCTGGGGTAGGGCATCCTATGAATATAGGGTATGCAAGAAGAAATCTCCTTATCAATCTCAGCTTACTCTGCACCAGAGGACACATTACAGGAGCGAGACCCTTTAAATGCAGTATTTGTGTTAAAGTGTGCATGCAGCCTTCAAATCTTTGGGTTCACCAGCAGATCCACATAGGCAAGAAGCCACACTGCTGTGATCTGTGCCCCAAGAAGTTCACTAGCATCTCCATACTGCCTGCTCATGAGAGGACCCACACCCAGGAGAAGTTTTCCAGTGTGAGCTCTGTGACAAGGCCTTCAGCCACAGGGGGAAACTCAGTGTTCACTGACGCACCCACTCTGGGCTCAAACCCTACATGTGTTCCAAATGTCTCAGTGCCTTCCATCAGCTGGGGACTTTCATATATCACCAGAAAAGCCATTCCAAATGGCTCACCCAGGATCTTGCCCTCAGGCCCAAGTCCCTTCTGCTCCAAGGAGGAAATTCAGGATGATTTGTCACCTCTGTGGTACAAAGTGTGAAGGACGTAGGAGGATACTGGAACCCGGTGGGGTTCCATTCCAAACATCGGTTAGGATCTTTGAATGATGATTTATTTTCCCTTTGGAATTTGTTTCCTACTTTGCTATAGACTATGGTTTTATGATAAGTTTTTGCTCTATGTTGTTCTTTTTCCAAAGAAGGCATGTCTCACTGGTTACCAGTACTTCATCATGAAACTGAGGCTGCTGCTGACTGTCTTCCTGTTAGGCATTATTTCACTGTAAAATAGAATGCTCCTGGTAGGGTGACCAGACAAAATACAGGATCACCAGTGAAATTTAAATTCCAAATAAACAAACTCATTTCTATCAAAAATAAATCAATAAATAATACCTTATTTGGGTGCTACCCTCTGTCCCAAGCAGTGATTAGAATTAATTTTTTTTCTTTTTGTAAAGGCAGCAGCAAAGAGTTTAATAAGCGTTTGGCTTAAAACATCCATTTCAATACTTACATTAGTGAATTATCAGGCAAACCCTCAATTGCAAGTATTTTGTGAAGAATTAGAGTTTTCTGACTAGAGAAAATTGGACTGAGTGCTTTTCCTCTTTTTAATATTAGAAATTGAGATTCAAAATTAAGCTTTTATAATATTTGTATATCCATCTATTGTTACTCAGGTAAACTGAAATTATTTTCATTTGGCGGTTTTGAAGCAAGTGAGTGAATCAAATCTGAAGCTGGTAACTTGTAATTATATTGATTTTCCTTGTGCTTCTTGGGTATTCTTCAAAGTGACAATGCTTAGAGCAAATGTCACTTTATCACCAACAGCTTTGCAACACCCTAATTGTAGCTGACAGATGTACTATGAGAACGTATGAAAAGGGTTTTCAGTAGAGCAGATCAAAGTCTCCACCAACCATTACAGTTTCCACCAACCATTAGAGTTGGCCAGCTGTCTCAATAGCCTCCAAGTCCCCAAGAATGTGGTGCTTAAGAGAGAAAATAGGAAGGTGGGACTGGTGGAGGTATACACAAGACTCCAGGAAGGAGGTGACAGACAATCAAGCAAGAAGTGTTTCTTTTGACAGGTGTATTGTAGGCTAGTGAATAAATAATGAAAGAAATGACTAATTGTTTACTTAATTGAACGATTGCTTGAAATATGGTTGCTTGGTAAGGACCTCATTATAGACCCCACTTGGCACATAAATATGATACTTATGTTGAGGGCTAATTAACTGGCTCTCACAGGTGGAGTGATGGGTCAGCTGTGGCCTTGCCTCTTGTTTGCGTTGGATGAGCCCAATCTTGAAGCAAAGATACTTACACTTGTAGCATTTTGAAATCTGTCAAGCCAGGCACTCATTTTAGAAGCTGTTAGGTAGTTATAATTTGGAAATTATGAGCAGAAAGCCTAATGTGTGAGGACAGATGACAGTGTGAGGAATTGTAGACAGAATGTACCCCTGGGTGTTACTGAAGCAAGATGCCTCGCTGTGCATTTTCTATCCTCATTTCTGACAGTCTTCAAAGAGACCATTACCTAAAACATTCAGTAAATGTGGGGGAGCGTGGTAATTCTCAAACTCTAGCATGCCTCAGAATTACCTGGAAGGCTTATTAAATCTGACACGGTTGGAGACCAGCCCCTGGTTTCTAATGCAGTAGGTCTGGGAAAGGGCCAGAGGTGTGCGTTTCCAATACAGTCCCAATCAATGCTGATGCTATTGGTCTAGGGACCACATTTAGCCAACATCTTGTATAGAAAACCAATTAGTGAATGCAAATGAATTACTAAATCTAGCACCTACACAAGCATGATGCCATCCCAGTGCAGTGGAAATTAGGGTAATTCTCAGTGAGGAACTTCCTGCCACAAAAAGCACCACCAGGTTGACCTAAAGCAGGCAGAGTGGTGCTGCAGGAAATTGGGTTCAGAAAGTGGGTGCTAGGAATGAGTATCTTCCACTTGGTAACCTTGTGACTTCAGGAAAGTTACTGAGCCACTCTGCACCTCGGCCTCCTCATCTGTCACAAGCAGATGATAGTAGTCCCTGTAGTATGAAATTTGGGGACAGCTTGCATGAGAAGATGTGTTAAAAACTTTTAGAATAAGGATTGGTGTGTAGCGTGAGCTGTATTATTACCTAAAGATGTCATAGTGTTCCAAAGGAATGTAACTGTATCAGTGCATATACCTCTCAGTCTGTTCAGGTTGCTGTAGCAAAATATCACAGACTAGCTGGTTTATAAGCAAAAGAAATGTATTTCGCACAGTTCTAGACGTTTGAAGCATGAAATCGAGGTGGCAGCATGGTTGAATAAGGGCCCTCTTCTGTGTTGCAGACTTCTCATTGTGTGCTCACTTGTTGGAAGCATATAGGAGCTCTGTGCGGTGTCTGAAATCTTCATTATTTAGTTGCATCAGGTCTTTGTTGTGTTGTGCAGGAGCTTCTGTTGTGATGCATGGGGTTTGGGGTGTGTGGGCTTAGTAGTTGCAGTGTGAGGGCTTGGTTTCTCTTTGGCATGTGAGATGTTCCCCACAACCTGCAGAGTTCCCCAGCGAGGGATCAGATTCATGACATTGCAAGGCAGATTCGTAACCACTGGACCACCAGGGAAGTCCCTGTGAGATCTCTTTTATAAGAGCACTAATCCATTCATGGGGGCTCAACCCTCATAACCTAATTACCTCCCAAGGCTCTGTTTTCTAACACTATCATAACGATTGCACACATCCTAACATGTGAATTTTGTGTGGGCACATTCAGACCATATATATATATATGCATATATGGGAGAGAAGGAAAGGCATCATGCGTTTTCAAGTTTGGGGCTTCTTAACCTAGGGTACCTGTCTTGTGCAGAAAGCTACCTGAAGTGCAGTTGAGGTGAGCTCTTTATCATATCAATACCATTCAGTTAATCTCAGTCACTTAGTCGTGTCTGACTCTCTGTGACTCCATGGACTGCAGCACACCAGGCTTCCCTGCCCACCACCTACTACCAGAGCTTCCTCAAATTCATATCCGTCAAGTCAGTGATACCATCCAACCATCTCATACTCTGTCGTCCCCTTCTCCTCCTGCCTTCAATCTTTCCCAGCATCAGAGGCTTTTCCAAGGAGTCAGTTCTTTACATTAGGTGGCCAAAGTATTAGAGTTTCAGCTTCAGCATCAGTCCTTCCAATGAATATTCAGGACTGATCTCCTTTAGGATGGACTGGTTGGATCTTCTTGCTGTCCAAGGGACTCTCAAGAGTCTTCTCCAACACCACAGTTCAAAAGCATCAATTCTTTGGCACTCAGCTTTCTTTATAGTCCAACTCTCACATCCATACATGACTACTGGAAAAACCATAGCTTTGACTAGATGGGCTTTTGTTGGCAAAGTAATGTCTCTGGTTTTTAATATGCTCTCTAGGTTGGTCATAGCTCTTATTCCAGGAGCAAGTGTCTTTTAATTTCATGGGTGCAATCACCATCTGCAGTGATTTTGGAGCCTAAGAAAATAGTCTGTCACTGTTTCCATTGTTTCTCCATCTATTTGCCATGAAATGATGGATGCCATGACCGGATGCCATGATCTTAGTTCTTTGAATGTTGAGTTTTAAGCCAGCTTTTTCACTCTGCTCTTTCACTTTCAACAAGAGGCTCTTCAGATCCCCTTTGCTTTCTGCCATAAGGGTGGTGTCATCTGCATATCTGAGGCTATTGATATTTCTCCCTGCAATCTTGATTCCAGGTTGTGATTCATCCAGCCTGGCATTTCTCATGATGTACTCTGTATAGAGGTTAAATAAGCAGGGTGACAATATGCAACCTTGATGTACTACTTTCCCGATTGTGAACCAGTCTGTTGTTCCGTGTCCAATTCTAACTGTTGCTTCTTGACCTGCATACAGTTTCTCAGGAGGCAGGTAAGGTTGTCTGATATCCCATCTCTTGAAGAATTTTCCAGTTTGTTGTGATCTACATGGTAGAGTTTTATCTCAAATGTGAAGAATATTTCACATGAGACTGTTGACTAGGTGTATGGTTTGTTAATGTGGCTTCAGTGACTAGTGGCAACTGTGATGGTGTATGAACCAGACAAACTGAGAAAAATGGAGAGAGGAAAGAAGCAGAGAGAGATTGAGAGATAGTGATGGAGAAGAGTGAGGCCAGAGATAGGAAGGTGACAGAAAACTGGAAACTCAGCCCTCTTGTTGTATAACAATGCTTTTGACATAAGTTAAATTCAGTGTTTCTATTAGTATTCTAAATATACTGTTTCTAATACTACACTATACTAATTCTAATTCTACTATTAACCCTAATCTGTGTACATCCATTTATACCATAATCACTTAGGTGCTTATGGGTGCTAAGTGCTGGCTTCTTGTGTTTTGATTGTTTAGGAAGTTCTGAGCACCCATCTTAGGGAGTATAATATGAGGGTGAAGAAAGCATACTCACTGCCTCCAAGGAGAATGCAGACAAGTGGGAAAGAAATGGAAGAGTAAATAAGATACTCTTAGACAAAGGAGGGGGAAGAACAGTGTTATCAAGTATGGATTTTCTAGAACAGAATCCTGGTTAGAATCCTGTCTTCAACCCCATTTAGCCGTGAAGTCTTGGACATACTGTTTATCCTTTGTAAACCCGCAGTGAACTCATGCTTGTAACGGAGGTGGTTCTGCTCTAAAGGACTGTGGATGTATGTCAGGCATGTGCCATTTGTTGCCTGGGGTACACGGTGCCTCTGTGCATGCTGAGTTGTGTCCCGCTCTTTGTGGCCCCATGGACTGTAGCCCACTAGGCTCCTCTGTCCATAGAATTTTCCAGTCAAAGGTACTGGAGTTGGGTGCCATTTCCTACTCCTGGGGATCTTCCCCACCCAGGGAGTGAACCCATGTCTCTTTTGTCTCCTGAACTGGCAGGCAGATTCTTTACCCCTCCACCTCTGTGGTACACAGTAGGCCCTTCCTTAATGAGGCTGTGGGCTTGTTGGTTTGTTGGGTGCTATTCTTGGGTGCAGGTAGAGCCCTGGGTTTTAGATTAGTGGTTTCAGCCATGCATACTGTGATGGTAGCAGTGTGTCGAACACAAGACATTGCTTGAAGAAAAGACAAGAAGTGAACTGTGAGGTCATGCCAGCTGGAAGAAAGGTTGCAGTTTACCAAAAAGTGTGTGGCCCTTGTTCTCTGGGTATTAGGGAGTTGGCAGGGCAGTCACTGGTTTCTACTGAAACAGTGACGGTGTGTAGGAAGAGGAATAAGGGAATAGTACAATAACTGCAGACGCTTTTATGGACACTGTAAGGTGAGGTTGCCCTTCAAGAGTTACTGCCTTATCATTACTACTGACTTGTTTCATGGTGTTCTAAGTCCTTGAACCACTCAATGTGCTGCCAGAACAGTGATTCTTGACAAATGTGCAGCTCACACATGACGACTGTGGATCCTGGGCTTCAGATCATGGCTGTTTGGTGCTAAGCAAACAGTGGGAGGATGGGGGAGCAAGAATGTGGGAAGGGAGGGAATCTTCTGGAGGCAGAAGAGACCAATAACCATGATCTCTGGCACCACACTTCCTGCCTTAAACCTTGGCTCTGCTACATGCTTGTTGGGTGCCTCTCACCAAGTTACTTGCCCCATGGCTGTTTCCTCACATGTCACCTAGGGTTGAGTTAACGCATGCATAGCATCGCCAGCTACATCATGAGCACTGGAGGATTCATTATTTAGTTTTGGCTGAACAAGGTCTTTGTTGCTGCACAAGGGCTTTTCTCTAGTTATGGAGAGTTGGGGCTGCTCTGTAGTTGCAGTGCTGGGGCTTCTCATTGTGGTGGCTTCTCTCGTTGCAGAGCACGGGCTTTAGGGAAAGCAGGCTTCAGTAGTTGTGGTGCTTGGGCTTTGTTGCCTCGCAACATGTGGCATCTTCCTGGACCAGGGACCAAACCCATGTCCCCTGCATTGACAGGCAGATTCCTAACCCCTAGACCACCAGGGAAGTCCAGGTTAGTTTTGTTTCTATTATTTCATGTACGAAAGGATACTCCCAACCTTTTACAGTGTTCCCAGAGCACTGAAGAAATTCAAGGTGACCTCTTAGAGTAATACTGTAAAATCACATTAACATTTAACTCATAAGAATTGTGCTCTACATGCCTTTAGGATAACTAACATATGTTATACATAATCATGTATATGACTGTTCAGAGCTGCTGTTTTCTTTCTCTTCTTTTAGTCTTCTGCATCTTTATCTCTAAAGTGTGGTAATTAAATGCTATAAAATTAAGCTTTCAGATGGACTGCTTTTTATTTACTGTGTCCAGCAGTATAGATTTTATTACTACATTTAAGAATTGTATACACAGACCTATGTATTCTGTATTTTGTGTGTTATTTGAGGCATGTCAAAGTTACTGAGGACTTGAGAGCTTCATCCTCAGTGGCTACCTCTCCACCGAGGCTGGGTGGCTTGTGGTCACAAGACCTAATGGCTGCCTTGTATTTTTAGTCAGCTGGAGAAGATATTTCTCACTTCTGTTCCTCCTTAAGTTGCAGAATGAAGAGTAGGCATGTGTAGGACACCGCGGTAGGCTAGGTGATGGTTATATAGGAAATGTTATTTTGCTTGATTTTTTTTTTTCTTTTTAACTGTAACAAGAGCCTGTTATGTTAACAGCTTACCTGTTCATTTTTCATTGCTGTAATAATAGGGTTTTGCTTAGAAAGCTATGTCCTTTACTGAGCAATTAACAGCAAGATGAACATATTTAAAAGCTGCATAGAGGAGAAGGAGGAGAATGCATTGAGCATAAAATTAGACTCTTGACAACAGGTTTTCATTTAAATGATGTCTGGGATTTTTCTTTTCTTTTTTTGCTAGTATATAACTGCCTTCTAGCTTTGTTCTCTCACACTCTGTTTGTCTTGATGTGTTATATGTACTTGTGAAATGAATAGCAAGTTTGTTTCATTTTTTGAACAATTGTTTATCTTTTGAGTGTGCTGAGGGACTACCATGGTTTAAAGTGGTGATTTTTTTTTTTTTTTCTTAAGATTTTGTAATTAGGTTCCATAGTGATTCAGAATGGAGCTATCCTTTGATAACTTTTATATGAGTGAAAGCCTGCTTCCTCTTTGCATGTTTTCTGTTTCTACTGTGACATCAGAATCCACATATAAAATGTTGATTTTTTAAAATTATCTTTTATTGAAGGATAATTGCTTTAGAGAATTTTGCTGTTTTCTGTCAAACCTCAACATGAATCAGCCACAGATAGACATATATCGTCTCCCTTTTGAGCTCCCTCCCATCTCCTCCCCACCCTACCCCCTCTAGGGTGATACAGAGCCCCTGTTTGAGTTTCCTGAGCCATAAAGCAAATTCCCATTGGCTGTCTATTTACATATGGTAATGTAAGTTTCCATGTTACTCTTTCCATACATCTCACCCTCTCCTCCCCTCCCCATGTCCATAAGTCTATTCTCTATGTCTGTTTCTCCACTGTTGCCCTGTAAATAAATTCTTCATACCATTTATTTTTCCCACATTGGAAGATCCAGGTTCTTCTCAAGCTTTAATTCCTATTTTTAAGATAAACATAATATATCATACATGCCAGAATTTACATCTGACCCAGATAAAGGCATCTTGGAGTCACTTTTATTTATTTACTCAAGGCTGGTATTTTATGAAATAATTTGAAAATTCAAAAAAAAAAAAAAAAAAGAAAGAAAATTCAGAGAAAAGTGCGGTTTGGACATGACAGTGCATACATGGTGTCATTTTTTTCTCAGTGAGTACTTTAGTCTGCTGTATTCAATTATTATTGAGGATTTAGACCCTACCTTCAAAGTGCAAACATTTTCTTCTGCAGTTAAAGCTGTGATATTTTCTTTTACTGGTAATATTACTAAAGGCTTAGGACAAAGAAAGTTGTAACAGGTGAACATAGCATGTTGCCAGGTTTTAATTACGCCTTTAATGGTAGAGAGTGCTGAGGTATATTGATTCTCATTCTTTGTACATATGTGTATGTACCACATATGTGTGTACATAACACTGATTCTTACATGGTAAGAAAATGACAAAGCAAAAACAGGACAAATAAACTATTAGGGGTTAACTGCTGTGTGTTTTGCTTTAACCTTCTGTAGCACATGTGGGAGAAAAATACTCTGCCCAATTCTTGAACAGGCACAGAGATACCAAACCTTCCAACTATAGTTGGATTCTCTCAAAGATGAGTAATAACTTAATACCACTTAATTCTGCTTTATGCCATCATTTCTGTTATGAAATTTAAGAATTGTGTAAGGCATTATTATTAAGTAGTACTTCTAGAATTTTTTTAAAAAACTTTCTCTAAAATTATAAGGCAATTTGACATTTTTCCAGAAAATGTCTTGTTTGTTAAGATGGTCATATTCTGCTTTTTAGTAGTGAATGTCTTTTTGGCAGTAAGGACTTGATCCAACAATATTTAAATGCAAATGATAGATTTAAAATGAAATTAGCCTATTAATTAGTTAGGGAGAAAAGATTGAACAAATGGTAAAATAGCCCATGATGAAAAATATTTTTACTAATAGATGTATCTTTTTACCAGTTGTAGCAGTGACTTGTTAAGCTTTTGAAATCTGTGAATGGACAGAAGGAATCTCCCCTCCTGATAGGAGCGCGTGTCCATGCAAATTGTCAAATCCTTAAAAAATCAAGTAAATGATAGAGACCATGCATAGACTCAGGGTATGATTTCCGACCTTGGGATTAGTGACATTTGGGGCTGGATTACTCTTTGCTGTGAAGGGAGCTTTCCTCTGCATTGCAGGATGTTTAACAGCATCTCTGATCTCTACTCACTAGTTGCTAGAGGCACCCTCAAGCCAAAATGTGAGTAGGCATTGCCGAATACCGCTAAGGGGCAAGAAGGGAGGGAAATCCGCCCTTGGTTGAGAACAACTGATGTAGAGATTTAGATACAGGAATACCTAATTCAAGTTCCTAGTGATTGGTGCTTTATTACCAGTCACAACCATGACTGGCAAGTGCTTCAGGCCTTAATAAAATGACATTTCACCCAGTGGTCCCAGCTGAAATAAACCACACCACTTTGACCTCATTGAAGTTGGAAGCGTTCACTGGAAATTCAGCACCACAGAGACCCCTAGTCCCTACCTACTTTTCTGTCAGTACACACCCTCATTACTTTGTTTTGAGTGCCAATTCATTTTAGTAATGCAACTCAAATGATTTAGACATGCAGTAGATAATGGAGCATCTGCCTCCCAAGTAGAGTTCATACCTTCCTAGTGAATGAAAACACGAAAGGAGAAATGTTGATCGTGATGCTTGTGTACTGCTAAATTTGATTTGACCGGGTAATTGTGACATCAGCACGAGGTCTCTGGCAGGTACAGGTGGTGTAGCAGGGAGTGGAGGCGGTGTCTGGGAGGATGATTGCCACTGATAGCTAGAGGCCTGATTCCTCATTCTCTGCCTGATTCCAGATGCCTGGCTAGACCAGATGCTGCATTTGGTATGCTGTGTACCGTTCTGTGTGGTTTACGAGAGGCCTTTTGGAGTCACAGGACCCTAAAATGATTCCTAAGTGAGGAGAAAAAAAACTCTGATGAGATTACTGAGTTCTGTCAAGAAAGATATGGACACTAGGTTGGAGCTGTTACCAGTGGCACAGTTGTTTACTCAACAGAAAAAAGAGAAGTGCTATTTAGAGGTAAACACGAATTTTTAAAAAATTTATCAGTGTTGTCTCTGTTACCCTTTTGTAGAGTATTTTCTGACTTAATTTGTAAGACTGCTCTGTCTTGAATTAGACCTAGATTGTGATTCTGAAAGTGAAAGTGTTAGTCACTCGAGCATGTCCGACTCTTTGCGACTTCATGGACTGTAGCCCACCAGGCTCCTCTGTCCATGGGATTCTCCAGGGAAGAATACTGGAGTGGGTTGCCATTTCCTTCTCCAGGGAATCTTCCTGACCCAGGGACTGAACCTGAATCTCCTGCATTGCATGCATATTCTTTGCCGACTGATTCACCAGGCAAGTCCAGATTGTGATTAGGGATGGTATTAAAAACTTCATTTAACTGTAAGTGCCTGGGGGAAAAACTTCTTTCACGCTTATTTTTGAAGTGACCCATGGAGAGACATGGGTAATCTCTGAGGTCTATTAGTCTTAGTTTTTGATATTTGGTAGTTTTATATTTATATTTATAAAAAGACCTGCTTGTTTAACATATGTGCCTAATGTCCCAGTTCTATGTCCCAGAGAGGCGTCACTGTTTCAGGCACTGCATTTTTTTCCTACTCAGGGAAGTCAATTCAAAGTGACCAGTGTTGGCATGTGAGTCCAAACCCACTGACTGGTCTTGACATAAACCGTGGTTAAGGTAGCAAGTAAGATAATGTTACCCTAGGCCAGAACAGTTTAGTAGAACTGTATTTGCGTCGTTCCTCCATATAGTAGCCGTTAAGCCACATATCCCTATTGAAAATTTGAAATATAGCTAGTGTGACCAAAGGATGACATTTTAGTTATTTAATGAAATTTAAATATAAATAGCAACTTGTGGCTACCAGGTATGATATTGAACAGTGCAATTCTAGGTTTTTGAGAAACGTTTTCAGACACAATTGTGGACCTGCGATTGTGGTTACTCTGGGCCTTTGGAACAGACCATACTCAAAGAGCAGTTATCACAGTTTTAGTCTATCCACTTAGTCGAAGCCCTTTGTCTATCCACTTGGACAGAAAAAGAATAAAGCTTGTGTATGCCAACAATCCTGGTAAGTTAAGGTTGCAGAAGTCTGATTTAGGAAGGCCTGATATTAAACACGGGACTTCCCAGGTGGCCCTGGTAAAGAATCCTCCTGTCAATGCAGGAGGCCCAAGTTTGATCCCTGGATTGGGGAAATCCCCTTGAGGAGGAAATGGCAACCCACTGCAGTATTCTTGACTGAAAAATTCTATAGACAGAGGAGCCTGGTGGGCTACAGTCCACAGGGTGGCAAAGAGTTGGACACAACTGAGTGACTGAGCACAATATTAATAAACACAGGCATCTCGGATATTGAAAATTAAATTAAAGCCGGGAAGGGAAGTTAATGCAGGCAGGTACTTTTAAACCCACTGTCTTCCCTGTTCTTTGAAATTGCATCTATGGAGTACAATACATCTAGGTGTTTTTGTTGTTTTGTATCTAATAGTATTTTTTTATCCTTATATTCTTCCTTAAGCAATTTAGCACAACTCTGCTAAGTTGGGAAAGAAGCTTGGTGGCGAGTCATAAGAACAGAATACTTGGAAAATGTAGAATTGTTTTTGTATGACATCAGGCACCAAGGTGTTAATCATGAACTATTTAGTTCCGTCATACATCATAGTTTTTCAAATGATGTAAGGTTCTTGGTCCTGAAAATAAATACCAGAAACCATTGTGAAACTCCTTTGCTATCTGGTTACCATCCTGCTGGCATGGTAGAACTAGGAAGTGATTGGAACTGGTGAATGCTTTGAGATTATAAAGCTTCTAGTCATGCTTGAACCCAGACATTGCTAGTTCCCTGTTCTCTAGTGGATACCATATGATGAATGAAATCACCTTAAGAAACATCCCTCCAGCTTTCCCTTATCAGTTCAAAAGGCTCACAGTGGTTGAAAGCTGGTAAGGATAATAATTTGATAATTGGTTTTTATTTCTAAAAGATACCTGAAAAGATGGAAAATACTTTGCAGTCAAATGATTGAACTTTGACATATGTGAAAGTATGTAAATATTCATGGTAGCACTCCTCTAAAACCTTTTAAATATTAAAATTTATTTTTGCTTTATTATCTTTTTCCAACAAATTTATGTAGCCTTGAGAATTTCCTCTAAATCCCATTGTTTTCATTTTTAAAGGGAAATAACAAGAGCACCTAACCCTTAGGAGTGCTATGAGGCTTAAATGAGATAATATAGATTCAGCATAGTGCCTGGACCACATGAATTGCTCCATAAATTGTAGCTATTGTTATTGATGTGACTGCTTTTGTGTATCTTAAAGGTTATATATTAATGATGATACTGCAAATTCAAATATACAAATGCAGGGTTTTTTTTTTTCTTTCCGTAACCTGAGAGTTCTGCCACGCAAATCAATCTTCCTTTATTTTTTTGTTTGTTAAGAGTTTTTTATACCAGGTGTTCTGAAAGCTAGGCACATTCTGACCTCTAAAATGGCTCTCTCAAACTTACCAGCTGGTTTATTGTGACAGTAAATAGGTGTATCTTTTAAGATATTATCTGATTATACAAAATCATGTCCCAACAACTTAAATGTACTTATGGTAGCTTTTCTTCTTTCTTACTTTTCTTTTTTTTTTTAAATAATGACCTACCTTGAATGCTGGAGTAAATGGCATGCTAAGCTTCCTCTCATTGAACCAAGATGACTCAGTTTTGTACTTAAGAAGAATGAAAAGTGTCTCTAACTTTTTAAGTTGAAGTGTTAGTGTTTTAAAAACATAGTTCCCTAAGAAAGATTGTATGCTGTTGTCAACTTAAAAAAGTGTACAACGTGAGAGTTAAGATTTATTCGGGGCACAATGAAGACTGTAGCCCAGGAGACCGCACTTAGACAGCTCTGAGAAACTGCTCCAAAGGGGCAGGGGGCAGGTCAGTATATAAGGTTTTTGTGAAGGGGGAGTTCATGCAATCAAGCACACATTTTTCCAGAAAGTTTCTACTAGTCTCGTGAAGTTTTGCTAGTCACAAAGAACACTCATCACCGTGAAGGATTTTAGTGCTTTCCTAGATACGGGGAGATACACGAATTGGATTCATAAAATCAGCCCTTAAAAGCATTTACCTCTCTGAAGGCCTGTCTTGCCAGGTTTCTCCCTGGGCACAGAGTGCCTCGTTTCTGCTCTCCGCCCTGAACTCCTTTCAGGGGCTGTTGAAGGTCAGCAACTGCAGCAGCACATGATCTAATCCTCATAGAGGTAAATGGCAAGTGTCCATTTGTAGTTGACACTGTGTATTTTCATATTTATATTTAATGCCTCAAATTATCAACATAGAGTCTATAGTACTTGGGTTGGCTAGATAACTCTTTCAGTCATTCACTCACTCAAAGCAATGTTTTGAGGAATGTTTGATTAATTTGACCTATTTCCTCTTGGAAGTTGCATTCTGATTACGAGACTTATCTGGGGGAAAAAATGCTTCTCTTTTCGGGTGGAAGGATGTATTTAAATTTAGAATGACATATATTCCTTATGGCCCAGGGTGCCTGTGCATTAATGCAGAAATTGATATTAGGATAAAATCTTGGACAATTAGGGATGAGTATCTAAAACTCAATTAACCTTTAGCTGTTCACCCCATAGTAGTGACATGCTCTCATTTTCACTGCTGTGGGATTACATATATTCTTTATCATTGTACAGCCAAAGACAAAAGTCAAACTGTCAAGACCAGTTTCAGCCAGGGCACATGAACAGATTTCCAGGGCTCAGGATGTGCATCACTTACTTGATTTGTAATGCTTTCAGTAGGGAATGCAGTTCTCTTTCTTGTTGACTGTTTTATTTTCATGAATCCACATTGAATCTCCCTTCAAGTTGCTTAGTGATAACAGAATGAACTTCCCATCCAGGGTCTTGGGGCTCAGATTCATGTGGTGATGATCACCATGATCTCTGCATTACTTCCATCGCCAATGTGATTGCAGGTCAGAATTTCTAACAATATTCAAAGTCATTTTTTAGAAGAAGACAAGAAAGCAAAATGTCACACCCATCTTAAAATTGCCTTAATAGTAAAATAATTTTATCATATTGGTTTGACATATTCAGTGTGTGTATATAGGTCTATACTTTTGAGCAATGCTTCCATTGTTTAAATGCTAGCTGAATGGTAATAGCACTTGGCAGAAATTTCTTAGTATTTCAACCTTTAAATGATTAAATGTCTCTAGACCCATCATGAGAAGAGACATGAAAGGGTCGAATGTGCCCTGATGGTCTAGGTTTCTAAGCTTTACCTGCTAAGCCTCCTGAAAAGACACAGATGAAGAAAATTTAGACATGAGTTATAACTGTATGCTTTTCTATCACTCTTCATAATGTACTTATTTGGGTTGATCATACAAGTTTTTATAATAATGGTCCCCACATTGCTTCATTTTTCTTAAAAGCATTGCTGCAGTGAGCTCCCTTCTTATATATTTAAATTGTTGACTAATTGTCTTAATCATTAATCCATGAATTTATGTAACACATCCACGTTATTAATTTTTTGTGTGTTCTTCCAATCGCACCCCATGTTTTCAATTCAGGACTTCAGGATGAGAAGGAAAGCTGTGTACAAGTCCTTTTTGTTGTTGTTGTTGTTAGAAATTCTTAATGGAAGTAGTTGTGATCTCTCTTTGTTGTGTCACTTGATCCGTCTTATCTTAGTGGTTCCCCCCAGGATGAGCTGTCTACTCCTCTTGAGCGCAGCTTTCCCTCTGGCCTTATATCTTAGTTGCCTGTGTACTTTTCTGATTTTGGATGTGGACTGTGTGTTCCATGGTGAAAGATACTGCAACTGTAAAGGGCAGACCTGTGTGGGGAGAGCTGCGTATATGGATGAATGACCAAACCAGTTGATTAAGAATGAAGAGATTACGTATATTTCCCCATGAATTATAGTCACCATTCCTCTCTGGAATTTGTGTCTTCACCTATACTCTCCGGGCCTGTCTGTTGCCACTCCCACTGGGAGCATTAAAATACCTGTTCTGCATACTGTGTTACAGAGATATATTTTTCTTTCATTTTCAAAGTTGACAAAGACTACCTATTGAACATTTGCCTGTGAAGAAGTCAACATGTTTAAAAGGATTTAAGAAAATTAGCTACTTTGCTCTGAAGATAAAATGTTCATTTAAACTAGGGAGGAACAGCTTCTTTGTGTCAGCTTTCTCATGCCATCCTGTGCTAAATTGTGAATTTGTTTTGCATTGGATTTTCTCTTTTGCAGAAAAGTATCATCATTTTCACTGCCAGAATAGATTATAGAGCAAAACAGACTAAACAGACTTTTCTGAAGGCAGCTGTGTGTGTGTGTGTGTGTGTGTTTAGGAAAAATCTGTGGCAAACACATTTTCCTGAGGATTTTGATAATTTTTGGTAGCATTATCTGGACTTTACAACTTGTAAACAGCTGGTGTTTCAGTTTTCTTACACCAACCCTTGTTATTTATATAACCAACAAATTACCATCTAATATTAAGTGATAAATTAATGACAAGTTTTATTTAAATAAGTCAGTCAATAGCTCTTTGAGTAGGCCCTATGTGTCAGGTGTGGACTATTGGGATGGAATCAAGGCAGTTTTGACAGTTTAGTGGGGAAGATGGTCATTAAACAAATAGGTATATATACTATATGACTGTAGTCCTGTGGCAAGGGTTACAAAGAAGACAAGTGGAATAGTAAGGAAATAATACAACAGAGGCTTATCTTTGCTGTGATTTTGTATGGTATCCTTTAGTCCCACGTGGCTATTTAAATATAATTTAGATTTCTTTGTTTTGATTTCTTTGATCTTAGAGATATTTAATTACAATTAAAATTGCACTTCCCAGTCATAGTACCATATTTCAAGTGTTCAGTGATCCCATGAGGCTACCATACTGGACAGCATGACTCTAGAATGTGTTCGCCATTTCAGGGAATCCTCTTGGACAGCATTGTAACTATAGGCTCTGAGAGGATCTCTGTGCAGAACAGCTGTTTAAACTTAGATATGTCTGAGTAGGCAGTGACCCGGTGACAATTTGGGATAGAGGGGAGATCGATCTTGGTAGAGGAATGCTCTAGCATATGGAGATAAACTGTATTAAACTTGATCTGTTATGTTCTTAGAATGGCATTTACCATTTTTCATGCTTGCCTATTTTAAGAAGGTATAATAGTATTGGCATTTGCAATATTACTATAACCATATAAAATTATGTCTTACTTGGCTCTGCTTAAGGATGGTATTACATTAAAAGAATAATAAATCTGGCATCCAAATAATTCAAAAGCATTTCAAAATCTTCTTCGGTGTTTTGTTTTGTTTTGTTTTTTTGCAAAAATGGTAAAAAAGGAATTCTTTCATAATGTGAATAGAGATCTTTCATCATTCTCTCCCTTCTTTCACTAATATATATCACTACTACCCTTAAAGGCTCTCCGTTTTTTCTTCCAGAATTCCAGATGTCTTATAAATCTTGTCTAACTCAGCTTTTTATCACATGCTTTAATTTGTCCTGTTTCTCATTTTTTTTCATTTTTTTTATGATATCCTGCTCTCTGGCTATTGGACAACAAAGGAAACTGTGAGTGCTGATTCAGCGAGTAGCAGTCTCTCCTCCTTAATAGACTTTTTCTAAAAGATACTGCCACTCAACTATTATCGCAATTCAACATTAAGGAAACATTCTAAATGCTTATAGGAAATTTGATTATGCTAGTTGGTCTTGACTTTGGTCTCCACAGGTTTTAGAACCAAGCTGTTGCTTTGATATGCATATTCTATAGTTCCATGCTAGAATTATTTTTATGTAAATGTCATTACTTTCCCTGAGAGGCTATCTTGTAGTCTAGTGAGTGGTTGCTTTTTTTTTTTAGTACACTGGAAGTAAGAAAGCCAGGATGGAAGATCCCACTGATTATACCTTTCAGTCTCTAAAATCTGTTGTTATAACTCATGTGGTTTATTTTTTATTGAAAGATATACTGTCACTCAATTTAATATTTTTAGTCTCGTTTATGTAGAGTAACATTGAGTAAAACCTTACAGAGTTGTATTAGTGGGAGAGAAAGTTAATTTTGAAGAAGTAGAAGCCCAGGACTTAATAATTCCAGTTACAAAAAGTAAATCTAGACTGTGTTGCCTGTCACACATTCTTAATATATCTTTTAAAATAATTAAGTGAGCATTTTCTAATTAAACTATGAGTTGTTGTTTTGTTAAGTTCCAAAGGATTTGAAATCAACTAAATATTTGTTGGCTTTATTCCTTTGTTTTCAGCATCTGGTAAGGTAAATTTTTATTTGTTTTATATTTGAAAAAGTAATTAGAATTTGTGAGCATACTCTCATATGACTTTCAAGAGGAGAAGAAATCAGAATGTTTTTTAAATGAGTGTATAATAATCCCAATAAAGAGATTCACCATGTAGATTCTGCCTTCTGTGTGGCTCCTTTCCTTTCACTTTTCTCCGCTCCTGAATTGCTTACATAGACGATAACCCTCTAATTAGTCCATTGGCTTTCAATCCTACTTACTTGCCTTTGACCTGTTCTCACATGGCTGCCAGAGCTGTTTGTGCTAGAAATCAAAAATAGAGATTTAAGAATGGCAGTTTGGTTAGAGGGTGGAAGCTGAGGTAAATCCATTGAACTTTTACTCTTTCCTGAGGTTGCTTATTCTTTGTGTGTGTGCAGTGGTGTGTTTTTCCAATAATGAATAGACTCCATGGGGATAAGTGGGCTTGCCAGGTGACGGTAGTGGTAAAGGGCCCACCTGTCAATGCAGGAGAGATAAGAGATGCAGGTTCCACCCCTGAGTCGGGAAGATCCCCTGGAGGAGGGCATGGAAATCCACAGCATTATTCTTGCCTGGAGGGTCCCCATGGACAGAGGAGCCCAGCGGGCTACAGTCCATAGGGTCGCAAAGAGTCAGACACAACTGAACCAACTTAGCATGCATGCACACACATGGGGATAAGCATTGGCTTCCCCACTGTTCATCAGGAAGTGTTGGGTCTCTTCTCTGAGCCAGGAGAATCTGGTTCTGTTCATCTACTGCTTTGAAGACCTTTGATGACTTGCCATTGCTTTCAACTAAGGTCCTAAATTATTAAGACGACCTCTGAGCTCCTATGATGGTGGCCCAGCTTATTTTCTGACCAGTCCGACACCATTCTGCCTTACTCTCTCTGCTGCAACCACACTGACCTTCTCTCTTCTCAGACATGGCAAGCTTCTTTCCATTTGATGCTGCTCTGTCTATCTGGAAGTTCACTGAGTCCCCTTCATTCTTTAGGTCTTGGCTTAAATGCCTCTTTCTGAGATCATCCTTCTCTGATCCCATCCTCACTCACTTTCTCCTGCAACAGACGAGGTGAGATCAGCTCAGTTTTTGCCCTCATGGCAGTGATCATAATTATTAATTAAATCACTACAAATTAATTGTAAAATTAATATCTAATCTCTCTGCCAGACTAAAACTCCTAAAATCAAGAGTAGTGTCTATGCAGGTTGCATTGTATGCCCAGCACCCAGAGCTGTGCCTGGCACTTAAAGTCCTTTACTAACTGTTTTTTAAATATTTCTATTTGATACGAATTTAGTATAATTATGAAGACATTTTGAAATTCTGGCTTAAAAGATTTTAGAGCAGAAACAGGTTCTTCTCTGATTAAATTCTTCACCAGCATATTAAATTCTTCACTGTTGGCTTAAATCTTTATAGCCAGCCTAAGTCATTTGATTTCCACTCTAAATGTTCTGAGCTCAATATCCAAAGATACTTTGATTTCAGAGGAAGTGCACCGATCCTATCAACCACCAAACATGTTTTTTTAAAAGTCTTTGGGGGAAGTAGGAGCGGAGATAAGGAAGAAATGAAAGACATCCTAAAGCATATTGAGAACCGCAGATAAAAGCAGCAGCTTGTGAGAAGGAGGTTAATGCATATTGAAGTAGATGTCACTAATTTCATATAAATTTGCCATCAGGAAGTTAAGAGCTTTGGGTTGTTTGTTCATTGAATTTGTACTCCTGACTTATTTTGGCCTTGGAGCAGTAATTAATAATGCAAGTGTGGAGGTGGAAGAAGGAAAAGAGATCAAGAAGAGAAGAGAGAAATAAAATGAGGTAAAGACAGGCAAACAGACTGACATTAAATCTACAATATAGTATCTTATACTAAATAGATAAACTACAGATAAGTCACAGTCATAGGTTAATCCTTCATTTATGTTCTACAGAGTATAAATAGGTGTTCTGGAGGGAAGGAAAAAGATGGTGGTGAAGGGCTCTTTGTCATTGCTTAGGTAAGTCTGGAATATTGGTGTAAATGGAGCTTCAAAGGTCTCTTTGTTTTTTGCCTTTTCAGAGAAAGAGGTAGCATATTCAGCATTTCCAAGTCTTGCTGGTTTGGTTAACAGCATTCCCAGTTCACTAGCACTGGGATTTATGCCAACACTTGTGTTCAGATACCTTTTGGGTAAAGCATTTAAGCCATCCCAGAGAGAATATCCCAAGACAGTGACACGTGTAATGAAGATGCCTCTTCTTGGCACCTCTTTTATCCTGGCCTCAAGGTGTAAAAGTATACGAATTGTCACTAACAGGACCTTGCCATTTTCTATGTAATTATGAGGATTGTATTATGAAAATTACTGAGAATTTTAATGGGATAAGTGCAGAAACCTAACTTTAATAAACTGTTAGGGAAACAGTTTGAGTCAAAAGAAACAACGCTAAAATCAAGATTAAATTCTTAAATAATCAGTCATTGCCCTCCCTCCCCTCTTACACCCTTATCCTGCTCCTCCCTTTGCAAATAGCCATCATATAATTTGTGAATGTTTATCTCTCTGGGTGTATTTTTTAAAACGCATTTTGGAAATAGTGTTGTGATTTTTTAATATTTTCTAAATTAAATCGTAGAAAAGAATGATAACTTTAATATTAGAAATTATTATTGCTTTTCATTCCAATAATATTGAAAAATAACAGGAAGGGCCCTAAAGCAATTGCTGAATCGTCTTATTGTTAAAAACTGCCACTAACAAGGACACAGTCTATGTACTTCTAGTGATGTTAGACTACTTTGATTTAATCCTCTTCATTTCCTTTGCTAAGGTTTACTATGCTAAAAAATGCATTTTTAATAGAGATTTTATTATAAAGCACGACCTCTGTTTCTCTTCACAAATGATTCTAATAACACTTTGACTCAGATCCTGGAATGCTAAAGCTAAAAGCAGCATTAGAGACACTCTGGTATTAGTCCCTGAAGAGGAAGCTGGTATCAGAGGCTGGATAAGAATTGGGTCTTCTTGCTGGAGTTTTGCTCTTCTTTTCCTTCTCAGAGTTAACCTGAGACTAATGAGACAGTGCATCTGAGACACTTCAACAGGCAGCTTCACACTTCCCAGTTAGTGCTTGTTAAGAGTAACTAAAATTAATATCATTAGCATCATGAACCATTCAAATATTTATTGAGCATCTACTATGTGGTTTGGAAAGGCATCTACCCTAATGGTATGGACCTATCCCAAGATCTTTGTGTAGCCTCTAGTTCTGGTTCTGCCATGAACAGAGTAGACCCCCTAGAACAATTTTCTAGTTTTCTTTAGCATTCTTTTTTATAAAATAAGTATAAGATTTAGAGAGAATTTTGAGGTGAAAAATGGAAAGTGATGTGTGAAGTTCAGATCTACCAAAGATACTCCTTTTGGCCAGATCCATGCTCTTAGTCTGCCAGTTCAAATATTTTAAAGTAATTACTGAAAATTAAAATCATTTGCCAAAGGGTCATCACAAGATAAGGAGAAAAACCTAACATTTATTATCTCTAGATTGTTTCAGTTTTTTAAAAACATATAATACATATTCATCTATTCGTATGTTATATATATAGATATATACACACTTCCCTGATGGCTCAGCAGATAAAGTATCCACCTGCAGGAGACACAGGAGACTCAAATTTGATCCCTAGGTCAAGAGTATCCCCTGGAGAAGGAAATGGCACCCCACTCTAGTACTCTTGCCTGGAAAATTCCATGGAGAGAGGATGCTGGTGGGCTATAATCCATGGAGTCAAGGAAGAGTCGGATGTGACTGAATGTGATGAGCTAAACAACACACGTGATGAGCTAAAAGTTACATAGATTTGAAAGCTAGTCTTGTCACATTTTAAATAAGGAAAGGAAATATAGGCTGTAGACAGTGGCTGGTCATAACCGTAATTAAATTTTTCTGAATTTTGAAGCACCAGTTGTTATGCTGATGATTTCAATAACTTCAGTCGCAGCCACTGGGCAACTTCCCACACTTCAGGCTTGCCACTGAGAGCAGTTTCAGCATTCCCTCTGTGCTTTAATGGAAGTGAATATTTTTCTGTAACTTATCTGTCACTGAGCATTTATTGGAGGCACCCTGTGGGTGAAGCATTGTGCTAGATCATGAGTAAGGAAAGATACATTTGTTACACTTGCTTTCTACAAGGCATTTACAGTCTAGTAGGGGACCAACAGATCATTTTAAATGTAGTGTAGTAAAGAAACGGACCAAGACAAAACGGAAGCTAGAAGAACCAGGCTATTCTACCAAAAAAACTTAGAGGAAAAGACATTTGATCTGGGTCCCAGGGATGAGCAGGAATTTTATTTTAGAAGTATGACTTGGCTGTTGCAAAAGGTTGAGATCTGGAAATTATATGGTACATTCAAGCAACTTCTCTGTGGTTTGGTGTGGCTAGAGTATAAATTATCAATAAGGACATATGGAACTTAAGGCAGGACAGATAGGAAGAAGCAAAAGCAATGTGAACTTTTTGCTGGAGATGTTTGAAAGTATTTGGTCGCCTTTTGAAAGAGGAAAATATATGGTCAAATTCGTGTTTTAAGAAGAGCAGTTAGGAGCTGTGGTGTGACTAGATTGAAGGGAAGGGACCATTTAAAGGCTGTGGAAACAGATTAAGTAAGCAATGAATAAACATTTTCACTGGAGCAGGGATGGAAACAAGAGGACAAACTTGA
Organism: Muntiacus reevesi; assembly: GCF_963930625.1. Classification (NCBI taxonomy): domain Eukaryota; kingdom Metazoa; phylum Chordata; class Mammalia; order Artiodactyla; family Cervidae; genus Muntiacus; species Muntiacus reevesi. The sequence continues at coordinate 99,286,201 of NC_089252.1, forward strand.
AATATAATGAAAGCTAGGGACTAGTGGGACTTGGTAATGGATTGGATACATGAAAAGGTGAATGAGAGGGGAGAGAAAAGTTGACGTAATGATGACTAGATTCATAGTTTAGCCAGAATGGAGGTTCAGGAAAAGGTACTTATATTTGTAGGAAGAGAAGGAATTCTGTTTTGGGGATGTTGAGTTCACGGTGGCTATCTAGGTGAATATTCAAACTTTGGGGAAGGGTTGACCTTGAAATATTGATTCAGGCATCTTCAATGAGCTGATGCTCATGAACGTCTTAGAAGGAGTTTCTTTCTGGGAGAGGATCTGGAGTTAGAATAGAAAACACCCTCAATGAACTTAATTAATACCTGAAAAAAAATGGAGAGGAAATCTATTTTTCTGTCAGTTTTTAGAACTGATTTTTTTTTTTTGATTGACCTCAAGTTCTGACTGAACTGGACTTCAGAAAACATGAAATCATTTTGAATCTTGGCCAAATATGTTGTTAAATCAAGCATATATCCATAAACTTAATATTTCTGACAGAAGTTTTTCTAATGGCTCCTCCAACATACTATGAAAAAATGACACTATGTATGAAGAATGAAGGTTCCAATGCTCTCTGACATAGGCAGTGAATCACTTACTGCTGTAATAGACACTTTTCTTTATTAGGCCAATACAAATATGTTACAGACACCTTTTTTATGTAGCATAGAAATTATTGCCAACATGGTTAATAGTGACTTTTTCTTTGTGGCATAAAGATACTGTATAAAATACTCTTAAGCCTGTCTTTATATCAGTTACCTTGATTAGAATTTCACTTGAGCAGAGGTGATCAATTGAAATAAACATATGTAGCTGGTCTCAGTTCAGTTCAGTCGCTCAGTCGTGTCCGACTCTTTGAGACCCCATGAACCACAGCACGCCAGACCTTCCTGTCCATCACCAACTCCCGGAGTTTACCCAAACTCATGTCCATTGAGTCAGTGATGCCATCTAACCATCTCATCCTCTGTCATCCCCTTCGCCTCCTGCCTTCAATCTTTCCCAGCATCAGGGGCTTTTCAAATGAGTCAGCTCTTTGCATCAGGTGGTCAAAATATTGGAGTTTCAGGTTTAGCATCAGTCCTTCCAAAGAACACCCAGGACTGATCTTCTTTAGAATGGACAGGTTGGATCTCCTTGCAGTCCCAGGGACTCTCAAGAGTCTTCTCCAATACCACAGTTCAAAAGCATCAATTCTTCGGCACTCAGCTTTCTTTATAGTCCAACTCTCACATCCATACATGACTACTGGAAAAACCATAGCCTTGACTAGTGGACCTTTGTTGGCAAAATAATGTCTCTACTTTTTAGTATGCTGTCTAGGTTGGTCATAACTTTCCTTTCAAGGAGTAAGCGTCTTTTAATTTCATGGCTGCAATCACCATCTGCAGTGATTTTGGACCCCAAAATAAAGTCAGCCACTGTTTTCACTGTTTCCCCATCTATTTGCCATGAAGTGATGGGACCAGATACCATGACCTTAGTTTTCTGAATGTTGAGCTTTAAACCAACTTTTTCACCCTCCTCTTTGACTTTCATCAAGAGGCTCTTTAGATCCCCTTCACTTTCTGCCATAAGGGTGGTGTCATCTGCATATCTGAGGTTGGTCCACTGCCTACCAGTTTAGTGTTAAGATTGACTATCAACCTCTGTCTCAACCATGATAGAATAACTGGTGCAGTTTACCATACCACAGTAAACCAGTCTAAAACTGGACACAATGTATAAGGCAACTGATTTGAGGCGATGGAAAATAACCAGTATATATATGATCCTTGGAGGTAACAGGCAAGATTGCCTGATATCCATACAGGGAGGGGAGGCCACAGTGGAGAGCTGTGGTTTCTCTGAATTGAAGTGTACAAGTTGGAAGTTCAGAGCTGCTTCATGGCTAAAATTTGACATTCAGGGTACTGGAAAGAGGACCCTGGGCAGAACAGACATAGAAGCAGACCATGGTGATTCCCTGTGTGTCATTTGCCAAGGGCTGTGCATGACCAGAGCGGGACTGTCTAAGCCTTAGCAGAGGGAGACTTCTGTAGGGCTGAATGCTTAACAGAGATTCCCAGCCATACAGTGATGAGAGATGTTGGAATCTGGGCTAGTGTTGAAAGTTCTGGCCGAGCTGTTGAGAAACTGAATTGAAAATTTAGAAAAGCAACACTTTAGGAGTAAGAATCACAATCTGCAATGACGATCATTTCCTTCAAACTAACAAAACCAAATAGGCCCTCTCTAACAGAGTATTTTAGAAAACCCTGACAGGATCAAGGTGGTTTGGTGGTTTAGTCGCTAAGCCATGTCCGACTGTTCCTCCTCTGTCCATGGGATTCACATTGCAGGCAGATTCTTTACCAACTGAGCTACAAGGGAAGCGACCGGATCAAGAAGATCTGCCAAAAATTTAATTGACTGCCCAAATAACATTTAATGTCTCTAAGGGAAGAAAAGATAATCCAGACACATTGGTGTGCATCACTTGTAATCATATGTGTGAAGAAGCAGGAGGATATGATATTCAATCAAGAAAGCAAGCAGTCATTGGAAACAAATGCCATGATGACCAATGACCAAGATATTGGAATTATAGCTACTATAACAGTGTTCAAGGTCATAAAGGAAAAGTTTGATGTACTGCATAAACAGATGGGGAATTTTGGATAAGAAGTGGTAACTATAAAAAGAAATGGAAATATTAGAATTGAAAGGTGCAATGGCTGACATGAAAAATGTAATAGATGAGATTAGCAGCCAGTTAGATTCTGCATGATAAGAGGTTAGTGCATTTAAAGTCATATAAATAGAAATTATCCAAGCTAAAGAACAGTGAGAAAAAAGAATGAAAAAAAAAGAGGGGGGGCGGAATTATTCTGAGCTGGATCATAGACTTAAATGTAAAAAAAGAAACTTTTAAGTTTCTAGAGCAAAATGTAGAAAATATCTTCGTGACCTTGGGCTAGACAGATAACTTAGAGTAAAGAAAAAGCAGTAATTATAGAAGAGAACAATTGATTAACTGGGTTTCATTAAAATTATAAACTTCTGCTTATCTAAAGACTCAGTTAAGAAAAATGAAAAGGCAAGCTACTGTCTGGAAGAAAATATTTATATAATATGTCTAATAAAGGACAGGTATCTAGAATATATATTTTTTAAAAAAACAGCAACAAGGTCCTACACTTGAATAGCCAAAAAAGCCTCAATTTACTTAGAGGGCAAAAAGATTTCAACATGCATCATCTAAATGTATAAGTATGTTGTTTTTATATATGACCAATGATTTCATTAAAAGTTATTCAATATCATTAGTTATTATGACTATGAGGGGAAAGAAAAACCCAGAATTTCTCTTGATTCCCACCGGAATAGGCACAGTTAACATCTGTGGTGATTGATGATTATGAGTATCAGAACCTCTTACACATTGATGGTCAAAATACAAAATGATAGAACAACTTTGGAAAATAGTTCCGTTTCTCATAATGTTAAACGTATGACTTTATTACTCAGCAATGCTGCTCTCTATGTATTTACCCAAGAAAAATGAAAACATCCACAAAAAATTTTTCTATACAAATGTTCATAGTAACTTTATTCATTGATTTATTTCCTATACTGGAAATAGTGCATAACTCCTTCAAGAGAATAAATTGTTGGGCGCTCATTTGTATAGTGCAGTACTGTTGAGCCACCATAATTATAGTTACTGATAAACACAGAAGCATGGATGAATCTTAAACAGCTGAAAGAAGCAGATGAAAGACAGTACATATTTATACATTTATATTATAAATGTATTTATATTTATATTTAATTTATACTATAAAACAGTCAAAACTCACATGTAAGTATTAAAATCACATCAGGGGTTGCTGATAGAGGGGATGGTGCTTGAATGAAGGGGCCACTGGAAGCTTCTTAGGGTGATGGAAATTTTCCCTAGCTTGATTCAAGTCTTCGTTTCATGTGTGTATACACAGTGTAAAATCTATTTCATCACATGCAACTTTTACCTCAATAATTTAAATACAAAATTTTTAAAAATAGGCAGTGAAATAATCCAAACTGCTAATGATGATTTTGTGTAATAAATCAAGATAAGTTTGTTCATTAACATATCCAGTGTTTCAAATTCATCAAATCTATTTTGGCTAAGAACGTAATCTAGCAGGGTTTATAGTTTTATGATTTGACTTGTATTTTTACTAGTTTTCATGTTTTTTTTAGGATAAAGGTTTGCTTAAAAGTTCTTTTGTCTTCAGAAAGGAGCAGAATTAGCAAATTTCTCTCCAATAAAACAGGTAATTCCCTAGACAATTCACTGAAATGGTATATCCTTGAATTTTTTTTTTTTTTTTTTGAAAAATACTCTGGAGATACATTGAGGAACGTTAGTTATTTTATCCCAGGGAATTGGCTGCTGGTTGAGAAACAGGCTCTGGATAATTGAAGCCATTTGTCTGAGAGCTGAATGTACAGGCAGGAATAGGACCTGACTTAATTGAAAAGAATTGATATTACAGCATTAAGAACACTTATCCTCTGAGAATTAAAGCAAAAGGGCCAGACCAGGGTCTATTAGCATTTAGCATTGTTAGGGGAAGATTGTGTTCATGTTCCAGAATAGTTCTCTGGTGATGAGAGTCAGTGATAATGGACTGACACAAAAAAATCTCTTCTTGTCCCCCATTCTCCTCAGAGGGCAGACATAATGGGGCTAAGAAAAATCACAGGCTGACCCTATGACTTGGGTATTTTCAGTTGCTGAACATGTCACCTTAACCTACATTTGTGGTCAGCATGATATAACAGGAAGACCTTGAGACTGAGCATCACAGACTTAATTGCTTGTGAACTGTGTGACCTTGGGCAAGTCTCTTAGGCTTTCTGACCTTGTCTTGAAGGGTTGCTGAAGGATAAAATGAAATATCATGTGAAAAGTGCTAATTAGCCTATGGGATGTTAACTAAAGATAGCCCCTTCCTCCTTTTACAAAAACTCAACTCTATACAAAAAAAGTGGTTTGTAGGATTTCTTGAGGATGCATTTTCTGAAGTTGAAATGAATAATGGAAAGCAATAGCCATTCATTGTCAAGTAAATCGTTGCCACATTGTATATGTTTTATTTAGAACACCACTGTTTTGGTCATTAAATGGAGGCAAAATGATTTGTAAATACTAAGTGCCCTGCTTGCTAAGAGGCATTAGCATCTATGAATTTTGCATGCCACTTGGACTAGGCTGTTAATCAGGTGTGTTTTATTGCTATGTATTTTCAAGAGAGAAGTAAAAAAAAAATCCACAACTATAGCAATTGAGAGCTAGTTAAAGTTCTGAATATCTAAAGTCAGATTATTTTAAAATTCTTGACTATGAATTGACTTTCTGAGCAATGATGTCATAGTAGATCTTAAGAACTAAGAAAGATGCTAAATCTTTGCAAATCTTCATGTAAGTGTCAGACATTTTCCTCTATAAGGGATGGCCTTCTAAGTTCTAAGAACAGAACAGAAAGGTCTGTGACAGTAACATAGGCTTCCTTGGAAAAATCTAAATGAGAAATGAATTGTGGGATGGCAGAAAATATTATTACTTAACAAAATAGGTTGTTTTAATGAATCTAAGCTGTTCAGGTGAGTCTAAATCAGCTATTATTTTAATATATATGTATGTATATTTATATATATATCATGTTAATAGTGAAAAAGCAAGTGAAATAGTGGGGAAAAAAGCCCTAAAACTCAGTAACTGCTGAAAAAACCACCTTCATTTTTCAACAATTTGTCATATATTTTTTCAGTAAATCAGGCTATTAAAGAAACCATGTAACCTGCAAGCTTAGATTCAAGGCATGTCTTATTTGCCTCCTCTATGTGTTTTTTAATAAAGAAATCTTAAATCTACGGTAAATTTTGAGTTCCCAAGAAGAGCTCAGTTTCAGAAGTCTCAGCATTTGGTGCTTCCATGTTGCTAAATGGATTGCCAGTAACAGTTGATTGAACGAGTAAAACTGTATGAAGAATATATGTAACGGCAATATAAGCATTCAGTGCTCATTTGCTTTTATTTACTGGGGATCAGGTGTAGTGGTAGATGTTGAGACTTAGCCTAGTCATTCCCCACATGCATGCAATATAATGTGTTGTCAAAGTTGTAGAGTATGACAGAAGGAGCCTGTAATTCTACCCATGGTAGGATCGAAGGAGATTTGATTAACAGAACTGTCTTGAAAAGTCAAAGTCAGGAGTGGGAAAGTTGTTACCTTAAAACTAGCATGGAATGCACAGACATTATAGAAAAGCTCAGAATATCTGGAGCATAGTGGTGGTATGGTGCTCCTAGACCAAAAGTACTTTTTGCGAGGCTCTATCAGTTGGGTTCTCAACAGGAAACAGATGGTAGATTCAAAATCGTGATAAATTGAAGAGTTTATTTACATGGGCACTGTTGACAAAATTGTGGACTGAGTGTAGGGAAACCATAGAAAAAGTATGAAGTGGAATCAGTGATAACAGACCTGTTATTTGACATGAAGGGACAAGGGGAGGGAGCTGGTGTTGAAACTACAAAGGATCAAGGTGTGGGGAGGAGCTTGCCTTGAGAAGACTGTAACCTTCCCTTGAGGAAGCCAGATAGAGGTGACCTCCCAGAGAGGAACTGGAGGATAAATACCATCATCAACTCTCTTCCCTTCTTCCCATCTCCTGCTTGGCCTCTCTTTTGGAAAATAGTGAGCCTTTTTCATGGGCAAGTGGAATCTGGGATTCCTACCTGTTTTCTTTACATCAAATGTTAAGTGTGTTAGTCGCTCAGTCGTGCCCAACTCTTTGTGACACCATGGACTGCAGTCCACCAGGCTCCTCTGTCCATGAGATTTTTCCAGGCAAGGATACTGGAGTGGGTTGCCATTCTTTACATCAGCTTCTCTGAAAACTTTTACTTGTCATCCACCCTGCTTCTCTGGGGCTTCCAAGGTGGCACTAGTGGTAAAGAACCCACGCTCCAATGCATGAGACGTAAGAGAGACAGGTTCGATCCTGGGTTGGGAAGACCCCCTGGAGGAGGGCATGGCAACCCATTTATTCCAGTATACTTGCCTGGAGAATCCCATGGACAGAGGATCCTGGTGTGTTAACAGTCCATAGGGTTGCACAGAGTGGGGCACAACTGAAGCGACTTAGCCCTAATTCTGTTAACCATCATCTACATTTAGACAAAGCCTTGTTCTGATTCATAGAGTTACCCAACAGGAGTAAGTTGAAAGAGCTTCCTGAGAGGCCTGGGGTGCCTCCGAGGCTCTGTTACATATAGTTATCATCACTGTTGTTCAACTTCTTACTTGGCAAAAAAGCATGTGTTTGTTTCATATTTCATTGGCTTTTATGAAAGTCTCATTAGGCTTTTGTATATCTTACCCTGTTAATCTTCCATCACAACCTATGGGCAAGGCAGATTGAGTCACATTTTATTGATGAAGAAACAGTGTCATGGAAGAATTCATAAAACTGGAGGTATCATTGAATAGTAAAAGAGCTCAGCCTCATTCACCTGTATGATGATAAAGTATTCCTGTATGCTATAACATATGCATGCCATTTACTCCTCTCTCCTGTGATTTATCTAACACTTAAATGCCAGACACTGTGCAGGTGTTGGGGAGGAGGAAGACCCCTTCTCTATGATGAGTACCAGCACACACCTGGTAGATCATTAGGACTAGAAACAAACAAACAAACAACTATGGTAAGAGAGACTAATTTGATCAGAAGAAGAGATGAAAATATGTTCTGCCCCTCCCTTCCCGAAATTCAAGCAGAAGAGCTTTCATATTTGACATGTGTTGAGCTTCTAAGAAATAAATCAGTTTCAACTGAAGATTCAGGGCACCGTGTCAGGAGATTTGTGTGCAAATTGGTTGAGATGCTGTGTGATGCTGCAGATCTTGAACTGACCTGTGTCACTTGCTTTAAGAATAGAGGGAGGATATTTTTTTAAAATGAGGTCTGTAATGAAATAGGCCTCTGGATTTGACTCTGCCATGAGTGGATCCACGTGAGGTTAGGTAGGAGGTGACATTAAAGCTTGCCGCCCTCAAAATGACTTATCCTCCTGCCACTTTTGAGTGTTTCTGGGGGTCGGGAGGGGTTGTGATAAGAATATTTATATCAAAAGTAATAGGCTCTGTGTTCACTGTACTGAGGATTAAAAGTGCCTTCCCTAACCCTTTCTTTCTTCTTTTGGCCAGTGGAGTGCTAATGTCTATAATGTCATGTTGCTTTTCTCATATTTGTTTGATCCTCAAATCGATACCTCCTTTATTTTGATAACTGGCCCAATAATTGCCCAGAGGAACTCTTAATCATTGCCACTGCATCTTCTGTGAAGAACCCATCCTTTGTTATTCCTGGTTCCTCCCAGAAAAATCTCTTTACATGCTAAGTAAGTTTCGACCCCATGGTCTGCAGCCCACCAGCCATGAGATTTTCTAGGCATGGATACTGGAGTGGGTTGCCATTTTCTTCTCCAGGGGATCTTCCCAACCCAGGGATCGAACCCGGGTCTCCTGCATTGCAGCAAGATTCTTTACTGACTGAGCTACAAGGAAAGCCCTTAATAAATACTAAATAATTACTCAGTTACATACTGCAAGTTGACTGTTTAACCTCCTCTGCCTGTGGCAGTATCTTTTATCTATAGATTACAAGTGATTTTTGTTTGTTTGTTTGTTTTTGCTTGTTTTTCAAGAAGAAGAAAAAGACCAGGTGATAAACACCAGAATCTCTTGTCTCCTTGGTTAAAGAAGGAGTGTCTATGGGTTGTTATGGAGATGGGGGTGCAGCCCATCACAGATTTAGGAAAAGATATTTTAATATTTAGAGCAATTAGGTATTTGGGTAATTTACTTTTCTCAGTTTTGTCATCCAGGTGTGATAAAGTCAAGTCAGTCTACTCAGTTCTGTGAAGTGGTAAAGTCTGTTAGTAATTCTGAAGCAGGAATCATGGGGGAGATTTCTTGGTATTGTGGTATGATCCATCCTATGTGGCCTGTGTTCACTAAGTACCTACTGTGTCCCTAGGGATGGGTAAGCACTGATAGGTTTCTGCCCCTGGCTTAATGACCTTTTTGTTTTATGTTCTGTAACAAGTTTACTGATAAAGTAACCCCCAAGATGCTTGTCCCTTGGAAAAAAAGCTATGACAAACCTAGACAGCCTATTGAAAAAGCAGAGATATCACTTTTTGCAAAAAGGTCCATAGATTAAAAGTTATCGTTTTTTCCAGTAGTCATGTGAGAGTTGGACCATAAAGAAGGCTAAGTGCTGAAGAACTGATGCTTTTGAACGATGGTGCTAGAGAAAACTCTTGAGAGTCCCTTGGACACAAGGAGATTAAATCGGTCAATCCTAAAGGAAATCAATCCTGAATATTCATTGGAAGGACTGATGCTGAAGCTGTGGACACAATACTTTGGCCACCTGATGTGAAGAGCCAACTCACTGAAAAGACTCCGATGCTGGGAAATATTGAGGGCTGGAGGAGAAGGGATGACAGAGGATGAGATGGTTGAATAGCATCACCAAGTCAACAGACTTGAGTTTGAGCAAACTCTGGGAGATAGTGAAGGACAGGGAAGCCTGGTGTGCTGCCGTCCATGTAGTCGCAAATAGTTGGACACAACTTAGTGAAAGAACAACAATAGCAAAGATGATTTCACAATGGTATATTTTAGTTACCTGTAACTATCAAGTTTCCTCTAGTACAGCCTCAACTAAGAGTGCTCTTCCATGGCACAGTGCCACTTCTTACTGTCTAAGCTCTAATCTCACTGATATAAGCCATTTAAATTTACGTTTATGCTTCTTGAGCTTGGGTGTCGATTTGATAATAACCTCATGCTTAAACAAAAAAATTTTAAGAATGGCAAAGATAAAGAACAGTTTTCACTAATGAAAGCATTTATGTAATTAACCTACCCTCTAAAAAAGATTACGGACAAAGGAAGTACACATGTGAATTGCAACATGAAGAGCTTCTGAACTGATGATTTATATCAATTGACAGTTGCCATTTTTATTTGTCAGAATAGATTTTAAATGTTTCTGATGAAAATTGGAAGAACCTATCCCTATTTCCATGTAACTCTTTCTCCTTGTAGACAGCTGCTGCTGATTGTTGCTTTGCACGGCCATTGAGTTTTAAAACCTATTTCACTCTGGCTTGAAATTTACTTTTTCTTAATAGCAATTTTTAATTTTATTTAGATAAACTAGAAAGTGTATGTAGGCTTTGGAGTTTTTTCTTTTTTTTTTTTTTATCATTTAGTGTCATTTTCTTGCTTTGCTTTTTTTTTTTTTTTTTTTAAATAAAGCCATCTGTTTAGTAAACATGGAAAATTGATTGATATGAAACCCAGAAAGTTCATAATGACAACTAAATAACAGATGACAGATTAGATAAGAACAAGTCATTAAGTTGGCCTATAAAAGGACAGCCATCTGCACCACTAAAACAATCTTCCTATTGATGACAGTAATAATTTTCAGAGTCCATGACAGCTAAGAATTTATAGAATAAAATGGAAAAGCTTATAAATTGAGAAGTGAAGCTTGATTTTGGCAATTAATGTAACCATTTTGTTTCAGGGTTACATGACAAGTGAGTGAAGATTATACAATAGCCTTTGAGAACAAATAATCCTTTACTCTGTGTATTTACATGTTTTATGTGACACAGATAATGACTATATTACCATTATTTTGTTTGACTGAATTTATTAACAGATGCAGAGAGTATAATTCACTGACAACTAAAAAGATTTATGATTCAAAATTTTTTAAAATCTTAGTTTACAGATTAGTGATTTATAATTAAAACATAAGTTTAGTGGGGATGTTTAAGGATAACCAATCACAGATCCACAGGACTGAAAAAGGCCATAGGGCCATCTGCCTTTACTGTGCCAATGCTGTCATCAAAGTTGAACCCAGTTTTATAATCACTAACAAAATACCAAAGAATAGCCAGAATAAAGTGCACAATGATATATACATTTAGCAGAGTTAAACAGAATCAGGGTACCAACAGTTGGACCTGCTTGGTTTGAGGAAACTGTATCTGCTGACATTTAAAAGCGAGATTGAATTAGTGGTTTTAAATTTGGAATTGTTTTTCATATTCATTCATCAATGAGCTAATCCTCTGTAATGCTAAATGACTTGAAAGTTTGCTCTTCAACATGGACCTATTATTATAATTGAATTTGGTGAAAGTGACTTAACTGGTATTGGATCCTGAGTATCTATACTTTCCCTGTTTCTTCACATCCTTTGTGAAAATGTATTAATTGTTTCTTATAGGATGAAATACTGTTGAGGTTTGGTTGACTTGGGGCTTTGGGGAGAGTTACCTTCTGTCAGAACCTAAGATGATATCATTAAAACTGAATCTTTACATAGCAGGTCCTAGGAACTTTATGCTTTCTATTCCTATGCCTTGAATTTTTCTTTTTTTATGGCTCTGATGGGTGTGACTACAGCCATGAAATCAAAAGACGTTTGCTCCTAGGAAGAAAAGCTATGACCAACCTAGACAGCATATTATAAGCAGAGACATTACTTTACCAACAAAGGTCCATCTAGTCAAAGCTATGGTTTTTCTAGTAGGCATGTGTGGATATGAGAGTTGAACTATAAAGAAAGCTGAGCAGTGAAGAATTGATGTTTTTGAACTTGTAGTGTTGGAGAAGAATCTTGAGAGTCCCTTGGACTGCAAGGAGATCCAATCAGTCTATCCTAAAGGAAATCAGTCCTGAATATTCATTGGAAGGACTGATGCTGAAGCTGAAACTCCAATACTTTGGCCTCCTCATGCGAAGAACTGACTCATTTGAAAAGACCCTGATGCTGGGAAAGATTGAGGGCAGGAGGAGAAGGGGACAACAGAGGATGAGATGATTGGATGGCATCGATGGACATGAGTTTGAGCAAGTTCTGGGAGTTGGTGATGGACAAGGAAGCCTGGCGTGCTGCAGTTGATGGGGTCACAAAGAGTAAGACATGACTGAGAGACTGAACTGAAGGTGGGCTTACACGTACCTGGGTAGGAAAAGTTTCAAATAAAATTGTAAGGAAGAAAGTGTCACTGATAAGTCTGTTTTTCACACATAGTTGATAATAATGTGTTAATGTGTATACCTTTTTATGCATTTATATACATTCTAAACAATGTTTGGTACCTACTTCTGCTCACCATTTGTGAACATGTCATATGCCTTTTAAAAAATCCTTTATTATTCATAACATAGTAGCCATTGTACCATAGAGCATATTTGATATTACTAACTATTTACTATGGGACATTTAGATGATCCAGCTCATGATCATGATTGAACAATTCCAGTACATAAATCTCTAGACATCTGCTTTCTTCCTTAGAGTTCCAAGGAGTAGAATGGTTAGGACAAATGTATACAATGTGTTCAGGTTTTTGCTGCATGCTACCATATATCTCCTCAGAAAAGCTATCAGGCTCACCATGACTACATGAATGTTCTTTTCCTTGTATGTGTCTTAACTTAAAAAAAGTTTGTAATATTAACAATGAATCTAATGTCTTGTTTTAATGTGAATTTTTGTGTATTGAGATAGCCTTTTCTTTTCCCCTTTGTTTTTCAACTGCTGGAACAATATTTTTCTGTGTAGTGCTTTTTTGCCCATCTCATTTCTAAAGGGTTGACTTTATTTATTGTTATTACTCTGAAGGAGTCATAGCAGGAGTAGCAGAATAACATTAGGATCACCTTGACGTTTCTTCAGGAGGAATGGTTTCAAGTTTATCCTTTAAACCACTGAAATAAACATGAAGGACTGCCCTCTATACCAACCACAGTTATTCAACTGAAAATTGAGGTTGTCTGGCAAATCATCTCTTGCATTTTAAGGAACTGATCTCCAAAGGGGTTGAGATTAGAGAACTGAATCTTCCTCACTGAGTTGCAAGGCCATGTTGACAAGAGGGAGCTCCCTTATTTGCTGATAAGTGAGAAAACTAGGTGAAAAGGAATCTAAGAAGGAATGTTCTTAGAAAGGCACAACTCTTTACATTTGATATGAGTTAATGATCCGACAGGACTTAGCGGCAGAACAACAATGATACGCATTTATTGCTTGAAGCAAGGTATGAAAAAATTACATCTAGGTATTGTGGGTGCCTATGATATTTCTTATAATTTCAACATGTATTAGGTGGTAAAATTCTTAGCTTCCTATTGTTCTGTTTACATCTTTTGTCTTTGAAGACCCCCTGCCTCAGTCTCACTGCTAACAGGTTAGTGTCTGCTAACAGATTGAGTGTTTTCAGAGTTCTCAGTACATTTTCCCTTGGATTATCCAAGCTTATTGTTGCCTTATGGAGAAGGAAATGGCAACCCACTCCAGGATTCTTGCCTGGAAAATCCCATGGACTGAGGATCCTGGTAGGCTACAGTCCATGGGGTCGCAAAGAGTCGGACACAACTGAGCGACTTCACTGACTGACTGATTGTTGCCTTATCATAGTTTAGTGGCTTCCCTTAGCTCTGGCCCAGTCTTGGGTATTGGCATTCATTTATTTGCCTTTCACTTCCCGTTTACCGAGCACCTACTATGGTCAAAGAACATGCTGAAAGTACAAAAGTGAGAGCCATGTTCTCTCATCTCAAGAAGAAACTACTCTCGTGGGTAAGATAGTTGCCTGAAGAGGTAATTATACAAGGCATAAAGTGAAATGATAGAGGTAACACAGGATGCTAGAGAAGTAGTGAGGAGAGAGACTGAGTTATCAAGGAAGCCTTCCTGGAGGAAGGGCTACCTAGTTAAATCTTTAGAAGTCCCAGGGGTCAGCCAGAACTGTGACTGAGCAGTACAGAATATGCATGATTTTTGCAGGGGCTTGTAAGTGAGTTTGTTAAGAAACACATTGTGAGAGGGAATAATACAGTCTTTGCCCTTTGTAGAACTAGAAAACCTAGCTGTTTCAAAGACTGGAAGCTAATAAATAACTACAATCCTTTTTTCTTTAGCGGTTTTACTGTACTGTACTGTGAAGTCGCTCAGTCGTGTCCGATTCTTTGCGACCCCATGGGCTGTGGCCTACCAGACTCCTCAGTCCATGGAATTTTCCAGGCAAGAGTACTGGAGTGGGTTGCCATTTCCTTCCCCAGGGGATCTTCCCAACCCAGGGATCGAACCTGGATCTCCGGCACTACAGACGCTTTACTATCTGAGCTTTGTATTTGTGAAAAAAATCTAGAAGTGATTTCCTTTGAAATTGTTTCTTTTAATATAGATGCTATGATTTTAGTGAAAACTTTGACATTACTGGCAATATATGGCATAAAACATGATTATTTTGTTTAAAGGTGGAAATATTAGATAAAAAAAAAAAGTCTATCAAACAACAGTAATTAACAGCTTAACCTAAAAACTCCTCTTTGTTAACTAATTGTTTTGCTCTTTCCTTCAATCATCCATTCATTTGTTGAACAAACATTTGTTAACCCTTAGGCATGGCTAAAGAACTTTGTTTTTGAATGCAAAGGTATCAATAAGCACAGTTTTTCTTGGTGTAGGTTCTGTCTTGACAGGACTATCCATTTTGTTAATTATTATGATTTCCTTTTCTTTTTTAATTAAAAGATAGGCAGATTGGGGATAAATAATACAAACGCATGCACAAAAATACAGTAGAGATCTCAAAACAGGGATTGGGTGTTTTAAATTTTGCTTCAACCAGGAGAATCATCTTGGGGCTATAGAATGAGTTTTCCTTCTTCAGACACTTATTTTTTTTTAAATACCTACAGCCATTTGCATTCACAATAAATGTTGATATGAAAGTGTTAGTTTTGTGTTTTGTAAATTGCATGAGTAATTGTCTCCCCAGCACTTGCTAAGTTGATGCTTCCTTTTTTAATGGCTGTAATATATTTGTAAACATGTTTCTTAACTTACTTGAAAACATGTTTCCATCTCATTTATTTGCAGACAACTTACTATCTGTTGAATCTTTAGCTTCTTCTTTTCTAATGACTCCTTTGAAATATTATTTTAATGAACCTATGAAACACATCATTGTATTCTTTATATTGTGGTTGGACTGCTAATGAGACTCATCCATTAAGTAAATGGCTTTGTAGGCAATGGAAATGTAATAAATAAAGTTAGTCTGTTCTTCTTTACTACTTTTCTGCTGATGGGCATACCACATGCTGAGAAGGTAATGTTTCATGACCAGAACAGTTCAGTTGGTAGGCGGATTGGGAATCTTTGCATTTAACAAAAAAAAAAAAAAAAAAAAAGAAGAAGAAGAAGAAGAACATCATAAAAGCACATTTGCAACCCCAACTATTTTTTTTATCAAATTATAAGGTAATGTATTTTTAATGCAGGCATTGTATTACAAATGGGTATGCTTTATCAAAGATATCAAGTATCCATAGGATACTTATAAAGGGAAAAATATTACTTCTCTAGAAATAGAGGAGAAAAGAAAGAAAACCTATTTTAAGATATAAAATTCCTTTTTTTGACATATAATGCACACTGTTATGTAGTTCTGTTATTAATAGTAGTATTGAAACATTTTTAAAATAATTAAAAGAGATAGCTTATATAATACATGTATAGGGCTCAGCATAGGGGTTAATACACAGTAACTTTAAGCAGTAGCATTATAAGATATAAAATTCCACAAAAGCAACTTCTGAGCAAAGGATTGCATCAAAAAAACTAAATTCATGTCCTTTTCGATTTGACTTCATTATTGGCTTTGATTCTCTGCCTTATCAAAAGAAGATACTGGTGTCAAAAATGATCATGCACATTATATCTTGTTTTAGTGGAGTCTGGTGGCAGCTACCAGTTCCACCTTCAAATCCCAAGTGTCTTTATTGCAATAAAATGTTGTAAGCATTTACTCCTCAATATTCCAGTGACAAATCTATTATTTTTATTAATTTCATACTTGTAATTCAATGGCTTTCTTTAAGCTTATGGCCATTCTTATCAGTAAAAGCAACAAGATGGCATTGCCAACTGTTTCTGCCCCCATTTCCCCCCCCCCCCCGCCCCCACCCGCCCCACCTTCTGATATGGGTACCATAGTCTGCCTGCACTGGCAGAATTTCTAGGTCTTCAGAGCTGTTCATCTTGCAGAGACAGCAGTAAGCAGTAAGATTTTGAAGCAAGATCTTAGCCTGGATGAAAACCAGGAATCCTAGCCACTGACCAGCAAAGGCTAGAAGTTCCCCTGGCTCTTACCCTCATTTGAAAGCAAGAATGTTTCAAGGAGGCACAAACTGTAAAAATCGGTACAAATTTATTATTAGAGACACAGTACAAGTGGAAGAGTGCACAGAGAAACAGTTCAAGACAGAAGCAAGGCAGAGATACACACCTGGAGAGAGAAGGGCATGGGCGTCCCCCCAGAGAAGATGAGTGCAGAAAAAAGGCTGTTAACTCATCTAGACAGGGTAATTTTCCAGGTCTTTGTTTACCTTTAGTCATTATCTTGCTTTGTTTTCCACACCTGCCCTGCCCTAGGATCCTCCCTGACATGTATGAACGCCTTTTATCCAAGATGGATTCCAGCCCAGAGTCCTGTGGGGGAGCTGGGGCTTGGCATCACCTATTGTGGTGTGGTGTCCCCTCTTTTTGACTCCAAGGAGGATCTCTGTGCATGTGCAGTGTCCCCCTTGTCTTCCCCAAGGATGGGGAATATGTGACCTTTTGATCTTTTACTCCAAAAGGGTTTAGCCCCGCTATCCCTGCCATAACTGTTATGTTAAAGTGTTCACAGGAGAGAGAACCTAGCTGTTTTTCCTGTTTCTGTTGTAATTTCCATCTCAAAGTACAAACAAGAGGCTGATTATAAATATCTAGCCTAGAGCCCACCTGCATCCTTCCTCAGGAAATGTAAACAGGAGGCTGATAGTACATGTCTAGCTTGGAGCCCATCTATCTCCCGCCTCAGTGTCAAGGGCGCTGCCCCTTAAGAATAAAAATATGAAATTATAAACTTTTTCTGGGTTCTTCTAAAGTAGTCGCTGTGGTTTGGGCACAGATGAAGGCAAACATTGGCAGAGAACAGGCATTTCTTCCTGAGCCAGGACTTTCTCTATTGGTTTAATCCCATTGCCCTAAGGATTGCTTTGGTGGAAATGAAATATAAAAGGAAAAAGAGGTAATGTCACATTTTGCACAGCAAGAAAACTGAAAACCTGTCCTCAGATTTAGAAGTGATTTTGTTTTATAAGAAATAACTAGTGCAAATTCAAATAACAAATGTTATCTTAAAAAACAGAATGCATTTTTGTGTTGTAACATTTGTGAAATCAGGCTCTTATAACCAATAGCATGTCATAGTTTTTAAAAAGATATATTTTCCTAAATTACATAAAATAGTGGTGGGTCTTAAAATTCAGGTCATCTGAGATTCAGTAAACTACTGAGGCTTGGGATCTTATTCCTTTGTTCCCATAATGAGAGGTAAAAATGGTGTTACTGTTTTTAAACAAATGTCTACTTTCATGAATCTGGTTGAAGGAACAATGTCCTTTTTAATCTCAAGCTTGATTTTGCCTCTCTTCTAGACCCTTACTCTCTCTAGCCTATGAGCCCTTGCTTACAGCAGAGATCTTAATGATTTATTTTTGTCTGTGAGCTTGAAAAGACAGGTTTCAACAAAATGCCTCCTGTAAATAAGAGAAAATACACTTCACTGAGGACCTATGTGAAATGATGATTAACTGTATTTTGAAGGAATTATTCTAGAGATACACTGAGCTGCTCCACACTCATTTAAAGTTGGCAACCTGTTAACAGTTCCCCGTCTGCTCCACTGAGGTCAGCCAACTTCTGTTGGGTAACTGAAACTGTAGAGTTTGAAAGCAGAACACAAAATGCCATCCTTAAAATTGGAGCTGTCACGTTAAGTTATGTCACATTTTATGACAGGTCACAAGAGGAAGTGATACATGATTTTATAAACACGTCACCCAAAACAGGCTCATTGAAATTCTAGCTGTCCACCAATGTTAGAAGTTATTTTCCATCAAAAATTAACAGGATCCAGGACTTTAGAAAGGGGTCTTTCAAACAGAAAAGGGAAGTTTTTCTACTGTTGTAAACAGTTCCATCTATAGTGAATTAGAGTGTAAATAGGGGAAAGAAAGATATTCTACTGTAGAAAATGATGCAGGTCTAACTAATTTTAAATTTTGCTGTTGCTGTTTAATCAATAAGTTGTATTTGACTCTTTGTGGTCCCGTGGACTGTAGCCCACCAGGCTCCTCTGTCCATGGGATTTTGCAGGCAAGAATACTGGAGTGGGTTGCCATTTTCTCCTACAAGGGATCTTCCAGATCCAAGGGTCAAACTCCTTGGATGTGGTAGTCAGATGGGGTCTTTACCACTGTGCTCTCTGGGAAGCCCTAAATTATAGCCTGAAAGTGACAAAAAAGAAAAGTGTTAGTTACTTACTCATGTCCGGCTCGTTGTGATCCCATGAACTGTAGTACCCCAGGCTCCTCTGTCCATGGAATTCTCCAGGCAAGAATACTGGAGTGGGTAGCCACTCCCTTCTCCAGGGGATCTTCCTGACCCCAGCATTGAACCCAAGTCTTCTGTATTGTGGGTGGATTCCTTGCCATCTGAGCCACTAGGAAAGCCCAGGTGGATTCTTTACCACTACGCTACCTGGGAAGCCCCAAATAGTAGTGTAGGCCAGTGTAAAAAAAGAAAACATTATTAATTAGACTACAGGGGTATTATGAGAGTGAGTGTTGGGGAGATTGGGGTGGCATTAGTAACATATATGGGGAGGTGGCATTTAGAATAGTTAATGCTTTCCCCTCCCCCTCCACATCTACATATACTGTTCCAGATGAAGTCTAATCCAACAGTAGAATACATAACTGGAGCTATCCCCGTAGAGTCACAGCTCTCCATTTTCATTGTGTGCTGCTTCCTGTGATTTTGCCATAGACTGCTAGAGAATGCATCCATTTAGGTCAGCTTGGGCTTCCCTGGTGGCTCAGCTGCTAAAGAATCCACCTGCATGCGGGAGACCTAGGTTTGATTCCTGGGTTGGGGAGATCTCCTGGAGAAGGGAAAGGCCACCTACTCCAGTATTCTGGCCCGGAGAATGCCATGGACGGTATAGTTCAAGGGGTCGCCAAGAGTCCAACACTACTAAGCAGCTTTCACTTTCATTTATGATTAGATAAGTTCCTGCCCCAACCCTCTGCCCCACCCTCAACCTCCCTTCTCCACACTTACAGAACTGCAAGCGGCTTTCAGTATCTCAACAGACTGTACAAAAAAAAATTTCCCTTGAAAATTTGTGAATTTGTGTTGGTGTACTAGACACTCAGCTAACAATTTATGCTGTCAGTCTGTAACATTTCAGTATATTGAGTTACATTTAAAGTATTGTATAGTAGATATGATTCATTGCACACACTAAGATATACAAAAATAGCCATTTTCTGCCATTTAATTTTTATTTTAGATATCTGTTCTATCAGGGTGGTGGGAGGAAATGATATTGGTATATTTGGGATTCTCTTTCCTCTTTCCTGGGTTTTTATGGGGATAGGGCAGGGCTCCATGTGGTTCCCAATGTCACCTGTCCACTCTGGCATCAAGGAGAAACCTGGTGTCCTGTGTGGTCCTCTTTGTGGCATCAGCGTGGACCCACATGTGGCTGCATCTGCAAAGCTTCTGGGTCACGTGGTTCCTGCTCTGTCCATGGTGCTAGTTAGAGGACAGGGCTCTTTCACTTGCTTGCATGCTATGTTAGAGCATTAAGAAATGTGGATGGGGATGCTAGGTGTATAAAATCCTGAAAGAAAAGGACTGAAAAAAGAACTGTGTGCTTCTCATAGGTCTCTCCCTTATGGAAGGCGGGATCAGATCTTCTTTCTACTCTTCCCTCATGTCAGCTGAGGTTTCTGCCATCTCCCAGGCCTGGCCAGGGGGCCACTAATATGATTCTTTGTTATCCTTGCTTTCACTCCACTCTTTTCCCTATTTCTAGTCTAAGTAGTCTAGATGGAGAGAGTGGTATTTTGGATTGGGTAAGGAGAAACCATGATCTTAATCATGGTATTTTATTTTTGTTTTTTGTTTTGGTAACCCAATTTGTTTCTTCATGTCCTAGATATTGATTCACAAAAGTCAAAGAGATTGTCTGTTTTTCCTCATTTTTCTGTATTGTCACATTCCTCTCCAAAGGAAATGAATACAAAATGGCCCAGCTTCTTGAGTAAAGAGTGGGAGAAAGGAGGGAAGAAGAGATCAGGGGGTAACTATCAGTGGATATTGGAAACGAACATCTATAGATGCTTATTTTTCATTTAAAGGATGTCAGTCTTTTTATGTGACGACAATAGAGCAGGGTTTAATAAGCATAAAAGTGGGAATCTAACAATAAGGTCTTGAATCTAAATGCTCCTCCTTATTTGTTCTGGGCATGTACTGTGACTTTTCTGTGTCAAAATTAGATGTAAAAATAGGGCTGCTGATGGATTGCTGGAAAAAGTTGAGAGAGAGATCTTTGTGACAGCATTTGCTTAAAAAGCCAACAAATGTGAGTTTATTTCCAATTTTCCCTCTAATCTATTTTTCTTCATTTCTGGCCACTATAATGCTCAACTTTCAATGCCTCCAGCCAATATTTTTACCTCCTTTAAACCTCAGTTAAATTTTTGGCTCCTTGTTCAAAGACAAAAATCTTATCAATCTCTAAGTTCTTCTCTTCCCATGTTCCATGTTGATTTTGAATCTTTGTGTTTTATTTGAGGGAAAGAGAACTCAGAGTTTTATAGAATTATGTGAATCATCTTGCTATTGATCAGAAGAAAAGGATACTTAATCTGTTTTTTTTTTTTAAGAGATGATTCACATTAATGTGAATATATATGTCACAGAACTATACACTTAAAAATAGTTAAAATGGTAAATTTGGAGATATATATATATACACACACATATATGTATATGGGTTCCCTGGGGACTTTACTGGTGGCTCAGACAGTAAAGAATCTGCCTGCAATGCAGAAGACCTGGTTTTGATCCCTGGGTCAGTTAGATCCCCTGGAGAAGATAATCTGGAGAAGGGAATGGCAACCCACTGCGGTATTCTTGCCTGGAGAATTCCATGGACAGAGGAGCCTGGTGGGCTACAGTCCATGGTGTCACAAAGAGTCAGACAAGACTGAGTGACTAACACTTTCACACACACGCATATATATTTTACCAAAAAACACAGCAAACAAAATGACAACAGAACATCTGATGCCCAAATACAAATTTTTCGTAAAGTAAGAATCCCGGGAACTCTGTAACATCTACTAGAACAAGGAGTAAAGGCAGTTTTTTCAGCACCTTTCTAATGACACCAAGTTGTCGGCTGTCTGCTCTGCTATGCAGGGATCTGTCTCTGCTTCTGAAACTTCACTTCTGCAGTTTTTCATTCAGTAACTGCTTGCTAAGCTCAGGCTGCACACAGCCACTGACCAGGGGCTGCGAGCATTTCTCTGGCAGTCTTTGCCTCTCTGTCACTAAAATACCCAGAAACACAAAAAGAACAAAGAACTACAACACCCATAATGAAGATGGAAGTTAACCTAAAATTTGGGAAGGAATGATACTAATTGTAAAGCAGAGAGAGCTGTCTAGAGGCATATTCTCAGAGTTAAGCACATAGCATTTCCTATCTTCCACCTATGAAAAAGATGTCTTAGGAGAAAAGGGGAAAAGCAATAAATAGTGGGTTACTTTCAAGGCGCAGCTCCTAACACAGAGTTTAGAGTGCAGTAAAAAAAGATTTTATACAAGTGCTTCTGATTTGTGATAGAAACTGTTTTTCCCATTCTCTGTTGTTCATTGTTTTCATGTGGACCCAATTCTTCAGACTTCTGCACAATTCCCATATCTGTGGGTTTGAAATACAGTGCTGTAATTGAACAGATTTTAATTTTACCATTTAAAAATTATACCGCATATTTAATCATTTAAACTAAAATAATAAATTCAATATATTACTGTGAAAAAAGGCTTACTATAGAATTACCACTCTCACTAAAGTGCTCTATGGACATAAACAGCCCCAAAACAACACCGCTCCGTGCTGGAATAAAACAAACAGGCTCTTTCAATAATTGAGTAATTACCCTGTAATCTATCATCTTACGTATTTTGACATTTTGCTTAGAACATTTTCAAGTCATTTCATTTGTGCACATTCCATCTTTCTAACTGGACAATTTAGTATTTGATGGTAAGGTAATAATGTTTCAGGAAGGGGGTCCCCTTCCAGGGCCCGAAACTGGGCTCTTGTCTAACACTTGGAAATGAATTGTCCGAGGAGACACATGTGACAAAGCAAGAGATTTCATTGGTGATGGGATTAGTTTCCGGGCTGTCTTTAGCCAGTCATTCTGACTCAGAGGCCTTCCTTGTGGTGCACGCCTTGTGCAGCCAAGATGGATGCCAGAGAGGATTCTGGGATGCGGTCGGACATGTGGGGTCTCCTTTTGACCTTTCCTGAACTCTTCCGGTAGGTGGTGGCTTGTTAGTTCATGTTCCTTAGCAGGACCTCCTGTCATAAAACGACTCATGCAGATGGTTACTATGGTGCCTGGCCAGGGTGGGCGGTTTCAGCCAGTGTGCTTCCCCTAACAATATCTCACAAGAGCAGCTCTGGTGCATCCGGAAGGCAACGATGGCAGAAGTACCACAGTGGATTCCCAATGTCTGTCATGGGAACAAGGACAAAAACTAGAGGTCAAGTGCCTCTTACTTGCTAGTTCTGGCTGTAGGAACATAATACATATTTATCAAGTATAGAAAGAGTCACCAAGACAGCAAGCCTGACTTTTTTCTGGCTACCTTTACATTCATATAAATGTGTAATTTCAATTGCATGTGTCTCTTCTCTCACTTGGAATTTATTTTGTTGAGTTTTTAGTAATGATTTTGTTGACTAAAAAAATATAGTCACAACCTGAGTGTAGAGAGTTACTTTATTTCATGGGAATGTTTAGCACTCCGAGCCCTGGAGACAGCATCTCGGTAGTTCTGAGAAATCTGCTCCAAGGAGGCAGGAGGGGAAGTCAGCCTATATAAGTTTGCAACAAAGAGAGCAGGAAGTCTGAACATCAAAGATCAGGTACAAGGTTAAGGAATTTTGCATTCTACCTATTGGAAGATGCAAGCCTCTGGGTTCACTGAATTCATTGCTTTCATATGCATCTCAGCTATCTGGGGCCAATCCTATTTCCTGTTCAGCTTGCTTCTTGCATTCCCCCAGCTCCTCAACGAACACCTTGTGGAGTGGTAGCATCCACTGGATCTCAGTTTTGGGAGCCCTCATTCACATTTGGATGATAGAAATCACTAATGGCTGTGGCATTTCTTGTTTATTGATATGGCAGCAAATATTTTCATTTCACAATTTAAAATTACTTAAGACCACTAGATTAAAATATAGGGTTTATATAGCTGTTTCTGTGGTAAGATCTCTGTTGGTATTATTGCTAATATAGGAACAACTGAATTTAGAAAACGAAACTTAAAAAAGAAAAAATCTCTATACCCCCCAAAAGATTTAGAGACAGAAGAACCTGTGCCAGAGCATAAATTGACATGTTTGCATTTAAAATCAAACCAGACGTGTCAAAACCCATCTGTTTAGTCAAGACTTGTAGTGAGTGATTGGCAACTTTCAGAATCTCTCTTTTGGAAAAAAAAAAAAGAAAGATCCTAAACTTTTTATTTTTAAAGAATTTTGAAGTCTGCAGTAGTTCAGGGACATTAAGAATTAGCATGAATAGCAGTGAGGTGAGAATATGACCCACTGTGCTGCCTATGGATGATTTACACAGGGTGCCTAGAAACAAAAGAGCTTGAGTCAGTATCTGAGTGCACATCTGCTCCAGAGCACAATGCAGTTAATTTCTGTCACTCCTGTTTTGATTCACAGCTGTTAGGAAGCAAGGATTCCACTTTTGTCATGTTGGCTACAAATATTTCCTTCTAGCAGATGGGCTTCTTTTTTCTTCTGAGGGAGGAAATAAAATTCAAGAGGGTAAATTAGAATAAGTGAGGAGCTTGGGTGAGTTGATGGGCTCAAGAATTCCTCTGACATATACTTGAGGTGTTGAGAGCTGATTGCAACAGAAAAGCTGTGTGTGCTGAGCACTTGGGGGTAGAATTACAGAAATGACTGGTGTCTGATAACTTTCTTATCTTCCTTGGATTTATTAGGTGAGATCTTGAAATAAACATTTTACTTTGAGACGTTCTCCTCTGATATAAGGTATGGAAAAGAAATATAGCATGTTGCTTCAAAACGAATGACTTCTTAGTTAACAAATATGAGAGAGATTTGGGAGCTGGGGGTGGGCTTTCCTGGTGGCTCAGATCATAAACTGCCTGCAATGCAGGCTTTAGATCCCTGGGTCCGAAAGGTCCCCTGGAGAAGGTAATGGCAATCCACTACAGTATTCTAGCCTGGAGGATTCCATGGACAAAGGTGCCTGGCAGGCTACAGTCCATAGGGTTGCAAAGAGTCAGGGCACCTCTGAGCCTCTAACACTTTCACTTTCAAGAGAGTTTGGGGATTTGGGTAGGGGGCTGGGGAGGGAGCTAGGTTGCTTTTGATCTTGACATCCAAATCCAGAAACAAAACAGGAAAGAAAAGTTGCTATCCAAAGAAAATTTTTGAAGATCAAAGAGCAAAAGTCAGTTACTTTATACATAAAAGCACAAGTGCATATACACATACAAATTTGCTTATGCATGCATTTCAGTGATTAAATCCATCGAACTAGAAATATACATACTGTGCCATACTCAGTTGCTAAATCCTGTCCAATTCTTCATGACCCCGTGGACGGTAGACCACCAGCCTCCTCTGTCTATGGGATTTCCTAGGCAAGAATACTAGAGTGGCTTGCCAGTCCCTTCTCCAGGGGATCTTCTTGACCCAAGGATTGAACCTGCATCTCCTGCATTGCCAAGCAGATTCATTACCACTGAGCCACCTGAGTAACCCCAATAGAAATATGTAAATGTGTATATTTACACATCCATAACAGAAATAGGTGTGGAGACTGGTAAGAGACACCTGCCAGGACATGGGGAATGGATCGCCCAATCCATCATTCCTCTATATATCAGGAGGCATCTTCTGTTCTCGTGTTGGTCACCTTCTCTGCTTCCCGTGTGACGTCTGGAAAGGATGCATCGATGTGTTTTCTCCAGAGCTGAGGAAACTGAGATCACACAGGTGTTACGTACTTAAGGAGGGGGGACCTTTATAGGCAGACCTATCTTACTCCTACAACCACAACCTCTTTCCACTCTCCTTCTGAGGGAAGGCTGACTTTGCAGTTGGTGCTTTATATACCAGCTGGTCACTTATGTGCTTTAATAAATAAATCCACTATTCAGTCCCCATGACGCTGCTACCGTGATGTGTCATGGCTTTCTGTGTTCGCTGGAGTTGTGCAGATATGGCATATCATACAGAAAACAACACGTGCTGTCTCTCTCTCAAGCCAAATCTAACAAGTTTAGTAACTGGAACTCTTTACTGTCTTTCCTGAACTCACTTTTGGAAGACAGGGTGTGATGAAGGATTTTTCTGTCAATTCCAGGCACAGGAGATAATCTGGTGTATACGGTTTGGATATTAAACTATCGAAATTTTTGAATGTTTAGATGATGTGTAGAGACAGTAAGGTAGTTTTTTGTAGTACAGACTGTTGTAGAAAATTGAGCACATATGGTCTATCATGTACTGTTACAATGTTAGGCATGTCTCCAGGGTAGTGGCGATTAATGGAAAAGCTATGGTCTTGAAGTAGAATGTGGCAGAATTGGGGCAGTTTCCTATGATTAATTTTATTGATGCAGAACATATTTATGATTCTGTTTGTCAAAGCTTCTGTAGGAAATTTGTTTCATCTTGCCTTCTGCTGCTGCTGCTGGGACATGACACTTTTCTCCAGGTCTCTACACAAATGGGAAAAAATTGTTAAGGAATTTTTTTTTTTTACAAAAGGCAAATTGGATATGTGTTTTTTCAAACTTGGAAATGCTCAGGCTTGACAGTAATGGTGCACTTCAGCGTCTTTACAAGGAATTCCCTAAATTTGATTGTTTCCAGTGGCCGTGGATGATAATTGTCTTCTTTAGGAAGCTCTCAAATGTTCCAGGGCCTCATGCTTGTGCTATGTTCGATTCTTCGGAAATCCTGAGTGCTCCCATATCTCACGTGGTCTCCCAAGGAAGATTTTAGGATCTGTCTCATTTCTCATTTAGTCCCCTCTTCTAGTACCATAACCCAGAGTTTTTAGAGCAACTCACTGTACTGGAAATGTATATAGTATAATGCTAGCAACTTGTGCAACTTGAAAGCAGCCTGTAGGGGATACAGGCAGTTTGTGATATTACTGCCATAGTTTTGTCATCTTGTCACTTAAGTTGTACTTACGTGTATCCACTATGACCCAACTGGGCTTCCTTGGTGGCTCAGTCAGTAAAGAATCTGCCAGCGATGCCAGAGACCCGGGTTCTATATCTGGGTTGGGAAGATCCCCTGGAGAAGGAAATGGCAATCCACTTCAGTATTCTTGTCTGGAAAATCTCATGGACAGAGGAGCCTGGTGGGCTACAATCCATGGGGTCACAAAGAGTCAGACAGGACTTAGTGACTAAACCACCATGATTAAATTACTAGGCCTTTTGAAAATTAATAATTAGCAAAATAAGAAGAGTTGCATTTGGTAAGCCCTCCTTTTGTCAGAACTTATGTGCCCCAAGAATTATTCAGATGTTATCTCTTGTAGGCTGTGCAGGTGGGGACACGGAGGCATAGGGCAAGGTCACATAACTGGAAAAGTAAAGCCACAAAAACCAGTCTCCTGAATTCCAGAGCCAGGCTTTTAACCATTGTCTGACTATCTTAACTCCCTGATATTGCTTCAGTTCTTCCTAGTAGGTGAGAAGAAAGGGAAAATGAACATAGTATTTTTGTTTTTCCTACCTACTGATTTTTAAAAAAAGCATTTATTCTCTAATGCCTGCATAACACCACAATTTATTTCATTAAGGAGAGAGTCAGTGTCTCAGCTGTGAACTTAGCCCAGGAGAAAATATCATCAAGACTAGCTTTCTCTTTCAGAAAAGGAAAGCTGGAGTTCATCAGGAGCTGTGTCTTTGTCTAGTTGTAGTCTGTGTGTAGGCATAGCGAGTATCAAACCAGTATTTATAAATGAAATTTCTGTCCACTTACTTTACTTTCTTGTTTCCAGTGATGGAATATGTTTTGTTTTAAAATAGTCCCTTGGTTTGCATTCCAGTCACATGCCTGTCTCCATCTTACTTCTTTCTTTTTTTAAGTTTTCTGGATTGCTAATTTGCTGCATGTTATATAGTTTGACCCTATCCAACAGAACTTTCTTCAATAATGCAAATGTTCTACACGATCCTCTGTAGTAGACACATGCGATTATTTAATACTTGAAATTTGTCCACTGAGATACAAATACCATATATCACTTACATGTGGAATCTAAAATGTGATGCAAATGAACGTATCTATGAAACAGACTCACATAGTGAACAAACTTGTGGTTGCCCAGAGTGAAGGGGCAAGGGGAGAAGAAGGGAAGGATTAGGAGTTTGGGCTCAGCAGATGCAAACTGTCACATATAGAATGGATAAACAACAAGGTCCTACTATATAGCTCAGGGAATTATATTCAGCATCATGTGATAAACCACGATGGAAAAGAATATGAAAAAGAATGTGTATAACTGAATCACTTTGCTATATAGCAGAAATTAACATAGCATTGTAAATCAACTCTACTTCAATAAAACTTTAAATAATGCCTACACTGAGGAACCACATTTCTTATTTTAGTTCATTTAAATTTAAATAGCCACATGTGGCTGTTGGTTTCCATTTTGAATAGCACCAATCTGATTAGATTTTGACAGAAGTTTTTTTTTTTTTTTATTTTTATTGGAGTATAATTGCTTTACAATGTTATGTATGTATATATCCATACATATATTCCTGTTTTTTGTATTTTCTTCCCATTTAGGTCACCACAGAGAAACGAGTAGAGTTCCCTGAGCTATTCAATAAGGTCTCATGAGTTACCATTTCATACATAGTATAAGTAGTTTATATAGATCAGTCTCAACCTGTTGATTCATCCCACCTCCCTTCCTTCCTTTGGGGTCCATACATTTGTTCTCTATGTCTTCGTCTCTGTTTCTATTTTGCAAATAAGATCTATACCATGTTTCTAGATTCCATATAAATGCATTAATATACAGTATTTGTTTTTGACTTTCTGACTTCACTCTGTATGACAGTCTCTTGGTCCATCCGTGTCTCTCCAAATGACCCAGTTTCCTTCCTTTTCATGGCTGAGTAATATTCCACTGCATATATGTACCACATCTTTATGCATTCTTCTGTTGATGGGCATTTAGGCTGTTTCCATGTCATGTCTTTTGTGAACAGTGCTGCACTGAACATTGAGAGGCGTGCATCTTTTGGAATTATGGATTTCTCTGGATATATGCCTAGTAGTAGGATTGCTGGGTCATACGGTAGTTCTATTTTTCATTTTTCAAGGCACTTTCATACTGATCTCCACAGTGCCTGTATCAACTTATATTTCTACCAGCAGGGAAGATGGTTCCCTTTTCTCCACACCCTCTCCAGCATTTATTATTTGTAGATTTCTTTTATGATAGCCCCACAACACAATATGATTGATGGAATCGTGAGAATTGTGAGACTTTCAAGCGACTCTTTAATTGTCATAAAACAAATTATGTTCTTTAATAGTTGACTTTTACTCAGTGTTTTTGTACTCCATCAGGGGATAAATGTCTTCTAACCTCCTCTGCAAGGAAGAGCAAAAATGGTGTTCACCTCTCCTGTGTGGGTTTTGTACAGGCCTTAATGATGCACTGGCTTCTCTGTCAGCCCATTGTGAGCACTCTGTATTTGCCCTATTACGAGAGAAGGGGCAAAGTCGTCAGCCAGAAAGCGGCCCCAACCTGGTTCGTATTTTCAGACTACATATGCGTGCACAGCTTGCTACTGATGTATACCATGTGGGGAAAGTCCAGGGAGAATGATGTTTCTCTCATGATTGAACGCTAGTACTTGGTGCTATGTGGAAAACAGTCGCTTGCTTGTATAGGCAAACAGCTGTTGTTATCTAAAAAATAATCATTATGATAGAAAGCGCACGCTTCTCATGTCTTCTGTCAGAATAGGTTCTGTGTGGAAATGTGCATGTTTAATCTGAAAAAAAATATAACTGGTGATATGACAAATTAAAAAAAAATTAGCCAGAAATGGGAGCTCATCGTCTTCTTTTTTTTTTACCCTTTATACCCATACCCAGAGGAAATAAAAGGCAAGCCACAAATGTAATTTTTACATTTTCTAATCATCACATTTGAAAAGTAAAAAGGTATAAATGAATTTAATTTTAATATAGTTTATTCAACCTGGTATCTCAAGTACTTAAATGTGTAATCAGTTTTTAAAAATGTGATATTTTGTATTCTTTTTCTGTGATTAGTCTTTGAAATTGAGTGTGTATTTTAGATTAACAGCACGTGATGTAGACTGGCCACGTATCACCTGTATGAAAATGACACGTGGTCAGTGACCACCCGACTGGACGACACAACTCTAAGTCCTTGTTTGGGGCATAGTGAACCATGTTTGAACCTACGAGGGTGCTTTGCCAAAAGGAAAACAGGGATCTTCAAATAGCCAGCAGAAGAGCTACTACATTGACTGGCCTCAACCCACTGTAGTCTGAATCTGTGGTCAAGAGGGAACGATAATCTGGGACCATTTGTCAGAACATACTTAGGGAGAAAATTTTTTTAGAAACTGTTGGTACAATTCAAGTTTCCTTGTTCAAATTGTGATGACAACTTCTAAAGACATTTTGAAATTCTAAGTGTATGAAATAGCATTTTGTCTCTATTCCAACACAAAAACCATAAAACTTGCAAATTTTTTTGTGAACTACGTCTTTTTTTTGTTTGTTTGTTTGTTTTTTACTTTACAAATCACGAGGGTGGGTTGTCCTATGGGTGTAACTTTGGAGTTATTTGCTTTATTCTTATAAAGCAACATGCTTCTATCTTAATTAACTACTACTAGTACTTTAGGTGGTCTTTTAATACAACTTTATTTAGTTATTTTATAATTTTGTAAGTTAAATCCAAGTTTTGAAAAAAGGTATATTTTGCATGGGTATGTTGTGGAGGGCTATTTTCAATTGCTGCTAGAAAAGGCATTAAAAATTGCTCTTTTTTAAGTATCATAGCTGCACAGTTGCTTGAATCCCAGACAGGAAAAAAATAGTAACTATTACTCAGAGGCTATATCTACTGTTAACCATGAATAGTCAGTTGGTTTAATTAATATGTAATTTTTTACAAGTTAAGAAGCTTGAAATTTGGAGTGATGTTCAGGTGAAACTTACTGGCTCTTTTGGTTGTATAAACATTCTTATGTAGAGTCTCTAGATTTTGTTGCATCAAAAGATATTTGAACTCCAATTTGGCTGCTTTTAAAATCTCTGTAAGCCTAATATTCCTTGAGTGTAAATAATATAACCTGGCACAGAGTTGGGAGACAGTTACTATATTGGTCAAACGGATGGATGCTTTTGGTATCACCAAGTCCAGACCATTGTAAACAGGTAAGGTTAGCTCTCCATGTATAATTACTGCAAGTTAGATAAGGAAAATATGTAGGGTAGCAAGAATTACATATAGGAATCTTTAGGAAATATTTAATACTATAGGAAATTAAATATACGTATTACATGTATTATTAGACTTTTTTTTCTTTTTACATTTCTTATAATTTGGAAGAAAATATTATAGCAAGTAGAGAAGTTTTTAATAATTAAATGGGTTGGAAACAAGAAACAGAGTTGCCCTATACCTTTCAGGGTACAGTATCCTAGCTGCTTCAGCACAATTCATTTCCTAATATGAAGTTTGTAGTATGAACCAACTGTATCTATGTCTTGGACTTCATTAGAAATAAGAGATCTATGCCTTCTTTGGGAAATAGTTGAATGGTTTCATATCTCAGATGTTACCTTTGTTTCCCCCTTGACTCATGGGGAGAGCAACAGTACAATTAAATTGATTTTAAATCACATTTAGCATTACGTATTGATCAGATAGAAGTGCTCTGAAGCAAATGTCACATTGTTCAACTCCAAAAAGCATCTCCATCGGATAACAGAAGCAGCACCAGCTTTCATCTCTGTTAAGTAATTGAGATGATGTTATAAGTCAGGAGAGTGAGATGCATGTGGCGAGTAAATGGCTCCCAAACCTTATTATTGAAATGCAGCCTTCAATTCAGTTTATTAGCTTGTTCTTTATTCTCATTTATATTTTATTACCTTGGAATACAGTCATAGGATCCTGGAAATGGAATTTTCTTTAAATAAATTGTTCCTGAAGTTTCTAAAGTCTTTTGTTAAGTGACATCTGGGAGCAGACATGATGTCGGCCAAGGCCAGTTTTCAGATAAGGGGAGCGGGTATAAATGTTTCTCTGAGTCAGTTGTGATAATATCTCTGTGTTTCTGCTTTTATATCTGTTATCTTTGTTTCTGGAGAGTAAATTCCTGGTTGTGTTACAGATGGAGGGAGTGGCAGGTTGGCTTAAAGGTATAGAATTTGGTTGTCTAAAGTCATGTATTATTAAACGTGGTTCTCCCTGAAATAGTTGCATTTTCATACCAAGGGAATGATTGGGAGGAGAGTCACTCAGTGAGCTCCTTGGCTATCGCTTCATCCCCTTAGGGGCTCCCCCACACTCTGCCTGCCTGTGTGAGCTTCAGGAGTGTTGTGATTATTAATATCTATTCCCAGCTCACGCCATGCCTTCAGGGAGGAAAATGATGCAGCTGTTGAGCTCCTTTGTCCCTCTCATTTCTATCCATTTCTGTTCCACTGTGTCCATTTGTTTCCCTTTCTGTTCCTCAGCCTGAGTCAGTTTCCTCTCTGATGATACTCCTCTCACATTTTCCTCCATTGCTCTGATGGTATAGTCTAAGCCCGCTCCTTTGGCCCAGGGGATAAACCACCTCAGGTCTGTTGGAGAGGCAGCGTTGCTTGATGTTAAAAGGCACAGATGTGGCAGCCAGACTGTCTGAATTCAAATCCAGCTTCGCCTTTTAGAAGCTTGGAGACTGTAAATGATTTTTTTTTATTCTCTCGTGTCTGAAGTAGAGGGCTTCCTGAGTGGCACAGTGGTAAAGAATCCACGTGACAAGGCAGGAGATGATGGAGATGTGAGCTCGATCCTTGGGCTGGGAAGATCTCCTGGAGGAGGAAATGGCAACCCACTCCAATATTCTTGCCTGAAAATTCCCACAGACAGAGGAGCCCGGCGGGCTATAGTCCATGGGGTCGCAAAGAGTTGAACGTGAGCATGTCTGATGTAGATAGTAGTGGGACGTGCCTCTCAGGTGGTTGTGAATACCACATGAGCTAATGTATGTGCGTGCTCAGAGTGGTACCTGACATACAGTAGGGGTAAATGCATGCAGGTCTGTGGGGTTATGATGCTTAAGAAACACTGAGGAATAAAACAGCCTAATGGCACTTGTGCTATCTCCTCTTTTCAGCCCACCCCTCATCTTGAGTACATAATAGAACTGGAAAGAAGGGGTCCGTGCATTCAGAACTATTGTACCTTAATAATGTGGAAGAAGCAGGAGAAGTGGTTCTGAGGGTAGTCTTCCTGAGTCAGTGGTGTCTATTTCCAGATTATGGAATTGGGAGTGGGAGAGAAATCACTGAATACTAGCATGCCAGGGCAAGAGGTTGAAGATGGCCCCCGATTTTTTTTTTTTTTTTTTTTTTTTTGGTCTTCTGAAACATGAGCAAGTCATATTCTCTGCCTCCAAAGTGCTTAACAGTCCCTTGGGGAAGACAGATAAGAAAACAGACAGCTAAAGTATTGTGTGTAAGGTAATAACAAATGTGAAAACCCATGCATGGGCAGAGGACATCTGGGTCCAATTGTGGAAAGAGGGCGAGAGGAGAAGGCCAGGCCTCTGAGAGAGGCAGGGCGGGGCAGAGAGACTGAGCTGAGGAGCTAAGAGAGGGTGTCAGTGTGAGTCACCGAGTCGTGTCCGACTCTCTGTGACCCCACGGACTGTAGCCCGCCAGGCTCCTCTGTCTGTGAGATCTCCAAGCAAGAATACTGGAGTGAGTAGTGGGCAGCCATTCCCTTCTCCAGGGAGTCTTCCCAATCCAGGGATCGAACCTGGGTCTCCTGCATTGGCAGGCAGATTCATCTGAGCCACCAGGGAAAGGGTATTCTAGGCCAAGGACAAATGAATGAACGGCCTGTGCAGAGGTCTAAAGATAAGGGCACCTGGTGCAATCCAGTGGGGCTGGAGCACCCTATGGGTGAGGAACAGCAGTAGGTGGGCGGAGGAACAATAGGAGGACTTAAAAGAGTTTTTAACGAGGAGTGGCTGAGGTCCTCTTTGTGCAACGAAACTTAGGTCTGGCCACCTTTCAGAGAACTAAGAGATGTGAGCAAGACTGGGTGCTGGATCTTCCGCTTTAAAATACATACCAGTGGCGGCTTTCTGTTTTCCAAAGCTCTCAGGACTGCGATGTTCCTTTAGCTGAAAGCCATATATAGTCTGCTCCTGGCGTTAGGTGGCACGGTGTAATTGTAACAGGTGTAAATAAGATTTTGCAATCTGGCTTGGAGGACAACGAAACTGAGATTGATGTGTTTCCAATCTTTTGCTTCTGTAAAGAACACAGCAGCAAACAACCTTGTACATACATCTCTTAGGCGCTTGTCCAATTATTTCCTTAGGATAAATTCCTAGAAATGGGTTAGGTATTTTAGGGGGGTTGATATATGTGGTCCCAGAACGATTTGGATGTCTGTAATCAGAGTAGATAAACAGGTGCTGAATCGTGCAGCAATGCCGAAAGCGCAGATACAGAAATGAAGTGTACAGTAAGCCGTCATGCCTGGGTGGGCACGCATGCCTAATTTTTCTCTCTGGACTTCTTTGTACTGCTGATTCTCTTCCCTGTTTGTGGTTAGGACTTGATTGGATGAGTACCTAAGACTGACGGGGTGTTTGTCTATAATGACAAGTGCTTGACTGCAGCAGCGATGATGAGCGGCCCTGGGGAGGCATCACCACCCACTTGAGAGAGATCCATGAAGGGTTTATGACCCGTTTGAATCCTGATCGAGCATCACTGTCTTGACCCTCAGGGAACCAATTGTCTGGAATACTAGCTCTGTCAGTCTGAGCGATGTGCTTAGAATCCCTTGGAAACCTAGGAGCCCGACTGTTTGTAAAACACAGAGTGAATTATCAAGAAGACCAAGGGACTGGAACTCTATTATTGCCACATGCCACAGCCATGTTTGCTAAATAAATTGATGAGCTCATCAGACCCTGTATCCACAATGTTAACTTATCACATTCAGCTATAAACTATTTGAAATTCCAAGGCAATGATGTTTTAATCTTGATCGTACTGAATAAGATGATTTTGTCTTTGCCTTTTGGCCCGGGTCTACAGTAGGAACTGGGTTTCCCAGGTGTCTCAGTGGTAAAGAGTCCACCTGCCTGTGCAGGAGATGTGGGTTTGATCCGTGGTTCAGGAAGATCCCTTGAAGAAGTAAATGGCAACCTGCTCCAGTCTTCTTGCCTGGGAAATCCCATGGACAGAGGAGCCTGGTGGGCTGCAGTCTGTGGGGTTGCAAAGGGTTGGACACAGCTTAGCAACTAAACAGCAAACTTCAGTAGGAATGTTTACCTGCCGTATACGGCACAAGGAACTTTTAAGATCTATAGACATGTAAGCACATACATAAGATGTTCGCTAGTAACTACAAAGTGTGTCTCTCATCTTCTGAGTTTCTTCACCTGTGTTTGAAGGGCAGGTGCATCAGAGGAAGGGAGGGGACACCACTCAGTTATAGGGAATCACAAGCAAATAGAATGGGCCATCTGTGTTCTCACTGCCCCTCTCTGCTCGGACGTTCCCTTGAGGAAAGGCAGAAATGCAGATGGAATAGCAGTATCATCTCACAGTTTTGCACTTGCTGCTGTTAGTTACCCACTAAACCTCCTCCCCAAGTCCTAACTCATTTACCACACTTCAGGTTGTTCCTTGATTTAAAAGACGTGAGGCCAGCCTGCTCTGGGCAACTGAACTGGGGTCATTACTATACCTTAAGGTAAACACCTTTATGATGAGTAGAGGGCCTTGCCTAGTGATCCATACTCTCTGTTTGCTCATAGAGATGTTTTTGTTAAAATCCTTTCATGGCTGTGTGGAGCACCATTGGCCGCTGATGAGATGCAAGATACATCTTGCTGACCGGGAAACTGCTCCTGGCTGCTTTTAAAAGTTAACGACTAGAACTCTCAGCTAGAGAGCTGTGGTCACGAAAGCTTCATTAAATGTTAAAATGGTTAGCTAAACTAAAAAGGGAAAAAAAAAAAAAACAAGATAGGAAAACTCCTGTATAAGTAGATGCGGGAAACATCAATATTGCTCATTGAGCAGTCTATTCTTCTAATTTGAAAAGAACAACTATTTGTCATGGTTCTCGTCCTTGAGCTGGCAGTTACCTAATTAAATGCATATGAAATTCACAAGGCTTCACTAAGGGACAGTAATTTTCCTCGGTTGTTTTGTAAAGTTGCCGGGACGAACGAATTACGTTGAGCAGATAATGGATGGATTCTTCCATTGTGCGTTGAGGTCCTGAATCGACTAATCATGCCATGGTTATTCATCAATGTGTTACTTTATAATTTGAAATTGAAGGCACCGTTTTCATTTATGGCTGACTCTAGGGGGACTTTTGTTTCCAATTTTGGAATAGTGCGAGCTGGATGGGGAAGCTGCCCCTAGAATAGACCATGGTACATAAATCAAGACAGAGTTTTGGCTTGGAGGAGGTGATTGTGCACCCGTGGGGAACATCCTGACTGTTGGTCTCTTTTGTAATCCTCCATGTGGGAGGGTATGGAATTTCAGAGATTCATGTCTGTACTCAACCAGGATGATCTTGTGTTGATTGTCACCCATCAATGAGTTGATGACTCTGCCACTCTCTCCCACATCCCTGCCTCTGCCCCTTCTGCATTATTTGTTGTCCAGTCTCTGCCTCTTTCTATCCTATGGACCATGCTGCCCAGCTTCCCTTGGATCTTGGATTGCCTCATGTGAGGGTTAGATAAGAAGTCAGAGGACTGAAGCAGAAAGCAGTGGGAATTCTCTTTCCTGCTCCTTCCTTGACGGAGCATGGCAGTTCACCATGGCTACCCTTCTTGGTTGCCTGCCTTTGGCCCTCACTGGGTTCTGGTGTCACCATTGCTTCCCCTTGCCCTTTGAGACCTAGAGATGCCCTCGATTCCTGCTACTGTTCCTCTGAGTGCCTCCATGTCCCGTGCTGATCCCTTTCCCCGCCTGCTCCTCTGCTAATAAAACTTCCACAAAGTCTCTTCATCTGGACCATCTGAGGTGGATACTTCTTCCTCTGGGAACCTAATGCAGTAGCAACAGGTTATTCAGTCAGGATGTAGTAGTGGTTCTCCAGCGTGGGCGTGTTTTAAAAAATCCATATTCTTGGTCTCTAGTCTTTGGGAGAATCCTTCAGTATATCTAAAGTGAGTTTCTAGAATCTGCTTTTTACAGAAGCTCCCAAGTGGTTCTAAAAGTTTGAAGAGCTCTGGCTTCAGAACAAAGTAATAATATATACTCAGTACTTGATACTTTTTCCTGCACATCTGTTTTTGTTTTTCTTTCTCCATGATCACATGTGAGGTGCAAACTGGCTATTCTCATAAAAAATGAAACAGACCAGTTGGTGACAAGCAGCTGATTTTCTTTCAGCAGAGACCATCGCCAAACATTATTCAGGACAAACTGCATGTTTTACTTACCCTGATTTTAGTATCCTTTAATACTCATTAGCTTAAAGCAACTGATAGTAGTTGTCTTCTGAGAGTCTGCTTTGATCTGAGTGGTAAACAGGAAAGCTAGCCTGTTTAGAGATGTCATACTCATTTACTTACTCAAATATTTCTTAAGCACCTACTGTATGCAAGATATAGTGTGGATAGGGGTCACCAAACTGTAGCCCTGGACCAAATCTGGCCCTCTGCCTGTTTTTTAAAGTACAATTATGCTAGAACATAGCCATGCCCGTCCATTTACATATTGTCTATGGCCGCTCTTGCTTATCAGTGTCTGAGTTAAATAGTTGCAATGTAGACTATGTGGCTTGCAAAGCCTGAACTGTCTTCCATCTGATGCTTGAACTGAAAAAGGCAATAGATCCCTGAACTAGATCCTGGGGGTATATTGTCAATAAGGCGGCCATCATCTGTAGTCTACTGTTGGAGACACAGCCGTGAATCAGACAATACCAAGTCCTTTCCCTGGTGGAATGCATTTTATGGGAAACACAGGAGGCAATAAGGAAGACGAGGTGTAAAGCAGACATTGTGTTATAGAATGATAAGCCCAAGGGAGAAGAATAAAGCCAGGAAGGAGGATGGGTAGTGTTGGGAGCAGAGGGTACTATAATGTACATAGAATGGCTGGGGAGAGTCAGTGAGGAGGACTTAAGCCTCGTTTTCCATTTGTTTTCTGCATTTTCTACCTCTTGTCTCTTCTCACTTATATAATTAACATTGCTGGATTCTATCAATTTTAAATCCAAAAAGCAGAATGTGATTTTTCAATTATTGAATAATTTTTCAAGTATTGCTTCCTGTAGGAAGCATGTTTTACATGTCTCTTCATCAACAGAGGGGAAGTAGTGTCCTAGGGAAGCATATGTTTTACTCCAGCCCCCACCCTCAGCTGATGGTTACTATTACTGGCCGCTCTTAGCAAAGAAGAGAATTCTGGTGAGGGAGAGTGCATCTCTTCAATGTGAAGTGATCACCATTTACTGTAGGCTGGGGCAAGGGGATGTGTATAAAATCTAGTACATTGGCAAATGTACTTACTGCTAGTTTATGGGTAAACACTTATCTGTTTTAAGTAATCTGAAGTGTCCACACTAGATGTATTTGAAGGCTATTCTCCTTTGATGGCAAAATTTAGGTAGAAACCTGCCATTCCATGGCTGATGATGATATACATTTGGAAACATTACAAGAACAATTGTATAGTCCAAAATGTAAGTACATTCAATAAAAGTGTAACATAACATGATTATCTTGTAAAGCTAATCTTCTTCTTGGACCAACAATGCCCTCCTTGCTAGACAAGGAACACTGATTCAATTTCATTCTGGAGTGGCCATTGTAGTTTGACTCTGTATTATTAATCCCCTTTTGGCTTGGTTTATTATATTTGAAATTTTTTCTGCTATTGGAAATTTAGCTACATATTCACATTATTATTTTATTCACCAAATCCTATTAGATCCAAAGCAAAAAAAAAAATTTTTTTTCAGCAAGTGAATAAATTTAGAGGTAAGCATTAAAAAATCCCAACTCTCAAGGCATTTCTCTATGCTAGATTATTGCTCTGTAGCTTTCATTAATTAGATTTCTGAAAAACAAATTTAAAATACAGCACTTCTGCTAAAGGAAAAATGTATTTAAAACATTTCAGGTCTTAGTTTGCACTTATAGATGTGTAAGGAATCTATTTTAAATATATTAAACTAGGTCTAGTGCTTATATACTGCATATTATTTAATTTATCAAAAGTTTCTAGTGACAGTCTAAACTTAATATGAGGCTTAAGGGGTTTAATAATAATAACTTAATTTGAAAGCATCTTTGTCTTCAAAACCCTCTGGTCACTTAACAGAATGCAATAAACTGTAATCATAAAATATGTATCATGCCTTCATATTTCTGAATTTCCATCCTGTTTTTCTTCTTTTAATCATCTATAAAAATATGTATATGAATAATATGAAAAAAAAAAACCTCCAGTTGTTTCACTCTCTGTGTATAAAGTGCTGATATGTTCTTTGACAAGTAGTAAGAATGAGAATTAGAGGGACATATTAGCACTGTGGAAATAACCTGACACTGTTATGTGACCTTCGCAGTGAATTCATAAATGTCCAGAAGGCTCAGATCATCAGATGCTCATCACTGATGCCTATATTCAAGAAGAGGAAAACTCCCACTCTCCAAGGGATTTTAATCCATTGAGGGTGCTGGTTTAGTAACTATGTTAACCAAAACAAGAAAAATCAGTGAATGCACTAGATTATCAGCTGCGTGCTCAGTTGCTGAGTTGTGTCCGAATCTTTGCAACCCTATGGACTGTAGCCCACCAGGCTCCTCTTGACCATGGGATTCCCCAGTAAGAATACAGGAGCAGGTTGCCTTTCCCTTCTCTAGGAATTCTCCCTGACTCAGGGACCAGGGATCAAACCCACACCTCCTGCATTGACAGGCAGATTTTTCACCACTGAGCCACATAAGCCAAGTAAAAAGAGGAGTGGGTTAAAAGTGATTACCTTAAAAAAAAAAAAAAAAGGTTATGTAAAATAATGAATAATCCTTAAGTAATCAAGTCATACAGTAGATTCAAAAGCTCTTCGTTTGTCATTTGTTCAAACTGCAGAGCAGAGCTTCTGTGGGAAGATGAAGGAGGCAGAGCTTCACCTCCAAAATCCCCTTTCAAGCAGAGCAGCAGAGTTGTCAATACCACTCTTCTAAATTGGCATTTCCTGCAAGCTTGGGAAGTTGTCTTCTTTCTGTTCTGCTCATTAGCCAAAGGGAAGTTTTATCACCTTTCTAACACCAGTAATCTTTTCAACGGCTTGTGCACCAGCCCCAGGCTCAGAGCCTCAGGCAAGGATCCCTCCTAGCAAGAGTTTAACATCTCTTTTGTTTCAAGGTTAACGGGGTTAACTCTCTGTCTATGGCAGGTGATACTGGTTTGCCAGTAGAGATAGAACATTTCCATTATTTCAAAGTAACTTAAAGGCAAACTGAGCAGATGCAAAGCAAATAGACACCCAGTGATAGTGCGGGGGGTAGGGGGGGGGCGGGGACGACGGGGTGCAGCTCATGATGACTGTAGGTGGGGAGCTGCTCCCAGCGAGTTCAGCCTCCTGGTGTGGAGTCTGGAGACTTCAGGCTCCTGGCCTTGCCTCCATCCTGCAGTGTGACCTGGAGCAAGCCGCACAGCCTTTCTGGGTGACGTTTTCTGCATCTCTGGGGACACTGGCTCACTGCATTCTCTCTACTCTAACAAGACAACATGTGAAAGTGTATGGTCCTCAGGAAGTACTCTAAACTGCCCTTTAGGAATCGTTCAGTTCCAAAATTCCTCATTATCTGTTTATTATCTGTGATTGGCAAAGTGAAAATAATGGGAGAATGGTACTTAGAGTTCAGAAGGCTGCAGGCAGGTCATGTGGGCACTAGAAGAAATGCAGTGCATTTGAAATTATAGAAGCTGAATTCTAATGTCTTCAATCACTCAGTCATGTCTGACTCTTTCCGACCCCATGAACTGTAGCCTACCAGGCTTCTCTGTCCATGGCCATTCTCCAGGCAAGAATACTAGAGTGTGTTGCCATCCTCTCCTCCAGGGGATCTTCCCAACCCAGGGATCAAACCCAGGCCTCCTGCATTGCAGGTGGATTCTTTACCATCTGAGTCACTAGGGAAGCCCATGCACCCTGGGTTTCTAGCTGAGTGATACTGAAAAAGTTGGTGTTCCTCCCTGGGTCTTCAACTTCTTGTTAATGCAACAGAAGGACTGGGTGATAGAATGTTTGAGTTACCTCCAGAGTCAAGAAGTTGATGCTTCCTTTGTGCCAGCCGGCTCAGACCTTAATTATGTATACCAACCAGTCTTTTCCTGTCACCCTTGACAAGTTGAGATGTCACCTGTGGTCGCACAGGTGAAAGCACCTTAATATATCGGCATGCCATCTATTTCATATAGTTATAATGCCATCATGATGTAGTATTACTAAAAAAAAAGAAAAAAAATGGAAGTTTTAGTCCTCATATATTCCACCAGCTCTTGAAATACAGAGACTAGGACTTCTGTACATGTAGTAGGCATCATGATGGCACCAGACACTGAGACCACAGTATTTCTGTGGTTGCTTCCTGAACAAGTATGTTTCTAAAAACATCCATGGCAAATTCTGATGTGGAATCAGTGTTGAGAAGCCCTGATGGGTACCTTTTATATATAGGAAGTCTGTGGATTCTAGCAATTTCTCTCTAGACTTTGGGGTTCTTCTGTGACTCACGAGTTCTGTAATCATGAGCAAGTTATTGAATCTCTCAATGCTTGATTCCTCATCTCAAAAGTGGGGACAGGGACACCTCTCTTTCAACTTGCTGGACAGATTAGATGCGATGCTGGCTGTCTTTTGAAAGCTGGGTACCAGGTAGCAAATGCCATGGTAACTGTTACATTTGGTCGGGAAAGCCCCGATCCTACAGAACTAACTGGGCCAGGCATGTTTGGGGTTTCCCAGATTCAACAGATAACAAGTTAAAAGACCTTTAATAATTTTCCTAATTCTCACTGAAATTTGCTGCTCTGCCATCATTCTGGTCATATCATTAGATTTAGTGTATAATTGAACATGTTTGATTTAATAAATTGGTTAAATGGGTGATCATTATGATTTGGGTTTCAGTTGAGTCCTTGAGGCAGTATTTGCTGGTATAAAAATATTAGGTAATTTGAAAGAATTATTAGAAAGATTAAAATGTTAATATGTCCCCCTATTTCAAATTTATAATCTCACTAATTATAAATATCCATCCTTCCTTTTATGTCACTTGTAATTTTTGATTTACTGTACACAGTTTATAGAAATGTGTGTGTGTTTACTTGATTGAGTGTTTTTAGTTCAGTCCAATAACTTTATCATTTCTTTTAAGATTTACATAAATGTCTGAAATTGATACCAGGAAGAGAATTGCCACCTAATTCAAATGTAACAGTTAGGATATACAGTCTTTCTCCCATGATAGTTATTGGACAAGGCGTAGTACATGAATTTAAATCAAAGTAAAAAGCATTATTTTTTATTGTGCACCTGTTAAGATGCTTCTTTATTGGAGACTATTTGTGATGTGATTAAAAGTGCAGAAGAAAATTTATCTCCAGTTAGCCATTTTTTGTCACTTTATTTGCATTTACTTGTGGCACTCAAATTTTATTTTGAGTACGTTCTCACCCACCATTCACTCACAGTAATATTTCCACCGTCTCCCTGCCCCGCCTCTTCCAGCTCTTCTTGGCCTTTAGTGACTGTGCTTGCTTCTAGAACCGGCATGGGATAAAGAAACAGAAAGTAAAGGGGGAGCTTCACACTGTCCCTGTTTTCATTTCTACATAAACAGTGTGAACGTGTGAGACTGGCTGGATGATTTTTCACTGAATTTGAAAAGTTTGCTTTAAATGGTTTTACTTGACATATGGACTGATCGATGCATATGGACATTCACTTGAGAGAGACCTCGCTTTTGAGAAATTCAGGTAGAAACCGCCATCCTGTGGAACACTTTAAACCGAGGTGCAGAAGAGCCCCATGTGACCATGCTTTTGTGCAGAGATTATGTGGTGCACCCTCTTCGTGGACTATCTGGAAGTTTACCTCTTTTTCTTCCTAACAGAATCCTGTTATGTGTAGGCATTTCCACCCCACCTCCCCAGCTTTCACCCAAAAGGTTATGGAAAGATGCCTCTCCCCAGGACCAAGGTTCATGTTGCTATAAAAAAAGCAAAAAAGTCAACAACCCAAAACACGTTGTGATAATCATAGTGCAGTCACTACTGCAGAGCAACAACTTCCCCAGCATCTCTGGACGCCTCCCCAGTTACTATTTCAGTTGATCTCACTGTGGACTTGCTACAGTTCCAGTTGGGCCATTTGCTGTCCTTGCCGTGGTCTTTTACATGCTCAGAAGGGAAATTCCTGTATCTTCCTGTAAACACAGTCTACACATTCCAGAAAATCTGATGCATTTCTCTAGATACTACTTTAATGTCAAGCACTGTCTCTGTCCTTTTACTGGCAGCTAGTTATCCTAATCTATACAGTATACTATCTCCTCCTCTGCTTAATGTTTATCTGTTTGTTTGTTTCTGAGAAACATCATCCTACCAAAATGCATACTCAATTGAAGTAAAAAAAATCAATTTTGTGTATTGATCAGAATTAGTCAGCACGTCTTTTGAAAGTTCATAGTATGCAGTTTGTTCAGCTATGCTATATGGCCTGACCGACTCCTGTAGAATGAAGGAGGGGTAGGTGGGTGGTGATTAAATCATTAAGTTTTAAAAGGAAAATTCAGAGATTATGGAGGTTGAGTAATGGCCTGCAAATATGTTCACATTTTAGTTCCTAGAACCTGTCAATGTTGCCTTATATGGCAGAAGGGTCTTCACAGATGTAATTTAATTAAGAATATTTTGAAAAATATTTATTTATTTGGCTGTGACAGATCTTAGTTGTAGCACGTGGGTTCTTCATTGAGTCATGTGGGATCTTTCATTGCGGCGCACGGACTCTAGTTGTGACTGGTGGGCTTCATTGCTCCGTGGCATGTGGGATCTTAGTTTCCTGACCAGAGATCAAAACCATGTCCCCTGCATTGGAAGGCAGATTCCTAATACTTGGCCTTCCAGTGAAAGTGAAAGTTGCTTAGTTGTGTCTGACTCTTTGTAACTCCATGGACTATACAGTCCATGGAATTGTCCAGGCCAGAATACTGGAGTGGGTAGCCATTCCCTTCTCCAGGGGATCTTTGCAACCCAGGGATCAAACCGAGGCCTCCCACATTGGCAGATTCTTTACCAGCTGAGCCACAAGGGAAGCTGCCCCAAATTTAGAATCTTGAGACAAGGAGATAGCCTGAGTCATCTTGGTGGGCGCAGCATTATCAAGGGGCCTTTGTAAGAGCAAGGCAAGAGAGTCAGTGTTAGAAAGGAGGAAACAGGACGACAGCAGCAGAGACTGGAGTGATGCTCCCTGAAGAGTGCAGAATGGGTCCCAGAACAAGGAGTCCAGACAGCCACTGGATACTGAAAAAGCCGTGGAAATGGATTTTCCTCTTAGACCCTCTGGAAGGAACCAGCTCAGTCAATACCTTACCTTCAGCCCTGTGAAACTGACTTTGGACCTCTGGTCTCCAAAACTGTAAGAGGATAAATTTGTGTCATTCTAGGCCACTACGTTTACAGGAACTTGTTACAACAGT
The DNA here is from genome assembly GCF_963930625.1 of Muntiacus reevesi. Taxonomy (NCBI): domain Eukaryota; kingdom Metazoa; phylum Chordata; class Mammalia; order Artiodactyla; family Cervidae; genus Muntiacus; species Muntiacus reevesi. Next base: position 99,330,595 of record NC_089252.1, read on the forward strand.
AATAGGAACCTAACCAGAGATTCATAAACTTCAGTCTAACAGGGTATAGTTCTGCTGGCTAGGAATACAGTATTCTCTCCACTACATTTCATGATCAGGATGCTAGCAATTGTGGTGTTGACCTTCTGGTGAGGTGTGTGTGTTTTGACAAGGCCCAAAGGAACAAAGACTTGGGAGGAATTTACTTGATGTATTTCACTGCTTCCTGAAGGTTATTTTTCCTTTTTATTCCTCTCTCTCTCTCTTTTTTTTTTTTTTTAAACAACTGAAGGTGTTTCCCTCTGCCACTCCCATACCTTTCTCTTCAAGTTGCCCCACAGTTTCTTTTTCTGATTTCTACTTCACTCTTGATTCAGTGCTATTCTTTTCGGAGAAGAAAATTAAAGCTAGCCGAAATTGAGCTTGCCATTGTCTTGGCCACAGCTTTGTTTTAATTTGCAAGGAAAGACTCAGGCACTCTATACTTCTTACTGGGATTTGGACAGGGGCGGGGATGGGAGGATGGAGTCAGGGGCAGAAGTTTCAGTATCTTTCTTGTCCAAAAAGCCCTGTAACTGCTTTGTCCCCACATTTGGGTCGTGAGGTATTGAGCATTTTTAGATGGCTGATATGGAATCTTGGAATAGGATAGTAACTTGCAGTAACACTATTCTGTAGCACCTAGGATGTTTTGACAGTTTTTCCAACATATTAGTTGTCACATTGGTACAGTGATTTGCAAATGGAAAAGTGGTATCATTATTTTATTTAGTAGCATTTTTATGTGCTTCTATACCACAAAATCTATGTATTGGTAGCTTTGTGGTAGTTAACTATTATAATATTTGAGTATGAATGGGATTCATTGAGTAGTAAGCAACAGAAAAGTCTAATGAGCAGCAGAGGAATTCTACCAGACCCTCTGATAAAGGGATGGTTTAATTTTAATAATGGCTGCATTCTGTGTTTATCAAAGATTATGAATGTCAGTCTCAGGATAAATAGAATCCTCAGGAAAGTTTAGTGAGGGAAATTGTTATGGGACTGATTTTCATAAGTCCTTAACCAAACTTTGTTTTGTCAATTCTCATACGCACCTATAAGGAAAAAAAAAAAACACAGGACTTTTAAAATTGATATAAATTGTTTGATTTTTTTCTCTTCAAGTACAGAATAGAGTAACAAGTTGAGTAAAAGTGTGAGAATATACATTATCTACTTAAAACTGACACCCTGCTGGAACCATAGACTTTGCCCTGAACTTTTTTATAAGATTCTTGGACAGTTGTGGTTTATACATTTTCCTGTTGGAGTTACTTCTTGGACCTCTTACCTCAGAGATTTTGCTTCACTCAGTTAAGAGTGGCCTCTGGAATTTCTGTTTTTAGCAGTCACTATCAATAATTCAAGGCTTCCCAGGTGGCACAGTGGTAAAGAATCTGCCTGTCAAAGCAGGAGATGAAAGAGAAGTGGGTTTGATCCCTGGGTTGGGAAGATCCCCTGGAGGAGGAAATGGCAACGCACTCCAGCATTCTTACCTGGAGCATTCCATGGACAGAGAAGCCAGGTGGGCTTACATCCCAGGGGGGTCGCAACGAGTTGAACACGAGTGAGCGCAGCATACCTTAGGTAATTCAATGATCCTCGGGATATTTTTCAAGAAACATTGCTATATATATCCTCTCAATAAAGAAAATAGTGTGTATTATGAAATTATTTTAAGAAATTCCTGAAGGTTTTTTGAAAAACAGTTGTCAGAGATACCGTTTGCCATTTGAAGACAGGCCGTACTGAGTTAAAGAACACTTTAGAAAAAGGCTTTGTGTGTTTTGAGGGAACCTATGGCAATTGTAAGGTTCTGGATTTCACTCAAATTTGTAGCATTGCAGCCAGCATCCTTTGGATATGGTGGTAATGTGTTTAGCTCAATGACAAGGCAACTGGCAGATATTTCTATAAGACACACCTACTAAGAAATAGTGCCTGTTTGATCCGCATACACTGAGCATGTAATGGTTTGCATTTTTTTGCTTATTCACTTGTCCTAAATTCTTAATGAATAGGCTCTCTAAGGCTTTAATTTCTAGCCTATCCTAAGTTTATTACTGAAGTTTATCAAGCAATAAACACACTATTGCACTTATACTGTCATGTTTTTATAAAGCAGTTTATAAAAGGTGACATCTGGCAAAGAGGCAGATCTATAAAAATCATGCTGGTGGTTGCAGTGTCATTTTTTCTGCCATACTCCCAGAAAGAGTAATATTATTTTGACACACACATACATCCCCACTGTCAAGCTTCTATTTTTATAGTTGGCTTACTGCACATATCCTTAAGCTATACAAAACCTTTGGGCTAATGCAAAAAGTGACATTTCTGCATATTTATTACAATGCTATTTTAGAGGTTGACTTTGCCTGATAGGATTTTTCCAAGAACAGTGTCATTTTCATGACAGTAGACATTGTTGACAACAATACTACCGTGCGGTTAGTCAGGAGAGGTCAAATATGGAAGGACAAATCATAAATAGCTTAATTTAATGCTTGGTGTGATTATTTCTGCATATTCACTAGATATAAGGATAGAAAAAAAAAACACAGAATACCCCTGATGAGCAGATCCCTAAGTAGTCGGAATCTGAACTAATTCTTTGGCTAACATATACCCCACCCTGCAGTTCAGAAGCCCTTCTCCTAGGTTTATACCCCCACACTGAATGCATTTATCCACCAAAAGACTATACAAGGGCATTCATAACAGCTCTGTTTAGAAAAGCCCAAAATGGAAGCAGCCCAAATTTCCATCAGCAACCGAATGGATAAATGTAGTAGAGTTATAAATGAGATACTTCACAGCTGTTAAAGCATTCCACCTACTGCCCCATGCAGCAACATGAATGCATCTCACAGGCAGTTGCATGGAAGAAGCTAGCTGCGGAAGAGTACCTACTGTATGAGGCACAGTATCGCAAAACTTAACAACTGACAGAACTGACCACGAGAGAGGGAAGTTAGAGTAGTAATTGTGTGTGTGTGTGTGTGTGTGCGCGCGTGCGCGTATGTGCGCGCGGATGATAGGGAGGTTTAACAAGGACACTGTCTGGAAAGGGGCAGAAGGAGTCTTCTGGAGTCATGGAAGCACTGTGCTTCATGATCTGGGTCTTGGTTACCAGTGTGTAAACAAATGCAAAAATGCAGAGCAGTAAAGTTGAGATTGGGCTTCCCAGGTGGCTCAGTGGTAAAGGATCCTCCTGCCAATGCTGGTCATGTGGGTTCAATCTCTGGGTTGGCAAAATCCCCAGGAGGAGGAAATGGCAGCCCTCTCCAGTATTCTTGCCTGGAAAATCCCATGGACCAGAAAGCCTGGCAGGCTACAGTCCGTGGAGTCGCAAATGAATCAGACAAGACTTTGTGACTACACAGCAACAATAACATTTAAAATTATCCCACCTTCCTATATATTTTGGATACTCATTGCTGCATATAAACCACCCAAAAGCACAAGAGCTGAAAGCAGCTTGTTGCTCTTAGACCTCACAAGGCTGTGGGGCAGGGATTCAGACACGGTACTGCAGGAGTGATTGGCTTATCTCAGTTTGATGAAGTCTGATGCTGGGACTGGAGGGACTCCAATGGCAGGAAGTTGGTTAGGTCCCTCTCTCTCTCTCTCTCTGTCTCCCTCCCTCCCCGGGACTATCTAAATGGGCTTTCTCATGACATGTTGACCTCAAGGTGGTCAGACTTCATACCTTAGAGCAATGTATGACTGTAAGAGCTGCTCTTTTAAGAGATCAAGTGGACACATTGGTTTCTTAAGACCTGAGTGGAGTAAGTTCTGAGTTCTCTTGGTCAGAGCACTTACTGAACCCACCAGACTCAAGGAGAGGGAGGACAGAACCCCCTACTTCTTACTGGGAGAGATGTTAAAGATTCTGTGGCCACCCTGTACAGATGCTGTATCTCAATTTTCAAGTTTTCGTTAAAGTCACACCACTCTCAAAACTTTCTTTTCTGTTGGAAAGCATTGCAAAATTTAAATCTAGTTCTGAGGGACACAAACAGCAAAAGAGACCCTCCATCTGAAGTCACAGTTTCCATCATACCATGTATCTCTTCTCCATTTCTTTTTGAGGTTGAAAAGTCAGTGACTTTTTCTTATGTTATTTGAAGCTTCTAGGCTTTGAGTTTTATTTTTGCCAGGCTTGGATGAACTTAGACTTTTATTTAATCATTTACGGCCTAGAGTTAACTGTCAGATTGAAGTCAGATAAGGCTTCTGATACAACTGAGATCCTTTGCTCCTTTTGATTCATGGATAATGAATTTGCCATCTTATAGTCAAAGTATGATTTTTTAAGAAAGAAATCCTATATCTCTTATTAATCATCTGTCAGAACTATGTTACCCAACAGGTCTCTTTGTGCAAATCCTTATTAAGAGATGAGCACAGAGCAGCTGCGTTTATGAAGTGAGGTTTTATTTGAGATTGACTAGAAATGTTTATTCAAGCTAAATAAAACCAGCATGAAAGCAAATCCTTTTAAACTATTCAGCTCCATTCGAACACACCACTGATGTGGACAGCTTGGGAAAGCAGCTTGTGTACACAAAAAGCTGCATTATCAAACATATCAAAAGGTTTTAGTGTCAGCACACCCAATATCTCTATCAGAGATAATTATTACTCCCGTGCCTGGCATAATTTAGGTCAAGAGAAGCACTTTAGCCAGATCTTCAAGCAGCATTGTACATCTCATTTGAAATTTTCAGGGCCATATCTCATTTCCGTGCCAGGAAGTTCAAAGTCCATTCTATAGAGTCAAGATTAGAAAAATCTAGCCTCATCCTCTCAGATTTTTCTTTTCAATTAATTGCAAAATGCTGCTATCCTTTGGCTCCCTCCCCTCCACCCCCTGCAGAACCAGAAAGGATTTATGCAGTAATTCCATATCACCATAATTTCAAGACCCTGCTTTCATTTGTCACTTAAAGAGCTTTGCGGTATATAAAAGCCGTCAACCCAGCTTCAAAGCCATATCACTTTGTCAAAAGAGAGTTGTTTGCACTTTACATGACAACCTATTTGTATAAAGTGCCAGGATTTGAACTAAATATACCACATGAAATCTAAGTTGTAGATGATGGAATCTTGTTTGTCGTGCTTGTCATTTGCTGCTCACTCTATCCCCTCAGCCTTCTATGTTAGTTCCTCCACCTCCCCCCTCCCCCACATTGAATGGGACTGTTTTTTTTTTTTTTTTTTTTGACTGCACTGGGTCTTAGGTGTGGCATGTGGGATCTAGTTCCCTGACCAGGGACCGAACCTAGGCTACCTGCATTGGGAGCATGGAGTCTTAGCCACTGGACCACCAGGGAAGCCCAAATGGGACTATTTTTAAGAGACCCCTTTAATTTAGACAGGGCTTCCCTGATAACTCAGTTGGTAAAGAATCTGCCTACAATGCAGGAGACCCAGGTTTGACTCCTGGGTTGGGAAGATCTTCTGGGGAAGGGATAGGCTACCCACTCCAGTATTCTTGGGCTTCCCTTGCAGCTCAGCTGGTAAAGAATCTGCCTGCAGTGCAGGAGACCTGGGTTCAATCACTGTGTTGGGAAGTTCCCCTGGCGAAGGAAAAGTCCAATACTCCAGTATTCTGGCCTAGAGAATTCCATGGACCGTATAGTCCATGGGGTCGCAAAGAGTTGGACACGACTGAGCGACTTTCACTTCACTTAGTTTAGACAATGGTAGTGGTATTGCTTGAGCCACATCAGAAGGCACACAATCCTAGAGTCTGATGAGCACTTTGTTTCTTTTCACTCATCTCTGACCCTTAAATACTTTAGATTGCTTATTAAAATGCCAATGTGCATATCTGTATGTGTGTTTAAATAATCTCAAGTCTAAAGCGTGTGAGTGAATAATATCATGTGTGAGTCAGTGAGTATGAGCATGACTTTAGGGATTTGGTGGATTCTGATCCATTCCCGTCTGCTCTCAAGCAGTATGACCTTGGACAAAATAAGGTGTTTAAATTTGTTTGCTCATCCATCATTTGGGGGAACTAATCTCAACTTGGAGAAGGAAATGGCAACCCACTCCAGTACACTTGCCTGAAAAATCCCATGGACAGAAGGGCCTGGTAGGCTATAGTCCATGGGGTCATGAAGAGTCAGACACGACTGAGTGACTTTGCTTTCACTTTTCACTTTCATGCACTGGAGAAGGAAATGGCAACCCACTCCAGTGTTCTTGCCTGGAGAATCCCAGGGATGGGGGAGCCTGGTGGGCTGCTGTCTATGGGGTCACACGGAGTTGGACACGACTGAAGCAACTTAGCAGCAGCAATCTCAACTGGCAGGCTTACTGATAATTGGGTCTCGTGTGTAGAGTATCATGAATTCTAGAAGTCCCCACGTTCTTAGGACTGTCAGAGTTAGCAGATTGTCTCTGCTGTGAGTTGAACTTATTCTCTATAGAACGTTTTTTGGTTTTTGTTTTAATTTAAACTATTCCCAGAATTATTCATATTTAAATAATTAACAACTGGATATATATATATATATATATACACATATATGGGTCAGAGATGAGTGAGAGGAAATTAACATGGTCATCAAACTCTAGAATTGTGTGCCTATATATATATATATACACATATATATATATATATATTTGTTAACAATTTAAATATGAATATATACCATATATATATAGATAGATATAGATCTGATACCTGCTTCATGTAGATAGTCTTCACAATAAACTCAGTCCCTTCTAGGATATAGTGTTTCCATTAGGCTTTTCAAAGGTGTCCACAAGCCAACCTCACTGTTACATTACCCACAGGCCAATGCAAAATACAAAATCTCATATCCCAATTCAACCTTTATTTTCACACAAAAGTTAAAGGAGAATTTTTCTAGTAGAGTGACTACTGGTTCTTCATTTAGAAGACCAAAGTTCTCATGAAGATTTTTTTTTTAAGGTTTTTAACTATGATATTCAGCAAGAAATATATTTAATATCACTACCCAATAAAGGGGAACATATGTATTTATAAACACATGTAATGAAAACAAAAGTTGTACCAAACAGTATTTACCCTTGCTGTATACTGAACCCTCAGATCTTTGTTTCGATTTAAAACATACCAGCCATGGTGCCTTACACTGATTTCATAATGGGTTAGTGAAGAACCATTGTGTTACATGACCTTGGACCAATCCTTTTTTCCTCCCCAAACCTTGATTTTCCTCACCTGTAAAAGTGTGTATGTGCATAAATTGACTGAAATTTTCTCTTAGTTAGCTTGAACAGCCTGTGATGCATTTTAAAATGTGAAAATCCATCTCTGGACTGGATTTTTAGAAGGGCTTGTTCATTGGCTCATGAACCACAGCTTTTGCATAATAAAAGCTCACAGCTCAGAGTGGTAGACAGTGCAAAGGGAACAATTATGTGCAGGTTCTAAACTTGTGTCATTGTTTAAAACAAAATGCACCTTTAAGCTTTGTAAAATGTGTATACTTTGTCATTATGCAATGAAAACATCGTGAACTAAATCCTCTTCCTGTCTAACACACAATTGGAATGTTAAGCAGTCTTCTGTTTAGAAAAAATGCTAACACTACAGTGCAGAAAGCTGACAACATCTTGACCAGTGATCAGAACTGACATCACCAGTGAAAGGCAGAGAGTCATCTTGTCCCTCCAGATGTGCTGCCCTGAGAAGGACCCAAAGTGACCAGTGTGCTACTCGGTCAAGGAATGCGTAATAGAAATGCAATCTCCAGGACCCACCAGAGAAAGCCCAATAAGGAACAGTTCTATTAAAAAAAAAATGTATGTGGAAGATAGAAGTAGGGACATGTTACGAAACAGAAGAAGTCAAAGAGAGACAAAGAAATGTTTGAGATCAAAGGGGATTACAGAGATGAGCACTAAATGAGATTATATGCTGAGTCTTAAACTGTCCTGAGAGAATGCCATAAGGGACATTGCTGGTTAATGGACAAAACTGGGAAAGAAAAGTTGGTGGATTAGGTAAAACATGGTGCCAATGTTACATTTTCTGAAGTTGCTTGTTGCACTGTGGTGGTACGAGAGACTGTCCTTATTCGTAAATGCGTACTAAATGAGACTTATTTTCAAGATAAGGGCAGGAAATCAATAGTGTGTGTATAGGGAGAAAGTGCAAATGATAAGCAGATAGGAAAGGTGTTAACAAATCTGGGGTGTAGATAGATGTTCCTTATGCTATTCTAGTTCTTGAAATTGGGGGATATATTGAAATTATTTCCAAAATAAAAGTTTTGAAATGACCCCATTTTTCCTTCTTCTCCTCTGATTGTGCCCCTTTGTTTCCAGAATTCTTGGAGTGCTTTGACCTTAGGGGCTGCACCTGTGTAAGGCCAGCTTGGGTCAAGCTGGAGCCTCCAGTATTCTCTAGTTTCCTGGAGCTCTCTCTCTGCCCTTGTCCCTCAGACCTTTGGGTCTGCCCCTTTTCTATCATACCTACCCTTGCTCCAGATATATTAGTGCCCAGATATATTAGTGATTAGCTGGTTCCATTAGTCTTTCTCACTTGGTCTTTGGTTGACCTTAATCTCTACCCAGTTCCTGTCCTCTTGGCCCTGTTAGCTAAATCCTCCCACCTTTCAGCACCAGTCTCTTCGAGACTGCTTTGAGACTTCAAGAGCACTGCTCTTTTTTGATCTTGAAAGAAACCCAGGATCCTCTTTTGAGAATCACTGTAGAACAGGGACTCAGTTACCAGCAGATGTTTGCACATACCAGGGAGTCCAGAGGCTTCTGATGGTAGGTCTTGGTCTCTGTGGAAGCCACAAATCCATAGATATCTTTAAAAACATTTTGAAAAAGCAGTGATCTTCCTTTCATATGGCAAAGGAACGCTGGAGGAATAAACAGAGGTGGTTCTTGCTTGTCGGCTCTGCCAAGTGCCCACATGGCCAGACAGATTTCAAAGCAGTGGCACTCTGTAATTCTTAATTATCCCCTGACGCCATGTCCTTGTCTTTAGGAAGGTACAGTCTTATTGATGAGGTGAGATGCCTGAATGTGAAACCGACTGACAGCTTGTATGATTAAGTGCATTCATGAAAAATTATAGCAAGTAATACATGGCAGGAATCAGAGAAACCAGGAGACCACCGTGGCTGCGGGGATGGCTGGAACTAATGGAAGAAGTTGGAGAGCAGCTAGGATGTGTCTCCCAGGATCTCTCCAAGAGCCCCTAATGGCTCAATCATGAAAGACAAAACAAGCAGGAAAAGAGACCAGCACTGGGGCACAGGATGTCGGAGGGTTGGCTAAAAATCAGAGCTCAGGGTCTGAGGGGTGAGAGAAGAGGGCTCAACCCTTGGGTCTCAGGCTGCATCTTCACAAAAGGCCTAGTTCAGACTTATGATATTATTTCCCAAAGAGGAGAGTTACAGAAGTGTTTTAGTTGGAAATGCAAAAATCCCTCTGTTATACTTCCTGTTATACTCACCTGCCACACACTTTGAATTTAACTAAAGGAAAAAAAAAGTTCTGTTGTTACTTTATGAATAGTTTAAGTACTTTGATTTTATTTTTCCATTTTTTCATGTTCAAAGTTGTTTTTTTTTAAATGTCGACCATACTTTTTGGACCACTGGTTTGAGATTTCTTCCATTTTGCTTTTCTAAGTGGACTAGGAGCCTCAAGAGCAGAGGTCTCTCATCCTTGCAGAAGCAGTGTCCATCCCCACCCATGCCTGTAATAACATCCTGTCACTGTGAGTCTCCTGCCCCATGGAGTTCATCCTCTCCTGCTACCTCACCACCCCCACAATTAACAGGTCCAACCCTTCTACTGCAGGCAAAGTTGGTGCTCAGTTTATTGGTAATTAATGACTAGTACTTCCTTGATAGAACATAATGGAACTACAGAGCAATCACTTAGAAGGGGAAACAACTGTCAATTATCACTCTAATGAATCCTACTTAACAGAGGTGATGGGCAGCCCGACTGATGAACAACCTTCTGTGCATCGAAAATATATCCTTTAAAACTGCCGTTTCTGTTCTCTGTGTGGTTTGCAAGATAACCGCTGTCAAGGCCAGATTTTAAGGTAGCTTCAGCTCTGGGTAACAGTGTCATTTTGGAGCTAGTCTCAGAACTAGTTATTAACTCTTCAGTGTTAACCCCTGTTAATATTTGAATATGAGTAAACAGAAGCAATTCTTAACATTCAATATTTTAAATAGCATGGTAGTGGTGATAACAGTTACTGAGATGATCATAGTAATGATGTAATGAATGGCATTTGTTGAATCATATGTGACAGTCCCTACACTGAAAATTTCATATGTATTGTCTCATTTAATTCTCGAAATAATCTGGTGTTAAAAATCAGTTTGCCGAAGGGCGGATTCATGGCTGTTGTACGATTATAAACACAATTCAAGATCTTACTCAGCTCATTATTTGAGGGTGAAGGACTTAGTAAGACATTAAAATCAGCCCAAATTTAAAGATTTTTTCATACAAATATATGTGTCTCTATGTGTGTGCGCATACAATTTGATTGATTGTTGGGCCAGATACAAAACAGTATAATGTCCAGCTGATCCATAACAGCTCACGGAATTTACTCTCTCAGGTCAGTTGTAAAATAGTCCTGTAAACAGTAAGTGATGCCCAGCCTTGGGGACACTTTTCTGAAGGAATCCAGTTAATCTCTTTTGCCTATTTCAAAGTTTGAAATGTTTTTTTCTGATACCTGTAGGGTAGGTAGTGCTATAATCCACAAATTATAGATAAGGATACTGAGTCTTTGTGATGTTAAGTAACTTACCCAAGGTTGTTTAAGAGATGGAGCAGCACATTCAGCCCGGGCACATTCACAAAATGACCTCCAGGAATCTCTATCACAGAAAATCAACTATTACAATTTTCGTCTGGGATCACGACAAGCTTTAGCTGACCCCAGGAATAGAAAGGCTCTGCAATACTTGGTCAAGTATCTCTTCCCTCTGGGAACAAAACAACAGTGCCATGTAGCTTGTGAAAAGATTTGCCCTTGCTATTACCCATAAAGGTTTAAAGATACATGCATCCATGATAACTGTAGCAGGAATCATTTTTAAAAACCTACTAAAAGTAAAAATCAGTGTCATACAACACCTGTTAGGGCCAATTTTTTTCACAATGGCAAAAATCCAAGCCTGGCATTCAGTCTTTTCTTCTTAGAGTTCATACTGCCTTCTATCAATGACGATGGAGTTGAAATGTTCAGGTCTTTTATCGGATATCATCTCACTGCCTTGCTCTGAGCAGATCAGATGTTGGAACCATCAATATCAATCTTGTCTTTTGGAATTAGGGAGTATCAAAGGGACAGAAGTCAAAGGTCAAATGACAAAATGATGTGGGAATTTGCCATTTCTTAGAAATGAGATTTTTCTGAGATATTAAGGAAGCTATCACTTGAGGAGATACTTTATTGGAGACACATTTCAATACCGGTTCCTTATCTCCTTATACTGAGAGCCTTGTTGCAGTCAGCATATGTACATTTAATTATTCAGATGTATCAAAAATTTCTCTTTATGCTCTCATCTTTATTGTGTGGGGTAGAAGGAAATATACATGTCAGAAGGAGGATGTGCTATCTTGATTTGAAATTCTTTAAGAACACATAAAAATGAGTAGCTTTGTCTTCATAATATTCATGTGTTATATTTTTGTTGTTGCTGCTGTTCAGAGTTGCTAAATTGTGTCCAACTCCTTTTGCCTCACCACAAGAGAAATGCAGCATGGAGGTCTTGTTATTATGATCCTAAGATGAAGGCAGATACTCATGATTAGTTCCTTGTGATTTTCCTGTTATTATTGATAATGCAAACAATATGTCTGTGCTGTTTGAGAGCTGACAAGTATCACGTGTATTTTTAAACATGCCAAGTGTGTTTGGTGGTCCTCCTACATAAATCCTTACATTTGTAAAATCGTGAAACATTTGTTTTTTTGTTGTATATTTAGAATTATTGCCTTATAAACTCTCACCATATTGTGAACAGTTCAAAGAAACTCAGTTTAATTTTGCACATATATTGTTGTGAGGAATGGTTGTGAAGAACTGCTCTTAAAGGGTTGAACAGTTGTTCCTACTGGAAATAAAATAGACTGAAAGAGACATCGAAGAGACTTGCAAATGATGTCTTAGTAACTCATGTCAGGATTGCTGCAATCTGTTTTTACAGTTTCCGTCTTGCATGGAAAGGCTATGGAAAGGGTTAAGTATTTTAGCTCAAATTTCTATTCCACATGGCCTTGGCACCCTCAAAGCAAATATATTTTTCATTTTCCTCTTAGTTTTCTCAACCAAAATGAGACGGAAGTCAATAGTGAAATATTGCAAGATGTATTGACTTAGTGAGATATGTTTTCTAATTTTAACTTCTTTAGAAGTTCAGTTGGTATTCATATCCTTCAGGGTGGTTTCTAGGCACTGTGCCCTCTGCGCCTGCTAAGTTGCTTCAGTCATGTCCAACTCTTTGCGGCCCCTTGGACTGCAGCCTGCCAGGCCCCTCTGTTCGTGGGATTCTCCAGGCAAGAATACTGGAGTGGGTTGCCATGCCCTCTTCCAGGGGATCTTCCCAACCTAGGGATCAAACCCACATCTCCTGTGTCTCCTGCGTTGGAGGTGAAGTCTTTACCACCAAGCCACCGGAGTACTCTAGTTCTGATCAAAATGTCCAAGAAGTCCAGAAGAGAATGGGGGTTAATGAAATTCTCCTCAGCGTTGTGTCCATTCTACTTCCTAACAGTGATACGTCCTCAACTTTTCATGTTAAAAAGTGCTTACAAATACATACTACGTTACTAAACGTGGGTTCCTTTAAAAATTAGTGGACCAATAAAAGAACGTAGTACAATTACATTTTAATTGTACAGTCATTAACTGACTGAATTTGCTTTTTCCAAAATACAAATTTTTAAATTAGCCTTTGTGACCTTTAAAAACATTCTGAATTAAGATAGAACATAAGTAATACAGTCTCATTAACTTTAATAAAGTTCAATAAAAAGTCTAAATTAAAAAAAACTGTCTTCATAAAACAGTGTGTTATTGCTAAAGCATTAATAGAGCATCACAGTTTAAAATTATTAAAGATTGCTAAGTATTCATTTAGGATGAGATTTATTTTATGATTGCAAACACCTCCAAAACAAATCGGTAGTCAATTGCAATGCATTTTGAGATGTAAAAGCACCATTAATTACTGTTAATGGTACTTCTCTAATGTATGTAAATACATCATCGGCACCGAAGCTCTTGGCAGTTATTTCTTACCTCTTTCTAGACAGTTTAAAGATCTTAATTTATTAATATTTACAACAAGCAGAAAGATAAACACATTGTTTTGAAGCTCTTGATGAATGGCGATGGGAGGCGTGCTATGCTCGGGCTGAGAGCAGATATTAACTTGTTGGCAATAACTCACCGCCCTGCATGAGACAGACCAAGAGTTTAAAATGATGTTATTAAGAGTCTCTGGAAGGACTTTATTCGGAGGAACCTCAGATTTGAACATTTTATTAGTCTCACTGTACGCCTGTTTCATTATTTGTCCCCAGAATGTTAAAATCCACACAGGCTCCTGCTAGGGTAAGCATTATTTTTGATGCGCTACACTGAATATGATTGACAAGGACTTTTTCAGGAATACGCTGGGAGAGCAATGTTTCCTATTTATTATATCCTTTCATCTCTGCCTGAGCTAGAATATTCATGCTGTAAAAGTAATAAAAAGAAAAAAAAGATTCTTTGTTTCCTTGCGAACCACCTCACCCCCAAATTCAGAGTGAATGCCTTAGCGACTGACAGATAGGACTTTCACCAATTTAGACATGAAAAGTGGCAACTGGCAGAGTCACATATCAACATCTGGATCCTTCTAAAATGCTGCAGGCTGAGAAGTAGGAAAGGAAATGCACATTTTAAAATGAAATGTATTTTGGAATTTTCTCATAGACTAGATTGAAAGGTTTTTTTTTTCCTCATACCTTCTTTAACTTTCTTTGATAGAGACATGTATCGTCTGCTTAGTTGCTTAATAAAGTTACAAATACTGAGCATTGATGAAAATTTCAAATCTTGCTTCTAATTTTCAGTTGCCAGATTTAGCAAATAAGAATACAGGAGCCCAGGTAAATTTGAATTTCAGATGAATTTATCTTCTTTTATTTTAGATCTTAGAGTATTTTAATAGCTGTTTCTTCAGTGAAGATGTTTTGAAATTATTAGGATTAGCAGTTGTAAAAGAGTAGAGCAAAGGAAAGATGGAAAATGTGAAGTCAGTTTTTGTTAAATTTCAGTTAAATTTGTTTAGTATAAATATATCCCACATGATACATTGCACATATTTACTTTAAAGTCTTACTTGTCTGAAAATTCAGTTGCTCATTCTGTGTTTCATCTGAGGACTCTATTCTAGTTTATGATGATAAAAGATTAGTGTTATTTGCAAGCATGTAAACTCACACACTAGTTTTTCTTATCTGTCAAATGACAGTAAAAATTCCCAAGGCCACTGGGGATATTGAACACATTGATACCGGTAAAGCTCATGGTACAATTCCTGGCATCTAGTAAGTGGAAGCATAAGCTTTTGCTCTCAAATGATCATTTGTTCCAATGTTAGACATCTTTCCTACTGGAAAGATGTAATACCGGTAACAACAGGCAGGTAAAACTGTGGAAGGAATCTCCCTGATGTCATTGACAACGAGTATAGTTCATTTACCAAATACAAGTGATCCTGTGACTGAAAGACACAAAGTTCAAAATGTGAGCTTGCTTCCAGGCATTGAGAAGAGCCTCAGTGGTGGCAACTTTTCCTTTAGCATTTTATAGAAGCACATTGTGTTTATTATCATGAGAAGTCACGTCTGCTTTGGAACATATGTGTCCTTAAGAAAAGAGCAGAGAAAGGATAGAGGAGCCAGGTATGAGCCAAAGTGCTAGTCCCAGTTGGTAGTAATCACAATGAAGATCAGCAATGTGAACACAAGAATTCTTATTACACTAGATGGAAATTCACAGTGGGGTTGGTGGATGTTTTAAATGAAAGATCAACCAGTGTTCCTGAATAGTCATTTGTAACCTCTAAAAAATGCCAAACAACGAACACCCCTGCTCCTGTTCTAGGAGTTGGCGTAGAAGTTAGAGCAGGCTGGGCTACAGTGCAGTTACAAAATCTCTGTGTCGTAACCAACCATCATTTATTTCTCATCCTTGCAAGTTCCATCATGGTTCCAGGGGTCTCTCCAGGGCTGCTCTTCTCAAAGGAGCACCTCATCAGTTTAGTCCCCTGTTGTCTTGTAGAATCTTTATTTTGAGACTTAAAGGTTTACCACAGTTGTAGAGGAGAGGTATGGACAGGTGCATGTGGACAGTTAAGTGGAAATGTTAACACTGTTCACAACCTGTGGCCCCAAACTGCTCATGTGACCCTGTCCTGCTGCAAAGGGGGTTCTGAAACATACATAGCCTTCCACATGTCAAGCAATGCACTTTCTGAGAGAGGACCCAGAGTAATTAGCATTAGTTTGCCACATTGACAGAATGTAACTGATGGAATGAATTTTGCTATTTCCTTCCACAAAGCCCAGAGGCAACTTTAACATCCCTCTTCACTGTGTGGCAGGCAGTAGTTGGCAATCAAAGCTGGCAAGAGAGCCGAAACCTGGTAGCCATTGCTGCCCTGCTCCCAGAAGCCAAAGAAAACATCTATTGTGGTAGGAATTTGAATGTCGTGCACAGTGATCAGAGTTTTAGAAATCAGTAAAATAGGTTATTCAGATAGTCTTTATCACAGGCTTATTGATTTGAATTTACCATCACTCCAGGCTCTGTGTGATTCAGAAAAAGGTAGTTTCCAGGTATCCCAATTATCAATCTTGATGATAATATTTTTAAAAAATGTGTCTCCAATTGGCCTGAAATTTAAGTCCTTCCTAGCTTTTTCCCATGCAGCCCAAGTATTAGGAGTTTTTCATAACTGAGGAAGAGGGGAGACACTTACTAACAGAGCTTGCAATAAAGGTTGAAAATTGTTTTTGTTTTATCCCAGTGTAAAATTCATGGTATTAAGGCTTTTTCCAGCTCTAGGCAATCTTGCCTGTGTTACCTTAAAGTGCTGCTTGATGAGAAATGCAGATCACATTTGAGCCTGGCCATTTCAGTTCCATCTTCAGTTAGCTGGAATTTTTCTGGTGACTGACACTTTCTCCCAATTAACTGTGATGAAGGGACAGAGCCTGAGAATGTTCTCAGGTCAGGAGTATGAGTTATATGTCAGTGAGGTCTGATTCCTGGAAGACTGTAGAATAGTCAAGACACCTTTGAATTGGGAAACTGCCTTTCAAGATTTTTTTTTCTTTTTTTCCCCTCATACAGTTTGGTTGTTCATACCAGTCTTAATCAGCAAGATTTGTTGCCAGTGTTTTCTTTGAACAGCTGTTCAGTTCAAGGTAGAGTGCTAGACACTGTGATGAACATTAGGTTATAGTATAATAGAGCAATTTTCTATAAATAGAAACTTAGACATTAGGGAATGAGAAAGATATGGTAAAATATATAATCAACTGGTTAACTATGCTTTTTGTGATTAAAAAGTCAGAGGAGCTAAGGCTAGAGCAATTGCTCAGGGTGGAGGAGGGGAAAAAAAAGGCCCTGCTGTAGGGGAAAAAAAAATCGCCAAACATTTCATTGATTAGATATGCCAGGTGGAGAGAGGGGATATAAGGGACCCCACACTGAAGCCTTAGATGCTTAGTCAGAACCTGCTTTTTTGCCTCTTTCAATGAAAACCAAGCTTTCTTTCAACTCTTAGTGATTAAAAAAGAAAGGAAAAAAGAAAAATACAGAAACAGCATCATTTAATTCCCACAGTATACTGATTCAAAGTGGCCTTCAGTTCATTTCTAATTGGAGCCTCCTGATATTTCTTTTAAAATGCAGTTTAAAATGGATGCAAAAAGTATTAGTCTGACATTGAATCATAACCAGTTTAAATACATGTAGTCAGTGTGTTTATCTCCTGAGAGCAAACTGTTTTTTTTTTCTTTTCTAGTATTTCTCCTAATTTTTAACTGGTAAGATTTATATTTAGCATTTAACATTTTTAAAACCACAGAGGTAGTATACAAGCTCATTTTCATTGTTTAAAATTCAGGTGCTACAGAAAAATAGAGCAGCCTGCACCCCTGCCCACTGCCCCTCTTGCCCTCAGCCTTTCTCCTCTATCAAGAGGCTCAACAGTGCCGATGTTCACTGCAGCACTGTTGACAATAGCCAAGACATGGAAGCAACCTAAATATCCATCAGCAGAGAAAGGGATAAAGAAGATGTGGTACATATATGCAATAGAGTATAACTCAGCCATTAAAAGGAACATTAGGGTCATTTCTAGAGATGTGGATGGACCTAGAGTCTGTCACATGGAGTGAAGTAAGTTAGGAAGAGGAGAACAAATATCATCTATTAATGCATATATGTAGAATCTAGAAAAATGGTACAGATGACCCTACTTGCAGGGCAGAAATATAGAGGCAGACATAGAGAATGGACATGTGGACATGGCAGGCTGGGGCCGAATTAGGAAATTAGGACTGACATATACCACCGTGTGTAAGACAGATAGCTCGTGGGCATCTGCTCTGTAGCACAGGGAGCTCAGCTTGGTGCCGTCTGATGGGGAGGATGGGAGGGGGATGGGAGGGAGGACCGCTGTGGGGGGGGGACATATGTATACATATAGCTGACTCCCTTGTTGTAAAGCAGAGACAATTACACTCCAATTAAAGAGAAAAAAAATTTAAAATAGCTAGTAAAAGAAAGTTAGATGTGAATCTTGCGTGTGTGTGTTTGTGTTTTGCTCAAAGCTAATGGCTAAAAATCATCAGGAGCATACTTGAATTCCAAGGTAGGTTTGGAGCAAGAGTGAACACACATCAGAGCTGTGGGATGTCTCAAAGGGAAGAATTAGAGAAAGGGTAATAGAGTTAGGGGGCTAGAATTATTCATGTTCTCAGTAGGTGTTTGTCAAAATATGTCAAGTAGGCAGTTTCTGGAACAGTTTTTGAGTCTATGAGAAAAATGCATGACTTTGAATGAACTAATGACAAGGATTTTAAGCTTAGTCTGTAATTATGCTTTGGTTACGTACAGCTTCTTTGTTTCATGAGTCATAGTACAGAGTTGCAGTATATGGTTGATATTTCCATTCTCAAGTGATACGTAAGACTCTCCTGATGAAGTATACTAGCTCTACTATAAATTTCCAGTTCTTGTTCTTGTGAAGCAATGCTAATGCCATATGTCACAGAGTTACTTTTCCATTTTAAAACACCAATGTTAGTTTTATCTTGTTGACCATAAAACTATCTAAGAGTTAGAATAATTTTTAGGTTAGATTTCTATTTTAGAAGAAATCATTTAAAGGAAAGACATGTCACTATTTTGAATGAATGAACAGATGAGATTCTTGAGAGTGGGGAGGCCTGTGTTGGATCCAGGAATCTAAGGAAACCTAGAGAATCTAGGATATTTTGAGGAGATCTGATTTGTGTACTGGAAAGGTGGGCACTGTTTAGAAAAGAACTTGAAATCAGAGAAACCAGTACTATGCCCTTAATGAGAGACGTTAAGGACAATGGGGCCTGGATTTAGGTCCAGTGGAGTGAAGTCGACATATTTGACTGCTGCACAGAAGTACAGCCTAGATGTGATTGGGCAGGTGAATGAGTAAATGAAATGTGGTATGTCTACATTGTAGAGATTATTCAGCACTCAGAAGAATGAACTGTTAAGCTACACGAAAACTTCCATGTATCACCTGAGAGTTACACTGAGTGAAAAAGGCCAGTTTCTAAAGGCTACATGTTGTATGATTCCATATATTCACATACAATATTATTAAAATGATGGAAGTAGAGAAATGGAGAACAGATGAGTGGTTGCAAGCATTTAAGGATGGACAGGGAACTATGGTAGGGAAATGACTTTGATTACAAATGGCAATATGAGGGATCTTTGAGAATGGGAATTTTCTGTCTTGCAAGAAAAACATACAAAAGTGAATGATTTAACTGAGGCTGTAGGTTTATTTTTGTGATTGTTATTTTAGACACAGCATGTGATTATAGTCATTGCTTCTGCACTCATGCCAATTGGTGTTTAGAAATTAAAAGTGTGATATAATGAAACTAGTTCATTATTCTGATCCAACTTCTGTTGTTAACTAAGTTGTGACCTTGGCCATGTTCTTCATATTTACTGGAACTTAGGCTCCTCTTGAGGGTTTTGGAATAATTACTGTCAGAGGTCCCTTCCAGCTGTAGAATTTGATGGTTTCATGTTTGAATGCATCAATTGCATTTCAGCATCTCAAAAGTACACTCAGACATGCAACAGTGGGTCTGTTATGTTATTTATTTTATTTCATCAAGAATGTTTTTGCATGGATTATTTTAATGTGTGGAACTTAATTAGCATTTCTTTTCATCATCCCAAAAGTCAAGACCCCCAATTCCCCTCTTGTAGTTAAGAGTTCTCTGAGTATGGTAGATCCCCTCTTGTGCCTCTGAAGAGTGCTGGGCTGCCCATGGAAGGGTGCTGGAAAGGTCTCAGAATGAATGTTGGTTGGAGAGGAACTGCTGGCTTCAGGGTAGACCGTATTACTTAGACTGCCTTTTAGAATGCAGTTATCAGTGGTTTTGCCTTCTAAAAATGTCATGGCAGTACCTAGGCCTAGTTCATATTTTGAACTGTTTCTGTTTATTTGTTTAGATTCTGGGTTTTTTTCACAAGGTGAAGGATCTTAGCTCCAGATAGGTCTTCATTCGTATCAAAGTGTTGATGTGATTTTAAAACATGTTTTTTGACCTTAAAAGTACATTTTGTGAACCCTTAACTTGCCCATGACTCTTCATGTGAATTGATTTAGTCCAGTACTCACTGTTAATTTTCCCTAGATCCTTGGAAGGGAACAGACTGAGAATTGCACCTTCTCAGGATGGTTTTCATGGCATTAAACATGGCACTATTTTCAAAGCCAACTAGCAGGTATATTTTAGTCTTTTCTCTTATGCCCTATAATACTGGGAAGGAAGCATGTAGTGAGTTGATTTTAAGATCTGTACTTGACCTCTTTCTCAATTGACAGATATTTATTAAACATTTTTTGCTGTTATGGAAGGTTGATAAAGTGTATGCGTTCTTCATTTCTATGGAGAACAGTGACTTTGAAGTCAAAGACTAGGATCTTCACATTTTTCTTAGCACCAGTGTGCTGTCTCCTTAACTTTTGTAGTTTATAAATTCTGTGGTATTTGACTTGAGCTTTTTAGGGTAAGTGCAAATCAGAAATAAATAAATAGTCATTATGGGCATAGAAACCCCAATAGTCAGAATTTGCAAAGTAAAAATATCTCTTTCCCCTATTATAATTAATGACCCCACTATTACAATTAGACTGATGTTTTAACATAGAAATGTAATCTTGGGAAAGAAATAATAGCTATAAACCAGGGTGTACATTATAGTATATTTGAACATCATTTCTACATTGCTTATGTTTTCAAAGGCATTTTTATACTTTGAAAGCACTGGGTTTAATGTATTATATATATTGGCATCAGGGGAACCAAAATGAAATATCAGTTTGATTTAGGGTTGCTATGGAGAATATTTTAATGTTTCAATTCAGTAGTTTATAATATATTTATGCATGCTTATATACATATACTTTAGCACATTTTTAGTTTGGTGAATGTTTTTTAATCGACTATCAAGATTTAATAATATCCATTTGAAACAAAGCCAATAAGCAAGAAAAAATACACATTTCAATTTCACTTTATGACTTTGTAAGAGAAAACATTTTAAAAGAATTGCATACTTTTTTTGCATAGAAAGCTTTCTGATCTTTTTAATATGCCTACTCATTAAGTATTCATCCTTTGATTCCCCACCTTCATTAGTTAGTATTTATAATTGCTTGGGTGTGGAGTATCTTGGCCACCAATTTAATTACATCTAACTTTGAAGTCACAGATAGAATGATCTTGCTCTAGTGGCACCATTTTGTCCCAGGTATGATATTCCTTTATCCTGTCTCCTAACGTTTTCTTAAAGCATGATATTCTATAAAGGTTTGGTTTAACAATATTTAAAATAAAAGAGCTCAAGAGCTGTGAACAGCAGCTAACAACCAGGTTAGGATACAACCATCAGATTTTCTCAGGATCCTCGACTTTTATTCCTGATAGGGAAGGACAATTCCCCTTTTGATGATCCTCTTTGTGCCTGGCACTATGCTAATCTTTGGGTGATATTCAACTATAGTATAATACACATCTTGGTTTATATTTATTTTTTCTAACTAAATCCCTTACACTATCCTATGTAAAATTTTTTTTACCCATTGACTTAAAAGTCCTTATTTGTCCCCTTTAGCTTCTTGTGGCTCCTCAGGTTCCTCTGCTTGTGACACCTTAGCTCTAATCTTTGCTTCTGTCTTCCCTGCCATTTCTCTGTGTCTAAATCTATCCCTCCTTTCTCCTATAAAAACACCATCCTTGGATTTAAGGCCCACCCTAAATCTTGGATGATTTCATTTTGATAACCTTAATTATTACATCTGCAAAGATTCTAGGATCAAGTCAAAGCTAACTCCAAGTCAGGAAGTGTAGGTTGAGGCCCCTTGATTTTCTCAGGTTCTTCAGGCATTTATACTTGTCTCCATTCCTCCACCTCTCTGCAGCCCCTTGGACCAGACTGCCAAGACTCAGGAGTTCTTGGTGAAGGAGTCTATCCTATGTAAATCCCACCTCTTCTCCTCACCCTTGTATCTGCTTTGCCTTCCTCTCTCTTCTGTTGTTTTAAAACCTTGTATGTTTCAGTCACCCTATTTCATCTCTAGGGAAAGGTGTTCTAACTTCCAAACGGGCAACCCACAATCCAATATTTGAAACAGAATTCATTTGGAGAGGGGCTTCCCTGATAGCTCAGTTGGTAAAGAATCCTCCTGCAATGCAGGAGACCCTGCTTTGATTCCTGGGTTTGGAAGATCCCCTGGAGAAGGGATAGTCTACCCACTCCAGTATTCTTGGGGTTCCCTTGTGGCTCATCTGGTAAAGAATCCGCCTGCAATGTGGGAGACCTGTGTTCAATCCCTGGGTTGGGAAGATTCCCTGGAGAAGGGAAAGGCTACTCACTCCAGTATTCTGGCCTGGAGAATTCCAGGGACTTTATAGTCCATGGGGTCACAAATAGTCGGACACAACTGAGTGACTTTCACTTCTACTTTCATTTGGAGAGAGAGTATAATGCAGTGAATGAAGCACAGGCTTTGGAGTTAGGAAGAGCTTATTTCTCTTTATATTCTAGATCTTCCCTTGCTACCTGTGAAATTTAAATGAGTCATTTACCATCTCTGAAATTGCTGTCTGTACCTTGTGGTGAGAACTGAAGATAATCTACTTCCAAGCTCACTCACAGGGTGGTTAGCAGTGTTCAATTCTTCTGGGTTGTTAATCTGTTGGTCTCAGTTCCTTGCCACATGGGGCATCTTGGTTCTTCTGATGTAGCAAGTGAGAAGATCCAAAGAAAGAGAGTGAGAAAGATGGGGGTTTTCATAAACTGATCTCGCAGTAAACATTCCAATACTTGTTCCAATTCACTTTATTGAAAAGAGGTCACTAGATACAGTATATAATCTGAAAGAGAGTATTACACAAGAATGTGAATCCTGAAGGTGGAATCATTAGGAGTCATTTTAGAAGCTTCTAAGTGTAGTACCCTTCCCTCAAAGCCATTTTAGTATTTTTCTTTGGAGTATCATCTAGTTTTTCTAGCTTGGGGTATGTACTGACTTTTGTATCCCGTTGTGTTTTGTGGGCACAGAAGGACCAAATGTCAAATTGGAATACTGAGGCGTAAGAGAGTTAGAGCTGGCTTGGGAAGCCCAGAGAGTCAGGAACAGTATCATGATAAGAAATGAAGTCAGCTGACATCCTGGTGAGTCATCATCTCCTGAATTATTTTGCTGCGTGATTACACATGAACTATAGAGCTTCAGAAAGAAACCAGGAGGGAGCACCAGGAGCAGTCATTTAGACTGTGCCACTGCAGGGACATTTGCTAAATGGCAGTTCTTTGAAACCACTTTACCAAGCTGTGGTTTGTCTATCTGCCGTAACCGCTCCTTGTAATAAGTCATCGCAGCTATACTCTCATTTCTTGTTCTAAACACCCGGTTCTGAAACAACCATTTCAGGACGATATTCTTGGGAGAACACTGAACATCATTTCTAGGCATTTCCAATTCTACATAATTAGAATAGAAAGACTTTCAAGTCGGCTTCAGGTTTTAGCTTGTTATATAAATAAGTTCACAGGAATCTCAAATGCTTTACAGAAATCTGACAGCAACTATAAAAGGCTTTTGAACATTTTTGTTGCCAAAGTCCCAGGGATTGCTGGAATCTTAAATAGCCCATTTTAAGCTCCAATTCAGAAGCTTTTTGTCATGTTTAATAATGTGGTGAATAATTCCTTTTCTGTTAGTCGTTTCCTCTTTTATAATCCACAAGGATCTTTGAGCCACAGAATGGATATTTTCTGGAGCTATAAATTAGAGGTCCTTTCAATCCCAAACTTAAAATGGCCTTTTAATGTACCACTTCTGTAAATCCATTTATCTGGGTCTAAAGATTCATTAAAATCCATTTAAATGAAAGCATTATAGAGTTATATGTCCAATTTAAAGGGTGATCATTTTGAAATGAGAATGCCATGGAAGACATTAGAAATTCCTGTGTGCTGTAGGAAATTTAGTAGGAGCAAAATTATTTTACTTGTAGAGGATATTAAATATTATAACTACATTTTTTACTCCCCCCCCTTTTTTAAAGTTTAGCATGGCTAGAAGTTTAGTCCAGTGACCCCCGTTAAATAGTGTTCATGAGATTTGAGAACTTGAATTGGGAAAAAATGTATCTTCATTCACATTTAATTCTAACTGGAATTTACCATTTCTTTTAAATATGAATGTAGGCATAAGAGCATAGTAATATTGGTAGAACTTGTGACTTTGTCACCAATGGTAAAAACAATATTGTTTAATCATATTATGGCTATTGCAAATATCTCCAGTTATCATTTGCCTTATCATTCCTTTGAAAACATGGTAATCATTAGGCTTGCTATTGGGTTTCATTGTTTGGAGTCTTATGAATAATAAAGAAGCTATATCACAAATGTGCTGTATCACAAGGATGTTTTGAAATATGCTGATAGTTATATTTCAGTATAATTTATGTTCTCTGTACTTCTTTATTTAAAAAATGTAATTCTTAGAAGCAGTGTATAGGCTTCATCAAATGGCCATCAGGTACACACACACACACACACGCACAGACACACACACACACGTTGTGCTAGACACTAGAAGGAATGAAGAGTAAAGAAACCTGAGATTCAATGAGCAAGTGGTGGATAATAGGCATTTTTAACTTTTAATTTTATGTTGGAGTATAGGTGATTAATAATATTATGTTAGTTTCAGATGTTCAGCAAAGTGATTGTGTATATATATGCATATATATATATTATATATTTAAAAGTTATTTCCCCATTTAGGTTGTTGCATAATTAGATAATAGGCACTTTAAATAGATGGCATCCTTTAATCTTTCCACCAACCCTGTGAAGTACCTGTATTATCTCTGTCTTCTTACAGGTGTTGAATCAGACTTAGTTGGCACAACCAGCCTCCAAGATGCCCTCCAATGAGCCTCACTTCATTGTGTTCGCCCTCTGGTGAAGTCCCCTCCTGAATAGTGTCAGGTTGATCTCTTTGACCAATAGAATACAGTGGCAACAACAGTGTCTGATTTACGAGGCCAGGTCACAGAAGACTACTCACTTTGGGGGAAGCTGGTGGTGGTGGTTTAGTCACTAAGCCATGTCGGACTCTTACAACCCCACGGACTGTAGCCCGCCAGGCTCCTCTGTCCGTGGGATTCTCCAGGCAAGAATATTGGAGTGGCTTGCCATGTCCTTCTCCAGGGGATCTTCCCGACCCAGGGATCGAACCCAGGTCTCCTGCACTGTAGGCAGATTCTTTACCAACTGAGCCACCAGGGAAACCCAGAGCTTGGGGGAAGCTAGTCACCTTATTGGAGAAGGCAATGGCACCCAACTCCAGTACTCTTGCCTGGAAAATCCCATGGATGGAGGAGCCTGGTGGGCTGCAGTTCGTGGGGTTGCTAAGAGTCGGACAGGACTGAGTGGTTTCACTTTTACTTTTCACTTTCATGCATTGGAGAAGGAAATGGCAACCCACTCCACTGCTTTTGCCTGGAGAATCCCAGGGACGGGGGAGCCTGGTGGGCTGCCGTCTATGGGGTCGCACAGAGTTGGACACAACTAAAGCGACTTAGCAGCAGCAGCAGCAGCAGTCACGTTATTCTTGAAAACACTTAAGCAGTCTTACAAAGAGGTCTACCAGGCAAGGAATGAGGTCTCCTTCTAGCAGCCATGACCAGCCTCTTAACCTTGTAGTTGAGCCTACAGGTGATTCAAGTCCTGGTAGACATTTTGACTCCTACCTCCCTAAAGACACTGAGCTAAACTACTTACAAAATTCCTGACCCACAGAAACTGTGCAAGACTTAATCCTTTATGGTTGTTTTAGGTTGCTAGGTTTGGGAAGTAATTTGTTAAATAGCTGTAGATAACTGACACAGAGGGCTTATGGAACTTTCCTAAGGTCAGATAACTCATAAATAACTGAGGCTGGATGGCCATGCAGCTGTTGTTGATAGAGTGTCTATTTTCCCTATGTTAGCAGGACAGTAGTGTTCTGAGATAGTCAGGTGCCCTGTGTCCCTTCTCCTCTTCCTGACTTGAGTCCTCCTCTTCCTGTCACATACCACAGGTATGCAGGAATTGACAATTGATGAAGTGTGGATCATCTATATCCTCACTAATCCCCTTAAATTGTTAAAATCAAACAATGTAATTTTTTAAAAAGTATCATTTATTAAGCAATTAATATGTATTATCTATGGGGTTCTAAGTATTGAAATAAATCCCAATAGTAATCATGGGTGTTATATTGTTACCAACCTAATATGACAAGGAAGTAAATAAAATCCACTTGATCCCCACAGTCACCTTGTCAGGAATGCAGAGAGGTGACTCGTCCCATTTTCTGGATAACTGGACTGAGTTTAATGTTAAAGGGACTTGGTAAAGCAGCGTAGTTTTTCTTTGTTAGAGTCAAAAGTAGAACCTGCTCCTGTTGATTTGAGCTAATCTACCCTGCAGATATAGAAGTATTAAAAGATAAAAGGAGAGTCACCAGGCTAATTTGTACAGCATTTATTTGAAGTGGTGCCTTCCCTACTGCTATAGATATAAAAAGATTTGAGCCGTTAAAATTTTTTGGGAAAAAGAAAAAAAAAATTTTTTTTGGAAGACCTTAAGTAAAGACCATTTTACATTTAATTTGTATTCCCAAACTGGGGAAAGCTATGTGCATTGCATGGTGAACTGATTTCTAGGTTATCCCTTGACCTTTTGATGACATTAAAATGAAAGAAAACTAAATGATACATCTGCAGCCTTCTAAGCCTGTTGATATAAAAACATAATTTAAATAAGCAAACATTGACTTTTCCTGTTGCTCTTCTGTCTCATTTTTAAATAACATTTTTATTATTGTTTCTGTAGTAGATTAGCCTGCTAGTTAGAAGGAGGACTTAAACCAAAATACGTTTAAACTTGCAAATATCAGTTTATGTGAGAGAAAAATTGGGCACTGTGAGAGTATAGTAAATTACTTAGCTGATATGCATTAATATTGAGAATGTCCTTTATAAGTACTTCTTTTAAAAGTTCAATTCCACTCAATAAAATCTGCATCCTATCAAGGGAGTTAGAAAAGAGAAAGATACATAAAAATAATGCCCCAAATATTTTTATTTGACAGAAAATTGCTCATAATTCATGTCAGTCGTAAAATTAAATTCCATAATTTATTCAAAGCTTCTAGAAACCATTATGAAAATGATCAGTAATCAGGCAGAAAAATAACCAAAGAATATTGTGGCTTATTATGTTTTGCAAAAGTGACCAGGACTATATTTCTAGTTCTTCTCTCTATGCCTAGCTGAGACGTAGGGTCTGTTTCTCCTTTTCCTGCAGCTTGGGGGGACTTTGTGACTGCCTCTTAATAAGAGGGACTCGTCAGTGCTCCCTCCCACTCCCTTGCTTGTCCCCCTCTCTATTTCTCTCTTTTCTCTCACTTGCCCCCTCTCTCTCCGGAACCCTCTCCTATTCCCTCCTCATTCTTCTTCCCTCCACCTCCCCTCCACCTCTTGGTTTGCTGTCCCTTGGAATCCAACACCTTGCTGTGGGGGGACCCTAACCATGTGGAGAGGCTAGCCATGAGGTGTGAACCTTCTAGACAACAACCCCAGCCAAGGTCGAGCTGGAAGCCAACATCAAATAAGTGACATGCAAAGTCCTCCTAAGAGGACTTTTCATTGGTTAAGTCAGGCTCAGCCAAGATAATCTCCCCCAAATTAAACTCAGCTGACTCCATACTTTAATTGCATATGCAAAAATACCTTTCCAGCAACATCTAGATTAGTGTTTGATTCAAAAACTGGGGATTGTAGTTCAGTTTAGCTACATTGGCATGTTAAAAAGCCATCACAGGGACAGTGAAAATGTTGTAAGTTAAAAATATTGCATTAAGTATACCTCTCTCATTTTGTACTGTGACTCAAAGATATGCTTCTAGAAAGGGTGAAATGACAGACCCCAGCAAGGATAACTCATAAACCTTTTTGGCATTGTTAATGATACCTAACTGCAATTGACTTACCTCTCAAAATATTGGCAAAAGCAAAATAGAGTTTGTTCTAGTTGCTGAATTTGATACTCCACGTCTAAAATTATATTTTCAGTGGAAGCCCTTAAATTGAGGCTTTTGCCTTGTCAATAAATAATGCTGTTACCTGCTGTCAGTTTTTCTCCAGCTTGACTGTCACAAGGCAATTCATTTAAGCCTTGGTTTGTGCAGATTCATGAGAGAGGTGTTGACTTATTTTTTTAAAAAATGTCACACAGGTACTTGATGAAGGACAAAGTATTATTTTCAGAGAGTTAAAAATATGACTGTAGTACACATAAAGAACACACATGTGACAAGTTTTATTAAGTCTTCAATAAGGAAACCAATGTAGTCCAGAGCATTTTGAGGAACTAGGTACGTGGGTAGTTACAGACAATTTAATGAAAAAGTGGGGTAAGCATGACACGAGAATACTGCAATAGGACTGCTAGGTTAGATATAAGACTGGTTAATATCCTACAGGGCAGTAATAGTTTTTGTAGGAGACAAAAATTGACAAGTTGACTTGTTACTTCACAGTAACTGTGAAATAATCAAAAAGTACTTAACAAAATCAGATACAGGTCTATTCTCCTAGACGGTGAAATCCTTAAGTGAGTTTCTTAAATGCTACCTTAGTATCTTACTGAAAGGACATGACACATATCACTACCACTACTACGCTTGTCTCACTTCCAAGTTTATGATAATTTTTCTTAACAAGTGACATAATACTTTTTGTGTTAGAATAGCTGGCACAAGACATTCTTACAAAAGTCCCTGTGTTATTATCCTAGAAATACTAAGATAACAAAAGAATCCCACATGAATCTTTGAGTTCTTCCTTCAAAGTATTGTGAAAATGTGAGGGTAACTTAGCAAAGAAGATAAGAAAAATAAGTTATACAAAGGTAGCGACCTATTTAGTACCATATTTTTTTATCACATGGTTTCACTCTCTAATCAGTGAAAAGTATTAGTCACTCAGTTGTGTCTGACACCTTTGCAACCCCATGGACTGTAACCCGCCAGGCTTCTCTGTCCATGGAGTTCTCTAGGCAAGAATAGTGGAGTGGATAGCCATTTCCTTCTCCAGGGGATCTTCCCAACCCCGGGACTGAACTGGGGTCTCCTACATTGTAGTTGGATTCTTTACCGTCTAAGCCACCAAGGAAGCTCTAAACCGTGAAAATGGATGGTAAAACTAACAAAGTTATGGTTACTTTGTAGATGAACTGCCTTATAAATACTATCAAGTAGAATAGATTTCAGAATTAACTCAGGAGAGAAATTTGAAATTAGACCTTATCTTTAATAATCTCAGTTCTGTGGCTGTCACATATTCTTGGAGCTGTATTCAGTAAGATGATTCTGGTTTCATTAACATTTTGTCTAATTTCCACCTGAATATATATTTCTCATTTGTCTTTGCGTTTACCATTCAGCAATGTCACACATTGAACTGCAAAGATTCTTAAATGTAATTGACACCCATTTTGAAGAAGTAAGTGTTTCGTTATGAAGGATATTTTTAGGTTTATGGTAAATTTATTCTAATTTCTAGTTTGTTCTTTAGACAAATAGTGTAATATATACTGTTCTTCCTTATTCTTATTGAATATTTTCTACTAAATCTACCCTTTTACGATTCTGAAATGCCAGCTTCAGTTTTTTTATTAATTCATACTGACCCTGTGCAGAGCTGTCTATCTCAGCTTAATGGCTATTTATAATATATGGATGGCATTCCCCTGCCATTAATGTTTAATGAATTGGCTCCTGATCCAATAGAGTCTAATAAAGGTAATCACTAGAATACATTGTCTTTCTGCAGTGCCCTAGAAACTTTTTTATATTCCCTATTGTATACCTTTGGCCCATGGCTTCCTCTTTTGCCTTTTCCTGTGCACTTTCTTTGAACCTCTTTTTCACTGTTTAGTCCAAATATGTACATTTTCACACTTAGATTTTTTTCCAGGTGAGAATGACTGTCTTCGATGTGGAAGTATCAGCCTACATGATTGTTGGAGAGAAAGAAAATCTTCCTAAATATTGGAAGGATGTAGACTTACTAATGTGCATATTAATAAATATTTGAACAACATCAATGATTCTCCTTACTGGCCATACCTGTACCTGAATGTTTGTTTGTTTGTTTCTTTTATCTTTGATAATAAGTCTTTTTTTTTTTCTCATTTATTTTTATTTGAATGTTTGTTTTTATATAGTCTGAGTTTGAGGCAGCTGTTAAAAACAAAAACTGGATTTTGGAATTAGGTAGTGGTAATGGGTATGTGACTTTGTAAATAAAGTAAAAACCTTTGAATTTTATACTTTAAAAGGGTTTTAAGGTATGTGAATTTTGTACAGATACTCATATATATACACATATGTGTATGGATTTTTATGTGTATCATAATTAAAAATATTGGGATTGCATAAATTGCAGGAGCAAAGTTGAGCATTTCCTGATATGACAAATACACGTGCACATGTATAGGCACACACATTTTAGGTGTTATTCACTGTCATAAATAAATTCTTTCCACGTCTCTAGTGAAGGGAATTTTGACTTGCTTATGAAATCCATCCAATGTAAAACTTTATTACTGAAGAACCTAAACCCAGAACATGTTTACACCAGTGAGCATCGCCTATAGTCTTTTTTTTTTCATTGAGGATGACTTGACCCTGAGGGAATTTGGCTCTGCCATCCGTTACCTCTAAACAGCCAGTCAGCTTGCCTCTATTCTTTCAAATTCAAGTCCTGTTTTTGGAACTAAACCTATTTCAAACTGACTGTTGTATCCACCTTGAAGCATGGTGTAGCTGAAGCCGTGGACTGAAATTTAAGAGCCTTAAAACTCGTCCTAGCTGCTTGCAACAGAGTTTCCTGGATCCCACTCCCAAAGAGCATCCCAAGTGACTTCTTTTAGGTGTGCTTGCTTTAAAAAATAATAGACTTTATTGTTTAGAACTGTTTAATGCTTACAGAAAAGTTGAACACATAGTCCAGTTTCTTTAACCCCTACTATCACCCTCTGTACATAAGCAGGTTCTCTTATTAATATCCTAGTGTTGTACTTTTCTTATAATTAATGAAATTGACACATAATTATTATCTATGTTCCCTAGGTTGCAATAAAGATGACTTTTTGCCTAAGTGTACAGTTCTGTGACTTTTAACAAATGTATTTTGTTGTATATCTGACCAACACTGTGTCATACGGAACAGTGGCACTAACCTAAAAATTCTCTGAACTTCATCCTTTTCTCCTTTCCTCTGAAGCCCTGGTAACCTCTGGTCTTTTTATTGTCTCTGTAGTTTTGTCTCTTCCAGACAGTCATATAGTTGGAATTGTACTATGCAGCCTTTTCAGGCTGACTTCTTTCACTTCAGAATGTACATTTAAGATTCCTTCATGCCTTTCCAAGGATTGGTAGTTCATTTTTTTTTATTATAGCAGGACATTCCAATTGTATGGATGTGTCAAAGTTTGTTTATACATTCACCTATCGAAGGACATCTTGATTGCTTCCAGTTTTGAGGAATTATAGATGACGTTGATACAGACATTCCTGAGTAGATTTAGTGCAGATGTAAGTTTTCATCTCAGTTGGGTAAATGTGTAGGAGTGTGATTACTGAATTCTGTGGTAAGACTATATTGAGGCTTATGAGAAACTGCCTGTCTTCCAAAGTTTCTGTCCCACTTTCTATTCCCACCAGCAATAAATGTGTGTTCCTTTTGCTGTGCTTCCTTGCTAGTATTTGGCTGTGTCCAGTTTTTTGACCTTAGTCGTTCTAGTAGTTGTCCAGTGGTAGCTCATTGTTTTAACTTGTAGTTCTCTCATAATGTGCGATGTGAAGCACCTTTTCCGATGCATATTTGCCACTTGCATGTCTTCTTTGGTGAAATGTCTCATTAGGTAAATTCCCCCTTTTTAAATTGAGTTCTTTCTTACTGTTGAGTTTTAGGAGTTGTTTATATATTTTAGAAGCAAGTTCTTTACCAAATATGTGTTTTACACATATTTTCTACCAGTCTGTAGCTTGTCTTTTTCCCTTTTAAGTGATTTGTAGAAGTATTTAATTAAGTCCCACTTACGAGTTTTTCCTTTGTATCATTCATTTTTTAATTTATTTTTAATTGGAGGATAGATGCTTTACAGTATTGTGTGGGTTTCTGCCATATATCAGCCTGAATTAACCATAGGCGTACATATGTCTCCTCCTTCTTGAATCTCCCTCCCACCTCCCTCCCCACCCCACCCCTCTAGGCAGTCACAGAGCACTGGGTTTGAGCTCCGTGAGTCATACAGTGAATTTCCACGGGCTATCTATTTTGCATGTAGTAATATATATATTTCAATGCTACTCTCTCTCTCCATCCCCCTCCCTCCTTCCTGCACTGTGTCCACAAGTCTGCTATCTATATCTGTGTCTCCACTGCTTCCTGGCAAATAGGTTCATCAGTACTATTTAGATTCCATATACATGTATTAATACACAGTATTTGTTTTTCTCTTTCTGACTTACTTCACTCTGTATAATAGGCTCTAGGTTCATCCACCTCATTAGAGCTGACTCAAATGTGTTCCTTTTTTATGGTTGAGAAATATTCCATTGTATATATGTACTTCAACTTGTTCATTCATCAATAGATGGACATCTAGACTGCTGCCATGTCTGAGCTATTGTAAACAGTGCTGCGATGAACGCTGGGACACGTGTGTTTTTCAGTTACGGTATCCTCAGGGTATATGCCCAGTAGTGAGATTGTTGGGTCATATAATAGTTTTATTCCTAGATTTTTAAAGAAATCTCCATACTATTCTCTATAGTAGATGTATCTATTTACATTCCCATCGACAATGCAAGACAGTTCTTTTTTCTCCACACCCTCTCTAGCATTTATTTGTAGATTTTTTGATGATGGGCATTCTGACTAGTGTGATATCTCATTGTAGTTTTGATTTGCATGTCTCTAATGATGAGCGATGTTGAGCATCTTTTCATGTGTTTGTTAGCCATTTGTATGGAAGGATGATCTTTACTTAAGTGCGTGCCCTTCTTTGGGATTGGAATGAACACTGACCCTTTTCAGTCCTGTGGCCACTGCTGGTTTTTCCAAATTTGCTGACATATTGAATGCAGCACTTTAACAGCATCATCTTTTAGGATTTTAAATAGCTCACCTGAAATTCCATCACCTCAACTAGCTTTGCTGGTAATTGTTGCAATAAATGAACATAAATTCTTAAAGTGTAGTCATAAGGAGGATTTAAGTAAAAGGCAAAATCTTTACCTTCTTAAATGAAAGAAAACAAGTTTCCCTTTGTTGATACTCTAATCTTTTTTATAATTAGATGAATGTGTGGAAATGTGTTTTGTTATTCTAGTATAATTCTATTTGGGGATGCAAATTAAAACAGAATTTTTTTCCCAAAGCAAAATTATAGGCCTTTTTAATAAAACATTTTTACAGCCTATTAAAGTTGCAATGATCCATTCTAAATTCGCAGACATGAGTGTTTTCACTAAAGTCTTCAGTGCTGTTGCTGGGCTGGACCTCACCTACTTGCTGGGCACTCAGGCCTGCTGTATGCACACTTCTAATGGCTCTCTGAAAGACTTGTCTTCAGTGGACCTGAGTGGATTCAGTCCTTGACTCGTTCCAGGGGACTCCAATTCTCTTCTCTTTATTTTAATAGATTTATGCTCTTCTCAAATTAGTTGAAATATCTGGGCTACAGCTTTAATTTTGGAATCATTTGTTTTCGTTGCTGTTATTTTTATGGATATGTAGGAGAAGAAAATTTGCCACCCCCAAAATATCCCTGGCATATGTGTTAGTAGGAGCTGAAAACACCATGACCTAGAGACTCAGGAGAAACCTTTGATCTTTCCTTTAACTGCCTAAAGAAATATAGGTAGAGGGCCTGTTTCCAGAAAAGAGCTATCTCCAGAGAGATATACAAAGAGTATGGCCTGGGCATGGAGGGGAAATTCCACAGTAACTGTTCCACTCTCTCCGCATGGCCCAGGAAACATTTGTTTACATCACTTGTAAACAAAATTTGTTAGCAAATTTGTTTAAAAACATTTGCTTTTCCATCCACATGTGAATTGCCTTCCTCCTCTCTGAAATCCCAAATCATTATCCCCAACATCTTCTTGTGTCTTTAGCTGAAGATGGTATTTAAGGTAAAGGTTTGGGCCACTTTGGTGAGTTATTCAGTTCTCCTGGATCTCTCCTATATATATTCTTGTTATTAAAATTTCATTCATTTTCTCTTGTTAATCTGTCTCATGTCAATTTAATTCTTAGACCAGCAAGAATAATCTAGAAAGAAAAAAGAAAATTTCCTCTTCCTTGATAGATACATTTTTATTATAGATACATCTCAGTTTCCATAAAATTCATCCATTGTAAACATGGCTTGTTACTCACAGTGCTCAGTCGCTTAGTCATGTCTGGCTCTCTGTGATCCCATGGACTGCAGGCTGCCAGGCTCCTCTGTCCATTTTCCAGGCAAGAATACAGGGGTGGGTTGCCATTTCCTTCTCCAGGGGATCTTCCCAACCCAGGGATCAAACCTGGGTCTCTTGCATCTTCTGCATTCGCAAGCAGATTCTGTACTGCTGAGCCATCAGGGAAGCCCAGCTTATGACTACTAGTCTCAAATCTACAAAGTAAAGTATGACATTTAAAGGACGGCTTCCCAGGTGGTGCTGTGGTAAAAAATCCACCTGCCAATGCAGGAGATGCAGGCATATGGGTTCGATCCCTGGGTCAGGAAATCCCCTGAAGAAGGAAATGGCAATCCATTCCAGTATTCTTGTCTGGAGTATCTCTTGGACAGAGGAGTCTGGGGGGCTACAACCCATAGGGTTGTAAAGGGTTGGACATTTATTTCACTTACCCCATACATAAGATGCTTCTGGGGGCAATATTCAGGTAAAGATTTTTTGGTCCATTCCTTCCTCAAATATGCATTGAGTGACTGATGTGTACATGACAGTGTATATTCTGAGTGCTAGGGATCTGGAGCTGGGGACTCAGTGATGAACAAGACGGAACCAATGCCTTCCCTCAGGGACCTTACGACCTAGTAAGGGAGAAAGATGATAAAGCATCAGTGAGATCAAAACTGTAGTATCAGAGCTGTAGTAGGTGGTGTGAAAAAAGAGTGATCTGATGTTACAGAAACATATAGCTACATTAATGTATCTAGATAGAGAAGACAGACTTGCAGGAACCCCCCAAGAGAAAAAAGTAGTACTCAAGGACCAGTCAGTACTGCCAAAATGTACTTTGTCATAGTGTGTGCTTTAAATTGTTGTCTTAAAATGTTAATTATTTTATTTTATTTTTTTATAATGTGTTAATTATTTTAATGAAGGTTATAGAAATGTTCCTTGATAGTTAAGCTCTATAGAAATGAAATGCTTCTATTAGTATTTAATATCTCTGTGTTTTAGGACAATACTCTTTCTGTGATTTTAAACATTTGGGAAGGTCTTTTAACATGTTCTTCCTGAAGATGGGCACTCTTACCTGCCAACAGAAATAGTGCCTTCAGGTTAAAGAAACAAACCTAGAACTTAGGAGGTATTGTTATGTTAATTGCTACCTATACATGGTTATTTACTGTAACTTTGTTTATTGACAGTGACTAGAAACACACTACCAGTGTAGTCATCAAAAAGAATTGTGAAACTTTTCTTTTAAACAGAAGAATTACATTTCTAAATTAATACAGTTTCTTCTAAAAGAGAACTGAGTATTACTTCAAAGAAATAGAAAGTTTTAAAAATTTACCTTGTGCTTATGCAGAACATTAGAGAAATTCTCAAATCTCTAAATTTTCATTTTCCAGCTAACTGAAAGGCAGTGATAAAGTTGCCTATATAAGCAAATATTTCTTACCATACAATTTCTCTTTCTGTAAATCTTGCATTTTGAGTGTAGTACCTTACCAGGCCTTGTATGCGTAGTTTTTCCCATCAACCTATTGTTTGACTTTTAGAAATAGTGCTAAAAATAGTTTTAGCACATTAGCTCACTGAGTGTGTCAGTGAGTCATTTAAGCTGAAACTGAATTCTTAGCCACTGGTTACTTTGAGGGTCCATCCAAGTCCCAATTCAAAGGATAACACTCGATTAACCATCACTGTCAGTTATCTACTTTTGTTAGTGTGAATGGATGGAGCTCTAGAGTTCCATTTTCAAAGTCACTGTGTTTGTTCACACTTGAATTAGTGGAACAATTCAATTCAGTTGCTCAGTCATGCCCAACTCTTTGCAACCCCATAGACTGCAGCATACCAGGCTTCCCTGTCTATCACCAACTCCCAGAGCTTGCTCAAACTCATGTTCATTGAGTTGGTGATGCCATCCAACTATCTCATCCTCTGTCATCCCCTTCTCTCCCACCTTCAATCTTTCCCAGCATCAGGGTCTTTTCCATTGAGTCAGCTCTTCGAGTTAGGTGGCCAAAGTATTGGAGTTTCAGCTTCAACATCAGTCCTTCCAATGAACACTCAGGACTGATCTCCTTTAGGATGGACTGGTTGGATCTCCTTGCAGTCCAAGGAACTCTTAAGAATCTTCTCCAACATCACAGTTCAAAAGCATCAGTTACTCGGCACTCACCTTTCTTTATAGTCTAACTCTCACATCTATACATGACCACTGGAAAAACCATAGCTTTGACTAGATAAACATTTGTTGCCAAAGTAATGTCTCTGCTTTTTAATAGGCTGTCTAGGTTGGTCATAGCTTTTCTTTCAAGGAGCAAACGTCTTTTGATTTTATGACTGTAGTCAGTCACCATCTGTAGTGATTTTGGAGCCCCAAAAATAAAGTCTCTCACTGTTTCCATTGTTTCCCCATCTATTTGTCATGAAGTGATGGGACCAGATGCCATAATCTTTGTTTTTTTGAATGTTGAGTTTTAAGTCAACTTTTTCACTCTCCTTTTTCACTTTCATCACGGGGCTCTTCTTCACTTTCTGCCATAAGGATGGTATCATCTGCATATCTGAGGTTATTGATGTTTCTCCTGGCAATCTTGATTCCAGCTTGTGCTTTGTCCAGCCCAGCATTTCTCATGATGTACTCTGCATATAACTTAAATAAGCAGAGTGACAGTATACAGCCTTGAAGTACTCCTTTCTCAATTTGGAACTAGCCCATTGTTCCATGTCCAGTTCTAACTGTAGCTTCTTGACCTGCCTACAGATTTCTCAGGAGGCTGGTAAGATGGTCTGGTAGTCCCATCTCCTGAAGAATTTTCCATAGTTTGTTGTGATCCACACAGTCAAAGGCTTTGGCGTAGTCAACGAATCAGAAGTAGGTGGTTTTCTGGAACTCTTGCTTTTTCTATGATATAATGGATGTTGGCAATTTGGTCTCCGGTTCCCCTGCCTTTTCTAAATCCAAAGCTCTTCACAAGTGTGTGATGTGGCATTTGCAGTGGAGAGTTTATCTATCTTGATTGATAGGTACATCCATCTCCCACTCTACTGAGTTAAGGGACTATGTTAATAACTCTAACATTTCTGTCTGTATAACTTCAGACTCAGTTGGTACAAAAGCAACCATTTACTGACATCTTCATGGTCACTAAAGTACAGAACATCAGAGTGTTCTCTGCTTAGTTTTGGAGTCCTCAGTGAGTCCACCTCTGTATGCCTCGGGTAGAATATGAATTATGAAGAACTCATCATTAGCTCTTCCTAGAAGTGTCTTAGGCTTCCCTGGTGGCTCAGACAGTAAAGTATCTGCCTGCAATGCAGGAGACCTGGGTTCAATCCCTTGGTTAGAAAGATCCCCTGGAGAAGGCAATGGCTGTCCCCTCCAGTATTCTTGCCTGCAGAATGTCTCTGTCCCCTTGAACACAGAAGCCTGGCCAACTGCAGTCCATGGGCCCTCAAAGAGTCGGACACGGCTGAGACTGAGCACACACAACATAGGTGTCTTATGCCCCACATGATTCCACACACGCTGCTTTTCCTGTTGTGTGGTGATTTTGCTAAATGTTATCTGGTCCTCCATCTCTGCAAGTCTTTAAAACTCTTCAGTGTCTATATTCCTGAGGCTAATGTCATTGTTGCTGGTCCCTGCTAACCAAGAGTTGTGTTTCTGTCTGATGCACCTTGAGCCTCATTTCTAGGAGTGCTCGTCAGATTCTGCCTCCTACTGGAATAGTTGTGTTAATACCACTGTAACTCCTTGAGAGCGAGATGACAGTCCTGTTTTTGTTTCCCTCAGAGCACTGCCCATCTGCTAGCCCATCAGCAAAGCATGGATGGATTGACTGGATTGTGAATGACAGCACTGAAGGGTGGTGTAGGGCTTGAGTCTGGAGCTAGGCTGACTGGATCTAGGTCTCCACTCCAAGTAGCTGCCTTGATGACCTTAGGCTGGTTCCTGTGCCTCGGTTTTCTGCTTAGGATGTTGTAAGGATTT
Organism: Muntiacus reevesi; assembly: GCF_963930625.1. NCBI lineage: Eukaryota > Metazoa > Chordata > Mammalia > Artiodactyla > Cervidae > Muntiacus > Muntiacus reevesi. The sequence continues at coordinate 99,369,022 of NC_089252.1, forward strand.
GATGAAGCAATAAACAGAAAGTAGTGTTTTCCACCCGGAGTTTAGTGAGAGCTCACAGGAATTCAGAATGTGCATACAGCCTAAACATTCCTGTCTACTCTCTTAGCATATGCAGATGTTGTTTGAATATCACCTCTGTGCTATGCTAAGTGTTGATACGGCAGGAATGAAGGCTAAATAGCTTCATAGAACAGAAGAGGAAGGATCAACACCATCAACAAAAACTCAGCCTGGTGTAACACAAGGCTTTTTTTTTTTTTTTTTTTTTTTTCTTTTCTTGATAATAACTCCTAGGAGTTACTCTCTTAACAACTTGTATCCGACAGCAGTGTTAACTGTTGTCACTATGGGGCACCTTACATCCCATCCCTCGTAGTTACTTATCTTACAACTGTGTGTGTGTTGTTGCTGTTTTGATTTCACATATAACTGAGGTCATAGAGTATTTGTCCTCTTTTTAAATTATTTCACTTAATGTAATGCTTTCAAGATCACCTGTGTTGTCACAAATGGTAGGATTTTCTCGTTTTTAAGGCTAACTAACAATCCACTGTATATTCATGCATTTATATACGACTTTATATATGTGCGCGTGTGTGTATCTCACAACTTCTTCATCTATTCATGCAAAGCTAGACATTTAACATTGTTCCATATCTTTGCTATTGGAAATAGTGCTGCTATGAACATGAGAATCTGGTTGCTTTTTGAGTTAGTGTTTTTATTTCCTTTGGATATATTCCCTAAAGTGAAACTGCTAGATCGTTCGATAGTTCCATTTTCATTTTTTGAGTCTCTTTCTTACCGTTTTCCATAGTGGATGTATCAATTTATAATCTCACCTGCTGAAGGCTTCTCTTTTCTCACATCCACACTAGCATTTTTTAACTTGCTATGTTTTTGATGATCACCATTCTAGCAAGCGTGAAGTGATATCTCATTGTGGTTTTCATTTGCCTTTAGTTTATGGCTAGTGATGTTGAGCATCTTTTCATGTACCTGTTGGACTTTCATATATCATTTTTTCTTTAGAAAAATGTTCAGGCTCTTTGCCCATTTTAAAAACTGAGTTATTTGTTTTCTTGCTATTGAGTTGTATGAGTTTCCTATGTACTTTGGATATTAACTCCTTACTACATACTTAATTTGCAAATATTTTTTCCTGAATCTGTAGGTTTTCTTTTCATTTCACTGATACTTTATCTTGCTATATAGAACATTTTTAGTCTGACCAAGTCCCATTTGTTTATGTTGTTACATGTGCTTTTGTTGCATATGACACTTTAAAGTGTTATATCTAAGAAACCATTAATAAGACCCATGTCAGGGAGTTTTATTCCTTGTGGCATAAATTTTATTCCATTGTGGCAGTGAGGTGGTGAAGTGCATTCTGTGGTAAAGGAGAGCATATGTACCAAAAAATGTCTATCATTTGATCTAGATAGTTACTAAATACCTTAATGTGTAGAGAGCTGGTTTCTAGTATCAGTATGTGAAATTGTTTTTAGACCATTGCTCAACTCTGTTTTAGTCAATTTCTAGCTCCTTATTGAACAAGCCTATGATCAGAGGTGTTTGTAGGGTGCTAGCATAAAATAAGGTTTCACTTTCTTATTTTTCTTGTCTATGCTGGCCTCAAAGATAGCAAGCCATCAGGACATCAAGGACAAGGCCGCATAAAGTAGCCCCCAAACAGCAGGTGTGCCTCTGTATCAGTCTGTCGATTCTTGATAATACACAATAGGAAGAACACTCCCTGTAGGTCGGATGTTAGTCCCATTCTGCCGATTTTGGTAGAATACTCTGCCTTTTCTAGTTGGAGATTTTTAAAAGTTGTCTTTTGATGCCATTTCTATCAGCTAGTGAAAGAAAATCATCTTTTGTACAGCATGCTATATGACATGGTTTAATAGAAAAACCAACTTTCTCCTTTCCAGTTGTGAATCCTTTCCAGTTGTCACCCCTCAGATTCTGTGTGGTTTCTCTTCCCACCATTACCTTCTTCTCTCCCATCTCTCTTTCACTCTTCAAAATGGCCAAAGCTGCACTAATCTCTGAAGTCAAATATAAAGCCCTGCTTTCTATTGTAGCCAATTTTGAGCTTTTTTTTTTCCTACCTTTTTTTTTTTTTTTTTTGGCTGAAAAATCCCCCCATTTGGCTTTAAATAGGAGTCATTCTGTGAATATTTCATAACCACGTTACAGTTTTTGAAGTTTTGCATTTATATGATAATTTAGAGTTCGAGTGCTTTTGTACCTGCTCAGCTTTATCTGAATTCTGCTACCTGATCCCTGAAAGGGGAAACTGCTTCCCTATCCCCATATGGTTGGGGAGGTCACTGAGGCGGATGCCTAGATTAGAGAAATGTGGAATCTGTTTCATGAAGACAGAACTGCCTCACTATGCAAGGTCTGCCTCTCTGCAACTTCACTTCATCAGCAGAGATGAACTCCTTCCTTGAATTCTAGTTGCAAATTGTCTAGACTGAAAGAATCTGATTGTCTGGCCTATATAGGTCAGAGGTAACCCTCAGTCATTGTAGTCTGAATGTGTACAGAGGCAAGTGAATGGGTCATTCTAAGAGAATGATTATGGGCCAAAAGGGACATTCAAAAGAGTCTTCTATCCAGTACATTTGTTTCAAACTAATCATAGCTTCAGAATACATTCATCCATAAATGTGTTCCTTCTTATTTTTTATGTTTTGGAATAAATCTTTTAATGAAGTTGATAATTTTTCCTTCTGAGTTCCCATAACATTTTGTGAATTCCATTTTTAAACCTTTGCTTTAAGACATTCCTGTCTCCTTCAACTTGTCTAGATTCTTGAGGACACTCAATCCTCGAGGACAGTGACCATGTGTTAGTTAGTCCTCGACCTTCAGATTCTCAATGTGAGCGTATTGTAATTTTAGTAAATGCTGGTCAAGTGAAGAAATAGGCAAAAGATGAACTGTTTATATCAAAAGATGGTTCTTTGTACTCATAGTCTGTAACATCTATTTTATGTTTAAGACATAAACAATGAAAAGATGTAAAAATATCTACCTAAAGTGATGAGCAAAAACATTTTTTTATGCTGTTGAGATGTGTTGCCCACAGTGCAGTCACAGAGCATTAGGAAAATGCCCACACAGGAACTACTTTCCCAGATACTGTAGCTGTTGGTCAGTGGGAAAAAACTGTTTCCAATTCAAATTGGAGATTTCAAATGAGTTGATAGATGGATAAAATTTCAGTAACTGAATGTACCAACTTAAGGTTTCAAGTAATTTTTAAGGTATAGCAAAATGAAGATGCCTTGAATGGCCATATTTATTTTCTTAGCTGTTTTCTTCTCAATTGTTATTTTTATTTTGAGAGTTTTTACTGATTAAAACTGTATTCCTTTTCTAGTGTATCCATATTACCTAAACTTAGTGGCCTAAAGCAGCAATAGTTTATTTACTTATTTTTTGGCTGTGTTGGGTCTTTGTTGCTATGCACAGTCTATCTTAGTTGTGGTGTGGGGGCTTCTGATTGCAGTGGCTTCTCTTGCTACAGCTCTAGGGCTTGCAGGCTTCAGTAGTTGTGCTTCACAGGCTTAGTTGCCCTGCAGCAGATGGAATCTTCCTGGAGCAGGGAAGGAACCGGTGCCCCTTGCATTGCAGGGCAGAGTCTTAACCCATGGACCGCCAGAGAAGCCCAACAACAGCTTATTTTGTAGTCCTGGAGGTCAGAAGTCTGAACCAGGTCTCGCTGAACTAAAATCAAGGTGTTGGCAGAGCTCACTTACTTTCTGGAGGCTCCAGAAGAGAATTCATTCCTTTGCCTTTTTCAGCTGTTAAAAGCTGGTAGTATTCCTTGGGTCATGGCCCCTTTCTCCATTTTCAATGCCAGCAAGGTCCAATCAAGTCCTTCTCATTCTTCTCTGTGACCTCATCAGCCTCCTTCTTCCATGTTTTAAGGACCCTTGTGTTTACACAGAACCCATCTAGAGGGTATCGGATAATCTCCTAGTTTAAAGTCAGCTGTTGAGCTATCTTGACTTCATCTGCAAACTTGGGGCCCCTGTGCCATGTAAGGCAGCACATTCAAAGATTCCAGAGGTTAAGAGGTGGACATCTTTAGGAGACCATTATTCTGCCAACCAGACCTTGTGGACATAGGTACTATGGAGGATATAAAGGCATGCAATATGTTACTATCAAGTTTTTTTTTTTTTTTTAGTCTCATGAAAAAGTCAGCTCCAGATAATCTAATTCATATCTGGCAGCATATTCTGTCTCAAAATCTCCCTCACCATTTACTCAAATACTCAGTCTCTTGGTCTTTGACTGTGCCCATCCCAGGTCATGTTTCCTAGCCATAATTTTAGGATTGCACCACTGAGCATCTACTGTGTGTATCAAGACTTATGTTCACTATGTTGGGGTATGTTGTGTAAAAAAAAAAAATCACTTTTTGACTAGATAAATTAGTATATTATTATAAATAAAATATAGGCACAATTTCCCCTAAAACTGGTAGTGATTTAATCAGAGAAGTGACAATTGCAAATTACCTCAAAGTCATATTTAGCATTCTCATTCTAAGTGCTATAAGAGATACAGATTTTTAAACAAAAGAATATTACGCTAAAGACTTTAAAGTTTGGGCTCATTTTCAAAGAGTTAAAGCAATAGAATGTTAATGGTAGAAAATAATTTTTTAGTTGCCTTCTTTGCCCATTTAGCTTTCAAGGACAAGTTTGAAGACCTATGAATGATATTCGTAGTTTGCATTTAAATTTGAAGGTTATTTATTAAGTGACATTTTCAGTGAGATCCAAAACCTTCTTCCTGATTAGTGGTTGTGCGAACTCATTTTTAGTAGGTGTGAAAGAGCAGTGAATCAGAATATTTATAGTTTAGCACTTTTTAAAATGTCCTTCAAATATGTGTGCATATAATAGCTTCATAGGATCTGAAGTCCAAGTTTGATAAAATATTAAACTCAGCCTCTGTAAGTGGATTTGCACCTATATGTTGATGATGGTTGACAAACTAGACACAAACATAATGCCAAAAAAATGTGTCAAGAGCAATCCTGGGCCAGGTGTTTTTTGCTTGTTTTGTTTTTCACCTGAATCAACTGTTATTAAACCCTTGCATATTTGCTGAATGAATGAGTGAATGATATGTAAGTTAGAAAGTACTAAGTTTAGAACAGTCAGATGCTAGTTAATTCCTTCTGTGTCTCAAACTGAGATTTTATAGATAGCGATATTTGTCATCCTGTTAAAAGGCTCACAGAAACATAGGATAAACATTGCAAATCTTCTTAAAAAGCAGTTTTACTTCAATATTTGAGGGAATTAGGTTAAACATTTTACCTGCTAAATAAGTTATTTTCTATCACTATGAAAATCCTTACATATATATAAAAGCATCATTGGGAACAAAATTCACGTAACTTTTTTTTTAGTAATGGCAAAAAGGCATTTGAAATTTATTATTACATTATACAACTTACAAGCACTTTGCATTGACTATATGTATGTATATAATCAAATAATTCTACAACTTTCATTATTTTGCAAAAACAAAGTCTTTAACATCCTTCCTCCTTCTCCCTCACTCCCATCACATCTTTTAAAATGATTATTTTATTTTTTGCCTCTATATTTCAAAAAACTATTTTTGCATTGCTTATTTTTTTTAATTTCAAACTTTTGCAATTTATTTTCTGCCTTAACTTTGCTTTATTCTTCCCCTTGTATTTCAAGCATAATTCTTTCTTCCTTCCCTTCTTTACCCCAGCATGAAAATGTGAAAGTATTAGTCATTCAGTCATGTCCGACTCTTTGCGACCCCATGAACTGTAGCCCGCCAGACTGTTCTGTCCATGGGATTCTCCAGGCAGGAATACTAGAGTGGGTTGCTATTTTCCTCTCCAAGGGATCTTCCAGACCCAGAGATGGAACCTAGGTCTCCCACACTGCAGGCGGATTCTTTACCATTTGAGACACCAGGGAAACCCTTAGTTTTACTCTAATTTTGATGAAATAAATATTCAATATATACATTAATGTACTGTTTAAATGGGGACTTTCCCGGAAGTCCAGCGAATAAGACTCCACACTTCCGCTGCAAGGGGCATGGGTTTGATCCCTGATTGGGGAGCTAAGATCCTACATGTTGTGAGGCACAGACAAAAAAAAAAAAAAAAAGATGAAAAATGAAGATAAAAATGTATCAAAAGTTACAACTAAATGCAATATGTGATATTTAGAATTAATCTTGTACTGGAAAGAAAAAGAAATACATACTATAAAAAAGGGACACCATTGACAAAACTAGAAAACAGACAGTAGATCACTCTTCACCAGTTGTCTCAGTTCCTTCTCCAGATGTTCACACACTTCCAGTGTTATCAATTCCATATTCCTGAGGAGTTCTCTTCCCAGAGCCTTGCTGTTAATGTGCCTGGCATCCTCCAAGTCCAGAGATCCTCTGTTTTATTCTCTCTAAGGACAAAGCTGGAGTCATTGACCAGGGTAGAGTCATGGCATCCCCCTGGTTCTAGGGAGTGGAAGGAGGATCTGAGAATCTGATGGTTTCTTTCTTCTTTGTTTCTGATTTTTTTAGGTAACAGCTTTATTAAAATCTAACTCATGTACCATAACAGTTGCCCATGTAACATGTACAATTCCATAGTTTTTGGTATATTCACAGAGTTATGCAACCATCACCACAATCAAGTTTCTTCACCCAAAAGAGAAACCCCATAGTCTTAGCATTTACTCTCCATTTGTCACTAACCCCAGCATCCCTAGGCAATCACTAATCTACTTTCTGACTCCCTATGTTGGCCTACTCCAGGTATTTCATGTAAATGACATCACACAATATGTGACTTTTTATGCCTGTTAATATCACTTAGTATCATGTTTTCAAGGTTTATCCACATTGGATATATCAGAAATTTCATTTATTTTTGTTGCTAATAATATTACATTCTATCTTATTATCAATTGATGAATATTTGAGTTCTTTCTACTTTTGGCAAATACAAATAACTGTGAATAATGTTGTTATAAACATGCACAGATTTTTGTGTGAACAGAGATTTATTTTTCTCTTGGGCATAAACGTTAGGGGTGCAATTGCTGGATTATAGAGTCACTCTATGTTTAACCTCTGGAGGAAATGCTTAATGTTTTCCAAAGTGGATGCACCATTGTCTGTTACTATTAGCAGTGAATGTACCATTTTACATTATCATCAACAGAGGGTTCTAATTTCTCCCAACTGTTACCACTTGTTAACTTGTTTTTTGTTATAGCTATTTTTATGGCTGGGAAGTGATATCTCACTGTGCTTTTCATTTGTATTTCTCTAGACCTCACTGTGTTTTTGATTTGCATTTCTCTAATAGCTGATGATGATCAATATCTTTTCCTGTGTTTACTGGTCATTTGTTTATTGTGTTTGGAGAAAAGGATTTAGATCCTTTCCTCATTTTTAAAAAATTGGGTTGTCTATGTATTTATTGAATTGTAAGAATTTTACATATACTACACACAGATTTCTTATCAGGTATATGATCTACAAATTTTTTCTCTCCCATTCTTTTGGTTGTCTTCTCACTTTCTTGGTGGTGTCTTTGAAGTACAAACTTTCAAATTTTGATGAAGTTCAGTTTATCTATTTTTGTTATTATTGTTGCTTGTGCTTTTGGTGTCACATATAAGAAAACATTGCCTCATCTGTGATCACAAAATTTACGCTTATGTTTTCTTCCAAGTTTTATGGTTTAAACACTTGCATTTTGACCTTTGATCCCTTTTGACCTAATTTTTGTATATGATGTGAGGTAGGGGCCCAAATGTATTATTTTACATGTGGATATCTACTTGTTCCAGGATCATTGTTAAAGAGATGATTCTTTCCCAAATCACATAATGTTTTAAGATACCAAAGACTAAATATGTTTCCTACTTTGCTGAGTATGTATACAACTTGTTTTCATCTTCAGAGTGTGCATTCCTTGTTCACAACCAATATGTGCTTTATTAGAAAAATTCAGAAACAACTGGTGTGAAGAAAACAAACTTCAGTATGTGTACCCAAATAAGAAGGCTCTTGGAAATAGACCTTCTTTTGAAAGAAGTCATTGAGGTATGAGAAGAAGGCACACATTAAGCTAGAGATCACATTAGGTCATGTTTTTTTCTCAGTGGGGGTGATATTACCCTCTAGTGGGTGAAAATTAGTTTTGGGAAACAATAAACATCTTGCTTTTATTCATGTATAAAAGATATACACATAGTACATAAACAGATGCACAAGAAATCTGTGGTGTTAAAACTTTAGGGGAACAATTAGGGGAAAATGTTTAAAAAGGCTCATTAGGGATATGATATGAATAAAAGCTTTAGAAACTCTAGGTTAGGTGAAAATCACATTCCTTCACAATTTCCTTGAGAAATTTCTTAGTGGCCCATGATGTTTAAGAGATTTTGGTAGGTGACACTGTATAGTAACTCTTAATTCACTTGAACATTTCAGAACTACCTAAATAAAGAAAGGAAGACAACAAAAATTTATATCCAACTGCCTGGATATTGAAGTCATTCCCACTTTGCAGAGAATTCTAGAGCCTTCACTTGTGATATTTGCTCCTTTGCACTTTTATATGAACTATCTATTGCCTTACTATCTTTTAATAGATATATATTTAGTTTTTATGAGGATTAAATAAGACAGGCAGGCTCTATCCTGCATCTGTTAGTGGTGAGGTGAGATGTGTGCATAGGAGGTTTCTAAATCTTTTCTTAAATCACATCCCTTGTGATAACCTTCCGTGGTCAGACTTCTTTGTCCTCCTTTTTTCTTAAAGCTTTTCTAACCACTGGTTTTGATATGTCTAATGTGAAGTAAATTATTGGTAGAAGGGCTTTCCTAATGAATGTTCAGCTAAATGAATTGAAAATCCCTTTAATGCTTAAGTATGTCTGTTTCTGGTTTTGCTTTTGCGGCTTGATCCTGTCTGTACAGAAGAGTGTTACATTTGTCCACTAGGGTGCCACTTGGTATTGCAACAGGGCAATCCTTGGAGAATATTCTGCACTGCCCCCTCCAAAGAATTTAACTGTTGAAAATTAAGGATGAACGGAGAATTCAATGGAAGGTTTTCTCTTTGGATTCATTTCTATTATTTTCCTCCCCCATTTTGGTGAATACAGTAGAAGATGATGGCACATATTTTGTTGGTGGTATTCTTAGCCAACTACCTCAGGATATAACAAGTTTAATTTCAGTAGATCAAAATAAGTCAAAAGAAATGTTTTCCCCCAATTTTTCAGATAATTGGTTAAGTTCCCCAAATAAATCTAAAATATATTCAATTTAAAAAATTGTTACTTTCACTTTTTCCCAGACCTGTTTCAAGGGAGGCTGCAAACTACTCCAGTATGATCAGCTGGATTGTAAAGGGAAGAACAGGTTGAAAAATGTGTAAAAGCCAAGCACATTATTTCTTTAGTTTTAATTTTTGATACAGTTTATATAGAACAAAACACAGCCCTTTAACGTGCATAATGTGTTGAATTTTGTGAAATGTATATACGTGTGACCACACAAGCTGTAGAATAGTTCCATGAAACCAAATATTGGGTTGGCCAAAAAGTTCTTTTGGATTTTTCTGTAACAGCTTACGCAAAAGTCCGAACTTTTTGGCCAACCCAATGGTTTCTCCGAACTCGTTTGCAGTCTAACTCCCCCCTACACCCCAACCTGGATGTCTACTAATTTGCTTTCTGTCACTATAGGTTAGTTTGTTTCTTCTACAATTTCACTTAAGTGAAATTATGCATCATGTACCTTTGTGTCTGGCTTCTTTTCTCATTCTGCTGTCGCGTCTATCAATAGTTTATCCCTTTTTATTGGTGCATAGTATTGTGTATAGCTCTGTTTGTTTAGCTATCTAGTAGTAGACATTTGGGTTGTTTCTGTTTTGTGGCTACTATGAAGAAAGCTGTTATGATTGTCTATGTACAAGTCATTTTGGAGAATGTGTTTGTATTTCTCTTGACTAAATACCCAGAAGTATGAGTACAGAGTCATATTATGTATTTATAATTAATTTTTATAAGAAATTGACAACTGCGAAGTGGCTTTATCAATTTATACTTCATGTAATTTTGCTGTCTGTCCTTTTCAATGCTTGATATTTTCAGACTTTTTAATTTTAGCCATTCTATTGATTATAGTGATATCTCATTGTGTTTTAATTTCCATTTCCCTAATGTCTATTAATAAGCATCCTTCTTGTGCTTCCCTGCTTAGATATCTAAGAAACTGCCTGCATCGTGCAAGACCTGGGTTCAATCCCTGAGTGGGGAAGATCCCCTGAATAAGGGAATAGCAACCCACTCTAGCATTCTTGCCTGGAGAATTCCATGGACAGAGTAGCCTGGTGGGCTACAGTCAGTCCATGGGGTTACAAAAAGTCAGACGCAACTAAGCAACCACACACTTTCTTGTGCTTAGAATTTTTTTTTGTGTGTGTAATATCGATCCCTGGGTTGGGAAAATCCCCTGGAGAAGGAAATGGCAACCCATTCCAGTATTCTTGCCTGGAGAATCTCATGGACGGAGAAGCCTGGTAGGCTACATACAGTCCACAGGGTCATAAAGAGTCGGACACGACTGAGTGACTTCACTTTCACTTTTCACTTTCAATTTCAATGTCATTTCAACTCTTTTGCTCATTGTAATTGGGCTAACTTACTACTGAGTGTATGTTATTTATTATCCTGGATATAAGTCCTTTATTAGATATATACGTTAGAAATATTTTCTTTCAGCCTGCAAACTTGCATTTTTAATTTTCATCTGTGTCTTTTAAGGAACTAGAGTTTTAACCTTTCTGCAAGTCTGAGTCATTTTTTTCTTTATTGGTTATGCTTTCTATGTACTAAGGAATTTTTGTTTCATCCAAAGTTGTGAATAATTTCTGCTGTATTTTTTCTCTGAAAGTTTTATGGTATTAGCTTACTTTCTTAGATCCACAATTAATTTTTGATTAACATCTTTTAATTAACATCTTTTGTGTATGGAGCAAAAAGATGACTGAGATTTTCTGAGAGGGTAGCCATTTGTACCAGGACCATTTATTGAAACAGAATTATTTTATTTATTGTAGTACCTTGCCACCTTTGCTGAAATTATTGACCATAAATGTGTGGGTCTATTCTGTATTTTTTTTTTTTTGCTGTTTTGTTGAGTTATGTATATATCTATCTTTAAAATAATAACCATGCTGTCTTGATTACTGTAGATTTCTATTACGTTAGGAAACTAGATAGTGTTAATTTTTCAGACTTTGTTCTTCTTTTCCAAAATTGATTTGTCATTTCCTTTGTGATTTCACATATGTTTTATAATTAGTCATTATTTACAATTTCAGAGAAGACATAGTAGCAGAAATAAAGAGAGTAGTTTCATAGTGCTGAAGGGACCAAATCATCAAAAATACCTAAATATCCTAAACATTAGTTGGGGTTGTTGTACAGTCAGTTAGTTGAACAGGAAATGTATATCTTTGGGTGGAGGTGATTTGGGAGTTACACAGGGTTTTAATCTCAGCTAATCATGAGGCCAAGAATGGGAAGTTGGCTAGGTATGAAAGAAGAAGGGTCTGTTTTTGGCCTTGACATAGGTAAACACATGCCATCTTATGAAAGTTATGAGAGCAAGTCTTATCTAAGTCATACTATCAAGGCTGGTTCCTTTCCTAAGTTATTTCCCAAGAGACAGAAGGGTGGGGAGCTCTAGGAAAAGAAAAAAATTAAAGGGATTTCTCAACTATCACTGGTTTCCGAAAGCAAGAAGTCAGATACTTTTGGATGCTGTTATTACCAATTTTTTAGTTGACTCTCTAATTCTATTTGAACCAATATTAACATTGTAGGGGAAGAAAAATTCTTTCCCTCTTCCAATCTTAAGTTTTCCAACTAGGGTTCTTTGAATGAGACTGGCAAAAGATAGATAACAACTGAAAGACAAGCAGAAATCATTAACATGGGCATTGCACATGTATACATAGAAGCATCCGTGATGAGCAACTCAGTTCAGTTCAGTCGCTCAGTCATGTCCAACTTTTTGTGACCCCATGGACTACAGCATGCTTCAGTGTCCATCACCAACTCCTGGAGCTTGCTCAAACTCGTGTCCATCGAGTTGGTGATGCCATCCAACCATCTCATCCTCTGTTGGCCCCTTCCCCTGCCTTCAGTCTCTCCCAGCATCAAGGTCTTTTCCAATGAATCTGTTCTTCACATCAGGTGGCCAAAGTTTGGAGCTTCAGCTTAAGCATCAGTTCTTCCAGTGAATATTCAGGACTGATTTCCTTTAGGATTGACTGATTTGATCTCCTTGCAGTCCAAAGAGTAACCCAAATACGTGGTTAAAACCTAGGTTTATATATTATCTTAGACTGAAACAAAAGGGAGTTTGGGGAGGCAAGTTATGGGAAGATTACCAGGAAAACTATGGTAGACAAGAGTTGTTTAATAAGGTTTGTTAAGCATGTTGAAGTCAATGCCTTCTCCACTCATGAGACTGCCAAGAGTATAGAGATTTTTACAAATGGAAATTTCCCTTATAAGTGGAAATTTCTTTTACAAAAGAAAAGCCTGTGTCTTAAAAAAAAAAAAAAAAAAAAGCTGGTTCCTGAGTCTGTTAGCGCAAACTAATCCAGATACCAAAGAGTTGGTGTATTCTGATACACCTCACCATCCTGCTGGTTCTCTCATTAATAACATAAATTAATTTTTCACATGTTTAATTTGTATTTGTTGAAAGTGATGTTCTTAACTTTAAAAGATTATGCATTGATATGTTTTAGATCTTGCCATGTACCAAATATTAGTTTGGTAGTCACAGTTATAAAGCTAAATTTATCCCTTAAAGTATCTCCTTGATTTAGTTTACCATAAGAGCAGTTTTCATCTGATCTGACGTTGTTGTTCAGTCGCTTCAATCATGTCCGACTCTTTATGACCCCATGGACCACAGCACGCCAGGCTCCTCTATTTGTGGGGATATCCAAGCAAAAATACTGGAATGGGTTTCTATGTCCTCTTCCAGGGGATCTTCCCTACCCAGGAATCAAACCCATGTCTCTTACATCTACCTGTGTTGGGGGGCAGGTTCTTTACCACAAGCACCAATTGGGAAACCCACCACGCTCCCCTGTCCTCTACTGTCTCCCAGAGTTTGCTCAAACTCATGTCCATTGATTCGGTGATGCCATTCAACCATCTCATCTTCTGTCGTCCTCCTTTCTCCTTTCTCCAAAAGATTGTCATCCTCAGTTTTTCCCAGCATCAGGGTCTTTTCCAGTGAGTTGGGTCTTTGCATCAGTTGGCCAAAGTATTGGAGGTTCAGGTTCACTGACATTGACTGGTTTCTTCTCTGTATGTCTTGAAGTTTGTTTCTGCTTCACTCCTGAATCATCAGCAGGATCTCTTACATTTGAATAGACTACCTTGCTTAAAACTCCTTTATTTTAAAATAGTGAAAGAACTTCCACATCAGCCAGACTGATAATGGTGATCATAACATTGCATTTTTAAAATTCTAAGATGTGCATTCCCCCCTCCCCATTTTTAGCCTTTTTTGAAATCATTGTGTTTTTTACAGTCAGTGCCATCTTAGAGTTGATGGACTATATGTATTTTATTTTCCTTTTCTTCTGTGTCTTAAGCATAAGTAAAAAAGTGACATAATGAAACATTTTATTAGAATTCATTAGGGTTCCAAAAGTACTTATACATAAAACACTATGTTAAATCTAAAACTGTAAAAAAAATTGTTTTTAGTTTCGTAGTCTACTCATTTGTTAAAAGTTTGCAAACTTATAAATAAAAGTTAATACACCTAATATTCCTAATATTCCCACCTTGGAGTAGGAAAAATAACTTCTGTATTTTACACTTTACCTCTCCTGACACCCTTTTTTTGTTGTTTTTAGGGAGAGAGAAGTCTCCCACAGTGATAGTAATTCAGTAAGCAAGGTACTTAAATATCTTACCGCGTTACTCACTAATTTGCCATAGTCATCATATTTAATTGGCACACCTTCAAGTGTGAACCAACCTCCTACACCTCAATGGCCCTAAGAACTGGTAGGATGTTTTTGCTAGGTCTTCCATAATAACACATTCCTCCCTGCCTCAGGTAGTTATAGTTGCACAGAATTAGTTAGTTGCACAAAATTCAGACTTGATTTTTCACATGTGTTTAAAGATGTTTTGAATATTGTTTTATCACAAAGCTTAGGGAAAGACAAATCTTTTTCTTTACTCATCTTAGCTTCTCCACTTGGGGTTCTGTAAATGAGGTTGGTCAAAGGCAGATTAATAAAAGAGAAACAAACATAAGTTCATTAACATGTGCATCACACATGTAAAACATGGGGGTACCCAGAGATGAGTAACTCAAAGTGCTGGTTAGAACTTGGACTTATCTTTGTTGCTGTTGTTTAGTCACTAAGTCATTTCTGACTCTTTTGCGACCCATGGATGACAGTAGCCCACCAGGCTTCTCTCTCCATGGGATTTCCCAGGCAAGAATACTGAAGTGGGTTACTGTTTACTTCTGTAGGGGATCCTCCCAACCTAGGGATCAAATTCTTGTATCCTGTATTGGCAGGATTCTTTACCAATGAACCACCAGGAAAACCCACATACCATCTTAGGCTAAAGGAAAACAGGTTTCGGATTTTTGAGTGGGGAAAGCAAATTATAGGAAAGTGACCAGTAGAAGTATGGTAAATAAGAGTTGTTTAGTAAGGTTTGTTACAAAGATTTAATCATATGCTTTCCCATTCCAGTATTCTTGCCTGGAGAATTCCACAGACAGAGGAGCCTGGCAGGCTACAATCCACGGGGTCGCGAAGACTTGGACATGACTGAGTAACTAACACTTCCACACTTGTCCCTTGATAAGAGTGTTTAAGAGTCCAGCTCTTCTAGGTGTGGGAAAGGGAGGCAACTTCACATATGGACATTTCCTTTATACATGAAAATTTCCTTTACATGTTTGTAATCCCATTTTTAGAGCTTTTCCTGAGTCTGTTGGTTTCAAATGGAGTTTATCTCCCAAGTAATCCATAGCCCCAAAAGGTGTATTTTGGAGTGACATATTCTGGTATCTCTCTAATTCTTTCTTACTTTGTACTTACTGCAGAACTTTAAGCTGTGGTTGAATTCTCCTTGATTCTAATTGATTTGGGTGCTCTGGAGGGGACCCACTTTTAGTCCACCCAGTACTGGAGTGTGTGTTGCTGGTTCCCCACCTCGTTCTTTGCTTCTCGCTGGAGTTTGCTTATCTTCTCATAGCCCCCAGGATGAAGTTAAGGCTCACTGGTGAGGAATAGGAGGTTTGACCTCCTGTTTACATTTTCTTTCCTTCCCTCCCAATTCCAGACTCCAATTTACATGGACACCCTTTCTGAAAGCCTTATGGGAGCAGCTGGGAGGCATTATTGCAATATGGTTTTGAGTTGGACAGCCCAGCTGCCTACTGTCTACAAGACCCTGGGCTAGTTAATTAACCTCTCTGAGGCTGTGTTACTTTTTATGTTAAATGGGGATAATAATAGTACTTAGCTCTTGGAGTTACTTTAAGGATTTAGTGAGGTAATGAATATAAATTACTTAGCCCAGTTCCTGCATATTTTAAGGTGGTTTTTTTTTTTTTTTTTTTTTTTTTTAATGCAAGCCATTATTTTTTGCTGTTTCTGTAACTGAAGCTCTTTCCATCGTGTTCTCAGGCTGTTTGATGTTTTGTGGCAGCCCTAAAGCATTTCCCCACCCACCCCCATTCATCTTCATCCTTTGAACCGTATCTTTGGTTTGAATTTCAAAGTTTTAATAAAGATTCCATAGCTTTACCTTGAACAAGCTGTATCTCTAGTTCCCAGCCCCTCATCTATGTCCTAACAATATCTATTGACAGAAGCGGAATGAAAACTAGTGTCTGTTTCTAACAGTCTGAATTTTCAGAAATCTTAAAGATCTTACAAAGGATCTCTGCACACTTCCTTTCCCCCAGCCTCAGCAATGCCTGGCCTGCTCAGTGAGTCCTGTGTAGATAGTTCTTATGGTTGTAACCTTGGTAGTCACGTTTTGCCTCGGGTTTGAGGTGGAATTGATATATAAAAATGGTATAGTTCCATATTTTTTAGGTGTGCAGCATAGTATTTTGGTGTATTTTGATGTACAAATTGTTAGATACTTAATGGCAATCAGGCCAATTAATATATCCATCATCTCACATAGTTCACTTTACCATGTTTGTGCATTTATTGAGAATACTTGAGGCATTCTTAGCAGATTTCAACTACATAATGTATAGTTTTAAGTGTAGTCATCATGATATATGTTAGGTCTTTGAAACTTGCTCACTTTATAATTGGAAGTTTGTATTTTTGGACCAATATCTCCATTTCTCCTATTACCCATACTTTGGTAACCACCCTTCTACTCTCTGTTTCTGAGTTTAACTTTTTTAGATTTCACATGTAAGTGACATCATGCAGTTTTTGTCTTTCTGTATTTGGCCTATTTAACTTAGTACAATGTCCTCTGGATTCACCCATACTGTTGCAAATGGCAAAAAAAATCTTTCTTTTGTAAGGCTGAATAATATACCCTTGTCTGTATATATATATATATATATATATATACATCTCACATCTTTCTTTTGTAAGGCTGAATAATATTCCCTTGTGTGTGTGTGTATATATATGTGTGTGTGTGTATATATATACATATATATATAAATACATATATATATATATATATATATATATACATCTCACATTTTCTTTATCTTTCAACAGGCACTTTGGTTATTTCTGATCTTGACTATTGTGAATAATCCTGCATCAAACATGGGAGTACAGTTATCTCTTGGGGATAGTGACTTAATTTCCTTTGAATATATGCCAAGAAGTGAGAGTGCTAGATCATATAATTGTTCTATTTTTAAGTTTTTGAGGAACCTTTATATTGTTTTCCACAATGGCTATATCAGTTTACATTCTCAATAGCAATTTCCTCTTCTCCACATCCTTGCTGATACTTGTTATCTTTTGACTTTTTGTTAATAGCCATCCTGATAGTTATGAAATGATATCTCAGTGTAGTTTTCATTTGCATTACTTTTATTAGTGATGATCAACACCTTTTCATATACCTACTGGGCATCTATGTGTCTTCTTTGGAAAACACGACTATTCAGATCCTTTGCCAATTTTTTAATTGGGTTGTTTTCATTGTTGAGCTGTATGAACCTTTTGTATAGTTTGTCTGTTAAACCGTTATCAGATACATAGTTTGCAAATATTTCCTCCTGTAGGTTGCCTTTTCATTTTGCTGATTATCTGTTTTTGTTTTGCTTTGTTTTATTTTCTGAACGGAAACATTTTAGTTTGAAAAAGGAAACATTTTAGTTTGAAAACGCCCTACTTGTTTATTTTTACTTTTGTTTCCTCTGCTTTTGGTGACATGCAAAAAGTCATTGCCAAGACCAACATCATGGATATGCTGTCTAGGTTGGTCATAACTTTTCTTCCAAGGAGTAAGCGTCCTTTAATTTCATGGCTGCAGTCACCATCTACAGTGATTTTGGAGCCCAGAAAAATAAAGTCAGTCACTGTTCCCCCATCTATTTGCCATGAAGTGATGAGACTGGATGCCATGATCTTAGTTTTCTGAATGTTGAATTTTAAGCCAACTTTTTCACTCTCCTCTTTCACTTTCATCAAGAGGCTCTTTAGTTCTTCACTTTCTGCCGTAAGGGTGGTGTCATCTGCATATATGAAGTTATTGATATTTCTCCCAGCAATCTTGATTCCAGCTTATGCTTCATCCAGCCCAGTGTTTCTCATGATGTACTCTGCATATAAATTAAATAAGCAGAGTGACAATATACAGCCTTGATGTACTCCTTTTCCTATTTGGAACCAGTCTGTTGTTCCATGTCCAGTTCTAACTGTTGATTCCTGACCTGCATACAGGTTTCTCAAGGGGCAGGTCAGGTGGTCTGGTATTCCCATCTCTTTCAGAAT
This sequence comes from Muntiacus reevesi, assembly GCF_963930625.1. NCBI lineage: Eukaryota > Metazoa > Chordata > Mammalia > Artiodactyla > Cervidae > Muntiacus > Muntiacus reevesi. Next base: position 99,387,128 of record NC_089252.1, read on the forward strand.
TTTCCACAGTTTATTGTGATCCACACAGACAAGGGCTTTGGCATAGTCAATAAAGCAGATTGTTTTTCTGGAACTCTCTTGATTTTTCGATGATCCAGCGGATGTTAGCAATTTGATCTCTGGTTCCTCTGCCTTTTCTAAAACCAATTTGAACATCTGGAAGTTCAAAGTTCACATACTGTTGAAGCTTGACTTGGAGAATTATGAGCATTACTTTGCTAGTGTGTGAGATGAGTGCAATTGTGTGATAGTTTGAACATTCTTTGGCATTGCCTTTCTTTGGGATTGGAATGAAAACACCTTTTCCAGTCCCATGGCCACAGCTGAGTTTTCCAAACTTGCTGGCATATTGAGTGCAGCACTTTCACAGCATCATCTTTTAGGATTTGAAAAGTTCAACTGGAATTCTATCACCTCTACTAGCTTTGTTCATAGTGATGCTTTCCAAGGCCCACTTGATTTCACATTCCAGGATGTCTGGCTCTAGATGAGTGATCACACCGTCATGATTATTTGGGTCATGAAGATCATTTTTGTACAGTTCTGTGTATTCTTGCCACCTCTTCTTAATATCTTCTGCTTCTGTCAGGTCCATACCATTTCTGTACCTTATTGTGCCCATTTTTGCATAAAATGTTGCCTTGGTATCTCTAATTTTCTTGAAGAGATCTCTAGTCTTTCCCAGTCTATTGTTTCCCTCTATTTCTTTGCATTGATCACTGAGGAAGGCTTTTTTTTATCTCTCCTTGCTATTCTTTGGAACTCTGTATTCAAATGGGTATATTTTTCCTTTTCTCCTTTGCTTTTTTCTTCTCTTCTTTTCACAGCTATTTGCAAGGCCTCCTCAGACAGCCATTTTGCTTTTTTGCATTTCTTTTTCTTGGCGATGGGCTTAATTCCTGTCTCCTGTACAATATCATGAACCTCCATCCATAGTTCATCAGGCACTCTGTCTATCAGATTTAGTCCCTTAAATCTATTTCTCACTTCCACTGTATAATTGTAAGGGATTTGATTTAGGTCATACCTGAATGATTCAATGGTTTTCCCTACTTTCTTCAATTTAGAGGCAGGTAAATATGGGAATCCTTTTGAAGATGGGAGGGTGGGTCTTTCATAAAAGGTTAGTAGAACCATTCCTGTGGTCCGGGAGTACAGTGTAAAGTTCCACATCATCAAATAATTTAGCTGGGTCTGTAAATCCACAAGTTAGGTAAATCTCCTTCCTGGAATGTCAATTTTAGTATAATATGTGTGTATGGAGTTGTCATTTTTCAGGAAAGCTTGATGTATTGTGGAATGGATACAAATTGCGTACATCTTTAAAGTGAAGCATAAGAACTTCATAAAATTTCTGCTTCTGTTAGTCCACTGTTAGTCCACTTTATTTTCTCCTCCTCCCCTTTCTTTCACCCTAGTGAAGCAAATAGGCTTTGCCTAAAGCCTCCACATCAGCTATTTATGTAGAACCATATATGAATAGCAACGTTCTAGGTGAAAGAATTAGCATCAACAAAGGAAGAAAACTCGGAGAGTGAAATGTGTGTCTGAGATCCAAGAAATTGCCTGTGGCATATATGGAGGTTGTGAATGGGTGAGAAATGTAGAATGAATATACAACTGACAGACTAGGTTATAATGTAGAATTTGAACTGCACATTGAGGTCTTTGGACTTAATTCATTTGGCAGTGTCCATTAAAAGCTTTTGAGCAAAGAATGGACCTATTACAAGCTGGATATTTTTAAAAAATATTTTCTGTAATCTAAAGTCATGACTGTCATACATATATATAAAAATAACAGTGTGTTAAAGATTTTTAGTTAATTCATAAGGGAACCTGCAGATGTAATGGGTTCAAAAGAGAATTGGAAAAGCTTTCACATTTATAGAATGAGGATATTGAGATGAACATGCAAATGGCATCCAAACTGGTTTTTCTGCAGGTGATGGAGTAGGCAGGAAGTCAGTTAAATGCCTACCAGACAGGAAATAATTTTCATGTCTAATATTTTCATTATTGTTAGTTACCTATAACTTATAGAGTTATAAAATAGCTAAAACAATCAACAGGGCTAGGCAGTGGATTGTTTTCCACTACGATAATTTTTTTTCCTAAAGGATTTGTTCTAAGCTAGATATTAGTAAGATCACCACAGTGTGAAAATTTGGTTTGACAAAGAAGAAACTAGATGCATAAAGGACAGTTGGGAGATTTTGCAGTGTCCAAAAGAGAGGCATCTTGACGACTGTGACTAGGGTGATGGTTCTGGAGTGGAATAAAGTGGAGGCAGCAAGTTACTAAGCCACACTGGGGCCTACCGAAATTATCAATTGAGTTACATGTAGGAAGGAAGAGGATGAACCTAGTGGCCGAAACTATACCCGTATTTGGGTCCTGGATCCACCTAGTTATCAGGTGCCCTCACACAACTGTGAGGGACTTTGAGCTCTTAGCTTGAGTTTGGTCATCTCTAAAACAACCCTAAAACCTTTCTTCTAGTTTTGTGAAAAGGGAGGTAGTACATATTAAGTACTACCACTGCTTTTTCCAGTGGTCATGTATGGATGTGAGAGTTGGACTATAAAGAAAGATGAACACCAAAGAATTGATGCTTTTGAACTGTGGTGTTGGAAAAGACTCTTGAGAGTCCCTTGGACTGCAAGGAGATCCAACCAGTCCATCCTAAAGGAGATCAGTCCTGGGTGTTCATTGGAAGGACTCATGTTGAAGCTGAAACTGCAGTACGTTGGCCACCTGATGCGAAGAGCTGACTTAATGGAAAAGACCCTGATGCTGGGAAAGATTGAGGGCAGGAGGAGAAGGGGATGACAGAGGATGAGATGGTTGGATGGCATCACCAACTCAATGGACATGGGTTTTGGTGGACTCTAGGAGTTGATGATGGACAGAGAGGCCTGGTGTGCTGCGGTTCATGGGATCACAAAGAGTCAGACACGACTGAACAACAGAACTGAACATATTAAGTAAGCTTGGCTCATAGTAAAAGGTCAATCAATGTTCGCTGCTATTATTACTATTATTCCATCTCCACTTCTCTCTCTCTTTTTTCTTCTTTAAGGTTTTAAACTTGGATTAGGGGAATATGAACTTTAACATATTGGCCAATTTGGGAGTCATCCTGAACAGAGTAAGGATGAAAACCAGAGTGAATAAAATCTTTACCTAAGAAAAAGAGTATAAAGCTAGAAGATTCCATTAATTAGGCAAGAAGAAGTCAATTGAAAATAGGTGGATAGGTAGTGTTTGTTACCTTTTATTATCAAATTATTGTATATGGAGAGAGTTGATCTAACGAGAATCCAAGAGTGAAGTATTAACCAAGCGATGAGAGAGATTCGGAGAATGTTCAAGAAAGAAGGGTGAGTTTGGTGGGATGAGGAAATTTCAGAGGCTTGATGTCGATGATGAGAGACACACAGAGGTGAGACAGTCAGTGTTGCAGTGCAGTTAAAGCGTGTGACGGCCAAGAGAATCTGTGGATTCTCTCATTACTTTCTGATTTCAATTACTAATGACTTTTTAGGGACATGGGGTAAGAGTTTAGAATAGGTACTACAGAGAATTTAAGGAAAGAAGAGACAATGAAGAGCTGGCTGAGTAGTGGTAAGCGCAGTGGAAGTCCCAAAACTCAGGATCGTCTGTGTAGGGTATTATGGTGATCTAGTCACTAGAATTCAGGCATTTCTCACTACAATTTGCTTTTGAAAACCAGTCTGTAAAGTTGATCCAAATGTGCTAACTTAAAATGTTTCACTCAGGGGCTGAGTTCCTGGTAAGGGTAGAGCATGACTTAAGTCATGGTTCTGACCATAACGACTTCCCTGGTAGCTCAGTGGTAAAGGATCCTCCTGCCAGTGCAAGAGACACGGGCTAGATCCCTGGGTTACGAAGCTCCCTGGAGAAGGAGATGGGAACCCACTTCAGTGTTCCTGCATGGGAAATCTCAGGGACAGAGGAGCCTGAAGGGCTACAGTCCTTGGGGTCACAAGAGTTGGCAACTAAACAGCAACAATTGACCATAAACTCTAATTATTATATCTGCTCCTCCCCATCCAGGGTTGCAGACTGAGGTCTCCATGGCCAACTAGAGGCCACAGACTATTTTCCTTGGTCCTCTTGGCTTTATTTATTTACTTTAAAAGAAAAGAAAATATGGTATAGCTGCCAAAGTTTTAATTGGGAGATTTTACACTTTGGAAAAATCTCCTCCTCTGAGCAGCTTGTCAGTGGCCTAGATTCCACCACCTTTGGATGATACCTCATCTACCCAGCTTGTTGAGTGCAACTCAACTCACTTACTTTACCTGCCAAGGCCCTGTAGACCTTGATCTTTGCAATCCATGCCCAATCCCACTCAGTCACTGTCTCGGGTTTAGATTTGTTTCTATGTGGACTAACGTTTAAGCCCTGGGAAACCCCTTTACCCTAGATAGATAATACTGAAATGTATTCCCCCAGCTCATTATATTCATCTAAGGTGAGGCAGAGTTGTTTACACCTCTATGAGAGAAGCAGTACATCATATCTATTCATTGCATTAACTTTACAGAAAAGTTAGGAGAATTCTCTTGACACTTTATTCTTAACCTAAATCATAAGGAAAAGTTATTATAATTCTGCCATCTGTTCAAGTTTTTAAAGCCATTTTGGTAAACTTAATGCTAATGCAAAATACATGCCTTAGCACTAATTAACCGAAAAATCTGTTTCATTCTTCTCAGATAATGAAAAAATATGTCAAGGACATGATTTCTTAAGGAAAATCTAATTTATGGCACTTAGGCCTTTAAACCACTCTTGTGATGTTCTTGTGAACACAACCATAAGAATAACAAAAAGAAAAAAAAAAGAATAACAAAAAGTCAGATTAAATATTCCCATTAGGAAAACCCCGGACTTAGGAGCTTTAGACATTTACAATTGTAATGTAGATAGCTATTTACACTTAAATAGTACAGTCCTTTTTGACTGATAGAAGGTTTTTGTATTGATTTTTCTGGGGAGGGGAAGGGATTGGAGTGGAGGGCTGAAGAACATGGGGACTATCTGTAAGGCCAATATTGATTTAATGTCCAAGTCCAAATACCACGTTAGTCCTCTAGAAACCTAATTAATTGAAATATGTGCTATTTGAATATATTTATGTTAAAAACTATTGGCCAATAACTTTTCAATCCTCCTTAGCTTTCTTTTGTTATCGGAATGGAAATAATCCCGTTGCATTATCTTTTTGCTGATACTCTCTGTGTTTTCAACTCGCTGTATTGTCCTGTCACCATTCTCTTTTTTTCTGTTGTGTCGTTGGTGTGTCATCCCCAAATTATCTCAGAAAAATAACATTTATGTTCGATCACAAGCCTACTCAAAAATCTTACAATGCTTTACAAAAAAAATGTTCTGTTGGATAACATCTAGAGTCCTTGGCATCTTTCCCACCTGTTTTCCAGTTATATTTCCCACTTTTCACTGTACTAAACTCTTCACATCAGGGAGATGGCTTTATGCAAGGTACTGAAAACATCTCATGCAAGGCTTCATCTCACTCTGTTTTGTAGGGGTGATAAAATGTTTCATTTTCTTTTCTGGAATACCTAAGCCATCCTGCATAGAGAACAGGAAGGCACATGATTGGATAGTGACAATGAGTGTGTGCGTTGTGTGCAGACCTATGTGTGTTGAGAGAGAGAAAGTAGATAGAGCAAAATGTGAATGCTTGATGAAGGATATAGTGAAGAGCTATTTCTTACACTACTCTTGCAACTTATTGTAGATTTAGATTATTTCAAAACAAGAAGTTGAAAGGAAAGAAGCATTTGTGACCAAATTAGTCACTCACAAGTGGGGTTGGCCAGTTTGGGGATATATACCAAGTATATTTAATTACTGGTAATATTCATAGGTTCCTTACACTCTCTGGAGAAAGATACTATATTTTGTCCTGGTTTTTTTATTTTTTTTTTTGCCAGTTCTTTGATAGCTGCTTCCTGAGGGCAAACATATTGGTTGATAAGAAGGTAGACTGAGTACTGTACTGATGTTCAGAGTGAAGTTTTGACTCCTTTCCTCCCTTGTTTTTAGAGATCTAGTGGTGAACATTTACAATCTCTGTGCTGAGGAGCTCACAGTATTGGAGAAGGCAAAGGAAAAAGCCAGTGTTAGCAAAACAGAAAGAACGGTGTGACTGCTTTAGTATATTCTATACTTGTGTTTTTCTGTGTTATTTGTAATTTTGACTCTGCCTGGATTTGATACCACAACTTACTGCTATTCACTTATAGATTATTGCCAACTGATTGCCACCCTGACTATAATGAATAGTATCCTTTCACTGCACATCTTTCCAAATTGCCATTCAAAACAGTTATTTTTAATAACTGGAAACAAGCTGCAATATTTCTCATCCAAGTATCTTTTTCTTCTTAAAATATTTATCCAGAACACTGCAATAATCTTCCCCTTCTGACATTCATTAATGATTTGCTAATGATACCCTTCATTATAAGTAAAATTTATATTAATTATGATTAGCCATTTTGGAGTGTAGGTATTTTAATTTGCTAAATTGACTGTACAATGGAAATTAAAGCTTAGAAATGTAAGTAGTTTGATCACTGCAGCATTCTTTGTTTCTTAAGCAGTTTGTGGGACTAGAAAGTCCATAAGGGCTCTGTCTCTACCTTTTATCCAGCTATTTTTTGAGAAACTACTGTTTCCCAGTTGTGGTGATAGCTACTGGGATAAAACTGTGTGTGTGTGCACATGTGTGTGTGTGCATGCTCAGTTGTGTCCAACTGTTTGTGGCGCTACAGACTGTAGCCCACCAGACTCCTCCATCCATGGGATTTTCCAGGCAAGAATACTGGAGTGGGTTGCCATTTCCTTCTCCAGGGGATCTTCTTGATGCAGGGATCAAACCTGCATCTCTTGCGTCACCTGTAGTGGCAGGTGGATTCTTTACCAGTGAGCTGCCAGGGTAGTGCTTACCAGCATCCAATTCCTATCCTAGAGGAGCTTCAGAACTTCACCAGATGTGAACTTTTAGGGCTGAAGGGATCCTTCAGAGATATCTCTCCTTACTAGCCAGAAGCAAATGACATTAGAGTACCCTCATGTCTTTTTTGCAGTTCCCAATATAAAACACTGCCTTTGCTTTGACTATTTATGCTGACTTCATTTCATGTGGTCTGATTCATCTTTGTGTAGCATCTAGTGTCTAAGGTAGCATCTTAAACAGTGTAGGTGTTGCAAAATAGTTTTGAATGAATGTATTAATATGTTTGCATCCCCAATTTGTCTAATGATTAATTTAGATGCATATGAAAATACCTGACATGTGTTTGGCATTTGTGAAGTAAAAGTCTCCTTTTATTCTAGTTGGTCATCTTTGGAATACAATATTAGAGTTAGTGTGAATTTTAGCTGTTGGTGGAATGCATTGGAATGCCTTCATAAACCCAGAGACACTATCATCTGCCCTGTATTACTGTGTAATATATGGCAAAGGAGCTATGTCTGTCTCTTACTTCTTTATCATGCCTTGCATATAGCTGGCACCTGCTGAATACTTGTGGAATGAAGGAATAGCATGGATTTTACTTACAAGTAAGTTTTCTGTAGGTAAGAATGGAAGGTATATGTCACGTAGAAGCCATGGAATGAGCAGCAACCTAAGAGGCTGGATGAGGATAAAGTTAGTTGAAGGAATCTCTAATTAGAAATATATAGGCTTGATCAAGGATTATGCTTTTAGAGTTACTTGCAACACATATGAACATCATCTATGGAGTCAGAAACTAGAATAACTACTGTCATGCTCAGGTTTCAACACTTGTACTGCAATTTAGAATACAGTCTTGATAATCAGTGTTATGAGGTTTCAGTCTTGATTCTTTCACTCATGAGCTCAAAAATACAACCAACTTTTTAAAAAATATTTTTCTCATTTTTTCCAAAATGTTACTCATAATACGTTTCCTCTAAGGGACTGGGTGCTTGGATGGAGTGAATCCTTATCGCAGGTTGATAATAATTGGTGTCATTGTCATCAGTATTCCCTTCCTACTCCCTCTTTGGAGGAAGCTGAATATTCTATAACATCAACACAATTTATTATACCTTCTCTTAGGAACATATAATAGTCAAGTGCTATTGACTTAAAATTTAAAGGCTTCTGGCTATTTTTTATGGCTGTAATGTACTTTGTTGCTAGAAGTAAATGCAATTGAAATAGCTTCATACAATGAGAGCTATCTTTCCTCTCTCTCTCTTGTTCTAAGCCCAAAAGGTGTATCTTCCTAAAACTTGTACTGGTGAGGCCAATGTGAAACCCACAGGCAAGTAACAGACTTCGCTTGCACATTTCCTAGGGACTAATTAAAGCTCACGATTCCCAGGTGGTTCTATGGTAAAGAATCTGCCTGTTAATGCAGGAGACGTGAGTTCCATCCCTGGGTCAGGAAGATCCCCTAGAAAAGGAAATGGCAACCCGCCCCAGTATTCTTGCCTGGGAAATCCCATAGACAGGAGCCTTATGGGCTGCAATCCATGGGGTCGCAAAGAGTTGGACAAGAGCCAGCGTCTAAAACAACTGAAAATTCAACCTCTTGTGTAAAGAATGCCAAATAATCATCGCGTCAGGTTTCTCTTCTTGTTTGGTTTTGATTGCCCACTCAGACAACTTAATAATTTGGAGGAAAACTTCTCATGGAGGGAGGTCTGGAGCTGAAAGAATCTTGTTGGAATAGCTCATTTCGAGGGTGCTGCACACACTAGCATTCATCATGAGGCAACAGAACCTCATCCAACGGCTAAAAATCCAGTGACCTTTTCTTCTTTTCCTCTGAAGGAAGGTACCCTGGCGTAGTGGGTAACTGCCAAGCCTGAAGAAGAAAATTATGATAAAAATGAAGAGACGAAATTACTTAATTACAACATAGTTACCTCAGAAATCTTCACAATGAATGGGTAAAATTTAGCAGAGCTCTTAAATGTCACTGTAATTTAGCCCCATGCCCCAGAAATTCTAAATTGCAATTGACCCTAATTATATAAATACCCACTGGTGAGAATAGATGTGTTTTTTAGACGGCTTTACTGCTGCTGAACTTCACTAACAAGTCACTCATGACTTCAGCAGATGTTTTGTACTTCTTTGGCCGAGGGGGTCTTAGGAACCAGCTTTCCTCTCCATTCAGCAGCAAATGATACAAGAACGCTCTCAGAGTGTTGGCATATGAGGTTAAAAAAAAAAATGGGCTCCTTTAATTGTTGCTCGGACTGTTTTTGTCTTGCTGTAAGGATAATTTCACTTGCAAACAACAGGAAAACAGACCCATTCTAGCTTAAGCAAACAGTGACAATTATTGTCTCAAATAATTGAAAAGTTCTAGATTTGGCTGAAGGTGTAACTTTTTTTTTAAGTAGATTTATTTTGACTGCACTAGGTCTTCCTTGCTGCGCTCCAACTTTCTCTAGTTGTGGTGAGTGGAGGCTACTCTTCATTGTGGTGTGCGGGCTTCTCATCATGGGGGCTTCTCTTATTGCAGAGCAGAGTCTAGGCACATGGGCTTCGGTAGCAGTGGCATGCGGGCTCTTTAGTTGCAGCTCACAGGCTTTAGAGGTCAGGCTCAGGAGTTGTGGCACATGGGAATGTTTGCTCTGTGGCATGTGGAATCTTAGAGGACCAGGGGTGGAACTTGTGTCCCCGGCATTCCTATCCACTGTACCACCAGGGAAATCCTAGGAGTAGCTTTCTGTCTCTGTGTCTATCTTTCTGTCAACTATTTCCTTGCTACTGAGTTCAGTCTCTGGTGAACTCTCTGATTATGGTCCTAATGTGATCACCCCCAGCTATGGGCCTTTATCTTTCCTCCATTTGTGTTGACTAGGATAAGTAAAGGCTTTTCCCATAACTGTGGAACATAAATCCTGGGCTTCATTCTGCTTGGTCCAAATTTAGTTTCTTGCCCATCTCCAAGCCAGTCCAAACGGCCGGGGGGACAGATGTATGCTGACTGTTCTTAGGGAGAGATATGGATGTCCAAGTGATGCATGCAGGCACCCACTGTACCCCACCCACCCAGAGCACATGGGTTTTATAGGGGGAAAGATGCTATTCCCAAATGAAGAATGAATAGATATTAATTGTGTCAAAGGACAAAACTGTACAGAATCTTTTCCCTACTTTTTTAGCAACAGGTTTCCCCCACTAAACTTTTGTTGTTAAAAATTGTCAAACATATGGAGAGTTGCAAGAATAGCGAAATGAACAGTGATCACCAACCATTTAGGCTGAACAATTGTTAAGGGTTCTTTTCTCTTTTTTAAACACCCTATCTTCGGTGGCAGGCTATATCCTGTTTTGTTCTGACTCTTGACAAATTTCTCAGAATTTCTTCAAATGAAGATTTTAAAAAGTTCAATACTTGAGGATTCAAATGGAAACTAAATGTCATTTCCATGGTGCTGTGTCCTTTACCTGCCTCCTCTCTTTTGTTCTCTTGCTGAATACAGCCAAGAATCATTCTATTTTCCAACAAGCTGTCTTGTACACCCTGAAGGGAATATTATAAGATTAAATGCAGAGTAGCAGTCTGAGCAAGGTGAATGCTTCTCATTACACCGATCCCCAGTTGATCTTCTAAATGCAATTCCCTGATAATGTGAAGCTTCTGAATTATTTATTGTCTCATATTAGATCAGGAATATTATTCCCAAAAATAAATTTGTTATCATCAGCAAATCAGCTTTTGAAAGTTTCCTGAATCAAAGAATAAACCAGGGAGTAGATTTTGAACTCATAGAGAGAAAAATTGCAATTATTTATTTTGAGGCCTTTTTACAGCTAGATAGTTCAAATCCAGATGAAGAACTAAAGAATTACAATTTCTAGATATGGTGATATGTAACTCATATAGTGGCTTATTATATTGAGTAAGTCTGACTGCAAAACTGAAACACAGTAAAAATTCTTTACTGAAGTAATGAATTTCAAACATTTCCTATTCATTCTTGAAGACACCATTTTTCTCCTCTGATGAATATAACTGATACTGGTAAAAATAAAAGAGATTTACTGGCATTAAGTTGGGGGTTAATCTGTACAAAATAAGTTAGTATTTTGTAATACTGAGGCCGCACACTTCACCGAGCCCTTTTAACCACCTTCGTTCATTTGATTTTCTGAAAACCAAGTGAAGTCAGTACCATTATTTCTTCCACTTTATAGTTGAGGAAACTGAGTCATAGGTTAGGGAACTGACCCAAGACCGAGAAGGTGGTAAATTATGACACTTGGTTGTGAACCTGTGTTAATATGAAATGCTATTTATTCAGTGCATTAAAAATTTGCCCAGATGTGACAGAGCTGTACAGTTGAGAATCTGAGGCTGTAAACGATGATCACATTAAGGTAAGATCACTGCTGTTTTTAGACAAGCATGTCAGAATGTTGGATTTTTAACCCTAAGTCCTTTTATGGCAGAAAAGAAATGGTAAATCTCTATCTATATATAAGTATTTTTAATATAATTTATTTTTTAGAGCACTTTTAGACTCAGCAAAATTGAGCAAAAGGTCCAGAGATTTCCCATATATTTGTGCCCCATTTTCAGCATCCCTCATGAGAGTAGTACATTTGTTACAGTTGATGAACCTAAATCAATGCATTATCACCCAAAGTCTGCAGTTTACGTTAGGGTCCACCTTAGTGGTGTGTGTTCTCTGAATTTGGACAAATGTATAGTGCCGTGTATCTACCATTACTTTATCAGAGTAGTTTCAAGCTCTGAAAATCCTCTGTGTTCCACGTATATAAGTATTTTTATGCCATACGTTAGCTCATTCTAACTTTCTAATACTTACTGTTTTTTTATTGTTGTTGTTTAGTTACTAAGTCATGTCCCACTCTTTACAACCCCGTGAAGTGCAGCTCTCCAGGCTCCTGTATCCTTGAGGTTTCCCAGGCAAGAATGCTGGAGTGGGTAGCCATGCCCTTCTCCATGGGATCTTCCGGACCCAGGGATCAAACCCCGGTCTCCTGCATAGGCAGGCAGATTCTTTACTGCTGAGCCACCAGGGAAACCCATTAAACTGTTTAGGAGAGCCATTTCCAAAATCCAATAAGAGAAAAAGAACTTTTGAGCAGTTCAAGAATTTGTCTCAACTGCAGCAAGGAGGGTTGGAGACTGTTTGGAGAATTTCATAATTTATAAGTTGGTAAATTCCACTCGAGGCTGAAGAGCAAACCATTTCCCATTAAACAGAGTAAACATAATTTAGCAAACCCAGCCACGAAGCTTGAACTCCACTCAAGAGAGGACTGCTTAGAGACAGTTAACTCTCACCCTTAAAATGTTTTCTGTAGTTCAAGTCTGTAACTTTTGGCACTGGACAGAGATATGACCAATATTCACCTTGTGGCTTTCAGCCACCTGCTCTGCCTAATTAAAGACTTCCATTTTCTGCTCTGCTGGCCCCATAATTTGCAAATAAACAAAGTCCACAGGACATATGATAGGAATGCTAAAACAACCTATAAACCATTTATCTTTCTCATTTGTAAAGCATAAAAGGGACCATTCCGTTTTTCACCTCACTATTTTAGGAGGACTTTTCCCCTTTCCTTCTAGAAGCAAAGAAACTGTATAGAAATAGTTTGGTATTTCTCCTTTAAAGAGAACAAGACAAGTATATGTGTGCGTGCGTGTGTGTGTGTTTGTATTTGATCAGGTATACATTTTTTAGTGTAATTGCTCTAAAATAACAATTTATATCTCTACTGGCTTTTCATTTTTACTTCTACTTCACTCATTTCTATTACTGCAGTGCCTTTTATGAGCTACTTTTCAAAACTGCTTTCTAAGTGCAGCCAGGGTAAACTGGGAAACTTACAAAAGTAAGCATTTTTTTTACCAGAAAATTATTAAGTGAGTTAATGTTATTTATTTTAGCTTAAATAATATGCCAAGTTATGAATGAATCTTTGGATTTTTTGTCTTTTGATCTTATTATTACTTACTTGATAAAAACTAATTTATTCAATTATTGACTTCCTTGTCATACAGAGGATAAACATACAGATAGTTTTGTTGATTTGTAATGGCCGTCTACTAGTACACTGTATGACTGTGACAAAATTTCTTGGTCAGTTCCTGGTAATGAGACTGATATCAGAAAAAATTGGAAGAAATATTAAAAGCATTTCTGCAGTTAGGTTTTTTATGCATTAAGTTATGCCTGCCTGTCTTATTTCAGAAGAAAGATAACTGGAATGCGATTTCCAGGTCAGGGGATGGAAGCACTGTGCGTATCCCTTGATCATCTTTATAAATACTTATATCACCCTCACTTTCCATTTTTTCAATTACCAAAGAGTTGCCCCCTCTAACATGGTAGGTAAAAATCGTTTCTCAATAAAGTTGTAAAGTTCCATTCATCAGTTATCGGTTAGGTTGGTTACTTTCATGTGTTTGTTGACCAGTTGTGTTAGTCCAGGATAAGGGGTAATTATGAGCAAATATATTGAATATTGAACCTGAAAAATCAGAACTTTCAAAGAACAACAGCTTCTGAGAGTTTTCCTAGTCTCCTTGTAGGCTGAACCTCAGCTTGTGGGCCCTCCGGTACAAGCTGTATGCATCGATGGTTAACAATACGTACATTAGAGGATTTTTTGCTACATTGAAATGCAGAATTATTAGCTGCAAGGAAATTAAAAGCGAGGGAACATTCAGAAGATCTTTGATGTAAAATATGTTTCTGTACAGATTTATTGTAGTTATTTTCATTATATTCATTAAATGAAGCTCATGACTTCTGGAATTCATATCCATATTCTCTGTCCTAGGGGATCTCACTACTGATATAGGCTGTATTTCTGTCAACTGTAGTGGATTAGTTGCAGTTTTTACCTTTTAATTAAACAGCTGCTGCTGCTAAACACAATTTTGAATTATTTAATAGTCCATATTACTTTAGTCAATGCACACTGCTTGAATTGTTTTAATTATGTGAGGCTATACATTTTTTATGATATAGCTTGCCTAAAAATGAGTTGACAGACAGTAATAATTTGTTCTTTTGAGATGTCAGGAATATCTTAGCATATTTGAAGATCATTATAACTAAGATTAAAGCCAAGCTTATCAAATATAAGGCCTTCTGTTTTAAAACATGTGAAATATACAGAATTTTAGATAAAACTCTCATTCTGGATGTTGTTTGTAGTGTCTGTCATATAAATAAACAACATGTTAGTAAATACTCTTGCACAATTCAGAAGATGGGAAATGATCCTAAGGATTACACTTTGCACTGAGGCATCATTTCAGAAAGGAATTGCTTTTATAATTTTGTGGCTTTTTTGGCAACAGAGTTTGTTTAAATGATGCTCTCATTCTTAAATAGAAATCAGTCGATCCAAAAGCTATTTACTGTTAATCAACATGAATTTTTGTGATGTATTGATGATTATCTCATTTTATTCTGAGTTATATTCAGAGGTATTACTTAAATTTTTAGTTTTAATAAGATTAAATGAATAATTCAGCACAGCTTTGAAAATTATAGATCCTGGGAAATTATTTTAGACAGTAACAATGGTGTGACCTTTCTTCTCATCTGTTTATGAAAAAGAAAAAAAACAGAAATCTTTATCTCTTGATACATACATATATATATTGATATATTTGTGTTTATGTGTATTTGTGTGGTAGATAATATGTTTGCTGTTTTATAGGATGAATTATGAAGTACAGTATTTGAAGTATTGAACATTGGAATGAACAGTTGAAAATATATCACATGGTACTTTTAGGTTCATCACTGCATCTAAACTTTCTGAGAATTGCTAAGATGAGAAATGCCACCTTCAATATCTTTACTTAACAAAAACTAGTATCCATAACTTCAGCTTTTGATTGAATTTCTTTAAGTGGTGGAAATACATGGAATGGTGAAAGACTCATCTAAATTTTTCTTAAAAACTGCAAACAATTTAACACAATCTAGATGATGGTAACTGTCAGGATTCCTAGAATAAATTATTTCCACTTTTCCTGTGGATTCTTGCAGAACATTATTTACAGACTACATGTGGTCTTGTGTGTCTGCTCTGTGTTGACATCTCATTGATTTTTTATCTCCTTTCTTGGCTTAAAAAAAGGAAAAAAGTAAAAGTTTATCATAGAACTGGGTGGTTGACTAATATTGGAAAAACAATGTAAAGCATCAGCTGCCTCTGTAGTCATGTTACATCTTCAGAGTATAAGAAGGTTATCATTCCTCATGATTATAAATGCTGCCCTGTTCAAGATAACAGATTCTGCCACTGAACTGATGCTGTAGATTACATAAGAGATGTTGCTTCAGTCTTCTAAAGGAGGTTAGTAACTTAGAGCCTCTGGTGGAATTTAGTCAGAAGGCATAGTCATTCATTGAGTTTAAAGAAAGTCCTGATTTTAGCTGTAGTCTGTAGAGTGTTTACAAATACAATCCAAGTAGCACACCTCACCTCCATTCCCTCATGACAAGGAGTTGTTGGACATTTGCCAGTCATGTCTAATTCTTTTAAAACAATTTATTATATTTTTGCTTATCTCTTTTATCCTCCATTAGAATGTAAGCTTTTTAAGTGCAGGGACCATGTCAATTTTGTTCAATCATTGAATGAATGACTATATTACATTAATTATTATTCTTTTCATTATCCTGTGGGTATTTAACCAAGTAGTCATCCAAGTGGGCAAGATAAGGATGCCTAGAGATAACCTTGTGGTTTCTGTTTGAACAGTGGCAAATATGTGGCTCGAAGTAGAAAAAGAAAAAAGCAAACAATCCATAGTGATAGCCTGAAAAAACTGATTCAATGTCAAGGGCTCACTTGAAAATGTTCTTACTGATTCAAGAAAAGGCCTATCAGCTTAGGGAGTAGATTAATATTTCTCCCAGTCTGTTGGTATTTTGAGAAAAAAGGAGATGGAGCACAGGGAAGTACTTTTGTGTGTATGTGTTCATGTCCATATATAATGTATATACGTGAACATGTGCCTATACTAGGAAGAGGAATAATCTAACTAGTGATATTTGATAGAACTTTTCAGTCATTATGACCATATTTTATCTGGCAGGAAGAAGGAAAGAGAAGGGAAAAAGGCCATCAGTTTGAGATTGGAAGATGTCTCTATTTCAGGGCACTGTATACTCAAATGAAAAACAAGAATGCCATTATAAAGAAGGGAGAACTAAAGAGATATTGATGACGTATCTGATAATAATATGTACTTTGCTGAAAAACAAACACTCATATAGGTTTTGTGCAATTTTAAATGAAAAAGAATTTAAGTACTGAGACATGACTTAAAGGGTGAAACACAGACTTTCAAACCAAAAGGAAACATGGTAGGATTTAAAATAAATGTGCTGTGAAAGTGAGTAAAATATCTATTGTATTTGAAATTCTCAACTACAGATAGGACAACTACAGATAGGACCTACTCATATGATGCTACAAGGTTTTCCTTGTTTTTGGTAATACTCTTTTACTCATATTACAAAATAAGAGAGGACAGAAAATGGGAAATAGGAAAATGTGCACTGTGTAATATGTTTATTTTTTAGTTACTCCCCAGTATTAAAGAGGTTGTAATCTTTGACATGTAATTTACATAGCTTCTGTCTATAATGATTATACTGTGATTTCCATTTTTCTCATCGGTAATTGTGATCAGTCGCTAGTTTGTTAGCAAAATCCTTCTCTACCTAGAAGCTAAGGAACATATTAAAATCCTTTGGAAACTTAAGTAAATAACAATAATGAATTATGAAATTACCGGAGGTGATAGTCATCAGGAGAATAATAAAATGTAATTACAGTAAGCCCTACATCTCCCTGTTTTATCATGGTCCTCTCTGTTCTGAAACTAAAATTTAAAAACAAAAGCATGAAAAGCTAACTCCTTCCCAGGTGACTCAGGGGTGAAGAATCTGCCTGCCAATGCAGTTGGTATGGGTTCGATTCCTGGGACAGGAAGATCTGGAGAAGAAAATGGAGAACCACTCCAGTATTCTTGACTGGAGAATTCCGTGGACAGAGGAGCCTGGAGGGCTACAGTCCATGGGGTTGCCAAAGAGTTGGACGCAAGTTAGTGACCAGACAACAACTTAGCTGTGGATACTTGGAGCTCATCTCTTCCTCTCAGTGCTTAGGACTATGGGGTAGCTCTCTGGAGATAGGTCCATGGAATCAGAATTTCCCAGGTGATCACCATGCTTTCTAGGTGATTCTTTAACATTTGAGGACTAGTTTCTCTCCTATCTGTCTTTGCCTTGACTCCCACTTGTAATCCATTGCTTCACTCTTCCTTTCAACTTTGGTGGAAAAGGCAAAAGCTGTAGATTAGAAGGAACACAAGAAATTGACATTGAAATATCTTCTTGGCCTATGTGTAATAAACATATGTAAATAAATGTATTTCTGTACATGTTCACTATCTTTCTTACTGGAAAATATTATGACAAGATTTTGAAATCCCTGAAAAATTCAAGATTTTCGATGTAAATGTAGTTAAGAAAAAAAAAAGTAATACCCAGGTGATGGTAATTAAAACAACAAAACTTCCCAGCATATGTGTGAACTTTCTCTGTGTATGAGGCACAGGGCTGACACTGGGGTGTAGGTGGAGAACTCTGATCTCCTGGAATTGGTGGCTTGTTGGGAGAAGCTGACAAGTAAATAGGCAGTTCTATTGTGTTGCCGTTTGTGTACCATTTGTTGGACAAAACTAATGAAGATCTTGTGGGGAAAAGGGATGCCGGTGATCTTTAGCATGGGGCTTCCCATCCAGTTTTTTTTTTTTAATTTTTTATTTTATATTGGAGTACAGCCTATTAACAATGTTGAGATAATTTTTGGGTGGGCAGCAGAATGACTCAGCCATACATATACATGTATCCATTCTCCCCCACACTCCCCTCCCATCCAGGCTGCCACATAACATTGAGCAGAGTTTTCTGTGCTCCACAGGAAGTCCTTGTTGGTTGTCCATTTTAAATATAGCAGTGTGTACCTGTTGATCCCCAAGGCCCTAACTACACCTTACCCACATCCTTCCCTCCTTATAACTGTCAGTTCATTCTTTAAGTCTGTGAGTCTGTTCTGTTTTGCATATAAACTCATTTGTATAATTTCTTTTTAGATTCCACATATAAGGGATATCACATTTCTCTTTCTCTGTCTGACTTACTTCACTCAGTATGACACTCTCTAGGTCTACCCATGTCACTGCAAATGGCATTATTTTATTCTTTTCAGTGGTTGATTCATATTCCGTTGTATATATGTACCACATTTTCCTAATCCATTCCTCTGTCAATGGACATCTAGGTTGCTTCCATGTCTTGGCTATTGTAAACAGCGCTGCAGTTAACACTGGGATGCCTGTATCCTTTTGGACCATGGTTTTCTGTAGATATATGCCCAGGACTGGGTTTGCAGAGTCTTATGGTAGCTGTTTTTAGTTTTTTAAGGAACCTCCATACTGTTCTCTATAGTGACTTTCTAGTTTACATTCCCACTCAGCACTCTTTCCAGGTGATGACTTGACACTTGACAACTTGTTTTTCTACCATCTCTCTTTGTCTTGACTCTTACTCGCAATGCATTCTTTTCCTTTCCTTTCAACTTTTATGGAAAGGGCAAATGCTGTAGATTATAGAAGGGACACAATAAATTGATTTAGAAATGTCTTCTTGGTTGATGTATAATAAACATATGTAAATAAATGTATTTATTTACATATTAATTATCCTCCTGACTGGAAAATGTTAGGAAGAGTGTTTCAAATCCCTAAAATGTTCAAAATTTTCAGTATAAAAAAATAATAATAAAGGTCTAGGAGGGTCCCCTTCTCTCCACACCCTCTGCAGCATTCATTGTGGCACATTTAGTCTTATCATTAGATATATTGTCTCTGTTTCCTTGGTTTCTAGTAAAGAATGCAAATCTCATTGATATTACCTTTTGGGATGATCAAAAAGAATTTAGAAAAGAAACAAAATGCCTAGACAAATGTGTACTTAAATTTTCTTTGTTGAAGTGGCTACCACCCTACTCATTTTCCTAAAATGTCTTGCAGGTGCCTTACTAACTTCAGTGGTCCAAAAGTCCTTACTGTGATGAGTTCACATAAAGGAATTATGTACAGCTAGATTCTTGCAAGTAGTCTGCTTTATAGTAAGAGGTCCCCACAAATTTTAAAATAATTTCCTTAATTCTTCCTATGTGGAAAAACCCTGGCATATTTTAACAGTTGTAAACTATTTTTTTCTCCCAATGAGATTACTTCTTCTCCATTTCCCACTGTTTATTTAAGAGAGTTTTAAGTCTTGGATCTGAGGGTGCTGATAGGTTTTGAAGCGAATTGCAAAGGCAACATCTTCTTACTCCCTGCCAGCTGGTCCCTTCTTGGTCTCCACCAGCACAGAAGCACTGGTCACGCGGTCCTTTCCCACCTACCTCCTAAGGACCAGCTTCTCGCTGAAGTGCTCTGCTTCTGTCATCCCTTTTCTTCCTAGTGCTTTGTTCTGTGGTATTTGAATTAGATAAGAATAAAATTATTCTTGGACCAAGGCTAAGTGCTCTTTTATGAGGTAGTCATTTGTGCTCCCATGATGGTTTTTCTCATTGTGCAGCAGTTCTGAAAACAGAGCATACACCTATTGAAATGAAGGGTCTTAAACCTGAAACTGAAGTCATCGTTGGTCATTTTGCATCCTCTGTAGCACGTGCTTTAGTCTGACCTTCTGTTCTGATGGTAGAATTTAAAAGGCTGAGTTAGTAGTCATGTTCTTGTTGGTTGGTTGGTTTGCTTTAAACTTGCCAACTGTAGCTTAATAGCTATCTGCCTGCTGTGCAAAAGACCTAGGTTTGGTCCCTGGGTCAGGAAGG
Organism: Muntiacus reevesi; assembly: GCF_963930625.1. NCBI lineage: Eukaryota > Metazoa > Chordata > Mammalia > Artiodactyla > Cervidae > Muntiacus > Muntiacus reevesi. Next base: position 99,407,097 of record NC_089252.1, read on the forward strand.
TCCCTTGCAGAAGGGAATGGCAACCCACTCCAGTATTCTTGCCTGGAGAATTCATGGACAGAGGAGCCTGGTGGGCTAAAGTCCATGGGGTGGCAAAGAGTTGGACATGACTGAGTGACTAACACTTCCACAGTCCTGGTTCTTAATAGGTATCAGCAACAGAAATATAAATTTGAGACAAAGGTTTTTTTTTTTTTTTAATTCTCTCCAGTGAAGGCTCTCAATTTCTCCTGGAAGATTCAGCAAGTAGTAGAATGGCTTCTGTTGATCAGAATCCATTTTATAGTTTCCAGTGCAGGGTGACTTATCTCTGACCTGCTGTGTTAGATCAGTGCTGCTGATACGGAGAGTATAAACCAGAACTAGTAATGATAACACTGTATAATTATTTCCATAATATTATATGATTTTCAAAACCTGTTTGGACTGATCCATGTGATAGCATATGCCAGTATTCCCATTCAGTTCGTGAGAAATGGTGGCTCCCATTGGTCAAATACCCAGCTAATTTCCATAAGGCCAATAAGGAGGAGAGCTGAGTGAAGAACCGAGGCTTTAGTTTCTTGAATATTATCCCATGGATGGAGGAACCTGGGAGGCTACAGCCCATGGGGTCGCAAAGAGTCGAACATGACTGAGCGACTTCACTTTCACTTTCATATCTATAGCTGTGGCTTCTCTTCTGGGCACTCACGTGAAGTCAGTTTATTCAGTCCAGCAATGAAGTGATCTTTGATTTCCTTAAATCTTCAGTCTACTTACTGACTTAGTAGAAATTGAAAAAGGTCAAACTTGGTGGGTCATTTTTCTTTTTTGAAACCTTATTTAAATTTAAATCTATACTTGTCACTATGCTTTGGCAAAGTTTTTGCTAACTAGAAAGTTGTTGAACATTCTAGGGACTGGAAAGCCACTTGACACGTTTGTCATATCCCAAACAAAAGGATAACATTTTAAATGAAGTATTAATTGTTTAACTGACTTTCAGATTCTCATGAAGCAGAAAAGAGTACATTGTTGTTGTTCAGTCACTAAGCCGTTTCTGACTGATTGCATCCCCATCGAATGTAGTATGCCAGGCTTCCCTGTCCTTCACCATCTCCCAGAGTTTGCTCAAATTCATGTCCAAAAGAGTACATATAGTCACCCTTTTAAAAACCATACTATTTTATATTCAAATGTTCAGTTTAATTAGAAAAATATCAGAAAAGTTAAAAAAAAAAAAAACACTGTGTTCGGATGCACTGCTATCTTTTACTAAGAGTTTGATTTTTGAAGTATAGTTGACTTACAGCACTAGTTTTTGGTATACAACGTAGTGAGTTGGTGTTTCTATGTATTACAAAATGATCACCGTGATAAATCTAGCTACCATGTCTCACCATATAAAGATGTTACATTACCATTGACTATGTTTTCCATGCTGTACATTTCATCAATATGACTTATTTATATTGTAACTGGAAGTTTGTACATCTAAACTTCCCTCACCCATTTCACTCATTCCCCAACCTCCCTCCTCTCTTGAGATCTTCCCATTTCAAAGCACAAATATATATATAACAGGAAAATGAAGGTCAAAAACTCTGGAAATACAGATTTTAAAAAAAAAGTCTTTCAAGTTAAGTTTGACATTTTGCTCACAAATAATCATGGCTGAAAAGGCTATATAGAGTGAGAACAGACATGTGTTAAGTACGTACCTACTTAGAAAAATGTCAGGGATGTTCCTAAATGTTTTCTTCAATTATCTGTGGAACTCCTTGGATGATGTTTTAGAAAATGGTTTTAATTTTCTTTGAAGGATTATCATAATTGAAAAGGTCACAGGAGTCAGCTCCATTACTAATGCATTTGTACCTGCCAAGGCTCAGTCATGTGGAATCTCTTTGCTTTTCATATTCAATACTTTTCCTGTTGCTTTGTTGTATGATAAGGGAGAAAAAGTGTTGGCATGAAGGGGAAATGGATTTGGTGCCACCTTTTTTTGTTGTTCCTGCAGCTCTGATCTTTCCCTTTCCTGAGACTTGTCATCTGTCAGGCAAAGTGAGGGTACTACTACATTAAGGGTTTTAAAAATGAGTGGATCAGTTCATATTTTCAGAAAACAAATTCAAGTAATCTTTAAAGTACCTTCTTGTGTAGATGGTAGCTTCAAGGTTCCAGCATAACATACACATAGTGAAATACTTTAACCTTTCATTTCATGCTTTTCAACATTTTTGGAAAGCATTTTTCTGTTCATTTTAGTTAGCCCTAAAAAACATGACTCTTAAAATTTTCTTAATAGAGATATTTGAGTGATATGAAAGTTATTTTGTTTCCTCAGTATAGGTTTTTGTCTGTAATGTTAGGTCAAATTTCTTAAATGAACAGCATAACTGTGGGTTCTTTTTAAAACACTGGCCAGGGTAGAATTTTAAGTGTTTAGCCAAGAAAATACTTCATAGTATATACATTTACAAACTCCTTAACAGGGAACTATCCTGCCACTCATTTGAAGATTGAAATATGTGATATTCTAATTGCTTTGACAGAGAAGAAGGTGGGAAATGGCCTTTGCCAGTCACCAAATGATTGGGATCTAGACTGATCTGGTTTTAAAGAATGGGTGGATTTTGGAAGCTATGTCTTCCTTTTGTTACTGTTCCTGCCTCTTTAAGATTTACTAGTTAGAAAGCCAGTTTGCTTTAAATGTTCTGTCAGTGGTGTTGTATGTATTTTTTCAATAACTTTTTATTGGAATATAGTTGATTTACAATGTTGTGTTTCTGCTACACAGCAAAGTGATTCAATTACGTAACTCTCTGCTCTTTTTTGGATTCTTTTCCCATAAAGGCCATTACAGAGTTTTGAGTAGAGTTCCCTGTGCTATATAGTAGGTTCTTATGTAAGTCATCTGCTTTATACATGGAAGTGTGTATGTATCAGTCTCCATCTCCCAGTTTATCCCTCCCTTCTCTTTCCCCCTTGGAACCATAAGCTTGTTTCCTACATCTGTGGTTCTTTTTCTGTTTTGTAAGTTGGTTCATTTAAAGACAGTTTAAAACCTACCAGTCGGTGTTCTATCACTAACACATTTGTGCTTTATCAAAGACACATAAAGAGGTGAACGCGAAGGTGACAGCTGCACAATGGCCAGGGAGTTTAAGCTTAGCTTGGATCTTTGAGATTAAGAAGAATTCTCTCTTCTTCACAGCCTTATAGGTCACTGGGAAAAATCTTAAAAATCAATTTTTCAGGAACATCTGAAAGGAAATCAAAATGTACTTATTACGCTGACATGGTTTAACACCAGCTAAGAATCTTAAAAATTAATTTTCAAGTCTGAAGTCTGGCAACAATACATTTAGCAAAGTTTCCTGTTGAAAGTGTAGCAATTGCAAACTGTCATTTCTATATTAACCAGTAATCATCATATATTTGGTGTCAGAATAATACTGTGTGTGTATGTGAATGGATATACTGTATGTAATTCAAAGCTAACTTGCAAATATTAACTATTAATTAATTATAGTAATATACATAAGCATTTAATTATTCATTGTGGTGGTGGTTTAGTTACTAAGTCGCATCTGACTCTTGTGACCCCGTGAATTGTAGCCTTCCAGATTCCTGTGTCCCTGAGATTTCCCATGTAGCAATACTGGAGTGGGTTGCCATCTGACGTGAGTTTGATCCCTGGGTTGAGAAGGTCCCCTGGAGGAGGAAATGGCAACCCACCCCAGTATTCTTGCCTGGGAAATTCCGTGGACAGAGGAGCCTGGCGGGCTACAGTCCATGGGGTCGCAGAGTCAGACACGATTTAGTGACTGAACAAGAACAGGGGAAGGGGAGTGGAGCAGAGGGTGGGAGAGGGCAAGGACGGAAGATGACTTCAGGTGGTGAGAGGAGGCTCTCCAGAGGGGTGATGCCACCTCAAGTCGCCGTCCGAGAGAACACCTGGGGAGGAGCCCTCCTGATTGATGGAAGAACTACTTCTTCGAGGCCTTGAAAGGTTCGGTGTGATTAAGGCACAGGGATAACTCTTGTAGCTCTTTATGGTAGTTACCGGGCAGAGCTGGTACTGGAATGGATCTGAGAGTGGTGAGCAGGAATGAGATCATAAGGGTCCTTTTGGGTCAAGACAAGCTCTTGCAATTTTACTCTTAAGTGCATTCAAGAGTCGATGGAGATTTTTAAGCTTTTTATTACAAAAATTTCGAACATACATGAAAATGGAAAATAAAATGACTCCCCATGTACCCATTACCCAGCTTCAATAGTTAGCAACTCATGGCCAATTTTGGAGAAGGCAATGGTAACCCACTCTAGTACTCTTGCCTGGAAAATCCCATGGACGGAGGCGCCTGGTAGGCTGCAGTCCATGGGGTTGCTAAGGGTCGGACGTGATTGAGCAAATTCACTTTCACTTTCTTGCATTGGAGAAGGAAATGGCAACCCACTCCAGTGTTTTTGCCTGGAGAATCCCAGGGACGGGGGAGCCTGGTGGGTGCTGACTCTGGGGTCACACAGAGTCGGACACAACTGAAGCAACTTAGCAGCAGCAGCAGCATAGCCAACTTTGTTTTATCTTTGCTTTCTCCCCAACCCCATCATATTATCTGAAGCTAGCAACCTGTCATTTTGTTCATGAATATTCCACTATATATCTCTGAAACATAGGAACTCTTTTAAAAAACATAGCCACAGTTCTGTGATCACATCTATACCTTTTTAGTAATTCTTTAGTGTCATCAAATATCTAGTCTCAGTTGAGACTTTAAGCAGAGGAGTTATAGCACCTAATTCCCAATTTAAAAAAGAGCTCCTACCTTGTTGTAGGTATCAGAGCTTAGTAGGAGGTGGGAGATCACCTAGTGACTCTCTGCATTTGGCATCAGTGTGGCCTGAGCAAGGGTGTGATGATGGAGATGAAGAGAAGTGGCCAGTTTTGGAACATGCTTGGAGGGAAAACCCACTCGCTGGCCTTTCCTATAATTTTGGCTTCAGTCTCGGAATGACGGAGGAAGAAAAGCAATTGAATTGGAGAAGACTTGAGGAGGAACAATTGTGGAAGGGGAAATTAAAAATTTTGTTTTGGCCTTAATTTCACCTCTTACAATGGAAAATGATGTTTATATCAGCCTTAAAACAGAAAAAGAAAAGATGAATGGTATCTTTAATCCTGCTCTAGGATGTATGTTAAGGGGAATACGATAACGGAAGAAATAGTTTGTGTTCTTAAAAACAAAAACAAACAAAAAAGCAAACTTAGAGGTTTACCTGAAATGTATTCAGGTCCACTCAAGTTATGCTTTCCACAGTGATTGCTTTGAAAGATAATAACAAGTCTGAAACGTCTGGCTGTCTGGTAACACTTCCTTCCATCAGCTTACCACAAATATGGTGACCTTACTTTGTGAACCTGAAATCGAAACCAATAATTTGAAAATTGAGAGTTTACTTATAGGGACAGTATACAAGAATATAAGACATCAGAACTGGCTTGGGGGAAAGAAAACAAACAAACTAGAAACCTTAATAACTATGATCCCCACTATTTCCCCTATTATTTGCCACTAAAAAATGCTCTGCAGACATTGGTCTTTGAATTGGTTTACCATCTATAATTAGCAAGTATAAATTAATGTATGATCATTGCTCATTATTATTTATTCCAGAAAAAGTCTCTCCCCACCTCCTCCTTTTTCTTTTCCTTTCTCTTGGAAGCCTCACCTTGCTTTTGAGGCCTTCTGTTTAACTCAATCAGGCCCACCCCAGGATTGCTGCGCTCAATCATTCAGTCATGACTGACTCTTTGTGGCCCAGTGGACTATAGCCCATTGGGCTCCTGTGCCCATGGGATTTCCCAGGCAAGAATACTGGAACGAGTTGTCATTTCCTACTCCAGGGGATCTTCCCAACTTAGGGATTGAACCCATGTCTCTTACATCTCTTACACTGGCAGGGAGATTCTTTACCACCAACACCACCTGGGAAGCCCCATAACTTAAAATCAAATGATTAGAAATTTGAATTACATCTGAAAAATCTTGTCACTTGTTGAGTAACAAGCTAGATACAAAGATATGAAATGGTCAGAATCCACCAGTGATGCTGGAAGTCAGGATATTGATTACCCTTGAGGCGGTGGTCCCTGGAGGGCTCCATGAGGTAGGGTTTGGGGTGCTGACATATTCTGTTTCTGATTCTGAGTGTTGATTATATGGAACTGCTCAGATTGTAAAAATTCATTGAAGTTATATGTATACTGGCTATAATTATATAAAAGTTTAAATAAAACTAGATGATCGATACTCATATTATGGGTAAATAACCTTGTTGTATGTGAAGGTGTGGGTGTATTTTTTATCACCTCACAGTAGGACAGTAAGTAGAAAACTCTTTCTTCCCAAATTCCAGAGGACAGTGGTTCAGAGGAAAGATGGGAGAGGGTCTTCATTTGCATATTTGACCCTATCTCCTAAGATTATTTCTGAGCAGTGTCTGGGGCTGTATCTACTGAAAATAGAATGGTTATCAAAACAGTTTGAGAATTCTTTTGGACAAAAAGGCATTATTCTCACAAGACTATTAACTCAGGGACCAGCGAAATTGAATTTCCCTTTATGAACTGAACTTTTCCTTGCAAGACCAGTTAAGTTCTCTTTCAAAACACAAATGCAGTGAGCTTGCATGCTCATTACCTGTTTGTCTTAGGCTACTTGCATTTTCTTTTCTATGATAAGACAGAGTCTAGGAAAGCAATTTAATAAGAAAAAAATCCTACATCTGCAGCAGAGTAATATAATCTGACATTATTTTTTTAAGAGTATAAAATTATACTGTCATTTTATAATGATAAAGGTGAACAGTTTTATTTCTAGATATTTGTGTGGATTCCAATACCCATTTTTAATATATTAAATAAAATGTTATATTTCCCCTTCATATTTGACTTTTGATGATGTCATTTTATATTTTAAGTCAGCGCTGTCCAACAAGGCTTTCTGCCATAATGGATGCTATAATTTTCTATTATCTCTGCTGTCCAGTATGGTAGCCACTAGTCACATGAGGCTAATACACAACTTGAAATATGCCTCATGAACTGAGAAGAAAAATGTTAGTATTATTTGATTTTAATTGATTTAAATGTAAATAGCCACATTTGACTACTGGCTAAAGTGTTGGACAATGAGTTTTGAAATCTAAGTAAAATATAGTGTTTTGAGTTCAGGTTAGTGTCTGATTGTGCTTAATTCTTTTTATAGAAATTCTTGTAAGTTCATCAACTAGATTATTTTTTTCTCAGCCTCATTAGTCTGGTCTTCTGGTGAATAAGTCCGCCTGTAAAGACAGCAGGAGGTCTTAAAGTTCTTAATCATATGGCAAAAAACCCTACTTTTGGATTCTTAGCAACTCACCTATTCCTGCATTTCCTTAATTTCCTGGGTACTGTTCTTTCTCTACCATCACAGGCTCCGGCCCTCTTGGGGGCTGCATCCCCGAGATCCTGGGACTTAGTAAGAAGTCAGTAAGCAGCAAAGGTCTGCCACATAGTGGGAGTTTGAAAATGAACAGTTCGCACTCTTACTGTTGTTATTGCCACTGTGAAACACAGTCTGGAATGATATTGTCATCTCTTTGTGGTTGAAGTCAAGAGCTATAGAGAATGAGTTTATAATATTAAAAAATGATTAAAAACAACAACAAAAATTGGCAGCCCTCTCTCTTGTAACCATCTCTACCATTATCATAGTTCTTAAAACTCAATTTAAGAAACCTCAATAAATGATTTGTAAAGCATTTTTCATAAAAAAAATGGTCAAGAAGAGGAGGCAAAGGGACATTCCTGGTAGTTGAATGTCTATGATTTTGTGCGCTCAGTGTAGGGGCCCAGGTTCAATCCCTGGTCAGGGAACGAGATGCCACATATCTCAACTAAATTTCATGCATGCTGCAACTAAGACATAAGGCAGCCAAATAAGTAATAAATATTAAAAAAAGAAGAGGCAGAAATAGAGAAGACTAAAGAAAGCAAAAGCAGCAGAAAACCAGTGTCAGTTCAGCATTGTCTAGACTCTTGAAGTTGGAAGCCACGTGGGGAGTCAAGTTCCTTCATTCTCAACGTGAGATAGATTAAGCCCAGAGACCATAAGTGACTGGCCTCAACTCAGAGAACTAATTGCTATATAATACTTGTTTTATTCAAGAGCTTTGTAAGAATATTTTTGAATAAGGATCCATAGTTAACCCAATTGGGGATAAATACTATAAATATGAAAGCAGGATCCCGATATTAGTTCACTTAGGTCACGTTCTTCCTTCTCCCTGGGAATCACTGAACAGAGGCAGGTTGAAAAACGGATGCCGTAAGATTTGCAGACAGCCCTCACATTTCAAGGGAAAATACAAATAATGAAAATGTAAGACTCCTGAATTAAAGTATCTACCTGGCAAGAGTCGGGACACTTTCATTTCCTCACTTACCCAGACTTGGGTAATGAAAATATTTTCAGGGGTGGAAGGGTGGTACTGTGGGGACCCCTGTCTCACTCACAGGCAGAGTTAAGGTATTTGAGTTTTGAAATGGATGCCAAAAAAAAAAAAAAATCCAGTAACATATGAAACAGCCAAATATGTTTGTTTTCTTTAGACTCTGAGTAAATGTCATTTTCTGGTGCCTGTGTAGTTTTGTGAAACCGGTGGGCAGTGTTTGGGGATCCCACCACATCATGGATGGTCGCAGTTCACTGCTCTGACCCCTCTCTTTATTATGTGTTATGTTATATGGTTTAGTCAGAGCAGAAAACTTATTTGGGCTTTATTCCTTCCCACGAATGGGAAGGACTTTGATTTGCTGCGTACCTCTGAGCTCGTGGACATTTTCTCATCCTCCTAACTGCTAGTTGATTGAGATCAACTGCTTCCTTTTGTGAATGCATGGAGAAGACTTTTTTATTTCTCCTCAAAATAGATCTGATTCAATTACCGCAGTAGGTAGATGGATGTCCTGACTGAGGAAGAGAAAGGCTCACACGTGCATGGAGGGCCAGGACAGTATCAGACAGGAGCTGAGACCTGACTGTCCGCAGAAGAAGCCAGCACTTGTCAGGGGAAAAGGACAGCAACATGATCACTGCTGCTCATTCTGATCTCCCCTGAGCCCCCTCCTGACTGCTTCTCCCTCTGTTATTTCTGGGCTCTGGTCACAACTGTTGTTCCCCTTTCTTGCTTCCTTCCAGCCCGGACCCTGTTTTTCATTTTTTCAAAGTCTTCTTACCTGTAGCTGCAGAGCATAACCCCCTGGAGAAGGAAATGGCAACTCACTCTAGTATTCTTGCCTGGGAAATCCCATGGATCGAGGAGCCTGGCGGGTTACCATCCACTGGGTCTCAAAAGAGTTGAACGTGACTGAACACACACATGCTTTCATGAAACATTTTTGAAAAGGAAAAATTGTACATTTTTATAATGTTTTTATGAGTAAATGTAATGTTCTGAAAATAAAAACTAAAAAAAAAAAGCTACTAAGCTTACCATGTTGTTTTGACAGCCATGCAAGCATCAGTATAAAAGGTGACAAGGCATAGGTATAGAGCTGGACTTTGATTTTTAAAAAAATATTTATTTATTGACCATGCTGAGTGGCATTGTCAGATCCTAGTTCCCCGACCAGTTGGAACCCACACCCCCTTGGAAGCATGGAGTCTTAACCACTGGACCACCAGGATATTTGAGAGCAAGGAGAGGAGATTTGGGGGAAGGCAGTTCAGCTGTGGAGAGGTCTGCCCTCCTCCAAGGGCTGCTGAGGTAGCAAGAAACCAGAGGTCTTTCCTAGGTACTGAGATCGAAAGGTTCAGTCATTTCTCAGAGAGTTCCCCGTGGTGCTAAGAAAGTGATTTGCACCTGTATCTGGGTTGGAGACTTAGCAGGGGGCTTTGGAAGAAGCCCTTGGCAGCCAGTAATTATGAAAATAAAAGTCTAATAGTATAAAAGACAGTGATTAGATTAGCGACACTTAAAATCACTGAATAGTGAAAAGAGGGCTCAGTTTTTAGAGTCGTAACAAGCTTGTTGCTTAGAAGTCGTGAAGGGAAGTCAGCTGTGTGTGTGTAGCTTTTACATTAGTAAATGAAAATTCTCCTATTAGTACCTCAGGAAAGAAGTGTTTCTATTAGGAAACAAAGCGTGGGTTGATTATGCACTGCATAGATGCTATATAATACAGAGCTAAGAGAACAGATTCCAGTGCCTGACACGCTTCAGTCGGAACTCTACTTCTGCTGTTTCCTTGCTGTGTGACTGTCTTAGCTTGGGCTGCTATAATAAAATACAATGGGCTGGGGGACTTAAGCGACAGACATTTATTTCTCACAATTCTGGAGGCCGGGCATCCTGAGATCAGCGCAGGGGCTTCTGGTGAGGCCCCTCTTCCTGGTTTGCCGATGGACACCTTCTTGCTCTGTCCTCACCTGGCTCTTCTCTTCTTGTGATGTCTTCTGGCTATGTCCTCACATGCTCTTCTTTTCTTGTGATGAGAACACAGGTCCCATCATGAGGGCACCATGACCTAATCTGATTATGGCCTCTTGGCCCCATTTCTAAATACCATTCTGTTGGGGGTTAAGGCTTCAACATATGGATTTAGGAGGGGATGCAGACATTCTATCCATAGCAATGACCTTGAGCAAATACTTAAGCTCTTCATACCTAATCCTCCCCTGCAAAACAGGTAAGTACCTCCTCAAATGGGACGTTTCAATTAAGTGCTTGCCCAGGGCCTGCCACAGAGCTGGTGCTTAGTGAACATCAGCTCTCCCCAAGGAACTCTGCTGTGTTATGTCTGCCTGAAGGGGACTCGAACCCCAGGAAGAGGGTCTCGCTTCTTTTGTTTCCTCAAGTGTGGGAAAAGATCCTTTTGGATGAAAAACTAACTATGCAGACGTGAATGTGTGTGTTTTAATAGCCAAAGTTTAATTGTAATGTAATTTAGGAAAAAAATTTATATATACACACATATATATATGTATATTGATCGTTCCCAGAAAACCTATTATTTTATAAGTATTGTTGATTAGCAGTGAGAGGTGAGTAAAAATATGTGTGGAAAAAATGAGTAAATAATCGGTACATGTCGTACTAAGAAATGGCACAAACTGTACATAAGAGAAGGTGAATGACTGAAGTTTGGGTAACATGCGAGGGAGTGTGGAGGAATCAGTTTTCTTCCCCAGAGCTGTGTTTTTCCTATCCTAGTAAGAGAGACCAGGGTGGTTTGCACAGAAAGAAGATATTATTTCTTGTGTTAGATGCAACTTGCAACCAGCTGAGTCTCATATAATCTCAGCTCTCACTCCCTTGATTATCCTCTGTGTGCAACTGCTAAGCTAGCAGGTTCGTTTTTTCTTGCCAGATTCTGTGTTTTGAGGATTTACTGCCTGTTAGATTCTGCTCTGGTTGCTGGGAAGATATAAAAGGTGACATAGACCAGGCCTCTGTCCTGACGCAGTGTAAATTTCTGTGTGTGTACACATGTCTCTGCATAGAGATAATCAGTGAGAAAAATCATAGAAAAGAAAGTATTGGGTTGGCCAAAAATTTCATTTGGGTTTTTCCATACCATCTTATGGGCTTCCCTGTTGGCTCAGATGGTAAAGAATCTGCCTGCACTGTGGGAGAACTGGGTTAAATCTCTTGGTCAGCAAGATCCCCTGGAGAAGGAAATGGCAACCCACTCTAATATTCTTGCCTGAAGAATTCCATGGAAAGAGGAGCCCAGAGGGCTAAAGTCCATGGGATTGCAAAGAATTGGACACAACTAAGTAACTTTATTTTCTTGGGCTCCAAAATCACTGCAGATTATGACTATAGCCATGAAATTAAAAGATACTTGCTCCTTGAAAGAAAAGCTATGACAAACCTAGACAGTGTATTAAAAAGCAGAGACATTACTTTGCCCACAAAAGTCCATATAGTCAAAGCTACGATTTTTTTCCATTAGTCATGTGTAGATGTGAGAGTTGGACCATAAAGTAAGCTGAACAGAAGGAGATGACAGAGGATGAGATGGTTGGATGGCATCACTGACTCAATGGACATAAGTTCGAGCAAGCTCTGGAAGATGGTGAAGGACAGGGAAGCCTGGCATGCTGCAGTCCATGGGGTCGCAAAGAGTTGGATATGACTGAACGATTGAATAACAAACTAACTAACACACATAGTTCATGCCATCTTATGGAAAAACTGAACAAAACTTTTAGCTAACCAAATTGATTTCACATTCAAAATGCAGTGAAAAATCTTAACCAGGACATTTGAGCTAATATGTCAAGAAGGGGAAAGGACTGCCCATTTAAAGCAAACGAAAACAAAAACAAAACCCAAAAAAACTGTTGGAAGAGTATTCCAGGCTGAAGGAGCATCAGATATCAGGAGGTGGGAATGGCAAGGATTGGCCAATGTTTTAGTGATGAGGATGGTGCAAAAATGTTGCGAAAGTAAGTGGCTAGATCATTGAGCAGCCTTGTAGGTACTGAGCAGAAGTTTGCATTTTATTCTAAGTTCGTATCAAAGGCCCTGGAGAATTTTCAGCTGAGGAGTGATGTAGTATGGCCTGATGCTTTCACAGATGACTCTGGTTGTTGAATGGAGAGTAGAGTTAGACAAGTCTGAAGGGATCAAGTATGTCCCTAAGGCACCCTCCCAGTAACTCAGACTGGTAATTGGGGGGAGGGGGTGGCAATGTTCTGGTTTTCCCTTTATATTGAGCTGCTGTTCTCCCACACTCATTTTTCTCCTGCCCAGAATCTTGACTATCTACTCCTAAGAGTTCCTTTGTTTGTCCAAGACATAGAGAACAAATGTATGGATACCAATGGCTATCTGAGGGAGTCTTACAAATAGCTGTGAAAAGAAGAGAAGCAAAAAGCAAAGGAGAAAAGGAAAGACATACCATTTGAATGCAGAGTTCCAAAGAATAGCAAGAAGAGATAAGAAAGCCTTCCTCAGTGATCAGTGCAAAGAAATAGAGGAAAACAATAGAATGGGAAAGACTCGAGATCTCTTTGAGAAAATTAGAGATACCAAGGGAACATTTCATGCAAAGATGGGCTCAATAAAGGACAGAAACAGTATGGACCTAACAGAAGCAGAAGATATTAAGAAGAGGTGGCAAGAATACACAGACGAACTATACAAAAAAGATCATCACGACCCAGATAATCATGATGGTATGATCACTCACCTAGAGTCAGACATCCTGGAATGTGAAGTCAAATGGGCCTTAGGAAGCATCACTATGAACAAAGCTAGTGGAGATGATGGAATTCCAGTTGAGCTATTTCAGATTCTAAAAGATGATGCTGTGAAAGTGCTACACTCAATATGCCAGCAAATTTGGAAAACTCCGCAGTGGCCATGGGACTGGAAAAGGTCAGTTTTTATTCCAATCCTGAAGAAACGTTTTGCCAAAGAATGTTCAAACTACTGCACAATTGCACTCATAGGCTAGTAAAGTAATGCTCAAAAATTCCTCAAGTCAGGCTTCAACATTATGTGAACTTCCAGATGTTCAAGCTGGATTTAGAAAAGGCAGAGGAACCAGAGATCAAATTGCCAACATCTGTTGGATCATTGAAAAAGCAAGATAGTTGCAGAAAAACATCTATATATGCTTTATTGACTTTGCCAAAGCCTTTGACTGTGTGGATCATGACAAACTGTGGAAAATTCTTCAAGATATGGGAATACCAGACCACCTGACCTGCCTCTTGAAAAATCTGTATGCAGATTAGGAACAATAGTTAGACCTGGACATGGGACAACAGACTGGTTCCAAATAGGAAAATGAGTATGTCAAGACTATATATTGTCACCCTGCTTATTTAACTTATATGCAGAGTACATCATGAGAAATGCTGGACTGGATGAAGCACAAGCTGGAATCAAGATTGCTGGGAGAAATATCAATAACTTCAGATATGCCGGTGATACCACCCTAATGGCAGAAAGTGAAGAAGAAGTAAAGAGCCTCTTAATGAACGTGAAGGAGGAGAGTGAAAAAGTTGACTTAAAACTCAGCATTCAGCAAACTAAGATCATGGCATCTGGTGCCATCACTTCATGGCACATAGATGGGGAAACAGTGGAAACAGTGACAGGCTTTATTTTGGGGCGCTCCAAAATCACTGCAGATGGTGACTGCAGCCATGAAATTAAAAGACACTTACTCCTTGGAATAAGAGTTATGACCAACCTAGGCAGCATATTAAAAAGCAGAGACATTACTTTGCCAACAAATGTCTGTCTAGTCAAGGCTATGATTTCTCCAGTGGTCATGTATGGATGTGAGAGTTGGACTATAAAGAGAAAGGTGAGTGCCGAAGAATTGATGCTTTTGAACTGTGGTGTTGGAGAAGACTCTTGAGAGTCCCTTGGCCTACAAGGAGAACAAACCAGTCCATCCTAAAGGAAATCAGTATATTTATTGGAAGGACTGATGTTAAAGCTGAACCTCCAATACTCTGGACACCTGATGTGAAGAACTGACCCATTTGAAAAGACACTGATGCTGGGAAAGATTGAAGGCAGGAGGAGAAGGGGACGACAGAGGATGAGATGGTTGGATGGCATCACTGACTCTGTGGACATGAGTTTGAGTAAGCTCCAGGCATTGGTGATGGACAGGGAGGCCTGGTGTGCTTCAGTCCATGGGGTTGCAAAGTGTCGGACGGGACTGAACGACTGAACTAAACTGCACCAAGGGGGAAAGGGTGAGTTGGGATGAACTGGGAGGCTGGGATTGACATATATACATTATTGATACTATGTATAAAATAGGTAACTATTGAGAACCTACCATATAGCACTGGAAGGCTACTCAATGCTGTGGTGACCTAAGTGGGAAGGGAATCTGAAGTGGGGGTGTATGTATGTGTACAGCTGATTCACTTCTCTGTGCAGTGGAAACTAACACATTGTAAAGCAACTATATTCCAAAAAAAAAAAATTCTGTTTGTCCAAAACAAAACAAAAAAGATTTAGAAAACAGACCTGTCTGTTGATCGTAACATACACTGAGTTAGTGGATGAGAAAGGAAGAGAGGTAGGTGGAATGGTTACTCAAAAATATATTTACGAAATATTTTACTTTCCATTTATCATTTGGGACCAGTTGAATTCACAGTTACATTATTCTCAGGAGCTGTGAGGGTACATTAAGAATAATAAGGACATTGGCTAAATGCTTTAGGCATTATGGAGCCATAATACACCACATGTCTTATTGTTAATTCATGTTGCTAGCCCACTCTTTTAATAGCAGCCAGGAGCCATAATGACACATGCTGAGAATATATATTAAAACAATCCACACAAGTTGCTCTAGTGGTATCGGTTAATTGGATGTTATTTGGGATCCAGAAAGGTTTGGAGGCAGCTAGACAGAAATGGCATCTATTGTGGTTTTTCTTTTCTCATAATGCTGTGAAGAAAGTGCCAACTCTAAATGCTTAATCTGTGCTTCTTCCATCTGTGCTCTGGCCCGGAAAATAAATTTCTGGTGCCCTAGTCCCTGGGTGTAAGCATATACTATGGCCTTGTATTCCTCCTGGCTAAATCATCAACATAGCAGTTGATGCTGAAGTTGTATTTAAATGTGGTGGGAAACGTTTTTAATAAAAAAAAATTATATAAAATTGCACTTTTACTTTAACCCTGAATGTTAAAAGTTGCATACCATGGCAAACACGTATTGTTTGCATTAATCTTAAAATGTATCTTGTATGTCTTTTAAAATGAAAGTAATACAATGAATACTATACTGCCAGCTGATTTTTTTTTTCCTTAATAGTGTCTCTTGAATATTTTTTCATATCATTTGAGGGTGGCAAATGAGACCAAGGCAATAGAAATTAGTGAAGACTAGTGGACAGGAAACATGTTCAGGCCAAAGCATATTTTTGTCCAGTTCTGTCAGATCTAATTTTTTGAAAGAAGGTTGATGTTTGGATTTTTATGTGAAATCCCCCAATTTCTCAGTTGTTTTTAAATTACAGTGGCCCA
The DNA here is from genome assembly GCF_963930625.1 of Muntiacus reevesi. Lineage (NCBI taxonomy): Eukaryota > Metazoa > Chordata > Mammalia > Artiodactyla > Cervidae > Muntiacus > Muntiacus reevesi. The sequence goes on from NC_089252.1 coordinate 99,423,147, forward strand.
GTTAGGACCACAAGCATCCACTTGGTTTTTAATACAAATTTACCTTATTTTTTTTTCATTGAAATATAATTGCTTTACAATGTTGTGTTAGTTTCAGCTGTAGAACAGCGTGGACCAGCTGTGTGTACACATGTATCCCATGCCTGACGGGCCTCCCTCCCTTCATCCTCATCCTACCCCTCTAGGTCATCCCAGAGCGCTGAGCTGGGCTCCCTGTGCTTTATAGTGAGTTCCCACTAGCTGTCTGTCTTACCCATGGCCGTGTATGTATGTGTCCTAATCTCCATATTCACCCTCTCCACACTCGTGCTCCTTACATCTGTCTCTCTCTCCCTGCCCTGCAAAATAGGTCCATCTGTACCATTATCTTGTTTTTAATCTAATCACCCATTGCTACACATTTAGATCTAAATTTCATGTTTACCACCTATTCTGACTTGTAATACTTTGGCAATTTCTTGTTGAAATAAGCTTTTGTAGCCAACGGACCTAATGTCCATGAGTCACACCAAAGGGTTTTCCCTAGATGCAGTTCCAGGGAAACGAAAGTATGAGTAGATAGATAAATACATTCAGTACCTGTACGTTCACTGAAATATTTAGAGTTTGGATGAGGCAAATGCAGGCTTGGTAGGATCTGAAGCTTACACAACTTTTAGATTGCTCCATAGCATAAAGCATATATAATTAAAACCACTCAATTAGAAACACAGTCTTGGAGGGGGCCTTAAAGTGACGCACCTAAAATCTCAGTTTCATTCGCCTCTGGGTGAAGATAAGAAGAAATGAACTGAAAGGGGGATTTAAAAAAAAAAATCAAAACTCCCAGGAGAAAGCATAGTTTGTGTTTTGGAGACTCGCTAAGGGATACAGAGGTGTCACTTACACTGACATTTCAACAGAGAAAATAAAAAATTCTGTTCTGTAATCTGGAAGCCCTCTTACCTGGTTACATATTTTTAAGTGATACTTTACGTAAAATTTTTTGACTACTTTCAAGCTTCCTTATTCCATATAGAGTTTACTATTTTAATCAGGAAGATGTCAAGAGAAATAACTGTGTTCATTTCAGGAATACAAACTGCCTTCTGTTTTACATAAATACATTGACCTTGGATAAAATTTTCTTTCAATTACTGGAGACTCCCAACTCGAGTTATTTACAGTATATGCTACAAAACAGATGAAATAGGTATTGAACAAAGAATCGGACTATTAAGGAAGCAAAGGTTTCACAGTATAGCTTTCTTATAGTCTGAAGGCTGAGAAACATTAGCATTTGATATTGAATGCCTGCAGAAAGGATGGTGAATAGACAGAAACTCAGTGTTGTCAAAAAAAAGAGGAAAAATCTTCAGGAGTGATAAAAAATCTAAAAAGAGAAAGCCAGATGTAATGGGAAAATTCGTGTTTTGCTTTTTTTTTCCTTTTTGTGGCACAGAGAAGTGGGTGGATAGATCTTAGGTAAATAAATTCTATTAAACTCTAAATCATTTCATTTGGCATTTGTTAAATTACAGTGTTCTTCCCTGGTGACTCAGATGGTAAAGCATCTGCCTACAATGTGGGAGACCTGGGTTCGATCCCTGTGTCGGGAAGATCCCCTGGAGAAGGGAATGGCAACCCACTCCAGTACTCTTGCCTGGAAAATCCCATGGACAGAGGAGCCTAGGAGGCTACAGCCCATGGGGTCACAAAGAGTTGGACACAACTGAGTGACTTCACTTTCAAATTATAGTAAAATCAGAGATTGCTAGTTACAGTGAAGCTTCAGGAGAGTCTTTGAAGCTGCTGGAATGAGTATTTGGAGAAAATAAAGCCTGGATCAGTTTAGCTCTTACCTTTGATTATAAGCAGGATAAGAAAGGAGGTTTGTTTATATATGTATACATACTCATTAGTACAACATTCATATTCAAATCCCAATTCTTGTTCTCACTTAGCTGTACGACTTGGGGCAAGGTCCATGAGCTAGAGCTGATAATAATAGCATCTAAGGTTGTAGGAAAGATTTGAAATTGTGAAAATGACAGGGTTAGTCACTCAGTCATGGCTGACTCTTTTTTTTTTTTTTCAATTTCCAGTGTCCTTTATTTTTTGTGAGATCAGTTTTCTTCCTAGCATCATGTGCTTTTTTTTAAATTAATTTTTTTTATTGAAGGATAATTATTTTACAGAATTTTGTTATTTTCTGTCAAACCTCAACATGAATCAGCCATAGGTATACATATACCCCCTCCTTATTGAGCCTCCCTCCCATCTCCTTCCCCATCCCACCCCTCTAGGTTGATACACAGCCCCTGTTTGAGGTTCCTGAGCCACACAGCAAATTCCCGTTGGCTATCTATTTTACATATGGTAATGTAAGTTTCCATGTTACTCTTTACATACATCTCACCCTCCCTTCCCCCTCCCCATGTCCATAAGTCTTTTCTCTATATCTGTTTTTCCATTGCTGCCCTGTAAATAAGTTCTTCAGGACCATTTTATAGATTCCTTATATATGTGTTAGAATACAATATTTATCATTCTCTTTCTGACTCACTTCACTCTGTATAATAGGTTCTAGGTTCACCCACCTCATAAGAACGGATTCAAATGCCTTCCTTTTTATGACTGAGTAATATTCCATTGTGTATATGTACCTCAACTTCTTGATCCACTCATCTGTCGATGGACATCTAGGTTGCTTCCATGTTCTAGCTATTGTAAATAGTGCTGCAATGAACAATGGGATACATGTGTCTCTTTCAATTTCAGTTTCCTCAGGGTATATGCCTAGGAGTGGGGTTGCTGGGTCATATGGTGGTTTTATTCCTAGTTTTATAAGGAATCTGTATACCATCTTCCATAGTGGCTGTATCAATTTACATTCCCACCAACAGTGCAAGAGTGTCCCTTTTTCTCCACACCCTCTCTAGCATTTATTGTTTGTAGACTTCTTGATGATGGCCTTTCTGACTGGTGTGAGGTGATATCTCATTGTAGTTTCGATTTGCACTTCTCTAATAATGAGTAATGTTGAGCATCTTTTCATGTGTTCATTATCCATCTCTATGTCTTCTTTGGAGAAATGTCTGTTTGGTCTTTTTCCCACTTTTTGATTGGGTTCTTTGTTTTTCTAGTACTGAGTTGTATGAGCTGCTTGTATATTTTGGAAATTAATCCTTTGTCAGTTGTTTCATTTGCTATTATTTTCTCCCATTCTGCAGGTTGTCTTTTCACCTTGCTTATAGTTTCCTTTGCTGTGCAAAAACTTTTAAGTTTAATTCAGGTCCCACTTGTTTACTTTTGTTTTTATTTCCGTTACTCTAGGAGGTGAGTCATAGAGGATCTTGCTTTGATTTATGTCATTGAGTGTTCTGCCTATGTTTTCCTCTAAGAGTTTTATAGTTTTTGGTCTTACATTTAGGTCTTTAATCCATTTTGAGTTTCCTTTGTGTATGGTTTTAGGAAGTGTCCTAATTTCATTCTTTTACATGGAGCTGTCCAGTTTTCCCAGCACCATTTATTGAAGAGGCTATCTTTGCCCCATTGTATATTCTTGCCTCCTTTGTCAAAAACAAGGTACCCATTGGTGCATGGGCTTATTTTGGGGCTTTCTATCTTGTTCCTTTGTTCTTTATTTCTGTTTTTGTGCCAGTACTATACTGTCTTGATGACTGTAGCTTTGTAATATAATCTGAAGTCAGGAAGGTTGATTCCTCCAGCTCCATTCTTCTTTCCCAAGACTGTTTTGGCTATTAGTGGTCTTTTGTGTTTTCATATGAATTGTGAAATTTTCTGTTCTAGTTCTGTGAAAAATGTCATTAGTAATTTAATAGGGATCACATTGAATCTGTAGATTGCATTTGGTAGTATAGTCATTTTCACAGTATTGATTCTTTTTGCCCAGGAGCATGGAATATCTTTCCATCTGTTTATGTCATCTTTGATTTCTTTCATTAGTGTCTTATAATTTCCTGTGTACAGTTCTTTTGTCTCCTTAGGTAAGTTTATTCCTAGATACTTAATTCTTTTTGTTGCCATAGTGAATGGGATTGATTCCTTAATTTCTTTTTCTGATTTTTTATTGTTAGTATATAGAAATGTAAATGATTTCTGTGTATTGATTTTATTTCTTCATTTGTGTAGTATTTATCTTCCTTTTCTTATTGTGTTTGAGGTTTCCTTTTCCCAGGCTTCAGTGTTGAATTCTTTCTTCCTTTTGGTTTCTGCCCTCCTAAGATTGGTCCAGTGGTTTGTGTAAGCTTCATATAGGGTGAGATTTGTGCTGAGTTTTTGTTTGTTTGTTTGCTTGTTTTTCCTCTGATGGACAAGGCTGAGTGAGGCGGTAATCCTGTCCACTGATAATTGGGTTTGTATTTTTGTTTTGTTTGTTGTTTAAATGTGGTGTCCTACACAGGCTGCTACTGGTAGTTGGGTGATGCCAGGTCTTGTATTCTAGTGGTTTCCTTTATGTGAGTTCTCACTATTTGATACTCCCTAGGGTCAGTTCTCTGAGAGTCTAGGGTTGGAGTCAGTGATCCCACTCCAAAGGCTCAGGGCTTGATCTCTGGTCAGGAATGAAGATTCCATAGGTGGTTTGCTATGGCATTAAGTGAGATTAAAACAAATATCCAAAAACGAGAAACCAAAGATGAATCCCAGACAATTGGCAGTTACAAAAGCAGGCAAATAATAATTAAAATAATGGAATATATACATATATGTATACACCCATGAGCAAAGTCAAAACAGTCCAACAAAATAAAGTACAGTAGATTGACCCAGCGAGCAAAGGAAGTCAAAAATAATAAGTACCAGTTAAGAACAAAACTAAAGCACAAGTTGGAAAACAAAACTAAAGCAAGGTGCCAAGTGGGGAATAAAGCAATGACAACAAAACTAACAAACATGTTAAGAGGAAAGGAAAGAAAGAAAAGGAAGAAAGAATAGCTATGCATAGTTAAATAGAGGTAGATGAAGAAGACATATACATTAAAGATTAACTTCAAGTGGAAAAGAAGAGTAAGAGAGGCAAACAAAGGAATAAATGTGGGAAAATATAATAGGTTTAAAAAAATTAAAATTATACAAAGAGGGGAAAAAATGGAAGAAGAAAGAAAAAAGATATAAGAAAGGAAAACTCCACAGAACTGCAAAAGCCCAGTGTAGAGGCAGAGGTTTATAACAACAGTAAAAAGTGTGACTGAATATACACATATACATATACACCCATAAGCAAAATCAAAACAGTCCAACAAAAATAAAGTATAGTATATTGACCCAGTGAACAAAGGAAACCAAAGATTATATCTACCAGAACAAAACTAGATAAAGCACAAACTGGAAAACAAAACTAAAGCAAGGTGCCAATTGGGGAATAAAGCTATGAAAATAAAACTAAGAAATAAGTTAAGAGGAAAGAGAAGAAAAAAAGAAAGAGTAGATATTCAAATTAAATAGAGGTAGATAAAGAAGATTTATATACATTAAAGATTAATGGCAAAGGGGAAAGAATAGTAGGAAAAGTAAACCTAGAAATAAATGTAATAGGTTTAAAAAAGTTAAAATTAAAAAAATAGAAAAAAGAGGAAAACTCCACAGTCCTGCAAAAGCCCAATGTAGAGGCAGAGGTTTCTAACAATAATAAAAAATGTGACTGAGGGGGAAGAAAAAGCTCAAAAGCTTAATTACATTTCATAGTGCCAATAAAATTGACAACTATAACATAAAGGAAAAGGAAAAACTCCAAAAGAATCTACAGTACAAGTCAAAGCAGAAGAAGAATAAATGTTTTTCTTGAGTCACTGGGTATGTATGGCTGCAGCAAGGACTGTCTGATTCTCATTCCCTTTAGACTGCCACAGATCAGCTGTTTCACTCAGCCTTAAATGTTTCTCTGACTCAGACAATTGCCCCAATGTGGGTATTGGAAGCCTGCTTCCGTTCCCCCACCCGCCGAGGGCATGTCCGGTCCTACTAACACTCCTGTTTCCACCCCCCCTACTTCCTTCATCCTACCGAGTTTTGCGTGGTTTTATATATTCTTTTCCACTGGTCAGGTAGTCCTGTCCACTCTTAGCTGGTGTTCTGCCTGCACTTCTGTGTTGGAAGGTGTATTCTTGATGTATCCAGAGAAAGATGTACTCCACGTCCACCTACTCCTCTGCCATCTTGTTCTCTTCCATGTCTGACTTTGACCCTTTAGGGCCCTATGAACTGTAGCCCACCAGGCTCCTCTGTCCACGGGATTTTGCAGGCAAAAAATACTGGAGTGGATTGCCATTCCCTTCAGGGAATCTTGCCACCTCAGTGATCAAACCTGCATCTCTTACATCTCTTGCATTGGAAGGTGAGTTCTTTACCACAAGCACCACTTAGTGGTATTAGATCAAAATAAATCAAAAGGGTGTTTTGTTATATTTATTTATTTGGCTGACTCAGGTCTTAGCTGTGGCAGGTGGGATCTTCATTGCGTCATGTGGAACCTTCCTTTTTTTTCATGCAGTCATGCACACACCAGACTCTCTAGTTGTGGTGCATGGAGCCTGGAGCACGCAGGCTCAGTAGTTGGATTGTGTGGGCTTATTTGCTCCATTCGTAGTGAGGCAGGTGGGATCTTAGTTCCCTGATCAGAGATCAGAACCCATGTACCCTGCATTAGAAGGCAGATTCTTAAGCGTTGGACCACCAAGGAAGTCCCAAAAGGTTTGTTTTATTTGTGATTTTCAAGCTTGTTTGCCTCAGCAGTTTGAGGTAATTATGTGTGTTAGTCTCCAAGTCATGTCCGACCCTTTGAGACCCCATAGACTGTTGCCTGCCAGGCTCCTCTGTCCATAGAATACTCCAGGCAGGAATACTGGATTGCCATTCCCTTCTCCAGGGGATCTTCCCGACCCAGGGATCAAACCCTGGTTTCCTGCACTGCGGGCAGATTCTTTATCATCTGAGCTACCAGGGAAGCCCTTATATGTATTTGTTATTAAAGGTGACATTTGTTAGAATGCTTTTAAAGGAGCAAATTATTCATTTCAAGCTGTAAACTATGCTTGCTAGGGGAAGCTGAATTTTCTTATCAACTCTCTTGTAATGAGCCTATTACTTATGACCCAGCCTATTCAATCCTGTTATAATTCAGTTAGCCATGTATTCGACTAAAATTTTTTTCCAAGTTAGCAATATTACATGAAAATTTTCTTACATAAAGTATATTTAAGTAAAATTTAAAATAAATATTTCTAAAAGATTTATTTTTAATCTTAAATCACTGTCTTGTTCTTTCTTAAACCATCAGATAATTTCTTATCCAGTGATTGTTAAGTTTTTTGGTCTCAGGGCCCTTTATGCTTTTAAAAAATAAAGACCCAAAGGTTTATGTTTATATGGTATCTACTGATATTTACTATAATAGAAATGAATACCCAGAGATATTTAAGATATTCATTTAAAATATCATTAATAAAACCATTATAGATTAATATAACGTTAAAAGACACCTGTATTTTTGAATACAAAAAATGTGAGGATGGCATTGTTTTATAGTTTTGCAAATCTCTTTAATGTTTGACTTAATAAGTTAATTAAATACAGTTGTAAAATCTGCCACAAAGAAAAATTACATGATCCCTTGAGAGGTATAAAAGGATACCTAACATATTTCCATGAGCCAAAGAGTAATTCTCTTAGGAAGTGATGTGTAAATCAAGATCTGAACAGGAGCAGGAGGCAAGCTGGCAAAGAACAGAGCATAGAAGGACCTTAAACGTGAAAGGAGTTTGATGTTTTGGGATGGTGAAAGATAGGCCACTGTTGATTATGTTGAATGAGAAGACTGGAGGCTCAAGGTGAGGCTGGAGAGAGAAGCTGGGGTCAGGGTCATGCAGGGATCTGGGGTCCATGTGGGCAAGTGTGAGGAAACATAAATGGGATTTAGGAAGGGAGTATTAAGGATGACATGACCCAATTTGAACTTTAAAAAAGCCATCACTCTAGCTGCTTACAGAGAATAGAATGAAGTGTTGGGAAGACTGGCTACAGGAAAACAGTTACAAGAACTACTGCAGCAGAATGTGTGAGAGATCATACATGTTTAGGAAGTTGTACAAGGTAGAACTAGTGATTGATTGGATATGGGCAATGAGCTTAAGGAAGATGATTTATGTTTTATTTTTCTTCAACTCATCCATTTTCATTGAACACAGATGTTTTTGTTCTTAAATCAAGTGGGGGGAAAAACAAAACCAAATATCAAATTAGACCATGAAGTATAAATTCTGTTTGAGTTAGGAGTTTGGACATGTTATCACCACCTGGGTAGAAACTTAGGAAGCATGTCATCATTTATCCTTTTAGAATTATGGCATTTTATATTCTTTGCCATCTTACAGATGTTGCAATACTGTGGTTTAAAAGAAATTGTTCTTAATTCTATGGCTTCGATGCAGCCATTCCTTGAGCTAATGTTTGGTTAACACATGAAGTGTTTGCACTCTCCCTCTTTAGGCTCATTTTATGTTCTCAGGGCTGGGTATTTGAATAAAATGGAATCTGTATATCATAAGAGTAGCCATTATAAGTCCAGATGCTAGGGAGTTCCTGCCAGCAAGGGGAGACAGCTGTTTAGAATGGGAAAGAAATAGAGGATAGTGCAGAATATGTCAAGTTTTATCAGGAAAGTGAGATGACAGTTGGTAGCAGAAAAGGGTGAGCATACACTGGAACATGCCTGGAAAAATCAATTTTTCTTGTGGCTTAAGTGATAGCCTAAGACATTCAAAAATGACTTGTGCTATAGAACCCTGCGTGTGTCTGGATTATCTATCCAACCAGTCTTGTTTAAGTACAAACCATAGGATTAGTATATTTCACACTTGCTCTGATCAGTGTGTTTCAGCCTAGTAGTAGGCAGGCAGTACACTGAGTAGTTTTAGAAATGATTTGTGAAAGTTTTTGCTTATGGCTCTAACACATTTGGGCCATTGCACTGTTTTATCTTTATCCTATGAGAAAATAGAACCTGACCTATCACTGTTAAAAAGAACTTGAGACATGTAGTAAAATGCAATAAGTCTTCAGAGTTTTAGCTTTTCATTGAACTAGCATTTTAGTTTAAACTCTTATGTGTATTAGTATTTGATTTTTATCTCTGAATAACAAAATTAACAAAAATATTTGACTCTTAACAAGGAATTGCATGTAGCTGTCCTGGACAGGGTCTTTAGGACTATCTGCTGAGATTACTCCAAAACCTTCTTGTAATTGTCCACAGTTGATATACAAATTCTCTTGTTTTTGAAATGAATTAAAATCCCATATAGCAGGTGATTTCATAGGCAACAGGCCAATATTTCTTCCCTTCCATGGTCAAAGCTTTCAGTTGGCATTCAGAAATATAGCCTTGGTCCTGACCTCTCAGTAATGTGAACTGCTTGTGGAAACTGTTGTCTTATTGCCATCTTGACTTTGAGAAATGTGCTTGACATAGGGCATGTTCATTTTATCATTACCTGTGCCAGTATATGCATTTATTTTCATGATAATTAAGCCTTTAAAACATCATATAGTTTTAGAAAATGATTCAAATGTGTTCCAAAAGTTATTCTCTTTAGTTGTAAAGTCTTTGAATGATCCCTTAAAGACTATGGGAAATTTTATATTACTGAGTCCAAGGATCATCCATGTTATGTGTATGAAAACAGAAGAGAAGCATCATGGAATGATCTTTAAGTATTACTTACTTTTGATTCTAAATGTTGTCAACCAAAGTGATTGCTGGAACTATTAATTTTGATTAAGTATCCTTTCATAAGCATTTACTAAATAGATTCATCAATACTTCATTAGATGGGTAGGTAGATAACTCTTGCTTATTAAGTTCATATTTGAAACTGGTGTTGCTTTAGGAGCTTTGGGGGTTCAGGAAGAATTCTTAAATTCTGGTAAGAATTTTATGTAATTCACATATTTATATGTACTTTAAGGACTTAAGCATCAGAGTGCTTGATGCTTTTAAAAGGTTTTTTGCAAAATTGAATTAGGAAATACGCCTTGGTGAAGTAAAAGAATCCTGGGGTGAGATTTGGGTGATCTCATATTGAGTCTAGGCCTGTAATTTAAGAGCTGTAAGAACTGTTTTCTCCTTGGTAAAATAAAGTGATTAGCCAAATAGAGCAGTCTTTTGGTTGTTTGTATAGTTTTTTTCTGCTTTTTTTGGGGGGGGTTTGTCAGTTGTAGCCTTCTTCAAAGGCTGATGTGTCCCTCTCAAATGAGATAGAAATAGAACCTTTTACCTGCTGTTTGTAGTGGGGATGAGGTCTGGAATCTCTTTTGCTTAGAGTCTTCGTTGTTTCCCTACCTGTGAGCGCTCTATGAACTTCTCACCCCAGGAGATAATGCTGTATAACCCCTGTGCTCCACACACCACCATTACCAGGTCCCAGGATTATGTGAACAATCCAGTTTTCATCTCTAAAAATCTTTGATTATATTTTAAATGATTTCAAGTGATGACTTAAAGATGGGGAGTGTGGATAGACCCTGCTTTCTTATGATGGTGTTTTGAAATGTACATGTCCTTGTCTCCTTTATGCTCCCTAAACTCTGAATAATTTGCATCTGCTAGTTAGGTGATTGCAGTCAATGAATTTGTGAAAATTCTGGGTCATGTCTGCTTCCTCACAAGGCAGGTATTAAGGAAGTGGGGCAGGAAAGTATAGAGAAGGCCCAACAACTTTGAGATAACCCTGTCCCCAGAGGGCAAATAATCTTACTTAAAGGATAGTAAGAGGCATCTGTTGTTGGGATTCATTGTAAAACTGCTCCTTCCACATCCTGTGTGGTTCTGATGGAATTGGCAAGCACAGTGTCCTCTCTGCCTGAGGTGGGCGCTTGACTTAGGCCTGGACAATTTTGCTACCACAGGCATATACTCTTAATGATTGATCTAGTGAGCTCTTGCATTTCATAAAGTGGAAACATTCTGAAGCTTCCATGAGATTTGGTAAAGGAAGAAAGAAGGCTTGAAATGGAAAGCTGTGGATTTGGGGTTTCAGAGTCTGTGTGTGGAAGAGGAATGATGTCAAAAACCCAAAATAATAAGAAACAAAGAGAATTTGGAGATAGATAGGGGAAAAACAATAAGACATGGTATGTACCTTGATCCAGATTTATCTGATGTTCCTTCTATCTTTAGAACACCTACTTATGTAAGCCAATGAAATCTCTTTCTAGCCAAAAAGAATTTGATTTGCTTTCTTGCCATCTGCAACCATGGAGTCTTGAATAATAAACACAAGAAACTGCTGAAGAATATTACGCTCTTATGGTATAAGGTGCTATGTACTTTCAAAGAGAGAAAGATCTTTCTCTTTGGTTTTGCTTTCAGGTTAATGGATGTGTCACCTGACAGCCACTGTTTCTTGGTCTCTAGGAAAACCGTTAGCACTCAGGATGGCTCCCCCATTTCTTTTTCCTGAAGTCTGTTTTAACTTTGCACGTCTTCCATTTCAATCTGGTTTTCCTTGTATGATCCTTTATAGATCTCCTTCCAATATTACTTCTTTTCACATTTATTTTTCCAAACTAAATAATTACAATTACTTTGCACATAGATTTTTTTCTTCTCTTCTTACTAATTTTTAGATTTTTCTTTTACTTCCTTTTTTTGATGTGGACCATCTTTGAAGTCTTCATTGAATTTATTAAAATATTAACATTATTAATATTTAATAATCTGATATTATTAAAATAACAATATAAAATATTGTTTCTGTTTTATGTTTTGGTTTTTAGCCCATTGCATGTGCAATCTTAGCACCCCAATCAGAAATTGAACTCACACCCTGTCTATTGGAAGGTAAAGTCTTAGCCACTGGACCACCAGAGAAGTCCCTCTTTTATTCATAAAAGCCAAGTTGATTTCAGAAATATTTCTGCTTATACATCTATTATGGTAAAGAGATAGCTTTTTTTTTTTTTTTTTGGAGAAAATTTCCTAAACTGTCCTAGAAATAGATAAAAGTTTTATCTCTAGAGGTGTCTTCTACCTGAATCTCTGCTATTCCTTGAGGTCTTGAGAGTCTGTCTTCTAGTAATTGGAGGTCTGATATACACAGGCTAAACCTTTTAAACCCAAGTTGATGTCCAAACATGTTTTCCACATTAAATTACCTTTGGCCCTTCCTACCAATGGACATCACATGACTTCTTGGCTGTGTGTCCTGATGTTGGGAGTGCTTTAGTTTCCCCTTAATTGAAGATAAGAGTTTGGCTGGAAACAGGACTTGTTTTAACTACAGCTCATACCATAAATTGGTTTCTACTAGTAGCTCTGAAATCCACATTGATGAATTCAAGCTAGAAAGATGGCACACATTTAAGAAATGTTTTCTGCCTGTTGACTGAAAGGAGCCAAGAACTTAGAAGTTGCTGGGAAGAAGCTGAGGTCTGATGTTGGGCAAGAGCAGACTCTGACAGTCACCCTGGGAGAACTGAGCCAGAGAGACATTTCCTCAAGTCAAAAATGTAATAAATGCATAAGAGGATGTTATCTAAATAAATGCATGTATGTGTCTATATACTTATTATATATAGTTCTGTGTCTGTGCACACATGTTGACCTTATTGTTTGAAAAATAACAGCTCAAGAATAGATGTCATGGCAATAATATGAAGTAGAGCAATCTGTGGAGGAAGCTAAGACAATTTGTAGAATAGACTTTAGGAATGTGGATTTCTCCAGTTAGAGCACCTTTTCAACTACAACAAAAACAAGCAAACAAAAAAAATGCCCCTCAGTTCTCAATGATACTGTTGTAGTTATTGATATTCTAGCTTATCCACAGTACATGCACAAGATTCTCAGAAAAACAATGCCAGTCTTACCATGAATAATGTAATTACTATGAATCAGTTCAGTTCAGTTACTTAGTCGTGTCCAACTCTTTGAGACCCAACGGACTGCAGCACTCCAGGCTTCTCTGTGCATGACCACCTCCTGGAGCTTACTCAAACTCATGTCCATCGAGTTGATGATGCATTTGTTAATTACTATGAATAGTTTACCATTTTTTCTCCAAATTACCTTGTTATTAAATAAAGTCACTTGGAATAGTCCTTCTGTGAATACTTACAACCAACTAGGTGTGAAATTAGGTTCATTTGTATTATTTCACTTCCGATTTATAGAGACTGCTTTTTTTATATTTAGTTTTATAATTACATAGAAAATTTACTACATGATTCTAAAATCAAATCTGTGCAACAAATTATACTCAAAGAAGTCTAATTTCTTTCTCTTCCCTTTATCCTGTCTCTTCCTTCCACAGATTTGCATTCATTTTTTATTCTACTTTTAAGACAAACACATATTTGGATGTAGATAGAGTTGTACATATGTGTGTGTATGTGTACATATACACATATATGTATGTACACACACACTGGCATTGCATCCTTTCTTTGGTAAGTTTAGGACAGTTTTCTGTTCAGTTTTCTTGGACTTTCATTTTTCCTTAACAAAAATGGAGAACATTCCACTGCATTTTCTAGCGATCTTTTTTACAGTTGCATAGTATTCCGTTGTGTGGTTTTTATCATGCTTTATGCAACACATCCTCCATTACAGATATTTTGATTGTTTCTAGTATTTGTTACTATAAATAATACTGTAGTGAATTGCTTTGTGCATACATATTCCTGCCCTGCTGCTCCCCACTCCCCCGCCTGCCCCCCTGCCGGGCCTGTATGTCTTTTGAATGGATTCTAAGAAGTGGAATTGCTGTCAGAGGGTAAATGCCTATGGAATTTTGCTCAGTATTGACAAATTCCCTTCCATAGGGTTTGTAAGTGCTACACTGCGTTCATACCAGAACTATATGAGACTTACTGTTTCCACAAGTTTGGCCAAAATAATATGCTATCAAACTAAAAGATCTGCCTATCTGATAGGGAAGAAATATCATCTCAGTATACTTTTAATTTGCATTTCTCTTCTTGAAAACACAGTTGATTTTTTTTCATGTGGTTAAGATCTGTTTGTATATATTTGTCTATGACTGACCATTTCATATTTTTAACTTTTTTTTCACTCTTAATTGTTGACCTCTTTTCTAATCTTTGAAGTCCTGTTTAAATTGGGAGCTTTTGTCTCTGAAATAAGTTACAAGTATCTTTTTTCAGTCTGGTTTTTAATCTTTTCCATATAGAAGTTTAATCTAATCACAAGTTTCTGTCCTTTCCCTCACTGCCTCTGCATTTTAAATCGTAGAATTCCTGTGGTGTAACTAATTCATAGTTAAGAATCCTAGGATTCCTCATTCATAGATTATTGAGAAATTTACGTCTGTTTTATCCAAATACTTAATTGCACCTTTAATAGTTAACTATTTGATCCGGTTGGAACTTAGTCTGATTTATAGTCCAACAAATTGATTTGGTTTTATCTTTCTTCATGTGACCGTCTGATTATCCAGAGTGCCATTAAAAACTCTATTTCCCACCAATAATTGGAGGATGCCATATTTATCACATTCTAAATATTTATTTGGATTCATTATTTATCATATTCTAAATACCACATTCTAAATATTCATCTACTTTTGTAAAGAGTGAAGAAAGGTCTTCAAAATCCCCATTTAACAGACTTTCCATTACTTTCCTTATTGTCCAAAACCTGGTCACATGCCTTTCCAAAGCTAGTGCCTTTCAAAGGGGATGGGTTTCCTACTATTGACATAGTGAAAGCCTTAGAGTCTGCCGGGGGTGGTGGAAGGGAGTGGATTGCCTGAACTAAATCTGAGGTAGTTATATAGAAGAGATGGAGTGAAGGAGAGTTGGGGATGGATATCACATAACCAACAATGCATTAGGTTTCCTTTTGGGACTCAAGGTCACGGGGTTCTAATGCGTCCTATGCCCCTTGCCATTTGTACAGTGTCTAGACACATCACAGATGTGTAAATACTTACAAAAGAGTAGTTACCTGGCATAGTGCTACTTACTGTGGTTTTAAAATAAATCAACTTTCTTTTTTTTACACACTCTGTGTGTGTGTGTGTGTGTGTGTGTGTGCGCGTGCAGATGCTTAGTCGTGTCTGACTCTTTGCAACCCCCTGGACTTGGCCCATCAGGCTCCTCTGTCCAATTTCCCAGGTAAGAATACTGGAGTGGGTTGCCATTTCCAGCTTCAGACAAACTAACTCTAGTGTGGTTAAAATAACCTATTTAAAAATATATTAATCGCTAGGTTCATAAGGCCTGAATACATTGGATAAATGTTTTAGTATTTGTTTTTGAGTCCTCTTTGAATTTTGAGCATTCTCTATAGGGTACTTTTATTCTGAGAATTTCAGTCAGTTTTATAAACATTCTTTGTCTCTGAGTTGAAGTAGATAAAAGCAGTAGATTGCAAGTTTTCTTAAAGCCAGAATCAGTGTGTTCTTTGTCACCCTGCTCTGTACCTGAAATAATGCAGATGTTCCCTTAATATTTATCAAGCGAGTGAATGAATGCTATCTCCATTTTACAGCTGTCATGGAAACTTAGATCTCAATGGCTCTCTCATGTCATTCAGCTAAAAGAAAGGTCTAAAACTTTTGCCCACACAGAAATCCATTGCCTTCCCTAGCGATTATATTCTTTTATATTCTCAGAGCCATACTTTTATAGTCCACAAACATGAAATTGTACTGTTGAAAAGCCAAGCTTTTGTGGAAAATAATAACCAATGCTTTGAAAAGATAAAGGACTATTTCTTAAATACAGACATTGTATTTAAAAGAAGGAGTACATTCTTAGCACGTGACTAACAAAGAAAAGTAGATAAACTTAATTTTAAATTTATTCACTGTATTGGTCTCTGTCTTAATGTCTCTTCCCATAATGTAGGCATTAGGATATTAAACTTCTCAACAACCCTAGGAAACTTTGACTTTTTATAAGACACTTAAATGTCATCATCTAATTTCTGAAGATGAGTTTACAATTTTGAGTAGGTGATTTTAGAGTTGACTTGGCTTATCTCAGACCTGGCACAGGATAAAGAAAATTTGTCAAGTTCTGAAAACTTGTATCGCTTAATAAGCTTCTCCAGCAAAATTGTGATTAAAATGTTTCCTGAGGTTAAGGTTTCTCGCCTGTGGCACTTTGAATTTCCTCAGCTTAACACATCATCAGCATGACATGTCACGCTTGGTTTGGTCAGCAATTCGTGTACACAGATTAAGTGTGAAGCATTTAAAATGACAGATTTAAATGTATCCCAGTACTAGAGGAACTGCTAGTAAAATGGCACAGGCCACACATCTCTAATAAAAACGTCATCAAGTGCTTACCGAATCTGGGCTGTTACCTCAGTTGGACCTCCACACTCCTGCCTCACCCAGTTCACTAGCCCTCCAGTTTCCCCTTGTGTGAACTGATCCTAGGAAGATATTGTGTTCTGAGTTGTGCACACACACACACACGCACACACACACACACACACGCACAGATCCCAAATTCATCTGCAAAAAGAACACAGTCTCTATTCTAAGGAGACATAGCCCCTTCCATACCTTCACCAACCAACATCCTCAGTTTTCATGTTTTGGGTGCCTGACATTTTTCATGTGTTCTCACTGCAATGCCTAAAGAAACCCATCATAAAGGTTTTCTTAAGGAGCAATAAGTGAAACTTACATGCAGATATATTCTATATCTTTTTGAAATTTTCTAAAGAGTTATTGATTTTCCCCTTAGGTATTTATTGGTATACACACATACTCACACTCTACTTACTTAACATGTTTGAGATGGCACTTTGCTAGATAAGGAAGTAAATTTGGCTTTCCTAGGTGTGTTTTGAGATATTTTTAGAAGACACTTTTGCCAGATCCCTAAGGGTATTATTTTTCTGTTGCTAAGTTGTGTCTGACTCTTTGCAACCCTATGAACTGCAGCATGCCAGGATTCCCTGTCCTTCACTATCTCCTGGAGTTTGCTCAAACTCATGTCCATTGAGTCAGTGATGCCATCCAACCATCTCATCCTCTGTCACTCCCTTCTCCTCTTACCCTTAATCTTTGGCAGCATCAGGGTCTTTTCCAATGAGTCAGCTCTTTGTATCAGCTGGCCAAATTTTGGAACTTCAGCCTTAGCATCAGTCCTTCCAATGAATATTCAGGGTTGATTTCCTTTAGTATTGATTGGTTTGATCTCCTTGCTTTCCAAGGGACTCTCAAGAGTCTTCTCCAGCACCGCAATTCAAAAGCAGTAATTTCAGCATACTTATGATGTGTATTTGTATGTGTTTCTATGTCTGTGTGTTGGTTCACAAAGATGTTCTTTTGTGGCAAGTGGGGCGGTGGGCATATTTTCTTTTTATTGAGATAAGAGTTTCAATGAAATGATGACAGTATATGTGAAACTAAACTGCAATAGTGATTTCAACAGAAGTGAACTGTTAAAAAGTTGTAGGGGGGTGCTTCCCAGGTGGCACTGATATTAAAGAACCCTCCTGCCAATGCAGGAGACGTAAGAGACTCGGGTTTGATCCCTGGGTTGGGAAGCTACCCCAGAGGAGGGCATGGCAACCCACTCCAGGATTCTTGCCTGGAAAATCCTCATGGACAGAGGAGCCTGGTGGGCTGCAGACCATAGCGTCACAAAGAGTTGGACATGACTGAAGTGACTTACCATGACGCACGAACTGTTAAAGGTATGATTGACTTTAAATTAAATTAACAAAAATGTTATATGGTGTGGGGATTTTTAAAAGGCAGCTTCATTTTATCATGACACACACATACTCAGTGGAACACTGTTTTGAAGCTAAGACTGTCCCACTTAGAAATGCTTGCCAAGGCTTCATCTTCCTTAAGCAGGATAATTTAATGGCAGAACTGCCTACCTGTTCTGCATTATTTTAAAGAATTATGCTAATCATATCAGTGGCCCTGCACTGCATGATTGATAAATTCGTTTTGGTTCAACCCTTGTCTCGTTTATACCTTAGAGAGCTTAGCTGTAATGGATTTGGTTTAATTCTTACAGTCTTGTGTTGTTTTTCTGACACGTTAAGTCAAAACTAAAGGGAAAAGATCGTGCTTTTGGCAATAAATCTTCACCTGCGGAGAAACTCAGCACCTCCCCACATTTGCCAGGTGGCTATCTACAAACTCCAGTGACTCTGGAGCCCTGAAGAGCCACTTTCCCTCTGAAACTTATACACACAGGACCACTTAACTGAGACATCTTACAGCATGGTTCTTACATCACAGGCACTTGGTCTTAGAAGCAAAAAAGGGGAAACCCTGTGCCCTCTTGATTTTAACAACATCAAGAAAAAAAAAAAATTCCAAGGGAGAAACTCTTGGTGGATCATCTAGTTGAGCTCATCTTCTGTGTTATTTTTAAGACATTTTAAGGTTTTAAAACATAGTTTCACCAAAAATGCATAAATATGATCACACAATTTATGTGTACACATGCACACATGTAAATATATGTACACATATGTGTAAAATACTTCTGTACCGTCAGCCCCTTCCTGCCCCGATTTCTGTCAGGGCTGTGCCCTCAGCATTCTCAGCAGCCTCGCCATCCACACCCACCATCCGTCCCACTTCTTCCCTGTGCAGATCACCGGTAGTGAACGAGTTCCTGTGCAGCTTTCCACCTACTGTGCTCAAATACTCGTTCATTGGTGGCCGGGTCCTTGGACTGGGCACCTCTGACCATGCATAATCTCAGTTCTTTTACCCCAGTGTGACATATAAAAGTTTTTCTTGTGTATTTGTACTGAGATATGAAAATAGTTGTAAAGTCCTGACTTAAGGTTATACTTCCCTATCTTTAACCATGCTTATGTTATCAGTATAATAACAGACACATGTGTCTAATCAGTATTTACACATACATACATGAAAGGTTTTTTTGTTGCTTTTTTACAACATTGGGATTCTATTGACTCTTGTCTTTCAAGAATTCTTTGTGGGAATTCTTTCAAGGCCACTGAAAAGCTCTAATTCAGTATTTTGAGGAACTATACTATAATTTTGCAACTGTTAGTTTTAAGAAAGAGCTTTCAGTAATAAACACTCTCTGTGTAATCTAGGGATGGGAAGGTCATTTCAGGGCCTATAAATATTTTTAAAATAGTCTTTGTCTCCTGGAGTGACTTTTTTGGCTTCATTGAAGGATATTAATTTTGTTATCATGACACATATATATATATTTGGAAGGAAAGGTATTCTGTGAGATTTCTGGTTGCTTTTTGAATCTCCTTTTAAAATGTATGAGTTTCATTTTGTGGGCTCTCTCTCTCTTTTTTTTTTTTTAATTTTGTCTTTTAAAGTGATTTTAGATTCCCAGGAGTTAGAAGTAATGTACAGGGAGGTCCCATGTACACGTCACATCGATGCCTTAATGTTGGTGTCTAGCTTAATTATAGGGTAGTGCTAACGTGAGGAAATTGCTACCTGTCTAATACACAGAATTTATTCAGATTTCACTAGTTCTGAGCACGTGTGTGTGTGTAGTTCTAATTGGGTTATTTTGTTTTTAACCTTAATGTGTGAAACAAATTCTATCACTTAGATTCTATGCTCCAGTTTCATAAGTGAAAGTAGGTAGAACTGAGGTCATAGAAAGAATGAGGTGTTGAAGGAGTTTTTTGAGTGATACTGTGGGATGCCTTCTGTTTATGGCCTTAAAATGAAATGAAGAAATGTGCTTCAAGGTTGGTACAGCTTCCTACAGATGCACATGAGGGCAGAGCATACACAAGGTGCTCTCTGAAGAGCCCATGGTTGCTGCATCTTGGCCTTCTAATGAGAAATGAGGTTCAGTGCTTCTACACCAGGCCAGTAGGGACTGTCTCTTATCTAAGAAGAAATAAGTAAATAATGAGTATTTGTGGAAAGATACGTTCTTCTAACTACAATGACACCTGCTGAGATTACTTGGATTATAATTTTATAGCAGCCTTTTTCTAAATTAATTACATATCTGCAATCAGGCAACCATAGCTACTCTTATGCCTCATGTGCAACTGTTAATAAATAAATTAGTGCCAACGAGCATCAGATCACATGCCATGACAAAAAAATGTGTATTTGGGTGACAGCACCTCTCTTCTCCAGGCTTCCCAGGTGGCGTTAGTGATAAAGGACCTGTCTGCCAACACAGGAAACTAAGAGATGCTGGTTCGATCCCTGGTCAAGAAGATCCCCTGGAGTAGGGCATGGCAACCCACTCTAGTATTCTTGCCTGGAGAATCCCCATGGACAGAGGAGCCTGTTGGGCTACAGAGTCAGACACAACTGAAGCGACTAAGCACTCACATAAGCAACTCTCTCCTCTCTTACCAATTGTCCTAGGGGACATCTCAGGTGCTTTAATAGTGTCAGGAGAAGTGAAAGGAGCATCGCTGATCCCCCTGGAAATGCAACCTTGTAATACATTCTGTTATAGTGTCCATGGACTACATGAGCTATAAGACACAGAAATCTGCCTTCCCAGCTCTTAGGTTCAACTTCTTAAGTTTTCTTGTCAGTAAATATGGTCCTGAAGATTGAAGTGATATACTTCAAGGCACAAAGATAATTAGTGACAAAATCTTGACTAAAATTCAGGGATTTTCCCCTGGAAAGATGTTCTTTCTGCTCTAACACTGTAGTATTCTGCTCATTTTTATGCATTAGATCAGTGGATTAAAAAGTCCTAACAGCCTGTTAATAGCCTACACAATTTTCCAAGGTTGTTTTTCTTCTCTCTATCACTCGACTATTCTAAGGGGACAGAGAAACTCCCGGGACAGGCAGCTATCTCTCAAAATAGACATCTGACTGGTAACAGTAGGTTTGATGACTCTAATTCTTAAGCTAGGCTAACATGACATGATTCACAGTTTTCTAAAACTTTTATTTTTCTTTTTTTCCCCAAGGATCCAAAATAAGTTGAATTGGGATCTAGCTAGAGTTTGGCTGAAAGTTTGGGTAATCTCTACATCCAGTATACTATGGACTAACTCAGCTGTTCACATGCAATGACTGTCTAGAAAAAAGTTTTTATGAAATATTTTAAACATATGCAAAAAGTAGAGTGAAACTCCACTTCCTATTCCAGGGGATCTTCCCAACCCAGGGTTTGAACTCATGTCCCTTGCAGCTCCAGCATTAGCATGTGGATTCTTTACCATTGGCTCCTACCCACTGCCTTATGCCTCTGGCCAAGGTTAGCTCCTTCCGATGAATGTTCTTAGAGATGTGAGTGCATGCATGCTAAGTTGCTTCAGTCATGTCTGACTCTTTGCAACCCTGTGTACTGTAACCCTCCAGGTTCCTCTGTCCTTGGAATTTTCCCAGCAAGAATACTGGAATGGGTTGCTAGTTTCTACTCCAGGGGATCTTCTTGACCCAAGGATAAAACCCAAGGCCATCTCTTGCATCTATTGCAATGGTAAGCAGATTTTTTTTACCACTGAGCCACCTGGGAAGCCCCAATAAGTTCCAGTGTCATGGCTTTCAGTACTGAAATAGGTGGTCAAATGTTGATTTTGGAATAGTTATGTATGAGTGATTTTGTTTCCTGACAGATGGCTGTTCTATTCTTTCTGTGGAGGGACAGTTTCTGGGAATATTAAATGATTCTTTTCACCTGATTGTCTGCCTAATTTGGCATCTTTTTTTCATCTGAACGGCTCTAGATAGTACTTTAAAATGTTATTAGGGTTGTAGGGGCTCTCAGAAATATAAATCCACAGCGTACAATTGAGAGCAATGATTGAAATTGTCTGTGGGTGACCATGTTGCAATTTACAACACTAGAGGGAGCTACATTTTCCACGGGGAGGATGGTCGCCTTGGGATTGCTAAAAGCAGATGTGGTACATTTGAAATATGTGCAGGGTGTTTGAAGTAACAGTGATTAAATGGCAGTGGCTAAACTAAGAGTGGGATCTGTGTTAGAGAGACCGAAACTTAGAAATCGTAGTCTCTTCAAATGTGGCTGAGTACTGACAGTGCACATTGCTTTTTAAAATATTTATTTGACTGTGCTGCATCTTAGTTGAGGCATGTGGGATCTAGTTTTCCAACCAGGGATTGGTCCCAGGCCCCCTGCATTGGGAATATGGACTCATAGCCACCGGACCACCAGCGAAATTGCACGCATCATTTTATTTTAAGTTAGGTAAGTGGTAGCCTTCTCAACTGGACTCTGCTGAAGCTCTGTTGGAGACAGGGACCATTTTCTTCTAACTGCTTGTCTTTCCTTAATGCCAGGCAATATATGCAGATGTTGTTTGAATGGATGAGTAAATAAATGGGTGTTTGGATGAACAAAGGAGTCAAGAAAGGCACCTTAGGAAATAAAACTGAATTAGTAGTCTCAGTGTTTTAGATGTCAGAGTGTGATGGCAGAGCATTTCAAAGTGTGGCCCATTTGTAAGCAGATACCATTAAGAGTGATGTAGCATTAAAATAGGTCATTCTATTATTGCCTCAGGTCGAATTTTTGGAACCTAATTAAAAGTTCAGTGACAGTCTTTTTTTTTAAAATGTGGCAACAAAAGTGTTCTGACTCCAAAAGAAATCACTGGTTCCCTAGTTTAATGCTATGCCAACTATGAATGCTGGGTAAAGGTAAGATCATGTTCTTTTCACATTTGAATGATTACCTTCCCTTGTTCTGGACCCACTATATGCTAAATTCCAGCCTGTAAGAAACAATTTTGATAGTGTGTAGTATAATTCCAGTGACAGATCCTGGGAGAAGAGTAAGGCTGAAAATAAACACGTTAGGGAGCATTGTTTTCTGCTAAGCAGTATCCACAGTGGTAGATCGAATGCAATAGAATAGAATTTGTAGAATTCATGTAGTTTCTTAGTCCACTGTCAGACCTCAGGGCCTGAAAAATCGGAAAGAAGTTAGCTGTCAGTCTTCACGTTGTGGATGGGGGATGCATCGCAGGGGAGCTGATGAGCCCAGTCCTGTGGGTAACAGACCCCTCATTAGCACTTCAGGGGCATCCTTAACCTGGTATCTCTGCCTCCGTAACCTTGACTCAGTACTGTCCTCTGGATGGAGGAGCAGGGCTCCAAGTCTTTCACGGTGCCCGAGTCTTACCTTGTCTATGTTAAATGTGGTCAGTTTCTTCTCTGACCCATTATTGCATGAGGTGTTTTCTCTTTCACTGTCTTCATCACCTTCCTCTGGATATAAAAGGGCTCTATCTGGATGTCTTCATCACTCTCTTCTGTTAGAAAAACGTTTAAAATGCTTATATGCTTCTTGGTGGCTCAAGTGGTAAGAAACTGCCTTCAATGCAGTAGATGCAGGTATCATCCCCGGGTTGGGAAGATCCCCTGGAGAAGGAAATGACAACCCACTCCAGTATTCTTACCTGGAGAATCCCATGGACAGAGGAGCCTGGCAGGCTATAGTCCATGGGATTGCAAAGAGTTGGGCATGACTGAAGCAAATTAGCCCACAAGGAAGAACAGGATACAAAATAAGATCGTTAGTATAATACAAGAGTACTGGTAATCTCTACACAAGTTAAGGCAATAGAATTACTGTACATTGGTATATCCTTGTACATTTGTGGTCACCTACATCCAGCATCCCCAATATAAAGTAGAACAATTACCTCCATCCTCTCGCTAATGTAGGATAAGTACAAGTCATCTGCTCAGAGTTGTCATGGATTTCTTCTTAATTCCTGAGTGTTTTAAAATTTACACTTAAACAAGAATCTCTACTATTCTTGAAATTTACACAGAACAATCGAGAAGTTCATATACCCAGGCTAAAAATATTTAACAAGCACAAAAACAGGAAAAGAAACAAAAAAAAAAAAAAAAAGAAAAAAAATTAAAAGAGATCCTAAAGCCAGTTTTAGGAGGAACTACACAATTCTGTGCCTTTTCTATCTTACTCTCCTGACATTATTTCTCTCCCTGTCATCTTTTCCCTTGTCCTCCCACTCAAATTTAGGAACACCTGACATTTGGAACAATTTCCTCTGAGGGCCCACAATTAAATGTCAGTAAAATGACATGTTGATCAACCAACTCAGATGATTCCCAAATTTCCCTAGAATGTCTAGAATGTCTCCAAGTGCTGGTTATAACTCATTCATGGAATGTGATTTCAATTTAACATGGCTCACCAAACAGACAAATAAAAACTACGGAATAGATAATGTCTGAGAGTATCACTTATATTAAGAGTAGGTGTTTGTTTATAACAATTTTATGGCATCAACTCTTGTCTGTATGTCCTAGATTATGATGTCAAATGTCCACTTAGTGATACTGCACCAGTTCATCGTCCCCCACAATGGTGCAGGGAGTCAGAGGCATGAACATTGACTCGGAACCTGAAACAACTCTCAGTATCTGGCTTTCCTTGGCTTATTACCAAATCCTCTGTAAGGATCTGCTCCTCTTTGGGCTGAGAATAACAGAAGCACTGGCCTTTCCCACTGCTAACAATAGGGTGATGCATTTGATGACTCTTTTTAGAAAACAGTACCTCAACCTGGATATACTGAAAAGAAGTAAATATTGTCGAATTCTCCATACCTCATTACCCAAGAGGGAAACATTTTAATGAGCTTGTGCTCCACGTGGTTTAAATTTATAGTCCAGATTTTGTTCTCTGCCGTAATACTGTTGTAGATTATTAATAAGCTTTCATTCCTTGTGAGACAATTTGTTACCTTTACACCAGTACAAATTCATTTTTCAGTGATTCTCTTGAATTATTCTATCTGAATTGGAAGAATTTGCCAACAAGAGAGAGAGATTCAGAAAATTGAGACTTGGTTAGTGAGAAAATGATAACCAGAGCTGGACCCCCTCTACTGGGTACGTCTCATAACCATAAGTTGGCAGTGATGGTGTTTTCCTGGTCCTTCTTGGACAGACAAAAGGGAAGAAGATCCTCAGTTCTGGTGAACGTGAGGAGCCTGTTACGTGAGCAGGTATTCTCTCTGGGATGCTGGTGAAAGAAAATTAAATCAACTCACGACAGCTATCTTGCCTATGTCACCTGGGAAGGTAGGCATGCAGTAGGAGAGGCACTGTTTAACATTAATCAGCCTCCTGAAGTCATTACATTCATGAGGAAATGTAATTCACATGTGATTACTTTTTAATTTACTCTGTAATCACATTCCAAGTGAACGGGCCAAGCTTAAAATGAAATTTAAAAGTCAAATACTGCTTTGTATTAGGAATTCACAATTTTTATATGCACTTAGGTTAATAAAGATTTTACAATAACCATTTGTGACTGAGCATATGATAATTTTTTGGTGGAAGTTAGTGCCATACCTGAGGTAAAATGTATCTGATACCCCTCCAAGCCCTCAGTTAGACTGGGGGAGTCTCAGAACCATGCTCCGTGCTGAATTCCTGCTGCATCTAAACTTAATTTGGAAAAAAAAAAATCATCCAGACATTCCTCAATCCCCAATCTGAACTTTCAATGAACTAATGTATTTTTAATTCCTGCTGTGCCTCCCAGGCATATCCATTTGTTTTATCCGTCATCAGAAAGTGTGTACAGAACCTCATAGTAACTGACTTAAGTTCATCAATGGGGAATGCCAACACCTGCAGTGAGAATCTTTCTCCAGCAACGTGGCCTTTCAAGTTTATAAAGTTAGTTTCACAAGAGCCTTTTGCCTTAAAACTGGAAGTTCAAAAGCCTAAGACCAGTTTGTTGTGGGTAGTAGAGAGTAGGTTTGTTTTTTGATTTATCAGCCAGAACTAAGGCCAATGTAGAGAAATCTACAAAGGATTTACAGGTTTCCAGTAAATACAAAGAAAAAATAATTTATCACTTGGCCCTACCTGGCTGTAGATTAAATAGCTTCAAAAGTACTCAGATCTCTTTCCCAGAAAATAATCAAAAGCTGGATTCTCTTGTCCAGCAATGGTATGTAGTAGTACTAAACATCAGTTATTAACGTGCAAGTTTCAAAATAAGTGTGATGTCTTTAGGCTAACTTACTATCATTTACCTCAGCTCAATTTCCTTTGTTCTAACTGAAGGACTACTTTGCCTTTGTTCCAAGTCAGTACTATTTAATGAAAATACACTGCAAGGCATGTATAACATTTTCTGGTAGCCACATTAAAGAAGTGAAAAATAAGCAGATGGAATTAATCATAATGTCTTATATTTAACCCAATATATCCTATTATGCAACATGTGCTGCTGCTGCTGCTAAGTCACTTCAGTCGTGTCCGACTTTGTGTGACTGCATAGACAGCAGCCCACCAGGCTCCCCCATCGTTAAAATTTTTTAATGCAATCTTATTTTTTTATACTGAACTTTGACATCGTGTGTGTATTTTATACATACAGCACATCTCTATATCACATTTTAGGTGCTTGAAAGCCACATATGGTTAGTGCATACTGTATTGATCAGAGTAATGTTAAGCTATCATATTCATGATAACAGCACATGAGCTATAAACACATTTTTTCTTTTACTCATATACGAACATAACAGAGTTTAAGAGAAAGAGATCCATGTAATCCTGCTTCATGTATTTTTTACAAATAGAGTGTTTACCCATATAGTATCTGTATAACATACTTAAATGTTGATGCTATATATGTGCACGCATGCTCAGTCATGTTCAACTCTTTGCAACCCAATGGATTGTAGCTCACCAGGCTCCTCTGTCCATGGGATTCTCCAGGCAAGAATACTGGAGTGGGTTCCTATTTCCTCCTCTAGGGGATCTTCTTCACTCAGGAGTCAGACTTGTATCTCTTGCGTCTCCTCCACTGGCAGGTGGGTCCTTTACCACTGAGCCACCTGAGGCTATTGCCTCTCTTATTTCCACTTGGGGCCAGTGTGGGATATCTAACCAATTGTGGTAGGCACAATAAAGCACCCCAAAGATGTGTATATTCTAATTCCCAGAACCTGTGAATATTTCCTTAAATGACAAAAAGGTAGAAGAGTGTGATTTAAATTAATATCTTGATATGGTGATGCTATCCTGGTTTATTTGGACTGGCCCAGTGTAATCACTGGGTTGTTACAAATGAATGGGGGGCAGCATGAGTGTCAGGGAGAGCCAAGAGGAGGAAAAGTGGTGATGGAAGTGGAGGTCAGAGTGATGTGACATGAGGAGGACTCAACATACTGCTGCTAGCTTGGGAGGCAGAGGGATGGATGCATAAGCCAAGGGCTGCTGGTGGCCTTTAGAAGTTGGACAGGTCAAGAAAATGAATTCTCTCCTCCAGCCTTCAGTAGGAACACAGCCCTATTGACATCTTGATCTTAGACCATTTCAGACTTCTGACCTTCAGAACTGTGAGAGAACTTTGTGTTGTTTTAAGCTGTTAAGTCTGCGGTCATTTGCTATAGCAGCAATAGGAAACGTAATACTACACCCATCCTGAGTGGCAATAGGAAACTAATACTACACCCATCCTGAGTGATGGGATGGATAAAAATGCATCACTTTTGACTTTTTTTGTTTGGAAAAGTCAAGCAGCTCTTACCTTGGGAGACTTTCTTAACTATTGGCCTGGCCTGTAAGTTTCTTGAGGCTTTTCTGTAAGATGTAAGGAAAAAACCTGAACAAATATTTTGGCCAACTGAATAGTTTGGTTGTGATGAGGGCTCCTCCTCTTTTAGCCCCCACCATTCTCGATGCTGGCCTTGACACTGCTTGTATGTTTCTCTGGTGCAGGAAGATGTAACGAAACCTGTCTCCCCACTAGATTGTTTACAGAACCAGGGTACTACATAACCTCAGCCCCCAGAGTTTTTGAATATGTTAACTGAGTGCCTGAAGACCTCCATCCTACACTGTAACCCATGGCCTGTGAAGCACACAGTCACAGGTGTGTGGGTTCCTTTGTTCCCATCTTCTCCATAGTGGTGCAAAGATTGTACATGTACTTTCTGAAATTGTCTGAAACCCTCTAGGCAACTGACATTTGAGTGCTCTCTAGCCAACTAAATAGTGTTGATGTTTTTCTTTGATTTGGTTTTATTTTAGAAAATTGTCATCACTTTACAGAGTTTTATTGAGAGTTGATGTGGAGTCTAATTATCTCCTCCTCTCCCAGCCTGGAAAAACATGTGTTTGAGTCATTGGATATAGCCTGAATATGGCCTTATCCAATGAGGCCTACTGATACCGAGGCTGTCTCTCTTCTGCAATATGTGGCCTGTGGCCCGTCTATTTTCGGGAGCTATAGTTCTTCATCTAGCCGGTGATTCTACTCATCCCTGCATTAGGGTATGGAGAGGATGATGGTTATTCTTATAAAGTGCCCACATGTCTTCTGAGTGTTCATACTTTTGAAGTGTATCTTTTGTTAATTATGCTCCACAAGGTGAGGGATTTTAAACTGAGAAATTTTCATTTTCCTATTGAGTTCAGTCTGGTATTTACTGTGCTACCTTTTAAGCAAAATGTCACTTGCTTAGTTTGTGGTAATCTTAACCCAATGTCATTTAGAAATGAATGATATAAAAAGGCATTAGAAGTATTCTTTCACTTGCACTAGATGTGACGAACCAATCACTCTGAGAGGAATTTGTGCCATTTAATAGTATAAAGTTCACACAAAATAGGAGCCGTTATTTGAAAAAGCTTCCTGTTGCTTGTGATTAGGAGAAGTCAAAACATGATGTGAGCCATGCAGTTTTTATTTTTCACCAGTTCTCCTTCCGTGAGTGGGAGTGGAGTCAGGCAAGAAGATAGGGAGTTAAGACTTAGAGGTCAAGTGACCTCACCCAAGTTGAGGTTGGGGTAGGTAAGAATGTAGAATGCATGTAGAATGAAGATGCAAATATGTAACCCAGGCCACGACTCCCCTGTGGCTGATTGAACTAGGAAATCTCATTCACTTAGCTGATGTACATGGCCTTGGAATCCTCTCAACAGAGACATTGTCTACACTGATCAGAACTGGCCATTAAATTGAAACCTGACATTGTTGTTGGTTTTTGTTTGTTTGTTTTTAAGTAAAGAGTAAGAGTCAGTGGCAGAATGACTCTAGAAGCAGGGTAATATCACTTAGGCAAGCAGAAAGCACACTCCTCTTAAATCTGAAAGGTTAAGAATTAGGAAGGATTAATCCTTTGTCTGTTTCTTCATTTGCTATTATTTTCTCCCATTCTGAAGGCTGTCTTTTCACCTTGTTTATAGTTTCCTTCGTTGTGCAAAAGCTTTTACGTTTCATTAGGTCCCATTTGTTTATTTTTGCTTTTATTTCCAATATTCTGGGAGGTGGGTCATAGAGGATCCTGCTGTGATTTATGTCGGAGAGTGTTTTGCCTATGTTCTCCTCTAGGTGTTTTATAGTTTCTGGTCTTACATTTAGATCCTTAACCCATTTTGAGTTTATTTTTGTGTATGGTGTTAGAAAGTGTTCTAGTTTCATTCTTTTACAAGTGGTTGACCAGTTTTCCCAGCACCACTTGTTAAAGAGGTTGTCTTTTTTCCATTGTATATCCTTGCCTCCTTTGTCGAAGATAAGGTGTCCGTAGGTACGTGGATTTATCTCTGGGCTTTCTGTTCTGTTCCATTGATCTATATTTCTGTCTTTGTGCCAGTACCATACTGTCTTGATGACTGTGACTTTGTAGTAGAGCCTGAAGTCAGGAACGTTGATTCCTCCAGTTCCATTCTTCTTTCTCAAGATTGCCTTGGGTATTCGAGGTTTTTTGTATTTCCATACAAATTGTGAAATTATTTGTTCTAGTTCTGTGAAAAATACCGTTGGTAGCTTGATAGGGATTGCACTGAATCCATAGATTGCTTTGGGTAGTATAGTCATTTTCACAATATTGATCCTTCCAATCCATGAACACAGTATATTTCTCCATCTATTTGTGTCCTCTTTGATTTCTTTCATCAGTGTTTTATAGTTTTCTATGTATAGGTCTTTTGTTTCTTTAGGTAGATATACTCCTAAGTATTTTATTCTTTTTGTTGCAATGGTGAATGGTATTGTTTCCTTAATTTCTCTTTCTGGTTTCTCATTGTTAGTGTATAGGAATGCAAGGGATTTCTGTGTGTTAATTTTATATTCTGCAACTTTACTATATTCATTGATTAGCTCTAGTAATTTTCTGGTAGAGTCTTTAGGATTTTCTATGTAGAGGATCATGTCATCTGCAAATGGTGAGAGTTTCACTTCTTCTTTTCCTATCTGGATTCCTTTTACTTCATTTTCTGCTCTGATTGCTGTGGCCAAAACTTCCAAAACTATGTTGAATAGTAGTGGTGAGAGTGGGCAGCCTTGTCTTATTCCTGATTTTAGGGGAAAAGCTTTCAATTTTTCATCATTGAGAATAATGTTTGCCGTGAGTTTGTCATATATAGCTTTTATTATGTTGAGGTATGTTCCTTCTATTCCTGCTTTCTGGAGAGTTTTTATCATAAATGGATGTTGAATTTTATGAAGAAACAGACAAAGGATTAATCTCAAAAATATACAAGCAACTCCTGCAGCTCAATTCCAGAAAAATAAATGACCCAATAAAAAAATGGGCCAAAGATCTAAACAGACGTTTCTCCAAAGAAGACATACAGATGGCTAACAAACACATGAAAAGATGCTCAACATCACTCATTATCAGAGAAATGCAAATCAAAACCTCAGTGAGGTACCATTACACACCAGTCAGGATGGCTGCTATCCAAAAGTCTACAAGCAATAAATACTGGAGAGGGTGTGGAGAAAAGGGAACGCTCTTACACTGTTGGTGGGAATGCAAACTAGTACAGCCACTATGGAGAACAGTGTGGAGATTCCTTAAAAAACTGGAAATAGAACTGCCATATGACCCAGCAATCCCACTTCTGGGCATACACACTGAGGAAACCAGATCTGAAAGAGACACGTGCACCCCGGTGTTCATCGCAGCACTGTTTATAATAGCCAGGACATGGAAGCAGCCTAGATGCCCATCAGCAGATGAATGGATAAGGAAGCTGTGGTACATATACACCATGGAATATTACTCAGCCGTTAAAAAGAATTCATTTGAATCAGTTCTAATGAGATGGATGAAACTGGAGCCCATTATACAGAGTGAAGTAAGCCAGAAAGATAAAGACCAATACAGTATACTAACGCATATATATGGAATTTAAAAAGATGGTAATGATAACCCTATATACAAAACAGAAAAAGAGACACAGATGTACAGAAAAAACTTTTGGACTCTGTGGGAGAAGGCGGGGGTGGGATGTTCTGAGAGAACAACATTGAAACAAGTATGCTATCAAGGGTGAAACAGATCACCAGCCCAGGTTGGATGCATGAGACAAGTGCTCAGGGCTGGTGCACTGGGAAGATCCAGTGGAATGGGATGGAGAGGGAGGCGGGAGAGGGGATCAGGATGGGGAACATATGTAAATCCATGGCTGATTCATGTCAATGTATGGCAAAAACCACTACAATAATACAAAAAAATTATGTGAAACAAACAAACAAAAGAATTAGGAAGGAATGTGACAACTAGGAAGGCACAGATCTCAGAGGATAAAATCAACAATATCATCACAGGCCTGCTCAGGTTACCTGGAGTGGATGGACCCCAGATACTCAAGGACAAAGTAATCTTAAACTTGATTGTGCATACAAATTACCTGGAGTCCATGTAAGAATATGTAATTTGATCCACTTGTTCCCAGGGTAGGCCCCTTGCTGGCTAGTTCCCAGGTGATGCCAACACTGCTGGTCTGGGGACCATGTTTGTTTTCTTTTGTTTTCTTTAAGGTTTTTAACTAAAGGATAATTGCTTTACAAAATTCTGTGGTTTTCTGTCCTACATCCTTAGAATCAGCCATGGGTACACCCATGTCCCCTCCCTCCTGGACCTCCCTCCTCTCTCCCTCCCCACTCCACCCTTCAGCCTGGCACAGAGCCCCTGTTTGAGTTCCCTGAGCCATACAGCAAATTCTCACTGGCTGTCTATTTTACATGTGGTATTGTAAGCTTCCATGTTACTCTCCATACACCTCCCCTTCTTTCTCCTCCCCTCCCACTGTGTCCATAGGTCTGTTCTCTATGTCTGTTTCTCCATTGCTGCCCTGAAAATTAATTCTTCAGTGCCATCTCTTCAGATTCCACATATGTGTGTTAGTTATACAGTATTTATCTTTCTCTTTCTGACTTCATTC
Organism: Muntiacus reevesi; assembly: GCF_963930625.1. NCBI lineage: Eukaryota > Metazoa > Chordata > Mammalia > Artiodactyla > Cervidae > Muntiacus > Muntiacus reevesi. The sequence goes on from NC_089252.1 coordinate 99,455,294, forward strand.
TGTATAATAGGTTCTAGTTTCATCCGCCTCATTAGAACAGATTCAGATGTGTTCCTTTTTATAGCTGAGTAGTATTCCATTGTGTATATGTACGACAGCTTCTTTATCCATTCATCTGTCGACGGACATCTAGGTTGCTTCCATGTTCTAGCTATTGTAAATAGTGCTGCAGTGAACATTGGGGTACATGTATTTTTCAGTTTTGATTTCCTCAGGGTATACATCTAGGAGTGGGATTGGTGGGTCATATGGTGGTTTTATTCCTAGCTTTTTAAGGAGTCTCCATACCGTCTTCCATAGTGACTGTATGTTTACATTCCCACCAGCAATGCAAGACTGTTCCCTTTTCTCCAAACCCTCTCTAGCATTTATTGTTCATAGACTTTTTGATGATGACCATTCTGACTGGTGTGAGGTGGTATCTCATTGTAGTTTTGATTTGCATTTCTCAAATAATGAGTGATGTTGAGCATCTTTTCATGTGTTTGTTAGCCATCTGTATGTTTTCTTTCGAGAAATGTCTCTTCAGGTCCCTTTCCCATTTTTTGATTGGGTTGTTTGCTTTTCTGGTATTGAGTTGTATGAGCCGCTCGTATATTTTGGAAATTAATTCTTTATTAGTTGTTTCCTTTGCTATTATTTTCTCCCATTCTGAGGGTTGTCTTTTTACCTTGTTTGTAGTTTCCTTTGCTGTGCAAAAGCTTTTAAGTTTAATTAGGTCCCACCATGTTTTGAGTAGGTAGGATGGAGAATGTGGTCCAGGCTTCAAGGCCAGTCATATCTCTTCTCAAGCTAGTCTTCTTTTCACCAGGTGCTTCCTGCTGGTACTGAGGCCACTCGGGGTTTAGATCTGTCAGAACCTGTAAGAAGATGCAGGAATCTTGCTGTTTAAAAATAATGTAACCAAAACATCTCATCTTGTATATTTATTTTCAAACTGTTCAAAATTGTTCTGTGATTTCTTTTTTTCCCAGAATGTTCTCCTTTTATCCCTAGTGTGTAAAGGTGTATGCTGTTTTCTCTCCTATACACTCCTCCTCTTCAATACCTTCTTTTCCCCCAAAACAGTCTTTATCATCTCTATAGATAGCTCTCCTAAGAGTGCCCAACCAAGTACGTTTAATAGGCAGTCAACCAACCTAATTTAATCAGAAAAGATGAGGCCGTCTCAGCAGCAGGTCTAGGATTTTGATATGGAAAGGGCACCACTCTAACAAGATTGCTGTTCCCAACGCCCCACACCTCCACAGAATGTGTCAGGGTCACTGGGCTACTCTGTACCCCTTTGGTAGGTAGAGAGGCATGGTCTCTGCCGGCTTTTGTGAAAGGCATCTATCACATTCCAAGTCTCCACCTTGTCTGCAGAGTTCCATGCATACATCCCCGTTTGTCTCCTTGCTCTAGGGTTTTCCACAGGACTCAGTTTATTACACATCTCTCCTTTAGGCTCACTCAGCTTTTGTCTGTCTTTTATATGTAGGGTGAGGAGGTTATTGGTTTGTTTATTTTCTGTTTATTTACTTAAAATTGTACTGAGCTTTTGGTTTTTTTTTTTAACTATACAATCTAGCAACTGTTTTGTATTTTCCCAAAAATGTTGAAAACTTATATCCATACAAAAATTTTGTACATGCATTATTATATAACTCCCAGAGCCTACTCAAACTCATGTCCATCATATGAGCTTTTGGTTTTTATGTGATTAGGTTTTATTTTTACTCTTTTAAGAAACAGCAACACCACTGTAGGAATGTTTAATTTGTTTTCAAGTACTTGTAATGTTTTTATGTTGTAAATATAACACTTTTAATGTTTATATCTTTGATATGTCTTGAATGTATTTCAAATAAGATCTGAGACAGAGATCAAATTTATTCTTTTCAGTGGCCTCCTGGTCCCAAATGCCATTTGCTGATTATTTTCTCCCCACAGATCTGAAATGCTGTCTTTACCATCTACTATTTTTCTCTGTGTTTGAGTCAATTTTCCTTTGGGTCAGATGCAACTGCAATATTATTTTAATCCCTATGACTTTATATTTTTGCATGCGAGCCATGAAAATCGCCTATATGTTCCTACAGTACATGCATTTCAGGTCAGCAAACTTTCCAGTAGAAAGGCTTTGGGTGTTATAATAGGTGACAAACCTGCCCCTCCCAAAGGAACAGACTAACCGACAAATGGCTACTAAGGTTCAGACAACTTTCTTCTTTCTAATTTGAAGCCTTTCTTCAGAAAAGCCTCTTTCTGAAGCCTCTAACAAAGTGGGTTATGTGAGCATTACTTAAGGAGGCGTGAGTTTCTGTATCCCTCTGCCACTGTCCCTTTGACTCGCTAGTGTAGGTGGCGACTCTGCAGTGTGGGTCAGTGTGCTGGTCTATGGTTCATCTCTGGCTGACTCTCATAGGAAGGGACTTTTTTTTTTTTCCTTGTAGGATAGCACCTCACTTAAGCTAGGGAGGAGGTATCAGGAAGACCCTGCCTCCAGGAAACAGCAAATCCTCAATGAGATTTGCTTAGCTTTTAGGAGAAAAAACAGAAAACAAAACCACGAACTTTACAGTCTCACTAAGTGTTTTTATTGTGATTATCTTGCCCTGCTTTTGGAGTGCGGTGTACATTATCTGTGACCCTTTCTCACCTATTTTCTTTCAGTTCTCTTTCTTTCTAGCTTCCCACTTTCTGGCCATCAGGCACTTCATGTGTCACTTCTGAGCACATTATTGCACCCAGCTCAGAAAAGCAGATCTGACTGTTCTAAAGGCAACAAAAATAGCAGAGTAAGAAGAGAATATGGGACATTATTTTGGTTCTGTGATGTCATCAGTCAATCAGAATCTGAATTTCCAAGTGTTGTTTGCAGCCTTGTTTAGGATTGTGGTATTTTGACTGGTTGGCTTCTGCATGATGTTCTAGAATCATTCATTCTTCTCAAAATAGTTTTTCCCTACTGAGAAGCAGCTGACTTAATAGCAACATGTTTCACATTTGAGTGGGGGCTGTTATTAACTGACCTCAGATGGATTCCAGGGCAAGAGTGGGTTCTTTGGTTTTGTTTTGTTTTGTTTTCCTCCTCTTTGAAGTTTGGAGAAGTGACTGCTTAGTGCAGACATGGCTCCCATCTCAAATTTCCAGTTTTGCTGCAAAAGTGCTAGATTATCAAGAACTTAACCAGCTCCCAGGAATACAGACTATTTCAGTTTAGCTTTCATCAGAACAACTTTTTCAGACCTCAGCAAAGTATTCTTCTAAAATGGAAAATCGTGGGTCAATGTCAGAGAGAATGGAAACCTGCATTATGTCACTTCTGAAACCTTCCCATTCAATTAAACCCAATCTCAACTAAAACCTAGTCAATTCAATAATGACCACAGACATGGGTAAAACGCTGGCACTGGTGTTTTTAGGCCACATCTTGCAATAATGCTGATGTGTTAGCAGGGATTCAGAAGTCATTTTTCTGTAGTCATTTATAACCTGCTGATAAGAAAGAAGATGGCCAGGGTTGGGGTCGGTGGTGGGGGGGTGCTGGGAAGGGAAGCATAGCTGTACTTCTCTGGTTGCTCTGCCTATAACACAGGAGACCTGGATTAGATGCCTGGGTCAGGAAGATCCTCTGGAGGAAGGAATGTCTACCCACTCCAGTGTTCTTGCTGAAGAATTCCATGGAGAGAGGAGCCTGGTGCGCTACAGTCCATGGGGTGGCAAAGAGTTGGACACGCTGAGTGACTAACACTTTCACTTTCACCACGAAGCAAAAATACCCCAGTGTGAAACTAAAAACATGAATGATTGAGGCAAGGTTTGGGTAAATGATATGCAAATTAAAACATTAAGAGAGGGACTTTCAGCAAAATGACATTACCACGTGTAGTTTATTTGCTTAAAAGGAATTTTAAAAGTACAATGAATAATACAAAAAGAGAGTCACAAAAAAACCTGAGATCTAGTTGTGTAATATAAGCTTTTCTTTCTTTTCCCCCACCTTCTTTCTCCCATCCTCAACCTCTAAATTGAATACCTGCCAGATTTTTTTCCCACCTTTCATTTCTTTGTCTTGTCAGAGGAAAAAGGTCAAAACTGATCACCAACTCTACTTTTTAACAGACAGAAGCCTGTAATTGAGAGTAATTCCTCTGCAATTTTGTAGGCAAGGGCTGCTTCAGGCTGGCTTTAAAAAGCTAGGCTAGGAGAGAAATGCTGGTATTCTGTAAGCGAGTCAACTTTATACAGAGGGCTGCAGATCATTTCTGATTTTTACTGAGACGCAGAAAGCTACAGTGTTCATATTACTGTCCTTCTTTTGGATGAAAAGAAGTGTAATCTATTTTTAACATCTACTGGGGTACCCTGCAGATAAAAAGAAATTGCTTTGTGAGACATGGCCTGATAATATCTCATTTTGAAATTTTGCATTCTTAAGAACACTAAGTGGTTTATTATTACTTCTTTTCTTAAGAAATCTGCATCCCTGTTCAAGATTGAACTTGAGATGAAAATCTTGTGTTTGTCTTTAACAGAAATAGATGCAGTGTTTTTCATCATAATATCACATAGATTGTGATATAATTTACAAATTTTCATCAAACAGAAAAGGGTTTCTGTCAAAATATGAAAGATAATGAAGGCAACACTTACCTCACTATACGAAATTTTGTAAAATCTGTGTTTGTGTCAAACACTTTCTTTGCTCATTAAGGATTTTATGTTTGAAGGAAGGGGCATAATAAAAGGAATACTTCAGAAGAAAACTTACATACGTCGAATCCAGTTAAACTCCTCATCATATCTCATTTTACAGAACATAGTCAGTCTTCAATTAAAAAATACAACCCCACCAGAAATGTAATATGTGATAGAAGCCTGTCAGCATCTACAATATAATATATTCCTTTTTACCAAGAAGAAGAAAAGAAGCTATAAACAGGTTGAAAGTATCTTAATTTGTAGGAACTGAATCCTGTTTTCCTTTAAGGTCGTAATAATTAAAAAAAAAAAAAAATGAAATTGTCAAGACTCCTTAGCTTCATTGCCGCCTGATACTATCTGATTCCAAGCAAATTTTGCTATGAAATCAGAAGACAGTGCTGAGAAAAGGTAAAAATGGACCAGGTCAGGTCATCAGTTACAGAAAATGTGCTTGGATTTTGCAAAGCTCCATGTAATAACTTTATGTTATTTGGAAAATATATAGGATCATATCAGAGGTCACTTTGAATAACCTTTCTTTTCATTATCATCATCTAATAAGTGTTCATCCTAGAGTCATTAAATATAAAAATCTCTAAATAAATAAGTAGAGTTGTGATTTTAAAAGCTCAATTTGGACCACTAAAAGAAGGAGTGATTACCAGTTTTGATCAGTAAGCCTGAATTATAGCATACTTAGAGGAGAGACATGCAAATGAATGAATTAAATTAGGAACACAAATCTCTTCTTAAATCAGCATTTTTGACTGTCAGAACCTGGTCTAGAGTGCATTATTCTTAACAGACTGTGATTTGTATTGAAATAGGACAATGAATCTGTTTATTGAAATTTATATGCCGCTCACTGTTGAGTTGTTCTGGCTCCCTGCAGGAAGAGGGTGCGTGTAATAGGCAGGGCTGGGGGTTCAGCGGGATGCCTGCCATTTTTGTAAGTGATCACACACTCTGCAAGCTGAAGACTGATTATGATTAGCATTAGATTCTGCACTTGCTGTTTTACTATGTAGTGATTTGCAGGGAAACCCAGCACCAGTAATGAAAGAATCTTAGGCTTCTCTTCGATGGCCCAATTAAAAAAAAAAACTTACCAACTTTGGTCCTCATAGTGAAATCTCTCATCTAAACTTCAGCCTCATCCCCTTTAAATCTGTATTATCTATGGTTATTTCATCCATCTTTGCTTTCATTTTGACTTCATGAAAGCGTTTTAATGATAGGCTTATGATGTGTTGATTCCAATTTGACTTTAGACAGTTTCACATTTTTCAGGCTGACTCTAGCCATCCTTTTTGTTTTGTGTTCTGTGGCTAACATGCAAAAAGAGGAATTGGAAAAAGAATCATAGTCTGCAGCCCTGGATCCCCCACAGGCCCCTCTGAAAGACAGAAAGGTTGCTTTGACCTTGCCTTGGTCTGCATGTTTTCAGCAGGCTCTAATCAGGAACTCTTTCATTTTTTATAAAATGAATTCTACATAGATGTGCACTAGTGAAATACAAAATGATCACACAGCTTTAGTAAGAAAAAGTAGAAGGTGTCAAAAAAAAAAAGACCCCATTGGAATTTCAATCTCTAGTGTCTCCTAATTTGAAAGAATGTGGGATGTAGTGAGAAAATGAAGAGATGATCATATTTGTTCAAATATAGTTATATATCCCATTTATAACATTCAGGGGCAGGGCATTTTCCACCCTTTTTACAGCTTTTCTGCTCTAATTTTTCTTCCCCACCCTTAGCATTATCAGTTTGACAGCTTTTCTCCTTGCTCTCAGAGCTAATGAGGCCCACCTATACTAGCAGAGCATTAATCAGCGATTACGAGTCATTGAGGAGATACAGAACATTCTGTCCATGGCCTAGTTCCATTCTTATTATCTTAACACTCTCTGTCTGACCTGCATACACAGTGGTGATGACAGTGACCTGCCATTATCAAGTTGCTCTTGTCTTAAGGTTGAATCTCTTTGTTTCCTTTGATTTTTCACCAATGCTGAACTTTAAAAAAGAAAGAAAAAAAAAAGTTGATTAACCCATGCAAATTTGATCTTGGACGAAGACATAAAGACAGTTCAAAACAGGAATAGCTAGGCATTTGTATACAAAATTATGAAACTAGACATGGACCTGAAAATGTCTCAAAATTTAATTCAAAGTGGATGAAAGAACTAAATACAAAATGTAAAACTACAAAATTTCTGGAAGAAAACATACAAGAAAAATCTGTGTGGTCTTGGGTTTGGTGATGAGATTATAGATAGAGCATGCAAAGCACAGTCTGTGGAAGAAGCATTGGTAAGTTGTATTTTATTAAGATTAAAAACTTCTTTTCAAAAAACACAAATCAAGCATCAGATAAGGGACTTGTGTCCATAATATAGAAAGAACTCTTGCAGTTCAACAGTAACAAATGAGGTTAACTTAAAAATGAGCAAAAGACCTGAATAGACACCTCATTAAAAATATACAGATGGAAAAGATGCCCATATGAAAAGATGCTCAACATCATATGTCGACAGAGAATTGCAAATTGATACAGAGCCACCAACACACAGCTATTCAGTTCAGTTCAGTTCAGTCACTCAGTCGTGTCCGACTCTTTGCGACCCCGTGAATCGCAGCATGCCAGGCCTCCCTGTCCATCACAAACTCCCAGAGTTTACTCAAACTCATGCCCATCGAGTCAGTGATGCCATCCAGCCATCTTTTATCCTCTGTTGTCCCCTTCTCCTCCTGCCCTTAATCCCTCCCAGCATCAGGGTCTTTTCCAATGAGTCAACTCTTCGCATGAGGTGGCCAAAGTATTGGAGTTTCAACTTCAGCATCAGTCCTTCCAATGAACACCCAGGACTGATCTCCTTTAGGATGGACTGGTTGAATCTCCTGCAGTCCAAGGGACTCTCAAGAGTCTTCTCCAACACCACAGTTCAAAAGCGTCAATTCTTCAGTGCTCAGCTTTCTTCACAGTCCAACTCTCACATCCATACATGACCACTGGAAAAACCATAGCCTTGACCAGATGGACCTTTGCTGGCAAAGTAATGTCTCTGTTTTTTAATATGCTATCTAGGTTGGTCATAACTTTCCTTCCAAGGAGTAAGCATCTTTTAATTTCATGGCTGCAATCACCATCTGCAGTAATTTTGGAGCCCCAAAAATAAAGCCTGTCACTGTTACCACTGTCTCCCCATCTATTTCCCATGAGGTGATGGGACCAGATGCCATGATCTTAGTTTTCTGAATGTTAAGCTTTAAGCCAACTTTCTCACTCTGCTCTTTCACTTTCATCAAGAGGCTTTTTAGTTCCTCTTCACTTTCTGCCATAAGGGTGGTGTCATCTGCATATCTGAGGTTATTGATATTTCTCCCAGCAATCTTGATTCCAGCTTGTGCTTCTTCCAGCCCAGCGTTTCTAGATTAGTTAAATTTAAAAAGCTCATACGGCCCTTCCTAGAGCATATTCTAATGACTGCGTGGTAGCATCTCATTGTTTTAATGAGATGTTGCATGTCTTTTCATATGCTGTGTTCCAATAAGAGAAACCAGAGTTCCTTGAAGAAATGGCTGATTCTACTGGGGTGAAAAATGTACAAGATGATCCTGGAGCATCTTGTAGTGGCAATAAAAAAGAAAATGCCCCTACCTAAACCCACAGTAATGGGGGTATGGCAAAAGGAAATAGGAACTGACTCAAAGAGCTCATGGTAACCAAAAATGGATCACTCTGAGCAATAAAGTAGTGTTGACTATAACACAAAGAATTAAATAGTTCTATGTGAGTAGATATAGATATAAATAAATGGAAGTGGACGAATCTATGTAGAAAAAGTTTAGATAATTTTTATAGATATTCTGCCCCCAAGAAAGTGGAGCATAACTCTCCATTCCTTAAGAATGGAATGTTCATAGCATGTTTTTGTAGTTTTAAAACTACTCTAATATAAAAAGCTTATTAAAAATCAAAAAGAAAGAAAGCAAGCAGGTATCTAGGACCACAGTCGAGCCCGAAAGGAAAGTTGGTTTTTTTTCTTGCACATATAAAAGTGATTGGACAAAACTGGGCTTCATTTGGAAACAGTGTTTGGGAGAGAAGTGTTACATCATTTAATCACTGTTTCACAACTTAGACATTGTCAGTTTTTGAGAAAACAGTGAGTGGAACATTGGACATATGAGCCTTTGTAATGTTCATTGAAAAGTCCTCAGGGGGTCTGTGGACACCTTTGTTCAAGTTTGTGGAGTATTTGGGTCTATCTGTTTTGATTGAGAACAATGTCAGTCAAGCTTGTGGTGATGGTGCAGACCCCAAACAAAACAAAATAACAGTACTCATCCCCCCATTTTTATAGATATTTTACTTTTCAATTGGTTTTGTTGAAGATGATGCCTTCTATGAGAGACCATGAGAGAGAAAAGACTGTGTCCTTTTTTCCCTTAAATGCGTCCAAAAGATAGTTCTTGATAAGATCTCCTTGAGAAGGGAGAAACCTCCTTCAGTATTTTCTTTGATTTTAATTTTCTGCTTTTTATGCACACCCCCTCCTCACCCAACATTCCTAGAGAATAACAAAATAAATAACCTACTGACTCTTTTGAGCAAGTTTTATAAAAAGAGCTTTCCTGGTGGCACAGACAGTAAAGATAAAGGATCTACCTTCAATGCAGGAGACCTGGGTTCAATCCCTGGGTTAGAAAGATGCCCCTTAGAAAAGGGCGTGGCAACCCATTCCAGTATTCTTGCCTATTTCTTTTGCACTGTGGATTTTGGCTGCCATTTATCTCTACCCTCACCTATTTCTGATTTTTAAAAAAATATTTTGTTGTTCTTATTTTAATTTATTGGCTGTGCCACATAGTGTGTGGGATCTTAGGGCGTGGCCAGGAATTGAACCCACATCCCTTGAGTTGGAAGCACAGAGTCTTAACCTGTGGACCACCAGGGAAGTCTCTGATTATTATCTTTTTAATCATAGTTGTGGGTTGGGTTGCTGAGACCTATGCATATGAGGAAAGTAAGAGAAACTGGGGTGCAATGAAAAGTTGTGTATCAGGAATAGAATACATGTCACGTTCCTTTTGGAGTGAGACACAGAATAAATTAATCAATACCAATTAAAATATGAAGGGTATAATAGTGTCAGAGTGAAATACTGTGGTAATTCTTTATAGGCTATAAAGAGCTATGGAAATAGAAACTAACATCAATAAATGCTGAAGGAATGCTTTGAAACATTTTAACTTGTCAGTATGAGAGCAAGTCACGATTGTATCGACTTTTAATTTCCATTATTACAAAGAGCATTTGTACTTATTCATCTGTCTTTACCAACAGCCTACCCTCTGCTCCTCTGCTCCTCTGCTCCGAAGATGTCACTGGTAACAGGGATGGTTCAGCCTCTTAGCTATATGTCCCTTAGGAGTCCCTTTACCTAAACCTACACTTTCCCATCTTTAAGATGAAAATAATAATCTGGAATCTGTAGAATCATTATGGAGATTAATCATTTTATTCATAAAGCTCTTTATTTCATGACTTCATATAGTTGCTTTGTAAGGAGCTCCGTCACTGTGGCAGTTTAATTGACGGTAGTTTTAAAAGATTGTGATTTTTCTTCCTAAATTCTATTTTAACATAGGAAATAGAAGAAATTTTAGGATCATGAAGTAGAAGCAGTTGCTTAGTTTGTTTAAAATATATAGAGTATTTTAAATTTTGTACATGCACTCTAAAGTAATATCGGGATGCTTGATGCTCTGTATTTAATCCTTATACCTAGTCATTTAAAGAGGAATGGTGAGCATTATGCTGGGTCTGCCTGGATGCAGACTTGAATTCCAGATTTCACATTTGGTCTTTTATTTGGGCTCTGAAATAGAAACGTTCATTATTTTTTTTCTGAAAGAACATCAACACCGACTCAGACCTGAAACCTCCCTGCATTCTTACAACATATTCCCTGCTTTTCTAACAAAGAATTAAAAAAATAAAACAGATGTCCTTTTGAATGCCCACAACAACAAAAAAAGAGTCAAAATCAAAACGAAACTGTTAGAAACAGTACTTCACAACATTTCTTCCAGAGTAGAAAAAATAGTCTTCGGCAGAGCCATTCTCTGCTTGATATTGTCTTGGTGAACTTTCCTTCAGCTTCCTTTTCAAGGCTGGGACTAGGATGAGGGTGAAATGTGTAACAGCAGGTGGCCCTTAATTCTGACAAACCCCAACCATCCTGTCATGTTTTAATGATTCTGTTGCAGGTGTGAAAAGTTTTTCCCTTCCTCCTTTTTATAACTTGAGCATACGTTGAGTTATTTTTGTGCAACAGCATGATAAATTTCTCTACTTTTCATTTATAACTAGACTCACTTCACCCCCTCCCTACCCCGATCTTCCTAGTTAAAAATTACTTGAATATTACCATGTGCATTTTCTACTGAAGGGCTTACGGGCTCAGGGGCAAATCTTTATAGATTACCTTGGTAGCTGTACGAGCACTGCCCCACCTATCTGGAGATTGCTTTTCCCCATTCCATTTCATGGATTTTCCATTGGCCATGTATAAAGTCCTATGGGAGATGGCACCAAAGTTGGGGCCCTCCCTTAAAGAATTTAGAATTGTGGCTCAGATTCCATTTCGAATCGACTTGGTCTCACATATGAGAAGGGAGATTTGCTGGAGAGTTACTGGTCAGCAGATGAAGGAAAGTGGTATAGGGTGACTCAGATGCCAGAAGGAGATGAAAGATGGCTTGAGTGTTCCAAAATCTTGTTGTACCTTAGGCCAGACTGTTGCCTTTTTTTTTCCTGTTGTTGGATTTCTTAAATCTAAAGTATCCTTTTGCCTGTTTCTTGTAAGTGAAAGAAACTTGTATTGCAAAATGATATTTGAGGTTCTGTAGCAGTATATTTTAATTTTTACAGCTTTTTCTGTCTTGGCATGCCATTCTTTAATAAATGACAGGTCCTCCAAAAACCTCATGTTGATTTACTTTGGCATGTTCTAAGAAGACAAGGTTACAGAACAAGTTGGATTTCCATTTAAATGGTTTTCTTCATTATACTAAAGGGGACAGCTGGGAGCAGAGGGGAAGCGCTAACAATGATGTGATGTCACACAGGGCAGCTCTTTCAGAATGCTTAGTTTTATAGAAATCTGGATAATCCGGGGAGAGATTATACCTGTGTGATACAGGAAATGGAGTGTAAGACTTTCAGATTCCTGCCTTGTCATCTCTTGGCCATATGACCTTGAGTGGGTTGTATGGCATTCCTGAACTTTGGTTTCCTCTTCTGCAAGTAAGAGACTGTTGATACAAACCATAGAATCATGGTGATGATTTACACCTTTGAGAATGGCAGTAAATGGAGTGCCACTACACAGGAGATGGTGTGTAGATCATCTTTCTTGCCTCTGTTCTTGTTTTCAGTGGATCTTTCTTGTTTGCCCATAACAGCTAAGTCTGAGGAATATTTGGCTTCTTCTGCTCTCTCTCTGCATACCTACTATGTCTTAACAGTCTTACAGTGTAATTATCTCAGTGGTACTTCAGTATGTCCTGAATCTCCCATCATACTCTAGATGCACAATAATAATTGGACTTTTATAGAGAGACCAAAAGAAAGGTGGCTTCAAGACCGAACAGTTTGGGAGAATGTTCAAGCAAAATATGATTTCTTTACTTTGGAACTTCTCAGAGTTTTTAATATGCTCCTTCCTTGGTAAATATCCTGAAAGAGAATTTAGTATCTGAAATTTCCTACCATATTTGATCTGCAAGTGCCTTTCTTCAAGATACATCTTATGGGACAAAAATGCTGAAGAAGAGTTTTTTTTTTGTTGTTTTTTTTTTGTTTTAGGGGAAGAAAAAAATCTTTGTGAATTAAGTGTATATAAAACTCAGAGTTGATGAGGTATATTTGGCTTGACATATCTGTGCTTTTTAAACTAGTGATGGTTTTCCCCTGGTAACCATTTTGGGAAGTTTACAATTGTTAAGTGAAGAGATGGACTTCATCACAAGTGGTGTACACTGAATAAGCAAGTGGGAATAAGAAACTTCAGTTGCATCTTTGGCACTAATCAACCCCTTGTCCTTCCTCAATTCTCTTAAATTCTTCCTTAGTAGAAATTTCTCCTTTTGATGTTCTGTAAAGTAGATCATTGGAGCACTTTATGTTAAATCTAAGTCTACAAGGCTACAACTTGGTGTGAAACCAAATCTAATCTCATTCCCATAGCTCAGACTGTTTGTCTTGAATGATACTGTTAACCCTGAGGAGTACGTCAGCAACCAAACATGCCTGGGGGCTTTGATTATGTGTCTCCTCTCAGATTCACTGCTCTGACCCAGGCCAACTTGTACCAAAATGGGACTGGGATCCAGCAAAGGAAATAATGCTATTTTTGTTGGAATCATTTCCAGGGGGAAAAAAGATCTTGGTAGAAAGAGAGCTCTTCATCTGAACCTGCGAAAGATGAGACTGTCACAGGTTTGGCATAATTATGTCTCAGCTGACATTGTTGCATGCATAGTCATATAGTATTACCTTAGGAAGTGATTCAAAAAGCACTCATCTCAAGGTGCAAAACATCAGTGCTAAAGTCTGTACTTTCAATAAACACCTTCCTCTATGGTGTGTTGTGAGGTGGAATTTGTCTGTTTGCCAGCCCTGGTAAGCCTGTTCTGTTCTGACCTACTGCTGTGTGAAGGGACTGCATTTAGAAGCATAGCTTATCCTTCAGGTTTTGTTTCATTGTGTTTTTAATTGGAAACTTACAGTGTTAGGGAGAAATTGATTATAAGTGATTCCTCTGGGTTACCAATATCTCTGTTAATACATTCAGTTTTGTCTCAGTCCATTGTACGAGTAGATTTGTCAATCATTTTAATTTTTTCTGCATTAAGCAACTCACTGCTGTCAGATTCTAGGTCAACTTTCCTAGCCTTCGTTTTGTTTTCATTTTGGTCTTGGTTTAATATATCATTCTCGCCTCCTTTTATTTAATAGCAAGTGTTTAGTTTTCTGTGTAGCATTTCTAGTTCCTGGGATGCGTGTAATTTGTATTTTGTACATAAGTTCACAGAGGTCCTTGTGAGCTGCTTGGGCATGCTTTCTCCCTTCTGATTTTTCATCATCTTCTCCCTGGGAGCATCCCATCTCCTTATGAACTTTTCATTGCCTCTTGCTATCTTATTTTTTAATTTGTTTCCTGTTTCTGGTCTTCTCCTTTGGATTTCTTGCTCTTCCTTGCTTGGCCTTCCGCATTTTCTTTCCATGACCTCTCTTCCCGCAGTTTGAAGACTCAGAGAAAGCAAGAGGGATTCTCATTTCCAAGGAACCAATTTTATGACTTGACATAGAAGTCCACAGCTGGATGTCCAGTGACACAGGATCACTGCAGCTCTTTACGTTAAACCAGCTTCCTGAATATGTGAAATGTCTTAACGTTCCTGTTCGCATCTACCCATACTCTTCTCTGTTAGGTGGCAGCCTCCTGGGGAAAGCTGACTCCTCAAGACTCTGCAGATCCCTGGGACTCCAGCCACCAGCCTTACCATGAGCTCTCTGGTTTACTTGACTTGCATTTTCCTCACCTTGATTGCCTAGAGGATTGTCTCTTTCCCTGTGGCAGTTACCAGATGTTTATTTATACATGACAAGGCCTCACAGTTTGTGGAATTAGCATTTCAACACTTTCATAAAGCTATTTTGATTGTCTTTATGAAAAACAGTTTAGTTTTGCTTGAGAGTATTTCCACATTCTTTACTTGTTAATATCTGACTAGTCCACAGAGATTATCCCTTGGGCTTTGTCAAGGTCACTGTTTCTTTGTTTCTCTCAAGCTTCTCTGTCCAATATAATATCTATTCGTCACATGGTACTATTTAAATTTAAACCTAAATAGGTAACTGTTGAGTAAAATAAATTTTTTGTTTAGTATCATTAGCCCTGCTTCACATACACAAGATATACACTATGTCCAGGCTATCATTTTGGACAGGACAAATAGAGAATGCTTCTGTTATCACAGAAGTTTCTGTTGAAGTGCTCTGCTAAAGACTGAGTCGTGAGTTGAATCCAGTAATTAACATTCATCAAGTCCACTGGCTTCTGCTAGCTTGAAGGTATGCCATTGTTAGCTGCTTTGAGTCCCATTAATACTTTGACTTCTAAGTTGGTGACTTCTTTGTTGGTGATTCCCTGTTTTTTCCTAGTTTTATTGAGATATAATTGACATGTACCATTGTTTAAATTGAAAGTGTACAATGTGATGATTTCATATACACATAATTTGTGAAATAATTACAATAGATTAGTGAACACCTCCATCACCTCATACAATAACTTTTTTTTTTTTTTTTTTGGTGTGATGAGAACATTTAAAGTTTACTCTTAGCAACATCCATGGTATAGAATACAATATTGTTAACTGTAATGGAAATTTGTTATCCTTTGTCCACCATCCCCTCATTTTCCCCACCCCTAAGCCCCTGGCAACCAACATTATACATTTCTTCTGTGAGATCAACTGTTTTAGATTCCACATATAAGTGGTATCTTACTGTGTCTGACTTATTTCACTTAGCATAATTTCCTCAGGGTTTTTCCATATTGTCCTAATTGACAGGATTTCTTTCTTTCTCATGGCTGAATAATATTTCAGTGTTTACACATACCAAATCTTCTTTATCCATTCATCCAAAGATAGACATTTAGATTGTTACATTATCTTGGCTATTATAACTAATGCTTCATCTAATGTAGGGTCTCTCATGCCTCTTTGGGGTAAAGATTTTATTTCCTTTGCTATGTACCCAGAAGTGGGATTGCTGCATCATTTGGTGGTTATATTTTTAATTTTTTGAGAAACTCCCATACTGTTTTCCACAGTGGTTACACCAATTTACATCTTTGACAGCAGTGCACAAGGGTTCTCTTTTCTCTATATCCTTGCCAACACATAATCTCTTGTCTTTTTTGTGTGATAGTCATTCTAACAGGTATGAGGTGACATCTCATTGTCCCCTGATGCTTTGTCTTTTCTTAGTCTAAGCTAAAAGTTTGTGATTTTGTTTTATCTTTTTTGAAAAACAACTTTAGAGTTTGTGTTTTTTCTCTTTTCCCCTATTGTTTTTCTGGGTTCAGTTTATTTCTGCTCTAATTTTTGTTATTTCCTTCCTTTTCCTAACTTCAGACTCTGTTCTAATCTTTTTAGTTCTTGGGATGTAATGCTAGGTTACTTGAGATCTTTTTATTTTCTTATATTTATTTATTGCTATAAATTTCCCCTAAAGAACTGCTTTTGTAGCACCCTATAGATTTTGTGTACTGTGATTCTATTCTCATTTGTTTTGAGATTTTTTTTTTAATTTCCTTTTTTATTTTTCTCTTTGACTGATTGGTTATTTAGAATGTTACTGGTGAGTTCCCACATGATTTTAGATTCCTCAGCTTTCCTCCTATTAGTTAGTAATGTCATGCCATTTTAACATTACTTGGTGTGATTTCCATCTTCTTAAATTTGCTGTCTAGTTTTGTACTAATGCCATCTTATTGTTTTCTAGCTCTTTTGTCTTTATCTTGTTCCTTTCTTCCTTACTTTCCTTTTTTGTGAATTGATGACTTTCTGTAGTGGTATGTTTGATTCACTTCTCTCTATCCTTTGTGTAGCTGCTACAATTTCTTGCTTTGAGGTTATTATTAGGCTTATATAAGGCATCTTATAGATATAACTGTAAGTTCAGTTCAGTTCAGTTGTTCAGTTGTGTCTGACTCTTTGCGACCCCATGAATCGCAGCATGCCAGGCCTCCCTGTCCACATAGTCTATTTTGTGCTGGTAAGACCTTAGTTTCAATCACATACAAAATTTTACTCTTTTACTCTCTCTCTTTTATGTTTTTGATGTCACCATTTACCTCTTTTTATATGGTGTATTCATTAACAAATTATTCTAGATACAGTTATTTTAATACTTTTCTTTATTAGTCTTTTTACTAAAGTAGTTAACACACTACTGTATTGGAGTATTCTGAATTTTACTGTGTACATACATACATTTTTCAGTGTGAAACAATATTTTCATCTTATTAATTAATGTCCTTTTGTTCCATCTTGAAGAACTCCTTTTTGCATTTAGTGATACCCTAATTCTTAAAGGAGATGAAGGTTTTCACCCTGTTGCGCCTCTGAAAAATTGTGCATTTCCTATCTTCATCATCCTTTGTGGAATATATAATAAACTAAATTTTTGTTTTCTATCTGCTCTCTTTTTTTCCTGGGGTATACTTTCTAATTTTGCTAACATTGCTATTTAGACCTTCCAAGGAGCCATTATATTGTGTAAAACTAATTTAATCTTTTTGTTTAGTTTTACCTTTTCCTACCTCCTCTCCGCATCTTCCAGTTTCTAAGATACCAAACTAGGAACAGTTAGTATGTGGAATTATGGTATTATCTCAGGCCTTGAGATACCCCATAGCACAAGCTAAGCACCAGGTGATCATTTCTAGGCTGGTAACAGAAGGTTCACCCTACTGAAAATTTCATATTTTCCTCTTTAGGTGCTCAGGTAACAGTTTTATATTTAATGTAGCAATATGTCTAGCTTAGCTTTGGGCAGTTTTACTGTGTGGACATCTAGTGTACTGTGCCTTGATTATCTAGGTTCTAAAACTTCATGTTAATAAATAGCTCTTTGGGGAAAGGCAGGGATTTTTATCAATATGCAGCATTGCCATTATTGGGTTCCCTGGATAGGTTGACATAGTGTCATTGTTACAGAAGATAAACTTTGAAGGAGCATTTGTGGAGCAGCTGACAATGGATGTTAGAACAATAGCTCAGGATTTCATGGTGGCTTAATCATTATCCACCCCCATCCTCTCATTCAGCCAGCCAAACTTTATTTGTTAAACTTTACTACATGCCAGGCACATCCCAGTGTTTTCTACTGGGGTGATTCAAAGGTTAGAAGAAACAATGGCAGTGAAAAGAAATGAGTGCCATGATGAAGGGGAAATGTGCACGGTCTACACCCTAGACCTGTGACCTGTGTAGCTGCCCAGGGCCCCAGGTTTAGAGGAGTTACTTGACTCAATGCCCACTGTCACTGCCTTGATATTTTTAAGAATTTTGAACAAGAGGCCCCAGATTTTCATTTTGTATCAGGCTTTCCAAATTATGTTGCCCATTTTGGAACAGTATTGTAGTGGGACGTGAGAGGGTTCCTTAGTCCAGCTGTGAAGGCTTTGGAAAGGCATCCTGGAGGAAGTGACATCTGCATTGAGATGTGAAGGGGAAAAAAATTGGTCCAACAAAGAACAGTGACAGAGAGAACCTCATAACAAGCTGTAGGTGGACAGGGCAGACCCGTAATGTTACTGGTGAGTTTCACCAAACTATTATGCCTCCATCTTTTTTTAAAAAAGTTATTGATTTTTATTTATTTATTTGGATGCACTGGGTCTTAGTTGTGGCATGTGGGCTTTTTAGTTGCAGCATGTGGGATCTAGTTCCTTGACCAGGGATTGTACTTGGGTCCCCTGCATTGGGAGCATGGAGTCTTAGCCACTGGACAACCAGGGAAGCCCCTTTGCCGCCATCTTCATCTTAGAAATGTACTTGTCTCATGGACCTACCCTTAGAGGCCAGCAGTTTTTACCCTTTAATTTCTTTTTGTATGGGCTTCCCTTGTGGCTCAGCTGGTAAAGAATCCCCCTGCGGTGCGGGAGACCTGGGTTTGATTCCTGGGTTGGGAAGATCCCCTGGAGAGGGGAATGGCTACCCACTCCAGTTTCTGGCCTGGAGAATCCCATGGACTGCATAGTCCTTGGGTCACAGAGTCAGACATGACTGAGTGACTTTCACTCATTCTTTGTATGACTGTCTTTCTTCAGACATGACCTGTAAGATTGATCAGGCTATAATATATGACTTTTTTCATAGGCACAGTTACAACCCAAATGTTGACAAGGGCCTGTTGAGTGAATGAACAATTAATTAAGTAGGCCCTCTGAGGTCTGTGATACACTGAAAAGACTTTCTTCTTTCAAGGATTCAAAGCACACAGCAAACTCAGCCAGAACTTCCATTACTCCAAAGAGAGTAGGAAGCCTGAATTCTTACATAAAATTTTCTCATTTTGTATTAGCTACTAATGTAAAACATTTACACATACTGATGGCCAAATAGAACTTATCTGTTGGCCAATATTATCCTTGCTAACAGGATATAAACCCTAAAACCCTTTCTGAGAGGAACTAGAATGTTCTTACCATTTCTTTACAGATACAAGCTTCTTGTACAGAGGGAGGGTTTCATTTTTCCCATTTGCATTTTCAAAAGATAACCTTTACTTCAGGCTTGTAAACAGCCTTTTATATAGGTTAGAGATTATAAGCATGGACCTTGATACCACACACCACATAAAAATTAATTCAAAGTAGATTAATGACTAAATATAACATCTAAAACCATGAAAGTATTAGAGGAAAAAACAGGAAACATCATCATGACCTTGGATTCGATGATGGATTCTTCTATGTGATACCAAAAGCATAGGCAGCGATCCTTCAGATCTACCACCTCCCACCTCCTTTCCCTCCTCCATCAGTAACTTCTTCCCTGTTCACTCAGCGTCAGCCCCTGCATGCCCGCTGTTATTCTGTCCAAGATGATGCATTGTACAAGTAGAAGTGTTTTCTTTATTTTTTGTGTTTCCTTTTCATGTGTTATTTGTGTGAAAAGTATTATAAGCCTATTACAGTACAGTTAGTTGGGTAACTGGGCTTCTGAGGTGGTGCTAGTGGTAAAGAATCTACCTGCCAGTTCAGGAGACATAAAAGACATGGGTTCCATCCCTGGGTCCGGAAGATCCCCTGAAGGATGGCATGGCAACCCACTCCAGTATTCTTTCCTGGAGAATCCCATGGACAGAGGACTCTGGCAGAATGCAGTTCACGGGGTCACAAAGAGTTGGACATGACTGATGTGACTTAGCACAGCACAGAGTTGAGTGCCTAGACTAAGTTTGTTGGACTTATAAACAAATTGGACTTAAAAATGCACTCTCAGAAGGAAACTTACTTTATATGTAGGGGACTTAGATAATTTAGGTGGAGCAAGGATAGCATGAGGCAGAACTTTCTGTATCAGTTCTATTGAAATGTTAATTTTCAACAGAAAATATGTTGAATTTAACCAGTTCTTTTTTTTTTTTTTTTAATTCTTTAATGAAGAAATTGAACCCTTGTTATCACTCCCAGGATAAAGACCTCTGTCCTGAAGCATCCTAGAAGGTCTTACCCCAGCCTTTCTTTTCCATCTCACACCAACTTTGTCGTGGTGTCCAGACACTGGCCACTGGTTCCCACCACAGAGTTTGTGTAGCTGCTGTTCTTTCAGTTCAGTTCAGTTGCCCAGTCATGTCTGACTCTTTACAACACCATGGACTGCAGCACCCCAGGCTTCCCTGTCCATCACCAACTCCTGGATCTTACTCAAACTCATGTCCATCGAGTCGGTGATGCCATCCAGCCATCCCATCCTCTGTCGTCCCCTTCTCCTCCTGTCGTCAATCTTTCCCAGCATCAGGGTCTTTTCAAATAACTCAGTTCTTCTCATCAGGTGGCCAAAGTATTGGAGTTTCAGATTCAAGATCAGACCTTCCAGTGAATATTCAGGACTGATTTCCTTTAGGATGGACTGGTTGGATCTCCTTGCAGTCCAAGGGACTCTCAACAGTCTTCTCCAATACCACAGTTCAAAAGCATCAGTTCTTCAGCACTCAGCTTTCTTTATAGTCCACCTCTCACATCCATACATGACCACTGGAAAAACCATAGCTTTGACTAGACAGATCTTTGTTGGCAAAGTAATGTCTCTGCATTTTAATGTGCTGTCTAGGTTGGTCATAACTTTTCTTCCAGGGAGCAAGCGTCTTTTAATTCATGGCTGCAGCCACCATCTGCAGTGATTTTGGAGCCCAAGAAAATTAAGTATGTTACTGTTTCCATTATTTCCCACATGTATTTGCCATGAAGTGATGGAATTGGATGCCATGATCTTTGTTTTCTGAATATTGAGCTTTAACCAACGTTTTCACTCTCCTCTTTCACTTTCCTCAGGAGGCTCTTTAGTTCTTCTTCACTTTCTGCCATAGGGAAAGTGTCATCTGCATATCTGAGGTTACTGATATTTCTGCCTGCAATCTTGATCCCAGCTTGTGCTTCATCCAGTTCAGTGTTTCACATGATGTACTCTGCATATAAGTTAAATAAGCAGGGTGACAATATACAACCTTGACATACTCCTTTTCCTATTTGGAACCAGTCTGTTGTTCCATGTCCAGTTCTAGCTTTTGCTTCCTAATCTGCATACAAATTTCTCAAGAGCCAGGTCAGGTGGTCTGATAGTCCTGTCTCTTTCAGAATTTTTGCAGTTTATTGTGATCCCCACAGTCAAAGGCTTTGGTGTAGTCAATACAGCAGAAGTAGAAGATTTTCTGAAACGTTCTTGCTTTTTCAATGATCCAGCGGATGTTGGCAATTTGATCTCTGGTTCCTCTGCCTTTTCTGAAACCCACTTGAACATCTGGAAGTTCACGGTTCACGCATTGTTGAAGCCTGGCTTGGAGAATTTTGAGCATTACTTTGCTAGCATGTGAGATGAATGCAATTGTGGAGTAAGAAATTCTTTGGCATTGCCTTTCTTTGGGATTGGAATAAAAACTGACCTTTTCCAGTCCCGTGGCCACTGCTGAGTTTTACAAATTTGCTGGCATATTGAGTGCAGCACTTTCACAGCATCATCTTTCAGGATTTAAAATAGGTCAACTGGAATTCCATCACCTCCACTAGCTTTGTTTGTAGTGATGTTTCCTAAGGCCGACTTGACTTCACATTGCAGGATGTCTGGCTCTAGGTGAGTGATCACACACCATCATGATTATCTGACTCATGAAGATCTTTTTTGTATAGTTCTTCTGTGTATTCTTGCCATCTCTTTTTAATATCATCTGCTTCTGTTAGGTCCATACCATTTCTGTCCTTTATTGTGCCCATCTTTGCATGAAATATTCCCTTGGTTTTTTTTTATTATAAACATTTATTTTCTGCCATCTGATTTTCTAGAAGCGATCTTTAGTCTTTCCCATTCTATCACTTTCCTCTATTTCTTTGCACTGATCACTGAGGAAGGCTTTCTTATCTCTCCTTGCTATTCTTTGGAACTCTGCATTCAAATGGGTATGTCTTTCCTTTTCTCCTTTGCTTTTCGCTTCTCTTCTTTTCACAGCTCTTTGTAAGGCCTCTTCGAACAGTCATTTTGCTTTTTTGCATTTCTTTTTCTTGGGGATGGTCTTGCTCCCTGTCTCCTGTACAATGTCACAACCTCTGTCCATAGTTCATCAGGCACTTTGTCTATCAGATTTAGTCCCTTAAATCTAATCTCAGTTCCACTGTATAATCATTAGGGTTTTGATTTAGGTCATACCTGAATGGTCTAGTGGTTTTCCTTACTTTTTTCAATTTAAGTCTGAATTTGGCAATAAAGAGTTCATGATCTGAGCCATAGTCAGCTCCCGGTCTTGTTTTTGCTTACTGTTTAGAGCTTCTCCATCTTTGGCTGCAAAATATATAATCAGTCTGATTTCAGTGTTGACCATCTGGTGATGTCCATGTGTAGAGTCTTCTCTTGTATTGTTGGAAGAGGGTGTTTGCTACGACCAGTGTGTTCTCTTGGCAAAACTCTGTTAGCCTTTGCCCTGCTTCATTCTGTACTCCAAGGCCAAATTTGCCTGTTAATCCAGGTGTTTCTTGAGTTCATACTTTTGCATTCTAGTCCCCTATAATGAAAACGGCATCTTTTTGGGGTGTTAGTTCTAGAAGGTCTTGTAGGTCTTCATAGAACCATTCAGCTTCAGCTTCTTCAACATTACTGATTGTGGCATAGACTTGGATTACTGTGTTATTGAATGGTTTGTCTTGGAAATGAATAGAGGTCATTCTGTCATTTTTGAGATTGCATCCAAGTACTGCATTTCAGACTCTTTTGTTGACTATGATGGTTACTCCATTCCTTCTAAGGGATTCTTGCCCAGAGTAGTAGATACAATGGTCATCTGAGTTAAATTCACCCATTCCAGTCCATTTTAGTTTGCTGATTCCTAAAATGTTGATGTTCACTCTTGCCATCTCCTGTTTGACCATTTCCCATTTGCCTTGATTCATGGACCTAACATTCTAGGTTCCTATGCAATATTGCTCTTTATAGCATCGGATCTTACTTCCATCACCAGTCACATCCACAACTGGGTGTTGTTTTCACTTTTGCTCCGTCTCTTCATTCTTTCTGGAGTTATTTCTCCACTGATCTCCAGTAGCATATTAGGCACCTACCGACCTGGGGAGTTCATCTTTCAGTGTCCTATCTTTTTTGCCTTTTCATACTGTTCATGGGGTTCTCAAGGCAAGAATACCAAAGTAGCTTTCCATTCCCTTGTCCAGTGGATCACATTTTGTCAGAACTCTCCACCATGACCTGTCCGTCTTGGGTGGCCCTCTGCAGCATGGCTCATAGTTTCATTGAGTTAGACAAGGGTGTGGTCCATGTGATTAGATTAGTTAGTTTTCTGTGTTTGTGGTTTTCATTCTGTCTGCCCTCTGATGGAGAAGGATGAGGCTTATGGAAGCTTCCTGATGGGAGAGACTGACTGAAGGGGAAACTGGGTCTTGTTCTGATGGGCGGGGCCATGCTCAGTAAATCTTTAATCCAATTTTCTGTTGATGGTTGGAGCTGTGTTCCCTCCCTGCTATTTACCTGGGGCCAAACTATGGTGGAGGTGATGAAGATAATGCTGACCTCCCTCAAAAGACCCCATGCGTGTACTGCTGCAGTCCATGCCCCCAGCCCTGCAGCAGGCCACCACCGACCCACGTCTCTGCTGGAGACTCCCAGACACCCACAGGCAAGTCCGGGACGATCTCCTGTGGGGTCACTGCTCCTTTCCCCTGGGTCCTGGTGCACAAGGTTCTGCTGTGCCCTCCAAGAGTCTATTTCCCAGTCCTCTGTAAGTCCTGGCAGCTCTCTGGTGGGGTTAATGGTGACCTCCTCCAAGAGGGCTTATGCCATACCCAAGACTGCTGCACCCTGAGCCCCTGCCCCTGCGCAGGCCACCGCCGACCTGTACCTCCACAGGAGACGCTCAGACACAGTTCTGTCTCAGTCTCTGTGCGGTCCCTGGGTCCTGGTGCACACAGGTTTGTTTGAGCCCCCTGAGTGTCTCTGGTGGGAATGGGGTTTGATTCTAAATGTGAATTCCCCCCTCCTATCATCTTGCTGGGGTTCTCCTTTGCCCTTGGACATGGGGTATCTCCTCACAGCCACTCCAGTGCCTACTGGTATGTAGATTATCCATTCATTAATATCTGCCAAAAATTGGTACTGTGTGGAATTAATAATTTGTTGTGAGTTATATACAGGAAAATGGGAGTTTTTGTCTGGTGTTTAATCTTTCTGGGACTTTGTTGAAATTTGTTTTATGTTTCATTGCTGTTTTTTGAAACTGTGAACTTGGGAGATAATTCTTCAGTCAACAAAGATTCATGTTTTTAAAACTTTTCTATTCATTCAACAGTTATACAGAGTCTTCTCCTATCAGTTATTGTTCTAAGGGTTGGGGATATACTGATGAGCAGGACATGGTGCCTTTCGTGAGGCTGTTTGTTCTTGTGAAGAACATCCCACATTTTACCTCGTGTGAAATGGGTTATCACTTGCAAGTGATAGAAACATAAAATTTACCTAGACAAACAAGAGAAGTTATCGTTTCAAGTACAAAGGACACCTAGCTTCATTCGCGGTTGTATTTAGGGACTCATATGTCATCAGGTATCTCTGGCCATCAGGCGTCCCTGGTGACTCAGTCAATAAAGAATCCACCTGCCAACGCAGGAGATGTGGGTTTGATCCCTGGGTTGGGAAGATCCCCTGGAGAAGGAGATGGCAGTCCACTCCAGTATTCGTTCCTGGGAGGTCCCGTGGACAGAGGAGTCTGGCTGACTATAGTCCATGGAGTCACAAAAGTGTCACACATGACTTAGCAACTAAGAAAAACAAAAACAGTCTGTGACCCCCTTTCAACTCTACTATCTTGTGTGATACCTTTGTTCTCTGAAAGTTTTTTCTTTTATGACAACAAAAATGGTCACCTGTCTACATGCCTAGCTGTCACCCTGTCTACTTCCAAATATCATGTTAAACCATTGTCAAGGAAACCTCTCTTCTAATAGCTTCAACCCAATCTCTTAGACCAACTCTTATGGGGGGGGATGAGGTCAGAAGAGGACATGTTTCTCTCTGATCCTGTACTTGTGCTTGGAATCCCTCTTCTCAAATTATATGAATTAAGAGTCAGCAAAAAATGATTCTCGCCAAGGGAATGACTGCTGATAGATGAATCCATGCTTGATAATCATAAACAGAGCATGTCTATTCATTGTAGCATTACAATTTTTGGCATTTGTGCTACTTCATTTTTTTTTTTTTTTTTCTTGCTGCTTGAAGCAGATTTACAGATTAGTACTATAGGTTATTGCTTTAGCGTTTTTATTCTTCATTTTGCCTCCTGGGGATTATGTTTTCCCTCTGCTGCATTTTTACGCTGAAGTGTGAGTGGCCATGTGGATCCAAGGTCTTCTAACAGCTTAAGTATTTCTGCTGAATATCAGGAGGCAATCTGTTTTCTCCTCCCCAGAGGGCTTTTGTGTCCTAAAGATGTGTAAGAGCCCCCACTGTCTTTGACCCTTTATTGATTTGAGAGATTACTTTCCTGAAATATACTGAGGATTATCCTAACCTTTGATGGTAGAACATGGATAGTGATGTTATAAGGGACTTAATACTTTTCTGTTTCTCTGTGAAGTTAGAAAGATTATCTCAATTTGGCTCATAGTTTGTCAGTTTTTAAAAAGTGATTACCCCCCCAAAAAGTTTTTAGATTCTTGTTACACTTTGCCTTGCCATCCACTGAAGCAAAGAATGCTGTATATGAATTTTAGGAGACAGAAAACATACTTTTGCAGCTTTTCTCCATCTTTCTTTCCCTATACACAATGCATGTTTATTTTTACATTGTTTGGGAGGCCCCAAATAATCGCACTGTTTTCAAGGGTATTATAGTACCCCACAAGGATTTTTGAGATTCTTCATGTGCATTCCATTTCATTAGAATTCCCTTTTGTCTTTAGATTTAGATTTGTAAAATGGAAAGGACAGGGGTAGGGAAAGTCATGGACTGACTTGTCTGCACATTTTTCCATGACTCTGGTCCTCATGATTTTGGGCAATCTTTCCATTAGCTGTGGAAGAGTGCTGACCCAAAGCAATTTTTTTTGTGTTTGGCTGAAGAGATGCCAGTGACAATGTAGGTCATCCATGCAGCTTTACTCCATTTTCAAAGAACCTTCTGATTGTGTTTCAAGTGCTCCTGAAGGTGCTTGAAGTTAGGCAGAGAATAGCACCACACATCCTGCTATGGTCAAGTCAGTGATTAAGGTTTGATGTCTGCTGGGGTTTGCAGCTCTTTCACCCAACTTTAAACAGGATTCACCAGAGTGGAGGAGAAAAGGAAGAATCTGCAGGGGCTAGACTGCTGTGGCAGAAAGTATCAATCATTATAGAAATAACCTACAACCTCTCAGCTTCCCTGTGTGATGCCATTGACAAGTCACAGGATATATTCCGTTGCCCAACATAAAAATAATGACATGGATGAAATGCAGGCTAAGTTCTCAGTCTCATCTTCCAACATCAAGACTCTTCCTTTTTTATTTTATCATCCATGAAAGTAAAGCCAGTGATCTAAACCACTATGAATTAGTAGATTTTCTTTCCTCCTCCCCTAATGCCCTCACTCTGAGCTCAGGCAATCTCTGGCAGTAAGGCAGTGGATACCTGCTACTCTGAGATCATTTGCAGAGACGATTCCTCTTTGAGTTCTGGCGAGATATACCCAAAAGTGGTCCTTCACCTTGGAGCTGGCAAGCACAGGTCATTAGATTGATGGTTGGCATTGGCAGGGATCCACTGACAAGAGCCTTGCATAATCAGAGTGCTCATGAAAACTGTTAGTAGACAATGTACTTGGAAATAAAGGGTGAAATCTGTTCCATGCCTTTGATTCATTCCATCAGCCTAATGGTCATAGAGAAGGGGTAGAAGATGACTCTCTGGAGACATGAAGCCTGTCTTCTGTTTCATTCATTCTTCTGAAAGGGGATTCTCAAGTGTTTATTGCCAGTTTTTCCCCCCACTGAATGCCAGTGAGTGCTGACTAGGGATTTTTGGAGCCTCTGTCACCATGATCATCAAATAGGAAATAAGTTGCTGGTTAACCACAGGGTCTTGATCAGTTCAGCAAGATCTGATAATAAATTTAAATTTCTACAAATGTTAATAGCTAAAGTTGGACTCTGATAAAATGTTCATTTTCATAGTAGAATAAGCAGCAGGAGATAGATTTTCCATGAAGTCCACAACAGTCAAACATGTTATTTATAAATAACGCAATATTGTCACCTGCAAATTAACCACTGTCCTCCTTTAAAGTTATTGTGATGTCCAAGTACCCTGTGAGTTCTGTGCTTCTATTTCAATTCATTGATGTTTGTTGGATTATGAGTATTACTGATGATGCTGGTGATAATAATAAAAAAATAATAAAAGTATTTATTGATAAACATACACATTTTGAAATGTAAACATACATGTAAGTATGTATATGTTATATATATATATATATGTTTGTATGCACAGAGATACACACACTTTGATTTAGAGTGCCTATCAGAACACCAAAAGAGATGTTTCAGACTAGGAAATAGCATATTTTCTCATTCAACAAATATTTATTGAGCCTGTACTGATATTGTTCCAGGTGCTGTGGACACATGTGGGGTTTATAGTAAGGGTGACCGTCACAAATTACTTAAATGTTTTCATGTAAGTATTAAGACTAACACTGAGTAGGTTTTGGGATAGGGAGTGGGGGCAGAAAGGAGAAGCAGAGCTCTTTTAGAAAGAAGAAGCAGAACTCTGACACAAGTGAGGTTTCCCCCGTGTGAGTAAACTGGGTGGGAGGGGAGTCTCCCTGGCAGGACTGACTCGTGCAAGGCGCTGGGTGTGTTCGATGTATCGGAGGAGCCACAGGTGGTCTCGGAGGAGCATGAGTAAAGTGCTGGACTCAGGTGACACTGACCCAAGTCACCTCTCCTCCCTTAGGTACAAATCGTTTTCACAGATCTTCCCGCGCTTCCTCTCTGCTTCTCATCCCTTGGAAAAATCTTTGTTGTTAATTGAAGCTGATAAGGCACTGCCTTAAGCCACTATCCTCACTGCTGCTGCTGCTAAGTCACTTCAGTCGTGTCCGACTCTGTGTGACCCCATAGACGGCAGCCCACCAGGCTCCCCCGTCCCTGGGATTCTCCAGGCAAGAACACTGGAGCGGGCTGCCATTTCCTTCTCCAATGCATGAAAGTGAAAAGTGAAAGTGAAGTCGCTCAGTCGTGTCCGACTCTTAGCGACCCCATGGACTGCAGCCTACCAGGCTCCTCTGTCCATGGAATTCTCCAGGTCAGAATACTGGAGTGGGTCGATGTGTCCTCCTGCGGGGATCTTCCTGACCCAGGGATTGAACCCAAGTCTGTTAGCAGGTGAATTCTATACCACTAGTGCCACCTGGGAAGCCCTAAATAGACCTTAGATACTTGTAATGTGGGTTTCTACTAAGCAATAGATAAGAAGAGCAAAGTAGGTATGGATTTATAGACTTAGAAAGATGCCCCAGATGTTGAAGAAAAAGTAGTTGCTCTGTGTGTGTCTGATCCTGTTTGTGTCATTTGTTGTTGTTGTTTTGTTGCTAAAGTCCTGTCCTAGCTCCTCTGTTCATGGGATTTCTCAGGCAAGAATACTAGAGTGGGTTGCCATTTCCTTCTCCAGGGTATCTTCCTGACTCGGGTCAAACTTTCATCTCCTGCTTGGCATGGGGATTCTTTACCACTAAGTCACCAGGGAAACCCTATTTATGTCATACACACCCTGAAATTGTTCACCAAGTCCACCTCTGAGTAGTGTGGCATCTATATTTTTCTTATTATGCTATTCTGTACTGTTTGAAATTTCTTCCAACATACATTTTATGGTTTCTGAGCGTATTTATATTCATATTTGCATTTTAGTCCTTGAGAGTAGTAAATAGTGAGGAAAAAGTATCTCTAAGGAGAGAAGGAGAGTGTAGGAGTGCTTTTCTTCCTTCCCTTATTTGAGCAAAACATAATCTCATGTGATATCCTTTGTCTTCATTTTTGTAGACCTGACAAGGTACTGAGTCTTTTGCAAAATTGTATGGTCTCTTACATTATTCTGAGTAGTGCCCACCTATAACCAGTTGGAAATAAAATCACTCATGACAATGTGCTATATGTGCTTTGAATTTCTGGAAGTAGCATTAATGGTGTCCCCTACACGCCTCAATGACTCCCACTCACCCTTTGGTTTCAGTTTTTAATTCTTAAGTAAGTTCAACACTTTGCAAATGACAGTTATGCTAAAGGCACTGGAGATTGCCGGCATGCAGTGTGTCAGTAGACACATGAAAAGTGTTCTGGTGAGGGAGCGCAGGGCTGGAAATAACAGGGGGGGCCCTCAGATAGGAATTCATTCACTCAGCCAAGACTAGGCGAGCCTGTGTTCTGCGTGAGATGGTCCTCGGCTCAGGTCAGGAGCATCATCAGCCTGCCTGAAACAGCAGGGTTTCCTAGTAACACTGAGCTTGTCATCTGCCTTCCCTTGGCTCATGGTCCCCACCACTCCCGTCTCACTTCCATCTGGCTTTCTTGACTCATGTGGGTTATCTGCCTGACTCTTGAAAATATATGGCTTTCTGATCACTAAATGGGTTTCTGATCACTAATCTAAACTTTGTAACCACTTAAATTCAATCTGAATAAAACTTGCTTTTGCTTTGTGACCCTGTGTGGCATTTCAAACTCCTGGGTTATTTGTCCTAGAAAATTGGTGTCTGAAGTGTCAACATGACGGAGAAATAGGGGAGTCTGAAGAGTTAAATCAGCATGGCAGTGTAATTGGTCAAAGAGAAACTTTGGTGAAGATAGAATTCTGCCTTCACTGTGCCCTGCAACTGCCCCAGAGCAGGGGTGTAGCCTGCTGGCTGGAGATCACTCGTGCAGGGCTGGCAGACACCGTCAGAGGCAGAGAGTCAAGATCCCTGAACGCACCTGTAGACCAGATAATTAACTTGACAGCTTTATAGGAACGCTCTCCTTTTCTGCGTCTTTTTTTGACCAATTACTTTCAATAATGACGGCAGGTCTGCATCTCTCCCTGACTGCGTTAGAGATTACAATGTCAAAGGCCTTTTGTAATGTCTCCTGTGTCTTAATAAACCTGTCAGCTGAGGTTACGTTATTTTCCCATTCCCATCAGGGAGGCAAGGGATGGTGAGGCAGAGATGCCAGGTTGTGGTGTGTGCTTTTGGCTTGATGTGGTGTGCCACATGCTGTCTGAGCGGCGCCATGGCTGCCTGGGAACGCTTGGCACGGAACAGACGCTTGTTTTAATCAGGAGACCACTGACATTTTGGTGGGATGTCATTCTATAATCTTCGTGTGCTACCAGGAGCCCTGTTAATAACCTTACCCCGCTCCTTTAGCAGTAAGTTCTCCTGATATTCATTTGACTAATATCCATTCTACCCAGAGCCCAAATATGGGGGCATTGTTTTCCTGTTCCAGAAAGCTTCAGCCATTGTCCAATAATTTTTAAATGTTTTTATTTTAATTTTATTTTATTTTATTTGACTCTGCTGGATCTTTGTTCCCGCGTGGGCTTTCCTCCAGTACTAGCGAGCGGGGGCTACTCTAATTGTGGTGTGTGGGTGACTTCTCTTGCTGCAGAGCAACAAGGGCTCTTGGGCTTGCAGGCTTCAGTACTTGTGGTTCCTGGGCTCTAGAGCACAGACTCGATAAGTGTGGCTTATGGACTTCCTTGTTCCTTGGGATGTGAGATCCTTCTGCGCCAGGGATTGAACCAATGCTTCCTGCATTGGCAGGCAGGTTCTTTATCACTTAACCACCAGGGAAGCCCAGCAATTGTTCAGTAGTTTTTGACTTAAGTATGATAACCGACTAGGTTATCAATTCAACCGACTAGGTACAAATTCAAAAGTCTTTGTTTTTTCTTGGAATCCTACTTGAGCCAGGTATTACCCTGACCAGTGGGTGAATAAGGGTAAACAAATGCCAACACTTTCCATACCTTAATGGGACTCACTGTCAAGTCGCTGAAATGGTCATGTTATCACATAAACCAGCACATGGGGATGCACTGGGGTCAGATAACCACATTATCAAGTGCAGGTCGATGCTCTGAAGGTGAGGCAAGCTCTCAGATAGAAGTAATGTGGCTTCCCAGGGTCGTTTGACAATGTCTGGAGACTTCTTTGGTTGTTCAAACTGAGAGGTGTGTGCTTCTAGCATCTCATGAATGCTGCTAACTTTCTTTGACTACTAAATTGCTTCATTCATATCTGACTCTTTGCAGCCCTATGGACTTCGCAGCCCGCCAGGCTCCTCTGTCCATGGGATTCTCCAGGCAAGAATACTGAAGTGGGTTGCCATTTTCTTCTCTGGATGATCTTCCTGACCTAGGGATCAAACCCGTGTCTCTTATGTCTCCTGTATTGGCAGACTAACCTTCCACGCTGGACAGGATAGATAGACCCCACACCAAGGAATTGCCTGGCCCCACTAGCAGTAACGCCTAGGCTGTAGAACTGCTCTGGAGCATTGGAAACAGGCCTGGGATAACAAGGATTTTGAAGGATGGGTAGGAGTGAGCAAGGTGGTGCTGATGGGTGGGGAAGAGTTCTAGACAGGAGGACATACGAACAAGGAAGAGGACATACGAACACGAAGAGATCAGATTGAATGTGGTGGCGGGAAGTCGGGGGCAGGGTGGTGGCAGAGGCTGTGGGCCACTAGCGGCCTTGAAGGCCCCAGAGGGTCATGCACGCTTGTCATATGAGATGAGGCCTAAGGTGAATTCAAGAACTTGAGTGTGGTAAAAGCAGCCTCTGAAAGTAACCCAGCAACATGTGCTGCCACAGAAAAGAACCCACGTTTTGGAGTTGGGCTGGGATCCCAGCTCCGTTTGTTATGCCCTGGCTGAGTCTGGACATGCTGCTTGACCTGGCCCGCCCTCCATCTCCATGTGGAGTTATAATGCTCACTTGCAGAGGCCATGTGGAAAGTAAGAGAGATAACTCCTGTCCTGTGTCTTCTGTAGAAATTTCCACTCTGATATTAAGTCCTGACTCAGACTAAAGGGATCTTATTGAAAACCAGGAGGACTGCATAGGAACCTGAGGCTTTCTGTAGATTTTTTTGAAGTTCTGTGTTCCACAGTTAAGGCCAGAGCGTACTCCACCCTGTTAAACTGTGACCAGCTTTGTTGTGAGCGTGAGTCTTTCCCTCATAGGAGAGACTGCATAGAGTCTTATGGTTTAGTTATTTACTTTTGCTGAAAATTCCAATTATAATTCTGGTTTCCTAATAGCCAAGGAACCACAGGGGAACATTCTAGCTTAGAAATATATTGGTGAGTGAGTTTATTTGTGACATGTATTTTCAGCAATCAATGGAGAGGAATATAATATAGTGGCCAACAGCGCTAGCTCTGAAGCCAGTCCTGGATTCTGATCCAGACTTCTCTTATTAACTGTCATTTCTTCTCTAGACAGTTTCCCATCTAAAAAAAGGCTAAAGATGAAACATGTCTCATAAAGTTCCTGTTAGGAAGGCAGCCGATGGGGTACAGAGCACTACAACAAGTAGTGCTATCTGAGAAGAGAAAGTCAGAGTTCCCACTACTGAGAGTCCCATGGCAAGTCTCAGTCTTTTTCTCTGTCCTTGCTTTTATTTTAACCTTTGACTATTCAGAGATTAAATTTTAGCTGATTATTAAATACATTTATTGGCAAATCATGATGAATCTCTTTGATAAATACTTAGGGAAACTGAGTTTTGAATGCAAGCTCTAATTGGTTAAATAAATGAGTGAATAAATGAATCCAGGAATGAACAAGCAAATGTGAATATTAGTAGTTGACCACTGTTTCTGGTGTTTGGTCCAAATTCCATCCTTTCAGACACAGGGAATTTAGAGAGGTGACTGTAGAAAATATAAGATTGATTTCAAAAGTGAAATGAAAAGACCTGCGTTAGATGTTACTAGAAGACAACCAAAATAGTTTTGAAAAATAACTATAAAATGATCTTTCATCTATTGGAAAGCTAAAACCTAATGCCTTCACAAAAGCTTTTCTTTCCTATAGAAATAAGGTTGGAGTGACCTTTAAGAGGTCATTCTTGCCATCCCTCTCTCTCTCCAGAGAGCTGGACTCTTAACATTTCAGAAGGGCGCCCCATGCTTCCCTAACATTCTTTCTTCCTGTAATCTCTGCTGTGCTGCACCTTTGCTGTTGAAAGTTCTTTCCAACATCAGGCTGAGATTCTTCTTGCTCTTGTCATCAGAGCGTGGCCTTTATCCATTCTCAGCAGAAACACATCATCCACTCGTGCCGATTTAGGGGTGACTGTGTCCACCGTGTGCCTACATGGTGCGATCCAAGAGGAGGCAGGTGCCATGGAGCCCGCACGATACACATTGACTTTTCCCAGGTGATCCCTCTGTGTGTGTCTCCATATGCTGACTGTGACTTTCAGCCCTGTCTTCATTTAATAGAAACAGAGGCGCACAGCTGCTTGCTTATTTCTGCCTCTTCTGTTGGTTCTGGCACAAATTCTCCCCCCCAAATAGAGGTCCCTCCTGAGTTACCTATCTTGAAACTCTCTCCACGCACAGTGCACCTTCTGTTCCTGGCAAACGTCCTTACCCCAAAGCAGGCCCCTTTGTTTCCATTCCAGGAGGAACCATGCCCTTGGATGTGTCTTCTTGCCTGTTGACTAAACCGCTTCCACTCTTTTAGAAGCGGGACCCAGCTCAGGCCTCGTTAGTGGACTTGGCATTTGTGGATTGCATTATTAATAATTGTGCATACCAAATGCCTGTGGAATCCTAAGCACCGGGCGCAATTCAAGCCCTGTCCTGGTCACAGCCATGGAAACTAAACATTCATTCAGGAGTCAAAACGTGACCGTGGCAGGCATTTTTGCTTTCGCAAAGCTCTGTGACCAAGACTGAGCCGGTGTCCGTCCTGTCGACTGCCACAGACATTTCAGCCATAAGGACGACACAGTTGGCGAAGCTGTAGATCCGCCACCTTTCTCATGGCCTGATAATTCAGAATGATGGGCAGATAAAAATAGAGGAGGCGAATGCAGCCACACACGACAGTTCTGCCCTTCTGACTGTCACTTTCCGCAGGAGGGATGTGGCTCAAGGGCAAAAGCCAAGCCAGACTGCACCTGGCCGGTTCCTCCCTGTCGTGTTTTTCTGCCGTGACAAGCGAGTCACAAAAGAAACACGTGTTTCTGTGTCAGAACATGGAACGGCTAATGGTCCTCCTTTGCTTTGTTGGAGACAGAGGTAGAAACATTTGTGGAAAGGGCCCACACCGTATTGTTCGTCATTCCCACGACAGGAGGAATTTGAATCTGTGTTTTAATTAACTTCTCTTGCTCCCGCTCCTGTGTTCTCTTGCTCCGGAGCTCGGTCTCCCTCTCCCTCAGCTCCGTTTTACAAGTAACAATGTGTTATTGGTTTGGAATTGATTTGGGTGTCATATGTTGTCATTTGATAAAAAACAGTTTAGCTAAGCTGCTTGACATTCGAACAGCTGGTAATGTCACTTTTGTTAATGTCTTTAACCACATTTTTAACAAAACAGCAGATGCTCATCACAAAAGCCATTTTCCTCCTCCCATCTGATTGTGTAAAACCAGCTTCGCTAAAGGCTCTGACTTGAGAGCACAAGTCCTGGGAGTGATTTGCTTGACCTCATAAGGGAAATGTGGGGTGTTTTTTTTTTTTGGATCTAGAATTCTCTGGCAATGTTGGCAACAAAAAGGCAGTTGTGGAAAAACCAACCGCACTAACCTGGTTTCTTCCGGAAAGAAATGCTATGAAGACACGCACGATGTGGTGGCACCTGGGGAGGACAAGCTTGGTGGCTTGTGAGCCTGAGCTGAGCTGTGAGCGTGAGCTCAGCTGCAGCGGCCAGGGCAGAGGCCGAACTGCGCCACCTCTGGCACTTGTGGGACATCCTCATCACTTTTTAATTCCTGATTTTTAGGGGAAAACATACCCCACCTCCTCTCCCACCCTCACCTTTTTTGTTTTCCCTGTGCTGGTTCTCCGTTGCAGTGGGTGGGCTTCTAATGCCGGGGCTTCTCTTGCTGTGGAGCCTGGGCTCCAGGTCGCATGTGCTTCAGTAGTTGTGGCGCACGGACTTAGTTGTTCCGTGGCTTGTGGGATCTTCCCCAGACCGGGGGATCAAACCCGTGTCCCTTGCATTGGCAGGCGGATTCTTTACCACTGGACCACCGGGGAAGCCCCCTCACTCCCTTTCTTAACCAAGCCATTTTTCTGGTCAAGCAAACACACACACAGAATGGGATTAGTTTTCCAAAACATTTGCAGTGCAATATGAAAACTTCCCCTGAAAGATTTCCACTCAAATGCTTTTTTTCTGTAACACAGCAATCTGACCTCGAGCTCTTATCCCATGTTCTCAAGTTTTCACTGCCTTATTCATGAGTGTTTGGAAGTACTGTCATGAAAATCGCACTGCATATTGGCTTGTATGTTTGTTCATGGTGTTTAGCAAGGACTTATGGAAGTGTTGCTGAGTGAATGGCAGTGTATCCTGAAGCCTAAGAGCATGTCCCCTGGAGTCTGAAGTACCGTCATGTAGTGTCTCCACTGCTTATGAACCCTGTGACTTGGCCATAATAAATGTTTGGTTGCTTTGTGGTTCAGTTCTCTCAGCTTCAAAATGGGCATAATTATAGAACCAATCACAGAAGTTTTTGGATGGGTGAAAAGAGCTAATCCATGTAGAAATTAATAGATACATAAGAGCAGTGACTGGTATGTTGAAAGCACAAAAAAAATGCTAACTGTTACTATGACTGTGCTAAAGAGGTATGTTGCTGAGAAGGTTTGTGCTTTTTAAACATTTTTGTGGTAGACTCTTTAACATTCATGATACCCTACATAATTTTATCTAAATTATGTGAAAATTGGTTCATGCATGCGTGTGTGCATGTGTTGACAGGGTTGCCCTGCTTGTGTGTACACAGCACAGATGTACATATAGTAGATAGAGATTCAGTGTATCTGTGGTTTTAATATTTTATAAGTTGAGGGTGATTACGGGGGGAAAAGTTATCTGAAGAGGCTCTTTAGCCTCTTCAGATTAAAAAAAAAAACTTTTGGAAGACTGTCTTAAACCAGTACTGATACCCTCCAGCTAAAGACTACCAGGAACACACCTGGAGTGGAATGAGTTGGCTTTATTATTGATTGAGGAGAGAGCACACACCATGGGGTGTCTAAGTAAGAGTGTGTTAGAAAGGATGTAAGCTTTGTTTGGGTGACTTAGGGAACGTCCGAGGGGATGAGGTTCATTCTGGGTCACACGCTGTCATTAAGTTTGGGGCAATTCTATCATTGGGTATCTCAATAAATCCTCTCTATGGGGAGGGAAGAGTAGAGTGATGCTGAAGCTATCTCATAAAGAAGCAGCTGTCACTCATATGAGCCAAAGGAGGGCAATGTTCAGCATTTTGTGAGTTGTACGGTAACCTTGTTTCTGTCTGTGCTCAGACAAAACTGTCAAGGGGTCTTATCTAACTTAACTTGATCTCATACTGACCTTTCCTGAGTTGTTGGTGTTCTGTGAGCTTGTTTGTGTCCAGCAGGAGGGCGGTATGGCCTGGCTGTGCAAGCCAGACCAGCTTCTCACACTGAGGCCGGGCTGTGACAGACCAGTGCTCAGAGGTCTGGGGCCCTTTATTCCCCTCCGCCCCCATCCCACCCACCACCACCATTCCCCCTCCTCCTTCCTTCCTCCCCAGAGTATTTCCATGGATCACACCAGATACTGATTCAAAGATGAGCTGCTCTGAATCTTGCTGCCATGAAGCAGCAAGGATAAGCTGGCTAGGATTTCTAAGGATGAAAAGCTAGTCTGCTTTAGGAGTTGAATAGGCAGGACAGGGCACCAGTTAGTCCTGGCAGGCATCTTATCACCATGCGGGGAGCTCGCCTTACGACAAAGCCTTCTCCTGGTCTATAGAGCAGAGAGCTCTAAAGGTCAGAGGCCACCGATGACTTGGCAAGTCACTGAGCCTGCCAGCTCCCTGCACTTCCTGTTTGGGGAGTTAGTGACTTGCTAGGTTCTGTAGCTGAGAACCTCCTGACTAATGCTCTTGACTATTCCCTTCTGTGAGGTACACACATGAAATGTTGTACCTGAAATGTATGTAAAGAAAAAAAATTTTTTTTTAAATCATGGACATTAATTCCTTTTGCAAAATAATTCTATGAAGAACTTTTGAAAAGATTTAAGTGGAAAGAGGACGCACCGTTTATTCACAGGGCATTATTTCGCTCTTTGGGCCTCTCTCCCCAGGCTAGGGTAGAGGGGACAGCTTAATGCAGGTTTGCCTCCTTCCTTCTCCGCTTTCTCCCGAGCTCTCACATGCAGGCTGTCTTTGCTGCCAGCCTCTATAGCTGACCACATACCATACTGCTCTGGCTTCTCATACAAGGGCTATTAGTATTCTTGCCTGAGAACATCACAGACTGTTCAAACTGGAAGGGACCTCAGAGGTCATCTAATCAAAACCCTCATTTTAAAGATGAGTACACCGAGACCCAGAGAATCGGAACTTCACAAAGGTCAAGCAGCTTCTGGCGGAAAAGCTGGACTTTTCCACGCTGCACAGGATTAAAAAGACGCCTGGTGTGCCTGCGACCACTTTGGGGCCTACATCCTTGGCAGGCATGACTAATCGCTCACTGCGTTCCTTTCAGCCAATACCCAGGCCACCTTATGATCGTCAGCGCTGCGCTCCAGGAGCCTGTATCCTTCAGTCATTGTCGGCATGTGCATTGACACCATTTCTGTACGGTGCACACTTTATACATCAGTATTTATTTCTTAATAAGGGGTAGCTATTTCAATATTTAGATACATTTTAATCACAAGTGCCGTATCTAATGCTCGTGTCTTACATATCTGATACGTAACTATAGATCAAAGAAGTGTAGTTTTTCTAGCATTTTAGTCGACATTAACTAAGGCCCAATATTACTGTCGTTACTTAGGGGAAAGAGTCATAATGTGTGCAGTGTTGTGCAAAATATTGAAAAGGGATGGACTTAGAGTTTTGTAGTAGAATCCCTAAAGCTTTTGTGTTGTGTTTAACTTTTAGGATTGTGTATCTGTTGTCAGACTACTGTAATAACTGAGTTTTTAAACAACTTCATTTTAAGACAGTTTGTTAATTTTAAATACCGACATGTTCTTTTTTATAATGTTATTTTCTTAAGCTAGAAAATAGTTCTAATCTTGTGATGGTTACTAAGCAACAATTAAAAAGAAATCTCAACGAATTCTTAAAGATTTTATTTACTTTAGAGCGAGAAACATATGGCTTTTGCACACTTGATGTCTCTTGGCCATAAGTGGCAGAAAGGAAGAATAACAGGGGATGGGCTTTACCTAGGTGCTTACTGGGCTAGGACAGGTACCTCTATTAAATTGCTTACCTTTTATTTCTGGGATCCCACAACACTCACAAACAATAGACCAAAGCTAAAACACGGAGTGACAATGATCCGTGTTATGGTGAAGGAATCCGAAGAAAGACCCAAAAGGCTGTGTTGGGTTCAGAAGCCCACACGTGGATCAGTTATTCTGCTGAGTGTGGGGGATTTTGATGGGTCAGGCTGATTCATGACCCTCCTCTCTGCTTGCGTGAGAAAAGAGTTGTATTTGACCACCTAACTAGGACCACACAGGTATAAGAGAGGAGCAGTTCTGCAAGGGCAAAACCAAATGTTATTGTCAGAATTGGGAAAGGATGGTGGGTGGGAAGGAATAACAGGATCTGTTGCAGGCAGTTTTGTTTCCTGTCTAACTTCCCCTGTGGAGTGGTGGAGGAGGTGGGGGTTGGGAAAGCGCCCTGCTTTTGCCACATTTGACTCAGGATCTGTGACCAGCTTAAAGCTGCAGGTGGAGGGATTCAGGGTTTAGGGATGGAAAAGTACACAGAACTATAAAGCACCATCATTCAGCTGTAAGACTGAGATTTGCAGCTCACACTTTATTCTTTTACACAACGCATTACGTGAAATGGAGAACGGTGCCAGCTCTATGACCTTTCTTTTTCTTGAAGAACCTGACTTGTTTCTGGGATTTTGTGAAACTATTAGAGATATCTCAGGGTGATGTTTCTCCTTTTTTCTTCACCACTGAATAGTTTAAATATAAATTGACTTTTTGGAAGAAGCAAATGTTTCATATAGGAATAAGTAAACTGTCATAGAGATCATTTCGTAGCTGAAGATGATTAATTGTGCCTTTTAATCATAGTTCCATTATCATATGAAACAGTCATGTCATCGGACCCATTTCACTTAATGAAGGTTTAGCACCACTAGGAGCATATTTGCATTAATGAGGCATCACAGGTTATTAATTGAAATCTAATAACAGCTTGGAATATTATAAGTTTGCATTAATTGGAAACAGAATTGTGGATTTATTGGCAATATACCTCTTGTCATCTTAGAGAAACGATTCCTTGATGGAATATAAAGAGGCTATTTTTCACCAGTTGGCGTTCCTGGTTCTTCTGTGTTGATTTTATTTTAGACTGGAATAGCCCTTTATGACAGATTTCTATAGCAGGACCTTTTGGTAACCCTGGTACCATCCCACCATGGGTCTCTTTGGTCTTTTCCCTGTTCATTAGTCAACTGTTAAGGGAAGGAATAGAGTGAGGTGAGTATGGTTCAAGGAAGGGATGCTCTTGGATGAGGTTCTGTCAGTGACTCACCTCCCCCAAGGACCCACGGCTTGGACACCATAACCAAAGAAGTTCCCTTCATTAGGTTCCTTTAGCGCTCCTGGTTATTTCCTTTAGAGCATGTATGAGCAATTATAACTGTGTTTGTTTATCTGCCTGTTGTTTGTTTTCTGTCTAGTATGACATCTCTAGAGAACAGGAACAGCATCTGTCTTGTTCATTGTACCCCCAGCACCTCGCTCAATGCAGACGGACAGTAAATAGTTGTTGGCTGGTTCACTGGATCCTGACTTAGGCTAGAAGAACCTGGGGAGGGTGAATTACTGTTCAAGCTATGTAATCTTTCCATGCAGTTTAACTCTGGGGTCTAGGACAGAATGATAAAATGCTGAACCTAAAATTTATCCTCAAGTCATTCTGTGCCCTTGGCGTTTGTGTTGTAGAAACTTGGCCTTAGGATATCACTGAATTTAATTCAATCTAGATTGGTATCCCTGAGACTGGGGAAAACAAGGAACAGAAAGAGTCCCTTGGTATTGTGTCTCCTGACAATTGAGTGAGAGTTGTGTTTTCTAACACTTCTTAATTAAGAATTTTGTTGAAACCAACATTCATAATAAACCTCAAAATAGAATTTCAATGTAATAATTGTCACTTTTGTTAAAGCTCATAGAAACCAAACATACTCAGCTGGGTGTAGCCTTGAAGTTACAGGAAGGTAATTATAGTTGGAGTTGAGAGTCCATGAAGGTGGGGGAAGAGGATTAGCATTGGGAAAATTGGGACTTTTTTTTTGTCTCTTTTTAAAATGGTGAATTGTGTGTGGAACTTTACACTGGGCTTTCACTTGGTGTGAAATAAAGAAATATGGCACGGTGGAGAGAGAGCTTTCAGCAGGCCATTGGCAACACAGGTCCTAGTGCAGTCTTTCTTACTTAATAACTGAGAGACCAAGGGAATCTCAGTTTCCTGAATGTCATCTGAAGAACAGACACATCTGTCTTGTACATCGTACAGGATTTTTGTAAAGATAATTGAAGAAGGTAAATGAATGCACTTTGTAAATTGTAAGACAGATGCAAGGTATTGCTATTATTCATGTTAGTTCGGGAGTAAGAATAGCAGTAAGAAAGAACTTCCCAGGGGCAACCTGGATTGACTCTTGGCCAAACAGAAGTAGCAGCTCTTAATTTTTCATTATGCCAGACAATGCAGATTTCATCTAGCTTTCCTACGGAGCTTTCAGTTATCATGCAACCTCCACACTTTTTTTTTTTTTTTCAACTTGAAAGTGTGAGTGATACTGAAATTATGTTTTAAGCAACTTAAAGATAACCACATTAAAGCAGTGAGATGCAGTGTTTTAAACTATCCTTTTGGAAATGATTTTTTAAATATTTAAATCACAGTATAGTTGACTTGCAATATTGTATTGGTTTCTAGTTTCTATTTTTCTATGTTAGTTTCTATTTTTTTAAAAAATAACTTAAAAAAAAATCATGATGCCTCATCATAGACAAAGGTGAAACTTACTTGGTATTCTCTTCCCCTCCTGGTGGGGTATGGAAAGGCCATGCAGTACGGATCGAAGGCAAAGCAATGTGTAAAAGACCATGTAGGTGGGGAGTTGTGGCAGAGTTTTAAGATAACTACCTTTTGTAGCTTTTCAAATCTTCCTTCACTGTGTTTCATTTGGGTTCAGAGCAATTCCTGAAACGTCTTGATTCTTCTCTTGATTGGGAGCATGTTGGTTTTTTCTCTATTTGTGTATTGTTTGAAAACTGCCTGTGGGCAGAAAACTCTATACACGTCTTATAAAGACATGCCCTGATCTTTTGACTCTCTGGAAGTGGCTATGACCTCTTTTCTGTCTTGGAGAGAGCTCAGTATGTTTTTCTCTCTGGGTGAACTATGACATTACTAATATTGCAAAGCATTTTTAACATAAGAATGTAGTCAAATTATTTAAGATATTAGAAACCAGTAGTGTGGGTGTGTGTGTGTACTACCTATTAAGGGATGCTATTTCCTATTACACAGCCTCAAAATAAAATCACCTTGCCTACAAACTTTTAAATATGAAATATGATTGTCTTTCACTGAGCACTGATGTTGATTACTAAGCTGTGTTAAGGATACCTGCGTCTTTAGTCATGTAAATAGATCTAGTAGTATCTGAACATTGGTTTACCTTTGGATCATTTTATGGAAGAATTTACTTATTCATTGATTCATTCATTCATTCACCAAGTATTTATAGAGTAACTTTTATGTGCCAGGCTCCTTTCTTTGAGTTATGGTTCAGCAGCAAATAAGACAAAAATTCTTCTGCCCATAGAGATTACATCTCAATGGAGAAGATAATCAACAAGTCAGCAAGAAATTAATGTAGTTGCAGACAGTGATACTTGTGGATGAAAAAAATAAGACAAGGGAATAGTGAATGTTGGTAAGCAATGCTATTTTTGATGGACTTCCCAGGTGCCTCAGTGGTAAAGAATCTGCCTGCAGTGAAGGAGACATGGGTTCAGTCCCTGGATTGGGAAGATCCCCTGGAGAAGGAAATGGCAGCCCACTCCAGTATCCTTGTCTGGGAAATCCCGTGGACAGAGGAGCCTGATGAGCTACAGTCTCTGGGGTCTCAAAGAGGTAGACATGAATTTGCAACTGAGCTCACATGCACACTATTTTTAGTAGAGTGTTAATAATGTTTTAATAATAATGTGTTTTTGAAGATACAATATTTGAAGTGAATGAAGCTAGGGGAAGGCCCTGGATAGATCGAGAAGAAAAACGTTAAGTAGGGTGAAGGCCTTCAGATATGGAAGAGATTGGGATATTGAAGGAACAGGAAGAAAGCCAGAGGAGCTGGAGCTTTGTGATACTGATAAGAATTGAGGTGGGATGGCTGGTCCTGGCCAGGTTAAGTCAAGAGAACATTATCGGCTCTGATAAGGAGTTTGCAATGGGAAGAGAGTGGGAGTGATAAACAGTGGTGTGATCTGACTTGTTTTATTAAAAAAAAATTTTTATGGTGTTCTGTGGATAACAGATTATGGGAATAACTTTGAAAAAAGAAAGATTGGCTACAGTCTTTGAGAATAATTCAGAAAAGAGGTGATGGTGGCTTGGGTGTGATGATACTGGTGGAGATAATGAGAACTGATCAGAATCTTGATCTATTTTGAAGATATTGTACCATATTATATAATCTAGGAATGCAAATATGATCAAGGCATATCACATGATTATATGGTTTATATGCTGGCTTCAGAATATAAGTTTTGGCTAGGTAGGAACAATTTGTTGTTAAGTCGGACTAAATGGGTAAAGGATGGACAGGATTACAAAGCTGTGATGA
The DNA here is from genome assembly GCF_963930625.1 of Muntiacus reevesi. Classification (NCBI taxonomy): domain Eukaryota; kingdom Metazoa; phylum Chordata; class Mammalia; order Artiodactyla; family Cervidae; genus Muntiacus; species Muntiacus reevesi. The sequence continues at coordinate 99,498,442 of NC_089252.1, forward strand.
CTCTTATGTCCCATCTGTTGCATCAGCATTCTTTAGATACTTTATGTTCCTGCTAAAACATTGAAAAGATGCCAGTACAGATCTATCCAACTGTATACATGACAAAATATGATATTGCCATATTATCCTATTATGACTTATTGAAAGTCTTAAAGTCTACTATGAAGGAAATATAAGTTCATGCTGACTTTTTATTATTATTAAGCTAAGCATTATATTTGTACCAGAAAATGACCAAAGCTCTATAAAATTCTGAGGTAGAGAGTTCTGGATTTTGTCCCAGGGGTTTAAACCATTGCCATATTCTAGTTAGTGTAGGGGCAACAGAAATTGACTTCAGTATATTTTATCCCTAAAGAGAGACTGACTAGAGTGCTGCATTCCTGCAAAGCCCCACTCCATGCTGAAGGCCTTCACACTTTGTCTGGACTGACTAACTGGTGGTGGCATTATGGCTGTCGATGTCAAGATGGCATCTGTAGACTTTCTTCAAGTCACTAGCAACTGAACATGCCTGCACACTATTTTAAATTAATATTAAAATTATTTTTAATAATCAGACTCATTCTTGATCCCAAGAATGGAGCCCTACTTACAGGCTTAGAGTAGATTCAGTTTGCAGCTGATGCCTGGTCTGTTGCTAGAGGAAGGGAAGGACTGTGGGGAGCAAGGTGCTCACCGCCCTATGATAGCATTGTAGCATCCTCAGGCTACCCGCCTTCTGTGAGCTATGCTTTAGACACCATGGAACTCTGGACCCCTCGTTTGAGTGGCAGAGATATTTTGCTTGAAATACCACAAGTTCTTTTTATTTGCTGTGTCCTTATAAGGAACAAAGGAAGTAAAACTTTGATAGTTCTCAGAACAGCACAGTAGAAGAAATGCATTTTGTTTTCAACAAAGTCTATCAATGTTGATCCTGAAAAAACGTGTTGGAGTAGTTTCTTTCCGGTGATTTATTGTTGATCCACATACAGATTTCCCTCTTGGATGCAGACATTGATGGTGCCTGTTTTTGTAATTCTCTTTTCTAAATCCTGCTACATAGTTGCCAGAAAATGAGTGGAGAAATGCTGTGGAAGACCAAGAAATAAGAACTTAACTGTTTTCAAGTTCTCATACAGGGGGGTTTCAGACCTTTAAGATCCTACTAGGTGAGTTGTTAGAAGGAGCTAGTTTTGAAGAAGCTTTTTGTGCCCAAAGGGAATATTTTACCCTGTATGTCAACAACTACAATAAAAACGTTACCACAGTGGGGGGCACCTCTTCTAGGTGGTAGAAGAGAACGCGTGCTAGGGATTCCTATTACATGTCCAAGGTCAAAAAACAGTAGCTAGTGTTCACAGCAGGGAAGAAGACGTGGCAGAATGAAAATTAGGGGCATGTTTACACTTTGTTAAGGCTAAATTTATTTTTAAGTGAGAAATTCTACCTTTATTCACACAGCTCTTGTGTGCATGCTAAGTCACTTCAGTCATATCTGACTCTTTGTGACCCCATGGACTGTAGCCCGCTGGGTCTCTTCTGTCCATAGGATTCTTCAGGCAAGAATACTGGAGTGGGTTGCCATTTCCTTCTTGAGGAAATCTTTCCAAGCCAGCGTTCGAACTGTGTCTCTTAAGTTTCCTGCATTGACAGGCCGGTTCTTTACCACTAGTGCCACCCAGGAAGCCCCTCAAACAGCCCATGTTCAAGAAAAAATTTTTAAAAAATGTAAATAGCCCATATTCCTCTTCTGAGCAAGAATTATATGCTCAGGCTCTGAAAGAATCTTAAGGTTTTAATTCTGCAAGAGGTAACCCTTGATTTCAGTTATCTTTTCTTGCTGGGGATTCTGACAGTTATGTGCTCTTTGGAGCCAAAGTAGTATGACCTGTCAAACATTTCAGATGCCAAGTCTGATTACTTTGCCCATGTAAACAGTCCGGTAAATCTCCCTCTACACATTTTTCCACCTAATATTTGTGGTTTTAAGTAAAATATGCTGCTGAGACTATATACAGTATTAGCAAATGGTACAAAGGTGAATTTCTAACAGAAAGGTCAGGTATAATTTAAGAGGATAAAAATGAATTATGTTGCTGCTCCTTCTCTTTTGTCCTGTATACCATATGTTTTTCTCACCAGGTGATGCTAGAAGATGTTTATTTTTCCCACCTTGAAACAATTGCCTCATCCCTGATGTGATGAAAATATTCCATTTACAATACTACTTTACTTGTATGCCATGTATTTATCCATATAGCATGCACAGGATGGGAACCTTGGGTTTATTAATACACAAGGTCTTATAATACGGGATTGGCCAAAAAGTTGGTTCCAGGTTTTTGGTAAGATTGTACAGAAAAACCCAAATGAACTTTTCAGCCAACCAAATACTGTTACTATATTGATGAGAGAACCGGCATTTAGCATTATTTCCAGTGTGCCCTTGTCATTAAGCCCCGTGTGTCCCTCTGGCTGGATGCATTAATCTGGTATATCACACAGAAGGGATAGTTTTAGTATTAAATTCCTACAAGGAAGCCTCTCCATCAGTGAGAACACTTGGTGACAATTGTATTATGCAGAGCCTTCCAACCCGAGTTTCCACTGTCCTAATAGTGGGCGGGCTAAGCACTCTGGCACCATGGTGATAGACCTGAAAAAAAATGCATAAGTAGGCCTGGATTTGTTTAATAATGAGCATCCTGGATGTCATTTTGTAACTGCGGAATCCCTCCTGTGGCACATTAAGCTATAGCAGGTGTATTCTGGTAGCTGACTTACTGGTACAGAGAAACAGTGGAAAGGTAGCCTAACTCAATTCTTTTGTTCTTGGGGGATAAAGCCTTAGTTTTCTTTGCTAACTTTCCTGCCATCATCCTGTTGCTGTTCTCTTGATAATAGACTAATAAGAATAAATAACATTTGAAACAAAACAAACTCTGTGGACAAGCAGTTAAAAAAAAAAAATGCTATCCAGGATAAAGCCACAGGCTTCACTTGATCCTCCTTGTCTTGGATTTGACTGAACCTCTACAGTATGACATGCATAGCAGTCAAGGCAGGAGCACAAACACCATGCAGTCTACATCTTGTTCCTATCTTGCCTCACAGTTTGAGGGCAGCGTATATTAGTTTCCTTCTAAACCCAGAGCTACTGAGTTCTTGTCTCTTGAATCATTGGTAAGACTTGTAGCTATAAGAATTACTCATAAAATTTATCCGGCTCTACTTGACTGGCCGGGGAGATTGTTTCTGCACAGATAGAAGCTTCAAATCGTTCCTTTAGCTTCCAGTACTGAAAGAGGTTTTGCAAATGTTTGTTTGTATTGTTGGAGGCTTTTTCCTCCTGGTTGGGCTCATTAATACCTTTTTGTGAGTACTACTCTGCTTTTGTGAATAGCTTTTTCTGAACAGCTTTCCCTGGTGGAAAATCCAATTTAGTTGCAAGCAATATTACCAGTTCCACTCCTTTATTTTTCCTTCCTCATTTGAAAGGAAAATAAAAGATTGTGTGTCCAAATAGAGATGTATGATTTATGGCAATAACACTTCTATTAATAAATTTATGCAGCAATTATATATCTTCACATTTTGAATCTATCCATGACTGAAGACAACTTCTTTATGTTGCAAGAGCATATTTTTCTTCCAAGACAAGTCTCATCTTCTTGGATCTTAAACTGTTGCCTCAAATTTCCACCCAAAGTGGACACTTGGTGGAGAATTCTGTTTTACATATCCAGAAAGGGAATAAGTGTTGCTGTAGATTTAATCTTAGACCTCTTGAAACTTAGATGGTCTTCATGGTAGTCATCTGTATAGTTTCTTAGGACTAACCTTTTCTCATTGCAGATGAATCCTGCTTAATACATATGATTCAAAAGTAGCTGACCTCATTCTTTTTAGCTCCAAAGCTGAGTGATGAGAATATTTTATTCCCTGGCCATTGTGTTTGGTTCTAAGAGAGCAGGTCAGAAGCCAATTTGTTTAGAGCCCATTTGACCTCATGCCCTGCTGTCATCCCTGCTACCTTGTAATCAACCTGGGAATGAAATCAGAGAGAGTGAAGCAGAATGGGGAGGGGGAGTGGGAGTGGTTATGATGCCATTTGAGTACCATTTAATAGTGATGTCATTTGAGAATGATGTCCTAGAGCTAACTCATACCAGCCCACATGGGCCTTCTGTTAAATTTTCAGGAATTTTGTGAGCTGTTTGATGACATGTTGGTAGCTTGAAATTGGCAAATTGGCCACACATCAGCTCCCCTACATAGGAAGGAAGGAGATATGGTTAAACATTTCTCAAGCACCGCTGCCTGGGTCCACCTTCAATAAAACCACATGACCTCTTGTCATGTGAGCTAATTAACTCCCTATCATCTCCCTACCTTTATTTTACTTAAGTTAGTTTGAGTTGATTTACCATTACATGTAATATGTGGCCAGCCAAGTTATATTTTGACCAAGTTATTTATTTTTGCTGTTATGATAAATATCTTTCTTTTATTTGTATGTTGATCAGATGAAGGAACTAATGCAGCTTTTGATTAAAAAGCTGCATACTTTAAAAAAAAGAGTTGCATACTTCTATTGGATGTTATAAAATATGAAAAAGAAGTACTGTGGAATTTATAGAAAGTTTTGATGAGTTATTGTAACAATCTGATAGATCACTGTCTTTGGGGAGCCTTTAAATGGCAAAGGGAAGGAACAAAGTTGTTTGCTCTGTGAGTCAGTGGTTACAATGTGAGATTAATAACCTTTGAGAGAAGTACGTGGGCTGCAGGGACTTTTGAGACAATAGTGACTGTTACTTTGTGTCTGAAGCAAAGTTGATCAGGGTGAGTGTGGTTAACAAGTTGCACATTGGGCTGTTAATAATCAGTTGAATCAAGCTGCTATATCTAGTGGGCCCATCCCTTCTATCGCTTTACATGTGTGAACTCTGCTTGCTTCAGTTTCTGCTAATTGCTGGATATTTTGGAGCAGAGTGCACATCTCAAAGAACTATAGGGTTTTGCAGGGATTTAGTTCCTTTAAACAGTCCCACAGGTCTGCTTTTAGTCATCTGAGTTAATTTTGAGGCATAATGCATAAGAAATGCTTACATCTGGTGTTAACTGGGTTTGAATTTAATTTCTGATGATTTATGGCTCGGTATTATCATGTGTCCCACATGCCACTGTTTGAAAATCATTAGATACCTTGCAAGCCCAAGTGGGGAAACTCCTACATAATTTACATATAATATGGTTGCAAACTCTGTCATCTGTTTAGTTGCCAAAAGAAGAAACAAAGTTTAAAAGTATATAATACAAACAGAAAAACCTTACATGTTCAACAATGCATTTTTTTATATCACTGACATTTGTGTATTATATTCAGTAGAAGATAATTCAGAGGAAACAAACAATGTAGGTTGTCTGTCTGACAATAAGAACATAGCAATAGGATCCCCTGTGTGTCAGAGTGAGATAAAGGGTCATATTGAGGGATTGGACCATGGTTCTCTGAGTCAATCTGGATCAGTGGGGGTATTTTAAATAATGTGATTGGAATTGATCTTTTCTGTGTAAAACAGTTGGGCAGTATTCACAGTGTATCATGTTTCTTTCTATTTACAAAGTGCTTTCTGTTTGGCAAAATATTTTTACAGACCTGTTGAAATTAGGAAAGCTTTAGGTTCAAGAAAAAAGAGTTAAAATTCCCAGGAAATGTTCAAGATTTATGTAAAGCAAATAGTAATCAAGTATATCCATCCTGACTTTCCCTGTATGTCCTCTTAGATGAGAAGTGTCTGCGTAACCATAAGAAGTCACTTCATAGTACCTATCTGTAAAAAGTGTGAAAGAAAAGGGCAAGTAGGTTAAAGAAGGGGATAAAAGTACCTATAGGCTATCATAAAAGTTACCTGAGTTGAATGCAATAAATTATGTCTAGACCTTAGCACATTGTATTGCACATCCATACTGACAAACAGGTATTAGTTATTCTTGTATAGGAACCAGCCTTTCTCATGAGAAAAAGGAACTAGTTTAATAAAACTAATGTGGCTGAATGAATAAATCCCAATGACTACCCTTCTGTGTACTCCAGGTAGACTGGGCCATGTGAGATACCTCCTCATCTTAGATCAACAAAACCATTTGAAACGTAACGTATGTCCTTGTGACTTTTACATAAGTCACACATTTGGAGATTTTGATTTCTCTGCCCAGCATCTTCATACACATGGCATCTCTGCTGAGCTCCAGACACATGGTCACTTGTCATGCCCTATGTTTCTGTGGAAGCTGTTGGCCAAGCTCTTAAAGGTGTAACTTACTCCCCCATCATATCCCACCCTCCAGGGAATTTTGTTTATGAATTTAGAGACTAATTACCTCAAATCTACCTTTCAGTTTTGGTGATTACCTGGGCATTGTTCATCTAATGTGGTGAACAATACGCAGACGTTCTATTTATGTTAATTATTATGGTGTCAGAAATATAATAGTGAACTTAGTGTGTGAAAGCAGGCTTCCCTGTTGGCTCAGATAGTAAAGAATCAGCCTGCAGTGCAGGAGACCCAGGTTTAGCCTCTGGGTCCGGAAGAGACCCTGAAGAAGGTAATGGCAACACTCTCTAGTATTCTTGCCTGGAGAATCCCATGGACAGAGGAGCCTGGCAAGCATACTCTATGGGGTCACGTAGAGTTGGACACGACTGAACTACTAACACTATGGTGAATGATACGCAGAAATTTTATTTTTCTTTATGTTAATTATTATGGTGTCAGAAATCATGATACTGAGGTTAGTGAGTTAACAAAGTAAAGCTATGAAGATATGTACTGATATGCTTTATGCTGCTTTTTATCTGGGCCATGGTAGTTCATACCTATTTTTGGCTTACAGTTGCCAATGCATATACTGCCTAAAGAACTGTCATTATCTGGTTTATTATAGTTTGTCACTGTTGCATAACAAATCACCCCAAAACTCAGAGATAAAACAGCAATCAGTTTTTATCCATTGTGTCTTCGTGAATTAATTATGGTTTGGATGATCTAGCCTGGGCTTGGCAGTGGCTCTTCTCCATGCGGCATGGTCTGATTCTGCTTCATGTCTTTCATCTTCCTTAGACTAGCCACCAGACTAGTCCTGTCATTTATGTCTCATGCTTTGACAGAGATTTCATTAGGGCAGGCAGAGGTACTTGAGACATTTTAAGGCCGAGAACTGGAAATTAGTTAGGACATAGTACCATTTCCACCCATATGTTAAGACCAAAGAAAATCTTAGAGCTACATTCAAAGCACAGGGACTATGTGTAGACCTAGAGACCGTATTACAGATGTTGATGCAAAGATGGGTAAAGAACAATGGTCAATAATGTTACTACCATGATTATTAATTGTGTGCCCCCAGAAATATCTTATATTTGTTGGCATTAGTTTGCTGTCTCTCACAAAATCACTATATTCTTCCCAGGTATTTAGTGTATTTTAGTTTCATGGGTACTAAATTTGTGCTGCAGACCCAGTTTTCTTTCTTGAATTAATATGTTAGAAAAATCCAGTCATCCTTTGTTTGTCTTCTACTCCTCATTGTCATATCACAGTCATAACATTTCTGACACTTCTAGTCAACAAAATATGTAGAAATTTCCACCACCAAGCAATCCTCTGTGACACCAGCTGAGTGTTCTACAATTTAACTCAGTTCTGGCACTAACTGGAGATAACCTTGAATCCCATGACACTGCCCACTCAAAAGTAGTAGATCCTCAGGTTACCCAAAATTTTTGCCTGACTTGGCGAAAACCAGATATGTTCATGGCCTTGTCCCACTTTGGATTCCATTAATTTACTGGAGTGGCTCACACAGCTCAAGGAAATGTTTACTTTTATTTACCGGTTTATTAAAGGATATGGTGAAGAATACAGGTGAACCACTAGAGGAAGGGAGACGAGGGCAAGGCCTGGGAGACTCCTAAGTGCGGGAACTTTTGCCTCTGTGGAGTTGGGGTGCATCATCCTCCAGGTACACGGGAGGTTGACAATCTGGAAACTCTCCAAACCCCATTCTATGGGGATTTTTCTGGAGGTTTCCTCAAGGAGGCATCATCAATCATTAACTCCATTTTCAGCACTTGTCCCTTCTCAAGAGAAGGGGCTGGGAGTGAGGAGTAAAAAATCCAAGCTTCTAATCATGGCTTGGTCTTTCTAGTGACCGGCGTCCATCCAAGAGTCCACCATTAGTCACCCCATTTGAACAGAAGATACTCCGATCACCCATGGAATTCCAACATTTCAGAAGCCCTGTGTCGGGAACTCTGGACAAAGATTAAACAAAAGATGCTTCTAGTGTTCTTATCACTTAGGAAATTATAAGGGCTTTAGGAGCTGTGTATGGGAAATCTGAGGCAGATATGTATCTGTCTACAGAGTATTGATATGAATCTATATAAATATTGTGAATATATAAAGAAATCTGTATTTTTTTCCATTATCTCACATGTTGGATGCCAGAAAGCTTAAGACAAGTTTGTAACTCATTGTAACAGCCGTATCTCTATGATTCTTACTGTTTGTCTCATATCTACCTCTATTCTTGTCATTTTTTTTAACCTTTGTTTCTCTTGTTTATTTAACTATGATTCTTATATTGGACTATTTTATTGTCTCTCATATTTTTTTAAGAATGCCTTACATCATTTCTTGTGCAGAAAGAAATATAACTATATAAGTAAAACTTGAAACAACAATTCCCTGCCACTATTCACTGTTTACCCAGTAGGCAAGGCTGCAAATAACATAGCATTATAATAGCTAGCATTTATTGAACGCTTCTTTCTTGTTCTAACTCCATACAAAATGTTTTTTAAGCGATGCCAAAATCCATTCCCCCAACAACCTCATGAAGTTCGTCCTGGCATTATCCTTTTCAAAGCAAATGTGGTTTATACAACTTTTTCAGGATCTGGTAGGTGGTAAATGCACAGCTATGATTTGAGCTGGTGAAGGCTGGCTTTTGAGCTCACATTCTTGACCACTGTTACACTGCTTTAGACAGATGTGCTAAAGAAAAAGATAAAAGAAATGGATAGTAACTCATTTTTCCTTTCCTGAGTCCTTGAGTCAGATTTCATTCCTTCATCTTCTATTTTTTTCTTTGTGTGTCTTATAAATATACCTAATGAAAACATCAGCTGCAAATGGCTTAAAAATGCCATTTAAACTGTATGACATTTGGCATTCCAATCTCTGTGGGTTGAACAGAAAACTTTAAGAATTTAAGCAAATGAAAATGATTTATGAATCCCCCTTACCAGCACAGATAGGTTTAGCACAACTGTCCTCGTATTTATGATGAGCATAATACTTCCGGGTACATTTTATGTTTTCCTGCAGAAGTTTGGTGGTAAATGTGGAAATTAAACTGGAAAATATGGATAAATCAGCACAATTCCAAACATCTGCTTGGAACATTCATTTTATTGATTTAACAGTTGACTCTTTAGGATGTTTTTATAAAAACACTGGCTCTAGGCAGAATAGGTATTCTCAGTGAATGTATTTGTTGACATATCACTTAGAAACTACTACACTGACAGATTTTAGGACTTTTATATGAGTGTGAATGACAAGCAAAGGCCATTTTAGATGACAACAGCTCTTCCTGTGTTTTAATGGCTGATCTTGTATTTATATAATTTTAGTGATGAGGCTTTCTTTCTTTGATCTTTTAGTATCACATTTGGCTACATTTTGGGGAAAGTCTGCAATGATTTTTAAATGGGCATCCTGCAGATACTCTACAAGTATCAGTATCCTGCTGATACTCTACAAGTAACATTTTGGGGAGACACTTGAAGTAATCAGTTTTTCTTCAAATCATGTGTAGTTCGCACAACCCCGAACATCTCTGAAGCCATTTTAGTAATGGTTGTTTTCTGTTAATCAGTAATCTGTGCATGGAGACAGGTAAAGAGCTTCCTGTGGTTTTTGCTTAATTCTCTTAAAACCAGCCACATGATGATTGTGTGTCATTGGAATGATGGCTAGGTAGATCACTGACAGATTGATGTCTTCCAAACTGGGTTCCATTCTTCTGCTTTTAGTCATTTCTTCAACAATAGTATAACTATGGTAAGTGAAAAAAAATGTGAGTTTTTTTTTGGTGGGAGAAGACAGTAACCATATGTGACTTTTTAACCCCCTAAATGGAATCTATTGACCTGTGGTAGATTTGACACCCTAGATCCAGGTACCCACTTTTAGTTCACACACACACACACACACACACACACACACACACACACACACACATTCCCATGGGTAAAATAGATTTCTAGTGGGAAGCAGCTATACAGCACAGAGAGCTCAAGCTGGTGCTCTTTGACAACCTAGAGGGCTGGAGAGGGTGTGGGTAGGAGCTTAGGAGAGAGGCTCAAGAGGAAGGGGATATGTGTATAATTATAGTTGATTCACATCATTATACAGCAGAAACCAATACAATATTGTAAAGCAGTTATCCTCTGATTAAAAAGAATTTCTTTCTCTCCATTTTGGGGCTCTGATGGCACTATGTAGGCTAGTTTCTTGGTTGGAGACCTTATTTCTTACGGTGTCCCTTGGCAGTCCGAGGCTACCATCTTACCAGTAGCATCGATCTCAGCAGAAAAAAATCTTTACTGACTAACTCATTGCTAGGATCTCACATAAGACTCTCATTTATTCATCCAGCTCATGTGCCCACCCAAAACCTCAGAGCTGAGGTCAAGCCCTTCAGATTAATTCCTTCCCGTGGGGGAAGTAGCTGTGCTTTCCTACAGGGAAACAAAAGTGCTACTAGCAGAATGCAGGAACGTTTGCTCAGTCAACAGAAATACTAGTCACTCCCCTGATAGCTCAGTTGGTAAAGAATCTGCCTGCAATGCAGGAGACCCTGGTTCAATTCCTGGGTCGGGAAGATCCGCTGGAGAAGGGATAGGCTACCCACTCCAGTATTCTTGGGCTTCTCTTGTGGCTCAGCTGGTAAAGAATCTGCCTGCAATTTGAGAGACCTGGGTTCGATCCCTGGGTTGGGAAGATACCCTGGAAAAGGGAAAGGCTACCCACTCTAGTATTCTGGCCTGGAGATTTCCATGGACTGTATTGCCCATGAGGTCGCAAAGAGTGGGACACGGCTGAGTGACTTTCACTTTCACTACAATATACAAACACACAAAAACAAACTACAGGGATATATTCTTAATTGTGCTACCAATCTATAATCTGTTATTAACTGATTTTTTAAAATAATGAAAGGCATTTAAAGTAAGGGAAACATTTTCTTTTTTCTAAGTGGATGATTAATTATATTTTAGCCAATGGGATATGCATTCTGGAAAGAACTTTAACTGGGATGTCATTCTATACATCCAACACTTATTGAACATTTGTTATGTGTCATGGACTCTTCCATGTTCTGGAAAAACAAAAATGACATAGCTCCTCCCTGCCTTTGACCTCTGGTCCTCATTTTCAAGGGAGTTAATGCAGGAGACAAGACAATGAGTAACTGCAGTTCCATGTGATAACTGCAATAGCTCAGGATTGTTCAGGCTTCTTGGACACTCAAGAGATGCCTCGCCTAGGCTGAGGGTGCTCCTTAGCTGAGGTGAGTGACTCTGCATCATCTTGCCCTTCTTATGCCTTTTCTGCTTCATCCCTTGCAAAGTTCCCAAATGGACCCCTCACTTCAGTTGTCCTAAATCCTTTCTGGCTCTTCAGCTAACCCCTCATCTGTCCCATCTCCATCCATTTAGCCATACACTTGGTCTTGCCTGCTTTTTTCATTCTCACACTCCATTCTGAGCCACCTATTGGATGGTCTGCCTTCTGCAGTAGGAATGGTGATTGGGCTCCAAGGAGCCTTTCTAACCTCCGGTCTTGTGCCTTCCTCTACTGAACAGCTACATTCCCCACACTCCCCTACGGCTAGACTTCTGGATACCATCCTTTTTTGCCAGTTAGAAGAATTTGTTTGAGTTTTCAAAGGCAGAATTGAGTCACAGAACTTTTTGTCCCTCCCTTCTCTCCTTTTCTTTTTTTTTTTTGTCAAAACATTTAGGTTCTACTCTCTCAGAAAATGTGAATTATGCAACTGTGGTTGTAATTAACTATAGTCACCATGTTACACACTAGATCCTCACACCTTACTCATCTCTAACTGAAAGTTTGTACTGTTCTAAACCTCTCCCTTAAATAAATAAATAAAAAAAAATAAACCTTTCCCTATTCTCCTTCACACCCTACTTCCTGGCAACTATTGTTTTTTTTTTTTTTTTTTAAAGATTTCACATGTAAGTGAAATTATGCAGTATTTGTCTTTCTCTGTCTGGTTTCATTTACTATTTGAGCTTTCCTGATGGTTCAAGCGGTAAAGAACCTGCCTTTACCATTGTAAAGACACATGTTCAGTCCCAGGGTTGGGAAAATCCCCCTGGAGAAGGAAATGACAACCCACTCCAGTATTCTTGCCCGGAGAATTCCATGGACAGAGGTCTCTGGTGGGCTACACGGTCCACGGGGTTGCAGAGAGTTGGACACAACTGAGTGACTGTATACATACCCAGACCCTCCAGGTTCATCCATGTTGCTGTAAATGACAGTGTTTCCTTCTTTTTCAGAGCTCAATTGAATTCTGTTTTATGCATATACCATATATTCTGATCCATTCTATTCAGCTGTTTAGATTGTTTTCATACCTTGAGTATTGCGAATAGTGCTACAGTGATTATGGGAGTACAGATATCTATTTGAGATAATAAGTTTGTTTCCTTGGGATGAATATCCAGAAGTAATGCTGCTGGATCATATGGTAGTTCTGTTTTTAATCTCTTGAGAAACCTCCACACTGTTTTTCATAGTGCTATAGCAGTTTATATTATCAACAACCGTGTACAAGTGTTCACTTTTCTCCACATCTTGGTGAGCATTTATCTCTTGTCTTTTTTTTTTTTTTTTTTTTTGGTTAGAGTTAAGGTTAGGTTTACTTTCTCCATTTTGATGCTTTTGTTGTTGTTTTCATTGAGGTACAGTTGATTTGCAATATTGTGTTGGTGTCAGGTATATAGCAAAGTCATTGTTATACATACATATATACCTATTTTTTTCAAATTATTTTCCTTTATCCGTTATTATAAAGTATTAGGTACAGTTCCCTGTGCTATGTAGTAGGTCCTTGTTGGTTTTGTACATAGTAATCTGTGTATGTTAGGTGTAGGTTGATACATCACTGTGATTTTGATTACATTTCCTTGATTATTAGTGACGTTGAACACCTCCTCATGTACCTGTTTGGCCATTTGCATGTCTTCTTTGCAAAAATGTCTGTTCAGGTCCTTTTCTATGTTTTTTTCAGTTGGGTTATATGGGTTTTTGATATTGAACTTTATGATGGGGCTGTCCTTTTCTTTTCTCCAGTCTCTGCGGGCTAGAACATCGGAGGACACATTGGTCTTTTCGGCAACAGTGTTTCAGCAGCCAGTCTCTAACTTCAGGGTCATTGAAAAGCAAAGCATGAGGAGCCTATTTCTTGGCTGGCATGGCTTTCTTATGAATTCAGAGATGTTGATGATAGCAGCTCTCTGAACACTGTTCATGATACTGGTGATATGTTTCTCATATCAATGGTTCTGTCAGTGGCTTCCTGACTTTCTGTCTTCCTAAGGGTGGCAGAAGTAGCAGCACTGCTCATGAGTCATTCTGCGTGTCTTCCTGGGGTCCACACTCCCAGTGACTTTGATGTGTCGCATCAGCTTGTTTTATCTGTTTGGAGCAGCTCGACTCTGACTGATAAAACCACTCACCTCCTCTGAGCCTCAGTCTCTACCCAAAACGTGAAGATCGTAGAACCTGACTCTTAAAGTTTTTCATGAGGATGCCCTGAGCAAAGGCACGTGGGCAAGTTACTGAGGGAAGGGCATCTTGGGGCAAAGTGTTAACTAGTTTGAACTTGTGGTTTTTCTGTTAGATTAGAAAATTTCTCTATAAGAAATATTGTTCAAATCAAGAAAAATGTTTTCCCTCATCTTCTTAGAGCAGGAAAGAAGGTGTCTTTTCTTCTCTGTTTTTTGATTGTTTGTTTCTTGGATTCCATATGGCTCACCCTTTCTCAGCCATGGCCCACTAATGCCAAAGTGTCTTTCTTTGGCTTTAGTCACTCACTTACGTGGTTCACGAATACTTAACAGCAATCACTTTCCATTGGTACGGGACTCTGGATTGGATAACTGTAAATTCTGACTTCCGGTAATCAGCTGAAGAGTGAAAATTTTGTAGAGCCAAAAACCTCTGTCCCAGTGCGGGATAAGTAAGCAGGGAATAGGCTGTTACGGTGAAAGACCTTTATGCTAAGCCTCTGAGAATGTGAACTGAGTTTCAGTCTTATTACCCTTCAAATAGGTGTAATCATTGCTGCCTCACAAAGTTGTTAGGAGCATCAAGCTACACAATAGGAAAGCCCGACACCCAGGTAGTTCATCCCAAGGTGGAGGTGGTGATAGTTCAGAAAATGTTTGACTAACTCAGTGGGTCAAAGATAAGCAGGGAGACATTCTTTTATTTCCACTGATACTAATCAAGGTCTCTTAGGTACAGACATTGTTAAAATATTTATGTATATTACAGAACTTTATCTTGATAGCACACCATTAGGTAGATATTTCCTGTCCCCATTTTACAGGTGAAGTTGTTGACTCAGTGTAATCAACTTGTTTGCCCTGATACTGACATTGTGAGTCTGGTTTCCAATTTCTTCCGTTTAAATATGGACCCAAAGGCCTCAGATTTCCTGGAAATTTTTCAGGTATTTTCAACTACAAGGAGACCTTGTCTGACAGAGATAATATTTAGATTTTTATCTGGTACTCCTTTGACCCACTCCTACTGTTGGCCCCATTAGTATCAGTACCCTGATTTAGCTTCATTTAAGGACATTAAATTCATTCATCAGGACACCAACCCACATCTTAGTCACAGGATTGCTGAGACAAGAATGATTGACAGCTGGCTACTTAATCAGCTCCCTCCCAGAGTGGGAATCACAGATGGTAGGTGGTTTTTCCAGTCTAACTCACACTTTAATTATTATTCTTATTTTTAACTTTTGTTTGAGCATGAAGATACAGCTGTATCACTGAAATGAGATTTTATATTAAAAATTTTTTTTTTTTAATATTATTTTATTAGTTGGAGGCCAATCACTTCACAACATTTCAGTGGGTTTTGTCATACATTGACATGAATCAGCCATATAGTTACATGTATTCCCCATCCCGATCCCCATAAGCTCTTGAAAAAATGCCTTTTGTGTTCCAAGGGGACTTCTGCCCCTCATCACCTTCACTTTCCATTGTGAAAGGAAATGAGAAGTGAGTTCAGTGGTTAAAAGGTTAAAATATCATTAATTACCCATACAAGGTGGCTCTACCATCAGGTGAGGGAATTCCTTACAAGGAAATCCTTCTGCCCTGGGGAAGCAGAGTACCATTTGGGAAAAGATACTTCAGTGTTTTCTTAATTAACGTTGTTGTTTCTCTGCATTTAGTGGAAATGTAGTAATTTTTTATTTCTCACTACCTGTGTATTTTGAAATACAGAATTGTTTGAATAATACAGCTCCCTGGAGTTATCCTTGCTAATGCCAAAAGGATACTGTATTTTTTAAAGTGCCTAGTGAATATTTTTTCTAATCAGACCAGATAACATATTAAACTAGAAGTGATATGATACATCTTACTAAGTCACTGGGTTTCCTTGCAACATGCTATTGAGTTTTACCTTTTCTTCTTTTATTTTAAATCAATACTGTTACTAGACCATAGAGCATATTTGTGGGAAAAAAAAGTGCACACCCTTTCTAGGGACACAGCCCCACACTGAGGGGCATGGCCTAATGAGAGGAGCCCAGTTGAATATCAACCCCAAATGCATCTCTTGGGTCAGCACTGTGTGATCTCCACAACTGCATGTCACAGTCGCCAGTATTAGATGTTCAAGGTCATGTGTGAGTTGTGTGTGCCACATCACTCAGTCGTGTTCGACTCCTTGTGACCCCATGGGCTGTAGCCTGCCAGACTCTTCTCTCCGTGGAACTTTTCAGGCAAGAATACTGCAATGGGTTGCCATTTCCTCCTCCAGGGGATCTTCCCAACCCAGGAATTGAACCTGGGTCTCCTGCCTCTCCTGCATGGGCAGATGAATACTTGGGAATACCTGGGAAGCATTGTGTAAGTTGTATGGGAAGATAATTTCCGCACTTGTCTGGCACTGGGGATGTGTGAGGATACTCTGAAAGAAAACCTTGTGTAAGAACAGGCCTCGATAGTGGCTCAGCCTTAATCACACAGCATGGCAGGCAGGTTTGTGTTAGGAAAAAGGGGAAGTTCATCCCCAGTCACGGAACGTGAGACATGGAGGCTCCGGAAATAGCCTTGCCATTGAACTCTCAGGTTGCCTCCCTCTCTGTCGTCCTCCTGCCTGGCACTGGTGGAGGCGTGCTTATGTAATAACGCAAGTAGCAGCAAGAGGTAACATTTTGCTGTTTGCCAGGCAAATCACCAGCAAAGAAAATATATATATATCCCGTGTTGTCTTGTGCCAGATATGAGTGAGTCAGTGATGAGCAAAGCTCGACTCTGTTCTTGACCTCATGGAATTCGAATTTAGTGGAAGAAATGGACAGTAAGCAAGACAAGTAAATGCATTACTACGAATGATGAGAAGTTTTGTGATAAAAGTACAGGACATAACGAGAACATTGTTGGGTTGGAGGTGGGGACTTATTTGGATGGATTTAGAGTCCTTGAGTCACTCTATCAATAATAGGAAAATGCAGGAAACAAATATTGCTTTGCTCCCACATCCTGCCGGTGGAAAACTCTAAAGTGCTCCAACATTATCAAGTGAGAAAATCAACAAATTAACTTCAGAGAAGTTACTGCAGCTAATGTGCTGGTTTCTCTGCAGCATCTTTTGGGACTTTGTAGGCTCTTGCTGTGGAGACTGCTGCCCACCACCAATGCTCAAGATGAGAAGCTCTGCCAGGTGTGGGCTGGTTGATTTTCCTTTCCCAGTACCAAGAAATCAGAGTTGGGTTATTTCTTATAAAAATCTCACCTCCTCTTCAAAAACACTGAAATGCTTGTGCTCTTCTCTCTGTGATGAGGCTTGGAGAGGGTGAAGGTTGCAGCTATTCAAGTAAAGGTTTCTGATTAAAACCCCACTGCAGATGTTTCACAAGTATTTGGTTTGAATTGATTTGTTAGCTCTGGGCTGTGAGGACAGAATCTGGGCTTAGCACTTTGGTCTGCACAGTTTTTTTTTCCCCCATTAAATAGATGCTGTGCTTGATATTCAAGCATCCTCTCACCTGTGGTCTTATGTGGATGCTATTTGCTTATCTCTGGAGGCATTTTGAAGGTGTGACCATTGATCAACACAGTCCCGGGTGCAGAATTCATTTGTTTGCATGTGTTCCTGGCAAGGAAAAGGCATCACCAGTGGGTGCCATCTTAGGAATCTCCGCTTCTCTTCTGAAAGCATTTGACCTTATAGCTCCTGTGGCCAGTTTTATCTCCTCTTTTGTCTTTCTGAGGACAATGCTTTGGAGGACTTCCTTCTTTGTCTTGGTTCCCATTCATCTATTCTCAGCTGGGTATTTACTTCCTTAGTAGCTTCTTCCTTCTGTCCCCTGCTGGGCTTTCCTGGTGGCCCAGGCAGTAAAGAATCTGTCTGCAAATGCAGGAGACCAAGGTTTGATCCCTGGATGGGGAAGATCCCCTGGAGAAGGGAATAGCTACCAACTCCAGTACTCTTGTCTGAAGAGTCCCATGGACAGAGGAGCCTGGCAGGCTACAGTCCATGGGGTTGCAGAGTTGTACGTGACTGAGCGCCTAACACTTCGCACTTCCCTGGTACTTCCTTGTCAATCATTCCCTTTCTTTCTCTTGCCCTTTCCTCTGCTCCACCCCACTCTCCTTTATCTCATGTTCATTAAGTGCAAGCTTGATAAATACGCTAGGGTTGAAGGAGTGTATGTCCATCTCTCTCTCTCTTTCCCTGGCAAGAGAGTCTGAGCAGGAACTTCCGCTTGCAGAAGTCAGACCTTCTAAGACCTATAAATCTAGGTCAGGCTTGGCTGCATGTATATGTGTGTCCCTGAACACAGTTATTGGGTTGTCTGTTGTGTTCAATCTATGAGCTGAGAAGGTATAAACAGGAAAATTTGTAAAGGCATATGGCTCCATGCCCAGAAATTCTGATTCTCTCCTTTCTAAAATTACAACCTGAGCTGAGAACCACTACATTCAGAACTCTCGTAAGGAACAAATGTGAACAGTTCTCCAAAGTGGAGAATAAGATATTGTTCCTATTAGATTACCTTTTCCACGTGTCTCTAAAACTGTGTTACAGACCATGAAAAAGTTGTGAATTTATTTCTGAACCTGTTATGCAAATGTGACAAATGCCAGGGATATTTTCCTGTCTCATCTTGGCCCAAACTCATTAAGCAGTTATTTACCTTTAACTTTGATATCTCCAAAAATATGGTTAGATTGGTTACTGAGTAGTATCACTATACTTGTCCTTTAATAGCATATTTTCCCAAATGGTCACACTTGAATCAATCTTTCTGGTACCACATGGTGATCTTCAGTTATATTATTATGTCTCAGTGTAGTAAAATCAGTCCTTAACAAACAGTTAATGTAAGAACTGTGCACAGTAATAAATAGACCTAGGATTCCAGCTGGCACAAAGTCTGATTTTAGTTTGAATGACAACCAAGCTACAGTATTTTCTCTTTTTCAAGGGTGGGGGGAGTCACAGAAATGGAAACATGGTTTTTTTTCCCCCTTTACTTTAGATGCTGTTTAAAATAGTCATGAGCATGAAATACCCTATTTTTAGATTTAGGTCATTTGAAATGCTTCCCCTTTTAGGATTAGAATAGGTATGGGGCAGCGATGGTCGTGGTTGATGCTGAGAGGGCTCTGCCCAGTGCCTGGATTGGTCTTGCTGCTGCTACAACTGCCGCACGGCCAGCCTTGTCCCTGACTCCGAATTCTGTCCTCCAGGCCTTCAAATGGTGTGGGGTGGGGGTGGTAGGGGACTGCTTGGGGATGGAACTAAGGAAATAAAACAAAGGAGCCTTCCACCTTTAGGTCCTGCGCTTTCCCTTCTCTATTCGTCACATTAGCCAGTTACACCAGAGTCCTGGGACACTGAGTCATATTCTCTGTCATTCCCAATGTGTGATGGAGAGAGAGGAGATCTCTGCTTACTTTGACTCATGCCCTGTGCATCCCTCTGTACAGGAGAAGTCCTGGCAAGGAGCTGTCCCCCAAGACTTTTGTGACTTCCGTTCGGCATTTCATTAGAGAGGGAAGAGTAGAAATTGGTGGGGTGGCGTGCAGTAGAATCCAGACATGGAGACCTTTGGAGTTTCTTCAGCTAAGCGTATCTGATCCTGAGGTTCATGGGTTTGGGGTCTGCCCTCCCAAAGCAGCACTGAACCTCATGTCTTTACCATCTGACCATGGCAGTGGAAACTTCAGATGTTTTCAGAGCCATAAAGCATGTTCCATCACAGTAATAAAGACTACTGTGTTTCCATCAGATTTTATAGTACCAAGCCACATTAAATTCCGATCTTACTGTCCTCTTGCATATTTCAGTAGGTACAAAATCACTTCTTTGTTTTTTTGAATTCTCTATTGGATAGATGTTTATATATTAACTTATTTTTAGTTATTATTTCAGAATCTCATTTATCTCCAGTAATATAACTCAGGAGCAAATTTAAGTGTGATGTTCTTCTAAATATCACTCATGTATGATAAAATATGTTAAATGGTGGGCTCAGCAACCACTTTTGGAAATTTTGATTTAAAAAAATTTTCTACTATGGTACTGCTGATCAGTCTCCAGAATTTCATTTAATTTACCTTCACTGTTGAAGGCAGATCCATAAAACTCGGTGTAAAAATACGCCCTTAGAAAGAAAGGCAAGAGTAGAGGAAATGCTCATGTTCTCACCCAGCCTCACCCAGTCCTCACTGATGGGCTCCGCACCCTGTTAGTTATACAGAAATTCTCGTTGGTTAAGTAATGGACATAGACAACTTAAAATTCCCTTTCATGTAGGGCATGCATGCACGCTCAGTCATGTCCAACTCTTAGCAACCCCATGGACTATAGCCCTCCAGGCTCCTCTGGTCCATGGGATTCTCCAGGCAAGAATACCGGAGTGGGTTACCATTTCCTACTCCAGGGGATCTTACCCACCCAGGGATGGAACCTGCGTCTTTTTCATTCATAGGCAGGTTCTTGACCACTGAGCCACCTGGGAAGCCCCTTCAAGTAAAGATGATGCAGCAAATATGCTAAAGGACTGTCTCCATTCTTTTAACATCTGTCAAGGGTCCATAATCATGTTTGCCGCAGCCATTAACTATTGCTAACCTTTTAATTTTTTCCTCTTGTCAAATGGTTTACATTCTTCCACTTAAGGTGAAAAGATTTGAGGTCATATGTTCATTCATTTAACAAATAACTGTTGACCATTTAACCCATACTGGACTCTGACTTCAATACTGGGGATAATATATCTATGAGTAAGACCAGCCTATTTCCCATGTTTGTGTGGCTTGTATTATAGTCCTGGAAGATAGGACACATACAGACACACATACACAAGGAAATAAATATAATAATTATCAAAAGTAAGTATTACAAGGGGAGTAAGGAGGAGAAAGGCAATGACAACAGGAAGGGCCAACTTAAATAAGGAGAGCATGGAAAGCTGTCTGGAAGAGGGGTGATATTTCAGCCCTGAAAATGGGAAGTTATGGCTGTAGAAGGTGGGTAGGAAGGAAGATGTTCTAGGTGAAGGTCTAGAGTTTGGCAAAAAAATTTATTCAGTTTGATGACAAGACCAGCTGACACATTATATTGGGTTGACCAAAACATTTGTTTGGGTTTTCCATAACATTATATGGAAAAACCCAAACAAATTTTTTGGCCAGCTCAGTAAGTGTGGTGATCTGGACAACTGGCTTCGAAGACAACGGAAGGGGGTGTGGTTTTCATTTCCAGAGGAGCTTTTAGCACAATGAGGAAGATGGCACTCATGCATCTCTTTATTTGTGTAGTGTTCATTAAGCATACATGAATGGACTGTTATTCCTGTCAACAGTAATGGCAGACATTGCTAATCAACCTTAGCACTCCTTCCCCCTGATCCTCAATTACTGTGGTATCCAGTTAGCTGTAGAATAACTGTTATTCCCCTGATTGCACTTGGTACTGCTCTGCCTTGAAGACAGAGATTGTATTTTTTCATTATAGTATCTTGAACTCCAAGAGTAATCAGTACCAATAAATGCTCAATAAACAATCATTTATTCATTAAAGTAAAACTTACCTACTTATAGCCATTTATTCTTATTATATATTAAATGCTTAATAATATCATCTCAATAGTACCCTAAGTTTACTTTAAACCAATGTGTAAGTATGTGTGTGTATAATGTATTTTTTTTTGGCAGACCTAGACATATAGCCATATCTGCAAGATTTAACTATTTGAATAGTAAAGTTCAGTTCAGTTCAGTTGCTGTCATGTCCAATTCTTTGTGATCCCATGGACTGGAGCACGCCAGGCCTCCCTGTCCATCACCAACTCCCGGAGTTTACCCAATCTCGTGTCCATTGAGTCAGTGATGCCATCCAACCATCTCATCCCCTGTCGTCCCCTTCTCCTCCTGCCTTCGATCTTTCCCCAAATCAGGGTCTTTTCAATGAGTCATCTTTTTGCATCAGGTGGCCAAAGTATTGGAGTTTCAGCTTCAGCATCAGTCCTTCCAATGAACACTCAGGACTGATTTCCTTTAGGATGGACCGGTTGGATCTCCTTGCAGTCCAAGGAACTCTCAAGAGTCTTCTCCAACACTACAGTTCAAAAGCATCAATTCTTTGGTGCTCAGCTTCCTTTATAGTCTCATATCCATACATGACCACTGGAAAGCCATAGCCTTGACTAGACAGACCTTTGTTGGCAAAGTAATGTCTCTGCTTTTTAATATACTGTCTAGGTTGGTCATAACCTTTCTTCCAATGAGTAAGCACCTTTTAATTTCATGGCTTCACTCACCATCTGCAGTGATTTTGGAGCCCCCCAAAATAAAGTCTGCCACTGTGTCCACTTTTTCCCCATCTATTTGCCATGAAGTGATGGGACCAGATGCCTTGATCTTAGTTTTCTGAATGTTGAGTTTTAAGCCCACTTTTTCACTCTCTTCTTTCACTTTCATCAAGAGGCTCTTTAGTTTTTCTTCACTTTCTGCCATAAGGATGGTGTCATCTGCATATCTGAGGTTGTTGATATTTCTCCCGGCAATCTTGATTCCAGCTTGTGCTTCATCCAGCCCAGTGTTTCTTATGAGGTACTCTGCATATAAGTTAAATAAGCAGGGTGACAATATACAGCCTCGACATACTCCTTTTCCTGTTTGGAACCAGTCTGTTGTTCCATGTCCAGTTCTAACTGGTGCTTCCTGACCTGCATACAGGTTTCTCAAGTGGCAGGTCAGGTAGGTCTGATATTCCCGTCTCTTTCAGAATTTTCCACAGTTTGTCATGATCCACACAGTCAAAGGCTTTGGTATAATCAGTAAAGCAGAAATAGATGTTTTTCTGGAACTCTCTTGCTTTTTTGATGATCCAGTGGGTGTTGGCAATTTGATCTCTGATTCCTCTGCCTTTTCTAACATCTGGAGGTTCCTGGTTCACATATTGGTGAAGCCTGGCTTGGAGAATAGTAAAGTAGTAAAGTCAATTGTTTTTACTGGATTTGTGAGCTCCCCAAACCTATTAGGGTATACTTATTTAAGCATAAAGAGTGAAGCCTGTATGGTTTCTGGAGAGTGACTTAGTGTGTATGTGATCTTGTTGAATCGGAATGAGGGTCAGTCATATCATTATGTCAGAGAAGTTTATTAACAACTAATAGCTCTGTGAAGTTGGAGAACATTTCCAGGGTTGGGTGGGAAGAGGGAAGAAGTTATTTTAATCACTTGCATAAGCCATTTATAGTCCTGTCATCTCCTCTGTCATAAAGATTATCACTTAATTATAAGATAACATGATTTGCTATTTAGATATCGGAGATAAAAGCACACAGGCTGGGATCAAAGTGGAAATCAATTTTCAAAAGGTCTGGGTACTAATTAATAAAGTTCATTCAGCTGTGTGTCTGTCACACTAGCTTGGGTTAGGGTGTCTATTTTAAAAACATAGATAAGCTGAGTTCTCTGGCTTCTGGGTCAGAGAGGATGACTACCTTTAAATACAAAGGGATAGCTCAGGCAAGTGGGAGGAAGTGCCTGACCTCACCCTGCAGGCCAACCAAGTGCCAGGACACACTCCCAGCATCCAGGGTCCTCTCCACTGCTTTTCTGCATTGCTCTTGAGTTGTGTAAGAAGATGGCAGGTTCAGTAGGTTGGACAAAGGCTGCTAATTACAGGAAAATGCAGGTGTGTGTTAGCTTACAAGGGTGGGAACTTATAAGCAAATGTATGTGTAGAAGTGATAAGAGGATAGATTTCAATTCTCCCTAACAGATGAACTGGGCTTTCTGGAGTGTGGTCAGGTCTGAAGAAGGGTTTGAGGGAATTTCTTATCATTCACACTGAGGATCCTTTGTCAGGGACGTTGTTGAGGGCAACCCAGCAACATTGCTATGTTTGAGAGGATGTGCTCTAGATTGGGGTGACCCTGGCTTAATCTAAGTACTCTTGCTTAATACTGTGATCTTTATATTTTGGAGCTTCAGTTTTGTTTTTTGCTTTCTAAATAGATACCATAATTGTACTCACCTCAGTGCAGTTTCTGTAGAGTTTAGCATGGGATGTGTGTCCAAGAAATGGTAGCAGTGGTCATTGTTAGAACCCAGTAAGGGCAAAAGATGACTTTTTGTTGTTGTTTAATACTTTATCCCCCAACTCCCAGTCCAAGTTCAGTGCTTTCCCAGGACTCCCAGACAGAGGGCACACTTGAATAAGGATGAGCTCAGGAGAGATTCTTTCCAAAGGACATATGTGGAGGGATGGGGCTCAAGCAGAGAAGAACCTTAGGGGATGGAGGGAGCTACAGAGGAGTTCTCATGACTGAAACCCAGAGAGATGAGGGGAAGGTATGGTCCTGCAACACAGCAGGAAAGAGAATGGGAAGAGCGTGCTGACTTTGAAGGAGCCGTGGAGCTTTGGGAATGGGACTTGACTTCTCTTTTATCTCTTCGTCTCATCTCCTGCTGGAATCCTCTCCAGCCAGTTGACATGGGAAGCCCAGAGGCAAGGGACTCCATCAGTGTAGCAGATGCAGGTCAGCCTTCTAGCGCAGAGAACAGGGCAGTAAGTGGAGGGATGGATCTAAAGGGGCAACCCAACTATCACAGTGTCTCACACATAGTAAGCACTCAATAAAAATATATTGGATAAATAGCATCTCATAGGTAGTTGAATTAAATTGTGTTCCTTCAAACAATTGTTTTCTTAGCACTTCCTATGTGCTAATCGCCGTAAAGCCAGGAACAATGAATAAAGCTCAACCTTAGTCCTCCTGGGTATCCACAATGCTTCCATTCTTTAAAAGACTTTGTATATATATTTTTTTCCATTAATTTGTACCATCTCCCTCTAAAGTAGGATTTATTATACCCATTTTGTGAAGAAGGAGCCCTAAATTTTGAGAGATTAACAGACATGTCCAGAGTCATACAGAGGGTGGAATGGGAATCCAAATGCTGGCTTCTAGGATCCTCACATTCATTGTTCGATCCTGGTTCTATGACTCCACAGAAAGGGTTATTGATCTGATTGAGCATGCTTTTTCTTTTTTCACCTAATGGTTGAATGAATTCAGTAAATACTATTGTAGATGAGTTTAGCTGTAACTAGCCCATTATTCCTATCAGAGGTACCAATGTGAATCATCTGGGAACTTACTAAGATGAGGAATTTTGAGAGTCTCCACCAGGTCTAATCTATTGTGTTGGACTCCTTGCAAAATCCTTAAGGGATAGGGTAGCCAGCCTGAGAGTGAACTCTGGTTTCATGAATCCCTGATGTAACCCAAACTCCTAATTTTACAAAGGACAGAAATGATGCTCAGAAAATCAGCGTGACTAGTTTGGTGATACAAGGCTAGTTGGTGTCAAACACAGGTTTTCATGTTGTCAGTAAATAAAATCAGCATCAAATAAGAGTAATACTCGCTAAAGTATATAACATAAGAATGGGTACATAAAACTTATTTGACTTAGTGCTCTTTTGCAGATGTGGTCCTGATAGCTAAATGTGAATTAGATGGCACTGGGATCAGAGAAGATGCACCCTAACAACAGATAGTGATTTAATGCATGTAACAATGTGAAATCCTGCACCCCACATCTAGGTCATTTTCAAAGGCAGAATAATGGAGCTGCCTAGCAGTCAGCTTTTGCAGATGAATGTAGCTTGAATTATAAGAATGGATACCCAAAGATGTGGAAGATACAGTCATCAGTGAAAATAGAAGATGCCATTTTCATTTGTAGGATGGACCTTTTATTAATTAATCTGATTTTGGTGCTGATATTGGCTAGTACATAAATAAGCCTTCAATGACAGGATGAACAGCAGGACTACTAAAGACCTCTAGTCTCCAAACTGGTCTTGTCTCTCTTGGTGGCAGATAAATTGTTCAAAAAAAGTGATGAATTTCTCCTCATAGAACTGAAAATGTGGACAAAATTGAGTGACTCATAAGAGCATACTCATATGACAAATGTTTCTGAGTGTCTCTCATGCCAGGTCACATCACTCCTGAAGTATAATGATAGGTTATAAATTGTTTTAACAGGACTTTCAATGATCTGCTTAATCCATGGAACTTAAAGTGGGAACTGATGTTCTTTCATGATTACGGAGATGAAATTGTCAAAGGAGAATTTCTTAGGTAGCTGATAGAGCATTTCCAACAGTGGCAAGTTTCTGTACTGATCATTTGAGCATCTGTTTTCATAGATTCTGTCTGTACTGGTATTTAATATATGTTAAATCTTTATTCTTTCAGTGTAGGCAACAATATTTTCTATGATTTGTTCCAGGAGTCTGTGTTTTTTTTCTTTTTTTGACAGAGAGCTCTTGCACATCCTCTCACTAAGCTTGTATTTACTGAGTTTATTCATTCTCTTATGGAGAAATAATTCATAGTCTGTTATTAAGACAATGGCTTTGACTTTAGAATGAGTTTATGTCTTTAAGGATAGTTCTCAGTAAATGAGTCAACCATATGTTAAATCAAATTTAACATCCATTATGAAACACTGAATCATACTTTACATCTCAGTAATGATAAAAAATGATCACTTATCTCATGTTCTTCTCATTTGTACTACATCTCATCCATCTTGCTAATATTGCAAAGATTTATTAAATGAACAAGTATCCAACTATAACTGTTAGTATTAATTGCATATTTTTCTTTTTACTTTTGTGGTCTTCCACTTCCATGTTCGCTTAAGCTCACTTTAATGTAGGTTTTAAAAGTAATAGTTTTTATTATTCTGAAATGACAATTAACAGAAAACTAGTAAGTTAGCAGTAAAATTATTTCCATGAAACTCTGCAATTCCAGCATCCCATTACAAGGCTGAGGATTTGCTTTATGTGCTCAGTACTGGAAGTGAATATCTCTTTTCACTAGAATAAAACAGTCGATTTTAAACCTCTGGAAACATTTCAGCTCCCTTATGACTTAAAATTGCTACTTGTGTAGTAAAAGTTTAAATCACTTGAGTAAATTTGTAATTTAATCTTTAACTAACATTTATTCTTTCTTTCTAAGTGCTTTCTGTTGGTGTAAATTGTGAAGAGTTGCCTTTGTCTTTTCATAAGACTTGACTAGGCTTCTTCAGCTCAAGAACTTCCAAACTCTCTTTCAAACCAATAGCTTCTTTCAGGTTCCTGTTTCTGGGAAAAGTTCCACCATACTGTCTCTTCTCCAGGCTCTGAATACAGGTCCCTGCCTCTCATTTATGTCCTAAATGTCCTCAACTTTTCAGGTACAGCTGCTTTTTCCTGTAAAATGATCTCCTAGATGTTTATACTTCTCTTGTGATCCTTTTTACATACCCCCTGGATTTCTACCCCAGCCTCTTGGTTGATCTTCAAAGCCTTTGTCTTTCTTGGATACATCCTGCATTCCTGGTGAAACAAAACTTGCTCAGTTCTTCCAAGCTTTAGTTCGTGAACTCAAATGTTCCTTGAGGGAGGGATTCAACACACACTTGTTTCGTGTTTCACCAAATTCCTGTTTTTATCAGACAACACATATCACAGAATTTTATCTAATGGGATGGTGGTGAGCAGAATTTCTTTCTAAATGGCAAATGTCACACTAATGTTTTATCTTTATTGGGATAATAATAATAAAAGGGACCATTTACTAAATTGCTTTTATGAATGTGGTGTTTTATATCTATTTACCTCTGATTCTTGTACAAACCTCGAGTGAAATTGAAAGTCACTCAGTTGTGTCTGACTCTTTGTCATCCCATGAACTGTAGCCCGCCAGGTTTCTCTGTCCATGAAATTCTCCAGGCAAAAATAGTGAAGTGGGTCGCTCTGCCCTCCTCCAGGGGATCTTCCTGACCCATGGATTGAACTGGAGTCTCCCACATGGCAGGCGGATTCTTTACCCTCTGAGCCACCTGGGAAGCCTGTGTCCCGCCCTCCCCGCCTCCCCCCTCCCACACACACATACCCAATTTGTTTGCTGACCATATATACACAAATCTGACCAGAATATTGAGAAGAACTGGTAACAGAGCTTGCGGTTTGGGAGAAAGTTCAATTTAGGGAAGGAATCTTTTTGTGAGAGATTTCATAGACTTAGAACCATAAAGTTGAGTCTCAGTTTTAGAGGGATGGAGTGGGGTCACGTGGATTTCATTGTTGCAGGGCTGGGATGCAGAGACAGCACTGTGGCTTCAGATGGGCTCCTTTGAGGGTTTCTTGAGGTGAGGTAGAGGAGGAAAACTTCAAGAATGTCCTAGGATTTTAGAGAGGTTTTGAAAATTGCCATGTCAAGGAGAAGGCATCTTCATTTAAATATTGTCATGAAACAAAAATGCAAATCTGAAGGTAAAATCTGGAAACTGCTATGTGAAGACTAATGTGTTGTAAAACTTGTTCACTGCTATGTAAACAAATGGTAAAAATCATCTAGTTGAGATATAACTAAGGGAAGAATTGATAAGCTGAGACACTGAACCACTACCACCCCCTTTCTTGATCCTATAGAAAGGAGGATAAGTACCTGTCTTGAAATTAGGTAGTTACCAAAGCTTGGTGTAATGCAAAAGATGATACTGCATTTTCTTAACTAGGCTGTTCATATACTTCCTTAAAAATGTTGGAATGTTTTGCATTTGATCCATAGTTAGCCTTACATTCTCAACCCTATAGTAAATTTTTATAATCCGGTTCATGCTACTGTCATATTCTCAATCAAACAGGAAATTACTTTCCTGGGTTTGGCCAAGATTGAGAGGGAATATTGTGCAGCATCAGCATAATATTAACTGAAATTATGTCATTCGTGATGGAACCTAACAAAAATCTGCAGGTGCCCAGCAGGAGACTAAGAATTTCAGTTCAGTGAAGTTTTCCTTATGATATCCTTAGCCTGCACTCACGTGACTTTAGCATGTGTTATGGCTTTGTTAAACACTAGTGCTGATCTCTATGGAAGAAACTATGTTAAGACCCTGGTTTCTGCTGTCGAGAAGCTTACCGTCTCTGTGGATAGACAGATGGTACCACGTGACACAGATTTGGGCTGTTCCAGACTGGTGGTCCTCTGTGCTATGAGAATACTGAGATGGTAGATATTTATTTTGATGGGAGGACTGGAAAAGTTTTATGGACAATGTGGCTTCTGAGCCAGACCTGGAAACTTTCAACTACTAGTAATGTGTCCAAAAGGTTGTAAAATTCTAGAAAAGGTAATTTGACTGATTAACCAGGCTCTAGAGAGATAAGGGACAGCTCTGAGACCGGAGGGGAAGAGCAGGCATACATTTCACAGAATCCTAAATGCCATCTGGGAGGCTTTGGACATCATTTCAAAAGCCCAGGGTAGCCACCAGAGGTTTTAGGAAAGGAAGTAAGAGGACCAGCTATGTGTCTCATGAGATTAAACGTGGCCCCTTGGTGGTGGATTGGGCTGGTGCTACAGTATCAGGAATAGTTGCAGTAGGAAAACTGGGAAGGAGAGAAAAGGCTGAAAAGATAGAAATAGGAGTCGGCAGTACGCAGTGAGAGAGATCCTTACAGCAGGAGGTGGGTCTCCTACTGTAGGAGGCAGGTCTCCCCAAAAATTTATTTCCAAGTTTCTAGCCCAGGTGAGTATCTCTCCCACCTTGGTGTTCTTTTTTTTTTTTTTAATTTATTTGTTAATGGGAGGATGATTGCTTTGCAATGTGAGTTAGTTTCTGCTGTACAATAACACGAATCACCTTTGAGTGTACATATACCCCCCCCCTTTGGACCCCCTCTTCTACTCTACCCGCCCCCCATCCCATCTCTCTAGGTCATCACAGGGAACTGAGCTGAGCTCCCTATGCGATACAGCAGCTTACCACTAGCTCTCTGCTTTATACATGGTAGTGTATATATCTTCACTTCTTTAACTGAGACATTGACAATAAACCATACAGAGATCAAACTAATTATCATAAAACCTTGCTTCAGAGAAATGATACATATGCATAGCACACATACATCACACTTCCTTGATTTTGTGATGTTATTGGTTGTAAGAACACCATTGATTGCATAATGTTTTGGAAAAAAAGAAATGCAAACATATTAAACACCTAAGTCAATTATAAGATACATATCCATTTACTTGTGTTAGCAATGTAAAAATAAGCATCTTAAAATTTAGGAAATAGGGCAATCACCCTTCAGTTATTAGCATTTACTAACTTATAGTTTATTGGACAATCAAGTAATCGTAGCTGGTACATACTTTCTAATATTAGAATTTTTACCAGTTCCTAATACTGGAATTTTTACCACTTTTGTATACTAACTCTCTGCAACCTTGGGAAAGTCATTTTGCCTCTACAGGGTGGGAAATGCAAGAAAGATTCTGAAGTACATTGATGAAAAGCACTGTAGGAAGCCCTTGATGTTATTATACCTCTATCATGCCTTTCACCCCTTAGTACATCCCATCATTACAGCTAAAATGAAAGATCATCAAATGTTACCTGTAGTTGAATTTTAAAGAATGGGAAAAATCTAAAGAAATGATCAAACCTGGTTATTCATCCATATTCACTGGGAAGTTTATTCAAAATATGAAAGAATATCTGGGGTCTTGCCTTCACCTCTTAAATCAGGACTTTTGGGGAATGGAGTCTGAAATCTCATCTTCCTGGTAAGCTCCACAGGTGATTCTGATGCATGAAAAGAGTTGATATCTGAGGTGCCTGAACAGCCTTACATGGATTCTAGGGGATCAGTGTAGTGATCCTACAGTTGGTGGTCTTTCCTTCTGTTTGAACAGCCTAAATGTGATGTAGGGGTTTGGGGACTTTGTTTTTTGGGTTACTGGTGGTTTCTACAATGCTGCCTCTTCCCAACCTTTATCATTCACCCTTATATCCCACATTTTAATGGGATCAGGTTCTGTGGATTCTCTGAGCATTGCCTGGATATGCAACATTGGCAAATTGTTTCCTCATCATTGGCTTAGGTACAACTTTAATGAAAAAAAAAAAGTATACAACTTAGACATAATTCACAATTTTCCCAATTAACCATAGCATGCTCCTGAAATCTTAAGAACATTTAAAAAATCTAATTATGTAGATGATAAACAGTGTCCTGTTCTTTTTCCAGGTAGGAAGTAATGGGTTTGACTCTCTCTGGATTTAATGTTGACAGTATAGAACAGGAATGCTAATCACTGAAGCTGCAATAAAAACTTAGAAATATTAAAACCTTCTTTGTCATACAAAATTATATTCTACAATTCAAATGGGAAAAGGCAGCATGAACTTGAATCTCTGTACTCTTTTTCTAGAAATTTACCCTATTCCCTAACCTCTTCTGCTATTTACCTAGATTTTTATTCACTAAATACAGACATTTTAAATGTCTTTGGCCCCTAGGGCTCCCAGACCTGTAAAGAAATAATCTTTCCATTCTGGACTTCAAAACCAACTACTGGAAATCTTATCATCCGTTTAGTCCAATGCATATTAAAATTGAGCAATTAATTATCTCCGGTTCTAATCCAGTAAGCCTGTGCAATTAACATCTGGGGTTCAGTTCATGTTTTTGCTGACTTTCTCATTTAAGGATTGGGACACAGTGGATCTCCCTAGAAGACATATTTAACAAAGATTATTTCCTGTATTTAAATCTTCATTTCTTTTAACCCATGCTTTGTTTTGTGCATATTTTCATTAACACCTTTCAGTTGTAAATTTTGTCCTAGGAAGAGATTGCTGGCAGTAAGTAATTTTTTTAAAAAAATGAAGTGAAGGGTGAATTTTGTTGTATCCCTTAATTTTTTGATTGCCAAATAAGATGGAGTATGTCAAAATTACCTAAACAGCAAACAATTGATCAAATAAGTAACAAATAGAGGCTTAGTCATTAGCCACATGGTGTGAGTTTGCTTGCTCTGTCCTCTTGTCTAAGCATTCCTACCTGCTTGCCTGGTATTCAAAATTACTCTAAGATTGTGTACACCATTTATTTCAACACAAGAGAATAGGTACACTAAGTATATAATCATAAATACCAAGAAGAGTTAGTTTAGGAGTCTGATTTCACTTTAGGTTATAATGAATGAAGGGACTCTTTCCACTGATAGCAGGAATAATCAGAGATGGACTCTGAAAGGTAGATGGTCTCACTTCTAAGTAAACAGTGGCTGAAGGAGGCTGAGAAAGAAGGAACTACATACAGAGAAGCAAGGGAAGGAAGGCACTGGAGCTTGACTTTATTATTTTTACTGGAATCTGGGGTTCTCTAAGTAGTGAGCGATGCTTACTCTTGAGAAAGCTTTATTTCCCAGTTCCGCCAGATGGGGCTCCAGCCTTTTTCATAGCAAGCTTATATGTCATCTCCTCTGGGAAGCCTTCTTGGCTTTCAACTACAATATCAGTTCCCATGCCTTTATCCTTCTATTTCTACTTTACTTACAGTGAAAACTTTATACCACCATGTTCCTCTTCTCCCAGAAAATTTCGTTCCAGGAGTTATTTCTATGTCTACTGTTGCTTTTTTTCCTGTCACAGTCTCCTAGCACAATATAATGATCTACAATAAAGGTTAACAGATTTAATATATAGAGAGAGTATGTGTAATATCCCAGAAACTATGATCTTCTAAATATGGTTCTATTTATTAAGGAACATTTGAAAAATACAGAAAAGATAAAGAGAGGAAACTAGTCCACTGTAATTCTGCTTCTCAGACGTCACCATTCTTCACAGTCAGGTGCATTTCTTCCCATCGTTCTGTTGTTGTTGTTCAGTAGCTCGGGTGTGTCTGATTCTTTGTGACCCCATGGACTGTTGCACTCCAGGCTTCCCTGTCCTTCACCATCTCCTGGAGCTTGCTAAAACTCATGTCCATTGAGTCGGTGATGCCATGCAACCATCTAACCCTCTGTCGTCCCCTTCTCCTCCTACCTTCAATCTTTCCCAGCATCAGGGTCTTTTCCTGTGAGTCAGCTCTTCACATCAGGTGGCCCACTGCTCTATAACTAACTGCAAATATGCATTTTGGGGGTCTTTTGTATATTTATAAAGATTGCATACAAATGCAGTCACATACATTTGCATGTTTTATTTTACTTTTTTCACAATTAGCTATGTCAACTTATTTCCACATTATTAAGTATTCTTTGAAAAACTGATTTTGTAATGTTTTTTGAATATTAGCCATTGCACATCTGAATTTAATTAACTGTCCCTGTTTTTAGTAAACTTGTTATTGTTATACATAAAACTGTGACATATGTCTTACAAATAATCTTTGTCTTGATCTCTGATAATTACATTGGCATAAATTTTTGAAGTCTGTGGATAAATATTTTGATATTATATGCCAGTTTGCCCTTAATAGTAGTATATACTTGTGCCTGTTTCCTTGTGGCTTCCATGGATCTGAGTATTTTTATTGGAAAAAATTCTTTGCCTTTTCCATAATAAAAATGCTATTTCATTGTTTAAAACTATGGTTAATTGAACATAGTGAAGTTGAACATATTTTTCATATTGTA
The DNA here is from genome assembly GCF_963930625.1 of Muntiacus reevesi. NCBI lineage: Eukaryota > Metazoa > Chordata > Mammalia > Artiodactyla > Cervidae > Muntiacus > Muntiacus reevesi. The sequence continues at coordinate 99,531,817 of NC_089252.1, forward strand.
CTTATCCATTTATATTTCTTATTTCTTCATGGTTTTAATCTAGTTTTCTAATGAAGTGTTTGCATCTTATCACTTTGTAATAGCTCTTTATCCAAAGATATGAGTTGTTAGTCTAGAATACATTTTTCAAATACATTTTTTCCCGTACTTTTCTCACTTCATTTTGTTTGTAATGGTTTTGGGGAGCTCAAAGTTTTAATTTTCGGTTGTGATATGTATCATTGTTTCCATTGTCATTTTAGCGTTATTATACTTAAAAAATTCATTCTGATCCAGATAAATAAGTCATATTTTTTTTCTTCTTATCTAATGACTCTGTTTTCTACTTTTATTTCATTAGTAGATGTGTGATTTATTTTAGTATTTGACAGGAGAAAGAGATGTAATTCATTTCCTATAAATAGTCAACCAATATTTCTGCCATTATTTGTTGTAGTCTTTTCTTCTCTGAGATTTGTACTGTGACTTATATATACACTAGGGGCTATCCAGGTGGCCTTAGTGGTAAAGAACCTGCCTGCTAATGCAGGAGACATAAGAGACACAGGTTTGATCCCTGGGTCTGGAAGATCCCCTGGAGGAGGGCATTACAACCCTCTCCAGTATTCTTGCCTAGAGAGTCCCATGGACAGAGGAGCCTGGTGGGCTACAGTCCATACGGCCTCTTTCTGGCCTTCCTCTTCTGTCCATTGACCTAAATATTCTTAGATCAATATGCTTCCAACTATTATAGTTTCACTGGTTATTTTAAATAAAATTTTTTCCCCAAAAGTAGGTCTATCTCATGAGTGGAAACTTTCTAATGTTCTCACTTAATTTAGGAGAAGCATTTGTAAAAATGCTGTAAAAACAGAGGGAAATTTTGTCTTAATAGAAATAAAAAAAAATAAATAGAAGGGTAGTAGACCATTTGGAGCTTCGTAGGTAGCTCAGTGGTAAAAAATCTAGCTACCAATGCAGGACACAGGAGACTCAGGTTCGACCTCTGGGTTGGGAAGATCCCCTGGAAAAGGGAATGGCTACCCGCTCCAGTATTCTTGCCTGGAGAATCCCATGGAGAGAAGAGCCTGGCAAGCTACAGTGCAAGGGGTCTCAAAAGAGTCAGACTCAATCGAGAACACACATGCACACCATTTGAGGACATGACACTGTTTTTCTTTATATATCTATATGGTACTTAAGAGCATGATCTTTGAAGATTTTAAATTCTGGTCCCAGTCTTGCCCCCAACAAGATGTAACCTTGATCAAGTTATCTTTTTTTCTGTGTCCAAACTTTAAAAATAAGAGTGTTCTCACAACACCTTTTGTAACCATGAAGATTAAGTAATTTACATTAACTGTTGTGCTTGGCTTATAATGTGTTTTTTCTTTTAATTCTTTTTTAAAAAATTATTTATTTTTCCAATTATTTTTATTCGTTGGAGGCTAATTACAATATTGTAGTGGTTTTTGCTTTAGAAATTTTCATTGTGGTTAAATATACATAACATAGTAGTTACCATTTTAACCATTTTTAAGTGTTCAGTTCAGTAGTAAGTACCTTTACGCTGTTGCGCAAGCTGTGTTCAGAACTTTTTTCTTACTGCAACGCTGAAACCAAACACTCATTACACAATCATTCCCTCTGCCCCCGTCCCCTCCCCTTGGCAACTACCCTTGTGCTGTTTGCCTTTATGACTTGGACTGTGCTAGGTGCCTTATATAAGTGGAATCATACAGGCTTTTTGTGATTGATTTATGCTGCTTAATATAATACCCTCAAGGTTCATAAAGCATGTGCCAGAATTTCCTTTCTTTACAAGGCTAGATAATAGTCCATTGTTTTATGTATATACTGTTTTGTTTACTCATTCATCCGTCAGTGGACACTTGGGTTGCTTCCAACCTTTTGGCTGTTGTGAATAATGCTGCTACTAACACATGTGCATGAATACCTCTCCAAGACCTTGTTTTCAGTTCTTTTGGGTAAATACCCAGAAATGGAATTGGATCATCTGGTGATCCTATTTTAAATTTTGGGGCAAACAATCCTGCTGTTTTCCATGGCAGCTGTCCTGTTGTACTCCTAATCCTCAGGTATCATTGGAGCTCATTAGGGTCAATGATCCTGATTTGTGCACTGCTAAGAGCAGGATGCAGTGATTGAAACATTATAGACAAAACCCCAAATCCCAGAAGATTAAGCCCCACTTACTAGGTTAGTTGTACAGGTCACACACAAGTTTAACAGCTCTTAGTTTTTTATCCTTTTTAAACTTAGCTGCTAAACTGATCTAATTAACAAGGATTCAAGAGTTGTAGTAATGATGTTTATATAATATATGGGTGATAGTGTCTTTATTTATATATCCAACAGTTTATTGAATGACTAATATATATATCTCATATAGTTATGGGTCATGTAGTTACAGAAGTAAAAAGAGAGATGGAATCTTTACCTTCATGGAGCTACTTTCTGGTAAGGAAAGAATATGATATATAAGCAGAGAATTAAATGAGAAAAATCCTTGCAGAGCATCATAAGTAACGTGAAGATTTAGCCATGGGGTAAGAGGACACAGCATTCAGGGGGTAGGAGAGGCTACTTAGACAGCCTGGTCAGGAAAGGTCTCCTTTATTAGATGATGGGTAAGCAGAGGGCTTCCCTGGTGGCTGAGATGGTAAAGAATCTGCCTGCAGTACTGGAGACCCGGGTTCAATCCCCGGGTTGGAAAGATCCCCTGGAGAAGGGAACAGCTACCCACTCCAGTATTCTTGCCTGGAGAATTTGCCAAGGCTGCCAGGTTACTCTGTCCACGGGGTCACAAAGAGTTGGACACAACTGAGCTACTTTCATTTCTCTTTTTCCAGCAGAGACCTGTAGGGGACACTGTGGTTGACTCTCCACCAATGTCCCATCCAAGCCAGTAAGCCCATAGCCTTGCCATGAGTCGGTAAGCAGCCCAAGTTGGCCAAATAAGATGAACAGGAAAGTCTTTGTGTACGGTTACTGGGGAGGGGCCTGTTCTTTCTCTGCTCCTGGACCACATCAAAGGCTTAGGCAGGCTTGACAGCCGCTGACTTCTGCTGTGCTTCTACTCGGGACTCACTCCAGGGTGCTGGTTTTTGTGTCTGTTCTAGATGAGTTGACCCAGTTTCCATTCTATTCTCAGTAAAGTTAGATTGGTTGGGAATCTGAAATCAGTGTTTCTCAGATTCTCTCATAGTCAGGTTCTAGGTCCAGAAAGGGTTCCTCCAGTTCAGTATATTCATGGGATATCTGACTGGTGCAAGTGAGGTGGAGGCCATTTTTAGCCCTCCTTTTGCTATTTCAATTGGCAAGCATGGCTGAAAATGTGGGAATTCCTTGCAGTCACATTCCCTTGTTCATTCTCCAGCTTTGTGAGGTTTAAGCAATGATGGAGGTGGCAGAAGCAGTGTTGACAGAGCTCTGATCTGGCATCTTGAGCTCTGAACCATAGCTGCAAATATGGCTTTTTCAATTCACTGCATGTCCAGAGGCCAGTAAGATGGCAGCAGGTTCTTGATCAGATCATAGCTCTGAGATCGCCTCAGAGAAAGCATCTCCTTGTAACTTCCCTGTGGTCAGTGGGATTGATGTGAAAAAGAATTGACAAAGAGAGCAAAGAGAAAGAACTGACCCATACTGGTAACTTCACTGTAGATAGTGAACTGAAAGTCGGCTCAGTTGTATCAGGTGTCTGACTCTTTGCGACCCCGTGGACTATACAGTCCATGGAATTCTCCAGGCCAGAATACTGGAGTGGGTAGCCTAGCCCTTCTCCAGTGAATCTTCCAGGAATCAAACCAGGGTCTCCTGCCTTGCAGGAGGATTCTTTCCCAACTGAGCTATCAGGAAAGCAGCTACTTACCATATTCTATATTACTAAGACAATGAATTTCTGTATTGTTCAAGTCATTTTAGTTGAGGTCTTCTTTTTCTTGCAGCTAAAAGGAACTTTTAGAGATGTAGATATCAGAGATGAGAGGATAAAAAACCTAGAAGGATCTTGGGGAATGTTGCTTCAAGCCCAGAATAGGGTGGTATTTGAATTGAGACCTCTTTTAGCCATCTGGATGGAAGTACCTGGAAGGCTTCAGCTCTTCAAGTCAGAATCCTGAACAGGGAAGTCAGGTTTGTAGATGCAAAGTGGTAGTTCAAGAGCTAGCCAGGAGGCAGTGTGTGTGCATGCTAAGCCGCATTAGTCATGTCCTCCTCTTTGCAACACTATAGACTGTAGCCTGCCAGTATCCTCTGTCCATGGGATTTCCCAGGCAGGAATACTAGAGTGGGTTGCCATGCCCTCCTTCAGGGGATCTTCCTGAACCAAGGATCGAACCTATGTCTCTCATGTCTCCTGCATTGGCAGGCACTTTGTCAACATTTCAGCCTGTTTGTGAGTTGGTGTTCTTGGTTTTTGTTGTTGTTGTTGTTGTTGCTGCTGTTTTAAGGCAAAAATACCAAATTTCAAAGCATTTAATTAAAGGACAACCACATACAGCAGTTCAGAAGTTTTATTAGTGCAAAATGTGATATAAGTGAAAGATATTTCCCAAATGCCCATTAAAGGCAAGATAGACCAGTTGACCCATTGCTGGAAGCAATCTCCTCTGCTTGGGGTGGAAACATCTCTCCACAAGCTCAAAAGTCTATCACACATTTGCAGTTTTAGAAGGATGCCACCATCACCTTTTATTACTGAGCTTTAACTACACCGTTGGTTAAAGAACATATGTTTATCTTATCAGAAGTCTATTTTTGACTTTAACTATTCTCTTTGCTACTGCTTATTCTAGATTTAAGCTAAGGCTTTAACTTTATTTACATGCATTTTAAGTGAATTCTTGTAACCCTAGTCTAAATCCTAAACGCAGTCTATTTAGAAGACTGGAGAAATCAATATTCAGTGGCATTCTTTGGTAGAGAACTAATTTATACTTTTTTGGGGGGGGGGCATAGCAGGTTGCTCTTTAGTGCAGTTGATACATAGCATACCTTATCTCTGACAGTGTGGGTGTGGTCATTATTTTAGGTTCACATCATTTTGAGAGCTACTTTATGGAGGACTCTCCAAGGCTTTGGCAACTGTCCCACGGGGCAGGTAGAGTAGAGAAAGCTTAGTAGGGGTTAGTTAGGGTGTGTTATTGATGTAGATGGAACATAAGATGTTGGCTAAATAAACTTACACTTGCAATGCTCAGCAAATTTTAAAGCTAATCATTAATTCCTTAAGGGGGGGGAGGATGTTTTGAATGACTTTTATGGTCAGCTCCCTTCCTTAAATAGGTGATGATGAACAGGTCTCAACCTCAGTGATGATTAAAATAAATAAATGAATAACTGAAAGTTAATAACACTATTAAGTATGAGACATGGCACCTGCTATCTTAAAATTTTTATTTTAAACAATCTTATTTTATTTTATTTTAATTTTATTTTAATTTTAATTTTATTTTAATTTTATTTTAAACAATCTTAGGAAGTTGCATTGGTATCTGTATTTTACAGATCAGAAACAGACTCAGAGGTTAAGGGTTTATCCAGGAACACAGATGGTAAAAGGCAGAACCAGGATTTGACTCTGTATGCTTGGCTCCGAAGTGTACCTGCTTTGTGTCGCTAAATGACTGACCAACCTAGACAGCGCATTAAAAAGCAGAGACATTACTTTGCCAACAAAGGTCCATCTAGTCAAGGCTATGGTTTTTCCAGTGGTCATGTGTGGATGTGAGAGTTGGACTCTAAAGAAAGCTGAGCACTGAAGAATGGATGCTTTTGAACTGTGGTGTTGGAGGAGACTCTTGAGAGTCCCTTGGGCTGCAAGGAGATCCAGCCAGTCCATCCTAAAGGAGATCAGTCCTGAGTGTTCATTGGAAGGACTGATGTTGAAACTGAAACTCTAATACTTTGACTACCTGATGAGAAGAACTGAGTTATTTGAAAAGACCCTGATGCCGGGAAAGATTGAGGGCAGGAGGAGAAGGAGACGACAGAGGATGAGATGGTTGGATGGTATCACTGACACAATGGACATGGGTTTGGGTGGACTCCAGGAGTTGGTGATGGACAGGGAGGCCTGGCGTGCTGCGGTTCATGGGGTCGCAAAGAGTCGGACACGACTGAGTGACGGAACTGAAAATGACTGACACTGATGTCTGTCTAGTAATCTTTGGACTCTTTTAAGAAGACACTCTTAGCTCTTAATCATTTCTCTGAGTCTTTTTGTACTAATGAGAAAGTAGTGTACATTTATTCAAAGCAAGAAAGGGCTATGGTGATCATTCAGTTCTTCATGTTCCAGGAAAGAACTTTGCAAATGATCATCAGATGAGTTGGTAGGTCATAACTTACTCTGCCTCTCTTACCTGCTGAGAGATTCACACTGCATGCTTGTGTATCAAAAGTTTAGAAAAGCCCTGATGTTTAACCCAACACTTTCCAAATCTTTCTGATCACAGACCCATATCATCATTCTTGAGAGGTGGCCCAACCTCCTCAATTCACAGGAGAGGACCCTGAGGACAGAAAGGTCAAGGAAATTGTCCTTGGAATATGGTTTTTCTGTTTTCTACACAACCCTGACATTGGACCAATTTTAGCCTATTTCAATTGTGTGAATCTTTGAATTTAAGATCCAAGCCTCAAAAATGGGAGTCCTTTAACATTTCCCTGTAGTTTTTCAAAAAGCATCTGTCAGAACAGTCAGCTTAAAATGCCACTTTGGGCAATTATTGTCTTATTTAAAGAAGGGGAGAGGGCTACAGTAAACATGTCAGTGGTTTACTTCTGGTGGCTCCAGGGGGTTAGCAACCAACAGAGAGCTTCAGCTTCAGCTCCTGACTGTAAGGGGAAAAAAAAAAGCCTCACCTACAGAAAGGTCAGATTTCTGCAGACACAAGCAGGCTAGCTGAGAACAGGGTTTCTGGGTCCCTTGAGTTCCATTTTCACCTTTTCATTTTGCTAAGTCTCAATACTATAAGATACTTATTTACACACAAGCCATTTTCTGCAACATTTAAGAAAACCATGAACCCCTTCTCTGTTCTTTGCTAGACCTGCTGGGACTTGGAGGTCTTTGGACTAGGAACCCTAAGGGTTGTTGTCTTTCCAGCTACTTTGCCCAGGAAATATCTCCTATTTATCCTCTCTTTAGGAATAAGACAGAGATAGTTTCATTTCTTTTTTCCACTCCCAAAGGCTTACTTATAGTGTCAAATGGAAAATTATTTCACTTTTGGAAGTGAGTTTTATGGAGCTTAATACCCTCTGAGATGCGTGAAGTGACTTGACAAGTTCAAATACAGACTTTGCTGACGAATTCCTTGTGTGAATGATGTTAACAGAAGAACTAGTATTTCTTCTTGGGCTCTTCTGCTGAGCTTAGAAAATCAGTCCCATTTTCAGACCTGAGGTGTGGCTGAAGAAACATCGTAGCTGAGAAAGCCTTTGCCTGTTGTCATTTTAACCTCCCTTCTTCCCCCTGCTCTCCCTTACTGCATCTATAGCAGGATTAGCAGCGTGTGTGACCCTTCCACACACGCTCCAGGTGGCCCTCTGACACTGTGGGGACTAGCTTGGGTTGTCTTTAGGAAATGGAGAATTACTAGATTGACAGTGAAACCTCAGGAATCCAAGTGGCTAAGGTGGCGCTAGTGGTTTAGAACCCGTCTGCCAATTCAGGAGACATAAGAGACTCAGGTTCAATCCCTGGGTCAGGAAGATCCCCTGGAGGAGGGCATGGCAACCCGCTCCAGTATTCTTGCCTGGAGAATCCCATGGACAGAGGAGCCTGGTGGGCTACAGTCCATGGGGGTCACAGAGTCAGACACGACTGAAGTGATTTAGCACGCAAAAGGCAATACTTAGAGAAGAAAGTAAGGTGGGTTTGAGAGCTAGGAAATGAAAAGGACAACACATTTTAGCAAAATCAGTCAGGGCAGGAGGCCTCTGTGCTATACAGGTTTCAGTAGGAAAGTGGGAAGGATATGGCTGGTAATGGGAAGTAGGCACTGGGTATCCAACCACGAGTTCACAGAGAAACAATTGCAGCAAAATAGGATGGGCTGAGTACTGGATAAGCTCTCTGATAAAAGCAAAGCAAATACACAGAAATGGCTTACTTGTGTTTTTGGCTTAACTGACTGAGAACCAGTTTTTTGGGTTTTTTTAAGTATTTATTTATTTATTATTTTTGGCTACACTGACTGTGTCTTTGTCGCTGCTCACAGACTTTCTCTAGTTGTAGAGAGCAGGGACTACTCTCTAGATGTGGTGCATGGGCTTCTCATTACAGTGGCTTCTCCTGTTGTGGAGCTCAGGCTATAGAGTGCAAGGTCCCAGTATTTGTGGAGCACAGGCTTAATCGGCATGTTGAATCTTCTTGGACCAGGGGTTGAACCCGTGTTCCCTGCATTGGCAGGTGGATTCTTAACTACGGGAGCACCAGGGAAGTCCTAGAACCAACTTTTGAGCTACCTCTAAAATAGTTTCAGGAGTCCTCAAACAGTTACTCCTACAGGTACAGAATCTTAAATTATTTCTAAAACTCTGGTCTTCTTCCTCAATTCAGAGGGACTCCCTCAAAAAACTCCAAGGGAAAAAAAAATAAAGCTTTTTTTATAGAGATAAACTGTACTCACTGAATTAGTTTTTACAGTCCATGGGGTGGCAGAGAGTCAGACATGACTGAGCAACTGAGCATGTAAGTAATTTTACTGGGATAATGCATATGGTAAAAATCAAGCAAAACCAGTCTCCAAATCCATAACACTAAATCAATGTGAAATTGACCAATCTGTCCAAGTAATCAAACTAGTGCATGCCTGAAGATGAAAACTTGCAGACATTTTATGAGACCTTTTAGGTACTCTAACTACCCTTTCAAAGCTTTCCCAGAATAGTGTGTGTGTGTGTGTGTGTGTGTGTGTGTGTGTGTGTATTTTAATTAAATCATTAAAATTGATGTGTCTCATCAAATAAATATTGCTTTTTCAAAGCAAACTGAGAGTGTCCACATAGAAGAAAACCTTTCTGGTATTTACAAAAGATTATATTGAAAAATTATTTGCATTCCTAAGGTCTTTTAATCTCCTTCTTGGTAGGTTATTCTGATAAGAGTATGAATTGTATATCTTCATTTTTATCTGTAAGAAAACCTATCTTCTACAAGATAGTTTACTGTGAAGTTCTATCTGTGTTATATGCTCTGAATGTGAAGATTGATTCATCCGTTGTGCGGGGGGAAAGTATTAAGACTTTTAAAGGTCACATTTTGTCTAATCAAATAAGTCCTTTCCTAGCAAAATACTGGCCAGGTTTATTTTCAAAAGCAAGTAAAATACCACGCTTTTAAAAAGGAATTTATTCATATAGAACCAATGTGAATTATCACTCATCTTTCTTAGTTATATTTAGCTTCCCAGGTGGCTCAGTGATAGAGAAACTGCCTGACAATGTAGGAAATGTGAGTTCGATCCCTGGGTTGGAAAGATACCCTGGAGAAGGAAATGGCAACCTACTCCAGTATTTTTGCCTAGAAAATTCCATGGACAGAAGAGCCTGGCTGGCGATACAGCTGAGCATGCACGCGTGAGACACAAATATAGGAGAGCCCTATATTCCAAAACTGTTTCATTTCTTTATATATACAGAAATTTTCAGTTGGAAGTTTTATATTTCTAAAGGGCTCCAAGTCAAAAAGTATAAAAATTTTTTTATTTAAATTAGTCATATACAGGTACTCTAAAGGTGGGGCAGGATTTTGCCTTCCAGGTTCTTCATTGCCTGAGTGCTGGGTGTTTTCTGCCTTGCATCAATGTTGTGGCTTTTAGACTCATTCCTAAAAGTGGGAGGCCAGAGAATGGGGCAGGCACCACATGCACCCTTTGGGAGACAGGATTAGGGATTCACATCTCTTCTGAATTGTGTCCATGTCCTTGGCTGGGCATCTTCTGGTTTGATGTAGCATTCTTGTCTCTGAAAATTCATCCCTCTGCCACTAATGTCATTACCCTTTCCCCCCTTTTCCTATTTTAATGTAACATTGGAAGTTTTTAGAGTCAAAATAAAATTCTTCAAGACGGGCTTTCAACTAAAAAAACACAACAGCCCACATATATCATTTTACAAATTTGGAGTTGAAAATTTGGGTGTGAAAGCTACTGCATCTCACATTTGTGTCTTGCTAACATATGTAATTATACATGGCAGATCAGAGGAAGTTGAGCTCAGGGTAAAGTTAATGAAGAGGTGTTTCTTTACCAGTACCATTAGCTGAAAGCACAGCTTTGGAGTCTTATACTCTTCTCTGTGATCTAGTCTGATCACTAAAGCCATTGTAATAGGTCAGATGAGGTCTGCTTTTCTATATTTTAAATATGTGTTAGTCCCTCAGTCATGTCTGACTCTGTGAGATCCCATGAACTGTAGCCTGCCAGGCTTCTCTGGCCATGTAATTCTCCAGGCAAGAATACTGGAGCCGGTAGCCATTCCCTTCTCCAGGTATTTTAGATATAAATCCCAGCAAAGTAGAGACATTACAAATATCTTTGATTACCCCCAAATCAGGGTATTTCTCTTTGTGATTTTCCAGGTATTCTGGTCCATACTGAGGTAGAGCACAAAGCTCTTTTACTTTGCAGGATTATTAAGAGATTGGGGGGGGGGGGGGGGGAGAGTGTGTGTGCGTGTGTGTGCATCTGCCCATCTGTGTACATTTATTTCTACGTAGAGTCTGTAAAATAAAGTTGACAGCAGCTTTACGGTTGGACAGGCAGCCTAGACTCTGAACCAGTGTTTGGTTGGCACTTTGTTACCTTACACCTTTTCCTGGAGAGTTTTATATCCAAACAGTAACTTCATTGTTAGTTGGGAAAACAGGAGTGGTCTTAATTAAAAAGTACAGTGCTTCCCAATACATATGTGAAGTGCGGGGAGCAGTCACTCAGCCAGATGTTGAAGCACCCAAATTAGGCTTAATTGTACTCTTTTATTGTTGGCTTTTTATTTTATTTTAAAATTCACTAAGACAGTAAGAGCTTCAAGAGTGGAATTAAACAACCCTCTTTGATCTTGGATTTAACTGACTAAAGCTGGTGGAGTTTAAAAGAAATATCACTCTCCTTTCTGAAAAGGAGGTTCAGTTCCCCTGGCAACTAAGTTGAATGGATACTGGGTGACTTAAGTGACTACATTTGAATTTAACTTTTATGAGGTAGCTGGTTTCTCTGGTTTTCACTGTGGATAACAAGATGTGAGCTGGCATAAAGGGAGGTCTAAAAAGGTCTTAGTTTCTCTTCCTGATCTCACATTCTCAGAGGTTATTAATTGAATTTTGCTTGATTTCAATGCTATTTTTAGCATGAATTCTCAACCCTTCATCTTTTAGTGATTGTTCTTTTCATATCCTTTTGGATCACATTGTAATTCTCAGTGATAAAGACACGTCTCCCTCCTTGCTCTCTTCCTCTCTTTTCTAGAAGACAATTGATAGTAAAAAGTAGCATTTAACTCATGCTCCCTGCAACTGTTTCTCATTGTGTGTTCAGGTCAGTCTCATGCTACTCATGATAAAGTCAGTTACAGAAATCTGAAATGATAAAGATCATCTCAAAGATAGTTACCACCAAGGCACAGAACAAAGACACTGAAAACTAAATAGATTTGTTTACATCAAGTAAGTTCCAGCATAGAGTTGGCATTTAGTGAACATGGGTTGGTTGATGATGTGTTGACAAGGTGGCTTTCTCAAGGCTCCAAATGTCATTTGATGATGAAAACGAAATGAAAACTTATTGTTGGTCACATTGTTTAGTCTAGAATACGGGTTTGGTGACAGTATGTTTTGAGGGTGGGCATGAGTGTGTGCTAAATTGCTTCAGTCATGTCTGACTCTTTGTGACCCTATGAACTGTAGCCCACCAGGCTCCTCTGTCCATGGGATTATCCAGACAAGAATAATAGAGTGGGTTGCCGTGCCCTCCTCCAGGGAATCTTCCCAATCCAGGGATTGAACCTGCATCTCTTATGTCTCCTGCATTGACAGGCTGGTTCTTTACCACTGGTGCCAACTGGGAAGCCCTTTTTTTGAGGGAGGGAGGGTGCAGCTCAAAATGCATTCTGAATTTTGTATTGTGGCAGAGTTGTAAAAGAGTCTCCCTTTCTCACTCCAAACAAAACCATTTAGGAATCAAGGAATATAAATTTGCAACAGAAATGTAAGCACATATCTGATAAAAGACCCATTATGCACAAGCATTGCTTTCTTTCTGCCTCAAAGTTGCCTGCAAGGATATGCCTTCTAATTCAGAAAATGATCTCCTTTGTAGAAGTGATAGGATTGTGTTCCTGCAAGATATGTTTAACTTAGATTTAACTTAATATTCAATTGAAAGGCAAATGAAAACATATTACTAGTGGCGGGGGGCAAATATATGAAATGTATCTATCAAGCAAAAAGATGCATCTGTCATTATAGGAGCACATCCATCTTCTTCCAAGACACAACAGAAGGGAAAGCTACCTAGAAAGGAGAATGTAGGAAAAAGGGTGGTCCAGGTCAAGCTGACAGGTGTGCTATATACTACTTTTTTTTTTTAAGGAGGAGGAATGGAACCATAAGCATCATAATTTTCACACTGCAATGGTGAATAGTATTAACTGTTACATGTGCTCAGAAATAAAGAGTTTGGGAATTGTTTGACTTTTGACAGTTCCCCATAGAGCGCACTCAATGTATGAGCAGTTAAATGTATCCTTGACTATAATTGTGATTTTATCTAACACAAGACTGAAGTACTTTGTGATGTAGGTGTGTTATTTCTCTTTATTTAAAAAAAAATTATCCTGCACATCGTTTCTCATTTTATTCTCCCTTGAATTTTATAATGATCTTAGTGACAATAGTCTTTATGAATCTTAAGAATGAGAATGAAAGGAAGCTCTACAGTGGGAGTGTTATTGACATTGGTGAACTTTATTGCTAAGAGATGCTCTATTATGCATTTAAGATGAAGGCTGTTTTTAAAGTCTTACTCATTTAGCATTAATTTTCCAAAACAGCTTAATGGGCATGTCAAGTACTTTGAATTTGAAGACTCTTACTTTGCGTCTTCAAGGAGTTTTGGATTATGGTTGTATACTCTCAGGGTCCTGGAGGCCCTCCTAGAAACGCAAGTAAGGAACGTCAGATCATTTTGGATTAAGTGTCTCCAAGCCCTAAAAGTGAAAGTAACAAGTGCCTGGCTCTGTGGTCAGTGTTGCCTGCTTCCCCTCTGGCCCCGTGTGTATCATCGGGAATTCATTCCTCTCTCACACACCCACAACACTCTGTACTTGTCACTTAAAGGTCTACTGTTCAACGTAGCCAACTTTGCTGCTCCCAGCATTGGAAACCCTCAGCCTTATCCTTCACTGAGCCTAGTGGTTGGTATATGGATGGTGCTCAATAAATGATAGTTGAATTGAACTCACTCGTGTTTTTAGCATTTATTGAATGCCTTCTGCATGCCAGTTTTTGTGCTGAAGATCAATGTGTGATACAGCTTTCTTTGATATACTTTTAGTACTCACCCACTGGAAGGCAGATGTTTTCACATATTGTAGCTGCATTTAACTTTACCTTGGGACCATCAAAATTCCCTTGAACTCTTAGAGGAAATGACAGTTAAGCTGGGCCTTGAGCAAATGAGGACTTGATTTGGGTAGAGGAAAAGATGTCCCAGCAAGAGGCAAGAGCTGATACAGAATTACCAGAGCCAAAAAAAAGGAGCGACTTGTTCATATGAAAGCAAAGGACTCAGTGCACCATATGTAACTGGTTGATGAGGTTGGAAAGAGAGGCAGGAGTCCAGGTTTCGACAGATCTTGTGATGGAATGTGGGTTCGTTGGTTTTTTTCTTTTCATGGGTATTATTTGCATATATGTGATAAATTTCAGATCAATGGGTGACACAGTGTCAAATGAGACTAACAAAGTCTATGTCCCATGGAAGTTACAGATCAGTAGGGAAAACTGAAGATAAATCCATGTACATATATAAGGGCAATAACTGAAAACTGAGTAATGAATCCCAGGAAGAAAAATATATATAGAAAATAGCGTAAGTAGAGTAAGAAGGCAGAGATGGTTGCAGAAAGGGTGGTCAGAGTAGACATTCTGAGGAGGGGACACTCCTCTGGGGTCTAGAGGAGCAGGAGGCAGCGAGGGAAGGGAGAGAAGGGAACTCTGGGCCTGGGGGACAGCGAGTGCTAAGCCGGAGAGGAGACCGGCAGCCTGGGCCTAGGGAGTGTGGCAGAGAGTGGCCACGGTGGGCGCAGCCTCTGGACGTGTGCCATCACAAGGCTTTACCGGACAGCTGGCTTCTTCTCAGTGCAGTGCAGAGGCGCTGAGGCGGAGGTGACAGTGACCTGATTGACCTCTGTCTCTGGCTGCTGTGGGGAGAAGGGATGAGTTGGGCGTGAGGGGACCCTGGGAGGCCATTCGGGAGAGGATGTGGCAGTCCCCTCTGGGTCAGAGGCCATGGCGGTTGGCCCTGGGGTAGTGGAATTTTGGATGGAAAGAAACAGACAATTTCAGACTATAATTTGGAAATAAAACCAAGAGGAATGTGAACTAGTGAATATTCTTTGCCTGCAGAATCAGGACCTTAGCTGCAAATGGCTTCATATGTAACTATTCTTCAATAGAAAGGGAAAGTGGGTCTTTAATGTCGAATGTGCCATAATAGGAAAATAAAATTAGCTGAAACAGGGGCATATCAGTCTTTGCCTTAATTTTGCCTGATGACTCTAACATAGCTTTACCTGTCAGTTTCAGGGGTAAGAAAAGGAGAGGGGAATGAATTCATTTTAGTGTCCAGGTAACCATTGTCTTCACAGCCCCTTCAACTCCAAGACAGAACATTCCTGGTCATTTGTGATGTTTCTGATGCACGACCACAGAGGAGACTCCATAAAATGAGAGAGCTTGCTCAATTCAAGGTCATGCGGTAAGGCAAAGAAGGTTGCCCTGAACATGCTTGCAAGTGGAAACCACTTAGGATTTTTAAAAAGCAGCTTTTGTAAATAATGCAATTCTGGACTTGTCCAAATGCCAAAAGCAAATGATTTCGTTTGCACTTTGGCACCAGTGAAGAATTTTACGGCTTCAGACACTCACAACAAATTTTATAACGCCACTTCTTGGCTGGAGAAGAAGGCTTCTTGGTTCTACCCTGAGCCTGATGAGAACACACCGTCCCGTTGGCCAGCTTGTCAAGGTCAGGGCAGTGCTCTCAGCCAACAAAGGGGACCTTGATTCCTGACAGTACTCTGAGAGGTGATCTTCAGCAAAGGAGCTAAAGTGCACACGAGGACCATTACTAAAGGACTGTGCTGGGTGTGTAAAGCATTGTGGCAGGTGTTCATTCACGATAGAGAACTTGAGTATCTGCTGTACCTCAGGTTCTGTGAGTGCTCTGTGGGGGATGCTCTGGAGGAGCTGCTTCCTGGGAGCTGACACTGTAGTTGGTGAGATGAGGTAAGTGTTAGTCACTCAGTCATTTCTGACTGTTCACAACCCAATGGACTGTAGCCCTCCAGGCTCCTATTCATGGAATTCTCCAGGGAAGAATACTGGAGTGGGTTGTGATTGCCTTCTCCAGGGATCTTCCTGACCCAGGGGTTCAACCCAGGTATCCCACACTTCAAGCAGATTCTGTACCATCTGAGCCACCAGGGAAGCTGAGATGAGGTAAGACTATGTACAAATACATCAGGTAATGCTGGTGAGAACATTATCAAAGAAGAGCCAAGAGTGTTCGAAGGAAGGAGTGGTGACACCCCCATTGAGGCACTCAGAGAGAACCCCAAAGAATGGGAACAATGACATTATAAGATCCTAGGATTACAGCATTGAAAAGACTCTTAGAGACCTAGAGAGGTGTGTGATAGTGGACACTTTACCTTCCTGGGCTTCACCTATAAAATGAGGATCACTGTACCTCCTTCCTGGGGTGGTTGTGAAGATATTGTATGATCCATGCTGAGTCTAGTTACTGACACCAAGAAGCTATTGTATTTTTATTGTTTTAGCCCCATCCCTGTCTGATATAATCTTGATATTTTGCTGTCCTATCCTTCTCCTTGGACACCTGTGGTGATAGATTCTCCTCCTCCCCCTCTCATTCCCTTTGTGAATCATCTCAATGTCAAAAATTGTTAATTGGTGGATGGATAAATTATTAAGAAATGAGAAAGGAATACCTGAATCAGCAAACACTAGCACAAGCATATATGGGCCATGTCCTGGCAACTGCACGTGATCTCATTTGGCCAGAGGATTTGGTTTGGTTCACCAAGAGGAGGTGAGATGGGCAGGTGCAGTGGTCTGGAGAGGTCTTGAGTACCAGGGTCACCAGACAGATCTAAGCAGTCTACTAAATGAAACAACTAGCCTTTCCATGTTAGAAGTCAGATCAAGTGTCAGATGAGAGGAGATAACAAAGTGGTGAGCTAATTGAATGTTTACTGGAGGTTAACTCCTCGAAAACTGTAGCAAGATACCAAATGAATACAGTGCACATCAGAGGGAAGGTGTCCCCTCTATACACTGCCACCTTGGGCTCCTGGGGAAATTCATTTCATTCTCTTCGGACCCATCTTGGAGGCCAGAGACTGAAGCTACCCCTTCTTACAGTTCTATGTAAGTTTGGGTTGCGGATGGGTCTCCCAGACCACAGGGTGCTGAATTATCCGTATTGGATGAGTCAATCCAGGTTGAGGCTGGTACCTTGACTGCAGTTTGGGGACACTGGCCAACATCCTCACTTGAGATTGAAGTGGTCTTCTAGATTGGGACCCTAACTCTTTAAAAACTCATGCTCTTCCATTACTTCTATATCCTAGACTTGGCCCTCTTGTGTGATACTTCTCCTTTCCCAGTTTGAGCTTTTCCTAGTCTCTGGGTCCTTAGACCATTTGCTCTGTAAAATGCTGTGAGGAGAGAGGCCTTCATTTTTAGCCAGTACTTCATTCCTTTGAGTTTGTGTATCTTCTTCAGTGGGCTTCCCGGTTGGCTGAGTAGTAAAGAATCTACCTGCCAATGCAAGAGACGCAGGTTCAATCCCTGGGCAGGGAAGATGCCCCGGAGGAAGAAATTGCAACCCACCCCAGTATTCTTGCCTGGAAAATTCCATGGACAGAGGAGCCTGGCAGTGTACAGCCTGTGGGAGTCTCAAAGAGCAGGACATGACTGAGCGACTGAACACAACACAGCTCATCTTCAGTAGGAGCTGGGAAAGGGGGAGAGAAACACACAAAAACAAAACAGAAAGTTGCCACTGGAAAGCCTGGGAGAAAGAAAACATGCAGAAAACAAGGTGACAGCTGACCCCTTCTAGGCATATATGTAAACCTGATCTCTCTAGGACTCTCTTCCTCTCTGGAAGAGAGGAAGACTGCCTGGGAGGTGGCGCAGAAGAATGCAAAAAGCCCAGCATGAGAAACAGGGACTCTGGGACTTAGTCCTGTTAGTGACTTGGTGATACTCTGGACTAAGTCAGTAACCTTTTGTGGCACTCAACATCTCATCTTGTAAATGAGGTGGCTACATCAGATTAGACCAGTTTGGATGGTCCTTTGTGGAGCTAACAGGCTATGATTTTGCCTTTCTTAGCCCCTGAAAGATGTGATTAATCTGATTCTTCAACAAATATATGTGACTGATTATCTAGAAGAACATCTGTATTGAAATAGTTGAGAATTGAATTTAGTCCTTTCGGCCAGAGCTTCCCCTCTTCAGTGCTTGGCTGCCTGGTAAACAAATAGCCTTTCTCCTGAACAAGACTTATTTGTGATATTGCAGTTTCCTAATCAGAAGAGGAGGAATATGCATCTAAAAGAAATTCTTAAGGTTTTATTCACTGTTTGCTTAGTGGGGTATTATATTTAGCCACATTTTAAGCTCTCCAATTTCCTTTGAAATGTGCATGGGAGGGAAATGAGAAAAGCAATTGGAAAACAATAGAAAAGTCATTTAGAACAAATAGAGGAAGGCTTGGTAAAACCTACAAATGTTTGGGAAATACTTCAAGACTTTCTGCAGGGTCTTAAACACACCACCTGTTTCTCTCATTTGGGGCTTAAATGAGATGTATGCACTGCTTTCAAAGCTATCAAGAGCTATAGAAGTTTTGCCTCCAAGTGAATAAACGTAGAAAATGCATCGTCATCGCCTCTTAACTATTAGCACATCCTGCTTCAGACGTTTTTGAAGATAAGACTTTATCTTGGTTTTTCATTTCCTGCTTTATAATTGCCCAGCTAAGCTAATGCAGCCCATTTGGTGTTGTGAACATTCAAAGCACTCTTCTGCATAAAAGCCAGTGTCCCTTCATTATGTAAAACAGATATTTAAAAAAAAAAAAAAAGTAACTCCCTGCCTCTACCCGGGATCAAGACTCCAGCTGAATCCTGAAGTTTAAGCTCCTTCAGAGCTGCTCTTTCACGCTCATAATCATTTACTAAACTTAAAACACTGTGGCACTTCCTTCTGAGGTGTCGTCGTTCTATCTTTTTCTCTCCCTCACCTGCAGATGACGGTGCAACCCCCGTGGCACCCAGCGGCCACCATGTGCCTGGTGACGTGAACTCTCCAAGTCAGGAGTCATGTCGCAGGGAAGCGCCGTGCAGTTTTGGCATCCGTTTCCCTTTCACAGGTGTCTTATTACATTTTGACAGGTGTCTGACACAAGATGCTGTTAGAGCTGGGATTTAACCTTAGAATGCCACCTTCGATTAGGGTGTCTCTGCATAGGAAACCGGAATGGATCTGAGTGCCTGATGCCTCCATATCATTGTGTTTAATTTCATTTCTGAACCAGATGTACTGCCTGTATGGACTGCTGCTGCTGCTTTTTCTTTCTCTCTCAGGTGCTACAGAAATAGGTGTTGGTTGTGCTCTGTCTCTAGAACTGTGCCTGTGATGAGTTGTTCTTGTTAAGGGAGTCGGATGAAGCAGAGCTGTCATCCTAAAATATATTCAGTGGAAGGCAGATCTGCTATTGTTTTGATACCTTCACACTTAATGGGGTTTTAATTTATCATAAATGTCTAGACTGCTAATAGCAATGAAACTCATTAGAAATCATATTCTAAATATATGAGATAGAACAAAATAGTGATTGAGAACTAGATGGGGAAAGGCTGTGAGTGGGTAGACGCCCCTAGAACCTGTGTACAGAGTCAAGTCAGACATTTGCAGACACTATCATCTTCCCCTTCTTCCCAATGTTATTTGTTAATTTTGGTTTCCTATTAAAAAAGTACATATATTCAGTTCTGCCTGGCAAGTATGATTCTCATAGCATACATATATATATATATATATATATATATATATATACACACACACACACACACATGCACACACAATTTATACAAATGAGAAGACCCCGTTTGTCCTCATAGTAGTTGGACAGACTTTTTGAAAATGAAGTTACTTCTGAATATTGGTTCCTTTAGTAGGCAGAATACAGAATACCCCACCACTCCCCAGAGGTGTCCATGTCCTAATCCATGGACAATGTGGATCAATGTTCTTACGTGGCAGTACAGAATTAAGGTTGCAAGTGAAACTGAGGTTGCTAAGTAACTGACCTGAAAGTAGGGTGGTTATCCTGGACTATCCCAGCGCACCTGATGTCATCATAGGAGCCCTAAATGTACAAGAGGGAGGTAGAAAAGGACATCAAACTGATGTCATGTGGAAAAGATGTGAGCTGATGTTGAATATGGAGGATATGGGCTGTCAGTTGAGGAGTGTAGGTGCATCTTAAAGCTAGGAAGAAACCTCCAGAAAGGATTTAAATTCTTTCCACACTTCAGTTTTAACCCACTGAATCCTATGTCCGACTTTCAACATATATAGCAGTGAGATGCTACATTTGGGCTGTTTAAAACCACTACATTTGTGGTCATTTGACGTAGCAGTCATAGGAAACTAAGGTAGTTCCTCCTAAGTGAAGCAGTGGTTTCTTCATTTGCTTTCCTGAATTCGTAATGTTGGAGCATAAAGTAGAATTTTTTTCCCACTTGGAATTTTTCCCTCTGTATGACAGAGATGTTGTTGGCACTAAGCTGGTTCTAGCATTCAATATGTTCAGTTGGAGCAGACACGCAATCTGTTTTCTGCTTCCTACTCCCTGAGAATACATGAAGGAATTAGTTACAATCAGCTATTAAGACCCTTAAGGCTGATCTTTTTTATTTACTGGCAGAGTCCTTTGCTCACAGTGAATGTGGTTGTTATTGTCATTTGTGTTATTGTTTTGCTGTACCATCTAGCTCAGATAGCTTAGTGCATCTTGTTACACTTGAATTTGCCCTTGTTTCTTTCTGATTTCCTTTATCTCTATTTCTTAATCCTCTCCTGATGGCTTCTTGTAGAACTTGTTCTCACTTGACTCATCCTTTGTCTCAGATGTATGTCTGAAATAAAGGCAACACTTAGAGTGAATAATCAAGAAATTCTACCAGGTTGTACATTTAATTTAAAGAGGTGCCTTAGATTAGAAATTGTGTATAGTAAAAAAAAAAAATTACCTTGAAAATATTCCATGTCATCCTTAAACTACTACATAGATCCAACACTGCTTTCTACCTTTTCCATAATTGGTCTGCCTCCTATCTTTGGAAGAGATCACTGTTTGTTTCTTGAGTGGAGAATTAGAAGATGATGTTGGCTGTGTTCTGAGGCCATGCCATACAAAGACTGAAAGTCTTTAAACAATCAGATATCACATGGTACCACACAGACATTTGAATCAGTGTAAAATAGTATTTATGGAATGATTGTGATATATAATCATTCAGCATGTAGATATTTTTTGATTCATGAAAAATAAATTTATTACATATTAACACATTGTTTTTAACAATGTTCAGTTTCTTAAAATTCAGAACATTTCTGTCATTCATGTAAAATACTCTACTACAGTACATTGCAAGTTTTAGGGTTTTATTCCCTCAAAAATTCTAAGGTTCTCCTACTCCTTCTCCTTTATTGAAGGAAGGACACCCTAAACATCATGCAAAGACATTTTAAAAAAGAAAATTAACTGAACAAAATTTTGATAGTTCTGCACCAATCAGCTTTAAAATCAGGACAATATATGTATTAAAAGCCTGAAGAGCTTCTGAGAAGGCTAGCTCTCATTGGCTGCAGATATATCTAGAGGAGATTCTTGATCTATTGTTTCTTAAAATATCTTTGTCTTTCTTATTGAGTCAAGAGTAAGAGGGCCTCTGAGTAACAGGAACCAAAAGCAGCTACCCGAGGCTGATTAGCAGGTTGGCGATATTGTAGTGTGTGCCTTCTCAGCTGTGTCTGACTCTCTGCAGCCCTGTGGACTGTGGCCCGCCAGGCTCCTCTGTTCATAGGATATTTTAGGCAAGAATACTGGAGTGGTTTGCCGTTTCCTTCTCCAGGGGATCTTTCCAACCCAGAGATTGAATTCATGTCTCCTGCATTGGCAGACAGATTCTTTACCACTGAGCCACTTGGGAAGCTCTGGGGAATCATGATATATCCCAAATCAACCTAATTCTCTTCTATACAGGGGATGCCCCAGAAAGGACTTTTCTAGCCAGATGACATGGAGCTGTCCCATCCCTCCCCAGCCCTTGATCACCCCATGCTGCCAACCAGTATCAGCTATCTGTTCTACATCCAACAGGATCTAGGACACGGTCAGGAGTATTTTAGGTGACATGTTGGCTCTAAAACCAGAAAGTTTCTTTTTTTTTTTTTTTTCTTATTTTTACTTTCTTGTCAACAAGCAAAGACTCTTCCTTCCTATAAATCTATCCTCCAAGCATTATTTTTTACTGCAGGTCAGGTTGTCTAGACAAGCCTTAGCAGAATTCAGAAAAATTAAGCTTGTGAGAAAAATTCTCACTGGCCTGATCATTCCAGCTTCTTAAGGTTTCTGAAAGTCAGCTCTGTTTCAGCTGAATCATTTGCATTTGTGAAGATACATTTACTAATTAAGCTGCTTTAGGACAGTGCATTTTCCAAGGAGAAAACCATCTAGTTCTTTGTCAGTGAGCTGAGGCCAAGAGCTTAATGGTCTTCTGATTGTCAGTCTGAATACTGTGGCTGGTCAGCCACAGAGTATGTTGAGATAATATTTTGAAGTAGCATGCAGCATTTCTTACCTGTTCCATCTTGCTTTGCTCATTGATTTCATTCACTTGTACCCTGAGGACTTTACCTTCCCCCTCAAGCTGCTATTCTCACAATAGGTCCACAGGCCTTTGACCTCTAAGAAGCAGTAACTCTTGTCTCTTCAGATCTATGTTTTACCCAAAGTCTATGCAGTCTGATTGGTAGCAGGTACACGCTGAGCCAAGCATCAGAGGAGCCCATCAAAGACACCGTACATCATATCAGCTCTCCACTGTCTAAGACCTCAGCGTGTCAGTTTCTTGGTAGATGGCAGAGAGAGGGTTGTCATCTTCACTTCATTGGTCATTCTAAGAAGCTCCCTTCCCTTCAATTACTCATGGGTGTCAGAAGAAGAAAGAGAACACTGCAGAGGTATTATATGTTGTGGCACTTCAAAGGTGATTACTTTTTCTTCCCATCAATCATTGGGAGACAGTTCTTCTAGCGCACTTGATAATCCTGTTTTTTCCAATGAAGAAGGGAGCATGACTGGCTGCCAGACAAGCCACCAAATTAGCAGTGTCATTACCAACTTTTGAGCTCATTAGGGCTTACTTAATATTCCCAAGCTATAGGAGGGTCTGAAAAGTAATTTCTCCAGTGATAGGTATGAAGGAGGCAATGACATTTTGCAGGAAACAAATTGCAGATTGATTCTTCAGATTTCCAGACCTGAAAACTATGTAGTCTTATTGGCTAGACACTTAGTGAGGGGTTAAATTTGCTTTTAGAATTAAATGCTGCCAGGTGATCATGGACCATTGGGTGGGTGGGTGGGTGTGTGTGTCTGTTAGTTATGTGGGCCATGCATGGCTGTAGGAAGATTCCCCTGATTGATATAATTTTGCTTTGGGATCAAGAAAGAATACTAACTTTTTTCTCATTAAGAATTAAGAGTTTATGTATATAAAGCATTTAGAATAGCACCTGGCACACACCATGTGCTATGTAATTGCTGACTGCTATTAGTATTGCTTTTTTCTATTGCTATCTCACCTGTTTTAATAAATTTATTTTTGTTGTTTTTCTGTCAACTGTAGGTGAGTGAGTCTTCTCCTGTAATGTAATGAGACTAAGATTTTGTCATCACTGAGACTTGCTTTCAATATTGGGATCTGTTACCCAGCAGGCCCTTCTGGCTGGTTTCTATCCTTTCTTCCTTCCTATGTTCGTGGTAGCCTGTAATCATGCTTGGAGCCATTTGTTATTATAAGTCCCCAGCTTCTTTTCAACCTCAAACCCACATTTGGACAAATTGCCTTGGCATGAAAACACAATTCCTTGAAAATATTACCTTCTGTACTACTTCTTGATCAATTCTGAGTATGAATGTACTCATTCAACAAATATCGAGTCTACTAGTCATGTGCAAGGCACTTTTCTGGTGTGGGAGAGTAATAGTGAATTGTATATCTAAACCTAATGATGATCAACTTCATCATCCAATCAGGTACATTTGTTGGACATCTATAGTGGAGGATAGATAAGCTTTTAGTTCTTACATGACTTCGGACGATGCATTGTCTTTAAACAAAGTAAATAGAAGGGAAGGGAACGCTGTTGCATCTCTAAATTAGGGTAGAGTCTCATAATTTTGGTAAGAGAGGCTCATGCACAGTGTTTGTTTATATAAATGAAGGAGCCTCTGACTGTGGAAAGCAAGGAGGCATTTCCAAAGAAGTCAGGACTGAGATACGTGTAAATTGCAATTAGGGTTTCTGTGACATGATAACGTGGGATGGCATTTCAGATGGAGGGGACAGCACTTTATATACAAAATTATACACTTTGGGGGAAGAAGTAACCATCATGGCCATGCAAGTGGTTAGTGACAGCAGGAGACTGAAATGAAGGTTCCCTGATTAGGATTCAAGTGTCAAATATCCTTGCCACTGTACTGTGAGATCTTTCTAAGATGGTATCTCTAAATGTAAAACTTCATATCAAGAGCCACCTTTACCTGAGAGCTTGCCACCTATGAGGTACTTTTTTAATGGTTTTTCACTTACCTTCCCGGTACCTTTTAAATTTGGTAGTATTGTCTACATACAAAAGAGGCAACTAAAATTCAAAGAGGGTAAGCAGCTTATTCAAGGTCACACAGCCAGTAACTGGCAGGATGGATAAGAGAACCATGGAAAGGCAGAGGAGAGGCCCTTTAAAGAGTTTTGAAGTAGTGTCTCCTGACCTGCTCCCCTATTGCTGTGTTTCTGGCTTTTAAAGAATATATGAGATTCTGAAATGACACCACTTGGCATCCAACTTTTATCAGACTGATGGAAACTTTCTGGAAATAAAAACATTCTGGAGAGAAAAGAACCTTAGATTTGTTTTGGCTTCCAAATACTGTGAGTTAAAAATGCTCACCATCAAGAAAGTAATTGCTTTTTTGGTTTATAACTGCTTATGTGACAAATGAGGGTTTATTTTTAGAATAGTGTCTTTTGGGACCCAAGTGAAAGATGTTTCAAGGCCTTTGGAAGAACTTCACTCTTCAAAGGTAGGAACCTGGGTAAAATGATCTGCCCTAGGTCATCTTCTCTCCGCACCAGTCTTTTCTTTCTGAGGTCGTTGGTTTGCCTGTGTTCGGTCCACGCAGGGAGGCCCACATCTCTTGAGTTGGCACATTATAAAATCCAGACCACTCTCTGTCGTCCCTATTCTAAATAGCCATGTGAAGGGACTCTGGCCCAGCTGGGATCAGATGTCCAAGGTCATTCTCATGATGACTCAAACATGGCTGTGGGGATCCCAGCCCTTTGGAAAGGGAAAGTCACTTGCAGAGAAGGCCCTGGGCATGTAACCTAAAAGATGGTGCCCCAGCACAGAGAATATGTGGCCCCTGTCTTTGGTCTCTCATTAGGGAAAGTGCTGACAAGAGGTGACTGAAGTAGCAATAAGGTTAGGACATCTCTACCATCTCTGATTTGGAAACTGTGAAAAGAACAGGCAATATCAGTGCAGGAAGTACGCCAAGGAAGACTTGTATTTGCTTTGTATCTTGGAATTTCAATTTAAATCTTTTTAAAATAGCAATCATATTTTCATATTCATAGTGATTTCAAAAATATTCTAAGTAGATGGTGTGCCAGGCACAATACTCCTGTGTGCCGAGTCTAAACTCTGGAATGTTTACTCCTATCCCTTCCTCTGTATCATTTCTGTGTTCACTGTCACAGACTTTACACTCCCACAATAATGGGCTATGGTTTTCAACAAATAGTTTAGTAAAGGAGTGAATGATACTGAGTCTCCTTCGTATCACTATTCTCAACTGGCATGTTAGCTTTCTTGTATAATTGATTGATGTCTGTTGGCCCAGCTAGAAGCTAAACTTCATGAAACCTCACCACTAGTCTAGTGTTTCACATGCAGTGGTTACTCCAGACATACGTGGAATAAATGAATGAATGATTGCTTGACAACAGCATCCCGTATAAAGTCTAAGTGGGAAGTAGTAGAAATGGTTTAACAAAACTTAACCAAAGAAAGGAGAGTGAAAGGACGGTCTTTTCATCCCAATCCCTCAATACAGAAATTGCTCCTCTGAGCCTTTTGGTATTTTTCTCCCTAAAAATAGATAATTATCGCATAGCATAATATACACAGACACAAATATACAATTATATTTTGTTTCTTGTTTGTTTAACAAATGATATTGCTATCAATATTTTTATTTTTTCTCCCACTTAATATATGATGGACATCTTTCTTGTCAATGTATTTATCACAGATGAGAGTACCAAAGGGTGAATTTGACGGGAAGAGACAGTAGCTTAATAACCAGTACAATGGAGTGTGGCCTCGCCCTCATTAATAGCTGCCTAGCTTTTGCCTGAGGTTGAATTCAGCTGGGCTCAGCCGACGATAGCCTGCCGGCTGAATCTGGCCCACCATTTGTCTTTTTAAATAAAATTTTATTGGAACCCAGACACACTTATTTGCCTACATATCGTGTATAGCAATTTTTATGCTTTACTGGCAGAGTTGAGATATTGCCACAGAAACCATCTGCCCTGCAAAACCTAAAATATTTACTCCATGGCTGAAAACAAACAAAAATGTTGGCTTACCTTTGGTGAGGGCTATCTCTACCTTGATGGCCTGGCCAGGATCCAGTATGAAGGATGATGCAGTAAAGTTAGTGAAAACACTAAAATCACTTAGTATTTGTCAACAGTCGAGTTTCCTCTTTCTTTTGGCAAGTTTTGACAAGTGATTCAGTTAACTGGAAAGGAGAGAGAGAAGATACCTGGTCTGTGCGTGTTGTTATTAGTGCAGTTTCATTACTTACTATTCTGTTTACAATTCTCAAATGCTCACACAGACACATATACTCACATCTACTTGTTTATTAATAAAAAGGGCCTTTCTATTTATTCTCACAAAGTTACTAAACCAGGGCATGATTAAGTAATTACCCATGTTTATTACCATCACTCAGTGAGTAGCTCACTCTGTGAAGGATGCAGTCTTGGATTTCCTGGTTGGAATTCATCCACAGTTACTATTTGGGTATGATATGCTAGCATCTCAGGAGAAGTATAACTGCTCAGCCAGACGTTTCTTGAACAGGTCCTTGTTACCAGAGGGGAGTGCTAACCTGGGTGAACTTGAGTTGACTTCAAGATCACTCTGGCTTTCTCAGTGCGATAGAAGGAAATGTGATGCAGGGAAGGTTCCAGGTTTCCTGGAGGATGACGAGGCTTTGAAGGCATCCGTTAACTACAGGCCTTGGCCAACTTGACAGTGAATTAGAGAACCTGGGTTTTGTCAGAGGATTGGGTCATAAATTTTATTACCTAGAATGACCCTGAAGCTGGTATAAAATGCCAATCCAAGGATCTGAGACCCAGAGGTTCAGCTTCAGTAGACTTGATTGGGGGCCTGAGGATCTGCATTTTAAATCAACCACTCAGGTGTTCTGCTGGGAGCAATTCCTGGACCAAACATGGAGAAGCACTGGCTTCCTCTTGCATTTATCTACTTATACCCTAACCCCCTGACTTTTCTTCTCTCTGCTCTGCTTTCTTTTACCTGGTCTCCATGTCTCACTCACATTCAATGTCAGGTACCAGGCACGCATGCACACACAGACCCCCAGGAAGGAAACTAGAACTCGGGCCTTCGCCTTTACTCCTGTGGTTCTCGCTCTATCCTGCCACGTTCACAAATACATTTCTCTTTCCCTCTCTCTCTCCCTCTCTTCCTTTCTGTCACTGTCACAAATGTTTGCATCTAAGAAATTCACTGGATTCAATTCTGGGCCAATTTTACCATCAAGTAAACCATGCCCTTGGTAATGCCCTCCCGGGCTCTCCAGAGTCATGGTGTCACTTTCTTCTTCCCTCTTCGCTTCTCCCAAGTGATCTTCAGTCAGGGTTGCTAATCCTCATCTATTTCATCCTTCTCAGGAATTCTATGAATTCAGATAAGCTACGACAGACTGGCAGCTCCATGAGGCCTGACCTATCTTGTTCATCGTGTCCCAAAGTAGCACAGCATTTGGTTAGTAGCTAACTGCTCAGTAAATATTTGGTGACTGAAGAATTAATAGAATAATCAATGTTTATATGAAATGAAGCAGGGTAGCGGAACCTCAGAAATGTTACTAGCTGCTAATTAGAGCTATAAGGCCCTCATGACATTTTATCTACCTGAAACAAATTCATCCCATCTAGAAATGGATTCTATTTAGAGACTTGATTTGATAATGTGTGTTTTTTTTAAATCAGATTTGAATGTGTATGTGGCAGCTTACTCCCCTCCAAACAGCTGGTCCTTGACTCCCAAACACAGTCTGTAATCAGGTGCATTGTCAAGAAAAATACTGGATTTTCCTATTGTTTTCAGGTTTCCAAAGTTGAGGAAGATATTTCACGAAAGTGGTTTTTGAGATTTATGTACCTTATTAGTTGCTTAAACCCTCTAGACCTTTGTAAATTAAAAAAAAAAAATTTTTTTTTGGTGCATACACATAATGGGAAATCACATTGAAATAACCTAGAAAAACTTACCCCACCCTTTCAAGATTCTACATTTGGAGATTAACCCAGATTGAATTCTAGACATTCTCCATCATTAAAATAATGACAGTAAATGAGAGGTTTCAATGTTGAAAACACACTAAAATGGAAAAATCTATAATTAGTCCATTTTTGGTATAACTTTTTCATTTGTTAGTTGTTGTTTCAGCCACTAAGTCATGCCCGACTCTTTTGCAACTCCATGGACTGTAACCCACCAGGCTCCCCTGTCCATGGCATCTCCCAGGCAACAATACTGGAGTGGGTTGCCATTTCCTTCTCCAGGGGATCTTCCTAACCCACATCTCCTGCACTGACAGATGGATTCTTTATGGCTGAGCCACCTAAGAAGCCCACAGGTTTTTAATAGTTAATGTAAAACCATTAGACATTCTTCGGCATTTTTCAGAGCTCATGAATAATCAGAATGCATCCCCTGCCCCTTATTCACGTTCTGCTTTATGCTTAGAATTATCTAGGCTTTCGTGAGGAACTGCTATTTTTGGTTGCTCAAGAGGTTAGTGTGAACTGCAGGAAGAACTTAAAACTTGGCAGTTGGTGGAATAACTAAGAGCTCACAAATCATCTCCTTCCCACGCATCTTTTTTGTTCATTTGGAATTATTATTTTTCAAAACAAAAGCAAACAAAAAATAAGAGGGGAGAAGATAGTTTTGTTTGTTTGTTTGTTTTTCTGGAGAGGGTGGCAGATGAGTGATTAGAAGCAAAAAGGAAGGAGGAGGAGGTGAGGAAGGGGCAAAAAGCAGAAAAGGCCAAGAGAGAGAGCAGCTGTTGGGGGAGTGGAAGCCCAGGGAGGCTTGGAAAAGGGAATCCCTATTTTTAAATGTTCTGAGACTGCTTTAAAAGTAAACACTCAATCCCTCTTCTAGAGAAGCCCCCACCCACAGTTGTCTTCAGCCT
Source organism: Muntiacus reevesi (assembly GCF_963930625.1). NCBI lineage: Eukaryota > Metazoa > Chordata > Mammalia > Artiodactyla > Cervidae > Muntiacus > Muntiacus reevesi. The sequence goes on from NC_089252.1 coordinate 99,560,970, forward strand.
CCCACTCTGGAAAGAGTAATGTTGTCTTCAATTGTGTAGAAACATTAAAAAAAAGGGGGGGGGAGACATTTAAAAGCAGGTGCGAGGCACCTGTGTTCCTGTTCCTGACACAACATCATTGTGTCTCCAGAGCTCACATGACCTCATCTGCTTGCCAGATTGCTTTTAAAGTAGTAGTGCCCCCCTAGTCATGTTGCTGTAATTTTAGATTCTCAAAAACAACAGTAGTCATACTTGTTAAAAGCTTCCTCAGCCAGGTCTTCAGAGAAGGCAATGGCACCCCGCTCCAGTACTCTTGCCTGGAAAATTCCATGGATGGAGGAGCCTGGTAGGCTGCAGTCCATGGGGTCACTAGGAGTCAGACACAACTGAGCAACTTCACTTTCACTTTTCACTTTCATGCATTGGAGAAGGAAATGGCAACCCACTCCAGTGTTCTCGCCTGGAGATTCCCAGGGACAGCGGAGCCTGGTGGGCTGCCGTCTATGGGGTCTCACAGAGTCGGACACGACTGAAGCGACTTAGCAGCAGCAGCAGCAGCAGCCATGCCTTGTGCTGTGATCTTTGCAGGGTCTGGTTCGTCCTCACAGAAATCCGATGAAGTCATGTTAACTCCACTGAACAGAGGGGAGACTGAAGCTCCTTGAGCCCAAGTGAGGCCAAGTAATTACTTCATTACAAGTGTACTTAAGTTCAAGTGTAGTTTTCACTGGGCTTCCCAGGTGTCTCAGTGATAAAGAGTCCACCTGCCAAGGCAGAAGAGGAGGGTTTGATCCCTGGGTCGGGAGGATCCCCTGGAGGAGGAAATGACAACCCACTCTAGTATTCTTGCCTGGAGAATCACTTAGACAGAGGAACCTGGCAGGCTCCAGTCCACAGAGCGGCAAAGACTGAGCCCAGATTTGCACGTGTACTTTTAAGCGGTGAAGCTGATGTGTGAACTCCGGTGTGGTGTATGTCTGGTTGTCTCTCTTTTCTACCTTTTAATTTTGAAACAATTTTAGATTTTCAAAAAAGTTGGGAGGATAATCGGAAGAATTCCTCTGTGCTCTTCCTTCAGATTCTTAGATGTTAGTTCTTGACTGCACTTAACTTCATCATATCCTCTCTATGCAAATTTTTTTCGTGAAACCTTTGAAAGCAAGTTACAGATGATGTCCCTTGCTTCTTAAATGTGTAATTTCTAAAAAGAAGGTCATTCTCTTAGAAGAACAGAGACGCTAATCAAGACAGGAAATTAACACTGATACACTTTCTGATAATACAAATCTTATTAAGATTTTGCCAATGCCTTTTTTTCTTTCTTTTCCTGGTTCATGATACTTCCAGGACCATACTTTGCATATAGTTCTCATGTGTCTTAGCATTCTTTAATCTCAAACAATTCCCCAGACTGTTAGTCTTTTGTGACCCTGACATTTTTGGATCTGTTCCTTAAGTTGGGTTTGTTTGGTGTGATGCTTCTTCATGATCAGAGCCAAAGTCTGCATTTTTGGCAGGAACACCACACAAGTAATATTTTATCTTTCTTAATGCATTACATCAGGAGATCTGTTGTACCTATTTGTCCAATTCTTGGTGACACTTGTTAACACTGATCATTGGTTAATGGAGTGTCTTCCAGTTTCTCCACTACAAAGTCATTATTTTCCCCTTTGCAGTGAGTAAGTATCTCACAGGCATATATGTTTTTGACAACTTAAATATCTTCTCTGTTATAGTCTAACCCATTCATTGTAGAATTCATTGATGCTTCTTACCTGAAACAATTATTGTGATTATCGACAAATCGTTATTTTCTAATTAATCATTGCATTTGTATGTATTAGTTAGGATTCTACTCTGAGGGAAAAAACTTTCCTTTCTCATCTTTTTATTTATCCATTTATTTGCATCAGTATTGACTCATAGGTTTGTTTTTATCCTGTGGGTTATACTTGCTGTCATTTTGTTGTGCTCAAATTGTCCCAGGTTTAGCCAGGGGAGCCCTTACGTGCCAGCTTATTTATCTCCATTTACTGCCCCCCTGTAACTTTTTTCCACAGCCGTTTCTTGCTTTCTGTCACCACAAGATATTTCAGGCTCTTCTAGTTCATTTCCTGTCCCATCCATGAAATCAGTCATTTCTCCAGGGAACTCTGGTTGTTTATATTGGAGAGTGATATTTAGAAATCAAGATCTGGATGTCAAGTGTGATTATTGGTACTGGGGTATCATTGCTTCTCAGCCTGTGTGTGGATACAGCTATGAAATATATGCATGTGCATTTACACTCTCCATCCATGTCTGTCTTTCAGCTTGTATATTAAAAGCTACAAGTTCCCAGTGGTTCTTTCTATCACTAATAAGCCCTGTATAGGCTCCTCTCCTTCTGCATGAAATAGCAGTCAAATAATTTCAGTAATCTTTAGTAGTCATTGTTTTCAAAAATATTTTTGAATGCTTTATTTTTTCCCCTATGGGAAAAATATATTTCTGTGTCTACTAAGTTTTATCTATCTTTTTAAAGCATTTATTTTTTGCAAACAAATCACCCGCATTTAATACAGGTCCCAAAACTCCGCCACCCACCTCCACAAATAGAAAATCAGCTTAGTCTTTGGAGTTAAATTTTCTTCAGTTATTGTTTCATAGGGAAGGAGAAAATAAATTTTCCCACCACATTTAAAACATACATCACTTTGGTGCCTTTTTTTCTGCTTATGCTTCTCTTAGGAGTAAAACACCAAGTTTGATTTTTCTCTTGATCAAGATTGCTTTCAATCTTTGTTTCTTTCCTTTTGCTTTTCAAAATTATTTAAAAAATAATAATTTTACTCCTAGGAATCCTCAACAGCTGTGTTACCATGCTAAAGTACCATTATTATCACTATTAGGTGACATGAGGTAATAACCACCCATAATCTGTCTCTCTATATGCAAACATGCATTGCTAATCACAGTCTGTCTTTAAAAATCATCTCTCAAAAAAAAAAAGAAGAGAGAAAGCAGATTCCTTCAAAAAACTGAAGGCTTCTGGTCCAGTTTATTACCCCATGGTTTAGTTTGTTTAAAAAAAAAAAAAAAAGAAAACTAACTTTCCTCCAGAAGTAACATAATGAGAGTCTATGAAGAAAACATGAATCATTTCCTAGGTTGGCTATTTAGATAAAGAACAATAGGCTTTTCTGAATTTCAAGCATATCCAACTTAATAGTACAGTACTGGGATTCATTCTGAATATTTTGAATATTTATGGTGCTTGCTATTTGGACTTTTTAAAAGGTCACTTGAAAATGAAGTCACTTTCATTTTAAAGTAGAAGAAGGCGAACATGAAAAAGGGAAGCGCTTTTAATGGAAATCATGATTGTCTGTTCTCCTGCAAAAGGTCTAAGTTTTCGTAGTAATGGTATTTCTTAATGGCTTTCCTTATATCCATGCGAGATGATTGCATCTTAGCATATAAAAGTATTTCAGCCCAAGGACTGAGATTCCCAGAACAAGTTGGCAGTCATGTTTACCTGGTACTTTTGTTTCAGCCCAAGTGACCGACCGTTGCAGACAGGAACAGATCAGCGGTATTCACCCATAACACCTATATACATATTTTCCTTAGTTCAACTATCATTTTGTTTAAACTATCTCAAGAGCGAAAGGAGACATCATTATAAGGATTCTGAGGTGTGGCAGATATCATGAAAGGAAGGGAGTAACCTGGGTTTTGTGGGAAGGGCAGGCCTCAGGACTAGGAACCAAGGAGACAATTCTCCTAGCTTTTTTGTGTCTCATATAATACAAGGGCATGCGTTATAGAGAACAGCCTTTTACAGGATGATCCATGCTCACAGGGAAGTTTAATCACATCATTTTGGGAAATACTGTATATCAGATCCACCAGCTCTTAGAGCTTTATGATACACAACAGAGTATTAAAGGCCCTGGAAAGTTCCATGATAAAGAAACCTGTTTAACCTCCTTTGATCCAATGCTTCTCAAATGCATTTGACCATTGCCAGGAAAAAAGTAATTTTAGACAAACCATTTGAATGATATAGAATTGAATTGAATTAAATCCACAGAATAATCTTGCATTTTTTTTTTTTTTTTATATAATATGAATGAAAAGTGACTGGGTCAAGGTCACACTGCCTTTTTTCTTAGACTCCTGGCCTAGTGCTGTTCACACTGGGTGCTTCATCTGTGGACCCAGCCTGAGGAACTATTCGCTCACAGCTCTTTACTTTACACTCATAATCTGTAGTCCTAGGATTTTAAAGAAGCCCTCACTTTAAATATAGCAATTTGTTATTTCATTGGTTCTCTTGACAGTCAGCCTGCTGGTTTCACAGACAACCCATCAGTTCTAGTTAAGAATATGTCTTTCTTGCCTGTGTATGACAAATACATCTTCAGCTGTTTCTGGTCATAGGCACGTAGCTTCCAAATCTTGCCAAGGGTTTTGTCAGTCCAAATGGTGATGTGTAAAAGGGGCCATAATTGGCTAGCACGTTAGTCTACTTCTTGAATTCAACCAAAATAACTTTTGGTTGAGTTTGCTGTAATGCTCATTTGGTTTCATTTCTTTGTGTCCTGGATCCAGTGGAAAGAAGGGGGTGCATTGAGTGTAATAAGAGGCTATAGGTTCAGTGACCTTAGTAAGTAAATCAGCTTATCCAAATGAATGCTAGTGTATACAGTGAAGTTTTCCAGGGATAACACTTAGGGAAAATTAGGAAGAGCTAAGAAGAAAGGGAATAATGAGGTATCAGATATGGAAAGCTGAGAAAAATAGTGGGGAAATAAATTCCAAGAGAATAAACTTTTCTGGTTTCTACTAACAAGAATATTATGCTTTTAAAATAAATGTCATTTCTACCCGCCCCCCCCCATATAAGTAATTAGCAGGAATACCCAAAAACAATGACATCATCACATCAGATGTAATGTGTCTCCTCCTATCCAGAAAGGCAGGGCGAGGTGTTGTATTAGATGCCTTTGAGATGGAGATTTATTTCTAAAATATAGCCATTTGCTGAATGGATGAGGATCTGAACAGATTTTAATTTGGCTCTGTCTAGAGGTAGGAGTGTTTGATGCTCTGAAGTCCAGAGATGAATGAGATGCATTTTGCCTTGTAGGGGTTTCTAATACAATAAGGCAGAGGAGACTGGATGCAAAGGTAGAAAAGCACTGAGGGAGAACTAGCACCATGCAAGTTTAGAAACAAAGGAAAATTTCCACTGGGGTCAGAAGGGAATATTTTCGGTGAAAGGAAAAAAATGAACAAAGGTTTAATGTTTTTTCTGAGTACCTCTGTTAGATATTTCAAAATACCGCTGTGTAACAAACCATCCCAACCTTGGTATCTGGAAACAGTAATCATTTATTCTAACTCCTGTGTCTCTGGGTCAGCTGGTCAGGGCTGGGCTCCAGGCTGCAGGTTAGGTTCATGTAGCTCACATCTTCCGAGATCTAACAGAAACCAGGACACATTCTTAGGGTGAAAGGAACACAAGTCATATTTCAAACCCCTACTTACATCGTATTTCTAAATATCCCATTGACCAAATCATGCCTTCTATTCAAAGGAGGAGAAAATATACTCCTTCCAGCAGTGTTCTCTGAATAACAGTCTGATCTACTTAATGGGGAATAGAGGGTTATTCTGTGTGTCTGGAGACCAGTTGAGAAGCTGTGGGGTTTAGGTCTTAAAAGGGTAAAGGAGATTGCAAGGGGGAGAGAGATGATAATAGCACAAAGGATGAGCATGGAGTGAGTTCTTCAGGTGAATCAAGGTCCACAGAACGATCAGCGAAGATGGGAACCAAGGATACCGCTTCAAAAACATTTACGTAGCGGGCTGATTGTGGCACCTTTTGAGAAAACAGATTGAGTAGAGGAATCAAAGCAGCAGCCAGATTGTAAGAAGCTAGAGAGAGAGTGGAGCCGAGGCAGGTAGTTTCAATACCTGTGAAAACATGAAGGGCAGATGAGAAAAGTGGTTTTGAAATGAGAGCGAAAGCGAGAGAAGAGACACACACATATGCCATGAGGGCTTATATTCAAAGAAGGATGGTTCTGGGGTCATTTTGTGTCCCAGAATAATGAGGCATAGAGGGTCAAAATCAAGCTCTCATCCTTGTCTTTCATTCAGTATAAAATATTTTGTAAGGTGCCAAGGCAAGGTTAATGAATAAGGCCATCCTCTCTCCCAATAGCTTTGCTAGATAAAAACGTCTAAATGTGTCACACTGAGGGTTGCATTGAACCCTTCAATCCTGAGAAGATTATTTACGCCCCACTATTTAAAATGTTCGGGAAACTGTATTTTCAAACATTAGGTGGGGGCACAATATTTACCTGTGTGGCTGACAAGCGACTCACTAACACAGTCAGTCACTTGAGTTGTTAATTAATGTTTAATACTTTAATTGCTCACACCTGCAGACATTTCCTCCAATAGGAAAGAAGACATAGTTTCAACCCTGGGTGATTAGAGTGGAGATTTTATCCCCATGAATGTTTAAGTCATCACTGCTCCTTCTATTTCCTGGGATTTTGTTAGGTAGTGCTGTTTTCCACTGAGTATATACTGACCAAGAGCTCAAAATAGGGCCCATTGATTGGGGATCCAAATAGGAAAGGCCAGTGCGGGGGCAATAGTTGAAGCTCTCTCCTTAACCAGTAGCCATTCTGGCTGGGAAGAGAAGGCAAGCATAAATGAAATAATGAGTAATTAAGAAAGGATTATGCCCATAGAGTGCTAGCTAGATGCTGTCAGGAGAGAAGAATACAGATAAGTGGTAGATGCTGAAAGGGTTAGAGGTAAAACTTGAGATCTCATTTTGAGGGTTCAAATCCTGACTTATTCACCTACTAGCTCTATGACATTAGGCACGTTTCTTGACCTTTTTTAATCTCTGTTTCCCCATCTGTTTAATAAGAGTAGTAAAATTAGCTACCACAGAGTTACTGAAAAGGCTAAGTAAATTGATATATAAAAAATACTGAATAGTGTCCAGCATGTAAAGAAGCATGCGTGGACTCAGGTATTCTTGTTTTTGTCTTTGATGGCGGTGGCGTGTTGTGGTTGTTGTCTTGGTTGGGTTTTTGTTTTGTTATTGAAGTGATATAGACTACACACCGACTAGTCTTTCCTTGCCTCCTGCAGGGTGGTGCTTTGGGATATTAAGTGTGAATTTCTTTTAAGTTTCCCCCAAGAGCATGGTCCTGGGTTGACCAGATAATTGGGTGTAAAATTCAGAAGTAGAGTAAGAAGTGGGCAGCCTGGGGTGAAAGAGGTATGGGTTTATTGAGAAGAATGCCCAGGGCTTTCTGCTTTAACTCCTTTCATATTACCCATTGGATTGGATAAGAACACTGGCTTTGAGGATGTTCATTCATTCCTTCAGAGTCTATTGATTGAGTCCATTCCAGGCAATCAGCCACCAGGGACCTGCCTTCAAACATAACTCCACTGCCTCCTAGCTGAATGATCTTCGACAAATTCCTTAACCTTTGTGTGCCTCAGTTTCTACTTCTGTAAGAATAGGAATAATTCTTCTTCCTGCCCAGAAATGGGGGTAAGGATTAAGTGCTGGAAGTGCAGTAGCCAAAGTCCCTGACCCATAGTAACAGAAGCTGTAATATTTGGCAAATGAAGGATGGTTAACTGCACCTACTGACTTTGTCATTTGGGGCAGGTTACTTGTCTCAAGTATATCTCAAGTTCCCCTTCTTTAAAACAGAATAAAATTAGTACTTATGACTGCTATAAACATGAAGGAAGGTAACATACCTACAGTCCTTGGGGCAGTGCTTGGGAGAGAGAAAGCTGTGTGCAGTGTGAGCTGCTGCTGCTTTTGCTGCTGTCAGCATTAATTACAGTAGAGTGGTAGAAGCGATAGTAGTTGCAAGGCAGAAAAGAACGAGCTCCATAAAAGATCCCAGCATGTCTTTCTGAGTGCTTAGAGAAATGCAAGGTTATGAGGAGTCTGGGTTGACTTTGTTTTCCAATGGGATCAAGTTTAAGACTTCAGTACTTTGCTTGTTTTCCCTGACTGATGAGCCATGGTCATTGGTATGCAGGACATTTCTTTCTTTGCTCTCATCATGTGTTTTCAGTACGTCTTAGGCTAATGTACCCTTTTGTCCTGGTTTCGGCTGCTCTCAGTTAAGTGGCTGGAAACTTGCTTCCTGGAAATAAGCTCTGTAATCCTGAGCTCTGTGCCAGGAAAGAACAAAGCAGACCCTGCATTTGAGTCTTTGCGTTTTCTGACTTAGTGTCACATGGTCTGGGTTTGTTTCAGTTACTGGACCAACAATAGAAGTGTTTATAGACTATGGGCACAGCCCCCAAAGAACAGAAGATACATACAATGCTCATCAGGATTTCTGATGAATGAAGGCTCAAGAAGCAAATGAACCTCTTGGCCTGTGGCGACCTCCCTTGCTTGCATCTCACCTCCAAACACAGTTGAGCAGCGGGACCCACTGCCGCCCTCCCGGAAGTGTCTGAACAGTGGCCTCTAAGGATCATAACTTAAGGCCCCAATAAGAAGACCATTATTGGTCATGGGACTCCAGGGCACATGGACCAATTGTGTGCCTCTAGATGCTTCTAGTATCAGATTACCTCATCTTAATGATGAGAGCTACGGAGTGGCTGTGACCTCGGTTCGTTTCATTTCATCATTCAGTAGGAGTCTGGCGCTGTCCTGAAGGTGCTCAGTTATTATGTGCTGAAAAACCCAGAGGGTTAAAGAGCAACTCTACTGGGCACCAAAAACACACACATGCTGTTAGAAGGTATTGGTACAACGGCTGGTAATGTGGGGACAGACACCGTCCATGCCGCCGTGATAATTTTGGGGGATTAACTGCTTCAAAACAGCTGGAAAGCTTTTAAAATGATGGATGTCACATCTTCCCCTCTCTTTGTCAGACCTTGAGGTTGAGGTTGGGCTGCAGAGCCCCTCCCAGGTGATTCTGGCCTCAATGCCATGAACAGGGACACCAAGCTATCACCATCACAGAACAGTATGGTCAGTACCCTGTAGAGTTGGGGGGATGGAGCACGAGAAAGCAATGTAAGCCTGTAGCTCAGAATGCTCCCTGGAAGAGGTGACATCTCAACTGTAAACTGGAGGACACGGACAGGTTAGGTGAGTAGAGAGCAGAGAGAAACTTGTGCCAGGCTGTAGAAGCTTTTATATCATAAATTTATGTTTCCTTGCTCCCACATTATAACCATCCCTCTCCTAGGATGCCGTGTATGTGAAAGTGTTTGGAAAGGTAGAAGCCCCTCTACGAATGTAAAGTGTTATTATTTTATGGATTCTGTTTGAGGGAGCCTAGGTTGATTGATGGGTGAGGCGATGAATATTTGATGGGCAGGGAATGAGCTGTGCGGCGGAGAACATCTCTGAGAAGGAACTTCAGTGGAATCACAGCACACCTCTCCCTCAGTCATGGGGCCCAGGATGTTGTGGTTAATTATTTAATAGGAAAATAATAGTTAATCTGAAAATCTCTCTCCAGTACGTATGCCTCTTTCACTGGCCTGGATTACAGCTCCAAAAGGGCAGGCTCCAAAAGACCTGGCCTGTTTTTTTCTTGGACCTCCAGTGCCTGAAGCATGTTCGACCAGTGTATGTGCTCCGTGCAAACAGCTGTTGGGAGGGGGAATTGAAGTGGAAATTTAACGTGAGGCATGTTATCTTGAAACAACAGGTTGTTTTGCCCTGAATTTTAATTGTTGAGATTAAACTACACATAAACTACCCTGGCTGTATTTTGCTGTCATTTTGGACTATTTTTTTCCTAATGCAATGGACACATAAATACTTCACATTACCGAAAAAAGGATGTATTTCAAATTCTTTAATACAGGCCATAAAATTCTGTCTCTGCCCAGAAGTTACCACTGTCGGAAGACTGCCCTGCATCCCGTATCCTTCTAGCCTCTATTCTGTTCCTTAATATCTTTTCATGTACAACATACAGAGTTTAAGAAACATCCTGACAGGACCACACTATCCGTACTGTTCTGTTTCCATTTTTGCCTGAAGAGTAAATTTTGGAGCTGTGTCCTTGGGAGGGAATTTATAAGGCTACACATTCATTTCAGTGACTTCATAGGATTTCCTGTATGAAAGTACCATCACTTATTTAGTGACTCCTCTGTTTTAATAATTTACTTACAGTGTTTGCATCAACATCCTTGTACATATATTTCATGCACATTAAGTATCTATGTGGCATAGATTCTTAGGACTTCTGAATTTTTTTTTTTTTAAAGAATAGCATTTCTATTATTCCGTTGCTTTCCTGAGCTTTTTGGTCTCTTTTTACTAAAAATAAGGTATGGAGTAGATTGGTTTCTATTATGCAGTTTTAGTTGGCACCTCCTCATTTGGAAAAAAAAAATTTTTTTTTAATTTGTCTGTGCTGGGTCCTTGTTGTGGCACGCAGGTTCCTTTTTAAGTCATGTGGACTCTCAGTTGCAGCATGTAGGATCTAGTTCACTGACCAGGGATCAAACCTGGGCCCTCTGCATTGGGAACATGGAATCTGAACCACTAGACCACCAGCAAGGCCCCTCATTTGAAAATTTACTTGTGAAATATAAATGTACTGTGTAATCTTGTATTTCATGTACACAATAGACAGTTGGTTTCTAAACTGAAGAATGAGACAGTTTGGGGGATTGAATAGTTTGTGCCCTTTATACCAGGGAACACTGTCGACCCAAGGGCATGCTGCCCCAACATGCACACAGGGTTCCCGTCACTCCCCAATTCTTCACAGAATAATTAGGGCAATAGTGCCCTGCACTTGAATAGTGCACAACCCACACAACCACATGGAACCACCCTGATGTCTAGAGTTCTCCATGGTGTCACTGTTGTTATTCTTCCCCTCTTCTCAAGATTTACAGTTCACCATTGGGTACTTTGGATGAAGAGACAGGGATCAGTTAAACTGTGCTGTTGAGAAAAATTAGCAAAGATAGACATCCCTTTCATGAAAGCAGACAACGTTTTAACTGTAGAAATAGACATTGAAACCTGTTGATAAATGTTTTGTTGAATGAACAAATGAATGAAACAAAACTAAACTCATGACTCCTCAGACCCTGTTCTGCATCAACGAATGCCTCTCAGAGTGTGGGCCTAAACTTGTTGCCACTGTAAGCATGTCGGCATGATTATGCTGGTTTAATTGGTACATTCATCTAGATAACAAGCTCTAACCTGGTGTTTAATGTTGGAAGGGGCCTGTTGGGTAGAAGCCCACAACAGAGGAGCCTTACAGGAGCATTCATGTGGAGTAAAAATAAAAAGTGAAGAGTTGCTGTACAAGTGATTTTTGCAAGATACAAGGTCTTCCCAGATCAATATCCACCAAACAACAAAGGCAATTGATAAGTCGTGATGAGCCAGACAGTACCTGTGGGCTCTCTTGACAAATGTGACGAGCAGGTCCTTCACATTTTACATCATGTAAGGAAGAGAACAAAGAAGAAAGAGAGGTTTCTTTTACTTTGCGGGCTTAAATCAGAGTATGGAGTTTTGACTGCCCAACTATTTTAGTTAAGATTATCTATCTTTAGAAAAAAAGAACATTCATCCATAAGTGAGTATTCCTGCCATGTGCATGTGTATGCTTATTCATTCATTCAACTCATATTTGTAGAGAGGCTGATATGTAGCTGCCATATGCTAAGCCTTAGTATATACTTGCATGTCTGCATAGCAAAATGTACCTATAAGTACCCTTGTATAAGGTATTTTGCCTCACATAAATCTATCTTTACCATTAAACCTTAGGACTCAATTACCTGATCAGATGATTAGATACTCAAAGTCATGAACAGTTTTATGCCAGGGTTGGGCACTTTTAGCCATGGGTCTTTTCTTGGTGGTGGTGGTGGTTTTGTCACTAAGTTATGTATGATCCTTGTAATTCCACAGACTGTAGCCTGCCAGGTTTTTCTGTCCAGGAACTTTCCTAGACACAAATACTGGAGTGGGTTGTGTTTTCCTTCTCCAGGGGATCTTCTCCACCCAGTGATCAAACCTGGGTCTCCTGCATTGCAGGCGAATTCTTTACCAACTGAGCCACAATGGAAGCCAAGATCTTTTCTTAAGCTGTGCTTATTGGTAGAGGAGGGTGGTATCTATTTTATAGTACTTAATGAGAATGTTTGAAGTGCCTACCACTGAGACAGACACTAAGAATGACTGGGAAAAAAATTATAAAATGCTTTTTCAACGTCCCCTGGTTTATAATTTGATCAAGGAGTAAAGTTGGACTTCCAACAAATAGTTAATTGACACTACAAGAGAGCAGAATTCTGTGACCAAATTATGTAGGCATTTTGAGACGCAGGGAGATGAAGAGGCTGAAACTGTAAATCCCCATCTCATTATTCCCATGTTTCAAACACACGCTGTGGACCTGAGCATGCAATGTATGCTTGGAGTTATTGACCAAGTGCTCTAATTAGTTGAACTTTAATAATCAAGTAAAACAACAACTCAACTTCAGGAAAATCTAATTCTCTGAAGTGTACTGGGTCAGTGTGAGAATGGGAAACTCTTGAATATCATTGGGAAATTCATTCTGAGGATCAAGATAAAAATGAGAACAAGATGAGAGTTGAGCTTCAAAAAGAAGCTGAAAATCAACTCCTGTTTGAATTAGGAAAAAGGAAAGAGAAATAGAACTCTCACACCTAGGGATTTCCCAGACACCTGGGTACTGTCCTCAGATTTTGAAGTAATACCTGCCAACCCCTGGGGCCAGAGCTTGTCAAGATCCATGGGAAAAGAAGCTTTGTCATTTAGGAATGAGTTCAGCTGCATGTAACAGAAAACCTGCCCACCAGTGTCTTAAACAGGGGGATATTTTCTTGTGTGACAAGAAGTCCTCCAGATATAAGGCATGTCAGTTCTTTTTTTTTCCTATCATTTTTCAAGATGACGGCCTTGTTTCCTGGACATGTTGATCGAATTCATGTCAGGAAGAAAGGGAGAACGATGCAGGAACAGTGTCTGTTCTTTGTATTGGAAAGGCACACACTTCCCCAGAGTACCCACCAATGGATCTGAGTGTACCTGTCACTGGGAAGAACTTTATTGTGACACTCACACTTGGTTTCCAGGGGGGCTGGGAGAGTGGTTCGTTTGCTATGGGAGGGAGAGACAGAAGAGAAGGGGCTGAGAATGAGAAGTGGATGAGTCCACCAAGAGTTTCTGCTATAGGAAGTTTCGTAGAGGTGGCATTTAGTACAAAATTAAAACTGAGAAGTCTAACTTTAAGTGGTATTCATCCTTTGATTGATCCGGTTTACCCTTCTTGCTGTGGAAAACAAGTGATGACCTGTAGTTTAAGATGTTTTCCTGCTACAGCATTCTAGAATTTCTCAGATACTTTAAAAAAAATTTTTTTATTTTAGAATTTATTTATTTATGGCTCTGTTGGGTCTTTGTCGCTGTGTGGGCTTTTCTCTATTTGAGGCAAACGGGGGCTACTGTCTAGTTGTGGTGAGCAGGTTTCGCGTTGGGGCAGCTTCTTTTGTTGCAGAGCACAGGCTCTGTGGTGTGTGGGCTTCAGGAGTTGCGGCACACAGGCTCAATAGTTGTGAGTATGAGCTCAGCTGCTCTGAGGCATGTGGGACCTTCGCAAATCAGGGATCGAACCTGTGTCTCTCACATTGGCAGGCGAACTCTTCACCACCCAGCCACCATGGAAGCCCTCTGACACTTTTATAATGACTGAAAACTTTCTCATAACAAACATAGCACATTTATCAAGAGATTACTGTGTCCCAGATACTTTAAGTACTTAATATGCATGCTCTTCCTCAGTCCTCATCACACTCCTATGAAGCAGGCAGTGTGACGCTGTCCATTTTACAGATGAAAGGAACAAAATTAGGAGCAGGTTAAGTAGCTGCCTCTTGGTGACCTATCTAGGTGGTGGCCAGGTCAGAGTTCATCCTAGGGTGACTGACACCAAAGACTTTCTCTTAAGCACTAAGCTTTATAGGTTGCAGGGCAGCTTCACGTTTGAATGGATTCTATCTTTACAGCCTGGCTGTTTATATAATACAAATGTTTTCACAGTTTTCATTTTTTGTGTTTGAAAAGTCCTCTGCTGTATGAATAGATTGCTTTCTGCCTGATCTGTGTTCGGATACACAGTCTCAGGTCAAAGGATGAGACTGGAACCAGGAATGAATGCAGTGTACTCTCCTGGCTATGACGCCTGTTGTGTTTACCTTTGAATGCCAGTTTTAATATGTGACTTGCTAAATAAGTGACTTTAGAAAGTTACATGATCTCCTAAGGGTTAGTTTATTCATATGCAATGGGAAGATCACAGTATTAACCAATGGTTTTTTTATGTTGAGCTTTCATCAAATGTGTCATGCTTTATTATTTTATAAGCATGCTGTAAGTATATAAAATGCTTATGTAAAAACCAATTAAATGTAAATCTCTTCATAGGGGTTTCTGATTTGGTGAACAGCTTTACTCTGTTTTATATAGGCAGTTGTCATACTTATATAATGTATACTCTACGCATACATAGAAGTGAGTATCCCACCCATGTACTACCTTTTGAACCAGAATCTTCCACTCCTATTGCTTTAGGAATCATTATGGGAAAAAACAAAACAAAACACTATGACTTGTAAATACCTTATGGAGAAAAAGTGGAAAAAAGAATAAAACCAGCTTAGGGGAGCTGGCCCTAACTACTACTATTTTCCTCATTGGAATGACATTAAACCTCAATTCATTTAGGTTAGAAAAACATCTTCTCTTTAAAATGTAAATACCATTTTGAAGGTTATGTGACTCTTTCCCAATTACATTTTAGAATGATTTGCTTTCCTCTTAATCATGGATTGAGTGAATTGTGCTCAGGGGACTGGGAGTTTGACTGAATTAAGGGAGGCAGATCACCGTGGCATATGGAGCCAAACCAGTGGCTCTTTTTGATGAGAAACAAGTGAGATAATGCACATGAAGTGCTTGACATAATGAGTAACAAGTTACTGGGTAGGTACTAGGTAATTGACAACTGTGGAAATGGTTAAAACGCCAGGGAACATGGACCTCCTGTGTTTTCATTGTTCACACATGTGCCCACATGCACCCTCTCTTTGGCTTTATCACATGCCCACTGTGTGAACTCAGGTTAGCTGTAGCTGCAATAGGTCTTGGGCTTTGTTTTATTGGCAGTTCACCTGGTGTGTGCTATAAAACTTTGCCCCCCATACTTTTTCATTTTTCATTGGTATTACTTATCTTAGTCAAAATAGAAATGCACATAATAGAACTCCAAACAGAAAAAAGAAAAGATTTAAGAAGAAAAGTGAACGTCTCCTTTTTTTCCCTACTTTGATCTTCTGGCCTCTTCTCCAAATACTACCATTGTGAAATTTCTTCTGTAATTTTTCACAAGGATAAATTATACAGATGTTGACCTTGAATCAAAACAACACATACAGAGCCTTTAAAACTTTATTGAGATGGCATGATACTGTATATGTTCTTCATACCTTGCTCTTTCACATCATACTGTACCTTGAAGAGCAGCCTTACCTCACTATTCTTGATAGCCATACCTATTGCTTTGTATTGATGAGCCAGAATATCTTGTTAAACCCAACCGATGGCATATGGATTCCTTCCAACTTTTTGTTTTTATATGCAGTGTTACAAAGAAAATTCTTGCACACTTTCTGTGTATTTTTTAAAGTCTGTCTATAGGGGAAATTCTTAACCATGAATGCACTAGGTTAAAGAGTGTGCGAATTTGCCATTCTGATAAGAAATAGCTAAATGTCCAACATTCAAGAAAGCTTACGCTAAATTTCCCCTTTTAAAAACCGGCTAGGCGAAGTATCTCTTGCTCATCACATTCCCCCAGCTTCATTTACTTGCCTTTCACTAGTTTTCTAAAAAATTAGGAATGTTATGTCTATTTGGTTTGATTTAGCCATCTCTCTGGGCTTTTGCTTATAGCACTTTTCAGAGAAGGGAGGCTTGTGAAGTGCAGTGAATACAGGGGTCGTGTTCTGGCTCTCCTCAACTAACATGAATTTAGCTGGGCTATTTTTCTAATTAAAGAAATCTCATAAGGTATGGTGATGTATCTGGATTATATCACTTTCTTCAAATGCGAGATCGTTATGTATTTTTTTGCTTATATTCAATCTCATCTAATAATTGTCCACAAAATTACCTTATTGCCAGAGAATTGATCCTATATTCCACATGTCAGTATTTTGCCCACTTATATACTTATATACTCACTTATATACTCATATATACTTATATACTTATATACTCATAGAGATATAAGTATAATTGACCAAAACTAGCAATTTCGTAGTCTGTAAGAGTTTGTTCGCTCACACCTTCTGTAAATTTCTTTGATTCATCTATGTGTTGTATAGTATTTTGCTCCACTCAACATGAGGTGCAAATTGTATACATTTATCCATTGTAATCATCTCTCCAGTCCTTTCTTAGTGGCAAACTTGAAGAAATAAGAGGTCAACCCACTTCCTCATCACCCCTTCCTAGTTCCTCTTTGGCAAAGTTTTGCCTCTTTCTGTGAAGCCTTGATGACCATCAGCATCCGTGCCTTCCAATCCTCAAGTCTCAGATGGTTTAAAAGACTTGTCTTTCAAGCAAATATGACATGTTTTCCCAAAGGAAAAAAAGTTAAAGCAGAAAAAGAACCTCTGTATCATTACTAGCCCATTCCTTTAATCGTATTGAGAGCATCTCCCTTACAAAGAAACTTTCCCATGCTGCTTTTCTGTTTGTTTTTGTTTTAATTGGTTGCTATTTGGCTATAAGGATTATAGGGGAAGATTTTCTCAGGTTAAATCTAGCATTTCAAGAAAGAACTTGACTTTTGCAGAAAGGGAAACCTGGGTTAAATCCAGGCCCTAGTCTTCACTCTCTGCATAACATAAGCAACTTAACTTTTGAACCTAATTCTCTTCAGTAATCTACAGGGTGTAGTTCTTAATGGATTGTTTTAAACACTGGAAATCATAAGCATCAGGCATCAAGTTCAGGGCTTAGAAAGTAGGAGGTGCTCAGAAAAGGGGAGTGTTATGACCACAACTCTAACTTATCCTCATAGTCCATGTCATTGGGTTCCTTCCGAGTGACATGTTTTGTTGATTCACAGTGTGGAATGCACACACATTCTCGCTGCTCATTGTTTCCATGCTTCCTTTTCTTAACCCCATGCTAAAGTGTCTCAGGAGAAGACTATAACTCATTCTCTGGTTGTCAAGAACACATTAGGAACTCCGCCAGTACTTATTGATTGGTATTTTATTGATTGACAGTCTTTCAGAGATCTGAAAATTCTTCTTCCTTTTGCTTTCCTGGTAATAGCCTAAAGATGCAGAAATTCACTCTATTAGAAAATGCTTGATTTCTTCCCTGCCTGCCTTACTTTGACTCAGATTCCTATGTTCTGACATGAAACTTATCTTCTTTTTTTTTTTTTCCTTTTAAGGAGAAATCAATCTTTCTCATTTCTTGCTCCTTTCCAAATTCCCTCTTGTTAGTCTTTCTCTTTCTCACCTACACATGAATTCTCTCCTGTTCTTCTGGTAGAAATTCATCTCTGGTGTCATAAATACCCTTATGTCTATGTGATTCTCCTGCCTACTTTCCCCCCCCGAAGATATATTCATCTTGTTTGAAAGAAAACATCATTTGTTTCCTAGCATCTGATCTGAATAACAGTGAAATGTTTGTTTAAAATTAATGCTTTGAGCAAAGAACCCTCTCTGTTTACTTGACTTGCAATATTTTAATATTTAACATGCTATGATGTAAAACTTGTGGAAGAAAAATATCCTGGTGTGATCTGGTTGCCTAACAATTTACATTCAGCTGCAATATTTTATTTGCTATAATTACTCACTGACAAAACAGGGAATCGAAATGCAAAAATACAGAATGCTCTCGGTTTGCATTTTATTTTGGAATGTGAAAAAAACCCTCAGTTCAGGAGAGAGCATAAAAAAGGAAAGCTCGCTTAGTCAGATCTCCATCTTCACAAACTAACTCTGCAGCAATAAGACCCAAACCAGAGTTGAAACTTGTAGGGCTTTCAAAAAAGTTTTTAAGGAGATACTGTGATACTGAGTTGGAGATATAGAGATGGAGAGGATGGCCCAGGATCATGACATTGCTCTCTCACCCCAGACTCTCCTTGTGATTTTGAGTCAGTCCTTTCACTGAGTTGCATCTATGGTTCTGCTCTGAAACCATTGAAATTTCTTAGATGAAAAAGAAGAAATCCACTGGGCTCGTGATAGAATGTCTGACTCTGGTGCTCTTTATCCCTCCATTTCTTTGTGAGAAATGGAATATTTGTAGCCATATCAATAAATGAGATGTTACAGTCATCAGTGATTCCAGCCATCCTGGTACTCAGAGAGGAGAAAAATTGCCTGCTTGATCTGGCAGTCACCAGGCTGCAGCCACTCCCTATGGTGAGCACTGAAGAACTCAGGATGTGAAAGATCACAGGATACTGGCTCCAGATAGCTGAGATGCATACAAGAGGAATGATTTCAGTGAGCCCACACTCTTGCATCTTTCCATATATAGGAAAGTACTAAGTTCCTTAACTTGAGATGTCTTATTTTCTTTAATTCACAAAAATACTTTTAAGATTCAAGCCTACCTATCCTTGTGGCAAATTTTATATAACCTGACTTCTTCCACTGCTTCCTCCAAGCAATTCTCTCAGGGTCACTTGATATGCTGTCTCCTGGGCTTGAAGTACTAAAAATTCCCAAGAAATAAAACTTAACTCTCAACTTTTAGGTTGGGTGTGTTTTTTAAACTGACATTTGCATTCTCAAAGGGACAGGTTTTGACGGAATTGTCAACCTGAGTGGTGCATGACAGCAGCAGCTTCCACATTGTGTGTACTAGCTGATAGCTCCTCCTTGATTTCCACCAGAGTGAAAAAGTCCTTCCCTGGGTACAGAGATGTGTGCTGTGCTTAGTCACTCAGTCATGTCCAACTCTTTGCAACCTCATGGACTATAACCCACCAGGCTGTTTGTCCATGGGGATTCTCCAGGCAAGAATACTGGAATGGGTTGCTATGCTCCTCCAGGGGATCTTCCCTACTCAGGGATCAAGCCTAGGTCTCTGACATTATAGGGAGATTCTTTATCATCTGAGCCACCAGGGAAGCCCAAGAATACTGGAGTGGGGAGCCTATCCCTTCTCCAGGGGATCTTCCTGATCCAGGAATTGGAACAGAGTCTTCTGCATTGCAGGCCAATTCTTTACCAGCTGAGCTATCAGGGCATAGAGATAGAAGCTTCCATACATCCAGACTTTAGCTCCTTTGAACATTCACCCCACCTGCACTACAGTTTGAAAAATGAAAAACATTTTTGTATCTGAGATTCTGAAGAGGATTGCCACTATGTATTTTTCCAAGAAGTAACTGATGGAGAAAAATCAAAACAAGATTCTTCTTTATGATTAAAGGCAACAAGTACTCCCCAGCTTAAACAAAAAGGAAAACAAAAATAAAGAACAGAGGAATTGATTTTTGTATTACACTGTGGGCAAAAACTGGCTGTACATTTTTTAAATCTGAAAATGTCTGAGACAACCATGCATTGGTTCCTTATAATTCAAAATATCATTTTTCTCCCAATAAGCTACTTTTCCCCCCAAATCTGCAGCCGTTTTCATGTAACATTCAAAGTTGCTACAGCACTTTATAGGACAAACTATATGAAATAGTTTACCAAGAACAGTTAATATGCACTTCAATATTTATGACATATAGAGCAGTTAGTGCAAAAGATTGATCATTACATAGACCACGTGTTGGTAGGATTTGGAGAATGTTTTTAGGAATGAAGAGTATGTTATGTGATGCATATTTAAAAAGATAGTCCAGGTAATCAATAACATAGGATTTAGTGATCCTTGGTTAGTCCCTAAGCATTGATTCTGTGATCTAAACTCATTTTAAGTTGATTTTTAGATAGTTAGAAAGTTGATTTTTGAGTTGAACCATTTCTTTCTTTACAGGAAAGAATTTTTCATGTAACATGGGGATGGAATTTAGCAAACATTTCTCAAGTGCTAAGGATAATTTCCAGTCTGTTCTTCATTTTTATTTATGCTTCAGACAGATTTTAGAGATTCCCCAGGGTTAAGAGGACCACTTTCCTATTACCATGTTCCTACCAGTAGTAAGAAATTGGACTGCTACACATTTTTTCTCCATACATCTGAGCATCTTTTCTGTCATAGCACAGAAAGCTCACAGAGTATAGTAAAATGCCTGTGAATTGAAACTGCTCTCTGCAGATGACACATTATATGACTACTACCTACAGAGGCCCTATTGAAGTTAGACTATTTTTGATTTAAGGAATAAATAGTAAAGTGTTAGGAAGGGAAGGGAGACTCATTGCAAGGCTACATGGATTCTTGCAGTGCCAGGAAAAAGTGAAAGGTAGCGAGTACACTCTAGGCAAGCCTCACTCATGAACTTCCTGGTTACAGAACAACCTCTGCTATTTTCTACTTTCTAGGTCCCAAGATTTTCTTGTTTACTTGTTCTAGTTCCCTAGGAAGGTCAGCTTCTACTTCTCCATCCTGTTCTCTCTGTACCAAAACCTCTCTGCCTGAAATCTTAGACACTTAGTCTAAGTCTCCCAATTCACGTTTCCAAGAGCAATTAAAATATTTTATTGTATTTTATCTGACATTTTTGTGTGTCTTAGTGAGAGGACTTTAAAAATCAATCATGATATCTATCCCCTTTTGTACTTGGAAGCATATTCAGAATCCTCCTTAATGTAACATTCTTGGCAAAGACTATTAGTGGGGTAGGGCTTCCCAGGAGGCACAGTGGTAAAAAAAAAAAAAAAAAAAAAAAAAAAAAAATCTGCCCGCCAATGCAGGAGATGTAGGTTTAATCCCTGGTTTGGGAAGAGCCCCTAGAGGAGGAAATGGCAACCCACTCCAGTATTCTTGCCTTGAAAATTCCATGGATAGCAGAGCCTGGTGGGCTACAATTCATGGGGTTGTGGAGTCTGGCATGACCGAGCATGCATGCACACATAAATGGATTAGAGCTGATGTGCCTAAAGTTGATAATCTTTTGTCTCTTTACTACTAATAAGGAGTAATTCTAAGACAGAACTTTGGGAAAAGGGCAGATGTGTATTCTATCAGAGAAAAGTAGGAAAAACTGGTATTCTTATGATAGTAAAGTATGCATAATGTAAAATTTACTATCTTAATAATTTCAATTCAGTAGCATTGAGTATATTTGCATTATCATGCAATCATCATCATTATCCATTGCCAGAACTTTATTTTTTAAATCCCAAACCTTCCCTCCTCCTACCAACTGGTAACTTATAGTATTTTCTTTATCTGTGAATCTACTCTAGATACCCCATGAAAGTGGAAGCACCTGTCCTTTGTATGTCTGACTTATTTGACTAAGGATGGTATTTTCAAGGTTCTATGTTGTTGTTGTAGAAATACCAGAATGTCATTCTTCATGGCTGAATACATATATGTACACACACACACATTTTGTTTATCCAAGGGATGACATTTTAAATCAGGCTCTCTAGTGAAAGAAAGGTATAGTAAAGCAGCTTGGCAGCATGGGAAGACTCAGAAGTAACAGATAAAGCGAGGGTCATATTCTAGATTTTTGTAGTATTCTTCTTAGTAGTAGTATGACCTTTGACAGTTTTGAGTGAGTCTCCCAAACCAATTCTTTGTCATCTTCCATCTTTGACCATAGGAATGCCTCTTAAAGGCTTGCTGTGATGTTTATCTGAGATAAGGCACAGGATGTGCCTGGCTGGGCACATAGTAGGTGTTCAGAAAGTGAATCCCACTGTCAGAATCCCCGTCCTTGATAAGAATGAAGAAGCTTAATGGTGGGTGTGTTTCTCTTATGGTCTAGGAAAAAAATAAAACAGGACCCTGAGCGCCCAAGCCATGGGTTTGAGAACTGTCAGGCAGGAATGGCCTTCCTCAGACCCGGAAGAGCAGCCTTGGGGTTTTACCACTCCTTGTAACCCTTAACATGAGCTGGACATAGCTGGCTCCATGGGTCAGGCTGATCTCAGGTAGGGAAGAAAGCCTGCCTTTCTGTCTGCCATCCTGAAAAGACCTTTTCTAAGATAAAAGTGTATCCCTGCTTTCAGGCTGCTTTTGCTGCTTCCCATGAAAAAATCTTTTTCATTTTGATAAAAAGCAATTTCTGTCTTCCTACCCAGCCAGGAAGGACTCTTTGAGAAGTGCTTATGCTTTCCTGGTATCAGAGTGTAAAATCTGCATGACTCGGAGACTGTTGTGGCATCACTTCAGCACCTGGCAAGGGAGATGGCTGGAGGAACAACAGAGCAAAACACAACCCCTCCTTTGTTAATGCACTCGAGTTGGAAGCCTGTTCTTGGAGTCTAACTCCTCATTGTTTAGGCACGTCTAAGCTTGCAACACAGTGAGAAATGCAGAAGAGTTTTTGTTAAAGAACTTCCAGCAAATAATAGAATCTGGATGTGGTGGTGGGAACAGCAAAAACTGAATACAATATCCTGCACTCTTATTCTCTTCCCCCACCCCCCCCAATATATTAAATGGTTACCTTCAGGCAGAAAATGTTATAGTTCCAAATAAATCAAAAGGAATAGAACTACAGGCAACCTGAGCTTTCTAATCAACTTCATCATTTCTGGGGGAAGTCCTCTATCTAATCCATTCTCTCTGTGGGTCTCTGCAGAGTTATAGGCAAGTTAAACTGAAGAGAAATAAAGCGGAAGTATTGTATGCTGACCTTTCACCCTGAACTGCCTTAGAAGCTTTGCCTGTGAAAATTCCATAATGGTGCTGGCACTTACAGAGATGTGTTCTCAGATATCTTCCTGTAGAATGGGGCTAGTCATGAGTTGTTTTTGGAGGACATGAATGAGATCTGATTGTGTATGAAATGGTTCTTTTCACAACTTAAAGCTGATATCTCTTACTATGTACCTGGATACTATGCAATGTCTCCATGTGGATTGACTGATCCAATGCTCATGGAGTCCTCAGAAGCCCTTTTTCAGTGTCCTCAAGGCTGCCTAGAAGTGGTTTCTGGTCTAGGAAATTGAGCATCAGCTTTGGAGTCAGATCTAAGTTACCCTCCCCACTCCTGTAAGCTGTGTGACATTTGGCAAGTCATTCAACCACTCTGAGCTAAAGTTTGCTCCTCTGTGAAATGATGATAAGCCTGCCTCTTCAACAAGTTGGTCCCCAAGAGTAAATAAAATCAAGTAATTTTTTCTACATGTTTTGCATAGTGTTTGCTGTATAAGAAGGGTCCAGAAAAGATTTCTTTCTCGTCTTTCTTCTCCCAGTTTGCAGCACAATTTCTCTTGGTGCAAATGCCAAAGCTCACAAGCTCTGTGCATTACTGTCTTTACTATGTAGAAATTGGTCAGGAAACTCATGAATAAAACTGAGAATTACGAAGAAGAAGAAAGCTTATCACCATGCTTTTCTCAGTTGGCATCTCTTTGCCTTTTCTGGTGAGTCTTTCATATTTATTTATTATTTACTATCCTTGAAGCCATGTGTGTAAGATAGTGTTTGACAGGCATTTTGTGTTTGTCAGAGAATGGGGAAAGTGACAAGGAGGGGCCCGTTTGAGATGTCACTTCACTCTGCTGCACACCGGAGCTGACAGTCATATCCTGTTGGTAAAACCAGAATGGTGGGTTGGAATGTGTCTGAGTCAGGAGGAGAGAGAGGCACCTCAAAGTCAGGCTGCCTCTCTACTCATGGGAGAAAAATGTTTCAGGGAGGAGGCAAAGATAGGATGCTATGTTTTGGAATGGGGAGAATCTATTCTTTTTACTTCTATGGAGAATCAGATTGTGACAAGATTTTTTTTCCTGTGTTGGGCAAATGTCCTCTCTGATCAAAGATACACACACACACACACACACACACACACACACACACACACACACACACAGAGGTATGTAGGTTGGTTCTTGTTGTGGTTCTGTCACTCAGTCATGTCTGACACTTTGAGACCCCATGGACTGCAGCATGACAGGCTTCCCTGTCCTTTGCCATCTCCCAGAGCTTGCTAAAACTCATGTCCATCAAGTTGGTGAGGCCATCCAACCATCTCATCCTCTGTCATCCCCTTCTCCTCTTGCCTTCAATCTTTCCCAGCATCAGGGTCTTTTCAAATGAGTCAGCTCTTCACATCAGGTGGCCAAAGTATTGGAGTTTCAGCTTCAGCATCAGTCCTTCCAATGAACACCCAGGACTTATCTCCTTTAGCATGGACTGGTTGGATCTCCTTGTAGTCCAAGGGACTTTCAAGAGTCTTCTCCAACACCACAGTTCAAAAGCATCAATTCTTCTGCACTCAGCTTTCTTTATAGCCCAATTCTCACATCCATACATGACCAGTGGAAAAACCATAGCCTTGACTAAATGGACCTTTGTTGGTCAAGTAATGTCTTTGCTTTTTAATATGCTGTCTAGGTTGGTCGTAACTTTCCTTCCAAGGAGTAAGTGTGTTTTAATTTCATGGCTGCAATCACCATCTGCAGTGATTTTGGAGCCCAGAAAAATAAAGTCTGACACTGTTTCCACTGTTTCCCCATATATTTCCCATGAAGTGATGGGACCAGATGCCATGATCTTAGTTTTCTGAATGTTGAGTTTTAAGCCAACTTTTTTCACTCTCCTATTTTACTTTCATCAAGAGGTTCTTTAGTTCTTCTTCACTTTCTGCCATAAGGGTGGTGTCATCTGTGTGTCTGAGGTTATTGATATTTCTCCCAGCAATCTTGATTCCAGTTTGTGCTTCCTCCAGCCCAGTGTAACTCTGCATGGAAGTTAAATAAGCAGGGTGATAATATACAGCCTTGACATACTCCTTTCCCGATATGGAAACAGTCTGTTGTTCCATGTCCAGTTCTCACTGTTGCTTCCTGACCTGCATACATGCTTCTCAAGAGGCAGGTCAGGTGGTCTGGTATTTCCATCTCTTTCAAAATTTTCCACAGTTTATTGTGATCCACACAGTCAAAGGCTTTGGCATAGTCAGTAAAGCAGATATAGATGTTTTGCTGAAACTCTCTTGCTTTTTCGATGATCCCATGGATGTTGGCAATTTGATCTCTGGTTCCTCTGCCTTTTCTAAAACCAGCTTGAACTTCTGAAAGTTCACGTATTGCTGAAGCCTGGCTTGGAGGATTTTAAGCATTACTTTACAGCGTGTGAGATGAGTGTAATTGTGCAGTAGTTTGAGCATTCTTTGGCATTGCCTTTCTTTGGGATTGGAATGAAAACTGACCTTTTCCAGACCTGTGGCCACTGCTGAGTTTTCCAAATTTGCTGGCTTATTGAGTGCAGCACTTTCACAGTGTCATCTTTCAGGATTTGAAATAGCTCAACTGGAATTCCATCACCTCCACTAGCTTTGTTCGTAGTGATGCTTCCTAAGGCCCACTTGACTTCACATTCCAGGATGTCTGGCTGTAGGTGAGTGATCACACCATTGTGATTATCTGGATCATGAAGATCTTTTTTGTACAGTTCTTCTGTGTATTCTTGCCACCTCTTCTTAATATCTTCTGCTTCTGTTAGGTCCTTACCATTTCTGTTCTTTATTGAGCCCATCTTTGCATAAAATGTTCCCTTGGTATCTCTAATTTTCTTGAAGGGATTGCTAGTCTTTCCCATTCTATTGCTTTCTTCTATTTTTTTGCATTGGTCCCATTGATCCTTGAGGAAGGCGTTCTTATCTGTCCTTGCCATTGTTTGGAATCTGCTTTCAAATGGGTGTAATCTTTCCTTTTCTTCTTTGCTTTGTGCTTCCCTTCTTTTCACAGCTATTTGTAAGGCCTCCTCAGACAGATGTCTTGCTTCTTTAACCATCACGTAAACAAAGAACAAAGGTTGCACTCCTGGGCTCTTGTCTTGTGCTCAGCAAGCACTTGATGCAGAGGAAGAACTCGGTAAATGCTCGTTTTGGGCAGAAAATTTAATGTCAGTTTCTCAGTAGTGTCTTTAAGGAAAATTATATATTGTTGTCAAGATACTGAATGGACGTCCTTACTCCATCAGCATCATAGATTTCCTAGTAATTTCAAAATGGTAATGGTCGTTGAGATGTGTTGGTTGGGAATTTGGGATGAGAATATCATGCGGCATCCATGGATGACAGGATCATAAGACTCATTTACATTTGTTCTTTCATTTATGTGGCAGGAGAAACCTTGTATTTTTTCTAGTCTGACCTCAACACTTTCATGTATTTCACACCTGTATAAAGTTTTTCCCAGCCTCTTTGTCAGATGTTTTAACTTTGTGATTTAAAATGATTTTATAATGTGTAAGATTCCTGCTTTCTCTTGCTTTTGTCTGTTCCTATTTCTTCCCAATAATTGTTTGCAAACTTGTCATTTGGTTCTAAAAGGAAATTTGAATCTAATCCAAAACTTTTGTAAATTTTATGACTAAAAAGCTAAATAACTCATATGTAGAGTTATTATCAATTTAAACTGATCTTTCTGCTTATAATAGCTCATTTTATAAAATTATTCAATGACTGAACAAAGTCATTAAATTTATTCTCCTCTGAGTAAGTGCAAGTGGGTTTTTTTTTTTTTCCTCAGAATAATCTCTGCAAGACTATAGTGTACATGGTTCTGATTTACATGTATCAAATGCATAGTTTGAATAGGGCTGAGGATACATTTATCAGTATAAAAGTAGAAGCATGTTGAAAGAAAATATTTAATTGTATATATATGTATGTCTATATATGTTTTCAAGAAAACAGTTTTCCTGTATTTGGACTTTTTATGCCCTGTGAGTATCATGCAAGGTTATATTAGGAAAGGACTGTTTGAAGGAGGTGAAGTGAAAGAGATGAAGCAGTAAGAGATGAAGAATGCTGAGCCTGAATAACTTAGGCATAATGTAAGTATGACTTTACTTAGAAAGGAATAAAGAACTAGGGAGTGTTATCAAATCATGGGCTTAATTTCTCTCCAACTATCTATATGTCTGAAAATGTTCTTCCTAAGGTATCAAGATTGAGAGCATCTTAACCTCCCGCCATCCCGGTAGTCCTTTCATCTTCCCTTGAGCATGTGTGAAGGTTTCCCTGTGCAGGCTGTGGAAGACACTCTTTTATTTGATAAAGAATTTTTGGGTACCTCCTATGCAGCAGGCAGATTGCTAAATACTTGGGACACAAAGGTACAAAAGGTAGAAGAGGGCCCTGACACCATATGGAAGCAAGTTTAAAAAAAAAAAATCAAATAAATATGAAAGTGAAAGTCACTAAGTTGTGTCCGACTCTTTGTGACCCCATGGACTATATAGTCCATGAAAGTCTCCAGGTCAGAATATTGGAGTGGGTAGCCTTTCCCTTCTCCAGAGTATCCTCCAAATCCAGGGATCAAACCCAGGTCTCCCACAGTGCAGTCAGATTCTTTACCAGCTGAGCTACCAGGGAAGCCCAAGAATATTGGAGTGAGTAGTCTGTATCTTCTCCAGCAGATCTTCCTGACCTCGGAATTGAACTGGGCTCCCCTGCATGGCAAGCATATTCTTTACCAGCTGAGCTGCCAGGGAATGGGCTGTTATATATCTGGAGAGAAAAACAAATGATTCAGTTCAGTTCAGTCACTCAGTCATGTCTGACTCTTTGCGACCCCATGGACTATAGTTCGCCAGGCATTCCTGTCCATCACCAACTCCTGGAGTTTATTCAAACTCATGTCCATTGAGTTGGTGATGCCATCCAACCATCTCATCCTCTGCCGTCCCCTTCTCCTCCTGCCTTCAATCTTTCCCAGCATCAGGGTCTTTTCCAGTGAGTCAGTTCTCAGCATCAGGTGGCCAAGGTATTGGAGTTTCAGCTTCAGCATCAGTCCTTCCAATGAATATTCAGGACTGATTTCCTTTAGGATTGTCTGGTTGGATCTCCTTGCAGTCCAAGGGACTCTCAAGAGTCTTCTCCAACATCACAGTTCAAAAGCATCAATTCTTCGGCACTCAGCTTTCTTTATAGTCCAACTCTCACATCCATACATGACCATGGAAAAACAATAGCCTTGACTAGATGGACCTTTGTTGGCAAAGTAATGTCTCTGCTTTTTAATATATTGTCTAGGTTGGTCATAACTTTTCTTCCAAGGAGCAATTGGGATGGTCTATTTGGGATGTTATGGCTAGGAAAGAGCTTTCTAGGAGATGTCATCTAAACTGATAGCTAAAGGTAAGAAGGGACCAGCTGCATAGGAGCAAAGGAGAAGAGCATTTAAAGCAGAGAAAAGAGACAGCAACCAAGGTGCTGAGTGGGGTGGGAGCAAGGCATGTTCTCATACTTCAGGAATGTCAGTGTGCCTGGAGCACAGGGATCAAGGCAGAGTGAGGGCTGAGATGGAATAGAAACACAAAGGAGCCAGATCCCTTGAGGATTGTATTTTAACTGCAGTGTTCACTGCATTGGGCTGGGACATTTAGCAGACCAAAGCTCAGGATTCCTAGTTACACTTGACACTCTGATAAAAAAATACATGCTTTATCTGTATGAGTATGGCCCAAATATTCCATGGAGCATACCTATACTAAAAAACAAACAAAAATATCAATTGTTTATCTGAGGGTTACATTTAACTGGATGTCTTGTATTTTTTTTCTGGCAACCTTGTAAATGGGGGAGGAGTGTGAGCTGATGTATGTTTGTGAAAAATCAGCCAGCTTGGTTTCCTTGCTGATTGTTTCATGTGCTACTTTTTTGATTCCCAGAAACAGGAACAATGCTGTAGCTGGTTCACAATATTAATTACAGAGTAGTTTCTAGGAATCCCTCTTTTCCTTCCTGTTATTGTTAGGTGAGCTACTTGTCTTATTTTCTGGGTCTCAAAATGTGTCTCCCCCTGAGAAACCCATACTTCCCCTAGGTGGCCTCATCCCAGGCAGTCCCGAAGTCCCCCTCTTGCTTTCAGTAGAACATTTATGCCACATGTTATCATTTCCTGTCCTCTGTCCTCCCTGCTAGACTAGGAACCCTCTGAGGGCACAAACTGTGTATTTTCCCTCCTTGATTTTCTGGTGACTAGTCCAGGGTCTGGCTTAGTGAACAAGTGAGTGAACTTCAAGGCTTCTTTAGAGTAATTCTCGGGTTAATAAGCCACAGTCTGCCTCGAGTCCAATTTCTGAGATATCTATCACTAAAGGATTTATTTATTGAGCCCTTCCTGCTGTCAGGCACTATGAAAAATCTTGGTGATATCTGAATCTAGGTCTTTGCCCTTAAGGAGCTCATAAACCAGTTGAGAATAGGAGATAACTCAGAATATCAATAGTGAAGACAGCCATAGGAAATGGAGTAAAGTATTAGAATAAGTGGTAGGATTGATAAGACTTAGGGATCATGAACCTGGGCTCTGTGGACCACAGGATGCTATTGATGTGAGATGGCTTGGGGTAGCGGTCTGAGAACTCACTGGAATTATGTGCGCAGTATCATATGCATGTTCTTTCTTCTGGCGAGAGAGTTAGAGCTTTGATCACAGTCTCAAAGGGGAAGCACCTGACTCTAGTCAGAATTGTTGAGAACCATCTGCTGCAAGAGCAGTAGACATTCATGATGAACTAAAGATCTAGACATTAAAGAAGGGAAATAGAAAAGATAAGAAATGTCTTTACACTTTCATGCAGGGGTAGAATTCCTTAAAGTAATAAAGCTAAAACTTGAGGAATTTAATTAAGTCGTAATTAAAGATTCATGGTCAGTGAATGAAGTCATGAAAAATGAACAGAGGACAAACAGAAAATACTAACAGTCTCTCTAAGAGCTAATAAGAGATTTGTACTGTGGATTCACTTTTTAAAAAGCATCTGATAAGTGGTAAACAGAGGTTTAAATGGGCAAAAGTCAGTGGGCATTTTATAGAGGGGGAACATGAATGGCTAGGATGTTTTTGAAAGAAATATTCAGTCTTATTAGCATTCAGAGACATGACTATTAAAATGAGAGACACTAGTTTCTTTGTACCCACCATGTTGCTTAAAAAAGTTAAAGAATCAGATAATAAGAAATAGACCTGAAGATGCATGAAAACAGGAATTTGGGAGGTTATTTCGTTTGGCAAAGAATTAGAAGCAGTTTACCTGCCTATTGATAGGGTAGTAGAGAAGTAAAATTTTGATTTACCCCTAGGAGAGAATACTGTGCATTGATCGAATTGGGGGCGGGGGGGTGTGTGGTTGTTAAAACTTAGACCATCAGTGTCCAATTAAGAATTAATGTGAACCACATGTGTTATCTGAAGTTTTTTGGTAGCCACATCAGAAAAGTACAAAGAAATAAGTGAAAATAATTTAATATTTCATTCAGGCCAGCATAGCCAGTATTATCATTTCAAACTATCAGTAACAAATTACTAAGGAAGAATTTTTAAATTACCTTTTCACTGTCTTCAAAATCTGGCTTGTATTCTACATGTTGTTGTTGTTGAGTCACTCAGTTGTGTCCAACTCATATGCAACCCCCTGGACTGTAGCCCTCCAGGCTCCTCTGTCCTTGGGATTTCTCAGGCAAGAATACTGGAATGGGTTGCCATTTCTTTCTGCAGGGGATCTTCCTGGCCTAGGGATCAAACCCACGTCTCTTCTGTCTTTTGCATTGGCAGGTGGACCACTGAGCCACCTGGGAAGCCCATGGGAGTTCTACATGTATAACACAGCTAAGTCAAAAGCTAAATTTTCAATGTAAGTACTTGATACTTATTTAGCTTTCATAAAATGCACAGTCAAAAAAAATAGATCTATATACTCGGGATGTTCCAAAAATACTTAAAAGAGTCCTGGTCATTGATTAGAATACTGGGCTTTTAAATTTAAATTGATTAGAAATTAAGAATTCAGTTTCTTATTTGCATACACCGTATTTAAAATGCTCACTACCTGCTTATGAGTAATGGCTGCCATACTGGATAGCAAAGATGGAGGCTACCTGTAATATTTAGGTGATTTTTATAACAAAATGGCAGAATAAAAAAAAAATAAGAACAAAATTTATAGTAACATACTATTTACATCCATTAAACATACAAAAATGTGTAATTAAATATATGGGAAATATTTGAGAAGATTGCAACTGTATCTATAGAGTTAGGTAGCATAGATCCAGAAGGGAGGGATCAACAGGGAAAATATGAGTGACATCCAGAGAAGGCCTAGGCTACTAGTGTGCTGCAGGTCAAGGTGCTTACCCAACTCGGTTATAGACATCTAGGGTTAAGACAGAAAGCAATGAGAAGTATATCCAGCTGGTGTATTATTATCAATTGCTAAAAATAAATGAGCCATGAAAAGACATGGAAGAATGCATACCTTCAATGCATACTACAAATGAAAGAAGTCAATCTGAAAGGGCTACATACTGTATGATTCCAACTACATATATGACATTCTCGAAAAGACAAAAACTAGGGGAGCAATGGAAAGATCTGTGGTTGCCAGGGGCAGAGGAAGAGATGACTAGTGCAGCACAGAGGATTTTTAGGGCAATGAAAATACTCTGTGTGATATGATAATGGATACACGTCATTGTACATGTGGCCAAATCCATAGAATGTGCAACAGCAAGAGTGAACCCTGAGGTAAACAGAGTTTTTTAGATAATTTAGATAATTTATGATGTGTCAATCCTTGGTGATAAATGTGCCACTCTGATGAGTGATAGTGATGATGGGGGAAGATGTGTGTGTGCAGAGACAGGACATATATAGGAAATCTGTTTCTTCCTTTCAATTTGTTGTAAACCTAACCTAAAGCTTCTTTTAAAAAATAAAATCTTTAAAAATATTTTTAAAAAACCAGTGAGAATTAGCTCTGCTTAAAACACTGACAAAATTTGGAATCTTAATGCAGAATTATGGTTTAATGATCACATTTTCAAATAGCCCAGTTGATGTTCCTTCTAAAACAGCAAACTGAATCATGCTGGGAACTCTTCAACACAGTCATCAGAGGACATTAGCATGGAAAAAAAAAAATCAGAAGACATTTGCCTGAAGGCCCTTCATTCTTTTGATAAACATAGTTTCTAAACATCATGTTCTCAGAACCTGTTAAATGTGGAAAATCCAAGACTAGCTCCTGTATAATAAAGCCCACTGAGGGGATAAATCCAGAGGGCAGTACTGCCATTCCCTCACTGTTGTGTTTGTGGAGCCTTACTATAATATTAGGGGCTTCCCCTGTGACTCAGAGGTAAAAAATCTGCCTGTAATGCAGAAGACCTAGGTTCAGTCTCTGGGTTGGGAAGATCCCCTGGAGCAGGAAATGGCAACTTGTTCCAGTATTCTTGCCTGGAGAATTCCATGGACAGAGAAGCCTGGTGGGCTCCATGGTGTCAAACACACCTGAGCATGTGCATGCATGCACGCACGCACATACACACACACACACACACACACACACACACTACTAGCCTTATGTGCAACCACTTGCTTCGGATAGAACCAGCAGTGTAACAGTACTGTACAGTTTTCCCACTTGGTCATATCTCTAATACTGTGTTTTTCTTTCGGAAGGGATCGTGGATAGAATTAGCTTTCATAAGGCAGAGGGCAGCCCTGCTATTCACCCACTCTTTTGTTTTGTGGAACAGTCCTATAATACTCTTGCATTTTAAAATACCATAAATTCTCATCAGAGTGTCACTCTGAATGTAAATCTCAACAGTATCTTTAAGCTGGTTACCTTTGCAAGTCAAGGAGATAAAAGTGGGCACTTAATATTCATTGGGTTTGCTGAGAATATCTCTGTTTCTGTGCTCAATTTCCTAAAATCACCTAACCTTTTGTTATCTTGTGATACATAAAAGAGGTAGTTAGATCTGAGAAAGCTGTTACAATATTAGATAAACAGGTTACAAAGTTCCATTTTAAGTACTTACCCCCTGGATGGCAATATACCTTGAAGAACTTGCATCACAAAGCCTGGTCCAAGTTTGGGCATATTTCTCAAGCATATCTCTGATGTAAAAAAAAAAAAAAATGTTGCTAAGCCTAAGTTCTTGAGCTCAACTATTCTCCTACCTGTGAACCATGACCGGCTGTGTGTAGTGATTTCATGCCTTTCTCGTTCCCTCCTCCCCTGTATGCTTCCCATATCGAGGTGCTTTTTATTCAAGTGCCCTTTCTCTGCCAGAGGCTTGCTCTCTTTGTCTTTTTTATTTCCCCCCTAAATTTGTGAACAAATCCTAGTGTCCATGCGAGTTGAAGACTGATGGTTTTGCCTGGAGGTGGTCATATATACTTGAGACAGGTGCTGCCTAGACCTTTGCAGTCTGCTTGGTGAGCCCTCTTCCACTCCAGTGTGTAAACACCCGTGGCCAGCCAGCCTGAGCAAATGCTGCAAGGTACTGATTATCACATTGACAGGCACGGCTGCCTTGACCGTGCTTATTGAATTGACTGGTGTTCTCTTAGAAATCCAGCTATTGATTGAACACCTGTGTTTGCCTAAATTCAGCATTTGATTCTGAAGAAATGGACAAACTGGCCATGTATGAGATGGTAACAGCTTTTAAGAAAAAAAGACATCGAGAACTAGTAAATGAAGTATGTGAAAAGCGAGTTCATGACATGTTTCTGTTGGAATAGATGCTTGTTCTTAATTTACACACAAGGCTCATTGCCTGTACAATATTGTTCATATATGAAATATTGGATCAGAAACATAGTATAAATTCAAACTTACATCTGGAAGTACATGCTCATCATCAATGACTGGAGCAGGAGATTTTTGGAGGGCACAGGATTTGATTGCAACCAAAAATTAGAGGTCCCAGCAGAAGCACACAGAATGTCCATTCTAGCTCCCCTTTCTAAACTCCAGATCCACAGAGCCAAACCCCACATGCCCTCCCACCCCTGCGCTCCTGTGCAAGTGCTCCTTGACTGTCTTCTGTGCTTCTCAAGAAACTTGGAAATCACTTAAGTCCTCCCTCACCCGCATCCCCACATTCAGTAATACATCACATCCTTTCAGTTCTGCCTCCTAAATACTGCTCAAAGAGGTCCACTCTTTCTATCCCCCCAAGTTTATCATCTTAACCACTTTTGCATGTACATTCCAGGAGGATTGGGGACTTACAGTGTAGAACAGATCTCCAAAACCTTCTCATCTTGCAAAATTGAAACTCCATGCCCACTAAACATCAATCTCTCCCTCTCTCTTTCTCTTTCTTTCTCTCTCACTCTCTTTCTTCCCTCCCTCTTTCTTTTCTTTCTTTCCTCCCTTTCTTTTTTATGGACAATGTGGTCAAGCAAAATAAGGTAGATAAAACTTTAGGTCAACATAATATCAATTTCTCAGCACTCGCTTATTTTGACACATACCTAAATGATAGGTTTTAAGAGAGACCACCCATCCATGACTCTGACCTTACAGGCTCACAGTGCTCCCAGGAATTGGCACTGGACTCTTCCCAATGGTTTCACTGGGTGTCTCACACTGCCTTCATTTCAGCAATCTGTAAAGAAGGGAAAATGACCCAGGATAGTCATTTTTGTTTGTTTTTGACAATTTACCTTTAGATGAGAGTTTGCTGCTGAAGAATGAGATACAGGATCTGAGTTTGAGCCTCATTTTCATCATTTATTTATAAGTGTTTGCCAGCAGAATCCCGCATCATATGAACTCTTGGTTTTTATCTGGTAGATCGATTTTTAGGTGCCTATGTCGTCAGGCACATAGGCGTGCTAGATGTTCATTGTTCATTCTCTTCCTGCTCATCCTCCCTCCCTGTTCCTCTCTCTTCATCATTGTCATCACATGCACATTAGAGACCCTTAAGTTCCCTGGCAGTAGAAAAACATAAGAGGAATCACATTTGCTTTGCGGTGTTGTAGGGGAGGGAGCTCTGGGTTCACATACTGAAAATTCACTGAATAATGTTCCAGGGCTTTCTGTATGTGTTGGCAGAAAGTTTAAAGACATTACCCCAAAACTTTTTAGGATGTTAATGGGTAAAGGTCAGTCGAGGAGTTAAAAATAAGTCTGATTCATAAAAGGTAACTCATCTGTTATAATTCTGTTATAATTAAAGAGCTGTCAAATTCTTCCACCTTCTCAAGTAAACCCATATTTTCCTGATTTCAGGGTTTTATTTGGCTGGAAAATGTCCTCTGGGCTACAAAGCAGCACATGTAATCTGTTCGGGAATGAACTTTTAACAGAAGTCAAAGGGAAAAAAATCAATTGAGCTGGTTTTGACTTATAGCGGTTAAAAGAAAAATTGGAAGTATTGGATTTTGGATAAGTAGTTTTGCTTCACAGTTTGAGGGTTGACTGGATGTTAAAATATCACTCACCGTGTTGGCCAGTCATTTAGATCATTCTGTTTTACTCTTTTGAAGCTGTAAAATCCAGCAAGTGATTAAGCAAGCTGCATGTTGTCAGATGTTTCACATAAAAAGCCATTAGGCTTTTCAACACAAATACTAATCAGTTGGCTCATGGTTTTTTGTCTGAATTATGTTATGTCACAGGTATAGACATGAGAAAAAGTCACAGTTTGCTTTCTAATGAATGCAAGGTTTACTGCTAAAAGAGAAGCAATGCTCACAGATTTGGGGGGTGAAAATATATACTTCATCTCTATATATACATGTAAGCATAATATTGGGCAAATGACAGAAGTTCAAAGGTTGAGTTGGGTACTATAACATAGAGCTCAAGAGTATGGGGTTTTTATTCAGACATCCTGAATTTACATTTTACCTTCATTGTGTATTAGCAGGTGGTATTAGCAAGATATTTCATCTCCCCAAGCCTCAACTTTCTCATCTGTAAAAGGACGCTAATGATGGTCTCATCTTATGAAAAGGGCATTAAATTGTGCATAGTACTTACCTGGCACAGTGCCAGAAAGAAAGTATTGGGGGAAAATGGATGATATTATCACTTTTCTTGTTATCAACTAGGGATGAAAATGGGTGATTTGGCATCATTATTTGTTTACACACAATTCTATTAAAATAATTATCATGGGCTTAGTGTCCCAAGGAAATTGGTGAGAGGAGAAGGGTCATTTTTATATGAACTCACAAGATGAATATCATTGTTCAGGGTTGATAAGTTGAGCACCTTCTCTAGCCAGCATCACAATATTGCTGCTTTTAACTAGAGCAAGGGAGAAGGAAATAGAAATTCAGACTCTAGCACAACTTGAAGAGTGGTCTTGAGGTCATCCACATCTCTAAGAGGAGGTGGCTTCAGGAGCATGGGGATTACATGGTGTTTCCCTGTTTCCCACCACGCGGCATAGAATAGATGCTTATTCAAGCCAACAAACAGTACAAGAAATGAGTAACAGTGATATCATTTCTCTTTGACAGATGACTTTTAAAAGTCAGATTTTTTTCCATTGGTCCCTATTAGTTATGTCCCCTCCAAAAAAATTTAAAAAAGTATGTTAGACTCCTAAGCCTAATACCTTAGAAAGTAACTATTAATGTATTTGGAGATAGGGTCTTACAGAGGGTGGTTTAATTTACAGTTAAAATGAGGTGGTTAGAGCTAGCTCTCATTCAATGTGACTAGTGTGTTTACTAAAAATGAAATAGGAGCACAGAGATAGTCACAACAGGAAGATGATGCGAAAGGAAACAATCTCCAGACAACAATTTATAGACCAAAGGTTGATCCCTCCCTCACAGACCCCACAAGGAACCCAGCCTGCTGACACCTTGATTTTGAACTTCTAGCCTTCAAACTGTGAGATAGCAAATTTCCATTGTTTAAGCCACCTACTTCATAGCACTTTGTAACGACAGCCTCAGCAAACTAATACAACTCAAATACAATGCAGAATGTATTGAGAGTAGGACTGTTTAAAAACATTGTTTTTGAGGTTCTATTTTCTATTCAAGACGCTCATTCAGTGTGGATGTATTCGTAGCATGCAGTTTCTTCCCAGAAACTGAGAACAGGAGCCGCTTCTGATAAATTTCGAATGCCTTCTCCTAGGGGATTGCTTGAACATAAGAATTCAGAGTAAACCTGGGAAAAACAGCCCCCAGCCCTCTGCGGGAGGCGTGTTTGTCCACACCTTTGGTAACATCCAGCGTCAGCTGGCAGAGTGGGTCTTCTTCTGAGAGGGTCATGTGGAAAAGCAGCCATCATTGCAGAAACATGTAAACAAGGAAGGAGCGTCTTATCAAATGCATCTTTAAAATGTGGCTTTTTCCAAAAAGCTAAATAAAATATTTCTCAGAAATGGGAATAAGAATTAGGAATGATAAGAATAAAATACTTATAGAAACATGGTTTTGAATAGATTTTTGGATTTCCCTGGTGGCTCAGATGGTAAAGAATCTGCCTGCAATGCAGGAGACCTGGGTTCAGAAGATTCCCTGGAGAGGAAACAGCAACCCACTCCAGTATTCTTGCCTGGATAATTTCATGGACAGAAGACCCTCATGGGCTACAGTCCATAGGGTTGCAGAGAGTCAGATACAACTTAGTAACTAACATTTCTCGTCCCTTGGATATAAATCTTATTTCTCAACCTGTCCTCTTAAACTTTTTCCAGAACAGAGGTATGGGTGTTGCAGTAAGGTTAGAAGAGATCATTTCCTGTAATGACAAACAAAATTGCAGAATCATTGGGCACATAATGACAGAAAGCAATGGAAGCTCAAGTTTCTCCTCTGGGTGTCCTGATGCTCAGTTGGTGTCCTCTGCCCACGAGAATCTTTCTTCCCCTTCCTCATCCTGGTCCTTGCTGGATTGACAGAAATCAGGTCTCACAGACTGACTGAGATGCTAGAATTAATAAAGACCATAAATTAAAGGCAAGTTCTAATCCACCGTTCCTTGCCTTCTTCTCTGTCCTAAAGGTAAATAGGTCTGTAGCTAATTAACTTGCAGTTTCTTTGAGAGGTTTGATTTTCTCACCAGGGTGGTCATTATTATTCAGGGCATTCCTGTGCTTTGACATCTGCCTGAAGTGTAAATTATTAGTGTCTCAAAGGAGTCATTGGCCCAAAAGGAAAATACAAGAGACAAAATGAAAAAGAGGATCAAAGTACTTCTGGGCTGGTTTATCTTCTCCTCCTCTGTGCTTATCATCAAGGCGGTGCATGCCCCCAGATGCAGTAGGGTGACCCTGTGTTAGGGGGAGGCGCCGGAGGGCAGTGGGGTCTACTGTCTTCCTATGTGGGACTGTGCTGGGTGTCTGAGCATAGGTTGCTAATAGGCTGGCTCATGGATTGCTGATGGGGTGGGCTAGAGTATTCTATGTGTAGTTATTTCTGGTTCTGTGACTTATTTTAAAATGCATTGGGAGTTTCTCTATGTAGAGACACCCTTCAGGGATGGGATTTGGGTACGTTTGTCACTCCCAGATTGTGTACTTGGTAAACTTCTCTTTTCAGCTTGTAGGAGAGCTGTAAGTTTGATGCTGTGACATCCGAATGCATTTTGAGGTCCTCGGGTGGCTCATTCCCTATACAGAGCTGCATTTAAGAAGTACAGCTCAGATACTTAAGGTTAATTCAAAGGAAACTCAGTCTTGCTTCTCTCAAGGAGGAAAAAAAAAAGCAAGAGCCAGTTCATTTCCCTCAGCAGTATTTTTCCACTTCCCATCATTTTGGGGCCCTCCAGAGCCATTCAAACACCACTTCTCTGATCTCTCCCCCAAGTTCTTACTTGGTCCAGATTTCTTCTTATTGCTTCCTCTTCCACAATCCAGAATCCTTATAATATAGACCTAGCTCCCTAGTTCTTTACTCTGTTTAGGCCCTTTGAGCCACTTTTACCCATTTTTCAGCCTAAGAGAGCCAGGAACCAGGCCGGAAGGCTGGGGTGAATATAAGACACATTGAAAATGATATCCTTAGTGCAACTATCATACATGTACAAAAGGTCTTGAATTTGTGATAAACCAGCTCTCAGTTACATCTTAACTAGTTGTTGTTTTGAGTATCTGAATTCTCCAGGAAGCCCATCACCTTAACTTGTGAAAATTTGGGGCATTTTACCCCATTCAAACCACTGACTTTTAAAATTTTTGTTTTGTTTTTCACTGAGACAGACTTTGCTGACACATGGTCTAATACTGAAATTAATGTAGTTAATCATACTTACTTAAAATCACACAGCCAGAAAGCAAGGGTTGGCCAGAACCACGCTCCTGATCCCTCTTTCTACTTCCCAACTAAATACCTCCTCATGTCCCATGCGACACTGTGAATTCTCTCTCATTCACTTAAATAGTTTAAATAGTTGCTTCACTGTAATCTTCCCATGCCTAATACTTGTCAAGTACTGTGGGAGGGTGGTTCCCAGGATTTTTTGCTCATTGACACATATGTTGATGTAGATCTGAATGTAGGGTGCTCTGGGGGTCAGACGTAATTGCCCAGGATATGTAAGTCTTAATACATGAGCTGGATCTCTACTACTCCTCTCGCTTTAAACATTGTGAGATGCACCTTATATCTAACCATGTCACTTGTGGTATGGAACCATGGTTAAGAAACACTTCCCTAGAGCATCTTATCCACAAAAATGCAGTTTAGAATTTTGTAGTATTCACATAACAATCCTTCTCTGTAGGGTGAGAAAATAGTCCTGTTTCTGCCCATTTAGAGGCTGTTGGAAGC
Source organism: Muntiacus reevesi (assembly GCF_963930625.1). NCBI lineage: Eukaryota > Metazoa > Chordata > Mammalia > Artiodactyla > Cervidae > Muntiacus > Muntiacus reevesi. Next base: position 99,600,726 of record NC_089252.1, read on the forward strand.
AGCAGGCATTATTTATTCCCTATTATCCTGTAGTAGAGTTTGCCAATCTCTGTTTGTTGTAGTCTTTTGTCTTCAGATGACTTAACGTGCTTGAACCCTCCCTTTTTCTAGAACCATAGTTTTCTCCTGACTTTCTAGATACTTCCCATTCCTCCTATTGTACTATGTCCTGGAAATTCCTTTTTTACTTTTCTTTGTAGGTTCATCTCCTCAAACCAACCCATCAGGATGCTGGAGCTCCTCCTGGCTGCATCCTCAGTTGCCTTCTCTTCTCATGGGTGACCTAGACAATGCACTTGCTTCTCTGCAGCAACATGAAAACTAGTGACATATTAGAATGTAGGACCTATGCTGGCAGAGATTTTTTATCACTTACTCACTGCTGTGTCTCCAGTGTCTAGCCCAGTATTTGGCTTGTATTAGATACCTAGAAATAATGAATGAATGGATGAATGAATGGTCACCCTGTCCTGAATCAGTTTGACTTTGCAGCTTTGTCATTTTCAACTTAAGGTTTGTTTTAGCAAAAATTTCAAAGGAAGCTAATGCCTTCCCCAAAGAAAAACAAGCACCTCTCTACACAGATAGCACCAGGGCTAATTGTTCAAAATGAATCTGTTAAAGCCAATGATATTCCAGAAGTGATAATGTATCTGAATTATAATTGCTGTTTCAATCTTACAGTTTCCTTTTCACGCTAGTTCTAGTCAGGTTAATATTTTCAAGGGCTTACCTGGTGTCTCAGTGGTAAATTAACCAGCTGCCAGTGCAGGTGATGGGTGGGGAAGATTACCTGGAGAAGGAAATGGCAATCCACTCCAGTATTCTTGCCTGGGAAATTCCATGGGCAGAGGGGCCTGGCAGGCTACAGTTCATGGGGTCGCAACTAAACAGCAATAATAATATTTTCAAGGACTGAGACTCTGACCAAGTCTGGTATTTTAGGTTAATAAGTGTTTATTCTTCCCAATTCAATTTGTAAACCTCAAGCAGACATTGAAGTTTGGGCTTTATTTTTTCCTTGCAGTTTATATTGTTGATCAATTTTCCAAGTGTAGGTGACCTGTTTGGCTAAGCATGGTAGGTTGGATTTTCCAGAGATATGAGCACATCGAAATATGTACTATGCTACATGCTCTAACTGCAGTATGACAGTGATACTCTTATCAAGAGAAGAGTTGTAAGTTCCCTCCATTTAAGTCTGGGTGGACTTTTGTAAATGCCTTGACCAACAGAAAGTGGCAGAGGTGAGGCTGTGTGAGTTTTAAGGATGGGTCCTTAAAGAATTTTGGCTTTGCTTGGTTTATTCTCTCTCTTGGGACATAAATCTTGGCAATCCCAAAGTAACATGTGAGAAATCTGACCACCCTGAAGTGACTGTGCAGGAGAGACCACGAGGAGGTGCCATCTAAAACTAAACAGGGGTGCCCCTCGTGGTTAGAGTCTTCCCAGCTAGTCGTGTGTAGAAGAGGCCTTCGCTATAACCCAGACTGGCCATTGTCTGACTGCAACCTCATCAGAGGTCCAGGGACAGACATACTGTTGAGATGCTCCAAAACTCTTGATCTAAGGAAACCAGGGAAGTAACGAATGACAACTGTTCCCATCTAAGTTTCTGAGTTTTGTGGTATTTCATTATACAGATTTAGGTAACTGGAAATATAGCTTCTGTGTGTGTTTAATTTTCTGTATAGAAATTTGATCACTGTTTGGTTTAGGCTTTTTGATCTTTGTGTCATATTGTGGTAGCTGTTTGTCAGTGAATATTGATTTTCTTTTCATATTGCTTTCTTCTACTTTATTGGAACATTCTGCTATAAATTCTTTATCAGCAGTGAGTGACTTTTTCATCTAAAACATGTATCCCTTTCATTTATTACCAAAATTTCTCCCTTAGGAATAGCTTTAGCTGCATTTCAGGTGTTTAATGTTGTGCATTTTAATGAAGGCACAGCTCATGAAAACAGTTATTGAACTGTTGAACATTTCATGAATATTGAAACAGTATTAAAATTGAAGAGAAATGTACTAGCAACTGTCTATCGTCATCTGTGAGAAGACAGTTCTTTCATTTTAACGAATTCCCGGAGAATGTTTATATTTGACGTAGCTATTATCAAACTCTTAGAAAAATAGACAATATTATTTATAACAGAGTAGGTTTGGAAGATTCTGTATGAATTGTAGAGTGGTAAATATTTGTAAATAGTCACATTGTATTCCCACTGTATTCTTTTGAAACAGGTAAGGAATATTTTATTTAGATCAATAACTATAGTACATAACAAAACTCTTTTAAAAACCTAAGATTATAAATTATATGTGCTTGTGGAGGTGGTGAAAACTGAAAACAAAATTTTAAAAATGTTAAACCTTGAAAATGTAATAATCTATCAACTTAAAATATAAAATGGGCAAGAAATCACTACCGTGAAATTTAATGATTTCAAGATGTTTATATAATTTTTCTTGCTTAGTATAGAAGCAGTTCTGAGTACAGTTTAAGACTTACTTGCTCTTAAGTAAACTAAATGGATTAAATGACCAACCAGGTTGTTTATTAACTCTGGTAAGACTTATTAGTGCCTGTTTGGTAGTATGGGTAACAGAAAAATTGTACTATGTATAGGTATTCTACCTTGTTCAAGAAAGTGTTCAACTCATCTTACATAAGTAGAATGTACACAATAAAAAACAGAAATTAATTAAATGAATAAACCTGGACAATTCACAAATATGTGAGATTAAACACCCTGCTACTGAACAACCAGTGGATCAAAGAAGAAATAAAAAGAAAAGTAAAAAAATACCTTGAGACAAATAGAAATGGAAATATACCAAATCTTGTGGGCTCACAAAAGCAGTTCTAAGAGGGAAGTTCATAACAATAAATGCCTACAGAAGGCAACAAGAAAAGTCTCAAACCTTACGCCTCAAGGAACTAGAAAAAGAAGATAAAAGCAAATCCTCAAGTTAGTAGAGGGAAGGAAATAATGAAGATTAGGGCAGAAATAAATGAAATAGAAACTAATAAGATAATAGAAAATAGCAGCTAAACTAAGATCTGGTTCTCTGAAAAGAGAAACCAGATTGACAAACTTTAGCTTGATTCGCCAAGTAATAAGAGAGAAGACTCAAATAAATAAAATCAGAAAAGAGAAGACATTTCAACTTATACCACAGAAATGCAAAGGACCATAAGAGAATATGATGAACAACTGCATGCAAACAAATTGAGCAACCTAGAAAAAATTTTAAATTCCTAGAAGTATACAACCTACCAAGACTGAATGGTGATTAAATAGAAAATCTGAACAGACCCATTTAATAACCAAAAGCTTCCTGGCAAATTAGAATTCAGACAGCTTCACTGGTGAATTCTGCCAAACCTTGAAAAAGAGTTAATAACCAGTCCTTCTCAAACTCATCCAAAAATTAAAAGAGGAGGGAAAAATTCCAAACTTGTTTTGTGTTACCAAAATTACCCTAATAACAAAGGCAGACAAGGATGCCACAGGAAAAGAGAATTACAGGCCATGAGGGTTTCTCAAATTCATTGGTAAAAAATTCACCTACCGTTGCAGGAATCACAGGAAACAGGGTTCAATCCCTGGGTCAGGAAGATCCCCTGAAGGAAAAAATAGCAACCTACTCCCGTATTCTTCCCTGGAAAATTCCACGGACAGAGAAGCCTGGCAGGCTATAGTCCATGGGGTTGCAAAGAGTTGGACACGACTGAAGTGACTGAGCGTACACGCATGAATCCCTGATGTACATACATGCAAAAAAAAAGTTGTTAACAAACTATTAGCAAACTGAAAAACAATACAGTGAAATGATCATACACCATGATCAAGTGGGATGTTCCAGGGATGCAAGGATGGTCCACAGATCAGTCAGTGTGATACATCCTGTTAGCCAAATGGAGGATAACAGTTACACGATCATATCAGTAGATGCAAAAGAAGCATTTGTCAAAATTCAACATCTCTTTTATGAAAAATGTTCTCAACAAAGTGGGTATAGAGGGAATTTACCTTATGGCAATAAAGATCTATACAGCAAGCCCATACCTAACATCATTCTCAGTGCTGAGAAGCTGAAAGCCTTCTTTCTAAGATCAGGAAAAAGACAAACATGCCCATTCTCACCTATCCTATTCAACCTGGTCTTGGAAGTCTTAGCAAAGTGGTCAGGCAAGAAAAAAACAGAAAAAAGATATCCAAATTGAAAATAAAGAAGCAAAACTGTCACTGCTTGCAGATGACATGATATTATATACAGAAAGCTCTAAAGCTGTCAGTGCAATCTTTATGAAAATTCCAATTGCATTTTTAAAAAAAATAGTACAAACAATCCTAAAATTTTTATTAAAGTGAAAGTCACTCAGTTCTGTCCAACTCTGTGACCCCATGAACTATACAGTCCATGGAATTCTCCAGGTCAGAATATTGGAGTGGGTAGCCATTCCCTTTTCCAGGGGATCTTCCCAACCCAGGGATTGAACCCAGGTTTCCTGCATTGCCAGAAGATTCTTCACCAGCTGAGCCACAAGGGATGCTGGTGGCATGAATACTGGAGTGGGTAGCCTATCCCTTCTCCAGCAGATCTTCCTGACCCAGGAACTGAACTGGGGTCTCCTGCATTGCAGGCAAATTCTTTACCAATTGAGCTACCATTTGTATAGAGCCACATAAAACCCCAGACAGCCAAAGCAATCTCAAAAAAGAACAACAAAGCTGAAGTCATCACATGTCCTGATTTCAAAGATATAGCAAATTATATTACCAAGCGGTAGCAAATGAAACAGTTTGATATTGATCTACAAGCAGGCACATAAATCAATGAAAGAGGATAGGTATTCCAGAAATGAACCCAGGCATATGTGGTCTATTAAGGAGGCAACAAAGATGAAATAATATACAATCAGAAAAGGAGTTTTCAGTAAATGGTATTGGGGGAACTGGACAACCACATACAAAAGAATGAAACTGGACCACTGTCTTTATACCATACACAAAAAATGCACTCAAAATAGATCAAAGACTTGTATGTAAGGCCTGAAATCGTCAAACTTCTAGAAGAAAACCTAAATGATAAACTCTTTGACATAGGTCTTAACAGTGACTTTTTAAATCTGACACAAGTAGCAAAAGGAAGAAAAACAAACCAAGCAAGTGGAAATACTTCATACTAAAAAACTTTTGCAGAGCTAAAGAAAGCATGAACAAAATAAAAAGGATAACTACTGAATGAGAGAAAATATTTGCAAGTTTTATATCTTATATGAGGTTAACATCTAAAATATATGAGGTACTCATATAACTCAACAGTAAGAAAACAAAAAAAAATCTAGTTAAAAAAATCATAGATCTGAATAGACATCTTCCCAAATAAGACATACAGATGGTTAATAGATACATGAAAAAATACTTAACATAATGGATCATCAGGGAATGCAAATGAAAACCACAATGAGAGAACGCCTTATACCTATCTGTTAAAATAGCAGTTATCAAAACATAAGAAATAACAAGTGTCAGCAAGGATGTAGAGAAAAAGGACCCTTTATGCACTTTTGGTTAGTAGCTCAGTTGTGTCCCAGTTTTTACAACTCCATTGACTGTTGCTCACCAGGCATCTCTGTCCATGGAATTCTCCAGACCAGGATACTGGAGTGGGTAGTCATTCCCTTTTCCACGGGATCCCAAGCCAGGGATTGAACCTGGGTCTCTGGCATTGCAGGCAGATTCTTCACCATATGAACCACCAGGTAGAGTGGGGATATAAATTCGTATAACCTCTATGGAAAACAGTATGGAGTTTCCAAAAAAATTAAAAATAGAATTACCAGATGATCTAGAAATTCCACTTTTAGGTACTTACCTAAAGAAAATGAAAACACTAGGTCAAAAAGATATATGTACCCCCATGTTCATTGCAGCATTATTTACAACAGCCAAGATGTGGAAAAACTAAAGTGTCTTTACATAGATAAATGGATAAAGATGTGGTGTGTGTGTGTGTGTGTGTGTGTGTAAATGAAATATTATTCAACCACAAAAGAAGAATGAAATCTGTTTGTGACAGCATGTTTGGATGTAGATAGCATTATGCTATGGGAAATAAATCAGAGAAATGCCATATGACCTGTCTTATATATGGAATCTTAAAAACAAAAATCAAAAGAACAACAAAAAAATGAAACTCTTGGATACACATATCAGATTGGTAGTTACCAGAGATAGGGTGGTGGGTGGGAGAAATGACTAAAGGGAATAGAAATTTATGAAAAAATTTAAAAAAACAACAAAAACCAGAAGCACAGTGCTGTGCATTCACCATTAATGTGTCATACAAAGTAACTCATCAGCTTAGAAACTCCCCTCTGCTTACATTCCCCATCTGTTCCTACATGTTGTCTACCTTTCCCATTAGAACCATATTTAAAAACAAGTGAAGTAAATGAGTCAAATAAAACAGAAGGGCAATAAAATAGGATGAATTCGAGAATGTGGTTAAAGCTTTCATGTTGCTAGGTCTTGTTAATCGTGTCTTAACAGTGAACCAAAACGTGGTAACTCTGGCAGTTTTCTTCTTTCCACTGATATTCTCTACATTTGTGTAAGACTTAGCACATAGTCCTACTTTTTCCCTTTCTCTAGTGATGGAAAACGAACTTCTATCACTAGAGGCAATGTCTTCTAGAGCTGAGTCAAGGAGTAGAACTGGTGATGAAGGATATACACATACTGTTATTCCTGAATGAAGGTGACTGTTAGGCAGTTTAGAATCTTTAAGTCACTGGCACTCATATTGCAGAAAATACAAATCAGCCTTATGGTTCAAACTGATGTCTTCTTGTCTTGGGGAAGGGTAAAACACATGTTGACTGGTCCGTCACTTATCTTCTATTTAGAATGCTCCCTCTCCCTCTGTGCACATAGATATGTAAAGGACATGGATATTCTTTAAGCAAGGCTCGAGGGAAAAGAAATGAAAGCAGTTGTTGGTTTAGGGTGGTGGGATTATGGGCTTATTTTATTTCATCTTTATGTTCCTTTTAATGTAATTTTAAGCATCTTTGTGATATAAATAGGAAAAAAAAATTAAAGGTTTATTGCATGTCAAATGTTACTAGCCTCCAGGGTATTTGAAGTCTTTAGAGTTGAACCTCTCATTATGCAGACATCCTCGTTCAATCATTCTGTCAAGGCATTCTGGGAAGCATAGAATCCCAGCGGAGACACTGTTCTCACACAATCACAAAGACCTTAAGAAGCAGAATAACTCGCTGTGTGTATTAAGAGTGTGATCAGTAGCCTTTCAGCAAGAGGCACCAGGGCTGTCTTTCTGAGGAAGCAGAAGTCACCTTGTACGTGGAAGAATTGTAAGACTTGGGAGATGTGGACGTCAGGAGTGATCGGTGGTGGTGGCCAGATATGTTCACTTCTCCTGCCATCCAGGCACGTGGTTGAATTGCACTTCCAGTTCCTGACTAGTTATGGCCATGTATTGTGTTGGGACTGAGCACCTGACTTCCAGTGCAAGACCTTATAGAGTTTTCTTTTGCCTTGGAAGGTCGCCTAGTGATGTTAGAGCCAGTGGTTGCCCTGTCTGCCTGGATGCTTGAGTGAAAAAAGTGGACAGAGCTGACCTACTAGCCACAGTGGACCAGTAACAGTCAGGAAGTCTGTCATTACAAAGCACTTGCTTATTACCACAATAATACTTAACCTAATTTAATGATATAAAGAACAAATATATTCAGAACAGAAAACAGTATTAACAAAGATATGAGAAAATACACAGCAAAAAGTTGAGTTTTAGTTGAAGCCTAGAACCATTAGTGAGAATAGGGAGAAACAAGTTGGAAAGAGCTGAGAGCTATCATGGCAAGCCTGGGACTTTGGAATGATTAAGAGAAAGCAAACCTTGTGAGTGAGCTTTGCCTTTAATTCACTGTGCTATTTTCTATTCTATTCCTAGACTGAAACTTTTGCAGAACTTATATTTAAGGGAGGGAACTTCCTGTAAAACCTTGACCAGCCTTAAGAAATAAACCACTTTGCTGGTGTAATATCTGAAATGTTGCCTTCTTTCCACATGGTGGCCATTCAGTGAAGTCCGCCTAGTTGTCTGACTGTGGTCCCTCACCCCTGCACCTTGGCACTCTTCCTGGGGCTTTGTACAGAGACTGATAGAACTTAGCGCTAAGCATGATTTTATTGGGGTGGGCAGGAGCTCTCTGCCATGAGCAAATGTCTTGATCCTCTGAGTCAAGTTTGTGTATTCATTGCTCTGTGTTACCTTTTCCTCCAGAGTGTGATGAAAATGAGTTAGGGTTTATAAAGTGATTGAAGAGACATCAGGGGGAAAAAAAAAAACCAAAAAACTCTGTATGAATGAGATGGTAATAATAATGAAGTGAGAACTGAACCAGATATTGGTGAAGGAAATTTAGTTTGATTTGCATCAAACAGGCTTAATGCTGTGAATGACTGGTAAAGTTAAATCTTATTTCTGAAGTTCTTAAATATTCCCATTCCTAACCAGGGATTTAATAGCATTTTAATGCAGCTTTTTACATGTGAATTAATATAATAAATGTCAATGTTGAATAGAATAAGGTCACATTTTACTACTTTGACCAGAAGTGTAATCTTCCAAGATTCAATTTTATTACTATTATAACAGTAATACTGGATAAGGTCACCAGTATTTCTTTCCAAATAATATAATATATGATGACAGCTTTTACACCAACTTTAGTTTTGGTAATATGGATTTATATTCTGAAACTTGTTGACAAAGACATACCACGGACATTTCCTGGTCAAATGGCAGGCTGGGGAAAATGCTTTCCTCTAATTTATGGGAAATTTGAAAATGGATAAATGACCTAGTTGAAATGTAGCATTTTTCTTGATGATGTTATCCCCTTACTTAGAGATAATTAAACTTTTGTGGGGTTTAGTCTCCAGCCTGAAAGGGAAAGGTGATGTTTAAAGACATTCCGATAAGTAAAACAAAGAATATCTGCCTGTTCTCTGACTGTGCACAAGCCAGCTGGCTTGGCCTGAACAATTCATTTGAGTGACATGTTCATTGAATCAGAAGAGTTCAGGGTTGTCGGGGGTGGTAAAGGGCAACTAGCAAAGCCATTCACCTTGACCCTCCTCTGCAGCATTCCCCCTAAGTGATCAATCTCTGCTGGCATTGCTCTGCTGGGGGTAGTAAGGGTACCTATCTTCTGGTGGTGTTGCAAAGATTAAGTGAGGCAATATGTGGAAAGTGCTTAGACCCATGTCTGCTGCATTATAAGTGCTGAGTAAACGCTGCTGATTTTTTTTTATTATGAGTGTTCCATGGGCCACCACTTCTGGAGACAGTGTATCTCCATCTTCATAGACCTTTTATTTTTAAAATGCTTGGTCTTACACTGAGCCAAAAGGTAATTTTTATACTTAATAATTAATTCATAGTAGTTTGGGCTTTAGGAATCATGGATGATAATGATGATGCCAACACCTGCTTATTAATGTTTATCGAGTGCTTACTATGTGTCAGTCACTGTAACCAGTGCATGGTCACTTTAAAAATTATTGTAGATTATGTCAGAGTACTCAAAGGGATGTTCTTAGTCACTAAGTTGCATGTCCATGGACTGAAGCGTGCTAGGCTTTCCTGTCCTTGACTATTTCTCAGAGTTTTCTCAGACTCAGGTCTGTTGAATTGGTGATGCCATCCAACCATCTCATCCTCTCCTGCCCACTTCTCCTTTTGCCTCAGTAGGAGTAGGAATATTATTAAGGATACCCATTTACCTTCAATCAGATTCAGTGGTTATTTAGGCTTTTGGCATACTTGCTTCATCTATACTCTTCTGTTTTTGCTCAAATATTTTAAGGCAGTTCTTAGAAATGATTTGATCTTAACTCTGCATACATTGGTGTCCATCTTTAAAAACTAAACAAATATCCTATTATAACTAGAATGCCATGATATTTCACAAAATTAAGAGTCATTTGTCGATATAATATTATATTCAAGTTTCTGCAATTGTTTCAAAATGTTTTATTATCAACAGTTGGTTTGAAAGAGACACATGTACCCCAGTGTTCATCACAGCACTGTGTACAATAGCCAGGACATGGAAGCAATCTAGATGTCCATCAGCAGATGAATGGATAAGAAAGCTGTGGTACATATACACAATGGAATATTACTCAGCCATTAAAAAAGAATACATCTGAATCAATTCTAATGAGGTGGATGAACCTGGAACCTATTATACAGAGTGAAGTAAGCCAGAAAGAAAAACACCAATACAGTATACTAACACATATATATGGAATTTAGAAAGATGTTAATGATAACTCTGTATGCGAGACAGCCAAAGAGACACAGATGTAAAGAACAGACTTTTGGACTCTGTGAGAGAAGGCAAGGGTGGGATAATTTGAGAAATAGCATTGAAACATGTATGTTATCATATGTGAAACAGATCGCCAGTCCAGGTTGGATGCATGAGACAGTGTGCTCAGGGCTGGTGCACTGGGATGACCCAGAGGGATGGGATGGGGAGGGAGGTGGGAGGGGGGTTCAGGACGGGGAACACATGTACACCCATGGCTGATTCGTGTGAATGTATGGCAAAAACCACCACAATATTGTAAAGTAATTAGGCTTCAATTAAAAAAAAAAAAACAAAAAACGGTTGGATCAGAATCCAAGTAAGATCCTCACATTATATTGGCTTATTTATTTTAGTACTCTTTTAGTACAATCTTTTATAGATTTTGATTAAAAAAAAAAAAAAAGCTGGGTCAGTTTCCCTGTGGACTGTTCTGTAATCTGAATATTTCTGTTTGCTTTCCCTTGGTGCTGTTTAACTTGTTTCTCTATATTTTGTGTTTTGTGAAAATTAAGTTCGCTGTAGGGAGGGTTGCCTAGTAGTGTGGATACTAGTTACATCTGACTATCTAAGTATCAAATAAAAGCTGTTAAAAATTAAATATTGAATTGTTCCCTTGCTTTGGCCACATTTCGAGCATATGCCTGTGGTGAAATTTTGCATAGCATAAGCAGAAAACCTTTGATACTTTCGGAACGTTCCCCTAAGCAGTGTGGTCTGAGAGTTGATGATTTTCAGATGGACGCATTTGTAGTGGTGCTGTGTGCTTCATATTGCATCTTACAAGGAGGCACAGTGTCTGGATGCCCTGCTCTTAGGATCCTGAAACTGATCAGGGGGCAGTGACCCCTCGGTCCCCTCATTATGAATTTCCCAGCAATCTTTCATCTAAAGCAGGAGTCCTTAATGGTTTTAATCAGGGGTCTTATTTGTCTTTTTGTGAAACCTGTAGCTCTTTTCTCCTGAAAACATTTTTATATGAGGAAAATTAAGTCTATAAAAACACAAAGGAAATTGATGTTACTGAATTGCGGTTATTATAATATTAAAGGCAAATTTATGATTCAGTGAAATATACACTACTTTATTACACAGTAAATAACCAGAACTGTTGGCAGGTATAATGACTGCTAGAATTTTGTAATACTCGTAGAGCTGATGAATCATTGTGGAGTAAATAATGCTTCAAGATATCTGCAATAACCATAAAGTTATCACTTTGTATTTTTAAAAATATGTGTGATAAATATTATGAAAAAATCATAAGCACTACTGTTACTATGGTGTGTTGCTTACATTTGTGATTTAAGGAGATGTAAAATTTCAGTCAAAAGTTAGTGAAAACAAATAAGCACTTTTTTTCTCTCTCTTTTCTTTATGTATTCTCCTTCTTCTCTGCATGCATCTTCCTTAAGTGTCCTTGGAACTCTACCCACCCATCCCCTGACTCCCCACAGGTTAACAACCCCTGACCTAAGCCCTAACTCAACCATTAATAATTTTACATGATTCAACTGTTTCATTAAGGATTGAAAATTGTGACTTGTGTAAGTCTGTTATTCCTTTCACTTTTATTTATTTAATTTATTTATTTTAACTGGAGGCTAATTACTTTACAATATTTTATTGGTTTTGCCATACATTGACATGAATCTGCCATGGGTGTACGTGTTCCCCATCCTGAACCCCCCTCCCACCTCCCTCCCCATCCCATCCCTCTGGGTCATCCCAGTGTATCAGCCCCGAGCACCCTGTCTCATGCATCGAACCTGGACTGGCGATTCATTTCACATTTGATAATATGCATGTTTCAATGCCATTCTCCCAAATCATCCTGCCCTCACCCTTGCCCTCTCCCACAGAGTCCAAAAGACTGTTCTATGCATCTGTGTCTCTTTTGCTGTCTCGCATACAGGGTTATCATTACCATCTTTCTAAATTCCATATATATGCGTTAGTATACTGTATTGGTGTTTTTCTTTCTGGCTTACTTCACTCTGTATAATAGGTTCCAGGTTCATCCACCTCATTAGAACTGATTCAAATGTATTCTTTTTAATGACTGAGTAATATTCCATTGTGTATATGTACCACAGCTTCCTTATCTATTCATCTGCTGATGGACATCTAGGTTGCTTCCATGTCCTGGCTATTATAAACAGTGCTGTGATGAACATTGGGGTACATGTGTCTCTTTCAATTCTGGTTTCCTCAGTGTGTATGCCCAGCAGTGGGATTGCTGGGTCATATGGCAGTTCTATTTACAGTTTTTTAAGGAATCTCCACACTGTTCTCCATAGTGGCTGTACTAGTTTGCATTCCCACCAACAGTGTAAGAGGGTTCCCTTTTCTCCACACCCTCTCCAGCATGTATTGCTTGTAGACTTTTGGATAGCAGCCATCCTGACTGGTGTGTAATGGCACCTCACTGTGGTTTTGATTTGCATTTCTCTGATAATGAGTGATGTTGAACATCTTTTCATGTGTTTGTTAGCCATCTGTATGTCTTCTTTGGAGAAATGTCTGTTTAGATCTTTGGCCCATTTTTTGATTGGGTCATTTGTTTTTCTGGAATTGAGCTGCAGGAGTTGTTTGTATATTTTTGAGACACAAATAGATGGAGACATATACCATGTTCATGGATCAGCAGAATCAATACAGTGAAAATGAGTATACTACCCAAAGGAATCTATAGATTCAATGCAATCCCTATCAATCTACCAATGGTATTTTTCAGAGAACTAGAGCAAATAATTTCACAATTTGTATGGAAATACCAAAAACCTCGAATAGCTAAAGCAATCTTGAGAAAGAAGAATGGAACTGGAAGAATCAACCTGCCTGACTTCAGTCTGTACTATAAAGTCACAGTCATCAAGACAGTATGGTACTGGCACAAAGACAGAAATATAGATCAATGGAACAGAATAGAAAGTCCAGAGGTAAATCCATGCACCTATGGACAACTTATCTTTGACAAGGGAGGCAAGAATATAAAATGGAGAAAAGACAATCTCTTTAACAAGTGGTGCTGGGAAAACTGGTCAATCACTTGTAAAAGAATGAAACTAGAACACTTTCTAACATCATACACAAAAATAAACTCAAAATAGATTAAAAATCTAAACATAAGACCAGAAACTATAAAACTCCTAGAGGAAAACATAGGAAAAACACTCTCCGACATAAACCACAGCAGGATCCTCAATGATTCACCTCCCAGAATATTGGAAATAAAAGCAAAAGTAAACAAATGGGACCTATTTAAAATTAAAAACTTCTGCACAACAAAGGAAACTATAAGCAAGGTGAAAAGGCAGCCTCCAGAATGGGAGAAAATAATAGCAAACGAAGCAACTGACAAAGAATTAATCTCAAAAATGTACAAGCAACTCCTGCAACTCAATTCCTTTCACTTTTAGAACTGGAGAACTTTAAATAACTTTCCACTTCTGGAGCTCTTTGGTTACCTTGAAATACACAGTTCAAACAGAATAAATGATACCCATTTTGCAGATGAGATCACTGAGACTCAGAGAGTTTATATTCCCAAAGTTAATTAGGTAAAATGTGGTAGAAGTAAAATGACATTGAGTCTCTGCACATCACATGAATTCATACTGGGTCAATCCATATTACACACACAAGAGTCAAGTTCTCTCTTCTTCTACCATTTAGTAGTTTCTGTTCTAGTGTTTACTTGTCAGTTAACCTGCATCTTCTCTCCTTCCTAAATGACACCTTTCCACTGTTGTGGTTTGAAGATTGGTCTTTGTATATTTTTACTGACTTTTCATACTGTTCATGGGGTTCTCCAGGCAAAAATAGTGTAGTGGTTTGCCGTTTCTTCCTCTGAGACACAGTGGAAGACAGAGGAACCTGGCATGCTGCAGTCCATGGGGTTGCAGAGTTGTACACGACTTAGCGGCTGAACAACAACGACCTTGTGTATTCCTTTTCTTTTTCTCTGTTCCTCCACATCTATGCCTATCCCTTCTGTGAATGTGCTATACACCGTCCCTGGTGGTTCCCAAGTTGACAGAAAACTCCATGAGTAGCCTTGCCAACAAAGATCAGAGTGAGAAATCGCATCCCTCAGCCCAATACCAGACTCGCATTCACAGTCTGAGATAAAATGTGTTTTGTGGAAACAACATTTCTCTGTCGACTCATCTTGAGCTTTTTCTCAACAAAAATTCCCAAGCTGTTTTCACACATGCTGCTGTGAAGTGAATTCCTCCATCCTGTAGCTTAGCCAATGGCCGGCTAGATGCGAGGCTCACAGACTGGAAGGATTCTCATTTGGAAATTCATCTGAAGGCAAGACATAGGAAAAAGAAGACAACCTAGAGAATTTTTCTTTTTGTGGGTGTGAAACATCATCTAGAAGAATAACAGTTATCTAACATTTACTTCTTGAATAAGGTCATTTGTTGTTGTTTAGACTCTAAGTTGTGTCCGACTCTTTGAGACCCCATGGACTCTAGCCCACCAGGCTCCTCTTCATGAACTTTCCCAGGCAAGACTACTGAAGTGGATTGCCATTTCTTTCTCTACAGGAATCTTCCTGACCCAGGGGATCAAACCCAAGTTTCCTACGTTGCCAGGCGGATTCTTTACCACTGAGCCACTTGTGTTAGTCACTCAGTTGTGTCTGATTCTTTGCAACCACATGGACTGTAGCCCATCAGGCTGCTCTGCCCATGGAATTCTCTAGGCAAAAAGACTGGAGTGGATTGTCATGTCCTTCTCCAGGGGATCTTCCCAACCCAGGGATCAAACCCAGGTCTCCTGCATTACAGGCAGATTCTTAACTGGCTGAGTCACCACGGAAGCCCCCTGAGCCACTTGGGAAGTCCTAAAAAATAAGTAAGATAATAGTTTCATTTTAGTTCATTTATTAATCAGTCATTTCAAATGACATTTCAAATCAGACATTCCCTCAAATAGTCATTTACTGAAGCAGACATTTATTCAAACCATCCACTCACCCATTCAGTCAATATTTAGCAAGTGCTCTCTGACTGGGAACTCAGCTGGATTCCAGGAGAAAAAGAAAAATTGACTCCTGCTGTCAGTCCAGTTTATATTATAGGAAACAAGTACACATAAGCAAATACTACAATTCCAGCATTTGAAACAGGTTCTAAAAGATACAGACCTATGAGGAGATATGGAAGAAAGATGCTTTCAGTGGAATAGACACATCCCTTAAGAGGTGACATTTGAACTGAGACCTAGCCAGGGCTCCAAGTGTTGGCCTTTGGATTGAGGGAAGAATGAGATGTGGCCTTTGTTTTTGAAGAGTTTTCAGATTGGTGGCAGGTGATACTCTATGGAAAGGGCCTAGTATAGAGCACTGTGAGAGGAAGAATACAGCTACATCTGTGTCTTCTTAGTTGTCTCAGACCGAGGAGTTGGCAGGAGTTTTGCTTGTTGTTCATCATCCATAAGAAATAGAGGACATGCATGGTATTGATATTACTGTTATATAATCCCCTCCCTTCACTGTTGTATACAAGAGAACATTTGGTGGAGAAAACGTAATGCCTAACAGCAGATTTAATGATGCATGCAGGGGTCAGGAGGTCTGATACCATGCAGTTCTCAACTAAGCTATCTGGACATTAAAAAAAAAAAAAAAATCATCAACTTTATTTTTGCCAGACAGTCTGTTGGGAGAATTCAGGAATGTGTGACAATAGGTGTATCCTTCCTGGACAGCATGTTGGATGAATACATCTTTTTAAAGCCAGGTATAGTCCCTGAATTTCTCAACCCACTCTCTCCTGCTATCACTGGGATGCACATTGAATAAGACTCTAGTTCCTGGCACAGGTTTTAAATTTGTGACCCACTAGCCATAACTTTTATTTGCCCCACTCAGTGCTTTTCATGAATTTTAAGTACAGATGGTGTACTGTGTGCAGCAGTGAGGCACTGAAGAATAGCCATGCAAACTGGAACTGTAGAAAGCAATCATAATCTTAAATGGTGAATACTCTAGGTTCCGTGACCTTTAAAATTTTCATCAAAGTGATTAAAACTATTTTATTGCCTGTTAAACATGTATAGGAAAGTAATGCTATTAAGACTAATACAACTGACTAATACTAGTACAGTGGAATTTAAAACATTAGAAATATTTATAATTAAAGAGTCCCCCCCCAATTTGGAACACACTTATCAAGAGTAGTTTGAACAACACCTGCCTCCTTTTTCTGATAGTTATGACTCTCAAGTCAGACCGAGCATTTTTATATACCTTGGCAAATTTTCATACTCAGAACTTTCTAAGTTTGGGTCAGTTTCCTGCCTTTCATCCTCTGTGCTCTCAATGTGATAAAATGTGAAGGTTTTATTTTTACATTGTTGAGGATTTTACAGGCATTGCTTCCTCTAGTACATCTTCCATCTTTTCACAGTAATCACCTCCTACATTTTTGTCAGTAAGTTTACCTTCACTAAGCTCTTCTGGTTGCATGTTCAGTTTCTTGAACAGCACAGTTCCCATAGTCAGCTATTTCTTTTGTAACATCATTTACTTGCAACTCACATTTCACATCCAGCATTATCACTTTTTTTTCTTTGTTGTGCTTTCATATTTCTTGGCCAATTGCCTCTTCTGATTGTCTGTTTTTATAGTTTTAATTAGTAGAAGATGGGTAACTACATACTTTGCTGGCTGTGTGTGATTGAATGACAGATGCAAAGTGACCAGTCATTGATAGGGCTTTGAAAGAAGTGATGTGGGATGTGGATAACACTGAAAATCTATAATACTGCTTCCTTTCAATTTTCATTTTTTCTTTTTTGACCCCCCCTTTTGATCTATTAGGCTGAACCAGATGAGATTCTGACTAAGCATATCTTTTCAGTGGACATGAGTTTGAACAAACTCCAGGAGATAGTGAAGGATAGGGAAGTCTGGGATGCTGTAGTTCATGGGGTCACAAAGAGTCAGACACAACTTACCTATTGAACAGCAACCTTTTCATAGAGAGGCTTGTGTTTTTTCTACATAGAAACATTAATGATGGACTCTCTCTACTCTTTGGCATAGTACTTGAAATTGCAGCCTACTGGAGGAACATTTAGTCATCAGTAAGAAATATGTGACATTTAACTAATGATTGAGAGTCAAGAAATTTCAATTTGGGGGAATCCCGTGGCAGTTCAGTGGTTAAGACCCCATGCTATTGCTGCTGAGGGCACAGGTTCAATCCCTGGTCAGGGAGTTAAGATCCCACAAGCTGTGTGGCTCAGCCAGAACAAACAAACAAAAAATAAATTTCAGCTTTCTTTTAAGTGATGTGATGATAGTAATGTTGGTAATGAGAAAGACTGAGGCCTGTGTCTGAGTTTCTATGCCAGAAAACTGTTGGGTGACAAGGATATGTTTGTATTATCTAAGCACATAAAGAATATGGGAGTGAGTTTTAGGATCCTGTGGGAGGCATGGCAATGTATAAACATAAACCTCTTACAGAATTGCCAGAGCATCTGTTTCTACAATTTTTGCTTTCATTAGGCATGCTTAATTTTTTTTCAATTATATACAAATGAAATTAAATTATATCAAAATCTTACATTTTCGTTAGTATTTTTGTAGATCCTTTTAATTTGGTCTCCTAATTGAAACATTAGGAAACAATATTATATGCTGCCTAAGTACAGGACTTGAAAAATGAAGGTTGGAAAAAGGTATGAATTCTAAATGAACTTAGGTATTTTAAATATTTTTGTAGGGCTTGTTTTGTGTTTTGAGAGTCTTATATAAAAATCTTGTTTTGCAAGATTTAGTTAAAACTAGAGAGGAAGATAAGGTGTCCATAGGTTCGTGGATTTATCTCTGGACTTTCTATTCTGTTCCCATTGATCTATATTTCTGTCTTTGTGCCAATACCATACTGTCTTGATAACTGTGGCTTTGTAGTATAGTCTGAAGTCAGGCAGGTTGATTCCTCCAGTTCCATTCTTCTTTCTCAAGATTGCTTTGGCTATTCGAGGTTTTTTGTATTTCCATACAAATTGTGAAATTATTTGTTCTAGTTCTGTGAAGAATACCATTGGTAGCTTGATAGGGTTTGCATTGAATCTATAGATTGCTTTGAGTAGTATAGTCATTTTGACAATATTGATTCTTCCAATCATGAACACGGTATATTTCTCCATCTGTTTGTGTCCTCTTTGATTGCTTTCGTCAGTGTTTTATAGTTTTCTATGCATAGGTCTTTTGTTTCCTTAGGTAGATATACTCCTGAGTATTTTATTCTTTTTGTTGCAATGGTGAATGGTATTGTTTCCTTAATTTCTCTTTCTGTTTTCTCATTGTTAGTGTATAGGAATGCAGGGATTTCTGTGTGTTAATTTTATATCCTGCAACTTTACTATATTTGTTGATTAGCTCTAGTAATTTTCTGGTAGAGTCTTTAGGGTTTTCTATGTAGAGGATCATGTCATCTGCAAACAGTGAGAGTTTCACTTCTTCTTTTCCTATCTGAATTCATTTTACTTCTTTTTCTGCTCTGATTTCTGTGGCCAAAACTCCCAAAACTATGTTCAATAGTAGTGGTGAGAGTGGGCACCCTTGTCTTGTTCCTGATTTTAGGAGCAAGAATATACAATGGAAAAAAGACAACCTCTTTAACAAGTGGTGCTGGGAAAACTGGTCAACCACTTGTAAAAGAATGAAACTAGAACACTTTCTAACATCATACACAAAAATAAACTCAAAATGGATTAAATATCTAAATGTAAGACCAGAAACTATAAAACTCCTAGAGGAGAACATAGGCAAAACACTCTCTGACATAAATCACAGCAGGATCCTCTATGACCCACCTCCCGGAATATTGGAAATAAAAGCAAAAATAAACAAATGGGACCTAATTAAACTTAAAAGCTTTTGCACAACAAAGGAAACTATAAGCAAGGTGAAAAGACAGCCCTCAGACTGGGAGAAAACAATAGCAAACGAAGGAGCAAAGGATTAATCTCAAAAATATACAAGCAACTCCTGCAGCTCAATTCCAGAAAAATAAATGACCCAATCAAGAAATGGGCCAAAGAACTAAACAGACATTTCTCCAAAAAAGACATACAGATGGCTAACAAACACATGAAAAGATGCTCAACATCACTCATTATCAGAGAAATGCAAATCAAAACCACAGTGAAGTACCATTACACACCAGTCAGGATGGCTGCTATCCAAAAGTCTACAAGCAATAAATGCTGGAGAGGGTGTGGAGAAAAGGGACCTCTTAAACTATTGGTGGGAATGCAAACTACTACAGCCACTATGGAGAACAGTGTGGAGATTCCTTAAAAAACTGGAAATAGAACTGCCATATGACCCAGCCATCCCACTTCTGGGCATATACACCGAGGAAACCAGATCTGAAAGAGACACGTGCACCCCAATGTTCATCACAGCACTGTTTACAATAGCCAGGACATGGAAGCAACCTAGATGCCCATCAGCAGACAAATGGATAAGGAAGCTGTAGTACATATACACCATGGACTATTACTCAGCCACTAAAAAGAATTCATTTGAATCAGTTCTAATGAGATGGATGAAAGTGGAGCCCATTATACAGAGTGAAGTAAGCCAGAAAGATAAAGACCAATACAGTATACTAACGCATATATATGGAATTTAGAAAGATGGTAATGATAACCCTATATGCAAAACAGAAAAAGAGACACAGATGTACAGAACAGACTTTGGGACTCTGTGGGAGAAGGTGAGGGTGGGATGTTCAGAGAGAACAGCATTGAAACAAATATACTATCAGGGGTGAAACAGATCACCAGCCCAGGTTGGATGCATGAGACAAGTGCTTGGGGCTGGTGCACTGGGAAGACCCAGAGGGATCAGGTGGAGAAGGAGGTGGGAGGGGGGATGGGGATGGGGGATACGTGTAAATCCATGGCTGATTCATGTCAATGTATGGGAAAAACCACTACAATATTTTAAAGTAATTAGCCTCCAACTAATAAAAATAAATGGAAAAAAAAATAACTAGAGAGGAAAAAGAAATTATAAGGTAAACTAATTCCTGGACCCTGCCTCCAGTGATGTTCTAGATTGCAAAGGGAAGGAAAATACTGACAGAGATAATATGAAAGAATGGACTGTGGAAGAATAAGGGTGAAGTTTTTGAGTCGGTGAAGTTCTAGGTTCTAAATGAGAGTGCCAGTGTTGGTGAGCAACAGTATTTAAGTCACATACCCAAGAGCAAAGAGGGGTGTGCTGAGCAGAACGAGGTCTTGAAGGAATTTTGTTGACTTTATTTTAAGCAACTTTTACTTATTGCCTGAAATATGCTATTCTTAAAAAGCAAAAAGTAGGAGCCCCGAAACTGGAGCCCATTATACAGAGTGAAGTAAGCCAGAAAGATAAAGAACATTACAGCATACTAACACATATATATGGAATTTAGAAAGATGGTAATGATAACCCTATATGCAAAACAGAAAAAGAGACACAGAAGTACAGAACAGACTTTTGAACTCTGTGGGAGAAGGTGAGGGTGGGATGTTTCAAAAGAACAGCATGTATAGTATCTATGGTGAAACAGATCACCAGCCCAGGTGAGATGCATGAGACGAGTGCTTGGGCCTGGTGCACTGGGAGGACCCAGAGGAGTCGGGTGGAGAGGGAGGTGGGAGGGGGGATCGGGATGGGGAATACGTGTAACTCTATGGCTGATTCGTGTCAATGTATGACAAAACCCACTGAAATATTGTGAAGTAATTGGCCTCCAACTAATAAAATAAAATTAAAAATAAAAAAAAGAAAAAAAGAAAAAAAAAAGAAAAAAGTAAGTTAGTCTCACAGCCGTGTCTGACTCTTTGCGATCCCATGGACTGCAGTCTGTGCTGCTACTCTGTCCATGGAATTCTCCAGGCAAAAAGTACTTGAGTGGATTGCCCTTTCCTTCTCCAAGGGATCTTCCCACCCTGGGAATCAAACCTGAGTCTCCTGCATTGCAGGCAGATTCTTTATCATCTGAACGTCTAGGGAAGCAAATACAGCTCCAAAACCCCCAGACCTTATAACCTTCATAAAGTTGGTATAAATATTAACCCAGTGTTAATAATGAAACCAGGCTAAGAGATTTGAGGAAGAAAGAGTGACTGTGAATGTGTTTCTGGTTTGAAACTCTGTATTTCTAAATGCATTTCTCCTATTATTATTATTTTAGAGATATCAGAGCTTCTTTTGTCATTGGTAGTTGACTTTATTAGGAGAAGAGTCTAAGCAGATGGAAAGAACAAAACTTTTTCCCTTTGCAGGCTTTGGAGGTTTAGTGATAAATGCTGAGCTATATTTCCATACAAATCACTATCTTGAAAAACGCTGCTTTCTTGACACTTTGGCAATGTTGTTTACTGCTGAAGTTTTTTTTTTTTTTTTTTTTATGAATTATCTTTTTGTTTTTAGAGGATGCCTGATTAGCTTATTCTAGTCTGTAAGTCCCAGAGTGACAATAAAATGTCTTTTGCTTCTTGTTTTGGAAGCATTTGGAAATCACTTGCTACTTAGAGTTTTCACTCTTTTTTTTTCCTGGTAGGGTTTTCTGCATTTTTATTGTTGTAAATGATTTAGCCCATTCTTTAATTTTGAATGAATCACACAATTATCTTTATGTGTCCAGCTGTCTTTTGTTAGAAGAGACATGTTTTAAATTGCTCACTGCTGAATCAGATTAAAATGACTTTAGTGTTAGTCTATTTAAAAAATTCTTTAGTATGTCTTTTGTGAAGGGTTCATTCTTGTGAACAAGTTGCTCAGACACAGAGTTAACTTTTTTTTTTCACTGTTCAGGAGTGGGTCTATTAGAGTCTAAGCTAAAATGAATAGAAGCATGAGCTTGTTTGTAATCACTCTCGGGGATGAATTTCAGATAATTCTACTAATTTAAATTAGCGACTCTTACCTTTGTTGGGGTCCAGAGGCTAATAATTTTTTGTATGATGAAGACCAAAGGAGAACAACAGATACACGTAAGCATGCATCCCATATTCCATTTTGTAAACAGTTTCAGGAGATTATTCATAGAAGCCCTGGAGTGCATCTAGACACCCAGGTTAGGAAAGTCTGTTTAGTTGGTTCCAGGAAATCTGCAAATTTAGGAAGCCTGGGTCTCTAAATGGTGAGCCATATGATATAGCCTCCATTCATCTATCTTCTCAATTACATCACTTTCTACCCACCTCCTCAGTCAAACCCTGGAGTCTTCTTTAATCCCCCTCTTTCCTTTGCGCCCCACCTCCGTGGGTAAGTCCTATTGCTCCTGCCTCAGAAACATGTCTTAAAACTTCTGCACTCCCCACTGCCACCACCATCGTCCAGGCCTATTTTCTATCTCTTATCTAGTCTCTGGTAAAGACATCCCCAGTGGCCTTCAGCTTTCACCCTTGCTTTGATGGAAATGTATTTTTTTTCCCTACACAATATTTAGAGTCATCTTTCGAAAAGAGAACTCAGAGTCTGTCACAAACCTTCACTCCCCACTGGCTGAAATGTTTTGGAGGTAACCCTAGACATGTAGAATTAATCCAAACTGCCAACTCCAGGGGAGCAGGACTGGTTTACTAGTTTGTTGTCTCTATATGTGAGTCTGCTTCTTTTTCTTTTTATCATGTTCACTAGTTATGTTTTTTAGGTTCCATATATCATACAGTATTTATCTTTCTCTTTCTGACTTATTTCACTTAACATAGTGCCCTCCAAGTCTATCCATGTTGCTGCAGATGGCAAAATTTCTATCTTTTTGTGACTAAATAGTATTCCATTGTATGCATGTATGTGTTGAAATACATACCATACCTTCTTAATCCATTCATCTGTTGATGTACACTTAGGTTTCTTAAATATTTTGAAAATTGTGAATA
The DNA here is from genome assembly GCF_963930625.1 of Muntiacus reevesi. Lineage (NCBI taxonomy): Eukaryota > Metazoa > Chordata > Mammalia > Artiodactyla > Cervidae > Muntiacus > Muntiacus reevesi. The sequence continues at coordinate 99,624,052 of NC_089252.1, forward strand.
ATGCTGCTATGAACATTAGGACACGTGTATCTTTTCGAATGGGTGTTCTTTTTTTTTTTTTTTTTTTTTTTCAGATGCATACCTAGGTGTCAAATTGTTGAGTCATGTGGTAGTTCTAGTTTTAGTGTTTTGAGGAATCTCCATACTGTTTTCCACAGTGGCTGCACTAATTTACATTTAACTGGATGTCTTTTAGATTAGAACTTTAGGACTTAGCTTTTTTTCCTTTTTAAGTGTATTTCCCTCAGTAATTTTCATGTTAGTAAGTTGAGTCTAGTCGGTTTCTATAGTCTCTTAGGAAGAAAAGTTTTCTAGATTAAGCATTGAATAAGCATGCATGCCATTTATCTGTTCATTGAATATTCATTAAAGGTCTATCCTGTATTGAACACCATGGATGCCAGGTAAGCCTGACTGCTAGGGAATGCTTGCTATCTTCTAAGAATGCCCTACCTGCCAAATATTCCCTTTTAACGTCTTCTTCCCTTTTTTCTGTCTCTCATTTTCTATTTCTTTTCTCCCATTAAGGAGTCTCTGCTATTCTATAATTCATAGTTTGCTTGCTCTTTGCCTGCACATAGTATGTGAACTATGATATTAGGGTGTTTCACTGGCTTGTTGATCTGCACTGAAGATCTTCTGGGAAATGGAATTTTCAGTGGCTCTTGAGGGGCATAAACAAGCCTGAAGCTGAAAGCTGTGCTTTTTAGGACCTGATAGAATTTGCCCTGGATGGATGCTACCTATAGGGAGGCAGTTGGATTTCAATCTGGCCACCCTCTAGAAGTAGATACTGAATGTGAGCTCTCCTTATTCCCAAATTGGGTAGAATATAATTGTGTACATGGTAAAGTGCTATTAAATTATTTATGTTGCTTGTGGTTTTCCAGCAGCTCTCCCATGAATTGCAGATCTTTAGCATTATTTTCTGATCTGTACTAGAGGAAAAAGCTTTTCACAGACTTTTTGAAGTGATTCTCACAGCAGAGTGTATATGTAGGTTGATTTTGGTTTTGTTTTTTTTTAAATCTCTCATTGGGAATGATCCTTAAATATTTCTTTCAGCTGCTGAGTGTACTTCATTCCTCTTCTATTGAAATTCTTCTCCAACTCTTAACACCTAAGAGCATTTTTATGGCATTGTCATTATGTTGTGTTCTTACGCCTACGTTGGCACATTATGGACAGATACTTCTGTGTGGCAGTAAATTTCTTTGTCAGTACTCTCCTCACCATACTTATTTAAAGTTCACTTGCTTCTGTATATTTATGGGACCATACCAAGAATACTGAATTTTCTTAACAATTACTTAGAGATGTTGTAAGAGTGAGAAATGATTCCATATTTTTAAGGAAGAGGAAAAAGAGTCGTGGAAATAATCTTTCCTTTTGCCCTAATTAGAGAAAGGCAGATCGTTTGTTTGTATGCTGATATTCTTCCTTCCCTCAAGCCAGCTGTTGTTGTTCGTTGCTGTTCAGTTGCTAAATCCTGTCTTTGCGACCCCATGAACTGCAGCACACCAGGTTTCTCTGTCCATCACTGAACTAGTAAATCTCCCCATTCTTACCTCCTTAGCCCTACCAAGGCCTCAGAGTCCTCTTCAACAGACTTCTCTAAGCAGCTACACAGGTTACTTGGAGTTAGCAGAAGAGAGGAAACCCATTTCATAAACTTGGTGTTGTGCTAGGAGAACAGGTGATGAGCAGAGCCCCCCACCACCACCCTGCTGGCTGGCTGGTCCTAGTCCTAGTTCCAAAGACACAGCGACATTGCTGGTTGGCTTGGAGAAGGGAGAAGAGCTTTGAGGTCTCATACTGGCAGTTAAATGCTCTCGTCTATAAGTGATATAACCACTTTTGCTAACGAGTTCTTGGCTGGAATTCCTTCAGCTTTACCCAACCATGAGGATCCAGGGAGTATAATCCTGTCACATGCCTAGACCTGACAAAAATTGAAATAGTGAGGCTTTTGCACTAATGACTGCCATGTCCTACTCAATGTATTTTAATGCTCAGCTTCTCAGTGAATTTCATGAAGCAGAAGGCCCTCTTGCTTTGCTTATTTTACTAGGATATGTGCTCTACTTTTTGGTCAAAACACAGAAATCTTCAGGCATCTCTTGGTATAGGTAAAGGATGCTCAGTATTCCCTAAAGATCAGTTCCGTTCAGTTCAGTCGCTCAGTTGTGTCTGACTCTTTGCAAACCCAGGCAGCACGCAGCACGCCAGGCCTCCCTGTCCATCACAAACTCCCGGAGTTTACTCAAACTCATGCCCATCAAGTCGGTGATGCCATCCAGCCATCTCATCCTCTGTCATCCCCTTCTCCTCCTGCCCCCAGTCCCTCCCAGCATCAGAGTCTCTTCCAATGAGTCAACTCTTCGCATGAGGTGGCCAAAGTATTGGAGTTTCAGCTTCAGCATCAGTCCTTCCAATGAATACCCAGGACTCATCTCCTTTAGGATGGACTGGTTGGATCTCCTTGCAGTCCAAGGGACTCTCAAGAGTTTTCTCCAACACCACAGTTCAAAAGCATCAATTCTTCGGTGCTCAGCTTTCTTTATAGTCCAACTCTCACATCCATACATGACCATGGAAAAACCATAGCCTTGACTAGATGGACCTTTGTTGGCAAAGTAATGTCTCTGCTTTTTAATATGCTGTCTAGGTTGGTCATAACTTTCCTTCCAAGGAGTAAGCGTCTTTTAATTTCATGGCTGCAATCACCATCTGCAGTGATTTTGGAGCCCAGAAAATTAAAGTCAGCCACTGTTTCCATTGTTTCCCCATCTATTTCCCATGAGGTGATGGGACCAGATGCCAGGATCTTAATTTTCTGAATGTTAAGCTTTAAGCCAACTTTTTCACCCTCCTCTTTCACTTTCATCAAGAGGCTTTTTAGTTCCTCTTCACTCTGCCATAAGGTTGGTGTCATCTGCATATCTGATATTTCTCCCAGAAATCTTGATTCCAACTTGTGCTTCTTCCAACCCAGCATTTCTCATGATATACTCTGCATATAAGTTAAATAATCAGGGTGACAATACACAGCCTTGACGTACTCCTTTTCTTATTTGGAACCAGTCTGTTGAATCCAGGTCTCCCACACTGTAGGTAGACCGCTTTACTGCCTGAGCTACCAGGGAAACCCAAAAGAAGATCAGTAGACTGAAATATTTCTGAGACACTTGTTGTGTGCAATATTCTACAAAAAAAAAAAAAAAAAAAAAAGTCTTACTATTAAAAAAAAATAAGAAAAACTGCTTAGTATCTCTTCTTTTTTTAAAAATCAGAAATAAACATTAGTACATAGTTTATCTTGATGAGTTATACTGTAAAGAAACCTATTTTACCTCATTTCAGTTTTTATTACCCTTCTTTGACCACATCAGTGGTTTGTTTTCTCTTGTGTAATGTCTATTAACATCTCATGGAAGCAGTGTTCTGGGGAACCACTATAGTAAACACTCTACCAGGTACCTGGAGACTTCTGTGACCTTGGGAAGCAGCGAAACAGCATGGATGATTTTCATGCATGACCCTAGTTAGGTTTTTCACTTTACTACTGTGTGGCCTTGGATGTGTAGTTTCACTATTTTTATTCTCTACTTTCGAATTTGGGAAAATAAGAGTGATATTATCTACCTCAAAGGATTGCTGATTACACTAGGACATTGTAGGCAGCAAACAAGTGTTATGTTATTTTTTTCCTTCCCTTTCTGATATTACATTTTCCCCACATACTTAGTTTAATATAAGCATATAACTTTATTTTTCTTTTTTTCTTTTCCAAATCTCTTAGGATAATATAGGATTCTTTTTCCTTGAAATATTCACAGAGTATGTGAAATTTAAACAAAGAATCTGCATGAGAATGTTTTCTGGCTGAAGGCTCCTCTTTCATTTTGCTTTCTTTCTTTTTCTTTTGGTTGTTATTGTTTATGTTTTTGATTTCTTTTTGTTTTTTATTGGAGTATTGTTGTTTTCAGTTCAGTTCAGCTCTGTTGGTCAGTCGTGTCTGACTCTTTGTGACCCCATGAATCGCAGCACGCCAGGCCTCCGTGTCCATCACCATCTCCCGGAATCTACCCAAACCCATGTCCATCGAGTCGGTGATGCCATCTAGCCATCTCATCCTCTGTCGTCCCCTTCTCCTCCTGCCTCAAATCCTTCCCAACATTAGGGTCTTACAGTGTTACAGTAGTTTCTGCTATACAACAAAATGAATCAGCCTCTTTGTGTGTGTGTGTGTGTGTGTGTGTGTGTATCCCCTCCCTCTTGGTCCTCCATCCCACCCCTGCCCCCATCCCCACCCTCTAAGTCATCAAAGAACACTGAGCTTCTTGTACGATAAAGCAGGTTCCCACTAGCTATCTGTTTTAAACATGGCAGTGCACATATGTCAGTCTTAATCTCCCAATTCATCCTCCCCACACCCCATGTCCACATATTCATTCTCTACATCTTGTGTCTTTATTCCTGCTTGCAAATAGTTTCATCAGTACCATTTTTCTAGGTTCCACATATCTGCTTAAATATGTGCTATTTTTCTCTTTCTGACTTACTACAATCTACATGACAGACTCTAGATCCATCCATATCTCTACAAATGACCCAGTTCTTTTTCTTTTCATGGCTGAGTAATAGTCCATCATGTGTATATACCACATCTTTTTTATCCATTCATCTGTTGATGGACATTTAGGTTGCTTACATGTCCCAGCTACTCTAAATATTGCTGTAGTAAACAGTGGGGTGGTGCATGTGTCTTTTTGAATTACAGTTTTCTACCCATTCCAGTATTCTGGCATGGAGAATTCCATGGATAGAGGAGCCTGGCAGGCTACAGTCTGTGGGGTTGCAAAGAGTCAGACACAACTGAGAGGCTTTCACTTTCACTTTCTCAGGGTATATGCCCAGTAGTGAGATTGCAGGGTCATATGGTAGTTCTATTTTCAGTTTTTTAAGTAACCTTCATACTGTTCTGCACAGTAACTTTATGAATTTACATTCCTACCAACAGTGCAAGAGGGTTCCCTTTCTCTATTCCCTCTCCAGCATTTATGGTTTGTAGATTTTTTGTGTGTGTGTTTTTGTTGTTGTTGATGGCCTTTCTGACCAGTATGAGGTAGTAGTTTGGATTTATATTTGAAAAGACCCTGATGCTGGGAGGAATTGGGGGCAGGAGGAGGAGGGAACGACAGAGGATGAGATGGCTGAATGGCATCACCAACTCAGTGGGCATGAGTTTGAGTAAACTCCGGGAGTTTGTGATGGACAGGGAAGCCTGGCGTGCTGCGATTCATGGGGTCACAAAGAGTCAGACACAACTGAGTGACTGAACTGAACTGAACTGAGTGATTAGTGAGGTTCACCATCTTTTCATGTGCCTCTTGGTCATCTTCTTTGGATATATGTATGTTTAGGTCTTCTGACCATTTTTTGATTGCATTGTTTGTTTTTTCAATATTGAACTTCAACTGTGAAAGTCACCCATTTACTTCTCCCTACAAATGTGGCTCTCCCCTCTGAGCATCCAAATCAGTGCACAAGTTTTGGGGTTTGCCCAGGACAGATATATCAGCAAAAAGATATCTGATTCTTCTCCCACAGATGACTAAGGGCTTGTGTCTTTGGCTCAAAGCATTCTCTAGGACACAACATGAGAATTCTATAGGAAATTTGTGAGATGCTTTCCCTGAGATCCAGGTATGAGCAGCATACTGTCATTATCTTAATTCCATTGTCCTGGAATGTATCATACTCTGGAAATTAAATTTTGTTAAAATTACATTCATGCCATTTATATTTATGGTCAATGAATATTCCATGAAGTCTTCTTTGAGTTACTGAAATGGATATGTTAATATCCAGTAAAGGTATGGCCCAAACTGTCAATATGCCACTTTATAATCATATTAGTTAACTTTGGGGGTAATATTTCTAACTTTCTTATTTAAAAAATGTCACAGAAGTGCCTACATCATGAGTAGGAGATGACTTTTGAGATGCCACCTACTTTGATTCAAAACTGCAACTGTACTTCTCAACTGTGCTACTTAACTCAAATTAATTGAATCTTTCTTAAAAATACTTCATGGTCATCCTGGTGCTGTTTCTTGAACTGAATTAAGAATTATTTTAAATATTTGCAAGGGCTAGGATTATTTGTTAGAGCAAATAATTCATTTAACAGGGTCTGCAGAAGTCTGCAGTACAATCTGGAATGCTCCTTGCTTGTCATTAAACTACATACTGATCTTTATAGAGATGAATATAGATTTTTTTAAATTAGTTCGAAGAATGACTGATTCTTTTTTTCTTAATTCCTCATCATATTATTTGATGCTGACTTACTCCATATTCATACATACACATGCTAATCAGCTTCATCAGAATCAGTAATATTTTGATGGTTTGATTTATTTTAGTGACTTTTCTATTCTGAATCCCTAGAATAGATCAGATATGGAAAAATAAATCGGAGCAAGCCTGAGCAACTCTGAGAATAATATTCTGCTTGTCGTCTTTAATTAATCATCAGAATCAGTACATTTCCATTTCTCTGTCACGACTCTATATTTAAATAGTTCATATTCGTCATGGAAATGCTCATAAGAGTATTTTTAAATCATCAATTATTATTCTTGATGAGCAAATTCCAAACTTATCAAAATTTTTTAAAACAGAAATGCAGCAACAATAATGATCATTTGCTATAGTTGGGACAGTTCTCACTTATACAGCATCTCATTTTGTTTTCAACTCCACAAGACCTTTGCAGTTGTTTCTTTCTTTCTTTCTTTTCTTTTGGTTCATGAAGTGGTACGGGAAGCTCCAGAGAGAATATATGGATCTCCTGTGACAAGCACACTCCAGTGGGTGGTGACTGCTCAGAGGTGGGGCTTTCTTGTTAGCTCGGTGGTAAAGAACTCAATTGCTAATGCAGGAGATATGGATTCAATTCCTATGTCGGGAAGTTCCCCTGGAGGAGGAAGTGGCAACCCACTCCAGTATTCTTGCCTGGAAAATCCCATAGACAGAGGAACCTGGTGGGCTCCAGTCCATAGGGTCACATAGAGTGGGACATGACTTAGTGATTTTTCTGCAGAAGCCTAGCTGGGATTTTTTTTTTATAGCATATTGGTCTCAGGTTTCCAAAAGAACAACAACAACAAGATCCCTAGAATTTGCAAAGTCCATAAAGGCATGACTTTGGAAAGTCACATAGCGACACTCTCATCACCTTCCACTGATCAAAGCAAGCCAAAGGCCGGCCCAAACTCAACAGAAAGGGAAATAGACTCCAACTCTTGGTGGGAGGAGCAGCAAAGTCACTTTGCAAAAGGACATGTAGCATGGGAGGGATTCTTGTGTTTTTGTTGGTGAATAAACTAGCACAGTATCTTTAGGCATTCCACTTGATTTCTTTCCTGAATTGTGAGTATTCTGAATTGACTGTGTCAGTAAGAGTTCAGCACAGGGCCTGGAATGTTGCCACCTCACTTTAATGTGACAAAAACTCCCTACATGTTCATCCAGAAGGACAGAGACAGTCACTTCTGGACTGGTGGTGAGAGTGGAGAGGAAGAGGAAAAGAAAAGGCATTATCCAGTTTCTGGTAGTCCTTGGTGATACAAATGATGCTATGAGAAAGTCAATGGCTCCCAATAATTAGACTGTCTAACAAGCAATGGGATTTTCAGTGCATCTGACAGCCTGACTCATTGACATTGACTGTAATATCTAATCTTCCTCCGATCTGTCAGCCCAAGGGAGCCCAAGATACCTTGAAGAAACTGAAGCTCAAAGATGGAAAAGGGTGAAAACACAGGCTCTGCATCCGTCTGGCTTGCTCCCACTGATACGAGATAGGTCTCTTATTCTCGATCCCCTTGTTCACAGTTCCCTGGTAGAACAAGGGTATTCTCAAGGCTTCCTCTGCTCAGCACTAAGCCCCCTTCCACTGTAGGGTTGTATGTCTTCTCCTTTCTTCATTTGAAGCTGGGTTTTTCTCTGGCCCTTAGCAGTTTTGCACAATATATTTGTATTTCATGAAAAGCATTAATTTCTTCCATGAACAGAAGGACTCTGGCAATGGAGGGCATGCTTTTAATAAGAGGAGTCACAGAGACTGAGTCATGAAACCTATACAAAGTATAATGTCACAAAACTATACTTAATAACATGGACTTTGGACTCAGAAAGGCTTGAGTTGAATTCTACTTTTAGTCTCATCTGGAGTGTGCTGTCTTGCACATATTTCTTATTTTCTGTAAGCTGTAATTTCCTCATCTGGAAAATAGGAGTTATAATACTCCACTGATTTGTTGGAAAGATGAAGTCAATGAGAGAGACAGTACACATATAAGCAAAATGGTGATTTTGACCAAAGGAAGAATGCCCGGCAACTTTGATGCATCCATTGCTAGGCCATTTTTAAGGACAAAATATTTTGGTCCAAATTTGGAGAAGTACTTTCTGATTTTAGAAGATGGAAATGCAGGACCATACTGAAAAGTTGATCTAAGGCCCCTAGTCAATTAGATCTGCCTCCTCTATGCTCCCACAGCAGTCTGTACTGATTTCTATCACTAGCACTCATCTGTGCATCATGGGGCTTCCCTTGTGACTCAGCTGGTAAAGAATCCACCTGCAATGTGGAAGATCTGGGTTCAATCCCTGGGTTGGGAAGATCCCCTGGAGAAGGAAAAGGCTATCCACTCCAGTACTCTGGCCTAGAAAATTCCATTCCCATGTATAGTCCATTGGGTTGCAAAGAATCAGACACGACTGAGCGACTTTCACTTCACTACATCATGGGCTTCCCTGGTGGCTCTGATAGTTAAGAATCTGCCTGCAGTGCTGGAGACCCAGGTTCAATCTCTGAGTCAGGAATATCCCCTGGAGGACAGAATGGCTACCCACTCCAGTAATTTTGCCTGGAGAATCCCACAGACAGAGGAACCTGGCGGGCTGCAGTCGATGGGGTCACAAAGAGTCTGACATGACTGAGCAACTAACATTGCACTTTCCCTGTGTCATAGGATCTGTTAATACTACATGACAGCTTGGAATAATAGAGGGTGAACTCTTCAAAGTCAGTTAGTCTGTTGCATTCATCTTGGCATCCTAGATCTTCACACAAACCTCAGACTGAAAGCAGGCTATTGATATAGGATGGATGGATGAATGGGTTGCCAGCCAACCCTCTGGTTGGTTCACTCCTATTTGTGAAGTTCACTGTAAATCTCATCTGAACTTAAATGCCTTTGTTGATTTTCTTCAGCTATGAGAAACCCCTTGGTCAACCACAGGAACTAAATCATGATTGTTGATCTCTTATTTTTAAAAAAAAAAATTATTACTAAATGAATTTCTCTACTTTAGATTATAGGGTGAGGCTAGATCCCATTTGATAATCTCTTTCACAGCCTTTCAGACATGATGAGTACTGGATAAACATATTAAATTCAACAGAGTAGATTACCTTCTTGGAGGGTTATCATGCATGTTGGCTGAAAAGTCTCTTCAGAGGTGTTAATTATGCACCAAGAGGACCCAGGAAAAAGGGTGTTCTTGTAGCCTATGAGTAATATGGGATTTGCCCACTAACAAGGCCTAAGAGTCTTCAAATTAAATTATGTTGCATCTGTGATATTACCTAAACCAATTGGCATATAAACAGTGGCAGCAGAATTTTGAGAGCTGTCTGCTCTTCTTCAAGATTAATTTGCTTTCCCTGAGTTGTTTCTCTAGGAACAACATGAAGCACATGGTACCCACTGTCTTAGAGTAGTATGCTATTTTCTCCTCTTTAATATGAGAACTGTGAGTTAATTTTATTTATTCATTTTATAAAATTTTTGAAAATGTTGGATCTTTATTGCTGTGTGAGCTTTAATAGATAAAGTTTGTCTGAGACCCCAAGTATTCTAGGTAGGAATGACTATTTTCCAGGTATAAGAGAGTTTTGTTTTGTTTTTTTTAAAGGATTTTACCTTTATAATTTTACTTCCGTTTGGGCTCACATGAAAATTAGTTTACATTAAAAATGAGTTGACGTTTCTCTAGCTCTCATCCAACATTAGTTCTAACCATGCTAGATCTGAAGGATAAACTTCTTTGAATTAAAAACATATATTGAAGACTATCCCAGTCTCATGTAAATGATTGTAAAGTCATCACCGTTTCGTCAGGATCTTAGTCCTCAGAAGTGTCTGATGCAAAGATCTGGTTTGCTATTTATTCTCTCCTTCCAGCAAGATGTATTAAGTATCTCTGGTGGTGTAGGTGGTGGTAAATTAGCAGTAAACAAGACACATGCTTCGCTTGTGTGGAGCTTCCTTTCTCATCTGGATACATAGTAATGAAGCAACAAAAGTGCCAGCTGGTGGCGAGGGCTACGGAAAGATTAAAACAGGGGGATGGGAGAGTGTGTATAGGTAGCGGATAAACACCCTAGCAGTTAAATGCTCTTTTGAGACACTGGCATTCAGATTAGGATCTGAATTAGAAGCAGCCATGGAAAGATCAGGGGGAATTGATCCAGTCAGAACAAATAACCGGAACAAAACCCCCCAAATCTAGGAAGGAGCTTAGTGTGTTTGGAGAACAGAAAGAAAGCAAATATCGGAGACGGTTAGTATGCAAGGGCTTCCCAGGTGACTTGGTGGAAAAGCACCTGCCTGCCCAGATAGGGGATGCTGTTCGATCTCTAGGTGGGGAAGATCCCCTGGAGGCAGAAATGGCAGCCGACTCCAGTGTTCTTGCCTGGAGAATCCCAAGGACAGAGGAGCCTGACAGACTACAGTCCATGGAGTTCCAAAGATCAGACATGATTTAGCAACTAAACAGCAACAACATAGTATACAGGAGAGTGGTGAGGAGAAAGCGACTCGGAAGGTGGATAAGCATCACTCAGATGCAGCCTACGCTGAGGGTGAGACTCAGGCTCTGCTCTGGCTGTAGAGGAACTGAGAAGATAGTTGATCTTGACTTTCTAATACCCAATTAGTGCCTGGAATGACCCCAGGGAGTGTGTTGCTGAGCACGTCTGCTACTGGCCAGGTCAACTACTCACATTGCACCCAGGGGCTGCCGACCCCCACTGTGTGTAATGCCAGGCCCCACTGACTGCCTGTAGAGTGATGTGGAGCCCGCCTCTATGGGTCATTTCTAGGTTTAGATGCCTGTGTGGCCATCCTCAGGGTCTCAACAGAACAAAGAAGTGATCATACATATGACTACCAGCTGAAGTGTGCACGTTTGACAGTAATCTCCATTCCATTTTTTTTTTGCATCAAGATATGTTTGTGTGTGTGTGTGTGTGTGTGTGTGTGTGTTATATGCAGATAATATGACTTTTTATTTAAGGGTTGGGTTGCCGGGAATATTATGTTAGGACAGTGTTGCCTAAATGGGTTGGTGAAAAATGTTTACCTAAATGAGAATGTGTTAAGTCTGTTTAACTGTTCTGTGACATGTTGTATTACTAATATTCAGTTAAAATGATAAATGTATGTGATGTATCACCTTGCAGTTTGATATACACAAGATAAAAAATACCTCAGGTCTGCCATTTTGGTTCAGTTTCATAAACAGTTGGAGTCATTAAACATTAGGTTAAGCTAAGCCTTTAGCATCAGGCAAGTAAAATGAACAGGTATTGCGATTTTTATGACATTGAAAATGAAAAACATTTCAGATATTATTCATATTACTAAATTTACATTAGACACAAAGATTGCCAGATTCATTCCACTCGTTTTCACAGTCAGCAGTTGTTTAAATAAAATATTATTCCCTTCCCCACCTAGTTGCTGTGTGTAGATATTGCCAACCACAGTAATTATGAATGTTGTTGGAAGGTTGCAAAGTTGTCAGCTTGCTGTGGTTTGGTGAAGTCAGAGCCTAAGGGAGGGTGTAAATTAAAGCAGAGAGGAGGAAGACTGGGAAAGGTCTCTTTTAACAACGACCAAAAAAAAATAAATAAAAGCAACTCAGTGGGAGTGGAGGCTGGCAATCTGCTAAAAGGAAATGAAAGGAAATTCTTCATTTCTAAACGGTTCATTGACCCATGATAATAAAGCAGCCCTGCAAAGAAGGATAATTATCTTTTTAAGTATCAGATGCCCTGTGGGTAAAGGCCTCCCTTCTCCTCTCTTGAAAAATGAACTGAGATTAAACAAATACTCCTTTTCCTAGTTTACCATTGACATGAATTTCCTGGTTATGAGCAAAAGTAATCACTTTTCCCTTTTTCTTTTCCCCCCTTGTCTTATGGAAATCAAACCCGCCCAGCTGAGCTCAGTGCACTTCCCCCGGGCCCTGAGTCCTACCAATAGTATGGGGAGCTAAAATGGTTGATATTCTGGAGAGACTAGCAATTGCAAACTTGTGGTTTTATTATGCCCCTTAGCTCCTTGGCTCAAGGCAGAAGCATGCTTTTTTTTAAGACAAGAAAAACGAAAGACACAGAAAAGAACGTTAGCTTTTTTTCTCCTGCTGGTACCTGAAAAATAAACAAGAAATTCAGTGTAGCTTGTGTGTGTGTACATATGTATGTGTACATGTCTCTCTGTGTATACCCATGCATATGTGATGAGTTCAAATACAAAAAGGAAGTGAAATGTTATCGATGATGTGACATTGAATATTTATTTGCTACCCACAAACGATCAAACATGTATGCTTTTTCTCTAGACTTTCGTTTGTTCAGACCAATAATGTAAACATGTTGACTAGTCTGACTAATAGAATGCATTAAGATGGTTTCAATTGCACAATCAGACAACCTAAATTGCTTACCCATGTGGCACATCTCCTTGTTATAAATGAAGTTGGCTGTACATTTTCAGAATGTCTGTACTCCTTTAAAAAAGAAAGCTGCTATTATCTTTTCATTAGCTATTCTTCTAAAGAGATTTTAAAGTTTTAACCATGATGCTCTTCATAGAAAAACCAAATAAATATTCCAGTTGCTTTTCCAACCCAGAGCCTTTGGCTCCTTGAGAAGACTGAGCTTCAGAATAGAGTCCAGGAGATAATGGTCCAGAATAGATCGTGCCTTATGGCATAATTACTTCAGCCAGCTCTTAAGCCTTTTTGAACATTGATGTCTTTTTCTCTTAAAAGAACTTTCTCAGGGCACCACAGCTTCTCCTTCAGAGTATAATTAGCCGTGTTTGTCAGCTCTGTTTGAACTCCTTGGAGTTCAGTGGTTGGTAAATATTTGTTCTTTTATCCCTTCGCCTTTGTGAGTTCAGGCCCTGGGCCTGATTCAGTGCTATGGGCATAAACTTCTTGGTGAAAACGTTCCCTAAAGCAAGCAGAATGTACCTTAACAGACCTCACTGCAGATGTCCTCGTGTGTCCCCTCCGGCCAGTGGAGCGCTTCCGAGACATGAGTCCCGAAGAAGTGGCTGACTTGTTTCAGGCTGCACAGAGAATCGGCACAGTGGTGGAGAAGCATTTCCAGGGCACCTCGCTCACGTTCTCCATGCAGGTGAGTATACACAGAGCTCAGAAAGTACTTTTCATCCTTTTCACATTGAACTCTCTCCCATGACAATGTTTCCCCATTTTGTGCAGTGTCATATTGGCTTCCCGTGTGGCTCAGTGATAAAGAATCAACCTGCCAGTACAGTAGATGCAGAGGATTTGGGTTCGATTCCTGGGTCGGGAAGATCCCCTGGAGAAGGGAACAGCTACCCACTCTAGTATTCTTGCCTGGAGAATTCTATGGACAGAGGAAGCTGGCAGGCTACAGTCTGTGGGGTCACAAAGAGTCAGACATGACTGAGCGACTGAGCACACATGCAGCCTGATCCTGGTTTGGCCAAAAAAGTCTGTTAAGGGTTTTCTGTAAGATGTCATAAAAAAGAAAAGTCCAAACAAACTTTTTGGCCAACACAGTAGTTTTGTTTTTCTTTTGTTTTCTTCCTCTTACATGATTTCTTTTGTCTGTAGTGCACATCACAGCCCATCAGGTTAACTTTAGGACCCACTAATGGATTGAGAACCAATGGGTCTGAAAACCATTGATGACACAGGTCTGCTTCATCTTGGCTACAGCAAGGCACAAATTCTCACCCCAAGTAGTCTGGGTCCTAGGAGTCAAAAGACTTTCCGAAATTTGCAGAGTTCTACTTTAATTTTGAAATTTCTGGCTTTAAAAATACTGCTTGTTCTACTAGTCCAAACCAGATGAACATTTACTTTTGCTTTCAGTTCAGTTCAGTCATTCAGTCATGTCTGACTCTTTGTAACCCCATGAACCACAGCACACCAGGCCTCCCTGTCCATCGCCGACTCCTGGAGTCCACCCAAAACCATGTCCATTGAGTCGGTGATGCCATCCAACCATCTCATCCTCTGTCATCCCCTTCTCCTCCTGCCTTCAATCTTTGCCAGCATCAGGGTCTTTTCAAATGAGTCAGCTCTTCACATCAGGTGGCCAAAGTATTTGAGTTTCAGCTTCAACATTAGTCCTTCCAATGAACATCCAGGACTTATCTCCTTTACGATGGACTAGTTGGATCCCCTTGCAGTTCAAGGGACACTCAAGAAGAGTCTTCTCCAACACCACAGTTGAAAAACATCAATTCTTCGGCGCTCAACTTTCTTTATAGTCCAACTCTGATGTCATACATGACCACTGGAAAAACCATAGCCTTGACTAGACAGACCTTTGTTGACAAAATAATGTCTCTGCTTTTTAATATGCTGTCTAGGTTGGTCATAACTTTCCTTCCAAGGAGTAAGCGTCTTTTAATTTCATGGCTGCAATCACCATCTGCAGTGATTTTGGAGCCCAGAAAAATAAAGTCAGCCACTGTTTCCACTGTTTCCCCATCTATTTGCCATGAAGTGATGGGACCGGATGCCATGATCTTCGTTTTCTGAATGTTGAGCTTTAAGCCAACTTTTTCACTCTCCTCTTTAATTTCATCAAGAGGTTCTTTAGTTCTTCTTCACTTCCTGCCATAAGGGTGGTGTCATCTGCATATCTGAGGTTATTGATATTTCTCCCGGCAGTCTTGATTCCAACTTGTGCTTCTTCCAGCCCAGCATTCCTCATGATATACTCTGCATAGAAGTTAAATAAGCAGGGTGACAATATACAGCCTTGATGTACTCCTTATCTTGTTTGGAACCAGTCTGTTGTTCCATGCCCAGTTCTAACTGTTGCTTCCTGACCTGCATACAGGTTTCTCAAGAGGCAGGTCATATGGTCTGGTATTCCCATCTCTTTCAGAATTTTCCACAGTTTATTGTAATCCATATAGTCAGAGGCTTTGGCAGTCAATAAAGCAGAAGTAGATGTTTTTCTGGAACTCTCTTGCTTTTTCGGTGATCCAGCGGATGTTGGTAATCTGATGGCTGGTTCTCTGCCTTTTCTAAAACCAGCTTGCACATCTGGAAGTTCATAGTTCATATATTCTGAAGCCTGGCTTGGAGAATTTTAAGCATTACTTTACTAGTGTGTGAGATGAGTTCAATTGTGCGGTAGTTTGAGCATTCTTTGGCATTGCCTTTCTTTGGGATTGGAATGAAAACTGATCTTTTCCAGTCCTGTGGCCACTGCTGAGTTTTCCAAATTTGCTAGCAT
This sequence comes from Muntiacus reevesi, assembly GCF_963930625.1. Lineage (NCBI taxonomy): Eukaryota > Metazoa > Chordata > Mammalia > Artiodactyla > Cervidae > Muntiacus > Muntiacus reevesi. Next base: position 99,639,665 of record NC_089252.1, read on the forward strand.
ATTGAGTGCAGCACTTTCACAGTATCATCTTTCAGGATTTGAAATAGCTCAACTGGAATTCCATCACCTCCACTAGCTTTGTTTGTAGTGATGCTTCCTAAGGTCCACTTGACTTGACATCCAGGATGTCTGGCTCTGGCTAATGACTGGATTTGTTTGCCTATTTTCAACTATTTCAACAAACAGTTTTGTTGGGCTTCCGAAATCCCAGGGGAGAACCCAGGATAGGGACAGAGTCCAGCTGAAATAACACTTCCTTCCACCTTTTCTCTCAAGGTCAGAACAGCCAGGAAGGGCCCCGTCTCCCTTCTGTTGCTGTGTGAGAGCCCATATTCTTGCCCAGTGGATTACGTTTATGGCAGATTTCCTAATTTGAGACTTAAAGTTATCAGGCATTAATTAAACTACATCTGGCTTAAAGATAACTAAAAAGTATGATTCTTTCCAGTCTTCCTTTAATGCCATTAAAACCATAGCCAAAAGCAAAGAACATATAAGTAGGAAGGGGGTTGGCTCACTGGACGATTTGTGTCATTTTCATACAGAACTTCTCACTTACTCCCAGACAGAAATGGAGAACTGTCAGGTTCCATACATTTGAAGCTCATGGTGCCCATGAGGAAACTATAAATTAACACACAATGAAATTGGATCTAAATTGTTAATGGGCGGTATTTCTGAATAAGCAGGAGCTACCATCTATCTGTTTTCACCTCTGTGTTTTTTTTTTTTTTTTTTTTTCCTTTGTTTTCCTGTTTCTAGGATGGCCCTGAAGCTGGACAGACGGTGAAGGTGAGTGCTTATTATGTACATACAAATTAATAGGGGGTGATTACGAGAACTAATAAAAAATCACACTGAGTCATTTAGAGCACATTACTGTTTCACTATGTTATCTTCGAGGTCAGAGAGACTCTTGGCGTTAGAGCCATAAATCCTGACATTATAAACTTTGCCAAGCAATATGTTTCCCATTAGTTTGTAAGACATTTACCTTTTGTAGTAAAATTATTATTGTCCAAATGCTCAAATAGAAACTAAATCACGGAGTCCTGAAATGCAAGCCAGGGTCCAAGGAGCTCATGGGAGGTGGTGTCTAGAAAACAGCATAGATGTCGGGTATGGATTGCTGTGTCTCCTGTGAGGCCGGGGCCCCACTGACAGCCTTCTAGTTCTCTATGCCATCTCTTTTGCACTTTGCTGATGTTGAGCGGAGGGCTTACTTATGCACTGGCCCCACATTTGGGCTGTCCCTTCACTACTCACCCTGTGTTCCCCTCTGTTCTCTTCCTCTCCACCCACACCCCTACTCTTTCCCTCCCTTTGTACTTAATACCAAAGTTCAATGTGACAGTCAGTGGAGCTCAGAAATGGGTTTTAAGTGCGCCAGGAGAGGGAAGGAGGATTTATTAGGATAGTGTCTGCTTTCTTAATAAAATAAAACAAGAGAATGAAATCCTGGATGATTCTGAAGCTGAGTTTCAGTCCCCTTCATACAAATGCAAATTCCTATGCAGTTAGTTCCTAAGCCAAAATCATAGAAAAGTTCTTTTTTTTCCCCCTCCATGTTAGAAATCAGAAGCAAGTCTAACTGGGGTGTTAATGTTACATTTTTGTGAAATAAGGTTTTATGGCTTTGAGACTGGCTGTGAGCAAGTAAGGTAAAGCTTGGTACCAAGCAATGCCAAATAAACTTACTGCGCCTTTGATGCTCATCTGCATGTGGCTATAATGCTTAACACAGCTACCACGGGGCTTTTAACATAGAATCTCTGGGAAGTTCTTTAAGGAGCAAATGTAATTCCTTATGATAAAAAAGAGCTTAGCCTTGCTCCAGACACTGTGATAAAGATGGGATTCTCAGCTTTTCTCAACCTCTGTGCCTGCTTCCAAACATGCAAATGGTAAAAAAAAAAAAAAAAAGAAAGAAAGAAAGAAGAAAAAAAACAGTCTAATAGGAGTAGCTTCATTTTGAAATTGTTTTTTGAAATACAGAAATCCAGTTGCTAGACTTTTAAAAAAAATCAATATTCAAATATAAATCCCCAAACTAGCAGATGAGTTAGATGCTTACTTTGTGCAGTATCTATTTAATGGAATTCCTCCAGCCATTCACAGAACACTGCAAAGGCATAGGAGTAACAGGGGAGAAATTCAGACCTTGTCAAGAGGCATGCACAGGTTGGTAGAGTACACGAAGGAAACAGCTGAAATGTATATGACTGTATAGGTTATACAATCTCAAGATTTTATTTCAGGATTCTGAATGGAACATTAAAATCTTTCCTAGGCAAGCAGGCAATGAATAGAGACAAAAAGTAGATTAGTGGTTACCAAGGACTGTAGGAAAAAGGGAATGGGAAATGAGTACTGAGAAGGAGTTTCTTTGGGGGATGGTTAGTGGTGGAATTAGTGGTGATAGTTGTGCAACATTATGAATATTTTTAAAACCTACTGAATCGTGCATTTTAAAATGGTAACTTTTATGTTATTTGAACTGTATATCAATTAAAAATGGCAATAAAACCTAAAAAAAAAAAAAAAGCAAAAGAATCCAACAAGCACCAAATCTAGTGTGACTGACTACCATGGCTGTAGACACTCTGACTCTAGTACTGACTACTTTTTCATGTTCCAGTGATCTGGCCAAAATTTTTAATCATTTTGTTAGCTTTGGTGGTGATGATGGAGTAATTTTTGGAGTATAGCACTCAGATATAAATTGTTGAATATGGTTCTTATCATTATTACCATTGTATTTTAGCTTAAGCTGTTTGTTCATTTTTAGATTACAGTTTTTGGAAATTTTTGATTTTTTTTTTTTTTTACAGTTTTTGGTAGATTATATTCTTTTTTTTGGACATCTTTCAGTTGTTTCCTATGTGATCACAGGATTTCTCCCATATGAATTACCTGGGCCATCTCAAACCCTTTGTGTAATATTAAATGGCTGAAAGAAAGCATCCACATGCATTTGGCCCTTGAATAACAGAAGTTTGAATGGTGAGGGTTCACTTATATAGTCATTTTTTCAGTAGTAAATACTATAGTAATATAGATCAGTGGTTGGTGGAACCTGCTGATGCAGAAGTGCATGTATCTGGGCTGACTATAAATTATACATGGATTTTCCACCTTGAGGGAGGTTTGCAACTGTTAACCCCCAGGTTTTAAGAGTCAGCTGTACATACAGCTGGGCTTCCCCAGTGGCTCAGCATTAAAGAATCTACCCGCAACATAGGAGACATGGGTTCAATCCCTGGGTCTGAAAGATTCCCTGAAGGAGGCATGGGAACCCATTCTGGTATTCTTGCCTGGAGAATCCCATGGACAGAGGATCCTGGTAGGCTACAGTCCATAGTGTCACAAAGAGTTGGATGTGACTAAACTGACTGAGCTTGCATGTACATCCAACTATAATCTCGGTGGATGACAAAGTTTTGAAAACTGTCCTTTTAGAACAAGTCTACATATCAAAAGTTGTCTAATCTGTTTTTTCTAAGTATGATTCTTATACTACCTACATAAGAATTACTTTTCATGTTACTTTAATAGAAAGGTTGATTCTGTTTTTATTCTGAATCTACTGACAGAATCTTTGTGTTTGGGGCTTTTGAGTCTTCAATGTTAACATACACATACTATGAGTCTTCTCAGATTGTAGATATTTACCAGTCTTGCTGTTCCACGGTGATAAAATAGTACGCAGTGATGGCCCCATAACCTTGACCCAAGGAAGCCAGAAGTTAGCCCCGCCAGAGAGCAAAACTGCATCGTCAATAGTTAGCTATTGCGTTTGGCTTTTTAATTATTTATTTATTGTTATTTTTTGACTGCACTGAGTCTTTGTTGAGGTACAGGCTTTTCTCTAGTTGCAGTAGGCAGGGGCTACTCTCTAGCTGTGGCTCAGGGTTTCTTATTGCGGTAGCTTCTCTCGTTGCGGTTCTTGGGCTCGAGAGCACAGGCTCAGTAGCTGTGTTGCATGGGCTTAGTTGCTCTGTGGCATGTGGGATCTTCCCAGACCAGGAATTGAACCCATTTCCCATGCATTGCATGGTGAATTCTTAGTCACTCGACCACCATGGAAGCCCCTAGCTATTGGGTTTTGAAAACAAAATCTGACTGAGCGTTTCAGATTTTGAAATTCACACAGTTGAATATTATGAGGCCGTATTTGACAGCCTGCCATGGAAAATGCAGTGACTGTTTTGTTCATCTTTGCTTCTGTCTGTTGATATCCCACCTAATGCCCGGGTTCTAAACCATTTTTGTCTCCCACTGCATGGTAATAGCAATAAGTCCATAATGGTCTCTTCCTCTGAAGTAACCATTGTTGTTAGTGGAGGTGCACTGCTGAGTGAGCCTCTTGAACATGGTGCCCATTTAGGGTTTTTTGTTTTGTGGGCTTTAAATTCTTCTTTGCAAAGAACAAGGTGGACTAGCTTACTCAGAGAGGCATTTGTGACGAAAGGGAAATATCAAACTAAAAAAGTGACCTCTTACTTCTCAGCTGATTATTCACTCTCCTGTTTGAGTTTAAATGTAAGAGGGCACCATTATCCACAAGGTGATTGTTGAAGCAATTTGAATATCCTACAGGCTTGAGAAATGAGCCCTTTTTTCTGCACCACCATATGCATCTATTGATACTTATCACCATGTACAAGGGGCTTCCCATGTGGTGCTAGTGGTAAAGAATCCACCTGTTGATTCAGGAGTCACAAGAGATGAGGGTTCAATCCCTGGGTTGGGAAAATCCCCTGGAGTACGAAATGGCAACCTGCCCCAGTATTCTTGCATGGAAAATTCCATGGAGAGAGAAGCTGGTGGGATACGGTCCCTGGGACCACAGAATCAGATAGATACAACTGAGCAAGTAAGTGCACAGCACCTCATCATGTACGTATACAACCAGATGTTGCTTTATCATTAGCCCTCCCAGACACCCCCCCCCATCTGAAGTAGCCCTCCTAAGCCCCGCACTCCCTATCCTGTTTGCCTTTGTCAACTAAAAACAAAACCCCATAACCTAACAGTTGTGGTTGTGTTTTATTCTGAGACCCTACTGAGGACTATAGCCTGAGAAGACAGTCTCTCAGATAGCTCAGATGAACTGTTCCAAAGAGATGAAAGGGAAGCCAGTATATATAGGAGTTTTACTGGAAAAAATGTAGTAGACCATCAAAAGATTATTGATAATCACACAAAAAACCCTTCATCTCAGGGTAATGATTTTACCACTTTTCTATGTATGGGAATGTGCAAGAGTCTGGCTTCTTGAAATCATCCCTTTGATATACATCTTTACTATCTAGGGCCAATATCCACTTTTTCTCCTTCCTGAATTCTCCTCAGGGTACACTGTAGGAGCTGCTGCAATAGCTGATGGCTTAATGGCAGGCAACGTTCTCTGTCCATGCCTTATTTGATTTCCTTCAGGGTCTTCTTCACTGTCTTTTATTTGTTGGTATGTTACTTTTTTCCCCCTGTACCATATTGTTTCTTTAGTCCCTGGAGAATGTAAGCTTCATGAGAACCTGCATTTTGTCATTGTTCACTGTGGCTCTCTTGGGTGGAATGGGGAGGAGGGTGGGGATGCTAATGATAGAAGAAATCTATTCTCCCAACTCACAGAAGCAGATGATGTGTTGTATTTCACTGTGCAGTCGGAGGTGTAGGTTTTTTGGAGTTTCTATCAAGAATCTCCCTTATTCTGCCATCACTGACAAAGACCAGAATTGCCACTAATCTAATTCCCAAATCATACTCCAAAAATGTAATTTCAACTAGCCACATCATTAAGGCAATGTTCTGTCCTTTAAAAGAGATGCTACTCAGTAAGTTTAATGTGAGCTTTTAGAGCAATTACTATGTGCGTCTTTAGGTGGGAGAGTGCTTTAGGTATATTAAAGAGAGAGATTTATGGCAGGCAGGTAATTTAGAATTTTATAAGAGCTATTTATAAAATATGCTTGCTTACACTCTTCTATGTTTATGGTGCTTGAATCCTCTACTTAGATATTTAATTTTATAGTGTTAACTCAGTGGGAAGTGTCTCTTATTAACTGTTGATACATTAGTGATTACTTTTTTGGATTGCTTTCGGAAGAACAAAGAAAGGATTTCTTCAAAGAAATGTGATTTACAAATTAAAATAACAACAAACAAGCTCTTGCATTTACTGAGGAGTTTCTTAGGTCCCTTCCACAAGGAGATTTGCTAGTCTTTGCAATTTATGAACTTAGAGGATGTTTTAGCTCCAAGTAAAGTCCAGGAGCTAATACACTTTGACGTCAGTAAGAGGCTCCGTAGAAGTTTTAGCTTTCTGAGTTTGGCCTGGCCTCTTAACCTCTATGAACATTTATTCCTCATATTTCAGATGGGAATAGAATGCTTCGCCCACCACATCTTGTCCCTAGGGCCTTATGCATGTTTCTTTCTTTCTTTCTTTTTTTTTTTTAATTACTTACTCACTTAAGTTTTGGCTGTGCTGGATATTCATTGCTTTGTGTGGGCTTTCTCTAGCGACATGAGTCGAGGGCTGTTCTCTAGTTGTGATGTGTGGGCTTCTCATTGTGGTGGCTTCTCTTGTTGCGGAGCACAGGCTCTAGGGCATGTGGACTCAGTAGTTGCATCTCTAGGGCTCTGGAGTGCAGGCTCAGTAGTTGGGGCACACAGGCTTAGTTATTCCAAGACATGTGTGATCTTCCCAGACCAGGGATCAAACCCGTGTCCCCTGCATTAGAAGGCATATTCTTAACCCTTGGACCACCAGGGAAGTCCATGTTTTTGTTCATTTTAATCTTACTCTCAGTTTTCTTGTCCTTAAGACAGGCTAAGGTGTCACTTTATGAGACTGTTTGTGGTATACAGGTTGTTTGCAGCCCTGTCTAGTTCACTTATTCAAACAGTAAATTCTCTCACTATTAATTACTGCCTTTTAGCTTACATTCTTGGGGAAAAAAAATAAAACCACTTTGTTCTGATCATATCACTTGCATAGTTGGAACATCTAGTTTGAACTTACAAAATTGACCCCTTGAATATTCAGATATCTGCATTATTACTTGGGGTATGGAATATCAGCCCCAATGACTTTCAACCTCTGCTGTATCCCTTGGTGGTAATGAGTAAGCTGTGCTCCTGAACCAACACTGTACTTCACAACTGCTTAAAGTAGGCTTCAGTAGGACAGAAACCTGTCTGCCCCCTCTGCTGGCTCAGTAGGTCTGATGTGAGACCCAGGGCACTGCATTTTAACAGACACAGTCAGTGGTGCTCATGTACAGATCTCCCCAGTGCAGAGCCACTTAGCAAAGATGTGACGGGATGTGGCGGGATCTCCACATAGCAGCTTACTTTTCAATCCAGAAGAATTCCTCATATTTGGTGTGCAGAGAAAGGAGAAAGCAACATCTTAAAAATCAAAATGATTCTTACTTGACTGGTATTTATTATTTTCATCTGGAAAGAAATTTCATGAGAGCTGTAATTTGCCAGAGAACTTTTATCATTTGATTAAAGCCATGAGGAAAATCACCTTGCCTATGTTTATATCTAATGCCTGTGTCTACTGTTGAAGAATTAGTATCTTCAGGATGCAATCACTTTTATCTTCTGCAGTTGCCTTACAATTTGCATCTCTGGTCTGAAAATGAACCTAGTTTGCCTGAGTTTGGTAAATTGAAATTGAGTTTGGTGTTCAGGGGATGGGATTGGGTGTACAGGGGGGCATGGACACCTCCGATCCCATCCTTCCCCTCGACTTTCCTTTCCCGCCTGGTGATTTGGAGGCAAAAGCCCTCATCCCTGGCTTTTCTCGGCAGGAGAAGAGAAATGAGCCTGTCTTTCCCCTGTGGGAAAGTTTCTTTCTTCTTTCTTCTTCTAAACCCTTTCTTTCTTCTTCTAAACCCGTAAACCCTCTTCTAAGTGAGTATCAAATCACTGAGTTTTTCCATTTCTAATTAATTAATCTTGAATCGAATGATGCCATTTGGGTCAAAGCACTGAACGGAAAATTAATCAAACTCTCTGGTCTTCTTCTATTTCTATTTGTTAATTTTTTCCCTGTTCTCTCAAACTCAAGGGCGGCTTAGGTGGGTCAGAGGGGAGTGCTGCAGATGGAGTGAGGGTGGAAGGGAAATGTCATCAGGACTGCACTCCTGATGAAGAGGGAGGACTTTGGAGCCAGATGGCCTGGTTTCCTTCCCAGAACTATCACCTATCATTTCTATGTCTCTTGCAAAAGTCAAGCTTTTTTTAGCCTCATCTATTTATAAGGTTGTAAAATGGAGGTCTTAATAGTATCCTGCCTCACAGGGGTATTGTGAAGATAAAACAGATTACAATACATGTAAATGTCTTTGACATAGCACTTGACACACAGGAAAGTCTCAATAAATATTTGCTATTAGTTTACAATTTTCACTTCATCCTCATGAGTCTAAAAATGGGGCGTTGATATTTTATACTTAGACTAAGGTTTATGGAGGCAGTCACTTATCATCAACAATAAGAACAACAACACAAGTTACAGATAGGAGAGTTGGGATTCAAACCCAGGCTTGCCTGAAAGCCTGATTTTCCATTATATCATCTGAGCTGATCCTCCAAACACCTCGCACTCAGTGGCTGTTGTTCAGTTGCTCAGTTGTGTCCGACTCTTTGCGACCCCATGGACTGCAGCACGCCAGTCTTCCCTGTCCTTCACTATCTCCCAGAGTTTGCTCAAACTCATGTCCATTGAGTTGGTGATGTCATCCAACCTCTTCATCCTCTGTTACCCCTTGACCTCCTGCCCTCAATCTTTCCCAGCATCGGGGTCTTTTCAAATGAGTCGGCTCTTCGCATCAGGTAGCCAGAGTATTGGAGCTTCAGCTTCAGCATCAATCCTTCCAGTGAATTTTCAGGGTTGATTTCCTTTAGGATTGACTGCTTTGCACTCTGTAAGCATAGCCAAAGGTACATAAGGAGATGTTTTGTAAATATTTTGTCTCCCTCAACACAGATTCATCTGCACTATTTTTCTCTGCTTAGAATAATGTGACTTCCATCTAAAACTACCCAGGGGACTCTCTCTGTAATTTTATTATACAGGTGAAGGTTAACTAACCTAAATACTACTTTATGTCAATTTACAGCAGAATTACATGTTTTAGATGTTTAATTTTTCATTAGTGCTACCAAACAAATTCCTTTAGTAATTGGAGGTCCTGACATATAGCAAAGTGGGTATTGGCTGTTAAATTTATTTTGGGATCTGTGACACAAAAATGTGGCAAATATTTTGATGCTTTCTTAATGTCAGTGTTTTACGGGTTTCGGTGGACTATCTTTTCCACCTGATGCTGAGAGTTTGGGGGTTTATTTTACTCACTGTCAAATCAAATATACTGTGAAAGGCAAAGTGCTTTATAGACCTTAAAGTGCTATGTAAATATAAGGCATTGTTATTCAGACTCACCTTCCCTCTGTTGATGCAGTTGGGGCACTTATTCTCTGTCACTTTGCTGTGAAATACTAGGTGCTAAGTACTAGTAATCACTGAAGATACTATTCTCTCACTATTTTGCTACATATGTTTCAGGTCTAGGACAATGTGTATAAAATTCTCTAACTCCATGTAACCACTTCATTTTAAGTTTAAAATTTTAAGCCTGTGACATCTAAATAACTGGCTTGGGTAAAGTGTTTATTTTGTTTAAAAAAAAATGTAGTTAAACTTGTTCCAATGAATCCTGTGGCAAGGATTGAAGAGTTTTGACTAAATATGAGTGGTCAGTTCAGTCTTCTCAGATGATTAATTTGTTACAAGCTGCATTATATATCTTAAATACAGAACAGGGAATGAAAGTCACTAAAATTTAAGTGTAAAATATGTGGATCTATATGTTGCTTAGTGAAACAGGCAATATTGTGTTGAGATGTCCCTGGAGTTCAGTACCAGGTGGAAGGAGCACCCTGGGTTGTCCAGGGTACAGGGACCTTTCACTGCCTACTTAATATGTTCCTGGTTTTCCATTATATTATTTATATTTTATGAAGAAATATAGGAAACTATAATTTTTATTTCACAGGCATTCCATCAGAAGAATTTTCCATTGGGAAATGATTCTGCTCATCCATTCTTTCTTCTGTCTTTATCTTAAGCACATAACTAGTGCTCAGACTTCCTATGTTCACATCTCTGATTTTGTTGTTCAGTTGTTCAGTCATAACTGACTCTTTGCAACCCCATGGACTACAGCACACCAAGCTTCCCTGTCCTTCACCATTTCTCGGAGTTTGCTCAAACTCATGTTCATTGAGTTGATGATGTCATCCAACCATCTCGTCCTCTGTCACCCCCTTCTCCTTCTGTCCTCAATCTTTCCCAGCACCAGAGTTTATTCCAATGAGTGGGCTCTGATGACGGGGCCCCCAAAAAAAGTTTTTTGAAAAGTCCCCAGTTGATTATGATGGTTACACAGATTTATGAACTGCCATTTTATTTGTGTACCTAAATATGTTTTGATTCTCAGTCTTGGTGACCTAGACTTGCAGTTGATTCTGGTGGTTACCCAGATTTATGAACTGCTGTTTTATTTGTTTAATATTAATACATTTTGATTCTTGATCTAGATGACCTAGATTTGATTCTTATTCCCAAATTCATCCTGAATTATTCATTTTTTTTCAGAGGCTCCTGTTAGTCCTTTATGCCACAGCCATTACTAAAGTAATTCTCAAGGCTCAAAAAGCAGCTGGAAGACTAAGGGTTTGATAACCAAGCCTGGGTCAGAGGGAAGGCAGGGTAATGAATAATAGACATGGCAAGGTGCAGAGGCACATACATGGAAGAATTCAAATAATGACCTTTCTAATGACATCTGAGTGAAAAACATTGGGTTGGTGACAATGTGTAATGGCTGTGGGGCCAAACACAGTGAGAAATTCTCCTCCAATTTATTCATGAAGAATGTTAGTGCTGAGAAAGAATAGTTTTGAAATTTTAACCTGATGTGTCATGAAACATCAATCCTACACCTGCAGCCTCATAGCAAATCCTCTTTCTGGAAGAGCCACTCATCCACCAAGATGAGGGAAAGAGAGACATAAATTGCTAGAAGCCTTCTGAATCAGATTAATCCCACGCCACAGGGGAAAAGGATGAAAATGATGGTTTGCAATCCTTCTGGGCTTCAACATAAAGATAATTCTATTGGGCTCTTGTAATGAAAACCCACATTTCCTTCCCCTGTAGTTTATCCTTTCGAATACGGTTTTCTTGTTCCTGATGTTACATGAAAAATAAAAATGAAGTTGTTTAGGATGTTGACCTTGCCTAAAGTGGTTTAGAAAAATAAACAACATTGAGTGAACAAAGTGAACTCATCACATATTCTTTTACTTTGTGGCAAAATCCATTTATCCTAATATTCATATTCAGATCTCTGCCCCCTGCCCCAGAGTCTGTGTATCAGTGTTTGGTCCCTGAAAAAAAAATTTTTGCTAATCCTACTTTCTAGAAGGGTGCCCTTGAAATCGACCCAACAGGACCTTTTATTTGTGTTTCAATTCTTCTGTCGGTTATAAATGGTATAAACTCCCAGGTGTAATCAAGTTCTAGCAGGGTAGTTTTGAGTACACTGTTTAATCTTAGAAGGAATAGATGTGATTCCAAGCTCAGCTCTGCTGTCACATGACCAGGGATGAAACTCACTCTTGAGGAAGGGCCTCAGAGCAGGGGATGACTCAGAGAACCCCAGACAGGCATGTGACCTTGGAAGTCATGTAGTATCTCACTCTTCCCGTAAATGATCCCCCTCTGTAGACTTTAAATCGGTCTTACATCTTCCTCTACACCTGGGAACCCAGTGTGCTGTACGGTAGCTGCTTCCAGCCTGGAACCGCTCTGCTCTCTGATTGAGGGTAAGAATTTCCTCACTGCCAACAGCATCCTGTTACGGCCTCCCAGGAGATGAACATCCTGCCTGCTCATGCTTTTATATTGGATTGACCAAAATGTTCGTTTGGGGTTTGTCCATAACATCTTACAGAAAAACCCAAATGAACTTTCTGACCAACCCAATATCTAGGATTCATTCTTTAATTTATTCATCCATTACCTACTGTGTTCCACATATTGGCACAGGTCCTGGAAGAACAAGAAGAATGAGGAATAGTCCTTTTCTGTCTTTAAGGACAATTAAAATAAGGGCTATAAGAGAGGAAGACTAAGGAGGTTGTATGTAGAAGTTGTATATTGTTGTTTACTTGCTAAGCCCCATTTGACTCTTTGCAACCCCATGGACTATACTCCACCAGGCTCCTCTGTCCATGGGATTCTCCAGGCAAGAATACTGGAGTGGGTTGCCATTTCCTTTCCAGGGGAACTTCCTAGTCCAGGGATTGAACCCTTATCTCCTGCACTGCAGGAGGATTTTTTTACCACTGAGTCACCAAGGAAGCCCAGAAGTTGTATAGCTCATATTAATTCCTCCTACCTGTGTTGATTCGGTACCTACTATGTTACAAGCACTTCAGGGAACTGGGATACAATGAGAGGAAAGACTGCAAAGGAATAACTCTCAACCTTATTGTCTTTCTCTACATGAAAATGAACAGATAAAGTAATTGCAGATTTTGAGAAGTTTTAGAAAGGCTGTAAATGGTGCTGTGAAAGAAGGCAACATGGGGAGAGGGAAGGGAATGCGAATGTGGGAATGGGCTGCTTTAGTTATGGTGGTCAGAGCAGGCCCACTGCAAAGGTGACCCATAAACTGAGACCTGAGGAATGACCAGAGTCCAGCCAAAGAAAGAACTGAGGAGGAAAAAAAACTTCTGGGCCGAGGAAACAGCAGCAGAGATGAGCTTGGCAAGGTCAAGGAGATTGTTGGAGACTGGGTGGGCAGGGCTTCAGGGTGGAGAGAGAGGTGATGATGGAAAATAATGTTTGAAGAGATGAGCAGAAGGATTGTTCTACCTGCATTAGGTACAACACCACTGTAAGGAGTCATAGTTCTATTTTTAATGTACTTATTGTTTGGATTATATTCTAAGGACAGAGGGTATTTCACATGTGCTCAGTATGGTGGATCCTTTAAAGTGATTTGGTTTTCAGGTTTCCAGGAAGTTGAATAATTTGGTATCATATCTCTTCTGGGCACTGCTGGTATCCCCGACATACTCTCCATACTCTGCTATTTAGCAGCCAAGGAGACAGGATGCATTCAAATCCATCTCTAGCTCCAGGTGCTAACCTCATTTAGTTACTCCAGAGGATGGCAAGTTTTTTCATAAAAGCCCAAATGGTAAACATTTTAGGCTTTGAGGGCTTGATGGTCTCTGTCACAATTATACGACTACCTTTATAGCACAAAGGCAGCTATTCAAAGTATGTAAATGAATTTGTAAAAATGGGTGTGTCTATATGCCAATCAAACTGTATTTGCAAAAGCACAGTGAGCAAGATGGTTGGCCCAGGGGCTGCCCATCCCTGGCTTCAGCCAACTCTTTGCCACAGTGATGGCTTTGATTAATCCTGACCTAAGTCACTTAGAGAGTAGGATTCCCTCGGCTTCAGAAATGGCTGTTCCCAGATCCTCAAGGATTTGTGGGAAGGGATGCTTGTAAATAAGAAGGCACTGACCCTGACGCTGCTGGCCACCATCTTAGTATTCCTAGGATTTCAACCTGCTTTAGAATGAACCAGATACTGAGGCCCAAATGGCAGAGATGGAAAGAAGTTGGATTTTTGGTGACATTATTGGGGGTTCTGAATTAACCAGCCCTGAATCCTGTACAACATCTAGACTTTTTGGTTGCAGGATTTAATAAAGTTCCCATCTTGTTTCATCCAGGAAGACTTGAACTTTCTGCTACTGTCCAAGAAAACCATCCTCCATTTGATCATCTCCTCTAAAATATTCAGTTATTGTTACTCCTTAGTATGCTTAACTGGCAGTTTGAGTCAACAATTTCTAAAGTGTTTCTGCATATCTGCAATACTCATCAGATGCCAGTGGGGATTGTGGAGTGAAAGTCTGAGAATCAATGGCCCTAGAAGAGCTTAACTTCCCAAAGGCTCCCTTTAGTGCATGACCACAGGGTAATTCCATTAACTTTAATGACTGGTGCTGTACAAAATGGGCCCTGTTAGTCTATTCTTCCCCTTCTTTCTGTGTTAAATCTTCTCCTGCAGCTAATTCTTCAGGGTAAGGTATGTGCACCGATGCCATTCATTCCTTGGCCTTTATTAATATATGCAGGACTCTCTCAGGGAAGCAGTGCTAAGTGAGTACATTAAAAATGAATCCACTGCCCCATTTGTGGACTGTGAGAAAACCCCAGAGTCAGGGACATCGATGGATTATTATTGATTGTTCTAAGATCCAATAAAATCATAAATATGGCTCAGAACAATGACTGTGGCCACATTAGCAAATTATCAAATCCATAACTTGCTTCTGAGCCTGGCCTCAGAGATTTAAATAAAGTGCCAGAGGGTAGAAAGTTGTATTTTAGGAATGTGACAAACCAGGGTTAGGAGAGAGAAATTTATGACTTAATTTGCTGTGCAATCTAATTGAGAATAACTATTAGAGTTTTTTAAAGTGAACTTTGATTAGGTTTTAGGTGTCAAAAATAAACTGGAGATAGGGGTCAGTTTATACTTTTCTGGGAGTCTGCTGGGAGGGGAAAAAGAAGGTATTCATCGCAAGGAATGACTTTCCTGGGTGACCTTGCACCCTGACTTCTGTTCTTATTTCCTGTGTTCAAATAATTAGGTTATACCTGAGACTAGCTGGTTCTTCCCAGACACTTGCTTTTTACTTTCTTCACCAAGTGTCAATTTTCTCCCATTTAGAAATAAATCAATTCGAAATGAAATTACCCAGAGCATTCATTTTTCACCATCTAGTAAATGAGTCTCTCAGAAGAACACAAGGTCCTCCCTTCTCAGCTCCGGCTTAATAAAATCCCTCTTCTCCATGGAAGCGGTGCAGAACTGTTGTCTCTGCCTTCTCCAGGCTTTCCATCTTTGGTGGACTGCATGTGAGGCGATATTTGCCCTGGAAAATGTGCTGTCGGCCTCTCAGTAGGGTCCCAATGCATATTTTCCGAAGATCTAACCTGAGGTTGGGCTGCCTGATTTACAGTTCTAACACATAGCAGGTGGAAAAAGCTGCGCTGGCGTTGTAACACCCATTAGCCATTATAGGAGTTCACTGGAAGCTCCAGCCTCAAACACACTCCAGTCACACACACACACACATGCACACACTCGTGGCTAGATTTTCAGGAACGGGTTGACTCTCTTTCAGCTCACTTCAGTTAAGTGGAAAAGTGATTTGCACAAAGGTAATCGACAGACATGGGTTTGGGTAGACTCCGGGAGTTGGTGATGGACAGGGAGGCCTGGCGTGCTGCGATTCATGGGGTCGCAAAGAGTCGGACATGACTGAGCGGCTGAACTGAACTGAACTGAAATGCGATTTCATAGTGATCTGTGTAGAACTGGCTGACGGACTTTTGCAGACAGTCAGCGGAAGCTTGAAAACCCAGCTGAGCAATGATAAATTACTGCTAACTGTCCTAATTATCCCTTGACACTCTATGTTGAAACCTGACTAAATTTTGCTGAAACTTACAAATAGGAAAGAAATTTAAGGTTTAATAAATTATCCATAATAGAAATGCTTAAAAGAGAGAGGAAAGGGAGAGAGAGAGTGCACGAGTGAGCGTCATAGCCTAAGAGTTGCTATTGATCACCCAACAGCTTCTTGAGCCATAGAAAGAGGCAGGAATTGGGTGAGGGATATGTGATAGATAAATTATAGTTTTAATTGCCAACCTAATTGGTGATATTTAGCATGCTTGTTAGGTTAAGGAAGACTCTGAGTCATCTCCCAAGGTCATTACATTAATAGATCTGGTAAGCATGTAATTTGTGATGAGTTGATTTGTGAACATTGTTGTTCTCTGTAAACTGCATTATCATCATACTAGCTTTAAAGGATCACGCACTGACTACATGCGTTTATTTCATGGTGTTTTTGTACCGTCATCTTATACTTACCATCTTCTCTATTTTGTAGTCTTAGGTTTAGTTCACATATACGTCCATGTAAAATGCCTAGAGTGATGGCTAGCTTACTTCTTTAACAGCCATCTTATTCCAGTTTGGAGAACTCCAGTTAGAAAAGTTTGCTGTAGCTGCCACAGCAGCTTCTTCTTCTCCCTCTTTTTTTTTAATTTCCTCTTCCTCCTTTCTTCTCCCTCTTGCTCTTCCTCCTTTACTAGCTCTTCTTTTATCTTTCTGTGAATCAGCATGGCAAGAGCAGAATGTTTACTCTTTCATCTTTCTCTCTGGAGTCTGGGCATTCTGGATTAATTCTATACTTTCTCTCCTTCTTAAAACCTGTAGGATGTGAAAGAAATATGTCCTTCTTCCTTTAAGGACTCATTGGTGCCTTTAACTGTATAGGCCGCCTGCAGCAATTTGCTAAACTGGTTCCCTACATCTAGATGTTGTCTGTTTGCTGACTTTTTGTGTTAAATGTGTTGCCTAGAATCAAAATGGATTCTGCAGATGACATAGGAGCAAGTGGTATATTGCAGTTCTTGGAACATCTTGTATATGTCTTAAGCTTGAGGGTGATTCCCCCAAGTACAGAGCCTTACCTAAGTCTCGATATTCTTACTGCAGATGAAGATAATTGAAAATGAAATGGTTAGAAAGATCCTCTTGGCAGGCACTGCAATAAGGTGGAATTTCTTGTCTCCTTTCGATATTTTTGAAGACCATCAAGTCTGTTCCTTGATATGGAGTCCCATGGTGTAAACCATCTTCAAGATCAATTGGTTATTTATAGATTTACTTTTTGGTCTCACTGTGAATGAATGCTAACTGCAAGTGAATTGTGAACTAATATTCTTACTTAAGCAATCTCTGAGGACTTTTTCCACACCTGGGGTATTTGCAGACACTGACTGTTCTCGTACCTAACCCTCACCAAGCTTTCATGCTAGTTATTTCCCTCATAGCAGGCATACAAAAGGCATATGGCGCCTACTGGGCTCTTTCATTTCAGTTCAGTCACTCAGTCATGTCCAACTCTTTGTGACCCCATGGACTGTAGCATGCTAGGCTACCCTGTCCATCACCAACTCCTGGAGTTTACTCAAGCTCATGTCCATCAAGTAGGTGATCGCATCCAACCGTCTCATCCTCTGTCATCCCCTTCTCCTCCTGCCTTCAATCTTTTCCAGCATCAGGGTCTTTTCCAATGAGTCAGTTCTTTGCATCAGGTGGCCAAATTATTAGAGCTTCAGCTTCAGCATCAGTCCTTCCAATGAATATTCAGGACTGATTTCCTTAAGGAAAAAGGACTGGTTGATTTCCTTGCAGCCCACGGGACTCTCAAGAGTCTTTTCCAATACCACAGTTCAAAAGCATAGGTTCTTTGGCACTCAGCTATCTTTATGTTCCAACTCTCATACCCATACATGACTGCTGGAAAAACCATAGCTTTGACTAGATGGATGTTTGTTGGCAAAATAATGTCTCTGCTTTTTAATATGCTGTTTAGGCTTGTCATATCTTTTTTTCCAAGGAGCAAGCTTGGGGTGACAATTGGAAGCATAATTTAATGATAAGCAGCTAATTCATTAAACATTGGAGGGGTCGTAGAATCTTTCCAGCCTGAAAGCTGTGAGTATTTTCTGTAGAATAATTCAGGTACACACACAATGTTTGCATTTATTTTGGGGAGCTCTCCTTGCCCCCGACACCTATCCACTGATTCTTCAACTGAATTTGCCTGAATTGTTGTCTTTCACTTCAGTATTTAGCATAGTTAGCACCGCTAACCTGAATTGATGGGATGAATCTTGAGGCAGGTTACAGAGAGCCATGTCCTCTCCATCAAAGAGATTTGCATTATAAACTATTTCCCTAACTTATGAGAATGGTTTGCTCTGAAGATTGAGACTAGCTCTGCTCACTCTTAGCTATGCGGCTTTAGGCAAGTGTCTTGATACTCTGTCTTGCTTGGTTTTCTTGTCCGTGAAACTAAAATAAGGATACAGTTCTCTCCTGCATAGGATTTTGTGAGTAATTCAGGAGGCCACGAATGGCTTTCTTGGTGTACTCTATTTGTATGTATCAGTTATTTATCACGACCCAGCCACAGGCCAGCTTCTCTTCTAGGTTCTGTTAGGACAGCAGAGAACAAAGAGAGGTGGTCCCTGCCTTCAGAGCGTCTTCTCACTTGCTTTGTCATCATCACCTCAGCAGTTTTACCATCACCTCTGGGTGAAGGAAGACTGATCAGAGAGTCAGCAGAAACCCTGGGAGAGGAATCAAGGTGAATCTCAGTTTATTCCCAGTCCTCTCAACCCACCCTGTTAATGGGTCCCAGATTCTTATTAATGTTGAGCACACTGTTTCCAAGTAACCTGAGCTTGACTCACTAGTCAAAAGGAGCTGAATAAGCAGAGCTAGTTCTTCATGTTGAAAACTGTAGTCTACCAGATGTTACTGAGGGAAGAGGGTAGGGTGGATAATCTCTCCAGACATGCAGGTTGTCTGTGAAGCATGGACCCTAAGATGGCTATTTGCTCTACCAGAGGAACTTTATGCTATATTTCTTGCATCATGGATTCTTTTTTTTTTTTTTTAATGGACAGTTGAATGATTGAGCAACCATTTCTTCCATAGCCCTGCCAAAATAGGACAGTATTCTGGCAACAAACTCTACAACATGAAGTGGGGATTTTCTTAACCTTTGAAGACTAGATATGACCTTAAACCAATCTTACAAAGCATAAGAATCCATTCCAGTCAGCTATTAAATTTGATTTCCCTCTTCAAAAGACTAAGCATGAATTGACATTACAATTAAGAAACTTGAGAGTTAGGAATTGAAATTTGAGAGTTACAAAGTTTAGATTTGAGTTAAATCTTGTTAAATTCAAGAGGGCAAAGTTGGAAGTTTAGCTGGAATTATGTTTGAAGTTAGGTTTTAAAATTGATACAGTTTTGTTCTTTCATATGTGTGTGTGTGTGTTATGTATGTATGTATGTTCTTAATGTCCTTACGAGATTTCCTATGTGGGCTTCCCACGTGGCTCAGTGGTAAAGAATCTGCCTGACAATGTGGGAGATGAGTGTTTGGTCCCTGAGTCAGGAAGATCCCCTGCAGAAAGAAATGGCAACCCTCTCCAGTATTCTTGCCTGGAAAATCCCATGGACAGAGAAGCCTGCTGGGCTGCATTCTATGGGGTCGCAAAAGAGTCTATTATGACTTAGCAACTAAATATCAACAAAGATCTCCTTTGTAGCTTGATCCTACAGACATGGGTTTTTGTTATCTGGGACAGCATTGTCAGAAGGAAGAGCAGAGCCTGGTACACTCAGAGCTCAGACTCATGCAACCCTTACATGGTGGGATGTGTCCCCAGCAAAATCTGGGATTGATAGCTGTGCTGTGGCCCCCCAAGAGGGCCCCCGCCGCCCGTCCTGTCCCACCCGCAGCAGTCCCCGAAGCTACTTCCACAGACTGACCCCTGAGAACATTTGTTATGCAAACACTCTGCCATCTGCTGTGCTGTGGGGGCTTCCAGGCTAGTCCAGAAACAGGTGTGGTGTCAAAGCAGCTTAGTGAGTAAACAAGTTGAAGGGAGGATTGGAAAACAGCCCGCTCTGTTTTGAGCTTCATCGTTGACCCATGGAGCCTGGACCAGCCATGCCGTGCCTCATCAGTGGCTGGCCCTTCGTGTTTCTTTTGGGCTCCAGTTCGGTACCCCAAGGCTTTATGGTAGGATGCTTGGGGCTGGCATTTGACTTGCTGGTGGAAACTGGCATGGTGGTATGAATCCCTCTGTGGGATTCATGCTGGACTCATGATTTGCCGTGGAAGCACCTCCCTTACCCTATATTTTCAGAGGCTTGGCATTGTCAGAGCTGCAAGAATGTGTTCTTCTTGTCAGATGAAGCATGGGTTTCTTTTTCCCTTTTGAAATTCCAGTGAAGAATAAGTTCTTTGGCTGAAATGATGTTAGTGGAACTTCTTTTGCGATGATGTGCTAATTCAATTCTAATTGTTTCCCTTGACAGTAGCTTCTCAGTATTACTGACAGAAGTGTGTGCACCTTCCTTAAGACAATTGTTGGTTACGTCATGTTTTAAAAAACATAATGAGCATCTATTTGTATTAATAATAAAACTTTACTTTTTAAAAATAAATTGCAAGTTATAAAAGTGCTTTACATCACATGCTTTAATTTTTTTGCATGCAGCAGAATAGTGAAGAGGGTAAGGCTTTGTAACCAGAATGCCAAGGTTCAGATTCTGGTTCTCCTCCTTAATAGCTGTGTGACCTTGGGCAAGTTGGTCAACAGCTCTGATCTTTAGTTACCTCATTGGTAAAAAGGTGATAATGGTAGTGCCTGGCTTTGCAGGCACTATTATAATAGTTTTGTATTATAAAACATTTTTATATTTCCAACATTGTGTGAAGTGTGCATTTTATCTTTATTTAAAAGGTGAGGTGACTGAGGCTCAGAGGGAAAAAAAAGTGACTTGCTCAGGGGCTAGAATCCAATCAGAGGCACAGCTGAATGGAAATATGGACCCATGACATCTCATTTACTGAGAAAATGTTGGCCGAGTCCGACTGAATTCACTCACACAGCCTGGTTTCTGTAGCCCCAGCCTCCTTGGAATGTGGCTGATAAGCACAGCCCCCAGTGACAGCTTTTAAACCACAACATTTCATTGTCTGGGTCAGAGGAGAATGGAATCTGGAATCTGCTTTACAGAGAAGTCTCTCTCAGGTAACATTTTCTAAGCTGAGAAGGCAGAGAGGGCTTTGTAAACTGGTATTTGAGATGTCCTAAATTCTCCTCTTCACAGGATGAGTAGGCACCTCTCTTCAGTTAAAAATGCATTACATGCTCATACTTGGATATTGTTTAAAAATATACATAACACTTTTTTAAAACAGTCCATGTATAACCAGTTCTATCTTTTTAAAAAAATGATCAACTACTAACCTAAAAGAGTGTGTGATGAACAGTAACATCCTTCGTAGGGTGTTGTTCTGAGCTTCAGATTTAGAAGTTCTGTAAGGCTCAGTACCTGTCCTCCAGGTGTTTGCAGTTGTATAGGAAGGATGTGAAACACACAAAAATAGCCCAAAATGCGAAGAGGCATGCCATAAGGACCACACATTAAGTTCAAGGTCAAAAGTAAAGACTGTGGATTCAGATGGTTAGGGAAGTTCTCTGGATGTATGAGAATTTTCTATGTCAGTGAAGCTGTCCTACAAGAAAAAGAGAGGATAATGAATGGCCTGTGTGAAGTATTAGAGGCAGCAGCCACTAGTAGGATTAACTGTGGTTGCTTGTTTTTAGGTTTTAGTGCGTCAGTTCATTAATAACTTGGACATCTTAAAAGTAGAATCATTAAATTCAGTCTTTAAAGAAGCACATCAGCAAGAATAAAGTTAGTATTTGTGAGGCAGACTTATCATCATTGCATCCAGAAACACTCCCAGTCCCATTGTCATGTTTGGGGGGCCTGGGTCCTTATTGCTGACACAGTTGCAAAGTTATGGTGGTGATTTCCACACATTCTCTCTGTTCTGTGCCTAAGCTGCTGTCAATATCAATTGCACAGATAACATTCACTTCTAGTGCCTTTCTTCTGCAGTGCACACACACAGCATCATGAAACCATTTGGAAGATGAAGAATATCGGGAGGCACATGACCGTGTGTGTGCACTCAGCCTCTCAGTCGTGTCCAACTCTTTGCGACCCCATGGACTATAGCCCACCAGGCTCCTCTGTCCGTGGGACTTCCCAGGTAAGGATTGGAGTGGGTTACCATTTCCTCCTCCAGGGGATCTTTCCCACCCAGGGATCAAGCCCTTGTCTCTTGTGTCTCTTGCATTGGCATACAGCTTCTTTAGCACTAAGCCACCCAGGAAGCCCATATTCTGTGTAAAATCTCTAATAAATGGCTTAATAAAATGCAAGTACTCTGCATTCAAGGCTGAAATACTAGATTTCACCTTATGTTTTGATCACTGGCTATTTGTTCTAGGCACTGAAATTACTGCCTTTGTAGCAGCTTCCTAGAAATTTTGATTGGTCTTGGTACATACTTACAAAGAAGCGTTAGTAGGGAAATAATTTGGTTTTAGTGGCGAAGACATCCATTGATCGAAATGAAATATCCTACAAATTGATTTTAGCATTAGTATTCCTTTAAATTAAAACTGGCATCTGTATCCCCCTTGGGAAGCTTAATTATGAAAGCAATTCTTAAATGTACAACACCAGGAAAACAGAATATAAGTCACTCAAGGCTGATGTACGCCTTGTATTTGTGAGGTCTTATTGGCAGGCCAGTTCTCATTTGTTTAGCTTCAAAGTAACTGTGTAGGAATGAATAATAGAACTATTTGTGTAGGGGCATAGCAGGGAAAGAGAATAAACTCTGGTCTTAATGCTCTGGATTATTATCCCATACTGGCAAGTCCTATCACCTTGGAAAAATCTCTCGTTTCCCTTCTCCTGCCTCCTTTTTCTTCCTTATCATTTTCCCCCTTTCCCTCATCTCCTTCTTCATACATGTGTTAGGACTCTTTGAGCTTCAAGTGGTAGGATACCCAAACTGGCTAATGTAAGTGGAGGGTTTATAGAGCCACAATTAGAGGGTCCAGATTGAGTTACTGGCTTCAGGGATGGCTTGATCCTGGAATCTAGCGCCCTCAGTATTTCCCAGTGTTTCTCTCTCTTTCTCTGTGCATTCCTCTTTCTGTGCATCACTTGTAAATCACAGGAACAGGCGTTCACCTCGATGTGGGGATGGCAGTGGTGAGTTAAGCATCCTGGCTGATTTATGTCTATGTGAGGAGCAGCAGGGAGATGGGTGTCTCATTAGCTGGCTTGGAGTCTGTTCATAAAGATATTCAAGAGCCAAGGTGTGTCATCTCAATTTCATTCCAAAAGCATTCAGTACCCACTGAGATAATGAGGAAGAGACTGAGACGAGAAGAAAGATACGCCATAGAGAGTAATTAGACAGCAGTGAGCTGGGCGAAACTGCAGCCTGGTATAAAGTGTCTATCTTCTTCTCTTTTTCTAAATAAGTTTATTTATTTTTTAAATTTTTGGTTATGCTGGATCTTCATTCTTTTGTGCAAGTTTCTCTAATTGCGATGAACAGGGGCTACTCTTCCTTGTGGTCCAAGGGCTTCTCATTGTCACGGCATCTCTTGTTGCAGAGCAAGAGCTCTAGGCGCACAGGCTTCAGTAGCTGTGGGCTTAGCTGCTCCATGGCCTATGGAATCTTCCCAGACCAGGAGTGGAACCCATGTCCTCCTGCACTGACAGGAAGATTGTTATTCACTTGGTGAATTTTCACTCACTTCCTTGGTTATCTTCTAGAGATTATAATAGAGCCAGGGTGAGGCAAGTGAGTTTATAAAGAAGTGATAAATATGAGTTAAATTCAAGATCCCATTAGCTAAAGAATTTTAGTAGAACCCCATAGAGCCTAGAATTCTATCAGGATCATTTACATTGTAGGCCAAATCAGATCAAACAGCAAATACTGGGTGATGCATCATTTTACCTGAAGAAGGTCTTAATCCTCTTTTTAAATGCCAAAATACCATTAACAGTCTGTACAGTATTGTGTTTTACCCTGTAAGTTTAAATTCAGAAAGGCTGTGATTTTCTGTTTGCAAAATCAGGCAGTGCTAGAAAATCTCATTCATTCATTTGTTGAGTGTTTACCGAGCACCTCCTGAGGAGCATCCAGGGTCAAACCACAGCCTAGCATTTTGTATATACATGTTGTAAACAAGACACATGTGACCCCTAACCTCATGAAGCTGATAGTCTGCCAAGGTCTCCAAACCCCATATTTACCTAAAACGGCTCATCTTGATTCTTATAAGGATGATTTTTAGGAAAGACATCTGGAAAATGTAATCAATAGCCCTATTCTGCTCCAGACTCCTCCTCTCGACCCTACTATATATGTTTGAAATTGCTCATGAAAAATTATTTCCTGAAATCTTTTTTTCTTGATGTATGACAAAAACCCTATCATAACTATTTTTAAAATGACTCAGTAAGTCAGTAATCTTACGTCTGTTCTAGTATGCCAATAGATCACTTAAGTGTCATTTGTTAAAGCATGTTGGTCAATAAAAACCCTTCCAGTGTTTTTCCCCAAGTGGCCATTGAGCCAGTTCATACCAGCCTAGTTCTTGGCTCACCTTGCTCTATCTTCTTCGGGCTGGTGTGGATTATTAGCAACGATTTCTTCACAGAGTATTAGCCAAGAGTTATCACAACGTGGTCACAGTGAAGGTTCAAAAGATAAAATGCTCTAATTAGGGAGAAAAATTGAGGGGTAAGCAGTTTTTAAAGTGGGTTGAGATCTGGAAAGTGAGAACCGATGCCCCTCATGTGCTTGCAAATAATCGGAAACACTGACTGCTTGCTTAATATGAAACAATATACTATTGCTAAATGTATTTTAAGATTTCACATGTATTCATTCAATAGTTGATTTAAATGAACTAGTGACTGGTGAAAATCCACAGGAAACAGAATTAGAAAGCAAAGCAGCTGGGCCATGTGATGCTGAGAGCCTTCACACTTTTCCTCTCTGCCTTATAATGCCAGATAGTGCCCCCGAAGAGCAGGGAGACAGAGATCTCATTCAGAGGATTTTCTTTTCTGATTAGAGAGAAATTCATGAAGCTTCTTAAAGTTTTAACTCTGCTTTTAAAAGGTAAAGTCAGGTATGTTCTCAAACTGTTTCTACATTTTTAATGAAGGTAACTTTGGGATATTCAGCACTGAAGGTGACCTACTGGGTCTCTGGTTCAGGTTTGAAGACTACCTGTTAATTTCATATTCTCACTCTCCTCCAAATTTCCAGAAATAGAGCCTCATACCATTTTACTTAAAAAGCTCAGACGGGTTCCCTCTAAACCCCCCAAATATATGAAATAATTACCATGAGACAAAAGAGCAGGGCTCCTATAGTCAGATATTTGTTCAAGAATCTACAAGAGGCATTGTTCCGTTTTGGGTCAGATTATGACTTGTTCCTTCTTTCAAAATATATTTCAAGTTGCATTATTAAAATGCACCGTAAGGCGTCTTTGTGTAGAAAATCGAAAAATAGGGCTTTAGATAGGGCAGAGTTTCCTAGTACCCCAAGTTTTTTCATTTTCCTTGAAACATTCTTTCACTTTGAAAAATATAAGTAGGCCATAGAAAGAAATGCCTGATGTGAATTTCTTCTAATAACCCCAAACTCTCCTTTCAAATTACTACAAAAGCAATTCAGCATTTTTCGTGCCAGATTGATGGGGGGAAAAGTGCATATTAAGCTTTCCTTATTAATTAAAGGCAGTGAGGAAAGAGTCATCCTAGCTCCAATTTATGAAAACAAATAATGCCTAAATGTGAGCTTGTAGTCCAGAACTGGGAGATGTTGTGTGTAAATACAGTTTGTGTTCTTTATTTTTTTTTTAATTGAAGGACAGTTGCTTTACAGAATTTTGTTGTTTTCTGTCAAACCTCACCATGAATCAACCATAGGTTTTGATTGGCTATCACTGCTGTTCAAGTGTTAAAACAACTAATTACTAGTGGAATGCAAGAAAGAGGAAAGTCACAAGATTTTGAATGAGATTTCAAGTTAGGCTTGGAAAAAGCATTCAAGAAAACTCTCCAGAGAAACAATTCTGCTTTGCCCCATGAGACAAGCAAGATGAACTAATAGATCATCCTCAGGTCTAATTTTTAACCTTGCTCACAGCCAAGCTCATTTATACCAGGTGAATGATGATCTGGGTCACCACAAAAAGTAGCTGGTGTGAGGAAAACTTTTACAGAGTTTCAGGAAAAGAAATATGTATTATACTACTTTCTCCTACCCAGAGTCCCTTGGGCTCTGAGGGAGACCCAGTCACAGCCGGCGGGGTGATAAGGCAGAGGAATGGATCTTTGGAGAGTACCAGAAAAAATGAGAACAGTTTGGGAGGATATGGTCTTGGGAATTTTAAACATTTTTTTGTGTATCTAGACTTGTCCATCCTTCTAAAAGTAGAATGTCACTGAGTTTTATTTGGACAATTTCTTCATGCTGAGAATTGCTCAGTTATCTTAAGAATGTGGGCATTTTTCATTTTTCTTTCTTTAATTCTAGAAAGACAGAGTGTGTCTGACTTTTTAAAAGAAATTTAGCTTGATACAATTTTGTGGTGGATAGTCATAAAGTGTGGTAGGGGGAGAAAGACTTTTCTTCTACCTTCCTAAGTTCTGTGACTAGGCCTAAAAATTAAGCTAAAAAAAGACAGATAAGCAGGAGGAAAACATTAAATTTTACTTGATGGTGATATTTTAAGATGTACAGAGGCATATATGTATGTATATGTGTATAGATATATGACTCAAGAAGCAGATAGACTTGAGAGCTTATAGAGCATTTTAATAAAAACAAAAGTGTGGAGACATGACATGACAAAGGAAAATGGG
Source organism: Muntiacus reevesi (assembly GCF_963930625.1). Classification (NCBI taxonomy): domain Eukaryota; kingdom Metazoa; phylum Chordata; class Mammalia; order Artiodactyla; family Cervidae; genus Muntiacus; species Muntiacus reevesi. Next base: position 99,666,222 of record NC_089252.1, read on the forward strand.
GTTTGTTCTAGGGGAAATAAATTGTGGAAAGATGACCAGGGAATATATGGAGGAGACCAGTGGAAGATAAACATGATTTTAGTAGGCTTGTTTGAATAGATTCAATTCAGTGTCAACTCCTGGTGATAAGAATGTTATCTCCTTCCTGGTACAGGGAGGCTAGCTTTCTCGCAGAAAATGTATGCTCTGTAGAAGGAGGCAATCAGAGAGACCTTCCTGCATGTGTTGTTTTTTAATTGCTTTCAGTGAAAATAATTAATCTGGGAAGAGGCATATTTTGGTGGAGCATGTTCTCATCTCCTCTACTCTGAACCCCTAATTGGTAGTCTTTGCAGGGAACAAAGGAAGAGGCATTTGTTTTAAAAGTGTATTTCCTTTTCCTCTCCCTCCCTCTTCCCACCTCATTCCCTCCTTCCCATCTCCCTCTCTCTCCTTCTCTCCCTCCCTCCCTCTCCTTCCCTTTCATTCTTCTCCTCCCAGCCCCGCCCCCCGGTGATGTGATATCAAGGGGATCAGGCTTTTTAAATATCTCATGAATGTCAAATAGGTTTCATCTTGAGGTCCACTTCTGGAAGGTCAGTCGAGGTTGTCTGGAGGACTGTGTTGGGAGAATGAGTTGTAATCCATGAATGCTGTCTGTCCAAGGTGCAGGCCACATTTATTTGCTCATTCTGCTGTAGGGCACACTAGACTCCTACCAGATCCCATGGATACTTTGTTTTCTATTTATCTTGTGTGTGTGTGTACTCAGTCGTGTCCAATTCTTTGTGACCCCATGGACTGTCGTCCGCCAGGCTCTTCTGTCCATGGAATTTTCCAGGCAAGAATACTGAAGTGGGTTGCCGTGCCCTTCTCCAGGGGATCTTCCCTATCCAGGGATTAAACTTGCATCTCTTCTATCTCCTGCATTGGCAGGTGGATTCTTTACCACTGTACCACCTGAGAAGTCCATTATTCATTATTTATCTTAACAATCTTTAATCAAATATAACTAGACTACTCAGAGCTAAGCAATACCTGTTAAGTTGACCTTATTTCCATGAGATGGGAAATGCCAAGTGGAAAAGACCAGCAGAATAAGTAAAAATTGACTTTTACCATATTCTAAAGTATCTACATAGGAGGGTACAATAGAAAAATGTTTATTTGTTTATATATTTTTCAGATAGGTATGTCATGTCATTCACCCAAATCACACAATTTATTGCTTTCATTGTAAGTGTAATGGTTTATTTAAGACAACACAACGGTATTCTAAGGTTTTATAAACACCTACCCATATCTAGAGTTCTCACAAATATTTGATTCTACCTGGCTGATGTGGATAAAATAGAATGCTGTATCATTTGGAAGGCAGAGTATTTTTTGTTTGTTTGTTTGAAATGGAGATCACTTAGTTTCTGCAGGGGATATGTGAAGTTGCCAATGTGAGTATAATCCCCAGGTGGTCAAACTAACACGAGTCCTTTCCATGTCCAGAGGCCACACACCCTGCTCAGCTGTCATAACTATAGCAGGAAGCTCTGCGGTGCTTCTGGGTATAAGCCGCTACAGGAAAGGCATCCCCAAAGAGTTCGAAAGCAAAATACACTTCACTGTCGTTTAATGGAAAGCTTTACTTCCTCCCAGTACCTGCCTGCTTGCTTGTTCATTTTTATTTCTTTATTCATGGCAGTGCTGGGTCTTCATTGCTGCATGGGTTTTCCTCTAGTTTTGGCTTCTGGTCTGTAGAGCAGAGGCACTGCAGTTGTGGTGCATGAGCTTAGCTCCCCCTACAGCATGTGGGATCTTTCCGGAGCAGGGATTGGACCCGCGTCTCCTGCAGTGGCAGGCCGACTCTTTAGTACTGAACACCAGGGAAGCCCTGTTGCTCCAGTTCTTGATTCAAGGTCGTAACTAGATCACAGGCCACAGCATACCTGGACTGGTGATGGGAAAGTCCAATAATGATGACCATGCTACTCCTTTTGAAGTCAATGCTGTGAACAAGATTGTGATATGTAGCCCACCGAATCTGCCTCTGCCCAGCCCAGTTGTGCGGGGTATTAAATAAGACTATAATCTCCGTTTTGCCCCTCAGTGCATTCCTAGTACCTACTAGAGTGTCTGCACATAATAGGAGCTTGATAAGTAGATGCTAAATCGATGACGACCTGTTTTCATACATGTGTATTACTGGTGGGAGTCAAAGCTGTGTGCCTTGACCGTATCCCCCCTGACTCACCCTTCATGTTGAGGCCGTCCTATGACACGCTTCTTGTCCTCCCCACTTCAGGGCTGCTTTCTGTCGCCACTGTAGGGAGCAGATATGAAGTTCTGGGGAGCTGACGCCTCCCCACGAGTGGCCCTCTGCCAATGACAAACAAGAGTGGAAGGATATGTCTTCCAGCCTCCTTGCCCCTTGATGGGCAGTTCTGAGGCCTGTTCTATGCTGTGTCCTAGAGTGTCCCAGCAGATGGAGCTCCAGTTTTTTGAAGTAGTAAACTGCTTATGGATATACCTTGTAGTAGCTTTCTTCCCTTCTCTTTCCTGTTTCTTCCACTCTCCTTATGGGGCTTTCCAAGAGCATCTCTCAAATAATCTATCAACACTTAGTTCTTATCTTGGGGTCTGTTCTGGAGAATGCAGTCTAAGACACTAATAAGAAAGCAATAAGGAGCAGAATCAGAAGTTAAGCATATCTACCACTATAACTGGGGAAACAACTTAGGACAGCCTGCTCAACTACCAGTGACTCAGGGTTTCATCTTGCTATTTTAAAAATAGCAAGCTAGTTATGAGGCAAAAAATTATTCCCCAAGAAGTCACATGTACTGATCCTGTAAAGCATTCTCATATGTTGCATACTTGGTTAACCATAATTCATAAAGGTGTATTTGGTACCCAGTCCTTCTGGTCTATGAATGCTATTGTTCATGGCCTGTCCAGCACCCCTTCCTCTCTCATCACCAGACTAGTTATAGTAATTCAATCCCCTTTGGCCAGAGTGGTGATAAAGGAATGGATACTTGACTCAGGTCAGGACCCCCTTTTGCTTATTTGTGGCTTTTCTGGTGCCGATGGGGACATTCTCCCATTCCTCTCTGGTTACAAGATTGGGAACCTCCTGAGACCACATTCCGTAATCAGGCTGTCACCTTTATTCTGAGACAGTGAAGCCAAAACCCAGAAAGGCAAAGGCCTCTGCCAGCTCTGCATGGTCATTCTAGGGCATGTTCATGTGAATCAATTAAAAACACCCACTGCTTTTGGTCCAAAAGAATCCTGATGAATGCATGATGCATAGGGCTTCATCTGCTCCTTTTCCTTGCCATGATCTCTCATTTAACAAAACTCAGGCTTGGCAATGATGCCAGTTTTACATAGAAGCCACTGCAATGTTCTGGACTCACAGCTTAGAGAGCAGATGTACTGTGGCTGATGTCATTACTGGGTACATTCTCCGCCTCTGTGTGTACAGTGGCTTCTAATGGACATGATGCTGTTCAAAGCCCTGATCACATTGCTTTCATATACTGGTGATTGGCCAGTGTCACTAACCCTGGCTCAGAGATTGCTCCTGTTCTGTAACGACTGGTCTGCCCTGGATATTGAGCACAGCATCGTTAGGAACAGGTTCTAGAGGGTAAAAACCATTCTAAAATAAACTCAGAACAAAACTGTTATTTCGATAATACACTTTGAATTAGCCAAATTGGTTTGTGATAATTCTATAACCTGCTGAAGCACAACAGGGCCTTCATCCTGTTTCTTCTGAATACTGCTCATAAAGCAGTAAATTACATTTGCTTCTTCTGTGATTTTGTGTAGCTTCTGAACCTCAAAGGTTTAGTGTAGATCTTTTTGTTGTCCCCAAAGTTACAATTAAAAGACAAAGTATTCTTCTCCGCCCCCCACCCTTAAACCATGATCTTCAGGGAAGTTATTTTGTGTTTGATTTGAATATTCTAATAGGATTTGTAAAGCCCCATCTTCCTGGCTCTCATCTCTGCTAGCTAAAGTAGTGCTTGAGAAAAGAAACACATGCATCACTATTTATTCAGCTAATGGGATGTGAAGAGCTCCCTTTGAATAGTCTATTTATCTCTTCACGCTGTCACTAGGCAGAGGTAAGATGAGCCAGTGCTCAGCACTTGGAGAGGACCTGTACAGAGAGAAATGAAGTCAACTGATTTTTAATAGCTGATCAATAGTGGTTTTTTTTTTTTTTGCTAACCCTGGCAAGAATGTAAACGAATGGATACCTTGAATCCTGTGGGATTGTATTGCTTTCTATCACAAAATATGATTGAAAATTGACCATATCAGGCTTTCCTTGAGTTCCTGAAAGGAATTAATACTAATTCCAGAACCCACGGTCGTTCAGGTTCATATAAGGCTAATCTGGTATATTTAGGTCATGTCATGTTAAATGTTTTATGTTTGTTTAACGTCTCTATTTAACCATTTATTACACCAGAAACTCCATAAGGACTGTTGATTGTCCATGGTGATCATTTAGTATGGTTTACCCAGAAACACAAAACTCTGTAGATGCTTGGTCTCTAGTCACTCTTTGGTAATATAGCTACCAAGATTTTGGGGAGACATTAGTGATATTATTAGAAAAGGGTTGTTCATTATAATTTTAGGTTTATAGTTAGGATTAAACTTAATTTTAACTCACGCTGGAACTTATGATAAATAGCCATCATTACCCTTTTTGAGACAGAATCAATTCATGTCATCCTTTTTGATTAAAACCCTCTGATTTCTTCCAGCGTTTGTTCGAATACGACATGCCTTCTGAATCATAGCTCAGCACTGCTTCTCTCTCTGCTGGGGTCACTCTCTCCCTTTTATGATGCTGAACTCATCCTGGCGTTTTCTCTCTTGACGAAGCACACAAGTGCATTCCCTTTTCCTTTGTACTTGGGGTTCCCTCTGCCTGGAATTTTCTTGCATCACACACAGTTCTACACACGGCTCCCATTTCTGATTAGCCCTTTCTCCCTGTGTCACTTATCAGAGCCTTCCATTGATCTCTGAGGCCCTCTTACCTTCCTGGGTAGCTCTCCAGTTGGATCCCCTATGTTATTATTTTCTTCTGAACAGCCTTTGCTATCAGAATATTTCCTTTTAAAAAAAAAAAAAAAGCGATTATTTCACCCATCTCTACCCACTACTCCATACACTCACACCCCAGAGTGTAAGCTGTCTGAGGGCAGGGACTTGGTTCCCACCCTAGCCTAAGGGTGTGTGGTAGGGGTAAGCATCACAAAGCACCACAGGAAGGAAGTGAGAAGAATCACCATCATTATGGGGAGAATCAGAAACCGCTCTTTAAAGGAGGGATGGAATCGGAGGCACCTCTGTAGGGTGCAGCTCCCTTGCTTCTGAAATCTGAAGTGAAGACTCTGCCAGATCTAGATTCATAGCCTAATTACACAGCCCATCCATTCCCCCAGGCCTATTTGAAGCCCTTCTCTAACTCCTGTGGGTGGCTCTTGGTGGTGATGTGAACACCACCGGCAGTGGTGGAGGGGACCCTTCACTACCTTGTGGCAGCAGGCTACACTTGACCCTGACTCCTCCACACTGAACTTGATGTCATTTAATGCTCCTTATACAGCCTGGCATTCCAGAGAGCTCCACCACAGCCCAAAGCCCTTCTCTGCCCTCACCCCATCCACCTGACATAGGGAAATCCTCTGAAATCCCAAAGCCCAGCAGAGCTTGCCGTGTTTTGGCTCCATGTAATAACCTCCAGCCAAAGCAGATGCACCACACCTTTGGGTATGTAATAAACTAGGGCCCCTTTCTTTCCTTCAAGTGAAGAACACAAATGCATACTTTTGTGTGTTATTCCTAGGTGTTCAAGGATCCCATTGTCTGTTAGTCAACTACCGCTCGCCTGACACAGAGCTTCATAATAGTTAGCAAAAATGAGGAATACACACTCAGGCCACTGTCAGAATTTGTGATGATCATTGATGGCTGGAAGGTAGTAGGTAGTTTAGTTGCTAAGTCATGTCTGACTCTTGCAACCCCATAGAGTGTACCTGCCAGGTCCTCTGTCCTTGGGAGTCTCCGGGCAAGAATACTGGAGTGGGTTGCCATTTCCTTCTCCAGGGGATCTTCCCAACCCAAGAATCGAACCCAGGTCTCCTGCATTGTAGGCACACTCTTTACCAGCTGAGCTACAAAGAAATCTGGGAAGATGAGTTAGTTTAGTAAGCTGGTTTCAGTTTCTTGAGACAGTGTCAGAGATAATATGTGAGAGAGAGTAGGGGAAAAGAGCAATGGAAGCTTAAGTGGTACTTTAGAACATCATTTCACTGGGGAAATAAAATCGACAAAAGATTCAGATTTGTTAAATTAGGAGGAAGAGTCAATATGGTGTATTTGCCATCTGTCAGACACATTAAGTGTTCTTTGTCGAGGAGTGCTGCCAGCTGACCTTCATATGTTGGGAAGGGGCTGGCAGAGAGCTGCAGCTTCATCCCCCACCCTCCTGGGTGACTAGAGTGCCCATGAAGAAGGGGATGCACTCAGTGTGGGCTTCCCTGATGGCTCAGATGGTAAAGAATCCACCTGCAATGCAGGAGACCCAGGTTTGACCCAGTCCATCAGGTCTCAAAGAATTAGACATGACTGAGTGACTAAGGATGCATGCACGCAAGCACCCAGCTTGCTTTTACCAAGGGTCTTTAGGTGGGAGCATGGTGGTACCCGTTTTCAGTTTCTGTCAAGTTGGAAATAAAGTCACTGGACTCAATGACCCGTGAGAAATAAAGTCACTGTCACGGGACTCAATGGCCTATGAGAGGCCCAGGATTCTCAGTAACCCACCTGTTCCTCAGTCATGCAGTAAACCCCCACAGAACAGCCCCTCACATCTTAGTCTGGAGTTTCAATCTGCCCCAGTCACCTGAGATGTTCTATGAAGGCATGCAATTCTGAAGTGGGCTTTATCAGCACTTTCTTAGGCTCACTTGAGATTTTTCTATTTAGGAAGGATTTTTATCTCTATACAATAGTGATCCCAAGGGACTCTGTAAAATATTGATATTTGATTCCCATTGCTGGTATTTTGCAAAATACTTCTGTCTCCCAAGACTATCAAGTAATTTATAAGGTCCCCACTGTAAACATTTTCAACTAAATGTCTCATTTTCCATGAATCTTGGAAATAGAAATGTGTAAAAGACGTGATAAAAATGCATTGAGGGAAACAGTAGCTTATGAATGTGTCTCTGGCTCTGATGAGCTAGGTGTTATTGCATTAAGCACTCAAGCAGTCAGTGCATAGACAATGCTACCTCATCTCTCTTGTTCCTCAGATCCACAGGAGCAATGTCAGGGCCGTCCTCAGTAGTTGGGTGAGGTGACTTGGAGAAGTCTGGCTTGGGTCCTCACCCTGGGGTGTCACAGTGTTGGTGTGACAGTTTTCGTAACATAGGTCAAAGTGATCTTGAGATATTTAATGGTGAAGCCAGAACAAGGTCGGGTGAGAGCAGTCCTCCAGCAGGTCCACAGAATGATGTGGTTGCATCTGTCTGCTGAATTCCCAAGATTCCACATGCAGAAGGAGCTGTTCATGGGGGGAGAGGGTTGATTTCAAGTATTAGCTTTACACTCACTTCTCAATACATTTGCCATACTTTTGAAAAGATGCATTTCTTTCAGAGGAACAGGACCTGGAGAGAAGTAATCCAGTTTGCAGGATATACAATGTTATAAGGGCTTCTCTGATAGCTCAGGTGGTAAAGAATCTACCTGCAATTCAGTAGACCTGTGTTCAATCCCTGGGTTGGGAAGATCCCTTGGATAAGGGAATGGCTACCCACGCAATTATTCTTGCCTGGAGAATCCCATGGACAGAGGAGCCTGGTGGGCTGCGGTCCATGGGGTCACAAAGAGTTGGACATGCCTGAGCAACTAACACACACATAAAATCTTACACATATCTTGGCATCTGAGTTGAGTTTTTAGCTTTAGTTTTTTAGGTCCTGATCCTTTCAAGAGTAGCTTTGGACTTTGTCCTGAGAAAAATTTGCATATGTCTCTCTAGCTGTTTTTCAGTAATTTCTGAGCATGGAGTCCCTTCCCGCCCCACCCTCCAAAGTGCATATAAGGACCCTTTGGTTCTAAGCTTCTGCCAAGGGAGTGGTTTTGGTTGTTGTCGAGAACTAAGAGAAATGATAAGAGGTGAACAGAAGTGCACAGTTAGTTAATTAGCTCTTTATTCTAGTCTCTAATATTTATAGACGGGTTTTTAATGATATTTTAAATATTCAGATCATAGGTATAGCTAATTATACATGAGTGATTTTAGGGCTCTGACTTCAGCATAGTTTTGTTGGAGCTGTCTCATGTTCTATTTCCCTTTTCGGGAAGAAATGAAGTACTTTAAATTTTAAATACACTCTTAGTTGGCACACAAGGTGGCCCTGTGAGCATAGCTTTAGAGCAGGGCTTCTCCGAATTCACTGGCTGTGACCAAAGAGCTTCGTAAGAGAGGACACACAGACTTTGAAGTTTGAAACCAGAGTTTGATTTATTAGCCGTTCGGTTGAAGCAAGTTGTTTAACCTGTTTGGGGGCCTCAGTTTCCTCATCTGTAAACTGGAATTAATGATGGTAACGAGGGTTATTGTGAGGGTAAACTGAGATGGTACATGAAAAAAACCATACAGAGCAGTGTCTGACACACAGTTAATGCTCGCTAGGTATATTTAATAACACCATATACTTGCCTGATGTTCTTAACTTGTAATTTCATGGCTGTCCTTCTGAAAGAGTGATGCTGAAAAGCAGAGGCTGGCCAACTGACCATCCACTTATGAATATTCCAGTTACCTCATTCTCTCTCTCCTGCCACTGTGTCTCAATCAATTAATGAGTAGCATAGCTAGAGGTATTAGAAATTTGGCCAAAAGTGTCAATAGCCTTTATTTTTATGGCTTCATTTGTGTGTGTATGTGTAAGTCTTTTGTCCGGGAGCTACAGATAAATATTTATAAATATATTCACATCTGGCATGAGAAAGTGCTTTCAACTTGTTCACATATCATATTCCTATTTCTAATTGTTAGGTAACACAATGACTCTATCTCAGCTACTGTTATCAAAATGAAGAATTAAATCCAGTGTGTTTGTTCAACTTCAATACAAAGAGAAGACCTGCAATCATATGTAATAATCTCTTTAAAGCTTAGAAACATAAATGTGTTTCTTCTTTGTAGGATCCTTTTGTTTGGCTATTGTTGTGGTTGATGGTGGATTCTTCTGTGCAGATTTCACTTCACTGCTGGTTTGGCAGGCTGGCTTTATTTTAAATAAGTCCTTCAGATAACCTACTTTCTCTCTAGAAATAAATCAAAATGTTGGGAAAGGAATGTAAATTGTAGTTATCTTTGCAAGGAAAGCCCTCCAAGTAGCTTGCAAAGAGGCCTTGATAGATGGAAGAAATAGCAGGCTGGAATCTGGGGGGGTACTTGCCTACTGGCAAAGCCATGCCCATTGGCAGATGTATGATGTTGAAAGAAGCAATCCTTTTTCTCTGGGACTCAGTTGTACTCCCTACACAATGAGAGCTGAAACTGCATTTGAAATTCTCCGCCTCTTCTGGTTCTTGGAACCCCTCTGATAAGTTGATGAAAGCTATGCCCCAGCTCTACCAAAAACAAAAACAGAAAGAATAGAAAACATATTCCCAGACAATTTCACCATGCCTCACCCCACCCCACTCAGAAATCCCTTGTTGGTGGACAGAGCCTTCATTGAGAGCTCCCTATAAATGGTACCTTTAAGCCATGTTTGGCTCCAAAATATTTCTCCCTGTGCTGGGAAAAGTCCCTTGCATACTTGTTCCCATGTTTAAATGGTTGACCTCTGTGGTCAGGATCTCTTTGTTATATCTAAGTTTATCAACACAACGGTGGATTTGCTATTTCACTTGGCATTTTGAAATGACTGGCCTTAGAATCTAAGCTGAAATTTGTTCTTCCTTGTCAGTATTTTTATAGGATCAGTCCAGAAATGAAGATATTTGGAAAGTGCCAAGGCATATCTAGATTTAGTTTAGGCAGATTTCAAGCATCAAGTTTGTTGGTTGATTGTGATATAAGGCTGTTTTGGGGGAGGGAATATGTGCATGCTGCTGCTGCTGCTGCTGCTGCTAAGTCGCTTCAGTCGTGTCCGACTCTGTGCGACCCCATAGGCGGCAGCCCATCAGGGTCCGCCGTCCCTGGGATTCTCCAGGCAAGAACACTGGAGTGGGTTGCCATTTCCTTCTCCAATGCAGGAAAGTGAAAAGTGAAAGTGAAGTTGCTCAGTGTTCGACTCTTAGCGACCCCATGGACTGCAGCCTCCCAGGCTCCCCCGTCCATGGGATTTTCCAGGCAAGAGTACTGGAGTGGGGTGCCATTGCCTCCTCCCTATGTGCATGAGGATATTGAATACTAGAATTTGAACCTCCCTTCCTGCTTTCCTAGTTCTCTTTCCTTATGACCATCCCCATGGCGTAATACAGTGTTTGCATTTGTCTGATTCTTAAGACAAAGTTCCTAAAAAAGCTTTCCAACTTCAATTTGTAGAATACCTAATTCTTTGAGAGGTTTTTGTGTTTGGAAACTGGACTAATTTGTCCAAGATGTTAAGGAAGATAGCTGCTGACTGTTCACGTTGTTTTGGAGGCTGGTTTTTAGATTTGCAAAAGAGTCAGACACAATCTAGCAACTAAATAATGACAACAAATACCATATATTATTTGGTATTATTATACTTGGGGAGTCAGGGCAGGAAAGTGAAAACTTGTTGATTTTATGAAAAGCGTTTGCTCCGCAAAATGAAATGCTGCCTCTGTTTGTGTGATTATGGAAAATTTTCTTTCCGTACACACAGCACGGAACACTTTTCGGGAATCATCTCTCTTTATTTTCATGCCAACCCTGTGGAGAAGATACAGTTAGTGCTCCTGTTTTGCACATGAAAAAAAACCCAGAAACCTGAGACTCAGATGGATTAAGTAACTCATCCAAGTTCACTCAACTTCAAAGTTGTGCTTGAACCCAAGTTCTTATGAATACAGAGCTTACACTCTCACTAATATCCTGTGCAGTCCTGGAACATTCTAATGCTGGAGAATGAACTGAAGCTGTCAGTCTTTGAGCATAAAGGGAGTGGAGCCAGGGGATCAGAGTTAGCTAGCCTGGATTCCTAGCCCAAACTATGGGTCCCCACCTCACCATTTGGCCCTCTCCAGAGCATCCCCAGCTCCAAACCTGCTAAGATGTACGTCATCTCTGGCCTTACCTGGCTCACATGTGTTCCAGGGACCAGTCCAGTCTTCATCACATTCTCCATGATGAATCCTCTTCTTTCTGGGCTAACAGCTCTGTTTACTATGCTTCCTTTTTTTTTTTTTTTCCCTATATTGGAGGATTGTTGATGAACACTGTTGTGTTAGTTTCAGGTGTACAACACAGTGATTCAGATATGTATATCCATTTAGTTGTGTATATCGACTCTTTTTCAGACTCGTTTCCCATTCAGGTTGTTCCTGTCCTCGTCGGTTATCCATTTTAAATACAGCAGTGTGTTCATGTCAGTCCCAAACTCCCTACCTATGCCTTCCCCCCATCCTTCCCCTGTGGTGACCATAAATTCATTTTCTAAGTCTGTGATTCTGTTTCTTTATATTACTTCTATCTGTTTCTCTTACTTCTCCTTCCTTCTCACCCTCATTTTCTAACATTGCCTGTTTTTCACCATTTTACTGTAAGATCATTCTAGTCTTTAAAATAGTAACTGAAAACAAAGATAATAGTAGCACTCACCTTTTAGGGTTGTTTGGAGAGTTATAATAGTTATTAATAATTATAAAAATAATAACAGACTATAAGAATAATTGCCAGTATGTACTATGTAATTACTGTGCACCCAGGAACTATACAAAGCACCTTACACTTTTCATCTCATTACATTTTATACCAGCCCTTTGAGATGATTCCCTTCTCATCAGCCCCATTTTAGGGGTAACCACTTGGGGCACAGGAAGGTTAAGTTACTTGCCCAAGATCAGAACTTAAATTTTAAAACTCAGGTTATGTGGTTCTGGAGCCCAAGTTCTTGGCTCCTTGTTTTTACTGCCTTGTCCTGATTCCTGAAAAGCAATAGGCACAGTGCATAGCAAATGGTAAGGACTTGTCATCATTTCAACAGATAATCATGTAGAGTCTCCTGTATCCCAGCCACTGGGGATACAGCAGTAATAAAACTGATTTAAAAAAAAAGCAAAGAGAAAACCTTCCATGACACAGTTTACATCCCAGTTGAGGGGGTGGGGGCACACAAAAAAGATGAAATAGGTACAGTTGTTTGTGTCAGATGATGGTGAAGGCAATGGAGAAAAATAAAGTCAGAACAGAGGCTACCATATGCCAGAGAATTAGAATATTACGTGTAACTAGAATCTTTATTTATGAATAGCCATGGTAGAGATGAGACCTGCTCTTGTCATCATTGTACCAACCACTGGTAAGTTCAGTAGTTGGTAATATATACTTTTATCTCTTCCTTGTACTCTGTCTTCACGTACCCCTTCAACCTTTGTATATTAGACAACTTTGGAACATGACATTAGAATTCACCCACCTGAAGTCCATTTGGCTTCTAATGGGAGTTTTGAGATACAGCATTTATTGGGCTTGGCTGCTGCGCACAGTGCTGGCATTTACATGTATGTAAAGTCGGTCCTCTCTGCCTGCAAGCGTGGTTGCCTTTCACAAAACCATCCTTCACTGTTTGCTGATTGCGTTAGTGTCGCGTAATATGTGGCAGCATCAAGCCTAAGGAAATGCATGATAGATGAGCTAGGAAAGAGTCTGTTCGTTTCTCACACAGGGTAAAGGTGTCTTATGTGCACTGGAACAGTCGGTAGAACTGAAACTGTGTAGCTTAGATTGGGACTTGAACCCATGCGGCTGAGACTTGAGCCCTGTCAAAACCCACGGTCTTCTGAGATCGCGCACCTGATTTCAGGACTTAATGAAGCTCGGGTTCTTGGCGTCTCATCACAGAAAGAATTCAGAGAGAGACAAAGTGATAGCTAAGAAGTGGGTTTATTTAGTTTGGAATCAACATGTACACACTGGTATATTCAAAATGGATAACCAACAAGGACTTATTGTATAGCACAAAGAACTCAGCTCAATGTTATGTGGCAACCTCGATGGAAAGGGGTTTGGGGGGAGAATGGAAACACATATACGTATAGCTGAGTTCCTTCACCATTCACCTGAAACTATCAAAACATTGTTAAATAGCTATACTCCAATACAAAATAAAAAGTTTAAAGTTCAGGGGAAAAAAAAAAAAGAGTGGTTTATTTAGAGAAACATTCCATGAGACAGAGTGTACAGATCATCTTAGAAGGTGAGAGTGCCCTTGAAACATGATGTGGTTAGTTTTTATGGGCTGGATAATTTCATATGCTAATAAGTGGGAGGGTTATTCTATTACACTATTTTGGGGATGGGGTGGAAATTTCCAGGAATCGTGCCCCTACCCGCTTTTTGGTCTTCGATGGTCGGCCTGGGAACTGTCATGGCCCTGTGGGTGTGCCACTCAGCTTGCTGGTGTATTACAATGAGCATATACTGAGGCTCCAGCTTTAGTGGAATTCACTAGTCCTCAACCTTGGACGCATTTGGTTCCTAACAGTTTGTGTTGTGTCCTTGGGCTATGTCATTCTTCAAAGGTTGTACCCTGTCCCCTTCCCTCCTGTTTCAGAGCTCGGCCATCACGGCCTACACACCTGAAGTCCTTATGTCGGTGTTTAACTGCAGAAGGGAAGCCTCTACCCACCACATTGAGGAGCAGGGTTTAGGAGGTCAAGTTCACTGTTTTTCCTTTTGGAAAACTTCAAACACAGGAGTTTCTATACTTATTATGCCAATTGAGGTAAAACCATGCACAACTTTACTTCTTTTGTTACTTGGACAACTTGTAGAAAACCATCTATCATTTTGGGGTTGGGGTACAACTTGACAAAACATAGGCAGAGGTAACACGCAGGGGTCTTAACAGTTCACGTTGGCCTGCCTTTATGCCCAGAATAGATTGCTGTGGCTGAAGCAATTATGAAGCAATCCATATCAGTTGTTTGAGAAATGCCATTGTGGCCCAAGAGGACCATATTGTTCCTTTTATATGGCACTGACTAGATTTTTTTTCCCCCCAAATTTTATCCGTGACGCCTCCACATGCCCTGTGAAGTATTGCTGCTGTTGTCCTACTTAATAGCAGTGCTAGGAGAAACAGGAAACTTTCAGACATTATACTCATATTTTTATTAGTGCAGGTAAGGTATGCAGCCTCCTATGTGCCAGAAAGTGGGGGATAAGGAGAAAAATAAAACCTCGCTTTTGGCCCAAATAACTCCAGTCAGCAGATTTTAATTGAGCAACTATTATACATATTATGCAGAACCCTCCTGATGAAATGTTGAATAAAAGCTAACATGTTCCATACACTCAGAAGGTCTGCAGTCTCATAGGATAGCTGGAAATTAATTTAAAAAATACAAAAATGTAAAATTATGTGTCTGATATGTGCTTTAAAGAAGGTATATTAGTGCTGGAAGATTTTAACCAAAGAGAAGTTGCCTAACCGGGAAGGCCATAAGACATCTTGTTTGGAAATTGATGATTGAATTGAGATGTGAAAGATGGATAGGTGTTCACTAAGTCGAATCAGAGATGGGGAAGTATTGGGTTGGCCAAAAAGTTTGCTCAGATTTCCCCATAACATCTTAGAGAAAGCCCAAACTAACTTTTTGGCCAACCCAGTAGATAAGGTAGGGGAGCATGTGCAGAGGCCCTGTGGCAAGGGAGAAGGGTTGATACAGTGAGAAGATAGGATTAGAGAAGGCCGGAGATGTCAGATGAGACTAAAGACAAGCAGAGCCAATTCAGGTCTTCTGGGTTGTGTTTAGGATCTTCATCTTTATCTCATGGACAGTGGGAAAGCACTGAGAGGCCAGGAACAGAGGGAATCAGATTTACTTCTCAGTACGGTCACTGTAGTGTTCGCGTGGAAAACAGACTGGAGGATGTGAGTGGAAAGCAGAGAGTTTAGGAGACAGTCAGCATTTAGACCGGATGAACTAAATGGGGGAAATGAAATAGAGTAAGGAAATGACATCGGTGATATATATGATTATATTTTATTACCGTTTTAATATGCCCTTCCTGCATGCTCGGCCCTTTGCTAACTCATTTCATCTGCCCAGTGACCCTTGAAATGGACATAATCTTGCCCATATAACAGATGGGGGAACTGAACCTTAAGGAGTTGACTTAGCTTGCCCACAGTAATAGAACATATGAATGGGGAAATGTAGGAATGAAAAGCCCAGAGCCAACCAAAGACACTGGGCAGATTCCAAGATCCTTTTCTTGGAATTGGTTGCTGCACATGTTGTAGAAAAAAATGTTAGGGCATTCTCTTTGTCTCTTGGTAAACTCTGTCTCAGCTTATTTCCTGCAAGTGAAGCCACGTAGAGGAGTGAACCTCCCCAGGTTCCTCAACTGATCGTAGAAGGATGTTAGCCCCAAACAGTTTATAAACCCTTCCAACCATAGATTCCATTGTACTGAAATCACCCCTGGAATCAGGACACTTCAGACAGAGCTGTTCATGCCTTAAGTCTCCAAACACAAGATGATTCTGATTAGAAGGCCTTCCCAGCAAAGATCCTAACAGCGGTGCCCCTCTCCCAACTGTGGTCACATATTTAAGAAAAATATCCTTGCTTCTATTAAAGTACCTGCTATCCAAAGATTACCTATTCGCTGTAATTCTTTTTTTAATCTTGTGAAGCTGACTGCTTTCAAATAGGCCTCAGACTGCATGACAGAAATTCATCTCCTTGAACTTTATTTAACAGGGCCACAGAATCATTCTGAGAGAATCATTTAAATTAATATGAAGCATTACAGTGTTAAAGGGGAAAAAATTCACTCTAATTCCCAATTTCAGAATTGCTCAAGACCTCTGTTCTGGGCTGTGACCCCATGAGTATGGGCAGCCTAGGTGGCTGAGAAGTCCTCATGTATCCTAAAGTCACATTTCAGCCTTTGACAGCTAATGTAAAGGGAGAATTACCACCCCCTCACTGCCCACTCCCCCCTACCAAGTCATTCAGTTAGAAATCACTCATTCACCAGTGAACACTGGTTAAATATGGAAAATCTGGAAACAAACAAACAAAAAAAGGCTAGAGTGGAGGTGGAGGTTTTTGTATCCCAAGCGGTTATCCACCCCAAGCTGTGTTAGTTTCAGATGAGACAGCTTGTATGAAAATTTAGGAGTCCCGGAGAACAACAATAACAAAAATTAACAAATGGCAGGATGAGTAGCAGAAGGGAAAATCAAGCATATGCTGCTCATTTGAAATGTAGTTTCACGAAAAATCTTTTCCATTACACCCTAAAACAATCTGTCCTTGCCAGATAACGCATTGGACATGGAAAGCCTGTTCCCTCCACTTGCTTTTCTAGTTACAAGGCAGCCCTTTAAAAATGAGAGTTCAGCAGCTGGAGACAAAAAAATTTTAAAAGTCAGCTTGTCTTTGGAAGTAACATAAGGGGGTAAGGGGAGCCAGTGCCTCTTCCCACCACTTAACCAGCGGTGGCAAGCGGCACTTGGCTGTTTGTGCTCAGTCAACACTAATCAATAAACATCTGTTGGAATGAGCATTGGTGCCTCTTTACGATTCATTATGCTTCATTAGGAATTGGTTTTGTCTTCAAGGGAAGGGAAAAAAAAATTTCATGTAATTAAAGAATAGTATGTTATGCTCCCATATTTTTCCCCCTAAAGACCAAAATCCTTTTAAGGCCATTATTTACAGTACATTTATCTGTATTTAAATGTAGCTACTTTTCCTTGAAAAGACCATCTGTTCATAAGGGCCATCCTTTTTCCATCCTCCCAGAGGTACATGTGGCAGAGCAGTGGTGTTTGCTGAGGACTTGGTTAAATGAAAATGTATGAGACGTGAATGAGAGGGAGGACAGACACCCAGCAAAGTGATGTCTGGCCCTATCCTGGGTGGTGGGTAAAAGGAAAGGAAACACAAAATTTGCTGGACAGAGAGGCACATTTGAAATGACAGTCTTTGGAAATGGCTTTACCAAAGGGAGGTATAATATCAGAAATTCTCAAGGCTGGTTGACTTCAGTGGTCCTTTTGCAGGGTTTATGATAGACAGTTTAAGTGTCCCCTGCAGTATCTGGCAGGCAGAGCATTTTGTTATTTTTCTTTTGAGGAAATATCTTGCAGTCGAGGGAGTATTAGTATAAGTGATGCAGCTATAGTCACGGAAGTCACCTTAAAGGCACCGTGAGTTTATCCCTGCTGAGGGTAGTGTCCTCGGGTGAACTTAGCAGAGTTGCATATACCGCACACAAGTGTACAAGTTAAAACTAAAGTCACCGATGATGACCCACCTTACATAGAACACAGTTCCTGTTCCTGTTAGTTTAACATTTATTTAACCAGAGCTCTTGATGAACTGAAAAGCCGTCGGGGACTTTAGAAAGAGTATAGCACCAGAAGTCAAGGTGAAATTCAAGGATTAGTGGAATATTAGCATTTACTTCTCCATTTAATGCATACTGGAGTTCCCAAATATAAAGTTTTGGAGGGCTATAAACCTTTCCTTGAAAAACACTCAAGGAATTTCACTGAATGCCTGCTACCACATACAAGTGAAGGGAAAGAAAGGGTTAGGTGCAATGTGATTAACTTTTTCTTTTATTGAATAATGGAGTGAAAATTAGAATTAAAAAAATAGCCAGGCAGTCTCAAGCAACATCACGCCTATGCATAGAGCAGGTCATATCCCTGTGTGTTTAAGTACAAAGGATTTCTTGTTCACAGAAGTGAAGGATAATTACATAATGCATTTGTGCAAAAAGTTAAATGTGCAAGCAATATGTGAGATATGGATTTCTCCTTCCATCTAGCAGACCTGTTCTGTCTCCATATTTCCCAAAATGTGTTTGACAAAACACTTGTCTGTCATGATGCTTAGCAAAATGAAAAGGTGATGAGACCCCTGTGAAGCATGTTTGGGCAATGTAGCACTCTTAGACATTCACAGGCTCTATTGGCATCTTAAAGACACTGAGAAATCTAGCAGTAAATAAACAACTTTAGCTTTGTTAAATTCCAGCATCTCTCAAACTTGTTTGACAAGCAAGTCCTTCTGTTCACAGAGCGTGTTTTCGCATCATTCAACACAAGTGTTTGTGGAAACACACTGGCAAATGGTGACCTAGAGTGATGTCTTCTAGGCTTGTGTAACTGATGTGCTTGATGGGGAATAATGGATTAAAAGTGCAGAGATGCTGTTTCTGTGGGTCTCCAGGAGGGCAGAGAACTCTGATAGGAAACTGCAGAGCTATGTAACTGGAGGCATTGTGAGGGTGCTGGTATTGGATCTTTGGAATCAGGAATAGCCTGATTCTTGGTGGAATAGCCTTCCTATAAAAGATACCTTGATGATGCATCTCTGATTTTTGTTTTCCTGTAGCCCATTTCCCTGAGTCTCAAATAGGTTGTAAATGCATCTGGACTTCCTGAATTGCTTAGGTTTCTCTTAGGTTTCTGCCTTCTCTCTGGGTAGTTCTTCACTTTGTCAAAAACACTTAGTTTACATTGTGAAATCAAACTGAAACAGTTTGATCTCACCACCTACAGCTGAGAGTCCTGGACACCTGACCTTTGTAGGAAAGTACACAGTTGAGGTTGGCAGTAGGTACCACCTAAAGGAAGTTTGCCTTCCACAGCCTTCCATATTATTAAAAATGCCTCCTGAGAGAGAGAGGTGGTATTTTTCCTGATTTCAGTGTCTCTCCAAATTGATGAAGGATGAAAATTTCCCACCTACCCTTGATCCTTTAGAATAGCTGTTGTTGTTCAGTTGTAGGTCGTGTCCAACTCTGCGACCCCATGGACTCTAGCCCCCCTGGGTCTTTGTCCTTTACTATCTTCCAGAGTTTCCTCAAATTCATGTTCATTGAATCCATGATGCTCTCTAACCATCTCATCCTCTGCCACCCACTTCTCCTTTTGACTTCAGTCTTTCCCAGCTTCAGGGTCTTTTTGTTGCTTATGTTCTGCCCTGTTCAACTGAAGTGACATTCTTTGCAATGCTATTGTGAGAGATGGGGTTATAGACCTTAATTGCTTCTTTGTTCTTTACTCCATTTTCCTTTTTTAATTTTCCTAAGTATCTTATTTTTTCCATTCTATTTCTTCTATTTTTCTTTTTTTGCCCCTCCACCCGTTCCTTCTCCTTTTCCGCTTTTTCTTTTTCTTTTTTCAGTCTTCTCTCCCTTGTCCTTCCCTAATAAAGAATTATGTAATATTATGTCACATTCCTTAGATCCACCAAGCTTATCTGCACACATAGAAACTGAGGTACATCTGGGAACCATGCTCATTCTTAGTGATCACCTTTGCCAAACTCTGCGAAAACTTTGAACATCTTTGCCAAAACGCACTTTATAAGCAATGTGTTTTAGACTTGTACATAGCTTTTGTCAGGTTTTTAGGCTGTAGTTGGTTTTTTTAGATCAAGGTCAAAGTGTGTGATTTGCACAGGTTATGTCTTGCCTGACAGTTCCTGTCCAAAGTGGAAGTGAGGATGCAGTGCAGTTGAGGCTTCCACTGTAAGCCCCAGACCTGGGGGCCAAAAAAGGGCACTTTCTCCCTTCTCTGCCACCTTGGTATTAACCCAGTAGAAGGTTGAGTGCTACAGTCATTCCTATTTGGAGACCTCTGCTTATGACATTGGTTCATCACAGGCTCCCAACATAGTTTAGCAATTTTATCTGCCAGTTCTAGGGTTTTCCTTTCTTGGACACATTTGCACATGGTGACATTTTCTTAGAGACCCTCACATCAGTTCAGCAGTTTCATCTGCACATTCTTTCCATTCATCCAGTCTAGAAAGGCGTCTAAACATGACATGTTCCCTTGTGGTCTCCTTTCCCAGTCTGACCATTGGTTCTCTGGGTGACCAGTTTGATTTGCTTTTTCTAGCTTGATCATTCTTTTTGGCAGAGCAGAAAGCAGGAAATTAGAAGCTGATTCAATTTTTTTTCTGATGGTCTAGTTGTATTTGTAGATCAAAGGATATTTAATATTTATAGTTTTGAATATCAACTTTAATATAAAGTTAGTTATAATCCTGGATATTGTATTGTTTGTGCAAGAAATTGGATGTACTTAATCTTCTTTAAAAAGTTGCTTTAAGAATCACTTAGAGATATGAATTTGTCTAATAAACCCCACTGTTACGTTTGACTTAAAAGTTCTACCCCTCTCTTGTTGAGGATGGAAGAAAGTTGATCACTCATACGTGTGTTAATGTAAACTCTAGGAGTTTACATTATGTTATGCTACCTAGAAGTTTTATTCTCCAGCTCAAAGAGAACACAAGTCTGCAAGAGGCAAAATAGACAGTAAATACTGTCATCTCTCAAATAATATGCTCTTATAGTAAATGTATAAAGCAAGCAGGAAGATGTTTCTGTAGCTCTGTGAGGTTTAGTATACCATTATATATATTCTCACATATATATGCATGTGTATGTCTCAGATACATCTCCTAGTGGAGTCTGTATTTTCTATTGGCACAGATACCTGCATCCATCTGTTGTATTTCATGGTGTATTCTGCTGGACAAGTTAAGGCCTTACAAATTTAGGACGTAATGTTTAATGAAAACGCACACTATCCATTTCTGTCATGATGTAAGCGTTGTTTTGCTAACTCTATGATCTACTTGCCTTAAAATCTTCCTATAATTAGATATTTCCCAAGATAAGAGATTAATAGAGCAGTGTCACACAAACCGTCTTCCGTGCCCCAGCCCTGAGAACATCCTTTTCCCCTGCATAAGACTGTTTGCTCTGATAGATTTTATCCTGATGGTAATTTGATTTATGGGACTCATGTTGAATTTCTTCCTTTCAAATTTATGGTCTGGTAGATTTCATGCTGAGTTCAAGATGCTGAGCCTAATGATATTCACATTGGTGGCATTATATTGATTTGTTTTCGTATGATGTATAGGGCTTTTAAAAATAATAACACTGAATAATTATACATATACAATATACTTTTTTATGCTCATGCACACTGAAATTAAGATTTATGCTCAATATCTTGTGATTCATTTTATAAATGTCTAAATCCAGAACTCTGAATTGATGACATTTTTAATTGGGAATAGGTAGTGATGTGTGTCTTCTCTTGTTATTTCCTAAAGGTTCAGTATTTGAGTGCTGCTGTTATTTGTTATAATTTATTTTGTGGGCTTTGTTGGGGCATTTTATAATTCATACATATGCATGCAACAGACTTCTGTTCTAGTTAACCAAACCCTAAAGAAAAATTAGATAACTAGCTTTAATATGTGAAGTATAGGATTTCTCAGGTGGGTGCTAATGGTGAAGAATTCCCTGCCAATGTAGAAAACATAAGAGACACGGGTTTGATACCTGAGTTGGGAAGATCCCCTGGAGGAGGGCATGGCAACCCACCCACTCCAGCATTCTTTTATATATATATATATATTTTATATTTATCACTCAAGTATTCTTGCCTGAGAATCCCATGGACAGAGGAGCCTGGTGGGCTGCAGTCCATAGGGTTGCAGAGAGTTGGGCATGACTAAAGTAACTTAGCACACACACACACACATGTGAAGTATAAACCCTTATAGTTTTATGTTACACTCTGAAAATGAATTAAATGCCCACCACATGGGATAATGGATGTGAGCATACTTCTGTATACTAATGTCAATTGGTAAAGTAGTGGGTTAAAGATGATGAACATTGGTCCACACAGCCCATTGTTCATGGAGAGTGGAAGAACATGTGAGCATGAATAGCATGTTATTCATGCTATTTCAAATATTCAAAGCTAATTTCAAATATTCTAGTTTCATACCTCTGTGAAAAGGAATTTTCCTGGGTCTAAAATCAATTTTAGTATACCGTATTTGCACTTTTACCATGAATAATATACAGTCTATTAGTAAAGACCTTGACCAAAAAGTTAGTCATTATGTACAAAAAAAAAAAACAACAACAACAAAACCCACAAATTATTATGGGTCAGTTTACTTATGGATTGCTTTATTTAAAAAAAAAATTCATACAGATACTTGACGTTAAATGAATTGAAAACTTTAGTTGGTTGACCAGATTTATTCCTTTTTCAACCAGCTGTGCTGTTGTTGTATGAAAACAGCTTTGCTGAGGTTTTTGCCAACAGACAGCAAACTATTATGATGAAAAATGTGACGTTTTAGTGTCATGCATCTGTTAACCAATTCACATCCAACATTCTAAACTGTGTTCTCTTCATTTCCTTGCCTATATTCCCATGAAAACTTCATTTATTTATTCACAAGTTATTTTAAGATGAGCCATTTCCCCCAGTTTGTAGTGCAACTTTATGGAAAGAGACATCATCATGGAGTCTGACAGATCTGTCCTTGAAATAATAATACTCCTTCATGAATAATCTCTGGGAAATCTAACTTTTCAAAAACTCAATTTTTAGGAATAAATAACTTTGTAAAACTGCCAGCAATGCAGGAGACCTGGGTTTGATCCCTGGGTTGAGAAGATCTCCTGGAGGAGGGCATAACAGCTCAGTTCAGTTCAGTCACTCCGTCGTGTCCGACTCTTTGTGACCCCATGAACTGCAGCACGCCAGGCCTCCCTGTCCATCACCAACTCCCTGAGTTTACCCAAACTCATGTCCATTGAGTTGGTGATGCCATCCAACCATCTCATCCTCTGTTGTCTCCTTCTCCTGCCCTCAATCTTTCCCATCATCAGGGTCTTTTCAAAAGAGTCAGCTCTTTGCATCAGGTGGCCAAAGTATTGGAGTTTCAGCTTCAACATCGTGACAACCCAGTCCAATATTCTTGCCTGGGGAATCCCCACGGAGAGAGGAGCCTGGCAGGCTACCGGCCATGGAGTTGCAGAGTCCGACACGACTGAGTGGCTAACCACAGCACAGCACCGCTCAGCACAAGAATGTGAAAAAGAGAACTCCTCACATGGTGCACGTGTGCACGCTCAGTGGGTTCACTCGTGTCCGACTCTTTGCGATGCTATGGACGGTAGCCCATTAGGTTCCTCTGTGCGTTGAATTCTCCAAGCGAGAATACTGGAGTGGGTTGCCATGCCCTCCTCCAGGGATCTTCCTGACCCAGTGGTCCAACTTGGTCTCTTACATCTCCTGCTTTGACAGAAGAGTTCTTTACCACTAGCACCACCATACATAAGGTTGTAAAATAGAAAGTACTTGCGTATGATAGATGCTCAGTGAAACCTGATGGATACTCAATGAAGGTTTGTTCTAATTCAGCTAGTATTTGACTGATAGAATATAGATTTGGACTTTGGATGACTGAGCATGAGCTTTAGTTTTTTGATACAGTCAAACACCAGAAAACATTTAACACTAGCAATACTTGTATGCTTTTTCTACTGTGTACCTGGCTTGTTAGAAATAAAACATTGGCAGTCTAGTGTTCTGTGTATAATGCAAAATGCATGCTTAATGTATATTAGAATAATGTGTGCATCAAGCTATTCTTTTGTTATTTTCTGTATGTGACTCTCATCCCTGCCATGAGATGTTGGTGATTTTGACCTAGCAAACACATATGTGAATAATTGCTTTAAGTTAGATTTTAATATTTAGCTAAAAATTTAAAGGAAAATAAAATTGTTCTGAGAAAAGAGTCACCATTTTCTATCAGTTTGCTTGCAAGGTTAGAAAAGACATTCACGTTTAAATATCTCTTTAATGATGGAAATGAAGAGAGCTCTATAACCTTGTAGTCAATAAGCCTGGGGATTAAACTCTGTAATTTAGGAGCTCATTAGCCATCCTTTCACTTAGGACAATAATAATTTAATACCTTAACACCCCCTCACTCCAATGACATGCATATCATATTTCCTTTCCAGAGCCTTCTCCTTTTCAGAACTGTTGATTGACACTTGCAATTAGCTGAAATACAGTAAGGTAATCCTGTGGAGTATTGGTTTACTGTAAATAGATTATGCTTTGTTTTATTTTGGCTAAACTTTGGACAAAGTAGGTCTTAAGGAAAGCAAGAGAGAGAGAATGCGCAACACCAAGTATTTTCTAAAAACTCCATCTCTAGTTGGTGGAGTTTTTGTTCAAAAACAGAAGGCTAACTCTGTTCACTATTTTCATATTTTTTTGGAAACAGTTTGCTATATGAGTTGGGTTTTAAGATGAAAATACAAATGATAGAGTTCCTTTTGTTTGAGATGTGATCAGGGCTGCTGAATTAAACATTTTGGTTCAAAAAGTGTTAATGGAACACCTCTATTAGTTTTATTAACGGATTATTGTGTGGTATTTTTCTGCTGTGTATTGAGAACAATTGCTCAAGTGGTAGCATTAATTCAGTTGCTGTGTCCCAGACACTCACTGCTAGGCCTGGGAAATTAAAAAAAAAAAAAAAGGAACCACATCCTGTCTCTCAGAAAACTCATAGCCTAGCTTCAGAAAAATGTGGAAAAGTGAGCTTTAAGATATTGTGAAAGGCATAATAGAGGGCTATGAGAACACTGAAATTGAGTGATTTTATTCTTGAGGTACCAGGAGTTGATTAAATGTGAGTGTTTAATATCTAATAAAGTGATTAAACTCATTACTTAGTACAGGTATCATGTTTACATGTTTCTAGGATTTTTTTCCCCCCTCTTCTGGGGACTGCTTTATCTTTTAATTTTCCATTTCTCTAACTATCAGTTTGAGCTATAAATCAATCAAGCAGTACGCTCAAAGATGAGGAAAATGGCTGTAATAGCTAGTATATCCTAACATCTTTGAATTTTCTTTTGAATTAGTCATGGTGAATTTAATCCACCCGAAAACCAAACACTGGAGAATCACTTAGGCATCAAATTCTGGATCCAGTTCCGCATCTCCACCACTTTCAAACATTTTGGTGTTCATGATAGGAAGGCATCAAAGATCATCTCAAAGACAATTTCTTTGAATGTACTATTAGTGAGGGAATTTAAACTCTTGCTTGCTGTGTTAGCTGTCAGGGTAATCTGACTCTTAGAGTCTCATCTGGATATACTGATGGCTAGTGATTGATCCTTTCTCTCTCTTCTCATTTCTCAAAAGCTACAGTAGCTATGTGGATCCATAGTATAAAAGGAATGTGCAAAAAAATTTTAAAACTTAAAATCAGTGGGAAAGGTAAATGACAATTGAAAGGTCTGTTAATGTGAAAGTGAAAGAGAGATGCAAGTACTCGTAACAAAAGGAAAAGTAATTAGAAGAATACAGTTAATTGGAAATTGTGTTTTACCCAGTTTTCCATGAACATTGTTCTCCATAGTAACCTTCCTATTCCCAGAGGCCTCAACAACCATCTGTCTCTGTATATAGTGAACTCTCAAGTTAATATGACCATCCCAGACTTCTTTGCTCCCTCCTGACCTCTGTCACCTAACAGCCTATTAGCCCTCTCTACTAGAGACCCTAAAACATACCTCAAAGTCAGTGGGACTGCTTTCTGGAGTTTCTTACCAGTGAATGCTACAACCTAAGTATCTAGTAGAAATCTAGGGATGACTGTTGATTCCTCCTATTTTCTCATCTTCCCCAAACCAATTGATCAGAAGATTCTTTATATTTTACCTCCTCGTGTTTCTTAAATCTATCTATTTCTGCTCATTACCACTGCCATTACTTAGTCAAAGCTGCCAGCTTCTCTTATCTGAACCATTGGGTGGCCTATTCATTGATCACTGGAACATGGTCCCTGCTATGCGTCTATATTACCTATGCCCCCTGAGATTTGACTGACTATGAAAATGTACCATTGCCAACTTCTTTCTCCCTCCCTATCTCTCATGCTCTTAAATCTTCCCATTGTCTCCCACTGCAACCCATGCACCTTAACTTCATCTGATCACACTTATTTCAACAGACTTTTCTCTTATCACACGTCCCCACACTTATCACTGTTCCCCTCACTGACTTGTTCCAGCCACATACTCCATCAGCTCCTTGAACACTGCATGTCACTTCCTTCCCTAGGCCTCTGCATATACTATTCTCCCCTCTGCAGTGCTCTACTTTTATTCTATCACCTTTCTTCGATCTAATTAATGCTGACTCACTTTACTTCTCATCTTAGGCCTCATTTCTTCAGACCTGACTCCCAGACTAAGTCTGCCCTCTTTGTCATAGGCTCTCATTGAACTGTATTCCTTTCCCTAAAGAAAGAAGTTAAATTGTGATTATACATTCATACCATCAATGAATGTCTGCTCTTTCATTAGACTGGAACTCTGTGAGGTCAGGGGTCTTGTCTGTTCTACTCACCACTGTGTCCCAGCACCAAGTACATGAATAGGTGCGTGTGAATATCTCTTGAGGCAATAATGAATGGAGAGATGGATGGATGGTTGAATGAATGAATGAATGGATAAATAACTCAGATTACTTCCTGCGAGATTTTTCACCTCTCTTGGTGCCTTGCCATGTATTTTATGCATTGAGATGAGAAATGGTATCCCAAATATTTAGGAAATTGGGTTCCAAGTCAGAACACTTTATTAGAATCTTTTACTTGTATGTTACTTACACCATCTCCCTACACCTCATTTTTTCTGTAAGACAAAAGCAGTACTGTCTTATAGGTTCAGTGGTTGAAGGGATTAAATGAAATAGTCTGTGCTTAGTTCTTGGCATACTGATTATTTATAGTAAGAAGTCATTAAGTAGTATCTATGACAATGACTAGACAGTGTATTAAAAGACAGAGATATCACTATGCCAACAAAAGTCTGGATAATCAAAGGTATGGTTTTTCCAGTAGTCATGTAAAGATGTGAAAGTTGGACCATAAAGAAAGCTGAGCACTAAAGAGTTGATACTTTCAACTTATGATGATGAAGAAGACTCTTGAGAGAAAGGAGATCAAACCAGTCAATCCTAAAGGAAATCAACCCTGAATATGCATCAGAAGGACTGTTGCCAAAATTGAAGCTTCAGTACTTTGCCCCCCCGATGAAAAGAACCAACTCGTTAGAAAAGACCCTGATGCTGGGTCTTGAGGGCAGGAGAAGGATGCGACAGAGGATGAGATGGTTAGATAGCATTACTGATTCAATGGACATGAATTTGAACGAACTCTGGAAGATAGTGGAGGGCAGAGGAGCCTGGTGTGCTACTGTTCATGGAATCACAAAGAGTAGGACACAACTTCGTGACTGAACAAACAGCAGTGATAACGATTGAGAGGCATCAGAGAAGTGGAGGAGGAATCCCATAGCTTTGATGGTGGTGATGTTCTCTATCAGCTCTCCATCCACAGAGCAGAGCAGGACCCATCCTCACTGCATTGCATTATTGTAACCACACGTGACATGCACCATATAGACTATATTCTTGGTGCTTCATCTGCCTGCCTCATACCACAGGAGAGGACCCTGGAGGTCATTCACAAATCTGAGTCTCCAGCAGTTACCTCACTTTGTCTAATATAGGTTACTCTGATTATTTAAATGATAGTCAACACACTGGTACTGATCTTTAGTGCATATACCAAAGCCACACATGATTAGAATGACACCAGATAGAAGGTAGAGGTTGCTATTTTGAGTCCTGAGATTGAAGACTGAGCCTGACCTGACTTTACACTGGAGGAGTAAGTTGGGATTCTCAGGAGATTCTGACTTGTTTTCTCAACCGTAAGAGCAAGAGTGAGGAAAGAGCAGAAAAGAGGAGAGGATCATAGAAAGTTAACCCTGGAAAGGACTTGGAGACGTTTGATTCAGGACAGCAAATATAAAACAGGTGTCTTCTCCTCTCCATTTGACACCCGTGGTAGACATCCTCATTCCTCACAGGTGATTTTTCCTCTCAAGTTCAGACTTCTTGATCTAACTCTCTAGGTAGCACCAGTTCATTGTACATGGTTGACTCTTGGCTTCAAAACCTCTTTGCTACTCCCGATCTTGTTTATCTCTCTTTATTTATATATGAGATACATAGTTATATTCGTTCATTATATTTTTTCTTCTTCAGTAGAAAATCAGTCTGTAAGAGGAGAGCTTTCTTTAATAGATAAATCACCTCCTTTTCCCCCGCAGCCTAAACTATGTCCATCCGTTCTCACTGTGGAGTGATCACCTTGGTGATTCTTTGCAGTTCTTTGAAAGGGATCATGTGTTTTATTTGCAAGATCTAGTTAAAGAGTCAGTGTATGTGCTGTTCTTACTGTGAGCCAATACCTTGCTGTATTAGACACATATGAAGCTCTGGTGCAAGGGACTACCATGCCAGAGATGGTGCTACTGTCAAAAACTGCCGGGTCTTGCAATTTTGTTATGATTTTTAAATACTTCCTCCTTTTTAGTATTGTCTTGTGATTAATACATGTCTCAGATATAGAAGGGCTTTATTTTGAAGGTAGTTTGGTAAATGTAGGTCATATAGCTACCTATGCTGTCTGTCTTGAGAACTTATCATGGCATATAAGGTAATTAGAGTCAATGGGAAAATTATATACATGCATGCACACACACACATGTACATCTCACATGTGTGTACCCAAACACTCACACACACACACATCCATGTTGAAGGATATATTTTTTAAAATCACTGGAGTCTAAATATTAGAAGTATAATATTCTACTCATTATTATACCTCAAGTCCAAGAAATTGCTTTTTTTTTTCTTACTGAGTATAAAATGCCTACTCTTCCTTGTTATATATCCAATAGTTTGTTATAAAACTGGTCAAGAACATTACAGCATACTAACACATATATATATGGAATTTAGAAAGATGGTAACGATAACCCTATATGCAAAACAGAAAAAGAGACACAGAAGTACAGAACAGACTTTTGAACTCTGTGGGAGAAGGTGCGGGTGGGATGTTTCGAA
The DNA here is from genome assembly GCF_963930625.1 of Muntiacus reevesi. Classification (NCBI taxonomy): domain Eukaryota; kingdom Metazoa; phylum Chordata; class Mammalia; order Artiodactyla; family Cervidae; genus Muntiacus; species Muntiacus reevesi. Next base: position 99,695,264 of record NC_089252.1, read on the forward strand.
AGAACAGCATGTATATTATCTAGGGTGAAACAGATCACCAGCCCAGGTGGGATACATGAGTCAAGTGCTCAGGCCTGGTGGGCTGGGAAGACCCAGAGGAGTCGGGTGGAGAGGGAGGGGGGAGGGGGGATCGGGATGGGGAATACATGTAACTCCATAGCTGATTCATGTCAATGTATGGCAAAACCCACTGAAATGTTGTTAGCCTCCAACTAAAAAAAAAAACTGGTCAAGTTCCGATGTTGTGCACTTGATATAAACAGAGGTCCTAAGACTACTATTTGGCCACAAAGGAAAGGCTCAGATCTTCCTCACTAATCACATTCTACTTTGGTGTCACAGTTGAGAAGCACTAAGTGTCACTCAGATATATATTTTTTTTCTCTGTTTCTTGGGCAATGTGCATTGGGTAGATTTGCTACTGAGTCATAAATACATTCATTGTATTGTCAAAACATCATATTGTCATTTATTGTTTCACGTTATGCAGATAGTGTTTTCAGGACTGTACATATTTAATGTAACATTCACAATGATATAAGTTAGATACTGTTGTCCCCATTTACAGATGATGAAAAATAAGGCACAGAGATACTAAAGAGCCTGTCCTCAGCCACACAACCAGTAAGACAGTTTGACCTGGGGCTCTCAGGCACTAGGTTAAGTGAGAAGAATTTGCTAGCTAAGGAATAAACAGCACATGTGGAGGTCTTGACTCAAGAAAGTGTAATTTATTCTAGGAATAGGAAATAGGCAAGCAGGGATGTAGCAAAATTATCAAAGAGAGTGTTGAAAGAGGAGTTTTATGAGTCATTCATAGAGAACTCTGAAGATGCATTTTAGGTTTTGTCCTTTATTCTAAGAGCAGCAGGAGACCGTAGAAAGGTGTAGAGCAAGAGAGTACTGGGATCCAAATCCCACTTGTTAAAAGTCACACCAGCTGCTGTGTGCAGAAGTGACTGTGGAGGAACAAGAGTGGGGTCAGAGGCCACTTAGGGCCCTGCGGTCAGGGAGAGAGGGGAGGGGAGAAGAGGAATAGTATACAGAGTTCACTTGTGTTCCGGAAGTGGAATCCTCATGACCGAGTGACAGATATAGAGAGGGAGTAACGGAGAGATCATTAATGACTTTTAGGTTCTGGCTTGAACAGTGGTTGAATAGAGGTACCATTTATCAAGACGGGGAAGAGCAAAGTGTAGGGATGGGTCAGTGGAAAGTTCAATCATTGACATGTTGGCCTGAGACCTTTCTGCAACTTTCACACGGAGCTCCCAAGGAGATAGTTTGACATTTGAGCCTGGAAATCATTGGAACCAGTCTATTGTTCCATGTCTAGTTCTAACTGTTGCTTCTTGACCTGAATACAGGTTTCTCAGGAGGCAGGTCAGGTGGTCTGGTATTCCCAACTCTTGAAGAATTTTCCACAGTTTGTTGTGATCCACACAGTCAAAAGCTTTGGCGTAGTCAACAAAGCAGAAGGAGATGTTTTTCTGGAACTTTCTTGCTTTTTTGATGATGCAACGGATGTTGGCAATTTGATCTCTGGTTCCTCTGCCTTTTCTAAATCCAGCTTGAACATCTGGAAGTTCATGGTTTACATACTGTTTATATATGTACATACTGTTTATGGAAGTAGGTTTCAACAGGACATACTCCTTTCTTGTACATCTACAATAAGCCAAAGCACAATGCTTTTCTCAAAAGATCTTTGTTGAATTGAATAGTTTGTAAATTATGCAAGCCCTAGGTCTGCATTTTGAAAACCACAGGTCTTTCAGAGGATTCATTCAGGTGAGCTGAAGGAATTAGAATGAATGTGACCTATATTTTAACAGGGAAGCACAGACTTTTGGAAAAGCAAAACACAGCAACAGCAACAACTAAATCCTCTAAAAATGTTAAGCTCCCTCCCTGGATTACTGAGACTATCATCAATTGTTGGAGTACACACGAAGGCTGCTGATTTGCTTCTGGCCTTTGGTTTCCCACTTATTTCTCTCTTCTCCATTCTCCACTTAACTGCTGTTCGCTTGCTCAGGCCATTTCCTAACTTGAGTGTTAAGACCAGAATACAGCACCCTCGAAGAGACTTGCCCCTTGGGCGCAAAGAGGGCAAAGGGCAGGCAACACTCCTGCAGTTTGGCCATAAAAGCTGAAGCAGAGCTCTCGTTTCACACACTCACTAGGCTCTTACTACAGGTGCTGGGACCTTCCACCGTGAAGGTGCATCAGCAAATGTGCAAACACTCAGAGACCAGAATGCCGCTGGTTGGCACATGGGCTTGACTCAGGAGCTCTCTATGTTCTCTGATACACAGAACAGCAGAGGAGTTACAGAGGCTGCAGAGGTTCCAGTGGTGGTTTGGGGACTCATTTGGTTTCTGTCTGCAGGATGTTGAGGGGAGGCCGAGCATGGCTCTGGCCCCACCATCCTCACGTTAGTTACCTGCTGAAGTTCACACCCTTCCCTTTTTTACATATAAATTCCTTCAGTATGAATTTTTGGGGATAAGAAGGGAAGCATACCTTGCTAAAAATATATTTGCTAAGCCAGATTGTGGCATCTGTGTGTTGTTGCAGAATATGGGGCAGGCACACCTGATGGGGACAGGTTGCAGAGGGCCTGGTAAGTCACGCTAAAGAATTCGACCTGACCCTGCAGCCTGGGGAGCCCTTGAGGCTGTGAGGAAAGAACAGGACTGAGTGTGGCTCGGAATTGTGTGCCGTTAACATATGTGAAATCAGTCAACTCAAAGTGCCGGGCAGGCACCTTCATCCTGAGATACGTATGCACAGGGAGACTTTGACACAGAGAAAGAGACACATACACAGACACAGGGAGATGCAGATGAAGACACACAGAGGTGCGACTAACACACAGACACTAACGCATGCCAGACATTAGGAAGGGGGCCCTGAAGGGCAGACGGAGAAGGACAGAGCGGAAACAGAGACACACACACTTGAAGAGCAGAAATGGTGATGAAAAGCCAGATGCAGTGATGATGAATAGAGGCAAACACAGAGGGAGAAAGGAAGTGCGCCTCTGAATGTCAGTCGTGGTACACCTGCTCCAAAGTGACTGCTGTCGCCCTCACTGGCTGCAGTCCTGGTCCCACACACCTCTCACGAGTGAGCATCTTGCTATGGGCATGTGATCCTGGTGGTTAAGGGTGTTTTCTTGACTTCCTCTTGCTCCCTCAACCCAAACCAGGACTCTATCTGGTGCTCAATTATAGAAGCAGTGCTTGGTTCCAATGAGAGAAAAATGGGAATTTTCGGACTTGTTGAGGGGAAATCCATTCATAGAATGCATGCTGATTTAAGGGATCTTTGGGCTTCTGTGGTAGCTCAGTTGGTAAAGAATCTGCCTGCAGTGCCGGGGACCCAGGTTCAATTCCTGGGTTGGGAAGATCCTCTGGAGAAGGAAATGGCAATCCACTCCAGGATCCTTGCCTAGAAAATCCCATGGACAGAGGAACCTGGTGGGCTGAAGTCTATGGCATCACAAGTAGTCAGGCATGACTGAGTGACTAACACTTTCAGTTTCACACTTCAGGGATCTTTTCAGGGCAGCCTAACCATCCATGATTTTCACCTTGCTGCTACTTTCAGAACCTCATGTTACACACGTGAAGAGTAGCTTGAAATGATCACACATATTATTAAGCATGACTGTGGTCTCTACAGGGTGAAACCAGAAACGGGGACCATCAAAAGGCCATGCCTCTATCTGGTCAGGAAAATCAGCACCTGGAGATGGCCTGTCACACCAGATGTGGCTGGAGGAGTGGTCATGTGCAGGAGGATACTCCATGGAGCCTAGTATTTTAACTGACTGGCTGGGGGAGAGCGGGGATTGATCAGTGTGACCCAAGGGTCTCTAACCTGGTGTGTCTGGAACACTGGCTTTGGTGATGAAATGACAATCTAAGTGTTATGCCTGGTGAACTTAATGTGCAGTCTGGCTGTTCTTATAGAGATACTCAGCAGGTTGTTTCAGAAAGGGCTGTTAAGGAGTTTTCAACTGGGGAGGTAGAGCAGTCTGGATGATGAGAAAAAGCCAAAGTGTGTCCATAGGTGTTTCCCATGTCTTTTATTTACTTTTTATTGTTATGCTTCTCGTGCAATTTACTCAAGGCATTTTTATTAATGTGTTTTCTGTGCTTCAGTGCCCTCATCTCAGAAATAAGATAGTAAAGACTTTAGTACCTGTTTTGTAGGGGTGTTATTAGAAATTGAGTCAGAGCAGAACCTGAGTCCAAGTAAGTGCTCAATAAACATCGTATTAAATACATCACTGAAATCACGTCTTAATTATCTACTGGACATAAACATGCAATGAAAGACTCTTCAAGACACAAAGTGAGCACATGTCTTTTAGTTTTGAATGTATTGTCTTTCTTATGCTTTAACCTGACCCTGGAAGGACTGTTCATCCAGGGCAAGCCTGTTTCTAGAGACAGCCTGTGCATAAGCCTTTCATATTAAAATCAAGCAATCCAGAGCCCTTGCACCCCAACCACCTTTTTTTTAATGTCACATGGCTCTCACATTCTAGACCACCATCCACCTGCTCTGATTACCCTAGAACCAGGCACCAGATAGCTAGGGGCAGCCCCTGCCCTATAGCCTGCTGAAATTATTCACACTAGCCAATCCTAAACCTGCTTATCCTGCCTTACCCCTATTCCCTTCCATGGAAACCTGAGAAAGGCTCTTACTCTTGGTTTCCCATCCCCCTGCCTCCTGACCAATCTGTCTTTCCCCATGTGGCTGCCATGACATGGCTTGTCCCCTGCCCTCCTTTGGAGTATAATGAACTGTCTTTTTTTTTTTTTTCTTACTCCATGTTTTATTATTTTGCTTCTCACCTATATTTTATATTTTCTTTCATTTATTTTGAATTGGATGATGATTGCTTTACAATGTTGTGTTGGTCTCTTCTGTACAACGTCAATCAGCCAGAAGTATCCATGTGTCCCCTCTCTCTTGAATTGTCTTTTCATTTCAATGACATCATCTTCTGATCTGTTGGTTCCACCACACTTAAATAATAATAAAGCCAATGTTAAAACACCATGAGGATAGTAGCTAAATGGAGGTGTCAGGCGAGTGTATTCTCCTCGGTTCTGTCTTGTCTCAACAAAAATTTGAAGCAACGGATGTTAGAAACCTCAGCATGTCATAGCTCTCAGACAGACCGTGTTATAGCTCTCAGGTCTCGAGCAGACCGTGTTATAGCTCTTAGACAGATCAGTGCTACAGCTCCGTGTTACAGCTCAATTTTATTTAAAAACTAGCAGGAAAATACATCCTCGAGACATGAGGGCATGCCGATCCAAAGATGCGAAGAGAAGAGAGGGGAGCCCTGGCCCTTTGGCTCCTCTTTTTATATGTTTTTTCCTCCCCCTGGGCCTGCCCTTTGTAAATTGGGCTAGCCAGGAGTGCTGTTTGTTCTACCTGAGTTCCTCACTCTGGTCCTCGGACCTTCCTTTGTTCTGTTTTCATGGGCTTTTCCCTTCCTTGTCTTTTAGCCACCGCCATTCTGGACTCCTTTTTCCTATTCTAACTACCTAACAGAGGGTAGTGAGATCACTGCATATCAAGGGACCCATTAGCTTCTAGGTGATGCTATAATAGCCACACCATGGATGCCCTGTATGAGATCCTGGACCATGCAAGACGAGGACTATGGGAGGCCCCATGAGAAGAACTTGGGGAAAGCTATTGGAGGCCAATGGTCACATCAGCAAGACTGAAAAGGGTTCTGCAGACCCAACAGTGCACGTTTAAAGGAGGTGACTTTTGAGTGACGGTTGTAGATCAGTGTTCTCAGCGACATTATAGGCAAGAGACATATGGGCAAGACCTGTCCCAATTCTTAGCTTTGAGATGCCAAGGTTGTGGTTGGGTAAAGTGAGCCATTTGAAGAACTGGATAAGGAGGGGTGGTGGAACTGGGGATTGCTGGGTGCAGGGTCTTTCCAGGGGGATAGTGGTTGTGGATCCAGGGAGGGAGGGAGGCAGAAGATTAGGAGGTCTGCATGGGGTTCAGAAACCTTAAAGTTCTGGTGGGAGCTTAGATGCAACATGGGACAGGAAGAGTCACCTTCCCAAGGTAAGAGGCCTTAGGTCTTTCTGCTGGAATGAGGGTCTAGAGGTGACTGAAGGGTTGCGAGTGTTCAAGGGTGCAGAGGTGACTGAGGCGTTGCCTGCTAGTATCAGCCTCATCTTCAGAGTTCTTCTCAGTCTTAAGGACCATCAACAGGAAGTGCTAATATATATTTCTATACCATTTTATCAACAGTTTCTGTTCCTTTTGGAAGCAGATTCTGTGGTCATGAAACCTGTCAACTCATATAATTCTGGGGGTTGGTGTAGTTTAGGGGTTCCCACTCTGTAGCCTGATGGTGCTGTATCTTCTCTGGGAAAATCTCTTAAGCTCCACAAACCTTGGTGTTCTCTTCTGTAACTTATGAATGATAGTAATAGGTTATAGGACTGTGGCAAGAAGTGTACAAGCTGAGATGGTGTGGACAGAGAACGTCTCCTGCCATATCAGTAAACAAAGGATGTTTACTTTGTAAACATGTTTACATGTTTACTTTGTGTTTGTAAACAAAGCCACTAAAGTGGCTCTAAAGCTACCAGTCATTGCAGCCACACCTGACTGTGGACCCTGACAGGATTCAGGATAGATAAAAACAGGATACTGGCCCTGGATGGTTAAGTGGCATATCAAAGGGATGATTTCAGTGAGCCCAGACTCATGAGTCTTTCCATACAAAGAAAAGTAGTAAATAGATTAACTTGAGTTGTCTGCTTTTTATGGGCTTCCCAGGTGGTACTCGTAGTAAAGAACCTGCCTGCCAATGCAGGAGATGTCAGAGACTTGGGTTCAATCCTTGGGTCACACACACATGTCTGCTTTTTCTTTAGTTGGCAGAAATCTTTTGATATTCAGCAAACTAGTTTTTTTATTTTTTTGCAAAACTCCTATACATCCTGACTCCCCACCCCCCGCCTTTCCTCTTCAGAACAGTCCCTCAGAGCTATCTGAGAGACTGTCTCCTGGACTTAAATCTTTAGCATGTTTGCAGAATAAAACATAATTATTAACTTTTAGGTTGTGAATTTTTTTCAGTCAACATTGATATCAAACTCTTATTATAAAGCCTGATGCATAACAAGTGCTCCTGCTGCTATTTTTGTTACTGTGGAACTGTATGAACATATTTGGGTCAAAACAGTGAATCTCATCCATTTCATATGATTCAAAATAATACTATTACTTTGAATGCTGCTGTTTACTCATATGAAATTGTCTCATTTATAGGCTGCAAGATTCTTAGATCTATTGAGAACTCAAAAGGAAAATAGTGACTATCAATGATATTTTCCAAAGTCAAGTAGAGTAAAAGGAAGATTTTTGCCCAGTGCCTTTAAGGTCTGTCCTGGAGAACAGGATATGCCTTCCCCTTCTGGAGACGCCAGTGAACTCATCGGAGGTCTTAGCATAAAAGTAACACCAAGCCATCAAGTTTGTTCTTGCACATGCTGGTGGAAGGTGGAGGGTGGGGAGCTGAAAAGAAAACAAATAAGCAAAGAAACAAAGTGCTTTTATTATTTTTTTTTAACTAAAAAATCTTTTTTTAATTGGAAGATAATTGCTTTACAGTGTTGGGTTAGTTTCTGCCTTAAAACAATGTGAATCAGTCATGATGCTTTTAGATAGTCATAAGAACTGTGAAGACATTTAAATAGGCAGTGTAAAAGGAGGGGGTGTGATAGTTTTGAATAGAGAGTGAGTCAGGGGAAGATTCCCTGTGGAAGGGCGTTTGCAGTTGTGGAACCCCCAAGGACAGAATGTGCTTGGTATTTTGGGGAAGACAGGAAGGTGAAGGTGGCCTATCAAGGGGAGGAAGAACAGGAGATGAGGTTGGGAGGGAGTTGAGGGGGTGGGCATGGAGAGCCTCCTTGAATGGCAATTGTTTCTTGTCTGCCATATAAAATAAAATTAATGCAATTCACGTAACTAATTGCAGTGATATCTCTGGTGTTTTATATTGTGCCTTTCTTTTAACAGAGAAATGTGCCTGTTATTACACTTGATCCTTAGAACACCCACAGCAGAGAAAGGGGGAAAGGATTCTATTTGTGTCTTCATTTTGCAATTAGTGACAACACTGAGACCCAGGGAGGCCAGAAAACAGGCTAGATTCTATCTACTCCACCCCCATGTTTTCTTACATGCCTTCTGCAACACCCCTGTGACCTGGTCTTCTTTGGAGCTTTAATTCCTTTGGAAGAAAGACTACAAAGTTCGGGTATCTCATTATTTAATTATATATTGTTGCAATTTGTAAGGAAGATAGCTGTTTATTTAATTCAAAGCCATCCCCTGCATTCCCCTCAGCAACTCTTCCTCATTAAATATAAGAAATGTAATTAAATATAAGGCTTGAAATAGGTTAGAGGTGTGAAACAATTGCCTGAGTATTGAATATGGTGTTCGTATGTAAACACAGCCCACAGATCACAACTTCTGAAATGCCTGTGTGCTTAATTAGCCAAATGTGAGTTCCAGGTTGGCATAAATAGATACTCCTCAATAAACGGCCGTGTGTCGCCGTGTTAGCTAGAAGTGTGGTAGCCGAGAAGAAATTAATCGCTAACACATCTGGGTCTGTGTATTTCTTCTTGTAATTAGTTATCCTTTCCAAGGTATTAAATGATTTACATTCCTCCCAAGCTGTGTATCCATAGTAACCATGTTGGGTTTTTTTCTTTTTTAATTTGGGTTGAAGTCTTATAGTGATTGAATGAAAAGCCAGGTGTACTTGATTCAGTCACTTGGCGGACATCAGTGGAAAGCGAGATAGATGCCCAAGTCTTCGCAAAGTGCTGAGAGGAAGACAGCCATGGTGTTATAGCCACGCTTTCTGGGAAACAAACTCACTCAGAAGGACAATGCAGATAGTGGAGTGCCGTTTATTACACTGGCAGGCCCAAGGCAGAGTCTCCTCTTAGCCAAGGACCCTGACCAGCATTTGTGAAAATCTTTTATACCTCATGTGTACACGTCCAAACCCACCACCCCAATCCCTTGATGCTTACAAAGGAAGGGTAAATACAATCACAATAACCCCATCATTCACATGTTATGTGTTCAAACAGTTAATAATCAATAAGCCCGCGGTTACATTCCAACCAGTTAATAACCGATAAGCCTGTGCTTACATTCTGATAGATACTGTCCAGAGGCAGGGGGTGATTAGTGTCTGTTTTCTCTTTGGTGATGAGGAACTTGGATATGATCTTCAAGGTTCCCCTGTCCGGAGGGGGCCTTATCCTTCCATTGTCGTTCCCACAGGCACTAAGCAGAGAGTTCAGAGTCCACTGGAGAGGCGGCCGAGCACGACCAGCATGGACAGGCCTGAGATGGAGTCCAGGCCCTGTGAATTCCTTCTTCAATGGATTCTGCTTATAGGTTAGTGAGGCAGCTAGGAGTGTTATCTCTGGAAGAGTCAAGGTAGAGAGCAATAAAGATCCTGAGTGAAAAAGAAACTTCTCTAAAGACATTAGAGAAAGAAGAGGTTAGCTGAAGGGACCAAGGAAGGATTCCTGAAATTTAAAAAATTACCAATTAGGAACTCCTATCTAGAATATTAAAAGAACTCTCAAAACTGTAGTAGAAAAACATGAAAAATCCAATTAGAAAATAGACAAAAGGTGTAAGGAAACATTTCCCTGATGTGGACACATGATGGCAAGTAAGCATATGAAAAGATGCTCAGCATCACTAGGTCTTGGGGAAATGTGAAGTAAAACTACATGAGATACCACTACACACAGATTAAAACAGATACAATAAAGTGACAACACCAAATGCTGGCAAAGTTGTAGAGAAACTGAATCTCTCTGGTGGGGATAAAAAATAAATGCTATTCTCAGTCTGATAGTTTGTAGTTTCTTAAAAAAAACAAATGCTAACCATAAGACCCATTAGTTTTACTCCTGGGCATTTATTCAGAGAATAAAAATGTAAGTGTACACAAACGCATGTGTCAGTACATGAGTATTCCTAGTAGAGTATTTGGAGTAGCCCCAAATTGGACACAACCAGACAGTCCTTCCATGGGTGAATGGTTTAACACAATATGCTATGTGAAAAAGCATGAGCTGTTGGTATAGACAACAGCTTGGATCTCAAGGGCATTATACTAAGTGAAAAAAACCAACATCAACAGGTCAAATAAAGTATGGTTCCAATATAGCATTCTTAAAATGACTAAATTATACTGTTGGAGAACAGATTATTGATTGCCAGGGGTTAGGAACCATAAGGGGAGGGGTGAAAATGTGAATATAAGGGACATTGACTTAAAAAAATGGACATAACCGGAAGAGTTATGTTTTATTTGGTGGGAGTATTTAGAACTTCAAGCCCAGGAGACAGCATCTTAAGTAACCCTGAGAAAACTGCTCTGAGGATGCTGAGGAGGAACCAGCTTGTAGAGAAATTTTGCCACAGAGGGCTGGTAGTTTGAATATCAAATGATTATTGCTAAGATGGTTGGGTGGCATCACTGACTTGATGGGCATGAGTTTGAGCAAGCTCCAGGAGTTGGTGATGGACAGGGAAGCCTGGCGTGCTACAGTCCATGGGATCGCAAAGAGTCGGACATGACTGAGCATATGAGCTGAACTGAACTGAACTGAATTAAAGAAAACCAGATATACCAAGTTAAGGAATTCAGTGCTTTTCTATATTTGGGAAGGTACAAGAGTCCGGGCTCCTGAAATCATTCCTTTCATATGCATGTCAGCTATCCTGAGGCCAGTATTCTGTGTTTTTTTACATCCTGAGCTCCCTTGGGCCTCCCTGTAGGAAGTGGCTAAACAACGCTGAGGCTGTTAGATTACAGGTATTCTTCTCCTGCCCTTAGGGCTCAGGAACCCACATTGGAGGGCTGGAATTCCTGAAGACGGTGACATCTTTGTTTACTGCTATGGCAGGAAATATTCCATTCCTCAGTTCTCAAGGGTCCCTCTTCTTATACTCATTATAGAGAAGGGCTGGGAGGACAAGGGCCTTTCAAATAAAGCAGGTGTGAGTGTTCTTCTTCCTCTTCCATCCCTGAGATAGAAATCCTCCTCCAATTTCCATACTGATTTATTTGTGATGGAACATAGTTCTTTGTCCACTCCCTATCTAGCTGGCCTAATCTCCCTTTCATCCTGGCTTAAAAAAAAAAATCATTGACTTCTGTCAACCTGAAAATTCTTGCTTGTCAGCCTTCTCCTTGCCTCCCTCTGATCCCCATGTTCTGCTCTGTTACCTGTATCATCTGTGTGCGTGGGATGCCAGGAGTAAAGCTGAGCAAAGCTTTGTGATCTCCAGTACACACCCACAGATTTATTGCAATGCTTTGGTTTTTCTTCTTACTAGTGTAATAGGAGAGCAGGTCTGTGCTCAGAGTAGTGGGGCTTAGCTTTCTGGTTGAAACCAGTTCAACTATCATAATCTCTCAGGCAGAACTGCTTAGGTAGAATCCTAGCAGAGAGCTGAGTTGCTGAGGGGGAGAGAGGGAGGAGGTCCACTGCAGGAATGTGCTCCTGAGGCCACCTGGGAAAAGGCGAGTGGCTATTTTGTTCTGTTCAAGGGAAAGCCTTTGTTTCTGTCTCGTAAATGAGATTTCTTCATCCACCCCTATTCTTGGTGGAATATTTAGCCAGCAATCTGATAGAAAATATCTGTAGACATGTAGGCTGTGGAAATGAGATATGGCCTCAAGCCGGGTTTTGAGCGTCAAACTAAGGCACAGGAGTGTTGGGAAGAAGATGGTTCCTGCAAGAGGCACAGGGTGCAGGTTCTACAGATCTCTGAAAAGCTGGGGTCTGGGATTGGGTTTGCCTGAGAGCTAAGAGGCCACCAGTAGGAAGGGCCACATATAAAAGATTCAGGCTGAGACTGTTGATAAATATGGATGTAGCATGGAGGCTGATGCTGGGAGAGCAAGATGGGGGGATTGGGGCCACCAGAGCCAGCATAGAAGCTTAAACAGGACAATTGGAGACCCTGTGTCAGGGGCCTACAGATGCTAGTGATGCCAAGTCATTCCCTCAGAACCCATCATCCCTAGTTTCTGAGGCCACTTTGAGGTCAAGAGAAGAGTCCAGACCCTAGGATCTTAGGATGATTCATTGCCCATGGTGTGGGGCCAGGCAGTTGAGGGAAGAGAGTCATTTCCAAGAGTAAAGGCCCCTCAAAGGTAACACGACTTTCCACACATGATCAGGCTCCCCATTCCGAACCCAGATCACCTGTCCTCTCTGCATTGCAACCCTTCTCACCTTAACAAACCAAGTGTTTGAGATTGTTGTCAGGAAAGATTGGGGGTGTCTGCCCTCGCAGGATCTGACAGTGCCCTGTGCCTTCCTCTCCTGGGTCTCCTGCAGCCCCTGCGCAGTACCCGCCTCTCACGGTCCTCATGATAGCCTGGCGCTCCCCTGCGGCTCTGGCTCTCTTGTGCTCTTTCCAGCATCTGATAGCATGTTTTGAATCCTAACACATCACAGATTCTCAAAGTAGACATAAAGCCAGCGAAGAGTCCCAACTTTAATTGTACACACAGAACCCACAACAGGCAGTTACACAATAGTTTAGGACAAAATAAAATATGTGACATCACAGGAGTCCTTTTGCTTGGACACAATAAAGCCAAGTATGAGTGAAACAGAGAGACAGAGACCAAGAGAGAGAGAGAGAGAGGTCTCTGTCTGTCTCCTGCTATTATCAGAAGAAAAGGGTGAGAGGCTGCTGGGAACACGGGTGTTTTGTGTCCTTGCTATTTTGACTGGACTCTGATTTTGTCAAACCTCTAAGTTAGTTTGATTTCCCCACTGCCTACGCTTCACCGCAGAGAGCACTGTTAAGCGTAGTTGAGTTTGAACACAATCATCTTTTCCTACTGTATACACAAAAGTACATGCCATCACATTTATTTCTGCTATTTCTATAAAGAATTGCACCCCCTGGTTTCAAGTCCAATAACGATTCGAGATGAAGAGATTCATTCCTGTGATCTCTTGAATGTTGAGTGGGATTCCTCCTTTCCGTTCTTCCTCCTCCTGTTTCACTTCACTGGTTCATTCTGTGCTTATCTACTGAGTGCCACACATCACTTCAGGGGCTGGAGTCACCACCATGAATATGTCAGAAAATTTAAAAAGTAAACAAATGCAGACCGTGATTACAAGAAGGGGAAGGGGATTGTGTCATGGAGACTCTGTTATGATGGGGGACTCTTTCGTATTGAGGAATGAGGGGAGTGCTTGTCAGGGAGGGGTCTTAGTTCAGATTACTGTAGCAGGACACCATTGGCTGGCTGGGTGCATTAAACAACAGCATATGTTCCAAGGTTGTGGAGGCTGGGAAGTCTATGCTGGAGGCCCGCAAGGCTGGTGTCTGGTGAGAGCCTGCTTCCTGGTGTGCAGGTGGCATCCTTCTTGTGTCCTCACTTGTGGGGACAAACTTCATGTTCTTTTATAAGATCCCTGATCCTATTCATGAGAGCTCCACTCTCCACACCTAATTACCTCTCGTAGGCCCTACCTCCCGATATGGCTACGTGAAGGGTTAGGGTTTCAGCATGTGAATTTTAGGGGCACACAAGTTTATAGCAGAAGGTGAGAGTAGAACAGAGATGTCAGTGACAATAACCAGAAAAGCCGCTCAGATTGGCTGTGCATTTCCTTATGGTGACAGGAGCTGTGTGGAGGCCTCTTTGTGCCTTATCGCATCCTCTCGGCAGCCCTTTGAAGAAGGTACGTTATTATCTGCATTTTATATGTGTGGAACCCAAGGCTTACAGGTACCAAACTGTATCCCCCTGTGTCACTCAGACAGTGAGAGTGGGAGCGGGACTGTCATCCTAGGTCATGTGACCTTGGGCCTTAGCTGTCCTAACCATCAAGCTCCACTGCCTGAGGCTTTGTATCCCTAAGGGAGGGGCCCCCAGGTCTCTGCATTCAGTGTCCTTCCCCAGGGGATTGAAAGCAAAGGTTTTCATGTGGTGCTTTATGAGAGCCCCAGGGCTTCTAAGGGCCAGGATATGTGTGCGCAGGGGCCTCGAATGTGTTTCTAGGAATACTTCTGTTTGCAGGTAACCTGTTTACAAGTTAGGATTCAAGTGAAGACATTTTAAAAATAATGGGTTGAATTCCTTAAAAGAAAGTTGGAAGCTGACTTGTTTCATAGTATTTATTTAAAATTTTATTTTAAAATTTAGCGTTTTTGGTGATAAGGCAGCTGTGGTAGAGCAGCAGCAGCAACAGTAGTGATGGCCGCAGACACTAATGTTGATGCTGACTCAGCTCCAAGCATGAGATGAGTCTAAGCAGTTTACAGTACTAGCCCGTTCAGTCCTCTCAGCCACCCCATGGGGTAGGTTCATCTTACAGAAGAGGAATCTGAGGCTCTGAGATGGGTGACTGCCCACAACTTGTACTAACCCGGACCAGGTGTTGAGCTCAGGTGGTCTAGCTGCAGCATCTCTCTATTGTGATCCCGTGAAACAGGGTTTGGGACCTGTCATAGACTTCACGTCCCCCATCGCTCGGTTTAAAGTGAATGCTATGCCTGCTGTGTTCTAGATTTGGTGGCTGTGTGTCCGTAGTGAGCACTTGACAATGTGCACTGTATGTGGGGCTTCTCATTTATTCAGTGTAACCTGTGATGCTCTCTGTCTAGACTTCTTGATGGTGTATGTATGATGTTCCTTAGAAACAGAATATGACCCCCAACTTTCACATCCTTGAGGCTGAAGATGGTCTGCTCTTGCAACTCATTTTAAGAGATGGATTGTTGGTAAATCACCTTCATGAATTAAGCCAATGCTGGCAGTAACCAGGGCCAGACAGTGTCCTAAACCAAGGCAAAGAAACGTTTTAATTTTTGCACAGTAACACACAGTCAGCCATTGGATGGTCCTCTTGACCAAAAATTAATTCCAAAGGTTAAGAGACACAGGAAAGTCATCATAAACACTTCCTCTGACCTCACCTCCTACATAGGCAATCCTGACCTGTGCCATGAGGGGGCATTCATGCTAAATGTTCCTAAAAGGTTTCCATCACTGTAAATCCTGGGTCTGTGGCCAGAGGTCTGGCAAATTTAAGATGTTATTAAAATTCTACTGCAATTCCTTTTGTAAAGGAAGATTCAGACTGTAAAGGAGGATTCGGACATGAGGCAGCGTGTCTTCCATGAATGGTGAACCAGGGAGACTGAAGTTAGCAAGTGTTCCATTCTGGATGAAAGAATTAAAGAAGTTTAGTCAACAGAAATCCCAGGCCTCAGTCACCGAAATCATTCAGCAAAAGAAACATTATCAATGTCTCATATTATCTAATTTCTAGGCTCTGTCTGTGGAATCATTCTGTCTCATTGAACAGTAAAGTATATTAGGAGAAAAATGAGGGATGGTTCCGGGGCTTCCCCACTGCCTATTTCCTTTTTTATTATTATTGCCTTGGTAGTATTCATCGCTTGTGCCTCCAAGCTACCAGTCAGGGTCCCACAAATCTCCCTGGCTCCATGTGTGGGAGCCAGGTTGAGATGATATGCAGCCCTCTGGATGCTCCCAGCAGCATTCCTTCTAAACCCAAACCGAGATGTGATTTAGGAGGGCCCTATAAAACTAGGGATCATTGGCCTAATCGGAGTCATTCATCCTGTCTTGAGCTATCAAGTCATGCTCATGGGTTGCAGGGAGTTGGGTGGGGGCGGTTTTCCTGGTATATTTTACAATGACTACTTTGAAAAGAATCTCATTTATGAAGTTAATGCTCTCTGTAGCATATCTGGGTAGAACCCTTTCAGGAACTAGCAGCTCCACTTAGCAGTTCTGTAGGCTGAGATTTACTCCATCCTCAAAGAGGATGTCACTTCTAAAGCATGACTCCGAAATAAATACCTGCTCACTTGAGTGAGGGGGAAAATGTCATGCTCTAAAAGATGGTTCTGCCTAATTCTTTCTAATTCAGGAGCATTAGAGAACAAGACAGCATATGGATCAAGAGAAAAGCAGGATGTGAATAACAAAAAAAGCAATCCAAGGGAGAAATATGATAAAATTTGGATCACACTAAATTCTATTTATGCCGAATGTCTTATTCCGTTGAAGTCTTATGTGAAAAGAGCCGTATTGAAGTGGCAGAAAGCTTGAATTCAACTCATGTGAAGGAAAGATAATGTTCATTGGTAAAATTTTGCAGTAACAGTGAAAGGAGCATATCGCAAAGGAGCTTAGAGCAAATGATAAAACCTTAGGAGAGGATACATCTCCTTTTAGGAACTTTTAGTTTCTTGCTGTAGTTCCTACTGCAAATAACAACACAGTCTCATGATGTAGCATGCAGGTCCAGCAATAGTTATTCAAAAGTTATTAAAAGTGTGTAAATGAGTGCCTCCTGAGTTTAAATAAATTGTCCTGACCTTCCAAAGCAGGCTAATATGTCCTGAAGTGACAGTTGTTGCTTTAACACTTTTCATCACCTCTCAGGAGAGGACCAGTATCTGGATCTTAGCACACTGCCAAGGATCTTTGTTTCTTGATTTTTCCTGGTAACTTTTTTTCTCCTAAACAATCCAGTCTTAACTTTTGGACAAAGAACCAATAAATAGATCTATCATTAAGCTTTGGTGATTTTTAAAAGCTCCTGCTTTTAAGAACAGTTTACAAAAATCATTTGAATTTTTAACCATTTGAAATGATAACACCATTAAATTATATTGTCATTTTCCTAAATAATAACTCACACTGATAGTAATGTGTGACACCATCAACTTGGAGCCCAACCTACGATCTTGCCTGGATTCAGTTACTTCAGCATGACCATTTGATATTCAAGTCCTGTGACTGTTTCCATACTCAGAAATGTCCAGTCTATGGTATCCTGTTGTTGTTCAGTTGCTAAGTCATGTCTGACCCTTAGCGACCCCATGAACTGCAGCATGCCAGGTTTCCCTGTCCTTTACTATCTCCCAAAATTTGTTCAAACTCACGTCTCTTAAGTCGGTGATGCCATCCAACCATCTCATCCTCTGTCACCCCCTTCTCCTCCTGCCCTCAGTATTTCCCAGCATCAGGGTTTCTTCCAATGAGTCAGCTCTTCGAATCAGGTGGCAAAATTATTGGAGCTTCAGCTTCAGCATCAGTCTTCCCAGTGAGTATTCAGGCTTGATTTCTTGTAAGCTTGACTGGTTTGATCCTTGCCATCCAAGGAACTCTCAAGAGTCTTGAACAGCACCACAATTTGAAAGCATCAGTTCTTTGGTGCTTAGCCTTCTGTATGGTCCAACTCTCACATCTGTACATGACTACTGGAAAAACCATAGCTTTGACTATGTGGACCTTTGTCAGCAAAGCAACATCTCTGCTTTTTAATAGGCTGTCTAGGTTTGTCATAGTTTTTCTTCCAAGGAGCGAAGATCTTTTAATTTCATAGCTGTAGTCACTGAATGGTATCCTAGCCTTCTCTCAATTTACAGGTCTACCTTCTGGTCCCTTCTTTAGCAATAGAAAAGAAATTAGCACAAGCTTGCCCTTCATGACTGACCTTTCTGAGTTCCTCATTCCTTTTATTTAAACCAGATATTAAAGGCAAAAACTATACCAGTGATACACTTGCCTAGTGAGATAATGAGGAAGCACCATCTCTGTAATTACTGTGTCAGTATCTCTGGAGGGACATGAAAGCTTGTCCTGTCCCTCTAACAGGACAAGTTGCTAATCCCCTTCACATTTTTCCCCCTTTGGATGGATAATATTTCATAAAAATTTTGGCTTTGTAAAATATTCCTAAAGGGAGGCTTAAGCAATAATGCACAGATTATGGAAATGATGCTCATTAAGTAGAGGACGAGATTCTGGAGAGCCACAGAACTGCTTCAAAACATGTAACCTCCATTAGAGGCTTCATTTGAATGTTTATTCATGGAGCAGTAAATGTTTATTATTATACATTTTATTGAAACATAAATTAAAGAACTGTAATTATGTGTACGGCAAACAGTAAAGCAGTATGCATTTGTCATGAAATGAGTAAGACAAGGAAAAATGCCATCACTCTTTCATTTGCATCCAAATCCTTTATTGTATACCTGACAGAAAGATACCCAGAGGGGACAGCTCTGCAGATTAATGTTCTGATATGGTGTGTAAATAGAGAGTACATATTCTAGGTATGCTTGCTAGCGAATAATGCATCCTGGAATTAATTTGTGAAGGTCAGAAGGTATCCAAAGAAAGGGTGGGTTTCTGCTTCTCTCTTGAGAGAGAGTCACAGTGACTCTTATCGCAGTTAATGCTGAATAAAGAATCTGTCCTCTTGATAGTCAGCCAGGTCCTGATTGTTTTCAGGATAAGCTATTTGCTTCAGACACTCAAGCATATTTGAGCAGTTTTTTAAAAGGAAGTTGGGAGGATAAGGCCTTCAAACTTACATTTTGATAAAAAGAAATGGGGAAGAAAGGCATATGCCATGCAGTCAGAATGGCTCTGCTTAGAGCATAGTCTTACATGAGCAGGAACTCCTAAGCAGAGGAAGAAGACCAGAGTGGTGAAGAGGATCTGAGTGTATGCAGTTACTTTTTCCCCCCCCTCTTCTTTCTTTCTTTTAAAGCAAGTGAACAGATTAAGAATACAGTCATCTCTCCACCCACCTATCTGTCCATCCATCCTTGCATCCATCCGTTCATTTGTCCATTCATCTGCTCATCTCCTTATCCTTCCAGTAGTTAAATAATGTATTCTCAAAGCTAAGAATCTGGGAGGAGGGGGAAATAAATAATCAGAAGGAAAATATGGTAAAGACTCACGTAGAGGTTCAGACTAATGAAACAGAACTATAATTCTGGATATTTTGTGCTGAAAGCAGTTACTGAGGTTGATAGAAAGAATCAGAGGAGCCCTGGAGAATCTGAACATCACACAGAAGAGGTGGCATCTGAACTGGCCCTTAAAAAGTGAGAGGAAGATAGGAGGGAAGGGAACTCCATGTGGAGGGAAGACCAATTTCTAATTTTTCCTACCAAGAATATGTAAATGCAACAGCTACAATGCTAGCTCATAGAATACAAGGATGACAAATCCTGAAACATTTTTATATCTCTTGAAAGTTGTTTTGCTGGAAACCTCATTAAGGTGCTTTCCCTGTAAGACAGCAAACACAATCAGTTTCACAGAGAACCTCTGACCTCCTGCCTGTGTGTGTCAACTTGCGTGTGTGCTAAGTTACTTTCAGTCATGTCTGACTCTTAGCAACCCCATGAAGTGTAGCCTGCCAGGCTTCTCTGTCCATGAGATTCTTCAGGCAAGAATAGTGTGGGTTAACAGGAACTCTTACCCCTGGAAGGGTCTACCTGGAATTCCACCTGTCTTGTTGCAGGAGCATAACCTAATGTTGTAGAAATGACCCGATTTGAAGAATATCATGGTTTTGCAGATCTTGCATGAGTTGGTCAACTTTTTTGAGTGATAATTACAAGTTCTGCTTTCTTTTTGTTAAATAGTTTTAGGAATTTGAAGCTATTATGCCACTTTGAAAATCAATCAGGAGACAGAAGATAATATGGAATGTTTTACAAGATTGATGCCAAATTTGTAAGAGAGCTAGTCTCTCACAGACCTCCCCACACTCGTGCTCAGCTGAGAATGAGTAATATTTGGGGTAGCAGGGTGATGCCTTCTGCTGGGCCATGTGTCACTATACCACAGTGCCAATAGAAGATGTTGGACTTGGACTTTGGAGTTGAGAAAAATCTATCCACTCTGCCTCCCAAGGCCTCCTTTTCTTCATCTATAACTTCCTCCATTTGGCCTCATCTTTCAAGTGGAGATAAAACCAGTATTCTAATGTATAATGTTGTGTGTGTGTACTGAGTCGCTTCGGTCATGTCCAACTCTTTGCAGCCCCATGGAGAGAGGAACCTGGTGGGCTACAGTCCCTGGGATTTCCTGACCAAAAATACTGGAGTGGGTAGCCACTTCCTTCTCCAGGGGATCTTCCCAACCCAGGTCTCCTGCATTGGCAGGCGGATTGTTTACCATCTGAGCCACCAGGGAAGAAAATGCCTAAGGTTATTGTGGATTATATGAAATATATTGATAAAATATATAGACTAATTTTGGCATATTCCAAAGATTCAGTACATTTTATTATTACTTTATTATACAAGTAGTAGTTTTGAAAATATTGTAGGCAACCTGCTTCTCTCAATCAGAAGGTTTGGTTCTGCAGGGACCTTTGCTAAGAAGATTCCATCCCAGGACATCACCAGTCCCAAAACTTGTGTTTTCTTCCTGGCTGGATTCTTCCTTAGTCGGTTTGAGAAGGCCTCACCTTCTACTGCTAAGCTTAGGGTCAGCATGAAAACACTACCAGCTCCTTAGTTCCAAAATAAATGTCCCTGAAAGTGCTTCTGCTCAAGGACCTTGTGGACACCTTGACACTATCAACTCAAGAGTAAAAATAGTCATCTGTCAAAAGGCATGGGCATGGTGATGGTTTCTGGTCCTTGTGTTGGCAAGCTCCTTCCTGTAGCAGATGCAGTTGGTGTATATGTCATGACATGGAGGAGACGCACGGTGTTCCAGTACCCCAGTTGTCCCAGTCAAGCTGAGAAATTTGAAGAAAAAACTAAAAGATAAAGAACAAATCCAATTTCCAAAAAAATAAATAAATAAAACCCTGAGTTTGTCGAGTCCCTCTGGAGTCTCGTGGCTTAACGATTGTGTTTTTCAGCCATACATCACTGGCGGTGTTCCAATTGTGAGTTGTAATAATATATCATGAGAGGGATGGTGCTCCAATGATGTATGGGAGCAGTACATCATCTGAGCATCCTGGCTTTGATGATGCATGGCTCCAAACCACAATGAGAGCTTAAAGGAGCTTCTCCTGACCAGATAACTTTAAATTTCAGATTTTTTACAAATTAAGGTTTTTTCAAGTCAAATAAAAGCAAGGTGATGAAATTTGATGCTGTAGAGAGGGTCACCGAACTCTGAAAAGCTGGGTATGTGACTTTTCCTTTAGCTTTTAAGCTCATGAGGTGGAAATAATTGGCAGGCTCTTCTTCAATTCCTCCTCCACGAGAAGAGAAGCCCAGAAAACTGAACAAACATGAGCTAGTGTCAGTGCATCTATTTTGCCAATCAATTTCCCCCATATTCCACACTGCAAGCAAGACTAGCTTTATCTTTATCACAAAGGTCTGGATCACCTGAGATGTTGCAATAGGCCGTGGGTAAACCCAGGAGAAATTTATTTTCTGTTTTAAGATTTTCCTCCTCTGAAAAGTAGAACGAATAGGACAGATAAAAAGTAGATCACCTTCCTTACTCACTGCTCAGAAATTCAAAACAGGACATGGGGGAAGAAAACAGCTTTTCTCTCATTTGTCTTTGTAAAGCGAAAGAAGCGTTGATTGCAAGCGAGAAGAAAAAGAAAAGGTGAGTGACGTAGGGACCACTGACCTTGAGCAGGAAATGGGACCTCTTGTCATGGTTCCACCCCCTCTCCTGCTGTAACAATATGTTAATAAGATGGCCGTGTCACTTATGAGAATGTGTCTGCTTTGTTTAAAAACCACTCACTTTTGGGAGCAAGGAAATCACGACAATTAAGAAAGCAGGTGTTGAAAGGACTGCTCCTCCTCTTTTTTGTTTTTTTTTTAAACCCTACTCCAGTAAACAGAACAAAATGAGAAATCTCCCTACTGCTTGCATAACAGACTCAAACAGGAATGGCGAGAGAGACAATTACATTTCAAGTGGCTTCTCCCATTTTCCTTTACTAAGTGAATTAAAGGGAAGAGTGATGGACGAGTTACCACCATGTGAAGAGAAGCATCTGGGCATGATGTATTAACACAGGCTCTCTCCCTATTATCTTGCCTCTAGTTTTTTCACTCCTCTGGCTTCCTCCAGGAGATTCTAAGTCTCAAATTACTCTAGATTCTTGGCGTCTTACCTCCTACCTCTCCATGACTTCCAAAGGGCAGAACATCTTCTTTTCATCAAATAGAACCACTTACTGCCTCAAAAAGAAGTCCCAAGCATATTTTCTCCTGTTCTAGAAGCTTAAGTGTATAATCTACGTAATGTAAGCATTCAGCACAGATCTCCCCAAGATGGGCACTTTGGTAAGTGGATTATTTTGAGATAAAGGGAGTGGAGACCTCATGGGCTCAAGAGAGACCACTTCCCCTCCTTTAACTACCTAGAAGAATTTCATTTGGGGACTTTTCCCAGAAAAAGAGTTATACCAGAGACAAATTTTATCTAAATGCCCATTCTAGATGGCAAGGAAGACATCTAATCACCAAACTTTGCTCTTCTTCTTATTGTCCTGTGGATGACCCTCCTTTCCTTGAAGTTCTTGATCCCATTCCTTAGCTCATGATAGCATATGTACCTCATTTTACTTTTCTGTTGCTGAGCCTCTCGTGTATCTGGGGTGCCCATAGGTATAATATTACATTTAATTTTGTTCTATTAATCTATCTGTCTTATGTCCAGTTAATCCTTAGACCAGTCAGAAAAACCTAGAAGGGTGGAGGAAGGTTTTCTTCCTCACTGACAGTAGCACAGAAAATAAATGCATCACCCACTACTCTGAATGAGTAACTGTGCATAGTACTATATATGCATTACCATATCCTCATCAAAAAATTAAGACGTAGGAACACTTACTGTCTCCCTTGTACTAGATGAGGAAACTAAGGCTTACAGAGAGCAGGTAAACTGTCAAAGGTCACCAAACTGGTCAAGGTGGTGGATCTGGGGTTCTAAGCCCGGTAGCATGCATCTTAGTGGTTAGTCAGTTGTGTCGGACTCTTTGCAACCCTGTTGACTGTAGCCCACCAGACTCTTCTGTCCATGGGATTTCCCAGGCACGAATACTGGAGTAGGTAGTCATTCCCTTCTCCAGGGGATCTTCTAGACCCAAGGATCAAACCTGGGTCTCCTGCATTGCAAGTGGGTTCTTTACCACAAGCACCACCTGGGAAGCCCCTAAGCCAGGTTGAGGGGATCTCAAATCCCAATTTAATTATGCTATCATCCTCCCCAAGTAAACAACTAGTATCTGGGTGAATGTGTGCCCTGGTTTATTTGAAGAAGTCTGACTTTAGACCTGTATATATCTTGTTTGACTTAAGACACAGTTACATCCCAATAAACCCATTGTAAGTTGAAAATATCATTAAGGTGAAAATACACTTAATACACCCCTACAGAATATCATAATTTAGCCAGCCTACCTTAAATATGCTCAGAACACTTACATTCACCTACAGTTGGGAAGAATCATCTAACATAAAGCCTATTTTATAACAAAGTGTGAAATAGCTCAAGGATCTTATTGAATACTACACTGGAAGTGAAAAACAGAATGGCTGCCTAGTACAGATGATGCCAATGTACCTCTTGTTTCCCCTTGTGGCCGAGTGGCTGACTGGGAGCTGTCGTGAATGCCACTGCCCGGCGTCACGAGAGAATGTGGAACCACATATTGGTTGCTAACCCAGGAAAAGATCAAAGTATGGTTTCTACTGAATGCTTATTATACTCACACCATTGTAAAGTTAGAAAATTTTAAGTAGAACCATTGAAAGTCAGGGCCCACCTGTAGTTATAAACAGGCCAATGCAGTGATAAATAATGACCCTTTCAGTCTCAGAAGTTCCCCTTTGGACAACAAACTATATCACCCTTAACCAACAGTATGTTTCATGTTGGGAAACCTGATTTTTGCTGGTTTTAAGCAGTCTTATCTGCCTCTAAAGAGGTGAAACAAAGGAGAAAAGGAGAAGGCAGGAAGTCAGTTTTGAAGGGATAGCCTTCACATTCTGGTCCTCTGCTTATTGACCATTTTTATGAATCTTCTTTGGAGAAATGCCTATTCATCCTTTGCTCATTTTTTATAGTTGGGATTTGTGTCTTTACTCCTGAGTTGGAACAGTTATGTACATGTTGTAGATAAAAGTCTATTTCAGATGGATGATTTGCAGAATTTTCTTTCTCTCATTCCATGGTTTACCTTTTCACTTTCTTAACTGTATTCTTTGAAGCACAAAGTTTTAAATTTTGGTGATGTTCACCTTCTTCCGATTTTAAGGATCCCTGTGATTATACTGGGTTGTTGTTCAGTCGCTAACTCATCTCCAACTCTTTGTAACCCCAGGGACTGTGGCCTGGCACGCTCCCCTGTCCTCTACCTTGTTCATCACACGGGGTATAGATGGATAATTCAGGGTCATTCATACTCTTCCTGCTTTAAGATCAACTACTTGGAATGCTAATCCTTCTGCAACCATAATTCTCCCTTGCTATATAACTTAGTATATTCACCAGCCCTGGGATTAGGATACTGAAGGGCCCACAGTCTGCCTCCCACAGCAGTTTTTGTTTTGATTCTTGAGAATCAGACTTGCCTTCTGTGATTATTCATTGATCTGAGGGAGAGGTGTTCACACTGGGGCAATTGGTGGAGTTTGCTGGTCTCCAGTTATGGAACAGGGTATCTCTCTGTCTCTAGTCTTGCCTGCCCTTTCCCCCACCACGATTTTATCCTTTATAACCAAATTAGAGTGTATTCTGAAAAGGACAAAATGCATCCGTGTGACTACACTAACCATCCTCATGTGAGTATGGGGTAAACTGCTGCTGCTGCTGCTAAGTCGCTTCAGTCGTGTCCGACTCTGTGTGACCCCATAGATGGCAGCCCACCAGGCTCCCCTGTCCCTGGGATTCTCCAGGCAAGAACACTGGAGTGGGTTGCCATTTCCTTCTCCAATGCATGAAAGTGAAAAGTGAAAGTGAAGTCGCTTAGTCGTGTCCGATTCTTAGCGACTCCATGGACTGCAGCCTACCAGGCTCCTCCGTCCACGGAATTTTCCAGGCAAGAGTACTGGAGTGGGGTGCCACTACCTTCTCCGATGGGGTAAACTAGATATGTTCAAAAGCATGAAAGGCGACACACAGGTTGTGCGAAAGAGGCAGGACCTATAAAAACGTTGTTACGGTATTAATGATCAGAGAGAACCTACATTTGGAGGAAAAGATAACAGGAAGGGCTTTTAAAGCTAAAATTTTCTCAAGCAGATGAACCAAGAAAGGGTGGGTCTACTGCTTGGTGCAAAATATATATAGTTAATAGATTAGGTGTAAAAGACTTGACATTGACCAACTTGGCTAATCTGTATTATACCTGGCATGGCTTTGAACTAGGAAGACGTAAGTGAAATTTAAGAGGTAACACCCTTGCTTTTAGTGATCTGAAGTTTCAGGGCAGAGGCAGGTTCCATCCCCTGGGGGACGTGAGTCTGAGAGAACTTAGAGATATAAAGACATGACTGAGAAGTCATGGAGTTGGCAGAGGCATCAAGAGCCCACGTTGAAGAGGGGTCCTTATATTTGGAATCGGGAGAGAAGAGTGGCCTCCTGAGATATGGTGTCACTCGTGGTAAGAGCAAATGTTCTGGCCTCTGATGACAGACTCAGAGTCAGATATCAGCTACTGGTCACTCCCTGCAGGGTTTAACCTCATTGCTTAACCTCTTTGGCCTACTTTGTCTCTTGGGAATGGTGATGCATTTATTAACAACCTCTGGGCAACATTTTAAGGATCGATTGAAGTAATGATGTGAATCAACCCAGGGACTGATATGTAGTGATCTTTCAATAAGTATTAACAAAAAAATTACTACTGCTAAGGATAATAATAATAATTGTAGAGACTTAAAGAGTCAGGAAACTTAAACCTGTATTTCCTTCCTCCTCTACATCCACTGCCATGGATTTCTCTGCAAAACTCCCTTTCCTTAGAAAAGTCATCCATGCTTATTTATCTCCTTTTCTTCACCTTCTACTCTCTCTTAAACCCACTTCAGATTTTTAAATAACAACTTTATGGGAATAAAATTCACATACCATAAAATTCACCCTCTTTATACAGTTTTGTGTTTTTCTAGTATGTTCACAAAGTTGTGCAACCATCACGACTATATAATTTCAGAATATACTCATCCTCCCCAAAACAAATGACATGTCCATTAGCAGTCACTCCCCATTCCCCCTGACAGCTGCTAATTTTTTTTTCTCTCTCTGCTAATTTGCCTGTTTTGGACATTTCAGATAAACATAATGATACTCTATCTGGCCTTTTGTGTCTGGCTTTTTTCACTTAGCATACTCACTTATTGTAATTCTTTCATGTAGCGGTACTTCATTCCTCTTTATGACCAAATTATATTCCACTGTCTGGCTATACCACATTTCGTTTATACATTTACTACTTGATGGACCCTTGGGTTCTTCTCCCTGTTTGGCTATTATGAATAATACTACTATAAATATTCATATACAAGTTTTTCTGTGGACATGCTTTCAGATCTTTGGGGTAGGTACTTAGGAGTAGAATCCTGAGTCCTGGTCACTCTATGTTTAACTTTTTGTTGTTCAGTTGCTAACTTGCGTCCTACTCTTTGTGACCCCACAGACTTCAGCACACCTGGCTTACCTGTCCTTCACTATTCCTGGAGTTTGCCCAAGTTAACTTTTTGAGGAAGTGCCAAACTATTTTCCAAAACAGCGGCATCATTTTACAGTCCCAACAATAGCCTATGGATGTTCTAATTGTCCACATTCTCATACACACTTGTTATTTTCTATTTTATTTTATATTGCCATCCTGTTGACTGCTAAGTGATGTCTCAGTGTGGTTTTATTTTCATTTTACTAATGGCTGATGATATTGAACATCTTATGTGCTTTTTAGTTAAATTTTTATTTTACCAGTTTCATCGAAATCAACATAGGCTTTCAACAGTACTGACTCTGTTGATTATATACCAGAAGGGAAGATAGAGTAGAAATCACATTCAGGGGTTGGTTATACTCTCCATGAAATTCCTCCTTTCATCAATTTTCGAACTTACCCTCTCTTGATTGGCCTCATTCTTTGCTGTATCCTTAGTCTTAGTCCTACTACTTCTCTTCCCAAACTTCAAATGTTGAAGTGTTCCAGTTCTGTAGCTGTGCACACTGCATTTTTTGCATGACATTTATATCCCCCTGAAATTAAGTTGTATGTTTATTTGCTTGTTTATTTTCAGCATCACCCATTGCAGTATAGTTCTAAGGAGGCAGTGACTTTGTCTTGTTCATTACTATATCCCTGGTTTCTAGAATAACACCTGGTTCTAAATATTTTTGCACGAATAAATGTATTAAAAAATGTAGACGTTATCTGAATAAAGAACAAAGATCTCCATAATTAAATAAGCTTCTGGATTGCTAATTGAACAAATTTAACCATGTGTCTTTTGGGTACATCTTCTCTGACAGTATACTAGTGAGCGTTGTGAAATTGTAGTTGACCATGAAAAATTTTTTGGTATGTAGTGCATCATAGATTTTTAAAAATACTCTTATACTGCAACATTTAATTAGAGGTTTTATTAGCACTTAGAAAGGTCAGTTGTGATCACCAAAGCTCAACATGAATTCACTAAGAACAAATTAGGTCAAATTACCCCTGTATGTGCTGTTTGTGGGGGCTTTATCAGGCCATTCTATTGGAAGGCGATGGCAATGGTGTTCCTTCAAAACAGGAAGGTTTTGAGCTGGTTTTATCATCATTTCCCTTTTCTGAGAAGTTGAGTGGGTTGTCAGGATCTTGTGATCAATCTGTCATTTAAGGATTTAAGTCAAGCCATCAGGCTGGGTTGAGATCTATGTCCTTGGGGGAAATCACCTGTATGGTGAGCCGTTGGCTTTCATCAGTGTCACGGGGAATTTAAGGTGGTTACCAGTCATCAAGAGTGGCATTCCAGGACTGGGTGGTAACTGAGCCCCATAGAGATAGCCCTGAACTAAACCCAGGAGAGCAAGGTAAAGGAACAGAGGTGTGGAATGGGCCTGGACCCAGGAAGTTTCCCTAATGTAAGCTCACAACTACCTGTATGACCTTGGTGAATGAAGATGGGCATATTCCGAAGGACAAGGCACAGAGGGTGACCAGTGAGAAGGAGGCCAGGCAAGCATTCAGTGATATGACTCCCAGAACGCAACAGGGCAGGCAAAGTGGTGAGTGACTCTGATGCCCATGTTAGCGTGTTTTCAGAAGAGGAGGTCAGGAACCAGATGGATCGTCTGAACCAGTGATTCTCAAGGTATGGCCCTGAACCAGCAACACTGATATCACTGGGAGTTTGTTAGAAACGCAGAATTTAAGGGTCTGGTGATCAGTGTTTCACCAAGCCGCAGATGCCTGCTCAGGTTTGAAAACTGCTAGTCAAAGCAACAGAAATAAGCTTTAGCAACAGGATAACTTTAACCATGCTCCATTCAAAGAACTTCGTAAGTATTTTCCCTACTGGTATAGGAACCAATCCCTGAATGTGATTTCTACTCTATCTTCCCTTCTGGTATGGGAACCAACCCCTGAATGTGATTTCTACTCTATCTGCCAGTTAGAAAAATGATAAACATAACTAAAAAGTAAGAGTCATACTACTGCAGTTCTGTCTGCTGAGTATTTCCTATGTACTATGTACTAAGCAGCCAGCTAAGGACATGGTTAGCTGATTTGTTCCCCTCAACAGTTCTGTGCAGTTGAAATGATTGCAGCCCCTATTATCTGTAATGGTTCTGAGATTTAGGACTTACGAGGCAAGACCACAGAAGCTAGTAAGGGGAAGTTCCAGGAGTTGCATTAGGCCCTTTGGCTGCAGAACACTAGTCTGGAATACCTGATTGTTATAAAATCCGAGGTAGATGGTGGGTGGGTGGATGGATGGAAGAAAGGCAGGAAAAAAGGCAAGGAGGACAGGAAGAAAGAAGTAGAAAAGGAAGGAAAGAAGATGGAAAGGGTAGCTGCAGGCTTAGGAAGTAAAGATGGAGTGAAGGATAGGCTATTTCCATGAACTATGGCATTTTTCCAGTCTTGCTATTAAGTCAACTAGCCCATGTGCATTAATCAGTTTCAGTGTGGGCTTATCCAGCACTGGTTCTTTCTAAGAATTTGGTTCCATGGATAGTCAGTGATAGCTTTCTCCCCCCTGTTGTTTTTTTCTCCCTGTCTCTCACTGCTCACCTTGTCTTTGTGACTTAGGCATGAGCTCGTCCCAGGTGCCAAGCAATCCATAAATGGCTTTCTCATTAACTGGAGAATATTCTGGGAAAACATGTGACTCTTTGGGGACTATGTGCTCAGGGGCTGTTGTGAAGCTCCTCTCTGCTTCATTCACCTTGGGCGGTCTTGCTCCCTGCCTCTGCTTTAAGAGCGTATCATTTCCCCCTCCTTATGCAGCAAAGCCACAGGGACACTTAATCTCACAGTCTCCAGAGGTTGTTGGGAGGCTTGGAGCCTGGTCGCTGTAATCAAGAAGGGGTGGGTGTGATCAGAGACTGGGTCTGATTCTTTGTCTGCCTCTCCACATTTAGGTTTTTCCTTTTTCCATTCCTCCCCCTGGTTTGTAATGAAGGAGGGGACAGAGCTCAAGGGCAGGCGTGAGGTTTAACTTCAGCTGAGGTACAATAGAGGCTATTTGGAAAATAAAACTTTCAAATGGCAAGTTAGCCTTGAAGGATATATTGAATTAGATATGCAGTGCTCCTTGATTCATGATCTCTGCATAATAGCATTGCTAAGTATATTACCTGGATGCTTTAGTATACTAGAGAAATGGGCTGTTTAAAAGATTAACTTCACAGAATCGGTGTTAACAGGCTGATGAAGAACGTGGGAGTAAGAGCCGGATGGGTGAGCGTCTTGTGCTGACCCTACCACTTCCAGTGGGCCCTTGACCTCTCTGAGTATAGATGCCCTCATCTGTAAAATGGAGATCAAAGTAGAAGTTTGTAGGGGGTTATTTAGATCATTAAATGAAACAAAAGCCAAGCACAGTGCTTTCTTACAGTAATTCAACACCTAATAAGTGAGAACTGTTTACATTACTATTATGTGATTATTATTTGAAGTCCTGACTCTGTAATTTGCTTCATAGTCCTTTTTACTCTCACTCATCTGCTCTTTGTTTATGCAGTTCTCTGTTAGCCAGTTCTTATTTCTGTTTCAGAGTCGCCATGGTCACCTTTGAAGACGTGCTGTCATTTCAAAGCACTGGCTAAATACAACCGAGACTGACAACTATGAATAATTCCACAGAGCCCCTAAAAAACTGGCATTTCACTCAAACTCTCGTATATGCCACCACATTGTCCTGTCTTGTTTTTTGCCTCTCTCCTCTCTGCAGATTTCAGATATGGTTACTGGAGATGATAATCATCTTCCTCTGAAAAATAATCCAGCAGGAACCCATGTGGAGTAATTGGACTTCACGAGAGCATCGCTGTCAAGTCTCGAAATATATGAGGAAGTAATCACATTTTATTCTTTCTTTACTTTTTCAGCATGTTCACATCCACATCCTTCCAAGGAAGGCTGGAGACTTTGACCGGAATGACAGCATCTATGATGAGGTAGGTCTGCTCTCTCTGATCTTATCGTTTGATCACTGGTGCTATCAGTGTAATGAAATCAATCTGATGAATCAGAAACACTGGAGGTATGGTCTTCAATGGTATTCTACCCAGTAAGACTTGAAAGTGGCAGTAGAGGCCAAGAAGCCAAGAAGGCCCTCTGCAGAAACTGAAGACAAATGAATTATAATGATGTTCTTTTTCAAATGAAATTTGGCAGAAGCCAGGTGTCCTTGTGATTTCTGCCCTGTCATTTACCAGGGCACTAAACATTTGCGTGGAGATACAGCCCAGAGGTTCCATAGGAGGTAATTTAGAGTGCCACCAATGGAAACCAAGCAGATTGATGTGTGACGTTTTTTTTAGTAGAATACTACATTTAATTTTAAAACCACTTTGAAATCCAGTTTGTCTTTCCTAATAGCATTTATTCAGAGTGGAACTTTGAATTGTGGTCAGCAGAAACTAGGTTGGTTTGAACGATAATGTTGCAGGAAGGGTGACCCCTTCCAGGGCCTGTGAGTGTGCTCTTATCTCACAATCAGAAATGAACTGTCCAAGGAAACACACATACTAACAAAGCAAGACACTTTATTGGGAAGAGGCGCCCGGTCAGAGAGCAGGAGGGTGAGGGAACCCGGGGGGACTGTTCTGCCATGTGACTCACAGCCTCGGCTTATATGGTGATGGGCTTAGTTTCCGGGTTGTCTCTGGCCGATCATTCTGACTCAGAATCCTTCTGGGTGGCCCACCCATTGCTCAGCCAAGATGGATTCCAGCAAGGAGGATTCTGGAAGGTCGGTAAGACATGAACTGGCGTCTCCTCTCTCCTTTTGACCTTTCCTGATTTCTTTGGGTTTATGGTGGTTTGCTAGTTCTGCGTCCCTTACCAGGACCTCCTGTTGTAAGGTAACTCGTGCAAGCGACTCATGCAAGTGTCTCGCCTGGCCAGGGCAGGCGGTTTCAGTTAGTGTTTCCCCTCACAATAAGAGTGTAACCCCCGTGTCATAAACAGTTAGCGGTTAACTTATGACTTCCCTTCAAAGATATAAATGTGACACCAGTGTAAAGATGAATAGCAAGAGCCAGGTGATCTGCTCCTAGGGCCTCGTCTACATGAGAACCTTGGTGTGTCTGTCTGTGCTATGTGAACTGTGCTGTTTGTAATAGATGTATTGGTGTGAAGGAAAAAAAATGATTTCAACATGACTACTTTTAGCTAGGAAAGGGCACATATGTTCCCCACATGTGAGAGCTGATCCGATGGTAGTGGGGGCCTGGAGTGCTTGGCTGGGAAGGGTTCTGAGGCTGTTCTGGATGCATCTGAATGTGCTGTGATAGATTAGCAATGTCTGCCATGGTTATCAAATATGAGGGAGGAGCCATTTATTTGACACTCCTGTTCTATCCCCTTGAGAATGATGTTTCAAGTACATTTTATAATTTTAATTGTTTGTCATGGCACGTGACCTCTATGATGATTCCCACCTGGTTTCTAGCAGTCAGAAGCATTTTTATTTTAATTTATAGGGGTTTTTATGCATCTTTTTAAACATATATTTGTATTTATTTGTAGTAACTAGGTATTAAAATGGCTACCCAAACCCTGAAAATTAAGATCAAGAGGTCAACAGTTAGTAATGGGACTTATAAAGCATTTATCTGGGAGTCACTGAGTTCTCTGAGGTGACGAGTGAGCATGTCTAGGGCATCTCTCGCTGTCTTAGGTATCCTGTTTTTTCGAAGGGCTGCAGTCCACCTGTGTAGGGTAGACACATTCTAATCACTGTCCATAGTGCTGCTCTGTGGACCAATTGCTGCAAATCTCAGTTCTCAAGGGGTCCTATTCCCAGAGATACTAATCCAGTATATTACAGAGCCACATTAGAGTCAGTAATTGTGTGTGCATAAGAAAATCCCCAGGAGATTCTGGTTCTTGGCTAGGTGTGGGAATGCACTTTTCTCCCATATTTGTGCTTTCTCAAAGCTATGTCCTATAATATTTTAAACTGAACTCATTTTCATTGGATGTGGAATGTATTTTGGTGGTTAGTAAGGGCTTAGTTTGAGTTGGAAGAAAATTAGAATTATGGAGTAATTATGAAAGAGATGCATTTTGAAAAAATCCAAGTAATGATCTTATTAGCATAAACTAAGGTTAATAAAATGTTGCCAAGTATAGGCTATTTTAATGAATAAATTAACACATGATTTATATACAAGTGAATACTGCTAAAGCAGTATTAAAAGTACTTGAAAACACTGTTTTCTTAGACTGAACTGTCACCTTGAAATCTTGTTTGTATTCCAAATGTGCTTGTGACAAAAGCTGCAGGGCTACATTTCAACCCTATTGGAGACACAGTGTCCAAGGTCAAGGTTGGCATGTGGCCTTTCTCTCCTCTCTTACGCTTTTGCTCTCATGTGCACCCTCTCCCAGGGTCTCCAGCCCCACAGGTGAAGCAACATGTGTCCCTACCTCCTACCTATTAGGAGAAGCTTCTCAGGGGAAGTAACTGCTAGAAGAGTTTTACTTGGTGAGTTATAAGTACCCAGTAAGGGAAACTGTGCTAAGAAACTTGAAAAGATTGAACTTTGCAGACAGCCAGAGTTAGGTTCCAATTCCAGTGCCACCTACTGCTTGTGGGACATTGGACAAGTCACTTAATCCCCTTTTCTTTAAAATGCAGATATATATAAAACATACACTTCAAAAGGTTGTTGCATGTAATATATGACGTGACTGCAGGGTTCCTCAGCCTCTAGACTGCAAACCTGTAACTCCTGTCAGATCAGTGGCAACATTAGATTAGAAATAAAGTGCACAACAAATGGAACACGCTTGAATCATCCCGAAACCATCCCCTCCACCTGTGGTCTGTGGAAAAATGGCCTTCCATGAAGTTGATCCCTGATGCCAAAAAGGTAGGGGACTGCATGAAAAGCTTACTGCAGAGACTGGTGCATACTAAGCATTTATTAGTAAGTAACTGTTTCTCTTCTTATTAATGTTATTAGTTTTGTTTTTCAAAAACAAAAATAGCCACAGTGGGTCAATGGGGAACCTGGATTTGAAGCCAGGTCATTGGATGCCCCCACTGAGCACTTCTTTCAAGGGTCAGAGTTCCAATTTTCCCTCTGTTTTAAATCACTCATTCTGAGATTCGTCTTCCTCTTTGTACAAAAATACATCTCCAGTTTGAGTACATAATAAGATAATGTCTAGAAAGCAGCACGAGAAACATGAGGCATTACACAGGCGTTATTGGTACAAGACATAACGGACATTAGATTGAGTGATCTTAATCAGAAGTGATGGAGTGATGAGGGGCAGCATTCTTTATCCTGATGGGAGCACTGGCTCCAGATTATGCATCTCTCCATGAAATACAACAAACAGACTGCCTGGGAGGGCGGGGAGTGGAGTGGGGACAGCAGGAGACTGAGCTCCATAAAACGTAATTGTATTCCTACTGCTGCAGAAATAGAAAATGATGCCTGCAGAAGCTCTGGATTATAAATGGGCTAGGAATGTTGTGTTCTCCCCAGGCGCTATTTGCAGAAGGATGGTGACAAATCCGAGAAGGTTCACAGAAAGGTGATGGGATGACAGAGCCTGGAAACAGTTACCTGGGGAGTCACTGAAGGTGAAGATGTGTTGTCTGAAGAACACGTGTGGTTCGTAGAGGGAAGGCAGTGACAGGTTACCATTTCTAAATATCTGAAGGGCTGGCAGGTAGAAAAGGTATTGAAGCTGTTTTAAATGGTTCCAGAGAGCAGATATAGAACTCTTAGGCATCAAGAAGGCAGTTACCAGTTCCACAGACCAGCAGGTCAAATTGATAGAAACTTCTGAAGGCTTAGAGTGACTTGCGAGGGGGTGAGCTTCCCATCACTGGACCTATGCAAGCATGGAGAAGATGGCTGTGTTTCTTCGGGAGGACTTCTCAGTCCAGTTCTTGGATGGGCCACATGGTTCTGTGTTTCCTGTTTTTACATATCTGGCTATTTGATGATTACTTCCATTTTTAGGTTACATAAGTTCTGTAACAAATAGTGTAGGGTTTTTGTTGTTGTTAGTATTACAGCATTTGGGTTGCTTCCTAATAAAAAATAGCCTGTCTTGTTCAGTTCATGGAAATATAAGCAATAACTCTTCCTTGACTAACATGAGATTACTTGAATGATTAATCTTCTTCCCAGCCTCCTTCCTGGTTTTCCTCTAGCTCGGCATTGCCTTTGATGTTCCATGGGCTTTGTTTGCCTCCTCATGTGTGTTTTATTTTGCCTGTGAAGAATTTTTTAATGTAAGGCTCTATTTTGCCTGCAACACATTTTTTAATGAGTCTGGATGCTATTAGGCATGTCACTCATTCTCTGGGTCACTACCACTGTTGGTCTCTTACCCGACTTGCCTCATTTGTTTTTACCTGCTTGGCCCTTGAAGACATTTGAGTTTGAAATCTCTATGTCATGGCTTACTCCTCAAATATTACTAGTCCCCTGTATCCTCCATCCAGTCTGCATGCCACTTACCTGTTACATCTGCTTCACCTCCTTGCTCCCTTGTTTACAATGCCCTGGGTGAGTCCTTTCGCTTCAGCAGTGGGTCTGCCCACGTCCCCAGTTCCTCTTAATCTCATTCTCTCTCACCACTTGCTTTTGTCAATTTCTTGTTCCCACCTCAGGAACTTTGTATATATTGTTTTCTTCACCTGTGACTTCTTCCATTTTCTCTTCCCCTTCATGCGACTCCCATATCTTCTACCAAATCCAAGTACAAATATAACTTCCTCCAAAAGTCCTTTTTATTGATCCTCCTCCACCTCATCTAAGATAGCTAATCTCCTCTCCACTCTGTGGTAAGACTATTGTATTTCCATGCTTATTTCTTCATAACACCACACTCAAAATAATGTAGTGTGTTATTCACTGCCCACATCCCCAACTGTGCTATCAAGTCATGAGAACAGGGACCTAATCTGATACAGAACAGGTAAATAAATATTTGTTAAATGAATGAAAACCTGAAAGAACAGGGCGTTGAAATAGAGGAACTTGAAATTCCCTACTACTCCTTACATAATTTAAAAGAAGAGAACATCTTGCTTTTCAGAAGGTCAGTTTATTAATTCATAGCTACATTAGGTGAGATTCTGACATGGTGTTATCAGCTGTCTGAGGTTAATGTAATGGGGCATTGATGGAATGAAGTCTGTTGACCAGAAATCAGCATGCTGCTGCTGCTGCTAAGTCGCTTCAGTCATGTCCCACTCTGTGCGACCCCACAGCTGGCAGCACACCAGGCTCCTCCATCCCTGGGATTCTCCAGGCAAGAACACTGGAGTGGGTTGCCATTTCCTTCTCCAATGCATGAAAGTGAAAAGTGAAAGTGAAGTCACTCAGTCATGTCCGACTCTTAGCCACCCCATGGACTGCAGCCTACCAGGCTCCTCCGTCCGTGGGATTTTCCAGGCAAGAGTATTGGAATGGGTTGCCATTGCCTTCTCCGAATCAGCATACAGAGGGCTGCAGATTGCGGCACATCAGAAGTGCTTGGTGAAGTAGTTATAAACCTTGTCTGTAACAAACACATTTGTGGAATTTGCTGACAACAAGCACAAAACTTTCTCCTTCTTTCTTTCCAACCTTGATTACCATTTCTGAGTTTATCTTCACCTGCTCTTCCTCCAGCTCTCTGTCCTGAGTTTTCCCTTATGCATTTTGTTTAGTAGTTTATAATCCTTATTTCAGAAGATTAATCTCTCTTCTCTGCCTCAGAACAGTTCAAGCTCCATCCTTTCCAAGGCAAAATCTCTGGTAAAGCCCTGTCTTTCCAGTTCTCCATGCAGATCTTATTTATATGGTGCTCCTAGACCCTTTCTAGTTATTTAAATTTCCATGAAATACAAGAGACTTTCTCTGAAGTCAGTGGACCCTCCATTATCTTGACAAGTTGATGAAGATTATGATAATGACATAAATGTGTCCTTGGATAAGAGATCATGTTCAGCAAATGTGGGTAATGGAAACACCCCTTGCTTAATGCTGTGCTACATCATCTCATTAACCCAGTAAGGCTTGCCCTAGCTGTGTCCCAAATAAGCAACTCTCATAACTGTATTAGACAATTCATTAAATGTTTATGGATGGCATTGAATGGTTGTGATTGTGCACTGTGTATAAAACCCATTACTGACTAAGCAAGTGACTATTATTAAAGCCAATGAGACTAGCAATCAGCAATTGGAAAAACTCAACCATGAATTTCATAGACAGAGCAACTGTGGGTTCAAGCATATCATGGGAAACAATTGCTTGGCTAAACACAATGCATGAACAAAATCAATTTGCTAAAATGCAGGTCATTTGGCCCTGAGAGCTGCAGAAAACTATTATATTGCTGATAATATTTATTGTTGAACTTGGATCTCTTTCACACATCATTTGACAATGGGCTCAAAGTCCATGGGTCCCCAGTTGACTCTTCAAAAGGGAAGGAATGTTTCACTGAGACAGTTAATTAGCTTTTTTCCTCTGGGTTCAATGATGTCCTCATACTGATAAACGCGTTTTTCAGTGTTTGAGAATTTCGGCTTGAAAACTTTGTTACCTCTTGTTAAGGATACGCCTTTGCTTCCTCTTCAGCTCATGAGAACTTTTAACTCAAAGAAGCTGGGTATGATATAACCAACAAATAAATACATAATAGTCGTAATTGAATGATCTGTGACCTCAAATTCTCACTGAGTGGATCTCCAAGGGGTCTTTCGATAGCTATTTTAATGATAAAAGAACTTGGTAGACATCTGGTTTACGCTTACCTGTATCAGATTATTATTGAGTTCAATCTGTATGTCCTTTGGATTAGAGAAACAGAGTAGACTTTATCTGGTTAAAAATTATTTCCACCTATTTTTCCTAGTAGAGATAAGAATTCAGGGAGGATGTAATTCAGATTATTCACATTTGGTGGAGTCTATACATGTGGAGGGTTGAGAAGCGTGGAAGGATATGATGGTGGGCTGGGGGCCTCCAGAGCAAATCAGGACATCACTGGTCACTTAAGAGGAGAAAAAGAAGGAAAGAAGGCAGAAGAGTAGCTGATAATGAGAGGATAGGGTCTGCAGGATAAGTTGAAAGGCAAAGGATGCCACCTCTATGGTTTTTCCTAGAGTCAGTTTCCAGAGGACTGCTACCCTGGGGTTTTCCCAAAGCTACTCTTCCTTCTCATTTGAATATGCTCAGAGGCATGTTAGTGAGAAATAAGCAAGAGGAAATTAATTACATGTTAGTCTTTCCCTGCTGCTGCTGTTGCTGCTGCTAAGTCGCTTCAGTTGTGTCCGACTCTGTGACCCCATAGACGGCAGTCCACCAGGCTCCCCCGTCCCTGGGATTCTCCAGGCAAGAATACTAGAGTGGGTTGCCATTTCCTCCTCCAATGCTTGAAAGTGAAAAGTGAAAATGAAGTCGCTTAGTTATGTCCAACTCGTAGCGACCCCAGGGACTGCAGCCCACAAGGCTTCTCCGTCCATGGGATTTTTCAGGCAAGAGTCTTTCCCTAGTACCGAGTAAAACCACTGCGTCAAACTGTTCTACATGGCCCTCCCTCATTATTTCCTAAATAAGGCTTTGTGTGTGCCCTCCACTGTGAATTCTCTCTACAAACAGACACATTCCAGGAGAAACTTATAAGGTACTTGCTAGTTAAGGTGGACGATATCTGCTCTAAGAAGTCTTGTTGCCAGGGTATCTTTCTGTCTGTCTGTCTTTTTCTTGCAGTTTTGTTCTTAGTTACTGTTAATTGTGTCAAACCTCAGTTAATATCAAGACTTGAAGACTGAGACATTTGTGTGTTTTTTATAGTCTTAATTAGGTTTATAATCACAATTTTTAGCATAGCTATCAATGAACAGTCTCTTACGAGGAGTGTCTGAAAAAGTTTTGATAACTTTGGAGTTCATGGCCCACTAAAGCCAACTATCAAGATCTCCCATAAGGGGCCTTCCCTGTTGGCTCAAGGGCTAAGACTCCTTACTCCCAATGCAGGGAGTTTCAATCTGGTTTCAATCCCTGACCAGGGAACTGGATGCCACATGCCACAACCAAGACCTGGCACAGCCAAATAAATATATAAATAAATATTTTTAATAAGGAAGTTTTTTTTTTAAATTTTAAATATTTTATTTTTAAAAAAAGGTCACCCATAAGAAATATTTTAAATCCATTTTACTTAGAAAGTTGAGAGTATGGGAAATGGGGATAGGAAAAAAGTTATAGGAGGAATAAGTGATGAGCAGAAATGGATAAATACAGCAAGAAAAAGAAAGATATGGATTAAGCACTGATGCATTTCTATCAATATAAATTACAATGGCCTCAAAGAGGAAAGCCCCCAAATATTTTGCTTGATCTCTCTTTTAAAGAAGAAAAGCAAAATAAGCAAGAATTATGGGGGAAAGGAAGATAAAAGCACAATTTTAAAGCCCCAAAGCATTTGAAAAGGCTTTTGCTGTTTTTCAGTTCTCATCTGTCATTCATTAAACAAAGAAAGATGAACTTATTCAAATAACCTTTATTAAATAAAGCCCATTACCCCTTAGCTTGGAGCAGGGCTCAGTCTTTGAAACTATCCTGTCTTGTACACGAGCAGAGAGGAACAATAGGCCTCTGAGTTGCCAGCTTCAGAGAATGGCACACAGAACCCTGGAAACATAACCTGGCATTTGAAATTGCAGCTTGGGTGACCGCAATGTGGGTGCGCTTTTGTTACTGTCAGGTTGCATCTATCTTCAGTGCCCCCAGTCTGTACTTTGTACGTTGCATTCTAAAGCAAGACTGCCCCATTTAGATAGAAAGTGAATTAAACACACAATTAAAAATGTTTAATAGCCACATTTGCTGTTGTTCCGTTGCTAAGTTGTGTTAACTCTTTGTGACTCCATGGCCTACAGCAGGCCAGGCCTTCCTGTCCTTCACTATCTCTCAGAGTTTGTTCAATTTCATGTCCATTAAGTCAGTGATGCCATCCAACCATCTCATCCTCTGCCACCCTCATCTCCTCCTGCCCTCAGTCTTTTCCAGCATCACGGTCTTTTCCAATGAGTCGACTCTTCGCACCAGGTGGTCAAAGTATTGGAGCTTCAGCTTCAGCATCACTCTTTCCAATGAATATTCAGGGTTGATCTCCTTCAGGATTGACTGGTTTGATCTCCTTGTAGTACAAGGGACTCTCAAGAGTCTACTCCAGCACCACAATTCAGAAGCATCAGTTCTTTGGCTCTCAGCCTTCTTTATGGTCCAGCTCTCACATTAAAACAAGAGAAAAGAAATAGGTGAAATTAACTGTAATGATATCATTTTTAACCCAGTATAGCACAAATATTATCATTCAATATGTAACTAATATAAGTCATTGTTAGTGAGATAGTTGCATCTCTTTTTTGTTTAAGTTCTTGAAATCCAATGTTTTTAGCTTTTCCAGCACAGTTCAACTCAGACTAGCTCCATGTGGTTCAGTTCATTCAGTTCAGTCATGTCTGACTCTTTGCGACCCCATGAATCGCAGCACGCCAGGCCTCCCTGTCCATCACCAACTCCTGGAGTTTACTCAAACTCATGCCCATCGAGTCGGTGATGCCATCCGTGTGGTCAGTGTCTCCCAAACTGGGTGGTGCAGTTTCACAATTTATTCAATCCAGTTAGCCTCATTAGTTTTCATAAGGTGTGATTTGATATAAAACCTGTCAGTTTGTTCACCCTCATCCTCCACATCCAGAGGACAGTTATTTCTTTTCCCTGGTCTTGAAAATGATAACATAGGAATTATGTCATGTAACAATTGGGTTAGGTCCCATCATCCTTGATCAAGACTTTGTTGAAGTTTTAAAGGTTGAAAGGACCTCAAAGATAACCAAATGGATCCCACTACAGAGAGTTTATTTATTATTATTTTTTTATATTTCTGCTACTAATATCATCAGGGATACTCCAAGAATAATCCATGAATTTTGGAGGACCATTTTAACCACTATTTCAGAAGGTCATCACTTTTCTGTGAGTGGCCCAGTTAAACATTATTCAGACGGTTGAACTTTCCTGTTCCACTTTTGAAAAGAAACACATTGAATGGCTTTTTGAGTCAGTTTCATCATCCAGGTGTTGAGACTGGGGCTCTGACTCCAAATCTCCTGGTGTTCATTCTCAACTCTGTTCTTGTACAAGTTGTCCAACTTTTCCTGTATCTCAATTCCCTCATCTATAAGATGGAGAGTGTGATGAGGCTGCTATGATAATTGTTATTACATGTAAAGCCCTAAAACAATACCTAGTGGACAGTTAATGCTCAGTAAATATTAGCTTTGGTAATTGGTGTAATTATTGATGTTATCACCATCATCATCCTGAGAGCATGTCGGAAGCATTCTAAGAAGCTGGTGGGAGTGATGAGGAGTCTCGTGGGCCAGAGACCACCTTCTCTGGAGACCCCAGAGATTTTTGAAATCCAAAGAACCCATTAAGGGGAGATCATACAGGTTCAGTGTCATTGCTTATGACTCTTATCGTGCATGCCTGTGGGTGAGAAGCCTTCACAGACACCGCATCTCAGTAATTTGTGAGCACATTAAATTTTTAAGCTGCCCCGAGTATGCAGCCCGCACTATCAAGACATTCAAACACAGTGAGGGACTCCTTTCCAAGAAGAAGAAATTCTGACTTAAGGGTTTTATTCTCTCTTTCAAATTGCTTTAGATTTGTGTCAGGCAGTGCTTTATAGAGATTTTTATGACTGCCCCACCCCTGACTTAAAAGAGAAAGTTGAAAGATGCCTAATTTTCTTTCTAATGAAAAATCTCGAAAAGGCTCCTACACATGCATAGATCTAGATTCCATGCATTGGATCAATACAGTAATTTATTACAGGTTCTTTAATAGTGAATTGCTATTTAAATTCCAGTGTCTTTCATGTTCCTCATATTGAAATGGGAAGAAAAAAATGT
The DNA here is from genome assembly GCF_963930625.1 of Muntiacus reevesi. Classification (NCBI taxonomy): domain Eukaryota; kingdom Metazoa; phylum Chordata; class Mammalia; order Artiodactyla; family Cervidae; genus Muntiacus; species Muntiacus reevesi. The sequence continues at coordinate 99,736,823 of NC_089252.1, forward strand.
AATAGCTTTGGGCTAATGGACAGACAACAGATTAACAGTAATAAATGATTCTAGTTCTTTATCTTTGTTCCTAGGGAGAGGACTAATGAAAAATAATAATAGAATTAGTATTGTTATTTAATGAGAGTCCACAGTGGATTGGAGTCTATGCTGGGTGCTATGCATATATTACTTTAATCTTTATAAACCTTACTGGATAAGTATCATTAATACCATTATACGGAAGCTAAGTCTCACAGAGGGTGGTTGCCTTACCTTTTAACCAGCTTGTGGCAAACTTGTTTATACTAAAATTTGTTTGACTATAAAGCCTTTGGTCTGAGGCAAATATTAGCTTCCCTTTCATGGAAAACTCGAGGATAATGAAATAAGTGTTTTTCCTAGAGACTACCTTCCAGTGCTAAACTTCCAACAATTTCCAGAATTGTTTTCAACTTTAGAGACATTTGCACATACATACACAGACATATACCCCTCACATCCTAGTTTTGCACTAAACCATAGAGGTCTTGACACATGATTGCTAATCAAGTATGCAAGATTTAAACTGTGAGCAATTGACATTTTACAGAATTAGACATTTTCTCTGCTTTTAGTATATAAGCCCATAGCCTCCATTTAGAAATTTTATTATAGTTTTTTTTGTTTGTTTGCATTTTTGTTTAACACGAGGAAATCATTAACACACTCTAGCCAAGCTTCTACGGTTTCCAAGGTCATCCTTTCCGAGCTGGTTTTGCGCACTGAACCTCTTAAATACTTTTGCATGCTTTATAATGTATTCATGTCATGGTAGCATACTAAAATATTTAAAAGGAAATTGTTTCCCCCTCCCCTTTTTTTTTCCCTCAAAAAGAAACAGCCCTTGCTTACAACTCTCAATGGACCATAAATATCTTCTAGGCCAGCTGCCCAAGTACCTGCTGGGAATCCTTCTTATATTAGCAGTAACTAAAGAACGCATGGAATATTCCCTTTGCACTGAAATGATACCCTGCTCCAGCATCTTCTTTTTCCTTTCAAAGAATTTTAGTTCTTCTTAGAAAACCCTTCAGGTCTTAAAGAGAAATTTGCATGTTTGGGTCAAATTCATGTATGAACTTTGAGCTGGTTTCTCCCATAATTTTGACCATACTAGTTTGTTGCAGGACGGGGAACCCCTTCCAGGGCCCAAGAGTGGGCTCTTGTCGAACTTTCCGAAATGAATTGTCCGAGGAGACACTTGTGCTGACAAAGCAAGAGACTTTCTTGAGAAGGGGCGCCTGGGTGAAGAGCAGCAGGTAAGGGAGCCCAGGAGAACTGCTCTGGCTCACTGTCTCAGCTTTATGATGATGGAGCTAATTTCTGGGTTATGTCTGACCGATCGTCTTGCTTGGCCCATAGTCTCACTCAGAGTCCTTCCTGGTGGCACGTGCACCTCTCAGCCAAAATGGGCCGTGAGAAGGAGCCTGGAAAGTTGCTATTCTCCTCCCTCTTTTGGCCTGTTCTCAGTCCTCCCAGTTACTTTGCAGCGGCAGCACCCTGCTCCTTACCAGGATCTCCTGCTGCGAGCAACTCAGGCAAGCGGGCCTGGCCAAGGTGGGTGGTTTCTATCAACAGTTCCCTAACACAGCCGCCCTCCACCTTCCCTGGTTCAGGCAGTAATGAGAGTGATGGGGAGTGGCGGATGCAGCTTAGCTCGCTTGCCAGCCGCTCACCTCCTGCTGTGGGGCTCAGTTCTTAACAGGCTGCAGACTGGTTAGAGGGTTGGGGACCCCTACCCTAACAAGCTGTTGTCAAATCAGAGGCTGAATATTTCTAGCAACCTGAAATGACATGATGAGCAATCTGACCTGTCTTCTTAGATCATTTCCCATCCAAATGTGTCTACTGTTTACCTTCCTTTCTTGGGGCCCTGGAATAGTCGCTTCTTTCAGAACTCATCTCAGAATCAAGAACTTAAGGAGTTTGAAGGGGTTTCATCTACTGGTGATTTGGTCGAGGGCCGAATTAAACTTGTTAATTTAATTGCAAGTTTAGAGGTTACATGTCCTTGGTTGGTTACCCCCATTCAGTGGAGAGGGAGAATGTGGTGTGATTATGACTGAGCATGCTGGTGAATTAGTGCATCCAGTAAAATACAAGGTGGAGCAGGGAGTCACATTTCCCTCCAACAGATAGATAATAATAACACTGAGGTATATGAAGACCTAGTGACTTTTCCAAAGTCATAGAAATAATAAGAAGCAGATGTGGGATTCATAGTAAGGCTTTCTCTTTCCAGAGTCTGAGTTCTTGTTTACTCTGAGGGCTCTGAGAATGCCCAGAGGTGTTCACTTCTGTCCTTTCTGCCTCTTCATACCCAGTTAATCCCACTGTCTAATGGAAGAGGCTCTCAAGAGATATTTGTTCTGCTGAAGCCCCAGCCCTCTGAATTCAGAGCCCGGACCTCACATTCCTCAGCTCTATTGTTTTCTTTTATCAGCTGCACCCTTCCTTCTTTTAGGGGTGGGGGGAACTGCCTTCCTTTCTATTGAAACCTCCTCTCTACAGTGATGTATGTCAATCATTGCTGAGTAAAACTGAGGGAAAACAAACAAACCACAGAAAGAGCCTGTGCCATCATAATGAGGACAGTAATATACATTATTACATTTCCTGAGATGAGAAAGTATTTTTCAAACTAGCAAAGCCTGATGGGAAAAGAATGAGATTTTTAAAGCTGAGATCAGGCCTTAGTCTAGAAGTAAGGCTTTGCTGGTAACTCCAGAATCATATCACAGACTGGCTCTAGACCTTGTACTGCTTTCTGGAATCTAGACCTTGTACTGGTTTCTGGAATCTTGTACTGGTAAGACTTGTACAGGCCTTAGTCTAGAAGTAAGGCTTTGCTGGTAAATCCAGAATCAAATCACAAAGACTGGCTCTAGACCTTGTACTGGTTTCTGTACTGTACTAGAAATTACTTTGCTAAATGGCCAATGAGGGCTCCATTAGCTCTCTAAGATAGACCAACTCAAGATGGAACAGTACACATACACCTTCATATTGTGGAAATGTGTAACACCCTGCCAAGAGAATGATAGATATTTATATTTTCTCCTGTCTGGGCTCAAAAATGTTGTTGTCTATGTCATAGGGTCCATATTACCTTGGAGCATGGGTCCGTAAAGCTGTATAACTTCTCTATTTAATTTGAATAATCTTCACTTGGGAAATAATTTAATGCCAAATAATAGAAGAGTATACCTTAATGGTATATGTCATATATACAAATGAGTGTTTTGAAATATAAAAGATTGGAATATAATATTGAGGGGGAAAGTGGCATGTAAATCAAGAATTGAATGGAAGCAGATGCACCTAGTAATTGCAAGGGGTCATGGCTAGAAAATGGAATCATAAATCACTCTTCTTTCTTTCTTCATACTCTTTGGCATTTCCCAAACTTTATATAATAAATGAGTAATAATTCTGTAATGTAAAGAAAACACTGAATGATTTTTTAAGGCAGACAGTCTATGTTCCTTTTTACTCATTGGCAGCAACCAAGTGGTGAACAGAAAGACATAGACTTTAGTTTTGGAAAGGATCTCATGGGAGATAGTTGTTCGTGACCTACTGCTTAATTTGAAATACCCAGAGGGATGGCCTTTTGGGGGCTTCCACTCTCAGACTTTTTTGAAAAAAAAATAATTTTTCAGGATAACATTTTTCCTGACTTTCTGATCTGAGAGGCAGGGGAAAGGATACCTTAACACAAGCTCTCATATTGCTGTGATGCCCTGTGGTCTCATGTTCCCCATCCATTTGATCTTGTCTTGGGTTTCCCCTCCATTACTGACTCATCTCTTCTCTCTCTGAGGGTTCTTTGAGTGTTCAGTTCAGTTCAGTCGCTCAGTTGTGTCTGACTCTTTGCAACCCTGTGGACTGCAGCACGCCAGGCTTCCTTGTCCATCACCAACTCCCAGAGTTTACTCAAACTCATGTCCATCATGTTGGAGATGCCATCCAACCATCTCATTCTGTGTCATCTCCTTCTCCTCCCGCCTTCAATCTTTCCCAGCATCAGAGTCTTTTCAAATGAGTCAGTTCTTCCCATCAGGTGGCCAAAGAATTGGAGTTTCAGCTTCAGCAACAGTCCTTCAAATGAATATTCAGGACTGATTTCCTTTAGGATGGGCTGATTGGATCTCCTTGCAGTCGATGGACTTGTTGGATCTCCATGCAGTCGATGGACTGGTCGAATCTCCTTGCAGTCCAAGGGACTCTCAAGAATCTTCTCCAACACCATATTTCAAAAGCATCAATTCTTTGGCACTCAGCTTTCTTTATTTTGAGTGTAACAATCATTAATTTCACAATCACCGGCATGATTACAAAAATGAAATGCTCTTTATTCCCCAAATTTAGTTTATGTCTGGGCTGTGACAACAACCATTTCATCATCCCAGAATCAGGTTTTCCAGTTCAGGTTCAGTGGTTTCTCAGTCTGTCCAAACCTATAATTACGCCCCATTCTGGTGTATAATCTCTCTATTCAGCATTCTGGTCCTTAAAGCTGTTGTAAATATCCTGTCACATGAGGTGGACAGAGATTATGTGCTCTTTGGCATTTGGTGTCCAAGTAATCTGCCTTTCCTGGTCCTTGGGCGTATCCCTGGTCCATGCCAACACCCATAAAGAAAACAGTCATCTTTTGAGGGTGGCAATTATTGGTCTCCTGCATCTCCTGAGGTGCCCATGTCCTGATATGGCCTCTGGTCTAAGCAAATGAAGGACACCTACTCTGTACCCTTTGCCATCTTTTCACTATTATTCTCATGAGCACACACAAAGAAATGATGTTCTGTTCTTCCAAACTTTCCTGAGTTCTGCAGGAGATCAAGGAATCCCCAGCAGCCACTCATACTATCACCATAGCCCTTCATCACTTCCTTTGCAGAGCTGTTTACTATCAGTGTTCTAGATGGGGAAAGCAGAGTCAAGTCCACTCTACTCTTGGATCCCCAAATCCAAAGGGAAGATTTTGTAGGGGGAGCAAAATTTGACTTCCTGAAACCTGTCTCTTTGGCATGAAGATTAATTTAGGTTGATCATGTTTAACCAACAGAAGACTCAGGATATCTTTCTTTTTATCTCCCCCTTAGCTGCCCGGAGAATTTAGATAAAGGATCAGTTCCTAGAATAGAGCTATCATCGGAGATATCTGCAAAGGTTGTGGGCTAGGTGTGGTGAGGGAATCTTGAGGCAGAGCCTAGAGATCGGGGACCCTCTGTGTCCAGTTGTCTCTTGCTAAGTCACCCTAGTCATGTCCGACTTTGTGCAACCCTGCAGACTGTAGCCCACCAGGCTCCACTGTTCATGGGATTTTCTAGGCAAGAATACTAGAGTGGGTCACCATGCCCTCCTCCAGGGGATCCTCCAGACCCAAGGATTGAACCTGCGTCTTTTACATCTACCTGCATTGGCAAGTGGGTTCTTTACCACTAGTGTCACCTGGGAAGTCTGTCCCTGACCCAAAAATTATCTCTTTACCAAACACTTGCTTTCCCATGTTCATGTGAATTGCCTTCCTCCCTTTTGAAATCTCAAATCATTAGCCCAAACATCCCCTTTTGTTTTCAGTTGAAGATGGTATCGAAGGTGAGTATTTGGGCCATTATGGCAAGTTCCTCAGTTTTCTGGGGTCTCTCCCAAGTATACATGTTATTAAGCTCTAGTTCAATATTTTCCTGTTCATCTGTCCCATGTCAGTTTAATTCTTAGACCAGACAAAAGAACCTAGAAGAGCACAAGAAAATTTCTTTCTTCACAATAGTTTCCAGCTAGTCACCTGGAAGGCAGAATCTTGGCCTCTCAAGGTTGTCTGCATCATAATCTCTAAAGCCTCTAAATATGTTATGTGAGAAAGAAGAGTTAAGGTAACAGGTTGTATTAACTTCCATCAGCTGACCTGAAGATGGGAAGATCACCCTGGATTATCCAGTGGACCTAGTATAATCACAGAGTGCTTAACTATTGAAGAGGACAGGAGAAGAGTTGGTATCAGGAGTAATATACCATGAGAAATAAGCTCCTTGTCATTGCTGGCCTTGAATACGGAAGAGACCATGAACCAAGGGATGCAGGCAGTCCCTGGGAACTGGGAAAGGAAAGAAAACAGATTTTCCCCTCGACTTCCAGAAAGGAACACAGACCTGATGACACCTTGATTTTAACTGGTTAAGACTCATTTCAGACTTCTGGCCTCCAAAACTATTAGATGTTAAATCTGTAATGTTTTAAGCCACTAAGTTGGTGGAAAGTAGTTACAGCAGCAAACAGAAAACTAATGTACAGTAAGTGAGTCCCCTACCTACAAACCTTCAAGTTTTGAACTTTCAAAGACAGAAACACGTGTTCACATGTCCAGGCACGTTAGTTAGTTCACGTGTCTGGTGTACATTGTCACATATGTGCATCCCCTGCAAGTGCTTGAGCTTTGTGTACAATCCTATTGCATAGAGTACAGCGGCATAGCATCTTTAATTCAAGCCTAAGATGTCCAAAAGCGAGCGTAAAAGCAGCAGGGATGTAGCTGGTACTGTTGTACTTTCCAAAGTACTGTACTGTAAGATTAAAAATGTCTTCTTTATTTTTGTGTTTGTTTTTGTATGTATTATTTGTGCTGAAAATTATTATAAACCTATTACAATACAGTATTATATAGCCAACTGTGTTTGTTGGGTACCTAGGCTAACTTTTTTGGATTTATGAACAAATTGGACTTAGGAACATGCTCTCAGAGCTTGTTCGAGCATAGGGGACTTATTGTATCAGGAAAACTCAGGATTTAACCTGGAGTTCGGGGTAAGGGGAAGAATAGAGTGCGTTGCCCTAGTACGCTTGCTTTCTCTCTTTCTGGGTTTCTCTCTCTTAAAACTCTGATCCTGCTCCAGTTTGAAACTCCTGTTTTGTTTTGTTTTTTTCAAGTCTGGGCACGGGCAGATAGAGCTATCCCATCTCCTTATTCCTGCATGAATTATTTCTCTCTCACACTGGGACAGTGCCTTTTGCACTTCAAAGCCAAGTTGGTCAAGGCAGGAGGCTACCATTACCCAGTAGAGATGCCTCCACTCAGCCAGCAGAGAGTCAAGAACGAAAGGACACGTCGGTGAGCACTTTGAAATACTAACTTGCCTCCTGTGGCTCAGAAATGAGCGGCAGCAACTATGGAGAGAAGGAACCCCTGAGTACTGCAGGGCGATGCGCTGTGACAGAGGTCCAGCCGCAAAATGACCACCACTCCTCCTGCCTGTAGAGGCCCATGTCCTGGCTCCACTGCTAATGAGACCCTGGTCAGTTCCCTCTGTCTGGGTTCAGTTTCCCTGTCGTCAAACTGAGAGGCATTCATCTCATCCAGGTCACCTCTAAGTATACCTTCTGCTCTGACACTCTGCAATTCCATGACACTAACTAGTTCAATGGAGAAAGAACCACTGACCCTGAGGACTCCTTCCCTTTGATTTCCGCATGGAGGCCACATTAGCATAGCGGAAAGGATATTGACACCGCAGTTGACTTTTAAAATTCACTGAGAAGGAGAGATGAAATGAAACACACCAGATGGAATGTGAACTCCCTACTATTTCAAAACTTAGACATTTCCACTAAATGCTGGCACAAAGGAAAAATTAAATATCATCTTGAATGCTATTTACAGTTTTTACAGTGACAACAATAGTCTTTTTCGAAAGGAGGAAAGACTGTTCTAAGATTGATTCTAAAGCCCTTGGAATTTTATTTTATGGTTGGAAAAAAGATAATGATTCATTGGATATGAGAGTAATAGGGAGGGAAAATCAAACAAGTCGGGCTTCCCAGGTGGCTCAGTAGGAAAGAACCCACCTGCCAATGCAGGAGATGCAAGAGATGCAAGTTCGATCCCTGGGTTGGGAAGATCCCTTGGAAAAGAGAATGGCAAGCCACTCCAGTATTCTTGTCTGGGAAATCTCATGGACAGAGGAGCTCGACGGGGCTACACTTCATGGGGTCGTAAAGAACTAGACATGACTAAGTGAATGAGCATGGACACACCATCATGGAGGCAGTTGAGACATAGCTGTGACCCCACCACTGAGTGATTGGGACTTCTGGGAACCTGTCCCAAGAATCACTGTCAATTTGGCTCTTTGTCTCATGCAGTCACTAAATACACTTTTAGTGTCTTTGGTTTTTAGGGCTCCCACAGGCTCTGGTTCTCGATCCGTTTGAGTACAGACCCCTTTGAGAATGCTGCTGAAGACTGGAGAGTTCTTAGCTAAGAAAAAATTTAAGTATTTACACAGATACCTTAAAGATTTGCATTTAATATTAGTGTTTTTTTTAAGTCTCAGGTTAATAATACCCAACTTGAGGTAGAGAGAATGTTCTCAAAGTCTAGGAAACTAATAAGATTGATTTTGTTCCAGAAGTTGTATGCACACACTCACATATACATACATGTATACACACAAGACACAGTCAAGGAATTGTGTTCACATCCTTAAGACTTACTGTGTCCACTCAAGATCCACCTCTCTCCATTTAAGAAGGTTCAACTATCTAATTATTCTCTCTTAGAGCAAGTGTCAGAGACATAGTGTCAGAGGATGTGAAGAGAGAATGGGGTGTTTTGAAAAGGAAATATTCCCTAGATGTGGGGCGGTGAGTTCTATTAGTGAGCCCATGGTTGAACCCACCAACCATCTGGTGGTTGGATCTTTCACCTTCTGTTTAATTAAAAATTCAATTTCAGAACCACACAATAGCTTTCAAAATGCAGGTCATACAGTTCCACAAAGCATTAATATTTGCACTTTTGAGTTTGTGAATTGACTTGATTTCTGATGTCTGAGGATTATAGAATATAATCTAGGTATAGAAAACAATATCTTAAAATTTACCTATCATAAATCTTCCTGAAATGTTGAACACTCTTTAAATAAGTTGTAAGAATTGGATTTTTTGTCTTTTCTATCAGTGAAGTTACATACTCAATTTTTTAAAATTCTCTGATATGCTTGTCATGGTTATTTGTTAAGTGCAAGATGAATCAGACTGTGGCTCTGTAATATCTACAATACAGTTTGAAATTTGAAAATTTTGCAGAGTTGTTGACCTTATTGATTTCATAGTTGGGGGAAAAACTAATTCAAAATATTTAAGTTTGCCACTGCCATCTTTTTTCATTTTCAATTAACATTTTCTATATAGTCACCTCATTTCTAAAAGGCTTACTACTTGGGAGGTTCTAGGTTAGTTTCATTCAGGCATTCAAATTCAAGAGATAAGTTGCTCAAACTTCAAGCATCTGAAAAGAGAATACATCCCCCTTTCCCTTAAAATGCCGCCCTCTTCTGCCCATGCTTACTCTTGGCACCCCCATTCTGAACAATCCAGTCCAGAAAACTTGATGCACCTCCAGCATCAACTTCATCCCTGAATTTTGTCCTTGAGATAGAACTTTTTGTTCACCAGGTTGTATTTGTTCATCAGTGTTTCCTACCAAACACTCCTCATGGTTCTTCCTATGCATGGCTGGACACAAGTCTAGGGATTCTACTCTCCGAGGATTTTCTGGGGCTTTCTCAAGTTTCCCAAATCATGTTCTCAGGCTATTTCTGTCCTGATTATGGGTGAAGTTAGAGAGAAGTCTCAATTTGTATTCTTTCCCTAATCTATTATTGAAGATTGAGGTGAGGGGTGTTGATGCAAGTCCAAATCACACATTTTCAAGGTTCATAGATTGATGTAACATGAATCCATACTTCATTTCCTTTTATTGTTAAATAATATTCCATTGTATGACTCTACCATCTTTTCCTTTATCCATGCATCATTTGGTGGCCATTTGCATTGTTTTTACATGTTTACGAATAACATTGTTTGCAAATGATGCTAATGAATAATGATGCTATAAATGTTCCTATTTATTTATGCATGTCTATGTGGACCTGTGTTTTAATTTCTCTTGGGTATATACCTAGGAGTGGAATTACTGGATCATATGGTAACTCTATGTATTTGAAGTACTGTCAGATTATTTTCCAAAGCATCTCTACTGTTTTGCATTCTTACCAGTAGTGTGTGAAGGTTCTAATTTCTCTGCATCCTCATCAAACTTGTTATTTTCTTTTTGATTATAGTCATCCTAACGGGTGTGAAGTGGTATTTTATTGTAGTGTGATTGGATTGGCCATCCCAGATGGCTAATAATGTTGAGCATCTTTGCACATGCTTATTAGCCACTTCTGTGACTTCATTGGTGAAATGTCTATTCAGATCCTGTGCCCATTTTAAAAAATCATGTTATATGTTCTTGAAAAATCTTCCTAGTTAACTCATTTAACCCTGAAAAATCTCTCTGGAATTGGCATGTTTACCTTTATTGCTGTAGGTAAAGCAACTGAAGATGTTCACTCATTGGCCCAGGTTTCCATAGACTACAAGAACAGACTAGGACCAAAGCTCTGGCTTTCTGACTCTGAGACAAGGACATTTCCCAAGAGTGTGCCTCCTCTTATATTTATCATCATTTCACTTCAAAAGTAAAACAGTGAAGAATAAAAATGACAGTAAAATATACGTTAGTATAGTAAAGTTCAAAATATAGTGTAGAGACAAGCAGACGTAATCCTATAAAAGGAAAGCATGGTCAAATGAGAACAAAACTAAAAGCATAAGGACAGTGAGGGATCAGGTTAGCAGACAAAACAGGATGTGCGTTTTTGCTTCTTTGAATCACGTCGGTCACCCAGTAGGAAGAAAAACAGCTGAGCTCAGGATTATCACATCAAGGCAGGACTACACAGGCTCCAAACTATTTGGCTTAAGGCAGAAGCCAACCCTGGTCTTGGTGTTTGCCTGGCACATACAGAATGAGCAGTTCAAGCACAGGAGGATGGCTCAGCGCGAGGTCAACTGGAGAGAGTCAACTTCTTGCACTCAAGAAGAGAAAAGTCATTCAATTTTGTCTAAATCTAAAAAGCATCCTTGTGTGGCTACTTCCTGAGTGCTACTTACGTATCATGTGGTTGAAAGACCATGTCACCTCACCCGTTTTGCTCTCCAGCCTTCATAGTTCCCGGGAAGAACCATTTACTGGGAGAAAGACAGAGACAAAGTGCCCTCAGCTCTCTGGGCCTAATCAGGGACTGAAAGCCACTCCGGGCCTGTTGCTCAAGTCGCTGTCACTATCAGGCACCTACCTCAGAGGTTGGGGCTAAACAGAGAGATGAGTCCAATAGGTACCATCTTATATTGTCCCTGTTACTGTGCTCAGTGTTGGTGAAGAGCAGGTGAAACGTCTCTGCTCTGCCTTCCTGGTGCCTAGCTCAGGGGTTAGCAAACAATGGCGAGTGGCCCCTTGGCCTAGTTTTGTAAAGGGAGTTTTATTGGCACACTGCCGTGGTTGTTTGTTCACAAATGGCCTGCAAAGCCTAAATTGTTACTTTCTGGATCTTTACAGAAAAAACTTGCTGATTCCTAGTCTGGCAGAGTGCCGGGCCCACAACAGCTGAACCTTCCATTGATTTGCATCTTTTTAATGTTACTTAATTGGCACAAGCTACAAGTACCCTTTGGGAAGTCAAATCTTTGTTAGATCCACTGAGATACACTCTCCCTGGTGAGGATACCTGATGCTCACGGCTAGGTGCCGGCAGAAGCCACAGGGCCATTGTTTTCTTTAAATGATTTAAACCTCTCCTATCTGCCTAGACCAGGGATGTCAGCCTCCCCGCAGCCATTATCCACCTACTCAGATGAGATCATTTTCCACTTGTTAAAGTGTCTAAGAAGTTCACCATTTTACCTGCATCATATCGTGTGCCCACATGCGCCCTTGGTAACCTTAGCTCTTGTCTCTGAAGTTCATTGCTGGTGGAGAAGCGAAGCACAGAGGGGTTATGTCATTTGCCCAAGGTCTCGCTTTGAATCACACTCAGGGTGTAATCCAGGTCAGGGAAAAGGTGGAGGGATGTGGCTTTATCACGGAGAAACGTCAGCAAGGGCCCTGGTGACAGTCAGACCTGGGGACTGAACTTCCTGCTGATGCCCAGTGTCACCCACTGGAATCTTGGTCTCCTCATTTATAAAATGAGGCTAAGAGTATTTTCTAGGTCCTGGGGTGGTTTGGAAGATTCCATCTGACAATGTTTCTTCATTGCCTAATATTAACAGAATACCTGACTTGCGATGCTCACTAAATGTTAGCAGCCATTGTTATTTTTGCTGTGTTGTTAAGAGTGTTGCTATTCTCATTCTGAAACTTATTTTGTTTTTGTAAGCAAGAGGACAGTGTCTGAGCTTGAGCCTTGTGGCTCTTCATTCAGTGTCTGAAGTTGAAAGGTAAAATGCCCACAGAAGACAGACAGAGACCATGAGTGATTAGAGTTGGCTAGGAGTAAGAAAAGACGATCTATAGGTTGTATTTATTATCTAAAAGACACAGCTGCATGTTCTATTCTGTTTCTTTGTTGCCAAGCAGGAATGTGGGACTAAAATTGCCAGAGCCAATTATTGTTCCTAGAAATGTTGGAAATCTTAGTTTTTAACACTGAAAAGCAGTTTCCATTAAAAAAAAAATAGACATTATAAAATACTACCAACTCTGAAGGTCATAACTGGTTTGCAACTTCTTGTATGAAGGCAGTAAAACCTTCTCTGGGGAAGAACTTTCTTGGGAAGCTCTGCTTATATTTGTTCACATCTAAAGATGGTTTCACTGTCTCACTTGAGAATCTAACAAATATTTGTCAAAAAATTCTCATGTTCCAAGCACTCAACTAAGTATCTAGAGATGAGCCAGACAGATTCCCCTCCCTTAAGAGATTCTCACCTAGTGGGAGAGAATAAAATAACTGTGATAGAGTATGATAAGTATATATTCTGGAGGTCCATGCACCTGCTATAGGGGGAACAGGAAGGGCAATCTGAAGGAAGGGGCATTTGAATTGGGTCTTGAAGAATGAGCAGGAGTTTGCTGGACCAGTTAGGGAAGGAAGAAAGGGAGCCATCTAGGCCTGTTTTATGCAACCACCAGAAGCCCCTTGCCACGTGTGGCTATTTAAATTTAAATTACATAATAAATAAGTAAAATGAAATGTTCAGTTCCTAGGCTGCGTAAGCCACATTTCAGGTGCTCAGTGGCCACATATGGTTAGCAGCTACCATACGAGACAATGCAGAGAATTCTAATGGTCAATCAAGAATTACAGTGTCAAAAAAGATACAGATACCCCAAGACACTCTCAAGTTCAAAACATTGTAAGTTTTGGGGTGTTACTGGAGCAATAGTATTTGGAGTCAGAAAGGTGGGCAGGAGGCAGTAAGGATGTGTGTGTGGCAGTTTAGCCTTGTTCTTCTCGACCTTGATTCTGCTTTATTCAGTATGCAGCCATCTAACCATCCTCCCAACTATTACCAACATACTGGTAGCATTTTTTTCTTATAGCTGATATATATTCAAATATATCACATGATTCTTGAAAAAAGCAACATTATACTTGTACACGCTCCAGGTTTCTGCAAAGGGTGACACACTTACTCTTGCTGCAGATACTGCTTGTGAATATTAAATATTTTAATGATGTTTTTCACAGAAACAAAACTTAAAAAAGGAAAACACCCATTTTTTTTTTTCATTCTATGCTGGTCTTCATTGCTGAACCATATTTGGTAACGTGTAAAGTCATTGCTATGGTTATATAGTTAGCATTCTTAAAATCATTGTACTTTCATTATTTCATTGTCTGTTTGCTTCTTGTTCAGTTGCTAAGCTGTGTCCAATTCTTTGTGACCCCATGGACTGCAGCATGCCAGGCTTCCTTGTCCTTCACAGTCTCCTGGAGTTTGCTCAAACTCATGTCCATTGAATCAGTGATGCCATCCAACCATCTCATCCTCTGTTGCCCCCTTTTCTTCCTGCCCTCAATCTTTTCTAGCATCAGGATCTTTTCCAATGAGTCGACCCTTTGCATCAGATGCCTTAGTATTGGAGCTTCAACTTCAGTAAGAGATTTAAAAATGTAGAATGAATTTTAATTTGGTTCTCATTAAGAGACTGAGAGAGATTTATAATAAAAATTGTTAATTTTATTTCTGAGTTATATTTGGTATTGATGAACCACTTTCCTTTATTATTTTGGTGATCAGTCTGATGTAAGATTGATCTCAGTTAAACAAAGGATGAGATTTGGGGTTTAATTTAGAAATGCTGGGAAACTCTCCTGCAAGTGACAGTTAACATATATTTCCTTCCAGATGATGTCTTTTTTGCTCTTGATTTACATACCCATTTACATACCCATCCATTCATTCTTCAGAGCTCTATTCATTCAGTTGGTATCCTTATGTTGTGCCAGGTACTGTGTTTGAGATGCAGCAGAGAGCAAGACAGTCAGATTTCCTGTTGTCACTGAGTGGACATTCTAATGGGGGAGGCATGGCTAATGCACAAGTATAACTGAACAAATAAAAAATAAACTCACTAATTGTGCCTCATAATCTGAAAACAATAAAAGAAAGTGATCTGTCTGATAAAGGTGGGAAGAAGGCAGTTCTCGATTCTGTGCTGTCAGGAAATTTCTCCTGGATGAGTTGACTCTCAGCTGAGTCCTGAATGATGTGCAAGTGCCAGCCACAGAAGCATTTGGAAGAAGAGCATTCCAAGCCATAGCACAGACTCTCAGGGGAGAAGGAGCTGGGTGCACTGATTCCATAGAGAGATGGCTACTCTGCTTAGAACTTGAGGAGGTCAGCAGGTGCCAGACAGTATAAGGTGTTTTAAGCTCTGGTAAGAACTTTAGCTGGAGGAGGAAATGGCAGCCCACTCCAATATTCTTGCCTGGAAGATCCCATGGACAGAGGAGCCTGGCAGGCTACAGTCCATGGGGTCGCAGAAAGTTGAAGACGGTTGAGTGACTGAGCATACGGACTTCAGCGGGTCTTAAAAACAGGGATGATGTGCCTGATTGGTGCCTGTAAAGGGTTACTGTGTGCAGAATGGAAGTGAGAAGCCAAGATCAAAAGCAGGGTGACCCATTAGACGTGTTGATGATGATAGCTTGGGCATGCCTGGTAGCAGTCACAGTGGACAGAAATGAGTGGATTCTAGAAATAATTGACACAACTTGCTGATGGGTCTGGATGTGGTACCGGTTGCTGCTGTAGGGAACACAGGCATGTTGGAGAAAGGGGGCGGATTGATTAAAGGTGCCTGGTGTGCTAGATGCCCCAAAATCGCGTTTGCCTGTATCTTCTCTTTTCACCTTACTTTATGTGACTTTGCTATGGAAGCAGTACTTGTTCTGCTGTGGAGAAAAATGGTAGTTTGCATTGTTTTTTTACTGTTATAGTTCATTCGCTCTACAAAAATTAATAAAGTCCTTAAAAGCATGAGGCTCCATGCCAAGCACTGAGGATGCAATCGTTCCTGCCTATGTAGAGTTTCCAGTCTAGAGAGGGAAACTGTTAGCAAATGAGTTCACACGGATTTGCGTTCCATACTAGAACCAAGTTTTGCCCCTGCAGTATCAATGTATTGAACCAGATAATTATTTTTTTAAGTCAATTTATTTTACTTTTAATGATTTTTATTGAAGCATGGATAATGTAAAATGCATTAGTTTCAGGTGTACAACATAGTGATTCAATATTTTTATAGATTATATCCTGCTCTAAGTTAATATAAATTAATGACTTTATTTCCCTGTGCTTCTCTGGTGGCTCATATGGTGAAGAACCCACCTGTAATGCGGGAGACTTGGGTTTGATCCCTGGGTTGGGAAGATTCCCTGGAGGAAAGCAAGGCAACCCTTTCTTGCCTGGAGAATCCCCATGGACAGAGGAGCCTGGTGGGTTACAGTCCACGGGGTCGCAAAGAGTCAGACACGACTGACTGACTAAGTATACGTACATATTTCCCAGTGCTATATCTGTGTAGCTTATTAATTCTATGCATAGTAGTTTCTACCTCTTTCTCCCCTTACCTTCTCTTGCCACCCTCCCCTTCTCTCTCCTCACTGGTAACAATTAATTTGTTCTCTTTATCTGTGAATCTGTTTCTGTTTTGTTATATTCATCCATTTGTTTTATTTTTTAGATTCCACATATAAGCAATAATGTACAGTATTTGTCTTTCTCTGATTTATTTCTCTAAGCATAAGGCCCTCTATGTCTGTCCATGTTTTTGCAAATGGCAGGATTTCGTTCTGTTTTTGTTTGGGAAATCTTACACACTCGTATACATTTACCACATCTTCTTTATCCATTCGTATGTCGATGAACACTTAAGTTGATTCCATATCTTGGCTGTAGTCAATAGTTCTGCCATGAACACTGCACTTCATGTATACCTTCTAATTAGTTTTCATTTTCTTCAGATATGTACCCAAGTGTGGAATTGCTGGATCATACGATGGATATATTCCCAGGTTTTTGAGGAACTTCCCCTGCTTTCTTGCACTGTGGCTGCATCCATTTAAATCCCCACCAACAGTGTACTAGGATTCCTGTCTCTCCACATCCTAGCCGGCATTTGTTATTTGCAGACTTTTTGATGAGAGCCATTCTGACAGGTGTGAGGTAATAGCTCATTGTGGTTTTGACTTGCATTTCTCTGAAAACTAGTGAAACTGAGCATCTTTGTGTGTGCGTGCTGGTGCATCTCTCTGTCTTCTTTGGAAAAATGTCTATTCATGTCTTCTGCCCATTTTTTAGTCAGATTGTCTTTTTTATATTGAGCTGTATGAGTTGTTAATATATTTGAGATATTAACCCCTTATCAGGCATGTCATTTGATTTTATCAGTTTTTTCATTTACTGTGCAAAAACTTTTAGATTTAATTACATTCATTTGTTTGTTTTTGCTTTTATTTCCTTTCCCTTAGGAGAGAAATCAAAAAAAGAATTGATGCAACTTATATCAAAGACTGTTCTTTCTGTGTTTTCTACTAGAAGTTATATGATTTCAGATGATTTAATTCATTTTGAGTTTATTTTTATATGGTGTGAGAAAATGTTCTATTTCATTCTTTCACATGTAGTTGTCCAGCTTTTCTAGCTTCAGTTATTGAAGACACTGTGTTTTATCCATTGTATATTCTTGCCTCATTTATTGTAGACTGGTTGACCTTAAGTGCATGGGTTTGTTTCTGGGCTGACCTAAATAATCCTTAGCTGTAGAAGAGGGGCTGTGCATAGTAGGATGTTTAGAAGCATGTCTGGTTTCTACCAACTAGGTGCCACCAGCACCTTCTTCCGAGTTGTGAGAACCGAAAATCTGCTCAGGCATTATTAAATATTCCTGGTGTGGCAAACTGCGAAGTCGTGCCTTAATTCCAGCTCATGTCGCCTGACGACAGAAAGCAGCAGAAGCCCTGATACAGTGACGTTCAGAAGCCTGTTCTCATCACCTATCAGGTATGAGAGTGTCCCCTGCCTATTCACAGAAGCAAACTGTCATGAAGGCAATACAATACATGAAGGCAGCTTGTAACACATGAAATGGAACCCATCTCCTTTTGATCCTTTATTCAGTTGGTTGAACATAGGAAATGGGGAATTGCATGCTATTAGTAACCTGGAAGTTTAAGTGATTGTTTAAATCAAGATGCATCAATTTTGAGCACTCTGTGGTGCCCTGATAATATGAATCATTGAAAGACATTTTGAACTTTCACAATCTAAAGGTGTCATAACACCACCCTTATAACACGTTGCATTTTGAAGATTAGTTCTACAAAGTTAATGCATTCATTACATCATACAAAGAGCTATATTGACTTTATTTATTCCACCCCTCCACTGCCACCTTGACTTCAGAGGATGGTACTTTCCAGTTCTACTCTTTGAGTTGAGGAGCAAATTCTAGAACCTAGTCAGCTTTGGGGGCAAAAGACAAATTACAGCACTACTCTGTAATGTCAGTTACAACAGTGGTGATTAGTCCTGCTGGTGATGATGCTAACATTGATTAAATGACAAATATGTGCGAGACATTGTAAAAGTTGCTCAAAATATGTATTCAATGCTCATAGCAATTCTGTAACATCATTGCTGCTATTTTTACCATTCTGCATGTGGTAAATGCAGAATGGTTAAATATCTTGCCCTGTGGTAAGTTTTCAGAAAGTATGTCAGTGGTTTAGACTCTTTCCGACCCTATGGACTATAGCCTACCAGATTCCTCTGTTCATGGGATTCTCCAGGCAAGAATACTAGAGTGGTTTGCCACACCCTCCTCCAGGGGATCTTCCCAACCCAGGGATCGAACCCAGGTCTCCTGCAATGCAGACAAATTCTTTACCATCTGCACCACTGGGGATACCCAAAGTTTTAGGGCTGGGATTCAAACATCAATGTGTCCTCAGCATCCATGCTCTTAACCTCTGTGTAAAACTGCCTCTTGAGGCACTATTAATTGATCAAGTAATTATTTTTCACTGAGTTCAGATATAGCCTTAGAATCATTTTCCAAACAGGCCACTACTGCTTGATCCAACTTGATATTTGAGGATAAACCTTCTTGCCCATCAGTACCTTAGTTCTCTCTCCTCAGGTACTAGGCTTGAATTCTTCTGAGACAGAATGTGGGGTTGCTATAGATACATGTGAGTAAATGTCCAGTAAATTTGTAAGGCCAGGTAAGAATGATTGACATATTTCTCATAGGTAACATTTTAGGTTCCTCTGAAATTTAATCAATAGAACTAGTATTTTCCTGCTCTGTTGTCTTATTTCCCTTTTTCATTTTACAAAGTCAGGTAGAATACCCTTTCTACCAAGGTGGCATTCAGCAGACTTGTGATGTTGCTATATTGCTGGTCCCAGCCTTTGACCCTCGAAGATGACCACAAGTGTCTCCATTGGTGGGGGATATCTTTGAGGATCAATTTCAGTAATGTTTGTTCTAGATTAGAGTCTACAAAATCCAGTTTAGCTTCTTGCACTAATTTAGTATATGTTATATTCTTGTTGAATTAGAAAGAGCTCTGTACAGCAGTATAAATCCTGAAAGCTGTGGGGAGACAGCCTTGCTTCCGATTCTTGCCATGTGACCCTTTATTTCACTCCTGGTAGAACAAGACTGGGCTTGGTCATCAGTTGGCACTTTGAAGCCTGAGATTGATTCTCTGTGCAACTAGTAAGTACAACAGTGGAAGAGTTAGGTATCTTTCCCTGTGGATGATCCATGAACATCAAATAAAGCAAGTGGACCAACAGCAAGCACTGGTTATGTAAACTGTAAGGTCAGAATTTGGTGGCATAAGATAATAATGCCACCAACTGGACCTGGACCACACAACTGACTATAAACTTGTGAATTTTATAGATGCAGTTTTAACATGTGTTCAGAGAGTCCAGCTTGGCACTCTGTGATGACCTAGCGGGGTGGGATGGGGGAAGGGAGAAGGGCTCAAGAAGGAGGGGATATATATATAAAATTATGATTGATTTGTGTTGTTGCATAGCAGAAACCAACACAAACTTGTAAAGCAATTTTCCCCAATTAAAAAAAAAAGAAGCAGCACACCAGTTCCTAGTACTGAGACCTTAGGGAATTCTCTAGCTGACTGAGAAAGTGAGTTGGAATCCTGAATTGATCAAAAGAAAAATTGAGGCATTTTATAACTAGACAGAGGTGTTCTGTAACTATACTGATATGTACAGAGTTTGAATGGTTTATTCATGGTGGAAACATTAAAACTGAACATTAAAAAAATGTAGTGAGCTATAATGACTGTGTCTAATGGTGTCTCATCTTCCAAAATATGATTTTACGACTAGTTTCCAAAGTTGCTATACCTATTTTTATGAACAATACAAAAAAATACTTTTCAGGGATCAATATTTTCAGGGTGTCCGGGCATGACGAAGGAGTCTTCCATGATGGCTCAGTGGTAAAGAATCCGCCTGCCAGTGCAGGAGATGTGAATTTGATCCCTCGGTTGGGAAGATCTCCTGGAGGAGGAAGTTGCAACCCACTGAAATTGCAACCCACTCCAGTATTCTTGCCTGGGAAATTCCATGGACAGAGGAGTCTGGCAGACTACAGTCCAGGGTGTCACAAAAAGTTGGACACAACTGAGTGACTGAACATGAACACGAATATTTTTTATGATTCATGGATCAGTGGTTCATTTTTAATACAATCTTGATTTTGGCTTGGTTTGATCTTTAAGGATTTCCAATTCCCGCTAAGTTATACAACTGTGGCATAGGGCATGGATTAAGATTCTTTTCCCTTTAAAAAAGTAGTTGAACAGATTTCCTAGCATTAATCATGCCCTATTTGCATGTAGGTCCACAGTAACCTCTGAGAAATAGTACTTTGTAACTCTTGGTTTTCACATCTGGCTTAATTTTCCAGCTCTTGACTTTGCCTGAGTATCATCTGCTCCCTGACCTCTTCAACGCTGGGACTCAAGAAAGTGATGACTTCAAATTTACAGTTGTTAAATAGACTGTTAATGACCAAAGAACCCATCAATCTTGCTGACCAGAATTATATTTAACAAAGAAGACAGCTAATTACTGGGCTATTTTGTTGATGGTTATTTTAATTGCATGGATGGCCCTTCTTGGCATGGAGAGCCGTTAGGCAGGAGAGGCAAGAGACAAGCCATCGTGGCAAAGTGGTGCTGAGGCGGGAAATTGGACTCCAGAGGGCAATTTGTCAGTTTGCTTAAGAGGTTCAAAGCTTACTCTGCTGTGCTCAAACACCACTGCCTGTTTGTCTGTGTCCCTCCCGATGATGTAAAATCTGTTAGTTCCCCTCTTACCATTCTTCAACTTGCAAATTATGAGGTTATTATTTAGAACTGCCTGAGGCAATTCAAGTGTCCCAGAAGATATGAACCTTGCCCACTCAATTTATGGATGGGCCTATGATTTCACATCAAATCGTTGTCAAATGACATGTGTAGCTTCTAAGTTTACTTTTATCTTTTTCTCTCTAGTTTGGAAACAGTGAATTTTTCATATGTCTACTAAATAGCATTGCTCTAAATTCAATAGTCCCTTAAAAGGAATGTGTTCTATTCAGGAAAATCAGAGTAGATGTGATTTCTTGCTTCCCAGATAATTTAGAACAGGAATTCTTTTCATGGGTCATTCTTCATGGATGTGTAAAATGATTTTGTGTATGACATCCATGAGTATCCAATTTTTAAGAACTCTTTTGTTTCATAGTGTTAGTCACTCAGTCATGTCTGACTCTTTGCAACCCCATGGACTATAACCTCTGTCCATGGAATTCTCCAGGCAGGAATACTGGAGTGGGTAGCTATTCCCTTGTCTAGGGTATCATCCTGACCCAGGGATTGAACCTGGATCTCCCTCATTGCAGGTAGGTTCTTTACAATCTGAGCCACCAGGGAAGCCCTTTGTTTTATAAGGCAAGGCACAAATGCCTATCCATACGCTGCTGTCCGTCAGAGAGATGACTCAGATGGAAAGCTCGCTGCTGTGTGACAGACATGGAGAGGCTTGGTGGATCAGTATGGAACACAGAGGCTCACTCCATGCCTGCCGTCTGGCAAGATGTAGTCTGGCAAGATGTGCTGTGGTTTCTTGATCTGAACATGTTACTCGCTCAGCCATGTATGACTCTTTGTGATCTCATGGGCTGCAGCCCACCAGGCTTCTCTGTCCACT
This sequence comes from Muntiacus reevesi, assembly GCF_963930625.1. Lineage (NCBI taxonomy): Eukaryota > Metazoa > Chordata > Mammalia > Artiodactyla > Cervidae > Muntiacus > Muntiacus reevesi. Next base: position 99,758,483 of record NC_089252.1, read on the forward strand.
GAATTCTCTGGGCAAGAATACTGGAGTGGATAGCCATTCCCTTCTCCAGGGGGTCTTCTTGACCCAGGGATCGAATCCAGTTCTCCCACATTGCAGGCAGATTCTTTACTGTCTCAGCCACCAGGGAAGCCCCTTCCTGGCCTAAAGGAATTAGCTAACATTTGTTCACCCATCATGCAGTTCTTATGATCTAGACCCTGTAAGACTGTTGGCTCCTCTGTGATGCTGGAGTGATGATGAACATCTTGGAAGGACCGCCCATTTCACGTCTATAGCTTTGGTACTGCTCACCATGCTGCTTACTCATTTGTCATCTTCCATCCAGAAAAATCCTTATGTTGGAGTCTAGTCCACTAGACAGTCACTGTCTTTGCCAACTTTCCTCTGCCCTCAAGCAGAATATACCTCCTCTTTTTCTGCATCATACGTCTTATGGTGAGTGGTTTGTGACTTTGTCCTGGTGAACTCCCAAGGGTGGAGGTCGTACCATGTTCCTATTCGTCTCCCTGGATCTTGACATTTCCACTACCACAGAGTTGGCCCTTGACCTCTACTGGGCAGCTGGAAGGTTGGATTAATAGTCTTCAGCTCATAGATGTTGAGATTTCTGGCAAGTATATAAGTCCTTGGAGGGGCTGGCGTGTGTTGCACCAGCTTGGGAACTTACCCTTGAAGAGTGCACTGCCTTCGTCTCACCTTACGTTGGAGGAATGCTGAGTGTGTTTGTGTAATTACATCAAAATTGATGGCAGTCACCTAAGGCAGGGTGCAGGTGCAAGTTACCTTAGACCATCACTTCCCAAAGTGATATTTTCAGCAGTGAAGCAAAGGAGGGAAAATGAAGAGAAGTCTGTGGTAAATAACCTTGTAAAATGCACAGCTAAACAAAATTAAATATGATTCTTAATTGCAGAAATTCTCACACCTTAAGATTTTTCCTGAAACTTTAAAAAGAGATGAAATAAGCAGCATTTCCAAGAGTACTCTGAACCATGGTATTTCTTTTTCTCTTTCTCTTTCTTCCCCCCTCCCTTCCTTCCTTCCAGTTGTGTGGTAATAGTGTTTCAGAGATCATCCTTGGGAACTGCTGATTTAGACTGCTAGGATTCATTTACTGGTTTGGCTGATTTCACAGTAGTAAAGAGAAAGATTGAATTGGTTCTCATTTTGTATATAAAGTAACCATTTTCCGTGTGAAGCTAGCAAATGAACTTCAGAACAGGAAATGAAGTGAGGCAGCCTTGGTTGGTTGGGGACCCTCAGGCCAGCCTCCCCTTGAGTCCCTCCAGTGAAGTAGGAGGCTTATGAGTGGCCATTCTGTCCCAGTGGTTGACTCTCTGTTCAATCCAGCAGAGTCCCAGGGTGATTCCCAGGACTGGACTAAAGGCAATCCTAGCTTGACAAATAGGAAAAGTGGAGAACCAGCCTTGGAAACCACTAAAAACTCAGGTTTAATTCCCACCATGGAGTCCCCACAAGGAAATCATCTGCTTGGGCAACATGAAGACTTCAGAAACCCTCTTAGTCTCCCTGCTCTCAGAAATGAAGTTGATTTTGTGCTTGGAAATAGTGAAATTGCTGATGGATCAGGGTGGGCTCTCTGGTGTTTAATATTTTCTCCATCCCTGTGCCTTGTGACAATCCTGTTGATTAGCTGTAATGTGGTATTTTGAGCACCGTTTACATATTAATTATTTTTTAATAACCTCTTCATCAAAAGCCTAAAGCTTTGCCTAAGATTCTAATGAAAGTGTTCATATGAAAGAGAGGGATAATGTTAAACAGACACTAATAAACCCTCTGAAGAAAATTCAACACAATATCTGTGACAAAAGAAAGGAAGGCCAGAAAGAATAATACATGTTTCCATCCAATGTGCGTTCTCTCATTAGGATTTTACATTCATTACTGCACCGTCGCTGCAAATTATTCTCAGTTATGTATGCGCTTATGAACCCATAAAGAATTAGTGTCTTCTTAATGAGCACCAAAGAATATATGCATTAAAAATCCTTTAACCCTTATGTTAAAGAGAAGTCATTTGTTAGCAATTATGGCTTGGGATTAGGAAGTGCTTCTCTTCAGAAGCATTCAAAGCACATTTCAGCATCTTCTCTTGCCTGACCTTTTACCATCACTTCGAGGAAAAGCAGGGCCAAAGCTGTCGCTTTTTATGTAAGAGAACAGGTTTTTCTGGTGAGTGTAAATGGCTTGGCCATGGTTGCCCTTTGTGTCACGGGCTACAGTGAGGGCTTCGCTCCCATGGTATAATTCAAGGCTCTGAAGAGTCTTCATGGAGTCAGAATGGTTCTCCTACAGACCTGTGGCACATGTGCTAGAGTTATCACCACTGGACATTCATGAATTGTCTTTTCAGGCATCCAGTTAAGAAGACAGGCCCTTGGGAAGGAGCCCACATCACCCTCAGAACCTTTGCACCAGCTGGGGTTGGATGGGTACACAGGCCGTGTGCACGGGGTAGCCTGGACTGGCTGTTAATTTCCTGGAATCTGCTCCCATTCTGACTGGCCTGTGCTCACATATTTTCAAACATTTCTGAGCGTCATTCCAGGAAGTAGGGACACATTAAGGCAAAGGGAGCAGGATGAGAAACACAAACTCTGAGTCCTCTAAAGGCTCATGATGAGCCGGCCAGACCCCTGATCATACAGACTAGGACTCAGTCCATCCCAGTGATATTTACCCAGGTTTCTGGAGGACAATAAATAAATATGGGCAATATTTTTTTTTCCTAGGGTAGAACTGATGGCTTTTGTTTTTTGTTTTGTTTTGTTTTTTAAAAGTCTTGATCTTTTCCTCCACATTGTTCAGGGTACAGTGAGTATATACCATTAAATAATACATATCCCTTATAATTTTGAAAATGGAATGAATGTAAGAGTGGTTATTGCATAGTTCATTTGGCTCACTTTTTTTTTTCCTTCAGTTTAGCCCTTTTAACTGTTGTGTATTCCTAAAAGGAAATCACTGAGCTTCAGTTTCACAGGCAATAAAGAGCATGCATGGACATACTTTTCTCCTTATTAAAAAAAGGCTGACATTCTTTTTAAAAAGGTGACTCTCCATATGAGCTGTGTATGGTCATTTATGAATTAATTAGTTAGCCTGGAATAGTCACTTGGCTAAGGTAGATATTTGAGTGCTGTGGATTTCCAAATCTGAGTTACTTCATCTGAATTTATAAAGAGGCAACTAGTTAAAGAAAGCAGACTCCTTTCTTTGTTCTTACGGATTGCTCTAATGGCAACAGAATCCTTGAAACCCTCAGGGAACAAATTGGGGACAAAAGTTAGAAAGCACTCCTGGCTTATTTTCTAAGCTCTGAGCGGACCCAAGAAGAAAGGCTGAATTTAATAAAAAAAGATTTTATTGATGAAGGTATCTCTCCTTCAGGCTACACTTTGGCCTCTGCATACTAATAAAACCATCTCATTTCTCAGAAGTAGCCCTCTGCATATAATCCAGGGGAGCCCATGGACAGGAATACATCTTGGGGACAGGGACTTGAAGACAATCAATCAGAAGTTGGCAAGGTCCCCCAGCATCCCTTGCTGAGTTCGGAGACGCTTGCCTCTGTCTGGGCTGGCTGATTGATCATTCTTGGGCCGTCATCTGAAGGTCTTTGGATTCCTGAGTGCATACAGGTGGTGTGGCTGGGGCTGGCTGCCTCCTCTGGCTCGAGCTGCCTGAACCCTGTGAGATTACTCTCTGCTATTTTACTTCTATGTTATCTGCACACGTGGCACTTTTAGTGCCCAGCTATGAAGATGAGCAATCTGGAGCTTCGACTTTTTATGAGCACTAATTAGTACCCTGTTTGTACCCTTTTAATCTATTATTATAATAGGATTGCATGATGTGCCATCTTCCTTTTTTTTTTTTTTTTTTTTTTGGTTTCCATGCTGCTGTAACCAGAGGGAGCTATATTTTGCACTTTCTCATTGCACCTATGTGCCTGAAGAATATTAATAAAGAGGAGTTTAAAAGGGCAGGCTGTGTTCTGAAACTTTCCAGTGCTCCACCTTAACTCTGGAATTCAACTCCTCTTCTCACAGCTGTGAAAGAAAGCTCTTGTCCCAGAGATGAGGCTCAGACTCCAGTGCATGAAGTCAGGCCATGGAAAAGGTCCCTCAGCTACTGTTCTTTCTCTCATTATTATTTTTTAATTTATTCATTTATTTTAATTGGAGGCTAATTACTTTACAATATTGTGGTGGTTTTTGCCATACATTGACATGAATCAGCCACGGGTGTACATGTGTCCCCCATCCTGAACCCCCCTCCCACCTCCCTCCCCATCCCATCTCTCTAGGTTGTCCTGGTGCACCAGCTGAAGTGCCCTGTTTCATGCATCAAACTTGGACTGGTGATCTGTTTCACATATGGTAATATACATGTTTCAATGCTATTCTCTCAGATCATCCCACCCTCACCTTCTCCCACAGAGTCCAAAAGTCTTCGTTATACCTATGTCTCTTTTGCCATCTCGCATATAGGGTTGAAAGCATATGGATTCTCTTTACCATCTTTCTAAATTCCATGTATATGCATCAGTATACTATATTGGTGTTTTTCTTTCTGACTTACTTCACTCTGTGTAATAGATTCCAGTTTCATTCACCTCATTAGAACTCTAGATTCAAATGCATTTTTTTAATAGCTGAGTAATATTCCATTGTGTATATGTACCACAGTGGAGGTTAGCAGGGAAGGGGCAAGGGTGATGGACCCTGTGGCTATGTGGAAAATGAATAGGCTGGAATATAAAATTGGGGATCTTCCACTTCGTACCTGGGCATCCTTGGACAGTTGCTCTCCTTTCCTTTGTTTTCTCTCTTTTCTTCCATTCCTGAACTGTCCCCCTCCTCCTTATCCCGTCTCTCTGTTATTTACCCAGCCAGCCAGAAGTTTCTTAGTTTCGGAGCTCCACTGGGATGTGAATTCTATAAGGTCAGGGTCCTTTCTTTCTATTCTTTGCAAACCCTACAGCAGAGTTTCTGGCAAGAGGTTAATGCTCCATAAATGTATATTTACTTAGTGTAAGAGTCTTACTTTCCTGATCTGTAAACCAGGGATCCAAATGCCACCTCTACAGGGCTGTGGGGTGTATTGCTTAACGATACAGTGCTCGCAAAGGGTCTGGGCAGTAGTTGATCCTTAAATCATGTGCGTGAGGTTCCTTATTTCCTCTGAGCCCTTGGGCTGAGATGCTCAGGTGGAAGTGGAGCTCAGGAGAGGGGAGAATGGGATGGGAAGTGCTTTTGTTTTCCCCCACTTCAGGGAATAGAGAGTTTCCATGCCATCATATACAATAGCAGTGTGGAGTGCCTTGCTTCTGTTGCTGTCTTCATGTAGCAGAAAATATTAAGTTAACCACAGAGCTAAAGGATACTGGTGTGCAGAGGTAGAAAAAACTGTCTCAGAACCTCCATATTAGAGGAGTATTGCCCAGTAGAGAGCTCCCCCCGAATGTTCATCCCACGACCCTCCTGTCCTTTACAAGTCAGAATGCCTAACAAGCCTTCTCTTGGGGTCTGAGTTCTGAAAACTTCAAGCCAAATTAGACAGTGTCTTCTTGGCCAAGACCCACTCTGCTGCTTTTACCCATCCTGAATGTTTGGAAGTTCTTAAAAGCCATCACAGGGACCTGGCACATCCTTGTAATTCCCGGTAGAAAGCTGATTTCTTTTGGAAAATGAAGGCAGAGGTTTCATCCTTCTTACATGCAGCTTTCATGGAGGAAAGTCTAAGAGAACCCCACCTGTTGGTAACACAGGCATATGTACTTCAGGGACTGAAAAAGGCAGCATTCAAATAGAAAAGTTTTGCAAGGAGGATACACTTAGGAGGTGAAACTGGATCTTAGAAAGAGCAAGGCACTTTGCTTCCCAGGAGGCACTAGTGGTAAAGAACCCACCTGCCAATGCAGGAGATGTAAGAGATGCGGGTTTGATCCCTGGGTCGGAAAAATCTCCAGGAGTATAACCCACTCCAATATTCTTGCTTGGAGAATCCCATGGACAGAGTAGCCTAGTGGGCTACAGTCCATGGGGTCCCAAAGAGTCAGACACGACTGAGGTGACCTAGCACACACTTTGCTAAAGCAGACAGATCCCATAGACTGCAGCTCTTGGTGTTCTCCTTCCATTATAGATGCTGAAAGAACTTGGAGCAAGTCAAATTAGAGAGGTAAAGAGTTTAAAAGAAAAAATATAGCACTGTGTTCTTTGCTAGAAGCACTTTGGGTCTCTGTTCCTGAGGGCATTTTTCTTCTCGAGGTTGCTGCATTCTTCAGCCTCTCCTAAGTAGAGGAGACATGTAGCAAGGCTGCCCGTGCCCTTTACATTTCTTAGGCAGTATTTATGCAGTTGAAGCTTAGCCTCGACCATGATGGAGCTCTGGTTTTCAGCAGTTGAACCCAAAACTTGTCCTGTTTCTTCTCAGGATTGGTAGTAAATGTACTTCTGGTCCCTCTAAATGACTCTAATGGGTGCGTTTCCTTAGGGCACATGAGGATGATAAGGGAAAGAAAGGTTAAATAAAGTCTTTACTTGGAAATATTTTTAAAATTTAGCAAGTATATTTTAGTATCTCATTTTTGTTGCTTTGTTTTTGGTGTGTGTGTTTACTGTTTTCTGAAATATAAAACCACAGGCAATAGATGACTTAGGATTTCTTGTCTCCTTGAAATCATATTAATTACAGTTCTACAACTGTTTTGAATATAATCAAAAGCCAAACAGAATCTTTTATAGTATTTCAGCACAAAGTACATTTTGTCCCAAGAAATGCACATTCATGACCTTTCAGCTCAGAATTTCCCATCACATCCAGTAGCAACTTTTCCACAGTCTACTGGCAGCTGCAAGGCGTTGACCTCTCCTGTTCTTCCCTGCCCGCTCACCATGAGTTTACCTACTATACCCCAGCCAGGCCCCTCTGTGAACCCCCAAAGTAAGAGGAAGAGATTTGGGGTCTGTTAGCATCTGTTTGGGGAAGTAGCTGTATAGCTGATATTATGACCCAATATAACTAACTTTAGAGTTGTAAGAGGACTTCATTGAACTTTAATCATGACCCAGTAAACCTCCAAGCCTCTAGTTTCTAACCATAATAAAATTGTCCGTAGGAAAGTTGAATGATCATCTCTTGCTAAGTATATTTATTGTGTTTGTATCCAGTTGTTTGCCGGTAATTGTTTAACAGCCATCTCTCAGGGAAAGTAAAATGTATGTGAATGTCTATATCTATATCCATCTCCATCCATATGTTCAAATTTATCTCAAGTTTGACTGATACAAAGTATGTACAGCACACGGTTTGATTCTCACAGAATGCTGTTGTGATGTTGCCTGAACTCTTGTATCTATGGTCGGTCTCTGGTTGCAATTCAGCTTGAGAAATCCATATGAGGGATATTGCTGGGTCACTATCTGATTCAGCAAAACTTTGACAAACATCATTGACGAACAAGTGTATTTTGAACATGAATGTTAGGCGATATTTTGGTTACATTAAGACTTGAGACAAAAATGAAACAATGAATATAGATGTTGAAACCTTACTCACACATCAATAACAGGAGTGACATTTTGCTGAATGAGATAGGTTTAAGATACTGGGAGAATATTTTCTCAATTTGTTGTGCTATTTACAATGTAACAGCTAAAGACACAACATGCTTTTTAATTTTAATCTGATTATTAATATTTTGTCTATCACTTCCTCAAGGCTAGATAACCAACAAGGCAATAACTCTATAATGTCTGCCAATCACAATGGCTGATTTCAAACTACAAATTTGACATTACTGCACAAACCTGAAAAGAGATAGTAGCATGCAATATTACAGTATTTCCATGTACATATACAATAGACGTAAATAACTTAAAAGCATAGATAATCGTAAAATGTAGTGAAATAATTAAGAAGTGAGAATTTTCCATTATTATCTTTGTTTTATTATTTAGCTGTGTTATAAAATTTGATTTTTTTTTTTTTTAAATTTGATTTTTAATGACTGTTTAAACAACTAACTTGCAAAATTTCTCAAAATTCTACAAATAGCTCTTTTAAGCCACCAGTTCAAACCAGTTCCAGTACATCACTATAGCCTACTGAAGTAAATGACAAAATAAGCAAGAGACTCAGAAAGTTTGGGAAGAATGAAGCTGATCTAATAAGAATGCTCCCGAGAAAATAATTTCCACTGAAAACTTGATCATCACCAGCTTCTTAGAAGCACATTCGTGGCCAGTTTCAGTTTCATTTTATCTTTTATGATAAATTTTTTTATGATATCTTTTATGAAATTTTCAGGAAAATTTGGATCGGCTTTGGACTCATATTTTCAATGTTTGGGGACGATGCCTGTTTCTCTGGTGACATAAGACAACCAGGGCTGTGACAGGAAAGGAGGACCAAAGAGCCAGGATGTCAGGCATTTTAAGGAAGCCGTTTTTTGTGGTAGCATCTGCCTCTCTCTTCATAGTGTGGCTCGGTTTTCTAGACTTTCTTCCCCCGATCTGAAGCTGTTCGGCGCACCTAACCTCTCAGCACCTCCCTCCTCTCTCCTGCACAGTCTTCTGCAGAAAGAGTTTGCTTTGTGGGAAGGTGAGAGTTATCTCTCCCCTTGACTGAGATAGCATCACTTTGTTGCCAAGTTTGGAGTTCTCCATTAGGTACCAGCAGAGAAATTTCTTAAAAAACCCCTCAATTACTGGCTGCTCTGCTTATTAGTTAGAAAATAATGTGCTATAGTAATCCCAGAGGCTTCCCTGTTGGCTCAGTGGTAAAGAATCAACCTGCATTGGCAGGAGACACAAGAGATTCAGGTTTGATCCCTGGGTCAGCAAGATCAGCAAGATCCCCTGGAGAAGGAAATGGCAACCCACTGCAGTATTCTGGCCAGGAGAATCCCATGGACAGAGGAGCTTGGCGGGCTGTACAGTTCATGGGGTCACAAAGAATCAGACACGACTTAGCAACTAAATCACAATGAAGAAGATGGCTCATTGATCTAACCATGAATGAATTCAGCTAAATATGTCAGAATTGCTGCTGTCCTTGCAATCATAACAACTATTGATTTGTAGTAGCTTCCTATGTGTCTGTTACTATCTGAAGATCTTTGCATCAGTGGTCTCATTTAGTCTTCACAGCACTGTCATTAGTAGGCATCACACTTCTCCTCATTTTATAAGAAAGAAAACTGAGGCAGGCAGAAATTGAGGATTTGCACAGAATTACACATCTGCTATGCTCTGGCACCAAGATTCAAAATCGGGCAGTCTCATCTCCCAGAGCCCAAGATCTGAATTGCGCCTAGTCCCTCTCTGTGGCAGCCAGTTAGCCGTGGCAGTGATCCAGACAGACATGGTTCCCTCTGCCTCTGAAGAAGAGGCTGTGAGCAAAACTAAAGCAACTGGCAGTTAAGGTTGTTTCGGAACAAATGGACATGAGGTTGTTTCGGAACAAATGGACATGGGAGAACCCTGGAAGGGGCTTTAAAGTCCTGGAAGGGGAGGAGCCAGGGAAGAGACACAGGTCCAGCAGAGAGAAACACAGACACAAGCCCCTGGGAAGGAAGGAAGTTGAAGTCGTCTAGAGACGGCAGAAGTCAGAATGGCCAAAGAGGAGTGAACAAGTAGGGAAGAGTTAGACTGTATCCATGTGAAACTGTCTTACTCTTAAAACCTACAAGGACGGTAGGTATGGGGCAGCTCTTTGGCAGTTTGAAGTCTTATTTCTCTGTCTTAGTGACCCAATGTCATGATCTTCTTATAGAATTTTCCTTTCTTGTGGTTCATTTCCTATTTCTTCTTATTTCCATGTGGATGTCCCCTTCTCTTCTCTGTTTATGTCTTTGTTGGGGCACTTGGCCATAATGCTAGTGGGACAAAAATGATTTCATTAGTTAAACTATTGAATTAAAGGCTCAGAAACAGTGTGGCCCCAAGAGTCCTAAGGAACATAAAAGTACTGGAGGAAGGTCTATTAAACCAAGCAGTGAACCAGATTCACTATCCGTGTCATATGAGGAATTTCCGCAAGTTGGTTACTCATGAACCTTCCAATTGCTATGATTATCCCATTCCTTCCAGTGTCTAATGTAATGATTGTATCTGGACTTTGTTATTAACTTTATTTTCCACTTATTTGACCCCATAGAATGTTAACTCATTTGTGTTTTATTTGTTGTCATGTGTGTGTGTGTTTTTTTTTCCCCAGGCAGTTCAATTTTGTCACAGCATGCATTACACAGTTAAGATTTCATATCTTTGCTTCATCTACCCCATTATGGCAAATGGCAGTTGATTAGGGCTTTCTTTAGATCATTATCAATTGTTTTCTACCTTGCAGATAGTGCTGTTGGGATGAATCTATCATATCCCAGAGATCTTATATAGCTTGTTATTTCCAGGTGATTTATTACTCTCACTGTGGAAATGTTGTTAGTGAACATTGGGGAAGCAGTGGCTGTATTGAGAAATATCAATGTATCCTCATGTTCTGGCTTGCAGTGACAGTCAGAGATCCATCTCACTGACAGTTACCTTGTTAACATTTTGATCAGATGGCAAATTTGTCATTTTTCATGGTAACAAGGATAAGTTTGCACAAGAACCATAGATAGATGGGGAAGATAAAACAGGCCTCTCTTAGTTTTTCTGTGTGATGTAATCAGTAATCTTGGGGAGAAGTGAAATAATTACTCTGTGAAAAGCTCATCCGCTGGAAAATGTGTTTATTGTAGAAAGCTCAAATTTTTCTTCATTTGAAGAAAATGTGCTCTTTCTCTCTCTTTTTTTCCCCTTTGCTGACAGTTTGATTAACACACCAAGCCTCTGTGAAATAGTGAGACAGAACAAAAGGGTTTACAGTCAGAATAGTTTAGTTTAATCACAGCATAAGATATGAGCAAGGTGGGTAAAAATAACCACGCACAGGGTGCTCAGATCTAGAGCGTTGGCAACCATGGTCACGGAGCTTGAGTTTTCCCTCCTTCTGCACTTGAAACTTGCTACCAAACCATCTCTCATTAGTATCACGTGGTACATGTTCGTCTCCAAATCCCCATCAGAGACCACGAGGTCAGCCGTCTTGATGCCCCACTTGTGTGGGATCACACAGTTAATGCTGTTTTTTATTGTTTTTCTCCTGTGTTCTCCCAAGCTGTGTTCCTGATGCTGTGAAATCTTTAAACTTCTAGCCCTTTTGAAAGGTCTGTCTTCTGTCTGGTGCTTCAAGGGTGAACGTGTTTGAGACAGAATTTCACTTTTGGAGGCAACATTGCTTTATACTGCTTGAAAGGCAGCGATGGGCTTCTAACTTTCCTATGAAGATGACAGTTCTGGGTACAATGGAAAGCTATCAGTTAGAGCTAGTAAGAATCTCTGACAAACCAGTTTTATTGCAACTTGGGTAAGAATAGTGTACGTACACCTGGGAAGCCCCTTAAAGCAGGAAGACAGGGCCCTGGTTGTCTCCTCTGAACTGTCAGACTACACACGCACGCACATGCCTGGACATCCAAAGGAGAGTTTGTTTTCAAATGCTTCTGTCAGGTAGCCATGGCCTATGGGAAAATTGTATTATGTTTTTATAATTGCAGTGGAATACAACCACAGAGAGGAGAATATGCCAAGTGCAATCAATCATTCCTTACATTATATTAATAATATTTTTTAACAGGCAGAAAATGCTCCTAGGTGCATTTGTATGATCCAAGAGTTCTAATCACGGTACAGCTATTAACCCGAAATATAGCTTCTCATTCCTTAATAGTTTTGCCTATATGCATGCATTCTAATGAAGAGCTAAAAGTAAACCATTAAAGTGAAAACCATGTTTTTGACCATCCAGTATTGTCTTTTCACACTTTGCCCAGGGCTGAGTGAGGGTGTTTACATTCTTGCTATCATCTGCATCGCCAACATGGTTGCCAGACTCATTGGGGGAAGGGTCTTCCTTTCCGTTTGTTTGAGTGTAACAATTTTGATTTGTCATTCTGATGATAAATATCATTAGAGGATATACAAAGAGAAATGTAGGAAATCAGATCGGAATCTCTCATTTTCTTGAAATGCAATATTATGAGATTCTTTCCGGCCAATATTATCTGAAAGCCACCAAATATTCAGCTTCCAGCCTTTACCTTTCTCTTTGATGATGGTAACCCTAGTCCCTATTCTGCATGTCTCAGTTCAGTTCAGTCGCTCAGTCATGTCCAACTCTTTGTGACCCCATGGACCCCAGCACACCAGCCTCCCTGTCCATCACCAACTCCCGGAGCTTACTCAAACTCATGTCCATTTAGTCATTAATGCCATCTAACTATCTCATCCTCCGTCATCCCTTTCTCCTCCCACTGTCAATCTTTCCCAGCATCAGGGTCTTCTCAGATGAATCAGTTCTTCGCATCAGGTGGCCAAAGTATTGGAGCTTCAGCTTCAACATTGGTCCTTCCAAGGACCAATATTCAGGACTGATTTCCTTTAGGATGGACTGGTTGGATCTCCTTGCAATCCAAGGGACTCTCAAGAGTCTTCTCTAACACCACAGTTCAAAAATTTGACTCTCAGCTTTCTTTAGAGTCCAACTCTCACATCCATACATGACTACTGGAAAAACCATAGCTTTGACTAGATGGACTTTTGTTGACAAAGTAATGTCTCTGCTTTTTAATAAGCTGTCTAGATTGATCATGACTTTTCTTCCAAGGAGCAAGTGTCTTTTAATTTCCTGGCTGCAGTCACCATCTGCAGTGATTTTGGAGCCCAAAAAATAAAGTCTGTCACTGTTTCCCCATCTATTTGCCATGAAGTGATGAGACCAGATGCCGTAATCTTAATTTTCTGAATGTTGAGTTTTAAGCCAATTTTTCACTCTCCTCTTTCACTCTCACCAAGAGGCTCTTTAGTTTTTCTTCACTTTCTGCCATAAGGGTGGTGTCATCTGCATATCTGAAGTTATTGATATTTCTCCTGGCAGTCTTGATTCCAACTTGTGCTTCTTCCAGCCTAGCATTCCTCATGATGTACTCTGCATATAAGTTAAATAAGCAGGGTGACGATATACAGCCTCGACATACTCCTTTTCCTGTTTGGAACCAGTCTGTTGTTCCATGTCCAGTTCTAACTGTTGCTTGACCTGCATGCAGATTTCTCAGGAGGCAGGTAAGGTGGTCTGGTATTGCCATCTCTTTAAGAATTTTCCACAGTTTGTTGTGATCCACACAGTCAAAGGCTTTGGCATAGTCAGTAAAGCAGAAGTAGATGTTTTTCTTGAACTCTCTTGCTTTTTCGATGATCTAATGGATGTTGGTAATTTTACCTCTGGTTCCTCTGCCTTTGCTAAATCCAGCTTGAACATCTGGACGTTCATGGTTCATGTATTATTGAAGCCTGGCTTGGAGAATTTTGAGCATTACTTTGCTAGCGTGTGAGATGAGTGCAACTGTGCCATAGTTTGCACATTCTTTGGCGATGCCTTTCTTTTGGATTGGAACTGACCTTTTCTAGTCCTGTGGCCACTGCTGAGTTTTCCAAATTTGCTGGCATATTGAGTGCAGCCCTTTCACAGCATCATCTTTCAGGATTTGAAATAGCTCAACTGGAATTCCATCACCTCCATTAGCTTTGTTCATAGTGATGCTTCCTAAGGCCCTCTTGACTTCGCATTCCAGGATGTCTTCTCTAAGTGATTGAACACACCATCATGATTATCTGGGTCATGAAGATCTTTTTTGTATAGTTCTTTTGTGTATTCTTGCTACCTGTTCTTTGTTTTTTTAATTTTAATTGGAGACTAATTACTTTACAATATTGTGGTGTTTTTTTCATACATTCACATGAAACAGCCATGGGTGTACATGTGTTCCCCATCCTGAAACCCCCTCCCACCTCCCTCCCCATCTTATCCCTCAGGGTCATCCCAATGCACCAGCTCTGAGCACCCTGTCTCATGCATAGAACCTGGACTGGTGATCTATTTCACATATGATAATATACATGTTTCAATGCTATTCTCTCAGATCATCCCACCCTCGCCTTCTCCCACAGAGTCTAAAAGTCTGTTCTTTACATATGTGTCTCTTTTGCTGTCTCACATATAGAGCCATTGTCACCATCTTTCTAAATTCCATATATATGTATTAATGTACTGTGTTGTTGTTTTTCTTTCTGACTTTCTTTGCTCTGTGTAACAGGTTCCAGTTTCATCCACCTCATTAGAACTGATTCAAATGCATTTTTTAAATAGCTGAGTAATATTCCACTGTGTATATGTATCACAGCTTTCTTATCCATTCATCTGCTTTTGCACATCTAGGTTGTTTCCATGTCTTGGCTATTATAAACAGTGCTGTGATGAACATTGGGGTACACGTGTCTCTTTCAATTCTGGTTTCCTCGGTGTGTATGCCCAGCAGTGGGATTGCTGGGTCGTATGGCAGTTCTATTTCCAGTTGTTTTTTTTTTCCCATTTATTTTTATTAGCTATTTCCAGTTTTTTAAGGAATCCCCACACTGTTCTCCATAATGGCTGCACTAGTTTGCATTCCCACCAACAGTGTAAGAGGGTTCCCTTTTCTCCGCACCCTCTCAAGCATTTATTGTTTGTAGACTTTTTGATAGCAGCCATTCTGACTGGCATGAGATGGTCCCCATTGTAGTTTTGATTTGCATTTCTCTGATAGTGAGTGATGTTGAGTATCTTTTCATGTGTTTGTTAGCCATCTGTATGACTTCTTTGGAGAATTGTCTGTTTAGTTCTTTGGCTCATTTTTTGATTGGGTCACTTATTTTTCTGGAATTGAGCTGCAGGAGTTGGTTGTATATTTTTGAGATTAATTCTTTGTCAGTTGCTTCATTTGCTATTATTTTCTCCCATTCTGAAGGCTGTCTTTTCACCTTGCTTATAGTTTCCTTCGTTGATTGCCACCTCTTCTTAAGATCTTCTGCTTCTGTTACGTCCACACCATTTCTATATTTTATTGTGCCCATCTTTGCATGAAAAGTTCTCTTGGTGTCTCTAATTTTCTTGAAGAGATCTCTAGTCTTTCCCACTCTATTGTTTCCCTCTATTTCTTTGCATTAATCACTGAGGAAGGCTTTCTTCTCTCTCCTTGCTATTCTGTATGTTTAAATGAGGTCAAGGCCTTAGGTTAATTCCTCTCTGGTCTTATTTCTGAAGATTCCCAAGGTTTGTTTTCATGTCACACAAGTTCATCTCTGATGTCATTTGTCACTTCAGGCTGTGGGTCACTGCTCTGGGTCTTCCTCATCATCACCTCTTGTTTTCCCAAAGTTTGTTTGCCCAAACTTCATCCTCTCTGTACTCATCAGCATTATAACATTGTTTTCCCAAAGACACTTATCCCATCTGTACTATCAGCTTTCTCTTAATCTTCTAAACGAAAGGACAACAGTAGCCTGCCATTTCCAACAAAACATTTTTTGATGACTCAAGGAATACATGAAGGAATCACAATTCTGAATCAATTAGGCTAAATGTTCTTCATTGCATATTATAAAATTCCTAATTCAAAAAATTCAACCAAGAAATTCAAAGGTAGGGTGTTCGATGATTGGTTATCTCATTGGCACAAACATTGTCATAAGGAATATAATTTCTTCCCTTTTTTCTACTCTACATTCTCTCAGAGTATGACCCATGGTTGCCTTAATAAGCCATGTCATGAGCAATCTTTCCATATAGAGTACTTCTAAAACTAGCCCCCCCACCCTTGTGCTGTCAAAACATGGTTAAGTGTCTGTTAATTTAGAGTTAACCCAAAATAACTGTCTCTAAAATGCATTTCTAGTTGTAAAGAAAGGCACATTTTCCTTCCCTAAAAACTGAGAGTAAGCAAAACCATCTGGATGCTCCTAATATCGCAATATATATATATATAGTTATTTTAAAGGCTTCTCCTTCACTGCACTGGAAGGATTACAAATCTCAGGATACTTTCTGTATTCCCTGAACAAAGATAGCAGATCCAGAAAGAGCCCAGCACGAGATAAGTGTCTTGATGACTCCAGTGAGAGAGCCTCAGCCCACACTTCCTCTTGCCTACTCAAATGATGATGACAAGGTGAGCCAGAGAAATGTCTTCCCTGGGACGAGGAAGCTCTTAGAAAGTAAACAGCGAGGAGTCGTTAAGCAGAAACACTGACACCTCTGGCAGTCACCTCAGAGGTCAACGAGAATGTAGATTGCTTTCCCAGAGGCCTTGGTTACAGTGACAGAAAAAAGGAAACATCCTAAATCATAGCCTGAATTACTGTTCCTTGGAAACAAGTCTGCACTGCAGACTTGATCTTCAGTGTGGGGACAAAGCACTGCTCTCCTCAGGACCCCAGACAAATGAGGAGGAGACTCATGCCCCTCCTGGTCCAGAGCGAACTTAAAGGATGTGACCGGTATGCACAGTGCTGGTAAGGGTTTTCCACAGTATGGTCAGAGTCACAGAAAAAAGAGAGGCACTTGCTAACATAGGAGACAGATGCTTCTAGAAATCCTTGGTTTTCTGTTTTGTTTTGTTATCCTGGCTTCTTTGGCTTTGATTTTGAAAAATGGGACCTGTCTTATGGGGATCTAGAAAGTGATTGAAGGTTCTGATTAGCAGTTGATAAATAGAACACAGTGCTGGGAAGAATGAAATAGCAGGGAAATGATGGAATAGCAGCCCATAAGCAGGGCTTCCATCTCTAAAAGGGGAACCAGTGATTGGTGGGCAGGGGACAGTCAGTGCATGGAAGAGGTCCTAGCTGTCCTGTTTTCCCCACATCCCCAGGGCCTCGAATGTTGTCTGGCACAGGCGTGGATGGGAAAATTTTCTCCTGATTATCTGAAAAGCAAACACTGGGTTGGCCAAAAATGCTTGTTAGGATTTTTCTGTAAGATGTTACAGAAACATCTGTTTGGCCAACCCAATACCCAAGCAATCCTAAAGGAAATCAACCCTGAAAATTCATCGGAAGGACTGATGCTGAAGCTGAAGCTCCAGTACTTTAAACCCTGATGCAAAGAGCTGACTCATTGAAAAAGAGCCTGATGCTGGGAAATATTGAGGGCAGGAGGAGAAGGGGGTGGCAGACGATGAGATGGTTGCATGGCATCACTGAGTCAATGACATGAGTTTAAGCAAGCTCTAGGAGATAGTGAAGGATAGGAAAGCCTGGTATGCTGCAGTTGGTGGGATCACAAAGAGTTGGACATGATTTAGTGACTGAACAACAGCAGCAAATACCTGAACAAGCAATCTGATCGCAATTTCTGTCCTCCCTCCACTCTTCCCCGAATCCATCCCATGAAGGGCCTCTCAGTGTATGAGGAAATAAGCGGAGAAATAAGCATGAGGAATAAGCAGCTGGCATCTTCTAGATCAATGGACCAGCAGTATCCACCTGGGAACTTGTTATAAATGCCAATTATCTGACCCCTCTGACCTCCTGAAGTCTGAGAGTGAGGCTCTGCAGTCTCTGGTTTAACAAGACCACTATCGGGACCAAAAGATGGGTCACAGTAAAGCTTGAGCAGCTCTGTGCTATTCAAATTTACTGACCCATTTTAAACTTTTTAACAAAGTGCATTGGCTTCTCTCATGAGTAGCGAATGAGCCTTTGGCATTAATGTGTGGAACGAAATCATTTCTTGTCTAGAAAAGAAGATGGTCAGTGAATTTGAGTGCTTTCAACTTTTTGAGGCATTTGAGGTTAGCATAACACTGAAGGGTATCTATGGAATATACAGCTTCTTGAGAAAAGTTGTAAACTTTTATGTGACTCTGTTTTGAAAGGCAGGGATGGTTTACAATCTTCATATTTTCCTGCAGAAAGGTTTTGGAGGCAGTTTTGCCTCCCAGAACCACATATATGAAGGAAGAAGAATGTCTTGGGAGACAGAAGTTAGGGAGATAGTATAACCTGTTTTCAAAACTTGGACATTTTTGAAAGTGAAGGGCAGGGCTAGTAAATAATTTCTCTGGGACAATAGGTATAAACTGGGCCTCACCCTAGACCAGTGGTTCTCAACTGGGTGATTTTTGTCATCTCTACCCCCTTAGCCCCTATACCCCCTATTTGCCACTCTCCCTTCCCTGGGGAATTTTGACATTGTCTGCAGGTGTCTGTGGTTGCCACACTGGTATGGGGAGCTGTGCTATTAGCGTCAAGTGAGTGGAGGCTTAGGACGCTGCTCAACATCTTACAATGCACAGGACAGCCTTCCCACAACAGAGTTATCCAGAACCCTGCTTAGGGTTAAGCCAGCCTTGTAATTGTGTATTGACACTGCAATTATTTAACACCCAGGCATTCTTGGGTGGTTTAAATTGATTGGTTCTGCTTTGTTTTAACCTTTATTTCATCTTTCTCAAAGACTTATTTTACAAGTATCTATTTACCACCATCTCACTCACCATCCACCCCAGAAGATATAAATTTATTTAAAAGGTGAATACATTTATATAAATTTATTAAAGAGTGAACACATTTATATAAATTTATATTTTAAAAAAACCACACTGCCACCCCTTAGTTGTGTCCAACTCCTTGAGATCCCATGGACTGTAGCCTGCCAGGTAACTCTGTCTGTGGAATTATTGTCCAGACAAGAGTACTGGAGTGGATTGCCATTCCCTTCTCCAGGGGATCTTCCTGATCCAGGGATCGAATCTGGGTCTCCCACATTGCAGGCAGATTCTTTATCATCTGAGCCTCCATACTTCCTGCTAATAATAATAAAAATAAGCAAGTTATTTTTATTTTGTTCTTACTTTCTGTTGCAGATGACTCTATTGTGTTCTGTTTAACTCCCTCATGCCCTTGGATTGTAGGGGATAATGGGGGCTTTTTAAAACATATTTTGAACAAGCATTTTGTTTACAGTCCTGATTGATGATGACTATTTGCTTGGTGATGTCTTCAGAACCTTTGGTTAGAGTCTGGGTATAGAGTTAAGTGATCAGGGTCAGACAGTTAGATTGGGACTAGGCTAGGATTGTTGAATGCTAGGATGAGCTGTAGATAGTAATTGGCCACTGAAGGCTAAAGAGCAGAAAAGTGTGTTGTTAGAAAGTACTTTGCTTCCTGCTTCATCTCTACCGCATAGCCTGATGTCAGGCCTATGGTAAAGAATAAGTGAATATGCTATTTGTCCATCCATCCATCAGCCTAACAATGTAATCTAAATACCCACCCTTTGCTGGGCAAAATGCTGACTGCTGAATGTGGAAGTAGGCTTTACAGAAGTGAATTGGGTACCAGTTTAAAGGGTAGATTGAAATGAGTAGTCAGTGGAGATGAGGAAACAAGTGGAGGAAAGGCAATGAGTGCATAAACAAGGTGCATACTCAGAAGATAGAGAGGGGGGAGAGGATATTTCATCAAAAATGAATGTCTAATCCAGCTGCAAGATTTGACATTTGACTCATTTGGGCTGTAAAGGTGATTGGAGGTGTCTAGCACTACTTCTAGATTTTGAATCTAAAAAAGAGCCTAGTGATGTAAAAATAAAGTCTCCTTTGATAAGAAAAAACTCATGTGTTTAACTGTACATGCTGAGTTCAGTGTACTAGCTAGGTAAGGTGCAGTCACCCAATGGGCAACTGGAAATGTGGGTTTGAAGCCTAGGAACACAATAGGATGCTGGAAGCCCCCCTTAGAAGCCACTTCTGACTCTGAGCTGAAACTCTGAGGGGTACAGTATCATCACTGCAACAAGCTAGGAAATATGGAGAGATCTCCTGAGCTCAGAATCTCTAGTCTTCTTGAGAAGCATCTTGAAATCTACAGGTTTCTGTGGGGTTTTATTTATTTTTGCTCTGTATCTATTCTAGATATGTTTCTTATTGTGTGACCTAGTGGACAACTTTGCATTTGGCCCTGAAACTGTTCTGTTACCGATACATAGACATTATCTGGAATTTCAAAGATACATTCATGTAGTGAATTTCACCATCACTTTTTCTCGTTATCAAGCATACATGGGTACACAGCATTTTTGAAGTATTATTGTCTTTGACATTGAGTCACAAAGAGTAAAAGCCAGTCCCCTCACCTGTGTCCCTGTTCTCCTCACAAGCTTTTATGTACTGCTGCTGCTTCTTTGTGGTCATTTGTTTCTTCCTGTAACTGTCTGAGCTCAGGTGACCTTTTACCTGCTAAGTATGAGGTTGTGTTTGAGTACCATTAACCCCAAGATGAAACCAAATTTCCTAACCTCCTTCTCCGTTGCCGTTTTTCCTCTCCTTCCCTGAGCCCTTGGAAGAGCCCCATATATATGGAATCTAGAAAGATGGTACTGATGAACCTATCTACAGGGCAGCAATGGAGATGCAGACATAGAAAACAGGCTTTTGGACATGATAGGGGAGGGAGAAAAGTGGGATGATTTGATAGAGTAACACTGAAATGTATATATTACCATATGTAAAGTAGATAGCCAGTGGGAATTTTCTGTATGACTCAGGGAAACCAAAACTGGTACTCTGTGACGACCTAGAGGGGTGGGAAGGGGAGGGAGGTGGAGGGGGAGGAGACATATATATATATAACATATATGTTATATACACACACACACCCCCCTAGGGCTAATTCATATTGATGTATGGCAGAAACCATTACAGTATTGCAAAGTAATTATCTTCCAATTAAAAATAAAAAATTTTAAAGACATATGATGATGACTTACATGCTTACTTCCTGCTAAGCACAATTTTTGTATTTGACTAATGTGAGGGTTTCGCCTGAGATAAGTCTAAACATTGGAAACTGTGTACCACTTCTGCTTTCATCTGATAACTTTAGATCAAAGGAAGAATGTACTGTAAGGATGGGTGGGACAATGACTAGTACATGAAAATACAGGCATTCAGCATTGAACACAACAACTTGACAAAGGATATTTTTTTTCCCTTAATGTGATATATAAGTTAAGAAATTTATCAATTACTGAATACCTTGTGGATGAAGTTTAGAATTTGGACAGAAAAGAAAGATTAACCTGAGAGACTCTTATGCATTGTTTATGCTTCTTGATTTATCTACTAGAAGGAACGGAACTCTTTGAGTTTGTTGGCTTATGACAAACCTTTAACTTCTAATTTTGGAATCAAGGGCCCAGATTTTCCTTTCTTAATAAACCTATTAGAAATGGTAGAGGACACCTGTTATTTCTATGTGACAGGCATGAATTTTAAACATTTCTGGTAATACTACCCCATCTTCCTGGATTACCAATTTTCCCCACATTTCACATGGCTTTGGGGGGTCTACTAGTCATAGTATCCCCCTTCCCAAGTTGTAGGATGAGTATGTGACCAGACACATGATGGTAGTAGTTCAGTCATTAAGTCGTGTGTGACTCTTTGTGATCCCATGCACTGTAGCCCACCAAGCTCCAGTCTCCTTGGAATTCTCCAGGCAAGAATGTGGATTCCTTACCTCTGAGTCACCAGGGAAGCCCTGACCAGACATATAAAATCAAGTCATTCCATCTCTTGGCCACAATGATTGTGTCAGGAAGTGTGTAATTTTCTCAGTTCTGTCTCACTGCAGCAAAGATTTGAAATGGCAGACAGGTGTTATAGCTCTGTTACAGCTCAGTTTTATTTGGCAAGCAAAGGATATTACACCCTCAAGGTGTGAGGGTAGGCCGACCCAAAAGGAGAGGCCTCAATCGTCTTGGCTTCCTCCTTTTATACATTTGTCTCCTCCCTTCCTTGAGCCTGCCCTGTACAAATTGGGCTGGCCAAGAAGGGGGTGTGTTTTTTCACCTGAAGTTCTCAGTCCCGTCCACAGATTTTCTTTTGTTCCATTTTCGTAGGCTTTTCCCTTTCTTTGTCTTTTAGCCACCACCAGTTTGGACTTCTTTTTCCTATTCTAACTACCTAACAATTGGACTATGATTCAGACAGAATCATCAGACTATTTTCCTGGAATTTTACATATGAACAGTAAGAAAGAATTTTTCTTCTCTTTCTCCTTCAATCTAGACTCACTGTCCTGGTATAATTTCAACCTAGAAATGGCAAAAACCATCCACTTCCCCCTGCAGGCTCCTCACCCCAACATGAGTAAGAAATTAACCCAACACCCATAGAAAATCAGATAGAAAAGATAGTGAATCTGAGGAGAATTCTTCTGAGTTGCCGCATGTCATGGAGTTCAGGACTAGAGCTTGCACCTGATGTTGATTGGTTTGGAGGCAAGAGTGATACATGTCTGGGGCCAGAGTTGCTGTCAGAGAAATGCATGGCAAACCAGGTGGTACTGGATTGAGGAAAGGCATAAATTGACTTGACTTGACTTGTAGCAAAACAATATTGATAGCAAGAAGGTGTAATTCAAATCTTCATATGTGTTTTCTCTATCAAGGGATACATGAACCAATTTTCTTTTCACAATTCATCAATAAGGAACAATTCCTTGTATTAAACTTTCTCCCTTGTCATTTTTTAAGCACATACACTGAAAGTCATATGAAGAAAATAATTTTTTGTGTGGAAATGGCACAACACTAATCTTACTCCTTCATGCAATACTGTGAGTTGGAAATGGAAGAACATTAATCTCCATGCTTTCAAATTCAGAAAGCGTGTTTGTAGAGAATGGCATCTTGCTATATAGCTGTAGAGAGAGAAAAGGGGTCACCTTTTGGATTTATTGATTCTTTGAGAAGATTAATTCTTTTTAATATTAAAATTAGCTTTTCAAATAGGGCCATGTTCTTTACAGTGGTGAAACACAATGAAAAGAGACACAAGTTATTTTCAAAATGTTTCTATAGCAGTTCATTCATTGAGACTAAAAGAGCATTAACAAAGAGTAAAGTGTGTTGGGCCCTAGTTGCCAGATTATTACCAGCATTTTGTGTGACTTCAGTCCTTACTTTTTCCTTGGACTAATTTTTGTCACTACAACAAGAGGCTATTGAAGGAGACACACTTGCACTTAGGGTGGCTCAGATCATGAACTCCTTATTGCCAAATTCAGACTTAAATTGAAGAAAGTAGGGGAAACCACTAGACCATTCAGGTATGACCTAAATCAAATCCCTTAGGTTCATACAGAGGAAGTGACAAATAGATTCAAGGGATTAGATCTGATGGGCAGAGTACCTGAAGAACTATGGACGGAGGTTCATGACATTGTACAGAAGGCAGTGATCAAGACCATCTCCAAGAAAAGGAAATGCAAAAAGTCCAAATGGCTGTCTGACAGGCCTTACAAATAGCTGAGAAAAGAAGAGAAGCTAAAGGCAAAGGAGAAAAGGAAAGAGATACCCATCTGAATGCAGAGTTCCAGACAATAGCAGGGAGAGATAAGAAAACCTTCCTCAGTGATCAATGCAAAGAAATAGAGGAAAACAATAGACTGGGAAAGACTAGAAACCTCTTCAAGAAAATCAGAGATACCAAGGGAACATTTCATGCAAAGATGGGCACAATAAAGGACAGAAATGGTTTGGACCTAACAGAAGCAGAAGATATTAAGAAGAGGTGACAAGAATATACAGAAGAACTATACAAAAAAGATCATACCCAGATAACCATGATGGTGTTATCACTCACTTAGAGCCAGACATCCTGGAATGTGAAGTCAAGTGGACCTTAGGAAGCATCACTATGAACAAAGCTAGTGGAGGTAATGGAATTCCTGTTGAGTTATTTCAAATCCTAAAAGATAATGCTGTGAAAGGGCTGCACTAAATATGTCAGCAAATTTGGAAAACTCAGCAGTGGCCACAGGACTGGAAAAAGTTCGTTTTTATTCCAATGCAAAAGAAAAGCAATGCCAAAGAATGTTCAAACTACCACACAATTGCACTCATCTTACATGCTAGCAAAGTAATGCTCAAAATTCACCAAGCCAGGCTTCAGCAGTATGTGAACCATGAACTTCCAGATGTTCAAGCTGAATTTAGAAAAGGCAAAAGAATCAGAGATCAAATTGCAATATCCATTGGAGCATCGAAAAAGCAAGAAAGTTCCAGAAAAACATCTATTCTGCTTTGTTGACTCTGCTAAAGCCTTTGACTGTGTGGGTCACAAAAAACTGTGGAAAATTCTTAAAGAGATGGGAATACCAGAAAATCTTACCTGCCTTCTGAGAAACCTGTGTGCAGATCAAGAAGCAATAGTTAGAACTGGACATGGAACAACAGACTGGCTCCAAATCAGGAAAGGAATACATCAAGGCTGTATGTTGTAACCGTGCTTATTTAACTTTTGTGCAGAGTACATCATGCAAAATGCCAGGCTGGATGAAGCACAAGCTGGAATTAAGATTGCTGGGAGAAATATCAATAACCTCAGATATGCAGATGACATCACCCTTATGGCAGAAAGCGAAGTAGAATTAAGGAGCCTCTTGATGAAAGTGAGAGAAGACAGGGGAAAAGCTGACTTAAAACTCAACATTCAGAAAATTAAGATCATGGCATCCGGTCCCATCACTTCATGGCAAATAGATGGGGAAACAATGGAAACAGTGACAGCCTTTATTTTTTGAGCTCCAAAATCACTGCAGATGATGACTGCAGCCAGGAAATTAGAAGATGCTTGCTCCTTGGAAGAAAAGCTATGACCAACCTAGACAGCATACTAAAGAGCTTAGACATTACTTTGCCAACAAAGGTCTATCTAGTCAAAGCTATGGTTTTCCCAAGTTGTCACGTATTGATGTGAGAGTTGGACTCTAAAGAAAGCTGAGTGCTTAAAAATTGATGCTTTTGATCTGTGGTGTTGGAAAAGACTATTGAGAGTCCCTTGGACTGCAAAGAGATCCAACCAGTCAGTCCTAAAGGAAATCAGTCCTGAATATTCATTGGAATGACTACTGTTGAAGCTGAAACTCCAATACTTTGGCCACCCGATGCAGAAAACAAACTCCTTGGAAAAGACCCTGATGCTGGGGAGGATTGAAGGCAGGAGAAGAAAGGGAGGCCAGAGGATGAGATGGTTGGATGGCCTCACTGATTTGATGGAAATGTGTTTGAGTAAGCTCTGGGAGTTGGTGATGTAGAGAGAAGCCTGGTGGGCTGCAGTCCATGGGGTCGCAAAGAGTTGGACAGGACTGAGCAACTGAAATGACTTGATGGGAGAGGGTTTTGTTCATGAATTTCATGTGAAACTATCAGAGTTTTAGAAAGTGTGTAGTGCATGTATTTGGTCCTGAATTTTGGACTAATTTTGAATTACACAGTAGTTTTTCTTCAGCTGAAGAGCAGCTGAAAAAGGTGATGGGAATAGGTTTCCCTCTAGTTCTAGATAAAAGGATTAAAGCAATCACAAAGAAGAAAAGGGAGGGGCGTAAGATACAGTAATCACAAAATAAAAGAACTAGCAGGAAAGCAATGAAATCACCATTTCAGTGGTATATAGAGGATCAGAAGAATGTCCTTGTTGCCATTTCTCAGTGTGTGGACAATGAGCAATCTTAAGAGGGGAGGCAGTTTCTGTCTTGAGGTTTCATTTATAACTTAATTATGTGTTCTACAATAAATTCCTTTTGAGGTAATGTTAATTGAGAATGAATGCAGTTATTACTTACATTTTGATCTTGTATTACTTTAGTAACTTTGCATAAATCAGCCTTTTTAGATGCAAATAGAAAGTACTTCCAAATTTTAACCTGGAAAGGGCAAACTCTGTAGCAAAAAGAGAGAAGGTGAGCAATCTTCATAAATTGCCATATATGACTCATTCTCTTATGAGGTTGAGAATGGTCCTGGTGATTATTAAGATAATTAGAGCCATCAGATTTTGCCATACTTTGCTCTGATGGTATAATTTGTAGAGTCTTTTAACTAATTAGATACTATTTATATGGAATGGTTGTGAACTGGGGGAAAAAAAATTTAGTCCCTACATTACTGAAGTTCACAGACCCCTCATTTGTCATAGGAAGAAGAAAAATGTATTCTGTTTGTGGCCACCTTCAAACGAGGGAAGAGGTAATCTAAACACAAAAAAGAGTTCAAGCTGTGGTGCTATGAAATCATCTTAATTCTCGTTCAGATTGGGAAGGAAGAATGAACTCAGCGAGAAGAGATAAAGGCAGAACATTCTAGGGTTTCCCTGGTGGTCCAGTGGTTAAGAATCTGTCTGCAAAGGCAGGTGACAGAGGTTCAATCCCTGCTTCAGGAAGATCCCACATACCTCAGGGCAGCAAAACCCATCAACTGCTGAAGCGCCTGTGCCTGGAGCCTGTGCTCCAGACAACAAGAGAAGCCACCACAGTGAGAAGTTCCCACACCACAACTAGAGAGTGGCCTCCTCTCTCTACAACTAGAGAAAGCCACACAGTGATGAAGACCCAGCACAGCCAAATAAAAATAAAGAAAAAGAAAGAAATCTTTAAGGAAAAAAAAGAGGCAGAATATCCCAGTCTCAGCTCAGAGATGTTGTGCTGATCCTTAGCAAATCATTTAGCAAGAAGCTATCTACAGAAGTAGGGCTTCCTGGGTGGCTCAGGCCACAAAGAATCTGCCTGCAATGTATGATGCCAGGGTTCAGTCTCTGGGTTGGGAGGATCCCCTGGAGAAGGGGACGGCAACCCACTCCAATGTCCTTACCTGGAGAATCCCATGGACAGAGGGGCCTGGCAGGCTACAGTCCATAGTATTGCCAAGAGTCAGACACAACTGAGCGACTAACATACTTATCTACAGAAGTAGCAATTTTTCTATTCTTTCTGAGCAGTATCCACCCCCTCCTCCTTTCCCACACACAGCATACACCCACCCCTGCTGAAATTGGGGTCAGTAACTTCAGATTGTCATCACATCCTATTAGAGTTGCTGTTACACAAGCCATCTTCATCATCTTCAGTGCTCCTGTCTCTCTCTTCTGGGCCTCATTTTCTCCTGCCTGAATATGTATAAATTTTCTTGTTGCTCCAAGAGTCTGCCTGTCCCCAAGAGTCGTCTTACCTGTGGCAGAAGTTTTTAAAACTTAGATCTCGCCGTACCCCTTTTTTCAACCTTCCATTGCTTTCCGTTCTTCATACAGTGACATCCAGAGTCCTTGTTTGAGTTTACAGGGTCCCGCATGGTCTGTGCTCCTCGTCTTGCCACGTCTCCCTTTGTTCACTGACCCTCTTCCTGTTTCTGCAGGCACGGAGCCTGTTCCTTCCTGGGGGTCTTTTTTTTGTACTGGCTGCTTCCTCTGTCTGGAATGTTTCTCTCCTGGATCTCACATGGTGGATAATTTCTACGTATTCATTACTTGCTTGCTTGCTAAGTCACTTCAGTCATGTCCAACTCTTTGTGACCCCCTGTACTGTAGCCCGCCAGGCTCCTCTGTCCATGGGATTCTCCGGGCAAGAATACTGGAGCGGGCTTCCACACCGTCCTCCAGGAGATCTTCCCAACCCAGGACTGAACCATGTCTCTGACGTCTCCTGCATTGGCAGACGTGCTCTTTGCCACTGGTGCTACTTGGGAAGCCCCTAGTTATTCATGTCTCCCCTCAAATTCTACCCCTTCAGCTAGGCTTTCTCCACCACCATATATAAAAGTGGTACTTATCCTAGGTTCTCCTTGTCCCGTCATCATGATTTCTTGTCTCTGTACCATCTATCACTATCTAAAATTTTCTCACTTTTTAGGGGTTTACTGTCTGTTTCTCGGAAATGTTTATTGGACTAGTGAATTATCTTAAAGAGTAGAAGCAAATTGCATAGGCCATCATTCACAAAACATTGGTGTCTAAAAACGATGTGAGCAGAACCTTCGTGGATGCAGCATGTGGAGGAAAAGGCATTGACCCCACGTGGCCTCTCCCTCCTGCACACCGCCTTGGACTCGATGAACAGAGTTTGAACAGCATAGCAAAAGACCACTGGTCACGGTGGGGAAGGGGCGGCCTGGTACATTTCCATTGTTGTCCACTCAGGTCCAAAACTTAGCTGGTCATCCGCCCATGAATCACATCTGTCTCGCTTGCTTATGCTTTGTAGATGAGCTGTAAGTAGGCGGCATGGGGTAAAAGCATTCTGTTAGCGACTGAATGTGTCTTAACAAGAGACCTGGCTTCTTTCAAGTCCTGCAGAGGCTCAGGCCTAGAATCCCATTTGGCATCTCGTTATGTCCCAGGCCCCACTTCCAAGGGGAGGTCATTATTTCAGCCTGTAATCTGACATAAAGGCTTCGCATTTTTCAGTTACATAAAGCAATATACCACACATCTCAGCATCAGACATCAGGATTAACATGACAAGGCTTCCACTGAAATGTTCTTCCAGGCAGCATCTCCAAGTGAATAGAATAGCTAACGTGCCTGCACAATGACTCTTGCTTCATGGGGAGAAGGATTTATGTTTAAATACTATTAACATTTTTAACTGTGACAGCCATAGTTTAAAAGAATTGTATTTTAATAAAAGATTGAATGCATTTCTCTAATAGTACTAATCCTGTGTTACTAATTTTTTTATGCTTTTACTTTTGATAACCCAACTAACTAGTTTTGGAGAATGTCATTACTTCCTTGCTTTAATTTTTTTTTTTTTAAGGAAATTGCACTATTAAGATAAAGTGCACAGTTTGGAAATGGGGAACTGTCTATTTGACTTAGAGTGTAGGAGGCAGAAATGGGCAGTTTTCAATTTAAGCTGCACATTGAGCATTAATTAGCAGCAATAGCAGTACTAGTACAAGTAATGATGAGCCTGCAGCCCTGACCCCCCGGGGAGTGGCAGCCTTGATGGTGTAGGAATTGCTCTGGGGATTACAGGAGGATGGAAGAATCAGGACTCCCTTCTAAATGAATAGCATGTAGAATTTTTTTCTCCATCACATGACTTTAGAAGTGCCTCTCTGAGTGTAAGTTAAGCCCATGCCTCATACCCTGTCTGTCTTCTTCTCCACCTAGAACAGCAATGCTGGTTAGAGGGTTCTCTTGTTTGCAGAGAGGAGATGAATGAGTGCATGAGGGTATAGTTCCTGGGAGCAGAGAATGTACTAGTCATATTAATCTATCCAGGGCCACAGAGTATGGGGCTGTAGATTATCCACTGTATCAGTCAGAATGGACTACAGGTGCCATAGTAGCAAACAGCCTCAGTATATAAACAGTAGAAGGATATTTTTACTGTATGCCACAAACCCTTTGTAGATTAGTTGGGCATTCTTTAATATGTCTCTTTCACTTTGGGAATGTAGGCAGAATGATGCTCTCCTATCTGGGGAATTACTGGTGACTGTGGCAGAGGAAATGACTAGAGTAACTCTTCCTTTTTTGTTGTTGTTAATATTTATTGATTTGGCTGCATTAGGTCTTAGTTGCAGCATGCAAAATCTTCATTGTCATGTGGGATCTTTCACTGTGGCTCATGGACTCTTCCGTTGTTGCTTGTGGGCTCAATAGTTGCAGCATTCAGGTTTAATTGTTCCAAGACATGTGGGATCTTAGTTTCCTGAGCAGGGATCAAACCTGCTTCCCCTGCACTGGAAGGATTCTTAACCACTGGACCACCAGGGAAGTCCCAGTGATGTTCCAAGGGAAGTCCCAGTGATGTTCCAAGGGAAGTCCCCGGGAAGTTAATGATAACTCTTGAAGGTCATACCTCTAAGTAGCTTATTTCTGCTTTTGTTCATTGGACACAGCAAATCGCAGGGCCATACCTGATTTCACGGGAACAGGGAGGTGTGATCCTTTCATTCATAGGAAGAAGAAAATCCTGAAATATCTGAAATATCAGTGTATGACTTTAATGACTATCACTGGCACCCTGCTGATGGGTGGGTACACAGGGGTTGAATTCCTGTCCACATTCCTTTTGATAAGCAGCAAGTCCTGACTTAGGACTTGATCTGCATTGAGTAAGGAACATCTTTGTCTAACTTAGAGAGAGTTGCCTCATGGGTAGCAGCAGTCCAGCACCTCAGATATATAATCCATTTTTGCCTTATGGATGATGATGATAGTCTTCATTTATCCTTATTTTTATTCATCTTATTCAGAAGAGATTATGGAGTCCTCTATCTGTGTTAGACACAGGAAATAGGGCTGTGGATAATCAAATGTGGCCTTCGGGCCCATTGAGTTTTTCTCAGAGAAGACAGATAATGAAAAAAGAAATAATTACAAATGTGATGATGAAGGCTAAAGAAAGGAGATGTGTAGGGGACTAGGGGGTCATCCAAGAGTGAATAAGTTATACATAATAAGCATTCTTACTTCTTATGCAGTGTCTTGACTTTTCAAATTCAACTAACAGTTTTGAGTCCTTTAAGCAGATAATTAGACAAAGGCACGGATAATTGAGACTACTTGGTCTTTAAGACATTGATGAGCACCAGAAGAGTCTAAGCAGTAATGTGCATCTCAAAGCAGCTCTTTTTGTTTATTTGTTTATTTGTGATTGGAGGATAATTGCTTTACGATGTTGGGCTGGTTTCTGTGTACAACATTAAGCACCATAAGTATACATTTGTTGCCTCCCTCTTGAACCTCCCTCCCACCTCCCAGCCCATGCCACCCCTCTAGGTTGTCACAGAGCACTGGATTGAGCTCCCTGTATCATATAGCAACTTCCATGACAAGTTGGAAGCTACCATGTTTTACACACGGTATATGTGTCATTTCTACTCGGGCAATTTGTTCCATCCTCTCCTTCCCTCACTGTGTCCACCAATCTGTTATCTATGTCTGTGTTTCATGAAATGGACATCTGATGGTCTCACTGATGCTCGCTTAGACTTTATCCTGGAAAGAGAAAGAGAAGTGGAGGGGGAGGAGACAGACAGACAGTGCATACATTGGCTTAGAATCAAATGTTGACCCTGGCTTCTGAGCATTGCTGCATAAAAGGACCCCTGCCCACAGTGCCTGGACCTTGACATTCCGCTAGGCATTGGTATTGGCTTCCATCTCGAACCATGCCATTCTGGTTGAGGGCTTCTGTAGCCACTGGTGTCTACTTTATCTGTGTGCAGTACAAAATGGACTGAAAGTGCTGGGAATTTAATTCTCCATCACCCCAATTCTCCTTGGTAGCAGCTATCACCAGTGACCAGTGGAATTTGGATAAATACTTAGGTTTCCTCGTTTCCTTGGTGAAATAACTGAAACACGTCTCCACTGCCTTCCTCTTGGCCAAAGCAGTAACCTACTTGATGACACACACACTTGAAGGATATAATCCCCCAGTCTCACTTTCCCTCTCCCCTACTGGTGTTTTCTGGAATCGCCTTCCTACCCAACTCTTGGCCCTCAATCTCATTTAAGGATTTGCATTAGAGGAACTCAGCCGAGACAAGCATATGTCGATGTGTAATCAGTAATCCCCAGAGTCAAGGCCTTTGAATTTTTCTTTGGCGGCCTCTCTACAAATGAGATGCTAAGAGGAAAAGAAAAAAGAAAGTTATTTGCGAGAGAAACAGCAAGCAAGTCCTGCTAAGTGACCATTGCTCCTCAGATGCCGATCTCTATTGTGATAGCACTTTTGACTGTATGTGCGCGTGCTAAGTCACTTCAGTCGTGTCCGACTCTGTGCGACCCTATGGTCTGCCAGGCTTCTCTGACCCTGGGATTCTCCAGGCGAGAATACTGGAGTGGATTGCCAGGCAGCACAGCTCTGTTCGGTTAGCAGTCGTATCTGCAGCTGCCAGGGTGCATAGTAGCACCAAAATTGCAGTTTTTTGCCCAAATGCATCTGTAGTAATCTGGCGTTTCTGTATTCATATTCAACCTGACTAGGGCAAATTACATCACAAAGTTCTTTTCAGAAAAACACTTTAAAGCCGAATTAAGGCCATAGAAAATGTGTTTGGCTGTTCCAGTTTTTCCCTTCTGAGCAACATGTTTCATGTCCTTCCAGTTCATAACTCCCTCCCTAACTACACTGTTTACTATTTGACTTTGGGGCATAAAAATACATTGATTAGAGAAATAAATTAGGGTCCAATTTATGAAAATAGACTTCTTGTACTTCAAGGAAATTCATGTGGTGCTATTTGGCAAAGGTGATGAATGTAGTTTTCAGTAGAATATCTGCATAAATTATGATTGATTTGCAATTCATCACCTTCCTCTCATTGCTTCCCCTCAGTGGAGAGATCTCATTCGTGCATTATCAAGGAAGGAATATTTTTAGGGTTGTGATTATTCCACAGAAGTGCTAATAATGATGAGGGAAATTTTCAGAAAAAAAAATCCAAACTGGAAGTTTCTGCAGTTTCAGAAGTAGCACCTTGAAAATTTGCACTTTCAGTCTCTCAGTTGTTGCTTTCCTTAAAAGATGTCTGAAAACTAATGTTTCCCTGTGCATTAGTGCTCACGTGGTTTTGACCTGAAGTTTCAGCATGTGGCAGCGGAGTGCAGAGAAATGTCACCAATGCTGTCTGTTCTGCAGCCCCTCAGTCACATCACTAGTGACTCAGCTTTCCTCACCACCATCGTCCTTGTGCTTCGTCGTGTCATCTGTGTTTGCCCCCGAATGGATCATCCTGTATCCTCGCCATCTTTGAAACAGATTTCAGCACCCCCACTCCCCGATCCAGGCTTCTTCACCTCCATGTGCTTGTGCTTACTTCATCTTCTGCCAGGAGTCCATTCTTCTCATCCCACCAGCCGGTCAAAGGCTATTTTATGTTTCTATTCCGTGCCTCTTCCTCCATGAAGCCTTCCCTCCCTTATCAACCTTCTCCAAGCCCAGGCAGAAGGCAGCCTCCAGGGGTGGAAGAAAACTGATCTTTGTGGTCCTATGGACATGGGAGTCACATCTCAGCCCTGCCATTTATTTACAAGCTGGGGGAGCTTGGTCTGTTACTGAAACTCCATGTCTTCCATTTTCTGTATCTAATTTCCATCCCCTAAGAATATTGTGAGGAGTAAATGTGACAGCAGATATAAAAGCCCTAGTTCAGGTTGGGAGTTCAAGGAACTAGAATGTTCCCCTTTATTCCGTCCTCTGAAGTCCTCTCACACTGTCTCTGCCCCTCTCTGGCAGCTTGGTCTTAGTCTTCCCTACCTAGTACTAGGGCATTGATGACTATATTTTATCTCCCTCTATATGAAACACAAATGTACTTGTGCACTCTGGGCTGCCCTGTGCGTGCTCAACACCTGCCCTCCAATCAGCCTCGTACTATTCATCCAACCAACCCAGCAAACAAAGTCATAAATTTATGTTTGTCCAAGTGATATTGATGAAGCATGTGGTTGTTATTGATGGTGTCTTGGAATAATGGAAGGACTATATATACACCCCTAACGCATTCAAGAATTGATGCTTTTGAACTGTGGTGTTGTAGAAGACTCTTGAGGGTCCCTTGGACTGCAAGGAGATCCAACCAGTCCATCCTAAAGGAAATCAGTCCTGAATATTCATTGGAAGGACTGATACTGAAGCTGAAACTCCAATACTTTGGCCACCTGATGTGAAGAACTGATTCATTTGAAAATACCCTGATGCTGGGAAAGATTGAAGGTGGGAGGAGAAGGGGACAACAGAGGAGGAGATGGTTGGATGGCATCACTGACTCAATGGACATGAGTTTGAGTAAACTCCAGGGGTTGATGATGGACAAGGAGACCTGGCATGCTGCAGTCCATGGGGTCACAAAGTCAGGCATGACCGAGTGACTCAACTGAACTGAACTGAATGTGTTCAACTTTAATGTAACCATCTTCTTTTCCTAGAAGTTCCATTCTCTACAGCAGTGGGGTGTGTGTGTGTGTGTGTGTGTGTGTGTGTGTGTGTATCTATCTATCAGTATCTAGCTATCAGTTTTTTTTTCTTATGCACTCCCAACCACTCTCCTCTCCTTTCCTTATACTGACCCTTTTCTTTTCTTAAGTCATCTGGCTCACCTTTAAAGGTTCTCATTAGCATCTTGCTTATCAATTATTCCCAACAAAGGGTCTTCTTTAGAGTTATACTTCTTAGAAAGCACAGAAGGGATTCTAACCATATATAATGTAATTTCCCCCTGAAACATATATTGTTTTCTTCTTTTTAGAGCTCAGCACTTTTACTAGTTACTTTTATTTTGAAACTATATAAAACCTATAGAAGAACTGCAAGAACTGTCACATCTCTTTCACCCAGATTATTCAACTTCTGACACGGTAATTCATTTATTTTCTTCCTCTTTTTTCACATAGATACAGATTTTTTTCTGATATGTTGCCCTGTTACCCCTAGTTATCAGTGTTTGTCTTGCCCAAACAAGGACTGTCTTCTCATTTCTACTGTAAAAACCATCCTGGTTGGGATATCACTGATAGAACCCTAGAATCCAATCCACAGACCCCATTAAGATCTTGTCAACAGTCTCAACAATGACTCCTTTTCCCTGTTGGTCTAGGATCCTGTCCAGGAACATGTGTTGCACTGAGTTATTGTTCATCTGTTCCTTTTGATCTGGAACCATCTCTCAGTCTTTCATTGTCTTACATTTCCCTGTAGGATGACCCTCTACATGGATCTTTCAAGATTTCTTCATGATTAGACTCAAGTCATGTATTCTTGGATAAATTCCTAGCAGGAATTGTGCAGAAATGATGCTGAGCTTTTCTCACTGCACAGCATTGGAAGACAGACTACAATTACCAAACCCCTCAGTTCATCATCAAGTGTAGTTCGTGTCTGCCAGGTTTCCTCATCATTTCTTAAGCATGTCTTTACTTTCTGGTACCAAATGAGAAGTTCCTGGATCATCTTATACTTTCTCTGTCCAGCATTGGAACACTCATTTCTCTAAGCTGTCTTGGTTCCTTTTAGCGCAAGAGGGTTTTAGAGACTAGAATCTCAGTGCCGAGTGTGCTCACGGCTCCTGGGATGTCATTGCTATAGCGAAGACCTAGAAAATATATGCATATATGTTTATCCATACATGTATTATTTATGTATGCATATGAATATGCATGTTTTTGCATGCACTTCTTGTCATGCTTTTATACCAAATCAAATCTCCTTTCCCATTTCCTTGCTTTCAAATTCCTTCTCAGACAGTGAGAAACCTGGCTCTCATTCTCCACAACATATATACCCGTTTTTTCAGTTTAAGGACTCTCCTAAACATTTTGTCATTCTTCCCTCTGCTGTCATCCTCTCTACTCTGCTTCCTCAGGCACAGCACACACCACTGCCCCCCTCTATGTGACATCCCCTCCTTACACTGCCACTTCAGCTACCCATGCAGCCGCTCTCACCAAATACCGCCCCCTCTCCCCACCCACCTCCTAAGATGCTGTTGTCTCTCTCCAGGATGGAAAGGGACAGGAAGGTGGGAGGAGAAGAAGATCACTGGGCCTTTTCACTGATGGATGGATCTGAGAATCTCCCAAATGTTTTCCACAACACGAATGCATTTGTGTTTAATGAACAAATCTCTCTTCTCTCTCCACTTACTTTCCTTTACTCTCTCAGCATTACCTGCTTCTCTCCAAGGCTGTGTCTCAGTGTAGTTGAAAACAGAGCTCACTTGAGAATATTCGCAGAGCCAACTAGGCATAAAGCTCTTAGCCTAGAGAAAATGAAGAGAGCTGGATGGTTTGGGTGGTGGTGTCAGGGCACTAGCAGCGGGGACCCAGAGGTTTAGCTCAAGATCTTTCTGTTTCCAGGCTTGTTTAATACTGTCATTCACCATATTGTTTTCTCTATCAAAGCTCTTTGAAAATATGTTAACATTCACAGTTTCCAGTATTGCTCTGGACATTAAGTGGTGAGAAACGAACTCTTTCTTGTTGATTTCCCTTCCAAGGAACCAGTAGGACAAAGGCACACATAAGCCTCTTAAGATACAAAGAAAGCACCTTGCAAAGCATAGTAATAAATTGTGTCACTGTGTAATCTTTAA
The DNA here is from genome assembly GCF_963930625.1 of Muntiacus reevesi. Lineage (NCBI taxonomy): Eukaryota > Metazoa > Chordata > Mammalia > Artiodactyla > Cervidae > Muntiacus > Muntiacus reevesi. The sequence continues at coordinate 99,794,324 of NC_089252.1, forward strand.
CAGGGCTCATGTCTTCCACACTCACAGAGCAAATTGATTCTTGAATCTTTGTTAGTTCGCTGTGTCTAATCGATGGGCAAATTTCTCTGGGGGGAGAATAGAGTGGAACACTGTATTTCCTCTACTAATTTTTCAAGCCAGCTGAGTCCCCAAGCCTCGTAAGTTTCCTGCCATTCATCTTTTCCTTCACTTGAGAGCTCTCATTCATTTTCCTAGATTGCTTGTTTATCTAAATAATCTTTTCCTAGGAAAATATGAAATGTATTATTGGCAATGTTCTTGGTAACCTTAATGGAACAAAGTCATAAACCCTGCCTAAGGGAAGTTATCATAAATCTTATATCTCAGGAATCTGCAAAGAGTCCCAGGTGGGTAAGCAAGTGGCCAGTATGTTGGGAGAAAAGAAAAAAAAAAAAATTCTGACCTAGAATTTGTGGTAGGAGTGGAAGGAGCTACCACAACATGTCTGATCTCATGAATGTCCAAGGTTCCCCATGCAGGGATGGATAAATGACAGTGCATCCCTCACTCCTGCCCTCTGAAGCCTTTCCAGTAGAAATGTTACAATTTAATCTCACATGTCACAGATCAAACCCCAACTTGAAAACTACCTTTCCCAAAAATCTTGAACACATCCCATGCTCGTGGAAGGAACTAGAGTGCCTCTCAGAGGAAGTGCTGTGTCTTAGTAGCAGTCATTGCCTCCAACTGGAAGTGTTCATGGTGCACGCCAGTGTTCACACTGTACGTGGTTGTTGCATTAGCCTGGCTTGTTGCAATTTGTGTGACATTGGGCAAGTTGTTGACATTCTTCTTGACTCGGTTACTTCCTTCCTTAAGTGGGGATAATACTGTCTACCTTTCTGGAGATTGTGAGCATTAAAAGGGGTTTTCAAAAAAAAATGCTGAGCTAAGTAAGCATTTGATAAATAGTAGCTCTGACTCATTATTGCTTATTGTTGCTTCCGGACACTGAGCTCAGGGCTTTGTATTATTTGCCTCATTAATTGTCACAGAATTAAATAGATGTGAAAATGCCACTTTTCAAAGAAGGAGACTAAGTACTGGAAAGTTTAGATTACATTCATGCATCATACAGCTAGGAAAATGGCTTATTCCAAAGTAAGGTGATCTTTCTGTAATGCTAAGCCGTACTGGATCAAGCTGCTTAGAAGTGATGACTGAGATCACTGGATATCAGATATACGGAAGAGCAAGTTGATGTCTTCTGAGTAACCAAGTTCCATGAGGTAGAGAGCTCCCTGTCAGTGGAAAGATTCCAGCAGAGACCACCTGCCCCTTCCAGGGAAGTGCCATTGCAAGAGACCTGGACCTATGTGCGTCTTCATCTTCTTCATATTAATACTGAAGGCTCCTCAGCAGTCTGGCCGCTGCCTTGCTCACTTGACATAAATGTTATTCAGGGAGGGGGACTGGTATGGCAATAATACAGGTTCTAGATTATCCTGAAACCTGGGTTCACATCCTCGCCCTCCTTACTAGCTTTGTGCCCTGTGATACACAGCCCTCTGTCCCCGGGGGTTAGTTTCTTCATCTCTAAAAATCACAAGAAAGTTGTGATGATTATGAATTATGTCCTGAACTGGGCTTGGACTCAGGGAAAGAGTTCTGTCATGTGGAAGAGAAGGAAGCTTCACTGGCTGAATTTATGATGTGGGAGCCTGGATTCCCTAAGACAATGAGCTGATGCTTGCGTGAGGCAATGATCTAATTGATGAGTGGGCTGCCAAGTGGAAATTCGCATGGGCAATCTGACCTCTTTGCTTTCCCCTCCCTGTTCTTCAGCCCATGCAGTGTGAGCACGCTGGAGGAGTCTTCTCGACTGAGCTTCAATTATTTATCAGCTGTATTTGTGTTCAGTGACACGTGTAGCAGATATAAATCCATGGGTTCTTCCCCCTGGAATGCCTCTGAGCAAGTTATACAATGGGGACCCTTTAAAGCATCAGTGCTGAAGAGCACAGATTGATTTCTTTCTCAGACTTTTCTTTCCCACATTCAGGCTTCTTGGGATTCCCTTGCAGTGCAAGATAATGACTTTTGATACCAATCGATGCAAAGCTAATTAATTTACTTCACAGTTTTCATGTCCTCAAACTACTCAATGGTTCCAACAATTTGTTGTTGTTGGTTCCGTTGCGGGGGAGGAGAGGATTTTTTTTTTTTTAAGTCTTTTCTTTGGCTTTCCTTTATACAGGACTAAATAGCCCCTGATGACATTATCTGTTGATGAGATTTGAATTGTGGCGAGACTGTGGAATTGCAGGAAAGAAATGAGGGCATTTCATTCCTCCCATGCTTTTCAACTCCAGAATCTTCCTGACAGTTAGGAACTCTATAGTCTAAATAAGTATAGTTTTATGTTGATACTTATGGAAATTAAGTAGCTGAATTAATTGTGTCTGGAAAGTTCCAACATAGCATAAGAGGAAAGGGTTTCTTTGTCTCTCTCTTTTATACACACTCACATAATAGAGCATGATGAAAATAAAAGTATCTCCATGGAAATTATTCTCAATCTGGAAACTATAAATCACTGTTCCCCATGTAAAGCCCTGTTCCCTCACGATGATAGTTAAAGTTTTGTCAGTTTAAGCTTTGAGCTTGCTATTTTTTAAGTAGAGGATATCTGATGGACCAATGATTTCACTTTGTTATATGATGGTGTGTTTTAAGTATATCCTACTGCAGTGATGAAATCAACAGGCTATGAAATTCACTAAAGTTGGTTTCACATCTTTCTTCTGAAGCATATAGTGACTAATGTGAGATATGCACATTCTTTGAGTGTCAAATTCCTCAGCTATAGAATGAAGATGGTAATATCCTGTGGGCCTCCTTAAAAAAAATGAGTATTCATGTAAAGGATATAACATATCTCTTGGTACTAAATGTTAGCCACTGTGCTAATGATATACAGTTTGGCAGTTCATCCCCTTGTTCTACTCTCTACTCCAGGAAAAACTGTGTCATTTAAAGTTTAAAAGATGAAAAAAAAGTTTACATGGAAGGTCTTTTCCTAGTTTGCTTAAGAAGATGGAAAGTGGCTGCTTCGGGGGCCACATACTAGAGACCAGGATTCCATAGTACACTGTCATTCATATGAGATTTGCAGAAGCTCTTCAGTATTTTATATATATATATATATATATATATATATATATATATACACACACACACACACACACACGTATATATATATATATATTTTTTTTTTTCTTTTAAACTAAAATACTTGGATTGATATCCCCCTACTGGGTGACTGTTATCTCTGTCTAAGCTGAGATTCATGTAGTGTGTATTGAAACAAGATTAAGGTGTAAATTAGAATCAGTTCTACAGGTATGTGTGACTACTCTTTGTCTCTTAATTGGAATATTCCTACTGATTTGTTTAAAAAAGAACTCCAAAGTAATACCTGATCTTCATATTGTCAGAAGCTTCTAGGAGCTTTAAACTTGCAGTTTAAACATTGTACTTCCATGAAGAAACTAGCTTGACAAGGACTATAGACTCACTAGAGGTCAAGGTAAATCCTGGTGAGAAAGATAACTTTGGATGGTGACACTTTGTGCTATTTGGGCAACATATTGTTGTCTGTTGAGAACATGGGGCTTCCCCAGTGACTCAGAGGTAAAGAACTCAACTGCCAGTGCAGGAGACACAGAAGATACGGGTTTGATCCCTGGGTCAGAAAGACCTCTGAAAAACAAAATGGCAACTCATTCCAGTATTCTTGCCTGGAGAATCCCATGGAGAGAGGAGCCTGGCGGGTAAAAATCCATAGGGTTGCCAAGAGTCAGATATGACTGAGTGACTGAGTGCACACACACACACACACACTGAGAACACAGACATATTTAATATGCCTGATATGGGGAGTGAGAAGAACTTCTCTATGGTGTAGAGGTGACTGAGAATAAAGCTAAACATTTCACAGGTTGAGTATGTATCAAGTGATATCAAATGGCCATGGACATGGCCAGACCTGAGTGTGAGCCTCAAGTCTACTGCTAAATAGTTGTTTAACTTCAGATGAGTTACTGAGCCTCTCACTCTCAACTTGTTTATAACAATAAGTCCCTCGCATGGAGGTTGTAAGGATTAAATACAATAACATATGTAAAATAGTACAGGGCCTGGCATAAGAAATGCTCCATAAATTGCTACTTCTAATCTTCATGATCCATAATTAAATCTTACATTGTAACTGATATTTAACTAATAGCTAATGAGCTATAGCAGTTCAGATTTAATAATTAATAATCTATGCTAGTTTTTGAGCCATGAGGATTACCACCACTTCTATAACCACCATCACCTTTAGATGTCACATGTGGGAAGATGCATCGGCTGAGGGACTCAGTCAGGTTGACCTTGTCCCAGGACCCGAGAAGAGCCATCTGGTCCAGAATCAGAACATCATAACTTCATCTTGCTCCAGTTTGGAGAAGACTTGGCTCCATTAGCTGGTGTTTGGTTGGCCAACTCTTGTGAAAGAACAAGAGTGAAAGACTGTTAGCGGATACCTTCAGCCCCCATCTGGTCATTGTCAAGAAGAAGAGTTGTGGTTGGGTCAGAGCCGATTAGTACATAAAATCAGGCCCCTGAAATGCCATAATGGCCACCTCCGCTTCCTCTTGCCCTGTTGCCTCACTGCCACACATACGAATGCAGAAAGACTCTTGCTTGTGGCAGGTCACACCTCCAAGGTGCCTTTTCTCAGGCTTGCGTGAATTCTCAGCCATCTCCCCCTATAGATGATGTCAAGTGCTGAGTATGGAAGCTGAGTAGAGAGGTGACATGGTTTTAATTGATATTTTAAAGAAAGTTCCTTAGTGGTGGCCATATTTTCTGTCCCTCACCTCTCTGGTTAGACCCTGAGCTTGCATCAGCTCATTAACTTTAATAGTTTGGCCTTTAGCTTCACTGCCTCGTGTGATGTACCTGGCTTCACTTCTGCGTAATTTAAGAGGAGAGACATACTGCTTTTTTTTTTCCCCTTGGAGGGCTTAGGTCTTCCAGGGTTACTCTGAGTCAGAGTTTCATTTTAATGAGACAGTGCCAGAAAAGGAACATCGGGTGCCATTCCTTCAAAGAGAAGTACCCAGAGTCATTGGCCCAACATAGTACCTGTGAGTTTGCAAATTAATGGATTAAGGTAGACGCTGGTAAAGAGGTAGAGTTGCCGAATCAAAATCTGCCAGGGAATATTGCAAATTCAAACATTTTTCTACCGATAATGAAAAGTGACAGTTTCCTCCTGCTTCAGTGCTAAATCCAGCATCTTTTCTCTTGCAATTTACATGGAAATAATGAATGTTTTGTGTTAAGACCTTCCCCTTCCAGGGAACAGAGCTTCACCTCTCTAATTTTTATTGAATTAGCTGCCAGCATGCAGGAAATTACATGTTAGCCTTTGGTCCTAGAAAATCATTTCAAAAGACATTGTAAAACATATACCTAATGAAAACTACGGGAAAACAAAACCCAGCATGGCTTATCTTTGAGGTTGTGCATGTGTACAGTTGTGTATGTATATTTACTGTAAGGAACTAAAGTCAAAAGTAGCCTCTGTGTACTTAGTATATTTTCCCATAATATTGTTGAACTCTGTCTAAAATTGAATGAGACTTTTCCTTTACTGCAGAATTAATACATACCTCAGTCTTTTAGCTACTCATATTTATATGATTGTATATAATCCTTCCAGAATAATTCATTTTTATTTCTGAAGACAATGCTAATCTTTCATTTGGCTTCCCAGGTGCCTCAGCAGTAAAGAACCCACCTGCTGATATAGGAGACCTGGGTTCAATCCCTGGGTCGGGAAGATCCCCTGGAGAAGGGAATGGCTACCCACTCCAGTATTCTTGCCTGTAGAATTCCATGGACAGAGGAGCCTGGTAGGCTACAGTTCATGGGGTCACAAAGAGTCAGACATGACTTAGCGACTAAAGAACAACAATCTTTCTTTTAGAGAACCGGACAGTTTTAGATATTTTGGTCTTATTGGAAAACAAGTAGTTCCTTCCTAGTAAACGGAACCCTTCTGTTCATCCCCTCCCCACAGTCCTTCGGGTGCATCTGTTGGAAAAGATTTGAGGAAAAGATTTCCAGAAGCCAGGTCTCTTCCACATCTCCTATATTTATTAGTTGGAGGCTGAGGGTAGTTTTCAGATATCACTCATATTCATCTTGATATTTTTGCCTCAATTTGATTGTAGCTTAGACACAGCCCATCTTGCATGCACTGTCATTTCATCTTTTTCACATGCATTTTACAAAGAGAAAATCTTATTTTTAAACAACCAACTATAATATATTAGCTTAAATGGCCTCCAAAAGGATGTGAACCTGACCTTGGTATATGAGAGCACTGTCCTACATAGGATTTGTGTGATAACAGAATATTTTCCATTGAAGATGAGGTGATATTTGAGCAAAACAGAATATAAAGGCAACAGAGAATAACAGATGCGGCTGTGTGCTCGGGGTGAAGGATGAGACACACGGACTCTGACATGGTATCTTTGTACTGCAGTATTTTATTGTTCTTGGGAATGTGAGAAATTATCTTTGAAACACTACCTTTCTGGTAGAGCTTTTTTGCAGAGGCCTTTTAGCCAATCTGAACAGCAACAGGTTGTATGGCATGTTCATTGCATAATAACAAAGCTGGAACACTTCAGCATAGAATAATCTTTGCATTGCATTACCTCCTTCCCGTAATATTCCTTTAACCATGAATACTTTGGGGATTTCAGAGAGGAAATTATTGAGTGTTAACACAAAGGAGTCATTTATTATTTTATATTATTAAAAATAATTTCCCAAAGCACCAACATTATTTTAGAAGACACAAATATTCCTGAAATTACTCAAAGATCCAGAAATCTGTGGAAGGGCTGTGTTCTTTTTATCTTCTTGGCATCTCCTCTCTGTAAATACAGAGAGATTAAAGTAGAATTGATATTCCTTCCCAACTCTGTAGATGCGTCTGACTATAAAACCGATGGATTTCCATGCAAAACTGGTCTTCCTCGTGACTAACCTTGACTGCTTCCTATTTATTAAAAAGACTCAGTTTTAGAGGCTTCTTAGGGCTTTAAGACTGGGTGTGCATGTGTGTGGTAGGTTGGGTTCTGCAGAGGCATTCGTGAGAGGGAGTCTGGGGTGGAAGGTGTTTGTTTATTAGGCATCAACCCTGAGTATTCATTTAAAAATTAGAACATTTCATATTGAAATCTGGATTTCTGGCAACACAGGGTATGCTTTCCTGGGGGATAGCAATCTGCTGAAAGTGGAGTTTTTGCCCATCTTTCTTTTTTTCTTTTTCTTTTCTTTTTTTTTTTTACAATGTTGTGTTGGCTTTTGCTGTATGATAATGCAAATCAGTACATGCATCCCCTCCTTCCTGAGCCTCCCTCCCCGCCCCCATCCCATCCTTCCAGGTCATCACCAGACTGGGCTCCCTGGGCTGCACAGCGACTTCTCACTAGTTATTCATCTTAAACCCAATAGCGTATATATATTGATGCTACTTTCTCCATTTGTCCCACTCTCTCCCTCCCCAACTGTGTCCACAAGTTTATTCTCTATATCTGCATCTCATTCCTTCCTTGCAAATAGGTTCATCAATAGCATTTTATAGATTCCATATATATATGTTAATATACTATATTTGTTTTCTCTTTCTGACTTACTTCAGAAAGTTAGTATAACAGGTTCTAGGTTCATCCACCTCAATAAAACTGACTCAAATTCATTCTTTTTTATGGCTGAGTAATATTCCATTCTATATACATGCCACATTTTCTTTATCCATTCATCTGTCAATGGACATCTATGTTGCTTCCATGTTCTGGCTCTTTGCCAGTCTTGAGGGGCCCCTTAGGTATATAAGTTGGTAATCTCAGTAGGGACGTGAATTTAAGACTTTCTCATTGTCGTATATAGACATATGTCATTTTACAGCACTTCACAGATACTGCGCTTTTATACATTGAAGGTTTGTGGCAACCTTCCATTGGGCAACCTTGCATTGGCCAATTTTCCAACAGGATTTGCTCACTTAGTGTCTCTGTGCCACATTTTGGTAGTTGTCTAGCACTTCAGTTATTTTCATCATTATTATATTTGTTATGGTGATCTGTGATCAGTGAACCTGGATGTTACCATCATAATTATTTTGGGGCACCATGAACGGCACCCATATAACACAGAGAACTTACTCTATAAATGTGTGTGTTCTGACCGCTCCACTGACCTGTAGTTCCTTGTCTCTGTCCCTCTCCTCTCCTTATTCCCTGAGACACAACAGTATTGAAAGTAGAACAATTAGTTACCCTAAAATGGTCTCTGTGGGATTTTCTGGCGGCTCAGTGATAAAGAACCTGCCTGCCAATGCAGGTTCGATCCCTGGGTCAGAGAGATCCCCTGGAGGAGAAAATGGCAACCCACTCCAGTATTCTTGCCTGGAGAATCCCATGGGGGGAGCCTGGCTAACCCCCATCCATGGGAGTCGTTAAAGAGTTGGACGCGACGTAGCCACTAAACACCAACAAGAACAACAAAGTGGCCTCTAAGTGACCAACTGGAAGGGACAATAACACATCTCACTTTAGAGCAACAACTTGAAATGATTAAGCTGAGTGAGAAGGCATGTCGAAAGCTGAGACAGGCCAAAAAGCTTGGCCTCCCTCTTGAGCCAAACAGCCGAGTTGTGAATGCAAAGGAAAATTTCGTGAGGAAATTTAAAGTGCTTCTCCAGTGAACACATGAATGATGATAGTGAAACAGCCTTACTGCTGATATGGAGAGAGTGTGAGTGGTCTGGAGAGAAGATCAAACCAGCCACACCATTCCCTTATGTTAACCCAGAACCAGACCTGAACTCTCTTCATTTCTGTGAAGCCCGAGAGAGGTAAGAGGCTACAGAAGCAAAGTTTGAAGTAAACAAAGGTTGATTCATGACGTTTAAGGAAAGAAACAGTCTCCATCACATAGAAATGCAAGGTGAAGCCTCCAGTGTTGATGTAGAAGCTGCAGTAAGTTATCTGGAAGATCTGGCTAGGATGATTCATGAAGGTGGCTCTACTAAACACCAGCTTTGCAATGTAGACCAAAAAACCATATATTGGAAGAGGATGCCATCTAGGACTTTCAGAGTTAGAGAGAAGTTGATGCCTGGCCTCAAAGTTTCAAAAATAGGCTGACTCTCTTGTTAGGAGCTGATGCAGCTGGTGACCTTAAGTTGAAGCCATTTACCATTTTGAAATCCTAGGACCCTTAAGAATCATGCTAAATCTACTCTGCCCAAGCTCCATAAATGAAACAACAAAGCTGGGATGACAACATATCCATTTACATTTATGGTGTTTATAGCATAGTTTACTGAATATTTTAAACCCACTTACCAGGCAGGAAAAAAAAAAAAGATTCCTTTCAAAATCTTGTTAATCATTGACGAATCACTTGGTCATCCAAGAGCTCTGATAGAGATGTACAGTGAGACTCAAGTTGTCTTTTTGCCAGCTAACACAACATCCATTCTGTGGTCTGTGGATCCAGGAGTAACTTCAACTTTAAAGTCATATTATTTAAGAAATATTCAGTTCAGTTCAGTAGCTCAGTCGTGTCCGACTCTTTGCGACCCCATGAACCGCAGTACGCCAGGCCTCCCTGTCTATCACCAACTCCCAGAGTCCACTGAAACCCATGTCCATTGAGTCGGTGATGCCATCCAACCATCTCATCCTCTGTCTTCCCCTTCTCCTCCTGCTCTCAATCCCTCCCAGCATCAGGGTCTTTTCCAATGAGTCAGCTCTCTGCATCAGGTGGCCAAAGTATTGGAGTTTTAGCTTCAACATCAGTTCCTCCAATGAACACCCAGGACTGATCTCCCTTAGGATGGACTGGTTGGATCTCCTTGCAGTCCAAGGAACTCTCAAGAGTCTTCTCCAACACCACAGTTCAAAAGCATCAATTCTTCTGCGCTCAGCTTTCTGTATAGTCCAACCCTCACATCCATACATGACTCCTGGAAAAATCATAACCTTAACTAGACGAACTTTTGTTGGCAAAGGAATGTCTCTGCTTTTTAATATGCTGTCTAGGTTGGTCATAACTTTCCTTTCAAGGAGCAAGCATCTTTTATTTTCATGGCTGCAATCACCATCTGCAGTGATTTGGGTTGGCTAAAAAGTTCATTACAGGTGTTCCAGAGCCCGAACAAACTTTTTGACCAACCCAAGACACTCCATAAGGCTATAGCTGCCATATATAGTGATTCCTCTAATGGGTCTGGGCATTCATCTGAAAACTTACTGGAAAGGATTTGCCATTCTAGGTTCCATGAAGAACATCCATGTTTAATGGGAAGAGATTAAAATGCCAATATTAACAGGAATTTGCCAGAAGTTGATTCCAGGCTTCACAGATGACTTTGAGGGGTTCAAACCCTGGGTGAAGGAAGTAACCACAGATGTGATAGAAATAGCAAGAGAACTAGGAGCAGATCCTGAAGATGTGACTGAACTGCTGCAATCTCATGATAAAAGTATGAAAAATGAGTACTTAATTTGTGTGGATGAGTAAAGAAAGTAGTTTCTTGAGATGGAATCTACTCCTGGTAAAGATGCTGTGAATATGGTGGAAATGACAACACAGGATTTAGTATGTTACATCAGCTTAGTTGATAAACCAGGGGCTGATTTGAGAGATTGACTCCAGTTTTGAAAGCCATGCTCAGGTGGGTAAAATATTGTCACACAGCATCATATGTTGCAGGGACAAACTCTTCAATGCAGAAGATTTCATTGTCTTATTTTAAGAAATTGAGATAGTCACCCTAACCTTGAGCAACCACTCCACCCTGATCAGTCAGCACTCATCAACATATCAAAGCAAGACCCTCCACCAGCAAAAAGATGATGACTGGCTGAAGGTTCATATACTGATTAACATTTTTAGCAATAAAGCATTTTAAAAAGTTGAAGAATGTACATTGTTTCTTTAGACATAATGCTATTGCATGCTTAGGAGACTACAGTACAGTGTTAACACAATGTTTACATGCACTACAAAACCAAAAACTCATGAGACTCGATTTATTGCAATATTTGCTTTCCTGTGGTGGTCTGGAACTGAACCCACTATATCTCTGAGGTATGCCTATAATGACAAGATTGCTCGTTTTGGCTCTCTGAATGGAAAAGAGGAGATCCGTAAGACTGAGGGTGTGCCTTTTCTTTAGGATAGAAGTTGAAGCAGGAGGTCAGGATTTCACCTTGCCTGTCCTTTTAATTTCCTGGAGTCAGAGGGCACACATCCCACAGAGTGACCGCTCTGTCTTCCTCTGACCCCTCCTATGGCCTTTCTCTAGTCATCACTCATCACAGCCCGTGTACTGAGAAGGCCTTTAACTAGAAGTGAGAGGTGAGATTCAGTGGTGAAATGGAGGCTGAAAAGTCAGTCGGAGAAATCATCTTAAAGAGTGAGGTTTGACACCAACTTTCTCCCCCGAAGGCCCCTGTCGCTTCATGCCTTTAATACCAGGCCTGACAAATATTTAGAAAATGTTCAGGCTGGAACCATTTTGCATAAGGAGAGGCCGAGATGTCCTGATGGATTTTTTTTTTTCCTCCTTCGTCTCTAATCCTCTGAATCCTGCTAAGGAAATGCAGAACTCAGCAGCTCTTCTCTGGCTGGCGTTTGGTGCTAGGAGAGAGAGATCCTGGGGCAGAGGCTGAAGGAGATCTTGCCAGAAGGTGGGGAGGAGCAGATATAAGGGAGCCTGGGCCTCCTGCTCTGGGATTGGAAAGGGAGTCATACAGTGGGCTTGAACTTGAAATGGGTGATTTCTGGTGGAGCAGGCGGGGAGCAAGGCATTGGGAAGTATTTTAGCCCTTATGGAAGGAACTAAATGTTTAGAGGTAACTCAGGCTGTGCTCCTAAGGAATACAGGAAACATCCAGGGAGATGGGCAGTGTGGTCACAGGTTAGAGCAAGTGCTGTGGAAGGCAGTATGTGAGTGGGGCTGTGTGTGCTTCTCATGGTTGGTCCCAACATACATAAAGAGTGGTTTTCTTCTTTGTTTCTTTGGATCAGCATGCTTTTGTTGCTGTTGTTGTGTTTTGTTTGTTTGTTTTTTTCCTACTTAATGGTTCTTTGTCGTTGTTTACTTGTGAAATCGTGTCCAACTCCTTGAGACCCCACAAACTGTAGCATCCCAGGCTTCCCTGCCCTTCACTGTCTCCTGGAGTTTGCTCAAACTCATGTCCATTGAGTCAGTGATGCCATCCAACCATCTCATCCTCTGTCACCCCCTTTTCCTCCTGTCTTCAATCTTTCCCAGCCTCAGAATCTTTTTCAATGAGTTCGTTTTTCACATCAGGTGGCCAAAGTATTGGAGCTTCAGCATCAATCTTTCTGATGAATATTTAGGGTTGATTTCCTTTAGAATTGACTGGTTTGATCTCCTTGCTGTCCAAGGGACTTTCAAGAGTCTTCTCCAATACCGCAATTTGGAAGCATCAATTGTTAATGGTTACCTTGACCCTAAATGCACTAGGGAATTGATCAGGATAGTGCAGCTTGGGTGGAAGTGGATGAAGAAGGGAAAGTCAGAGCAACTTTCAGAATCTGAATTTGAGAGAACAAGTGAGAGACAGTGAGATGATTTTGGTGATGGTGGGATGGAATGATGGTAAACAGTGACCTCTTGCTTCCTGGGTTCCAAGCACTATCTCAAGTCTGTACGTATGCTAACTGACTGCCTGACTGAGTCTGTCCAGAATCCTCTGGAGAAGATACTGCAACTATCTTTGTTCCTCACTGGAGAAAACTAGCCATAAAGAGGTTTGGGAATTGGTTCAGGGTCTCAAAGCTAATGGATGTGGGGACAGTATTCAAACCCACACAGTGTGGTCCCAAATAGATTTTGGCCCAAAATCTATTCCTTTACAGTATAGCCACATTTCATAGAAGGTGAACCAGTGCCATGACAGGAGCAGAGATCTTTGCCAAATTTGCTATGGAAATCCATTTGTCTCTATTTTTGTGTGCTTACTTATGTCAGCCAGACTTTCTCAACTATTAATCCATGGGACATTTGCCATTGCAAACATACATTGGAGTGAGAAAAAAATGATTGAATTTGTCATGCTTCTGCAATCCACGACCTTTCAGGCTCTCTTGAATGGGATGATGAACCCTGAGACTTGCCAGAAGGAGCCCGCACAAAGCAGGGTTTCCCAAGAAAAGCTGTAAAACCGAACTCTTTTCTCACAGCAGATTCACTTGTGCTTCTCCAAACATAAGTGTCATGTGGGGTATAATTTAGGAAACAGTGTCATAAACATTCTGTGAGTTTGGGACCAGAAATAGCACTACAAGTAAAACCCAACCGTTGGAGGTAAGAGAGTGTCTCAATTAGGAGCTGCGGCTGGTCCTGCCTTTGCAGAGAGCCTCGTCCATTCATCACTCAGACTCAGCATCACGCTTCTCCTTCCACCCAGGCTCTGCATCCCTCTTGATGGGCAACTTCCTGCTGAGTCCGCCGCATGTAACACGCATGGCGGGTGTTCTCTCTGGCTAGAAGGAAGTGGCTGCCCCCATTAACAGCCCCGGCCCAATTACTCTCCAATTGTGGACTTCAGTTGCCACAATGAAGCAGCAGTCTTTCTAATGACACCCCTACAGAGGGCACACTCCACATTCTCAGGCGGAGGGAAAACCTGCGGGCCAAGCTCATCTGGCAAAGGTCAGCTGCTCTGTAGTAAGAGGGGCCCAGGAAGAGGGAGAGAACCCAAGTGGGTTTCCTGAGTCCTCCTGCCTCTGACATCCTTGCCAGTAGTACTCACCTACCACATCTTCTACTGAGTTAGCTTGAGCCTGTTAACAAGCGCATCAAACCAGCACTAAGTGCCTTTGAGGAGACATAGTGAGGCTCACTTTCTTTCTTGTGCAGCCATCACAAAGGATGAGAAGGCCCAACCTGACAGTACAGGGTGGTGCAAAGGAGCCTAGCTTGTAAAACTGGGAGAGAATCACAAACTCTCTGCTCATCCTCTACTTTCTTGCAGTTTCTAGTGAGAAACTTGCTCCTCTCCACTCAAGGCTGAGTCTCACTGACTTGTGGGTTCTAGCCATTTAATTAACTCAGGGGAAGACTCTGTGGAGGGACTGCTGTCTTTGTTGGCATCCATGGATATTCTTGATTTAAGGCATTCTTGGGAGTGAGAGAGAATGGTAAAAATCTGGGTGCCTGTCCAGACAGGGACCATTTGGGAACCATGTCCTCTTGGATGATTTGTGCCCCCTTGACTGACTTATTCTCAAGCTATCAGGGCAGCCTCTTTCCTCTTACTTGTTCCTTTAGTAATGCCTTGCTTGGTCCAACTTTAATCACCCAATATCTCATTCCCTCAAGGCCCTGAAAATTTTTTGTAAGATGGTAAGGAACTAATCAAGTTATTAAGCTAATAGTCTTCAAGTATGAGGATGTTTCTCTCTAACCATCTCATATGGATGCTTTTTAATAGAGTATTTTGATAGAGTAATTCTCATGGCAGGAAGATATGCAGTCCTGACCTAGGTTCCTGAGGAAGACATAGTAAGAGTAACGTCTTTAATTCCTCAGACTAGTCCAGGGGTTGCCTCTTGGTAGATCTTTTATGTGTGAAACTTGGTCAGACTCACCCATGGAACTAGGTTTGCTCTTGACAATCATGAGTGAGTTATGGTTGGCATCCATAAAAATGTCAACAATTCTAGCTTTAGTATAAACGTCTACCTCTCCTGTCTTTGTAAGCATATAAGAAATAATCAACACAAAGACTCTTCTTATTATGGAGGTTAGTGAAGACTGGGAAAGGTTGATAGAGTGCAAAATTTCATTCGATAGAATAGACAGGACAAGAGAGAAAACTGCAATGATGAAAAACAGGAATACTATCAGTCTCACTTTCTTCTGCACCTAAAAGAATTTTCAGATCATGATTTGACTTCTAAACTATTATCCAGATCCTGAAAGTTGAGTCCATTAAAGAAGGAAAGTGCAAAATCTATTGTAATGACTATTTTGGCCCAGGCTAATGTAAGTCAAATGGCCTCTGACTCATGCATTCTGTGTGGCAAGAGCCGACTGTAACTGTTAGGGAAAGATTGCCTTTGTGAAAACAGTAGAGTGGGATGTTGACATAACAAGCTTTACATATCTTTATAAACTTGGGCTGATCAAATTCAGTGTAAGAAAAAAACAGGAAAACCACCAACAGTGCAATGTGTTAATTAATTTAAAACTATTTGGGAATTTGTTAAGGAGGTTCACTGATTACTTGATTTCCAGTCATTTTAAATTATATTTTATATAACTACATAGAGACATAGATCTTTATAGACTTATGCATTGGTAAGTCTTTCTAGGTGTGTATATCTCTATCCGTTAATCATTTGACACGTGTTCTCTGCCAGGCACAGTGAAAAGCACATCTAGTGCATTACCTTGTTTTAATCTTTATAAAACATCATGAATGCAACAACGGATATTCCAGCCAAGTAAGTAAGGACATTGGAGTCAGAAATCATCTAATGTAAATAGACTAGTTAGGCCTTGAGCTTGGGTCATCTTGACCTCTCGGCCACTATGTGTGATCACACAAGCATGCTGCCTCCTTTCCGCCTTCTATCTCTTTGTGTGTTGTGCAGGCACCAAGCTCTTGCTGTCGAATATCCTGTGTACTAGACTTAGCTACAGTAACAACCTCCAAATAAATAGGTTTTTATTCCTCTCTCACAAGGCTGTGGTCAGCAATGGCTCTGCTCTGTTTCTGGTTTTCCAAGACCCAGGCTGGAGCAGCCCCCTTCTGGGTCACACTGTTTTCACTGCAGAGAACAGAAAGGCAAAAGAAGGACTTAAGCCCTGGAATTGCACTGATAGTTTCTGCTTGGACCTGGGGTTTTTTATATCTGCTTACATCCCATTGGCCAAAGAAAGTCACGTGGCCAAGTCTGACAATGTGGCAGGAAGGCACAGATAACATGCTAAGTCAGTTCAGTCATGTCTGAGTATTTTTGACCCTATGGACTGTAGCCTGCCAGGCTCCTCTGTCCATGGCATTCTTTATGCAAGAATACTAGAGTAAGTGTCCTGCTTTGGCAGGTGAATTCTTTACTACTAGTGCCACCTGTGAAACCCAACAGATAATGTAATGATGTATAATTCTCTTGGGCCAAGAATAAAAATTTGGGGAAAAAAAATACCAGCTACCACTATGAAGTGGGGGTTAAGTTATGGAAGATAAACCTCCCTCTGACTCAGTGGTTGAGAAATTTCTAGGAAGATGGAAAAGTAACTCATGCCTCTTGTCTTGTCCCCAGGGCTCCAGAAATTGAGGAGAAACAACTCAATATTCTAGAAGAATATTCTAGTCAATGGACTAGAATGAAGAGAAGCAGGCAGTGTGGTCAAGGATGGGCTGGCCAGCTAGACTTGGACATAGGGGTGGCCAAGACCTTTTCCCAATGGGGCAGAAGGCATCTTGGCTCTCTCTGTGTGCTTAGAATTTCTGAACCAAACAAGTGGATCACTGGGTGAAACTGGGTGAGAGGATAACTGACTTAAGTCCCTGGTGGAGGGAAGAAGAGGTGAAGACAGCTGCTAAGAGGCGGTAGGAGCAGGGGATGAAAGGAGCCATTTCCTCCATTCTCCATGGCTCCAGTACAAACCCAGTCATCTCCTGGCCACACACTGAATCCCATGCTAGAAACCACAGAGGAGCAATACCCTTGAAGCCTGCCCTGTACTTCTGGCAGTTCTGTTTGGTGCAGCCCCTTCCCTACCCTTTCCCATTGCAAATGTTCTACTTCCAGGCAGAATTCCCATCCCCTATGGCCCCGATTTTCAAGCTTGAATAAGGAGCAGGACACTCAGACATTGTAGTTCTCTAGCAGGTTCTTGCTACTGGTAACTGGGGAACATTAAGTAAGTTTTGGCTCCATCCTGTGAAAACTGCCTGATGGTGCCTCGTCAGTGTCAGGATGGCTAACAGCTGTGGCTGTGTTTGGGTCCACACAGGCGTGTGCAGTGGTGACGCAGGGCATGGGCCTCAGAGTCAGACTGCCTGGCTTCTCTTCTGGCTTCATTATCTCTTTGAGTCAAGCTAGCTTATTAACCTGCCTGAGCCTCAGTGTCTTCATCCATCAAAAGGAGATAACAGTCTAAAGAGTTGCCCTGAGGATTCAATGAGATAATCCACATAAGGCACTTAACAGACATGCCAAGCTCATGGCAAGCACTTAGGAGATGATCATTATTAATATTACTATCATCATCATCATCACATCATCACCATCACTGTGGATAATGAGGATGAAAATAATTCTACCAATAATGTGTCGGTGATGTTTCATGTCAGCAATGCTCACCAACATGCCTGGTTAACATTACCAAACATCTTCCCTGTGCCAGGCAGGCTTCTGAGTTCTTCTCAAGCACCTCTTTAGAAGAACCGCAAAGAGGTAGGTAGGATTATAACCCCCCATTTTACAGAGGAAACAACTAAGGTTCACAGGTGGTTAACAGCTTGCCAAGGTGACATAACCAGGAAGAGATGGAATAGGTCTCTCAGCCCTAGTGGGCTGGCTCCAGAGTCCAGGCTCTGAGCATTACACATGTTGCTTTTCACAACAGCACAGAACTACTGCCCGTCTCAGTGTTTCTTTGGGTCCAGGGTGACTGGCCAGGCTGTAAATGCAGGCACCTCCATCCTGCTTCTCCTGTGTGGCTGAGGGAAAGCCGGCATGCTATTCTGAGAACACCAGCCTGGAGTGCACATTGTGTATAAATCACCCAGTGAACACATGGCCCAATTATGAAGGTTGGCTGCTTTGCAGGCTTGGAGCCTCCTGTTGAGCTTGACTGTGAGGCTCTTTGAGGACCAGCGCGCTCCCTTTGCCAAAGGCCCTGCTCAGGGGTCAGCTGGGGTTGGCAGTCTGTGCCGTGGTTGACCCAGTCCACCGATAATGAGGGAATTTATATCTGCAGAATTACGATCTCGTGTTTAGGGTTTAGGTTATGGAAGAATGGGAGAGTTGGAAGGTTTTTCTAATGATTCATTTTAGGCCTATCGAAAAAAAGTGCACACTATAAACTCCCGGAGATTTTTCAACAAACTTTGCTTTTTGAATTGCAATGTAACATTCTCAGGAAACAGTTTTGACAGGGCACATTTTTAAATCCCTAAACAGCGAACCAGTTATGCATATGCTTAGCATTAAGGGTATCTCTGAGTATCTGAAAATGCCTCGATCAAAGTCACATGCTTATTCCCATCAGCTGTCCCATGAGAGTGAGAAATTCCCTGAAATTCCCTTCCTTCCATCTTGAAATGTCGATCATATAGTTGGTTGTCTAGAGTTCCTCTGTTAGAATAGGTATGAAAATAAATGTTTGGTGTTTAGCATATGTGTCCTACTGTAGTACTTCAGATGAATTTGGTTATTTTAATAGATGATGTAGATGATCGGGGTAAATTGCTATCATAGAAATGTTGTTCAGTCACTAAGTCATGTCTGACTGTTTGCAACACCATGGGCTACAACACACCAGGTTTCCCTGTCCTTCACTATCTCCCGGAGTTTGTTCAAACTCATGTCCATTGAGTTGTTAATGCCAGACAACCATCTCATACCCTGTTGCCCTCTTCTCCTCCAGCCCTCAATCTTTCCCAGCATCAGGGTCTTTTCCACTGAGTCAGCTCTTCACATCAAAGTATCGATGCGTAGCCAAAGTATTGGAGTTTCAGCTTCAACATCAGTCCTTCTAGTGAATATTCAAGGTTGATTTCCTTTAGGATTGACTGGTTTGATCTCCTTGCAGTCCAAGGGACTCTCAAGAGTCTCCTCCAACACCACAGTTCAAAAACATCAATTATTTGGCTCTCTGTGTTCTTTATGGTCCAACTCTCACATCCATACATGACTACTGGAAAAATCGTAGCTTTGACTCTGCAGATCTCAAGCAGAACACATACAGCTCATTTCCAAACTGTGTGGAGGGACTGGTGGCTCTCCAGGGCCAGCTCCCTTAAGAGGGATCTAGTCTTTTGCAACTTACAAGTCTGACATCTGCTCTTACATTCTTGATGCCACTGAGGCAGTACAAGAAAGAGCTAGAATGCCATGTCTGGCTCTTAAATTTATCTAGTCCTCAATGTGGTATTTTCACTCAGAACCCATTGGCCAGAACAGGTCAGTGTGGGTCCCCTATCTGCAAGGGATTTGGAAATGCAGCTGAGCATGTGGATTGTCATGGAGCAGTCAGTGCCGCTTCTGTACTTCCTACTCAAGTCAGCTTTCCAGAAAGGCTGTCAAGTTATACATGTTCTTGGTGCTGTAACTAAGATAGCGTAAGAGAACCAGGAGGCATAGACTTACCTGGCTGAGTCTTGGGGGTTTTCTCCTACAGGTCTGATTGTGAATTTGAGGGCTTCTTGGTCTCTCACATTCTCTTCCTGCTGATGCAGAGATAAGGGAGTGTGGATGACCGTGAACTTAGGGAAACCCTAAAGAAATCACATGTTTTACTTCTCTTGCCTGAGACTATGACTTGTGAATGTGAATTCTTTAGTTAGATCCACATAGATCCACACAGGACAAAGATAAATTTTCAGAAGCCAAAGCACTCAGTTCAGTTCAGTCAGTCACTCAGTCATGTCCAATTCTTTGCGACCCCAAGAACTGCAGTCTGCCAGGCTTCCCTGTCCATCACCAACTCCTGGAGCTTACTCAAACTCATGTCCATCACATTGGTGATGCCATCCAACCATCTTATCTTCTGTCACATACCCTTCTCCTCCTGCCTTCAATCTTTCCCAGCAAGAGGGTCTTTTCAAATGAGTCAGTTCTTCTCATCAGGTGGCCAAAGTGTTGGGGTTTCAGCTTCAGTATCAGTCCTTCCAATGAATATTCAGGACTGATTTCCTTTAGGATGGACTGGTTGGATCTCCTTGCAGTCCTAGGGACTCTCAAGAGTCTTCTCCAACACCACAGTTCAAAAGCATCAATTCTTTGGCGCTCAACTTTCTTTATAGTCCAACTCTCACATCCATACATGATCACTGGACAAACCATAGCTTTGACTAGACAGACTTTTATTGGCAAAGCAATGTCTCTGCTTTTTAATCTGCTGTCTAGGTTGGTTATAACTTTCCTTCCAAGGAGTAAGTCTCTTTCAATGTCATGACTCCAGTCACCATCAGCAGTGATTTTGGAGCCTGAAAAAATAAAGTCTGTCACTGTATCCATTGTTTCCCTATCTATTTGACATGAAGTGATGGGACCAGATGCCTTGATCTTTGTTTTCTGAATGTTGAGTTTTAAGCCAGGTTTTTCCCTCTCTTCTTTCACTTTCATCAAGAGGCTGTTTATTTCTTCTTCACTTTCTGCCATAAGGGTGGTGTTATCCGCATATCTGAGGTTATTGATATTTCTCCCAGTAATCTTGATTCTAGCCTGTGCTTCATCCAGCCTGGCATTTCAGATTATGTGCTCTGTATATAAGTTAAATAAGCAGGGTGACAACATGCAGCCTTGATGTACTCCTTTCCCAATTTGGAACCAGTCTGTTGTTCCATGTCCAGTTCTAACTGTTGCTTCTTGACCTGCATACAGAACAAGATAAATTTTCAGAAGCCAAAGCCTTAGAATTATATATATCATTAATTATGCCATGGTTGCCTCAACTTATTTGGTATCCTTGCCCATAGAAACTCATGTTGTTAGTTCCATGTTTTTTAACTGACCTGGAGTGATTATTGTAATTAATCATTACCTACTTCGTGGTATCCAATGGGTACCATATACATGTAAAATAAACATAATTCTACATCTACTTTCCATCTTTCATGATTATTTACTTTTTATATTTTATATTTTATTTATTTTGTAGTATTTATGTTTCACCTTTACATCTTTTATCTTTTATTCCTTTATATTTTATTAAGTATTTTAATATTTTATTTTACAACATTTATCTTTCATTTTTTATTTATTTTCTGGTTGTTTCTTCTTAGACATTGTGATTAAACTAGAGAGGCTTGAAAGACTTTATTAAGATTTTCTTTCTTGGAAAGTTTACATAATACCAAGTGAATTGAGCAAATTGTTTTACCTGTTAGCTAGATGACTTGGTGGTGTGTGTGTATATGTGTGTAGCTGTATTTAAAACCCCTTTATTCCTTTAAAGTGCAAAAACTCAACAAACTGCTTACTTTTGAAATATCACATAGTATTAGAGCTTTTCCCATAAAGCTCCCTTACCCAAGGATATGACATCATTAATATATTGTTTTTCAGTGAGTGGCAAGCTAATTGTCTTTGCCCAAACACTTAATGGAATTTGACCCAAGAAATCAGGCAAGTGCTTGATAAAGTCTGTGGGATATGTCATGTCTAGTTATTTGTGTGGAATCTTTGCATCTCTCTTTAGAAAAATGCAAACTTCAAAAAAACCCACAAAACTCCCTTTATCATGTGTAGGCACATACACTTGGTCAGGATAGAGTGTGAAGAGAGCTGTCAGTGACTAAGAGATTCATCAAATGTTCCTTGAGAGTTATAGTAGAAAACCACAACTGTATCGATTTCATAGAAGTTACTGAAGCAACACTGCAGCTTTCATTCTAGATTTTCCTACTTATTAGAGTACATGCCAAGAGGAAAATGTCTTAAATCCTGCAGGCAAAGAAAATACAGCTTATTTCGTTTTTTGTTGTTTCTTCTTTTTGATGATAATTTTAGAAAAGCTGTGTGAAGATAGAAAGGATCGCAGTCTGACAGTAGAGTTCCAAAATGAAAAAGCAAATGAAACAAGTAACTCTTTGCCTTAAACATCAGATAATTGATTATGCTTCTGCCTCATTCACAGAATTAAACGCTTGTGTTATTCGGTGATGTTGCCAAAGTTTGGCTTTTCATTTTAATTTTAGGAAAGATCAAAAAGATTTCATATAGAACTCCCTTCAAATGGAATAGAGATGGATCTCTAAGTGCTTCTTTAATGTGGGAAGTTGTAATTCCTTTCAACATGGGCAATTTGTGATCGAATGTCAAATTTGCAGAAACTAACAGAGGTATAGAGATTTACATGATTTGTAAGTTACAGAGCATTCAACACACATTGCTTTTAAAAAGTTAAAATATATGTAATCTATCTCCTTGTGTTTGTTTCAATACAATCAAAGTAAACAAAAACTGACCATTTCGGGCAATAAGGAAGTGCTCATTTTTCACATCATACTTAATTCTTGGGCATCAAACGAACTTGAACTTAAGTACCAGCCCCACCAATTCCCAGCTGAGTGAGACCTTACTCTTTTATTTCTCTGTGCTCTATTTTCCTCATCTGCAAAACACAGACACTTTGGCTTTCCTGATGGATGACTCAGCAGGTAAGGAATCAGCCTGCAAAGCGGGAGACACGGGTTTGATCCCTGGGTCAGGAAGATCCCCGGGAGAAGTAAATGGCAACCTAGTCCAGTGTTCTTGCCTGAGAAACCCCATGGACAGAGGAACCTGGCGGGATACAGTCCATGGGGTCGCACAGAGTCGGGCATGACTGAGCACAGCACGTGGTATCCATGTGAGCAGTTAGCTGAGACAGAACACACCCAGCATTCCTACCGCTGCTGTCAGGATAGGCGTTGCTGTATTTGTGTCCATGCACACATTCCACTGTCACCCAGCAGAATGACTTTTAATGCCATGTTGACCACACCTTTTGGTGTTCTGTAGCACAGTACTTTGTATCCAGTAGACAATCAGTAATTATGTGTTGATGTTCTGTCATAGAAATGTCTGGTTGTTTTGCCGACACTGACTTCAGATGTCATTCTCTTGGACTGTGTTATCCAGTTTGACTCATCAGTTTGTCTATCACGGTTGAATAACTGACCAGCCCAGTGAAAAGAAATCAGTTACTTGTTCTCTGATTGCAGTGTCTGAGATTTCCCCTAGAACATGGGGAAGGATTTGATAAGATGATGACCTCCAAGAGCCCTGCATATGCCCAGCATTGGTGGGTAGGCTGTCATTTGTGCTTTAAAATACGCACTGCCCAGCATGGAGTCTGACCCCAAAGCACTTGGTAAATATTTGGTGTACTGGCCTGTTAGCAACTGACATAGAAAACATGTATGACAGCTGAGTTTTACTGTAAAATATCACTCTCTTTAATCATGTGAAAGGATCCCGAAGTCTGTTGAGTGAGGTGGGAGAGTGTATCATCGTTGAGAGGACCCCTAAAATGACATAAAGTGGACAAGTTATCCATTAAGTAGGACTCCAGTGTGAAAAAAAAACAGATTTGTTCCAAGACTTGCTGTAGTTATCAAGCACAGCCTTACAGAGCCGTGAGGGGAATTTGGAAACATGCGGGCATATTTTTAATTGTTGCACTGACCACAGGAGTGGGGATTCTGCTGGCAGTAGATGCGCAGGGACCAAGCAGGTCATGTGTCCTGCAGCGGGTCCAAGACTCGAGCACGGAGGATTTGTCTCTCCTACGATGCCAGCATAGAGTCAGGAAACATGCTGAGTGCTGGGTGGAAGCACCGGAGGGTCATACCCTCTTAGAGCTTAAGACTTAGTCAAGCATATTTATCAAACCATGTGTCACTTACTTATGGTATATTATAGCAAGTAGTCAGCGATCCCTACCTTCATGGAGTTGACATGCTAGAAACAGGCAAGAAGCCATAAACATAATGAGCATGGTACATATTAGGCTGGGAGGTCATAAGTGTGATAGAATAACAAATAGATTATGGAGAATGGGGGTTGCTGGAGAAAGAGGTATACAGCAGGTTTAAAATTGGGGGGTGGGGGATCAGAGTAGATGAGAATAATTGAGTGAGTTGTGGATACACTTGTATTTATTCTGGATATGGAAGCATATTGTGGAATTAAATTGGAAATAATCAAAGGACTCCTGTTTTGGAAGATGCTCAATAATGTGACAGGATACTGGAATGAGTTTCATTAGGTTAACTGTTAAGATTCCTTGTATTAACCAAGAAAGCAATTTTAGGGGCATTGCCACTAATGATGGATGGATGGGTGGGTGGGTAGATGGATGGATGGATGGGTAGATGGATGGATGAATGGATGGCTGGGTAGATGGGTGGATGGATGGATGGGTCTGTGGGTGGGTGTAAAATGGCTTTTTAACAACATAATTAAAAGATAAGTAAGGAATATTAAAAATTTTTGTGTTCACCTGTAATCACTCCATCAATTCAGCTCATTCTGGTTGAGAGCTTTCTCAAAACCTGCCCAGGGGACAATGGGAAAATGGTTTTCTGGGACCAACATAGTGTCAGTCCATTGACCTGTCTGCTTCTCCACTGAAGGCCCCCATGGAGGCCATTAGTCATCTCTGGAATGAGACTCACTGATGTAAGATACACTGAGGCTTTCTTTCAAAGCCTGTTCCATAAACTGTCTGTGTGCCTTAGCCATAGTTTCACTCTTCTACAGACCCAATGAATTAGGTGAGCCTGAGCATTTTTCTGAGTATTCAATACTCCAGGCTGGGGAGCAAATTAATAACAGAGAACTCTTTGTGGACATATGCAGCCAGTGTTCTCAGGTTCTCTCCCTCTCTGAGGCCACAGAAGCGAAATAAAATGGCCAGAATTGCCAGAGGATTTATATCTCCTGTGAACCACAAAAGAACTTGATTGCCACCATCCAGAAATTGACGCCGTCTTTGAGAATAAATGAAAGTGCCATTAACACCCGCTGAGGCCCATAGGAAGCTGTTCTGCCAAAAGAAACATCCATTTTAAAAAGAAGCACATTCGAAAAGAAAACGACAAGATCTGAAATTAAAGATCAAATGAGTAGGGATGATCTTCATAGAAAATCCATCCAGAGAAGAAATATGAACTAAAGCAAACAGGCAGCAATACAGCAGCATATGCACTGTTGAAAAAGAATCCAACTCTCTTCAAGTCAGCAGAAAAGGATGTTCTCCAGGGGACAGTTGGAAGATGGTAGGAGGCTGAAGAGCGGGGCTGAAGCACTTCAAACAGCATGCTGAACCAAACAAACATAACCTTCGCTTCCTTTTACCAAAACATACGTAGAGCTGCTGATTTCAGAAGTTCTTTGAAAGTACCTTTGCAGAACTAGCTGGAAGATCTTAATAGCAGAGCTTCCCAAAGGGAGAAATTTTCAAAGGCTTAGGAAATCGACCCCCTACCCCAACAACAACAAAATCAGTCTGCCACAACTGGGATGGGAAGAAGAATGGGTAAAAAGAATAAGGAAAAAGCAGTGGAAAGCAAAGGGGAAAGCGAGGGACGAGGTGGGGAGACAGAGTAAAGTTAGCAGCTGGAAACTAGCCTTGGGCATTTAAAGTACTTCCAACATATTGATAAAACACACTGGATCTTCATAGTCTTAAGATAGTTGTCATTTCTCTTTATTAATAAAAGAAGGTAGGCTCATGTCTCATTTTAGCAAGTTAGTACTTTAAAAAAATTATTGGTGTATAGTTGATTTACAGTTTTGTGTTAGTTTCAAGAGTACAGAAAAGTGAAATAGTTATGCATGTACGTATTTCCACTCTTTTTTAGATTCTTTTCCCATAGAGGTCATTGCAGGGTCCTGAGTAAAGTTCCCTGTGCTATGTAGTAGGTCCTTGTGGGTTATCTGTTTTATATACAGTAGCATGTGTATGTCAGTCCCAATCTCCCAGTTTATACCTTCCCTGTTGTTTCCCCTCTGGTAACACCCACAGGTTTGTTTTCTACATCTGTAGCTCTATTTCTGTTTTGTAAATAAGTTCACTGGTACCATTCTTTTTTTTTTTTTTTTAGATTCCACGTATAAGTGATATCATGTGATATCTGTCCTCCTCCATCTGACTTAACTCAATATGACAATTTCTAGGTCCATCCACGTTGCAGCACATGGCATTATTTCATTCTTTCAAGTTACTACTTTTAAAGTATCAACTTCCATTCAAGCCAAAAGCTCTTGCCACTGAGAGTGCAAAAATAATTCAGTGTAAGGTAGAAGTCCCCCAACTTGTGTAAGATGAATTTTGCTCCATGGCTGTGTGAAAATTAGCAAACGGTCTTATCCATTCAGAGGCCAACCTGCTTTTCCTGGATACTCAGCCACATAGTCATAGCAGACACCTACTGAGGCTCAGAATATGTCCAGTGTTGTGCTAGAGGCCTTGCCCATGCTGGCGCCTTCCAGGTCACTCGGCTCATGCATGTCAACCCCCAGGGCGAGGTCCCTGCCTCCTCCACTGGTCAGTTTCAACCCTTTCTCTCTTCTTTCCCTTCTCCTTCCCTCCTTTTTTTCTGTAGTTTCTTCCCTCCTCCTTTCCCTCTGTCTCTCCTTTGCTCTTTTTGCCTCTGTCTCTCTCCAAATATATGAAGGAGGTAACAGTCTAAGAACTGGGGGCAAAAGGAAGCAGTTCCAGTCTTGGCACTGGACGCTTTGTCGGTTGGTATGAAGCAGGCACAGACGGGGCTGGCACAGTGGCTACTGGGCGTGGGCGCTGGTGCACCAGCCTCGTCCGCTCTGCAAGGTGCTGCCAGAACTGCGCTGGGGGAGCACTCTGCAGGGCAGGAGCACCTCCAGCTAGCAGCCCGTCTGCTCCGTGGGAAGATTACATCGCACTTCCCAGGGGGTGGGTGTGAGGAAACCACATGAAAAGGCAAACTGCTGCTGCCTCCTTGCAGAGGATGGGTGGCGGGTGTTTCCCATGGACATTTCCACAGGAGGCAGGAGGCACCCGCTTGGTTTTCCAGGGTATTCTCCTTTGCACATGCCTCCTGAGCCCAGCAAAGACAATCTGCCAGAGCCAGTATCAGTTGCTCCACTTCCACAAATACGCAGTTCAGTTCAGTTCAGTCACTCAGTCATGTCTGACTCTTTGAGACTCCGTGGACTGCAACACACCCGGCTTCCCTATCCATCACCAACTCCCAGAGTTTGCTGAAACTCATATCCATCAAATCGGTGATGCCATCCAACCATCTCATCCACTGTGGTCCCCTTCTCCTCCTGCCTTCAGTCTTTCCCAGCATCAGGGTCTTTTCCACTGAGTCAGTTCTTCTTACCAGGTGGCCAAAGTATTGGAGCTTCAGCTTCAGCATCAGTCCTCCCAATGAATATTCAGGACTGATCTCCTTTAGGATGGACTGGTTGGGTCTCCTTGCAGTCCAAGGGACCCACAAGAGTCTCCTCCAACACCACAGTTCAAAAGCATCAGTTCTTCAGTGCTCAGCTCTCTTTATAGTCCAACTCTCACATTCACACATGACTACTGGAAAAACCATAGCTTTGACTAGATGGACCTTTGTTTCAAAGGAATGTCTCTGCTTTTTAATTTGCTGTCCAGGTTGGTCGTAACTTTCCTTCCATGAAGTAAGCGTCTTTTAATTTCATGGCTGCAGTCACCATCTGCAGTGATTTCAGAGCCCGCGAAAATAAAGTCTGTCACTGTTCATTGTTTCCATCTATTTGCCATGAAGTGATGGGACCGGATGCCGTGATCTTAGTTTTCTGAATGTTGAGTTTTAAGCCAGGTTTTTCCCTCTCTTTTTTCACTTTCATCAAGAGGCTTTTTAGTTCTTCTTCACTTTCTGCCATAAAGGTGGTGTCATCTGTGTATATGAGGTTATAGATATTTTCCTGGCAACCTTGATTCCAGCTAATATTATTTATTCCTCTTTATTTTCTCCCACCCTTCTCACTCTTTTGGTTTTTTCTTGGCCAGCTCCTTAGCCAGTGGGGTTTCTCAGAATTTGTTCATCAACCTACTTGCCTCCAGGTGTGGTCTGGTCTGGTCTGGTGTGCTCCATGAATTCTGCTCTCACTCCTTGAGAGTAGTGCCTGAGTCTTTATCGTCAGCCCCTATTTCTTTCCTGAAGATTAGGTTCACATTCTCTTGCTTCCTGGACATCTTTATCCACACTTTAAAAAAAAATTTTTTTTTCGTATTCCCATTGCTACCTGGGCATCTTTATCAACACTTTTTTTTTTATTTTAATTTTTTGACCATACTTCATGTCATGTGGGATCTTAGTTCTCTGATCAGGGATTGAACCCAGACCCCCTGCATTGGAAGCACCAAGTCTTAATCACTAAACTTCCAGGGAAGTCCCTATCTCCACCTTGAATTCAGAAGTTCCCTAACTTGGATTCTACTCACCCTGTCACAAACATCTTTCCTTTCACATCCTCACCTTGGTTAGCGGCATTCCCCCATGTTCCAAATTGGAAATAAGAAACCGTTGACTCTCTGCTTTCTGTTCATACATTCAGTCAACTGGAAAGGGCTGTGGATTCCGTCCCGGTGCGTCACTCACCTTACCCTCTTCTCTTGTACAAGCCGGCTGACTGGAGCCTGTCACGCCCTGTCCACCAGCTTGTGGGTGTTGTTCTCAGATCCTCCAGGCATGCTCATATGTCCTCCCCTTTGCACATTGAGCTGCATGTTCATGGGATGCACTTCTTAGCTCTTCTCTAGGTGGAGACATTCTAGTCATTCCTCTCTGGCTCTGTTCTAATATCATTTCTCTTAAGACTCCCCCCCCCCCCCCCGCATTGATCCTGGCTAAATTTCTTTCTCCCCTACTCCGTGCTAACGCATGGCTCATAATGCTCATGCTTCTTGTCTTCTTTTTCTCAGTAATTGCACACACAGATGTTTCCCATACTAGGTGGACCGTGATTCTCTTCAAGGATAGAAGCAGCTCCACGTCACTGTGCCTGTCAGGCCCCCTGCACCGAGTGGGGATGAGCCGGCATTCAAGGCTGTCTGTGCCCAGGCTCTGCTAGCTGGGGAGGGTCTGGGGCGGAAGCCTGGTGAGGTGCCCAGGAAACAAACTTTAAAGAAGCACTTTCTCTCAGAGTTGTGTAGATGTCAGCTCTGCACCTGGGTGACCACCCTGAGAGGGAGAGCCTCACTCTAGTTTCCACCCCTGCTGCTAAGGTTCCTCTCTGGGAGCTGATTTCTGGTCAGCTACTTGGGTATATTTCAATAAAGGGATCCTAGAACTGGCATCTCAAGCTCAGATGCCTCTAGGGTCAGCCAAGAAGGAAACTTAAGGGAGGAGAGTGGGCTGCAAAGTTGGTAGCTGTCTTAAGGACAAGTGGCCCATTTAAAGATGGCCACCAGGATTGAGCCCTGGGTAACTGTGTTTTTCTTCCTTCCATCCATCCTTCCATATATTTTCTATAACTCTTTTTTTATTTTTTTGAGTGACTGCTATATACCAGGTCTTCTCAGTGTTGAGATTGGAAAATAAATAAAAGGAATAAAAATATTTGCTCTCATGGAGCTACTATTGGAATAGTAGGGAGATAGACACTAGATGGATATGTAAATAAAAGATAAGATATATCAGATGGCCTGTGGAAATAATGGGAGAAAAATAAAATAGCAAAGGAGGATTATGGATACTGGGGAAGGTTTAGGGGAGTGGATGGGAGAGTTGCTCAGCTCCATACTTATCTTAATCATTCTGAGTCATTCCTTTTTCTTTTCTTTCCCCTGCTTTCCACATTGTCTGGGTCATCACCAAGATCTTTCTAAAGCACGAGATCCCATCTTTCCTGAACAACTAGTAACTTTTCTTTGCCTAGATGTACAAACCTCTTTTGACTAAAGATGATTTTCTCCCAAGAGAAGTAATAAGACATTTTTTTCTAGGAAATATCCTGATTTTAAAATATTGATAACTAAATCAGTTAAAACCTCTGCATGACTCAGAGGAACACTGTCCATAGACTCCACAGTCCATCAAGTCATTGACCTATGAGTTAGAATGTGGTGCCTCCAACCCCTATAAAACCTGCATAATTCTAAGAGTAGAAGCCTTTGAATAATAGAGAATATGGGTACATTTTTTACAAATAATAATATACACATTTTTCACAAATAAGAAATATGGTTTTTTTCGATTAAGTCACTCACGTTGCAATGTGAAAACTCTGGACTTAGTACTGGAGCTTCCCTCATGCCTCAGATGGTAAAGAATCTGCCTGCAATGCAGGAGACCCAAGTTCAATCCCTGGGTCGGGAAGATCCCCTGGAGAAGGGAATGACAGTCCATTCAGGTATTCTCGCCTGGAAAACCCCATGGGCAGAGGAGCCTGGTGGGCTACAGTTCCTGGGGTCACAAAAAGTCGGACTAATACTTTTCACCTTAGTTGGGGGCTGTGACCCGACAGACTGATGGCCACTGCACTCACCCTCCCCCTATCTCCAACAGAGGAGGTTGATCCTAGGGAGACATTGACTCCCCAAGACCACCTGGACATTAGTGACAGAGTTGGACTAAAATCCAGTCTAGTTCTGTATTCTTTTTTACAACTCCAGCCTGGTTCAAACTGGACCCTAGGATTTTAGTGAACTAACAGGCAAAGTATATAACCCATCAATAGTGGAATGGGTAAATAAATCATGAAGCATGCATTCTCTGGGTCTGATTCTATTTCTCTATCAACAATAGCAACAAAAACAAGACATGTGACTATACGCATAGATCTGTGCAAATATACAGAAAAATGTTTGAAAGAATTTGAGCCAATCTGGTAATACTGTTACCTCCAGGGAGGGCATGAGAACCAGGGCAGGGTAGTGAAAGGGGATTCTAATCTTGTGTCTGTTTTAAAGTTTTATTATACAAATACGTGAGTAATTTAGTTTGCATAAGTGAAAACATTTTCTAATAAAAATAAAATGGTAAAGAAGCACCAGTAATAATCTCCAGAACACAATATGAAACACAGACAAACATATTGTCTCATATACAATAACAGAGACACACTTGCTAAGATGGGGGATTTCTGGGAATTAACTGGGTCCAAACCAGTCTAGAACTCAGAGAAACAAGTATGTCATTTCAGTTTGCGTTACAGAAATGGACTGGCAAAGAACTTGAGTATAATGCTTTCCACAATTAACTGTGAGCAGGGGAATCAGGACAATGATTTACCAGCCCTCCCAAACCCAGAGCCTGTCAGGGAACCCGGTTCCTTTACTAACCTGGTAGGCCATATTGTTAGCAGACATTGTATCCGATAGAAGATCTATGTTTAAACTCTAAGATGCAATGGGGAAAAAAAGAAACACAGCATATGGAACTGTTTCTACACCACATCAAGTCAACAGAGACAATATTTTTAAAATAACCAGGAGAATTCTCCAGGATGTTTCTTTTTATCTGTGTCTTCTCTGCATTGCCATTTTGACTGATTCTGATTCTGATACAAGTGAGTCATTGCAAAATATAAGACATTGAGGGCTGGTCTCAGGTGCTGATGAGTTGTCTGATTTCTCTTATGGGGGGCTTGCTGCGGAGGAGAACGTTTCCTGTGTGTGGCGTCCCCCCAGCTCTGACCAGGGGACCAGCTCTGTTTCAAAAGGAGGTAGTAGAGCAGAGGTAACCTCATCCCATACTTCCTGTGTCCGCGGGAGCCAGAAGTCTGCCCGGTCTTCTGGGACGACCCAGGAAACAAGCCCCAGTTATGTCTGTGGTGCTCACATTAGCAGATCTGCTTGCTTTAATAAAAGCAGATTTTATTTTTCATAAAAGGCTACCAGGCTGAGCTAGTGACTAAATGGGAAGCACACTCCCATCCCACTCTTACCCCCTCCTAAAAAACAAACAAACGGCTCTTATTTTTGAGATTAAAAAGATTTTAAAAAAAAAGATTTTGAGAAGATCAAATTTCTTCCTCCTGGACTATTATTTTGTTGTTGAGTTGCTCAGTCATGTCCGACTCTTTGTGACCCCATGGACTGCAACACGCCAGCCTTCCCTGTCCTTCACCACCTCTCAGAGTTTGCTCAAACTTATGTCCATTAAGTTGATGATGCCATCCAACCATCTCATCCTCTGTCATCCCCTTCTCCTCCTGCCCTCAATCTTTCCCAGCATCAATGAATCTGCTCTTCACATGAGATGACCAAATTATGGGAGCTTCAGCTTCAGCATCAGTCCTTCCAATGAATATTCAGGGTTGATTTCCTTTAGGATAGAGTTGTTTTGATCTCCTTGTCCAAGGGACTCTCAAAAGTCTTCTCCAGCACCACAGTTTGAAACCATCAGTTCTTCTCTGCTCAGCCTTCTTTATGAATTATGCTTTAGTAACCTGTCACTGGGAGTGACACATGGTGTCAAGGAGACGAAATGCCACTCCTTTTGAAAGACAAAATGCCACTCCTTCTTTTTATCTTGCAAAGGAGGTGAGTATTTAATGGCAACTGTCGTAGGTGGAGATTCCTTCAGCATCAGAGGGGGCCAGTGAATTGACCCCATTTAGGACCAGGCAGCCTCATGTATTTATACTCTTAAGCCTGGCATGTGCTGCATTCTCAGGGAGGCTGAACTAGCCAAATTTCATGTCTGTAGCCGCCATGTGTGTGTGTGCTGCGGGCGTCAGGTGAGCTGGTCCACAGTGAATACTCCTTGTACTGAACGCAGGGCAAAGTGTGGGAGATTGTTACTCAGCTTTGAAGTTTTGTGTCTCCCTCTTTGGAGTGGATCAAAGGCCTTTTTTTTCCCTCTCTTTCCAGAGTTCATATAAAGTCTTAATACAGTGCCCTCCTCATGATGTGTTTCTTCTGGTCCCACAACGCCCCCTCCACCAGCTCAGAATCCTGCGGGGGTGCCAGCACTCTCATCATTAGGGTTTCTCCCCCTCCTTCTTGCTCTTTCCGGTGGTCTTTTTTGGAACCCCCTGGAAGTTGTCAACCTCAGCCTCTGGTACTGGCTCTTTGAAGTGCTCTGCAGCCTCCTTTTTAGATAGTAAAACAAGGACTATTAGTTTTCTTTTTTTTCTTTTTTTGGAGCTCACCTCCAGAAAGGGGAAAAGAAAAAGAAAGAGTTTGGATTGGAGAGAAAAAACTGTTGTGAGTAAAACCAATGAAACTGGCATCCCAAGTTGCTGTGAAAGCTATTGTGAGTGTGAACAAGGCTTTTTAGCGCCTCCCCAAAGCTGAAGGACAGTTTCTGGGACCACTCAGAATTTGTCTGCCTTCTGAAGCTGATGCTGTAGTAGCCACAATGCAGGAGACACTGCTACAGCGGCTCTTCTTGGGCCGAACTCAGAGGCTGGTCCCCCACCTGCTTGGCAGACAGTACAGTGAGAATCCAGACTACAGCTTTACAGGCTGGGTTCTGCTGCCAACCCACCCTCCTCAGATCCCCCACACAACCCCTTGTGTACCTATTTTGCACAACAGAAAACTTGCAAAATAGGTATGCTGCCATTCCACACAAACATTTGAGTTAAATTCAAACCTTAAAGGCTTAAGGCAACTAGTTTTTAGAAAACAGAGGATCTTATAGATGGTAATTTAGACAATTAATGCAGAAACACCATCTGCTAAACCTCCGATCTGAGAAGACTCTGGGGTCTGCGGGGAGCGCAGGCGGCATGTGGAGCCGACTCCATCTGCTTCAGCTGGATCCCTGGGAATCTTTCTCACTGAAGGATCCATGATCGGGGTCACTCTGGTCCACTTCCTGTAAGTCCATCCCCAGCCTTGAACAAATGCTTTTCAAGAGAACTCCTGCCCAGCCCGGTTTTCTCACTCGAATCCCTGTTGTCACCCTGGGAACAGCGGTAGTGGTTGGTGCTGATTGCCTGCAGACCCTCAGATTATTTACTTAGCAAACATTTCCTGAGCATAAACCAGTTGTCAATCCTTGAAGGGGTGTAGATGTGCACATTAGGGTGACCTGCTCTTAAGACAGGAATGTAGTTCAGCAGAGGGATCAGGTTGGCATGTTAAGAAGGGTATGATGGCCATGGAACTTTGAAGAAGACAGTTTTCTTATCCTGTGTTTATATAGCAAACAGTTATCTCTGCCCCTACCTTCTGGTTCTTCCCAGGTGGTGCTAGTGGTAAAGAATCCGCTTGCCAATTCAGGAGATGCAAGTTTGATCCTTGGGTCGAGAAGACCCCCGGCAGGAGGGCATGGCAACCCACTTCAGTATTCTTGCCTGAAGAATCCCATGGACAGAGGAGCCTAGTGTGTTATATTCCATAGGGTCACAAAGAGTTGTACACAACTGAGCGACTTAGTACACGTGCACGCCTACGTCCTACTGTCAAGCTGTGTTTTACTTTCCAGCTCTTCTTACTGCATTTAGATCACTCCAGTGGCTCCTCTTGTTCCCACTGGTGATAGCAGATGAGCCTAACAGCAGAATTCTCTATCTTCCCCAGGACCTCAGAGCCTCATTGGGGTATCCCTCCCTCTTGTTCAAATCACACCAAGGAGGGAGCCCACAGACTTCTAAACCTAAGTCCATTGTGACTGCTGCTGTCCTTGCGGCTGTTTACATTTTTATTGGAAGCAAAAGGGCTGCCTCAAATCGCATTGAAGATGGCAGTATGATAACAGCTGAGTGTTAACCATGTGTCGGGTACGGCATTCACGTCTTTTTATGCTCATGATTTCATGTCATCATCCCAGCAAGCCTGGGATCTAGGCCTTGCTGCCCCTGTTTTACATGGAAGGAAACTGAGGCACGGGGGTCGGTGGGAGCGGGGAGGACCAGCTGACTTGCAGCCAAGTCCACGCTGTCAGTGTCCGTGAGACACGGCCTCCCAGTACAGAGCCCACACAAGGACTGGCCAGGACCTCGCTGTTTTTTTGTTCAGCAAGACCTGCTCAACAGGCAAGCAGATTCCCCTTCATGAGAACAGCTGGAAATAGCAGCATGTTTTCTCTCCTCCCCTGAGAGGATGCCGTGCTTTTTTCTGGAGTTGACT
This sequence comes from Muntiacus reevesi, assembly GCF_963930625.1. Taxonomy (NCBI): domain Eukaryota; kingdom Metazoa; phylum Chordata; class Mammalia; order Artiodactyla; family Cervidae; genus Muntiacus; species Muntiacus reevesi. The sequence continues at coordinate 99,829,167 of NC_089252.1, forward strand.
TGTCTTCCTCTTTCTGCTCGACTCGGGCCAAGGCATCTGTGAGGCCATGTTCCTTTTCTCCCCACGGTGTTCTGGACCTCAGTTCCGCTCAGAGTTTAACAAGCAGGAGCTCACCTCCAGGCACTCAGCGAAGCATGGGCCAGACCTGGACATACTTGGAATGGGCCTGCTGCCAGTCTTCACTGTGCTCAGCTTCTCCAAAGCCGACTCGGCACAGTGATTCATGTGCGGTACTCAGCACAGTACCCTCGCCTGGGGCATGTGCAGCAGGCCACATTTGTTTGTATCGATAATCCTACTCTAACCACATGAACAGGAACCCGTGGGCGTAATGACCGTAGTGGCTTTTTCATATTTATTCTCCCACCATCACAGTAGCCTTTGTGAGACCTGGATGGATAGGCAGAGAGTCAGCAAAGGGAGCTAGAAAAGGTGATTTCCAGTGGCAGAAAACCAGAGGGAAATGGGCTGCAGACTGGGAGCTTCATGAGGGAGGGACTCCATTCCCAAGCTCTGGGAGCAAGTCAGGCGTGGGATACAAACTGAGTGGATGCGTAAGGGAAAGTATTAACTCAACATAGTCTTGAAAAGAAATAGAACCCACGTGGAGACGAGGTTGGAGGTCTAGTTGGTCCCCGCTCCCATTCACCAAGCGTCTCTCGTTTTCACTTATGATTCTATTTCATATGAGTTGTCATATGATTTCTGTGTGCTAAAGCACTAACTTACATACAGATATTCAGAAAAGATGACAAAAATTTAAGCTTTCCTCTGATATGTGTTCATTTTGTAAAAATGATGTTGACCAGTGGGAAGCTCTGGACCTTAGAGCCTGTCTTTCTGTCACTTCAGACCACAACTCTACATACTGTGATATTTGGGCCAAGGCCAAGCTCTTGGCCACCATTTCTTTCTTAACATATGTTTGGAAGTTCCTTACTGCCTTGTCTGATATATGTAACAGACATGGAGCTTCCTCCAGTCAGCCTGATGTTGTATCTCAGCTTCCCTTGGAAGTTGTGAGTTCTTCCTTGAGATATCAGCAGAACATCCTTCGTTTGTTCAAACCCTCCATGTATAATTTTCTCAGGATAGCAGATTTTCCTTCCCTGAATAATTCTGTGTTCAGTATGTGGTGGTATTTATGTGGTGTGTGTATGTTGGTGGGGGCGCAGTGTGTACATACAGACAGGGATGTGTGTGTGTGTATACACACATTAAGATATATGTTGCATGGCGGCCATTAGGATGAATCTGTCTTCATTGAGGATTCCCAGAGACAACTCTGACCCCAGGTCACTCACCAGCATGCCAGTCCACCAGTTTGCTAACCCTTAGCATCCAATAGTCCATGGGGTCGAGAAGAGTCAGACACGACTGAGTGACTTCACTTTCACTTTTCACTTTCATGCATTGGAGAAGGAAATGGCAACCCACTCCAGTGTTCTTGCCTGGAGAATCACAGGGATGGCGGAGCCTGGTGGGCTGCTGTCTATGGGGTCGCACAGAGTCGGACACAACTGAAACGACTTAGCAGCAGCATCCAACATCTCACTCCCATCAGAAAACCGCAGCTGAATTTGTCATGTCTGGCACCTCGCCTTCTCCACGGCCGAACCACCCACCACCCTGGAAGAGTTACTCCCACGTCTGGTTGTTGAGTGGTGTGTGTCCTGAGTTCTGCTCTAGGAGTCAGAATGCAGTCGGGTATGAGGCATATGTGGGTACCCATACTTCAGTGTTTACATTTTCATGGAGAACACAGGCCTTTCCCCTCCCCTCAAAAAAATAAAAAATCCAAGTAAATAAGAATATCTATGATATTGCAAAAGGATCAACAAAATCCTGCCTCATATGAAATTCTTGACATCTCTCAGTTTATTCTTAATTCTGTAAGCTCTAAAATCAACCTTCATGCTCTAAAGAGTACCTCCAAATCCTTGCTCTATCCTCTCTCAGAAATCCATGAATTTGGATCCCACATTTGTTATTAATGAAGGATTCCAAGAACTGCTTTTCTCTTCACACGCTGTGCTCACTGGGAACATGATGACTCGCCTTCTTAAGTTGGCAGAGCCGCGTGCGATGGTGAGTCTTCTTGCAGACCTTATCGAGAGCCAGTAACCACACGTCTCCTAAGTGTAAATATGCAGGCGAGGTCACAGGCCTGAGATGCAGAGCCATGTGAAAGTGTTAAAATAAAATAAGCTTGACAGCACCACTTCATCAGAAAGAGGCAATGAATTCGATGTTACAAAATGCTTGTAAGCCTAGGGAGCGAGGTGCTCAAAGACAATTACCGACTAAACATTTCATTAATGAAATAATGATTAATTATAATTACTAATTAAAATGCAGGATTATGCTGTTGGTTTTGAGCATTAACAGGAGTAATGACATTACCATTTTTAATGGAATTCCAGGAACGAAAATTATAACAAGTCACTGAAAAGATAGGGCTTGCAAGTGCGATTAGGAGTTATTGTGAAACCCAGGGGCATGGAATTTTCCCTGCTGGTGAACTTAAGTTAAGTAAGTTTAATGCGGTGTAATTTAATTACTAAGCAGAATTTTCTTCTCAGTGGGAAGAGATACCAGGTTTATGCTTTAAAGAACAAAAGGAAGAACGTAAATAGCTATGGGTAATGATTGGCTACTAGCAGGAAAAAATCAAAGAGCATTTAGCTATCTTTTTTGCATAATATTTGAGGGTAAATGCATCCTGGTTCAGTTGTAAATTTTATTTAATTAATGCTTGGAGGATTAACAACAAAGTAACTGGTGCAGACAGGGAATGGTAGGGCTGTGTCAAGTGCATGAGGATAGTGAATTTCCATAGGAAGGACGTCTCCGCTGAATAATTAATGCACGAGGCTTTTCATAAATGTCAAATTCCCACAGGAAGCAGGAACTTGACCCTCAGTAATCAACCACTTAGGAGTCATTAAATAAAAGCATCGTTCTTAAACCATTCACCTTGGCATATGAGGTCATCCATAATGCAAGGTGTCCACCTAAGCTGCAAGGGGAAACGCCCCGCACTGGGCTTCTGGGTGCCTGGGATTACCCTGGTGTTCTGCTGTTTCCTGCCTGACTCAGCTCTAGTCCTTCCCGGGAGCTCGCATGCTTAGTTGCTTCAGGGATGTCTAACTCTTTGCGACCCTAAGGACTGTAGCCCACCAGGCTCCTCTGTCCACGGGAGACTCTCCAAGATCAAACCTGCACCTCTTACATCTTCTTCATTGGTAGGCAGATTCTTTACCACTAATGCCGCCTGGGAAGCCCAACTGTTAGAAGGCCAAGGTCAGTCCACCATTGAGCAAGAAGGCTCATGTTTGACTCTTCCAGAGTGAATGTCAGGAGGATCAGAGCCTCTGTAGACCTTCCGTATGAGGGTGCCTCCATTTCTGCACTATTGCCTCATGAGGCCAGATCATCTTCATTGTCAGGGTTTGTCCTGCGCATTGTTGGATGTTTTGCAACATCCCGGGTCACCACCCGCTTGATGTCCTTAGGAACTCCCACTAAACCCCCAGAGTTGTGACCATCACTAATCTATCCAGACATTGCCAGATGTCCCCTGGGGACAGGGTCACCCCTGGCTGGGGTCCACTGTTTATGGGACTTACTGACTTGTGTCTTGGAATGGGCATCAGTCAGTGGGAGACAAGGCTCCCCACTGAACTGAACCAGGAGGCTATGGACAGCCATAGTCCCGGTCACGTTCACATCACAGCCATCCATGGGACCGAATGTGTCTTTGCTCCTAAATAATATCACTGCCCCTTATGGGTTCAAATGTGACTGTTACAGCCACGGTAACTATGCCATTAAAATCAGAAGCATTCACTCGGGTGACCCAGGGCTGCCTTATAGTCTTCAGGCAGAAGTGACTGTTTCCTTTCCCTTATGCTTCAAAATGACTGGTGCTATGAGCAACCACCACTATTATTGTGGATTTATAAGGACTCTAGTAAATCACTGTTCTGTTTTTTTTTTCTTTTTTCCACTTAAGGTTTGTATTGAGGGGAGGGGGAAGGCACAAGGAGCTCACCCATGGAAGATTTTTCTCAAACTGTTTCTAAAGTCTGAAAACAAATCACAGAGGTTTTTTTTTTTTTCTTTTATAGATTCGATTTCTTGATTAAAACACACACACACACACACACACACACACACACAAACTTAATTCTGTCTGGGCCTGCAGGATGCCCACACGCTGACTAAAAAAAGACCCATGAAGCTATTTGGAGAATCGCTTTGTCTACACAAAAGCAGAAGCTGATTTGACTAACGATTCTTCTCCTCTTTGATTTTTGTTTGAAACAAAATGAGCAGTTATTTCTTGGCACCCCAAGCCATTGCCTCCGCATTTTATTAAAGAAGGTCTGATGTGTTCAGTGTGGCTGACACAGTGAAGCAGAGGGTTCTGGAGATGGGTTGAGTGCAAGTGACATAGTATCTGGACACAACCATTTCACACCCACAGGCTGAGATGGATCAGTTCCCAGAGACGCTAGAAGGCTCAGATCTTATCCGGTGGCAATAATTCGACTTTTGCCTCTCACTAACTCACACTCTGTCTTGAGGGTAGGCCCTAAAAAGGAATAGTTTCCCCAGTATTCCACTTTTTGACATACTCAGTCATGTCCGACTCTTTGCAACCCCATGAACTGTAGCCCGCCAGGCTCCTCTGTCCATGGGATTTTCCCGGCAAGGATACTGGAGTGAGTTGCCATTTCCTCCTCCAGGAGATCTTCCCGACCCAGGGAAACACTTTAAATTAATCAACCACAGGCAGCTCAGGACTCAGAACCAGGGACTAAAAAGACTACGTGGCTCAAAACCTCACTAAGTCTTATTAATTCAGAGTGGAGAGCTTACATGTGCTAATTACCAAAACTACTAATTAGCTTTAATTATAAGCTTGGAAGGAAGTTGAAATGTGTTGCATGTGAGAGTGCCATTGACCTTTGCAGTGTACTTTGAGGTGGGGAGGGTGGAGAAGCAGAGAGGAGGTGTTATACAATTCATCAGAGAGCAATTAACTTAGGTCTTCTGATGAATATGCTATAAATGAACATATCTGTACATCTCAGGACATACAGGCATCTTAATAAAGCCTTCCCAGCATCAACTCGGAGTGCCCAGCCGGTCAAGAAAATGCACTCATTTCATAAGTGATTTCTCATTCTGTCACCGTGACAAACCAAGGGACAGGCCAGGTCCCACCAGATGGATGTTTTTACACTGAAGCCATAAGTAAGAAAGGGGGCTGGCTTTGACTGACTTCGGAGGGTCAGTAGCAGGAGCAGTTGGTGTAGACATTCGACGAGATGCTTAGATACACGCCCCATGCCAACATGCGTTCCCATGGACCTGACCTCGATCTTTCTTTGTCACTGTCTCTGAGCCCCTGCAGCCAGAAACCACTCAGATGTGACTGGGATCCTCTGTGCTGTTTTTCTTACGGCCAGACGGCTCTGCATCCACTGTTCCCAGGAACGCAATGGTGATGGCTCTCAAGCATCACCCATGCAGCCTGTCACACCCCGGATAAATGCAACCCTGCTCCGGCCCCAGGAGCTTTCTCATAGACCCAGGGAGGTGTTCAAAGCGATAGAGCATCTGTTTGCCTCGCAGGAACTTGTAAAGCCCATGTCCCTTAGCCTCTGGATTTGAAGACTCTTTCCTTTGCCTCTAATCTCTCCAAACTGACGTGTCTCTTAGTAACCACCAGAGGGATCCCATATAATGTGATAAAAAGTAAAATCAACATGGAGGAATCACAACTCAGCCAGCCCAGTGCAGGCTTGCCTCTGAGGTTTGGGTCTGTCTCTCTGGAAGAAGAGAAGTTAGCACAGAGGGTGAGCAGCAATGGGCAAGACTTGTCTGGTGACTCAAGGAATTGGATCCCGGAGAGGGAGGAGCAGTTGTGGAGACAAAGGGGTGTGAGGACCAGTCCTTGCCTCACCAGCAAACAAACCAAACAAGCAGACAAATAAATAAAATGAGTCCTGCTCTGTAGAAAGAAAGCCCTTCTTGAGTCAGAGGAACTAGACACTGTGCTCATTTCTGTGTTTAGAGGTCGAACTCCAAATGTAACACGTAAGGGCTAACATCTTTTCCACCGGTTTTAAAATAGGTTTGAACAGTTGTTTAAAAGAAGGAGTCAGGAGTATTTTATATAGTCTGCTAGGGCTGCTGGAACAAATCGCCACATGCTGAGTGGTTTGAAACAGCAGGAAGTGATTCTCTTTGAATTTGGGAGGCTAGAAGTCCAAAATTAGGGCATCAGCAGGGCCATGCTCCCCCTGCTCTTGTCAGGGAAGAGTTCTTGCTCTTCTGCCCCTGGCCTCCAGAAGTGACTGGCGCTCGCTGCCTGGCCTCTCTTGGTTTACAGCTGCATCACTGCAGTTTCTGCCTCCTTCCCTCTGCGGGCGTCCATGTGGCTTCAAATCCCCCGCTCTTTATGAGGACGCTGGATTCAGGGCCCAGTCTAACCCAGTATGACTTCACGTAACTAAATACATCTCCAAACACCCTATTTCCATATCAAGTCACATGCTGAGGTTTCACAGAGACATGAGTTTTTGGAGACTCTATTCAACCCAGTTGCATGTTCTTAGCTAATTTTTTTTTTTTTTTTAGCATTGATCTTTTCTTCTGTTACATGTACCCAAAAGACACAGGACCCAGTGGATTAGTTGCATGTGCAACATGGCTTCGTTTATTTGTTTATGGTTATTTTTGGCTGTGCTGGGTCCTCACTGCTGTGCCTGGGCCTTCTCTAGTCACAGAGAGCAGGGCTAACTCTTTGTTGTGGTGTGTGGGCTTCCAGTGGCCGTGGTTTCTCTTGTGGCTCCCCGGCTCTAGAGCACACGCTTAGTAGTTGTGGCACACGAGCTTAATTGCTCCAGGGCACGTGGGATGTTCCTGGACCAGGAATCAAACTGGTGTCTCTTGCTTTGGCAGGCAGATTCTTAACCACTGGACCACCAGGGAAGTCCCCTTAGCTACTTTTTTTCTAAAGAGCTTTTTACCTTGTGATCCTGAACACAAAGCAGGGCTGATGTTCTTGATCTAAAATGATTTCCAGGTCCTGGATGAAATCTGTTATCACCACCTGGAAAGTGACCCTTCTGTGATCCCCGTAGATGCTCTCTGATGTTTTAATCCAGCTTCTCAAACATGTTGTCTGTCCTCCGAGCTGTTGGAAGACTTGCATCAGCATTTATAGCGGCTCTTGTATGTGATGGGGTGTCGGCTCTGAGCCGTTGAAGACAATGTTGCTATCCTGCAGCCCCTCTGCAGCTTATTTTATTGCCCTGCTATCGGGCTTTATAGATTATCTCTGAGCTTATTGGGCCAAATCAGGACACCCAGAAGTCCCTTTTCTGTCCCTGGCTGCACCCACAGCTAGCTGAAACTGCAGATCAGCTCAGCAGAAAGCTGTGCATTCAGCTCAAACACCTGAGTGAGAAGATGTTCTGTGATGTGCAGGCAAGTGTCAAAAGGACAGGTGATGGGAGGAGAGCGTCAGGAGAGAGGGTGGCAGAGGATCAGGGTATCGGGGTGTACAGGTGGGGTGTCAGGGTGTACAGCCAAGAGTGGCCGCAGGGGCAGGCTCAGGGTGGTGAGGAAGGAGGTGGTGACAAGCCCGGGGGGAGGGAGGGGCTTGTCCAGAAGCCCTGACTAACCATCCTTTCTCACCCATTTGTTGGACCTGAGCCCCCACCATGCAGGCTTCTAGCCTTGGCCTGAAATCAAGGATCACAGAACTCAGACTGACTAACACAGAACCTTCTCAGAGTACGCGATTCTCCTGCCATTCTAGATACAAGGCACCCCAGCTTCCCCAGACACTCACGGCCACTTACCGTGTGATTCCATCTGTGTGAAATACCCAGCAGGCAGATGGAGAGACAGAGGCAGAGTCGTGGTTTCCAGGGACTGGAGGGAAGGGCCAGTGGAGGGATTGCTGCTTCATGGCTAAGGGGTTGCCCTTTGGGGTATGCAAACCTTCTGGAACTAGATGGTGGTGATTGTTTCACAGCATTGTGACTGTACTAAGTATCGCTGAAGCACACACTTTAAATCGGATAAAGCGGTGAATTTTACTTATGTGTGCCTGCATGCTCCGTTGTTTCAGCCGTGTCCAACTCTTCGTGACCACATGGACTGTAACCTGCCGGGCTCCTCTGTCCCCGGGGATTCTCCAGGCAAGAATACTGGAGTGGGTTGCCATTCCCTCCTCCAGGGGATCTTCCTGACCCAGAGATCCAACCCTCGACCCCTTCATCTCCTGCCCTGCAGGTGGATTCTTCACTGCTGAGCCCCCAGTGAAACCCTATGTTATGTGCATTTCCCCACAATATAAAAACAAAACAAAACCTTCCTTCCAGTCCACCCACTGGTTCTCTATTTGCCTGGTGAGACCAAACTGAGCTCTAATTGCTTGTCCATGGGGCCAGCTTTTAAAGGGCCAGCTTTTGTTCCCCTACCTCTGCAGGCATCGTCACACCCCCTTATCTCTGCTTTTCCAGACTGGTCACCCTGTTGCCTTCCATTGTTCATCTCTGAAGTCCCTTATCCAGGGTGGGTAACTCCCACTAGATGCACCCCCCTTTCCACCACTTTTCTGAGCTGACACTGCCCCTGGAGTTTACTGCTGCTGTGACATGTGGCTGGCATGTGTTGTGATGGCATAATCACCTGCTTTGGCCTAGGACTTGTGACATCTGGGTCTCAGCCTGGGTCCTAAATTGAATTCACTGTGCATCCTTCAAAAAGTCAGTTAGCCTCTCTGTCTGAGCCTCAGTGTCTTCACTTTTAAATTGAAAGGACCTCCAATGTCTTTTCTACTCTCAAACTTCATATGCTGCCACCTTGCTCTGGACCTTATTCCAGCCGATGGCACCCAAGAGTGAATTCCTGTTTATTTAGCACTCCTCATCTCCCCCCGTCCCGTCCCCCCACAACTCCAGCTGAAAGTTAGCCAAGGGTTTGCAACTCTCACTAGCCTTAAGGGAGATCTGCCCTCCCTCACCCAGCCCACCCCAAATGAATGATATCTGCTTTGGGAAGACAGATGAAAGCTTCCCTGGGATTTTGATTAAATACCATATAATTAGATATGGCACAAGATTCCAAAATAAAATTTTAGAAATTGATTGCAATATCTAACCTATTTATATTCCTCTGATTTTGCTGAGATCCAGAAATCTCTGCATGTCCTCAAACAGGTCCCTGTAGAGTTTTGAATGGGAGGAGGCACAGCCAGAGCCTATGATGGTCCAGGGGAGACCTCCGTCCAGGTGTTCTCCGCATCCCCCCACCCCTGTTTGTGACTATGCCACGGACGTTTCCAGAGGCCTCTCTCCCTTGCCTTTATCTTTAGATGGCATAGGTGTGTGATCTGCAGTCTGTATTAGATTTTTTTGTTGTTGCTCCAGTGGTGAGAGGGACCAGATCACCATGAGGACTGCCTCATGTTCCACAGCCACGTCGGGGCCTGCCCACGGAGATGTCTGTCGTTGGTTAGCCTGCAGTGCTCGATTGAGGCAGCAGTGACTGTGGGTGATGGGAGAGGAGCACGTGGACAGAGGTCACCTTGGTAGGAAATGCCCCCTGGGCATCTAGAAGCTCCACGGTGAAAGTTCTGATGTAGCCGTGACCAATCCAAATAGAGAAAGAACATGGAGCAGGGATGAATTGGGAGATGGGGATTGACATGTAGAGACTTGATGCTACGTGTAAACCATAACTAATGAGAACCTACTGTATAGCACAGGGCATTGTACTCTGTGCCCCGAGGGGAGCTAAACGAGAAGGAAATCCAAAAACGAGGGGATATATATGTGTGGTTGATTCACTTTGCTGTACAATAGAAACTAACAACACTGTAAAGCAAGTGCACTCCAATAAAAATTAATTTAAAAATATATATGTATGAAGGATCTGCCTTACTGTTCCTGGGAAAGAGAGTCGGCAAAGAGTTGCTCAGTGAGACCAAGATGGCTATGCCTTCTTCCTCAGGGGAAATCCCAGCCATGTGGGATGAGAAGACAGACATATCGACCCTACATTGCTGTGGTGTAGAAAACGTATGACCCATTTTCTACATTTGAACATTTCTTCTAACTTGACCAACCCACAGCCATCTCTGCCTGGATTTACAAGTGAGAAAGTTGTGAGTCCCCTCTTGTGGTTTCTATGATTCCCTTCTTTCCCCAAAAACATCAAAGGCAAGGGTATCATCTGGTGTGATGGTCACTATGCAAGATGCTTTTAAGGCCCTTCCCTGCTCAGGAACACAGAATCTTCCAGGAATATAGTCACACCAGTGAAGAGCATCCACATCTTGCCAGATGCCAGGCTGCTCGTTGGAAATGCTCGGAGACCTCACCCTGACAATCGGTCCCCGGGTACATGCATCACTACTGAGGATCTGCGTATCCTGAATTGTCAGATTCCTTGCTCCTCCTTTCATTCTGATATTCTTTTTCTTCTTTAAGAAAAAAAAATCTTTTGTTTGAGCTGCTCTTTGCTGAAGCAAATAGGGAGTTATTATGTGGCAGTCTCCTGGAGGCTGTTTTGTTCAGGCTTGGTTGTCGGAGGCAACCAGTGAAAAGAAACTTGGGGAACAAAGCCCCCTGAGCTTTATTGGGTCACCTTTGATAGCTTGAAAAGGTCACAAAGTTCTTTACTTAGCGGGGTCTCCAGAGGACTTTGCCAAGTGATGAGTGAGATACAGATGCTCTGTAAAAGCCCGACATCCTTCCACCTTTGTTCACATGCAAAGTGTTTTCTTAGAAAGGGGAGGCTGTCTGCCTTCACGCACGCCCTTCCACTCTAATGAGACCTGTGCCACTGCCAAATCACATTCAGGGACTATTAATGCGACGGGAGGCAGCTCACATCCCCATCAGTGAAGACGCTCCTGTTCACCCAGATGAAGAGCATCACTAATGAGCGCATGAGATGACAGGGAAACTGAAACCCAGACTGCCCTATGCCCGCCTTTAAGGTCATCATTCTTTGGTCTTCTTTCTGTCCCAACAACTTGGGAAAAATTGGGCCAGTCCCCATCTACAAAGTTGAAGGAATAGCCTAGGCTCTTGACTGTAATTCAGATCATTGATATATTAAGCTGTCAGTTGAATGAGTGGGAGGGAAGGATGTGTGTTTTGTTGGTTTTTAAATGTAGTGGAACGGGGCTTCCTTGGTGGCTCAGCAGCAAAGAATCTACTTGCACCCAAGTTCGATCCCTGGGTTGGGAAGATCCCCTGGAGAAGTAAATGCCTACACTCCAGTATTCCTGCCTGGGAAATCCCATGGACAGAGGAGCCTGGCAGGGTACAGTCTGTGGTGTTGGGAAAGAGTCAGACACAACTTAGCAAGTAAACAACAACAAAATGAAGTGGAAACATTAAGTGCTGGGTTTCAGGATTAAAGTTTATGATAATATCCATCTAGTGCCTAGTATGTATGCGCCATGCCTCTGGGCTGCACTAGGAGTGTCACAGGGCAAAAACTGCACTCACAATGCTTTATGAAGGGTTCAGGCCAGTAGAATAGGTGAGATATACATCCATATTATCCAGCCCAAGGTAGAAAGTGTTAAAAGAAATGGATAAAATCTGTCATTTCCAAAGAGTCATTCTTTTTCTTTTTCTCTCTCATGTCACTGTTCTCTGTCCCTGGGATTAGGGCAATCATGATTTCAGTGTTTGCTGGTCTTCACTGAGCACCTACTTTGTGCTGGGCCAAGGAGGGCAGGCAACACCAGACATACACCAGGTTCTCTGGGTAGAGAGGCGGAGATAAAGTGCCTCCAAAACAATAATCCCTGGCAAACTGTGCTCAAACGCCTCAGACGTACCTGTTCAGAGGGGTCAGGCAGTAGCAGTGAGTGATCAGACATAGGCCAAGGATAAGCAGAATTAAGAGAAGCTTATTAGAACTGGAGCCAACACTTCCTATCTAAACAGAACCACGGTCACTTAGCTACAAGTCATGATTGTCAAGCTAGGGGGCTTGGGCCACTAGATATGTAGAGGTTTTGTGTAAATTCTCTCAATTTGTGAGTATTGATCATTATTTTTTTAAGTTCTCCAAATGCTAGATAAGCTGTCTGAAGCATTCGGAGGGCCTGAGCTGGCTGGGAGCCTGCTGCTCGGCGCACTCTGGTATGCACCTTGGGGATTGTCGGGGAGAGGTACGTTCAGGACAGCCAGGCGTCTCGGGGAAATCTCGTGGGAGGTGGAACATTTGATATGGGTCTGGAGGAATGGACGGAGGCAGGACAGGGGTTTTCCAAGAGCAGAGTGAGCAGACGTGTGGACCTGGGAACTTGGAGGTCGTGGTCAGACAAGGCCAAGGACGCTGGTCATGGGAGCCCAGGGTCTGACAAGGGTCAGGGGAGCAGCCATGGAACCTCAGGCCAGAGAAATTAATGGATGCTGCATACTCAGTGACCCCGTTCAGGCCACTGACCCTCTTGAAACCTCCACACCCTCCTTTGTACAATGAGAATGCCAATATCCATGTATTCCTGAGCTTGTCCTGAAATGTGTGTAGCAAGCAGGTATTTCATGATAAAATTTTGTAGCTCATGTGCTGTGTGGAATTCAGAGGAAAACTCATATTCAGTGATTGTTGTTATTCAGTTGCAGAGCTGACCTCGTCCCGTCCTTCCTGTGTCCACAGGAGCAAGAAGTCTGCCCAGTCTTCTGGGACGACCCATGAAACAAACCCTAGTTATGTCTGTGGTACTCACATAAGCAGATCTGCTTGCTTATTAAAGCAAGGCTTTTATTAAAAAGCAAATTTTACTTTTCATAAAGGGCTACCAGGCTAAGCTAGAGACTGAATGGGAAGCGTACTCCCATCCCACTCCCCACCTCCAAAAAAAAAAAAAAAAAAAAAACCTCTTATTTTTGAGATCAAAATGATTTGGAGGTCAAATTTCTTCCTCCTAGTCTATTATTTTGCTGTTGTTCAGTTGTGTCCGACTCTCTGAGACCCCATGGACTGCAGCATGCCAGGCTTCCCTGTCCATCACCAACTCTTGGAGCTTGCTCAAACTCATGTCCATTGAATCAGTGTTGCCATCCAACCATCTCCACATCTGTCGCCCCCTTCTCCTTTTGCCCTCAATTTTTGCAGCATCAGAGTCTTTTCCAATGAGTTGGCTCTTCACATCAGGTGGCCAAAGTATTGGAGCTTCAGCATCAGTCCTTCCAATAAATATTCAGAGTTGATTCAGTGATTTATAATGTCCCAAAGTTAGAGTAATGAGTCACTGTTCAAATAACAGGGTGCTATTTCTCTTTTGTGGCCATGTAGATATTAGTTGCCTTAAAGTTCCAGTTTATTGGGAACCCAGTTTTCTTTCTTGACAAGGTGATTTTTCCCCCTACTTTAAGCAGTTTTAAAATAAAATTCTGTATTTCAAGACATAAAAAAAAGTCTTTTTAAAATATTGCTTTCACTTATTTATGAAGGCTAAATAATATGAAATGTACAAAGAAGAAAATGATCATTTACATTCTTTCCTGGGCTTCCCTTGCGGCTCAGACAGTAAGGAATCTGCCTGCAATGCAGGAGACCGGGTTCGATCCCTGGGTTGCGAAGATCTCCTAGAGAAGGTCATGGCAACCCACTCCAATATTCTTGTCTGGAGAATTCCATGGACAGAGGAGCCTGGTGGGCTATAGCCCCTGGGGTTGCAAAGAGTCAGGTAGGACTGAGAGCCTAACACACACATACATGTTCTTTCCTACCAAGCAGAGTTAGCTTAGCCACAGTTAAGCTCTTTGCAGATTTGCATTTGCATCCAGTCTTTTACGAAAAAGAAATTGTTCTTGATTTTGTGAAAAATGATACATATCCACAATAAAAATTTGCTTAAAAATAATAAGGTGCAAAAAATTGAAGACAAACATTTATGTTTTAACATAATTAATTATGGACTTCCCTGGGGGCTCAGATAGTAAGGAATCTGCCTGCGATGCAGGAGACCGGATTCGATCCCTGGGACAGGAAGATCCCCTGGAGAAGGCCATAGCAACCCACTCCAGTATTCTTGCCTGGAGAATCCCATGAACAGGGGAGTCTGGTGGGCTACAGTCCATAAGATCACAAAGAATTAACTTAACCACAGTTAAGCTCTTGGCAGATCTGTATTTATATCCAGTCTTTTGTGAAAAAGAAATTATTCTTGATTTTGTGAAAAATGATCCATATCCATAAAAAAATTTGTTTAAAAATAATACAGTACAAAAATTAAAGGCAAACATTTATGTCCTAAGATAATTAATTATATTGGATATGTATGTCTTAACATTAACTATATTGGATGTGTATCATTTCAGACAGCCTTATATGCATTACAGATATAAGAATGGATGTTTCCTATAAGCTTATGGGGTTGCTTTGAGGATTAAATAAGCATCTAAGTAGCACAAGGTCTGGCAAAGGGTGCTCAGTCAGCATTAGATCCTAGCATTGTGTTGTCCAAAATGTTCATCTGGGTTTTTCCATAAGATGTTACAGAAAACCCCAAGCAAACTTTTTGGCCAACCCAATAGTTAGCAGTGAGCTACAAATTAGTAGGTACAGTTGTATGATTCTAGAGATAAGTTCCATATAGCACTTGGTGGAAGTCTAACATGCAAGTTGGACCCTAGACTTCAAGGTCTCCTCTTCATCCTCAGTTGGCAAAGAAAGAGTCACCACCTGTTGTGGTGAACTGGGAATGGGGAGATGACCTTTATTCATGATGTAGCTCTAGCGTTTCTGAATGGTGTGCTATGAGCTGAGTCCCTCTGAGCCTCTGTTTTCCCATCTGCAAAATGTGAATGGTTCTACCAGCCCCCCAGGATCCTTTGGGAATTTCATGAGCAGATGCCAGGAGAGTTCTGGGGACAGAGGAAGTCACTAAATGTTGTTCTCTCATCTCCCCACCTCTCTCCCCACTCTGCTTTCGCTCTCAGGACCTCTCCACTCCTTTCCTGTTTGGGTTTAACCCTCAGCAACTGGAGTATTCAGATCACACTTACACAGTCCTCCCAGTTACATTTTAAGACCCCTCTTCTTTTCCTGAGTATCACTCCCATCCTGATTCTGGGGTTGATGAGTATTGATGGTGACGTGTGTGCTCATCTGTGGCCCAAGAATGGGTGCACGTGTTGGCTGCCTCTGGTTAGCAGCTCGGTTGAAGACAGAAAGCAAATTAGCTGTTTGAAGGTGGTCCTTTGCACCTGAAATTCATTATAGATTTAAACCCATTTTGAAAATGCATCTGTAAGTCTATGAGCCAGAGTGAAACGCCTGGGCCTCTTGGTGAGAAATCCATTTTGCTTAGTGATGAAAAAGTCTGGCACTGCCTCGTTCTTTGAGCTTTGCTGGAATCTGCTATAACTTCTTTTTGCCATAAAGCAGGTGTCAAGTGAAGACTCTGTGTGTGTTTATGATCATTATATTGTATTAAGAGTCTCATCGAGTTCCAGAATGAGAACAAGAATGCTGTGTATTCATCTACCTGCAAAGCAATTAAATTATTGTCTGACATGTTTATAGCTCCAGAACCAGTAATCAGCTTTTAGTCTGAATAGGGAATGTGGTGTTATAATCCAGTGCTTTGCTGAGACGTTCATATTTAGCATTTGCATTTGATAATTTAATTTAAATAATACTGAGCAAGCACAGTCACACTTCTCAGCAACTGGTGAAGTGACAGGGAAGAATGCAATGTGCAAACTGGTTTTCTTTTTTGTAAATAATTCTGTATTCCTGAATGGTTTTTACTTCTTCGTTATTAACCTCTGCTGCCCCCCCCGAATAAACGAAAAAATGGTACTAGCCTCTAAAGTCACAAGTATTATATCTCCCTTTGTCCCTTTTTTCCTCCTTCCATGGAAGCAATATCTGAGCAATCTCCAAATTTCCATAAGATTGTGAAAGGCCTGCAGTGAACCATTAAAAAAAAATCCCCCCAAAGGATTTTTTTCTTGCAAGATGGCTTTATGTATTAGAGATCAATTTTCTGATAAGATTCTCTGTTCCACAGAATATTTGGTAATTTTTAGCAAAAGTAAGTACTTGCCACAGGAATAGTGAACCCCACATTAATGCCCAGTGCTATCACAAATGAAAGGAAATAAATTGTAGAAACAGTCTCTTCTCTGCAACATCCCTCTCCAAAATAAAGTTTATTGGATGATTCCAGAACTTTCTTTCATGGGACTTTGCAGCTATCACGTTTCTTCACAGGAATTGGTTGCTTCAGGGCAACATGTCCCAGTTGGTTTCCAAATATGAGACTTCACATTGTTGCTATTTCAACTTTTTCTCTTCTACATCCCCTGCACAAAAAACACAGATGATTCCTATTTCTTGCTGCCCTGAAGATTATAGGCCTTGAGAAAGGAAGTGCGTGAGTTCTACCATTAGTTGTGTTGTTTGTTTTCCTTAAGATAGTTTCCTCTCCACTTTGCGTGGTTTTATAACCTGGCAACCCACTCCAGTATTCTTGCCTGGGAAATTCCGTGGACAGAGGAGCCTGGAAGGCTCCAATCCATGAGGCTGCAAAAGAGTCAGACACGACTGAGCGACTGAACAACAACAAAAACCTTACCCCAAATGACCTGTCTGTGTCCTCCCAGGCACCAACTCTTGATCAGGAGTCAGGAAAACCAAATAAAGTTGTTCCTTTTCACTGGGCCTCGCGGTTCTCAAGACCTGCCTTGTCGCCTGAGATGCTGACGGGCTGCAGAGGTCGCACACACATCAGCCTGTGTGCGCTGTGCCCGGTCAGCTGCATCTGAGTCTCTGCGACCCCATGCACTGTAGCCCACCAGGCTCCTCAGTCCATGAGATTCTCCAGGCAAGAAGACTGGAGTGGGTTGCCATTTCCATCTCCAGAGGATCTTCCTGACCCAGGGATCGAACCCGTATCTCCTGTGTCTCCTGCATCACAGGCAGATACTTTACCGCTGAGCCCCCAGGGAAGTCCCTATATCAGCCTATACGCACCTTCAAAGGAAGACCTTTTAACTATAAGATGAGATTTTTCTGACAAATGTTGTCTAAAACCAAATAAAAATAAATAAAAATATTTTGGTAGGACTCACAGTCTGCCGAAAATCTTTCCAGGAAAGAGATGGAGTGATGGTAGAGACATCCATCTTCCCTCTGGCTGATGTGGTTCCAGCGTGACTGGTCATGCATTCGCTATCCGAACACACACCAGTATAGCTGGGGATCAGCTGAAGCTTCTGTCCCATCTGTCCCATTCATATTTGAAATGTGTCCTGAGAAATAAGGCCTGGAATCTGTGCAAATACCCTTTTAGAGGGCTCCCTTTCCACAGGAAAACACGGCTTATTCTCTGCCAGCCACAGTTCTAAATATTTTTCATCAGCAGTCTCTTACGAATCTCCCAACCGTCACAGACTCTGTTTATCCCCATTTTCCAGATGCTTCAGTTGAAGTGTAGGGAGGTGAGATGACTTTCCATGGTCACACTGTTGGGAGCAGAGGAGCAGAAATTAAATGCAGGTTTTTCTATTCCAGTACCCCATGCTCATCGTGAGCCCACCCATGCTCCAGCCACGACCTCTTTGTGTCAGCGCACGTCCTGTCAACGTAGACAGGTGTTACGTGTTCCTGTGACTTTGGCCTTTGATCAGTTTCAGTCACCCCTGAATTCATGCGGTGCTGGTGCATGCCCGTGGGCCAAGTCACTTCAGTCGTGTCTGACTCTGCAACCCTATGGACCGTAGCCTGCCAGGCTGCTCTGTCCATGGGATTCTCCAGGCAAGAATACTGGAGTGGGCTGCCATTTCCTTTTCCAGGGGATCTTCCTGACCTACAGATCGAACCCATGTCTCCTACATCTCCTGCACTGGCAAGCAGATTCTTCAACACTAACACCACCTGCGAAGCCAGAGTGTGTGGTTACGAAAAATGAAAGCAGCTGCCAGTACCCCAGTAGCAGTGATGCTGCCATACACAGGGACTTATGTGTTTCAGTAACTCACAGGATCGTGGGGTTCATTTGGTGAGAGAGTTGGCTGTTGGTTTGGTTTTCTTACCTCCCAGGATCTAGCTCGGAATTGACCCGAATCACAGAATACTGTACTGCAGTCTACTTCATCTTGTTCTTTATCTTTAGTGACTATGCTCATGAATACAGCATCTCTGGGTAGGGTCGACTTCATTCTGTATCTTGGCTTGCTTGGAGCTGTTTCAGATGTCCTAGCTATCGTGGGTGGGGCTCAGTATTACCAACCAGAGAGAGGACCTGAGAGAAGGATTTTGATTTGAGGTGGCCATGATTCTGGAACATCTCCCAGCAGAGAAGCTCTGAGAAACAAGAGCCATGGTGTTCATAAAGTGATCACCAGAAGACAGTGGGCACCCTCCGGGGGCCGCGAGCAGCCATCCAGTCAAGGTTAACAGACTGCTCTTGCCATGGCAAATGTTCAGGGTCTTCACAGGAACAGGCCTGATAAAAATCCTGAGAACATGGATACTTTGTCATAGCAAATGTAATGATTTTCATTTTTTTAAAATCCATGATTAGTTCCGTTAATAAAAATGTCTATTGGAGCTATTTAAGACACCCACTAAAATTTGTTAATATTAATTTCATGGAGAAATTCCAGCAGAACTATATTAGTTTTTCCCCCATTAAGGTAACATTATGGGCTTTTAATGGAGCTCTCAGCTATAATGGTTTTTATTGACCTAATTATTAAATGAATTAAAATCTGCCTGGATGTCTTCACAATTATGTAACAGTGGCGTCAGAGGGAATGCTGTGATTGGTTGCTGAGGGATAAAAGAGGAGAAACCCTTTAAAACATCTCCCTGATACATCTGTGCTTCGTTTGAAAGGAAAGATAAATAACACTCTGTCTGCCTTTGACTATTCAGGAAATTCATTACATCAAAATGAGACTTGGTGGTGAGTTAACACTGTTATACACGGAAAACTTCTGTTTTCTCTTCCTTGACTGTCTTCTATGTGTTTTCTCTTCTGATGATTTGCTAAAGTAATGTTAGAATTTTAGCAGTGATATTGCATGTAGGATGGAATCACTGAAGAGCTTTTTTATAATTTGTTTGCAGTACAAAAGTAATACATACAGTGGAGTAAACTGCAACTGTGTGGAGGGAAGAGGGTAAACTAGCAAAGCCTACTTTCCAGCATGGTCCTTGTTATAAGCTTGAGAAAACTGTTTGTAAATGATCAGTTTTTGCATTTTCATATTTGACATTTGTTTGGCACAGATAACACATGTGTGACACACACACCTCTAATCCCCTCTCCCCATCTCACAGCAGACATGAATAAGCGATTGCTTCACCCTTTCTCACTGAGAACAGTGCAGCCTTGGGGTCTCTGATAGCCCTGTGCTTCATGTAAACCTACCTTATAGGATTTAATGGGGGAATTGTAACCTACTTTGCATCCTTGTGGGCTTTACTGGTGGCTCAAATGGTAAAGAATTCACCTGTAACGTGAGAGACTTGGGTTTGATCCTTAGGTGGGTTGGGAAGATCCCCTGGAGAAGAGAATGGGTACCCACTCCAGTGTTCTGGCCTGAAGAATTCCATGGACTGTATAGTCCACTGGGTCACACAGAGTCAGATACGACTGAGCGACTTTATCTTTCACTTTTCACTTTTGCATTCCTGCTAATCACTCACAATTTATAAAATATTTTCATAGACATATACATTTGAATTTCATTTGCTAATCAAAGACATTTTGTAAGAAAAGGATGAGCATCATTGGTCCTATTTAGCAAGACTCAGTAAGAGAGGGACTGAATCAGGGCCCAGAGCTGGTAACAAATCATCTAGGATGAAAAGACACAGCTCCTGACTCCAGGTCTTTTCACCATTCTGTCTGGTTTTCATTCGGTTGTCTTCCAGAAGCATCCATTGAGCACTTTCTCTGTTTCAGGCACAGGATATTCAGGCATGATCTCTCCCCTCAGGGAATCTCCATTCTGGAGGAGGAGACAGACAATAAACTCAGATAAATAAGATGATTTCAGGTAGCAGTGGATCCCATGAAGAAAAGAATAGAGAATTGTGGTGGTTTGGGGGTTTCAAGGAAGGTCTCTTTGAAGATGAACTTTTGAGCTAAGGTCCAGAAGAAGGAGCCACAATGAAAAATCTTGGGACAGGGAGTCAAGCAGAGACAGAGGGAGAGGGGCTGGTATAAAGATCTTACAAAGGAAGGAGCCCTTGTGTTTAGTAGAAACTCATGAATGGGTCTTGGAGGAAGGAGACAGGCAGGATGGGGAGGACTGTGGAAAAGGGTTTGGAGTTATGATTTTTTTTTTCTCTCTCTCTCTCTATTGAACACCCCTCAGGGAGCATTAAGCAAGGAGTTCAGTTCAGTTGAGTCGTTCAGTTGTGTTTGACTATTTGCAACCTCATGGACTGCAGCACGCCAGGCCTCCCTCTCCAACACCAGCTCCTGGAGTTTACTCAAACTCATGTCCATTGAGTCAGTGATGCCATCTAACCATCTCATCCTCTGTCGTCCCCTTCTCCTCCTGCCTTCAACCTTTCCCAGCATCAGGGTCTTTTCAAATGAGTCAGTTCTTCACATCAGGTGGCCAAAGTATTGGAGCTTCAGCATCAGTCCTTCCAATGAATATTCATGACTGATTTCCTTTAGGATGGACTGGTTGGATCTCTTTGTTGTTCAAGGGACTCTCAAGAGTCTTCTCCAACTCCACAGTTCAAAAGCATAATTTCTTTGGCGCTCAGCTTTCTTTATAGTCCAACTCTCACATCCATACATGACTACTGGAAAACCATAGCTTTGACTAGACAGACCTTTCTTTGATGGCAAAGTAAGGTCTCTGCTTTTTAATGTGCTGTCTAGGTTGGTCATAACTTCTCTTCCAGGGAGCAAGCGTCTTTTAATTTTATGGCTGCAGTCACCACCTGCAGTGATTTGGGAGCCCCCCAAAATAAAAGTCAGCCACTGTTTCCCCATCTATTTGCCATGAAGTGATGGGACCAGATGCCATGATCTTAGTTTTTTGAATGTTGAGTTTTAAGCCAACTTTTTCACTCTCCTTTTTCATTTTTATCAAAAGGCTCTTTAGTTCTTCTTCACTTTCTGCCATAAGGTTGGTGTCATCTGCATAAGCAAGGAGTGACCTCACCCAGTAAATTTTGGGCACAGAGAGAAGACACCGCATCCTGCCCCCACAACAATGTGAATGCATCCAGTCAGCAGACCTGATTCTGTCTTCAGTGTAGACTGTAGTGAGCCGCGTCTCACTGCAGGTACACACTTCTACCCTCTTGAACTCAGAGATGGTGTTTCCTATGTCCATCTCATCCCTAGAGCCATGAGCTAGAATGTATCCAAGTACCAGAGCTGGGACCACAGGGAAGGCCACTCAGCAGAGATTCTGGTAGAGATGAAAATGCAGAGAAGCTTCTTGTGTGTTACAGCAACCCTTGAGCAACATGTGACATTCTGAAAGAAGGTGGATACAGGAGCCTGTTGGAACTAGCAAGAAAAGGCACGCCTTTACAGCCACCGTTTCTCACTGACTGTAGCACCATTCTGCCTTGTGAAGCATCTCTTTACACACAAAGCCCGCTTAGTCTTCAACACAAAAACTGACACTGACTGTACTGTTTGAATTTCTTTTAATCCCCATGTGCTTTAAGAGGTAGCCTTATTTTATAGGAGAATAAGAGCTATTATTGTCATTATTATTATGTATCATAGTAACAATTTGTTGAGTGATTACTATGTGCTAGACACTTGCATTTGCACAGCCTCCTCTGAACCCTGTGAGGTAGATACTGTTATTTTGCTGCTTTGCAGGTGAGGAAACTTAGCCACAGAAAAAGCTGAACCAGTGCATGTCGGTATCCATGCAGTTAACAAGGGTGGAGTCCAGGTGGTTGACCTACAGAGCCCTTACCCTTAACCAACACGTGACCTTCCCACTTAGTGTCAAAGGGAGCAGTGTGCCTGAACTTTAGAGTAAATCAGGACTGGGTTTGAGACCTATCTTGGTTTCTTCAACTGTAAATTCATGATGGCTCTGACCGCCCAGGGTTTTGAGATTAACTGAGTATTAAATAAGACGCACAACAGAGTGCCTAGCACACAGCAAGTTCTCTGCAAACCACGTCACTTGGCCACTGGTCCTCAGGGACCTGGGAGGGAAGATAATAGCCATGCAATCATCATCGAATGGGACCGCCAAGGGGATTAGGAAGGCTCGGTGTGTAAAGCACTTAGCACACAGCCTGGGGTTCTCCCAGACTCTCTGTAAAAATGATGGCTACTCTTGTTAATCTAAGAACAAATGATGGCTTGAATTTATAACACCCTTTGCGAATCAGAATAACAACTGGGGAAAAGTCATTCATCTCTCTTCTACACTTTCATTTCTGAAACAGGAATGAGCACCGTTATTGATAATGTGAGTGTATCCGAGAGGGAGTCGAGGTAATGCTAATGGGCTGGCACATTTCTAATTCTGATACTGTTTCAAAGAAGCCATTTGTGCTGTAATGGGGAAATTTAGTGCAAGACCTTTGAAGGAAAGTCTGATGTGTAATACTTAGTTTAAGTCAACTTCTGACAACAATATGTTCTACAGAAATGCAGATGTTCTCAAATCACATAATATTTCTCTCTCTCTCAAAAAAAAAAAAAAAACCAAAACTGTGTGATATTTATCTGATAGAGCATCTGGTATGATGAGGGGTGTAAAGTTTCTTTTTTTCTCTTTTTGAAAAAAAAAAAAAATTCTGCCTAAGTTTACGCAAAGCATCCAGCATATGGGGCAGTGAGATCCATGGGTTCTGAAAACGTGGACCATGTAACAGAGTTCCCTGAGGGGTCACATGATGGGGAAGCCCAGTTGAGAAGTGCTATGGGGGTGCTGTATGGGGCAGGTCGACAGTCCCACTGGACCTGAAAGAGGAGAAAAAGACGATCGCTGACTTTACTGGGCGTGCTCTCAAGCGCTAGGTCTTCTGCCCTCTGAAGTCACGTTCCCACCAGTGAAAAATAGAGAATGGTATCAGCTTTCAAATGAGGCAGTAAGGCAAGCACTTTACTCCAGAGATTTTCATAAATTTGAATCAGCTCTTTCTTGTAAAGGCCTGTCCCCTGATGAGACCAAGGTCTTGCAAATCCTGCATTTCCTCAAATTATCCTCTGGCAATGCTCTGAAGGGAAGCGATATTGAATTATTGCAGTGACTGTGCTTTGGGGAAGGTGGCAAGGCACAGGAGAGGTGAGGGTTTGATGAGACTGGTCTGGAAGCCAGGAGGCTTGGGTCCACACTGCCGCCAGTCACGTGACCTTGGGGAAGACTTGGTTCTCATTGTCACCTAGAGTAAAATGAGGGATTTGGACGAAGGTTTCCTGCATCTATTACATTGAGTCAGTGCCATCTTTGCCCTTCCTTTCTGGAGGCTGATGCTCGGTTTGCACTTTTTTTTTTTTTTTGGCTTATAATAAAGAAAGGCTGCTTCTTTATTTGTCTTGCAAATTGCCCTACTTCATTTTTAATGATCACCTACAATAGAGGTCCTTACCCTGGAGTCCCCAGACAGACCCTGAAATTAGCTGCTAAAGCTTGGGTATAGGTGAACATTTAAGGGGCAAGGCGAATTTTTATGATTTTCATTTACTCACTCAGTGAATATTGAACACCTATTCTCTGCCAAATACTGAGCTTAGCATGGAAATAAAATGGGGATCTGAGTAAAGACAGTCCATGGCCCCACAGAGCCTCCATTTTATTGTATTTTTAAAAACTATTTATTTACTTTCATTTATTTAATTTTTGGCTGTGCTGGGTCTTCATTGCTTTGCAAGGGCTTTCTCTAGATGTGCTTTGGGGCAGGGGGCTGGTCCTTGTTGTGGGTGCGCCATGTGGTGGCTTCCTTTGTTGCGGAGCACCGGCTCTAGAAACACGGGCTTCAGTAGTTGCAGCTCATGGGCTTCGTTGCTCCGTGTCATGTGGCATCCTCCCACATCAGGGATTGAACTCATGTTGCCTGCATTGGCAGGTGGATGCTATCCACTGCGCCAACAGGGAAGTCCCCAAAACTTCCATTTTAAACAGGAAGACGCCAGAAGGAAATAAATGGGCACTCATGTGGCAGCAGTTGAGAGGTGTGATGGGGTCAGGTGGAACAAGCAAGGTGCTTTTGGAGCTTGAGAGAGGGAGCTCCTCACTCAGCTCCGTCAGAAGCTCAGGAGAGTTCATGACCTTAAGCAAAGGATAAGAACCTCTGAACAAAAGGAAAGGGAATCTGACATGCATGGTGCTGGTGTGGGCCATGCCTGGAGAAACGGTGGCAGGTAGAAAAACACACTTAGGATGTTCAGCCATCACTGATGCATTCAGCACTGCAAAGTCTGACTTAAAGTTCTGAAATGACGTTGATCATTGTCATCACAATCATTGCCGCTGTGCATAGAGCTCTTACTGTGGACTTCTTGTCTTGCTAAGCATTTAACATCAACAGTCTCATGTAGTCTTTGTAAAATATCTGCAAGAAAGTGCTACGGTCTTGTTTGACACATGAGACCACCAGACATATGGGCTTTAAGTTATCTGTTTAAGGCCTTTCAGCCCCCAAATGCAGGATTGAAACCCAAATCTGGCCGAAGTTTTGCTGTAGTGTAGATTTTTGGATCATGGGGAAGGGATACCTAGAAGCCTCACCTTCCAAACAGGTGGGAAAGTCATGTTTTCTTGACTTCGTTTCCCAGATAT
Source organism: Muntiacus reevesi (assembly GCF_963930625.1). Lineage (NCBI taxonomy): Eukaryota > Metazoa > Chordata > Mammalia > Artiodactyla > Cervidae > Muntiacus > Muntiacus reevesi. Next base: position 99,853,970 of record NC_089252.1, read on the forward strand.
GGTCAGGCTTTAGATTTAAAAACAAGAATCAAATGTCAGTACCATCTGTCTCTCCCCACAGTGGAAGGGACTCTCTCCTGGGCATCATCGAGACACCCTGAGTTACCAGTTCAAAGTGAGATGGTTTAGCACACCTATGTTTGGCCCTGAACCAGTACTGGAGTTCAAAGAAGAAGCCAAGCTCTAAGGGATTTATTAACAATTTAACATTTCCAAAGCACGTGGGGTTGTTAATTCCATGTGCTGCAGAAATACTGTCATAATGATTAAGGCTTAGTCACTGTAGGAATGCAGAAATTCGAAATCCATCTTGTGGCTGCCCAGCTCCCACTGTCTTATTCTAAGCTCCCATAAGATCCTCGTTGTCTGACTCAGTGCCCTTCTCCTTCTCTTCCAGTTGACCTTGACACTTGCAATCCTGAGTGTCCATGTGATCTCTTCCTTATTATATGAGTGTTTGATCCAAAATATACAAAAGCTCCTAGGCAGCTTCTTGATAACCCTACCCACCGCACCCCCCGCCCCGCCCACCCACCAAACACCTGACTGCCTGGAAATGTCCTTGCCCTGGAAGTATGTGGTCTGTTCATTGAGCAAGCTTTCCCAGGGTCAGGGCGTGTACCAGGCTCTGGTGCTACGGAAAAGAGCCAGGCCAGCTCTCAAGAAGCTATGGTCAGCAGACTACAGCCTTAGGAGATGAAAAGCTCCTTCAACTGCACATGACCAAAAGCAACTCAGACTGCTAAAAGGGCAAGAGAAAAAACGGGTTAGCTCATGTAGGAGAAAAGTCTAATGGAAGAGTTGATAGAGACACAGCTGGATCCAGGGGCAGAGAATGTAACCTGGGCTTTGTGTGTCTGCTTTTTTCAGGAGGCCTCTCCCCAAGGAAGGTATTATAAATGCCAGCAGCTTGAGGCTTATATGTTCAGTCATGTCTGACACTCTGCGACCTCAAGGACTGTAGCCTGCCAGGCTCCTTTGTCCATGGGATGTTCCAGGCAAGAATACTGGAGTGGGTTGCCATTTCCTCCTCCAAGGGATCTTCTGACCCAGGGATTGAACCCATCTCACTAACTGACAGTGGAAAGACTGCTTTTCTCAGATGTGCTCAGAGAACTCTGGCCTAGCTTGAGTCACAGGCCCACCGCTGAACCAAGAACCATCGCCAGAGGGATGGGGTGCCCTGTGAAACGAGATATGGATCCTGAGTATGCCCTGCAGCCAGGCAGAAATGGAACGGTCGCCATGTAAAGCACAAGGCTTCCCTTGTGCTCAGATGGTCAAGAATCTGCCTGCAATGCAAGAGACCTGGGTTCAGTCCCTGAATTGGGAAGATCCCCTGGAGGAGGGCATGGCAACCCACTCCAGTATTCTTACCTGGAGAATTCCAGCGACAGAGGAGCCTGGCAGGCTACAGTCCATGGGCACACAAAGAGTGGGACACGACTGAGCGACTAAGCACAAGAAATAGAATAGTTCCCCAGGAAAAAAAATAAAGAGAGGATCTTGAGAAAGAAGGTGGCAGAGGGAAAGCTGGGCATGCAGATGGTTGAGCAAAAAGCATGAAAGGAGCTCCAGAAAAGCAGTGGGAAAGAAAGCTCAGAAATGCTTCACAGAGGGGGTGGCATTTGAACAGAATCCTGAAGGGCAAATAAAAAGTCAACAATGCTACAGGAAGGTGACTGGGGTCTAGTCCTGCTGTGCTAATGCACCAGTAGGAATGGCCTGGGAAAGTAATATTCAGTTATTCAAAAAGAATGTACTTAGCATCTACCAGCTGTGTACCAGGAACCATGTCAGTGCTGGGACAGTCGGGATGAACAAGACAGGCACTATCTGTCTCTCGTGGATCTTAAAATCTATGGGGGGTGGGGGGGAGAAACATGAAACCAGTAATTGCACCAATGTTAGGATAATCATTTTTCCAGAAGTGCTGAGAAGGAAAGATCACTGTGGCAGGGTGAAGCGCACTGGTGCCTTATGTTAGTTTTCCCAGTCATGAAGTGGGAAAGAATGTGGCGTGTTTCCTCTCCCACAACCAACCGATAACACAGTAACACACTGAGAAACACTAGCTTAATTCATTTACTCACACTCAAGGGCATGGACTCACACGAGAGAAGCAGAAAATACCTTGAAACAGAGAGTAAAATATAGGGAAACACGTGTTCCTGTACTTAGATGGCTGCCTCTTTGAAAGCTCCCATTTTCACACAACCCACATGGTTAATCTGTCCTCACCCTCTTAGTGGTTCAGATTCAGTGCTTTCTTCTGTTATTATACCCTGCATCCTTAAACCACTGTATTTCCATTTGGTATAAACACTATCATCTGCCTTTTTTCATTTCCTCTCATCAAGCATTTGGGGTTCAGCACACATTCTTTGATAGGGAGGCAATGAAAATCTGGAGACGCTGCTTTTAAACTACTGACTCAGTTATTCAGGAATTTAAATTGATTATACTGTTTCATAATCACTCTGGTCACGAAAAGCTTCCACTGTAGAATCTGCCTTTGTTGGTCCTTCAAGGGTGAGGATCTGACTTGCCCCTTACACAGTGCTCTGAATGGGGACGGGAGCAGGGAGGAGCCCATGGCTGTGGACCACACCTCTGATGGAGCGACGTTTCCGAGGGGAATCTTTGTGATTGGGGGGAGAGGTGTGCTGTCTGTGCGAGGATTCTCTTCTACACCAGGGCTGCACTTCTTCATTAAATGAAAGCCAGATGCTTATAGTTAACATTTTTAATAGGTTCATTCTCCCAGGTAGCTCATAAAATCCCAATAATAAATCAAAGAGCCCTTCTTAACAGACTTTCAAGGGATGCTCTGATGTTGCGGATGTATTAATGAATTAGGGACACTCGAAGCTAGATTCATCATTTTTTCTCAAGTCTGCCCTCTCTCTTCCCCATGTATATGCCCCCCCCCCCCCAAACTCAAAAAAGAAAGATTGGAAAAGGAAGTTGGGGATAAAATGTCTCAGTGTCACTACTGGCAATGTGTCTTCCAGAAGACGAAGTGAGTTACCAAGAGAAAAATTTCAAAGTGATTTAAAAGATACCATTTAAAGTCTATTAGAATTTTGGGAGAATAAAAGGCAATGAGTTAAGTGAGAATAAGATGTAAACCTTCCTGCAATATTTGATTGCTAATGAACAGAAAGTATTCATCTTAGCAACCTAGAAGAGAAAAATGCATAGTGCTTTTCATTAAATCAACTAAATGATTAAATGAGTTAGTCGGTAGAAACCATTTCAATTTTCTGAATGTGAAATGTGCAGCTTATAACAAATAAATTCAAAGCACCTTTCTAAGCAAGTTTTGAGCATAAAAAATGTGGGTTATAAAGATGTTCAGTATTTTCTTCTTTATAGACAGTCAATATTTTAATGCAGTGACATTAATTGTGCAGAATGAAATGCCCCTACTATCGGGGCTTAAAAAATTTTGGCATCTAGTGCGACGTCCCTAATGGATCTTCAACACTATTACAAAATGATTGATTGTTGTTGTAGTCATTTTACCAGCTTTCAGAGCTGTTATATTTTTAATTAAATTGGCTGTGAATTTTGTAAGTGGCAAAGGTTGATAAACTAGCACTCGGCACAGTATTACTATTCTTCTTAGCGTGGCTGTCATAGTTGGTACATTTATGGGCATAATCTTCTTAACATTCCATAAGTCTCTGGTCTCAGGCATTGATTGGCAAGATCACTTGCTATTTGGAGATGGGAGGAAAAAAACATGAAAATTAACTCAGCAGAGAACATGGTTCTGGACCATTGCTTGGTGGATGGAGAGGAGACCTGGTCTTGTAACCCTGCTGGAAATGGGTTTAACCATCCTCCCTCTTACCCTGCATCAATCAACATGGGAAAAGAGGTGTGGGTAGTGGTTGGTGTGACAGTTCTTCTGCCAACAGGTTTTAAGAGGGTTCCCTGAGTTAGACTATGGGCTAGGTGCTTGGAGACACAAAAGTGGGTCTATTGGGAGACCCAAGCACTGATCCATCTGAACAAATAGGAGCCAGTTCAGGAAACTGTTATCATGGAAAGGGTCAATCCATGATGGAGACTTGGTGGTATTAGTCAAGGGGTCAGGCAAGGCATCTTGCAGCTGAGACATGAAGGTGGCAAAGCAGCCAGCCTCAGGAGTGGGGAGGGGAGGGTGGTCCCCGTTGGTGGGCAGCGTGTGCATGGGTTCCGAGGTGGCAGGGGCCTGAAAGAAGGTCAGGGGCCTGGAGCCTGGGGCAGGAGTGAGGTGACTAGGGAAGTAATTTCAGCTCTGGATACACTGTCTGTGTGCCCAGGAAGCCCTTGGGATTGACTGGCATCATGGGAGTGCTGGATGAATCCCAACCTCTCTGCCCAACCTTGCCAAGACATTCAAGCTCTGAGCCTCAGTTTCCACATTTGCCCAGTGGGGTTGACAGTAGGTCCTCCATCTCTGGGTCATAAGGGTTATGCTATCCTTCATGTAAAGTGCCTAATCCATAGTAACTATCATTATCTCGTTGTTTGCTCACTAAGTCATGTCTGACTCTTTTTCAAACCCACAGACGGTGGCCCACTCGGCTCTTCTGTCCATGGAATTCTCCAGGAAAGAATACTGGAGTGGGGAGTCACTTCTTTCTCCAGGGGACCTTCCTGACTCAGGGATCAAACCTCTGTCTCTTGCATTAGCAGGTGGATTCTTGACCGCTGAGCCACTAGGGAAGCTCATTATTACCTTAGCAGAATTGAACTACTCAGTCACTAAGTTCATTTTTTAACTTTTCTAATTTCCATTTGTAGAAAAAGGAAAAGAGGTTTCCCTTTTAATGAAAAATTCAGATAGATGTCCTTGAAATATGCTGAGAAATCTTTTTCTTCTACTGCTTGTTCATATTTTGTGCATGAGAAATTACTTAGGCTACCGACTCTTCCTGAATAAGTGACTTCTTCCTGGCTCATGTATCCTGCTAGTTATGGGTACAGGACAACCAGCAAATAATGTTTAAGATCCACAGATAATGAAGGTTTAAGCCCAACTCAAGAAAGGAGAGGGGTTGGCTTCAGTTGAACAAATGCTCATTATGAAGAGAATTCAAGCTTTGGAGCCAGACAGACCTGGAGTAAATCCTGCCTGGAACACAAGTGACCAAGTGAAAACTTGAGCAAATGAGTTATCCCTTCTATCTGTTTCCTCAACACTAAAATGGAGACATTTCTATGTATCATGTAGTATGTCACGAGAGTCACCTAAAACAGGGCCTGACTCACAAAAGTAAGTACCCCATAATGTTGGCTCTGGTGATTATGCCGCTAACCAGCTGATGAATCCCACTGAATTCACCGTCGGGTGTGTGGAGGGAGGGGGAGGGAAGATAGAAAGTGGGGACCGAATCCCACTGAGTTACACAGCCTCTGTTTCTAAGATGGGCACAGTGGGTGTTATTTGCGTCCCTGCAAAAGTGACCTCCACCCCCTCCCACAAAGCATTTGTGTTTAGCACCGTGATTATTTCAACGAGGCATTTGGGGCAGTATCTGTGGAAAGAGTTTGGCATATTGAGGGGCCCTCATAAGACCAATGACTACATGGGGAGGTTGTATTCGTTAGGAAAATCTGCGTGTGGAGTAAACACCGCCATTACTTTCTGTGGCATCATCGCCATAGTTTCCGACGAGAGGCAGTGCAGAATTGCAGAGGAGGGAGAAGAACATCTCAGTTTTCCTACGTCGAGGTTATAGATGAGCCACAGAGCTACCATTTGTATTTGCGGGCGGTCTCAATCATTCTGCATGCATGCCCACCCTGGCAACATTTCAAAGCATTATTCCACATTACAGTGGTATTTTATCACGCATCGCAAGCCTGACACGGTTCTTTCCTCGGCAGGAAAGTGCTCCAGGCTAAGTTTCAGATTTTGTCAGTAGGAAAAAAGAAATTGTTACAATTCAGAACTGGCTGGGGAAACATACCTTCAAGTGTTACAAATCTGTAAAGGTTAAAGCTCCAGGTAGAAAGCAAGAGGAGAAAGAAGCAAGCTTATGTCTGGCTGGTTTCCATGTGTTCTTTGAAATGTTCCCTGTTTGGGCACAAGATGCAACCGGGCTGAGGTACAAGAGTGTTTCAGAGGCCCAGAGAGGTTGAGTTCTCATGCTCTAAGTAGAAAGAGAAGCGGAAGCAGCCCCCATGTAGCTCCCATCAACCCCTCTGTCTCCATTATCCCAGGAAATGGGTTAACATGTTCACTGGCACTGATTCTCTGGTCACCTCATTTTGCCTTTCTCTTGGTGTGGTCCAGACATGCCTAAAAGAGGTTGCATTTTTCTCTCCCTTTCATTCATCCAACAAAGATATATTTTTCTGGTATCTTGTTTCTGCCACGATCTTACCAGGCACTGTGGAAACCACAATAATGTTGACAGTCATTTATCCACATATTGCAGGTCAATGATGGGGATGCCCAGGGTGGCGTCCAGCACATGGGCGGGGGACTTGCTCAGATTTCGATGGGGTGATGTCTACATCAAACTCCTAAGAATACATGAGCGATTACCAGGAACAGTCCTGTTCCTCTGCTCTTGCCCACTCCACCTTCTTAGAGCCAGGGTGACAGGAAAGACAGAGATGTGGAAGTTGTTGTTCCACTCAGTTGCATTCAACTCTTTGCGACCCCATGGACTGCAGCACACCAGGCCTCCCTGTTCATCATCAACTCCTAGAGTTTACTCAAACTCATGTCCATTGAGTCAGTGATGCCATCCAGCCATCTCACCCTCTGTCATCCCCTTCTCCTCCTGCCTTCAATCTTTCCCAGCATCAGGGTCTTTTCAAATAAGTCAGCTCTTCACATCAGAGGGCTGAAGTATTGGAGCTTCAGCTTCAGCATCAGTTCTTCCAATATTCAAGATTGATTTCCTTAACAATTGACTGGCTTGATATCCTTGCTGTCCAAGAGTCTCTCAAGAGTTTTCTCCAACACCACAGTTCAAAAGCATCATTCCTCTGCACTCAGCCTTCTTTATGGTCCAACTCTAACATCGGTACATGACTACTGGAAAAACCATAGCTTTGACTATTCACACCTCTGTCAGCAAAATGATGTCTCTAACTTTTAAACACGCTGTTTATCATACCTTTTCTTCCAAGAAGCAAGTGTCTTTTAATGTCATGGCTGTAGTCACCACCTGCAGTGATTTTGGAGCCCAAGAAAATAAAGTCTGTCACTGTTTCCATTGTTTCCCCATTTATTTACCATGAAGTGATGGGACTGAATGCCATGGTCTTAGTTTTCTGAATGTTATAGGTTTTTGTTTTTGTTTTTTTACATCTTTATTGAATTTTTTGCTTTCCTTTTTTTTTTTTTTCTTTCTCTTTTTTTATGTTTTGGTTTTTTGGCCACAAAGCATGTGGGATCTTAGCTCCTTGACTAGAGATTGAACCCAAAGCCTCTGTACTGGAAGTCTTAACTACTGGACCACCAGGGAAATCCCAGTTTTAAGCCAGCTTTTTCACTCTCCTTTTTCACCTTCATAAAGAGGCTTTTTAGTTCCTCTTCAATTTCTGCCATTAAGATGGTGTCATCTGCATATCTGAGGTTGTTGATATTTCTCCAGGCAATCTTGATTCCAGTCTGTGCTTCATCCAGCCCGGCATTTCCCATGATGTAGTCTGCATATAAGTTAATAAGCACGGTGATAATATATAGCCTTGATGTACTCCTTTCCCAATTTTGAACTACTCTGTAGGCCAAGTGGGCCTTAGGAAGATCACTACAAACAAAGCTAGTGGAGGTGATGAAATTCCAGTTGAGCTATTGCAAATCCTAAAAGAGTATGCTATGAAAGTGCTGCACTCAATAGGTCAACAAATTTGGAAAACTCAGCAGTACCCACAGAACTGGAAAAGATCAGTTTTCATTCCAATCCCTAAGAAAGGCAATCCCAAAGAATGCTCAAACTACTGCACAGGTGCCCTCATCTCACACGCTAGCAAAGTAGTGCTAGACATGGAACAACAGACTGCTTTCAAATCAGGAAAGGAGTACGTCAAGGCTGTATATTGTCACCCTGCTTATTTAACTTCTATGCAGAGTACATCATGAGAAATGCTGGACTGGATGAAGCACAAGTTGTAATCAAGATTGCTGGGAGAAATATCAATAACCTCAGATATGCAGATGACACCACCCTTATGGCAGAAAGTGAAGAAGAATTAAAGAGCCTCTTGATAAAAGTGAAAGAGGAGAGTGAGAAAGTTGACTTAAAGCTCAACATTCAGAAAACTAAGATCAAGGCATCTGGTCCCATCACGTCATGGCAAATAGATGGGGGAAACCGTGGAAACAGTGGCTGAGTTTATTTTTGGGGGCTCCAAAATCACTGCAGATGGTGACTGCAGCCATGAAATTAAAAGACACTTACTCTTTGGCAGGAAAGTTATGACCAACCTAGACAGCATGTTAAAAAGCAGAGACATTATGTTGCCAACAAAGGTCCATTTAGTCAAAGCTATGGTTTTTCTAGTGGTCATGTATGGATGTGAGAGTTGGACTATAAAGAAAACTGAACATGGAAGAATTGATGCTCTTGAACTGTGATGTTGGAGAAGACTCTTGAGAGTCCCTTGGACTGCAAGGAGATCCAACCAGTCCATCATAAAGGAGATCAGTCTTGAGTGTTCATTGGAAGGACTGATGTTGAAGCTGAAACTCCAATACTTTGACCTCCTGTTGCGAAGAGCTGACTCATTTGAAAAGACCCTGATGCCGGGAAAGATTGAAGGTGGGAGAAGAAGGGGACAGCAGAGGATGAGATGGTTGGATGGCATCGCCAACTCAATGGACATGAGTTTGGGTAAACTCTGGGAGTTGGTGCTGGACAGGGAGACCTGGTATGCTGCAGTCCATGGGGTTACAAAGAGTCAGACACGACTGAGCGACTGAAGTGAACTGAACTGTAGTTCCATGCCCAATTCTAACTGTTGCTTCTTGACCTACATACAGATTTCTCAGGAGGCAGGTAAGGTGGTCTGGTATTCCCATTTCTTTAAGATTTTTTTCAGTTTGTTGTGATCCACACAGTCAAAGGTTTTAGCATAGTCAATGAATGAGAAGTAGTTTTTTTTTTTTTTAATTTCCCTTGCTTTTTCTATGATCCAGTGGATGTTGGCAATTTGATCGCTGGTTCCTCTGCCTTTTTTATATCTTTTATATCTATTATTTATATCTTTTATATCTATTATTTTCCTCTATCTTGGACATCCGAAGGTTCTCAGTTCACATACTGTTGAAGTCTGGCTTGAAGGATTTTGAGCATTATCTTGCTAGCATGTGAAATAAGTACAGTTGAATGGTAGTTTAAACATTCTTTGGTATTATTGCCTTTCTTTGGAATTCTAGTCCTGTGGCCACTTCTGAGTTTTCCGACCTGGTATGTTGAGTGTAGCACTTTAACAGCATTATCTTTTAGGATATGAAATAGCTCAACTGGAATTCCATCACCTCCACTAGCTTTGCTTGTAGTAATGCTTCCTAGAGCCCATTTGACTTCACACTCCAGGATGTCTGGCTCTAGGTGAGTGATCACACCTATGTGGTTATATGGGTCATTATGACCTTTATTGTATAGTTTTTCTGTGTATTCTTGCCACCTCTTCTTGGTATCTTCTGCTTCTGTTAGGTCCATACTGTTTCTGTCCTTTATTGTGCCCAAATTTGCATGAAATGTTCCCTTGGTATCTCTAATTTTCTTGAAGAGATTCCTCGTCTTTCCCATTCTATTATTTTCCTCTATGTCTTTGAATTGATGGCTGAGGAAGGCTTTCTTATGTCTCCTTGCTATTCTTTGGAACTCTGCATTCAGATGGATATATCTTTCCTTTTCTCCTTTGCCTTTCACTTCTCTTCTCAACTATTTGGAAGGCCTCCTCAAACAACCATTTTGCCTTTTTGCATTTCTTTTTCTTGTGGATGGTTTTGATGACCATTTCCTGTACATTACGAACCTCCTTCCATAGTTCTTCAGGCACTCTGTCTATCAGATCTAATCCCTTGAATCTATTTGTCACTTTCACTGTATCATCATAAGGGATTTGATTTAGGTCATACCTGAATGGCTTAGTGGTTTCCCTACTTTCTTCAATTTAAGCCTGCATTTTGCAGTAAGGACCTCATGATCTGAGCCACAGGCAGCTCCTGGTCTTGTTTTTGCTAACTGTATAGAGCTTCTCCATCTTTGGCTACAAAGAATATAATCAATCTGATTTTGGTGTTGTGTTGTCCATGTGTAGAGTCGTCTCTTGTGTTGTTAGAAGAGGGTGTTGCTGTGACGAGTGCATTCTCTTGGCAGAACTCTGTTAGGCTTTGTCCTGCCTCATTTTGTACTCCAAGGCCAAGCTTGGTCTATTACTCCAGGTATCTCTTGGTTTCCTATTTTTGCTTTCCAGTCCCCCATAATGAAAAGGATATCTTTTTGTGGTATTGGTTCTGGAAGGTCTTGTAGATCTTCATAGAACCTTTCAACTTCAAATTCTTCAGCATTAGTGTTTGGGGCATAGACTTGGATTACTGTGATATTGAATGGTTTGCCTTGAAAATTAACTGAGATCATTCAGTCTATTTTGGGGTTGCACCCGAGTACTGCCTTTCAGATTCTCTTGTTGACTATGAGGGCTACTCCATTTCTTCTAAGGGATTCTTGCCCACAGTAGTAGATACAATGGTCCTCTGAATTAAATTTGCCCATTCCCATCCATTTTAGTTCACTGATTCCTAAAATGTCACTGTTCACTCTTGCCATCTCCTGTTTGATCACTTCCAATTTACCTTGATTCATTGGCTGAACATTCCAGGTTCCTATGCAATATTGCTCTTTACAGCATCGGTGTGGAAGGGCCTAGTGCAATTCCAAGTAACTCCTTATTTCCCCCAAATCAATCATTTAGCACAGTTTCTGCAACAGTTAGGAACCACTTCTACTACTATTTATGTTTTTTCAAATCAACTTCCTTTACTTGCCTTTTCATTTGATTGAAAAAGGAAAGATTCTGTCATTCTTGTAACAGAAAAGCAATGTAACATGCCATAAGTAGAAGGCGACTGCAAAAGGAAATACAGTGAACAATAAAATGGTGTTATTAAATTTCTCCTGGATCCTGTGGTTTGATCTGAAGAGTGTGCTTTTTTTTTTTTTTTTTTTTTCCTGGTACAAAATGGGGGACCATCAAGCATTAGAGCCACGTGAATGACAGAGAAACACCAAACTCAATATGCTCTGAATGATCGAAGTAGAGAATGGACATGTGGAAACAGGAGGGGAAGGGTGTCCAGGATTAGGATCACACCAGGGCTGGGTGGCCATCAAAGAGGCAGCAGCTCTGAGTAAGCCCCCACACTCGCTCTCAGATACCTCGGGCTCTGCTGTGGCAACTCTCGTGAGGATGGAGGAGGCCTCGGGGTGACTCTTTACTGGCAGTTTAAGTGCATCCACAGGGGCAGCTTGCTCAGCCCAGGACTCCAGCAGGTGTGTTGAAATTTCAGGAATTTCTTGGCTCATTTGCAGGCCCTCCCAGGAAACAAGCATCTCTTGTTTTCTGAGGATGGTAGCAGTGATTACTTTTTCCCAAGTTAAAAAAAAAAAAAAGTGCCAGGAAGATAAACAGTTTGTAAATCCCTGCACGTCTCCTGCCTTCAAGCTTTGAGTCTATTTGTGAGACATTTATCTCTTTGTATACTCACCCCCCCAAAAAAAAAAATTATCATGCAGTTAATAAACCTAATAGCCTGAGGTATGCCAATCAGGAAGAAAAAGAATGCAGGAAGCTGAATGTGACACATTATGGCATTGACTCTCTGCAGAAAGCTAGGAACCTTTCCTCTAAAAGGAGCATCCTTCTGTGCCCGGAGATGCTGGGGGCAGGATGGGGCACTGTGGCAGGTACAGACACCCTGTTCTTTATTCTTTCAATTTTCTATTGAAGGATAGTTGATTTAGGATGTTCCATTCGTTTCTGGTATACAAAGCAAAGTGATTCGGTTATAAATTTATACATTCTTTTCATAGTATTTTCCACTGTGGTTTATTTTAGGATATTTCATATAGTTCCCTGTAGGGAACTATACAGTGGGACCTTGTTATATGCAGTGGTCTGCTTGTTTTTCCGGTCGGGGCTTTGCCCTTCGTTGCTTTGTGTGGGCTTTCTCTAGTTGTGGTGGCTTCTCTCATTGCAGAGCACAGGCTCTAGGCCTGTGGGCTTTAGTAGCTGCGGCACATGGGCTTAGCTGCCCCACGGTATGTGGAATCTTAGTTCCTAGGCTAGGGATCAAACCCATGTCCTTGAACTGTAAGGGGGATTCTTAACCAGTGAACCACTAGAGAAGTCCCCGTGTATAATGTTTTTATATAGTAGTATTTTGTATCTAATAATCTCACACTCGTGATTTATCCTTCCCCAACCCCCTTTGCCCTTTTGTAACTGTACCTTTCTTTTCTTTGTCTGTGAGCAGACATCCTGTTGTGATTCCTGAGTGATAGGACATGAGAAACTTTTACATACTTCCTAAAGAATCAGGCAGATCTAGTAGACAGAGTAAGTCAGGACAGATGAGAAGGAAACACCTTGAGAGTTCCACTGTCCACTTTAAATCAGAAGAGCCTGCTTCTCACTCCACCATCCTCCTCCACATCTCCTGAGTGTGGCTGAGAGATTTTGAGAACTAGGTGTTAGAGAAATGCAGGTCTAAAGTTTGTCCACTTGCAACAAAGACTCCCTACTTAGTTTGGGCATCAAGGTCCAAGTCCAGTGACGGGTTTAACGTTCCAACGGTAACTTTGGGAGTTAATGACAACTTCCAAAGGCATCATGTCCAGTGGGCCCATCTTTATTCTAGGGCCAAGAGTACTTGCCTCCCTGAGAGAACCCTCCTTTGGGACCAGGTGAGGGTAAAGAAACACCCTGGGTTCAATGTCTAGCAGATGTACCCAGGCTGACTTCAGTGATCGATGTTACACAATGAAAATACCACTCAAATTCATTAGCAGGGATAAACTCGTAACTTTTGCCATCCCTGAGCCTACCAGGAGCCCTTCCTTTGTGAACTCTTAGGCCAGGGATTATCTTTTCATTGAATTATAGTGAAACCTGTCTTAAGTGATCACTCAGGGACCATCCAAACTCGGTAACTTGGTAGAGGTTGAACTTTAGCTAAAGGTCAAACAGAATTCTTCTGGAAACCTTAGGGGTTGCTTAAAGGTGAAATAAAATGCCGAAATGAAAATTGACTTAATCCCTGGCTTATGAACCAAGTAGCACCACTAGGCAGGCCAAGGGACACAGTCAGCTAGCGAATGCGCCTTGACTTCCCTTTGCAAACTGCCTCATCTGTCTGGCAAATGCAATGGCCTTTCAGGCTTGTTCGTCATATACCCAGCAATGCTTTCATTTTCCAAGGATGTCTGGACATTTTGAAGACCTTTGGCTGCATGTTTGGGACCCATTTCACTAGTGATCTTACATATCATTCCAGGTCAGGCCGTATTCATGGAACACAGTCCACCAGTGCCTTTCAGATTCTAAGGGTCTTTACCTGGGAAGAGGAAACTGGCTTAACTAACATCGGCACATGCACTCAGCGTAGGAAGGACTTAAGGGAAGGATCCATATTCTAGTCTGTTATGCAAAGAATTATCTTTGAGCTCTGTTTATGCTGCTGCTGCTGCTAATTTGCTTTAGTCAAATCCAATTCTTTGTGACTGTATGGACTGTAGTCCTCCAGACTCTGTTCATGGGATTCTCCAGGCAAGAATATTGGAGTGGATTGCCAGTTCCTCCTTCAGGGGATCTTCCTGACCCTGGGATCAAACATGTGTCTCCTGGGGCTCCTATACTGCAGGCAGCTTCTTTACTGCTGAGCCACATCTTTGAGTTCTAATTATATATACTCATAAATATATATTCTACTTAAATATATTATATATTAGGTATCATAGAAGTCTAGTGTGTACAATATAATGGATGTATAATCTATTTTCTAACCTTCTGTGTAGCACTTAAAGCAGAATTTATGGCCATCCTGAGAAAGCTCTGGGACTCCTGGGGCTAAAGCTGAAAAGGCAGAGAGCAGAGGAGGGTGGAGCCACTATACTCTCCTTATCCCTTCCTGTAACTAGAGAAGGAATGAGACATATTGGGTCCAGTCCCAACTGTGACACATTCTGTAGCTTGGACTGGCCACCGGAACCCACGGAGCCTCTATTTCTTCGTCCGTAACAAGGACGAAGCCATAATGACAGCAACCACCATCCATCGAACCCTTATGTGTCAAACCCTAGGCTGACTGAAGACTTCACATGCAGCACATCTTGCTGAATTCCCACCACAGCATTTCCGTGTGGGCAGCCTGTCTTCATTTGAGGAGATAAGCGTGTCTTTAAATTACGGACTGAAATGCCGACTTTGCTGGGGTGATGAGAACATTCAGTGATATGGCAGATGAAAGCCACCAGCACAGTACGCCTCCCGCCCGGAAGTAGTTCCACAAAGTCGGTTTTGTCCTTCTTCCCAGAGAGACGGGCACTAAGTCTGTGGCCCTGCACGTCTGTGACCATGCCTTTCAGCGTCCTGGCACTCCGATGGTCTGGGAGTTTCCCTATCGTTTGTCTGTTGCTCACATGTTTCTGTGAACACTGCCGAGCGCTGGGAACACAGTAAGGCTCTAAGCGCGTGTGTTCTCTGCTGCCTGAGCTGAGAGTCCCAGGCCCTGGTGTTCACTTGTGGTCCGGCTGAAATGGAGATGGAGGGAGAGGAACTGGGGAGGTGGCCCAGTGGGGAGAGGCGCTGGAGGACTCCTTGGCATGGGAGCAAGGCTGACTTGGTGAGTCCAGATCAGAGGCTCTAGGCCTTTTATTGCTCTGTATTAAGATATCTTTGGCAATCTCAGTTAGTCCATATACAGAAGAAACTGGTGTTTTGAAAAACAAAAATGCTGGTTTTTGAGGTGAAGGCATACACACTCTCATTGCCTCCCTCATATAACTGAGGATTTATTTGTATAAATGGTGACACAGGGGTGAACCAGCTCAGTATTCTAACTGAAGTCTCCCTGGAGACCAAGCAGACACCACCACAAAGGCAAGGAGGGGCGGGGGGCAACGGACACAGTGTTGAGCAAGTCAGATCAGGCATAGGCCCTTGAGAGATGCCTCTAGCAGGAGAGACAGACAAAAATGAGTGAACCCACAGACAGACAATTTCAGGGAGCAAGAAGAAACAGGGTAATCGGATAAAAGCATGCCTTCAAACAGATGTCAGAAGAGGCTTCACCAAGGAAGTAATGTCCTAACTGAAGAGTAACAATAAAGAGGCAAGTCTGGAGAACCCAGGGGCAGAGAGTTTTCCAGTAGAGTGAGTAGCAATTGCAAAAGCCCCAGGTTCAGAATGAGCCTGGCATGTTTGGGAAATAGCATGAAGACCCATCGGCCTGGAACCCTGGTGAGCGGGCAGAGGCGATGGGGTTACAGAGGCGATGGGGTTACAGAGGTAGGCGGTGGCGTGGACTCTTGCAGGCCTCAAATGAGGCTGGAACTGGGGGGTGTTAGACAAGGAGACAACGTGACCTAGGCTTATAGGGGTCACTCTGGCTGGGCTGAGAGCAGATAAAAGCCCAAGAAAGGAGACCGGTTAGGAGGTTGTCACAGTGGTTATGGTAGAAATAACGGTGCAGTGGAGGTGGAGAGAGGCAGGCTATTCTGCAATGTGGTTTGAAACACAGAGGTAGGTTTTGTTGAGAGAGTTGAATGGGGGTCCTCAGAGACTAGGAATGTCTAGTATTGGGCTTGAGTAACCAGCTGAATATGGGACTTCCCCAGAGGCTCAGCAGTAAAGAATCTATCTGCCAATGCAGGAGACGTGGGTTCAGTCCCTGAGTCGGGAAGATTTGCTGGAGAAGGGAATGGCAACCCACTCCAGTACTCTTGCCTGGGAAACCCCATGGACAGAGGAGCCTGGTGGGCTAAGTCCATGGGGTCGCAAAGAGTCAGACGTGACTCAGTCACTAAGCAGCCACAGTCCGCCTGAATGGTTAGTGCTGCTTCCTGGAAGGGTTGAACTAGGATGGCAGCTACAAGTCAGATGTTCTCTCTTGATTGTAAGAAATACGATGTGCCCACCACCCATGCAAGTGGAACATATGTGACTGGAACTCATTGGAGAGTCCAGACTAGAAACACATTTGGGAGTCATGGAGATGGCATGCAAAGCCATGGCC
Organism: Muntiacus reevesi; assembly: GCF_963930625.1. Taxonomy (NCBI): domain Eukaryota; kingdom Metazoa; phylum Chordata; class Mammalia; order Artiodactyla; family Cervidae; genus Muntiacus; species Muntiacus reevesi. The sequence continues at coordinate 99,870,225 of NC_089252.1, forward strand.
TTGAGATTGCTGGAGTGGGGAAGGGCGTAGAGGAAGATCAAGGGCTGAGGGTCTAGGCTGATCTGATGTTTCCAGGTCACATATGAGAGAGTGGGAAAACTTTCCAGGCAGACAGATGGTCCTACAGGTGTAAAGGACCAAAGAGGACCTAGCTTGGAGTTGTGGCTAGAACACAGTGAGAGTGGAAGAAAATGAAACACGTGAGGTCAGAGAGGAGTGTAGATTTTATGTTTTTATGTAGATTTATGTAGATTTTTTGTATATCCTATCCATGTGTGATAGGAGGGTGGGGAACAAAAAGTAGGAGTTATAGGGCTTGAGGATCTATGTTCTGGAGGCAGGATGCCTGAGTGTGTCTATGAATTCTGCTACTTACTGGGCAGGCAACCTCTTTGTACCTCCCTTTCCGCATCTGTAATAGAGAGATGCTGCTAGTACCTTCCACACAGGGCTGCCGTTAAGACGAATTGAAATGATGTGGGAAGTATGTTTAGATCAGTGCTGAGTGAACAGTCAGTGTTCAATAAATGTCAGCTCCGATTTATTATTCAAGAGAGTCATGTGATATGATTTACCCTTTTACATGACACTGGACGTTGGAGGCTCAACAGTAGAAGAATGGAGACATGTAGGCGGTCATCTCAGGGAGAAATGGGGGGGTCCACCTCTTTCCATGGTTCCCCTCGCCATGGACCACCACTGTTTCCACTCTGTTCTTTGAGCCTTGGAGCCAATCTGGCTATCGTCTTGCACCAGCTGTGAAATGTCCTATGTTGTTTTTTATCTCACATGTTTGTGACTGAGCCATGAGACCCTCAAGAGAAGGGCACTATCTTGCCACTTTTCTTCCTCAGAACCTGCCCTTACATCCCTAATCAGTAGGCAGTAGTGATAATGTGTAGCCATCACACCAGCCCATGAAAAGTACAATAGCGATCCACACCTCATCACATCAGAATGAACATACAGCATAGCACATTTCCTAGGACAGTGGTCCCCAACATCCGGGCCAGGCACCAACACCTCCTGTCAGATCAGTGGTGGCATTAGATTAGAAATAAAGTGTATGATAAATGTAAATGCTCTTGAGTCATCTCAGAACCATCTTCCATCACCCAGTCTTTGGAAAAATTGTCTTCCACAAAACCGGTCCCTGGTTCCAAAAAATTGGGGACTGCTGATCTGGGAAAGTCAGGTTGTGGAGCAGTGGGAACAGAAAAGCTAGGGGGCCTCTGCTTGAGTGCCTTCAGAAGCTAGCCAGGAGGAAGGTGCTCCCTAGTGGGGCTTGCGGCCCCTTGCTATAGAGGGGCCTCCACAAAAGGCACACGGAGCTTTCAGGCTCATTTAAATCCCATGGACACATGTAAAGAGCTGGACAGGCAATTCAGATTCATTTTCGAGATCACTGCGCCAAACTTTGTGTTAGCTCAGAGGACCATTAATGGGATAATATGCTCCATCACTGCAAGAGAGAATCAAAAAGACTTTAATAGGGCTTCATTAGATCCATCTGTCCATCCATCACTTCTTCTCCATCGCTCACCACTTGACTCCAGAAACAGAAACACCCCCAACTAATTAGATTTACCTTAATCTCCTTTATGCGCCATCAATCCTCTCAGAGGCCATCTGTGAGTTGAGAGTTCAGACTTTTAGAAATTATGCTAATCAGTCTTTTTCTAATTTAAAGTGTCTGACTGATGACCACAATTGGAAACTTCTTGCTGTGACAAACGGACAAACGGGAATGCAGTGGAAGATGCTGTGCTAACCTGAAGCGCCCTGGTCCTCTGATATACCATGCAATGGGTCATCTCTAAAAAGATAGTTAGGCAAAGAACATAGGACCTCGGAGCCAGGCAGAAAGTAAGACAAGATTCTATGGGGAGAGAATTTTAGTTGGTTTGTAGGATGAGTAGATGACTTGCTTTCATCTGTAGAATCAGAAAGGAAGGTGCCTGCACTATTCCTTGGAGGAATGGATGTGTGGTTTTGGTGGTGCAGAGCCACTTTTGTGTAAAAGAGGTAGGCGCCCAGAGGAAAATTATTTAGGAGTAGATTTTTGACCTCCTGCATCCTCCAGGCCCGTGGCCAGGCCACTAGAAGCTGGCATAGAATGTGAAGCAGGTTTCCAGGCAGAGAAGTCATTTCTGCGTTGCCGCAGCTTGAACCTGGCAAGAGAAGGGCCCTTTCAGACACCGCACAGTGATGTTTACTGCAGAACCTCAACACCCCCAGGCCCTTACTGGGGAGAATAGAAATAATTGGCTCTTGTATTAGGGGGTCGAACAGAGTGCTTGGGGGAAAGACTGATGTTACATTAATTACTTGTTGAGTGAATAAGCAGAGTCTTAACTGGGAATTATAGCCCAGAGCAGTACTTCCCAAACTTAAACGTGCCCATGAATCTCTTGGAGGTCTTGCTAAAGTACAGTGTTTGATTCAGTGGGTCCGGGTGCTATGCAAGATTCTGCATTTTTAACGAGCTCCCAGATGCTGCTGCTGGTCAGAGACCACACGTGGTATATAGCAGGAGAGGCTGCAGGTTTGAGGAAACAGGAAGAACCAGGCTCAAGTCCTGGCCACTTACTGGCTCTCTGCCTCATTCCTTCATTCAGCAAAATTTTTTTTGAATTTCTATTGTGTGCTCAGTTAAATAGCTGGAGCAATATAGAAAATGTCCCTGCTCTCCTGGGGTTTGTACTCTGGTAGGGCAACACAGAAGGAAAAAGGTAACAATGCTAAACTGTCTACTTATGATTTGTAGAGATTGTTAGCAAAAGTACCAAGCTCAGTCGCTTCAGGTGTGTCCGAGTCTTTGGGCTGTAGTCCTCCAGGCTCCTCTGTCCATGGGATTTCCCCAGGCAAGAATACTAGAGTGGGTGGCCATTTCCTACTCGAGGGGATCTTCCCCACTCAGGGGAACTGCTATCTCCCGCATTGTTGGTGAATTCTTTATCACAGAGCCGCAGGGGAATCCCTGGGGGCTAATGTTTATTGGGAACCTACTAAGGTCAAGGCACAATGGAGAAATTGACTTAATCTTTATAATACCTTGGTCACATAGCTACTCTTCTCCCTGTTCTCACATACAGAAGTTGAGAAACAAGACAGGCAGTCTCTTGCCCAACCTCATGTACCAGAGGAGACAGGAGGTGGGGCCAGGCGTCCACCTCTGGAACCCATGCTCCGGCTTGGGGTCGGCAAGCTCTTCCTGTGAAGGGCCAGCTGGTCAATAGCTTAGGCTCTGCGGGCATTTAATTGTGCTCTTGGAGCACGAAGGCAGTCACAGACAATACGTAATGAGTGAGTGTGACCCTGTTCTGATGAAAGTTTGTTTAGCAGAACTGGCCCTGAGCCACTTTGGACCCTCAGGCCATCATTTGCCAAGAACACTGGCTTCCGACCATTATCCTAAACCAGCGTTTCTCACATTTTAAAGCAGCCTTGTCCAATGCCAATACAAGGTGAGCCACACATGCAATTTTAAACTCTATAGTAGCCATGTTTTAAAAAAGAACAGGTAGCCTGGTGGGTTATAGACCATGGGGTCACAAAGAGTCAGCCATGACTTAGTGACTAAACAACAACAAAGGAAAAAGAACATATAGAATTAATTTTACCAATAGCTTTATTTAACAAAGAATACCCAAAATATGATCATTTCAATAGTGATCAATATGAAAATGATTACTGTGCTATTTCACATCCTAGATCTGGTGTGTATTTTATACTTACTGCACATCTCAGCTCCGACTAGCCATGTTCAAGTGGGGCTGGTGGCTGCCGCTGCTGGGCAAGGCAACTTTACAGTACTTAACCCTCACCTGGGCTGGGGTCACAGACAGTGCGTTTCTAACGAGCCCTCAGACGGTGCTGGTCTGTGGTCCACACGGGGGTCCAAGGCTGCCGATAGCCACCCTCTGCTGGGAACATACCATGATGGTACTGGATGTGGCTAGCCAGTTAGGGGATACAAGGAAGGCTCTTTAAAATGGGGTTACCTTCAAGTTGAAACCCAGAGGACCAGGAGGAGCTGACTTAAGAGAAGGACAGGGGAGAAAGTGCCTTAAGCTGAATTTGAAATGTCCTGGAGGAGGGAGGTCACACTGCAGACACTCAGCATTGAGCTCAGTCTGGTATCTCGGGGGCTTTGTTATAATGCAGAGATGCACAGCTTGTTGACTCCTCCCGCACAGGCTCGCTCACTCTCCCTGATTCTGTGATTCTGCGCCCCATGGTTGTCCACACTGTCCTCCTCACAGGACTTTCCACACTTTCTGTGGGGGTGGATTATTTTCAGGGTCATGACCTCTGTGAAGGCAGGTGTGACGCTTGTTGTCATGGCTCTGTCCACAGCCTGCACCATTTGACTGCCTGGGGGCCAAGAGGGGCGTTTCACTTGGAATTCCATCCGAGATACATCGGGGCTGTGGATGCACTGAAAACTTTACAGTGGGGAGACCTCAGACACAAGATGGACGAGGAACATGGGAAAGAAAGGATACTGTGTGTGCCGCCATCGCAGGCAGAGGAGACGCTGGCTAAGGAGCCTTCAGGTGTGTGCATTTCGGTGGCACGGCTGTTGCTGTTGTTCATCACTCAGTTGTATCCAACTCTTTGTGACCCCATGGACTGCAGCATGCCAGGCTTCCCTGTCCTTCACTATCTCCTGGAGCTTATTCAAACTCATGTCCATTGGGTCAGTGACGCCATCCCACCATCTCATCCCCTGTCCCACACTTCTCCTCTGGCCTTCAGTCTTTCCCAGAATCAGGGTCTTCTCCAGTGAGTTCACTCTTCACATCAGGTGGCCAAAGTACTGGAGCTTCAGCTTCAGCATCAGTCGTTCCAATGAATATTCAGGGTTGATTTCCTTTAGGATTAACTGGCTTGAGCTCTTTGCAGTCCATGAGATTCTCAAGAGTCTCCTCCAGCACCACAGTTCAAAAGCATCAATCCAGTGCTTAACCTTCTTTACGGTCCAACTCTCACATCACCACATGACTACTGGAAAAAGCATAGCTTTGACTATATAGACCTTTGTCGGCAAAGTAATGTCTCTGCTTTTTAGTATACTGTCTAGGTTTGTCATAGCTTTTCTTCCAAGGAACAAGTATCTTTTAATTTTGTGGTTGTAGTCACCGTCCACAGTGATTTTTGAGCCCAAGAATTTATTATTCCGTAATTCAACTAGAAGCTGATCTTTCTTGCCTGCAAGTGTTGCAGATTTTCTGTCTCGTTTTTTTTGTTTGTTTTTTTTCCTTCCTCCTATTTTTCATCAACCCAAAAAAGTGAGAAAAGTGAAAGTTACTCAGTCATGTCCAACTCTTCATGACACCATGGACTGTAGCCCACCAAACTCCTCTGTCCATGGGATGCTCCAGGCAAGAATACTGGAGTGGGTAGCCATTCTCTTCTCCAGGGAATCTTCCCAACGCAGGGATCAAACCCAGGTGTCTTGCATTGGGGGAGGATTCTTAACCATCTGAATAAGTCTTGAATGTTTTCTGTTTCTGTTTCTTTTTTTTTCCCCTCTTACTTTTCATTGACCCAAAAGCAAGTATAAATGGAAAAGGCAAAACAGAGGCCAGTCCAAACATGGAAGGTTCTGTCATCTGACCATCAGGATTCTTTGTATTTTAATATTTCATCAGCTTGTGCTGATATTAGTTTAAAAAAGTGTGTGTGTAAAAACACACAGAAATTATAATTTCAGTGTAGTCTGTGTTAATTATTTGAGAAGTTATCTTAAATTGCAGAATGATTTTTTTGAGGGCAAACTTTGAAACCTAAGTAATTATCAGATGGCCATTTAAAAAAAAATATCAAAACTAACCTACTGTCTGAGAAGACATGTTACTGGAATCAAACAAAGTGGTGGTATAATCTGTAAATTCTGTGTGTGCTGCTATGGTATCCGAAACGTAATTATCAAGCTTAAGTTAATTAGACTAATGCTCAGAAAATCTGGCCTGGCAGCTTGTGGTAAGTAATTATATATACTGATTAAAAATGCAATATGCTGTGAGCAAAGGCAACATAGCCTGTGCACGTGTACAAATAGGAATCCACGTAGGAGAGTGCCCACAAGGAGAAGGAACATTGTAGAAACAGGTGGGCATCATGCCAGGTCTTTGCAGGGTGGCCTGCTAATGCTGCTTCCCCCAACACAAGATGAGGGGGTGTCAGGACAGGGTCAGCTCAGCAGGACGATTGGGCCTTGGATGTCCATGGCCCACCTGAGGCATACTCCCCGCCACAGCCTGGGTGCTACCCTGTTCTTTATTTTCTCTCAAGCTTCTGCTTTAAAGTATGATTAGCCATGAGACAGCTGGTGTCAGCTGCCTTGGTATTTTTCCAGACTCTGAAAACATGAAATGACGGTTACTTGCGGATCACAAATAAGGGTGGGGTGCTGACCTCTAAGTGGACACAAACATATCTTTCATTTGCCCTTCTACTTGCTGTGTCCTTTTCTCTCCAGTTGTTCTTGAAAGAGGGGAGATGCCATTGAGGGTCTTTGCCATGGGGCAAAGACTAGGGACACCCAGTGTTTGGCTCTCTACTCAGATTCTTCCTAAGTTGATATACCATAGAAATGCCATCAGGCAAAGAAAGATACATTTCAGATTGATGAGGGCTACAAAGAAATCTTGTTCTCAATCCTCTTTTACAGGGTGCATCTCTGTTCCTGCATTAGTCTTACAACATTTGGCTTAAGAGAACAGAATCGAACCTTTCTGTGAGGACTCAGGATGGTTATAGCTGTGTCACCCTTCTAAATATCTGTTCCAGTTGGTTCATTTGGACAAGAAGTATTTCATGAACTACGCTGTGTGTGGCTCTGGTTTGGTAAGGTCACTGGCTGAGATATTAGATTGACCCATGTGGCAGGAATGCTTTGAAGATTAAGGGAAGAATCAACGTTGCTCATGGGCATGACTTTGCCTTTAATTTTATTGGGGAAGATACTTTGAATAAGTGTCTTCAAACAGAACCATACTGAGGAGTCACCTACTCTAGCCTTGGTGGAAGAAGAGAAATGTATTCTTTGCAGAGAGAATAGTACATGCAAAGGGCTGGTGGTAAAAGAGGAGACAAGTTGTTTAAAGAACCACTGCTACTCAGATAGGGTGGAAAGAGTGCAAAGGGTTGAGAAAGGAGGGTGAAATGGTAAATGGGGGGCCTACCATGCCAAGAAAGCCGTGTCAAGGACCAGTATCTCAGGGCCAGAGCACAGATGTCGACGGTTTAAATGCTGAGCTGAAACAGCCCTGGCCCATAGCCTAGAGTTTACTTTCTGTTTCCTCATAAGAGACACCCCAATACACACTTCAGTTGTGGTGTTGCAGTTCAGAAACTATAGGCAGGCCACCCTGTTATTTTTTAATTGAGGGTCCTTTTCAGTAGAGAAACATACTGAGACTGCAGAAGACCCAGCAATTCATTTCATCTCTCTGGGCCTTCCTTTCCTTCTCTGTAAATTGGAAATAATGGCACTGTGCCTCGTCCTACCCCAAAGCTCATCCAAGTAGCTTCCATAGGTGCAAGTCCTTTGAGGCAACACCTCAGCCTAGCCCTACTGCTCAGCAGATGCTCAGCACCGTTTTCTGAGACAGGGAATGCTGGCTGAAGGAGCGGCCCCGGTCCCCCCACCCGTGGGTTGCAGGAGCAGGTCTCTGAGCCCCAGTCCCTCATCTGAAAAGGGCATTGGCGGCACCGTGTGGTTGGCGCTCCTAACAGGGTTTAATGAGATATCCTGTCTGTACACCCAGCAAGCACTCAACAGCGTTCCAGCAACGGTAACAAAACTAGGACAACAACACAGTCACGCCATCTGTCTTCTGGGCTCCCCTCGTTTGATGTTTCCACGTCCCCAGCGCAGAAGGGGCCCCAGCACTGGACCAGGAGCATCTCTGCCCCCAGCCACCAGCGGGGATTTGAGCGGTGTTTGTTCCTCGTGCTTCAGCCGCCTTTTGGCGGAAGAATCAAGTCCCGAATTTGACTCCTTTTATAGGTGGATGAGTTGCCTTTCCACCCAAGGCTAGGGTAACTATTTGCGGAGTGAAAGAGTTAACTAGTCCATCAGCACACTGTTTTGCCACTTGGGTACAAAAACAATTTGCTTCTTTTTAAAAATGTTTAATTTTGGTGTCTGAGAACCAATTAGGAACACCCGCAGGTCTTGGACTGATTACTTAGTTACTCTGCTTCAGTCTAGTGTCAGTGACTTGGCGTCAAAATCAAAAAGTAAAGATGGAGAGGAACGAAGCAGTTCAGATATTTTAATGGCTTTTCCAACATCACGTCTGTGCTTCCTCCCTAAACAGCCGTCAGCATACAGTGTGTTGCCCCGGATGGTGGGCAGCAGAAATGGAGACAGAGCGGCTACAGACCTTTTAAAATACGGTCCAGGCGTGGCAATCAGCATAGAGAAAGGGACTAAGAGATATTATGAAATGAAGAAAGCATGTGCAATTTATATTACTACTGCAGGCATGTTTATTAAAATCCAGGCAAGTATTACTTTTGCTTCAGAAATAGGACATCAGAGCAAATTTATGGCGAGGAGAGTGTTTGGATGACTCTCCCAGACATAAAGCTCTTAAGGCAGAGCCGTGTTAATTAAGAACAGCATCCTGTGTGAAGTGTTACACCCAAAATAGATCCTGAGGGGGGCACTCGGTGAAGGGATACATCAATTTCAGACATCTGGAATCCAATTAATAACTTCAGTGCTTTTACATGGCAAATGCTACTGTGTCGTAATTCTTACAGAGGCTCTCAGGGTGGAAGCTGGATCTCCACAGTGAGGGGAATTGCTGTCATCCAGAGTTGTAATCCTCAGTGTTGGTCAAGGATGGTCCTCTTTCTTTGTTTTCATTCATGACCTGCTTCCCTATAGTTACTGAAGTAGTTGTGCTTGAAGACTAGGAAGTATCTTCACACCCATCACCCAAAACAAAAGCTCCGACTTTTTTTTCTTTCTTGTTTTAAAAACATTTTATTGTACCTGATTTACTGTGTTAGTTTCCTCTGGACAGCAAAGTGGATCAGTTATACATTTGTCTCCACTTCTTTAGATTCTTTTCCCATATAGGCCATTCCAGAGTACTGAGTACAGTTCCCTGTGCTATAGAGTAGGTCCTTGTGGATTATCTATTTTACATATATTACAGTTATATTTTAATCCCAACCTCCTGGTTTATCTCTCCCTCCACCCCACCTTGAACTGGTAACCAGAAGTTTCTTAGTCTGTGAGTCTGTTTCTGTTTTATAGATGAGTTCGTCTGTACCGACTTTTCTATTTGACCCATAAGGGATGCCCGAGGTTTTTTGTCCTCCTCTGACTTCCTTCGCTTAGTATAAACATCTCCAGGTCTGTCGATGTCACTGACAAAGGCATTAGTTCATTGTTTTATGGTGGAGTCATATTCCATTGTACAGACACACCACAGCTTCTTGATCCGTCTGTCTTCTGTGGACACTGAGAGTGCTCCTTTTTTTTTTCCTAGTGTAATTAGTGCTGCAGGGAATGTTGGGGTGCATGTGGGTTTGCATTGTAAGTTCCCCACCCCCCGACCTGTAGAGGTCCAGGAGTGAGCAGGCTGGATCATGTGGTCACTCTAGTTTTAGTTGATTAAGGAACCTCCATCCCATTGTCTGTGGTGACTGTGACCAATTTACATTCCCCCCCAAAGCATAGGAGGTCTCTCTTTTCTCCATGCCGTCTCCCCCACTTACTCTCTGTAGTCTTCTTTTCATTGTTTTGACTCTTCTCTATACTTGACTGTAACCAGTTAAGGATGTTGTGAGAGTTTCAGGTGCAGAGCAGAGAGGCTCAACCATACACGTCCAGGTGTCGGTTCCCCCAAAACTACCCCTGGGGTCTTCTGGGGGACGGGCATCCTGACTGGTGTGAGGTCCTGCCTCATTGCAGTTACCATTTGCAGTTCTCCTATAATAAGTGATGTCGAGCGTCGTTTCAGGTGGCTCAAAAAAAGAAAACCAAAAACAGTGTGAGTTACAGTGACTTCTTGAGATTGGCTTCTTGAAGGTGTCCCATGTTTTGAATTGTATTTCAGTCACCTATTGGCAGGACATTGCTTGGAGTCAGGTGTTCTTTACCGTCTGGCATGCTTTGTGAATATGAAGTGACCTCTGTTATTGTTCAGTTGCTCAGTTGTGTCTGACTCTTTGCAACCCCATGGACTGCAGCACGCCAGGCTTCCCTGTCCATTACTATCTCTCAGAGTTTGCTCAGACTCTTGTCCATTGAATCTGTGATCCCATCCAATCATCTCATCTTCTGTCACCCCCTTCTCCCCCTGCCCTCAATCTTTCCCAGCATCTGGGTCTTTTCCAATGAGTCCGCTCTTCTCATCTGGTGGCCAAAGTACTGGAGCTTCAGTTTCAGCACCAGTCCTTCCAATGAATATTCAGAGTTGATTTCCTTTAGGATTGACTGGTTTTATCTACTTGCTGTTCAAGGGACTCTTAAAAGTCTTCTCCAGCACTATATTCACAAACATCAATTCTTTGGTGCTCAGCCTTCTTTATGGTCCAGCTCTCGTATCAGTACATGACTACTGGAAAAACCATAGCTTTCACTACATGAACCTTCAGCAAAGTGATGTCTCTACTTTTTAATTTGCTGTCTAGGTTTGTCATAGCTTTTCTTCCAAGTAGCAAGCATCTTTTAATTTCATGGCTGCAGTCACCATCAGTAGTTGATTTTGGAGCCCAAGAAAATAAAATCTATCACTGTTTCCACTTCTATTTCCCATGAAGTAATGGGACCAGATGCCATGATCTTAGTTTTTTGAATGTCAAGTTTTAAGGCAGCTTTTTCACTCTCCTCTATCACCTTCATCAAGAGGCTGTTTATTTCCTCTTCACTTTCTGCCATAAGGGTTGTGTCATCAGCATATCTGAGGTTATTGATATTTCTCCTAGAAATCTTGATTCCAGCTTGAGCTTTATCCAACCTGACATTTCCAGTGATGTACTCTGCATAGAAGTTAAATAAGCAGGGTGACAATATACAGCCTTGAGGTTCTCCTTTCGTAATTTGGAACCAGTCCATTGTTCCATATCTGGTTCTAACTGTTTCTTCCTGACCTGCATACAGATTTCTCAGAAGACAATGTGGTCTGGTATTCTGATCTGTTTAAGAATTTTCCCCAGTTTGTTGTGATCCACACAGTCTAAGGCTTTGGCATAGTCAATGAAGCAGAAGTAGATGTTTTTCTGGAATTCTCTTACCTTTTCTATGATCCAATGGTTGTTGACAATTTGATCTCTGGTTCCTCTGCCTTTCCTAAATCCAGCTTGGGCATCTGGAAGTTCTCAGTTCATGTACTGTTGAAGCCTAACTTGAAGCATTTTGAGCATTACCTTGCTAGCTTGTGAAATGAGTGCAATTGGATGGTAGTTTGAACATTCTTTGGCATTGCCTTTCTTTGGGATTGGAATGAAAACTGACCTTTTCAGTCCTTTGGCCACTACTGAGTTTTCCAAATTTCCTGGCATGTTGAGTGAAGCATTTTCACAGCATCATCTTTCAGGATTTGAGATAGCTCAGCTGGAATTCCATCACCTCCACTAGCTTTGTTCATAGTGATGCTTCCTAAGGCCCACTTGACTTCGGACTCCAGGATGTCTGGCTCTAGGTGAGTGACCACACCGTCATGGTTATCTGGGCCATTAAGTCCTTTTTTGTACAGTTCTTCTATGTATTCTTGCCACTTCTTAATCTCTTCTGCTTCTCTTAGGTTACTGCCATTTCTGCCCTTTATGGTATCCATCTTTGCATGAAATATTCCCTTGGTATCTTCAGTTTTCTTGAGGCGATCTCTAGTCTTTCCCTTTCTATTATTTTCTTCTATTTCTTTGCATTGTTCACTTAAGAACACTTTATCTTTCCTTGCTATTCTCCGGAACTCTACATTCAGTTTGGTATATCTTTCCCTTTCTCTTTTGCCTTTTGCTTCTCCTCTTTTCTCAGCTATTTGTAAGGCCCCCTCAGACAGCCATTTTGCCTTCTTGCGTTTCTTTTCCTTGGATGTGGTTTTGTCACCGTCTCCTGTGCAGTGTTATAGACCTCTTTCCGGGGTTCTTCTGGAGCTCCATCAGGTCTAATCCCGAGCACCGTTTTTCAGGTTGTTGTTACGGGAATGTCCACAAGGCGGCAGCACTTCGTCATGCCCCACGAGGTTTCCTATGACACAGGCGCCTTAGAGAAACTCATGCCCCGTCTTGGAGATTATAGCGTGGGAAATGCCAGGGTCCAGGGTCATTAATTTTTTCCCCTTCCCCTACACTGCTGGACAGATCTCCAATCCTGCTGAAACAGTGATGCTGAGGGTGTTGTACACCTTAGGTGGGGGCACTTTTCAAAGCTCGTGCAGTCCAGAGGGTCTACAGATCGTTAAGTGCTCAAGGCGTGCTCCAGCCATAGGAGGACCCAACTGGATCTGGAGACTGGGGTTCCATTCACAGGGACCAATCGCTCCAGGTCCAATGGAGAGTCCTTTGCTGGCACATCTTCCCCAGCTTCCTCAGCTCTGCCCCACTCCAGTCCAACCTTGAGCCCCAAGGCTGCTCAGGCTCCAGGGATGTGACACCAGCCCAGGTTACCCAGGCCCCAGAGGAACACTCTTGGCATTTCTTTTCTGTTGTTTTCTCTTAAATTTAATTTTTACCTATGTTGGAGTAGAGTTGATTTACGAGTGGTGGTTGTTTTGGGTGTTGAGCAACCCAGTTCAGTTACACAGACACATGTATGTATCTGTATCATCGTATCTCTGGACTCTTTTCTCATCTAGGGTATTACAGAGTGTTGAGTAGAGTTCCCTGTGTTATGCATTAGGTCCTCGTGGATTATGTCTTTTACATATATTTCTGTGTATATGTTAACCCCAGCCTCCTAACTTATCCCTCCCTCCACCATACCTTTCCCCTTTGGTGACAAGAAGTTACTTTTCTAAGTCTGTAAGTCTGTTCCGAGTTCATTTGTACTGATTTGTCTATTCGACCCATAAGTGATAGCAGAGGCTCTTTGTCCTTCTCTATCTGACTTCCTTCACTTAGTATGATCATCTCCGGGTCCATCGATGTTGTTGACAAAGCCATTAGTTCATTGTGTTTTATGGCCAAGTTACATTCCACATATGTGTGTGTGTGTGTGTGTGTATAGATATATAGTTGTTATTGTTCAGTTTCCCAGTTGTGACCCCATGGACTGTAACCCACCAGACCTCCCTGTCCTGGCAAATGGATAAAGAAGATGTGGAATGTATACCACAGGATAAAGAACAGGCAGCGTGTGTATGTGTATATATGTATATATATGTGTGTGTATATATATCACGTTGTCTTTATCCATCTGCTGATGGGCATTTTGGTTGCTTCCAAGTCTTGGCTAATGTAAACAGTGCTGCAGTGGACATCGGCATGCCTGTGCCTTTTAGAAGCACAGTTTCTCCATGTAGAGGCCCAGGAGTGAGAACGCCAGATCCTGCAGTAGCTCAATTTTTAAATTTTAACAAAGCTCCCTAGTGTTCTCCGTGGTAGCTGTTACCAATTTACATTCCCAAAAACTGAGTAGGAGGGTTCCCTTTTTTCCACACCCTCTTCTACTTTTACTGTCTGTAGTCTTTTTGAGAATGGCCATTCTGACCGGTGTTTGTTGATACCTCTTTGTAGTTTTGATTTGCAGTTCTCTAATATTTATCAATGTGAAACATCTTTTCATGTGTCTCCAAAAACAAACAAGAAAAAAGAACAGTATGAGTTAAGTTGACCTCTTGAGATTGGCTTCTTAAAGGTCAGTCCTCTTTTGAATTGCTTTTTGATTTCTGGAGCTTACCTGGTGGCTCATTGGTAAAGAATCCACCTGCAATGCAGGAGACTGAGGTTCAATGCCTGGGTCGGGAAGATCCCCTGGAGAAGGGCATGGCAACCCACTCCAGTATTCTTGCCTGGAGAATTGCATGGACAGAGGAGCCTGGTGGGCTACGGGCCGGGGTCCATGGGACCGCAAAGAGTCAGACACTGAGCTACTTACACTTTGACTTTCACCGGTTTTCAAGTTGTTGTTACAGGAAGTGTCCACAAGGCGGCAGCCGTCTTCACACCACACTTGGGTTCCTTAGGTACTGGAACCCAGAGAAAGTCCTCTTGGAGGGTTGTAGAGGAGAGTGGAAAGTGCCAGAGCTTGTATCTAATGCTTTCTTGCCCTTCCCCTGCACCCCAGAGAAATCCCAAGTCCTCCCCAAACTGCACTGCTGAGGGTGCTGTGGTGCCTAGGTGGGGTGACTCTGGAAGGAGACTGCTGGTGGGAACCCCACCCCCAGGAGGCTCAGAGACCAGGGGCCGTGTCAAAGCTCTTCCTGCCCAGCAGGCCCACTGTTGTTTGGGTGCCCTAGGCTTGGGTGAGCTCTAGGAGGGCCCGCCTGGATTTGGAGATTGGGGTCCCATCCGCAGGGGACCAATCAGTCCAAGGGTGCATCCTCCCCAGCTCCCTCAGTCCCTCATTAGCACCCAAGGCTGCTCAGGCTCCAAGGATGTGCCAGCAGCCCAGGTCACCCAGGTCTGAGGCGATTATCGTTGGCCGGCCTTTTATTTTTAATTTTTATCTTATACTTGACTAGAGTTGATTTAGCAAGGGGAATGTGTTTCGGGTGTTCAGCAATCTGGTTCAGCGATACAGATACATGTCAGACTCTTGCCCCACATAGGTCATTACAGACTGCTGAGTCGAGTCCCCCGTGCTATTCAGTAGCTCCTTGTGGATTATCTCTTGTACATGTGTTATTGTGAATATGGTAAACCTGATCTCCTAACTTATCCCTCCCTCCGCCCCACCTTTCCCCTTTGGGACCAGAAGTTACCTTTCTAAGCCTGGGAGTCTGTTTCTGTTTTGTAGATGAGTTCATTGATACTGATTTTTCTATCCGACCCCTAAGTGATATCCTAGGGTATTTGTCTTTCTCTATCTGACTTCCTGCAATTAGGATGGTCATCGCCAGGTCTATGCATGTTGCTGGCAAAGGCATTATTTCATTCTTTTTTATAACTGAGTCATATTCCATTGTGTATCTCTGTACCAAATCTTCTTTATCCATCCATCTGCCTGTGGACATTTTGGTTGCTTCTGGCCTGTGATGCAGTAAAATGGAGCACACTATTTGAGGCATACGTTTTTTTTTTTTTCAGTTGGGGTATTCTTGATTTACAATGTTATGTGAGTTTCATGTGTATAGTAAAGCGAATGATTTACACATATATCCACTCTGTTTTAGATTCTGTTCCCATATAGGCCATTGTAGAACGCTTAGTAAGAGTTTGCTATGCTGTACACTAGTTTCTTATTAGCTGTCTATTTTATATATAGTAGTGTGTGTACGTCAATTCCAATCTCCCAGTGTATCCCTCCCCTCTCCCATTACTCCCCGGTAACCATAAGCTTGTTTTCTACATCTGTGAATCTATTTCTATTTTGTAAGTAAGTTAATTTGTACCATTTTTTTAGGTTCCACATATAAGCGACACCACATTTGTCTTTGTCTTCATTTAGTACAATGGTCTCTAGGTCCGTCCACTTTGCTGAAAATAGCATTATTTTGTTCTTTTTTTATGACTGAACAACATTCCATTGTAAATATCTAGCACATCTTTCATCTCACCATGTGATAGATCTATACCCCATACTTGCTCTCCTACACTAATCTGGCCATCACCCTGAATCCTATGGTCCCCACCCCTTCACTTCCTATTATGTCATTTTAGGCATCTCTCTGCATTCCTAAAGAACAACTAAATATACATCTGTTTAAGTGTATAAAAAAGTATCATGCTGCATCTTATCTTTGGGGAATTCTCTTTGTTCCTTAATAGTATGTTATTAAGCTTAGTCGCTATGGGCTAGTTGTCGCTATCAAGCAGTGATTTTGATCAGTGAGCAGTATTCCATCATATGAATATATCACATTTTACTCACATATTTTCCGAAAAGCAGTGGCCATGTCCAGGCTTTCACTATTTTAATCAGAGCTACTTGGAAGATTCTTATGTATGTGGACAAGAATTTCTCTCAAGTACGTACCTGGGTATATAGTATTGCCAGGTTTTGGGGAACCACGGATGTCAACTTTCGGAGACAGTGGCAAACGGTTTTCCAAAGACGTTGCTCTGATCTGTTCTCTCACTGGTAATGCTGGAGCCCTCCTGCAGGCTTATATCCTCTCCCGTCCAACATATTGCCAGATTTAGGTATAGCTCAAAGTGGTCAGTACTTAGAAGTAATGTCTTTATGGTAACTTGATCTTGTGTGGTGTGAGTCTAAGAGCTGAAGTTAGGAGTCACAAGTAGAAGTAGCGAGGATGGAGATTTAGACTCAGGCTGAGGACTAATGGTCTCCCAGCACACCCTGTCAACTGGGGTCAGACTGCTGGAGGAGCAGTAAGCTGTCCATCCCGGGAACATTCAGCCCAGGGATGCCCGCCCCGGGACGCAATGCAGCTGCAGGGGCACAAGTGTCACGTAGGCGTTCAGACTGGAGAGCTTTAAAGTGTGTTTCAGACCCTGATTCTAGCATCAGGCTGTTTTCAAATATTTGTTTCTGGACCTTTAAATAGATACCTAAAATTATAAGACGCTATTTT
The DNA here is from genome assembly GCF_963930625.1 of Muntiacus reevesi. NCBI lineage: Eukaryota > Metazoa > Chordata > Mammalia > Artiodactyla > Cervidae > Muntiacus > Muntiacus reevesi. The sequence continues at coordinate 99,886,895 of NC_089252.1, forward strand.
AAAGCATTTTGATCTTTCATCTTTTAAAACCGACCAAATAAATTCCTTTAAACCCTTGAGCAGTACTGAGGTGAGATTAATTAAAAGATTAGGACTTTTGAAAGATTTGTATGTATTTCTTTAATACATAAAGTTATAACTCCCAACAATAATATTTTCAGCTTTAATGGGAACATCAAAGATACTAATATTTTAAAATCAGGTCGTATGTGTGTGTCTGTGTGTATGCCAAGCCCAGTGTCTGTTGATTATCTCAGTAATAAATAATTGTGAGATACACAAGAAAAACCTGAAAAAGGTGAAGATATCTCTTTTTAAATTTGATGTTTCAAAGTAGTCCCAAGCCTGGTGCTGTTTTAATTTTTCACTCTGGCGAAGCTGTGTGTGTGTATGCTTGCAGTCTCCTCATATCTCTATTGTCTGTGCTGATTTCTGAGTTTTGGCCACTTACAGAGTGTAGAAAATGAACAAGTGAGCCCCATCTCAATTTCTTTCATTTTACATATTTTTTTTTAAGTCATTTGAAATCCTCTGTGACAAAGATCTGTTGTCATGCCTGTTAAGCTTAGCATTTCAGCCACATCCAAGGCTTTATGTCTTCATTACAGAAGGTTTTTAAATGAGATAGAGGCATATGGGAGAGGCTGGCTCCTCATTTGTTTGTGCAACACGCACGGACCAGGTTCTTTGAAGGGCGCTGGAACTGCTCCCTCAGAAAGGAGTGGGTTCCTTAGTCACAGAGGGTAGGTGACTTCATAGGGGTGCAGAGCAGCTTCAGAGGGTACAATGGCAGAACGATCGTCTTCGAAAGAGAAAGCGTGAGCGATGCGGGGGAGTGGTGAGCCTGCCCGGAATATAGAGTCTCCACCAGTCACGGCTCACCTCGTGTGTAGTCCCGGGGCCGGGCACCTGGCCGCTGGTGCTCGGGGAGTTCTTGCAGCTCTGCCGGGCAGAGGCTGGGCGTTTGGAGAGGAGTTTGCGAGGTCAGCCTGCGTGCTTGCTGGTCCCTGCTACTCACCAGTTGTGCAAATAACTTCCATCTCACCTGCTTTTCCATGGACGGTTTCCAGTTAGCAAGACCTGATGCTAAGGTGAGGGGGAGAGCCTGTGAGCAGACCTCAAGGCAGGAAGCGAGGCTGGCCCCCCTCTCCTTCACCTCCCCGCATCTGAACTTCCTGCGCCTTCACCCGGTAACTACTCTTCTGAGGCTAGAAGAGGTACGTGCTGAACACGGGTGAGGGGACCAGTGAGTCATCCAGTCTTTGGGCGCTTCCTTACGCGGCCTCAGTCACCGGTCTTCAGCCAGTTCAGGGACCATGCAGACACCTCTGACCTTCCCTGGGGATCTGCACTTGCTGATCACTCTCAGCCTCCCTGTCACCTCCTCCAGGCAGTCTTCCTTGACCATCCCATCACTCATGGTTCTAACAGCTTTGATTCCTTGCTATTTGCCTGCCTACTCTCCTGGAATGTAAACCTCCTGAATGCTCACAGCCTTACTCTGCCCGCTCACGAGTGCTGGCTCCATGTACCGTGCCAGCAAGCAGAAGATATCTTACTATTTGTTGAATAATCAAATGAGTTCTACAGACAAATGAACTTCCAGTGTTTGAAAGATCCACAATCCCTTCACCTAGTTTGGCTTTTGCAAATGGGTTTTGTTTTGAGGTCCCAGTTACCGCTACCGGATACACTGTGTTAAGCAGGATTCTGAAGCTGTGTGTCTGGCAGTGTGGTTTTGGTTGTGCGTTGTGTCCTGGCTCAGCCCCCTCCTTGGGGATGGTTGTCTTGCCTGGACCTCGCTGCTGAAGGTTCTGTAAGGCACCTTTGGAAAAAGAAGCCATACTGTAATAGGAACAAACAGAGAATGAAGTGCTCAGGAGATTCGAACAAAACCAGGAACTAACCCTTTGCCTCTTCCCTTTCCCCATCCTGAGCACCTCAGGTTGACATCACTCTAGGAATAAGGGAGAACACTCCTGCTCAAACACCAATATCCTCAACGCAGGCCGGGGTGGTGGGGAGGCTTACAGAACATGACCAGCTGAGGAAATTGCTTTTTGAATAAATGCTTCCGTCTCTGCAGTTTGCTTCATCACAGACCTCCCACATAGAGGGCTTTTCATTTCTTGGTGAGCATGTTTCTAGAAACAGAAGGCCTGAGGCAATCACACTGGTAGAAGTCTCTAGTCCCTGGGACTTGACTAATTTCCTACATTCTTGCACTCAGTCACTCAGTTGTGTCTGACTCTTCCCAACCCCATGGACTGTAGCCCGCCAGCAGCTCCTTTGTCCATGGGATTCTCCAGGCAAGAATACTGGAGTGGGTTGCTATTTCCTTCTCTAATTTCCAATCCACAAAAAACCAGGAAAGCATACACAGCACGGAGCCTGGGGTGAGGCCTTGGTGATTATTTACTGCAAACCTGTCTGCTGGGAGACAACTACCCCCAGGAGGAGGCCCCCCAGGTGGATCCTGACCCCAGCTCAGAGGCTGATCTTTGTCTGTGACTTTGGCTTTCTTTTGGACTGCTTTATCACCCATGTTTGCAACAGTGTTAAACAAAGGAGTATTTCCAGAAATTTAGAGAGTCTTTCCTCAGTCTGTCTAAGCTGATGATTCTCAAACGTAGTGACCCCCCCGTAGCAACCGCCATGCTCCCTTGCAGCCCCGCCGCTGAATCCTGTTACTCAGCGGTCCTGATGTCACATTGTCAGGAAGCTCTAGACGGGCGGCGGGCCGTGATTCAGCGCGACAGATCCGGGTCAGCCACTCCTCAGATGCCCACCTGGGGTTGGCCTCACTGCTCGTTCCCCTGACAGGAAGTGATCCCACTGATGTTTTCATCGAAATCAACTCTGCATAGGGCCCGGAGCCACGGCTGCTTTTTGCTGGACTGTTCCCAACACGCTTCTTCTGGAAACCTGCAAACTTTACTGTCCTGCCAATTAAAGCGATTTTGTGAGGCTAGGTGGGTGTGCACCCTCGCAAACCGGAACTGTCTGCCTTGGTTAGTGCAGGTTTAGCAGGCGCGAGGGGTGCTGGGAAGACCACTCACAGTTCAGTCGGTTGATGGTATCCCATCCAGACTGTGATGCAGGCAGTCTCATTTGCTGCTTTGGCAATCAGCTTGACAACGTGATACTTTAGTGTATAATTGGATAAGCAATTGGATTCTGTTATAGTACAGTGGTTTGGCATAATTATTTTCCACTGCTGTGATTTTCTAGTTCATAAATACTTTGGGGGGTTACAAATTCTTAAACGTCAACACTCTATACGCCTTAAAGTAGGATGCCATTAATTAATGTAATAGCTTATTTCAGCATTTTGGCCCCACTGGCAGCACTAGAACAACTTTTGCTTTTACTCAAGCACGTTAACACTCAAGTCAAAGCTGCGGCGACTAATCAGATGATGAATGCTCCATCGATTACTAGAATTTCTCTCCAGAAAGAGCAAAGACCTGGGCTTTGAAACTCGGCAGTGAACAGAGGGAATCAGTTATCTAGCATGTAGTCCACAGCTACAGGATCCCTTCCATTAAGGGAAGGAAGGGAAGAAATGAATGTAATTTTGCACAAATAGATATTTGAAGAATCTCAGGGTTCTAAGTACAAGTGGCAGTAAGAGTTTGATGACACAAGACCTTGTTTTTTTATTTTGCCTCAAATGAAAGCAAGAGGTGATTCATTTGGACACCAAGAAAGCCCAGGGTGGTGACAGCCTGCTCAATAACCAGCCCTGGTTATTCAGTGTTTGGGGACGTGTGCTCGCAGGACACTGACTATGTGTCTGAGAGCTACAGAGAGAGTGAAATAGCGTCCAGATCTGAACGGGGAGGCAAGGGTTCTTGGAGACTTCAGGGAGTGTATGGTTAAAGAGAGGTGTGCAGAAAGAGAGCGATTTTCACACTGGTTTGGGGCAGCCGTGAGCAGGGGAGCCAGGATCAATGTGGCCTCACAGAGTGCCCAGAGGAAGGAAGCACCAGAGGGAAGTGTAAATGTCCATATACAGGGAGAGGCCGAGCGCTCACACACCGCACGCACCGCGCCAACCCGCCTCCACCGCTCCCTCAGCCCTCCCTCCCGGCTCCCGCCATCCCTTCTCTGGCTGCTGCACTCACCTGCCTCCCTCTACGGCCCCAGCCAGGCTACTCTTGATGAGAAGTTACTCCGGTGCTTTTCCTTCTCTGCCTCTACACCTTTAACATCTTCTCATCACTTCCCTGGTGGCACAGATGGTAAACAATCCGCCTGCATTGCAGGAGACCAGAGTTTGATCCCTGGGTCGGGAAGATCCCCTGGAGAAGGAAATGGCAACCCACTCCAGTATTCTCTCCTGGAGAACTCCATGGACAGAGGAACCTGGCAGGCTACAGTCCATGGCATTACAAAGAATCGGACAGGAGTGAGTGACTAGTATCACACCAAAAATAAAATCCACACCCCCTAGCCATTCCCACCAGCTGTAAATGACCAGCTATCGCCTGCATTCACTCTTCTAGCCAGTTACCCAAATGCCAAGCTTCCTTTTCCCTCGAGGCTCTGCACTTGCTGTCTGCCCAGCCTCTTGCTTCACGGACGTCTAATCATTGCTCATGTTGCAGCTGAGGTGTCACCTCTGCATGAGACCTTGCCCCAAATCCCTGCCCAAAGCTCTACCACTCCTGCACATCACTGTGCTCTGATTCTCCTCTTATACTACAACATCATTTTGACTTCTAAGTATCTATCATTAAAAAAAAAAAAAAACATTTCCTGATGCCTTCTGCTCAACTCATAGACACAGCCACCCTCATGTGTCTGGTGCATGTTCTTAAAGGCCCAGGTTTCACGATTGCGAGCACTTCTCCCACCTCTGGACCATTTCCCAAGGTTATTGCCATGTTTTACAGCATATTTCCCTCATTTTTACATAATATACCGTCTAAATCGACTCATTTGTAACTTAAATTTACTTTAAAGGGAAATTTGAGATGACATCATAAATGGGAGATAAGCCTCAAATAAGTAGGATCCACACAAAGCCTTCTTGTATTCTAGCCTACAGTCTGGATGGCACCTCTCATTCTGGTAGAAGTCACACTGGTACCACCTTAGGGCAAGCTGGTATCCACAGAGACTTAGATTCCTCGGCAGACAGAAAGGGGATTAGGAATGGAGCATCTGTCTCAGTAGGGCTTCCCAGGTGCTGCTAAGTGGTAAAGAACCTACCTGTCAATGCAGGAGATGTAAGAGACGTGGGTTTGATCCCTGGGGTGGGAAGATCCCCTGGAGAAAGGAATGGCACCCCACCCCAGTATTCTTGCCTGGGAAATCCCGTGGACAGAGGAGCCTGGTGGGCTACAGTCCATGGGGTCGCAGAGTCAGACACAACTAAAGCAACCTAGCATGCACGCACGCTCACGTCTGTCTTGATAGGGTACGAGCCTGTGTGTAGCTCTGAACTGCAGGAATGGAGCCCATCTGCTGGGCTGTGGGTTTCATGTTTTAACAATGGAATGCTAAGCCTTCACAAAATGGCAACTGAGTGCACGATCTCTCAGCAACTTTGACAGACAGGCAGGCATGGCTAGGATGCCAGGGCAGGATTCGTCTGGAAGGAAAGACCGGTACACGTGGATGGTGAAGCTGGAGACGGACACAAGTTACAAGAGAGCTGGTAGATGCCTCGTGCATCTTCTGAAGGTATTCTTATCCCCAGAACACCTTTGGCCTTAAAATCCCATCACCATCTTTGAAGCCAGGGCAGATCCTGATTTTTTAGAGTCAACTGCAGACCCTACCCCAGTAAGAATTACTCTCTCCTTCATATATCCTGAGAGCACTATGGGAGAACTTCTGGTCCAGTGTTTATGCCATACTGACTTGGACTAAAGGATGCGTGTATGAATCTCTCTGCCCTGTTGAGTGGCAAGACTCCAGCAGGCAAAGATTTTTGTCTCCTGCATCTTTATAACTTTCAGAAGACCTAAAACAGTGTCTGTAATATCATGTGGTCAAGAAATACTTGTTGTCTAAACTGAAAGTAGTAATAGAGAATCAAATCTAAAAAAATAGATTTACTTCCACTGAAATTATTTTCCTTGCAATGTTTATATAAACATATAAACATAAATATAAACATATACATATAAACATCTTAACAGAACCACCAACCCTAAGAAATGGTTTCTCTGCTCTTTATATTATTTTATAAAACTAACAACAAGGAAAGATACTAACGAATTTTAGAACACCACCCAAGTTTGTATTCAGCCACTGGCTTCTTTAAGGAGTGGCTTTAAATTGTTTGTCTGCTCTCTGAAGACACTTCTGCATTCTACTACAGATTAGTTCTAAATTCTGAGAAAACATTTAAATTATTGTGAATCATTCCTCCTACTGTATTCCATTATGGAGTTATAAAGATGTCAATAGTCAAGGCAGTTTGAGCGTTACATCGGGGAATTAATCACTGCCCCTCACACCTCATGAGAACACACTTAACGGACAGGAAGCAGCCCAGGGTCAAAGTTGACACGTATCCGCACTTCCATCAGAAATTCTGTTAACACTACCTTCCCCAGAAATCATTTCAGGCAGATAAAGCAGGATGACTGCAGACACTTTCTTCTTTTTTTTCTTGAATCTCTTTTCAAAGTTGTATAGAAATAGAATTCACTTCCCAGAGCCCTCACAGACTCCCCTCTGTAGAATGTGAACAAAGACTTTGGTTCAAGTTTCCGAAAACGTTGTAACTTTGGCATGAGCCTTCCTCCAGAGAAACATGCTTCTGAAAAGAGGTTCAAGTCTCGCTGTTGCATAAAGATAAGGGGAGGCATAGGTGTTACAGGAGCCTAGGTGCTGAGTGTATTGTATTCATCATTTGATGCTGTGGCCCCATTGCAGAGGGGCAAGAGGGGGAACTCTAGCACACTGAATCCTAGACACTGCATTTGAAAGAAGTTAATTCAAACTGTTATTTTATGTACTAATAAGAAAGAAAAACACTGCCAATGAAATTATGTCACACCATTGATGGTAGGACATGCTGTGATTTCAGAGATGTTAAAATGTGAACAACTGTGCATCTGAGAACAGATGAACTTTGCCATTTAAACAGTGCAGGTAATTTTCGGTGCATTTCATGCAATGATAATAATAAGCCCCAGAGTGCATAAAATGCTAGCCTTAAATCTGACTTTCCTTCAGACAGTCTCCTCTATCTTTTCCAGGATTCACAGCTCGGCAGTTTAGGGAACAACTGAAATAAAACCAAGCATTTCCTGTTCCAAGTGTACCTTTCCAAGGGGTCTCTGAGACCCTGAGTTGCCAGATAAAGTACAAGATGTCCAGTTAAATTTGAATTTCAGATAAACTCTGAATACTTTTTAATATAAGTATATCCCAAATAGTGAGTGAGATAAACTAAAAACAAATTTTCTGGATGCCCTGTACTTTTACTTGCTGAATCCAGCATCTATCTTCCCAGGGTAATTGTGACAGCATTTGACCTTTTCCACATGCTTTCACTCCAGGGTCTTAACCTTTACCAGTCAGGAACCTCCATTAATACTTCTCTCACTTCTTACAACCACTCTGAGAGGAAGGGGTTCTTGCTGGTATTTCATGACTGAAGGGGCTGAATTTCCTCCTCAGACCTGAATGTCTCATTAGATGAGTTGGTTCAGTTTTAACTGTGATCATGACTGCTGATGCTTTCACACAGTAGTTAAAAGATAAAGGTCCCTGGAAAACCGTGAAGATAGTGAAGGTACTCTTATGCATAAAGACAACCTCTGTGGGTTGATCACTGGTCACTGTCAGGGGACAGTGTATCCAGCCTATAACAACAACAACTACAATGATAGCAATAGCAGCAGCCGCAAACACCCAACACCCCTTACTGTGTGTCATGCATATCAGTATAAAGACCTCTTCCCTACTTTTATGGAGTGGGAGGCTGAGGCCCAGAGAGGATAGAGAGCTTGCACTTCTCACTGTTCATGTCTGGGCCTAAGCTCGTCTTGTTGGAGAGCCCTTGCTGGTTGTCTCCTAGGGTAATCACCACTCCTGCCGCCACCATCACTCTTTAATCTAACAGTCTATTTCTTTCTTTGTGAAACTAAATCACCTCTCAGAAGCCTTTCAGGCTAGGTGAGCCCCTCCCAGCACTGTTCTCACATGGTAATGCCCATCTCATCTGTAACCAACCAACCCACCTGGGTGGTGCATGAGGACAGTAGAGAGGTTAGTCTGGGTAGGTGCATGCGTGCCAGAGCTGCCTCCTGGCATTGCAAGGAGACCATAAGTATCTGGCAGATGAATAAGTCATCACTGCCTTTCCCTATGGATGGTCTAAGGTAATCTGGAAGGTTCTTCTGAAGTAAAACTCCTCCATTAAAGCTCATGGGTGCATGCAGGCGCAGTCATGTCTGACTCTTTGCAATCCCATGGACTGTAGCCCGCCGGGCTCCTCTGTCCATGGGATTCTCTAGTCAAGAATACTTGAGTGGGTTGCCATGCCCTTCTCCACCATTGAAGGTCACCTGAGGCAAATAGTGCCTTTGGATAAGGCGCTTTTTAGAGTCATGATTAGGGCTTATCTGTTAGTTAGCTAGGCAGTGATTTCCAGCCCGCAGGTTCTTGGGCTGCTTGGAGAAATAGAATCTTACTCTGACCCACAGCACAATTCATTTCCAAGTCACCCGGGCAGCTCTTCCAGGACATGAGGCTTGCCCACCAGGCCTCTCTCAGGCTGCCTATTCCTGCAGACTCTATATGCATTCAAAAGCTCCCACACCAGACCAGCATCCTGATGTTGGTGGGAAAAGAGCCTTGTGGCTCAGACGATCCTGGGATAGAGAAGAAGGGCAGTTTCAGAGCAGAGTTTGCCAAGGAAAGCCTCCATACTGTTGAGTCAGAAGCAATGGGCTTAAAGGCAAATGTATAATATTCTTTCTGTAATATACATGGGTTCTATCTATGCACACAAACTTCTCCCAAACACATGGTTTCTTGACTGCAGGTGTACCTGAGAATTGCCTGAGAGGTTTGAAAACAGTTCCCACCGCCAGGCTGCCCCCCTAGACCAATTAAGCCTGAACCCCTGGGGCAGGGCCACCATCTGTCATTTTTAAAGTTCTCCCTGTGATTCCTGTGGGCAGCCGGGGTTGAACATGGCTGTTCTGAAGAAAGCCACGTGCTTCCATCAGGGACTTTTAGGACTGGAAACCCCTAGGTTTTAAAAAGCATATACTATAGAGCTTTGCAAATAGCATTAGTTTTTGTTTTACTCATTTCCTATTTCCCATAAACAACTTCTGAGCACTGGCATGACGCTGCCATCTGGGAGACATATGACAATAACAGACGGTAAGCCTGATAACCAAGGAGGCATTAACGTTTGCAGGCTCTAAATTATTTGGCTTCATCTGGTGCGATCTGCCTTGATGAGGCCACTTAATGCTTGATTTCTGCGTCTTCCGACGGCAGTACCAGAAGTGGGGAGGCCATATTTTCTGGGCTTTGCATTGTTCTCTGTCATCCCATTGAAATAGTTACAAGATGGATTTATAACAGACCTAAAGCTAGTATCAAAATGAAAATTAGTTCTTGAGGAGAAAAATAGCAATCCTGTTTGACTCGCCTGTAGCCACTGCGTCATCTCTGCCTCTGCAAGGAAGGAAATGACTTCTTAATGTGGTTTTCTTCCACTAAGGGAAATTAAATCTATGTGGCAAAGTGTAAAACCAGCATGCCAGCAGCCAGATATGGAGCAGAAGATCCATGACCCTCATAAACATATTCGTGGCTGGGGTATATGTTAATGAACCTCATTTAGGCTCACACTTACCCCACCAGCATCTAGGTCTGCTCACTGTTTTGTCTTCTGTATCAATGTTGGCTCTGTAACAATGGAGACATCTGTCCATCTGCTGCCAGTTGCTGGGGTGGGGGTCTCTGGGTTAGAGTGGGAGTGACTGGGGCCTTAGGTCGCAAACTCCGCTACTTTAATTGTGCCACTTGCCTGAGTCAGCAAGATTCTTTGTAAGAGGATCTGACTTTTGGGTCATGGTACCTGAGGCGCAGGAGCTGTGGAACTGTTGGCTCTTTGGTGACACCGCACTTCCTCTGGGAGAGATTTTAAAAAGGCAAAAACTGTGGGGAACACCCCCCACCACTACTGCTCCTAGCTGGGTGATCTCTGACAGGGGACTGAACTTCCTCAGACTTCAGTTTCTTCTGTGGTAAGGAGGAATCGGCATCACCGACTCGACGGACATGAGTCTGAGCAAGCTCCAGGAGTTGGTGACGGACAGGGAGGCCTGGCGTGCTGCAGTCCATGGGGCCACAGAGAGTCGGACACGACTGAGCGACTGAACTGAGCTGAAGAAGGAGCGGGGTAGTGCCTGCCTGGCGTATCGGCTATTGTAAGAGTGAAGTGAAATGATGCACGAGGAAGTAATACATGAAGAGGACGAAACGGCCCTTCGCATCATAAATACTGGCCATCATTGTTGCCGTTAAATAGCTGGCCCCAGTCTCCTCAGATGACTTAACATGAAATACTGCTCTGTACCTCCTGGGGAGAAATGTATACCCTCAGCATTTTACAGTGTCTACCGCTACAGACAGGAATAACAAATCTAGTTAATAAAACTAACTGCACTGGAGATTAAGGGGGAATTGAGCTCTTCTAATGAAGAACATTCTGACAGCATCCTCTCTCTCTCTCTGATAGAACTGAAATTTTATTCACTCACTATGTAAACCTGAGACATACACAAAATATCTTTTTTTAAAAAATAAACATGGGTATATGAAGAGGATTTTAAAAGGGTTCTTTGACTAAGACCAAGTGTTAATTTTTTGATGCTTCCTCATTTAATTCTTTTCCTCACTTAGGTTTTGGGTTTGTTTGTTTGTTTGTTTGTTTACCATTTGCAGGCTTGAAGGCTCTTTTAATGTAAGTACTCTTATTTCTTCAGAATTCCCAGGTGACTCACTGGTAAAGACTCCAGGAAGATCCTCTGAGGTAGGAAATGGCAACCCACTCCAGTATCCTCGCCTGGAGAATCCCATGGACTCTGGTGGGCCACAGGCCACGGGTGGCAAGGGAGTCAGACACAGCTTAGCGACGAAACATCAGTACCGACTCTTATTTCTTAGTACTCACGGCCCTCATCAGTTGTCATCATCAGTTGGCCTGGGCCGACTTGGTTCAGTGAGCAAAACTGCTCCGAGCTCATATAAGAGAGGCTAAGCTGAGGAGAAGGTAGGTTAACCGCAGGCGAACTTGGGAAATGATTGTGGGCAGGTGGCCAACGCCGTGTCTTCAGGGCCTGGGAAGTAAACAGAATGGATGCTGCTGGTCAAGCATAGTTTTAGAAGGTGGTGGGGGTTTTGGTAAATGGCAGGACGCCCCCCCGTCTGTGACCACCACTCCCAACCTCAGTGGATCATTAAAAGGCGGTGAACCGCCCCCAGCATAGCCTAACCTAGTTACTGTGTTACAGAAGTTAGAAATGTGGATTTTTACACAACACCCTTCCCCATTTCCGGATTTCGGCAAGTAATTGTGCTTAGTCCCTCAGTCCTGTCCGACTCTTTGCGACCCCATGGACTGTAGCCCTCCAGGCTCCTCTGTCCGTGGGATTCTCCAGGCAAGAATACTGGAGTGGGTTGCCATGCCATTCTCCAGAGGATCTTCCCAACCCAGGGAACCAACCTGGGTCTCTTGCATTGCAGGGGGATTCTTAGCCAAGTAATACAATGAAAAGATATGTGCCCCAGCCGCTGATTTGCAAATGCTGTTCTGCTGCCCCACAATAATTGTTCTAAAGGAAGATTCCACGGGAGTCTTTTTTTTTTCCCTCCAAAGCTCCAGAAACACGACAGAGAGGATAAAGACTCCCCAGCCTTGTGGCGGTCAGAGGAGGAGATGGCGGCTGAGGCTGCAGCGCTGAGGGGCTACTTTCAGTAAGACTGTAGGTAAGTCTGTAGTTTACTTCGACATCACGCAGACCCTCCTGGCGCCTCCCTAGGAAACAGGGCTCATTGTTCAGTATGCGTCGGAGGTGGGGGGCAGGGAAGCAGCCCCGCCTACTCCCTTTGGCACCAGTGGTGTCTGTACAAACATTGAAGCCGGAGCAGGGAGGACTCCGACCCTTGGGCGTCTCACTTCCACACCACCTCTGTACACCTCTCCCCTCCGCTCCTGTCCTTCCTTCCCAGGCCCTTGTCCCCTCTGTCCTCTCCAATCCAGTCTCTACAAAGCAACTGGAGATGGTCTGTAAGGCAGACCTCCTAAAAAACGAAGAATTAAACTACCATATGACTCAGCCATCGCGCTACGGGGCATGAGAGGGTGGGAGAAATCGAGAGAGCAGCCTTGAAGTGGACACATTACCAAGTGTCAATAGCTAGTTACTGAGACGTTGCTCTGTGACAACAGGTGCTCTGTGACAATCCAGAGCGGTGGGAGGGAGGTTCAAGAAGGGAAGGGACCACATGTATACCTATGACTGCTTCATGTTGATGTAGGGCAGAAACCATCACAATATTGTAAAGCAATTATTCACCAATTAAAAAAAAAAATCCAAACCCTCCCAGGAAGTCACCCTGCCTTAGGCTCAAGTCTCAGATTCCTGTTCCAAGCTTGCAGCTTAGAGCTCACAACCAGCTCAGCCATACTCAGGCGGGCTCTGCTTTCTGCAGGCTCTGGGTCTCCTCTGGTGGCTCACGAGGTAAAGAATCCCCCTGTAATACAGGAGACCTGGATTCGACCCCTGGGTCGGGAAGATCCCCTGGAGGAGGGCATGGCCACCCACTCCAGTACTCTTGCCTGGAGAAGCCCATGGACAGAGGAGCCTGGTGGGCTACAGCCCACGGGGTCACAGAGAGGCAGACAGGACTGATGGACTTTACTGACAGATTAAGCGCACATACACCTCTCCTGGCAGCTCTTTGGTAAATTATCTTCCTGTTTCCCTTCAGCTTTGACTGTCAGGAAGATCCGGCCACAGGGAAGGAGAATTACCTCTTCACATTAATGATGTTTAACTACTGGGAGATCCCAGATTTGAGACTGATAGAAGGTGATAGCCAATCTCCTTTTCATGTTTGTACGCAGTGTTAAGGAGTTCAGGCATCTTCTGAAAGGTATCAATGTTAATGAACAGTATTGGGGCCTACTTTGAGTAAAAGAATTATTCGTTACCTAAAATTCAAATTAAACTGGGTCTTCTGATTTATCTGACAACCCTGTTAATAAATCTCTGCAGGGATTATGGACCCCAGATAAAGAGCCTCTTCTCTACATTGTTTTTCTCTTTTAAAACTGTCTGCTTCATCTGGTCTTGTGTAAATGTGTTTATATTATAAGCAGCTGAAGTAGATCAGATACAAATTAAAAATGCAATTAGTGAACAAATATTGGTAGCAATTGCATTATATAAAGTTGTATCAAGCACTTAATGATCATGATTTTTAGCTACAAAACATTGGTTGTGGTATTAGGTTCTCATTTGGAGATGTAAGTCTGTTTTAGTTAGTTTTAAATAAATGTGCATTTCCTGGTCTTTCTCCCTGCCACCCTCTTTTTAATAATATTCTAATACCTTAGAGACCCAGTATCAAATATCCACCCCCTCACACCTCCAGTGATTGCTCACATCGCTGCTGTCTCCGGCCTTGGCATCATAGAAAGCGCACTGCCTTCTCCATGTCAATGGTTGTCAGCTCTGCACCCAGTTGCCTGAAGGGATACAGTGTGGTGGGAGTGGAGGCTGACTTTTTAAAAGTTTATTTTAATTGGAGGATAATCACTTCACAATAAATGCTTTATAATATTGTGGTGGTGTTTGCCATGCATCAATATGAATTGATATTTTATTTTTAATCTTTTCCACCGCTGTTCACCTCACTTCTCCCTGCCTTCCCTTCTCTCCCCACCTGAGGACCAAGCTAGTTTACCTAAGAACACAGGCCTGTGGGTGTGACTGTGGACGTCTTTCTGTTCCTCTTCTGCAAGCTGTGTCCTCTTCAAATGGCATCACCACTTTCTAGACTGAGTTTCTTGTTTTTTCCCTTTCTGGCTTTCTTCTGTAACAGGCACTTCCAGGGCGAGGCAGGGACGCTGCAGGCTTTTCCTGAGGCTTGCTCAGTTGTAGGATTCTGTCTTACAGTGTGTTTTCTAGGCTGTTTAAGAGAATTCAAACCTCATCCCTGAGTTTCTGGTACGCTTTGCTTTGTCAGCCTTTGCTTCTGTCTTGCCTTGGGGCCTAACATCGCCTGTCTTCCAGGTGAATCAACTTGCCTTGTAAGTCTTTCAGAAAGATACTCCCCTTAACTTGTTACAGGAACTATTGCCAGAGAGCCTGTGGGCTTCTGAATGAACTCAGTGATATCTCTCTTTAAGGATGTTTGGCTAAAGACCAAAAAATCACCCTCAGTTTTCCCAGCAGCCAGATGTGGTACGTGGAAATGGGAGGGAGGCCAAAGAGCACAGGATGAGTAACTTGGAGGCGAGGGACCAAACGTAAGCCTGAGATTTCACCGCCTGGAGAAGGGAGTGGCCAACCACTCCCATATTCTTGCCTCAAGAACCCCACGAACAGTATGAAAAAGCAAAAAGATATGATACCAGAAGGTGAGCCCTCCAGCTTGGGAGGTGTCCAGTATGCAGAGCGACAGAGGGTGAGATGGTTGGATGGCATCATGGACTCAACAGACATGAGTCTGAGCAAGTTCTGGGAGATGGTGATGGACAGGGAAGCCTGGCGTGCTGCAGTCCAAGGGGTCGGACGTGACTGAGTGACTGAACAGCAACACAGATTTTGCCAAGAGCATCACCTCCTATAGTATGAGAGACAGGGTGCAGTTCTCTTTAGAGACAGAGGGGAAAGGAAACATTCCTTTCAGGAAACCTGATCATGGGGTTGGTTAATCTGGTTCTTTGATACCCACTCTCCTCCCTTTTCAAAAAGCATCGACGGACCAAATATTTCTACAGTGTTAAGGGGTTCATGGAACAAATAGGGCTGTCCTGCAAGACATAGAATTAGACTAGACATAGACTGCAGAAGACCTAGACTTCACACAGTATCTGAAATCCAGATATCTTTGGCCTCTCCAGGCTCTCCTGAGTATTCCCTCATCAGCAAGTCAGAGTCGGGCAGAGCCGGTCTGAGGACCCTGGCGCTGCTCACTCTTAACGACCGCACACTTCACAGCACGCAGGGATGCGGGGCTCGGCTCCGGAATGGATGATCACCACCACCATTACTGAGACTTGATAGACAACATAGGTTCTCTTATTATCCCTTCTTGCAAGTGATGACAAGACTCAGTGATGCCAAGTGCTGCTCCAAGTGGTGGAGCTCAGATTCCCACCCAGACATCCCCAACTCCAAGGGCTTTCCCTTCTCTCACTGTTCACCTTGCGTAGAAAGGCCTGTGGCTCCAGTCAGCACTGCCACCCTCCCCCAGCTCTCCTGTGTGTTCCAAGTTGTGTCTTCAGCCTCTTCACCTGGTCTGCTGGCCTCCCTGCTTCCTCTGTGAGGACGTCCCTCCCCTGCTGAACTTCTTACCGTTACTGCTGATCCCACCCACTCCGGTCCCTGCCTCCCTGGGCACACTGCAGCCAGACTGCAGGAACCCTAGTGGGCTGAACCAGCTACTTCACTCTACTTGAAAGGTGCTCCACTCTCTGCTGACTCCTGAGAGTCATTCTCCACCATTTGACCACCTGCCTAAGTCATGGGACCTTGGGCATGTAAGTGTCTCGCCAATTTCATTTCTTCCCATCTTGGCATGCTTTTTTCAATCTTTGTGTATCAGTTACCTGATTCACTTTTAAAAATTCAGTTTAGGGGAGGAGCCAAGATGGCGGAGGAGTAGGACGGAGAGACCACTTTCTCTCCTAGAAATTCATCAAAAAAATAACTGAACGCAGAGCAAACTTCACAAAACAACTTCTGATCGCTAGCTGAGGTCATCAGGCACCCAGAAAAGCAGCCCATTGTCTTCGAAAGGAGTGCTGTATAGTTGGAGAAGTCCTGAGACTACAGGAAGAATAAAACTGAAATCCAGAAGCAGGAGACTTAAGCCCAAAACCTGAGAACACCAGAAAACTCCTGACTACATGGATCTTTAAGTAATAAGTGACCGTACAAAAGCCTCCATACCTGCACCGAAACCAACCACCACCCAAGAGCCAATAAGTTTTAGAGCACGACATACCACGCAAATTCTCCAGCAACGCAGGAACATTGCCCTGAACGTCAACATACAGACAGCCCAAGGTCACACCTAACACATAGACCCATCTCAAAACTCATTACTGGGCACTCCATTGCTATCCAAAGAGAAGAAATCAAGATCCGCATACCAGAACACTGACGCAAGCTTCGCTAATCAGGAAACCTTGACAAGCCAATCGTCTAACCCCACCCACTGGGTAAAACCTCCACAATAAAAAGGAACCACAGACCTGCAGAATACAGAAAGCCCACTCCAGACAAAGCAATCTAAACAAGATGAAAAGGCAGAGAAATACCCAACAGGTAAAGGAACATGAAAAAAGCCCACCAAGTCAAACAAAAGAGGAGGAGATAGGAAATCTACCTGAAAAAGAATTTAGAATAATGATAATAAAAATGATCCAAAATCTTGAAAGCAAAATGGAGGTACAGATAAATAGCCTGGAGACAAAGATTGAAAAGATGCAAGAAATGTTTAATAAAGATCTAGAAGAAATAAAAAAGAGTCAATTAAAAATGAATAATGCAATGAATGAGATCAAAAACACTCTGGAGGGAACCAAGAGTAGAATAACGGAGACAGAAGATAGGATAAGTGAGGTAGAAGATAAAATGGTGGAAATAAATGAAGCAGAGAGGGAAAAAAGAAAAAAGGATCAAAAGAAATGAGGACAACCTCAGGGACCTCTGGGACAATGTGAAACGCCCCAACATTCGAATCATAGGAGTCCCAGAAGAAGACGACAAAAAGAAAGGCCATGAGAAAATACTCGAGGAGATAATAGCTGAGAACTTCCCTAAAATGGGGAAGGAAATAGCCACCCAAGTCCAAGAAACCCAGAGAGTCCCAAACAGGATAAACCCAAGGTGAAACACCCCAAGACACATACTAATCAAATTAACAAAGATCAAACACAAAGAACAAATACTAAAAGCAGCAAGGGAGAAACAACAAATAACACACAAAGGGATTCCTATAAGGATAACAGCTGATCTATCAATAGAAACTCTCCAGGCCAGAAGGGAATGGCAGGACATACTGAAAGTAATGAAAGAGAATAACCTACAACCTAGATTACTGTACCCAGCAAGGATCTCATTCAGATATGAAGGAGAATTCAAAAGCTTTACAGACAAGCAAAAGCTGAGAGAATTCAGCACCACCAAACCAGCTCTTCAACAAATGCTAAAGGATCTTCTCTAGACAGGAAATGCAGAAAGGTTGTATAAACGTGAACCCAAAACAACAAAGTAAATGACAACGGGACCACACCTATCAATAATTACCTTAAATGTAAATGGGTTGAATGCCCCAACCAAAAGACAAAGATTGGCTGAATGGATACAAAAACAAGACCCCTATATATGCTGTCTACAAGAGACCCACCTCAAAACAAGGGACACATACAGACTGAAAGTGAAGGGCTGGAAAAAAATATTTCACGCAAACGGAGACCAAAAGAAAGCAGGAGTCGCAATACTCATATCAGATAAAATAGACTTCCAAATAAAGGATGTGAAAAGAGACAAAGAAGGACACTACATAATGATCAAAGGATCAATCCAAGAAGAAGATATAACAATTATAAATATATATGCACCCAACATAGGAGCACCGCAATATGTACGGCAAACACTAACGAGTATGAAAGAGGAAATTAATAGTAACACAATAATAGTGGGAGACTTTAATACCCCACTCACAACCATGGATAGATCAACTAAACAGAAAATCAACAAGGAAACACAAACCTTAAATGATACAATGGACCAGCTAGACCTAATTGATATCTATAGGACATTTCACCCCAAAACAATCAACTTCACCTTTTTCTCAAGTGCACACGGAACCTTCTCCAGAATAGATCACATCCTGGGCCATAAATCTGGTCTTGGAAAATTCAAAAAAATTGACATCATTCCAGTCATCTTTTCTGACCACAGTGCAGTAAGATTAGATCTCAATTACAGGAAAAAAATTGTTAAAAATTCCAACATATGGAGGCTAAATAACACGCTTCTGAATAACCAACAAATCATAGAAGAAATCAAAAAAGAAATCAAAGTATGTATAGAAATAAATGAAAATGAAAACACAACAACCCAAAACCTATGGGACACTGTAAAAGCAGTGCTAAGGGGAAGGTTCATAGCATTACAGGCACACATCAAGAAACAAGAAAAAAGCCAAATAAATAACCTAACTCTACACCTAAAGCAATTAGAGAAGGAAGAAATGAAGAACCCCAGGGTTAGCAGAAGGAAAGAAATCTTAAAAATTAGGGCAGAAATAAATGCGAAAGAAACTAAAGAGACCATAGCAAAAATCAACAAAGCTAAAAGCTGGTTTTTTGAAAAAATAAACAAAATTGACAAACCATTAGCAAGACTCATTAAGAAACAAAGAGAGAAGAACCAAATTAACAAAATAAGAAATGAAAAGGGTGAGATCACAACAGACAACACTGAAATCCAAAGGATCATAAGAGACTACTACCAGCAGCTCTATGCCAATAAAATGGACAACTTGGATGAAATGGACAAATTCTTAGAAAAGTATAACTTTCCAAAACTGAACCAGGAAGAAATAGAAGATCTTAACAGAGTCATCACAAGCAAGGAAATCGAAACTGTAATCAGAAATCTTCCAGCAAACAAAAGCCCAGGACCAGATGGCTTCACAGCTGAATTCTACCAAAAATTTAGAGAAGAGCTAACACCTATCTTACTCAAACTCTTCCAGAAAATTGCAGAAGAAGGTAAACTTCCAAACTCATTCTATGAGGCCACCATCACCCTAATTCCAAAACCAGACAAAGATGCCACAAAAAAAGAAAACTACAGGCCAATATCACTGATGAACATAGATGCAAAAATCCTTAACAAAATTCTAGCAAACAGAATCCAACAACATATTAAAAAAATCATACACCATGACCAAGTGGGCTTTATCCCAGGAATGCAAGGATTCTTTAATATCCGCAAATCAATCAACGTAATACACCACATTAACAAATTGAAAGATAAAAACCATATGATTATCTCAATAGATGCAGAGAAAGCCTTTGACAAAATTCAACACTCATTTATGATTAAAACTCTCCAGAAAGCAGGAATAGAAGGAACATACCTCAACATAATAAAAGCTATATATGACAAACCCACAGCAAGCATCACCCTCAATGGTGAAAAATTGAAAGCATTTCCTCTGAAATCAGGAACAAGACAAGGATGCCCACTCTCACCACTACTATTCAACATAGTGTTGGAAGTTTTGGCCACAGCAATCAGAGCAGAAAAAGACATAAAAGGAATCCATATAGGAAAAGAAGAAGTGAAATTCTCGCTGTTTGCAGATGACATGATCCTCTACATAGAAAACCCTAAAGACTCTTCCAGAAAATTACTAGAGCTAATCAATGAATATAGTAAAGTTGCAGGATATAAAATTAACACACAGAAATCCCTTGCATTCCTATACACTAACAATGAAAAAACAGAAAGAGGAATTAAGGAAACAATACCATTCACCATTGCAACAAAAAGAATAAAATACTTAGGAGTATATCTACCTAAAGAAACAAAAGACCTATACATAGAAAACTATAAAACACTGATGAAAGAAATCAAAGAGGACACAAACAGATGGAGAAACATACCGTGCTCATGGATTGGAAGAATCAATATTATCAAAATGACTATTCTACCCAAAGCAATCTATAGATTCAATGCAATCCCTATCAAGTTACCAACGGTATTTTTCACAGAACTAGAACAAATAATTTCACAATTTGTATGGAAATACAAAAAACCTCGAATAGCCAAAGTAATCTTGAGAAAGAAGAATGGAACTGGAGGAATCAACCTGCCTGACTTCAGACTCTACTACAAAGCCACAGTCATCAAGACAGTATGGTACTGGCACAAAGACAGAAATATAGATCAATGGAATAGAATAGAAAGCCCAGAGATAAATCCACGAACCTATGGACACCTCATCTTTGACAAAGGAGGCAAGGATATACAATGGAAAAAAGACAATCTCTTTAACAAGTGGTGCTGGGAAAACTGGTCAACCACTTGTAAAAGAATGAAACTAGAACACTTTCTAACACCATACACAAAAATAAACTCAAAATGGATTAAAGATCTAAATGTAAGACCAGAAACTATAAAACTCCTAGAGGAGAACATAGGCAAAACACTCTCCGACATAAATCACAGCAAGATCTTCTATGACCCACCTCCCAGAATATTGGAAATAAAAGCAAAAATAAACAAATGGGACCTAATGAAAATTAAAAGCTTTTGCACAACAAAGGAAACTATAAGTAAGGTGAAAAGACAGCCCTCAGATTGGGAGAAAATAATAACAAATGAGGAAACAGACAAAGGATTAATCTCAAAAATATACAAGCAACTCCTGAAGCTCAATTCCAGAAAAATAAACGACCCAATCAAAAAATGGGCCAAAGAACTAAACAGACATTTCTCCAAAGAAGACATACAGATGGCTAACAAACACATGAAAAGATGCTCAACATCACTCATCATCAGAGAAATGCAAATCAAAACCACAATGAGGTACCATTACACGCCAGTCAGGATGGCTGCTATCCAAAAGTCTACAAGCAATAAATGCTGGAGAGGGTGTGGAGAAAAGGGAACCCTCTTACACTGTTGGTGGGAATGCAAACTAGTACAGCCACTATGGAAAACAGTGTGGAGATTTCTTAAAAAACTGGAAATAGAACTGCCATATGACCCAGCAATACCACTTCTAGGCATACACACTGAGGAATCCAGATCTGAAAGAGACACGTGCACCCCAATGTTCATCGCAGCACTGTTTATAATAGCCAGGACATGGAAGCAACCCAGATGCCCATCAGCAGATGAATGGATAAGGAAGCTGTGGTACATATACACCATGGAATATTACTCAGCCGTTAAAAAGAATTCATTTGAATCAGTTCTAATGAGATGGATGAAACTGGAGCCCATTATACAGAGTGAAGTAAGCCAGAAAGATAAAGAACATTACAGTATACTAACACATATATACGGAATTTAGATAGATGGTGGCGATAACCCTATATGCAAAACAGAAAAAGAGACACAGAAGTACAGAAAAGACTTTTGAACTCTGGGGGAGAACGTGAGGGTGGGATGTTTTGAAAGAACAGCATGTATATTATCTATGGTGAAACGGACCACCAGCCCAGGTGGGATACATGAGTCAGGTGCTCGGGCCTGGTGCACTGGGAGGACCCTGAGGAGTCGGGTGGGGAGGGAGGTGGGAGGGGGGATCGGGATGGGGAATACGTGTAACTATATGGCTGATTCATGTCAATGTATGACAAAACCCACTGAAATGTTGTAAAGTGATTGGCCTCCAACTAATAAAATAATATTTAAAAAAAAAAAAAATTCAGTTTATCTTAAACTTTATATTTTATCTTAAACTTTGTATCTTAGCCACAAGAGAAATGAATATTACTTATTACTTATCATTAAAAGTTAAGCATAAAAATAAATATAAAAGGGAAACAGCGCTGATGAATTCCATCTCTTCACAGCTGCTTGCCTGGAGCTACCAGACTGAGGTTCTTTCTCTTCTTCGTTAAGCTGAGAGGCTGGTCATCCTTAGAGAGGGTGGCGCCAAACCAAGACTCTCCATTTGCCCTAATCCAAAGGATTTAAAAGAGAATTACCTACAGAGGGGTTTCACGTACATCAGCTAAAATGATCTTAGGCCAGTGATGTCCCTCTTGGGAAAACAGCAGTAGAGGTCAGAGCCCAAACCCAGACCAAGCTGACTCTAGACCGGTTCCTTCCCTGAGCTAGTGCTCCCTGAGTGTCTCACCCAGCACGGGGAGCAGACAGTGCATGGGGGAAGCCAGAGTGAGCTTCCCTGGGGACGAGAAGTGGCGGGCTCCAGGCAGCAAGCCCTGCTCCACACCCCACCGCTGCCCACAGGCACCCTCAATCTTTGGGCGGCTTGGATCTGTTTGCCACTCATCTGCCTTAGCGGCCAGCATACTGCAGAGCAGCATGTGCGGCCTTCTGCTCGGAGATGCCCCAGCTAGGAAACGGGACTGTGACAGGCAACCACTCTCTGCGTAGTGTCTGCTGTGGGAAAACCTAGCAACCCCTCAGTAAGTAACCAACCCTGTTCTACAGACCCAAATTAATCCTCAGCCTGACCACCACATGACCACAGAGACAAACATTTCCAAACTAGTAACCGTGTCTTCTGCCTCTTGAAACCACCACAGTACCAACATGGGCTTAGATGTGCAGAAGACTTTTCCTGATCTTTCCATATAACCCTGAGGGATGTCTTGGTGTTTTGGCCACTCTGAATCCTTGGCTGAGCAGAAGAGTGACTGTGAGTTGGCAGTGGCTTAAGCAATAGTACAAAGCAGATGCTGCCTTCAGCACTCAGGGGACAAGCCAACCACGGTCCACAACTGCCTAGGGGTTGTGGATGAAGCTGTGGTGGTCTCCCTGTCCGCATGACAGATCCCTGATGAGGTCAGCAATCCTCTGGTTCCAGGAATTCAGCATGTGCTTTCTGCTTCGGTGAATTTATGCATCGCCTCCCCGCACAGGGCTGAGTTCCTGGGAAGGTGTTTTGCGACGGCTTTTAGTCTTTGTTCTAAATCACATTAGATGGCAGTGGATCTGCATTTTTCATCTAACTTTGCATTCCTTCCTGAAGTGAAAGTCACTCAGATGTGTCTGAGACTGAGACCCCATGGACAGTCCATGGAATTCTCCAGACCAGAATACTGGAGTGGGTAGCCTTTCCCTTCTCCAGGGGATCTTCCCAACCCAGGGATCAAGCCCAGGTCTCCCGCATTGCAGGCAGATTCTTTACCAGCTGAGCCACTAGCGAAGCCCTTCTTAGAACACAGTTTCACAGTTTGTTTGTTTTTTTTCTTTTTAAATTTCCCTCTAGGTATTTAATTCTTGGGTTGGCTGCCTCTACACACCACTATATATTATCACTTCCTGACCCCACTCCCACCCCACAATGGAATTTAGTGGGGTGTGTTGTTTGTAAAATCTGTAGGCATCGCCCCTGACTCTGATAGCAAGTCAGAGAGGAGCGGGTCTCCACACCCTGTTGTGTCAGCAGAGATCATCTGTAATTCATCAAACCCTCCTCTGCACACCATTATTTCGTAGATAATTGGCTACCTCTCATTTACTCAGAACAGAGCCCTGCAATTGCAAAGCAACTGAGTCAGCCCAAAACAGCATGATTAGTAGCTACAGATACACTGTCAAAGCAAAATCTTGACACTAGAATTTTTGAAAAATCACCATAATTTCAGCCACTGGATCACACATATCATATCATACTCATGGATAGTCGAGGTGGACAAGAAAGGACAGGTTTACTTACTGAGTACATGTTCTGATCACTCAATTGTACCTTTTGAAATCTACCCCATCCACTTAGAAAAAATCTCAGCCTCCTCCACGAGGGTGTCCTCTCAGCTCTGCAACCTCCCATGAGAAAGACCCAAGGAGCAGGTCAAAGTACTCCTATTTCCTTGCGGGGGAGGAAGAGTAACTTCAGCTCTTTGGCCAATTTAGTGCTAAACCTGCGAGGTAAGGCCCATGTTGGGGCATCATCAATACCAGCAAAAGTCTTTGCAATCACTCTTTCAGCCCATCCCCAGATTGATACTTGAAAAGAGTAAGAGATGCCCCCTTGCCCTACTGATACTTTAGTATGATGTTCTAAAGCTCTTTAGATAAAGGATCCATCATCTTCAGGAAAGCAAGAAAAGATAGTTTAGTTTGTTTTTTCTTCCTCTGCTGTGCATGTTTCTACTGAATTATGCTGCCTCTCCCTTCCTTCTGTGTAGAGTATGTTTACAGAACCAAATTTCAGTAGCAAGGATTTTAAAATTCAGTTATTTGGATTAGCTAAATATAAATCAAGTCTCTATGGTCTAAACTGGGAGTAATAAACCATAGAATCATGGAGACTTTAAACATAACAAAATCTAACATCCCATTAAAGAACACTGAGCACCAGAAGTTGATGCTTTCAAACTGTGGCGCTAGAGAAGAATCTTGAAAGTCCCTTGGACTGCAAAGAGATCAAACCAGTCAGTCCTAAAGGAAATCAGTCCTGAATATTCACTGGAAAGACTGATGCTGAAGCTGAAGCTCCAATACTTTGGCCACCTGATGCGCAGAGCTGACTCAACGGAAAAGACCCCGATGCCAGGAAAGAGTGAGGGTAGGAGGAGAAGGGGGAAACAGAGGATGAGATGGTTGGATGGCATCACTGATTCAATGGACATGAGTTTGAGCGAATTCCAGGAGATGGTGAAGGATAGGGAAGCCTGGCGTGCTGCAGTCCGTGGGGTCACAAAGAGCTGGACACAACTGAGTGACCGAGCAACAACATCCCATTAAATAATTATCATAACTCCAAGGAAAAACCATTTAGTTATACTTTAACCTTCCCTTTTATAAGCATTCTTTGAAATAAGTCCACCTCATAGTTCCAAAATGAGGTTTTTAGTTCAGTTTCATTATTTTTAAAATGTTTTACCAAGATCTAGCTTTTTATAAAATATACCCAATAGTTCAGGCAGACACTTTCCAGGCCTCTAAGGGCTAAAGAATCTACAGAACTGTTCAAGTGTTCATAGACATGAATCCTGTCCATAAGTTAATTTTAACCCTTCTGCATCTTGGAACTACATGATCCATCAGCACAGAGTCGTTTTCAGAAGACTGCAGTCCAAATGCCAAAAGGAACTTTTTCAAGTTTCAAGCTTTACTTGTATCTTGTGAGATGATAAAGTCTATCATCACCATCATCCTTATCCTCATCTCGTTTCCAGAAATGGATGATTTATCACATGTCAATCTGCATAGTCCCATAAGGCCAAAACTTTCTACAAATATCTACCCACTCCCAAGATTCTTCTTTGTCTACCTGCTTCTCTCTTCTCTTCCACTTTTCACATTTTGTCTTTGTCTCTGCTGTAAAGGAAGGTGGGGGAGCACAGAAGACCCTCCTAGAGGCCATGGGGGGTTAATATGAAGAAAAGCTATGAAAATTCACCTGAATCATCTTTGACTCGTCATTTAATAATAGCTAATATTTATGCAGTTCATGCCATCCTATGCCTAAAATGTCCCTCAGTCACCTCTTATATAGTGAGTGCTCCATTATTCTGACATTCCACTGGCACTAACCAAGTTATCATGTGGGCTCGCAAAATCATGTAGGCTCGCAACCAATCAATTCAGGATATGCTAGCAAAAGCAGCTCTAAATTGTGCTCCTTCTGGATTTATTTCTTCTCTGAGGATCCAAAAGACACTGCAGTAAGTTCTACTATCTCCAATTTATAATGAGTGGTGAGCCATGAAAACTGTGAGGGCCCATCGGCTATGCCAACGCGTAGATGGGTTATGTTCCCTCTGATTTCTATTACACTTTAGAGATAATAAATTATGTAAATGTTTGAGTGGTAAGAAATTAGTTTAAGAAGTAATTAAAGAATAAGACCTGTAGGGCAGGCTGTTTTGAGACCACCAAGAAAGAAGTGTGACTTCTGTTTCTATTACTAAACAGACCAGACCTAGACACTGAATTAATGGGATTCTGATTTGCTAGTCCCATTCGGTTCCTGGAAGAAGCAAAGAAAAAACCACCTCTGGAAGAAAATAATACCATCCAAAATCTTAAATTTTTTCTATAAATATTTTCAAATGAAATGTCCAATACCAGTATACATATGCACACACAGCATATGAGGAGGCAATTTAATGTAAACAAGGTTAGAATCGCCAGACAGCCATTAAAAAAATCTGTTTACTTTCTTTTGGAATGAAAAAGACTAGATTATGCCCCCCTCAAAAAAAATTCCACAGAAAGCTAGAATCTATTAAAAATAGATGATGTGAAAAAGAACCAAATTCTGCCAAATTCTGTAACTGAAAAATACAGTAACTCAATGAATAAATTTAGCAGCCTGAGTTTGGCAGGCAAGAAGAAATTTAGTGAACTTACAGATGAGCCATGAAAATATAGCATCTGGTCCCATCATTTCATCTCAAATAGATAGGGAAAAAATGGAAAAACAGTGACAGATTTCATTTTCTTGGACTTTAAAATCACTGCAAATTGTGACTGCAGCCATAAATTAAAAGATGCTTCCTCCTTAGAAGAAAAGCTATGACAAACCTAGATAGCATATTAAAAAGCAGAGACATCACTTTGCCAGCAAAGGTCCATATAGTCAAAACTATGGTTTTTCCAGTAGTCATGTATGGATGTAAAAGTTGGACCATAAAGAAGGCCAAGCATCAAAGAAGTGATGCTTTTTTCTAACTGTGGTGTTGGAGAAGACTCTTGAGAGTCACTTGAACAGCAAGGAGACCAAACCATGTAATCCTAAAGGAAATCAACCCTGAATATTCATTGGAAGGTGCGGAAGCTCCAATATTTGGCCACCTGATATGAAGAGCTGACTTGTTGGAAAAGGCCCTGATCCTGGGAAAGATTGAGGGTAGGAGGAAAAGAGGATGACAGAGGATGAGATGGTTGGATGGCATCATCAACTCAATGATCATGAGTTTGAGCAACCTCCCGAAGGACAGAGAAGCCTGGCATGCTGCAGCCCATGGGGTCTCAAAGAGTCAGACAAAACTTAGCAACTGAATAACAGCAAAATGAAAATATTCCTAAAGAACCATGAAGAGATGAAAGGAGAGTGGCAAAAATATGAGAGGTCAGAAGTATAGACTATACTGAGAAAGTCTAATAGATATGCACAATTCCAAAACAGAATTTTAGTGAAAGATATACTTAAATAGATAGTGGCTGAGAATTTTTCAAGTCACCAATCCAAAAATTCAAGAACACTCCAAACCCAGAGTGGGGGTGTAGAATACACACCTAGGCATATCATGGTACAACTGCAGAAAATCAAAGAGTAGTTTGTTAGATTTAATAGTAAGAAGGAAAACAAAAAAAACTTACTTTCTAAGGAGCAATAATTAGACAAAGGCAACAGCTTTGTGGGTGGCACTAGTTATGTAAAGAACCTGCCTGCCAATGCAGAAGATGTAAGAGATGCGGGTTTGATCTCTGGGTCAGGAAGATCTCTTGGAGGCAGGCATGGCAACCTGCTCCATATTCCTGCTTGGAAAATGTACTTAAATATATAAATACCTCCCCTCCCACTTGAGTCTCCTTCCCCTGACTATCCCACCCCTCTAGGTCATCACAGAACCGAGCTGAGCTCCTGTTCTATAGAGCAGCTTCCCACGAGCTGTCTTTTACACACAGGAGTGTATATACGTCAAAGCCACTCTCCCAGTCCGTCCCCCTCTCCCCTTCCCCCTGCTGTGTCCATATGTCCATTCTCTACTTCTGTCTCTATTTGTGCCTTACAAATAGAATCATCTGTACCCTTTGTAGTATATTCTGTTTGTATGTGTTAATGTACATGTCTGTTTTTCTGACTGATTTTACTCTGATTTTCTGGTCACCACAAATGACCCAATTTCATTCCTTTTGGTGGCCGAGTAATATTCTATCGTATTCTTTCTCCATTCCTCTGTTGATGGACCTTTAGGTTGCTTTCATGTCTTGGCTGTTGTAAATAGTGCTGCAATGAACATTGCGGTGCATGGATCTCTTTGAATTACAGTTTCCTCAGAGTAAATGCCCAGGAGCGGGATTGCTGGCTCGCATGGCACTTCTGCTTTTAGTTGTTTTTTTTCTTTTTTTTTTACTTTTAGTTTTTTAAGGAACCTCCACAGTGTTCCCCATAGCAGCTGCATCCATTTACATTCCCACCACCAGTGCAAGAGGGTTCTCTTTTCCCCATAGCTAGAGGGTAATTTACTTTTTGATTACGACTCTTATGCATTTATTGGGAAAAAAGCTAAAAGTTATGCAAAATGCTAAACATTTTCCTGGTCATTGCACTCATTAAAAAAGAGAAGAGCATATAATGAATAACCTTAGACCAATAAATTTGAAAGTTGGGTTTAAATTCATATTTCTAGAAAAAATGCAGTTTACCCAAAGTGACACAAAGTGAAAAATAAAATATGAATAGTTTGATAACTATTACAGAACTCTATAGTCAGGAAAGACCCTAATGCTGGGAAAGACTGAAAGCAGGAGAAGGGGACGACAGAGAATGAGATGGTTTGATGGCATCACTGACTCGATGGACATGAGTTTGGGGAAACTTGAGAGTTAATGATGGACAGGGAGGCCTGGCGTGCTCCAGTCCCTGGGGTCACAAAGAGTCAGACACGAGTGAGCAACTGAACTGAACGAACTCAAAGCTGAACTAAAACCCATCTCACAGAGACAGTGGTAGGCCCAGATAACTGTACTGGTGAATTCTACCACGCAATTAAGAAAGAAGAATCTGAGTAAGATTTTCAGTGAGAATCTTATGACTGCTGTAACAAATTCTGGCAGAGAAAAGGAAAAAAAAAAAAAAAAGAAAACCTCTCCCAATTCTCAATTTGTTGTATGAGTTACCTTACACATGAACCTGGCAAGAACATAACAGAAAGCAATTCTACAGACTAACTGCACATGGAAACACAGATGCCACTGTCCTAACAGATACCTATGGGTAGACAGACAGGCATACAGATAAACTGCATGTGTGTGCGCACAATCTATGAAAAGGATGAGGCATTATGACCAATGTGACATGTTTCACATTAGACTCATCTTATGCCTTTCACCAGGCTAATAAAGAATAAATGATACGATCATCTCAGTAGATGCTGGAAAAGAAAAGACAGAAGCCAACCTCCAACTTAATAAGTATAAAAGTTCTAGAAAAACTTGATCTAGGAAGGGATTCATAATTAAGGATGAAATGTTGAACACTATTCATCTGAGATTACAAATGAGATAAGAATATTCGCCATTAGCCCTGCTGTTTCACAGTGTACGCAAGGTCTCAGCTAGAGCAGTAAAGCAAGAGCTATAAGTAAAAACTTAGAAGGATTAAAAAGGAAAGAATAAAACTGCCATTACTCATAGACAAAATGATACATGCAGAACGCTCCAAAGAATGTACTGAGAGACAATTAAAATTAACCAGAAAGCTTAGCAAGGCCTTTGACTATTAAGTTCTGAATTTCTCAGCTACTGTTGTAGCTCAGCCTGCCATAACAAAATGCCATAGACTGGGAAGCTTAAATAAAAGATAATTATTCCTCACAGTGCTGGAGGCTGGAAGTCTAAGATAAGGGTGCCAATACATTGGGGTTCTGGCAAGAGCCCTTCTCCTGGTCTGTAGCTGGCCACCTGCTCACTGTGTCCTCATGTGAGGAAGAGAGTGCACTTTAATTTCACTCTTTTTAAAAGTACATAAATCCCATCATGGGGCCTCTGCCTCATCTAAACCTGATTACCTCCTAAAGACCATGTGTCCTATCACATTGGGAGTTAGAGCTTCAACCTGTGAATTTTGGAAGGACACCATCCATAACAGCCACAGAGTATACGAAAAAAATTAAAGTTGGCTTATATTAACATCAGAAATCAAATACCAAAAAATAAGAAAATTTATGCAAATTTCTAGGTAGAAAACCATAAAATGTTATTAAGAATCATTACTGAGGAATTAAATAAATGGAGATAGTAGGGACTCAATTTTATAAAGACTCAAGTCTTCTCAGATTTACCTATAAATTCCCTGCTACTCACGTCAAAATTCCTGTAATTTTTGTTGGTGGTAATGGGTTTCTTTTTTTGCAAAAATTTAAGTTAATTCTAAAATGTTTATGGAAATGTAGCCTGAGAGTATTAAAAAAAAAAAAAGACAGAAGCACAGGAGGGCTTACTGTAAAGGAAACTGACTTGTTACAGGGCTACAAAAGCTAAGAGGGCATGATGTTGGAACAAGGAGAGACAGACTGATGAAGCAAGACAGAAAGCCCAGAAAGAGATCCAGGCATATATGAACGCTTGATATAAGATAAAAATGACATCCAAGAACTATGGGGAAAGGGAAATCTTTCCAATAAGTTATTCTGGAAAAATTGTATATCCATGTGGAAAACTCATTAAACTATATCCCACCTCACACAATATGCAAAAGTCAATTCCAGGTAGATTATAGTTCAAAGTCTGAAGTGCAACTTTAGAAGGGAACATAGGAAAACATTGTCATGGTCATGCTATAGGGAAAGACTTTTTAAATAGGATACAAAAGCATTGTTATAAAAAAGATGAATAAACTAGACTACATTCAAATTAATTTTGTTTATCAAAAATACCATTAAGAGAGAATAAGAGTGAGAAATGCAAGATGCAGTGTGGGAGGATATATTTGCCACATTATGAACAATGAAGGGTCAGTATCCACAACATAGTATTTTTAAAGAAAAAGAAAAAAAAAAAAAGTATAAGCCACTTAGAGAAAGTCAACAGCCCAGCAGAAACTACAAAACCATTTGAATAAGCACTTTGTAAAAAATTGGTCTTGGACTGTCTAATAATCTTTAGTCATCAGGGAAACGTACTTTAAACACAATGAAATACCACTGTATACCCACAAGAGCCAAAATTTTAAATGACTGACAATATCAAGTGTCTGCAAGAATGTAGAGCAACAGAAACACAAAAGAACACATACTGCGTGATTGTGTTTGAATCAAGTTCACGAACAGGCAAAACTAAATTATAGTATTTAGAGATACATTCATTTAGGGAGGAAATGAATATAAAGGAAAGCAAAGAGTCCATCACCATAAAAATCAGCCCAGTGGTTATCTTTGTGGAGGAGGCAAGAAGGAGCCTGTGATTCAGAAGAGGAGTGTGGGGTGGGAGGGTAGAAAGGCTGGCAGTGTTCTTTCTATTCTTCATCACAGTGGTGGCACAACACATGTTTGCTTTATATTAATTCTATAAGCTATATATATATGTAGATATAGTGTATACATATGTGTGTGTGTATAAAACACTTTCCTGCATATGTTATATTTCACAGTTATTGTTAGTCGTTCAGTCATGTCTGACTCTTTGTGACCCCATGGACTACAGCCCACCAGGCTCCTCTGTCCATGGGATTCTCCAGACACGAATACTGGAGTGGGTTGCCATCCCCTTCCCCCGGGATCTTCCCAACTCAGGGGTTGAACCCTAGTCTCCTGTATCGCAGGTGGGTTCTTTACCATCTGAGTCACCAGGGAAGCCCATATTTCACAGTAATAAAGGACTATATATAAATCAGAAATGTGAAAATTTTTGAGTTAAGGAGAAAAGAAAAGGCAGGAAGAGAGTGACTGTAATGTATGGTCTAACTGCTGGCTGGATATTCAGTTATTCCAGAATAAGTTTAAACAGAAAAGAACAGTTGTCGCATACAATCTTCACAGACACTTTGCTCCTGAAACAGAGCAGGGTTATATGCTCCACCCCACCTCAACCCCATATCCTCAGCCTGCCTTTTGTCTGTGAAGAAAACTTTAGCCAAAGAATAAGTTTAATCAGAGAAATGAGAAAATGCCAAAACAAAGGAAAACAGTCAAACAGGTCAAAACAATAATAGTTGAGTCTGTAAACAAAGTCAGGAGCCTTTAGTTCCTTCAGAGCTATAGATAAAATTATGTGAGCTGTCTTATAGATATTGAAAACCCCACCAGGTGGAAGAAGTTAACTACACGATGACTGGACTGTAGCCATGACATAAGCTGCCACAGTTCCAAGAACTGGCCTCGAGGAAATGGAAATAAACTGGCCCTGGAGCTGAAGATTAACTGTACTTAAGACAATCGAGGTGACACTGATCAGACCAACGTCAGTGTGACTGCCAGAGCTAACTCTGCTGTTCCTGCATGTAGCCCCCTCCCTCCGTCTATAAAAGCTCTTGTCCCCTGGTTGTCAATGGGGGTTGGGCGGGAGGTCGGCCTTTGGATAGCAGCCCGCCCCCAGGTTGCCAGCCTCCACCAACCTGGCCTCTTTACTGGCTTTTGAGTAGCAAGCAGCCGGACCCTACATTCAGTTACATTACTGCATCTGAGTCCATTCTCCTCTTGGCCACCCTCCCAGACTTGAAGGGACCACCAAGGCCTAGAAGATTATCATTTCAAGAGCTGCAGGAAAAACCAGCACAGATGATGATTCATCTTTCATGATCCTTGATGGTACCAATTATGGCCATCTCATTATGGGCAAGTTATACGAAGCACTACACGGGTTTTATTTCAGTGAAATCCCACAGCCATCCTCTAGTATTGTCCCGGTGTTCAGATGTAGAAACTGAAGCTTAAGGTTGCTCTGGGACTTTTCCCAGGGCTCCCAGGTTACACGTGGAGAGTTAGGGCCACCCAGACAGTCTGACTCTGGAGCCTACACTTACCTTTACACTAAAATTGGTGGTTCTCTGTATAGACATGTCCTCCTCTGCTTAAACTCAAGCTAACTAAACACAAGACTTGTACGATGAAGCCGAGGTGCAACATATAGCATACACTTGCTTCTTCACTAACTTCAAGAAAAGTACCAGTATTTGGTGATTTCTGTGCTGGGGGCTTTGTGTAGGTCACTTTATCCACTTATCACAACCACCCTGCCAAAGAGGCAGTGCTGCCCTGGGTTCCCTTTGCAACAACAATTACGGACTGAATATTTGCCTGGAAGGTACAACTACATTTGATGAAGAGGAGTGTATCACAGTTACTCAACCCTGGACCATAACGCACAAGATTCTGTACCCTTGGGATCAGTGAGGACTCCCAAGGGCTCCATTCAAGACCTTCAGGTTTGAGTTTTCTTTAGAGATAGGGGGTTTTCACCAAGGGTCTATAATTAGCCCTTGAATTTCAAAACATTTAGAAAACTGTGGAGAGGGTCAAGCAGAAAATAGGACAGGCGTAGCAGACAGGGGACTTGGTAACTGCCAATCTCATCCAGAAAGCACAGCTGTAGGCGCTGCGCTTGACCAGTTAGCCAAGCTAGCTTCTCCACCATGTGGTGTGTGGACTCAGGGGTGGTATGGACTAGACTTCAGGCTTCTGGCAGTCATCTTGCTCCTCATTTGGAAAAGCAATGCAGGAGAAGCCTCCAGAGGAAAGGGAGACAAAAGACAAACTGAGGAAAGGAATTCTGACAGCCACTGAGCGCGCATGTGACTGTACTCTGAGCAAGTCAGCAGTGCAGTATCAGCCCTAGCTGGGGTCAAATCCATTTCCCTCCCTTATCCCATCTGATAACTTGGTGTCAATCCTGTCTCACCACCCGTACCCACAGACAATTACCTTCCCTCCAAGAGCCACCCCCATGGTCGAGGATTAGCCAATCAATTTTAATGCGTCTTTAAGAGATTTTTCCAAGTGTGCAAGTCAGTGCATAAGATGATAGATCACGTAATAATTAAAGCATTAAAAGAGCCCAATTGAGGATTTTCTTTCCTCCAGCAGATATCTTTAGGTCAAGAAGGGCTATAAAAACCAGCAGATCATTTTCATTCCTTTAAGACAGGCCAAAAAAATGACTTAGAATGTAATTAGATGTTCTTAGCAATTTTCCTCCGCTAGAGCTCTGTACCATATTCCAGTGAGGCTCCAAAAAAATAGTACAGAATTGTGGACATTCTGAGCTGCAAGCTGATGGGGTGGTATTGTTTTGGAGAAATGAAAGCCCATGATATTGCAAGAGTCATTTTTTTAATTAGAAATGATAAGCCAGAGTCACAGAGAGCTATGGGAAAGGGGAGCATTCTAACAGGCAGAATGCCGATCTGGGCCGCTCAGGGCTCCTCTCAGAACTCTGCCCCCTCTCTTATCTCTCTGTGACTCCTGCAGATTCCAGAGTTATCAATTTGAACAAGGAATATGTGCAATGAAGTGCATCAGGATTTATCTGTGACACCCCTATCAAGGGTTTGCTTTATTACTCTCTTTTCAAGGATCTGTTATCTACTGGGGCAGTTCGTTGGGTTTTTTTTTTTTTTTTTTCTTTTTCTTTTTTAAGTTTGAAGATCTTGTTTGTGGTTAATTTTTATTTCTTTAATCTTTCAAAAGAATGGTACTTGATGGAAATGAAAAGTAGTATAAGAGTTTAACAGAAAGTTATTTTCAGTAAAGCCTAAGAACTCCCCTCATTATGGGTGAGGTTTCATGATACTGCAGTTAGAAATATACCTTCTTTATATCGACTATCTTATTTTAACTGTTGACTGGGACTCTTAAAATGCACACCTATACCCTCAACCAGGGCCCCCATGGTGGTTCAGCAGTGAAGAATCCCCCTGCCAATGCAGCCTGAGCCAGAACGATCCCCTGGAAGAGGAAACAGCAACTCACTCCAATATTCTTCCCTGGGAAATCCCACGACAAAGGAGCCTGGCAGATTCCGGTCCATGGGGACACAAAAGAATCGGACATGACTTGGCAACTAAAACCACAACAATATACCCTCAAACTCACCCAAGGTCATAAAAAAAAAAGGATGAACATACTAAAATAGTAAATCTGTAAGATTGCAATCCTTTCAATGGGCCATCAGATCATGTTCCTTCCCCATATTTGTAAAGCCAGCCAAGCCTAATCATAGTGGGCTGTGTAGGCCATAGCCGGTGACTTAGGATAAAATCCAGTCTCATGGCCCCAACTCTCCTCCATACTCTTGCTTCCAGCTTTCCTGCTTCCTTGCTCTTCCTAGATTATATCACACAAGCTCCCACCTCAGGGTCCTGGCATTTTTTGGCCTCCATGCCTGGGATTCTTTTCTTTCCTTCTTCCATTCAGTATTCAACTCAAATGTCCACCCACTCAGAAAGGCCTTTCTCAAGTGCTCAATCTAAAGCAGAGCCCCGTTTCCTCCCTAAACTTGCCTCATTTTTCCTCATAGCGCTCAGCGTCACCTGTCATCATATTATAGACTCATTTGTTTGTCTATATCTTCCACTAGTAAGTAAGTGTCTGAGGACAGGGCCATCGTCTTTGGCATTTAGAACAGCCCCTGGCATCTCATGGGTGCTCAGAAACACTGAGTGAATGAATGAGTGACAATAGTTCTGTAGAGTCTAGACATTTCTCTGGGCCAGGTACTAATGCTAAGTGCTTCACCTGTATCATCTTTAGTTGGTCATAACTCTGTGACATAGATGCTATCTTCCTGTTTTGTAGATGATGAACTGAGGCCCAGATGGGCAAAGTAATTTGATAAAGATAATACATCTAATAAGTCACAGGCATAACTTGAGTGCAGAGCCCAGGTACTTAAATACTATGTCAACTCTGTAGACATTCCCAGGGCTCCCCTTGCTTCCCCTGTGTTTCCAGAGCTGGGGCCCCGGGCTACTGTCTCAGAGCCGTGCTGATCACCAGGATGAGAATATGAGCTACACATGTCCTTTGACATTTTCCAGAAGCCAGATTAAGGACTGCTGCTGCTGCTGCTAAGTTGCTTCAGTCGTGTCTGACCCTGTTCGACCCCATAGACGGCAGCCCACCAGGCTCCTCCGTCTCTGGGATTCTCCAGGCAAGAACTGGAGTGGGTTGCCACTTCCTTCTCCGAGATTAAGGACAAATAAGTGTTACTACATTTACCCAATATATCGAAATATTATCATTTCACTATCTTAACAATATAAAAAATCATAATATAAAAACTATATGTGTTAAAATAAATGTGGTGTTCTATGTTTTGTTTAGAGTCAGTCTTTGAAGGCCGGTAGATATCTTACTCTTTCCCCAGCCTCCATTCAGACGAGCCCCGTCTGCCAGCGCATTACCCACGTGTGCCTGCCGGCTGCCGCCGCGGTGGACACTGCAGTGTTGAGAAGGGGCTGATCTCCGCAGTGAGGCGGGTCTGGTTCCAGCCCCACTTACTGTGTG
The DNA here is from genome assembly GCF_963930625.1 of Muntiacus reevesi. Classification (NCBI taxonomy): domain Eukaryota; kingdom Metazoa; phylum Chordata; class Mammalia; order Artiodactyla; family Cervidae; genus Muntiacus; species Muntiacus reevesi. The sequence goes on from NC_089252.1 coordinate 99,923,016, forward strand.
ACCCCATTCCAGCTGTAACCGGGGGCTCTGAGATCCACCCCACGGGACTTAGAGGAAGATTACAGGAGTTTCCCACACGTAGGCCTGCACACCCCAAGCACAGCAGCTGGCCAGCTGACACCCTGGACAGACGGGTCTCCCTCCCACCCAGGAAAGAGCAGACTTGGGGCCCCTTACCTCACTCCAGCTGAGCCCCCCGAGCCTCTGGCCCCGCTGTCTGCCAGGGTGGGGAGGTCTGCACTGGGAGGGACAGTGGGGGAGACAGGCCCCAAGCCGATGCCTCGTCCCTGGACCATCCCGCTGAGCTCTGGAGTAGAGCTGAGCCTTCTAGCCCTCGTGTAGCGGGCCCTGCATATGCCCTCCCCGCCTCGGGGGTCTTGTCCTGGACTAAATGGCCCTTAAATCCCCAAAGTGAGCAATTAGCTCTATCAGAGGCGCAGAAATCTTCCATCTCTCTACTGAGAAAAATCAGAGACTGTGCATCTTTGGGCTGGAAGGGACTTTAAAGAACATATAATTCAACCTGTTGTTTTACAAAGGAAGAGACCGTGGTCTGGAGAGGGGATGTAAGTTGCCCGGTAGCCACACCGACTCACAGGACCACAACTTAACCCTTTGTATTTACAGTCCGTCTGAACATACACAGAGATGGAGCCACACAGATGCCCCTGTATGGGCGGCCGACGCCTCTGCATGGGATGCGTCATCTTTGTCTTTTCACCATCTGCATGTCTACCCTCAGCACTAGACCCTCGGAGACGCAGCATAGTGGGAAACAGTCTTTATTCCCTACAACCTGCAGTGGTGTCTTCTTCAAGGGTTTTGAACTCTTGCTTTTTGGGTGCCATATACAACTTGCATGCAACTCAGTTCTTAGTGAGTAACTGAGGTAAACCATAACCTATTTGACCATCAGTTTCTCAGCAATACAACATTAAACACATCATCTCTGTTTTTGGTGAGAGGCTCTGCTTCGGGTTATAGACTTTTATCCATTAGCCTAAGGATTTCTTTCTTTTTTTTTTTTTTTTGGATCATAATCTCAGCTCACACACAAGGCAAAGGGAACAGAGTTCTATCAACGTCAGTACCTTTTAAAGGGTGGAAAGGAAAAAAATAATAATAACCCCATTAGTCTGTTAAATGTGCTGAACCCCGACAAATTCTCACTGTGACAATTCTTGAGTGTTTGTCTGTAATCCCTCAGCAAATACACCTTTTATTCAACTATGGAGTTGTAGACACTCCAGACGCAAGTGCCATTAATTAAATAACACACTCAGCAAACCCTCAGAGCCATTCATTATCCAAGGTGTCCTGCTCCATGCTCGGCTTGAAAATTCTCTTCTAACAGGAGCACACAACTAGAGCGGAGGAGAGCGCTGAAGGAAGGTGACCCTCAAAAGCATGATAAGAAGCAGTCCCTGCTAGACAGAGTAAATGAAACAGCACGCAGGCCTCCTAGCTTTGCCTCTGCCCCTCAGAGGGTTTGAAGGGAGGGAATGTGTTTCACATTGTAGGGACTTTCTTTCTCAAAATTAGTTTCTTTCATGAAAGACGGAAGTAAATATAAAGTAATCCTTTTTCATTTCGACTTGAGTCTTGGGGAAAGGTAATATCAAGCTGCAGATTTAGAGACAAATAAAGAAGCCGGTTCTTCATAAACTCTGTCAGGATGAGAAAGCCTTTTAGGGAGAGGCTTTTCAAGGCACAGATACAAGGAGGTGATGTCTGTGGACCAAAGAGGGGAGAGAAAAGCCTTACTGCCTTCAAGTGGGACATGAGAACCTGTCCAGGGAGTAGCAAGAGTTGCCTAGGGGTGGGCTCACCAAGCCTCAGGGTGGGTGTAGTCTCATTTGCCGTGACAGGATGGGATCAAAGAGGTGACAAGCCCTGCGGGGCTGCCCAGTCACACAGCCACAAGGCTGGCATCATGCTTCTTGCATATTCACTGTCCTTTGTGTTTGATTTGTCCCTTCAGAGAGCAAAGTGAGAGTGCTGAATCTGGCCACACAGCCTGGGGGTGGGCCTGACCTCGCCGCAGGGCAGACAGAGGTCTGCGCCTCCCCTCCCGGGGGCTGGCCCCATGGTGCCCAGAGCTGCTTTCTGTGCCCCCTTCGAGATGACAAACACACGGGCCTGGGAAACAGACCTCCCCCAACCCTGTTTAAAGGGAGGTTAATTAACACCCTCTAGTAGCAGGAGGCTGTTATTAATCCACAGAGGGACAATTTTGAGTGAGAAAATGTGCTGGCGAGTTGCCCTGCTCTCTAGAGTCCATCCTCACATCACTGGGTTTCCGGCCCCCGCGCTTGGGTGGAGTAACCCCTTCCTGCCTCTAGACAGAAGGACAGTTGCAGCACCTCGGTTACTCATCAGAGCTGCTCTCTGATCCTTGTCCCTTCTCCCCCAGCTTCTTCTTTACCTATATGCTGTAAGAGATTGCCACCAGCGGCTCTTGTGATCCAATTTCTCAGACCAAGTTTATTAAGGAAAAATCTGAGAAGCAGGGGTCAGGGGTGCCTGCCCTTAGAAAATTGCTCACTTTGTTTTTGGTGTGAGCGGAATGACTTTACATGCCTGTCTGCCCTGTACATAGGCCTGCTACAAACCAAGAGTTACTTTTATAACAGAGAACCGTTACAGAGGAGTTTTACGTCAGAGTCTCATGCCTTTGTTTTGTGCGCGAGTGTAGTTACTTTGTTGTTGTTGTTTTTTATTGCAAGATATTTACTTTACAATATTGTGCAGGTTTCTGCCATACATCAACATGAATCAGCCACAGGTATATATGTCCCCGCCCTCTTAAACCTCCCTCCCATTCCCACCCCATCCCACCCTCCAGGTAGTCACAGAGCAAAATTCCCACTGACATCTGTTTTACACGTGGTGAGGTATACGTTTCCATGCTACTCTCTCAATTCGTCCTGCCCTCTCCTTTCCCCACTGCATCCACAGGTCTGTTCTCTGTGTCTTCCTCTCCATTGCTGCCCTGCAGGTTCATCAGTACTATTTTTCTAGACTCACACACATGTGTTAATATACAGTATTTGTCATTGTTTTAAAACCATTTCTGTGTCAGTGTTGGGAAGGAAGGAAAACAAGTTCATGCATTCATTCTTTTGGGTAAGAGGCACTACTTTTGATGGACAATACTCGCCCTGTACATGTGGCTCTGCTGAGAAAGCGGAGGACTGCCAACCAGAGCAGAGGCTGAATATTTGCCATGGAGTCCTCCTGAAACCTGTCTGCGGTACCTCCATTGCTTTGGGGCTTTCAGAGCATTCTGTTGGGAGCACATTTTGGAACTGGCCTGAAGGCTTCATGCCCAGTAATTCCCTGCCAGAGAACTAGGCCACACTCTAGACAGTTAGATCAGAGTCTCTGAGGGTGGAGGGGAGGCCTGGCAGTGTTTAGACCTCCTCAGGGTATTCCCACAGAGTAGCACCGGTGAGGAACACTGTCCGAAAGACAGATGACAGCGGATTGCATTTTTATGGCCCCAAATGTTCCTTTCACACTCTACCCAGTTAGAACGAAATTAAAAGACTCTTGCTCCTTGGAAGAAAAGCTATGACAAACTTACATCACATATTAAAAACCAGAGACATCATCTTGCCTAAAAAGGTCCATACAGTCAAAGCCGAAATGGCAACCCACTCCAGTATTCTCACCTGGAGAATCCCATGGACAAAGGAGCCTGGCAGGCTACAGTCCATGGGATCGAAAGAGTAGGATATGACTCAGCAACTAAACCTAAGTCACCATGGTTTTCCCAGTCATCATGTAAGGATGTAAGAGTTGGGCCATAAAGAAGGCTGAGAGTCGAAGAATTGATGGTTTCAAACTGTGGTGCTGGAGAAGACTCTTGAGAGTCCCTTGGAAAGCACAGAGATCAAACTGGTCAATCCTAAAGGAAATCCACCCTGAATATTCATTGGAAGGACTGAAGCTGAAGGTTCAATACTCTGGCTACCTGATGTGAAGGGCCAACTCACTGGAAAAGACCCTGATGCTGGGAAAGACTGAAGGCAGGAGAAGGGGATGACAGAGGACGAGATGGTTGGATGGCATCACCGACTCAATGGACTTGAGTTTGAGCAAACTCCAGGTGAAGGACAGGGAAGCCTGCCTTGCTGCAGTTCATGGGGTCACAAAGAGTAGGACACAACTCGGTGACTGAGCAACGAAAAAAGACAACCAGTTAGGTCACCTGGGGGCCGCTGCATCCAGGTTCCTCTTTAGAAAGAGAGCCAGTGATCTGTTTTCTTAGCGTCAAAGCAGAAGGCCCCTCTCCCTTGGCCCTCTAGGATGCAGGAGGAATGGGGTCAAGAGGGAGGAGCCTCCTTTACTGACAACAGTAAGAAGAGCTTGCCTTGAACACATGCACACACAGGTTGGATCTGTTTAAAACAAAGGATTCTGCCGTGTGTGTGTGTGTGTGTGTGTGTGTGTGTGTGTGTGTGTGTGAAGAGAGACTTTAAGGAGCCTGGTGACGCCCGCATATTAAGGGGAACTGGGCGTGATTCGTTCAGACCCCAGCTGGGATCCCTTGACCCCCTGTACCCACTCAGTCATGACATCAAACTGCAGATGGATTCTAGAGACTCTTCTGAAGCTTTCAAGGAGAGATGGGTGAAGAGCCCACAGCAGGTCTTACTCAAAACTTAGGTGAGGGCTTCCCTGGTGGCTCAGTGGTAAGGAATCCGCCTGCCAATGCAGGAGACTTGGCTTCGATCCCTTATCTGGGAAGATCTCACACGCCGCGGAGCAACTAAGCCCCGGCACCCGGCTGCTGGGCCTGTGTTCCAAGGCCTCTGCTTCACAGCAAGAGAGGCCCGCACGCCACAAGCAGGGAAATGCCCTTGCAGCAACGAAGACCCAGCAAAACCAGAGATAAATAAATAAATGAATATAAATGTATTTAAAATTTCTCCATCAGACTGGTTTACTTTCCTTCCTAATTCAAAGGTCCCCTCCCCAAAGATCCACCATCCAGGGCCACGGGCCCCCCTTCTGCCTTCACCCTGCTCTGCAAAACCAAGCCCTGCTGTGACCTTGGTGATGCCACCGCGTCCTCCTCGTGGGGGTGGGGACAGTCTCAGCTCATCCGCCCTGTGCTTCTCAGGAAGCAGAAATGTCTGAAAGGCACGTGTTCAGTGGGGAGATCAATCACACCTCAGACGTTCTGGGCTCCTGCTCCCGAACTCCAGAAGCCCCCGTTTTCTGGACTGCTCACCTGGCCCCCGGTGACCTGCTGTCTTGCCTCCCCCGGGGTGAGGTGGTTCCCCAAAGGATCTGGGAGCACTTTGAGGATCTCATTATTCACCTGTGCACACCCTGCCTAGAACCTCCCTCCCGCTTCTGTATACACATTTGTTGATACGCCCAGGTAAACGCTGAAAACACCACCGTCTACAGGTGCGATCCAAAGGGAAGTGGAAACACCAACGGCGCTGATACGCGAGGTCCGACCAGAGGATGGCGCGGGGGTGGGTGTGTCGCCCGCAGGCCCCCTGCTGGACAATGAGGCTGACTCGCCCCGTGTATCTGAGCGCTGACTTCCGCTTGCTTTGACGTTTCCTGGGTCCCTGCCGCCGGGTGACCCTGCCTGGGAGCTCAGTCCGGGGCACGAGCGGTCCCTCTCATTCCCCCCGTCACCCCACCACGCACGTGTCCTGTCGCCAGGAAAGGACACGCCCCACGTCTCAAACTTCAGCCTGTTCACTCGCTGTCTCTGGCATGAGAAGTGGTCTCTGTGCCCCACGAGCTTCCAGACGAGTAGGAGACCAGGAGCTGCTGAAGACAGAGCCTCAAGCGGTCAGGCAGATGGTGTGAACGCCGCGCTGTGAGCAGGATACGATGCAGGAGGCATCGGAAGTGGACCGACGGGAAGCCTGCTCGGGAACCACACGGGCATCCAGGGAGAGGCAGAAATCACAGGGCTGGTGCCAGGAAAGGTGGGCGAAGGAAATAACACTGGGCTGCGGTGTTCAAGAGACCAAAAATAAAAAAATAAAACCGAGGGAAACTTCTCCTAGGACATAAATCTGCCCTGGACAGGCGAGGCGGAGGAAGAGAAAGGGTACATCCATTTCCAGGCCTGCACAGTGCCTCTAAGTCAATAATTGTTCAAGGACCAGGGTGATGATGAATGATTGGGAGATGACCCATGTGTCCCGGCTAGATAGGGACGATCCCAGTGTCAGAAAACAGGGAGACAGGCCCCCTTCTGCGGGGTCGGGAAGGGTGCAAATGGATGGGTAGCTGCCTCTCTCACAGACGTGGGACCTGGGGAGGCAGTGAGTGTGCCCTGAGCTAAAACATAAAGGCTGAAGCGGAAGTGAGTGGGCTGCTATGTTCTGGATCCCAGAAGGGAGCGGATGTAATTCCAAAGGAATGCCCGGCCTGCCCTTTGCTCTCTGCCCCTCTTACGAACTTGCAGAAAATGTACAGTGCTGGACCCACTGACAACGCACTCCATGAGCCAGAGACTGAAGCAGGCGCCGGCGTGTCCTCTCCGGTGGGTCAAATGGGCCTGAACTGAGCATATCCTTGATGTTCACGTTGAAGTCAGCGGGCAGCCGGGCCTTTGCGCCCTGGCCCCCCAGTTCTGCCTACAGTGTTGCACTCAAAGCCATAAATAGCAAACAGGAAACGAAAAGCTATGTAAAGCTTCACTTAGGTCTCTGGAAAATCCCAAAGGGAAAGTCTCTTTGTACGTCTCAAAAATGTTTCTCAAAATCTCTTCATCTATCACATCTGTGGTAGCTGCCCCAACATTTCCTAAGAGCCTTTTCTTTCAACCTCCCTCAAACTATGGAACCTAGGCTGTAAAATTCTCCTTTTTCTTCCCTTCTTATTTAAATTTCTGTTTCCTGGAATGGTCTGCCCTTTCCAATGTCCTTCAAGCAAGCAGTCCCAGCTAGTCTGACTCCTGACCACACCCATGTTCAGTTCAGTTCAGTTTAGTCACTCAGTCGTGTCCGACTCTTTGCAACCCCATGGACTGCAGCAGGCCAAGCCTCCCTGTCCATCACCAACTCCCAGTTTCCTCAAACTCATGTCCATTGAGTCAGTGATGCCATCCAACCATCTTATCCTCTGTCGTCCCCTTCTTCTCCTGCCCTCAGTCCCTCCCAGCATCAGGGTCTTTTCCAATGAGTCAGCTCTCCGCATTAGGTGGCCCAAGTATTGGAGTTTCAGCTTGAACGTCAGTCCTTCCATGTAACACCCATGTTACTAATCACATTAACCAAGGCCCAGAAGCCAAGACTCCAAGAAGTTCTTCTCCGGGGTGAAGAGGGTGTCAGAGCTGTGAAATGCATTTCTGTGACCTAGGAATAAGATGAGAGGGCTTCCTCCAACTTTCCTCCTTTGGAAGTATTACTCATTTGCATTAGGCCCAGCCTAAATCCTTCAGGCAACTCACCTTGCAGCAAAGCTGATTCCACACACTACAGATATACAAGCTCAAGAATTCCCCCGTCCGGGGGCAGGTGCCTCGGACTCACATGGAGAACTTGTTAACAAGCACAGATTCTTGGCCTTCACTCCGCACCTGCTAATTCAGAATGTGGAGGACAGACTGGGGAAATTGTTTTTAACAAGCTTCCTGGGTACTTGTGATAAAGGCTCCGCTTGGGAGTCTATTCTTACCTAATTCAAGGTCTGAATTTAGTTCATTTGCTCTGTAAGATGCGTGTCCAGAAAACAAGAAACTATGCAGCTGACCCCTGGGGCCTGGGCTGTAGACAGAAAGCCCAGAGCAGGTGGGGATCCAGGGAGCGCGGCATCAGCAGGACTGGAATCCGCCCACACCCCGTCACACACCTGCGTCTGTGTGGCTTCAAGTAGCATGTTAATGGCCATCTGAGAGATCAGCAGTGAGCAAACTTACATTGTGTTTATCGCCGTGATTTTAAAAATGCTATTCGTTCTCACTAAATGTCTGGTTTTATGTCCTGTCATTTCCAGGCACGGAAGGAACGGGAACAAATCCCCAGGCATAAGGAAACGGGCCTCGTGCGTTAGGGCCCTGCGGCCTTGGAAATGCAGCTAAGCAAACTTTATTACATCCTACAATTCGACAGCCTTTTGCAAAGCATTTTATTATGCTTGTGGAAACCACCGGGGTTATGTTTCAATCACCGTGACTGACAGGCTGCCCTCAAAACCACGGCACCCACTTGCCCTTCCACACTTCCTCAGCTACGCACTTAGAATAGAACTTTTCTAACTTGTCCCTTGGCCTGGATGGGAAATAAAAATGCTAGTTAAAATATTTATCTTGTGTGTTGGCTAACTTAAAAATCTGACATCTGGGAACCTCACAAATGAGCATGTTGATCATTCAGACCCGCTATGCTTCCTGTAAACCAAAGGTCTGTTAAGGCTGAGAGAAGATTTAGACAGTTTCCGCGGAGGTAAGTAAGGTAATAGAAGGAGGAATGTACACCCTTCCCTCGGTTATATTCTCTTCTCACCTTGGGTGCAGAGAGAGAGCTGACAAGCCACCTTCTGCCTAAGGTGGCAAAATCAGCTTCAGGAAACTGGTTGATATGGTACGTGCGGATCGGACACCTTGGTCTGGACACTGTAGTGGCAGGAACATAAGGAAAAGAATGGGAAGGTTCTCAATGTTGGTGTAGGAAGCACGCCCCTTGCCCATGACAGTCAATTTCTTTAAGGAAAGATGACAGAAGCAGGCCCTTTCTTTCCTCTGGCAGATTAATAAAACGGGGGATTAGAGTTTATAGAGGAAAATAAAACATACCAGTAGCACTGCTCCAAGGAACCAAAGGCAGGATTTTTCTTCTTCACAAAAAGCCTCCTTGAGCATCTCTTGGCTTATGGACTGCTCTCTGACCGCGACACCATCCCCAACATGGAGTGTGTTTCCTGTGACTGCTGTGACAAATCCACCCCAAGCCAGGCGGCTTAGAACAACAGAAGTGTGTCCCGGCCCAGTTGTGGAGGCCAGACGTCCACAGTCCTGCCAGGCTGGGCTCCCGCCGGAGGCTCTGGGAGTCTGTCTCCAGAGGTTCTGCTGGCAGCCTCGGAGCTCCTGGGCCTCACTCTCGGCTCACCTCTCTCTCCACACCCCCTGCTATTCTCTGTCTGCCTGTCTTATAAGGACACTTGATATTGGATTCAGGGCCCACTGGGATAATCCAGAGTGATGCCCTGAAGATCTTAACATCCTTACCTCCATTGCATCTGCAAAGCCTCCTTTTCAAAATGAGGTGACATGTACAGATTCCAGGGGTGTGACATGGACATAGCTTTTAGGGGTCTACCATTCAACCCACTGCTTTGTTTCTGACACAGCATAAGCTCGCAGACTGGGCATGACAGAACCGCATCTTGTTTCCAATCTCCTTGTATGTCCTCACCGAAGCCTGAATTATTCATTGCTGGCAGTGACTTCTTGAGACCTGGAAGCCTTCCGGTTCCCAAGCCTAGCTGAGAGTAGAAAGCTTTGCGGTCTGAACAGGATGTGTTTAGAAGATAAAGTGCCGGCAAGGGAAGATGGCCAATCCTGGTCATCTCCCTCAGCTCTGGGCTTGCCACTTTGTGGTCCAAAGCATAGCCCTAAAATATACCAATTAATTTTATCCCTAGCAGGTCAAACATGGATTCCATCTCGGTTTCAACAGCAATTGTCCCCAGAAGCCCTGGTCCCTGCCTTCTGGGTTAATTCCACATTTTACTTGCTGGCTTTTGGGCAAAGAAGTGAACAGACACTTAGTCACTGAAGCAACAGACAGCTGTTTTGCTTTCGCTGTTGCAGTTAAAACCCGACGAGAGCCTCGTTTCTGCCTGTGCTCCCAGGCATCTCCTCACTGCCGTGTCTTCCTGTAGCCCTGCCGTGGTTGGGGGGCTGTGGAGACTGACGGTGAGGGGGGGCAGCCCTGAAGGGCCCCGAGCCCACACTTAGCTGGGAAGCACGATGACCCAGCAGGGACTGTTCAGGGTGACTTTATAAGAGATGTTTCAAGAACTTACAAAGCCTACTGATACTAGTAGGGGAAGACCATCTATTACTTCATTTGCTAAGGCAGGTCTGGTCTGCATGGAGATACTACAAAAGGCGATGGAAAATAATGCCGAGCTCAGAACAGTGTCCCTGGGAGGAATTCCTTGTTCTCTGTGACTTCTCCTTGGGCACAAATACCCACGAGGTTGTTGCTGTTTTGAGCTGGAGAATTGCTAATTTTATGGCAAGCAGTGGATAACTGTATGTGTGTGTGTTGGGGGTGGGGGGGGTTCCATTGTCAGTGCTATGCTTGTCATGAAAAATAGCACAGCAGTGACTGTTAAAAGCATTAAAGGAAGGTGCGTCTTCTGATGAGCTTTGAGTACTCACTTTTTTTTTTTTTTTTTTTTTTTTTTTTTTTTTTTCTTGTTATTTATTTCTTGTAAGATTAATACAATTTTTGAATTGATTCCAAGTTGTGAATTGCTTTAAGTTTTTTTTTTTTTTTTTTTTTTAGATTCTAATTTTATTTTATTTTTTTTTTTTTAATATTATTTTATTAGTTGGAGGCCAATCACTTTACAACATTTCAGTGGGTTTTGTCATACATTGACATGGATCAGCCATATAGTTACATGTATTCCCCATCCCGATGGCAGGTGGACAGTGAAGATGAGGAATGGGCTTAGCGCTTGAAAAGTGAGTACTCCCCCCTGGGGAGTACTCACTTTTCAAGCGCTAAGCCCATTCCTCATCTTCACTGTCCACCTGCCATCAGGATGCAAAATGCAGAAGAGAACGATACTCTATTTTTGGCAAGGAGCCTGAAAGGACCTTTCCCCATTGAGTGTCTTTACCACAGCTGATCTCAGATTACAGGATAATACTTCTCAGACCCCAACAATTCTTTCAGATGTCTCATGGAACATAAACTTCTCCCATGCATTCTTCTCTGTGTCCTAGCTTGAAAATGACCTACTTTGCCAGTGGTCAATATTTGTTGAGTATATTTGCACAACTTGCTGGTGAAAGGAGGAAGCTAACTTTTGGTGTGTATTTATTGTAGATACATTTGCAAATGTTGTTTATTTGATCCACATAAAATCTATATAGAATACAGATGCAAATTTAGGCTCAGAGGGGTTAGAGAACTTGCTCACGGTCACAAAGGGAATAGTAGGTGGATTTGGGATCCACTCAGGCCTGATTCCCAAAACCTATGTATGCTCTTTGGAGAAAAACTGAAAACCAAGGACTTTCAGCAAATATAATAAATACCACTTCCAATTTCTTTCCTGTATTGAGTTTGGGAGGGAATATCCAAAAATTTCAAGATGAGAACATCCTTTTAATTATGTAAATGAAAGCAACTAGTGGCATTTCTATAACTTATCACATATGGGAAGGATGTTAGTAAAAATGCTTACTATGACTGTTAGCCAAATGGTTAATGAGTACCTATTTTAGAAATAAGACAAGGTAAAATAACACGTAATTCTTTAGTTATAGAGACTGAAAAGATGTCAGTCCCACTTGGAACAACCACCAACAACAACCTCAAGTGTGGCTACACACTTGCAGTCCATTTCAGCTCTATGATCATTTTGAACACCTACTATGCATTGAACTTGAAGACCATGAACTCAGTGCCAAAAGTGAGGGGGCCCCAAAGTCAAAGCTGGAGAATGGATTGCAGAGAAAGAGGACTGGGAGGAGCGGAACTACATTCTCAGCAAAAATACAGACTCAATTCTAGGCACCTAGAAGCCTTTCTTTCTTTCTCCTTGCCCTCATCATGATAGATACCATTTACAGTGCATCGTAGTATCAAGAATTACGCCAGGTATTTTCAAAGCAGTATTTCATACAAGTCTTATAAAAATCAACCGATTCTCCTCCTTTTCTCCCTTTCTTTTTCTTTTACTTAATAAATACTTATTCAACACCTGTTGTGTGCCAGGTATTGCGTGTGTAGGTAGGTGTCCCTGCTATAATGCTGAGCACAAACATCCCGAAGCATCTCTTCTCCTCCTTCTGTAGCGGAGGAGCCTGAAGTTAGAAGTTCGTGACTTGTTAACATCACACACTAGTAAGAGTGGGTGTCCCTGTACTGAATGAAGCCTGAGACTCTTCCCCATAAGTCAAGCGGGGTCGCAGAAGGCAGGGGGAGGGGACACAGCAGAGGCCCGATGGCCACCTCCTGCTTCCCCCTGCAGACCAGGCCCAGTGAACCCACCTACTTTCTCCAGATCCAAACGAGCTGGGGAAACTCAGTCTAGGCCACGAAGGTTCGGTCTCTGTCACATCAAAGAGCATTTACTAAGTATTTTCTGTGAGTCCACCCTGAGAACCACTGGGGCTTTCCCCCACTCTTTATTCACGCTGCAAACACCCCACTGTCCGCTCACACACTTTTGACCGTATAGCAGCATTTTGGTCACTGTCTGTGTCTTGTCCACTCACTGTGGTCGGGGATGAATATTTTCCTCTCCCATGCTGTTTCTGAGGCTCTGGAATAATATTCCCAGATCTTAAATGAGCCCCATGCTGCTATTCAAGGTCAAACTTTGGTAAACAGACTTCCCATCCATATTGCTCAGGTCTTGTTTACCCATCTTTCTGATTTCCTCTCCTGCCCCTCCCCTCTCTCTCTTTTCCATACTTTCCTTTTTTTCTTCTCTCTGCCAGAAAACAAAACAAGTCTGTAATCTGAAGAGACAGTTGAAAGCACTGGTTTTCAAGCTTTCACCTCTGTGAGTATCACTGGGAGGGCTTCAGGGACTGATTACAAGGCCTTGCCTGCAGAGCGTCTGGTTCAGTGGGTCTACAGTGGGGCCTGACACGTTCCCAGGTGCTGCTGATACTGGTGTCTCAGGGCCCACTCTTTGAAAACCACTGATCTAAAGGGATGATTTTGTTTTTCCTATAAACAAACAGAATTTGACATCAGTGCAGATTCCAGCTTGTTTTCCAGACCCTACATTGAACATCTCTTTGTGTAAAAGTAATGAACGTCAGGTTATAGCCAATGAAGTAACTCAAGCATCTCCAGCAGATTTTGAGAGTTATTTGACACCACAGAAGACTTCTTGTCCGGGCTAATTAACTGATTAGTTTAGATCGATAGTAGACGAACAGAGGGAATATGGGGCAGCCCACTACCGACTTACAGAAGTAGCTTGGGGTTAAACCTGGGCTTAGCTGCTGAAGACATTGACATTGTCAGTGTTTCTATCTTAAAGATCTTAAGAGGGGATCACTCCTGCTAGAGCTGGAATGTGCTTTTACAAAAGGACTCTTACAGATGGGTGGCCTGGCTTGGCTTGCTGGGTCAGAGCGCTCCATCATGAGGCATGGGTACCATTCTCAATGAGTGACAATCAGTCTACCTCCCAGAACGGTGTGCACCCAGCATCCCAGGGGCATGGTGCCGGGAGGCAGCTGCAGTATGCTCACGCCTCTGCTCAGAGTTAAGTCAGGTACCAAAGCCACATATGTCTGTAACTGTGCAAGACTGCACCAGCCTTCCGGTCTGGCATCTGCAGGAGGAGGGACTGGCAGGCAGTCAGCATTTATTGTGTATCAGCCATGGACCACTGATCATTTGAGGCAGTTGATACCCAGCTGATGTTACAACCAAGGAGAGATAATGATGACGATGACAACAGTAACAATGATAGCACCTAAGATTAGGCACTTACCATGAGATTATGTTCTTTTTAATAGGTACTCTGTATTCTTAACTCAAACTTTCACAACAAGTGAAAGTTTGCCAGTAAGCTCTATTATTATCCCATTTTACAGATGGGAAAACCGCAGCCCAAAGATGAGTAACCTGCCTGTGGTTACCCAGTTTAATAAGTGCTGGAGCACACGTTTGGATTTGAACCCAAGGGGTGTGAATCCAGAATCTATGGTGATACTTCCCTGGCTGAGATAGAAACCCAAGGTGACCAAACTCTGAATTCCCATCTCCCTGCTGCCCTGACTCTCATCCCAGGTAAGGAGCCTCCTGGAACTATTTCATTCACAAGTGAGGACCAACACAAACATATTCCCCAGCATGGTGCCTCTGCCACCCTGGAAAGCTGGGCTTTGTGAGTTCATAAAGACTCTCACCAACTGATGCATGGAGCCAGCTGGCTTCAAGAGATGGTGGCTCCACGTTGGAAGTGAACCCCAAAGAAGGAAGGGATGTCACTGCACCAAGCTCAGTTTCCCCAAACTTCCATCCTTCACAGCCTCCCTAACTGCCAACATTTCTGACATACCTACATGACACCTATTTTATTTGCTTACATCTTTTCTTTTACTCAGTTCTCTGTGACTCACAAGTGTTCAAGGAACCTAAAAATCACTGTGGCAAATGGAAAACCAGTATCTCTTGCCATAAATAGAGGCCAACCACAAGGAGGGAAACATAAAATTATTAAATTCTAACTGCATACAGTCAGCTGCGGCGAGGCCTGCCTCCTCACTTCATTATAAAGGGACATGAGGGAGTGTTAGCGAGCTGTGAAAACACCCCAGCGGCAGACAGAGTCCTGCTCCTTGAGGACTGACAGGCACGTGGGAGGACAGTGACTTCTCACCTTGTTACCGGGAGGAGGGGGGTTAGATCGTTTGTTCACTGACCCCGAAAATACCTCGACTGCCCCACGGGGGGCCACAGGGACCCAGCAGGGTGTGGCCTGGCTGAGCAGCCAGCAGCAAGATGCGGCTCCTCCGCGGCTTCTGATGCGATCGGCACAGCCTGAGTGGGTGGCAGGGGGGAAGCTATCTCAGTTCAGGTGCCTCAGGGAAAACCGGCCAAAAAAATAATAAAACTCAAGGCGAGAAAAACGATTACACCAGAGAATCATTTCAGACTACAGACTCATTTCAGAATCATCTCATTACACAGTCAGAGAAGCAGAAGAAACTTCCAACGGTAACAGTGATCATTGAGGAACTCTTCCTTTGAACAGAAATGCCTTTGATAGTGCTTCCCTCTGTTCTGTGTTATTTTGTGGCAAGAATGAACACACAGGAAGAAACAAATGGGCACTTCTGTGTTTTGCCAGAATCTAAAGTGATGGCCCAGTCTCAGGGGGAAAAAAAAATCTCTAAATCTCCATATTCATCTAAAGAAAGAAAAGGGAAGAGAAGGGAAGGACAAGAAACGGAGAGAAAGAGAAATACATCTACTAAGAGGGTCTAGTAACATGCTTCGTCACCCCCTCCTCTTCCCCACATCCAAAGGTCAGTCCTGGAACAACCTGGAAATGTCACTCCATCCCCTTCCTCCATTCTTCTAACCCAAGCTTCTCTTCTCTTGCCGGTAGAGTTCCTTTCTGGTAATGTAAGGAGTGTTGATGGGGATTCCCCAGGTGGTCCAGCTAAGACTCCTCGCTCCCCTGCAGGTTCGATCCCTGGCCAGGGAACTAAATCCCACATGCCAAAACTAAGAGTTCACACGTCCCGACTACAGAACCTGTGTGCCTCAATGAAGACTGAAGATTCCACATGCCACAACTAAAATTCGGCACAGTCAAAAAAAAAAAAAAAAATGCAGTTAGTAAAAAAGCTTAGAAATAAGCTTTAAAAACCTTCTCCATTGCCATTTTAAAACACGAAAAATATTAAACTCAACAGAAGTCTCCTTCCGTACAGTGCGTGGAACACACAGACACCCCAGTTGACAGAGTCTTTGAAGACGGTGGTGGAGGTTGGTGGTGGTGATGGTAAAGTACTTTCTATGGAGCAAGTAGGTGCTTTACTTCCATCAACCAGTAAATCCTCACAAAACAGAGAGAAGAATCCTATTCTTCTCCCCATTGTAGGGACTAGAAAATTAAGAGAGGTTCAGTCACGTGCCCGAGGTCACAGAGTTAGTAAGTGACAGAATCAGGCTCACACGTGTATCTGTTTTGCACCAAAACTTTTGCTCTTCACTACCATGCTCTGATGAGTCCCAGATGGAAATGAACTAAATATTCACTATCATTTCTATATGATTATCCACAATTAATTTTATGTAATTAAGGCCAGCAGAGAAGCTAACAGAAGCCAAATCTTTCCCTAAGGCTCTAATGACCCTATGGTAGTTTGCAGAAGATGTATAAGTCTGGTAGCTTTCCCAGATTAAAATCTTATTTCTTGTTTCTGGGCAGATTATAGATCAAGTACCAATAAGATCAATGAAATCACAGCAGTTGAGGTTTACTGAGCACCTATTAGATGTCAGACAGCATGCTAAATGCCTCCAAAGACTCATCTCTTAATCCTCACCCACCAGGGGGACAGGTCTTGCCCATGAGAAAACTTAGACTTGGATGGTAATAACTTTCTCAAGGTCACCCAGCATATACATAAGGGGCAGAGCAGGAATCGTGAATCTAGCCACCTCCCTTCAGAGCCCACACTAGGATCTCGTAGAGCAGGAAGATACATGAGTTAGGGACATTACACTCTCCTTCTCCGAAATTGCAATGATGGTTGAAAGGAACTCATGGAAACTTCCCGTGCATTTCATGTCTACTCTGCCTACCTAGAGGCGGACTCTTCTCGAGATATCCATGCTTTCTGCACTGCTGCATGAAAAGAGGCCATCTTCTAGGGCCTCAGGGAGGCTGCCTGCCTACAGCACAACTCACTGCTAAGTCAGGGTGGTCTGTGTACACGACTCAGGAAGGTTGCTTTAAACTGGAATGCACACAACACCCAGAGGGAAGATGCTAAAGGAGCGCATAGCCAGGGCCTTGCCCCTTCAGGAATCTCATTCTGTTGGTCTGGGACGAGGCCCAGGAAACCGCATCACGACCAGCAAGCCCAGCAGGCTCTTCGGTGGGTGTTCACAGAGCACAGGTTGAACAAAGCCTCTTTAGGTCACTCTCCTCCCTGGGGGTTACAATCGCAAACTCAGACGCTTCCTCCTTCAGCAGGTCTTCTTTGATTACCCCCCCACCTAACTCTGTACCACAGTGTGAGATGTTATTGTCATTGAGACCTTTTAATTTTTAACTTCTTCATGAATAAGTAAGTGAGAGATACAGTTAGAAAGGTGGTGGGGGTGGGGGGCGGGGAGAGGAAACACACGCACAGACTAAACTCTAACGGCATAGGTTGAATTTCCTGGATCTAGCCCTACCTGAAACCAATAGACCCCTGGACTTTTAAATTATGTAAGCGTAATAAATGCATTTAAACAACTATAAGACAGGTGATAGGAGAGGAAGGAATAAACAGATCAGTGTGCATGACACCATTTTTCCATTGTTAAACAAGAGGACCCACCCCATTTACCCTGACTCTGTGAGCTGAGCCAGGACTCCAGTGCCCCCAGCCCGCTGTGGGCTCATTACCACCATTACCATTATTTCAATCTAATTCTACAGTTTAATGTTCCAGAGCTCCGTACCGAGGGGAGCTGTGAGCACACAGCTGATGGCTATGGTTCCTCTAGGATGATTGTATCACAAGTAAAAGAAATAAAAAACAAACTGTGTCATGTCACCACCTTTATGCTTCCAGTGTTCGCAGCTGATTGACAGGAAAGTCCCTGCTGAAGCCAATTCTAAGGCACCTCTCTGGTTTGAGTTTTCCTGCCAGAGGCTATGGTGAAACAAGAAAGCAAGTCAAGGGAACCAGAAGCCCTGTGGCTTTTTTACTGCAGATTAGAATTGGGAGTCCAGCAGGGGTCTCCTTACAAGTGTAAAACAGTGAGGGGCTCTTTGTGTCTCTTACCTTCTCTAAAAAGCATTTTTAAAATGCCTTGCTTTCCTCCATATGCTTTAGTATTGGACCCCATGTTCCCTGGGATCTTAGCGGCATGAATTCCTATTGTAAGTTTCTGACTTTTGTTCCCTGATGCCAAATTGCTCTTTTGGAGACAGAGACTGGATTGAAAGCTGGTCCATGGACCTGGAACATTCCCTGCTTACTCTGAACACACATCGGTGGTAGACAACAAGCCTCTTTTGTTTCAGTTGCTCAGTTGTGTCCAACTCTTTGGGCCCTGTGGGCTGTAGCCCGAAAGGCTACTCTGTCCATGGAATTCTCCCAGCAAGAATACCAGAAAAGTGAAAGTGAAGTCGCTCAGTCGTGTCCGACTCTTTGTGACTCCATGGACTATAGCACGCAGGGCTCCTCATCCACAGAATTTTCCAGGCAAGGATACTGGAGTGGGTTACCATTTCCTTCTCCAGGGGATCTTCCCGACCCAGGGATTGAACCCGGGTCTCCCACACTGCAGGCAGACTCTTTCCTGTCTGAGCCACTGGGGAAGCCCAAAGAATACCAGAGGGGCCCACCATCTCTTCCTCTAGGGGATCTTCCCGACCTAGGGATTGAACCCATGACTCCTGCTTGGCAGGCAGATTCTTCACTACTCAGACACTGGGAGAGCCCTGGACCACAAGTCTAGGTTGACTGTTTCTCCTGAGAGTCAGGAGCTGGATCATCGGAGCATCTCTAAGGACTGGAGGCCACAGTCACCATCTATCCCAGAGCAGAGCTCAGGGTTCAACGATTCACACCCGTTTTCTCACATGACTGCTCTCAGACTGTCCTTCAGCCCATTTCACAAATGAGGAGCCAAGCTCACAGGTGTAAAGTGCTTCTCCAACACGACAAAGCGAGCCAGTGGCAGAGGCTAGGTGTGAGCCCAGCTCTATGGTCCTCCAAAGCCTGAGGTCCTCACTGAAAAGCCTGGAGGAGCAAAAAAACAGCAAGCATCTAGGGACAGGGGTCGGCAAACTGTGGCTGACTGGCTGAATCAGGCTACCCACATTCATAGGAAACATTTTAGCAGAATGTGACTATATCTGTCATTTACATATTGTTCATGGTGCCTTCCCTCTACAAGGACAGAAGCGGGTTGTGACAAAGAACTTGTGGTCGGCAGAGCCAAACACAAGTGCCATGTGCCTTAAAAGAAAAGGCTGACGGCTCTGAGCTTGGCAATCAGTCTAACTGGAGTCACTTTCCCCTGTCGGCTGTTCTCATCTGAGATTTGGGGATACCAGGCTCCCCAGTCTTAGGGAAACCCTAGTGAGGATTGAGCGAAACTCTGCATTTCCAGCACCCAGCATGGCGGTTGCTCTTTAGCAGGTACATAAGGAAAGACATCCTCTTATTTGACTACGCCCAGGGCAGTAGGAGCCTTTGCCACGTCCCATTAGAGGAAAAAGAGCAAGACTGAAACCCTGGGTGGGGGCAAAGGGTGAGGACTCAGGCAGACTATCAAACCAGCCTTCCTGGAAGGCGTGGGGCTCTGGTTACTGGCCCCATCAACTCAACCCCTCCCCACCAGACACTCCTGGGTGCCCAGTCTCTGGAGCTGGGCTCTGAGAAAGAATACCTAAGGCTCAAGGTCAGTCTAAGTTATTCTTTATACACGACATCCGTTTTTAAATTTTTTTTCCACTTTCTTTCAGCTCAACATTAAAATATATATAGTTATAAAAAAATTTAAATGGCTCCCCCAGGAGTCTGTAATCTCATTGATGTATTGGGGATTCACAAGTGTAACTTCTCTTAACACCAGAGAGAGCAGAGCAAATAGATGACTTTCTTTACTGCAAAGGTCAAAAGTAAGTTTGTGTATCCTCTGTATTTACAAGCCATCAGTGAGGATTAAACTTAGGTAAGCGCTGAGGGGGACACGCTGAATGCGTTTGCACGCCACTTTCCTCTTCTTTGTCTTAAAACACAACTGTCTTGAAAGAAACCACAGAAAGGAAGGGCTCCAGATGGCTTTGCTGGAGTCCACACGGGGACTGTTTGTGATTATGCTAAGAAGTAATCACAACAACCCCGCACTCCTCTCTTAACACAGCCCAGGGTTTTATCCCAATGAAAATAATCTCACATCAATACGGTGCAAACGCAAGGCTACATGGGAGACGGCCCAGAGTTACGGGAAGAAACTCACTCTGTACCTGTGTTCTCCCAACACCATCAGCCTTCTGTTTCCCACCGCAAGTTGTTTCAGCCTAGAGGAGAGACTGTGAGCTCAGTGATATACGGAAAACTCAACTTCATTGTTGGTGTTTAGTCACTAAATAGTGTCCAATTCTTTAAGAGCCCGTGGACTGTAGCCCACCAGGCTCCTCTGTCCATGGGATTTCCCAGGCAAGAATCCTGGACTAGGTTGCCATTCCCTTCTTCAGGGGATCTTCCCAACCCAGGGATCTGAGGTGGAGCTGATATAATAATAATAGAAATAAAGTGCACAATGAATGTCATGCACTTGAATCATCCTGAAACCATCCCCTGGTCTATGGAAGAAATGTATTCCTTGAAACTGGTCCCCTGGTGCCAAAAAGGTTGGGCATAAAATATAAAACTTACAGTGGTCCATTTTCAAGAATAGCTTGCTAATATAATAGCTGATAGTAGGGTTACAAAACTACAAAGTCCGGGCAAATAAAGGGAGGGAGGGATACCTAGGATTTTCACATGGGTTCATTCTATTGGTGAATTTAAAACATAAGAACAGGACTAGGTGTGCAGGAGAGGAGGAAACGACATATCATGGAGGGGCCAGACCATAAAGAGGGAGGGAGCAAACCTAGGTAACATCTGGGAAGAACGTCCACCCCGTAGTACTCAGCTATGAGGAACTGGGGGAGGGACTTGCGTCCTGGGGATACCTTGCTCCATGCAATGACTTTGGATGGGTCTGCCCCCCAGACACCCCATCTTGCAAGAGCATCATTAAAGCCTCACCTCCCACTTTGCCTCAAGTCTCCAAGTCCATTCTTTGAGTCTGGGCTGGTGAGCGTGTTTCTCACACTCAGCGCCCATGACCTGGAGGCACTGGTGCAGCTCGACAGTGAGGCTGGGCATGAACTGAAGTTAAATGTTAACACTCACGGTACAAGCTTCCAGCTCATATTAGCATCCCTAATAAAGCATATAGTCAGCCATGTACCCAAATGCTCTCCATGCTGGATAAGCCCCCAAAGCCCCCGGGGTGCCCCTTGATTTTCTTGAGATGGGGCTGTGGAAGCAGCCTGGTTCCATCAGCCAAATGAGCATCTGAGTTGACAAGGTTCTGGGCAGATTCCTCCTAAGTCAGTGATGGAAGGTCAAGGAGAATTACCTGCTTTCCAGCTATAAAAAGGGCCCATGGGGAGTTAAACTCAAAGTTGGAGTTAGAGGTGGAAATAAAATGCAGTTTCCCCAGTTACCTGCAGTTAAGCCTTGGTCAATGAACACCAAGAGCCCCTGATGGAATCAGTGCGTGAAGAGACATCTCCAGAAACATCCACCCCTGCGTCTGGGTGGCTGGCCGCTTACGAAGGACTTGAAGATCCGCTGTCCCCTCACTGAGCGAGGTGAGAGGGTCTGCTCTGTGGAGTAGCAGAAGGTGCAACCCCAAAATATGTAATTCAGGCACATGCAGCTGAAGGCAATCAGACCCAGTGTGGCTCAGCAATAAAGCCAGGAGACCCACCTGGCTTCAATCCGTGGGTCAGGAAGGTCCCCTGAGGAGGGCATGGACACCCACTCCAGTGTTCTTGCCTGGAGAATCCCACGGACAGAGGAGCCTGCAGGGCTACAGTCCATGGGGTCACAGAGTTGGACAGAGCTGAGCATGCATACACGGGACTCAGGAAAAAAAACATTTCATTTCCCTCTTAACTGCCTTAAAGAATGCAGATAGGGGGCCTGTTCCAGGAAGAGAGCTCTTACCAGACATGACTTTTCTGCCTGAGACACTTGCGTGCCTGGCAGGAGGACCGCGGCTCACCCAGCGTCTCCCCGCTGTGACCTGCCCGCCTCCTCGGAAGCCTAGCTCCCCTCCCTCTCTTCCCTCAGGATGCTGCGTCATCCACTGCCTCGCTGCCTCTGAGTCTCATATCTTTGTGAGGCTCCTGTTGGTACGTATGTAATTCTGGTTTTTTTCCTCATGTTAATCTGCTTTTTTATTACAGGTGGGTCTCGGCCAACAACCCAGAAGGATAGAGGGAACATTATTTTTCCTCTCCTACAGCGCAAAGGTGCATCAGAGACGAACGCTGAATTTGAGCCTAAAACTCCAGCAGTGGGTTCACTGCAGATGAAACCGTGATTGAGCACCTATCACATACCACCCCCTATGCCAGCATGTGGGGGCTCCTCCCGCGCAAATCCGTCACTTCCCCTCTATCACCGCCCTGGGCTGGACCACTGTCACCTCTGGCCTGACCTCAGTGATAGCCTCCTAGCCCCTTCTCCCAGCTTCTAATCTTCTAGTTTATTCCCCACACAGGAGACAGAGGCTCATTAGACAGTGTCAACCGGAGTCCATCATTTTCTGCTTGAAACCTCATAGGGGTCCCTACTGCACAGGCTGAAACCCGAATGCCGGTCCCTGGTCCCTGGTCTCCAAGCCTCCCTAGAACCCCGCCCCTGCCCACCTCTCTGACGGTTCTCTTCCTTTTCCTCCGCAAGTCCCCCTTTTACTAGATGGCTTTTCCTATAATCTCAAATATACCAAAATGTCTCCTGCCCAAGTGCCTTGACACCTGCTATTTTCCTTTGGCTGGAATGTTCTTTTCCTGGCTTGAGTCTTAGGTGGTTTTCCCCCAAGGTTCAAGACTCAACATGAATACTGCCTCCTAGAGATCTTCTCCGCCCACACTCTGCTGGGGGTCGCCCCCCAGTACTCGCCATGTCCTCCTCTTGTTTATTTCATCCCTCCCCCCGTATAACACTCCGGAAACATCATGTATATTTGTTTACTGCCTCCCGCACTAAGCTTCCCTGGGGTGGTAAAGAATCTGTCTGCAATGCATGATACCTGGGTTCGATCTCTGGGTTGGGGCAATCCCCTGGAGAAGGGAGTGGGTACCCACTCCAGTATTCTTGCCTGGAGAATTCCATGGACAGAAGATACAGTCCATGGGGTTGCAAAGAGTCGAACATGACTGAGCGACTAACACTTTCACTTTCACTAGACTGCAAGCTTCAGGATGGCAATAAACTGACCTTCTTATTCATGCTGTGTCCACACCACCTAACAAAAGGACACATGGGAAATTCTGAATAAGAATATGCAGATTGGATAAACGAGTAAGCAAAGAGCTGACAATCTGACAGCAGCACAGCCTTCCCATCCATTACCCCACAGCTGCCTTCATAGCTGAGTGGGACCCAAACTCTGAGCACAGGACAGAGCAAATGCCCAGTGGAATGGAAAAAAAAAAATATATATATATATATATATATATTTAGAATAGCAAGTATCGCTTTGTTTCCCCAGAGACTGAATTTCATCACATCAATGTGTCCGAATGCAGTAGGACATCCATAAGGTGGACAGGCTCCTGGGCAAGGGAGACATTCCCTCAACCATTCTTCCCTTGCTAAGGAAACCTCAAGGACCCCTAATGCAGTGGGCAGAGCAGGGAGTGAGGGAGACAGAGGGAGAATGTGAGGGTGTAGAAAGGTGTGATCTTTATGGTAAAGGTGGTTCTCAGATTTCTTGCTGGGCTCCTCCAGAAGACAAGCCAGGTGGATATCCAGATCTACTTAAAAGGCCTCTTCACTGAACCGAACCCTTTCTAACCTGAAGGGAACCTGTAGAAAAGGCTCCTGTTAATTTCCCTGCCCTGAAAGCACTGCCTTTTCTTTAGCTGAGAGCACAGACTTGAAAAGCCCATCATCCCAGGCTCTGGGCCCAGGTAGCTGCAACCCCTCACTTCAGGACACAAAGCCAAACCCATAGCTGTGCTTTCTGGACTTCCAATGCAGCCAAACCCATCAATGGTGTGCATTTGACCCAATTGAGAGGTCAAGCCCGAGCCCTGTCCCTCATCCCTTTGTACCACTTGGGCCAGTTTTACAGAAGTTATTTGAAAAAAAAAATCCCTCAAGTCCAAAGTAGGATGCACTGTTCAGTTTTCTTCCATGGTCAGATCTCCCTGAACTCTGATGAGCTCCCAATGAACAAGGGCGCTTTTGTTCAGGACTCCTCGAGGAGCACTGGCCGGCTCATGGTCCACGGCAGGGAAGTGGGGCAGCTCAACCAGTGAAAGGGAGATTCTGGTAAGCATGGTTTCTTGCTTCGATTGTGGGAGCAGTGACTCTGACAGGGATGGCTTGGGTTCTGAGATTTCCAGAAGAGTTTCCATACCATACAGTTATTGAATTGTGTGTGTGAGAGTGTGTGTGTGTGTGTATGTGTGTGTGACGTGCTGTGGTCTTGTTAGATCTGCTTATGTTAAGCCCGCTTCCCCTCACATTGCAAATAAACACAGAACACCCATTTCTGAGTATCGGGAGGGCTCCATGGACATTGGGTTATCGATCTCTTCATGTAGGGATGTTCTGGAGAACAAGGCTGAGAAACTAACCTCTGCTTACTTAGAGATTTGAATACAGCCTTCCAGGCAGCCCCAAAGGCAAGAAGGTAAACCTTTTGTTTTCTTTTTCTTTCTTTCAATAAATTATTTGGTTACTGTGCAATAAGAACTGTTTTAAAGCTCCCATGCCTCCTCTTGTAGTGAGCTGATTTTCCATAGGTAGTTGGTCTCCTGTGTATGATAAGTAGGTTTGAGGAAAGTGCTGAATATATTCTTTTAAAATAGACTCTCTGTGCTGATGGCTGAGAAATTTCCAAGGGACTATTGCACTAGAGTGCTCTGCATAATTGAACGCTGTGTCTGCAAATAAGACTAATAACCATAGTTGTTCAAATGATTACCATATCATAGCTCTTAATTGTCTACCGGAAGTGCTTCTGATGGGAAGGCGTTTTTCACCATCAGTCAACCTCGCACTGACAGTCGACCATACAATGGGGATGGCCACCCGCTTCTCTCTTGGCTGTTTGCCTACTCACCACTGTCCTTGGTCAGATTTCTCCACCTACAAAATGTGGAAACAGGACCAGATGATCTCTGAGATTCTTGAAAAACCTGACATCCTTTTGGGTTTGGAAGAATGAGAGCATCCTCTTTCAGACACTCCTTGTATGACAGGTATAGGTTACCTGCTATGGTTACCTAGCTTGTGGGAAGTGGAGCTGGTGTTCTGATTGCCCCTAAAGTCCTTAATCCTAACCAGTTTGCCCTGATCTTTGGACAAAGGGAAAGTAGAGAACAGAGCCACTCTGTGTGATGCGGAGGAACCATCCAAAAGGCGGAGAGAAATACGTGCGTTTCCGCTGTTACCTGGGCAAGTACTATCCTACACTCAGCTGAGATAAATGTGGAGCTCGGGAAGCCAATGACACAGGCTTGGCCCTTATATTAGTTGCTGGAATTCTCTGCACAGACTGGCCGTCCTGTCTTCTGACCGCCCATTTGGTAAATAAAGATGGGTCTGATAGAAAGAGCCGCAAAGGTAGGGGGGGACAGGGCCAGTAGCTTGGGAGAATTCCCTCACTCACACAGCCAGAAACACACGCTCGTGTGCACACACCACAGCTGACAGCAACAGCCCCGTGCAGGACGAGAGAGACCTAGATTTTTAGTGGACTGAGTGACACACGTTTGTGAAATGCGATGCCCAGTGGGCACACGTGAAATATTTCCATGGCCCGGAAGCAAGTCTCCAGTCCCCAAAGCTATTACAGCAACCCCGCGGGCCCATAGCCCCGCATCCTGGAGGCCTGGCTGTGAGCGCCGCAGGCTGGGCGTGCCGACTCTGAGGCCAGCACGTGCCAGTGGGGACGGACCACGACCTCTGCAGCTCTGCCCCTCCCGTCCAGGGGTGGCAGCGAGGGACAAAGGCCTGCAGCTCTGGCATCTGGGCTCCAATCACAGCTGCTCCTCTTCGGTGGTGGGGGGTGTGGGGGCCAGTGGGTGCAACTGACCTGTCTGAGCTTCACCATCCTCATTTACAGAATGAGTATAATAATGGCATTGGCCTCCGTCCCGGGGCAGTTGGGAAGATGAACTGAGAAGAGGCAGAGCACTCGGGTGTGATTCTGGCAAGTGATGCACTGTCCGGGCTTCCTATCGTTGCTATAACCAGGGGCCACAGACCGGCTGGCGTACACATGAATTTATTATGTTGCAGTTCTGGGGGTCAGAGGACTGATGCCCATCTCTCTGGCCTAACGTCGAGGTGGTAGTTGGCGGGCAGCGATCCTTCTGGAGGTCCCAGGGGAGAAAGTGCTTGCCTGGTTTGCCCCAGCTTCTAGAGGCTACCGGCATTCTTAGCCTCTCAGCCTCTTCCTTCCTCTGTCCACAGAGTGCACCCCTCCGACCTCTGTTTCTGTCCTCCGCTCTCCTCCTGCCGACTCCTCCTAACAGCCTCTGTGATGACATCAGCCCACCAGGACAATCCTCAATTTAATCACAGTCTGTAGAGTCTCTCATATCAGGCAATATCACCTAAGCACAGGCTCCAGGGATCAGCCTGTGGACATCTTTCAGGGACTGTTATTCACACAGGCACCTATGTGTGATTTTTCACTATGATGCTCTTTTTTTCCCCTGTCCTATTCCTTTTCATTTAGGTAAAGTGCACATAGAGCAAAGTGAGACACCTGAAATGCTCGATTTCTGAATGCTTACATATTTGTCCCTCAGTACCCACCTCATTAAAAGACACTTACTCCTTGGAAGGAAAGTTATGACCAACCTAGATAGCATATTAAAAAGCAGAGACATTACTTTGCTAACAAAATCCATCTGGTCAAGGCTATGGTTTTTCCAGTGGTCATGGATGGATGTGAGAGTTGGACTGTGAAGAAAGCTGAGTGCCGAAAAAAACTGATGCTTTTGAACTGTGGAGTTGGAGAAGACTCTTGAGAGTCCCTTGGACTGCAAGGAGATCCAACCAGTCCATCCTAAAGGAGATCAGTCCTGGGTGTTCATTGGAAGGACTGATGCTGAAGCTGAAACTCCAATACTTTGGCCACCTCATGCGAAGAGTTGACTCATTGGAAAAGACCCTGATGCTGGGAGGGATTGGGGGTAGGAGGAGAAGGGGACGACAGAGGATGAGATGGCTGGATGGCATCACCGACTCAATGGGCATGAGTTTGAGTAACCTCCAGGAGTTGGTGATGGACAGGGAGGCCTGGCGTGCTGCGATTCATGGGGTCTCAAAGAGTCGGACATGACTGAGCAACTGAACTGAACTGAACCCACCTCTTGGGGCCTAGTCAAGTGGCCCAGTTGTAAAGAGTTCACCTGCCAAGCAGGAGATACAGGTTCAATCCCTGGGTCAGGAAAATCCCCTGGAGAAGGAAATGGCAACCCACTCCAGTATTCTTGCCTGGGAATTCCCGGGGACAGAGGAGCCTGGTGGGCTGCAGTCCATGGGGTTGCAAAATAGCTGGACGTGACTTAAGCGACTAAAGAGCAGCGGCAACCCACCTCTGTCAAGTTGAGATGAGAATATTTATAGCCCTCCTCCCCACCCCCAGGCTCTCCCCTGCCCCCTTCCACGTCATCATCTCTCTTAGAGAAATACCCCATCATGAGACGGCAGATGGTGTCTTTAAACCTGTCTTATGTTCCTTTGGCAGGGGCTTGGGGGCTAGGCTGTAACATGTTACCTCTCCTAAAACCAGACTTAAGGTAACTTCAGAAACTGGAAGAGACTTTGAAATTTTGATCTTCATCTAAAACTTTAGCTAAGAGTCTGAACAAATAAGAGTCCCGAGTGGCTTCACTTCTATTAACTTATCAAGAAAAGTCAACACAGCAGAGAGAACCCCTGAGTAACAGACTGTGGGTCTGACATGCGGACGTCAGTCTAAGGCTTTCTAGGGCACAGCACAAAGTTCATTTTCTCCGTGGCTTCTGTGAAATGTCCCCGGGGCCAGCTTTTATTTCCCTCCCAAAACATCTTCCGTTTCCATCTGTGGGGAGGGCTGGCTACATGGCTGATGGAGGTGGAAATGGGTAATTTCTTCATACGACTGGGTGTTGAAACGTTGTAAATACTCTGAGCTCATAAAGGACCTTGATTAAATATAATTTCCAACAACCATCTTTGTCCTCTTCTCGTCAAGAAGGAGAAGAGCTGTTGCCGCGTGCAGACCTGAGACTGGAAAAATAGCCATGTTTCTAAGCTGGTGAGCCTGACAGGCTCAGGGGGCCTTCTCATCACGGAACTCCAGCGCCACCGCCTCCCCTCACCATCTGGGAAATCTCTGGAGGGGAATTTGCAGGGGATGATAGCGGGATAGCAGTGAGTATTTTTGTGTTATATGTTGCTTGTTCAAATATTGAGAGTGAATATCTCAGAAAGGTCAGCTGCCTTTATGTGTGCTCAGCAAAGTTCTCTTGAGAATTGTTTTTGCCGAAATTTAAAGGTATTATTTTGGGATGTTAAACGTCAGTGTAAGGCAAGGTGAAAACTGCCATGTTTGATTTGCTTTATGTTAAAGTCCTTGGGCTTTCACTGCCACTTAAAGTGACTAAACTAGCAAATGGGAACATCCGAGATGTTGCTTAAAATCCAATTTCATTTATGCTAAACCACTCTCTGCAAGATGATGGAATTTTGGACTTACTTAAGTTTTTAAATTGCTATTTTTTTAAAATGCATTTATTTTTAATTGGAGGATAATTGCTTCACAATATTGTGCTCGTTTCTGCCGTGTATCAACATGATTCAGACATAGGTGTACAGACTTCCCCTCCCTCTTGAACCCCCTTCCCACCTCCCACCCTATCCCACCCCTCTAAGTTGTCACAGAGTGGATTTACTTAAAATTTTACTTTGGATTTTACTTGCAATGAATTGAAGCACACAGAAGGTGCCAGGTCGAGGTGATTTTTTGGTAATAAAATGGTAGTCAAATATGAGGCAAGCTACTTTTAGGTTAAAAAGGAGAATGGGAATTACTGTATTTGAAACAGTAATAGGCTAATTTATTTGCTTTCTTTTTAAAGGGTATTTATTTGTTTCCCCTTCTCTGGAGTATTCTTTGTTTTGTTACAACAGTCCTCTATCAGAACAAAAGAAAGGGGGAGGTTAGGAAAGGAAGCAAGTCAAAGGTAATTAAACATTCTATTTAAAATGTTGCAATCA
Organism: Muntiacus reevesi; assembly: GCF_963930625.1. Lineage (NCBI taxonomy): Eukaryota > Metazoa > Chordata > Mammalia > Artiodactyla > Cervidae > Muntiacus > Muntiacus reevesi. The sequence goes on from NC_089252.1 coordinate 99,951,961, forward strand.
CAGATCTTACTATAGGAGTCCTGTTATTGCATTCACATCCCATGGGCCCAGTTCCATTTAATATGCTCCTATCAGTCACGTGAAGCTGCAGAAGACAGCTCACTGTAATTTACTGTGTGATTTAACACTGTCAAGGGATTCTTTACCTGGTTCAAATCTCTTTAGTTAAACAGAAACACACACACACACACACACACACACATCTCTACATATTCAGTATCGGTCCTGAAGCACTCATTTGGAAAAGTTCCCTTTTGATTTAATTATACTCTTCATTAGTCCAGAGACTATAAAGGCACATATATGTCATTGCCTGCCATGGTTTTTGTGGGTCAAGTTAACAGAATGATCAATCATCTCCATTCTTAGAGAATGGCATGATCAAAGGTATTATAGAGGCAACTGAAGTCATTCTCAGAAAGTGGCTGAACAATTACAGTGATGGCCAATTGTTGACTGTTTCTGATAAGTATGTAATAACCTCAAGTATTTCTCTAACAACATGGAAATTAAAATCATCTCTCTTAGTTGAGTCCTCTATACTAAAAAGGAAGAGAACTTTTTAGGGCCCAAGACTAGCTTGGGCTTCCAATTAATTTCTAGAGAGATATCAAAATAAAATTAAGTCCAAACCTGAAAAATACTGGTTTAAATAAAGATATCCATCCACTAGCTCATACATTATATATCAGCCACCCTGCTATAACTACACAGAGGGTATAGGTGCTGAAATTATCGTTGATTCCAAAGGTTAGGGCACTTTTGTTTAGTTTCAGAGAAGAGAGAGAAATGGACAATTCTTTATTCAAATTTTCGTTCTGCTTCTATACCTAGCAGGACTTCCCCCTGACTTTGTGGGAACATGGTAGTTCCTAGGGGATTAAAGAGATTTTCACAGGGATAACTTCCTTGAGGAGAGACCTCAGGTTCTTTCTCAGAGTCCACCCTGGGAAGCCAAGGCACTAGCCATCTCAGTACTACATTAGCATCTCTTTTCTTCCCCTAGTTTTACAAAGACATTGGGATGACCCTGTGTGTTAGCAAACCTTGAAAATACCCATTAGGGACAAAACTCCCAACTTTCCTCTTGGGTTAGGAGATTATGTGTTATTTACACTCATATCCCCAGCATTCAATAAAATGTCTATCAAGTGATGGATGCTTTGTTTATTTGGTGCATAAACTAATAAATGGATGAAAGACATCTGATCTCCATAGCTCCTTACTCTCAAATTAATTTCTTTTAGTGCCCCCTACTCTTCCGTTTGCCAGTATTAGCTTGAGTCTCTAAGGAATTCTTGACATTTTATCTTCAGGTATGTATGACACCTAGATTGTTGTTTTGTTCTTTCACTGTGCTCCAAGTGACCTTTCAATTGATAAATCACGTCCGTGCTCACTGTTGTTCATGGATATTGATCAGGTCTTCTCCTTTCAGACACATCACTTGTAAAGAACTTTCAAGAACATTCCAGTCTCTCCTCCTTCCTGTGAGGTGGCACAGGAAATGGCCATTCCCATTTCACAGAGCAGAAACCAGAGACTCGGGAAGAAGAGAAGCAGGCTTTCTGGCTCAAAATACAAGATTCCTTCTCTTCAGTCTACCCTGTCCTGTAGATGGTGTTTCCTTGTTTCTCTTTTATTTATTTTTTGTATTGGAGTAGAGTTGCTTTATAATGTCTTTGTAATGTGTTTTCTGCTGTAGAGCAAAGTGAATCAGTCATGCATATACATCTATGCCCTCTTTTTTGGATCTCCTTCCCACGAGGTCATCACAAGGCATTCAGTATAGTTCCCAGCACTGTGCTGTTCTGTTCTTAGTCGATCTGCTGTGTCCAACTCTTTGCAACCCCATGGACTGGGGCCTGCCAGGCTCCTCTGTCCACGGGGATTCTCCAGGCAAGAACACTGGAGTGGGTTGCCATGCCCTCCTCCAGGGGATCTTCCCAACCCAGGGATTGAACCCAGGTCTCCCACATTGGCAAGTGGATTCTTTACCAACTGAGCTACCAGGGAAGCCCTATAGTTCCCTATGAAGACCTAAACAGACATATCTCCAAAGAAGACACATAGATGACCAAGAGGCACTTGAAAAGATGCTCGACATCACTGATATATTAAAGAAATGCAAATCAAAACTACAATGAGATATCGTTTCACACCAGTCAGAATGGCCATTATCAAAGAAGTCTAGGTCGTGCTTTATAAGAAAGATTTTATTCAGCAGCCAAAGAGGTTGAGGTTAGGCGGAAAGAAATTAACAAGATTTTAGTCCAGCTAGGCGTGTAGGAGTGACTGGAAGGTGAGGTGGTTTAGATGTGCCTGTTGAACCCAACTCTTGACAGTCTTCAGAAAAGGTGGATCTTTACCTTCTCTAGGGAATGGCAGCCCTGAAAAGATTCCTCCGCTTGTACTGGTTGACCTGGTCTGAAGGACCAATGCTGAAAGGGGCCCGTGGGTCTCAAGGGAGGGCCGGCTGCAGACCTTTCCATGGGCGCTACTGCCTGGCAGCCTTCTGCTGCCTCTGTGGTTCAAGTACTTGGACTTCCTGGGGGGAACTGCTCCACTTTCTACTGGGCCTGGGGCCCTGCGGGTCAGACAGCCTATCTTCAGGGAATCTGGATCACGTGCAGCATGCGGTGGGGGAGATGAGCCCCAACAGGGGCCCTTCTGCTAACTCAGCCCCCTGCTTGCTCCAGTCTGTGCTTTCTGAGGCTGGGCTGTCCATCTTCTCCTCGATTCCGTGAGCTACCCATCCCTCCTTTGAGGCAAAGCCAATGTCTGCAAAGGTCAGCCAGACTTGGGCTCTGTTGCTTACAACCAAATTCCAACACTCTAGTGATACAGAAAAGATTAAAGGAAGACACTTCCAGTGAGTCTGATGGGCCTGGTCCCTGTCACCCGGGGGTTGGACCAGTCTGGGGTCTGCATCCATTCATGTCAGCTCCCTCTTCTGGTATGACCTGCGCTGCCAGGAAAATGGCCTTGTCACTTCCCATTGTCATGGCCTGGGAACCGAGTACTATTGCCAGTCAGTGACCCAGAAAACGCACAAGGGCAGAGCCGTTCACATTGTCAGCCCAACTGAGGAGAGAGCACGTCCTGAGAGGCCAGCAACAAACTCACAGGCCGTGGGTCCAGTTTGTGCTGGCTTTTCAGCAAGACTAAAAGATAGTGACAAGAGGCGATGCTGTTCTGTGTCAAGCATCAGCCACTGAACGACGACAGGAATCCCCAAAGTTACGGGATGAGGCAAAAGATGTTCATTTCTCGTAAACATGGGCGATGTGTCAGAACGTGCGAGGTGGAACCAGTCCTGGGGTGAAGGGGGTGTTTGCTCTTTGGGGTTTGTGGGGTCGGCTCTGCTCCCCTCTCCCCTAAACCCTGCTAAACATCTTTCAAGAAGGAGAGAGGCCACAAGTTGGGAGAAAGAGAGGGAATCTTGGCCTTGAGCCATATTCTACACAGAGTGGACACCACGGTGTTGACTTTCCCTGCCCTCAGGGATTTGATATCATTAATAAAGGAGGAATTGGACCCTTAACTGGGGAGCTTCATCCTCCTGTGACTCACTCTCCCCTCCCAGCAAATCCCACCAGCTGAAGTGGCAACTGTGACAACTCGCATTGATTAGACACTTAATATACCCCAGAGACTGTGCCAAATACTTTGTATTCATGGTTTCATTTAATGTTCACACCAACCTATGGAGTGAGTATAAAGTTTCTGCTGGCCTTCAGATCAACAAGAAGAGATGCCCCCATCTACACAGACAGACACACACACACACACTCACGCAAATGCACACACACTCATACACACATGCACACACACAAATGCACACACTCACACCCCCACACACACACCTGCACACACACCCTGCAAGGTTAGGCACAGAGGCAGCTGCCCCCTCAGGGTACAGGCTCGATTCCAGGTGCTCAACCTTGCTTTGCTTCAGCCTCCTAAACTCAGTGCTTCTGTCATCACTTCTGAACGTGTTTAACATTCTCTGCACTCCCATTTGCGGGAATGTGTATAAACATCAGACTCTGCTGGCTCTTGAGCTAAATTCTATTTCAGAGAAACCTCCCCTTCAACCTGAATGGGATTGCTGTCTCAAACTTAAAATGCTGAAAAGTCTGCTGCAAGCCTCATTTCCCCACCCCAGGTGCATGCCCTTAGTTACATCCCTAAATGACCGTGCAAGGAAGAAGAGCCGGGACTTGAGCCCACGTGAGAAGACCTGCCAAGGCATTGCCTAGAGCCTCTGGTGACTGACCACACTGATCTGGCCGAGTGTCCTGAGCCTGGGGGCCTGGCTGCTGAGCCCCCCACAGGGACTGCCCTCGTGGATCCTCTCAAGTGCACCTTCCTACAGAGCCACTGGCTGAGGTCCCCCATTGACGCATGACCTGGCCCATCCATTAGATGCCCGGGAGCCATGCATCCAAGTTTTGGATTAGATTCTTGAAGCCTCTCCCACGCTCCCTCTCCCTCCACTTTCCTAACCCTCTGGCACTAGGAAAGAAGAGAAGAATCTTCCACTGGCCCAGCCCTCTGCTTCCTGAGGCAGCATCCAGCCCCTCCCCGCCTTCCCAGGTCTGCTTTGCAGGCTGACAGCCCACCTCCCTCCACTGCTCACCCTGCATCAGGGCCTTCAGAAGCTCTACCCAGGTCACCCTCCCTTCCTTGCTGCAGAGCTAGGGTGTGGCTCAGGTGCTGCAGAAACATCTGTGTTACAACCTGCCCCTGGGCTGTTCTAGCAACTCACATTCCTAGGAGATGGTTTGGGAGGTGACCTATTTTGATTTTCAGTCTTACTCTAAAACAGCCACTGCCATTACCTTTATTTTCTGGGAAGGGAAGAAACAGCAGAAATTATCTGGTTCAGTGTTTTGTTTGTTTCATTGTGAGGCCCTGTGCTTCAGAAGCTACGATCTAAAGCAAGAGAAAAATTGTACAACACGTGGGCAAAAAACCATTAAAAATCCCTTAAATACCCATGAAGTAGAAAATGCTTATTTTATGTTACCAGGCATGTAGAGCAAAATCTGAAATATGCTACAGTCTGAGGACCACTAAGCTAGAGTAAAGATAAGAATGAAAAGTCTATATTTGGATGTGGGATATTTCAAACAATTTCACCTTTAGGATAACTATCAGTTCTCCAGAGGCACAGGAAGGATGGACTCGAAATTCGAGTGTTTTTGCTTGCTGCCAGGTGCCGAATCCTATTTTAATATGGTTCCTCTTTAATACCTTTAATCATATGTATGTAATGCTTAATCCTATTTAATATAAAACCTCAGTGATAGTAATATACATTGTAGATCTGTTTGTTTACAAACATTGATTCAGATGGTGAATCTGCATCTAATAAAGGGGAGTCTGGGTCCATGGTATTCTAAGGCTGCTTCAAAATAAAACTTTTAGAGACACAGCTTTCATGCACATGAAAGAAACCCAGGCTCCAAGGGGAAGGGAGCTCCCAAGACCACAGAGTGGTCACATGCAGCCTCTGGGCTGTGTCTCTTGCTATACTGTGTCCGTGCATTATGTCAATCACTAAGTTGATATACTTGAATCTGTAGCTGAATTGGTTGGTATGGGAGTGACTGGTGGTCTTACTGAATCCTGTCTACCCCACAGGGATTCTTTCCCCCAACAGTACCCTCCTGGAGACTATGTCAAGGATGTTAGCCGTCAGAGAAACATGTCTACATCTGTCTTGTGTCTGTTGCATGTTTATCTTATGGAACATACAAGCAACCATTCATTGTGGATATGAGAGGGGATCCTTAAATCATATGTTAAAGCTCATCTGAATGACTGTGACTATGAGAGCTGGGCCCTGGCAACGTGCCAGGCATGTTATCACATGCTTGATGTGCATTATCATGCTTGATCCTTACTTGTGGAATCATAATTGTTTTCATCCAATTTTAGAGTTGGAGAAACTGAGGCTCAGAAGGGTCAGCTACCTTGCTCGAAGGCACGCAGGTAGCCATCAGCCAAACCTGATTTCCTAAACCCAGGTCTGTCCTGCTCCAGCTCTGAAGTGCTCAGAGTGCTGAGAACGTGACCCATGCAGTCAGGTCAGCAGACTTGGTGGGAAGAAGCTGACTAAGCATAAGCAGCACAGAACGATAAGCTGTTTTCCTGTCCTGAAGGGGAATCTTGGTGAGTGCCCGTCCCACCCCTGCACTGTCCTCAGGGCCCACTGATCAGGATAATATGGTCCTGATAATAATATGGTCCCCGAGTTGCTGCCTACACAAACCTACACAGTGAATGCTGCTGGTGAACCTGGCCTTGGATCCAGCCCCTCACCCCTCACTTGTCAGGGTCCACCCTCCTCTGTCTCAGGCCTCGATGCCAGGCCATGGTGCCCCTAGGGCTGCATATTTAGTCTATAACGTGCCAACGTGCTGTCAGATGGGATCCAGGAAAGTGACAGCATACTGTCGCACGCTGAAGTGAGAGTATTTCTCGCTGACTCGAATTATTTATGGCCTAACAGTTAACCAGTCACTCAGATTGAGGATTTTGGCACCAGAGGGCTGTTTTATTACCCTCAGCATAAAGATGCCTTGTACATAAACAACGTTTACTATGACAGTCTGCTAGCTGGCTTGTTAAAACCATGTTGTGTCAGTTCAGGATTGCTATAACTGAAGCAGAAAGCACCTCGCCGGTTTTGTTCCCTGCTATATGAGCACGTGTGGCTCACGGGAGGTACACATGCCTTTTGGAGAACACAGCCACCCAGCAATTGTTCCTGAGTGCCTACAAGGGGCCAGGTTTTCCTACAGGCATTGGGGACCTAAAGGAGGGAAGACAGTCCCTGTTATTGTGATGCTTACATTCTAACTTGTTGAGATAGACAAAGACAGACAGATGCCAGTGCTTCGAAGGAGAATAAGCAGAACAAGGAGGACTGAAATGATGGCCATTGGTGCTACTGTCGAGGATGGCTTTTCTCTCTTGGTGACAGGTGAGCAGACACGTGAATGAAATGACAGGTGAAAAGAGTATTTTAGGAAGAGCCAACAGTCAGAGCAAAAGTCTTGAGGCAAGAGCATGTTGAATGTGTTTAAGGAACAGTAAGGAGGCCCATGGGGCCAAAGTGGATGAGTAAGAAGCAGGAAAAGTTGAGAGGTAAGGGAGTTGACAGGGAGACTGAGGGTGTGTGGCCTGACTGTATAGGACACAGTAGGTACCATACGCCTTTGGATACTTATTGAATGGATGAATGAATGAACAAACAGATGTGTGAATTACTGAATGAAAGTGCTAGTTCTGAGTTGTATGTTAGGACAGAGAGAAGTCATCTACGTCTGGCTCCAGGATGAAACAAACAGTTGCCATTTACTGGACGCCTACTGGATGCCAAGCTCTGGGTTGGGCATTTGCCAGACGTGATCAAATCGAATCCTCCTTGTCAGTGAGTGACATGTGACCCTCCCTCTTCTATGCATGAGGAAATGGAGTCACAGAGTGGGTAATAAACCTGCATGGGGTCACACAGTACTAAGTAGTCAAACCAGGACACAGTTCTGCACCCCTGATTATAAGGTCTGTGCTCTAAACCACTTCAGCTATGGGGACCCTTGAGCAAGAAGGCCTAACTCAAGGTAAAAGAATTTTCAGTGACATGATACTATACATAGAAGATCCTAAAGATGCTACCAGAAGACTACTAGAGCTCATCAATAAATTTGGTAAAGCTACAGGTTATAAAATTAATACAGAGATCTGTTGTGTTTCTATACACTAACAACAAAAGATCAGAAAGAGAAATTCAAGAAGCAGTACATTTACCATTGCATCAAAAAGAATAAAATACCTATGAGTAAGTTTATCTAAGAAAACAAAGATCTATACTCTGAAAACTGTAAGTGCCAATGAAAGAAATCAAAGAAGACAAACAGATGGAAAGATATACTATGTTTGTGGATTGGAAGAATCAATATTGTCAAAATGACTATACTACCCAAGACAATCTACAGATTCAATGCAATCCCTATCAAATTGCCAATGGCATTTTTCACAGAATTAGAACAACAACAAGAAAAAGTCTCAAAATTTGTCTGGAGACACAAAAGATCCCAAATAGACAAAGCAAGCTTGAAAAAGTAAAACGGAGCTGGAGGAGTCAGGCTCTCAAACTTCAGGCTGTATTACAAAGCTACAGTCATCAAAACAGTATCATACTGGCACAAAAACAGAAACATAGATCAATAGAACAGAATAGAAAACCCAGAATAAGCCCATGCACCTATGATCAATTAATCTATGACAAAGACAAGACTACACAATGTTGGAAAGATAATCTCTTCAACAAATGGTGCTTGGAAAACTGGACAGTCACATGTAAAGAAAAAAAAATTAGATCATTCCTTAAATCCATACACAGAAATAAGCTCAAAATGGATTAAAGACCTAGATGTGAGACCTGACACTATAAAACCTGGAGAGGAAAGCATGGGTAGAACACTCTCTGACATAAATCACAGAAACATCTTTTTTGATCCATCTCCCAGAAGAATAGAAATAAAAGCAAAAATAAACAAATGGGACCTTAAACTTAACTCAAAAGCTTTGGCACAGCAAAGGAAACAATATATAAAACTAAAAGACAATCCACAGATTGGGAGAAAATATTTACAAACGATATGACTGATAAGGGCTTAGTCTCCAAAATTTACAAACAGCTTATGATGCTGAATTGCATCCAAACCACCAATAAAATAATGCACTCAAAAAATGGACAAAAGACCTGAACAGACATTTCTCCAAAGAGGATATACAGATGGCCAACAGGCACATAAAAAGAAGCTCAACATCACTGCTGTAGCTACTGCTAAGTCATTTGAGTCATGTCCGACTCTGTGTGACCCCATAGAGAGCAGCCCACCAGGCTAATTATTAGAAAAATGCAAATCAAAACTAGAGTGAGGTGTAAACTCATACCAGTCAGAATGGCTATCATCAAAGATCCACAAACAACAAATGCTGGAGAGGGTGTGGAGAGAAGGGAATGTTCCTCCACTGTTGGTGGGAATATAAATTGGTACAGCCACCATGGAGAACTGTAGGGAGGTTCCTTAAAAAACTAAAAATACAGCTATAATATGACCCTGCAATCCCACTCCTGGGCATATATCCAGAGAAAAACATAGCTAGAAAAGATATATGCACCCCAGTGTTCATTGCAGCACTGTTTACAATAGCCAATGGACGCAACATAAATGTTAAGAGAGGGATAAGTAAAGAAGATGTGGTACATATATACAATGGAATATTACTCAGTCATTAAAATGAATGAAATAAGGCCATTTGCAACAACATGGATGGACCTAGACAGTGTCATACTGAGTAAGTCAGACAGAGAAGGAGAAATATCATAAGACATCCCTTATACGTGAAATCTAAAAAGAAATGATACAAATGAACTTATAAAACAGAAAGAGGCTCACAGACTTAGAAAACAAACTTAACAGTTGCCAGGGGGAAGGGATAGTTAGGGAATTTGGGAAGGTCATGTACACAGCGCTATATTTTAAATGGATAACCAACAAAGACCTATCATATAGCACATGGAGCTCTGCTCAATGTTATGTGCCAGCCTGGATGGGAGCGGGGTTTGTGGGAGCATGTATAGGTGTGGCTGAGTCCCTTCACTTTTCACCTGAAACTATTACAACACTGTTAATCATCTATACCACAATACAAAATGTTTTCATTGTTGGAAAAAAAAAAAAAAGAATTTTCAAGAGGGCAGAGCTTTTTGAATTTGGAACAGGCCATCCAGAGAAGGGAGAATCCCAGGATGGAGTGCATGTTATGGATCCTGGACAGGGAAGCAGGACTTTCAGCATCAGGTCAGGTGTGGGCTGGGGAGATTTTGGAGCCCTCAGCTAAGTCTGAAGTCTCCCAGAGCCTTTCTTTTTGTATTCAGGTCATTCTCTCTGGCAGCCAGGGGAAAATATTAGGCAAAATGAAGTATTTGCCACTTTTATGTTCTTTTAAAGAAACTCTAAGTAACCATAGGCAAATAGTGACCATTAAAAGTGCCTGAAGCTTGTAAATGATAATTGTAGGAGGTATAAATTAGAGTCATTATATACATATTATTTGGAGGTTTTTTCTCCTTAAATTTCAAAAATAATACAGACTCATCAAACAAATTTAAAGAGTACAAAAATATATACAAAAGGGAAAAAAAAAAGAATATTCTTCTTGTTCTCTGCCTCCCACCACTGGGTATGTTTTCCTCCCCTCTTTGCTCTAGGTTCATATGAGCAAGTGTGAACATGGACACACAGCCTGGCCTGCTAACAAAATGCAGTCATGCAGCTCCCACGGTCAGCACCAGGAGTTCAATTCACTATAACTGCTGGTCTTTCTAACACACTAGAGGGGAAGACCAGGACTCTTCTTCAGAGGAGAATGTGTGTGTGTGTATATACATATACACACACACATATATACAATTATGTTAATTTTCTTCTTTTCTCATATTTTTAAAGATTATTACTCTGAAACTCATTTCTCTTTAACCCAACAATATAACATGGACACCTTTCCACATGGATAAGTATGTTTCTAACACATTTTTTTTAACAGTTGCTTAATATTTTGTGACATAGATATATGTAGGTATGCATGGACACATGCTTACTCAGTCACTCAGTCGTGTCTGACTCTTTGTGACCCCATGGACTGTAGCCCACCAGGCTCCTCTGTCCATGGGATTCTCTAGACAAGAATACTGTAGTGGGTTACCATGCCCTCCTCCAGAGGATCTTTCCGACCCAGGGATAGAACCTGCATGTCTTGCATCTCCTACATTGCAGGTAGATTCTTTACCCACTCAGCCACCTGGGAAGCCCCATATGTAGGTATGAAGAAGTGAAATGAAATTCTCAGTCATGTCCGACTCTTTGCGACCCCGTGGGCTGTAGCCTACCAAGCTCCTCCGTTCATGGCATTCTCCAGGCAAGTATACTGGAGTGGGTTGCCATTTCCTTTTCCAGGGGATCTTCCAGACCCAGGGATTGAACCCAGGTTTCCTGCATTGGAGGCAGACGCTTTAACCTCTGAGCCACCAGGGAAGACCCCATATGTAGGTATAGATTTACTTAACTGTTCACTGGTGGATGTTCAGACAGTCTCCGTTATTGTATTAACAATTATGCTATAATAAAAATTATAACTACAGTTATATTCTTATTCTTGGAGTAGATTTTCAAGAAGAGGATTGCTGTGTTAAAGGAGTACACATCTACATTTGTATCGATCCTATGACATCATTTTCCAAGCGTCTTTTGACAGGTCACATCTCTGTCAGCATACCCTTTCCTTACATCATCAAAAACAATTAAATTTTTGCCAAATTGATGGGCAAGACTTCTATTTTTCTTCTGTTTCTCCTTGGCTACCAACAAAATATCTTTTGAAGTATTTATTGTCATTTAAATGCCACTTTCTGTGAACTGCTTACTTGTATTCCTCTGAGCTTATCTTTTTCCTTATAGATTTGAAGGTATTTTTTGATGTCACCATATTGTACCTTCTTTGGTCTCCTGGAACTTTCTTTCGGTTTACTGTTTGTCTTCTGACACTGGTTATGATATCTTTTGCTATACACTTGCTTCTAATTCACATGTGGAAATAGGTTCCTTTTCTGTTTGAAGGCTTTGAGGTCTCTGCCTTAAGAATCCACCCTCTCCCACCATTAAAGATGATACAAATATTACACTATATATTTTAATGTCCTTAAACTTTTACAACATAAACCAGTCATTGCATATTTTTAAATGCACAACTGAGTGGTATGTAGAAGACTCAAAACACTCCAAACCATTCCTCCTTTTAAATTCCTAAACACTTTCTTCACCCCAAAAGAGACCCAAACCCATTAGTAGTCACTCCCTTTTTTCTCCCATCCCAGCCTTTGGAAACCACTCATCTGTTTTCTGTTCTTGTAGACTTGCCTCTTCTGGATATTCCATGCAAATGGAATTATAAATATATGTGTGGCTTTAGGGGTCTGGCTTCTCTTATTTAGCGTAATGTTTTCAAGGTTCATCTAGGTTGTAGGGTGTATCAATACATCTTTCCTTTTTATTGTGCAAAAATATTTCATTGTATCAGTAACATACTTTGATTTTGCTTTGTTTTACTATTGAAATCTATTTTTGTATATGATGTGAGATAGGCGTCTAAGTCTATAAAACCATAGACATTCAAGGGTTATTTTATTGTACTGTAGAGACCAATACTGGGACGGGGCAGGGGGAATGAAAAATAATTCTCCAAATGCATGTGTATTTCATCACCCATTTCAGCCAGAGATGTAAGTACTTTCAACACATTCTATAGTGACACCTGCCAAGGATGAGGCGAGACCAACAGATTACCAACCTTTACCTTAGCAGTCCAAGCAGTCACACTGAATCACAGTTACCCTCTGCATTGGGCATTAGCAGGTTTGGAGTGACATTTATTCAAACAGTGTATGAATATTATATAGCTCCTCTTTAAAGACACTTAAAAGATACAGCATTCTATTTCAAACCCATGTGAGCTGGGAGTTCAGAAATAGCACTGGTATTCTGGTTAATTTATTTTCTAAATGTTCATTCCGGAGTGGTGGAAACTTTTGACCTTGATGCTGATTATGATTAGCATAGCAATCACTCTTCTATAATTAAAAGGCAGACGAGAATTTTCTTTGGCTTGTTTATTAATTCCCTTATGAATCTTTTTTTTTTTTCCCCCAGCAAAGAAGGCAAAGTGTTTTGTGTTAGTCACTAGGGGATGTGGGTGTATTTACCCCAAAGATAGAGACCATGACCCCCCCGCTTTAAGGAACAACCACTGCCTCCTGGGTGACCCTGAAAGCAGTCTCTATTCCCTGCCGCATCCCCTCTTCTCCTTCCTATGCACCCACACAGCGCTCATGATGTTAGGAGTTCATCATGTGATAGGAGTTGCATTCATTTTAGCTACTGATAATTTGACAGCCCAGAGGGGTGGCTGAGACCCTTCAGCAGGAGAGTCGATGGATGGAAACCACTGCAGCGTGGGACGGCCCTTTCACATTCTCACCTCATGTGAGTCTGACTCTGCAGACTTGAGACCCCTGCTCAGCCAACTCCATGCCTCTGCCTCTCCACCTGGAGTTCAGCTGGGAATCATGCTTTGGGTCTCAGTTTTTATAAAGATTACTATTTATGGATCACTTGATAGCCATAGGATCTGTGCTACATGCTTTTCATGCTCCTTGTCATTTAATCCTCTCAATAGGGTGAGGCAAGTAGGATTATAACCCCCATTGTTTAGCCTCTGCTCCCATAGGGCATCTCCCTCCACTAGGGGTGCTGGGAATGGAGAGAAGGGGATGAGATGGGGTATCAAATCTGGGCATAAGAACCCGTGAGGCACAGAACTGGGTGCTCCTTCCTGCTGCAAACACTTCTCTGATTTCCTATCAACCTGGCTACTTTGATTGCGGCAAATTTGCAGACTTTTAAGAAGAGATGTCAGAAAACATTTGTTGAGTTTGAGATGCTGAATGTTATGATTATCCTTCTTGAAGTACTCCTAAGGTGACCTCAAATCGTAACTAAAATAAAATTTGCATTGTGTTGACCTATCTGGTAATAATGGAAATTATCAAATTGCAAAATAATCTTTATTGAGAACTTTAATTCTTGGGAAGGAAATGCTGTTATTTGCCCCACTTATAGGTGGGGACACTGAAAGATTAAATTCAGTGTTCAGGTCACCCTGCTATAAGAAACAGGCAAGTAGATGGGGGGAATGTGGAAACAATGGAAGATTTTATTTTCTTGGGCTCCAAAATCACTGTGGATGGTGACTGCAGCCACAAAATTAAAAGATACCTGTTCCTTGGAAGAAAAGTGATGACAAACCTAGACAGTGTATTAAAAAGCAGAGATGTCACTTTGCTGACAAAGGACATGAGTCTGATGGAACTCCAGGAGATAGTGAAGGACAGGGAAGCCTGGCATGCTGCAGTCCGTGGGGTTGCAAAGAGTCAGATACGACTCAGTGAACTTGTTGCTGAATGACAGCAACAAGACGACATCCTTACACTGTAAGGTGTGTTTGAATCAAGGACTTCCAGAGACAGAGTTCAATACCATGATGAGGAAGATAGGTTTTAAGTCATAATTGCTAACATCTATTTCTTTGTGCCCTGCCAGTTCCAGGGCCTTTTATACAGATCATTTCATTGAATCCTCATAACCATGCTCTGAGGAACATGCTACCATCCCACTTTAAAGAAGTGGAAACTGAAGCTTAACATAGTGAAGATATTTTTAAGATTAAGCAGCTGGTGATAGAAGGGTCATCACTCGACCTCAAGCCCTGCTTGACTCTAAATCTCGTTTTTAAGGATGCAGGATCCTGTGCCCTTTCATAGTAGACTAATTTAGAATGGAGAAGAGACTTTTTTTTTTTTTTTTCATTTAAGAAAGTGAGTTTCTCGCTGAGAATCTAGATTAATGACTTTTCCTGCTATTTCATGAATTTGAATGTAACTTCATACCAAAGTAAGTAAACGACTGTGCCATTGAACTTGAGGGACATCAGGTTTTCACTCCTATTGAGCAACTTTATTATTTGAAAACCTAGAAATATTACAGTCATTCAGTTTTGCCATTCCTGGAAAATTTTTCTATTTTTCACATCTTACCTTTTAACATAGTTTTCATCCTGGGATCACTTTTCTTTCTATATCTCAGCATTTAATCCAATCTTAGCTGTAATGTTTTTACCCTGATAGTTTATTCCTGACTTATAGATCCAGCCCAGATCACTCTCCCAAGCTCCAGATGTCATTTCTACCTGCCCCCTGGACACTGCTGGTGGCCTACACTGGACTTCGATCATCTCTGGCACCTGACAAGCTAGGACCTTCACCCGACTTCCCAATTCCCAATAATGACACACCCATCCCGGTCCCTCAGGCCTCAAACTCCAGGATCATCTTTGCTGCTTCTTTCTTCTACAAAATTTGATCTATTTCTACAAAATCTGACCTACGAAATCTGATCTACTCACTCTCTTATTCAGTGATTTATTCACTATGCTTGAGGGGGATAGAACACAAGTAATATTCATCATTCATTCAAGTACCATGCTTCTGCTGTTGGACTGTGGATATGGACCGACCAGACAAAAGCCAGCAATTAGAGGGCTTCTCATATTAGTGAATGGTAGAAAGTAGACAACAAGATGTGCACAGAGCAAGGTGTGTGTGGGTTTTCAGAAGAAGGAGTGATTGCTCTGAGCTGAAGAGTAGTTGGAGACGATACACTGTATCACATCCCATCCCTCCCTTCCATGCCCACAGTCATCCCAGACCCCAAGCGCAGGGATGTAAGGCCAGGTTTAGTGATACACTATGAAAACAAGACTGTGAATCAATATGGGAATGGAATCTACAAAAGAGTGGACATACGTGTATGTATGACTGATCACTGTGCTGAATAGCAGAAAGTAGCACATTGTAAATCAACTACACTCCAATAAAAATTAAAGAAAAAAAAAGGCTGTGAATCAATGGCTACAAATTCCTGTCCCATTTAGCCCAAGCCTGACTCTGCTTTACAGTTTGGTCTAGGTTTAACAGGAAGCTTCCAGAGAGGTTTAATTAGAGAAGAGTATCATTGTATAATTTAGGACTTTCAAACATTTGCTCTGGATACTCTGCAGGGGATGAATTGTAGGGGAGTAAGAGTGGAAGCTGGAAGATCAGCTTGGAGCCTACAAATGTTGTCCAAGAAACAAACTGACATTTTTCTCCATTGTCTATATGAGGGGTTGCAAACTGTGGCCTATGGATCAAATCTGGTCCATTGCTTGTCTTTGTAAATAAAGTTTTATTGGAACACAACCATGCTCATTTGTTTGTATGTTGTCTTTGGCTGCTTTTATGCTATTAACACAACAGTAGAGTTGAATGGTTGCAACACAGACCCGGTCTGTGGTCTGTAAAACCTGAGATACTTCCTTTAATCCTTTACAGAAGTTTGCTGGCCTGTGCTTGAAACAAACCCACTCTCCAGTATCCTTGTCTGGAGAATTCCATGGCAGAGGAGCCATAGCGTCGCACAGAATCAGACATGACTGAAGCACAGCATGGCTGTAGACATACTGCTTCATTTAAAAATCTCAGGACACGAGGCAGGGTGTTTCCTCTCCTCAGGGAATAGTATATCCCATTCTACCTTCCCAGAACAACCTTCCTTTATTTTTTACACTGCATCTTCAATAGCCTTCAGGTCTCAGATTAAATGACAGACAAGTTTTGGAACTGAAAAGAAGTCTTTCCAATCTACAATCCTCGCCCTCAACCCTATTTGAATCCTTCATGGTACTTTTGTAAATGGCCACAGCTCTCAGTGACATATGTATTTGTTTAATGGTCTTTTACCCCCATCTGATAGTAAGTGCCATATGGGTGAAGACCACATTTGTTTTATTCACCATTGTATACCTAATAGCTACTATTGTCCTTGCAAAGAAAGGGTGCTCAATAAATGTCCTGCCCTGATAGTTGATAATTAATGAAATAACATGAGGACTGGGAGATATTTAAAAGATTTTATATTAAAAAATGAACATTAGAACTAAAAAAAAAAAATATGCCCACTGAAGAAATAGGCACAGCAAACTGGCAAACTACTCCCTACAAACCAATAGGAAACAGATACTAACCCAAATAAAAAAATATGCAAAATATTTGAATAAGTACATGCCCACAAAAAAGGATGTCTAAAGGGCCAACATAAATATGAAAAATTGTTTTAATTTCATTACTTATCATGAAAATGCAAATTAAAATCAACAATACAAGTTGCAAATTAAAAGTATGCACATCTACTAAAATGGCAAAAATTAGAGAGAGAGAAAGCACCAAATTTCAGCAAGTATGGAACTATACATCAATACACCTGCTTTGGAAAGCTGTGAGCAGTGTCTACTAAAGCTGACACTTACGCATTCTCTGTGACCAGAAAGAATTATACATATGTGTAATTTAAAGACCAATAATAGAATAACAATAACAGTGCTTCTTTTTTTTAATAACAGTGCTTTTAAGAATTGTCCCAAACTGGAGATCACTCAAATACCCATAAATAGAATAGATTGCGATACACACACACACACACACACACACAGAGGAATACTATGAAACAATAAAAAATGCATCATCTATCATTCCACAAAACAAAATAAACATATCTTGCAAATGTAATGTTGACAAAAGGACCCTAGACAGAAAATGAGTTCATTTAGATGGACTCAAGAAGCAAATGAAATATATTTATGCTATCAGAAGTCAGGTTGAGCTTATCCTTAGGAGGGGTTTAGCAAGTGACCACAGAGTATGCTTGAGACCACATAGTATACTTCTGGGGATTAGCTGATGTCCTCTTTCTTGAACAGGGTGCTGGATATACAGATGTTCTCAGTTATGAAAATTCATCAAGACTGTACTTAAAATATATGCACTCTTCTGTATGTTATACTATACGAGGAAAGTAAACAGAAAGTTGAAGTGGTCAATCACTGTTTACAGTCACTCGTGTGCTTTCGGTATAAGGAAGATCAAATGTGCTTTCTGGAATATATACCATTGGAAGAAGTATATCTTTAAAAAAAATCTATAAACTTCTTGCTCATCATGGAGTAAGACAGACCTTCATTGATCTGCACAATCATATGAGAAATGCACAAACATATTTTTGCATTGGGGGCCATTAGTGGTTTCCAGAACACATTAAGAGCAATATCCTTGAACATGGAATTAAATTAAAATATCAACAATAATATTTTACAAGTTTTTAAAAAAAAAACCCTGATAGCAATTCTGTTATACTTGCACTTCTGCACAAGAGCCTCACTATAACCTTAAGTAGACAGGAGAGTTTATGCCCATACTACTCGTCAGGAAACTGAGGCCCAAGGAACATTAAGTCACTAGGAAAAATGGTAGAGATGAGCTCCTAGTCCTATTTCAGATGGCCTTCCATTATTTCAATATTATAGGAGTTCCTAAGTAATTTGAATAAGAACACTTCCTTTTAGAGATGAAATATTTCTAGAAATCCTGAACAGGATAATTCCTAAACATTTTCTGTGTATTAAGAACAATACATAATGTCCAAAACCCACTGTGGATTCAGTGATGTTTTAAGGTCAATTTATATTTTACCAATCATAGTTATATGCATTAATTCAGAGGAAAATACTGCATGAACATAAGAATTCAAGGTTATCCAGATAATCTAATGGTCAAGTACTTTAAGGGTCAGGGACCAGAGAGCACAGTGGTCTCTAGTCTTCCTTCAGATTTCCTGTGGAGGCTCTCAGAGGCTACCTTCCACGAAGAGTGCCGCCTCACCACGTATTAGCACTCCAACTCGGTACAGTTTTAGAAAGTGGGTGTTCCTGCCTACCTCCTGTTTATGCCGTCTTGGCAAACAGCACCAATCTCACTTTGAAGAACTCGTTTGCCCTCTTCTTAGTTCACATAACACCATGTGGCTGACCTCACCCCACCCGGGGGCTGTTATGCAGAATGTTACATTTCCTGGGCACACTAGGCAGGTACCAGTCTGGACAGAAGAACAAGAGATGGGTCAAATAACAGTCTTAGGAATTTGTATGAAACAGTTGGGAACTATTTCTGCAGGGGTTGCGGAGCTGGTAGGACACAGCCTGGAGTTGTAGAGGCCACTCCGAACTGTATGGAAAGAATCTGCTGCAAACAAAGCTAGCAAAGAGGAAAGAGAGCCCAGACATGGAGGCAAGTGTGACAACATCACCTGAGCACCTGGATTCTTCTGTGCCTGAAACTAGCACTACTCTTGGACTTACACAAGTTTATAAATTCCCTTTTTTGCTTTTGGATTTGCAACGAAAGGAGTCCTGATCAACACCCTTGAGCACAAAACTTAGCTTCTATGTGTTTCTGTTTCCTAACCTGGAAAATGGCAGGGATTATAATACCTGACTCAGAGAGTGATTATAAGCATCAGATGAGGTGATGAATGCAAAAGCATATGGTAAATTGGTAGAGAAAAGCTTATTAATGCTTGCTGTTGCCCTTACTTATGAACCCACAAAAGAGGGTATGACAGCTCCAAAAGAAAAGCATTGCCCCTTCCTTCTTCTGGTATAAACAGATTCTGGCAAAGCCTAGGAAGGCTGAACATATGACTGTTCATGTAATTCCTTTTCTAATTCTGAATTTGAGGATCTGAAATCCTCAAAGTTCAATGGACCATGTGGAGGGAAGATTATATTAAGCTCCAGGCTACAGAATGAATCACTGATATAAGGAGCAGTGGCCGGCTCTCTAACGAGCTTTCCTCATCCCACCTGTATGGTGAAGATACGGAAATCAAGATTTCAGCCACTGTGAAGGAATTATTGCAGGACAAGGGTTTATTTGGACTACAAGAAGCAGCATGGCACTTATCAGACCACAAATGCATGTGCTAAAGAAATTGCCAGTGACCATAACATAAGTCCTTCTTTAAACCCGGATGATAAGCCTCCCACAACTAGGGGGGATAAAAACCATTGTGTCAGCACTAAGGTTGAGTTTCTCAGGCGTCTGCTGAGGGTAACTCTCCCCAGGCAGAGTAGAAAGCGGGGAGTTATTTATTTCCAGGTTTCCTGGGGGGAAAGCCTGATCACTCCCTCAAGGAGGCCATTATTACTTAGGGAATTCTAAAGACCAGTGTGCACTCTGGACTCTAGGCTAAAAAGAAGTTGCAATAAGGATGGCCTCTAGGGTATCTGGTCAGGGAGACCCAGGGCCATGCTTTTTCTTTCTAAAATGGACATCACCTTTTTCCTTCTAATTTTAAAAGTAATGTGTGTTTTTTAAAAGGCATTTTTAAAAGTATAGGAAAGAAGAAAAGGGTAGTCACATATCAATGTATTTATATCTGCATCTGTAACTATTTATAGTAAGACTTAGTTCCATTTTTGTTCATTGGAATGACATCACACTGTATACACTGTTTGGCAATCTGTTTCTGTCACCTAGCAGTAGAACACGGACTTTTTTTCAATGTCATTAAATATAAGCTAACATTTTCCTTTATGATATACCATAATTTATGGTAGCCCATACTAATAGTTACTAAAGAGTTTCCTCTTCAATTTTCTATTCTTTTTAAACAAGTGGACCAAGTTCATATCTCGGGTTAAATCTTTAACATAAAGATTTATTTAAGAGACATTCCTAGAACGGGCATCATCTTGCCCCATGGTATTCAAAATCAAGTCATGAGAACATGGCTAAATCATAGTCATGAGAGTTGTGCCAATCTTACCCCCACCGGCATTACAGGCATACCTCAGAGATCTTATAGATTTGGTTCAAGATCACAAGAAAGTGAATATTGCAATGAAGCAAGTCACACATCTTTTTGTTTCCTGGTGCATATAAAAGCTATATTTACACTAAATTGTAGTCTATTAAATATGCAATAGCATTATGTCTTAAAAACAATGCACATATCTTAATTTAAAATATTTTATTGCTAACAATGGCTAACCATCATCTGAGTCTGTAGGGAGTTATAGTCCTTTTGCTGGTGGAAGGTCTTACCTCCATGTTGACAGCTGTTGGCTGATCAGGGTGGTGGTTGCTGAAGGTGGGGGTGGCTGCGGCAACTTCTTAAAATAAGGTAACACTGGAGTGTGCCACATCGATTGACTCTCCCTTTCATGAACAATTCCTCTAGTATGCAGTGCTGTTGGACAGCATTTTACCTGCCTTAGCACTTCTTTCAAAACTGGAGTGGATCCTCTCAAACTTGCCTCTGCTTTATCAACTAAGTTGATGTCATATTCTAAATCCTTTATTGTCCTTTCAACCATCTTCACAGCATCCCCATCAGGAAGAGATTCCCTCTCAAAAACTCACTTTCTTTGCTCATCAGTAAGAAGCAACTCCTCATCCATTAAAGTTTTATGACAAACATAACAATTTGAAATACTGTGAGAATCACCAAAATGTGACAGTGAGTGAAGGGATGCTGGTGGAATAACGGCGCCAACAGACTTGCTTGAGGCAGGGTTGCCCGAAACCTTCCATTTGTTTTTTTTTTTTTAGTAACATCAGTGAAGCCCATTATCAGAAGGGTGACCACAAGGGTTGAAAAGGAAATCACAGGGAGTAGAAAAGTTGGGCTGGAAGGGATGGAAGTGAGAGGAGAAACAGAGAACAAAGCTGCAGATGTGAGAGTCCATGTGGACTGCTCTGGGTCGCTGGCCAATGCTGGAGCTTTATAATGTGACCTTCTGATAAACACACACATCACCAATTAAAAAAGTAAGTTAACACTATTGAGAAGATGGAAAGGTTTTAATGTATCTCATATTCTGACTCATACTGACAGGTCTTTAGAGGCCAGTTCAAAATGTCAAAAAGAAATGGTCTCATGAAAGCATGAACCAGGGATCTTTCAGAAATGGTTCAGTTCCTATGGGAAACTTTCCAGCTGTCACTGCCGGTCACTGTAAACCTCTGTGAGTGTATTTGCCTTCTGGAAGGATAGGAAATCAATAAGGACAAGGACTTCAGGAATTGAGTGTGACATACGTTGTCATGGGGGATCTTGAACCGACTCTCTAACGACGAGTGTGTCCAATAGTCTGACGAGGTACAGTCTGTCCTTCGGCAGTTTCTGGGCATTTGGGGACCTAAGGTTTGGAGCATGTGCCTTCTCAGAAGCACTCCAGTACTGGGGTAGCCTCTGCATTTGATTTACCTCCACACGGAACATCCTTGCAGCCTTCCCTCCCTTTTCGGCCGATTCCTACTCATCCTCTGAGGCCTGAATGTAAATGCTGACCCTTCTGTGACTCCACCCTCAGTCTCCTCTCCACCAGAATGGTGAAATTTTTTTTTTTTTTAAGCTCCCTCATGACCTAGGTACTGACCTTGAACTCAATCACTGCACTCAGCTCACTCTGTCACCACCATGAGTGTGCACGCTGGTCTTCCCACTGAACCAAGAGTAAAGGCAACATGTGAAGTGAAGGGTGTCCTGCTTATATTTCTAGTATCCCTTGCATATAGCTTCACACCTGCCACAAATGAACTGCAATGTCTGGTTGTGTGAAACTACACACAAAAATGGTAGCCACTAATAAACATTGAGTGAATATTGATGGAACACTTATGTACCTACATTTCATCTCTTTCCACAGAGCATTCAAAGTGCAGCAAAAAGATAAGTGCCAAATAGATCCATAATATTCCATTATTGTCCACCTATTATGATGGAGGAAAAAAATGATGGATAACAAAATAGGTACTCAGTGAGGTTCTGGAACATGCCCAAGAGCACAGTGGTACAGAACAAATATCTGAAATTGGATCTGCATGACTGCAAAAACTGTGCTCTTAATCATGACATTATTCTGTGTCCAACTCTCTGACCATATGAGGAGACTAAAGCCTTCAGATCTGGAATCTGTTCTGAAAGACACTCCAAGCTGAGGGCGGCAAAAACAGTCACAGCAAATTCATCCATTTTTTACAAGTGCCCTACTGTAAATGGGTTCTCTTTGATGGCTTGCTGCTGCTGCTAAGTCACTTTAGTCATGTCCGACTCTGTGCGACCCCATAGACGGCAGCCCACCAGGCTCTCCCATCCCTGGGATTCTCCAGGCAAGAACACTGGAGTGGGTTGCCATTTCCTTCTCCAATGCATGAAAGTGAAAAGTGAAGGTGAAGTCTTTCAGTTGTGTCTGACTCTTAGCAACCCCATGGACTGCAGCCTACCAGGCTCCTCCGTCCATGGGATTTTCCAGGCAAGAGTACTGGAGTGGGGTGCCATTGCCTTCTCCCTTTGATGGCTTACAGGGGGTAAAAAAAAGAAACCTATCAGAGAGATTCTAAATGCGATGAACCATCCCAATCTGCCATGCCTCTTTATGTTCCAAGAGGGTCTTGATGGAGACAGGTGGGAATAATAGTTTTAAAAGGAGGATAAATATGCCATGCTCTGAATGGAAACAAAGCACAAACAAACTCTTTGATCATCAAATCAGCACACATGAAATTAAAATAAATTAGACTTGGAAATGATAAAGTGGTGATTATGCAAATGCTAATTAAATTGATACTGACAGTGTTCTAGGATAAAGTCAAAGGGAAGCTGGCCCCTGATCCCTGGCAGAAGGCAAAGACCACCTCGAGCAGGATGACATTTGGGATGGGGAAAGAGCCGATGGGTGACACGTGCCAAGACTGTCAAGTAGGTCCTGGCAGCCCTAGTACCCTTGCTGTCGGCGAAGGACAACCACATCTGTCCTCACGCACAAGCTCAGAGGCCTGCAGCCCCCTGCAGCTTTTACAGGGACTTTCTGACCCACCCCTCACTTGACTGCCCACTGCAAGACCTAAACTGAAGTCTTTCTTCTTCCTTGCATTTCCTGCCCTTCCTGTCCCACCTCTCAAGGCCCCATTTGTTCCCATGGACTGGAGTTGAATCCTTCATTCATTTATGAAATAATTTATGGAGCACCATGCTGGGCCAGTCTCTGTTCTACGTACTGGGAATATGTCTGGTTGGCTGAAAGTCCTGGGCCGCATGTAACATATGTACTAGTGTAAGAGAAGGAATAAAAAAATAGATATAGAACATAATGTCAGGCTATGTTGAATGCTATGAAGGAAAATTAAGCAGAGTAAGGGGACAGAAAAGGATGAGATCTACTAGTTTGTAGAGAGAAGTCAGGAAACACTTCTGTGATGAGCAGACACCAGGATGAGGTAAGGCAATGAGCCATGAGAATCTCAGGGGAAAGTCTGTCCCAGGGAGAGGCCAGAGCAAATGAAAAAGACCTTGAGGCAGGAAAAGAGCTATAGATGTCCCAGAAGCAGAAAGGAGGCTCACAGTCTGGAACTGAATAAGCAGGCCTGAGGATAAGAGATGCAGTCATGCAGTCAGAGCCTTAGCTAGTGAGTAGAAAGGGAAACGGAAAAAGAGAAGGAACAGGAGATCCAGATGAGGACTCATGTTGGCTCTGACCACATGGTGAGGGAAGGGGTAGACGTCAGATGTGAGATATAGTTTCAAATAGAACCCACTAGATTTTCTGCTACCTTGGATGTAGGGTGTGAGGGAAAGAGATGTCTAAGATGATTCTAAGACCAACTGAAGTTGATCTGAGATCCTCCCTACGAACGAAGAGTTCCAGCCAGGATTTTCATTTTTCTAGCAGTCTTTCAAAAATCTTAAGAGGTACATACATTCGAAGGTCAAAGGGAAGAGTGGCTCATTCATTTATTCATCCTTTTACTGGTTCTATCATTCCCTTCTTCTCTCATAGAAGGTCCTATGGTAGGAGCTAGAGAGATGAATAATATAGGATTCAGTAGCAAATGTTTCAGGGCTCCCCTGGGACCCCAGTGGTAAAGAATCTGCCTGCCAGTGCAGGAGATACAGGTTCGATCGCTGGGTTGGGAAGATCCCCTGGAATAGGAAATGCAACCCACTCCAGTATTCTTGCTTGGAAAATTCCATGGACAGGAGAGTCTGGTGGGCTACAGTCCATGGTGTCACAGAAATTTGGACACAATTTAGTGGCTAAACAATAACAACAAACATGTCAGTAATTATTAACATAAAGTTGTTCATACAGGTAAACAGCTCATGGTGGGAAAGACATTGAAACTGGTTAAGTCTCTGAAAGGTCCTACAGAGACCAGGGACATTAGTTCCTAACTGCTGATCCCATGACCTGCTGAAGTCATTGGGCCAAGTTTCCTACTCTGGGAAAGGCTGACATTTTGGGTCCAGTAACTTTGTTGTAGGGAGATGTCCTCTGCCTTATAGGATGCTTAGTAGCATCCCTGGCCTCTACCCACTTTAAATGACTTTAAAGACACCTGCCCCCACCCTCCAGATGTGCCAACCAAAATTGCCTTCAACTCTGGCCCAGTGTCTCCTGGGGAGAAAGCTGACCCTGTTGAGAACTGCTGCCGTAGGGTACTGCTGAGACTGTTCAAGGTGCCAAACCCATACACAGAGGAAGCACACCCAAATATCTCATGTAGCAGGGTTTACAGGTGGGCACAGCCCCGTCACACTTGGTGCAATCAAGGCCCCTTTCAAGGCCCCTTCGGCAGCAGAATTTCACATCCCATCCAGCTGGAAGAGAAGGTTCCCTCTTGTCAATCCCAGGGTATTCATCATATTCTATTTTGTGTCACTTTCAGCACAGCTCTATCTGTCCAGCTGCTACTTGATACCTGTAAGTCCACAAACTACTGAGTGCTTTGCTCATCATCTCCCTTGCTTAATAGCCATTTCACTATTTGCACCCCAGCTTAACTACCTTCTAAGATTGGGCTAAGTGCCTCCATGAAGCTCCAATCCTGTCTCACACTCCTTTTTTCATAATGCCTTCCTCATTTATAATTTTCTTTCTTTGATCAATCATTTGACTGTTAGTTTCCTTCCAGAAATGTGATCTCCATGAAGGTGGAAATCTGGCTATTCATGCACACTATTAAATCCCAGTAGCTAGCACAGTACTCAGATTTTAAGAAACTCAAAGCTTGTTGTACAAATAAATGATTAGATTAATTAATGCTTGTGAGGCACCCTCCAAAATTGAGTAAGCACTCAATAAATGGTGATTGTGATATGATTTTACTATCATTAGGCTTTGTAGCGAGGATAGGGCTTCCCAGGTGGCTCAGTGGTAAACAGTCTGCCTGCCAATGCAGGAGACACAGTAGACTTGGGTTCGATCCCTGGATCGGGAAGATCCTCTGGAGGAGGAAATGGCAACCCACTCTCATATCCTTGTCTGGATAATTCCATGGACAGAGGAGGCTGGCAGGTTACAGTCCATGGGGTCTCAAAGAGTTGGACATGACTGAGCACACATACATAGTGAGAACAGGGAGACACACATTCTCAAGAGCTGCGAAGTCACAGCCACTGATCAGTTTCCTGCCTTGTCTTTTATTCTCTTTTTTCCTCCTTCCACTTTTTCTTCTTGGTCTACAATAGCCTAAAGGTATGAAAGTAAGCCTTCCCATATTCAAGATTTTATAAGAGGGTAAGTCTAAAAGACGGATAGAAACCCAAGGAATTATTACATATGAGTCATTGTAGACTGAGATTATTGTGTGATTTACCAGGTGCAATTGAAAAAGCTCCAGCTCCACCTGGGTGAAGCCCAAGGACAGCCTCTACATGGGACAATCTGGGCCACAAATGAGCCTTCATCTCCCAGCTTCTCATCAGGCTTGTCCCCATGAGAAAAGTAGACTGAGTGACTCAGCCCGAGGTGGATGTCCCACAGCTGAGTGGGTCAGAGAGCACACCCACCAGAACCCAGTCTCTTTCTCAGAGACAGTCACATGTCATCAGCAATTGGATTGGGTGCTCAGAACTAGAAGTGCTATTTAATTGTCTGTGGAAACAAAGACCAACTGAGTTGTCCTCTGGGCTCCAAAAGAAGCTCTGTTATTCCAGAAGGAGTGACCCAAGCCCCCTACTCTATCTGTGGACTTCTTGGAGCAAACTGGTTGTCTGGGACACTTGCCATCTACAGACAAGAAAACATGCATTAAGTTCCACTTCCCGGCCCTTGGGATGGTTAACACTGATGACATTTTAGCAGGCGGCATGGCAGTGCACCTCACACACGCAGTAATGAACAGTGGAGTCAGTCCATCCCTGAGTCTCAGACTGGATTACTTTGGCATGGCTCCTTCTTGCTCACAACCAGGTCCACTGAATGAGCAATAGGCAGGGGACCAGCTGCCATAGACACTCAAGCCCCCAAACCACCTCAGGATGCACAACTCCGGAGCATCCAGAAACTCTTCTCTTCCTCCCCATCTGTAAATACCTAGAAATATCTAGAAACTTGCCAATGATCATCATGACCAGAAAATAAGGTGGTAAACAATCTCCTGCTCTGTACCTATGCTCAGCATAAGTGGTAAGGACACACTGCCTTTCCCAGAAGGTTCCCACTGACTAGACAGCTGGATCTGAAGTACAGACTAGATTAAGTTCAATCTTTTGTTAGTAGCCACAGGATCCCTTCCCCCCACCACTTTCATCCCAGAGCTCAATGCTGTGCTGGTCATAAAGTTTGAACTGATGAAAAAGACATGTTCTTGACCCCCTATCTCATTCTTTGTATCAGCCCCTGAGGCTCCTCTTTGGAATGTGAAAGGGTCTTCAAAGGCCAGTTTGAGCTCCACTGCACTGCTCAAGGGACTACTCCCCAGGTGGCACAGTGGTAAAGAACCTGCCTGCCAATGCAGGAAACACGGGAGACTTGCGTTTGATCCCTGGGTCAGGAAGATCCCTGAAGGAGGAAATGGTAGTCCAATCCAGAATTTTTGCCTGGAGAATCCCATGGGCAGAGGAGCCTGGAGGCCTATAATCCCTGGGGTTGCAAAGAGTCAGACACCACTGAGCTACTCAAGAATCTACAAATCTACATAACCAAAGAACCAACTTGAGAATCCAGTACTGTCAGTGGAAAATGTGGGCTCTTGGGCCCCATCCTTGTTCAGTTCTACTGGGCCTTTAATGAATCAAGACAGGGGTTCATGCCTGGTTGCCCCTGAACAAGGATGCCTGCTGAGAATGACCAGGGGCTGTAGCCTCACCCTCTCCTCTGTTCCTCAAGACAGGGATCCTGGAGTAAGGCTTCCTGCATCTAGGGACAGGGACACGCTTTCTGAGTTTGCACAAAGCCACACAGCAATAGTTCTAGCTCATCTGTTAGGCTTTTTTGTTGTTGTTGTTGTTGCTATATTCTGGAAGATATCTCCTTGATTAAGAATAAGCAAGCTCAAATACAGCACACACACACACACACACACACACACACACACACACAAATGATAGCAGGTACAGCAGATAGGAATAGCATCCCACGGAGGGCTGAAATCAGATAAGTAACAAAAGCAACTTCCCCAGCTTAGAAACCGTTAAACAGAAACATGAATTGTGACTGTTGTTGATTTTCAAGCAACTGTTGGGCTTATTTTGTTCACAAACCTGTTGCAGTAACTGAGTTTTATATGAGTGGAGAGAGAAATGAATTGATCTGAGTAAAAGCATAGGTTCATTTGAAAAGACTGGCCCGGTAGGAGACGCAGCTTATTTCTGCAAGGCTCGCCCCTTCCCACCCACCATGAGGGCCCGTTGGGCCTGCGTGGAGGGGGCTGTGCACGTGCCTGGACAGGCTCTGCTCACCCGGCTGACCTCGCCCCTCTCTCCATCCACCCCTTCCCCAGCAGGGCTGTTTCTCTCCAGTCAGAGCAGGTCCCCCTACTCCGCTCTGGGGAGTTCAGCAAGCAGAGGTGAAGGAACGATTCAACAGTGTTTTAATTATTCTTTAATTATGCTCCATGTCACTGCCTCAGCAAGCACTCTCTTGAGCTTGTCTGGTTATCAGGGAAAGTGCCAGATGGGACATTAAAAAAACTTCTCTCCCCAAGTTGTCTGCAGTCGCGTTCCTGGTTTGCAAAGTTTTCCCATCAGTCCAGTTAGGCATGAAAAGACAAGCAGATGCCCTGCCCTCAAAAGCCCATTGGAGTGGAGGTGGCAAGATAAAAGGGACTTTGAAAGTGATAATTAAAAGGCAAAATGAAAGGCCTTTCGGTTTCTCCTGGGCTCAAGAGTCCTTTCGCTTTGCTCCAGCATCTCCAGCTGCCAGCTGGGTTGGAAGAGAAAGCCTCTGGGGGCTGCTTCCATGACCTGCAACAGCCCAGGCCAGTGGCTTAGCCAGGTAAGCGACCTTCTCAGGGATGTTCTAAACATCCTAGGGTTGTAGTAAGAATCACCCCTCATGCTAGCACGTGGACAGAAGAGAAGGTGACCTCTTGTGGAGATCAGATTCAAGGGATGTGAACCTCGAAGGGGGTTAGAATTCCCCTAGCTCATCAGTCATGATCCCGTCATGCCTTTGAAACATCATTCAGCCTCTGTGTGGGTTGAGGGAAGGGATCACAATCTGAAAGCCAACCACACAGCTCAGGCACCTGTTTCCTTCAGCAGGATATTTTCACTTCAATAAGCCATCGTTTGTATCGCAAAAACCACTACAATATTGTAAAGTAATTAGCCTCCAACTAATAAAAATAAATGAAAAAAAAAAAAAACCACTTGCTTCAGAAGTAGCTCTGAATCTTAGCTCTGTCACTTGTCAGCTCTATGATCATGAGAACATACGTTCATTTATCTGAATCTCAGTTTCTTCATCTGCAAAATGCGGTTAATAGTACTTAACTCATCATTTAAGGTCTTAATATAGGGCTTTACAACAAATTAAACACATTCCATCATACAGCACGAATGCAAAGGGCAAACCAAAACTCAGGAAGAGCTGAAGCAACTTGACCGAAGTCACACAGAATCTTCGAGGCAGAGCCAGAATCTAACTCAGATGCCAAAACCTATGCTCTTCACCGCTTTTGTGGTGTGTCTGAATGTGAACTCTGAAGACTGCAAGTCTGACAAATACAGCAGTACTGGTAAAACCTGATGTGAGCTCCACAAGGGCAGGACTTGTCTGCCTTGTTCACTGATGTGTCCCCAGAGCACCGGGAACAGACTCTAAGACACCAAGGATGCTCAAGGATGCTCTAAGACGCTCAAGGATGTGGGTATGAAGGGGTGGGGGGAGGGAGGGGCGGAGGGAGGCAAGCAGAGAAGTGAGAGGAGGCGGGGAAGGAAGGAGAAGAGAAAGAGGAAGGAAGAGAAGGAGGGAGGGATGGAGTGAAAGAGGGTGGGGAGAAAATACTCTGGGAAGACGGAAGTTAGTGTATTCTGGTTATGAAAACACAGGCCAGTGGAAGCTGGAATAAATGCGGCTGCTGCTGGCACTGCCACAAATCTGCAAAACCGACTGGAGGGCAAGGCTGAACCCCTGACAGGTCAGTTCACCGTGGGCTCGGCCTTGTTCTCTGCCAGAGCAGGAAGGCAAGCTGCCAGGAGTGCCCCGTGGCAGAAGGAGAGGAAGGGCATACGAAAAACACTACACTCCCACTGACAAGAGATCTTCAGAAACATCAGTCATGATGCCTGCTGTGAAGGCCCTTTAACAATATTTTGACACCAACAATAATATACATAAATATAAGCATATTTACGTTTCAGAATCATAGAATCAAAAGTTTGGGAGAATTACTGCAAAATAATCTTAAACTAAGCAAGAACCAAAAAAGAAATAGGTAAAGATTAAAGATTTCTATGTGGCAAAATATACCATAAAGTTAAAAATGTATATACATATACTGGAAAAAAATTATGCAAGGTATTTGAAAGACAAAGGACACCATTAATGTCCAGACTATGACCAGTACTCCTGTGAAGCAGTAAGGAATAGACAAATAACTCCCTAGAAACACATGAAGAGAACATCTCACAGAAAATGCAGACGTCCAAATCATATTTGAAAAGATCCCAAGCTCTCCAGAAGTTAGGGAATTGTAAAATACAACATTAAGATTAGAAAATTTTTCTAAAAAGACCGTTAGTGTGTTAGTTCTTTGTGTAGAGATAGGCCTTTTCATACACTGTTTTAAGAGCATAAATGCATGGAGCTTTTGTAGAAGGTAATTTAGCAGTATTCATCAAAAGTAAAAATGCCAGACCTTTTGACTTAGAATTTCCATTTCTTGAACTTTATCTCTTGAAATATACATGCACATAAAAAATGAGATCCTGGGGGTATTCATAGCAACCTTATAACAGGAAAAAAACTGGAAGCAACCTAAATACTCATCATTTAGGAGAATGTTTAAATAAATTATTGTACATAATTTTGTACCAGGGTCTGTGAAAAGCCCCTGATACTGGGAAAGATTGAGGGCAGGAGGGGAAGGGGACGAGAGAGGATGAGATGGTTGGATGGCATCACCAACTCAATGGACATGAGTTTGGGTAGACTCCAGGAGTTGGGGATGGACAGGGAGGCCTGGTGCGCTGCAGCTTATGGGAGTCAGACATGACTGAGCAACTGAACTGAACTGAACTGAAAGTAATTCTATGAAATCTGTTTAAAAGGATGAAGTTGACCTATATATACTGACAAAAAGATCTCTAAAGACATATTGTTGGTGAAAAAAAAAAAACACAACACTTTACATGATAGCACATAAATATGATGCCACATACATTAAAAGTAAGAATGTTTGTATAGTTCCTAAATATACAATCAAGAGCATAGAAAGGGATTGAAAAGATGCACACTAAACCAGTGATAGTACTTACCTCTGGGAAGCTGAGTTGGAGGAGGAATAGGTGAAGAAAACTGCATTGTTTTCCATATATATTTCTACATAGGTTGAATCAGAGTTATACATGTATTACTAACATCAATTTTTAAAAGGACCAAAGAAGAGAATTTTAATTATTTCTGAGTCCCCGTGAACCTACATCATTGACTGAGCTGAGTTGTTCACCTTTTGTTTAACTGCTCTTTGCTCATATCAGGAGCTGACACCCATATTTTGCTACACACACATTCACATGCCCACAGCTACTAACACAATTCCCTTGGAATCACAGAATCCGATAAAGGAGACACCAGAGGCCTTGGAGGTGATCCCATTCAATCCTCCTGTTTTTGAGATAAGGCACTTTGTGATGGTTAGTTTTGTGTGTCTGTTTGATTAGGCTGAGGACTCCCAGGTATCTGATTAAGCATTACTTTGAGGAGCGTCTGTGAAGGTGTTTCTGGAAGACATTAGCATTTGAACAGCTGAACTGGGCAGAAAGCAGGTGGTGGCCCTCCCCAAGGTGGGTGGCACCCTCCAGTCCTCTGAGGGCCTGAACAGAACAAAAAGGCAGAGAAGGCTGAATTCACTTTCTGCCTGAGTGCTGAGCTGAGACATGGATCCTCTCCTGCCCTCAATGCTCATTGATTCTCAGGCCTTCAGACTGGAGTACACATCTGGCTCTCTGGCACTCAGACCTTCAGAGGGACCGCTGCTCCCTCTGCGTCTCCAGCCTGCAGACAGCAGACTCTGGGACTTCTCAGCCTCTTTATTCACATGACCCAATACCTTATGATAAATCTCTCTCTCTCAAGAACACTGACAAAGACAGTACCTAAAATGGAGAAAATTTCAATGGCTTGTTTCACTCTCACAGGAAGAGCGGCAGGTCAAGAGCTTTGTCCTAGCTCCTCTGGCTCAAAGTCCAGGATCTTACCATGACACTGTGTGATGGGGGAATGTCCACTGCATCATGAGAGCCTGGGGGCCACCAGTGGTTTCAAGGGCTTCGCATCCCCATTCACGACGTGAACACTGCCTGCTACTCATCCACCAGGCAGCTAGGGGTTTGAGGCCACTGGGCATTCAGACTTTTCCCAGCCCGTGACAATTTACACAACTTCTGGGCAAACAACCCTGCCCACTCCACTGTGAAAAATCTCTAAGTGTTCAACAGCCCTTGAAGTTTCTTATTTCTGGCTTAAAGTGGGTGAAGTGCCGCTGACAGGCTGCCCATTAAACACCAGAGAGGACACGGTTCCAGACCCTTCTCACACACATGCTGCAAAGATTCTGAACTCCCCCCATACCTGGAGGCCTTTGCTATTAAAAGTGCTGTTTCACCACCAGCAAAGTGTTTACTGGGCATGCTCTATAACTTCTGAACCTTGTTTAAAATACTTAAGCTTTCCTTCAGAAGTGATGTGGTTATCAGTAATCCACACTAAAGGTGAGCTTTTAACTCCATTCCATAATGTGTCACTTTAAAGTTTACTTTCTTCTATGAAATGGAGTCATTCTTAAAAGGCTCTAATGTAAATTTCACCTTTGTGACTTGAAATTTATTTTAAATGTTCTGAAAGAGCACTTGATTCAGAAGGATCTTATGATGAATAATTGTTTAAATGCCATGAGCTGCTACAGCTACACTGACTCATGGGGTACCCACTACCCACATGTGCCCACCGAGCGCTTGACATGCAACTTGTCCAGACTGAGATGGCTTTTAAGAATAAAATATATACAGGAAAGCAAAAAATGCTTCATTAAAATTTTTATAATGATTATATGTTGAATAATGATATCTGAGATACAGTAAGTTGAATAAATATATTATTAAAATCAGTTTTCCCTGGTTATTTTTTTCACTCTTTCTAATGTGCCTGTTACTAAAATATCTAAAATTCAACATGTGGCTTGGCTCATATTTGGGCAGCTTTGTCTAATAATTAGTCTAAATAAGTGGTTTTAAAACTTGAAATTTTTTCCAGACAGTTTTCTTCAGGAGAATCTCATCTAATCTCAGAGCATTGCCATAACTTGCAATTTAAGGTAAAGCTGGACTTTTAAATAAAGGGATTTTTTAAATTTAACATTTGATCAATTAAGTGTTTATTTAACTTATTTAACTGGGATGCAGTGCCCTATGGATTGACTCTTGACCCCAAGCGAGTTCACAGTCAAGAAGATGGATTAGGCCATAATGCATATGATTAATTAAAAGTGTCAGCCTTCTCCACTGTCCCCAAACCTCAGAAGTCACAGAACAGTTCAAACGTCTGAAAACCTGTTCTAGTAGAAAAATGCCAAAACTTCGGGTTGAGATCACAAAGGTCTATGTGAGATCCAGAAGATCAGCAGGATGGCTATCCCTCAAATCAAAACTATAATGAAATATAAGACATTTTTTTAAAGCATATGTTTATGCTTTTTTTTTTTTTAATTGTGACTTGTATGGGGGCAAGGGGTAGGTTGACCCAAGTCCATACCAAAGATTATAGGTCATTAAATGGAATTCAAGCATGCTGTCAAGAAGTCCTATGGATATTCATCTGACTGGCAAGATTGGCAAGTTTTGGAAAATGGAGTGCCTAATTTCTGACCCTTTCTAGCTACATGCTGAGGTCAAGTGATATTTTATACACACAGGGACACATACACACATATACACCTGACTTGGGTTCCTAGAAGCCAGGTTTATGCTACATGATCGCTGGCCTGGACCTCAGCTGACTCCCATGAGGTGGGTCAATCTAATGATCTCTTGTATCATATTTGGCATCGGATCAATAGATCATAACTTCAGCCTGACCTGACTATTTGTAGGTGGAAAAGCAAACTCAAGATGGAGGGAATAACAAAGGAAGCCAGTAGGTCAAAATGGAGAACACACAAGAGGTAAACAGAGATGAGAGACTACATAATTGTAAAGATAAAGAGAAGGTCAGTCTTGGATCCAAAGGCCTTCCCATACCTTAATTCAAATCCGTCTCAGCTCTGAAGTTCCCAGAGATACCCCGTTTTCTTAAACTAAACCTCTCTTTTCATCTACATGATTCTGAAGGTGTTTCCACCCAGAGTCTTAACCAAGGGAGGTGCAATATGGAGTGGGCATGGGATATGTACCTATATGTGGGGAGGGAGATGAGGAAGCTATTCATGATGTGGAGCCCCAGATCCTCTGAATCTGAGACAGGCAGGTGGATGTTCCAAGGCCTACTCCCAGCAGGAAACTCCATCCTCCCAGCAGACGGTGACTTCCACAAGCAGAGGGGCTCAGAGGTGAGACGCGCTTGGCACTGATGGGTCACACTGTCCTTGATTCATGCTCTGCTCCCTCATCAGAAAACACAGCTCTCAAGGGCAGTTCAGAGAGTCCGTCCTCACCAAGGATGCCCCAGAGCACACGAGCTAGGCGTGTCTGCCCCTTATATTCCCCAAATCTCTCCTTTATGCCTGTCCTCCAAGCCTTACCTGAAGGTCACTGACAGTGGCTACAGTGAGGAAACCTTTGCTTTCACAGATTAAAGAGGATCACGATGGCATGATACATTCTCACCTATTTCTGACTTTATGGAACCCTGTATGAGCTTGTGTCTCTCTCCCCCTCCAGATGGTGAGCACCTTACGGGAAGACAGCACGTTTTATTCATCCTTCTGTCTTTCCCCGACACATTCCGGAGTAGTTCTGGCAACACCTGGTGGTTACTCAATAAATGTTCATTGCTTGTTGCACTGAAAAAAAATCTCTCCCCAAGATAGATTATTCTTTGTTCACCCTTCGGAAACGAACCTTCCTCTGCTCTTGCTAGTGTCTTCTCTTCAGCTCTCTGGAACTCAAGTCTGTTCAGTGAGCTTTTTGGTAAATGTTTTCTGTGCAAGGCCAGATAGCACGTATTTTATGCCTCACTAGTCTCCGTCACAACTACTCAGCTCTACCACCCGAGTATGAAAGCAGCCATAGACAATGCTTAAATGAATGGGCAGGGCTGGGTTCTCATGGAAGTTCATTTACAGAAAGAAACAGGAGATTAGATTTGGCCCATGGGCTGCAATTTGCTAACTCTTGTTCAAGAATAAAGCAGAACATTAAATTTTCAAGTCATCAAAATACTTGATGAAAAAAGTTTCTTCTTTTTTAACACAGGAGTCACTTTAAAGATAGCTACTGTGAACAGTTTCCTACTCATTCTTCCAGAAAATTTTCATATATATACACAAGCATGTACATGTGTTTAAGTATTTATGCACAAACTTGTATGTCTATTTTAAGTACTACTGCGCACTTGGATAGTTCATACATTGAATTCATCACTTAATAATATGCCTTGGAGGTCTTTTTATATTGTCACATAAAGAGCTACCTCATTCATTTAAAAGGCTACATGAGTTCCCACTGTGTAGATGTATCACACTTTATCTAACTAGCCCCCTATTAATGGATATTTAAGTTCTTTACAGATTTGTTTTTCAATATAAACCATGCTGCAATGAACACTCTTGAGTACATATACAAATATTTGTGTCAGATAAAATTCTCGAATGGGAGCTTTGAGTTAAATTGTACGTGTGTTTTAAATTTTGACATGGACTACCAAATTGTCCACCTGAGAGGGCTTACAATTTATATTCTCATCAACAATGTCTGGAAGAAGAGAAGCATTTTATGTAAGGTGCATGTATGTGTAACAGATAAAGAAGTAGTTTTATACAGAGTATAAATAACATATAGAAAAATCAATACAAGGCTACATTAAATAAAAAGCTGCTGAATTTAGTGTAACTGTTTCACATGTCTCTTAAATTTTTTAATAGGGAATTTAAAACCATGAAATAAATACCATTAAAATAAAAATATCTTTTTATTTAAGAGAAGATATAAAAGTGCTAAGATAAGAGAAAGAAGAAAATGCTAGCAAAACTCAAGAAACACACATTAATGCAAGAGAGACTGAGAAAAAGAGAAAAGACACAGAAAGATGTCATACAACGAGACTGCCGTGGGAGAACGAGAACAGTGGGAGTGGAATGCAGGAGACGAGCCCTTTGTACCCAGCAGGGTGCCAGTTTTTTTTTTTTTGTATTACTCGTGTGATTATTCTGTATCTCTGGGTGTGGTGGGTGGTATTACTGGCCCTCGTTCTTCTGCCTTCCCTCCATCCACATCTGGGCCATAGCTTCATCACGTGCAAACTGTACCTTCCCACCCCTTGATTTGGACATGGTCATCTGTCTTGTTTAAATGAATGGCAGTGCGTGCCAAGAGAGCTGGTGGGCACTCTGAGCCTGGCTTTAAGAGCCCTCATAGATTGCTCTCTTGTGCCTCTGCCATTACATTGAGAAACACATGTCCCAAGCCGCCCACTCGTCCAAGAAGGATGGGAGATTTGTGCAACCGACATGGACCCTCAGACTGACAGTGTCAAGTACGGCCCCAGCTTACTGGGACCTCACCTCAATAAATCAACCCTAGGGACCTGCCCCAGCCAAGCCCAGCCTAGACCAGACGGCTCTCACTCAACCTGCACTCTGCATGACAAATGATAAATGGTTGCTACCCTAAGCCACTGCGTTTTCAGGGAGCATGTTACAAATTAATAACTCAATAGTTAACACATCGGGCAGGGGCTTCTCTGGTGGCTCAGTGGTAAAGAATCTGCCTACCAGTGCAGGAGATGCAGGAGACACGGGTATGACCCCTGGTCCAAGAAGATCTCACATGCCACTGAGCAATTAAGCCCAGGAGCCACAACTACTGCGTCAGTGCTCTAGAGCCCGAGGCCACGACTACTAGCCTGCATGCCCTAGAACCCGAGCTCCGCAACAGGAGAAGTCACTGCAATGAGAAGCTCACGAGCCACAACCAGAGAGAGGATCCTGCTCACCACAACTAAAGAAAAGCCTGCCCAGCGATGAAGATCCAGCACAGTCAAAAGAAATACATAAAATTATTTAAAAACAAAAAAACACATTGGGCAATCAAAGAGGATGGATTTGGCTTATATCCTCAAAGTCCTCCCTTCATTCAACATTTTCTGACAGGCATATAGTAAGGTTCTGGGGATACAGCAAAAAGCAAAGAGTCAAAGGCCCTCTTCTCATGGATCTTTGTCTAATTGCACAAAGACAAGGAGTAAAGACACAGACATGAACGTAACCATCAAATGCTATGTCATGATAGGATTTTAAATGTGACTGGCTATCTGCTCTGGACAGTAAAGTTCTCTTTGAGGTGACATTTCAGTCAAGCTTTGGGTGGAGTCTGTTTTAAATTCCAGGTGGAGAATGTTCCAGGCAGAGAGAGCATCTGAACAGAAGGAACTTAATCCCCTCAGAAAGCATGGAGGAGGCCTGAGGGTCTGAAGATATCCTATTCCTTTTGGATACTTCTCGCCTCTTTGAAACTGGAAAACTGTGCTCGCCTAAGTTGGCAAGAGGCCTGTGTCGACTGTGATTTCACAATTCCAAAGACCTAATTATCTGTAATAAACTCGCCTCGGACTTCAAATAAAAATGAAAACCTAACCACACTCTGTTCTCATCTGAAACAGACACCCGCTGCTGACTCCAATCTTTGCTAATAAATGAGCGCAAATGAAGTAAAGCGACAAACAGTGAGCTAATGGCCAAGAGGGAACACAGGCAGGGCGTCCATCACCAGGTTTAATCCCGAGAGAAGCAACACAGCGACAACGGATTTGCCATCTCCGTAGCCCCGCTCTTTCAAGCTGACCTTTAATTTGGTGGAAGAGTTCTGTGTCTAAAGGAAGGAGAGCTCCCTGACCACTGAGGCACAAACAGATCTAAGCGGGTCACAGAAGAAGCAGAATTCCAGGTTACGTTGCAGTTTGAGGATAAAGTGAGTAAGGCATGTTTCCCCCCACCCCCCAGAAATTAGCTTCCCATTTAGATACTGGAAATGAGGACACAGTTCAGCCGACAGCACTCCACTTATTATTCTGTTACCCTGATTGGAAGATTTAATCTGTGTGAGCTTCAGATTTACTTATGAAATGATGAAGGTAATAATTAACCAGTCACAGGTTGCTGTGGGGGATAAATAAAACAATATGATTCTAAGTCCTTTATAAAACCACGAAGGGCCATGTGGTTGTACGCTATCCTAATTATTAAAGATGTTAAGTTCTCCTGCGAGACTAGATCACTCTCTATTCCCACCGGGCAAGAAACCTACAGTATAATGTTTTTAGACATAAACATTACATTTTGAAATAATTGTGGCATGTATTCCTATTATCTAAGTGATAACCAACACCATTTTATGACTATTAATAAATTCTCCAAAGATTCCTGGGGGTGAGTTGTTACCCTGTCTTTCTCAAGATTTTTCTGTGGGCTGAAGTAGAAACACAGCAAAAATGGTTCCTTTCCTGAATATTCCTGTATGGAAACTCTGATTACACTCCATTGTACATCAGCAATGAGAAATCTAAAACATGCAACACTAAAGACAAATATGCATTTATCTTTAGACTACGTTTATATTTTGTTTATGTGATGTTCTAACTTATGAGCCCAAAACACTTATTTTAGAAATCTGCTCAATGTTTCAAAAGCCCTTAACTGCTCCTTTCCCCAGATAGTCACTTTCTTCAGTACTTGAAACCTGAGTTACCTTTGAAAACCTGAGTTACGATTAGCCCCCCCCCCCCCCCCACACACACACACTTATACACACCCAAAAGTTTAGTCTCAGCAGCACCCACACAGGCCCTGGCTGATGCTGGAATCAGAAGTTGTGAACTAGTGAACTACACTTCATTATTGCTGGTGGTGGTACCACACGGACCAAAGTATTAATGCATTTCCCAGCCTTTAGCTTCCAGATTTATAAAACTACAATGAACCATATTAATGTCCTTCATTGGTTCACTCTAATGAACTAGCTCCGATGTTGCCAACCAAATTAAAAAGGCATGATACAAACGTCGAAACCCCATTCTAAATGATGTTTCCTTGTAGAAGTATGTTTTCCTCTGCTTGGCACAGCGCAGCTAACCATTTGGCTGAACATGTGTCTCAGCATACCTCGGGTAAGAGGAGAGACTGGATCTAATATTTAGGTTTATCAACAAATAAATGCAAGACTGATGACATTTCATATCATGTAAGGATGTTCTACTTCATCAGAAGGTCTGTCACAGAATTTCTGTAGAAAGCTTTCCTGGGCTATCTGAAAGCTTGACCATCTGATTCAATTTATGAAAAATCAACTGACAGGTTACTTTTCGAAAATGCATCTAATGCAGGAGGCACTGGACCTTAGAAATTGTGCCCTTCTGGTTTTTCAAATAAGGTCTGTCTGTCTGGAGTGCATCAGGGCGGGAGTTTGCGAAAGTTATATTGTATGCTCAGTAGATATGTGGAAAATATGAGCTGAATACATGAAAAAAAGAATCGGGTGGCTGGATGCATAGATAGGTAGGTAGGTCCCATTGATTCTTCTGCCCAAGGTGACTGCATATCCCTTCCCTTCCTAGGGAAACTGTATTCAATCTCTAAGATCTGAAATGAATACTTCTTTATCCCAGAGCTTTGTAAGAATCCTCTTCCCATCCTCCAGGCTCTCTCCTCTTCTCAATTTCCACCTCTGTGCAGCAGGAGTAAAATACTAGAAGCAATTGGAACAATTTCAGGACGAATGGGAACAGTAATAGGCACAATAAGAGGAGGAGGAAGAGAAGAAGATAGATCTACTGAGTATTTACTATTTCTAGAAACTGGATTAATTCTTTTTTTGGGGGGGAGGGCTAATTCTTTTATGCTCATTAATTTTACTGACTCCTTACAATGGCAGTTATTATCGTCACTCTACACATGGTGATGGAGAAGACTCTTGAGAGTCCCTTGGACAGTAAGGAGATCAAGCCAGTCAATCCTAAAGGAAATCAACCATGAATATTCCTTGGAAGAACTGATGCTGAAGCTGCAATACTTTGGCCACCTGATGCAAAGAGCTGACTCACTAGAAAAGACTCTGATGCTGGGAAGATTGAGGGCAGGAGGAGAAGGGGATGACAGAGGATGAGATGGTTGGATGGCATCACTGACTCAATGGACACGAGCTTGAGCAAGCTCTGGGAGATAGTGAAGGACAGGGAAGCCTGGTGTGCTGCAGCCCATGGGGTCACAAAGCATGGGACACAACTTAGCCACTGAACCACAACCACCACCACATGTGGTGGGCCTGAGGCTCCTAGAGGGTATTTAAAGTACCCGGCATCACCTAGCTAGTAAGTAGTAGAAGATTTGATTTGAAACCCAGGCCTAACTCAGTCCAGAGTTAAAAGGCAAAACCACCGCACACTGCTGCCCCCTCACAGCTCATTAGACCTGGTGGTGCCTCCCTGTGCCCCACACCGCCATCCTGAAGGCTGGCAAGGCTCCCTGCAGTTCTCATGCGTGGCTAGGACTTGGTGCTTAGTGTGCGTTTCTTAACTGAGTAAAATAAGGTTGGCATATCTCCTGGAGCAAGAATGGACTAGTAGTGATCTCAGCTGAGCCTTTTGAACAGTTTTGGAGGTGGCCAGTGGAAACCACATCGGGCTCTGACCCAACTAGACCTGTTGATCTTAATACAGGGATGGGGACCTGGCCGGAGGCAGTCTAGTGTGAAATCAGACTGAACCCAGGGCCGAGAAGCCTGTCCTCCCTGGGCATTTCACAATTTCTTGCCCATCCTTGAAGGTACCCGATATATTTAGCTGGATGTTTACATAGCAGAGCTTACTCTAGCAGAGGAAGAATTAGCGCGTCCTTTCTGTGGGGAATAGGGGAGCTTATTGAGACTGACACCAGTCAGATTTGATCTCCGTAGCTCTTTCATCTACTGGTGGCACCTTGAAAAGCTTTATCTACTCAAGATGAACCCTGGCTTTCAACAGCTATCAGAGAACATCTCTCAATTCACTCTCAATGAACCCCGGGGGACGGCTCAGTCCACACTCTGCTTCTGCCATATTTCTCCACTTGTCAAAGTCCACTCAAGACTGCCACCACCACCCATTCACTGCATCTCTGGGTTCTGTATACGTCCTCTGATCTGCTCATCTCCTAAAAGGTCAGAACTATACGCACACTGGTCAGGTCACATGTATGTAAGATTACTCCTATAGCAACACTGTACACTGTAGGGTCTTGCAACTTATCATGTATCATTCTATCCTGTTACTTCATGTCTTTGACATGGGTTTGGCTAAGCTGGTAAAGAGTCTTTCTGCAATGTGGGAGACCTGGGTTCAATCCCTGGGTCGGGAACATCCCCTGGATAAGGGGATGGCAACCCACTCCAGTATTCTTGCCTGGAGAGTTCCATGGACAGAGGAGCCTGGTGGGGTGACAAAGAGTCAGACACAACTGAGTGACTAACACACAATCTCATGGGTTTACTGCATTTTCTCTCAGAAAAACTCTTAAGTCAACTTAAATCTTTTGATTTAGAGGATAGGAAACACATAGAATGTCCTTAAAATCTTTTACTTTACTTTTAACTGAAGGTACTAAGCATCTACTTATGCAGGCATGCTCAGTCGCTCAGTTATGTCTGACTCTTCTGCGACCCCACGGACTGCAGGCCTCCAGGCTCCTCTCTCCGTGGGATTCTTCAGGCAAGAATACTGGAGTGGGTTGCCATGTCCTCCTCCAGAGGATCTTCTGGACCCAGGGATTGAACCTGTGTCTCCTGCAGCTCGTGCATTGCTGACAGATTCTTTACCACTGAGCTTCCCGGGAAGCCACTTAGCATCTACTAAATAGCACTTAATGCATGGAGCAGAGGACTGCAGAGATGACGGACAATTCTCCTACTCTCAGAGCCTGCTGTTCTATAGGAGACTCACAAAAGTAAGTAATCACAAATGAGGAGAAAGGTGCTGTTTAAAGAGGCAAGTATCTGAGAAA
Source organism: Muntiacus reevesi (assembly GCF_963930625.1). NCBI lineage: Eukaryota > Metazoa > Chordata > Mammalia > Artiodactyla > Cervidae > Muntiacus > Muntiacus reevesi. Next base: position 99,994,220 of record NC_089252.1, read on the forward strand.
AGGGGACCTGAACAGCTCACGGCTAGGGCTGACCAGGAGTTGGTGAATCACAAAGGAGTTTTCCGGGTGAACATACCAAGAAGAGGTACTTTTTTTTTTTTTTTGGTCCAGCAAAGACATATTGACTACATACCATGGTCCAGGCACAGGGAGTTCAGCATTGGATGAGGTGCTGTCACCACCCTCAAGAAGCTTGTGGTCTAGTAGACAGAAAGCCGGGCAAACAGCTCATGGCAATTCAACCCCATAGGAGCTGCAAAAAGCTGATCCTCTGATACCTGTGCCAGGGAACTGTAACACCCTCTTGCTCTACCACCCCCTCCCCCCATCACTGTCACATACTGGCCATTCTTCCTCACGAATCAGACATTTGGGCATCTAAATCAGGGACGTGCACTCCATCCAACCCCTGCTTTTCTTGTGACAACCCATCTACACCGTGACATCTCAGGGTCTACCATCTTCATTTCCAATGAGTCATGATTCCATGTGCCATTTGTATATTACCTACTCACAGGTCGTATCTTGAACCTTGTGAGCAGAAGAGGAGATATTTATGTATTTTTGTCTTTCCAACCACTGCAGGGCAAATGGTCTTGCCATTATTTCCTGTCAAGCTACTTAATACAATAGATGCACAGGAGAAATCCATCCATGCTCAGTAGGCATCTGTGAAGTGCTAGGGACAGTGATGCACCAGATGGGTAGTCACTGGAGCTCTGACCTTCCAGCCTATGGGTGAGCAAACACTCTGAGGCCATCATCCAGAAGTCATCTCTAAAAATACTCATTCATAAGAAACCACTCTCATTGTTGGGAGTTAAATCCACTTGCCTTCCACACAATTCTCTCCCGGCTCCAAAGATAGAAAAATCATGACCTTGCCTACTATGAGTCTGCATTCGTTTGACTCCTTCCTACTAAGACCACTAGATGGAACTAGCTGAGAAATGTCTTTGCAGGCACTACCTATTTTATGTAGACCTTTTCTTTACTGCTTGTATCAGTTTTCTCCACTTGATGCGCTGCAAAAATACTCCTCAAATCCCCACTGGAAATAAAGGCTTTACCCGCCCCCCACAACAGGGTGATTTTAAATAAAAGAAATCAAATATACTCCTAAACCTAAGCCAAAGCCAGCAGCTTTGGAAGCATAAGAATATGGTCCTTATAGTGACTGGGTAATATCAGGGCACCAAATGATTATTTCAAAGTAAGAGGAAAAGTGAGGGGCTTCTGTGATGGCTCAGATGGTAAAGTGTCTACCTGCAATGTGGGAGACCTGGGTTAGATCCCTGGGTCTGGAAGATCCCCTGGAGAAGGATATGGCAACACAGTACTTTTGCCTGGAAAATTCCATGAATGGAGGAGCCTGGTAGGCTACAGTCCATGGGATCCCAAAGAGTCGGATATGACTGAGCAACTTCACTGGTACTAGTAAGAGGAAATGTAGTTCATTTTCATGTCAGTCTTCAGAATAGGATCGAAGATGGAAAAACAGATCTGAATGCATGAGGATTGCAGATGGAAAAACAGATCTGAATGCATGCAGGAGCCCCTGTTGTCAGGATACCATAGCATCCAAGAGGGTCTGTTACAGGGTTCAGAGAGATCATGTTGTATCCCTATTCAAAACCCACAATACTGCCCCTACCTTCTGGATTAATACCCAACTCCTGAAAAGTATCTACTAGGCTCCACCTGACCCAACTCTTTCCTGCCGCCCTCTTGTTCACCAGATATCAGCCACCCAGGCAGGCTCCTAACGTCTCTCACAGGACCAAGTTCTTTTTTGTCTTCAAGGACTTTGAACTTGCTCTTCCCCTGCATGGACGCCTCTTTCCCCAGATCCTCCTAACCCTGGCTCCTTTCTACCATAGAGGTCTCACCGCCTATGTAGTTGCTCCTGTCGTTGTTACTCAGTCGTATCCAACTCTTTGCGGCCCCATGGACTGCTGCACGCCAGCCTCCTCTGTCTTTCACCATCTCCCAGTTTGCTCAAATTCATGTTCGTTGAATCAGTGATGCTATCTAACCTCATCCTCTGTTGCCCCCTTCTCCTCCTGTTTCAATCTTTCCCAGCACCAGGTTCTTTTCCAATGAGTTGGCTCTTCCCATCAGTTGGCCAAAGTACTGGAACTTCAGCTTCAGCATCAGTCCTTCCAAAAATATTCAGGGTTGATTTCCTTTAGGACTGACTTGTTTGATCTCCTTGCAGTCCAAGAGACTCTCAAGAGTCATCGCCAGCACTATAATTAGTTGCTCCTAACTGCAGCAACACCCCATTGTGCCATCCAGTCTCCTTAAATGCTTGGCATGTACCACACCTGAAATTATCTTTTCACGTATTTCAGTTAGTTATTTATCATCCACATCCCTGCTTAGAGTGTAAGCTGCTTAGGAGCAGAGATATGGCTTATCTTGCTCATCACGGAGTAATCAGAGACTAGATCAGTCCCTAGGATGTAGTTGAGACTCAATACATATTTTTGTAATCAGTGAGCTTGGAAACATTGAGTAATTTCTCCATCAAAATGCCTGCCTACACCACAGTATTTAATCCATACATAAATGGAGCTATGGAGCGATTAATCAAAAACTTTGCTTATCACACACTGCCCACGCAAGCCAACATGGAATGAGCATTAGTCTTCCAGGCACCGTTCAGACACTCTTTTGGCTCCAATAACTCAGAGGTGCAATTAGTCAGTGGGAATACCATAAGCCACCCTGTAGCCTCCATCCAAAGTCCAAAGAAACACAGTGTTGGCAGGTTCCTGGGAGGTCGAGGCTAGAAGGGCCCCTCCTCTTCAGGCTGCACATAAGTCATTATCAGACTGGGTACATTAGGCTATTCTCTCTAGAAAATGGAGATGGTGGTGAAGGAGCAATGGAGAAAAATTCCGCTGCGAATAGGCTGAAGCCTAGTGCAAATTCCGGGAGTCAGTGAAGGACCAGGAAGTTGGTGTGCTGCAGCCTATGGGGTCGCAAAGAGTTGGACATGATTTGGTGACTGAACAACAATAGTAGGCTGAAGAACTGTTGATGCTGGCAGGAAAAAAAACCAAACACCTTTTCACAGTGGTGCACAGTTTGAAATATCAGTCTTTAGCCAAATGTCCAGGCAGATCACGCTTCAGTGGGCTTAGCTGCGCAACCTTGGAAAGAGAAGTGTGGTCTGAGGACATACACATGCATTTCAATGATGCCCTCGAGGCACCAGGCACCTGGATGGGCTGAATTTTTATTTGCATGCTCCAGGGGGCTGCAGACACCAAAGCCTACCTCTCCAAATCACTGTGCACGTTTTACATTTTTTCCAGGAGCTACTGTAAACATACCTTAAGGGATCATAAACGCTTGGGTTAACATCAACCAAGCTATCCTGAACACACATAAATTTAAATGGCTCTGTTAATTACATTTCCACTCAGCTAGAGTCAGGAATCTGACACATTAAATGAGACCAGGATTCAGAAATGTCAGATTTTTTTTTTCTTTTTCCTGTCCCTGGGATTTGATTATGAGTGTTTGAAAAAAATAATACCTGAATAAAAAAAAATCACTAGCATTTAAAGAGGACATAATATATGCTTTGTATACAAATACTTCTTTTTTCTTCACAATGACCCCAGGAAGCATTTTGTCAGTGAGAACACAGTTAAGGCATAGACTTTGACCAAGATTTTGACCACACAGCTAATGAGGCTGGCGATAATTCTAGCCCAGGAAGTCTGCTTGAAGAGCCCATATTCTTAGTTATTCTATCCAACTACCTTCTTGAGTTCAAGACCAACTTCTGTCCCCTGCAGTTTCAGGGGCACCAGTGTGTACCACTGTGTCTCTGAGCCATCACTAGCACCTGTCCCTGATGCCAAAACAACTTTATTGTTAACACTCATCCTTGTAAAAAAAATCAGAGTGGATTTAAGCTTGGTTCCATGACAACCCAATTCTCATTCTTAGATAAGAAGGTGAGAGGCCAGCTCAAGGGAAGGGTACGTTTCTCTATACATTCACTCACTCACTCTCTATTCATTCCAAAAACACCCAGCAAAGGCCATGTACTAAAATGCTGAGGATATAATGGTGAAGAAGCAAGTTGACATTCTAATAAGGACTCTGGGAAAATCCGCTGACAAGTTAAAACATGCAGACTGTGATAAACGGGATAAAGGGAAATATATGAAATGAGGGGTGGGGTGGTGTGCCTGATCTCGTCCAGGAGTTCATGAAAAACCTCGCCGGTGATGTCGGAGCTGAGAGCTGAGGGCAGAAGTGAAGTCACAAGTTGGCGGACAGGTGCTGCGGGCAGACGGGACAGTCTGAGGAAAAATCCTCAGGCAGGAGAAAGCCCAGGCTGCTGCAAGACTGAAGGGAGGCAGGAGCAGCCAGAGTAAAGGGAGAGAGGTCGAGAGAGAGGGCAGGACTAGGCTGGGAGGAAGGGCCTAGCCCTGCCCATCAGTGCCCATTCATTCTCAGCACTTCCCCGGATTAGCTCATCCCAGGCTCCCAGACACACTATCACAGTCACCTTCTTCCAGATGAAAAAATGCCACCCAGGACAAGGAGGTCAATTTTGCCCATAGTCACACAGCCAGTAAGAGGAGGATTCAAACCCAGGCAGCCTGGCTCTGAGCCTCCACTATTAACTACCTGGCTACACTGTCATGACAGAAGGAAATCAAGGCACTGAGAGTTAGGTAACTTGCCCCAAGTCCCCGTGCAAGGGGCCCATGGAGCCAAGCAAGCCCGAGCGGTTCAGCTCAATATGGCTTGAGTTTTTTTTCCTCCTAAAGTATACATTTTTACCATGCTTCTTTTTCCACTCTCTGCCCTGCCAACACTTTGCTTGTGTAACGAGGGGTCTGGGTGCCTCCTTATAACCCGGCGCTGGAGATGGCAGAGGTTTCTGCCAACAACCTTTGCCAGAATTACTGTTAGTCTTGGTTGTTTACGGGCTAGGGGAGAGCTTCCTTCACAGGCATTTGGCAAGGCAAAGGGTTACAAAAAACACAGAATGCTTCTGCTGCTGCCTGGCACCAGAGCCTGTTGTACATACAGCCTGGTGTCATGTTTGGACAAAGCGATGGGCATCCATTAGCCAGTGGGCTGACAGTCAGTGCTTCTCTGCCATTACCATTTCTCCTATCTATCTCTCCCTCTCTTTGTCTCCCTCTCCCTTTTTTTTTGTTTTTTTTTTTTTTTTGCATTTAACAGCTAACCAAATGTGCTCTTAGGTGACTGCTTAATTTTCTTCTATTGTTTCAGCAGATAGCAAATAACAATTTTCTACTGCAAGTGGCCTCTGGCCTTTTCTGGCAGGAAGTGTCCTCCACGTACACCTCAAAGCACCAGCCCACATCCATGCTAACCTGAGCCTCTTTAGCAATTAGTGGAGAAATTCTCGAATTAGCCTCTAGGACTCTGATGTCCAGCTCTCCTCGGCCAGGTGCTATGAAGTTCTGTAGCAAGAGAGTTTATCCTCCTTTCCTCTGTACCACAAAACCCCTACCTGGCTGCAAAGGTGCCAAATCAGAGGATTTTTCTCTGCTGCTTTGAGAGGAAGTGCTCTGCCCTCCCCATTGAGCCAGGGCTGTCACCATGATCATAGGGACCCAAGAGACCCAGCCTCACCATTCTCCTGATCACTGAACTGATCACATCCAGTGCTTCTGCTCCCAACTCCGCCAGGCACACTTCCTCACTGTAAGGCTGATGAACGTGTGTGTGTGTGTGTGTGTGTGTGTGTGTGGTTTTTTTTTTTTTTTTTTTTTCAATTTCTTACTTGATTTTCTCCTCCTCCTAAGTTGGGGCATTTTCCTTCTAGGTACAAAGAAGGAAGAGTGTGATGCAAGAGACAGGTAGGGACAACTCCCTCCCTTCCAGGCTATGAACTTCTGCTTTTTCGCCCTCAGACATTTCCCAGAGGTTCCTGGGCCCACTGCCTCTCCCCAGAGTCAAGACCAAGGAATTCTCCTTTGAGCTGACTCCTAGAATTACCAAATGACCCAGGACTTCCATCCCTATGTCTAGATCCCAAATAACTGAAAGCAGAGATGCAGATACTTGTAAACCAGTGTTCAATGCAGTACTGTTCCTAACAGCCAAAATGTAAAAACAAACTCAAATGTCCTAACCAACTGAAAGGATAAACAAAATGTGGAATGTACACACAATGTTATATTATTCAGCCACAAAAGGAAAGAAGTTCTGAACCATGATGTTACATGGATGAGCCTTATAAACATTACGCTAAGTGAAGTAAACCAGATACACAAAACAAATATTATATGATCTCACATAAATAAAATACCTAGAATAGGTACATTTATAGAGACAGAAAATAGATTAGAGGTTATCAGGACTGGGGGAAATAGAGAGCTGTTGATCTGGATGCAGAGTTTCTATTTGGGGTGCTTAAGTTTTAAAAGGAGATAGTGATGATTGTTGTACTGTACAATACTGTGAATGTACTTTAAGCCACTAAATTATACACCTAAAATTATTAAAAATGGTAAATATTACATTTATATGGTTTTCCAAATTTAAAAAAAAATCATGAGAAAAAATACAAGAAAAATAATAACAAATAAAATTTGTCACAACCAAATTTCTTCTACAGTTCCCTCAGTTCAATTTTAGAGTCAGAACTCAAAATCAGATCTTATGACTTTGGGTTCAGGGCTTAATTCATTACAATATTTAGCCCAGTTTCACAGTGTATTTAAATTACATATTCACTGATTTGTCAAATCACTTCAGTATCCTTGCCATGAAAACCCCATGAACAGTATGAAAAGACAAAAAGGCATGATGCTGAAAGATGAACTCCCCAGGTTGGTAGGTGCCCAACATGCTACTGGAGAAGAGTGGAGAAATAACCCCAGAAAGAATGAAGAGATGGAGCCCAAGTAAAAACACCACCCAGTTGGGTATGCGATTGGTGACGAAAGTAAAGTCCGATGCCGTAAAGAACAATATTGCATAGGAAATTGGAATGTCAGGTCCATGGGTCAAGACATATTGGAAGTGGTCAAACAGGAGATGGCAAGAATGAACACTGACATTTCAGGAATCAGTGAACTAAAATGGACTGAAATGGGCGAATTTATTTCAGATGACCATTATTTCTACTACTGTGGGCAAGAATCCCTTAGAAGAAATGGAGTAGCCCTCATAGTCAACGAAAGAGTCTGAAATGCAGTACTTGGATGCAATCTCAAAAATGACAAAATGACCTCTGTTAGTTTCCAAGGCAAACCATTCAATATCATAGTAATCCAAGTCTATACCCCAATCAGTAATGCTGAAGAAGCTGAAGTTGAATGGTTCTATAAAGACCTTCAAGACCTTCTAGAACGAACACCCAAAAAAGATGCCCTTTTCATTATAGGGGACTCAAGTGCAAAAGTAGGAAGTCAAGAGATACATGGAGTAATAGTCAAGTTTGGCCTTGGAGTACAGAATGAAGCAGGGCAAAGACTAATAGAGTTTTGCTAAGAGAATGCATTGGTAATAGCAAACACTCTCTTCCAGCAACACAAGAGAAGACTCTACACATGGACATCACCAGATGGTCAATACTGAAATCAGATTGATGACATTTTTTGCAGCCAAAGATGCAGAAACTCTATACAATCAGCAAAAACAAGACCAGGAGCCGACCATGGCTCAGCTCATGAACTCCTTATTTCAAAATTCAGATTTAAATTGACGAAAGTAGGGAAAACCACTAGACCATTCAGGTATGATATGAATCAAACCCCTTGTGATCATACCGTGGATGTGCTAAATATAATCAAGGGATTAGATCTGATAGAGTACCTGAAGAACTATGGACAGAGGTTCATGACACTGTACAGGAGGCAGTGATCAAGACCATCCCCAAGAAAAAGAAATGCAAAAAGGCAAAATGGCTGTCTGAGCAGGCCTTACAAATAGCTGAGAAAAGAAGAGAAGCTAAAGGCAAAGAAGAAAAGGAAAGATATACCCATTTGAATGCAAAAGAATAGCAAGGAGAGATAAGTGAACAATGCAAAGAAATAGAAGAAAACAATCGAATGGGAAAGACTAGAGATCTCTTCAAGAAAATTAGAAATACCAAGGGAACATTTAATGCAAAGATGGGCACAATAAAGGACAGAAATGGTATGGACCTAACAGAAACAGAAGATATTAAGAGATGACAAGAATACACAGAAGAACTATACAAAAAAGATCTTCATGACCCAGATAACCATGATGGTGTGATCACTCACCTAGAGCCAGGCATCCTGAAATGCGAAGTCAAGTGGGCTTTAAGAAGTATCACTATGAACAAAGCTAGTGGAGGTGATGGAATTCCAGTTGAGCTATTTCAAATCCTAAAAGATGATGCTGTGAAAGTGCTGCACTCAATATGCCAGCAAATCTGGAAAACTCAGCAGTGACCACAGGACTGGAAAAGGTCAGTTTTCATTCCAAAGCCAAAGAAAAGCAATGCCAAAGAATGCTCAAATTACCACACAGTTGCACTCATCTCACATGCTAGCAAAGTAATACTCAAAATTCTCTGAGACAGGCCTCAGCAGTACATGAACCATGAATTTCCAGATGTTCAAGCTGGATTTAGAAAAGGCAGAGGAAACAGAGATCAAATTGCCAGCATCTGTTGGATCATTGAAAAAGCAAGAGAGTTCCAGAAAAGCTTCTACTTCTGCTTTATTGACTATGCCAAAGGTTTTGACTGTGTTTATTGCCTGTGGAAAATTCTTAAAGAGATGGGAATACCAGACCACCTGACCTGCCTCCTGAGAAACCTGCATGCAGCTCAAGAAGCAGCAGTTAGAATCGGACATGGGAAGACTGGTTCCAAACAGGGAAAGGAGTATGTCAAGGCTGTATATTGTCACCTCGCTTATTTAACTTATATGCAGAATACATCATATGAAATGCCAGGCTGGATGAAGCACAAGCCAGAATCAAGATTGTGGGGAAAAATATCAATAACCTCAGATATGCAGATGACACCACCCTTAAGGCAGAAAGTGAAGAACTAAAGAGCCTCTTGATGAAAGTGAAAGAGGAGAGTGAAAAAGTTGGCTTAAAACTCAACATTCAGAAAACTAAGATCATGGCATCTGGTCCCATCATTTCATGGCAAATAGATGGGGAAACAATGGAGATAGTGACAGACTTTATTTTTTGGAGGAGCTCCAAAATCACTTACTGATGGTGACTACAGCCATGAAATTAAAAGATGCTTGTTCCTTTGAAGAAAAGCTGTGGCCAAAATAGACAGCATAAAAAAAGCAAAGATATCACTTGCTAACAAAGGTCCATCTAATCAAAGCTATAGTTTTTCCAGTGGTCATGTATGGATGTGAGAGTTGGACTGTAAAGAAATCTGAGTGCTGAAGAATTGATGCTTTTGAACTGTGGTGTTGGAGAAGACTCTCGAGTCCCTTGGACTGCAAGGAGATCCACCCAGTCCATCCTAAATGAAATCAGTCCTGAATATTCATTTGAAGGACTGATGCTGAAGCTGAAACTCCATAATTTTGCCACCTGGTGTGAAGAACTGACTTATTGGAAAAGACCTTGATGCTGGGAAAGATTGAAGGCAGGAGGAGGAGGGGACGACAGAGGATGAGATGGTTGGATGGCACCACCAACTCTATGGACATGAGTTTGAGCAAGCTTGGGGAGCTGGTGATGGAAAGGGAAGCCTGACATGCTACAGTCCAAGGGGTCGCAAATAGTCAGACACAACTGAGTGACTGAACTGAACTGATCTGATGGCTGCTCACGTTCTTGATGGGAATAAGGCTCAGATCTTATAAAAGCTGTTCTGCAGATTGAGGAGAAGTAACCCCAGAGGTTCGTCTGTAAAGAAGGTGACTTGACAGCACTGGGTACAGCAAATTAAAAGGCAGCTGTTAAGGGCGAGGGGAGCCAACAGGCCACGAGGGCCCGAAGTCACGCAAGCAGCGGGTGTGCCCTCCGCTTTCCACGGCTGCTGGAAGGGCTCAGCGGTGGGTTCTGCCAGAGGCTCACCTCCCCTGTCAGCAGTCCATGCCTGAGACTCTGCAAGCCCATTCTGGAGGGTTCAAGGGACCACAGGGGGCCCTGGAGGCCAGACCCAGCCAATTGCAAGCCTGCCTGGCTCAGTGAGCCGGTGGGGCCAGGACTGCAGGGAGCAAGACTGGAGAAGGAAAAGTTGGATCCTTCCTGCTTCCTGGCTTCATGTCCAGGTCCAGCAGTGAATCTCTGCTTGGCTTCTGCTCAGATGCACTATTCTATCCCCAGATTCTATCCCTCTGCGGCTTCTTCGGAGATCACAGTGAAGAATTCCTGTTTTCCCTACAAGCCTACAGGCCCGTCTCTTCATTCATGAGCGTTTTATTCACTCTGCATTTGGGGAACCAATGCATTTCCAAATATGCAAAGAGGATGGCCACTCAGGAAATGAATAGTCCTTTCCCCTTCCACTTACCAGTGAATTTTGGGGTCATTATGAAATGTTACACTCTGACTTCGCTCATTCACATGAGGGCTCTAGGGACCTCACAGGCCCCTGCTCATTAATACAGCTCAAGGAGCATTTACAGGGTATTTAAAATCAGCCTGCTCTCTCCCTCCCCCCCTCTCCTCAGTCCCCATGGTTCAGTCCAGTTTCTGGGATGAAACTTCATCAGAAATAAACACCTTCTCTCTCTCTGTTGAGACCTTCTGTCTTCCAGTTAGAAGAGAGGAGGAAAATGTGCCACTTTACTATATGGAGACAGCCATCAACTTGGGCTTGATGCTGAGCGGGAAATGCTGATTTTTCAGATGCTTGTGTAACAGAAACAACAAGGCATCCACTTGGAAGGCAACAGGATATTTCTTAGCCAAACTACACACGAATGGGCTCTTCCAGAAGCCCAGGGAGCAGGGAGGAGAGCAGGCATGTGGGCCCCAGCAGACAGCAGCTCTCCCAGATGGGATGGCATGTTAAATGGCAGCACAAAAACCTGTAAGACGGTTTCTGTGTTCCCCGGGTTATTACAAGTCGGCTTGGCCCAAGCAAGTTGTCAAAGCCCCATGTGGTCTGGGTCCTCTGCCTGCAGAGATGGAGCGCTGAGATGCACACACCACCACGACCCTGCTATCCGTGAGTCTCCACTGAAAACCGAGGTGGTCAGGCTTCTGGTGTCATCATGTATTTAAGCACTGTACACAGGCCTTCTTGTTCCCCAAAAGACACTGCTCTGGACTCTGGGACTAAAACCTTTCAGCTAAAAGCTTGGAAGGAAGCAGGTTAGGAAATGTCCCCTGCTTGTGGTTCATGGCCATCATTATTGCCTGCAGAGTGAGAAACGGGGAGAGGGGACGAGGAGAGGGAGGAAGGGGAAGAGCAAACAGGGGGATGATGGAAGGAGGCAAGCAGAGAAGCCACTGGTCTGAGGGTCAGGGAACCTGGGATTAGTCTACAGCCTGCCGATCGTGAACTCAAAGACAGCGCAAGGCGTACTACCCCCGTATTTGGGTGGCAGACAATTTAAAACTCAAGCCTGTTAAGTTTTTGCGGAAGCTATATGATATGAAGGTCAGAGTAGACAATGAGCATGCAGACACCTTATCATCAATGGAGCCGAAATAAAACTGGGCCACTTTGAGGCCAATTTCAGTACCAAGTTATTAAACACACCCACACACACACACACCCCACAATTCCAAAAAGTGTTGAAAAATGATGTACATTTATACTGAATGGCCCTTGAGGTGGCAAAGAGGATTTCTATCACACACCCTGAAAAATCTTCCTAAAACAGCTTCTTAGATATCTCTTTCTTCCTGGTGTTAATAGCTGTTCAATGATCTCTCCTGTCTTCAAGTAGTCTAGCCCATGCTGACCACACCTCTCACTTTCCCCTTCTCTTCAACCCCCTCCGCCAGACTTCTAGGTAATTTCTACCCTCTCCCCATGTCTTGCTCCACATGCTGACTTGTGTAGAGAGATCTGCTTCCCATTCTGTAAGTTTCTTCCCCACAGCCTCTCTACCCATTACCCTGATCTGACCGGCAGAGAGCCGACAGCTGGTAGTGATCCACTAGTGTCAACACGGCACTCTCCTAAAAGCCCAGGAGCATAAGAAAATCGAAGTCACACGCTTTGTGTTGCTGTATCTTTAATAAGGGACTGCTATCTAAGGAAGCTGGTAACATATGTCACAATAGCATGCAATCAATGACACGGCAATGCCAGTATGTTAGATCATTTACTGAGAACCTGTCATGTTTAAGATTCTCTATAACGTGGGTGCTGTGGCCTTTCTCACTATATCACAGAAAACCCAAAGTAAGGATGTCATCCTGGACCCTCAACCAACAGAGCTTGCTTTAGAATCCCCAGGAGACAAGGTCTTATATATTGCTGTGGCCACAACTCTATTAATACCACTCAGTAGATGAGGAAATTAGGCTCAGGGAGGTTAGATGACCATACCCATATCATCATATTCAGCGTTGAATCAAAACGTCAGACTCCAAAGCCCTTGATGTCTCACACATGTGTGCTCAGTCATGTCTGACCTTTTGCAACCTCATGGACTGTAGCCTGCCAGGATCCTCTGTTCACGGAATTCTCCAGGCAAGAGTACTGGGGAGGGTTGCCTTTTCCTTCTCCAGGGGATCTTCCTGACCCAGGGATGGGACCCTTGTCTCTTGTGTCTCTGGCATTGGCAGGTGGGTTCTTTGTCACTGCACCACCTGGGAAGCCCCTTGATGCCTCACTGGTGGTTAAATCATAGTCCCCACTCTTGTCTCTGCCCCTCCACATGTCCCTTTTTCAGAGATCAGCCTGTATCCACTGCAGGATGCTTCTTACATAGAGATGGATGTGACTTTTGACATGTGATTTGATGGGTTGCCCTAGCTTCAATTAACCTCCTGTGACTTACTGAAGTCTCTGAAATTGTCATAACTCATGTCTTTGCTTTGGATTGGGCAGGGTCATAAAATACAAGGAACTCTTGCCCCAACTTCTCACACAGATATCACCAAAGGATCATAGCAGGCTTTCCTGCCAAGCTCAGGTAAGACACCAGAATATTTATCATCACAGAACTCTAGAGAGCCACTACCAGTTATATGACATGACAATTGGGAGAAAAGCCTGAAACCTAAGACACTAAATCCCCAGAGAAAATGTATGTAAGTTACCAGGCAAGAAGAACTCATTTTGACATGGTTGATGACTCCCTCTTTAGAGGAACTCTTCTTTCTCTTGGCTTCTGAGATTTCACACTCTACTTGATTCCTTCTTGCTGTGTCTGCCAGTCCGCCTACTCCCCTGTCTGTTTCCTCATCATCCTGGTCTTTTCAGGTTGGTACCTCAAGGGCCCTATTTTGCTACCTTTATCTCTCTGTCTATGCTTTCTCTCCACACAATCTCACCAAGTCCCATAGTACAGATAGATGTCTGTCAGTAGATACCAAATCTACATCTGCAACACAGATTCAGCTTCTAATCCCAAACTCAGAAGCCCATGTGTGTGTTCTAAGTTGCTTCAGTCATGTCTGACTCTTTGCAACACTATGGACCATAGCCAGCCAGGCTCCTCTGTTCACGGGATTCTCCAGGCAAGAAATAGTAGAGTGGGTTGCCATGCCCTTCTCCAGGGGATCTTCCCAACCCAGGGATCGAACTCACATCTCTTATATCTCCTGCATTAGCAGGCAGGTTCTTTACCACTAGTACCACCTGAGAAGCCTGTCCAGTACAATGAAGGGTAGATCTCTTGATTTCTTTCCCAACTTGCTCTTGTTCCATCTCAGTGAGGAACACCATTCTCTCTCCAGTGGTTCAAGCCAAATCTTCTCTTACTTCCCCCACAACATCGCATCTATTCCAGAAACAATTCCCATTGACTTTACTCCATGACCTAACATCTACTTCAGTTTCATTGACTATGCTAAAGCCTTTGACTGTGTGGATCACAACAAACTGTGGAAAATTCTTAAAGAGATGGGAATACCAGACCACATTATCTGCCTCCTGCGAAACCTCTATGCAGGTCAAGAAGCAACAGCTAGAACTGGACATGGACCAGCAGACTGGTTCAAATTTGGGAAAGGAGTATGTCAAGGCTGTTTATTGTCACCCTGCTTATTTAACTTACATGCAGAGTACATCATGCAAAATGAGGGACTGGATAAAGCACAAGCCAGAATCAAAATTGTGGGGAGAAATATCAATAACTTCAGATATGCAGATAATACCACCCTTATGGCAGAAAGTGAAGAGGCATTAAAGAGCCTCTTGATGAGGGTGAAAGAGGAGAGTGAAAAAGCTGGCTTAAAACTCAACATTCAAAAAACAAAAATCATGACATCCAGTCTCATCACTTCATGTCAAATAGATGGGGAAACAAGGGACACAGTGACAGACTTTATTTTCTTGGGCTTCAAAATCACTGCAGATGGTGACTGCAGCCATGAAATTAAAAGACGCTTACTCCTTGGAAGGAAAGTTATGACCAACCTAGACAGCATATTAAAAAGCAGAGACATTACTTTGTCAACAAAGGTCCATCTAGTCAAGGGTATGGTTTTTCCAGTGGTCATGTATGGATGTGAGAGTTGGACTATAAAGAAAGTTTTTGAACTGTGGTATTGGAGAAGACTCTTGAGAGTCCCTTGGACAGCAATGAAATCAAACCAGTAAATCCTAAAGGAAATCAACCCTGAATATTCATTGGAAGGACTGATGCTGAAGTTGAAGCTCCAATACTTTAGGCCCCTGACTCACTGGAAAAGACCTGACTCACTGGAAGAGCTGACTCACTGGAAAAGACCCTGGTGATGGGAAAGATTGAAAGTAGGAAGAAAGGGGATGATGAAGGATGAGATGGTTGGATGGCATCACCAACTCAATGGGCATGAGTTTGAGCAAGCTCTGGGAGCTGGTGATGGACAGGGAAGCCTGGCGTGCTTCAGTCCATGGGGTCACAAAGAGCTGGACATGACTGAGTGACTGAACAACAATTCCAAATCCGTTTACTTTTCCCTTCTCAGTGACCACTTTATCTCAAGTCAGAGGCACAACCCTGTAATAGTGTTCTACTAGCCTCCCTGCTCAAAACTCTGCCTCTTTTAGTCTAATCTCCATACAGTAGCCAGTAACCTTTTAAAAATGTAAAGTGAACACACCAAACCCTTCTATAAAACCTGCACTGGATCTCCCTCACACTTAGAATAAAATTCACATTCCTTCCAGCTTAATGAAACTTCTTGTAATCTGTTTCCTTCTTTCATCTCCAACATCACTTCCTGCATGTCTCTCCTTTTAATGTGATGTTCCAACTACACTGTTCTTTCTCCGAGTTCTTGGACCAGCCAATCTTATTCCTGCCTTAGGGCCTTTGCGCTGACTGCTTCTGCCATCTGAACGTTCTTCCCCCAGATCTTCATAGACAGGATCTCTCTTGTAATTGCTACATTAGCTCACATGTTACCTCTTCTGAGAAGGTTTTTGTGACCACTCAGTCTGAAGTAGCCATGTATATGGCTGATACTACAAATTATCTGGTGCTGATGTAACATACGACCACAAAATGGATGGCTTAAAGTGATGGATACCTTTCTCAGTTCTGGAAGACAGAGATCAAATAATTAAGATATGAGCACCATCTTTGTCCCTCTAAAGGTTACAGGGAAGAATGCTTCCTGGGACAATTCCAGCTCCGGGGGGGGTCTAGGCATTCCTTGATTGGTGACCGCATCATTCCAGTCTTTGCCTCTGTGGTTTCTCTGCTTCTCTTCTGTCTTAAAACCCCCTCTGCCTCTTTCTTATATGAATACATGTGACTGCTTTTATATCTCACCTGGATAATCCAGGATAAGCTCCTTCTCTCAAGGTTCTTAACTTTATCATATCTTTCCCATAGAAGGTAATATTTGTAAGTTGCAGGGATTAGGACTCAGACATATACTTTTATTTAACTACATCATGGCAAGTCATTGGTTTTTAGCCTTCTGTTTAACCCTATTAGTGTTCTTATTTATTTCCATATCAAATTGTTTGTTAGTTAAATTCGTATCTCTCCATCATGTTGCCTCTTGTTCCCCTCTAATGTTGACAACAGTGTCAAGCACAGGGAACACACCTCAAAATATTTCTAAATGATTGAACTAAGGATTACAGTAAGCCAAAAATATTTAAAGTTTTTTATTTCCTTACTTACACCTTAAAATCCTTTCTTTATATGCAGAAGCCAAAGGAGAGGACTGAGGTGAATCAGAAGCTGAGCCCTTTTGTTTGAAGCAAGGGTGGGAGGCTGGGAGCTCCAGCCCTCGGTTCTCAAATCCCTTCCGGTGATATGCACTAGAGATTGGAGAAACGGTCTGAAACAACAGTTTAATAACTTGGCTCAAATTAGCTACTTGGGAGAACTAGGGCACAGAGAAACTTGGAAGAAATGGGGCGCTGAACAGACATATTTTGATATGTGAGCTGGGGTTGGGGGTAGAGGCACGTGGCTGTGCGCCTCACTCCACAAAGAGAGAACTTGGTTGCTGCAGCGAGGAGGCACTATACAGGCTAGAGGACCGGAAAATGAACTTAGGCTCTCAATATCACATGGTCTGTCATTCCCAAAATGCATCCCTATGCCCTGGAAAGAATGAGGCTGAGTTTAAGGCTTTTTTGATCTGGAGTTGTGAAAGGGAAAGGCTAGAGAGGCTTAGAAGTACAGGCTCTACAATCAGAGTCAGGAACCAACCCAGGATCTACCACTTCATGGACATATGATCTTGAATAGGCTGCTTAAGCTTTGCAAATCCCATTTTCCTCATCTGTAAAATGGGGATGACAATAATGCCTACCTCATAGGTGTTGAGTATTGTGAGGTAACTCACATTGAGCACTTAGTATTAATAAAGGCAATTAATAAGACTTAGTAATTGTTGCAATTTATGGCAAGCTATGCCCAAGTACTGATGACATGAGTGAAGTGAAAGTGAAAGTCACTCAGTCCAACTTTGTGACCCCATGGACTGTAGTCCATGGAATTCACGGGGCCAGAATACTGGAGTGGGTAGCCTTCCCTTCTCCAGGGGATCTTCTCAACCCAGGGATCAAACCCAGGTCTCCCACATAATGCTTCTTTAGTAATTTATCATTTCCATTTCCTGATTCTCTAGCAAAATGATCTCTGCACCAGGCCAGAGGATGATTCATTCATTCACTCCCTCATTCACCCAGGAAGTATTAAGTACCTACAATGACTGAGAAAGTCTTCTAGCAGAAAAGAATTAAGAAGACATAAGACAAAGTTCCTTTTCTCAGAAAGCTTGCCTTTTGGTGGTGGAGAGAAATAAATAAGCAATTCAGCTCTCTGGGGAAGCCCCGGAAATGCCCGTGACCTTTTGTATTTCTTCCTCACCTTGGGTTCACTGCTCTGGGATAACGTGTACCCTGGGAGCTTAGCCTAAGTGCCGCTTTGCTGGAGCTAGGGTTGACTGCCTCGACAGTCCTCCAGCACCACAGAGGGGCACCCCACCCCTCCCACTGCATGTCTGTGGCGATTTCCTAAAAGAGTGTCAAAGGCCTGTTCCCATGAGGTCTTTGATGATGATGATCGACAATGACAAAGATGATATGCTTAGAAGAAACTACCATTTAAGAGGCCCTCCTCAGTGGTAGGCACTGTGCGTGCTATTTCATACTGACCACCTTATTTAAAACCTCACTCGAACCTGTGAACTGAATTCTGTTATGATTCTCACTTTAGACACAAAGAAAGTAAGAATCAGAGAGATTGTGAAACCTATGCGAAGATGCTGCTTCTAAGGGGTCCAGTTGGGACTTGATTTGATTACAAGCCGTGGCCTCCAACCTGTGCTGTGCGCCCTGCTCTGCGGGTTCCCAGGAGGCTTCTGGTGAGCATGGGTGACATCCCTGGCAGACGCCGGCCCTTTCCACGGGCTGTCCCTTCTGGCTCAGACTCTGCCTGCTCCGCTTGAGCACTTCTGACCTTCCTATCACTGCTGGGCCACATGTTCTCCCAAGACTGTGTCCTGGCCTCCTTGACTAAGTCAACACCTCCGCCTGCCATCATACATGCTCATAATAATGTGGAGTTGCATTCCTAAGGGGGCACTAGTGGTAAAGAACCTGTCTGCCAATGCAGGAGACATAAGAGACAAGGGTTTGCTCCCTGGGTCGGGAAGATTCCCTGCAGAAGGGAACGGCAACCCACTCCGATATGCTTGCCTGGGAAATCCCATGGACAGAGGAGCCTAGTGGGCTACAGTCCACGGGTTGCCAAGAGTCGGATAAGACTGAAGCAACTTACCATGCATGCACGCCTTCCTAATAGTTAAGATTCCCCCAGATACTCAGCAGTATCTGGCTCCCAACAGATACTCAGAAAATATTTATTACAGCTCAATGTATGAATGAATGGAAACTTCAGACAATAAAAAATGACCCCAGTTCTCAAAGTGGGGGCCCGGCATCTGCCTGGGCAGGCAGAGCTGCTCCACAGCCTTCTCGCCGTCCTCACCAGTCTCCAGCCAGCATCTCACCTTCTCCACTCTCAGCCCTGCATCCTCGCAGGCCCTCAATCTTCCAAGTGGAGCCTGCCGTGTAAGCAGGACAGGAGAAACTATAAGCCCTCGCGAAGGTTTAAAGACGCGCTCACCTGAAATTGCACAATCCATCCCGTGGGCTCAGCAGGAATGTGGCATTTGGAGAAATCACACCTCTGAGCTGCCAGGATATAGACAAACAGCCAGGAACAGAAGCTGGCCCAACTGGGACCCATCCAGAGAGCAGCAAATGTGCACAGTGAGCTCACCGGCAAAGCGTTGCTATTTCTCAGGGGGAATGTTCGAGAATTTCTGCCTACCTGAGGGTTCCTTCTCCTTGATTCTTGGGTAATTCTTGTCAAACAGAGGAGCAGTCCACATAACTTACTGCTCTGGCTGTCATAGTCCGAGCTGTTCCTAGCTGGGCTTGGCAAGTAAAGGGTGATGAGAGCAGAGATCTAGGATCTGCAGGCCACAGAAGGGACAATCTCCGCCCCACCCCACTTCCAAGTGCTGACCTTGAACCTCACCCTGGCTGGCTTCAGCTGTCCCCATGACTCAGCTCACCAGCATCATCTTCTGGCTCTTACACTCACTAGCACTAAAACGCTGGGCAAGTTTCCTCACTCCAGTTGTCTCACCTATCAAATGGGGATGAGAATGTGCCCTTCTTCACAGCGTCAGTTTGAAGATGTAAAAAGTGACTCATCGCCACCAGCCTAAAGTCTGACTCAGATCTGCAGATGTGAGACCTTCTTTCTGTCCACCCAGTTTTTTTTGGGGGGGAAAAAAAAAAAAACAAAAAACAAAAGGAGACTGAATTATAACCAATATTTAAAAATATGATGATGTCACAAGCTAAATTTGTACCATCTCCTGAATACTAGAGATGCTGGTGTGATCCCTGGGTTGGGAAGATCCCCTGGAGAAGGGAATAGCAACCCACTCCAATATTCTTGTCTGGAGAATTCCATGGACAGAGGAACCTGGTGGGCTACAGTCCATGGGGTCGCAAAGAGTTGGACACGACTAAGCACACGCAACACTTGAAAAAAAAAAAAG
Organism: Muntiacus reevesi; assembly: GCF_963930625.1. Taxonomy (NCBI): domain Eukaryota; kingdom Metazoa; phylum Chordata; class Mammalia; order Artiodactyla; family Cervidae; genus Muntiacus; species Muntiacus reevesi. Next base: position 100,013,840 of record NC_089252.1, read on the forward strand.
AATAAATCAGCTAATATAAAGGCACTGATGCTCTTTGTCTGGAAACAACCAGCTGGGACTGTAGACATGGCTCATGTCACCTCTCCATCCGCCCCTCAGGTTATCAGAGTCCCACAGACCCTGCAGTGACACGCACTGCCCTTTCCTTGTGGTCCCCGGAGACACTGCTCTTGTGACTCCGTGTACACTGCCCAGCTGCACCTCTTTGATGATCCCAGCATCTCACCAGGGCAGCAGCTGCCTTAGTTGAAATCTATGTTACAACATCAACTGTTCAGCTGACAGAGGCAGAGCCTATAGCCTTGTGGCTTAAATGAGAGGGAAGAGTGAGTCCAACATGACAGAGATTATGAGACATGTGCTCACAATCAGATGGAGAGTGGAGACATTGGTTTAGGAAACCTGGAGCAAGGTTTTTAAAACTAGTGCGTGCATGCTAAGTTGCTTCAGTTATGTCCAACTCTGTGCGACCCTATGGACTGCAGCCCACCAGGCTCCTCTGTCCATGGGGATTCTCTGGGTAAGAATACTGGAGTGGGTTGCCATGCCCTCCCTCTGGAGGTCTTCCCAGGGATTGAACCTGTGTCTCTTAGATCTCCCACATTGGCAGGCAGGTTCTTCACCACTAGCACCACTTGGGAAGCCCCTTTTAAAACTAGACCTTTAACTAAAAAAATAGGGATCACTTTTAAGAGCATGTGGAAGTGATGTCAGTCCCATGGGGAGGGGAAGGCAGTGACAGAGGACCGGGCAATAGATAAACTTGCATCCCTTTAGAGATATGGCAACTGGATTAAGAACTGCTGAGGGATGGAAGAAGTCAGGTCAAAAGAGTGATGACCTGTCACAACCAGAAAGAGTGGCTGTTAATAGGAAATCTTCCTTCTCAGTGGGAGGGGTCCCTGCAAGGAGCCCAGGGCTCAACTTAAAGCATATGAAATATCACTGGTGAAGTAGCTAAAATATTTCCGCATTGATTCATTGGTAGGGTTGTTTGGAAACTATTTGGTCGCCTGAATCTGGGACATCATAGCATTTTTGAGTCTCAGCAAGGCCCCGGAGCCCTTTGACAAACATTCTATAATTTCAGAATCCAGGGCTTACACAGAGGAGAGTTCCCATTTATTTGAACCCACAGTTCTCAGAACAATTTTCAAAGTGAACATCAAAATTCTACAGACCAGTGTCTATGAGAAACTTGGGGCTTTGCTACACTGTAAATTCTAATTCAGTAGATCTGGGGCACGGCCCAAGGTGATGCTTTTCTAGCAAGCTCCCAAGTGATGACAGGACCGCTGGGCCAAAGACCACGCTTCACCAAAAGTACATGGGAAATTCAGATTAAACACAGCAAACCTGATGGTAGTCTTAAAACTAAGCCTTTCTGGGTCAAGGGAAGCAAACCCTTGGGGAACCCAGGGAGAAAGCTTGATTCCTATAACACTGAAAGCAAACTGCCATGATGAAGCTCTTAAAAAATCCCTCAGTGAAGGATTGCATAGGTCTCCATTCTGCAGTTGTTTCCTATAAAGTCAGACTGTTTCCCAAGGACCTCCCACTTAGAAAGCTTCTCATATGGAAGATTCCAAGGTGGGGGTTGGGGGGACAGGCAGGTAAGGAATTCTTGTTCCCTACCATGTGGTCTTGAGATTCCAAACCCAAGTCCCCAGCAATGATTTAGGCAAAAAGCCAACAGATCCCTGCCAAGCTTAGCCAGAAGCCACGCAGAAGTCATTCAGAAGAAGCTTGCTTCCTGCATCACAGAACTCAGAAGTAGGGCGGCCCGGCCGGCCAGCGGGGATTTGGGCTATTCACAGCGTGAGCATTTGATCTCGAGTTTTATATCTGGCGCTCAGCCTCCGCCATCCTGCTCAGCACTAGCACTGTGAGATGTGACTTTTCCAGGGCAGGGGCCCTTAGCCTCAGCCCTCAGGATGTTTGTGTGTGTGTTAAGTTGCTCAGTCGTGTCTGACTCTCTGCAACCCCACGGACTGTAGCCTGCCAGGCTCCTCTGTCCATGAACTTCTTCAGGCACGAATACTGGAGTGGGTTGCCATTTCCTTCTCTAGGGGATCTTCCCGACCCAGGGATCAAACCCAGGTCTCCTGCATTGCAGGCAGATGCGTTACCATCTGAGCTACTAGGGAAGCCCAGGACGTTCAAGGGATGTTAAACGGGGTGTTTAGCAACGTCCCTCACATCTTTCCCCTAGATGTCAGTAACAGTCCTCCACCAAGGTATGACAGGTAAAAATGTTTCACATGTCCCATGGGAGGCAAAAGCTGCCCCCAACTGAAAAACCACTCATCTGTAGTTGGAGGCAGAGATGCAAATTCCAGCACTCATACTTTTTATCTGTGAGGTCTTGGGCAAATTACTTACATATCAGACATCAGTCTCCCCATCTGCACAAAGGACATAAAGCAACACTAATAATAATGTTATCACCTCATAAGACAGTTGGGAGAGTAAGACAACTAGTGCATGCAGAGCTCTCAGAATACCACCTGGAACAGAGTAAGGGTGAGAGAAGGGTCTGCTGCGTGTGTTGCCTGCTTGACTCCCCTCCCATCATCACCAAGCCCGATGCAGACTCATCACTCTGGCTCCAAACCTCGTGAAGCCAGTTTGCCCAATTCTACAAATCTTGATATTTAAGCCCCTTAGTTCTCTCTCTCTATTATCTGAGAGCTAGGGAAGCGAGAAGCATAGGAAATGCTTTCCCCTGAAGTTGAAAAGAGACATGGAGAAAGAAAGCAGAGAAAGGTGTGAACTGAGTCCCCAAAGAGTCCACATATGGGGTTTCCATTTTTGTGCCGGAAAAGTTTTATTCAGTGTTTTTTGGAGGGGTGCACATCAACTCTCCCTACAAAGGTAGAAGCCACACTGGCTCCTTCTGACCCTCCCCTCCCCACCCCTATGTCCCTATGGTTTGTCTGTATGTCTATCAGTGTCTTACACACACACATACACACAGACACACACACACACACACACACACTTACAAGAAGCAGGAAGAGCAAATTTAGACATTTCTTCCGCTTTGGCAAATCCACCACTGATCTAAGAAGCTGAAGACTTCTGTTGCTTTTAGAATCCCAGTCAGAAAGGAACCTTAAATCATTCATTTGTGTATCATGAATTCTCTTTTATTCTGCCTTTAGAATCAGCCAGGGACAGCAGACATGTGGCTCTGGTCTGCAGGGCAGTTCTGTATCTAGGAGACTTATATAGCATCAGCACGGACTGCCGTTCCCCAGCCAAGAAGGAGCAACCTGTGTCCTCCTACGAGGATCCTGGACTCCAGACCGTTTCTGGAACCCCACAGGCCGGGGAGGGGGTTGCTGCATGCCCTGTGACATCCACCACAGCTCAGGGCAGGGATCCGGGGCTGAGAAATGAGATGGCAAACACCACCCTGACAGCATTTCCATCAGAACAAGAGAGAGAAGGCCGAGGGGATCTCATGGGAGCCTGGGAAAAATCAACATGATATCTGGGCATATTTTTGAGATGGGGAGAATAAAACACACACACACAAAGGTTTAAGGGAGATAATGACCCAAGAAATAATATCAGCACCATAAACAAGAGATTGCCAAACAGCAACTGTAGGTTGGAGGTTAGGCAAATTCTTACACATAACAAACAAGCAATTTAAATGACTCTGGACAGTCTCCAAGGCTTCGTCTGAAGTACCACCTTGAATTTATTTTGCCGCAGTTGCCATGCCAACAGGAAGACTGGATTCCAAAGGGTAAATGGACGCTCCGCCCCCAAGCTGCCCTGCACCTCATGCTTCAGCCAGACTGGGTTTCTCACTGTTCCCCTGGCCTGCCTGCTCCCTCCTGGGTACCCAACACCTTCACAAGTTGTATTAGAGGTGACGTCTTCCATTCCCTGAATCCCTGCCTCTGCTTGGCACTCAGAAATCTCTGTTTGCACCCCTGCAGATGCCACGTGCTGGCTCTCGGGATCCACAAGGAGCCCTCCCCCGGACATAGCTGGAAGCGCATCTGGGTCACCCTGGAGCCAAGTCTGGTACCTGCAATACAACAGGTGATCCAAAAGCTTGGATTGGTGCATGCTGAAAAGATGCCTCAGAAACCCTATCTCCTGCCCACTGTGATTTTCAGATTGCATTAAAAAAGAAAAAAAAGTACACATAAAAAACTGAAGTAAACGTCTCACACCAGAGTAGATGATTAATAAATATCTGTTGAATGGATGAACAGAGGAGCAAATAATGAGTGAATCGACGTCAGATGAATTCAGGTTTTTATAATAATTCTTTCTGTACTCACATCTAATGTTTACTGATTGAAGTTTGGGCAGTATTTCACAACAGAGCTAGTCATCCAAATCGGTGACTAATTACTGTCAGCTACCTAACAGGCCCTATTTGAAGCTCTTCCCTCACATTCTCTGCCAGTCTCAGGATATCTGGAGAGGTTGGTTTCTATTTGCTGTGGAGGAAATTGAGGCTAGGGAAGGAAACCAAAGTCTGTTTTCCCATCCCCACCACCAACATTAATATAGGAAGAGGCAGAGAGGGCTTTGAACCCAGGTCTGGGTGGTCTCTGGGGCCGCGCCTCATGGAGGCCAAGTGCCAAGCCTCCAAACAAGATGACTTGGGTTTGAATTCTAGCCTCGCCTCATTACTACCTCTGTAAGAGTGAGCAAACAACACGAACTCTCTCCAACTCCCATTCCTGGAATGCAAGATGATTGCTGCCCCCTCCTCTGGGTATGGTGGGGAGGGAGCACAAGTCAGACCACACCCTGGAAGCATGCACCCTGAGCCTGGCACATAGATGATTGTTGGTAAACAGGAAAACATTCACGCCAGGAGATGCTAAGCTTTGCACGAACCAGCACGTGTTTCCCAGTTTGGGAAATGTAGGCTGCAGACCGCTCAGGGACAAGGATCAGCTCTGTATTTATGCAGATTCAAAACACAGGGCACATCCACACAGACATTTAAGTAGTGGGTTCTCCTGTTTGTGAATGGCCCTTTCTTTTTCTCTTGAGAAAAAGAAGAGAATAAATGCCATTACATTATATGTGGGCCTGCTCCAACTTTTATATAAGTCTCAATATATATGTTTGTTTATCTTTGGTTTATTTATACTGTTAATGTTTTAGAATCTTTATGTCTCAGTCACTGGTGAACAGAAGGATCGCTTTTCTATCTTTAGCAGACCTTGTTTCTGTCTTGCTTCTGTTTGCATCACAGATATGCATCAACATGATTTCTGACTCCTCTCTTAATTAGTGGTCTAGTTGCAAAGCAGAAGGCGAGGGGAATGTCTTGGTAAGTGGAGACAGGGAGAGAGAGGAAATACAGGGCAAGGACCAGAATCTTGAGGTGTTTGTAAACTCAGGCCAGCTTTGGAATAGCAGGGAAAGGGATGCTCAGGAAGACCCAGTGCTGAAAACTTCTTCCACCATGTCCCTAGTTCTAAGCCTCCAATGTTAAATGATCTTTGTACTGATCCACTTGGGAAATGACGGTGCTCAGTAGCCCTTGAAATGTCTTATTGTGGACGCATCTCAGGCAGAGGAGCTGAGAGCATGACAGTGGCACACGGCTTTGATAGAAGGCCCTGTAACTAAAGATAACTGTACCACCGTGTGGACCTCCTGGCTGGAGGCACCTACTGCTTCATTTCTGCATCAGTGTGCAGAAAGGCAGATTCTTCAGGGCAGGTTTAGGAGGCGAGCAGAAGGGATGTAAGAAATGAATGTCTCCACCGTGGAGCAGATGAAATCGGACTGGAATCAGCCTGTGAGGAAAGTGCACCTTGTTTGGGAAGAGCTTTCTCTGACTGCAAAGCTGGGGCAGCTGCTGAAGACCTGGGGCCACTTGGTCATGTAAGCACTGGGGAGCAGGATGAACTCCTGGGAGTCAGAAGACACTTCAGAGACTTCTCATGTCAATTTCCTGGTGCCCAGCACTGCACCTGGGGCATAGTGAGTGATCACTCACTGTTGCCAAATATATCTATTTGTAAGTAGACACTTTTTTTTGCAGGCAATATAGTAGAAAAGGCATCAGAAGCAAGAGATCAGAAAGAACCAGAAAGATCTGCATTCAAATCTCTCCCTCACTACTTACTACTTAGACAAACGTAGAAGAATAAAGCTACCTTGGTCTTTCTCTCTATAAAATGGAACACTGGAAGCTTGAAGAGGCAAGTGAGAACTGAAATGTGAATAAGACACACTGCATGGTACCTGGTATACTGTGTTCAAGCAATGCTGACTTTTGTTGGAGGTAAGAGGAAAACAAGTAAGATGCTGAAATAGTGTGGTTGCCTGGAGAAAAATAATTTCAGTGTTGATTAGGTAGAGGATGTGCCCGGTTTTTCATTTGTACTGGAGAACAAGTCATTTGTCCTTTGGAAAGACAGGCTTAAGGTTGAGAGAATGATTAACTCATGTTATGCAAATAAATCTCTTTATCAGATTAGATTATGGTTAGCAGTGTGCAGGTAAATGCCCAACAACTGATTTGCCAAAAGTAATTATGCATAAATAAAGATAATATTATTTGCAGTTTTACTGTACAATTACTTATTGTAAGTTTTACATAAGGGAGATGGTGAGGGACAAGGAGGCCTGGCATGCTGTTGTCCATGGGGTCGCGTAGAGTCGGACATGACTGGGTGTCTAAACAGCAATAATAAGTTTTACTGACACAAAGTACATCTGTTGTTGTTCAGTTGCTAAGTTGAATGTGATTCTTTTGTGACTCCATGAACTATAAAGCACCAAGCTCTTCTGTTCATGAGATTTTCTAGGCATAAATACTAGAGTGGGTTGCCATTTCCTTCTCCAGGGGATCTTCCCAATCCAGGGATCGAACCCACATCTGCTGCATTGGCAGGCAGATTTTTTACCACTAAGCCCCCAGGGAAGCCCACAAAGTGTATGCAGCACATAATTTACAAGTGACAGTAAAACATACAATGTTCTATATTTTAAATTTCAATCGATTGGTATAGAATGTTTTTTTTTTACTTTTGCTGAACTCTTCTATTCATAGCCATTTCATCTTGATTTAAAATATATTTCTAGGATAATGGCTACTGATACAACACACCCCTAAGTGTAATCAGCATAATTAACATTTTTCTATCACCTTCTTAGATCTTAGTCAACATAAAAATGAATCCAGTCCCAATTTGTAGCTTGCTAATTTCCTGGTGTAAATACTCTCACCAAGGCCAGTTTCCAGCTACTAACAGAATGTCAATGAAAGCGGAATTGTGAAAAGATGTTCCATAACACACTCTTATATAGTATTTTACTATATAGATATTAAGAGAATAGATTAAATAACCTCAAAAGCAGTGATCATACTAAAAGTAGCGAAATAATTAGGAAGTAATAGGTATGGAATCTTTATAACCTTTGTTCCTAATGTAATTTATTTAATATTAAATGTATATTTAATTTTTAATTAAGGCTGTGTTTAACAAGTGGCTCATAAAATTCCTGAAAATTAAAGAAGCGGCGCCACCAGTGGGAGCTGATGACAGTATGGTAGCCAAGCATGTCTGTAACTCATGGCTCCACTGTCTCCACGCCTAAAGGAACTTTACGATGAGCTGTATCTTCTTTAAAGACCTCACTCACTCATCTGATTCCTCCCACCCTTCTCTCCTTGTCTCCTGACACGCAGCAACCTCTTTCTCTGCCCTGTCTTACCACTCCTGTTGTCACTTCAGTCAATGCCTCGGTTCTTCCACGCCTGGACCACTGCAGAGCCCCCCTGACGGCTCCCTGCTTCCTGTTCTTTCTTTCTCTACATCATCGTCAGTTCTCTTCCCAGATTCACCTTCCCCACCTGTTTCCTTAGCCCAGATTCCTGCTCCAAAGCCTCTGATGGTCCTTTTAAGCTTGTGGGATAGAGTTCGCACCCTTTAGAGGTTCTGGAGGTGGCTACAGAATAATGGGAATGTACTTGATGCCATAGAACTGTATGCTAAAATATGGTTAAAATGGTAAATCTTATGTTATATATGTTTGACCCCCAATAAGAAAGGTCCTTAGACAACTGAGGCCCTAAACAAGGCCACTGCTTGTTTAGGAGTGGCCTTGTTTAGAAATTACTCAACACAATCTTCCCTGTTCTCTGTTGCTGCTGTTCCCTCACTGGCCCCATGCGCTTGGCACTGTGCTGAATGGCCTACCCTAATCCACAGTGTGATCCTGAAAAGAAGTGCTGTTATTGCCACCGTTTTGGAGATGACAAAACTGAGGATGAGACACCGCGTTCACACCTCCCAGAGTGTTGACTTGGCGCTGTTATCAGTAGTTACACAAATATAACTGCTTAACCATCACCACTGGAATATCCTCAATTCTGTGATAAGTTTCCATTTAAAAGCCAGGCCCACAGAGACATAAATAAGGCACTCCCCTTGAATAATAAATAAAAAGGGTAATGAAGATAAGTAATATTTTAAGGCACTATCTTAAAAATCATTAATGGAAAAAAAATGATGGGCATAATATTAACATTTAAATAAGAACAGTATCTGACCCTGCACTTAGCTATGTCTTCCTCACTTCAGCCTAATCCTGCACCTGATTGAGGATCTGATAAAATAAAACGTTCTTTACCTAAGCAGGCTCAGGTTACTCAAAGAGCCTGGGGCTCACGGTTTGTCAATTTTTTAAAATATATTACATAAACATTATAATTTACGTGAATTACTGAGTTTCTTGGAGCCTCCCTAAATTTTGTGCCTGAGGTAAACACCTCACTTGCCTGACCTCATCCTGGCTCTATTGCCCCAGCACCTAGAAAGAAAGGTCCTTATCATTCTTTCTCTACTCTTCCCCAGCTTCCCAAATCTTGGGCCCTGATTTTTCATCTTATGCTTATTCTATTCCAGGGAAACATGGCTATTTTATACCATAGGAACTGTTTTTTTAAGAGAAAGGAGAAAAGTCTATAAGAATAAACTATTTTATTATTGTTGTTAACAACAGACTGTTTGAAAACTAACTCACCAGTGACGGGATCTATTTACTGCTGAAAACACAAACATTGACTTGCAGTGCTAGGGAAAAAAAAACCTGCCTTCATTTAATCTTTTAGATTTTGAGACAATCTGGAGCTGGTGTATAGCTGCATTTCTAGTCCATTCTTTAGGTAAGGAAGTATCCTCATGAGAAATTGCTCTTTGTATTTTTTAATGATTAAATGCTTAGGGCATTTTTACACATACATGCACTCACACACAATAGCTTTCAAGACAACTAATTAAAGAAAAGAGTAGTACAGCTTTAGCAAAAGGTCTGAAGCTGCCATCAAAGCACTGGATCAGTTCTGGGTTCCATGGGTTGAGTGGGCAGTTTCCATGAGTTACGCCAGGCCTGAGCAGTGCTCTCTAAGAAAAGGTTCTGGGGTAACCCAGAACACCAAATGCGCCCAGAACCGAATCCTATTAAAAACACAAGGAATGGAGGGAAAAAACAAGAGAAGAGCAAAACAAGTAGGTACTTACATATCAGAGCTTGTGAGCCACAGGTAATCCCCAGAAACAAGGAGGGCTACAGAATCTGAATAGATCTGATGCATGGGGACCATCTTGGATAATGAGAGGCTGGGGACTAGACTTGAGCCCACAACAAAAATAATGAAGTTTTTAAATACTTTTCTTTCTCTGAGAGGAAGACTAGATACCTGCTGCATTTGCCTAGAGTTATAGCATATAAGGCTTCAATCTGCCGGAGTTACGAGCGGGAGAAATAGTTACATAGATATCAAAACCTGCAGCCTACATCACATGATGATCAGGGATATTTCAAACTGCCATGTTATATGGGAACCCCCAGCTTAGAAATAAACCTAAAAATAAGTATAGGAGATCCCATGTGTAACTCCTCAGTGGTGGTATTTCTATAATTCCGGACATGAAGGACTTGCTGAGAAATGCTGAGAAGTTTCCACCCTACCTCAACCTAACACCAATGATAAGTCTAATTTTTTTTTTTTAAAAAAGATGATCTTCACAAGAAAACAATAGTAAAAAAATAAAAATAAAAATCATGAGGGAGAATCAGCTGATACAATAAGTTGGAGAATTCACATCTCAAGAACTGAAGATTACCATCTGACTGAAACTATAAAGTAAATGTGTTCAAAATAAAAAATACAAAGAAGGTATAGGAACTCTAGAGAAAAAATATTATTGGTAAAAGATCATGAAGATTCAAAACAGAACCAAATATAGTATTTGCAACAGAACCTATTACAATCATTAGCTTTAAGACCAAAATCAGCAAGTTTCACAGCATATCAGATACACCGGGGGAAAAAAAAATTAAACTGGAATTGAGGAAACCACTCAGAATACCATTCAGAATACATTACAAATACAGAGGCAACCGGGACTGGTTTCAAATCAATGTTTCATAGAAGCTCCTGAAGGAGAATGTACAGAGGGCTAAGAACTGCCTATAATTGAAGAGACATTAATACTCAGCTGGAAAATATACAGATAATTTTTTTTTGTTTTTTTGCTTTGCAGACTTTTTTAATTATTAGGGAAAAGAATCCTTTTTGCACTTGACTGAGTCCCTAAGACTCAATCCAAGGCCAGTATGTAGAAGCAGCAATTTTCTTCAAAACATCATGACTGCCCGTAGGTCAGGGCCCTGGAGGAAGTAGGCTCAGTTGCAGTCTAATTGTCTTAACATGGGCTTCAGAATTCAGCCCAGATAAATCATCTATGCTATTAAAATCAAATGGAAGTAGGGATGTTAATGTGGATAATTTGTTTTCCAGATGCTGTTCAAGACAGTAAACAAATGCAAAGCTATTTATAAATGCCAATAATGTTATCTAGTCATTGGCTTAGCAACTAACAGTTATGAATATGTGCAGCTCTGTGCTAAGCACTTTACAAGCATCTTCTCATTTAATCTTTACAATAGCCTTTTAAGAGTGTGCATATATATATATATATACTTAATACTGATTTTCAAACAGAAGAGTAACCTGCCTTAGAGAAGTTAAGTATCTCAGAGAATAGTGGAATTGGGATTCACCACAGATCTGCTGGGTGCTGACGGATTTTATTACTGAATGTGTAGAACCCAGAGGAAGTAGATCGCTACAAGGAAGCCAAGTACACAGACTGTCCACGAGGAACACGGAAACTGAAGGGAGTTTCTTAGATCAGCGCTGAAGCACTGCCATCCTGAATCCAGGCCACCTGGCGAAGGTCAGCCTTCCCGACGGTCAGTGACCCCTGCACCTCGGGTGGTCAGGGCAGAACCGAGTTCTTTCAAGGCACTTACACAGCCACTTATACTGACAGTGGAAAATACGTTAGTTAGCAATCTCATCCTGGAGGTTTATAAATATCGTTTGGTGGGGAAAGGGAAAGACAACCTGTTTATTTTGAGTGTGGAGCTGTGTTACCCTCATTTCTCAACGTGTCAGGCATATGCACCTAAAATGTGCCCAGCAAGATGCTTTCTCCACAGAACACTGAATTAAAAATAAATTGCTAATGGAGATACAAGCGAACGAATCAAAAAGCGAGTCCAAGAAAAATACCAACACTGTCTCTAGCTGAGTACATCTCTCGGGCTTTTTCCAGAAGATCACAGCTGCCTAATGTAAGCCAAAGTGGGCTTCTCGGTACCGGCAGCACCAGACAGAGGTTTTTCAACATGCTCTCCCCAAATGTACCATAAGCACTATTTTGATGTCAGTGCTTTTAGCAAGCCTTCTATTTTTCACTGCGAAGAAACCCAATTTAGCTTTTGTTCAAAGAAAAAGTGGAATCACAGCCATCTCCACAGGAACTGATGAAAACATTGGCAAAACTTTCAGATAAAAGAGAGCAAATTGCTTACCAGTCCCTCATAAGAAAAAAAGAATAGAGATACATTTTTCATCTTATTTTCTCTCATAGATGTTCTGAAAAAGTGAGCAGGTTTAAGGGAGTGGCCCTGACATTCTTCCTTCTAGTGGAAACCTTTAGAAGAAGCAACTCAGCATTTCAGTAATTATACCAGGTCATCCGAAAAAAAAAAAAAAAAAAATAGGAGTATATAACTTTCACTTTGATTTTCACTTCTTTCCTAGTTCCATGACGGTTTTTCCTGTGCTGACAGAAACAGATTTCTGGCCCTCCAAAGAAACCTCATACACACATGGTTAGCTTCCTGCTCACTCTTTCAAGGGGTAACAATCAATTTTAAGAGTTCTTTCTCTTTGTTTGAGGTACCCATGTGCTTGGGTGAAGATTATAGGTTAAACTCCACTGAAGGTAATTGAATTAGTTTGCCCTTATATTTGTGGTCAATACCTCTGTCTGGGTTTCAGATTTCCTACTGAAAATTCTGCTTTCCCAATGCTACTTATAATCACAGCTGTATACTCAGATATACAATTGCTGTTTGGAGGTAAACAGGAGTGGCAAAAATTTTAAATGCTAATCTTTGGGTTTTTTTCATCTTAAATTTCTAAATAAATGTCAAGGGCAACCCTGTAGTTATCATAATCCCATTTCTCTCAGTCCAGTTTGTCCACTGTTTCCTTGCCAGAGAAGGGTTTTGTACACTGGGCTTGGAAATTTTTTACTGCCAGTGTCTGCTTGTAAGAGAAAAAATCATAAGCTGATGAGTGGGACAGAAAGGATGGACAATTTCTTTCAGTTCCCAGAACTAGTGCAATTCTGTTCTTCTTTTTTAAAAGGTATTTGACCTGGCACCTATAGACACAAAGAATGTGGAGCTCAGCTCCACACCATGAAGACAAGCAGCCTAAATTCACCTAAAAGCCACAAAGGCAGGACTACTTCACACCAAAAAGCATGGCACAAGTGACTTAACTCCCAGTCAAGTACTCATGGAAGAAATCATAAATCAATCACTACATCAGGAAGATATTTCAAATCCTAAAATATGATGCTGGTAAGCTTTCATTCCAATCCCAAAGAAGGCAATGCCAAAGAATGTACCAACTACTGTAGAATTGCACTCATTTCACATGCTAGCAAGGTAATGCTCAAAATCCTTCAAGCTAGACCTCAGCAGTATGAGGATCAAGAACTTCTAGATGTATAAGCTGAATTTAGAAAAGGCAGAAGAACCAGAGATCAAATTGCCAACATTCATAGGATCATAGAAAAAGTAAGGGAATTCCAGAAAAACATCTACTTCTGCTTCACTACACTACACTAAAGCTTTTGACTGTGTGGATCACAACAAACTGGAAAATTCTTAAAGAGATGGGAATACCAGACCACCTTACCTTCCTCCTGAGAAATCTGTATGCAGGTCAAGAAGCAACAGTTAGAACTGGACAAGGAACAACAGACTGGTTCAAAATTTGGAAAGCAGTACACCAAGGCTGCATATTGTCACCCTGCTTATTTAACTTATATAAAGAGTACATCATGCAAAATGACAGGCTAGATGAATCACAAGCTAGAATCAAGATTGCTGGGAGAAATATCAACAACCTCCCTTCAATATGCATATGATACCACCCTAATGGCAGAAAGCAAAGAGGAACTAAAAAGCTTCTTGATGAAGGTGAAAGAGGAGAATGAGAAAGCTGGCTTAAAACATTCAAAACACTAAGATCATGGCATCTGGTCCTATCACTTCATGGCAAATAGATGGGGAAAAAAATGGAAACAGTGACAGACTTCATTTTCTTGTGCTCCAAAATCACTGTGGTCAGTGACTGAAGCCATGAAATTAAAAGATGCTTGCTCCTGCAAAGAAATCTATGGCAAACCTAGATAGCATATTAAAAAGCAGAGACATCACTTTGCTGACAAAGTATAGTCAAAGCTATGGTTTTTCCAATAGTCATGTACAGATTTGGACTATACATGGACTATACATGTACAGAGTTGGACTATAAAGAAGCCTGAGCACTGAATAATTGATGTTTTTGAACTGTGGTGTTGGAGAAGACTCTTGAGAGTCCCTTGGACAGCATGGAGATCAAACCAGTCAGCCCTAAAGGAAATCAACCCAGAATATTTATGGGAAGGACTGATGCTGCAGCTCCAATACTTTGGCCATCTGATGCAAAGAGCCAAAAAGACTGATGCTGGGGAGGATTAAGGGCAGGAGGAGAAGCAGATGACAGAGGATGAGATGGTTGAATGACATAATCAACTCAATGGATACAAGTTTGAGCACACTCTGGGAGATAGTGAATGACAGGGAATCCTGGTGCACTGCATTTTATGTGATCCTAAAGAGTTGGACATGACTGAGCGAGTGAACAGCAACATTGGTCTCCAGTGAATTCAGATAGGGCCTCTGGATCCTACTCTCCAGTACTCTCCAGGCAACGTCTACCAGCGGAATTTTCAACTCTCCTAAAGGGGCTCATTTATTCACCATCCTTTTCTAAGGTCTTAAGCAGATGACCTATTTCCCTTACAAGGGAACGAGACACAGTAGTAAAAATTTTGAATAGAAACATGGAAGAACCAAGTCCACTGTGTGATCAGCAAGTTCTTCGCCCTTGGCCAAATCACTGCCCCCTTTAAAATTTAATTTCCTAAAATTACTTTAAGTAATTTGGCCTTGGTTTGATAAGAAGATATCAACCTTCACCATAAGACCCCTGGGAGGAGCATGATAACTGCAAGAGGATCTCAAATCCTTGACATTCTAAACACAATTAAAATATTATGTGAATGACACTGTAACTTATTTTCCAAAGTAGAAAAATGTTGTTGCAATGAATGATACACAAACTTATCCAAAATCACTGTTGAATTTATGTCAGTTTTGATGCTATATATTTTCTTAATCAATGGATAACCAAAGTAAGGTTACTCTTTATCTGTTGAAGGCTCAACACCCCCATCTGTTAACAGTATAAAACATGAAGTCTATCTCATGGGATTTTTGCGAGGATCAAGGTGAGATAATGCACAAAAGGGATCAGTGCAGGCCCTGCTGACCTGGGGTAAGTGATATGAGGCACAAAGCAGGAACAGGCTTTCCAGAATACAGCACAAGATGAGAGGAAGACATTACCCCATTTGACCACACACTGCGCCTTCTCTCCCTGGATCAGTTCAGTTCAGTCACTCAGTCGTGTCCGACTCTTTGTGACCCCATGAACTGCAGCATGCCAGACCTCCCTGTCCGTCACCAACTCCCAGAGTCTACCCCAAACTCATGTCCATCGAGTTGGTGATGCCATCCAGCCATCTCACCCTCTTTCATCCCATTCTCCTCCTGCCCTCAATCTTTCCCAGTATCTGGGTCTTTTCAAATCAGTTAACTCTTCACATCAGGTGGCCAAAGTATTGGAGTTTCAGCTTCAACATCAGTCCTTCCAATGAACACCCAGGACTGATCTCCTTTAGGATGGACTAGTTGGATCTCCTTGCAGTCCAAGGATCTCCTTGCAGTCAATAATCTGGATAGGGATGCTAAATGTGAGCCAAGGAATAGAAGAATACACACAAACACACATAATTCTCTCTTAAATTTAAGGGCTTAGGTAGTTCTGGGACATAGTTTGAGGGCTGGTTGTATAACTGGAGGGCAATGGTATTTCAAAATTCCCACTATTTTCCTGACTCTAACAGGATTCTAACACCTGCGACTTCTTTTGTCTTGCAGGTCACATTGTTTCAGTAAGTTTCCACATTCTTGTCTGGCTACATTGAAAGTTTAATCTAATTCTACAGAGTCTCTGTGTTTGGAAACTTTCTTCCAGCCCATATCCCATTTAAAGGAAGCAGAGAGCTAATACGATTGCCATGATATGGAGACCCATAATTTGTTGTTACAGAGGAGTCCCGCATTTTAAAAGGCTGGGAGCCAATGGAGCAAATGGCTTAGAAGCTTCTTGTCTTTAGGTCTACAGTCTAATAGAGTTAAGTGGAGCCATTATAGAAAAGGTGGGCTTCCCTGGTAGTTCAGATGGTAAAGAATCTGCCTGTAATACAGGAGACCTGGGTTCAATCCTTGGGTCAGGAAGATCTCCTGGAGAAGGGGATGGCTACCTACTCCAGTATTCCTGCCTGGAGAATTCTATGGACAGAAGAGCCTGGCAGACTACAGTCCCCGGGGTCACAAACAGTGGGACACGACTGAGCAACTAACACTTCATGTAAAAGATACTTTTAAGGGAGAGTCTGGGCACAGAAATACATCGGCACTAAATGGGAAGGTCCTATTCAGTTTTTCATATCACTCACCGTTGCACAATCAGTGAAAGACTAGTGGACATGCAAAGCCAAGACAGTGTTAGAGTGGGGAGAGAGATCTCCTTTCCATTTCCAACATCACCAGTGATGCCAGAAGTCCATAGTTTCTCAAACCCCAAATCTGGGAATGATCTTCGATTCCTCCATTTTCTTCTTGCTCTAATATCCAATCCATCAGTCAGTTCCATCATTTTCCCAAAATCAGTGCTCAAATCCATCCCCAACCTTTATGTCCAAGTTCAGACTCTTACTACAATATCACCACTTCCCTTTCACTTATCGAACACAGCCGCCTCCTGACTGTTGTCCCCACTCTTTCTCCTGCCCTCCTCCGAGTCACCCTCCACTCTGCAGTCAGAATAAACTTTTGCATCATATCTTGTTGATGTCAGTCTCCTATATGAAATCCTCCCAAGACTTTCCAGCCTATCTTAACAGAACATAGAGCCATGTATGTTTTGCCTCCTGCCTTATAATATCACCAATACAATCTGTTCCTCTCTCCTCTTCACTGATCATGCCCTTCACCTTCATTTAGTTGCTCACTTGCCTCAAGCTCTTCCGCCCTGCTTGGGGCTTCACTGCAGCATATTTACTCTGCTTGGAACAATCTTTCCCTCCCACTTCTCTTCCCACTAAAGCTTTCATCCCACCTCTCAAAGAGACCACCCCAGTCTGCGTAAAGGAGCTCAGCATCTGTCTCACCACTTGTGTGCTTCTTGAAAACACTGATTATTATTTGTACCCATTCATTCATTTGCTCCTTCCCTTTCAGTTTTATTTTGCTTCTATAAACTCCTTAAGAGCAGGAGGGATCTTGTCAATTTTTTTGTCTGTCTGTATTTTTTTGTTTGTGTGTGGGCGTGTGCGTGTTTTTCACTAAGGTGTCTCCAGAGTCTGAAGGAGGGTCTGGCATTCAGAAATCCCACAATAAATATTTGTTGAATGAACAGGAGAGATCATCATGATTATTTCTAGTGATAATTTTTCATTGTCGTATACAAATGAACCTTGATGTGGGTTACCAAAAAGTTGTTGAATCTTTCTCACTTAAGGACCTCTAGTGCCCCATTATACAATATGGTAGCCATCAGCTGCACACAATTTCTATGTTACAGGACACTTGCAACATCACAAAAAAGTCATTAGACAGTGCCCATCTAGCATTAGGTTGAGCCGAGTCATCCTCTTTCAGAGGAACTGACATGATGAACTGACTCCTCAGTTGCTTCCTAGTTCTAACAAGAACTAGTTATCACCTGAGGTCTTACAAAGCTATCCTCAAACATGAAACTATTTCATTTATAATCCTTAGTCAGCTTGGTTTACCAGGTATGAAAAATGTGATTGACAATGGAGAGCAAGCCTCTTGCTGAGAAATATGAAAACCAGGAGGAACTCCTGCTACTCCATTCAAAGGGTTTCTTTTCATTTCAGCTACAAAAGCCCTGTGGAAAATGCTAGTCTTTTATTACTAGACTATTGTTTAATATTTATCCAGCACCGAAAACTCTGCTGAGAGCATGAACTGGAGCTCCTGCTGGTCTCTGCCTTTTGGGACTTACATTTAATTAGACAGATGTGGAAAAATACCCAAGCGTGGTTTCCAATCACATTTATGAATAATAAGCCGGACTGCTTCTTCTGGCAGGATGTCACGCTGACAGGCAGATACTGTGTGAGGCGCCTCTACCTGCGCTGGGCGGTGAACCTTGCACCTCCGCTCCGTGGTGCTGTACCGGGGTATAAGCGCTGCTTGTAATACAACCGTCTCCGGCTGGCACTCAATTTGGGCTTTGACTCTTGCTGAATTCCTCTTTCATCTTGGGATTGTGTCTACCCTGATTCAGCTTTCCTTTTTTTTTTTTTTTTTCCCTGGTGCTGTTACTGCCTCTTTGCCCACCCTATGAGGATGGGTCCCATTCAGTTTCATTATGTTCCCTTCTCCCTTGAGCTGGGGCGTCTATCTCCGTGCATATACTGACTCATGTCTAGATGCCAGCTGGCCAACCTTGAGGGAAACTGGTCACATCTTTGCCAGACAGTGACGGGTGCTGTTGTAACCAGGAGGAACAGAATCCTTGGTTCGGCCAGTGCCCCAGTTTATCATCCTTCTGGGAAGTTTCAAAACTTCTTTCAGTACCTTGGCGCTAAAGAGATCTTCCAATTGCATTTAGCAAAAGTCATCCGCCCCCCCCCCTTTTTTTTTCCATTTTAATAGCTTTATTAGGATATAATTTACATGCCATAAAAGTACTCCATTTTAAGTGCACAAATTCAATAATCTTTTATTAAATTCACAGAGTTCTGCAACCGTCACCACAATTTGATTTTAGACTATTTCAACCACTGAAAGAAGAAACCTCAGTGCCTGCTAGCAGTCACTCCTTGTTTCTATCCCCAGCCTTAGGCAACCACTAATCTACTTTCTGTCTCTGTGGATTTGCCTATTCTGGACATCTGCACAAATGGAATCATTCAGTATTTGCTCTTTTGTGCCTGGCTTTTTGCATTTGGCATAATACTTCTGAGATTTATCCACGTTGTAGCATGCATGGGCACAGTATTCTCTTTTGTCATGGGAGACAATTCCAGTTTATGGATATACCATGATTTGGGTATTTAGTCACACTCACAATTTTATACAGAAATATAAATTATATCAAGGTCTTCACTTAGAGCCTTTTTTTGCCTTTTCTGTAATTCAACAAAGTTCAGTAACTGATTTCCTCTATAACGTTGCTGTTTAGTTGCTCAGTCTTGTTCGATTCTCTGCCACCCTATGGACTGCAGCACGCCAGGCCTCCCTGTCTTTCACAATCTCCTGGAGTTTGCCCAAACTCATGTCCACTGAGTCGATGATGTCATTCAACCATCTCATCCTCATCATCCCCTTCTCTTCCTGCCCTCAATCTTTCCCAGCATTGGGGGTTTTTCCAATGAGTTGGCTCTTCTCAATTTACTATATGTGAGAAGATAAGCCTTTTCCTTACTACATGCACATAGTGGTACATCTTTCAGAAATCACTTTAAGGCAAACACACCCATAAGTTTCCAGGGTTTACCAGTAGGAGGCAAATATTTTCTTTGGAGAAATCATCAGGCCAATTGCTGACACGAATGATCACTGGTATTATAACCAAATACTGTCAATCTCAATAAATGGCTCATTTCAGTGGAGGGCAATGGTAAAACTGGCAATAATAAAGTATTTAGATTTACAGTGAATGTATGAAATATGGCACCCGCTCATATGTGCCCATATAAAATATTTATGATGATGATATAGGTTGTTCATACGTAATAGGCTCCGTGTTCCCCAAGTCCCCTGCTTTCTGCTTGAGCTGATGGATGCTGCCTGGTTGCCCATGTTGGCTCTTGTTCAAATAGTACAAACTCACGATCTGCACTTCACTCACGATCATGCTTGGAAGACCCATGAGAAGAGCTCAGCTATCTCCAGACTCATTTCTGTGTATGGTGGGTGTTGACTCTCAGATGCCTCCCGAGGGTAGTATTTACCTTGCTCTGCCCTTCTCCCCCATCCAAGTGGCTGGAAATCCTTCTTCCTCTCCATTTCCCATTGCCCATGGCTGGAAGAACCCTGTCTTTCAGCATCACTGATTTGTTTATTTACCCACCTTCCGAAACAACTTGAAAAATACACATCCACACATGATTCTTCTCGATGGCCCAGACTGTCCTACTTTCTCTCTTCCTTTCATGAAATAGATTAACTGGTAAACACCAGGGAGATAGTGTTATTTGCTTGTAACACATTGCTCTAGAGAATTATCCACAGTGGATACTTAAGTAGCTGTGCCGTCATTTTGAACACCATAAGACACAATCTGCAGCCGTGGGTCCTTAGCCTGTTTCAGCTCATCTGTGAATTCTGACCATAAAGATGGCTGCTTGGATTCTGCTTTCTTGTTGGTTTAATTATTTAACATAGATTGAGAGGATTAACTGAATGGCAACTCTGGCAGACACTCCACTGTGTCTGACACACACTGTCTCTTAGCCTCACCAAGCTGGCATGGTTTCTCCCCAGATTGCAGATGAGGAGGCTGAGGCTCAGTGGCTGAGGAATTTAGCCACGGTCAAGGAGCTAGTAAACAATGGACCTGGGTTTGAGCTGAAGTTCGTTCTGATTTCTAAGGCCATGATCTTCTCAAAACTGACACCACCACCCCCTGCCCAACTCAGTTTTTGGGTGACTTGATATCCAGTTACATCACTTATTTTAAGGTTGAACACCTTTCACAAGCAACCAGCCGAGTCACTGGTGTTCAGCCATATTGGCTGCCGCATGACCCGGGAAAGTCGGTCAACTATCCATGCACACCTCACCCTCAGAAAAATGGTCATAAATGGAGACTGCAAGGAGCTCAAAAGGAGAATGCTCTGCTGTTCTGAGAGGTCAGTGTCCTGTTTCTGCAGGTCTCTCCTCACCGGAGGAGAATGCTTGCCTCACTATCTAGCAGCAGGGTATGTATTTCTTTGCAATATTCTCGAGCGGCCGAAAGCCCATGCTTCCTCTCAAATGCCTCTAGGATTTTGAACCTGTCCCGAAGACCCACACAGGGGTACACACCTTTGGGAGGAAGGACCATCCTCTCCCGAGCTTCCCTGCATGCTCTGTGAATCCACTCACATCCTTTGTGTCTGCTACAGATGACAACAGCCAGGCAGCCAGCCTGGTGCCCACTGGCTGTGGTAATGAACTCCTTCATGTCCACAGCGGGTCTGGGACGGGCAGCTGTCCTCACAGCCTCTGGGATTTACTGTCTTGCTTCCCATTTGCCCCCTTTGTACTGAAGACTCTTGGTTTGTACTGAAGACTCTTGGGCTCAAGCCCCCTGGTAGCTGTCACAGCCCTCAGTGTGAGCTGACCCGGCCAGGCTGACCTCAGCCCTGCAGGCTCACCTGGTGGCATATGACGTCACCACTGCTATTTAATATTCATCAAGGGCACTCCGCACTGGCACTCCTCCCACAGGCAATGTTCCCAGCCTCTCCCCCTTCCTTCCTTGCCACGAAGAATCTCACCCTGGGGGACTTAACTTGCTCAGAGATTCTGTCCTGGCTGATTACTTTAACCTTGGAGCTCTGTCCCCCGCAGGTATCCAGAGACTGTCGGGGTGGTGTCAGACTTCTGACACTAAACATCACAACCGGGGCTGTGATCTCAAACGCAGACCTCCCGCCACCTCGAATTAGCCTGAACAGGCACCAGCCAGCTGGCCCTGTGGGAATGTCACCGACCCTGGATTTCTTTCCCTGTGTCTGTCCTTGGCGTTTGCAGTCTCAGCTCAGGAGTCCTGCTATTTGTGAGAAGTCGCACATGAAGCCCGAGCCTCTGTGCCTGGCTGCCTTCATGCTCCCAGGTTCTTTCAAGCATTGTTTCCTTAAATCTCCAAGCGAGTGTCGCCGAGGCCATCTTTTTTTTTTTTTTTTTTTTTTTTTTTTTTTTTATTTTTTTTTTTTTTTAATATTATTTTATTAGTTGGAGGCCAATCACTTTACAACATTTCAGTGGGTTTTGTCATACATTGACATGAATCAGCCATATAGTTACATGTATTCCCCATCCCGATCCCCCCTCCCACCTCCCTCCCCACCCGACTCCTCAGGGTCCTCCCAGTGCACCAGGCCCGAGCACCTGACTCATGTATCCCACCTGGGCTGGTGGTCCGTTTCACCATAGATAATATACATGCTGTTCTTTCAAAACATCCCACCCTCACGTTCTCCCCCAGAGTTCAAAAGTCTGTTCTGTATTTCTGTGTCTCTTTTTCTGTTTTGCATATAGGGCCATCGCCACCATCTATCTAAATTCCGTATATATGTGTTAGTATACTGTAATGTTCTTTATCTTTCTGACTTACTTCACTCTGTATAATGGGCTCCAGTTTCATCCATCTCATTAGAACTGATTCAAATGAATTCTTTTTAACGGCTGAGTAATATTCCATGGTGTATATGTACCACAGCTTCCTTATCCATTCATCTGCTGATGGGCATCTAGGTTGCTTCCATGTCCTGGCTATTATAAACAGTGCTGCGATGAACATTGGGGTCCACGCGTCTCTCTCAGATCGAGGCCATCTTTTAAAACTTTGTTGGCCAACTTGCCTGACACTTCACCCAAGCTGCCTTCTGCCTCTAACGCGGAAGGTGAACTCTGTTCTAATCACCTTCTCAGCTGCAAGGCTGCCTCTGTGTCCTCAGAGTTTCTTCCTTTTCACAGCTTGTTTAAGATCCCTTGAACAAATTGTCAGCCTCCAAAGGAGGGATGGTGCTAGAAACAGTGTGAAGAGCTAAAAATAAACACCTTCTGCAGGTAGGGACAGACACGCCGTACAGAGAGAAGACCTGGCATCCTCCAGACCTGAATGCCTCGGGAGCCTGGGTGTTCCCCATCCAGAGCCAGTCAAGTGTTTGCACAAGGAGCTCTGCGATGCACAGGTGCTAGAAACCAAGCTCAGAGTGCCCACCACCTGGGCAGTGACAGGCAGATGCCTGCTGTTTGTGGAATGGGTACAGGCTGTCCAAAGGACTCCTTTGAAGTTCACCACCACCAAGGACAAGACCGCCTATTCTTAAAGATGAGGAGCTGACTGAAAAAAATAATAGGGGTTAATTTTTTATGGTACATATTTATTTTTGCCTGTGTAAGAGCTAATAGATTTTAAAGTCAGCGAATACATTTGTCTGAGAATATTAATAATATGATTAGATAAATAGGGTGGCCTTTGTCCTTTATCTAGGACAAAGTTGATCAAAATAGCTGTTATAGTAATAGTAACAATGGCACCCACAATAAACATTCTCTGTTGCAGAACGCAATGGAGTTCATTCATCACTGCAGCAAGGGGAAGCCAGTGGCTTCCACCTGTGGGGTACATACTATACCGTAGTTCTGTTTCTTACGAGAGTTCCACAAAGTCATTTTTACAGTGAAGAAAGGGGAATGTGGAGCAATTAAATGGATTGGCCCAACCCAGCAGCAGAGCAGTGGAGCCTGTAAGAACAAGACTGAATACTGGTCAGTTCCGCAGCAGCTGTGCGCGGGGCCATTATGTATATGTGATGATGCCCAAAGCCACTGAGGACCAGGGCTCAGCCCCCTTTGAACATTTTCAGCACCTCTCTCCCCCTCCCTGGGCAGGGCTGGATGGGGACAGGGGGGCACGTGACCATCTGGGCTCTTGCAGAGAAGTGTCAGAGTCCAAGTCCAAGAGGAGAGGTAAGAAAACCCGCTTGATCTTTCAGGCTTGATCAGGCTGCACGCTGCTATTTTCCACATAGCTCAAGGCTTACAGAACTCTGATGGCAGAGCCACTGTTAAGAACCCTGACCTCACAAAGGGTTGATACGTAGATTTTGCTATAACAAAAAGTTACTTCATCACATGGACAGTTCTGAGTGGTGAAGTTCCCACCCACAGCAGGAGAGACAGCAATGGGGATCCAGCGTGCAAGGAAGATGGGCTGGCTCTTTCTCCTGTGCCTGATTTCGTAACTTCATTGCAATTTCCACCATGAAAATGGATTAACTTGGAGGTGCTTTCCATCCTGATTAAACATTTTCTGTCTGCAGTGGCGCCGAGATTGTAAAACACCTAATAGAGCAGTTAATTGTAACTCCATGAACAACTGTAACCTTTACAATTATTTGTGCTCTCAGAGGCTGCCCGCTTCCTGCTCTCACGGCAGGTCAGCCGTGTTTGGACCAGGGTGGGGTCGGGCTGCCTGGAGCAGAAACCATGGGAACGCTGGAGAGGTCAGATATGGGCTGATCTCCACCGGCACTAGACCCATGAACTATTTTTCTTTTCATCACTGACTGAAGCTACTAACTGGTTCTTCCTGGTGTCAGCTCATGCCTAAAAAGAAAGAGAATGTTTCTAGAATCACAGAGGTAGCTATAACAAATGCCTCATCCGAATGGACAAAGAAAAACACAGCAGAATGACCCCCTTCGCATGACTGGGTTTACCACTTTGTCCAGGGAGGGGTGATAAAATAGCAGTGATGGAACTTCTAGCCGGCACGGAGCTGAAGGGCTTTCTGGATGTTACTCTCATGTAGCCCTCATGACAAGTCCATGAAGCTGGCAGTTGATTGCTCATTGTATAGAAGAGTAACCAAGGCTCAAACAGGTTTTAAAGAAATGTGTCTACAGTCATGCAGCTAGTAGGCTGTGGAGAGAGCTCTCAGCTGAAGACCTTCTGATGCCTAACAGAAGCCCTGTGGGTGGAATGGACTAAAGTTTATTAGCTACCTAAGAGTCCTATCACTTTCAAGCATTGGAGAAGGAAATGGCAACCCACTCCAGTGTTCTTGCCTGGAGAATCCCAGGGACAGCGGAGCCTGGTGGGCTGCCGTCTATGGGGTCGCATAGAGTCAGACAGGACTGAAGTGACTTAGCAGCAGCAAGAGTCCTATAGGGCTTCCTATGTAGCACTAGTGGTAAAGAATCTGCCTGCCAGTGCAGGCGATGTTGAGACCCGCATTGGATCCCTCCAGGAAGATCCCCTGGGGGAGGGCATGGCAACTCACTCCAGTATTCTTCTCTGGAGAATTCCATGGACAGAGGAACCTGGTGGGCTACAGACTATGGGGTCACAAAAAGTCTTGACATGACTGAAGCAACTTAGCATGCAGGCAAGGGTCCTAAAAAGTCTCTGAAGTAAGCCTTTGCCAGTTTCTGACCTCTTTCTGCAACTGCAGACCTGGAGGGATTCTCGCCCATAGAGTGAGCCACAATAGCCCTTCTTGTCCTTCATTATTACTTCCTAGGGACTCCAAGAACAGAGCCTTAAATAGTATCAGAGCCTCTATGGCCTCTACCAGCCAAGGGGAAATGCTCTTTCTAGAGCAGGAGGTGAAGGCCACAGGGTTGCCTCCCAGATGGGCCATTTGCTTCATTTTCTCCACTAAGGAGCTATGATTAGATGCTGAGACCCATGAGCAGGGAAGGTGCCAGGTATGGTCACCGAAGGTTTTAAGTAGAGAAATCACAGGGAAAGAGTCTGTATTAGAAAGACCATGTCCATTCTGGTTAATGAATGGCAATGAGAATGAATGAGCCAAAACTCCTCAAGTACTGACCAGGTGCCAAGCACTCTGAAGCATGCTTCACCTCGATCTCATTTAACAAACTCCAAAACTAGATGATTAGCCACTAAGATTACTATTCCCATTTTATGGACAAAGACACTGAAGTACTCTGCACAGAACGCTATTGCCCAAAATCCCCCCAGTGGAGGGAGAGAAGAGTCAGTGGCTCTGCTGGCAAATGTTTCACAACCAACTGGATGTGTGGGGCTAGGGGTAGGGTGGGGTGGGCACAGGGGTGGGGGGTGGAGGGAAGGAGGAGGGAGGCTGGGGCAGCAGCCCTGGTTTATAGAACTTGCTGATTTCCAAGGTAATGGTGTTCAGTCACTCAGTCATGTCCACCTCTTTACGACCCTATGGCCTGCAGCACACCAGGCTTCCCTGTCCTTCACCATCTCCCAGAGTTTGCTCACACTCGTGTCCATTGAGACAGTGATACTCACATTATGGCCAACTCCAAGCTCCATCCTAACACTGTCAGGGCAAAGCTGTTCCCAAGAAGCTGGTACCACGGTCTTTTTTCTATTTGATCTCACCTCTAAAATCACTGGGTTAAAAAAAAAAAAAAGTATGTCCATTCTATGGATGCTTCAGGTAGGGCTATCACAGAGTAACAGGTAGGAGTATCAGAGAGTAATCTCAACACACATTACTAGATGATGCTACTAACATTTTTTCCCAAGGTGGCAAGTAACAGAAGGTTTTTTTTTTTTTTTCTTTTTTCCCCAAATATTTTTAAAGGAGGAAAAATAACTCATCAAACCTGTTTTCTAACTCAGTCTGGGTTTCATATCACCCACTAATTTTTGCTTTGGGGCAATCTTGCCCTGGTCAACTAGTAAGGAACAGGAGTGCTTATATTCACAGAATGGTTCATTGGTAGTTATAACTCTATGGTTCATCTCTCGGAAGGGTACCTGAGAACCTGCTGTGAAGTCTGTGCCATGGCCTTGGAGTGGCAGGTGAGCTAGCTAATGAATGGCCGCACACCAACGCCTGCTCCCTGCCCCACCTTATCTTGATCTCCTAGTTTCAGGAAGCATCCTGCTGATAACACCCAAGTCAATTAACTGTAGGCCCTCATTCAATTAGAGAAGGGCTCCCAGGCTCCTCAGATTTAAGAACCATAATTTTTTAAACACTGATTTAAAAAAAAAAAAAACTTAGCCAGAAATGCCTTTAATTAAAATTTAATCTGGGAAGGCAGCAGGGTCTAGAGCTAAATTCACAGGTTGTCAGCTGCTCTGGGCTTGAGTCCTGGCTCTTCCAATATCCATATAATCTTAGTCCGACTCCTTAATCTCTGGGTCTTACTAGAGATAAAAATAACACCCACATCACTGGGCCATTGTGAGGATTAAATGAGGAAGTCTAGTTGAGAGTTTGATATGGCCTTCTTACCATACAATGTTGTTAATCACTATTAAAATATGTAGGCCAGACATAATTCTTTCTTGACTGTCAAGATAATGCCTGGTGGGGACAAGTGTTGGTAAAACCCAATATTAATTCCAAGCCCCCCCGTAGTCCATAACCTGCAAATCACCAAAGGAAAAAGGATATCCACCACCAGACCCCTCTCTCAAACACACACTCCATGGTCACAAATTAAAAATATAAAGTTTATATCTGAGTTTCACGTAATATTTAGTTGGCTGGGTTTTTAGGAATGCATATTTTTTGAATGTAAATAGAACCCACCCTTCCCTATGATAAGAAAATGCATATTTTTAAAAGCCTTGTCTGAAATAATAAATCAGAAAATCCAACTTGTTTCTTATTAGATGTGACTATCTTTAGGTAGTGGTTGGAATGAAGAATTTGCATTTAAATGGAAAGATTAATGACTAATACACAAAGCCCATATTTAATCACCACTTCCTTAACACAGATAATTTATATTTGTATACAGATCATTCACCTTAAGTCAGCAATCGAAAATGATAGGTGTAGTATTTTATAAAGCAATTTCTGTGCCACCAATCACGTGGCTCGGTTATAAATATTTCTGAGGCTGCTGGTTTCACACTGTTACTTGGGAATGATCTAAATGTTGGTACAGTAATTTAGGTGTAAATATATTTGAGAACGTGTGACTCTCACCACACAGAAATATCTTAAGCTGAAGGAAAAGAATCATTTGGGAATTACTTTTGCATGGGTCTGTTCAAGGGCCCTTTTCCTTCAAATGTGAACAAAGCATGATTTGCCCCGACTCCAATTTTAGACAATTGTCGTTTCTTAATTTTTTTTTTCTTTTTCCAAATAACCTGACCACTCCCCTTCTTCTTCTGGAATACCTAATAGCAAAAAGACAAAAGGGATATATGTTCCTCCAAAATGAAATGTGAAGAATGTTCTGAAAAACCCAATGTTTCTTCTCCTGGCCCCAGGAGTCCCTTTACTGGCACGTTGCCCATCAATGGGGATAACACACTTTGGTATACCAACGGGCAGATCAAGAGTCATCATGCTTACTCTGTACTGTTCTCCTTCAGTATTAGATTCCCCACCACCATTCATTCCACATCCAAGGTGCACCATATAAATAGAGGAGATGCTCCATGGGTCTGGGGCCTCTTTCCTAAAGCCTGATCAGTAAAACAGCAAAACTGGACAACTCTATTCAGGGAAAGGGCCTGCTGGAGGAGAAACTGCCCCAGGCATTGAACTGTATCTGTTCTCTGTCTGTGGCTTTAGGCTCAGGCTTGAAAAAAATCTTGAAATTTGATTTACACTAACTGGAGAATTGTAATGAAATGACGAATTTGCATTAAATGATCTTTCTCAGTGAGGACCAGCCATTAAGAGAGTCAGCGATGCATACGCTGCCAGATAATTTAAAGTTACTAGCTGGTATTATGTCATCCTCTGGACGCTGATCATTTATGGGACTTTCCCAATTCCTTGCATCACCCCTCAGCCCCTTCATCTTTCTTTTCCTTCCTTCCAACAACCCTTCCCCTTTGGAAACAGTGAGAGCAAATTATATTAGCAAACAAAACAATGATAATGTATTGAAAAGAAGAAAGAAGAAAAAGTCATGAAACCTGGTTTGCCCATTCTTGGCTCTTAAAATTTCAAGGTAATTCTGGAGTCTGGTGTGCTATTTAAGAAATAACACCTCTCCTACAAATTGACTGTTCTGCTCTTATTAATCTCTGCTGATGGCTGACCAGTAAAGTTAGTGCCATTTCCTTTGCCATTAGAGAACAGGGCGAAATGCAGGGGGAAATATAGGCACTTTACTCAGATAAGTATGCCAACAGTCATCCTCTTGGGGTTGGGATTTTTAGTTTCCAGGATCCCTGGCTGGTGCCAACAATGGATGTGTCAGGAAAGGTGGTGGGATTTTGTGGGTAGTGGTGACAGGAGGGGGTTCTCTCTGTGGCAGTTTGGGTCCATCTCTGAGGAGACCTTGCTTGTTTTAGGGACATAGTGATATAGTGTTAGTTGTTCAGTTGTGTCTGACTCTGAGACCCCATGGTAATCCACCAGGCTCCTTTGCCCATGGGATTGTCCAGGCAAGAATACTAGAGTGGGTTGCCATTTCCTGCTCCAGAGGATCTGCCCGACCTAGGGATCAAACTCGTGTCTCTTACAGCTTCTGCATTGGCAGGCAGGTTCTTTATCCCTAGTGCCACCTGGTAAGTCTAGTTCAAAGCCCTTTCTGCAGTTCTAAGCAGAACCAGGTCATCTCTGCAGAGACAATCCAGCCACATTATACTCACTGTGCCAGAGCTGACCTATACGAAAAAAGTGGAAACCAGTTAAGGTTAATTAAAATATATATAATGACTCATTTCTGAAAGATGTGACTTTACATGGAAAGAGGAAAGCCTAAGAATCAGTGTCTAATGGGCCTTCTAGACTCAGCCAGTGGTTGCATTCACTACCCTTCTATATAACGATCCCTGGTGTGTAATAGAAAAAGATGTGGTCCAGTGGCTAATGAAACCAGAACAGTACAAAGAACACATACACTTTAATTTATTGTCCCTCTGTTGCATCTGGATTCTTATCCAAAAGACCTTTTTAATTAGAGTGCTCTCAGGTGGGAATGTGTCTGCCTCTTCAATAGCACATGGATAATAGGAAAAAGGCAAACAACCTCTTTGTTTCTTACCAGCACTCTATTCACTAATCATCTTTCCCAAATTCAGCTCAGGCTTCCGTCTGAGTTCATTTCATCTTCATCAGCATTGCCATTTTCTATCTCATATTTCAAAGAGCAATTGGAAAGCAGATATTTAATCAGAAAAGTTTGAGATTCATTTTTTGGACACCCAATCTGTCTTCAGAGGCTTTGAGACAGACAAAATTGCCATTGACTACAAAAGCAACCCAAGTCTGTGTCCTTGAGAAACACCGAAACCCAAAGGAAAATGCACAGGCTTTAGAGGTAGCCAGATCCGGTTCAAATTCCAGCTTAATATGTATTAGCTGTTTGACCTTGGGTGACTTGTCCAACTCTGCAGAGCTTCAGTTTTCTCATCTGCAAGATGGAGGTAACTCCCTAAAATATATATTTGCTCAGGCTGTTACATGCATTGGTCCTTATATATGCATTGGCCCTTATGTATGTAAGAAAAACCAGCTTGAGCTAACTTGGGCAAAAGGGGGTTCTCTTACAAGGAGAAAATTAAGGCCACAGAGAAATAGGGTAACTGTGGACTTCACTGTCTGAACGATGAAAGGGAGCACCAGGATAACTAAATTGGACAAAGCAGAATATGCTGTCACCCTCCAAGGAGACCAAGGCCAGGAGGGCCTCCAGGCCTCAGGAAAGGTTAACACTGCGCATGGGATGCTACCAGGAACTCATCAGGGCTCTCTCTCCATCTCTTGACTGTTTCTCTCTATGAGTCTACATCATGTTTCCCCACTCTGTTGGCTTCTCATTTTGCTCCAGGCTGCTAGCAGAAGCCAGCATTACCAGAGGTTCTGAGCGTAGCTGCTCCCTGTCCAGCCACATGAAGAAGGTTCCCCCCTAATTTCTGTTGATCTCAATTCCCAATCACAAGGAAGGAATTCTGATTGGTCCAACTGGGGTAAGATGGTATCCAAGCTTGCTCTAATCTGATGAGGTTGGGGCAGAGGGTCATTCTGTACAGGATGGCTCCTGTGGAGGAGATCTACTGCTTTTGATAAAGAGGTTAGTTTAAGAGGGACCAGTGACCTGGAAGGACACCCCCAAAATGCATTCACTACCTTTTGCAAGAATATATGAGCTGACACAGTACCTGGCAAGGAATAGGCATTGAATAAAGATAACTAGAATGTCCTAGTCAATAGGAGTTTTTATGAGATGAATTTAAATTGACCTTCCAGTTTTCATCCACATAAGGTACTTGTTTTCTGAGCGGGATAATGCAATTGGTAATTTGAATGCCAAAATTTACCACTGAGATCTTGACACTCAAAAAAAAAAAAAAAAAATCTATTCAGCAGCCCAACCCTGGAGACTTACAGTGAGGACTTCTCCTCTACCCTCCAGACCAGGTAGAGTGGCGGGTACTCTGTCAGTCCTGAAGGGTGAACCGGGGCTGCCCCCCATCACCCTGGTGAGAATGGGGACTTTGTGGCCTCTCCTCGGACCACAGTGCATGTACCCCAGAAGACATCTTACTGCAGACACAAGATGCCTCTGCTTTGCCCAGATGCTTTCTGATTAGAAGGCCCCAAATATCATGCACACAAAAGAGAAAAGCAAAAATTGGGAAGTAAAACTACAAATGCTTTCCAACTGCAGAGTTGAGCATCAGGCCTGGTATTAAGCCTTCTGGTCTTCAGTGAGGTGATCTATGTGTGTGTGCATGTTAAGTCTCATCAGTCGCATCTGACTCTTTGTAACCCTAGGGACCTTAACCCTCCAGGCTCCTCTCTTCATGGGATTCTCCAGGCAAGAATACTGGAGTGGGTTGCTATGCCTTCCTCCAGGGGATCTTCCCAACCCTGAGATGGAACCCATGTCTCTTATGTCTCCTGCATTGGCAGGAGATTTCTTTACCATTAGTGCCACCTGGGAAAAAGTTTATAATGTAATATAGAGTGCTTTGGGGATGGAGGAGGCTAATGGTCTGTCTGACTGCTAAGGAATCCTAAGTGAGACTTTTTCTTACAAATCCAAAAGCTCTTTTATAAGCTACGTGTTCTCAGGAATCCCTGGAATGCTTCCCTAAAACTAAAACAACACTCTAGGCTACAGACCAAGGCTCCAACTAAGCATATCTATTTGATCAGTTATGACTTCTAGCCAGAGCAATGACTCGTCTCCTGAAAGAGTGTTTCTCAAAAGGTCCACTGAAAGTGCACTTTTGCTATGATTTCTTCCTTCTCTGTTTCATTCGTCTCCCTCCTTCAGGCTCTCCCTAACTTCTGCCAGTGAATCCCTCTCTATCCTATACCATTTTTCATAAGCAAGGAGCATGAGAAACATCCCTTTCCTTTTTGCCTAGTCCTTCCCAACAGGCTGCACTGAGCTTATACATCTACATAGTAGAATATTGGGCTTCCCAGGTGGCTCAGTGGTAAAGAACCTGCCTGCAATGCAGGAGACATGGGTTCAATCCCTGGGTCGGAAAGATTCCCCTGGAGGAGGAGATGACAACCCACACTCCAGTCAGTATTTTTGCCTGGGGAATGTCATGGACAGAGGAGCCTGGTGGGCTACAGTCTGGGGTCACAAAAGACTCAGACACTCCTTAGCGACTAAACAACATCCCTTCCCAGACTGCGGCCTTGAATGGACTGGCAAGTTGTTCCCCCAGAGACTGAAACATTTGAATTAAGTCACTAAATTTATTTGTGAAATTTTAAAGTGATTACAGCGCTTAGAAAGATCAGAAAATTGTGAGAACGGCTGAACTTTCAACTAGCAACACTGGAAGAATGCCTTCCACTCAATGAATCTTAAGTGGCCTGAGCTAGACAAAAATAAAGTTGCTCCAGTGATTATGTCCCACAAATCCTGCTTGTTCAACTTTCTGATTGTCTCTTGAGATATTGCCATGGAAATGAAAATTCAGAGAAGCATTCATAGGGCAAACACAAAATAACTGATTTCTCTGGTGAGCTGAGGTAACAAGACCAAACTGGAAACACCTGTTATGTTTAATTTCTTGGGACTTCTGCCTCTTACAGTTACCAAAAAAAAAAAAAAAGAGTTCCTGCAACCAAGGCAAACATGTAGGTTGTCTTGTAAGTTCAATAGACCAGCGGCTCTGGATTCAATTCAACCACTCAGATCTTTGGAACATTCAAGCCAAAAGGTGTGTGTGACTTTCTTTGCTCTCCCACCACTCCTGAATTCTTTCAAGTCAAAAGTCCTCTAACAAGGCTCGTAAGACCATTCATGATCAGACCACCAACTTCCCTAGCTCCCTCTCCTGTAGGAGAGGCCCCAGTTTGACCATCATGTTTGGTCAGTAGAGCACCATGCACTTCTTAACTCTGAGTATTTGCACAGGCAGCCCCTCACCCTTGAACATCACCGATCCACTCACCCTTTGCCCAGCTTGTTCCAGCATTGCCTCACTGCACGCTGCTTCTGCTAGGGAGCCTTCTAAGACATTCTGTGTCTCTCAGGGGGCACCCTCTAGGGTGCTCAGACAGCCCAATGTGGCAGTTGTCACCCTCCGTGGTATACCCAAATGTTTCCCTCTTTGTCTCTTCCATGTGCCATCGACACCATGAAGGCAGGGACCTATCCCCAGCTCCTTCTCCAGGGCCTTCAGAAATGTCCTGCAATGACTCTGAAGACCAGAAAAGGCCCAGATCAGAGCAGTCAGTACATCGAGAATGCAGTTAGAAACTTTGGAGGAAAACTTTCAGAAGATAGCCCAGGTCAGAAGTTCAAGTGGGTGAAGGTACAGGTAGAGTAGCAAGGGTTTACCAGTACAGGAGAGGCCATGCTGGAAACCCTAACTGTGGTGGGAAGGAGAGGTGGCTCCCCAGCACTTCCCTACGACCTCAGTCTGACCAAGGTAGACCTGCCTTGGCCAGGAGCTCCTTATATAGACTAGCACATTTTACAAAGAAGTAGTAGTACTCCAATCAGAAAGCTAGTCTTGGTATCAAAAGGGCTAAGGAGAGGGGTGAGTAGGAAGCAAAGTGGTAATTAATGGCCAGTCCTAACCGTGTCCTTTAGTAATGCCTAGGCCATTACTGATGATGATGCTAAATCAGATGTAAAACATCACCTGGGAATTCCTTCTGATTCATGATATAAAATTCCAAGACTCTGTCTGAGAACAGAAAAGAAGGATAAAGTTTAGATTTTCCTTAGTTCCTTGAAGTATGACTTTACCAGTTAATTTTAAAGACATCCTTGCCTAACCAGGCTTTCAATAAAGTTTATCAGGACAAAGTCCTCACTCTACAAAGAACAGTATTAAGAGTGGCGAGCTTTACCACCACTATGGACTATGCTAAGAATTTCCGTTTTCAAGTCCACATCTCTCATCATGGCTCTGAGCTCTCTTGGTCTGCTCAGTTCATCTCTCTGTGTGTGTCTCTAGATGCATATTTTTCTTATCGTTGCTTGTCTCCTGCAAATGTATTGTGCCCTCCTCCCTACTATTGTAGTCTGGTCTCCCGTGACTCCATCTAAATGGCACCGAAATAGTCCAGTCTCTCCAAAGTTCGAGAGGTAGAGGTCAGCCACATAAAAAACTGATGAGCAGATTCTGAACTTAAGTCATGGAAGAATGAACCTGAATGGCCCTACTGAGAACAGATGCTCTAACGTGGCTGTAAGTAACCCACCTCCACAAGGGTGTCAAGAGAGGGGTAACCATGGGAGAGAGATAGTAATTGTGACCTAGGCAGACCCTCTAAAATGTGTCTACTAACATCTGGTACCTCCTAAAGGTGTGTTATATGGAATGGAAATCAAAATTGGAATAAACAATTTATATTTAATTATAAATTGTACTTTCTTCTTAAGGGCACCTAAATTTAAGAAACCGAATAATTATAGCAGCATTTTCATAAATTAAGTAGTATTAGGCTTAACCCAAGTCACGGCTGGGTGCCCAGCACAGCAGGGGTTTAATAAAGGCTTGTTAACTGTCTAGAACTCTGTTGAATTTAATTTAGCTTGATTTAGCATTTCCTATATGCATAGTACTTGACAACAATTGTATTTCCTGATATTTGCAATCTTCCTGGGGACCTGAAATGCTATAATGCTAATTCTCTGTGCTATAAATGAGAAGATACTTTTGCCCAGAGAGGTTCATTTCTTGGGGGGAGGAGGAAAATTGGTGGCAATAGTGGTTAAGAACACTAGATTAGGTCCAGATCTTGGCTCCTTCACTCATTAGCTCTGTGTTCTTGGTCAAGACACAAAATTTCTTTGAACTTCACTTTCCTAGGTCTTAAATTGATGTAATAGAATTTACCATGTCAACGTTTTATGAGGATTAAATTGAGAGCCTACAACATGGGAAGTGCTCAGTACGTTAGCATTTAGTAACTATAATAGCTACTATTATACAAATTTTTATAGTGTATTAGCAAACAGTGCCTTTCCTAAAGAAGACTCCCAGAAACACCATGACACAAATGGTTGAAGCACTCTCAATGATGTTTGCATGACAGCTCTGGGTAGCTTGTACTCTCTGATTGTTACTTCAAGTCTATGGTTCTTTCTTGGAATCACAGTCATCTTCTCCCTTGAGTGTGGGTTTGTTGGATGTTACTCTTCAAGGGATAAGTCAAGCTCTGGAATATAGACTTGAAGGACTGGAAGAGTAATTGTTATTGTTGTTTAGTTGCTTGGTCATGTCCGACTCTTATGCAACCCCACGGAGCCCACCAGGCTCCTCTCTCCATAGAATTTCTCAGGCAAAAATACTTGGGTTATTATTTCGTCCTTCAGAGGATCTTCCTGATCCAAGGATCCAACCCCAGTTTCCTGCATTGGCAGGTGGGTTCTTTATAACTGAGCCAGCAGGGAAGCCTTGGAGGAGTAATTACCACTGATAATAACCTCACTGACCTTATCTGAAGAGCAGCAAAGCTAAGGGCCACACAAGTTGTCAAGGAAGAATACAGGAGCATTGTGTGATCACTGGAACAGGTTCAAAGGAAGCCTGAGCAAGGGGAGAGGGCCCAGCGTCCAGAACGACACTGGCTCCCTGGAGCATGGTGTGTACACTCCAGAGGCAGCAGTCAGGGGTGCAGAGTGGGAGGCTGGGGGAGAGGAGCTAGAGTTAAAGGCAGAGTGGAGGGGTCATTATGCAAACATGCTACTGGCCTGATCAGGAAGCCATTTACATGTGACCATAATAATCATAAGCTAGTCATTTTAACAGTGGTTTTCTGCTGATAGGCTCTTTCACCACCAATTGGAAGAACTCAAGACTGTTGTCCTACTAATGTAGTTCATGATGTTATCTTCAAAGAAGGTAGGTTAGATCAGACTAGACGGTCAGAGTTGGTGCATCTACATGGGGTAAAAGTCCTCAACTTCAACAATAATTATGGGTGCAAAACCACCTTTAATTCATTTGAATACTATTTATTCATTCATCTATCACTTCATTTATTCTACCAGTATTGTTGAACAGAACCCCATAAGACCGGAATCATTTTGGCCCTATAGTCTAAAGAGAGAAACAGCTAAGTGCACCAAGTATGCAAATAGTGAATGCTTTATGCAGCTTAAACTTGCTGCTCACTGACTTGGGAATTGAAAAAAGTAAAAAACACAGGGAAGAATACGAAAAACACAGGCAAGTTGGCAGATACAACCCATGTCTCTTTTATCTATGCTGCCAGGACTAAAAACTTTTTCCTGAGCTACAGAAGGTCAATAGATGGCCAAAGCATCAACTGGAAGAGCAAGTTCAGCTTGAATTCCGCTCATTCAGATTCTAGGTCAGCCTTCAAGCAGTAAGCGTGAGCCCACAGGTCACTGGAAACAGAGGCTGATGTGATTGCCCTTCAACATTAAGACCCCATGGCTCCTGCTTCTGAGGCTAGCAACGCGGAAGGAAAAGCAATGGTGCACCTTGGAGCTGGAAATTATGGAAATGCAGCCACAGTCTCAAGTCATAAAGAACAAATGTGTCCTACAAGACTCCGGTGTTCACAGGGCCTTGGGAGACAGTTCCTGAGCTGAAACTTCTTCAGTCTGGCAGAGTGTACATAGCTAACTTCCAGCTAAGTGATCATGGTCACAGGCACCGTTTGCAGTGTAAAATCAACTTTTCAGGAAATGAACAGCACTGGACAATGGCCTCGTGATTCTCGCCATTAAAGAAATGATCACTGAAGCAAAACACTTTGGTTCTACAACTTCTCTACTCATTTGTCCAATCTCAGGGACCTAGCATGTAAGGGATGACTAAGAAATTCTCAACTACAGCAATTCAAGGAAATGGCCCCACTTCAAGAAGAAGAGAGACAACTGGAAGAGAAACAGCAGAGGAGATTATCAGTGTGTGCCATGTTCCATGGCATTAAGCTGTGTAGTCTGGGTACTATGTGGAGTGAGGACTTGGCCCTGACAAAACTTGTTAAGAGAATGAATAAACAAAAATGCTCTTAAAGTTAAGAGCTGGAAAAATGATATTGTGAGGGATCCACCGGTACGGCTTCTCTATTCTAGGAGAAGGCTTTATAACTGTAGAAGGTAGACTATGCTATTAGAATTCCCAGGTACTCCTCACTCCTTATTTAGTATCACTGCCAATAAAGCCCTCTGACTCTGTCTACTTGGGGGGAAGTGAGAAGTGCTAGTTGCTCAGGTGTGTCCAACTCTTTGTGACTGCATGGACTGTAGCCCACCAGGCTCCTAGGTCCACAGGATTATTCAGCCAAGAGTACTGGAGTGGGTTGCCATTTTCTTCTCCAGGGGATCTTCCCTACCCAGGGATCAAACCCGGGCCTCGTCTCCTGCATTGCAGGCTGATTCTTTACCATCTGAGCCACTGGAAGGAAGGGGAATAATGTCCTGGATATTGCTAATCACTTAAACACACAGAAGATTTCAGATTTGCTTTGCTAGACATGATACATAGCACATGATCTGCACGCACTCCATGAAGCATACTGTACTGCTCTCTCCCCTCAATCCAGGCCTCAGAGAGACTCCTTCAATATTCCAAATCCTCAGGAAAGGTTAGAGAGAGAGAGATGACTTAGAAAAGTTTAACAAATTGGCCCCAGTTTGCTTCACAGAAAGAATGAGGACTTGGTAATCTGCATATGGGTGTTTCTTTTCACGTGGTGAAAGCATATGTCATCTTCTGTTTAATTAATTATGGACCATTTAAAACACGCTGCCCATAAAACAGAGTGTTGTGTACTAGTGGGAAAAGAAATGAGATGGAAAAAAAAAATGCCTGTCCCATTATTCATTTGTATTGATCTAGATGTACAACCCTATGCATCACAATTTGACAGAAGGTTAAATATTAACAGGAGAATCATTAATCTAACAAAACAAATTAACACAACAAGAGCTCTCCTGGTGGGCTTTATGTACACTGTGGGGCTCTAGATGGACTGAGGGACGCTTCAGACTTGTGTTTAGTAACTCTTTACAGATGAGGCAATGAACTGGCCTGGGTCATAAGACAAATACAAACAGGTGATCAACTGCAAAGATCTTGTTATAATGATGGAAGATTCTCACTATGAAGTGCCAGTCACAAAAACCACAGGGGCTTCCTACAAATGAAAACATAGGAAACATCTAGCATGGGGAGTGGCACAAATAAATTTTTAAAAAAAATTTTTAAGTATTTCAGGCATTATAGTATCTTTGGGGATGGAAGATACACTTAAATGAATTTTAGTGCTTCCTCCACCTGTATTTCAGCACATTTTTCTTCTGAATTCATTTTCATAAAAATATTTCATTTTCTGGGTCCTATCCTTCCTTCCCACTCTCCTTTAATTCATGGACCCATTCATGCACTCATCAACCTGTATTCATCTATGCACTCCCCCACACAGTCATCCACATATCCAGCCATTAATCCGTCTACACACTCAAACACACATCTGTCCATATACTCAACCATGCATCCATTCGTTCTCCCATTCATCCATCCATCCATGAATCACTCATACATCTATTCATATATTTGTCCATTTGGAAGAATAAGTTTTGGGTGGAAGACATGTTGGATTTTGCGCAAAAGCGAAGATGGAAGCCTGAGGATAAGTCACTTACCAAAAGAACTCAAATGATGTTTTCTCTAAAATTAGAAACTTTGGTTAAATCTTTCAGGGGTTTCTGTGGTTTTTCTTACTTATAGCTTATAAATTAATGAACCACCGAGATTAAGGGTATTTACTAAAGATAATAATGTTTTGATATTGATAACTTCTTAAGAATTGAAAGAAAAAGTCAAATTTTCAAATAAAACATAATTAGGGACACCTGGCCACTATAAAAGTTACGGTCTGAAAGTTTACACTAGAGAAGCATATGATCATTGTCCATAAAAATCTTTCATTGAGATCACTAAACTTTTTTTCTGAAGAGAACAGAGGTGACACTTCACCTTTACTAAGCCATGCAAAATAGCCCTCATCAGTCCCTAAGACACTTCACTCTGCAAATTTATTACATTTTCCAAAGATCCTATGGAATCTATTTTATATCATCCTTAAAATTATTGCCTGTATCAACCAAAATTGGATACTCCACACACAAAATCACAAATACACACCAGCTTTCAGAAGAGGAATTAGATTATCTAAAAAATAGGTGGGTGATCAAATTTAAAGGACCACTTCTAACCTAGATCTGGCTGTGTATTTTTGTAGTACTCTTCTCATAATACCTAAGTGATTTGAAGCTATTTTATTCACCAATACAGAATCCTTGTGAAGTTAGTGGTCTCTCACCCATCATTTAAACAGTTCCTAAAAAATCCCCTTCCTCTACAAAATTTCCTAAGGAGAAGAGGGTGGTTTCTCCCCTCTGACTTCATCTTTCCTGGACCTGAAACAAATCTGTGGCTAATTGTTTATTTCTATGTTTTTAAATATGCACTGACCTTCAATGTGAAATGCTGCGTTGCGGCTCTCCATATTTCTGGGTGGGGGTCCAAGTTCATCTACATTTCTGTAGGATGCAAAAGCCATCAGGACCGGGGCTAAACCAACAACATGCAGATGATGGGGAAATATGGAATTCTGGTAAATCTGTAAAGCAGCGGAAGTTACCACCTCCGCTTTTAAATCGAAAATAAGGAGACTAAGGTAGTGTGAGCCATGGACACACAGGGTCTACAAACCACTACAAAGGATACTTTTAAATTCGTTGAGGCATTTCAGAGCAGAAAACCAGTTCAGTTTTCAATCCCTGTATCTTGGAGGGGAAAGTTTCTTCAGAACCTGGGTGTTCTAATGAATACTTGCCAATCTCTAATTTACAGGGGCCTGTTTTTGCTTGCCTTTTTACTCTATGCAGTCCTGGCCAGCTTCAGAGATTGATGAAATCTGAGAGTGGTATTAGATTTAACACCATTTCAAGATGGGCTTTGAGCTCAGCGCGAATGAGTTGGATAGGAAAAGAAATAGGAAGGAAGAGGAAGGTTCTATAGTTGAAACTCCTGGCCTTACAGCAAATTGAAATATTATTGCAATCTCCTCCAGAAATCTCTGGGGTGGTCCATGATGCTCTCAGATCATGCTGTTTCTCATGGTGGCATCTGAATGAAGATATTATAGTGTAGAATAAATTGTAAATTTATATGCCACCCAACCAGGGTGAGAAATTTCCTAAAACTGGTGCCATTTTCTGAGACTGCTCCTTGCTTACCCCATATGGAATATTTGGCCTGTGTTAAGCAGAGAACCAGTTACACTGGGTCAGCGTCTCAGCAGTTCTTTTCTTCAAGCTTAGCTCCCTAGTACAAGGGATGGGTTATAGAATACTGATCACTGTTTAAAGATTTCTCACTTTGCCTTCAGGGGCATCATCAAAATCTTCTTGTTCTGATTCTATCAGAAACCAAGATTTTAAGGAAGTAGTTAAACAAAATCTCCATGAAATGAAACATGCAAAATAAGATTGATAGTGATAAAATGTTTAGAAGCTGTCGCTGAAAATTCTCAAAGCACAGAATTAGAATTAAAAAATATGACATTTCAAGTGAGCTGAAAATTAATATGCAAAATAAATTCTTTCTGGTACACTGGCAATTCAATCCCAGTACCATTTGGTTAAGACTAAAGTATTTATTATTAGTAATCCCACACGAGTCTTTAGCTTTATGTCTGGATAGTAACAAAAGATATTAACACAAATAGCCTTTTAAAATTCTTAAATGATAGCATTAAGGTTACAAGGTAGATTTCTCAATATGGATTTTTAAATATAATTTTTACATGATGTAGTTGAAAATTATGGCAATGGAGTGTCTGTAGACCTGGGTTAAATATGTATCAGCTCAGCTAAATGTTAGTTAAGCACTTGCACAATTTATTTAAGCTGTCAGTGTCTCTATTTTCTCAGCTATAAAATGGGGATAATAGTCACTATTTCACAGTACTTTTGAAGATTGGGAATAATATATCTATGGTTATTAATCACAGAACAGTCACATGATAAGCTTTTCATAAATAACAGCTATTTCTATCACTGTCATAAACTGAATCCTCAAATCTTTCCTAAATTCTCCTACCCTGCTACCGAAGTTTAACTCCAGAAGTGTTAGTTCTTAGATACTCCTACTATTTTTCCAAAACACAAGCAAGATGGAGAAGGTCTCTGAGTTGAGATCATTGCCTCCATCCATTTCTTTCCTTCAGTATGTACCTGCTGGAGAAACTGCATTTGACTTGTGGAATTTCCTATTGTTTGGAGTTCTGCTGGTTGTACACTCAAGGCAATTTGATATATTCCTCTGTCCTTGGTATTTCTTAAAAAACAACAGTCAAACCCAGAGGCTTGGTCAGATCAGGTTTAATTCCTTTAGCAAAGTTGATAGTGGTAGCATTCAATTTTTCCTGGAGACATGTACTGCTCTGCTTTTACTCTTTCTTGATGCTGGCAGTCATTAATGCTCAATGCCTGAGTACCCCATGAATGGGTAATGATTTGGGACAACAAAACTCAAGCTCAGGACTATAGGAATGTTACTCATTTTTTCTAGATTACACCTATATACATACCTAAGTCTCAGAACAGCAATATTAACACCACCAATTATTATTCCTGAAAAGAGTTAAAACGCTTCTTTTACATACATCTTATAATCACCTTCCCCCACCTCCAGCTGAGGGTTGTACTACATCTGCATGGTCAGGTCATAGAGCCACTATTTAGCATCATCTTCTCCCTTTTTAGTTAAAGATACACAAGTTACAGTTCACCTAATGTCTTCTGCTGGTTTGTATAATGATGCTTATAGTCATTTTAGTGACATAAAGGTGACACTCTAGGAGATTCATTTAAATGGGATGATAGTCCTTGAATTTTCACATGTTATAACTGTCTGTGCCCTTTACACTAGAAGATTATTTTTCGTAGACATTAACTCTTCCCTATGTCTTCCA
The DNA here is from genome assembly GCF_963930625.1 of Muntiacus reevesi. Classification (NCBI taxonomy): domain Eukaryota; kingdom Metazoa; phylum Chordata; class Mammalia; order Artiodactyla; family Cervidae; genus Muntiacus; species Muntiacus reevesi. Next base: position 100,055,718 of record NC_089252.1, read on the forward strand.
AGACATAGAAGACTGGGAGCTGACTGTGGCTCAGATCTCATGATCTCATTGCCAAATTCAGACTTCAGTTGAAGAAAGTAGGGAAAACCACTAGACCATTCAGATATGACCTAAATCAAATCCCTTATGGCTATACAGTGGAAGTGACAAAGAGAGTCAAGGGATTAGAACTGATAGAGTGCCTGAAGAACTATGGACGGAGGTTCATGACATTGTACAGGAGGCAGTGATCAAGATCATCCCCAAGAAAAAGAAATGCAAAAAGGCAAAATGGTTGTTTGAGGAGGCCTTACACACAGCTGAGAAAAGAAGGGAACCTAAAGGCAAAGGAGAAAAAGGAAGATATTCCCATTTGAATGCAGAGTTCCAAAGAATAGCAAGGAGAGAAAAAAAAAAGCCTTCCTAAGTGATCAATGCAAAGAAATAGAGGAAAACAATAAAATGGAAAAGACTAGAGACCTCTTCAAATTAAAGGGAACATTTTATGCAAAGATGGGTACAGTAAAGGATAGAAATAGTATGGACCTAACAGAAGCAGAAGAGATTAAGAAGATGTGGCAAGAATACACAGAAGAACTATACCAAAAAGATCTTCATGAGCCAGATAACCATGATGGTGTGATCACTCACCTAGAGCCAGACATCCTGGAATTCGAAGTGAGCCTTAGGAAGCACCACTACGAACAAAGCTAGTGGAGGTGATGGAATTCCAGTTGAGCTATTTCAAATCCTAAAAGATGATGCTGTGAAAATGCTGCACTCAATATGCCAGCTAATTTGGAAAACTCAGCAGTGGCCACAGGACTGGAAAAGGTCAGTTTTCATCCCAATCCCAAAGAAGGGCAATGCCAAAGCATGTTCAAATGACTGCTCAGTTGCACTCCTCTCACACACTAGTAAAGTAATGCTCAAAATTCTTCAAGCCAGGCTTAAACAGGACATGAACCGTGAACTTCCCGATGTTCAAGCTGGATTTAGAAAAGGCAGAGGAACCAGAGATCAAATTGCCAACATCCATTGGAGCATCAAAAAAGCAAGAGAGTTCCAGAAAAACATCTACTTTTGCTTTATTGACTAAGCCAAAGCCTTTGACTGTGTGGATCACCACAAACTATGGAAAAATCTTAAAGGGATGGGAATACCAGACCACCTGACCTGCCTCTTGATAAATCTGTATGCAGGTCAAGAAGAAACAGTTAGAACTGGACATGGAACAACAGACTGGTTCCAAATTGGGAAAGGAGTATATCAAAGCTATATATTGTCACCCTGCTTATTTAACTTAAATGCAGAGTACATCATGTGAAATGCCGGGCTGGATGAAGCACAAGCTGGAATCAAGATAGCTGGGAGAAATATCAATAATCTCAGATATGCAGATGACATCACCCTTATGGCAGAAAGCAAAGAAGAACTAAAGAGCCTCTTGATGAAAGTGAAAGAGGAGAGTGGAAAAGTTGGCTTAAAGCTCAACATTCAGAAAACTAAGATCATGGCATTCAGTCCCATCACTTCATGGCAAATAGATGGGGAAACAATGGAAATAGACTTTATTTTTGGGGGTTCCAAAATCACTGTAGATGGTGACTGTAGCCATGAAATTAAAAGACACTTGTTCCTTGGAAGAAAAGCTATGACCAACCTAGACAGCATATTAAAAAGCAGAGACATTACTTTGTCAACAAAAGTCCATCTAGTCAAGGCTATGGTTTTTCCAGTAGTCATGTATGGATGTGAGAGTTGGACTATAAAGAAAGCTGAGCACCAAAGAATTGATGCTTTTGAACTGTGGTGTCGAAGACTCTTGAGAATCCCTTGGACTGCAAGGAGATCCAGCCAATCAATCCTAAAGGAAATCAGTCCTGAATATTCATTGGAAGGACTGATTCTAAAACTGAAACTCCAATATTTTGGCCACCTGATGCAAAAAGCTGACTAATTGGAAAAGACCCTGATGCTGGGAAAGATTAAAGGCAGGAGAAGGGGATAACAGAGGATGAGTTGACTGGATGGCATCACTGATGGGATGGACATGAGTTTGAGTAGGCTCCGGGAGGTGGTGATGAACAGGGAAGCCTGGTGTGCTGCAGTCCAGAGGGTCGCAAAGAGTCGGACACGACTGAGCATCTGAACTGAACTGACTGACTAAACTCTTCCCTGTGTCTTCTTTCTTTCCTTTTCCTCTGAACTACAGTGTTGTCAAAAAGTCTGATGAAATCTAGTATTCCCTTCCTTTCCTTCATAAAAGATACTTTTGCTTTGCTTACATGGCCAAGGGTTTTTTATTTTTCTTTCCTGTTGTTTCCTTTTTTAAATTTAGTCTTTCTATTGGAATATATCTTGTTGCTGGTGAATATCAAAAAGTATGCCTTCTCAATATGCATTTACATTTTTAAAAAAATTCATAAAAATCTCAATTACAGTTTTTAGTATTTGCTCTGGTCCTTTGCTTCAGTTTTCTTTTTCAGGGACTCTCATTATTCATGTATTGAAGCTTCTTTGCCTATTTTCAGTATTTCTCAATTCCATGCAAATCCTCTTGGTTGTTTGTTTCTTTTTTTAAAAAAATGCCTTCCTTTTCTTATTCTATATTCTTATGACACTATTTTATTAACTCTTTTGGTTCTTCTAGTTTAGTCACTAACTGTATTTCTAAAACCTTTTTTTATGTTTTTATTTCTAATCCTTTCTTGAGTTCTGTCATGTAATTTGAATTTTTCTAATTTTGATTTTTGTTGTTTTTTTCATATCTTATATAATTTTTTAATGTCTTAACTTGTTTTGAAATAGAATGTCACAATTTTCATCTGGTTTCTGATCACATATTTCTGTCACACTTTCATACTTTAAAAGGATATATTTTACTACTTATTCTCTTTTTCTTTTATCAACTTTGTATGAGATTTAACCTGGATATTTTCATTTGGTCTTTCTCTATGTGAAATTAGTTTCCTTGAACTTTTAGAAGGAAGCTTGGTTGGGGACAACTTTTTTTATTTTTATTTTTTTAACTTCAGTTAAACTGGGAAATTCAACTGAAATACTACTTATGTATTAAGTAGTATTAAGTACTTTCAACCACTATTGAATGTAGTATTAAAAATATGGTGACCTGCTTTTTTGGATTTTCTATCTCTGCTCCCATCTCACATGTTTATCTGGGTCTTCCCTTTCTTTTGTATCTACTGACCCTCTCCTGTTAAGGTTTTTTTTTTTTTTTCCTCCTGTTCAGTTTTGATTCCACATCCAGCAGTTTCTCCTTGGCATAGTACCCTGTCCTGAAAAAAGAACAAAACTGTGTGGGTCAGTTTTGATACAGGAAAGATTGCCCCAGCTCCTTCATAGCTAGCAGAATTCTCCCTGGGATGGGATGCAGCAAAACCACTCCCAGTGTTAGCTGCCACTTTGAAACTGGCCTGGCAAGCCCTTCATGTAGCCATAGTGTCTGTTGGATCTTTCACGGGCTCTTCCTCCTGTTCTCAGGTCTTTCTGATGCCCCATTCCTTGCCTCTGTCCCCTCCCCTAATCCAGACACTTGCTGATGCCTACTTGTCTTCTGAGGACTGTGGATACCTTGTCACATGCTTTCCTTCAGGCTTATTCCATGGATTCTGATTTTGCTAACTAGTTTCTCTGTCTGATTTTACTTGATGATTCGAGAAGATCCAAACATTTCACAGCCACTGCATATCTTGCCCTAATCCTCTGATTCAGTAGTTTCAACAAGCAAAAATGATCATCTGATTTGATTTACCATGAAGATTTTTAAAGGAAAAAAGTGTATCTTGACAAGCAAATCTGGGTGTTTGTCTGGGCACCTTAAATTTGTTTTCCAGGAGGGCAATGCTAGTTCCTAATTTTAATGTTATCAAAACTATACTGGGAGAACACAGGTGTGGAGTCAATGAATAAAAAAAGGAAATATCTTTAATTATGCAGTGATATTTGCAATTGATCCTCTAGGTCTCTCTGTTTTCTCAACGCCACTTTCCACCTAAAGCTCAGTGGATGGAATGTTCTAAAGCACTTAGAAAGTTGAGGGTGATCACTGACGATCTGACTGTAAATGGGCCACAGCCAGCAAATTACCAAACCAGGGCATGGCCTGTTGGCAGTGGGTGTTCTGTTTTTGTTCTGTTCTTGTGTTCAGTTAGAAGCAGAGGCTTTCTTAAATGCAAATCTTCCTATAATTCCGCGCTGACCTTCAAAGTACAGGTAGGGTGAATTACTTTATTGGAGAAAAAAAAAGCTGACTTATGGGAAAATAATACTACCAGATATTTCTGTCCATTCCACTGTAGTACAAAACCAGACTAGCACACAAGGGATGGTATTGATAAAAAAAAAAAATATCCTACTTATTTCAAAAGTAATAATTATAACTTTAAGGTATTATTCTCAGAACTTCCAAAAATGAAAGATGTATAATATGTAGAGTAATTAGCATCAACTGATAAATACACTCTCAACAATTTTAAATAGCTCTATGTCACTAAATGGGCTTCCCTGGTGGCTGAGAAGGTAAAGCATCTGCCTGCAATGTGGGAAACCTGGGTTTGATCCCTGGGTGGGTTGGGAAGATTCCCTGGAGAAGGAAATGGCAAACCCCTCCAGTACCCTCGCCTGGAAAATTCCATGGATGGAGGAGCCTAGTAGGCTACAGTCCATGGGGGTTGCAAAGAGTCAAAGATGACTGAGCGACTTCACTTTCTTTTCTGTGCCTAAATAATACGAGTCCATTCCAGAGGATCTTTGGGGTTTGGCATCAGCTTCCAGGATTCAACATTTTTTCTGTCTCACCTGAGAATTTCCAGGCCATACTATCAGGAAGAAAACACATGATTTGCCTCATCTTTTCTGACTGTCTTTTCCAGTCCTATTTGCCACTCAGCCATGCTTTGAATGCTGTCCGGCATTTGATGGTGCCAAACAGAAGCAAAAGCAACCCCCTTGGCCTGATTGCTAAAAAAACCCAAAAATCCACCCTGATAATAACTAAATCTTGATACTTAAGGATAATAATTTTCATTGTTACAACAGTCAGGTGCTGAAGTCTTCTCAGATAGAAAGCCAAGAGAGAGACAGCAAGACAGACAGACTTACAGAGACAGATACAACCCTTTAGATACAGCTGTTTATACTTAAATCCTACCTATTCCTAACCATGAGGGCCTCTCTGCTGGTTCAGTGGTAAAGAATCTGCCTGCAATGCAGGAGAATGGGTTTGATCCGTGGGTCATGAAGATCCTCTGGAGGAGGGCAGAGCAACCCACTCCAGTATTCTTGCCTGGAGAATCCCATGGACAGAGAAGCCTAGCAGTCTTCACTCTATGAGGTCACAGAGTCCCACAGGACTTAGGAACTAAACAACACCTTACCTATTTCTTATTACTTACAATGTATCATCTACTGGGAATCTGTGATCATCTGGAGCTGTAAGCAAAGCTTCAAGAGCCAGAGAATTCTAAAACCTTCTACCCTGAGACCACCTTCTGTGCCCCCTCCTTTTAACATAAAGCACCTCCAGGAAGAGACCCCTCTCTCCTTCACCCACCTCCTGCTTTGCTCAGAGCACAATAATAGGAATATACTACAATTAAAGTGACCAAACTGTCCCCAATATGAGACGAGAAAACCCGGCCAGACAGGTTTTGTCTGCACATCTTCTCGTCTAAAATGAGTCCAATTTGAGCTCATTTAAACCGCTAAACAAGATCTCGCAAACTTCCGTATTTCAACTGCTGCAAAGGTCACAAAACCTACATTTGTTTCCCACTCAACATCTGCTGTGCTGCCGTTTCTGCTTTCTCCAGGTGAGGGAATGAGGCGTGCCAAGGCACCGTGATGGAGAGGTCACTTAATTTTCCTTTGTAAAGCCAAATCCCCTGTGCTCTCTATTATCACCAATCAATTTTACATAAATAGCAAAATTAAGCCCCATTATTCTCATTTACCACAAAATTAGAGGAATTAATTAAACATGGAAAAAGTGCCCACGTCTGCCAAATCACTACTTCCAGTAGGTAGGAACAAGTTCAGGAATTTCGCGCAGGCAGGAAGAAAAATCAAACAGCCTCCAGAAACACACTGGAGAGGTGCCACTGAAAAGGTTTTGTAAAAGGACCAGTCTGAACGCGCCAGCAGGCTTCTGAGTTCCTCCCTTGAAGCCGGGACAAGGGGAACACTCTTCCTTACAGGGATGGAATCTATCGAGCATCTTTACACTGCACAGTGTGGTTTCTCTGTTGTTGTTTGGGGAAGCTGTGGTTTATGTTTGGTTTGAGCTTGAACAAATTCAAAAGAAAGGGTGAACGTAAGGTCCTGTTTTTCAGACCCAGATTTGTCAGAGAGGTTCCTTCATGTGCCCGTTTCTAATAAGCTCCACTAAACTCCAGGAATCAAACCACTGGAGCAACGTGACTTTTCTCAACTTGTGTTTAAGACCAAATTTCTGAAACAGAGACAGCAAGGGTGAGAGGTCCAACGTCACAGTTTTTTACATTGAGCTCAGCAAAGCTCAGATTTGTTACAAAGTTTAGAAATTAGGAGACCAAGAATGCTGAAGTATTCTCATAAACTGAAAAGGAGAGATTCAAAAATAAGATTAAAGGGTTCTTCAAAGATTGACTAAGAGTCCCTTGCAACTCCTTCTATTATGAAACAATGAAATATATACTATTCCTTAAATAAACCCACCGGAATGATACCCTTTTTAGGCTGTTACGTTGCAGTAAAAAAGATCTTCACATCTTTCTTAATGAGATTTTTATTGCTCATGTAAATTTGTCTTGTGCTAAATTTTTGTCTTGGGAACCCTGAATTTTGTTACCTTGAGTTGTTCCCGGTAAGCATGTATGCATCCACCAAATTTTTGCTGTGAAAACGGCTCCTTCTGGCAAAGTGAAAGCAATTGGAACTCAGTTTAATTAGCTGCCTTCTGTAAATACGCCATTATTCTTCCCGCTCTCTGCTCAAGTTATATTTACAGAGGGAACAGAGAGCAATAATTATTTTCAGTTGCAGTTAGTCAGTATTAGTTAATGTCTGAGAATAATTGAGAGGAAATTAAGATAAGTGTAGATCATGGGGACAAAACTGAGGATGAATGAGTGTCTGTCAGCAGAATTTCACCTGTATTTTCTTGCATGGCTTCAGAACTCAACTAGACAGAGAAGCAACAGGTTTCTCACCTGAAACCCATTTGGCAACCCACATGAAATCTCCACCATCTGCTTTCAAATAATTACATGGTAGGTTATCCATTTTAGATGGTCAACTCCCAGGCCAAGTTTTCTTGGGGTCTCAATGTCTTTTGAGCTATTCCTGTTTCTTTGGATTCACTGGCACCCTGGGAAGACAAACTCAGTTTAATATCAGCCAGAGCCAAGGAGATAAAGGAAGAGAGTCTGCTGTTCCCCAAAGCCTTAACGTAACCCACAGTCAAATATACAAGGTGGATATATTAGGTGTTTCGCTGGTTTCCATTAGATTATTAAGAGTTGACTAGTTTTAACAACTCTATCATTAAGATTTGTAACATAGGTATTAGTGAGGGTAAGAATGAATGAGAAAGGCCCTATAACTCTCCTGACAGGAGTGATAGGGAACAGGTCATTTGGGGCAGGCTTCCCCAGAGCCCAGACTCTGGAAGACAGCACCCCCATCAGTTCTGTGGTTTGGGAGAAGGGGGCAAAGGACACAGGCTCTGGGGTCCACCAGCTCTAGATACTTGTTCAGGTCCCAGTGCTAGCTACCTGGGAGATCCCGAGCAAGTTATCTATGCTCTCAGTTTTGCCATTCCACCACCAGCACCAGCACATGGCGACAGGAAGGGCTGAATAAGATAACCACAGGATGCAGTCAGCACCGAGCTAGACACACAAAAGGGGACTGAGAGGGGTGACTCCAATCCCTGGTGCTATGTCCACTCTCACCGTCTCCCGAGGGCTCTTCAAACACACAGCAGGTGTCGTGTCCGGGAGCAGAGAGGAGTCTGGGGTGGGAAATATTAAGTGGCGGGAGAAGTGTTGGGTGTGTCCGCAGCTGGGATGACGGGCAGAGTCTGAGACTGTCCTGTCAGAGGAGACACAGTCCTTCTGTCTTTTGTCTGCTCTATATTTATTTGGACTCTTCAAGAAAATTAGAGATATCAAGGGAACATTTCAGGCAAAGATGGGCTCGATAAAGGACAGAAATGGTATGGACCTAACAGAAGTAGAAGATATTAAGAAGAGGTGGCAAGAATACACAGAAGAACTACACCAAAAAGATCTTCACGAGCCAGATAATCACAATGGTGTGATCACTCACCTAGAGCCAGACATCCTGGAATGTGAAGTCAAGTGGGCCTTATAAAGCATCACTACGAACAAAGCTAGTGGATGTGATGGAATTCCAACTGAGCTATTTCAAATCCTGAAAGCTGATGCTGTGAAAGTGCTACACTCAATATGCCAGCAAATTTGGAAAACTCAGCAGTGGCCACAGGACTGGAAAAGGTCAGTTTTCATTCCAATCCCTAAGAAAGGCAATCCCAAAGAATGCTCAAACTACCACACAATTGCACGCATCTCACACACTAGTAAAGTAATGCTCAAAATTCTCCAAGACAGGCTTCAGCAATACATGAACCGAGAACTTCCAGATGTTCAAGCTGGTTTTAGAAAAGGCAGGGGAACCACAGATCAAATTGCCAACATCCACTGGATGATCGAAAAAGCAAGAGAGTTCCAGAAAAACATCTAATTCTGCTTTATTGATTACGCCAAAGCCTTTGACTGTGTGGATCATAATAAACTGTGGAAAATTCTGAAAGAGATGGGAATACCAGACCACCTGACCTGACTCTTGAGAAACCTGTATGCAGGTCAGGAAACAACAGTTAGAACTGAACATGGAACAACAGACTGGTTCCAAATAGGAAAAGGAGTATGTCAAGGCTGTATATTGTCACCTTGCTTATTTAACTTCTATGCAGAGTACATCATGAGAAACGCTGGGCTGGAAGAAGCACAAGCTGGAATCAAGATTGCTGGGAGAAATATCAATAACCTCAGATATGCAGATGACACCACCCTTATGTCAGAGAGTGAAGAGGAACTGAAAAGCCTCTTGATGAAAGTGAAAGAGGAGAGTGAAAAAGTTGGCTTAAAGCTCAACATTCAGAAAACTAAGATCATGGCATCTGGTCCCATCACCTCATGGGAAATAGATGGGGAGACAGTGGAAACAGTGTCAGACTTTATTTTTGGGGGCTCCAAAATCACTGCAGATGGTGACTGCAGCCATGAAATTAAAAGATGCTTGCTCCTTGGAAGGAAAGTTATGACCAACCTAGATAGCATATTAAAAAGCAGAGACATTACTTTGCCAACAAAGGTCCATCTGGTCAAGGCTATGGTTTTTCCAGTGGTCGTGTATGGATGTGAGAGTTGGACTGTGAAGAAAGCTGAGCGCCGAAAAATTAACGCCTTTGAACTGTGGTGTTGGAGAAGACTCTTGAGAGTTCCTTGGACTGCAAGGAGATCCAACCAGTCCATCCTAAAGGGGATCAGTCCTAGGTGTTCATTGGAAGGACTGATGCTGAAGCTGAAACTCCAATACTTTGGCCACCTCATGCGAAGAGTTGACTCATTGGAAAAGACCTTGATGCTGGGAGGGATTGAGGGCAGGAGGAGAAGATGATGACAGAGGATGAGATGGCTGGATGGCATCACCGACTCATTGGGCATGAGTTTGAGCAAACTCTGGGAGTTGGTGATAGACAGGGAGGCCTGATGTGCTGAGATTCATGGGGTCGCAAAGAGTCGGACACAACTGAGCGACTGAACTGAACTGAACTGAACTGAGTGTTTCACATATAAGCCTTGGCAAGCTTCTGGTTCAGAGCAGAATCATGGCTCCTGAGAAAAGTGGGGAAACTCTGGGTGTGATTAGGGTGGGCTTGAGGTTCAAGGGACAAAGTATGAGAGGATTGGGGAGGAGAGTTTCTTTTTTGCCGCTGTCTGGAGCCAGCCACATCCTGGCACCCAGGCCTGAGAACTTTAAGAGCACAGGGGAGTCAGCCCTGTCAGAGCTCTCAAGGTCAATCCTGATGCCTGGAAGTTTCTGCCCAGCAGTCTGGCATTAATTGATGTGGAGCGCTGGACCTGGGGCGGCAGGTCCAAGACAGGGGAGACAGAGGACAGACAGTAGCTCGCAGATCCATCCAGGAGCAAATCTGAGGCGCCATGTGGGGAAGTATCTGGGTGGCCAATTTCTAATTATGTGATCACAAACAGCCATGGAGTTTGATCATTTATGCTCTTACATCTTGAGAAGTGATGCTTTCAAATTGCGGTGCTGAAGACTCCTGAGAGTCCCTTGGACTGCAAGGAGATCAAATCAGTCTATCCAAAAGGAAATCAACCCTGAATATTCATTGGAAGAACTGATGCTAAAGTTCCAATACTTTGACCACCTGATGCAAAGAGCTGAGTCATTGGAAAAGACCCAGATGCTGGGAAGGATTGAGGGGAGGAGGAGAAGGGGGCAACAGAGGATGAGATGGTTGAATGGCATCATCGACTCCATGGACGTGAGTTTGAGCAAACTTTGGGAGATGGTGAAGAACAGGGAAGTCTGGCGTGCTGCAGTCCATGGGGTCGCCAAAAATCGGACATGGCTGAGTGAGTGAACAAGAACACAAATACTTTGACATCATAATCATAGATCAGAAGACTGAAAATGCTGGTTTTGAGTCCATAAACTTTGTAATGAGATTTGCATTCATCCAAACCTGCAGAGCTCTCTAGGTGAGGGAAAGGATCTCCCAAACCCCACAGAAGTAGTTGTTGCCATGTGATATCTTTATTCTCTTTCTCTGCCACTTTCAGTCCCAATCCCAATCATCAGGAGCAGAAACAGTCCTCTTTAATGTCCTCTGGAAAGAGAACAAGCTAAGACCTCCCACCATGAGCCTGGACCAAAAGCATCGAGCTTTCTGCCCAACTCCTGAAAGAGGCCACGTGGAGCACTGGGGCTCCCCATCTAGGGGACCGGAGGCCAGTATGCAAACCCCATCTCCACAGCTTCTCAGGGTTGGTGGTGTGTGTTTTCTCATTTTATATCACAGAGGTGAACCTTATTTCTAAACAACCACCTTCTTGGAGAGTATTTTTAAATAATTCCAAAGTTACTGAAAAAATTAACAAAATATGGAGGACTCCTAGATAATCTTTACCCAGGTTCACCCATTTCTAACATTTATTTTTCACACATCCATATTAGAATGTGTTTTTATGAGTCATTTGAGAGTACGCTGTCTACTTCATGCCCTTTAACCTCTTAAAACCTAAGCATGCATTCCATAGACTAAGCATGTGTTCCGTAGACCATGAAATAATCTACCAGAAGAGATTCCTTGGCCTACAAAATTCAGACACTGCTCCAAGCTACGGCCCCCCTTTAAGAACTAAGGGTTCTGAGAGAAAGCATTGTGACCCAGTGGTCCCAGGGGTGTTGGACCAGAAAACCATTTTGCTTCCCTGTGTGTATGTGTGTGTGTGCACATGCGTGTACCACGGGCACCCAATATCACTCCACGGAACACTCCAGGGAATGTTACTCTGGCCACGCAGATGGAGCTGGAAGCATGCCACCTGCCTTTCCCGCTTCCTCAGGGCTCCCTCAGCTCCAGGACATGCTCTGTGGCTCCCCTCTCAGAGGGCGACCTCTGAACCAGGACATCTTCCTGGGCACAGGATATTCTCACTCCAGCAGAAGGGAGGAAGGACGTGGTCCATCTGAGCCTTGGCAACTCAGACTTGTAGAAACCAGGACGGAGCCATTATGAAGGCTGAGGGAGGGGTGGTAATGGGGATAGCAGCAACAGCCCCATTTGCAGAGGCAACAGGATTCCTAACTCGGCACTGGGGATGATTCACTGAAATGGTAAGAGGCAGCTGCCTTCTCCAGACAGAAATTCTCAGTAGTCCTCAAAACAAGCCCTCTGACAAAAATTCCATCCATGGAGGAATTGGCATTCCTCCATGCCAATGAGGAATTTTCAAAACATAAGTGCAAATAAGAGAAAGCTCGCATGGGAAGCTGCAAAGCATCCCTCAAACCAGGCCCTTCTTCTCCAAATGGGCACACAAATGTGTGTCTGGAAGTGAGGTGCACAAGCAGTGAAGGAAAGTGGGGTGGGAGGAGACAGAGAAGAGAAGGGAGACTGCACGAAGGGTGGGCCCGAGCTCGGAAGGCAGGAGCCGTCTGCTCAGCCCCGTGCTGATTACTGGGGAGGCAGGCAGCAGGGTCCCCCGCACCTGAGACAGGAGAGACAGAAAGGGCATGGAGTGACTGCTGAGGCGAACATCTCACATACCCATGAGCTCTGCCGAGCCCTCAGATCCCTCTAATAACTCAGAAAAAAGGGATCATTCTGGCCTGATGAGTGTGTGCTCTGAACACCAGTCTGGACTAGCCAACTGGGGCTGGATGTTCGGTTCAGTAGCCAGGTGGATGGAAGCTCAGAGACGAACCCCAATCCAACAAACCCCAGAGAGGCAGAGGATAGAGCACTGAGAAAATGCTCTTATAAACAAAACCTCGGACTAATGAAGAAACTGCTGGAAGACCAAGAACTAAACAGAAGCAGATTCCCTCTGGCAATTAAGACCTGAGGGCCGCTAACTTAGCAGCTGATGGAGTGCGCACTCTAGATTTAATCGTTGCTTGCTAGCTGTGTGACTTTAGAAGTATGACTAAACCTCTCTGGGCCTTATGCCCCTCATCAGCAACGTGATGATTAAAGCGTTCCTACCCAGTAATTCTGGGCTTCCCAGATGGCGTTAGTGGTAAAGAAGCCATCTGCCAAGGCAGGAGATGGAAGGGACAAGGGTCTGATCCCTCGATCGGGAAGATCCCCTGGAGGAGGAAATAATAACCCACTTCACTATTCTTGCTGGGAGAATACCATGGACAGAGGAGCCTGGTGGGCTACAATCTATAGAGTTGAAAAGAGTCAGACAGAAATGAAGCCACTTAGCACACATGCACATACCCTGTAAAAGTGTTATGTTTTAAAGATACCCCTGGTTATTTCTGAGACAGCGAGCATAAATACAGACATATTCTCAAGGTTTGTCAGAAAAATCACCATGTGATCCATGTCTCATGCTCTTGTTCTGTGGATTAAACAAGATAATTCATGTAAAATGTTTGGTCTGCAGTAGCATTTAATAAATAATAGCTATCATTTCTGTAATTATCATTATCAATATTATTATAGCAATGATAATATTGCCACACAATCTTGGATTGAATGATCCAATTTAAAATCCTCCAATTAAATGCAGATGGAGGACTCATATGGCGCTTACCTATTTTTCAAAAGGGGAGTTAAAAGTCTATTTTGATCTCTTTCGTGAAAGATAATGAACATGAAAGTGTTTTGTACATTCTAATGAATATTCCATCTTGTGTCTACAAAATTTAAAAATAAATTAAAAGCCATCCCAATGTGTGGCCTCCAATGTATTTTGCTTGTTACATTTTATATTCAAAATATTACTGGTGTTTATTATCCCCCGTCCTCGGCAGCGAAAACTTAGCTGGTTGAGAACGTCTGGCTGGAACACAGGAGAAACCGCGCCATCTGCTGGCTGCTCCTGAGAACTGCTTGGGGGAAGCTGCTGAGAGCCGTGTAAATCCTGGGAGTGGCAAAGCTGCAGTGGGGCTGAGTCCTCGGTCCAGTGTTTTGGGATCCAGAGGGTATGGAGGGCTCAGTTGTCACTGATGGTCTCTGCATACTCACAGCTTGAGTCTCAGTGCTGTGCCGCTGGGTCTGCGGCATTTGGCACTAGCCCCCATCTCTCAAGACAGCACCTGCCTTCGCTACTTGCGAAGCAGATGATGATTCAGCAGGGAGCAGGCCCGATGTACTCCTCATGCTGCTCCTTGGCGCTCTGGCCCACTCCCGGCCTAGCAATTCATCACAGCCTGTTGCTTCCCGGCTGTGGCTTGGGCTCAGGCCACCACGGCTTCCGGGTCTCCTCTGCTTTCTCCTTCGGTCTCCCTAGGGCCTTAGCCATGTGTCAGGTCCCGTGGCGCATCAAGTAAAGAGGTACATGGAGCTCTGGCCGCTGCCCCGCCCCAGTGAGGGGGTGGGGAGAGATGCTGAGGTCCCAGGGGCCACTGCCAAGGTCCCCAGCTCTCCTCCCCAGGCAGGAGTGCAGGCCAAGCCCCCATTTAAACCAGTATTGCAGGGGCACACAGCCAGCCTCCCACACCGTGGCAGGCTCCCAGCGCCCCACAAGAGGGCTCCTTAAGAGGTCTGTTCCCAAGCCAAATGTGCAGATGTGTGAATGCCAAAGAAGCTGACCCCTACCGACACCTACTGTATTCCAGATGCTGTTATGTGCTTCACGTTGGAATGCATTTCATCCTCACAGCAACTCGATGAGGAAGATACCATTACTGTCCTTATTTTAAAGGTGAGGAGAATGAAACACAGAAAGTTAAGCAGTTTGTACAAGGATTCACCGCGGGTTACGGATGAGCTGGGTCGCGAGTCTGTATGCCTCCAGAAATCCCAATTCTATTCTCTACATTTGATCCAGATATTTAGTTAACACCAAGGTCAAACCCTGCCGTCAGATAGACAGGTCATGGGATGGTGGAGCCCCAGGTCACTGGCAGAGGAGACCCAGGTAACCAGCCCCCTTTCTTGACAACAAGGACCCAACTTGACAGAGAAAGGATCCATCATGACGGTGATGGAAGGAGTAAAGGAAGAAGGATTCGGGAAACAGGATGACAGCAGAATCCAGGGAGAGTCCGAGATGAGTCACTGCAGTAAATTACAGAATAAGAAAGCAAGAGAACAGGAAGAAAATGAAGATCAAGGCCAAAAGACTGACATAATGCTTCACGTTTAAAATCTTAAAACTAAACACATTTATCTCAGCCATGCACCCAAGTAGCCGAGACAATACTGCTAAGGAAACAAGTGGAGGTTTAATGGCCGGACCAGGTGCTTGGCTGTGGTTTGAACCACTGTCCCACACCAGCTGGGGCACCATCTCCGCACCTTGTGCATTGTAGACAGCTCACAGACACCCCGCCCCACCGTGGGATGGGGCTCACAGACACCTCATCCCCCTACTGGATGCCGGGCACTGAGGATACTGGAGCGCCTGGCACCCTATGAGCCCCACTCTCACAAGTTTACATTCTAGCGGAGGGGTAGACAGAATGCAAGCAGGTGAATTAGATGAGAAGTCATACATCAGAAGACATGCTCTAAAGAAAATAACCTGGAGAATAATAGGAAAGTCAGAGACCTAGTGCCACAGAGAAGATGACCAATGGCGTGTATCCAGGGCCCTCATTGCCAGGGGCCTTGGACGGCCAGTGCTGATGGCACCTCTGGGTGAGGATCCCCACAGAGGCACAGGAGGAAACTGACACAAATGGATGGTGATGGCCTCGTCCAGCTTTAATGGAGGACCTCACCATCAAAGCACGGGGCTTACTGTGCTACATGTTCTTTCTACAAAATAAATTCTCCATCATCTTGTGAATGAATGAATTTGAGTTTTATTGCATCTTATATTGCTATACATAAATAATATAATTTAGGTGGCTTAGACGGTAAAGAATCTACCTGCCAATGCAGGAGACACGGGAGATGTGCGTTCGATCCCTGGATATAGCAACCGACTCCAGTATTCTTGCCTAGAAAGTCCCATGGATAGAGGAGTCTGACAGGCTACAGTCCATGGAGCCGCAGAGAGTCGGACACAACTGAGTGACTAACACTTTCACTTTCAAATATTTTAAATATTCTGAAATCTGGGCACTGATGAATAACAAGGAAAGTATTCTTGCCTCGAAAATCCCACGGACAGAGGAGCCTGGGGCTACAGTCCATGGGGTTGCAAAGAGTGGGATACGACTGAGCGACTTTGGCTGAGAGCCTCAAAAAAAGGAAGAAAAGAAACAGGCATGTTCAGCATCTCCTGTTGAACTAAGACCCTTGGGATGAGGGTGTAGCTTCAAAGGGAGCCCTGCAGGAATAGAAGGTAAGGGCCAGGTGAAGCAGAGGGAGGAATTAGCGGCTGTGTGATAACACTCCTGCACATTTGCATGACACAGGCGCCTCTTCAGGACTTACACTAAAAAGAACATTTAAATACAGGCAGGAAATAAAAGATCCTGGTAAATTCTGTAATAAAACTCTGAATTAAGTCCAAGACAAACTGATTCTAATTTCACCAGAAGTGGGGAAAACAACGACCTCCCCCACAGCTTAATGCTACCCTTCAGCTTGATTCCTTGGGGCTCAAGAGAACAAATTTGAAAGGAATCAATGAATTATAAGAAGCTAGGTCACCCAGCAACTTGTGCATCTCAGATTCATCCTGCTTCTGAAAATAGGGATTAGAACTGCAGCAATCCAGAAAGAAAAATACAGGCAGAGGCAGAATTTCTCATGACAAGCCTTTATGACCAGCCCCGTGGGGAGAGATGGTGGCTGATGGCTGCAGCCTCCAGCTGTTTCCTCAAGAGTTTCCATGGAAGGCACAAGACGACAAGCCTTCTCTCTTACTCTGAGGGGTTGAGAATGCTAAGCATTTTGTTTTGTCTACTCCAGCTGCACCTTGAGGACAAGGAACCAACCAGGGGGCTGACTCAGGAGACACAGTCCTGTTTGGGCCAGAGGCAAAGCGGCAATTTGGGCATTTGGGCAGGACTTGGGTGTCACTGGGGGAGGACATCTGTGTGTTGAGAAGATAAATTAGGTCTTCCCTTTCTTTACCTACTTTCTGTTTCCCACCACAGAGGCGGAGCTGACCTTTCAACAATCCACTGTGGCAATTTCTTACCAGTTCATCATGTGCTTTCCTGCTTAAAACCTTCCCTACACTCTATTTCTTCCCCTCTAGTTGAGTTCCCAAGGTAAATGCTTCAACACTCTCCTTCCCAAGAGTCTAACCCATTGTCTGAAATAGTACCAGTCCTCAGTAAGTATTCAATGACTGCATTGCCAGATTTTCAAAATCTGTATCTACTACCACAGAATTCCCTTTTATGGTTATTAAAAGATGTGTTTTTTTTTTCCTGTTAGATTAACCAGTAGTCATGGGGAATCAACCATTCATTGAACAACTTATTTATTTCACCATCAGCTATCTACTGAGACCTCCTAGGTATCTGGCTCCTTATAAAGTTTTCCAGGGACATCAGCAAATGACACAAAGTCCTGAGTCTCAGGGAGCCAACAGTGGGTAAGAGCAAGAGCCAACGAAGCTTCTATAGAGAGCTGGAGAGTAACAATCTGAGGTTGTACAGGCCACATGAAGACTCAGTAATATATTTCCCTTTGCATAATTTTTTTCCAGTCTTTAAAACTGTACAAATCATTCTTATCTCAAGGAACTTTCAAAATAGGTCATGGGTCAAATTTATCCCATTAGCTATAGTTTGTCAAGCCCTGTGTAAGAGAGGCAAGCATCCTAATAATCACATAAGTACAGATGTTACAGTGCTTTCCCGGTGGCTCAGACAGTAAAGAATCTGCCTGCAATGCAGAAGACCAGGGTTCGATCCCTGGGTTGGGAAGATTCCCTGGAGAAGGGGGATTGCCTGGAGGATTCCATGGACAGAGGAGCCTGGTGGGCTACAATCCACGGGATCGCAAAGAGCTGGACGTGACTGAAGGACTATCACTTTCACAGATGTTATAAGCCTACAGCAGAGGAAGGGAGAAAAACAATCTATTTTGGGGGATGACTTTGAAGGAGTTTGAGGAAGCCTCTAAGGAAAAGAAACATCTACAGTGTAATTTGATGGAGGAAATTTTGATGAATGCAGAAAAGAAAAAGAAAAAACAGGTAGAATCGGGGAGTGTGGGGTGGGGTGGAACAGGAAGAGGCTTCAGGACAAGGGCTGCAGAGCTGGAAAGCATCCCGAGCACCCAGGGCCTGGGCCACCCCAGGGAGCCTGGACTGTATCTTGGTTCCAGTGAAACCCTTTCCCCAGCTGTAAGCAGAGGCGTACCAGGATCTGACGCAGATCTAAGAGAACTCTTCTGACTGCTGAGCATGCTCTGCTTTGGGAAAGTAAGAGGTACCAAGTGGGGGGTGAGGGGGCAGTTACCCGTAGCCTCATGTTATGGGTTGAAATGTGTCTCCCCTTCCTCTCCAGATGTGTTGAAGTTCTCATCCCCAGCCCTCTAGAACATGACTTTGTTGGGAAATGGAGTCACTACAGATGTAGTTAGTTTTGATGGGGGTCCCATTTGACACCACTAGTGTCCTTATGAAAGAATGGCCACGTGAAGACAGACACAGGACAAACTCCACTTGACCACCGGGGTAGAGACTGATTTATGCAGCAGCAGCTCGGGCAACACCAAGGAAGGCCGGCAATCCTTGAGGAGCCAGCGAGAGGCCAGGAAGGAGTTCCCTGCAGGCCCCAGGGGGAGCATGGCCCCGTCGGCTCTGATTTATAGACTTCGAGCCTCTGGAACTCTGAGATGATACTCTCTTTTTGGCTCAGCCGCCCAGTTTCTGGGCCATTGTTACAGCAGCCTTAGGCACCTAACACATCTCTTAAGGGTGACAAAGGCGAGGAGCTCAGTTATGTAATAACTGAGCGGAGAAAGGATGCACTGATGTGAAACAGTTTTGAAGGCAGAATCAAAAGGACTTTGTGACGGGCTGGTTGGATCCAGGGAAGTGAGGGGAGGGAAAGACGTCGACGTGGCTGACACTAAGGCAGAAATGTCGGTGTTGTTTGGCAGGCCAGGGCGGGAGCACTTTGGTTAGAGGGAACAAAGGGGAGATGAAGATTTTCTTTTAAAATACATCACTGCATCATTTGTCTTGCTAATAGAGGAAGTATCACTGTTATGATAAAAAGGAAAGAGTGGTAAAGTAAACAAGCAAAGGAAAGAAGTGAAAAATTCCCAGGTCTGGCTTGAAAATCCTTGCTGGTAGAGGTTTACGATCGTGCTTGATGGAAACTGAAGCAGCACTAGGGTGTGTGCGTGTGTGTGGGGGTGCAGGCTGGGACAGACAAGGTTTCGGGTTGGGCCCTAAGGTTGAGATGAAGGAAGAGCATGAGATGACAGAAAATCTACCTCACCTCCAGAAATCTCCGTAAGTTCTCACTGAAAGAAAGCAGAAAGGGTTGTGAAAACAGGCAGAGGTGCGTGGAGAGGCAGGAACACATGGCTTTCAAGCACAGCGCCCTAAAACAGCCCCCTGGTCAGCACACGACCCCTCTAGTCCACCTGGGTCTGCCCGGGGCAGCCTTTCAAACCAATGTGCTGACTTTGGGCCCCTCCCTTAGAGGAATCACACCAAGGAGGGAATAAAGAGGTTGACTGTTATTTTAATTGAATTTGTTTTCAATTTATTTTCAGCTGTCTAGGGAAAAACCTTTTACACTGGCATCATTTGATTCCTTTTTACTTTGTGTCCATTATCCTCATAATGAGCTTTTAACGCATTAACGCGGCCCTGTTTGCTCAACGGTGAATCACCGTTGGTCAAATCAATAAATAGCAAAAGCATAAAGGTACACGAAACTGAGACAATAAGCTAGAATATAAATGGAAAATGTGAGCTCCTACCTCCTTAAAAATAGAGACGGCATTCTGATATCCTGCCCCAAGGTACCGCGGTGAGTGTCAGAGAAATGTCTCCATTCTCCAAAGTTCAATTCCTCTGTGCCCCTGGAGCCAGCAGAGGCAAACTTTGGAGCCAACAGGAAGCTCTGCTGCCTGTCACTGAAGTTTAATCTCAGCCTTTCCAGTAGTATGCTGGAAATCCGTGTTCCTTTTCTGCGCACTCAGGTCCTCCCTTCAATACTCTAAAATGCACTAGCTTTAGAAGCTTGGAAAGTTCCTGCAGCATACTTTTGCATAACTTGGTATTTTTCATACTTCTTTCACTCAGAAAACTTTTGTTTTCAAAAGTTTTAATTAAAACACCAACTCACACTGTGAGACGCAAAAGTATTTACCTTCAGAGTCATTTTAGGAAAACTTTACCATATCACAACCTGAACGGAATTTTCAAATGTGGACAGAAGTTTTCACATCTCAGGAAACACCCATTGCCCTCCTAAACAAGAAGTCACTAATGCCTCTTTCTCTGCCCTTCATGGAGCATGACGCTCTTCAGGGTAAATTTGGGGCATTCTTTATCCATCATGTAGGCACTTAGCAACAGGTGTGAAAGAAAGGAAGCTATGTGGGACCCATTTCATTGCAAATGACACAAATGGACATCAAACTGAGACAACTGGTATTCACTGAAAGGACACAGGAGGAAGCTCACAGCTCTGCACATGCCCAATAGCAAGGTCTTGGGAGGGCAAGACTGGGGCCACTGGAGGGATTTCAGGGACTCCAGTGTCATCTGGAAGCTGATGCTCTCCTTTTCCCGGCTGTTCCTCATTCTCTTTTCTGTACATCGACTTCATTTCCCTAATGGCCAATCCTCATGGGTTTACAACTAGCAAAGAAAGGTCACCATCCCCTTAGAAAGAAACACCCCACAAAGAATTCTGATGGGCTTGACTCATGGCCCGGCTTTTTGTGACCCGTTCACCTGGGATCATTGTGTGTCTACTTCTGAGTCTGGGTCATGGGATTAGCAGCCAGGATTAGAACCTCAGAGTTGGTTCTGGTGATTGCAAGGGCTTCCCAGGTGGCTCAAATGGTAAAGAATCTGCCTGCAATGGGCCGGGAAGATTCCCTGGAGAAGGAAACGGCAACCCACTCCAGTATTCCTGCCTGGGAAATCCCATGGACAGAGGAGTCTGATGGGCTACCGTCCATGGGGTCACAAAGAGTAGGATACAACTGAGATATGAACCCTTTTACCTTTCACCTAAAGAGAAAGGGGTTTGCGTTCTGAAGAAGGGCAAGGTGTGGGGCTGACACAGCCTGCAGGGCCACTGCAGGTGGAAAGGAAGGACTGCTGGTTCTGGGGCAAGAGCCGTGTCGAATCTACCTCCTCCCGCATGCTCTTTGAGGTCAGACACACTGCAGCTGGTTATGGACAAAGCATCATGCTTAGCTCGCGTGCAGCCCTCGCATTTTGAACGTAACCTGGGTCCACTTCTCACAGTGGGTCAACTCAAAGGGCTAGTTGCTCTAGCAGGTCCATTACCTTGTTGATGATTCTGCACCTAATCTGTTCATTATGCTGCTTACGTCTTTTTATGATTGGATAACCAACTGTGTTATCACGGGAAGAAATGAGCTCTCTTGTTACTTGAGAAATTCTCTCATGCCTGGACGAAGGGGATTTTACATTTATCAACGTGTCCTGGGTGATACCTCACTCTAAATGATGTATTAATCATGCTTTGAACATACAAATCAATTATAGATGTTTTAAAGTTTGGATTAATTCAATTAAGCCTCTGGTAGGACTTCATATTTATTTAGACTTTCTGTATTGACTTTTAATAAATCACAGATGTGTGTCATGGAGGATTCTATTTTCACGGTTGTGTTCCTTATAAAGTCTGCTTTTATCCACTCGTATATACCCCTCTATAGTTACATATTACCATCCATCTGTCAGTCAGCCTATGTACATATCTACCTACTTACCTAGCTACTGACAAAGTCATTTTATCTAGTAGCTATGCCCGAGTGGATTCTTATCATGAATACACATGAGGCCCTATGGCCATTCAGGGTCACACTGTGTCAACCCACACCTCATGTTTCTCCTTTTTGAGAAACTTGATGCTCCCACGGTGCCTTACATTCTGGACTGACCAGAAGTGGGGACACTCTAGCCATAAAAACTGACCCATAATTCTTACATGAATCAACATGTACTGGGAACAATCCCCTAAGAGTCACTGAGGTGAAGACCAATACCCAGTCGAGCTTCTCTGCCCAGCACACAGGCCACAGCTACCAGGATACACTCAGGGCCCCTAGGTCTGCCTCACGCTTGCTCTCCCACCTCTTCTCCTCACTGACTCTGTAGATTCTTATTTTTTAACATCCCTTCCAACTCTGTTTCCTGAACAAGGTTGAGTTTGCAGAAGAGGAAAGGAAAGGTTGGACTCCCTGGTGAACAGTCTCTGGAGGAAGTACTTTTTTAAAAAATAAAACACTGTTTCTCATGCACACAAACCCCTCACTGAATCCACCAGGACCCACAGAACCAAACAAGTTCTTACTCACCCTCTGCTCCTCCCTCACTTCACACTCCTAGCCAAACTCCCCAAGCACCTGTGGTTGTTTTTTTTTAACATTTGGTTTTAAATATTTATCTTGATTTTTAAAAATGTGATTTTCATACCCTCAAAACAGACACAACTATGACCCATATTTCACAATATATGTAGCTCATTCCATGTATTTTTGGAAATTCTAGTTCCTTCCAACAACTTTATCTTTCCTTCATGTGAAATATGAACACTTGGTAAAAAAATATATATATTTTCAAGATAAAGTCTTTATTCCATTATCTGGGCACGATTTTCTTTTGTTTTAGGATAAAAAACAACATTCAGTAAAAAGAAAAAAAAAAAATGCTTGAAGGAGCAACGACTAGATGCCAGGTACTGCTCTGCAAAGTTTTGAGGACGTGGCAGTGGGTAGAGTCTAACCAGGGAACAGTCACTCGTCAGACAGTCTCCGTACAGTATCACACAGGGCGGTGATGAGCACTCACACCTAAGTCACACTCTGGGGACCAGGGACGGCTGCCCAGAGGAGGCGGTTCCACACTGAGGCTTGATGAGTGGGGTTCAAAGAGTTAAGTAGGAGGTACCCAGAAAATGGCAGTGGGGGGCTGGCGCAGAAGGGAGACGCATGAGGACACCTCGGGGCGAAGCGGTGCAGGTGGGTGGTAAAGTCAAACAACCAAGAGCAAATAAATAAAATAAAATAGAGAATGTATAACAAGAGTGAAGAGAAGGGTCCTAGTAGGAACACAGGGGGAAGTAGGGCCACTGCTGGAAGGACTGTGTTGGCCACATTAAATCTGATCTTGCAGCAACCCTCCGATCCCTCTGGCGGCTGATTGAGGAGAATGGTTTGAGGGTGCAGGGCGAGCTTCAGCAGCAATGAAGGGCCTGCAGGAGGGCAGAGGCAGTGGGGGTGGAGAGATATGAGACTTAGAAAGTGGAAATGAAGCACCTGGTGGCTGGCTGGAGGGAGGAGGAGGAAGAGGAAGCAGCGACGACCCCAGGTGCACCCGGAGAAAGGCTGTATTCCTGGGAAAAGTGAGTCTACACACGTGGATGAGTGTCTGCAGTCCGCCCATATGCCGAGTCGGACAGCATGGGCCAGTTCCTGCCGTGGTGATAGCAGAGTTAACCTCCATAACGAAGGCGGCTCACACTGCCAATCCATCACCAGCTGGCCACGTCCCTGTCCAGCTTCATGTTCCCTCTGGGATCCAGGCTGATGGATCAGCCTCTGTCTGGAATACTGCCCATCTCAAGGCAGAGGAAAAGACAGAAAAACCTTGTGTAGGCTCTTAAGAGAAACATTGTCCTTTTACTCACATTGCATTGGCCAAAACAAGTCACGTGGGTTACTGGAGTTAAACAGGGGCAGAGATGTATACACCATTCATTGGGAAGGCCACTGGAAGACATGATGAGATGGTCACACTGTCCACGATGGCTAGGAGAAGTGGCCAGAAACCCAGTCACAACACCGATTGAAGAAACAAAATGAAAACCTAGCTTTTCCCACTCCGTGCTGGTGAAGCTCGCAGAGGTGCCCGCATTCGGGGATGCTCACTAAAAGGGGGCAAAGGGCGTAAAGGGCCTGCGTGCCTTCATGGGGCTCCATCTGTGGGATCTCATGCAAGTTCCTCTGGACTGAGTTTCCCCGTCTGCCAAATGGACCTGTTAGATAGAGAGGCATTAAAAAGTTCCTTCTGGGTCTATGGCTCTGACCGCGTCTCTACCCACTGGCCTGAGCATCCTATTTCCAGGTCTTTATTTTTATGGCTTCAGAGACAAGGCTCTCTCTTGCTGCCGCATGGTCACATTGCAGGAGTCAAGCTGCAAACGGGGGGCAGGGGCCTCGGGCCTCTGTGACTTGTGAGATGGGTACTCCTCGCTTCACGCATCACTGCCCTGGGGAGCTCTGCCCTCCACAGCTGGCCCTGCCGGCCGCATCACACTAGACCCTAACCCATCGTGCTTGACCTACTTCTTAACCCTTCCCTGTGGGAAGGGCCTGTGGTACCTTTGGCTCTGGCTTGTCACTGCATGCCAACACGAGAAGGCAACAGGGTGGACATTTGGACCCACCCCCCCGCCCCAAGTTATCAAACATCGTTCAATCCACCTTCATCTCGGCTGATTTAAGGGCCACAGCTGCCACTGTCCTCCCTTCTCCTTTAATTTCTGTCCCTTGATGTTCAACTAGTAAAACAATGATGCATTCCAATTTCCAGATGCCCGAGGTCACAAATCCTTTCAAGATATAATCAGCTGAAAATAAGGATTTTGGCATCTGAGGCTGATCCAACATGACTACACACTTATTACCAAGCCTGTGTAATTAAAAATGAGTATTTCACACACACACACACACACATTCATCCTGATGCAGAAACATGTGAGATGAGAAATTCAAGGAGGCACTGGATAGAAAGGCAACGGCAGAGGCGATGAGTGCGGCAGAAGTCAAGAACAGACCGCAAAGTCACCTCCTAAGAACTGTCCCTGGTGTTTAGTTGCTCAGTTGGGTCCAACTCTTTGTGACTCCGTGGACTGTAGCCTGCCAGCTTCCTCTGTCCGTGAGATTTCCCAGGCAGGAATACTGGAGTGGGTTGCTAGTTCCTTCTAAGACAGAACTATCCTAAGTTAGCCTTATTACTTAAAGCCCACTCTGTAGAATGCAATTCTCGTCCATCTGTTTAATTAAGGAAATAGCATTTTACTGGATTCTCTGAGCCTTTGTTTATGACCCAAACATAGGAGAACATTCAACAGTGGCTAACTCACAAAGTCAGCTCCAAGACTTCCCTCTGATGGAAGGTATCACGTCATGCTGCACTCCTGAACGCTGATGCAAGACTGCAGAACTCATCATGCACTTCTGCAAGCCCCTCCTGCTGAATCCTGCGCAGGACTGGCAACTAATCAATAGACTGCAGCAAAGGTGATGCGGCGCCAACTTCTAGGATTACATCACTGAAAACTGTCAGCCCCATACTGGCAGTAGGCTCTCCTTGCTCACCCTGATAAGACAAACTGTCTTATGGAGAGAGCCACGTGTCAGAGAACTGAGAGCAGCCAACAATGGCTGATGCTACTGTTGCTACTATTATTATTATTTTTATACGGGCCACTACTGTTAACTCATCTTCTTGCTACAGAACACAGTGATCAAAAGTGTCCACTCTAGAGTTAGTTCTTGGTTTTGCCACTTAATAGCTGTGAGTTCTTCTGACAACTACCTCCAAATTTACTCCCTCAATCTCTCATTTTCTAGACATTTCAGTAGTTGGGAAATGTAGCTTTGGAAGGTGCCAACTAACCATTTTCAGTATTTGCTAAAATAATTAAGCCTTTATTACCAAGATAATTGAGAGCAAATGAAAACAATCTCTAGATATTTGGATAGTAATCCTAAAGATGTAAAAGGGAGACTTCTCTGGCAGTCCAGTGGTTAAGACTTTGCCTCCCAATGTACAGTGTGCAGGTTCAATCCCTGGTCGGGGAGCTAAGACCCAATGTGCCTCACAGCCAAAAACAAAGAAACAAACAAAAACCCAGCATAAAACAGAAGCAATATTGTAACAAATTTAATAAAAATAAACAATGGTTCACATTTAAAAAAATGTAAAGAGGCACTGGCATACAATGGCATATAGAATGTAAAAAAAAAAAAAAAGAGAGATTTCTAGGTCCATCTAGGCATCATTTCATTATTTTTTACTGGCTGAGTAATATTCTATCACATACATGTAACACATCTCCATCCATTCATTTGTAGATGAACATTTAGGTTGCCTCCATGTCTTGGCTATTGTAAATAAGGCTGCTATAAATACTGGGGTGCATGTATCTTTTCAAATTAGGGATGATCATGGTAAGTGAAGTAAGCCAGAAAGAGAAAGACTAATACCATATACTATCACTTATATGTGAAATCTGAAATGTGACAACTGAAAATATTTATGAAATAGAAACAGACTCACAGACACTGAAAGCAAACCTACAGTTACCAAAGGGGAAAGCAGGCAGGGGAGGGATAAATAAGGAGTTTGGGATTAGCAAAGACAAATTGCTATGTATAAAACAGATCAACAAGGTCCTACTGTACAACAGAGGGAATTAGATTCAAAATTATGTCATAAACTTAATGGAAAAGAATGTGAAAAAGAACACACACACGTGTGTGTGTGTGTGTATAACTGAATTACTTTTCTATCCACCAGAAAATAATACAACGTTGTAGATCAACTATACTTCACAATTAAAAGAAAAAGAGAGAGAGAACGTTCTCTTCTCTATGAACATGGACTGATCTCAGAGTATCTAACAGCCTGTCGTCAGAGGGAAAGCTTTATTTTTGCTCTTGCCTGGACTCGTGGACTTTGAACAAGATCTATAAGATACTGTGTTTTAATTTGGATTATTTCCTCAGCTTTATTTTACTGGTGGAGGAGGATTCAGGAGATTCCATGAAATAAATACTCATATTTCTGTTGGGAGTAAGTGCACTAATGATTAAGTTCAGGTAGAAATTTCTATCTTTTTTGGATAACCATTTGCTGAAAATTAACATGGTTTTCCACTTGCTGCATATAGCCTTTCCCCAGGAGCTTGCTTCCTAGGCAGAATGGCTTATATTTTTCAGCAGCTATTGAAAGCAAGAACCAGGCGGGTGTAAAATGTGCGTGCTTCTGCATTCCTGTTTCACTTTGCACAAAAAGCACAGCATCAACTGGATGAAATAATAGCTATTCAATTGGTCATTCCCTTATGACTGCAAAGCCATCTGGAGCTCAGTCACGCTTACAAAAGCAGATACTGACTATGTGTAGAAATATCCAGAATGTGATGCTTTGCCACTGACATCTTTCACTCATAATTACTGCAAATCGGCCTGCTCAGACCTAGCCAATGACTGGTCAGTAGTCTCAGGAAGAGCCAGAGCAGGGTGAATGGCTGGGGTAGAAACACAAACCAGACCTAAATCCATGGGGCCAGACCCCAGAGTTGGCCAGACAAGCCCTCAAGAATCACAGATCTCAGAGGCACGGTCAGGCATGGGTTGATGCTTTCCCACAGTTGGTGTTCCATGGGGTTGGAAATTATGTCTTTTCATGATGACACAACGTGAACAACCTCTGTAAATTGTGAACTTCTATAGAGGAGTGAGTCATTCTCTGGAGAAGAAATATGGCATCAAGCTGGTTGTAGTTACTTTTGCATTTGGTGATGCTGTCTACTCTGACAGAGGAGAACACACTTTAAAGGGCCATGGATAACATGGCTATGCCTAGGCAATGAATAATTCAAACTAGAAAGCATAAGCGAGGACTACTACCCGCAAAGACGGTATCCCAGCTTTGGCATTGGTGCCCAACCCCTGCTGTGTAATGGAGAGGAGTTGATGATGGTGAACCATCCCGAAATGGCTCATGAATGTTACGGAATCCTTGGGCTTTTGACAGACTGCTGGTGTTGCCTTTGCTTGCACTGCAACCCAAGTTGGCGACCTCTGCTTCGTCAGCATGAGGCCAGTCTGAGCCTTGATTCTGAATTTTCCCATAAACCTTCTAAGTTGGCCTCTGCTAAGTGTTGTGTGACTTGGCACGTGCCACTGAGGGAGCTTTTCTTTTAAATCACCACTTTAAAGGACTCATCTACTGTAACTAACTAAATAAGGATACCAGAGTTTTTGATTTTATGGATATCCCTCACTCTCAGCATTTCACAGAAAAAAATTCTTTTAGATTCCATTATTCTTGGCTGTGATGAGTATCACTACCTGAATCTAATTTAGGTAATTTCCCTGCCACTCCAGTGTGCTAGCACAAAAATGAGTATTAATTTATTGCTAATTTAGCATGCTAACCCTTAATTAGCAAGAAGCCAGGTTTGAAAGAGCTGATATTGAAAGCTCAGCAACCTTTCTAAAATAAAGTCACAAATGCAAGTATGTATACAGAGTGGTACACAGACGCATGCCCATATACCTTCATCCTGCCATCCAATACATTTTGGAAATATATTTCATGGGTATTTGCTTTAAACACAATAGTTCTAAAGTTAAATGTTACCATAATACTGTGTCTCATCTAAGAAGCCAACAGACTTGGAAATCAACAGCTGCCTTAGGAAAAAAAAAAAGCCCGCAGCCCTGCAAATGCCTATTACTCCAAAGTGAAGTGGGTCAGGAGGACAGGTGAAGCCCAGGAGGTATGGGCCATGGGGCGCTGTGTGGGTAGGATGTTGCACTAACTTTGGCATCAACATGATGACCTCCTGGCAGCAGAGGACTACCAGGCTGCTTAAGGAGGGTTGGACCAGCCCTGGTCAGAAATGGAGCAGATCAAGACTCCCATGCTGATAGGCAGAGGGGAAAAAAAAACAAGTCCGCAGAGATTCCCAGGTTCAGGGAGCCTTAGAGGAGCTCCAAGTGAAATCTATTTCTCTAACAATACAGTCAGCGGAGAGTGCTACAACACACGCTCTCATTTAAGCCTCATCACGGCCTCTGAAGTTGGTCTCTGTTAATTCCTTTCGTTGCTAAGGAGTTCAAAGAAGTCCGTCCGTCCATCCATCCATGCATCCATCCATCCAACAAATATCCGAGAGCCTTTGATAGGAAAGCTCTTTCCTAGGGGATGGAGATAGAGTAGTGATAAAACCGACAAAGCTACTGTCCTCATAGGAGTTCATGCTATAGAAGGATTAAATAACTTGTCCAACATTGAACACTGAACTAGAGACATGGCCAAAATTCCAAGTCACGACTGCTTCATTTCTGAACCACATTCTTAACCAATACACCAAGAGGTCCTCTATGACAGGAGAACATTTAGGAGGAACTAAAAACTCTTGCTCATCATTCAATGTTTGCTTACTTCTTAAAAGTTACTGGACTTTGCAATGCACAGTCCAGCTCCTCTAATAACCCAGACAACACTATATCTCCTCTTCTCTTTCCCTTCTTCTCCCCCCACCCGCTCCCTTCCTCTCACTACTAAGGCCATAGACATTTGGAGAGGGCAGGCAGCAAATAATTCTTAAAGTCAAACTATGTCAAACACTGCTGGTTGCCTATTTGATGTCTGTTCGTCCTTCTTTTCCTACTATCAGGACCACAGTTCTCCCTGGGGAAGCAAATTTCGTAACTAAGGGAGACGATTTCCCAGGCTGCCTGTACCAGGGATGCTTCTGTGATTAAATTCCAACCAGTGAGGTATAAGAGGAAGTCCACTGGGTAGAGTTACTAGAATCTTTGTTTTCCAGATGGATAAAGGACAGATTCAGCTGGCTCACATCTTCTGCCATTTGTGCGTTCTCTTCTTTCCACTGGATCATGGGCAAGATTTCTGAAGGGGCAGGAGAATGCTGCAGCTGTGAAGCTTAGGGTCACTGGCTCAGGGCGGTGCAACAGAAAAATGGAAGGAGCTTGGGTACTTCAGGATTTACTCTATCAGCCATATGAACTCTAGGGTACCTCTCCTTGTACATGAGAAAAATATGCCAGCACTTGGTTTTAAGTCATTGAAGTTGGATGTGTGTACATGCCACTGCTCACAGTACTACTGCCATAAAAGCATAAAATATACTACTGATAAATTCAATGTTAGTAATTACCACCTCAGTATCACTGTCACTATTTCCTGAGTACTTTGCATTGTGCAAGGTGTTATGCTGAATTTTCTTACATTATATTCTTATAGGAAACTTATGAGACAGGTGTGGTTATCACATTTTATACATGAGAAAATTGAAGCTCTAGGTAATTAAACAACTTGTCCAAGGTTACTCAGCTAGAACATAGTAAAGCTCTGGGTTTCAAACCTGGCTCCAGCCACATGAGTTGCTCATGTGTTCATCATTATGAAACCACATAAAGCAACAATTGCTGGTATTTTGAAAATGCTATTATTCTGATGTTTAGTACAATAATAGTCCTAAGAGCAAAGATTAAGATGAACCTAGATCTCTAATATCTGCAGACTTGATGTTTTAATAAAATATCCTTTCTGCTATTATGCAAACCTAACAAATTCCAATTTCTTTTCTTTTTGTTTGTAACCACCAACAGCATGACAAAGTGTGAAAAACATACCCACAAGCTCTGTGCATACCCAGAACAAAAAAATAGCCTATTTGCCCATCATGTGTGTATCTAGCAGTGTTGTGTGTAGTTATTAATAGCCTAGGCACAGAGCCCTCACTCCCATGGACTTATTTTGACCACATAAGGATGGATTCTGGAGTTGGGAAACATCATAAAGGATGAAGTTTTGAGAAGCACGAACAAGCTCAGGAAGAGGCATCGATTATGGTTGTCAGAAGAGAAAGAGTTAGAGTGGATACCATGCAGCCTATTCCTCATGCCTTTGTCCACTTTTCTCCCTAGATGCTCTTCACAGCAGCAAGCATGGCCTCCCCCTCTCCCATCCCCACATGCTCAGAGTCTAGCTTTTGATTTCACCTCTGTAGGCTAATCCTCTATTACCATTTGGGAAAACATTTTTCTTTGAAGCCATTTGACATTTAATCAGAGAAGATTTGATTATTTTTTTCACCTTGTTCAAGATTAAATCTATATTTTATACACACACGTGCATGCACACACACACACACACACACCCCTCTATGACCCACTTCATCTTCATTCTCTGTACATCCTGCCTGATACAGCTTTCAGGTCTTTCCAGGTATTTT
This sequence comes from Muntiacus reevesi, assembly GCF_963930625.1. Classification (NCBI taxonomy): domain Eukaryota; kingdom Metazoa; phylum Chordata; class Mammalia; order Artiodactyla; family Cervidae; genus Muntiacus; species Muntiacus reevesi. The sequence continues at coordinate 100,086,627 of NC_089252.1, forward strand.
ACAAATATTTGGGTTACCTGCCAGAAAAAAAAAAAAATTCTCACCAAATCCCTTTCTCTTTTGTTTTGCTCACTAGCAGACACGCTCACAAAGCCAGGTTTAAATGTTTAACTGCCCAAGCAATGGAAGGGTTAATACTCACTCCCCTATTCATTCCCTCCTCACATGTCATCCTAAATTAAATCAAGAACAGAGCATAAAATAAAACAAGCATGAATCCAACTCTACTTTTTCTGAATATGGTTACTTTCACTCTTTTACTTGAAAAACTGTCAGTCACTCAGCCACGTCTGACTCTTTGCGACCCCATGGACTGTAGCCCTCAGGGTTTGTCCATGGAATTCTCCAGGCCAGAATACTGGAGTGGGTAGCCATTCCCTTCTCCAGGGGAATCTTCCTAATGCAGGGATTGAACCCAAGTCTCCAGTAAGTCTCCTGCATTGCAGGAGGATTCTTTACTGTCTGAGCCAAAAGGGAAGCTAGTTTCCCTTGAAGTATCACATATTTACATATATATAGATGTGTAGATGTGTATACACACACACAGATATACCTATATGTATATATAGGTATACACATATGTGTGTATGTGTCTATCCACACAAATATGTACTATGTGTGTATATCTCTATCACTGTTCTGCTGGGAGGCTAAGTCCATGTTACACTGACAGTCTGTTGGTTGTCCAACCCAACCGTGGGTACTCAGAAGCTTATGCTGCCACATTTTATTCTATGTCATACATGAGGGAAAAACTTGATTTTTCAAGTCCCTGGGTTCCAAACTTAGGAAAATATAAAAATTAAGGAAGACAGATATTCCCAGAGAAAAGTACACAGTTTAAATATAAAGAGAATATGAATTGGACACCTGAAATATTGTTATATCCAGATAAGAAACACTTTTACTGGTTCGTATGAGATAGCAATATTTCACTTTTCATTCACATGTTGGTTTAATGCTTTGAAAAAAGTCTGCTTATATTTTCCATCTATATTACTAGATCAGTCTATATAATTGTCTCACCCAATCAATATTCAATTACGTATTTAAATACATGAGTTTCAATTGACTGACGGCGTGCATGAAGAAGCAAAGTTCACACTTTCAACTTCCCGATTCCAAATATCAAGGCCAAACTTGAACTCGCACAACTTAAATCATATGCCACCCATAATCAAGATGAATAATACTTTGTTTTTTTTGTTGTTGTTCTTGTAAATTACAGAGGTATAGCAAAGTACAAAGAAAGGAGTAGTGTTCACCCATATATCTGTGACTCAAAATTTATCATTATTAATTTGATATATGTGCTTTTTCTGCACACACATTGTTAAAACAATTATGATATGAACACATTTCCCTTTAAAAGAAACATTAAACCATTACAGGTAAATCTAATGAGCCTTTTTTCACCATCCTTGTCCTGTTTCCACCCATATCCTTTCAATCTCCTTTTCTCTCTCCTCCAAAAGGACCAGCTGTAATTATTTTTGTATGTAGTCTCACAGTCCTTTTAAAAAGCATTTTTCACATGTTCATACGAAATACATAGTATTGATTTTTGTGTTTTTCAAGCTTAGATTGGACTCCAGCAGAGCATCATTCTTCAAAGAACTCCTCAGAAAAAGCACATGATCATCTCAATAAATGCAGAAAACACAACTGATATAAAGTGATACTTATTTCATTAAATTAAAAAAAAACTTTCAGCAAATGAGGGGAAAAAGTGATATTGTAAGCTGAAAAAAATTAACCAAAAAATCCTAGAGTTAAAGTTCTATTTAATGGTGAAGCAATAGAATACTTTTCAAACCTAGGAACAAGCAACTGTCACACCATGTCTGTTCAAAATGTTCAGGCCAGTGTAGGACACAAAAAGTCAGTCACATAAGGCTGGAGAAAAAGAATTAAATTTACCATATTCATACTCAGTATGATTTTGTCTTCATGAAAATCTAAGAGAATCTATAGACATAGTTAGAACTAATAAAGAGGTTTAGCAAGATTTCTGAATGTTAGGTGAATCCATAGAATTATCCATGTTCTTTGGCACAAGCAATAATGCATTAAAAATGTTATTTTTGAAATGCCATTTTAATGGTATCACATATCAAGAAAAAATCAAAAGTGTGTAATATTTTTTTTTTTATTTATTTTTATTAGTTGGAGGCTAATTACTTTACAATATTGTAGTGGGTTTTGTCATACAGTGACATGAATCAGCACCCTGCCAGCAAAAAAAAGAAAAAGAAAAAAATATATACATATAAATTATTTTTAAGAAGTGTGTAATAACTTTGTGGAGGAAATTATAATATATATAATGTTTTTTATATTGAAAACAAAAGAATATATAAAAGATGACCTAATGAAAGACAATGGGAGACATATATTATATTAATGAATGGAAAAATAAAATTATAAAAGTGATCATTTTGCTCATATTAACCTATAAATTCAGCAAAACATAAATTAAAATTTTAACAGGTTTTCATGATACTTGAAAAAAGAATCTTAAAATTCATATAAAGCATCAAAAAGTCTGAAATATCCTAGCCAAATATGAAATAAAACTAGGTGAATAGACTAAACTTACTAAAAATCAGGTCTTATTTCAAAAATGTATTAAGACAGTGAGTTGTGGTTCATGGATACAAACTACACCAATCACACAGAGTAGATGCCCCAAAATAGTTTGATACCAGAAGGAACCAACACATACACACACACACACACACACACACACACACACACACACGTCTATAGAAAACAATTAAATAAAATACTTTTTCAAATGGCCTGTGATTATTGATTATCTTTACAGAAGAAAAATTTAAGATATAGACCACAGTATAAACAAAATGAGCCCCCAGTGCATTAGAAACAAATATGAAAACTGAAATTAATTTTTAAAAATAGATTATAGTGGAGTACAACTCAGGATAGGGAAGAACTCCTTGAATAAAACACAGTTCTAACCTTAAAGGTAAAGACTGACGAGTTTGTATATTAGATTTTAAAACTTTTTATCATAAACAAGGGAATTCCCTGGTAGCTTTGTCGATAAAGAATCTTCCTGCAGTTCAAGAGACTCGGGTTCAATCCCTGGGTCAAGAAGATCCCCTAGAGAAGGAAATGGCAACCCACTCCAGTATTCTTGCTTGGAAAATCCCGTGGGCAGAGGAGCCTGGCGGGCTACAGTCCATGAGGTCACAAGAGTTGGACACGACTTAGTGACTAAACCACCACCATAAACAAAGTGGAAAATCAGCCACAGGGTGGGTAACAACCACCATACATATAATCGAATAATATTTGGAATATATAAAGAATCCCTAAAAATAACTTAGAAATGGACAGCCAATAGGAAAAATACAAGTTAAAAAAATCACAGAAAAGAAAATGGCCAATAAACATTTTTAAAAAGGCTCACTCAAGAGACGACACGCAAGCTAAAACCATAACACAACAGCATTTGCTCCGTTGAACTGTCTGCTTTCAGATCTATTACCTTCTCTTCCTCTGCTCTTTCTACAGGACAGGTAACTTACAATTTCCGGGTAAGCGTAGCCAGTGAGAGGTACTAAAGGGATATTCCAGCCCAAGAGGAGGGGGAGCCTGAGGTTTCTCCCCTCTTTTCTGTGATTCCTGTGGCAGCTCTGACAGCTTCCACGGCTTCAGCTCCCCACTCCCGTCTCCCACCCCGGTTTTAGTTTCTGATGGGGACCCTAGCTTCTGGTCTCTGGTAGTACCAACTTCACCGAGCTTCTCTCTAGGCCTAGGGCTGACAGTGGCTTCCTACAGTTGTGGATATTTTTTCACCAAACCATTTTGCTTTTCAGCTGTCCCATCAACTGTCTAATAAATTCCTTGTATTAACTTTCCTTTGTTGAAAGATCTAGAATGTTCTTGGCCAGACACTGACCATTCTACCCTTATTAGACTGACACAAATGGAAATATCTGACAAAAGGATGTAATGATGAAAATATAGAGAAATATGAACTTCCATATGCAGCTGGCAGGAGTGCAAATTGATAAGATCACTTTGGAGAGCCATATGTAGTAAAATAGTAACTGGATGTTTCCTGTGGCTTAGAAATCCCACATGCAGGCATACAAACCCAGTCGATACTTTCACAAGGAAGTGAGTAAAATGATTCCCACCACACAATTATTTATAACAGCAAATTTTTAAAAAAAGTAAATATCTATAAACAGAAGCAAGTGTTGCAATATAATATGTTCATAGAATGGAATACTGTTGAATAGTTTGGTATCAACTGTAGCTTATTGTATCAACATGAAAAATCACAAAAGCACAATAAAGCAGAATGATATATATCTAAAGCACAATGCCATTTACAATTATAAAAATATCAATTCTGTGTATTCTTCAAGGATAGATGCAAATGTAGTAAAATTATTTTTAAAAAAACCATACACATATAGGAGAGAGAAACACCAAATTCCAGATAATTGTTCCCTTTGGAGGGAAGGAGAGGAATGGGTTTGAAGAGTGTTGTACATGGAAAATCAACCTGATGCTTTATTTCTCAAAAGTATCTTACACAAATTTGGCACCAGTCATATTTAGTAAAGTTGGGTGGAAGACACATAGGTGTTTCCTGGGCAATTCTCCATACTCACTGAAAGATTTCATTTCATTTTTAAAAAGAATTTTCTAAAAGTAAGTGGCCTTCTTAATGTAGACAAACCAATCACAGATAACTAATCATGACCCCAGAGTTATATGGAGTAGAAGCTGCTGGGAATTGATAATAGATTCCCTAGAAAACCTACCAAATTTCCTCCAAAAGGAAAGCCATGTTTTATACACCCTCACCCCCATCTATCTTCAAAACAATACACTTTTTCCATGTTCATCATCATCAACCATGTCAGCCTGTTGAGGCCCGTTCCTGAATGAATGGTGTTTTAAACACGCTCAGCCATTTCCCCAAACACTGTCCATCACTGCCAGCCTTCCTGTGTCCACTACAGTAAATCCATCTCTATGATGTTCAGTCCATCTGTCCCGGCATCCAGGCAGAGTTTCTCGTTTAGCCTTGAAATCTAGCCTAGTGACCTGGCTTCATTTCCCTTGGTTTTGCTTCCCTTTACTGGTTATTGAAGGCATTTGTTATGGGCTAGTGCCACGTCTTTCCACAGCTCTCCTCACTCCACTGCAATGTGTGTCTAGGCCACTAGCTGCAGTGTGGGGGACCCCTTTATATCTTCAGGTATCCTAGCCTCTCCCTCATCTCTGAGCACCTCCACAGGCTTCCCCTTGGTGTGGAAACCACTTACCCACCAAACTTCACCTTTCCCACTGATTTCTCATCCCCTTAAACGCCAGCTTGATCCCTTTCTCCTGCAAACCTCCCCAGGTCCTTGAGACTGACATCCTCTACTTGCCCTTACATTCAGCATATAATATCATAATCACTCTCACCCCCCAAAGTTAAGCCCTATTCAGCCCGGGAACATGGCTGTATCATACATCACACACTAACCCTCAAGAACAAAGCCTGGCATACAATAGACATCCAATAAATATTTCATGAATAAATGAAGTAAATCAAGTCAGATTTAATTTGTCTACTCAGGAAGTTATTCCTTTTCTGGTGAGGGAGATAGTTTATATCCGTGAAGTCAAATTTCTCCCAATAACTCCAAGTTACTCCCAGTTTCCTTGTTAATTCATTGTAGATCAATCATCCAAGTATTTACCAAATTCTCTGCATGAGTTTCTTTAAAACAAAAAAATAGCATTTCTGGGCTCACAAATTCCATTATATCACACTATGTAGAGTTTAAGTTCTATTTACTTTAACACTCTTCTTTCAAGTCTAATGTCTTTAAATCCAAAATATTTGCTTGATATTCCTTCACTTTCTTAAGAGTTTTTAGTTCCACAGCACAATGAAGGGAGAAAAAAATGAAGACTGGAGAGAAAATGTATAAGTGAAGTGAAAGCCTTTTTAGAAGGCAAATCAGACACAGCTAGTTCACACACGAACTCTGGTATTTGTATATCAGCAATGATCATGGATTATTGCCCCATTCTATTAGCCTTTTAGGGATTTTGCATTTACTAAACCTCAAACAATAGCATGCAAATGTGAGTGCAGAAGAGGGAATTCTTACTAATGAAGCTTGTATGGGAAGTTCTTCTCATGCCAGTTCAAACTATCCTCTTGGTTTGCTTATGCAGCAGCAGCTGGGAGCAATATTTCTTTCAAATTATCACAAGATTTAAGGGTCTAATGTGTTCCAAAGACAAGCAGAATTAGTTACACCAGGAGAAAACCAGCAAACAAGAGTATGAACCAGTTCTAATCTATCATATTGTACTAATTTTTTTATATTATGACTATTATATAGAACACATATGTATTCACGTGTGTATAGATATATTTTCATTTTATATATTATGTAGGACATTTAATTAACTAATACATAAATTAACATATATGATATATTTTAGAGATGGGTGTATTTTACATTTACTTTTAGAATGTAAGCTAATTCTTCCTTGGGATACTTTTCTTGACATTTCTGTAATAGATTTGTTTTTAAATATTTTAAGGAAACTTTAAAAAAGAACACATTTTTGCTTAGCTGAAGATAGAAAATCTCCAAGGGCTCCATGCTTTAACTGTATAAAATGTTTAAAATGTTGTACATAAACTAGATAGCATTTTCCCCAAACAAGCATTAGGGGATTCTTTGACAATGCCCATTAGAGCATACCAACCAATATGTTCCAATATACTTATTCCTCAATTAAGCGCTGTTAATCCTTCACATCTTTCTTCTTAAGAGCTTTAAATTATCCTTTTGGGCAGAGCTCATTACTATGAATTCCAAGTAGACACACTGATGTTTATATACTTTAAATGTCTCCCATAATGCAGTTGCTTGTGCATGTAGCTAATGGCAGAACAGTATGTGCGGAACACTGGGATACTGTGCTTTCCAAGTGAGACCGCACCAGGATGTACCAGGCAGACATCCTCACCGTGTCTTTTTTCTCTTCTGAAACCAATGCAGATCTCAAAAAGCATATTGCTCTGCCTACAACTCTAACTGGCTGTAGATACAACTGGGTGATGACCGTGCTGCTCTAAGTCACTTTGGTGATGCCAGACCCGTGTGACCCCGTGAACTGTAGCCCAGCAGGCCCCTCTGTCCATGGGATCCTCCAGGCAAGAATACTGGAGTGGACTGCCACGCCCTCCTTCAGGGGTTCTCGCCCACCCGGGGATCAAACCCGCATCTTTTATGTCTCCTGTGTGGGCAGGTGGGTTCTTTACCACTAGCGCCACCCAGGGAAACCCCTTGGGTGATAGCAGCTAGTATAACCAGTAAACCTAAATGTTTAAGAACTATACACCGTATCCCCTGTTTCCCCAGCCTGTCCTCACCTACCTTCCCAAAGATCACTCCCTTCCTTTTTTTAAATCATAAAAAGCAAACAGGATGTCTTTTGTTTAAACACCTATTTAGACATACAAAATTACGATCTATTTCTGGGGTTATCTTACATACAATTCATTAAAGATCACTTGCAGACCTATTTTCTCTCAAGGTCCCAGTAGCACTATCTTGAAACTCTGGTTTTTTAAAAGTCAAAATTAGACTAAGTGTACACAAGGTTTTCAATTCAGTTCAGTTGCTCAGTTGTGTCCAACTCTTTGCGACCCCATGGACTGTAGCACGCCAGGCTTCCCTGTGAGGCTCACAACTTACACATCAGACAGCTCTCTGATTCAAACTCATTTCAGATTTCCTAGCTGTGTGCTGCTCAGCATGTTACATAACCTCTCTGTGCCTCAGTTTCTACATAAATAGGATGGTAGTGATAACAGTACTTCTGGCTTCAGATTATTGAGATGACTCAATAAAAATTTTATATAGGCTTTTAGCACAGTGTCTGGCACTCTAGCACTGGCTGAGCATGTTGAGGTAACTGAACCTGACACTGAGAAAAAACACCAAATACCACCTTATATTCATATAGTAGGCTCTGGTTAATAGCTTTACTCTAACCTGACTGCATTCTGAGCCCTCTGAGGTTTTGCAAGGAAGATGAAGTCACAATATTTCATCAGTAGGATTTCAATAGTTCTAAGAAAAAAAAAATTATAAGTAGACTGTGGCTGATAGAAGCAGAATAGGAATTTACTGGAAGAATACTGTGAAACTCACATTTGTGGAAAACAAACTGAAGAAGCAGGCTCAGAATGAAAGGAACCTGGGAAGACGGGATCCAGGCTCACATCACGCCTCAGGAATCCCTGGCAAGAGCACCCTGACATTAACCTCCACACGGCTTCCCTGTATCATGTCACTGTCCCCAGATCCTGGGTGCCCCCAGAAATGGGCTATTGCGGACATACCACTGGTGCTGCTGGCAAGACTTCCCTGGGTTCATTACTTTTTCCGGCTTTAGGAAACCTTCATCTTGGGTTCTGTTCTTCTGGGAAACCAGACAAGCAGGGAATGCATGCTTGAACAGTCTTACATACACAAGCTACTCAACTGCTCCCACATAACCCAGACCCAAAGCGACTCGTGACCAGCAGTGTCTGGCCAGCTGCACTTCCAAGGAATCATGACACTTCTAGATTACTTGAAAACTCTAGGCTTACCAAAGTACCTCTTGATCCAGTAAAGACAGAGGATAAAATGCAAACATTTTAAGATTTTCAAGTAAGTTCTTAACTTGTTGTTGTCTGTTCTGAGAGAGAAACGTAAAATAAGCAGTTTCACGGAAACCTTCAATAAACACAGGAAGAATCTTGGGGACTAATAGATATTTGTTTTCTCTATGTTTTATTGTCATTCTTTATGAAACTGTATCTAATCATGCTTCCAAAATAATGCTTCTGATGCAGTGAGTAAATTTTTTTCTTAACCTGTCTATTTAGAGAGTGACAGGAATCACCTATTGCTATGCTGGGTTCTACAATTCTAGCAACTGTCACTGGCTTTCTTTACTGAAAATAATCAATGGTTTTGACAGATAGAAAGGGGAGGATACCATGGCATATTCTGATGCATCTTGACAGCAGGTTTCAGAGAGGCTGTCCCTGTCAGTTTCTTCTCTTTGATTTGTTTCTACCCAGGAATCCAAGGAAAGTTCTTAGGGTCTTAATACAGAAACCCCCCCCCCCCCAAAACAAACAACAATGGATACCGAGAACTTGTCTGTTTTTCATCCACTGATACATTTTCTATTTTATCTCTTCATTTTAACCTGGTATGGTTTCAACAGAGTTTAAAATGTGCAAGATTCATACAGACTTGGGCATGTTTCCTTGGCAGTAAGAAAAGGCTTAGGTTGACAGCTATGTCACTGCTACACTTTATTCTTTGTTCTCTTATATGATTCCAAGTTATTTTAAAACTTTATTAATAGATATTATAAATTATTTAAATTATCTGACCTTAATAGAGAATTAAACGACACAGGACATTTTCATGAAATTCATTGCATATACTCAGAATTTGCATCATTAATGCTGTCTAAGTAAGTACAAACATTATTTTCCAGAATTGCTATTACATGAAAGACTTCTTTTAAGAGAGGTAAAGATGAGAGTCATATTTCCAACTCATCCACACGTAAGCTGCTCTCTCTCCTCATAGCAGAAAATAGTCTGCTGTGCTAAAGAATTTGAAAAACTGTTTTGTTAATAGGTAATTAAAATGTGCGGCTAATGGGCCTCCCGAGACTTTAAGCTAAAGCTATTTGCTGTCACTTAAACGACTCCCTCGGCTCAGGCGGTTGCCAATCCAGGGGAAAGACCCTGAAACTAGATCCATGAGCAGGCAGAACTTCAAGGCCTGTGACTATCCTCCAAATTGAGTAAACTGGGCTCCTGAGTGAGAGAGAAGGACCCTCAAGACATAGCAGGAACTTCTACTTCTTTGAGCTTTGACCGTGAATACAAGTCAATGCAAAATATATACAACATGCTCACAGAGAAAGAGAATGGCTTCCCAAGACCACAGGCATCACTTCTAGTCTTTGCAAGGGGTTTATTGCCCAGCTGGGTTGATGGAGTACCTCAGCGTCCTTTCTTAACGCCTCCTGACAACTTGCCTGATGTCTCAGAGAGTTTCTTAAAATATTCTTAAACTTTTGTCATCCCTTCCTGCCCTGGGCCTCATGAATAAAACATTTATCCACTCAGCAGGTTTGGCAGAAAGGAAAAGCCAAGTTCCATCCATCAACGTCAAGGGCTGAATTACTCAGTGATTGCAGATCCTTTAATAACTCTGCTTCTTTATGACGACATTGGTAAACAGTCCAATACTGCCAGCACCTTTTCTTTCTTGGTAAGCCGTCCTTTTTCTACCACCACTGTGTGAAAACAATGAGTGGCCATGGTGATCCCAACTGCGGTGTGTTTCCCCCTGCGATCTCTAATCGTTTCCGAGGGCCGCTATAACAAAGTACTACTGATGGAGTAGTGACGACAGGAAGGCATCATCTCACAGTTCTGGAGGCTAGAAGTTTGAGATCAGGTATTGGCAGGGCTGGTTACTTCTGAGGGCTGAGAGAGAGAGGGAGAATGTGTTCCAAGTCTCTCACCTAACTCCTGGTGGTTTGCGAGTAATCTTTGACTTTCCTTGGCTTATAGAAGCATCACTCTGATCTCTGACTTCATCTTCACGTGCCATTCTCCCTATGTCTGTGTGTGCACCTTCCGAATTTCCCCTTCTTACAAGATCATCAGTCACATTGGATTAGGGACCCACCAGTATGGCTTCCCAGGTGGCACTAGGGGTAAATAACCTGTCTGCAAATGCAGGAGCTGTCAGAGACGTGGGTTTACTCCCTGGGTCAGTAAGATCCCCTGGTTACAGTCTATAGGGTCGCAAAGAGTCAGACAAAATGGAAGCAACTTAGCATGCAGACATCTACACCAGCATGACCTCGATGAATTACATCTACAATGATCTGATCTTCAAAGGTCACATTCTGAGATGCTGGGCTTTAACAAATAAATTCTAGGAGGTAACAAATTCATCTTAGAATCTTTATACCTTGTCCAAAGTCTTTTTTTCCCCGAGTGCATTTACTCTTCCTGTTGGTTGCATGAAGATCAACCAAATATACCCATAAAAGACTAATAATGATTTGTTTTTTGTACAAGGGCCAAATAAAGTCTGGACTTCATACACCATCTGATTCACTTGATGTAAGAAACAATTTACTCTTATGCTGTTTGTGAGGTGAAAGAGTAAAAGCAATTTTGGTAGAAACTGAAGCAAATGCTATTGACATATTATGAGTCAGTCAGTTCAGTCACTCAGTCGTGTCGACTCTTTGCGACCCCATGGACTGCAGCACGCCAGGCCTCCCTGTCCATCACCAGCTCCTGGAGTTTACCCAAACTCATGTCCATTGAGTCGGTGATGCCATCCAACCATCTCATCCTCTGTCATCCCCTTCTACTCCTGCCCTCAATCTTTTCCAGTATCAGGGTCTTTTCAAATGAGTCAGCTCTCCGCATTAGGCGGCCAAAGTATTGGAATCTCAGCTTCAACATCAGTCCTTCCAATGAACACTCAGAACTGATCTCCTTTAGGATGGACTGGTTGGATCTCCTTGCAGTCCAAGGGACTCTCAAGGATCTTCTTCAACACCACAGTTCAAAAGCATCAATTCTTTGGTGCTCATCTTTCTTCATAGTCCGTCTCACACCCATATATGACTACTGGAAAAACCATAGCCTAGACTAGATGGACCATGTTGGCAAAGTAATGTCTCTGCTTTTTAATATGCTGTCTAGGTTAATCATAACTTCTCTTCCAAGGAGTAAGCATCTTTTTATTTCATGGTTGCAGTCACCATCTACAGTGATTTTGGAGCCCAAAAAAATAAAGTCTGCCACTGTTTCCACTGTTTCTCCATCTATTTGCTTGAAGTAATGGGACCAGATGCCATCATCTTTGTTTTCTGAATGTTGAGCTTTAAGCCAACATTGTCACTCTCCTTTTTCACATTCATCAAGAGGCTCTTTAGTTCTTCTTTACTTTCTGCTATAAGGGTGGTATCACCTGCATATCTGAGGCTATTGATATTTCTCCCGGTAATCTTGATTCCAGCTTGTGCTTCACTCAGCCCAGCGTTTCTCATGATGTACTCTACATAGAAGTTAAATAAGCAGGGTGACAATATATAGCCTCGATGTACGCCTTTTCCTATTTGGAACCAGTCTGTTGTTCCATGTCCAGTTCTAATTGTTGCTTCCTGACCTGCACACAGATTTTTCAGGTGGCAGGTCAGGTGGTCTGGTATTCCCATCTCTTTCAGAATTTTCCAAAGTTTATTGTGATCCACACAGTCAAAGGCTTTGGCATAGTCAATAAAGCAGAAGTAGATGTTTTTCTGGAACTCTCTTGCTTTTTTGATGATCCAGTGGATGTTGGCAATTTGATCTCTGGTTCCTCGGCCTTTTCTAAATCCAGCTTGAACATCTGCACATTCACAGTTCATGTACTGTTGAAGCCTGGCTTGGAGAATTTTGAGCATTACTTTGCTGGTGTTGTGAGATGAGTGCAATTGTGAGGTAGTTTGAGCATTCTTTGGCATTGCCTTTCTTTGGGACTGGAATGAAAACTGAACTTTTCCAATCTTATGGCCACTGCTGAGTTTTCCAAATTTGCTGGTATATTGAGTGCAGCATTTTCACAGCATCATCTTTCAGGATTTGAAATAGCTCAATTGGAATTCCATCACCTCCACTAGCTTTATTCATAGTGATGCTTCCTAAGGCCCACTTGACTTCACATTCCAGGATGTTTGGTTCCAGGTGAGTGATCACACCATCGTGATTACCTGGGTCGTGAAGATCTTTTTTGTAGAGTTCTGTGTATTCTTGCCATCTCTTCTTAATATCCTCTGCTTCTGTTAGGTCCATACCATTTCTGTCCTTTATTGAGCCCATCTTTGCATGAAATGTCCCCTTGGTATCTCTGATTATCTTGAGGAGATCTATAGTCTTTCCCATTCTATTGTTTTCCTCTATTTCTTTGCACTGATCACTGAGGAAGGCTTTCTCATCTCCCTGGCTATTCTTTGGAACTCTGCATTCAACTGGGTATATATTTCCTTTTCTCCTTTGCTTTTCACGTCTCTTCTTTTCACAGGTATTTGTAAGGCCTCCTCAGATGGCCATTTTGCTTTTTTGCATTTATTTTCTTGGGGATGGTCTTGATCCCTGTCTCCTGTACAATGTTATGAACCTCTGTCCATAGTTCATCAGGTACTCTGTCTATCAGATCTAGTCCCTTAAATCTATTTGTCACTTCTTCTGTATAATCATAAGAGATTTGATTTAGGTCATACCTGAATGGCCTAGTGGTTTTCCCTACTTTCTTCAATTGAAGTCTGAATTTGGCAATAAAGAGTTCATGAGTTGAGCCACAGTCCGCTCCCAGTCTTGTTTTTGCTGACTGTATAGGGCTTCTCCATCTTTGACTACAAAGAATATAATCAGTCTGATTTTGGCGTTGACCGTCTGATGATGTCCATGTGTAGAGTCTTCTCTTGTGTTGTTGGAAAAGGGTATTTGCTATGACCAGTGCTTTCTCTTGGCAGAACTCTGTTAGCCTTTGTCCACTTCATTCTGCACTCCAAGGCCAAATTTGCCTGTTACTCCAGATGTTTCTTGACTTCCTACTTTTGTATTCCAGTCCCCTATAATGAAAAGGACATCTTTTTGGGGGGTTAATTCTCGAAGGTCTTGATAGAACCGTTCAACTTCAGCTTCTTCAGCATTACTGGTCAGGGTATAGACTTGGATTACCATGATATTGAATGATTTGCCTTGGAAATGAATGGAGATCATTCTATCATTTTTGAGACTGCATCCAAGTACTGCATTCCGGACTCTTTTGTTTACCATGATGGCTACTCCATTTCTTCTAAGGGATTCTAAGGGATTCCTGTGGTTCACTGGAGCAGCCCTGAACAGATACCCCATGTCCAAGGTCAGGAGCTGTGGCTGTGCTTCACTGGACCGGCTGTATGGAGATACCCATGTCCACGGTCAGAGAAACCCCAGTAAGACAGTAGGCACTGGAGTGGCTGTGAGGAGAAACCCCACGTCCAAGGGCAAAGGAGAACCCCAGCAAGATGATAGGAGGGGCGAATTCACATTTAGAATCAAACCCCATTCCCGCTAGAGATACTCAGAGGGCTCAAACAAACCTCGTGTACACCAGGACCCAGGGACCGCACAGAGACTGAGACAGAACTGTGTTTGAGCGTCTCCTGTGGAGGTACGGGTCGGCGGTGGCCTGCGCAGGGGCAGGGGGCTCAGGGTGCAGCAGTCTTGGGTATGGCATAAGCCCTCTTGGAGGAGGTCACCATTAACCCCACCAGAGAGCTGCCAGGACTTACACAGGACTGGGAAATAGACTCTTGGAGGGCACAGCAGAACCTTGTGCATCAGGACCCAGGAGAAAGGAGCAGTGACCCCACAGGAGACTGACCCAGACTTGCCGGTGGGTGTCCGGGAGTCTCCAGCAGAGACGTGGGTCGGTGGTGGCCTGCTTCAGGGTTGGGGGCATGGACTGCAGCAGTACATGCATGGGGTCTCTTGAGGGAGGTCAGCATTATCTTCATCACTTCCACCATAGTTTGGCCCCAGGTGAATAGCAGGGAGGGAACACAGCTTCACCCATCAACAGAAAATTGGATTAAAGATTTACTGAGTGTGGGCCTGCCCATCAGAACAAGACCCAGTATCCCCCTCAGTCTATCCCATCAGAACGCTTTCATAAGCCTCTTATCCTTCCCCATCAGAGGGCAGACAGACTGAAAACCACAATCACAGAAAACTAACCAAACTGATCACATGAACCACAGCCTTATCTAGCTAAACGAAACTATGACCCATGCTGCGGAGGGCCACCCAAGATGGACAGGTCATGGTGGAGAGTTCTGACAAAATGTGGTCCACTGGAGAAGGGAATGGCAAACCACTTCAGTATTCCTGCCTGGAGAACCCCGTGAACAGTGTGAAAAGGCAAAAAGATAGGACATTGGAAGATGAACTCCCCAGGTTGATAGGTGCCCAATATGCTATCGGAGATCATTGGAGAAATAACTCCAGAAAGAATGAAGAGACGGAGCAAAAGCAAAACTACACGCAGTTGTGGATGTGACTGGTGATGGAAGTAAGGTTCGATGCTGTAAAGAGCAATATTGCATAGGAACCTGGAATGTTAGGTCCATGAATCAAGGCAAATTGGAAGTGGTCAAACAGGAGTGAACGTCGACATTTTACAAATCAGCGAACTAAAATGGAATGCAATGGGTTAATTTTATGAGTAGATTCTTCTTTATCACCCTATGTTGACAATAAAGAAAAAGGAAATCCAACAAAAATGTACCATGTAACCTTTCAAAATTCTATATGAATATGCAGAAAATATAACTTTTTCTCATATTTCTACAGAAGAATCTCATGGAACTGAAGAGTTTTCAGAACTGGGGTTAACGTGGTAAAGGGGGACACACTCAGTTATTAAATAAAGAGTCATTGGATCCATAAAATTATTAATAATCCTAGATGATCTAGTTAGCTAGTAAATTAAAATGCTATTATATTTTCAGATTTATGTACCAGGTCCCCCCTAAATACTCAGAAAAATACAAAAAGAAGATACATCCTCAATGAGCACAGAGAATCCCATTTGATGCTAAAGAATAAAATTGATTCATGGTGAAGACAATTTTACTCAACAGGTTCTAAGTTTATTTTACCTTTGAAAAAGTTGCTTCCTAGTCTATCCAGAATAGAAATATACTTCCAGTAGCCTATGTCATGGAACTATGTCTACATATCTCTGCATATATGTTGTTGCTTTTATTTACCCACAAAGTAAATATATGTGGTGTATGTGAGATGCTTTATCATGAGCTTCTGTGTACAAATGCAAAGGGAATGCAACTCAGTTCAATACAAAATGAATCAAATTTAAGAAAAAATTTCTTAGTGGTGTATAGACATATTTTTCTTGGGGGCATTCTGCCCCAGTTTATACATAGCTAGGAGACATCCCCTTTTTATCACCCTTCAATTCGCAGGCAATGAGCAAGTTTCTCCCCCTCTTTCCCCTGCTCTTTCACATACACACATACACAGAGCCATAAACTTTTTCCCATTAAGAATAATCAAATCCAAATAAACCACATTGACCAACCCTCCCTTCTATCATTTTCTCCCAATTCCAACAAAGCTACTAGGGAAATTAAACCCTCCCCAAACATAATTTCTTTCTATACCTGTCTGCCATGGATCCTATTAATGGAATACTTTAAGAATTAGTATGATTGTTAATTCTCACTGAAGACTCATCAATGGACATCAGTTATGTAAATATCACTAAAGCCCTCACAGAGTATCTGGCACTCCTTCTCACTCACAATACTCTCAGTTTAAGTACTGAGACAAAACTTTTTTGTGGTTGCTTTTGTTATATTCTCATAAGAAAAAAAAGAATCATCTCCTTAAATAATGCTTGGTTTTATTTTCATAAAGCACCCTTTCAATCACATTTGATTAACTCTCCCCAGTTGAAAATCATATTTGATATGGGCAATAGTATACACTTGAATATAAAAAATGTGTACGGCTATTAGAGACACATAATATAGAAGGCGATACAATTCATTTCTTACTTGCAAAAGATGCTCCTGGCTTTCTTTGGTATGCTTTGTAGTTAGATTCAAATTATGCATCTGGGAAACCAGAAAGAACAATGAATGAGAATAATCTTCACAGAATATGCTCAGGGACTGTTTTCCTGCTTGGTTGGGGTTTTATTTCCAGGTAACTTTTCTGATAAGTGGGGAACTTTCTCAGAAGACCTTCCGATTGCACGGTCTCAACACTGTGACATTTTTATGTACCCGTTTTAATGCCTCATTAGTTTCATTACCACTCCATTTCCTCAGCAAGCAACAGTTCCAGCCCCATTTCTCAGAGTGTCCTACTGAAAATAAATAAAAGATTTAATGGTTTAAGCCCTACTTTCCAAGGGGTGCTCTTACTGTTCGTCTATGGGAGGTGGATGCAATAAGAATTCTGCTAAGTCTTGTTACCAGGCCAACCATATTCTGCTTCCCCTTCTCCAAGAGCTGGGCCAGGGTTTCTGGAGATCACAGAGAGTTCTAAATATAGGCCACTGGCCAGTGCCAGTGTGAGCTGTGGCCTCTTGCATGTACCGGAGGGGAAGGAGTTCTCCATGGTGATTTCCTGTAAGTTCTCAGAGGACTGCATACATAGCAGGATGTGTGAATCCCTCCCAGGTTCAAAGGCCCCGATGTCCTGAACTTGGAAGATGTATTCAGCCCCTCTGGGCACTCAGAACTCTACTCAGAGAACAGCAAAAGCCTCAAAAGCAGACACCCACCTTCCTAGAGAAGCTCCCATAGGTCTAAATTGGGAAGAAATTTTGCATATAAAGATAATCAAAACATTAGCACAGACAAGCCTCCCCAACTCATTGTTAACTCCAATCAGACAGAGCATGTCAGGTCCCTGAAACATAACTATCTTACATGAAAGCTACAGGTGCTTTCTTCAGCATCTCCCTAGCTTCATAATGAGGCCGAGGGGAATAGGCCTCTTATCAGAGCAGAGAAAATGTACTAATACAGATGGGAAGTGAGCCCAGAAACAAGGAAAGTACCCCTGTAAGCTGGGGTAGACCTCAGGGAAAGAAATGTCACTCTGTCACCCACCTCACTCCACTGTTCCCTGCAAACCTCTGCAATGAGAGGAGCAACAGGAAAGGCTAGCTCTCTCCCCATCCGTGGCTCTGCTCTTGTCATCCCTAGTGCCAAAACACCATTTGCTGGCTTTCACCAGACTGGCTCCTTCTCACATGTCAGCTTTCAGCTCTAACACCAGCTCCTTAAGAGGGCCCTTCCTCTCTGCCCTCTTACATAACACGTCTCTACTACTGCCCATCCCAGCCACCCTGGTCCTACCCTTCACCTATGTTATCACTGCCTCTGCTTGTCTTCTTTATAACCTGCTTCTACACTGGACCAGATGTCCCTGAGGCCAGAGACTGTGCCTTGACTTTCTCAGGACCATTCCTGGCACATACTAGATGCACAAGAATGGCTGGCAGGAATGAATGTGAGCCACACGGCCCAGTAGAACTTTTTGGGGTGATGGAAACATTCTGCTTTAGGTTCTGTCCATGTGATAGCCAAATGTGGCTACTGAGCACTTGAAACATGGCTAGCAAGAATGAGAAACTAAGTTTCATATTTAACTTACTTGTAATTTAGTTTAAGTTTAAATTTAAATAGTCACATGTAGTGTTGGTTGACATTTTGGAGCACTTTTAGGACCTCCAATATTTGGCCACCTGGTGCAAAGAGTCGACTTATTGGAAAAGACTCTGATGCTGGGAAAGAGTGAGGGCAGGAGGAGAAGGGGACCACAGAGGACGAGATGGTTGAATGGCATCACTGACTCAATGGGCATGAGTTTGAGCAAACTCCAGGAGATGGTGAGGGAAGCCTGGCATGCTGCAAAGTCCACGGGTTGCAAAGAGTGGGACATGGCTGAGCGAATGAACAACAGTAGGATAACTCCCTCATTCCACTGAAAGGTATATAGCTATTTCCAAGAGCTAATCTGACTCAAAGAGAAGGAGCTACTTGGAGCCCAGTTTGGTATTTTTCTGAGCTACTTAACCATGCCTAGGTAGCCTGGAAATCACCATTATTAACTTTAATAATGCTTTTCCTGGGTATAGAATTTGGCCTATGCTATAAAACAGAAAATTTGGATGGAATGTCCAATAAAATCAGTTAATACTTCTCTAATTCATTTTATTGATGAATTCTGAATTCATACAAAACGCAAACATCTTTAAGAACAATAAGAAAGTCAATACCTTAAGCTAACCTCCAAGCATCTGTTTAACCAAAGTAACAAAATGAACCAGAATAGGAGTCTTACTGATTCAATGCACCGTGGCCTTTGGAGGCAAAGAATGTGTCTGCTAGTTCTATGGCATGTTTATCCCCAGGAACACAGCTGCCATGGAGAAGGCCCTCAGTAATATGTTTTTATGCACAAATAAATCCAATAGAGTCCTTCTGTTCAATTACTCAGGTTTATTTATTTCTCTCTTTTTCTTTTATTACTCACTATATTTATTTTCTCAACCGAAAGTAAAAAGGATGGATGGGGAAAGGCAGATTGTAGAATTAAAGAGACAAATTTTTTTAATATATTCAGATTTCTCAGAGTAGCCCAAGCGATGGGCCAGTATCAAGAGACTAAGAGAACACAGGCCCAGGCAAATCCAGATCCTCACCATGTCCACGCACTCAAGGAGGCTCGAGTGAGCACAGAGAAGGTATCTCTGGCCAGTGTTCATTTCACCCAGCTACTGGTAAGAACCGACACCTGGCTGGCCCCGAAGCCATGTTCTCCAAACAATACCATGCAGATGCCGAGGACAGAAAAACTAGAACAGGATGTAGTGGGCAGATAAGAAGTCAAGCATGTTCTTTTTAAACCTGATCTGAGTCACACCGGAGGTCTGCAGTTCTCTCTCTCAGAAGGCACAGCGCCCACAACCTCCTCCCAGAGGAGAGAACCACAGGACTTCCCTCCTCTTTCCTTCAGGCTCTGATCTTGCCAATGGACCCAGCTACAGTTTGTTCTGGTTTCAGAGCGGCAGCTCCAGCAGATAATTTCCATGAGAATTAACAATCACCCGTCTCTCATTTCTTTACTCCTCTTCCTCTCCCCTCCCTCTGCACCCTGTTCTCTCTGACTGATACAGTGAATCACAGTCAGCATTGTCTCTTTTTGATCTAGTTAGAAAAACAGTCCCATCACCTCAATACTGACAGCAGTTGCAGCTGGACCGCCCCGGGCCAGAAATCCTTTGTCTGAAACAAACAAACAGAAACTCTGCCTCTCCCCATTTTCCCACTGGAGCCTGTCGCCTGCCTCTCTACTGGAAATCTAACCCAGAGGCGTTTACATCGGGCCGTTTGTTTTTATAAGTTATAACAAAAGGCAAAAATGAGCATGGTTCTCTGGCTACGGGGCAGATTTCCCAGTGCCTCATTTGTTAGGGATGACATTTCTGTTAATGCCCTTGTACTAAAACTGCATGCCTGTATTTTAATTTTGCCATAATGTCACATCATGGCACTTAATAAGAGAGAGTCATCAAGAGCCGTCACCACAGACACCGTGGAACTTTATGTGACTGTGTTGTATATGGACTCTTGGACAGTGTTTCAAAATAGTTTCATTAAGAGTATGTTGTTAAAAAAAAAAAAAAAGGAAGGAAGGAAGAGAAAAAGGAATATGTAGACCCTTAGAGTAGGAACTGCTACAAAAGAGGGAATAAATATTTGTTCTTCATTTTGCAATTTATCAACCATTCCATTTGGCACTGCATCATTTTTTTTAAGTGGGTTTGGTATGAAATCTCTTGTTCTATTGGATCAGATACTACTATGCACCAACCAACTCAGAAACCTGCTGTGCCTGAGAAGAATGTTTGGGAAAATAGATGTTAACATCAAGGACCTCTTTCTGCTCAATGACAAACTTTCACAAAGCACGAAGTAAGGTCTGTTTCAATCTGTTCAGTAGTCATGATGGGGTGTTAGAGCATCAGGGACACCTGTTGGGGTTCAGGGCAGTCTGCTCCCAAATGTGCCTCATGGCATATTTGTTATTTTCAATTAAAGTTACTTAAGAAACAGCCAGCACAAGAGAGACACTCTGACCCTCCTGTCTGACTGGAAGCAGGAAATAAATTTCTCATGTGAAAGGCTGTACTCCCTGCATCTAGAGGCAAAAAAGGACACCCTAACCTCTAGAGAGATAGGGGATTCAGAATCCGGGAAGCCTGTATCAACAAAACTTGTTACTTCTTTGATTGACTACCCCAAGCCCAGACCCTGTTTAGATTCCTCACTAATTGGACATCCAAAACTTGAGTTGCTATGTGCTGCCTACTCCTCTTAAATTTATTGTTTCTTTGTCTAAGAAGCATAAAAGTTGCCTGTGTTGGCCATTTCTAAGGCCTCATTTCTATGAGACCTCTGTACGCATGATTAAAATTCGTTTCTTTTTCTCCTGTTAATCGGTCTTGTATGGTCTAACTGCAAGAACTCAAGAGGGGTGGGGGGGAAATTTGCCCCTCACCAGCATGGCCACATCCAGGAAAATACTAATTTCGCATGTGGCAAGACAGTAATGAAGATCACATGCAGAAATTCTTTGCCTCTTTGCCTGTTTTTATGGTTATTCATAAGTGGAAGAAAAAGATAAAACATGCCAGCTTTCAGATATATTCATGGCACTAATTTACAGAAAACAGTGTGCATGAGAATCAACATCTTTATACTTTGATTATGGAGAAGACAATGAGGGCATCATAAGAAATTGCAGTAATAAACAGAACTCCCTTTCACGTGTCAAGGGCCTTCTCCAAGATCAGGTTCATCACTTTCTCTTAGACTTGGTAGGAATTGCACCACAGGGATTTACAAATCCTTCAGAAGCTTTTTTGTTACAAAGGAGAGAGTGATTCTTTGCATAGCAGAAGATGGTTCTCCATCTCTCCAATTCTCTGACCTAGGAAAAATTACTGTCAACTAGCTGCCCAGCTGAGGGATATTGATTCTCCTGTTGCCATAGCAACACATTAGTTGTCAGGTTTCTCTGTCTCTTCAGCTCAAGGCCTAATCTGTTCCCCCTGCCTTTTGGATTTTGACACTTTGTAAGCCTTAATTAGTTTATCTGATGGGACCCACACATTTTATTTTTATACTAACTAGCTATTGAAAACATAGTCATCTAGAGAGCAGATCACAGAGGTAAAAATTGGTGTGCTGTCAGGCCGACCAGAAATGACAGAGAGCAAGAGTAAAGTGGGAGGTACAAGCTCTACTTGCTGCTCCTCAGATATTGGGGAAAATCAAAACAGTTTTTGCCATCTGTCGTATAGCACAGTGTGAAAATTACGGAGCTGTTCGTTTCAGTGCTTGAGGAACATTCTGCCACTGTGATTAGATCACAATAATATTACCTAGTCACTAAAGGTTTGGATCAATGCTTTTTAATATTTTTTTCTTCTCAGACAATCTCTGTCTTAACTTATTTTTCAGTGGGAATGTCTGCTAAGCGATTCACTTGGAGATAAATATTTCACATAGGCAAAGCACTTGGGATGGTAGTCACAGTGCAGTTGATAAGTTAGTT
This sequence comes from Muntiacus reevesi, assembly GCF_963930625.1. Taxonomy (NCBI): domain Eukaryota; kingdom Metazoa; phylum Chordata; class Mammalia; order Artiodactyla; family Cervidae; genus Muntiacus; species Muntiacus reevesi. The sequence continues at coordinate 100,108,921 of NC_089252.1, forward strand.
AAGCTCAGAAAGTCAGTAACAAAGGAAAGCAAGAACAAAGCTTCATGAAGCGTGACCCTGCAGAACCAAGAGTTAGCTTAGAGCATCAGTTCTCAAAATGGGGTCTACAGAACCCTTTGGGGGTGGGGGCGGCAGACGTGGGGTGCAAGGAGCTTCTTGGGGAAACCAGCAGGTCAAAACGATGGTCGTGATCAACTTAAGACTTTTATTGATGTTTTCACTCTCAACCGATACACTGATGGCGCAAAAGTAATCGTGGTAAAACTGCTAAGTGGCTTAACACAGAACATAGCAATCTCCCTCAGTCTCTTTCTTTCCACTCCCACTTCTTTCCCTCCCTCTCACTCCCTTCCCCTCTCCTCTCTCCCTCACAAACAGACACTTACACAAGTAGGAGGAGGAAGTTACATTTTAAAATATCCCTGATAAGGGTGTTTTCCAAAAAAAAATCAGTCTATTAAATTCAGGCCCTTGAGTACATGTCTTTTTATTATTCTGTATGACAAAGTAGGAAAGTAGCATAAAACCCTTCTGTTACCGCTGAAGTAGGGATGGTTGTCCCAAGGAAAAGCATTTGAATGACTATTTGAGCAGAGAGTGGACCCAACCTTTTAATTTTTTTAGTGGAATACAACTTTTATTTGCAAGATCAGTGGACAAGCAATAATACTGACACTTCAGTATTTGGTAGACTTTTTTTTTTCTAAATTAAAGAAAACATAACTGTCATTTCCACAGAACATCTTGTAGTATAGGTTGCCAATGATAAAAAGTGAATTTCTAAGCACAAGTTAGATATTTGTATCTGTAAGCTTAAGTGATTCCCAAACCATAAAGATTTTTTTTCTGATAAGATAAATGGTGATATTAATGAATTTTTTCATATTGTACATTGAAATGTGCTAACAGCTGGAAGGTCTGAACTAATATTTTTCAAATAGTCGATGAATGATGTCACAAAATCATTCACAGGTAAAAAAGACCTACTCAAAATACAAGCAAGATCAATAAATTATAATAAAACAAAACATAAAACTAATTCTTTCGTTTTCAGATTTCATACAACAACTAGCTTGAGAAAAACTATCACTTGTCAAATTTGGGTATATTATCAAAGACAAAAAACCACAATGATCTAAAAGAGGACAGCAAAATATCCATCTCTTTTATAGCTACACATCTGTGTGAGACCAGATTACATTTACACCTCAGCCAAAACAAATGTATCACAATACACTGACTACAGAAACAGATCAGAGACCCCATCTGTCTTCTATAAATCTATACATTAAAAAGGCGTGCAAAACTGTAAAACACCACTCTTCTCACTAATTTCACTTTGTTTTGGAAAATACAGCTATTGTTCATAAAAATATTTAGCTACTACATCAAGGGTTTATTGCTGTTATTTTTAAAGTAGATAAATATATAAATTAATTTTTTTTCACTTTCAATTTATAATATAGTTAACATGTAAGTGAAGCCCTTTGGAGTCCTCAGTAATTTATTAGTGGAAGGGTCCTGAGATCATGCAATTCAAGGACTTTTATCATGTGTGTTAGTCGCTCCACCCTGTCCAACTCTTTGCGACACCATGGACTATAACCCGCCAGGCTCGTCTGTCCATGGGATTTGCCAAGCAAGAATACAGGAGTGGGTTTCCATTTCCTTCTCTAGGGGATCTTCCCAACCCAGGAATCGAACCCACGTCTCCTCTCTAAGCCACAGGGGAAGCCGTTTATCATATGAAGGGCCAAAATGGGAGATCTGTTCAAGATACCCAAATGACAAATAAGGTCCCAAGACACATAGGAAGGCAGGTTCTTAGAAATCCATTTCACCATCCATGAGACAATTAAACAGCTGCTTCAGGACCAGGATCTAATCTCTTGTCTCCAAAGAATAGATAATAAAATCCAGATCAGCAAGCAAAAAGAAAGCCCAAGTTTAGCCCCAGGGCATAGTTCTATTTTCTTGGGAAAGACATACTGCTACCCTCCCACCCCTTTTTTAATTTTACAAGATTTTTGTCTTCTGGGCCTTTCCATATTACCTTAAATAAGCAAGATGCCATTCCACATTAACATAGACAAGATGCTCTGGGATCACTAGAGAGTCTATAACACCAAATATTATTTACAAAAACAGAAATCCAAAAAAGAGGTGACACGTTTCACATTGTAACACATACCATTTATAATAACTGGAATAAAATTTGTGCTAACACTCTGCTGCTGCTATGCCTTACGTTATTTAAAGAAAACCCACAAATCCTCATACCAGTAATGCATGACTTATGGTAGACTAGGGAATATGATACCATGTTTCCAACAGAGATTGGCATCCTGGACAAATGTAACCATTCCAGAACATACAATTAAAGATGCAGATCACACTTACATCAAGGAAATTTTGAGAAACAATGCATCTGGCAACACTTAGTAAAGTTCAATGATTCAGACCTTCAAAAGCATAAAATACTATCATACAAGCAGAACATTTTATCATCCTGGGAATAAGTGAAACCAATTAAGTCCAAAAAAGAACTTTGCTCCTCATGTATGTTTTACTTACTTACGACTCTTCAGCATAGACTATTTTGTTGTCTACATGATCCAATTTTGGGATAACTGGATTCTTGGTTTCTCATCAGTAAATATAAAGAAATGTTACTTACCTGAGTCCAAGAACATCCAAGCAGCTAGACCACTGAATCTGCCATCTCATCTTCCGATCATAGAACTGTGAAATAAAATAAAACAATTGTCAACATCCAGCCTGAAACTCTTCTGTACTTCCCCATACACTGTGCTTCTTCATTTCTGAAATAAATAAAGCTTTAGGAAAGGGAGATATGAGGGATGAGGCCACATGACATCGCCAAGAAGCTGCCCCCTGTAGCTCACCTTTCCAGGGAGCTTTGCTTTTTTGGTTTTGTTGTTGTTGTTGTTGTTGTTGTTTATTTGTTGTTGTTCTGGGAGGATTTTGCTGTTTTGTTGTTTTTGCACAGGTACGTTTTCTCTTTCTCAAGCTACAAAAACCAGTAATGCTGACTTTAGAATAGCAGTGCCAGGGTTGTTTGCTTGCTTGTCTGTCTTTAGAATGCAAATTGATTTTATCATATAGAATTCAGGTGTTTACATTTCTAAGTCTACTGAGGCTTACCACAACAGTGGCAACAAAAAATCTCTAAAGAATCTTATTTTAACTCCTTCAAAGAATTATTAAATGTTTCATTTCTATATCCTCCATGCCCAACATTATTAGCAAAGTGAACTGACCAAATGTTGTAAGAATAAACATTATAAACAATACCATATCTTAAAAGGAGTATATAAAAACGTTAATTTCTAAATTGAGGATCTCCTTGGGATGGAGCGGTGTGATCCTAAATCCCTTGGAGAATTTAGTCAGCCCAGGTGACAACTCCAGTCAGCCCACCCTTTTCAAATTCAACAGAAGCAGTATCATGTTTCCCAAGCACAGAACATAATGTCCTGAAACCGGAAAACTGAGGAGCTGGCAGCATTACCCCATGAGTTTCCTCTGGCAAGTTGTGAAGGAATTAAATACAGTGTGCAGGGTAATGGTAAGGAGCTGGTGCTGATTTTCGTCAGGTGTTAGCCAAGCCTTGGCTCCATACCCAGGCTTTCATTTGTAGCAACAACATTCTGTTCCATTATTTTGGCCTCCTTCATTAGTCAGCACAAGCGGCACACATTTTAGATATATCAGAATCTGGTTTTGCATATTGGTTTCCCACACGATAAAAATTTTTTTAACTGCCTCTAGGTATCTGTAATGAGAGAAGTTCTTTAAATGAGACAGAGATTTCAGCCTCATCTTCATGGCCAACAAAAGAAGTCAGGCACACAGGACTCTCTGACAATACTGTGATTCATGTTGTGGATACACATTCTATGACTTGGTCTGATATCCCTGTTTGGGGTTAGAAATAATAAATATGATAAATAAGACAAACTAGTTCTCAAAGAATCAGCTCAGCTCAGGCTACCCTGAATAGTCTCCTTATTACTATCAACTGAGCAGTCAACAATTTTGTTCTGTTTAATATTTGCACTCCATGACCACAACATACTGTCAGTTGTTATTCTCTTCACTAAAGGATTAAACTTTTCCTAATCTTTGGTAGTAAGCAGCCAAGAAGAATTTTAAAACCACTGCTTTTCTTATTCAGCCACCAGACAATGGACTCAACACAGACTTCAGCAAAAATTAAAAACAAATTATGCTTTATTTCTTAATATTCCCCCTTAATTTCATTCCTCTTTGGTGCCTTCAATCTTGTAAAATTATTATGCATAGAAAACAAAATCCCTCCTGGACTCTAAGCTTTTCTACTTTCTCACTTTCAGGATTTAAAATATGCAAGGAACTGAATTATCAGGAAGGAAAGTACAATTAGGCCTCTCAGTTTATGGGAGGGACAGTTGTTATGTGTTCGCCACAGGGAGATTTCATCACACCCAGAATTTGCATTGAATGTCTTTTTAATAAAAGGAAGAGCATCCCTGTTTCTGGAAGAGACACCAGCCTCAAGGAGAAGATAGATGGTTGTCTTAGGGCACCCTGGTTACAGTAGCTGATGACAAGATTAGCAGTTAAAATATTCTTCATGTGGGAGTGGCTTCTCCTTGCACCTCCAATCTTTTTGTATTATTGTGGTAAAATACATACAATGTAAAATTAACCATTTTAAAATGAATGAGTCATTGGCACTGAGTACATTCACCATGCTGTACAAGCATCGCCACCATCTAGCTCCAAAACTTTCTCATCACCCCAAAAGAAAACCCTGTACCCACTGCACTTAACAGTATCTGAAGTCAGGGATTGAATGCTTAGTTTGGGATCAGAATTTCTTTAATTCCTTCCTTTTCATCTCTAATAGGCGGTCATAGTTGAAGGCATGAGCTCTGAAATCTGATTGCCTGTATATAAATTCTGCTGCTGGCACCATCTTAACAAATACACATTTTTCTCTGAGCTTCACTGTCCTCATCTATGAAATGGAAGCAGTCATAAGACTCTTACAGGGTTCTGAGGAATAATAATGTACAACCCAATTGGTTCAGGGTCTGGCAAGCATTAAGAGCTCAATACATGCTTCATATATTTATTAATTTAGTTTTTCATCATATCATCTGTGGGCTACATACCTTCTAAATGCTGTGTAAATATGAGCTCCTTTAAAATCCTTAACAATCCCAAGAGGTAGTCACTACAACTAACTTCATTTTATAGATGAGCCAACTCAAGCAGAGAGGTTAAGTAACTTGTCCAAGGTCACACAGCCCTTAAGAAGCCAGAATTCAGACCTCCTGTGGCCATGCCCTTAACTACCATGCCTTGCTGCATTTCTATATTATTGATTCCAGTTATCACATTCATCCTGAAAGGCATGTGGTAAGTCATTCCTTAAACACTTTTCTTCTACTTCCTAGAGCAACTTGATGCTCTCAAAACTAGAGAACATCCATGTTCCTGCCTTCTTCATACAGCATGTTAGAGTGTTTTCATGTATTCCTGCCATTACTTTTTTCATTAAATGAGTGATTTTACACAGTAGTCTTTAGATTAGACATGTTATTTGTTTGCTCATTTGCCCCATCACATTACAGCATAATTCCACAGTAAAAAGTCTACTCCCCCAAATGTATTTGACCTTTACACTTTAGTTACTAGTCATCCTTTTATATTTTCCCTCTGTTTATGCAGGTACACAATACCCCTACCCCCGAGTGGCAAGCTCTGTGTCCGGTTAGCTCATGGTACACTGAGAACATGCATTTCATTCTGACTATGATTGACAGGTAAGAACTCAGCAGGGAGGGTGGAGCTCTGTCAGATACACCATAGTCAGGTTCTTGAGCTCATCCCGAGACCAGGGGCACGGTGCAGGAAACAGCCCCAGGCACGGGGTCGAGGAGAGAGAGATTGTGGGAAATTTTACAGAGGAAGAGTGAGGGGCACCAGTACCCATTAAGCACGTGTGCATGTGCCCATGTGGATGAGAAGCCAGTCTAACAAACAGCTCTTCCAGGTACTATAAATTGTCAAATTGTTAGCAGAGTTCTGCACATTTACACAAAGCAGGCCCAGTGGAAATCCAGGGCAAGATGCTTCATCATATTAAGAAAAAAAAAAGTACAGGTTTTGATGAAATAAATTTCCCTTGAGGCACAACTGTTTTTCTTCATAGCTTCAAAAGGCTTCATATTACTTGGAGGTGTGTCAAATTCAATTTCTTTCCTTCTTTTATTGTCTTTATCTTTAATTACAAAAGTAATGTATGCTCCTTGTAAAAAGTTACAACAATACAGAAGCATGCAGAGTAAAATAAAGTTTCCCTCTTGCCATCATCGCCTTCCAGTTCTAGTCCCCAGAGCAACCACTGTCAGCACTTTACAATAAAGCTTTCAGAGTCCTTTCCTAATTTTTATGCACACATGTAAGTATGTTTGCACATATGCAATTGTATATGGATATGCAAATGCAGATATACATATTCAAATACTAGATAAACGTACTCGAATACACAAAAATCTAACTTGTTTTATTAACCATAGGGAAAAAAAAATAAAAAAGGTAAGACAGACTGCAGCAGAAGTTGAAGACATATTGAGTCTCCTATTAACAGCTGCTGACACAGAAAATACCCTTGAACTGAAAAGAATTACAGAGAAAAGATTAAAATGAATAGCTCTTTTAGCTGAGAACACAAGGCATTCAATAAATGATATTTTGTATGTCTAACTCCATACTGTGGCCATTTTAGTTTGATTGGATAAATAACTACTCCTTATTACCAGAATTAGGTCAACAGAACCATCAGCTTTGAAGATTTATGTTAGGCAGTTCTAGAAATAGAAAATTTTTATTGTATGTACTCATTGGTACTCACATTCTTGCTTATTTGATCTGACATTCTCCCCAACAGCTTTGCTAATGCATTGCCCCCTTTGCTCAAAATATCCTTCTCCCATCCCTACATGTTTCCTCCTCCTACCTAAACTTATTCAGGCTTCATACCACCTTCCTACCACCTCTGGAAAGGCCATTTCATCACTGTGACCCAAGGAGACTTCTCTGCCTTCTGAACCTTACCTGGTTGGGTTTGCTCCTTTGTGATCAACCAAGCATCGTATGTGTTAGTTTGACTCTGTCTGTAACTAGATTTTAATTCTAAGTGAGGGTATCTCAGGCACTCGCACGTTACCTGGCATGATAAACCTGGTATGTGTTAAGTGAATGTTTTATGAGAAATTTATTTCAATTACTATGGAGTGTGGCCAGATATTGATCAGTGTTCATGGTTTAAACTTCAAGTAAGAAACCAAAGGCAATTTCCTCAAAGCTTGTAAGTCCTGAATTCTAAGATAAAGTCAGCATGCATGCTATCCAGGGTTTCTTAGCTTCGGGCCTTTCAATGTGTTCTGGAGGGTCATTAAGCCCTCTGAAATTATGAGCAATGTTGGGGGTGTGTATTCATGGGCATTGGGCATTGGAGGAAGCCGATGGTTTTCATCAGATGTACCACAGAGCCTGTGCCTTCAGAGGGTTAAGAAACATTATTTAGGTCACACAGCAGACACAAAGAGAAGCTCTGGTAGGGGTGCATTTAAGTAGCATGGGGAAGCTTGAATAACACAAAAGGCAGTGCCTCTTTCCAGGTGTAGGGGTTTCTCAGGAACACATATCCATTCCTCCATCTCAACCAGCTGTTCAAATGCTTGACATTAATAAACTATCCGTCTTTTGATATTTTTCAATGAGTTGAAAAATGTCCGTTCGTGACCATGAACTCCCTTTGGCAGGAGGTGATAGCGGGTAGGGTTGTAATGAGAAGAGTGCCTCAGGCCAGAGAGGGTTTACATAAAAGTGAGACCTGCACCTTAATATGATCATAAACCTCAGCACACCATTCCACATTCAGTTAAACAGACACACACAATACAAAGTCCTCTTTCTGTGGGTATGTGCTTATGCACAACTGGTATGAATGATCTCTATAATAAAACATGGCTCTGAAAACCCATGAATAACCCTTCAGCGCCTCAGAGGATATTAGTAAGAACAATTCTAGAGCACAATACCCAAGCCAAAGAGAAGTCTGGTGAATGGAGCTCATTATTTCTGAAACTTGTCATGCCCCACAATAGGAAAAAAATCGTCATTTGCTCTGACTTAAATTAGAACTGGTTTCCCACTGAGGAGTTTGTTGAATCTTTGGCAGAATAACAGATGATGCCTTAGACAATTACACATCCATCTTAGGATGAGAATGAACTCAGAAGGATTTCGACACATCTCAATTTCAAATTATGGAAGCAATTACCCCTTTCTGAGGCTGGAAGCAGTCTGTACTTCCTAGGAATCGGGACATCTGGGTTTTAGTCCTGAGCCCACCACTATTAGGTGTGGGACCTTGGACAAATGAGTTAATCAGATTTTCCTCATTTGTAAAATGAGGGGGTTGGATTCTGTCTCCTCTCAGCTCCCTTCCAGCTCTCACATTCTAAAGCTTATGCATCATTCTGAAGGCAGTGAATGGATTAAGAGATCTTTGGTTGGAAGAAAAAAAAAAAAAAGAGGAAAAAGATTTCTCTTGCCTTTAGACATGAATTCTTAAAAACTCAGGCTAGATGATGGGTCTTTAAAATGAATCTCATTATTTCATTAGATATATAAAAGGTTGTCTTTGATAGTTTACTACTTAAGATTCGAGTTTCAGGTTTTCTAATCCCAGGCTCCCTCTGGAGATAAACACTATTTAAACAAACACCTAAGTACAATGGAGTCAACACCTAAAAGATGGTTTTTGTTTGCTCATTTGGTTTATCTGAACCCGTCGGTCAGCACAAAACAAGATCAGCCCAAACCCAAGGTCAGCACAAAACAAGAATACTTTCTGGCAGATGGCCGATGGGTTCAGATAAACCAAACTCTTATATCGAGTTTCATGAAGTCTGATTTATCTAGGACCAAGGTTCTCTTTAAGGAATTTCTCTTTCCATTGAACAACTCTTATTGCTCACTCAAAGTAAAATACAGTAAGAGGTTCTCTGTTTTGGCTTCTTTGAAAAAAGAAACAAAAACAACTAATGGGTGATAATCCATCCCTATAAATCTCACAGATCTACAAGGACCCTTTTCTTTATTTCAACTAAAATGGTTAAAATGGTAAGTTTTGTGTGAGGTATATTTTACCACCTTTAAAAAGAAAACTTAATTTGTAGAAAGGGAAAGAGTGTGAACCCACACACCAGTCAGAAAGTATTTTGTGCAGAGGCTAAGATAAGCTTTTGTGCAGAAGCTGGTGCCCTGGATTAGGATGAGGCTAGTTGAAGTCAATCATCATCGCACTATTCAGTCTTTCAATCCTTGAACACGGGTGTCTTTGCATTTATTTTTATCTTTTAAATTTCCTTCAGCAATATTTTGTAGTTTTCAGCCCAATTCAATCTTGACAGAATAACAAGAGGAAGCTATTTTAGTAGCTTCTCTGCCTATTTTAATAGCTACTTTAGTAGAACTTCTCTGCCTAAAACACTGCAGTGACTAAGCAATACAGGACCACATGGGTGTAATAAACATACCAACATCTATGTGGTCCCGTACAGCCTAGACCCCTCACCTATGTCTCCAACAGCATCCCACATGACAACTGTCCCTCACCCCCCACTCTCCTGCTGGCCTGCTTCACCTTCAGGTTCCAGAAACTGCCAAACCCTTCTCTACCTCAGGGTATTTAGATATGTGATTTCCTCTGCCTGGAACACTTCTCCCCTCATGACTTTCTCTCTTCTTTCAGGTTTAATATAAATATAGCCTCCTCAAAGAGGCCGCCCTAATGGTCCTTGGCATTTAGGTCCACCCATCCTATCACCACCGCTGCTCCCCTTTGCGACCCTCATGGCACTTCGGCCGCTCGTAGCTATGTCTTCCATGGCTGTCTTTTCTCTGGTGATTCTCCACCTCCCCCAGGGTGAAGAGTCATGGTCTTATTGACCCTCTGTCTCTATGTTGGCATGAGGTTGACCTGCACTGAATAATTATTGACTGAAAGCAAACAACGTTGTCTATCACACACAGGCAAATAAGTCTTGTCAGGAAGGTCAGCACAAAACAAGAATAGTCTCTGGTAGATGGCCGATGGGTTCGGATAAACCAAACTCAGCTGTACCACACCCACTGTTGGCCTACAAACTCAGTGATCTGGAGAACAGGTCTTGCCAAAAGAAGGAACACTTTTACTGGTACATCATTACAAATATTTTCTAAAAGATTCCTAGGACCCATGTCAGAGCTCATTTTTCAGCTTTGCAACATTGAACTTGATAATAGTGAAGAACAAAGAGTGATTCCATGCTCAGAGTGTTCAAGACAAAAGACTTCCAGAGACTCTGGTGATGCCCCCACTGACATTCATAGCTGGTGATAATGTACATCACAGGAGCTCTATTCAATACAATGTAGCAACACTACTGTCATCAGAACACCCACTGAGAGGGACATTAATCACAGATGCAATGGGGCTGCGAAGTAAGTAACCAGAGTGTCTGCTTCATGGAGAACGGGGAACAAAAGAGGCTCCCAGGTATGAGCGGCTCCGAGCTGAAGCATCCATACAGCTAAAGCAGGACGTTATCAGCAGAATCCCTGCAGTTTTCGGTAAAGCCCTGCTTCCAAACCAGCAGTACCATCAAGAAACAGAACACTGACTTGGGAACCAGAGCTGGTTCCAAGCTTGCTCTGCCAACCATGAGCACAGGGGGGCCCTGGGTCAATTACTTCTCTGAACCACACTCTGCTTAACTGTGAAACGAAGCCCAAAGATCAGCTACAACATACATGGAGTAAGAAATTGGGTTCTAGAAACAAACTGCCTAGATGTGACTTTGTCTCTTACTAATGACATGCTGAGGGCAGTCAGGCAAATCTGTCTCTCTCTCTATGAGCCTCAATTTCCTCACTGATAAAGTAGGGACAATAATACCTGCCTGAATATTACAAGGTTACTAGGTGATACAATCCTTTCTGTTGTTTAGTTGTGTCTGACTCTCTTGCGACCCCATGGACAGGCTCCTCTGTCTATTTGATTTCTCAGGCAAGAATACTGGAGAGGTTGTCATTTCTTTCTCCAGGGGATCTTCCCAACCCAGATTGAACTCACATCTCCTGCATTCGAAGGCAGATTCTTTATCACTGAGCCATCAGGGAAGCCCAATAGAATTCTTAAAAGCACTCTATTCAGTATATAGAACAAACGAAAGTCCTAGAAAAGAGTGGTAGCAATTGCTGCAATTCTTATTTCCCAGGCCATTCTACAAACTTAGCGATGCTCCTTGACATACTAATTGAAACCAGTTCTCATATATACCTAGTAAGGAAGAATTTGGTAGCAATGCCACAGGATGAAATGAAATATTCTATATACTCTTAGGACCCCTGAGACAAAAGCATTCAGAATCCTTCACCAACAGAGTTGCTTAACCGACATCTTGTATCTTGCGCCATATAAAAGTGAGCAGGGATGAGCAGGAAAATGAAATCCTACTTAATGGAGATGGAGAAGGCAAGGCACTCAGAGATGTGTAACAACTTCTACCAGTCACAAATGAGATTTCATTCAATTCCAGGCGTTCACACACTTCAAATAATGCCTGCCTTTGGGTACTAGTTCTTGGGTTTCCCTGATGGCTCAGAGGGTAAAGAATCCACCTGCAACGTGGGAGACCTGGATTTGATCCCTGGGTTGCAAGATTCACTGGAGAAGGGAATAGCTACCCACTTCAGTATTCTTGTCTGGAGAATGCCATGAATAGAGGAGCCTGGTAGATTATAGTTCATGGGGTTGCAAAGAGTCGGATATGACTGAGTGACTTTCACACTTGGGTACTAATTCAGTTCAATTCAGTAGCTCAGTCATGTCTGACTCTTCGTGACAGGAGTACTGTTTAAATCAGATTGCCCAGGGATCCTGACATACTGATATCCACTCTTCTATGGGGCCTCCTTGGAGCATTCCTGCTCCCATAGGACCAAGACATTTCTCAGTCACTATAATGGCAGAATCCCTACGAGTCATGCACATTTCTAGTCTCTCTCTGGAGGTTCTTCCCAAGTTCATCTTCCACTCTTAATGATGCTGCTAAATCTGGAGCCTCAGCCTCCAATCTCAGGGCAATTGGCTTGCCCATGACCAAGCAGGGGCATCTTATGCCTTTGACACAAAGGACTGAGAGCCTGGCCTCTGCAGGGCTGTGGTCTGGGGTCAAGCTGTAACTGACAGGTGTGTCTTCTGTGTTCTGGGGGCTGGGGTCAAGCTGTAACTGACAGGTGTGTCTTCTGCCCCCAGTGAACTCCCAATCTAGAAGGGGAAACTCCTGAGAAGTCTGGGAGTAGGGGGATGGTGTGTGGTGCTATGGAAGCAGACGTGTGCCTGAACCAGGGGTGGAGGCTCAGAGAGGCTGTCCGGGAAAATAATGCCAGAGAGAGAGAGAGTTAAAGGGGAGCAGGAGATAACCAGCAAAGGAGCGTGAGGGGTAGTTCAGGGCAGGAGGAGACTCTTCCAGGGAAGGGGAAGAGCACGTTGGACATCCAATATCAACAGGGCAAGTGATGCCTTCAGGGTCTTCAAAATTGGAGTAAAATGAAAGTCTAGTGTATAGAATGAGAAATGGTCTGAAAGGACCTCCTGATAGGGGACCCTGAATGTGATGTTAGAGCATTTTGACTCAAACTCACAGAAAACAGAGGTTGGAGAAACTTTAAGCTGAGAAAGTACACAGTTCACACATTCCACCACCTCCGAGGTCCAGCAACAGTCTGAGGACAGGATCTCATCCCCAGCATCCACTGGACACATACCCCTCACTGTCTGCTTCTCAACAATATGCCCAGTGCTAGGATATTCTGGTGAAGAAGGCCCTGGCTCTGCCTTCATGAGCCTCCTGCCCTGCTCACCTGAGATGTCTCTATCAAAGGATCAAGATGACAGACATGGGTGGGAGCCTTTAAGAACCAGAAGCTGAGCGCAGTCATGGTTCATTCACAGCAGACTCCCAGGGACACGGAGTGGGATAAGAATAGAAAAGCTGGGAGGGGAGGCCCCCTTGGACCTTGGTCTCCATGAAAGTAATGCTGAGCTGGCAGAAGAAGGAGGTCCCTGCTTGGACACTAGCTGGCTTTCCCTTAAGGGAGGGAGAGGTAAGAAAGGAACAAAACTGCCTGATTCTTAAATAAATAAAAAAGGCCAACTCACGTCAAGTCCCCTGCAGCCTTATTACAGAACATTTAGAGGTTTTTTTTTCTTTTTTTTTTTTAAAACACTCTTAAAAGATAATTAACCTAATCTGGCATGTTACAAAGTCATTTTAAATCTCCACTTGGTGAATGAAATAATATATTCGGCGGCATGTGTGTGTTAGCGATAACTCAGTCTATCAAGGGCCAGAGGAGCTCAGTCTGGAGGCGTGTGCCTCCTTCTGAACCCCGGGGGCTGGTAATTATCTCCTGCCAGCCTTGCCACCTGCAGTATGGCTGTCTGCAACGGGGTCTGGCTTAAAAATAATACCGGTTTGTCTGTAGGGACTCCTATCCCTGGAACCCAATCTGAGGATTTATAATGAACACAAGCAGGTTTAAAAGGGGAGGAAACAGCTTTTTCCTAACCTTATTGTCATTAAGATATAACTAAATCAAAGATATTCTAGCTCCTTTAAGGTTTACTAATTAAAAAAAAAAAGGAGAGGGGTCATTTAGTCTTTTCATTGCTATTTCGTGTGTTTAAAAACTAAGCCGATATTAAGAAACAAGCCGTCAGGTGGCCACGTGATGCATAAATTGTAATTACAGGATTCCCTTAATTAATTTTGACAGAGGATTTCACAACAGAGATCCCAAGCCAGTCTTATTCTCCCCAGAAAATCACTGTGTATGGAATCTGTATTTGGAGAGCCTTCTGTTGAAGACGGAGATTTAAAAAAAAAAAAAAAGTCCTCTTTAATTACCATAATGACTAATAACAACAGGAGCAAATAAGCACCTTCCCAATGACATCAGGAAGTGGCACTCAAATTGTCCCAGCTGGCATGCATGTGGCCCCAGAGGTCACCACGGTTCATTAGCTTTATTTGTGATAAGATCTGGAGCAAAAATGGAAGCTAAATAAAGAGCCACCAACTGGATTAATGAGAAAAGTAAGGCCTTCCCAAGAGAGTAGTAAACCAAGCCCCAGAGAGGCAGAGTCTGTTGCCCCACTGTATTCAGACTCTCTGATTTCCTCCCTCTGGTCTTCATGGCGGCACTGCCCTTCCTGGGCCCAGCACGGGGGCATGCCGTGGTTCCCCGGTAAGTGTTGCTGCGTTTACATGCTGTTTGCAGTCTCCAGCATCTCAGCCAGGTAATATGTTCCCATTCCCTGTCACTGGATTTCAAGAGGTAAGCAATCTTTATTCAATCTCTTGCAAACACTCTCGCTAAATACACAAACAGAGCCACTGGATCTACCAAAGCTTTTTACAACCTCACTCCAACGGTTTTAAATTCCCACAATAAGGTCCAGTTGATTTCGTTCCCCTTCCGCTCACTCACGCAGGTATTTGGGGACCTTGTACTGTGATAGAGACGAATGGTCCTTGCCCTTTGAAAGCTGACAGTTCTGATAGCCACACCAAAGCAGGCCCACTTGCAGGGGAATTAGAAAAGCGATTCCTGTGTGTGAGTATGCTTTTTATCCCTAGACCGTGGATCATCCACTTTCTGCAATTCAAAGATGCACCTTGAATGTCTTATCCTTCAATCTCTGGGCAAGTAGAGGTGATGCACCATAGACTTGACTGTTTGTTTATATAGCTCACTCGTAACCTCCCTGCCACGGGCACCCCATCTCTAAGTCTGGACTCCAGTGTTTTCCACACTGTAGTATATAAGCAGGTTACATGAAGAGCTTCTCTGACTCAGTGGGACCAGGGCAGGGCCTGAGATTCTGCATTTCTAGCAAGCTCCCAGCTGTCACCAGTCATCAGCCCACATGGGAGTTGTCAGAGATTGATCCACACTGAGAGGACACTAACCTCTCTAGTGATTGCTCAAGTAAATATAACATCTTGTTTCCTTTTTCCCTCCTGTGCATTCCTTTTATTCCCTTTTGCAAAAGGGAAGCAAAAACTCTGATTTTGCTGGTGTTGCCCCGTCCCCATAAAAACCAACACGGCAATCCAAATTAGTTCCACTTGAGAACGCAGCCATAAAGGAGACTCACTTCACTCTTTTCCCATTTGTCATTTCAATCACCAAAGACATGCAAATTAAAAAGAGAGAAAGAGAGAGAGACAATAAAGTACCTAATGTCCCGTGTTCCCCTGTTTATCTGAAGGTGTTGATTACCTAGAGGTAATTTTTTTCTTGTAAAGTAATTTATTTTAAATAATAAAAAAAAAAAGGTCAGGCAGCTATTTCATTTATCACTATTACAAAGGAGTCTAACCCAGTGATGGAGAAAGAGAAGGAGAAATTAATTACAAGTCAAAAGCTGCAATAACACTCCTTGTAATTGTGACAAAAATTTTAAATTAACATTTTTGTCACCGAGAGAAGTTTGATTAATTTTACAATTGGAGATGCTATCGCCCGAATATTGGGGGAGATTGGAGGACACAGACGTCTGCAGTTGGAGATGTAGCTGGCTTCTTTAGGACTCAGAATGTATCTGTGAGGCACCTTCACACTTTATTAACAGCTCAATCAGTGCCATGCTGGAAATAATTAGCCAAGAAACCATGGAGTAACTGGCAAACTGTGTGAAAAGAAATAACAAGCAATGAGCTTTTCTGTAGCTGTAACAAAGCCGACCTTGTTGTGTTTTACACAGTACCCTGGGAAGAGGCTCGTGCCCCTACAATCTGCCCTTCAGGAAATAAAACAAAAGAGCCTGCAGCAGACACACTTTTCCATCGGCAGGTCCTTAAATATGTTACACTGGGTGGGAAGAAGGAAGACCTCAGGTCTAAATAATAGAAATTAAGAGAAAGAAAAAGGTTTATTAAAACATGTTTGTAAATGAGCCTATTATACAGAGTGAAGTGAGTCAGAAAGAGAAAAGCAAGTAGCGTATACTAACATATATATATGGAATCTAGAAAGATGGTACTGATGATGAACCTATTTGCTGAGCAGCAGAGACACAGACATAGAGAGGAGAATTATAGACATGGCTGAGAAGGTGGGGGAAGGAGAGGATGGGATGTGTGAAAAGAGGAACATGGAAACATACATTACCATTTGTAAAATAGAAAGTCAATGGGAATTTGCTGTATGGCTCAGGGAACTTAAATGGGGCTCAGTAACAACCTAGAGAGGTGGGATGGGGAGGGAGGTGGGAGGAATGTTCAAGTGGGAGGAGACAGTAAACCTGTGGCTGATTCACACAGAAGCCAACACCATACTGTTAAGCAATTATCCTTCAATTAAAAATAAATAAATTTTAAAAATAATACATTAAAGTAAAGCCAGCTGAAAACGTTCTCACAGTGATGAATTTATCAACGATCTGTGTAGTATACTGACCTCTAATACAACATTTGACAGTTTAGGGCTTATTATTTTCCAGGCACATAAATTATAAAGCTTTATCTGTACTAATTCCGTCGATCTCCACAATGACCCTTTAGATTCTATAACCATCCTCATTTTATGGACCCTGTTATTTGGTGGCACAAGAAGATTAAGAAGCTTACTATAGATTGCATACCTAGAGACTGAGGAACAGGTATTCATTTCCAAGCAAGCTGGCTTCAGAACCTATAATTTTAACAAGGGGTCAGCAAACCATGTCCCACAGGCCAAACACAATGTGGCACCTATTTTTGTAAATGAAGTTCTGCTGGAACACAGTCACGCGCACTCAGTTACATCTTGTCCGTGACTGTTTTTCACTATGACAGCAGAGCTGGGTAGCTGCAGCAGAAACCTGCATCTCATAAAGCCGAAAATGTGTACTATCTGCCTCATGAAGAAAAGGTCACCAACTCTTGCTCTTGCCCACCATGCCCTACTGCCTCTCAGAAGATGTCTGCATGAACTCAAAGACTCTAGAAAAGACCCAACAGTGACAGACACCCTGGGTCACTTAAAAGAGCAAGTGACAGAGAGATGTGAAACTAGTGGGATGGAAAACTTACTTGCAAAGCACATATGCTAACTCTTCATTTGTAAAAGGTTCCCCCTGCCCCCGCAATAGTACACAGTATTACATTAGATTTTGATATAATGCCTATCACTCAACTTGTGGAAGAAAGCAGTAAAGACATACAGTTTCTACCTCTTGATCCCTATGGTCAAGGAGATGGCAGTTTCTAGCATGGATCACTGAACTGTTATCAAGTGAGCAAACCTCGGGAGAAAGAGCATTCATTTTCTTTCCACGGAGATCAAATGGAACTGTACGGCAAGTTACAAGTTGAGATTACTGCTCTCATTGATGTTCTCCAGGTCTTTATAGAGAGTTTGAGAGCATGTTGGTACTTTCCAAATCCCACAGGATGAAAAAAGAAATACAAGACAAAAACAGTACTATAACTTGCCCTAGAGTCTGAGTTTTTTGACCGTTTACTTTGCGAGACAGTCTTTACACAAATAGAGAGAAGGGGGAGGGGTAAAAGAGAAGGCTAAGAATGATTAATAAACCATTACTGGTGTCTGGTGTTAACTAGAACTCAATAGAGCTGTGATCTCCAACCTTTATGGCACCAGGGACCAGTTTCATGGAAGACAATTTTTCCACATCCCAGTGATTGGAGACCCCTGCAATAGAAGTTTGTGGTTTAAGATGGGAGCCTATTATAAGGCAGTGAAGGAGGAAAATCTGAGAGAAAGCTCACAATGTCAGTTTAAGCACGCAAGGAACATTCACAACCAAAGTTCTTCTACATAATCAAAAGGGAAAACTCAGAGGCAACCTAGATGTCCATCAACAGATGAATGGACAAAGAAGCTGTAGTACATATATACACAATGAAATATTACTCAGCTATGAAAATAAAGGCATTTAAGTTGGTTCTAATGAGGTGGATGAACACAAAGCCTATTATACAAAGTGAAGTAAGTCAGAAAGAGAAAGACAAATATGGTATATTAATGCATATATATGGCATCTAGAAAGATGGTATTGATGAACCTATCTACGAGGCAGCAATGGAGATGCAGACATAGAGAACAGACTTTTAGACACAGTAGGGGAGAAAGAAGGTGGGATTATTTGAGAGAGTAACATTAAAACATATACATTACTATATGTAAAGTAGATGGCCAGTGGGAATTTGTTATATATATATACACACAGGGAACCCAAAGCCAGTATTGTATGACAACCTAGAGGAATGGGAAGGAGAGGGAGGTGGGAGAGAGGTTTAAAAGGGAGGGGACAAATGTATACCTATACCTTTGTTGTTATATGGCAGAGACAGTCATGATATTGTCAAGTTTTCTCCTTCAATTAAAAATAAAATTAAATTAAAAAAATAAAAAAGTTAAAACTCCCATGAAAAAGTAGAAATTGAGATAATTTCCAAGTTAAAAAAGAAAAATCCAGGAAATGCAAAGTGCTGGCTATTAAAATATACTTAAAATTTATAATAGCTAAAACTATTGCATTGACCCAAGAGTAAACAGGTGGAAAAAAATAAAAGTTAATTAAATCTTAAAATATGTACATTGTCAATACAGGGAAAAGGAGGCATTTAAATCAGTTGAAATATTTCATAAATGGTAGCTAGATTAATTTTTTGTGGGAGGGAGGAAATATATACTTCTCTTACATATCCCAGTTAATTCTAAGGTAAAAAAAATATTGAATCCTATAATAACTAAAGGGGAATGTAGTTTACACTCCCCTCTAATTTACTCACTTTCTGTGTGAGGTAATCAGAAAGCAAAGGAAGAGACCATGAAAAAAGATTTTAGAAATACTTGGCCACATAAAAATTAAATCAAAACTTAATCGTTAAAATATAAGTCAGAGAAAAGCCTTTGAATTATCTATTACGTTAAGCACACGATAATAAAAAGATATCTTAATTACAGTGGACAATACATAAAATAATACAAATAAACATAAAGTAGAAATAATAATAATAAAGGAAAACACAAAAAAAAATCAGTCATCCTAAGAGGAAAACACTTAAAAATGCAGTTATCAAAACAACAATTTTAAAACAAAAATTTTAATAACAATTTTAAAAACAAAAATTTCATAACAATTAGATACCTATTTTGACCTATAAAACTAAGCAAGATTATAAACCACTACCAGTGCACGGTGGCTCAGATGACAAAGGTCAGCCTCCAATGCAGGAGAATCAGGATCGATCCCTGGGTTGGGAAAATCCCCTGGAGAAGGAAACGGCATCCCCTCCAGTACTCTAACCTGCAGAATTCCATGGACAGAGGGGCCTGGTGGACTACAGTCTGTGGGGTCGCAAAGAGTCGGACACGACTGAGCAGCTAAGACACGTGCCTCCACATGCTGTGTGCAGGTGAATTTAATCCAAGGGTCCCCCTGGATCAACAGTGGATGATGTAAGCTGCTAAAACCTTTAAAATAAATGGGTTAAAACAGCTAAATTCCACTTTGAAGATCCTATCCTGGGAGAAAAAATATCACAGATGTTCAAGGAGAGTTGAATGCAAGTATAGTTCTGCATTCATACAGAACAGTACACAAAGTTAACAGGGGGGAAAACCCCTGCAAATATCTAATAATAGACCTAGTTTAAATAGGCTTTGGCACATCAATCCTATAGAATAATCCTCAGTTTTAATCTTCTCTTGTAAAATATTTAAGGACAAGGCAATATTCCAATACAAAGTTGAGCGAAAGGTAATAACAGCATGATATATACAATATGATCTGTGTTCAGAAAAAAAATTTTAATGTATATTTTTACTTTATATTTCTTTGTTTTGTGTTTTCTCTTTATATATTTTTATTATATATTATTAAAGTATATAAAATATATATACTCTCTATACAGAAAGAAATATAAAGTAACTAAAAATTATATTTTTCTTTTTTTTTAAGCAAACTCCAAAGAGATAGTGAAGGACAGGGGAGCCTCGTATGCTGTAGTCCACGGGCTTGCAAAGAGTTGGGATAACTTAGTGACTAAACAACAACAGATACATATTTCAAATACATAATATTTGCAATAGAAAGATGAAGAAATGTTTTTCTTCTTTGTGCTTTCCTATGTTTTCTAAACTCAGAAAGCCTACAATAATTTTGCAATTAATACTGATAAATGTACTAAATGTTAACTTTGAAAAAGAATATGGAAACAGGCAAAGTTGACCACTCTCCCAGGGACTCAGTGTAGGGGCAGGAGGACTCTGGATGGCTAGAGAGAGAGTCAGTCCAGCTGTAAGGATGGTTAGTTACTCATGTCATAGGTCAGTTCCATCACAGTGAGGACCCTGCCTGACTTTACCATAACGAGGTGTTGCCTGAAAGAGGCAAGAAGGTAGCAAGAAGTCAACATGATCAAAACCAGGGCTTAAGAGAGCCCGATTCAGACACAGGCCACCTCAAGAGGGAAACCGTCCCCAGACATTTTCAGTGCATGAGCGGAGGCTGCCCCTAATGACCTCCTTGGAGCTACCAGTCTGTCTGCTCCAGACCCCAGGATCACAGTGCCACATATGAATCCTTATCCCTGCCTGGAAAAAGCAAACCGACATTGTGAGACAGAAAGCATTTCTTAGAGAGCACATGTGATGATTTTTCCTTCACAAACCATCAAAGGTAAAGACTCCATTAGAAGTGGTGCCACCGAATCTGATTCTCTCTCCCTTTTCTAAAAGTAGCAAGAAATGTTAAAAGGCAATGTGATAGAAAGCTTTTACCTTGGATTCATATACACTTCATTCCTCTGATAGGAAGTGAGTTCCACCTTTGAAGGTGTGGGCTTCACACAGAGAAGAGCTCAATTGATTCTCTGCCACTACTACACTTAGTCAAACCGTTTCTTTCTGCTTTGACAGGAAAGAGGAAGAATACCAGGGTATTACCTAACAGTTGATTTGGGCTCATCTGCAGAATAATAGTAATAGAGTCCACTCCCAAATGATGCTGATATTATTAATAGCCCAATCCTTAAAATATAGTAGAAACTCCATAAATAGATCTGCATAAATAATTCCATGACATCCAAACTTTCTGGAAGACAACTGAGATTTTTGTACTTTCTTCAATTCATTTTGTGTATGGTGACTGCAGCCATGAAATCAGAAAACAATTGTTTCTTGGCATGAAAGTAATGACAAATCTAGACAGTGTGTTGAAAAGCAGAGACATTACTCTGCCAACAAAGGTCCATATTGTCAAGGATATGGTCTTCTCAGTGGTCACATACACTTGTGAGAAATGGACCATAAAGAAGGCAGAACCCCAAAGAATTGATGCCTTTGAACTGTGATGCTGGAGAAGACTCCTGAAAGTTCCTTGGACAGCAGCAAGATCAAACCAGTCAATCTTAAGGGAGATCAACCCTGAATATTCACTGGAAAGACTGATGCTGAAGCTCCAGTATTTTTGTCCTCTAATGTGAACAGACAATTCATTGGAAAAGTCCCTGATGCTGGGAAAGATTAAGGACAGAAGGAAAAGAGGGCATCAGAGGATGAAATGGCTGGACAGCATCATCAATGCAATGAACATGAATTTGGACAAATTCTGGAGATGGTGAAGGACAGGGAGACCTCACGTGCTACATTCCACAGGGTCACAAAGAGTCAGACAGGACTGGGTGACTGAACAGCAGCAACAAATTCCCTTATAGCTATATAGCTATATAGCATATAGCATATATATAGCATATATATATAGCATATAGCTTCACTGGTCAACACGTATCTGGAATTTTGCTCATTTTGAACATTCTGGAAACTTTTTTTAAAAATTAACTTATTTATTTTAATTGGAGGCTAATTACTTTAGAATACTGTAGTGATTTTTGCCATAATTGACATGAATCAGACATGGGTGTACATGTGTTCCCCCATCCTGAACCCCTCTCCCACCTCCCTCCCCAGCCCATCCCTCAGGGTCATCTCAGTGCACCAGCCCTGAGCGCCCTGTCTCATGCATCAAACCTGGACTGGCGATCTGCTTCACATATGATAATATACATGTTTCAATGTTCCTCTCATGTTTGGCTTTCTAGACAAGAAACACTGCTCATCAACAAAAACCTTCTACAGACAATGAGTTAGGTTCTCTGCTAGACTCTGCATGTTCACTGGAAGGGCATGTCACTCTCACAGAGCCCATCCCACCCAACAACCAATCAGGAAACAGAGCCAGAGAGCAAGCCTTACTGGCTGTTGGGGGACTGAGTGTCTGTGCTTCATTTCTCCTGAGTCAGGGATTCACCAGATCAACCTTTCTTTCCACTAGTCCCCCAAAAGCAGAGCAGGGGGAGAAGAACATAACTCATACATGTGTGGAACGTGGTCTTTTTTTTTCTTTTATGTTGAGTTAGTTCCCTCCTCCTGTGTCATGGCCATATATCCCAAATATTATAATCTGTTTAGTTATTAATAATTAATGTAAGTGACCTAACTGGGGAAAATGGATTAGATGCTATGGTGCTTTTGAACTGGGAAGCTGTCTTTGCCCCATTGTATATTCTTGCCTCCTTTGTCAAAAATAAGTTACCCATTGGTGCACAGATTTATTTCTGGGCTTTCTATCTTGTTTCATTGGTCTATATTTCTGTTTTGACCCAGTACCATACTGTCTTGATGAGTGTAGCTTTGTAGTGTAATCTAAAGTCAAAAAGGTTGATTCCTCCAGCTCCCTTCTTCTTTCTCAAGACTACTTTGGTTATTCAGGGTCTTTTGTGTTTCCATATGAATTGTGAAATTTTTTGTTCTAGTTCTGTGAAAAGTGCAATTGGTAACTGGTAATTTGATAGGAATATCATTGAATCTGTAGATTGCATTTAGTAGTATAGTCATTTTCACAATATTGATTCTTCCTACCCAGGAACATGGAATATCTCTCTGTTTATGTCATCTTTGATTTCTTTCATTAGTATCTTATCTATTTCTTTTTGTTACAGTGGTGAATGGGATTGATTCCTTAATTTCTCTTTCTGATTTTTCATTGTTAGTATATAGAAATGCAAGTAATTTCTGTCTTTTGATTTTGTATCCTGCAACTTTGCAAAATTCACTGATTAACTCTAGTAATTTTATATCTTTAAGGTTTTCTATGTATTGTATCATATCATCTGCAAACAGTGAGAGCTTTACTTCTTTTCTGATCTGGATTCCTTTTATTTCTTTTTCTTCTCTGATTGCTGTAGCTAGGCCTTCCAGAACTATGTTGAATAATTGTGGCAAAAGTGGACACCCTTGTCTTGTTCCTGATCTTAGGGGAAATGCTTTCAGTGTTTCACCACTGAGAATAACATTTGCTGTAGCTTATCATATATGGCCTTTACTATGTTGAGGTAGGTTCCTTCTATGCCCATTTTTTGAAGAGTTTTAATCATAAATGTGTGCTGAATTTTGTCAAAGGCTTTTTCTGCATCTATTGAGATTGTCATATGGTTTTTGTCTTACAATTTATTAATGTGCTGTATCACACTGATTTGTGTATATTCAAGAATCCTTGCATCCCTGGAATAAACCCAACTTGATCATGGTGTATGAGTTTTTTGATGTATTGCTGATTTTTCTTTGCTAAAATTTTGTTGAGGATTTTTGCATCTATGTCCATCAGTGATATTGGCCTGTAATTTTTGTATGTGTGTGTTTCTTTGTCTGGTTTTGGTATCAGGGTGATGGTGACCTCGTACAATGAGTTTGGACATGTTCCTTCCTCTGCAATTTTTTGAAGGCATTTTAGAAGGTTAGGCATCAGCTATTCTCTAAATGTTTGATAGAATTATCCTGTAAAGCCATCTGGTCCTCGGTTTTTGCTTTTTGGGAGATATTTGATCACAGCTTCAATTTCGGTGCTTGTAATTGGGTTGTTCATAATTTCTATTTCTTCCCAGTTCAGTCTTGGAAGATTGAACTTTTCTAAGAATCTGTCCATTTCTTCCAGGTTATCCATTTTCTTGCCATATAGTTGTTCATAATAGTCTCCTAGAATCCTTTGTACTTCTGCATTGTTTGTTGTAACCTCTCCTTTTCATTTCTAATTTTGTTGACTTGATTCTTCTTTTTTTCTTGATGAGTCTGGCTAAAAATTTGTCAATTTTGATTATCTTCTCAAAGAACCAGTTTTTAGTTTTATTAATCTTTACTATTGCTTCTTTCATTTCTTTTTCATTTATTTCTGCTTCTGGATCTTTATGATTTCTTTCCTTCTACTAATTTTGGGGTTTTTTGTTTTTCTTTTTCCAGTTGTTTTAGGTGTAAAGTTAGGCTGTCTACTCAATATTGTTCTTATTTCTTGAGGTAGGATTATATTGCTATAAACTTTCTCTTAGAACTGCTTTTGCTGTATCACATAGGTTTTGAGTTGTTGTGTTTTCATTGTCATTTGCTTCTAAAATTTTTTTTTATTTCCCTTTTGATTTCTTCAGTAACCTGTTGGTTATTTAGAAATGTGTTGTTTAGTCTCCATGTGTTTGTGTTTCTTACAGTTTTTTTTTCTTGTAATTGATATCTAGTCTCATAGAGTTGTGGATGGAGAAGATTCTTGGTACAATTTCCTTAAATTTACTGAGACTTGATTTGTGACCCAAGATGTGGTCTATCCTGGAGAATGTCCCATGTGCACTTGAGAAGAAGGTGTATTCTTCTGCATTTGGATGAAATGTCTTGAATCGATCAATGAAACCTATCTCATCTAATGTATCATTTAAGACTTATGCTTCCTTATTAATTTTCTGTTTTGATGCTTTGTCCATTGGTGTGAGTGGTGTGTTATAGTCTCCTGCTATTATTGTGTTACTGTAAATTTCTCCTCTTACATCTGTTAGTGTTTGTCTTAAGTATTGAGGTGCTTCTATGTTGGGTGCATGCTGCTGCTGCTGCTAAGTCCATAGATATTTACAATTATTATGTCTTCCTCTTGGATTGATCCCGTGATCATTATGTAGTGTCCTTCTTTATCTCTTGTCATGTTCTTTATTTTAAGGCCTATTTTGTCTGAAATGAGGATTGCTACTCCAGCTTTCTTTTGCTTCCTATTTGCATGGAATATATTTTTCCATTCTCTTATTTCCAGTCTATATGTGTCTTGAGGTCTGAAGTGGGTTTCTTGTAGTCAGTATATATATATATAGGTCTTGCTTTTGAATCCATTCAGCCAGTCTGTGTCTTTTGGTTGGAGCATTTAATCCACTTACATTTAAGGTAATTATTGACATATATGTTCCTATTTCCATTTTCTTAATTGTTTGGGATTGATTTTGTAGATTTTTTCTTTGTCTTGTATTTCTTGACTGTATAAGTCCCTTTAACATTTGTTGTAAAGCTGGTGTGGGGGTACCGAATTCTCTTAACATTTGCTTGTCTGAAAAGCTTTTTATTTCTCCATCAATTTTGAATGAGATCCTTGCCAGGTATAGTAAGCTTGGTTGTAGATTTTTCCCTTTTAGTAATTTAAACATATCCTGCTATTGCCTTCTGGCCTGCAGAGTTTCTGCTGAAAGATCAGCTATTAAGCATATGGGGTTTCCCTTGTGTGTTACTTGTTGCTTTTCCCTTGCTGCTTTTAATACTCTTTCTTTGTGTTTAGTCTTTGTTAGTTTGATTAGTATGTGTCTTAGCGTGATTCTCCTTGGGTTTATCCTGTATGGGACTTTTTGTGCCTCTTAGACTTGACTGACCATTTCCTTTTCTATGTTGGGGAACTTTTCAACTATAATCTCTTCAAACATTTTCTCATACCCTTTCTTTTTCTCTTCTTTTCTGGGACCCCTATAATTCAAATGTTGGTGCATTTGATATTGCCCCAGAAGTCTCTGAGGCTGTCCTCAGTTCTTTTCATTCTTTTTACTTTATTCTGCTCTTCAGAAGTTATTTCCACTATTTTATCTTCCAGCTCCCTGATTCGTTTTTCTGCTTCAGACAGTCTGCTGTTGATTCCCTCTAGAGTATTTTTAACTTCAGAAATTGTGTTTTTTGTCTCTGTATGTTTATTCTTTTACTCTTCTAGGATTTTGTTAATTGATTCCTGCATTTTCTCCATTTTGTTTTCAAGGTTTTTGATCATATTTACTATCATTATTCTGAATTCTTTTTCAGGTAGTTTGCCTATTTCCTCTTCATTTATTTGGACTTCTGAGTTTCTAATTTGTTCCTTCATTTGTGTAGTATTTCTCTGCCTTTTCATTATTATTATTATTTTTTAACTTAATGTGTCTGAGGTCTCCTTTTCCCATGCTTCAAGGTTGAATTCTTTCTTCCTTTTGGTTTCTGCCCTCCCAAGGCTGGTCCAGTGGTTTGTGTAAGCTTTGTATAGGGTGAGATATGTGCTGAGTTTTTTTGGTTTATTTGTTTGTTTTTCCTCTAATGGGCAAGACTGAGTGAGGTGGTTTGTATTTTTGTTTTGTTTGTTGTTTAGATGAGATGTCCTGTACAGGGTTGCTTCTGGTGGTTGGGTGATGCCGGGTCTTGTACTGAAGTGGTTTCCTTTGTGTGAGTTCTTACTATTTGATACTCCCTAGGGTTAGCTATGGAGAAGGCAATGGCACCCCACTCCAGTACTCTTGTATGGAAAAACCCATGGACAGAGGAGCCTGGTAGGCTACAGTCCATGGGGTTGCGAAGAATCAGACACGACTGAGCAACTTCACTTTCACTTTTCACTTTCATGCATTGGGGAAGGAAATGGCAACCCACTCCAGGGTTCTTGCCTGGAGAATCCCAGGAATGGTGGAGCCTAGTGGGCTGCCGTCTATGGGGTCGCACAGAGTCTGACATGACTGAAGCGGCTTAGCAGCAACAGCATGGTTAGCTAGCAGCACAGGAGCCACGAGCAGCAGAGAGGAGAAAGCCCAAGTCCAAGGTAAGAGAAACCCAAGTAAGAGGGTAGGTGCTGAGAGAGGGCACTGCGGCCGAGTGGCAAGTGGCGGCTGCAGCACAGGAGTGGCTGGCGATAGTTGGGCGGCACAGAAGCAGGGTCGGCAGAAAGGAGATACCCCACGTCCAAGGCAAGGAGCAGTGGTTTCACTTCGCTGGAGCAGCCATGAAGAGACACACCACGTCCAAGGTAGATGTAGTAACACAAGTAAGATGGCAGGCACTGAGAGAGGGCACCAGAGGACATCAGAGGGCAGATAGACTGAAACCACAATCACAGAAAACTGGCCAATCTGATCACATGGACCACATCCTTGTCTAACTCAATGAAACTAGGCCATGCCCTATGGGGCCACCCAAGACAGACAGGTCATGGTGGAGAGATCTGACAGAATGCAGTCAACTGGAGAAGAGAAAGGCAAATCACTTCAGTATTCTTGCCTTGAGAACCCCATGCACAGTATGAAAAGGCAAAAAGATAGGACACTGAAAGGTGAACTCCCCACGTTGGTAGGTGCCCAATATGATACTGGAGATCAGTGAAGAAATAACTTCAGAAAGAATGAAGGGATGGAGCCAAAGCAAAAACAACACCTGGCTGTGGATGTGACTGGTGATGGAAGCAAGGTCCGATGCTGTAAAGAGCAACATTGCATAGGAACCTGAAATGTTTAGATCCATTAATCAAGGCAAACGGGAAGTGGTTAAATAGGAGATGGCAAGAGTGAACGTCGACATTCTCGGAATCAGCGAACTAAAATGAACTGGAATGGGTGAATTTAACTCAGATGACCATTTTAGCTACTACTGTGGGCAGGAATCCCTTAGAAGAAATGGAGTAGCAATCACAGTCAACAAAAGAGTCCAAAATGCAGTACTTGGATGCAATCTCAAAAATGACAGAATGATCCCTGTTCATTTCCAAAGCAAACCATTCAATATCACAGTAATCCAAGTCTATGCCCCAACCAGTAACACTGAAGAAGCTGACGTTGAATGGTTCTATGAAGACCTACAAGACCTTTTAGAACACCCCAAAAAGATGTCCTTTTCATTATAGGGGACTGGAATGCAAAAGTAGGAAGTCAAGAAACACCTGGAGTAACAGCAAATTTGGCCTTAGAGTACAGAATGAAGCAGGACAAAGGCTAATAGAGTTTTGCCAAGAGACTGCACTGGTCATAGCAAACACCCTCTTCCAACAACACAAGAGAAGACTCTATACATGAACATCACCAGAGGGTCAACACTGAAATCAGGCTGATTATATTCTTTGCAGCCAAAGATGGAGAAGCACTACACAGTCAGCAAAAACAAGACCGGGAGCCAACTGTTGCTCAGATCATGAACATCTTATTGCCATGAACATCTTATTCAGACTTAAATTGAAGAAAGTGGGGAAAACCACTAAACCATTCAGGTATGATCTAAATCAAATCCCTTATGATTATACAGTAGAAGTGACAGATTTAAGGGACTAGATCTGATAGTCAGAGTGCCTGATGAACTATGGATAGAGGTTCATGGCACTGTATAGGAGACAGGGAGCAAGACCATCCCCAGGAAAAAGAAATGCAAAAAAGAAAAATGGCTGTCTGAGGAGGACTTACAAATAGCTGTGAAAAAAGAGGAGTGAAAAGCAAAGGAGAAAAGGAAAGATATACCCATTTGATTGCAGAGTTCCAAAGAATAGCCAGGAGAGATAAGAAAGCATTTCTCAGCAATCAGTGCAAAGAAATAGAGGAAAAGAATAGAATGGGAAAGACTAGAGATCTCTTCAAAAAAAATTAGAGATACCAAGGGAGCATTTCATGCAAAGATAGGCTCAATAAAGCACAGAAACGGTATGGACCTGACAGAAGCAGAAGATGAAAAGGAGATGAGAAGATGATGAGATGAGATGAGCTGAGAAGATGAGATGAGAGAATGAGAAGGAGATGAGAAGAAGAAGGAGATGAGAAGGAGAGGTGGCAAGAATACACGGAAGAACTGTACAAAAGAGATCTTCATGACCCAGTTAATTACAGTGGTGTGATCACTTACCTGGAGCTAGACATCCTGGAATGTGAAGTCAAGTGTGTCTTAGGAAGCATTACTATGAACAAAGCTAGTGAAGGTGATGGAATTCCAGTTGAGCTATTTCAAATCCTAAAAAATGATGCTGTGAAAGTGCTACACTCAATATGCCAGCAAATTTGGAAAACTCAGCACTGGCCACAGGACTGGAAAGGGTCAGTTTTCATCCCAGTCCCAAAGAAAGGCAATGCCAAAGAATGCTCAAACTACTGTACAACTGCACTCATCTCACACGCTAGTAAAGTAATGCTCAAAATTCTCCAAGCCAGGCTTCAGCAATACGTGAACCAAGAACTTCCAGATGCTCAAGCTGGTTTTAGAAAAGGCAGAGGAACCAGAGATCAAATGGCCAACATCTCCTGGATCATCAAAAAAGCAAGAGAGTTCCAGAAAAACATCTATGTCTGCTTTATTGACTATGCCAAAGCATAGTCAAAATGTGTGGATCACAATAAACTGTGGAAAATTCTGAAAGAGATGGGAATACCAGACAACCTGACCTGCCTCTTAAGAAACCTGTATGCAGGTCAGGAAGCAACAGTTAGAACTGGACATGGAACAACAGACTGGCTTCAAATAGGAAAAGGAGTACATCAAGGCTGTATATTGTCACCCTACTTGTTTAACTAATATGTAGAGTATATCATGAGAAACATCAGGGGCTGGATGAAGCACAAGCTGGAATCAAGATTGCTGGGAGAAATATCAATAACCTCAGATATGCAGATGACACCACCCTTATAGCAGAAAGTGAAGAAGAACTAAAGAGCCTCTTGATGAAAGTGAAAGAGGAGAGTGAAAAAGCTGGCTTAAAGCTAAACACTCAGAAAACAAAGATCATGGCATCTGGTCCCATCACTTCATGGCAGATAGATGGGGAAACAATGGAAACAGTAAGAGACTTTATTTTGGGGGGCTGCAAAATCACTGCAGATGGTGACTGCAGCCATGAAATTAAAAGATGCTTACTCCTTGGAAGGAAAGTTACGACCAACCTAGACAGCATATTAAAAAGCAGACACATTACTTTGTCAACAAAGGTCTGTCTAGTCAAGGCTATGGTTTTTTCCAGTAGTCATATATGAATGTAAGAGTTGGACTATAAAGAAAGCTGAGCACCAAAGAATTGATGCTTTTGAACTGTGGTGTTGGACAAGACTCTTGAGAGTCCCTTGGACTGCAAGGAGATCCAACAAGTCCATCCTAAAGGAGATCAGCCCTGGGTGTTCACTGGAAGGACTGATGCTGAAACTGAAACTCTAATACTTTGGCCACTTCATGCGAAGAGTTGACTCATTGGAAAAGACCTTGATGCTGGGAGGGATTGGGGGCAGGAGGAAAAGGGGATGACAGAGGATGAGATGGTTGGATGGCATTGCCAACTCAGTGGACATGAGTTTGGGTAGGCTCCGGGAGTTGGTGTTGGACAGGGAGGCCTGGTGTGCTGCAGTTCTGGGGTCGCAAAGAGACAGACACGCCTGAGCAACTGAACTGAACTGAAATGCACTGAGGGTTAGTTCTCTGGTAGTCTAGGGTCTTGGAATCAGTGCTCCCACTCCAAAGGCTCAGGGCTTGATGCCTAGGCTCTCAGTGTATCCAGAGCCACATCTTCACTCAAGCTGGTAGTGGGAAAGAGGAAAGGGGAAAGGAAAAAAAAAAACCCAACAACTTAGCGGGAACTTCTCAGAGAATGTTCCAAAACTCAGCAGTGCTTTTGGTGCTGGTGATCAGTGCTTCTACAACCCATGAGGCAGAGCAGAATCTGAATCTGTATTTTTAACAAGCCTTCCCCCCAAATGATTAAGGGAGACAGTCTGGCAGCATCTAATTTATCTATTTATCCACAACATTAAGTCCAATGCATATCATAGAGAAGTTGTGCCATAAATATTTATAGAATGGAATTCATGTTCACCAAGGATGTTATGTGTCTCTTTAAAAGACACAAAGGCAGTCTACTCATTGGGAAGGAATTTAGAGTAAGTATTTGAAATCAACTTCTTTTCTGCTTTTCTGATTTCTTTTCTGACCTGCTTTTCTGATTTCTCTCCACTGTGATTCTGCTACCTACCATTCTCACATGCTCAAGAAGAGATAGAAAAGACGAGGAGACTGAGGTTCTGAGAGTCATCAGTTTCCCCAAATCACACAGCCAAGATCTGTCAGAATCTACAACCTGTACTTGTCACACTTCACCTTGGGAAGGTCATAGCAGGGACAGTGGGCGGAGTAATACTCATCACCAGGGGGTCCATCCAGTTTTAGCACCACCTATAGCTGTGTGATTTTGAGTGAGATTCAACTACTCTGAGCCTCAGTTCCCTCCTCTGTTGCTATATTTTCTAGTATGAAGGCATTAGGGGAGACAGGATCATACAGAGCAGGGTAAACTTGACAACTGTGTTAAAGTGTTTTATAAACTCCAAGAATTATATATCTAAGTCATCACTATGAGTACTATTAGTTTTTTAGTCAGCTTTCACTGCTTACTCACATTTCCAATAATGGTTTTTTAGTTTCAAACCCAAACTATTTTTGAAAACATGCACCTATATAGTTCAGTTAATTTATCAGAAAGAGTGGGGAGGAGAAAGAAAAAATACCCTCTCTCCCAGAAATACGTTGTTTAAAAAATCATTAATTGGGATTGGTTTCTGTCTCCAGAAACTTAAGTCTTCTTAATGACTACCATTTCCATCTCTTTATGTCTCCATTATTATTGTATAAGTCTGAAACCAGTCTACACATATTTTTAAAAATGGCTCACATTCCAGTTACAGAATCAAAAACATATTATTATCTGTAGGATGATTCAGAATATAGAAACTCATTCTCTCTGATTTGTCCTGTCTTTTCCCTACCTTTGACTTTCAATTGTTTGAGAAGTATGTGAATACATCTTAATGAATATTTTGCATCTTAATTAGGTTAATTAGGCAGTATGACTCCTTGAAATAACAAATTCCACATGCCCTATCTTAGAAACCAGCTATCTCAATTTCATGGCATTAATAATTTTACTAGTTCAGTTTTCTCCTTTAGGGGATCTTAGTTTCTGATTTGCCTATTTCTTTCATCTGCCCAATGTAATTTTCCTTTAAAGTTAAATTCTCCAAGTGTGGCCAGGTCTTTATCTGGACAGAAGTAGAAAGCGAGTTGGGTTACTCTAGGTCTTTGAGTCAGATCACGCTGCAGTCTGACCCCAAGTGAACCAGAGACAGAAAGGAGGTCCTGCAACCTAAGGCAGGTTCAGCAAAGACCCTGGGGAGTCTTAGAGCCAAAACTGGTAGACAACTGTCTCTTCTCCCAGGAATCAGTCTGCCTTAGGATCCCCAACACTTTCAGTTATTAGCCAGAAGCAGTCTGTAGGGGGAGTGATCTTGTTAGGAACCCAGGGTGACTTTCAAATGGCAGCAACTGGGATCCTCAACTGGTTATGCTTTCTGCAGTAGGAGCTCTGCAAGGAGCTTATGTCTACCCCAGTGGCCTCCTATGAATCAGACATCTGACTGAAGAGATTTTGGGGGTCATTTCTCTGGTACCACACTTAATTGGCCCTATGATGGAAGAGGAAAGATAAAATAGGGGAGAATATACAGCATTTGGAAAGGGGCTCAAGGGAATAACATCATCATCCAGGGATTCTTGAGAGTAGGTTTTGTGAACCTAAAAGTTTGTGGGATTTTTTTTTTTTAAATAGCTTTCACTGTGAAGCCATCAGAGCCAATAAGATTCAACCCCAGAGGCAGCAAGACCTTCCAAGTTAAAACAGTAAATAATTTGATTGAAATAAAGATTAATAGCTGAAATCATGTGAGTCAGTCAGAAGCACCAGAGAGCATCAATCTCCAAAGATTAATAATGGCAAAAGACAACACTGTGATAATCAGCTTCACAGTGATGGATCATGGGAGAGTTTAATGAGTGAATTTCAGGAGGAGAATTTCAATGGTGTCTACTAGACTGGGGAAGCGCAAAGCACACGGCCAAGCCTGCGAGTGGGCTGTCTGCCTGGAGGATACAGGCGGGAATACCATTTTCTACGTCTGTGTGCTAAATGCTGAAATATCACATAAATTGGTGTCAGGAGGTTGAATGGAATCTGCTGCAGCAAAACGTGACTGGAGCAGAGAAACTGTGCTCACCACTCTAATTTAGAAGGTTGGAGAGCTGAGCTCACAGAATGTAATCGCGTCTTAATGTGCTCAAGGAGACTGAGAATCATCTGTCATTGTCTGAGGGGCACACAAACCAATGTCATTTATGGGACTGTGTCATATTGCAGAGAGGAGGGGGGCTATTGTCCTCAACTCTTGTCTTTGCCAGCCCCTGCCTGCATGGATCCAATTCTTCTAACACAACCTGGGTCCCCACCAGGCAGCAGACTCCATGCTAGTTGTGGGAAATAGGATGACAAATGAGCCATGCTCCTGGACCTCAGAGGACTTACAGTTTAAAAAAAGAGAGACAGACATATGCATAAATTATAATAAAATGGAATTTGTCCTGGAAACAGCTGGGAAGGACAGCATGTGTTTTGGAAGATGGACTTTAAAGACTGATGGGTCCATATTCTAGCTTTCCTTCTCTCATGCACTGGCTAGGGGGCTGCACCAACCACAGCTGAGCCTCCATTTCCTCATTTCCCAAATAAGAAAATCATAGTCTGCACCTCATTAAGCTATTTTAAAGCTCCGAAGAGATAAGTGCATTCTTCATACAATGCCTGACACAGTGTAGTATTGTAGAAATTGTAGGAAACAATTGTGACATAAATTGGTAACACTTTGATGGTACTGTTATCAACATACACAAAATTAAAAGGCAATATAAAGTAAGGAGAAATGAATTATTACTGCAAAGAAGGATGGGACCAGGATGTGAGATAAGATTAGAGAAAAGCTTGAAAGAAGAAGAGAAAAAGATGTGAGATAGGCCTGAAAAACAAGAGGAGTTTTCCAGATTAAGAAGGGGGAAAAGTTTAAAGACAGAAGAACTGTTAAGAGCCAAAACAGAGAGTATGAAAATCTATGATGGTTTTTCAAATGGCAAGAACTTCAGTGTGACTAGGGTATATTTCAGTGTGGTCTATGGGCTGAGGTACAAAGAGCTGACTGGATCAAGACAGTGAAAAAGTTCTAAACACCATGCGGAAGAGTAGAGAAGAAAATCTTAGTCAGAGGAATTAGAAAAGAAACATAACATTTCAAAGTGAAAAAAAATTAATAAGTAAAATGAACAGGAAGGAATTTGCTGTTACATAACTTATTGGAGTTTGATGTTCCCTTTGTCAAATCAAGTCCCTCCAAATGAAATTATATTCTGCAAAAGCATAATTTAAACAAGTATCCTAGAATATGAGTATTAGTCCCAAAGATCAAGTAACAATGGATAATTATCATTTTAAAAAATGGCTAATTCTGCCAGTATTGGCTGTGTGTGTAAGATCAGACTATTATTAAGTGCCAAGGTACCTCTAACCACTCATCTTCCTCCATAAAAATGCTGCCCGGAATGACTACCATCTAAGGAATACCTCTTATGTACTAAGGCTTTTGGGGCTTGTGAGTTCATTACTTATCTCCCGTTTTGTGGATGAGGCAACCAAGTTTCTAAGAGGTGATGGAGCTTGCCCAAAGTCACAAGGACAGTAACGGGGTGCCTGGGCCGGGGACAGAAGCAACCTAACTTCAGAATGCATCATGTAGACCCACATGTTACTTCCCTTCAGTCATCCAAAAAAGAAGAGAAACCCCAGCCGTGACGATCTCTTCTGTATGGATCAAGAGAGGCTACAGACTCTTGCCGGTTTCCACTCTATTCACACTGGGCAAATTACATTACAAATGAATCCTGATGAAACATTCAGCTCTTCCCTCCCTATGAGCTAAGCAGCCTCACTGCAGTCCTGAGGCCTCACAGAAAGGACCTTCGGAGAAAAATCCAGGGGCCTTGATTGCATTTGCTTTTTAATTAATCTAAGGTGTTAATTTTCAGCTGGAGGAAAGTTAATTTTTCCTTTTGTTAATCTAATGGCCACAGGCAGCACCAGTGCTATCGCAGCAAAAGTCTGGAATAGCTGTCAAGCTCCCCGGCGATCCAATAAATGCAGTGGCAAATAAAACAACTTCCCTGGAAGGCACACGAATTTAAATAATTTCTGCAGATGCTCTCTGCTTCTTTCAGTGAAGAAAGAAAAAAGCTAATTGCAACCTAATCAGACCACACTGCCATCCAGGCAATTCCATTCTTTTGATCATTTCACATTTCTTCTCTGAAAGTGAGAAGGAAAAATAAACAGCATCTTCCAGCTTCAGAGAAGTACCACAGGTTTGGGGTTTCAGAAGGTGGTGATGTGTTTTCCTCTCTGGGAAGCTACTCTATTCCCTGACGTCCTTTCCTTATTCTCTCTTATAGAACTGCTTTGTAGGCTGGGACTCTTAACTAGAACAACTACTATATGTAAAATGAATGAAAGCTATAGGCTACCTCGTTCCACTGAAGGAAACTCAGAATATATCATATCTGTAACTCAAGTAATTTAAGGAAAATGAAACGGAGAAGCTTCTGTGCAGCCAAGATGTTCCAAGTGCATTGGGGTGATAAGCCAAGATGAAGCTCTTTTAACTATGTCTCTTGCTCCAAAGCCCTTTATGAAGGTTTGAGACATCCCAGAGAGAGCCACCAGTATTGGTCAAAAGCTGGTCCAGGAACCTGCACTTTAGACTCTAAGAAATGTGATGAGAGAGCAGCAGAGGTAGCTGGAATATGACATCGACTCCAGAGTTAATGAGTGTTAGTTTACTTGATGTTACCATCCATCTTTTAAAAATATTTTTTTACTTAATATTATCACTTCACATGTCAACTCATGTTGACTGGTGGTAGCTACATGGACCACCATGTTTAAAAAAGTACTGTGAGACTCAGTGAACAGGGAGCCCAAGACCTCAGTGATGTCCACTTGGACATGAGATGGGGGATAGGGACCTCTGGGCCAGGCACTGCTCTCCATGTACCACATGATTATTTCCAAGGTTGCCAGTGATGATAGACCTCAAACCTCAAAGTTGATGGGAATTTCAACTCCTAAAACAGCATTTGTCCAATGGACCTATCCACTAAACCATTTTGAACAAAGGAATCAAAGGAATATCAGTCAAACTTTAAATTAAAAAAAAAACCCTAACATTTATTTTCTTCCAAAGCAATTCTTTCCAAAGAAAGTTGTTCCTCACAGTGAGCCTCTTACAAAGCCTTTCCATCTTAAAAAGAAAGGAGCTTGAAAAGTTGCAGCATTGGTTCTGAATCTATAAATGAAATACATGTTCAACACTGTATCAAAAACAGAGGGAAAAACTCATACAGGCAGCAAGGGGTTACACCTTTGTGCAGAGGAAACTTTTTTCCCAAAGTGGGTGAGAAACAGACACAATGAATTCAGCCCATCCACTTTTTAATGGCTTGCATTATTAAAAACATTACTTATGCTTTTTTGCATGACAAAGAACATGAGTAATAATTTTGATAATAACTTTGTCTTTGATACACAAAGGAACTCAGTGTGAAAGTTTTTGAAATACTATCTTTGGGGCAAAACTACAGATTAGCAACACACTGGGAAATGAGCTATTCAATTGAGGGAGAAGTCAGCAGTACCTTTTTATATTTTTTTAATTTTAAATTTGGAAGCCTAGTAGAATGCTTAAACAGTGAGATGTCCATTACAATGTCTGGTCAATAGAACAAGATGTCAAATTCCTGATTAGGAAAACTTTTTGTTAAAATATTACATATATATGCATGTATAGTTATATAATATATACTATTTCTTAAAACATGCCTCTACTATAATAGTTTTTCAATCTACCAAATACATTTTGAAGATATTCAGACGGCTTGTGGTTCAAACCACACCAATGGTTTGCAGTTCCATATAATTAGTAGACAATTAATACTTGAACCTTAATGACAAGCTTGAACTTTTATAAATATATCTTCTCCTGAGTTCTTTGCCAAGTGACAACTGGCATTTATTCATTCAACAAGAATATATTGGGCATCTACTGTGTGCCTGGTAGTGAATCTAAGGGTACAACAATAAATAAAACAGACAACTTTTCCTACCCTTGTGTAATCTACATTCTAGCATGATGAGACAGCTGCTGAAGAAAAAATAAAACATAATAAATATGAATATGAATATGTTGTATACTAGAAGTGCTTTGGAAGAGGATAAATCAGGATGGGAGAAATCAGAGGTGTGAAGGATGGGATATGGTATCTAA
Source organism: Muntiacus reevesi (assembly GCF_963930625.1). Lineage (NCBI taxonomy): Eukaryota > Metazoa > Chordata > Mammalia > Artiodactyla > Cervidae > Muntiacus > Muntiacus reevesi. Next base: position 100,146,351 of record NC_089252.1, read on the forward strand.
CTCAGGGAGAAGGGAACATTTAATTAGGTTTGAAGGAAATGAGAGAGTTAACTGCGTGGTCCCATTGCAACTAGTGTTAAGACCCTAATCAAGGTGGGGAGGCTGTGTGAGGAGGAGATTTAGGGGGCTGGGGAGACCAGGATATCTGCTTGGGCTCTGCCAGGTTCAAGAGCTACTAGATTGGAGATGACAAGAGACTCAGATATACAAGTTTGGAGTTCAGAAAGGAGAAGTGGGCTGGAAAGATACTCATGTTCTTGGCATAGAGATGGCATTGAATGCCACGGGCCCTGTGAGATTCTAAGGAAGTGAGTGCAAATAAAGAAGGAATCCGGGTCAAACATGAAGGCCTGGTGCTTTCCAACATTTCCAACATTGGAGAGGAAAGAAAGAATAGCAACAAGAAAGGAGGAGGCTGTGCTATCCTGGAAGCTAGTTGCAGACACTGCATCAGAGAGGAAGAAATATCATTTGAGTTAATACCAAGGCCACTGGCTGACGAGGCAAAGCAGATGGATGTGGAAAACCAGCAGTGCATGGAGGGTCTGGTCACCAGTGTAATTATGTCAACGTGGCCTCTGCTTCACAGACCCTTTGGTTTTATGCCTCTCACTACTCTGCAAATAGGTCACAACCCCATCTCCCCAGCGCAAGGTCATAACCTGGCAGCTCATCTATGGGACTCGGCTGTAGAATTTTGCTGTACTTTTCTTTGTGCTTGGGTGGCACAATGTTTAATAAATTGGAAGACAAATTAATGCTGTGAAACTTTGTATCTAAATAATATAGATGTCTATGTTCTCCTGAGAAACTTGAAGCTCTCAGTGTTCTGACCGAATCCCCATCAAACAACGGTGACTGACTGGGGCTGAGGGATGTGAGTATCCAGGTCCCCATCGCACCAACAATTTGTCAGTGGGTGTACACACACACGCACCTGCTAGCCTCTCTGACATACAGAACCTGGTTTGTGAGAGAAACACTGCAGTTTGCAATCTTTCTCTCTTCCGAACTTTCTGAAATGGAATCAGATCTCAGAGATTCTGAAGGCACTCCATAGAGCTTCGCCTATAGGAAGGATAATCTTCGGATAGTTCTGTGTATCCATCTCTGTAAAACTTCTGTTAGGTTGTGACAGATTTCTTCCAGACCAGCAGGGAACACCAGTTCCCAGAGATGTTAATAAGTGTTAAGTGGTAAAAAGATTTCATGTTTAGACAAGATTGGCAAACATCAAGTTAGACTTAATTTTCCTTTTTGCTTTTACTGTGGGACATCTTAGAAGTTTCAAATGCTAATGTGTGCTAGGACTCTTCAAGAATCATGTCCTATAAACTGTTACTCAGACCCTCTGGCCACGGACAACACCTTACAAGAGGAAAAATCTATAGGGTACTCTGGGGAATGGCTATTCTAGACAGGGACTCCCAGGAAGGCCAGGACCATGTCTACTGACTTCCAGATGTAAACACCTTGAAAGGTATCTAACACACAGGTGTTTGACAATTTGCTAAGTGCATTACAAATTGAAGGAGCGGGACACATCACCCAAGTAGAAGTAGTAGGATTCTAAATTTCATTCCATAACTGGACCACAGAAGATGGGGCACTCAGGCCCTGCACAAAACCAGCTCTTGGGAACCTGGGATGTGAGCCTCCTCTCAGCTACATGAATTAGACAGCCACCACCCCTAGGCCGCCAGGGCCCTGCCTGTCAAAGAGTGTCACTTACAACCTTGGAAGGTACTGGTTCCAAAGCCTTCCCTCCAGCTGACCGAGTCAGCCGGACACAGAGCACGCAGCCCAGCCGCGCCACTTGGCGCGTTCCGATCGTTCCCTCTGGGGCTGGTGCCCCAGAGCATCACTCGCTACCCAGAGTCACGGCGCTTTAAACTGGGTGACAGTCTCTGGCAGTAGATGACAGTGTCCAGCAGCAGATATCTGGCCTTCCAGCATCAGTATGTGGGAGTCTGACTGTTCGTGGAGGCATGAGCTGAAATCAAACCTGCTGTGAAGATGAAACGACTGAGAAGGGCACTTGCCTGGGGTCTGGGCCGAGTGAGCCCCAAACATCTGCCTCTCTGCCTGGCTTTGTCCTTCTTGCTTCTTCTTTAAAAACTGTCATTTATTCAGCACTCACACTGTGTGCAAGGCATTTCCTTTTCAAGATAGCCTCATGAAGCAGGTTATTAACCCCATTTTACAGGCAAGCAAGCCAAGCCTCAGAAAAATTTACCCATCTTATTCAAGGTCACACAGTTAGAAAGTTGCAGGGCTCAGATTTTTGCCTCGGGTCTGACGTGATCCTAACCCACCCTCACATACACTAGAAAAGACAGGAAAATCACACAGTGGACTGACAAAAAGTCATTGTGCAGATTCTTTCACAGGTCCACACCTCCACCCAGACACAGAAGATTTGAGAATATTTTTTCCAAATTGGGCTTGTATGTACCTTGCTTTGTGTCTGGTGGTACTTCTGATTTTCACGATTTTTTTTTTTTTTTAGTTTTTTGCACTGAAAATGTATTGCCTTTATAAATTTGAAGGGGCCCAAAAGCATATGTTATTTTAAAACAGAATATTAAAAAGCATAAGATTTGTTCTTGGATTTTTTTTTTCCCCCTCCTCACAAAAAGGTGATTATCGATGTTGTCAGACATTAAAACCACATCACCACTCCCCTGTGCGGACTCATTTGGGAATGAAAGTATTTTGAACTAGACAGAGATGGTGGTCCTACATCACTGGGACCGTACCACATGCCACTGCTTGTACACCTTAAAATGGTTAACTTGATGTTGTACAAATAAGAATGAACACCCCACATTCTGGACTGCAAGATTAAAAACAAACATACTTCGCCCTATAGAATCGATTCTACGTTTCACAAGGTCTCTGCCCAGCTGCAGACATCCTGCGGGGCCACTGGGCATTCTCCGAAATTCGTGGACAACAGCAGCCTCCTGAGTTGCCAGATACACACACACACACACACACGCGCGCGCGCGCGCGCGCGGGTGTCTAGGTGGCTGTGCCATCTTAGCAGGGAACCAGCCCTACTGATGCAGCAGAGGCATCGGGCAGTGTGGAGAGCTTAATCCCTGCCACTCGTGGGCACCTGGCCATTGAAGGGCTTTGCCTACAGGAGTCTCTTCTGGGCCCTGCTCAGCCAGCTAAACGTGTGTGTCCTCAGTCGTGTCTGACTCTTTGTGACCCCATGGACTGTAGCCCACCAGGCTCCTCTGTCCATGGGATTTTCCAGGCAAGAATTCTGGAGTAGGTTGCCATTTCATTCTCCAAGGTATCCTCCCGACCCAGGGACTGAACCCATGTCTCTTGTGTCTCCTGCATTGCAGGAAAATTCTTTACCACTGTGCCACCTGGGAAGCCCTCGATTGAACATGTCCCATTACATAAATGTGTCCTCATGACAGGCAACACTACACGTCCGAATCACAGGCACTTGCATGCAGTGTTCAGGACGGAGAGTGAAAGGTGTGTTGTCATCTGCCACCCAGGGTTACCAAGAGACCAAGAACAAATGCTTAGATGGTCCACCAGAATTCAGAATGCAATTTCAGACTGTGTGGTGGTTTTCTGCCATGCAAGTCTAATCAGCTCATGCGGGGATCAAGGCTACGGTGCTGTCCTCGTCAGCACTCTCCCCAGACTGTTTACACTTTACAAAGATCAAAAGCATACAGAGAATGGAGGGGAATATCAAGAAATGGCCCTATACTTTAATTTCTTTCATAAGGTCAAGGCTTTATAATGAGGCTCACAGAGGAGCAATACAGTGAGCTAGAAACACATGTTAAAAGAACCTCTCCTATATCAAAAGGGAAAAATAGGTCACTGACCATTTTAATGGGATCATTTCAGTCCACTGGCCCCTGGTGCTAAAACCATATTAGAAATGGAAAAGTGAGGGGCTCTTTCATATTCACTAATAATGTCCCGACAGCAGTCAGACTGAATTCAGTCTAAAATGGTACACTTCTGCAGAAGTTGGGCGAGGCCTATGAACAGAAATGTATCTTAGGACAGGTTTCCTTAAAAGACATCTTGAGACAAACTTTGCATGCAGGCGGTTTCTTTGGCAAATGGGTATCTGGGGCAGGAGTGAGGGGCGGGGAGGTGGAGACAGGGAAGCGGGGAGGCCGATGCAAGATGTGCTATCAGAGTGGCCCCCACCATGGGCACTGTGATGTCTGGTCCCCAAGGACCTTCTGCGAAGCCTTCTGAAATGTGCCCTTGGAAGTGTCCAGCTGGGGGTGAGAAGGGGAAATAGGTATCCCTGACTCTCAGCTCCCACTAGCCAAGGCTGACCCTAAGGTGCATTAACTCTCAAACCCCCAAGCTGTAACTGCCAAGCAGCTCAGAGAATCCCTACCACAAACACAGGAGGTAGGTGGCGCGCACCCAAGCAAGACGCTGTCTACTTATACCTGTGCAAACCTGCTCTAAAGCCCTTGAGAACTGGTTGTTGCAGCCACGGCAGAACCAGAGGTCAGGGGACATACCAGCTCTGAGCTGACTGGGGCCCATCGGCTGCACTAGTTGCAATATACAGACTGGACACTGACAAAGCTTTACACGTGAAGCAACACACTCATCTCATCCCACCTCATGAAGCAAAGGTGTTCAAAATTGAATGTCTGCTCAATTCTGAGCATGTTAACCATGAAACTCATAATATTAAAGGAACGGCTACTTCCTTGACTCTTCACATTAACAAAAAAGAGATTCTCTACTTGTAATATCCAGTATTGGCTCCTGTATCAAAAGTATTGACATCACGGCTCATGTAATGATTTTGGACAGAAAAGGTGAATACTGAATGTTCTGCACATGGACATTTTTATTCTTTCCTCTTTCTCAGAATAGCCTCTGATTTGCCTCCTTTGCCACATTTCTACTCTCCTATCCCACACGGAAATAGTTATGATTTAAAAATTCTGAAGTTTCGTCTCTATATTCATACCCTGGTAAAATACAACTACAGAAGACCTGCAGGCAGAAGGAACCCAGTCCCAGGGCTGAAGAGACTACTTGTTCATGAGTTTGACCTTTCTTTAATTAACTAACAAAATGATAGCCTTGTGGAGAGTCACAAAAAATAGTATTGAATAAATCTGGATATTTTGCAGTAAGAGGAGAAAAGGATGATGTTTTCGTGATGTTGCTTAGGGCAGGAAATTCTCATGTGGCTGCAAATGTGGGGAGGACAAAATAAGCAGGGCGACCTTAATACTGTGTGGCTTTTCCAGGTTTCCTGAATGGTCAGTGGCTGAAGTTCCCTCCTTGCAATCTAGACCTGGTGTGCCTGGCCACAGGTTCTCAGTGGTTAGTAAGTTCTCCCTTCGATACACACCCTTCAGCAATTGCAGTAGAGCTGTTTGCTTTTCCATCTAGGGATTTAAATTGTTCCATGAGATGTACAGACACACAATCTGGCATAGGGGTTTGATTTAAATGTGCTGTCAGTTTTGATTTTTCACATTACCTGCTCATGCTGGCAGAGAGGGCCTACTAAACTAGCAATAAGTTTCAATCCAAGGAGGTCAAAACAAACCCAAGTCATGTGAGTAGCCAGGGGCTTCTTCTGATCAAGTTCAGCAAACTAAAGGGATCAGCCAGCCCATGCACACTACAAAGGAGACGGTGGTCTTTTCCAGGGTTCAGCCACAGGATTCTACTCTCATCAATGTCTCCCTTTTCAGAGAACACACTTGTAAATTATCTACACAGAGATACAATAGCTGCTATTTATATGTCCTCAGAGCAGATTGCTTGACCACAAAGAAAACAAGAAAAAAAAAAAACAGAGAATATTTACAATTCTTCTTTCAGAAACTGCCTGGTCAAACAATCTGAAGTTCTAATGGAGCCCTGCATACAGAAGCACTCTGTAGGTTTTTGCAGAATAAAATGCAATGGCATTCACTTCCAGTATCTGGATTATTTATTTATTTTTTGCCAGGGCATGTTCTTTCCTTTTTGTGATAGAGATTTGGCCTTTAGTTTCCTATTCAAAGACATACAAAGCCCATAGCTCCAGCTCAACAGGGTGGTTTCATGGCACAGCTGTCTCTAGAAGTTGTCTACCTGGAAACCACTATTAACAGTGACTCTTCCAAACAAGCAGCTTAAGAGATATTTTTTTCTTATTCAACTCTTAAGCATCTGGGCTAGCCAGATTATGGCAGTCAGGATGGACTGGGTCATGCTGCAGTAACAATAAAGCCTCAAATCTCAGTGACTTACAAGCACAGAGGTCTATTTCTCTGTTACACCACATTTTTTCTATGTGGCTTGATGGGGGGGACTCTGCTTATTGTAGTTACTCAAGACCCCATTGGATGGAAATTTCATCTTAATAGTGCTCCCACATTCCCTGAAACTGGGGAAAAATAAAAGCACTTCAGCGTCTTCTTCTGGCAACTAGCTATTTCCACCTAGAAGAGATACATGTCATTTCCTCTCACACTGACTCACCCAAAGCAAGTCATAGATGTCATCTAACTGCAAGGTACCAAGAAGTATAGCCATCCCTATACCAGGAAGGAGGCAAGAGGCAATAATATCAAGTACCTGGGGCCAGGCCTAATGACCAGCATGCAGCTCTGTTCTGGACTCATGTGTGGGGGTCTTTGTGGCTTTGTCTCTGGAAGGTGTTTAAAGTCCTCTTGAAAATCACTGGGCATTAGTTCATCATTTTTTTTTTAGGGTTAGCAGAAATATACAACATTGTAAATCAACTATACTCCAATAAAAATTAATCAACACTATATTCTACTAAAAATTAATGAAAACAAAACAGCCCACTGGGAAGAACATTTCATAGACATGTCAAGTCACTGTGTTACACTCAAAAATGATTTAAGGCCTGACCCAACAACTCAGTCTGGAATCGTCTAGAAGTTCTTAAACCTCTTACTTTCTACTTCCATTAAAAATGAGGCCCTTAACTCATACACAGAGAGAAATGACTATAGACAGTCCTAATCCTGTTTGCCTTAGTGGTTTACCAGTACAGCAATGCTCTCAAGACAAAGTTTTATTCTTTACTAAAAATCTGGGAATTAAGTCAAATGACAATTTGGTTAAGTGATGTGTCCCAGAAAGGAGTTGGGAGAATGAATGAGCAGAAAGGCCCTGTTGGACCTCTAAGGAGAGAAGGTGAAAAAGAAAGAACAGTCAGATAGGGAACACCATGATAAAGCTTATGCCAGGTTCAGCAACACCCCAGGGAGGGCATTTCTCCTATGGCCAACGCTTTTAACCTTCCATGATGTTAAAGAATCTCAGAGGGCTGCCAGGACATAAGAGTAAAAGTAAACATACCCCGAAAAAGAGACATGTGTTTGTGGCAGGAGGCAAGGTCAACAATTTAGGAGACTGACATTGCCTGGGAAATCTCAGAGTGTGTGTGCATATAAAAATACATGTTTATTATATGTATATTATATACTGTATATGTTATATTACATACCTAGTATATTATACTAAACTCAACATAGTATTGGCTTAAGAGTCCAGGGCTAATATTTCTGCTCTTCTCTAAGAGCAAAAGTCATCAAACTATACTTTACAGGATCAACTGGACTGTTTTTTAATTATCTGGGAACAGAGAATAAGTTTACATTTTTAAATTGTTGGAAAAAATGCAGAAATTCACTGTATCTCATGCCATGTCTAAAATTCCTATCTAGCTCTTTACCAGAAAAAAAAAAAAATGCTTGCGGATCTCACACTAGAGTGAAGAACACTTTCCCATAAACATTAAGGGAAAGTTTATTAAGGGAAATCATGAAGGACCCCACAGATTACCATGGGAGTCACCTTTTGTTGGTCATGAAAACGTCATTCAGTTAGACTGATTGTAAGGAATGGAAGAAACTGGGAAAATGGGGCAGAGAACCAAGAGAAAGACAGTGGTATAAAAGGAATCACGTTAAAAAAAAAAGAAAGAAAGGAACCATGTAAAATTGGCTTTCACAACTAGAATGTATATTCACTTCTTATTGCTCAAGTTATTTTTCAGCTTTGTGACTGGTCCTTGGATTGCTTGTCTGCGCAATGCAGGTAATTAATGTCACTTGATCTTCCCAGTTGCTGCATCGGTGTATATATCAACCAGGTCAACCGGGCAGAACCCCATCTGAACATTAAGTAGGGCCAAGCAAAAAGAGCTGTTGGTGGAGTTCATGCTCCACACAGTTAGGATAGGCAGCACCACTGTCTCGTTCACATGGTAGATTCAGCAAATGCTCAATGAGAATTGGTGTCACTCTCTATTTAAATGTGAGGAAACCAGGTAATTAATCAAGGCTTGCCATGGATATCCAGCCCCAGTTTACTAAGACAACTTGGCATCTCTGACATTAACAATTTAGTTTTCAATTAGGTGCCAAACTATACATGGAAACAGAAAGGGCCTGGTCTCTAGAGTGAAAGAAAATAGAGAGCAGAGATCAATAAAGAACTTAATTTTTCTAAGTTTTTACTCCTTCCTTATATGTGCAACCATTCAACTATGATGAAGCATTTTCCACATTCAAAGCCTTCTCAGTGATAGAAGAAATAAAATCCCTACTCTCAAGGAGCCTCTATTCTCCTGATGGCAAGAGATGGTAAATCAAAGGAAGTGCAGTTGCACTCATCACACTATATTATATGTGCTCACTCATGTCTGACCCTTTGTGACCCTGCCAACTGTAGACCTAGAGGCTCCTTGTCCAGCAAGAATACTGGAGTGGGATGCCATTAACAAAGTAATACATAAGCCAGTTAATTATAGATGATGATGTATGCTACGAAGATAGCAAATATGGGTTGAGAGTGATTGGATGAGGTCAGTTTAGGAAAGGTGACTTAACATTTAAGCATGACCTGAAAAGAGGAACAGGAGCCAGACATGTGACCAGCCGCAGGGAAAGCCTTCTGGGGATGGCAGTCCAAAGGTCCTGAAGTTTCAAGGGGGGGAAAGGCCAGAACGAGATGAGGGAAGGAGAGAGAAGGACAAGAACAAGGCTAGAGAAAGGGAGGGGGATCAGACCATGCCCGGATTTGGCACTGACACAAAGCTTGCCTTGCTTTTGATCGATAGCAAGAGATAAGGTTAAATGTTTGCAGCTGAGCATCTGTGGTTTGATTCCTCATCTTGGAGGCTGGAGAAAGAGAGACCAGGACTCAGAGGGACTTACAAATACAGCAGAGGGGGGAGAATGGGTCTGACCAAACTGAGGGAGCTGTACCTCAAGCCGAGCCTGAGGGGCAAGCGCAGGACCAGAGGTGCAAGAAGGGCCAGGGCTGGGAGCTGAGAAGGCAGAGAGAGCGGCAGAAGGTAGGAAAAGACAGCACAAGGTGAGAGGGGCCACGGCTTCTATCGTCAACGGTCTCTCTGTGGGGCTGGAAGATGTTCTGGTCAGACTGATTGGAATTAAAGCAAAGGTGACTGTTACGGATCTAGACACATGCTGGAGGCTGTGAGAGCCCACTGGAGCCCGCGTCACCTCCTGTTTTCTCAAGCAGTTATAAGCACGGGGTGTAAAACACAGCTGAAGGACAATACAGATGCTGAACCGGTGACATACTGTGGTTCTGTTGGTGTTCTAGTGGTCAGAGGACGCCTCCTTTATACGGAGCACTCAGGGCAGAGAGGAAAGGAGAAAGAACTTAAGATGGGCCTTAGAAGTCGTGACAAATCTGAAATGGCAAAGAGTGGGCAGGAAACAGACTAGCTGAGAAGTAGGGTAACAAGTAGGAATATTCCCGAGGGAGGCCACTGTGGCTTCCTTCTCTGGTAATTAGAGCAAGATGTATTTTACAGTTACATTTCAACAACACACTTAATTCCCTCCACCTACCACCTGGCTCAGATCAATGCCACCTCCTCTTTCTGAATAGACAGAGTTCAGAGAGACTCCAGACAGAAGAGGGGAAATTGGCTCTTCTGAAAACAGAGCGCTTTCTTCTTTGAAACCTCTTACAAAGGGGACGCTGCATGATAATGAAAAGGATCACCATCATTATTATTTTCTTGAAATATTGGACTCTCCCATAACAAAGGCTTCATTCTCTGTAATCTGATTGTTGTTTGGTATCATGAAGACATTGAAATTCATTTACACCTTCAGCTCTTGCTACAACGAGTGCCACCTGCTGCTCTCCCTCTGTGGCGGGTTTATCCTATTATGCTATTTATAGGGACTCCGTGGTAAAGGTGGCAGGAATAGCGATGCCAAAGTTTCCTGCTTTTCTCCATCTGACAGCTGGCGTGTTGTCTGACAACACAAAGAGAAAGAAGAAAGGTTGCATATCAAAATATTTTGAAGGCACTGCTGTCAAATACACAGACACACAACATGGATAATTACTTAAGTTTCATTGCATTGTCCAAAATGAAATCTTTCTAACCTAGGGACAGTTTTCAAGTTTTAATAATTTGGTTCTCGATTCTAAAATTTGTAGCTTTTCTTATTGCAGAAATACACATAAAGCTCAAAATAATGATTATGTTACCCAGGAAATCAAACCTGAGTATGAGGCTTTTTGAATTTTTACTCCTAATATGTGAAGTGAGTTGATCCAAGTAAAGTTGCATCATGTAAATTATACTCAGACTGACTCTGATGAATAAAAAATAAAATCACTTCCCACCAGAAAAAAAAAAAAAAAAAAGCACATGGAAAACTCTACCTGGCTAAGATGGGGCTTAATATAACTAATTCCCAGGAGTATTGAGATTTAAGAAGCACTGGATGCTTGACTCAAATGACTGGAGGCTGTTCCCTGGTTGAGTATGACCTATCTACTAGCCTTTGGGTTCTAAAAGCTCTGCAATATGGAAACATCTTAGAACAACCCCCTCCGAGAACTTCTGCTATTAAAACATCAATTTCTATAGCAGTGTCTTTTGCCTATCCTGTGGCAAACTTTCCTTAAGGTCTTTTGTTAAGAGGAATCCACTCCCTATTTTTTTCAGTTGTCACAAAGCCTAAGGTTGAAATGGTGAGAAGGTACAAGTATTTGTAATGAACTTTCACCTTACTGACCATAACTTGTGTGTTCAGTCATTCAGTCGTGTCAGACTCTTTGTGACCCTATGGGCTATAACCTACCCAGCTCTTCTATCCATGGGATTTTCCCAGCAAGAATACTTGAGTGGGTTGCCATTTCCTCCTCCAAAGGATCTTCCCGACCCAGGGATCGAACCCTCATCTCCCACAACTCTTGCATTGTACGCAGATTCTGTACTGCTGAGCCACCCAGGAAGCCCTTTCACCTTCTGGCTACTAACTTCTACAGATCCTTCCCTTCTGCTACCAGCCCCCAGCTGCCTGGACGAGGAATAAATAGCCAGCCAGGACTGGTTCTCCAGAGGTTGCCTGACCTCTGATTTATGTCCCAGGCCTCCAGAAGATGCACCACACCAGTTAGATTCTCTCTTAGGAATTTAAAACAAATGACACAGTTAAGTTCCCAGGTGGTGCTGAGAGCTTTGGAAGGGTTGGGATGCAGTGGGTGGTGGCACACGCAGAAAGACATCAAGGCAAGTGGCTGAGGGTTAGAGATCAGATACATAGGAAAACAAAATTAGAGAAAGCGAGAGAAACAGAAGTGAAGCTCACATCAATCCCAGGAGCTGCCTTGGTCTGGACCTTATAGAAGTTAGGTTGTGTACCATCTAGATTCCTGGGATATTTCTGTACAAAATAAAGATGGCCTTTAACCTTGAGCTAGTTAAGCAGGTCTCTGCTCCTTTTAGGGGCTTCCCAGGTGGCTCAGTAATAAAGAATCTGCTGCCAATGGAGGAGCTACAGAAGATGTGGATTTGATCCCTGGGTTGGGAAGATCCCTTGGAAGAGGAAACAACAACCCACTCTGCATCCTTGCTGGGATAATCCCATGGACACAGGAGCCTGGCAGGCTACAGTCCATGGAGTCACAAGGAGTCAGACACAAATAAGCATGCATGCATGCACTGTTCCTTTCAACTGGAAGATCCCTTATTGCTAAGATGAGGAATAGGATACCTGAATCAGAGTCACCTGGATAATGGTTAAACATACTCAACAGTGGTCTCCCTCCAGACCTACTGAAGCAGAAAACACTAGGAATGCATACCGGGGATCCACATTTTTACCAAGCACCACATACCCCACTGGAATCTAAGATCAACATTCCTTACAGAAATACCTTCAAAGGCATTTTGCATATAACAGTTAATGAGAATATGTAGAACAAAAAGTCAACTTATAACTCTATTCAGTTTTCAGAACATATTATGTTCACAATGTCCTTAAGTCTTTAAAAAAAAAAAAAAAACACTGCAAATATGAGAGGTGGTTAAGTTAGCACACAGGCCGCAAACACTTGTGCTAATTACTACTTATTACTGCGTCAAGTTCCAGCTGTTTTCCTTAAGCAAACATGTGCCTATTAAAATCGACATCACATACAGCTTCAGTTTCCCCTTCTGTCCCTACGCTACTGTGTGTCATAAAGAAGCTGCCATATAATAATTGTGATGATTTCAATGCAAATGAAGTGAGAAAGCTGATGTCAAACTACCTCCAGAATCACAGAATTACAGAGCTTAGCCTTTCAACAAATATTTACTGAAAACTAACTCTGTGCCTAGAACTCCACTGGGCACAAAAGACATAGAAATAATAGATGCCAAGCCTTGACCTAAAATAGTCATAACCTTGGCTTGGAGGCTGGGGAAGATAGACCTATAATTTATAATGCAATTTATTAGGACTACCAGGAAGTGCTGTGAACACCAAACCAGACATACAGCAAACGTACACTGGGGGCATTAAGGCAGCGGAGTGAACTCTAGTGGAGTGGAACAGGGGAGGGACGGGTAGGTGACCCTCAACGCCACTCAAACACAGTCGAGTATAATACAGACTGTATCTGGGTGGCTTCTGGAATTGAGAGTTAGGAAACAGGTTGGTTTACAAATGATTCACGTCCTGTAACCTCAGTTTATGAGCAATAAAATAGTTGTTTTAGTCTACATTTGCCACCTGCTCTTTCTTATTTCTCAGGTTGGTCAAAATTCAAGAGGGGGTTGTTATTTATTAGGGTCCCTCAAAGATCCCAGCACAAGGAAGCTAATACAAGAAAACATTTTCCTAGAACTTTTCTACACTTCATGTCAACAAATATTTCAGTGTCTACTACACTGAGGACAGGGCTATGCCCAAAGATGTACAGATCTTACCATTTAAGCTTAATGAAAGATGGTGCTCGCTGCAGAGAATCCACCTACCGATGCAAGAGACACAGGAGATATGGGTTGGATCCCTGGATCAGGAAGATCCCCTGACAGAGGAAATGGCAACCCACTCCAGTGTTCTTGCCTGAAAAATCCCAGAGACAGAGGAGCCTAGCAGGCAAATTTGTAGGAACTCTTTTGGATCAACTTTCCTAACTGAGAACTGTGAGAAGGGCTTGACCAGCATATTTTGGCAACCAGTGGGTGCTCAAGCGACATTCATTGACTTTGCTGCTGCACTAAAAGGGGTTCCGATGTCACAGAGTAACGCCGAGCATCCGCTTACCCTGGGTCCTCCATGGCTGAGGTTGCCATTTGGTCAAAATGTTAGCAAATGCGAGCCTTGTTACAAGCCTTATCAGGCACTAAAAGTCAATTATCTAGAGTCCTCTCCCCACCCAGAAGGTGAATTGATATTAAATTGAATCCTTTTTGTGCTGTTACAAAATAAGCCCTTAAAAAACAATGAGCAATGGAAAATAGAGTGTCTTTTATTGATTGTGATGTTTCCTCTTAACTCGATTCCGGCAGGGGAGCTTCTCCGGTGGCACATGCGCGGAGAACAAGGGCCCCGCCGCGGTCGATAGGTCCGGGAAAATGGACGGTCTCGTCCACCTAATGGAGCTCTCCAAGTCCCTTCATTGGGATCCAACTTGGGATTAGTCACGCGGCCGATTTTTCAACAGTTCCCCTAGACCCTGCTTTCTTTCAAAGCAATTAGGTAAATGTCAGCTGAGAGATTCAGCTGACTTTCATGATTTAAGGACTTTTTTTTTTTTTTAAGTTTTTTAAGACTCTGAGATGTTCTTTACTTATTGTCTTTGACTACATGGTAGTTTTGATTTTTGTATTACTTAATTCCCCATATACCCCTCACCCTCCCCTAATGTTTTAACATCATTGTGGTACATTTGTCAAAATTAGGACACCAGTATAGATACAGTACTGTATCTACACTGTACTAAACTCTAGACTTGATTCAGATTTCATCAGGTTTCCAATTATGTTCTTTCTTCTCCAAAATTCAATCCAGGGAATGATACTGCATTTAGTCAGCCTGTCTCCTCAGTCTCCCCTGGTCTGCGACAGTTTCATAGTCTTTTTAATAACCTTCACATTTTTGAGGAGGAATTGGTCAGGTGTTTCATAGAACATCCCTCAACTTAGGTTTGTCTGAGTTTTTTTCATGATTACCTTGGGGTTATGGGTTTTGGGAAAAGAAGCTACAGATTTAAAGTGACTTGCTCATTGTGTTATATCAAACGGGGTACCTGCTATCAGTGTAACATATCACTGGCAATGCTAACCTTGATCACCTGGCCAGACCATGTTAACCAGGTTTTCCCCCTGAAAACCTTTTTATTTATTTTTCTTTTCTTTGAAATCAGCTAAGTCAAAGCTATGGTTTTTCCAGTAGTCATGTATGGATGTGAGAGCTGGACTATAAAGAAAGCTGAGTGCTGAAAAATTGATGCTTTTGAACTATGGTATTGGAGAAGATTGTTGAGAGTCCCTTGGACTCCAAGGAGATGCAACCAGTCAATCCTAAAGGAAATCAGTCCTGAATATTCATTGGAAGGACTTATGCTAAAGCTGAAACTCCAATACTTTGGCCACCTGATGGGAAGAATTGACTCACTGGAAAAGACTCTAATGCTGGGAAGGATTGAAGGTGGGAGGAGATGGGGACGATGACAGATGGTTGGATGGCATCACCGACTCGATGGGTGTGTGAGTTTGAGTAAGCTCCTGGAGTTGGTGATGGACAGGGAAGCCTGGCCTGCTGCAGTCCATGGGGTCACAAAGAGTTGGACAGGACTGAGCAACTGAACTGAACTGAAGCTTAAAATGCAGTTATCAGATTCAGAGGGTATTTCTAAACATTGTGTTGCTCAAGATACTAAAATGTAAAGTGTCGTTATTATGTTAGTCTTCATAGTAGGCTGGGGAAAGCTAAGTGAAAAGTATTTGGAGGATAAAAGATAAAAGATATAAACTTATTTCAAGTTAAACTCTTATTTCCAAATTCTATAGTAAGACATTTCTTTCAGATACTAATCTATGCTGGACCACTGGTTGGTTTCAGTGGTACAGGATTCAGCCTCAGAAGCTTCTGTTAGTTATGAGAAAGGCAAGTGAACCACTTTAGAGTTTTAAGTTAAAATTAGCAATTGCCAACTGAAATTGTCAACTTCATATCTGATTTAAAAAAAAATAAAAGCAAGGCTACAGGTCTGTGTAACTCATTTATCTACATCTTGGTGGGGGGAAGCAAAAATAACATTTTAATCTATTAAAAATCTTACTGAGGCAGCACCTAGTGCATAAGTAATGTTCCTGTGTATTCTTCATGCTAGCAAAGTCTGCTCTGTGCTAGAACTTTGCTCCTCAAAGTGTGATTCACTAGCCAGCTGCATGCACATCACCCAGGAGAAATGCACAGGCCATGTCCCACTTCAGACCTACTGAATCTAGAGCTGCCTGTTAACTAGATCCCTGAGTGCTGGAGAGGCACATTGATGTTTGGGAAGTGATGCTGTAGAGAATATTACTCAGGAAACCTTGACTATGAAATATAAACATGGGCCTAATCAAAAGTATGTTTATGGCCTTTCATCTCTCTACTTTCAAGCCAATGACAGTCTGTACATTTTCAAAGCACAGTTTGCTAAAGTAATTGATAGTATTGGTTGGTCTGTGAATTATGCTATATGATTTACCTTGAAAAGCAAAATTGTTCTCTTGAACAGATATGCTAGTTAGTTATAGCTTGACATAGTCAATGCACAAAGAGATATGCTGTAACATAATCTTTCTTAAAAAAATAATGGGTAGAAAAATAAAGATCCAAACAGAATCTGACAAAAAATAATGGGTAGAAAAATAAAGATTCAAACAGAATCTGACAAAACATGAGCCATAAAAAAAATATATAAATTGGACTACATTAAAATCAAAAATTGTTTATCAGAAGACACCATTAAGAGGAAAAAGGAAACATATAGAAAGGGAGATGATAGTTGTAATTAATATAACTGATAAAGTATTTGGAAGATATAAAGAATGAGTCAATAAGAAAAAAAGACTCAGTTCAAAATCTGCAAAAAAAACTCTCAGTTTACAAACAAAGATCTGTAAATGGTGCTACACAAATACCGAGGAGTCCAATATCATCAGGAATAAGGAGAGAAAGGTATGATGCCAAACCACTACTACTTAACAATTAGAATAACTAAACAAAAACAAATGGAAAACCAACACAAAGTAAACTCCAGGAGTTGGCAATGGACAGGGAGGCCTGGCATGCTGCAGTCCATGGGGTTGAAAAGTGTCTGATACGACTGAGTGAACTGAACTGAACATAAATAACTGACATGACCAAGGATTGGCAAGAATATGAAGCAATAGGAACTGTTTGTATTAATATAAATTCATACAATTTGGGGAAAAAAATAAAGATCTATTAAAAAGGAGACTAAAAAAGGTAAAGCCACTTATTTTGAATTTCACGTTATAGCAGAGAGGAGAGGTCTCCGGGCCCAGTGTTTTTATGGTAACTCACTTTCTCACTGTGCCCTGTTGCAGTCTGTACTCCTAGCAAATCTGCCAAACAGATTGTTGTTTTTAATCATGTGTGTTTCAAATGAGCCTCACTATATCCAGACCCCATTCCCCACATGACCTCTGAACCCCGGCTTCACATCTGTCCTTGGACACCCCTCCCACACTCACAAAACACCCTCTAACCTTTGGATGTCGTGATGTGTAGGTCAATCGTGATTTGGGGAAGAATCCAGTCCCTGGGCTGAGATGCGGCGTTTCTCAAAGAGACATGACAAAGGTCACCCCGGAGACAACTTTTCTTAACAGATGATCCTCCTGGGCGCCAGGGATGAGACGCCAGCGCGGACCTCGACTCAAACATCCTGCCGACATCCTGCATTTTGACAGCTACAATTCTTCCTTTTTCAATTTCAATTCTTATTGATTTTCAAGCTTCTCATTTCAGAGATGTATGCTATCATTGTACTACAGTGTTTAGCAATTTATCTGTGCCTGCTTTTATATGCCAGATTGATCCTTTCCCACTGAAGCTGCAGGCGGCCGAGCATCATGTTGCTACTCAGGTGCCGTCTCTGCTCACAAGCTATTAAACTGAGACATTTCACCCTCTCACCCGAGGAAAAACATACCAGGGGAGGTGCATATTTGGTAATGAAGCAGAAGGCAGAGGCTGGCAATGAACTACTTCTGAGAAGAAAGGCATAAATTAGGAGGAAGCCAGATCCAAGGTGGGCAAGGGGCACAGAAACATTGCCTTGTGTTTCTATTAAAAAATGCCCAGAGTCCCCTCCGAGATGTCAGGGAGAGAAACCACATTAAATGATTAACTACTTGTTTGGTTCTGGTTATGGGAAGAAACGGTAAGCATTTTTTTTTTTTTAACATGTGCAAATAAATAGAACAGGTTTTAGGAAGCAGATGTGTGCTCAGTCACTCAGTCGTGTCCGATTCTGCGACTCCATGGACTGTAGCCCACCAGGCTCCTCTGTTCATTGGATTTTCCTGGAGCAAATACTGGGGTGGGTTGCCATTTCCTCCTCCAGGGGATCTTCTCAACCCAGGGACTGAACCCAAGTCTCCTGCATCTCCTGCATTGCAGGCAGGTACTTTACTGCTGAGTCGCCAGGGAAGCCCCTTAGGAAGCAGGGAGAGAGAGAATCAGATGAACTTGGACCATGATTTATTTCTTGCTGGACAGGTTTTCCAAGAAAGAAATTCTAGGGTAAATAGTGGAGCTTACTTGAATTAAAGTAAAGCACTCATACTATAAGAACATACTGTAAGAAAAATGCTTCAAAATTTAGAAACTAAAAGTATAACCAAAACATTTAGGGATTACAATAATTACTTATTTTTCCTCTTCAGCCTAATTCCAACCATTCTATTTGTAGTGACTGTGATAATTGTCTTTCCTTTTTGATGAGGGTGGTGTTTCTTTATGTCAGCACTTTTCCTCACACTTTCTTCTGATTCCATTGGAAACTTCCCAAATTCCATAAAACACTGAAGGGCTAGCAGTCATGGGCCTCCCTTCTCTCCACCTAATTTGACCTCCTTGGCCAAATATTACATGGGACGTTCTTATACTTGCAGGAAAAAAAAATCCTTGTTTTAGAAATTTCAGTTCAACTGGGCATGTTTGTGATAGAGTTATACTAAAAATTTATTTGTGTATCTGAAGTTTAAATGTAACTGGATATGTTTGGAACATACCTATGTCAGGAAGACCCACTGGAGAAGGGAATGGCAATCCACTGCAGTATTCTTGCCTGGGAAATCCCATGGACAAAGGAGCCTGGAAGGCTGCAGTCCATGGGGTCACAGAGAGTCAGATATGACTTAGTGACTACACAACAGCATACTAAAAAACTATTTGTTGGTTATCTGAAGTTCAAATTTAAGTGGGCATATGTGGAACCTACTTATATAAAAATTATTCATCATTTACCTGAACTTCAACTTTTACTAGCATTCTGTATTTTATCTGGCAACCTAATGTAGGAGAGCAAAATGTTCCCGGCCAAATGTATCTCTTTGGCATGAAGATCAACTTAGGTTGATTATTTTTAAGAAAAAGGATAGTCGGGAAGTCTTCCTTTTTACTTCCCCCTTAGCTGGCTAGAGAATTTAGATAAAGGCTGTTCCAGGAATAGAGCCATCTCCAGGCATATCTAAAATATATAGACTACATGAGCACATGTAAAGAAGGAAATTCAGGGTCTACTCAATGTCTCCTGTTTCTGCCTGGCCCAGCAAACATTTGATTCTCCATCATCATATGAACTGCCTTCCCCCCTTTGAAGTACCAAGCCATTACCCCCAAACATCCTCTTTTGTCTTTAGCTGAAGATGGTATTTAAGAGGAAGGGTTCAACTATTTTGGCACATTTAGTCAGTTTTCCTGGGTCTTTCCCATGTACACATGTTATTAATTTTTTATTTTCTCCTGTTAATATCCCTCATGTTCAGTTAATTTTCAAATCAGCCAGAAGAGTAGAAGAGTAGAGGAAAATTTCTTTCTCCCTGACACTTCATCATACCCACTCTTGCACACTCTTGGTTGCCTCATTTCCCTTATGAAATGTGCGTGCTGGGTTCTCATTCCATAAGGCAGTGATTAGCAAATGCCACCTTAGTGCCAACCAGCTGGGGGTTTGTGATAAACTAAGTTATTCTGAACTGGATTTTGTGTTGAGTCCTTATCCTGCCTTATCTTTGCTAGAGCTGGTGGGCTCCCTTAAGTGATAGGAGAGCAGCACCCCTGAGGACAGTTATCATCAAGAGAAAAGATGATGCTGACTTAGGGAAACTGAGGCCCACTATCCTGTTGACAGAGAACAGCTGAGGTGTGCCACCTCGGGAGGTATCTGCTGCAACATGAAGACAGTGCTTTGGCCCACAGGAGAGCTCACCTTGACAACCTAAGCACCTGTGAAAGACTGTGAAGCTGCCCAGGGCGCAGTAAATGAAGGCAGGGACGAACAGTGGAAATCCACCCATGAAAGTCAAAGTTGCTCAGTCGTGTCCAACTCTTTGTGACCCCATGGACCATACAGTCCATGGAATTCTCCAGGCCAGAATACTGGAGCAGGTAGCCTTTCCCTTCTCCAGGGGATCTTCCCAACCTGGGGACTGAACCCAGTTCTCCCACATGGCAGGCAGATTCCTTACCAGCTGAGACACAAGGGAAGCACAAATCCACCCTTGCTCTGACACTATTCCTGGGTGATCACTTCACTCAAAAGTGACCTGTCCACGAAATCAATAATGGCAGGTTATTCTACATTACCTCCATCAGTAGGCCCAATGTAATTACAAGGGTCTTTGAAAGGTAGAAGAGAGCATTATATAACCAAAAAGATGGCAGTATGAGAAGACCAGAATCCATTGTTTCCAGCTGTGAAGATGGAGGAGGAGGTCGTGAGCTAAGGGCTTCAGGTGATCTACAGAAGTTGGGACAGGAAAGGAAGCACATTCTCTAGAAGAAACTTGGCCCTACCAAAACATTGATTTTGGATATCTGACTGGAGAACAGTAAGATAATAAATCTTATTTAATAGTAAAATTGTTTAAACTCGAAAAAAGAAATGATCTGTCCATTCCCAGTGCTGTTTAGTTTGGGCGGGGTATGTAAGTTTGTGTGTGCATGTGCCCAAGTGTATGTATTCCTGGGACAGTGAGTGGCCTAGAACTCCCAACCACCTGTCTACTCTTCTCTCAAATTCTTTAAGAGCCTGGAAATTATTCAACATGTCATTTCCCCTCCTCTTCTCCTGGCATCTTTTATTCAGAAGCCTTTTATAATCCACACTCGCATGTCAGGAGGACATCTTGGGGCCAGATCCCTACAGCCTTGAGTCTGGAAGAGACTGGCTTATCTATGTGCATCTTCCTGACATGCTGCATCACCCATACAGCCCTTACAAAGGCAGTGACATTTAAATTCACTTCGCAGAAGATTCTAATGATGTAGGTGGGGGGACAGATCTGCTAATGGGCTGAAATTTGAAAAGGTTCCAGATATTCTTTATGTAACCTTGAGCTCTGTGCTGCATAATGACCCCTTTTACAAATAAACCTGTAGGACCTTGATGTCTGTGTCAAGTTAGAAATGCAAAGAATTTACCTTTCCCTAACATGCATTAAAGTACTCAGTAGTGGGGAGATGGGAGGAGAAGAAAGGAAATAGGTTTAGAAATATTGGCCCAAGTGAAAAGATTCACAGGAGACGTGTCTTGAGCTTGGTGTAATGAGATGACCCTGAAATGTGCAATTACAAGGCTTGAAGAATCTTAAAAAACATATCAAAACCAGTTAACTAGAAAGGCTGGATATGGCCTTTTTCAGGCCTGGAAATTTGATTCTTTTGAGAGCTTCTGATGTCATGCCCACAAATAGCAACATGCAATACTTAATGGTTTCAGATGTTTTCCTACCCTTTTATTTTCTCTGATTTTTACAAGTAAACTTTGAAACATGGTTATTCATCCCATGTTTTAAATGAAGAGAGATACTTAAAAGTGATTGGGCAGAATTTCCATTGCCACTGAGCTCATAAATACATACTCCAGATTGTCCAGCCTGAAATCTTTATACAACGTAGCTTAGAGATACCAGATGCAACCCAGGCACTATTCTTGACATAGGGTGAATAAGATATACATACTCCTGCCTAAAAGGGCTTAGCATAGTCACTCTCCACAGATATTAAACAAAACTCAGTATCATGAGACATACAAACCTACTCCACATGTCTTCAAAAAGTGGAAACAAGCCGCATAAAAATATATTTGATATAGTCAATACATACTGAATCTTGAGTCATTTGCAGCCAGTTTAAAGAGACAGAGGAAAGAAAAGGATATTAGAAGCAAGAGAAAATAATCAGTGAGAGGAAATCCTAGTGGGATGGAGTAGGAAGTAGAAGGCAGAGATACTGTTTCACACTCAGCCCTGCTTATTAACAGGATGGGGACAGTTACCCATCTTCTTGCCTTTACAGCTTTCACCACCTGGGGCTTCAGACATGTTGCTCTAGAAATATTCAGTTCTCCCTTCATGGTGCTCATGCTGCAGGATATTCCCATGCAGAAGTCTCTACCAACTCTTTTACCTCTATTATTCTTCTCTCACAACATAGATTTCTTTCTACTTGCTGTGAATAAATCAGACTACCTAAAACTGTAGACTCTGAGGCTGAAATTCATTTCTGATTCATCTGTCTCCTAATCCATCTTGCATAATTTCAAGCACCTATTAGGTCCTCAATAAATCATCAGTGGATTAAGTTTAAATTCAGGTTTCTTCACTCCTAATTTACCACCTTGGGTAAACAAATCAGACCCTACTTAAACAAGACTGACTTTTACATCCACTATGCCCAAAACTCTGTCCTACTCCAGTAAGTTGAATATGCTGAGTTTTTATCAATGAAAGGTAACTCCACTAGATTCTGAGGAGAGGGGATGAAATGGAAGACACAGAAATTGCTCTCTAAGAACTTACGCTATGTCCCTCCTCACAGTGTGCTTCACATGTTAATTCAGAACTCACTAGATTAGTCCTCCTACCTGGGTTACCTAGGGACAAACTGCCCATCAGAATTGCCTCCATCTTTTCACCTGCCCATGAGCTCCACTAAAGAGTGAGGTGGGGGAGAGAATCTTTCAAGTGAGTCACCTGGATTTCATCCAGCTTTGTCCTGATGGGGAGACCACCTACCAAATGCTATGGCCTGAATGCTTATATCCCCAATAACCCTACCCTCACAGGTAATGGTATTAGGAGGTGGGATCTGTGGGAAGTGATTAGGTCATAAGGATGAATCCCTCATGAATGGAATTAGTGCTCTTAGGGAGAGAGATCCCAAAGAGCTCTGTGACTCCTTCCACCAAGGGCTGATGCAATGAGAAGTCAGCAAACCAAAAGAGAGACCTCACCTAACCTTGCTTGGCAAACTGATCCTGGACTTCTAGCCTCCAGAACAGTGAGAAATAAATTTCTGTTCTTCATAAACTGCTCAATCTGGGATTGTACTAGACCAAAACACAAAATAAATGAAGAATGGAAGATGGTATAGAGTACACATAAACATATCTGAGATAAGTACAAACATCAAAAGTATTATAACTTGTCATTTTCTTTCTTAATGAGAAAGATGACAACTTACCAAAAGAAATCAGTGGGGAATGTTCTCTACCTTGTACGATGGTTTCCAAATGAGAATACTGACTTAGAATTCACAATGTCCTCTAGCATGTCCAGTATATTGTTGATGTTCACACAAAATTTTCCTCATGTGAGACCAGATGGGGGATGAAGATGAAGTACAGTTTCCACTTGTCTCTTACAGAATCTTAAATTTTGAAAAATCAGGAGTTTCCATAGAAATCAAGATGAATATGTTATAATTGTAATCTAGAGTAATTAATCTCTTGGTTATACTAAAAAAGCCGAATTTCAGATTTCACAATTAAGAAGCCCTAAGGAATAAATATATTATGGTATATCCATTCAATAGAATGTTATTCAACAATAAAAAGAAATGAGTTATCAAGCCATGAGAAGATATCCGGAAACTTAAAGGCATATGGCAAAGTTAAAAAAAAAAAAAAAAGCCAACCTAAAAAAACCAGTACTTGCCAGGTTTCTGTAGGGGAAAATTGAGTGGGTAGAGCACAGAGGACAGTGGAGGGCAGTGAAATAATTCTTTATATCTACTATAATGGTGGGTACATAAAGGCTTTCCAGGTGGTTCAGTGCTAAAGAATCTGCCTGCAAATGCGGGAGATGGAGGAGACATGTATTCAATCCCTGGGTCAGGAAGATCCCTTGGAGAAGGAAATGGCAACCCACTCCAGATTTTTTGCCTGGGAAATTCCATGGACAGAGGAAACCAGTGGGCTATTCAGTCCATGGGGTGGCAAAGAACAGTATGTGACTGAGCAAGTGACCAGGCGCATGGACACTTGGCATTACAGATTTGTCAAAACCCACAGAATGGATAAGGAATGAACCCTGATGTAAATTATGGACTATAATGTAGTAGTATCAGCAAATCAATTGTAACTAATTGCTTTCTGAAAAGCACACTAATCCAAGATGTTAATAACTGGGGGATCTGTGGTGAGGGTGATGGGAGGAGCTTTAAGGATATATAGGAACTCCTAGTGTTGCAGAAGCCAGTAATTGAGAAACATGTACCACACTTGGAGAGCTGGACAATTTAGATTTTATTACGCTGGTGGATCCAGAGGAGTTAACACTCCAAGCTCTGAGCCCCGAACAAAGGGGTTACAGAGTTTTTATAGACCTACTATAGTGGGCAACACTAGTTGCTAATAGGCTGGTTTAAACTAAAGGGTTTCATGTGTGCGGGAACAGTGATCAAGATGGGGAGGGGGATGCCTGACCTTTACACGGACAGGCATGATTAAGCAGGTTTGCAGGGGCTGGGCGATTGCAAAGAGCAGGACAAGGGTGGGTGAGATAAGCTCCAGTTCCTGGCATTGTAAGCCCCACTTTCTGAGACTGTGACCTATGTGATCCAGACATTGCAAGGAGCAGGCTGAGTTACAGAGGCAGAAGGAGCAGGAGGTTATGTAAAATGTTAACTGTTCCTCTTCACTAGTACTTTCCACTCAATTTTTCTGTTAGCCTAAAATGAAAATAGTTATTAATTTTTATGCAAAAGCAGCCCTATAAGAAAAAAAAGCATATTGGAATGTAAGCCTTAAGAAATCAGAATAAATTATTACTAACCTGTTTTTGGAGGGGTAACACAGTAGATATGGGTGGCCTTTGGTGGTGTTCTTGTGTCATTCATGATAGATAGTGTGAACTTTGAGAAGCAGAAATGTGAGTATTAAAAGCTTGCAAAAAAATAAAAGAACAACCTCGCAAGCAGCACTGGATCATCACATTTGAGATGGGGAATCAATTAGAAAGGATGAGTAACATGAAGAACATGATAAAGGGTCATGATAAAAATGGAAGAATTACAAGTAAGGAAAATACTCATTAAAAGTGGGGAAATGTAGGAACTCGGAGAAGCATTTTTAACCACTATATTTGCTTTAGTTTCAAACACAAGGTCACTTCAACTATAAAGCACTGTTCAGTCAAAGGGCACTATTTGAAGCTCTCATAATCTTTCAGGAGTGTAGGGCAGAGAACAATAGCAGGCTATAACTCAACAACTTTTCAGAACTTTCTAGTACTTTCTCACCCTTAGTGATTTTCTCTCACCCATTCTCGATTTTGCCTTCAGTAGAAAGATTTTTCACATTCAGATAGTTTGCAGACACTGCCTGCTTTTTCTCATAGCATCAGGGCAGTAAGATGAACTAAAGCAGTTCTGATACGGTTTCTTCTCCAAGTTTATTTCCTGCTGTACAAAGAAGCCAGGTGAAGGGTGGGGAGAAAGTGAGTAAGTGGAGTTAGCTCCTTTCTTGCCACCCTCTACATTAACTCAGATTCCCCAAAAATCTTCCTGGGGTGAGGGTGGGGGGTGCAATGTAATAATAAATAAATAAATGTAAGGTCTTGATCCCTAGCTCTTAAAACATTTGCAATCTCTACAGTGATCAGAGTATCTGCAACGACTAGGAATTGGGGGACACTGCTAGGTAGTTTCAGAAAGTGGGCTGGAGACCAAAAGACCAGGCAGAAGAGGATTCCAACGTTCAGTTCCAGTTCTGACCTCTGGGGAGGAGACAGGGCCTCGTGGTTGAGTCACGTCACCCACGGCCAATGACTTAATCATTCGGGTCAACATAATGAAACCACTACAGAGATGCCCAAGTAACAGGAATTGGAGAGCTTCTCATTAGTGAACACATAAAGGTGCTGGGAAGGTGACGCATTGGAGAGGTCATGGAAGCTCTGCGTCCCTTCCCCCTGCTCCTGAGTTGTGTCCTTTATAATAAGCTGGTCATAGTAAGTAAAGTGCTCTACTGAGTTCTGTGAGTTGTTATAGAAAAGTACTGAAGCTGAGAAGGGGGTGGTGGGAACCCCTGAATGTATAGCCCATCAGAAACTTGTGACTTTCAACTGGCATTGAAGTGAAGGCAGGCTTGTGAGACTGAGCCCTTAACTTGTAAGACTAGCCCTTAACCATGCTAACCCCAGGGAGACAATGTCAGAACTGAATTGAGCTGGAGGACAATTAGCTGGCATTGGAGAATTGGTTGTTGGTGTCAGACAACACCACAACCTTCTGCCTAGACAAAAGATACTGACTGTAGCCCTAACGAAATTAGATCGACAAAATTAGACTAAAAAATAAAAAAGCTTAACAAGTGAAAAACAAAGTTTTATCAACATGCACACTGTACACACACATGGGAGTATCCAGTGATAATAATTCAAAGATGTCGTTAGAACACGGGCTTATACAGAATCTTAACAAAAGAACAAGAAATTTTTAGAAATTTGAAAAGACAGAAGAAAAGGACTTTGTGCTTCTGGGGCAACAGATTGTGGAAAATCAAATATATAAGGAATCTAGTGGTAGATGACGGGCTACAGTCTAAGGAATCGCAAAGAGTCGGACACAGCTGAGTGACTGAACACAGTGGTAGATAAGTACCAGTGTTAGCAAGGTTTGCTGTGTGGATTCACTTTATGTCATCTCTTGGCTCATAAGTGCCTAGAGTGATTAATTTCTGTCCTTTTTGGTAATGAGGGAAGGGGTACACCTATACAAATTTATACCCTAACTTTGAGCAAATTAGGAAGAGTAGAGAGATTTTCTTTTTTATCTTCCACTTCTCACTTGCCTTTGGCTCAAAATAATCCATATGCAAAAGTAGAATATTTGGGGATGGTATATTCTGCTACCCTTCAACTGGAGTATCAGTGAAGAATGGTCCTATGTAATATCTTCTTAAATGCTATTATGCTCAGACCAAAAAGCTGGATATTAAATTACTGAACTTGCTCATTGTCTGAAAGCATCCAAAACTCTCAGATAGCTTTGAACACAGAACTAGGATGTGGGGGAAATTAAAAAAGAAAAAGAAAGAAAGCTTCTCTGGGGTCAGAATTAAAGTGGTATTCTTAATAGGAGCACATCCTCCAGAAGCTTTTGTATGATTATACACTGGGATTGCTGAAAGCTGATACTGTTTGTGAAATAAATGTATCATTTCAACACTAAAAAAAGAAAAAAAAAGGAGCACATCCTTGTTGATGACCTCTGACTAGATTAGATGGGAGGCGGCAGAGTAGCAATGGGGGAACCTTCTGGAAAACATTTATTCACTACTATGAACCAGGAATTGTTCAAATGGACTTATATGTTGTATATCGTCTAAGCAGAAATCTGAGAAAACTAGTTTTCTTTCTTTACAGGATGCCATTATTCCATTCCAGAGCTTCCTTGCTGGCTCAGTGGCAAAGAACCCTCCTGCCAATGCAGGAGACCTGGGTTCAATCACTGGGTTAGGAAGATTCTCTGGAGAAGGAGATGGCAACCCACTGTAGTACTCTTGCCTGGGAAATCCCATGGATGGAGGAGACTTGTGGGCTACAGTCCGTGGTCGCCAAAGAGTCAAACGTGACTGGGCAACTGAGCACACAGGCGTGCATCATCCCAGTCTACCTTCAGATTTTTAGGAGTGACAATAAAAATAAACTGGTCTCACCCTTGATATAAGACAACTCAAGAGTTCACATAGGTATAGAAAATCCAGAATACTAGAATTTGTACTATCAATAAGATAGAATGTCACAGTTTATTCCCTCTATCTTTATCAGATAGATGATAGTCCTTATGTGTGGAAGGTAATGAAAATCTCAGTGAAGGGATTAAGTCTGAGATTCTTATGGAAATGATTATATGACTCATGCCAAATATAGAAAATGTGTCTGAATGGACATGTGGTGTATTTGAAGGTAGTCTGAGGGTACTTTCCTGCAGTATTAAGCAGAGAAAATATAATGGTTTCTACTTGCACTCTTTTTTCATTTTTAATATTTTATTTACATACAATTCTATTAATGCAAGTTTGTATATGAACATCCTTCAGTTTCAATTTTTGTGGCAAGCATTACTATGCTTTCCAAAGCTGTGTTGTTTTTTTTTTAACTGTTGGCTAGTGGTGACCCACAATGAATATTTGATACCTGAATGGATAAATCTACTTTCCAACCATAAGAGACTAGAAAAATAAACTGAGTTATATCCACACAATTCAATGTGGGGCATTGAAAACTAGTATATTTATGCACTATTTTAAAAGAAAAAAAGTAGGAGGACTCACCCTTCCCAAATTCAAAACTTACTATAGATAAAATGAGGTGCTGCTGGCATAGTAAGAGTCATGTAGATTAATACTATAGACTTGAGAGTCCTGAAATAAGACCATATACCTATGGTCAACTGAATTCCACAGGGTGCCAAGACCATTCAATTTGAGAAAGAATAATCTCTTTCACAAATGCCATTAAGACAGCTAGACAAACACATGCAAAAGAATGATTTTGACCGAACCACTTCCTCACACCATGCAAAATAACTCAAAATGGATTAAACAACCTGAATGTAAGAGTTAAAACTATAAAGCTTCTAGAAGGAAACACAGGGCTAAATTCTTGATGACCTTGGGTTTGGAAATGGATTCTTACATATGACACCAAAAGCACAAGCAAGAAAAAAATCAATAAACTGGACTTCACAAAAATCTAAACTGTTGGGCTTCAGGAAAGTGATATAGAACCTATAGAATGGGAGAAAATATTTGGAAGAGATATATCTGATAAGGGTCTAACAACCAGAATAAAGAACTTCTAAGTGTCAACAAAAAGACAACTCAGAGCAGACAAAGGACTTGAAAAGCTATTTCTCCAAGAATGATGGACAAATAGCCAGTAAGCACATGAAAAGATCCTCAGTATCACTAGGCATTTGGGAAATCCTAATTCAAACCACAAGACACAACCTCACACACACTGAGATGGTTATAATTTAAGAAAGAAAGAAAAAAAATATTGATAAAAAAGTAACAAATCGGAAATCTTGTACATTGATGGGAATGTAAAATGATACAGCTTCTATGGAAAGTAGTTTGATGGGTTCTCAACAGAATTACCAGAAATTCTGTTCTTAGACATACATCTAAAATAACTGAAAACAGGGATTTAAACAAAAATTTGTACATTATTTTTCATAGTCACACTATTCCTAATAGTCCAAAAGTGTTTACACTTAATGTCCATCAACTGATTAATGGATAAACAAAATACCTTATAGTTAAACGAGAGAGTAGGTTTCAGCCATAAAAAGGAATGAAGCACTGACTGATACATGATATAACATGGATGAAGCTTGAAAACATTATGTAAAGTAGCAGAAGCTGGACACAAAAGGTTGTATGTCACGTGATTTCACTTTTCAAAAAAATATCCAGAATAAACAAATGCATAGAGATAGAAAACCGATAGGTAGTTTCTGGGTGCTGGGAAAACTGGGAGAATAGGGAGTGATTTCTCAATGGGTATGATTTCCTACTGGCTGATCAAAGATTTTGGAACTGGGCAGAGATGATAGTTGCACAACATTGTAAACATGCTAAATGCCACTGAATTATAGACTTTAAAATGGTTAATAATTGCATGACATATTAATTTCCCCCCAGTTATGCTTACAGAAATACCCAATACCCATGTTCACTGTTAAGAAAAGCAGGACACAAAGTAATACATATAAAAAGATATGTCTAGAACAAATGAAAGGAATAAAATAATACAAAACACTAACAGTGGTCATCCTAAGTTATAAAATAGTGGGTGATTTGTTCTTTATATACTAATGGATTTTCCAAATTTATCTCAACATGCTTTCCTTTTAAAATCAGAAACAGCAAAGACACCTTATTTTAAAAATTAAATAAACAGAAACCCTAAAGCTCTTTCCACTCTAGTATTCCTAACCTGAAAAGGAAACTATATGGGGAGAAGGGAAGGAAGAATAAGTAATAACTGAGGAGTTTCTCAGTTAAGAGACTAGAATGAGGGGTGGGAGGTCACCCAGCAAAATACCAAAAAGTGCGGTTGAAAGAGCTTTGCAGAACCTCAAGAGAGACCCGTGCCTGCCACCACCAACCCAGACCACTTTCCTTTACAAAGCCAGCTCTATAGTGGATCAGGCAGGAGTTTGAAGACAAAATTCAGGGAGAATAATTCTGGGTTATCTGGGAAAACAGAAGGAATTTGGATGCTGTGGCTACCCTTTCAAGTAGCGGTTGACCAGGAAGCCCCATTTGGCAGTGTCTGAGTGCATGTGGCAGAGATGTGACAATATTCTTAGGCTTCCCTACAGGTCCCCAGGCTTCCTTGCCATTAGGTTGGTTCCCCATGTCTCGTTCTACCTAATGGACTCTGGGTGGAAGTATACCTTCTAGACTGAGACATGTGCTGTGGACAGCACACATCTCAGACAAGGTAGAATCAAAACTGCTGGGAGAAATATCAACAACCTCAGATATGCAGATGATACCATTCTAATGGCAAGAAGCAAAGTAGAACTAAAGAGCCTTTTGTTGAGGATGAAAGAGGAGAGTGAAAAAGCTGACTTAAAACCCAGCATTCAAAAAACTAAGGCCATGGCATCTGGTCCCATCACTTCATGGTAAATACATGGGGAAAAGTGGATGCAGTGACATATTTTATTTTCTTGGCTCCAAAATCACTGGGGATGGTGACTGTAGCTATGAAATTAAAAGATGCTTGCTTGTTGGAAGGAAAGCTATGACAAACATAGACAGCATATTAAAAAGCAAAGACATCACTTGCCAACAAAGGTCCGTATAGTCAAAGCTAAGGTTTTTCTAATAGTCATGTACGCATGTGAGAGTTGGACCATAAGGAAGGCTGAGCGCCAAAGAATTAATGCCTTCAAACTGTGGTGCAGGAGAAGACTCTTGAGAGTCCCTTGGACTGCAAGATCAAACCAGTCCATCCTAAAGGAAATCAACCCTGAGTATTCATTGGAAGGACTGATGCTGAAGCTCAAGCTCCAATACTTTAGCCACCTGATGCAAAGAGCTGATTCATTGGAAAAGACTCTACTGCTCATAAAGACTGAAGGCAAAAGGAGAAGAGGGTGGCAGAGGATAAGATGGTTAGATAGCATTACCAACTCAATGGACATGAATCTGAGCAAACTCCAGGAGATAGTGAAGGACAGGGAAGCCTGGCATGCTGCAGTGCATGCAGTCGCAGAGAGTCAGACAGGACTCAGAGACTGATCAACAAAAAGCTACCAGACAGGGCAGGGCCACGTGGGTTTTATTGTGTTAAACTCCTGCCATCTTGGTATTAATTTTCCTTATACAGAAGTTGAAACTCAGAAGCAGTATGCTGTCATAACAAAAACCACACAATATAAGCAGCAGATAGCAAGGGACTGGACAGCAGATGATATAAAGTTTGTGACTGCTGCTTTGTGGGGGCAGCGAATCTAGTGGCTCTGTGTCCCTGCTGTCTTAGCAAGCAGACTACATGCTTATCATATAGAAAACATTTGATTAGTGTGTGTTGGTTGTCAGTGGCTACATGTGGCAAGATGTTGCTAGAAAGATGAGCTAGGGGAAGAAGAGGTCAGTTTATAAAAATAAGGAAATATGTAAATAAAATTTTAAAAATATATAAATATAAGGCCTCAACATTGGGGTCTTACACTTCAGATGCCCAATTAAATATTTCAACTGGATAAAATGCTTCAGAGGAAAGACTCAATTAAGGATGTAGCAGGATGAACAAGTCTAGAGATCAAATGCACAGACATGATGATGATAGTTAATAATACTGTACTCGATGCTGGAGACATGCTAAGAGAATAAATTTCCCATAAGCACTCTCATCACACAAATAAAAGGTAGCTATTTGAGGTAATATACTATCTTGGCTGCAGTAATCAGTTTAATACTTTAATGTTTATCAAATCACCATGTTGGACACCTCAAATGCATATTTTTTTTTAAATATATAAAATTTTAAATCCATACTAAGCTAATAGGTAGAAAATATGTCATTTTATTTTTTAAAATTTGTGAAGCTATTTTTCTTAAATGTGTTGGTCAGTTACATCACTTCTTGTGAAATACCTCCTTATACACTTTATTTTGTTTCTATTGAGTTATTCGTCTTTGCCTTTTTGATTTATGAAAGTTACATGTTAAATACTTTATGCCCTTTTCTGGAAAAAAAAAAAAGTGAGGGGGCTGAGGCTTTCCTACTTTTTGTATTGCACCCCTACCATAGCCTGGAGATAGCAGCCGTTAATTTGGGAAGAAGGAAAAATAAAAAAGGAAGTAGATTTGAGTACTCTATAATTACCGACATACAGAACTCAGTAGAAGCAATTATCAGAAGCCTACTTAATTCTCCAAGGAAATGTACTGCCAAAAGAAACTGGAAGCTGGAACTAAAAAACCTTCCTCTTTAAGACTTAAAATGACTCTCAGATCTGCATCTCCCTCCCCCACACAGGAAATAGACTGAGGAATCTGTGTAGCTCTGCGGGAGACAATGATGCCCCATGCATACTTACACATGGTCAAAAAGAAGACAGAGAAAGGGAGACGAATCCCCCAGAATGTCTCTGGAGGCCAGCATCCACTGGAGAACAATGGGCAAGGGAACTCCTTTTATGGAGCTTAATCAAGGAATCCCCCTAACCTAGAAGGATAGGATACTTTCCAATGTCTGGTGGATTTCAGCTTACAGAAGACCAGGGGCTATTCAGTGACTCCATTCTGTCTTTTTCCAAATAGTAGGAAATTATTTGGAATCTCAGTAAGGGTGCTTGTTATGAGTATACTGCCTGCCATTGATACTGATGAGTAAGGGAAGGCAGATTGTTTGTTTGTTTAGTTTTTAGATGTCCATATAAGAGCTACCATCTCCAAACCTGAGAGCTATTTATAGAGCACTGTCTAGATGTTGTAGCCACACGTTCTGGGAAACAAACTCACTCAGAAGGACAATGCGGATAGTGGAGTGCAGTTTACTGCACCAGCAGGCCCAAGGTAGAGTCTCCTCTTAGCCAAGGACCCCGACCAGTTTTTGTGAAAACCTTATACCCTAGGTGTACGTGCCCAAACCCACCTCCCCAAACTCCCTGAAACTAGTTTGAACAAAGGAAAAGAAAGATACAAAGTTAACCCGCGATTCATATGCCTTAAGCCTAGGTAGTTAATAGTGGACAATTATCAATAGGCCTGTGGTCATACCCCAACAAGCATAAAAGCATGTATAATTCTATTCGGTGAGACAGATAATTAGGGTACTCTTTTAGGCAACTGAGAATCTAGGTACGCGCCCTGGGGCTCTTCCTTCTGGGGGCCTGGTTTTCCCGTTGGTATGTCGTTTCCATAGATACTGGGCATTAGCTCAAAGTCCACAGTCTGGCCCAAGAGGCAGTCCTGCTTTCAGGATAGAGCCTGTTCTGTTTGCTCCTTCATAGATATGCTGGAATTTGGGTTGGGTTGCTTTCCAGGCATCCATGTGCCCCTTCTGCATTCCCTCCTCCACTTTCCCTCCCCGCTCAGCCCCTTACCCCAGTGCTGAGGTCAGGGTCATGTGGCAAATTTTACCACTGGACTATGAGCCAATATGTCTTATTCATTTCTCTCTACCCCTGCACTCAAGACCCTGCAGGTCACACATTCCTGGAAGCATAGCTATGGGGGCCACTAAACTACAGTTGATCCAATATGAACAAGAGATAATCTTAGGGTATTAAGTTTTGGGGGATTTGTCTGTTACGGCAACTAGCATAATAAGCCTGATCATATAATAGATTTGTTATATGATAAAGGTATTTCAGTCAGTGTAAACATAGGACAGGATCTGACCATGAGAAGCTAACTTCAGAGCACAAAGCAGTGATGTGAAAATAAAGACTGATCATGGGATTCAGCATGTTCCTTGGAGCATCAAGTTTCAGATCCAGCTCATCCTCCAACCCACCAAGCATCTTTGGGCAAGTCACCTGAATACTCTAAGCCAGTCATCCCCAAACTTTTTGGCACCAGAGACTGGTTTTGTGGAAGGCAATTGCTCCATGGACTGTGGTGGGAGGGGATGGTTTCAGTATTATTCAAGTTATTGCATTTATTGTGCACTTTATTTCTATTATTATATCAGCTCCACTCCACATCATCAGACATTAGACCCCAGAGGTTGCAGACCCTTGCTCTAAGCTTCTGCAAATTATTTGTAGAAGAAAAAAAAAGGGGGGACCACGTTTCCCAAACTTTTCTAGCCATAAATACAAACATCTAGGATTCTTCTCCATCCATATAGGCTTATATGCATCTTCCCCCATTTACAGTACAGAAGAGTCTGGAATTTACACTGGGGGTTGGCTCACAGAAGCTTCACAAGGAATGATTCCTCTGCATCCTGAAAGGTGACTCTCAGTGGCAGGATGACCACAGTCGGCTGGGTCCCAGCCAGCCAGGAGGTATGCCTCAAGTCTTCAGTTACTAATGATGGTTACAGTGCAGAATATTCTGATTTGAAATATAGATTATCCTTATGAGAGACATGTAAGAAGTCTCCTTCAGTGGAGTAGCAGAGAGAGAGAGATTCAGCAGCTACTGGAAATACTTTGGGTTTTCTCGGCAACCATGCTATGGACATGGGCCTGAGGCTGGTGTGTCATTACCAGTTGTGACAACTGTGATCTCTAATTAGAGTGCGCTGCTTACCCTGCAGCTTCTCCCCCAAGTTTCACCAGATGTGGGGTACTTTCATTCATCCTGTGTTTCACAGGGAATTGGTATGTGTGCAATTGGTATCAGTAGATGTAAACGACTTCACTGCTCTCAGGGGCTGTCCTTCAGAATGCTAGTGGTGGTCTAAGAGCCAGGAAGGGATCTCGATGCTTTACTGCAGAAACCCAGAGGGCCCGTCAGCCGGCTCCTTCTGCGCTCACAGCAGACAGGCCCCTTTGTGGTATGAGCATGTTGACTACAGCTGCAGTTACCTGGTGACAGGATGAAATTACACAGACCGCAGTTTACTACCATACCCCCGAATCGGTAGTCAATTTCTGAGCATAAGCCACTCTTCCAGGGAGCATGTAATTTTCATACCTGTTTAATTTCAATCCTCTCTTGCTTGACAGAGTGATTTCTCACCCTTTATAGATGGTGCCATGCACCCCTCAATTGGATTTCTTCTCCCTGCTGGTAGAGTTTGTTCTTGCCTGAAGTGTTGAGAGAAACAGTTCTCTAAAAGCAGTTAATTTAATTGAGATTGCACATACACACACATGCACACAAGTACACGGGTCTTTTTTTTTCTCCCTTTTTCTGACACACAAGAGAATTGTTTCTATATTTTTATTTCCCAGTTTGTTAACTATTTATTCATGGCCTCACAAAGCAAGCTTCCACACAGATAAATATGAAGCCTATAACATCTAGAATTTTTTTGGTGGGGGACTGGTGGGGGCTGGGCCTGGGGGCAATCTAAAGATACAATTGACCAATAACCATTTTCTTCTGTACTGGAAGAGTCTATAATAAACAAGAGATTGCCATAATTTCTAGTCTATCATCAAGTTCTGAAAGAGCCTACAATAAACGAGAAGTTGCCATAATTTCTAGACCATCAAGTTCTTTCCTAAACGACTTCTTAAGATTTATAAAATCTGTGTCAGTGACTCAACAAAACTCTCAGTTTGTTGGTGCCTAGGTGCAAAGCTGTGTCCAACTCTTCTGCAAAGCCATGGACTACAGCCCCCAAGGCTCCTCCATCCATGGGATTTCCCAGGCAAGAATACTGGAGTGGGTTGCCATTGCCTTCTCCAGGGGATCTCCTGACTCAGGGGTCGAAACTGCATCTCCTGCATTGGCAGGCAGATTCTTTACCATCTGAGCCACCTGGGAAGCCCAAAGCTCTTAGTACTCAGTTTATAATCAGATCTTAGCCCTGTTACTGGAAAACAACCAGCATCATCTGGGATGTAGATACCATGAGAAAGATATTGAGAAACATGATGCACTTGTACAAACCTGCATGCGCACACACACACACACACATACACTGCATTCTTTTTACGGAGTATACTCAAATCAGAGACAAAACCAAAAGGATAACCCACCAAAAAATATCTCCTGACCTGGAATCCTCATTTTCACTAGCAACACTCATGCGTGTTCTCACAGCTCACTTTCCTTTGTCTCTTCCTTTGAAAAGGGGCAGTGGTTGGAAAGAAGACTTCTCCGTAAGCAAGGAGGTGACTGGACAAGTCACTTCATTTTCCTGTCTCTTTCTCTCTAACACTATCTCCATTTGTATCTTTGAGAACGCCAATAAAGAGATATGTTTTTCTGGAAGATAAACTTCAACTTGTTTTAGTCTTACAAATCATTCTTTCCCTTTCCTGATGTCTTGCCTACCAATCATGTTTCCTAGTGAAGTAAAATGCATATAGCATGCCTAAGGAGGACTGTATGTGTTGGGAGCAGGGAACAGTAGCTTATGTTTGTGTAAATCAAATACATTATGGGGCCCCATGAGAATCAGTCCCAGTACTGCCTCATAACAGAGACACGGGTCCATCAGCCAAAGCATCTGAAAAGTTTCAGTCTTGCAGCTCTCAAAGAATATGACTGAAGCCCTAATTTACACATGATTCTTAAAACAATTCTTAAAAAATCCTCTTTAAGGTGATTCTTAAAATCCTCTTTCCTGTTATCTCCAATTCATAAACTCCACAACTATTCCAGGACCTCTCCAAATCGTTTACTCTCAATTTTTAACCAGAAATGCTCTTAACTCTCTAGCCCACATGATTCTGAGAAACAGATAAACTATCGACATACAAACACATGTATATCTTTATGTATATATGTCAGATATAACACTCGTATAAGTATATATATATATGGCATGTACTTATATAAGTGCATTTCTCTATACATATATATACATACATGTGTTTGTATATTGCACGCACACACATTCAATCCCAAAGTTCTGCATCACAAAAACTTATAAAATGGACCAGCAAAGTAACTCTCCTTAAAAATGCAGAAGAGAAACTGAGCCAGCATGCAAAATAGCTTCTTCAAAGGGATGGAGAATGATTTTTTAAAAAATAAAACAAACTCCTATGTTAATAAATTTTTATCTCCACCATAACTACTCATCCTTTTTTTTCCCCTGTGGCAGGGCAGGTAGGTTCCCTAACTACTGTTGCTAAGCAGTCCCCTCCGTTCTATATGATTTATACTGACTTAACACTGACTTTATACTTTATGCTGACTTTCTACTCTAAACTTCCAAAGCCAAATCATTTATTAAGACATCAAAGTAATTATGTAATCCCACAAGAAATGCCCTTCTGCAGCATTAAAGTGGAACTTAGACAGCCAATTTTCTGGACAACAAGGCGATACCTCAATTCTGTCTTGTCCTGTTTTAATTTTAGATAAGTGTTTTTGTTTTATGAACTAGCCTCTAGATATTCATGGTTATATTCACAGTTGAATTTCTGGCTTATTTACACATCCCTCACTGCCCATCAGGAGACCTCCAGAGGCACACTGGGATCCATTGCTCCATTATCCAACCTGAGTTACCAGTGGGTCAGATAAGGTGATTACTAGCAGCATCAGACTGATGTCTCGTTAGGATTCCTTCTAAGTCTGCTTTAATAGAAGTACTCTCAAAAGCAATAGCAATGTATTCATACTTGTAGCTCATGTTTACTTACACTGATGGGAAGAGCTTCCCAATTCTTTGGGCAGCCCTTTATCCTGGGGTGGGGGGGGGCGGTCTCTGGTTCATGTATCTATGAAATTTAATCTGTCATAGTCCAAGCAGGACAATGATTTAGACCAGCATCAGCTCAAAACATTATGATCTATGCTAAACCCAAAATGCCACTCTTGTTGTTGTTCAGTTGCTAGCTATGTCCAAATGTTTGTGACCCCATGAACTACAGCATGCCAGGCTTCCCTGTCCTCCATGCTTTCCCAGAGTTTGCTCAGACTCATGTTCATTGAGTGGTGATCTCATCCAACCATCTCATCCTCTGTCACCCCTCTTTCCTCCTTACTTCAATCTTTTTCAACATCAGGGTCTTTCCAATGAGTCAGCTCTTGAAAGTGTCACTCTACCGAACTCATGTTAAAACATACACAGGGAGGCAGTTTGCCTTCTCACATGAATGCATTTATCAAGCTCACTCATGCAAACATTAATGGAGGGCAGAGACTTCAGATCTGAGGACAAGTCTGAGAGACCAGATATGAATAACAGTGGATGATCAAGGATAGAAGAGAATGCAAGTGAGCTGATTGTGAAGCCAGAACCAGATGGGGTCTGCACTGAGTGGACAGGCCACACCTACAGGTATGGAAACAACCTGCATCCACGGTGACCCTTGGATTCACTCAGTTGATTCAGCAGGGATGTAAGGTCCCAGTATGAATGTTTATCTGGCAAGCAATCTGATAGAGGAGTAGCCTTGGGGGACAGCCCCTTGGAAACAGCCTCTGTCCAATCACTAGTTGTTTAATAATGGAAATAAATGCATTGCCTCATCTGAGCCTTAGTCCCTTCATGTGCAACATGCATAAAACATTCACCAACTACTTAATGAGCTTGTGAGGATCCAGTTAATGTCGGGAAGCCTGTAACGTGAAGTAGGGGCTCAGCCAGGATGGCTCTGCTGTTACTCTGAATGGCCAGACACTCTGACCTAGAACAGGTGGGTGGTCTAATCCCAACAAGCAGTGTCACCCATAAGGTGTAGCACTGTTTCCCACCTGGGGAGAAGGTTAACTGCAGATTTCCAAAGAAAGTGAGCCCTGAAGCTTGAAATTTCAGTGAGTTCTGCCAGGGCCTTATGTATTTAAAGGATGAGAACCACTGGGTTAGGGTATGGAGACGATGGCTAGACCACCTATAGTGCTGACACTATTTTAAGCCATACATTCTTTTCTGATGACTTATATAGAGTATACAAGGCACACACGTGAAGTTTAGACATTTTGCAAATCCTTATGTCTTTTGGAAGGTTTTTAATTTAAATGTTCTTTTTTACTTTAAAAATCCATAATTTAGAACTCAGAAATACTATATTCACATAGAATTATTTTCTTTAAAGGGTGTCTATATTTCCAGGAACATTTCCAAAATCCTTGAGGTAGCCAAAATATAGTACTTTTAACTTGCATTGTTACAGGTTAAAAGGACTTTCCTGATACGATATTAAAGAATCAAAAGTGAACATGATATCAAAGTCAAAGTAAGACTAAACTAAATATCCGTGTTTCCAGATTAAGAACTGAAGTCCTAAGGTCCTTACCTAAGTGCTTAAGTCATGTATTTGGCATTTTAGTTATAACTTAAGGCACAGCCCATGGGTACCGGGTCAAGCAATGGAAGTTGGTTTCATGGGCACTCACCCACCCAGCTTCTGGAAACTGTGCACCTCTTTGAACAGTGTTTAGTGGAATTGGTGAATTTAAAGACCCCTTTCAGAAAGAAGAATTTTTAAAAGGACCCCCAGGTAAGGTTACTCATTTTGCAGATACTTAGATAGGTAGAATTATAATAATGATCACAGCCCTGATATAACCATAAAGTTCAGTCCAGTTCAGTCACTCAGTAGTGTCCAACTCTTTGTGACCCCAGGGACTACAGCACGCCAGGCCTCCCTGTCCATCACCAACTCCCAGAGTTAATGTAAAGTCATTTTCTATTCATTTTTTCTATTGATAGCAGTTGTCCACTACTGGCTCTGTGGCAAGAGGAAACTCAGAAATCCACAGGCTCTAGACAAGGTGTAGACAAAAGAGACCTAATTTCCCTAATTCCCTTCTGGGTGGGGAAGCCCAGCCCAGCCCCAGGAAGGGCAGGGTCATGGCCATCATACTATACACTAAATATTCATGAAACTATTTATGTAGAAGCTGACAGGGAATATGAGCTTTCACAATTCATCCCTCTGGGACACAAAGAAGAGCCTTTTCACCTAATTAGGAAGAAGAAAACTGCTGCCAGAAGAGGGGGAGACCTAGTCAGAGAATCACATTGGGTTGCAGTATGCTCAGATGTAAGGCCAAGTGGGCCTAACTGCAATACACTGGCTGTTGAGCACTTGAAAATGTAGCCGATCTGACTTGAGAAGGGGTGCAAGCATAAAACATATACCATACTTCAATATGAAAAAAAAAAAGTAAAGTTCTCAGTAAAAATAATTTTTGTATTGATTACATATTGGAATACATTTTATGTAAGCCCACATGTCTAAAATGTTATCAGCTGATTTTATCTGTTTCCCAACCTTTCTTAATGTGACAACTAGAAAACTTGAAATGATGTAAGTGACCCACATTTTACTCAACTGGACAGCACTGCTCTAGCTATTACTCAGTATTAGTTTTTCTAACCCATCGGTGAGTCTGATCGGCTCTACTTCCATATTCTTTCCTCAGCCACTTCTCTCCCTCCTCACCACAGCCACCTTAGTCCCCACTACCACTGCTCACACTTGGTTAAACACAAGAGTCTTCTAACTGGCCCTGAAAGTCTGTTACTTTCAGAACTGTTTGTATGGTCTTCTCAAACCCTTCACATCACGTGTCTCTCTTCAATGGCTCTAGATCGCGGGTGGAATAAAATCTAAACATGTCTCAATGACAATAAGATACTTAATCTGCCCCTGCCTACCTCTCCCACTTTATCTTATGCCACTATCTTCTCTCTAAGAATCCAACATAGTGGCCTTCTCTAGGCTTCTTTAAAAAAAAAGAAAAAAAACAAGCTTGTTCTACCTTTTGCCCCAATAATCCATATGCTTGCTTGCTTAGTCACTCAGCTGTATCCGACTCTTTGGACTGTAGCCCGCCAGGTTCCTCTGTCCATTTTTCAGGGATTTTTTTCAGGCAAGAATACTGGAGTGGGTTGCTATTTTCTTCCTCCAGAGGATCTTTCTGACCCAGGGATCAAACTCGCATTTCCTATATCTCCTACATTGCAGGCAGATTATTTATCCACTGAGCCACCAGGGAAGCCCCATGGTCAGTACAGTTACTTATTATTAAGATCATGGTTTAGGACTTCCCTGGTAATCCAGTGGTTAAAAACCCACCTGCCAATGCAAGGGGCACGGGTTCAATCCCTGCTACAGGAAGTTTCCACGTGCCATGGGTCAACTAAGCCTATGTGTCACAACTACTGAGCCCAAGCTTGAGGACCCACAAGACGCAACTACCCAACAAAAGAAGCCACTGCAATGAGAAACCTATGCACTGCCACTAGAGTCAGTTCAGTTCAGTTCAGTCACTCAGTCATGTCCGACTCTTTGTGACCCCATGGACTGCAGCACACCAGGCTTCCCTGTCCATCACCGGCTCCCGGAGCTTGCTCACACTCATACCCATCGAGTCAGTGATGCCATCCAACCATCTCATCCTCTGTCGTCCCCTTCTCCTCCCACCTTCAATCTTTCCCAGCACCAGGGTCTTTTCCAATGAGTCAGTTCTTCAAACCAGGTGGCCAAAATATGGGAATTTCAGTTTCAGCATCAGTCCTTCCAAAGAATAGCCCCTGCTAACTGCCCCTAGAGAAAGCCTATGCATAGCAATAAAGATCCAGCATAGTCAAAAATAAATAATTTTTAAAAATGAGAAAGATCATGGTTTAAATGATGCCCACTCAGAGAGGCTGTCTTTGGCCTCTCAAAAGCAGGCAAACTTGTACACTTAGAATTTTTCTTTGTTGACATATCAGGTTTTGAAATTTTATTTAGGGTGTTTATCATCTTTCTCCATACCCTAGAATATGAGCTCCGTCAGACCAAAGGCCTTAATTGTATAATTTATTGATATTTTACTGGTATACTGCTAATTCTCATACCTAATATACAGTAGGCCTTCATATATATGAGATGCATGTAGGTTGTATTGATATATTTATTTGTATAAATATATATATATATACACACACACACTTTTCCAATGAGTAAAGTTATATTGGGCAGAATTAAAGCTATTTCATCCTGTACATTGGAAGAGGGTCAGAAAAGTAACCTCTGAACACACGATGAACACTCCCTACCTATCTAGTTCAAGGCCAGTTGCCTCAGAAAGGTCATCTGAACCTTTAATATCTGGAGCATCTACTATCTAATATTTTTCATGGTAAGAGCCTAAATGAGACTAGGAGTGGAGTAT
Source organism: Muntiacus reevesi (assembly GCF_963930625.1). NCBI lineage: Eukaryota > Metazoa > Chordata > Mammalia > Artiodactyla > Cervidae > Muntiacus > Muntiacus reevesi. The sequence continues at coordinate 100,188,417 of NC_089252.1, forward strand.
AGTGTTAAGTCATTTAGTCAGGTCCAACTCTTTATGACTCCATGGACTATAGCACACCAGATTCCTCTGTCCATGGAATTCTCTAGGCAAGAGTATTGGAGTGGATCGCCATGTCCTTCTCCAGGGGATCTTTCTCATCCAAGGATCAAACCTGGGTCTCCTGCATTGTAGGCAGATTCTTTACCATCTGAGCCACCAGGGAAGCCCAAATAAGACTAGGAGATGGTGGCTAAATGATTAAATAATGAATGACAACTAAGGCTGGATCTCTTTCTGTTTTAACCTAACATACAATTCTCCCCTGGATGTTAGAGCAGACATGAAACGTCATATACTTCATCAGTACTGCAGATAATACTTCCCCTAAATTTTCCCAAAACCATAGCTAGGTTCCTTCCCACTTATTCTTACATAAGCCCAGTTTAGTTTGAATATGGAATAAAAGGGTGATTAAGAATTTGACTTACAGTTCCAAATCTCATATCTAATAATCATGGAGTCAGCAAATGTCATATGCTGGGAGTCAGCAAAACTGTAGACTTAATAAAGATGTTCTTACAGTCTTAATTCTACTTAAACATTTTTGTGTTGGGGGACAATAAATTAAACACTTTTAAATATCAATATTAGAACAAACATGGATACTGAATGGAATAAAATGGAAACTTTGTATCAATTCTTTTTTAGCTAAACACTGGCCCTTCCAAATAAATTTGCACTTGGCAGACTGCTCTGGCTCCTCTCCCAGACCGAGACCCTCAGCAGTAAATTCTTACCCTCTTCAGCACTGGTAGACTGGATGGGGAAATTCTGGAATCATTTAAGGCAGTGACTCTACCCCAGCTATGGCTGCTGGTATCTCACCAGGGAGCTATACAGATTCCCAACACAGGGATGTGGTTGTGAAATCAGACGAACGTAGAAAGCAATGTGGTTCATTACCAAGAAGGCAAAGTAATTCTATTTTCAAGGCAGTAGTGAGAAACAAGTATTTGAATTTGCCACCCTTAAATAATGTCAGATTTAGGTTCCTAACATACAAAAGTTCTTATCTGCCACCACCTCACTTTCCGACAGAAAACACAGGCAGACACAAAAACTGATGAAGCAAACAGTAAGATCATCAAACAGCAGATGGAAGCATCAAAATGCAAATACTGTACTTTTGGTCTCTAGTTAAGGTGGCCACACAGAACCTTTTGGGCTCCCAGGAAAATGCATCCCATGCAATTATAAGCCCAGATGAATGAGACTTCAGTTTTGGAACCAGCGCCCAAAGGCTGCCAGAGCTCAGGACGCACGTGACCAGATCCGGTATCCTGATAGCTGTTACTACGCTCTTAGCCTGCGCACGCGCACAGGCTGCCCAGCCTTCCTGATGACCTTGGGCCGTGGTGGCTATGCACCAGGAGCTCATTAGCCGCCCATAACAAAGAGCCCTGAGTGCATCTTCTCCTAGGATCTCTCACCAGCCCTGGGAAGTGGATGCCGTTCTTCCATTTTAGATAAAAAAACACTGAACCTCAGTGATGCTAGTTATTGCTGTATATACCTACATATCCTCTTTCCAGAGAGAGACCCATTTAAAGGCATGAGAAGGCAATGACTTCTCCTCTTTCTGCCTCTTAATCCACAACGTTCTGGGTTTGTATAGCATGTCCAGAAATCCCAATGAGTTTATGCACTTCACTATTACGGACTTTTTTTTTTTCTCAAGCACAGGTTTAGAGGAGCAACCCTTTTTGTCCTCACACAAAGGAGGGGCTAGGCGACAATGCTATGGGGAGGGTTTGGTGCTCCACAGACGGCTTTGGCAGTTGTTGAGTGCAGTTGGATATAAATAACATCTTTTAAGCCAGGATATGGCTTGGTGACACAGCTAATTCGGACTGCAATCGTTTTGCCAGAGCAGCTTTCAAATCTGTTTCACGTGATTTCACAAACCCTTGAACTGCACAGGGTATTTTCACACCCACAGAGGTAATAAGTGGCTTTTGAGAGCGCTTGCAAAGTCATTTGGCGAAATTCAAAGAAAGCGGTGGAATGCTGGCTCTCTAGGGGCCCTTTTCCTGTTCCCCATCTGCTGAGTGGAGGGAAGCCATCAAATGGGGGAGGGGGGCTGCAAGCTCACAGACAGACTGAGGTCTCAGTCGATGTGTGGGTTTGCCTCAATTTTATCTGGGGATGAAAACAAACTTTATAGTGCCCCGGGTTTCATGGCAGCAGCAAGATGCGGGGTTGGATTTCCTGCCTATGAGAGATGTGGAGCCCCTGTTCAGAGATCATCCTGTCATCTAGACACATAACTAAACTGTGTACAGATGCTACATGTGTGTTAAAATCCACACCAGGAATTTACCTCCTGGGTGTGTGAAGTGTGTGTGCTTCAGGGAGTGGAGACTTCTCATCTCTCTCTTCTGCTACCTCCCAACCATCGTTTAACACAAGAGATGCCAACATCCCACATTGGATATTCCAACACAAAGAGAAACCCAGACACAGTTATTCAGAAATCCATAGTCAGCATAGCCTCAAAGAAGATCTTTTCAAGTTACTTCATGTGAAGACTTCATGGTGGTGGCTGCTGCTGCTGCTAAGTCACTCAGTCGCTTCCAACTCTTAGCGACCCCATGGACTGCAGCCTACCAGCTCCTCCATCCATGGGATTTTCCAGGCAAGAGTACTGGAGTGGGTTGCCATTGCCTTCTCCTTATGGTGGTGGATCCGACGGCATACAAAGGGACTGTGTCCCACAGGAATTTATTAGTAGTCTATGAAGGATTTTATGAATAAATTACACAAATTGTAATATGCTGCGTCAAAAAGGACAGAACTCTTTGCTGAAAAATTCTGGTAAATAGAATTAAATAACATGTAGCATATCTGGATAATTTAGATAGAATTCATGCATGCAACAGGTATTTATTGCTGGCACCAGGAATAGAAGGGTGAACATCATAATTATGACCCTTGTCCTGTGGAGTTTATGGTCTGGACAGAGAGGTGGCTAGCGAGCAAAAGAACAAACAAACAGGGATGGTAGCAGAGCAGGGGTGAGATTCAGAGTCCCTTCTTGTGGACTTTGCTCAGTGCTTCTATCTCTCTCTTCAGGTTATAGCAGTGGGCCTGACTTATCTTTAGAATATCACTCATTGTACCATCAAGGCAATGGCTAGAGAGGTTAGCCAAGGTATTAAGCATCAGACACTCACAGGTCAGGTCAGCCTAACCAAATACATGAACACAGTGTCTTGACAAGCAGTGTGAGACAACAGGAAGCACAAGCTTGGGCATCAGGGACCTGGGCTACTTGCCAGCTTGGTGTCCTCTGGGCAAGGTACTTGAGCTCAGTGAGCCTGAGATTCCTCATATGTAAATGCAACAAGTGTGCCAACCTCAGAGGGTTCTTGTCAGAATGAACTAATAAAATATATCACATCTATTCATTTCTATTCACACAAAATAGGTAAACAGAGAGCTGTGATTCTTGCTGAGGAAACTCAACTCTTCATTCTTTATAGGGAGATAGCATGAAAGGTACCATAGGCTTCCATAGAGGCAGGCTCTCTCTGGAAACCAGGATAGGGATTCTCCACGTCCTCTTCCTCTCCTGGACACACACAGAAGGATATTTAGCCACCCAAGATGAATGACCCAAGGCAACCCCACACACTAACACTCTTCTGTCCACTAAAATAATAGAGAAGCCAGAGTTACTTCTATAATCTTCCTTAAGTTACATTCTTTTGATCAAGACAAAAAGATGAGCTATGTCAATGGGTCAGTTGTAAGTTGTCTCAGGGAAGACAAAATAGTCCATACTTAAAATACAGATTACACTCACTGCCATCCTCAAATTGGGTTGGTTGCATTTTGTACCCAAACTGGCTGGATTCAATTTTTTTTTTTTCAATGAGCCACTCAGTCATGTCCAACTCTGTAACCCCATGGACTGTAGCCTGCCAGTCCATGGAATTCTCCAGGCAAGAATACTGGAGTGGGTACCCTTTCCCTTCTCACAGGGAACCTTCCCAACCCAGGGATCAACCCCAGGTCTCCTGCATTTCAGGAGGATTCCTTACCAGCTGAGCCACAGGGGAAGCCCAAGAATACTGGAGTGGGTAGCCTATCCCTTCTCCAGCAGATCTTCCTGATCCAGGAATCAAACTGGGGTCTCCTGCATTGCAGGCAGATTCTTTACCAACTGAGCTATCAGGGAAGCCCTGATGAGCTTTTTTATATGTGGTATCTTGACCCTCTGACTTATTCTGAGGAGTGTATGGGATGGAAACTGTCCCCCAAGGAAGGATGACCTCCAAACACAGGACAATTTCATCCCAAATGGTAAACCAATGGCTGCATATTGCAATGAGGAGTCTCAAGGTAATGGCTTTCTTATAAGGGTTTCTGCAGTCCTCTTTAGGCCTTTTATCTCTGCAACACAGGGATGTTTCACCCATCACTGTATGTGCAGCACCTAGCATGTGCCTGAAAGTCTGCAGGTTTTAACCACTTTGCTAAGTGAATATGAAGGAGGAAACAGAATAGGCTCAAAGCAGGACTCCATCTTGGGCCAGACTGTGGACTTTGAGCTATATGCCCAGTATCTATGGAAACAACATATCAGCTAGAAAACCAGGCCCCTGGAAGGAAGAGCCCCAGGGCTCTCCATGCCTAAAAGAATACCCTAATTATCTGTGTAACCGAATAGAATCATACATTCTATTATGCTTTTCGGGGTATGACCACAAGTCGATTGATAACTGTCCACTGTTAACTACCTAGGCTTAAGGCATATGAATCACAGGTTAACTTTGATTGTATCTTTTTCCTTTGTTCAGACTAGTTTCAGGGAACCTTATACACTTAGGGTTTATAAGGTTTTCACAAAGACTGGTCAGCATCCTTGGCTAAGAGGAGACTCTGCCTTGGGCCCGCCGGTGTAATAAACTGCACTCCACTATCTGCACTGTCCTTCTGAGTGAGTTTGTTTCCCGGGACGTGTGGCTACAACAAATGAACGGAGGTTTATAAACAGAGAGAAGGCCTGATGCTAAAACAAGCTCCAACACAATCTACTTTGTGGCAGAATAACCAATTGGTGTCAGAGGTGGGTACAAGTAGCCAGGAAGCCTGCATAAAGGTCTCAGCTCAGCCAGGAGACTGAGGAATTTAACTGTGTCCTTCATGGGAGACATGGAGCAGATGATACACAGGGTTTGTTGAAATGGAGGCAATATGAGTCCCAATCAGGGTTTTGACTGGGTTCAAGTCCTAAGCAGGGTTTTGCCTGGGTTTGAGTCCCAAACTGGGTTTGGGCTGGGTTCGAGTCCCAGCACATGGGTTCAGGTCCCAATCTGAGGTAAAGGATTTCACAAGGAGAGAGAAGGTCACTACCAAAAGTCAGAGAAGCCAGGAAGGGTTAACAAAGGGGCTATTGACCACATACGTGAGTAGCTTACCACAAGGGCAGTAACCCAGGGTTAGTAAAGGCCCAGATGTCACCATCTCTAGAGTTTACAGTAATCTAGGGAGGGGAGGGAACACACAACTTCCCTCCCTCCAAGACCCTGCTGGGCTCTCCAAGCCCAACTGGAAGCAAGAACCTGGCAGAACTCCCAGGCTAGTCCGTAGGGTTCAGCCTCCTGCGGCAGAGAGCAAGAGAAGGAGGGGAAATGGATCTGGAGGAATAACTCAGTACCTGCCCAGTCCTGTAAACAGAGAGAGCAGGCCTCAGGCTTATAGCCTCAGGCAGCTCTGTCTCAGGAGATACTATTTCCCTTTTGTTTTGCTTTCATTGTATTTATTGTTAGCGTCTATTATGATAGATAATACTGGTTTTCCATTTACTTACAGATAAAAGTTTCCTTTTAGAATACATTTAAGTAAAAAAGTTCCATTTAAAGATAAATATGAAGTAAACAACAGCACAGATAGAAGGAAAAATAGCAAACAAACAAGGGAGGTGGTATTGGAAAGATTAATGTTTGGAAAATGCCACATCGAAAGAAAACTGGGAGCTACTGACAATTTTTGAGCAGGGAAGAGATAGGATCAAGGCTCTGCTTTGGCAAACTCCATGTGGCTGTCAGCAGCAGGGCAGAAGCGAGGCCTTCAGGCTGTGACAATGGGCTGTAGCAGCTGGCATGGAGGGGAAGAGTCAGAAGAGAAAGGGTAGAATCAGCAGTATTTGTTCATTCATTTCATAGAGGGCAAGCAAGATATGAGGCAAAAGATAATAGCTGCTACCAAAATTGCCTTTAAAAGACATCTATTACCAGGGATATTAGAAATGATGTAAGGAAAAGAACATGACAGCAATCAAGGGCTGCTAACAGGTAGAGTTTTTATGTAATTCATCTCCTTTGAGGCCATCTGCAATGGAAGGAAAACATGAATGTTTATATAATGGGTGTATACTCCTGATGCTTCTCCACAACAGCTGGGTTTGTTTTTCAGACGTGCAGCAGAGAAATTGAGAAGGTCAACCAGGCTTGGCGTTTAGCACCGGGAGGGCAATTTTCATGCCTTGGATCACTATCATAGACATAGGTGATTTTATAGCACACAGATACTCTGGATGTTTATTTAGAGCTTGGAAGTAAGCTGGGAGATCTATTTCCTGAAAAGACTATTTAGTTAGAAAAATGAAGTCAAATAGACATAATCAGCCAAGTGTCACAAAGAATAATTTGAAACTAGAGGTTAGGAATAGCAACAAGTTTGAAAATAAAGCCTTGACCTGGTAAGGATTTGAGAGTAGTTTCTCACCTTATCCTGAATTTAAGGAAAAAAAAAAAATTACACATACACACAGTGAATTTCTGGACCATGTTTCACTTGTATGAAAATTACTTTCAATTAAATTCTCAATTTCTGGTTCCCTGAGAGTTTTAAGCATCATGTTTTCAGATGAGCCAGTGATTCACAGGAATTGAGAGAAGGAAGAGACCTATTAGATTATCAAGTCCATCCCAAAAGATATCCAGGGGACTTTTTCCTGTGATTCACTTTCCATTGCCTTGTTCAGCTCTGGTTTTAAATGACTTCGGCAATGGGACTCTTCATCAGTCTAAGAGCCCCACGGGAGCCCTTTCTCAGTCTAAGAGCCTTCATTTGAGAAAAGAATATTCTGATATTAAGCCTTGTTATACCACTTGCCTCTCCCAGTGGAGCCCCACTTCTTCTCTGCCAATCTGTCCTTCAGCCCTCCATATGCTAGGAAGAAGCATTATCTTTCCTCATCAGTTACTCTGTCCTTCCCCTTCATCATTTTTTATTCCCTTTTTGTATCTGAAGATTTTTATGCTTTTATCTGTATCTCTGATCCCTATCACCATGGTAACTAAGACTTTGACAAGGCTATCATTTCAAAGACCAAGTCACTTACCCTCATGCCCTTCAACTCCCATGCAGCATGGTACTTTCTAGAATCCTGAGCATTTCAGACCTGGATTAATTCCATGGGTGACCAAGTACTGGTCTGGGGAGCAGGACCTGCCACAGAACCCATATATGGGCAAAGGTCTGTGATCAGTGTGGTAAAGGTCCCTACTTCTCTACGATTTGGAGGATAAAGAAAATTTGGCTGTGTATTTTTGTCCATTTAGAAGCATTAGAAAAAACCGAGAGATGAGAGTTGAGAAGCATCCCCTTTTTTTTTTTTTTTTTTTTTTTTGCAGTTAACCAGCTCTAAGCCTCTGGACCTCAGTTTCTACATTTGCCAAAAGTAGGCATAGGACCTCACGCCATCTAAAGGCAACTGCTGCCGTAAATCACTAGAGCATAATCCCAATGTGAAGTAGTCACAGTAACAAGACCCCCCCGCCCCACACCCCACCACACACACACTTAGGATTGCCAGAGTCAGCAAAACAAAACATAAAATGCTCAGTTATATTTGAATCTCAGATAAGTAAATTTTAATGTAAGTATATCTTGTGCAATATTTGGGACACACTTACACTAAAAAAGTATTCATTGCTTATCTCAAATTCAGATGTAGCAGGTGTTCTCTGACCATGTCCCAGCTCTAACAATAATAAAACTACTTGTTCTGTTATAGCCACGCTTTCCGGGAAACAGACTCACTCAGAAGGACAATGCAGATAGTGGAGTGCAGTTTATTACACCGGCGGGCCCAAGGCAGAGTCACCTCTTAGCCAAGGACCTCGTCCAGCATTTGTGAAAATCTTTTATACCCCATGTGTACGTGTCCAAACCCACCACCTACCCCATGTGTACGTGTCCAAACCCACCACCTCAATTCCCTTGAGACTTACATAAACAAAGGCAGGGTAAATACAACTACAATAACCCCATCATTCAGGTGTTATGTGTTCAAACAGTCAATAATCAGTAAGCCCGCAGTTACATTCCAAATAGTTAATAACCGATAAGCCTGTGCTTACATTCTGATACATAGTGTCCGGAGGCAGGGGTGATTAGTGTCTGTTTTCTCTTAGGTGGTGAGTAACCTGGATATAATCTTCAAGGTTCCCCTGTCCGGAGGGGGTCTTATCCTTCCATTGTCGTTCCCACAGGCGCTAAGCAGAGAGTTCAGAGTCCACTGGAGAGGCGGCCGAGCACGATCAGCACGGACAGGCCTGAGATGGAGTCCAGGCCCTAGGAATTCCTTCTTCAGTTCAGTTACTGGAAATTTTTTGAGTTTCAGGCACTGTGCTAGATACTATATGTGCATTGTTTCATTTAATCGTAGAAATAATCTTATAAAAATGAGATTACATATTCCCATTTTACAGGTGAAAAGGCAGACCAGAAGTGCAACATGATTCATCTGAAAATGGAAGCTTGACCATGAAAATGAAGGGACTGCTAAAGGATTTTCACAGATCACGACAAAGTGATTTTAAACTATATCTGAAACCAAAGGGCCAAATATACCAAGAAACTCCTAAGGAAAAAAGCAAGCAAAGGGACTTGTCCCACCAGATAAGGTTTATTTTAAAGTTACTGTAATTAAGACATTTGGTATTTGAAAAGAAGACAAAAAGAGAAACGGAAATAAAGAGAGAATTCAGAAACATACCAATACTTGTAATGGGAACCAGAATATAACAGGACTGATAATGCAGACCAGTAGGGCAAAGAGGGTTATCCAAAGAAGAGCTGATTACATGAAGAAGTAAAACTGAATCTCTACCTTAAAAAGCAAACACCAAGTCTGCATGCATCAAAACCTTAAATATGAAGGACATGACTTGAAAACCTTAATAGATAAAAAAAATAAAGAACTATATCACTTCACCTTAGAGAAAGATTTCTTAAACAAGATGCAAAATATCACCAAAAAAAAAAATCGATCCAATGTGACTACAGTGAAGTGAAGAATTTTTCCTTATAAAAAAAGAAACCACAAGGTGAAAAGATACAGGTTGGACAAGAGTATGATTCACGAGGGATTCTCTCTGGACACCTACTGTTCTGTACAGTAGCTGTGACACATGTGGCTTTTGAGCAATTGAAATGTGACTAGGGTGAACTGAGATCTACCCTAAATTTAAAATACACACCAGATTTCAAATCTTCATCCATAATTTTATATAATATTTCAGATACATGTGGCTAATATAAAGTAAGGTAAATGAAATAACAAGTTATTAAAACCAATTTTACCACTTCCTTTTACTTTTTTAATGTGGCTACTAGAAATGATTATATATGTAGCTTGCATTGTTTCTATTGGGCAGCACTGATCTAGAATCAGTGCAGATGGAAATGGCAACCCACTCCAGTATTCTCGCCTGGGAAATTAGAGGAGGCTGGTGGGATACAGTCCATGGGGTTGCAAAAGTGTCAGACACGACTTAGTGACTGAACGGCAAATAAGTTAATAATAAAGATCAAAACTTGATTTAAAGAAAAGGAAAAAGGTTAGAAATATTTCACAGAAGAAACAAATAGCCAACAGAAGAAGATGCTCAACCTTAAATAATCCAAATTAATTATTAACTAAAGCTGCACTAAAACATATCTTATAACTCTAATGGTATCAACTATTGGCAAGGGTATGGAGCAATGAAGGGTCTCATTCTTTGCTGGTGGGAGTAAAAGTTGGTACAGCCACTTCTAGAAAAAGGTTGGCATTAGGCAGTTAAGACTGAACATAACAAAGAGCTTGTTAGCCAGTTCCTAGGGTTATCTACTCTAGAAAACTCTTGCCTGTGTATGATGGGAGATATGGCACAGCAATGCTTTTAACAGCCTCATTTAAGATACCAGAAACCAGAAATGATCCAAGTTTCTATCCACACCAGAGGGGGTTAAACCAGTTGTGAAAAACTATACAGAACATTTAAGAAGAATGAACTGAAGCTACATCCAACTAAACAATATCAGCCATACGAAGAGGTTATCTCCTAAAAGTTAAATGATCACTCAAAATTCAGTGGGCACTTTCTCTCTGAAGGTGGGAGGTGGGCATGCCTGGGGAGGGAATCCTGGGGAATGGGAGTCAGGTTGTATTTTCTTAAACTGGGTGGTAGGTTCCCAGGGGCTTATTTTCCTCTAACTTAAATTATAAATACACATTGTATGCCCTGATGTTTAAGTACACTATTTCACAATTTAAAGGGTTTTTGGAAAGGAAAAAAAAAACAATTACTCTGTGCACGTGTGATATCGTGTTCATCCAAAAGCACGACCTTTCACTTGCTTTTTAATCCTGAGCTCTCTCAAGTGGGACCATATTCTGTTGATCTTTTCTCTACAACTCAGCTCCTCTCTCATATCCTGTCCTACATGACCTCTAGGTTACGTATTTTACCTTTGACATGAATATCATCCTTGGAGAAATAAAATAAGGAGTGCGGTTCTTGTGTGTGACTCATCCTGGTCACTTTCTCTGCGTGGAGCACAGACCAAAGGGAAGCAGGACCTGCGTCCGTAGCCGCGGAGCTCAGAGGACCTGGGGGAGCTGGTGGCATGAGGAGCCCAGCCCCTCTATTCTTGTAAGCCCTCTGCATCCTCCATCCAATCCTGCTCTGATTCCCCACTTTGAGGTTTTGTCACAGTTAATGCAAGGTAATTGGAGGTCTCTTGCAACAGAACTCCTGGATTCATACTCTTGGAGAGAGGTAACAAAAAGTGGCAGACTTACTGAGGTTTCTTTAGAATGGCCAGGTTTCCAGATGATTCTGCAGCTCTCAACCCACACTGAGGCAAGGGTGGCGAAAGCAGGTTTAGTTGACTTGCAAACCGGACCTCTAGCTTGATGCTGAAATCATTAAACGAGTTTTTTTTTTTTTTTTTTTTTAAAGAAATCAAACCACCCTGGGGAGTACTTTCCCTCAAGTCTCCTATTTTTTCCCCTTTCCCTTAGAAATGTCAAATTGAATCTCTGTGAGAAACATCCGGAGTATCAGGCATAAGTCATCTTCCTTAGGTTAAAACAAAAATAAACCCATGTTACTTGCGTCCATATTTTAACTCTGGCACCTGTATCACCTGTAAGTCATTACCCCCTTGGGACCATCATTGCCTCCACCTGAGGACAACTGAGTCTTTCCCTGAGCAAAGCCTCTTAGCAGGCAGAGTTTATGTGAGGCGAACGTGATAACCACTACGCTACGGAAACTACAGGCAGAGTGTATGGGGTCTACTCATCTTATCCATACTAGGCTGTGGGTTTCAGAACCTTGATCTTCTGTCTCTTCTAGGTGAGCACCAAGTCCTGGCTTTAAACAACATGACCAATCAATACACAAACCTGCTCACGACAAATCAATGCGCAGACTGTTCTTACTGTGGAGCGGAACAATTACTAAAATCTATTTGCCAGTAAATGTGCCTTGTCTTGTAAATCATTGGGTCGTTAACTTCACAATGGCGGCATGCCTCTCTATCCAATTCAATTAAAGTACAGACCAAGGTAATACTTAAGAATACATTTCGGGCAGAGGGATATACTATTATTATATCCTCATAAATTAAACAATACATTTATTTCCCTTCTTGGAAAAAGAACACCACATGATAAAGACAAGGTAGAGGAGAAATGAAGGCAATAATGTAAAGAGTAGCTCAAGAGAAGTGGAGACAAGAGAAGAAGAATCCCAAGGACATAGACCACGTCACTTTTGGCCACCATTCGCTCTGACATTGCTGAGAGTTTCTGGGCGAGGTGAAGGATGGAGCAGATGGTGCACTCCGAGTGTTAGGGACTTGAGTTCTACTTTGTAACAAAGAAATCCCTCAATTGTACCAAAGAGCTAAGAGTTCAGGACCTGTGCCTGTCTGGCGTGACTGTAACTGAACAATTGGATGCCAAAAAGGAGTAGAAGTTCTGAGTCCTGACACTGATGGTCTAACGTCGGGAGGGATTCTTCTCTCTCCTAAACATTCTGAGGGCGAGTCCAGGAAAGCTTCCCTTACAGCATTCATTCTCTCTCAGTTTTCTTGCTATTTCCCATTTCAGGGGTTAGGGGCAGATTAAACTGGACTGATGGCTTGTCACTAGATTAGATAATAGATATGTATACTTTCTTCACAAGGGACTCAAAATTACGCGTTTCTTTCATTTTCTTTCTCCCAAAATTCCTCCAACCCTCACCACATTCCAGCTACAGCCAGCAAAGCTTAATGCTGTTTTCTATTACTGCCCTCACAAACCAATGCTAAAGGCTAAAACAATTCAAGTTTCTTATTTTACAGTTCCACGGGTCAGAAGTGTAACTCAGGCTCAGTAAGCCAAAATCAAGGTGTGGGCAGGGCTGTCTGCACCACTAGGCTCCAGAAGAGAGCCCATGTCCTTGCTGGTTCAGGCAGTTGGAGAATTCAGCTCCTTGCAGTCCGAGGACTGAGGCCCGGGTTTCCTCCCTGCATTTCTCAGCTTGCGCTGCTTTCCACTTCTTAAAACCAGCAACACAGGGTCACAGGCCTCAGATCCCTGAGGCTCTGATCCCTGTGGATCCCTGATCCACAGATCTTCTGCACTTCTTTGTGGCATCTCTCCCGATTTAGCCAGGAAAGTTTTTCTGCTTTTAAGGGTTTGTCTGATTACATCGGGTGCATCCAGATAGTCTAGGGTAATCTTACCATCCCAAGATTTATTACCTCAATCACATCTACAGGGGTTTCCCTGGTGGCTCAGGGGTAAAGAACCTATCTGTCAAGGCAGAAGAAACAGGTTCAATCCCTGATCTGGGAAGACTTCCCACTTGTCTCGGAGCAATTAAGCCGGTGGGCCACGACTACCGAGCCCACGTGCTGCAACCACTGAAATCCGTGTGCCCTAGAGCTCATGCTCTGTAACCGAAGAAGCCAGCGTCATGAGAGGCCCGTGCACGCCAAGAGAGTAGCCCGCTCTTGCCACAGCTGGAGAAAAGCCCTCTTAGCAATGAAGACCCAGCGCAGCCAAAATAATAATAATAATAATAATAATAATTAATCACATCTACAAAATCCCTTTCCTTTTATAAGGTAACATGTTTCTAGGTTTCAGGAATTAGGCAATGGACATCATTGGTGGGCAGTGGGTGGTATGCATTATTCAGCTACTACCTAGGAGCAGGGCTCATACTGGATGGGCCACTGCTAAGAATGGAAGATGAGAGAAGACCTGACTGTTTCTTTTCTCCCTTTCCTTTCCCTCCTCTGTCCAGATACTTCCCTTCTCTACTCTGAAAGCAAAATTTGGCTACTCACCACATTCCCATTCTCAAACAGACCATTTGGTTGCAGAGCTCTCGGTGGAGACAGTCAGGAAGATGGGCTCCCTTGGCCGCCTAGCATCTACCCAGATTTCTCTGAGTGAAATGGTCTTTTCAGCGTTTTCCTGGGGATTCAACAGCGTCAGTGCACATAAGAATCACCTGTGGGCATATGCATTCCCACTGCAAATCTACTTCTGCTGTGCTGCTACTGGAGACTGGCTTCACCTGGCGTTCAGTGAACCAGGAGCAGATGGCTTGAGAAGTTCTACTGCCCTGAGCACGCTGGGAGTGACTAGGGTTCAATGGTTTTAGGAGACCCCCACCCCGGCAGATGATCCTCTGTCCAAAGGCTCTCCCCTTTCACTACCTCTCCTTCTTTTGTGGCCACCAAAGACTCATTTCCTCACAATAGGAAAGAAGCTTGGCATCTCTGAGCTCTTATTTTGTCTGTCTCTTCTACTGCTTTAACCTAGGTCGTAAACCTCTGCTTAACCCTGCACGCAGACATGTCAGTCATGAAAGGAATTCTGCTTTCAGCTTAAGATTCATGCACACAGCTCCTTACCTGAAATTTGCCTCCCATGGGGAGATTAGGAAGTATGAACAAAAGTAACGATTGTCTTGTCAAGATTTATAGGAACTTCATGGCCAGACCCCCATCAGTTAGAGTCAACTGACCAAGAACAAAGCATTTTCACACCCTCCTCTCATCCTCGCTGGTGCCCAGACGTCTGCTGTCACCTGTCACCTCCTGACTTTAACCCCTTCCTGTTCCTCCTTTCCTAGCATAAAAGAAGTTTGAATTCAACCCCGGATTAAGATGGTTCTTGGTGACATTAGTTCACTGTCTTCTTGGCTTGTTGACTTTCCGAATAAAGTTGCTTTTTGCTCCCTAACACCTTGTCTTTCCACCTACTGGCCTGTTGTGAGGGCAAGTAGTACAAACATGGGCTTAACAGCCACAAGGGCGGCCACACCTATTGTTTCTGAGGCCACCAAGTGCCAAGGGGGGCCCGCAGGTGGAGCTCTCACTCAATATGCTTTGATAGTATCTGGGTTGGACAAAAGTTTCTTTCAGGTTTTTCCATAAGGGCTTATGGAAAAATGTGAATGAACTTTTTGGCCACCCAATATATTGCCATGAAAGCATTCTCTCTGAAGTCAGCAGTAAGTTGTATGATCTTGGGGAATTTCCTAGCCAAGCCCCACTTTGCTCATCTATCAGGCAGAGATAATGATAGTAATCACTCGAGAAGGTTGTTGACAGCGATCAGGGAGACGCTGCCACAGAGCACAGAGCGAAGTGTCCTAGCATGGCATCGGGACGAGCAGGCTTGTGCTCACTGATGCCTGCGTTATTCATGCTGTCCCCCACCTGCCCTGCGACCTGGGCAAGCGGCTTGGCCTCCCTAATGCTGGCTCACCCTTCCCAGTAGAAAGAAAAGAAGAAGGTCTGTACCCATTTCAGGGGCTGAGATGGAAATTTCATCAAGGTATTTACTTGCCCTGGTAGTTTGCTTCTTAGCCAAAATCTGGGTACACAGCAGGCACGATTGTAGAATTGGTGGGAATTACATGTACTATGCTTATGTTGTTGTGTTTTTTAGACCAAAGGTAGACAAACGTTTTTCTGTACAGGGCCAGATAAAGAATATTTTGGGTTCTGTAAAATATACAGTCTTGGTCACAACCTCTCACTTCTGTGGTTGTAGCATGGAAGCAGCCATAGACAATACAGAATGAAAGAGTGTTCCCATGAAACTTTATTTATTTATGAAAGCAGCGGGCAGACTGGTTTTGGCCCACATGCCACAGTTTGTTGACTCCTGTTTTAGGCAAATATCTAGAAGGTCCAGGTTTAGTTATAGTGATAGAATTCCTATTCTGCCTTATATGTTATTGTCGTCTACAGATACTTGTGAATTTACTGCCCTTAAAAGCATATTTCAATAAATATTTATATCCATGGGCAGGCCTGGAAAATTTAAATTAAAATTCATGTAAAGGCTTGGAACATATTATGGAAGACAAAAATAATTTAATATTAAAGAACCAGGCTGCTGCTACTGCTAAGTCACTTCAGTCATGTCCGACTCTGTGTGACCCCATAGACGGCAGTCCACCAGGCTTCCCCATCCCTCAGATTATCCAGGCAAGAAAATACTGGAGTGGGTTGCCATTTCCTTCTCCAAGGACCGGGTGTTATGACAAATAATGAATTTCTTTGGAAGGTTTTGAAAGCTGTGCAGCTGTGTGATTTTAGACAAGTTTCTTACCTTCTCTGAACTTTAGCTACCTCCTCAGTTTAATTCCAGGCTCTAGAAATCCCCATTTCATGAGAATTAAAATAAATCAGCATACAAAAATCAGTGATATAAAGCTCTAAGCACAGTGCCTGGTGCATGGAAAATACTCAGGATCATCACCATTAACCTCTCCTGTCACCATTAGACACCTTATCATGAGGAGAGCTTCTTACTTATAATAAAATTAGTCAAAATTTATAGAGGGAATCCTGAGATAATTGACTAGCTTTGGGCTTTCCCAGTGACTCAGAAAGTAGGGAATCTGCCTGCCAATGCAGGAGACTCAGGTTCAATCCCTGGGTTGGGAAGATCCCCTGGAGAAGGAAATGGTTACCCACTCCAGTATTCTTGCCTGGAGAATTCCATAGACAGAGGAGCCTGGCGGGCTACAGTCCATGGGGTTGCAAAGAATCAGGCACTACCAAGCAACTAACACTTTCACTTTCATAGAGGAACTCCTGAGGCAACTGCCTAGGTTTACAATGAATGAAGTAGACTTTGGTGGGGGTGCTGATTAGCATTCTGAAAAATTGTCTCAAGGTTAAAAGTGAGTCAGTAAACCCATCTCATTGATAGGTTATAAATTATAGGCCAATGGGTTCAACAGTTGGGTTTAGATTTAATTATTAAAGGATTTGTTTTTAATTTGAATGTATTTGAGCCACAACCTATCAGGTAACCACAGTTCACTGATGTCTTGATGAAAAGTAGCTATACAATGTTAACATTCTGGCTCTGACTGGGTAGCTGACTTCTGGTCTAAATTTTTGATTCTAGGTTTTACTATTACAACCCCACCTTCTCAAGTCATGATCTCATTGCCATCAATATATCTAGAGAAAGAGTCCTTATCTTGTCAAAAACATATGGCCAGTTCCCAGAACTAACATCATCCGAGGCTGCCAGCAAATGATGTAATGGGACAACAGCAAAATGAGATATTTACTTCCTTCCTCGCTCAGAGCTGCCAGGCCTCACGTGTAAAAAGCTGTTTGAGGCTCTGTTCTCTCTCTCTCTGTGTCTCTCTCTCACACACACCCAGAGGAGATGTTCCTTTAGAGCTATTTACTCATTTTGAGAATGACTGCTGACATTCTTGAGGGTCCAGGAGCCTTTGAGGACACACTCATTGGCGCTCACCAGAGGGCATGCTCTTCAACCGTGGAGAGATTTGACTTGGGGCGTGGCTCAGGTGGGGCATGAGGCTTTCTCATCCCTAATCAGAGTCAGCCAGAGATGCTGATGGCAAAAGTCAGGCTAGAAAGGGTCCTAGAGGGATGCTCCTACTGTATGATTTCCTCTGCTTTGCCCCTAAAACTGCATTAAGGCTGAGCAGATGGTGCATTCGATTTGGGTCCACCATCTAGCAAGCCAGATGAGGCCCTGGCTGATATTAAATACTTATTCAGGATCTTCTGTAGCAGAAGATGGGTGCTTAGTGGGCACTGGTGTCCTGGAAGCCACAGAGCAGGCATTCAATGAACTCACTTCACCCAAACCAGAAAGTCAAGAGGACAGTAACATTGGTAATCATATTATTAATATGAGCAAGGAGTAAGAAAACATTTTAAAAATATGTATATATAAATCATATTACATCACTTTCCTCCTCTGAAACCTCCAGTGTTCTCCCATTTACCTGAAGTAAAACAAACCTTCCCATGAAGCCTGCAAAACCCAGCAGAATCTGGCAGCCTCTTCCCTCCACCTCTCCAGTCTTACCTTCCTTCTTATGACAGTCTTATTGAGATAAAACTCACGTTCCATTCAATTCACCCATTTAGGGAACACAATTCAGTGGTCTTTAGTATGTTCACAGATGTATGCAACCATCACACCATTTTAGGTAGCTTCTATCACACTAAAAATATAACACCGCACCTATTAGCAGTCATGCCTCCCTTCTCCTGACCTCACAGGCCCTGACGACCAGTGATCCACCTTCTGCCTCTATAGATTGACCTATTATGGACATTTCATATAAATGGGCAGTATGGGGTCTTGTGTGACCATCATTAATTTAGCATGATGTCTCTAAGGGTTGTCAGTGTTGTATATATATATATCTCAATACTTCACTCCTCTTTGTAGCTGAATGATTCCACTGTAGGGATATACCATATTTTGTTTATTCATTCATCAGTTGATGACATTTAGGTTGTTTCTGTTCTTGGGCATTATGAACAGTGCTGTTGTAAACACTTATGAATATCATTATATGTGGACATACATTTTCATTTCTCTTGGATCTATACCTAGGAGTGGTATTTACTGAGTCATATAGTAATTCAGTGTTTAAACTTTTCATCAGTTTGGGGAAATTCTCATCCATTATTTGTTCATATGTTCTTTCTGCCCCTTTTCTTCTCTCTTTTCCTCTGGGACTTCCAAAATGCATATGTATAAATAACTTGGGATTTAATCAAAATGAAAAGTTTTTTCCTCAAGGATACCATCAGGAAAATGATAAGCACTGTTTTCCAAGGTGGATGCACCACCTTGCATTCTCCCAGCAGTATACGCAAGTTCCCATTTCTCTATATCCTCACCTACATTATCTACTATCACATCCAGCCTCCAATGCCTATCCCCACCACACCCCCTTGCCCCTTCAACTCAATCACTTTTCTCAGCATGTATCAGCATCACTATTTATTTTACTAGGTAGTCTCCCCTCCTGGATTTGCCCTGGTGCTTAAAACAGACTGACACCAAGTGGGTATGCAGTAAATATTTGTGAAATGAGTAAAAAAATACCACTAATGTTTTAACTAGCATTTAATAGCATTAAATATTGCTAATACTTATCAAAATTGCTAAGACATGTTAATGTTGACTACTAATAAGTACGTATACTGTTCATTATTCAAGCTAATGTTTCTGTAAGTGTTTAGAACATGCCATACCCAGGGTAAGACTTTTCACAGGCTACTCAGTCAATCTTTGCAATAGTGTTACATCACAGAAGACTGCCTACTTCCATTTTCCTCATTTCCATCTATACTACCAATACAAACAAGGACAACAATGTCATAAAATAATAATATTTATTTTTAAAGATCAACAAACTTAAACTGTACTCATTGTTCCACCCTTGGGACCTTTCTAGTGGGAAAGTGTTAGTCGCTCAGTCATGTCTGACTCTGCAACCCCATGGATTGTAGCCCGCCTGGCTCCTCCGTCCATGGGATTTTCCAGGCAAGAGTACTGGAGTGGGGAGCCATCCCCTTCTCCAGGGGATCTTCCTAACCCAGGGACTGAACCTGGGTCTCCCGCACTGCAGGTGCATTCTTTACCGTCTGAGCCACCAGGGAAGACCTAGTAGAAAACTGCACTGAAGCACAGTGATTTTTGCCCCAGTCCTCACCTTCACCTCCCTGAAGAAGGAAATTCTAGTGGAGAGCAAGGCGCACTCACCAGGGAGGTGTTTCGAATCCAATTTACCAGGGCAAGTAACACTGGTTATTGCACCTGACATGATGCCTGCCCTTTCCTCCTCAAGGAGGCTCTGTGGTGACACAAGGTAATTGCCCAGTTCCTCTCAGGGTCCTGGAGTTATGCACACAGGCTGCAGCGAATCTCCTGTTATCTTCTGATAGCTTCTCTAAGAGCTAGCCAATTACCTTCCCCTGTGTATCAGCTTCTGGGATGTTGGTTAACTTGATTTTTTTTTTCCTCAAAAAAGTTACATCTTGGTTTCTAGAGGGTCTCGGCTTTAAACCTAGTAATTTTCTATGACATTAACTTACCATGCCCACTTCCTGAGGAGTATCCCAGAAATGTTCATGTATGTAGTAACTAGTGTGTATCCCCTTGATTCAAGGGTCTCTGCAATTTTAACTACTATTTTCATAGCAATAATGTTCATTTCTATGTCTTTTTATTAACAGTAACTCTGAAGAGTGTACTTGGGATGATCTAACTTTAAAAACATGCTCTGCAGGTTCTCCAGCATCCTCAAAACTCACTTAAGGGTTTCAGAAACACTTCAAAGAGATGGGGAAGGGGGCTCATACTTTAGTCTGGAGCTGTCAGTAGAACTTTCTGGATGATGGAAATGTTCTATATTTGTACTGAACAATACAGCAGCTGGGGCTTCCTAGGTAGTGCAGTGGTAAAGAATTTGGCTACCAATGCAGGAGGCGCAAGAGATGTGGGCTTGATCCCTCGGTCGGGAAGATCCCTTGGAAGAGGATATGGCAACCCACTCCATTATTCTTGCTGGGGAAATCCCATGGACAGAGGAACCTGGTGAATTCCAGTTCATGGAGACGCAGAGTCGGACACAACTGAGCAACTTAGCACAAACACACATGCAGTAGCCACCAGCTATAATTGGCTATGAGCCATTGAAAAGTGGCTAGTGTGACTGAGGAAGTATATTTTAAATTTAAGTTTATGTAGTCGCAAGTGGCCAGGGTGTTGGGTAGAGGGTAGAGGGTACTGTAGTAGACAGTTCAAGTCTAGAGCATCAGAGGGTGCGGATTTCTGACAGAGTTGCTTCACATTCACAGCTGTCTCCAGGGTGTGAAGCAACAGTGAGGTGTTTTTTCCTCAGCAACCTCTGGAGACCAGCTGGTAGTTATCAGTGATGATGGCGGTAACAGCACAATGTACGTGGAGCTTTCACACAATCTCACTTAAGTCTTCACAAAAATCCTGTGAGTTGGGCACTATCCCCATTTAGAAGAGAGTAAGGAGTGTGATCGATTGACCGAGGTCACAGAGATGTTTGGACTCAAAAGTCTGCGCTGTAGCGCTATGCTCACTGCTTGGCAGTTTTCCAATTTTACAAACACTCTCTGAGCAAGACTGTCCCAGGCCCCAGACAGCTGCAGCCTAATAGGAAGGAGGAAATGTGAGCCCCTGTTCAGGTGAGAGGGCTCTGATAACGGAGAACAAAGTCGGGGAGAAGAAAGTACAGATACCTTGAAGGACATGGCTCCACCACCACTGAATGCGCACTGGACTCAGGCTTTACATTCACCCCATTTGTTCCTCATGATGATGCTCTGAGAACAGTATTTCATCCCCATTCTCCAACTGAGAAGAGGAAGGCTCTGAGGGTTATGTAACTTTCTATGATTTGTCCTACTTATATAAGCGGTAGGAACAAGATTTCAGCTCATGTGTTTCCAGACAGCTCCTACCAACTAAATGGCCAGAGCCAGATAAACCTGGGGCAGAAAAGGGAATGCAGCAGAGTCGTGCTCTTCATCAGCAAGACCACACAAATGCAAGGCCATCCTCATTTCTCCAGAGATTCTCTTCCACACTCTCCACCTGGACGCTAAGGCTCCAGTTTCCAGGACTCAAGGAATTTCATTCTTATTAAAATTCTGAGACCAATGGTCTCAGGACTGTGGTAAGCACTGGAGAGGGGCCAGCACAGCCTGTGTGACGGACACTTCAGATCTGTCTTCAGGAAACCTCATGGCAAAGAGAGAGAAGTCTGGTGCTGTCCTCGCTAAGACCTGGAATCCTCGAGTGGTGCTGGAGAAGACTCTTGCTAGAAGATTCAGCAAAGATCTCTTTGCTGGACTGCAAAGAGATAAAACCTGTCAGTCCTAAAGGGAATCAACCCTGAATGTTCACTGGGAGGACTGAAGCTGAAGTTGAAACTCCAGTATTTTGGCCACCTGATGTGAAGAGCTGACTCATTGGAAAAGATCCCAATGCTGGGAAAGATTGAAGGCAGGAGGAGAAGGGGACGACAGAGGATGAGATGGTTGGATGGCATCACTGACTCAATGGATATGACCTTGAGCAAGCTCTAGGAGATGGTGAAGGTCAGGGAAGGCTGGTGTGCTGCAGTCCATGGGGTTGCAAAGGGTCACATGAGACTGAGCGACCAAACAACAATGAACAACAACAGACCAAAAGATGACGCATCCGGCCCGTGCACACCCCCACCCGAAGGCGCTGTATCTAGACCAGAGGCCATCGACTTGTCCCACCCGAGAGTGCCACTGGGGTCAAGGCTTTACAAAGCAAGAAGGCAGAGGAAGAAGGCAAAGCGAAGGTGAGGAACCATGAGGAAGGGAGAAGCAGAAGAGGTAGCTGCCGCCGCAGGGACTCCTATCCGGCCACGAGGCCCTAACAAGAGAAATGCTGGTCCTTGCGGCAAGAACTCACATGCAGCACACAGCCCAGTTCCTGCAACACCCCAGCCCTGCCATCAGCCCCAGTTACTTGGCCTGAGTTCTAGCCTTCTTCGTCTCACCTTAAACGCTGCTGCTTCTGAGAAACCGTCCTTGTTCCTGGTTCCTATTTTTATGCCCTTCCTCTCTCCTCCCTGCCAGTTTATCTATCTGTTTCCTCCTGGAGACGATAAGCCTGTGGAGGACAGGAGACTGAACCCAGTGAGCCTGCCAGGGCCTCTCAGGTAGTAATAACGTTAACGATTAGGACCCTGCTAAGAATGAACATTCCCTGAGCTGTGACTATGGGTCAAACATGGTTCTAAGCATTTTATAAGTTTTAACTAACTTCATTTTTACAGTAACTCTGTGAGATAGGTACTATTGCTATCTTCATTTTACAGAAGAAAACAGTGATATACAGAGAGGCAAATAAACTTCTTTGAGGCAACAGCTAGTAAGAGAAAGAGCTGAAAGTTGAACCTAGGCAGTTTGTATAGAAACGCTTAGTATTAAGCACTTCACGAAACTGTTCAATATGCTATAGATTCCTGAACATGTTGACCTACTCATTTACTTACAATTTTATTGTGTAAAAATAAAAATATCAAGTCTAAACCATGAGAAAATGCCTCCTGGATGAGACAGAGAGGTGCCTGATGCTCTGTATACCCGTAGGCAGTTAGCAAATTCTCCAACAGTCATTAGAGAGAACAGCAAGAAATCTAACTTCTTATTTGCACAGGAAGTGCTATATTAACTGCTCTTAGTAAGCAATTTTAATCTTCCATACGAGCTTTACACATTCCCCTCCAGTGAACCATACATTTAGATACAGGATTAGGACAAATTCTCAAGTGTTTGGGGGGGTCAATTTTTGGTTCGTAAAAGTAGGATTCTGGGTGAGACACAAGAAGATGCTGTGAGAAGGACCCAATGGAGGCCTGTGGTCACGTTGAATCCTGTCAACACCGGCAGTGTTTTGTTCTTTGAATGGTAATAAACACATGCTTTAGTTAATCTTGATTCAGAAACTGGGAGGAAACTCACAACCACATGCCTGGTGCCCAGGGTCAGGGAAGACGAGTGTGTCATGCACAGACTGGACACTCACTCACATGGAGGGGGCTGGGGGCATGGCAGGTAGAACAAAGGTCTCCAAAGATATCTTTGCCCTAATCCTTGGACCCTGTGACTATTGTAGGCTACGTGGCAAAAGGAACTGGGTTGCAGATAGAGTTAAAGTTGTGGATTGCTTATTATCCCACATTATCCAGATGAGCCCGGGATAATCACAGGATCATTTAGAGTGGAAGAGGGAGACAGGAGAGTGAGTCGGAGGAAGAAGTGACTATGGAATTAAAGCAGGGAAGAGAGACACAACAGGGCTGACTCTGAAGATGGGAGGAGGGAGCCACTGGCCAAGGAATGCAGGCAGCCTCTAGAAGCCGGAAAGTGTAAGGAAGTAGATGCTCCAGGAAGGAAGGTAGCTCTGCCAACATCCAGACGTTAGCCTAGTGCAGTGAGGCCCGTAGGAAAATGAATGCGTGTTGTTTGAAGCCACTAAGCTAGTGGTAAGAGGAAACTAACATGGTGTGAGGCGAGGCAGGGAGCTGAGACGGTCCAGCCTGGGAAGGTGACGGTCTGCGGGGCTCACTCTCTCCCGGCTGAGCGTGACAGACAGATCCGGGTGTGCACTGCCAAGCACCCTTCCTGCCACTTGAGGGCCTTTCTCAAGGTTTGGGTGCAGAATAAAAAGGTACGAAGTACATTTCCTGACACAGGTTGAGCCCTCTACATCATAGAGACAATTTAACACAAAACCCCCTTCTTCCGATTCAGGTAGGTGGGATTCTTAGGACCTGAAGTGAGACCAGGAAGGGTTTCTTTCTTTGCCTAGTAGACAGCTTTGGGACACACTCAGGCTCCTCATTAGTGGCGGCTTCCCTTTTCTCCCCCATGTCCTCACTCCAGGCCCAGTGAGATTGTGGGAAGAAGCCCAGGCTTATAGATATGGGAGGGCAGAGTCCACGGAGGACACTCACGTGGCTGGCCGGCGGCTCAGGGGAAAGGTTCCGACGATGTTTTGACTGGGCACTGTTTAGAGATGAAGACAGACTTAATGGAGGGGAGTCTGCTGCTCTCTGACCTTGGCTGTGTGCTCTTCTCCATCTTCTGTCAAGCTGAGCAGGAAAAACAAACAATCGCTGATGAGCTGGAACATGGGAATGGAAAGCGCAGACGGCAGTGAGCTAACTCCGAGGTGAGGCTGAATCGCTTCCCAGGAAACGCAGCTCTATTACAACCACCCAGAGGAAAGAGGGATATATTTCCAGAGGGTTTTAAAGACAAACACGGTTTTTAAGTTCTGAGGACTGAGGTGTGAGGCCAGGCACGTCTGTGAGTTGTGTGATCTGGGGCCAGTTTATTCATTCCCCAGGAGACTGTCTCATCGGCTCCAGGGGAGTGGTTACTACCTGGCCAACTGATGGTGATGGGGTTATCTGGGAAGGTTTCCCTGCAGCCAAGAGCAGAGGCCCACTGCCACTGACTTAGATCAAGAGGGGTCCATGCAGGTGATGTGAAGATACTCATAGAGTTGCTCAACACCTGACAGGAGAAGCTCTGACCAGCTCATCTCAGATTCTGGTTCATTCCAGGTCCTACTTACCCAGAATCTGTGAAAACTTTTATTTATTTGTTTACTTTTGGATTAGTCTTTTAAAGGATTTCTTTCTTTTTATTATACTGAGTTAGTCAGCATGCAACAAAGTGTCTAAACTAGAAGTGTGTGGCTCAGTGAATTTTTACACACACACATGTAACTATCACCCATAGCAAGATACCCACTGGGGGTCAGCAAACTCAGCCCTGTAAGCCAGATTGCATCTGCCACATTTTTGTGAAAAAGAAATTTACCAGAACACAAACTCACTATGGTTTGTGTCTTGTCTACGGCTATTTGGCTTCAAAGCCTGAAATCTTTACTAACTGGCCCTTTAAGGGAAAAAAAAAAAATCTGCCAACCCCTAACTGGTGGCTCATGATGGTAAAGAGTCTGCTTGCAATTCAGGAGACCTGGGTTCGATCCCTGGCTCCGAAAGATCCCCTGGAGAAGGAAATGGCAACCCACTCCAGTATTCTTGCCTGGAGAAAATCCCATGGACGGAGGAGCCTGGCGAGCTGGCGGGCTCCGGTCCATGGGGTAGCAAAGAATCAGACATGGCTGAACGACTAACACTTTCACTTTCACTGACATAGAGGCTGCCCTATGTCCCTCCCCTATTGATTTCCCCCCAGGATAACCACTCTTTTGACATATGTTACTGTAGGTTCGGTTTGCCTGTCTTGAACTTCATATGCCTGGAATATTGTAGTTTTTATTCACTCAGCATGACTGTGAGACTCTTTTGTGTGTTGAGGCACTTTCGTTCTTGAGCATCACCACGAATGTGACAGTGACATTCCAGGCATCCTCCACTCTGCCCCCCAAAGCAGGCTGGCTCCTCTCACTGTCACTGGCTCCACGGGGCCCCCAGAGGCGCTCAGAGTCCCCTCTCTGCAGTGGGGTTTCTTCCGTCTGTCTGCCTGTCACTGTCTCCATCTCTCTCTCATCTATTTCTGGACCACAAATACCACTGAACATCTGACCAGAGCTGGAGATCCTCTTCTCAGATAAATGCTTAGATAGTGAAATGCTCAAAGATTAACTTTTGTTCCTATTGTTTGTTATTTTTTACTTTTGTTCTCCCTTTGCCAGTGAAAGAGATGTCAGAAAGCCATCTTGGATTCGTGAAGCCTTGTCTCTCTTAGAAAAACAAGGGGTGGGAGAGAAGACCTTGTTTTTAGTTTTAGCTTCATCTGAAGGGTTAGGTGCGGGACATGTGCCCCTGTGGTGGGGGCAGAGGGAGTGTGGCAGGGCACTTTGTGTTCTGAGGCCCTCTCTCAGGTGTTTGTGTCTCTTGGTAAATGAGGACAGGACCCTGACTCAGCCCTCTGGTGACCGCGGAGCCCTGGGGTTGGGAGCCTGGCTCTAAGGTTCTGCTCAGGTGTCCCCTGCAGAAACAACACAAGCATCGTCACAGCAGAACGACAATGGTGTCTGCTGCTTCGGGGTGCGGGGGGTTGGGGGGGGTGGGGGGTACAGGCTTCCACTGAGACTGTGGGGGTGAGGAGCATCAGCAGCGGATGGGCGGGCCGGTTTCCAGAATTCTGCTGACTTGGGTGTGAGAACTGGACAGCGCCCGTAAGGCTCGGGAAACTTGTGGTTCTTGGTTTATTCAGGAGTAAGGGAAACTTAGGAGGATGATAGTGAAACTTCAGCCAAAGAGGTGTGTGAGTAACAGAGCAATTAATCAGTAAGTAAGAGATGTGATCGTACCTTAAATTTGTGAGGCAATTCATACCATTTATACATATAAAGGGCTTCCCAGGTGACGCTACTGGTAAAGAACCTGCCTGCCAGTGCAGGAGGTGTAAGAGATGCCGTTTTGATCCCTGGGTTGGGAAGATCCCCTGGAGGAGGGCATGGCAACCCTCTCCAGTATTCTTGCCTGAAAAATCCCCAAGACAGAGGAGCCTGATGGGCTATAGTTCATGGGGTTGCAAAGAGTTGGACACGACTGAAATGACTTAGCACACACGCATACACATAAATCCAAAATTTCACACATAATATAAATGGGTTCATGAACCCCAAGCTAAGAAAATAAGTTCAATACTCTATCCTTTCTGCTTCAGTTCCCACTGAACTGTGCTTAAATCCCCAAGACAATGGTATTTGGCTAAGTTAATATTTTCAAGTAGGCCATGCAAATCCCATTCTCTAACCATTGCATGGATTAGCTGTCCTTGGGTCAGGCTCTCAGTCTTGGGCTGGATCAACCATGATGAGTGGGGGGGTGGGGGAAGGGACCATGACTTCAAACACGGTCCCCGGGTAGCAGACCTGGCAGCGGGGCAGCAGGCCTGGCATCGGGGCAGCGTCCCATAGCAAGAGGTGTGAGCGAAGCAGGTCCAGGGGCTCGGAGAGGACTGATGGAAACGGCCTTGCCGACGCGGCCCTAGAATCAGTAGGTGGTCAGTAAATGGTAGCTACAAAGGGGATGAAGGAGAATTATCACTACTCAGGATGTGAGTCAACCCCTAGAGAATCACTTCTTCCCAGGGGATTTCTCGATTGCTCTCTCTCTGAGTGATTCAATGGCACCAGTGAGTGTTGAGACCAGATATTAAATGTACACAGGTTGACAGGCTTGTGGAATGTGGGCATTTGATGAAGACACACATTGAAAGAAATTAGAAGAGGGAAATTAAAAGTGCCCCTCAAGTCATTAAAATACAAGTAAGGTTGAGGGTTTTGAAAAATGAATCATTTTAATAAATACTTAAAGACTAAATAAAGATATTACACAGCAATCTGAATAGGAATTTTGTCTGAGTGATTATGAAATTTGTTCCTTTCATCTTATAAATTTATGTAATTAAACTCATGTCACAGTTTGCTCTTGCATGACACAACAGAAGTACAGAATTTTTACTCCATTGCTAGCTAATTAGGATGACGTGTGAGTCTATTTCTTATTTTCAATTTTTTTTTAAAAATTTTGTTCTCAAGTCCCCTTTCCTCTTTCAAAACCTGATATCTTACATAATTATAAACAGGTTTCCCAACTCAGAACTTGAATATATTTGACTCTATTCTCTTTTTACCCTAAATTAGTTTAGGTGTCACTAACAATTAAAAAGAGCTAACAAAAGAAGATGTGACCTGGATTCTGGAGACAGGGTGGAGAAAATCTGTTTCATTCAGGACTCAACTAAGAGGAATATATACTGGTTCTGGGATGAAAGAGAAGTCCAAGAACCTCTGGATTTTATTTTTATCTTCTTGCTTTGGGGGCTTTCTTTTAGAGGAAATAAAATCTTCTTCCAAGGATGACAAGATGTTCTAGAAAAAGCCCAATGATCATCTGTACTCAAACCTACCATGCATGCCACCTAAGACCTGGATTCCTCATTAGTGATGTGAAAGGATTAAATGGATACATCCATCCATTCACTCACTTATCCTGCTAGTATTTTCTGAGGGCCTGGAACATTCAGGCATCCCTTAATGAAAGATAGTTTTTGGTTTCAAAGATCTCAGTCTCAGGGAAGAGAACATAGCAGAAAGGTTAAGAGCCCAGATTCTGGAATTAATGACCTAAATCCCAGATCCTCTTAAGATCTGTGGACCCTTTCATAAGTTCCTTTACTTCTCTGTTTCTTTTATTTTTAAAATGAGGATATTCGTATAGTATCATAAGATGATCATAAAGGTTAAAAAAGATAATACCTACAAAACAAATAGCCTGGCAGAAAAATCCGTATGAGCTGTTAAAGAATTATTGGTAAATGTGTTTAAATTTCTCTCATACAGTTATGTAAGTGATGTTTAAGGAACACTAAGAAGGGAACAGTTAATTCCTTCTGGGATAGACTGAAAGAGTCAAGAGAATTTCAGAGGAGGTGATAGCAAGATGGATTCTGTAGGATGAGAAGAACTTTACAGCACAGAAACAGACGTGGGACAGTGAGGGCAGAGGGGGCCACAGGTCAAGATTCACAGAGAATGTTTTAGGGCTAAATTATTGATACAGGCAGGGAATGTGACTCCATCGTATCAGTAAGGAACTTGTACCATTACATTTCTACTCCTCTCTCTTTTGTAGTTATTGTATTTGTCCCCTTTTGTAGTTATTATATTCATCCTAACTCTAGCTGCTCCTCATGGTCACAGAGTGGCCACCAATTACCAAGGTTACCTACTTCCCAAGTAACATATAGGGAAGATAGAATGCCTGTTTCTGAGACCAGCCAACAAGAGTCCTGGGCTTTATGATGACCAGCCTGAAACCAATCTCTGTGGTTAGAGAAGGACACAGGACTTAAGTCTGGAACATCTCAACCAATCACTGAGATAAAATATATGGGTTCATCTTTTTGGCTTAGACTAATCAGAGCCATGAAACTGGACAGCCAGTCTTTGTAAACTGTGTGGCTGCTACACAAAGGAAGAGAAATGGGCTGGTAATTGAAATGCTGACCTCATGGTCCATCCCAGAACATTCTGAGCTGTGCTTTAGAGTTTGGCATTTACTCTGTGGACAACAGGCAAAGACCCACATTTTAGAAATAATTCTGGAGGTAGTTTGGGACAAATTAGGGCAAGGAGACCAACTGACACCTAGCTCATCTCTTGGTTCCCTATAGAGCAAAGAGCTCACTCTCCTGGACAAACAGGTATTCCAGATACACACTGTGACTGTCAGAAACCTCTCTTCTCGGGTTGAACTTCACCTCAGAACATTGAATCACTCACAAGTCCAAGCTGCTGCTGATAGTCATGGAGGAACAGCTGCTACAGAATTCAGCGTCTTCTGGATCACTTCAAAGTCTCTGCATTCTAAGTCTTTTCCTGAAAACCACTTCTGGGACATGTGAGAAGCAGAAGAGAAAATCTGCTAGAGGCAGAACAGGGAAGGGTGTGGGATCTGGGGCCGTAGAAACAGACAGGTTTCCTAGGAGTGACAAAATCTTGTGTGTCCATCCCCCCACTCCTCTGTATAGCAGAGAAGGAATAGTCCTAACCTCACAGGGTCTTTATTTACCAGTTTTCATATATTTATGAGCACCAACTATGTACCAGGCCCTGTGCTAAAGCTTGAGAAAGAAGCTACAGAGCAAACAGGTGTCACATGCTTAGGAGAGTTCCTTACAGACCTGGGAAGAGAAAAGCAGGGTACAGACCTCCAGGACACCAGGTGACTGGGAACCCCTGATGGCCAGGAAGGCATGATTTGAACACTCCATAGCTCCCACTGATGGAGGTCACTGGCATTTACTCACTCCCTTGGTAAAAAGAAAAAGATTCCTTGTGCATCATTGCTCCCCTAATTCTGGAGTGACCCCAGAAATCCTCTGATTTGAAACCCACCATCATGTCATCGAAATAGCTTCAACAATACCCAAAGCATGATCTTTCTCACTTAAGAAAATCAAAACAACCTGTATTTGTCTATCCTTTCAACCAGGGTTGAAATGATATATTCAGGGTGACATGTTTTGAGAGAATTTGTGCAGACACACGTTTAAAAAATAGACTACTTCCCTGCTGTGTGGTGATCATTTCAGTACCTCCTTGGTGGTGTTTCAAATGATGGCCTCACCACCACCCCCAGAGCTCTGATGAGAAGCCCTGGAGAGAAAGGCTTTTCTCCGTGCAACCTGGCATGCAGAGAGGCTTCCTTCCAGAGAAGAACACATCTCTGTCCAAGGAGGAGGGGGTTCACACACACTTTCCTCTCCTCATAGTTGAGCTAGAGGGAAGATGGCTTAAATTGTTATGATTTGTGATCAGGAAATGAATATGTATTTTTATGGCAGTATTCATTATATAAGAGAACAAGTTTTGCTTAAAGCAATCCCTATATCACTTGATATGAATGTTATATTGTATTTTGCAATGCACAACTTCTTCAAAAAAACATTTTACAAAGAAATTAATACTGGGAACTTTTAATATATGCTTCTAGCACTCATTGATGGAACCAAACTATTTCTATCTTTCTCCCTGGAGCCAGTTTGACAGTGAGCTGACAAACTGGTGACAATGCTTTGAAAGAGAAGGCTTTGTGCCCTATTTTATGTATACTCTAGTTAAAGCATGGAGCCTAAAATTGAATGAGGGAACTCATGGAAAGTAGCAACAAGCCAAAGGCAGCAATTTTGTACCAGGGTAATGGAAAATCAGGGACTTCCAGGTAGCACTAGTGATAAAGAATTCAACCTGCCAATGCAGGAGATTAAGAGATATGGGTTTGATCCCTGGGTCAGGAAGATTCCCTGGAGGAGGGCATGGCAACCCACTCCAGTATTCTTGCCTGGACAATCCCATGGACAGAGGAACCTGGTGGCCTACAGTCTAAAGGTTGCAAACAATCATAGATGACTAAAGTGACTTAGCATGCACGCACGGAATGGAAGGACAATGACATTATCGTTAGAATGAACTGATGAGATGAATTAGATATTTATTCCTGAAGTAGATGCAGATTAGGACATGGTGAAAATTTATGTGAGGCAATATACTTCCCCAATCACAGCAATGGTCAGCCTCAGCTTCTCTTGCTGGAACTAGCTGTCCACACCACAGTTCAGGTAAATAGCTACTTTTTGGAGAGTGAAGAGGTAGCCACTGACCCAAGGTTGGCCCACCTATATCCTGGCCAGAGACTATCAAGATGTCCTTGTCCCAAGGAATCAGCCCCTTAGCCAAGGGGTTTTCTCCTTTCTCAGTGGAATCTGGAAAAATTCTTAGAGGCTTGGAGAAGGGTGGTGAGTGGAGGGGGAGTGCCGATGGTCCCATCGGCAGCAGGGTAGCAGACTGAAGACCCACTTTGTTTAAGTAACAACGCTTCTTCGCTCTCAGCCTTTTGGTCAGGCTCACTGTACCCTCACCCCAGAGGTGGACTTGACTGGCCAGTAAGAGTTCCGCATCCCTTTGGCCACACTGATTAGTTCCAGATGGGCATGTGACCCAAGTCTGAGGCTTTGGTTAAAACTATCAGGAAAAGAACTTCTCTTCCACTAAGGATAATGTAAGTCTGGAGTTCTTAGGGTTTCAGTGAGTGAAGGGAGTCGGTCTGACCACTAAGCCAACATGGATGAAACATGGAGAGGTTGGTTCTGGTTAACATGGTTTGAGATCCTTGTTATTTAGTCACCAAGTCATGTCTGACTCTTTGCAATCCCACAGACCGTAGCCGCCAGGCTCTTCTGTCCGTGGGATTTCCCAGGCAATAACACTGGAGTAGGTTTTCATTTCCTTCTCCAGGGGATCTTCCTGACTTATGGATCAAACTCACATCTCCTGTGACTCCAGTCTCGGCATGTGGATTCTTTACCACTGCGCCACCTGGGAAGGATCTAACCAAATACAAAGTGTGTTGAGTTATGGAGTTTAAACAAAAACTTCTGAACAAATGTAATTT
Organism: Muntiacus reevesi; assembly: GCF_963930625.1. NCBI lineage: Eukaryota > Metazoa > Chordata > Mammalia > Artiodactyla > Cervidae > Muntiacus > Muntiacus reevesi. Next base: position 100,220,570 of record NC_089252.1, read on the forward strand.
TATAATAGTCTTAGATTCACAGATAAATTGTAAGGATTGTCCAGAGAATTCCTTTATACCTCAGTTTTTCCTGTCATCAACATCTCACAGCAGTGTAACACATTATGCTAATAAGCCCATATCAATATGTTATTAACTGAAGTCCATGATTTATCCAGATTTCCTAAGTTTTTACTTAATGTTCCTTTTTTCTCTTCCAGAATCCTATCCCAGATGCCATATTATGTTTAGTCAACATGTATCCTTAGGGTCCTCTAAACTGTGACTGTTTCTTAGACTTGCCTTGTTTACAGCCACCTTGACAGTTGTGAGAAGTACTGACCTGATATTTGGTAGAATGTTGTATGGTTGGGATTTCTGATGTTTATCTCATCATTAGACTGGGATTTGAGGGAGAAAGATCACATGGTCAAGTCCTGTTTTCATCATATGACATCAAGGGTACATGCTATCAACTTATCTTTGTTGACTTCTCATTGTTGAAGCTAATCTTAATCACCTCACTTAACTAGTATCTTTAGATTTCTCCCCCCAGAATTGTTCTCTTTTTTCCCCATCCTATACTGTACTCTTTGGAAGAAAGTCATTTTGTATAGCTCATACTTATTGCATAGGACACCATGCTCTACCTCTTGTGAACATAGCATCTACAAAAATTATTCAGAATTGTTGTTCATAAGACATTCATCTATTCTGCCTCAGTTCAGTCAGTTCAGTACACTTCAGTCACTCAGTCGTGTCCAACTCTTTGCGACCCCACAGACTGCAGCACACCAGGCTTCCCTGTCCATCACCAACTCCCAGAGTTCACTCACACTCATGCCCATTGAGTTGGTGATGCCATCCAACCATCTCATCCTCTGTCATCCCCTTCTCCTCTCGCCTTCAATTTTTCCCAGCATCAGGGTCTTTTCAAATGAGTCAGGTGGCAAAAGTATTGGAGTTTCAGCTTCAACATCAGTCCTTCCAATGAATATTCAGGACTGATTTCCTTTAGGATGGACAGGTTGGATCTCCTTGCAGTCCAAGGGACTCTCAAGAGTCTTCTCCAACACCACAGTTCAAAAGCATCAATTCTTTGGAGCTCAGCTTTCTTTATAGTCCACCTCTCACATCCATACATGACTACTGACAAAACCACAGCTTCGACTAGATGGACCTTTGTTGGCAAAATAATGCCTCTGCTTTTTAACATGCTGTCTAGGTTGGTCATAGCGTTTCTTTCAAGGAGTAAGCAGCTTTTAATTTCATGGCTGCAGTCACCATCTGCAGTGATTTTAGAACCCAAGAAAATAAAGTCTGCCACTGTTTTCACTGTTTCCCCATCTATTTGCCATGAGGTGATGGGCTTAGATGCCATGATCTCAGATGCCATGTTAAGCTTTAAGCCAACTTTTTCACTCTCCTCTTTCACTTTCATCAAGAGGCTCTCTAGTTCTTCTTTGCTTTCTGCCATAAGGGTGGTATCTGCATATCTGAGGTTATTGATATTTCTCTCAGCAATCTTGATTCCAGCTTGTGCTTCATCCAGCCCAGCGTTTCTTATGATGTACTCTGCATATGAGTTAAATAAGCAGGGTGACAATATATAGCCTTGAGGTACTCCTTTTCCTATTTGGAACCAGTCTGTTGTTCCATTTCCAGTTCTAACTGTTGCTTCCTGACCTGCATACAGGTTTCTCAAGAGGCAGGTCAGGTGGTCTGCTATTCCCATCTCTTTAAGAATTTTCCACAGTTTATTGTGCCTAATTCATTTATTTATTCAATTGTTTCTTTATGTTAGTAGGGACTAATTTTATACTTTGGTTTTTAATTTAATACTTAAAAACTTTTTCTTCGCAGATCAAATAGTTCTAGCTCTGATCATTGTGACTCTTTCAGTCGGCTCCTATGTCCCTTTGATAAACCTCATCCTTGAATGTGTGTGGGTTTGTGTGTCTTGTGTTTTGAGCACTTTCTTACTTTCTGGCACCATAAGATGTTCCAGGCTCATTATTGTTTATTCTCTGCCTCAGTTCTAGAATCAGTCATTTCTCCAAGGAGCTCTGGTTCCTTTTATTAGAGCATGATACTAGAAATGAAAATCTAGGCACTGGGTGTAGCTATGGATTTTTTTTAATTATGTGAGCCAATTCATCCAATCTCCTTTTTCTTCCCTTAGGTCTACTTTATCTGAATTCTCTGCCATTTGAGATTTAAAAATAAATTAATAGATATACAAAGTATAAAATAGAGCTCAGCCCTCTCCCCTCACTTTATCAATTTCAATAGATAATAGCTCTCATCTAAATCCTCTCTTTACACTCAGACCATCCTCTCCCAATCATCTCAGTGGAGAGAGGACAGCGGGAGAGTTACACAAGCAGTGAGTTTGTTCTGCAGCTTGCTGAGCCCTCTCATGCACTTCTCTCTGCTTTTCAGTCTTTTATTTCATAAGCCTGCATCCTACATTTCACTTTCCCCTTGCCTTCTTTTGGCTATCTCAGCCCAAGCCCCTTATACCAGAGCTGGGTTGGAAATCTAGTTCAGCGTGGCACAGATGCAAACACTGCATGCTTCTCACTCTTATTTATAAGCTGGCAAGGCAGAGTGCCCGCCACACAATACAGTTCATGTCACCATGTTAAGTTCCCTGAGTGAGGCCCTCATGCCTTAAAAGATTATATTCCAGGTTTCTTAAAAACTTAAATCCTTTTACTGGTGGGACTTTCACACCATCCTGTTTTTTTTCCCATCAAACAAATTTGCAATTACATATTTATTTTTGTCTATTCGTTCTCTGCTTATACCCCTCTGTACACTACGAACTCTACCAGAGAAGAGGAGGGTGTATCTTATTCTCCATTCTATTCCTAGTCCTACCCATAATACTTGGCACATGACTGGCACATGACCCATAAATTCTTGTTGAATGTACGCATGAATGAATGAACGAATGATCAGTCTTGGACCTATGATCCCCTAACTATCTCAGGATCTGGAGATATGTCTTACCACAGAATATGACAGGGAGACATCAAGGGAACTCAGAAAAGGGAGTAAATGATGCCGTCTCAGGTACCAGAGATAGTCAAAAGAACTGTTAGGGATGAGGCACTAAGGGAGGGAATGGTAACCTATTCCAATATTTTTGCCTGGAGAATTCTAAGGACAGAGGAGCCTGGTAGGCTACACAGTCCATGGGATTGCAAAGAGTTGGATATGATTGAGCAACTAACACTTTCACCTTCGAGCGAGGGTTCACCACCAGGTAGACAAAGGAGCAGGGCTGGGAGCTCTGGGAAGGGCACTCCAGGCAGCCTGTTAGACATAAGCAGAGACAGAGAGGTGTCATAGAGTTTGCATCAAGATGACAGGCTTGGGAGTAGCCCTAGGGTGAAGGCAGAGGTGCAGGGCCTGGGAGCGGTAAAGGTGAGCCACTGGGGAGTACAGAGCATGGAAGTAAGTGCTCTGATCTGGGTTTCAGAACATCATCTCGGCAGGCGGAGGAAGGGTGGAAGAATGGAGGCAGGAGACGTGCCTGGGCCAGCGGCGCTGGGCCCAGTGGGGGTGGAAAGGCGAGCAGGTGGGCTGAGAGTCAGGGGTGAGTCTACACATCCCTGAGCAGTGGCTCCTGAACCCAAGCAGGCACACACAAGGGCTGCTCTTAAAGCTCGCTGTGCATACCTCACCCAATTCCATGTTCGGTGATTTTCTGCTGAAAGCTTGATTTCAGCCATGGTGGGAGTAAGTACACCACAGAATTTGACAAGGACTGAGGCTTTTTATTTCCTGGAAAACCAGCACACTATTGTTAGAAAATCAGTTAGCAATTCCAGAGAAAGAGAGAAACAAAAAAAAGCATATATTTGTAGCCTGCAGCCTGTCTTTTCCTTTTGGGTCATTTCCTAAGTATGTCTGCAGTGGTGGGGAATTTTGAGTAAATTGACTGCATAAGAGATGCTTGGGCCTCATCACCATTGCTGTCCTCAAATCCTATTCTCTGCTTCAGGTGCATGCCTGCACGCTCAGTCGCTTCGGTCACGTCCAACTGTTAGCGACTGTAGGGACTGTAGTCCGCCAGGCTCCTCTGTCCATGGGATTCTCCAGGCAAGAATACTGGAGTGGGTTGCCATGTCCTCCTCCAGGGGATCTTCCCCACCCAGGGATTGAACCCACGTCTCTTATGTCTCTTGCATTGACAGGCAGGTTCTTTACCACTTAGCGGCACCTGGGAAGCTCCCGCTTCAGGTAGCATGGTCTAATGGTTGTCAATTCTTCTCAACTTCACCTCTTTGCTCGTGCTGTTCTCTTTACCCAGAATGCCCCTCTTAGTTCCCAGGATCATCTAAATTTTACCTATGAATCAAGGATCACTTAAAATTTTACCTTTTACAAGACCTTCCAGAACAGTCTACTGAATAAACATGCTGCCTCTGAATGCTTACCTTTATCTCTCACTTGACAATCATATACTCTCTCAAACTTGGTGCCTGATCCAGAGAAGGCACTCAACATAAATCTGCTGAATGAATATATTGAATCTTTACTGACCCTTCAAGGCCTTGCTCAATTGTCATTACCTCTAAAAAGCTTTTCTTGATCCTCAGGCACAATCAGTCTCAGGTTCTTTGAGTTCCACAGTGAAAGTCAACGTGTTAGTCGTTCAGTTGTGTCTGACTCTTGCGACCCCATGGACTGTAGCCTGTCAGGCTCCTCTGCCCATGGGATTCTCCAGGTAAGAATACTGGGGTGGGTAGCCACGCCCTTGTAGCTGTAACACTGACCACATGCCTACTAATCACCTGCTTGTCAGCCTCCATTAAACCATGAGCTTCTCATGAGTGAGGATTGCATCTTACTCTTTTTTGTACATATCGTATCTGGTACATACTACACCTGAGCTGTCGGATATGGTAGCCACTACATATCTGTCACTATTTAAATTGTTATTAATAAAAATGAAATGAAATAAAAATCCAGCTCCTCATCTTCAATAGTGACATTTTGAGTTCTCAATAGCCACATGGGGCTAGGGCTACAGCATTAGATAATGCAGATATAGAACTTTTCATCATCACAGAACCTTATAATGGACAGCCCAGGCATTCACTCCATAATAACATTATTCTTTGTTTGAGAGTTCACTATGCATTTGCATTGCGCTAAGCGTTTTATGTACATTGTCTCATTTAACTCTGAGAACTACACTCAGAGGGAATAAGAGGATTACCCCCATTTCACAAATGAGGAAACTGAGGCACAGAAAGGCTAAGTAATTTGGTCAAAGTCGTACAACTCGCAGACAGTCAGGCCAGAGATTTTACTACTCCCATAGGTAAGTCCATGCCCCGTAATCACTGAACTAGGTCTCTTTTGTTCAGGGAAGTACAGTGCTCTGTAAACACTGATAAAATGGACTCACAAGTCCAAATTCAAATTAGAATTCCCTCATGTGCTTACTGTGAGGCCTTGGAAAAATTAATCACTTTTTTTTCCTAAAATGGGAAAGGACATATTTATTTTTCAGGGTCATTGTGAAGACAGAACAAATCGTATCCATTGTGGGCCCCATACAGTGCCTAGCACATGCTAGGTTTCAAGTGAATACTAACCATGCTCTCAGTCAAAGTTTTACCCTCTAGGGTGTCAAGAACATTCTTAGTTGAGTTATCAGCACACAGTAAGCCTCAGTAAGTATTATTTTAGATGACTGATTCTTATTCTGGGATATTACCCTTTGCTCTTTCACAGTAATTTTTTAATGTGATTTTTATAAAAACTTTGACTAGAGGCCCACTCAATTTATGTACTGTTATTACTGTTACATGACAGGGGTGGAAGGTGGAGATAAATGTTACCTTTCACAGCTAGGAAATAAGCACTACAGAGAGGAAGGAAGCACTTCTGTCAACATGAGCAGAGGAAAATGGTAGAGTTTTAATAGGAGAATTTCAAGCATCAGGCTCGGTGGTGTTATAGGGCCACCTTTTCTCCTAAATGACTCCATCCCCTGGATTGCTTGAAAGAAAGCAAAGCTGACTTGACAAGAGCTTGTAGTGAATAATGTAATAAATGCCACAGTTCACTCAGGCTGTTACCATACCAACTGGAAGGCCAGATGAACAAACATCTGAGACTGAATCAAATTACACAAAATCAAGAAGGAACAGATCTGCTGCAAGGTGTGTGGGTGATAAGCGAAAGGGATGGTTGGGTTTTCAAGGACAGAACACTTGGCCAATTTATTTTTCTAGGCTCTTTGTATCATTTTTCTTCCCCCAATGTGCTATGTTTATTCACATCTCTGAGCCGTTATACCTTAATGTTGCAAGGAAAAATCTGAATTGGGAGAGCTTCAGCTATGAGTCTACCTCAAACTTGCTTAAATAACATCAAACATGGCCAAGATTACAGAAAGTCCAGGTGTTGACTAAAACTTCAGGCTGATTTGATCTAGTGATTCCAGCCCTGCTTTCCTGCAGTTTGAGATCTCGGAGCCCCTCTTCTCTATGTGTGTGCCTTTATCTACAGGCTGAAAACAAGGTGGGCTGTCATTCTCCTCTGTTTCATATCCACACACGGCCCTCTGGTAGGTTAGATTATTTCTCACATTTAACACTCTCCCCATCACTACCAGAAAGGGTGGTGGGCTTGATGCTAAGCTTAGTCATGTGTCTTTCTTTAGCCAATGAAATGTTGGTAGAGGTGATGAAGCCTAGGCCTGAGATAGGCTTGTGTACTTCCACTAGTGCTCTCAAACCTCTGTGACTGTCTTGAGAAAAACATGTGTAGGCTAGCTTACTGGTCCTGGGATGAGATGGGAACATGATGGGTGTGGAACATGAGTTAACTCAGCTTATCCCCAGACTGTAATTAATTAGTGCACGCAGCTAATGTCAGGAGAACTGAATTGTCCCAACAAGCAAGGCCTAGGTCAACTAAATAGATGTTTATTGCTCCACGGTGCTGAGGTTGTATGCAGTTTTGCTATGTACATTTTTGTGGCAATAGCTCAGTGATAGAATAACACCCCGATCAGAAGAGAGAATCTCTTCTGAATTTTTTTCCATAACATTCAAAATTGTCTCATAAACTCCCCAGAAAACCTCTCCCTGACTCTACTAACCTAAGTTGGGTCACATGCTCAATTACTGGCAAGGGGGATGGATTCCCTCTGACAAATAAGGCATTTTCCTGGAGGACAGCCTATCCAGCACAAGGGTGTGTGTGTGTTAGTTGCTCAGTTGTGTCCGACTCTTTGCAACCCATGGACTTCAGGTCACCAGGCTCCTCCATTCATAGGATTTTCCAGGCAAGAACACTGGGGTGGGTTGCCATTTCGTTCTCCAGGGGAAGGGTAAGATATATGCAAGTGAAAGTCATTTAGTCTTGTCCAATTCTTTGCAACCCCATGGACTATACAGTCCATGGAATTCTCCAGGCCAGAATACTGGAGTGGGTAGCATTTCCCTTCTTCAGGGGATCTTCCCAACCCTGGGATCAAACCCAGGTCTCCTGCATTGCAGGTGGATTCTTTACCAGCTGAGCCACACAGGAAGCCCAATAAAATCAATACTGCTGGAGCCATTAACTCCATATTTGGTTAGATCTCCGGTGGCTGGTAATGATGATCTGCTTTATCTAGGTTAGCTCAGGAAAGGAAGGTCTACCATATAGGGCATAGATCTCCTCGTGAAACTCTGGAGAAGGAATGCAGAGACAAACCAGAGCCTAAAGTTCCTGGGATGTTTTGTTTTTTCTCTTGAATATCTCAGAGAGCTGTTTCATTCTACTTCCTCTCTGCACCCCATCTGTCTCTGCTCTGCATCTTCATGTCATAATTTGGTGTTTCTGGTTTTTTAAAGTCATGATTCTAGTCACCCTCAGAGACTGGTCTCCTATCTCTAAGTGCCATTTCCAGATTCTGGGAAAAAGACTCTCTTTGACCTCATTTGGACCAAATATCCCTGCACCCACAATGCTAGTGCCAACCTGGATACCAAGGACCTACATCTAAAGAATGGGTGCCACTCCCTGAGAAAGGGAGAACAGTAATCCAGGCACATGCTTCAAAAAGATCTCAATAATTTTTTTTTTTTCCTATTTAAGATTGGTAATTCCTGCCCAAGTTCCAAACAACCCCAGGCCCTGTAATTCTTGTACTAGAAGTCTGGAGAATGATGTGCAATTTGGCATGTTTAGAAAGGTCTCAAGATGATTCTAATGGTTAACAAATTTAAGGAAGCTTTTTCTTGGAATACTTACAATATGGTGGAAAAGGAGGAAAATAAGACTTACAAAAAATAGGTTAAGACTGGAGTTTTCAACCTAGAAAAGTTTAGACCAAGAATCCTTTGATCATACAGGAGACTCAACCACTGATAACATCCAGCTGTTTTTTGCCTCCACAAACAGCAGCACAGAAGCATGAGGTTATATACAAGGAAGCATTTCTTAATAGGAAAAGAGCTGTTAAAAAATAGAAGAACTCTATGTCTCTGGGGCAGACTCAGTGTGCTCAAGAGAGCGTAAGTAGACCCACTGACCTTTCAGAATGCTATTCAATGCAGGGTCCATGAGCCCAAGGTCAGGATCAGAATCAAACCAGGCTCAGAAACAGAAACATAGAGGAGACTCAAGTTACTCAGAAAAGGAAAGAAGTAAGAGAAATGGTTCATTTTAGTCTTCTCTGATCCATCTACTCAGGTCAAGTTGTATACTCAGCTCCCTTAAAGAATGGGGGCCAGGATATCTATGTGGGTTCATTTCATAGGCAAAGAAGGTGGCAGAGACCTCAATCCCATCTCTTCTCATCCCTCAGTCATGGTCTCAAGGCAAGACACCTTTATGATCCAGACAGATGACACCTGGTGATTGATGTGATGTTGATGGCTACCATAGAGATGCTGGTTTGGCCCTTCCTAGGGCTTTAGGTGTTTGCATGAAGAGGGGAAGCTAGACCTGGAATCAGGTCTCAATAATTATCCAATCAAGCAGGCAATGACCAGAATCTACTGATTCTTATTTCTCTCTTTCCTCATCATCAGAGGCCAGTCTGTGCTATTGTATGGTCAGAATGTTTGTGTTGCCTCCAAATTCATATCTTGAAATTCTAGTGCCCAATGTGATCCTATTACGATGTAGGCCTTTGTGAGATACTTAAGTCTTAAGGAGGCTTCCCAGGTGGCACAGTGGTAAAGAATCTACCTACAATGCAGGAGACACTGGTTTGATCCCTAGGTCAGGAAGATCCCCTGAAGGAGGAAATGGCAACCCACTCAAGTATTCTTGCCTGGAGGATCCCATGGACAGAGGAGCCTACCAGGCTATAGTCCATGGGGCCACAAAGAGTCAGACATGACTGAGCACACATGTACTAGGTCTTAAGGGCAGAGCCCTCAGAAATGAGATTAATGAGATTAAAGCCCTTAAAAGAGACCCAACAGAGTTCCCTTAGCTCCTTCCACAAGTGAAGACACAGCCAGAAGTCAATAGTCTGGGACCTGGAAGAGGGTTCTTACTAGAACCGGACCATACTGGCACCCTGACCTCAGACTTGCAGCACCCAGACCTGTGAGAAATACATTTTTGTTGTTTAAAGCTACAGAGGTGTGGTATTGTGTTAGAGCAGCCAGACTGGACTGCGACAACCCACATCTTAGCTATTAGATCAGATGGGGTGGGATTTGTTGTCAAGGAGGGTCCCTTACAGGCCTGGTGCTAACCTGTCTGCCTTCCCTCCTGCCTTTCCGGCCTCTCCAGGCAGGCAGCTGGTGAGCAACATACTGAGCCAGGCTTACTCTCCAACAACCCGTGGCCTCTCACTCCTCACCTTCTCTGCCAGTTGAACAGTGGTGGACGCTGAGGTCCAGATCTGTGGAAGAGAATGGAACCAGAGGGCCCCACTTAGAAGTCAAATCTTTCCCAGAGCTCAGCAGACAAGCACCTGTAAATAAAGTGATAGCATGAAGCATATTCCTGTTCCTTAGGTAGATAGCCCTCTTCAGAATTTCACAAAGGCTGGCAGTGGGAACGTGATTGACAAGGCAGGCTTCCAGAATTCCTGGATCCCAGGGGATTATCGCCCCATTAAAACTCCAGCAGAGTCAAACTTTGGTGAACTTTGGATTTCCAGAGTGCTGGAAACCCAGCACTCTGCCCGAGGCATCTTGGAAGCACTGCATGGTTCTTAATTGTACTTTCTTTTCACAATGTGTAAAGACGTTTGTTTTCAGATCCTTACCTCTCAAGGGAAAACAGAACTTCAAAGATGTCAAACTTCAAAGAACACAAGCAAATTAACCTGATATTTTGGAGCTGTAGCCTGTGTTTCCTCCTGTCAAATCACCGTGGATGGTTATCTCAATTTCATAAAGCAGATCTAAGAGATCTTCTAGGGAATCTTCCAGAGCCAGGGCCCGAATTCCATCTCTTGTGTCTCTTGCATAGTTAGGCAGATTCTTTACACTAGCGCCACCTGGGCAGCTTTCCCTCCAAATGTGCCCAAGAATGTTTTCCCAAGAGGGCCGCACAAACATTCCTCAGAATATCTTTCTAGGTCTCCACAAGTTTGGAGAGTGTTCTGTTCCAGATTCTCCCTCCACCCTTGCTCATTCTCAAGGCAGTTTAATAAATTAATAGCACAATTCCTATAAAAAGAAAGCCCTTTGGACTTTGTTTAGCTCAGAGAATCTTAACCACAGAGCCCCTTTTATTTATTTTAAATGTAATTCCTATTAAGATTGTGTGAAGCAAACAGTCTACCAAACATAGAAACCCTGGCTGGCACCCATGTCTTTAGTTCAAATGAGAAGCATCCACCTTGCACGGATTTCTGTGCTCCCACCCCCCACCCCCCACCCCCATTGCAACTTTAACTGGACGTTTGTTGGTCTCACTATAACATCTGGAGTATAGATGTTTACTGTTCTGTAAAGTGCTCTTTAAAACTAGTTTTTCATGCCGAACTGACCTCATTATTAGGGGTTGGATGGTATTTCAGGCGAACTAGATCTGGCTATGCTCTGGAGTTGCGGCATTTAAACAAGGCATGAGAAACTCTTCAGAAAGACATATAGATCCAGACACAGACTCTGAAATCCATTTATAAGTGCTTGCTGCCTTATTTGACTGCTTAGTTAAAAATACCATGTCTGAGGAAAATATATGCAATTTTCACTGTCAGTATAAAAAAAAAAAAGAGAGACAGTAATTGTAATTTCCACGAGTGGAACAATCTGTTATAGAAAAGATGTTAAGACTTGTAGAAGTCTAAATCCTCAATAGGGTGTGGCATAACCTATAATCTGTCACTTGGGCTTAAACACTTTCCTTTAGATTCCACCATATTTATAATTCTATGCATGGCACTAGACACCCCTGTTTTGAATGTGTCTCCTGGAACTGAAATCTAGTGCCATGTATTGACGAGACAAATGGGGGTGAGAGGTAATGGTTTCTGACTAGTGATCAATGGCATAATCCTCTGAGCTATCACAGACTCCCTAAAAATGGAGGGTGGCAAGGGTGATTTTTCTCAACTTCAGTTCAATACAGCTATTACAGCTATATAGGCACTAAATTAGAGGCAAAAGTGTACTTCTAGGTATACATCATGTTGTGCTCTTTGTGGTATAAGCGCAGAGAAGAGAAGCAACGGCAAATCACTCGCTGACACCATGTTGGCAAGATAAGCTGGTGGTCAGAGATGGAGTGAGGGGAAATCATATCTGAAAACGGTGGGTTGGTAAATGGAGAGGGGGCAGCAAGAGATCAGAATTTACGGCAGAGTTTGCCCTGAAGTATAACTCAGACAAAGAGTTTTCAAAATTGTCCATTTATTGTTTCTGTCAGCCTTTCTAGGTCGCTGAAAGGAGGCCTGCTGATCCTGACAAGATCAAAATGACCCTCGAAGCCATTAGATAATGGGCTGAACACACAGTACCTCATCTTCGCTACACGGTACCTTTCTGTCCAAACGTAAGGCAAGACAAGAAAGCAGCTCCGCGCAAAATCCATGCAGATGCAGAAGCGCGCGCCTGCCCAAGCTGAACTCCTGCGGAGAGAACTCACTGGTGTCCTACACAACATGGCCAGGGACACTGCTTCCTCTATCTGAACACCCCAAGGAGCGCCCACAACCTATTCTCTCAGGATTCTGCAAGGATAATGAAATGGAGAGTGGAGTGTTATACCGAGTTTCTGCAGGGCCGAAGGAGTGCACACCCAGTGAAGGCTGCCCACAGGCTTCCCAAGGATTTTGTAAATGAACTGGGCTGGGACGGCAGTAGGAGGCCGCCTGCAGCAGAATGGAGAACGAGTGCTCTTCAACTATGAAATCTGGGTAAAGCGGAACCAGCTTGAGGCCCTGCCCAGTCTGGAGTTTTAGTCAAAGGATTCACAAGTGACCTACCCCACCCCAATTAACTGCTGCTGCTGCTAAGTCACTTCAGTCATGTCCGACTCTGTGCGACCCCATAGACGGCAGCCCACCAGGCTCCCCCGTCCCTGGGATTCTCCAGGCAAGAACACTGGAGTGGGTTGCCATTTCCTTCCCCAATGCATGAAAGTGAAAAGTAAAAGTGAAGTTGTTCTGTTGTGTCTGACTCTTCACGACCCCATGAACTGCAGCCTACCAGGCTCCTCGGTCCATGGGATTTTCCAGGCAAGAGTACTGGAGTGGGTTGCCACTGCCTTCTCTGCCAATTAACTGAAAGCTGTTTAACTCTCAAGAAAACACTAAAAAGAGACTCCATTCATTTCATACAGTGAAACTTGCACAGATCTTTCCCTAAGGTAGGACCAGTTACATAATTTGCAGAACCCAGTGCAAAATGAAAATGTAAGGCCCCTTGTGCGCAAGTTACTAAAAATTTCCTGAGAGCGACAGCGGAGCCCTTCTGAGACCTGTGGAGACCTGTACCGCCTTGAGGTTTTTCCTTCCTTCCTTCTTTCATCTGTCCATCCATCCATTCATTCTGTCTCTCTCTCTCTTGTCCCTCAGTCTCAGACAGAAGCGACCCCAGCCCAAGCCTGTCCACGCTCTTTCCCAAACCATGTCTGCAGAGCCCTCGCTGGTCTCCCTTCATGCTGGCACTGTCTCCACTCCTTATCAAGTGACTTCACGCAGCCTCTTGCTTCCTTCCTTCTCCTGTTTACCAGGCCCAGATTCAGTGCTGCAGAGGATGGTACTATTGAAGCTAACTCAATACAGGCTTCCTTACTGATAGAGGCATGGGGGAGAGGTTAGCTTCTGGTATTTTATTAGTATTTATTACCAATTCGTCACATGATAATATGTGCCAGAGGCTGTTTGTCATCCATAAAATGCAACTATGCAACTGCCACTGACCTCTGGGAATTTCTGTCCTAAAATAGGCAATGATGATGATGATGATGATAGAAAGCAGCTCTTGAGCACCTACTGCATGCCAGGAAACATGCTGAATTTTTATACATACTGGCTCCTTTAGTCCTCACAGCCATGAGGGTACATGTTATTATCATCTGCATGTGCAGATGAGGAACTGGAGCTTAGAGAAGTCAGCAACTTGCCTTTGTTCACAACCTGGTCATCGACTCCTTAGTGAGGATTCCTGATACTATCAAATAAGCTTGCAAATGAATGAACAATTAGTTTTCCTCCCATACGACTTCTCTGCAGGGCATACAATTACGTCCTTAATATCTGCTGAATTAAAGTAAAGGAAACAGATTAGAGTGGAAAAAAAAAGAAAGATGGAAAAGAACTGGCCAGGTCTGGTCACTGAGAGACTTGAACTGTGCTCAATTTCCAATGCACCTTCATCCTATGGTTTATGGAGTTTTAAGGAGCAACTGCTGGACATCCACTTAGCTTTGGGGAGGTAGAGACCTGTTCTGGCTCATTTTCTCATCTCCACGGGTCCAGCATGGCGACAACTAGTTGTTCCCCAAATGTTCCTTTGATTGAATCAATTTAAATGGAATGGAACTGAATTAACTCAGAGCATCCTTGGTAGAACCTGGCTTTAAGTTGAGAGAGCTCTAAGTGTGGAGTAGACAGGCTTGATCACTCTTTAGAAGTGCACAGAGTAACAGTAGACACAGCCCAAACAGCCACGAATCCCAGGGCCTCAGTCTGGGGGAGCCAGAGGAGCTTTCGGGCCTCTGCAAGCCTGGCCTACCGTCTGCTCATTCTCTAACTATGATGAAGGAATTAAATGAAGTCTTTCAGTGCTGCCACACTACCACGGACAGGTATTAAATAATGTTCCTTTAAGCTACCGGAACTGCTGCAAGGGGGTTCTGCCTCATCTTTATGGATGCCTTGTCATAATTTCTAGAATTATAGAAGCCATCCTGTGACTCCCTAGACTGCAAGGAAACATTATATGAAGTTTTTCTCCCTTCTCAGCTTAGAGCATATAAAATGATTTTTTACTACTCAGAATCAGAACAGATGGATTTGAATACATTGGCTCGTATCAGGTTTTGAGTTGGGCTGAGGAGAGGAAGGAGGTCACTGGACTGCCGGCGTCAGCTCCTCAAGAGGCTGGGGTCGGTGTCCCACACAGGGAGGCTGACAAGCCCCTCAGCCTCTGCTGCCCGCCTTTCATCCTGAGAAGTCCCAGGATGGGGACAGGTGCTGCTATTCTCAACACCTACTAGTTGGAGTATCCCTCCATCCCTTTCCCCCACTTTTCCAATCTGCACCCTGCTTTCTCGCTCCTTTCCCCTTCCATTTTTCCCAGCAAAAAATTTATAAAGCAAGATCCAACCCAGGTTCCAACACAGTCCCATGAGATGAGGAGTGTCACTAGTTTTGATCACTCCTCCCCTCCACATACAAACACACTGTGCAGACACAGAAAGCAGAGCTCATGTGCTCTCATACCCAGGCCGGAGCAAAGCTGAGGCTCTCATCCCAAACACTAAAGTCTCTATTTCAATATATATACATATTTTTTTCCCCAATCTGACACTCAGGCTCAAGTCTCAAAATCCCACACAGGCAAACTCAACAAAGATAAAAGGGGTCTGCACCATCATTGTCTTTCCCAACTAGTGTGAGGAGAAATAACAAATCAAGGTCACACAGGTGATACAAGGTCACGCGGGTAGCGCCCTGTGGAAAAGAAACTCAGCTGAACCCAAACCTGTGAGTGTAACTACTCAGGTACAGTGCATTCTGTAGAATTAATTCTTTACAAGACAGCCACTGAGCAGTAGGATATGTGACCCTGATCTTGGAGGATAGTGAGGAGGACAATCATTTACAATGAACAAAGAGGCTCATCAGCTGGTTGATCCACCCTGTGGGCTCTGCTCACCTCCCAACTTCCATGAGGCAAGATCCAGGCACCTGTTGGTACTTAGTTCCTTCAGCCAGCCCAGAACCCAAAGAGTGTTTCACAAATTCTTTACTTCTACCTCTACTGAGTTCAAAGGATGGTCAGGCTTTGGCAGTAGTGTCCAGGCTCTGTGACATGTTACTGCACCTTTTAGAGATGGCTCTTAGCCTCACCAGAGATTTTAGAGCATCCACACAGGACCAGTATTTTAGCTACAGACCCTCTCTTTCACCCTCTCTGCCCATCTCACAACCTCCCTGTTTCCTTTTGTCTCCGTCTTTCCACTACCCAGATATCATTTCTTCTTTGGGAGCTGGCAGTCACTCTCCTTTCTACCCAGTTCTGTTTCTACAAAGAAAGAGCTTCAAATTAAGACACCTCTATAGTGTCTGAGCTCTGGGTGGATTATTTTAAAGGAGCAACTTGCCATCTTTCCCTGTAAAGGTTAACTTCCAGGCAGGTTATCTTCTATATTTTATTATTTCCATCTTTTCTTGGAGTTGCATTACAAACATTCTCTTCCATCTCTTTATCCATGAAAAGTGCCAGGCTCCAGAAAAAGGGAGGAGAGGGAAGAAAAAATAATCCTACTAAAGCATACTATGCATGTTTAACTAACTGAAATTGCACATTTATTATTTTGTGACAATCTATCAACACTCTTTCTTCTTTTGGTAACAGCACCCCATTTTTTTATAGCTTAGGAAAAGCATCAAGGTCTCCTGACATCACTTGAATCATGTTATGCATGAAGCCATATCTTCCCAGGGAATATTCAGTTGTGACAGCAATAAAATCCTCTTCGGCTTTAGTTCACTTGAGTTTGGAAAAAGAGTCACCAATGAAATATTTCTTTCTTGAAATTGTTATGCTAGCCAGATCTTTCTGGCTGAGTCTCTACGGACATTTACAGGTCTTTAACTGTGACCAAACAGCCTTGAACAACAAACCAAGGTATTTTGGTGGTTGTTACTGTGCGGAGGAGGGTCCTAGTAAGGCTCTTTGCCTGTAGTTAGCCAGGAGCATCCACAAAATGGCAACTTGCCACTCTGACTAGGAGCATGTTTGTATCAGGCCCGGGGCGGCACCCTACTACATCCACATGCAGTGGCCAAAAGCCAAGCCTGAGAAATAGGAAATAAAACGAAAAGATTGCAGTGCTGGCTTCAGTGCACTCTCAGAATACACAGCATTGTTGTGAGCAACAGAGGTGAGTCTAGAGCACCTCTCGGGATCAGGCCTCCGAATGTAAGGTAGAAGGCCACTACCTTTGTGTTCATCCACACTTTTGCTCTCCCCTGCCCTCTCTCTGCGTCAGGCTTCTCCACTCGCCAGGCCCACCTCTAAGAGGAGGATTCTCAGGGTAAACAGCGAGGTATCTGGCTATTTATTTAGCCACTGTTCAAGCTTCTCTTCCTTTACATCAATGCCTGGTTGCCAGGAGTAACCAGTGCAGACACAAGCAGCTGAAGCAAGCTCCATGGGGGTCCACTGCTTAGAGAGCTCAGCTAGAATCAAAACCAAGTTTGGAGACATAACTCAACTTGTCCTGCAGACAATTAAGTGTTCCTGAGCTCTTCTTGAAGGAACTTAAGTTTCCAAAGAAAACTCAGGAAAAGGACCAGAAATCTTTCTAAGACACTTCAGATGGATTTTTCTTTTGTAAGGAGTGACTGGAAAGTCCATGATGGCTTTGTTGTCCAAACAGCCTATTTTGTATGCTCAACTTGATGACCTGAAGAGGTTGAGGGACAAAAATTTGTTTAAACAGCAATAGAAACCTTCAAAAATATATATATATTCATATATATATATATATATATATATATATATATACATTTTTTTTTCAATCTAGGCTTAGGAGGATTACAGTCTGCATGAGGTCAGATTATAATAAATAGGAGCAACAGACAGAGATTTTGATATGCAAGTATTCAAGGTTACATTTATTATCATACCTCCCCTCTTGTTTGGTCAGCTTCTTCCCTACCTCAGACATCAGACAAATTATCTTCTCTAAGGGCGGCCTTTCAGAAGGGACCAAGTCTACTGACCACTTTCATACCTCCTCCTCAAAGTTACCTTTTTTAGTTCCTGCAACATCAACATTTAATGAGTATTTGTGCAATTATGTCACTATTGTATCTATTTCCCTATAATCTATTTCTAGACTACTAGAATGTAATCTGCCTGAGGGCAGGGAACATGCCTATTTCTACTGGTACTGAGATACCTCTGCCTAACACAGAGGATGACATGTGGCAGATATTCTTTACATGTTTGTTGGTTCAATGAATGAGTGAATAGTTAAAAATGAAAGGATGTATGACTTTGGACTTCATTCCTGAAAACTTGCTGGCCAGTCATGGTAATGGGTCCTTAAGGAAAAGATCCGTCTTCTGGGAGACTTACTCATTTATCATCATCTGTTTCCACTATATAATTCAGGCAAGTGACTTGGCCAAATGCATGGTTTATCAAGGCAATCAAATGATAATGAAAAGTTCTCTACTGAACTTGTACTCATTGATAAAGTTAATAATTACACTGGATATAAACATATCAAATATGTTTAAATCCATGGGATCATAATGATTCTTTAAAAAGAAAGAAAAACTCTAATAAGTCATCATTGGAGGACACTGGTAGACTAACCCATTGTTTTGAAAACTGTCAATAAACGGGAAGATTCAGATACCTATCTTGCCTTTCCTATATGATCTTTCTATAGTGACTGAATACAGATGAGAGGAAGTTTTATTTAATATAAAGTGAAAGTGTTAGCCGTTCAGTCTTGCCTGACTCTTTGCAATCCCATGGACTACAGCCCACCAGGCTCCTCTGTCCATAGCATTTTCCAGACAAGGATACTGGAGTGGTTTGCCATTTCCTTTGCCAGGGGTTCTTCCCAACCAAGGGCTTGAACCCAGGTCTCCTGCACTGCAGGCAGATTCTTTACTGACCGAGCTACCAGAGAAGGTTATATTATTTAATAAAACCATTCCAGAAATACATAATAAAAAGCAATATTTAAATATCACTATTTTGAAAGCTTTGATCAATTAATTGGTTGTGGCTATTATTTTTTCCAAAAAAAAAAAAAGAAATAACAATATTTAGTTTCCAGAGCCATGACATCAGATGGGAGTCTGTTTCTACTCTCCTTGTAACTGAAGGATCTTTGTCTCTGACCCATTCTCAGGAAATGGAAATTGTTCACCACTTTTTCTCCAATATTCCCTGCCCAAACTCAGGAAAGCCTGAAATTTAGACATGCGGACAGGGCACAGAGAGAGCTCCAGGAGAAGTACTCTAGTTCTTGTAGGAGAAGTAGAAAAGGAGATTCTTAAGGGTTAGAGATAATACAGGGAATTCCCCAGTTTTCTTTTTTCTTTTATTGTTCTCTGTTCTCCATTCTTATACATAGACTGTGTTGGCCCACAGGTGCCTAAAACTGAGAAAATGGATGTTTCTTCACTGATCAAAAGCGTCTGAAGATTGTAAGGAGCAATCCCTGACTACTAGGAAAGAGAGTGTGTGTATTTGTGTGTAAGTGTGTGTGTTTCTTCCTGTTTCTCATTACATGGCCCCAGACAAGGGTGTATTCACAGGAAGGGTCAGCAGAGTGTGATAAGTAAGGTCCCAGTTTTATGAGCAGAAGATGGAAAATAGGGAGACAAATGGAACAATTAAATATTGGGAGAACATGTGGAGATGAAGCTTGGGAGAATAAATCCATGAAGCTGGATTTGAATTCTGGACTCATCTCAAGCAGCTCATGCATAGACCATATCATAGACAACAAATCATAATCAACCACTCAGATATCGAGTGGTCTGCTGGGTGGTGCTATGAAGTGCAGTGATATGTGCAGTGATATGAAGTCTTCAAAAATGGACTCGGCATTAAAACCACAATCTAGAAGGCTGGTCGCATTGAGTGACCTGAACTTACCTAGTGTAAAAGCCTGCTAAACAAAACCTATCAATATTCTTCATAGGGTTTAAACAAGACACATAGTCTCATAACATTAGATTCAAAATGCCTGGGATATGATAAAAAAAATCTCCACCGAATAGAGAGTCCAAAAATAAACCAACATAAATATGGTTAGTTGATTTTTCATGAAAATGCACAGGAAATTCAATGGAGAAAGTATAATCTTTTCAATAAATTGTGTTGGGACAATTCATCATATCATAGATAGATAGATAAATAGACAAAGAGACAGATAGATATAAATATTCCCCAATCTAAACCTCACATATTATGCAAAATTTAACTAAAATGAACAGTAGTTCTAAATGTAAAATATATGACTTTTAAAAGAAAGCACAGGAAAAATATACTTGACCTGGATGTAGATGAAGGATTCTTAGACATGACAACCAGAGCACAACATAAAAAGAACTCACAAAACCCAACAGTAAGAAAATAGCTTATTTAAAAATAAACAAAACTTGAACTGACACTTCATCAAAGAGGATATACAGAGGACAGACATCTTTTATTAAAAAGATTTTCAACATCATTAGCCATTGTTATTGTTGTTTAGTCACTAAGTTGTGTCTGACTCTTTGCAACCGCATGACTGTAGCCCACCAGCCTCCTCTGTCCATGGAATTTCTCAAGCAAGAATACTAGAGTGGGTTGCCATTTCCTTCTCCAGGGGATCTTCCCAACCCAGGGATTGAACACATGTCTCCTGTTTTGCAGGCAGATTCTTTACCACTGAGCCACCAGGGAAGCCCATCATTAGCCATTAGGGAAATGCAAATTTTAAAAAAATAAAGACTTATGACATACCACTACACAATTAAAGGAGTGACTAAAATAAAAATTGGGTATTTCCAAATGTTGACAATAGTGTGAATTGGCTGGAATTCTCATACATTGCTAGTAGGAATGCAAAATGATACTGCTAGTCTTGAAAACACTTTGACAGTTTTTATAAAATTATACATTCAATTACCAGGTCACCCACTAAAACCACTCCTCCATATTTACATTAAGAAAATGAAAATTTATGTCCACTAAAACTCTTATACATAAATGAGTATTCATAATTGCCAAAAGCCAGAAATAACTCAAATGTCCTTCAGTACAATGAATGTATATACAAGCTGTGGTACATCCACACAATGGAATATTGCTGAACATAGAAAGAAATAAACTACAGAGAGAGCACCCTTGATGAATTGCAAAAGCATAGTGGTGAATGAAAGAAATTAGGCTCAAAAGATTAGATATTGTATGATCCATTTATGTGGCACTTTGAGACAAAACTATGGTGATGGAGAATAGATCAGAGATTGAGATAATTTATGGCAGGGTTAGATATGACTAGAAAGGGCAAGCAAGAGGGAGATTTTGCAGAGACGGGAGAAATATCAGTAACCTCAGATAAGCAGACGACACCACCCTTATGGCAGAAAGTGAAGAGGAATTAAAAAGCCTCTTGATGAAAGTGAAGGAGGAGAGTGAAAAAGTTGGCTTAAAGCTCAACATTCAGAAAACTAGGAGCACGGCAACTGGTCCCATCATTTCATTGGAAATAGATGGGGAAACAGTGGAAACAGTGTCAGACTTTATTTTTTGGGGCTCCAAAATCACTGCAGGCGGTGATTGCAGCCATGAAATTAAAAGACGCTTACATCCTTGGAAGGAAAGTTATGACCAACCTAGATAGCGTATTTAAAAGCACAGACATTATTTTGCCAACAAAGGTCCATCTAGTCAAGACTATGGTTTTTCCAGTGGTCATGTATGGATGTGAGAGTTGGATGGTGAAGAAAGCTGAGCACCGAAGAATTGATGCTTTTGAACTGTGGTGTTGGAGAAGACTCTTGAGAGTCCCTTGGTCTGCAAGGAGACCCAACCAGTCCACCCTAAAGGAGATCAGTCCTGGGTATTCATTGGAAGGACTGATGTTGAAGCTGAAACTCCAATATTTGGCTACATCATGCGAAGAATTGACTCATTGGAAAAGACCCTGATGCTGGGAAGGATTGGGGGCAGGAGGAGAAGGGGATGACAGAGGATGAGATGGCTGGATGGCATCACTGACTCGATGGACATGGGTTTGGGTAAACTCCGGGAGTCTGTGATGGACAGGGAAGCCTGGTGTGCTGCGATTCATGGGGTTGCAAAGAGTCAGACACGACTGAGTGACTGAACTGAACTGAACTGATTGTTTGCTATTTTGATTGTGGCAGTGGTTATAAGAATGTGCTACAATTCATAGATCTGTGTATTGAAACTAGTTATTTTACTTTATATTAACATAAAAGATAAAAAAAAACTTTCCAAATCATCACCTTTCTCATTAACATACCTCTAAGTTAGTATCTTAGAAATACTTAATATTTCTCAGCAGGTTAATATAAACAATGGTTTTTTTATATTAATAAATATAAAATCTACTCCAGTATGTTCTGTTGCTTTTCTATAAACTTTCTTAATGAACATGTGATATATTTAAATTGTCCTACCATGGAGAAACACATATTTAGACAGATGCTCCTCTTTCCTCAATGCTCATGAAATGAATCAGTCTCTTCAGTGATATCATCTTCATGATAATAAAAATAGGTAATGGAAAATCTTCAAATCACTGGGAAGCGCTCTATTAGAACACAGCAAAATGTCTGAGCACACTGTCATTTCTCCACTGGCTAATATAAATTCTGGCCAGAATGCCACAGGATAACATGTAAGAGGCAGAGATTTATCAAAATCCTGATAATGCATTACATCTCTTCTAGAGCAAGAGGCCTGCATCTCAACGACGGGACAGAAAGTCACTACTGCCATTGTGAACTCTTCTGAAGGAATAAAGTTTGGAAACTCTTGTAAACTTTAAGTGAAAAGTACATCAGTCCTGAATATTCATTGGAAGGACTGATGCTGAAGCTGAAACTCCAATACTCTGGCCACCTGATGCAAAGAGCTGACTCATTAGAAAAGACCCTGTAGCTGTGAAAGATTGAAGGCAAGAGGAGAAGGGGATGACAGAGGATGAGATGGTTGGATGGCATCACCGACTCAATGGATGTGAGTTTGAATAAACTCCGGGAGTTGGTGATGGACAGGGAGGCCTGGTGTGCTATAGTCCATGGGGTTCCAAAGAGTCAGACACAATTGAACTGAATTGAACAACTGTGGTAGTGTTAATGTGTTTCCCCATTTTCTTTGATACTCCTCCCTTTAAGAGTTGGAGGCTAATTCTCCTCCCCTTGAATGTGGGATGGAATTAGTAGATCACAGCAGAGAGAATAAAGAGAAGGTGACGTTGGACACTGATGCATAAAAGCCACTGTGTTTCCCGTTGGCTCTCTTTCTCTTTCTCACTCTCCCTCTCAGATCACTCACTCTGGGGAAAGCCAATTGCCTCATCCTGTGGACATCATGGAAAGGCTCACCAAGGGACTGAGGTCTCCTGCCAGGAATCAAGTGCGTGCACCTTCTTGGAAGTGCATCTTCCAATCATAGCCTTTCAGATCGTTCAAAGTCTCTCAGTTGTTCCAGGCGAACGTCTTTAGGTCACTGAAGCACTGCTGCCTTCCTAACCATAATTTCATGAGAGACCCTGAGGCAGAACCATCCAGCCCTGCTACTCCTGATTCCCTGGCCCTCAGTAAACTAGGAGATATTCCATGTAAGTTATTTTAAGCTGCTAATGTTGGGGGTAACATGTTATATAGCAACAGAGAACTAATACAACTGTGCTAATGTGAAATTGCTTTTAGATTCAAAGAGAAAAGAAAAGGAAAGAAAGGCAGGAAGAGTGATCGTGGTTCACGTCAACATTTTAACCAAGTCAAGTAACTTTCAAGTTACCTGGACTTCTTTCCCTGGAGGCCGGGAAATTGTGCAAAAATACAGGACACTTCCTAGAAGTGATATTTTTATTACTCATCTTCCTACATAGACATCCTCAGGCTGACACCATGCATGGCAGTTGGGGAAGCTATACTGAATCTCACAGCCACCTCCCACCAGGGATTCCCAAACTACTACTTCATTAGACAGTCTTTTAAATAGGATAAGTGGTATAAGATATCACAGGATAAAGCCTAGAAAAGGAATATACACAATGTAGGCACTCAATAAATGTATTTTGGAGTTAGCAAGAGGCTGCTATTTTTATTCTCTTAATTAGCACATACTGAGCTCATATCCAAATCAAAAATATCAAACCAAAACAAAAGCCTAGAACTAAGGTTAAATCATGCCCCTAACTCTCTTCATTCATACATAGGGACTTTACAGATACAAACCCAGAGTTTAGAATATGCCATGAAACAACCCCATAAGAAGTTACTTGGAGAGGGAAGTATTTGATGTCCCTGTCTTCTCACACTGAAGATGGAAAATCTGTCCAGCAACTCACGAATCAGTGAACATTTGACAGAAAAATATGCTTTGGCAACATTGCTTGTTGCATTCTTTAAAAGCAAAATTGAAAACATAGAATCACAAGGGTCAGATGGTTATTATTGGAAGCTGGCTCTTATAAAACATAATACATACCATTTCCCCCATCTAAATTGTATTGCTTTGTCCAAATCACCCGATGGGGCCCAGGATAAGGTGTTTTTCTGATGTAGATAACCACCTAGGTTCCCAAAAGCACATCCATTTTAAAGTGAGGGCCTGAAGAACACCAACAGTGACAGAAAAATGATATTTTTCTGTAACCTCAGCATCTGAGAGAATTGTTCCACAAGAAATAGTTTACAGAAAAAGGAAACCTTATTATTAAACACATATAGTACTATTCAGCAAAACCTGCTGCTGATGGCAACTTCCAAAACTAGAACTTTTAGACAGTCTCATTCTGTATTAGGATTTTAAGAAACTCTGAACATTTAAAGATCAAAGTATCATTATGATTTTTCGGTAGATGGATCTATATGTCAACAAGAGGAAAAATTTTTAAATACCAAGTAAATAGCAACTATCAAGGAACAAGGGAAAGGAGGTACAACAAAGAATGATTGAATTAAGTAACCACTTCACATGGACCTGCACATGGGGTTTAACAAGGTCTCTAAGGGCAGGTAATCATAAAACCCTGTAGGTCTAGTAATTTGCTGAGGTATGCATTGAACAAAATTTAACAAGGATGATCAACTCTAAACATATGTAATGCCATCTTGGCATCAATAGTTAGCTTCTAGCTTTAAAACAGAAACTAGGTCCAGACTCTGGAATATAGCACTGTTATTTTGGAATCAAAGAAAGAAACTACTCTGAGTCTCCTGTTTGATTCAAACAAGTCTGCATATATTCAGAAGAACGCGGTCGAGGGGCAGGGTTCTCTCTTGAGAGTGTAGCCAGCTCTTGGTGTTCTGTGCTTCAGTGACCATTTGCCGTTGAGGACCATGCTTTTCTTTCCTTGGGAGATCGTGAGGGAAAAGACACTTCTGAACAGTTTCTGAAAAAAGTGGGGAGCACATCTTAAATATAATAATGGCAACCACAAATGTAAAAGGAGAAGGAAAGACACATGTAGAGCCAAGAAAAATAACTGTTTAACAAATCTGTTTATCTACAAGAGACAACTGGAACTCCATAGCTCTGAAGGGAAAGGGAGGAAAATGGTTCATGATTGCCAAATTCAGACTTAAATGGAAGAAAGTAGGGAAAACCACTAGACCATTCAGGTATGGCCTAAATCAAATCCCTTATGATTATACAGTGAAAGTGACAAAAGAGATTCAAGGGATTAGACCTGATAGACAGAGAGGCTGAAGAACTATGGGCAGAGGTTTGTGACATTGCACAGCAGGCAGTGATCGAGACCATCCCCAAGGAAAAGAAATGCAAAAAGGCAAAATGGTTGTCTGATGAGGTCTTGCAAATAGCTGAGAAAAGATGAGAAGCTAAAGGCAAGGGATAAAAAGAAAGATAAACTCATTTGAATGCAGAGTTCCAAAGAATAGCAAGGAGAGATAAGAAAGCCTTTCTTAGTGATCAATGCAAAGAAATAGAGGGAAATAATAGAATGGGAAAGACTAGAGATCTCTTCAAGAAAATTAGACATACCAAGGGAACATTTCATGCAAACATGGACACAATAAAGGACAGAAGTGGTATGGACCTAACAGAAGGAGAAGAGATTAAGAAGAGGTGGCAAGAATACACAGAAGAAGTATACAAAAAAAGAGCTTCATGACCCAGATAACCACAATGGTGTGATCACTCACCTAGAGCCAGACATCCTGGAATGTGAAGTCAAGTGGGCCTTAGGACGCATCACTACGAACAAAGCTAGTGGAGGTGATAGAATTCCAGTTGAGCTATTTCAAATCCTAAAAGATAATGCTGTGAAAGTGCTGTACTCATTATGCCAGCAAATTTGGAAAACTCAGCAGTGGCCACAAGACTAAAAAAGGTCAGTTTTCATTCCAGTCCCAAAGAAAGGCAATGCCAAAGAATGCTCAAACTACTGCACAATTGCACTCATCTCACACTAGCAAAGTAATGCTCAAAATTCTCCAAGCCAGGCTTCAACAGTACATGAACCATGAATGTACAGATGTTCAAGCTAGATTTAGAAAAGGCAGAGGAACCAAAGATCAAATTACCAACATTCATTTGATCATCAAAAAAGCAAGAGAGTTCCAGAAAAACATCTACTTTTGCTTTATTGACTATGCCAAAGACTTTGACTGTGTGGATCACAACAAACTGTACAAAATTCTTAAAGAAATGGGAATACCAGACCACCTGACCTGCCTCCTGAGAAATGTGTATGCAGGTTAAGAAGAAACAGTTAAAACTGGACATGGAACAACAGACTGGTTCCAAATCGAGAAAGGGATATGTCAAGGCTGTATATTGTCATCCTGCTTGTTTAACTTATATGCAGAGTACATCATGAGAAATGGTGGGCTGGATGAAGCACAAGCTGGAATCAAGATTGCTGAGAGAAATATCAATAACCTCAGATATGCAGATAACACCACCCTTATGGCAGAAAGCGAAGAAGAACTAAATAGCCTCTTGATGAAAGTGAAAGAAAGAGTGAAAAAGTTGGCTTAAAACTCAACATTCAGAAAACTAAGATCATGGCATCTGGTCCCATCACTTCATGGCAAATAGATGGGGAAACAATGGAAACAGTGACAGACTTTGTTTTTTTGGACTCCAAAATCACTGCAGATGATAACTGCAGCCATGAAATTAAAAGATGCTTGCTCCTTGGAAGAAAAGCTATGACCAACCTAGACAGCATACTAAAAAGCAGAGACATTACTTTGCCAACAAAGGTCCATCTAGTCAAAGCTTTAGTTTCTAAAGTAGTCATTTATGGATGTGAGAGTTGGACTATAAATAAAGCTGAGCTCCGAAGCATTGATGCTTTTGAACTGTGGTGTTGGAGAAGACTCTTGAGAGTCCCTTGGACTGCAAGGAGATCTAATGAGTCCATCCTAAAGGAGATCAGTCCTGGGTGTTCATTGGAAGGACTGATATTGAAGCTGAAACTCCAATACTTTGGTCACCTGATGTGAAGAACTGACTCATCTGAAAAGATGACGCTGAGAAAGACTGAAGGCAGGTGGAGAAGGGGATGACAGAGGATGAGATGGTTGGATGGCATCACTGACTTGATGGACATGAGTTTGAGTAAACTCCAGGAGTTGGTGTTGGACAGGTAGGTCTGGCGTCCTGCAGTCCACTGGGTCTCTAAGAGTTGGACAGGACAGAGTGACTGAATTGAACTGATTGGGAAGAAAATGAAAGCTTCATTTAATTAATCTGTTAAATGCTGGTGTGAAAGAACCTTTCTTCTCAAAGCAAAACCTCACCTCCCCTCTCTCCCCAATGTGTAATTCCCTACTTCTCATTGCAGATATACCTATGACCCTCTCCCACATGGAAATGGAAGTCCAGCTCCTTCTCCTTTCCTGACAATAGAGTCTGCTAGGATCAGCCTTTGCCTGGATTCATGCAGCACTTTTGTGCTTCATCTTCACAGAATCAGGTACCAAGCAGATGGTTTATAAACACTTGTGAGGGTTGAATGCACTAGACCCACAGGTAAACAATTACAATAAAAGTACTTAAGTTCCATGGGGAATAAGAGCACGAGCTAATTTCTTCCATGTAAAATTCCCAGAGTCACATCACACAGACAGACAAACTTGAATTCCTCCTTAACTGGGAAGCTCTCTACTCCTGGAGACAATATAGTCCACCCTTAGATAGGTTTTAAGTTTTTATAAAATATCTATACTAATCTGAAATTTTCTCCCCTGAAATGTCTACCCATGAGGTCACCCGCTGTGACCCTTGGCACTCTAGAACAAACTGCATCATGTCCATGACACACATTTGGCAATTGGAAGGCTGCTGTCTCGCCCCCATGAGTGACCCTATCCCAGTTGACAGTCTCCGATGCCCAGCAGCTCCACTGTTGACATGTTTGCAGAAGTATTCCTTTAAGTGTGATCCAGACATTATCATCATCTGAGGAGCACATTATTAGTCATGCAAATCAGAAGAACTCCTCATTCAAGCCTACTGAATCAGATTCTATGGAAAGGGGCCCTAGAATCTGCCTACATTTAGCATGTGCCCACATGATTCATAAGCATAACCACAGAATTCTCACCAGCTTCGTTTCTCACCTTCGGACAGGCCCTTTGGAATTATCGTTCAGGATGTTTTCTAATACTCCAGGTGTGGTATAGGAATTGTCTTAGACACATTCTGTAGACAGTTCAAATGGTTGTTTATGAAAGAAACACAACTGAACTTAGGAAAAGGTCTATATAAAGAACTATAATTAACTCAGAATGACATGTGCAAAGTGGACTAGGCAACATGATGAATGGCAGGATGCCTCAGTCTACTATGTGTCAGGCACTGAGCTAGCGGCCTGTGTGGTTCTGCCTACTCTGTCTCCATGACTTACATTATTTAGACAGAAGACTGGAGCTCTGAAAGCATAAGTAACATATTTGTTCAGAATCAAAAAGCCAGGAAATCAGATCCCTCCTACCCCAAAGCCCAAATCTTCCCCATTCCCTACCTAAAAGTACCAAAGGTAGCTCTCTTGATTTGTGCAATATTATTGTCAATATGGTCCCTAAATGTTGAAATGTATGATGCTTCCCTGGTGGCTCAGTGGTAAAGAATCTGCCTAGCAATTCAGAAGACATGGGTCTGATCCCTTGGTAGGGAAGTTCCCCTGGAGGAAGAAATGGTAGCCGACTCCAGTATTTTTGCCCAGAGAATCCCATGGACAGAGGAGCCTCTTGGGCCCATGGGGTTACAAAGAGTAAGACATGACTTAGCAACTAAACAACAACAATGAGAGGAGGACATTCAAAGAAAGTTATCGTAGTTTACACTTTTGTTTCTGACTTCACCAGATTTCTGAGTGACATATTTAAGATGCAGTTGACACCTCTACCGTGTGATTGGCATTTACCTGCATTCCCTAGTTCAGTACTCTTAACTTGCCCGGTAAATGACCTGTGATAACCTGGCACTTGAAATGGAGCTTGAGGAGCTCAGGGTGAGCTTCATAGAGATAACGCAAAATGGTGCACAGGGCTGGAAATGCTCCCCTCTACACTCATCTGTCTGCAATGTTATCCATAATCACTTTATGTAGCAGCAGGAAAAAAGACACCTAATGGAAGTAACCTTAGGAAGCAGAAGGCAGGAAATAAAACTGCTGTTAAAGGAGAGAAGACTAGTGCTAAGAAACAAGAGTTTTTAATTGGTTCATCTCCTGATACTCCAGGCCAATATTTTGAGCAAGGAGGGGAAAATGAAGTCACCACCTACACAGGCTATTCCATCCAACCTCCCACCTCATGATGGAAAACTCCAAATAGGCAAAGACACCTACACAGACAGCTCATATCTTTATTTAGAAACTTCCATCCCACTGTCAGGAGAAAATTCCTAATCAAGACAGTCAGCAGCTCAGTGGAGATGAAGCTGTCAGATGGAAAGAGAAATCACACGGTGAAGAGGAACTGAGATCCCAGTTCTTCAGGCTCTCATTTCTGCAGTGGACATAAAAGGCTCCCCCTACCATATACCTGCCTCATCAAATCTGCAAATCAGAACAACGTCAACTCAACCCGGGGTATGCAAATGCTGCCTAAAGGTGATGGGGGACTCAAGAACCCACCAGCATTTCCTGAAGACGTTAATGACATGAACTTATTTTCTATCCAAAATTTCTTGTCTTGTTCTCTAGAGAATAACAAGGTTACGAAAAAAAAAAAAAAAAAGTAAGGCAGTATGACTGCTACAGAAAAAGCAGAAAACAAATAATACCCAGCGCTCCATTTATTTGAAGTCACAGCTATGTTACATTATAGTAAATGGACTTTGCAGTCTTCTTTCCAGCAGGACCAAATTGGAACTAAGAAGGAGCTACAGTGAAGAATCTGTGCCGCTATTTCTGGGCACAAAAGCAGGCCGACGGCAGCAGAGGTCACGTTAAGACAAACAATCCGCTCTTGCATGGTGTACTGTAGTGTCACCACAATTAGATGGATTGGAGGTTATAGATCGTCATAGATAGCCATAGGATAGCCACTGATAATCACACGTTTTGTTCTACCGACAGATAACAGCAGCCCACAGACGAGATGCACTTCCTCCGTACACACACATTACATGAAATCAATACTTAATTACAGCAAAGCTTGCATGTGATGTTGGCGGTGGGTTCTGGGGAGGAGGCAGTACAAAGTTGCTCTGCGGGAGCAGTGAGTTAACAAGTTGAAAGAGGTGGGGGCATGATGGCGAGGCAGTACCCATCACCCTGACCATGCCTGAGTTCTAAGACCCACATCAATCACCATTTGGACATGAGTCTTGGGTCAGAGAAAAGAACTGAGGCACACATGATTCAAGATAGGGGTCGAGCAGGCACTGATCCTCATGTGGACATGCAAGGCTCGTGACCCAGATCCCACATAGGGAGAAGTGGATGGAGTCTTTGGAATGACCCCAGGGAGAAGCTGTGTGGCCAAAGGGAAAGAATAGAGAGCAGAGAATCAGGTGACATGGGATGGATTCCAGCTCTCCCCACCTAGCAAGGTGCAAAGTAGTCTGCAGTTCAAGTTTCTTATCCTTTCTGTGTAAACCAGAAGGGGAGGGGAGACGGGAGGCAGATAGACAGAAAGGACTTCGCAGACTATGACCTCCAGGCTACTACTGTAAGAGATGATTTTTATTTTAAGAATTGATAAGACTCAGGTATGTAACATCATGAAGAATCAAGAATAAGAAGCAGCAGCTTCATTTATTAAGCCCCCAGTGCCTTCACCAGTTAGGTGAAGTCATATTACAACCTACACACACAAATAAATAAAGGTGAACAAACCTGGAAGAGACATTCCAAGTAGAACCAAAGATACAGGCATGGGAGTCCAGAAAATTACTACCTGATTCATGAGCCACCAGAAAAGCACTCATCTATGCCAGGCTCATGGAATTCCATACTAGAAAGCGTTCCACTTGAAAGCCATATGTTCATCCAAGAATTTTTCTATTGTTCTTTTAAAAAATTTTTTTAGTTTTTTGTGCTTAGTCACCTCTTTGAAATGCATTACTTTCCTATCTATACCACATTGAAAGGCCTATGGGTTGATTGCTTTGTTTGACAAAATACCTACTCATTCACTTCTTAAAAGATGAATTTTGTAGGTATAGCCCTGAAAATATTTTTGAAAGTAAGATAAAAAGATATAGGTAGGAGGGAATTCTCTGGCTATCCAGTGGTTAGGACTCTGTGCTTTCACTGCTAAAGGCCTGGGTTCAATCCCTTATTGAGGAAATAAGATCCTGCAGTTTGAGCAGTGCAGCCAAAAATAAATAAATAAATAATTTTTTTTTTTTTTAATGATATGGGTAAGGAACAAGAATCAGAGAAAACAAGAGGTGAGTTCTCAGGGACTCCTTTGTAAAATAGTTTAAAGGCTTGCCTTTGAATGGAGAAGTGGGCTATTTGTGGATGAGAACTCAGTTCTACAGTTGCCCTGACCTCACCACTTCACTGCTGTGTGACTGTAGGAAAGTGATAAACTTCCTGAGACCTCAGTTCCCACACCTGTTAAATGGCAAATGTGAGCACGAGGAATTCAAAGGTGGTCTAAATTCTTACAGGTGGTTCTGACATTTCTCTATTGGCCCTTTGCTTACCTTAGTACAAAGCCTTCCACAAAATTAACAGGCAAACCAATCTCTTGATAGGCTGAGGTATACTCCCTTGACTGTGTTACCCACCGCTCACCAAAACCAGAGAAACTAGTTTCATAGCTGAGAAGCCGGCCTAACATGAAAACCAAACTCTTCATGCAGTTCCCTGATGTTCAGTTCAGTTCAGTCGCTCAGTTGTGTCCGACTCCTTGTGACCCTATGGACTGCAGCACGCCAGGCCTCCCTGTCCTCCCTATCCACCACCAACTCCCGGAGTTTACTCAAATTCATGTCCATTGAGTCGGTGTTGCCATCCAACCATCTCATCCTCTGTCGTCCCCTTCTAGTCCTGCCTTCAATCTTTCCCAGCATCAGGGTCTTTTCAAATGAGTCAGTTCTTTGCATCAGGTGGCCAAAGTATTGGAGTTTCAGCTTCAACATTAGTCCTTCCAATGAATATTCACGACTGATCTCCTTTAGGATGGACTGGTTGTATCTCTTCGTAGTCCAAGGGACTCTCAAGAGTCTTCTCCAACACCACAGTTCAAAAGCATCAATTTTTTGGTGCTCAGCTTTCTTTATAGTCCAACTCTCACATCCATACATGACTATGGGAAAAATCATAGCTTTCCCTGATGTTGACCCACATGAAAGCCAGACATGGTCACCTGACACAAGTGCCTAGGTTTCTTAAAATCAGAATTGTTCATAGATGGGTCAAGAAGAAATGTATTCTATAGTATCCTAGCTTTACTATTCTCCACCTTATGCATTTGCAAAATAGGGTATATTCAACTGTGGCTGTGTTGCTGATTTAAACTAAATGCGCTCGACAAATCTGGGGCATTATAGAAAATGTAGGCATTAGAAAACTACATCAAATTATAGCGCCACCACAGTGAATGAAGGTTTGAATTGTGTGAATTCAGTACAGTTTGACATAAAATATGTTGAGATTCTCTGTATATGCAAAATTTGAAATAATGAAACACTAAGCCTCCCCCAAAGTAAAAATTGGACAACAATCATAGTTTAATATCAGAGCTGAAGGAAGCAAGTGAACTATAAACTGAGTTTATGTTAGGGCTATATAAGGACACTCATTTTATCTGGTAAACAAAGCTCCCTCCTACCTTTTGTTGGCATTTGCCTTGAAATAGGTAAATTCTGAATTATGCAAGGACTCCAGGGACATAGTCCTCAAATAAAGTACAACCTCTCTGTATATGTTGTTTATTTACCATGTAAGAACACAAAATCCAGACAGATGCCTGAAACCTAAGGACTCTGGGAACCAGCATCGTGGAACAGACTCTTCTAGAAAGAAGAAAGTGAAGATTTTCCTCTAAGAGTTATGGCCTATGTCTGGTAGATACCAGCCTTCATCTGAAATTAAAGTTCACGATAGTCTTTTCACCCATCTAATCTGCCAAGGTCACATTCATGAAGTGACCTTGGGCTCAGAATCCAGGGCATGTGTGGGATCTAGCACACGCTGCTGGGCCTTTGTGTTGCTCTTTGGGCTCTCATAGTCACTAACAGGAGATTCTCAAACTCATAGGAACATTTGGAAACTACTTTCCAGTACTAGAAAGTGATTTCCCATATATTAATGCGAACTGTTCTTGTTGTTGTTCAACTGCTCAGTCATGGCCAACTCTTTGCGGCCCCAGAGACTGCAGCACACCAGGCTTCCCTGTTCTCCACCATCTCCCAGCGTTTGCACAAACTCATATCCATTGAGCTGGTGATGCCATCCAAGCATCTCATCCTCTGTCATCCCCTTCTTCTTCCCTCAATCTTTCCCAGCTTCTGGGTCTTTTCTAATTAATCAGCTCTTCACATCAGGTGGCCAAAGAACTGGAGCTTTAGCTTCAGCATCAGTCCTACCAATTCAGCATCAGCCTGCTCAGGGTTGATTTCTTCAGGATTGACTGTTTTGATCTCCTTACTGTCCAAGGGACTCTCAAGATTTTTCTGTAGCAACACAGTTTGAAAGTACCAGTTCTTCGGTACTCAGCCTTCTTTTGGGTCCAACTCTCACATCTGTACACGACTACTAGAAAAACCATAGCTTTTACTAGACAGACCTTTATTGGCAAAGCGATGTCTCTGCTCTTTAATAAGCTGTCTATATACTGTTTTTAGGATCCACAATAACTCTGTGAGATAGGATAGATGGGGAAACTAGGATGCAAAGTAGATAAGAAAACTGGAAGAAGTCACAACACTAAGCAGTATAAGACCCAGGTCTTCACACTCCATGTAGGACATTCATTACATCAACCCAAGCTGTGCTCTACTGTGGAATGGTCCAAGAAGAGACAATCAGGTCTCTGTTCAGGGTTAGAAATGTCTCTCCAAGGAGTAAAACATCTTCACCCTCACACCCTGGACTGTTTGCTTGCTGTGTGGAATTCCCCGTCACCCATCCCTTAGAGACCCAGGCTTCCCCCATTAGACAGATCTCATAGGACAGTTGACGGAAGTACTTTACCCTCTCCTTCCAAGGGTGAGCATATGAGCAAACAGGCCAACCAAATGCCTGCTCCCTTTCACTAAGCTCAATTTCAACCAAGAGAAGAACGGGATGAAAAAAGGTTGAGGGTCATTCAGGGAGCCCCAGCAGTCTGGAGCTACACAGTAATTCTGGCTAAGTAGACTACCTTGGTTCACCATTCATTTCCAAGCTTGCTTCTTCAGTCTCCCACTGATTCTGTAAGTACTCCTATTCTTTGCAACAAAATTCTCCTTGGTTAAGTTAGCCAAAATCCATTTCAGTTACTTGAAATCCAAACGACAGCTTGAACCCAACTAAGTCCGTGTCTTTGTGTGTAAATTGGTACCCTCAGGATCACTGATGACAGCCCAGTGTTGTTGCTGTTGTGTGTGTGTGTGCGTGTGTGTGCATGTGTGTGTGTGTGCACATGAACATGCGTTTACTCTTAAAAGTTAAGATCACATGTACAAGAGAAAATGCTCTGCAATTTTTATTTCTAGTACCTGATATTGTGAATAATTGTTAAAAATAACATGCTAAAAATTTTTATATGAGCATTTTAAATGGGGATTTAAGATTGTTTCTTGTTGGGATGAACAAGGAGTTCGGCTGAATCTGATGTCCATTAGCACTTGATACATTGTTTCATTGTTCGTTTCTCTTTTTTTTCATAACCCAAAATCAGTGCAATTACATTTCTGTGATCATTGGACTACAAGACACATTTTTGGAGATGGCTATTATTCCAAACTGCCATCAAGCTTCTGGTAACACACAAGATCTGCCCTTTTGAGTATGTGTTCAACAACAACAACAACAACAATAGAAATAGATAAACGTATTTCTTCCAACTTCGCAAAAGTTGAAGCAGTTACTTAGAAGTTGTGGCTCAAAAACCCCCAAGATTTCTCTTAAACTTAAATTGACTTTATCACATTTTCCCACTCTATAGCTTACTCTCTTGATGGCGTGCTTTTCTCCATGATCCCAGTAATTCCAAAGCAATTACATTTCTAAGAAAAGAAATGCAATAAGCAAAGCAAATTCATAAAGCGGGACTCTGAATGCATTTCTGCCATCTTTGGTTTGATGTCTGATCCTAGAAGATGTACCCTGAGCAGCAGGGAGATCATTTGTAATCTTTATTATGATGACAGCAACAAATCTGAAAAATGCCCTACTGCTGAAGATGCTTGCTGAATTCTTTGTAGTTTTTCAAAAAATACTGTATTGGGTGTCATCACACTCACAGCAGGAGCATCAACATGTGCACAACATACCTAACATTCTCAGGTTTATGACCATGTGCCTGGAGGGTCTTAGGCTAGAAATGGGCAGAAGTATTTAGTTCCCAGGGAGGTGATCATGTTGATAAGCTGCTTCCCCAGGTTTATTTTTAAGGTTTTATCTGAATTTGGATGAGTTTGTGTGTTTTTGTTGACTCTGAATATTTCTGAAAATAAAATGAATGGAGAGTAGAGAAGGGAGGAAGAATGCAAGAAGGGAAGAGAGGGAGTGAAGGAAGGAAGAAAGGGAGGGAGGAAGAAAAGAAATCTTTCAACTTATGACATATGGGCTAGTCAGTTATCTATATATCTATTGTCACTGGAAAAATGTCAGTCCCAAACCCCCATCCCTCAGCCCCTGCCATATTCTCTTCCCTGATTTGCACCAGCCTTTTTTTTGTCTTTTCAGGAAATGCAAACGCATGTTAATATTATTCCACAAAGAGCATCATTAGGAAAGCAAATATCAGGCTTTGCACAGGACAGACTTTATCGCACAACCCAGTGGAGATGGATTTTAAGCTTTGGTTTTGGGGAATTATCTCTGCTGTTCTTTCCTCTCATTAATGCAGATGTTAAAAAATAAGCTATATCTACAAAATACACTTTTGTAAAGAGGCATGCAGACTTAATTAAGAATTTAACTGTGGATGTTACTGTAAAAAATTATAATTATACCTAATGTGAAAGATTTTAATTTTTCCCTTGTCTAGTTTATTCATTATTTAGGTAAAATTATGATAATCAGGTATTATATGCCAGATTACCCAAATGAATGGAATGAATGTAGAATTTAAAAAATTATCATATACTCCAGCTTTTCATTCTACCAAATTTGGGGAAAATGTAGGTCATACATATTAATAAGGCTCTATCACCATTTAAACTTGCCAGCCAACTACAGGCTATTATTCTGAAAATACAGTTCTGCATTCAAGCGACCTTGATCCTGCTAACAAGTCTGCCAAAAAAGTGTATTTTTACTGTTTACAAGTGCATATATCCTCAGCCTAAGCCCAGGAAGGATCTCTGCAGGCATCACTGCCTCCAGGAAGGCTCCCTGTCCCCCATGCCCTGAATTTGGGAACCCTCACATATGCTCCCATAGTGAACTGTCCTTGCTCCCTAAAGAGCTCCTCATAAGGTAGAGAAGCGTTTCCACTTCTGATGGTGGAATGTGAATGCAGAATGCAATGGCTATGTCTGCTTCGTGCTATATCCCAGTATGCCGCAAAGACAGTCATTAGATGTATGGGTCATTGAACGAGTGGATGAATGGATGCAACACATACCGAACACTTTTTAGATACCAGGTTCTATCTCTTAGGATACAGCTACAATTAAGACAGGACCTCAATGTATTGGATTTCCAGTAGAAGGTCAGTAGGATTTCCAGTAGAAGGTCAGTAGGTTTCCAGTAGAAGGTCAGTAGGATTCCAGGTATTGGATTCCCAACAGAAGCTCACAGTCTTTTAAGGGGTGCTCTTATCTCTAGTGATAAGATTTCAAGATGAAGGCATGAAACTATAAGAGTTGCCCTCCCACCTTTAGAGTTCTTTTCATGCCTCTTGTGCTAATACTTTTACTCAATAACTGTACACTGGTCAGTTTACAATACAGGGATCCTCTTATTTTGCTTTTTGTAACTCAGTGTTCCTTGGAACCCTCTTAGAGAAGGGAATTCACTGGACTAAGGCAAGTTCTGGCATTTCTGGTATCCCAGACCAAATTGCCCTCTAATGTCAACCACACTCATCCATCCTGCCCCAGTTTTGGCAATAGATCATGATCTAATTCTCTGAGTCCCTGTCTGGGTAAGACACTTTATATCATTCAATTGTGCAATTTGAAGAAATGCTCCTCAGTTACTGACATATGCCTATGTAAAATAGAAAACCGCATTTGGCAATGCCTGTGCCATGGGAATGGAGCCATATCTAGTACTTGCTCATCCTGCTCATCCCTATCCCAATGAAGCGAGACTTATTCTTCATAGCTCTACCCATTGCCGGCAGTAACAATCTGCCATTCACCCTCTGCCCACCTCCAGTTTCTTCTCCATATCATGGCCAGAATATCCTTTGCAATGGTATGTGAGCTCAGATAACCTACTCTTTGGCTCAGAACCCTGTGAAGACTTCCCATCACACTCGGGGAAGTCCTTAACACACCCTGTGAGGCCTCGCACGAGCTGACCCCAGTCTCGCTCTCAACCCTCTCTTCCTACCACTCCCTCTCCCCTCCAAACAGTCCTTGCCATTCCCAGACCTTGTTCAGCGTGTTGCCATCTCAGTAATCCCTCTTCTCAGAACATCATTAAGCCAGGTTTATTCCTATGCCTGTCCTCAGCCTCTGCTCAAACGACTTATCTTCAGAAAGACTTCTCCTCATTACCTTATAAAAAATAGTCTCTACCGCAGTCTACCTGCCTGTGAGCCGTATTTTTCTTCAAACCCCTTGCATTATGTCCTTATTGCTTCTGTCTATCTCTCCTCCTAGAGGGTGGATTCTAGCAGTGAAAGCATTTAATCTTGTTAGCCTCTCTTTCTTAGGACCTCGAGTGGTATCTGGTACTTCACAGGTACTCACGAATATATGCTGAATGAATTAATGATACACTTTCTGTATGCCACATTGCCTGACCTAGTTACCCTTCAGAGCATCATCTCCTCCTGGGTTTCCCAATACTGAATTCTCCCACATCAGCCCAAGTCAAGTGTCCTGACAGCACTGCTGATTGCCTATACCTGCCCCATCCAACATTGCAGCCTTCAGCCACATGTGGATATTGAGAACTGGAACAGTGGCCAGTCCTAACTGAAATGTGTTGCTCATCTGTTCAGCGTGTGTAATGGGAGCTACTTTGGAGGAAAGCTACAGAGAGTAATCAAATGACTCAAGACAGGGCCTTAGGTGTACAAGGCACTCAGAGCATGCCATTCCTTCCTCATCTCCCATCAACTACAGAGTTCTGCCATCCAGACACCATGCCATTTCAGTCCACTGCTTAAGTTCTGCCCTTACCTGCACCTAACCAGGCCAGGCTGTGTTCTGTGCTATGGAAACAATA
Organism: Muntiacus reevesi; assembly: GCF_963930625.1. NCBI lineage: Eukaryota > Metazoa > Chordata > Mammalia > Artiodactyla > Cervidae > Muntiacus > Muntiacus reevesi. The sequence goes on from NC_089252.1 coordinate 100,258,919, forward strand.
AAACATTTTTATGTAGTCATTTCATAAACATGTTGGAGTATTTACTTTACGTGAAAAGTTGTGCTAGGGACTAGAAATTGGAACTAAAGTTTTAAAAACAAATCCATAGAAAGCAAAGAGAGGAGCACTGCAGTGTCCTTATTGGTGGTGAGCGGTCAAAGATGACCATGTGCACATGTACGGCTCGTCTCTCTCTCCCTCAAGCCCTTTCACTGATTCCCTGGCTTCCTCCTTCAGCCATAGCCCATTGTCAGGCATAAACTGCTCATCCCAGACTATAGGCTGGCTCTCAAAGGTTGTGCTTTGAGAAATTTGCTGAGAGCTGAATACACAAGGTAATGAATTACCCTTTTATTGCTTATAAATCAATTTTGCTTATATTGCTTTATATAAAACATAAAGGTCCAAAAAGGAAAAAAGATTCCTTATCTACAAACAGACACCTGTAAACAAGTAAACACTCAGGACCGACTGGCATAATGCATGGGAAGCCCTTACACACCCAGTGGACTTAGGAATGCTAGCCATTTCAGTATTGTTAAAAATGCAAAGGCGGAACAACAGTACCAAAAGGAAAAGAGCTCCTCTGCCATCATTGCGTCTTTTCTCTCACATGCTTGACTTTCCTCCAACTTTCAACCCATTCCACTTTTCTTAGTTATTTTTAGGCATTTAGGACAGGTGCTCTAAATGCTGGCCAAGCTGGACATTTCGTATTGGTGCAACAGAGCTATTACCACTGACAATCCAATTGAAATGTCAATACTTTAGTTAAGACTAATGAAGATATTTCTACTGTGGATGATGCTTCTCTCTCTTTTCATGCTGTGCAGATTTTCAGCTCTGCAGTTGAAATCTGACTCCTTTCCACCTAAATCCTGATGTGCCTTCCCAACTAAACCCACCTGGGCTGGAATTGCATTTCTCAACCATGTCACAAAAGAAAAAGACACAAGGGTCGGTGAAACCCTGAAATGGTTAATTTACAATGTTGTTCACAAAGTGGACGGCTCTGAAGCTTTAAAAACTTCCCTGGATAGTTCAGACAGGAGTTTCAGCAAGTCTGGCATTTCGCTTCATCTTGAGAGTGAGCCGAGGCCCAGCCTCTTTCTCAGCTCCTAGTCCTGGGGCTTGGCCAGGAACCCATTGAGCTGAGAGAGATGAGGGAAAAAATGGCAGAATGTTTCTGAGATTCATGTAGAGGGCCTTCTCGGCTCTCAGAAATGTCATTAGAGTCCCCTAGGAGACTCAGGTGGTGTCTCCATCTAATCATTCTTTTACGATTTTATAATCACAGAGACATTTCTTAACCATGCTGTACAGCAATTTCTTGAAATGTCTTCTCTCCCTGCGCTTACATGAATGAATTTCTTTCACATAGTGCAGGAGATTTTTTTTTTTTTTTTGTAATGTGCTTTGTTTCTTTCCTAAGTCCAATGTGCAGTAAATTATTTGGTAACAGTTTTGCTTGGTAAAGGAAAAAACAAACAAACAAACTTGAAACTTCTAGCTTTTATGCCAAAAATAGACACCTAACAAATCACAACTGCATTGCTTCCCCTGAGATGCTAACACAGATGTAACAAATGTAACATTAGGAACAAATCAGTATTATAATCACTAAAGCAGCCGATCACATTATTCTTCCAGACTACAAAATAGTCTATATTCTCATGGTAACAAACGCCAACCAAAACTCACCGCATAGCAGCATGAGGCAACCTGCCAGCAGGCACACCACCTGGCCAGTGAAAATGACCCAGGCTTTAAATAATGGGGAAAGCGACTGTCTCCTGAATGTTTTCTTCTCTCTGAAGCTTCGTTTCCCCATGCAGATTTCCTTGATTTAATGTCTTAGGTAACCAGTGTTCATTAGCATTCTTGCTATTTCGTGAAGTTTTTTTCTTTTGCTACTTTATTTTCTTTTGTAACCTTGGGGTGGGGTAGAGGGTAGGAGATTTTCCAGAACACCAATCTTTTGATTTAATTTACGTTTCTCGGCAGAGAGAGTCCATTTCAGCCTCAGACCCAAAGGACTGTGGTGATTTTCCAGTGCAGATCAGGAAAGCCCCACTAGATTTCATGTAACAAAAGCTCAATATCTGAAAGTCCACTTTTTTTGGCAACTCAGTGGCAATTATAATGAAATTTAAATGTTGGAACCACTTCTAGTGCTTTGACTTTCACTTAAAGTTTAAGCATACTGATTCAGTAAAATAGGTTTAATATTTAAAAGAGTCAATATTTAGACTCCTTAAAAGAGAGAGATATGATATAAATATGATAAACTAATTAGATATACATAGTGTATTTCCAAATATAACAACTTCTTTGGCACATAGAGTTTCACAACATACCAGTGTTGGAAATCACACTGGAGAGAAATTGTACATAATCTAAAGCTAATTTTCAAAATAATTTCATTCATATTGAGATAAGTTATGATGTTTAAGAGAAAAGGTGATCTTATAAAGGACTAATTTTTTGTAATACGTTGAGTAAAGATGGGAAAAGCAGTGCAGGATTGAGAACTTTGCTCTGTCCTCATAAGCCATTTCCTCTCTAACTGGGTAAAAAAGTTAAAGCGAATGGGTTGGATATTAAAACAAGTATGATAAAACACTACAAAGTATCCATCCTCAGTTAATGGCAGCATCCCCTAAGCAGCAGGAGGCTTGAAGCACCAGATAGCTTAAAGTTAGGCCTGAGATGAGATGCCACAAAAGGAGATGAGTACAGACAGGCATGGCTAGACGTGAAGAATGTGGACGTTCCTATGCCAAAAGGAAAATAATTAGAATTAACATAAAATAAACTGATAGTGGAGCATGGGTGTTTCAGTGGTATAATTCTCACCAGTCACCCAGCCACAGCGTCTCCTTTAGGGTTCCCCCAGTGGCTCCAGATGGTAAACAATCTGCCTGCAATGCGGGACACCCAGGCTCGATCCCTGAATGGGGAAAATTTCTGGAGAAGGACACGGCAACCCACAGCAGTATTCCTGCTGGGAGAATTCCATGGACAGAGCAGCCTGGTGGGCTACAGTCCATGGACTTGCAAAGAGCTGGACGTGACTGAATGACTAACACTAGCAAACTGATGGTAAGAGAAAATATTGGAATGCAACCAAGGCCCTCTTAAAATGCCTAAATTCTTTTCCTTTCATTCTTGCTTTGATCAATAATCTAATTTTTCAGAGCCTTCTTCCAGAATGTGTTTATCACCTCTTTTACTCATGTGGTAACAAATAATTTATATAGCCAAGAAAATAAAATGTTCTGGTGGCTCAGCCATCAGGTTCCTGAGGAGAGAGAGGGAGCCAGCTTGTCTACCTACATGACCTATTTAGAGCCTAATATACCAATGAGTGATCAACACTCAGTGAGAATCTACACTATGCCAAGAAATTTAAAGCCATGGTTTTTCATCAAACTCTCGAAACCATCCTGTGATACAAATACTGTCATCTCCATTCTGCAAGTTAACTGGAGCTGAAGGAGGTTGGGTAATTTGTTCAAGATCATGCAGCTGGTACATAAGAAAAAGCCCTTCATGATGTGTCCTATGGAATGGCCATTTAGAGTGAGATACATTTTATAGTAACACTACAGAATCCTAAATTGGGGAATCTTCTCAGGTTTCTAATGTTTTCAGAAATCTAGTTGGGTACTCCAGACCAAAAAAGACTCCTATATTCAAGAAAGCAATATTTTTTTTTTTGAGTCAATAGAAACTAGCAGAGGGCTTGTTGCCCTTTTCTAAATTTACTCGATTTCTGCTTTTTTTAAAAAACAAAAAGTAAACAGAGTCCCACAAAAAATATGAGTCCAAAACCATACCTGCCCTTGCTTTCTTGTTGATTACAACTTTTCAAAAATGAATCCATTCCTACAGGTACATTTGCAAAACTGACTCTAACATCCAATGGGCACATAAACACTGCTTGAGGAAGGTTCAATTTCACTCTTTATTTGTCCTTTGAGCTCCGTCAAAGTCAATGTACTAAACTTCACTACAGATCCACACACCTGACAATTACCATTGTCATAAGGATTTCTGGGTAACAACCTGAAAACCCGCTGTTCCAAGCAAACTACAAGGCAACAGTTTTTAATTTGTCAGTGTCTAGGGTCTGCCTCGCTTGTGTTCATCATATAAACATCAAATCAAGATTGCATTGTGTTATACTTCACAGTGGACAGCATGCCATTAAAATACAATAAAATACTATTTAACATGCAAGCAATGTTATAGAAGAATATTTATTGGCATCCAAAAGTGTTTACTCTGTGTTGATAAATAGAAAAAAGCAGCCTTGAGAGAATTTTTAAAGCTATGCATATCTCTGAAAAGGATCTGGAAGGATGTACACTAAGTTATTACTAGTGATTGTCTCTCTTCAAGAAGAATTGTCACTGTTCAGTTGCTCAATTGTGTCCGACTCTTTGCGACCCCAAGGACTGTAGCCCATCAGGCTCCTCTGTCCATGGGATTCTCCAAGCAAGAATACTAGTTTAGTGGGTTTCTTTTTCCTTTTCTATTCTTTTTTTTAATTTGAAGACCATGCAAGGCTTTCAAAGTGAGAAATAATAAATCATTTATGAACTTTAATCATTAGCCATTAACATGTATAGATGTACATATATACATATCTGTATATAAATATAGATGTATACATATATATAATATTTTGTCCTAATAACCAGGAGAACTATCCACTTCTTTGACTGTGAGATAGGTAAAATGGGTATTAGTAACTCATTGTACATGCACATAAAAAAGATTGAAGTAATTTGCTACCATCAATAGCTCCCAAGTGGAAGAAGCCAGATTGGATGACTTCAATCTTGTGTTATTTTCATAACTTCTTCATATAGTGATGTGATTATAATTTTAGGGGAATCAGGTTTTTTGCAAGTACGTTAATGCCATTTATTGTAACTCTCTACCAATATGGAGACATTAGACGTGATGTGACATAAAGATTCCACCTCTCTATCAATTCTGACACAGGATAATGGGAGACATCACTAATCAATCACAGCAATCCACCCTATTGGCACAAGGCACAATTTTAGAATCTTTCTCAACCTACTTCTCTAGACACCCACTTACTGATAGGGGTTGGCATATGAGTAAAATTTTGTCACGGGCACAAAAAGGACCATGAAGGCCTGCGTGACAGGGATTTGCCATATCTGTCATATCAAACTGCAACACCAGCAGTTATATATACATACAACTGCTCAACTACTGCCTTCAAATTCGTTCATCTTGTCACCTAATGTGCATTAGACATGGTGGAAAAAATAGATAGGGATTATGCATAAATTCTACCTTCAAGGGGCCAACATTCTATTAGGAAAGAAGACTGAGATTCAAAAACCTGGTACTGGAAAAGTGAGAATTCTAAGCATCAGATATCGGTACTCTGCTCAAAGAAAGCCAAAGGAGTTTGGAGCAGGGCAAGACTGCCTCCAGCTAGAAGGCACACAGAGAAAGCTTTTTGGAGGAGTGAGCATTTAAGCTGGGCTTTGCAGAACAGGTATGACTTGACCATGGAAGGAGGAGGAGGACCGAGGAGTATTCTAGACATAGAAGCAACATCAGAAAGGCATGGAAGCAGGAAGATGCAGGGAAGGTGAGGGAAACAGTGAATAGTTTAGCTTAAACTATAGATCACTTCATGCTTAGAAACAGCGGGAAATAAAGGAGAGTAAATTGGAATCAGAAAGTAGAGCGTACTAGATACCAAGGTAAGGAGATTAGGATTTACTTCATGGGCAATGGGGAGTTAGTGATGGCTCTGGGAAGGTAGGCACCATAATAAAAGCTGTGCAAAGGAACACTTCTGGCATCATCACACACCTGGGTGAAAACGGGCCCAGAACTTGAAGGATGTCGCAAAAGGAAAACCGCAGCTCCCAAGCTCAGGCTTGAAGATCCCAGAGCCTCTCTTAGGTAGCCTGGTAGGATAGCAGAAATAAATAATTCTGACCAGCTTCAGGGCTTGCTTCTCTCTCCTTCAGTCAGAGTCCGTGTTGTCCTGAGCAGGAAGGATCTAGCTGCCACTTAAGGGAAGATAAAATATGACCAGCTCAGTAATGGAAACCAGGAGCATAAGCACAGCTTGCTTCCTCAGATGCAGGACAAATCCATCAAGAATTCTCTCTGCTTCACCCAAGCTGGAGCCCAATTTATCTGCCAGCTCAGGGCTTCACCATTCTTGCTGCTGCTGCTGCTGCTGCTGCTGCTGCTGCTGCTGCTAAGTCACTTCAGTCGTGTTCGACTGTGTGCGACCCCATAGACGGCAGCCCACCAGGCTCACCGTCCCTGGGATTCTCCAGGCAAGAACACTGGAGTGGGTTGCCATTTCCTTCTCCAATGCATGAAAGTGAAAAGTGAAAGTGAAGTAGCTGAGTCGTGTCTGACTCTTAGCGACCCCATGGACTGCAGCCTACCAGGCTCCTCCATCCATGGTATTTTCCAGGCAAGAGTACTGGAGTGGGGTGCCATTGCCTTCTCCTCACCATCCTTACAGAACAGAAAAAGAAGGAAGAAGAGGAGAAACAGGAGTGAGAAGGTTGGGGTAAGGCGCCAGAGGTCTCTATTTCCGAGAGCTTTGGGACAGGGGACAGGCTCCAGAGAATCAGAAATGAGCATTCACTAAACACTTTCTGTGGACTAGCACTTCACAGGCACTCTCTCATTCAATCTGCAAGTGACATTACAGGGAAGATACTATTATCTGTAAATTACAATAAACCCAAACTCAGAATAGTGCCACAGAACAGAGCCAGCTGAGAATTTCTCTATGAGAGAGAGAAATCTCTTGTCCAAGAGCCCAAGTCCAGGTAGCTAAGTTTTATCTCAGGTCTGCTTGACTCTTCAGGCCACATTTCTCCTGCACCACTCAGCCTGGCAACTGAAAAATCAAGCACCTCTACTTGCTGGGATCCTGGAGGGGCAGTCATTGCCCCTCACTCACTGACTTTTACTTCTTCCCTTAGCTCTCTTCTCTGTATTGATTTGGGGTTTTGGCCTCTTTGAACAATGTGTTTCTTTCCAAGGAGTTTTCCAGAACAGCATCAAAATGACTTGTCAAGTTCCACTCCTGGGTCAGCTGCTTGACGTACTACAGCCACCTTTTTCTCCCCTGGAAAGTCTTTGAGCCACTGACATTTACATTTCTTGTCTAGATTTCTGACACGGGTATGACAGCTATGTACACCACTCTATTTCTTTTCTGTGTTTTCCTTTCCACTCCACCAAAATAAGTTTCATTAATCCATATCTTGGTGTGTGCAGTAAAGCCCTCCAAGGAAGCTGTGGTATACAGCCTTATCACTATTATTTATTGCTGACCTCCTCCATCCTGGATATGCTAAGAGATATACCACCATTGCTAAAATATCAATGTTCCATCTCAGGACATGGAAGATGAGAGAGAACAATGGGCAGGGGAACAGTAATGCAAGCTAGGGAAATTAGTAAGTCAGGGAACAGGCCAACCTCAGACCCAGAGGCCCAGACAGCAGGCATCAACCATCCTACACAGACAGGGATTGTCTTTTTATTGTTACTGTGGTTAATCCAGTCCTATCCTAGTAGCCTCTAACCTTTGGGATCAAAGTGTTCCCTGCCTGGCAACTCTTGTATTTTCTCCAGCTAAGAAAGATAATTCCCTGTAAGGTCTGCAATGGGGGAATTTTTATGAAAGGCTATTGGATCAGAATAAAAGGACATTTCACTCTTAACCACAGGATGTCTTGTTAGTGGCATGGGTCCTTAACCACAATGCAATATAGGCCATAGAGACTTAAGTATTTTTATGTATCTTCAAAATGAAATGATCCTTATTGATTTCTTTGCTAATTCATTTAAGTAATTCATGCTCTTTGTAAACATTTCATAATCATATACATTACATACATTCTACTCAGCCCATAACTTCAGTTACCACTGGGATGAATACCCCTAGTGATATGTTATGAATATAAAGTGTATTTTTAGAACACAAAGGGATATATACCATAACTAATTACTATAATCTGCCTCCATGTGTTTGAAAGGTTGTATCTCCAAAACAATAGTCTGAAAGACTTTAACTGAAAGTTAAAGATAATAGAGTAAGACATTTTAATCCTATTCTTTCCCACTAAGCCTATCAAAAACATTAAAAAAATTAAAATGGAAGGAAAGTATACCTCAATAGTAATGACAGAAGTAAATATACAAAACCCCAAACTATAAGTTATGAGCTACAAACCATGAATTCAGCCATAGGCTTTGAAATGTGGCTCAAAATGTGAAAAATGTGAAAAGTCATGACGGCTACACATAACCTCCCTAGAAATTAGGCAGGATACAGATTTCCGTCTACATGCTGGTGACTCAGGTCTGAAAAGTCAATATAAGAATTCATAGAAACAATGAGAACTGGGGACATAAGCAGACCAAACGAGAAGTGGGGGCTGTCCTCGTTGTCCCACTCTCCATAGCTGGAAAGCTAAGCAGGTAGAGCTCAAGTAGGTACCCATCATTTTTTACTGTTAACAACACCTATCTATATAAACAAGGTGGCGTGATCACCTGGGGGGCACACCTCGTGCCTACTATCCTAGTGCAATTGTAGACAGAAAGCCTCCTTTCACTGTAAAGTGAATGGTAATCTGAACAGTGCATTTTGTGGCCTTTCTACTTATTGCTAACAGAGACTGCTGGAGATAAGGAAAGACAGCATCAGCCACTGGATTACAAACAGAGAATTTTGCAACTTTCAAGGGTTCCCTTTGAGTCACAGTATTGCCAAAATCACTGAAACCCAAAAGGATACATCATTCAGCAGAGGAAAAGGTGGCAAAACCTGAATCAGGACAGGTGCAATTTACCCTCCCCATTCATCACCACATGTTCTTATTTATAAACAAATACTGGGTTGGCTTTTTTTTTTTGTATTTTTCTATACCATATTATAATTCAACATCTGTATACACTACAAAACAATCCCCACAAGTCTATTTATCGTCCATCACCATACAACCGACCCTCACCACCCATTTCATCCACCGCCTTCTGGTAACTACTGTCTAGTCTTTGTATCTGTAAGCTTGGTTTTGGTTTTATTTTCTTTGTTATTTGTTTTGTTTTTTAGATTCAACATATAAGTACAATCATATGGTATTTCTCTTCCCCCATCTGACTTATTTTATTTAGCATCATATCTTCAAGGTGTTGACATAAATGGTAGGATTTCATTCTTTGTATGGCTGAGTGGTATTCCAGTGTATGTGTGTGTGTGTGTGTGTGTGTCTGTGCCACATCTTTTTTTACTCACTCACCTGTTGATGGATACTTAGGTTAGTTCCACAGCTTGACTATAGTAAGTAATGATGAAAAGAACATAGCGATGTCTGAGAGAACAAGCTCTAATGAACAAGAATATTTTCTTGAAAAAAAGATTGCAAATCTATATTAAAAAAGACACAACATAACTCAGGAAAAATGCTGCAAACATACAGAAAGAATTCTATGTATATATATAGGCCCAAAAGTAGCAGTTTATATACATTTAGTTTCCCATGATAATCAGCTGGAAAACTGAACAATATATATGAAATAATCATTTGCGGACACTGGAAAATAGGCAACACAGATTGGGATCCTTGAGAGAGGGAAATAAATAAGGTGATCTCTCCAATTGTTACGGTTTTCTGCCTGAAGCAATTTTAAGACAAACAGCAGATAAAGGATAAGCAATTACAGGTCGATGCCCTTGTTAAAATGTACACCAGGGCTTCCCTGGTGGCTCAGTGGTAAAGAATCTGCCTGCTAATGCAGGAGACATGGGTCCAATGCCTGATCTGGGAAAATCCCACATGCTGTGGTGCAAAATCCCACAGCCTGTGTGCTACAACTATTGAGCCCGTGCCCGGAGCCTGTGAGCGCGCAACTACTGACCCCATGCACCCTAGAGCCCATGCTCCACAACGAGAGAAGCCACCACAATCAGAAGCTCAAGCATCAGGACTAGAGTAGCCCCTACTCGCCGCAGCTAGAGGAAAGCTGGAGCAGCAGTGAAGACCCAGCACGGCCAAAAATAAAATAAATAAATAAACAAATAATTTTTTTTAAACTACAACTAAAAAAATACTAGTCAGATTTAGATATTCAGGAAGATGAAATGCCTGGAAACCATGGGTGGAGCTTCAAAAAGAATTAAGGTACACAATTAAAGGGCTCTAGAAATCTGCATAAAGGTTACCTTGAGTCTTTGGTAAGTACAAAGTTGTGCATAAATAGAGTGAAAACTCCACAAGACAGAGCAACGATTGACTGAGTTGTGAAGGCAGAACAATTGTCAGACCTCACATAGGATTGAGAGGTATTCTAGCTTCAGTGAGCTGGAAAAAGGTGTCCACAGTGAACATCTGGACAATTTTATGGACACCCAGAGGAGTCATGATTTAGTAATAGGGCTGATCTATGTCTAGTCTACTGTACATTAATCCTCACAAATCTTAAAATGAGGACTCAGTGACCTCAAACTAATAGAAAAATATATGTCTTTCAATGCAAATTTCAAAATTCTTTACAGGAAGACAACACAATTCAGACATTCAGCTAGATAACATATTAAAAATGTGCAGTATCCAACCAAAAACTACTAGGATAAAAATCAGAAGAATGGGACCCACAATCCCATTAGCTTAGGAGAAAATTAAGCCAATAGAAACAGACACAGAGATAACAGAAATTATGGAACTCTCAGGCAAGAATGAGTTAAAGTTGAAACAGTTGTTATAGCAATACACTCATATTTATAGAAAAATAACTATAACAAGAAGAGAAATCAAACATATAAAAAAGCAAATGAACTTCTAGAGATACAAGTACAATATCTGAATTAAAAATGTATTGTTAGATTTTATAGTAGATTTGACCCTGCAGAAGAAATTATAGTATATCTTAAAAACAAGGCAATGGAAAATGAAGTAAAATTAAGTCTTTTTGGTAGCTAACCATGTTACTAAAATATTTTATAACATAAATAAACATTTTATTAAAGTTGTTTAAATTACTGCTATAGTTTCTATTTCCTGACTGGATCCTGACTGGTACAGCAAGTTTGCTGAATACAAAGTCAAGACACAAAAATCAATTGTTTCTAAAAACAGGTAATGCACAAATGGAAAGTGAAATTTTAAAAACAATATACAATAAAAATTTGAAATCATACAGTGCTAGAATAACTGGGTATTAGTATGGGAAAAATGAAACTTTGTCATTAGCATACACCAGACATAAAAATTACTCAAACTGGATCATAGACTTAATCATAAAAGTTAAAATGATAATATTTTCAAGAGAAATCATAGGATGAAACCTTCACACAAACATGGGGTAAACAAAGATTTTCTTTTAAAAGAGACAAAAGACAATTAAGAAAAGCTGGCCAATTGAACTTTATCAAACTTAAAGACTTTTTCAACTCTAAAGTCAAGAGTTTTAGATGAGAATGACAGTCACAGATGAGGAGAAAATGTATATACATATGCTTATACATTTGATAAGGAACTAGTATGCTAAATATATAAAATATCTTCCTTTACCATTCAGTCGTATAAATTAAAAAAACCAATTTCAAAAATCAATAAAATAGTTGAACATACAGTTCATAAAAGAAGGCATATGGATGACCAGTAAGCACATGAAGAGCTCAGTATCTTTACACACACACACACACACATAAAGATAAAAGATACACAGAGAAATACTAGGACGGAATATGATCCTATTTTACATATGTCAATTCTAAAAATGAACCCCTGAGTAACCACTGCCCAGGAGAAAACTAGTAGATGACCAGCATCCCGAACACCAGAGGCCCCACTGTGTCTGGAGCAATCACAGACTTCTTATTGCTCATCAGTTTTAACTCACTCCCTTTGGCAATTTTAACAACTATCATTATTTCCTTGATTTATTTTATGAATTAACTTTCTATACTAACAAGTCTAGGGGTTAGTTGGCCTACTTTTCGTCTACATGGTATTTCATTGTATAGAGTACAATGAACTTTACATAAATGGACTCATTATAGGTATTATGTTTCTTGCTTTTTTCTTAATAGTATGTATGTTAAGACTCATCCAAATCATTTCCCAAAGCTATGATTAGTTCATTTTCTTTCAGTATAGTATTCTACAGCGTAAACCCATTGCCACTTATTTATTGACCCTACCATAGATGGTTATTTGAGTCGCTGCCTGTTTCTAGCTCTTTCACATAAGCTCTTATAAAATTATCATATATATGTCCTGCTATATTTATGCATGAATTTCTTTAGGACGTATTCCAAAGAATGGAATTTCTGAATCATAGGAATATGTATTTCTTAAACTTTGTTACAGAATGCCACTGTTTTTCTGATGCAGTTGTACTAATTTACATCAACACTAGTGTATGAGTTCCAGTTGTTCCATACCCTCTCTAATACTTTATATTATCAAGCTCTTCCACTATAGTCCATCTAATTGACTTATAGAGGTATCACACTGTGGTTTTAAGTTTCATTTCCCTGACTGTTAACTAAAATGCTGGCACTTTTTATGTTTGGTTGCCATGTTGTTATTCTCTTCGGGGAAGTCTTTTTAAAGCATCCATATCTGTAATTGGAAGCCTGTCTTTTTCTTGTTGGGTATTTTTGAGTGGTGGAAAATTGAATGATTTGTGTGTGTGTTTTTTTTAATTTCCCATTTGCTATTTTATGTACTACTTAATGAAATAATACAATTTTTAAAATAATAAAAACATAGAGACTTGCTTTCGTCTACATGGTATTTCATTGTATAGAGTACCTTAAACTATTTAACCACTCTTCTAATGATGGAAATAAAGGCTATTTCCAATTTAAAAGCACTATAACCAAATAATGTAATAAATAGTCTTGCACAAACACTGTGTTGGAGGAGAGGGACACCGTGTGTTGAATGTGGGGAGCATGACATTGATGAGAACCCAGAAAAAATTGGCTTCTTCTTTCCCATCATGAACATGCTTCCCTGAGAGTCCTATCTGTATGCTGGTTCAGGCTGATAAGGGAACAAGGAAGAACAGGAGCAAGACAAAAGAAGAAAAAATGGAAGATGATCAAAGAATGGAGGGAGTCTTTGGTTTCATCTCCATTTTTTTTTAATTACAGAATTTAGTTTATAAATTAAGCATCATTGTTCCCTCACCTCTCCCCAATCTTCCCCATTCCTCAGTTTAAAGGCACAGGATGTAGCTAGCTATTAAGATCCAAGATTTTTACTTTTATTTGTTATAGATTTTCTATGAGAAGCAAAGAACTATATACTCATTACAGAAAATGTAGACAGTACAGTGAAAATCTATCGAAAAGCCCATCTTTTTCTTTTTAAGAATCTCACCAAGACCAAGGCAAACAAATGAATGTTTGTGGAACAAACACTGCCCAACTATCCTCAGCCTAAATCCCACTAGTGATCGGTTCATCTCCTCACTGGCTCTGTAGGTGGAGTCGCCGGGCATGGCTGGCTTCCATCCCAGACTCAGCTACATTTCAGTTAGTCCTGTAGTTTATAACTTGGAAATCTGTCTACCTGCTAGAAGAAATTTGGAATGAAGGCTCTGTGTCCAGGTGCCAAAGTCAGGCCTCATTATATACACTTCACAACTCTGCCTACTTTTAAAAAAATGTATTTTTCCTCCCATCTGGAAGCTCCAGATGAACTGTCTTGACAGCTTCTCCTCACTGAAATGTTCTCAGCTCGCAGACCTCTCCAGGAAGGAGAGAAACAACTTCCTGGTAGGAACACAGAGTCAGAACTGAAGTTAGAGTTTAAAACACACAACTTTCAAATCGCTCACAACTTTCAAATCACTCACAATTTTCAAACCGCTCAGAGTTGGGCAGCCGGCAGGTGCCAGGACTTGCTCAGCAGATGGTGTCCAAGGACACAGCCTTCCTTCTCTTTCTGGCATGGGGGAGGGTTTTCCAGCTAGTTAGACCACAGCTAGAGTTTCCAAAGGTACCTTTCGACTTTTCCACAAGAAAAGCTCCATTCCTCCTCGCCACTTCTCCATCACCAAGAGTCAGAGACCTCACCCCTCCAGCCCTTGCACTTCCCCCTCCCCACTCTGCTGGCTAACCGCCACCTCCTCTTCCCTCACCATCAGTTCTGAGCAACTGGTCTCAGACTGCAGAGCCAGGAGAGAAACGCCTCCGTGCAAGCTCTCCTCCTGGTCTAGAGTCCTTCCAATCCCAACCCCACTTTCTAACTTTTCCTTTAACAGGTGAAACTGAGGACATGGAAAGGTAAAAATGCACGTCTCTGAAGGACAGTTCCCCTCCTTGTCCTGTGACCCCCAGGTGGGCTGTGGGTTGGATCTTCTACATTAGGAGCCCATTGCTGCTTTTATGAACTGATTTCTAGAACACTGCTTCACCCTGGCATACATCTGGTATCTTCTGAGATAGTGGTTCCAGCCTCAGCTGTAATGTCTGCAGTTTGGATTTTAGCATGATAACCTGGATACCAACAATTACAATTATAGTCACAATGATGTTAGTAACAGCCCTCTCTAAGTGTGTAAGTCTAAAGTTTTCAATGGCATTTTGGCTCTGGAACCAGACAGATGAGTGAAGGTGCGGAGGATGGTAATGTAAAAGGGTTGTAACTTCTAGCTGGTGATACAACTTGTTTGTTCAGAATATATATATATATATATATATATATAGTAATATATATATAATTGTAATGTTTATAATACACATATAATTTTAATATATACAAATGTAAACAATGTAGACGAAAATTAATCTGATCTCCCCACCCCTCCCTCACCATTAGTGGGAATAGTGGCGGGGCTGGGGGGTTGAAGAGGGAAACTCAATATGCAATCTTGTTACTGAATTGAAAAATTAAGCCATCTCTTCAGTTCATTCTCTCTTCCTGAAAATGCCAGGCCCTCAGAGGCTCCTCCCCTAAGTAGGGATGCAGGTGCCCTGCACACCAGACACCTAGGTGTGAGTTTTACAGGATATCAGATCATGAAGCTCAAGGTTTGGGGCCCTGGGTACAATACACCCAGGTGAATTCTGGGGCCACCCAAGATATCCTTGTCTAAGTGCCTCAGTGGCCTGAACGAGAACCCCCACTTCCCTCAGTTAGAGCCTTATTTATGTGACATAAATGACTCCTTCTCTCCCTGAAGCCCAGAGTGAGGAAATTTACAACAGCCTGTTTCAGTTGCTCTTTTTTTGTCTTAGCTCACCCTTCCTACAATTTGCCGGCAAGGAAAGGGACAGGCTATTGGCCTTTTACTATCCTTACATCCTCCTTCCCTAGAGGCAGCCTAGTCACCTGAGCATCAGGTCATATCTGCTCCCCAATGTGTGACATGGCTATAAACTGGATCCTCCATGCTTACTTCCCTCCCCAGTACTCCAAAAGAAGCCACAAAAATTTTAAATATTATTGCAAGGAAATTATCCAACCTGCAACTTGCCTTGATGTCTAATCTGCCTTTGTATCTCAGAACCTAAGGATTATCTTCTTGTTTGTCTCTGATTTTTTTTTTTCCCTAGGCAAACCTTAATCTTCCTCTCCATTCTCACACCCACCCCAGGAAGATGCCAGACTGGAGTCAAGGAGAACAAAGATTAGACTCCCAGAAAGACAACAAGAAAAAGCACATCAACTGCTTCTAATAAGTAACTCCTTTGTATCAAGCAACACTTTCACTGAGCTACTTAGAGCTTCCCTGGTAGCTCAGTTGATAAAGAATCCGCCTGCAATGCAGGATACCCCGGTTTGATTCCTGGATTGGGAAGATCTGCTGGAGAAGGGATAGGCTACCCACTTCAGTATCCTTGGGTTTCCCTGTTGGCTCAGCTGGCAAAGAATCCAGCTGCAATGCAGGAGACCTGGGTTCGATCCCTGGGTTGGGAAGATTCCCTGGAGAAGGAAAAAGCTACCCACTCCAGTATTCTGGCCTGGAGAATTCCATAGACTGTATAGTCCATAGGGTCACAAAGAGTCAGACACAACTGAGCCACTTTCACTTACATAAGATAGTGCCTGTAAATTGCTTAGAAAAGAAAAATACCTAGTCAATGGATATGCAATAAAATATAGTTATTAATTGTTACTTATCACTCACTGTGTCATTCTACCCACTGAAACAAGTGAGGCAATTTGACCAGGTGGTATTCTCTATTTTACAAACTAAAAAAATGAAGGTCAAAGGCACGGCTATTCTCTGTAGAGGAAATAAAGACTGAGCAGTGGGGCCACATTAAAATACAGAGCTTGTGACCTCTTCTCCTGCACTCAGAGTTTTAATCTTCCTTTATTAATCAAGTTGCACTGCTTACAAGAAAATTTCTAAAACTCTTAGATCAAAAGTCAGCAACCTTTTGCTATTAAAGGTCAGATAATAAATATTTCAGGTGTTTCGAACCCAAAAGACTGTCTCAAATATTTACCTCTGTTATTATAGCCCAAAAGCAGCCACTGGAAGTTCATGGACAAATAGCTGTGGCTGTGTGTTTCAATAAAATTTTATTTACAAAAACAAGCAGTGGGCCAGATTTCACCAAATGACTATAGTTTGCTGACCTCTACTTCAAATCAATACCAAGTGCTTGGCACATAGTGAGGGATCCAAAATAAGTTTAGATAGATAAATGAATGAAACAATTATTTGTCCTACTTGGAATTTTTTAGCTCTAAAAGGTTCTACTATCTAATCTAACGGTGCATTTCATGTTCTTGTGTTATTCAATATAATTTCATATCTCTTCTTTTTCCATGTATAAAATAATATTGAACATGCATCTTGTTACTTTGCAGTCAGATAGGGCTGGAACTGAGACCCAACTTTTCTATTTGGGCAAGTTAATTTACCTTAAACTTCTGTTACCTCATTTGCAAAATGGGCATAAGGACGCTTACCAACAGTGGTCTGCATGCATACGTGCTTAGCCGTTACAGTCGTGTTCAGCTCTTTGTGACCCAAGGGGCCATAGCCCGCCAGGTTCCTCTGTCCCTGGGATTCCCCAGGCAAGAATACTTGAGTGCATTGCCATACCCTCCTCCAGGGAACCTTTCCCACCCATGGATCAAACCTGCATTTCCTGCCTTGCAGGTGGATTCCTTACGGCTGAGCCATCAGGGAAGCCAAATAATGGTCTGAGGCTCAGAAATTTTGTAGGCACAATGCCAAGCGAACGGTAGATAGGAATTAGACTACATTCCTGTAGACAGGGACTTCTTTTTCAGTGTGTTATCCAAACTTTCCTACTTTTACTCTCCCTCATTTGCTTTTTATGTGGATGGGAGTTGGGAACGGTGGTGATTCTAGTCTGGTAAAACTGGAGGCACACCACATGCTGAGCTGGCTTAGATGCTGCTCTTCTCCCTAGTGCCCGGCTTCTGAGGCCCTGCAGAGGGCCAGGGGAAGGCCCCCACTCTCGACCTGAGCGCAGTGTTCACAGCAGCTGTGCTGTGAGCTACCGATAATAACATGTTTAAGGCCACCTGCATCTGAAATGCACTGTTGAAGATTTTAACACTTCACAATCTAGATTAAGCTCTTCAACTGATATACCTAAGAAAGCTTCATACCTTCTTCATGGTGAACAAATGCTTGAAGTGGAAATATGACCAGTAAAAAAGGAAGAAGTCCCCACAACAGTCAACACGCCAGGAAGATCCTGGGGGTTACAAGTCATGAGCAAACAGTCCTAGAACTGCCTCTCACTTTCTGTTGCACCTAGAGCAAGACAAACCTATCCTTTCCTCTTCACCTCAATATTTTCCAAATCTCAGTAATTTATTTCCTATCTTCATAACTCTTATCATGCCTATGTGGCCCCATACTATTATTTTTTCTATACTTCAACTGAATCAACAAACTTATTTTACTTAGCCTTGTCCTTCACAATAATACCTATCACATAACATCACAGGTATATTAACTATACTGCCCCTATTATACTTTATAATAAATACATACCTATTGAAATATAAATTGTACTATTATAATAAAAATATTCCTTCACTATATCATCTAAAACCATCCCAGGTACCAGCAGTGGTGGATATTTCCATTTCTGGAAACATTGGCTCGGGGGATGGACGTCTGTGTGTTTTCCACATTGCTTGATTCTTTCACACCCCCAGCAGCACCTGGCACCATGCTGGGCACACACATGGTAATTGAAGCCCTTACATTTGTACAGTGTTTTATAGCCTTCAAAATACTTCCACACACTCGGAAAGGAGAACACATCAGAGAGAACCTCCTTGAAGGTTTGTGTAAACTTGACAATGGAGAGGAATACCTGGAAGATCCTAGAAAAGGAACAAAACCACCCACTGGGAAGCCTCTCCTGATCATGCAGCCCTGTTTTATCACTGTGAAGGGTATACTAGGTCCTGGGTAAGGGCAGTGGTCTCCCTGCAAAGAGTCAACTCCTTTAGAGAGTGTTATTTCTGGTTCTCCTGCCATAGCCTTGAGGTTTTTCTCATCCCTGAAATCAGATCTTGCTCTTTTGTACTCACAACACACTCACAGAAAAAGGTTATCTGGCTGAATTACTAGGAGAAGGAAAGTCATGGAATTCCATGCAACTTCAAAGCATTATTAAAGCAATATTTTTTGATATTATTACCAAGCCTAATGCTATGTTGAATCTGCAGTTATGGAGTTCATTCTAAAGCACTTGATTGTGCCCAGAAGAGAAATAGTCTTACAAGTAATTTTCTCAAGCATGCTTGAAGAAAGGGCAGTGCATGGCTCAGTAAATACAACAGCCTGGACAGTTATGAGCTATCATGCTAAACTGAATTGGCTTACTGCTATAACTTGCAATGAATGAGTTCTGCCTATGAGAAGCTCTCTGGTAGGCCTCAGAGCCTACATTTTTATGGGTGTTTTGTGCTTATCAACACTGTCTGATACCTAAGAGGAATATGTGAACCACATAACTTTCAGTTTAATTTGTTCAGATTAACTATTTAGTACCATTACAATTAATTAACTTTTAATATTATTATTAATTTACATAATAGCAGTTAGCTATTCTCTGTATTCAGGACAAAACTGATAGTAAATTATGGTGAGAAGAGGTATATTTTGCAGAAATTCCTCCATCTTCTTTCACCAGTTTGATGGTCAGATGTCTTTCATTATGTAATCTAAAAGTCTTGAACTATTCTACTCTTCCAAGTACATCCCAGACTCCAAACAAACATGACTGAGTTGTATCTCCAAATGTCTTCCTAAGGGAGCCTTTCCTTGAAGTCACATACTCTACAGAGAAAGTTGAGTTTATAGTAAAAGATTTTGGGGTCATATGCATTTGTCATTTTGTCACTAATTTATGTCAATTGAGTTTTCCATCATCTATGACAATTCATCAACTGACTGCTAGAAATTTAAATGCAAAGAAATAGTCATATTATTTCATTTTATCCTCACAATAGCATTACAAAGAAAGTCTTGATAGCCCCTTCTCTTAAAAGATGAGGGAACTGAGGTTGAGGGAGGGTGAATAATGTTTTCTGCAGTCACACAATACCTTGAGCCAGGATTTGACTCAGGGTTATTTAACTTCATAAACAGAAGGTCTTAAGTGGGCTAAACTGCATTGACTCAGATACTCATTGAGTGTACCCTTGTCTATGAATTAGTCCCCATGAGGTTTCATTAAAGACAGCCCTTAAGCATTCTCACGGGCTTCCCTGGTGGTTCAGATGATAAAAAATCTGCCTGTCTTGTTCCTGATTTCAGAGGAAATGCTTTCAATTTTTCACCATTGAGGGTGATGCTTGCTGTGGGTTTGTCATATATAGCTTTTATTATGTTGAGGTATGTTCCTTCTATTCCTGCTTTCTGGAGAGTTTTAATCATAAATGAGTGTTGAATTTTGTCAAAGGCTTTCTCTGCATCTATTGAGATAATCATATGTTTTTTATCTTTCAATTTGTTAATGTGGTGTATTACGTTGATCGATTTGCGGATATTAAAGAATCCTTGCATTCCTGGGATAAAGCCCACTTGGTCATGGTGTATGATTTTTTTAATATGTTGTTGGATTCTGTTTGCTAGAATTTTGTTAAGGATTTTTGCATCTATGTTCATCAGTGATATTGGCCTGTAGTTTTCTTTTTTTGTGGCATCTTTGTCTGGTTTCTGAAATCAGGAACAAGACAAGGATGCCCACTCTCACCACTACTATTCAACATAGTGTTGGAAGTTTTGGCCACAGCAATCAGAGCAGAAAAAGACATAAAAGGAATCCAGATAGGAAAAGAAGAAGTGAAACTCTCGCTGTTTGCAGATGACATGATCCTCTACATAGAAAACCCTAAAGACTCTACCAGAAAATTACTAGAGCTAATTAATGAATATAGTAAAGTTGCAGGATATAAAATTAACACACAGAAATCCCTTGCATTCCTATACACTAACAATGAAAAAACAGAAAGAGAAATTAAGGAAACAATACCATTCACCATTGCAACAAAAAGAATAAAATACTTAGGAGTATATCTACCTAAAGAAACAAAAGACCTATACATAGAAAACTATAAAACACTGATGAAAGAAATCAAAGAGGACACCAGCAGTTGGAGAAACATACCGTGTTCATGGATTGGAAGAATCAATATTGTCAAAATGGCTATTCTACCCAAAGCAATCTATAGATTCAATGCAATCCCTATCAAGCTACCAACGGTATTTTTCACAGAATTAGAACAAATAATTTCACAATTTGTATGGAAATACAAAAAACCTCGAATAGCCAAAGTAATCTTGAGAAAGAAGAATGGAACTGGAGGAATCAACCTGCCTGACTTCAGACTCTACTACAAAGCCACAGTCATCAAGACAGTATGGTACTGGCACAAAGACAGAAATATAGATCAATGGAACAGAATAGAAAGCCCAGAGATAAATCCACGAACCTATGGACAGCTTATCTTTGACAAAGGAGGCAAGGATATACAATGGAAAAAAGACAATCTCTTTAACAAGTGGTGCTGGGAAAACTGGTTAACCACTTGTAAAAGAATGAAACTAGAACACTTCCTAACACCATACACAAAAATAAACTCAAAATGGATTAAAGATCTAAATGTAAGACCAGAAACTATAAAACTCCTAGAGGAGAACATAGGCAAAACACTCTCCGACATAAATCACAGCAAGATCTTCTATGACCCACCTCCCAGAATATTGGAAATAAAAGCAAAAATAAACAAATGGGACTTAATGAAAATTAAAAGCTTTTGCACAACAAAGGAAACTATAAGTAAGGTGAAAAGACAGCCCTCAGATTGGGAGAAAATAATAACAAATGAGGAAACAGACAAAGGATTAATCTCAAAAATATACAAGCAACTCCTGAAGCTCAATTCCAGAAAAATAAACGACCCAATCAAAAAATGGGCCAAAGAACTAAACAGACATTTCTCCAAAGAAGACATACAGATGGCTAACAAACACATGAAAAGATGCTCAACATCACTCATCATCAGAGAAATGCAAATCAAAACCACAATGAGGTACCATTACACGCCAGTCAGGATGGCTGCTATCCAAAAGTCTACAAGCAATAAATGCTGGAGAGGGTGTGGAGAAAAGGGAACCCTCTTACACTGTTGGTGGGAATGCAAACTAGTACAGCCACTATGGAAAACAGTGTGGAGATTTCTTAAAAAACTGGAAATAGAACTGCCATATGACCCAGCAATACCACTTCTGGGCATACACACTGAGGAATCCAGATCTGAAAGAGACACGTGCACCCCAATGTTCATCGCAGCACTGTTTATAATAGCCAGGACATGGAAGCAACCTAGATGCCCATCAGCAGATGAATGGATAAGGAAGCTGTGGTACATATACACCATGGAATATTACTCAGCCGTTAAAAAGAATTCATTTGAATCAGTTCTAATGAGATGGATGAAACTGGAGCCCATTATACAGAGTGAAGTAAGTCAGAAAGATAAAGAACATTACAGTATACTAACACATATATACGGAATTTAGATAGATGGTGGCAATAACCCTATATGCAAAACAGAAAAAGAGACACAGAAATACAGAACAGACTTTTGAACTCTGGGGGAGAACGTGAGGGTGGGATGTTTTGAAAGAACAGCATGTATATTATCTATGGTGAAACGGACCACCAGCCCAGGTGGGATACATGAGTCAGGTGCTCGGGCCTGGTGCACTGGGAGGACCCTGAGGAGTCGGGTGGGGAGGGAGGTGGGAGGGGGGATCGGGATGGGGAATACATGTAACTATATGGCTGATTCATGTCAATGTATGACAAAACCCACTGAAATGTTGTAAAGTGATTGGCCTCCAACTAATAAAATAATATTAAAAAAAAAAAAAAAAAAAACACACACACAAAAAAAAAAAAAAAAAAAAAAAAAAAAAAAAAAAAAAAATCTGCCTGTAATGTAGGAGACACTGGTTTGATCTCTGAGCCAGGAAGATCTCTGGAGAAAGAAATGGTTACTCACTCCAGTATTCTTGCCTGGAGAATCTCATGGACAGAGGAGCCTGACAGGGTACAGTCCATGGGGTCACAAAGAGTCAGACATAACTGAGTGACTAACACTTTCACTTTTCACAAGCAGTCTTATATAAAAATAAGACACTCCTAATTGGGTGGGGTACATAAGAATTTGGCAAGACAAGCAGAACATGAAGAGTTTAAGGGAATCAGCCTCTACATCCTCAACCCGTAATAGGTCTATATCTCAGTGATACTGCAGGTTTGGTTCACAAGAATTTTTTTTAGATTATCAGTACATATAAAATTTCTGTTTACATCACACTGTAGTCTGTTAGGTGTGCAACAGCATTATGTCTAAAAACAATGTGAAAGTGAAAGTCACTCAGTCACGTCCAATTCTTTGCAACCCCATGGACTGTAGCCCCTCAGGCTCCTCTGTCCTTGGGGATTCTCCAGGCAAGGATACCGGAGTGGGTTGCCACTCCCTCCTGCAGGGGATCTTTCCAACCCAGGGATTGAACCCAGGTCTCCCTCATTGCAGGTGGTTTCTTTACCAACTGAGACACTAGGAAAGCCCAAGAATACTGGAGTGGGTAGCCTGTTCCTTCTCCAGGAGATCTTCCTGATCCAGGAATTGAACCAGGGTCTCCTGCATTGCAAGCAAATTCTTTACCAACTATGCGACCAGGGAAGCCCTAAAAACAATGTACATACCCAAATTTAAAAACACTTTGTGGCTGAAAAAAAAAAATGCTCACCATCATCTGAACCTCCAGTGAGTCCTAGTAGCAACATTATCACTGATTACACATCACCATAACAAATGAAAACACCAAACAATGCAAAATGTGAAATATTGTGAGAATTATCAAAACATGACACAAAGACACAGAGTGAGCAAGTGCTCTTAGAAAAATGGCTTTGATAGGCTTGCTCAAGGCAGGGTTGCCATAAACTTGTACACCGTATCGGGAAGGCACAACCAATAAAGAGAAGATCAGTAACCCCAGGTCTGCCGGTACCAAGACTGACCTGTCTGAGAAGGCTCCTCAGGCTGGGGGTCTCTTTTCCCAGTCCTTCCCTTTACAGTCTAGACAGAGATTTTCAAACCATTTCCAGAAAACAGCTGCTTTTTTAGCTCTCTAAGTGAACAAGAGAGAGGTCCGGCCCCTTCTGATCCCCAGATTCCGTGCTGAAGAACCTGCCCACTGAAGAGGGGCCATGGAGTGTGACCAGCTTTTCCTTGAGGGAACTGAGCTACACGTTTCTGTAAGAGGTGGGCTGTGCCAGAAAACCATCTGATGGAATTAATGTCACTATTTTTTATATTAAGAAGGTCAATGCCATCTTATGTGAGTGTAGGTCACAGAAACAAAAGCATCTTTTTCACCAATTTTATTTTCCTTCCAGGGTGGTCACTTCTTGGGATTTAGTGACCACATGTATGTTTTATTCCTATATAAAATCATTTGTGTGAGTCAGAAACACCTGCATAGGCACTATTCTCTCTTATTTAAATAACTCTCGTTAGTTTTGGTTTTTCAGGATTAAAACACCCATTGTCCACACAAAGCTAATTTAAGTAGTTTATTTTCATTCCCCCACACAGCTCATTGATTTGAACCTCTTAGAATCGTTATTCAAATCATAACAGTTATTAAAAGTGTTGGGAAATTTTTGCCTTTTATCTATTCATCATAAGTAATGGTAGAAATGGACAATTTAAATAAAGAAAATTGCTCCAGTTTTTTCAGCTTTGGTAATTTTTGCAAACTTTAAACTATATGCTAATACAGAAAAGAAACTAAAGAACACTAACACCAGTTCCTGTAATTCACTTCAGAGACTCAGATACCTTTAACCAAAGCCAAGTAATTATTGCCCAGGTTGATACTACTAATTTGCTGTAGAATGAGACAACCAGTCATGGCAAATAAAAAATGTAGACCATCAATTGCAACGATGCAGTTGGTTAATAGCTACTACTAGTCTGCCGTTGGTAAGACTAAAGTGTGGTCCAATGCAAAAGATGAGCAGGCGGCTACAGGCTGATGAAGCAGCTCATCTGGGCCAGGTGAGCTTTTTGTGGGTGTCCAGAGCTTAGGCCTTCCATGCTCTTATGTACATTACACAAGGGTGTAAGAGCAGGCCTGCCTACTGGGGAGATAGAGAGAATAGCATCTGCCTAGAAGGTATCCCTTTGCAACGTGGAAGTACTGACCAGGTAGGGTCCTGGGACAAAAGCAGTAGAAATCACTTCTCACCTGCTGGGAGGGCTAAGGTCTCTAGTGGCTGGGTTTGCTTTGCTAGGGTTGTTCTTTTTTGAATTGTTCTTACCGGCTGTCTTAATGAAGTGGGTAGGACAAGACTGAAAAGCCAGGAAGTTGATCTGGGGATGCAGAATCTTATTCCTAAATGGCATTCCTTCATTAGGCTCAGTTCAGTCTATGGGAAGCAATTAGGAGTCAAACGAGCTTGTTTTTGAGTCTGCCACTTCCTAGCTTAGTGAAACTGTAAAAGTTAGTTACCTTTTCTGAACCTCAGTTTGTTCATTTGGAAAATTATGATAATAATATCAACTAGCCCGTAAGGTTGCTATGGAAAGTAAATGGAATATTGTACATATTTAACACAGTGCCAGCATGATATAACGATTCTGAAAGGGGTGGTTATTATGTTATCTTGTTTTTCCAGGTGCCATCATCCTGACCTGGGATGGTATCTTCCCATACTTTCTTCTAATTGGTCTGGACCCTCTCAGAAACCACAGATACACACATCTCCTATTTAGCCCAGATTGTTCATTAAGACCTGCTATCACTGCTATTACACAGCTGTCTTTACATTTTTCCCTACCAACCTCTGTTATTTCTATTCATGGAGACAACAGTGTGCTTGTTTATACATTTTGCCAGCATTGTTAAGCATCTGGATGGCCCAAACACTGGAATAAATGCAGAGGTGAGCAAAGCAGACAGTACTCCTGATCTTTTGAAACTTACAGTCCAGCAGGAAACACAGAACAGTCAACAGCGCTAACAATCAGAGCAGGAAACACCAGTTGCCACGGGAATACCTTGTAGGGCCATTTATCTCATCTTGGGTGGTATGGGTGGGGAGTCAAGGGAACTTAGCTTCCTTCCACAGCGAAGTCTTGCACTCCCAGTCCCAGCCAGCTATCTCCAAAGTACAAGTCTCTGGTTATCAAAGGGGCCAGGTAAGCAAATGGAGGATGTGCCAATATCAGTGTGTTACATGTGTAGTCAACAGCACCCACTCAGATACAAATCATGAGGTCAATATGGTTGAGAACGAAGAGTTGATCTATAGGCAAATACATTTTACAACTCAAATTCAAGTACTCATGGGAATGCCCTGGGTGATAGGAATGATGTATTCTAATATATCATTCTTTTTACAATGCGTAGGCTTTTAAATCAACATTTCTCCCATCCAAGTACTAACCAGGCCTGACTCTGCCTAGCTTCTAAGATCAAATGAGAGTGGATGTATTCCGGGTGGTATGAGCATTGACTGAGACAATATTTCTGCAAGTAATGTGAGGTAGAAACTTATTTTTTCAAACAGAGAATCAATATCCCCACACCACCTGCTGAATCATCAGCTATCTCTTGCTTGTTCATTTCAAATGCAAACTTTATCATATACAAAGTTTCCACTTATTAATGAGTATATTTCCAGGCTCTCTGTTTTGATCCATTTGACAATGCCACACTCTTCTGATTGCTATAATTCTATAGTATGTTTTGATAAACAGTAGGGCAAGACCTCTGTTCTCTAATTTCTTCTTGGATGTTTGAAATCCATATTAAATTTCTTTACAAAGAAGCTGAATTTCAAAGTCTATTGGTTTATATATTTCTTAATGTCAATCTCTAGCTTATGCACTGTTTTTCAGTATCTATGATGCCCAACACTATTATTTCATCTTAGTTTCTGTTTGTTTATAGAATAAAAATGGGGGAGTAGAAATACTATTGGTTGAGTAATTGGAGGACCTAGATCTGAAACCAGGACTTGCAATCCAACAGCTCTATGACCTAGGGAACAGCATTTTCTCTTCCTGAGCCCCATTCTGTCCATTTATAACATGGAGATAAGAAAAACCTGTCTTATAAGGTATTGTGAGGATTCTATAAGAGGAAGCAATGAAGATTTTATCAAAGCTACTGTGTCACACTTGCAAAGATACTAGAAGCTATACACATGAAAAACAGGCTGTGATGTTTTAAATGCTACGTAGTGTTCAATATCATTATTGGAGAAATCGGCTTAAATATTTCACAGCTGAATACGAGCTTGTCCTGGAACTGGGAGTCAATGTAGTCCTTGGTTTTGGGGCAATGGATATTCTGACAGCCTCATCGTATCCTGTGGCTTTTACTTTTAAGATGTTTGAGTGGTAAGCCACCGGTCCAAATCTTTAGCTTTTATCCACAAGTCAGAAAGGAAATCCCCAGATTTCAAAAACTGATATCGGCCAAACTCAAATGGGCTATAGCTCTACCTGGGATGTTTTACAAGATTCGGACAATACATAAAGCAACACATGGACAGGGTAAACCAAAGGGACCAGAGTTTGCATCCCAAGAAAATTACCTTATGAAATGATCATCAGGAAATAAATCATCTTGGCCTGTAAATAATTCCATGTACAGTAATATAGTTGTCACTTCGTATTTGCTACTTCTCAACTAGAAGAAAAGGAAAATGCACAAGTGTGAAAATAAGTCCATAAATATCTCTTAAAGAGACTACTGAAAATTTAATTAACTGAGCAATTGAGCCAGACTTCTTTAAATTTAGATCTGAAATGTGAGGGGTTCCTTCAGAGCTTTCTTCTGGTTGGAATGGGGCAGGACTGGCAGTGGGTGTAAAAACAAAACAAAATAAAATGCTCTACTAAACTTAAACTCAATAATGTTTCATCATTAAGAAAGTATTAAAAGGAAGAACAGGTCTGTCCTTTATAATCAGCGGAGCACACCAGAAAACTGCACCCCAATGGGTCTATATTTCTCCCAAGAAATAGGATAGGGTCCAGTAAACAATTCCACAGCATTAAACAAACATCATGATCCCTACTAAGCATAAAGCACTAGGCACTGTAGGAAATAAAATAGTGCCTAAGTTGTGACCCCTATCCTCTCAGATCTCAAGTCCAGGGGGAAATACAGGTCCATAGGTGCATGTGGATCACAAGGTCCACATGGCTGAGTCCCCATGCTTGAGGAAATGGTCCCATGGGGAGGAGGAGACAGAGGATGAGAAGATCTTCAATCACTGGGCCACATAACAAAAGTGGGAAGGATGCTGAATCAAAGGGGTCCTCACACAAGAGGCACCCTGCTGCCACCTCCTCCGCACAGAAGCAGGTGGGGCTGGCCATGCCCACTGACAGCAGCAGAGGAGGGGTGGGAGGGTGTTCTGTCTTCCCTTCTCCTTTGGGAAGCAGGTCAGCTATGTGAACTTGGAGTTGGCTCTGCAGGTCAGGTCGTCTCCCTTCCTTCCCTTCCTCTCTCTCCTTTCTCCTTCCCTTCCCCCTTCTCTTTCTTGCTCCTTCCCTTCCTTCTTCCCTCCTTCCATTCCTCCCCTTCTATCCCCCTTTCCTTCCCCCCAGCCTCTCCATCCTCATTCCCTTTCTATCTTCTTTCCACCCTCATCCCTCTCTCCCTTTCTTCTTCTCTACTTGTTCTCTCTCACTCAGATGCCCACAGACCCCACTCACTCTCTGAGTACGTCTGGCTCTCTCTTCAACATATCCAACAAACATACCACATAATAAATAGGCCACACAATGAAAAACATTCTCAGTATTTCTGTCTAGGGAAGGAACCATAGGTGGTTTACATTAGATTTTTGCCTATGCTGTCTTTACAGTACAGCTTTCACTGTAGTCTTGTCCTGAGCTGGGAGGGATTTCAGGGAACTAGCACAGAATAATACAACGATGCAGTACTTTGTTTTGTCCCGGATAGATAGCTGTGTTTGCTCCATCGGGGGTGGAAAACTAAGGGAGGTGGTGACAAGGCACCAAACCCTGTCTGGAGAAGTTCACTGTGTTGGCTGATACAATATGAGAGTATGTCTTAGAGAGGCTGAGATGTGAAGCAGATTTTGGATAAGCACAAACAATTTTCTATTTGGGAAAGAGCAGACCTGGAGTTTTAAACCAAGGAAGGTTCATCTCTTCACTCCATCTCTGCCCTCCTGGAGCAGCCAGACCTTGAAATCTAAGGTAACTTGAATTGATCCCTGTGCTGCTTGAAATCATCCTATCAGTTCATCATCTTTCAGCCCTGCACTAATGTCAGGTTAGAGGATTCAGAAGCAGTGCCAGGAGTACACTTATTTCCAGAGATTTGGAGCCAATATTGCCATAGAGATACTA
This sequence comes from Muntiacus reevesi, assembly GCF_963930625.1. Lineage (NCBI taxonomy): Eukaryota > Metazoa > Chordata > Mammalia > Artiodactyla > Cervidae > Muntiacus > Muntiacus reevesi. The sequence continues at coordinate 100,287,904 of NC_089252.1, forward strand.
GAAATTACCGCAAGATTTGGATATCTCACAAAGAGGCACCCGTCACCTCTTCGCAAAATATATCTTCGGGATGTTTCTAAATTGAATATTTTGAGCGTCTACTTTAAGCATCTTGGGATATTTGTGTTAATCTTGTGCCTCTAGGAAATGGTATATTTCTTTAGGATTTACAATCATAGTTTGGGACAGCTGGCAAGAAATGTCTCCGCCAGTTTGTCGATAGCATTGAGCAACTAAGAGGTGTGCTCCTCAAGGAAGAGGCAAGCACATGCAGCACTCTAACTCTGTGCTGGGTACTGGTGTTTCATGTTTCATCCTCACAGGAATCCCTGTGACGAAGGCACGACTGGAGTTCTCCTTTTATAGGCAAGGAAGCACGGGGCAGAGAGGAGAAGTATTTTGTGCCTTAGAGCACACAGTCAATCGGTGTAAGGCAGAATGCCAGGTCCATGAGGACAGAGATCTTCAGTTTTGTTTTCTTCCCCTGCTACATCCCAAGCTTCTGTGTGGTGCCTGGCACATAGTAAATGCTCAGAAAATACTTTATGAGTTAATAAAGCAAGAGTGCAATATAAACCCAGCAGTCTGGCTCTAGAGTCTGTACCCTTGTTACTGAGGGGGTCAGAATATGCCATCCCAAAACATGCCATTTTGGCATAAGAGTTATTCTGAACTGAAGATGTCTGAGAAACAGATGTGGGGAAAGCACTCTACTCTCCCTGTCTAAAAGCGGGGCATAAATTTCCCTTTGTGAAGATGTGTCCCCTTCCGTCTCCCATAGCAGGAAGAGGAGATTTTTACTACTGGAGGCAGTTTCTACTTGAATCTGCATAAACAATTACCACTGACATCTCATCTTCCATTAGTTTCCCCCATATATTTACTTTCTCACAACTTACTGCCCCAGAAATCCAGACTCTTTTCCTTTGTCTTATCACTTCTTCACAAATGTATGGCTCTTTATTTAAATAGTGTATAAGCTCTCAGGCCCTACTGTTTCTTTGGGTTTGCATGTCCTTTCTATGAGACCCCCACATACACACACAAATGACAATGTACATCAAATAAAACTTGTGTACATTTTATTCTGTTACTCTACCTTTGTTAGTTTAATCTACACAACCCTGATAATAAACTTAAGAGGATTTTCCTCTCCAAAGCACACAATGCCACTTTTCTCTTCTCTGTCCTTCCTGTGTTTCCCCATCTTTTTCCTAGGCTAGTGGTTCTCAAACTTTAACCTACATTAGCATCACCTGAAGGGCTTCTTTCAGCACAGACCACAGAGCCTCACCCTAGAGTTTCCAACCAGTATATCTGGGATGTATATTCCAGTATATCTGGAAATTTATGCTTTTAACAAGCTCCCTACAACTGCTGAAGCCACTGGTCTGGGGACCACACTTTGAGAACCTCTGCCCTAAGCCACAGAGAAGGCAATGGCACCCCACTCCAGTACTCTTGCCTGGAAAATCCCATGGATGGAGGAGCCTGGTAGGCTGCAGTCCATGGGGTCGCGAAGAGTCGGACACGACTGAGCGACTTCCCTTTCACTTTTCACTTTCATGCGTTGGAGAAGGAAATGGCAACACACTTCAGTGTTCTTGCCTGGAGAATCCCAGGGATGGGGGAGCCTGGTGGGCTTCCGTCTATGGGGTCGCACAGAGTCAGACACTATTGAAGCGACTTGGCAGCAGCAGCAGCAGCAGCAGCCCTAAACCAAAAAAAAAAAAAAAAAGTCTCTTTAAAAGCTCTACATTTTTATGCAAACATTCTTTCCCTTTTTTCTACCAGACGAAGGAAAGCTTATCCTGCTCACGATGCTGAGGTAAAGAAAGAATAACTGAAAGAGTCCCTATCTCCATTTCAGCAGAAGCATAGTCTAGAGCAAAAGAAGATTTGCTAGAGTAATAGCGAAGACCCATAACTTACAATGAGAGAACCTAAATTCAAGCCTTGGCCACTGGTCAAGTCAGTTGACCTTTCGGCTCCTCGTTCTACAAAAGGAACATGAGGATAAATCCTGCTTTTTCTACATCCCCGGGCAGTTGTGAAAATTAAGGGATAAAACAAGGATAGCACTTTGCAGACTCGAAAGGACTATAGAACCAGTGCGTGTTGTTATGTAGTCAGCTCATAAAATCATAATGTTGGTCTTGAAACTAGAATTAACTCTGGTGGGTGATGGGTGAGTTCAGAAAGAAGTGTGGGCTCTCTTTATATACTGTACGGCTAAAACAAAATGAAACCATGAGATGTTTCCAAGTAGAACATGAAAATTAAAGCTATATACTTCCAGATGAAATACACTTCATTATCACAGGCCAAACATAAAATAAATAGGGCAGAAATACAGCTATCCGTTCCCATAAAGAACAGGGAGGAAATTTGGTGAACAATTCCTGAGTAACTTTAAATGCCTCTTCTATCTTTTTACTGCAGAGCCAAGAAGGGCAGAAAATTATGACAAACTAATTATGATGATGGATGGGGAGCCAGTCCCTAATGTTAGCTACACTGCCGGAGCAAAGAACAGTGCCACAGCTCACATACTTCAATAGGCAAGACACTCTAGATGATAATGAGCAATACAGATTAACAACATTACGTTAAAACAGGATAATTATTCTTTTTCATTTCATAGTTCTTTCCCATGAACCTGGTCCTGTGTTACATTTTTCTGTTTCTTGTTTCTAAGGTGCTATCTGTGTATATCAGGCAGGCTCCTCTCCTGCTAATTAAAGGTGATGTTGCGCTTGCTTTTCCTGCGGTCTCCAACAGCAGGGGTCCAGGGACCAAAGATTGATGAAACCACTGCATGGGAACCGCCCTTTCCGAAAGCAAGATGAGGTCATGGCAAGATCAGGGATACAAAGCAAAAAGCTCTGCAAAAAAATGAATTCTGCTTTTCTTTCTTTTTTAAGTGCTTTTTTGAGAATTTTAACAATGCATTCAACACGCCGGAGTGAAGGTGATGAGCTTTGAATTAAGAGGTGGGCATTTTTTACTTTGGTTGGAGATAAATTTCAGACAGCATCACATAATTAAGCAGCCATTTAGTGATATAAAATAATAAGTCCTCTCATTCCTTCATCCAGGCAGTCAGTCAGTCATAATCAGTATGTATTAAGCACTTGCCATGTGCCTGGCACTGGGGGACACCTGGGGACACAATGGTGTAGTGGACAATACAGACATGAGCCCTACAATTCCAAAGGGGGAGGCAAAACAAAGATAGACAAATATGCAGAATGGTTGCAACTTATACAAAATGTCATGAAGGAAAGAAACAAAGGGCTGAGATGGAGACTAACAGAGGGGGCTCCTTTAGGTAGGACCCTCACAGATGGGGGAGGGAATTAGCCAACACTAGAAGGACTAAAATGAGCTACGGAGCCACAGGAGAGAATGATATCAGAAAGAGAGCAGCACTTGCAAGGTACAAAGCATGGAACACAGCTCGTTTGTAGATCTGAAGGTCAATAAAGCTGAGGTGAGCAACCAGGAAGAGAAGCAAGGTACAGCTGTTGAGGTATACAGGAACCAACTCTGGTAAGACCTCGAGTGAAGAGGAACCAAAAAACCTCTTGATGAAAGTGAAAGAGGAGAGTGAAAAAGTTGGCTTAAAGTTCAACAATCAGAAAACTAAGATCATGGCATGTGGTCCCATCACCTCATGGGAAATAGATGGGGAAACAGTGGAAACAGTGTCAGACTTTATTTTTGGGGGCTCCAAAATCACTGCAGATGGTGACGGCTGCCATGAAATTAAAAGACACTTACTCCTTGGAAGGAAAGTTATGACCAACCTGGATAGCATATTAAAAACCAGAGACATTACTTTGCCAACAAAGGTCCGTCTAGTCAAGGCTATGGTTTTTCCAGTAGTCATGTATGGATGTGAGAGTTGGACGGTGAAGAAAGCTGAGTGCCGAAGAATTGATGCTTTTGAACTGTGGTGTTGGAGAAGACTCTTGAGAGTCCCTTGGACTGCAAGGAGATCCAATCAGTCCATCCTAAAGGAGATAAGTCCTGGGTGTTCATTGGAAGGACTGATGCCGAAGCTGAAACTCCAATACTTTGGCCACCTCATGCAAAGAGTTGACTCATTGGAAAAGACCCTGATGCTGGGAGGGATTGGGGGCAGGAGGAGAAGGGGGCGACAGAGGATGAGATGGCTGGATGATATCACCGACTCGATGGACATGAGTTTGAGTAAACTCCGGGAGTTGGTGATGGACAGGGAGGCCTGGTGTGCTGCGATTCATGAGGTCGCAAAGAGTCGGACACGACTGAGCAACTGAACTGAGCTGATTCAATGGTGAAAGAGTACGCAGTGGAAGCGGTGAGCCACTAGGAGGCAGTAATTCAAGTAAGAGATGGTGATGGAGGTAGTGAAAATGGAGGTAGCCAGGGAAACGGAAGGTAAATTTGGTGATAGGCTTAATGGGACTTGTTGATGAATTGGTTAGAGGTGGGAGTCGTGATACAGGAGAACCATAGATGACCTGAAGGTTGCTGGCTTCAGTGATGGATTGGATGGCAGCACCTTTTATTGACCTTGACTAGAAACAGATTCCTGGGGAAGAAACTAAATTTCCAAGGTGGAAATCTCTCCCTGCTCTTGGAGTCTGAAGACACTGTCAGTGTTCTGACAGGGTGTATACATTCACATGGATCTTAGGCCACTCTAATTCCACACTAAACAGTATCATGAAAAGCTAGAAAAGGCTGGAAATGCAGTTTGCTGGCTGGTCCTAGGAAAGTGTCCCATGCTGACTTATAAAGTGCCTCCTCACAACTTGCAGCAGCCACCTTTCACAAAGATGTCACCCACAGTGTCGGCCCAGTAGTTTCAGCCCAACATCCTGGCAAAAACATGGGAAACACACATGCAAAGCTCTGGGCCATGTTTCTACCACATAAACTGTATTAATAACAGTGTTTAATACTTTATCTCACATTATAACTTACAGTGTATTTTGAGACAGTACCTCTAAAACTTTAGTGCAGACAAATTACCTTGACATTTTGTTAAAGATTCTGATTGAGTAGGTCCAGTGTGGGGCCTGAAATTTTGTGTTTCTGAAAAGCTCCTGAGTGATGCTTAGCCCAACAATCTGCAGATGACGCTGGAATAGCACCACTGTAATGTACTTTATCTTTCACAGTCTTCAGGAGAGCTCAATCATCTCTATTGTACAGATGAAAAAACTAACATTCAGAGAGTTTTAAAAATAAATTTTGTCTAAACAAGGAATAGTCAATAGGACCTAGAATGTAAACCACAGTTCAGTAATACTAGTTATAATTAGAAAATTCTGTGAGGTTATAGACGTTTTGGTGATGCTGGTGGTAAAGAACTCACCTGCCAATGCAGGAGACATAAGAGATGTGAGTTTGATCCCTGGGTTGGGAAGATCTCCTAGAGGAGGGCATGAAAACCCACCCCAGTATTCTTGCCTGGAGAATCCCATGGACAAAGGAGACTGGTAGGCCAAAGTCCATAGGGTTGCAAAGAGTTGGACATGACTGAAGTGACTTGGCACACACAATCCTTATTTAGCCAAAATGTCATTTGGCAAATAGATAAAAGAAAGAACTATTTAAATTATAAGTGATCCATTTATTTGCCAGTAGATCAATTTAGGAAAAATAAAATAATGTTTGAGATTAACTATATTTAACAGATATCTTTGTGTGTGTATAATTTTAACTATTTTAATTGAGGTATAACTTACATACATTAAATGCTCAAGTGTGAAATATTTAGCTCCATTGTATTCATTTTGAATTGAGGCAGAATTTATATATATTAAAATGTATGGATTGAAAGTATAGTTCAGTTCAGATTCAATCGCTCAGTTGTGTTCGACTCTATGAGACCCCATGGACTGCAGCATGCCAGGCCTCCCTGTCCCTCACCAACTCCCAGAGTTTACTCAAACTCATGTCCATTGAGTTGGTGATGCCATCCAACCATCTCATCCTCTGCCTTCTCCTCCTGCCTTCAATCTTTCCCAGCATCAGGATCTTTCCAAATGAGTCAGTTCTTTGCATCAGGGCAAAGTATTGGAGTTTCAGCTTCAGCCTCAGTCCTTCCAATGAATATTCAGGACTGATTTGCTTTAGAATGGACTGGTTGGATCTTCTTGCAATCCAAGGGACTCTCAAGAGTCTTCAACAACACAGTTCAAAAGCATCAATTCATCAGTGCTCAGCTTTCTTTATAGGCCAACTCTCACATCCATACATGATTACTGGAAAAATCATAGGTTTGACTAGATAGACCTTTGTTCGCAAAGTAAGGTCTCTGCTCTTTAATATATTGTCTAGGTTGGTCATAACTTTTCTTCCAAGAAGCAAGCGTCTTTTAATTTCATGGCTGCAGTCACCATCTACAGTGATTTTGGAGCCCCCAAAATAAAGTCTGTCACTGTTTCCACTGTTTCCCCATCTATTTGTCATGAAGTGATGGGACTGGATGCCATGATCTTAGTTTTCTGAATGTTGAGTTTTAAGCCAACCTTTTCACTCTCCTCTTTCACTTTCATCAAGAGGCTCTTTAGTTCTTCTTCACTTTCTGCCATAAGGATGGTGTTATCTGCATACCTGAGGCTATTGATATTTCTCCCAGCAATCTTGATTCCACCTTGTACTTATCCAGCCAGCATTTTGCATGACGTACTCTGCATATAAGTCAAATAAGCACGGTGACAATATACAGCCTTGACATACTTCTTTCCCTGTTTGGAACCTGTTGTTCCATGTCCAGTTCTAACTGTTGCTTCCTGACCTGCATACAGATTTCTCAGGAGGCAGGTCAGGTGGTCTGGTATTCCCATCTCTTTAAGAATTTTCCAATTCTCTTTAAGAATTTTCTAAAGTATAGCCACCCCCCAAAACAAGATATAGAGCAGTCCCATCATCCAAGACAGTTCCATCATGTCCCTTTCTAGTCAATCCTTTCACTTTTACCAAGTGATAAATTTAGTCTGTTCTTAGACTTCATGTGATTGAAACTTATAGTATATACAGTCACCTGGTATCCACAATTTCTGCACTGGCAGATTCAGCCGACCACAGATAGTGTACTTTATTTATGATCCATGGTTGATTGAATCTGCAGATGTGGAACCTAGTAGGATGGAGGACCAACGATGAGACTTTGAAAATCCACAAACTTTAGGTATCCAGGCCTGGTCTTGGTCCCAATCCCCCCTCGGATATCAAAGGACACCTGCACTTGTCTGTTCTTGCTTCTTTCACTCCACATAACATTTTAAGGTTCATAAGCAATATTTTTTATCAAGAACTATCCCACCTCTCATTATACAATACCTGTAGTTTGCTTTCACCATGACTTCATGATTATCCCACAGTGAGAGGTTTCCCATTTGGGACTAAAATTATAGAAATTGCCCATCTAGCAACCACTGAGCATTTGATTGTAATAATAAAGTCTGACCAAACATTATTGTTGAGTTTAAAAAAAAACCACTTTTGAAGCTAGTTTATTTTCTTTTGCTGACTGGCTTTGTGAGTTACTTAATTGCACATTCTGGATTTTCTCATAGTGCCTCTTAACACTGAACACTCTAAAACAAGAAATTTTCTCAAGCAAAAATGAACTACAATAGCAGCAACATCTTTAAGACAAAAAAGTATTATTCAGTATACTTGTATTCAAACATGCAATTTTCCTCAACCTACTTCTTTTCTTTTTTATTCTTGGCAGCAGTCCTAGCAAAGGTAGACATTTTATTGAGAAACACACACACAGAGCCAGAATCAAAGATTCCAGCCTCCTGCCAGCTAACCTAGCTAATAAATGTTCCTCTGTTAGCTATACCTGCCAATAAATAATGAGGCTCTTGGTCAGCTTCTGACCTCAGGGACCCAAGTGGGATGGGTCACAAAACTGAGTCCTCTGACTACCTTGGTTTCTACATCTCTGAGATGTAAGCATTCCATAAATTAGATTGTAGACCATGCCTTTAAGATTGGGACGTCCCTGGTGATCCAGTGGTTGAGAATCCAACTGCCAATACAGGGGACACAGGTTCGATCCCTGGTCCAAGAAGATCCTTAAGCCTATGTGCTACAACCACTGAGCCTGTGTCCTACAACAAGGGAAGCCACCACAATGAGAAGCCTGTGCACCACAACTACAGTATCCCTCACTTGTCACAATTAGAGAAAGCCCATGCAGCAAAAGAGACCTAGCCCAGCCAAAAATGAATAAACAATAAATAAAAATATGTTTTAAAAATAAAATTAGGCTGAGGCTTAAACTCTAATGCTCCAGTCAACATCTTCAGCTCCTTTTCAGTCGGGCTGTCTATTCCATTACACACACACTGACAATGAGTACTTAGTACATGTAGGGAGTCGGCAGGACCACCTGCATTTAGTCCCTCCAATGCACCTGATGTCAGGGCCTATCACTTTGAAAACTGGGTTTGAGAGAAATTTTTGTTTAGGTAGGAATTTGTTTTCACTTCAGTTTTTATTTTTCGTCTCTGAGAATGGGTGGTAAAATCATATTTCTCTATCATGTAAGCTTGGTGATAAACTGCTATAGAAGCTAGTTTGGTAATACTAAAGAATTTTAGGAGAGTAGAAAATGTGAAACTGTCTGTTTGTAATTGGAAGCTTGCCCTAAGGGGTACATAATGGCATGTCCAAGGGGATAAACATTCTGCCTTTGTATTCCCTACACCTAGCCCAAGGCTGGGCATAGAGAGATACTCAATAAATACTTGTGGAATCAAGGGCATTTTGTATGTCCAAAATAAAGGAAAATAGCATAGGTCTTTTAAAAGGAGTGATAAGGCAGACACTCCTTTCACTGACAAAGTACATAATAATTATGGCAGAAGCAGGAAGACAGCAAAAATACACTTTGTGGTGAAAATGTTTATGTCAAGAAAATTTCTAAGTGAGTCTAATGCCTTGTAAGACAAAAAGAAAAATCAAGCTATAAGTTTTATGCTTTTTACTCAGTTTCAAATTTAAACATTCATAGTACATGATTTTATCATGTATAATTACTGAGTGACAGTCACATACAGATTTATTCAGTACCGTTGAATGGAAAAGAACTCCAACAGACATTCACGAATATATTAAAACCACACTTAGGTATTAGAGTCATAATCAAGAAATGATCACCCTTCTCATGAATACTGTTGTTGATGGTGCAAGTTGTCAAAGATGTGAAGAAACACTATTTTCAATAGCAAGTTGTGTTTCTAACTTTAAAAAGTGATAGTTTCATCCGCCACATTTTGACTAACTTTGCTTGATCTGGTTCTATGTTTGGCCATTGTTCCAACTGAGGCAGGGACATCGTGGAGAAGGAACAACGGGGAGCACATGCCTCGTGTCTGTTTCTCCAGCACACAAGCAAGCCCTTACTGGCTTCCAGGCCCGTGCATCTGCTTTTCTCTCCCCCTGAAATGCCTCATTCCCAGCACTTCATGGGACCAGCTCATTGTCATCCTTTAAGTTCTTCCTGGAAAACCCCATGGACAAAGGAGCCTGGTGGGCTACAGTTCATAGCATCACAAAGAGTCAGACAAGACTAAAGCAACTTAGTATGAACATACATGTGTAAGTTCCTGCTCTAGTGTTTTCCTCAGAGAGGCACTCCCTGGCCACTCTCTCAGTCTACAGTGGCTGCACTAGTGGCCCTCCACCTCATCACATTCAACTGTTCAGTTGTCTATTCTCTGTTGACTTGTTAATTGTCTATTTCCTTCATTTGAATGGAAGCTCTCTGAGGCCAGGGAATCTATCTGTCTCAGCGTCAGAACATAGTGGGCACCCAATAAATATTTGAAGAAAAAATGAATAAACGTATGAACTCATCACTTCTATTTATAAAACACTTTAAGTGCACACAATGTGAGGAATCAGCATAAGGCTATTTCTAAACCTAGCCTCCCAAAGCTTAGTGGAGACAGAAGGCAATTAGTTGCAGTCTTACAGGTTCTTTCACTATTTCTTTGCATTCCCACTGGTGATGGGACAGTTATACAGTAGAGAGCAGCTCATACAACATGGGTCTGGCTCACATGAGAAACTCAGGTGGAAATAAAAGGGCTGCTTCTCTGCTGTTTCTGGCAGAGTTCACATAAGGTACTATGCCATAACTCGTAGTGACATCTAATAGTCTGTAGTCAACTCTGTAGACACCTCAGAGGTTGAGAAACCAGAAGATGTGCTACAGAAGGTTAAAGTGAGGTGCCTGTGACATTAGCCTTTTATTCAAAGTGCCTAGAGCATCTAAATACATTCATAGGAGTTTTTTCTTTTTGCTACATTAATTCTCATAGCAATTCATTTTCATTATATAAAACTGAAAAAAAAATACCCCAAAGCATTAAGCTATCCAAAGAAGATGACCATAACATGTTTCCATAATATTGTGTGACTTTGCAATGAGAACATCTAAATTTCAATACCATTTTGACTACTTATTGGTTTTGTGATTAGGACAGATTGTAAATGGTCACAAATTTTTCCCATCCCTATATGCAAGCCCCCCTGCAACATGACTATGCCACTCTTATAATCAAGAGGTGGGTCTATTTCTCCACCCCTTGAGTAAGAACTTGGTCGAGCATGGTTTACTTCACATAACCAATAGGACATTATCAAACATAACACCAGCAGAAACTTGAAAAATGCTTGGGTATCTGGATTTGGCCACTCATGGGAATTCCTCTACCACCATGTCAACAGGCCTAGGTTGGTGTCCTGGAGGATAAGTGACCACACAGAGTGAGGATCAGCTGTCCCACAGTCTCCGTGATTGCCAAGAGATGAGAGTGTGACCATCCTTGACCATTCAGCCCATGCCAGGTCATCTCAGTCCAGAAGAATCACAGTCAAGCCAAAGAATTATGCCAAATAGTGTCAGTTGTTTTAAAACACATATATTTTGGTAGCAGAAACTACAATGATTCTGGGCAAATCACTTAATATCTTTAAACCTCAGTTTCCTAATCTGAAGAATAAAGATAAACAAAACATACTTCCCATAGGCTTTGCTTCAAGTACTAAATGAGAATAAATCTACCTAAAGAAACAAAAGACCTATATATATAGAAAACTATAAAACACTGATGAAAGAAATCAAAGACAAGACAAATAAATGGAGAAATATGCCATGTTCATGGATTGGAAGAATCAATATAGTGAAAATGAGTATACTATCCAAAGCAATCTATAGATTCAATGCAAACCCTATCAAACGACCAATGGTATTTTTCACAGAATTAGAACAAATAATTTCACAATTTGTATGGAAATACCAAAAAACCAAAGCAATCTTGAGAAAGAAGAATGGAACTGGAGAAATCAACCTGCCTAACTTCAGACTATACTACAAAGCTACAGTCATCAAGACAGCATGGTACTGGCACAAAGACAGAAATATAAATCAATGGAACAAAATAGAAAGCCCAGAGATAAATCCACACACCTATGGACACCTTATCTTTGACAAAGGGGGCAAGAATATACAATGGAGAAAATACAATCTCTTTAACAAGTGATGCGGGGGAAAATGGTCAACCACCTGTAAAAGAATGAAACTAGAACACTTTCTAACACCATACATAAAAACAAACTCAAAATGGATCTAAATCTAAGACCAGGAACTATAAAACTCCTAGAGGAAAACATAAGCAAAACATTCTCTGACATAAATAACAGTAGGATCCTCTATGATCCACCTGCCAGAGTAATGGAAATAAAAGCAAAAATAAACAAATGGGACCTAATTAAACTTAAAAGCTTTTGCACAATGAAGGAAACTATAAGCAAGGTGAAAAGACAGCCTTCAGATTGGGAGAAAATAATAGCAAATGAAGCTACTGGCAAAGAATTAATATCAAAAATATATAAGCAGCCTATGTAGCTCAATACCAGAAAAATAAACACCCAATCAAAAAATGGGCCAAAGAACTAAACAGACATTTCTCCAAAGAAGACATACAGATGGCTAACAAACACATGAAAAGATGCTCAGCATCACTCATTACCAGAGAAATGCAAATCAAAACCACAATGAGGTAACATCTCATGCCAGTCAGAATGGCTGCTATCAAAAAGTCTATAAGCAATAAATGCTGGAGAGGGTGCAGAGAAAAGGGAACCCTCTTACACTGTTTGTGGGAATGCAAACTAGTACAGCTACTATGGAGAACAGTGTGGAGATTCCTTAAAAAACTGAACATAGAACTGCCATGTGACCCAGCAATCCCAGTGCTGTACATACACACCCAGGAATCCAGAATTGAAAGAGACAAGTGTATCCCAATGTTCATCGCAGCACTGTTTATAATAGCTAGGACATGGAAGCAACCTAGATGTCCATCAGCAGACAAATGGATAAGAAAGCTGTGGTACATATATACAATGGAATATTACTCAGTTATTAAAAAGAACACATATGAATCAGTTCTAGTGAGGTGGATAAACTGGAGCCTATTATACAGAGTGAAGTAAGTCAGAAAGAAAAACACCAATACAGTATAGTAATGCATATATATGAAATTGAGAAAGATAGTAACGATGACCCTATATGTGAGACAGCTAAAGAGACATAGATATAAAGAAGACTTTTGGACTCTGTGGGAGAAGGCAAGGGTGGGATGATTTGAGAGGATAGCATTGAAACATGTATATTACCATATATGAAGCACATCACTAGTCCAAGTTTGATGCATGAAACAGGGCACTCAAAGCTGGTGCACGGGGACAACTCTAAGGGACAAGATGGGGAGGGAGGTGGGAGGGGGCTTCAGGATGGGGGACACATGTACACCCATGGCTGATTCATGTCAATGTATGGCAAAAACCCCTACAATATTGTAAAGTAATTAGCCTCCAATTAAAATAAATAAATTAATTTTAGAATATATATAAATAATATAAAAATGAAAAGAAATGAGATAATCTTGGAAAAGATTCAACATCATTCCTGGCACATAGTAAGTGCTAAATACATTTTTATTGATTTCTTCCAAGCTTCTAAGAAAATGAAGAGTGCACTCTATTATTTTCTGTTCTGCGTTGTTGATATAATACTATACTGTGTGTTTAGTCACCCATTCATGTCCAACTCTTTGTGACCCCATGGACTGCAGCCCACCAGGCTTCTCTGTCCATGAGGATTCTCCAGGCAAGAATACTAGAGTGGATTGCCATGCCCTTCTCCATCCCAACCCAGCGATCTAACTCAGGTCTCCCACACTGCAGGCAAATTCTTTAACAACTGAGCCACTGGGAAAGCCCTAACATTATTTATAATATTTATCCACATAATATTTATCCACAACATAAAACCTTTTCCCCACTTCTTATTACTTAAGGTGCTTCAAACTTTTACATTTTTCTTAATAACCTCATCAGGATCTCATAGAAGCACCCCCTCTGCCATACTGAAATGGAAGATGGTTTTTCCAGGGCATTTGGGAACATCCATGAAGCTGCTTCAAGGAGAAATAAGGAACAGTCTTCCCATGGAGCAAACTGAAAAATTCTAATTTATCCAACAGAACAGTTTGTTTTTAGCAGTCAGTTAGAGAGATCCCCAGGGCCTTAAAGTGATGCTCTGAGCAGACCTATGCTCTTTCTGGCAAAGACGTCCCTTGTAGCTTCATATCATGTGTATTTGTTCTGAGACTAAGAAGCTCCTGCTCATGGCAACTCTAGAATGAAGAGGGCTGTTTCCCAAAGTACTGGAGATGGCTCTACAGATTGTTAGAAAGCCCTTCCCTGGGATGAGATCTGTATCATCCGCCAAGAAGACTCTAGCAGTTGTCAGAACCCCTGACAGATGCCTGTGGATCCTTGTTGGCCAGTAGCTCGGAGGCCGAGTTGGTGGGGCTAAAAGTCACAGCCACAGCACACCAGGCACACTAACTTCCTGTGGTGATTCTAGTGACCACACTTTCAGAGGTCCTTTTGGAAGACTAGCCCCTCTGGTATAGGTAGTTGTCTTAAAGAGTTCAAGAAAGTGTACTTCCTCTCTGGAACCTCATAAAAGAGCTTCCTGAGGTTTGAAGCTGCAGGAAACAATCAACTGTTGTCCAGAAGAGAAAAAAAGATGAGGATCCCCATAAGGAATGGAAAACTGTGAGCTTCATGACAAAGACCGAACGAGCTGGAGATTATTTCTGGTGTGTGTCTCTAGCCTTAGGATTAAAGATAATAGGGATGATGAAACAAAATGAGACATTCCATGCATTTATGAATTGGTAAGCCTATTCTTACCACAGTCTGTGCTAAATCATCTTAGTGTCTACTTCTTAGCAACTTGTTATGCATTCTAGCCATGCTATCTGCTTTGACCTACTTTCCTTACTTTGTAAGGGAAAAAACTGCAGGAACTAGACTCAATCAATATCCAAGTTCCAACCAATTATCAAGTTGGCCAAACCACAGTTTCTTCCGCCAATTTTTGCCACAGACCATCAAGAAAAATACAACTTCTTATTCTTATTTATATATTGCTGTCATTGCTTTATAAAATTTTGTTGGTAAAGCCAGTACAGTGAAAACAGATGACAATGGATTTACTTAGCAACTGCTTTTCTTAGTTCTCTGTAGTGAGGAACTCCTCCAGAAATATCAACATGCTTGCCTAGGTCACAAATCCAATGACACAACTTCTACTGTCAGTCTTAAGGCACTTACATGTCCACTTACTCGAGCAACAGACACATAAGTTGATATGTTCATTTTGTTTGAAAATTATCCTATGCCTATTTTCAAAAAATACCCAAGGCAGCTTACAATGAGAGATGTATAAGACAGTGCAACCAAGAAACAATGGAAAGGAGATATCAAGAACCATGCCCAGAGAGCAGAAGTATACACATTACAACTACACTAAGATGGGGGCATGTGGATGCTTCGTGCTAAGTTGCTTCAGTCATATCTGACTCATTGCAACCCTATGGACTGTAGCCTGCCAGGCTACATGTTAACTTTATCTCCGACAGCACAGGAAACATTGAGATCTGTTGGAACAGTCAAACATTTAGATTAAGACAAATAGACTTCAGATCACTTAATGGGAAAATTCAGGTAAGTTACCAACTCTTTTTGAATTCCAGTTTTTTCTACCCCAACACTTACAACAGGCATGGCATAGAATTCTTATGAGGAGTAAAATGACAACACAGTTGTAATAAAAAATAAACACAGGGGTGATAACCATGTACCATGTGCCAGGCACTGTGTATATATCACTTCATTTCCTTCTGACAAGGATTCTATGATTCTTGACTACTATTCCAGTTTCAATCATTTGAAAAGTGAGACATAGAAAGTCTAATGAGATGTCAAAGGTCACAAACAAGTACAAACAAACTCAGTATTTGGAGCCAGGGATCTGGCTCTAGAGTCCGTGCTCTTAACTCTTCTTCTATACTATCTCTCATTAACTCAAATGAGATAGTGCAAAAAGGGAATGGGAGGTATTCCCATCACTCTCTTCAGTTTCCTGGTAGTCAAAGAAAGGAGGGCAATATTTTATATATAATAAATATATAGTATATACATTGTAGTATAAATCATATAATAAAACAAACTACCCTTAGGATGGGCTTTCCCCCGTGGCTCAGCAGTAAAGAATCTGCCTGCAAAGCAGGAAATGCAAGAGACATGGGTTCAATCCCTGGGTCAGAAAGATCCCCTGGAGAAGGGAATGGCTACCCACTCCAGCATTCTTTCCTGGAGAATCTCATGGACAATGGAGCCTGGCAGGCTACAACCTGTGGGTTCACACAGAGTCGGACACAGCTGAAGCAACTTGGCACAGACGCTTGCATGCACATACCCTTAGGAAAGACCTCGCTTCCAGTACTGGTATTAAGTTACTATATCCTGGGATAACTGATCACCAAACAGAGTCCTGGCCCCTAATCTTGATCTAGTAAAGATGTATCTTTGGGTAAGGTGGTGATGTGATGACCTGAACCAACAACTTCCACAGGAGATTCTTGGGGATACTAAAGACTGTCAACCCCTGAGCTCTGCCTTTTCCAAAAACTTGATCTTGTTGGTGAGTTGAAATGCAAGTGGGCTAATCCACACCCACAGGTTCACTTATCTTCCTCAACTTCTTCACCCACCAGACTTCCCTAGGGGATGTTCATTACCTATTCTGGCTGCTGGTCAGACAACATGCGTCAGCAAAAATCTGCCATCATTTAAGTTACTTCAGGGCATAGAATTAGGTTATTTGGGGAGAAGCAAATTTAACAATTTCCACCATATGTTTAAGCAAGAAACCCTCTCACCAGAAAGGGGATAATTCAGCTCAGCACTGCCTGAAGCCATCAAGAGCCAAGACCAAGGAAGTAGTCTAGAGACAGTTGTAACATCAAGATGAGCGATTTAAGCATCATTTATTCTGAATCAGAGGCCTGTATTATGCAGTTGAAGATTTTCTAAGTCCTAAAAGTAAAAGCAGATAGTTCATCCATTGTTTCAACTTACAGAATCTGGGTTTCAGGATATCTGTGTCAAAGGAATATAGCTGAAAGAAACGGAGTCAGCTCTTTCTCTTAGGAAATTATTCAAAGGGAATGGGAACATCTGTACTTTATACAACTCTGGACCACATGGTCACCAGTGACACTGCTAAGCAGTGGGCCTTATAAATACCTCTAGTTCAAAGAAAACCTGAGCCCCACCCCAACATATGCACACACACACACACATTCCAACATTCACACACATACACATACTGAATACTGTGGTCAATTTAAGCTTTAAAATATTAAAAGTGGACAGTGGGTTTAAAAGCTGTTGTGCATTTTGAATTTATAGCATAAAAAGGTTGCTACTTTAAAAGTTACCAGCAAGTATAGGTCACTCATTAAGATCTGCTTCACACCTTAAGTACAAGTTTATCCAACCTAACACAGTGGGTGGCCAATTAGCAACTTCAGTTCAGTTCAGTCACTCAGTCCTGTCTGACTCTCTGCGATTCTATTTCTCCTGGCAATCTTGATTCCAGCTTGTGCTTCTTCCAGCCCAGCATTTCACATGATATAATCTGCATATAAGTTAAATAAGCAGGATGACAATATACAGCTTTGACATACTCCTTTCCCAATTTGGAACCAGTCTGTTGTTCCATGTCCAGTTCTAACTGTTGCTTCTTGACCTGCATACAGACTTCTCAGGAGGCAGGTAAGGTTGCCAGGTATTCCCATCTCTTTAAGAATTTTCCACAGTTTGTGGTGATTCACACAGTCAAAGGCTTTGGTGTAGTCAATAAAGCAGAAGTATATATATTTCTGAAACTCTCTTGCTTTTGCAATGATCCAACAGATGTTGGCAATTTGCTGTCTGGTTCCTCTGCCTTTTCTAAATCCGACTTGAACATCTGGAAGTTCACGGTTTATGTACTCTGGAAGCCTGGCTTGGAGAATTTTGAGCATTACTTTGCTAGTGTGTGAGATGAGTGAAACTGTGTGGTAGTTTGAACATTCTCTGGCATTGCCTTTCTTTGGGATTGGAATGAAAAGTGACCTTTTCCAGTCCTCTGGCCCCTGCTGAGTTTTTCAAATTTATTGGCATATTGAGTGCAGCACTTTCACAGCATCATCTTTTAGGATTTGAAATAACTCAACTGGAATTCCATCCCCTCTACTAGCCTTGTTCATAGTGATGCTTCTTAAGGCCCACTTGACTTCACATTCCAGGATGTCTGGCTCTAGGTGAGTGATCACACCATCATGGTTATCTGGGTCATGAAAATCTTTTTTGTATAGTGCTTCTGTGTATTCTTGACACCTCTTCTTAATATCTTCTGCTTCTGTTAGGTCCATACCATTTCTGTCCTTTATGGTGCACCTCTTTGCATGAAATGTTCCCTTGGTATGTCTAATTTTCTTGAAGACATCTCTAGGCTTTCCCATTCTATTGTTTTCCTCTATTTCTTTGCACTGATCACTGAGGAAGGCTTTCTTATCTCTCCTTGCTATTCTTTGGAACTCTGCATTCAAATGGTTATATCTTTCCTTTTCTCCTTTGATTAGGAACTTAGTAAATCTTTTTTGGATAAATGAGTAAGTGAATAGATGAACTAGTGGATAGCACTTATGTGTTTAGACAAAACCCTAAAGTATAAGACAAAATTGAGAAATCTATATAATCTCTAGGAAGAGGGTATCAGTTCTTGGTGTTGTAACAGAAACTTGGGCTTCCCTGGTGACTCAGATGGTAAAGCGTCTGCCTGCAACACAGGAGACCTGGATTTGACCCCTGGGTTGGGAAGATCCCCTGTAGAAGGAAATGGCAACCCACTTCAGTACTCTTCCCTGGAAAATTCCATGGACAGAGGAGCCTGGTAGGCTATAGTCTATGGGGTTGCAAAAGAGTTGGACAAGACTGAGCAACTTTCTTTCTTTCACTTTCAGGTAGGACTAGTGGTTAAAAAAAAAAAAAAAAAAAAAAAACCCTGCTTGCCAATACAGGACAAACAAGAGACACAGTTTCAATCTCTGGGTCGGGAAGATTCCCCTGAAGAAGAAAATGGAAACCCATTCTAGTATTCTTGCCTGGAGGATCCCATGGACAGGGGAGCCTGAAGTCTACTGTCCATGGGAATTGCAAAGAGTCAGATGAGACTGAAGAGACTGAGCATAGCACATATAATCTCTAGGAAGATTCTTTTTTTTTTTTTTTTTTTAGGAAGATTCTTTACCAGTTCTTAGTGTTGTAAGAAAAGCAACTTGGTCTAGATATTTTCCTTAATTATGCTGAGCATACAGTTATATTTGAGGGATAACTATGCAAACTCTAAATACATAAGAGAAAATGCTTTCACCATAAAATATCACCAACAGACTTGAAACACAAAAATGCATTAGCAACTTGGCAAAAACAAAAAACAAAAAAAAAACCCCACTAGATTCTCAATACCATACCCTTTACATTTTAAATGAAACTATTTTGTGTTTTTCAATATTTAATTTGCTTTTGTGATTATTCTTTCCTTCTGATATCTCTTTTTTTCTCCATTCTGCCTCTACTGTGTGTGACATTAAAGAGAATGAAAATTAGAATTTTTACATCAAAACTGAAACACAACCATAAGGGAAATTTCCACTGTATCTATTATATATCAAAATTGTCTCCTACACTCTCTGTATATTTGGCGACATCCACTCATTCAACAACTCATTATACTTAATGGGTATCTGAACAAATGTTCACTGAGCACTTACCATGTGGCAAGCAGTGTGCTAGATACTAGAGGTGGAACAGAAAACTCTTCCCCCACTAGATCATGGAGGTCATAGACATTAAATGATCACACATTAATAAGTTCAAGGAGATTATGATTAGGAATGTGAAGCCAAGTATAGATCAGTTCTTTTAATGATAACATCACTTGATGCAGAAATATGGACTTGATCCTAGATTAGTGGGTAACTACTCTAGGGTTTTCTAGGGTTCTCCTCTAGAAATGAGGTAAGATCTTTCATAAATGGTAACTGGGGCCATGCTGAGGAGAAAAGCTTTAAGCGAGGCAAGGATAGATGCTGAACGACCAATGAGGAGTCTGTTTCAGTATTATTATCCAACAAATACCATATTCCAGGTGACACATGACTGTGGCATGGTCTAGAGAGGCAACAGTAGAGATGGTAAGAGTAAAGTAATGATGACAAAAATAACCAGGACTCCCATTTGCAGTGCCATTCTCCGTGCTTAGACATTGTCAATGATTGACTCATTTCAGTCTCACAATCCCGATAATGAGGTACTATTATCATCTCAATTTTATTATCAAGGAAACTGGGGCACAAGGAGGTTCAGTAAGCTGTTTGAGGCCATACACCCAGCACTTGGCAGCAATAAGAACTCATAAAACCAGTCTCCAAAGCTCAAACCCTTAACCATTCTATGAGCTTGCTAAATTAAAGTAGATCTTCTGAATGCTCAGTCAGCTACTTGGTTTTCACGGTCCTGGCAATTTATTCATTCCCAGCCCACTCCTTCCACTATTATTCAACAGGTTAAATATTTTCTTATGTATCAGTTCAAGAGAGCACCTTCAGTGGGAATTCTACCTTGTTCTTTATTTTCTATCCTCTTCCTAGTCTCAAAAATGAATGTGTCTTGAAATTGCATGTGTTGACCTATTCTGAAAATTGGCCTTGGAATTTCTTCATATAAAATTCTTTTCTGCACAAACCAGGGTCATAGAACAGAGCTCAGTTGTGAATTCTGATGCTTCTATTTGAAAAGATTTGTTAATATTTAGAATAAATATGATTCATCAAATTACAAGAGATAAGGAAGGACACTACATAATGATCAAAGGATCAATCCAAGAGGAAGACATAATAATTGTACATACCTATGCACACAACAGCACATGAATACATAAGGCAAACACTAACAGACATAAAAGGAGAAATTGACAGTAGCACAATAATAGTAGGAGACTTTAAAACCCCACTCACACCAATGGACAGATAATCAAACCAGAAAATTAATAAGGAAACACTAGTCTTAATTATACATTAAATGAGATGGATCTCATTGATATCTTCAGAACATTCCATCCAAATGCAGAAGAATACACCTTCTTCTCAAGTGCACATGGAACATTCTCCAGGATAGACCACATCTTGGGTCACAAATCAAACCTCAGTAAATTTAAGAAAATTGAAATTGTATCAAGCATCTTCTCTGACCACAATGCTATGAGACTAGACATCAATTACAAGGGGAAAAAACACTGTAAGAAACACAAACACATGGAGACTAAACAGCACATTTTTAAATAACCAACAGGTTACTGAAGAAATCTAATGGGAAATCAAAAAATTTCTAGAAACAAATGACAAAACATGACAACTCAAAACCTATGGGATGCAGCAAAAGCAGTTCTAAGAGGGAAGTTTATAGCAATACAATCATACCTCAAGAAACAAACAAAGAAAGAAAAAAAAAAAACATTGAATAGACAACCTAACTTTACACCTAAAACAACTGGGAAAAGAAGAACAAAAAAACCCAAAATTAGTAGAAGGAAAGAAATCATAAACATCCAAGCAGAAATAAATGAAAAAGAAATGAAAGAAACAATAGTAAAGATTAATAAAACTAAAAACTGGTTCTTCAAGAAGATAAACAAAATTGACAAACCTTTAGCTAGACTCATCAAGAAAAAAAGAGAGAAGAATCAAATCAACAAAATTAGAAATGAAAAACAAGAGGTTACAACAGACAATGCAGAAATACAAAGGATTCTAAGAGACTATTATGAACAACTATAAGGCAAGAAAATAGATAACCTGGAAGAAATGGACAGATTCTTAGAAAAGTTAAATCTTCCAAGACTGAACCAGGAAGAAATAGAAATTATGAACAATCCAATTACAAGCACTGAAATTGAAGTTGTGATAAAAAAAAAAAATCTCCCAAAAAACAAAAGCCCAGGTCCAGATGGCTTCACAGGAGAATTCTATCAAATATTTCAAGAAGAGCTAATGCCTATCCTTCTAAAACTCTTTCAAAAAAATTGCAGAGGAAGGAATACTTCCAAACTCATTCTACGAGGCCACCATCACCTGGATACCAAAACCAGACAAAAACAACACAAAAAATAAAACTACAGGCCAATATCACTGATGAACATAGATGCAAAAATCCTCAACAAAATTTTAGCAAACAGAATTCAGCAACACATTGAAAAGCTCATGCACTATGATCAAGTTGGGTTTATTCTAGGGATGCAAGAATTCTTCAGTACATGCAAATCAATCAATGTAATACACCATATTAACAAATTGAAAGATAAAAACCATATGATAATCTCAATAGATGCAGAAAAAGCCTTTGACAAAATTCAGCTCCCATTTATGAATAAGACTCTTCAAAAAATTGGCATAGAAGGAACCTACCTCAACATAGTAAAGGCCACATATCATAAGCCAACAACAAACATTATTCTCAATGGTGAAAAACTGAAAGTATTCCCCATGAGATCAGAAACAAGACAAAGGTGTCCACTTTTACCACTATTATTCAACATAGTTCTTAAAGTCCTAGCTACAGCAATCAGAGAAGAAAAAGAAATAAAAAGGATCCAGATTGGAAAATAAGTAAATCTCTCACTGTTTGCAGATGACATGATACTGTATATAGAAAATCCCAAAGATAGTATCAGAAAGTTACTAGAGGTAATCAGTGAATTTAGCAAAGTTTCAGGATACAAAATCAATACACAGAAATCACTCACCTTTCTATATACTAACAATGAAAAATCAGAAAAAGAAATTAAGGAATCAATCCCATTCACCATTGCAACAAAAAGAATTAAATATCTAGGAATGAACCTAACTAAGGAGACAAAAGAACTATACACAGAAAATTATAAGACACTAATGAAAGGAATCAAAGATGCTGTAAACAGATGGAGAGATATTCCATGTTCCTGGGTAGGAAGAATCAATACTGTGAAAATGACTAGGCTACCAAACTCAATCTACAGATTCAATGTGATCCCTATAAATTACCAATGGCATTTTTCACAGAACTAGATCAAAAAATTTCATAATTCATGGGAAAACACAAAAGACCCTGAATAGACAAAGCAGTCTTGAAAAAGAAGAATGCAGCTGGAGGAATCAACCTTCCTGACTTCAGATTATAATACGAAACTACAGTCATCAAGATAGTATGGTACTGGCACAAAAACAGAAATACACCCATGCACCTATGGGTACCTTATTTTTGACAAAGGAGGCAAAAATATACAATGGAGCAAAGACATCCTCTTCAATAAATGGTGCTGGGAAAACTGAACAGCTACATGTAAAAGAATGAAATTAGAATACTTCCTAACATCATACACAAAGATAAACTCAAATGCATTAAAGGCCTAAATGTAAGGCCAAAAACTATAAAAACTCTTAGAGGAAAACATAGGCAGAACACTTGATGACATAAATCAAAGCAAGATCCTCTATGGCCCACCTCCTAGAGTATATGGAAATAAACACAGAAGTAACAAGTGGGACCTGATTAAACTTAAAAGCTTTTGCACAGCAAAGGTAACTATCAGCAAGGTGAAAAAACAAGCCTCAGAATGGGAGAAAATAATAGCAAATGAAACAATTGAGAAAGGATTAATTTCCAAAATATACAAGCAGCTCATACAACTCAATACCAGAAAAACAAACAACCCAATCAAAAAATGGGAAAAAGACCTAAACAGACATTTCTCCAAAGAAGATATACAGATGGCTAACAAACACATGAAAAGATGCTCAGTATCACTCATTATTAGAGAAATGCAAATCAAAACTACAATGAGATATCTCCTCATACTGGTCAGAATGGCCCTCATCAAGAAGTCTACAAACAATAAATGCTGGAGAAAAGGGAACACTCTTGCCCTGTTGGTGGGAATGTAAATTGATACAGCCACTATGGAAGATGGTATAGAGATTCCTTAAAAAACTATCTAGCATTTAAACCACCATAGGATCCAGCAACCCCACTCCTAAGCATAGATCCTAAGGAAACCAAAATTGAAAAATACATGTGTAAACCACTGTTCTCTTGATGAAAGTGAAAGAGGAGAGTGAAAAAGTTGGCTTAAAGCTTAACATTCAGAAAACTAGGATCATGGCATCTGGTTCCATCATCTCATGGGAAATAGATTGGGAGACAGTGGAAACAGTGTCAGACTTTATTTTGGGGGGCTCCAAAATCACTGCAGATGGTGACTGCAGTCATGAAATTAAAAGACGTTTACTTCTTGGAAGAAAAGTTATGACCAACCTGGATAGCATATTAAAAAGCAGAGACGTCACTTTACCAACAAAGGTCGATCTGGTCATAGCTATGGTTTTTCCAGTAGTCATGTATAGATGTGAGAGTTGGACTGTGAGGAAAGCTGAGCGTCGAAAAATTGATGCTTTTGAACTATGGTGTTGGAGAAGACTCTTGAGAGTCCCTTGGACTGCAAGGAGATCCAACCAGTCCATCCTGAAGGAGATCAGTCTTGGGTGTTCATTGGAAGGACTGACGCTGAAGCTGAAACTCCAGTACTTTGGTGACCTCATGCGAAGAGTTGATTCATTGGCAAAGACTCTGATGCTGGGAGGGATTGGGGGCAGGAGGAGAAGGGGATGACAGAGGATGAGATGACTGGATGGCATCACCGACTCAATGGGCATGAGTTTGAATAAACTCCGGGAGTTGGTGATGGACAGGGAGACCTGGCATGCTGCAATTCATGGGGTCACAGAGAGTCGGACACGACTGAGCGACTGAACTGAACTGAACTGAACTGAAACCACTGTTCATTGCAGCACTATTTACAATATCTAGAACTTGGAAGCAACCTAGATGTCCATCGACAGATGAGTGGATAAAGAAGTTGTGGTACATATGCACAAAAGAATATTACTCAGTGATAAAAAGGAATGCATTTGAGTCAGTTCTGATGAGTGGATGAACCTAGAACCTATTACACAGAGTGAAGTAAGTCAGAAAGAGAAAGATAAATGTATTCTAATGCATATATAGGGAATCTAGGAAAATGGTACTGAAGAATTTATTTGCAGGGCAGCAGTGGAGAAACAGACATAGAGAATAGACTTACGGATGTGGGGAGAGGGTGAGATGTATGGAAAAAGTAACATGAAAAGTTAAATTATCATATGTAAAATAGATAGCCAATGGGAATTTGCTGTATGGCTCAGGAAACTGAAACAGGGGCTCTGTATCAACCTAGAGGGGTGGGATGGGGAGGAGATGGGAAGGAGGCTCAAAAGGGAGGGGATATATGTATAGGTATGGCTGATTCATGTTGAGGTTTGACAGAAAACAACAAAATTCTGTAAAGAAATTATTCTTCAATAAAAAATAAATAAATTTAAAAAAATAAATGCGATTCATCGATCTTGGGTCATGAATGTGGACTGAAGAAAATTGTTAATTTACTGGGTCACCTCACTATGGAAGCCTGAACAGAAATGTCAGTTTTAAAGTTATGACCCTATTACTGAGTTTACCATTTTAGACTGAGTCCCATTAGAATGGACTTGATGAACCAGAGGCTGGGCCAACTGTGAGTCAGGTCAAATATTTGCAGACCCAGAGGACAAGGAGATTCATAGGACCTGCCAGGAACCTGCATATGGTTCTGATGAGGTTAGAGAGGAAAGTGCCAGACGGGTCTGCTGGTCAGGAGGAGGGGTAGGGAAGGGAGAGAAAGCTCAATGCGACAGCGTGGCATGGACATGCAGGACCCCATCACTGAGATTCACTCACTGAAAGGCGGGTTAGGGACAGAAAGACGGTCAGACCTGAGCTGCCACTAAAACTTGAAGAGGAGTGTGTAGCAGAGTTTTGTGATAGGCTGCAGACACAAGCATCAAACACACCCATAGGATAGCAGCCGGAGTAGAGACTGAAGCTTGGTTGCACTGAACACGGTGGTTCATTCAGGCTGCCAGCACTTTCCTGTGTCAGGAATCAACAAAAGATCTTGAGATGCAGAAGTTAGGCTATTCACCGTTTCTGTGTGGGAGAAACCTGTCAGACTAAGTGGAATAGCTGCTCCTTTCGGAGAACAGAGGCACGCGATCGTGGCAAGAGTAACATTGAAACAGGTTTGATTCAGGGTCACCTCCTGCCTGTCTTCAGGTCAAGATTATTCTCACACTCTGCAGTCAGGTGGCCCTCCTTGGAGATGAGAAGGAATTAGATTCTAGGTTCCAAATATTTTCCAGACCTTCTGGACAATGCCCGTTACTATGCAATGAAGTCAGACCAGAGGCTCAAAGCCACTCTCTCTATAGACGGAAACCTGAGTCCTCGGAGGAATCATGTTCCTGCTAGTTCCCAGCTCTTGACCACTGAGGTGACCCTGCCTCAGATTCAACTCTTCCCGGCCTGTCTCCATCTCTGGCTCCTGCTTCTCTGAGAGCCCCAAACTTGACAAAGAGGCCAGGCCATGCTTATCCTCTGACATGGTTTCCTCCATCACCCTGGCTGCTCAGGGCCATTGGCCCCATCTCATCTCCACCTTCTCCTACACCTGGTTCTGAAACTATCTGGTGGGCCTTTTCTCCAGCCATGCCTAATGCCCTCACCTGCTCCCCACCCTAGCTCTACAATGCATTTCTGCTTCTCTACAATATCACAACTGACCTGCTAAAATCAATTGCAGAGCTAAGAACCTTTAGTGTTCCAGAGTAAGGCAGTGAGACTGCTGCACCTTTGGGGGAATCTCTTAGCATCCTGAGATTAGACTTCTTAAGACACTAGAACTGGAAGGGACTGTTTGGCCCAGTATCCTGAAGCTCAGAGTCAAGAGAGAACATGAGGCAGCATTAGTCTAGAACTCCCACACACACTGTGTTGTCTCTGTAACTGGAGCTACTGGGTCGAAGTTCTGACAATTACAACAAATGAATCCCTTGTTTGGGATTTACCACTTCCTGTTTTCATTCTTGTCCCTCCCCTGCCACCTCCACCTGAGAGCCCGAGTGACCTTAAAAGATGAAACAGTTCACAAGTTAGTCACCTTCTCATAATACCCAATGCCCTTCCATAACACTGAGAATAAAATCCAGACGCCTTCCCCTGGGCCTGCCAGTGCTGGCTGCCGCTGATCTTCTCGAAGCTATCTCCTGCCACTGCCTCCCGATACCACTGCCCCTTCCTACTCTGCTGCAGCCACATGAGCTTTTCTTTCGTCCTCCAACACACCAAGCGTCCCCGCCTCTGCTGGGAACACTCGTTTCCCACATGTTGGTTTTTCTCCCCTTTTGCTGAACTGCCCTTCTCAAAGATGTCTTCCTCTGTAACCTCCTCCCCACACCCCCACTCCACTCCCCATTACTAGTTTCATTTTCCCTTGGAACTCTGTACCAGCTGAGGTGATTTCACACAGTAGGTTTTCTTTGTTTCTTTGTCTCTATCGACTACCAAGTACATTTCCTGAGGGCAAGTGTCAGTTTTCACTCAGCACTGTGACCCAGAGCCTGGAACAATAACCAGCAATCCTAGTAGGTACTTGGGCTGAAGCTCCCCTGATGGCTCAGCCAGCAAAGAATCTGCCTGCAATGCAGGAGACATAGGAGATGCAGGTTCAATCCCTGGGTCAGGAAGATCCTCTGAAGGAGGAAATGGCAACCTACTCCAGTATTCTTGCGGGAAGATTCCATGGGTAGAGGAGCCTGGTGGGTTACAGTCCATGGGCTTGCAGAGTCGGACACAACTGAACAACTAACGCTTTCACAGTAGGTACTCAAATATTTGTTTAAAAAATTAAAAAAAAAAAATCACAAAATGACCACAGGCTTCTCCTCTGAAATGAATGTGTTATGATAAGGTTTCAGTTTACAGGTTCTAGAAGGAAACCATACAAAGAACAAAAACCAAGAGGAAAAAATTCCGCTTGCCCCTGTAGTTGTTTTAATAAAAACTAAAATATATAGTTACTAAGTCGCATCTTATACAGGATATTTTAACTCTATACTCTGTAAAAAGAAAATTGTTGCTGCCAAAATTACGGGAATGTGGTTTTGATTTAAAATAATGTAGAAATAGTTCTAATAAGTTGTTAAATTTAGTTTATTTCTGGGACTTCAGTGAATTTTTCTTTTCATGAAATTATTACTTAAAGTTCTAGTTAGTGAATTAGTGTCAATAATTTAAATGAATTTCTTTTTGTGCAATTATCTTGGATTGGAAGGCAATAAAACAGTTGGAATTACTTTTAACAAATTGCACATTCTTCCCCCTTCATATACCCTACTGTTAACATTAGGGAAAGTTACTGCAGTAATTTCATATTTAAAGTGGAATTATTTGGTTTAAGGGAAATTACAGAGCTAAAAAGAATCCACAAGCTTGGTCACTTTCACCTTTAAGAAAATAAAAACACCAAGAGGTTGTAATTCCTTAATAAATGATATTCAATCATACTTCTATATATTTGGATTTTGTTTTAAAGAAATTAGATTGGGGAGAAAGCATCCCAGAGACAGAAGCTGAACTTTGAGAATATAAATAAATTAATGCATAATGCATTTTTAAGCTCATGAATAGCTAATCAGTTCCTTAACCTGTGGAAGTATTGGGCATTTTTCCCCTTGGAGAGAGGGTTTAGCTAGTGTCTTGGAATGTAAAGGCAGTTATAGGAAAGGGTTCGTGATTAAAGAAGAAAAAGCATTCCTCTGAAATTTCTGTGTTAAACTAGTGGACAATTTAGTGAAATTGGAAGATAATATTAAAATATTATGGGCAACAGCTGAGAAGCTGATGTATCCTTAGGCTGCAAACCATGCTCTGGAAATAGCAAAAATTAATGATGACAAAGTCAATGAGCAAATGCAAAGGAAAAGGCTTGTAAAAGAGATTTATCTTCTATGAAAAAGTAGAGCAGATTAGACATACCTTATATACCTTGAGGATAATGACACTGATCTTTTTAAATTCAGAATCAAAATACATTAAAGCAAATCATGAATACAAAACAGGAGAGTGAAACAGACTTTATTGATGGGGCTCTTATTTGGATACTCAGCCCACGCCAGCTTTAGGTGGACAGAGGTTTCTCTCTTTAATAATCATTCATACCACTGACTTAAAAGGGGCACATCCTACTCTGCCTACCTTCAGAATGAAAGTCATGTAGAGAGTAGGGGGGTGTAACAGAATAATGAGCACCAGTTAGAATCGTACAGTCTGGAGCCAAAATTAGCCTTTCCTGAATTAATCTGTTCTGTACATCATTTAGCATATGTTTTATCGCTGTTGTTTAGTTGCTAAGACATGTCCAATCTTTGCGATCCAATGGACTGTAGCCCACCAGGCTGCCTTGTCTGTGGGATTTTCCAGGCAAGGATACTGGAGTGGGTTGCCATTTCCTCCTCCAGGGGATCTTCCCGACCCAGGAATCGAACCCACTTCTCCTGCTTAGTAGGCAGTCTCCTGCACTACAGGCAGATCCTTTACCACTGAGCCACCTGGGATTAACCCATACATTATATTAAGTGAGGTTAAAAAAATATATACAAGTGTCTCTCAACACAAAATCTTGCAGGAACACGTAGATATTAGCCAAATGTAAGTAAATCTAATCCTAAATCTATGAGTATTAATAGTGAAACCGAAAGTCACTTAACTTTCACAACTCTATGAGGAATACACTAATATTAACCATATTTTTCAAATGAAGAAAACAAGACACAGAGTTCAAGCACTCTATCTAAGAACAGACAGCTGATACCTGGCAAAATCACACCTGAATCCAGGCACTCTGGCTCCATATTTCAAACTCTTAACCATGACACGATTATACAATCCCTATGGAAATTCTTGTACTTATTTATCTGTTATCCTTTTTACATGAATAAACTTAGATCTCTCATGAAAAAGCCATGGAACCCTGATGCACAGACATGAGCATGAGGGTTAGGGTGTCTCTGCTCAGATAGGAGTTGTGTATGCCTGCCTGCTATTTCTCACCGAAACACTTATCAGGCCGTCCCCATGCAGTGCAAATAATTCATCAGTAATTACAGTCTTTTAAATTCACATTTTAAATATCCAAAATACATTCTTTTTTTCAGAAAGCTGTTTGTTTTCATGCATATATATGGAATTTTCACCTGAAACTTATACTCTCAAATGTATGTCTTATTTGATGTGACTTTTATGCACACACTTAAAAATCTTAAGAACCCAGTGATCATTTATATAAAGACAGTTAACATCTTGATATAAAAAACTATGACCTGATAGAGTGTGGCCCACACACTGGTCCCACAAATGATATTACTCAATATGCCCAAAGAACCTAGACATCCTTTGGATCTGTTATACATGTACTTAAACCAAATTTACTGAAAATGTTTGAGATGTCCTTTAGTTGCATTTGACCAACGTGACTCTACATTTTTCAGCAATATAAATTTAGGTCCCTGAAACTAATGTAGACACAGATTAAAATGGAATTTCCTAATGTGTAGCATTCAGTATCTGTTTTACAATGTTATTTCAATTATTCTTGAGGGGAAGGGGTGGAGGGAAAACAACAACAACAAAAGACCTTTTAAAGAGGACAGCCGCTCCTCGAGGTCTTTCTTTAAAATCCTTCACTTCTATAGCTCTGGCAGCAAACCTCAGCATCTGTGCTTAGGCATTTATGTAATTCTGGGAGGACAGAGCACATATTAGCCATAGCTACTGACTTTGATAGATCACCTGAGCTCTATAGAATGAGAAAGTATATTGCAAGGAGAAATGCAATGTTGTCTGTGGTAACACTTTCAGGTCTCCAGAGAAAGCACATACTTAAACACGGCAAAAGCCTAGGAGTGAGACAGCCAGGGTCATTTCAGCTCCCCTAAGTGGCAGACAGTGGTAGATGGTGAGCTATCTGCCTTCATGCTTCTGAAAACCATCCACATGCAGACCACTGCATGCCACTGATATCTGGTCTGTAGAGAGTCATCCAGCTGCTCTGATCTAAAGGGGACCTACCATACCAAGTTTGTTTGTTTTCATACTAAAGCCACACCATGAGCATGACACTTTCCATCTGGCCAGGGTACAAAGACGAATTTATACATATCAGTTGGTACTTAACAGTAGCATATAGCTAACTCCACCTTCTCATCTTGTTCGGGAACACTTTTACACTTTAATAATATTGAAGAGAGAATGTTGTACTAAGCTCAAAATATCAATTCAAGTCCTAATTCATCCACTAATTAACTGTGTGACCTTGAACTTGGCCTCTTTGAAGTTAATAACCCTTGCTTCATCTGTGTTCCTAGGGAGAATGATCCAATGAACTAATAATGTACTGGAAGTGTTTTAAAAAGGTAAAGTGAAATTATTCGGTAGTAGTGCTGCTATTGGGCTTCCCCCTGGCTCAGTGGTAAAGAATCCGCCTGCAGTGCAGGGGACCCAGCTTCGATCCCTGAGCCAGGAAGAACTCTTGGAGGAGGGCACGGCAACCTACTTCAGTATTCTGGCCTGGAGAATCCCACTGACAGAGATGCCTGTGAGGTTACAGTCGGTCGGGTCATATGGCCTTTCTTTTTGTCTTCTTCTTCTGGGACTCCTATGATTCAAATGTTGGGGCGTTTCACATTGTCCCAGAGGTCCCTGAGGTTGTCCTCATTTCTTTTGATCCTTTTTTCTTTTTTCCTCTGCTTCATTTATTTCCACCATTCTATCTTCTACCTCACTTATCCTATCTTCTGTCTCCGTTATTCTACTCTTGGTTCCCTCCAAAGTGTTTTTGATCTCATTCATTGCATTATTCATTTTTAATTGACTCTCTTTTATTTCTTCTAGATCTTTATTAAACATTTCTTGCATCTTTTCAATCTTTGTCTCCAGGCTATTTATCTGTAACTCCATTTTGTTTTCAAGATTTTGGATCATTTTTATTATCATTATTCTAAATTCTTCTTCAGATAGATTCCCTATCTCCTCCTCTTTTGTTTGACTTGGTGGGCACTTGTCATGTTCCTTTACCTGTTGGGTATTTCTCTGCCTTTTCATCTTGTTTAGATTGCTGTGTCTGGAATGGGCTTTCTGTATTCTGGAGGTCTGTGGTTCCTTTTTATTGTGGAGTTTTTACCCGGTGGGTGGGGTTGGACGGTTGGCTTGTCAAAGTTTCCTAGTTAAGGAAGCTTGTGTCAGTGTTCTGGAGCGTGGAACTTGATTTCTTCTCTTTGAAGAGCAATGGAGTGCCCAATAATGAGTTTTGAGATGGGTCTATGTGTTAGGTGTGACTTTGGGCAGTCTGTATGTTGACTTTCAGGTCGGGTCATAAAGAGTCAGACATGACTGAAGCATGCATTGAAAAATAACGATTAAATATAAAAGTAATCCAAAATATGCCCTTTATATAGTTTTCCACTTTAATATGCATGCACACATATAACTGAAACATAAGCTTACAGTATAATCTCTGCATATCTATTCACTTATCTGTCCTGAACCTGTTCTGAACTTCAGGTCTTACACGTTCTGGGCATGCATAACCAGGCCCATCCCAGGTTATTGTAGAAAAATTTATTTTCAGAATAATCAACACTCATTTTTCTTCCTAACTCTGCTATTTAGCTGAGCTAGAGATAATCTTCACGGGAAAAAAATTTTTCCTTAAGACACAATTCATTATGTTCAAAAATAACCACAGTTCATTTTAAATCTGAGTTAATGATAGATTTTCCTGATCAGAATTCCCCCTTTAGTAATTTAGTAGGAAAATGTTTACTTCTGGAAAATGCCTGTTTCCCAGGGATTATTAATCATACTTTATTGGGAAGTAATCAGTAACATAGTTTGCTTTCCCACCCCTTTCAGAAAATTTAAATGCTGAGACATTCATTTTTCCTATGAAAATCTACCCAGTAATTACCATATTTACTTTTCATTTATGGGGGAATAATCTGTTTTAATTAAGCCTAACTGAAGAACTTTTATCAGATGTAATTATCCCTTTCGATAAATATGTCTCCACTAATTACATTTAACCATGGGATTTATAGCTCTTAAGTCATTTAGTGGGAAACATAATAAATCTTTAGTTATACATGCTAAATTACTATAAATTAATTCAGATCATTAACATAATAAACAAATTAGGATAATTTTGCTTAATTAGCTTGGGTGGTTAACTCAAAATCCCATGTAAGCTTCATGGTAATCTTGATTTTCACCATTATTTCTGGAATGACACATTCTGAAACAAAATTTTTGAAATATTTAAATATAAAGCAGATTATTTCTCTTAAGCATTAATTCTTTTAATAACTGATTATTTTCTAAAGAGGGAAATAAAATTGACTGCCCTTTAGTTTTTGAACTTTGTAAACATTGCATAAAACTTTACAATCTAAATATATGTCAAGTAAAAAGTTTCCTATTTCCTCACTAAGGAAGCTAATTTTCATTTTTCTGCTTTAATAAATGTATTGCAATTTTTAAAATCTTATATATATATATATATCATATATGCATACCATACATTTTAGGTGCATCTCTAAGGTGGCTGAGACTTAATCTGGGCTAAAGAAGGAAAAGTATGCAGCAACAGGAAGAGAATACTAGCCTAGGAAGCACTTGAAGAAATTTGGAACAAATAAAAAGAAGTGCGTCTTTCCCCATGAGTGTAAAACTCGTGGAAATTTATTATCCCAAGAGGTGGTGCAGACCAAAAATGTAATTACCCCCAAGTCCAGCTACATTCAGAGATGCTAGCACTCATAGATGCCAGACTCAGGATGAGATATCGGAGAAGCAATATGCCTTGTTCCATCATAATTCTGCCAAGTACTCCCCCTGTTCCTTTCACTTGTTTTCACCCACGAAACTCCTGGGACACTTCAGGACTCAGCTCAGGGGTCACCTTTTCTAAGCAATATTGGAGAATGCTCTGTTAGGTGCTTTGACAACTCTTCTCCATTCGTTTCTGATTTTCTCTGACATTGGGTGATGAACTTCAGACACAGGTGGCCCTTCCTGACAAGATATTCCATACATCAGGGAAGACGAAGTGAACAGACCTTGCCACTGTTCCTGGAAGAACTTGCAGAAACCCAACCTGCCTGCTCTTGGCTCCCTTTCTCCCCAGTGTTTTATACGTACAATATATATATTTGTTTGATTCTTTCATTCAGTTATTCATTTAGGAAACAATCATCAGGCAGTGCTTTTTACCTCTTTCCCATTAAATGACATTATAGATTCTCAGCTTCCCTCATAGCTCAGTTGGTAAAGAAACCACTTGAAATGTAGGAGACCCCAGTTCAATCCCTGGGTCGGGAAGATCTGCTGGAGAAGGGATAGGCTACCCACTCCAGTATTTGGCTTCCCTTGTGGCTCAGTTGGTAAAGAATCCACCTGCAATGTGGGAGACCTGGGTTTGATCCCTGGGTTGGGAAGATCTCTTGGAGAAGGGAAAGGCTATCCACTCCAGTATTCTGGCCTGGAGAATTCCATGGACTGTATGGTCCATGGGGTCACAAAGAGTTGGATACAACTCAGCAACTTTCACTTTCACTTTCATAGATTCTCAAAGAGCATTTAATCCTCTCTAGAACATCACTCAGCTTGATATTTGGAGGAATAATATGCATATTTAGTTCCTCTTCTTAATGAGATTGCTGTTCATTAAACTATTCCATACTCTTCATTTCTGGAGTGTTTGAAATTTTACTTCCTCAAAAAGACTTTCTTTGACTCCCCAGAATAGGATGGGGCCTTTTCATTTTAGATTGTCCTAATGCTCTATTCACCTCCATTAAAGTACTTTTCATATTTACTTAATGCCTTTCACACTAAACTGAAAGTTACATGAGACCAGGGACCACATCAATCCTGTTCACTGTGCCATTACTAGTACCTAACACAGATTCTCCCATAGTAAGGACTCAATGATGACCAGTCTGGAATAAAAAAGATCAAGGGGGAACTAGAACAATTTGACAATTTGTATGGAAACACAAAAGACCTCAAACAGCCAAAATAATTTTAAGAAGAACTGAACTGAAGGAATCATGGTCCCTGACTTGCTGCTGCTGCTGCTAAGTCACTTCAGTTGTGTCCGACTCTGTGCGACCCCATCCCTGGGATTCTCCAGGCAAGAACACTGGAGTGGGTTGCCATTTCCTTCTTCAATGCATAAAAGTGAAAAGTGAAAGTGAAGTCACTCAGTCATGTCCGACTCTTCGCGATCCCATGGACTGCAGCCTACCAGGCTCCTCCGTCCATGGGATTTTCCAGGCAAGAGTACTGGAATGGGGTGCCATTGCCTTCTCTGTTCCTGACTTGAGACTATACTAAAAAGCTATAGGCATCAAGACAGTATGGTATTGGTACCAAAACAGACACATAGATCAATGGAATGGGACAGAGAGTCCAGAAATAAAACCACACACTTATGGTCAAGTAATCTATGAAAAAGAAGCAAGAATATACAATGGATGAAAGACAGTTTCTTCAATAAATGGTGCTGGAAAGACTGGACAGCTACATGCAAAAGAATGAAATTCAAATATTCTCTAACACCATATACAAAAACAAACTCAAAGTTGATTAAAGACTTCAGTATAAAACTGGATACTATAAAACTCCTAGAGGAAAACACAAACAGAACTCTCTTTGACATAAATGAAAACAACATTTTTTGGATCCATCTCCTAAAGTAAAGGAAATAAAAGCAAAAATAAACAATTGGGACCTATTTAAAAGCTTTAAACAGCAAAAGTAATCATTGACAAAAGGAAAAGAATATCTACTGAATCAGAGAAAATATTTGCAAGTGATAATACTAATAGGGGATTAATAGCCAACATATTTTAAAAAGCTCATAAAACTCAACATCAATCTGACTTAAAAATGGACAAAAGAACTGAATAGACGTTTTTTCAAATAGGAAATGCATATGGCCAACAAGCAGATGAAAAGATGCTTAACAGTCCTAATTATCAGGGGAAATCAAACCCAAACCACAGTGAGATATCACCTCACACCTGTCACTATGACTATCATCAAAAGAACACAAATAGCAAAAATTGGTGAGGATGTGGAGAAAAGGGAACATTTGCACACTATTGGTGGGAATGTAAATTGGTGCAGCCACTGTGGAAAACAGCATATAGGTTTCTCAAGAAAGTAACATATGATCCAGCAATTCTACTCCTGGGTATATATCTGAAAAGAACAAAGATACTAATTCAAAAATTACATGCACCGTTATGTTCATAGCAACATTATTTATAAACACCAAGATATGGAAGCAACCTACATGTTCATCAACAGATGAATGGATAAAGGTAACATGGTAGAGATATTTAATGGAATACTACTCAGCCATAAAAGAGGACACAATTTTGCCACAGCAACATGGATGGATTTGGAGGGCAAGTCAAACAGAGAAAGACAAATACTGTATGGTATCACTTATATGTGGAATCTGAAAAATATAATAAACTAGTGAATATAAAGAAAATAAGCAGACTTATAGCTATAGAGAACAAACTAGTGGTTAACAGTGGGGAGAGAAAAAGGGGGTCAATGTAGGGCCATGAATTAAGAGGTACAAACTATTAACTATAAAATAAGCTGAAAGGATATACTGTACAATACAGGGAATATAGTCAATAGTTCATAACAACTATAAATGTAGTATAACATTTAACAATTGTGAATAACTATATTGTACACTTGTAACTTATAGAGTATTGTATAGCTATACTTCAATAAAAAATATTTAACTGCAAAAAAGTAATTATTAATAGAGAAGGGGAAAAAAATCAAGGGGAAAATTGAGTTATTTCATGAGACATATCTATGATTATTACATATTATAAAATTGAAAGTGTCAGTCACTCAGTCAGGTTCAATACTCTGTAAGCCCACCAAGCTCCTCTGTCCATGGAATTCTCCAGGCAAGAATACTGGAGTGGGTTGCCATTTCCTTCTCCAGGCTATCTTCCTGATTCAGGGATCTAACCCAGGTCTCCCACATTGTAGGAAGATTCTTTACTGTCTGAGCCACCAGAGAAGCACAGAATATCAGAGTGAATTGTCATTATAATACTATGTTATGCATATACATAATATATCATAGCTAATGTTACAAAATGGCTTGTGTCAGGTTCTCTTTCAAGTACTTTACATAAATTCTCTACATCTTCTTAGCCCCATAAAGCAGTACTACTGTTACTTCACAGATAAAAAATTTGTGTGAAGCCTATAACCAGATACTATTGCTATTTTATAGATGAAGAAATCAAGAGAGAGTATTAACTCACAATCATCACATAGTTAGTAACTGGCAAAACTGATATTCCAAATCACAACCACTACACTATATACATTCTCTATCCCACTAGCCGTGGGACAGTAAACAAGAAACTAACTCTGATTTTGAAAGCTTGCTGGATTTTCCAAGAATTATCATACTGCACATCTGAGTTAAAAAAAAAAAAAAAAAAAGACAGCTGGACCTCTACCTCACAACATAGAAAGATCAATTCATGTCGGAACAAAATACAGACATGAAAGCAAAACAATAGACCTCACTAGAAGATATAGAAAAATATGTCCTCTTCTTTCTTGGAGAAGAAACAGAAAGCATAAAACATAAAAAAAAAAAAAAAAAAAAAAACCTCAATAAGTTGGAATCATTCAAATTAAAAACTTCTGCTTTACTGTAAAGGAAATCAATAGGCAAGCCTGAAACAAAATATTAACAAAGCATAAATTTGACAAGGAACTTGTATCTAGAATATATAAAGAACTCCTGGAAGTCAGTAACAAAAAGATAGGGGCATCCCTGGTGGCTCAGTGGTAAAGAATCCACCTGTCAAGGCAGGGGACATGGGTTTGATTCCTGGTCCAGGAGGAGCCCACATGCCATGGGTCAGCTAAGCCCATGTGCCACAACTAATGAGCCCACATGCTCCAACTACTGAAGCCCATGTGCCTAGAGCCCATCTCCCCCACAACAAGAGAAACCACTGCAATGAGAAGCCTGTACACAACTAGAGAGTGTCCCCCACTCACCGCAACTAGAGAGAAAGTCCCCGTGCATCGACAAACATCCAGCACAGCCATAAATAAATAAATGCCTTTAAAATAATAACAAAAAGGCAACTCAAAAAATCAAGCAAAAATACTGAACAGATGCTTTATAAAAGAAAATATATAAATTGACAATAAGCACATAAAAACACACTAAATAGTATTGGTTATCAAGGCAACACAAATTAAAATCATTAAATACTAAAATTCACCCACCATAAATTTAAAAAGATTGGTAATATGAAATATTAGAGAGGATATGGAGCATTCAGAACCCTCACACATCGATAGTGAGAATGTAAAATGGTACAGCTTTGGAAAATGGTTTAGCAATTTCTTCCAAAGTTAAATATGCAGTATCTTATAACACAATTCCATTTCTTGCTTTTTACTCAAGAGAAATCAAAATACCTGTCTGCAAAAGCCTGTACACAAATGTTCATAGCAGCTTTACTCATAGTAGTTCAAATCTGGACACAAGCCAGATGTCCATCATCAGGATAGTGAGTACATAAATTGTGGTATAATTGTATAATCAGATACTCATAATAAAAAGGAATAATCTACAGATCTATGTAACAACATGGATCAACCTCAAAAAATGTGCTGAGTGAAAGAAACTAGCAAATTAAATAAAAGGACATTCTGTATGACTTCATTTATATGAAACTGTGAAATAAGCAAGACTAACATTTACTGATAAAAATAAGATGAGTGCCTCTTCTGGGGAAGATCAGGAAGAAATGATGGGAAAGGAGCATAAGAGAACTTTCTGGGGTGGTCAATAAAAGTTCTGTGCCTTGATACACATTCAGTAAAATCTACTGGGTATATACTTAAGATCTGAGGAATTCACTGTATATAAATTATATCACATTTTTATAAATGGGGGGAAAACAGCCAGAGAAGATCCATGATGATTTTAATAACCAGATACAGCTTTCACACAGATAATATCAGTTTTAAAAAATGAGTGTGAGGAAGTGAAAAGACAAGAATAAATAACCGTTAGTCTGCGAGGAAAGAATGCCAGTATTGTTCTGAATATAATGGCAATTTTTATTTTTATTTTAACCCAGATGATTACATTAATATTCTTTTGACATTTTATGATAAAATAATGTTTGACATTTTATGATAAAATAATGTTAATTGCTTGTCTCCAGCTAAGAGCAAATATTATACCCTGTGTAAGAGAATTACATTTTCCTTTGGAAGAAAGATGGACTCTGGGATCAGATATCTTTCCTGCCTTTTACAGGGTGATAAATGCTACCAAAGACCCTGGATAGGGGCCACTGATTTACTGCCAAAGTTCACAGAAAATGAAGCTCCAATCCTACCCATAGCAGAAGTTTACAAGGTCTGACTTGAAAGGACCCACACCCCTCACCAAGTGGCCTTCAAGCCTAGTGTTCCCACCATGATATGCACCTGTGCAGGAAGGTTCACTTGTCATCTGTGTGGTGGAAAGCATCTGTCACCCGTGACTCATGGTCATCAATACAGTCATCACCAAGCTAAGTGGAGACATCAATCTATCCCCTTCTTTGTTCAAGCATCCAGAACTCAAGTTTTGCTGAACCAAGCCCTCTTTTCCCAGCTTTCTTTACTGTTTGGAAATTTATGATTCATGGGGAAGCTTTTTCTTTGCTAATGAAAAGGAAACAGAGGCTGTTGTTCTACTTTCTGTTCTGAACGTGGATGGCAAGTTTGGATTTGCAGCAGCTATATGTAGCAGCAACCACGAAGAAACAGCCAATAAGGATGATGCAGTAGAGTTCAGGAGGAAGCTAGTTTCTTCATAGCATGAGTCAGCCCCTGAACCAATTCTAGACTATGTGCTCTGAGAGCCCCTGTTCTGGTGGGTGGAGACACTAGTTGGGAAAGTTCAAGGACCTAGACATGTAGAAACGATAGCCCTAAAAGCACATAGAAACGAACATAAAAGAAATGGATAGCTCCAAAGATTAAGTTTGTTATGAGCAGGCCCCACATTTAATATCAGATTTAAATGATAGATGAAAGGATTAGGATCTAATCCTAAAGACAGGATTAGATGAAAACAGAGGAAGCCTAAAATGTCCAGTTTCCTAGAATTTAAGGAAAAAAAAATTGATTTCTAACTTGGATAAATGACTATAGATAAATGACTACACCTTTTAGAGCATGTGTATATGTGTGTGTTTAAAGAAAGAGAGAAACACCAAGGTATTTGGTACTCTGTGCTTCGTTTCTAAATTTCTGAGCTTTTATTCTATAATACATTGCATTTTGCTGTGTCCAAGGGGCATCTATTCATCACTGTCCCATTCTTGGCAGTGACAGCGGAGACAATGCGTCATGTCAAAGATGCTCCTGTTAATAATTAATGATAATTTCCATAATGGAGGGGGTGACATACTGTATTATACCCACACTCGAGACAACCAGACCTGCCCCCCACTCTTGTTACCCACAAGTGCCTAAAGGGCAGCCTCAGAAAACACAGCGGCCCACATCTATTGCTGCCATTAATCTGCCATGAGGTAAATGGTGGTATAAAAGGTATTGTGTACGAATTGAGGAGTAATAGGAAGGCCTGCTTACTCCATTCTTTGGCTCTTTTTGTCTGAACCAGCTTTCATGCAGCCCCAGCTTGCATCAGAATGTGTTGCACCATCAGCTTCTCCACCTTCTCCTGCCCCAGACATTCTAAATTTGAATATCCTAGAGTGGTAGACACTGTTGATTGCCTAGCCAATGTTAAGCATCCCTTCTGTCTTGCTAAAACAACATCAGCTTCATACAGGACACCAATATGTCCAGCTAAATACTCTCTTTTCCAGGTTCCCTTGCAGCTATGGCTTGCTATTTGACACGGGACTGATCAGAGAGAGTAAGTGTAAGTCTCTGATGAGAGTTCCTAAGGAAACTTGCTTTCCTGATTATAAATATGGGTATATACATAAAATCCGGCACCCCTCTTCCCACTTCTTCCTGACTTAAATGTGGGCATGGACACGTGGAGCGACAGCCACTATCTTGTAGTCAAAGAAAATGACCAAAAAGCTAAGAATAGTAAAGCATAGTAGCAAAGCATGCCTACCTCTGTTCCACACATCTCCATACACACTTTCATATAAAGAAGATCAGCCCCTATTGGTTTAAGCCACTTCCGTTTGGTGCTTTTCTTTCCTGAAACCAATATATTTCTAAGTGATACAGGTAGTTATAAGAAGCTGCACTTTAAAAAACTGCACAAACGATCAGCTGTCTAATAAGCATTTGCAACTTAATATGTCTAAAACAGAATACTTTATTTCTACATGGTATCTTCTTTCCTACTATCTCCCCTTCATGAGATCTGCTCTTCTTCCAGCTTTCCCCCACAGGAAGAGGCACTATACCACTTATCTAGGTGCTTGAGCCAGAAACCTAAGGCTTATTCTTGACCTCTCCTACCCAACACCCACTTCATTAGCAAGAGTCATTAACGCTATTTCTAAAGCATACCCCAAACCCACCTACTTCTCTCTCTCTCCCCACTCCGACCCACTTCTTGAGTCTGGGCTGTCACCATACCTCTTAAGTAGCTCTTCCCCAGCAACCAATGGTTTTTAATGATACATGTCAGACCACGCCATTCTCTGATTAAGACCCACTAAGAGCTTCCCATGCCCTTGGACTAAATTTCCACCTCAACAGGGAAGGCTCTACATCACATGCCCTTGAGATCTCTGGGATCTCAGCTTGTACCACTTATCCCCACACTCACTGGGCTTCAACCTCTCTGGTCTTCTCTTCCTTCCCTGAACACACCAAGGTCATGTCTACCTCAGATTTTACACTGTGTCCCCTCTACCCTGGTGCTCTTCCCATACAACCTGCACACTTGTATTATTTTAGAGTTTAGCTTAAATACCAGAGGGCTTCCCTGGTGGTTCAGTAGTAAAGACTCCGCCTGCCCATGCAGGAGACGTGGGTTTGATCCCTGGGTTGGGAAGATCCTCTGAAGAAAGAAATGGCACCCCACTCCAGTATTCTTGCCTGGAAAATTCCATGGACAGAGGAGCCTGGCAGGTTGCAGTCCATGGGGTTGCAAAGAGTCGGGCATGACTTAGTAACTAAACAACACAACTTAAACACCATCTCCTCAAGCTGCTTTCTCTGTCGTCTCTATCTAAAGCAGTCAGTCCTCCACTTACTCTTCCTGTCATCATTCTCCTTTTTGTTTCATAGCACTCATCATAATCTGACATTTTATATATGTTAATTGATCTATTTTTTGATTCCTCCCATTAGAATTTACGCTCCTTGAATTCAAGGAGTTTATCTGTCTATTCCTTAGTTAACTTCTAGCACTTAGAATGATGCCTAACATATAATAAGCTCTTTTCTAATACATGAACAAATTTTTTGAATGTATGAATGCATCATTGTACATCCACAAGTTGGAACCACTTAGATAAAATATTCAGAT
This sequence comes from Muntiacus reevesi, assembly GCF_963930625.1. Classification (NCBI taxonomy): domain Eukaryota; kingdom Metazoa; phylum Chordata; class Mammalia; order Artiodactyla; family Cervidae; genus Muntiacus; species Muntiacus reevesi. The sequence goes on from NC_089252.1 coordinate 100,329,995, forward strand.
TATTTAGTTACTTTCTGTTTCTATATGGGATGTCCTCATCATAAGAAACACAGTCCTCATTGAGTGAATGAGGAATGCAGATTTCAGTCATGGCAGACATTTATAATTTCATTGATCTCCAATAATGTGATCCTGACTATTCTGGTAGCTTGTCCACTCTTTTTAAGAACAATAAATGACATTTTGCCTTGGATTCTATCGTATTTTGCAAAAAAAATTGTTTTCCCCATTAAATGCACTCTGAATTTACCCTATTTTTACTTATTAGGAAAGCATCAAGATCTAGTTATTTTCATAAAACATTCAGAGGTCAAAATTCCTGAACTTACAGAATGATAACTTCCCAGGATGCATTCTGAAGTCTATCACACCATTTGCCAATAACAATAAAAATCTAACAGAAGGCTTGGGGAGAAGTACAGTCATTTAGTTTGAAAGATAAATTATACCAATAATGTATACTATCACACACTGAAGAGTCACCAACCTGCTCTAGTTCAACTTTGTTACCAAATTACTCAGCTTAATTACTGCCTTCTTCTTTTTCTTATCTCATTTTTCCTAGTCATATTAATGGTTGCATAATAATAGTAGACAATGTTCGCTAAGCTTAACTCTAAAAGTAATGGCTGTTTTAAATCAGAGTTAATTAGTATGTCAAGAAGTTCAGGTACTTACGGGGCCATGCGATTTTTTTAAGGTGCTGGGGGGGAAAAAGTCACTTTACCAAATGCTACATTCATGATTCCACAATGTATTTTTAATATTTTTCTTAATATTGTCACTGAAGGCTGAGTAATGCAGTTCTTCAGTGATCATTTGTCATTGCTAAGTACAGGTGAGTGAGATCTCCCTGATCCTGCAATCACAGTGGAAAATAAATCTAACATTAATTTATGAATCTCAGTGCCATTTGTCTTCCAGGTTTAATAGTGAATCACGGTTTATACTATTTATAGTTCATCACATAAAAAGAAGGTTGTCAGGAGCAAAAGATCAGAGTAACATAATTCTCCTCTCCCATACTCTCGTCACTGCTCCTGGGAACACTTGGTGGTTTGAAGGGAGTTAGAAGGCACACTGCCCTTGGATGTGTGTGAGAAATGTTCTGGGACTTCAAGGGGAAGAAGCGAGTACAGTGAGGGATGTCTCTGAGAACCGCATGCATATGGAATAAGCATCACAAATAAAAGACCTGTTATCCTGGGTATCCTGGCCTGTGAACTTGTCCATCTGTGGGTCCCCTGAGAGTGCCCATGACCTCTCCCCCAATCCTCCACAAAAGAACCAGAATTTCAGGGCAGTTGAGAAGAAAGAGCAAAAATAGTTTGCTTTTCTTTCACTGGTTCCTTAAATACATTTCTGCTTGAGAAATAAGTCCTGTCTCTTTAAAATCAACATTAGCAAAGACATAAAAGTGAAAACAGGAAGAACTAGGCAACAAAAATAAAGAGGGTCCCTCAGTTCATGGGTAGATTCTCAAGTCTTAGAATTAATTAAGCTCTGAGCCATTAATTAATCCTTTAGTGGGGCAGCAAAGAGATTGTAGGTAGTCAGCCCTGGACTCAGCCTAGCAAGGGCAGTGCTGTGAGTGCTGATGAAAGAGCAAGGAGATGCCCATCATTCTCAGGATCTGCGGGGAAATCTCCGATGAAGTCTGACCTCAAGCTGAGAGATACCAACCTATCATATTAATAGTATTGCCTATTTTCAACTATATTGAGTTCCTAATAAGGTAAAATTGTAAACAGTTTCAATCTACTAGTATTTACTGAACACCTACTCAGTCCAAAGCACTGTGTACTGCGTAAAGATACCCAGGCTCCTATGATTCCCTTTCTGTCCCCTGTAACAATAAGCCACACTGATCACGGTCTGTCATTTAACTGTCCACCTTCCAAGCAGACTGCCAACCTGAGGAATGAGACTTTGTCTATCTTGATCCCACTACCTCTCCAATGCTTAGCACATAGTAGGTGCTCAAAATATGTGTCTGAATGAATGAATGGGAAAAGAAATGAAAGAGAAAAGTGTTAGTCACTCAGTCTTGTCCAACTCTTTGTGACCCCCATGGACAGTAGCCCATCAGGCTCCTCTGTCCATGGGATTCTTCAGGCAAGAATAGCGGAGTGGGTCGCCATTCCCTTCTCCAGGGGATCTTCCCAACCTGGGGATCGAACCTGCATCTCCTGCATTGCAGGCAGATTCTTGCCATCTGAGCCACCAGGGAAGCCTAAATGAGTGACTAGAAGTGCATAGAATAGTTTAAGAGGAAAGATACAAACACATGAAAAGCTGACTGATAAGAGAAGAGCTGTCCCCAAATAGCATGTGAGGTGCTGAATGAAAATTAAGACCAGAGCTTGAGAGAAGAGAGATCACTGCAGACTGGAGTGGGGACTCCCTCAGGTTGTCAGACTCTGACACTGAGTCTGTTCCATGCTTTTCCAGGATGGAGACAAAGGCAAGCGTCTAATGAGGGAGAGGAGTAAGAAAAGGGAGGGACTAGTTGGGGTAGAGAGGAGGTGTCCTGTCAATACGATCTCACTTGCTATGGTGTTTCTATTTGTTCACATTGTACATGTATAAGTTGCACTACAATTATTTTAAGGAAGTACCGCAGACTAGTACTCAGTTACCATTAATCAACTGAATTAATAATTAAGGACCAAGCACTTAACACTTATGTTCCCATTTAATCTAAATGCCCATCTTTGAGGTATCATATCTTCATTTGAAGATGAGACTACTAAACCCTGGAGAGGTCATGTGAAGTAGACCAACCACAATCCAGAATAGCTGACTTTCAAAGCATTGCCTCCATATTTAACCCCAAATAATGACTGGTAAGGAATCTGCAGTGCAAGAAACCAGGGTTCAATCCCTGGCTTGGGAAGATCCCCTGGAGAAAGGAATGGCAACCCACTCCAGTATTCTTTCCTGGAGAATTCCATGGACTGAGGGGCTTGGTGGGCTACAGTCCATGGGGTCCCAAAGAGTTGGTCATGACGGAGTGACTGACACTTAACAATGACCTGAAAGTGAAAGTGAAGTTGCTCAGTCATGTCTGACTCTGTGACTTCATGGACTGCAGCCTACCAGGCTCCTCTGTTCATGGGGTTTTCCAGGCAAAGAGTTCTGGAGTGGTCTGCCATTTCCTTCTCCAGGGGATCTTCCCATCCCAGGGATCGAACCCAGGTCTCCTACATTGTAGGCAGACACTTTCCCATTTGAGCCACCAGGCAAGATCCCATAATGTTAATTCTGTTGAACTCAACAAGTTGAGTGAACAACTCTTATACGGTAAGATGGAATCAAGCTAGTTTTTCACGATATGAGGGACCCTTTACAGTATGGAGGGCTTCCCTGGTGGCTCAGCTGGTAAAGAATCTGCTTGCAAATCAGGAGACCTGGGTTCGATCCCTGGGTTGGGAAGATACCCTGGAGAAGGGAACAGCTACCCACCCCAGTATTCTGGCCTGAAGAATTCCATGGACCGCATAGTCCATGGGGTCACAAAGAGTCAGACACGACTGAGTGACTTTCACTTTCATTTTACAGTAATGGAAGGGCTATGGACTATAAAGAAGACTGGGAAACAATGAACTATCGGAAAATACCAAAAGGTGATACAGTAATGACTTCAAAATCACAGGGTATCATGATGGTACAGGGTCTAGGAAGGTAGGAAGCAGCAAGCATGAGGGGGGAAGATGGGGTCTAATCAATGGTATGAGTCCAGTCTGGCCAACTAGACCCTTGTTAAAATTATCCCATCACTGCTCTGTCTGACAGTTCTCATTTAGAGATATACTCCTCAGCACAAGAAATGTTTTTTCACTATCATCAATTGCCATCATGCTCCTTTAACTACACTTCAAAAACATGTATCAGTCACCTATTGGGAGAGAAATAAGCATGCCAGCTCTAGAGTACAAAACTGAATAAATCTAGGTCCCTGATCCCAAGGAGCAGATGGGAAAACAACTCCATATACTGAAGTTTATACTTACTGGGGGTCACCAAAGTGTTATGGGAACATATGGATGGAAGTACTTAACTTTGCTCTCCTTATAACTATTTCCAGCTCCATCCCTCTGCACATATCTAACTCCCAACCAATAGGGTGAAGAGCCCCTCTGTTTCACTCTCTGTGGTAAGCATAAAGGCCCCCAAATGTGCCCCTTTCCTAATCTGTGGAACCTGTGAATATTTATGATAGCAAAATAAGACATTGCAAATATAGGGAATTTTTGGTCTTTCATTATTACAGCAGCAATAGAAAACCAATACATTAACAAAAATGTTCCTCAACGCTCTTCATCCATATCCATTGTTGTTGTTGTCCAGTCCCTCAGGCGTGTTAACTCTTTGTGACTCCACGGACTGCAGCACACCAGACCTCCCTGTCCTTCATTATTTCCCAGAGTTTGTTCAAACTCATGTTCATTGAGTCAGTGACATCATCCAACCAGCTCATCCTCTGTTACCTCCTTCCCCTCTTGTCCTCAATCTTTCCCAGCATCAAGGTCTTTTCTAATGACTCAGCTCTTTGCATCAGGTGGCAAAAGTATTGGAACTTCAGCATCTGTCCTTTCAATGAATACTCAAGGTTGATTTCCTTTAGGATTGACTGGTTTGGTCTTCTTGCTGTCCAGGGGACTCTCAAGAGTCTTCTCTAGCATCACAGTTTGAAAGCATCAGTTCTTCGGCACTCAGCCTTCTTTATGGTCCAACTCTCACATCCATACATGACTACTGGAAAAATCATAGCTTTGACTATATGAACCTTTTTAGTCAAAGTAATGTCTGTGCTTTTTAATACACTGTTTATGTTTGTCATAGCTTTCCTTCCAAGGAGCAAATGTCTTTTAATTTCATGGCTACAGTCAACATTCACAGTGATTTTGGAGTAAAAGAAAAGAATATCTGTCACTGTTTGAATTTTCCCCCATCTATTTGCCATGAAGTGATGGGATCAGATGCCACAATCTTGGTTTTTTGAATGTTGAGTTTCAAGCCAGTTTTTCACTCTCCTCTTCACCCTCATCAGGAGGCTCTTTAGTTTCTCTTCACTTTCTGCCATTAGAGTGGTATCATCTGCATATCAGGCTGTTGTTATTTCTCCAGGCAATCTTGATTTCCGCTTGGGATTCATCCAGACTGGCATTTCGCATGATATACTCTCTACAGAGGTTAAATAAGCAGGGTGACAATATATAGCCTTGACTTACTCCTTTCCCAATTTTGAACCAGTTAGTTGTTCAATATAAGGTTCCAATTCTTGTTTCTTGACCCGCGTACAGGTTTGTCAGGAGGCAAGTAAGGTGGTATGGTATTCCCATCTCTATGGAAAGAATTTCCACAGTTTGTTGTGATCCACACAATCAAAGGATTTAGAGTAGTCAATGAAGCAGAAGTAGATGTTTTTCTGGAATTCTTTTGCTTTTTCTATGATCCAGTGGATGTTGGCAATTTGACCTCTGGTTCCTCTGTCTTTTCTAAATCCAACTTGTACATCTGGAACATATTGGTTCACATACTGCTGAAGCCTAGCTTGAAGGATTTTGAGCATAACCTTACTAGCATGTGAAATAAGTGCAATTGTACAGTAGTTTGAACACTCTGGCACTGTCCTTCTTTGAGACTGGAATGAAAACTGATCTTTTTCAGTCCTGTGGCCACTGCTGAGTTTTCCAAATTTGTTGATATATTGAGGGCAAGACTTGAACAGCATCATCTTTTAGGATTTCAAATAGCCCAGCTGGAAGTCAATCACCTCCACTAGCTTTGTTTGTAGTAATGCTTCCTAAGGCCCACTTGATTTCACACTCCAAGATAAGTAACCACACACTGTGGTTATCTGGTTCATTAAGACTTTTTCTTGTATAGTTCTTTTTGCGTATTCTTGCCACCTCTTCTTAACCTCTTCTGCTTCTGTTAGGTCCCTTCCATTTCTGTCTTTTATCGTGCCTATCCTTGCATGAACTGCTCCTTTGATCTCCAATATTCTTTTTTTAAATTGAAGAATATTTGCTTTACAGAATTTTGTTGTTTTCTGCCAAATATCACCATGAATCAACCATAGGTATACATATGTCCCCTCTCTCTTGAACTTTTTGAAAAGATCTATATTCTTTCCCATTCTATTATTTTCCTCTACTTCATTGCATTGTTCATTCAAGGAACTCTGCATTCACTATCTTTTCCTTTCTCCTTTGCTTTTTACTTCTCTTCTTTTCTCAGTTATTTGTAAAACCTCCTCAGACAACCACTTTGTCTTCTTGCATTTCTTTTTCTCTGGGATGGTTTTGATCACTGCCTCCTGTACAACGTTATGAACCTGTCCATAGTTCTTCAAGCACTTCATTTACCAGATATAACCCCTTAAATATTTTTGTCACCTCCACTGTATAAACATAAGGGATTTGATTTAAGTCATACTTGAATGAATCTAGTGTTTTTCCCTGCTTTATTCAATTTAAGCCTGAATTTTGCAATAGGGGCCTCATGATCTGAGCCACAGTCAGCTCCAAGTCTTGCTTCACTCACATGTGTTTTGGCTGGTACCCAGGGTAGTGAAACATCAGTCCAAGACAATTCATGGTGAGAAGGGCAGTGTTTTACAAGCAGAACAGTTCATTAGTGATCAGTTGACATCATTTTATTAACCTATATTGACTGCTTTTTAAATGCAAATTGAATGCTTTAGTGAAAACTAAATTGAAATATTACATTGGAATTAGTCCTGATGAAAATACATCACAGACTGATGCTCGGATCATCACCTGCACAGCTATAAATTACTAGTGAGTCAAAAGCCCACTTGATTATTGTCCCTCAGTTGAAGAAAGACAATTTAGTGTTTCAGGAAAACCATTAATTCATTAGGAGACATAGGAAGCAACTCTAAATAAAAGGGCAAAGAGGTAAAATATGATATTTATTCTTTAGAATAAACTAACACTTTAATATATCAACGATGCTCCCTTAAAACTGTCACCTAATTTATTTGAAAGGCTAATTAGCAAGGAGGTCAGAACTATCTGGAATGTGGAAAGATAATAAATTTTTGGTTACGATATATGAGAATTATATAATGCTAGTGCTCTTATGGGGGAGGTATAAAAATTGATATCATATATCATACAGTTTGAGTAAACTCACTTTGCACTAAATATTCATCATATATTAAAACTGTTAAACAACATAGCCTGTCTAAGCTTAAGTACATTGAAAAACCTCATGTTATCCCACAGTCCTTGACTCCAAGGAGAAATCAAAGCTCCCAGTGGAGCTAGAAACATAAAATATATATATATATATCTGTGTGTTATTATTATTATTATTACTGATGTAATTACCTCAAGTGACATGGTCACTGTAGGTAAAGAAAATCTATAGGAAAGTACTGATTTATCTCAACACAACAAGGTGTCCTCCATACTTGAGTAGAGTGATATATTTATCTGTTTGCTAAAAATGAAGTGCTAATTGGCCAATCTGGTTAAACTCCCTGGAGAGAGAACTAGATGAATGGAAGGTTGTTAAGAGCTGTAAACAGATCAGAAAAGGTAAACCAACCTGTAAATTAAAACCCAAGTAATTGTTAGAGAGAGGGAGAGGGAAGAGAAAATAATTTACAGGAGCAGAAAATTCCATGCGCTTGTGTGCCCTACCACTTACAGTGATGGGGATGCTAGGGAAGGCACCGAATCCCTGACTGGTCAGGGATCTGACTGCAATAATTGTACTGTGGTGTCTATGAAGTAGGGTTGCATCAGGCCATAAACTCTAGAACTTAACTCCTTGCAACCAACTAGAAATGTTTGAGTGCCTACTCCAGTAACCCTCGGACCAGGTTGTGCGGAGCTAAAAAATGAATCAGAAGTAAATCTTGCCCTCAAATGGTCTGAGCAGAAAATACAACAGATGTAAAGAAGCAGAGGTTTTCAAACTTTTAGCAAAAGTGATCTCAATAGAATTCCAGTGGGTAAAACAGACAAAAATGTTGCTCTTCTCATTGAAGTAGAAAGCCAGGGTTGTATATTCTAGCTCTATATGTCATCATTTGAAAACAGTCACTCTGCTACAGCCAATCAAGGTAGAAAGTGACTTGTTCCATAAAGGAACAAAAAGGTTTCTATGATAGCACAATGCTGTGAGCATGTTTACCTAAGGTGCTTGAGATAGCACTGTACAATAGAACTTTCTGAACTGTTGGAAATATTTTCTATCTGCACTGTCCAAAAGAGTAGCTACTATCCAGATGTAGCTATCAATCATCAAGCACTTGAAATGTGGCCAGTGTGATTAAGATTTCTTTTCTAAATTTTAAGTAAATAGTCAGCTATGCTTAATGGTTACCATATCGAACAACATAGGCTTAGAGAAAGTCTTCATGTATATACGGAGAAACCAACAGAGGCTTAGGACTTGGGCAGCACTCAGACATTCAGAGGGAAACCAGGAAACAGCACTCCAAGGAGAGGGAACTGAATAAGGAAAATAGGGACACCATTTTCTAAAACAAATATTACTTTAAAAGAATGCATGTGTTATAATTTTGAATTTTTATCTTGGGGATCTTTAGTTCTTTTTTCTATCCAACAACGTAGAATTGCCATGGATTTGGCTGATTAACACTCAAAGGATATTAGTTCCAAGGTAACTAAACAATCATTGTTTTAATATTTGCCTAAAATACAGCAAAAACAAAAAGCAGGACCCAAGAGCCATCACCCAGGAAAGAGAGGCTTCCTGTCTAAGAAAGGCAATACTGGGGACACCTACCTTCTGGTCTGCCACTTCATCATGGGCCCATTGCTTTACACCCCTTTACTTCCAATCTCATATAGGATGACCTGGAACACATCAACCATATTTTTCAATCGAATCATCTTTCCCACAATAATAAATATCCTATATAATTGAAAGGCAGCCAATCTGATTCGGTTAAGATTTGTGGAAATTGACTATTTTTGTCCAATATATCAGTATAGCATCAATTAAGTAAAATCAAGGTGGCTCTTCATTTCAGAGACTCTAGTCAATCAAGATTGTTGTTGTTCAGTCAATCAGTCGTGTCCGACTCTTTGCGACCCCATGGAGTGTAGCCAGCCAGTTTCCCGTCCATGGAATTCTCCAGGTGAGAATACTAGAGTGGGTATCCGTTCCCTTCTCCAGGGGACCTTCCTGACCCGGGGATTGAGCCAGGATCTCCTGCACTGCAGGCAGATTCTTTGCCATCTGAGCTACCAGGGAAGCCCCAGTCAAGATTAATGAACCATAAATTATGCAGATAACTGAAAAGTTATAGAAGAAAACCATAGGATAATTACTCCTCTGTCTTGCAATTGTCCCTACCCTGCAAATTCTTAATCAAAACAAGCCTGACTCTGAAAGTAAGCAAGTTCAATTCTGAAAAGAGAAAGGAAACATGAAAATATTTGTGAATCAACAAAATTTTATTGTTGTACCAAATTGTACCAAATTTATTTGTACCAAATTTATTTGTATCAAAATTTTATTGTTGTACCAAATTGTACCAAATTGTCAAGGTCTCAATGGTAAAAGACCTTTTATTTAGAATTTAGAGCAGTCTTGGTACTAAGCATTTGTACCAAATTTATTTGTACCAAAATTTTATTGTTGTACCAAATTGTACCAAATTTATTGTACCAAATTGTCAAGGTCTCAATGGTAAAAGACCTTTTATTTAGAATGTTGAGCAGTCTTGGTACTAAGCATTTTTTAAGTCTTTTCATTTCATTCTCACAACTCTGTGTGGCATAGACTATAATTATTCCCATTTAACAAACAAAGAAATTGAGGCTTAGGGAGGAAGAGTTGGAACCCTGGCTGGTCTGACTCCAAATTATACCTTCTTTCCATTAGTGTCTCAGACACAACATTATTTTCTGCTTGATTTCAAAACCACTTTCAGCCTTTGCTTATAGTAGAGGAAGCAAAATATATTATTTATTGAGTATTTACTGCATGTACTCTGATATTCACATTCATTCATTCATTCAACAAATATCTATTGACTGTCTCCCTATTCATTCAGTGATTATCAGCAAGTCCCAAGGAAACACCTTGGAGTCAGGTCTCAGTAGACAGAGACAAATAGCAACAAACCATCAAATTAACACCAAAGAAATAAAGTTAAAATAAAAACAAGTAGGATAATGTTAAGGTTTATAAATAGTGAGGAAAAAAGGTAGAGGGCAATAATATAATAAAGAGTGTCTAGGACAGGGATGTACTTTAGATAGGGAACTCAAGACCTCTCTGAGGTTATATGTTGACTTTTGCTTTGAGATTCTAAAATCTAAAGGATGAGAGAAAACATTCCTACTAGAAAAATAAGCCTGTTCAAAAGCTCTGAAATGACCAGGGTGGTAGGGGTGTGGGAAACCAGAGAAGAAAGAGTATGAGATATATTTGGACTGATAAGCACGATCCATGCATGGAGTTTGTTTGGATTCTAGTTTTAGAGCAACAAAAAGCCACTGGAAGATTCTAAACACTGGAGTCACATGGTAAGATTTACATTTATGAAAGCTCTCTTTGGCTGTAAGGTGGGGAACAGACTGTAAAGGGCATGTGTAAAAGCAGAGGCTGCTGCAGTCGCCCGGTCAGAGACTGTGGTGTTTGAAAGCATAAATGGAGACTGGAGGAGAGATTCCTGAGGACATACTCTGAAGGCAGAGCTGAGAGACTTGTGGATTGGACTGTGGTTGGGAAAGCTGGGATGACAATGGGGAAAAGAGAGGAATCAAGGATCACATCCAAGCTATTACCCTGCACAACTAATGGGTGGACAGGGTACCCTTTGTTGAAATGAGAAAGACTGGAAGAGGAGACGCTTGGGGGGCTGATGACAAGGAAGAATGAAGAGTTTGAGAAGAAAAGAAAGGTTCCTAGGTTTTGGCTTGAACAACTTACTGCACCTTCACTGCAACCCTGTACAGTTATTCCTGGATTTCACATGAGGAAATTGAAATGTGGGCAAGTTAACTAACATGTCCAAGGACACTCAGCAAGGAAGTGCCAGGGCTTGGATCACAGTGTTTGATTCTAGAATCCACAATGTGCAATTCTATACATCACTGCCTCCCAGTTCAGAATTTGGTACTGCTTTTGTCTCAATGAGTTTCTCTCTACCCATTTATAAAACTAGGTAAATAATATTCACTGTGCAACAGGTTTAAGAATCAATGTGTGAAAGAAATCAAAGAGGACACAAACAGTTGGAGAAACATACCGTGTTCATGGATTGGAAGAATCAATATTGTCAAAATGGCTATTCTACCCAAAGCAATCTATAGATTCAATGCAATCCCTATCAAGCTACCAACGGTATTTTTCACAGAATTAGAACAAATAATTTCACAATTTGTATGGAAATACAAAAAACCTCGAATAGCCAAAGTAATCTTGAGAAAGAAGAATGGAACTGGAGGAATCAACCTGCCTGACTTCAGACTCTACTACAAAGCCACAGTCATCAAGACAGTATGGTACTGGCACAAAGACAGAAATATAGATCAATGGAACAGAATAGAAAGCCCAGAGATAAATCCACGAACCTATGGACAGCTTATCTTTGACAAAGGAGGCAAGGATATACAATGGAAAAAAGACAATCTCTTTAACAAGTGGTGCTGGGAAAACTGGTTAACCACTTGTAAACGAATGAAACTAGAACACTTCCTAACACCATACACAAAAATAAACTCAAAATGGATTAAAGATCTAAATGTAAGACCAGAAACTATAAAACTCCTAGAGGAGAACATAGGCAAAACACTCTCCGACATAAATCACAGCAAGATCTTCTATGACCCACCTCCCAGAATATTGGAAATAAAAGCAAAAATAAACAAATGGGACTTAATGAAAATTAAAAGCTTTTGCACAACAAAGGAAACTATAAGTAAGGTGAAAAGACAGCCCTCAGATTGGGAGAAAATAATAACAAATGAGAAAACAGACAAAGGATTAATCTCAAAAATATACAAGCAACTCCTGAAGCTCAATTCCAGAAAAATAAACGACCCAATCAAAAAATGGGCCAAAGAACTAAACAGACATTTCTCCAAAGAAGACATACAGATGGCTAACAAACACATGAAAAGATGCTCAACATCACTCATCATCAGAGAAATGCAAATCAAAACCACAATGAGGTACCATTACACGCCAGTCAGGATGGCTGCTATCCAAAAGTCTACAAGCAATAAATGCTGGAGAGGGTGTGGAGAAAAGGGAACCCTCTTACACTGTTGGTGGGAATGCAAACTAGTACAGCCACTATGGAAAACAGTGTGGAGATTTCTTAAAAAACTGGAAATAGAACTGCCATATGACCCAGCAATACCACTTCTGGGCATACACACTGAGGAATCCAGATCTGAAAGAGACACGTGCACCCCAATGTTCATCGCAGCACTGTTTATAATAGCCAGGACATGGAAGCAACCTAGATGCCCATCAGCAGATGAATGGATAAGGAAGCTGTGGTACATATACACCATGGAATATTACTCAGCCGTTAAAAAGAATTCATTTGAATCAGTTCTAATGAGATGGATGAAACTGGAGCCCATTATACAGAGTGAAGTAAGTCAGAAAGATAAAGAACATTACAGTATACTAACACATATATACGGAATTTAGATAGATGGTGGCGATAACCCTATATGCAAAACAGAAAAAGAGACACAGAAATACAGAACAGACTTTTGAACTCTGGGGGAGAACGTGAGGGTGGGATGTTTTGAAAGAACAGCATGTATATTATCTATGGTGAAACGGACCACCAGCCCAGGTGGGATACATGAGTCAGGTGCTCGGGCCTGGTGCACTGGGAGGACCCTGAGGAGTCGGGTGGGGAGGGAGGTGGGAGGGGGGATCGGGATGGGGAATACATGTAACTATATGGCTGATTCATGTCAATGTATGACAAAACCCAAAAAAAAAAAAAAAGAAAAAAAAAAAAAAAGAATCAATGTGATTAAATGGGGAATTCTCCCTGTACTGTAGAGTTGTTCATAACAATAAAAAAATTACATTTCCAGCCACTAAAATCTGGCATATATTCTTGATTCTGTTAACTCTGCGCACTTCTGGCTTTGACCATGGCCACACCCTAGCCTAGTAGATTTCTGCTGTCTTACTTGGTTTCCAGTCAAAGAGCTTTCCAAGTTCTGCTCCTAGAAGCCTTGAGAGGGATTGAGAAACTGTACCCTAACTCTGGGACTATGCCCTACTCTCAAACATCACTAGAGAACTATGAGATTCTCCTGCCTCCAGGATGCCTTTCATGATTTACCTTTAAGAAAACGATGTATCATGCTGAGCTTGGGGTTGAAATTGACACAAATGGGGATGCTATCACACAGACAGTTGCAGTGACTTGCATCCTCTGAAGGAAGCTCTCTCATGACACTCTACAAACTCTTGTGGGAGACACTCTTAGCCCGCAGCTGAGAGGGTCCTTAACAACTGACCAGTCACTGTCCCTTTGAGCTAAGGAGTGACAGGACAGGGAGGGGGGAAACACAGGGAAAGAGAAGGTCACCATATGTGAGCTCCTACTGAATCCTAGGCCCCGTGATGAATGTTTTCATTCATAAACTGAACTGAAAGCCGCTTTAGTCACTCTTTGCGACCCCATGGACTAAACAACCCATGGAATTCTCCAAGCCAGAATACTGGAGTGGGCAGTCATTCTCTTCTCCATGGGATCTTTCCAACCCAGGGATCGAACCCAGGTCTCCCACATTACATGCGGATTCTTCACCAGCTGAGCCACTAGGGAATATCTCCCTTAACTCCTAAAGCAATCTCGAAAGGCAACAATTATTATTCACATTACAGGTGGATTCTTCACCAGCTGAGCCACTAGGGAATATCTCCCTTAACTCCTAAAGCAATCTTGAAAGGCAACAATTATTATTCTCATTTAATAAACCAAGATCCTAAAGCTCAGTGCTCCTTTCACTTGCCAACGTTCACACATCAGATCAGAAGTGGAATAACAATTCTGCCCTACATATATTTGACTCTAAAGTACAATGTTGTGTTTTTTCCCCACTAAGCCATAATGCTGAAGTATAGAATCAAGAAAGAAGGGAAAAGGAGGACAAAAGGGTCTCAGAGTGTGCCCTCAGAATCTATTGAAAATATGAAGTCACAAGTCCACGGTGACTGAAAATTAATTTGATTTTCAGCTCAGGCATATCAGAAAAAAATCAAGTTTCAGTTATTGTTATACATGTAGAATGTAGGTTATCAAACTGCATTGAAAAACATCAGCCAAAAAAACCAACCAGACTTTTTTATTCCCCAAGGCCATGATAAGGAAGATGACTGCAAATTTAGTTTGCATAACTGTAGAGAAACCATGTTAGCAAACAGAGAAAGAGGGAAGCTTATTCCATTGCTAAGAGAATCAATTCTTCCCTTCAAATGAGAATTCCAGGTGAGAAAAGGGGACTTACATGGCTACCTTTCACTATAATGATTTGATTTATGCCAGTAAATTCTATACCTTTCCGGCTCCTAAATTCAGAGCAGTGCAGTTAAGCTGATGCATATCAGAGTTGACTCACTTTCTCATTCTAAGCTGATAATTTAAATGCTTACATTAAAGTTTCTATGTTAACTTTCAGGGTTTTAAAAATGAAGGAAGTTTCTATTCTCCATCAGGCTCAGGAGCAATGGGAATTAATGTGATATTGTCTTTAATGAAACGTAGTGGGGACTTGTGATTTATGTTGGTTCCCAATCCTTTCTTTCTCTTTAAAATGCCATAAAATGAAAAATACAACAGCTGTTTCATATTAAAGAGAAATGCAAATGTGCATTAATGCATCTCAAGAAATATTTTATATGTTCAGATAATTTATTATTTTTTATATTAGTGGAATCAATCTACATTTTTCCCATTTAATGATATGGCACTTATTTCAATGACTTTGCCAGCTACTTAAGCCAAATGCACAAAAAGGAATGGTCTAGGATCTAAGTCAAAGGTATCTTTCTTTTCCTTAAAAGAATAAAATAAACAACGAAATTTCTGTTGCAGTTCGCCCACCAAAGATACAAAAGCACCGGATTCTCCTTATACCTAGATTAGTAGATTAACTAATTTCAGTTGTATATTCAATAATCTTATCAGAAGAGTCAGTTGTTTAGGCTGAGCTTTCTGTATGGAGAGCTGTGTTCAAACCTAGGTACTTTTTGTGCCGATAATTATTGTGTTTGGAGAAGGTCTCCTGGTGATCAGTAATGCTTCCTTATTATTATACTCCTTCTATTACCTAATTTAGATGCAGATATAAATTATTTAAAACAAGAGAGGTTTCCCTTGCTAATTAATGGCAGGCTGACTAACCAGCTCCTATCAATGCCTAAGGCTTCACTCTATGCACAATTCTCCAACTGGTATAATAGCCCACGTCCATAGTTTCGCTGGGTAATTTTAATCAGTCACTGGGTATACCACAGAAACCCAACAGCTGTGCACTTGGATGACCTTATTATCATTAGTGGCAAACTGGTTGTTGAACAGGGAATTTTTCATCAGGAAAGACTACATGATCTCATAAACTTGGGAATGGCCAGGTTCTTTTTTTTTTTTTTCCTAGCTATAATTTACAACATAGGAAATGAACATGTTTAGACTGAATTTCACCTTTTAATGAAGAGAGATGTATCTGAAGTTTCTAACACATTTTCCATATTCCTTTATGCTCTTCTAGGGAATAAGATGGAGAAGGAAATGGCAACCCACTCCAGTGTTCTTGCCTGGAGAATCCCATGGAGGGAGGAGCCTGGTAGGCTGCAGTCCGTGGGTCGCTAAGAGTTGAACACGACTGAGCGACTTCACTTTCACTTTTCACTTTCCTGTATTGGAGAAGAAAATGGCAACCCACTCCAGTGTTCTTGCCTGGAGAATCCCAGGGACAGCAGAGCCTGGTGGGCTGCCATCTATGGGGTCGCATAGAGTCGGAGACGACTGAAGTGACTTAGCAGCAGCAGCAGCAGCAGCAGGGAATAAGAATTTTGTCATCATTGAGAAAATTTCCCGGTGAATGAATGGGAGTTTTCTGTGACTTTTGCTTTTGGCACTGGAAATATCAAAAGTTGCCCCCTGGTGGTCAAGGGATCAATAATTCTCTGGAATCTTGGGGAAATAACTCAAATAATGGAGCCTATAAGGAGATCTTTAGGTCCCTATGGTGCAAGATGCACATTTTTGGTGCTAAGAGAAAGTTAAATACCTTGCTGAGGACACGATTCCTCACAAGACCATGTTTCAAACAAGTCAGTGGATATTAATTTTACAATTTTGGCACAGTTCAAATGGCATTTTCCTATCAGGTGTCTGCCATTGTTTTAGCCTTTCAGACTTTTAAGTTTTCCTGTATTACCTTAAATTTAACATGCCACCAAGCACTTATCTTCTAAGAAATATTCCTAGTAAGAGAATCTGCTATTCTTTCTTCTGTAAGGGTGACTTCTCTAGAAGAGACAGTAGTTTTGTCATAATTCATCCCTTCACTCTGTGATAATTTCCAAAAGTGCATTCTCACTGTTAATATCTGTATGACATTTATACCAATTTCTTTGTGGGACTTCTCTGGTGGCACAGTGGATAGGAGTCCACTGCCAACACAGGGGACATGGGTTTGGTCCCTGGGCCAGGAAGATTTCACATGCTGCTGAGCAACTAAACCCAAGTGTCACAGCTATTGAGCTGCACCCAGAGCCCGCACAGTGCAACTACTGAAGCCCATGTGTTACAACGACTGAAGCCCATGCACCTCGAACTCACGCTCTGCAACAAGAGAAGCCACAGCAATGAGAAGCCATGCATAGCAACGGAGAATAGCCCCTGCTCGCTGCAACTAGAGAAAGCCCACGTTCAGCAATGAAGAGCCAGCACAGCTAAAAATATTATTCATCAACTAAAAAAATCCCAGCTCTGCCAGACACAGCACATAGAAGAAGGAAGGAACCCAGCCTACAGCTAGAACCGAGGCCCTGGTCACATGACCCCAGCTGAGTATTCCAGATGAGACTTCAATTATCAAGATGCAGAGAGATAAGCCTTTCTCACTATACCCAGGCCAAATGTCTGACCCACAAAATTATGAGCATAGTAAAATGGTTGTTGTCTTCTGCCACTAAGTTTTGGGGTGGTTTCTTAGGCAAAAGTGAATAACCGAAACATAATGTTCTAAGGAAAATAGCACAGCTAAAAATAAATTTTTTTTTTAAAGAAAGGCTATAAAAATTTTTCTTTGCAATCCCAGAGTAGTGCTGCCAAATGGAATGATGACCCAAATATATTTAAAGATAAGGTGTACATGCACAGGGCTTCCCAGGTAGCTCAGTGGTAAAGAATCCACCAGCCAATGCAGGAGATGTGGGTTGTCTCCCTGGGCCAGGAAGATTCCCTGGAGGAGGAAATGGCAACCCACTCCAGTATTCTTGCCTGAGAAGGCCCACGGACAGAGGAGCCCCGAGGGCTACAGTCCATGGGGTGGCAAAAGAGTTGGACATGAATTCGCAACTAAACGACAGTACATATGCAACTAGGAACAGAGTGAGGGGCATAGAATGTACAAGCTTCTTTCCCTTCTTGCATGCTCATGGAGGAGATTTCCACACCTGTTACACCAGTCTTGATTCTCTGTGATGTTTATGGCCTTGTCTCATGTGGGTGTACCTGGGAAAAACTATGAAGGCTGTAAAAATGAAACTTGAGCCTTCTCCGACCTTCCCTATTAGCGGCTCCCTTTCTCTGTCTCTGTCCTCCATCTCGCCCCACACTACTGTACTCTAAAGGACCGGGGCCCAGCTGGAAGGTCACTGAGTCATGCTTCACTCAGGGCTGCTTCCCAGGGCCAATAGACCCATCTCTCACCTGCCGGGAACATCAGCTAAGGAAGGCTCCCAGCAGTATGCCTCACTGAACAACCTCAACCTCAACCTCAGCCTCAGGGAACTACTCACCTCATGTAATGCTCACTCCCTGGAGGCAGCCCACAATCAATGATTGGCTAATGCTGGGATATAAATATCTGGCTCCTTAGCCTCAACGGAGACAACTCCGAAGAGCCACCCCAGCTCTAGAGCTCCCGTAGGACTGGCTGAAACCTCAGCTGCACATAAGTTTCTCTCTCTGCCTAATCCTGCCTTCCTGGCCTCCTTACAGGTTATCTTCTGAGAACACCCCCCAATGAGCATTCTATCCAGCTTTTCATCTTTAAATGTATTCCCAAGGAACCCAGTCTAAGATAGGAATTACCCAGAGTAGTCTGAGACTGTTGTGTCACAAGGAAGAGTGGCCCAATCATTCCCCAAAGAGGTGGGAGTTAACAACCAAGAAGACAAGTAGTTACATCCAAAAAGCTACAGACTGAGCTCAATAACCCAAAGTAAAATGATGAGGTTTAAGACACAGATAAAATCAAATTTTTAAAGACAAGTTCAAAGAGCAAAGGGATTACAATTGTCTACATCTTATTCTAGCATCTCTGGCTGCTCAGAACACTCACTAAAGGGCACTCTAGTGAAACTCCATTCTGAGGCTCCTCCACCCTAACCACATGGCCGTAATCATAGAATGGGACCCATGCCTCTCAGACCACCCTTCTTCAGAGTTCCATCTGAACGTCCAAGGCTGAGTAGCCCAACTGTGTCTGCATCCCAATACTCTGCCTCTCTTGTCACTGTCTTCCACAGCCTGGGCCATGAGTCAAATGGACTGCCATACTCCTGAGCACTCTGGAAGCTCAGTTTACTGCCAAGAATTTACCTTACATTCTCAATAATGCTTATTATACATGAAGATGCCTTTTTTTTTCTTACAAGTTTCCTTTAAATATGGATACATATTTTTCTGGAGCACTTGTTTCCTTCCCCTTATCAAGAAGGAGAGCAAATGTTCCCCTGCCTCCTTCCCCAAAACAACCTTTACTTCTCCTCCTCTTAGTTATAATAGCTAACACTGACTGGGCACCTACTATGAGCTAGGCACTGTTCTGAGTAATACTTTTCATGTAATACTGATAGTGACCTTGTGCAACGGTTATTCTTATGATGATCTCTATTTTGCAGATGAGACAACAGAGGCACAGAGAGGTGGCCCTGACTTCCCCATGGCCGCACAATCAGGAAGTGACAGAGTCAAGATACAAGCCCAGCCAGCACTTTGAATCAGTAAGCTCATTTGCTTTGCCCTAGTCCTAGCATCCACTGACATCCTCTTCACATCCCTGTGTATATTGAGGATTTTCTTTGCACTCTGGGGGCTACCACTCCCCATAATGTAATGTCACTCTCCCCAGTAAGGACTCCACCAAAGCCCTAGCTTCCCAGTTCTGTGCACTCATCTGTTTCAATGATATTCAACATGACTACCAGGGTCATCCTCTTCTCAAAACTTCAGTTCTGAAATTTCCCTCTAACCACTTTGAATTCTCTACTTGTCCTGCTTCTTCATTGCTTCTACACTGCTATCTGGCATTACTCCTTCCTTTCCCAATACAACCCATGCCTTCTCCATACATTTGAACTTATTTCTTTCCTCAATGAGCCCATGTTCCCTGTCTTCTTGTCAGTTACTCTTTTATCAGCACTGGCAACTCCATTACCTTCCTTTTGATGCAAATATTATGATAATTCTCCTAATTCAACTGGAGAAGGGTAGAAAATAGACCTACAGGGGCACAGCAAAGGTGTCCAAAACACATACCACACACACACACAACATGAGTTCTATTAGGCTAGACCCCAAAGTTCTCAAGTGATTTCATTTATCTAGACAGCAAATTCATCTTGAGGACTTCCTATGTACCAGGTAAAGTTCTAAGGGATGAAGAATCTGTAGTGAACAAGACTGACAGGGTCCCCACCATGGTTGCCTTATGACACTCATGGGCTACTTCTTTCACAAAAAAATACAAAAATTATATTTTATGATTGTGTCTAAAAATAAATTTAATCTAGGGTGAGTTCTTTATTTTATATTCATTATTATGATGTTCTTTTTCTTCTATTTTTTTAAAGAAATTAAAGGATTTTCATGAGCCCCTTAAAGTATCATGTATCCCAGGTTCTACTCAGTGGGTAAGTTGGTCAGCTCTGGTCTCCACTATCTGGAACTTACATTCTTGAAGGGGAGACAGTAACAAAAAAGGTAAAAATAAATCAAAATGAAAATATCAGAATGTACAGTGAAGACAATTGAACAAGATAGCTTAGAAAGTGGTCAGGGAAATGGGGCTGTACAGAAGGAGTGTCCAGGGCAGACTCCTTGAAGGGATCACACTTGAAATGAGAACCTCAATGACTAGAAGGAATCAGTCTTCAGAAAATCTAGAGGTCTCACAGGAGGCACAGATGATACACAATCCCTCAGGCTGGAAAGAGTTTGGTGCATTTCAGAAAAGTAAGACAGCCAGTCAGGTTGAACCATAGTAGATGGGAAGAGGGACAAAATGTAGAAGCAGGCAGGGGAAAGGTCACACCATGCCCTACCATTAAGAGTTTGGATTTTGCTCTAAACTAGGGAATTACATGGCTTGATTTTTAGAGTGAATTACAGGGAGAAGCAGGGAGACTGCTGGCTGCTGTAGGCTTACCCAGGTGAGAGAAAACGCTGCTTTGCACCAGGGAGATGAGTGGAGATGAAGAAAGGACAATGAATGTGAGATGTCCTTGGAACTTGAAGCCAACAGAACTAAATGAATTGATGCAAGAGATGAAGAGCAAAGAGAGGAATCAAGGATGACTTGAGGACTTTGGGCTTGATGGGACTGTCAGTCACCAGCACTGGCTTCTGTAAATGCTCATGGGAGTTAGAATTCACATAGTGCTCACTACATGTTTTCCAGGCATTCATTTAATCTTCAAGATGATCCTATAAGATAGATACTGTCTCCACATTAGAAATAAGGGGGGGGGGGAGTAAAGATATTAAGGAACTTGACAAGATCACCCAGTTGGTGCCCTGTGGACTGAAGATAATGGACTCCAGTCTCTAAGTGTTGTAACAACTCACCTACACTGTCTCATTAGCCTTATGCATGTGAATTACAGACCCAAATATCCAAAATGTCTTAATCTCCAGATGACCCACAGGAACCTGAAAATCAAAGGACTTTAAGTTGAGCTAACCTTCTCCCTAACTTCCTCCTTATAAGCTTCAGCAAATTATATTATCATCCACCCAGTTGAGCAAGTTAGAAACCTTGATGCCATTCTTGACTTTGCCCAGCCACTTTCATCCCCAGCCAGAACTCAGTCATTGACGCTGTTCTGTCTCTTCCATCTCTTTGGTACCTTTCAAATTTATTCATTTCTCTATCCCAACCCTTCTGTTACCTTATTAGCCTCCATGTGGTCTCTGACAATAGTAAGTCAACATATCTGTGCTAGAAAGACTCTGAGGCCATGACCACAGCAACAGTTCCATTGCTGGTGATGTCTTCCACGGGAACAATGAGCCAGTGGCAACTCTGGGACCAGAATTTGCCAACCTTGCCCTAGCATTCTAACACAGTACTTACCACACAGAGTGCCCTTAATAAAGGATGCTAAATGAATGAAAAATTGAAATGAATGTCTCACTGTCTCTGAGAAACTAAGCAGAATGTTCTAGACCACAAAATGTTAATCAACAGCTGTGTATCAGGATGCTTTGTTGCTAAAGATGGTAATAGAGCTCTTTATATCCACCAATCCAATCTAATTCAACCATTTTTGAAAGCTGCTTCTTGTTTCTCACCAGTCTTTTGACATGCGCCAAGTCTGTCAGGTTTCTTTCTCACCTCCACCTGGAAAATGCCCCCAACCCTCTGCCACACACACACACACACACACTCCCTCACTGCTCTATCCCAGGTTTAGGCAGCCTGACCATTCTAAATGTTGACAATCCACCCAGGGGACATTCTATATATTCATTTTATTACCAATAATAAAGCTGTTCTACTTGTAATGTGAGCAAATAACATAAAGGAAGAACCAGTAATGTGTAGAAATCCTAGCCTCTCAGTCCTGTAGAAGCTTAGATATGGCTTATGCTACAGACCTTCACCTTGATGTGGAGACTAATGTCTTCTCGGCACATATACTATCCACTAATCTCTTCAATGATGCTCTGATCTTTTAAACAGGGTTTTCTTCTATGTTTGTCAGTCTATCACCCCCAAACAAGTCAGATATTTCCCCTGCATACGATGGACATTTTATACCTGACTGATCACTTTAATTTTACTTCTCAGGCAAAGCAAGCTTTTCATATATTAAATTGTTTGGCAGATATAAAAGAGGGTGTTATTTTTATTCTATATCATATTTTAATACAATCAACAAGCACAGTGACTAATTCTAATTTAATTTATAAAGGTTACAATGGTCTGTTGGGCCATCTCCCTCAAGATTCAAGGAGCTTACTAATAATAATGCAGAGTTGCTGAACCATAATATCTATTGGTCTGTAAGACGAAAGACATTTTAACATTTGCAGGGCTCCAGTCTGCTGCAATTATTTTTGATCAGACGTCCACAGTCCAGAGTCATTATTAGCTGCAGAGTGTCAGAATGTGCTGGCCACTTTGAAGGTGAATCTTCAACGAATGCCCTTTGTTATTGCCAAACAATGAGGAATTAACATTCAAGTTGCAAATGGATAGGAAAAGGTGTTTCAGCAGTTAGTCATGTTTTGCTGTTCTGGACTTATTTAGGAGTTGAAACCCAACTTGCTTATATAATTCATATATGTCAAATAGCATAAGTGTTTTCAAGTTGTAACTGAGTTGGCTAAAATGGAGCCCTTCAGTTATTTGGGGAAGGAGAATGTATAAGTAAAGAGGTGAATGTGCTTAAATTTCTCTTTAACCAGGACATTAGCATCATGACTAGCATCAGAAGTGAGATGTCAGGTTTCCAGATTTCATACAGGTCTTCTCCCTGATGTGTCCGGGACAGGTGGAGCCCAGAGTCCTTAGGGAATTCAAGTCCAAGGACCAAGTTTGGAGTAGGGCCAGACAGTGTCACACAGGTAAGGGGAAGCAAGGAAGCCACTGGATATGATTAGACCAACAGATCTGATCATTTTGAAGAATTCTGATAGTTTTATTAGCCACTTACAAGGTGGGTGAGAGAGGTTCAGGAACACACAAGTCACAAAATTCCATGAAAAATTATTAGATATGTCCTAGGCAAGGAAATAGTAGTTGAAGTGGCATGTACAGAGCTGATGGCGTTGCCATCCTGTCCTCAGGCACTGGGATCTAGAATGACAGGGATATGGTGGGGAAAAGAAACAGCCACAGAAGGGCCACATGGGGTAGAGGGAAGAACACAGCTTAATGAAGAGCACAGAGTCTCTGTGTAATCTCAACCCAAAACAAGAAAAAAAGAAAAAACACCAGCAACAACATCATTTCAGTTCAGTTCAGTAACTCAGTTGTGTCCGACTCTTTGAGATCCCATGGACTGCAGCATGCCAGGCTTCCCTGTCCATCACCAACTCTAGGAGCTTACTCAAACTCACACCCATTGAGTCGGTGATGACATCCAACCATCTCATCTTCTGCCATCCCTTCTCCTCCCGCCTTCAATCTTTCCCAGCATCAGGGTCTTTTCCAATGAGTCAGTTCTTCACATCAGGTGGCCAAAGTATTGGAGTTTCAGCTTCAGCATCAGTCCTGCCAATGAATATTCAGGACTGATTTGTTTTAGGATGAACTATTTGGATCTCCTTGCAGTCCAAGGGACTCTCAAGAGTCTTCTCCAACATGACAGTTCAAAAGTATCAATGCTTTGACACTCGGCTTTCTTTCTAGTCTAACTCTCACATTCATATATGACTACTGGAAAAACCATAGATTTGACTAGATGGATCTTTGTCGGCAAAGCAATGTCTTTGCTTTTTAATATACTATCTAGGTTTGTCATAGCTTTTCTTCCAAGAAGCAAATGTCTTTTAATTTCATGGCTGTAGTCATCATCTGTAGTGATCTTGGAACCAAAGAAAAGAAAGGCAGTCACTGTTTCCTATTTTTCTCATCTATTTTCCATGAAGTGATGGGACTGGATGCCATGATCTTAGTTTTTTGAATGTTGACTTTTAAGCCAGCTTTTTCACTCTCCTCTTTCACTTTCATCAAGAGGTTCTTTAGTTCCTCTTAGCTTTCTGCCATAAGGGCGGTGTCATCTGCATATCTGAGGTTATTGATATTTCTCCCAGCAATCTTGTTTCCAGCATGTGCTTTATCCAGCCGAGCATTTTGCATGATGTACTCTGCATACAAGTTAAATAAGCAGGGTGACAATATACAGCTTTGGCATACTTCTTGGGTTGCTCTAATGAGGTTTTTATAAGAATTAAATGAGAGATACAGAAAATATATATTTAAGACTGTGTATATCTGTAATAGTTTTGGGAGTAGGCAATAAGTATATGTTCACTGACAGGTAGCAATAGCATCAGCAGCAACTGCTGTATGATGTGCTATCCATAAAGATGTAAATACCAACAAAGCAACTGCGGCAGCATGCAGACAAGAGAGATCAATTTAAACAATGCAATTTATAATAATATTTCACAATATCTTGTTTTCCCTGTCTCAGTAATGGCTAATTTTATTTGCACAGACAAAAAAATCTTGGTGTTATCTTTGGCTCCTCTTTCCTTCATACCTCATGGCCAGACTATCAACAAATCCTTTTGGCTCTGTCTTCAAACATATTCAGAATCCATCCATGGCTCATTACCTCTCCCACTCCCCACCTCCTTCAAAGGTCTCCATCTCTCGTCTGAACCCTTTGGTGGTCCCCAGGCTGGTCTCCGTGTCTCTGCACTTTCCTCCTATGATCTCTTCCCAATGCAGCAGTGACAGTGGTCCTTCTCAAATGTTAGACCACATTCCCCACTGCTCAAAACCTTCCAAAGCTGTCCCTGTCTTAGAGTAAAACTCTAGGTCCTTAAGAAACCTGCCAGGCCCTAAGGACTTGGCCCCCTGCTCTGCTCCTGTCCTCTTGCCCTACCACCTTCCTCACTTCCAATTCTGCCGCGCCAGCCACGATGATCCCCAACCACTTCAGCTTGCTCCTGCCTCAGTCCTTCACATCTGCTGTTTGCATTTGTTTGGGCCCTCCAAAAGCAGATTTCAAGATGGAACTGGATGACCAATAAATTGACTGAGAGGAAATGTGGGTGAGGGATAAAGAGGGTGGAGAGGGAGGAGGTCAGAAGGACCTTTGTCCGTAATGCCAGGCTGGCACCTGTGAAGGAGAAGGAAAGTGAAGAGGATGGCCAAGGAAGGTTTCAGAGTGCAGTGCAGTCCTAAGGAAGCTTCGGGTAGGCCAGCGGGTTGCCTCTGAGTCACAGCTGCCTGTCAGAGGCATTCTCCATCTCATGGTATAGTCCTGAATTAGTACCCAATTTGCTCAGTCACTGGCTGGGAGAGGCACAGGACAAGGGTGGCCTTCACGTGAATGTGGATCCAGCAGGTGGCAGCCAGGTTATAGTCAATTATGTTCCCCAGCAGGAGACCTATGTCGGTCACCTGTTCCCTCTACCTGGAATGATCTTGCACCAGATATCAGCATGGCTGATACCCTTTAGGTCTCTATCCAAATGTCATCTTATCAGTGAGGCCCACCCTGACTACTCAAACAAAAAAAGCACCCTTTCCCTGACACTTCCTGTCTACCTTACCTGGGTTTATTCTTCCTTATAGTGCTTCTCTCCATCATGACATATAATATAATAACGTGTTTTCATCTCTTCTCCCACTGAAGTGCAAGTTTCATGAAGGCAAGAATTTGTCAATTCTGTTTGCTGCTATATTCCCAGGGTTTAAAATATTGTGAATAACATAACACATCGAACTTGTTCAATATATTAAATATATGTTGTGAAAAAAATAAAATTTAAAAGACACAGGTTAATATCATCATTTTTCATGTGTGCTTTGTCACTCCGTGGTGTGTGACTCTTTGAAACCCTTTGGACTGCAGGCCACCAGGCTCCTCTGTCCATGGGATTTCCCAGGCAAGAATACTGGAGTGGGTTGCCATTTCCTTCTCCCATCATCAGTGTATGTGCATTTAAATTCCCTGCTGATTTTAGAGCCTGATCTCCCCATGTAACATTATTTAATCTTCTCAATGATAACACAAGCAAATCTATTAATAAGTATTTAAGTTATAGAGACTTAACGTTAAGAAATAATGAAATAAAATATGTAGTCAAGCAGAACCCTTTAGATTTCTCCATCCATGTTCATTTACTGCCTGATATTTGCAAGCTATTTTAAAGACCCAGATATCTCTGTACAGAATCTTATTTTACTCCTTGATTTACATATGTTAGTGATTTCCAAAGTTTGGCTTGTTAAATCTTTTTAGTATTGTATACATATGCCATATGTCTTGTACTTATGGGAAATATAATGGTTTTTCAAAGGTAATTTTGGCATCCTTCATGCTGTGGGTTCGGTTCTCCAGAAGCAGACCCTGAGATGAAGATTCATGGGAAAACTACTTATTTTCATGTGAAAATAATCATTCCCTAAATGACTTTATGGAAAGTATCCCCTAAAAAAACTGAGAGACTGAGACTATGAAAAGAAGGAGACCAAGCAAAGGCAAAATATCAAACATCCATGGAAAATAACTTTGCCTTCACCCTGCAAGGAGGGGCAGGGAGTCTATAGATAGTGGAAGTTGCTCCTCAGAATCATTCTTAAGGGAATTGTACCCCTGTACCACTCAGCCATTGGTGAGGGGCTACTCCCATAGCCCCTTCATGGATCACAGCCTTGACGTGATGAAGGGGCTTGTGTAACTCACTGAAGCTTTGAGCCATGCGGTGCAGGGCCACCCAAGACAGGTCATAGCTAAGAGTTCTGACAAAACGTGGCCCACCGGAAGAGAAAATGGCCACTCACTCCAGTATTCTGGCTGTGAGACCCCATGAACAGTATGGAAAGGCAAAAAGATACGACACCATGACACTGGGAGATAAGCCCACCAAGTTGGAAGGTGTCCAATATGCTACCGGGGAAGAGCAAAAGTCAATTCCCAGGCACTTATTTTTTTTCATTTTTAAAAAAATTTTTTCAGCAGTAAAGTAGGTGGCAGCAGTCTATGTGCAGTACGCCAAAAAGAGATCCTGTGTCTGGATGTTGGAAGGAAAAACACAGGGGGAGCCAGAACGCATGAAGATGGTCAAGGGACCAGGGATGGAAGATGATGCAGTGAAGGGATGAAGGGCATATGGGCAGAGCACTGACACTGCTGGCTGTGTTTGCTGAAAGCCGATCTGTCTTACCGAGTACAGTTCCATCAAAAAAGGAAGGCAGGTGGGGGAGGCAGGATGATAGTAAAACTTAGAATACATTTTTCAGTTTTTTTATTTCCCTTCTTACTCATGAACACTTATTTATAATTGCAATGGAATTTCTTTAAATCACCTCGTATAATGATCCCAACATTGTGCTGGAGATCACATCTCATTGGCTTGTAGAGCTGTGTTAGAAGAGCATGGATCCACACCAACCAGATGAACTTCTTTTTCTGCATTCAGTTGTTGATATTAAATACTATATCCTCCTATCACTGCAAGGCAACCTCAAGATCTCAGCCAACTACTTGAAACTACAGAGGCTTTTCTGAACAACTGCTCAACTCTCAGGCAGATGGCAGGGTCAAACATTTTAGCCAGGTCAGTCAAATTTTGGTGCCATTCTCTGCACTTGAATTCTGTTCACAACAGCTCTTTTACAGCAGATGAAAGGATAAAGCTATACTGAAAACTGTCATCCACGAAACAAACAAGGCCACCATAGGCTAAAGAATAGCACCTGGTGACATCAGGCATGGTAATTTCTGAATGCTTCAGTATTCTTTTTTTCGGTTACTGAGCTAACTAGATTCTTTAAAATTTTCCTTTCTGCAGTAAAAGTCCATTATTCAAAACTGTGTGGAACATGTCCCAATTCATGGTTCAGTAATTTTGTGGGAGATTCCCACAAGATAGCCTGTTTGAAGGAGTTCCTTTGGTCTTCTCAAAGCCTATGACAATTTTCCTACCATTTAATAAAGTATCACCAAGAGATGAAAACTAACAGTTGTTGAATGTCAAGTACCATAGTAAGTATCTCTTTAATGATATTACAAGGTGGTATTACTAAATGCTTTTTATAGGTGATGAAAAAGTTCAGAGAGATAAAATAACTTATATAGTCACATAGCAAGTAAATATGAAGCTAGAATTCAAACCCAGGGAGGCCTGATTCTTTGTATCAGTTTGCTGATACAAAGGAAATAATCTCAAGTGGAGTTATTCCCAGGAAGTAGCACTGAGCCTCAAATATTCCTTGTCTCAGGCAGTTCAGGCTGCTGTTCTGACAAAGTTCCACAGACTGAGTGACTTGTAAACAGAAATCTACCGCTCACAGTTCTGGAGGCTGGAAGTCTGAGATCACGGTCGGGTAAGGGCCCTCTTTCCAAGGTGAGGAAAGATGTGTTCCCACGTGGCAGAATGTGTGAGAGTTCCCTGAGATGACTTGTATAAGGGCATTAATTCATGAGACTCCACCTGCATGACCTAATCATCTCTCAAAGGCCTCAACCCCCAATATTATCACAGAGGGGATTAGGGCTGCAACATATGAATTTGGAAGGACACAAACATTCATGACATTCACTGTTCCAAGAAAGATCACTGATGACATGCACCTGACTGGATTTCAGAATTGTCATGAGCAATGACTGCTGTGGGCCCTCTCTTCCTCTCCTTTTGTGATAGACGTATCTTCTGTAGTTATACTGTGCCTTTCTGACCATAGTATGTTGACAGTGTGTAGGTACAGATTCTGTAGTTCACTGGTCTTCAGATCAAGAATAATCTGTATCCAAGGAGCCACATTCAATGATTCACATCCAAAGAAATTCATCTACATCCAGATCTGAGTTCAGTAAAGAGATCCGTGATGGTCAATGCTGCCATATGATGTAATTTGGGACAAGGAGTCCCTAGAAAAGAGTGAATGTATTTTGCTTGTGGAAGGCATGTAAATACTTTGTCACCAGGGGGTGGGCTTTGGTAGCTTTAAGGCAGCCATAACCTTTTTGCTACCACCCTACTGAGTAGTGATTCTCACCCCCTGGCATCTGATCTGGCTTTAGGGTCTTGCTCAACCAATTCAATGCAACAAGAGTAATGTTCTGGGTCTTCTAAGACTAGGTCTTGAGAAAGATTACAGTTTTCACCTCATAGAATGTTTACCCTGGGTGAAGGCAGTCATCAGATAAGAAATCTGACCACGCTGAGACTACCATGCTGCTCAAACCTGACATGTGGAAAAGTCTTGGGAAGAGAAAGAGTGAGCAAGTCCTGGCCAACCGCAGATATTTCACCTGTCTCAGCTCAAGCACCAGACATGTGACTGAAGAAGTCCTCTTAAACATTCCTGCTCTACCCGACACAACACGTAGAAGAAGTAAGGAACCCAGCCCACAGCTAGAACCAGGGCCCTGAGCACATGACCCAGCTGAGCTTTCTCAACCATTTCCTGCCATTTCAGTGCCTCAGATGAGACTTCAGCCATCAAGATGCAGACGTAAGTCTCTCTCATGATACCCGGGGCCAAACTTCTGATCCAGAAAATCATGAGCATAATAAAATGGCTGTTATTTTCTGCCACTAAGTTTTGGAGTGGTTTATTGGACAAAAATGGATTACTGGAACATATTGTTCTAAGGACTCCCTAAAGAAAGTGATTGAGTTGCCCAGTCAGTTGTTTGAAATGATTCCTTCTTTAAAAATCAATATTATGTTCAGTATCATTTGTCATTAATCTTATTTTTAAAGTAATACAGGTTCATTAGAAAATATATAAAAGTACCAAAAAGAAAATGAAAATCACCTATAATCCCACCAGCTAGACATACATTTACATTTTCATGTGTATCTGTGGATTAGGATGACACTATATATGACTGTTATCTATAACTTCATAAAACCATGCCAAAATTAAAGGCTTACAATAACAAAAACTTTATTATGTTCACAAGTCTGTGGGTCAGCTGGGTGATTCTGAACACAGCTGGTGGATCAAAGGGAACCGAATGTGCTGTTGACAGGCAGGTTGGTTTCTAGAGCCCAAATTGGGATGTCTCTGCTGTTTATGTCTTCTTATCCTCAAAAGCCTAGCCTAACCCTTTCCACAAGGAGATCTCAGAACAGGAAAAGCATGAGAAGATTAACTACGAGATCTCTTGAAGCCCAGACTTGGAACTCTTATGGCATCATCACTTCTGCCCCATTCTACTGGTCAAAGAAAGACAGAAGTCCATCCAGATGCCAGTGGGTAGAGAAAGTGACTCCAATTCTTAAGTTGAGTGGCACCAAGTTCATATGGCAAAGGTGCATGTGTGCAAGGATAGGAGGAACCCATGGATAATATCATTATTATCTACAATAAATACTATACTTGAAATTTTCTTCCAAATATTTATAAACAGTTATGCTTAGAAAATATAATCAAGAGAATTTGGGTAAGTAAACTGCCCATCACCCTCTAAGAAAGACTGTTATGTCTCAGATAGAGGAATCCTTATCTAAAAAAAAGAAAAGAAACGCTAAGGAAAAACTCCTTGCAGCTCCCAAAGCCAATTTTTTTAGTAAATAGATCAATCAATTCAATTTCTATTTTTTCCTTCCCCAATCTAATGGGTTCTTTAACTGCCCTGAGTCAACACTGCCTAATCATCTCATTGAGGCACCTGGTCACCACCCTCAGGGCTTTCCCATTTCTCTGAACTGGATAACTGAGTGATGTAATGATAGTGACAAGGTCCCTGGGTCTCAGGATGACCTTTGTTGCCATATGTTGATTGAGTGTTCATCGTAAAGACTTGTAAATATCTTAAACTGCAGTGCAAAGGCCAGCAAAATTTATTTCTGAAAGAAATGGCTATCTTTATCCTGCTTTGGGCAATAACATCCCATGATCTGAGGTTACATGCCCTGAGTAAATTAAATCCCAGGGCTACATAAAGGTTAAATGAAAAAAAGTCAAGATAAGTAGGTGATCCTAGTAAGTAGATCAGTTTGAGAAACATGTGGAAAGTGAGGGTAAGAAGTAGGTCCCTGTCCTCAGCCACAGTGTAGACTTCTATTCTCCCTGGACACAGCTATTAATCAAATGGGCTATTTTTAGAATATCCTAGAAATGAAAGTGCCCTTCTGGATTGTTATTGTCCTCTCTTAGGTCAATGATACATGACAGACTTACCACGAAGTCAGTTAAAAAAGAAAAACATCTGTGATTTTTTTGTGTCTTAAAGCAGAGAAATTTCAACCGGCTGAGGTCTATAATTTGTCACGATTCCTTCACAAACCTCTTGATGGAATGCCTTATTTTGATGTCTCATATTATGTCCATTTTGACGTGACATAGTCTAATAGCTTGGTACTAAACGGCAACCAGAGAAAAGTGATGACAAGCTTAAGCCCTAGGATTGATCTGGTTTTAAGTTCCAACTCAGCCACCTACCACTAGCTATGTGGGCTTAAGTAAATTCAGCTGCTGAGCTTTGATTTCTCCATCTGTGACATAATGATAAGTTAGCTAGAGAAACTGACCAGGGTGAGGCAAGCAAAGTGTCTGCCACTGTAGTTGGCACATGGTGAGTGCTGAATAAATGTAAGCTCTTAGAGAAGAAGGCCCAGTGAGGTGCCATGAACCTCTATCACAGAGATGTCAAAGGCGCAGACAACTACAGGAGATGTTTTCCACTTACAGCACGTGACATGATCCATGTATGAACTGGATTCATGGAATAGCAAGGGATACTATAACAAGCTAACTAAACTTGTGAAATGCTAAGCCTCTGTAACTAGAGAACTTTTATCATTCTCTCTGGATGCATACAATAAAACCTGGAAATAGAGAAATTGAACAAATCCCAGTGCCACTTATTAAAATTCAGGAAAACAAACCAAATCTAGGTGGTATCACTCTGAGGAGTCTAGTTAACATCAGAAGTTACTTTTCCTCACTTCGCAAAACATTCTCTCTCCCTCATAGGGAAAGGAATAGCGTGCTCGCTGCCACTAACCAAGCAGAGGCTTCATTACAAACTTCTACAGGTAAGGGCCTACTCCCTCACAAGTCAACCGTGAAGAAAAGATAAAGTTCAATCATCAAAGGGCAATTAATAACTCATGTTCACCTAGACCCAAGACAACACATTGAGGAGCAAACAATATGTGGTTTTACATAATTTTGTAGAAAGGGTTATTATTTCAGTGAATTCTAATTCATTTTTCCTCAGTTCATTCATAATATCTTACAAATATGCACAGTTGTAATCTGGGAGATTTACTGTTAATTGAAGCTATATCTCTCAGGTATTATTCTCTTGTGTTGCTCCTTGATTTTAAAATAATACTGTAGTATCCACTGGGGTTTCCAGCTTGCATCCTGTTATAACAACTATGACGTTTTTAGAGATTTAAACTGCCATATGGTATCATGACCTAACTTGGCGAAATGATATAAAGTACTCAGATTAGAGGAGAAAGAGAAGATTAAAATCATGAGTATAGTATAAGGAAATTGCCAGCGTGGATGAAAATCTTAAATATATGGGATACAGAGCAGATATCCAGTAGTTAGGGAGATGCCCTGGTGCAAGGAGATTGCATAGAAGAAAATGGAAGCACTCATATCCTCTGCAGTCATTTATGAATGTTGGTGTTTGGAGGAATGCACCATAAGGTTGCAGTGGAAGCCACCTAAACTGCCTCCTCACCAAACATTTAGTGGGTTTCTTTCCAGGACACACATCCCAAATTTTATATATATATATATATATGAGTAAATCAGTAGGGAAATGGGATTTACTTTACACAATGTACTTTACTGGCAGCTCTTTAAAACATACCTATTCCGTAAAAATAAAGCATAGTCGTCCTCCATCTGATCCAGACTTCAAGAGGGATGTGGGTCAAACTCCATGAGTTATAATATGGTCAGAAGGTTTAACGCTCCTAGAAAACAATCTAGGACCTTAATGATGATAAATACTTCAGCTCGTTTCTCATCAACGCTGAGGCTAGAAATGCTGTCAGCCAGCGTGGCAACCCCTAGATGGGGTGCAGAAGCAAGACTCACGGTACAGGCTTCCCACAAACAGTCCATCAGCTGTGTCCAGCCTACTCAGCAAGCCATTTCTTTGCTCACTGATCTGTATCCTATTTGCCATGTAGACCCAGCAAAACAAACATTTTCAGTGACATGATTGTAAATGTTTCTGTCACATAGACCCATTGCAAACAATCTCCAGTTTGGATTTATTCCTGAAAGGCAGGGCTCTGCTCCAGAAGCCTATGAGGATTCCTCTTACTCTCTACATCTCAGAGGGTTTCTCTCTCACCAAAAAAAAAAAAGAGAGAGAGAGAGAGATTTCTGCCACAGCAAAGCAGCAGCATGAGATTCTCCTGAGAATCAACATCCCACCTAAAATGTTCACAACTAAGATTCCCCAAGGCTGATGAAGTGGTGCCTCAGCTAATGACATTTCCCCTAGTACACAGTCAAGAACATGAGGTCTTAGCAATATGGTCAGGATGCTTCACTCTTGCATTATCAGTCTTCAGTGTTTCACTGCTACTGAGATATATCTTTTAATAAAAACATATGAAACTGTGAAACAATTCATTCAGCTCATTTTATGGACTGATCTGAGCCTGCTACTCATAAATTATGGATGGTTATGTCCTATGGCATTTTAGTTCTGCTCACTTTATAATTTAGTCTGACATTTGGATAGCCCTTGCCCTTCTGCACTAAAGTACTTTTGAATCACTTAATTATAACCATTATGTCTTGGGGGGAAATGTGTACCTGTAATGACTTGCCACTATTAAGTGGCCAGCTGACTATAGTGAAAGTAAGTTTTTGATACAAAGGTAGCAGAGTCATCCTATGTAAAAAGAATGGTCTAAAATTTTAAAACTTTGGGTGGCAAATTATAGAAACCTATTCAGATTGGTTTGCGCAAAATAATGGAAACCAGCTGGGAGTATCCAATGCACCCTTGCAATGCAGCCAAGCATGGGAAACTGGAATATGAAATTTGCAAGCCAGTGGGAATCCAAGTAATCAAACTTACCGTCTCTCAACATCTCTTTTTCCCTCCTTGAACCACGTGATTTCTCGTTTCACACAAAATCCTGCTATGTATCTGCTTTATTCACCTTTTCTTGTCTATGACTATTTTCCATTTCCCCACTAACAGAACAAATAGGTTCGGGCCCCAGCTCTACAGATTGTGTACTTAACAGCTCTAGAAAGAACCAAATGCAAATTCTTGGGGAGAGAACACAAGAGTACCAACTTGGTTCAGGTGAGTGCCCCTGCTGTAACTGACTGTGGCTGCTTCATCAATGAAACATGCACATATTAATATTAAACCCAGTTAATCCTTAACCCTTTGGAGTTACCCCAAAGAGAAATGTCTATGTTTGAGGATAAAATTTGGGCAGGTATACATCATGAATGGAGTGGATTTTGAGGTTAGAAAGGATCCTTGGATACTCCCACTGACACGGAAGGCCCATAACAGCTCAGCTTTCCTAATAGAAGTCGCCTGGAGTCTCAGTGTCAATACATCCTGTGGCTGGTTGCCCACTTTTTAGCAGAGGCTCATTCTACTAGTGGGAAGAGTTCATCTTCAGATATGTCTGCTTGTTGGTATTCAGTCCCTAAGTTGTGTCCAACTCTTTGTGACCCCATGAACTGCAGCACGCCAGGCTTTCCTGTCTTTCACTGTCTCATGGAGTTTGCTCAGATTCATGTTCATTGAGTCAAGGATACCATCCAACCATTTCATCCTCTGTCACCCCCTTCTCATCCTGCCTTCAATCTTTGCTAGCATCAGGGCCTTTTCCAATGAGTTGTCTCTTTGCATCAGGTTCCCAAAATATTGGAGCTTCAGCTTCAGCATTAGTCCTTCCAATGAATATTCAGGACTGATTTCCTTTAGGATTGATTGGTTTGATTTCCTTGATGTCCAAGGGACTCTCAAGAGTCTTCTCCAGCACCACAATTTGAAAGCACCAATTTTTTGGCACTCAGCCATCATTATGACCCAATTCTCACATTGTTACATGACTACTGGGGAAATGATAGCTTTGACTAGATGGACCTTTGTTGGCAGAATAATGTCTCTGCTTTCTAATATGCTATCTAGGTTTGTCATAGCTTTTCTTCCAAAGACCAAGAGTCTTTTAATTTCATGGCTTCAGTCATTGTCTGCAGTGATTTTGGAGCCCAAGAAAATAAATTGTCACTGTTTCCATTTTTTTCCCCATCTATTTGCCATGAAGTGATGCCTTCCTCTAAACATCTATCCATGCTCGGGTCTGGTCTTTGGAGTTCACAGAAGAGTTCAATACAATAGCTTTCATACAGCAAACATTTCAGACAGCTGTCCCATCATATCTCCTCTTCTCCAAGTTTGACATTTTCACATCTCCCAAACTTCCCTTTGAATGGCACCATCCTGACAGCCCTTCTCTGCATGTTTTCTGGTTTGCCAAGGCCCCTCAATACATGGATATAGTCATTTAAATTTGTGGAACATCGAAGAGGATGTTGTCTGACACTGTTACTAATGCTCGCCTAGATGAGTGTTTCTATTAACATAACACACAACTGTTAGGTTTTTTTACAACACACCTAGGTGTGGAATTAAAAAGCCCAGGTTTCCTGGGCTCATAAATTGTCTCCTCCATCCTTTCCTAGGTGTACGAATTCAGGCAAATAATCCCTTTGTGATTCAGTTTCTTTACCTGTAAAGGGAAAAAATATGCACAGTGCCTACTCCTAACAGTTGCTGTGAAAATTGTATAACAATATATATAAAGAGCTGAAAGTAGCACCTGGCACATGACAAGCGCTCAGTTAGTAGGCACTGGTTTGGGATGAACTAAATAGAACTGCTTTTTATGTGACCTTCTCAAAAGGTTACACTTCATGTTGAAGGGCTTGATCTCTTAGTTCACTCTACAGATAACCATTTCTGTGTCTGTTTCACAACAAATTAGTCATCATTTTTAGACTTGTCTTATCCACAAATTTTATAATTATGACCTACTTGTCTTCAAGACAATGGAAATGCGAGTAAGATAGAACCAAGGAGAGGATTTGAGGCATACATGGAGTGTCTTTAAATTGTAAATGCTTAACTGCCTTCTTATTTGAGTTAGATACTGTTAGACCTGTTATTTTCAGATGAGGATATTCAGATCCCAAACTAAAGTTGCTTGTCTGAAGACACAAAACTAATACGTGATTAAGCCAAAACTGAAATCTGAGACTCCCTGTTACTTCAGTATTCTTAAGATACAATTGATCAAATAGCTAAAAGTTTATATAAGTTTTATCTTACACACTTTACTAATCTTCCCTATAGGGCATAATGGATGAGTGAGAATGTCAGTTTAGGAATGAGACTAATCTGCTTTTGAATCTCAGTTCCACCTTGAGTCACTGAGATGACTTTAAACATGTTACTTAATTTCTCTAAGACTTGGTTTGTTTTCTAAACTGTAAAATGGGTACAATAATACTACCTAGCTCACCAGCTTGCTGAGAGGATGCAAGCAAGTAATGTGTGGAGCATTCATTCATCACAGAGCTTGTGGGTTCTCACTCATAATAATATCCATGAGAGACTGTCAAAGACATGACTAAAGACAAGAAATGTTACTTATTTTTCTTATTTAAAAGCCCATGTTTCAAATTTAAAAAAAAAAAAAACAAAAAACTTGAAAATAAGCCTTTAAGGAGATTCAGGTATTTGGACTATACTGCCATAGTTTCCAAAGTTATGGTATTAAACTCTCCCAAAGTTAGGGTAGTGCTCACTTTTTGAGATGGAAAGCTTCTTATGATTTGTAAATTATTCTTTTTCTCCTCACACCAATTCTGCAATTGAGATTTCTAATCTAGTAAAGTCTAATCCCCCAAGTATTACTATTATTGCTGCTGTAGGCAGAAGTAAGATACTGTGGTACAGTAGCAAAGAAGAGTGTGATGACCAGATCACATCACAGATTTGGACAAAAGGCTGCTCCTTGACCAAAGCTGTACTCTTAACTTTAGTCAGCCTACAATGAAGTTGTCACTAGTCGCTAGTCGTAAGAGCAACAAGTAAACAAATGTGTGCTGCTGGCAATTACCACTCACATTACTGGAACTACAAGCCCAAAGCCATGTTCTTACCAACTGTAGATCTCCAGCACCCACTGGACACACAACAACTACAGATGACAAAGGACTCATTGCTCCAAAAATTGTCTAGGTCTCAAGAACCAGAAACAAACTCATTAAGAGAAACAATTCATCTGGACACAACATGACAATCAAGAAGCTCATAGTAATCTCCCCAATACTCATTACATAGACTGTGTGTGAACAAGGAATAAGCCCAGACTAACATCTTAAGGAGACAATCAAGAGAAACTGGAGTAATAGCTATTTTTATTTGCCTATGAGCACTTATTCCTGCCTTATGTCTGAAAAATGAATATAACTTAACAGAAATAAAATTGTAATAGCATAAATAAAAATTTACTGTG
This sequence comes from Muntiacus reevesi, assembly GCF_963930625.1. NCBI lineage: Eukaryota > Metazoa > Chordata > Mammalia > Artiodactyla > Cervidae > Muntiacus > Muntiacus reevesi. The sequence goes on from NC_089252.1 coordinate 100,367,691, forward strand.
AAGCTCACATGCAATTTTAATATTTATTTTGTAGAGATAAACAGTATTAGCACATCTGAATAGAAAATAAATCAAGCCAAGGACTCACAAACTAATCCCATTTAAAATATATTCAGTCAAGGTGGCAGAAAATGGGGCAGTGTCAATAATTTTGGTACCATGGACCTCCCTTGCATGAGCAGGCAGAAGCCCTTGAGACCATCGTTACCCTACTTCCACAGATTGTTATTGTTGTTTTCAGTTGCTAAGTCATGTCTGACTCTTTGTGATCCCATAGACTGCAGCATGCCAGGCTTCCCTGACCTTCACCGTCTCCTGGAGTTTGCTCAAACTCATGTCCATTGAGTCGGTGATGACATCCAACCATCTTATCCTCTGTCACTCCCTTCTCCTCCTGCCCTCAATCTTTCCCACCATCAGGATCTTTTTCAAGGAGTTGACTATTCGCATCAGGTGGCCAAAGTATTGGAGCTTCAGCTTCATCATCAGTCTTTTCAATAAGTATTCAGGGTTGACTTCCTTTAGGATTGACTTGCTTGATCTCCTTGCTGTCCTGTGCCCTAAAGGGAATCTTCAGAAAAAGGAACCTGATTCTAGGAGCTTCAGCTCTGCTGAGGGTCAGGGACAAAGGAATAATGAGAAGGAGAGGACATTTTATAATTTGACAAATTATAATTATAATTTATAATTTTTCAGGTGGCTGCTCTCTGCAGACAAAATTGAAACCCAACCTGCCACTTAAGTAGATGGAGACATGGGAGCACCCCAACCCCTAGTATACAAACCACTAACATCTAAGGGAGACGTCAAATGGGCATGGAAAAGGGTCTGTTCCAGGAAAAGCAAATTATTCTAATGTTCTCATAAAACAGACATGATAAAAATGTAAGTATATTTAATGAAAAGGCAAAATAAGAGAGTAGGATTCTGCCCCTGGCTGTTTAGAATGAGTTTCTTGGACTGGCCTGGCTCCTACTAGAGTGTCTTCCAATGACCAGACTCGACCTCCAGGAGAGAGTCTCTGTAAGAAAGACATGAAATCACTATTCTTATCTTCACTTCATGTCTGCTTCCTTTCTAGGAAATGACTTGGTATTTTCTATGCATTTTATTTCTTTTTTTCCCTTTCCCCAACTAGGTCCCCCCACCCCCCCCAAAATGCCTGTTATTTTCACTATTATGTCTCCTTCTCTATAAGAGTTCCTGGAACCCAGCAAGTAAGCATTCAATAAATATCTGTCAACAGAATGAGAAAATTCTCTCTGGCACCTAGAAAGTGACATCTTAAGCTGATTTGCTTTATCATGAGTGTGTATGACCAGTAACCTGCAGCTCCCAGAAGCTGGGTCTAGGCCCAATGGAAGTATGCCACTTGACTCTGAAGTCAGGAAGGAAACAGCAGACCTCTGCCTCTCATCCTTCACCCTTGAGGGAGCTCCTAATGTGAGTACAACTCAGGTTACCCACTGAATTCGACTTGGGGCAGGGTGGGAGTGGAGGGACATGGAAGGCCTTCATACTGCTTAAAACTTCATTGGTGATTCTGTCTTGCAGCTGGGAATCAAGAAACACCGAGCAACCAGCTTCTTGGGAATTCATTGGTCAGGCCCAGTAGCAAGTCCTGTTTGCAATGAGAAGAGGGACAACTGAAAGGGGAGGAAGCCTCAAGAGGAGAACCTTCTCGGAGACCCAGACCAGTCCACCTGGGCCCATCTGCACCCTCAGCAGTAACAGGATCTGATGCGCTGCCTCTGTGTGTAGCCCACACGCCCTCTGTTCTCCACAGCAATTGCTGCTTCATAATTACAAAATCACGGGCTTCTTATTGCTAACTGGGAATTGGAAAAGAGCATTTATTCAGAAATTCTGGACTTGTGGTAAACCAGATGTAAACCTTAAGAAGAATTAATCTCATGTGTGTGGCAAAAATTGGTGTGCAAATCCACAAAATGTCCATGAAAAGTAAATAATGAGTGTCTAATTTCTCTCTGTATAATTTAGCTAATTACGCAACTTTCAGATTATAACAGTGCTTGGGTAAACATAATGATATCTTATTTGCCACGAATTCCCTTAGTTAAGTTAACCGATTACTTTTATAATTCTTCAGGTATCATTAAGGCAACTCTAATATAAGAATAAGCAGATGTGTATCATAACAGAGCTCTAAATTTAACCCTGGCTACATAATAAATGTATAAAAGGGGGGAAAATCTATTCCTAATATGCTATTTAATTACATGGTTTGAGGAAGAAATAATACATGCTAATGATGAAATTAAAGGCTTTAAGATCTAATTTGATTATATTCTGTGAACATTGGTTATAACTTGGCTTGCAGCTAAATCTATCAAGATGACTTTCCCATTCACATGGGGCTGAAAGCAATTTTCAGGCAAGAGGCTAGAGTCATGGTGGATTGTTAGCATTGGATAACTTTTTATCAAACAGCACCTCATGCCCTGGATCTATTAGTTGGTAACAAGCATATACCAGGCTAAGATGATGCCCATAAATAGCGCCATTAGCTGCTTATATTGATATATAAGATAAACATGTCTAATGGACCAATATCACACACTTTCCTACAGCAGCAGGGCTTATTTTACAAGGGGTTATTATGCTAATAGATTGTAAAATAGTATACGAGAATGTGGCTTTAATGTATTTACCCCTGTAGACAAAGCAGGGGGAAATGCTTTGCAAGCAATTATCGTGAATTATTACACTATCTAAAAAACAATTACTGGAGACTCATGTGTTTCAGTTTTCCAAGTTTATTACTGTTAGTACGCACGCAGTGGAAATAATTGAGCAAGCCACTCAAATCTGCACTTATAAACATAACACCCTGAGTGAAGGGACATGAGTATCATATGCATCCATCTCCCTCTGCCCCCACCACATTGTTCCCCCAATTCCAGAAGGCCTTTTCTTCTTGAATGTGCCAAGTACTTTAAAGGAAGGAATTGAACAATGGCTGTAATTTAGAAATGCAGTTAGGTGAGCCACTTTTCCTTGCTTACCTCCAATTACCCACAGCAACCTGCACACAGCTACCACCACCTCCTTCTCTTGGTCCCAGCTGTCATTCTTGAATATCACATCAGGGCGATGTTAACACAACCAGAGAAGCTGAGTCTAAGAGAGGTCCCCAGAGAAACCTGGATAAACCACAGCACTTCTCCCCCTCTCTGCCTTGCTGACAACATCTGTTGGGCCGATTCCCTGGGGCCATATGCTTCTTCACTGAAAACTCTTCACAGACCTTGCATTCACCATAACGAGTCCAGCCCATCTTCTTCCCTGGCATGTCTCAAAAATATGTGTTCAGTGAAAGGTGATTGACTCTGTGAAAGCAGGCTGAATGAGCAGGATCTTTTCAAAAGGCAAGTCTGATCATGACTCCTTCCTCTACCCCTTTGAAACCTTTCATTATGGTCTGCAAACCCGGTCAGGTCTCTGCTCAACTCCAGGCTTTTCTTGATTTCTTGCACCGGAGGGCCTTCGTACACATTGTTTCTGAAGCGCATAGAACTCTTCACTCACCCTTGCACCTAGTTAACATTTATCCAAGCTTCAACTCACTTTCCCTTCCTCTGACCTCCCACAGCCAAGTTCCTGATTTAACTAATTAAGTTGCTGATCTAACTAATTAAGTTAGATCCCTCTCCCCATCTCCCTTCCCACCCATGTTATTCTCTCAGTATATCTCATTCTACTCCTTCAAAGCCCTTACTCCAGTCGCAATTTAGACTTACTTGTGTGATTACTTGCTTAACACTGGTTTCTCACACCAGACTCCAAGTGCCATGAAGGCAGGAATCCATCTGCTTTACTTGCCATTGTATTCCCTCTGGTACAGTAAAAAAAAAAAAAAAAAAGGAGGAGGGCAGGATATATGTATACATATAACTGATTCATTTTGTTGTACACCTGGAAGTAACACAACATTATAAATCAACTATACTCCAATAAAATTTAAAAAAAATAAAAACAAACTAAATACATAAGTAATGTGTGCAGGAACAAGAATAACTAACGTGGAGTGTGTGTACTTGAGCTTGACGAGAGAGAGTATAGTATCACTTGTAGTTGTCATTGGCAATACAAGATAATTATAATAATTTAGAAGGGTAAAGTCAAGAGAGATGAGAGAGTATGGAGGATTTTCAAGGCAGAAAACCTACAAACTAGGTGAAACTGTGTTTTAAATTGGGGGTGTGGGGGTAATCAAGTGTCCAATATAACATGAACCAGGAATAGCTCAAGACAGAGCGGAGAATTTGTCCAAGAGGGTAGAGAGACAGATCATTTTCGATGGAGTGTTGCTCATAGGTGTCAGACTGCAAGGACAAGGATATAAGAGGAAACAGAGGTAAAGAAAAGGAAACATTTGGCTATGAATCAAGAGACAGAAATCAAGCAACATTTACCAGCTACATAGTGTGGGGCGAAGTGTTTCAAGATGGAAGAGATGGATCTGTGATAAGCGGGGAGGAAGGAATTCATGGGGAGGCTGAGTTAGCAGCGGAAGTGGCTACGTATCCAAGCAGCAGACAAGGATTTAGGTCCCTTGGGAAACCATGCAATGCAGGACACTGATGGAGAGGTTAGCTGTGGGAAGAGGCAGACTGCTTCCCAGCAAAGCACCGAGCAAGGAGAAGGTAGAGAGAGGCCCAGAGAATCCAGCAGGGCAGGCATGGTGTAGCCTTGGTCTGTTTCAGGAAGTAAGAAACAGGGGCTTCGGGTGTAAACCCAGTCTACAGAAAGACAGGAAGCCTGGAACACAAGACTTTCCTGCTTTGTCTGCAAAGAGAAGAGGGAAAAGCAAACTGTCCCACTCACATTATGAAGAGGATCGCTTCTGGGTTACGCCAGAGGAAAAGGACTTTGAGAAGCTGTGTGTTGGAAGCATCGCTTACCACAGGAGTGCCGAGTTCCCCTGGAACACTGCACTCAGCCATCTGTCTGCAGTGGGGTTGAGCATTAGTAATGTGGACAGCCACCCAGCTGCCCGAGGAGACCCAGCGCATCTCCACCGCGACATCAGGCATGTTAGCTAGGACGTGTCAACTTGGTAACCTTGCTCTAATCGGATGATGAATGGCCAGCCTCTGAAGGAGAAGCACAGTCCCTCAGCCCTGGAAGGCCAGGCCGTCTGAACCGCACTTGGCACTGAGAGGCCTGCACCCTCAGGCGGGTGACCCTCAGGCGGAACCACCACCATCAGGATACATTAGGAAAGGAAGCCACGCACGCCACACCCACACGCAAGCTGGCAGCTCCAAAAACCAGAGTTTGGGGGAAGAAGAATTACTGCTGACAGCCCTGAAGTTTTTTTGTATTTTTTTTTTCCCAAACACACTTTTAATTGATGAGCCCATTATATTGCTTCCAAAAGCATTTTTAAAACTTAATAAATGACAGCTTGCTATGGAGCACAATGCAATCCCTTACACATTAAGCTGCTCTCGTGAATCACTTGTAATTACTGGGCATTTTCAAGCCCAGGGGATGTATAACTATATTATTGTATTCCTGTGATTTTTATGAAGTCAAGACAAGGAAACAAATCATAGGAACTGAATTAATCTCTTCACTGGAGTTCATAATAATCAGCAGAAAGCTTAAAAACCCCATAAAATCATTAAAAAAACATCCGTATTCAATCATCAGATCCTTTTCTAACTACTACTTGGATTGTTTACTCCCCAAAGGGCTGGGGGAAGAGAGGGAGGAGAAGATGAAAAGAGGAGGAATAAAATGATGGGAGGAAGAAGCTGAGGGAGAAAGATGGGGGAGAAGGGAACATGGGGAAAGGGAAACGAAAGAAGAAAGGGACAGACAGAGAGAAGGAGTGAGGGAGGCAGGAAATTATATTAGCTTCCAGTGGCTGTTGTAACAAATTGCCACAAACTCAGTCTCTTAGACCAACACAGATTTATTCTCTTACAGATCTGGAGGTCAGAAGCCTAAATCAAAGTGTTGGCAAGACTGTACTCCTTCTGGAGGCTTCGTGGGGAGAATCTGTTTCCTTGTCTTTCGCAGCTCCTAGCAGCCACCTGCATCCCCTGGCTCATGGCCCTTTCCTCCACTCTCAGAGTGTTTCTCCGCAGCCACGGCTTCCTCTGTCCCAGCTCCTTCTTCTGCCTCTGACCTCCTTGCCTTCCTCTTAGGAGAAGCCCTGTGATGAGACTGAGCCCCTCCAGGTCATCCAGGATAATCTCCTCATCTGGAGATTATTAATGAACTTGCTCATATCTGTAAAATCTCTTTTGCTGTGTAAAGTAACATAGTCACAGGTTCCAGGGGGTAGGAGGTGGACATCCTTGAGGGGCCATTATTCAGTCTGCCATAGGCATTTAAAACTTTGCCAACTGAATGTGAAAAGTATGCCAACTGGAATCTCTACACCACTCTGATAGCAAATGACCTTCAAGTCATGTTGTGAAAATGGCTTTTTAGAATGCCTTCTCTAAAAAAGATGCAGAATGTGCCACGCTGCCTTTTTGACAATTTTTTTTCAAAACACATTCACACCTATAATCTGATTTTCTCCTCCAAAGATACCTTGTCAGATAAGAATGGCAGTTTATTCCTAGCTGCAAATAAGAAGACTGAAGGAGAATGGCTGGCTGACTTGTGTCCCACTTCCCCATCACCTAGGGAGCCACCAGCAACTGAAGAGAACAATTGTCCACTTCTCTTTCCAGTGCATGACATTTATCAGCTATACTTTCTTTATAGCTTTCATAAAAAAAAAAAAAAAGCAAGATGCAATCTTGCTCTTAAGTCTTATGAATCATTTGGAAAAGGATGAAGTATTTCACCATCCCCCACCCCCATGCTCTGCCTGCCAAACATTCCTGTCACTTGTGCGTGGCCACTGTGCATGGACATTTCCAGGGGCTTGGGGCACACTGATAGTTAAACCAATGATAGGCATTACTCTTCAGGGTCTATTTCCAAAGACAGCTGATGTACGTCATGGGGCCTGCACTAAGTTGGTCTCTTATACAGAAGTAAGGACTGCTACAGGACGGCATACAGGTGCCATTCAGGGTCAAAAGTCATTTTATAGGACATGTTTCCACAGAAGTCCATTGGCAAGGCTCTGGCTAAGGAGTCTGAACCTCAGAGTCCTTTTCTTTTTTATTCTTCTCTTGTGGGCTTGTTGAACAGTGTTGGTTAAACCACCCTCCTTTAACATGGAGCTGGTCCAAGGCAAAGTTTGGCAGGATGCTCTCACATGATGCTCAGGAGGCCAGAGGATGGAGCCAGGCTAGTTATTAGTTACTTAATGTCAAGCGAGTCCCTTAATTTCTCTAAGTCTCAGTTTCCTCAGCTGCAGGAGTGGGAGAGTAAACATCACCTGCCTTGGAAGATCATGAAGAGGATAAGGGAGGTGGTGTGTGCAAAGTACTCGGAAGAGTATTTATAATAGGAGCTCTTTGTCCAAGGATATGGCCTCTCAGTCTGTGCTCAACTATCCAGCCTTCTCTCCTCCCAATCCATATGACATTACGACTACATATATCCTCCCTCAGCAAAATCCCTTTCTTTCACATGCAACCTCTCTGCAAACACATACACACACACCCCCACACACACCCCATAACCTCTATGCCTATCAGTGCTCTGAGTGTTAATGGTTCACTTTGCACTCAGCCAGCTGGGACAATGTAGCACTCAAAGGAAAATTAAGAGTCTGCCTTCTCAGAGTCCTACATCCAGGCAAAGAGAAGACCCATGGGAGAACAGCTATAATCCAAGATAAAACATTGGAAGGTGCTAAGACAGATCTGTACAAATAATGCACTTAAAGTTTCAGAGATCAGCAGTGGCTGAGAGAGGCAGAATGGCAGCCATAAAAGCCACATTCATTGTTCTTGACCCAAAGATGCAGAAGTGATGGTGAAGAGCACCGTAGGTGGTGGAGACACTTATAGGGGATAAACACTATTGATATAATTGCTGGGGCCCAATTCAGTCTTCTGGGAGAAGGCAATGGCACCCTACTCCGTACTCTTGCCTGGAAAATCCCATGGTTGGAGGAGCCTGGTAGGCTGCAGTCCATGGGGTCGCTAAGAGTCAGACACAACTGAGCGATTTTACTTTCACTTTTCACTTTCATGCATTGAAAAAGGAAATGGCAACCCACTCCAGTGTTCTTGCCTGGAGAATCCCAGGGATGGGGGAGCATTGTGGGCTGCCATCTGTGGGGTCACACAGAGTTGTACACAACTGAAGCGACTTAGCAGCAGCAGCAGCAACTCAGTCTTCTACTTGGCAGACTCAGTTCAGTTCAGTTCAGTCGCTCAGTCGTGTCCAACTCTTTGCGACCCCATGAATTGCAGCACACCAGGCCTCCCTGTCCATCACCAACTCCTGGAGTCTCCCCAAACTCATGTCCATCAAGTCGGTGATGCCATCCAGCAATCTCATTCTCTGTCGTCCCCTTCTCCTCCTGCCCCCAATCTTTCCCAGCATTAGGATCTTTTCCAATGAGTCAACTCTTCATGTGAGGTGGCCAAAGTATTGGAATTTCAGCTTCAACATCAGTCCTTCCAATGAATACCCAGGACTGATCTTCTTCAGGATGGACTGGTTAGATCTTATTGCAGTCCAAGGGACTCGCAAGAGTCTTCTCCAACACCACAGTTCAAAAGCATCAATTCTTCAGCACTCAGCTTTCTTCACCGTCCAACTCACATCCATACATGACCACTGGAAAAACCATAGCCTTGACCAGACGGACCTTTGTTGGCAAAGTAATGTCTCTGCTTCTAAACATGCTATCTATGTTGGTCATAATTTTCCTTCCAAGGAGTAAATGTCTTTTAATTTCATGGCTGCAGTCACCATCTGCAGTGATTTTGGAGCCCCCAAAAATAAAGTCTGACACTGTTTCCACTGTTTCCTCATTTATTTTCCATGAAGTGATGGGACCAGATGCCATGATCTTAGTTTTCTGAATGTTGAGCTTTAAGCCAACTTTTTCACTCTCCTCCTTCACTTTCATCAAGGGGCTTTTTAGTTCCTCTTCACTTTCTGCCATAAGGGTGGTGTCATCTGCATATCTGAGGTTATTGATATTTCTCCCAGAAATCTTGATTCCAGCTTGTGCTTCCTCCAGTCCAGCGTTTCTCATGATGTACTCTGCATAGAAGTTAAATAAGCAGGGTGACAATATACAACCTTGATGTACTCCTTTTCCTATTTGGAACCAGTCTGTTGTTCCATGTCCAATTCTTATTATTGCTTCCTGACCTGCATACAGGTTTCTCAAGAGGCAGGTCAGGTGGTCTGGTATTCCTATCTCTTTCAGAATTTTCCACAGTTTATTGTGATCCACACAGTCAAAGGCTTTGGCATAGTCAATAAAGCAGAAATAGATGTTTCTCTGGAACTCTCTTGCTTTTTCAATGTTCCAGCAAATGTTGGCAATTTGATCTCTGGTTCCTCTGCCTTTTCTAAAACCAGCTTGAACATCTGGAAGTTCATGTTCATGTATTGCTGAAGCCTGGCTTGGAGAATTTTGAGCGTTACTTTACAGTGTGTGAGATGAGAGCAATAGTGCAGTAGTTTGAGCATTCTTTGACATTCCCTTTCTTTGGGATTGGAATGAAAACTGACCTTTTCCAGTCCTGTGGCCATTGCTGAGTTTTCCAAATCTGCTGGCACTTTCACAGCATCATCTTTCAGGATTTGAAATAGCTCAACTGGAATTCCATCACCTCCACTAGCTTTGTTTGTAGTGATGCTTCCTAGGGCCCACTTAACTTCACATTCCCGGATGTCTGGCTCTAGATGAGTGATCCACCATCGTGATTATCTTGGTCATGAAGATCTTTTATGTACAGTTCTTCTGTGTATTCTTGCCACCTCTTCTTAATATCTTCTGCTTCTGTTAGGTCCATACCATTTTTGTCCTTTATTGAGTCCATTTTTGCATGAAATGTTCCTTTGGTATCTCTAATTTTCTTGAAGAGATCTATAGTCTTTCCCATTCTGTTGTTTTCCTCTATTTCTTTGCATTGATCGCTGCAGAAAGCTTTTTTTATCTCTCCTTGCTATGCTTTAGAATTCTGCATTCAGATGGGAATATCTTTCCTTTTCCCCTTTGCTTTTCACTTCTCTTCTTTTCACAGCTATCTTTTTTGTAGGGCCTCATCAGACAACCATTTTGCCTTTTTGGATTCCTTTTCCATGGAGATGGTCTTGATCCCTGTCTCCTGTACAATGTCATGAGTCTCTGTCCATAGTTCTTCAGGCACTCTGTCTATCAGATCTAGTACCTTAAATCTATTTCTCTCTTCCACTGTATAATCATAAGGGATTTGATTTAGATCATACTTGAATGGTCTAGTGGTTTTCCCTACTTTCTTCAATTTCAGTCTGAATTTGGCAATAAGGAGTTCATGATCTGAGCCACAGTTAGCTCCTGGTCTTGTTTTTGCTGACTGTATAGAGGTCCTCCATCTTTGGCTGCAAAGAATATAATCAGTCTGATTTCGGTGTTGATCATCTGGTGATGTCCATGTGTAGTCTTCTCTTGTGTTGTTGGAAGAGGGTGTTTGCTATGACCTGTGCATTCTCTTGGCAAAACTCTATTAGTCTTTGCCCAGCTTCATTCTGTACTCCAAGGCCAAATTTGCCTATTACTCCAGGTGTTTTTTGACTACCAACTTCTGCATTCCAGTCCTTTATAATGAAAAGGACATCTTTTTGGGGTGTTAGTTCTAAAAGGTCTTGTAGGTCTTCATAGAAACGTTCAGCTTCTTCAGCATTACTGGTTGGGGCATAGACTTGGATTACCGTGATATTGAATGGTTTGCCTTGGAAATGAAGAGAGATCATTCTTGTCGTTTTTGAGATTGCATCCAAGTATTGCCTTTTGGACTCTTTTGTTGACCATGATGGCTACTCCATTTCTTCTAAGGGATTCCTGCCCACTGTAGTAGATATTATGAGAAAATGGGTTAATTCAGAAGCCCAAGCGGGGAGCCTTTAAGCAGGGTAGACTCATATTAACCACCCTCTGGAACCTGATGTACAACACCAGATAGTCACTATACTGCTTCCAAAGAGCAATAACTTGGGTTAGAGTACTCACATCAGTATGTCCATCATATGTTTTCAAATCATAATCAGAAAGTTGATTGACCATGACAGCAGATCAAGGAGAGTTATGTAATGCACCTGTTTTCTGACATGAAGTAAGGTTTCCTCTGATAAGTACTGAGGACCAAGATGCCCTCCTGCTCTTTTTGTTCTAAACCACCTCTTTCTGTTTGACCCATCTTTGGCTTTTTTCTAAGTCAATTATTTTAATTACATCATAAACACCGTGCTGATCTGGAAACCAGCCCATCTCTTTGAAATGCTTTTGAATGTCTCTACTCAGATTCATGACTTTCACAGGAAAATAGAAAGCTGTTCAATGTGGTTCTGCAAGATGTGGCTGCAAAGGTCTGATAGGAGGACACCCCAGGAAAGGAGCTGGACTTCACACAGTGGGTGTAAATGGGAGGACAATGTCACAGGGTGATAATGACACTGACAGCATGCTCTGCTGACCTTCCTGGCCATCCATCTGCTTTTCCATAAGGAAAGGCTTGCCCAGAGCCAGTGTCTTTCCCAGAGGCAGGCTGCTGGCAGAAGCATTTTGGGGACATGTGTAACTCCAAGTGCTCTTAAATCAGAGGACTGTTTTCTGATCCACAGGTACAGCATCTGGGTTCACTCTGTATAAAGCTCAGAAGAGCTCTGCTCTCAGCAAAAGAGATGGGGATGAAGGACAGTCATTTTGGATATGAGAGGGAATAATAAAGTGGCAGCACGTTCCTGTTCCCTTGTGTCGTCCTGTCAAACGTCACCTCTTCAGCTCTGAACACACTTCAGACATGGTACTCTCCGGGTGCCTTCCTGAGCCCTCAGAATTAATTCCTCCTTCCTCTGCACCAGGGGTCAGCAAACACGTTTCCGGAAAGGGCTAAATAGCATGCATCTTAGGATTTGTGGGCCATATGGTCTCTGTCGCGACAACAATCAGTTCTGCTACAACACTTGCTTCAAAAACGTGAATTCATTCCAATGTGATTAACAGCATGAGCATAACATGAATTTCATGTTTATTTGTGTACAGTTTCCTCCCAGAGATACACTAGGTGAAGGAAGAAAACTGCAGCCTGCTGAAACAAGATACACAGAGATGCACAAAACATACACATGCATTCACCTCCAGCATCCACCATCCACCCCCAGGCACCACACTGTCCACGTCCCATGCCACGAGATTCCATCCATTTCCCATAAGCCTTCTCCCACTACTTAATAGTTCACAAGCTGATACCTTTCTGATAAATACCAAGTCTATTTTAAGGTACACTTCCAAATTTTTTCTGGTATTTATATGTTTCTTAACCGTTTAACATGTGCAAAACTGTATGGCCCTCTTTATTAGGTTCCTAACCATTCCAATCCCTAAGAAAGACAATAACAAAGAATGCTCAAACTACCACATAATTGCACTCATCTCACACGCTAGTAAAGCGATGCTCAAAATTCTCCAAGCCAGGCTTCAGCAATACGTGAACTGTGAACTTCCAGATGTTCAAGCTGGTTTTAGAAAAGGCAGAGGAACCAGAGATCAAATTGCCAACATCTGCGCTGGATCTTTGAAAAAGCAAGAGAGCTCCAGAAAAACATCTATTTCTGCTTTATTGACTCTGCCAAAGCCTTTGACTGTGTGGATCACAATAAACTGTGAAAAGTTCTGAAAGAGATGGGAATACCAGACCACCTGACCTGCCTCTTGAGAAATCTGTGTGCAGGTCAGGAAGCAACAGTTAGAACTGGATATGGAACAACAGACTGGTTCCAAATAGGGAAAGGAGTACATCAAGGCTATATATTGTCATCCTGCTTATTTAACTTATATGCAGAGTACATCATGAGAAACGCTGGGCTGGAAGAAGCACAAGCTGAAATCAAGATTTCTGGGAGAAATATCAATAACCTCAGATATGCAGATGACACCACCCTTATGGCAGAAAGTGAAGAGGAACTAAAAAGTCTCTTGATGAAAGTGAAGGAGGAGAGTGAAAAAGTTGGCTTAAAGCTCAGCATTTAGAAAACTAAGATCATGGCATCTGGTCCCATCACTTCATGGGAAATAGATTGGGAGACAGTGGAAACAGTGTTCAGACTTTATTTTGGGGGGCTCCAAAATCACTGCAGATGGTGACTGCAGCCATGAAATTAAAAGACACTTACTCCTTGGAAGGAAAATTATGACCAACCTAGACAGCATGTTTAGAAGCAGAGACATTACTTTGCCAACAAAGGTCCATCTAGTCAAGGCTCTGGTTTTTCCAGTGGTCATGTATGGATGTGAGAGTTGGATAGTAAAGAAAGCTGAGTGCTGAAGAATTGATGCTTTTGAACTGTGGTGTTGGAGAAGACTCTTGCGAGTCCCTTGGACTGCAATAAGATCTAACCAGTCCATCCTAAAGGAGATCAGTCCTGGGTATTCATTGGAAGGACTGATGTTGAAGCTGAAACTCCAATACTTTGGCCACCTCACACAAAGAGTTGACTCATTGGAAAAGACCCTGATGCTGGGGGGGATTGGGGGCAGGAGAAGGGGACGACGGAGGATGAGATGGCTGGATGGCATCACCGACTCAATGGGCATGAGTTTGCGTAAACTTCGGGAGTTTGTGATGGACAGGGAGGCCTGGCGTGCTGCAATTCATGGGGTCGTAAAGAGTCAGACATGACTGAGCGACTAAACTGAACTGAACTGAACCATTTTATGTGTCCCTGGCCAGGCTTTTAAGTGTTGTCCTCAAAGTCACTTCCCCATAGGTCCTTTGATTGTTATTGCACAATCTTGCATAGTTCGGTGATGTTTAGGAATGTGTGCCATGTTAAATCAGAACTCACTGTACTCAACTCTGTCATATTAGGAAAAAAGTGGCCATAACACCACGTAAAGGAGGGACTATAGGTGTGTTCCAGTAATACTCATTTACAAAAACAGGCTGTAGGCCAGATTTGATTTATGTTATTTCCCTATGTTGCACGTGATCCAGTTGGTGCATTTAGCACATGGGTAGAAGCTCAGTGACAAAGAATCTGCCTGCAATTCAGGAGATGCAAGAGACACAGGTTCAATCCCTGAGTTGGGAAGATTGCCTGGAGGAGAAAATGGCAGCCCACTCCAGTATTCTTGCTTGGAAAACCCCATGGACAGAGGAGCCTGGCAGGCTACATACAGTCCATGGGGTCACAGAGAGTCGGATACAACTTAGCAACTAAACAACAACAACATGCAGATTCTAAACTCTGTTTACAGAATGACAAACGGTTTCAGTTTCACTTGATTTACTCTAACACACTATAGGAAAAAAGCATTTGTTTGGCCCATTCTCCATTTCTGTAAGAAATATAAGCAACTGTGTATAGCATCTTGCCTGAACTGGCAGAATTACCATCTGGAGTCTGCAAATAGAAGTTAAAGGAACCCCTGGGGGGGGGAAAAGGAATGTTCAAAACCCACCTGGCCCCAATTATTGCTCTGGACCCCTTGTTCAAAGGCCCATGATCCAGCCAACTCCCCAAAGTCTGAGATATCAATGAGGTGGTCCAAGGCATTTCCTTGCAGACCGTCCTGGCCATGGCAGCCTCTTAGCAGAGCATGCCACTGGCAGCCCAAGGGAGAAGGTTTTCTGCTCTTTGATATGCTTCCTCCCTGGCTGGATGCCTGGAGTGCAGTGTGTACACAATCCATGTTAAGAGACAGATGGAAATTGAGTTATAGCAAATAAATCATATGGCACTTCTTTTAGTGATGTCTTCCTATAGGGAATCTTCCTGTTGACTAAGTGTGGCCTTGTACCTCCTTGATTAGGCACACAGATGCTTGGTTGAGATTTGACTCCTGTGAGAAGTTTCTTATTTAAAGGCTCTCTGGAGCTTCTCAACATGTGGGGTTGTGCCATTTAGATAACCACCCAGAGTCACACAGAGCAGGGCAGGACTGTTCTGTGGAGGCTGTGAAGAGATCTGTGAACTGATAAATGCAATCACACTCATTCTGTAGACACACATCTGGGCCAACACACTTACAAGCACACAGCTACACCACCAAAACTGCCGGCACCCCCAAATGTCTCACACTCCACCCTAACAAAATACTCCAGGTAAAGGCCGGGGCTTGTGCAAAGCGCATGATGACACGGACACTGTAGCTTGAGTATTTCTGACCGTTCTCCAAATAGCTGTCCTATCTAAAAGCTAGAAAATGCCTCCCAAAGAGGCAGCAATCTGGAATTGCAGTTTCAACAAGTATCTGTGACATGGGCAACACGAGTGAGTCTCAGATCCCAATCTGTAAGATTAGAATAGGAATGCAACTTCATGAAGGTTTTGGGAGGAAAGCCCATACAGCACAGTACACTGAGCACTCGTGTGTGTGTGTTTATTTTTGTTTGTTTTGGAGGAGAGGGAAGGACGTATTAATAAATACTACTTCTCCTCCCAGGGAACTTGCAAGTTTAAGGGCTGTCCACATTTTGGATGGCTTCTGGGCTAAATATATAGAGCTGACTAAACTGTACTGCCAAGTAGCCAAACCTATTTATTGAGGGGAGATGATAACACAGGCACCTGTAGCTATGCAATTAATGTTGTTGTTGTTTAGTCACAAGTCATGTCTGACTCTTTTGTGACACCTTGGACTATAGCCCACCAGGCTCCTCTGTTCATGGGATTTCCTAGGCAAGAATACTGGAGTGGGATGCCATTTCCTTTTCCACGAGATCTTTTCAACCCAGGGATCAAACCCAGGTCTCTTGCATTGGCAGTTGGATTCTTTCCCACTGAGCCACCAGGGAAGCCCATGAAATTAATAGTATTGGAAAAAAACAGAATTATCAATTCTAGGAAAACAGACTAACACAGACTAAGCACCAACGGTGTGGCAGGCACTTAACATAAATTATTTTATTTAATCCTCAAACCAAATGAGGAAACTGAGGCTCTAAGAAAATAAGCATTTTGGCTCAGACCACCCCGCTCCTGAGTGGCAGTCCTGCAATTCCAACTAGGCAGGTGGGTCTGGCTCGGAAGACTGGGTTTAGTTTTACCTGGGTGCCTCTCGCCTCCACAAAGCCAATCATGTAAAATGTAGGCAGTTCCACAAGAACAGCTCACATAAATAGAGATAAACAACACAGGACTAGAATTCTGAGGAGGCCCTTTGTGTGGCAGAGGCGAGACACAACCTATCAGTCGTCAGAACTGGTTAAAAAATGTACGTGGAGCAGACCCTCTGAATGGGCACTATTGAAGCCCTCTCAAGATAAACAATGCTGATGTGCATACAGCAGAATCCCATCGCTTTTCTGAGATCAGAATGTGAAAAGGAGCCAAGCAGGTGGAGCCTTGTTTGTGTGCCAAGTCCCTTCCAGACAAGAAAGAAAAGACAAATAGAAAAGGCAAATTCGTTCATTTCAGAACTTTAAACAAAGACCGGAGATTCACTGACTGGGGTCATCTCCTCTGATGAACCAAGAGGAGTCATCCTTGATTAACATTCTTTTGCATCATCAAAAGGAGATAGGTCAGGATAAGGTAATGATAAGGTAATCGATGGGCCTCACATTGTGTTAAAGGGGTCATTCTCCCCTTGGGAAGGGGGGCAGCTTTCTCCCCTAAAGGGATCATACTATAGCTAGAAGATTCTGCCATCCCATAATTCTTAATAAAAAGCTTAATCTCACTGCAGTGACCTTTAAACCACCATGGTTTTCTTTCACAACATGGAGGGACAACAAAATAAAGTCATCACTCTTTTCTCTTTTATGAGCAAATTGCTTTTTCCTTGATTAGTGACGAATTACTAATTGTTTCATGTCTGCCTGGGGAGATTGAGGTGAAGAGCCTTCTGACTGCACATTAGAATCCTCTGGGGAGCTTTTACCTAATAATGGTACCTGGCCCTGCAACAGACCAAGTGATTCCAAATGCCTGGGAAGGGTGAACCCAGGAACGGGGATTTTTTAATATGCTCCCAAGGTGATATTAACATGCAAGAGGGTAGAGAACACTCGATAATGCCAAGCACCCAGGCTTTGTCATAAGAACTGGGTCAGTGGTTTGGAATTTGAATTCTGGCTTCAACATCCACTATCTGTGTGACAATGCTCAGAATCTGACTTTTCTAAGAGTCAGCTTCCTCACCAATAAAATAAAGCTATTCAGGTTTCCAGGGTAAAATGACACAGAATATGCAGAAGACTTTCATAAGCTGTGAAAACACTAAAACTAGCAAGGATTATCAAGTTTATCATATAAATAATGTATGTTTTACAGATAGACACTATGACACCTTTAAATCCTACAAGACTTGAGAAGGCCCTCTTGGGTTTGCCAATATGGATGCATGAATAAAAATGATCAAGATCTCCTTGAACTTTTAGTGGCAGGAAACTGCAGAGGATATTTCTCTGGAAGATAGAAGGGGCCATGTCCCTGAAGCTTGTGAGTGGCTGGTTTATCCTCAGGTTCACACTACTAAGGAGATCATCCTCCTGCAAAGATCATGTCCGGTTGGGTCGCAGCAGCTTGTCTGTGTGCCAGCAACTGAGGCACCTGTACTTGAGGCAAGCTCAGGAGTGAGGATACTTAATTATTCCTAAAGAGTCACTTATTGATCACTGGGTAGGAAGAGAAAGCAGATGCTTTATCTAAATTACCTCTGATCAATTGATTTGACAGGTGCTGAAGATTAAGTGACAGGCAGGGGTTTGCATGAAATTAGATAAACAATATAAGTTATATATCTGAATGATCAGCAGGAGTCTCCTAAGAGGAGGGAAAAAAATCACAGATAGACTCAGTCCACAAGGCATGCCCTTTAAGGAGAAGTATTAAAATGTAGTAATCAACCAGGTCAGATGACAGTTTGGAATAAGAAAAGAAACAAGAAGCTTGTTTCCTTTTGACACAAAGGCACTGTGTGGTATATGGACAGTAGCAACCAACATTTGCGTGGCTGTATGCAGTTTATAAAGTGAGGGACTTGGAGGCCCAGAGATGGTATTACAAGCTCACAAGTGCCAACAGGAGAGCTCCAGGCCTGCCAGCTCACCTGATCTAGGTACCGTGTTATTTCACAGAACGGAAGAGAGAGCAGGCAACAAAGGGAGGTATATTCAAGTGACCCTTGTTCCCCAGACTTTCATTTATTACACTATTTTGCATACCATCTCAAGGTACCTTAATAGAGAATTGATTAAGTAAACTGTCATGCACCTCTAAAATAGAATACCAAGGAGCCAATGTGAAAAATGTTAGAGAAAATGTTTTTGACATGGGAAATGTTGACAATATATTAGGTTTTAAAAAGCAAGCAATGTTTTATGTGAGACCTTTTTATAAAAAATGAAGTAAATATATAATATTCATATGACATATATTTACTGAATACCTGCCACAATTCTAGACACTGATAGAATAATTGTGGAAAACAAGAGCCTCTGATTCATGGAACTTAAAATTCTAGGGACAGGATATAGGAAAAAAAAATAAGTGTGTAAATATATAGTGAGTCATATGATAAGTGCTATGGAGAAAAATAAAGCACAGTAGGGGAGCAGGGATTACCAGGGGAGGAACTCCCCTGCATAAAGGAAGGCCTCACTGTCAACTGTCAGGACGAAAGACACACTTGCTGATCCAGAGGTGATGACATGGGTGGTTGAGAGAAGTCTTTGACGGGCAGCAGAGTGCTTGGTGTGTTCCAGGGACAGCAAAGAGTGGCAGGACAGATCAAGCAAAAGAAAGTGACAGATGAGGACTCCGTGAGGTTGGAAGAGATCATGCCAGCACATGCGGTATTCAGATAGCCTTCATATATAATTATTTAGGGTACTCCCGGAGAAAGGTGGCTCAGACAGTAAGGAATCTGCCAAGAATGCAGGAGACCCAGGTTCGCTTCCTGGGTCTGGAAGATCCCCTGGAGAAGGGAGTGGCAACTCACTCCAGTATTCTTGCCTGGAGAATTCCATGGACAGAGGAGCCTGGTGGTCTACAGTCCACGGGGTCACCAAGAGTTGGAAACAATTGAGTGGCTAACACTTTTCTAGAGTGAGATGGGCAGTCACGGGAGGGTTTGGAGCAGATATGTGACTTATACTATAGCAAACATGAAAAAGAAATGTTCAATGTAACGATTTCTTGTGGTGAATTTAATGTTTTTCATGTTATTATTTTCAAAGTTTTTTCTAAAAAAATCTCAGCAAACATACACCAAAGACTCATACCTACTCCTTCACCATAACATCCTCCTCCCATTCCATCTCTTTCCAAGTAGAATATATTTACAGTAAAATCACATGATGGCATCAAAACAATCTGTTAAATTAAGATTAAAAAATAAGCTTATTAGCATTAGACACTTGTTTACTTATTCACTATGCATTGTGTACTCATTATACAAAAATAAGATATTTCTATTGTAATTATATCACAATGATCAGGATAAACAACTTCTAAACAACAAATGTTACATCTCATTAAGAGACTTAGAGTTGAGGATATAAAAAGAAAGAAAGGAGAAGTGAGTCAACTCACCAAAGGAAAACAAATTCAGGCAATTTGGCATCACATATAGGATTTTAATGAGATTATGCCTTTTGATATTACATAGGTAATAGTTTAGAGAATGTATCAACTGCTAAATTCAAATGCAAGGCAAAAAATTATGTATACCTTGCTGTTGTTTTTTTCCTTCAAGATTTCTTTCTTCCACTTGAGAAATAATTGTTTTTTTCCAAAGTGTTAGTATTAGTCACTCAGTGATGTCCAACTCTGCGACCGCATGTAACCTGCCAGACCTCTCTGTCTATGGAATTCTCCAAGCAAGAATACTGGAGTGAGAAGTCATTCCCTTCTCCAGGAGATCTTCCCAACCCAGGGATCAAACCCAGGTCTCCTGCATTGAAGGCAGATTCTATACTGTCTGAGCCACATAAATTTCTTTCTCATGTGAATGACAGCATCAGCCAATCAAAGGAGAAGGAAGAAACCATTAGTGGCAACTGAGCAATATTAAATGTCCTTTCTCAAAACAAAGTAAAATTTAGAAGCCAGTGAATTTTGGCAGGACTAGAAGGGCAGTATGCATATCCCATCACCTCTGGAATTTCTAACCACCTTCATTGACTCCACCTTCATTGACTCAACCCAAAATTCTGCACACTAGAATTTTCCCAGCAGAAGCAGGAAAGTTATTTTTTCAGAACTTGGGGCTCAACAGAGAAGAAAATTTTAGTCCAGAAGAAGCTTTGGAATTCACATCTCATCATTCATCACTAACGGAGGAAAAATACCAAGGAAATAAGATTTGCAAGGGTCAGATGACAGAGACAGCCAGAGGGAGGACTGGAAGCCCATGCGTTCTCCAGGCTTTGAATATACTTACATTTTATCTTTCCCGGGGTGACTATGTAACCCAATAGCCAAACTCAAGCATAATTTAAGACTGGTTTCTCATATATTTCTAGTCTCTCATTTACTCATTACCCTTCCCATCACTCTCAATCTCTCTCTTGCTCTCTCCCTTCTAAACAATCTTCCCCCCCCCATCAAGCATATAATACAGATCATTAAAAAAAGCAGTCTTGTAAAATACACCCCTAAGGAGATTAGCATATTTCACAAAGATGAAAAAGTTTAAGCCTAAGTGAAACAAGATTAACCAGAAAGAATATTCTCAGGGGGGGAAAAAATGTTTCTTACACTGCCTATTTTCACCAGTGAAGTCAGAGTAAAGACAGAGTCCCTCAAATGAATTCTCTGTAAGAAATTACAACTGGTTTTTCAACTCAAAAATAATTTTCTTTTTAAAAAAGCATATTCTGGATCTCCTGATAATCATTATCTAGTCAAGTACTGCTGTGCAAATTCAGAGCCAGCATTTTTATTGGGACCCAGTGTAATACCCATTGTCTTGGGCAAATGAAAAAAGAACAAAAGCAAAGTCAGCATATATTCAAGATAAGTAAAAGTCACATTATGTCTGAGAATCCTCTATGAATAAAGTTTGGAAAGGAAAAGAAGGAAGAATTAAGGCAAGACACAACAGGTATTACTCAGAAAAAAAAAAAAAAAACTTCAATGGTTAGCACTACACTCAAATTTTCTGAGCAATTTCATTTTCAGCGAAACCACATCATCTGTCACTTTACATTCATGTACTTAATTTGAATTGTATTCACTTTATGGATTGTTTGTATTTAATTTGTAAATTTGCTTTAGCTTTATCTTTGTATGGAAGCTACGAACATGAGGTGTTTATAAGCAGTTTAACGTTTATATGAATTTATATAACAATGTAGTAAACATAAGTCAACACAGGCAAGAGTCTATAAAATTTTATTCCTTTGCAAAGGAGTCTAGTTTCTCCAAAGAAGACATACAGGAGGCCAACATACATATGAAAAGATGCTCAACATCACTCAATATTAGAGAAATGCAAATCAAAACTACAGTGAA
The DNA here is from genome assembly GCF_963930625.1 of Muntiacus reevesi. Classification (NCBI taxonomy): domain Eukaryota; kingdom Metazoa; phylum Chordata; class Mammalia; order Artiodactyla; family Cervidae; genus Muntiacus; species Muntiacus reevesi. The sequence continues at coordinate 100,389,261 of NC_089252.1, forward strand.
GTATCATCTCACACCAGTCAGAATGGCCATCATTAAATAATCTACAAACAATAAATGCTGGAGAGGATGTGGAGAAAAGGGAAGCCTCTTGCACAATTAGTGAGAATGTAAGTTGACACAGCCACTGTGGAGAGCAGTATGGAGATTACTTTAAAAAAAACTAGGAATAGAACTACCATATAAGCCAACAATCCCACTACTGGGCATATACCCTGAGAAAACTATAACTGAAAGAGATGCATGTACCTCAGAGTTTGCTGCAGCACCTTTTACAGTAGCCAGGACATGGACGCGACTTAGGTGTCCACTGACAGATGAATGGATACGGAGAGCGTGGGACATACACACAACGGACTATCACTCAGCTGTAAAAAGGAATGCATTTGAGTCAGTCTTAACGAGGTGGATGAAACTAGAGCCTATTGTACAGATTAAAATAAGTCAGAAAGACAAATATTGTATATTAATGCATGCATATATAATCTAGAAAAACGGCACCGATGAACCTATTTGCAGAGCAGCAGTGGAGACGCAGACATAGAGAACAGGTTTGTGGACACAGTGTGGGAAGGGGAGGGTGGGACAAATTGAGAAAGCGGCATGGTAACATACATATTACATTTATAAAATAGATCGCCAGTGGGAAATCGCTGTGTGACACAGGAGCTCAACCCAGGGCTCTGTTACAACATAGAGGGGCGGGATGGGGTAGGAAACCAGAGGGAGGTTCAACTGGGAGGGCACATATATATCTGCGGCTGATTCATATTGATGTATGGCACAAATTTATCCTCCAATAATTTTTTTAAAGGAGTCTATATATTGCTCAGTTTTGAGAAACACGGAACTAAAATAATATCTATCCTGAATATCACTATAGCAGTCTGGATAACAGCCACCCAAATATGTCCTCAGCCCAACTCTGGAACCTGTGAAGATGTAACTTTCTACAACAAAAAGGACTTTGCAGGTATAATTAAGTTAAAAATCTTGTGACAAGATTCTGGATTAACCAGGTGGGCCTGGTATAATTATTAACGTCCTTATAAGAAAAGACAAGAAATCAGAATGAGAAATAGGAGATTAAAGACAGAAACAAGAGGTTGGAGTAGTACAAGGAAGGGGTCACGAGCTAAGAAATCAGGTGGCTTCTGGAAGCTAAAAAGAGGAGGAAACAGAGTCTCTCCTGAAGCCTCTAGAAGGAGCACAACCCTGCCAACACCTTGACATGGGACTTCAGACCTATGGAATTCTTAAAGTAAATCTGTATTGTTTTAAAACATGACATTTGTGGTAATTTGCTACAGCAGCAATAGGAAATAAATTCACTGATTAATCCATTTGCAGAGAATGATATTAAGACCAATACAACATGTGCCACCGCATTAACCAGGAAGCCGATGCACCACCCTTTGCGATCAGCAAGGAGGCTCTAGGACCCTCAGCAAAGTGGAGTCAGATATCAGTGGAAGAGAGAAGGAAACAGGGAACTGCAAATGCGCCTCCCTGGCGGCTCATGAATAGAGAGTCCACCTGCAATGCAGGAGACCCAGGAGACTTGGGTTCGATCCAAGTGTTAGGGAGATTCCCTGCAGGAGGGCATGGCAGTCCACTCCAGTATTCTTGCCTGGAGAATCCAGGGACAGAGGAGCCTCGTGGGCCACAGTCCAGAGGGTCACTAAGAGTCAGACACGATGGAAGCGACTGAGCGCACACGCATGCAGATGAGGCCAGGCAGGCTGCCCCACTATGGGAAGGCCCTGAGTTGGAAATGGAGCAGTACACAGCTGTAACACCAGGTTTCTCATTAGCCAGTGAGGCTGGTAGGAAAGGATAAGAAGCTGGGAGCCACAGGACAGCCACCCAGAGGAGAACGTGGCTGGCCAGGGGAGACAGGACTGGAGACTGACTATGTGGCCACCTTTGCAGTTTTGCTTTAGATCCGATCCTTGCCTCTGAATCTTTAAATCTGCATGCCAACTGTTTTCCCAGCATTTGTGTTCCCAGAGGAAGGGGAGTTCCCCCAAAGATCTGCTCTAGAGAAGAAGGCAGATGCTGACAGCATTCAAGAGTCAAGGCAAATCAGAGTTCACCCCTACTTAAACTGACCCAGGCTGTAAGGTAGGGCCACTACGAGGCAGAGCTGAGGGCATGGAGGCCAAAACAGAAAACACTTCTCTCCCTGCCCCTGACTGACAGATCGGGAGAGGAAATCAAGTCAAAGGGCAAACACAGCAAACAAAGCTTAGAGGATGAAGCAGAAAGCAGTAGAAACAGAATATCAAACACCACTATTATGTTATATTATCCTCTAAGGAACTAAGAGAAGCAATAATTCCCTAAGGGGCTTGAGTGATGCAAGCGAAAACCAAGCAAGATGCCACAGTGGCTGACAGGGAGGACAAGGGCAGCAGAGAAAGAAGGGTTTACTAAGTGCAAACTGAATGGTGTCTAATAAGAAGTAATGGTACGTATTCTTTCTGCCCCTGGATTCTCTTTTCCATGTTCTGGTCATTTTCACTTCTTCCTGGGCCCCTGCCCTTCTTCACTTCCTCTCCCCCACCCCCACCCCGGCTCTGTGGTAGGATTAACTTGTTTTCAATTATCAGTCCTCTGATTCTCTGAGATTTAATCTCTTTCTGAGCACAGGCAGGCCAGGGCACACTAGTTCACTGCAGTGAAGTCCATCACAGCTCTATTGGTTTGAATGATAACAGAGTTAATGATGTTCTGTGATGTCACTCAACACTTTCTCACCGCACCTCACACTGGTATTTGAACAGGAACCCATTATAGGGTTCCTTTCAGTACCATTTTATTAGGACTATCACTTAATAATCTAAGATCAATTTACTACCTAAAAAGACAAGGATTCTAATTCTGTTTTAGATCTTAAATTAATCTCACATCAGAAGCCTATTTGAAGTAATGGAAAATCTAGCGATACTATAACCATCTTTTTACCGCATAGAATATTTAGAATACGAATGGTGCACAGGGGATTCTGAATCTATCCTTAAGCTTCTTTCCACTCTTTAAAATACAATAATATCTTATTCTTAAATTTTTATTTAAATTTATTTCTTATCTTCAACATAATTTTTCTCATTTCAAGAACAAGTTCCTTAAATTTTAGCTACATCAGAGTCCATAATAAATTTAAATCTGACTAGAATAGTGTTTATATCATAATATTTAGGGAAAAAGAAGATTGTTAAGATTAAAACAGCAGAATAGGCAAAACAGTTAGGAAACATCATTTTCTTATAGAGGGTTGGCATTGATTTCAGTTCAGTTCAGTCACTCAGTCGTATCCGACTCTGCAGTCCCGCGAACTGCAGCATGCCAGGCCTCCCTGTCCATCACAAACTCCTGGAGTTTACCCAAACTCATGTCCATTGAGTCAGTGATGCCATCTAACCATCTCATCCTCTGCCAACCCTTCTCCTCTGCCTTCAATCTTTCCCATTATCAGGGTCTTTTCAAATGAGTCAGCTCTTTGCATCAGGTGGTCAAAATATTGGAGTTTCAGCTTCTACATCAGCCCTTCCAATGAACACCCAGGACTAATTTCCTTTAGGATGGATGGGTTGGATCTCCTTGCAGTCCAAGGGACTCTCAAGAGTCTTCTCCAACACCACAGTTCAAAAGCATCAATTCTTCTGCGCTCAGCTTTCTTTATAGCTTCAGCAATACGTGAACCATGAACTTTCAGATCTTCAAGTTGGTTTTAAAAAAGGCAGAGGAACCAGAGATCAATTGCCAACATTTGCTGGATCATTGAAAAAGCTGGAGAGTTCCAGAAAAACTTCTATTTCTGCTTTATTGACTCTGCCAAAGCCTTTGACTGTGTGGATCACAATAAACTGTGGAAAATTCTGAAAGAGATGGGAATACCAGACTACCTGACCTGCCTCTTGAGAAACCTGTATGCAGGTCAGGAAGCAACAGTTAGAGCTAGACATGGAGAAACAGACTGGTTCCAAATAGGGAAAGGAGTACGTCAAGGCTGTATATTGTCACCCTGCTTATTTGACTTCTATGCAGAGTACATCATGAGAAACGCTGGGCTGGAAGAAGCACAAGCTGGAATCAAGATTTCTGGGAGAAATATCAAAAACCTCAGATAGGCAGATGACACCACCCTTATGGCAGAAAGTGAAGAGGAACTAAAGAGCCTCTAGATGAAAGTGAAAGAGGAGAGTGAAAAAGTTGGCTTAAAGCTCAACATTCAGAAAACTAAGATCATGGCATCTGGTCCCATCACTTCATGGCAAATAGATGGGGAAACAGTGGAAACAGTGACAGACTTTATTTTTGGGGCTCCAAAATCACTGCAGATGGTGATTGCAGCCATGAAATTAAAAGATGCGTACTCCTTGGAAGAAAAGTTATGACCAACCTAGACAGCATATTAAAAAGCAGAGATATTACTTTGTCAACAAAGGTCCGTCTAGTCAAGGCTATGGCATTCATTTAGGTCATACCAATTACAAGATACAGCTCATCCTCTTAAAGAACTAAATACAGTCACAAGTCATAGATCATTTGAACAGGAGTAGGCCTACAGTTCAGTTCAGTTGCTCAGTCATGTCTGACTCATTGCGACGCCATGTACTGCAGCATGCCAGGGCTTCCTGTCCATTGCCAACTCCCAGAGTTTACTCAAACTCATGTCCGTTGAGTTGGTGATGCCATCCAACCATCTCATCCTCTGTCGTTCCCTTCTCCTCCTGCCTTCAATCTTTCCAAGCATCAGGGTCTTTTCAAATGAGTCAGTTCTTCGATTCAGGTGGCCAAAGAATGGGAGTTTCAGCTTCAACATCAGTCCTTCCAATGAATATTCAGGACTGATTTCCTCTAGGACTGCTTGGATCTCCTTGCAGTCCAAGGGACTCTCAAGAGTCTTCTCCAACACCACAGTTCAAACGCTTCAATTCTTTGGCGCTCAGCTTTCTTTATAGTCCAACTCTCACATCCGTACATGACTACTGGAAAAACCATAGCTTTGACTAGATGGACCTTTGTTGGCAAAGTAATGTCTCTGCTTTTTAATATGATGTCTAGGTTGGTCATAAATTTTCTTCCAAGGAGCAAGTGTCTTTTAGTTTCATGGTTTCAGTCACCATCTGTAGTGATTTTGGGGCCCCCCCAAAAAATAAAGTCTGTCACTGTTTCCACTGTTTCCCCATCTATTTGCCATGAGGTGATGGTCCCAGATGCCATGATCTTCGTTTTCTGAATGTTGAGCTTTAAGTCAACTTTTTTACTCTCTTTCACTTTCATCAAGAGACTCTTTAGTTCCTCTTCACTTTCTGCCATAAGGGTGGTGTCATCTGCCTATCTGAGGTTATTGATATTTCTCCCAGCAATCTTGATTCCAGCCTATGCTTCATCCAGCCCAGCATTTCTCATGATGTACTCTGCATATAAGTTAAATAAGCAGGGTTATATATACAATATACAACCTTGATGTACTCCTTTCCCTATTTGGAACCAGCCTGTTCTTCCATGTCCAGTTGTAACTGTTGCTTCTTGACCTGCATACAGGTTTCTCAAGAGGCAGGTCAGGTGGTCTGGTATTCCCATCTCTTTCAGAACTTTTCACAGTTTGTGGTGATCCACACAGTCAAAGACTTTGGCAGAGTCAATAAAGCAGGAATAGATGTTTTTCTGGAACTCTCTTGCCTTTTCAATGATCCAGCAAATGTTGGCAATTTGATCTCTGGTTCCTCTGCCTTTTCTAAAACCAGCTTGAACATCTGGAAGTTCACAGTTCACATACTGTTGAAGCCTGGCTTGGAGAATTTTGAGCATTACTTTGCTAGTGTGTGAGATGAGTGCCATTGTGCGGTAGTTTGAGCATTCTTTGGCATTGTCTTTCTGTGGGATTGGAAAGAAAACTGACGTTTTCCAGTCCTTTGGCCACTGCTAAGTTTTCCAGATTTGCTGGCATATTGAGTGCAGCATTTTCACAGCTTTATCTTTTAGGATTTGAAATAACTCAACTGGAATTCCATGACCTCCACTAGCTTTGTTCATAGTGATGCTTCCGAAGGCCCACTTGACTTTGCATTCCAGAATGTCTGGCTCTAGGTGAATGATCACAGCATCATGATTATCCGGGTCATGAAGGTCTTTTTTGTACAATTCTTCTGTGTATTCTTGCCACCTCTTCTTAATATTTTCTGTTTCTGTTAAGTTCATACCATTTCTGTCTCTCATTGTGTCCATCTTTGCATGAAATGTTCCCTTGGTATCTCTAATTTTCTTGAAGAGATCTCTAATCTTTCCCATTCTATTGTTTCCCTCTATTTCTTTGCACTGATCACTGAGGAAGGCTTTCTTATCTCTCCTTTCTATTCTTTGGAACTCTGCATTTAAATGAGTATATCTTTTCTTTTCTCCTTTGCCTTTCACTTCTTTTTTATTCAGAGCTAATTTTTTTGTAGGCCCTCATCAGACAACCATTTTGCCTTTTTGCATTTCTTTTCCTTGGGGATGGTCTTGATCCCTGCCTCCTGTACCATGCCACAAACCTCTGTCCATAGTTCTTCAGGCACTCTATCAGATCTAATCCCTTGAATCTATTTTTCACTTCCACTGTATAATCATAAGGGATTTGATTTAGGTCAGACCTGAATGGTCTAGTGGTTTTCCCTACTTTCTTCAATTTCAGTCTGAATTTGGCAATAAGGAGTTCACGATCTGAGCCACAGTCAGCTCCCGGTCTTGCTTTTGCTGACTGTATAGAGGTCCTCCATCTTTGGCTGCAAAGAATATAATCAGTCTGATTTCAATGTTGACCATCTGGGGATGTCCATGTGTAGAGGCTTCTTTTGTGTTGTTGGAAGAGGGTGTTTGTTATGACCAGTGTGTTCTCTTGGCAAAACTCGATTAGCCTTTGCCCTGCTTCATTCTGTACTCCAAGGCCAAATTTGCCTGTTACTCCAGGTATTTCCTGACTACCTACTTTTGCATTCCAGTCCCCTATAACGAAAAGGACATCTTTTTTGGATGTTAGTTCTAGAAGGTCTTGTAGGTCTTCATAGAACCGCTCAATTTCAGCTTCTTTGGCATTACTGGTTGGGGCATAGACTCAAATTACTGTGATATTGAATGGTTTGCCTTGGAAATGAAGAGAGATCATTCTCTCATTTTTGAGATTGCATCCAAGTACTGCATTTTGGACTCTTTTGTTGGCCATGATGGCTACTCCATTTCTTCTCTTCTAAGACCTACAGTGAGTTACTTCAATTATCCAAACATGAGTAAGTCTCTTCCACAATAATTCCAACTATTGGCTGCCCAGACGTTCTGGACCACAGCAATGGTAAACACTCATCTTTGACAGCATGATTTCCCTCCTAATAAAATAACAGTCTACTTTGGTGACTCTTCTTTTCACCCTTGGGTCACACCTCAGCCCTCTGCAGCACACCCGTAAGTCTTTCCCACATCAAGACACCTCACAGTGATCTCTTTTGATCCTTGCACACACACAATCTGGATTTTAATCTCTCGCCATTCTTGTATGGTACCCTGGTCATTCCAATTGGTTACTGCTAATCCTGTCATCAGATGTGAAGAGCTGACTCTTTGAAAAAGACCCTGATCTGGGAAAGATTGAGGGCAAGAGGAAAAGGTGGCAGCAGAGGATGAGATGGTTGGATGGCATCACTGACTCAGTGGACATGAGTTTGAGCAAACTCAGGGAGATAATGAAGGACAGAGAAGCCTGCCATGCTGCAGTTCATGGGGTCGCAAAGAGTCAGACACGACTGAGCAACTAAACAACAACAATCTTGTCATCTGGAGTCCACAGCCCAAACTGGCATTCCAGCAGAGGTTTGGCCTTCTCCTTGGAGCACTTGGTTAAGCATCAGAATGTCAATAAAAAAGGGATACGATTACATTAATTAGATACATTCTGCAAATCAGTTTTGCCATTGAGGATGTCCTGACTTCCAATGAATCCAAAATAAGGGATTTTTTTTTCCTCTGCTGTTTCTCTCTCAAGAGTCCAAATTATCTATTCAGGGCATCCTGAGCTATGAAAGTCAAAAGAAAACAAAACCAAAGTTGCCTACGAATCACCCCCAGGAATACAGAGCTAAATAGCCAAATACCATCAGGTGCTGCTGCTGTTGTTTCAGTCGCTAAGTCATGTCCGACTCGCGACCGTGTGGACTGCAGTCCACCGGGATGTTCCGTCCATGGGATTTCCCAGGCAAGAGTACTGGAGTGGGCTGCCATTCCTTCTCCAGGGGATCTTCTCAACCCAGGGATGCAACCCAAGTCTCCTGCATTGGCAGGCAGATTCTTTACCATTAAGTCATCAGGGAGGCCCTATCATCAAGTGTACTATTTGCTCAATTTAAAAACTACTGAAAAGCAAACTGAAAAAGGAATTGGAAAAACGAGCTGGAAAAGTTTCCTAGCCTAATGAAGTTTCTTTTATGGTCTCCTATCTGAGGTGAAATTGAAAATAGAATCATCCTTGTGAAGTACAGAAAAGATTATTTAATAGTTCCTACTTTTGAAACAAAGTCCTAAATTTACTAGCAAGATCTTTTCTAGGCCAGGTTTCAAAACTATTTCTTTAATACTCTTTTAATGCTCAGGACTTACTAGGGGAAGCAGTGCGTTTTGATGGTGGAACGGCAGAGGAGAGAAAGAGAAGAGGTTCCTCGACATTCGGGAGAGGCCCAGTAAGGCGGCAGTCCTAATGGTGGGCAGAAGCGAGACCCAAGCTCATTATGGGAACCTTGGGCAGTAGTTTGGCTGCTACCGTGGCCCCCAGGTGAACAATTCACCACTGCTGTCCTGCTGCATTTTGTAATGAGATGAAAGAGATTCTACCCCCTTAGAAGCTGGGTGTTTTGGTTTCACACCTTCTCGTTTGGGTGTTCTTTGTTTGGCCATCAACAAGGACTGATTGAAAAGAAAAACTCACAGAGATTTCAATTACTGTTAATGTTGCCTAAGTGTTTTCACTGTCACAGTCTAGGGCTTTAGCTTTTTAATAAGTTTCCCGTAATTATTACAAGTTTTTGGTTTAATTCCAGCTGAGGATTTAATGGGACTCATCCTGACAAGATATAGGATATTGTCCCAATAGATGTTCGTTTGGAAATGGGCCACTTGCAATTTCGAGTGTGCAGAGCTGTGCAAGATTAAAAGCACCGGCAGTATAATTTCCACCTTGTGTCCCAGGCTCTGTGGATTTGTAGCTCATCCAGGCTGTCCATCTGGGGAGCAAACAGCATGTACTCCTTGATGAGAAACTCTGGCCAACCGACCAGCTGTGAAAAAATAGATTACTCTTGTCATTTTTTTCACTCCTAGGTAATTTGCTGGGAGCAAAAATATAATTTCTTAGAAGGTGTGCAGTTAAAAGCAAACCCTACGGATGCGTGTGATTTGTATTTAAAATTTCACTACACTTCTATTTGTTAAATTTAATTTTCAACAATATCCTGGTTGTGATAATATTTCCTCATTCAAAGAAGATGGAAAGGTTGGCTTCTGGTATTTGTGCACTAGGCAAGCACAGGAAGCAGAGCTTGGAGGAGAAATAAGGAAGGAGGAGGACGCGGCTCGCAGGCTGAGCTGAGCACAGGGGAATGCACTGTTGCTCTTATCACAGATAAAGGAGATAATGTGATGGAATTAAATAACTGTTGGTAAAACAGGTCTTCCTATTGCCCCCAAAAAGCTAAAATGATAAATGCATCTTTTTAAACCTCTTACATATAACTTCATCTTTGTGAGAATTTAGAAGGTCACATTAAATGGAAATAATAAGGGTAATTCTGGATCAGTTTAACTGAGGAGCTGAGAGAGGGACTATTAATAACAGTGTGAATTCTGATGGAATATGTAATGTCTAGAGGTGTACTGTGTTCACCATGTTACATGTGTTTAGCCAGCCAAAGGGAATGGAAGGACATGTGCCAAGGAGAATTAAACTGTTTTGTTTGTATCCAGTAGACAGTTAATGTTTTAACTGGAAAAGTAAAGAATTTGCAATAATACTTCTGCACTCTCTCTCTCTTTAGTCGCTCAGTCACGTCCTACTTTGCAACCCCATGAAATGCAGTCCATCAGGTTCTTCTGTCCATGGGGATTCTCCAGGCAAGAATACTGGAGTGGGTTGCCATTCCCTTTTCCGGGGATCTTCCCAAATCAGGAACTGAACTAAGGTCTCCTGCATTGCAGACAGATTCTTTACCACTACTGAGCCACCAGGAATGGATATACTTCTGCACAGTGAATTACAAAATATGTAGACATAAACAAGTATTTCATGGTAACTTGCTATCTGGAGTTAAAGCATTACATTTCTGTGCCTCATATAATCTTTTGTTCTGACACAGAAATTCTTTAAAAAAAAAAAAAAAAGAATTCCAAACAGGTGTTGGGATGGTATTTTAAAAACTTAGTATATTAAAGTTACGTATTATTTTATTTATTTTGACATTGACTATAGTTTATTGTACACTGGTATATACTTACACACACACACACACGCACAGACATAGAACTTGTATTCAGAGTCTTTTCTTTTTCTACAATTAAATAAGGGAACCATTTTTTACAATTAAATAAAGTAGTGATTATTACATTTCAATAAAAAGAAGCCAACAAACCAATAAAAATAAGAGGCAAAGATTTAACAGAAGCTCCACAAAGGAGATACACTAATAGGTAATGAGCACATTCGAAGCTCAACTTCACGAGTTACTAGGGCAACGAAAACTAAAACTATATTGAAATACCACTTCACATCCATTAGACTGACTTAAATTTAAAAGCCTGATATTACCAAGTGCTGATGAGGGTACAGAGCAATAGGAATTCTCAGCAGTGCTATTGGGAATGCAAAATGGTTCAATCTCTTTGGAACTTAGATTGGCTGTTTCTTATAAAGTTTAAGTTTCATTTCTATATGAGCCAGCCATTCTACTCCTAGATATTTACTCAACAAAAATAAAAAGAGAGGTCCACACAAAGACCTGAATGAATGTTTATGACAACTCTACTCGTAATAGTCAAAACCTGGAAACAACCCAAATGTCCATCGCCAGATGAATGGCCAATTAAACTACGGTATACTCAGACAACGGAATATTATTCAGAAACAGAGAAGGAGCAAACTACTGACACACACAATGACATGGGTGACCCGCAAAACCTTTATGCCGAGCCAGAGAATCCAGACAGCAAAGTAAACACATTGAAAGAAATAAGATCAACTATATAGTCATAATGTTAGGTGGGAGAGAACTGAATTTTCACATTAAAAGAGAGACAGACTGTCCTTTTAGGGTAAAAAACAAAATCCAACTGCACTCATTCAACTAAAATAAAACAGTGAGTGTTGAAAACCCCTTTATGTTAGAGCAATGTAAGCAAACAACAGTGGCAATGTAAGTACTAAAGGGCAGTAATTTAATATAGAGGATAAACTGTAGTTATCAAAGGTAGAGCGAAGGAAGGGATTCAACAGTTATAAAGCTACCAACATCAAAAAAATGCATCTAGAAGAAAGATAAAAAATATGACAAATGAAGCAGAGTTTGATAAGCAAGACTAATAGTGGAAACCTTTAACAGTTAAACATATCTGATAAACCAAAAAAAAAAAAATCATGAACACAGAGGAATTGAACGAAACAATAAATAAACTTGGTTATGTATGCATTTCTCAATGGAACATTGTCATTTCACTAAAATGTAAACTTTACAAAGCAAGGTGTATATGTATATACATGAGTGTATATATATGTTTATATATATGTATGTATATATGTATATATGTATATATATGTGTGTGTGTGTGTATGTATATATGTATATGTATGTATATATGTATATATATATTTGTCTGTACTGGTCACTACTATATTTCCAGACCAAAAAGAGAGCCTGGAATGAAGCTGAGTTTCATAAATATTTGATTAATAAATATCTGCATTCACAAAATTTGATGCCACTTGATTAACAAAACCTTTAAGAACAACAACAACAAAAAATACGGCCACATTGCATGAGCATGTGGGATCTTAGTTCCCTGATCAGGGATCAAACCTGTGCCCCCTGCAGTGGAAATGCAAATTCTTAACCATTGGATCACCAGGGAAGTCCCTTACAAAATACTTTTAATTGATGTTTTAAAATTAGAATTTGTGCAAGCTATCCTCTCTAACCAAAACCAAATACTACTGGAAATAAATTATGAAGAAGAGAGTAAAGTAATATTCATTGTGTGGAAATTAATATGCACACACCTATATATAATTCTCAAGTCTAATAAGAAATCAAAAGTAAGAAAAAAATTATCTAGAAAGCAATGAAAAGGAGAACTCTTTATACTCCAAATTCATTAGACACAGAAAAATGTATACAAGGAACATAAAATGCCTTTATTTGAAGGTATGAAATAACATCATGGCAAAAAAAATCATAAAGGAAATCAAATTTACAATTAAAATGATATTGAAAAGGACTAGACAGGTTCACAGCTAAGCATAACTAGATATAACTAGTTATAACTTCCATATAACTTCCATATAACTAGATGTGGAAGAGTTTATTCCAGTGTGGTATAAACTATTACAGATCATAGGTTAAAGAATATTTCTCAAAAGACCGTTTCCTCAGTTCATGTTATTAAATAACTGAGTGCAATTCTAAATAGAAAACTGTAAACCAATATAACACATAAGTAAAGATGAAAATATAAAAGAACATATTAGCACTGAATTCAACACTGGAACCTAAGGATGACAATAACCTGTAACCAACTAAGGTATATACTAGGAATGCAACAGTGACAGAAGATAAAAAAATCTATAATTATAATTCATCACACCATTAAATTAAAGGGGGAAAACACCATGATCATACCAATATTTACTAAAAGAGCCTGAGATAAAATTAAGCTGCCATTAGTAACACAAAAGCTAAATCATAATAAAGGTTATTTTTCAGTGACTGAAAAATATTATCCTAAATTATGCAACACTAAACCCACTTTAATTAAAGTTGGTAGCTAGACTGAACTGCCTGTTATTATATTTAGTATTTAAAATTAACTTGAAGATTTAAGAGAATACAACACAGCAAGAAAATAAAATAATAGTTATAAATATGGGGGAAAAGGAAATGACACCTGTTTTGGTTGATTATAGGATTATCTGCCTTATAAACCTAAGAAAGTCTAGTAAACTACTACTAAAATTAATGAAACATTTAGCAAAGAGCTTGATATCATATAAATTACACGGATGTCAATATCTCTGAATAAATGGAGAGTCATGTGATTGAATAAGAAGACAAAATTACCAACAAACTCCAAAAATTAATATATAAATTGAATGCAGTTGAAACTGAGATGAGAGGGCTTTTTTAATTAGATTCGCTTACCTTAAGTTTGTTGTTGTTCAGTCACTCAGTGGAGTCTGACACTTTGCGACCCCGAGGACTGTAGCACGCCAGGTTTCCCAGTCCTTCACCATCTCCCAGAGTTCGCTCACACACATGTTCATTGAGGCAGTGATGCTATCCGATCATCTTACCGTCTATGCCCTCTTATCCCTTAGACCTAAGAAGGAAAAAAAAAAAGTTCAGGGACTTCTCTGGTGGTCCAGTGGTTAAGAGTCCACATTGCAATGCAGAGGGCGTGAGTTTGATCCTTGGTGGGGGAACAAGATCCCAAATGCTGTGGAGCAACTAAACCCAAGCTACAGCTATCTCGCCTGCATGCTCTGCAGTCCCTATGCAGGAAAGAAAGATCCCAAATGACCTAACGAAGTTCTCCAGTGCCTCAACTAAGACCTAAGGGAACAAAACAATTATTTTTTTTAATCTTGAAAGAAAAAATTTTTTAAAACTCCAAAAGAAACCAAGAAAAATATGAAGAAGAGATGACATGTCTGACCACATGTTAGAGCTTACTTCCGTTCTATCAAAATCAAAATAGTATCATAGCAGCACTAAAATATTCACTGGGAGATTAGTGTAACAGATAGAGCATCCACAACCTGATCTCTCTATATTTAGAGAGGATTAAATATATATCAGAAATTATTTCAGTTTAGCAAGGAAATAATGGAAGGTTTAAATGGCAAGACCTAACTGGCTATACATCTGGAAGGAAATGTAGGAGGAAGTCTCAATGTATTTATTGCAACTTAAATAAAAATAAGATTCATATAAAAACTAAAATACAGAAAAATAAGATGCAATAAATCTATGAGACTACATATTTAATCTAGAGGGTTAATAATAGAGACAGAAAACCCAGCGATAATAAAAGGACAGGGGAATTCCTTGTCGGTCCAGGGATTAAGGCTCTGCTTTCACCACCAAGGGCACGGGTTCAATCCCTGGTGGGGAACGAATATCCCACAAGCCACGCAGGATGGTCAAAAAAATGTGGGCTACCCTGGTGGCTGAGACACTAAAGAGTCCTCCTGCAATGCAGCAGAGTGGGTCCAGAAGATCCCCTGGAGAAGGGAATGACTACTCACTCCAGTATTCTTGCCTGGAGAACCCATGGACTGGAGGGCTACAGTCCATGGGTTGCAAAGAGTTGACCATGACTGAGCTGCTAAAAATAGAAGGATAGGTGAACCTGCACCATAGACAACTGTTAAACATTTTTATGCAAAAAGATAACATAAACAGAGTCCACAAAAATATACAGAGAGATGTGAGGATACAATGGCAACAGAAAGGAGAAATGGAAGGTTAATATCTATAACAGAGGTCTTTCTAAATTAATAGGAAAAGATAAATATCCCACTAGAAAAATGGGCAAGAAATATAGAAAGATAGCTTATGCAGAGCAAACCCAAAAGGCCACAAACATATAAAAAGATGCTAAACCTCATTCAAAATAAGAGAAAACAATAATCAATAAAATGTTATTTTCTATCTAGTGAAATGGCAAAGATGAGAGGAAAATGGATTTATTTCTCATTGTTGAAAATATAAATTGGTAGCTTTTTTTAAACAGTCTAGCAGCACTTATATAAACTAAAATACCTTGTAAATCAACAATATTTCAATAAATTTTTGAAAAATTTGAATGACTGAACCAATAAAATTGGAGCCATTATTGATTAAAAAAAATATCTAAAGTCTTTGCCCTAGCAATCCTATACCTCAGAATCTTCCCTAATAAGAACATTAATACACAAAAATGCATTTGCAAGAAGGCTTCCAACACCTGTGATTGCATTTATGATCCATCTGGATAATTTGGGACAATCTCTCCTCCTCAGGACCTTTATTAAATCACATCTGCAAAAACCATTTTACCAAATATAGTATTACTATGGGTTCCAGGGATTAGGACTTGATACCTTTGGAGACTATTAGTCAGTCTCCTACAACACTGTGCTAGAATAAATAAGTAAAACTTTTATGGAGGCTAATTTGTTAAAGTATTTAAGTCCTTTAAAATGTATATTGTTGTTCAGATACTCAGTCGTGTCCGACTCTTTGTGACCCCACAGACTGCAGCATGCCAGGCCTCCCTGTCCTTCACCATCTCCCAGAGCCTGCTCAAGCTTATATCCATTGAGTAGGTGATGCCATCCAACCATCTCATCCTCTGTCGTCTCCTTCTCCTCCTTCCTTCAATCTTTCCCAGCATCAGGGTCTTTTCTAGTGAGTTGGCTCTTTGCATCAGGTGGCCAAAGTATTGGAACTTCAGTTTCAGCATCAGTCCCTCCAATGAATATTCAGGATTGATTTCCTTTAAGATTGACTAGCTTGATCTCTAGTCCAAGGGACTCTCAATAGTCTTCTCTAACACCACAGTTTGAAATGTATGTACCTTTAATGAAAAAAATCATTGCTAGAGATTTATTCTAATAAAATAATTCTTTCAATTAATACTTATACAATCATATGAACATGGATATTTATCTAAAAGAATTATTTATAATGATGAAAATTCAGAAAAGGCATAACCTTGCTAGCATGGGAAGTAAGTGCAACTGTACTATAGTTTGAACATTCTCTAGTACTTCCTTTCTGTGGGAGTGGAACGAAAACTGACCTTTTCCACTGAGCCACTGCTCAGTTTTCCAAATCTGCTGGCATATTAAGTGTAGCACTTTAACAGTATCATCTCTTAGGAACTGAAATAGCTCAGCTGGAGTTCCATCACCTCCACTCGCTTTGTTTGCAGTGATGCTTCCTAAGGCCCACCTGACTTTGCACTCCAGGATATCTGGCTCTAGGGAGTGATCACACCATCATGGTTATCCGGGTCACTGGCATTATTTCCTTCTTTTTATGGCTGAGTAGCATTCTGCTGTGTACACGCACCAGTCATCTTTACCCACGCATCTGTCCACGGACATTTAGGTTGTTTCTATGACTCGCCTATTGTGAACAGTGCTGCTGTGATCAGAGGGGTGAATGTATCTTTTTAAATTACAATTTCAGACAAGAATTTTTAGATGGTTGTTATAATTCATCTAAATGAAGCAAGATAAAACATACTCACAAAAAATAAAGGAGAGAAATAGAAAAATTAAAAGAACCAAGTGGAAAACTGAGAGCTGAAAAATACAGTATCTGAAACAAAGTATTCAATTGACTCAATTGACAGTCAAATGGAGATGACAGAGAGAAGTGTATGTAAACTTGAAAATAAATCGGTAGAAATTGTCCAATGGAAAGAATAATAATAGAGGGAAAAAAATCTGAAAACAAAGAACAGAACCTCAGAGACACGCTAGATAAAATCAAACAATCTTAGCTATGTGTGAATGAAATCATAGGAGAGGAGAGAGAAAATAAAACAGAAAGACATTTTAAAAATAATGGCTTAAAATTTCTCAGTTTCATGACTAGCAGAATTTATAGATATAATATGCTAAATGAATACCAAGCAGAGTGAAAACAAAGAATCCTATATCGAGGCTTGCTGTAGTTAAGCTTTCAAAAACTAAGGTTAAACTGCACATCTTAAAGGCAAGAGAAAAAGTCATATTATATATAGAGGAAAAATGAATTACGTTATTAATAGCTGACTTCCCATCAGAAACCACATAGGCCAGGAAAAAAAGTGGAACAATAATTTTAAAGTGCTAGGGAGAAAAAGGAAAACAAAACCTGTTAAGCCAAAATTCTATATCCAGCAAAAATATCCAAAAATGAAGATAAAATAGAGATACTTTCAGATAAAAGAAAAAGAAAAAAAATAACTCTTACTGTCAGATTTCCATTACTATATATTATCACAAAATTTCTTGAAGCTGAAGGACAATAATGTCAGATGATAAGTTATATTTTGCAAAAAAGAAAAAGCATCAGAAATGTTATATGTATAAGCATATGAAAAAGATTTTCTTTGCTTTTTGCTTTTCTACTCTTTTTTAAATAAATCATAAAAATGTTTAAAGCAAAAAACTAAAACATTATTTTATGGGGCCCATCACATATGTAGTCCTAACTCATAAAAATATATATATTTAAAAGCATGAAGCATAAAAGATGGGGGATGGAGAGTTTCAAGTTTTCTGTATTTTACATGAAGCAGCATGATGTTAACTGTAGGTAGACTATGAAAAGTTAAGGATTTTTAGTGCAATTCCCAAAGCTGGCCACTGAAATAGTAACACAAGGAAGTGTAGTTAAAAATCAACAGGAGACAAGTTGATACTATCTAGGGAGGAAGGGGGCAAGCTGGTTGAGCAGGAAGTTCCTGGGACCACCTCCTCCCACCCACATACCAGAACTACAAGTACACACAGAGTAACTATCTCAGAGAAGAACTGAAGACTAGCAGAACAGATTTTCTGCAGCTAAGGACAAGAGGAAGAAGCCTCACTGAGATGGGGAGGAGGGGCAGAGGGGCAGTCTGGCCAGGACCCAGGCCCTCAAAAGGCAACACGCAGACAACAGGGCTATCACAGCCTCAGAGTTTCTTCTCCCCGAGGAACAAGGTATTGCGTTGGGCAAAAAGTTCATTCAGGTTTTTCTGTAACGTCCTAATTCCAAACGGACTTTTTCGCCAATGCAATATATCAGGCTCCCCAACCCGGGGCACTTATACCAGGAAGACAATGTCTCCATAATTGTCTGGCTTTGAAAATCCATGGAGCTTATACCTGGGAGAGCCAGAGGACTTTAGGACACTGAGACTCCACTCTTGAAAGGTATGTGTAAAAATTCCAAGACTGTTCTATATGCATCACTGATTCCAAGTCCCAGCACAGAGGCAGCAGTTTGAAAAGCACTCATTGACTAATTTTAGGTCATGTGCCAAACGGGTAGGGATCTATTGGAACTTTCTCTAGATACTGAGAGAGCAGTGGCCACCAAATTTTTTTGCTCACCTCTACTTCGCTGGTCTGGGACAGGCAGGTGCCAGTGTTGACTCTGCCCGTCTACATTATTGGCAGATGACCCAAATAAACATTTTTCCAAAGAGAGACACATGGCCGATAGACACATGAAAAGAGGCTCAACATCACTAACCATCAGGAAAATGTAAATTAAAGCCATGATTAGGGGCGTTCCCTGGCAGTCCAGTGGTTAGGACTCTGTATTCTCACTGCTGAGGGCTCAGGTTCAATCCCTGCTAGGGGAACTAAAATTCCACAAGACACGCAGCATAGACAAAACAAACAAACAAACAAGAAACCATGATGATGTGTAATGTCACATCCATCAGAATGACTATCATCAAAAAGACAATAACAGGTATTGGCAAGGATATGGAGAAAAGGGAACTCTTATGCACAGCTGGTAGAATATAAATTGGTACAGCCACTATGGAAACAATACAAAGTATCCTTAAAAAATTAAAAATAGAATACTATCTCATCCAGCAATTCCACTTCTGGTTATTTATGAAAAGAAAAACACTAATTTGAGAAGATATACACAACCCTGTGTTCATGCGTGCATCTGTGCTAAGTCATTTCAGTCATGCCCAACTCTGAGCAACCCTATGGACTGTAGCCTGCCAGGCTCCTCTGCCCATGGGATTCTCCAGGCAAGAATATTGGAGCAGGTTGCCATGTCCTCCTCTAGGGGATCTTCCTGACCCAGGGATCGAACCTGGATCTCTTATATCTCTTGCATTAGCAGGTGGATTCTTAACCACTTTTGTTCACTGCAGCATTATTTATAACAGCCAAGATGAGGAAACAGTTTAAGTGTCCATAGATAGATGAATGGATAAACAAGATAAATGGAATATCAACCATAAAAAAGAATGAAATCTCACCATTTACAAAAACATGAATGGATCTACAGGACATTATGCTATGTGAAATAAGTCAGACAGAGAAAGATAAGTATCATATGATTGCACTTATATGTCAAACCTAAAAAACAAAATAAACAAAAAAAAATAGAAATAGACTCACAGATATGAGAACAAACTGATGGTTGCTAGAGGGGAGGAAGGTAGAGGGGTAGACAAAATAGAGGAAAGGGATTAAAAGGTACAATCTCCAGTTACAAAAAAAGTAAGTTAGAGAGAGGTAATATACAACATAAAAGATATAGTCAATAACACTTCAATAATCTTGCATGGTGATAAATAGTAGACTTATTGTAGTGATTATTTTACAATGTATTTAAATATTAAATCACTATATTGTGCACCTGAAACTAACATGATAATTACATCAGCTCTACTTCATTTTTTAAAATGTCAATAGGAAATTTTAAATGAAATTGTTTGAAATATTCCCCGAAAGGTCAGAAAAAAGGAAGAGAATTACAAAAAATAAAGTGAACAAGTTGAAAAAGCAAATTATGAACTGGTAGATCTAATCCCAATTACTTCATGACATTAATTGACTAAACACTCCAATTTAAAAGGAAAGAGAGTCAGAATGGTTTACAAAGAAAAAAGAACCAAATATATACAGCCTATAGAAAATGCACTTTAAATATAAAGACACATATAAGCTGAAAATAAATGCTTGGGGCAAAACACATAACAAAGACAATACCATGAGAAGACTGGAATGGCTGGCTTCTGGATCCCCATCACTGTTCTAACTACTTTGCTGATGATGTTCCCATCTCTAGTAGTTAGTGTGTGAGTTCAATCTCCATGGAATTCTGTAATTACATCCTGTAATCTCTCAACTCCACACCTGTTCATCACACTTGAATTCATACTTCACATGCCCTTAAAATTCAAAAGACTTTTTTTTATTCTGGTAAACTTTCTTTATTCTGGTAAACTTCTAACTAATTTATATATCTCAAGTATAATTTTTAGAATATTTATCAAGTATCAGTTGTGTGCAAAGTTCGGAGGTA
The DNA here is from genome assembly GCF_963930625.1 of Muntiacus reevesi. NCBI lineage: Eukaryota > Metazoa > Chordata > Mammalia > Artiodactyla > Cervidae > Muntiacus > Muntiacus reevesi. Next base: position 100,409,573 of record NC_089252.1, read on the forward strand.
AGGCTATACGGCTAAAAAAATGGCTATGATAATCATCTCACAATCGTTGTAAAATGGAGTAGGAAATACACAAGAACAAGTACAGCTGCTCTTGCTTGCTATCAGGTAATGATAAGCTAGGTACACAGGAATAATAAAAATGATATATTTTAGATGAGGTATCATAGTGCTTTGTTCTCAGGATTTTCAACTTAGAGTGAAGAAGGGTATGTGCCATTTATTTTTTTAACCCAAACATATTTCCCTAGAGTCTTATATGCCCACTGTACTCCCACCTCCAAGCAAAAGATGGGGAGAAATACTGCCACACTGCTTTAATGGAAGAGCTTCATATCCCTCAAACTTGTTAGAGCTAAAAACTGGTGGCAATTTCAGTTATGCAAATTATTTTCTAGTTAAATGCACATATATTAATGGTACATTGGAGTTTCATATGAAGTACAATGTAGCAATATAGAAAAAATATGGTGTTAAATGTATACATTCCATCATTTTGAATTTTTACTCCTGTGACTTAGAGGCCATGGTTATATTTCCAACAGAGCACGAACACCAACCACCAACCCATTAACACATATAAAAGTCTTAAGGATAGTCAAACTATGTATATAGATCCACATGCCAAATAACATCATACAGCATAAGGGGTTATCCCAACAGAGAAAAATGCATGACCTAGGTCACAGTGAATTGAGTGGCCCCGGAGACCTTTGGCTGTGTCCTGAATTGCCAAATGTTGTAAAAGTCAGCTTCCAGGTTAGATGAGTTAGTTGTTACTACAATGTATTTTGGTATTTAAACATAAGCACAAGGTATTAACTAAAATCATATTTTCATGGCAAAAAAAAAAATACAGGTTAACTTTTCTCAGAGTTATCCACAGGTTGGGGACCAGCGTGAGACAAATGCCTTCCTCACCTCACCCCAGTCCCAGATGAGAAACCCCTACTCAGCGGGTCCACATACTGCAAAAGTCAAACTTCTACCCTCTACCTACCTGGTGGCAACCATCCAGTAATCGGGATTGCTGCTCTTGTCTAGCTGCAGACACTTAAACCTCTCGCATTTACCCTAAAAAAAAAAATAATAGAAACAAACAGAATCAAGAGTGTTAGGGACGCTGGGGTTTCCAGTGGTCCAGTGGTTAAGAACTCGCCTTGCAATTAAAGGGACACAAGTTTGATCTCTGATCCAGGAAGCTCCCACTTGCCAGCCAGCAACTAAGCCCTGGATGACACAACTTCTGAACCTCTGCTCTGGGGCCTGTGAGCTGCGACCACTGAGCCCTCACACCTAGAGCCCAAGCTCTGCAGCAAGAGAAGTCGCCGCAATAAGAAGCCCGCGCATTGCAGTGAAGAGTGCCCCCCGCTCACCTCTACTAGAGAAAGCCTGCATAAGGCAGTGAAGACACACCACAGCCAAACAATTAAAAAAAAAAAAACTTTTAAAAATTAAAATAAAAAGACTCTGGTTGATTAGCATTAGAGTCAAATATTTTCAGTTCCTTGAGTTGTGCTTACATGTTGCAGGGTCATCAGTTGATTGGGTTAATTTAGTCCAAGAGTTGACCAAAAGTTTCTAAAAGAGGGGAAAAAAAAAAGTGACATCTGCTATGGTATTGAACTGTAGTCAGTTAAGTGTCAACCCTTTAGCTGTAGTTACAGAATACTGAAAAAAGACAGAGGCTACTGTGAAAATGGTAACTTCAGGTGTCAAATCAATATCCACGTGCACATAGCAAAACCTCCCACAGAAATTGGACATTGGTGAATTTAAGCTGGTTTTGAAATGTTAAATCCATAAATACATATGACTATTTACATTCTTAAACTTTTGCCTTTAAACGTTAAAATGTGGTATTTGTAACAAGAGATGTTGGAAGGCTTTCTATTAAATTGCTTTGACTATTTTGGTTTGTGCAGGACAAGTTATTCTTCTTTCTCTTTTCAAATGATGATTTTAACATATGTTCATGTAGATAACTTCAATACAACAGAAGTGTCAAAAGCAGAAAGAAATCGCCTTTAATACTACCACCCTAAGGCAATAATATGGTTCATCTAGATAAAATTTTCTTCTAATTTTCTTCTTTACATCTTATAGTTAAGATTATGGTAGCCTATTGCTACATTATCCCCGTGGTTTGATTTTCTTTGTCCTTATTTAAAAAGCAATTCCTTCATATTTTCATATGTTATTAGCTAAAAATCATGATACTGCACACTTGGAAAAATTCTTGGAAGAACTATGAGATAATGTTGCTCACCAAGGACTGAAAATACAATGCCAGAAGCCTACTGTGTAAATTCCAAGCTTGGAAATCTGACATCATGCATGAATTTCTATATCTGTGCAACTAGGACCAGAAATTTTATCTCCAAAGAAGTTTCAGAAAAAAATTTGTGTGTCCTGCTATTTTCTCGCATGGTCTATTGAAAGTGATTCATTAGCAATAAGCTCACAGAATAAAGGATTTTTTTTATCATGTTGTTTATTTGTTCTTTAAAAAAGAGCTGGTTAGGAAGTCTAACACATACCCACTTTCCTATGAAAATCTACTATCATAGTTACAATTTGGAGGACCTAAATGATAAGCAGAGGATGACTATCTCTTCCTCATCAGAGCCAGAGTGTAATTAACACCCACAACAATAACCTCAGACCAGGAAAGCAGGAAAGAAAACTGAGAATCAGCCAACTGAACCCCAGATGTTAAGATTGGGAATATTCCAGACCGCTGCATCTGGAGGCATCTACTGCCAAACCAGTCCCATCTGTAACAAAGGTGATAAACTCCTCTCTCAAAGGAGAGAGGAAACCAGAAAAGGTAAAACAACATTGCCTAGTCAGGTTTTTAGAAGCCAGTACCATTCCCCCTGCAAACCTTCTGTTGGCTAACTGGTACCAAGAAAGGGCTAAAAAAATCCAGGGAAGTCAGGAATGGAAACTAGAATGCTAATAAAATTTTTAAAAAAAATAAATTACAAGGATATATAAATTAAGTTATATAAAGAACATCATTGTGTTCTTTCTCTACCCCAACCCCAAGCAATAAATAAAATACAATAGTGCACCCTTCTGGTCAAAAAGAAAGAAAGAAAGGAAACTAATGTACAGATGAGTCTAGTCAACATTCTTTCTCTGATTCCTTGGGAATAATCTTCAAACAGGTTTGTTCCTGGTTGCCTCATTAAGTGTGAGAGTTCATAGCAACGACCTCACTTGGAGATTTTTTTTTTAAGTGACAAATGCAAGAGATTTTCCAGCATGAGACTTGTTTCCATGAGGGAGTTTTGTCATTCTGAATAAGGTGAGCATTTAGATTATAAAGAACATTGTAAAGATCTTTAATGCTTTGTTTATTTAATATTTATATGGGTATCTGGCGTTTTATTATCTTGGCTTTTTGGAGCTTTCCTATCAGGCCTTGAATGATGAGCACTTACTAAATATTTAATGAATAAATTAATCAAGTACATTTCTGAAACTCTGGCCCTCAATAAAATTCAAAAACCAATTATATTATATCACAAGTGCAATAGCTCTGGAAGTTTCAATCAAGTGAAGCCCAAACTATTGTGGAGTGGAAAAACAAGTGTGACAATGCCTAAGAAAGTTTTAGTACCATTCTTGGAAATAAATTATAAGTATACTGCCACCCGTTTTCAAAAAGTTAAAGGGTAATCAGAACAGAATTCCTGAAGAGTAACTGAAAATGCAAAATGACACTCATTTCTTAACACAAAATATACAACCTAGCAAAGCCTCCTTCCCTTTAGATATGTTCATATTAGAACTTGTTATGTTCAGAGCATGTCTTCACATCTTATCATTCCATGATTACATATTTGAAACTATCAAAAACTCAAAATAGCATTATAAAAAAAGCATGTAATGTTCACAAAGTATTAATTATGACAATAAAGCTGTGTTTTACATCTCTATAAAAGTATCCACAGTTGTCTTACTACACTAGTCACCTCGCAGCCCTCTGTGTCTTTGAGAACTGTTTTCTCCCTTGATCACAATCTCTCAGAATTAATGAGACTAAGAATTAATGTTTTAGTAAATGGGTTTACTTTCCTTGGCACTAGGTTGACATCATGTTATACTTATAAATGCATATTTGCCACAAGCTCTATCCCAAAATGGAGTGCATTACATGGTCTGCTCAAGTAAATGATTAATCTGACAGACAATATCCTAAAAGCATAACTCTACGATTCAGTGCCAGAAAAATAAATTTTATACACTGATCAAAGTTTAGAAACATTCCTATAAGGGTTCTGCTATATACTACTTCCCAGGCATATTACTTAAGAATAACTATACTGACCATATATACAGAGAAGAAGAATTATTAGACATTGTAGAGCTAAAAATAATCCTAAACAAATGTGAATGGCTGATTTCCAAAAATAGGTGTTAGTCTGAAACTCTGTAAAACTCTCCCCAGCCACAGGAAATCAATGAAAGATGAAAAGAAGGTCTGTCCTAAAATCTGCACCTTCCCCCAATAAAGGTTTCCTAAGACACAGTTGGAATTCAATTTTTAGCAATAAGTCATCTTGTCTGTACAGATTTCTTCCAACAAGTTCAAGCTAGGTAAATATCAGCCAGTATAATGCTAGCACAAAAATTTATCGCAGTACAATGTTATGAAAAGTTCACCCACAAAAGATCCAGACTTGATAGGAATATCAGCAGGATGTAAGCAGAGAAGAGGAAAGAACAGAGACTTCCTGAAGAAAGGAAAGTCTTTGCTCACTGGCTTCTCAGCACTAGAAGAAGCACATTTAAAACTGAAAAAAGTAGCCGAAGAGAGGAGCCAGGGGCTAATGCTTCTTGAAATAGAGATGAGATTGAAAACCATGAAAAGCAAAGGTTATCCGGAGCAGATAACCTGCTTCCCCAAATCTTGAGAATGCAGGCAGTGAAAGTACTTGTATATTATAAAACACACTGCCTATCACAGAAACACCAGGATCCATGGGCAGTAAACCCCAAATGGCACCCGTATCAAATGAAAGCTAAAGAGAGCATCAAGAAAGAGCAGGCTGACTTTGCGGAGTTAGACTGTGGGGATAAGGAAATGATATAAAATGAGTCACTTGAAGAGCAGCAGTCATGGACAGGTGGGGAAGATTTATCTGGAGGAGGCCGAGCTCGGTAAATATTTTGTAAAATTAATTTACAGGACTGTCAGAAGTTAAACAGATGATACAATAAGCTAAGACTTCTAAGACAGCCATTGTAGAGGGCTGTATGAAAGGTCCATGGTGAGTATGCAAGTACAGAAATGATGGCAAAGTCTATAAGGAGAGACAAAAGTTTGACAACATGCTGAGGTTCGTCTTCAGGCCTACTGTAAGCCTGAGCACTGTGCTGGGTGTCTATAGCACGAGGAGGAATAAGATGCTGTCTGTGCCCTCCAGGAGCATAGGAACTAACAGCTTTAGAATGTTGTGTTGTTGTTTTTTAATTTTTATCGGGGTATAGTTGCTTTGAAGTGTTGTATTATTAAATAGTTTCTACTGTATAGCAAAGTGACCCAGCTACATGTACATCCCCTCTTTTTTGGATTTCCTTCCCATTTAGGTCACCACAGAGCACTGAGAAGAGTTTCCCATGTTATAGAAGCAGAACATGTAACAGAAGCAGAGGATATTAAGAAGAGGTGGCAAGAATATACAGAAGATCTATACAAAAAAGATCTTAAAGACCCAGAAAACCATGATGGTGTGATCACTCAACTAGAGCCAGACATCCTGGAATGCAAGATCAAGTGAGCCTTAGGGAGTATCACTACGAACAAAGCTAGTGGAGGTGACGGAATTCCAGCTGAGCTATTTCAAATCCTAAAAGATGATGCTGTTCAAGTGTTGAGCTCAATATGCCAGCAAATTTGGAAAATGTTAGGTCCATGAATCAAGGCAAATTAGAAGTGGTCTAACAGGAGATGGCAAGAGTGAACATTGACATTTTAAGAATCAGCAAAATAAAATGGACTGGAACGGGTAAATTTAACTCAGACGACCATTGTATCTACTACTGCAGGCAAGAATCCCTTAGAAGAAATCGAGTAGTCATCATAGTCAACCAAAGAGTCCAAAATGCAGTACTTGGATACAATCTCAAACGACAGAATGATCTCTGTTCATTTCCAAGGCAAACTATTCAATATCACAGTAATCCAAGTCTCTGCCCCAACCAGTAATGCTGAAGAAGTTGAACTTCAACAGTCCTATGAAGACCTACAAGACCTCTTAGAACTAAAACCCAAAAAATATGTCCTTTTCATTATACAGGACTGGAATGCAAAAGTAGGAAGTCATGAAACACCTGGAGTAACAGGCAAATTTGGCCTTGGAGTACAGAATGAAGCAGGGCAAAGGCTAATAGTGTTTTGCCAAGAGAACGCACAGGTCATAGCAAACACCCTCTTCCAACAACACAAGAGAAGACTCTACATATGGACATCACCAGATGGCCAACATCAAAATCAGATTGATTATATTCTTTGCAGCCAAAGATGGAGGAACTCTATACAGTCAGCAAAAACAAGACCGGGAGCTGACTGTGGCTCAGATCATGAACTCCTTATTGCCAAATTCAGACTGAAATTGAAGAAAGTAGGGAAAATCACTAGACCATTCAGGTATGACCTAAATCAAATCCCTTATGACTATACAGTGGAAGTGAGAAATAGATTTAAGGGACTAGATCTGATAGAGTGCCTGATGAACTATGGACAGAGGTTCATGACATTGTACAGGAAACAGGGATCAAGACCATCCCCAAGAAAAAGAAATGCAAAAAAGCAAAATGGCTGTCTGAGGAAGCCTTACAAATAGCTGTGAAAAGAAGAGAAGTGAAAAACAAGGGAGAAAAGGAAAGATATACCCATTTGAATGCAGAGTTCCAAACAACAGCAAGGAGAGATAAGAAAGTCTTCCTCGGTGATCAATGCAGAGAAACAGAGGAAAACAATAGAATGGGAAAAACCAGAGAACTCTTCAAGAAAATTAGAGATCCCAAGGGAACAGTTCATGCAAAGATGGGCTCAATAAAAGACAGAAATAGTATGGACCTAACATAAGCAGAAGATATTAAGAAGAGGTCGCAAGAATACACAGAAGAACTGTACAAAAAAAGATCTACATGATCCAGATAATCACTATGATATGATCACTAACCTAGAGCCAGACATCTCAAAATGTGAAGTCAAGTGGGCCTTAGGAAGCATCACTAAGAACAAAGCTAGTGAAGGTAATGGAATTCCAGTTGAGCTGTTTCAAATCCTAAAAGATGATGCTGTGTTCCAGAAAAACATCTATTTCTGCTTTATTGACTATGCCAAAGCCTTTGACTGTGTGGATCACAATAAACTGTGGAAAATTCTGAAAGAGATGGGAATACCAGACCACCTGACCTGCCTCTTGAGAAACCTGCATACAGGTCAGGAAGCAGCAATCAGAACTGGACATGGAACAACAGACTGGTTCCAAATTGGAAAAGGAGTACATCAAGGCTATATATTGTCACCCTGCTTATTTAACTTATATGCAGGGTACATCATGAGAAACCTGGGCTGGAAGAAACACAAGCTGGAATCAAGATTGCTGGGAGAAATATCAATAACCTCAGATATGCAGATGACACCACCCTTATGGCAGAAAGTGAAGAAGAACTAAAGAGTCTCTTGATGAAAATGAAAGAGGAGAGTGAAAAAGTTGGCTTAAAGCTCAACATTCAAAAAACTAAGATCATGGCATCTGGTCCCATCACTTCATGGCAAATAGATATGGAAACAGTGGAAACAGTGTTCAGACTTTATTTTGGGGGGGCTCCAAAATCACTGCAGATGGTAACTGCAGCCATGACATTACAAGATGCTTACTCCTTGGAAGGAAAGTTATGACCAACCTAGACAGCATATAAAAAAGCAGAGACATTTCTTTACCAACAAAGGTCCATCTCATCAAGGCTATGATTTTTCCAGTAGTCATGTATGGATGTGAGAGTTTGACTATAAAGAAAGCTGAGCACTAAAGTATTTATGCTTTTGAACTGTGGTGTTGGAGAAAACTCTTGAGAGTCCCTTGGACTATGAGGAGATCCAACCAGTCCATCCTAAAGGAGATCAGTCCTGAGTGTTCATTGGAAGGATTGATGTTGAAGCTGAAACTCCAATACTTTGGCCACCTGATGCAAAGAGCTGACTCACTTGAAAACACCCTGATTCTGGGAAAGATTGAAGGCAGGAGGAGAAGGGGACGACAGAAGATGAGATGGTTGGATGGCATCACCGACTCAATGGACATGAGTTTGAGTAAACTCCGGGAGTTGGTGATGGACAGGGAGGCTTGGTGTGCTGTGGTCCATGGGTCGGGAAGAGTCGGACATGACTGAACGACTGAAATGAACTGAACTGAGCTGAACTGATGCAGCTGCTGCTGCTAAGTCGCTTCATTTGTGTCTGACTCTATTATGCGACCCCATAGACAGCAGCCCACCAGGCTCCCCCATCCCTGGGATTCTCCAGACAAGAACACTGGAGTGGGTTGCTATTTCCTTCTCCAATGCATGAAAGTGAAAAGTGAAAGTGCAGTCACTCAGTTGTGTCCAACTCTTAGTGACCACATGGACTGCAGCCTACCAGCCTCCTCCGTCTATGTGATTTTCCAGGCAAGAGTACTGGAGTGGGGTGCCATTGCCTTCTCCGCTAAACTGATGCAGATCTAAATTATATTTTAATTTCATACCTTTTTTCATGTTACAGCAGGAGGAAGCTTTAAGAGACATTATTCTAGGATAAAACCTATAAATAAGGCCATAAACCATAAAAATGAATCACCCTTCTATTTTTTCTTCCAGGTTTACTGAGATATAATTGACATATAGCATTGTGTAAGTTTAAGGTGTACAGTATAATGCTTTGACTTATAAACATCATGAAATGATTACAAGTTTAGTGAATATCCACCACTCCATATAGATACAAGCAAAAGAAACAGAAAGAGTGTATTTTTTCCTTGTAATGAGAGAAATTGGAAAAGACCCTGATGCTTGGAAAGATTGAAGGTAGGAGAAGGGGACAACAGAGGATGAGATGGTTGGATGGCAACACTGACTCAATGAACATGAGTTTGAGCTAGCTCCACGAGGTGGTGATAGACAGGGAGGTCTGGCATGCTGCAGTCCATGGGGTCGCAAAGAGTCGGACACAACTGAGTGACTGAACTGAGCTGAACTGAAAGAGAAATCTTAGGATTTACTCTCTTGACTTTCACATGTAGCATATAGAAATGTTAATTACGTTCTGCCGATATGGAGATGCTAGCCTGATCCCTAGGCTGGGGATATCCCCCAGAGAATGAAATGGCAACTCACTCGTGTTTCCTTGCCTTGGAAATCCCATGGACAGAGCAGCCTGACTGGGTACAGTCCATGGAGTCACAAAAGAGTTGGCTACAATTTAGTGACTAAACAACAAATGTTACACCCCAGCACTTACTTATCTTAGTGCTGGAAGTTTATAGTTTTTGAGCACCTTAGTCCAATTCCCATTCCCCCAGCACCCATCCTCCACTGCTGGTAACCACTAATCTGATCTTTTTCTGTGAGTGTGTTTGAAGTATAATTAACCTATGACACTATGTTTATTCATGGTGCATAACATCATGATTTGATATTTCTATACATTACGGAATGATAACCACAGTAAGTCCAGTTACCGTCTATCACCATAAAAAGATAATATATTATTACTGAATATATTCCTCATGCTGTACATCTCATCCCCAAGACTCACTTATTTTGTAGCTGGAAGTTCGTACTGCTTAATTTTTCTCACCTATTTCACTTGGCCCCCTATCTCCTCCCCTCAGAAATCAATTACTCCTAAGAGTATAAATACCTTTAAGAGTATATATGCTCACAAGAGTATACAGAAAAGTGTACTGTTCATTTTTATACCCTCACAGTACTTTTAAAATATTTAGAGATAGTTAAAATAAATCCATACATGTGAAAATGCATAAATATATATATATATATAATATAGAACAGAAGAAATAAAGGGGGAAGACAGAGGAAAAAGGAAAGAGAGAGAGTGGGAGCAAGGAGGAGAGAAGAAAGGAAGGAAAACTAAAGAAAACAACAGTGGGAAAACAAGAAAACACATGTTTCTCTTTGAAAATTGCTGGAAATTTGGTTCTGAGTATACTTAGCAGGCAAAGCAAAGGAGAAGCATGACTAGTAACAATACCCATAGAGTTCTAAAAATGAAAAGAAATGTGTCTTGAAGCACCTTCAATTGCTTCAAGACCTGAGAGAAAGCTCTCCCACAGATTTCTGTAATACCTGTAATACCGCATCTTTGACAGCACCCAGTGGTCAGCTGCTAGATGTTTCACACTGATTTGGAGGAGGAGGCACTGATCTGAGGCACTGATATATGTGTTGCATGCTAAGTTGCTTCAGGCATGCCTGACTCTTTGGGCCTCCATGAACTGTAGCCCATGAGGCTCCTCTGTCTGTGGGCTTCTCCGTAAGAATACTGGCATGGGTTGCCATGTTCCCCTCCAGGGGGTCTTCCTGATCCAGGGATCGAACCTGTGTCTCATGTCTCCTGCATTGGCAGCCAGGTTCTTTACCACTAGCGCCACCTGGGAAGCCTGATAGATGCATTACCTATCTATTTTGTCCATCGACAAATGAATGGATAAAGAAGCTGTGGGGTGTGTGTGTGTCTGTGTCTGTGTGTCTGTGTCTGTGTCTGTGTGTCTGTGTATCCAGAGCCTATTTGTTTTCTGTCAAATTTGGGTAATTAAAAAAAAAAATGGCTGAACATCCCCAGACTTTATAATGAATTTCCCATGGTGGTTTCTTTTTTTATCTATTTTTAAACTTTTTAAAAAAATATTTATTTTGGCTGCATTGAGTCTTAGTTGCAGCTTGGGGCTTAGTTACCCTGAGGCATGTGGTATCTTAGTTCCCAGACCAGGAATGGAATCTCCATCCCCTGCATTGGAAGGCAGGTTCCTAACCACTGAACCACCGGGGAATTCCCAGCCCATGGTTGTTTCTTTAATATTCCTCAACAAAGGCTAATTGTACGACACCAAAGAAGAATTCAGTGAAAGTTATTTGATGAAAGGCCAAATCAGTGTAGGGAATACTGGACCAGAAGTATTAAATGGCTCATTTTAACACATGTCTTCAATACACTGGATGGCTGCAGATGAATGGCTGCAGATGAATGGCAGAGAAAGGAGGGGAGTTTGAGCCAGCACTTCAAGACTGATACCTCACCGGGACTTCCCTGGTAGTCCAGTGGCTAAGACTTCGAGCTGCCAGTGCAGGGGGTGATCCCACATACCACGTAGCACAGCCAAAAGATTTAAATTTTTTGTAATTTTTTTTTTAAAGACTGATGCCTCCTAGCTGTGCCATAGACACACACGATGAGCAGCTTCAGCAACCCAGGTATGTTGCACCATGAATGCTTTCCTCTAAGGAGAAAGGAAGTCTGAGGAGAAAGACTTGAGGCTACTGATATGGACAAAGGGATAGAGCAAAGATCCTTTAAACATTCTAAAGTGTAAGTATAGTTAAGCAGCTGAGCTTGATAAGACCTGGGCTAAAGGGAATTCCAGAAGCCTGAAAAATGAAATGTCTAGTCAACTGGATGCAGGAAGGTATAGTTGTTGTCTTCTTAAGAAAGTTAAGAAACACCCCTGCCTATCCAGAGGACCACTTTACCCGTGCATCAAGGTCCGCTGAGCTAATGTACCTCATCACTGCAGTACCCGGCTGTGGACGTAGTGAAAGTTGCCCAGTCACACCCAACTCTCTGCGACCCCATGAACTGTAGCCTGCCCATCCATGGAACTCTCCAAGCAAGAATACTGGTGTGGGTAGCCTTTCCCTTCTCCAGGGGGATCTTCCCAACCCAGGGATCAAACCCAGGTCTCCTGCATTGCAGGTGGGTTCTTTACCAGCTGAGCCACAAGGGAAGCCCAAGAATACTGGAGTGGGTAGCCTATCCCTTCTCCAGAGGATCTTCCGACCCAGGAATTGAACCGGGGTCTCTTGCATTGCAGGCAGTTCTTTACCAACTGAGCTATCAGGGAATCTGTGGACATAGCTGTAATCTAAATGTCTCCTTGACGAAACATGAAAATGTTCAAATGAATCATACATTTGAAGAAAACAGTCGCAAGATAATTTAATTCTGCTACCACAATTTCATTGACTTTACATGTTCCTTTACTTATAAAAGACATTCAAAGCAATTTACCCTAGAGGATTTTAACATCAGCTGTCCCTTAGAGTACTATCAACTTCAATTAGCTGAAGTAACAATAGCTTATCAACACGAAGACATTTTGAGGATGAAGGAGTCAACATCAGACCCAATCAACTTTAAGGAAATATTAAAAGCCAAATTTATAGAACAGAGAAATTAGTGGGGTATAATTTGCATTTCTACAATTATTCCTGACTTCACAAAAGCATCCACTGCAGAAATCCTTCAAACAGTAGATTGCACTTGTACATTTGAAATATTAATTAACTTACAGATACAACATTTTTAGGACATTTACGGTGTTAATCTAGGAATATTGCAATCAACAAAGCCTAACTCGTCTACAACTAAACTGATTCTAAGTATAATACATGACACCAGAAGACTATTATGCCCACTATTATTGCAGTATGTCTATTGTGCATACCAGGGGAAAGCACTATATTAAGTACCGGAAGTCTGGAAATATGGATTCTAATCTCAATTGACTCATTAACTAGGAATTTGGCTTGAAGCAAAATCTCTGTATGCTCTAGTCTCTTTTACTAAAAAAGAGAAATAAAAATATGAGAAAACAGAAGTAAACATAACACATAAATCCAAGTGGCACCGACTTTTTCCTTCTCAAAAATGGCAGACTAGTTTATTCGAGATGAAATCTTACTGCCATTAAGCACAATAAAACCTGGATAAAATTAAACAAACATTTATTTGAAGGCATCAGAAAGTGACCAAGACAGTGAGGATTTAAAGGCTAAGATCTTACAGAGAAAAGAAACCTAGTGAGGTAAATTGGCATTTGGCACCACTTATCGCTTTGAAGGGCTTCCCTGATAGCTCAGTTGGTAAAGAATCTGCCTCTTATGCAGGAGATCCCAGTTCAATTCCTGGGTTGGGAAGATCCCATGGAGAAAGGATAGGCTACCCACTCCAGTATTCTTGGGCTTCCTCTGTGGCTCAGCTGGTAAAGAATCTGCCCGCAATGCGGGAGACCTGGGTTCGATCCCGGGGTTGAGAAGATTCCCTGGAGAAGGGAAGGGCTACCCACTCCAGTATTCTGGCCTGGAGAATTCCAGAGTCCACTCAGGAGAAAGGACTCCGGTAAACACTCCAGCCTTTGAATTGAATTTGAGCAAACTCTGGGAGATGGTGAAGGACGGGAAGGCTGGTGTTTTTCAGTCTATGGGGTTGCAGAGTTGGACATGACTGAACGACTGAACAACAAGAAGTGCTGAAACTTAGGAGTGCCTGCATGCATTCTAAGTCGCCTCAGTCGTGTCCGACTCTTTGCAGTCCCATGGACTGTAACCTGTCAGGCTCCTCTGTCCCTGGGATTCTCCAGGCAAGAATACTGGAGTGGGTTGCCATATCCTCCCTCCAGAATATGGCAGGTACATCCTGACCCAGGGGTTGAACACATCTTTTATGTCTCCTGCATTGGCAGGCAGGTTCTTTGCCACTAGCGCCACTTGGGAAGCTCAAACTTGGGAGTATGAACTCCAAATTGAAAAACCCTCACAGAAACTGAAGCCTAGCTTTGAATCTGCTCAATGAACGGATTAAATGAGATTATACGTTCCTAGGCTACCTGCACGCTAGAAACAAATGTAAATCTTCTCTCAAGTAAGATATGGTCCAGAGACTGAAATTATCTCTCTAAATTTTATAAACAACGACCAGCGTTCAATGAAAAGTAACACGGCATGACAAAAAGCTAGCTAAAAATCAAAACAATAAAAGACAACAGAAATAAACCCTTAGATGACACAGATGAATTTACGCCATCCATGATTTTACGCCAATCCATGAATTTATGCTGCCAGGCCTTTGTAAACTCTGTGACAGTGGCTTTGTGAGTACGGAGCCTGAGGGACACCGAGGCAGCTGCTGGCATTCCCGTGGCTGCGGTGGAGCGGAGGGCAGTGCCAGCAACAGCGAGCCCGGTGAGTTCAGGCGACAGGCGACAGGCAGCACCAGGAAGCCACCCCTGGAGGACCGCTCTCGCCAGCAACACTCAGCAAGGGGCTCCTCTCCCAGCAGGCAGCTCCAGTCCTGCCAGCTCCACATCTCTGCTCAGAAACAGACCCAGGGTCCTCTCTTCCAACAACTGGGGAGACCCTGTCCCCGACGGGTCTGTGATGACCAGAACAAAGAGGAGGCATTGGTCACCATGACACCAGTCACACCCTCTATCAAGGCAATAATAGGACATACCACACAAAGACATGGCAGGCATCCATACTACGATCAACCCCCACACCAAAAATATTACACCCAGGCAGGCTACAGAAGGACACCCCTACATAAAAACAGCCCTTCAAGAACACAGTGGATAACTGTTTCTCCTAAACTCACAGAGTCCGAGAACATAAGTGAAGTGAAGAAGCAGTGGAACCACTCCCAGAAGATCAAGAGAATTCCCCTGAAAGAATATACCGTGAAATAGACCTTTGCAGTCTACTACACTCCAAGTTCAAAAATGAGGTAATAAAAATACGGAAGGAATTAAGAAAAGGCAACCAATAGAAATGCAGATTACTGTAAAAAGGAAGTACAAATTAGAAAGAAGAGCCAAGTAAAATTAGAAAACTCTTTTGCTGAAACAAAAGCCGAATGATAGGTGATAAACAGCAAACTGGTTAATGCAGAAGAATGAATAAATGATGTGGAAAATAGAATAATGGAAATTGCCCAATCAGAACAGCAGACAGAAGGACAAATTTAAAATGAAAAAAAATATGTAAAACCTATGGAATAATATAAAGCTGCCAATATATACATAATAGGGATCCCAGAAGGAGAATAAGAAGAAATGGAGATTGAAAATAGATTTGGAGAAACTACAACTGAAAATGCCCCAAACCCAAAGAAGAAAACAGATATACAGGTATAGGAAGCACAGCGATCTCAAACTAGATGAACCCAAACAGACCTGCAACAAAACAGATTATAATTAAAATGGTAAAAGCTAGAGACGATTCTACAGGCAGCAAGAGAAAAACAAACACTAAAGTACAAACGAACTCCCATAAGGCTATCAGTTGATTTCTCTACAGAAATGTTCCAGGCTAGAAGGAACAGCAAGATACATCCAAAGTCCAGAAAGGAAAAAAAAATCTTCAACATAGGATACTCAACCCGTAATATTATGGATTAGAATACAAGGACAGATAAAGCATTTCTCAGACAAGCAAAAACTAAAAGAATACAGCAATATTAAATGCATATTAAGATAAACATTTATGTTTGTCTCTAAACACAAAAGAAGCAAGAGTCTATAGGAAAGAGAAAAACAAACTTGGCAAGTAAATCTCCAAATAAACCAGTACACAGATGAAAAAGAAACAAAAAATTGGGGGGAGACAGTAATGATAACTATAATAAATGACAAAAGATAAACATGAAATGTAAAAGACAGCAAAAAATCATAAAATATTAACAGGAGAGTAAGGAGATGTAGATGTTTTTTAAGAATATGTTTGAGGGTCTACCACTTTAACACAAGAAGACATAGTAATAAGTTAACATACTTTAAAAACAGGGTAACCACCAATCAAAAACATAAAATATATACACAAAAACCAAAGGAAAGAGAATAAGAGCATACTATAAAACATATCAAACCACAAATATAAAACAAAATGAAAAGGAACGTAAAAAAAAGAACTAAGAAATCAATTGGCCCTAAAACAATGTCGTGGGGTAAGAAATTAAAAAAAAAAAAAAAATTAAAACACAGCAGACCTCAGGAAGCCAATATCTATAACCCACAGTATAGTTTTGCTTGTTTAAAACACCTGGAAAGATGTTCCACATCACTTACGCAAGAAATGAAAATGGAAACTACAGCGAGGTAGCACCTCACACCAGTCAGAAGGTACGTGTTCAAAAAGACCACAAAGAGTAGTTTGGGGAGAACGGACACATGGAAACGTATGGTGAGTCTCTCTGTCGCGTACCTGAAACTATCACATTGTTGGTCAGCTGCAGTCCAGTATAAATAAAAAAGGTTTTTTAAAAAAGACTATGGAGAGTGAATGGGGGGACAGCCTGGAGAAAAGAGAAGCCTTCTTCAATTTCAGGGGAAATGTAAATTGGTAGCAGTCACAATGGACAACAGCGTGGAGGTTCCTTGAAACACTAAGAATGGAGCAATAGAGCACGTGACCCAGCCTTCTCGCTCCTGGATCTCTACGGGAAGGAAAATCCGTACTATGAAAACACACGTGAACCCCAATGTTCCCTGCAGCACTACTTACATTAGTCAGAAAAAGGACACCCAAAATGTCCATGGGAGAAAGATGGATCAAGAAGGTGTGATGTCTCTATACAATGGAATATGACTCAGCCATAAAACTAAAGGCACAAGCTAATGTCTTTGTCAGCAGCATCGTTGGAGCTGGAGATGACCGTACTGAGTGAAGGAAGTCAGACAGAGAAGGACGGACGCTTAGGATGTCACTTATGGGTCAAACCAAAAGCTCAGTATAAGTGAATGCATCCAGAAAACAGAAACAGATTCAGAGACTTAAGGAAAGAAACTTCTGGTTATCAAAGGGGAAGTGCGTTGGGGAGGATGGGGAAGTTAAGGGGCTGGGTTTAACATGCACACAGCAATATGTAAAAAATAGATAATCCACAAGGACCTCCTGGATAGCACAGGGGACTCTACTCAATACTCTGTAATAATACAGATGCATATATGTGTGTGTTTAACTGAATCAGGCTGCTCAACAGCCAAAATAAACACCACTTTGTAAATCTACTCCACTCCAGTATACAATAATAATTAAATTTAAAGAGAAAACAACAGAAGAGAAATGCTGACGGTACTCCCCTCAGGCCTCGATGACCTGGGCTGGTGTCACATCCCTGGAGCCTGAGCAGCGCTGGGTCCAAGGTTGGACTGGAGCGCAGCTGAGCTGAGGGGGCTACAGAGATGTGCCAGCACCAGAGCCCCGCTTGGATGTGGAACGCCTGATTCCCTGTGGATGGGACCCCAACTCCAGATCCAGGCTGGCCCTCCCATAGCTCAAGCAAGAATACTGCATTACTGCCTACTGCCCTCAACACTCCTACAGCCCCCAGCACAGGCTATTTCAGCGTGACTTGGGATGTCTGGAGGGTACAGGAGAGCAGGGGAAAAGCAATGACCCGGGAGCTCTGACATTTTCCACTGCAATTTCCAGGCCAGGACTTTGTCTAAGGCTCCTGTTGCCTAATGAAACCGCCTGGGGCATGACGAAGAGCTGCTTCCTTGTGGGCATTTTCTGTAGCAACAATTTGAAAACTGGAGCTTATGGTCCCTTCATATTCACAAAGCCTGCGGGGCTGTAAAGGACACATGACCTCAAGCAGTGTCCTGCCATATGCAATCAAAAAACAATTCAAAAAACAGCAGACCTTCAGGAACCCAATCTCAAGAGGTCAATTTAACACACTCTGTTTTTGTTTTGTGGACCACTTGAAAAAACATTCCACATAATTTATTATGGGGTAACTGAAAGTGGAAACTTCAGTGAGATACCACCTCATATCAGTTGGAAGACACATCCTCAAAAAGACCAGAAAGAGTAGTTTGGGAGAGAATGGACACATGGAAACGTATGGCTGAGTCTCTCCACTGCACACCTAAAAGATCACAACATGGTTATTCAGATATACTCCAGTGTAAACAGTCAATAATACTTAAAAAAAAAAAACTACAAAAAGTAAATAGGTGGGTGAGATGGCTGGAGAAAAGAGATTCTAGGGGAAATGTAAACTGGTGACAGTCCCAGTGGACAAGAGTACGGAGGTTCTTCAAGAAAAAAACAAAAAAATAGAGCAACCACATGGTCGGGTCTTCTCACTCATGGGTGTCAATGAGGAGGAAAAACCGTACCTCAAAAACACACATGCACCCCAACGTTCCCTGCAGTACTATTTACGTTAGCCAAAAACTGGAGCACCCAAAGTGCCCACAAAAGATAGATGGAACAAGATGCGGTGTGTCTATACAATGGAATACAACTCAGCCATAAAACAGGATGAAATGACTAATGCCTTTGTCAGCAACATTGATGGACCTGGAGATGATTGTACTAACTGAAGGAAGTCATATAGAGTAGGACAAAAAACCTAGGGTTGAATTGAAAAATCCATTCAAATGAATGCATCTACCAAACAGAAAAACTCAGAGACTTAGAAAAAGCTTTTTTCTGGTTAAAAAGGAGGAAAGGTGATGTGGAGGGAGGGATAAGTCAGGAGGTTGGGTTTAACATATACACAGTAATATATGTAACATAGATAGTCCACAGTGACCTACTATATAACACAGGGGACTCTGCTCAAAACTCTGTAATAGCCTAGATGGGAAAGGAACTGAAAGATACAGATACATACATGTATCCATGTAACTGAACACACTGCTCAACAAGCAAAACCAGCACCACATTGTAAATTAACTCTATTCCAGGACACAATAAAAAATAATTTTAAAGAGAAAACAACAGAAGAGAAATGCCAGTGGCATTCCCCCGAGGCCTCGATGACCCGCGCTGGTGTCCCATCCCTGGAGCCTGAGCAGCGTTGGGTCCCAAGGATGGACTGGAATGGGGCTGAGTCGAGGGAGCTGTGGAGGATGTGCCAGCAAAGGAGCCCTCCTTGGAGGTGGAATGCCTGGTCCCCTGTGGATGGGACTCCAGATCCAGATCCAGGCCGGCTCTCCTACAGCTCAAGCAAGCCTACTGTACTTCAAGGATTTTGGACACTGGAGCCTGAAAGAGCTTTGAAAAGTGCCCCCATCGAAGGAGAACAGCACCCTCAGCATCACTGTCTCAGCAGAATTTGGGATTTGTCTGGCAGGTGCAGGGAGGTGGGAAGAAGTAACGACACAGGAGCCCTTGCGTTTCCCACTCCAATCTCCAAACCAGGATCACGACTGTTCTCTAGGACTCCGGTTGCCAGAGGAAACCGCCCGGGGCATGAGGAAGTGCTGCCGCCTTGTGGACGTCTTCTGTAACAACCACCTGAAAATCAGCGCCTAAGGTCACTTCATATTCACAAAGCCTGTGGGGCTGTAAAGGACACCTGACCTCAAGCAATGTCCTGCCATAGGTAATCAAAAAACGGTCAGAACACGGCAGACCTTCAAGAAGCCATTGTGAAGAGGTCAATTTAACGCACACTATTTCCTTAAAAAAAAAACCCTGAAAAGATGCCTCCACATCACTTATTATGGGAGAAAGGAAAATAGAAACTTCAACGAGGTAACACCCACAAAGAGTTGTCTGGGGGAAGAATGAATACATGGAAATCTGTGGCTGGGTCTCTGTTGTTCATCTGAAACTATCACGGTATTGTTAATCGACTATACTCCTGAATAAAGTAAAAAGGTAAAAAAGAAAAAGACTACAGAGTAAATGAAGGAGATGGGATGGAGAAAAGGAAAAACCTCTGATGCTTTTGGGGGAGAATGTAAACTGATAACAGTCCCCACGAACAACAGTATGGAGATTCCTTGAAACACTACAAATAGAGCAACAGCATGACCCGGCCTTCTCACTCCTGGATCTCTACGAGGCTGAAAAACCATACTTAGATAACACACGTGCATGCCAAAATTCACTGCAGCACTATTTACATTAGCAAAAAAAAAAAAAGAACATCCCAAGTGTCCATAGAGGATAGATGGCTCAAGAAGCTGTGGTATGTCTATACAATGGAATGTGACTCGGCCATTAAATAGAATGAACTAATGCCTCTGTCAGCAACACTGATGGACCTGGAGATGATCATATTAATGGAAGGAATTCATACAGAAAAGGACACAAAGTCTAGAATATCACTTATGGGTCGAATGGAAAAATCAGTACAAGTGAATGCATCCAGGAAACTGAAACAGATTCACAGTCTTAGAAAAGAAACTTCTGGTTACCAAAGGGGAAAGGTGGATGGGGGAGGGATAAGTTAGCACGCTGGGTCCCAAGGCTGGCCTGGAGTAGAGCTCAGGGATCTGGGAAGGATGCGCCAGCAATGGAACTTTGCACGTGGAGTGTCTGGTCCTCTGTGGACAGAACCTCAGTTTCCACATCCAGCCAGGCCTTCCTACTGCTAAAGCAAGCCTTCTGCACTTAAGGGAAGGTGGACCCTCTGGGCTGGATGAGCTTTGAAAATTGCCCCTACCTAAGAAGGACTGATGCTGAAGCTGAAACTCCAGTACTTTGGCCACCTCATGTGAAGAGTTGACTCATTGGAAAAGACCCTGATGCTGGGAGGGATTGGGGGCAGGAGGAGAAGGGGACGACAGAGGATGAGATGGCTGGATGGCATCACCGACTCGATGGACATGGGTTTGAGTAAACTCCGGGAGTTGGTGATGGACAGGGAGGCCTGGCGTGCTGCGATTCATGGGGTCGCAGAGTCGGACACGACTGAGCGACTGAACTGGACTGAACTGAAGAAGTACAGCACCCTCAGCATCGCCAGGACCACAACTTTCTCTAGGTCCTGTCGCCAGGGGAAGCCTCACGCAGCATGAGGAAGTGCTGCGGCCTCAGAGATGTTTTCCGTAACAACTTGAAAATCAGAGCTTTTATGTCACTTCTCATGAAAAGCAGAGACAATACTCTACTGACAAAGGTCCGTATAGTCAAGGCTACCGTCTTCCCAGTGGTCACATACAGTTGTGAGAGCTGGACCATAAAGAAGGCAGAGCACCAAGGATTTGATGCCTTTGAACTGTGGTGCTGGAGAAGACTCCTGAGAGTCCTTGGGCAGTAAGGAGAGCAAATCAGTCAGTCTTAAGGGAAATCAACACTGAATACTCATTGGAAGGATGGATACTGAAGCTCCGGTATTTCAGTCACCTGCAAACAGCTGCCCACTGGAAAAGTCCCCAGTGCTGGAAAAGATTGAGGCAGAAAACAGAGTGTCAGAGGATGAGATGGCTGAATGGCATTACCGATTCAATGGACGTGAACTTGGGCAAACTTCAGGAGACGGTGAGGGACAGAGAGGCCTGGTGTACTACAGTCCATGGGGTCGCAAAGAGTTGGACATGACTGGGTGACTGAACAGCAGCATTCACAAAGCCTGTGGTGCCGTAAAGGATATCTGACCTCAAGCAATGTCCTGCCATAGGTAATCAAAGAACAAGTCAAAACATGGCAGATCTTCAAGAATGCAATCTCAAGAGGTACATTTAAGGTACACTGCTTTGTTTTGAAACCACCTGAAAAGGTTTTCCACATCACTTACTGTGGGAGAAATTAAAATGGAAATTTCAACAAAGTATCCCCTCACACCCCTTGGAATGCACACCCTCAAATATAACCCAAAGAGTAGCTTGGGAGAGAATGGACACATGGAAATGTATGACTGAGTCTCTCTGTTGTGAAATTATCTCAACATTTTTAATTGGCTATAATCCAACATAAAGTAAAAGGTTAGAGAAAAAGTACTACCAGCAGTACATGTGGGAGAGGGCAAAAAGAAAAAGGATCCTCTTAAGCTGTTTTGGACAATTCCAATTGGTTACAGTCACACTGGAGAATAGTATGGAGTTTCCTTAAAATCTTAATATAAGCAACCACAAGATCTGGCCATTTCACTCCAATCCCTCTAATGAGAGAAAAACCATACTTCAAAAAGATGCACCCCAGCATCTTCTGCAACACTATTTACATTATCCAAACAGAAAGTATGCAAAATGTCCATGGAAGATGGATAGATATAGAAGGTGAGTTATAATATATACATAATGGAATATAACTGAGCTATAAAAAAAAGAATGAACTAATGCCTTTGTCAGCAACATGGACAGACCTGGAGATGATCACAGGAAATGACGGAAGTCAAATAGAGAATGATAAAATGTTTATGACATCACTTATGCGTGGAATCTGAAAACCGATACAAAGGAATTCATCTACAAAACAGGAACAGACTCATGAAATTCTAGAACAAACTTTCAGTTACCAAAGGGGAAAGGTGGTCAGAATGAGGGATAAATTAGTCAACTGGGATTAACATATCCACATAATATATATACATATATATTGGTGACTGTTGTTCAGTTACCAGGTCCTGTCTGACTCTTTGCCATCCCATGGACTGCAGCACGCCAGGCTTCCCTGTCCTTGACTGTCTTCCTGAGTTTTCTCAAACTCATGTCCATTGAGTCAGTGATGCCATCCAACCATCTCATCCTCTGCTGCCCACTTCTCCTGCCCGCAATCTTTCCCAGCATCAGGGTCCTTTCCAATGAGTCGGATTTTTCACTTCAGGTGGCCAAAGTACTGAAGCTGAAGCTTCAGCATCTGTCCTTCCAATGAATATTCAGGGTTGATTTCCTTTAGGATTGACTGACTTGATCTCCTTGCTGTCCAAGGGACTCTCAAGAGTCTTCTCCAGCACTACACTTTGAAAGCATCAATTCTTCAGCACTCAGCCTTCTTTATGGTCCAATTCTCACATCCGTACATGACTACTGGAAAAACCATAGCTTTGACTATAGGTGCCTTTGTTGGCAATGTGATGTCTTTGCTTTTTAATACATTGTGTGCATGTGTGTGTGTGTGTATATACACACACAGAGAGACAACAGATAACCTACAAAGACCTACAGTATAGCATAGGAAACTCTACTCAACACTGTAATCATCTATATAGAAAACTGTCTGAAGAAGAATAGATATATTTGTATGTTTAAAAGTCCCCTGAAACAGGGGACTGTACACTGAAAACTAACCAGACCTTGCAAATTCACTGTATTCCAATATGCAATAAAAATTAACTTTGGAAAGAGAAGAAAAGAAAGGGCACCGTACTCCCCCCAGGCCTGGGTGGCCTGGGCTGCCGTCACATCCCTGGAGCTTGAGCAGCCTTGGGTCCCACGGCTAGACTGGGGTGGGGCTGAGGGAACTGGGGGGATGTGTCAGCAAACGAGCTACCCTTGGACCTGTAGTACCTGGTCCCCTCTGCATGGGACTACAGATTCATGATGTAGGTGGTCCTCTGTCAACTGAGCCAAGCCTGGTGCACCCAAAGGGTGGTGGAACTGTTAGGCAGGAAAAGCTCTGAAAAGTCTCCTGGTCTCCAAGGCTCCAAGGCTCACTTGAAGTCGGCTTCCTTAGAGTCGGCCCACCTACTGACCACAGCACCCTCACCCTCAGCGTAGCACCTTTGCAGGTCTTGGGATTGCTCTGGGACGGGGGAAAGGTGAAGGGCGGGGGCAGAAGTAGTGAGACACGAGCCTTTGGGTGTTCTGGCTCTCAGCTATCTAATTTACAACCCAGGAACACAGCTTTTGCTAAGGGTCTGGTTGCCCCAGTAACCAGAGATCCCCACGAAGAAATCCTATTGTCTTGGGGCTGTTTCCCGCAAGTACAACTTTCAAGTTGGTGCTTTAGGGCACTTAATATTCATAAGGACTGCAGGGCAGTAAATAAAGAGCTCTTACCCCAAGAAATATCCCAGGGTAGGTCACTGAATAGAAATTCAAAAGCGGGCAGATTGTGAAGAAGCCAATTTCAAGAGGTAAATTTTACTATAACTATTTTAAAAAGAGAGAAAAACACACACAAGAATGTATTCCACATCACTAACAAGCAGAGACATGCAAATCAGAACTAAAACTTTGCACCACCTCACACGAGTCAGAGTGGCTTTCATCACAAAGTCTACAAACAACAGGACAGAGCGTGGAGAAAAGGAACCCTTCAACGCTGTTGGTGGGAACGTAAATTGGTAACAGACACTATGGAGAACAACATCAGTTCAGTTCAGCCGCTCAGTCATGTCTGACTCTTTGCAACCCCATGAACCTCAGCATGCCAGGCCTCCCTGTCCATCCCCAACTCCTGTCCACCGACTCATGTCCATCGAGTCGGTGATGCCACCCAACCATCTCATCCTCTGTCGTCCCCTTCTCCTTCTGCCTTCAATCTTTCCCAGCATCAGGGTCTTTTCCAGTGAGTCAGTTCTCAGCATCAGGTGGCCAAAAAATTGGAGCTTCAGCTTCAACATCAGTCCTTCCAATGAACACCCAGGACTGAATATAAAGATTCCTTAATAAAGTAAAAATCAAGCCACTGTATGATACATAAATTGCACTACTGGGTATATATGCAAAGAAAATCATAATTTGAAAAGACACTTGAACCTCAATATTCATCGCAGCATATTTCCAGTGCCCAAGACATGGAGGCAATAAAAATGTCCATCAACAAGACATATGTGGTACATGTATACTATAGAATATTACTCAGTCATAAGAAAAGAATGAAGTAATGTCCTTGACAGCAACAAGGATAGACCTCGAGATCATCATACTAAGGGAACTAAGTCAGAAAGCAAAAGACTAATATCATGCTATCGCTTACAGGTGGAAATAAAACTTAACACAAACGAACTAACTGAAAAGACAGAAAGAGACCCAAGGGCCTAGAAAACAACGTGTGGATACAAAAGGAAAAAGGTAGGCAGGGGAGAGATAACTTAGGAGGCTGGGATTAACAATACACACTAACCTACTGATACATTAATAAGGGCCTACTGTATAACACAGCAATCTCTACTCAGCGACCTACTGTACCACACAGCGACCTCTAACCTACGGGATAAATAATCCAAACAATTGATATATGCACATGTATAACTAAATAATGTTGCCGTATACCTAAAACAAGCATAACATTGCACATCAACTTTATTCCAATAAAAAGTAAGAGTTTAATGTAAGAACAAAACAGAAAAAGTAAACTGGAATCAATGTCTATCAACAGAAGAATGTGGTTCATTTATAGTAACAAGCGGTGGTGGTTTAGTCACTGAGTCATGTCCTACTCTTGCGACCCCATGGACTGTACCCGCCAGGCTCCTCTGGCCATGGGATTGTCCAGGCAAGAACACTGGAGTGGGTTGCCATTTCCTTCTCCAGGAGATATTCCTGAGCCAGGGACTGAACTTGGCTCTCCTGCACTGCAGGCAGATTCTTTACCGACTGAGCTACCAGGGAATTCCCAACTGGGAAACATCTATCAACAGAAGACATAATGTCTCTGCTTTTTAATATGCTGTCTAGGTTGGTCATAGCTTTTCTTCCAAGGAGCAAGCATCTTTTAATTTCATGGCTGCAGTCACCATCTGCAGTGATTTTGGAACCCCCCAAAATAAAAACTCTGTTTCCATTGTTTCCCCATCTATTTGCCATGAAGTGATGGGACCGGATGCCATGATCTTAGTTTTCTGAATGTTGAGCTTTAAGCCAAATTTTCCACTTTTCTTTCACTTTCACCAAGAGGCTCCTTAGTTCTTCTTCGTTTTCTGCCATAAGGATGGTGTCATCTGCATATCTGAGGTTATTGATATTTCTCCCAGCAATCTTGATTCCAGCTTGTGCTTCATCCAGTCCAGCATTTTTCATGATGTATTCTGAATACAAGTTAAATAAGCAGGGTGATAAATACTTTAAAGCTATTAAAACAAATGGGGTATTATCATATGCAATGATATAGATGGGTTTTACAAAGACCATTAAGGTAAAAAGCTAGACTCAAAAGGAGATGTATTGTATAATTCAATACATTTAGAATGTGAAAACACATCAAACTCATAAAGGAGTTGGAAGCTAGAAGAGTCACCTTTTTCTGTGTGTATCGAAAAATATACACAATATAAAATGTACCGTTTAAACAATTTTTAAGTGAAGAGATTACTGATGTTTTGTACATTTTCATTATTGTGCAACCATCACTGCTATCCTTCTCCAAACTAAATTTCCATACCCATGAAACAGTAACTCCCCATTCTCCCCTTCCCCACAGCCCTTGGTCACTAGTATTACTTTCCGTGAATTTGACTACTGTAAGTACCTCATATGGATCACACTATATTTGTCCTTTGGTGCCTGGTTTATTTCACTTAGCATAATGTTTTCAAGGTTCCTCGATCTTTCAGCATGCATCAGAATTTCCTTCCTTTTTAGGACTGAATAATATGCATGTATTGCATTTTGTTTATTCAGTCATCTGTCAATGAACATTTGAGTTGTTTTCACCTTGTGCCTATTGTGAATAATGCTGCTACAGCATTGGTGTGCAGGAATCTATTTGAATCCTTGATTTCTGTTCTTTTACTATATACTCAAAAGTAGAAATGCTGAGTCTGTGCTAACTTGGTGTTTGATTTGTATTCCACGGTGGCTGCACTGCTGTCCATTCAAAGAACAAGGGCTCCCATTTCTCGAGTCTCACCAACTCTTATTTCCCAAGGTTTTTGTTCTTGCTTTGTTTTGACAATAGCCATCCTGATGTATGTAACTGGTATCTCATTATGGTTTTGACCGGCATTTCCTTAATGACTAGCAATGTTGAGTATCCTTTCCTGCACTTATTGACTATTTGTATATCTTCTTTAGAAGGGACGTCTATTCTAGAACTTTGCCCATTCTTTAGTCAAGTTGTTTTGAATTTAGGAATTCTTTATATAGTCTGAATATTAATACTTGATTTGGAAATAATTCCTTTCATTCTGTAAGTTATTTTTTCCTTCTCTTGACAGTGTCTTATAAGCACAAAGTGTTTTAATTTTGATTTAAAAAATTATTTTTTCTTTTGTTGCCAATGAAGAGCTATTATCTTTGATGATGAGAGAAGAATAAGAGGATGATCAAGAAAATGAGAGGGGCTGGCTTCTGAGGTGCTACTAGTGTTCTACACATTTCTAATTTGTGCATTTTTCTAGTTAACACATTCTGTGTGTTTGTATGAATGGAAAACAGAGGATAAAAGGACAGTCGACTTAGGGTGTTTGGTCTGTTTTAGAGATCAATTTAGCCCACTCCTGTGCTAAGTCAATTGATTGCAGCAAATGTTTGACCAAAAATCAGTTTTACTTATATAAAACATTTATTTTTAAATGCTTATTTTCAAAATATTTAAAATTAATAAATGTTTGAACTAGATGTGTTTCCTTTTTAAGTGCTAACAATATTGCTAAATCACAATAACTGACTATCCAGAATATAGCTAAGCATCGTCCTCCTAAGTTGTCAGCTTTTTAGAGTCAGAGGTTAACTCTTTCACTACTGTAGTGCTTATAATTAAGCAGGGACAGGCATATCAACTCTGAAAGGCAATCTCAAACAATATGTGCTCAAAAAACTTTAAAATGTACTTGCTTATTAATTTATCTATTCAAGTTTAAGGATCATGTGCAAAGGAACAGCTGAGCAAATAAACAAGGATAAGTGCAGAGATGTCCCCTGAAGCATTGTTTATAATAGCAAATGAATGGGGATTGGTTGAATAAAATATGGTCTATACATGCTATAGAATTGTGTACATCCAGTGATTTTATAATTCAAATCTATAATAACATTAAAAGATAAACTATTTACTTACATTCTAAGTGGAGTTTAGAAAACCAGTGTGTATTCTACTATATTTAAAATGGACAACCAACAAGGACCTACTGTATAGGACAGGGAACTCTGCTCAATATTATGTGGCAGTCTGGAGGGGAGGGGAGTTTGGGAGAGAGTGGATACCTGTGTATGTATGGCTGAGTCCCTTTGCTGTCCACCTCAAAGTATCATAGCATTGTTAATTGGCCATATCCCAATACAAAATAGAAAGTTAAAAAAAAAAAAAAAAACCAGCATGTATAGTATAATCTCATATTTTAATGTGAGAGAAGCCAGGAAAGACAGATATCAGCATCTTGGTGGGGCTGTCTCTGGGTCGTGAAATTACAGATAATTTTCCCCCTAACTTGCTTACTTATAATTCTAAATTTTTTACAGTGAAATGTAATATTTTGCATTAAACACATAAACACATCCAAAAACTGGTTTTTCCCTATGAAAGTGAAAAGTGTCATCATGGATCAGTTTTATCACAATCTAATTATTAGTGTATGAGATGGCATTTTCAGTTTTCATTAAGTGGATGTGTTTACACATGCACAAGCACACATATATGTAAATACAGTGAAGTGACAGTCTTCATAGCAAGCCAATAAATTCCAATTTTAGATTACAATTTCAATGAAACCTTCAAAGTAAGTTCCCAGGGTCTATAAGTCCACATCAGTGCACAACCAGCCCATTAACGGAATTAAAATAAAAAACAAAACAAACAAAAAAAACTACTTATCAGGATCTATCATGTGAACATCAAATGGGAAAAGAATATTTCAACTATGCTATTCATTTTATACTTTGCTGGTTTGTTTTGATTTGTTTATTAGTTGGATGGTTATTTGATTTAATTTGATTGTAACCAGAAAACAGTGGACCAAAGGACAGGCCCAGTTTAGTGGCGTTGGTCCACTTTAAGGGTCAGTTCAGGGCATTGCTGTGCTGAGTCCACTGTCTGTGCGAAAATTCATCATCCAGAAGGACCAACAATCAGATCGACTCGGCCGTGTCCAATTAGCAGGCGTTGCCACGACGCTGCTTTTGGCAAGAAGAGCTCACTTGTTCAGCTTCTCCACAGTTTTACTTTCTTACACTATCCTTTATTTATTCTACTTGGTAAGCTTTCTTCCACAAAGGAGAAAAACCCAGAGTGGAAAGGAGGGATTACACTTTTTTTTAAGTTCAGTTACAAGAACTTGACAACACAAGGATGGATGAAAAGGGAGACTTTAACAGGGCAATTGATTCTTTTCTTTCACTATGGGGAATGGCTACCATTGGTGACTCATTAAGATAGTGTCCATTCTATTTACTTTCTGCCAGAAACCAAAATCCACATTCAGCACGGTAACAAAAAAAGTCCGTGTAGTCTTTACCGAAATGCCAACAATACAGTATGTCCCTGGGCCATGTAACTACTGGATTTCAGGCTGGTGGACATGTTTTAAGAAAGGCCTGAGAACCATTCTGAGTTACTGGAAGTGCAGTGCTGCAAGCCTCTTGATCTGAAAGTGTGATATTGATGTCTTCAGACAAGAGACTCTCATACTACAAAATGGGTTGAATGACAGAAAGCTCATTCAAGGCTTATGACAGTGTGGCTTACACCTAGCTATCTCCTGGGTGCCTCTATAAGAACAAGTTCTGAATATAATACCTGATGACCTTTGTCAGTGAAGTAATTCCCACTTCAACTGCATTTGGGAATTTATCATTTCCTATTGTATAGGTCTTATGACTGGTATATTCTTCTGTCAAAAATATGACTTTTCGGATTATAAGTCTGGACTTCTCTCTGTATAACCAGCCAAATGAACAAGCACATTCACATTTACACTTTGTGAAAATGAATCAATTTTGTGAGTTCAGTTGATCTCAATTTTTTTAATCAACTGAACTTTCCAAAATTTGGTTAATTATATTCAAACTATATAATTACATTTAAAAATACTCAGTATTGATTTTTATTTAGAAAGATTCAGAAAATGAACTGAAGACTGGTCTTGTGAATTAAGGCCTGTTCAGCTATCAGTGCCTTACTTCAGGTTCCAAGGTGAGCAACTGTGATTGCTGCAACTTTGATCAGAGCCTAGCCAAGAGCATGGCAAGGAAGTTTCCCATAAAAGGGATTTGGGAAACACTATAAACAACTTCTGTCCCCATGGAAATTCATGTTGCAAATTAATACATTAAAGACTCTGAACCCAGAAATAACCGTGTAAACCTTTGCTTAATCTGGTGTTCCCATCTACTAAAAGTCCATATTTGAGAAACACCAGCTAACCATAAAGGTGGTATCTAGAATACAAGATACAATATAGATAAAATGTAAGCCATATAGGTAATTTTAAATTTTCTTATAGTCATGTAAATATAAAAAAAGAGTTGAGATTAATTTATTAGCCTCTTTCACCTAAGTCAATCTATCCAAAATATTTCTTCAACATAGAATCAGAATAAAACAATTAAAGAAATATATTTTTGTAATAAACCTTTAAAATTCAGTGTTTGTTTTACATGTAACTAGTGGCTATCTTACTGAACACTGCACATATAGAAGATTAATGATGCTATGAAATTAATGTTTAAAATGTCATATTTAACAAATTGATTTTAACAACAACTAATCAACAAATGACGTATAGGATTATTATATATTAATAATGATTATTTAGACAATAGTACTAGGTTGGTGATTGCAATCATGAAATTAAAAGATGCTTACTCCTTGGAAGGAAAGTTATGACCAACCTAGACAGCATATTAAAAAGCAGAGACATTATTTTGCCAACAAAGGTCTGTCTAGTCAAGGCTATGGTTTTTCCAATGGTCATGTATGGATGTGAGAGTTGGACTGTGAAGAAAGCTGAGTGCCGAAAAATTGATGCTTTTGAACTGTGTTGTTGGAGAAGACTCTTGAGAGTCCCTTGGACTGCAAGGAGATCCAACCAGTCCATCCTAAAGGAGATAAGTCCTGGGTGTTCATTGGAAGGACTGATGCTGAAGCTGAAACTCCAATACTTTAGCCACCTCATGCGAAGAGTTGAATTATTGGAAAAGACCCTGATGCTGGGAGGGATTGGGGGGAGGAGGAGATGGGGACGACAGAAGGTGAGATGGCTGGATGGCATCACCGACTCGATGGGCATGAATCTGAGTAAACTCTGGGAGTTTGTGATGGACAGGGAGGCCTGGCGTGCTGTGATTCATGGGGTCTCAAGGAGTCGGAGACGACTGAGTGACTGAACTGACTAGGTTGAAATGTAATTATCATTTACAAGTGAAATCAGAATTGTCCATGTCCAGTGACTTTATGAAGATAGGAATTTTTATGTACTTTGTTAATTGCTATATCCACAGCAATATAGCACCAGGCATATAGGAGATGCCCAGTAAATATTTGTGAAATATATGCCAGCATCACTTAGGAGAAGATCATGTATATATCAAATGATCAGCAAATGCTTAAGGTTTGCTTTACTCAACTAAACAAACTATGTACTATTCAGAGTACTGACTATGTGTTGTTTACTAACAGTTGAATAGTTAAAAGAATTGAATAAGTCCTCAAAGAAGGAACTTAACAGCAGGGGTTAGCAATTTTTTTTTTCTGTAGTGATGTGGATAGTAAGTAGTTTAGCTTCTGCGAACCATGGGGTCTCTTTTGCAAATACTCAACTTTGCCTTAGGAGCACAAAAGTAGCCATAAGCAATGTATAATTAAATAGGCAAGGCTGTGATCCAATAAAGCTTTATTTACCAAGACATTGCAGGTCAGATTTGGCCTAAGACCTGTAGTTTGCTAACCTCTGGTATATACAGTATAGTAAGTAACTTGGATACATTAAACCTAATTATAACCCCATTGACAATAATTACAGAAAATAGGAAACACCTAAAGATTAAATAATAAATTTAGAAAAGAAATGGGCAGAAATCATAGAAAGAAACATTTAAAATTCTACTAACATACATATATTATATATTGATACACTTTTCTGTATTATATATATCATCCCTGATCAGTTGGTTGGTTGGTTGGTTGGTTTAGTCACTCAGTTGTGTCCAACTCTTGTGACCCCATGGACTGTAGCCTGCCAGCCTCCTCTGTCCATTGGATTCTCCAGGCAAGAATACGGGAGTGGGTTGCCATTTCCTTCTCCAGGGAATCCTTCCTACCCAGGGATGGAATCCGAGACTTCCTGCATTGTAGGCAGATTCTTTACTGTCTTGGTCTGAAATGCCTACAATAGCTGGCAGCTATACACAATTGGTAGCTATAAATCCAGTCAATAAATTCATCCATCTCATTAAGACAGGCTGGGGTCTGGGACCTGGGACCCTTTATAGCAGTGCGTGTACCTGGACAAAACTTTCTTCAAGCAACAAAACACAAAGAAACTATAAGGGACTGAAAATAACTACATAACATGTGCAGTTGGGGCAAATGATGAACAAGGTATAAAAAGGCAAAAGCCCAACCGCCTCTTCTGAGATACTGGGAGCAAAAAGAGGGTAGTATGCATGGTCCATGTACAAGGCACCTCCAAAAAGGTGGGCAGAAGACACAAGCCACCCCTCTGGCCCAACCCACCATTTTGCCCCTATCCTCACCTCACTTAAGGGACCAATTCACCCCTTCTGGGGAGTGACCAAGGGAATCTGTTACTTGTTCTTGCTCCCTCATGCTGGAGTACCAATAAAAACTTTCCTGAATTCCTTACTTGTCCTCTTATCAATTTCTAATAATTAAAGAGTCCAAGAATCCAGGCTGGTAACATCATCATCAGGGAAATAACAGACAACCTGGTCTAATGCTTTGCCAAAAAGAAAATCACCATGCCTCATATTTAAGAAAGCACTTGAACCAAAAAAATGTATGTAAGCAACATTCATTAATTCATTGGGCGCTTATTGCGCCAAGGCGCTATTTAAGGTGGTAGGTAGGAATACAGCAAAGATCAACACAAGTGTGATTCTCAACCCCATGGAATCTGTACTCCAGTGGGAAAGGGACCAGACAATAAACAAATAAGGTCATTACAATATAATTGTCTCCATATCAATAAATGTCTTAAATATAAACAATGATGTAATCTTTTAAGGCAATTACCTGGCAGCTGCTTTAGACCAGGTGCTTAGGAATAGCCTTTCTGAAGAGGTGACCGTCTGCATGCTGCTTCAGACGGTGAGACTAAACCCTGTCTATGGTACTGCCTTAGTTCACTGGTCTAATGAAAAATCAAAAGAGAAAATAATACTAATTTGGCCTGACTTGAACATTCTACGTTAAAAATAAGTCATCAGGGCTTCCCTGGGGGCCCAGTTGTAAAGAATCCACCTGCCAATGCAGGAGACATGGGTTTGATCCCTGACCCAGGAAGATTCTATATTTTGTGACGCAATTAAGCCTCTGTACTGCAATTGTTGATCCTGCACTCGAGTCCGAGAGTCACAACTACTGAACCCACAGGCCACAACTACTGAAGGCCATGCACCCTAAGGCCTGTGCTACGCCTTAGAGAAGCCACCAAAACAAGAAGCCTGTGCATTGCATTGCAACTAGAGAGTAGCCCCTGCTCAGAACTAGAGGAAAACCCACTCAGCAACAAAGTCCTACCACAACCAAAAAATACAATAAATAAAATTATACATATAATTTAATTTATATATATAATATATTTGTATATAATATAATGTATATTATTATATATAATATAATTTATAATCTATGTTAATATATTTATATAATATAATTGTATATATTACATAATTAAAGAATGAGTCATCACAACTTTTTCCCAATCATTCAGAAATACTCATTTTTAATTACTTCCGATTCAGGTCAAGCTTATTAGCCATTCTTTTTTATCCTCTCCTTTTGAAAATTGAGACACTAATCCCTCTCTAGGATTCTGGAAATTCTCCCATAGTCCATGATTTCTCAAACACTATCACTAACAACCACAGTTCTTTAATCAGGGTCATGAAATAGGAGCTGCCTATAACTTTAGATCTGGGCTCTTATAAAAGCCCCTGAACTTTTCTCCAGATTTCTCTTGGACTTTAATTCTTTATTATTGTATTTTTGTCTGTCCTTCTCGCTTAAAGATCATTCTTCATGAGGAAAAAAAAGTGAAATCAAAGCAAAATCAAAGCCCTTTAAGAAATAAGCTTTCATTTATTCTTTTCTATGAGATTTGTTTTTAATCTTTTGAGGCAAATTTGCTTTCTCTTCAACTCTGATTATTTGCATAAATAGATCATTCATTGTCAGATCACTGTTTATTATGATCACTCACACACACACGTACACCCCAAACCAATTTCAAAGATAGACAATTCATCAAAGAGAGAAGCCAATATAGCTCAAGTTTTATTCACTCCAGTGGCCTTGTATGACTTTTCCCTAATTACAACAGAATGCCTGGTGGGCACAATATGCCTGCAGAAATATTTTTATTCTTTTTTTGAGCACGAGTTTTGTTAGTTGAAACAAAGCACTATGATCTTTCTGTGTCTCTCTGGAGCTTTCTTTCTTTCTGACTTGATACTTTATTAAGATAAAAGGTGAACAGATTTTCCTTCATTTCTCCTTCTTACAAAAGTTCATAAGACTTACCCAAAGGGCAATATATTTGGCCCTAGGGAAGTGGTTGGGCCTCAAGCACTCGGACCCTTTCTTGCTGGTTTTCTCTGGGTTGTTGCAAATGAATGCCAGAGTACAAGAAAGGCATTAAAAAATTCACATGAAAATAGGCTTTTAAAAATTTGAACTAAAATTAACTGACAGGACCATCTGAATATAAAGCTGTATTTTTCTCATGGTCTCTCAATGGGAAGAAAGAATTTCAACAGAAAGAACAATAGGGCCACCCATCCTACCTCAGAGAATTTATCCCCCAAAATCAGCTATGAATGTACAAACCAAAGACTTATCTTTATACGAGACTTACTGGGCAGTTTACCAGTCACCAAGGTTCATGTTCTCTTCTCTCTCTCTTTAATACAAGTAATCTTCAAGGCTCTAAAATACCCACATGAAAAAAAGACATCTCTAAGCCCTTTGATTCATGATCAAAAGCTGGCAGATGAAACGGCACAAAATTTTACCTATAAGTGAACAAAAATTTAATACAAACCTCAAATAAAAATAGATAACACCATTTATTAACATCTTTTCTCTGGGAATGTCTTATCAAATAGAATTGCTATGTAGTATTTTTAGCTTGATTTCATTGGGAAATATGTTTCTTTTTTTCAAATTTTTCTCTCATAAAAATGGTTTCTCCCTCTATTTTTCATCCTTGTTTCCTTCTTTTCTTTGTTTCATTTTGGCTTTCCTTGTGAGACAACCCAACCTACACTGGTCAGGCACCACACAAAAGCAAAGGGTCACCAGTTAATTGAACTTGAGAGCCCTGACATCTTTCATCTCCTAATAAACCTTATTTATTCTTGCTAATTCAGATTTTTGTATTTCAGATAAGACTGTATAAATGGCAAAGTTATGGTTTTCAAGGAAAAAGAGGAAGAAACATTTCCAAACTAAAAAACTATTAAAAGTTTGAAGGAAAAAATAAATGACTGGGATGAGAAAAGATATCACAAAAATATTAATTCAGAAAATACTCAGAAGACTAGTGTCTACCCAACACTCATTTTGGAGAAGGCAATGGCACCCCACTCCAGTACTCTTGCCTGGAGAATCCCAGGGATGGGGGAGCCTGGTGGGCTATCGTCTGTGGGGTCGCACAGAGTCAGACACGACTGAAGCGACTTAGCAGCAGCAGCAGCAACGCTCATTTTACGTAAAGCAAAGTGCTTTGTCCAGAGGTATAGGATTAGCCTTTAAATTATATTACAAGGCATTTAAATAGTCCTAAATGACATAACCATAGGCTTTTGCACCCATTTTAGTGAAAAAGTCATTAAAATTACACTTTATTTTCAAAATTATTGCAGTTGCAGGGCAATTTGGGGACCATGTTATATTTTGGATGGGTTTCCCCTGTGGTTCAGTTGGTAAAGAATCTGCCTGCAATGCAGGAGACCTGGGTTCGATCCCTGAGTTGGGAAGATCCCCTGCAGGAGGGATAGGCTACCCACTCCAATATTCTGGCCTGGAGAATTCCATGGGTTGTATAGTCCATGGGATCGCAAAGAGTCAGACACGACTGAGCAACTTTCACTATAGTTTGGATAATGTATCTGTCAAATTGTGGTGCTGAAGAGGACTCCTGAGAGTCTCTTAGATCAAAAGGAGATTAAACCAATCAATCCCAAAGGAAATCAACCCTGAATATTCATTGAAAGGACTGATGCTGAAGGTGAAGCTCCAATACTTTGGCCACCTGATGCCAAGCTGACTCATTGGAAAAGAACCTGATGCTGGGAAAGATTGAAGGCAAGAAGAGAAGAGGGAGAAAGAGGATGACATAGTTAAATAGCATCACTGACTCAATGGACATGAATCTGAGCAAATTCTGGGAGATAGTGGAGGACAGAGGGGCCTGGTATGCTGCAGTCCATGGGGCTGCAAAGAGTCAGACATGATTTAGTGACTGAATGACAGCAAAGCTGTCTCTTAGGATATAGCATCTTGTGGATTGGGTTGTACTTATCCCTGTTCTTAATCCTAGCACCTGAAGTATCATAATACAACAGAAAAATATCAAATACTTAATTGTGTTGAAGTTGTCTTCTCTTTAAAGTGTCTTCTCTTTAAACCTAATATGGCTGCTACGTATGTCCTAGAGAATAGAAATCGGGATGGAGTAGAGAGAGACCCTGTTCTTTAACCCTACAGTTACGTGGCTCATTGCTCCATTGCAGGCATGGTGAAACACCCAGTGCTCCTTCCTATGCCGATTTTCAGAACTCTTGTTCTGCTGGGAGTCATGCTCTCATCTGCTGACTGCTTCAACTCTCTATTAACCGAGAGTGAAAAGCAGCCATTTTTTTGGATGCCCCTCAGATTCTACCTATAATAGACATTCTTGTGTAACACTTCTACCATTCAAAAGTAACAATGGGGAGAGACCGCAACACATCACGGCAAACAAATTAAAACTCGAGCCTCAACACACTCCAAGTGTTTCCTACCTCTGAGCTGTTTCTGCTGGCCACCTGTTCTCTTCAGATGCCTCCTTCTCTTCACTCTCCTTATCGCTCCTCTTTTCCTAAAACTCTCACATCCTCTCTGGCTGTACCATAGGTGGTACCACCACCACCTCCTAGGAAACTCAACATTCCTATACACTGTCCAATGCAGAATAACTGACTTCTTTGTTTTCCTGTCCTCTTAATTCAGACCTGGATTTAGTCGGGTCAGTCATCTGTCACTTGCCACAAACGTCCAAAGACCATTCGAATTGTGGCTAATCCAAATTAAGATGTGCTGTAAGGGTAAAACACACACCAGATTTTGAAGACAAAGTATTTTGTTTTTAAACACTTATTAAATAATAAAATATCTTATTAATAATCTTATATTGATCTTACATTGAAATGATAATATTATGAATATACACTGAGTCAAATAAAGTTACATTAAAATATATCCATTCTTTCAGTGCTTTTTAATGTGACCACTAGAAAATTTTAAATTACATATGTGGCTGACATCCTGGTTCTATTGGACAGTGTTGATCTAGACCCTACAATCTCACTCTTCCACAACAGCATAAGCTCATTAAATTGGTTCAATCAACCCCAGGGATGAGCTATGCAACTCCAAAAGAACGGTTATAGCCAGTGTTTGCTTTGAATTATTTTTCTCCCTCAGAACATGTAAACAAATACTCTTAATTTTTAAATAACAGTACAATGGATTCTGTTATTAAATGCCAATGCTTACTTAGAAACTGTTGAAAATATACTCAACTAATCATGATGAAGAGAGCTGACTCAATTTTGCTTCCAATGTGCTTTCTTTGATTTGATAGGCATTTTAGTGTTGTGGCTTTCTTGGTGGCTCAAACAGTAAAGCGTCTGCCTGCAATGCAGGAGACCCAGGTTCCATCCCTGGGTTGGGAAGATCCTCTGGAGAAGGAAATGGCAACCCATTCCAGTACTCTTGCCTGGAAAATCCCATGGACGGAGGAGCGTGGTAGGCTACAGTCCACGGGTCGCAAAGAATCGTAAACGACTGAGCGACTTCACTTTCACTGTAGTGTTGTGGCGAAAGGCGCAGGTTTCAGAGTAAGACAGACCCTATTGCAGTCCCCGCTCTCTGAGCAGGGATGATTTAACCACTAAGCATGATAGGTTCAGGGCCCAGAGCCCATGGTGCTTTAGGAGTCCACAAAAAATGTTTTCATTTCTTTTAAAATAAAGGGTAAAAGGAATATAATGAGTCAAGCCTGGGTTATTTTCATATTTATGCCAATGCATTCATAAAATTTTAAGTATTTTTGATAGGAAAAAGATCCATGAAAGCAGAAGTGCACAGGGCCCATGAAAGTCATGATGTGGGCCACAGCAGAGTGGTCTTGGATGAGTAATTTTAGTCCCGCTGAGTATTGGCTTCATGATCTGTAAAATGAAGACAGTAATGGAACTTATGTCACTGATGAGGAATATATATATTCTCCAATATCTGTTTCCTTTTTATTCTCAGTAATTGAGAATTACTTCTCCAAATTCTTGAAGTTACTCCTGACTGTGTGGCTTACTGTGGCCAATAAAATGTGAGCAGCTGTGACATGCATTACTTCCAGAAAGAAACACTTAACGGCTTATGTTTGGCCTTTCACCTCTCTCTCTTCCCCAGCCTTGGTGGCCATAATCCTCTTAGTCACTCAGTTGTGTTCAGCTCTTTGTGGCCCCATGGAGTGTTTGTAGCCTGCTGGGCTCCTCTGCCCATGGGGATTCTCCAGGAAAGAATACTGGAGTCGGTTGTCTTGCCCTCCTCCAGGGGATCTTCCCAACCCAGGGACTGAACTCAGGTTTCCTGCCTTACAGGCAGATTCTTTACCATCTGAGCCACCAGGGAAGCCCCTCGTGGCCATAGTAGGATGCAATGATATGCAAATGTGATGTGATTGAAGCAGATTGGAGTTCTGAGCTGAAACAAAGGACAGTCACTCTACAGAGTTATCCTGGGCCTCCAGTGGACTTTACATAAGCAAGAAATAAACATTTAATTGCTAAACCATTGGGACTTGGGGGTTATTTATTACTGTAGCACAATACAGATGAACCTAGTTGGTACAATAGGGATATAGTGATGACTAAATAAGATTATATATATTAAAACTCTTGTATTATCATTGTCAGGTGGTGCCTAATAATATGGTGCAAACTAATAATAAGGAAGTACTTTGAACCTAGAGTTCAATAAACAGCTC
This sequence comes from Muntiacus reevesi, assembly GCF_963930625.1. Taxonomy (NCBI): domain Eukaryota; kingdom Metazoa; phylum Chordata; class Mammalia; order Artiodactyla; family Cervidae; genus Muntiacus; species Muntiacus reevesi. Next base: position 100,448,640 of record NC_089252.1, read on the forward strand.
CTCCGTTATTGCTGTTACTGTTTTTGCTTTAAGTCCTGCTGCCTCCGTCCCATGTCACAGGGCACTGTTAATCCCACTCTAATTTCCATTGTCAGGGAATTTATTACAGTTGCAGAAATGTCTCCTCTTAGGTACAGAATATTGTCAAATGGTATATTTAAGTAAGTGTGGCTTTGCTCCAATGTAGCCTGCCAAATGCCAGTTGGAATCATCACCCTCTATTTATGAGCTGGGGCAGGTCCCCTCTCTCTCTCTCTCTGTCCTGGCTATATTTCTCTTGCCACTCCATCTGCTTCTGAGTTTTGTACCTTTATTCCTTGCCTCGTGAAAATGAAATGTTTCCTCTCTTACTTTTTGACAAAGAGTAACTGCCAAGTAGAATCTAAGTTGAAAAGTATATATTAGGCACAAAAGAAGATTCCATGACATTTCTTGCAGGAGCCCAAGAGTTCTAAGTATTTTTTTTACACACTGTCATATGGAGTATGGATGCTTATTATAAGAGAGATGGTGATGGTGTCAAAAAGGAGCGAAGGCAAGAGGAAGGAATTTAAAGTGGGATAGAGAAATTGCATTTCTTCTACTTATCAGTCCCTTTGTTAGGCACTGTCTAGACATTATCTTATTGTTGTTGTTCAGTCGCTAAGTCATGTCTGACTCTTTTCGACCTCAAGGACTGTAGCCCACCAGGCTCCTTTGTCCATGGGATTTTTCCAGGCAAGAATACTGGAGTGAGTTGCCATTTTCTTCTCCAGGGGATCTTCCTGACCCAGGGATCGAGCCTGCATTGGCAGGCAGATTCTTTACCACTGAGCTACTAAGGAAGCCCTATACATTATCTACTTCTGAATAAAGGACTTTGAGGAACAACTCTAGACAGTTCCCCAGAACAACTGGTTAGGTCTCTAAGTATCATACAACTCAAGCAAAGAAACGGGAAAAAGCCATTTGTCAGCAGGGTCAAGGGACATGTGCCACGTGAGGATGTAGAAAAACTGGAGCCCTGTTGCACTGCTGCTGGGAATGCAAAACGGGACAACTACTGCGGAAAACAGTGTGGAAGCTCTCCCCAAAATTCAAGTAGTAAATCACCATATGACCCAGAAATTCTACTTTCGGGTATATACTAAAAGAACTGAAAGCGGGGACCCAAACAGATCTTTGTACACCAATGTTTATCGCAGGATTATTTATCATAACCAAAAGGTTGAAACAGCCCAAATTCTCACAAACGGATGAATGGGCAAGCAAAATGTGGCACACACATATTACTCAGCCCTTGAAAGGAAGGAAATTACGGTACGTGCTGCAACATATAGCAATGAAGACATTATCCTAAGTGAACTAAGTAAGCCAGTCACATAAAAGATAACTACCGTATGATGCCACTCAAATGAGACACCTAGAATAATCAAATTCATAGAGATCTTGGTGGTTGCCATGGGCCAGTGGGACGAAGGAATGAGGAGTTGTTTAATGGGTGTAGAGTTTTAGTTTTCTAGGATAAACAAGTCTGGGAGATGGACATGGGTAGTGGCAGCCCGGCAAAGTGAGTGCACTGGATACCACTGAACTGTGCACTTCAAGATGGTTTTAAATGGTAAATTTTATGTTGTGTACATTTTCCCAGTGTTTAACAAGACACGAAAAAGTCCACATGCCTCAGACGATGCACCCTGAGCTCTACAAGGAGGATCTGCCTGTGAGAGATCTGCGCTCTTTCCCTCTGATCTGATGGGAGTGGCAGTCACCAGGAAAGGATAGAGATGTCCATGATACCAGTTAAAGCAGAGCAGCCAGGCAACTCACTTGAAAGCATTTTGACATTTAATTTAACTGCAATTTCCCAAGCATGTGATGCTTTCTTCCTTCATGGAGAACAGACAGATTTCATTGCTTTGACTGTTCTGTCCAGTAGAGTCTGTGAGTTCTTTCCAGCATCCCTTCAGAAAGGAGATATGGATGGTAGCGTTTCATTTTTCCTTGTCTTCATCACCTCGACAATAAATGCTGCTTCCTTTCCAGAGCACCCCTTTTGCACATGTCTTGCTTTTTCCGGTCCCCTCTCCTTTTATTAATTTTTCTGTTTGAGACATATGGAGAGACAGGTCAGTGCAGGCAGTTTCCTGTTTGCCACTACCAGAGTTAAGGGCAGCTCTGAAACTTAGGGAATTGATCTTAGACCAGTAAAACTGATTAAAGTCTAGGGGGAAGTCTGAAATGCTCAATAAGAAATGGTATGTGACCAAACTGTAGCCTGTTAAAACCAGGAAATAACTTGGGCCATGTTAGCAAATGTACCACATGTTAATCTGTATCGCCTGGCATTAAAAATATCACAAGGCTGTTCACTGCAGCACTGGCTGTATTGAGGGGAGGAAGGTGTGATCAAAAAAGTATAAATCAATGAGAGAACTATTAAATATGTTATGGAACATCCAAAAGAAGCTATGGGACTTCCCAGATGGTTTAGGTCAACTCAGCTGCTCAGTCATGTCCAACTCTTGGCAATCCCATGGACTGCAGCATGCCAGGTTTCCCTGTCCATCACCAACTCCCAGAACTTGTTCAAACTCATGTCCATGAAGTCGGTGATGCCATCCAACCATCTCATCCTCTGTTGTCCCGTTCTTCTCCTGCCTTCAATCTCTTCCAGCATCAGGGTCTTTTCCAGTGAGTCAGTTCTTCACATCAGGTGACCAAAGTATTGGAGCTTCAACTTCAACATCAGTCCTTCCAATGAATATTCAAGACTGGTTTCTTTTAGGATGGACTGGTTGGATCTCCTTGCAGTCCAAGGGACTCTCAAGAGTCTTCTCCAACACCACAGTTCAAAAGCTTCAACTCTTTGGTGCTCAGCTTTCTTTATGGTCCAACTCTCACATCCATACATGACTACTGGAAACACCATAGCTTTGACTAGATGGTTCAGTGGTAAAGAATCTGCCTGCGGTGCACAGAAGATATAGCTTGGATCCCTGGGTAAGGAAAATCCCCTGGAGGAAGAAATGGCAACCCACTCTAGTATTCTTGCCTGGAAAATTCCTTGGACAGAGGAGTCTGGCAGGCTACAGTCCATGGGGTTGCAAAGAATTGGACACAACAAGCTAGTGAGTTAAGTTGAAAACAAGCTACAACTAGCTGACTGCCCTTCTGTGAATTATGAAGTGTGTCCTCTGGTGGCTGACAATTTTCAAAAAAAAGAGATAATTCCACCATCACCTCCACTCCACTGCCCCATCCCCCATCCCACCTCCATGCCCATTTCCATCTTCATCTGTGGGTAAAATCTCCACTTCCATCCTTGGGTAAAACAAAGAGATAAAGGTATCACTTCCTTTCAGGTCTCATGGCCCATGCCAGTGATGTACAAACTGGTTTCAGCCACTAGGTCACAATTAACTTACAATATGAAAGGCAAGGAACTATTTAAAAGGAAAAATCTCTGAGATACATTGCTAAGTAAAAACAAAAGGTTCAGAAGAGTGGTTTTTTTAATATACAAATATACACATGGGATTTTCTGGAAAAAAATTTCAAGAAATAGGGTATATTAATAGTAGTAACTCTGAGGTTTAGTATTTCAGGAGACAGATGAGTGAGCCTTGTACATGGACTAGAAGGCCAGATAAGCTTGCTGGAGCAGCAATTGGTGGTATTTTTCCTTCTCCTCTCCCTCCTTTCCTTCCTCCTTCTTCGTCCTTTCTCCCCCTTCCCCTTCCTCTGTCTCCCTCTCCTCCTCTCTCTTCTTTCTTTTTGGTTACATGAGTATGCATGCTTTGAATTGGAGAGCATGGGCTCTCCATTTGTGTAATTTCCCCCAGTTTCTGGAATAGGACTCGAACCAGAAGAAATGTAAAAAAAAAAGGGGGGGGCTTCTAGAAGTAATCTAGATTTTATATTAAAGGACACCACTGACAAGCAGCTTTTACTTAAATCAATAAGAGCTGAGGGCTCGATCTGGTTAATAGCCTCTAGAATTATCTACAAATATTTGACTGAATTATTTGTCTTTGGCTCAAAACCAATATCTTCCTTTGAAAGGGGGAAAGGCGGTTATAGGACAAAGTAGGTCAAGTCTGGGGTTCCCTATTTAAGTTTGCCATTTTTTTTTTATTTTTCATTTTATTAAGAGTTCCTAGGGCTGTGTGTATGTGTGTGTTCATGCATGGATATGTGTGTGTGTGTGTGTGTGTGTGTGTGTGTGTGTTTATACACACACACATATATATGCTCTTTGGGAGAAAAGCTATGACAAACCTAGACAGCATATTAAAAAGCAGAGACATTACTTTGCCAACAAAAGTTGATCTAGTCAAAGGTACGGTTTTTCCAGTAATGTATCGAAGAGAGTTGGACTATAAAGAAAGCTGAGTGCTGAAGAACTGATGCTTTTGTACTGTGGTGTTAGAAAAGACTCTTGAGAGTCCCTTGAACTGCAAGGAGATTCAACTAGTCAAATGTAAAGGAAATCAGTCCTGAATATTCACTGGAAGCCCTGATGCTGAAGCTGAAACTCCAACAATTTGGCTACCTGATTCAAAGAACTGACTCATTGGGAAAGGCCCTGGTGCTGGGAAATATTGAAGGCGGGAGGAGAAGGGGACAATAGAGAATGAGATGGTTGGATGGCATCACTGACTCAATGGACATGAGTCTGAGGAAGCTCCGAGAGTTGGTGATAGACAGGGAACCCTGGCATGCATCAGTCCATGGGGTCGCAAAGAGTCGGACATGACTGAGCAACTGAACTGAACTGAACTGATATATGTTGACTTTGGTACTTTGGAGAACCATGATTAATACAATAGATAAGCTAGTCTTCTTTCATTGATTCAAAGTTTTCCTTATTATTCATGTTGGTTTATTTTTTCATATACATTTATAGTCATCTTGTCTAGATAAAATTAAAAATTGGTATCTGTTATTGGAATCTTATTAAATGTCTAACTCTGTAACATATTTAAAATTGATAAGTTGTAATTTTAATTTAGGGAGAATTGAAACCTTTATGATACTGTTGAGTTTTCCTATTATTGAGGTTTATTTTATAACTTTCAGGGTTATTTTATATGTTTTTTCACTCATCCAAACATTTCTTAAGATTATTCTTATATGTTGTCTTTTCATTCTTTATCCTAATGCATATATTCTTATATGATATAATCATATATTCTATCTTTTGTCCATCATATATTCTGTTCATTGTTTGCATACAAGAAAGCTACTGATTTTTTAATATTCATTTTTTCCTGCAACACTTTTTAAAATTTCTTTTTTGTTTGCAAGAGCTTTCCAGCTGGTTTCCTAGTTTTCCAGGTATAGAATCCTATCACCTGCAAACACTGATAGTTTTGCCTTCTCTTTTCCTGACTTTATACAGCAAGTTACTTAGCTTTAAAAAACTGCTTTGCTTTAACCAAGTATGATATTACATTAGTGGTGATAATGGGCAAAATTGTCCTGTCTCTAACCTCAGTGGCAATACCTCTAGAATTTTTCCTCTAAGAAAAATGCTGACTTTGGGGATGAGATAGAAAATTATTATATGTTAAGGAAGAATTCATCTTGCATCATTTTATACCAGATTTTCACTGCAAATGTCTGCTGAATTTTCTCAAATTACTCTTCAGTACTTATAGAATGATTAGAGGATTTTTCTCCTTAGATCTAATGATAATTTTTATTAATAGATCTCCTAATAGTAATTCATCCAGGCATTCCTGGGAGGGGAGGGAATGTCTTCATCAGGATGCATTCTTGCTTTAATTTTTTCTATATGTGTGAAATATAACATACATAGAGAAAAGTGAAGACACATACATATATTTCAACAAGTAGTAACTTATAACCACTACTCAGATCAAAAATTAGAACATTGCTAGCACTGCACTGAAAACTACAAAACACTGTTAAAGAAACTAAAGAATGCCTAGATAGATGGAAGATAAACCATGTTCAAGAGTCAGAAGACCCTATATTGATAAGATGTCAATTCTCCCCAAACTGATCTATAGGTTCAATGTAAACCCAATAAAAATTCCAACAGATTATTTTGTAGAAATTGAAAAATATTTTCTAAAATTGATATACAAATACAAAGGTTCTTGAATAACTTAACCAACTTTGAGAAGTGAAGAACAAAGTGGAAGAATACCTAATTTCAAGACTTACTGTAAAGCTACAGTAGTCAAGAGAGTATGGTATTGGTGTAAAGACAGGCAAATGGATCAGAGGAATAGAACAGAAAGTCCAGAAATAGAGTTACGAATACATAAACAACTGATTTTCAACAAAAATTCATAGACAATTTAGTGAATAAAGGATAGTTTTTTCCAATATATTATGCTAAGATTGGATATGCATAAGAAAAGGTAAAAGAAAAACTTTGTTCCATACTTGACACAATATACAAAAATTAATTCAAATGAATCATAGATACAAATGTAAAACTGAACACTAGACTACTTCGGAAGAAAACATAGGAGCAAATCTTCATGACTTTAGATTAGGCAAATAAGTATTAGATATGACATCAAAAAGCATTATCTACTAAAAAATTGATAATCTGGATCTCATGAAAATTAAAAACTTCTGTTCTTCAAATGACACTGTTAAAAGAATTAAAAATAAGACCCAGACTGGGAATAACATTTTTCAAATCATATATCTGATAAAAGACTTATACACAGAGTTTTAAAAGAACTCTTAAAACTAAGAAAATAAGCAATCAAATTTTTAAATCAGCAAAATACTTGAATAGACACTTCATCAAGATAATGATAAATAAGCACATACAAAGATGTTTAACATCATTAGTTATTACTGAAATACAAACTAAAACAAAAATGAAATATCACTACATACATTTTGGAATGGCTAAATTTTAAAAGCTTAATAATATCAAGTGGTGGCAAAGATAGGAAATAATACCAATGTTGGTAAGCATATAAAATGGTACAACCGCTCTAGAAAATAGTTTGGCAATTTCTTAAAAGCTAAGTATACACTTCGCATATCATATAGCCATTTTAGTTCTAAGTATTTTCCCAAAGAAATTAAACATCTGCTCATACAAAAACTTGCAAAAAAAGTTTTATAGCAGCTTAAGTTACAATTATCAAAAACCATTAATAGAAATGACCAAGATATCCATCAACAGGTAAGTGGATAAACATTTGTAGTATGTCCATAAAAAGATGTACTACTCAGTAATACATATAGAACAATATGGATGAATCTCAAAATAATTATGCTGAGTGAAATAGGCAAAACAAGAAAAAAGCACAGGCTGTATGAGTCTACTTATAATGGAATTATAAATCTAAAGTGATAGAAATCAACCAATGACTGCCTGGGAATGGGGACCAAAAAAAGGCACAAGAAAACTTGATTGGGGTCATAGTTTCACTGCTGTGTACACACACACACACACACACACACACACACACACACACACACACACACGTATAGAGTTTTCATATCATTGCATACATAAAATTTATCAAACTGCATATTTTAAATATGTGAGGATTATTGCATGTTAATTACACTTCAAATAGTAACAACGACCAACATTTTTGTTTTCTGACAAGACTTTGGGTTGATAAATTAGCAATGGCCTACTTGATCTAGGATAGACTCAAATGTGACAGCTCAGATCAGTGCCATGGGCTCTCTCATCCTCCAGCAGTCTGCCCCAAGCTTATTCTCAAGGCAATCTCACATCTTTGGTTGTTGTGATTTTTGTAAAAAAGCTCTGCTCATATGTTGCTATCGTAATACTCATTCACTCCAATTTTCAATTTGTTGGATCTGGTTGGGTAAACACTGTAGCCTCCAATCAGGCTGCCTAAAAGTCTAGGCCACCATCTCAATAAAATTCCATAAAAGATACCAGAAACTGTTTCACAGATGGCATAGATAAAATGGAGGAAGTGGAAGGCTTTTACTATTCCTAATTTCTATGAATCAAACTTTGCCTTGGGCATTAGATTTCAGTTTAAAGATGAAATCTCTGAGGCAGTTTAAATTTCAATCCAAATAAAGAAAAACTTTTTGTGTATCCAAGATTACATACTAAACCCCAAAAGTAATTTCACAATGTTTATGAATGTATGATTTTAAAAATTTATTAGAATACTTTGATCTAGTGAAGGTCAATCAGTAGCATTATCTACTTGCTTATACCTATTTGTATAGGCAATTTCCAGATTGTTAATGAATTGTGTTCCTAAAGTTCACATGTAAGTCAACAATATAGAAAACAGATTGCATTTTTTTCATAGAAATGATTCAACAAATGCTTCCAAGGGGCTAATAAAGTCCACTTAACACACAATGGCTAAAATATACTACAAAGAATAAAAGAGCACTTTCCTGCAGTTTTTTTAAAAAACTAAGTGTTTCTGAATAAAACATCTGACAAATTCCAATTCAGTAATCCATTAGAATTCTCTTTCTACATGCCCTCTGAAAATGGAAAAGTAATATAAAGATTTATTTACCAACAGATATGAACTACATCACTTGCTTTAGAAGGCAGAATCAACTATAGACATATTTGGTTTTAAATAAGTTGTTTTCCTCTTACTACACATATAAAGGATACTCAACCTGTGCATTTAAAAAATCACAGGAATGTAAATATAGTTCAGAATTTCTATACTAAAACTGAAAATAAAAATTACATATAAATTTAAGTCATAAGCTCAAAATCTTCTAATGATCCTTCACAGTAGAAGTCAAAGTCACTAAAATGGCCTAGAACATTCCACATGGTCTGCCCTCACCCCCTATCTCTAAGGCTTTGTCCCCTTTATCTTCCCTTCTTCTCTTACTGTGTACCAACTGATCTTGACCTCCTTTCCTCCCCAGTAGGATAAGCACGGTGCTGATCCATGGCCTTAGCTCTTGTCCCCTCTAATCGGAGCACTCCTCCCCTAGATACCTACACAGCTACCTCCATCCTTCAAGGCTTTGCTCAAATGTCGTTTTTCATCTGGGGCTCTCACTTATCATCCCATGGAACAGAGCAAGCCCTATCCCTCCTCCTGCCTCTACCGTTACTCTCATCATTCTTCCCCTCTTAATTTTTCCCCATGTAACGTTTCACTTTGAACTCATTATACAATTCACTTATTTTCTGTTTGTCATCTCACTACCACCAGCACTAACATGTCAGCTTCATGATAACAGTGATTTTATATCTTCTGGTTCTTTCTGCAGGACCCAACACCTCCATGTTTCAGAACTCTGCATAAACAACTTTTCTAACTTATTTCATGATCTATACACCCATTTCTTTCACAGGCATTTCTTTTTTTTTACTGTCTCCTTTAAGTCTTCCGCATAAAGGGAACAGATTGTCTTCTCTTTGGCAAAAAATTTATTTGGAAATAACTAATGAGCTATCAGAATTGCAGATGGAAAATTCATTGTTGTAACAGCCTTTCAAATAATTCTTGGTCTTCAAATCATTCTTGAAAAATTCATGTTTTCCATATCCCTATACAGTGGCATAAATTTTGTTGAAGCTGTTCTCTGATCAATACTGATTTGACTTATACAATTGTGTCATGGTTTAGCACCCTGTAGAATTAAATACGCCATCAAAAAAGTATCTATTCATGGACAGCATGCATTATATTACTTAAAATCTAAAATCACATCTATTATATGTAAAAAGATTGAGTTTTAATGATTTCTTGCCATTCAATTTCATTGAATTAAAATTTTACTACTTCCTAAAATCTGCTTTTTTTCAATTAATCTGGATAAAAACCAAGCCCAATCACTGTCATGAATAAATCTACACCATAGCTTCCAAGGACTTTTTTTTAGTATAGCAACTCTGTCATTTGTTGGTGTGATTTCTGTAATGCAGCTCTGCTCATATGTTGCTATCTAAAACTCATTCACTCCAATTTTCAATTCATTGGATCTGGTTGGGTAAACACTATAGCCTCCAATCAGGCACCTAATGGTTCCAAATTGAGACATAGTTTTGCAAGGCATATAAAATCTGAGGTGGGATACAAATTCAAAATAAACTTAGCTTGGGAGCTAAAGGACATATATTGTGTTCTGCCTATATTTTCATACAAATCATTCACATTTTATGGTTTGGATATTTAATGTCAGTCCTCCACACCCTTTTCAAGTGTGCATCACTCAGAAAACAAAGATGAGTTAAACACATTCTGAAGTGTTCTTCTTCATAGGGCTCTTATGAGTTTTGAAATCTAGAATACATATGTTACTTAATCTTTTCAAGCTAAATAAACATATTGTAAATAACAGTCTACTTTTAATAATCACTGATGATACATTAAAAATATATTGAAAACATACTTTTGTAGCAATATCAAAAATCCATGGAAATAGAAGTCACACTGAATGTGTACCATGTACTCAACCTCATCTGTAATAAAAATATGGATCTATAATAATAAAAAAAGAACTCCCTGCAAACAAAAGCTCAAAACCAGATGTCTTCACTGAGGAATTCTACCAAATATACAAGGAAGAATTTATACCTATCCTCTTGAACTCTTCCAAAAGATTGAAGAGGAGGGAACACTCCCAAAGTCGTTCTATTAAGCCACTCTAACACCAACATCAGACAAAGACACCACCAAAAAAGAAAATTACAGGAATATTTTTGCTGAATATAGATGCAAATCATTGGAAAAATACTAGCAAATCCAATTCAACAACACATAAAAAAGATCATACACCTTAATCAAGTTGCATTCATCCCAGGGTCACAAGGATGGTTGTGACCATAGGCAACAATCAACAGAGGCAAATCAATCAATGTGATAAACTATACGAAAGAAAAGAGGAAAATCACATGATCATCTCAATAGATGTAGGGAAAAATTTAATAAAATTCAAAGTCAACTCATGATAAAAACTCTCTCCAAAGTGGGTATAGAAGGGACATATTTCAACATAATAAAAACCACTTATGACAAACTCACAGAAAACATAATAATCAATGGTGAAAAACTGAATGCCCTCCCACTGAATTCTGGAAAAAGACCACTTCTATACAACATAATATCGGAATTCCTGGCCACAACAATCAGACAAGGAAAAGAAATAAAAGGTATCCAAATGGGAAGGGAAGAGATAAAGTTGCCGTTATATGGCGATGACATGATACTCTATATTAAAAAAAACCTATAGAATTCACACAAAAACTACTAGAACTGATCAACAAATTCAGCAAGATATCAGGATACAAGATTAATACACAGAGATCTGTTGCATTTCTTTACACTAACAATGAAATATCAGAAGGGAAAAGTAAAAAAAAAAAAAAAAAAAATCCTACTTAAAATTTCATCCAGAAAAAAAAAGGAAAAAACTTTGGAATAAACCTAACCAAGGAGGTGAAAGACTTATGCACAAGAACTATAAAACACTGATAAAGGAGACTGAATATAATTCAAAGAAATGAAAAGACATGCTCTTGGATTGGTAGAATTAATATCATTAACATGGCCAAATTACCCAAAACAATCTACAGATTAAATATGATTGCTATCATTTTACCCATGACATTTTTCACAGAACTAGAAAAATAATCTTAAAATTTATATGGAACCACAAAAGACCCAGAATTATCAAAGCAATCCTAAGGAAAAAGAATAAAGCAGAAGTTATAACCCTCCCAGATTTCAGGCAATACTACAAAGCTGCAGTAATCAAAACAGCATGGTGTTGGTACAAAAACAGACACACAAATTGAATAGAACAGAGAGAGTCCAGAAATAAACCCACAAAACTACAGTCAATTAACCTTCAGCAAAGGAAACAAGAACATATAATGGAGAAAAAAACTGTCTCTTTAGCAAGTGATGTTGGGAAAGCTGAACAGCACATGTAAATCAATGAAGTTAGAACACTCCCTCACAGCAAACACAAAAATAAATTCAAAATTCCTTGAAGAGTTACATATAAGATATGACACCATAAAACTCCCACAAGATAAAATAGGCAAAACATTCTCAGACATGAATTGTACCAATATTTTCTTAGGTCAATCTCCATAGGGAATACAGATAAAAGCAAAAATAAACAAATGGGACCTAATCAAACCTATAAGCTTTTGCACGATAAAGGAAACCATAAACAAAGCAAAAAGACAACCTGCAAACAAATTTGCAAATGATGTAACAGACACGGACAATTTCAAAAATATACAAAGACCACATACGGCTCTATATAAACACACACACACACACACACACACACACAAAACAACACAATTAAATTAGGGCATAAGACCTAAATAGATATTTCTCCAAAGAAGATATAAACGTGGCCAATAGGTATGTGAAAAGATGCTCAGTTTTGCTAGAGAAACACAAATCAAAATTGCAAGGAGGTATCACCTTACACTGCTCAGAATAGGCATCATCAAAAAGTCTATAAATGATAAAGTTGTGGAGAAAAAGGAATCTTCCTATATTGTCACAGGGAATGAAACTTCGTGCAGCCACAATGAAAAACAGTATGAAGATTTCAAAAACAAAACAAAAATTGGGTTACCATATGATTCAGCAATCCCATTCCTGAACACATACCTGGAAAATATGAAAAAGTTAGTTGAAAAGACATGAACCCCAGTACTCACACAATACTATTTATAATAGCCAAGACATGGATGCAATCTCAGTGTCTGTCAACAGACAAATGGATAAAGAAGGTGGGGTATGGGGTATATATGTTTATATGTATTATATACATATACATACATACACTATGGAATATTACTTAACCATTAAAAGAATGAAATATTGTCATTTGCAGCAACATGGATGGACCTCAAGATTACCATACCAAGTGAAGTAAATCAGATAGAGAATGAAAAGTATTATATGATATCACTTACATGTGGAATCTAAAAAAGTTATAAATGAATTTATTCACATAACCAAGACTCACAGATACAGCAAACAACCTTATGTTTACAAAGGGAAAAGGAGAGAAGAGGGATAAATTAGCAGTGTGGGATTGACAGATCAACATCAATATAAAAAACAAATAAACAGCAAAGATGTACTGTATAGCACAGGAAACTATATTCAATATCTTGTAATAACCTATAATGGAAAAGTATCTGAAAAAAATATATATGTATATATATACATATGTGTATATATATATATATGCTGAAATACATGTGAAATCCAATCTGGCATTTTGTGTAAATTTATTCAAAATGCCAGACTGGATAAAGCACAAGCTGGAATCAAGATTGCTGGGAGAAATATCAATAACCTCAGATATGCAGATGACACCACCCTTATGGCAGAAAGCAAAGGAGAACTAAGGAGTCTGTTGATGAAAGTGAAAGCAGAGAGTGAAAAAGATGGCCTAAAACCCAACATTCAAAAAACTAAGATCATGGCATCCAGTCCCATCACTTCATGGCAAATAGATGGGGAAACAGTGGAAACAGTGAGAGACTTTATTTTCTTGGGCTCCAAAATCACTGCAGATGGTGACTGAAGCCATGAAATTAAAAATTGCTTGCTCCTTGGAAGAAAAGCTATGAGAAACCTAGACAGCATATTAAAAAGCAGAGACATTCCTTTGCCAACAAAGGTCTGTCTAGTCCAAGCTATAGTTTTTCCAGTAGTCATGTATGGATGTGAGAGTTGGACCATAAAGAAATCTGAGCACCAAAGAATTGCTGCTTTTGAACTGTGGTGTTGGAGAAGACTCTTGAGAGCCCCTTGGACTGCAAGGCGATCAAACCAGTCAATCCTAAAGGAAATCAGTCCTGAATATTCATTGGAAGGACTGATGTTGAAGCTGAAACTCCAACATTTTGGTCACCTGATGCAAAGAACTGACCCATTGGAAAAGACCCTGATTCAGGGAAAGATTGAAGGCAGGAGGAGAAGGGGACAACAGAGGATGAGATAGTTGGATGGCATCACCGACTCAAAGGACATGAGTTTGAGGGAACTCTGCGAGTTGGTGATGGATCGGGAAGCCTGGCATGCATCAGTCCATGAGGTTGCAAAAAGTTGGACACGACTGAACAACTGAACTGATATATATATATATATATACATATATATATATATATATATATATAAACTGTATTTCAATTTTAAAAAATACATGAAAGAGATAACAAAAATATGTACAACACATAACTATGCTTAGTTGCTGTTATGACTGACTCTGCCACTCGTGCACTGTAGCCTGCCAGGCTTCTCTGTCCATGGGGATCTCCAGGCAAGAATACTGAATTGGGTGGCCATGCCCTCCTCCAGGGGATCTTCCCAACCCAGGGACTGAACCCAGGTCTCCTGTATTGCAGGTGGATTCTTTATAGTCTGAGCCACCATGGAAGCCCAAGAATACTGTAATACTATCTCTTCTCCAGGGGAACTTCCCAACCCAGGAATCAAATTGGGGTCTTCTGCATCACAGGCAGATTCTTTACCAGCTGAGCTACCAGGGAAGCCAACAAGACAAAGACCCTGCACCAAGAAATTATAAGAAATACAGAGTATCTTAAAACAAAATATGATAAGTACCATTAAAATAACATTTTGTTGATGATCATAAATATTGAACAAATGATGAAAAGTGGATAGTATAAACTTTTCTATAAGCATCACAATTTCCTTACAAAGATTCAATTCTTCCTAAAAATGTTCTCCTAACTCAGTTTGTGAAAATTTGAAATATATGTTCAACTCTATGAAAATAATTTACTCATCCTTACAGATAGCTAACAAGAAAACACTTCATCATCTCAAAATGTAGAGGTTCTCTTTCCAATTTTCTTGCGAGTGTTTTCACTGCTTTTCTTTGGTAATTAAGAACTCAAACAGTAGCAGCAAATTATGTACATATACATGTATCCTTCTCATTTCTCTTCATAGAACAGTTAATCTTATCCTTTTCATCGAAAACAAGTTTCAGTTATTAAATAAGCAAGGCACGTAATAAAGAGGTTAAGAATATGTTTGATAAATATTTCATCATGGTTTACTGTCATCATAATTTCAAAAAGGATTACTTTTAGCTTTACATTAAAATACAAAATATTGAGGCAAAGTCTCAAGAATTTTAACTCCGATAATACACAAAAAATGAGGAATTTCAGAAAGAAGAAATCAATAAAAATATCTAGGACACAGACTGCAAATCTATTTTAACTGAGTATTTTCTATGAAAAGAGACAAAATTCCCAATTCCCTTGGTGCAGAATTATAATGAAGTTAGAAATACTTGGATAATATTCACCTAAATATTTCTTAATTTATATATTATTTTCAAGTACCAGAATACTTGAAAACTACCTTTCAAAAACCTCATATTTCTCTGGAGCTGCAGCTGTCTTCTAAAGTTTTTGCTGACTGTTTGAAATTCCCCTTGTCTACCAACATGTAATATTTGACTAGTTAAAGAATTCCATGGACAGAGGAGCCTGTCAGGGTGCAGTCCATGGAGTCACACAGAGTCAGACACAACTGAGCGCTCATGCATAAATGAAACTATGTGTTCTAAGAATCGGCATACATCAGGAATTTTAGAAACAATCACTTGATTTCAAACATCTCCATGGATATTTATGCTGCAATGGATAGAGCGGTGAATTTTGAGAAAAATCAAAATTGTGGCATTTGATTGATCAACATCAGAAAACTCTATTATTGTTGACCTGCCATCTAGTGTGCAAATTAAAGGGAAGTTTTAATTTAAACCAAAAATCAGCTATATCTGTGTTCAAATACTTGAAGAGCTGTCACGGGGGAGATCGGTTAGTCCCAACTCATGGTTGCAGAGCTTCATTTAGACTAAAAGAAGGATGAGGAGAGTAGATTTCAGCCCAAACTAAGCAATGGCTTGAATTAGAACCATCTGGAAATGGAGTATTCGGTCTTAAGAGGTAGGCATTCCTGGTCACCTGTGTCTTACAGTTTATTGAGGATGTTATAAATGAGTTTGAGCTCAGATTTTTGGCACCACTTTCTGCCTCTCAAGGCCCCTTCTACCTTGTGAAATTCTGGATGATGACCAGCTCAACTCACCACTCATCCAAGCTGGTATTTTACATTCGTTCAATATGAATTGATACATTTACATTCATCCAGGGAATTCCCTGGTAGTTCAGTTGGTAAAGAACCTACCTGCAGTACAGGAGACCCCAGTTCAATTCCTGGTCAGGAAGATCCCCTGGAGAAGGAAATGGCAACCCACTCCAGTATTCTTGCCTGGAAAATCCCATGGCCAGAGGAGCCCGGTGAGCTAAACAGTCCATGGGGTCGCAATGGTCGGACATGACTTAGTAACTAAACCAGCACCACATTCATCCAACCTCAGCGTGTAAAGCAGCCTTTCAGTGACACCTAGTTATGTACCAATTTCCATGTGTAAATAATTATCCCTGGGTGTGATGTCTTTGACGAAGCAGACACTGCTGGCAGCAGTTACAAAGGTCCACAGCGGGCAGAGGTTGTGAGACAAAAGGCCAAAGGCAGTTGAAGTGATAGAGGTAGACTGTTATCCTGGTAGTGATTCCAAGGATAGCAATTTTCTTTATTTCTTGTAATAAAATTATAAAGCGATATTTAACAGCATCAGTATTCTCTCTCCTATCAGTTTTCAATATGAAAACTGTGTTGAGGTCAATGATGGCTAAAGAAAGACATTTGTGTGGTTGAGTGACAGCATGTTTTGATGCAGCTGTTTCAACAGTGCCATATTGAGTGATACAAGTCAGAATGTAAAAATACTACAAAAAATTACAAACAATGCTTGCAATAATATCCTTATTGATTACCTTAAGGGAGGCTCACTTCAGCCCTCACCCTAACTTCATCCTCACTTAATCCGTCATCCAACCCTGAGTGTCTAGCCCCTTACTCAGAGATGGCGTAAAACATGGAGTCAGGCTCAGGGTTGGATGGAGAACAAGGTGTGAAGCTCAAGGGCAGAGTCGGAGCTAGAGTAAGGGCTGTGGTGTGCTTAGACGATCATGTCCAACTCTTTGCGACCCCATGGACTATAGCCTCCCAGGCTCCTCTGTCCATGGGGATTCTCCAGGCAAGAATACTGGATGGAGTGGGTTGCCATGCCTTTCTCCAGGGGATCTTCCCAACCCAGGGATAGAACCTAGCTCTCCCGCATTGCAGGCAGATTCTTTACTGTCTGATCCACCAGGGAAGCAGAGGGGGTGGAATAAGGAGTAAATTAGAATGGAGTGAAGATGTCCAGTGCACACATGACTTTATAATTTGTCAAACCTTAGTATTAGTTTAAAGGTCCCTTTTTCAGCCTAGGTTTAGATCCACCCCAACCCATCCACTTAGGGAAGCAGGGAAGCTTTCACAGGCAGAACTTATTGCTGATGCCTCTGTGAACTCTGCAGTCCCTTCCAGAATGTGCATCACTAGAGGGTGGCTATGACATGACACCCCACTGTCAGATGCCCCGGGGGTGATATAAACCAGAGGAAAAGCAGTTCAACTATTCCTCTTCCCGGAAATGAACAGGTCTTAACCACTGTGCTGTTGGGTAGATTTGCCACTCACAGTGTCAATATTCATGAGCTCCAGACTTTGGGGAGCCCTGACACCTCATTATTAAAATAAATAAAAATTAAATGGGATTTGAGAGTCTTAAGCAGTAAAGAATCTACCTGCAATGTAGGAGTCACAGGAGAGGCAGGTTTGATCCCTGATTAGGGAAGATTCCCTGGAGAAGGGCATGGCAACCCAGTCCAGTATTCTTGCCTGAAGAATCCCACGGAAAGAGGAGCCTGGCCGGCCACAGTCCATAAGGTCACAAAGAGTCAGACATGACTGAAGTGACTTAGCACACAAGAGTCTTGAGAATTTTGCAACATGTCTTGAGATGTACAGAGAGATACCAAGTTGCTATCTTGGGGGATTCAATTAAGGATAATAGCTGAATCTGTAAGAACACAAAGGAAAATTATTCTTTGTCTTTTCCACTGCCTAATTAATTTAGAAGTTAGGAGAAGAATGAGCAGAAAATATGAAGAAATGGGACAGCTAACAAAACTGATCTGGCTATTGTAGGGTTAGTCCTAGTTTAGAGCAGTGAATAGTGCAAATAACTCTGGTCAGTTTGAACCCACTTCCTGAAGATGTCATATTCCAAGGTGGTCTAACTTTGTGAGAGAGCTTCAACAAAAGATGGGAAAAGACATGACATACAAATTTCAACTAGCTTTCATAGCTGTGATAATTACAAAGCAAAAACTTCTTGATTTCAAACAGTAGACAGAACTTATGAACATTCGACCATCTTGACATATTTACCATTCTTACAGATACTAATAATTATTAATAAAACTTGAATGTATTTTAATTATATATTTATAAAGTTTATTATTAGGATATTAAGTACCTAATTCTTCTTAGATACAGTATCTGAATCCAAGAATCAAAATTTGAATTGTCTACATTCATGGGTTTTTAAAAATAGAACCAGATAAAGTCAAATCTATCCCTGGGAATTGTGACTAGTACTGTACTCTTCTGAATGACACTGAAACAGCCAATCATATGAAAAACTATGTTCTTCTTAATATGACTATATATTTGTATCAGGTAAATACAACATATAACAATTCAGCAATGATTTAAGTTTATTTCAGGGTTCATATATTTATTACCAAAATTATATCATTATGTATTATGACATATATGTATCTATGTAATACAATATTACATAAAGCACCAAAGAATTGATGCTTTTGAACTGTGGTGTTGGAGAAGACTCTTGAGAGTCCCTTGGACTGCAAGGAAATCCAACCAGTCCATCCTAAAGGAAATCAGTCCTGAAGATTCATTGGAAGGACTGATGTTGAAGCTGAAGCTCCAATACTTTGGCTACCTGATGCGAAGAGTTGACTCATTGGAAAAGACCCTGATTTGGGGAAAGACTGAAGGCGGGAGGAGAAGGGGATGACAGAGGGTGAGATGGTTGGATGGCATCACCAACTCGATGGACATGAGTTTGAGCAAGCTCCAGGAGTTGGTGGTGGACAGGGAAGCCTGGCATGCTGCAGTTCATGGGGTCACAAAGAGTTGGACACGACTAAGCAACTGAACTGAACTGAATGTAATATAATATACAGTATATACTCTATAATATACAATAAAATCACATTATAACACAAATTTCCTATTTTTATGCTGTTCTGCACAATTATAGCTTATCATCATTTATGGATACCCTTCCCTGATAGCTCAGTTGGTAAAGAATCCGCCTGCAGTGCTGAAGACCCCAGTTCAATTCCTTGGTCGGGAAGATCTGCTGGAGAAGGGATAGACTACTCATTCCAGTATTCTGGGCTTCCCTTGTGGCTCAGCTGGTAAAGACCCTGCCTGCAATGCAGGAGACCTGGGTTCGATCCCTGGGTTGGGAAGATCCCCTGAAGAAGGGAAAGGCTACCCACTCCAGTATTCTGGCCTGGAGAATTCCATGGACTGTATAGTCCATGGGGTCACAGAGAGTTGGACACAACTGAGTGACTTTCACTTTCTATTTCTTTAGTCCTATGAAGTTTTTCTTCTCATTCCCAGTCATTTTTCTTTCTTCATAAATATTTCTCTTCAGTGTAATGAACTTTCATTTTTGACACTTGATATATTTGATCTCTCCTTTAATGTTTCATTAGCATTTCTTTTTACAAATTCTCAGAAGTTCTCAGGGTTAAACATTATAAATTTCTTAAAACTTCTAAATCTTTGACTACATAAGTAAATACTGAAATTTTCTAAAATTCTTTTAGTAAAAGTTCTTCATAAATACACTAAATTCTTATAAGTTGTTTAGATATTATATTAAGTTCATAATATATGATATTTGTTAAATTTGCATTTATTACTCAGAAATTTAATTCTTAAGGCAGTCATTCCCTATCTTTCAACTTTTGATATTAACATTTATGCTCTTAGACATGGCTTTTATAAATTACTGAAGGTTCATT
Organism: Muntiacus reevesi; assembly: GCF_963930625.1. Classification (NCBI taxonomy): domain Eukaryota; kingdom Metazoa; phylum Chordata; class Mammalia; order Artiodactyla; family Cervidae; genus Muntiacus; species Muntiacus reevesi. The sequence continues at coordinate 100,468,642 of NC_089252.1, forward strand.
TTAGCAACACAAAAACCACAGAGTTAATAAACAAAGACAGAAGAGATAAACCTTGAAGAAATAGGTCTAAGGTTTTTGTGCTATTTGCCTTTTGTTTTAATTAGAGGGTAATATTCACCTCTGGGAATTTGTTGTTCAGTCACCCAGTCATGTCCAACTCTTTGCAACCCCAAGGATCTGCAGCACGCCAGGACTCCCTGTCCCTCACCATCTCCTGAAGTTTGCCAAAGTTCATATTCATTGCATTGGTGATGCCATCCAGCCATCTCATCCTCTGACACCCTCTTCTCCTTCTACCCTCAACCTTTCCCAGCATCAAGGACTCTTCCAATGAGTTAGTTATTCTCATCAGATGACCAAAATACTGGGGTTTCAATTTCAGCATGAGTACCTCCAATGAGTATTAAGGCTTGATTTTTTCAAGCCTGGTTAATTTCTTATGATTGACTGGTTTGATCTCCTTGCTGTTCAAGGGACTCTTATGAGTCTTCTGCAGCACCATAGTTCAGAGGCATCAATTCTTCGGCACTCTGCCTTCTTTATGGTTCAGCTCTCACAACCATATATGACCACTGTGAAGACCATAGCCTTGACTATTCAGACCTTTGTCAGTAGAATAATGTCTCTGTACAGTCTAGGTTTGTCACAGCTTTCCTGCCAAGAAGTAAACGTCTTCTGATTTCATGGCTGCAGTCACCGTCCGGAGTGATTTTACAGCCCAAAAAGAGGAAGTCAGTACTTCTACCTTTTCCCCTTCTATTTGCCATGATGTAATGGGGCCAGATGCCATGATCTTAGCTTTTTTAATATTTAGTTTTAGGCTGACTCTTTCACTCTCCTCCTTTACCTTCATCAAAAGGCTCTATAGATCCTCTTTGCTTTCTGCTATTAGAGTAGTATCATCCCCATCTGAGGTTGTTGATGTTTCTCCCACCTATGTTGATTCCAGCTTATAACTCACCCAGCCTGGCATTTCTTACAATGTGCTCCGCATATAGATTAAACAAATGTGGTGACAGCAGACAGCCCTGCAATACTTCTTTCTCGATCTTGAACCAAATAGTTGTTCCATACAGGGTTCTAACTGTTGCTTCTTGACTGGCATACAGGTTCTCAGGAAACATGTAAAATGGCCTGGTGTTCCCATATCTTTAAGAGACCTCCACAATTTATTATGATCCACACAGTCAAAGGCCTTGTCACAGTTGATGAAGCAGAGGTGGATGGGTTTTTTGGTTTTTTTTTTTAATTCCTTAACTTTCTCTATGATCCAGCAAATGTTGACAATGTGATCTCTTGGAAATTCCCTCTGGGGCTAGGGGTCTATCAAAGACAGACTACCAGAGTCCCACTGGGGAACCAGAGTACTAAGAAGAGCACTAAGCAAAGTACCATGTTAGGTGACTTCATCCAACCCTTCAAGATCCTCCTAGGCACAATGATAATTCTGTGACAGTAAAGCTAAATTCACACACTGCTGACTAGTAGAATTGAGGTGTAGAATATTAATATTCCTCCTTCTTTCACCAAAACGGGCTCAGAATCTGAGCCAGGCTGGGCCTCCTGAAGGAAGGTATCAGAAACGCCAGGAGATAGGACTGAGGAATGAACACTCTGATAGAAAGCAAAGTAATCATGCTTAGAGAAAGATACGGTGATAATCACTACTACAAGCTTCAGTTCAGTCACTCAGTTGTGTCTGACTCTTTGCGACCCCATGAATCGCAGCATGCCAGGCCTCCCTGTCCATCACAAACTCCCGGAGTTTACTCAAACTCATGCCCATCGAGTCGGTGATGCCATCCAGCAATCTCATCCTCTGTCATCCCCTTCTCCTCCTCCCCCCAATCCCTCCCAGCATCAGGGTCTTTTCCAATGAGTCAACTGTTCGCATGAGGTGGCCAAAGTATTGAAATTTCAGCTTCAGCTTCAGCCCTTCCAATGAACACCCAGGAGTGATCTCCTTTAGGATGGACTGGTTGGATCTCCTTGCAGTCCAAGGGACTCTCAAAAGTCTTCTCCAACACCACAGTTCAAAAACATCAATTTTCTGGTGCTCAGCTTTCTTCTCAGTTCAACTCTCACATCCATACATGACCACTGGAAAAACCATAGCCTTGACCAGACGAACCTTTGTTGGCAAAGTAATGTCTCTGCTTTTTAATATGCTATCTAGGTTGGTCATAACTTTCCTTCCAAGGAGTAAGCGTCTTTTAATTTCATGGCTGCAATCACCATCTCCAGTGATTTTGGAGCCCCAAAAAATAAAGTCTGACACTCTTTCCACTGTCTCCCCATCTATTTCCCATGAGGTGATGGGACCAGATGCCATGATCTTAGTTTTCCGAATGTTCTCCCAGAAATAAATTACAGACCTACTCATCCATGAGATCCTTACAGAATGTGAAGTTAAGATTTCCCTGACCCTTGAATCTTCCTTCACTTCACTGGACCCCTTCTGTCACTGTCCTTGCTCCAGAGTTTGTTTTTTTAATTTGAGGATAATTACTTTCAAGGCTGTGCTGGTTTCAGCTGTGTGCATATGTATGTCCCTCCCTTTTGAGCCTCCCTCCCACTCCCCCAACCCCCTCCTCTAGGTCATCACAGACCACTACTTGTGCTCCACTGCAGCTTCCCACTGGCTATCTGTGTTACACGTGGTAGTGTATATATGTCAGTGCTACTCTCCCAATTCGTCCAGAGTTCCATACAAAAGAGTCGGTCTCTGGGCTGATATATTGTCTCAGTACTTATAACCCTAATGTTTTATGAGCATAGTGCATCCCACTGGTCTGGGAAAAGATTTGTTTTCTGCATTAGTTCATTTCATGGGTATGTTCATTTTATAAAGTTGTGAATCAAACCCCTGAAATATTAATGGTGTAAAACTCTATGTGTATTCATGATGGTTATATATAAGGGACTGTCAGATCCCAACCCCAATTATGTGTACTTACTGAAAACACATTCATAAGTGAGTAGAACTCAAGATCTTATGATTCTATTGATTTTAATGCTCCCAAGATGAGTCAGAATTTTTAAAGAAAATGGTTCATTTGCTTAGATCCTTAGCTCTGGAAGTTGTTTTAAATTAGTGAAATTAGTTGTCTTGAAATGTTTAAACTGATGTAGCGTTTTCCTTTCACTTCTGAGGATTCTTCCCAGTGATTAAAGAGATTTTATATTTTAATATTAAATTAAAATTTTCCCTCAATAACTTTTAATATTTTTAATAGAATATGCATGCTTTGCCTAACATTACTCAGTTCAAAATGAAGTATAAACTATTATAGATTGAATTTCATTAGTCTTCTAATGTCTCTATGAGCTGCTGTTATTTCCTCTCTGCTTGAATCTAAAATATTATGTGACAATAAATATTTAAGAGGATGAATTTCACAGCAATTTTGGTTAATAGAATTCACCATAACTAAGAAAAAATATTGCAATAAATATATATTAAGATCCATTTCACCAAATCCCAGAATATTAAACATTCACAAATGCTCCTAAAATTCAAATATTCTTATAGAATACAAATTTGTAAAATTTATCATCCAGGGAAACAGTGCAAACAAAAATGTGAGTTGGTTTAGAAACACAGAAGTTTCATAATCACTACTACTTAACTTTTTACTCAGTTAAATTCAGAGAAATATGATTCTATAAATACATATACATTCTAAGTTATAGGGATTGTGATACAGCTTAACATGACACTTTTCTGGTCTCCTTTTACTCATTTAATAACTATTCATCCAGTAAGTATGTATATCATGCATTCACAATGTTCTGAGCACTGTGCTGACCCTGAAAAGACAACTTTCCATGTCTAAAGTTGGCTGTGCAAGTCAACAGTAGCCACTAGCCACTTGCAACTATTGAGCATCTGAAATATGGCTTCTCTAAACAGAGATGTGCTGTGATGTATAAAATGCACATCAGATTTAAAAGACTTTGTACTAAAAGTCAAAACTACCTCAGTGATAATTTTTATGTTTGATTGCATGTTGAAATAATAATATTTTGGATGTACTGAGGAAAATAAAATATGCTATTAAAATTAATGTTATGTATTTCTTCTCACTTTTTAGTATGAACATGAGAAAAATTTAAGTTACATATGTGGCTCTCATTGTATTAGATAATGCTGGTCTAAGGGAAACTGACAACAACATACCTCCGTTTAGTTCAGTTCAGTCGCTCAGTTGTGTCCGACTCTTTGAGACTCCATGGACCACAGCACACCAGGCCTCCCTGTCCATCACCAACTCCCGGAGTTTACCCAAACTCATGTGCATCGAGTCAGTGATGCCATCCAGCCATCTCATTTTCTGTCGTTCCCTTCTCCTCCTGCCTTCAATCTTTCCCAGCATCAGGGTCTTTTCAAATGAGTCAGCTCTTCACATCAGGTGGCCTAAGTATTGGAGTTTCAGCTTCAACATCAGTCCTTCCAGTGAATACTCAGGATTGATCTCCTTTAGGATGGACTGGTTGGACCTCCTTGCATAATATATCTATATCTATATAATTTTATGTTTAAAAAAAGCATTCTGAATCTGATCAGAAGGCCATGACAAAGTATGTAGTGGGTTGAATAATAGCCACTGAAAGATATGAAGCCCTAATGGCTGGAACTTGTTATCTTATTTGGAAAGAGGATCTTTACAGGTGTAGTTAAATAAATGATCTGGAGTTGAGGAGAATCTGAGTGGGCCCTAAATGACATCATAAGCATCCTCCAGGAGAAAGGCCAAAGGAGGTAACACCTACAGAAGAGAGGAGACGATGTGAGTATGGAGGCAGCATTCACAGTGATGCAGACACAAGTCAGGGAACGCCCACAGCTACCAGAAGCTGGAAGAAGTGGAGTCAATTCTCCCCTAGAGCCTCCAGGAGTAAGGCCCTGACCACACCTTGACTTTGGACTTCTGGTCTCCACAACTGGGAATGGATACTTTCTGCTATTTTAAGCCACTCAGTTTGTGCTAATTTTTCTATTACAGTCCTCAGAAACTAATATAAAGCATAATGGTGGGAAGAGGTTATTCATAACAGGTAACTAAGGAACAGCTACAAATTCTGCCCATTTTGAGACAAGAACTGTGAGAATAAAGCCTATATTCTCTCCCAAAAAATCTCCTTAGAGTTCTTGCCATGAAAATTGAATACTGAGCTGGAAGACCCATTACCATTAGCAAGCTCAGTATAATATTCCAAATTTTCATGATTATATATATATATGTGTGTGTGTGTGTGTGTATAATATATGTATATCTGACCCCACTACTGCATTGCAAATAGAAGAGGGAAAAGTGGAAGCAATGACAGATTTCCTCTTCTTGGGCTCCAAAATCACTGGGGACAGTGTTTGCAGCATGAAATCAGAAGACAATTGCTTCTTGGAAGGAAAGTGATGACAAATGCAGGCAGTGTGTTGAAAAGCAGAGACATTACTATGCCGGGAAAGGTCCATATAACCAAGGCTATGGGCATGTACAGTTGTGAGAGCTGGATGGTAAAGAAGGCATTGTAGAATTGATGCCTTTGAACTGTGGTGCTGGAAAAGACTCCTGAAAGTCCCCGGGACAGCAAAGAGATCAAATCAGTTAGTCTTAAGGGAGATGAACCCTAAATATTCACTGAGAGGACTGATGCTGAAGCTGAAGTTCCAGTATTTTGGTCACGTGATATGAACAGATGACTCATTGGAAGAGTCCCTGATGCTGGGAAAGATGGAGGGTAGAAGGAGAAGAGGGTGTCAGAAGATGAGATGACTGGACAGCATCACTGATGCAATGAACATGAACCTGGGCAGATTCCAGGAGATGGTGAGGGACAGGGAGGCCTGGTGTGCCGCAGTCCATGGGGTTGTAAAGAGCCAAACGCGACTGGGCGATTGAACAAACATAAAAGCAAATATGCACACACAGTTATAAAATACATGCATATGTGTGTGCATGTATGTGTATGCATGACCCACAAACAGATAAAATACCATATTAATTAATTAAGCAGTACAGACCAGAGCTAATGTTGGCTCACAGGAAGTGCTCAGGCTTGAATAAATATTAATAACAGATGAGCTTTAAGACAAGACTCCATGTAGGAAAAGAATCTTTCCACCAAAGAAGTGTTCAATATCTTCTGCAATGGCCACAGGGGGAAGAAAAAACATAAGCGCACTAGCACGCTAATCCTGCAGAGAGAGTGCAGCATCAAAGGAAAACGGGAAAAAAAATACAAACTGGAGGTGTTCTGGAAAGGACACAGAACTCTAATGATGCTGACAGCAATCTGCAGAGACACATGGAAGCACCAAAGCCTCACACAGACATGAGCTGATAAAATCTCAGGACTTAATGGCCCTACTTTGAATGAGTACAAGAGCAGGTTACAATATTCAGCTATAAAGGTCTGGAAGCAAGAAATAGGCACCACAATGTAAACCAGACCAATTGGAAAAGGAAAATAGAGAAGAGTATCTGTACTGAAACAAAATATTCATTTAGCCATACTTGTTAGGGCTATCACCAGTTACCTTAGCAAGGAAGAAGAAAGAAGAACTCACTTAGCAATATTAGAACTCACTTGTGTACTCAATTGTATATATTTATCAGCGTGGACGCAAATATTTTCAACAAGCAATGGTTATTGTTAAAGAGAAGCATGTGAATTGCAGGGATCCTGATTTTTTCTCTCTAGTTATATAACATATTATATATTTATACATAGTTGACCAAACACATAGGCAGTGACTGGTGGGGGAGAACTAAACCATAAGACTATAAACAGCCATGTCCAAAAATGTCCAAAGCTTTATGACATAACTGATAATTAATGGGAAAAAAGCATATCAAAAAAATGTTAAACCAAATTACATTACAATTTGTCAGTTATTAAAGGATATATACATTTACCTAGGTCACATTTTATCCACTTATGTGTCAGAGTTACACTTCTCGAATCTGAATTACATCAATTAATACCATCCCTTCACCTCTCTGTAACACTGCTTTCCAATAGTTAAGAGGCATTCAGAGAATAGGGAACAAGGACACCATTGTTGAGGGACTTTAGATTTAAAAACCTACAAGGGTGCATAAAGACATAGAGACACGTTTAATGGAACAGCATAAAACAGTAGCTGGCCACTTGCCCCTGAAATCTTCACGGAACAGATCCGTTTTGAAAGAAAAGGAAAAGGCTTTGATGTAAACTAATAGCAGGCTTGTATAAGAGAGAGAGAAAATATCTTTTTAAAAGATGTGAGAAGATAAAAAGCAGAGAGTCAACCTTCCCAAGACAGAAGTCTGAATCAGAGTTGAGCTGCCTTTCCCTAAACTGACTTGAACTTGTTAATGTCTTGAATCTGAATACTGGCACTTGGAAATTTCAGAATAGCTCATCAATTTTTAGTACTTTTGCTTGAGGCCAGAAATGGAACAAGAACAAAAATAGAACAAGTGTGCTTGCTTTTTATATGTGTTTCCACAAATTGAAAATGAACCCAGAGTGAAAAACTACTTACCTGAATTATTTCCTATGTCAGAACCACCACCTTGTATTTACATTTCTCAAAGTATTTACATAATCATCCGAATGTGGTGGGAAAGACATAAGCATGCGATCTAAGAACCTGTGCTCGATATTGAAACTGTACTGTTATTAAGGAAAGCTGGAGTTGCTAAAGTTCATGCTACTTTTAAAAATATTTTTAAATGTTATCAAAATAATCATTCACACAACTTAAAATATGACAAAATGTACCTGGGGAATTTTAATTTGAACATTACTTTATTAATTTTTTCATGTAAACATTAATTTTATCTTTTAGTTGAGTTTATGAAAGTTATACCTGAGACATAATTGAAAGAATCAAATGACACTATGAAGGGAGGGGAGTTGCTTATGAAAAATAGCAGTTTCTTGCGCCCTTCTACCCTGATTTTTCCCCTTTTGAAGATAATAACTTGCTTGTCTTTTAGGCAGTTACTTCAGAATTTGACTCCATACCTCTAAATAACACGTGTCTTTTTAAATTCCTCCTATGGAAGATTTAGCACCTTTTCCTACTCCTGCCACACACTCACACGTTTGTCCCTTTGCTCCCTACGTGCGTGGATGTGTGCTAAGTTGCGTCAATCATGTCTGACACTGTGTGACCCTATGGACTGTAGCCTGACAAGCTCCTCTGTCCATGGGGTTTCTCCAGGCAAAAATACTGGAGTGGGTTGACATCCCCTCCTCCAGGGGATCTTTCTGACCCAGGAATCAAACCTACATCTCATGTCTCCTGCATTAGCAGGCGGTTCTTTCCACTAGTGCCATCTGGGAAGCCCTTGCTTATTACTAATGCCGATAAATGGGGAAGATCAATAATCACATGTTTTGATATTATGACTATATAAGTAACATCCACAGACATGGTATGAAGTGAAGTATACTGATTCTCTGCTATGATATTGTTCTCTCTGGAGGTAATAATTACATTACTTGTCATCATTTATTTAACATTCTATCTATTTATCACTAATTCAAGCCCTAACTCTTTGTCAGTTTTCTAATTTCCTCTCAAGATAGACAGAGCAAGTTTCTATCAGTTTCCTTCTTCTGAAGAAGTCTCCCTTTGAGCCTCTGATCTGTTCTAATCCATGACGTATCCTCAATCCCAGGAAACCAAAGACACTCCTAGAATTAACAGTAGATTGTTCTGTGGTGGAACTGCATAGAAGGTGGAAGAATTGGTGTCTTCCCCCTGCCTGAATGCACATGCTAAATGGCCATGTAAAATGGACATGTCGGTGTTATTGGTAGATGGTTCACCCAAACCAGCTAAGTTTCTGGGAAGCACATGGGCAAGGCCCACCCTCTTACTACAGACAGTGAAGAATAAATTATTGCCTCTGATCCCATCCAAGTCTAAACTCATAGCCCAATGTCTACTCACCCTGTTTGGCTTATGCCTAACCACAAATGGAGTCTTATCACCAAGAAAAAGTGGATAAGAGACCATCAGTTTCTTCTCTCTATTGGTGCTCTTTTCACTGGTGCTCCAGTGATGCTTGGCATAGGGGACAACCGACTCCTGCATGCTAAAGCCCCAGGATGCTGGAGCCAAGAGGCAGGAAGAAAGGAAATAAAACTATGAATGTGGGAGTAACTTAGAAATTTCAATACACAGTTTGGAATGGAAAATAAAAGTTAATAAAGAAAAAAACCTGTAGTCCAAAATGAGGGAAAATTTACATGAATAAACTATCATTTTAAGTAATATTTTTAAAGTGGTAAATTAAAAGATCAAACTTTTCATAAAATTGTTTGAACAAAATAATAATAGAATTATTTGTTCAAGAGATACAGAATCCTGACATTTCAATACCTAACTGCTAAACTGCTGAGGTTACACCAAGAAGTACATTCGAGAGAGGGACTTTGAATCCTAGCTACAATGATACGCGAACTTGGGGCATGTTTTAACTCCCCTGAACCTCTCCATTCTTCAAAATGGAGAAAAGATTATTTACTTTATGATTATTGTGAGCATTAAGAATACACTGACGGCGTGCCAGGTCTACACATTTCATAAACAAATACAATATAATTGTACCATTCATAAAATACAGTAGTAAGAAGTGGGGAATATAAATACAAAGCTGTATTTGCTTGAATTTGCACAAAGAAACCCTATGAGAATAAATATGTAGGAAACAGTATAGTTTCTTAGCCCAGGGAGAAGAGAGAAAAAAGGATGAAAGCGAGAATATAGGAGTGAGATTTTTCACTGTACCTCTTTATTTTGTTTTGATTGATTTCACAGTGAACTTAAAATCTACTCTCTATCCATCAGGGCTAGTTGTTTTGCATGCTACTCAGTCATTTCTTATGTTTTTGATAATAAATAATTACTCTTAGAGATTCAGCTCCACAACCATGACTTCATTTTCTATGACCTCCTATAACTGCCAGTTAGCAACAAAAGCAAAATGTAGTTCTACCTGTTTGTACCAGACTCTCAACTACCTAGTGAAAACCAACTCTGTGTTCTTATGGCACAACCACAGCCATGAGCAAATCACAGATGGACTGATTTTCAATATCTATATAATTCACTACTGTTTCAGATTCTACCTTCCTTTTGTTTTAATTCTAAGGGAAATACATTTAGCAAACTGGATTTCTTTGGTAATAACAAACGATCTACCTCAGAAATGTTCAGCCAAAATAAACAATTATTGACTACAGTATCTAATATTAATTTCAATCTCTGTTAATGCCAATTATTCTACTACCTTGCTGAGAAATGCTCATGTTGAGAATTAAAAAAAATATAGTGTAGAAAATGAGATAATAATGTTTTAATGTATTAAAGTAGGAGGACAAACTTTTTTTCACATACTTTTTTTCCTTGGGTGAGTAGAGGAATGAATATAGGTGAGGATACTTATAGTTTGTATTCTGTTTTGGTGTTAAAAACTTTCTGCTCAAGGAATCTAGAGAAAAATTATTACTTGTGACAAGTTCTTTATATTCAAAATTTGACACATTACAAGGTTTGCCAGTGACATTCTTCATACAGACCCCAAATCCTTCTGCTTTCTTTTCGTTCTTGGGGGAAAACTTTCTTTAAAAAGAACTGAGGCTCAGTTGAACTACATAACTCTGCTTTTTTCTTCCCAGCTCTGATAATTCAGGAAATGAAAATATAAGCTATTTGTGCTTAAAATAAAGATGTACTATAATTGGAGAACCAGGAAAAACATTAACCTAGTTAAAAGACGTGTCTTTTATTAGGGGAGGAGCAAGAGTGAAAAAATAATTATGTTTTTAATATTTCTGGCTTTATTTTCATAGAGGCTGGTACCAAAATTTGATGATGTTAGAATATGCCAATTTAGAGAAGGAAACAGAGATTCACCACTCTCAGGGATTTTTCTGTAGGATCTATAATTCCAAGTATACTGTTTCCTGCCTAGTAGCAGGACAAAATGCAGCTTGACTAAAGTGACAGGTTGAAGCTATAAAGAGTTAATCCTGAAATTCAGGCTTTTCAATTTTAGTTGAAATTAATTACGCTAAAGCTACATATGACCTAGAAACTGTTTTCACATATGTAAGCATATCAGTCTTTCCCTTTATGAAAAGACAACCTCTTTCTTCTATTGCACTGGTAAAATTTCCCTTAGGATGGAAAAATAGAATACCAATTGATGTTTTAATTGGCAGTTTGAACAAGAATCAACCTTGAGTATGTGGGACTTTAAAGGTACAGATGCGTTTTTTGAGTTCCTCACTTACAGTTCTCATTCACATTTTGTCTAGGTGAGAGTTGTTTGTACACTCATCCCATCCCCATACCAACTATCTTGTGTCCACTTCAGAGCATTGCACAGTGTTTCCCTTCTGCCTAGAATATTCTTTCCTGGGTCAGCACCTCCCAGCTTCCATATCATTCAGGTCTCAATTCAAAGACAGGCCTTCAGTTCATGCCACCTTACTCTGTATTGTCTTCAAATTCTTATTTAAGCACTTATTTATGTGTTGATTTCTGTTTCTTTCCAACTACAATCTTAGTTCATCAAAACCAGAGTATCTATCTTGTTTACCACTACTGCTTGTGCTTAAAATAGCATCTGGTCCAATATAGGCTCATAAATGATTATAAACTCCTTAACAACAAAAATATAGTTTTTCTTCAGCCCTCAGAAATGATATGGATATCATTTAGCCCAGATGGTAAGGAATCTGCCTGCAATGGGGGAGACCTGGGTTCGATCCCTGGTTGGGAAGAATCCCGAGTATTCTTGCCTGGAGAATCCCCATGGACAGAGGAGCCTACGGAGGAACCTGGCGTACTACAGCCCACGGGGCTGCAAAGAGTTGGACACGCCTGGGTGACGAAGCTCAGCACAGCAGCTAACGCAGTTGCAGAGGATTACACCACTATCCTTAAATGTGAAAAAAAAAATGAAACTGCTCACTCAAATCAAGTTTAAAACCAAAAGAAATATTTAGAAAAACACTAGATCCTCAGGTCTAGATTCAAAGGAAATGAAAAAGTAAGACTAAAAAATTTTTTTGAAAATTTGTGACTTTCTTTTGCTAACTGAATGTCATAAAATCTGATTTCAAGTCCAAAATAAACTGTGCAATTGAACCATAAGTCGTCAAAGTTTGAATTCATACTTGGTAAGGATATGGGAAAGAGGATATTGTAATTCCTTCACAATACTATGACGATTCAGTTTAATAATGTGACTACTATAACTGAAAGTGTTAGTTGCTCAATCGTGTCTGACTCTTTGTGACTCCATGAACTGTAGCCCACCAGGCTCCTCTGTCCTTGAAATTCTCCAGGCAAGAATACTGAAGGAGGCAGTCATTCCTTTCTCCAGAGGATCTTCCCAACCCAGGAATTAAACCCGGGTCTCCTGCATTGAAGGCATATTCTTTACCATTTGCGCCACCAGAGAAGCCCATCATTACTAATTTAACAGAAAGAATTAAGGTATATTTAAGAAGACTTTTGTACCAAAATGTGGCTTCAAAATGGGGGGAAAATATTATATTGTCAGGAAAAGAGACAACGAAAAAAATAAAAGAAATATTTATAAAATAATCTGACTAAAAACACCCTCTTACCTGTTTAGTTATATTAGGCATGTAAGTCTGTTAATTTTAACAGGTGTAAAACAGCTGTTTTGTAGGTAAAAAGAGTTTAAAGTCAATGATGACTTGTGGTTAAATTTTCCACGTAATCAAGATTTCCTAAATATAAGACATTGTGATGGTAATTGCCAAACTATATCATTTAATGCCCCCAACAAACTTATGAGGATTACCCCTATTTTACAACTGAAGAGGCTTAGAGAAACTAACCAAACTCTCCAATGTCAAAGAGGTAGCCAGTGCCAAAGCAAGAAAAGATTCAAACCTGAATCTCTCAATCTCCATAGCCCATTCTGTTTCTATATTACCTTACATTCTGTAAGCATGCGTTTTGTGTTTGTTTTTACTTAGCACAGTTGAAATAATGTTATATTAGTTTCAGGTGTACAAAACAGTATTTTGATATTCTATCCTTTACATATTTTGTTCCTACTCATCTCCCCTCCAGTAACCCACTCATCTCCCCTCCAGCAACCACTCATCTCCTCTCCCGTAACCACTAGATTCTACATATAAGTGAAAACATACAATATTTACCTTTTTCTGAACTATTACACTAAGCAGAATACCCTCCAAGTCCATCCATGTTGTCACAAATGGCAAAATCTCATCCTTTTTGATGGTTGAGTTCAGTTCAGTTCAGTTCAGTCCCTCAGTCGTGTCTGACTCTTTGCGACCCCATGAACCGCAGCACACCAGGCCTCCCAGTCCATCACCAACTCCCAGAGTCCACCCAAACCCATGTTCATCGAGTTGGTGATCCCATCCAACCATCTCATCCTCTGTCGTCCCCCTCTCCTCCTGCCCTCAATCTTTCCCAGCATCTGGGTCTTTTCCAATGAGTCATCCCTTCGCATCAGGTGGCCAAAGTATTGGAGCTTCAGCTTCAACATCAGTCCCTCCAATGAATACTCAAGATTGACCTCCTTTAGGATGAACTGGTTGGATCTCCTTGCAGTCCAAGGGACTCTCAAGAGTCTTCTTGAACACCACAGTTCAAAACCACCAATTCTTCTGCGCTCAACTTTCTTTGAAGTCCAGCTCTCACATCCATACATGACCACTGGAAAAACCATAGCCTTGACTACATGGACCTTTGTTGGCAAAGTAATGTCTCTGCTTTTTAATATGCTGTCTAGATTGGTCATAACTTTCCTTCCAAGGAGTAAGTGTCTTTTAATTTCATGACTGCAATCACCATTTGCAGTGATTTTGGAGCCCAGAAAAATAAAGTCAGCCACTGTTTCCCCATCTATCTGTCATGAAGTGACGGGACCGGATGCCATGATCGTAGTTTTCTGAATGTTGAGCTTTAAGCCAACTTTTTCACTCTCCTCTTTCACTTTCACCAAGAGGTTCTTTCATTCTTCTTCACTTTCTGCCATAACGGTGGTGTCATCTGCATATCTGAGGTTATTGATATTTCTCCAAGCAATCTTAATTCCAGCTTGTGCTTCCTCCAGCCCAGCGTTTCTCATGATGTACTCTGCATAGAAGTTAAATAAGCAGGGTGACAATATACAGCCTTAACATACTTCTTTTCCTGTTTGGAACCAGTCTGTTGTTCTATGTTCAGTTTTTTGTTTTTTTTTTTTTTTCATTTGCAGTCTTTTTTATCTATGTTCAGTTCTAACTGTTACTTCCTGACCTGCATACAGGTTTCTCAAGAGGCAGGTGAGGTGGTCTGGTATTCCCATCTCTTTCAGAATTTTCCACAGTTCATTGTGATCCAAATAGTCAAAGACTTTGGCATAGTCAATAAAGCAGGAATAGATGCTTTTCTGGAATTCTCTTGCTTTTTTGATGACCCAGCAGATGTTGGCAGTTTGATTTCTGGTTACTCTGCCTTTTTAAAACCAGCTTGAATATCTGGAAGTTCTCAGTTCATGGTTGAGTAATATGCCACTATTTACAGTGGAATATTATCCATTCATCTTCTTTATCCAAGAATCTGTTCATTAATGCTTAGGTTGCTTCCATATCTTGGCTTTGGTAAATAATGCTGCCATGAATATTAACATGCATGTATCTTTTCAAATTTGCTTTTGTTTTCTCCACACACATACCCAAGAGTGGCATTGCTGGGATGTGTGGTAGTTTTATTTTTGACTTTTTGCGGAATTTCCATACTGTTTTTACATAGTGGCTATACTAATTTAAACTGTATACAAATACCCCTTTTATCCACATCCTCTACAATGTTTGTTAAGAAATCTTTTTGAGGATAGTCATTCTGACTGTTATGAGGTGACAGCTTATTGTGGTTTTGATGTGCATTTCCCTATAGCTAGTAATGTTGAGTACTTTTTAATGGTCCTGTTGACCATCTGTATATGTTCTGTGAGAAAAGGTCTTTCTTGAGAAAAAAATAAACCTGGAAGTCTCATGACCTAACTTAAGTGTATACTACAAAGCTACATTAATCTAAACATCATGGTACTGGCACAGAGAGAGATACATTGATCAATGGAACAGAATAGACAGCCTAGGAAAAAACCCTCATATGCTCAATTAACCTACGACAAGTTCAGTTCAGTCACTCAGTTGTGGACAACTCTTTATGACCCAATGAACTGATGCACGTCATGCTTCCCTTTTCATCACCAACTCCTGGAGCTTACTCACTCATGTCCATCAAGTCGCTGATGCCATCCAACCATCTTATCCTTTGTCGTCCTCTTTTCCCGCCTTCAATCTTTCCCAGCACCAGGGTCTTTTCAAATGAGTCAGTTCTTCACATCAGGTAGTCCAAGTATTAGAGCTTCAGCTTCAGCATCAGTCCTTCCAATGAATATTCAGGACTGGTTTCCTTTAGGATTGACTGGTTGGATATCCTTGCAGTCCAGGGGACTTTCAAGAGTCGTCTCCAACACCACAGTTCAAAAGCATCAATTCTTCGGCACTCAGCTTTCTTTATGGTCCAACTCTCACATTCATACATGACTACTGGAAAAACCATAGTTTTGACTAGACGGACCTTTGTTGGCAAAGTAATAGCTCTGCTTTTTAATATGCTGTCTAGGTTGGTCACAGTTTTTCTTCCAAGGAGCAACTGTTTTTAATTTCATTAAAAGCATCTTTTAATTTTATAACAAAGGAGGCAAAAATACATAATGAGAAAAGACAGTCTCTTTAATAAAAGTGGCCCTGGTAAAACGGGATAGTTACTTATAAAAAACAAAGTCAGAACATTTTCTCACACCATATACAAAAATAAACTCAAAATAGATTACATACCTAAATGTAAGATCTGATACCATAAAACTCCTAAAGAAAGCATAGCCAGTATGTGCTTTGATATTGGTATTAGCAGTACTTTTTTTTTATCTGTCTCCCCAGGCAAGGGGAACAAAAACAAAAATAAACAAATGGAACTGAATCAAACTTAAACCTTTTGCACAGTGAAGGAAATCATCTGCAAAACAAAATGGCAACCTACAGAATGGGAAAAGATATTTGCAAATTATATGTCAAATAAGGGTAACTATCCAAAACATTTTAAAACTCATACAACTCAATATCCAAAAACAAACAATCCAATTTTTTAAATAGGCAAAGGACCTGTAAGCATCTGTTTTTTTTTAACTAATTACCAACATCTTTGCCTAAAAGTTCCTACATTCATTGCTGGCTGGATCTCCAAAGCTGGATACTTAAAATTCAGCCTTATAATCAATCCTTTTTATGCTGCCATTAACAAATAAAATAAGAAAAATGAATTGCCCCTTGGGTTACATCAGGATGGTAGCCACGTGATTCCTCAGACCAATATTTATGTTCCTATGAGGCCAAGGGCAAGCTTTGTTTTCATCTTTAAAAGTTTATTTTTCTGCTACTAATTTGGAGGATACATGGAAAGCAAGCTTACAGGCTAGGTGAAATACTGAAAAGAAAGATACGATTAGAAATAATGTACTTGGATTCACATGAATCATTTGGGCTCTGGGACGAATGTACCGTAAATGGAGCTCAGTCCAGAGAAAAGGTAGATAAAATGAGTTTAGGAGCAAATAATAAGATGTGAAAATACATATTATATGGAACAATGCTTCAGGTTAATAGCTAGGAAGCTGTTTTAAGAATGAAGGCAGAAAAATTCTCATAGAATCCACTAGTCTGTACAACAGACATGGCAAAACAAACAGATATGGTAAATAAGGTGGTGGCTGTTGCTGGAGGTTTACTGGTCAAATATAAAATAGTAATTATATTGACAGTTTTTTGATATGGTGAAGGGAATTACAAATGTCATTCAGTAGGGACTTGGTTACCATCCCATAATCATTTTCAAACATTATCAGAAAATTAAGTACCCTCTAAGTCTATGCCCCGACCAGTAATGCTAAAGAAGCTGAAGTTGAACAGTTCTATGAAGACCTACAAGACTTTCTAGAGCTAACACCCAAAAAAGATGTCCTTTTCATTATACGGGACTGGAATGCAAAAGTAGGAAGTCAAGAAACATCTGGAGTAACAGGCAAATTGGGCCTTGGAGTACAGAATGAAGCAGGGCAAAGGCTAATAGAGTTTTGCCAAGAGAAAACACTGGTCATAGCAAACACTCTCTTCCAACAGCACAAGAGAAGACTCTACTCATAGATATCACCAGATGGTCAACACCAAAATCATATTGATTATATTCTTTGCAGCCAAAGATGGAGAAGCTCTATACAGTCAGCAAAAACAAGACTGGGGGTAGACTGTGACTCAGATCATGAACTCCTTATTGCCAAATTCAGACTGAAATTGAAGAAAGTAGGGAAAACCACTAGACCATTCAGGTGTGACCTAAATCAAATCCCTTACAATTATACAATGGAAGTAAGAAATAGATTTAAGGGACTAGATCTGATAGAGTGCCTGATGAACTACAGACGGAGGTTCATGACATTGTACAGGAAACAGGGATCAAGACCATCCCCAAGAAAACAAAATGCACTCTGCTTATTTAACTTATATGCATCATGAGAAACGCTGGACTGGAGGAAGCACAAGCTGGAATCAAGATTGCTCAGAGAAATATCAATAACCTCAGATATGCAGATGACACCACCATTATGGCAGAAAGTGAAGAAGAACTAAAGAGGCTCTTGATGAAAGTGAAAGAGTAGAGTCAAAAATCTGGCTTAAAACTCAGCATTCAAAATCCTAGATCACGGCATCCAGTCCCATCACTTCATGGCAAATAGATGGGGAAACAATGGAAACAGTGGCAGACTCTATTGTTTTGGGCTCCAAAATCACAGCAGATGGTGATTGCAGCCATGAAATTAAAGGACACTTACTCCTTGGAAGAAAAACTATGACCAATCTAGACAGCATATTAAAAAGCAGAGATATTTTTTGCCAACAAAGGTCTGTCTAGTCAAGGCTATTGTTTTTCCAGTAGTCATGCATGGATGTGAGAGTTGGATATAAAGAAAGCTGAGTGCCGAAGAATTGATGCTTTTGAACTGTGGTGCTGGAGAAAACTCTAGAGTCCCCTGGACTGCAAGGAGATCAAACCAGTCAATCATAAAGGAAATCAGTCCTGAATATTCACTGTAAGGACTGAGGCTGAAGCTGAAGCGTCAATACTTTGGCCACCTGATGTGAAGAACTTCTCACTGGAAAAGACTCTGATGCTGGGACAGAATGGGGGCAGGAGGAGAAGGAGACAACAGAGAATGAGATGGTTGGATGGTATCACCGACTCAATGGACATGAGTTTGAGTAAACTCCGGGAGTTGGTGATGGACAGGGTGGCCTGGCATGCTCTAGTCCATGGGGTCACAAAGAGTCGGCCACGACTGAGCGACTGAACTGAATTGAACTGAAGACATGAGGGAGTAAGACAAGACATATCTGAATCTTGACTCTGCGTTTATTAGCTTTAAGATGCTGGGAAGGCGTCAACTTCCCTAAGGTTTCTAATCAAGTAAAGTAGAATTAATAATAACCACCTCACAGAGTGTTTAATAATAAATAAGATGGTGTATGTGAGAGGAGTTTGTGATCTGTACAGCATTATGAAAATGAAAATTTACAATGTTAATAATGACAAAAGTTAAAATAAAATCAAAAGTAAATATCCTATAGGAAGCATTATGATCTCAATTATAGAAAATTAAAATATATGTTTTGGTAAGTCCTTAAAAATAATATTAGTACCATGACTAGTGAGTTGGAAGGCTATGATTTTAGGTGAAAAAGCAAATAGTATACAGCATGATTTTATTTCAATAATAATCTGTGTTTGTATGCTTCAACATATTTATAAACAGCAGGAGAAGGATATGGAATGTGTTATTTCAGGCTATCAGGAGAGAAAGATAGAGATTTGTTCAATTTTCATATAAAGCATATACACATCTGCATACACACATAACTTGAATCATTTGCATTATGCACAAGTTCATATAATATTTGGAATTTGAGAAACAAAGGGAATTTTTAAAAATAACATTGCTAATAAAATCTTTGAGAGCAATATTAATACCCCAAAAATGTCACCCAAGTGTGCAGCAGCATCCAGACTTATAGAAGTGTTCTAGTTGACTAACATACTTCAGTCACCTTTGAATTATCAATCCAAATCAACAATATGAGGCAGCTTCCCTGACCTATAAAATGACCCTCACAATGTCAAAGAAAAGAGTACATTGTGGGACCTGAACCTAATCTGAGGGTACAGCAGCTCTGGGGCATTTGAAACTGTGATGGAGTGGTTCAGAGGCAGAGGGAGAGATTATTAAGACCTCAGTGCAGAGCATGAAGCTCTTTAAATCTGGGAGCATCTAGGCCACCCAAGAGCTTGTTCTACCTTAATTGCACAGTGGAACTATTATGTTGTATTGACATGTTTAGTTTCAAGCCATTTTAGTTATATTTTCCACCACCAGTTAGTAGGGGAATTTAGTGGCAATATCTTCTATTTCTTTATAATTCCCTTTGAAAAGGTTCTTAAAGTATAAAAACCTCTATAAAGGGATGTTGACAGGATATAAACTTATGCTTAAGGGCTCTATGTCAGAGAAATCCTAATGAGAATTAACAAATGAACTTTAAATAAACCTGTCTAACTCTGTTTCTCATTTGTAATCCTTTGTTTTTTCAGTTTCATGCAGCTCAGGTTGTGTGGAGAGAAATTACGTTTGCCAGAGCAGATGCTTTTGTGACAAATCAAAGGAGTTGGGGATGTTTAGGAAGGAGAATGGAAATCTTTGTAAGCAAGCAGTATTTCTTGATTTTTAGTGATTTCTCTCAATTGTTCATAAGTTTTCCCAAGTGTTTGAAGTGGTCCACTCAGCTGTAGCCCTGCCCAGACAGAGAGTTTCCCACAAAAGGAATATTTCCTCAACTTCTGGAAGTAGAGAGCAAAACGTTGTCACTTCATCAAAAATGTTCTTATTTCCTCCAGAAACACTTC
This sequence comes from Muntiacus reevesi, assembly GCF_963930625.1. Taxonomy (NCBI): domain Eukaryota; kingdom Metazoa; phylum Chordata; class Mammalia; order Artiodactyla; family Cervidae; genus Muntiacus; species Muntiacus reevesi. Next base: position 100,488,719 of record NC_089252.1, read on the forward strand.
TTTGAATTTAGGGACCTTTTTACTTTCACCAAGGAGTCCTGAGGTACTTTACTTCAGTGACAGTTTGAGGATGAGACCTAGATAGGCCTTTGGTTTTTCCAGCTGACCCTGCTACATCTTCAAAACACCTTTCCAAACCATAGAGGAAAAGCTTTGAAAGAGGTCAAAGGCTTTGAAACTGATATTCTTCTGTCTAAATTGAGAGATGAGCTGGTACAAAGAGGAGTATTCTTCTAATCTATTAAAATAAATGATACAGAAAGAGGGTGTTCAGATCAGTTTAGTCGCTCAGTTGTGTCCAACTCTTTGCGACCCCATGGAACACAGCACCTAAACAAATGTGGATTGCTCCTTGTAGAGAGGGTTGCTCCAGCTATGCAATAATAGCTCCAGCTATGCAATGAAACACTCTGAAAGACATGAACCCAGCAATGGTCCTTTAAACATGAAACGTTGTCTGCAGGCTACACAGAATATATTGAACACTATTCTAGCAATATTTACTGCGCCTAGCAGTACTGAGGTCCTCAGGATGAAGAAGGCCCAGCTTGGGGACACTTGAACAAACACATGTAAAGATCATCTTTCCTTCACCTTCAACAGCACCAGAAATTCACAGGACTATACTCAGAGAACCGAAGTGAAAGTCGCTCAGTTATGTACGACTCTACGACCCCATGGACTGCAGCCACCAGGCTTCTCTGTCCATGGAATTCTCCAGGCAAGAATACTGGTGTGGGTTGCCATTTCCTTCTCCACATACTCAGAGAACCTAAAAGTTACATGAAAGGAAAAGTTCAAAGGGGAGTAATTCTCCAAAGGAGGGCAAAGGAGAAAAAATAAATTAAGGTAGTAGAGGAGCTGCAAATTCAATGAGTTGAGTAGTTGAGTAGTTCTGTTGAAAATGCTGGATCCCCAGGGCTTTCTGATGTTTGTTTCTGGTGAGATATCAAGGCATATTCCCATCTTCTCACATTCTTAGGGGCACGATAAAAAAAGAAGTTCTAACAGAGTCAAAATTTTAAGCAAAAAAAAAAAATATTCTAACACAAGTTGAAATATGGACAGATATTTAAAGTGTGGTCATCCTTTTATAGACTTGTTTTATAAAAATCTACTAAAAATTAGGTTTAAAGAATCTCTGAATCTGAATTCAGAAAATTTGCTTTCTGAATCCCAGAAAAAGGACTTACACAGAAAATACAAGGAGTTTTTTTAGAAAACCTTACAGTTTGTAAGAAGATGACAAAATGCAACTAGATGAGTTTGGAGAGGTGACAAGTTCAAATGTTGAAGCAGTAATGATCTTAAGAGCATGCCAGGAGATGAAAGAGTTTCTTCTGGCACTTTAGGGGGAACAAAAACAACCATTTTTCTTGGTTCATAATATGTAGTATCTTTTTATATAGTTTACAAAGGAAAAAGTTCTTCAGTTCCTGGAGTAAAAGCTTGATATAAAGTCTAGATGGCAGTCTCTTTGAAAAGCAATGATATTCAGTATAATTAAGATAATTACAAGAGAAATGCATACAAATTCTTGGTCATGATATAACTTTAATATATTTTCAGGAAAAATCCAGGAAATTAGGCATTCATGAATACATATTTCAACAATTTAGACAAGTAACTTTTATCTTAATGAAAGTTAGTTTTAATGCAGCAAGATGTTAAGGTTTAGACAGTTTCACCAGTATATTTTTCAATGATGGATTAAACTTGAAAGAATTAAGACTTGAATATAGCTCAGTGTTTGGTTTATCTTCATATGAGGATGAATCATTGAGAATACCACTGGAAAGTCTGCAGTTAGAAGAATCCTGGAGAGCTGGTCTGAGTGTGTGAGAACTTAACTTGTGGTTACTTTTGCTGTCAAGTTAACAATGCTGTATCAGTGCAACTATGATTTTAAATGAATCTTTCAGACTAACAAATAGCAGCTTCTAAGAATAATTGTTTTCTTCCCACCTATTGAGTAAAACTATGTTTTGCTGTTGGGTTAAAAATTTCTTTTACACACATTACAGAGAAACCAAGAAAAGATAAGTACCCGAGTCATTTTTATTGATTGTGCGAATAACTTGATTGTGCTTGCTTCACTAAATTTCTTTGCTAGGATGGAACTGTGATTACCTTGTGTGAACTCAAAAAGCATTTTTTAGTAAAAATGTGCTTCTGGTGAAGTGGCTCTGAGAGGTTTACCAAGGAATTCATCAACTTCAAAGAACTCTGGCAAATCATCTATGACAGATCCAGGTTCTCTGTCCCCTACACCATTTTTTTTTTTCTTTCTCTGCCACCCTCTCAGTAGACAGGGACCTTTTTGACACAGTTACATCAGACTTTTGCTATAAGGGTTGTGCTAGTAACACCAGAGAGACTGGTTTTATATAACAGATTCCATTCCAAAGAATCTGAAAAGTTTAACCCAAATCCCAGGGAAGGCTCTGAGCTGCTACCAACTCTGATTCTTCATTACCTTCCAGAATAGACCCAGGAACAGTAGTTTCTCTAGCTCTGGCCACATGGAGTGGGTAGATGAGTAAAAGAAGAGATGAGGGAGGATGTCTGGGGAGAAGGGGCTAAAACTGACTCAAACAGACTAAAAGAGCACAATGAGAATAGTAAAATATCTATATCTATATTTGTTTGCATCATACTCTGGACCTCCCAGGTAGCTCAGTGATGAAGAATCCAACTGCCAATGCAGGAAATATGGGTTCAATCCCTGGGTCAGGAAGATCCCCTTGAGGAGGAAATGGCAACCCACTCCAGGATTCATGTCTGGAACATCTCATGAACAGAGAAGCCTGATGGGTTACAGTCCGTGGGATTGCAAAGAGTCAGACATAGCTGAGCACACACATGTGCACTGGATTCTGAGAATGTTTGCAGTTACTAGTAAGACCATATTTTTTTCTTGTCAGTGGACTATACACATGCTTCCTCAGACATTACAGACTATAATAGAGAGAGAGTTACATGTGGAATGTGAAATGAACTGCTAAATATTCTGAAAATAAAATCTCCTATTTTACACTTGGCAGTATTCTTGCTTCATTACAGTGTGGAATTTTACAGGAATACTTAAATTAACAGTAATAGCAAGATGGCTTCAAACCCTTCTTACCTCTAAAGGACCAACCTGGCACCCAAGTATCCATATATTAAGTATAAATGTAAACAGATAAGACAAAATACAGAAGTAATCAAAGTCAGAAAACCAAATGAAGTCAGCTATAAGATACTGATTATCATTTTTCCTGCGTATTGTAGGAGATGTTGTGTACAGATAGCGACTCTGTGAAGCATTTATGTGACTTGAGATTGCTTTTATGCAGACTGCATTATGACTGTATTGTGTATTATGCTGTGTTAGCTGCTCCTGCAGCATGATTCATAAAATCAGGAGAAAGTGAATCCATCTGAATTCTGATGACTGTAACCATTTCAATCATATGGAAAGAAGGGGAGGAAAAGATACACAGTGATTATCTTATTATTTGATCCTCAGACAAGCAGAGGTTATCTAACTAAATGGCCAGTCTCAAATAAGCACAAGTTATTTCCTATATATCACCAAGTGGCCAGGCGTGTGAGGGACTTATAAAGGAACATTATTCTTTCATCTCTCTGACCTAGCACAATCATCTGGAGTGATACGAAGATGAAAGCGACTTTCTGACCCACAGGATATTACAACTCAGTTGAACAAGCTGGTACTGTAGGCTAGAGTAATGGCATTTCACACTGTGCTTCTACCAGAGATATGCCATAGTAGATAACCTTATGGATATCTCTTCCTTTGTATTTCAGGCTAAGTGCCATTTCCTCAGAAAGACTCAGCTGATTGAGTAAGTCTTCTGAGCACACAACCCTTCGTCATTATGTTCTCTTGCCCATTTGTATCACACTTGCAACACAATATAATTGGGTATTTACTTTTCCATTTACAAAGCAGCAAGCCCAATAGATATCTGTTGAAAGAGGAAATGTCATCAAATGGTGGTTGCTTGAGGTTTTCACCAGGCAAGGAAATCTATGCCCAGGGGGTTACCTTCAAAGAGGCCCTCTCTCAGCTTCCTGCCTCCCAGCCTCACCAGGAGAACTTCACCTGGGGCTGCCATCCAAGACAATCCCACCACCAAGGAGAATGCTTCATAAAAACCTAAATGTCATCATTCTGCCTACAACTTAGGAACTAGATGATTTAACAAGCAGCTCTCTGGGCAAAGTATATGAACAGACAGCTCATATCAGAGAAAAAATAACAATAAACATGGAAATATATACAGCATCAAGAGACATGAAATAAAAGCTCATAAGATCATACTTGATCCTCTATTTCTGCCTACAAAGAGGGAGAGATTTAAAAGAAAAACAACTAGTGCTAATGGAGTTGAGGTCGAGGTGAAACAAGTGCACTTGTCCATTGAAAACTGTCCCTGCTCTTTTGCAAAAGACAACATGGAGGGAACATAATGATGATGTTACTATCTCTGATTCATTCCTCTGAATTTATACTTAAGAGATAATTTAAAAGGAATTTTAAAAGTTAATATACATAAAAACATTCTGTATCACTGCAAACATTTGGGAAACATCTAAATATCCAATGCTTAAAGAACAGTAATGGTACAAAAAAGTAATAAAAAGTTAATAGACATTAAGACATCTGCAAATGAAATCAATATGAGGGAAAGGAATCTGTTTATTTTAAGAAAAATACAAAATAATACATATATGTGTCATACATTCATTTAAAAGCTACTTATTAAACACCTATTGTATGCCAGACAATATTCTATGAGCTGAGAATGTGTCCACAAGCAAAACAAACTTCCTTTTCAGAGTTTTTATTCTATTTGGTAGAGATAGACAATAAAACCACTAAGAAATAAAATTAATGATGGCTTTCCACATATGACAATGTCTCATTACAGTCAACCTCCAAATATGTCTGTAAGGAAGTTGAGTAAAATAATTTTGTTCCTAAAATAGAATCTTTCAAAATTTTAATGTCTTTTCTCCAAATTAAGCCTCTCTAGGTGGGACGGCGGAGCCTGGTGGGCTGCCATCTATGGAGTCGCACAGTCTGACACGACTGAAGCGACTTAGCAGCAGCAGCAGCAGCAGGTTACTGACAAAAATAAATGCTAAGTGTATCTACTGAAAAAAGGCAAAAATTTAAGAAAAGTCTATTTCTCAAAAAAAAAAAAAGATGACAAGGATGAAATTAACTCCAGAAGGCAGCACACCTGACTACATGGATGGGACCTAATCTGCTCCTTCCCTTTCTATGCTGGTTGTAATTTTATCTTGTTTAAATAAAACCACATGTTTTTAAACAGAAATGAAATCCCTGGAAACTATATGTAATATAAGTTAATTATTTCACTTATGTGGCATGCTTAGCTACTTCTGGTCTGCCTCTCATTGTGGAGATAAACTCCAAGGGAATATCTCATTTGCCACCATACCTGGAGCACCAACTATAGGGCTTGGCAAAAACCATAGCATCGTTCTGAACTCTCTCCTACATCCCACATCTGGTCTGGACTCTATTTGAAATATACCTCCAGAATTCAGCCACTTTACCCTATATTCTTTTTGAGAGACAATTCTCCATTACACTTCTGCCGATTTTACAAGCGAAGACACTGGTAGCTTTTGTCCTGGACTATCTTTTCAAGAAGGTTTGTGTAGCAAACATCCTTAGAAGATAGTGATAATGTCCACTCTGAGACAGAGGACACGTTTATTTGCCTCCTAGAATAACAGAGATAACATTGCCAAAGAGAGCAAAGGTTAGGCAAGTTTGTATGTGGTCCATTAGATTGGGGTTTCCTAAGTTTGGGGGCCCTCAGCTGTGACACAAACCCACTGTACGCACAGTGTCCACTTGGGCTATTCTGCATTCCACATGAGACTAGGGCTGCAGTATTGCAGTATCTACAACCTGTTTTCCAATGGTTCATAAAGCATACACATACTGTGTGTGTACATATGTATACAAATATGGAAAGAGATTTTAAAATGTGACAAAATATTAAAACTGGTGAAACTTAGTGAAAGCATACAGGTGTTCATATTATTACAGGTTGCTATTAGGGATGAAACAAACATGAGACTCATTTTCTGCCAGAAATGCAAGAAACAGGCTAACGTGATAGCTCTGGTCCTCATAGTTCTTGGCATTTGTTTGTTTAGTCACTCAGTCTTGTCCAACTCTTTCTTGAGAGTCCACGGACTGTAGCCCGCCAGGCTCCTCTATCCATGGGATTCTCCAGGCAAGAATACTAGAGTGGGTTGCCATTTCCCCCTCCAGGGGATTTTCCCAATCCAGGGATCAAACCAGTGTCTCCTGCATTGGCAGTGGGGCTCTTTACCTCTGAGCCACCTAGGAAGTCCAGTTCTTGACACTGCTCCTCTCCTATCCAGGCACAGCTGACCATCATCTCTCACTTCAATAGCCTCCTAATCAATCTCCTGCCCCCTCTCAGGTTTCCCTACAGGCTTTCCTGCACATGGATGCCAGAATGATCCGTTCAAAACTAAGTTAGATAAAGCAGCTCCTCCGCTTAAACACACCGTGGTTTCCTGCCTTACAAAACTCTAACTCTCTGACTCCCTGTTCCTTTATCTCATTTTGTTCTCCTCTCCTCCCTGTTGCATGCTGGTCTCCTTGGTCTCAAAACCCTAATGCTTACCATTCCTCTGTCTTAAAAGCTCTCTCACAGAGTTGGATCAACCCCTGAACTCTTTCAGGCCTCAGCGCAAACACTGCTTTCTCAGCCAGGCCTTCCCTGATTATCATACACAGAACTGCAACCGCTCCTTGCCTGCTCCACAACTTTATCCCCTTTCTCTAAAGCATTCTTAGCTTCTAATATACCATTTTAAAATTTTGTTGTCATTGTTTATGTCTTCTCACACTAGAATACAAACCCCAGAAAGGCAAGGTGTTTGTTATCCTCAGTATCCCTCATCTAGAGCAATCTCCATAGTTACAACACAGAGTCAGTGTTTAATGCATTCTTGTTAAATGACTTTTAATCAGGACAAACTCAGTTTCTTTTTAACTAATGTCACTTTGGACATATTACACAGACTCTCTAAGATCGACTTTCCTGTCTATAAAATAGAATCACCTTCTTATGATTGTCGAGTTGACTGGACAAGGAACACATGAAAAGCACCTACTAGGTATTTAACGTTCTGCTTAACAAAACATCAATAAAATTTGTGGTAATTTGACAGTATACATTTTAGCATCACCAGGGAATGTTTGATTTATCTAATATATTACTATGCATATCTTTTCATCTTTATATCTTCAGCATACAGTCCAGTTTCTAGTAAACACTAGTCATTCAATAAGACTGTGCTTATTTTGCTTTCTCGCATTATAAAGACACTATCAGGTTAAAGAAAATTCAGAAAACACAGAGAAGAAACAAATCACTTTAGTCCTATTGTAGTAACATGACTGTCATTACTATTTTGTTGTATTTTTTGGAATTTTTTCTATAACTATTTTTCAGTTGAAATGATCATGTGCATATATTTTTATATCATAGGTTTTCTTTTTTTGGTTATTTTTTGATGTAAACATTTTCCCATATAGCTATGTTGCCTTTTCAATCAGGTTTTGAGAGCTGCATCATTTTGTCATGTAGAAGTATTATAGTTTACTTAGGCATTTTCTCATTATTGGGTATTTAGGTAATTTCTGACTGTTCAGTGAATTTTAAAAATTTAAAAAGGAAAGAATCTACTTTTTTCTCTTTTTCTCTTCCCTAAACTAAAGCGTGTCTGACCCTTTGGGGGAAGAAAGGAACTGAATTTCTCTACTGTTCATTTGCAAGAGAACACTTCTGAATAATTCATGGGTACATAAAGATGAAAAAGATATACATCATCTAGCTGATTATTAACATAATACAGTCAAATGAAGCCTTATCCTAAAAAGTCATTTAATTGCAGCTGTGAAATGAGACTTTGAACATTTTAGAAAGAAGTTATATTTGAGATGTAAATAAATATATTTCAAAATTATTTTAAGGCACTGCTTAATACAAATTCCTTGCTGTAAATGGTGGTTACTGATTTTTTTCACCATAAAAATGGAAAATCAGTCTTTCCAATTTACCAGGTTAGTGACCAATCTGGAGAATAATGTACTAAACTTCTAAAATATCTATAAATAAAAGGTAACAAAAAATCACCTAGATTTATTTATGTAAATGTTAGTAGCTTTTTTTCTTACTTTTTAATAAGGTCCATGAAAAATGATTCAAATTGTAATATTAAAAAAAAAAACTATGTGCTAATCACTCCAATCACTGATAATGTTTGATTATATCATTCCTTTAAGAAGGAATATGTCTTACATTAAAAATGGAAGCCATAAAGAAAGATGAAAAAATAAGGATAAAAATATTTATTTTATACAAGGCCAAGCAAAGTAAAAAGAAAATGGAAGGATGGAACACTGCTAGCAGTCTCTTGAAAATCTATTGAATATATGCATGATTCAAAAGCTATAAGCATCTGAATTCATCTTCAGTCCCCTCTCTCTTAGCCCCTCTTCCAATCTATGTTCAACTGCACTCTAGACCTAATTGTGTCCTGGCTGTGTAGATGTATGCTGAATTTGCTTTTGAAATTCTCCTATATTCAAACCCATTTCCTGGGTTCAGTGTCTTCCTATTCTTAGTTTATTCCCTTATTCTGGTTAAAATACATTCTCTAATTGCCTCCTAAAAAGATAAATGTTTTGAATACATATATATCTGAAAAATACTTTTATTCTACTTACTTGAATTATCCTATTTGATTAATCTCTTAAGAGTATGGGCATAGACTCTTAAAATTTTTAAATTTCGAAGGTATTGTTCCAATATTTTTTAGCATCAATTCTTCAGTTCAGTTCGGTTTAGTCACTCAGTCTGACTTTTTGCAACCCCATGGACTTTAGCATGCCAGGCTTCCCTGTCCATCACCAACTCCCAGAGCTAACTCAAACTCATGTCCATTGAGTCGGTGATGTCATCCAACCATCTCATTCTCTGTCATCCCCTTCTCCTCCCGCCTTCAATCTTTTCCAACATCAGGGTCTTTTCAAATGAGTCAGTTCTTCACTTCAGGTGGCCAAAGTATTGAGTTTCAGCATCAGTCCTTCCAATGAATATTCAGGACTGATTTCCTTTAGGATGGACTGGCTGGATCTCCTTGCAGTCCAAGGGACTCTCAAGAGTCTTCTCCAACACCACAGTTCAAAAGCATCAATTCTTCAGCGCTCAGCTTTCTTTATATGCAACTCTCACATCCATACATGACTACTGGAAAAACCATAGCTTTGACTAGATGGACCTTTGTTGGCAAAGTAATGTCTCTGCTTTTTAATATGTTGTCTAGGTTGGTCACAACTTTTCTTCCAAGGAGTAATTTAATTTCATGGCTGCAGTCACCATCTGCAGTGATTTTGGAGCCCCCCAAAATAAAATCGACCACTGTTTCCATTGTTTCCCCATCTATTTGCCATGAAGTGATGGGACCAAATGCCATGATCTTAGTTTTCTGAATATTGAGTTTTAAACCAACTTTTTCACTCTCCTCTTCCACTTTCATCAAGAGGCTCAGTGACATCAGATGACGACGATGTGCGAAGGATTTCCTAACAGCTTTAGAATTTTAGTGTGATACATCTCCCATACAGTTTGGGGTGAATTGTAAAAACGAAGAATTATAATTTATGTAGTAAAATACCCCATTAGAAGATGATTTTTGGGGGGGACTTCAATATGAAGAAAACCAAGAATGTTGTGTTGGGCTGTGTTGAACATTATTTCTTTGTAAATGAATGTAGAAATGAGGACTTTGGTTGATCCAACATTGACTTTCTTCATCATTGCAGCATTTCTCTGACTAGCAATGTGACAATGTAACAAATGAGAGTTTCTCATTTAATAATACAAAAAATCGTGTAATATTTTGCAAAGCTTCTGTCTTAAAATGTCCAGGTCTTAAGAAAAAAGGCAGCTTACACTGTTCTGCTTGCAGTCATGCCTTTTCGTACAATGGAAATCCTCAAGTCCACTTTGTGTGGCGCTGTCCCCAGCCTTTCCCTCGCTCCAAAAAAGGACAGTGTAGCATGTTGGCTAAAACTGGAGCAAAGTGCACTAAAACTAAAACGTTAATTTCCTGAACTCAACTGCTGTGCTAGTCACGTTTTAAAACATAAATTGCTCTTTAGCCATTTGTAGTTCAGTAAATATAACGGAAAAGACTTGCCACACTTTCTTCCAAATTTAAGGAGGTGATTTTCAAGAGCTTTATTTGGTTATGTTGTAAGACCAGGATTTTCAGAGTTAATGGAAAAGAGTCTTGTGGGAAAACTTATTTTGATAAATTATTACACATGCAGAAAAATGATCACACTGACTGGATCTGTCCACATGGAAAACAAACTGGATTTTCAGAAAAAAAAAAAAAGGCTCTTTAATTCTTCTTCACTTTCTGCCATAAGAGTGGTGTCATTTGCATATCTGAGGTTATTGATATTTCTCCCAGCAATCTTGATTCCAGTTTGTGTTTCAATCAGCCCAAAATTTCTCATGATGTACTCTGCAAAGAAGTTAAATAAGCAAGGTGACAATATACAGCCTTGACGTACTCCTTCGCTGATTTGGAACCAGTTTGCTGTTCCAAGTCCAGTTCTAACTGTTGCTTCTTGATTTGCATACAGGTTTCTCGGGAGGCAGGTCAGGTGGTCTGGTATTTCCATCTCTTAAAGAATTTTCCACAGTTTACTGTGATGCACACAGTCAAAGGCTTTGGTATAGTCAATAAAGCAGAAATAGATGTTTTTCTGGAACTTTCTTGCTTTTTCAATGATCCAACGGATGTTGGCAATTTGATCTCTGGTTACTCTGCCTTTTCTAAATCCAGCTTTAACATTTGGAAGTTCACAGCTACATACTGTTGAAGCCTGGCTTGGAGAATTGTGAGCATTACTTTGCTAGTGTGTGAGATGAGTGCAATTGTGCAGTAGTTTGAGCATTCTTTGGCATTGCCTTTCTTTGGGAATGGAATGAATCCTGACCTTTTCTAGTCCTGTGGCCACTGATGAGTTTTCCAAATTTGCTGGCATATTGAGTGCAGCACTTTCACAGCATCATCTTTCAGGATTTGAAATAGCTCAAACGGAATTCCATCACCTCCACTAGCTTTGTTTGTAGCGATGCTTCCTAAGGCCCTCTTGACTGCATTCCAGGTTGTCTGGTGAGTGATCACACCATTGTGGGTCATGAAGATCTTTTTTGTACAGTTCTTCTGTGTATTCTTGCCACCTCTTCTTAATATCTTCTGCTTCTGTTCAGTTCAGTTCTGTTCAGTCGCTCAGTTGTGTCCGACTCTTTGCGACCCCATGAATCGCAGCACGCCAGGCCTCCCTGTCCATCACAAACTCCCGGAGTTTACTCAAACTTATGTCCATTGAGTCGGTGATGCCATCCAGCCATCTCATCCTCTGTCGTCCCCTTCTCCTCCTGCCCCCAATCCCTCCCAGCATCAGAGTCTTTTCCAATGAGTCAACTCTTCGCATGAGGTGGCCAAAGTATTGGAGTTTTCAGCTTCAGCATCAGGCCTCCCAAGGAACACCCAGGACTGATCTCCTTTAGGATGGACTGGTTGGATCTCCTTGCAGTTCAAGGGACTCTCAAGAGTCTTCTCCAACACCACAGTTCAAAAGCATCAATTTTCCGGCACTCAGCTTTCTTCACAGTCCAACTCTCTTAGATCCATACCATTTCTGTCCTTTATTGGGTCCATCTTTGCATAAAATGTTTCCTTGGAATCTCTAATTTTCTTGAAGAGATCTCTAGTCTTTCTCATTCTATTGTTTTCCTCTAATTTTTTGTATTGATCACTGAGGAAGGCTTTCTTATCTCTCCTTGGTATTCTTTGGAACTCTGAATTCAAATGGGTATATCTTTCCTTTCCTCCTTTGCCTTTCTCATCTTTTCTTTTCTCAGCTATTTGTGAGGCCTCTTTGGACAACCATTTTGCCTTTTTGCATTTCATTTTCTTGGGGATGGTCTTGATCCCTGCCTCCTGCACAATGTCACGAACCTCCATCCATAGTTCTTCAGGCACTCTATCAGATCTAATCCCTTGACTCTGAATCTGTTTGTCACTTCCACTGTATAATTGTAAGGGATTTGATTTAGGTCATACCTGAATGGATACTTCAAATCTTTACTTAGATTTGAAAAATCAACACTATTTACTATTAAGGATGGGGGTAAAGGACTGGAGAGAATATATCTGTCTGTCAGATAACTGAGATTAGAGTACAGATGAGAGATGGTGCTGAGAGTCTCATTGTTCAGTAAATGGATTCAATAATTCCTGTTTCAGTCCTTGCCTTGGTGCTTCACTCTACTCTGCTTAATGTCACTGACTTCACGTCTCCTCCGGTTTAAATCCAGAGAATAAATCTACTGCTCCTCAAACATAGGTGGCCAGGGTCCAACCACTTACATGTCCCCTTTTATCTTTATATATCCCTCTCCCTCAGCTTCTACAATGCGTGCCACTCCAAGCGCTGAGCCTCCAGAGGGTGTTCAGGGTAGACTTATAGTAATCAGGTATAATCTAGGGTAGTTGGCATATTTCTAGTTTAGTCAGTCCTACCTCCTCATTTCTTCCAAAAATTTTTCATCCACTCCTATAGCCTCTCTGTGCTCTCTGTCCGTGTGAAAGAAAAACTTAGTTTTATTCCTTTTTTGCCTTTTTCTAAGAAGTGTTGAAAAGAGAGCACAGTTTTACTCTTCAAGTGCTGGCACGCGCCACTTCCTTTCTGAGGCCTCCCTGACTGCTCTGGTCCACAGTCCCTTTCTTTCTCAGGTCCCAGAGTTCTGGGAACAGATCACTAGTAGCTACTTTCTATTCCCTATTGATCTCTTCAACTAAAAACACCACTCCTATATTCCATATCATACATTAGAACACTTGATCACTTTCCATTTTGGTCTGCTTTTACTTCATGCATCAGTAGAAGACGCATTGCAGGGACAAAGACTAACATTTTTATGCAGCCCCACAATGCCTAAAATAGGAGATCTCAGACTTTAGTGTGTCTAAGGATCACTGAGAGAACTTGTTTAAAATGAAAATTCCCTCAGAGAAATTGAATATGCTGTGATACTGTTCTGAGAACTATCCATCTAACAGCACACCAATGTGATTCTGACACAGGTAGTTTCGAACCTTAGTAGAGATATTATTGTCCAAGGACACTTCTAAGCATCTTTTCAAGAAAAAAATGAATTGATTACATTGCTAGATTTTTTTCTTGTTCTTCCCCATTTTATTTTTAAAAGGTTAGAATTCTGATTTCCCTTAATATACAACCATGAATCAGATGTTCATGAATTTATCTGTCTGTTCTTTAGATTTGTTATACTTTTATTTCCCTTTAATACTTCTTAGGATTATAAATTTCATAAGTTTACAGCCAGTCATATAAATTATAGTTCTATGTTATTGTGTTTCCCTTAATTTCTTACAAGATTCACAGGTGCTCTAGTTATTAAATCCCTGGATTTGACAAATGTATTAGTCAGCTCAGGCTGCCATGACAAAGAACCATAAGTTAGCTGACTTAAACAATAGAAATTTATTTTCTCACAGTTCTGGAAGATAGAAGATCAAGGCGAGGAGATAAGCATGGTTGGGTTCTGATGAACACCCTCTTCCAAGTTCACAGACTTCTGAGAGAGTTAACTTAGGCATGTTGCTAGGGAGACCAAGGCCCTTTAAGGATGAGATGAACATTCTTCCTTTTTCACATTCTTTTACCTTAGACGCATAGACCTCGTGGGCAGCAGTATCTCTTGCTCAAGGACATGTATTTTTGAGCTCAGAATGTATGTTATGGGAGAAAGTCTGGGTAAAACTTCCACAGCCTTGAGCTCTGGTTTCTTCCACAGCCTTGAGCTCTAAGTTAACCCATTCCTTCTGGCTACTCTTACGCTGATGTCATCTCAGGATTATGTTACAGGCCTGGGAAAAATTTTCACATCCTTGAGGCATTTTTTCCTATTCTCAGCAGCTAACAAAAGTATATAATGCATATAGGGTTATGGCTGATTCATGTCAATGTATGGCCAAAACCACTACAATATTGTAAAGTAATTAGCCTCCAACTAATAAAAATAAATGGAAAAAAAAGTATATAATGCTCTGCTTAAACTAGCAAGGCTGGTAATCTTTCTACCCCCTTCTGATGTCTATGTCAGAAGCTTTTTTTTTCTGTTATTATCACTTTAATAAAATTTCTAGTACACAAAGCTATAAGTGACAAGGATTGTCTTTGGTCCCAGAGTTAAAACTTCTCCTTCAGAGACCACAAATCCAGCGTTCACCAAACACCATAAGCTTTATCTATCATCTCGCCCGGGATCCCAAGACAAGGTGTAAGCTATCATCTTAGGGGCTAAGCTAAAGCTATCACCTCTTCGTCTTACTGCCTTCTCGCTGTGTGCTCGTATTAACTATTCTTAGTATGTGCATGTGAAGTGAGGTAGAGAAAGTTCTCTTCTTTTTAGCCACCAATCCTGTCTCGTTAGGACCCTATCCTTACGACCTCAATTTACCCTAATTACCTCCTACAAGCCTTAGCTCCAAACACAGCCACATTGGAGATTAGGGCGTCAACAAATCAACCAGGGAAGGGGGCCGACTGAGTCCAGGGCAGCAAACCACACACAATACTCAGGCACAGCTATAGCCACATCTAAACATGTACCCCCAGGACTTGCCACAGGACTTCGAATGTGACAGGTGCTCAAGAAGTATTTGTTTGATGAGTAAGCACAGCTACACAACAGCTAAGGAGGGAAGATTATCTGATATGCTCTCCTTTACACAAAGTCAATGTGTGAGAATGTTGTAATATGCATATTGATATATTTGATTACACAAAAGAATTCACTAGGACTTCCTTACAGCATAAGCATTTTTTAAAAACCCATTTATGCCTGTTTTTTTTTTCCTAAAAAGTAAACTGAGGTACCTGTATAAAACAGATAATAAATTCAGTTGCCAAAAGGAACAAGTGATCAGATTCAGAATTTGGATGGTTCATCTTCAAAGACTGCATGAAAACTATGTTTGTCAATAGTCAGAGAGGTAGAAATTCAAGCTTTGGAAATTAAACGCATCCACATTTCACTGGCCAAAGGGAAGTCCCATGACCACATCTGACTTTAAGGGTAAAGACAGTATAATTCTCCCATGTATAAGAAGTGAACTGGACAATGAATTTGTTGTTGGTGGTGTTGTTCTTGTTTAGTCACTAAGTCGTGTCCGACTCTGTGACCCCACGGATTGTAGGACTATAGCCTGCGAGGCTCTTCTGTCTGTCCAGGCAAGAATACTGGAGGGGGTTGCCATTTCCTCCTCCAGGGAATCTTTCTGACCCAGGGATCGAACCCATGTTTCCCACACTGGCAGGCGGATTCTTTACCACTGAGCCACCGGGGAAAGAGTTATATGCATTCAACTTTTTTTTTTTTTTTTTTTTGGCTGTTCCGCCTGGCCTGCAGGTTAATGAATAGTAAGTAATAAGGCCTGCCGTAGTGACTGTAGGAGATTTTCCCATGCAAAATCGCATGTATTCTCCAGGGTATTTCCTGAAACATTTTATTTTTGCTAATTTGAGAGTTAGCTTCAATTCCTGACCACCACATAGGAAACGAAAGCCAGAGATGGATTTGAGTTTTACAGCTGCTGATAGATGTGCAGCAATTTCTTTCCTACACCTCTCTTTGGCATCTTAGTGGATCTGAAGAGACAATTTTGGTCTTTGAGGCTTCAGAATTGATTGAAAGTGAAATAATTAAGGTCTCTTGCTTTGCCCGAAAAAGCCAGAACCTGAAAGGTGCCCTCAGGGGAAGAGGAGCATTTAAGCACAATATGCTCTAGAGAAGAGAAATACTGGCTGTTAACACATCTGCTGAAAGCCTCCCTCAACAGTTTCTCGGCCTTGTCCCCTCAGACAGCAGAACAGCGAGTTCAGTGAACGGAGACAGAAACCTAAGCCCTGCCGTCTGCAGTGCCTCTGGCAGGAAAGGGTCTTCCTCAGGACAGCATTTTCCAGGCTCACAGAGCGGGGAAAACCTGTCATAGAAGGAAAGGTCAAGTAGGAAAAGCAACAGTCCCCTTCCAGTGAACCCCGGCTCTGAGAGGATTCTGCTGTGGGAGCTATAAAACTTACAATACTGCTTTAACAGAGTCAGAAATTCGTTGGAGTTGCCTCAGAAACAACCAATAAAACTACTAAAGCTAACAGCTCTAAGAGTCTTTGCAATGCTCCCTGCGATACTGAAGCAAAGTAATTCCTAAATGAGCAGCTTCAATTTACTGTGGGTGGGGTGTTACAGAATAAAAGGAAACAAAAGTGACCTAAAGTGCTCATTCGTGACTGTCACAAAGTCTAAAGCCATTTTATTTAGCTCAATTATGGGAAGGGTCTTGACAGTAATTTAGACAGAAGAGATTATTCATAAGCTAATCTGACCAGAGGATGAATATAAACAGAAATTAACTGTGTATGAACAATATTGACTACTGTTTGCAACATAGGTTTGGGGAGTATCTAACTATACTGCACCCTCTCTCACCAATTACCACTGAAGCAATCTGTTGAATTAACCAACTATTCAGTGTTATTGTGAAATAGCTAATACTACAGTATATTAAATCCTTACATCTAGTATAGTATTTTTAGACATCCATGTACTTTTTCAGATCTCACTAGTTGAACTGTATATTTCCCAAGCATTAAATGTATTTGTCCTCAGACTTGCTAATATTTGTTGTACCTGTTGTTTTAATTATATTTAATTACATTTCATGTAGACTAATAAAATGTAAATGTGAGAAGAAAGAGTTGTTTCTTTTATAAAAAACTAGTCTGAATGCCTTGGAAAGATTCAAATAAAAGTGAATTGTAGGAGAGAAATGTAAAATATTAAAGGAAAAAAATACATTTAGTGTAATTTTACCTCGCTGTTTTAGAAATGACTTTACTTAGTTTTATAATAACCAAAAATGGACATCCTTATAATTATGGTAGGATTTATGCAAGATAGATTCAGAATTCCAACTGACTAAATCTTGCCTAAAGAGAAAGAACTAGTCCTACTTTACAAGATTTTTTAAATTATTCATACAAATTTAAGTAAACATTAAATTCTTAATAGATACAAAGTATTATTTTTGGTCTTCATTTTTTCCAAGTTTTTATTAGAAAAGTTTTCAAATCTATAGGGAAAAATACATCCACAGAACTATAAACACCTCTATACTTTCACCAAGTTTCACCAGCTTTACTATTTTGCCACATTTTTTATCTATCTCCAAACATATATGGAGTGATTCAGTTCATGGGATCACAGAGTTGGCAACTGAGTGACTCAACTGAACTGGTACATATATACATACGTGTGCGCATGTTTTATGAATCATTTGAAACTAAGCTGCTGACACTGAAACACTTTACCCCTAGATACTCCAGCCAGCATCCCTAAGTACAGACATTCTCCTACATGAACAATGCACTAATATCATATTGATAATAGTCAATACTATCATCTAATATACCATCCTTACTTAAATATTCCAGAAGCTTCTTAAATGACTTCTATAATTCTTTTTGTCACATCCAAAAGTCAAGTCAAGTTTCACACTTGACTTCTAACTGCTTCTAACTGCTTTCTCCTATCTAAGTGCTGCCACCTTCAGAGGCCTCAGAGCTGTGTCCCAGGACACAACTTACTTAAGTGCATTGGTTAATATTGCAACACAATGTAAATTAATAGTGTGTTTATAGTTGCCATGTTTAGTATAAATATATCCCAAATACTGCCTTCTTATCTATAGGAACGTTATTCTGCTCACTTTACTAGAGATTTTTTCTTCTAATAACTGTAATCCCTTTTTTGGTACTCATATTTAGGTGAAATGAGTTTTTCTATACTTAGTAAAGAGGGTGGGTCAGAACAATAATACACAACTGGAAAGTAAAACTTAGAAGAAGTGACACTAATAATCAAAGCAACAAAAAACATAAAATATGTACTGGTAAAATTAACAAAATATGTGCAAGGCCTACACATAGAAAACTACGAAAACTGCTATAGGAAATTACAGAAAGTTTGAGTAAATGGAGAGAGATAGCACAACCATGGATTAAGAGACTCAATGTTAATAAGCTACCAATTCTTCCCAAACTGAAAATTTTAAAATATGTGGAGATAAACTAACACACTTATAAATAAACACATGGGTCAAAGAAGAAATCTTAAGAAAAACTTAAAAGCATTTTTTAACTAAATGAAAATGAAAACACATTACGGTTTGTGGGATACGGTGAAAGCAGTACTTAGAAGGAAATTTATAGCACTGAGTTCATATAATAGAAAAGAAGAAAAGTGTAAATTAATAATCTAAGTTTCTACATTAGAAATCTATAGAAAAAAAAAGAAGACTACACTAAATCAAGCAGGAGAAAAGAAATGCTAGTAGAGTAGAAATAAATTTAACTGAAAACAGGAAATCAATAGATAAAGAGCTATGAAATCAAAACCTGCTTCTCAGAGCTTCTCTGGTGGCTCAGTGGTAAAGAACCCACCCGCCAACGCAGAAGACATGGCCTTGATCCTTGGTCTAGGATGATCTCACATGCGGCGGAGCAACGAAATCCATGTGCCACAACTACTGAGCCTGGGTACCCTAAAGCTTGTGCTTCACAACAAGAGAAGCCACTGCAGTGAGAAGCTGGCACGCTGCCACAAGAGGGTAGCCCCCACTCACCACAACCAAAGCAAGTCCACACAGCAACAAAGATCCACGACAGCCTAAAAAAAAAAAATCAAAAAGGAAATAAATAAATTTTTTAAAATCTGCTTTCTTGAAAAGATCAGTAAAATTGATAAGTTTCTAGGCAAATAGGACACAAATTACCAATGTCAGAAATGAGTTATACAAATTATCAATGTCACTACAAAACCCATGGACATTAATGGATAATAAAGGAATATTCTGAACAGCTAGCTATATTCTCACAGATCTGACAACCTAGATGAAATGGACCAATTCCTTGAAGACCAAAACTCAAACAAGAATAAATAGATAATTTGAATAGAAGAAGGCAATGGCACCCCACTCCAGTACTCTTGCCTGGAAAATCCCATGGACGGAGGAGCCTGGTAGGCTGCAGTCCGTGGGGTCGCGAAGAGTCAGACATGATTGAGCTACTTCACTTTCACTTTTCACTTTTATGCATTGGAGAAGGAAATGGCAACCCACTCCAGTGTTCTAGCCTGGAGAATCCCAGGGATGGGGTCGCACAGAGTTGGACACGACTGAAGTGACTTAGCAGTAACAGCATATTTATTAAAGATATTTAATCAATAGTTAATAATTTTTTAAGACAGAAATCACCAGGCAAAGATGGCCTCACTGTTGATATCTACCAAGCACTGATGGAAGAAATCATATCAACTTTTTAAAAATCTTTTTATGAGGATAGAAGCAGAGAGGAAGTGCCACAACAGGAACTCTTATTGCTGGTGGGAACACAAATGGTACAGTCACTTTGGAAGGTAGTTTGGTGATGTCTCACAAACTAAATATACTCTTATCATGTGTGTGCGTTGGTTGCTCAGTTGTGTCTGCCTCTTTGAGACCCCATGGACTGTAGCCTCCCAGGCTCCTCTGTCCATAGAATTCTCCAGGCAAGAATACTGCAGCGGGTTGCCATTTCCTTCTTCAAGGGATCTTTTCAGCCCAGGGATTGAACCTGGGTCTCCTGCACTGCAGGCAGATTTTTTACCACCTGAGCCACCAGGGCAGGCACTCTTAATATACTCTGATCATACAATTTAGTATTCACACTCTTTGATATTTACCCAAAGGAGTTGAAAACTTATGCCCACAAAAAAATTTGCAATGGATGTTAACAGTAGCTTTACTCATGAGTGTCAAAGCCTGAGGAAACCAAGATGCCCTTCAGCAGGTGAATGAATAAATAAACTGTGGTACATCTAGATGTGATTGTGTGCTCAATAGCTTAGTGGTGTCTGACTTTTTGCAACTCCATAGACTGTAGCCCGCCAGCTCCATTGTCCATGGAATTTTCCAGGCAAGAACACTGGAGCAGGTTGCCATTTCCTACTCCAGGGAATCTTTCCAATCCAGGGATTGAACCCACATCTTTTGTGTCTTCTGCATTGGCAGGTGGATTCTTTTACCACTGAGCCACGTGAGAAGCCCCTGTATCTACATAAGGGAGTATTAGTCAATGCTTAAAAGAAATAAACTATGAAGACATGAAAGAAATACAGAAGAAAATGAGATACATATAGCTAAGTGAAAAAAATTCCATCTCTAAATGCTACATATTATATGATTCCTATCTGAAAAAGCTATATACTGTAAAATTATTAACATTTTAGAAAAAGAAAAAATTATGGGGACACTAAAAATTCAGTCCTTGCCAGAAGTCGGGGTTTTGGAAGGAAGATATGACTAGGTGGAGAACAGAGAATTTTTAGGACTGAAAAAATACTGTGTATGAAACTATAATGATGGTGCATCATCATACATTTGTCCAAAGCTATGAAATATATAAACACCAAGAGTGAACCCTGAGGTATACTGTGGACTCAAGGTGATGCATCAGTGTAAGTTCATCAGTTTTAACAAATGTCCCACTCTGGTGGAGGATATTGATAATAGGGCAGGTTTAGCATATGTGGTACATGGAGAATATGGGAAATCCCAGTGAATTCTGCTCAGTATTGCTGTGAACCTAAAACTGCTCTTTAAAAAAACAGTCTTTAAAAATTTTGTACGGAAATCCAAGGACCTCAAATAGTGAAAACTACTTTTTAAAAATCAAAGTTGGAGGATTTAAACTATCTGATTTCAAGATTTATTATAAAGCTATAGTAATCAAGATAATTCCAAATATGAAAAGGAGTACATCAAGGCTGTATATTGTCACCCTACTTATTTAACTTACATGCAGAGTACATCATGAGAAACGTTGGGCTGGAGGAAGCACAAGCTGGAATCAAGATTGCTGGGAGAAATATCCATAACCTCAGATATGCAGATGATACCACCCTTATGGCAGAAAGTGAAGAAGAATTAATGAGCCTCTTGATGAAGGTGAAAAAGTTGGCTTAAAGCTCAACATTCAGAAAACTAAGATCATGGCATCTGGTCCCATCTCTTCATGGCAAATAGTTGGGGAAACAGTGGAAACAGTGACTGACTTTATGTTTTTGGGCTCCAAAATCACAAAATCGCAGATGGTGATTGCAGCCATGAAATTAAAAGACGCTTACTCCTTGGAAGGAAAGTTATGACCAACCTAGACAGCTTATTAAAAAGCAGAGACATTACTTTGCCAACAAAGGTCCATGTAGTCAAGGCTATGGTTTTTCCAGTGGTCATGTATGGATGTGAGAGTTGGACCATAAAGAAAGCTGAGTGCTGAAGAATTGATGCTTTTGAATTGTGGTGTTGGAGAAGACTCTTGAGAGTCCCTTGGACTGCAAGGAGATCCAACCAGTCCATCCTAAAGGAGATCAGTCCTGGGTGTTCATTGGAAGGACTGATGGCGAAGTTGAAACTCCAATACTTTGGCCACCTGATATGAAGACCTGAGTCATTGGAAAAGACCCTGATGCTAGGAGGGATTGAGGGGAGGAGGAGAAGGGGACGACAGAGGATGAGATGGTTGGATGGCATCACCGACTCAATGGGCATGGGTTTGGGTAGACTCCCGGAGTTGGTGATGGACAGGGAGGCCTGGTGTGCGGTTCATGGGGTCGCAAAGAGTTGGACACGACTGAGCGACTGAACTGAACTGAACTGAATCAAGATAGTGTAGTATGACATAAAGATAAACAAATAGATCAGTGGAAGACTCCACAAATTGACCCACATAAATCTGATCAACAGATTTTTGACAAAGACTCCAAGACAATTCAATAGTGTAATTATAGTTCTTTCCAGGGAAATGGCAGCCCACTCCAGTGTTCTTACCTGAAGAATCCCAGGGACAGAGGAGCCTGGTGGGCTGCCATCTATGGGGTCGCACAGAGTCGGACACAACTGAAGCAACTTAGCAGCAGCAGCAGCAATAAATGGAGCTAGAACTGGATCTCTCTATAGGAAAAGAAAAAGATAGAGGATGAGCTTCAATCCCCACTTCTCACCATATGCCAAAATAAACTCAAAATGTCATAAGCTGTAATTTTAAAGTTTAAACTATAAAACTTAAGAAAAAATCTTTATGTTTTTTGGATCAGGTGTGTCTGTCATAAATTAAACACAAAAATATCTCATTATAAAAAATGATAAATTGGACTTAACAAAATGGAAAACTTCCATCCTTCAAAACATACAATGAAGAAAGTGAAACTACTAGCCACAGACTAACAAAATATTCAAATAAAAAGAAAATATCTAAATAAATATATCTGAAAAAGATCTAGTATCAAGCATTTATAAGGAATACTTTAGCACTCAGTAATAATAAGACTAGCAGTCAATAAAAATAAAGTTGATTTCATTAAAGAACTCAGTGAGGCCACTACTCTATACCCCTTATGAATTGATATCTGTTCTCCTGAGTCCAGGCGGTGCAGGGGTAAAAGAATCTGCCTACAATGCAGGAGATACAGGTTTGATCCCTGGGTTGGCAAGATCTCCTGGAGTAGGAAATGGCAACCCACTCTAGTATTCTTGCCTGGGAAATTCCATGGACAGAGAAGCCTGGCAGGCCACAGTTCATGGGGTCACAGTCAGACACAACTGAGGACGCACATATGTATTCCGAGTCCAAACCTGATCCCACGACCAGAGCTTAGCAGGACTGCTGACTGCTTGACACTGGTAGAAGTAAAAGCATCCAGTGTCAGGAATATTGCTTAATTCATTTCAGTCCAACCTTTCGTGCACAACACGGAACAAATCAAAACACAGAGAGCAGGGACTTGAAGCTTATAGCCCAGGTTGCAAGAACTGTTTTGAGTCTGGTTTGTTAATAACAGTTGTCAACTACAAGTCTGTATGTAAGACAGCAAACTGAAAAGAAGAAAAGGAATATATAATACAGGGCTCAACAGCTAACACAGTTGTAGAAATTTAAACACTGAAAATTAATTTAATCACAGTTGTGATAGAACTATATCAAGGGATGAATTGAAATACTCTATATTTTCCAGAAGCTAGGATGTTAGAGAGAAATTGAGAATTAAGTCAGAAATCACATCATATAAGATGTACATTGACTCGTGGAGTTATACCAAACTGAGCAATCATATTCAGTTAACTGTCACAATGAACACCTGACTCCTATATACAAGATTAGACCACAGATAAACTGATGCAAGGATAATTCCGCATGGTCTCAAGGTTTCTAAAAAATAAAGTCATTGATATTCCATCAGCGAGGTCTGACCAATCCGTGCTAAAATCAGCATAAATTTTATAATACCCCTTTCCTACCTCCTATTGAGACTCGTCTTTGTTCTGCATAATGTAGGGCCTCCTTTGCTGCAGCAAATAATAAAACTAACTGCTGATTTCAGGTGTGTTCCTAACGGTCTCTTGCTGATATAGAAAGAAGAATGGGAAGACAGAATAGAGTATGTGGTGACAGATTCTTATCCTCCATAGTTGAACGTGAATAGATGATGCATAAGAGGTATAAACCAAGAAGCAACAATAAAAGCATGCTATTTAAACATAGGGAGATAAGCATCAAAAGAATCACCTAAGGAAACTGAAAGTGGTTGCCTCACAGAATAAGTTAGAAGACTGTCGTTTTGTTTAAAATCTTGCACAACTATTTGAATCTTTAAGTTATTTGCACATATAACTTTGATGATAATGAAATTAATTTGAAGATAATAAACTAAGGAGATATTTCAGGACAAAAGAAGAATGAAAAGCCATATTCTATTGTTTATCTGAATTTATAGACTAATATTCCTACCCACTTTTAATGTATTCATTCAACAAATACCTATTAATATTTATTGAACACAAATAGGTACCAGACACAATTCTAGGTAATGGGGATACACTAGAGAAAAGACCAAAAAAAAAAAAAAAAAAAAAACCTCAAAAAAACCCTGCCCCAGAGCCTACTGATTTTAATTTTAATTATAGATAGAGAACAGGGCAGGAAATTTCTAAAATGAATCTTAAGCATCTTACAATCTAAAGCATTTTACAGAATGTAAAAAAGCACTCCAAAAAGAATTCCAATAATGGGCGCATGACAAAGAGATATAGAAGCCAACTGAAAGAGCTCACAATGGTCAAAGATGTAACAATTTTAGCAACAAAATAAAGGACTATTAGATTAGCCCAAAGTATACATTAAATACATATGAGTCCATATTGATAGAAGGAGAGCAAGAGGAAAGAAAGATCAAATTTCCCAGGAAAAAGAATTTCAAATAATTTATATAGCTACTCCACACTTGACTGTGAGCTGTGTACAGTGACTTCTTTCCCAGAAGCACGTTATGGAAAGGAGGACAAAAGAATAACTTTATAGTCAAGAAACCTGACAGACACGACCTCAGCTAAGTAACCAAGGTCAGCATCAGTAATGATAAAGTCATGCTCATAGTATTTACTTGGCATGATGGGTGAAAATGGTACTTTACTTTTCTGGTCTTCCAACCAAAAACTCTTAACTCCAGGCTAATCATGAGGAAAAACATCAACATATCTCAGTTGAAGGACATTCTACAAAATATACAACCAGTACTCCTCAAAACTGTCAAGGTCAACAAAAACAAGGAAAATCTGAGAAACTGTTACAGCCTCTTGGATATATAATTAAATATAATTATATATAAATATAATGGGTATATAATTAAATATAATATAATATCCTGAATGAGATTCCAGAACAGAGGAGGGACATTAGGTAAAAACTAATGAAACCTGAATAAAGTATGAACTTTATTACAAATTGTATATCAGTATTAGTTTATTAATTGTAACATATATGCCATACTAATGTAAGATGCTAATAATAGAGGAAACTGGATACAGGGTACATGGACACTCTGCACTATCTCTGCATTTTTCTGTAAATCTAAAACTACTTTTAAAATAAAGCTTATTTTCAAATTTTTTAACAAATGAAATCTATCTATCTATATATAGCCAGATTGGCAATTTAGCAATTAGGGTCTACTCTGCTCTTCAAAAATAACAATTATCTACTAATAAGCTAAGTCTCCTCATCATGTGATTTATTGAACAGACTGTCTAAAAGCCAAGATTATGAATTCCAAATAGAATATTCTAGAAAAATGTGTAAAATGGACATATGCTTAAATATCAAAAGTACCTCTCTGTAGGGTGAAATCACAGGTGAACTTTCTGTTGCTTTCTGTATTTTCCAAGTTACCCACAATGGGCATGTAGTACACAAAGAATTTCAAAAGGTAACAAAATAATAATAATGATAAAAGAAAATGTGATTCTGATAAAATTTACAATTAAATAATTTACATTCATGTGCTGCAGAAGGCATCTTAGAGGAAGAGAAAGAATATTCTACAAATACTGAATGCCAGTCACTGAGCTGGGAATAGTCTACAAAAACTGGATGCCAGTCACTTGTCTGGGCACTTAACATGCGTTAATTCGTTTAGGTGTGTAAAATAAGAATGTCCTTGAATTGAATCACATTTGGAGAGTAATTTTATGTTTCTGAAGCCATTGTAAGTTTAAGGCAAAAATGCTAAAGCATGCTTTTTAGAATTCCAATCAGACATCTTCTGCTCTTAACGTTAAAAGCACAATTAGTTACCCACCACCTAACATGCCATCTATTTTTTTTTTTCGTCACACATTTTTATTTGATCCACTTCTGAAGAGAAGCCAATACACCATGTCCTGCTGATGTATAAATCGCTTAAACTAATTTTATGCTTCATTGTAAAATAATTGATTTGTGATTCACAGGACATTAATTAACTCATATAAGCCTTTAATAGTAAGTAAATAATTAAGTTTCAAAAACGATAGCATGTAATTGTGTTTAAAGGGACTCTTTTCCACAGTTTGGTTTTGTTTGTTTGCTTTTATGTTATATAAAATAAAGACGGAGAACATTTTTAATCACACTGATCACAGAGTTAGAATTGCAAATTTCATATCTGTGTCGATATCTTTACATAGGGCTCCATTTTCTGTGAAAGCATATATTGAAATCAAAACTACAATCAATAACAAGCATATATTATTTTTGCAAGAGAGTGCACAAAGTGGATGCTCAGTAAATTTACATATTTGTGGATTTTTTCTCTAAAGATTTCCAACACACTTGAAAAAGCTGTTTTTTCTTCTACATCTTTTTCTGGAGGTGATTGCTAAATTTCACAAAGTGACAATACTGTAATTATTGAATGCTGGCTCAGTATTTTGTTATATTAATACATAGTCTGATCTAATCCTTAAAATAATCTGTCATATACATGCTATTATCCCCAGTTTAAAAGGAATTTGTCTAAGGTCACATGGCAGTAGGTAGAAAAGCCGTGTTTCAAACCTATGAAATAAGGAAGACCTTATTCCAAAGTCCAAAGTCTTAACCATCCGGCTGACTGCGCCTTAGCATCAGGGTCTGCCTTTAACACGGAGTTAGAGTTGGTTCCCCTCTAGTTTTCAGCTCTCACTGGTTAGTTGAACTTGCCCTAGTTCTGTCCCACTGTGTCTAAACTACCCTCATCTCTCACCTAGACTTCTGCAGTAAACTCCTATCTGCTAATCTCAAGGTCTTCCTAACTCTTTCTTTAAGTCCCTTTCCTCCACCCACTCCCCTGGCCTCAATCCATTCTCCGTACTGTAACCACAATGATCTTCTCAAACCATGTGGCCTATAAGCCACGATCTGTTTGCTACATGACTATCCACCTTCATCTTGCACGATGCTACCCTTCATCCCGGGGGCTCCTGCCGTCTTCGTCACACATAAAAATGTACCATACTCCCTCCTACCACAGGGCCGTTGTATATGCTGTTCCCTCTTCCAGGATCACTCTTTGCCTACTTAACCCCTACTTACCTTTCACATAACAACTCACAATCATGGCATTGGGAAGCCTTCCTTGACCTCCGTATGAAGACATTACTCCTCCTATTAAAGCACTCTGGCAATGTGCATCTCAGTCCTTTTACATACTGCCACTACAACGATATGCTTGTTTTTGTGATTACTTGATTAGTGTCTGTTGAAGTCCCTAGGCCCTATCTTACACCAGAGAAGCCCGGTGAGGGCAAGGACAACTCTGTTTGCTTTTGCACACACAGTTGCAGCATTCAACAAATGCCAACAAATAAGCAACTATTACCACTCTCTACTACCATCATCTTGTAGGGACTACAATCCTTCTCCTACAGGAAGAATCTTCTCTGCTTCTCAATCAGATCAAAGATGGGGGTAAAAAATAGGTCAAGGTAGGGAGACAAATAAAATGGTAGTAGTGGCCACAGAATACACTCCCTGGGATCCATGGACAAGAATTTCAACAGCTACTTTAAATTATAGGTGTTAGTTTCAAATGTATATCTTTAGCCTTCAACCTGTACTACAAATTTCAATGTCTATTCCACTTGAATTTCCTTTTTTTCTTCCAGTTTTATTGAAATATAATTGACATTCAGGACCAAGGCGTGTAGCACAATGATGTGACATATATGTCATGAAATTATTACTACAATAAGCTTAGGGAACATTGATCATCTCACATAGACACAAAATTTTTAAAATAGAAAAAAAATTTCCTTCTGATGAGAACTCTTGGCAACTTTCATATATAATATACAGCAGTATTAATTACATTTTCATGTTGTACATTACAATCCTAGGCTTACTTATCTCATAACTGGAAGTTTGTAACTTTTGACCACCTTCATCTAATTCTCCCCTCCCCAACTTTGCCTCTAATCTCTCTTTCTATGAGTTTGCAGATTTTTTGAAATATAATTGACCCATAATACTACGTTAGTTCCTGATACACAGTGATTCAACATTTTAGTGTGTTTCAAAATGATCACCATGGTAAGTCTAGTTACCATCTGTCACCATACAAAGATATTATACAATCACGGAATACATTCCACACACTGTACATTTCATGCCTGTGACGCCTTTATTTTGTAAGTGAGAGTGTGTACCACTTTTTCTAAAAGGCATTTCACATTTAACATGTCCCAACTTGAGCTACTTTAATTTCTCCTACAAACTCTCCCTAGTTTTCCCCCACCACAATAAATGGCATCACCATGCATCCAAATGTTTGGGCCAAATATCTGGGAATCATGCCTGTTTCTCCTCTTTCTCATATACCCTACATATAAATTCAAATCTACCCCCTGTTCAAAACCCTCCAATAACTCCTCATGATACCTAGAATAAAATCCAAAATCTTTATTTCACCTTAAGGCTCTTCGTAATGTGGTCATTCATCACCTTTCTGATCTCATTTGCTCTCTCTCTCTCACAAGAGTTAGCATCATTGGCTTCCTCCTGTTCCTCAAAGATGCACACAACCATCTCAGAATCTCTATTCATGTTTCTCTGGGCCTGAAAGGCTTTTTACCACAGATATCTGCCCAGCTCACTTCCTCCAAGGCACTGTTCACATATTCCCTTATTGAGAATCCTTTCCTCATTACCATCTCTACATAACTCCCACTATTGCTCTATAGCTTTTTATCTCTTCTTCTTTCTTAATAGAACTTATCACTACTGACATTAAATTATATAGTTATTTATATGTTTATTCACTGTGACTCCACACTATATTGTAAACCCCTCAAAGATTATCTATCCTGTCAAGTATCCTGAAGATTAATAATTATCCTATGAATGAATGAACATAATTTTCAATGTCCAACTATTTTGAGTTATGTAACAGTTTGAATTTTTCATGTTGACTAGATTTTTAATATGAAATAAATGAACTATTTCATAACTAGTGTTAAAAAGGACAGCAATGTAGAATGCAATCTTTTGATGGATAGCTAAGAATGATTATAAACCGTACAAAGCAGTTGGAAAAAAAAAAGCTTTATTGTTGTGGCTTCTTAATTGTTTTAAAAACTTCAGAGTCAGAAAAGTTGCTTCCTTTATTGTTTCCCTTTAGCTCACCTCTATAAAGTCTGTCATCAACCTCTACTTATGACAGTATCATGGCAAAAATACTGTGTGTCTATGAAAAGACTACATAACTTATAAGGAAAAGACAATGGCATTCAAGGCAGTAAAGTCATTAAGTGACTCATCCTGTGATTACTCAGTAAGCAAAGCTTAAGGATGTGGAAAGCTCACTATTGACTTTTTTTTATGTTATCCTAACATTAACACCAAAAATAACAAATTTCTGATTCAAGCAAAAAAGAAAAAGATGACAGGCAAAGTAACATCATAGTTTATATTTTAGGTAATGAATATTTCACCCTAAAATTTCCAGCGTGTCAGAAGAGAACTAAGAGAACTCTTTGTTTTCTTCAAGTATAGTTGATTTACAATGGTGTGTTAATTTCTGCTGTATAGCAAAGTGATTCAGTCATATATATGTAACATATATATAATGTGTATGTATAACTGAATATATATATATGCATTCTTTTTCACATTCTTTTCCATTATGGTTTATTATAGGATATTAAATACAGTTTACTGTGCCATACTGTTGGAACTTGCTTATCCATTCTATACATAATAGTTGGCATCTGCTAATCCCAAACTCATAATCCAGTCCTCCTCCAGCCACCTACTCCCTTGGGAACCACCAGTCTGTCCTCTATGTCTGTGAGTCTGTTTCTGTTTGGTAGGTAGGTTCATTTGTATCATATGTTACAATCCACATATAAGTGATATCATATGATATATGTCTTTCTCTCTTTGAATTACTACACTTAGTATGAAAATCTCTAGGTCCATCCATGTTGTTGTAAATAGTATTATTTCATTGTTTCTTATGACCGAGTAGGATTCTATTGTTTGTATGGACCACATCTTAATCCATTCATCTGTCAATAGATGTTTACGTTGTGTCCATGTCTTGGCTACTATGAACAGTGCTACTGTGAACATAGTGATGCATATATATGCACATATCTTTTTGAATTGTAGCTTTCTCCATATATATGTCCAGGAGTGGGATGGCTGAATCATACGGAAATTGTATTTTTAGTTTTTTGAGGAGCCTCCTTACTGTTTTCCATCGTGGCTGCACCAATTTATGTTCCTACCAACAGCATAGGAGGGTTCCCTTTTCTCCACAACCTCTCCAGCATTTGCTATTTGTAAATATTTTGGTGATGGCCATTCTGACTGGTGTGAGGTGGTACCTCACAGTAAGTTTGGTTTGTAATTTCTAACAGAACTCTTCAAAGGACTCATATCCACTTAATTAAGCAGGTCAGAAAAGCCGGGAGTCAGCCTGCACACTCCACTTGCCCATGCTCCTCACCATCCTTTTCCACTCCCCATCATCCAATCAATCGAGTCTATCAGTTTTATATACTAAATGTGTCTCAAAGTCATCACTTTATTGCTTTAGGTAGCCACTTTCCTAACCCTCTTACTTGGATTACACAACAGCTTCCTGAAAGTTCTCCCCACATTCACATTTTTTCCTTCAGATTCATTCTCCGGTCTATAGTAAAGTGATTCCTTGAAAATACACAGTGGCTTCTTTCTGCCCTTAGGATGGTCTTAACATGAGCTAACAGACGTACATATTTTGACCTTTGCCTCGTTCCCCAACGTCATCTTCTACCACTCTTGCCTTTACTTTTTCCACTTGAAACACATCATTCTCCTGTTAGTTCCTTGGAAGTGCAGATCTTTTTTTTTTTCTCGCCTCAGGACCTTCTCACAAGCATCATTCTGACTTCAGATTAAAGATGACTTCCTTGAAGGAAGTCTGCCAGGGCCTCCATACTACAAGAGGTTCTCCTATTAAAAACCTTCATAGCTCTCTGCAGTTTATGTCCCAACAGGTGTCATAAATTTACACTTAATTTACTTATTTATTTAATAGTTCCCTTCTACATCATACTGTAAGCTCCTTGAAAGCAAGAACAATGGTGGTGTTGCTCACTATTTTATTCCAACACTTAGCAAAAACCCAGTATATCGTGGAAACTCTAAATATTTGTCACATAATAACAGCCTGAGATGAGGAGAAATGGTCAAATGTTGCCATATGCAATTTAGGTTACATTTAAGAGCATTTTCCAGGCACCAATGAACACTGCAATGGGGCTCCAAAAAAAGGCTGAAGAATCATCACCTGTGGAGACTTAAAAACAGGGTATATTTATATCTGTCTAGAGCTGCACTGCTCAACATGGTAGCCACTAGCCACATGGAGCTGTTGAGTTCTTAAAATCTGACTAGTCCTAATTGCAATGTGGTATAAGGATAAAATGCATCACAGGTTTCAGAGACCTGGAAAAAAAAGTAAAACATCTGATCAATACTTTTTATATTGATTACATGTTGAAATAATATTTTGGTAATACTGGGTTAAAAATACATTCCTAAACTTAGCTTCACTTCTTCTTACCTTTTTTAATGTGACTACTAGGAAATTTAAAATATATGTAGCTCACATTGTATTTCCATGGGCTGTGATGGCCTATATATTTCAGGATGATACTGCCTGAAGATAAGCATGACACAGTGAGAGAAACTGTTCGCATGAATTTGAATACTGTAAGAAGTCATGAAGAATCTCCTTCTGTTAGCACTGTTTTTCTATCTCCCGATGTTCCTCAACCCCATTTGACTGTGCCTGTGCTACTTCACCACATGTCCAAATATTTGTTCAACATATTTCCCCACTTGGTCAAACAATACTTAACAGGCTGAATTTCAAAGCCCCTTCTCGTGCTTTTATTTAATCAGTATCCTAAAGGCTGACATAAAGTGTGCAAAATTCAACTTTCTTATAATACTTTACTGAATTCTAAATTCTAGTTTGTTGACAGAGAGCTTGGGACAGTTTGGCGTGATGAGCCATTTCTATCCAAAGTAGAGCCAAACAGTGAAAGAACTGTTTAGAATTGCAGACCTTGGGTTTTACAGATTCTCTTTCTACCGCTGAAAGCTACATCCCTCCTCAGAATTTTCTCTATATTCCTACTACAGTTTGCCCATGTCATTTTCACATGTTGTCTTCTTCCTCTGAAGATCTTGAGACAAGTGAATGTATGGATTTATCTTTGTATCCCTAGCCTCTAACCTAGCACAGTGCCTGGCACAAAGTAGGTACTCAATAAATCTTCTCTAGCATGTGTTGAATGAGGAAAAACACTCTGATCACTCCTTGACTCTAACATCAACACTTACTACAGATTCAATTTATGAGTTTGTACTTAATGAACAACCATCCAGGGATTATTTTAGGAGCATTTCATG
This sequence comes from Muntiacus reevesi, assembly GCF_963930625.1. Taxonomy (NCBI): domain Eukaryota; kingdom Metazoa; phylum Chordata; class Mammalia; order Artiodactyla; family Cervidae; genus Muntiacus; species Muntiacus reevesi. The sequence goes on from NC_089252.1 coordinate 100,521,270, forward strand.
AGTGTGTGTTTGGAGTGGCTATATCAAAGGTAGAGTCTTAAAACTTCCCTATAATGCCAAGGACTTTGCTTTAAGCATTTCACAGGTTCCATACGCATTAACTGAATAACAAATTATAATTCTTAGGCCAAGCATGAATCCCACTTACAGGTGAAGGACCTGACCAAGGATTGTTCTTAGCATCCCTGATCTCTTAGGCAACAGGCTAAGCTTATGTATAAAATTATTATTCACACAGCTTACCAAGTATACCAGCAAAATTATAAGCTAAGTTTGGGACAAGCTGCTACCACTGAAATATGAAGGCCGAATGATTCCTTCTGAACAGAAATGCTACAGGGCATGAAGATGATTGAAAAACTACATCAAGAGTATGTACTAAAAATTTACCTTAGGCAATTAGGTCTAGGTGAGTAGAGTAACAGAGTAGTTGCATGTACATGATGGACTAATATACATAACCTTCACATTTGACCAGGAGCAATCAAGCTCTTGCTTCAACACAAGGACATTGAGAAGCACAGCAGCATGCCTGTTGATTGCCAGAAATCAACACAAGGAGACAAATAACTTTGGTACCTGACAGCTTGAGAGAGTTGCTTCATTTCAGCAAAAGTACAAAGCAGCCTAACTAGGTGAAGGACAGTGCAGCAAATATCCAGTTTTAGAAATTTCTGCTAGTCAGAGGGCAGTCCAATCGTATTCTTGGGCTGAGTGCAACATCTGAATGAAATATGAACATTAACCACTCAGGAATAAATAAATTAGAAATTCAGTTTGGGGGATTTCAACTGGATGATTCTCATTGAGGAGTTACAATCTCAAGTCAGAAGAGATTTGGCATCATAGCAGATTTTTCTTCCAGACTAATAAAACCTATGTAGCAATACCATCAAAAGATGGTTTTTAATTACAAAAGGTGTGTGTGTGTGTGTGTGTGTGTGTGTGTGTAGACTCCTCAACATTTTGTAAATAACCAATATTTATACATATAAGTGGCTGACCTGGCCTACATCCGGGCCATAACTGTTTTTACCCTTGGTGGTCATTGAACTCCCCAACAATGGTCTTCAGAAATTGTGTACAGAAAAATTGAAATCCCATTTCAGTACTGATAGATAGTGGGTCAAGGCATTGTGGCACGTCACCATCTCTAGCCACTCCACTTTTCCATAAACAAAGGAATAATCTATAGATATAGATTCAACTAGGGGCATAAACATTATCTGTGTTAGCATATTCTCTTCTTGGTAAGAACTACCATTTGCCATTCCCAGACAATCAATATTACAAACAGGTACCATGTAAACTCATACAAACCTATTTAACCCAATAGTGACTGAAATGCAATGGAAGAAGAAAATGAGAGAGAAATAGGAAAGACGCATGAAGGAAAAATGGATTTCCACAGAGCAATGATAACACACAGGTAAACTCTAAGGGAAATTATAAGTTAGTATAAGCTATATTGTGAATTAATTAATATATTGAATTATCTGAGAACACAACTACCACTTACAATAATGTTTCCATGGAGAGACATGTCAAAATTTTTTTCTGAAATCAGTTTTATTTCATTTTTTCTTAGTAAAAGATGGAAATCAAGAGCAGTAAAAAGAATAGTACAGATGATTTCTCTTTTTAAAGGATATTTATTTTATTTGGCAGCACTGGTTCTTAGTTGTGGCACATGGGATCTTCGATCTTCATTGTGGCATGTAGGACCTTCAGTTGCAGCCTGTGGAATCGAGTTTCCTGACCATGGATTGACCTCAATGCCCCTGTACTGGGAGCACAGAGTCTTAGCCACTGGACCACCAGTGAAGTCCCCAATAATTCTTTAAAAAAATAATTCATTTTCCCCTACTAACTGGGGATACAGGTAAATATACAAAGCATTTGTGTGCTAACTACCTCAAAAGGATGTGGGGTGACATGGAACACAAAGAAGGGGCATCTAACTAATCTTGATGATGGTAGAGAGGTAGTTTCTAAGGAAGGTGTAGGGGGAATGATTTGAAAGAACTGAAAGAAGATAAAGTGCAGACAAGGGTATTCTAGGCAAAAATAAAATGACATATTGTGTTTTGGAAACAAAAGAAATAAAAGAGATAAGGAAGACTCCCAGCTTTCTGGGTTTAGCTCCAGGAAAGTAGTGGTATCATTCACCAAAAGAAAAAAATACTGTAGCTTTGGATTTGTGAGTCTGAGCTATCTAAGGAACACACAAGTGGTAGTACTACTTAGGGACCAGGTGGACACATGAAGCTGAGACTCATGAGAGACTTCTGGACTGCAGATACAGATTTTTAAGCCATAGAGATAGTAATTGGAGACGCTGGCGAGAGCAAATCCCTCCCAGGGTTGTATTGACATGAGAAGAGGACCTAGACCAGAGCTTGAAAGAATATGGAACAAAAGAGGGATAGCCAGAAGGGTTGGAGGAAAAACAAAAGATGCTACTGAAGCAAAATAAAAGGAGGATTTCAAGAATAAGAGTGATCAACAAGGATGATCAAGTAAGATAAGGATTGATAAGTATCCACTCTGGTTTAGTTACATGGGGGCCATTGGCAACTTTGGCAAGAACAATACAGTTGAAGAGTACAGGAGGGCAGAAAGTGCATCATGATGGATTAAGGAATTGAGGCAGGTGAGTAGATGATTCTCAAAATTGTGCCTGTCAAGAAGTATTAAGAAGGTAACATGGGCCTGAGGGAGACATTTTGTTTAATTTTTCTTTGTTTACAAATCAAGTAAAGGATCCAACAAGAAAAAGGAAGAATTTGAACATAGAAGAGAGAGAGGGGTAGTCACAAAACTAAGGGAAAGAATAGGATTCAGAGCTCACGTGGAGGGAATTAGGACTATGTAAGTAAATAAGTAAGGACTAAGTAAATAATAAGGACTAAGTAAATTCCTCTCTATGGGAGGAATAAGAGAAAAGGAGAAAGCTGTAACAGGAGGAAGGTAAAATTATAATTTTGTTGGCTGGAGTTGAGGGTGTCCTATCTAATGGCTGTTATTGTCTCTGTGCAGAAGGAAATGATTTCATCAGCTGAGGAGAGGTGAGAATAAGAAGGTACAGAACAACTATTCTGAGGAGAGTTGAAAGTGGGAGAAAGAGCTGATTCTACACACACAGAAGGCTTGCCAAACTCTGCCAAGAGCCTAAAAAGGTGTGCGTTTCATCAATAACTGACTGAAGGGCTGGTTCATGGGCTCTAAGCTCTAAGATTTATGGACTGGGAGAAAAAATGGAAGTGAATAAACTGGATGATCCTGATGAAATGAAAGGATAATTGGGGGAAGATATTGAGAGACTTAGAAGAATTAGATGTTTAGATTTAATATTAGCAAAGGCAGAGTAATTCTGAGAGATGGAGACATACAGGGACTGGCTACTGGAGTAGGTAGCTGAAGTTTAGTGGAGATAAGCATATGAGCGTTGATAGGGTCACAGAACTGAGATACTACTGTTGTTGGATATATTGCTGCCAAAGACATGGAAGTCACTCAGAATAATGCTACAAATTGAAATGGAAAAAATTAACAGATTATCTTTTGCTAATGAATGCAAAAGTTGTGATGAATACCAAAATTTAAGTGAAAACAAAATGATGGAGGAGGGGAACGTCATAAGGATATAAAAAACCTGAAAAATTTCCACTGTCCAAAGCTTTTTGAGCAACAAACCAATGATAGTTTTGGATTATAGTGCATAAAATAAAACAAATATCTATTACTTTCTACTGCTGTAAATAAATGATGAAATAAATAAATACAGGAGAGGGAACAAAGCTTCCATACATTGTAATTCTAAATAATAAATTGGAAGAAATGAAACAGAAAATCATCACAGCCGTATTTGCTTCAGGCATGAATGAATGGATGAATGCAGCTTTGAGCTCCAAAACATTAAGAAGAAATGCAATATTTACATTGCTAAAACTACCTCCCTAGTATATTCATTAATTATTATGGTGGTTTTAATGTATGTACAAAAGTTTTTTCAGTATTTTTCAATATTCTTTTCTCCAGAAAGTGCAGCTCAATTCTCTTCCCCTGAAGTGTGAACTAGATTTGTGACTCACTTCTACTCAACAGGGTCTGAAAAAAAAAAAAAGTAACTTTGCAGGGGAGAAACATGGCATGCATCACCGAAGCCACATGATCAAGGTTTACATCACCAGCAGTAAGTCGTGATGACACAATGCATCCCAAACATGATGTGATGGGAAGGTTACTTGACTTTTGTGGTGGACTTCTTCAAAATCCACAACCCCAGTCTAATCATGAACAACACCAACCAAACCCAAATTGAGGGACAATCTACAAAACACCTGACCAGTGATTTTCAAAAGTGTCAAAGATACGAGAAATTTTTAAAAGGCTGTGAAACAGAGAAGGGTTGGAGGAGACTAAGGGGACATGACAACTAAATGCAAAGTAGCAGTGGATTGGATCTTGGGGAAAAGGACACTTGTGGAAAAACTGGTGAAACACAAAAAGTCTGTTGTTTAATTAACAGTGTTGTGCCAGTGCATATTTCTTAGTTTTGACAAGTGTGCCATGATCAGAGAAGAGGTTAACATCAGGGGAAGCTGGTTGAAGGGTCTATAGGAATTCTGTATACTTCTGTACAACTCTTCTGTAAATAAGAATTCTTTCAAAACAAAGAATTTAAGAGAACTTGAATGAATAAGAATGAGTAGCTAAAAGACCAGCCTAATAACAGCAAAAGATAGTAAATGTAATGAGTGTTGAAATTCAATGATATGAGACTCAATGGAGTAGGAAGTTTTACAGAAAAAGGGATGGCTTGAAGCAGCATTATGGAGGGAGGAGTAGGGGCCAGATTATCAACTCCACACTGGAGTCTAACATTTATTTGACTTGATGTTGCTGCTGCATCCAGAGGTCGAATAATGACTGAAAAGTATTCATTGCATTTGGCAATTATCTGATCCAAATATTATGTGGACCATTGGTCCTGATTTGTAGGTCTGTCATCCACATAATCTGTCAATATCAATCAGCTCCCTTCCATTATCCATGACAGATCTATGCTATTACCCACTTCAAAGTTTGCAGCCCCCAAGGACAAGGTTCTGTAATGTGATCAGAGGAATGCCTAAGTTCTAAACTGGTTTGCATAATAGAGATGACTGACACATTTGGAACCCAGTAAATGCTCAAATTCTCTACTCATATTTCCAGGTATTGTCACCTTTGATTGCCTTCCACCAAGGGATAAGTTTTCTACAAAGTTCTCTAAACATTAGGTCAAACTAGCAAAAAATTTGAGGAAAGAGACTTTTAAAAAAAAAGTTTGTTGAGTGTCTACAAAGTGTTCAAACAAGTAACTGATTCTTTATATCAGTTATTTCAATCAGAGATAATTTTTCAAATGTGAATAAATCAGGTAAAATAGAGACACTGGTAAATACCATTCACTGTATTAATTGGGGAAATTAATAACATATACTATTGTAAATTTAAGACTTAGGAAAAAAACAGAAGCAAAAGAATGGGAAGGAATAAGTTTTAAGGTACTGATAGGTGGACTCTTACACAATAGCTTTAGATATTTTTTATTCTAGCCCATGGCTTATTATCTTTGGTAAGCGCCAGATCACAACCACAGCAGTGACAACTGCAAACAGAGAGCCACCAACAAAGAAACTGGCAGAGGCACAGAGTATGCACCCTCCATCACAACCAGCAAACAACTCCACTCTGCATCAGTATTCATCATAAAGTTCCAGGAAGAAAAATATTTAAGAACTGTCAACTTTTCATAAGAGTCTCAGGTGATAGATAAGTCTGACAAATACAACTGGAATTAAAGTATAATGATGATAGTGGTGGTAGTTTAGTCACTAAGTTGTGTTCGACTCTTGTGACCCCATGGACTACAGCCCGCCAGGCTCTCTGTCCATCGGATTTCCCAGGCAAGAATACTGGAAAGGGTTGCTATTTTCTAGTCCATATATGAATGAAAGATAGATGATATAATAGATTAGACAGACAAGCAGACGGATATAAAATGGCAATAAATATGCTCTAAAAACCAATCTGAAACTTCAGTTAATAATATCCATAAGGTTAAAAAAATGAAAAAGAGTTTTTCTAAGACTAGCAATATTTGAGTGTTTAAATAAAACAACAGAAGAACAACTGCAATCAAGCAATGTTGTAGTTTGTTCAGAGCTTGACTTCTTAATGTGCTTTATATGTAATGTCCAGCCCACACCCAGAGAATTAAGTTGGAATCAGCATCTTGAATAAATACATTAATCTGCTCAAAAGCATTTAGCAAAAATGACTGGGCCAAATCAAATCTTACTAGAGTGTTTGGGCAGCACAGAAGAGTTACAATTAAAAACCTGAAAAGGCATGCTGAGATTTCCCTAAAAGATGTTTAAACAAACAAACAAACAGAAAAAAAATGCAGTGATGAAACAATTACAAGTTGAAATAAAAGAAAATGAATTTTTTGAAGAAGTGGGGAAATTGTAAGTTTTATTTTAGATGATCCCTGACTAATAACAGGTATCTTGATAACTATGACCATTGAATTTCCCTAGCAATTGTCTCTGAATTAAATAAATGCACTATTTTTACACAACTCAAAAATTAAGACAGATTTTTGAGTTGGGCCATATAATTTACTTAGAGAGGGATCATATAGTATCTACATTTTAAATTGTTCTAGTTAAATCAATAGACATTCATAATAATTTTATTCAGTTTTTATTCAGATAACATAACAATTTTATTCAGCTTTTATTCAGATAATTTTATTCAGTTCAGACTTCATAAAAACATTCAGACATTGTAAAAACCAGCACTGTTAAAAATGTTTTAGTGAAATACACATATAGATAAATGCACATTTCTTGTTTTGTTTTGTTTACAAGAAACTTTTTTTAAGAGCAGTTTTATGTTCACATCTATATTGAGCAGAAAGTACAGAGGTTTCCTATATTCTTTCTGTCCCAAATATGCATAGTCAATGCCATGCACCTGCACCAGTTAACATCTTCCACCAGAGTGGTACGTTTGTTAGAATCAGTGAATCTACATTTACACATCGTTATCACCCCAAGTCCACATCTTACCTTAGGGTTCATTCTTGGTGTTGTACATTCCATGGATTTGGAGCGAAGTATAACAACATGTATCCATCATTATAGTAAGATACAGAGTATTGTCACTGCACTAAAAACCCTCTCTACTCAGCATCTTCATCCCTCCCTCCCCTATAAGCCCTGGCAACTACTGATGTACTTACTGTCCTCAAAGTTTTGCCTTTTTTTCAGAGTGTCACGGAGTTCGAACCATACAGTATATAGCCTTTTCAGATTGACTTTTTTTTGCTTAGTAATACACATTTAAGTTTTCTCCATGTCTTTTCATGACTTCATAGCTCATGTTTTTTTAGCATTACATAATATTCCATTGTCTGGATGTACCACAGTTTATTTATCCATTCACCTACTGAAGAATATCTTGTTTGCTTCCAAGTTTTGACAATTATGAATAAAGCTGCTATAAATAGCCATGTATGGGTTATTGTGCAGTTTTCAACTACCTTGGGTAAATATGGAGGGCATGTCCTGAAGTGTATCTAGTTCTGTGAGATACTGGCAAACTGTCTTCCAAAGTGACTGTACCATTTGCATTCCCACCAGCAATGAATAAGACTGTTGGTCCCCTTTATGCCAGCATTTGGGGTTGCCAGCATTCTAGATTTTGGCCATTCTGATAGCTGTGTAGTGGAATCTCGTTGGTGTTTGTTTGTACTTTCCTGATGACATATGATGTGGAGCATGTTTTCATATGCTTATTTGCCATCTGTGTATCTTTGCTGAGGAGTCTGTTACGACCTTTGGAGCATTTGTTAATTGGGTTGTTTTCTTATTGCTGAGTTTTAAGAGTTCTTTGTATATTTTGGATAATAGTCCTTTATCAGATGTGTCATTTGTAAATATTTTCTCCAAGTGTGTGAACTGTCTTCTCATTCTTGACAATGTCCTCCACAGAGCAGAGGTTTTTAATTTTAATAAAGTTTACCTTATCAATTCTAAAAAGCCATCAACAAATCTAAGGTCATCTAGAGTTTCTCCTATGTTATATTCTAGGAGTTTTATACATTTGCTTCTTACATTTAGGTCTATGATTCATTTTGGGTGAATTTTTCTAAAGGACATAAGGTCTTTAGAAAGTGAATTCACTTTTTTGCATGCAGATGTTCAGTTGTTTAAGATCAATGTGTTGAAAAGACTATTTTTGTTCCACTGTATTTAGCCTTTGCTCCTTTGTCAAGATCAGTTGCCTATATTTATGTGGTCACATACCTTAAATGCAAAATGCCAGACTGGATGAAGCTCAAGCTGGAATCAAGATTGCCAGGAGAAATATCAATAACCTCAGATATGCAGATGACATCAACCTAATAACAGAAAGCAAAGAACTAAAGAGCCTATCAATAAAGGTGAAAGAGGAAAGTGGAAAAGCTAGCTTAAAATTCAACATTCAGAAAACTAAGATCATGACATCTGGTCTCATCACTTCATGGCAGATAGATGGAGAAACAGTGCAAACAGTGACAGGCTATTGTCTTGGGCTCCAAAATCACTGCAGACGGTGACTGCAGCCAAGAAATTAAAAAGACACTTGCTCTTTGGGAGACAAGACAAGACAATACAATACCTAGACAGTGTATTAAAAAGCAGAGACATCACTTTGCCAGCAAAGGTTTGTATAGCTAAAGCTCTACTTTTTTCAGTAGTACTTTTTTCACGTACGGATGTGAGAGTTGGACCATAAATAAGGCTGAGAACCAAAGAATCAATGCTTTCAAACTGTGGTGTTAGAGAAGACTCTTAAGAGTCCCTTGGACAGCAAGGAGATTAAACCAATCAATCCTAAAGGAAATCAACCCTGAATGTTCATTAGAAGGCCTGATGCTAAAGCTTAAGCTCCAATACTTTGGCCATCTGACGCAAAGAGCCAACTCATTGCAAAAGACTCTGTTGCTGGGAAAGATTGAAGGCAGGAGGAGAAGGAGACAATGACAGAGGATGAGATGTTGGAATGGCATCACCAATGAGTTTGAGCAAACTCTGGAAGATAGTGACGGACAGGGAACCCTGGCGAGCTGCAGTCCATGGGGTCACAAAAAGTTGGACTTGACTAAGTGACTGAACAACAACAATATCTTAAAAATAAAGGGCAGCAAATTTTCACCTACTGAGTGTACCCAGATAAGCATGTATTAAATATTATGAGTACATCCAACTAAAAAACTTCAGTTTTCCAAATTCAGGTTCAGTTCAGTTCAGTTCAGTCGCTCAGTCATGTCCAACTCTTTGCAACCCCATGAATCACAGCATGCCAGGCCTCCCTGTCCATCACCAACTCCCAGAGTTTACTCAAACTCATATCCATCGAGTCAGTGATGCCATCCAGCCATCTCATCTTCTGTCGTCCCCTTCTCCTCCTACCCCCAATCCCTCCCACCATCAGGGTCTTTTCAGCTCTTCGCATGAGGTGGCCAAAGTACTGTAGTTTCAGCATCAGCATCAGTCCTTCCAATGAACACCCTGGACTGATCTCCTTTAGGATGGACTGGTTGGATCTCCTTGCAGTCCAAGGGACTCTCAAGAGTCTTCTCCAACACCACAGTTCAAAAGCATCAATTCTTTGGCGCTCAGCTTTCTTCACAGTCCAACTCTCACACCAATACATGACTACTGGAAAAACCAAAGTCTTGACTAGACAGACCTTTGTTGGCAAAGTAATGTCTCTGCTTTTTAATATGCTGTCTAGGTTGGTCATAACTTTCCTTCCAAGGAGTAAGTGTCTTTTAATTTCACGGCTGCAGTCACCATCTGCAGTGATTTTGGAGCTCCCAAAAATAAAATCTGACACTGCTTCCACTGTCTCCCCATCTATTTCCCATGAGGCGATGGGACCAGATGCCATGATCTTAGTTTTCTGAATGTTGAGCTTTAAGTCAACTTTTTCACTCTCCACTTTCACTTTCATCAAGAGACTTTTTAGTTCCTCTTCACTTTCTGCCATAAGGGTGGTATCATCTGCATATCTGAGGTTATTGATATTTCTTCCAGCAATCTTGATCCCAGCTTGTGCTTCTTCAAGCCCAGGGTTTCTCATGATGTACTCTGCATAGAAGTTAAATAAGCAGGGTGACAATATACAGCCTTGACGTACTCCTTTCCCTATTTGGAACCAGTCTGTTGTTCCATGTCCAGTTCTAACTGCTGCTTCCTAAACTGCATATAGGTTTCTGAAGAGGCAGGTCAGGTGGTCTGGCATGCCCACCTCTTTCAGAATTTTCCACAGTTTATTGGGACCCACACAGTCAAAGGCTTTGGCATAGTAAATAAAGCAGAAGTAGCTGTTTTTCTGGAACTCTTTTGCTTTTTCCAAGAGCCAGCAGTAGATGTTGGCAATTTGCTCTCTGTTTCCTCTACCTTTTCTAAAACCATCTTGAACATTTGGAAGTTCATGTTTCACATATTGTTGAAGCCTGACTTGAAGAATTTTGAGCATTACTTTACTAGCATGTGAGATGAGTGCAATTGTGAGGTAGTTTGAGCATTCTTTGGGATTGCCTTTCTTTGGGATTGGAATGAAAACTGACCTTTTCCAGTCCTGTGGCCACTGCTGAGTTTCCCAAATTTGCTGGCATATTGAGTGTAACACTTTCACAGCATCATCTTTCAGGATTTGAAACAGCTCAACTGGAATTCCATCACCTCCACTAGCTTTGTTCGTAGTGATGCTTTCTAAGGCCCACCTGACTTCACATTCCAGGATGTCTGGCTCTAGGTGAGTGATCACACCATTGTGATTATCTGGGTCGTGAAGATCTTTTTTGTACAGTTCTGTGTATTCTTGCTACCTCTTAATATCTTCTGCTTTTGTTAGGTCCATACCATTTCTGTCCTTTATCGAACCCATCTTTGCATGAAATGTTCCCTTTGTATCTCTAATTTTCTTGAAGTGATCTCTAGTCTTTCTCATTCTGTTGTTTTCCTGTATGTCTTTGCATTGATAGCTGAGGAAGGCTTTCTTATCTCTCCTTGCTATTCTTTGGAACTCTGCATTCAAATGGGAATATCTTTCCTTTTCTCCTTTGCTTTTCACTTCTCTTCTTTTCACAGCTATTTGTAAGGACTCCTCAGACAACCATTTTTGCATTTCTTTTCCATGGGGATCCATGTCTCTTGTACAATGATCCCTGTCTCCTGTACAATGTCATGAACCTCCGTCCATAGTTCATCAGGCACTCTATCAGATCTAGTCCCTTAAAACTATTTCTTACTTCCACTGTATATAGTATAAGGGATTTGATTTAGGTCATACCTGAATGGTCTAGTGATTTTCCCTACTTTCTTCAGTTTAAGTCTGACAGAATGTGGTCCACTGGAGAAGGGAATGGCAAACCACTTCAGTATTCTTGCCTTGAGAACCCCATGAACAGAATGAAAAGGCAAAATGATACGATACTGAAAGAGGAATTCCCCAGGTCGGTAGGTGCCCAATATGCTACTGGAGATCAGTGGAGAAATAACTCCAGAAAGAATGAAGGGATGGAGCCAAAGCAAAAACAATACCCAGTTGTGGATGGAACTGGTGATAGAAGCAAGGTCCAATGCTGTAAAGAGCAATATTGCATAGCAACCTGGAATGTTAGGTCCATGAATCAAGGCAAATTGGAAGTGGTCAAAGAGGAGATGGCAAGAGTGAATATCGACATTCTAGGAGTCAGCGAACTAAAATGGACTGGAATGAGTTAATTTAACTCAGATGACCATTATATCTACTATTGTGGGCCAGAATCCCTTAGAAGAAATGGAGTAGCCATCATGGTCAACAAGAGTCCAAAATGCAGTACTTGGATGCAATCTCAAAAATGACAGAATGATCTCTCTTCATTTCCAAGGCAAACCATTCAATATCATGGTAATCCAAGCCTATGCCCCAACCAGTAACACTGAAGAAGCAGAAGTTGAATGGTTCTATCAAGACCTATAAGACCTTTTGGAACTAACACCCAAAAAAAGATGTCCTTTTCATTATAGGGGACTAGAATGCAAAAGTAGGAAGTCAAGAAACACCTGGATTAACATGCAAATTTGGCCTTGGAGTATGGAATGAAGCAGGGCAAAGGCTAATAGAGTTTTGCCAAGAGAACGCACTGGTCATAGCAAACACCCTCTTCCAACAACACAAGAGAAGACTCTACACATGGACATCACCAGATGGTCAATACCGAAATCAGACTGATTATATTCTTTGCAGCCAAAGATGGAGAAGTTCTATACAGTCAGCAAAAACAAGACCGGGAGCTGACTGTGGCTCAGATCATGAACTCCTTATTGCCAAATTCAGACTTAAATTCATGTTCAAATATTATCAAAACCATGTGCAGGCAATTTTATTCCCCAGAAATATGGAAACTTTTTTTTCTCTTCTGAATTTCTTCTTTGACATCTCAATTTTCAGAAGCTGAACCCAAGTGTAAGAAAATAAAACTGCAAATGTGACACTGAGCATATTCCTTATCCTAGTTCTTTTGGTAACCCCCCAGAACTTCAGACTGAAATCTGCTAATTTTACAATAAGTGAAATAACTTTGTACCAAGTTACCTATCCTTTCTACAAGTCACTTTGTACACTAATAATGATTCCAACTGTGTAGATTCTGAGTTCTATTTGTAAGGAGGGATATGAAGAAATGATTATCCTGTGGTTCTATCTACATTTTTTACAGATGCAAGAGAGCTTGTGATAGTATAAAGTGAAATGCAGGTTAGCTCAAGAGTATCTGTTGAAACTTTCAAAGTATCCTTAAATAGGCAGAGTCCTGAGATACTGGGGAACCAGAAGGGATCCAAAACTATCTCAGTGATGCCCAATCCCAGAAAATACTTCCTTAACTCACATACCTCCTCATATTCACAGTCCTATACACTTGATTGCTCTGGATGAAGCAAAATGAGAATTCCTCATACAACTGAAAAATTCAAGGGTAAATTTGACTTTAGGTACAACTGGATCCAATGGCTCAAAAAAGTCATCCAAACCTAGCTCCTCTTACTCTGTATCTCTGCACAGACACCAATCTCATAAAGATCTCCCACAGTGGTCTCAGGATGGCTCCATGGAGTCCCAGGGCTACATCTTTGCTCATCCATGCTCAGTAGCAAAGAGTGAGAATTCTTGCCCCAGCATTCCCACCTAACCAAGAATTCACTGTGTCTCACCTTCTCCAGTCTGATTTCACAACTTTTCCTGAACAAGTTATTATAATTAGGAAATGTTATATACTCCTGGCTCAGCCCATGTACATGCCTAATCTGAGATGGACATTGAAAGAATACTACCTCCTGGGTTGCAGGGAAAATGGGGATACAGTTATCAGGGGAAGGGAAAATAAGTATCATGAAGCAAAATTACTTCAACAACCTCCATTGGTAATCCTGTCAAGCACTACAAGTTAAAAGACTGTAAAGACTTTCATGCCAAGTATCACCCATGTCAGTATCACCCTAGTCTCACTGGGGTGGGGAGTCTTTCTCAGCAGTATCCCCCCCAAAAAAAAAAACCTTTAAGTAAAAGGAAGAAAAAGGAAGCCTGAATAGCCTGGAATATTTTCTCTAGACAGATTAATTAATCTATGAAGTGAGAGCTGGACTGACTAAAACACTAACTGCTATGACTTCAAAAAGGGGAACTGTGAAAGTCAGAGCTGTGATCTTGAAAGGATTTGGTTGCTCACTGAAAAGTTTTCAAACGTTTTCTTTGTGAGCACAAAGATAAACTAAAAGAGAGCTCACATGGACGTAAAAGACTCAAGAAAAGTCATGCAGCAGAGCACATTCAATAACATTGTTTGTATTAAAATAAACCTGTTGGCCAATGTTGCCTGAGCTGGGTGTGGAGGCCTCATGAGCTCAGACAGCCACCCAAAATGTCCAGAACCTAACAACTGCTAGAAAGGAAAACACTCAGCAGGGGTTTGCTTCAAAGGGGAAACAGAAAACTGGGGCCAGGGGCTAATCATATGGTTGTGGAAAATATTAGCTTTTTCTTAGAGCCTACTTAGAAAACATTAGGCAAGGTTTCAACAATCTATGTTAAATATGTAGTGTTATAAATTAATGGGTAATCACATTAATATGCATGCAATCACATCAGCTCAGTCCAGTTCCGTCACTCAGTCATGTCCGACTCCTTGCGACTCCTCTGACTGCAGAACGCCAGGCTTCCCTGTCCATCACCAACTCCCGGAGCTTACTCAGACTCAAGTCCATCGAGTCGATGATGCCATCCAATCATCTCATTCTCTGCCGTCCCCTTCTCCTCCTGCCTTCAGTCTTTCCCAGCATCAGGGTCTTTTCCAATGAGTCAATTCTTTGCATCAGATGGCCAGAGTATTGGAGTTTCAACTTCAGCATCAGTCTTTTCAATGAATATTCAAGACTGATTTCTTTTACGATTGACTGGTTGGATCTCCTTGCAGTCCAAGGGACTCTCAAGAGTCTTCTCCAACATCACAGTTCAAAAGCATCAGTTCTTCAGCTCTCAGCTTTCTTTACAGTTCAACTCTCACATCCACATATGACTACTAGAAAAACCATAGCTTTGACTAGATGGACCTTTGTTGGTAAAGTAATGTCTCTGTTTTTCAATATGCTGTCTAGGTTGGTCAGCTTTCCTTCCAAGGAGCAAGCGTCTTTTAATTTCATGGCTGCAATCACCATCTGCAGTGACTTTGGAGCCCAAAAATAAAGTTTGTCACTGTTTCCATTGTTTCCCCATCTATTTGCCATGAAGTAATGGGACTGGATGCCCAATCTTAATTTTATGAATGTTGAGTTTTAAGCCAGCATGTAACAAGGAGTTAAATTTCCTTCACAATTGTTGAAACTTTCTCTGAAAAGTTCTTATCTATTAAATGAGCAGTGGTATTATTTTTTATTATGTGTATTGAATGAATAGATGCATAAATGAAGTGCATTAATTGTAAGGTAATTTCGGATTGTGTTAAAGTGCCATTTTATTATTATGGCTATAATGCCTATGTCAGAGCCATTCTAGCCTATAAAGAGTCTTAGGACAAATTAGACAAGGTGTCCCTTAAGGATGGATGCAGACACTTGGGCATGTGACTTGATGAAAGATGGAGTATTGGTATAAAGCTGAAACATGCCCCAATCCCTGGAAGACTTGGGGAGGTGGCAAGGAACTGAGATGGATTTCTACCCCCCATTAATTCATCAATGTTGAAAGCGTAAATGGTATATCCTTGGCCCACTAATTATAAAGAAAGGAGCAAAATTCAAAAATTTCTTGCTGTTTTGTTTTGTGGAGTTGTTTCCCTTAGGTCAGATTCTATTAACAAATGATATCAATGGTATGGTGACAGATGGAAACTAAATTTTAGGTGGCAAGCATTCCTTAGGTATATACAAGTAGAAATATAATGTACACATGAAACATATAATGTTATAAATCTGTTACCTCAATAAAATATCATAATATTTTAGAAAATGATAGAATCAATAACTGTTTTAAAAAAAGCACCCCACAGCACTTCCCTGGTGGTGCGTGGATAAGAATCCACCTGCCAACGCAGGGGACATGGATTTGATCCCCTGTCCAGGAAGACTGCCCGTGCTACGGAGCAACTAAGTCTGTGTGCAACAACTGAAGTCTGTGCGCCACAGAGCCTGTGCTCTCGGCAACAAGAAAAGCCACTGTGATGAGAAGCCCATGCACCACAACACAGAGTAGCCCCAGCCACCCCGACTAGAGAACGCCCATACGGAATGAAGACCAGCACAGCCAAAAATAAAAAAATAAAATTTTAAAACACATAATAATATGTATTTAAACCCTAAAAATTCAAATTTCCATCAAATTGTTTTTCAACCTATCATTTATCCATATCATTTTTCCTGAAGACCAGGTGAATTAAAATCATGAAAAGGGTCATACACATACAATATGTAACTGGTCGCAAAGACTTTATATTCTAAATCTTATGGAAAGTTTTCAAATTAAAATGCTATTGCTACTCTAGCAATTAAAGTCCCCCAATCTAATTCTAAGAGGTAGGATACCCTCAGAGCAAGGAAAATGGGGAAATAGTGATAGAGAATGGCAATGGAATCTATTTTATCCTGAAGCAATAACAAAATGAAATCAATTTGAACAAAAGGATTCTGATTTGCAGCCAAAGAACTAAAAACACTCCTGTTTACTTTTCATTAGGAAAATACACATGTCACATTCTTTTCTGACTGTCTCACAGCCAAGAAATGAGATTGCTCTGCCCAATTGTAAGGCTTTGGAAGTTGAAGCTTGTTCTGCAGGTTAAAATGGAAAGTAGATTGTGAGCCAGGCTTCCAGGGTAGCTCAGTGGTACATAATCCACCTGCCAATGTAGGGGATGTGGGTTCAGTCCGTGGGTTGAGAAAATCCCCTGGAGAAGGAAATGGCAACCCACTCCAGTATACTTGCCTGGGAAATCCCATGGACAGAGAAGCCTGGCAAATCCCATGGACAGAGAAGCCTGGCAGGCTACAGTTCTTAGGGTCGCAAAGTCAGACACAACTTAGCAACTAAACAAGAACACACTGTGAGGAGACCCAGTTTTAAGTTTCAGCTTTTTAACAACTGTCTATATTCTTGGTAAATTTCAAGTCTCTGTTTCCTTAAGGGTAAGATGGGGCGGTGGGGCATGGGGGGCGGGGGGGCGGTGGCGATTGTAGTAGGAGGGCAGCTAAAGAGTGATTATACTAAAAACATAGCCGCCTTTTATTGACAGCATGTGTACCTGGTGCTGGGGTGAGCTCTTGCAGTAATATTCTCTCATCTAAAGTGAGTGATTTTACAGGAGAGAAGCAGAAGCTTGAATGGATCAGATAACCTACCAGGGTCTTAGAGCTGTAGATATCAGAGCCAGGATAGCATCAAAGGTCCCACTTAAAACTCTACCTGGGATTTCTTCCTGCATATCTATATGCTAACTGAATAGCAATCTACGATGTGAATCGAACAAGAGCAACCTATAGGTTTTCTATTTTTCACATACTCAAGTACATTAACTCCAGAAGCATACACTGAGCTTTTCAAATATGTTGCAAAAAAGAAACACAACTGCTCTCTTCATGAACATGCTTAAGGGCGGCTCTCTGTAAATTTAAAGAATGAAAACTGTCACTGCCAAATCCACTGCTGTGTCATTTCATCAGATATTTACATGTGTCATAGTACAGATTCAGAATTTTCATTTTATATAACTCATAAAAGAATTGATATAGTGTAAAGAAAATGTCACTGGCTCTAAAGCCAATTCCAAAAGAATTTTAGAGACATTCTGAAAAATAGTAACATGATGAAACAACTGGTAGTTTATGAATGGTCACTCTATTTGAGAGAAAATCTGTAAACTAGATAAAGTTAGCCATTTTTGTTTTTCAAATCTATTGCCTGACTTTAAAAGACACACACACATATGACAAGTGGTTATTTATGCATTCATTCACCCAGCATAAATGTATGAAGTGCTTGTTGTTCAGGGCAATAGAGCTACAAGAGCAGAACAAGATGGAAATGGAACATAGGAAATGAACAAGCAAATAAATAGACAAAGTAACTACAGATTGGAATAAGTACTGTGAAGAAACTAGCATGTTCTTTAAGATTTTTTTAATGATCATTTTGAAAGTCTTTATTGAATTTGTTACAGTATTGCTTCCGTTTCATGTTTCAGTGTTTTGGTGGCATGGGGGAACTTAGCTCCCTGACCAGGGATCTAACCCACACCCTCTTCGTTGGAAAGCTAAGTCTTAAACCACTGAACTGTCAGGGAAGTCCCAGACAATAGGATGTCCTTCTAGAGAAAAATAAATGGAGGAGGCAGTCCATTTTATCTGAGGTAGTCAGTAAAGGCTTTTTTGAAATTTGGAGGATGAGAAAAATAAGGCTTGCAAGGGTCTGAAATGGGAAAGTTTTTAGCAAGTTTTTGGAAACTGTTTGTGGTTGGCATAAGAAACTAAGGGTAAAAATCTATAACTAACATCTTCTGTTGTTACTTAGTCACTAAGTCTTATCTGACTTTGTGACCCCAAAGACTGTGGTCCGCCAGGCTCCTCTCTCCATGAGATTTCCCAGGCAGGAATACTGGAGTGGGTTGCCATTTCCTTTTCAAGGAGATTTTCCTGACCCAGGGATCGAACTTATATCTCCTACATTGGCAGGTGGATTCTTTACCACTGAGCCACCAGGTAAGACATACTTGATAGTTAAAGACTCTCTTATTCTTTCTTTCTTTTTGTATCTATATGAGATGGTAGATGTTAACTAAACAGACTGTAGTATTCATTTCACAATACATGTTAGTCAAAATAGTATGTTGTATAACTTAAACTTACACTGTGCTTTACGTTAACTATCTCAATAAAACCAGGGGACGGGGAGAGAAAGAGGAATGACATCCTGATACACAGTGAGGGAGTGAGTGAGTGAGTGAAGTCGCTCAGTCATGTCTGACTCTTTGAGACCCCATGGACTGTAGCCTACCACGCTCCTCTGTCCATGGGATTTTCCAGGCAAGAGTACTGGAGTGGGTTACCATTTCCTTCTCCAGAGCATCTTCCCAACCCAGGGATCAAACCCGGGTCTCCCGCATTGTAGGCAGACGCTTTACCATCTGAGACACCAGGGAAGTCCTGATACACAGTACAACATAGACGAAACTAAGTGAAAGTCTGCCATAAAAATTGCATATTGTATAATTTGACTCCAGTTATATAAAAGTCCAGAAGAGCTAAATCTATCCATAGAGATAGAAAGTAGATTAGTGATTACCTAGGGCTGAGAGTGTTGGGGGAAACTGAGGATAACTGCTAAATGCTACAAGGTTTCCTTCGGGGCAATGAAAATCTTCTACAATTGATTGTGGTTAAGGTTACAAAATTTCCTGAATATACTTCACCCCATTGAAATGTACATTTTAGATGGTTGATCTTATGGTATATGAATTGTAATTCAATATTTCTGTATCAGAAAAAAATTTCAGGAAGAAAAAAGAGACCAGGCAAAGAGATGAGGTTTGAGATGTAGACACATGTGGGACCTTGGACAGCTTTGCAGGTCATATTATGAGTCTAGGAATTTATACTAAGGGCAGAAGGAGGCCACAGAAGAATTCTAAGGAAAAGAGTGATAAATGATTGACAGTTTTAAAAGTTCATTTTGGCTCCTGTCTAGAGAATGGCTTGATGTGGGAGCAGGGAGAACTACAGGAATAGCCCAGATAAGACATGACTGTTACTTAAACTAGGAGATGTTACAAGTGAGATGGAGAGAGACAGTGAATTTGAGAGATATATTAGAGATTTAAATTTTATATATGTATATATACATATATAATTTAAAATGAAACCAAAAATTTAAAAGCAAGTATTTGTTGGAAAAGTTGTTTTGTTCAAAATGTTTCATATTTAAGTCGGAATCTGTAATAGACTAGATAATTTTCTAGGACTCACAATTCACTTAACTGTTCTTTTAATAAAGGTAACTTCTATAAAAAATGACTATATTACTAAAATTGTATCCAATTTTTAAATTTTGAGATGCAATTAAAAATACACAAATGTGAAATGTATTTATTGAACTATGAGTCCTAATTTGGTAACACTGACATTTAGACGCTTACAAAATTTCAAGATTTGAAGGATCCTAAAAGGCACTTATTTAGTCCAACGGCTTCCATCTAATCATTAAATTTTTTCTACAATTCTCTTTTTAAGCAGCCAGCCAGATCTGATATCCTTTCTATGCTAAATATTTATGAATAAGAATATATTGGAATTTTCACATCTCTAAAGATTTGCTAGGACATTAAAATTTTTAGTGGGTGTTTTAAACCAAACATTTTGAAGCTATACCTATAGAAAAATACTACAAGGAAATCAACATTTAAGTAAGTTATAGTTACTTTTATACATAATCTTGTTAATGTGCTTCTTAATTCATTTTTCTCTTTACATGTTATAGAGAGAGTAAATTGTTTCAGTGAAGTCGTGTCAATTTATTCTCTGTTATGTAAACTGACCAACAATGAAAAGCTTATATACATGGCTACTGGCAAAAATTTACTATTGAATTTAGACCAAAACAAATTAACCAAATATCTTCCAAATACAACAGCAGCAGATTTATCCAGCAATGTTGATGAATGAACAAAACCAAGTAAATGAATTTTCAAATAATCTGCTATTACAATCAATTCATGGAGACCTTTAATCTTAAACTATGTCTCACTGAAATATTTCTAAACATGTCAAAGTTTGCTTTACTATCATAGCTAACACAAACATAATTTAAAAGTTGTTGATGAATCAGGATCATTATTTTAAAATTCCATATAATGATGCTACTGAAGTGAATAAAAGTTAGCTTGTCTATCAGTTGAATGTTTCCATTGACTACAGGGTTCGTGAACTTTATTACCAGATTAGATGCCCTACGGAGGTGTCCTCATTTCCTTTTCAAAAGCCTCACAAAAAAAACATTTTGCCCCAATTATTTCAAAACTCTTCATCCTAATTTTCTCTTTAGATACACTCCTTTCATTTTCACTGCAAAAAATATCCTATCTATAAAAACAGGCCTCTCCCTTGCACTGGATGTTCTCCTTTGAGTTAGATCTTTTAGTTGCAATCAACTAAAAAGAAACTAATTTTAGCCAATTAATCAGAGGTTCATTAGACACTGGGAAGCTCACAGAATTGCTAGAATGACCAGTGACAGGACCATAAGGAGGCTTAAGACTAAGATTCTAGGATAAAGGATGGAAAACTACTCTGCAAAACTGACAAAATGAAAAACATACCACCACTACTGCTGTCCTACCAATACCATCCACATACATCCGCATACTCTGATATTTCCATACTTTCCTGTTGGAGGAGAGTTTTTTTTTTAATATCACAGCTACAAACATACAGTAAGGATTCAATATATGTTTACTTATTCAACAAATATGTACCGAACTCCTATTATGTTTCTTGAATTGAATTGAAAGCTAATATCCTTATGATAGGAGGAGACTACATATTTTATCAACAAATATACTACGTGTTTAAATACAAAGTACTCCACTGATGCAAACGGTGTAAGACTCTCATGTTCCTTATCCACTGCAGAACTGAACTGGACAACAGGGAAACCAGCTTGAAATAAATGTATGTCTGGATCGCATACATCAGCTGTAGCTTAAAAGTAACTGCCTAAGGCAATAGGGAGGGGAAAAAAAGACTACAACATGGAGTACTAGAAGGCCCACTTGTAAATAATGAGATATTCATTGTAATATCTGGTATGCATAAGTACATTGGAACTCAGGTTAGAAGAGGTTGGTGTATAGCTACATTTTATGCTTGGTTAATGCTAAATTCAGTTAACTGTTCTGGACAAAAATGAATGTACAAGTGTTGGTAGAGACTCATTTATTTCTTTTCACCTTGAACTTGAGCTGTTTATTTCAAAGTTGTGTTATACTGCAAACAATGAAGGCTCAAGATCTTCATACATGTCAGTCACTCAGATCCAAGTTAGAAACCTTTAAATGGACTCAGATATGAGCCACTTGGAGACCTGTAGAGAGAATGAGTGACTGAGAGAGAACCCCTAGGAATAGGAGCTCAGATCAAATTAGCTGTTGCTATAGTAGGAAAAAAAGCAAGTCGTTATGCTGTCCCCATCATGCCCTTGTCCTCTGATTAGAGGTTTCTGGTCAAAGCCCTTATCTTGCCGTACAATCTAGGGGAGCACGTTTTTCCTCTCTCCTCAGGCTCTACTACTCTCTCTCCTCAGGCTCTACTACGGCTTGGCACAGCACCACCTGATCCATCTGTTAGGTAGTTAGAATAGGGAAAACGAGTCCAAAATGGCGGTGGCTAAAAGACCTGGAAGGGAAAGCCCGCGAAAATAGAACAAAGGAAGGTCCGAGGACCAGAGTGAGAACCTCAGGTAAAACAAACAATGCTCCTGCCTAAGCCCAATTTACATAAGGCAGGCCCAGGGACAGAGAAACGTATAAAAACAGGAGCCAAAGCCCTTTTCTGCCCTTTTTTTTGCTCCCTCTCTCCCCCATGCGATGGGGGGATCTTCTCTTCGCATCTCTGGATCGACGTGCCCTCACGCCTCAAAGATGGATTTTCCTGCTATTATCTAAATAAATAGAGTTGTAACACTGAGCTGAACACTGGTTTATTTAAGAGCTATAACACGGTCCATTCGAGACCTGAGAGCTATAACACGGTCTGTCCTCCAAGAACTGTGACCCGCCAAGGGGCTTTATTGTCCGTCACTCCAAATTTTTGTTGTGACGAGACAAAGAGCCGAGGAACATACACTCGCCTGACACATCCATCATTCTCTCAGACTCAACAGCGAAACAAAACTGTAGGTGGAACCACTTGAAATTAATGTTTTTTGTAGACCCAAAATGGCCAGTTGTTAGTAATTTCATATGGTTCTGTCTAATATTGTTTTTAATAAGTGCTAGAGGATGAGATGGTTGGATGGCATCGCCGACTCAATGGACATGAGTTTGAGTAAACTCCGGGAGTTCGTGAAGGACAGGGAGGCCTGTCGTGCTGAAGTCCATGAGGTCGAAAAGAGTCGGACACGACTGAGCGACTGAACTGAAATGAACTGAACTGAGTATTTCATAAAATTCTAATTATCATGCCTGACACTGGGTCATAGAAGTGTACTTTTAATAATGAAAAAATAAGGCTCAGGAAAGTTAAAGAGCCATGTGGTTAGGATAAAAATAAGACTAGAATTCAAGTCTTCCAATGGCTAGTTCAATGGACTTATCATACTAGGATGTTTTATGTTAGAACTCCTGCTGCTCTGGTTGCCAACAATATGTTTTTAAATTTTTTGAATAATTAGCCAACACATTTAAAATATGAGACTTCACAACAAGATCTGGATTGGCAGCTTCTCTTTAAAAGGGAGGAAATTTGTCTTGGGTCCAGAGCAATGATTAGAGTCAAACAAGGCACTCTACAGTTACAAATTTCAAAAGGTGCTAAAAAATGCAGTGCTCAAGTTAAGTGATATTTTAATGCAATCTTTAAAGAATCATAATTAATGCAAAAAAAATCCATGAACAAAATATCAACATTTTAAATGAAGACAGGCTCTTGCTCATTTGTTTTAACTGCCCCCCCCCCCACCACCACTCCCACTGTTTTGCAATCGAATAGTCATTTCTAATCAGCCCTCTGTTCTGGAATAACCTGCCCATCAAGTCTTACTTTTGGTCAGTTTTATGAGGGTTGACAGTTATATGCAAAACAGACTTAGCAACACAGGGCTTTATATATATATATACTAGTGTGTTTTAACTGTAGAGATTTTAATAACTGCCCACTTAATTCAAAATATGGGAATATATTTTGATAAGTATATACATAAATGCACATTTTTTCCTTTTGCCTGGGGCCCCATTATGGCTGCACATGGTGGTGCCTGGCCACAAACAGGTGAAGTTGAGCAGCAGCCAAGCCTTTGACCAGATATGTGCTTTCTAGGCAGCACAGTCCCACTCTGCTCTCTTCATTCATGTGGCTCATTTGCATTTCCTCTGCCATCTTTTGAATGTAGGCAAGTCCCAAAATTCAGAGCTGAGCCCTTTTCTCTCCTCTAGGTAATCTCATCCAGAGACTGAAACAGTGGATTCAGGTGTCATCTATATGGCACTAACCTCCTTAGTTATGTGTCCAATTGTGACCTTCCCTCTGAGCTCCAGATTTAAACATACCACTGCCAGCTCGACAGTCTACTATTGAGGGATGAAAAATAGGATTGTAAATTTGACCTATTAAAAACAGAAAACTTTTTCCCCCCAAACTTGTTTCTTCCCCAGTCTTCCCCAACTCAGTAAATGGTATCACTATCCTCCCAGTTCTTAAGGTTAAACATCTAAAAGACCTATTTCTCTAATCTCTCCATCCCTAACCTTTAGCCCATTAAAAAGTACTGTTAACTTAAACCATAAAAATCTAAAATCTGTCATCTTTCTTTATCTCTATTGCTACTATCATGGTCCGAGATACCACCATCTCTCTTTCTGACTTGCAAAATGCTTTTAATTGGTCTGCTTTAACTTTGCACCTCCTCTTTCCACGTTTCAATGTACCATTCACACTGATTTATCTAAAATATTAAATCAGATTATGTGACTACCTTGCTTAAAAATCTTACAGTGCCTTTCTGTTGCAATTAGACTAAAATCTATAGTTCTTAATTGGAAAATACGACTTTTGAATCATCACATTCCAAACACATAGTCTCAGAAACACTCCAGTTACAATCTCTCCTACAGATCTTTTCCTTTATAATCTCTTGGCCTGAACTTCTCTTTCTCAGATCCTCTCATGGTTGGTTTCTTCTCATCATTCAGATCTTAGCTGACCTATCATATCACATCCCCATGGGGGCTTCTCAGATCAGCCTGTTTACCAAAGGTCCTTTGGCCACTCGTTCTCATATCACTTCCTATGTTGTAAAACTACCCTACTTACTTCCTAATTTTTTTCTCTCCTCATACAGAGTTCACTGATATATCCCCAGCATCTAACTTAGAACTAGAAAGAACAGATGCTCAATAAATATTTGCTGAATGAATGCCTCTGTCCATAAATGAGTAAATGAGACCCGTCATATTTCAAGCAGATGACCTTAATAGGAGTATTAGTTATTATAAACTATTTAATGAACCATCCTAATTAATTTTCTCTCCAGAAACACAATTCTTTGTTTTAAAATGGTTGTCTCTAAAAGTTCATTTCAGAACAAAATATTCCAATTCATAGAACACACAAATACTCACTGTTAAATAGTATCTGGGTCCTGGAAAATATCCTTAGACAAAATTTATAGCGTCAACAATAACGACATGAAACCGTATGAATTGTAAAGTAACTGACAAAATGAATACCTAAAGGAATTTAGAAAATGGTTGCAGGTGGGAAACTTTCAGAGGATAAAAAAGATGATCTTGTAGCATTTTTTTTCTGTGATCTTAATTTTTAAATATTTTTAGACAGCATCAGTTTCTGTGCACATGAATGGTTCTTAAATGAGATCGGACTCTCTCTGGTCACCATGGTATCTGCTGACAGAAATAAAAGCATCAAATGAGAAATTATTTTTAATCAATTTGGTCTCATATCACTGTTGGGATCCTTCTAAATTGTCAGCAAAACTCACGATGCAATTTTGAATTATTCTGTCTTCATCTACTTGCTGTGTTTTAGTGCATCACCCTATGTCTGTGATTTTTTTAAAAAGAAACAAACAAAAAAGACAGCTTTATTGCCATATGTGAACTACACCCATTTTAAGTGTACAATTTAAATGATTTTTTAGCAAGTTTACTGAGTAGTTCAATCATAAATTAGTTTTAGAACATTTTTATTCCCTCAGAGTAAAATCCTTCATACTTATTTACAGTTAATCCAGATTCCCACTTTCAGACCCAGGCAAAACACTAATATACTTTCTATCTCTTATCAGTTCAGTTCAGTTCAGTCGCTCAGTCATATCTGACTCTTTGTGACCCCATGTATTGCAGCACGCAAGGCTTCCCTGTTCATCACCAATTCCTGGAGCTTACTCAAACTCGTGTCTATCAAGTCGGTGATGTCACCCATCCATCCATCTCATCTTCTGTCATTCCCTTCTCCTCCTGCCTTCAATCTTTCCCAGCATAAGGGTCTTTTCCAAGGAGTCAGTTCTTCACATCAGGTAGCCAAAGTATTGGAATATTCCAATGAATATTCAGGACTGATTTCCTTTAGGATGGACTGGTTGGATCTCCCTGCAGTCCAAGTGACTCTCAAGAGTCTTCTCCGGCACCACAGTTCAAAAGCATCAGTTCTTCAGCACTCAGCTTTCTTTATGGTCCAACTCTCACATCCATATATGACTACTGGAAAAACCATAGCTTTGACTAGATGGACGTTTGTTGGCAAAGTAATGTATCTGCATTTTAATACGCTGTCTAGGTTGGACATAGCTTTTCTTCCAAGGAGCAAGCATCTTTTGATTTCATGGCTACAGTCACCATCTGCACTGATTTTGGAGTCCAAAAAAATAAAGTCTGTCACTGTTTTCATTGTTTCCCCATCTATTTGCCATAAAGTGATGGGACAGGATGGCATGATCTTTGTTTTCTGAACAAAGATATTTTGTTTTCTGAATAAAGGTATTTTTATAAAGGTACCTTTTCCAGACATCTCATATAAATAGAAACATATGTGCTTCTTTGCATTATGTTTCTGAGGTTTATCCATGATGAATAATGTATATGGATGTCATATTTTGCTTATTTATTAACTATTTGATGGACATTTGGGTTGTTTCCAATTTTTGGCCATTACAAATAAGGTTACTTTGATTATTCTCACGTGAATTTTAATGTGGTCTTATGGTTTCATTTCTCCTGAGTAGATACCCTAGGAGTGGATCTACCAGTTTGCGTGGTAGTTTTACTTTTAACTATTCAAAAAACTTTCAAATTGTTTAAGAAAGTGGAAATAGCATTTTACATTCCCATCAGCAACATATAAGTATTCCTATTTCTCTACATCCTTACATTTGTTATTGTTTTATTTATTATGGCCATTCCACTCAGTATGAAATGGTATCTCTTTGTGGTTTTTTTTTTTTTTAAGTATTTCAGCTATACAGCATTATAATTCAACATCTGTGTATACAGCAAAGTGATCACCACCACAAGTCTAGGTAACAACAGCTACCATACAGTTGGTCTCTTCACCCACTTCTTCCACTCCCCAACTCTTTCCCATCCACATCATCTCTATAAGTTTGACTGTATTCTGTTTGTTCATTTGCTTTGATATTTTAGATTCCAAATACTTGTCTTTCTCCATCTGACTTAGTCACTTTGCATAATACCGTCAAGGTCCATCTATACCATTGCAAATAGCAGGATTTCATTCTTTTTATGGCTGAGTAATATTCCATCATGTATATATACCACATCTTTACATCATTCATCCACAGATGGACACTTAGGCTGTTTCTGTGTCTTGACTATTGTAAATAATGGTACAAACAATATGGGACTGCAATTATCTTTTTGAATTATCATTTCTGTGTTCTTCAGATAAATAACTGAAGTGGAATAGGTGAGTTTTATGGTAGTTCCTAATTTTTTGTGAATCGCCACACTGTTTCCCAAACTGGCTGCACGAATTTATAGTCCCACAAATAGTGTACAAGATTTCCCTTGTTGTCACATTCTTGCCAACATTTGTTATCTTTTCAGAAACAGCCATTCTAACTTATGTGAGGTGATACTGTGATTTTGATCAGCATCTTCCTAATAATTAGTGGTGTTTAACATAATTTTATGCACTTACTGGCCATCTGTATGCCTTCTCTGGAAAAATATATATTCTGATCCTCTGCCCATTTTTTAATTCTTTGGGTTTTCCTACTATGGCTAAGTTGTGTGAGTTCTTTATGTATATTGGATATTAACCCCTTCTCCCATTTGGAAGACTGCCGTTTTGTTTTGATGATGGATTTCTTCACTGTGCAAAAGCTTTTTAGTTTGATGTAGTCCCATCCATTTAGTTTTGCTTTGTTTCCCTTGTCTTTGGAGACAGACTCACGAAAACACATTGGTGTCAGCAAGTTTACCATCTATGTTTTCTTCTAGAAATTTAATGGTTTCAGGTATTACATTTGTCTTTAATCCATTTTGAGTTATTTTTTGCATATTGTTTAGGATAGTAGTCTTGTTTCATTATTTTGCATGTGGCTGTCCAGTTTTCTCAACACAATTTATTTAAAAAGACTTGTTTTTTTTCCACATTGTATGTTCCTTGCACTACTGTCATAAAATACTTGTCTATATGTGTGCCAATTTATTTCCAGGCTTTCAGTTATATTGCACTGATTTGAGTGCCTAGTTTTGCGCTGGTATCATACTGTTTTGAGTACTAGAGTTTTTTAGTATACTTTGAAACATCAAAAGTATACTTTGAGGTTTCTAGCTTTGTTCTTCTTTTTAAAGATTATTTTGGCTGTTGAGGGCTTTTGTGGTCCCATAAAAAATTTACAATTTATTTTACTTTTGTTAAATATGCCATTGGAATTTGGTAACTATTACACTGAATCTGTAAATGATGTCTCATTGGGGTTTTAATTTGAATTTTTATAATGACTAAACTTTTCAGACAGCATCAGTCTCTGTGCACACGTACGGTTCTTAAATGACAGAGGGCTCTCTGTTCACCATGGTATTTGGCCACCAAAGACAGAAATAAAAGCACCAAATGAGAAATTAGTTTTAATCAATTTGGTCTCATTTCACTTCTTTTATTTTCTTAATGGTGACTTTTGAAGTACAAAAGTTTTTATTCTTGATTAAGTTCAATTTATCATTTTTTCCTTTTATGGGTTGTGCTTTTTGTGTAGCTAACAGGCAAGAAATCTTTGCCTAATCCAAGGTCTTGAAGATTTTCTCCTATGTTTTATTCTAAAAGTCTTATTGTTTTATTTACATTTCAGGCTATGATTTTTATGTATGGCATGAAGTGAGGGTATGAGTTCATCTTTTTGAATGTGTGAATCCAATTGTCCCAATACCGTATTTTTAAAAAGATTATACTTGCCCAAATTAATTTTCTTGATATATTTGTCAAAAATTAATTGACCCTAAAAATTTATCTGAAGACTCAATTGTATTCCACTCATCTATGTCACATGTCTATCAGAATCACACTATTTTAATGGCTGTATTTATAATAAGTTCTGAAATTGAAAAGAAAAAGTTCTCCAACTTTTTCAAGACATTTTTGGCTATTGTAGTTGTTTTGTGTTTTCATACACATTTTATAATGTTTGTCAATGTATGTAAAAAAAGTCACTCAGAATTTTGATTTGGATTTCAATGAATCTATAGGTCAGTTAGGGGAGAGATTCGACCTAAATCATATTGACTATCCCAATTCAATGGAACATGGAATGTCTATCCATATACTTTGAACTTCTCTAATTGTTCTCAACAAAGGTTTATATTTTTTGGTGTACAAGTCATGCAGTTCTTTTGTTAAACTTACTCCAAATGTATTTTATTCTTTTTGATGCCATTTTAGGTAGAAAAATATTTTCTATTTTCTGATTTGTCATTGCATAAAAATACAATTGAATTTCTTTTAGCTTATACACACAGCTCTGCATTTTTGTTTTATAATTGTGCAATTCATATACCATAAAGGTCTTCTATAAAAATGTATAATATGATAGTTTTCAGTACTTTCTGAGTTATGTAACCATCACCACTAATTCCAGAATATTTTCATCACCCCCAAAAGAAACCCTGTGACCATTAGTAGTTATTTCTCCTTACCCTCAGCCCCTGTCAATGACTAGTCTAATTTTTTGTCATAGATTTGCCTATCCTAGGTAATTCATACAAATGGAATCATACAATATGTGACTTTTTATGTCTGACTTCTTTCACTTAGCCTAAGGTTTTCAAGTTTCATCCATGTTGTAACATGTATAAGTACCTTCCTTTTTTTTAATGACTGAATAATATTCCATTATATGGATATAACGTATTTATCCATTAAACAACTGTTGGACATTTGGTTTGTTTCCACCTTTTGGTTATTATGAATAATGTTGCTATGAACATTCATGTGTAAGTTTTTGTGCAGATATATGTTTTCACTTTTCTTGGGTACATACCTAGTAGTAGAAAAGTTGGATCATATGGTAACTCTACACTTAATCTCTAGGGGGACAGCCAGACCATTTTTGAAAGTAGTTTCACTATTTTACATTCCCACCAATTGTGTATGAGAGTTCCTGTTTCTCCATATCCTTATCAACATTGGTTATTATAGCCATTTTAGTGAATGTGATGGTGAAGGAAATGGCAACCCACTCCAGTATTCTTGCCTGGAGAATCCCAGGGACAGGGGAGCCTGGTGGGCTGCTGTCTGTGGGGTCATACAGAGTGGGACACAACTGAAGTGACTTAGTATGCATGCATAGTGAATGTGAAGTGGTATATCACTATAGGTTTGATTTTTCACTGGGGGCTAATGAAAAGATGTTCATTCATTGAACATTTTTTCATGTGTGTATTAGTCATTTGTATATCTTATCTGAAAAATGTTTATTCAGATCCTTTACTCACTTTCAAATTGGGTTATTTGTTTTTTCAATATTTATTTGCTATAGTATTTTATATATTCTAGTTATAAACCCTTTATCAGATAAATGCTTTGCAAATATGTTTTCCCATCCTTTTGACTGTATTTTCATTTTCTTGTTTATGCCCTTTGAAGCACAAAAATGTTTCCATTTTGATGGTATAATTACCTATTTTTAAAATTTTTTCTTTTGTGGCTTGTGCTTCTGGTCATCTACCTAACAAACCACTGCTTAATCTAAGGTCATAAACACATTTAATTTCTTCTGAAAAATTTTTAGCTTCAGTTATTATATTTAGGTATTTGATCCATTGTGAGTTAATTTTTAAATATGGTGTGAAATGGAGGTGTGACTTTATTCTTTTGCATGTGGATGTCTACTAGTCCCAGGCTTCCCAGTTGGTGTTAGTGGTAAAAAAAACCTGCCTGTCAATGCAGGAGACATAAGAGATGCGGGTTTGATTCCTGGATCAGGAAGATACCTTGGAGGAGGGCATGGCAACCCACTCCAGTATTGTCTGGAGACTCCCATGGGCAGAGGAACCTGATGGGCTACAGTGTCAGACACGACTGAAGCGACTTAGCACACACGCACACGTCCACTTATCCCAGCATCATTTGTTCAAAAGATTATTTTTCCCTTATTAAATGATCTTCACACCATCATAATATTATGAATCTTATAAAGCATCAAGTCATGATGTTATAATGATAATACTATACCACATTTGCTTCTGATAATTAAAAAT
Organism: Muntiacus reevesi; assembly: GCF_963930625.1. Lineage (NCBI taxonomy): Eukaryota > Metazoa > Chordata > Mammalia > Artiodactyla > Cervidae > Muntiacus > Muntiacus reevesi. The sequence continues at coordinate 100,552,351 of NC_089252.1, forward strand.
ATTTACATAATCTTTTCATATTTAGAATAATACTTGAAAAGAATTTCAGAGGCAGTTTCCATTTTAGATTGCCTTAATAATCAGTTTGATACAGTTGTAGTCCAGCCTGAACAAACTTCTGTCACAGTTCTACTCATATTACAGAAGACATTGATATTATATTTTCATAAATTAAAATGTGTTTTGCTGAATGTAAGAGAAGCCTCAATCACACTGGTTTAAATGTATTATCTTATATAAGAGAAGTGCAGAGACAGGGCAGGTCCCTGTATCAGTTGAGTCAGTGACAGGCCGAGGAAGATCAATGGCTCCCCAGGGAAGGCGTATTCTCCACAGCTTTGTTCAGATGTGTCCAGGAAGGATAATGCAAAAGAAGCAAGCAAAAAGGCAAGGGAAAAAATAGTACTAAGAGCTACTCCCAGAAAGCAGAAACACCAGCTAATCCAGGGATATTCCTCAACCCTAGGGTAAAAAGCCCTTGTGACATTTGTAGGATTTCATATAATAATGACATAGCTAATGACTGCTATATCTTCCATTATTCCCTTTTCAGGAATGGAAGTATTTATTGCAGTTTATTACAGTTACCCATCCCTGTTCCATGTATGTATATTGGATGTATGGAGAGTAGATAACTTAGCTTTTTTAGTTCATAAGTCTCTGGAGTAAGAGGAGTCTCATCCATGCTCCACAGAAAAAATTATCAAGATACCTTGAACTTTGTGCCTGATACTGTGATTGGAGGGACTATTGAGCTGTCTACCTTAGGTATGGAATGAGCATATTTTTCATGTAGAAGGGGAGGAAGTGAGTATTTGTGACCAAGAGGGTGGAGTATAGTAGATTATATTGTATCATTGTTCAAAATATTTGGTGCCTGCCCACTGACATCAGGTTTTTACATATAATTTCCTTTGGCTAGTAAAACATGAGAAGCTTTAAGGGATACTGCATAATTGTACTACATTCTTCATTTTCCTTTATCATGGGATTGGCAGTGCTCAAGGTAGGGGCTTCTCCCTCAGCATGAATCCCAGAAGGAAGACATCATCAAACTGAGCTAAAGCAGATAGGAAATAAACTTTTGTTGTAAGCTGCTGAGATTTTTTAACTGTTTTGTTACAGTGACACTAAAACACAACTAACTAAAATGAAGACTATTTAATAATTATTTCTGACCTTTCAATTCTTTAAATAAATCTAAGGAGGTCATAATATTAAAAGAAACACTTTGTTTCCTTTATTAAACTGAATTCCAAAGTCTAAAAAAATAGAAAAAGATTTCTTTTATCAATGTATGACAAAACCCACTGGAAAAAAAAAAAAAAGACAAGGTTTGGCACAAATCTTATCTGCCAATCTTAATCAATGTAAATTAAATCTTTCCTACTTAAATATCTGTAAGGTTCTAACATCTTAATAAATGATGCTATTATCCCAATATTGAACTAGATAATTTGCAGTTTTCAATACACTCAAACATATGAAATGTATATTATTATACACAAGCACTGTATACTATACTTATTTATTATTTGCATAACTGTTCCCAAATTAAAATAATCTGTTATAGATAAAAACCCAAAATGCAACCATGGGGTTTCTTATATAGAATTGGTTTTTAATATCATACATTGAATATTTTTGATACACCAAGAATCTTCTAAATTAAAGCCATCCAATTCTCAGCATTTTGCACGTAAGTTCAACTATCTGAAGCAAAAAGAGAAGATGGGTTACATATAATAATCTATATTTTGCTGAATATGTCAACAAAAGGAAGTGGTTTGTGAGAGTATGACAGCATATTTATTGGTATATTCCTAACTGAAATGAAAATTAAAATGTCTAAATTTCATACTTTATTAGGTTAACATTATCTATGACAGTAACTAGATATGCTTATAGATTGAAAATTTACTTTGGATCATGTCTTATTGTTTTAAAGAACATAATTCTGACACTGAGTCTACTGTTTACAAACAGGATTGCTTTCTGGCAAACTAAGGAACAACCTTCTAAACCAGTAAATAAATAAAAGCAAAGCCCCTATAGTCCCTTTGCAGATTTTAATTTTTCTCTTTAGTGTTTATATTTTAGACCAAAGGAATTAGAAGAAACATTATAGTGAAAAATACAAAGATTGAAAAATGCTCAAGCAAGTCAACCAAAGAGATAAACAAATGAGGCAAAGAAGTGAAGAGAAAAAACTGAAAAGTTAAACAATTTAATAAACATTAAGTAACTTAATTCTGATCTCCTATCAGGAGAATAGCAAGCAAAGCAGATTCCATCAACAATATGACATAAGGATTAAATTTTTGTTCTATAGAAATGAGCCTTATTTTCAATAGAAACATTTTATTATCTAAATGTAGCTATATGAAAAAAAAAATAATAAATGTAGCTATATGTTGTGTGCTTAGCCGCTCAGCCATGTCCAACTCTTGGTGACACCGTGGACTGTAGCCCTCCAGGCTACTCTGTCCATGGGGATTCTCCAGGCAAGAATATTGGAGTGGGTTGCCATGCCCTCCTCCAAGGGATTTTCCCAACCCAGCGATCAAACCCAAGTCTTCCACATTGCAGGCAGATTCTTTACTGTCTGAGCCAACCAGGGAAGCCCAAGAATACTGGAGAGGGTAGCCAATCCCTTCTCCAGGAGATCTTCCCAATCCAGGAATTGAACTAGGGTCTTCTGCATTGCAGGTGGATTCTTTACCAGCTGAGATACCAGGGAAGCCCAAATACAGCTATAGTTAATTTTAATGGAAGTGAGTGCATTATCTTCAAAAGACTATCTTTAGCAACCTGTCCGGCCAACAGAAAAAGAATGGGACTGGGAAGAGACCAAAGATAGCAGTGGAGGACTGTACAAGTAGTGTTTGTGCATTTCCAACCATGCATACCAGCAAATACAGCACAGCATAACTCATTTGAGCTTCTCAGGACTGGAATGATCAAATATTTTTAAAATAATTCTGCTCTGTAACTTTAGACATACAAAGTAAAGCTAATGGATGACAGCATTAGCTAAACAGAGATGATTTTGAGTAAATACACTTCAATACTCAGCATATTATATGTAAATGATAGATATTTTACTCTGGACTCTCATCCCACATGCTCATAACTACCTTTACAAATTTCATCCACTATATAGGAGACGATACCTCCCCAACCCAAGCAAACCTAATTTATACCTCTCCTATGACAGTTTTTGGGAAAAGCAGTAGAGGCTGTTGGGCATGGGTTTACCTTTCACTGTATGCCTTTGAGCAAGTGTTTATCCTTTCTCTGCCCTATTTCTTTTATTTATAAAATAAGTATTAAATTAAAACCTACCTCAGAGGGCGATTGTGAGGATTGCAAGAAAGAATACACCTAAGGCAGTTAGAATAGGGCCTGACACCCATTAAGTTCTGAGTTAATTTTAACTCTTTTAATTATAGAGAAAGCAGGGGAGGAGCTAAGATGGCAGAGGAAGAGGATGGGGAGACCACTTTCTCCCCTGCAAATTCATTGAAAGAACATTTGAACGCTGAGCAAACTTCACAAAACAACTTCTGATCGCTAACAGAGGACATCAGGCGCCCAGAAAAGCAGCCCATCATCTTCAAAAGGAGGTAGGACAAAATATAAAAGATAAAAAGAGAGACAAAAGAGCTAGGGACGGAGACCCATCCAGGGAAGGGAGTCGTAATACAGAAAGTTTCCAAACACCAGGAAACCCTCTCACTGGTGGGTCTGGGGGAAGTTTTCGAATCTCGGAGGGCAACCTAACTGGGAGGAAAAATAAATTAACTATAGAGAAAGCAGAGGATAAACTGCATCATTGACTATACCTAACACAGTGCCTGACACCTATTGTCTCTCAAACATCCAATTTTGAATAAACAAAAGAACTGGTCCTCAACAGTAAGAGGGTAAAAGGAGGAAGAGCCAGGAAAGGAGTTCAAGGTAGAGGCAACCAGTAAGTCTTTAAAACTGAAGGGCATTCAGTGTGGGGATGGTGAGAAAAGGTGCTGGGTTCTATGGTCATTGCATTAAAGTAACTTGCTTTTCCTGGTGATTATATTAGGAATTTTATTACGAAAACAGATCACAGTAATAAATATAAACAGATCCCAAATCTCTGATTAAATTTGGTTGGTTAATACAAAGTTTATATCAGAGAAGACTAGGAAATTTACTCAACCACAAACTGTTGTATGATAAACATGGCTTGTATACACTTTAGATATACCTGAAGACATTTTAAAAATGTTTTTACAAAACATTTAGAAAACTTTTAGTATTTTCAAGAAAGGTGTCAATCAAATCATCAGCGAAGAAATCTCAAATCACCAGTGAAGAAATCTCATCTTGTATGTTTGCTTTGACCTTTTCTCCAGTTTTGAAGGGCTTTTCAACTGATTAAGTTAAATTTAAAGACTATGATTATGTATATATGTATGCATTATGCATGCAGTATAAGTGCATGCATGGAAGTCTATGAACAGAAGAAACATCCTTTCTTTTAACAGCACAAACACACAAAGATATGAGATGTCAGAAGATCAAGCAAGATGAGTATCCTGGAATGCCTTCTACTACCTTTTACCCTTTTCTCTTGTCTTTTCCCCTTTTTGTGGTGCTTTCTACAACTCTAAACTCACTCCATTGCCCCAGCTCCATTCTAGGTCAAGTAGAATGAGTAGCTCATTCTAGTTGTCATGCCAGATTCTGATCCTGGGTCAACAGAGGGGACAGTCACACTGGGATTTCTATGAGATAAACCTTTCTCTTCATATTACCAACTCTATACCTGCAGATAAATATCAGTGATTATTCTAAACAACATACCTGACTCCTATTGGATGAGAAGGATAAAATCAAGAAGGAAATTCCATTCTGCTACATATGTTTTTGTTAGCAAAACAAAAGCTAGTAAAAAGAACATCTGTATGAAGTGGGAACTCAGAGGATTTGATCAGCGGAATTAGACAACTTCCCTCTATATGTGTCAGTTTGTGTGAGGATTAGATATTCTGGGGTATTGGAGTGAAGTAAATTCCTTCCCACTTTTATCCACTTGTATTCAGTAATTTGCAAAATTATTCTTCTCCTGGGGCCAAAAGCCTTCCAGAAGAAGAATATTTAAATCCTACCCACTGTTAAAGTTGAGATATACCCAGGAGAGAATTGCAGGTCCTAATGAAAGTCAACTTTCAGGAGATTTGCCATAAGGGAAGACTACACTGTGAGTGACTTAGACCAGTAACAGCACCTGACATGACAGGGAAATATTGATTACGGGTATGGAAAATAGCCAAATTTGTGCTAACTTAAGCACCCTAGTGAAATAAGTGTGAATGGGGCTGTGTGTGTGTGTGTGAATTTCTAAAATTACAATACTTTAGGACTCAATCAATTGCACTTTGGGGCCCTACCAATCCCCACCACCTTTTCCTACCTTGAAAAGACATCTTTGCCTGGATGTATAAATGAAGATCTATACCAAAAAATCAGCATTAACAGTGATGGTCACAGGCAGTGTAAGCAGTGCTCAGGACATGGTAGTGTAGGTGACCCTATTGAAATAGTTTCTCTTGGAGTCTTAGCTTCAGACTCAGTACTTGACTGGCATCAGTATTTGAGTGAAAAAGCTTTGCTGCTAACCTATTGAACGCTAGAGCCCAAGTAAGAATCCCCTACCTCCAATCCTGGCAACTGAGTGGAATTCATAATAGCCTTCTATTTGCTTCCTGAAAATGAAAACACTGAGTTCTGAATTTACTGTTTTAATGCCCACCAGCCAAAGGCGAGGAATAGACCTTCATGTCCTTCTTCATCAGAGTCACTGAAAAGGTTCATTGCTTGTTGCAACAAGAAGAAAACCCACCAATGGGGAACAATGGGCATCTCAGTAAGAGGGTGTTAGAATTAAAAATGGTATAGATGATCTAACTCCAAATCAGAAAGAGAGACACATATGCAGAGAACAAATACATGGATACTAAGGGGGAAGGAAAGTAAGGGGTGGGTGGGATGAATCAGGTGATTAGGATTGACATATACGTAAACTACCATGTACAAAACAGGTAGCTGATGAGAACCTACTGCACAGCACAGGGAACTCCACTCAGTACTCTCTGGTGACCTAAATAGGAAGGACATCCAAAAAAGGAGGGGGTATATGTACACATATGGCTGATTCACTTCGCTATATGACAGAAATTGACGGAGTAGTGCAAAGCAACTATACAGGGTGTTAGAGTTTATTATGACTTCCCAGGGGGCACAGTGGTCAAGAACGCACCTGCCAATGCAGGAGACGCAAGAGACATGCGTTTGATCCCTGGGTCAGGAAGACCCCTTGGAGGAGGAAATGGCAACCCACTCAAGTATTCTTGCCAGTAAAATCCGATAGTCAGAGGACCCTGGCAGGCTACAATCCATGGGGTCACAGAGTCAGACATGACTGAGCAACTGGGTGCACACACACACACACACACACACACACACACACACACACACACACACACAGCTTCTTATAGGATTTATGCTAGCTGATTTGGGGGAGAGTGTAGGGAAGCAAGGCTTTGCCCTGGATTGGATCCTCTGATGAAGCAGGGTAAATTCAAACTGTGAACATTAAAAGATCTTATCTACATGACAGGAAGAATGAAATAAGACATAGCTATCCCAGTCCATCCTAAAGGAGATCAGTCTAGAGTGTTCATTGTAAGGACTGATGTTGAAGCTGAAACTCCAATACTTTGGCCACCTGATGCGAAGAGCTGATTCATTTGAAAAGACCCTGATGCTGGGAAAGATTGAAGGCAGGAGGAGAAGGGGATGACAGAGGATGAGATGGTCAGACGGCATCACCGACTCAATGGACATGAGTTTGGGTAAACTCCAGGAGTTGGTGATGGACAGGGAAGCCTGGCATGCTGCAATCCATGGGGTCACAAAGAGCTGAACACGACCGAGTGACTGAAATGAACTGAGCTGAACTGATAATTGGTAAAGAAAGAGCAGCCATTCATATTAGCCAGGACAGAGAAATGTTTGGTCATTTTTGTGGGCTAGATAATGTTCATGTTCTTGTTTGTATTTAGACATGATTATGGAGTGGTCTTGCTTTGGTCTTGATCCATCATGGTCACAGAGTAGCCTTTTCAGATGTTGGTATTCTGTGAAACGGTTCATGCACAACAACCCACAAAGGCATAGCTGTGAGTGGCAGGCCAGCTTCCAGAAGTCTTTTTTTTTCTTTTTTAAACTGGTAACAACATTATCTATGGTAGTTACCTTCTAATTTCAACAGCCTCAAACATGACAGATATTCATCAGCAAGGGTGGCAACCATGCAGAATCCTTGATAAAAATGTTGGGTCTAAGGAAAAATGCAATCAAGTAATCACTTCAAAAATGACTTCTGGATACCTAGTATTTTCCTAAAGACCTCGGAAAATACATGGGCATCCAATAATATTGGATTTCCTGTGTCTGTGCAGCTGGGCTCACAAAGAGTCTAAGAGTTAATGTGAAACCTGGGACAATCAAATGTGTGACAATGGGTCTAATATTTGAACTAAACATATGTACACTGAATCACCTAAAGAATACGACAGAACTTCTTTACATTAAATTCATTATACTTAGAATCTTAAAATATTGATTTATCTGTTATGTCTAAAAAATTACCATATATATGATGACATTAAGATGGACATCTGCTTTCCTGGCTAATATCTACCCTCTTCCTTCCTTGTAAGAGGATCCAGCGTTTTCTCCCCATTCCCAGGCAGGATTTGGGTGGGACTTCATTCCCAGTCAGTCAACATATCTCACTTCCTTTGTTGCAGTGACTGATTTAAAAACAGACACAATCCAGCCTTTTAAGATGCACATTTATCTGACCACAGTGATTAGTTCAGAGGTAAGCATATCTATTTGCATCTCAGATGATGCAAATGAATATGAACTCCAGGACTTTGGTTCAAAATGTTCTACTTTAAGAATATGAGATTGAAAATGCTATAGCCATTTTGTAAACCCAAGAGAACTAGCATAGGGCTTGAGACAACCTAGAGAAGGAGTGTAGAGAAAGGAATTTGGTAATGGTCTTTGAGCTCTGGATCTGCTCTGAGTTGTAAGTTATTTATTGACATGAATCAATAAATAATCAACCATTTATAATTGACCCAGATTCACTTTTTTTAGGGTATAGGAATACAAGAGACTTTTGTGTATTAATTTTGTATTCTGCAACTTCATCGAATTTATTCATGAACTCTAGTAGTTTTCTGGCAGCATCTTCAGGATTTTCTATATATAGAAAATATATATAGATCATGTCTATATATAATATCATGTCATCTGCAAACAGTGATAGGGTTTTTTTTTTTGCTTGCTTTTTAAAATTTAAGTTATTTTGTACTTTTAAAAGTCATTCAGTTACTGTTAGCATTGGAGAAGAAATTGAAATTGTATCTGTACTCTTTTATGAAGATATTATTTATGAACTAGACCATAATGTTAAAAAACAAAACAAAACACATCATAGCAAATAAAGTATTGCACCTTGGGTGCTTGAACTGATTCGGTGACCATGTTATTAGTTTGCCATTATACTGTTGTCTTACATGTATAATAAAAATACAAAGAGAAATTAAGGAAACAATCCCATTTACCATTGTATCATAAAAAATAAAATAAAATACCTAAGAATAAACCTATTGCAGGAGGCAAAGACTTATACTATGAAAACCATAAGATGTTCATGAAAGAAACAGGTGACACAAATAGATGGAAAGATTTTTCCTTAGATTGGAAAGGTCAATATTGTCAAAATCACTGTACTACCCAAGGCAATCTGTAGATTCAATGTAATTCTTATCAAATTACCAAAGGCATTTTTCACAGAATAGAACAAATTTTTTTAAAATTTGTATGGAAACACAAAAGACCCCAAATACATAAAGCAATTCTGAGAAAGAAAATAGCTGGAGGAATCAGAGGCCCTGCCTTCAGACTAATACAAAGCTACAGTGATCAGAACAGTATGATACAGGCGCAAACACAGATATATAGATCAATGGAATAGGATATAAAGCCCAATAATAAACCCATGCACCTATGGTCAATTATTCTATGACAATTAATCTGTGACAAAGCATATACAATGGAGAAAAGACAGTCTCTTCAATAAGTGCTTCTGGGAAAACTGGGCAACTACAAGCAAAAGAATAAAATTAGAGCACTCCCTAACACCATACGCAAAAATAAACTCAAAACAGATTAAAGACCTAAAAGTAAGGCCAGACACTATAAAACACTTCAGCTCAGTTCAGTCAGTCATGTCTGATTCTTTGTGACCCCACTGACAGCAGCATGGACACGCTTCCCTGTCCATCACTTTTGTAGCTTGTTCAAACTCATGTCCATAGAGTCACTGATGCCATCCAACCATCTCATCCTCTGTCATCCCCTTCCCTTCTTGCCTTCAATCTTTCCTAGCATCAGGGTCTTTGCCAATAAGTCAGTTCTTTGAATCAGGTGGCCAAAGTATTGGAGCTTCATCTTCAGCATCAGTCCTTCCAATAAATATTAAGCACTGATTTCCTCTACAATTGACTGGTTGGATCTCCTTGATGTCCAAGGGACTCTCAAGAGTCTTCTCCAACATCACAGTTCAAAATCATCAATTCTTCGGTGCTCAGCTTTCTTTATAGTCCAACTCTAACATCCATTCATGACTACTGGAAAAACCATAGCCTTGACTAGATGGATCTTTGTTGGCAAAGTAATGTGTCTGCGTTTTAATACACTGTCTAAAAGTCTCTCACTGTTTTCCACATCTATCTGCCATGAAGTGATGGCACCAGATTCCATGATCTTCACTTTTTGAAAGTTGAATTTTAAGCCAGCTTTTTCACCTTCCTCTTTCACTTTCATCAAGAGGCTCTTTAGTTTCTCTTCACTTTCTGCCATCAGGGTGGTGTCATCTATGTATCAGAGGTTGCCGATATATCTCCCTGCAATCTTGATTTCACCTTATGCATCATCCAGTCTGGCATTTCACATGATATACTATATAAGCTAAACAAGCAGGGTGACAATATAGAGCCTTGATGTACTCCTTTCTCAGTTTGGAACCAGTCCATTGTTCCATGTCTGGTTCTAACTGTTGTTTCTTGACCTGCATACAGATTTCTCAGAAGCAGGTAAGGTGGTCTGATATTCCCATCTCTTTAAGAATTTTCCATGCAGTTTGTTGTGCTACACAGTCAAAGGTTTTGGTATAGTCAATGAAGCAGAAATATATGTTCTTCTGGAATTCTCTTGCTTTTTCTATGATCCAGCGGATGCTGGCAATTTGATCTCTGGTTCACCTGACTTTTCTCAATCCAGCTTGAATATCTGGAAGTTCACGGTTCACATACTGTCGAAGCCTGGCTTGGAGAATTTTGAGCATTACTTTGCTAGTGTGTGAGATGAGATGAGTGCAATTGTGCAGTAGTTTGAATATTCTTTGGCATTGTCTTTCTTTGGGATTGGAATGAAAACTGACCTTTTCCAGTCCTGTGGCCACTGCTGAGTTTTCCAAATTTGCTGGCATATTGAGTGCAGCACTTTCACAGCATCATCTTTTAGGATTTGAAATAGCTTAACTGGAATTCCATCACTTCCAATAACTTTGTTCGAAGTGATGCTTCCTAGGGCCCACTTGACTTTGGACTCCAGGATGTCTGGCTCTAGATGACTGATCACACCATCGTGATTATCCAGGTCATGAAGATCTTTTTTTGTATAGTTCTGTGTATTCTTGTAAGGCGAAAGTGCTAGTCACTATACCACGGAAACATTCTGTGTATTCTTGCCATCTCTTCTTAATATCTTCTGCTTCTGTTAGGTTCATACCATTTCTGTCCTTTATTGTGCCCATCTTTGTATGAAATGTTCCCTTTGTATTTCTAATTTTCTTGAGGAGATCTCTGTCTTTCCCATTCTGTTCTTTTCCTCTACTTCTTTGCATTGATCACTGAGGAAGGCTTTCTTATCTCTCCTTGTTATTCTTTGGAACTCTGCATTCAAATGGGTATATCTTTCCTTTTCTCCTTTTCCTTTAGCTTCTCTTCTTTTCTCAGCTATTTGTAAGGCCCCCTCAGACAACCATCTTGCCTTTTTGCATTTCTTCTTCTTGGGGATGATTTTGATCACCACCTCCTGTAGAATATTACGAACATCTGTCCACAGTTCTCCAGGCACTCTATCTATCAGATCTAATCCCTTGAATCTGTCACTTCTATTGTATAATCATAAGGAATTTGATTTAGGTCATACCTGAATGGTCTAGTGGTTTTTGCTACTTTCTTCAATTTAAGTCTGAATTTTGCAGTAAGGAGTTCATGACCTGAACCACAGTCAGCTCCTGGTCTTGTTTTTGCTAACTGTATAGAGCTTCTCCATCTTTGGCTGCAAAGAATATAATTGATCTGATTTCAGTATTGACCATCTGGTGATGTCCATGTGTAGCATCTTCTCTTATTTTGTTGGAAGAGGGTGTTTGCTATGATCAATGTATTCTCTTGGCGAAATTCTATTAGCCTTTGCCTTGCTTCATTTTGTACTCCAAGGTCAAACGTGCCTGTTACTTCAAGTATCAAAGGAAAAAATAGAACACTCTGACATAAATCACATTGATATCTTTTTGGATTCACCTCCCAGGGTAAAGAAAATGAAAATAAATATAAACAAACTGGACCTAATTATACTTAAAAGCTTCTGCAAGGCAAAGGAAACCATAAACAAAAAGAAAAGAAAATGCACAGAGTGAGAGAAAATATTTGCAAATGAAGTGACTGACGACGGATTAACCTCCAAAATATACAACCGCTCAAGCAGTGCTGTGTTAAAAAAAAAAAAAAACAGGCAGAAGATCTTAATAGATATTTCTTCAAACAAGACATAGAGATGGCAGACAGCACATGGAAAATTGCTCAACATCACTAATTATGAAAGAAATGCAAATTTAAACTACAATGAGACATCACCTCACACAGGTCAGAATGGCCATCATCAAAAAGTCTACAAATAATAAGTGCTGGACAGATTGTGGGAGAAAAATTGCTGCAGCCACTATAGAACACAGTAGGCACCAATAAATTGGTGCAGCCAGTATAGAAAACAGTATGAAGGTTTCTTAAAAAATAAAAACTACCATTTGATCCAACAATCCCAATCCTGGGCATATATCCAGAGAAAACCACAATTCAAAAAGATACATGAGCCCCAGTGTTCATTGCAGCACTATTTACAACAGCTAAGTCATGGAAACACCTAAATGTCCATTGCCAGAAGAATGGATAAAGATGTGGTACATACATATATATATAAAGGAATATTAGTCATAAAAAATAATAAAATCATGTCATTGGCAGCAACATGGATGGACCTAGCAATTATCATACTAAGGGAAACAAGTAACACAGAGAATAGACAAATATTGTATGACAGCACTCTTTATGTAGAATCTAAAAAAAAAAAAATTATGCAAATAAAATTATTTGCAAAACAGAAACAGACACCTAGGCTTTGAAAGCAGATTTGTGGTTGCCAGGTATGGGAAACCTGGGAGAGAGAGATAAATTAGGAGTTTGGGATCAGCATATTCATATTTTTGCATATAAAATAGATAACAGGGAGCTACCGAATAGCACAGGGAACTCAAATCAATATTCTATAATAGCCTATGTGGGAAAAGAATCTGAAAAAGAATGAATACACATATATGTATAACTGAATAACTTAAGCTATATACCTGAAACTAACACAAAATCGTTAATCAACTATAATATAAAATAAAAATTAAATTTAAGGAAGTATACAACAATCTGTTTTTATAAAACATAGGCTATTTTAAAATTGTGTTAAAGGTTTTGATAAAGTACATAAAAGATAAGTTTTGGGGAGACGTTATGATTGCAAATAAGTGTTATCCTCTGTCCTTCAACTTTTAGGTTAATTTACTGCATGATTTTGACTCTTTAAAAGTTCTTTCACTAAACTTTTTATTTTTACCTTCAATTGTAAATTCCCCTATTGTTCTACAAAACTATGATAGAGGGATATTTCTTGAAAGACCAGCACATATACATTTCTATTCATAATACTTGAACAAAAACATCCATTAGCAGTATGGGAGAATGAGTCTTTAATACTCAATCAAACCACATTAAATTAAGGCTCTAATACAAAAGATTTTATTTTGCCTTTGTTCCTTTTGTGGAAAAAAAAGGATATTATAATTGTAGCTTTCAGAAGAATCTACATACTAAGATATTATTCAAGAATATCAAATTAAATTTCAAATAATCTCACAGGAAATGTAGTAAGAGTCCACGTGCTAGCTTATCAATAAATTATACATTGTCTTTCACTAAAATGGATCATACACTTCTCCTCCTGTCTAGCCACAATCCTTCCTTCTGTGCTCTAAGTCTCATCACTTCCTCCTTTTCAGGCTCCTCACTATGGTTATTCTTCCTTTAGTCTCTGTATTCAAAATCCATGCATCTCCCATTGGGAACAAACTGTAAAAATTCTCTATAAAACGCCTAACACTGTAGCTCTTGTAGTTCCTTTATTCCCTTTCACTATCAAATTTCTCTCATTGTTGTCTTCATTTGCTCTCAGCCCTTCCTCACTTACCAATCACTTCTAAATCTACTAGAATGTGGCTTCTAGGTGAATGGCTCTACAAAAGAAATCTTGCAGAGGTCACTGTTGATCTTTGTGTTACTTTTCAAGACTTACCTTATTTGACATCTTAGAAGAAGAGACATTTGATGGCCTATCCCTGTTTACTGAGAGACAGTTTTATACCACCGGTGTGAGCCTCAGCAAATTCAGGGAGTCTTTCTCCTACTTTTTGGACTACTTCCTTTTAATCCTTTACTCATCTCTTGCATGTCATTTCTGCCCAAACCTTTACTTTACTTTTTGCAGTCTCTCCAGGATTTCTCCTCAACTATCTCTGAGTCTTTACTTATATTTTCATAACTCTTAATTTTATATTTCTAACCCAAATTTCCATCCTGGTGTCTAGAATCACACATTCAACTCTCTATTCAATAGCTCCAATTGTATCTCTCACAGGAAACCCAGATATAATCCATCCAAATTTAACTCATAACATGCTCTTCCACTTGAACGACCCCCACCACTCACCCAGTTATCTGAGCAATAAACTGTGACATGATCCTTGAATCCTCCATTTCCCTTATTTCTGACATCCAGTCAAGCACCAAGCAGGACCTTGTAACCCAAGCTTCTGTCCTAGCAGCAACTAGAAATCAGTGAAGGGCATTAAACAGTGGAGGAACAAGACCATATTCATATATTAGAAGGATGACTCTAACTACAGAGTGGAGGATGAAGTGGAGGTATCACAGGTAGGGAATTATTTTTATCTGAACTGAGGTAGAAACCACGGGGAAATGACCCTTTAATGAATGCTATATGTCAAACAGGTGTGTGTGCTCAGTCGCTCAGTCCTGTGTGATTCTTTGCAGCTTCATGGACTGTAACCTGCCAGGCTCCTCAGTCCACTGGAGTGGGTTGTTATTTCTTACTCCAGGGGATCTTCCCGACTCCAGGGATCAAACTGTAGTCTCCTGCATCTCCTACATTGGCAGATGGAATCTTTACCACTAGCGCCACTTAGGAAGCCTTATATGTCAATGAAAACAAAAATACTGGGGAAGAATGCTTTTTTAAAACCAAGAGTTGAAATGAATAAACTAAAAATGACAAACATTTCTTCCCTCTACATCATCCCTTTAGAAAATATGCTCTCTTATAGCCCTGTTAACACCCTATAACCCTATTCCACTCCCTCTTTGCCCTACCCTCAGCTGACTCATAATTAAATTATTTGACTGTGACAATGATATTGAGATAAAGCATACATGTCATATTATGGTATATAATGATATATAGGATATTATCCTGGTTCTTAGGAGATATATGCCATTACATTATGAAAATATTTTAAGTTCAGCTAAAAACACACACACACCCCAACCCACACACACTCTTTACTGTATACCAGTGTTTTTCAAGTGGTTTCTAAGTTTTCAAGGGTGTGAAACCAGTCAATCCGAAAGGAAAACAACCCTGAATATTCATTGGAAGGAATGTTGCTGAAGTTGACACTCCAATATTTTGGCCACCTGATGCAAAGAGCTGACTCACTGTGAAAGACCCCAGTGCTGGGAAAGGTTGAAGGCAAAAGAAGAGGGTGGCAGAGCATGAGATGATGAGATAGCACATGAGTAGACATGAATAGATAGACATGAATCTGGACAAACTCCAGGAGATACTGGAGGACAGAGGATCCTGGCATGCTGCAGTTCATGCGGTCACAAAGAATCAGAACAACACAGCAACTGTGATAACAACAGCTGATTGTATCACCTGGTACATCTGACTTCAAAAAAAAAAATACATAGATGGGAACTACCAATTAAGACTTTTTCTACTAGGTGCCTGAAATGGTGATAGTCTCTACTGACTTCTAATATTTATTGGCTTATTCTGTTGAAAGTGTTTACTTTAGAGAAGGAATTTTTCAGTAGTATATACCCAAACAAAACCACAGAGAGAGAATAATGTCAAGAAATGTGAAACAGTCTTTGAAAGGTTAATACCTTTTAACCAAACTATTGACCTTTTAGAAATCATACAGAAATACTTTTTTAATAGCTCAATGATTTGGAGGTGGGAAATGATGTCCAATTTGGGTAATTTACAATAGCAAAAAATTTTTAAAGCAAAAACTTGCAATAACTAAATGGTTAACAATAGAGTATTGCTTAAGGATATACATAAGAACATTAACAATGCTTTTTTCTGTATTGTGAAACTATAATGACTTTATTTTCTTTTAGTATTTTTCAAGTTTTCTGAACTAAGTATGCATGCATTTTTAAATTAGAAACAAATAGAAAATATTAATAGAAAAGCCTACTTACCACTTTAAGCACATAATCAATTTCAACATCACAATAATGGGACAAACTGATATTATATACCTGCAAAAGGATGATATTACATCACTTATGTGGTATTCTTTGCCCTGAGTGATTAATTTTACCAAGAAGAAGCAACTAGGAAAATAGATATTGAGAGACATTCTGTAATAATATTGACCTGAACTCTCCAAAACGTCAATGTGTTGAAAGACCCCAAATATTCTAGATTAAAGGAGAGCAAAATGACATAACAACTAAGTTTGAAATATGATCCTTGATCGATCCTTCATGGAAAAGAAAAATCTTATTTGGATAAATATGAATATAGAATGTATATCAGAATATCTTATTGTTCAATATTAAATTTTTTATTGTGATGATGATACTGAGATGTAGTATGCATGTAGTATTATGGTATATAATGATATGTAGAAGATTATCCTTGTTCTTAGGAGATACATGCTAGCATGTCATGAAAATTTAAGTAATTCAGCTAAAGTTACACACACACACACACACACACACACACACACACACAAACACACACACACACTTATTATAAACCAGTGTTTTTCAAGCTGGTTTTATCCACACTGTTTTTCAGTGTTTCTAAGCAAGGTGTTCAAGACTTTTTTTTATCCTAATTAGCTTCCCTTGCTTCCTTCATAACTCAGTTGGTAAAGAATCCACCTGCAAGGCAGGAGACCCCAGTTCGATTCCTGGGTCAAGAAGATCTCCTGGAGAAGGGATAGGCTATCCACTCCAGTATTCTTGGGTTTCCCTTGAGGCTCAGCTGGTAAAGAATCTGCCTGCAATGCAAGAGACCTGGGTTCGATCCCTGGGTTGGGAAGATCCCCTGGAGAAGGGAAAGGCTACCCACTCCAGTATTCTGGCCTGGAGAATTCCATGGACTGTATAGTCTGTAAAGACTGGGACACGACTGAGAGACTTTCACTTTTCACTTTCTCCTCACAAAACAAGTTTTTCTCTTAATTGTGGTTTAAAAAAAAAAAGCACATAATGAAATTTGGCAGCTTAAATATTTTAAAGAGTAAAGTTTAGTAATATTAAGCATATTCACATTTACTTGTTTGATCGTTGTGCAACCAAGTCCAGAAACGTTTCATTTTACAAAACTGAAACTCTATATCCACCAAACAACTACCAATTTCTCCCTCCCTCACACATTCCCTGGCAATCACAATTCCACCTTTCAATCCTATGATTTTTGACTGCTCTCAACTCCGCATGTAAGTGAAATCATACAATAGTTGAATTTTATGATTGATTATTTCACTTAGCATAACATTCCCAAGGTTCATTCAGGTTGTGGCACCTGTCAGAATTTCCTTCCTTTTTAAGACTGAACAATTATCCATTGTTTCTATATGCTACATTTTGTTTACACATTCATCTATTCATGGACACTGAGTTACTTCTACTTTTTGACTACTGTAAATAATGCTGCTAAGAGCATGCATGTACACATATTTTTTTGAGACCCTGCTTTCAATACTTTGGTATATACCCAGAAGTAGAATTTCTGGGTCATATAATAATTCAATACAAACAACAGAATGGGAAAGACTAGAGATCTCCTCAAGAAAGTTAGACATACCAAGGGAACAGTTCATGCAAAGATGGGCACAATAAAGGGCAGAAATGGTAGGAACCTAACAAAAGCAGAAGATATTAAGAAGAGGTAGCAAGAAGACACAGAAGAACTGTATAAAAAAGATCTTCACGACCCAGATAATCACGATGGTGTGATCACTCACCTAGAGCCAGACATCCTGGAGTCCAAAGTCAAATGGGCCCTAGGAAGCATCACTACGAACAAAGCTAGTGGAGGTGGTGGAATTCCAGTTAAGCTATTTCAAATCCTAAAGATGACGCTGTGAAAGTGCTACACTCAATATGCCAGCAAATTTGGAAAACTCAGCAGTGGCCACAGGACTGGAAAAGGTCAGTTTTCATTCCAATCCCTAAGAAAGGCAGTGCCAAAGAATGCTCAAGTGCACGATTGCACTCATCTCACACACTAGCAAAGTGATGCTCAAAATTCTCTAAGCCAGGCTTCAGCAATATGTGAACCGTGAACTTCCAGATGTTCAAGCTGGTTTTAGAAAAGATAGATGAACCAGAGATCAAATTGCCAACATCCGCTGCTGGATCTTCGAAAAAGCAAGAGAGTTCCAGAAAAAACATCTACTTCTGTTTTATTGACAATGCCAAAGCCTTTGACTGTGTGGATCACAATCAACTGTGGAAAATTCTGAAAGAGATGGGAATACCAGACCACCTGACCTGCCTCTTGAGAAACCTGTATACAGGTCAGGAAGCAACAGTTAGAACTGGACATGGAACAACAGACTGGCTCCAAATAGGAAAAGGAGTACGTCAAGGCTGTATATAGTTACTCTACTTATTTAATCTATGCAGAGTACATCATGAGAAACACTGGGCTGGAAAAAGCACAAGCTGGAATCAAGATTGCTGGGAGAAATATCAATAACTTCAGATATGCAGATGATACCACCCTTATGGCAGAAAGTGAGGAACTAAAGAGCCTCTTGATGAAAGTGAAAGAGGAGAGTGAAAAAGTTGGCTTAAAGCTCAACATTCAGAAAACTAAGATCATGGCATCCGGTCCCATCTCTTCATGGCAAATAGATGGGGAAACAGTGGCTGACTTTATTTTTCTGGGCTCCAAAATCACTGCAGATGGTGACTGCAGCCATGAAATTAAAAGATCCTTACTCCTTGAAAGGAAAGTTATGACCAACCTAGACAGCATATTAGAAAGCAGAGACATTACTTTGCCAACAGAGGTCTGTCTACTCAAGGCTATGGTTTTTCCAGTGGTCATGTACAGATGTGAGAGCTGGACTACAAAGAAAGCTGAGCACTTAAAAATTGATGCTTTTGAACTGTGGTGTTGGAGAAGACTCTTGAGAGTCCCTTGGACTGCAAGGAGATCCAACCAGTCCATCCTAAAGGAGATCAGTCCTGGGTGTTCATTGGAAGGACTGATGTTGAAGCTGAAACTCCAATACTTTGGTCACCTGCTGTGAAGAGCTGAGTCATCAGAAAAGATCCTGATGCTGGGAAAGATTGAGGGCAGGAGGAGAAGGGGACGACAGAGGATAAGATGGTTGGATGGCATCATCGACTCAATGGACATGGGTTTGGGTGGACTCCGGGAGTTGGTGATGGACAGGGAGGCCTGGCGTGCTGCGATTCATGGGGTCGCAAAGAGTCAGACACGACTGAGCAACTGAACTGATGTTAATTCTATTTAAAAAATTTTTTTGAGAAACTGCCATACTGTTTTCCATAGTTGCTGCGTCATTTTACATTGCCACCAACAGTGCACAAGTGTTCCAATTTCTCCACATTCTTACCAACACCTTTACTTTCCATGTTTTTGATACTAGTCATCCTAATGAATGTTAGGTGATAGTTCACTGAGATTTTGATTTGCATTTCCCTAATGGGGCTTCCCTGGTGGCTCAGAGGTTAAAGCGTCTGCCTCCAATGCGGGAGACCTGGGTTCGATCCCTGGGTTGGGAAGATCCCCTGGAGAAGGAAATGGTAACCCAATCCAGTATTCTTGCCTGGAGAATCCCATGGACGGAGGAGCCTGGTAGGCTACAGTCCACGGGGTTGCAAAGAGTCAGACATGACTGAGCGACTACACTTTCACTTTCAATGGTTAGTGATATTGAATTTCATGTGCTTTATTGGCCATTTGTATTTTGTTTTCAGATAAATGTCTATTCAGATCTTTGCCAGTTTTGAATTGGGAGTTTTTTGTTATTGTTGCATAAGTTCCATGTATATTCCAAATATAAACATTACAGATAAACGATTTCCAAATATTTTACCCCATTCCATAGGTTACCTTTTAATGCTGTTGATCATGTCCTTTGATGCACAGAAGTTTTAAGTTTTTGATGTAGCTTAATTTATATTCTGTTGTTTTTGTTGTTGCCTGTGATTTTAGTGTCATATCTAAGAAATCACTGTCAAATCAAATTTCATGAACCTTTCTCCTATGTTTTCTCTTACAGTTTCATGTTTAGGTCCATTTTGAATTAATGTTTTATATACAATAAAATAAGGATCCATCTTCATTCTTTTGTATGTGGCTATCCAGGTTTCTATAGCCCCCTTACCACAAGTCAACACTAGTTGGTTATTTAGGTTAGGGATAGAAAAACTTACGAGTTAGATCTAATTTAACTTTTATGACAAAATAAGAGCATTTATGTTATTTAAAAACAAACTGGCATTAAATATCACCTCTCTTCATTTACTCTTTTCAAAGATGCATTTTTACAACTATGTACACTTTTCTAAACTTGTGCTTGCTACTTAAAACTGATTTATTTAGGGAAGTATTTACAGGTAATACAAAAGGAAATGTTCAACTACTGGAAAAGTTTTTTTTTTTTTCCCCAGAGAAAACCTGCAGGTAGTAACTCATTTTGGAAATTTCAAGTTTATGCATGAATTTTGGTTATCCAAAGGTACAGGCAGGAAACAGTCACTGTGGAGTTGCACAGATCAGAAAGAAAAAAAAAAAAGAAAAGAAAAACATTTTTGGAGAAAACTTACAGTCCTCAGAAACTTTCCCCACACTGCACCTTCCTAAAAACGATTCACTATTCTCAAATCAAAAATAAAACACATGACTATGACTCAGAGAGCATTAATTTTTTTCAACTTGCTTGAAAATACAAAACAGGCACAATTTTTAAATTATTCTAGCAACTTGGCATTAATGTCATTCATAAAGTTAGTTATAATGTGGAATAAAATAACTCCCCAAGTATTAAACATTTCTAGATTACTGCCTACCAAAAAAAATTCTGATCATCAAATCAGTATCTTTTTTCCTTCCCATTACACCAAATAATTTGATTGTGAACTGCAACCAAAATATGAACTTCAAATATGCTGTGGCAAATACTACACTTTCTGAATTCAAAAGAATACTATCTCTTGTCAAATTAATAACCATATCATCTAACTTGAATGACTACATTGACATACAAAGACTCTGATACCCTTTAAAACTGCTTCTAGTCTATTCCATTTTAAACATCATCCAATATACTTTAAT
Organism: Muntiacus reevesi; assembly: GCF_963930625.1. Taxonomy (NCBI): domain Eukaryota; kingdom Metazoa; phylum Chordata; class Mammalia; order Artiodactyla; family Cervidae; genus Muntiacus; species Muntiacus reevesi. Next base: position 100,573,507 of record NC_089252.1, read on the forward strand.
AATATTAATACACTATCAAATTACTTTCTTTGTAGAACAAAGACAAGCACTTTAAAGCTTGTAAAGTGAGTAATTCTTAATGTTGTCAAATTAAGTTAGGCGATTTAATGCAATTACTAATTGTACCAGCTTCTTTAAAAATTGTAGCAATTAGAGAAACAGTTTCACTGCCATTTATAATGTACATAAATAACTTGGCTGAAGCAAAATGCTTTGAGTAGGCTGGGTTTTATTTTCAGGGTTTGAGGGTGGGGGGTAGGTGGGTGGTTAATTCTAGTAGCCATTCCTGAAGTCGTAGCTAAATCCAAGTTTTTAGCCACAGCTTGCATTCATCCAAATCAAACAAAAAGCATTTCATATTATAAAGTTAAATCTCTTCCTATCTGTGGTTTTGAGTTCATATTGTTAAAGTAGGGCACATGCTTATATTTGCTTTATAGACACCAATGTCAGTATTAAGGTTAGTTCTCACCATAGAGAAAACAATTTTGATCTAAGTTGGGTTGCCTCCCAAGTAGTCCAGTGCCTGGACAGGCCCTACAGCACACTTGATAACAAAAATCCAACTACAAGTCTCCTCAACTTGTTATGACTTAGGAGGGTTAGGAGATGATCCAAACCCTGGACAGCTGGGCCTTGGACAATCTTTTGTCTTGAGAAAGTAAGGAGGTTGAAGTAAATTTTACTGTTATTTTCCAGCATTAAATTGAATAAATAGGTGATCTTAAAAATATGAGTAATAAGACATTGATATACTGTGGTTAATCTCTTCAATTCTGTAACTAGTTTCTCTATCAATACACTGAGCTTGGGCTTCCCAGATGGTGCTAGTGGTAAAGAATCTCTCTGCTAATGCAAGAGAATCAAGGAGATGCAAGAGAAGCAGATTCAATCCCTGAGTGGGGAAAATGCCCTGGAGTAGCAAATTCAAGCCCACTCCAGTACTCTTGCCTTGAAAATTCCATGGACAGAGGAGCCTGGAGGACTACAGTCCCTGGTGGGCTTCGCAAAAGAGTTTGACACGACTGAGCACAAAGCAAATCTAATTAATATTATTAATTATGTTATTAACTAAATATGTTCTCAATCGCTTTCTTCAAGTTTTCTCAACACGAAAACTATGGCTATCTTTTAAGAGTATATTTGCTTTTCATTTCCTCCCACTTTCATTCAGTCATTCATACAGTTACTATTTTGTCATACCAAGTACATAGTTGGAGTAGTATACCAAGCATTAGAGATGGATTCAAGGGTAAAAAAGCAAAAAACAAGCAAATGAAAAGACATGGTACCTGGTCTCTTGAAATCCACAGTCCACTAGATATGGCCAATATTACAAACACATAAAATTTCAACAACGATTTCAATAATGCTAAGAGCTAAGATGCTATGAGAACATGTAAATAGGGGGATCTGATCAATTCAGGGATATCAGAGGAGTACCTTAGAAAGAGATCCTTGATGTAAACTCTGTAGGATTAGTAGGACTTAACCAAAGAAACCAAATTCAGACTTAAATTGAAGAAAGTAGGGAAAACCACTAGACCATTCAGGTATAACCTAAATCAAATCCCTTACGATTATACAGTGGAAGTGAGAAACAGATTCAAGGGATTAGATCTGATAGAGTGCCTGAAGAACTATGAACAGAGGTTTGTGACATTTACAGGAGGCAGGGATCAAGACCATCCCCAAGGAAAAGAAATGCAAAAAGGCAAAATGGTCCTCTGAGGAGGCCTTACAAATAGCTGTGAATAGAAAAGAAGTGAAAGGCAAAGGAGAAAAGGAAAGATATACCCATCTGAATGCAGAGTTCCAAAGAATAACAAGGAGAGATAAGAAAGCCTTCCTCAGTGATCAATGCAAAAAAAATAGAGGAAAAGAATAGAATGAGAAAGACTAGAGATCTCTTTAAGAAAATCAGACATAACAAGGGAACATTTCATGCAAAGATGGGCACAATAAAGGACAGAAATGATACAGACCTAACAGAAGCAGAAGATATTAAGAAGAGGTGGCAAGAAGACACAGAAGAACTGTACAAAAAAGATCTTCACGACCCAGATAGTCACAATGGTGTGATCATTCACCTAGAGTCAGACATCCTAGAAAGTGAAGTGAAGTGGGACTTAGGAAGCATCACTATGAACAAAGCTAGTGGAGGTGGTGGAATTACGGTTGAGCTATTTCAAATCCTAAAAGATGATGCTGTGAAAGTCCTGTACTCAATGTACCAGCAAATTTGGAAAACTCATCAGTGGCCACAGGACTGGAAAAGGTCAGTTATCATTCCAATCCCTAAGAAAGGCAATGCCAAAGAATGCTCAAACTACTGCACGATTACACTCATCTCACACGCTAGTAAAATAATGCTCAACATTCTCCAAGCCAGGCTTCAGCAATATGTGAACCGTGAACTTACAGATGTTCAAGCTGGTTTTAGAAAAGATAGATGAACCAGAGATCAAATTGCCAGCATCCATCAGATCATCAAAAAAGCAAGAGAGTTCCAGAAAAACATCTATTTCTGCTTTATTGACTATGCCAAAGCCTTTGACTGTGTAGACCACAACAAACTCTGGCAAATTCTTTAAGAGATGGGAATACCCGACCACCTGCCCTGCCCTTGAGAAACCTGTATGCAGGTCAGGAGGCAACAGTCAGAGCAGGACTGGTTCCAAATCGGGAAAGGAGTAGGTCAAGTCTGCATATTGTCACCCAGCTTATGTAAGTTATATGCAGAGTACATCATGAGAAACACTGGGCTGGAGGAGGCACAAGCTGGAATCAAGATTGCCAGGAGAAATATCAATAACCTCAGATATGCAGATGACACCACCCTTATGGCAGAGAGTGAAGAACTAAGGAACCTCTTAATGAAAGTGAAAGAGAAGATTGAAAAAGTTGGTTTAAAACAACATTCAGAGAACTAAGATCATGGCATATGGCGCCATCACTTCATGGCAAATAGATGGGGGATAGTGAAAACAGTGAGACTTTATTTTGGGGGGCTCCAAATCACTGCAGATGGTGACTGCAGCCATGAAATTAAAAGACTCTTGCTCTTTGTAATAAAAGCTATGACCAACCTAGATAGCATATTAAAAAGCAGAGACATTACTTTGCCAACAAAGATCCACCTAGTCAAAGCTATGGTTTTTCCAGTAGTTATATATGGATGTGAGAGTTGGACTATAAAGAAAGTTGAGCTCCAAAGAATTGATGCTTTTGAACTGCGGCGTTGGAGAAGACTCTTGAGAGTCCCTTGGACTGCAAAGAGATCCAACCAGTCCATCCTAAAGGAAGTCAGTCCTGAATATCCACTGGAAGGACTGATGCTAAAGCTTAAACGCCAATACTTTGGAAATCTGATGTGAAGAACTGACTCATGGGAAAAGACCCTGATGGTGGGCAGGAGGAGAAGAAGAAGACAGAGGATGAGATAGTTGGATGGCATCACCTACTCGATGGACAGGAGTTTGAATAAACTCTGGGAATTGGTGATGGACATGGAGGCCTGGCATGCTGCAGTCCATGGGGTCCCAAACAGTTGGACAGGAGTGAGAGAGTTAACTGAACTGAGCTGACATTAATGCTGACATTAGTATTAGTCAACAGGTGACTTTCCTGTTGATTCAGTGGTTAAGAAGCCACCTTGCAATGCAGGGGTCAGAGACTCAATTCCTCCTGGGGAAACTAAGACCCCATGTGTATGCTGTGTGCTCTGCTGCTGCTAAGTCACTTCAGTCACGTCCAACTCTGTGTGACCCCATAGACGGCAGCCCACCAGGCTCCCTTGTCCCTGGGATTCTCCAGGCAAGAACACTGGAGTGGGTTGCCACTTCCTTCTCCAATGCATGAAAGTGAAAAGTGAAAGTGAAGTTGTTCAATCATGTCTGACTCTTCAAGACCCCATGGACTGCAGCCTACCAGGCTCCTCCATCCATGGGGTTTTCCAGGCAATGCTGTGTGTTAAATAGTGTCCAAATCTTTTGTGACCCCCATGTGGCCTGCCAGGTTCATCTGGCCATGGAATATTCCAGGCAAGACTACTGGAGTAGGTTGCTGTTTCCTACTCCAGGGGATCTTCCCAACCCAAGAATCAAACCTATGTCTCTTCCATTTACTGCATTGGCAGACATATTCTTTACCACTTGGTCACCTGGGAAGCTAAGATGCCACAGGCCTCGAGTAACTAAACCCAAGCACTGCAAGTAGGAATCTTCTGGTCACAACTACTGGAGCAGGGCAAGGAGGATCCCCTGTGCTGCTACTAAGACCTGCCACAGTCAAATAAATGAACAAGCTATTTAAAAAAGCAGGGAGTGAGAAGGTACGTTTTTTTAAAGCTTACACTTTAAGAGTATTTAAAACACAGAACCAAACTTAAGCCAGCGCCCGCCTCATGCCTTTATTATTTGGAGCAAAAAAAAAACTTGGTTTTTTGAAGCCAAGCAGTGACCTTGAGTAAATACTCTTACCTCCTTGGACCTTTTGAAGCAATGAAAAGGTTTGGCGACCCTAGCATTGACTGAAGCCACGTTTAGAAACCTGGTTCCATGACTCTTTACTTCAGCAACCTAACACTAGTCAGTGTTCCAAGGAAGAGAGACCAAGTCGACGTGATTTATGTTTTCTAGAAAAGTCCAGCATTTGTGGTAGTTGTTAAGCCAGGTTAAGTTTTCACTTATCTTCGCAGACATAAGTCACTACCTGGCCAGAGTGAGGGTGTCAGGTTGGACGTTCCACCCTTTCCGCTGGAGACCCTGGGTTGCCTGGGCAACGCCTACGTCATTGCGTAGTCACGTGTCCCTCGGCGTGACGCTCAGACAGCGCCACGCGCTGGCGCCTACTGGGAACCAATGGGCGCGGTCAGAAGGTCCGTCCTTCTCGGCCCCGCCCTTTTCCGAGAGGATTCGGGGGCGGGACGGCGGCTGGAACGCGCCCGCCTTTCCCGGGCTAGCGGGCGGGCGGTTGTCCGAGGCTCGGCGTCTGTGCGTCCAATCACGTAGGTTACGCACACACTTCGTCTCGGCTACCGCCGGCAGCTCCGCCAGGGAGCAGTGCCCTCGCAGACTCGGGCTCCCTGGAGGCTGCGCCGCGATGGTTCGGGTCGCGGGTCTGAGGTGGAGCTGACTAAGGGCTGAGAAGAGCCTGGGAGTCGCGACGGAGCACGAAGCTCTTCCTTGGCCGTCGGGCACCGGGCTTCCCGCCCTCCCGCCGACTTCCAGCCGTCTGTGTCAAGCTATTTTTCTGGAAGTCCTGAACTCCGTGCCCCTCAAGCCCTGGGCCCCCTGCGGGAATGTTCAAAAATGAGTACCAGGTAACCCGAAACGGCTGTCCATCCTGTCTAGTTTCTCTCGGGTGAGGTAGCTCACGTTCTGTTGACAACTCTCAGCCACCCCACTCCCTACCCCACATCCCGAAATAATACCGTCTTTTTAGGGGTAAGAAGGAATTACTGGGTAAGTGCTCTTGACCCTCCTCCTCCACCAAAAAAAAAAAAAAAAAAAAAAGGCAACTGACGTGTGGGGATATGATTTGATTTTTGTTCACTCAACAGTTCCGTACTTCTCAAGGTGTAGGGATGCCTGTGTTTGTGACTGAAATGCAGTCTTAAACCCTCAACCAGACCTGCTAGACCAGAAACTTGAGGACAGGACCCATCAACCTTGAGTTTTACCAATTTTGAGGCACTCTGGTAACTCGGACGCTATTTAGAAGAGAGTATATAAGTGAATGCATGAATGAGTTAAGCCCAGAAAGAGCTTAAGCACTTTGGCCATGTGCTGTTTTCTCCCCCCACCCCCAAACTGGGGGTTAGTGATTCTCAAACATGCGGTACATTAAGATTATTTAGAGTATGTGTAAAAATAATGAATTTCTTGATCCTCACCCTCAAATAGAGTGAATCAGAATCTCTGTGGATGGAGCAGTTAATTTATCTTCATAGAACCTTTCCGCAGTTGACTCAGATGCAGGTGGTCCAGAGTACACACTAAGGGAAACTGCTTCTGGCTCTTCTTCAGTCACCTTGCCTACCCTGGATAGTTTCCAAAGCTCTCCAGCTTTCCTCATCTCACTGGGCATCTCCCTGCTCTTCCTTGGCTCCAGTCTCCTGCCCTCCTCCCCGTACCCCGTACCTCCATGTGTCTGCCATCTGAGTACTGCTGTTGAGAACAAATTTGCCCCTGTGCTGGAACAGTTCTCTGCTGGTCACCTCTTTGTTGCTTTTATGTTTTGGCTGGGCTGGGTGAGCACAGAGCTCATTAGTACCAGTAATGATTATTCCAAAAAAAGGGGCAAGTTGAATAGTACTGGGTCAATTAAAAGAACTTGAAGAGGGAGTGATTCTTATTTTAAGAGTTCCTGTACGATTTTCTATATATTTAACACAATTTGAAGATCTATATGTACAAAAAAGAATTATTTCTAGAGACATGCTAAATGTTCTCTACTGTGAACCTGAGAGCATGGAGGGACATGCTCACATAAAATCACGAAACACATTACTGAATGTCCATAGTGCGCAGGCTCAGTAGTTGCCGTGGGACAGCTTAGTTTCCCAACCTGAGGAAGAAATGGTGTCCCCTGCATTGGTAGCAGAGACTCCTGGACCATCAAGGAAGTCCCCACGCTTCCTTGTTTGCTTTTCACCATATACTACCTGCCTTCTTACGAGTCTCCTCAGAGTGTTCCGCAGTTCTCTTTCTTCTATTACGTTTGATGCCATTAAATGTGTTAGAACAATTTTAGAGAGTTTCTTTCACTTAATATAGGTAAAGTATATATTGTTATATAAAAACCTGTGTCCACTGTGGGAAACAGGCGATAACAGAAAGGAATGGGCTTGGGGGAGGTATATTTTTCTGTCCAGGTGTATGGATTTTTCTCTTTAAAAAAAAATAATTTCCTCAAATTTAAAATTCATAGAAAATATGCCCTGACTTCAGACACTATAGTAATTCTTTTCCTCAGTTTGCACATAACACTTCCTCAAGAAGACATTAAATGTCTCAGCTTCAAGTTAAAACACAGAAGCAAAAATATCTTTGTATTATTGAGAAAAATTAAAAGCTGAACACTCTATGAAAATCAGACAGTTGCTTATGCACGCTTATAAATTAACAGGCCATAAAAGAAATCATATTTACTCTCAGGTTTTCAGTTTTTCAGTAAACTCTTCCTTAGAGACAATCATTTATAATGTCTCTCTTATAATTAAAGCTTATGGACATTTAGTAATGTGTTTCATGATTTTATGTGATCATGTCCCTCCATGTTCTCAGGATTACAGTAGAGAACATTTAGCGTGTCTATAGAAATAATTCTCTTTTTTTGTACGTATTTTGTAGATCACCAAATTGTGTTAAATATATAAAAAAATCATATAGGAATTCTTAAAATAAGAATCACTCGCTCTCCAAGTTCAAGCTTTTTTTAATTGACCCAGTACTATTCAGTTTGCCCTTTTTTTCAATAATCATTGTTGGTACTAATGAGCTCGGTGCAAGATACTGAATGTGATAGTTTATGTTTACTGTCCTATGTAATCTGATAACCCATTTTACAGGAGAATCAACAGGTTAAGTAACTCGAAGGTCAGTTAATAAATGGAAGAACTGGTATTGGAACTCAGGTTAGTGTAACTAAAAAGTTTGTAGCAAGAGATAATTATTCAATTTGATTAGCCTTGCCTGAGAGTTGAGTTTTGACCCTTTAGTGTGTGTTGAATAAAATATTTTGTGAGCATGAACTATATACATGAAGTAAATGAATCTTACACTGGGAGATTGTAAAGTTTGTATAGCTTGAAATTTATTTAATGTTTGCTTTCAAAAAAAATTTCTTAAACTATTAACTTGAGGTGACTTGAATCAGAACAGTTGTTGCTTAGATACACCCAAGATATAAAGGAATAATAACAAGGATAATGTTTCCTCCCAGATCTACTTTACTGACAGATTCCCAGAACAGTGGTTACAGACTATGTGGTAGATAATATTTTCTCCTTCTTAGCATTGTTTTTCACTGTAATTAAAAAATTTTTTTTCACCCTAGGGAGGTGCATTTGTTGAAATCTTTAGTGCCCAGGGTAAAAATCCTGGAGCAAAATGGAAGATCCTCGGCAGTCCATCTGTGATTTGGAAAGTAAGTGTTAAAAATTAAAGCCTGCTAAATCGGGAAAAGAAATGAGACTAAAGATTATAACAAAAAGGGCTTGGTAAGGTTTCAGAACTGGTTTACCTGTTCATTCACTTCAAAACCCTTTCATGACTACTGGCTTCAACCCTTTGAGATACCACTCCTCATTGAAGACTTTGGCACACAGCTCATAACCCTTCTCTAGGTGTCAAGTCCTGACATTGTTTTAGGCAACTTCAGTATCTTTGAGGAAAATCTTCAAACCCTGGGCTTCTCATTTTCTTGATTTCTTCATCTCTAATGACCTTCTCCACTCTACTTCAGCACTGTTTCCCTCTGTCACACTTTGTAACTTACTGCCGAAAACTGCATGGCCTCTGAAATTACTGAGACCTTGAGTCTACTCTTCGATTCTTAATGTTGCTTGCCTGGTTACTCACACTATTTGCTCTTCAACCTAATTGTCACTATTAGGCCATTGACCATTCAATTTTTTCTCAGTGTTTAGATTGATTTACTTACCTACTTACTCACTCAGTCTGTCTTCACTTTCTTTTTCTCTCCAGCCCAAATCCATGGTCCAAAATTTCAGTCACTTCCCAGTCAAGACCTTGACTGCCCTGTTCCTCCTCCTTTCCTCACGCCTGCCTAGCAAATGCTAGCCGTTTCTGAATTCCTGATCACATCTCTTTCCTGTGTCTGCCTGTGTGCTTCACAATACCTTTGGAGAAAATACCTATTAGTCTTTCAGGTTGATAATGCTGTGAATTAAGTATGAACAGCCCAAGAACTTAATCTTGTTCTCCTGGTCTCTAAAATGATTCTTTCTCTAGTATCTTTCAGGTTTCCAACTATAAACTCCTTACCCCCACCCCCAATCCATACCCAAGACAGGCCCTCCTCACTCATTTACCAGAAGACTTCACCCCCCATTTCATAGGGAAAACCAATAACATCCGGTAGGAACTACCTCAACCTCCTGGCCACCAGACCTAAAAATCCATATCCTTCCCTGTCTTTTTCTCTTTCTCTTCTCTCTTGTACAGTTGAGAGAAAAATATCTTTCTAGAGACTTTATTCTATGGATAGTTTTTTAAACTACTATCAATTGAATGCTTACTGTTTGCCAACCATAGGATTGAGCACATTACATGTTATGTAGTCCGTACAATAACCTTGTATCTCATAAAGTACACTTACGCTTATCTTATAGGCATGATAAGGTTAAGTGACTTGCTCAAAATTTTATAGCTTTTACTATGAAAGAAAGTAAATTGGTGCTGTGAGGGTATAGAGCAGAAAGGTTAGGCAAGGCTCCCCTGAGGAAATAATATTTGATCTCTAGCTAACTAGGCACCAGATGGAGCTGGTAGAGAGAGAAACATTTCAGGCAATGAGAAAAGCAGGTATAAAGTCCTTGCTTTGGAGAGAACTTGGAATTTTTAAGAAACTGTTGGAAGGCTAGAGGCTAGGATGAAGAGTGGAGGAGAGTCTAAGGCAAGAGATAAGTTAGAAAAACTGGGCAGGGGCTGGACTACACCAGGGTTTATGGTCATGTTCAAGATTTTGATAAGATGTTGAAAGGTTTTAGTGTATGCCCAACATGTGTGCAGATGAAATAAATAATGCACTCTATGTTCATTGCAAATACATGAGAGATGTTATTGTGATAAATATAATACAAATTTATTTAAATGTTACTAAATCCTTAGCAACCATTGGTTACAATGTATTTTTAAAACATGTACCAAAAGGAAGAGGATCTATGAAAGGTTTCTTTGGGAAAAAGGAGTCTTTGTTTTTAAAGATTGGAAATTTGCTTCAAGATTAAAAAATAACCATTTGCATTAATACTTTGATAGAAATTGGATTCTCGTGTATAATAAGTTTTTCATTTCCAGGTGCGTTTTGTTTCTGTTTTTTAGATGACCTTCCTTAGTTGTAAAACTTTAGTTTGTACTGATTGTAAGTAAATGATGTATGGAACTTCACGTTAGAGGACCGGTAAAATAAGGCACTGATTATATGAGCCATGGCTTGAACCAAGGAACTTCCAGACTAGATACAACATAATTTAGATTGTTTATTGTACTGTTACCAGAGAGAGATGTTCAGTCTGTGCTATTAGACAGAAACATAGATTATAGAAGGGGAAGGATACCTGGACTCTGGAAACTAAATTAGTAACCTGGGAATCCCTGATGTTGGAAAACTTATTATTTGGAGGAAGACTGTCTTCATATAGAAGAGAATTTGCCAAGTAGCTAAGTGTGGCTTCTAAATTCCAATTCCCAGCAAGTCTTAGCAGCATCATTAAGACCTGGGCCTATTTTTAAGTCATTTGAGTGTGGGGCTTTTTGTATGGGCCTGCTACTTCAATTTTATAATAAAAGTGAAATAAAATGCACAATTACCACTGTAATTCAATTTTGTTCTGCAGGAATTTGATAAAGAAGTTAAAAGTTTTGTGTTTGTATTGGAAGGCAGCAGCCAAACAAATAAAATACAGTTACCAAAGGAGAATAAGCAAATCCGTAAGTAAGATTTTTAACATTGAAGCTTAACATTTGATGCTTAAAGTGAAACTTTTAAGTCTCATAAACAGACGTGTAAGTTTGGCTTTTACTGGCATCTGTTGATGTATAGTAATAAGATTTTTAATTTAAAGAGTAACTTTATACCAGGCTTTTGAAAAGAGATTCTGCTTCATTGTTTATTAGAAATTAAATTCTATTTTAAAGAAGATTTAGAAGATTATTTAACCTTCTAAATTACAAAATATGTATAAGATTATTTCATTAGAATACTAATGATGTTTATTAAGCACTTACTGTGTGCCAATGACTTTCTAAGCATTTCATTTTTTTAAACTCTTTTAATCCTGACACTAAGTCTTTTATGGATGAACACACTAAGGTTGATTCCTCCCCAAGAGATCAGCTAGTTAAGGCTATACTTTGAAATAAACTCATGAGTTCTTATAGTGAATTAATTTTTGAGGAAAAATATATGTGAAGTACTATATAAGGCTTACTTAGTAATATATCAACTTATATACGTTTAGAAATATTCATATTTAATAAGTAAAGATATGAATATGTGATTTAACAAAAAACCCCACAATAGATTTCAATTCTTATCTGTTCTGGGAATTAGGGACAGTGGCTTAAAGCAGAAAGAACTCTGAGTGATCACCTAAATTTATGATCAGAAGCCCAACTTTTGGCCAAACTGGAGTTAAAATTCAATGCTCTGCCACAAAATTAGGCTCTGCATACCCTGATATGATTTAAGAAATATAGATTATCAAAATGATTTACCATATTTTCATTAACTTTGTCCTATATTTATCTATTGTGTTTTAACCAATATAGGTAATCAGTTATTTTTTACATTCATTATTTGCTGCTTCTTTCATTAAGAACATTTATTGAATACTTATTGTGTACCATGGACTATGAAAAGAGCTAGTCTTGGTATCTGATTTTCTCATTTTAATCCTGTTTTCTAAACTTTTATAGACTCTGTGTTTTATCTACTATTTCAAATTACCACATGCATATTTTAGATTTCTAAGACATAAATCAAGCCATAGAAATTATAGTTGGAAGATGATTTATTTTAAAATGGTATCTTTCTGAATAAAATAAAAAACAACTTCAAAGAGAAGGGATAGTCATTGTTAAAATAATTGTTATTAGTTTATTACCATTTTAAAACCATGATTTCCTCATAGTTTGCATTTTTTTAATAGCAGAGATTTTTTTTTAATTTATCCATAAATTTGTACTGATAAATAAGGTGAACTGAGATAAGCCATAGAAACATGTCTGAAAATGTAGATTATTTTTTAACAGGAAACATGGACTGTCTTTTTTAAGACTATTGACTTTAAAATGAACACATCTGATATTCAGGAACATGACTTTGCTCTAAACAATTTTAGTTCTTTTTTATTTATTATTGTTGACCTCTACATCCATGTGATGCCTTCAGCACCTATGCCCTTGATGATGTTTTTGACAAAATCAAATCACTTCTAGTAACCTTTCTCATTTGGCCCTGAGAAAGATTTCTCCTCTAACAAAGGCTCAGTGATTAAAGACAAGCTCCCTTTTCCTACTTTTATCTATTTTTCTTTAAGAAATAAAACATTTAATATGTTATAATTGCTTTTAAAAATGGAAAGATGATAGTTTTAATTGGAAGAAAGAAAAATCTTTTAATGTATTTCTTGTACAATGTCCTGCAATTAAAAATTAATCTGACTTTTCTGTAGCATGTGCAGCCCTGTAACAAATGAAGCAGTTTATATAGTCTGCCCTGTACTAATGCCTTTAATTATTTGGAATTTTTGATAATAGCAACTTATAATTATTTTTACTTCTATAAAATGACCTATGTGAAGTTGTTATGGTTAAATTTAAATTTAATGGCATGCTTTGAATAAAGACTTGACTTTAAGTTAAGGATTCTAAATTAAGTTCAATTACCATTTTGTATTCCTATTTTAAGAGTAAAAACCCACTTTATTTTTGTCAACTTGACATTAGACACTTCATATGTATTTCCTACTGTATTAAGTACCTGTGAAGGAATTTTAATAATGAAATTCAGTATTTTTAAATTTTAATTTTAAATAGTAATATTCTGAATTATATTTGAGCATCTCTGAATATGTCAGTTTTTTTTAACTCTATATATTATCAAATAAAGGAAGGTGTGATTATCAGATTGTGTATTTCTCCATGACAGAACTCTTGCATCATCTACTTTGTACCCCTAACTTAGTGTATCATATATAGTTAGTATTCAGTAGTTTTGTTAAACGTCTCATACTAAGAAGCTGTAACGATTTAGGTTATAATTTCTAATGGTAAGCATTTGGCCTTGATACTGAAACTTGTAGATCATTAGCAAGTTAAAGAAGCCCATGTTGCTGTTGAGGCTGGAATGTGTTATACAGAGATGCCCATATGAGAAGAAACTCTATTACGTGTAAATATCTATCATTTGGATGGTCTCCCTGGGGACTTTCTATTTGAGGCTCATGTTTGAAACCATACTTTTCTCTGCCTGTGACATCTTAATCAAATGGTGTGTCTCTCGGGATTGGCATCCCTGAAGCTGTGTGTTGATCTTAAGTTTCAGCTGCTCTGGTGGATGAGGTCATCTTTATGAGGTTCCCCTCAGCCTACCCCTGCCCTAACTTTTTATAATTCTTTGAAGTAAATTTATGATTTCCTCTTTCTAAAACCCTTCAGTGACTTTGACTTTACTACTCTATTGACAGTGCTCTTGTCAAGGTTTCTAGTACTCTTTCTATCCTTGAATCCAGTAGCCAGTTCTCAGCTCGTCTTGCTCAGCTTAGCAGCAGCATTGACAAAAATTGACATCCTCTACTTGATTTATATAGTACTTTCTCCACTCATCTTCCAGGATGCCCATACTCCTGGATTTTTTGTTTGTTTTTCTTTTCCCTACTTCACTGGTCTTTCTTCTGTCTCCTTTCATGGTTCTTCCTCTTCTCCCCAACCCAACTTAATATGGCAATGCCTCTGGACTTAGTCTTTGACTTTGTTGACACTAAACTACATTTACTTCTTTATTTTCAGACTCTAGTCTGATGGCTTTAAATTTCATCTCTGCTGTGTACCAGCTTGCATTCTTATCAGTGACTTGTGTCCCAAACTCCAGATTTGTATATTCAGTTGCTTAGTTGACATTTCTACATGAATAGCTTTACCTTAGAAATTTTTCTTCCTCCTCCTGCAGACTGCCCCATCTCAGTTGTCAGCAAGTTGTCTTTCAGTTGTTCAGACAAAAAAACTCTTAAATCATCTTAATTTTTTCCTTCTTTTCTTTTAACCGTCAAGAAAATCGTGTTGGCTCTATCTTTAAATTAGTTTTAGAGTCTGACTGCCTCTTGCTACTTTCCCTGCTGCCACCCTGGTCCACGCCACCATTATCGTGGATTATTGCAGTAGCCTTCTAATTAGTCTCTGTTTCTGACTTGCTTCCCTACAGTCCGTTGTCAGTTTAGCAGCCAGACTGATGCTTTTAAATCAAGCACTCTTCTGCTGAAAATGCCACATCTCTCTCTCTGGGTAAAACCCAAACATCTATAGGGCGCTGTAGTATCTGATGTTCTCTTAACTCTGATCTTATCTCCTGTTACTTTGCCTTGTTCACTCTCCTCCGTCCATACAGGTCTCCTGGCTGTTTCCAGCCACAGGTACCTTAGCACTTGTGCACAAGCCATACCCTCTGCCTAGGGCTTTCTTTTTCCGAGTAGCTACATGGCTCACTCTCTCCCCTTCTTCAAGCCTTTGCAAAATAAAATGTCATCTTCTCAGTGAGGACCCGTGCTTACCCAGACCTAAGTTACAACCTGTGCTTTGTATCCCTTCTCCATTCTTAATCTCCTTCACCCTGCTATCCATTTTCCTATAGTAATTATCATCTTGAACTTGCTATTTAGTATATTCTTTTCTTGTTTTTTCTGCCATCACCAGAGACTAAGACCTACCAACACAGAAACTTAGTCCACTCGGTTCACCTAGACCAGTGCCTGGCACATAGTAAACGTTCAGTAAATCTTTGTTGAATAAATGAATGAATGGATGAGTGACTTCCTTTTGATTTTAGGATGACCTGTATCTTTCACAAGGCTTTCAAGACCCACATAATTGAGTCCCTGACTATTTGCCAGACATATCCCCTGCTGCTTTTCCCCTTCTATCTCTCCTGTCAGTCCTTTAGGCCTTTAAGTTCATCTAATCTACTATAGGCTCTTCTATCACATTATGGAGTATTCCCTCTCTATACAATATTTTTTCCTCTCTTCTGCCCCTATCTTCCTTGCCCAGTCAATCTCCGCTGTTCTTCCCAACTCAGCTCCACTGTTACTTCTACAAGAAAACCTTCACTCATCATTCTCTTCCTCCCAATGACTCAGGATTATATAAGCTTTCATAGCAATGTGACCTTCTCCTTCATGAAATCTAGTATGTAAGTTCCAAGAGAGCAGAGAGCATGTCTGTCCTATTCACTGCAAAAGCTTTAACACTGAGTCTTTTTCATAGTAGATGCTCAATAAATCTTTATTGAGTGATAGATCTCATTTGATCTACACAAATGATTCTGTGAGGGGTAAACCTAAATTATCAACCCAGTTTTACATATGAAAAGTAAAAGGGCCCAAACAGGTTTTCTGATGTGCTCAAGGGGTGTGGAATAACTGATTATGAAGCCATAATTGTTTGCTCTTTTCTGTGCTACAGTAGCTAAGGTGCATTTTAGTGTCCTGTCTGTGTCACGACTCCAGTAGAATCAGGAAATACCTTCAGGTTACTGTTACCAAGTTACTTATAAAAGATTGCTGTACTGTGGTTTGGTCCCAACACTTTGGACAGTGTAACACTTGCAAAGTGTATGTTGAGGTATACAACTGTGATTTGTTGTAATGGAACAACTGTAAAATCACTGTTTAAAAATCTATTTACTAAATAAATGTGTCTTAAAATATTCAAAAGAAGAAAGGATCTGACCTCTTCAAAATAGAGGTAGCTTTTGTCTCGGGCAGAGAACATGTTATAAAAGTGCAGAAACCTGCATATTTCAGTAAAAAAGGGTGAACTTTTATGAATTTTATGTACTTGATGGGCATTTTCTGACTAACAATAGTTCCAGCTTTGCTTAGAGTGATTTTAAATATAATGTAGACATGAAGAGTCAGTTTAAATTTACTTGGCCAAAGCGTCAGTTTAAATTTACTCGGCCACTGGAAGAGAAAATGTTGCTACAGAGTTTATTTAGCATTTCTGACACATAGGATCAGTGTCTGTCAAATGTTATTAGAGTACTTTTTTCTTTGTCAGATCATTACCGTATGGTATTGTCGTACTTCTTTTAATCTTAGAAGTGAAGCCTTTTGGAAACTAGGGCTTCTATATGTGAGAGAGTTGAATTACAATGCTTTCTTTTTTTTGAGGGCAAACATCTTTCATATCTAAAAATATTCATACAAAAATGCCCTATGTGTGTAGCTCTTTGTGTTGAAAGAGAACAGTTGCTGATTCAGTGAGATCTGTGACATAAATTAGGACCTTTTGTAAAGAGAGATTTCATTTATCCCAGTGCTCTCTCAGGTCTCTTTATGGGGCCTTTCTGCAGTGGAAAAAATACTGTAGGGCCAGTCAATTTGATTAACGGTTGTTTATTTAAGTTGACCTAATTTGGATATTTCATTTTGGTTTTGTGGTCCAGAGCTCTAGTTGTCTTGTTGGCTTTTCCCATAAATGTGGTAGAACCTGATTCCTAGAGAATTTTCTAAGATCAGAGACTATTACCTCTACTGATGACTTTTTGCAGCTTAGTATTTTAAGTAAAATTTATCCTTGTGTATGTTTAATTTTTAAAATATTAAGCACATTTGGTCAAATACGCTTATTGCTTAGAAACTAGAGTTGAAGTAAAATATAGGAGCTATTTAAGTTCTTCAGGAATGTTGTAAAAAATTTAACATAAGAATTCTAAACAGAACGTTTTTATATATAGGCTAACCAAATATAAATTGTCACTTTAAAATACTTAAATTTGTTAAGTCTACTAAGTTGGAGTGAATAGAAAGCAGCATTCATGTTAGACCAGTTACCTTCCTTAAAGTGTTTTCTCCATGTATTGACTTGTACTATTAGATTGGTAGGAGAGGTTTACAGCTGTATCAAGACATCTCCACTTGCTAAGCAACATTCCACATTAGGGAAAAAACAAATTCCTGGAAGTCATGTTTCAGGAGGAAGTGACACTAAAACATTCATTAAAAGCAACATAATTGAGATATCAAGTGAAAGTTCAAAAGCTAAGAGGAAAAGAATTAAGTGAACAGGTCCAAAGAGGTAATACAAAATCAGTTGATTTTTGAAGCAGTTGTAGACTTCAGTTATCACAAGTGTCATAGATCTTTCTCCAGATATTTTTAATTCAGATGAAGCTGGTGATGGGGAATAAAAGCTCTAAGTTTTTAATTTGTGAGCATTAAATTAATTAAATTTATTTTAAATTAACAAAAGGTATTTAACTGAAAATATGTTCATCCATCCATCTCATTTTAGACACATTGAAAACCATGTGAACTAGATATGGCTCATCAAACCTTCAGTTGTAGTTGTCATAATTAGAACTGTTTTTCTGATCTGTTATTTTTCATTAAGTTGTTAAATACAGTTAAAATTGTCAGTGAGTAAGAATAATTGCTACATGCTTTTATGACCGCCTTAATGAGAAAATATATAGTTCAGTTTTATATGTGTCTATTGAATGTGTACACTTTTCTTGCAACCTAATAAAAACAGTAAATAAAAAAATATTATTTTATAAATTTCCATAAAGATTTCACCAAGCCCACAAATGGGACTTTAAAAGACAATGTTTGTTGTTAAGAATTTGATTTGATTTCATCATTTTTTTTTTTTGTAGTGAGATTGTAACTCAAGGTAGTGCTCTTGCAGTTATGTTTATTATTGAAATGATAAAAGCTTCAGCTTATTGATGGCATATGACTGTTTTGTTTCTATGTACATATAAATGATTTGGGCATACAAATGTATATTTTCCTCCTTTCATTTTAGTTGGACTGATCCAGAGGTTTCTTGTACTTCAGATTTACATACCCCTGGGACAAGACTTCTCCACTGAATTGCTGTAAGATATATAGAACTTCTTTCAATGTTTTATGTGTATTAGACATTTGATCAATTGAAGCAGTGTGAAGTCATTAATTACAACTGGCAGGTTTTGCGTTAAAGAGCAGTGACTTATCAAGTCGACATGAAGTAATTAAACTAATTTAATAGTATTTCTGGATATGCTGTAGTCTGGCATTTCCCTAAGGGAAGAAAACAAATTTCATCTGTTTAAGAAAATATCAAAGGATCCTGAATTTAATAATGAGGAGCCTGTGATTTGAAGAGATAGGAGGTTTCCCTTTTCTCCACGCCCTCTCCATGTTTATTGTTTGTAGACTTTTTGATAATGGCTACTCTGACTGATGTGAGGTGATATCTCATTGTAGTTTTGATTTGCATTTCTCTGATAACTAGTGATATTGAGCATCTTTTCTTGTGCTTTTTGGCCATCTGTATGTCTTCTTTGGAAAAAATGTCTGTTTAGATCTTCTGTCCAGTTTTTGATTGGGTGGGTTTTTTTGACGTAGAGCTGCATAAACTGTTTGCATATTTTGGAGATTAATCCCTAGTTGGTCACTTTGCAAACATTTTCTCTCATTCTCTGGGTTGTCTTTTCATTTTGTTTATGGCTTCCTTTGCTGTGTAGAAGCTTTTAGTTTAATTAGGTCTCATTTGTTTACTTTTGTTTTTATTTTCATAATACTAGGAGGTGGATCCAAAAAGATATTGATGTGATTTTTGTCAGAGTGTTCTACGTATGTTTTCTCCTAAGAGTGTTACAGTGTCAGGCCTTACATTTATGTGTTTGATCCATTTTGAGCTTATTTTTGTGTCTGGTGTTGGAGAATATTCTAATTTTATTCTTTCACATGTAGCTGTAAAGTTTTCCCAGAACCACTTATTGAAGAGACTGTTTTTTCTCCATATTCTTGCCTTTTTCATAGATTCATTGAGAATAGATGTATAGGTTTATCTCTGAGCTTTCTATCCTGTTCCATTGATCTATATGTCTGTTTTTGTGCCATTGCCATACTGTTTTAATGACTGTACCTTTGAAGTATTGTCTGAAGTCAAGGATTCTGATTCCTCTAGCTCCATTTTTCTTTCTCAGAGTTGTTTTAGCTATGAGGGGTCTTTTGTGGTTGCATACAAACTTTAAATTTTTCTGTTCTAGTTCTGTTTAAAAAAATGCCATTGGTAAGTTGATAGAAATTACACTGAATCTGTAGATTGCCATAGTAGTTTGGTTATCTTGACAGTATTGATTCTTCCAATCCAAGAATGACACGAGAGAGCACAGCACACAGCCCCAAAACATGGTATATCTTTCCATCTGTGTCATCTTCAGTTTCTTTCATCAGTGTTTTATGGTTTTCACAGTACAGGTCTTTTGTCTCCTTAGGTAGGTTTGTTCCTAGGTATTTTATTCTTTTTGAGATGGTGTTAAATGGGTTTATTTCCTTAATTTCTCTTTCTTATTTTTCATTGTTATTGTATAGAAATGCCAGAGATTTCTGTATATTGCTTTTGTATCCTGCAGCTTTACCAAATTCACTGATGAGCTCTAGTAGTTTTCTGGTAGCATCTTTAGGATTTTCTATGTAGAGTATCTTAATGTTACTTACTTTTGTTGAGATATATTCATTTTTTCTGCTTGCATGTAGATGGCTTGGAATATATTTGTTTTAAATGGCCTTGCTATGAATAAGTTCTTTAGCAAAAGTAAGAATATACAAATTTTACTCAGTTGAGCAACCTGTAACCTGATGTAATTCTGAGAATGAAAATAACATTTAATTTCTGTACTCAGATAGAATGAAGTATTATTTAGGGACTCAATTATACATTATATTTAGGGTATATGTTTTCTAACTTTTCCTTGTAATTATTAGATTTCCAAGGTCAGAGTCTTATTTTCAGTCTTTTATTTCCCCTGGTGAGATAAGTGACTTTTCCTATTAATGAAGTTAATTTTGTACTAGTTACACTGGTGCAGACCAAGGGGAAGGAAGATCTTTCTTAATTAAGTGGGATTAATATAAATTTGAGGTTATTAATTTCTTTGTTTATGTGAAATAAAATATTAATAATGTATGCATGTGTTGATAAAATATGAGTTTTAGCTAATGACACATAGTTTTGTTTTCTGGACTGATAAAGAATAGATGGAACAATTTATGTTTTTATTTTATTCAGCTTTAAATCTCAGTAAACTAAGATTTTCTCTTATCATCTGCCATGGTCAGCAAGATTCTTTAAACTCCTTCTAATAGTAACAAGACCAAAGCAGCATTTGATGCTCTTATGTGTCTTTTTCTAGTTCTGCAGTAAAAGCATTTTCAAGATTCTAAAAACATTCTAAAGGTACAGTGTACCATAAAAAGCTTTATATTCAGTGTAGAGGAAAGCGGTTTCCTACCAAATGGAAGTAAGCATACTATATTTTATTTTTAAGGTTGTTAGCTTCCTTGCACAGAAATCCAGTCCAGCCCTCTTACTCTCCTGATCTCTGCCACCTATACACTGAGGTTCTTCAGAAGCACTGGTGGGGATTCTGGTAGTTAGCCTTTTGATCAGAGATGTGCAGGAAACTTGGTTGAACCTTGGGACAGAGTTGTCTGCTGATGAGCACTCTTTTCCTAAGCAAACTTATGCTTTATTTGTGCCCCCAAACACTTGAGCTTATCACTGTGGCCTGAGCAATATATTGTTTTAACTAAGTTGATAATAATTAGGGCTTTAATTATTGAGAAAGTAGTAGGTATCTTAGGTTTACTTTAGTCCTAGCAAGAAAGCAGTTGATATAAGTAAGCCTGACCACCCCCTTTGTTACCATGTGATTAATGCACTTGAAAGATGGGAAAATATTTTCATGGGTGATAGAACTAATGGTCAGATGTGAATTTGGTTGACTATAATCATAGAGTCTCTTGTTCTTATAGCCATGTGGACAAACATTTGTATTTTCCAGATGGTTTTAGTTTTATAGTTTTCACAAAATAAATGTCTGGGACAAAAGGTCAGAATTGTTAAATAAAATGGGGAAAACATTCTCTATCCTGACCTCGTGAAATTACCAGATTATAAGAAAATGTATTAACTCCACAATTGAATTTGTTGCTCATAGACAGTCAAAATATTTTTGCTATTTTAGAAAGTAATGACAAAGCCCATGTTTTACAAGAAAGAAGGTAGAGTAATGAGTTTTGATTGTCTTTCTAACTACAGCTTTTTATTTTCCTTAAATGAAAGGGCTTTCTTTCAGCACCCTTAGTGTTATTGTGTTTCTGGCAGCACATAGCTCCAGGCCATTTTAAATAATATATTTCTCTAACAAGTTTGGAAAGTCACATAGCAAAAAGATTTGACTTCTAAAATTTTTTCATTGTCAAAATGGGAGAGGCATTTTGTTTCACAAAGATACCCTTACATGTCAAGAGTTTTTCACAAGCAAAGTCTTGCCAGATGGTGTATATATTTAATACTCATTTCTTCAGCATCTTCCTATGTATCTCATGTTCACTGGGTGATTATACTGCTCAGGAGAAGGTCTTACATCTGTGAGTTAGTGGATGCTTTAGAGTCAACAACAGCTCTGCTTGAGGAATCCCTTGTGATTAGTCAGTCAACAAATTACTGAATTACTGTTAAATGTCATACGGTGGGGTAAGCATGGGAATGTCACTCTACCTTGAATCTGTTTACTTCTTCCCACCTTCACTACCCTCCTAGTCCCAAGCCACCATCACATTTCCCCTGATCTACTGTTACATAGAGCATCTGAGTGGATTTCCCAGATTCTTTTCTTATCCTTTTCCAATCTCTATGCTGCAACTGAAGTGATCATTCTAAAAACCAGCTGGAATCTTCACTGTACTAAGGACAAACTCCCAGATCCTTCAAGTTCCTATATGCTCTGGTCTCTCACCTCTCCTTGCTCATCCCATACTGTTCTGTCCTGAGCTCACCATCTGTCAGCTATATGAAAAATAAGTCTTAGGAGATATAAATAAATGAGAAATAAATCTTACATTGTTTTCTAGCACTTTGCTACTTTCCTTCACTACAACTGTACCAGTTTGTAATTGTATATTTATTTGATTATCTGTCATTTTGGATGGTCTTTGAGTTCCATGACATTCTAGCACCTAATACAGTCTTACCCAAAAGCTCTGAAATATGTTTGAGTGGGCAGGAGTGGAATGACTATAGAAGACCCAATCTATGTCCTCATATAGTCTGTAGTGAGGGTGAAAAACCATTTAAAAGGCAATTTAAGTACATCTTTGTAATGTTACAGTGGTACAAGAGCAAGGCATAGGGAATATGTGATGAGTTAGGTAGAAGTAAGAACACTGGCTTGGAATTAGACAGATCCAGAGTCAGATTCTGCTTTACCTCATTGGAACTTTTGGCAGGTTCCTAAACTTACCTCAGGTATGGAAGGAGAGTAATAATTCCTACCTCACAGGTTTGTCAAAAGAATTAAAGAAAATTAACATAAATTAATAATGGCTAATATTTATTATACACATATATACTGGTGTTTTATTACATGTTATAAATGTAATATATCCAGCATATATGTTATATATGATGGTTGGATGGCATCACGGACCTGATGGACATGAATTTCAGCAAGCTCTGGGAGTTGGTGATGGACAGGAAAGCCTGACGTGCTGCAGTCCATGGGGTTTCAAAGAGTTGGACACGACTGAGCTATTATATATTGGACTGAACTATTATATACTGGGCATGTTCTAAGCATTTTGATTGTTCTCATTCAATCTCCAAAATAAGCCTGTATAATAGCCATAAATATTGCCTCTATTTTACCATTGAGGAAACTGAAGTCCAGAAAGGTTCAGAAATTTACCAGGGGTTACTGACTTAAACCAATAACCTTACAGCCAGAAATCAAACTTAGAATCTAAATCTAGAACCTGTGCTCTGCACCACCATACCATGCCTCCACACTTGTAAATTTTCTTTCTCACTATACATACAAACATATGTAGCAGGGATATTTAATTTGAGTCTTAGAACAAGATGAAAGTGCTTAGACTTGTATATCTTATTTAGAGTCATTCTCAGCTGTTCGTGTTTCTGTAATTACCCTTTTAAGAGATAAATACTTGAAAATAAAGGAAGAATTTTACTCAGGTATTTTTTACTTAATATTTCACATCTCAAATAAGACAATATTATACTTTTTTCTCAGAAAATGAGAGCTAAGAAGCAACTTCATTTCTTTTTTATTGTTTCTTTACTTTGGTTCATGACTAGGCCTCTTTTTTTTCTTTAACATACACAAATTATTTTATTCAAAAATCCTGTATCTATGGGTAAGGTGGCTTCAGAGCTTCATAACCTGATGAGAAATTACCGAAGCATGTTGTATTTTGCATGTAAATGGTGTGTTTACTCTGTTAGCACACAGTATATTTAGCATTAAACTAACAGAATTCTCACATACTTCTCTCTTTCATTATAATCCCACAAAAGAAAATATCCTGTCTTTTTAGAAATAAACCACTCATTTCGACTTGATTATTTCTCAGTTGCAGTTTTCATTTTCAAAGTGTTTTAGTGTACCTTTGTCTCACTTTGACCTGAAGTTAAATGATTTCATAAACAACAGATATTTAAGGATTTTTTTCACTCTGTGGTCTTTTCCATACATTTCATCGTGGCAGTGGAAGCCAGCACTCCCCTGTGAGGGTTGTTAGATGTTTCAGAGCCTGGGGGCAGACATCTGGTACACAGGAGGAGCACCAAGAACCTGAGTTTTTGGAAGAGAACCAACTGCATCTTCAAATAGAAATCCGGTTCACTATATTTGATGCTGCCAATCACACTAAATGATTTTGGAATATTGCATTTTGAATAAGAATTACATTCAGTTTACTGAATATTGTTGAGCTGCATTAATTCCTTTGTCTATCCTGATTTTGTCATTATTTGGATGAATTCTGAGAGATATTTTGTACTGTTAATGCCTCTAGTGAATTGACATTACTTTTTAAATTTTCACTCAGCTCAACCAGTGTTTTTTCAATATACAGGATGAAAACACTTTTATAGGTGGTGGGAGCATCATGTGCTATCTTGAAGAAGTTGAGATTCTTAGCTTGCAGATCCTCGGGAATATTACTGCCAGAAGTTTTCATGTGTTGAGCTCTTAGCTAGCTGAAGTACTACTTTCATTTGGAAGCTAATAAAATAAATTCCTAAAAAAAAAAAAAGGAAGATCCTTAAAAGTGTCCGTAGTCCTTAGAAATTTTAGCTGATCCTTTGTGATGTCTTCATTGGAGTTTTCTGAGTTTGAAAATTGTGTCTTAAGTAGAGTTTAATGACTTTTAACGTAGAATCCAGTGCAGCCTAGTATTTATGATACCCATTCCAGAGTTTTTGTCTTGTCCTTTTTGCTCTATCCTCTAGTTTTATGGCTAGACACTTAAATTCTGTCTCAGTTTCCTCTTTAGTAAATGGTAATGTGAATGTTCTTCTTAAAATTGCCAGAGCTAATCAGTGATACTAGATTTTTTTTTTTCTTCCCCTAAGAAATACTGGGAGATTTCGGTTCAAATGCATCTCAAAGCTTCCTTTTCAATTTCTGTATCAGTAAAATGGAAGATTGAAATATACTCATCCTAAAAAAAAAAAAAAAGCTTTAGCCTCAGGATAATTTAATGAAAGCTACTCTTACATCACTTTTTCTGTATTGTTATTCGTGAGCTAGACAAAGAGTTCAGAAAAGAAATGTAATAGAAATTTCAGGTTCTTCTACCCTGTTGAATTTTACTCCTACCATCCCTTCTTCAGTGATATTGGAGACAGCAGACTCTTTTGAAACTTTAAGACTCTATGGCTGATTCGTGTCAATGTATGACAAAACCCACTGAAATGTGAAGTAATTGGCCTCCAACTAATAAAATAAAATTTAAAAAAAAAAAAAGAAACTTTAAGAAAAATGGATATGGCCTCATAGCTGCAGGCCTGTTCTTTTCACGTGTCACTGGTCTTCTTCAACCACTTTAAAGCCACCAGAGTTGAGAGAATACCTAAATTTGATAATTTCAGGTCAGAATGACATTGGTGAGAGCTTTTGAGATTGTGTCCATTTACCAAGCACAACTCTTCCTATGGAACATTTACTTTCTTGTCTTTTTTGGTCGTTTTGGTGCCTTCCTTTGAAGAAAATAGTGGTTGCTAAATAGCTCTTTAGTTATTTGTTTAAAAAAGGTGTTATCCAAGCAGAAAGTCTCATATTATCCAATGCAATCTTTTTTTGTCACTTATATCTCTAAACTGTGTTTAGAACTGGTCAAAAATGGCCAGTGGTTGCTCTTTTTTAAACTACTAGTATTATATTTTAAAATGGTAATGACACTGTAAGTTTTATTAACATTTTGAATGCATCTCATGGCTAATTCCAACTTCTGTCTTTTTCTTTTTAAAATCATCAGTATTTAAATCTCATTATTTTTAATTATATCCAATTAAATGTGCTTGCATAATCAGTATATTTTGTTACATGCATTAGTAAAGAGAGCACTTAAAGATACTTAGCGTACTGACTTTCATCATATATTAAATTTGCATGCCTTAAAATAGATTTTATATGGAAATTTTAGATAACATATGTGATAGGTATATAAATCAGATGCCAGAGTCTTTATCTGTTAAATAAATGTTCTTTGAGAAATCTTATCCTCTTGGTTCTTAGTTTGGTTCATTGTCATTTCCTAAATTATTTTATATTACTCTGTAGATAATCTGGATGCATGCTGAAAGCTAAATAAGATGTTAGCAAGAAAAAATTGCACATATAGAAATATTTGGAAGTGTCATTCCTCTGTAAAATTCTCTATAAAATTGTCATAAAAGGTCATACATTTGTTAAAGCACTGTACAGTTAGATGATTGCCTTATCCACTGTCAGGACAAAAGTGAAAGGCCCTGTGATGGGTCAGATTGTGGGCCTGAGTGTCAGTGGCTGTGCCATGTGTCAGTGTGACGACCTGGGCAGGTTACTAGGCTCGTGTGTGTGTTACAGCCTCACCTGGACAGCTGAGGATTGTATTTATACCTGTTAATTGAGGAATTATGAGAATTTAACTTGGTAGTGCCAAATGGTAATTGTTCAGTAAATATTAATTTATACTTTTATATCTCTAAAGTTAGACACGGATGCAGGGATATTTAATTTTTAAATTTCTCTTCTGAAACATTTTGTGACAAGTTGGGCATGTCTCCAGTCCATGTGAAATTTCCATGGTACTCATCTCTGAAAAGAGATGGGGAAGCAGCTTTATCTTTGGAGCCTTTTATTTACCCTGCCAACTGTAAAGTGTGTTTCTCCTAGAAACAGCTCTCCTAGCAGGATGGTAACTATTTCAAGAAGGAAAAAAGGCGAGAGAAATTAGGGAAGGAGAAGTACATTCTTTTGAACTTTCTCAACATGTTTATGTGACTAGAAGTTAGGCAAATAAATATTTTCAAGACTGGACTAAAGCTAAGGAACACCACATTTGGCACATAGATGAAAACTATAAGCCCATAATAGAACTCCCAAAGAGCTTTAATTAAAACTAAAGGGAAGACTAGGGTCTTCCCTTTTTTATTGGAACAGACTAGTGATCTTGCATTTTATATCTATTTCATACTTAAAAAGCTGTTACAATAAGCTGTTTCAAACAATGACAGTGCTATGTATAGTTGGAGGTTGGTTGCATTTGTTAGCAGTAAATAAGAACAGCTGTTCTGTTTGATACACATAGATATTACCATGCCATTTTTTTCTAAGGTTAAAATTGATTTATAAGGTGGGAAATAAAATATCTCATCATTGTTTAAAGCCAAATAAGACTCTTGATATAGCATAAACAGGGATTTGTAAAGTGCAAAATCACTGTATTTTAAAAATTGATGTTTTAGTGTAAAACATTTAAAACATGTTAGTGGCTCAAGTTTCTGTTATTACAGAGAATCTGCAAATCTTATCTAGCTCCCTGTTTTTCTAAATTTATTTTATTGGAATATAGTTGATTTACAGTATTGTGTTAGTTTCTATACAGCAAAGTGATTCAGTTATACATATATGATTGTTTTCATTGCTCATCTCAAACTCCCAATCCATCTCTCCCCCACCCAGTTGGAAACCACAAATCTGTTCTCTATGTCTGTGAATCTATTTCTGTTTCATAGATAAGTTCATTTGTGTCTTGTTTTAGATTCCTCATATAAGTGACGTTATATGTATTTGTTTTTCTCTTTCTGACTTACTTCTTTTAGTATGATAATCTCTAGGTCCATCCATGCTGCTGCAGATGGCATTATTTCATGCTTTTTTAATAGCTGAGCAGTATTCTAGTGTGTGTGTGTGTGTGTGTGTGTGTGTACACCGTTATCTTCTTCATCCATTCATCTGTTGTTGGACTTCTAGGTTGCTTTCATGTCTTGGCATTGTAAGTATTGCTGCAGTGAACATAGGGGTGCATGTATCTTTTCAAATTACATAATGGTTTTGTCTGGTTATATGCCCAGGAGTGGAATTGCTGGATCGTATGGCAGTTCTTTTTTTTTTTTTTTTTTTTGAGGAATCACCATACTATTTTCCATAGTGGCTGCACCAGTTTACATTCCCACCAGCAGTGTAGGAGGGTTCTCTTTCCTCCACACTCTCTCCAGCACTTACTGTAGACTTAATAATGATGGCTCTTCTGACCAGTGTGAAGCTGGTACCTCATTGTGGTTTTGATTTGCATTTTCTCTAATAATTAGCAATTCTAACTCCCTATTTTTAATAGAAAAAAACCTGAGACCCCAAAAAAGGGAATGTTCGTCAGGATCCAAGGTTTTTAGAGGCAAAGTGAACATGTTAGTCACTTAGTTGTGTGACTCTTTGCAACCCCATGGACTGTAGCCCACTGAGCTCCTCTGTCCATGGAATTCTCCAAGCAAGAATACTGTAGTGGGTAGCAATTCCCTTCTCCAGGGGATCTTCCTGACCGAGGGATCAAACTCAAGTCTTCTGCATTGCAGGCCGATTCTTCACTGTCTGAGCCATGTTAGAAGTTAGAGGCAAAGCCAAAAGTAAAATTCACAACTTCTGACTTTCTGCCATCTTTTCTTAGTATCATTGCTGCTTTTTAGTGCTCATGTTGGAAAAAGGTCAAGATATAATGTGATTTTATAAGCATGATTTCTGATAGTTTTAAAAAGTGACATTGTTTATATAGTTACTTTGGACTCTTAAGTTGCAGGAAATTAATTCTGTTAATGTAATTCAGATTTCTACCCCTCTCCCCCACCTTGCCCTCTAAAATTAATCACCAGGAATAAGTCAGATTCCATGTTTGGGTCAGGATTAGCAAGGTTGTAACAAATAATGGCAAAACAACTACTTCTTTGAAGGGTTATTTCATTGTTAGGGACAGAAGTCTATTTAAGTTATGTCAAACAAAAAGACAGGTTTTGGAAAAACATGGAGAGATCATGTGGAACCCAACAGCAAAAGCTGATATAGCCCTTTTGGGAGGTGATAGTTGTCAGCGGCTTCTCTCTCTCTCTCCTTGGCAGCTACCCTGTTGTCTCTCATTCTGTTTGTAAGTTTGCGTTTCATGCTACAAAGCAGCTTTTCTGATTGCTTGTTGTGCACATGAGGAAATAGAGCTGCTAGTACATCCTTCTGTGACCTTATAATCCCAGTACCCATCACTGCCATACCAGGTTCAGTCTGTTTATCTCCCAGTTCAGAAATTTGAAAGAACAATCAGGATTGGTCCTTAACCAGTCTTTGGGTTTCATCCAACTGCTTCATCTTTGTTTTTATCTTCAGAGGCTGTAAGCTGGAGCCCATTCCCTAAGAACAGGGCCTGGGTAGGGCAGATGGACTGATAGACCTACTGCACTATTGGGTATAGACCCTTAGTAGTCACTTTAGAACCTCCTTTTTTCCACAGTTGCCTGCCAGTTACCTCTACAGATATTCCTGAGTGCTTCTGGGCATATTTAGGAGTGAATAGTGGCTAGAATTTTTATTAGAGTCAAATCTGCTTTGATGCCATGATTATCCTAGCTGATATATTTCATTTACCAGGAATTTTGAAGCTACCTAAATAGTACTGTATAGTCTTAGTTAATCAGGGAAGACTCAGTCACTCAAGGACTAAGCCACATTTCTTTAATGCTTCTCTTGCTAAACAGTAGCACTAATTAGAATGGTTTGGTTTATTGAACATCTATAATATGTTAGGTTTGTTTCATATTGTATTTGCCAGGTTTGGTAAGGTGGTTAATACCAATTTCATATATTTCTATCTCACATTGCCTTAGACCTACAGGTGAGCTGCAGCTCTGATTTAGCTAGAAGTCAGCTGGGTGTCTTCTTATTCCAGAGCCTGGATTGAACAAACAGCTCCTGTCTGGAACAGCTGTTCTTGAGGCAAAGTTAGAAATGCAGGAACCTGAGCAGAACTACACAATCTAATTTAAAGCTTCTGCTCAAATATATATGGCTCATGTCGTTTCTACTTATGTCCATTGGCCAATGAAAGTTATATGGCCGTGTCTAGAGTCAGCGGAACAGGGGTTATATACCTCCTATGTGAGAAAGAGACAGTAAATAATTATGAACAATGATAGTATATAATCAAACACAAGCATCCCTTATCTCATTCAGTTATCACAACACTCATAAATGTGAATATTATCACTGTTGTACAGTTTATTAATATAACAGTTATATGTTGAGCACCTGCCATGTCCTGGACACTGAGCTCTGGGAACTCTCACTGTATTATATTTTGATAGTATGGGTTTATTTTATGTAAAATGTTCTAACTCTCAGAGATATTTGTACTTTGTTGTAAAACAGTGGATCTCAAACTTTTTTTTGGTCTCAGGACCCCTTTACATTCTTTCCTTTTCCAGGGGATCGTCCCAACCCAGGGATCAAACCTGGGTCTCCCGCATTGCAGCAGATGCTTTTACCGCCTGAGCCACCAGGGAAACCCTTAAAAATTATTGAAAACCTCAAAAGAATTTTTGTTTATACGTGTTATATCTCTCAGTATTTACTGTATTAGAAATTAAAACAGACATTTAAAACCTATGTACTATTTAGAAATAATAAGCCATTGCATGTTAGCATAAGAAACTCTAAATAGCTATAACATAAAATATCTATATTTTGCAAAGTAGAAAAAAAAATTTAGTCAATAGTGGCATTGTTTTATACTTTTGCTGACCTCTTTAATATATGGCTAGATCGAAGACAGGAGCATTCTTATATTGGCTTCTGCATTCACTTTCTTATGATATAATACTAATACAGCATGTCACCTCTGGAAAGCAGTATACTTGTGAGAGAGTAAGAGTGAAAGAGACAAATAACATCTTGGTATTGCTCTTGAAATAGTTTTGGCCTCACAGAGCCCCTGAAAGAGTCTTAGAGACCCTCAAAGATCCCTTAAGCACACCTTGAGAACTTCTGTGCTAAAGTATATTTATGAAAACAAATACATGACATCCTTAGTTAGTATATTTTCCTGGAGCTTCACCCTTGTGTTATTCTATTTTATAAGTTACATAACTTTGTTAGGTAGGCTTACTGCTAAAAGAATCCACAAATCTCAGTGACTTAACACATTCATTTCTTATTCATATCACAGTCCAGCGTAGGTCAGTAGTAGGGGCTCTGCCCCTCAACAGTCATTCAGGGACCTATGCCCCCTAGGGCATCAGAGTCTTCTAGTGGATCCTGTCTATCTGGTCAGCAGGCAAAGGAAGAGCCTAGAGAATCACATATATGAGGTCATGTTCCTCTTGCCAGAATTCATATACAACCCATAACAGTATTGGAAGCTGAAGAGTGTATCTGGTTCTGTGTCCAGAAGAAAAGGAAGCAGCAGGGTTTGACCAAGACATATTGTCCTCTACCAGAATAAGCAACTAAGTTCTATTAAACAAGTTAAAAGAAAATTTGATTATTTATTATCAACTTTTTTGCCCTCTGAAACTTAAGTGGTATGTAGTGCAAAGCAGTATTGCCTCATGCTTTGAGAAAAGTTATAGGGACTTGAAATTTTAAAATTAATTTTTAAATATTTAAAACTATTTATTTTGAAATAATTTCAAATGTAAAGCAAGTTGTATAAAGAACTGCATATTATACCCTTTTCCCAGAATCACCAATTGTTAATATTCTGCCACATTTGCTTTTACTTTTTCTTTGGGTGTATACATAAAAGTGGGAGTATATATGTGTACATACACAAATTCCCCCAAATTATTTGAGTAAAGAGTCTGCTTGCAATGCAGGAGACCCAGATGCAATCCCTGGGTTGGGAAGATCCCCTGGAAAAAGGAATGGTGTAGGTTCTGGTTGGTAGGTCATTTTGCACGTTCCATCAATTTTGCTACAATTATTCTTTTAGGAGAAGAATCCAACATCCTCTGGCCCAATCAGAGCCTTGTTTAGAATGCTGGACTAGGAGCACCATTTCCATCTAGCACCCATGATGTGACCATGAGGATAGAGTTGATCCAGGTGGCAAGAAGGGAGAAACAGAAGTTGGGTCATTGATGACTGTTTTGAGCTGTTAAATCAGTCACCCTTGAAGCCTACCCTACCTTTGTGGTTCACAATTATGTGAGCTATTAAATTCTGTTTGTTAAGTGAGCTAGCTTGAGTTGGTATTCTGTTAACTTTTGACATAAAGAATACCAAGTGATATTCCTAGTAACGAATAGTAATGACTGTGTTGCTTTAAATTTAAAAAATGGTAAGAAAGATGTATGTATAAAACTTTCTCAATGCCTGACAAAAAGAAATGAGTATTAGGGGTTTTTTATTGTTGTTATTTATGTATTTTCTCACCAGCTTGGTGGTAGAACCCTGGCATAGGCTACTAAGGAATGTATCACAGTCCACAATGCATATCCCAAGTTCCAGAGAATACTTGGGTTTATTTTAGTTGTTAACAGTTATGGAGAGGAGCTTTAGATTCATTTGGACTCATTTCAGTTAACCAAACCAACTTGAGTGAATTAAAATTTAGTAGTGGAGGTGTCAAATGCCAGGTATGTAGGGTGTCATCTGAAGTCCAAGAGCAGTAAGGACCTTG
Source organism: Muntiacus reevesi (assembly GCF_963930625.1). Classification (NCBI taxonomy): domain Eukaryota; kingdom Metazoa; phylum Chordata; class Mammalia; order Artiodactyla; family Cervidae; genus Muntiacus; species Muntiacus reevesi. The sequence goes on from NC_089252.1 coordinate 100,605,473, forward strand.
GCATGGCACCCAACACTAAAAACCTTAAGCACTCACTGTCTTTTTCATCTTGGCTTTTCCTGTGTTTTGGCTTCATTTCCAGTCTAACCAGGCAATTTCAAATACATAGAGAGAGAATGTGAGTGTGTTAGTTTGAGTCAAGCATTCTCTCCTATTCAGTTCAGTTGTGCTCACTGGTATAAAAATGGTTTTGGAAGACCTATCCCTGAGGGCGTGGAAAAGATTTCAGGGGCTGATTCAGAAAGAGACCGCAGAGTTGGCTTCTGAAGAAACATGTATATATGCTACAGCCAGCTGAAAATGGCTCTCTGATGCCTTTCTGCTTTCCTCTCAGGACTCCTGCCCCTCATTATTAGCCTATATTTCTCTGATTCGAATTCTTGCCAAGATGCTGACTAGTAAGACTTTAGGATATGGGTTGTAACCCTTTCCAGAATTTTTTCTTTCTTTTTTTGTTAGTTTTACTAGCTAACTGCTTTACATCAGCAGCATCAGCAACCTGGGAGCTTGTTAGGCCTGCAGATTCCTGGGTTCCGCCCCTGAAATACTGAAACAGAAGCTGGGGGCACGGCCCAGCAATCCTCCAGGTGGTGCATGAAGTTTGAAAACCATTGCCTCCCAAACGGTGGCCAAAACCTGGGGTCTGTCTTCTTCCCGGCATCTCCTCCTAGCTGGGCACAGTGGTGCTGCTTGCATATAGAATCATGGTGAACATTTGTTTGTTGCTGCAAAAGAGAAACCTAGTCTCTGGCCTCTGAAGAGCAAAACAGACTCCTGTAGCACAAAGGTTAGTGTCCCCAGTTCTCCATCTCTTCAGGTTATCCCCAAGAGACCTCCATGTGGGCATTTTTTGGACATTTTTCTGCCTGTGCCCAGGAAGCATGAGTATCTCCTCTTCTTCCTCGACCTCCTGACTCTCCCTCCTTTCTACTCCTGATGTTTTCCTCTCTTCCTCTTCTTTTTTCTTTCTTTTCCCTCCATCTCTGTTTCCTCTTCCTCATCCTTCCTCTTTCCCTTCTTTTACTTCCCTTTGCCTCTCTTCTCTCCATCTTTCTTTACTCTTGCTCCTTGCCTTCTACTACTTTCTTCTTTTCATTTTTCTTTCTCATTTTTTGCCTTTTTCCTGGTACCTCATTCTCCTCCTGTTCTTCCTCTTCCTCCTCTCACTTCTACTCCTAAAGGGGTTAAACTTACTCAAGAAGACAAGGCTAATGCCTGAAAGCCATAGAAGGTGATAAATGCCATTTCTATAGTTCTAACACCCAGGGCACCTTGAGGATTATCTGGGGTCTGAACCTGCCTATTCTGCACATGTTCCTCAAGACCTAAACTTTATGCCCTTCAGTTCTCAGCTCCCTCAGCCTCTTAGCCTACTCCCCGACCCTGAACCTAGGAATGAGCTCTCACTGTCCTGTTATGCCAGATATTTACTATCTACCTCTAGGGTGGAGGTAGGATGTTGAGAAGCTCTGTTGTTTAGAGTTTGCTAATCTCTGGATACTGGGAAAGATTGAGGGCAGGAGGAGAAGGGGACAGCAGAGAATGAAATGATTGGATGGCATCATTGACTCGATGGACATGAGTCTGAGTAAACTCTGAGAGTTAGTGAAGGAAGGGGAAGCCTGGTGTGCTGCAGTCCATGGGGTCACAAAGAGTCAGGCATGACTGAGTGACTGAACAGCAACAAAATCTCTGTAGTACAAATATGCTCCCTACTATGACCGCTTTCAAGCTACCAAGTTGACGCCACTGAATGCGGAGCTGGGAAAGAAGCTTACAGGAGCCTCTCACGAACCAGTCAAACCTTTTATAGCACACACTAAGGAGGGCCTTGCTAGCTGTGGTCCTTACACAGTAGAGCTCATTCCCTCCTCACTGTAGATGTTTGGAAGTTAACCATTAATGAATGAATTACTGTAAGTTAAACCATCACTTGTTTGTTTACTCTTTAACATTCATTTTTTGGGACAGCCATTGGAATAATTAAAAACAGCACAGTGTATAACAATTGCCACAACACTGCCTTTTAGTTTAATTAAACAAAATCAACTGTAAATACTGTCAAAATTGCAGCCCTTTCAATGATTTGTCAAACCCTTTTACTTATGAGTTTGAGCTGTTTCAAGATAACCACTATAAATTATAATAACTTTTGGGTTATATATAACATGTTTGTTTATGTAACGAAGTTTGAATTAATATTCAGTTAAAATGTAGAATATCATTCAGTTGCCTTGTCTTCTGTATTTGCATTCTACAGCATTTTTGGTGGATCTTTATTATTTTTAAGTAGTTTGACATTGTGTTTTATGATATATTTCTTCCTGTAACACTTGCATACAGATGGAAATGTTGGGAATCTAGTTTAAGGCTGATTTTTCTTTTTTTAATTCTGTTATGTGATTGATCTGGTCAGTGAACAAGAAATTCTTCGAGGCCATCCATCACTCCAGGCAGGAGCTGAGCTAAACCTTCTAACTCACTGCTTTCAGTCAGTCATGCAAGATTCAGGTTATAAATATTGAATGTGCAAACAACTGTTTAAATTAGCTGTCCTATCTATTTTATGCAATTTTAGTAGAAAAGCAAGCTGATACATTGTTTAGTGATAAGAAGTAGAAGATGGTGAATACAGTATTATTTTTCCATACGTCATTGAGTTAATCCTGTTGGCAAATATTTAAAATAGTTAAATCAAATTGATTCTTGTTCCCTCAAGTTAAATTAGAAGTAAGGCAACTGAGCATGTAATTTATGTAGCTTTTTTGGTTTTTATATTCAAACAGTAGCAATACTGTTAATAATTGTAAATGTGGCCATCTGTCATAAATATAGTAGCCAATTGTTAAATGCTTAGTTCTGTGAATTTTGTTACCTCTTTGCAATAACAAAAATAGCTTAATATTTGGAAAATATTTGGTCAGGAAGGGAAGTAGCATCTGGTTTGCCCTTCCTTTCCTGGTAAGCATCTAGAATATTGAGTTTGTGCAGGTGTTTGTTCTTCTGCTACTTGGAGTTGTAACAAGTGTGCATACTTTCACTAGTGTTGATAAATGCAACAGATAAAGTGCCAGCCATTTGTAATAAATCTAGGAGCCTTTTTGTATGTAATGAACTTAGGTAAACTTCCAAAATTGCTCTTTGTATCTTAAGTTTATTCTTCAAATTATATTATGCTGGCAACATTCTTTCAAGTAGATGACATGTACCTAAACCCACATTACTAACACATGTGAACTGCTTACGAAAGAGGAATATTTATCTCCCTTTAAAGGCACACAGAGGTGTTCAGCAGCTTATGTCTCTTAGTTGTTGGATTGCAACCTAACAGAAAAGCTGGGTAAGATTTTAATGTTATGTTCTCTGCAAAACTGTGCTTGTTGCTTACCTGTATCCATCTTTCTCTTTCTTTAATAGAATTTTGATCAGGATAGCCATGGCTCTAGCTTAGTAGACTCACCTTCCTAGACCCCCTTTTAGCTAAAGCTGGCCACGTTATGCTAATAATCACAAATGAAGTGCCAGTAGAATTCACTTGGTAGCATTCATAGACAAGCTTTTAAAAGGTACAGGCTTAGCTAACTTGCATCTTTGGCACTTTGCTTTTTCCTTGTTTTCTGCCTAAAGTATCAATTCAACACATGGAAGTACAGCAGCTTTCTTGGGCGAACGAATGCAGAAACTGTACTGAAGGTGGCACAGTGGGAAATGGAGAAGACACCTGGGTCTCTGGTGGCGGTATTGAGCCACTAACCTTCCTTAATTGCCTATCCTTAGACTTGAAAGTGTAAATAATCCTCATTCTTGTTTAAGCCTTTATTTTTCAAGGTTACTTACAGTCTAACACATTTCTAACTGATACACTTCTCTTCCTAAGTTTTCTAAGTCAGAATGAAATTATGCATTGTTCTCTTAATAAACTTAATCTACTTGGGAATTATAAAAATAACTTTTATGGATATATTCTTATTAGTATTAGTCATTCAATCATGTCCGATTCTTTGTGATCCTATGGACTAAAGCCTGCCAGGCTCCTCTGTCCTTGGAATTCTGCAGGCAAGAGTACTGGAGTGAAAAAAAAAAAAAAGAATACTAGAGTGGATAGACATTCCCTAATCTTCCCACCCAGGGATTGAACCCGGGTCTTCTGCATTGTAGGCAGATTCTTTACCGTCTGAGTCACCAAGGGAGCCCATATCTTTGTGAGGAAATAAATCAAACTAGAGTTGCCATATTAATAAGCTTTGTTATTGATAAATGTAATAATGGTATTAATAAATTTTGTAGAAAAAAATCACAATTGCAGGAAAAAGATCAGATAATTTTCTTAATGTCATCCGTCAAATCGTATTTCCCTTAGTGGTTGATCAATCCCTATCACCTTTTCTTACCCTGTTCATAGTCAGTTGGAGGCTAATTTATAAATAATTATAATATAGTATTATAAGTCCTAGAAATATTTGTCACAAATATGAATATGATTTTATTATTTCCCTGCTTAAAAGCTTTCCCTAATCTTTGATGTGGTATTAAAGGTTACTTAATTCTGGCTCTGATTATCTTGTTTAATCACATCTCCTTCCTTTCTCCCTTCCTTTCTCCCAGCATATTTCTCAGCCCTGTCTGAAACCTCAGTCTAAAACCCCTGAATTATTTCTTGGATCTTAAAACTACCGCATACTTTTATTCTTCCTTGTCCTTCCTTATCCTTTTACTGCTGTACCCTTTCATATCCATCTGTGAAATCCCACTCATTCTAAAGAACTGAGTTTAGGTGTCTTTCTCGCTGAAGCTATCTGTGACTCTCCCAACTTCATATTCTGTGCTTTCCATAATACTCTTTTGACCCTTCTATGATAGCATTTCTTAGATTGGGTTATGGTTCTTTACAGATCAGTCTTCCCCAATAGCCTGTGAGTTCCATGAAGTGTTAGATGAGCTATGTTTTATTTTGCAGCTCCAGTATCTTTAGTTAGTATCTGGAGTGGAATTAATACTCAGAATTTTGGTATGCTTTTATAAAAAGAAAATAAAAAATATAAACTTTCTATACTTCTTATTGAATACTAGTATTATTTACCTGTTTATTAAATATATCCTATGAAGTATATGCTTCTGGTGATTAAAGAATATTCATCAATTACATAAAAAATAGTTATCCAACTGGGTCACCTCTGCATTTGCTTTTATTGACTTTTGACTGACTTTCTTGCTTCTTTGCCTGTAATTTTTGGGTTACATACCACACATTGTGTGTTAAGAACAGTAAAACCTGAAGTAAATAGCCTTTGCCTTCAGAAAAGAGCATGTCCTTTCTTTCAGGCTGGTGAGGGTGTCGGGGTTGAGTCAGTCTATGGTTGGGTTGGGGTCAGGCTTTTTTGCAGCTTCAGTATGATTCAATTTGTTGCTAATCTTTTGAGGGTAAGGTCAAATCTTTCCCTTCAGCAGGGCTTGAGTTCTGACCACCAACAGATTTAACAGATCAGCAGAAGCATGTCTTTGCAAACTGTGACAGATATCTCTGCTTTATAATCTAGGTGTCAGGTCTTTGGGCCACTAGGGAATTTCCGTTCTCATTCCTGCCCCTGACTTTCTTTATCTCTGAAGAACTTTTTTCTCCTGATGCCTGACCCAAGCCTCCTGAGGAAGGATGCTGTATACTCTGTGAAGGCTTAGACTCCCTTAAAAAAGGTCTCTCTGTTCTCCTGGACACCAGTAACCTCTGTTACATGAAATCCCAGAGTGCCTTAGATGAATTTCTCTCCACTTCTCTGCTCCACCCTCTACGTTCAGAGTACCACCCCAAGCACTTGGTGAAAACCGTGGGAAAAACTTAGCAGGTAGAAAGAGGCTTGCTTCGTAGTGGAACTTCTCTGAATTCTGATCCATCCTTTCAGCCTGCATGCAGCTGGTAAAAATTAGGTAAGGTTTCTCCTTACCCCCACCCACGGCCAATTCTTTGTCTCCCTTCTAACCTGCTAGAAATAAGAACAGCCATGGGTCTCTCCTTTCCTCTGAGGGTCTCATTTACTTCTGGAATTTAGTTCGTATAGGTCTTTTTGCATCTTCAGCTCTCTGATGGATATTTTTTAAAAAATGTTTTTTTGTTTACCAAACTTGTTTTGGTTACTGGAGTGAGGGTAAGGATCTTTTGCCACTTTATACATCCTAGCCTCCCTTCCCCCTTCCACTTGTCCATCCATCCATGCTTATGTGTGTGTATATACACAAGTATATATTATTTAATGTAGGAATATTGTATATACTTTTTATTGATGAATAACACTATATCTTGTGTATCATATCCTTTCTCTATATCCCCAAATTATCAAAATTATTTTCCTGTTATTGTATCTATTGCATGTAGAAGGAAATAGTTTCAGCTTTCCCAAGGAAATAAATTATTTTCAGTGAAAATCACCTTTGTTTTACCACCTTTGGTGTCTTGGATATTTTGCAGATGAGGATTTACTGGTTCGTAATGTCTTTTAGGCTTCATCAAAATCTAGAAATTAGAATAATCAACGCTTAAATTTGATTAGTTCACAAATAATGTGGTCTCTGTTGGCCACAAGGAAGATTAAGAATCCAATGAAAATATTTAATTAACATTAAAATATTGAAACTTTTATGACAATAAGAGCTAATGATAGTTTTATGACAGTTATGGCCTGCCTACTAATAGAGAGGTGGAATGTTAAACATGATGCTATCAGTATCAGTTGGGTTTATCTGAAGTGACTAAAGTGATGTAAAAATGACTGACTACAAACATGAAGTTTAATTCATATCAAATTTACATAAGAACAAAATTTAAAAATTACTTGAGAGCAAAATTTATACATGATAATATTTTATATATGCTATAGTCTCTCAGTAGAGAGGTGTTTACCATAGAACACAGTGTTGTATAAATGACTTAGTATCAGTTAACTCTTTTTACCTAACCAACCATTGCAAGATTCAGTGGCTTACAAGTGTTATGTATTATTTCTCATGTATCTGCGGGGTGGAGTGGAGTTGGCTGCTCTTGGCTGGGCTCGCCTGGGCCACTGTACTTGAAGCTACGCTGGGCAGGCGGCCTCTGTGCACCTCTTTTATGCTGCAGCAGAGGGGCTCTGCCGTCTCCCCGCAGAGAGCAGATAGTGGTGGGGTTGGCCACATGCCATAACGACACACAAGCTTAAGCAGAACAAAGAGGAGCATACATGAGCCTGAAACAGGCAAAGATGTTCCCAAACAAGGTGACAAGTTCAGTACAGGAAGTGGTGATCTTTATTTTTTGGTAAGGAAGTATTCCAGGCCCAAGGCCCATTCTTGTGCAGCCTAGAGGGGGTCAAAAGACTACACACATGAGTTTACCTTACCCAGCATGTATGTTTTGCCAAGAGAAGAGTGTCAGTTAATTCAGTTGGTGGGTTAAGAGAGCCTCTTCTATATTTAGTTTAAGCAAAAATCAGTTTTGGAAAGAGCTGTTAGTAATTGGAGGCAATGAAAGTGAAATAAAGAATAGTACTATAAATATAATCCTACTATGCAAGCAGCCTATAGCTTGCTCTTCTAAAGCACATCTAACTTTCCAAGTATTAACTCTGTGAGTCTGTTACATAGACTAGGTTACATAACACCTATAAGAATGAACAAGTTTCTGGCTAATAAATCTGTGCAGCAAATTTCATCTCCTTCTTTCCTATTTAGAACTGTGACACCCTGCTTGCCCTGATCCACTCATTATATCCATTGACTTTAGGAAAAAGAGAAATAAGAAACTGGGTTGTTATAATGCATAAAATGAATATCTACCTTCAGATGACAGAGAATCTTATCCACAATGGTTCATAATTCTTAAAGCCTTTCAGTCTTTTCCCCTCCCTACTATGCTGCATTTTTAGTGTAAGTGATCAGTGCATTCTCCACCCACTCTGAACTCTGGTAACTCTTGAAATGTTTGTAAAATAGGTCTTTTGATTCATCAAATAACCTTAGGAAAAAACTTAAGATTTTCAGTCAGAAATCATGGATGTCTCACAGCTTTGTCATTAACCAAGACTTTGGGCAAACAATTTAATTTTCTCGGAGCTCCGATTTCTTTATGCGTAAAAGAAGAAAGCGCCTACTTAATGTGAGGATTAAGTTCAGTGGTAAAAAGAAAGTGCTTTTTAAGCTGTGCAAATGTTAGTTCATGTTGAAAGAAGGTCACAAGCCCTCTCCTTTTCATATGAACTTTAAATGACACCCTCTTTGGTGAGGAACAAAGGTGGAGAAAAGTAGAACCAATCCCAATTGGTAAATCCAAGAACATGGATTTGGCGTGCCTCGTTGCACCTGGCGTTCACACCAAGCACATCAGATTTGCAGTTGACAGTAGTAATAATAGAATGTAAAATTCAGTAGTTCTCTCTGTGGTATTATTAATTTATAAGAAACTTTATCAGTTTTTCCATATGGTGTTCAGCATGCATTTATATCAGTATTTCCTATAGTCAAAGTTGTAGTGTCATCAATAGTTCTTAATACTTAAATTACTAAGTTTTTTTAGAATTTAGAATTTTGAGTGAGACTTTAACAGTTGCCCTGTAAAATTTATTGAATGGATTAGTACATGATTTCACCATTAAAAATACTTCCACTACCTTTTTTTGCTTAAAGTCATTTTAGTTATGCTGGATGTAAAATACATTGTTTAAAAAAACATTAATTTTTTTAAATGACCTTTGTTTAAATATTGCAGAGGTGACCCCTGGGATGAGATCATGTATCCCATAGGAAGGACTCTAATGTTCACTCAGCACATGTGTATGAGAAGCACTCATATTAGCATACTCTCAGCCACTCGGGAGTAAGAAATACTTATTAATTCCCTTTTGTAGATGAGGAAACTGAGGTTCTTAGAGTATCTTCCCCAAGGATTCTCAGCAGCTTAACACAACAAGGACCCCAACTCAGTTCTGTCAAGCTCCTACAAGCCATGTACTTTTAACTTCATTATTCTGCCTTCTATGCCAATAGTTAAGATGGTATCCAATCACTTGGTTTTAGTAACATTGTGAAAGTAGTAGTCATTCGGTCTTGTCTGACTCTTTATGACCTCATGGGCTGTAGCCTGCCAGGCTCCTCTGTCCATGGAATTCTCCAGACAAGAATACTGGAGTGGGTTGCCATTTCCTACTTCAGGGGATCTTCCCAACTCAGGGATTGAACCCTGGTCTCCATCATAGGCAGATTCTTCACTGTCTGAACCACCAGTTCCTAAGCAGTAATACTGAGGATATTTTTAAATGCCAAATGTTAGTCATATTTAATACCAAAAGTTAGTCTTGTGTAGTACTTCACTTTTTCTCCTTAGAATGTTCTCAGTTTTAGAGTTCTTTCTTGACCATAAATCACCTTTATGTCCTTCCCCTCAAGCCACACTAACTGGCTGGGGTCACGGGGAGCCCTTGACTCCTCTGAGACCAACTAATAACATCAGGTTCTTCTCCTTCCTCCCTCATGCCCCTCTTTAAAAGTGAGGTTGGCTAGTTCCCCACTTTGGAGAAATTAGAAGACTTTCTCCTTCAAAGGCCAAACTCCTAAGCCTCAGGGTACTACCTCCTTTTCCCTTGTATACTTTCTTGTCTATCCCTCTTGTCCTGTAGAGATGGTGTACTGGACCCAGGATTTTTAGAAAGAATCTTTGAGTATCACATGTCAATATTAACTACATAAATTACAGTTTACAATACCATATTAATTATTTTACCATTGATTTAAGTCTTCTAGGTCTCCTCTCTTTCCTTTTTTTCTGTTTTTATTCAGCAGTCCTTAGCCCTTTGAACTTACTTTTTTCTAACTCTGTCATTTCTTTGATTCCAATATGCATCCTAGTTTTAGTAACATTTAATTTTTTAATCCTCCTGAAATTAAGAAAAGACAAATTCGTAACTTTTCATTCTCTAATTTAAATCCAGTTGTCTTTATTTCTCCCCCATCAGGCTCACTTCACCCCATTTAACTGTTTCACTGAGTGATGTCCTTTTTTGGCTGAGTTTCCAATCAGTGCCCTCAGTTCAGTTCAAAACGATGGTATTTTCCTGTTTTATTCACAAAGCCCGACTCGATGCCTTGCGTGTGTGTGTGTGTTTGTGTTTCTTAATAGTTACTCATTGTCCATAATTTTTTTTTTAAGTTGGCCCTCTTGAACTCTGTCTCACAAATTCCCCAAATGGGGCTTCCTTTTTGGAGGGACTCAACACTCTACTCTGCTGTACTCTGGAATAAAACTCCTAATGCTATTCATCAGCTCCTCAGAGCCCTCTAGTGCCTCTCCCCCATCCCCACACCCACTCTTCTTCCTCTATTTCTGTCAGCCTAAGTTTTCCAACCCTTCTAGTCTTCTTGGATTGTCCTTGAGTCCCCACTGTCTCATGAACTGACAGGTCCTGAAATGTTTCCAATTTCTGCTGACACCTAGTTGGAAGACCTCCTTCAGTGTTCCCAAATCTCCTAGCAGGCATCAGAATCCCTCCCTGTCTTCTTTGATAAGGATTTCATTTCCAGATTTTATCATCAGGTCACTGTTTCCTCTACTGAATAAATTAGCATAGTGTTAGAGTCCTTACTGTTAACACAGCTCAGTTTCTTTGACTCCAGCCAAATTGGATTGCTAAAAATTTTGACTGACATTTGAAGTCAAAACATTTCTTCATTTCTGTACCTCCACCTCAGATTTTTATCTACATGCCATTCCTGGCCATTGCAGGGAACTCACACAGATGGAGAATAATGCAGCGATATGGTACAAAAGGGTAAAGAAGTGGAAATTCAGATGTGTTGTGTATTAAATTATAAATTTGGTATCTGATATTTCAGATACCAAATCAGTAAGTGCAAATTCTAGATACCTGATAAGACCTGTTAAAACATTTCCTGAGTTAGCTTTAGTGACTAACCACAATGTGGTCCTTTTCTGGGAACAGCGCAAAGAGAAAAATCTGAGAGGGCCAAGGGTGCATTTAAATGTGCAAGACACTTATCTCCCAGGCTTGTGTACCATCATTATTATAGTTCTCCCAGGCTTGATAAGTAGGAATCCCTCTGTCTCTCCCTCCCTCTTTCCACTTAACAAACATGGGTGGGTATGTGACTCTCATACATCTAAATAGTCACTCACCATCTTCCGTCTTGTCCCCTCTTGACACTGCCAGTCCTGGCTGTTCTAGGTCCCTGTCTCAAGCCTGGAGCAGCCCCCTTTCCCAATCTCTGGTTCATGTTTTTCACAACTATTAGGATGCCTCTTAGTCTTATTGCAGCTTCCCTAGTCCACCAAACTTTAGTGTTTTCTAATTTTCCACCACATAAAGCATAAGTTCCACTGGCCTTATGCAAATAATCCATTCTCTGTGTTCACAGTAGCATCCACTCTTACCACACATACAGATTTTGCTTCTCGTCATCAGACACACACTGTCATTCCTGTCCTGCTTTATTTTCTGTCTCTAGCCATCAGTGAATCTCGCTTTCGGGTGTGGCTGCTAATAAACTTTCTCTGGTATCTGAGTCCTCATTGATGGTGTTGTTGTTGATAAGCAATAGAGAGTCAGTGTGCAGTGGTTGCCCTTCCTGCCTGCTGTGGGACCTTGGGTGAATTACTTAACCACTTTGTGCCTCAGTTTTCTCAACTAAAAAGGATATTAAGAGTACCAAATGATCCCCAAATCTCTATGGATTACGACAACGGGCATTTATTTCTTGCTCCTGGTACCTGTGGGTTGAAGCTCTACTCTACTTTCCTTTTTCATTTCAGGATGCGGGCTGACATGCCGTCATCAGGGTCAGCATTGTGATGGCACCTCAAGTGCCTCTTAGAACTTTGGCTGGGATGGGTCACATTGGCTCAGTTCTATTGACCAGGTCTATCACAAGACTGACTTTAGAGTCATTGGAGTAGGAATGTATTCTCCTTCCATGGGGAAAGGACCAGGGGGTTTTTGTGAACAATAATGTAGTCCACCTTACGGTCTCATGGGGTTATTGCAAGGTGTAAGTGAGTTAATAGGTGTGAGTGCTTAGAACGGTGCCTGGCATACAGTAAGGTCTCAAAGAAGTGTCAGTTGTTGCTACTTTTATTGTAAGTTGTTTGCTAGGTTTCTGTGCTAAGCATTTTACATGTATCTTACAGTTTACTCCTCAACGTTGATATTATTATCCCCATTTTAAAAAAGAATAAACTGAGGCTTACAGAGGTTGAATTGTCCACAGTCATGCTATTTGCAAATGACAGAATGGGCCTTTAAGCCAGGCCTGCCTTCAAAATCCTTGTTCCTGATCTTTTACTGTTCTAATAAATCCAACTAGTCCATCCTAAAGGAGATCAGTCCTAGGTTCATTGGAAGGACTGATGCTGAAGCTGAAACTCCAGTACTTTGGCCGCCTCATGTGAAGAGTTTACTCACTGGAAAAGACCCTGATGCTGGGAGGGACTGGGGGCAGGAGGAGAAGGGGACGACAGAGGATGAGATGGCTGGATGGCATCACCGACTCGATGGACATGAGTTTGAGTAAACCCCGGGAGTTGGTGATGGACAGGAAAGCCTGGCGTGCTGCGATTCATGGGGTCTCAAAGAGTCGGACATGACTGAGTGACTGAACTGAACTGACTGAAACATGTACTGGGAAGATTTCTCCTAAACTTTATGAGCCTGTTTCACTGCTGCCACTGCAGTCTCTGCCACCCTTGCAGAGACCTTGCCATGACCTTGAAGGACTTGCCTGTAGGCAGCTGCCCTCCCAAGAAACACAGCAGCCAAAGTCCCAAGACTTGGGCCATAATAAACTTCAAATTTGTCATTAGTTCCTTTATTCAAGCAACATAGAGGTAGATTCTGTGGAAAATCTGCTGAGTGATTGGTACTTGAATTCTGAACCTCTTAATCCCATATTTTGGGAATTAAGGAGGGAGCATTGTTATTGTCCATCTAGATATTGTTATTGAGAAAGTTACCTATTAGTCTCTCTGTATTCCATTAGTGGCCAAATGGCAGAATAAGGAGTGTAGGCATATGCAGTCCTGTGAGGTTAGATCTGTTCACCTCCAAGATTTAAGGTTTGGAGTATGCCCTTATGGAAACATGTTGGCCCTCATCTTTCAAGCCCAGAGCAGGGCTAGCCCTTTGATCTCATACTGGGTTCACTTATTGGTAGTGCTTCTTCCATGAGGATATAAGCTTCATGAAGGGAGAGATCATGTTCCATGATCTTCTGCATTTCCCCTCAAGGCCTACAAGCTTGGGGATATCATTAGAGTCTGCAGAGAGAACATGCAGAGGTGACTTAGGTGCAGCTCCTGTCTTTAGGCCTCGCATTATCTCTCAGCTCTTAAATAGAGACTTATATCTGTATCACTAAATCAGGGTTTCAGATTTAAGGAGAAGGAAGCATAGAGAAGTGGTAAGAGTACATTCTGGAGCCAGACTGCCTGGTTTATATTCCCACTCCCTACATACTGTCTGTGAAAACTTTGAGCTTGAATTTTCTCATCTATAAGGTGAGAATAATAATAGTATTAATTTTACAGACTTATTGTGAAGATTAAATGTAAATACTAGTGTTGGACACATATATAAAGCTTCAAGATATGTTAACTATTACAAATAACAAAATAACACAGGTGAAAGCACCTGGAATTTCCTAGAACAGTGCTACTCAGAGTGGCCATCTGCTTTGAGCTAAGGAACTTGGGTCATGAGGTAAATTAACACTCACTTTCCTTCGAAAAACCCTTGTTAGGAGGGAAAAAAAAAATTGTGCTTGGGGATAAAGTTGGTTTACACTCTGGCTACAGCTGCTTGTCTTCTTTATAAACAGTAACAGTTCACAGCCATTCCTGTTGTTTCCCTGACCTAGGACATAGTAGGCAGTCAGTAAATTTAATTATGTGCTCTAGCCTGATAAAAACCTTCTTTTTAAGATATCTTTTTAAGGTAAATGAATAAATTTTCTACTTAATGAACTTTGTAAATTTTAAGTTCCCAGTATGTCACGCACTGTAATTCTGTGTTATACTTATTTATAGTTTTTCTGTATCTTCAGTTTAGAAGTAAGGTAAATCCAAGCCTTTTTTTTTTTTTTTAAGCTATGAATTTTTTTTTTTTAAGCTATGAATTTTTTTTTTCAGTTTTTTTTTTTTTTTCCCAGCAGTGAGTAGGTAAAGGCAGCCATATAGGCCATTGTGGGAAGTCTAAAATGGGTTTTACCAGATCGCATTTTATTTTATTTTTTTGTCATCATGTTAGTGTTTATATACAGAGTCAAATTTAAAAAAACTAAGCATAATTTTTGCAGGTAAGATTTATTTATATAAATTAGTTTGGTACTGTGGCAGTTGTTGTGGCAGCAAAAAATGTGTATGTATTGCTATGTAGAAAGAAATTAATATATAAGTTAACGTTTTTACCTCATTTATAGCAAAGCAATTTAATGTGAAACTAGTAATTGTATTAGTCTTGATTCTCTAGAAGAAGAAAATCAATAATATGTTTTTTCTTCCAGTTTTATTGATATATAAGTGACTATAGCACTATGTAAGTCTAAAATAGGCAGCATGATGATTAGACTTACATACATCATGAAATGATTATACTAAGTTTTGTAAATATCCATCAAGAACTAAATATCCATAAAGAACATAAATATTTTGTAAATATTCATCAAGAACTAAAGAGCCTGTTGATGAAAGTGAAAGGGGAGAGTGAAAAAGTAGGCTTCAAACTCAACATTCAGAAAACTAAGATTGTGGCATCCAGTCCCATCACTTCATGGCAAATAGATGGGGAAACAATGGAAGCAGTGAGAGACTTTATTTTTTGGGTTCCAAAATCACCGCAGATGGTGACTGCAGCCATGAAATTAAAAGACGCTTGCTCCTTGGAGGAAAAGCTATGCCCAACCTAGATAGCATATTAAAAAGCAGAGACATTACTCTGCTGACAGAGGTAGGTCTAGTCAAGGCTATGGTTTTTCCAGTAGTCATGTATGGATGTGAGAGTTGGACTATAAAGAAAGCTGAGTGCCAAAGAACTGGTGCTTTTGAACTGTGGTGTTGGAGAAGACTCTTGAGAGTCTCTTGGACTGCAAGGAGATCCAACCAGTCCTTCCTAAAGGAAATCAGTCCTGAATATTCATTGGAAGGACTAATGCTGAAGCTGAAACTCCAATATTTTGGCCACCTGATGTGAAGAACTGCCTCATGGGAAAAGACCCTGATGCTGGGAAAGATCGAAGGCAGGAGGAGAAGGGGATGACAGAGGATGAGATGGTTGGATGGCATCACTGGCTCAACGGACATGAGTTTGAACAAGCTCCAGGAGTTGGTGATGGACAGGCAAGCCTGGTGTGCTGCAGTCCATGGGGTCACAAAGAGTCGGACACGGCTGAGTGACTGAACTGAACTGAACTGGAATATCCATCACTCATACAGTTACAGCAGTAAAGAAAGAGAAAAAAAATTTCCTTGTGATGAGAACTCTTTGATGAGAACTCTTAGGATTTACTCTTTTAGCTTCCATATATAATATATAGCAGTGTTAATTATGTTTATAATGTTGTACACTATATCCCTCGTCCTTAGTTATAACTGGAGGTTTGTACCTTTTGACTATCTTTCTATAATATAAAATATTATAATATAATATTTGTGTTAATAATGCATATTATATATAATAAATATGTTATATTTAATGTTATATATTATTAAATATAATATTCTATATATAGAGTTATTATAAGAAATTAGCTCATAAGATTGTGGAGGCTGAGAAATCCCACAGTCTGTAGTTGGCAAGCTCAAGTCCGAGGAAAGCCCATGATAAAATTCCAAGCCTGAATCCAGAGGCCTAAGAACCAGAAGGTAGTCTGAATCCTCGTTCAAGTCCAAAGGCAGAAGACCACTGTCCCAGCTTGAAGATAAAAAAGAATTCTCCCTTCCCGTGCCTTTTCATTCTAATCAGGTTTCCAACAGATGAGGTTTCCAACAGATTAGGTAAGGTTCACTCACATCAGAGAGGGCAGTCTGCTTTGCTCTGCAGATTCCAATGTTAAATCTCATCCAGAAGCACCCTCACAGACTTACTCAGAAGAGTATTAAACTGGATATCTGGGAATCCATGTCCCAGTCAAGCTGACACATAGAATTAACCGTCATCATAATATTAGACACAGTGCCGCCTTTGCAAAGGTCAACTTATTTGATTTCTATATATTCTTAAGGATGAATGCTTTTCCTGCTCAAAGTCAATTTACTTAGCCTAGTTTTGGATTTTAATTCCTTATTTTTGAATAAAATTTTTGTTTTCTTTTTAATTTTTACAGGTGGTCTATTTTTATGACAGTCTATTAACCATCATTTCTGCTGCTTTACTTAAATAATTGAGGACCTAAAGATACATGCGATTGGTTGTTCTGAAAGATTTTCAGTTTCAGGAGAATCCTGTTACCCAGCTAAAAGATTTGATAGACAATATAGGAAACCTTTTGAGTAATGGGGCAGGGGAAAGCAGGCTGCTTTGTGCAACTGTATCTCTGAATATTCTCTTCAAAATGCATTGTAAGGATGTGCAGTGAATCATAGCCCTCTGCCATTCCAGAAAAAGAAAAGGGAATGTAGGCAGTATAGGCTGAAGGTTCTTGGGGAATGGAGGAAAAATGTTTCAAAAACAGAAAAGGACCATTTGAAAGTGCAAATGAAAATGGATATCCTAAGAATGAATTGGATTGTTTTCCACTCACAGCCTCTTGTATCCCTAATGAATAGTACTATAGCTCCACCTACAGTATAGAGAAGTAAAGAGGCAAAATACTGTCAGAAAGAACCTTCTCCCCTTAACCCCAGGATTTTTTTGTTTTTTTGATCTTTTGGTTCTTTACTCAAAGTCTTTGAAACTCTGTTTATTTTTTGCTTCCATTCTTTCTCTCCTCTTCCTACTAATTTCATGTGTGAAAGATTTATGGGTATCATTTTAAAAGCTAACATTTCAAAGAAAACATAATAGGAAATTATAATTTGATGATTTGGTTGAGGTGTCTGGAAATGCATCATATAAAATACAATTTAGATATATATCATACCTGAATAAATTATGTGTGAGAAAGACCAAGGAGGGGGAAGAAAGTGTCATTATCTGATGATGAGAAGAGTAGGGATTTTAAAGACCTGAATTCTCTATAACTAATTTGCTTGGTGCCTTGGGCAAGTTACTAAACTTTCCTTGGGTGCTGCAGTTTCTCTGTTTAAAAAAATAATGAGGATAATAGCATATGCCTTTTCTCTGCCTCATAGAATTCTTATCAGAATGATAGAAGATCAAGTAATGTCCCATTTATCCAACCATCATACTTCCAGTCTCAGCCATCTGTAATGAATCTCAGAAGCAGGCAGAAAAAGGCCTGTGAGCCAGGAGAGTGCATGCTTTAAGAAAGCAAAATCTCTGGACTTAGAATTGTGTGTAAAAGTAAGGTCTATGGTTTAAAGCTGGTATATGTGTGTTGGTGTGTGCTTCTTCTCTGTTCTTTCTGTAGTTCTTCCTTCTCTGTAGTAACCTAGGAAATGTGTTGTTGGTTTGTTTTTTGTTTTTTTATGATGGAAAGGTAGGAAAAGATGATGAGGTGAGTATAGGTTTCTCCTTAGAAATTCATCATGAAACTAACTGGAGAAGAGATTGCAGAACCCCAGCAGCATTCTATGGCTAAAATTGAGAGTAAACAGCTTTCTGAATTTCAAGTAATCACACTGTGTTGGGTTTCTGCTTTATAGAGCTTAGCAGAAGTTTTCTGATTCATATCCAGAATGCTCTTTTACAAAGATGTTTGCATTGCATTGTATTTTAGGAAGAGTTCCATTTTTTTTAAGTCTTTAAAGATTATATATTATTTATGATGAAAATCAACTTGTATGAACTAACTTTTTCCTAGTGGGTACATTCAATACCACTGTGTTTTTTAAGATATATTTTGATTTCCTCAATTAAATGGAAAATTACTTCTCCAGGTTTCTTTCCTTGTAGTTTTTGCCAATTTAAGTCACTTTCCAAATCACTGTTATTGGTGAGAAAATGTTGCCTGCCATATCAGTAAACAAAGCATGTTGCAGTCATCATCACGCCACCACAGCCACCCCAGGCCGTGAGCCGTGAGGGAACTCAGGGTATAACGAACAGGGCTGCCGGGTGTCGAGTCCTCTGTCACTGCAGCCTCCTTGCCACACAGCAGTGTACCTTGAGGAGACTCAGGATGAGAAGCACAAGATACTGGTCCCAGGAGCTGAGGTGCTAACAAAGGAATGATTTCAGGGAGCCCAGACTCTTGCATTTTCCCATACATAGAAAAGCGCTGGATTCCTTAACTTGAGATATCTGGTTTTCTTTAATTACCAGTCATCTTTTGATGTTCTGACTACCTGATCTTGAAGAAGCTCTTATATATCCTGGCTCCTCACTGACGTCTTCAGAGCAGTTTCTCAGAGCTGAGAGTCTGTGTCCTGGGCTTTAGTCCAGTTTTGTCTGCTAAGTAAAACGTAATTCTCAGTTTTTAGTTTGTGCTTTTTTTTTTTTTTTCCAGTGAGATACTGTAAAGTCAAAACAAGGAGTTTTTGGAAAACTGGTTTTAAGGGGTAGAGGCTTGTGTGACTTATGAAATAAAAGTGCAAATTAACTATTTTTCATTGTATTTAGCCACTTGTAAGAAAGTTTTTCTGTTTGAGTGTAGAACTGAAAACTTAGTCTGGATGGATGTTTATGTAAGTTTTTCTTAATGTACTTTAAATGCCTAAATGTTGTATTTTCATGCAGGAAGGGCAACAAATTATTTATATGTTTCATACTTGAATGTTTTTATATAACATTCATTAAAATGTGTACTAAATTTATAAATGTAAAATCGGACAAATCTCAAAATACTTTGTATTTATTATCTGATGGAGGCAGGCCAAAAGTGACACGCTTGGTGTTCCTTCCCATCTGAGAAAATCTGAGAATTCAAATGAGGTTAGTGTAGATCAGGGATTCTCAGACTAATTAAAGTACTAGGTGCTTTTGTTTTTTTTAATTTCCTGTTTATCTAAGACGGGTGTTGTTCGACTGACTATACATAGTACCAGTGCAGAGTGAAGGCTGGGCTTCCCTGGTGGTTCGGTGGTAAATAGTCCACCTGCCAATGCAGGGTGAGAAGCTCCCCAGGAGAAGGAAATGGCAACCCACTCCAGTATTCTTGCCTGGACAATACGAAGGACAGAGGAACCTGGCGTGCTACAGTCCATAGGGTCACAAAAGAGTTGAACATGACTTAGTGACTAAACAACACAGCACGTGTTAATTATGTCCCTTTGACGATCCCTAAACTGGTTTGTATCCTGTCCAACTAGGTGAGTCCAATGATTGCATACTTGGATGTAACAGCAGTGTCAAAGTGCTGTATGTTTCTGAATTATTTTCTCTCAATTTTGATATGATACTTACATGGTTGTGTACTGATAACAGTTTGTTTACAGTAGGCAAGGACTTGGAGGTAGCCCTGGATACCACACAGCCTGAACCAGACTGCCTGGATTTGAATACTGACTTTGCTGTTTGCTGGCAGTGAGACCCCAGGCACATCATTTAACCTCTTTGTGACCTGAGTAATGAAATGCTAATAGCAGTGCTAACCCACCTCAGGAGGTTGCCACAAGCGTTGTGTGACGAAACTACTTAGTCCCTTAATAGTGTGCTTACTGCATGTTTAGCCCTAGTAATATTATTGGCATTGATATTGTTACTAAATCACTCAAGCTGAATTTTGAGTCATTAACCTTTACATATTTTGTCAGCTTATCTAGAATAGCTGTTTTGTAACCTAATTTACTTTAAAACTTGTATTTTAAGCACATACAGATCATGAAAGCAAATAATCTAAGTCATATCATTTTGGGAGGATATGATTCCTTCATTTAATATGAGTGAATGATTTAGACATTAGAAACTATTTGAACAGCCTTTTAATTGATACACCATTAGGTTCCCAGAAGGTGACTGGTTTGTCACTGAGCTTCTCTCCAGGTCACAGTTGAAGAAATCTGGCTAGAGATGGGTATATATATTTTCTTAGTCACAATGATGTTATTTACAAGTTCCGTCACTTGAATTATTTTACTTGACCTTGAAAACATTTGTTAGTATGCTTGGTACTATACAGACTAAAGCAAATGCTAGCTTTTTGAGTTATTTGTAATGAAATATCAGTAGTAGTTCTGCATTAGTGATATACCACTACATATTTTCAGTGATCAAGTTTATATTCTAGTATGAAGGCAGGAAAGAAAAGAATATTTTAAAAAAAGCAAAATTAAGATAATATGGAGTGCATACACTCCCTAAGTATGGAATAAAGAGGTACACTGAAAGATCTACTTTAGGAAAAGTGGTCAGGATAAGCACCTGTAATAACAGTTGAACTGAACCCGCAGAGCGAAAGGAGGCACGCCCTGTGAAGAGCTGGGAAGGACATTCCAGCAGGTGGGAAAGCTGATGTTACCTCTGTGCGCTGCCTGTACCAGGCATTTCAAAAGCTCATCACTAGTGGTGGATACTGGCTCTTTTCTCCAGCTATTCATAACCTGTGGGGAAAGCATACAGAAATGACTGCCAAACAAGTCACTTCTACTTTAATTTACTGTGCCAGTACTTCCACCTCTGTCAGTTCAGTTCAGTCGCTCAGTCGTATCCAACTCTGCGAACCCATGAACTGCAGCACGTCAGGCCTCCCTGTCCATCACCAACTCCCGGAGTTTACCCAAACCCATGTCCATTGAGTCGGTGATGCCATCTAACTATTCCATCCTTTGTCGTCCCCTTCTCCTCCCGCCTTCAATCCCTCCCAGCATCAGGGTCTTTTCAAGTGAGTCAGCTCTTCGCATCAGGTGGCCAAAATATTGGAGTTTCAGCTTCAACATCAGTCCTTCCAATGAACACCCAGGACTGATCTCGTTTAGGATGGACTGGTTGAGATCCAAGGGATCCCTTGCAGTCCAAGGGACTCTCAAGAGTTTTCTCCAACACCACAATTCAAAAGCATCAATTCTTCGGCGTTCAGCTTTCTTTATAGTCAAACTCTCA
This sequence comes from Muntiacus reevesi, assembly GCF_963930625.1. NCBI lineage: Eukaryota > Metazoa > Chordata > Mammalia > Artiodactyla > Cervidae > Muntiacus > Muntiacus reevesi. The sequence goes on from NC_089252.1 coordinate 100,626,595, forward strand.
AAACCGCAAATGACTACTGGAAAAACCATAGCCTTGACTAGATGAACCTTTGTTGACAAAGTAATGTCTCTGCTTTTTAATATGCTGTCTAGGTTGGTCATAACTTTCCTTCCAAGGAGTAACTGTCTTTTAAGTTTATGGCTGCAGTCACCATCTGCAGTGATTTTGGAGCCCCCAAAAATAAAGTCAGCCACTGTTTCCCCATCTATTTGCCATGAAGTGATGGGACTGGATGCCATCATCTTAGTTTTCTGAATGTTGAACCTAGCTAACTTTTTCACTCTCCTCTTTCACTTTCATCAAGAGGCTCTTTAGTTCTTCTTCACTTTCTGCCAAAAGGGTGGTGTCATCTGCATATCTGAGGTTATTGATACTTCTCCCGGCAAAGTTGATTCCAGCTTGTGCTTCCTCCAGCTCAGAGTTTCTCATGATGTACTCTGCATAGAAGTTAAATAAGCAGGGTGACATACAGTCTTGATGTACTCCTTTTCCTATTTGGAGCCAGTCTGTTGTTCCATGTCCAGTTCTAACTATTGCTTCCTGACCTGCATACAGGTTTCTCAAGAGGCAGGTCAGGCAGTCTGGTATGCCCATCTCTTTCAGAATTTTCCACAGTTTATTGTGATCCACACAGTCAAAGGCTTTGGCATAGTCAATAAAGCAGAAATAGATGTTTTTCTGGAACTCCCTTGCTTTATCGATGGTCCAGCGAATGTTGGCATTTTGATCTCTGGTTCCTGTATCTTTCCTCTATCTTTTCTAAAACCAGCTTGAACACCTGGAAGTTCACAGTTCGTGTATTGCTGAAGCCTGGCTTGGAGAATTTTGAGCATCACTTTACTAGTGTGTGAGATGAATGCAATTCTGCAGTAGTTTGAACATTCTTTGGCATTGCCTTAGGGATTGGAATGAAAAATGACCTTTTCCAGTCCTGTGACCACTGCTGAGTTTTCCATATTTGCTGACATATTGAGTGCAGCACTTTCACAGCATCATCTTTTAGGATTTGAAATAATTCAACTGGAATTCCATCACCACCTCTTTGGAATTCTTAATTTCTTCACGAACTACCACATTCTCCCAGGACCTCTCTGAAAGCTGATCCAGGCTGCAGTTCAGCGTTCCCAAGGCATTGTCAGAGCATAAAATGCATTCCATGTGCTCCTGACTTTACTACATGCTATACATCAGTACACTGCAGGTACCTTTCAGGCCTTTAATTCCATTGAAAGTGTTTCTTGATACGAATTACTTTCATTTACCCTAATTTTTATACATTATCCACAGGGTTAGCTAGTTTTGAAACTTGATGAATACCTTTCTCGAGGTCATAATTCTTTCCATTTTGCTATATCTCATTTTTTGTCCTATCCTTTGCTAATAGTGAATCAAAAAATTCCTCATTTCTATTCTCACCCAAATTAAGCCATATATAGTAAGCATGCATTTAAAAAGATGTTTTTTCTTGGTCCAAAAACCCTATTGCTGTTTGAAATTTTCATGTAAACTGTGGAACTCAATTTACTTCCATTATTGAAAAATAACCATTTTCTTGTGTAATGTAAACTAAGTTTTGGCCTATTTTCTTAAAAGTAGTATGCAAGTCAGACTTTTTTTTATTTGTACTAATTTGTATTACTTTTTTGTATTATTTATATTACTTTTTTTTGATTTGTTATAGAACAGAGATTTATATTACAAAATTTATCTTCCTTGAGTAGAGTGAGAAATGCCTTGAAAAGTTCATTAATGAATCTTGAAAACTTTGGTCATGAACTACCTTCATTGTCCTCTTAGCATACTTCAGTGATACTGAATACCTCTTAAAGACAGGATATGAGTAATGCTGTTTCTAGTGAAACTCTTAAGAAGAATTTTAAATGTAATCATCATTAGCAACAATTCTAAAACCGGCATGTTCTTACTCAGTACTTTGACTTCCTTGCTATTTTAATTCTATATATTTGCTTTCTTTACATAAGATATGCTACTATTAACTTGAAGATCTAATGCAAATTACAATAGAATGGCCTGGATTCTGTGTGTCTTATACATTATCAGCTAGATTTTTTTAAACTAGTCTCAATTTTAGTAACAGTAAGCTATAAAAGGAAAAAATAAACATGATGTAAATTTCAATTTTTGATAGATTTGAGTGATGAAAGTCTAAAATGTTCACTGACGTTTTATCATGACTTTTCTTGACTTTACGCAGTTTATTTTTTAACGAGTCTTTTTAAAACGTAATACCCTAACTTCATCTCTTGTTATTGTCTAAGTTGGGGAAAATGGTTTTAAAAACACAGAATGTAAATATTTTAAGAATGATTACTACCTGATAAGTTTACTAAAACTCCTGGCAAAAGACATCATAGTAACATTTAGAATCATAGGTATTGATTTTCTCTTTGCCGATTATTATTTTTTCTTCAGACTTCAATTTGTAAACTCATAATAAAAATATCTTACTAAAATGGGAAGTATTTTTAAATGACAGTGCTTTAGAAACAGAATAAATGTGGGAGGAAATTTAAGGAAATTTAATTTAAATATTCTACATTTATATTTTTCATTTAGGACCAACTGAAAGTATGGAAATAAAATAGTAACTAATTGAACACAATGGTCCTCAACGCTAGTGTATGTAATAATCATCTGTCAGACTTTTAGTGGGAGTGAGGTGGGACAGGGGGTTAATGTGACAATCCTAGCATCGCAACTAGGTGTTCACCAGTTGAGTTCAATTCTGACACTGACTCATGGAGTGAGTGATAGATAGATCCCACAGGTTAAGGGCTCAGTACCATAATTCTGACCAGCCATCTGTAATTTGTGAATTTCCATGACCCCTCCTGAGGTTCAGTAATTGCTAAAATAACTCACACAACTCAGGAAAGAAAGTGCTCTATTAGCATTTACTAGTGGTTTATCATAAAGGGTACAACTCAGGACCAGCAAATGGGGTAAAGAGCTTCCAAGCCCTCAGGACACACCACTATCCCAGTAACCCAGAAACCCTATGAACTCCATTGTTTAGGGGTTATTACAAACATTCTGCTAAATAGGTACAGTTGATTAAATCATTGACCATTTGTGTTTGTAAGTTCCAGTCTTTTAACCACATGTCTAGCTCCTGTGGTAGTCAGCCCTCATCTTCAAGTGTCTAGGGACAGCCTGAGTCATCTCATTGACATAAACTTAGGTAAGGTTGGAAGGGGCTTGTTATGAATTACAAACAAACAAACAAAATGTGCCTATCACTCAGGCAGTTCCAAGGGCTTTAGGAGCTTTGTGCCAGGAATTGGAAGGCAAAGACCAGATACATCTTTGTTGTGCGTGTGTGTGTGTGTGTGTGTGTGTGTGTGTGTGTGAGTTGCTCAGTTGTGTCATACTCTTTGCAACCCATGAACTGTAGCCTGCCAGGCTCCTCTGCCCATGGAATTCTCCAGGCAAGAATATCTTTCTTACCATACCGCTAATAGGCACTGGGATTGTTTCCAAATATTATAGTTTCCCTTCTAGACATATGGTAGAATTTTACTCCTCTCTCCTTTTATTATGTTGGCCATATGATTTGCTTTAGCAGGTAAAGATAAGAAGTGACATTGTTGCATTAGGAGGAAGCTTTAGAAATTAGTGTGGCAGTCACCATGTTCCCATCTCAGTGCTCTGGTTATTTCTGAAGAATGTACCATCCCTGGGTTCTGAGTTACTAGAATAAGCAAAACTGCTTATACTGCCCCTATGAGACTTTAGTATGAACAGGAAATAATATTTTGCTATTTTGTTATGCTTCTCAGATTTGGGGATTACTTATTACTGTGGCTTGGCCCATCCTGACTGATACAAGGTTTAAAAAATAAAAGTTAGTCACAGGTTACAGTGCTTATTTTCTTAGTTCACTAAAGTTTGTTGTCATTAATGATTGTTGAATTTTATTGAATACTTTTTTCTGTATCTATTGAATTGTTCCTTTTTTTTCATTTTAATCTGTTAATATTGTGGATTACTTTACAGATACTCTCATTTTTAAACTAAATCTTTCCATTCCTGAGATAATCCCCATTGATCATCATATATGGTATATGTTGGTATACATTGCTAGATTCAGGTTTGTATTTGTTTAGGTCTTTTAAACATATGTTCATTAAATAAATTAACTTATAACTCTTCACATCCTTATATGGTTTTAGTAACAAGGTTATATTTGATGAACTTGGGAAGATTTTATTCTTTTTCTCACCTCAAACAATCTTTATTGAGTTCCTTTAAGTTTTAATAGAACTTGTCATTAAAATATCTGAACCTTGCACTTTTTGGTGGATGGATTTTTGACCATTGATAACAATTTTTTAGTGATTACAGGTATCTTTAGCTTTCCTCTTTCTTCTTGAGTCAGTTTTAATAATTGTATTATTCTAAGAAGTAGCTTTGTTTCAAATTCAGTAGCATAAAGAATTGTAAAAGTTACATGTTTTATGTAGAAATACAGTTTATGTTATATATAGAATGGTGCATATAAAGTTTTTGTACTTCATTGTGTCTGTACGGTGTTAATATTGTATTTTTATTTCTAATAGTATACTTTTCTTGACTATTCTTTCCAGAAACTTTCTATTCCATTGGTCTTTTCAAAGAATTGGATTTTTGCTATAGTTGATACTCTTGCTTCTATTTTGATTATTCTTTTAATTTTTACTTTCTTTCTACTTTTATGAGTATATTATTTTCCTAACCTCTTAAGTTGAATATTTAATTTAAATATTAATATTTAAGCTAAGAAGCTTAATCTTTTTATAGGCAATTTAAAGCTATACATTATGATGTATATCAAGTTTTTATGTGTAGAATCTTGAAATCTAATCTTGGCTGCTTTGGAAGTTATGTGTTTCACTTCTGTCCTTTTAGAGGTCACCTTTATTTATTTATTTTTTCCATTTATTTTTATTAGTTGGAGGCTAATTACTTTACAGTATTGTAGTGGTTTTTGCCATACATTGACATGGATCAGCCATGGATTTACATGTGTTCCCCATCCCGATCCTCCCTCCCCACCCGCTCCCTCTGGGTCTTCCCAGTGCACCAGCCCCGAGCATTTGTCTCATGCATCCAACCTGGGCTGGTGATCTTTTTCACCCTTGATAATATACATGTTTCAATGCTGTTCTCTCAAAACATCCCACCCTCACCTTCTCCCACAGAGTCCAAAAGTATATTCTCCTTTAAATTTATAACATTCACATTTGTCTTAACATTATAGAAATTAAATAGTTCATCCCCTTACAAAAAAGGAGAAAGCTTTGATTCCAATTATATTCACCCTTCTCATCCTCTCTTCTTTTATCACCTGTGTGTTAGTTGCTCAGTTGTGTCCGACTCTTTGCAACCCCATGGACTGTAGCCCGCTAGGCTCTTCTGTCCATGAGATTCTCCAGCCAAAAATTCTGGAGTGGGTTGCCATTCCCTTCTCCATCTGTTATCTCTTGGTACTCCATTATTTAACTTATATGCAGAGTAATCTTGCAAAATGCCGGGCTGGATGAAGTACAGACTGGAATCAAGATTGCTGGAAGAAATATCAATAACCTCACATATGCAGATGACACCACCTTATGGCAGAAACTGAAGAACTAGAGAACGTCTTGATGAAAGTAAAAGAGGAGAGTGGAAAAAGTTGGCTTAAAGCTCAACATTCAGAAAACTAAGATTGTGGCATCCGGTCCCATCACTTCATGGCAAATAGATGGGGAAACAATGGAAACAGTGAGAGAATTTATTTTGGGGGGACTCCAAAATCACTTCTGTCATGAAATTAAAAGACGCTTGCTCCTTGGAAGAAAAGCTATGACTAACCTAGGTAGCATATTAAAAAGCAGAGACATTGCTTTGCCGACAAAGGTTCATCCTAGTCAAAGCTATGGTTTTTCCAGTAGTCATGTATGGATGTGAGAGTTGGACTATAAAGAAAGCTGAGCGCCAAAGAATTGATGCTTTTGAACTGTGTTGTTGGAGAAGACTCTTGAGAGTTCCTTGGAATGCATAGAGATCAAACTGGTTGGTCATAAAGGAAATCAGTCCTGAATATTCATTAGAAGGACTAATGCTGAAGCTGAAACTCCAATACTTTGTCCACCTGATGTAAAGAGCTGACTCACTTGAAAAGACCCTGATGCTGGGAAAGATTGAAGGTGGGAGGAGAAGGGGATGACAGAGAATGAAATGCTTGGATAGCATCACCAACTTGATGGACATGAGTTTGAGTAAGCTCCAGGAGTTGGTGATGGACAGGTAGTCCTAGCATGCTTCAGTCCATAGAATCGCAAAGAGTTGGACATGACTGAGCAACTGAACTGAACAGTTTTCAACCAAGATATGGAAATGTAGGGATGTCTTACGGCTGACAGACTGAATCAAGAATGAAAGTGAACTAATTGGGAAAAGCTTTCTAGGCATTCGCTCTTTTAATATCTATTCAAAATAATACTAAAGAAGATCCCAGTAACTCGACTGTGGAGATACAAAGAGGAAAAAGATAAATTTTTCTTTCCTTCAAGAATGTTCATAGTCTATTGAAGAGAGTGATGTAGAACAAATAGAATGCAGTGAAAGAAATGAAGATAGAAGTAAATTTAATTGCCATGGAGCCTTTAAGTAAAATTCAGTTCTTATTTTTGCCTTTTAGAGTTAGAGATATGCTGATGGGGAGTAGATGATGTTTTTAAATGATCATGTAGAAGAAATAAAAACTTACAAAAGGCAAGGAGGAGATTTTAGGACAAGAGCAAACGTGTAGCAAAACTAATGGGTTGTCTTGGTATGGCTAGAGAATTAGGGGTGAGTGAAGACTTGGTGGCAGACAGATCTGAGGAGAAATAGGCACAGATTTTTGGACTTTATTCTGTAGACAAAGGTTTCATGGTTTTTTGTATACAGGAAGATAATATTAGAGGTTATCTTTCTAAAGACATGTTAAGTTACTGAGAGAAAAACTGGAAGCAGTGAGTCAAGTTGGGAGGCTGTTACTGTCAAATCAGGCCAGCGATGATGTATTTTGTAAAGCAAGAGGAGAAGTAAAGATGAATAGGAAGGAGCAGTGGATTTCAGAAATGAGGACTCAGAGAAAATTTTCAGAGTTAATAGAAGCAGAGAATGGAAAGCTGTAATTTCTTAAGCAGTGACACGATGCCAGGAATTTTATCAAGAATTTCCCTTAACTTTCACAACTCTGGAAGATAAGTGGTAACTTAAAGGTGAGAAAACAGGCTGAGAGAAGTTCATGAATAGCCCAGCAGCACTCCTGGAGAGCCTTAACCCAGGGCTGTAAGGCTCTCAAGCTGGTTTTTTTTCCACTTCTTTTGTTACTTTTCTTTGGGAATTTTTTTTTCTTCGATTTCTAATTGTTTTTTTCCCACGGAAATCTGCCTCATATTATAGTTTTATAAAGTGGAATGATGAAGAAGTCAAGAGTTTCTAAATAACTGTAATTTGAAGCTTCAAATTATTTCTCAACTGTAAGCTAATTAAATCTTGCAGGGTTAGCCCCTCTAAAGTTGGAAACAATTTGGCATCTCTTTCCATGTCATTAAGCTACATCCATCTTTGAATTGTGATAATTCTGCCCACCCCACCCCCACGATTTTCTGTTAGTGTCAACCTGGGGTTTGTGGGACTAAGGGTAATAATTATTCCCAGACCTGCTGGTGAAATTTATCAGAAACTAATTCAGAAGCTGTACTCTCAGCTCTAAGCTAGTTCACAGTTCAGAAAACAGTGATCACTCAGGGGTGTCTGATAAATATAGTGTAATCATAAATTGAAGAAATAGGAAGTCAGTAACAATTATTGATGGTTTATTGCCGGAGAAGTTCTTTGGGGCTTTTCAAAAGAAAAGTTTTATATGAGTAAATAGCAAAGATCTGATTCTACTAAACAATTGGGATACTATTTCCAGCTTTTCCAGCCAAGTGGATTCTTCCTTTCCTCCCAACCAAATTCACAAGCATTTTCCCCCTTTTCCCTTGAAGGCTAATGATGGAAACTAAAGGAACAAGGAAATTATGAAGTTCAGAAATAGGCTGAGCCCACTCCTGAAATAATACCTTACACAGGTTAAATTAGAATTTTGAGTTCAAAGCTGAATACAGTCAACCGTGGTTTAGAACAACAAGCTTCAACCTTTTTGGCACCAGGAACTGGTTTTGTGGAAGACAGTTTCTTCACAGCTGTGAGGTTGTAGGGAATGGTTTCGGGATGATTCAAGTGCATAACATCACTTTATTTCTATTGTTATTACATCAGTTCCACCTCAGTTCATCAGGCATTTGACCCCAGAGGTTGAGGAACCTTGATTTAGAAGACGTATGCTAGAGCCAGACTGTATGCTTTTAAACCCTGGTTCAGCACTCACTAGCCATTAATTACTCACTGCCAGTAATCATTGGCAGTTTGCTTACTGTCCCTGTACCTTAGTTTCTTCATCTATAACACTGGAAATAATAAGAAGACATATCTCACAGACTTCTTTGGAGATTACACAATATATGTAAAGAACTTAGCGCTCGGTACAGAGTGAGTTCTATATAAGTATTTATTGTTGATACTATCAGTCTTGATATTTATAAGCAATAATTTCTATTCCAAGTAATTATGGTGATTATTATTAAACTTAGATAATACAATAGTTGATATCTTATTTCCAATAAGCAAGTTTTTGATTATAATATGAATGAATTTCTCTTTTAGGCTTACCCATTATGGTGTTTTATTCTGATTTTGTTGTGTCTTTCAAGTAAAAAATATTTAAAACTGAACTGTAAGTTCTAAAACTGCTATATAAATTGAGTATGACTTTTGTGCTCTTAAAAATGTATTTTGGAAACAGTTTAGTGCACCCACTTTCCTTCTGCTCTAAGTAATCTATAGAAAATTAAAATGACAAGAAAGGTGGGATTAATCAGATTTATGATTGGCAAAGGAAAGTTAACAGCTTACATGTAGCAGGTGTAGCTATTTTAATAGATGTACCAGACTGGTCCATAAACCCACTTAGTTGCTGTGCTGTTCCACAGATGGCCACTGAAACAATTTAATGTCACTAAAATGGTTCTCATAGAGAATTCCTTAAAACAAACTGCAATGATTTACCATTTTGAACTGTCTGAAATGCCATCATTATCCTAATGGCCCACAGTTAGAACATTTTTCTTCAAATGTCTCCCCCCTCCCCACCTTTCTGGCTCTCCTGTTTCTATTCTAATCTTCTCTCATCTGCATATTCTTGATACCACTAATCAGGCTTCGGTTTAATTCATGTGATATCTCATCCACTGGATTTCCTTGCCCTACTCATTTGGCCTTGATTTGAAAAACACCTTGTCTTCTACTTCCATCCTTTCAGAGTTGACTTTAGTAACTCTTAGGCTAGTCTTGTCTCCATCTTCTTAGGCTTACTTGATTGTGGGAAGGGGGAAACTTCACAGAGGGATCAACATGTACACAGGCTCAGTGGTGAGAGGTTTATGGCATTGAATTTAAGAAGGGATATATACATTTAGTAGGTCCAGCATGTTTTACCTGTGGCATACTTTCACCTGTGGTAATAACAGTCTGAGTAAACATGTCACAAAGGCCCCACACTTCCTTGTTGATGGCCATGGCAGAGAGTGCTAATCAATCTTGACAACCCTGTAGTTCTTCGTAACAGACACTCAAGATAGTTACTACCAGCCTTTTGGTGTTGGAACTCAAGATGAAACCTATTTTCTCTCCAGGAGATGATTTTTGTAGGGCATAAAGTTTTCTTCAAATGGATTTTTCTTATATTGATTCTCCATAAAAAAAAAAAATTAAAAAAACTGAGACCAAAACATTAAATCTCAACTTCGTGAAGTCATTTCTTTAGGGAGGAAATATAACATGGTTCAGAATATCAGACATCTCAAGCAAGCCTTTGGCAAGTGCTAGATTCAGTCAGTTCATAGTTGAATTTTCTGACAAGTGTCAAAAGTGCTGAAACTCAGTGCTGTTGCTTAAGATGGGATCAATATAGGTACCAGACTGGAAGCAGAGTTGAACTGAATTTCATTCTTGTCAGACTGAGAGTCCTCATCTTTTGTGCAAAGATGGATTAAGAGGAGAGGCTCATTCTCAGGAACTTTGATTATATGCAAACACTTGGATAAATACTTGGTTACAACCTCAGAGTTCTGGAATATGTACAAAATTCAGTCAGCTAATACATAAAGCACACATATATTAGGCTATGTTATGCAGTTTGCATACATTATCCTCATTAAATGTAATCCTTATATCAGTTCTATAAGGTAGACCCTACTTTTATTCCTAGGTTAAAGGTGAGGAAATTGAAAAGAGGGAACCCTAATTTGCCTAAAGTTTTTAAGTGGAAGAAACATGATTTTGGTCCACTCTGACTGCAGAGCCTGTCCTCTTTTATCTGTTATTAACCGTTTTTAATTGAAATACAGTAAATGTATAAAGTTGTGTTAGTTTCAGGTGTATAGCAAAGTGCTTCCATTTCAGATTCTTTACCATTGTAGGTTGTAAGACATTAATATTGTTCCCCATGCTTAAAGCCTGCTCAACTTTCACACTGCCCCTCCTTTGTTTGCATTGCAGGTTTTGTTATTTGCTTTGTTTGAAGGAAATTTCATCCAGTACTGACTCTGGTTTTGATGAAGCAAGCCCTTTGGTCCTTCAGGACCTTTTTGGGTAGGAACTTCTAGAACTTTAGCCCTAGGGTAAGGTACTGATGAATCATAGCCTCACCGCTACTCCTAGGGTAATAAAGAACTCTAGTTAAGGTTAGGCTGGAAGACTATAGCAAGAGTGCTTCCAGCCCTGGGATTAGAGTGGTTATTTATTATCTAGCCAAGAAGAGGCAGGGATTAATAAGAACTAAAAACCAGAAAAGTACTTTCCCAGTGAAGTAAGCCTTGTTTCTCAAAATGTGGTCTTTTGGACCACCTGCATCAGAAGTACTATGAAGTTCCAGATCCAGAAATATCTCCCCCATATTGCTTTGTTTTAATTAACAAAGTAAGACTTTTCTTAACACTCCTGCATTTGCGAAGCTATCAAAACTATGAGGCAATTAGATAGTTTTTAGTTGAGGTTTGCAGCCTCAGAAAATAGGAAAAGAGAAAACCTTCTGGCTTCTGAAGCTTAGAAAGAAGATTAGAGGTATGAAGGTCAGATACAGGAGGTATGAGAGTGCAAGGGAATGGGGAGGCCAGAGAGTTGGCATACTAACATTGAGAACCTGAAAGACGGGCAGGAAGGTGGGTGTAAGGAGAAACTGCCTTGTGTCAACTTTTTTTGGTCTCTCCCTACTCCACTTAAGAACACAGAGCTGTGCAGACATCTCTGGACCCTGTCCTCTTGTTGTTCAGTCGCTGAGTCATGTCTGACTCTTCAAGACCCTATGAGCTACAGAACAGCAGGCTTCCCTTCCCTTCACTATCTCCTGGAATTTGCTCAAACTCGTGTCCATTGTGTCAGTTATGCCATCCAGCCATCTCATCTTCTGTCATCCCCTTTTCCTCCTTCCTTCAGTCTTTCCCAGCATCAGGGTCTTTTCCAGTGAATCAACTCTTCCCATCAAGTAGCCAAAGTATTGGAGCTGCAGGTTCAGCATCAGTCCTTCCAGTGATTATTCAGGGTTGATTTTCTTTAGGATTGACTGGTTTGACCTCCTTGCTGCCCACGGGACTCTCAAGAGTCTTATCTGGCACCATAATTCAAAAGCATCAATTTCTTCAGTGCTCAGCCTTCTTTATAATCCAGCTCTCACATCTGTCATGACTACTGGAAAACCATAGCCTTGTGGGCAAAGTGATGTCTCTGCTTTTTAATACAGTGTCAGGAATTGTTGTAGCTTTTCTTCCAAGGAGCAAGTGTAATTTCATGGCTGCAGTCACCATCCACAGTGATTTTCAGTTCAACTCAATCCTCAGTCGTGTCAAACTCTTTGCGACCCCAGGAACCACAGCACGTCAGGCCTCCTTGTCCATCATCAACTCCTGGAGTCCACCGAACATGCCCATCAACTCAGTGATGCCATCTAACCATCTCATCCTCTGTTGTCCCCTTCTTCTCCTGCCCTCAATCTTTCCCAGCATCAGGGTCTTTTCAAATGAGACAGCTCTTCACATCAGGTCGCCAAAGTATTAGTTTCAGCTTCAACATCAGTCCTTCCAATGAACACCCAGGACTGATCTCCTTTAGGATGGACTGGTTGGATCTCCTTGCAGTCCAAGGGACTCTCAAGAGTCTTCTTCAACAACACACTTCAAAAGCATCAATTCTTCGGCACTGAACTTTCTTTATAGTCCAACTCTCACATCCATACATAATTACTGGAAAAACCATAGCCTTGACTAGACGGACCTTTGTTGACAAACTAATGTCTCTGCTTTTTAATACACTGTCTAGGTTGGTCATAACTTTCCTTCCAAGGAGTAAGTGTCTTTTAATTTCATAGCTGCAATCACCATCTGCAGTGATTTTTGGAGCTCAGAAAAATAAAGTCAGCCACTGTTTTCATTGTTACCCCATCTATTTGCCATGAAGTGATGGGACCGGATGCCATGATCTTAGTTTTCTGAATGTTGAGCTTTAAGCCAACTTTTTCACTCTCCTCTTTCACTTTCATCAAGAGGCTCTTTAGTTCTTCTTCACTTTCTGCCAAAAGGGTGGTGTCATCTGCATATCTGAAGTTATTGATACTTCTCCCGGCAAAGTTGATTCCAGCTTGTGCTTCCTCCAGCCCAGAGTTTCTCATGATGTACTCTGCATAGAAGTTAAATAAGCAGGGTGACAATATACAGCCTTGATGTACTCCTTTTCCTATTTGGAACCAGTCTGTTGTTCCATGTCCAGTTCTTACTGTTGCTTCCTGACCTGTATACAGGTTTCTCAAGAGGCAGGTCAGATGGTCTGGTATGCCCATCTCTTTCAGAATTTTCCTCAGTTTATTGTGATCCACACAGTCAAAGGCTTTGGCATAGTCAATAAAGCAGAAATAGATGTTTTTCTGGAACTCTCTTGCTTTTCTGATGATCCAACAGATGGTGGCAATTTGATCTCTGGTTCCTCTGCCTTTTCTAAAACCAGCTTGAACATCTGGAAGTTCACAGTTCATGTATTGCTGAAGCCTGGCTTAGAGAATTTTGAGCATTACTTTGCTAGCGTGTGAGATGAGTGCAATTGTGCGGTAGTTTGAGCATTTTTTGGCATTGCCTTTCTTAGGGATTGGAATGAAAAATGACCTTGTCCAGTCCTGTGTCTGCTGCTGAGTTTTCCAAATTTGCTGGCATATTGATTTTGGAGCCCGAGAAAATAAAATCTGTCACTATTTCCACTTTTTCTCCATCTGTTTGCCATGAAGTGATGGGACTGGATGCCATGATCTTAGTTTTTTGAATGTTGAGTTTGGTTAAGGTAATTTTGTCTAATTTAAGTATCAAACAAAGGAAGGGCAGCAAGGGTTTGGTCAAGCATAGGAGCAAATGGTTTTAAAACTGCAAGCCTGCTATTTTCACAGTAGCCTGGCGATTTAGATATTAGCCCCATTTTGCAGATGAAAAAACTAATATTCTTACAACTACTTCCTTGCTGAAGTCTCCCAGATAGTAAGTGGTAGCACCAGGATTTAAAGCCAGGTTGGCATGTGTCTGTGCCCTGTGGTCACTCCAGTTGCTCTTTCAGGATGCCAGCTGAAGATGTTAATGGTTCTGGTAACATGAACAGCTCAACTCTTCTCAGCCTGTGCTCTGCTCTTCCTCTTTCAGCCAGGATGGTGATGTTATCAGACCTGCTAGCAGCGACCCGGTGTCTTGCCAGCATTCTTTCTCATCCAGTTTTTAGTCCTCCGTTTTTCCTTGACCCTCCTCTTTTTCCTCTCCTAGGTTTACTTCCACTTTCACATCCTTCTGGAATTAGAGTATTTGCTGACTTTCCCTCTGCTGCCAAGAGTCAAAATTACTTTTAATCTCTGTTAACTGCTTAGGTGTTGAGGGGCACTTGGTTGAATGAATCTGAAGTGAAGATTGCCCGTTATAAATGCAGTTGCCTTTAAAAATAAAATGCTGTATAAGTGAAGCCAAAGGTTACTCTTTACAGATTGTTTCTGCAAAAGCAAATAGGCCCTTGTCATTCATAATGAAGGTTAAAATGCTCTGAAATTTAGGATCAGCTGATGCTGCTCTTTCAGAGCAGGTAAGAGAAGCATTTGAATGTTTAAATATACAATAATACGGAAGTGTTGTCACCACTGTAGATGTGCTTTGCAGTTGCCAACTTAGCACATCTAAAAAAATGTTATCTACAAATGTTCCTACATTTAAAACTACTCCCTGTTCCTTTGTTCCCTTCAATTAAAAGAAAGAAAAAGATGTTGAAATGACTAATACTCTAGTACCAAGAACATCACAGACCAAAACAGGTGATTTTATGCTATTGCTATAGAAACAGCAGTAAAAGAAATGAGTATAAACCTTGCTTTTAAATTTTTAAATGATTCAGTTATTTTCTTTTGGACTGTTCATGCCATAATAGACATTCTCTTCTTAAGTGAATAAGAAATTGAGCATCTATCATTGTAAATTTTTACTTTACGCAAATCTTCTTTTTTTAGCTAAAACCATGGCACATAGAAAAATAAAGATTAAGTAGCTTTTTCTAAATGCCGCCTCAGTTTAGAATTCATGCAGATGTTTCTATAAACCTGTTGTCCCTAGACATAGTCTTAAGATTTTGCTATATGATTTGGCCACCATTCACTCAGTTAGTATTTACTGAGTACCTACTAGGTGCCAGGTATCTGCTAGACACGTCACCACTGACCTTGTATTCCAAGGAGGAGAAGGAGGTACCTGCTTCTTGATAGGGTGATAAAGGTATTTAAGACTTGAAGGAGGATGAAGAGCTAGCCATATCAAGAGGAAGAGGGAGGGTACCTGTAGAAAGAAAAAACCTGTGCAAATTTCAGTTAAAAGCACACACCAAGTATGAAGTCTATAGAGAGCAGTAAGGAGGAGGGATAGTTATGAATGAGATAGGCACGTTTGCCGATTAATCTTCCACCCCTCCAGATATGTGCACTGCCTTCTAGCATGGGCTGTGTGTCCTGGGAGTTAGATCCCTTCTGTTCTCCCACATCATGCTATATTAATCATCCAGGCTCCTTTGACCTCAGGATATCCCAAGCAACAGAAAGTAGCATCTGAAGATCAGCAGACAGGAGGAGAAAAGACAGCCTACTTCTTTCCCTTCTTCCTGCTGATGCCCCCACCTATGAAGATGCAGTTGCTCTGGCTCCAGTCTTCCCCTTTCCCCTGCAGACCTAGGAACAGTAATGGCTGCCCACTGTTGTTATTTTTCCATGTCTAACTGTACATTCTTTCTTCAGGCCTGCCCATACCTCTGTAAGGAATCATTTAATAATCACCTGTCCATTTGAACCATGTGGTGTGAGCTCTTTTCCCTTTGAGGTCCCTGATTATAGAGAATGAGGCCTGATGAGTGAGGAAGGGTGGGTAGTTTATAGACATTATGAGCTAGGAATTTATTTTTTCTCAGAAAAGCATAAGTCCACTGAAATATGATGGGATAATTGATCCTCCTTTAAGATGGTCAGTCTGGCTGCTCTTGAGGATCCTGGAAGGGAGGATGAGAATGGAATCAGGAAGCCAGTTGGAGGTTTTGTAGGCAAGGAGCAACGTTGCTTAAGCTAGAGTGATAGAATAGGAGATAGAGAAACAAATAGATTCAGTGCAGAACTGATGGACTTGCAGAGAGGAACTGTGAATCAAGAGTTACTCTTAACTTTCTGGTTTGAGCTTCTTGGGAGTAGTGAGGATGGGGAATTTGGGCTATTTTCTTAATAAGGTCCATTTGAAATGTCTGTGAAATATATAGGAAAAGATTCAAGCAGGCAGTTTGGAGTTCAGGAAACGAGTCAGAGCTAGAAATGTAAATTGAATTGTCAACATAGGGATAACATTTAAAACCAGACATAGGAGTGGAAATAGTCTCCAAGGTAAAAAATGAGAAAACCCAAGAACTCCCTGATTTAAAGTCTTTAGGAGCTGTTTGAATGCACATGTTAGTTCCTCTCAAATATTACTAAAATAATAGGGAAATCAGCTTTAGAGAAAAAAGAATGAAAATTATGAATGCTTCAGAAATAAAATATAAAATTTCTGTTTATACTTCTCCTTATAAAATAAACTTAAAATCTAATTGGTTGTATTTTTTAAAAGAGCAGTAGCCTTTTACCTTCTAAGAACACAGCTTTATTCCTGTGGTGAACATTGGCACACATGTACTAACGTCTCATGTATCCACTTTAGTCTTGTGCTAGAAACTTGTCAGTTGATCGGAGAACTGAATGAGTTAATTCTTCTCATCTCAAGCTCTTATTTCTAACCAACAGGATTATGCTTAGGTGGTGAATTCTGCATACTGTCTAACTTAATTGGGAAATGTGTTTACAATGATAAGCTTCTAGCTTAATTTAAATGAAGGAAAGCTTTCTGATTTCACCTTTCATTTACTGGAATTTTTTAAGATAAAAGAATGTGTTAAAATGGCACCAATGTGTTACCACTAATGCAGTCTGTAATAACCAAATCTGTTTGCTTTTTTACTCCAGAGCAACCATCAGGCCCTGCACAGAGAGATGTCTTGGTGTTTTTCTTTAGGTCTTCTACAAATGATCATCCCTTGACTCCAGGGGGATATAGATTTTATTATATGACCTTCTAGGTTGTATTTTATAGCATTGAACTGTCATCTATAGCATCCATTAGAATGGTATTGACAAAATGTCCACTCGTATTGAACTAAGCACTCAGTAAACCACTATAAGTAAATTGTCGTGCTCTTACTTCGAAGGATAGTCTATTGATTCCCCACACTAGTCTGGGCCTAGCAGAACAACCCTAGTGACAGTTCCCTTGTGATACTTGTAAAATGTTGCTAATGTCTTTTTTGAGGTACCCAAAAATAAAGTATTTTTTAACATTTTTTTTTATTACTGCTTACATAGAATATTTATTTTATTTCAGATAGTTAGCCACTAATCAGTGTTTTGTTCTTATGGGCTAAAACTCTTTAATTTATAAATTACATATAATTTATGAATAATTAAATTATTTATGGGCATAAATTGTATGCCCATAATAAGAAAATTTGGAGAATCATTCTCCAAAGGTAACTGTTTTTAGTAGTATTTTTGTGAGTACCTTCAGAGATTGTCTGTGTCTGTCTGTATGATGTAACAATTATTTTTCCACAAATAGAATCATACCATTTATATTCTTTGGGAATTGGTGTGATATTTTGAGTTTCCCTCATAGCTCAGTTGGTAAAGATTCCGCCTGCAATGCAGGAGACCCTGGTTCAATTCCTGTATTGGGAAGATCCACTGGAGAAGGGATAGGCTACTCACTCCAGTATTCTTGGATTTTCCTTGTATTTCAGCTGGTAAAGAATCCACTTGCAATGCGGGAGACCTGGGTTTGATCCCTGGATTGGGAAGATCCCCTGGAGAAGGGAAAGGCTACCCACTCCAGTATTCTGGCCTGGAGAATTCCATGGACTGTATAGTCCATGGGGTCACAAAGAGTCAGACAGGACTGAGTGGTATTTTGACAGTGGGGCTTTCTTCTTTATCTGTCTTGGAAATCTTTCTATAATACTGTATATTAATCTTATTCTTTTTTAGCTATCATATGTATCATTGCATGGGTATAGCATAGTATATTTATCTGTTCTCTTGTGATGGACCTCTAAATTTTCCCCTTTTCTTCATTTTTCTATTAGTGTTATAATTAACACCCATTTAAGTATATCTTCATGTGCTTGGGAAATTGCCTCCGTTTAAAAGGTATGTGAGATTTTCATGTGGTAAATAGAACTGGAGAAAGTATATATTACCTAAAGAGTCAAAGTCTTCTATACCTGTAATGACACATTTAAGAGAGCAGAGGTGAGGAGGGGGAGAAAAATCTAAAGAACGAAAGTTGGAAGCGTTCAAAGATACTTAGGGGATATCCCCGCCCTCTTGTCGGACAGTCAGTTTCACTGAGTGGCAACTTACAGCTGTTTTTTTTAGATTTTCAAGACTGTCAGTTACTGGAAATCTCTAATAATAATAGTTTGTGTAGTGTTTTATATTGATAATTGTGCTCCCTAATTGATCTGTAATTTGTGAAAAATGTACTAATTTTAATGTCAAATATCTTCTTTATTGAAGTCTTTAGGAAGTGATCATTTGTGATAGTAGTGTTCAATTCAACAGAATAAGCAATTAATTGGAACAAATAATGCCTTTGTTGTTGTTGTTCACTCGCTAAGTCATGTCCTACTCTTGTGGCCTCAGTAACTGCAACATGCCACGCTTCTCTCTCCTTCTGTATCTCCCAGAGTTTGCTCAGATTCTTGTCCATTTAGTTGGTGATGCCATCTAACCATCTCATCCTCAGAGGCTGCCCCCTTCTTCTTTTGCCTTCAATCTTTCCCAGCATCAGAGTCTTTTCCAGTGAATCAACTCTGGAAACCTATGTACAAACAAAAGGTTACAGTGCTTAGTGCTGTATTTCCTAAACTACACGTGAGTTCATTGGCAATTTATGGCAGCGTGTTTTAGCAGTGGGACAGGGGGGAGGTCAAGAGAGTAGGTGGTGTGAGAATTCCATAATATTAATTCTCACTTTTATGTTAGAGATGATTATGTAAGTAGATAATGCATACCCATACTGCATTTTCTCTAAGGAAGGTGAATGTTGGTTGAAAACAGAAGATCTTAAAGAAAGGGAGACAATACATTAGCTGACAAATCAATTAAAAGCATACATCTGGAGGAGTAATATTCTAAATTTATAAATCATTTCATGTTGTTTTCTCTCAGCAGATGAATGGATAGATGTAATTATCCCCAGTTTACATGTAAAGGAGTTGGACTCCAAGAGTTTGACACAGTTCCTATAGTCCTTTGTCTTTTTAACAAATAATGTAACTATTGCTGTAGTAGTTTCCTAAATCTGCTGTAACAGATTTCCACAAACTGGATGGCTTAGAACAATAGAAATTTATCATCTTACAGCTGAAAGTTCCAAATCAAGACATCAACAGGATTTGTTCCTTCTGAAAGCACGGAGAAGAATCTGCAGTGCCTCGCTTTCCTGGTTTCTGGCAGTTACCAACAGACTTTTTGGCATTTTTTGGCTTGTAGATGCATCACTCCAGTTTCTGCCTCCATCCTTTTCCTGTCTTTGTCCAAATTTCCCACCTTTTTAAGGACATCAATCATTGGGTTACAACCCATACTAATTCAACATGACTTTATCTTAATTTGATTATATGCTCAAAGATCCTATTTTCAAGTAAGGTCACAGTCACAGGTATCAGTAATTAGGACTTGAACATACCTTTCTGGGGGACACAGTTCAACCCCCAACAGTGACTATAAGTCACTGAATGAATGTAGGAGCACAAGAGCATCATCAATTAAGTTGTATGTTTTATACTATTGGAATAGAAATAATAGTTCTTATGCTTTTCTCCTAAATTTTCATTTATCAAAAGTCCCATCACCAATAAGTCTTTGAACTAGTAACAGCTTTCTTTTTCATGGAATGTAATGTCACATACCGTAGAAGTCTCCCTTTCAAAGTATATGATTTAGTGGGTTTTAGTATATGTCACGGGGGCTTCCCAGGTGACTCAGTGGTAAAGAATCCACCCCACCTGCCAAGCAGGAGACACAGATTCAATTCCTGAGTTGGGAAGATGCCTTGAGAAGGAAATGGCCACCCACTCCAGTATTCTTACCTGGGAAATCCCATGGACAAAGGGGCCTGGCAGGCTATAATCCACGGGGTCACAATGAGTCGGACAGGACTTAGTGACTTAGTGATTAGCCACTGGACCACCAGAGAAGTCCCAGTATCTAATGGTTTTGATTTTTATTTCCCTACTGGTTAATAATGTTAAGCGTGTTTTCATTTGCTTATTGGTCATTTTTTATTTTCTTCAGAGAAATGTCTATTCAGATCCTTTGCTCATTTTTTAATTGGATTACTTCTTATTGATTTGTATGAGTTCTTTATACATTTTAGACACTAGACCCTATCATATATGTGGTTTGTAAAAATTTTCTTTCATTCTTTCTTATGGTGTCCTTTGTGGGGCAAATTTTTTTTGAAACTCAGTACGTCTGTTTTCCCCTTTGTTGCTTGTGTTTTAGGTGCCATATTGTTTTTGATCTTAAATTTTCACTGTTGATCCATTTTTATAAACTAGAATAAGAAGAGAATTTCCTCCACTTGTTAAAAGCTATCTATGAAAAACATGTATTACATAGCTTATTATACTTACTGAGGAAAGATTGAATGCTTTCTCCCTATGATTAGAAACAAAATATGGCTGTTTTCTTTCACCATTTCTGTTCATCATTATACTGGAGATTCTAGTCAATGCAATAAAGCAAGAAAAAATATGTAAATAATGTAAGGCATTCATATTGGAAAGGAAAAGGCAAGACTGTCTTTAATCACAAACGATATGAGTGTCTGCAGAAAAGTAATGAGTTCAGTGAGGTTAAGGAATATGAAAATCAATATTCAAAAATCAGTTGTATTTCTGTATACTAACAAAGAACAATCTGAAGATGAAATTAAGAAAACAGTTAATTCTGCAGTAACATCAAAGAGAATAAGAAGTTTAGGAATACCTCAGCAAATTTAGTACAAGATTTGTGTACTGAAATTAAAAAGCTTTGCTGAGAGAAATTAAAAATACAAGTAAATAGAGAGCCATTTTATTAAAAGATTCCATATTCTTGACAATTTTCCCCATATTGCTCCAAAGATTCACCAGCAGATGGGTGGTTGTGTTTTGTAGAAACTGATGACCTTATCCTAAAGTTTTTATGGGAATTCAAAAGTATAGGAAAGCAGTTTTGTAAAAGAAGAACAAACATGGAGCATTCACACTTAACTCAAAATTTACTGTAAAGCTATAGCAGTTAAGGCAATATGATAAGAGCATGAAGAAAATAATGAAGCAGCTAACACAATCAAGAAATAAACCTTCATTTGTGATCACTTGTTTTTGTTTTTGTTTTTACAAAGTATTGTAATTGAGGTAATTCAGTGGGTAAAAGAATAGTCTTTTCAACAAATGGTGCTAGGACATTTGGATATCCACATGCAAAAAAATTAATTTAGAGCCTTAATTCACACAGTATATAAAAATTAGCTCAAAATGGATTGTAGACCTAAATATAGGAGTTAAAGTTGTAAAATATCTCGATGACTTTTGGTTTCTACAGAGGCAAAGCCTTTTTTAGGTATGACAAACAGTCATTAAGTTAAGAACAAAATGATAAATTGGACTTCTTAAAAATTTTAAGTTTGCCTTTGAAAAAAACACTACTATGTAAATGAAGACAAGCCACAGGCAGGTGAAAACATTTACAAATGTTACAAAACATTTACAAAACACTACTATGTAAATGAAGACAAGCCACAGGCAGGTGAAAACATTTACAAATTAGATTCTTATACTCAGAATATAAAAATGACTGGGTCATTAGTACAAAAGCACATCACCTTGGTAAAAGATTTGAATAGGCACTTTATAAAAGAAGATAGGGAAACATGGCTAAAAACACATGATAATATTCTCAACATCATTTGTCATTAGGAAAATACAAATTAAAGCCACAGTGAAATACCACCTTATATCCACCACAACGACTGTCTTCCTGACTGTGTACATAAGAAACATGAAAACATTATGTCCACACAGAGTGTTAAACATAAATGTTTTTAGTATGTGGTATTTAAATTAGTTAAACTAAAGACAGTGTATAGATCCATCAACTCAGCTGGTGAATGGATATGGATAAACAAAATGTGACATATCTACACATTGGAATACTATTCTGCAATATAAAGTAATGCTACATGCTACAGTTTGGATGAATCCTGAAAACATTATGTTAAGTAAGTCAGATGCAAAAGATTTTGTATATTTTCATTCCATCTGTATGAAATATCCAGAAAAGGCAAATGTTTGGAGACCAAAATCAGATTAGTGATAGTAGGTGAGAATGGGGTTTGACTGCAGACAGTCTTGAGGGATCTTTTGTGATGAGAATGTTCAACAACTGAATTTTGATGATGGTTGCATAGCTCCTTAAATATTCTAAACGTGTACACTAAAAATGGTGAATTTTAGCACATGTAAATTATACCTCAATAAAGGTATTTTTAAAAAGGGAATCAAGTGATATTCAAAGAAAGAGTCTAAGAATGTTATTAATTTAAAACCACATGTGAAATATTTATTATAATGTTAACAATAAAAAGAGCTATATTGTGCTTTAAATAGAACATGAAAGCATCTTAGGTGCAGAGTTACTCTTCTTCATTAAGGACAAAAGAATCTTTAATGAATTTAAACTTTAGCAGAAGTGATCCAAGGAAAACTAATGAAATAAAACTCCCTTTTGATGATTGTGAAGCCTAGGAATGAATGTGTAAGGGAGACCTTATACATGAAACCACCTTCTATAAAACTTTAAACTTCAGTATACAGCTTTATCAGCTATGTATCTAAACATCATTGCACATATTTAAATATACTGTTTAATAATAAATAGTAATTATACCTAGAATTATTTTATAGCATCACTAAAGATGTGCATTCCAATTTTGTTCTTTTTAGTTCACAACAGGAAAAATAGCATTTTGCCTTTAAAAACAAACGATTCTAATAAATTAAGTCATTAGAAGTCTGACATTAGTTTTGCAAGTTCATTCTGACCTGAAGTAAACATTCACAAATGATTGTAAATGATTGTATATATCAGAAGAAAAGTAACTAGGTAACCTGAATAGATGAGGGTATCTGTGCTTTTGAAAGGTTGTTACCATTTACTCAGATACTCACTGAGATGGCCATTGTGGGGAAAAAAGTGGTCAATCAAGATGAAGATGTAAAAGTGAATTGAAAATTGAATTGAAAAGTAATTTTACTTTCAAATGGTTTGCAAATATAAATGTTAAGTTTGAAATGAATGTCATTAATGACCATAGCTGAGAGAGTTATATACCTGCTGATCACTAAAATATTATAATAAATGAGGTTGATTTTCCCGTTGACTACCCTATTTTTTCTTAATGTGGTCTCATTACTTTTTCTATCACACTGCTGACCCTTAGCTATCAGTGCTCACTTACAGATGTAAAAAATGTATTAACTTGTACTTTAAAAAAAAACAAATGTGTATTTAAGTGCAAGAGGAGTGATATAAGTATTGCCTGTCTTTTTCTGCTTTGTTAAGTCACAGGAGGTTTTAGATGGTGAAAATCAAGCCTGTATTACAAGTGAAGAGATGTTTTACAAGCAGCCTTCCTTAGCAACTAAATTGTCCCCAAAAAAGCACATAAGCGTAATGAAGCTTTTAAGTCGTCACACATATGCATTTATACTCTCTCTCTCATGAATGACTAATTTTAATTTTTTTAAGTAGCAATTCAGCTTACTTTTAGAACCATTTAAGCTTAGCACATGATTTTGTTTTCCCTTCAAAACGAACTATTCTTGATTATGAGATAGAGAAGGTTTGCATAAGACAGTAGAATAAAACCTCATCATCATTGGAGTGGCTTAGTCCTAATACCGCTCTCCTAAGCAGGGCACATGATCATTTAGAATTTCTTCTAGAAATCAGAGTCATAATATATTTAACTGAGACCTGTTTTGTGCAAACCAAACCTGACCTCCATGAGGTCATGCCTTGCACCCATCTTGTGGTTCTTATCAAGCTTTTTTAGCCCAGGAGCTCCCTTTTCTTAATGTGTATCAGTTGGATTATGTTAAAAGACCTGCTATAGAAAGGAATATATTTCTACATAGTCCTCAGGAATATTCTGTCTGGAATCTGTCAGTTTCTAACTTTCATTTCACTCAACTCTTGCCCAAATGGCACCTTCTCTGGGAAGCCATCCCTGACTGCCTCTTCTGAAATAATACTTTTCACCCCATCTCCATCACCTTTTTATGCTTTACTTTTCTTTATAGTCCTTATTGAGAGCTGACATATTATATGTCTCATTGTTCACTTGCCTCTTGTTTATTACTACTGTCTTCTTCGGTTAACACATAGGCCTCATGAGGGCAGGGACTTTGTTTGATTCACTATGACATCCCCAGTATTTCCTTCCAGACTTGGCACTAAGTAGGTGCATAAAAAGGGGCCCCCTGGTGGCTCAGGTGGTAAAGAATCCACCTGGAATGTGGGTGACGTGGGTTCGATCCCTGGGTTGGGAAGATCCCCTGGAGGAGGGCATGGCAGCCCACTCTAGTATCCTTGCCTGGAGAATCCTTATGGACAGAGGAATCTGGTGGACTGCAGTTCCTGGGATCGCGAAGAGTCAGACACAACTGAGTGACTAAGCACACACACACAGGTGCATAATAAGTAGATTTGCAATAAATACATGATTCCAGTAGGGCTTCAACAAAGACAGTTAAGACAGTTCAGCATCTATTTCCCAATTAACTATAAAACTCTCAACCAAGCTCTGTGAGATGCTGTGATAACCAGGATATGGTCTGTCCTCAGGGACCTCTCAGGCCAATAGAAGAGACAGATTGTAGATAGCAACCTACAGTGACACCCATATTTTTTCATCAAGACTCACAGCAGCAGGATGAAGGATGTCATGGCTCACAACCCTACCCATTCCTACTTTCCAGTTTGGAGGTTGGTACATCAGTAGAGGATAATGTAGTCATGTAAAGGCCAGTCAGATTTTAGTTATAAGAATATTAAAGGAGAAACATAAAAAGCATTTAGTAAGCAATCCACCGCCACTCAGATTAATAGTCGTTAGTACCTAGGTAGAGTTTTCTGTGTGCCAGGCACTGTTCTGAACATTTCATGTATATTTACTTATACACCCCTCACAACAATCCTGTGAGTACTATTAGTTTTCCATATTTTACTGGTGAGGAAACTAATGCACAAAAGGTTAAGGAACATGCCCAGTGTCACACAGGTAAAAATGATGAAGCCAAAATTTAAACCCAAAGCATCTGGCTTCAGAATTACTGCTCTTAATCTTCATGGCCTATTTCCCTACTTGTTAATGATTAGTCTAAAATAATAACTATGGCTAAAAAAGCAAAAATGTCAGTACTTGGAAACTATGTTTCCAACTCAAGATGACAACACTGATGAATTTCTAACAAATTTTTCTTCCTCCAAATTGCAGAAATTTTACTACTCTTGTGCTTATGCATTTGTATATTAGGAAATTTACAAATTCAGACTACTTTGTGGAATTTAGAAGGAGAGATTGCTTGAAACTCTAATATGGGCTCTGGAATACCAAATTCTAGTAACCCTTTTAAACTCAATTAAAGTATTACTGCTGCTGCTGCTACTAAGTCGCTTCAGTCGTGTCTGAATCTGTGCGACCCCATAGGTGGCAGCTCTCCAGGCTCCCTTGTCCCTGGGATTCTCCAGGCAAGAACACTGGAGTGGGTTGCCATTTCCTTCTCCAATGCATGAAAGTGAAAAGTGAAAGTGATATCACTCAGTCATGTCTGACTCTTTGAGACCCCATGGACTGCAGCCTACCAGGCTCCTCCATCCATGGGATTTTCCAGGCAAGAGTACTGGAGTGGGTTGCCTTTGCCTTCTCCATAAAATATTACTAGCAAGTGGTAAAACTGAGATATATGAGACCACATTTTCAGTTCATTTCAGTTCAGTCGCTTAGTCATGTCTGACTTTTTGCGACCCCATGAACCGTAGCACACCAGGCCTCCCTGTCCATCGCCAACTCCTGGAGTCCACCTAAACTCACGTCCATCGAGTCAGTGATGCCATCCAACCATCTCATCCTCTGTTGTCCCCTTCTCCTGCCCTCTATCTTTCCCAGCATCAGGGTCTTTTCAAATGAGTCAGCTCTTCGCATCAGGTTGCCAAACTGTTGGAGTTTCAGTTTCAGCATCAGTCCTACCAATGAACACCCAGGACTGATCTCCTTTAGGATGGACTGGTTGGATCTCCTTGCAGTCCAAGGGACTCTCAAGAGTCTTCTCCAACACCACAGTTCAAAAGCATCAATTCTTCTGCGCTCAGCTTTCTTTATAGTCCAACTCTCACATCCATACATGACTACTGGAAAAACCATAACCTTGACTAGATGGACCTTTGTTGACAAAGTAATGTCTCTGCTTTTTAATATACTGTCTAGGTTGGTCATAACTTTTCTTCCAAAGAATAATCGTCTTTTAATTTCATGGCTGCAGTCACCATCTGCAGTGATTTTGGAGCCCAGAAAAATAAAGTCAGCCACTATTTCCCCATCTGTTTGCCATGAAGTGATGGGACTGGATGCCATCATCTTAGTTTTCTGAAAGTTGAACCTAGCTAACTTTTGCACTCTCCTTTTTCACTTTCATCAAGAGGCTGTTTAGTTCTTCTTCACTTTCTGCCATAAGGGTGGTGTCATCTGCATATCTGAGGTTATTGATATTTCTCCCAGCAAAGTTGATTCCAACTTGTGCTTCCTCCAGCCCAGAGTTTCTCATGATGTACTCTGCATAGAAGTTAAATAAGCAGGGTGACAATATACAGCCTTGACATACTCCTTTGCCTATTTGGAAGCAGTCTGTTGTTCCATGTCCAGTTCTAACTGTTGCTTCCTGACCCGCATACAGGTTTCTCAAGAGGCAGGTCAGATGGTCTGGTATGCCCATCTCTTTCAGAATTTTCCACAGTTTATTGTGATCCACACAGTCAAAGGCTTTGGCATAGTCAATAAAGCAGATGTTTTTCTGGAACTCTCTTGGTTTTTGATCATCCACTGGATGTTGGCAA
Organism: Muntiacus reevesi; assembly: GCF_963930625.1. Classification (NCBI taxonomy): domain Eukaryota; kingdom Metazoa; phylum Chordata; class Mammalia; order Artiodactyla; family Cervidae; genus Muntiacus; species Muntiacus reevesi. The sequence continues at coordinate 100,653,521 of NC_089252.1, forward strand.
TTTGATCTCTGGTTCCTCAGCCTTTTCTAAAACCAGCTTGAACATCTGGAAGTTCACAGTTCACGTATTGCTGAAGCTTGGCTTCGAGAATTTTAGGCATTACTTTACTAGCATGTGAGATGAGTGCAATTATGCAGTAGTTTTAGCATTCTTTGGCATTGCCTTTCTTTGGACATGATGACTCATAAAGTTGACTATAGTTACTGACCTAAGAGTGCCAAGGAGGAGTGGAAAAAATTCAGTTATAAGATTGAACACATGGTGTTGTAAGTAAGAAAATAAAAGTGATTATTTTTAATTTGGCGATCCCAGATGTTTTTGAGGAGTAGGTGGCATATCTAATCGAAACTGATGGATGAATATAGTTCAATTGACATTATAAGAGAAGGGACTTTCCAAGGGAAATGTGTAAGCAAAGGCATGGAAAACACAAAAGAATGAAGTATGAACAAATAGGAGTGAGAATGCTGGTATTGTTGTGACAGCCCACTCCAGCATCCCATTGTATGCCCTCTGGATCCACCTCTGGTGTCAGCTGCAGCTGCAGAGAGCAATTTGATGTCTTAGTTTCTAGAATCTAGTTTCCTCATCTTCAAAGTGGAGGATGAATATACTACCTGTAGTGAAGAATTTATTTGAGACTTAATTAGAGAATGACTGTGGAAGTGCTAAGAACAGCTGCTTAAGAATACTTATTTCCCCCACGGGAGTCTCCAGAGTACATTTCCATCTCTTAGCTACTTCCATATCTCTAGTACCTTGTTCTATACCTCTAAGGCATTGACTGAATGTTAGTTGAATTAATTAATGAATCAGGAGGAAAATTTGAATAGAAGACCTTGAAGTTGAGTCATTATTAGTGATGCTGGGCTACAGAGTAGAACTGTTCATCTAAGTCACTAGAATGCAATGAAAATATTGGTTGTCATTGTGGAAGAGGTTTAGGTTTAGATTAAACTTGTTCTCTTTAAAGTCACCCAGAATGATGACAAAAGAGGAAAATTGTGATTCAGGTGCTAGAATTGCCCAGAAGTACGAAGAAGTGTTCTAAAAAAGCAGTAGATGACAAATCAGTATTGACTAGACTTAAGGGAAAATAGTTTTTAATGCTTTACAATTTTAAAGTGTTAGCATCAAATTCAAATGTATATAGACCATTCACCAGTCTTATGCTGGGTCATACAATGTCTTATAATGTTTTTTTTTTTTAATGAAAAGCAAATTTTACCAAGTATGTTTTCTGGTCACAGTGGGATTAAATTAAAAATCAATACTAATGAAATATATAGGGGGAAAAAACCTGTACTGTTTGAAAATTGAATAGCACATTTCTAAGTAATCCAAGATTCAAGGAAAAAAAAATATGGAAATTAGAAAATATTTCAAACTGAATAAAAATTACAGTACAGCATAATCAGAATTTGTGGGATGCAGCTACAATAATGCTTAGAGGAAAGCTTGTCATTTTAAATGCCTGTATGAGAAAAGAGAAAGATCTAAAATTAATTATCTAACTTTCCATCCTAGGAAGCTAATAGGAAAAAAGAACAAATTAAACCCAAAATAAATAGAAGGAAAGAAATTTTAAAAATAAGATCAGGAAGCAGTAAAATTGAAAAGAAAGAAAAGTTTTTCAAAGGCAAAAATTGTTTCTTTTTAAAAAATGGAGTTGGTAAACCACAGCAGATTGATTTACTTAAAAAGAGAGGCCAAAAATTACCAGTGTAAGGAATGAGAGGGGATGCCACTACAGATCCTATTGATCCTACAAAAAGGAATTTATCGCAATAAAGTCAACAATCTTAAATGAAAATTGCAACTTACCAAAGCTGAAACAAGAAAAATTGGAAATCTGAGTGGCCCTGTAAATCTGTTAAATTGAAATATAACTTTAATCTTCCTAGAAAGAACACTTCAGGCACAGATGGTAAAGAATCTGCCTGCAATGCAGGAGACCTGGGTTCAATTCCTAAGTTGGGAAATTCTCTTGTAGAAGGAAATGGCAACCCACTCCAGTATTCTTGCCTGGAGAATTCCATGGACACAGGAGCCTGGCCAGCTACAGTCCATGGGGTTGCAAGGAGTCAAAGCTACTGAGTAACAACATTAAAGAATAATTAGCAGCATTTTAAACAAATTTTTAGATAATAGAGGAGGAAACACTTTCCAAATCAGTTTATGGAATTAAACTCTGTTATCAAACCTTACATAGATCATATGGCAGTTCTATTTCCAGTTTTTTAAGAAATCTCCACACTGTTCTCCATAGTGGCTGTACTAGTTTGCATTCCCACCAACAGTGTAAGAGGGTTCTCTTTTCTCCACACCCTCTCCAGCATTTATTGCTTGTAGACTTTTGGATAGCAGCCATCCTGACTGCCGTGTAATGGTACCTCATTGAGGTTTTGATGTGCATTTCTCTGATAATGAGTGATGTTGAGCATCTTTTCATGTGTTTGTTAGTCATCTGTATGTCTTCTTTGGAGAAATGTCTGTTTAGATCTTTGGCCCATTTTTTGACTGGGTCATTTATTCTTCTGGAATTGAGTTGCAGGAGTTGCTTGTATGTTTTTAGATTAATCCTTTGTCTGTTGCTTCATTTGCTATTATTTTCTCCCATTCTGAGGGCTGTCTTTTCACCTTGCTTATAGTTTCCTTTGTTGTGCAAAAGCTTTTAAGTTTCATTAGGTTCCATTTGTTTATTTTTACTTTTATTTCCAATATTCTGGGGGGTGGGTCATAGAGGATCCTGCTGTTTTGCCTATGTTCTCCTCTAGGAGTTCTATAGTTTCTGGTCTTACATTTAGATCGTTAATCCATTTTGAGTTTATTTTTGTGTATATGGTGTTAGAAAGTGTTCTAGTTTCATTCTTTTACAAGTGGTTGACCAGTTTTCCCAGCACCACTTGTTAAAGAGGTTGTCTTTTTTCCATTGTATATCCTTGCCTCCTTTGTCGAAGATAAGATGTCCATAGGTTCATGGATTTATCTCTGGGCTTTCTATTTTGTTCCATTGATCTATATTTCTGTCTTTGTGCCAGTACCATACTGTCTTGATGACTGTGGCTTTGTAATAGAGCCTGAAGTCAGGCGTGTTGATTCCTCCAGTTCCATTCTTCCATATGACCCAGTAATCCCACTCCTGGGCATACACACCGAGGAAACCAGATCTGAAAGAGACACGTGTACCCCACTGTAGATCACAGCACTGTTTATAATAACCAGGACATGGAAGCAACCTAGATGCCCATCAGCAGACGAATGGATAAGGAAGCTGTGGTACATATACACCATGGAATATTACTTAGCCATTAAAAGGAATTCATTTGCATCAGTTCTAATGAGATGGATGAAACTGGAGTCCATTATACAGAGTGAAGTAAGCCAGAAAGATAAAGACCAATACAGTATACTAACACATGTATATGGAGTTTAAAAAGATGGTAACGATAACCCTATATGCAAAACAGAAAAAGAGACACAGATGTACAGAACAGACTTTTGGACTCTGTGGGAGAAGGCGAGGATGGGATGTTCAGAGAACAGCATTGAAACAAGTATATTGTCAAGGGTGAAACAGATCACCAGCCCAGGTTAGATGCATGAGACGGGTACTCAGGGCTGGTGCACTGGGAAGACCCAGAGGGATGGGATGGAGAGGGAGGCGGGAGGGGGGATGGGGATGAAGAACACATGTAAACCCATGGCTATTTCATGTCAATGTATGGCAAAAACCACTACAATATTGTAAAGTAATTAGCCTCCAACGAATAAAAATAAATGGGGAAAAAAAAACCTGACATAGATATTTCAAGAAAATTATGTACCAGTGTCCCTCATGAGCACAGGTGTAAAAATCCTCAACAGAAATGCTAGCACAATTGAAACTTACACCCAGAATATAAGGTTGGTTTCACATTTGAAAAGCAATCACCGTAATTCAGCAAATAGACAGAATAAAGGAGAAAGATAATAGGATCATTTATCAATTTGCAGAAAAAAGCATTTTGCAAAATTCTACACCTTTTCATGATTTAAAAAGTCTCAAAAAACTAGAAATAGAAGTAAAGTTTCTCTGATAAAAGAAACCTACATCTAAAATCATATTTAGTAGAAACTGAGTGAACATTTTCCCCTTATGATTAAGAACAAGGCAAGATCTTCTACTCTCATCACTTCTGTTCCATATATTGTAGAGATCCTAACCAAGACAGTTATGCCAGAAAAAATAAATAAAAGGTATAAAAATTGAAAAAAGGAAAAGTTGAAATATTTATTTACTGAAGACATGGTTGTGTATATAGAAAATTCTCAGGGACCTAGCAAACAACTACTAAAATTCATGAGTGAATTAAGTAAGGTCATAGGAAACAAGGTCTATATACAAAAATCAGTGGTATTTCTATATACTAGTAGCAATCAACTAATAAATGAAATTTTAAAATTCATTTTCCATCATGTCATAAAACAAAAACATAGGAATAAATTTAACAAAATATATGCAAGACTTCTAAAATGAAAACTGTAAAGCATGTGACCTGCCTCTTGAGAAATCTGTATGCAGGTCAGGAAGCAACAGGTAGAACTGGACATGGATCAACAGACTGGTTCCAAATAGGAAAAGGAATATGTCAAGGCTGTGTATTGTCACCCTACTTATTTAACTTATATGCAAAGCACATCATGAGAAACGTTGGGCTGGAGGAAGCACAAGTGGGAATCAACTTTGCCAGGAGAAGTATCAATAACCTCAGATATACAGATGACACCACCCTTATGGCAGAAAGTGAAGAAGAACTAAAGAGCCTCTTGATGAAAATGAAAGAGGAGAGTGAAAAGGTTGGCCTAGAGCTCAATATTCAGAGAACTAAGATCATGGCATTGGTCCCATCACTTCATGGGAAATAGATGGGGAAACAGTGGCTGACTTTTATTTTGGGGGGCTCCAAAATCACTGCAGATGGTGATTGCAGCTATGAAATTAAAAGACGCTTACTCCTTGGAAGAAAGGTTATGACCAACCTGCTGCTGCTGCTACTAAGTCACTTCAGTCATGTCCGACTCTGTGCAACCCCATAGACGGCAGCCCACCAGGCTCCCCTGTCCCTAGGATTCTCCAGGCAAGAACACTGGAGTGGGTTACCATTTCCTTCTCCAATGCATGAAAGTGAAGTCGCTCATTCGTGTCCAACTCTTAGCGACCCCATGGACTGCAGCCTACTAGGCTCCTCCATCCATGGGATTTTCCAGGCAAGAGTACTGGAGTGGGGTGCCATTGCCTTCTCCGTATGACCAACCTAGACAGCATATTAAAAAAGCAGTGATATTACTTTGCCAACAAGGGTCCATTTAGTCAAGGCTATGATTTTTCTAATAGTCTTGTATGTGTGTGAGAGTTGGACTATAAAGTAAGTTGAGCGCTGAAGAATTGATGCTTTTGAACTGTGGTATTGGAGAAGATTCTTGAGAGTCCCTTTAACTGCAAGGAGATGCACTCAGTCCATTCTAAAGGAAATCAGTCCTGAATATGCATTGGAAGGACTGATGTTGAAGCTGAAACTCCAATATTCTGACCACTTGGTGCGAAGAGTTGACTCATTTGAAAAGACCCTGATGCTGGGAAAGATTGAAGGTGGTAGGAGAAGGGGACAATAAAGGATGAGATGGTTGGATGGCATCGCTGACTCAATGGACATGAGTTTGAGTAGGCTCTGGGAGTTGGTGATGGACAGGGAGGCCTGTCGTGCTATGGTCCATGGGGTCACAAAGAGTCAGACACGACTGAGCAACCGAACTGAACTGAAAGCATTGTGAAACAAATTAGACAAGGCCCAAATAAATAGAGGGAGATAACAGGCAAGTAGATTGAAAGCATCAATATAGTTCTCCTTAAATTGATCAATAGATTCAACACAATCCAAGTTAAACTCTCAATAACTTTTCTTTTTTTAGCAGAAAATAAGAGGATCTTAGTATCTGTATGAAAAAGCAAGGGCTAAACAGGTCTTAGACAAAACCGACTTGAAGAATTTCTTTACCTAGTTTGAAGACTTACTGTGAATCTACAGTAATGAAAGCAGTGTGACATTGGTGTAAGAATGGGTAAATGAAGCAAATGGATTAATATAGTGTAAAGAGTCCAGAAATACACATACTTACATATTTATAGTCAATTGAGTTTCAGCAAAGCACCAAGACATTTCAGTGAGTAAAGAAGTCTTTAATATGACTTCAGACTATACTACAAAGCCACAGTCATCAAGACAGTATGGTACTGTCACAAAGACAGAAATATAGATCAATGGAACAAAATAGAAAGCCCAGAGATAAATCCACGAACCTATGGACACCTTATCTTCGACAAAGGAGACAAGGATATACAATGGAAAAAAGACAATCTCTTTAACAAGTGGTGCTGGGAAAACTGGTCAACCACTTGTAAAAGAATGAAACTAGAACACTTTCTAACACCATATACACAAAAAATAAACTCAAAATGGATTAACGATCTAAATGTAAGACCAGAAACTATAGAACTCCTAGAGGAGAACATAGGCAAAACACTCTCCGACATAAATCACAGCAGGATCCTCTATGACCCACCTCCCAGAATATTGGAAATAAAAGTAAAAATAAACAAATGGAACCTAATGAAACTTAAAAGCTTTTGCACAACAAAGGAAACTATAAGCAAGGTAAAAAGACAGCCCTCAGAATGGGAGAAAATAATAGCAAATGAAGCAACAGACAAAGGATTAATCTAAAAAATATACAAGCAACTCCTGCAACTCAATTCCAGAAGAATAAATGACCCAGTCAAAAAATGGGCCAAAGATCTAAACAGACATTTCTCCAAAGAAGACATACAGATGACTAACAAACACATGAAAAGATGCTCAACATCACTCATTATCAGAGAAATGCAAATCAAAACCACAATGAGGTACCATTACACGCCAGTCAGGATGGCTGCTATCCAAAAGTCTACAAGCAATAAGTGCTGGAGAGGGTGTGGAGAAAAGAGAACCCTCTTACACTGTTGGTGGGAATGCAAACTAGTACAGCCACTATGGAGAACAGTGTGGAGATTTCTTAAAAAACTGGAAATAGAACTGCCATATGACCCAGCAGTACCACTTCTGGTCATACACACCAAGGAAACCAGATCTGAAAGAGACACATATACCCCAATGTTGATCGTAGCACTGTATATAATAGCCAGGGCATGGGAGCAACCTAGATGCCCATCAGCAGACGAATGGATAAGGAAGCTGTGGTACATATACACCATGGAATATTACTCAGCCATTAAAAAGAATTCATTTGAATCAGTTCTAATGAGATGGATGAAACTGGAGTCCATTATACAGAGTGAAGTAAGCCAGAAAGATAACATTACAGCATACTAATACATATATGTGGAATTTAGAAAGATGGTAATGATAACCCTATATGCAAAACAGAGAAAGAGACACAGATGTACAGAACAGACTTTTGGACTCTGTGGGAGAAGGCGAGGATGGGATGTTCGGAGAGAACAGCATCAAAACATGTATATTATCTATGGTGAAACAGATCATCAGCCCAGGTTGGATGCATGAGACAAGTGCTTGGGCCTGGTGCACTGGGAAGACCCAGAGGGATCGGGTGGAGAGGGAGGTGGGAGGAGGGATCGGGATGTGGAATACATGTAACTCCATGGCTGATTCATGTCAATGTATGACAGAACCCACCTCAATATTGTAAAGTAATTAGCCTCCAACTAATAAAAATAAATGAAAAAAAAAGTATTTAATAAATGATGGTAGGACAGCTGGATAAACATACAGAAAGGAAAGAACCATACACAGTACCTCACACAGTACAGAGAACTTGATTTGAGATGAATCGTAGGCTAAATGTAGAAACTAAAGCTGTAAAGAAGTGAAAGGAAACAGAAAAATACTTTCACAACTTTGGAGTAGGTGAGGATTTTTTTTAAGACAGAAAGCACTGCTATCAATAATGATCAACTGGACATCATGAAAATTAGAAACTTCTGCTAATTAAAGCTCATCATTAAGCAATAAACTATTCTAAATAAAGTATATGTGAGTCTTCTGTGTTCTGTTCTTGATACTTTTCTCTCACTTAGAGATTATTTCCAAATAAAAAGATACCATTATGATAACATGCAGGAAAATACTCAAGTTTATATATATATATAAACACACAAATACATATACATAAATGAGATTGAACACTAAAATCTGTACATTTCAGTTATACAGATCTTACCCCAATAAATAGAGAGACCATATCTGTTTATCTTTATGATAGCTATTCATCATGCATGGTAGAATGTTGACGCCCTTGTAGACTCCTGTTGTATATAATACATTATTATAAACTCCTTACCTTAGCATAAAGCCCCAGCATGATTTGAGCTTTTAACTCTCCTTTCTATCTCACGTCTCTCTCTTACCTATTAAGTCCTAGCCCTGCTGACTTTACTGTCTGAAGTAGTTTATTTCTTGATGTTTTCTAGTTCAGTCTCTTTTTGTCTCCTTCACTGCATTTGGGATAACTTGCATTTGTTTTTTTCTCATTATACTTTTTTTACCTGCCTTTTCCACTAGACTAGAAGCTCTAGGAAGGTAGCGATCCTGACTTTTTCACTGTTATATTCCCCAGTATATACCCAGGATGTTACTTGGCTCAGGGAATATTGGTTGAAAAAGTGAATGAATGAATGTTCCTATTGTTCCATCTGTTGATGAAGTGGGAGTATACTCAGATAGTCCTCTGTTTGGAGTTTGGTCCATACCTCTTCAAATAAAAATGACATAGTCTTATCTCTACAAGCAAAGCAAACCTTCGTGAAATGGTGTCTCAAATAATTTTGGGGTTGATGGCAATCAAACATTTTGTTTGATTCAAGGGAATTTTTTGTTCTCATTTTCTTTGCAGAATTGCTGTATGTATAGTCTTTCATCTTCTAATCAGTAGTTGCTACTGAAGAGAGTGAAAAGCAGCCCTTTTGACAATGCCTTACAAACATATTGGATCCTGAATCCTGTTGGTAAAATGTTTGAGCACACCAACCATATAGATACATTTATTATTTCAAATATATATAAACATATTGCTCTACTATATATGTAACGAAAGTTACATAAATACAGTTTAAAAAGTTGGTGTGAAAGGTGATCTAATATTTTTTGCCTCCCCTCCATGTGTTGCTCCCACTTTGAAGAGAGTACCTTAGGGCAAATATTCCACATTTTCTTATCTCTGTAAGGATAAAACCTAAGTAGTGTTAACACTTTTGCATTTTAAACCTTAACTCTGACAATGGCTTGAAAGGCCTTATTGCTTTTTAAATGAATTTATGGTATTGTTTAGTGCAGGTAGGATAGAATTTTTAAGTCTGGGGAATATTCTGAAATCATGTCTCCTAATATTTACTGTACCTATTTTTAACATTGTTCAGTGATAGTTTTAAAGAGATTAGAAAAGTGGGGAGGGGAGGCAAGGGATAGGTCTGGAAAAGCCTGTGTTGATTTACACTATAATTAGTTACACTGTAAATATTGGTAGCAGTATATTTGAATGAAATGTCTCCTTGAGGAATTGCTAATTGTAGAAAATTAGCAGTTAGTGCACCCAGACAAAGTTGCTCAGAGATGGGGTAAATCCCACTATTATTGGAGAATAAAAAGACAGTTTCTAAGGAAGCATCAATAATTCAGTATAGCAGCTTGAGACAGGTTTGGATATTTTAAGCCTGCTCTGTTACCTCTGAGACCTAAAAGAAGCAGAACATAAAAATGAGCCTCTATCAATTTGAAGCAAACCTAATCTCTGTGATCATAGCTGTGGTCTAAATCTATTAAAGATGTTCAAATTCAGTGTCCTTGGTATCACTGTGGGTTGACCTGAGTAGTGAGCAATAAACTTGTGTATTATAATTCTGGCTTGAAGATATGTGCTTAGAAAGTGAAACTGACAGTCAGTGTTTTGTGTCTGTCTCTAAGCAGGCCAAGAGCCTATATAAAATGACAGGTGAATTTTTAGGAAAAGAAGCCCATAATGTTTTCCTATTTAGTAGGTGACAGTATGTCCCAAGATAACTCAAGCTTAAGGGGCTGGAACAAGCATGGTTATTAAAGGCTAGCAGTTTCTCAGTTCATACAAATTGAATTTTTTCATAGGCTGGAAGACTAGTAATATAGGGTAGAGTACTGAAATAAATTAGCATATTAAGTGAATTTATACACTCAGGCATGTGAGCACTTTGAATTTAAGGAAGACATTTTATTACTTCTTCAAAGAAAAAGCAATTTTTAAATCCTGCATTTGATCTCCCTGTTGAAAAGGGCCTATATGATAGATTATATCATCTTGATGATTATCCAAAGAAGTGGTTATTATATTGATGGGAATCTTTTTCTCTTCTCTTTCTTTTTTCAGAATTACTGATTTGAGAAACATAAAAAGAAGATTGTATTTATCAACCATCCACAAGGAATTGTCTTCAACCCCTCTTCATGCAAAAATCCCACTCTTCATGATCAAGCGCAAAATTGTAAGTGTCACAAGAATATTGCTTAAAATATTAAATTTATTTCAGTAAATATTAATCCTGGGCCTACTCTGTATATGAAGCATTTGTTAGCTTCCATGATTGTATTAAAAATGAATAGATGTATTCTCTTCGCTCCAGAGCTTAAGATTTGTGAGGTGGAAAAATATAATTGTTTGAATATCTAGAATATCACCAAAACTGTGTTAGGAAGCACTGTAGAGAGAGAAAGTGCTGTTGGTACAGTGAAAGGGATGGAAATCGATCTGACTGCAGGATAAGAAACGGTTTCCCAATTGCACTCATCTCACATACTAGTAAAGTAATGCTCAAAATTCTCCAAGCCAGGCTTCAGCAATATGTGAACTGAGAACTTCCAAGATGTTCAAGCTGGTTTTAGAAAAGGCAGAGGAACCAGAGATCAAATTGCCAACATCCACTGGATCATTGAAAAAGCAAGAGAGTTTCAGAAAAACATCTATTTCTGCTTTATTGACTATGCCAAAGCCTTTGACTGTGTGAATCACAATAAACTTTGGAAAATTCTGAAAGAATGGGAATACCAGACCACCTGACCTGCCTCTTGAGAAACCTACTGTATGCAGGTCAGGAAGCAACAGTTAGAACTGGACGTGGAACAACAGACTGGTTCCAAATAGGAAAACGAGTACGTCAAGGCTGTATATTGTCACCCTACTTATTTAACTTCTGTGCAGAGTACATCATGAGAAACGCTGAGCTGGAAGAAGCACAAGCTGGAATCAAAATTGCCAGGAGAAATATCAATAACCTCAGATATGCAGATGACCCCATCCTTTGGCAGAAAGTGAAGAAGAACTAAAGAACCTCTTGATGAAAGTGAAAGAGGAGAGTGAAAAGGTTGGCTTAGAGCTCAACATTCAGAAAACTAAGATCATGGCATCCGGTCCCATTACTTCATGGCAAATAGATGGGGAAACAGTGGAAACAGTGACTGACTTTATTTTTTTGGACTCCAAAATCACTGCAGATGGTGATTGCAGCCATGAAATTAAAAAAAAACTTACTCCTTGGAAGGAAAGTTATGACCAACCTAGACAGCATGTTAAAAAGCAGAGACATTACTTTGTCAACAAAGGACCGTCTAGTCAAGGCTGTGGCTTTTCCAATTAGTCATGTGTGAATGTGAGAGTTGGACCATAAAGAAAGCTAAGCGCCAAAGAATTGATGCTTTTGAACTGTGGTGTCGGAGAAGACTCTTGAGAGTCCCTTGGACTGCAAGGAGATCCAACCAGTTCATCCTAAAGGAGATCAGTCCTGGGTGTTCATTGGAAGGACTGATGCTGGAGTGGAAACTCCGATACTTTGACCACCTGATGTGAAGAGCTGTCTCATTTGAAAAGACCCTGATGCTGGGAAAGATTGAAGGCAGGAGGAGAAGGGGACGACAGAGGGTGACATGGTTGGATGGCATCACTGACTCAATGGACATGGGTTTGGGTAAACTCCAGGAATTGGTGATGGACAGAGGGGCCTGGTGTGCTTCAGTTCATGGAGTCGCAGAGAGTTGGACACGACTGAGTGACTGAACTGAACTGAACATGAAGGAGATTGTTCTTGGGATGGACTTTAAAGGACTGTATTAGAATTTCAACAGGTAGAGGTAAAAAACTGAGCATTTCTAGCATACATGAAAATGTGGAGGCTGGAAAGTGCTGCATATTTGGAGAACAGAGAATAATGCATCATTTTTCTCAGATTTCTTAAAGTAGCCTTAAGGAAACCTCAGTTCTGTAATCCAACAGCCTGGTACAGGTTGGGAGATTTATGTAACCTCCGAGATGCCAAGCAGAGTAATGTATAAGTAAGTAAGCAGTAGGTTACAGGCTAGTAAATTTCAGCCTGATAAGACTGACTAGTCTTTTTCAAATGTCAGTTATTTCAGTACTACTGTCATGACTTTACCATGTTTGGATACTAACTGTTCCAGTATAATTAATACTTTTCCTTTTAAACCAACTCAACTTTTTTTTTACTTAAATTTATTTTTTTTAAGTTATATCACACTTATGAATGGAAAACCAGTATAACTTTCCAGAAATAGAAATTATCCATAACAATAAACATACTGAAAACAAACAGTATTTTAGAGTCTAGCTAAATACTATTTCCTGTTAAGGGTTCTGTCCTGAGGCCTACTCTTTTATTAACAGGAGTTTATCAAGAGTTAGATAAATGTTGAAGCATTTTCTTGGGCATAATTAGGATTGAAACAAAACTGATAGAGGGAAGTTTTTATTCTGTGATCCATAGCCATTTAATGCCCATGCCCATGAACAGTCTAAAACCATTTCACATACAATGCATATTCCACTCTTTGGGAGCCACTTTAGAGAGAAAAGGAAGCAATTAAGCTTGGTTTGAAGAGAACATACAGTCCTTTCTGTACTTGGAAAGATTAATCTGGGAATCTTTTTCTCTTCTCTCTCTTTTTTCAGAATTACTGATTTGAGAAACGAATGGCTTGAGGGGACTAAAAAGTGCAGACGAGGAAAACACATGCAGTATTCCAGATTGGGATTAATAAGGACTAGGGCAATAGCAGTGGAGGAATGGATGTGAGATGACATCAGAAGCTTACGGCCCAGTGAACTAAGACATATTTAAATAGAGCGGTTCTGTATTGTGTGGTACATGCTGCGTGAGCAGAACCCACAGTGACTGCGGGGCACCAGGGCAATGGCCAGAGAGGAGCTCCTAAAGAAGAGGATGCCTGAGTTGGGCCCTGAAAGACAAGATGGCATTAACCAGCTTGAGTGGGCGTGGTATTCCTGGAAGAGAAGGAGCAGCAGTGAGAGTAGCTGCCTGAGGTGTGCAGGGAAGTCCAGTAATTCAGTATTGCTGAAGAGAGGCAGTGGGAAAGTAGCAAGGCTGGAAAGGAGAACCGGCAACCTCCTGATGGCCTTGTGTTTACAGCCACAGATCCTGAACTTCTATCTCCTAGGTGATAGGGAGCTACTGAAGGGCTTGCAGGAGGAGTGCCTGGTCAGATTTGCATTTTAGATGGAATATCACTTTGGAGGATGGTGGGAAGGATGAGACTGGAAGTCAGCAGGACCAGTTAGAAAGTCAGTGCAATTGTAGCAAGAAGGTAAGCTCCATGAGAGCAGGGTTTTGTATCATTTTGTCATTTGTATCATTTTGTCAGTCTAGGACCTGACTCCTCCTAGACACTTGGAGATTCAGATGGTAAAGAATCTGCCTGCAGTGCAGGAGAACCAGGTTCAATCCCTGAGTTAGGAAGATACCCTGGAGAAGGGACTATCGACCCACTCCAGGAATAGCAATCCGGAGAATTCCATGGACAGAGGAGCCTGGTAGTGATAGCTTACTGTGAATGATATTGAATTCATGATCTCCAAAGAAGAAGTTTTATCTTCAGAACAAGGACCCGGTTTGATCACTCAAAAGCTTTTGTGTAGAGGAGTTTTATTAAAATATATAAAGGGACAGAGGAAACTTCTGACATAGACATTACAAAGGGGACGGAGAGTGCTCCCCTCACTAGTCTTAGCAAGGGAGCTATATACTTTTTCAATGGGTTATTACAGTCAATCAAAAGAATGTCTCAAGGTTGTAAAGGTCTTACCAGACCCACTCCCAGAATATACATTTTAAGATAACAGGATTAGTCAGAAGGTTCTTAAGAAGGAGAAACATGTCTTTAAGCAGGGTACATTGTTGTTATATAATCAATGGTACAGAGTTTAAGGGAAAGCATATCCTTGAGCAAGATGAGTTGTTTTGTTGTGCAATCATCAGCTCTGGGCTTAAAGAAAAAAACATTTGTCCTTTTCTTCTCCTTGAGAACTCCAAACCCCTATATCGCCCTTAAGAGCCCCAGACCTCTCTGTCTTCCTCGGGGACCCCAGACTTCTTATCAACCTACCTAGGAATTGACTCTCCCAGTAGGCTACAGTTCATGCGGCGGCAAAGAGTTGGACACAACTGAGCGACTAAGACACACACAGAGACACTCAGCAATTATAAAGGTGGATGAATGAGTAGATGAATGATCTAGGTAAAAGAAATGAGGTCCTGAAGTTGGAAAATAGAAATCAGAGTGTAGATGAGGAAACAGAGTTGAAAAATAACTATAGGTGTTAGTTTTAATTGAAAATTAATTAGAAATGAAGAAAAAGGAAAAGTCAAGGATGATGCTGAGTTGACTTCCTAGTTTGGATGACTGGTGACAGAATCAATACATAGAAATTCAGGAGAAAGAAGGTTAGAAAGGAAACATGGAAATGTTGGTAAAGGAGTCTGAAACGTTCAGATTGAGAATTTGGGGTGATTTGGGGGTCTCTTGATGAAAGTGAAAGAGGAGAGTGAAAAAGTTGGCTTAAAACTCAACATTCAGAAAACTAAGATCATGCCATCAAGTCACATCACTGTATAGCAAATAGATGGGGAAACAGAGACTTTATTTTTGGGGGCTCCGAAATCACTGCAGATGGTGATTGCAGCCATGAAATTTTCTTCTTTGGAAGAAAAGCTATGACCAGCCTAGACAGCATATTGAAAAGCAGAGACATTACTTTGCTGACAAAGGTCCATCTAGTCAAAGCTATGGTTTTTCCAGTAGTCGTATATGGATGTGAGAGTTGGACTATAAGGAAAACTGAGCACCAAAGAACTGATGCTTTTGAACTGTGGTGTTGGAGAAGACTCTTTTTTTTTTTTTTTTTTTTGGAGAAGACTCTTGAAAGTCCCTTGAACTGCAAGGAGATCCAACCAGTCCATCCTAGAGGAAATCAGTCCTGAATATTCATTGGAAGGGCTTCCCTGGTGGCTCAGACAGTAAAGCATCTGCCTACAATGCGGGAGACCCGGGTTCAATCCCTGGGTCAGAAAGATCCTCTGGAGAAGGAAGTGGCATCCCACTCCAGTATTCTTGCCTGGAAAATCCCATAGATGGACTGTGGTAGGCTACAGTCCACGGGGTCACACAGAGTCAGGCACGACTGAATGACTTCACTTTCATTCACTGGAAGGACCGATGCTGAAGCTGAAACCCCAATACTTTGGCCACCTGTTGTGAAGAACTGACTCATTGGAAAAGACCCTGATGCTGGGAAAGATTGAAGGTGGGAGGAGAAGAGGATGACAAAGGGTGAGATTGTTGCATGGCATCACCGAGTTGACGGACATGAGTTTGAGTAAGCTCCGGGAGTTAGTGATGAACAAGGAAGCCTGGCATGCTACAGTCCATGAGGTCGCAAAGAGTCGAACACGACTGAGTGACTGAACTGAACTCAGCATACAGGTGGCACCTAAAATCATGAGAATGGATGAAATTGTCTGCAAAGAGAGTAGAGAATGGCAGCAGCAACAATGAAAGAAGCTAGAGAAGGAAATGCAAGGACTTGCCCAGGAAAAAGGAGGGGCAGAGGAAGAAGAGTGCATGAACGAGGCAGGGCAACAATGAGAAAGTGGTGTGAAGCATGAAGCAGAGTAAAGCGTGTAGAAACCAACAAAGTTTTGCTAAGAGAAAGTCAGGATGTGAAAATATTTGGAAATGTGGCTATCAAGAGGCTATAAGTAACTTCATTAACAAGTTTTGATGTGTGAATCAGCGCAGTGGGCTGAGCAAATGGAAGGTGGAGACATGGGAGCATCCCAACCATTGTTTTTAATAGGCAAATCCACTGGGCTTGATGCTAAAGTGGATATAAATAGGGAAGGGGGAGGAATCAAAGATGACTGAGGTTTTGAGTCTGGGAAATCTTGGAGACTGAACCCAGTAACACATAGAGCTGGACTGTGGAATAAATTGATGGTTTCTGTTTATAGGATAATTATTTTAATTCATTGTATATTAAACATTCATAAATGCAGAAGATTAAATGCAAATACTTCAGTTATTAAGGTTAAGTTATTTAAGACATTAAGGAAATGCTTTAGTGCCTTATAAATGAAATTATATCCATCATCTTATATTTGGGTATGATTTCCTTATTCATCTAAGATTGTTTAGCATTCAGTGTTAGGTAGTTTCCAAGAGTTAAATCATATGTAATACCCATACATTATTCTGTGTGTGGTTAATAAATCAGGATTGTCATTTCCTTGCTTTTGTGACTTCAGTCACCCTTGTCAATTAACTAACTGAAGTTTCTGAATATGATTTTGAAATCTGAACCAATCATTCTGTACATAATTATAATCTACACACATAGGCCAAACTTTAGATGAGGATTTTATCTCCTATTTGCTCTTTAGGTGCTACTTTTTCCAGGAATCCCTCCATGGTTCCCCCCTGTTGACTAGACATTTTTGGGTACAGTTATCATCATTACCATCTACACATTCATAATTCTCATATAACACTTACTCACCCAGCACTTTAATTCTATGTTTACGTATCTGTCTCCTCCTTTAGACTGTCAGCATGTCTCATTTGGCTTTTATCCCTAGTCCTTATGTGTGTAGAACTTATTAAGTGCTTAGTAACTGTTGAACAATCGACAGGTCCTAGTATGCCTACTAACTTGGGACATAAAATAATGAGTTTATCATGGACAAATTGTATAAGCTTTCTAATGTACTTACCTGTTCTATAAACGTCCAGGAGTATTCAAGCAACTATTAAGAAACTCAATTCTAAAACTTTATCTCTCCCCACCCCATCCAAGAGATGCTACAGCAGTAGAGGGTGTTTCCTTTCCGCTACTAACAGTCTGTTCCACATGAGTCCTTATTGAATCAAAACTATATGGCTGATTCATGTCAATGTATGACAAAACCCACTGAAATGTTGTAAAGTGATTGGCCTCCAACTAATAAAATAATATTTAAAAAAAAAAAAAAAACTGAGTCATGTTTTAAGGGAAATTTCCACAGAGAGCAGTAGGTGACATAGAGCACTCCATTCATTCAAAATGCCATGACTAGGGTTCTCCCTGGCGTTCGTGTGATATTGGCCCCAGTTCTCTGCTTTTTGCCAGAGCACTTTTCACTTTTTTCTGCTTTTAAAGAGCCATAGATATTTTGTTGATAAACTTCAAGATATAGTATCTTAAAAGCATTTCAGCTGACATTTTAAATCAGGCAATTTCACATAAAATTTCTGACCTCTTTTTAAAAAAATTGAGACATTAACTGACTCTGCTTTCTTGAACATCAGGAAGTCAGAGCTGAGTGGCAAATGCACACTTTTAATGGAGCTTTAAGTTCTATGAAGTTTAATCTTTTCCATTCATAAGAATGTGGGTACAGTCAGAGCTTTTCTGCTTCACTTATTTAAGTGACCTATCTGGCCCCTCTCGACTATAGTTTGCAACCCCTATTTTTGAGGAAATTGCCAAATGGTCCACTTTTCCTTGGTTCCTTAGCTAAAGCCTTCACATAACCAGAGGCAGCAAATAGAGTTGATATTTTTATAGCCACACCAACATGAATATTTATTTATAGGCTACTTACTGTTCCAGTTACTGTAGAATGTTCACCCTATCTAATAAAAAATTTTATTTTTCATGTTATTCTTAAGTATGATGGATTCATCTTAACATTTAGCTTATAACACTTTATACTTTTAATTTAGGTTTTCAATGACAAGAGCAGTTTTAAAATTTAATAACCATCCTATTAAACAGTGAAAGTAGCCACTTAGTCAGGACTCACTGAAATCAATCTTACTTCTTCTTTAATATAATTTCAATTAGTTGGTGATGGTATCAGATGAACATCAATGTCTTGCCACCAAAGTATGTATTAATGTACAGAGAATTTAATTCTATTTGAATAGGAAGTCTGGGGATGAGATACTGCTGAAAATTAATCTTTCATTAGAGATATAACAAAGTAGTATGATAAATTACAACACCAAATTCTTTTAGTGATTTTTACCACTCAAACACCCACTGTTTGTCATTTAAATAGGTAGAATTACTCTTTAGGAGTTGTATTTTCTTGTACCACAACTTTGTTGGAATATGTTCTAGGTTTTATTACAAACTGCAAGTGTGGCATATTGTTTTTAAAATTTTCCCTTAAAGAATATTTTTCCCATAGAGCAAATTATTTAGAAATTTTTTCATTCTCAACAATATTTAATTTCATGAGTGTCAATGAATGAATAGAGAAAGGGGGAGACAGACTTTTTAGATGTATATTCAATATATAATTAGAGAGTGGCTTCTCAATAAGATCATTCTAACCTAGAATCCAAATAGTATTTATGGTACTTAAATTTGATGGTTTGTAAGTGTTTTCATGTTCAAATCATTTATTATCTGTTTTTCACTCTATTCACCTGTCTAGTATGGTTGTTAAAGAGATTTGGGAAAAGAAGAGCACTTTCATGGTTTTCTCTGCTGACCCTGAATGGTTATGTGTAGTGGAAACAACTACACACAAAAATGTTTGTTCTGAGAAATGCAGATTACCTAGTGTAAGGATCATTCTTTTTTCAAACCACATGAACAGGCAGATATTGTTAAAGTGTGGGCTCTTACAGCTAGATTGTAGGGGGTTTGACTCCTGGTTGTCACTTCCTATCTTTGGGCCCCTGGGCAAGTCAGTTATCTCTCTGTGCTTCAATTTCCTCATAGGTTAGGTCATGGCAACTACAGAATGTGCTTTATAGAGTTGCTAGTATTAAATGAGTTATTACTTAGAACCATACCAAGCTCATAGTAAGTGCTTTAGTTAATGTTAGTTCATACTTACTGCCGTTTTACTATTTTCTCTTGACCTGAATCAATGTTTAATAATTTGTGAATATGTTATCATAATAAAGGTCTAAACTTGCAGTTTGTTTCAGTGAACAGATGTCTGTTGAGCCCCTTCTGTAGGCCAAGGTCTGTGACAAATGAAAGGAATCCAAAGGTGAATGAAGCAGTCTTTTCATCAAGGAGATTATAGTAGGCAGAGGAGGCAAACATATAAACAGTTAATGATGATGGTCTTTGTTAACACCAAACTAGTCTTAGGGTGGGGAATGCTGGTAAAAGGAAATATCAGACTTGCCTAGCCAAGTTGGAGCTTGTTCTAAGTGGAGATACTGGAGCTAAATTGTGAACACACACAAATGAAAGCATGGAGGTTCATGTCATGTTTGATCCCTTAACTGGGATGTGTAATGAGAATGTACAGACTCACAATGCTGGAAGAGAAGGCTGGATGAAACAAACCATGATGGGCCTTAAAAGCCATGTTAAAAAGTTGGTTTTTAGTCCACTAGAGATTTCTTTTTAAATGTTAACATGGAGAAGTTTCATGATGTCATCTCTGTTCTAGAAAATGAGTACATTGTCAGAATAAAATTAGCTGGAGGCAGAGAGACCAATTAAAAGTCTGTGCAAAGTCCAGGTGAGACATAATTAACCTGAAAATGAGTATAGTAGCAAAGAAATAGAGGAGAAAGACATAGAAAAGATACTTCAGGAGTTAAATCAGTGAGAAAAAAAAAGAAAGGGAGAAAATGGCACTGAATTACTCTGGTGCTTGGAATTAGCAAAGTAGTTGTGTTACCAACAGGGTAAATGTCTGGTGGAACAAGACCCAGTTTCCCCCACAGTCAGTCTCTCCCATCAGGAAGCCTCCATAAGCCTCTTATCCTTATCCTTCAGAGGGCAGACAGAATGCAAACCACAGTCACAGAAAACTAATCAAACAGATCACATGGACCACAGCCTTGTCTAACTCAGTGAAACTATGAGCCATGTCATGTAGGGTCACCCAAGATGGGTGGGTCATGGTGGGAAATTCTGACTAAGCGTAGTCCACTGGAGAAGGGAATGGCAAACCACTTCAACATTCTTGCCTTGAGAACCCCATAAACACTATGAAAAGGCAAAAAGATATGACACTGAAAGATGAATTCCCCAGGTCTGTAGGTGCCAAATATGCTACTGGAGCAGAGTGGAGAAATGACTCCAGAAAGAATGAAGAGATGGAGTCGAAGCAAAGGCAATGCCCAGTTGTGGATGTCACTGGCAATGGAAGTAAAGTCCGATGCTGTAAAGAACAGTATTGCATAGGAACCTGGAATGTTAGGTCCTTGAATCAAGGAATCAAGGATGTGGTCAAACAGGAGATGGCAAGAGTGACCGTTGACATTTTAGGAATCAGTGAACTAAAATAGACTGGAATGGGTGAATTTAACTCAGATGACCATTATATCTACTCCTGTGGGCAAGAATCCCTTAGAAGAAATGGAGTAGCGTTCATAGTCAACAAGAGTCCAAAATGCAGTACTTGGATGCAATCTCAAAAATGACAGAATGCTCTCTGTTCGTTTCCAAAACAAACCATTTAGTATCACAGTAATCCAAGTCTATGCCACAACCAGTAATGCTGAAGAAGCT
Organism: Muntiacus reevesi; assembly: GCF_963930625.1. NCBI lineage: Eukaryota > Metazoa > Chordata > Mammalia > Artiodactyla > Cervidae > Muntiacus > Muntiacus reevesi. The sequence goes on from NC_089252.1 coordinate 100,674,434, forward strand.
GAAGTTGAACGGTTCTATGAAGACCTACAAAAACTTCTAGAACACACACCCCAAAAAGATGTCCTTTTCATTATAGGGGACTGGAATGCAAAAATATGAAGTCAAGACATACTGGAGTAACCAGCAAATATGGCCTTGAAGTACAATACAAAGCACGCAAACGCTAACAGAGTTTTGCCAAGTGAATGCACTGGTCAGAGCGAAAACCCTCTTCCAGCAACACAAGAGAACCCTCTACACATGGACATCACCAGATGGTCAATACCAAAATCAGATTGATTATATTCTTTACAGCCAAAGATGGAGAAACTCTGTACAGTGAGCAAAAACAAGACCAGGAGCTGGCTATGACTCAGATAGTGAACTCCTTATTGCCAAATTTAGACTTAAATTGAAGAAAGTATACTAGACATTCAGGTATGACCTAAATCAAATCCCTTACGATTATACAGTGAAAGTGACAAACAGATTCAAGAGATTAGATCCGATAGACAGAGTGCCTGAAGAACTATGGATGGAAGTTTGTGACATTGTACAGGACGCAGTGATCAAGACCATCCCCAAGAAAAATCAATGCAAAAAGGCAAAATGGTTGTCTGATGAAGCCTTCTAAACAGCTATGAAAAGAAGAGAAGCAAAAGGCAAAGGAGAGAAGGAAAGATGTGCCATTTGAATGCAGGATTGTAAAGAGTAGCAAGGAGAGAGAGGAAAGCCTTCCTCAGTGATCAATGCAGAGAAATAGAGGAAAACAATTGAATGGGATAGACCAGAGAGATCTCTTCAAGAAAGTTAGAGATACCAACAGAATATTTCATGCAAAGATGGGCACAATAAAAGGCAGAAATGGTATGGACCTAACATTAGCAGAAGATATTAAGAAGAGGTGGCAAGAATACACAGAACTATACAAAAAAATATCTCCGTGACCCAGATAACAATGATAGTGTGATCACTCACCTAGAACCAGACATCCTGGAATGCAAAGTCAAGTGGGCCTTATGAAGCATCACTATGAACAAAGCTAGTGAAGGTGATGGAATTTCAGTTGAGCTATTTTAAATCCTAATAGATCATGCTATGACTCAATATACCAGCAAATTTGGAAAACTCAGCAGTGGCCACAGGACTGGAAAAGGTCAGTTTTCATTCCAATCCCAAAGAAAGGCAATGCCAAAGAATACTCAAACTACCACACAATTGCACTCATCTCACACGCTAGGAAAGTAATGCTCAAAATTCTCCAAGCCAGGCTTCAACAGTATGTGAACTGTGAACTTCCAGATGTTCAAGCTGGATTTAGAAAAAGCAGAGGAACCAGAGATCAAATTGCCACCATCTGTTGGATCATCAGAAAAGCACGAGAGTTCCAGAAAAACATCTACTACTTCTTTATTGACTGTGCAAGCCTTTGACTGTGGATCACAACAGACTGTGGAAAATTCTGAAAGAGATGGGAATACCAGACTACCTGACCTGCCTCCTGAGAAATCTGTATGTAGGTCAAGAAGTAACAGTTAGAACTGGACATGGAACAGCAGACTGGTTCCAAATCAGGAAAGGAGTACGTCAAGGCTGTATATTGTCACCCTGCTTATTTAACTTATATGCAGAGTACTTCATGAGAAATGCTGGGCTGGATGAAGCACAAGCTGGAATCAAGATTGCAAGGAGAAATATCAATAACCTCAGATACGCAGATGACATTACCTATGGCAGAAAGTGAAGAACTAAAGAGCCTCTTGATGAAAGTGAAAGAGGAGAATGAAAATGCTTAAAACTAACATTCAGAAAACTAAAATCAAGGCATCTGGTCGCATCACTTCATGGCAGATAGATGGGAAAACAGTGGAAACAGTGAGAGACTTTATTTTTTTGAGCTCCAAAATCACTGCAGATGGTGACTGCAGCCATGAAATTAAAAGACGCCTGCTCCTTGGAAGAAAAGCTATGACCAACCTAGACAGCATATTGAAAAGCAGAGACATTACTTTGCTGACAAAGATCCGCCTAGTCAAAGCTATGGTTTTTCCAGTAGTCATATATAGATGTGAGAGTTGGACTGTAAAGAAAGCTGAGTGCCAGAGAATTGATGTTTTGACCTGTGGTGTTGGAGAAGACTCTTGAGAGTCCTTTGGGCCACAAGGAGATCCAGCCAGTCCATCCTAAAGGAAATCAATCCTGAGTATTCATTGGAAGGACTGATGCTGAAGTTCCAATACTTTGGCCACCTGATGCGAAAACTGACTCATTTGAAAAGACCCTGATGCTGGGAAAGATTGAAGGCGGGAGGAGAAGGGGACAACAGAGGATGAGATGGTTGAATGGCATCACCAACTTGATATACATGAGTTTGCACAAGGTCTGGGAGTTGTTGATGAACAGGAAAGCCTGGCGTGCTGCAGGCCATGGGGTCGCAAAGAATCGGACACGACTGAGCAACTGAACTGTGGAGCTGCAATCACTGCTTAGATTGCGGTGTCTCACCATGACAGAATATCTGGTGTCACAGTGTCCTTCCTACAGTAAACAAAACACTGGAAAAATATATTTGAAATAAGACTTTTCAACCATTTGGATAACAGACAACATACTTGAAAAAGAAACAAATTATGTAAGTTCTGTATTCCCAAGCTTTTAAAAGGCCCATTCCAGACTGCAGTGCAGAGGTGGGAGCCCAGACAGACCATGGCATCTTGCTAAATAGAGAGAGATCAGAGTTAAGGATTACATGAGACTGAGGTAGCTAGAATTTGTATTGTAGTGTATCTGAGAAGAACTTCAAAAATCTGCATCAGGGTCCTCTTCAATCCTTGTTCATGGTTACAGTAGGACTCCATGAGGTAATCAAAGACCAGCACTTGGGGAAAGAATGCCTACTAAAGCAACAGTGACACATAGGGCTGGGAGATATTCAAATGCTGGCCACAGTATGATTGAACACATATAAGAGAAACTTAGAAAGACAGTGTTACTTAGAAATAGCTTATCTTTTCCTGGAGAAAATGTCACTTTAGAATCAAGCTAAGAAATACGAAGACTCACATCAAAAAGATCAAGATGATCTGCAAATAGACTTCTGTGTGGAACATCATAGAACTCTTTTAAAAAAGAGAAACAACAAAATCCAAAGCCCAGCAGTATAGTAAACATAATGTCCAGTCTACAGTTTTTAAAAAAGATACTAGATAGGCAAACTGAGTAAACTTGATCCATAACCTGAGAAAAATCACAGAATGAAAATTCAATGGCTATGAGACAACTATTATAAACATATTAGAGGATGTAATGGAAACTTAACATAATGAGAGAGCGAATTAAGAGACCCCAGTGGAAAAAAAGAAAACTATGAAAAGAAACTTGGAAAAATGCAGCATTGAAATGAATGATTCACTGGATAGGTTTAACACTAAATTAAACACTGGGATGATTCGTTAAAATTGAAGTTAGGAATATAGAAACTTCAAACTGAGGCAAAGAGAGGGGGGATAAATCCTGGGGGAAAAATGAGTATAGTCTGATTGGTCTGTGAAACAATATCTATCAGTCAATATATGTGTAATTGGAGGTGGTGCTAGTGATGAGGAACTGCCTGCTAGTGCACGAGACATAAGAGACATGGGTCCAGTCCCTGGGTTGGGAAAATCCCCTAGAGGAGGAAATATCAGCCCACTCTTGTATTCTTACCTAGAGAATCCCGTGGACAGAGGAGCCTGGCGGGCTGCAGTCCATGGGGCTGCAAAGATTGGACCCTACTGAAGTTACTTGTCACACAGCACAGAGTACTATAGGAAGAGCAAAAAGAGATTGACTGAAGAAAATTTATAGAAAATGATTGTAGAAATTTTTCAGAGTTTGAAAAATATACCTATAGATCCAGTAAGCTCAGCAGACCATGAACTGAGGAACACACAGAAGCCATCCACATTAAAATCACACTTTGGTATATCACAACTGAGAAAAAAAAAATCACCATGGTATGTCATAATTAAACTGCTAAAGATCAATGATAAAATCTTACAATGCAGTAAGAGGAGAAAAAATAAATAATACATGAGACTAATGATAAAAATATATCAACAGCTTTCTGTCAGAACCGATGAAAGTCAGAAGACAATAAAACAGTGCTAAGAGGAAAAATGGCTTAAATCTGTCAACTTAGAATTATTTATTTAGTGAAATTTCTTTAAAAATTGGAGCAAATAAAAACATTTCCAGACTAAAAAGGTGAGAGACTTTGTTATCACTAAACCTGCACTATAAAATTGTTAAATGAAATTCTTCTGATGAAAAAAAATATGTTCCAGATAGAAATTTGATAGAAAGCATACCAAAATTCTTATCTAAATGAGAGAGTGAAGAGGGTCAGTAACAGTAATAAAAAAGTAGGTAAATCTCAAAGATTATTCACATCATGAATTCTTTTAAAATATTTGATTTTTGAAACCAAACAGTAACAATGTAGAAGTAAAATATGTGACAGTAATAACACAGTGATAATGTATGAAGTTCTTACCCATAAGATATTATAATGTTATTCAGGGTTAAGCTGTTGGAAGTTAAAGGTTCATAGGAGTTTCCCTGGTTGCAGAGTTTGGGCAGCAATTGAAAAAAATAAGTTTAGCTAATCAACAAATTGAGGAAAGTAATTGGGCACTGAAGGTATGTTCAATGCAAAATAAAGCAGAACTAAAGAAAGAGCAGATGGAACAAATAAAAAACAAATAAATTGATAGCCTTAAACTCAAACACATAAAAATAATTGCATTAAATGGAAATGGACTAAACACTACAAAAAAAGAAATTGTTAGTTTGAATAAAAAAGTGAGACACAATTGTATTCTGTTTATAAGCAATGCACATTAAATTTAAAAACACAGATAGGTTTAAAACAATTTAATGACAAAAGATATATCTTTCAAACATGAATTATAAAAATGTTAGAGTAGCTGGATAAATATCAGTCAAAGTAAACTGCAGGACAAGGAATATTATGTAAAGAGGCATATTTCATAAGGATAAGGGGATCAAATCATGTAGAAGCTAGAACAGTCCTGCATATGTACACACCTCATAACAGTGCTTGAAATTGCATGAAGCAAAAACTAACAACTGAAGAAAGATAAATGCTCAATTATAGATGAAGATTTCAACACTCCTCTCTCAGAAATCGACAGAAAATCAGTAAACTTGAAAAATGCTATCAATCAACCTGACTTATATGACATTTCTAAAATGTTTACTCAGACAGCTGCAGAGTAACACTGTATTCAAATGCACATTGAATTTCTACCAGTATATATGATATATTAGGCTGTTTTATTCTCAGCAAAGTTAAAAAGACTGAAATTATGCCAAGTATGTTCTGTGACTAAAGTTAATAACAAAATAGGTAATTGAAAAATCCCCAAGTACTTGAAAATAAAGCAACATACTTCTAAATAACCTATAGGTAAACAAAAATTACAGGGAATATTAGAAAATAATGTAACTGATATTTTACTAATATTTTACTAATTTTAACTAGTAGTGAAAATAAAGCATACCAAAATTTGTGAGCTGCATTAGAGGTATCTAAAGTATTCAGAAAGAAGTAATCAAGAGAGTAAGTCAATAAAATGGGAAATGGACAATGGAGAAAAGAATCAATAAGACCAGGTGTGGATTTTTAAAAACTATTTAGTAAGTGATAAACCTAGACTAATCAAGCAAAAGACAGACCACACACACACAGTGTCAGTATGAAGATGAGATGTAAAGGAAAAGGAAAATAAGGGAATACTATGAACAATTTTGAACTTCCCAGGTAGCTCAGTGGGTAAAAGAATCCTCCTGCAGTACAGGAGATGTGGGTTTGATTTCTGGGTTGGAAAGATCCCCTGAAGTAGGGCATGGCAACCCACTCCAGGATTCCTGCCTGGAGAATTCAGTTAATACAAGGAGCCTGGCAGGCTACTATCCATAGAGTCACAAAGAATCAGACATGGCTGAGATGACTGAGCACACATGCATGTGTGAACACCTTTGTACTAATACATTTGACAATTTAGATGAAGTAGGAAAACTTTTTCAGAGAAACAAATTGCTAAAACTGATACTAAAAGAAATAGAAAATCTGAGTAGCCTTGTATCTATATTTAGAAAATGAATCCGTAATTTAAAACATTGCCACAAAGAAAATCCAGGTTTGGATAGATTTATGGGTAAGTCTCACCAAACATTTGAGGAAAAATAATGCTCTTAGATAATAAGGCAGAAAGAACATTGTCCAGTTCACTTAATAAAATGAGGCTAGCATAATTCTTATACCAAAACCAGGAAATGTAATTCCCAAAAGAGAACTATGAATCAGAATCACTCGTGAACATAAACTGATGGATCCTTAACATCATGACCAGGTGGTGTTTATCCAAGAATTCAAGGTTAATCTTACATTTTGATAATTAGTCAGTGTAATTTATCATGTTAACAGAATAAAGGGAAAAAATTGTAAAATCATCTCAGTGAATGTAGAAAAATCAATTGATGAAAATTCATCAGCCATTGTGATGGCTCACATCAAACTATTACCAGAAGGAGACTTGTTCAGCTTGATCAAAGACCACTGTAAAAACCTACAGTTCAATCATATTTAATGATGAAATACTGAGTACTTACTCCTCAGATGGGGAACAAGTCAAAGATATCCACTCTGACAACATCTGATCAGCAAAGTGCAATAAGATAACAAAGATAATTTTACAGCATACAGATTGAAATAGAAGTAAAAATTTCTGTCTTTGCAGACAACATAACCATCTTGTAGAAAATTCTAGGGAACCTTCAAAAACCAAACAAAACCTATTTAAAACAAGTGAGTTTAACAGGGTCACAGAACACAATGTCAGTATACCAAAATCAATTTTATATTTCTGTATAGATGTATTTGTAGCAAGAAACAATTGAAAACTATAAATTTTAAAGACATTTACAACAGCATGAAAAATATTCAAGAGTAATTTTAACAAAATATATGTTAGCCTTTTATATTGAAAACTATAAAACATTGCATAGAGAAATTGAAGACCTAAATAAATGGGAGCATGTTGTTAATGAATGAGAAGACTATATTTGTTAACATACCAATACTTTTTCAGTAAATCTGTAGATTCAGTCTGATCCCAGTTACAGTCCCAGCAGGCTGCTACTTTTTCTTTTTTTCCAGAATTTAATAAGCTACTTCTAAAATTTACATAGAAATTCACAGGTCCAAGAATAGCCAAAACCTTTTCAAAAAGTAAAATTTATATCTCATGATTTCAAAACTTCATATAAAGTTACAATAATCAAGATACTATGTACCTGGCATAGATACCAGTAAAAAGTTCAGAACACCCACACATGTATGCATCAGCCAAAGCGCCAGAGCAGTTCAATAGGCAGAGGAATTTTTTCTTTTTTTTTTGAGAACTGGAAATTCTGAGTATATGCATGAAAGAAAAATGAACCTCGACTCATACTTCATACCATTTACAAAAATTAATTTGAGATGGATTATAGATCTAAATGCAAATATGAAAAGCTACTTTAAGATGTTTGTTAGGGCTCAGGAAGCATTAACCATAATTAAGAAATTAATTGACAAAATAGGCTTCAATGAAATTTAAAACTGCATCAAAAAGATATTAAGAAAATGAATAAGCAAGCCAAAAAATGGGAGATGATATTCTTAATATATATAACTGACAACAGACTTTTATTGAGACTAGATCCTACAACTCTATAATGAGAAAACAAAAGTTTTTTTAAGGCAAAAATAATTCAACAAAGATTTTTACAGTTGATCAAATAAGTATATGAAGAAAAGCTCTATACTACCAGTCAGGGAAATACAAGTTAAAAAAACAGTTACCTCTACTACTTCACCCACTAAGAATGGCTAAAAGAGACAAGAATTACTAAATGTTGTTGAGATGTAAAGAAAGCAATTTCATGAATGTTTAGTGTAAGTGGAAAATGGTATAACTACTTTGAAAATACTTTTGGAGGTTTCTCATAAAGTTAAATATTTGCCCTTTGATCCAACAGTTCTACTTCTTGCTGACTATCTAAGGAAATTAAAATATGTGTATACAAATTTGCATTTCACAACAGCTTTATTTATGATGGCCAAAATGTTGAAGTAACTCAAAAGTCTAACAGCAGAAGACTGAACAAATGGTGCTCTGTGCACAGAGTGAGGTACTACTCAGCAAAACAAGAATGAACTACCAGTGCACGCATCAGTACTGATGAGCCTCAGATGTTAGCCTGAGTGTGAGAAGCCATTTACTGTGGTTTCATTTATATAAACAGAATAGACAAAATTAATCTAAGGTGAAAGAAATCAGTGCTTTCCATTAAAAGGTATGAATGTGGAGACTGATTGGAAAGCTGCACAAAAGATCTTTCTGGGGTGATTGAAATGTTGTATACCTTTATGAGTTATGGTATGCAGATGTATGAGATGGTCAAAACTCATCAAACTGTATCCTCAAAGTCTATGCATTTCATGGTATGAAAGTCAGAGAGCTTATATGGCTAATGTACATTGAGCATTTACCATATGCTGGACACTATTAGTGGAGAAGGCAATGGCACCCCACTCCAGTACTCTTGCCTGGAAAATCCCATGGACGGGGGAGCCTGGTAGGCTGCAGTCCATGGGGTCACTAAGAGTCGGACGCGACTGAGCAACTTCACTTTCACTTTTCACTTTCATGCATTGGAGAAGGAAATGGCAACCCACTCCAGTGTTCCTGCCTGGAGAATCCCAGGGATGGGGGAGCCTGGTGGGCTGCTGTCTATGGGGTCGCACAGAGTCGGACACGACTGAAGCGACTTAGCAGCAGCAGCAGACACTATTAGAAGTCCTTACATGTATTTAAACATTTAGTCCTAACACCTCTGTGAGAGATGTGTCATTATTATCACCATTTTACAAATAAGGAAAGAGAGACAGAGAGAACACATAACTGCAAAGATTATATAACTAGTAAGTGGTAGAACTGGAATCCAAATCCAGACGGTTTGGCTCTAGAGCCCAAATTCTTGCATCCCTGGAAGGAATACATTTAAAAGGTGTTGTCACTAGAGGTTAGCTGGAGAGAGTTGTCAGATTAAGAAACAGAATATAGTTCAAATGTTTTTAAGTATTTCAGGGTAATGAAATTAAATCTCAAAATGTGACCACGTGACTGGATCAAGGCGTAAAGAGGAGAGAAAGGCTTTTGAAGGCAAGGCAGTTAAGGGACTTTTAGCGTGTCAAACAGTATATCAGAAGGTAAGATGAACCTGGTCCCAGTGTCTTCTGAGAATGTGTATAGGATGGTGTGGTTTTACTCAAGTGTGTGTTCTCAAGTGGTATGTTTGAGGAGGTATAAGGAGTGAGTAGAGAGTGATGTGAAGCTGAAAGGGTGGAAGGGCCTGTCTGTGCAATGCCTCAGGTTTCAGAGAAGGTAGGGTTCACAGTCAGAAGAGCAGACTCTGTCCCAGTGCCATGGTCCCATGGCTTCAGAACTGAAGGCTGTAGAACCACAGGTAAACTCCATAAGTGAACTTCAACTCTGGACTTGAAGGGGACGTAATACCTCAGAGAAAAGCCAGGTTTCATTTAAGGTAAGGCGTGTAGGACCGTTAAACCGTATGTGTGCTCAGTCATGTCCGACTCTTTGCAGCCTCATGGACTGTAGCCCTCCAGGCTCCTCTGTCTGTGGGATTTCCCAAGCAGGAATACTGTAGTGGGATGCCATTTCCTTCTCCAGGGAATCTTCCAAACCCAGGGATCAAACCCAATCTCTTCCATCTCCTGCACTGGCAAGTGGATTCTTTACCACTCACTAGTGCCATGTAGGAAGCTCATAGGACCCTTAAAAGAATATAGAGAATCTATGTTCTTTTCAGTAGTACAGATTTCTAAGGGCACATTGAAAGGGTGACTTGAGGATTAGCAAGAGAATGATGGGACAGCTATTTGAGGAAGAGAGAGCTTGCTGGAGGAGGGTAGGAATTGGGAGGTAGGGATTGATTGCTGAACAGGTGTAGTGATGGTACTTCTGCAAGGAACTTGGTTTTCTTTGATGCAGTCGTGAGCTACAACATTGGCAGCCCCCAAATTCCAGTCCTCAACTACATGCTTTCCATATTAAGGGGCTTCGGTGACTTGCTTTTCATGGGGAAATTACTTTTACATTAGTTATAGGTAATTACTTCTCCTGCCCATGTGGAAATTACTGTTTCAGTCTCTCTACTTGTGTCACTTAATAAACACAATACGTTGATGAAAAAGATGGACAAAGTCATTGTAAGCAGATTTTCTGTTGAGAAATTAAAACTGAAGTGAAAAATTATTTTAAAAGGCAAAGAATAAAAGTCTTAAAAGCTTCTTTTTTTTTGTTATTTTGGGAGCATGAAAACAGAATGAAGTTCTAAAATTCTGGAAAGAGATGTACTTTAGAATTCCTGGGTTACAAAATTGTAGTTTTTTGTTTGTCAGTACTTTTTAGCAAGGCATTGCTGACTAGCGCTGTGTACTATTAACAATTCAGGCTCTTCATACAGGGGCAAAATGAATCTGATTATCTTCAGATCTTTCCCACAGTATTGGTAGAGAAAAGGGGCACAAGAAATCAAAAAAATTCAGGGACAACCAAGAGCTTATTATTGCATGCATTTGAGAGTGGGTGAGTGTGTGTGGGTGTGGGTGTGTGTGTGTGTGTGTGTGTATATGCATGCGTGTTTCACCAATACAATGAAGCCACATTGCCAAAACATGTCAGTAAAAACTAGAAGTTAAATTCTTTGAATCATGATTTCACCTTTTGGCAGTCAGTTCTTTCATGTAAAATTCCATGTTGAAATTAAATAGCATAAACTCTCTTATTAACCCAAGCAACAAACTAAGTAGAACTGTCTCTTCTCTATTAAGACTGGTGTTTTTCCCGTGCATATTTCTCAAGGAGCTGTAATTGTAAATATTTAGATTAGGAGCTCTTCCCTGCTGGACTAGAGTTTCACATAGGGGTAAAGTGATTAGAGATCAAGAAAAATGTCAGAAAAAGGAGATTTTAAGTGTGAATAATACCCAATGATAATGAAAATATTTTATGAGACTGACACGCTACCAAAAGAGGCACCTTGAAAATATTTTATAAAGATCAACTGTAATTCAGATAATCCACCTGTTGGTAGTAGAGAACTCAGAACACTTTCCCATAACTTCAGATAATATATCACAGAAATTATAAGAATAATGATTTATTTGTGAAAGCTTATGAAAATTGTAACCTTTACAAATATCAGCTTAACCAAAAAAAAAAAAAGCAAGCAACAAACCTCTATTTCTTCTAACCAAGGAAGATTTGTGAAAGTTATCCCTATCTTTTCCAAGAACTACTCCCATCTGTACTTCTAAAAGATGGATTCAGTAAATAACTTATCAGTACTTACACATTTATGAGGTTTGTTGAATGATGATAAAGTGAAAGACTGAAAATATGTATGCAGACATGTATTTATATGCTTATCTTCATATACTCTTACACATGCATACCATTATTTGTTGAGTACTTTTCATGACGCATTAATCTAGGCAGAGGAAATAAAAGCAGTTTGATTTGGGATATAACCTGAAATCCAAGCAAAAAACCAAAAGTAAACATGTGGGAATACATCAAACTAAAAAGCTTCAGCACAACAAAAGAACATATTAACAAAATGAAAAGACAACCTATGAAATAGAGAAAAAAATCTGCAAACCATATATCCAGTAAGGAGTTAATGTCAAAAATATTTGAAGAACTCATGTACCTCAGTAGCAAAAAACGAAAAAAAAAAAAATCAGTTAAAGTGGGCAAAGGACCTAAATAGACATTTTTCCAAAGAAGATATACAGTAGACCAACAGATACATGGGAAAATGCTCCACATCGCTAGTCACTAAGGAATTGCAAATTAAAACCACAATGAGACATCAGCTCGTACCTGTTAGGATGAATATTATCAAAAAGACGAGATAAATATGTATAAATGTAGAGAAAAGGGAACCCTTGTGCACTGTTGGTAAGATTATAAATTGGTATAGCCACTGTGGAAAATAGTATGGAGGTGCCTCAAAAACTTAAAAATAGAACTACCAAATGATCCAGCATTCCACTTCTGGGACATAGTCAAAGCAACCAGTAGCACTAATTTGAAAAGATATCTTCACCCCCATACTCACTGCAACATTGTTTACAATAGCCAAGACATGGGAACAACCTAAGTGTCCATCTGTGGATGAATAAAGAAGTTGTGGTATGTATGTACAATGGGATATTTTTCAGCCATAAGAAAGTGAGAAAATCCTACCCAGTGCAAAAACATGGATGTACCTTGAAGACATTATACGCTAAGTGAAGTAAGTAAGATAGGGCAAATTCTGAATGACCTCACTTATATGTGGAATCTAAGCAAAACAACACCAAACTCACAGAAAAGAGATCAGATTTGTGGTTACTAGACACAGTGGGAGGCAGGGGTGGGCACTTCAATCTTCTATAAGATAAGTAAACAGTGGGGATGATATTTTTCCACACTTTGTTGTGATCCACACAGTCAAAGGCTTTAGCATGGGCAATAAAGCAGAAGTAGATGTTTTTCTGGAACTCTTGTTTTTTCGATGATCCAGTGGATGTTTGCAATTTGATCTCTGACTCCTCTGCCTTTTCTAAATCCAGTTTGAACATCTGGAAGTTCACGGTTCACATACTGTTGAAGCCTGGCTTGGAGAATTTTGAGCATTACTTTCCTAGCATGTGAGATGAGTGCAATTGTGCGGTAGTTCAATCATTCTTTGACATTGCCTTTTTCTGGGACTGGAATGAAAACTGACCTTTTCCAGTCCTGTGGCCACTGCTGAGTTTTCCAAATTTGCTGGCATATTGAATGCAGCACTTTCACAGCATCATCTTTTAGGATGAGCTGTTTTGAAATAGCTCACCTGGAATTCCATCACCTCCACTAGCTTTGTTCGTAGTGATGCTTCCTAAGGCCCACTTGACTTCACATTCCAGGATGTCTGGCTCTAGGTGAGTGATCAGACCCTCATTTATGTGGGTCATGAAGATCTTTTTTGTACAGTTCTGTGTATTCTTGCCACCTCTTCTTAATATCTTCTGCTTCTGTTAGGTCCGTATCATTTCTGTCTTTTATTGTGTCCATCTTTGCATGAAATGTTCCCTTCATATCTCTACTTTTCTTAAAGAGATCTCTAGTCTTTCCCATTCTACTGTTTTCCTTTATTTCTCTGCTTTGATCACTGAGGAAGGCTTTCTTATTGCTCCTTGCTACTCTTTGGAACTCCGCATTCAGATGGGTATATATTTCCTTTTCTCCTTTGCCTTTCGCTTCTCTTCTTTTCATAGCTGTTTGTAAGGCCTCCTCAGAGAGCCATTTTTGCCTTTTTGCATTGCTTTTTCTTGGGGGTGGTCTTGATCACTGCCTCTTGTGCAACGTCACAAACCTCCATCTATAGTTCTTCAGGCACTCTGTCTATCAGATCTAATACCTTGAATCTTTTTGTCACTTCCATTGTATAATCATAAGGGATTTGATTTAGGTCATACCTGAATGGTCTAGTGTACTTTCTTCAATTTAAGTCTGAATTTGGCAATAAGGAGTTCATGATCTGAGTCACAGTCAGCTCCTGGTCTTGTTTTTGCTCACTGTACAGAGCTTCTCCATCTTTGGCTGTAAAGAATATAATCAATCTGATTTTGGTATTGACCATCTGGTGGTGTCCATGTGTAGAGTCTTCTCTTGTGTTACTGGAAGAGGGTGTTTGCTATGACCAGTACGTTATCTTGGCAAAACTCTGTTAGCCTTTGCCCTGCTTCATTCTGTGCTCAAAGGCCAAATTTTCCCGTTACTCCAGGTATTTTTTGACTTCCTACTTTTGCATTCCAGTCCCCTATAATGAAGAGGACATATTTTTGGATTATTAGTTCTAGAAGTATGTCTTCATAGAACCATTCAACTTAACTGGACATGGAACAACAGACTGGTTCCAAATTGGGAAAGGAGTACATCAAGGCTGTATATTGTCACCCTCCTTGTTTAACTTATATGCAGAGCACATCATGAGAAATGCTGGACTGGATGAAGCACAAGCTGGAATCAAGATTGCAGGGAGAAGTATCAATAACCTCGGATATGCAGATGAAACCACCCTTACTGTAGAAAGCAAAGAACTAAAGAGCCTCTTGATAAAAGTGAAACAAGAGAGTGAAAAAGTTGGCTTAAAACTCAAAATTCAGAAAACTAAGATCATGGCTCTGGTCCCTTTATTTTACTTCATGGCAAATATATGGGGAAACAGTAACAGACTTTATTTTGGGGGTGTTCCCAAATCACTGCAGATGGTGACTGCAGCCTTGAAATAAAAAGACACTTGCTCCTTGGAAGAAAAGTTATGACCAACCTAGACAGCTTATTAAAAAGAAGAGACATTACTTTGCCAACGGAGGTCCATCTAGTCAAAGCTTTGGTTTTTCCAGTAGTCATGTATGGATGTGAGAGTTATAAAGAAACTGAGCGCCGAAGAATTGATGCTTTTGAACTGTGGTGTTGGAGAAGACTGTTGAGAGTCCCTTGGACTGCAAGTTGATCCACCCAGTCCATCCTAAAGGAAATCAGTCCTGAATATTCATTGGAAGGACTCATGTTGAAGCTGAAACTCCAACACTTTGACTGCCTGCTGCAAAGAACTGACTCATTTGAAAAGACCCTGATGCTGGGAAAGATTGAAGGCAGGAGGAGGAGGGGATGACAGAGGATGAGATGGTTGCATGGCATCACTGACTCAATGGACATGAGTCTGAATAAACTCCAGGAGTTGGTGATGGATAGGGAGGCCTGGCATGCTACAGTCCATGGTGTTGCAAGGAGTCGGGCACGACTGAGCGACTGAACTGAACTGAACTGAGGGACGTCATGTACAACATGGTGACTGCTGATGAACTATAGTAAAGCTGTTAAGACAGTAGATCCTAAGAGTTCTCATCACAAGAAGAAATCTCTTTCCATTTTATTGTATCTGTGTGAGATGATGAATATTAACTAAACCTCTTGTAGTAATCAGTTCACAATACAAATAAATCAAGCCATCAAGCTGCACACCTTAAACTTGTACAGTGATGTTAGTTATTTCTCAGTAAAGCTGTGTGAGGGGAAAAAGGCATTTAGTAGGTAAGGGCCTGGTTTCCTGTACTCACCATGGGTGAAGGAGGTTGACTCCAATTCCAAGCATTTTCTAAATGTAGAAAGACTTAAAATATTTATTTCAAAAAAGTGATAATTTGGAAAGCAGTTATTAACTGTGGAAATATGAGGAACTTGTATAAGGGGGGAAAGGTAATCACAGAGCAGCACTTGGTTCAGGTTGCATAATAGGTACATAGTCACAATAAGGAGAACACAGAATATAGCTTTTAAAGAAAAGGGAGAAAGAGAATGAGAGATAATTATCTTGGGAGGAAGAAGTCAGAAATTTAGGTGTGTAAATGAGCTAAAAGTCTTATTTACCATAATAAATCAGCAGATAAATGTCTAAAATTGATGAATCAATGAATATTATTTAAAAATACAGAGAGAAGGAATGGTTAAGAGTTGACAGTATGATTAGATGAGTGAAAAAGTGACAGAGGGCTACATTTTGTGTAAAACTATTGGCACTATACTTAACCTATATTTGCATATACTGTCATGATAAAAGAAAATTTAATTTTTTTAAAAGAAGCCTTTCTTGAACATCCCCACCTTCCCACCCTCTGTACTCACTGTACATAACAGATGCCACATGTCTGATTTCCTTCCCAGACTGGAAGGAGTTTTATTCAGTGCTCTATCCTTGGAGCTATGCCCAGTGTCTCAACACCTGATAAGCATGTAGCACCTATATGAAGGCGTCCCTGGTGGCTCAGTGGTAAAGAATCCACCTGCCAAGCAGGAGATACGGGTTCGATCCCTGAGTTGGGAAGATCCCCTGGAGAAGTAAATGGCAACTCACTCCAGTATTCTTGCCTGGAGAATCCCATGGACAGAGGAACCTGGCAGGCTACAGTCCATGGGGTCACAAAAGAGTCAGACACAATTTAGTGACTAAACAACAACAACCTATGAGAAAGAATGGATAAATGTGATTACTAATGGGACAAACTAGCTGAAAGATTGAAATTGGGGCATAATGTTAAATTTTTAAGGAATAGGACCAGAATTTGTAACAACAGTCATAATGAAGAGGAAAAGTTAAAATTTTACATAACCTCCTGCTCCTTCTGCCTTTGTAACTCAGCTTGCTCCTTGCAAAGTCTGGATCCCTTAGATCACATAGTCTCAGAAAGTGGGGACTTAAAATACTACGATCTGGAACTTATCTCACTCACCCTTGTCCTGCCCTTTGCAATCGCCCAGCCCCTGCAAACTTGCTTAATCATGCCTGTCCATGTAAAGGTCAGGCATCCCCCTCCCCGTCTTGATCACTGTTCCTTAAACCAGCCTATTAGCAGCTAGTGTTGCCCACTAGAGTAGGTCTATAAAAACTCTGTAACCCCTTTGTTCAGGGCTCAGAGCTTAGAGTGTTAACGCCTCTGGGCCTGCTGGTATAATAAACCTGAGTTCTCCACCTCTTTGAGTGTGGTGCTTGGTTTCTCAATTACTGGTTTCTGCAATAATAATACTTGTATAATAATATTAATAATTATTGTTAGATAGCTGAAAACCCCAAAACTTCCATATAGCCTGCTTTTACCAAGCCATAGTGTTTTGCCGTATGGCGTGCATACTGAATTTGTCCCGTGCATTTCACTTCCTAAGCTAGCTAGCACTTCATGCTTAAATGGCTGATAGAGACTAACTGGTCTGCCTGTCTGTATTTTACCTCAGCCTTCTCCCTCAGTACCCCTCTACCACCCCAAGTATTCCTTCACTGAGGTTAATTCAGACTTCCCCACTTACTCTACTTTTCTTACATTCTCCTTCAAGAACCACAATGACACTTGACCCTCTGTGGTCCACATTTCTCTTCTTGATCTTCCAACAACTCCACAACTTGGCCTCAATGCCCTGTCCCACATTACTTCCCACACCTCCCAACAGAGTGCCTCCTGCTGGTTAGGCCAGCCTCCTTGTTATATCACACTCAGTCCTACCTCCTATGGTTCATTACACCAGGCTACTTTCCCCCAAAAAAGATCAAAACAGTCCCATCACCTGGAAATACAATGTTACTGTTGAGACATCTGCAAAGAAAATAATTTTCCGTATTTAATCAATATTTTACTGCACTTTTTTACTCTTGTACTGTGGAAACAAACTCAGATTCTCATCCATATTAAAACCAAGACTCTTAAATGGAATTTGACTTTTAAAATGACATTATATTTCCTTTGTCAATTAATATATCTCTTGATTTTGATAGATTAATAAAATAAACCTCATATAAAATGTGCTTCTAAGCAAATAATGAAAGAGCCTATTATAAGCACAGACAATTTTAAATACTGCTTTTCCTTTAACTTCAAAAATGCTCTTTTCTGCTTTTGTCCTGCAGTTTTAAATGTCTTAATTTTTTACTAAATGATTATTTTCTCTTTTTCTTTAACTCAGTAAGACCATTTAGAGAATTCATCTGCTGAAGTATTGAGGGTTCTAATTGTTTAATGGACAGAAATTAGGCCCTGCAAGAGTACTTTAAAAACTGGCAAATACAAGGCATAATTACAGATTCTTTAGAAGAATCTATTTCTGTACAATAGGTTAATTGGTAAGTAGACAGCACTGGCCACACTTTAGACCCAGCTTCCAATTTCAATTTCATCTTTGCTTTTTTTAAAACCAAATATAAGTGGCTAATTGTGATCAAATTAGTCCTCTTGAAGGAACAATTGGCTACTTATCTCTGATTTTCAAAATTTAAGTGGTCTAACCCATCTACAGTTAACTGCCTACAGATCTAGGGTTATTTCTCTTAAGTTGTCAAAGCCTTGACTCATGATAGGAATTCTGTAGCCAGGTGACCAATGTGTAGTTCATATTATGATGATTTCTTTGGAAGAATCAAGATAGTTTTTAAGAAAATTGAAGCCGAAACAGATAGATTTACCTAAAGGGAAAAAATGGGTTAGGGCCTGGTTGACCCAGTTGATTGCCTTAACTCGCTGAACTTTCCACCTAAAGATGGCTTCTTCATTTATGTGACTGTAAAAAGTACTTACTCCTCTTTCCCTTTTTAATTTTAGTGGTGCAATCTATGCATTGACTTGGTGGCATTTACCAATGAAATATTCAAAGGAGCAGTTTTCCAGTCACTAGATGGAATTACTGTCTCAGCGAATTGTAAGCTACGAAAGATCTTCACTTTAAAATACAAGCCTCAAGACACTGCTGATAAAGATGGTATGTTCAAACTACTATCAAGATTTTTTAGTTCTCCAGTTTTTAAAAAAGATAGACATGCCTTTGGAAAGTAAGAGTAGTTTTTCTTTTTTTTAATTTATCTTTATTTAATTGTAGAAAGGACATTTAACATGAGGTCTATCTTAACAAATTTTATTGTTAATAAATGTTAGTTATTTTGACTATAGTTACAGTGTTAGTTAGTTATTTTGACTAGTTAGTTATTTTAACTAGTTAGTTATTTTGACTTTAGTTACAGTGTTATACAGCTGGTCTCTAGAGCTTATTCATCTTGACTTAAATAATAATAATAATTTTCTAATGATCATGGTAAGATAGAAGGATGGCTGAGATATTCCTCATGATTTTTAAAGAGACTGGAAATATATATACAGTAATTACTCATTAATAACTATACTCTGCAGGGAACAGAGCCATCTAGAATTCATAAGGCAGCACAAACTCTCCTGCTAAGATATCTTAAACAACTAAAATATTGAGGGACTACTATTGCTTCTTTTTATTTTCATCTGGGATTATTTTTAACAAAATCAATTCTCCTAGAAGCCCAGGAAATAGGACTGCACATTAGATAGCAAAGGTGATTTCTTAGAAGTTTATATGTAGACTTTAGATTTGTGTTGCATCTGGATGAATGTCTGTGGAACAGGTCACTGTGCCTATAAATTCACTTCGTAATAAAACACAGCAATGCATTTACAGCTCCCCAAAGAGATCAAAAGCCAGGAAGTATGGCTAGTCATCTTGTATACCACTTAAAGGCTACACAAGAAAGTGAAAGATTTCATTAAAAAAAAAAAAATAGCACTCAGTTAATAAGAAACTTCAAAGTTTATAGAAATATTGATAAATTTAGGTGAATTCCATATTAGATCATAAGAGATAAATGATAACCTAATTGAAATTTTTAATAAATGTAAGGAAAAAGTGAATCAAAACTTGACAGATTAAATACATGTTTTTGTCTCTGATTCCTTCTAAAGCTGCAATAAAATTATAACATGGGAATAAAAATGGTATAAACCCACCAGAGTGAAGAGGAGACAACAAAACATAAAAGATGTTCATAAATCTTGTCAGATTGAGATGTGACAACTGACTTGAAAGAGCAGAAAAGGCTGACGCTTTTAGTTTTACAGGGAGATTTACCGTAAGATTCATAGCATAGAACCTCAGGGGAGATGAAGAACTGACTGTCCTTAGGAGAGGGTTCAATACAAAGACATAGGAAGACCCTGCACTCACCTCCTCCCCTGGACACAAGAAATCTACAGCTGCATTTGGAATGAATTTCTTGGAAAAGGACCTTCAAATTGGATGAATAGTGTCTCCACAAAAAAGGATTTAAACAGCATCAAAGCTATGAGTGAGTGAAAAGTGAAAGTTGCTCAGTCGAGTCCAGCTCTTTATGACCCCATGGTCTGTATAGTCCATGGAATTCTCCAGGCCAGAATACAGAGTGGGTAGCCTTTCCCTTCTCTAGGGAATCTTCCCAACCCAGGGATCAAACCCAGGTCTCCCCCATTGCAGGTGGATTCTTTACCAGCTGAGCCACAAGGGAAGCCACAAAGGTATGAGAGGCAGAGATAAAGTCTCCCCCCAGGGGAAAAGAACCACACCCCAGCCACAGCAGTGTACAAATGGGAAAGGTCACAGAGCTATGGACCTTTCCCCTGAGGAGCAGGATATCTGAGCTCCATGCCAGGAACCCAGCCCCTAGGTCCTGTACAGGAGAGATGAGCCCCTAAAGTAACTGACTTTGAAAACCAGTGGGGAGAAAAAAAGAAAACCAGTGGGGAGTATGTCCAGGAAAACTATAGAATTGCAGGGATGAGAAGTCCATTCTTAAAGAGCTTCCTGCAGACCTACTAGACCCCAAAACCAGTTGACCCACAGGACACAAACACCAGTCGAAAAGTGCCTGGATCATAGGTGAAGGGGTCCTACTTACTAACCTTGAAACATATGCTGGAGAGTCAGAAAGCAGTTGGAATAATCTCCCAGGTTTGAAACTCTAGCAATGGACCTTTTTGCAATCTCAGGCTACTTTGTAATATTAGAACTGTCAAGCACCATTTTGGAATTCTGTCTCTCACCTATTACGCCAGTGCTCGGAACCTCAGCCTTAGGGCTGTGTTTTGACTGGGCGCTGCTTCCAGTCTGGGGACCAGCCCCACCCACAGCCACAGCCTTGCCAAAACTGGAAGGCACACACAGCCCAAATAGTTGGGCAAACCCTTGAATTCTTGGCCCTGTTGGAAAGCAAGTTTATGCTTCTGAGCCCCACAGGACATGTCTTAAATAAGGCCACTCCTTCAAGAATGGGAGAGACAGCTGATTTACCTAATACATAGAAACAAACAGAATTAAGCAAAATAAGGAGACAAAGGAATATGTTCCAAATGAAAGAATAAGAGAAAACCTCAGAAAAAGAAATTTAAAAAAACAGAGATAAGCGGTCTCCTGGCAGAGTTCAATGATGATCATAAAGTTGCTCATTAAATGTGGAAGAATACTGGTTGAACAGAGTGAGAACTTCAACAGTGAGATAGAAAATAGAAGAAAATACCAAAGAAAAGTAATAACTGAACTAAAAAATACACTAGAGGAGTTCAGCAACAGATTGGATGAGGCAGCAGAAAGAATCAAGAAGCTAAGACAAAGCAGTGAAAGTCAACCAGACAGACTAGCAAAATGACAAAGATTTTAAGTGGTGAAGATACCTTAAGGGACCTTTGGAACAGCATCAAGTGAAATAGCATTCCCATTACAGAGTCCCACAAGAGGAGAGAGGGGCAAAAAAATTATTTGAGGAAGTAGTGGCTGAAAATTTCCATAATATGGGAAAGGAAATAGACATCCAGATCTAGGAAGTATAGAGTTCCAAATAAGTTGAAACCAAAGAGCCACACACACCCTTCATTATAACTAAAGTGATAAAAATTAAGGATGAGAGAAAATTCTAAAAGTAGCAAGAGAAAATAAAATACTTGTTACATACTAAAACCCACAAAGCTATTAGATTTTTTAGCATAAACTGTGCAGGCCTGGCAACCCACTCCAGTGTTCTTGCTTGGAGAATCCCAGGGGCCGGGGAGTCTGGTGGGCTGCCATCTATGGGGTCACACAGAGTCGGACACGACTGATGTGACTTAGCAGCAGCAGCAGTGCAGCCCAGAAGAGAGTGGCTTAACGTATTCAAAGTGCTAAAAGGAAGAAAGTCAACCAAGAATTATTAACAAGGTTATTATTCAGAATTGAAGAAATCAAGAGTTTCCCAGATAAACAGAAGTTAAAGGAATTCATCAACACTAAACCAACCCTGAAAGAAATAATGAAGAGGCTTCTTTAAGCTGAAAAGAAATAGCACTAATTAGTAATAAATTTTTAAAAAAGAAACACATGAAAGTAAGAACCTCGCCATTGTTGTTGTACAGTTGTTAAGTCACGTCCAACTCTTTGAGACTCCGTGGACTGTATCCTGCCAGGCTCCTCTGTCCATGGAATTTCCCAGGCAAGAATACTGAAGTGGGTTACCATTTCCTTCTCCATGGGATCTTCCTGACCCAAGAATCAAACTGCATTTCCTGCATTAACCAGTGGATTCTTTTACAACTGAGCTACCAGGGAAGCCCCCCAAAAATATCTCACTCAAAAGGGTAAATATATAATAAAGGTAGAGGGTCAGTCACTTATAAAGTAAGCATGAAACTTAAAAGACAAAAAACTAAAATATATTGTTCCAAAAATAGTAAAATTAACATGTTATGAAAAACCCCAAACAATCTTTTTGGCCAACCTAATATATTCTGTGGGTTTTGATAAATGACTGATGACATGTATCCACCATTACAGTATCATACAGAATAGTTTCATTGCCCTAATTACTGTTGCAATGGGGAGACCTGGATTTGATCCCTGGGTTGGGAAGATACCTTGGAGAAGGGAATGGAACCTACTCCAGTATTCTTTCCTGGAGAATCCCCATGGATAGAGGAGCCTGGCAGGCTACAGTCCATGGGGTTGCAAAGAGTCGGACATTACTGAACGACTAAAACACAGCACAATTTCTTTAGTGCAGTGCCTTTCATG
The DNA here is from genome assembly GCF_963930625.1 of Muntiacus reevesi. Taxonomy (NCBI): domain Eukaryota; kingdom Metazoa; phylum Chordata; class Mammalia; order Artiodactyla; family Cervidae; genus Muntiacus; species Muntiacus reevesi. Next base: position 100,696,993 of record NC_089252.1, read on the forward strand.
GAAGGATGGAAAAGGGGTGATTTTAAAAGGAAATATACAAGAGATGTCATGTAATAAGAATTCAAGAATTTGGTGACTTGCTGTGTTGATGTCTGTATTACAGTAAGTGATGAATGTCCCTTTGTCTTTCTTACTGAAGGATGGGTCATTGCCTTCTGCAAAAACAGATTAGTCGGTCATAGCATTGAGACTTTTATCCAAGGAAATTTTTGTGTGTGTTTCTTACATTCCATTCTCAGGTTCAGTTTTAAAATATCATATTAAATGCATGCTTAAGCTCAGTCCTGTGTTATCCTTGGCTCGTTTAAACTACTACTATTTTACTCTAGGACCTCTCAGACTCACCCATGCTAGGATATGTTGCCTAATTCTGTTGCTGTTCTCTGTTACACAGTGGGATATAATAGAAAATGAGTTATTAGGACCCTAAAACAGCAGTTAACCAGTTTCTTGGTTGTCCAGCAGAATGACTTATGCTGGACAAGTAGTAAAGCATGATGATTCAATTTCGTTTATTACTTTTATGATCCCCAAGGGAACATGGACTAACATTTGCATGACTGAATTATTAACTTGTATCATTTTGCATTTTTTTTAAAAAACACAATATATGTGTAGATAGATCAGAGAAAGGCAGAAGAGAGAAAAGAACAAGTGATGATCCATTCATCATGAATTTATGCTGCCAGTCAGTTTTACAGGTCTCCTGTTTCCCCAGTCTCCCCAGTTCATTGTTCTTCCTGAAATCTCAGAACTGGGGAGTGTATGTTCAGTGTTCAGTAATGCAAGAAGAGAAGAACTAAACTATGATTTAAGACTAGGGGCCCTTTGAGGGCTAAATTTCCACATTTGTATTTCTAGCACATGACCTGGCACCAGTAATGTGTCATAAATGCTTGATGAATTATTAAAGTAAGGGCTAGCTAACTGTTCCAATTATTCATTCACTATCTCTATACAGTAAACCTTTATTGGGTGTCTAACAATCTGAAGAAAATTATCCCTTCAAAGGTGACAGAAAAAAATTAGAAGTACTGATGTCTTCATAGACTCATTGATCAGGAAAAGGTCCTAAAGATCATCTAATTCAGTGTCTTAGTTATACACATAAGGAAAAGTAGGTCCATGGAAATGAGGCATCTTGTGCTGAGGCTGCAGAAGGTGGAACTCAACACCAGTCCTCTGACTGCCATTTCATCAGCGCTGCCCAAGTTTACCGTCCACAATGAGTAAAGTGATTTAGTGTTTTTAATAATTAACATTGTTGAGTTTTTTCCCACTTCTCTCCTCACCTGCAGATGAGGTGAATGTACATCATACCCAAATCTTGTCAATTTAAGGCTACATTTCCACTCCTTCCCAGAGAGGAGCTGAGCTCACAATGCCCTTGCCTAGCAAACCACCCCAGGGAAAGTAAAATGGGTGAGGTGCCTGACAGCCAGTAGAAGACCCCACAAGAATCAGTCACCAGTGTCCCTGTATCAAGGCTCAGAATTATTTTAAGATATTTATTATATTTTGTAATTAAATGTTATAAATACTGTTTATAATAAAATATTATTTCTCAGAACCTCTAAGGACAACAATTTCATTTACAGTACCATCCAAATAATTAAGTACCTCAGAATAAATTTAATCCAGGATGTAAAGACTTGTACACTGAAAAGTATAAAACATTGCTAAAAGAGTTTAAGAAAGACCTACCTAAATGGAAAGACATCCCTAAATGTAAGAAACACACACAAAAATTTCCTTGGATAAAAGTCTCAATGCTATGACCGACTAATCTGTTTTTGCAGAAGGCAATGACCCATCCTTCAGTAAGAAAGACAAAGGGACATTCATCACTTACTGTAATACAGACATCAACACAGCAAGTCACCATTCATGAATTGGAAGACATGATATTGTTAAAATTTTCAATATCATGCCAAAAGATCTAGAGAATAAATTCTGTCTCTCTTGAAATATCAGTGGCCTTTTTGCAGAAATGGAAAAAACAATCCTCAAATTCATATGGTATTGCAAGAGGACTGAATATCCAAAAAATTCTTGAAAAAAAAGGACAAAGTTGAAGGAGTCACACTTCTCAATTTCAAAACTTGTCTCAAAGTTACAAAAATCAAAGGACTGACATATAGACCAATGAAACAGAGTTAAATCCAGAAATAAAGGCATACATCAGATTTTGGCAGGGACACCGAGAGCATTCAATGGGGAGAGAATAGTGTCTTCAACAAATGGGGAACCCTACCTCACCCAATTTATAAAAATTGATTCAAAGTGGATCAGTTACCTAAATATAAGAGGTAAAACCATTAAAGTCTTAGAAAAAGAATAGAGATAAATCTTCATGACCTTAAATTTGGCAGTTAGATATGTTACCAAAACCATAGTAACAAAATATTGAACGTAGATGAACTATACTTTATCAAAATTAAAAACTGTGTATCAGATGACATTATCAAGAAAGTGAAAAATCACTTCTTGACCTTTTAACTAAGATCAAGTGAAGACATGAAAAGATGGCCTACAGAATGGGAGAAGATATTTGTAACACATATCTGATAGAATATATATTCTGTTTTGTAAATAAAGTATGCATATATATTCTGATATATTCTAGAATCTGAAATACATAACACAAAAACAAAATGACAACCCAATTTTTTAAAATGGTCAGAAGTCTTAAATATATCTCCAAAGAAGTTACACAAAAGAAGATGAAACAAATGTGAGCCAACAAACCTAAGATGCTAAACATCATTGTTCATGAGGGAAATAAAAATTTAAACCACTTTATACCTACTAGGATGGCTGTAATTTTTTTAATAGAAGATAAGTGTTAGCAAATGTGGAGGGAAATTGCAATCTTCAAGCACTGCTGATAGGAAACCAAAACTGTTCTCTCGTTGTGGAAGACATTTTGGCAGTTCCTTAAAATCTTAAACACAGCAATACCACATGACCCTGCAATTCCACTCTGAAGTATATACTTCCCCAAACAAAAAACAGATACATGTGCATGCATGTTTGTAACAGCATTATCCCCAATAGCCAAAATGTGGAAACAGCCCACATGTCCATCTCTGGATGAGTGGATTGACAAAAATTGTTAAGTACTATTTACACAGACACAAAAGGCCACATACTATATGATTCCATTCACATGAAATATCCATATTAGATAAATCCATAGGGACAGACTGTAGATTTGTGGCTGCCAGGGACTGGGGACCAGAGAGAATGGGGAGATATGGGTTAATGGGTAAGTTCATTGTGAATGTACTAAATGCCACTGAATCTTTTACTATAAAATGATTAATTTTATTAAAATTAATTTCTTCTTAATTAAAAACCATAATGGAATGATTCATTCAGGATAGTGAAGATTTTGCATAGTTCCTTTAAACATCAAAACCTTTTATTATTCAAAACAAAAACACACATACCAGGATGCAGTGGTGTCTTCACCATTGAAATAATTTTCTTAAGTATTTGCTATTACTAATAATAAACGTTTATATAGACTTGCTATGTACTAGTTAGTATTCTTATCCTTTCATACATTAACTAATTTAATCACTGCAGTAACCCTGTAAGGGAAGTGTTATTTTCACATCCATGTTTCACAGATACGGAGAACAGGACAGAGCTAGGTAATTACAATGCCAGGAGCACACAAGCACTTGGCATAGCCAGAACATGAGCCCAGGCTGCCTTGCTCCAGAGCCTGTGCTGTTAACTGCTATGATATACAGCGTCTTAAAATCTTTCTGCATTAATACAGTAAACTCCATAAAGCAAGGATTTGAATCCATATCAGGCCCAGGGACAGATCTGATAGTTATATGGTAGATGAATGAATTAAAAAATGAATCAACTTTATACCAATATTGTTAAATTAATTAGATTAAATGTGTCCCCCTAAAATTTATATCTTCTCTAATAAGATATCCAGGGTTTGCCTGGTAGCTCAGATGGTAAAAGAATCTGCCTGCAATGCAGGAGCCTTGGGTTCGATCACTGGGTCAGAAAGTTCCCCTGGAGAAGGAAATGGCTACCCACTCCAGTATTTTTGCCTGGAGAATTCCATGGACAGAGGAGCCTACAGTCCATGGGTTTGCAAAAAATCGGACACAACTGAGCGACTAACACATGCACCCAGGAAGAGATCCCAGAACGCTCCCTCTCCCTTCCCACCATGTGCGGTTTCAGAAGGAAGACAGCCATCTCTGAACCAGGGATAGGATGTTCATCAGACCTCAGATCTGCTAGTGTCTTGGTCTTAAGCTTCTCAGCCCCTAGAACTATGAGAAATAAATTTGTTATTTCTACACATTTCCACACAATTTACAATATTCTGTTATAGCAGCCCAAACAAAAACAAATATTTTGGCAGTGAGAAACTTTTGTGTTTTCTGCTTCACTCTCAGTGATGTTTCAGAGAAGTGAGATTTGATATAAGTAAGGCACTGTACTAGGCACTACAAGTAAGTAAGATGGATAAAGTTGAATCCAGAATCAGTGAATTATTACAGAATTGGTTCTTATTTAAACTACAATGAATTATGAGTATCCGTAGTGGAAACAGATCTATAAATCTAATTATTTTGTAAGGCATTCCCCCCCCCCCAATAAAATGGGGATGATTATTCTTAATGCATAAAGTGCTTTATATATGTGTTAAAATTGATGACTTAATTTTTGAAGCTAGCTAAGATCCTCATCAAGGGTATTAAACACCACAGAATGGTTCATTTTATGAGGACTTTATGTCCAAAGAAAGGAGAACAGGGTTATAAAGTCACTCAAACATCGCAATAATACACTGTCTCTTACTGGGAGCAAAGGTGTCCAAAAAAAATCTACCATCTGGTTGTGTCTGGATGCTGTATGAGCAAATTTGTCAGCTTTCTCAGAGCCTTATTCACATACCATTTTGCCTTTTTGAGCTGACCATTCTAGCCTTTCAGATGTTAATGTTCTTTCAGATGTGTTAGCAAAAGTAGCTCAAATTCTATTGCACCATATTTCAAACATTAACTAAGCAGTCTGCATGTTTCTGTACAAAGCCCCTGCCCTGGAGAGAGAACTTGTACGAAAGAACAACATGACAGGCTCCCGTCCCTTAGTATCTGATTGCCGCTTGATTTGTTATTTGCCATCTAGGGAGAAAAATATCCAAATAAAATGTGCGTGGAGTACTATTCAGGATATAGCTGAATAAAGAACAACAGAAGAAGAAAAACAGAAGACTGGGCAGCTGCATTTAATCTCGGTTGACTGTTATTAAGGGGCTTTTGTTCATGACCATTTATTAAGCACCCCATTTGAGCCAAGTGTTTTACTAAATATAATCACTGGGATTCTCTCACTATTCAGTGTGGCAGAACTGTCTTTCTTTCACTTCCTAGAATGCACCAAAGTCTTTCTGTCTTCAGGGTCTTCAAAAGCGGTTTCATCTACCTGAATAATCACTCCCACCCCCATTTCACCAGGCCACTTTCTGCTTATCCTTTATGACTCAGCTTAAATGTCTCTTTTATCAGGAATACTTTCCCTAGCAACCTATGAAGCTGGATTCCCCGATTACTTCTCTCATAACACCTTGAACTTTTCTTTCAAAGCATTTAATTTAACACAATTATAATTAACTGCAATATAACTTGTTTCATATTCTCTGCTGGGTATAAGCTTTAATAAGGCCATCATAGAGTCAACTCTGGCTCACCACTATGTTCCCTGCCACTAGATGAGTACCTGGCACATAGTAGAGGCTCAGTAGGAATTTACTGAATGATAAAATGAGTAAATGAACGACTACAAGTAGACCATGCCCTGTAATACAGTTCAGCACTATTTAATTTTTGTGTAGGATCTATACTATTTTTGGAATTAGTCTTTATTTTTAAATTAAGCCATAATTCATCGCAGCACTGTTTATAATAGCCAGGACATGGAAGCAACCTAGATGCCCATCAGCAGATGAATGGATAAGGAAGCTGTGGTACATATACACCATGGAATATTACTCAGCCGTTAAAAAGAATTCATTTGAATCAGTTCTAATGAGATGGATGAAACTGGAGCCCATTATACAGATTGAAGTAAACCAGAAAGATAAAGAACATTACAGTATACTAACACATATATATGGAATTTAGAAAGATGGTAACGATAACCCTATATGCAAAACAGAAAAAGAGACACAGAAGTACAGAACAGACTTTTGAACTCTGTGGGAGAAGGCGAGGGTGGGATGTTTCGAAAGAACAGCATGTATATTATCTATGGTGAAACAGATCACCAGCCCAGGTGGGATGCATGAGTCAAGTGCTCGGGCCTGGTGGGCTGGGAAGACCCAGAGGAATCGGGTGGAGAGGGAGGTGGGAGGGGGGATCGGGATGGGGAATACGTGTAACTCTATGGCTGGTTCATAACAATGTATGACAAAACCCACTGAAAAATAAAAAAATTTAAAATAAAATAAAATAAATAAAGTTCTAGAAAAAAAAAATTAAGCCATAATTGCTAAAAATATAAAATAATATAACCTAGTAATTGAGCCTAGAGAAGGGGGAGTGGTTGGTGGGGAGATGAGTTAAGTTCTATTTAGGTCTATCAGAACATCCAGCTACCTGGTTTAAAGCACCTTCATAGTTTGGGATCACAGAAAAGTGAGACTAAAGCTTCTTTCCTCTTTCTCAAAAATGAAACTTTCCATACAAAATCTCAGGAAGTTTGACAGTCCGTAGTCACTTAATGATTAGGCTCTATTTTAAAATAATACATCAGTAGTTTTTTCTCTAATTTATCCCTTTATTGAAGGTTTTATTTTATACTGCCCGCAATATTCATTCCCTCAGTGAATAATCCAATAAGTAGTAAGACAATTCTGAGACCAAAGAGAGAGTCTATATAGAGAAAGGAAAAATGATATAGAGGGAATTTGATCCTTTTAATGTGAAATCTGATTTGCATGTCAACCACAGTCATGTAAGATTCAGATTGGAGTTTTGTAATAGTCTCTGTTTTGTTCTATCTTTCATAAAAACTTGTGGGTTTTTGGTTACCAGAATTTGCTATTTGTCTCTTATTAGTTGGAAATTCAGCTTTTCTTTTGGATACATTTCAAACTTTGTGTGGTGTTGTACCCTGTACCATCCACACAAGCCCTATGAGCTAAAGTTTCTCTAATTTCTCTTCATAGGGTTCAGAATACAGCATTTTATTTCAGGTTCTTAATAGCCTACTGAATTTTCTTTCTCTATTAATATAAAAATCTCAGTTTACCAATATTGGCACCGATGTGGAAATTATCTTTTTCTACCTCGAGAAGTCTGAAATGACATGTCAATATATATATATATATATAGAGAGAGAGAGAGAGAGAAAGAGAGAGAGAGTGTTAGTTTACTTACTTTCAAAAATTTTTTTTTATATTGATAGTTCATTTGCTCAATTCCGTTGGCTTTCTAAATGTCAGTGACAAGTAAGAAATGAATGGACAAAGAATACCTGAAAACTAAGATTTGTAAGCTCAGTGGCATTTGTAATGACTGGACCATTAGGACACTTGGAAACCATTACATTGCTCATGAGCATTTAAGTTTTCAGTTAAATGATTCATTTTCCTTTTCAAGATTAGGACATTAAAATCTAATTAGGGAATGGCCACAGCTTGGCTGCACAAAAACCTAGCATCATTTGCCTTTATAAACATGGTTAGAGTTTATACTTACAGAAGGATATTTTGAGGGATGAATTTGGTCGAATTTTTCTTACTATTCATATTCACATATGCACAAACCAAATTTTTTCCACTAGATTCTAAAAGTAGAAATTTTTTCCTACTAAGAATTAAATTATTATGAAGAAATAAAAACTATGCTTAGACTAATCAAGGAAATTTATTTTTCATTTTGGTATATTTCCTTCTAGTCCTTTTCCTATCCATATGTTTCATTGAACAATTTTCTACAGCTGAGATTAGGATATATTATGTTCATTTAACATCTTATCTGGAACCTTTCCCATCTTCGCAAATACAGTGTCTTATAAACTCTTAACTGGAAATTCAAGTTGTTTCAGAAATTATAAACACTTATATTGACCTTCATCTGAGTTTCTGATTTTTTAAGTGTAGAATAGATTCATAAATGAAATTACTGAGTGAAATATCATGGACATTTTTAAGGCTTTTGATGCACATAGTAAAACTGCTGTTTGGAATGTTAACATCAACTAAAATACAAGCTATAATAATAAAAATACTACACTAATTAAACTACTTTTTTCTTTGAAAGTATTTGAAGATTGGATGTTAACATTAGGGAAAGCTGGGCAAAGGGTATATTGGAACTCTGTACTATTTTTGTAACTTTTCTGTAAGTCTAAATTTATTTCAAAATGAAAAGTTAAATAAATGACTCATATAATGACTCTAGGTGGTTACTCAATAATGTCATTGTACTTAGTGACCTTCTATAAAGGAGGCAATGTAATCCCAGAAACCTTTGTTGAGCATACTCAGCTGGTTCTTCAGAGTCCTACTCTAGTATTAAAATATATATATATAAAATATTTCCAGTCAGTGCTCTCATCCATTGCAGAAGTCTCTGAATCTGTTCTGTATGTTGATACTCTTTCTCATTTAATCCTCTACAGTCCTAGAAAGTAAACCTTAAAATTATTTATGCTCAGATAAAGTAACCAAGACTGTATAACAGTGAGTAACCCATCCAAAGTCATACTGTAAAATGTTTTACTGTAATTGGTTTCCTTTATAAGGTATGTCCATTCAGCAGAAATTGCTTACATTTGGAGAATGAATGTTTGTCGTTATTTCCAGCTGGACATGATGCTCCCTTTCCAACAGATGAACCTATAGACATCATTCCACGAAGCTGTCAACTAACAACAGATGTCCCACAAGTCACACAGCTGCTAAACATGACTAAACTCCGCCAAACTGAAATAAAATTTGGGGGTCATCCTCTGAGTTCAGCAGAATCAGGTATGTACTCAAGTCCAAAGTTTAAGCCTGTTTATTTTTAAGGCCAAAAAGTAGAGGGTGATGGAACAGCCTGGCAATAATGCTTCATAGCTTGAGATTATATATTAAATCACTTTGACATCAGCTCTTGTCAGTGATAAATCATTTTAAATTTCTTTTTTAGCAACTAAAATAGCTTCTCGATTTTTATATGTTAAGTCAAACATCCTTGGTTATTCCTCTCTTCCTATATGTGTCCAAGCCCTGCCAGTTACACCTCCAAGTCATCTCTCAAATCTGATCCTATTCTACTTTCATTGTTTGGGTCCCCACTGTCACTTAACCTTACCCTCCCAGTTAATCTTTACATTACTGTCAGATTTCTCTTTCTGATAATAGAAATAGAAATGTAACCATGGTGCTCTTTGATTAAAGACTTTTAATGCCTTTCCTACTATCTTAGAAGACAGAATGAAAAAATGCCCCTAGGGACTCACACAAGGTCAGTCTCCCTTATTCCAAATTTACTCCACAGTTTCATCTCCAGACCCTTTCTCTCGTTCCCCATGTGTTAATTTCTGACCACTCTCTGCAGCTTTCATATGTTCTTATTTTGACATTGCTGTTTCATTGGCCTAAAATGGCTTCTTTGCCTTTCTGCCTGGAAAAACACTCAATTTATCTTCTTAAATCCAACTCAGATGCCACCTCTTCTGCCTTAACAAGCATTGCTCTCCTTTTGTGATGGCTTTTTGTTCCTTGCAATACTTTTTACTTAATATTCTTTCATTATCAATTGTGACTCTTCCAAAAAGAGCACTGTACATCATTCTTCTATATTCCTACCACCTAACACAGTATGTGCCATATATTTGGCCTGGTGCTGCACACTCATATGACAGTAGCCAGTCAAATAACAGAAATGAGTGAAGTGAGCCGGATACCTGGACATCCGACCCACAGAAACATTTTCTACTTCTGCAGTGAGCCATGTTGGGAGTGGAGGGGAGCAATGAGGGAAGAAGAGTAAGATAGTGTTTCAAAGAGACTGTTCTCTACTGTTGAAACAGTAATATCAACTACTGATACAAATGATACAGTACATGGCAGTTAATACTCAGCCTCTGTGAATGAGCTGTAAGGGAGTGGTGAGAACTAGAGCAAACTGGATTCTCGTTCTCAGCCTAGAAGGGACAGCTGCAGTTCAGTTCTAGCCATGTTTTGCCTTGCAAGAACACAGGCACAGTCTCACCAGATCTTTCATTTTTTTTTTTCACGAGGAACTCAGTATCCCAGTGTTTGTAACACTATTTGTTGTAAAGTCGCTCAGTCCTGTTCAACTCTTTGCAACCCCATGAACTGTAGCACGCCAGGCTCCCCTGTCCTTCACCATCTCCTGGAGTTTGCCCAAACTCATGTCCATTGAGTGTGTGATGCCATCCAACCATCTCGTCTTCTGTTGTCCCCTTCTCTTTGACAATTTTAAAATATTGTCTAAACTCTAAACATTTTTTAAAACACTCCTAGAGTCAAACAAAACATGCCAGGGCTGCCAGTTTTCTACCTCTGTATTGGACACCCATAGCTATTGACCAAACAAGTGAATAGTACTTACAGATCAAGAAATCTGTTATTCAGATGAGCAGTTCTCAGCTTCCTGTATGTTAGAATCACTTGGGACATTTTAAAAATTACTGATATAAAAAAAATTTTTCCCCTAATGTCTATGCTTCACCCCCAGAAATGTTGATTTAATTGCCTTCGGCTGGGTTGTTTTTTTTTTTTAAACTTCTCCAGCCATTGTGACGTACAGCCAGGTTTGAGAACCCTGAATGAGTGACTGGATCACCTATCCCCACAAAGGTGATAACCTTGAGAGAAATCATGGTGAGGAGTGAGGGAACTAGTAGGGTGTGTTGGTTCTCAGATATCAGGTGGGGAAGAGAGAGTTGTCAAAATTCAAGAGTGGTCAAAGTAGAAAGAGGAGAAAAGAGATGACCATAATGAGATGCATTGCGTGCATGCTAAGTTGTTGTCTGACTCTTTGCAACACCATGGACTGTAACCCACCAGGCTCTTCTCTCCAGTGGATTTTCCAGGCAAGAATACTGGAGTGAACTGCCATTTCCTTCTCCAATGATGAGATGAGTGACAAAAACAGACTCATTTTTCAGTTCAGTTGCTCATTCATGTCTGACTCTTTGTGACCCCATGGACTGCAGCACACCAGGCTTCCCTGTCCATCAGCAACTCCTGGGGCTTGCTCAAACTCATAACTCACTTTTACTCTCTCTGTTTATCCAATATTCATTTATTCTTGGTACATTTTTATTGCATATTTCTAGAGATTTGGGACCATTCTGTTAACTTTTTCAGTATCAGTCCTGTAAGAGAATTTGACACTATATTTTTCAGTCCTTTGTAATGAAATTTCCAAACTCACAAAAAAGTAGAGAGACTACATAGTGAATCCCCCATATTTCCATCACCTGCTTTGACAGTTGCCATCTTTAGGCAAGAATTTATGATAGCAGTGAGATCACGGATTGTGAGAATTTGTATATTTGTTATATATACTATCTTTAGATAGAGAGGGAGAGAAAGAGAATATATGCAATCTATGTTCATTACAGACCCTTTGGAAAATATATAAAAATTCTTACTACCCAGATAGCCATTGTAAACACCTCACACCATAATTCAGTCTTAATGGAAAAGTCTCCACAGAATACAATAAGGAAGAGTATTTCGAATAACCAAACACTCTGTCTGTATCTAACAGGTGTGATAACTTTCCATAACAGAAATGATTGCAAAGCCTATCAGGTAGCTCTTTGTAGTTTTAAATGCTTCTTTTTTCTTCTGTCTCTCTAGCTTAACGTTTTAAGAGTTGTGTCTTTAAATGAAAATGCAAGTCTATATCCAGATATTTTGTGTCTTTGTTTTAAACTTCAAGGACACTTGTAATGCCAGAGAATAAAGAGAAATTTGAATAAATATTAAATGCATCATTAACTCAATATTACAACTAAACAAACTTTTTCATAGGCCATGTTCAATCCCAGCTTGTAGAAGAGGGTTAAGTTAGTATATATTTTTCTATATATGGACTTTCAGTGCATAAGGATAGTCAACATGAGTTGTTTATACAGAAAATTAATAATCACCTTTGAAAAGCTTATTTCTTCTGTCCTATGAAACTCAGATGTACTTATATTAGTTTATAACCACACGGCTTGATTATTCATCTGCAGTAAATCTCATAGCACATGTACAGCACCTAAAATTTACATGAACGTACATCGAACTTTGTAGTTCACTTTCTGCAAATACTTTTCAGTTGTTTTTGACATTTGTGGGCTTTGAATCTTACTATAAGTGATTGTAATAAAAATTATTGTTCTCTGTGTGAGAGATTTTATTTGAAAGGTGTAGCTAATGACTAACGCCCAAGGACAGACTTTTTAATCATGGAAAAACCAGGAGGTATTTCTTCATTTGAAGTATTTGTTTTTGTGTCTTTCTAAAATATGGGCTCCCCATGATGAGATTTGAATTGCATGAAAAGGGGCTGGTGCTCTTGTAACTAACAGTACTTAACGTAAATTGTGATCTTTTATGATAAATGTGCATGCTAAGAGATCCCAGTATGCCACTACAGGAAGAAGTAGCTGCTTCCTATGGATGCTTTCTGGCATGTTCACTGGAGCTAAAAAGGAAACCTTGAACCTTCTGTTTTAGAGTGCATTTTTTGACTGTCATGTAACTTCATCAAGAGCATTTAATGAAATTAATAAAATAATTGTGTTTCCAAAATGTCTGTTACCACACATTTGCACTGTTCACTTTATCAGTTCCCAGTGCACATTAGCTAATGATTGTTAGTCTGCAGAGGACTGTAGGATCTGATGATCTTTTTTCATTAATGGAACCCCATTTTAATTGAACCAGAGAATAAGATCTAGTTATTGAAGTTGAGCATTCAGCTACTAATGACAAGATGCAGTGGTCCACTAAGCACAAATCAAAACTAGTAATTTGCTTAAAAATTAGGACATAGTTTTCCCAAGTGCCCTCCTTTCCACAGCAGCAATCTTACTGGATTTTTAGTCCTCTTTAAATAAGAAGACTGACATCCCTATCTCCTAGCTCAATTGCAAACACATAAATGAAAGCATCTAGCAAAACCATGACATAGTGATCTAACTATAGTTGGCATTGGTGAGATCTTTAATAGAATATCTTCTTTGCTTTGGACATTATGAAAGCAAATTTCAAATCAAGCAACAATATCTGCTGTAAACTAGAATCTTAAAAAAAAAAAAGAGTTAGGTTCTGTCTTCGGGAACAAGCGAGACACTAATTTCTTCTTTTCTAAAGCCAGACTTCTGGTATTCCCGGGTTTAGGGTTGTTGGTTAAAGAAATGCCACAATTAAAAAAAATAATAAGCAGAAAACCTGAATAGACATTTTTCTTAAATTTTAAAAGCTTGTAATTAGTGTACTTTGCATAGGATATGCATTCTCAATTTAGCCACAGTTCTCCCCACATTCTCCTTGTGATTTCTTGTCACTATATTTTGCCTGCCTGGCATTCAAGCCATTCATTTGGCCTTCCCCAATACCACCACTTTATTCTCTCTAGAAAAGATTATTACAGTATTATATTCTATTCTTGATTTCTCATGAACCCCATTCAGTCAGTCAGTCAGTTCAGTTACTCAGTCGTGTCCGACTCTGCGACCCCATGAATCGCAGCACGCCAGGCCTCCCTGTCCATCACAAACTCCCGGAGTTTACTCAAACTCATGTCCAACGAGTCGGTGAGGCCATCCAACCATCTCATCCTCTGTCGTCCCCTTCTCCTCCTGTCCCCAGTCCCTCCCAGCATCAGGGTCTTTTCCAATGAGTCAACTCTTCGCATGAGGTGGACAAAGTACTGGAGTTTCAGCTTCAGCATCAGTCCTTCCAATGAACTCCCAGGACTAATCTCCTTTAGGATGGACTGGTTGGATCTCCTTGCAGTCCAAGGGACTCTCAAGAGTCTTCTCCAACACCATAGTTCAAAAGCATCAATTCTTTGGCTTCACAGTCCAATTCTCACATCCACACATGACCACTGGAAAAACCACAGCCTTGACCAGACGGCCCTTTGTTGGCAAAGTAATATCTCTGCTTTTTAATATGCTATCTAGGTTGGTCATAACTTTCCTTCCAAGGAGTAAGTGTCTTTTAATTTCATGGCTGCAATCACCATCTGCAGTGATTTTGGAGCCCAAAAAAATAAAATCTGACACTGTTTCCACTGTTTCCCCATCTATTTCCCATGAAGTGATGGGACCAGATGCCATGATCTTAGTTTTCTGACTGTTGAGCTTTAAGCCAACTTTTTCACTCTCCTCTTTCACTTTCATCAAGAGGCTTTTTAGTTCCTCTTCACTTTCTACCATAAGGGCGGTGTTATCTGCATATCTGAGGTTATTGATGGACCCCATTAGTCTTCATCAAATATACTAATTTTCATGTTCATAAAGTTCTCATGTTTACCCAGATCATTACTATTGGACACACTTTTCAGATAGCAAAGCAAAAAGTTTCAATGGCTTTACAAAACTGCCCAGAGTATAAAAAGTGGACAAGGAAAAGAATCCCCTGCAATGCCCCCCAGCCCACCTAAGCCCCTTCCCCACATGTGGTGAAAAGAGGGCACCAAGGGTCTGAGCCCAGGCTCTGAGGGAATAGATCTCTATAAACATGGTGAGCCTCAGTCTCTTCATCTGTAGAGCTGGAATAATATCACACCAAGTGATTGAAAATTCCATAGAGGTCATGTACACGTCATCATATCCATCATCCTTTAGATCTCAAATTGAATGTCATTTCCCTGACCGTAAAGACTAGATACCAGCCCCCTGTCAAACACACTGAACCTTCCCTTCATAGCTCTTACCACAGTTGTAATCATGTATTTATTTATGATTCATTTGCTGTAGTATCAGTCTCCCTTGTGAGACTCTGAGTGCCTTGGAGGAGGTTATGTGTCCACCTTATTCCTTGTCTCATTCAGTGCTTAGAGCAGTGGCTGCCCAGACTAGGTGTTCAATCACTACTGAAAGAATTGGTGGATGAAGGAATAAATGATGGTGAATGGACTTCATAAATTGTTAAATTTTATTCAAGATGAAAGATATTAATAGCATATTTATGGGCATTGACTCCCTGTTAAGCACAGTATTTAGTATGTTACATGCATTGTTTCAGATAATCTAACAGAAATGCCTGATTTAAGTACTACTGTTATCTCAATCTTATGAATGAAGGTGAGGCTTAGAAAGTTTAATTACTTTGTCTAAGATAGTATTGCTGTACTAGATCAGCCTTTTTGTGTTTTTGATATGCCTGATAACAATGTACCTATAATAAAAATCCAATTCAAAAATCTGGATTCTTATAGCAGGTTCAATTCTGATTTGATTGTTAGATAATAGATGTAAGTCTTGAGCATGACCTCTCAATGATTAGAGTTGAAGATTCAGCAGGTTTTTCTAGTTAAACTTTGAAAACCTTGCAAACTTAAATGACTATAATAATTAGAACATTGTATCTTGGGACAAAAATGAATGTTTATTTTTCTAAAAGACAATTAGAGAGTAGACCCTCAGGTTTTATAATCTAACTACAAAGGCTATACCCCTCAGTAAAATAGCAAAATAATTAATGGTAACATCTCTGACCTACACCAAGTTCATTTTCCGCAAACTCAAGAAAATGAAATGCCTAGAGCATGACTTTAATCTAATCTTGATTTTTAACCTTCTGTTATGCATATTGATATCAGCTCTTAAAAGAACTCCTTTTAAAATTCAGAAGGCATGCATTTCTGCTTGTAGTTTTCTTTCATTAAGATTTTTTCTCATTATAGAAACTTTGTCCCTTCTACTTTTTATTTTAGAAACCAAAGGTCTAAATTACTTTTCTTGTAGTTTTTAATTAGGACCCTATTATGGTGGATACAGAGCATGATGCATGTTTACATAGATAATTATGACAGTTTTTATATGATTATAAACAGAATCATTAAAGTGAAACAGACTTTAAGAATGTGTATGTGTTAATTGTACTAATAAATTGTTAAAGGCCTGCTAATTAAAGAAATAACTAATGGTGGAGTATTGTATACTTTGCTTAGTGGAGGGAAAAAGGTACGCTAAAATTTGTAAAACTTAAAAAATAGCTATCCATTTAACCACACAGTGGTAGATTGCTCTTTAAAGAAATCCTATAGTAGACTCTCTTATAAAATACATCCTATTCTCTGTGCTTTAAGGAATTATATCAAGCTTAATTATAGTTTTAATAGCCATTGGCTGTCCACTGCTAAGCAAGAGATTCCTCTGAGAAATTCAAGGTATTTAGGAATTTATAGCTGGAACTGTGACAGTATAATTTTTTAAGACACTCCCTCCCCCCAAAAGTTTATCTTTTAATCTTGGATACTATCCACAATTTTGGTGAGATTTATTCATTGTCTACCATGTTCTCTGCTGTACTCAGCGGAGTAGTGTACATGGAATACCAGATAAATGGTCTTTCTACTCAAAGAAACTTAAATTGTTGTGGGGGGCAGGGGAAACCTGTATATAGATGAAGAATATGAAAAAAATCAAAAGAAACTGCACATGTATGATGTTTGAACAGAAAGATATGCCGATAAGCAAATGGTTTCTATGATTGAAAGTTAAAAAAAGAAAAAAAAGCTTCTATTCTGGTATTGAAAACTCCCATATAGGCCTATGCCATATCCCATATACCCCTTGAGGACTCTCAGTGGCTCTTCTTTCTGGGAAAATCCACATTTGAGAACAAATTCAGTAGTCTAGGATTTGTTCTGTTTGGTCACATAAGGTACAAATGATGAGTCTGAAATAGATTTTTCCAACCGGCCTGGAATTTGAATGTCATTTCTTTCTTTTGCTGATCTTAAGAAACTAGCAATATTTGTATTGACTCCAAATGGTTGTTTGTAAATGACTGAAAAGATGCAGTTGCACACATAGCCAAGTCCATTTGCTAACACTGGGAAATTTCACATATAAGCTGAGTTAGGCATCTGATTCTGGTGCCATAGCACTGCAGCTGTTGAAAGCCACTCAGTTCATATAAGTATCTATGTCTTGGTCATTGTTGACCCTTCTTTTTCATCCCCCACACCTTGGCAGTTGTTCCATCTAGTCGTCCTCCTCAATTCACACATAAAACTCTCAGGTAGATTTTTTCTTAAAAATAAATTTTAACAGTAGTTAGAAATATTTAGTCATTTAATCCAACTTCCCTTCTGACCCGTTATACTTTTATGATTCATTTGGTTTGCTCAGCAAAGGTGTGTTGCTCTGTCAAGCAGTAGGCTAGCAAATCAGGGATGACAAAGCAGACCTCTGAGTTTATATCTACTGAAATATACATCATTAGAGAATCCCATAAACACATGTGAAAGCACAAGTCTGACACGTTCTGTGAGGGAAAGCTTGTGGGAGTACCTAATTTGGGTACCCTAATCAGAGGGATCTGGGAAGACTAGTCTGAGAAAGTGACACATGATCTGAAACATAAGGGCCAAGAGGGGAAGGAAGATCCTTCCTGCCATGGGCAACAGCGTGCATGAATGCTCCGATAGTTAGGAAGAACTGAGGCCAGAGCAGAAGATGGGAGGTGTTAAGGCTAAACTGAAACTGGAACATATAAGTTATTGCAGGCAATGTTAAGGGCTTTCTTCTTAATCCTAAGAGTGGCAGGGAAGCCATTGAAAAGTTTTAAATGACAAAGAGGAATAATTCAATCAGATGTTGATATAAGACCATTTGGCTACATTTTGGAGAGACCATGGGACAGGGAGCCAGAGTGAACTTGGTAGATCAGTTGAACGGCTTTGTGATCATCCAGGAGAGGGATGATGGTCTCTTGGATCAAGGTTCACGTCAAGATTTTGACATTTCAACCTGAATTGTTTATGATGCCATTCATTAGACCATATTCTTGGTTTTAGGTGTCTTTGATACATTGAGGAGAAGCTGATCAAGAAGGGCATTGGATAGAACAAGTGACTCTCAGAAGAGAGGACTAAGCTAAAAATAGAAATTAGAGAATCTGTCTTATAATATGCAAAATAGCTTTCCAGACTTATGTTCAAACACCTTCAAAATGACAGAAAATTCACCACCACAACAACTAGACATGCTTTAATTTAAAAAAGATGTTCCTTATGTTGGACTAAAAGCTTTTTTTAAATTAATTTTTATTGGAGTATAGTTGTTTTACAATCTAATCTGTGTTAGTTTCTGCTATACAAAGAAGTGAATTAGCTATATGCACATATCCCCTCTTTTTTCAGATTTCCTTCTCATTTAGGTCACTGCAGAGTACTGAGTAGAGTTCCCTGTGCTACACACTAGGTTCTCATTTGCTATCAATTTTAAGAATCAGTTCAGTTCAGTTCAGCTCAGTTGCTCAGTCATGTCTGACTCTTTGCGACCCCATGAATCACAGCACACCAGGCCTCCCTGTCCATCACAAACTCCCGGAGTTTACTCAAACTCATGTCCATCAAGTTGGTGATGCCATCCAACCATCTCATCCTCTGTCATCTCCTTCTCCTCCTGCCCCCAATCCCTCCCAGCATCAGGATCTTTTCCAGTGAGTCAGCTCTTCACATGAGGTGGACAAAGTACTGGAGTTTCAACTTCAGCATCAGTCCTTCCAATGAACACCCAGGACTGATCTCCTTTAGGATGGACTGGTTGGATCTCCTTGCAATCCAAGGGACTCTCAACAGTCTTCTCCAACACCACAGTTCAAAAGCATCAATTTTTCGGCACTCAGCTTTCTTCACAGTCCAACTCTCACATCCATACATGACCACTAGAAAAACCATAGCCTTGACTAGATGGACCTTTGTTGGCAAAGTAGTGTCTCTGCTTTTTAATATGCTATCTAGGTTGATCATAACTTTCCTTCCAAGGAGTAAGCGTCTTTTAATTTCATGGCCGCAATCACCGTCTGCAGTGATTTTGGAGCCCGAAAAAATAAAGTCAGCCACTGTTTCCACTGTTTTCCCATCTATTTCCCATGAAGTGATGGGACCAGATGCCATGATCTTAGTTTTCACTCTCCTCTTTCACTTTCATCAAGAGGCTTTTTAGTTCCTCTTCACTTGATGCATAGTAGTGTGTATATGTCAATCCCAATCTCCCAGTTAATCCTATCCCCCCCCACCCCGCCTTGGTATCCTTACCTTTGTTCTCTACATCTGTGTCTCTATTTCTGCTTTGCAGATAAGTTCATCTGTACATTTTTCTATATTCCATACATAAGTAATATTATATGATACTTGTTTTTCTCTTTCTGACTTACTTCACTATGTGTGACACTCTCTAGGTCCATCCACGTCTCTGCAAGTGGCGAGATTTTGTTACTTTTTATGGCTGAGAAACATTCCATTGGGTATATGTACCACATCTTTATCAATTCCTTGGCTGATGAACATTTAGATTGCTTCCATGTCCTAGCTATTGTAAATAGTGCTGCAGTGAACATTGGCGTGCATGTATCTTTTAGAATTATGATTTTCTCTGGATATATGTCCAGGAGTGGGATTGATAGATCATATGGTAGTTCAATTTTTATTATTTTAAGGACACTGCACACTGTTCTCCATGGGCTTCCCTGTTGCCTCAGATGGTAAAGAATCTGCCTGCAGTGTGGGAGACCTGGGTTCAATCCCTGGGTTGGGAAGGAGGAGGAGGGCACAACAAACCACTGCAGTATTCTTGCCTGGAGAAGCCCCATGGACAGAGGAGCTTGGTGGGCTACAATCCATGGGGCTGCAGAGTTGGACACAACTGAGCTACTAAGCACAGCACATACTGTTCTCCACAGTGGCTGCGCCAATTTACATTCCCACCAGCAGTGTAGAAAGGTTCCCTTTTCTCCACACCCTCTCCAGCATTTCAGTGGAGATGATTCCCTGAATCAGAAACCTTCAGTGATTCCCTACCTATTCTGTGATTGCCTACCAGTTTTAGCATAGGTTCTTATCATTTTAAGGCCCTTTTCGTTGTGACCCAACCCTATTCTTCCAGCTAGGCTGGTGATTTCATTATTCCCCAAACATACCTTACTCTTTTATTCTTTCATGCCTTTATTCAGTTACTTTCTTCTGCCTTGGACACGTGGTGGTAAGTTGCTTCAGTCATGTCCAACTCTTTGCCACCCTATAGCCTGTAGCCTGCCGGACTGGTCTGTCCATGGGATTCTCCAGGAAAGAATACTGGAGTGGGTTGCCATACCATTCTCTAGGGGATCTTCTCAACCCAGGGATGCATGTCCTGCATTACAGGCAGATTCTTTACCATCTGAGCCACTAGCCTATATATCTCTTATTCTTGAGATCTTACCATTCATTCAGGGTTTATTCAAGAAGTTACTTCCTCTTCATTCTTACTGGTCTTCCTTATTTAAAGGTAAAGCTCCCTGTTTACCTATACTGTCACTTCCCTTCAGACTCCATGAGGGCAGGCAATGTGTATTGTCCATTTTGTGTCACTGAAAACTTCTAGGAAATGCCTTAGTGCTGAAATACTTGTTCAGTTGAGTTAGTTTTATTTTAATTATTTCCTTAAAGAGAAAAAAATATTTTTCAGCAGCTTCCTTTTCTCTTTTTTTTCCCTTTTTTTAAGAGGAAAAACATTTGTGGTAATGGTTCTCATAAGATACTTAGCACAAAGACCACTTGGGGGAACCTGTGAAGATTATAGATTTCTAGACTCCCCAAGAAAATTCTAATTCTTGAATGCATATCTGATAGATGCAGATCTGATAGATCTGATGTTGGACCTCAGTATCTGTGCTTTTGTAAGTGCCCTGGGAAGGTGGGTGGGTTAAAGCAGGGAGGATTCAGATCATATGTCCCCTCGATTGTGCTTTCAGAAATACTGTAACATAGTGTTTGCCATTACGGCCATTAATGGACTATTATTACCTTCCTTTTACAAAACAGATCAGTTCATTAACAGAGGAACAGTTAGGACACGCAACAGTAAACATCAAGATGTTTGTCATATTGCCTTTGGATCCAAAGTTCTTGGACCACCTCCACTCTCTGGCAGAAGAAATAACATGAGGCTATCCAATGAGGTAGGAGCAAAGTTTGAAGAGCTTATCTAAACATGGGTGGTATGGAAGGGGAAAGGTTTTCTCCCATTCAGAGGGGAAAAGGAAGGGAGAGAGACTACATGCCAAAAG
The DNA here is from genome assembly GCF_963930625.1 of Muntiacus reevesi. NCBI lineage: Eukaryota > Metazoa > Chordata > Mammalia > Artiodactyla > Cervidae > Muntiacus > Muntiacus reevesi. The sequence continues at coordinate 100,718,288 of NC_089252.1, forward strand.
CGTAAGTCTTGAATAAATTTGGAACAGAAATTCTGGATTTTAGAAGACCCCAAAACTCTTTTCTTTCTGTCATGTCAACACAGTTAACACTTTTGAGTATTCTTTTCTTTAAATATGTTCACAAAACTTAAAGACAAATATATGTGAGCACATTTTGTGGTCTCCTTCAAAAAGGAGTTGGATCATCACCAGATACCTTACAATGAACAGATTCTCAAATGTTTTATTTTTAATTTCCTCTGAGTATCTGACATACACAATGATTTTCATTTCAACCCCTACCTACTAAAGATGGAATGTGGCAAATAAGCACATTTTAATTTATGTTTCTATAAGATTTGCTTGTCTTCTGTTTTATGTCACATTATATTTATCCTTCCATTTCTTTCTAATTTTCTACCATAATTTCCCTCTCCAACTTTTTAATGTTCTCATTCCCTTTGTTTTTTTTTTGAAACTTACTCTATTTGTCCAACTATTATTTCTTCTATGTAGATTCTACAAGAAATAAATGCAGTTCCTGTATTTTAAAATATAAGTTAATTCTTTTTCCTTATAGACAGTAAGATCTGTTGGGTCTAAAAGTAACCGATCACACCAGCAGTCTACAGTAGAGAAGTGTGTTAACAGTGCAGAAATATCAACCTTGCTGTTACCTGAGTCTGAGGCACAAAGAGATAAAGAAAATATCGGCCAAATAAAGCAGACTGTACCTGTTCTTGGTAAGAATTCTGCATAAAGATTGATAGCTAGTGAAAACAGTGAGAAACGTTAATAAGAAATTCATAGTTATATTCTTGATTAGATCTTAAGTTCAGAGAATTATCATTTAAAAATGAAAATAGTGATAGATATTGAAATATGTTTAGAATAGTGTACTTTTATATATATATATACATATATATGTATATATATATGCTGCTAAGTCACTTCAGTCATGTCCAACTCTGTGCGACCCCATAGACGGCAGCCCACCAGGCTCCCACATCCCTGGGATTCTCCAGGCAAGAATACTGGAGTGGGTTGCCATTTCCTTCTCCAATGTGTGAAAGTGAAAAATGAAAGTGAAGTCGCTCAGTCATATCCGACTCTTAGCGACCTCATGGACTGCAGCCAACCAGGCTCCCCCGTCCATGGGATTCTCCAGGCAAGAGTACTGGAGTGGGGTGCCATTGCCTTCTCCCATATATACATATATATATATATGTATGTATATATAATCTTCTTGAACCTATCATTCTTTTTATTGTTATTTTACATTGCTATAGTACCCCCATGTTTTTACTTTCTGATGACTAGTGATAAAACGTAGTATCCAATTATTGCTATATTTTGCAAACCCCATGTGCATTTTAAGTTTTCTTAGTTTTGTCTTTTAATTAATCTTCTATTTGTAAAGAGCACTTTATTATCCCTCCCTGTTACAAAAAATAGCCCCATTAGTAAAGACAAGACTTTTATCCCAAGTTATATAAGATTGAGAGTTCAGGGCTAACAGACTAACTAACAATTTGTTTGCAATTGTTAGTTATTGGAAAGAATGGAAATCAGAACCCAAGGCTTACCACTCCCTGTCAATTTGTCCACTTTTACTGGTCTGACTTTTATCAGCATTGAAAAGGGGAGAGGCACTTGGGTTCATTTGATTTAGAAGTTAATGATCACTGTTAGAGACTATATCTCCATTGGAATATAAAACTGAGATGAGGAAATTAATAACAGATATTCAGTCCCAGTTTTATCACTGTGAGACCTTGATCAGTTTTCTTAAAAACTACGAGCCTCAGTTTCCTCATCAGTAAGGATACAGTTACTACTGTCACTGGTAGTAATAAGAAATAACAGCTGCCTTAAAGGGTCAGTTTGAGGATTCAGTGAGAACAGTCCATCAAGCGCATTGTATTGTGCCAAGAATGTAAGTATTCAGTAAATATCAAATGCTGCTGCTATGAATATTATTATTATTACAGAAATTAAGAATTCTTCAAGATTGATCTCATTTCTCCAGGGTTCTTTTGGAAATTACCCTCTAAGTGCTTCTTGAATGATAGCTGGCCATACTCTTCTAAAGGAAAAAAATAATTTCTCTGCATTGGCCATAGATTTAATTTTTTTATGTTTTCTAATATAGCATGTTGCATGATTAGCATTAATCTAAATTATTTCTAGTTCTCTATATGGTTGGTTACATTACATGAATAAAATGCACTAGTAGTTTTGAGAACCTGATACAGTTCTAATATTTGGAATAGAAATAAATAGCTAGTTCCTATAAAGAAATAAGTTGTGTTTTTTATACAGCTTTACATTTTGTCAAAATGATACATGAACATTCTCATTATGGCTATAATTACATTTAGAGTTGATTTCAAACTATATAGTACTTTCTGTTCTGGCTTTTTTGTTCTTTGATATGAAAATGTACCAGCCAGTCTGCATATTATGCATCCACATCCCCCTCAAGAACCGTCAGCCGATAAGAATAACAACAGGAGAAGATTTCGGTTAAAAAGCACCAGCGGAGAAAGGACAGAGACACCCAGCGGTATGGCGCTAACTCAGTACTGTCTTATATCTGTGTGTTATTCAGGGCGATGCAGTCTCTCCAGGTTGTAAATTTCAAAGGATTATGAACCAATTCATTTAAAATATAAATGTCTGTTCTACAAGGATTATGGAAATCAAATTTTCTACAAAAGAATTGCTCTAGAGCCTGACAAAGATTTGTTGGATTAAACAGACAGTGCCCCAAAGTGAAGGACTTCCTCCTTCTACTCTCAGAGCTGAATAAGCTTAAATTGTTGATTTTTAGAAATGGCCCAAATCTGATGGAGGTTCCTGCCTGTAGACTTTACTAAAATTGAACTTAACTCATAATTTTTCAGGTTTTGTTTATCTCTCTTCTTTTTAAGTTGGGCCCATCTTAGATTGTTTTTATATTTGCTGTCTCTCCTTTTGGACTTCTTGATGTCTATTATAATGTAGATTAAAATTTCAGCTCTTTGCAACCAGTAAAGCATTAGAGAGATATAGTTGACTATTCTGTTAATTGTTATTCCTTAGAATACTAGATTTGAGTCACATATGTACAGATTTGTATACACATGCATTAGTCTATCCTGAATCAAGCCCAGAATCTATGATATATACATCTGTTAGCATAATTTCTTGAAAGTATAGCTTTCTTGGGGAGGCCAAAATTCCACTTGCTAGGTTTCATATTATTTTTATAAAATAGTAGGTAGAAAAATTACTTCTGCAATAATGTCTGTGTCCATTTTTCTTAAGGTGCTAAAGGAACAAGCTTGGTTTAAAAGAGTTGAGTTCAATAAGAATTGTCATTTAGAGAAAACACACTCCATTTTACATGGAACCTAAGGAAAAAATATAGGGCCTTTTAAAAATTATATGGGTTTTGGAATTCCTTTTATCACATATCATAAAACTTAAATTTAAAATGGCCCCATGCAAATATCAAGGAATTTTAAGATGAACCTCTACAAAAAGTACAGCTGGGTTCATCTTAAAATATCCTACTGGAAAAAAAAATGCATATAATCTGTATTGTCACATCAAACTTTCTTTTTAATAATCATATAGAAAAGTATACCAAATGCCATTTTTCAAAAATTAATTTATATATGTAAAAAGAAGTAATATAGAAGAAAATATTTATTCCATTAAAGGCAATTCTTCAGAAGATAACAGGAATGATGAACATAAAGCAGCAACTGTCCTCACCACTATGTCCCAGCAAAGAGCAGAGACGTTGAACCCCTGCTCTCCAGTACCCCAGTCTCCTGATCAAGCAGGTTAGCATCTTTATTATACCATAATTGCTAACAGTTAATAATATATGGATATGTTAAATATTTCAAGCCTGGGCATTTTGAAAAGTCATGATACAGACATTTCCTATAATCTATCATTCTTTAAAATTCTTTTTAACTCAGTTTTATGTCAGACTTCAATGAATGAAAGACTATTTTTGTTTTCAAATTTTAATGCACAAGTTACCATGTTCAGAATGAAAGTTTAAAACTCTGAAGTTTTCACGTGACATCTTCACCCTCCAAAAAGATTGTCTATGACATCGTCTCCCTCCCCAAAGATTATCTATTGTGCAATTCTCCAGTCCTCTTTATAATGGAGATGTTGGAGTATAGCGCATTGAGCCCATCAACATATCTTGCCTAGCAGGTGTGTGGTACTTTTACAAAAGCAAATTGTTTTTGAGCTAGGGAAAAAAGAAAATAAATGAAAATTGTTTGTAGTTCGTCAGTCTTATTTATGCAGTGTTGAAACCTTCATTAAAATGTTAGGCGCAATTAGTGTCTCTAGCATAAATCTGACTGTGTAGAAAAACTAATTAGATGTTTAGGTGATCATTCTTGCATTTATCTTGTTTGCTGCAATATTGTGATTACACAGTAATTTACATATTTTCCTAAGAAAACATACCAAATTATTCATTACAATTGATATGGAAATACTTGAGGTAAAACTGAAAATTCCAAAAAAGCATTTGGTAGTGAGATAATTAGAGTTCTTTTGGTGTAAAAACACTTCTTTTACTTTGACTTTTTTGACAGTTAATAATATGTTTGGTGCTAGGTCATAGAAGTTGTTTAATTACCTAATGTAGATTCCCAAGATCTTTTCCTCCCATTTTCTTTACATACTCCTGTACATAACAAAACACACTGGTTTTTGTAATCTTACTCAACATTTACTAAAGCGTTTACCGTGTTTACAAAGCACCTGCTAGGCACTTAGCACCAAGCAGAGAGTTTGCTCTCCAGAAGAGGACAAGCCAGTGAATCTATTAATTTCATCCACCACAGAAGGAAATGGCAACCTACTGCAGTATTCTTGCCTGGAGAATTCCACAGACAGAGGAGCCTGGCGGGCTGTAGTCCATGGGGTCGCAGAGTTGGACATGACTGAACGACTATCACTCACAGCTACACTGACTCAGGACTCTCCACATTTGCTGTGAACGTGGTCGGATGAAGTAGATTCAACCTGCTATTGTCCATTTACCTATAGAAAATGGGAAAGCCTTGTCCTTACTAGATTTTATCTAAGAAATGCATATTTATAGCCCTTTTATAGGCAAGTTATGTTATATAATCATAGTCATAAGTTAAGAAACAGATGAATTCACTTGAGAAGAATACAATTTTATGTGTGCCATCAATTTAATTTTTATTAAAGGCCTTTTGCTTGTTGCTTTTGATTTTTTAGTATCAGCTTTGAAGTTTCAAGTTAGCCAGTCTTAGCTCTCGGATATTCATATTCTTCTTACAATATGATAAACATAATATGATTCAAGAATCAGGAGTAAAATTAACATATTTGCTTTGTGGTTCTGCAGAACACAATTCTTGTAAGATTTTGACCATTGACAAAAAATAAATGTAGCAAAAAATTTTTTAAAAAACAAAAAACAGATTCAGTTGAGAAAATGCTCAGCTTTTCCTGATGTCATTCTAAAGAAGAAAGTAAGCCTGCTTTTAATTATGCTTTTTATAGAAAATTTTTTTCAAGTTTTTTGTGGTCATGAAATTATAAGATCTATCCCAATATTGAGTAAAAGATAAATTTTTTTTAAGTTTTGATGATAATATATCTTAGTGGTGGTATATAGTATTTTTAAAGAAAATAAAAATGTTCAGAAAAGACTTTCATAACAAAACACTCTCTCCTAAAATTAAAATTAAACCCAAAGGTCCTTTTCGCAGCAGAATTCACCAGTCACACTAACAAATATTTCTGTGGACTTACTATTACTTGACAGATCTTCTCAGTTTAATTTATGAATTGTCTTATTCCAATTAGCAGAGTGGAGAGGGAAAGACTGTCACCTTTTTGTAGTTTGGTTTTTTTTTTCGCCTCCTGCAGTTTTGTAATCTGAACAAGGCCCAGACATTTTATTTAAAGAGCGTAAGTACTCTGTCCTCCTGAACTCAGACCCTTTTAAATTTGGAAGATTCCCCCACTCTGGATTATCAAATTAATGAAACTGTGCTATGAAGAACTTGCTGCAAGATAGGTGATAATTATTTCAGACTTTCAAATTTCCTGGCCAGTGTTTCAACTCAGATGGAGAGGAAGTAAGTACAAATGAGTTACCCATAGCTCTGAGCACTAACTGTGGGTTAAAAGTTTAGCAGGTTATAAGATGGGGGATAAATTACCTTCCTTGGCCTTTGCATTATTTGATAAACCTGTTTCAACTAGAAATGTTAATTTAACTACCTGCCTAATATAACACTTATGGAACGCTACTCTAACTTCTGTCATCTTTTGCAATTGTCAGATGAGTGGGTATTTCCCAAAAATGGCGATGACATCCCCTATTTGGCCTCTACCACACAGTCTCTACTTCTGGATGAAGATTCTTGCCATACTTCATGCCTGTGCCTAGAAGCCAGCAAGGAAAGTGAACATGATCAACAGACAGAGGAAACCCAGATTGTTCCAAAGGATGTTTTCACTTTTTCATCCAGACCACGAGCAGCACCTCATGGAAGGACTCAGAGTATGTCCCCAGAAGCGTGCCTGTTTACCTTGGATCTAAAGGAAGATACCAGTGTGACAAGGAGTGACACCCGAACAGAGGAAGATTTTCACGGTGGTGACAGCAGCGAAGAGGTATGTTGCCTGACGAGGGAAATAGTTGTTCCATTAGCTCCAACTAAACACTAAAACTAGTTGAAAGAGGGGAAATCAACTGCTATTTATAAAAATGCAGCAGATTGCAGTGTCAGTCAACAGTTGCCTCAGGTTGTTATGGTAACTCTAAATTGTTGCCTTTTTTATTAACAGTCAGCCAATTTCATTTTTAATTATGGAAACCAGTTTTTGGTTTGATTTTGTTTTTTCATTTTAATCTTTGTCTCACAGTATGAGAAATAATATGCAGTTTAGTTATATGATAGCATGACCAGTAAAACACTGAGAACACATTGTTCTCGACCTCTGGGGAAATTGTGTTGCAGTTGCTAAGCATTCTGAATTGACAGTTTCCTGCCTTCCTACTCCCCTGCCATCTTCTCACCTTAGACCTATTAGGACTCATTATTTTCCATATGGTCCCAGAATTTCAAGAGTTGTGCCAATTAAAGTTGCAATAATGAATCATGGATTACTGCTGGGACTTGCGTTACAGGAGGTTTTCTGTTTGCAATTATTTAGAATACAAATGTATCTCATAAATCAATAAATTCATAAAAAGTTTTTAATACCTTGTGAAATACCAAACTGGAGTTTGACACATTTGTTTAAAACTTAATATATTATACCTCTTTTTCTCCATAGAAAATGAATTTGTGAAATTTCTTTAGCATTGTTCTTTATTGATACGCATTGATATTTTCTAGAAAAAAATTATTTTAAAAGCAGATTATAGTGAAGTTATGGTTTAGTGAAATTATACAAATTATATGTAGAAATTATAGGAATAATTAGGAAAACATGTTTGTATGCTTATAAACTTATTTTTAACAGCTGTATCTGATTAAGAATACCCCTTTGGACAAGAGGAAATATGTAAGTCCATAACTCCTACCTTCAGAACCAGTTGAGAATATGGTGAGATTGTTCAGACAGTAATTATGATTTTTTTCCAACTTTTAATGAGTTTCTATAGCAAAAATGCGTGGGGAAATCCTTTTTTATGACATTCTTGCTTCTGAGTGTGATGAAACTGTTAGTCAAATGAAACATAAACCTACTGCAAACCACTTTATGCATAAATGAATAAATGGTACATTTTAAATGTGTTGCAAACAAATTTGTCCCTTTCACCCTGAATAAAATTAACCTATAAACTGTAAAATGAACATTTGTTTTCAGCATCTATATTGCTTCCATCCCAGCTGTCAATTCTTCTACAGTATTAACTGGTTAATCTGGTAATCATACCGTTTTGTTAACTGGGTAGGCCTATCCCCTTCCCATGTGCATAATTTACCTGAGCCAAAAGAATTACTGTGATGGTAGCAGTTTTATGGCAGATGGGAAGTGATAGTTCTCTGGAAACTTTGAGAGAAGTATTATGTGGAAACTACCCTTTAAATAACACCACATTAGGAAGATACCCCTCCACCTATAATGAAGGATGAGCCTTGAGAAGAAGTAATAGAGCTTTTGGAGAAAATGAAGCATATAGTTCTGAATATTTCAATTTTTCTTTCCTTTATATGCTTTCTTTTGCTACTAGCTACTCAACTTCTAACATCCTTCACCATTTATTATGCAGACATGTACTTGTTACCAACCACATGAAATTAAAAATTAGTTTATTATGCATTTTCAAAGCTGTGATTGGCATAGCTCTCTGGTCACCCCTGTGCCAAGACCGTCAGAAGATGGCTTGAGTCTGTAGTGTGACCATCTCATTGCTAACACCTGCCCTGCTCCACCTTTATTCAGAGCCTATAAAGAGTGGGCAGCCAGAGAGAAGGGCAGAAGACCTCTATATCATGCAGGCTTTGCTGTTAGAGGCAATAACAAGATACAAACTAAAATACAGATGACCAACAAAAGTGCTGGGCTATGTTTAAACAAGTTCTATACCTTGTTTTGATCCTTTTTTTATCAAACTGGATTGTTTGGGGGATTTTTGTAAGTTACTTTTCTGTAGGATTATGTCTTCCATTTATTAATTATATAAGTCAATGGAAAATTAGATTACATATTATAAATGGTTATTTACATATAGTCTTTGAAGAAAAATCAGTTGATTTAGACAATCTTACTATTAGTTGCATCATCTTAGAATGCAGTATTCTTCGAGTAACACTGTTGTACCTAAGGAAAATATAATGTCATGCTATAAATAATGGTGGACAAATTAGTAATAATTACATTACTTATTATGCATGAAGCTTGCAACTTGTAGTTGAAAGACTATTTGATGTTAGACTTCGAATATTTTTAAGGGGAAATTAGATGTATTCATAGAACTGTTCAACTTCAGCTTCTTCAGCATTACTGGTTAGGGCATAGACTTGGATTACCGTGAACTGAACTGATGAGATGTATTCAGAAGCAAAAAAATAAAATAGGCAAAATCATGTTATCATGTTACAGAAAAAATACACTTATGATACTAAAGACTAATTAAAATAAGTTTTCAGTGCTAAGACAATTGTCTTTGTAATTTAAGTTCCTAATCATCAGTTCACATTTGAGATCTTCATTAATGTGAAAGACTCAAAAGCATAGTTTTTATTTTTTCACATCGTTTTAATGTTTGCTTTACTATATATTTTATTCCCTAGGCAGATATATAACACTAATTTTCCTGATACTCAATTAATTTGGAATTGATACTTATTTGAAGACACATTATGGAAATTTATCTTGTGTTGTGGTGAGTTGTAAAATCAGCTACCATGTAAAATGAATTTTCTAGGAAAGCTGTTAAAACCTTTCATAGGATTATAGCATCTTAAAAAAAAAAAGAGCATGTTACTATTATCACTATTTTGTTTTATATGCCTTTATTCCCAATGTGGCTTCAAGTATATATATCCAGTTTGTAATTTGAAATAGATAGCTTTATATTAATATTTTATTACTTCTTTAATTCAGTTTTTGTCTAGAAGTATAGTCATTTTCCCCTAAACCCTGTCTGTGTATCACATACTAAAGTAGATAGTTACAAAGCTAGGTAATTTGTCTTATGTAACAGTCCAAACGAAAACATTTGAGCCAAAGAATTATCCGTATTTGGACATGAATTATGTAGACTGACTACTTATTATGTTCAAATTAGCCAGGAATCTTCCAGATCTCTTCATTTAACTCTGTTGAAGCCTATCAAGGACAGATTTACAAACAAAACAAATTATAAGGACCGTTTTAGCCCTTTCTCTCAGCTTTCCTGGTATTGTTGCTTTCAAGGGTTGTTTTTTTAACACTCGTTAGTTAAACTATTTCATTTTTTCTTCCTGATGGCATGTACACTGTTATCCTGTCATCCCTACATGCTTGACTAATAATTTTGAGTTACATTCTCATTTTGCATACTCACAATAGAAATGATATTTACTCCACATGAGGCCACTTATATTTCTGTGTACCCTTTCAAAAACTTTAAATGTCAGCTTACTTCTTGGAAAAAAATGGAAGAATTCTATTTTGAATGTATTGCTTGCATTTTTATTTTTTCATATCATAAGTTACAACATAACGTACTCTCTAAACCTATCTGGCAAATTTAATATTTATTCCACGTGAGTAATTCTTTTAGGCTGTTCGCATCTGCATATCTTTATTATTATCTTTTGAGGCTTTTTTCCTCTCTGAAAAAGTTCGTTCCTGTAACTTGGCCCTTCTTTGTTATAGGCTTGTAGTGTAGGTTATAAAACTCTTTGTCTTCTTAAAATAACATCATACAGCTTTTGCTAAAAGCTAAATATTTGCAGATAACTATTTGTTTATAAATAAGAAATTTTCACAAAAAAACCCTTCGTTTTATTCAGTTAAAGACCATGAAGTCCAACTTATAAGGAAAATATATTTTTATCTTGCACAAGTAAAGGAATCTCATTATCTTCCCCAAATATTCACGTGATGATATTTGCCCATCCAATACTGTCCCTGTAACTTCTGTGATTTGTCTGTGAGGCATCATCGGCTACAGGTAAAGATGTTTCAGTTCAGTTCAGTCGCTCAGTCATGTCTGACTCTTTGCCACCCCATGGACTGCAGCACACCAGGCTTCCCTGTCCATCACCAACTCCCAGAGCTTTCTCAAACTCATGTCCATCAAGTCGGTGATGCCATCCAACCATCTTATCCTCTGCCGTCTCCTTCTCCTCTGCCTTCAATCTTTCCCAGGATCAGGGTCTTTTCCTATGAGTCAGTTCTTCACGTCAGGTAGCCAAAGTATTGGAAGTTTCAGCTTCAGCCTCAGTCCTCCCAGTGAATACTCAGGACTGACTTCCTTTAGGATAGACTTGCTTGATCTCCTTGCAGCCCAAGGGACTCTACATAAGTAATTTGCTCAGGTCCTTGTAATACCAAGCACACTGCAAGTTAGTTGGTTGTTAGAAACAGTCACATCTTCCTTTCATTTTATTTGGCATTATTTTAATAGTTTCTATTAAATTCAAGAGGTAGAAGAAGAAATACTCCTTAGGAACAGTTGTTAGTGAAGACTTTTAAGATACGTTTGAATGGTTGATCTTGTTGTCATCAAAGAAAAAATTATTTTTTTATAAAGATGTTATGACTGATACCTTTAGCTGTGTTTGTGCAAATAATTGTGCTCTTTAGTTGACAGATTATATTTCTGCATTATCTCTATTGTCTGCTAGTGCTGTTCAACCAAAAGTTTCTGTCAGTTCACACATTTAATCACTAAAACTTTGGACAAAAGTAGAAACTCCTGCTGACTCTATCTCAGTTACAAATTCAGAACTGCCATCAAAAGTGTGTTTGGACTATTGCAGATGTGTTTGTTGAGAACTTTTAATAATGTTATATAAGACTTTTTTTCACAGTGGACTGAATTAAAAAAGACAATTGAAAAATAAGTAAATATGATCATCCACTTTTATTATACAAAGGCTAAAACAGAGTTCTATCCTGAATCACTCAACATTAAAGGTGTAATACAAAAGAGCCTGGGTCCCATCTGCTCCAAGTAGATGGCCCTCAAGAGTCATTAAAATTATCTTTTTAAAATTACAACTCAGCAAGAGCAATTCGCTTTGTGCATCCAGAAATTATTGTCCAAGTGCCCATCTGCATGTCCTTTCAAGAAACGTAGTTCAGCAGAGGAAGTGCTGGGTCCTCGGGGAAATCATTCTCATCTTCAGCATACATATGCTGTGCTACAGTTAATCAGACAAACTCTATTGATGTTCCCGGCACTGGGGCCTGATTGAATATCTAACAAACAAATGTTTCTGAGCCCAGAAGACAAATGGTTCAAGAGACTTGGACTTTTAAAAAAATATGTTAAGTTAAATCAAAAAGATTTTGTATTTGTTCTTCTGAGAAACAGATGAACACATGATTGGTGTATGAAAATGGCATACCAAATCCTTTACTACTATGACAAATTCTATTCAATTGCTATGCCGGTTTTCAGTGGTTCAGTGATAAACCAAATCAGTGAAAGTGGTTATTTTTCAATCAGATCATAGTAAATCAGATTATAGTGAACTTCTTATGCATATAGTACATATATATGTTATTTAGTACAGATTAATCCAAAAGCATGTTGAGTCTACATGTTACATATATGAAAGTAATAAAAGTCACTTATGCCTAGATAATCTATTTTAGTAATTCCAAACATTACTGAAGAAAAGAGGAAGGTTTTGTCAGTGCACCACTACTAACAAATACTATTTTTTATTTTCCGTCTATTTTCTCTCTAAGATAGAAGCTGAGCCAACTTAAATCAAAGTATTAGTCTTATATATTGCCTTGCCTTTCCCATTTATCCTAATTCCTCCTTCAAAATTGGGATAGATCAGATTTATTGGTTCCAGGCCAGCCAAAATAGGCAAGCCTTTTGTGCTCTGTCCAGATTCTCCACTTATTTGTCTTTTCCATGCATTTAAAATAGCATAGAAACATATTACCATGAAAATTCAGTACTATGAAGAGAATGAATGCCTATCAGGAACACAGCTAAATCTGTCCATTTCTTGGCCCATTTCCAAATCAGAGTATATCTTAGGGAGAATGTGAGATGAATGTCCCTTTACATACTCATGAACAGTTCTGTGTATATAATCCCTGCTCATGCCATACAAAAGGAAATACATCTGAGTAAACTTGCATAAAGAAGAAAAGGCTGTACTCTGACCTACTTACAGATGGAAAGAAATACACTTTCAGGTAGACAAAAATACTTCTGTTGAGTGTTTTAGTGATGAAATTTGTGACCTGACAAAAAACTTTTAGATGATCAACAGCACTAGCAGACAATAGAGATGGTACGGGTATATACTTTGGTTGTCAACTAAAGAGCACAGTTATTTGCATTTGCTTGCATGAGTGCTAAGTCACTTCGGTCATGTCCAACTCTTTGCGACCCCATGGATTGTAGTCACCAGGCTCCTCTGTCCATGGAATTTTTCAGGCAAGAGTACTGGAGTGGGTTGCCATTTCCTTCTCCCAGGGATCTTCTGACCCAGGGGGATCAAACTTCTGTTTCCAACATTGCAGGCAAATTCTTTACCGCTGAGCCACCAGGGAAGACCAGTCCTCATAATAGTACATCTGAAACTTTTAAGTGAAATTTACTTCCTTCTATCTTATGAAATTATTACTTTTGTAGGTATCTACCCCTCTGCTACTCGACTTTATGCCTCTCGAGGGCACTGTCCTTCTTCTTCTTACGTTTGTATCTTATATCGTTCCTAGAAAATACCTTACACATAATAAGAGCTTAATATTTATTGAACTAATGTTATTGCAAAAGCTCACAATTTCCCCCGATGTTGTATACAAAATGGAATCCCATAGTGATCCAGAAATTCTGGTCCAAAGAGTTGTAATTATACCTTTTCCCTGTAACCAGCCGGTTTTTGTTAAGGGGAGTCTGTTGGCTAATAATATGTTTTAAATTCACAGTACATGTCCTTATTTTTTACTGTGAAAACATGATGGAAATGAATAAGTAAAGGTACTTTGGTCACAGAAATCCCACTGTTAATTGTGTATAACAATTATAAGAAATTAGACTGGATTTTTTTTTTAAGAGTTGGGAAAGATATAACACTGTCTAACAACCAGACTGAATTGTTAAAAATCAATCCTAGTTCCACTAGTTCTAAGGCTCGAAAGATGTTTGTTCTGTGTTCTGTTTACCTTTCTCTAGAAAACTGGCTAAACTTTTATTCTCTTTTTGTCTCTGAAACAAAAATTACAAGAGTCACCACTCCATTCTGTAGTAATTCAGAGCATGAGGTATTTTTCAGGTCTCTTGCACTCTTTCCAGTTTTCTGCCTGAAGGCAAAGTTATTCAATCATATAAACATCCTCAGGGTTCCCAGGATATGGTGAAGGACAAGTTTACTCAGTAAATATATAGCAAAGAGAGTTGCCCAGTGCCTGCAGCTCAGCCATGTGGTACTTCACAAAGACAGAAATATTCTTACACTTCTTATTTTTCCACTTGGGACATAAAGTAAGTCCCATGGATTGATACCCAATTACCATCTTTTCTTTCCCCTATCTGGCACTCTGAACAATAAATTTCTCCTCCATCATTTATAAAGAAATAAATATATCAGAAGAAGTCAACATAGACAAAGAAAACAAGACCCAGGATGAATACCAAGAAGAAATGTTTGTAAAAGATCCTTAGACACTCTGCAGTTCTTTCTTTACTACAGATAGGCAAGCTGTTTCTTAGGAGAGGTTCTTAGACCCAAGTATACCTTTCTTGAGGGCACAGTTGTCTGATAATCCCAACTGCTTTCCACAAGAAAGGTGAATCATAACATGACAGGATTAGAAATCGCAGACTCTATGTAAAAGCTTCCCAAACGCACCAAGTACAACACACTCTGCCTTCTACAGAACTCTCAAATCAGTCCAGCCTCCATTATCACCAACATTGAATTACCACAGCCACCTCAGCATTTCTGATCATTGCAATTTAATACTCTTATAATTGCCTCTCTTGCTACTATCTCCACAGACACTTCTGATATCCACAAACAATATTCGCACAAATTCGAACTCATCCCCATGCCTTCTGTTTTGTGCCATCATGACATTTCCCCCCATCAAATTTCTCAGTGACCCTTTGTTGCTTTTTAGGCAAAGATCCTGGGCGGCAAGGTTTAACTTCTGGCCTGCCATTATATTCCCAAAATCTGCAGCACCTAGAGCAGCGCCTAGCCTATGATGAGGAAGAAAGGAAGAGAGACAGAACAGTGAAAGACACACAGACAGATGAATCCTTTCTAATTAAAAGATTCGATAAATTCTTCTCATCCAGTGTCCAACCTAAAGCAATTCTATCTCACCTTTAAGATACTTAACGTCTACTGATGTAAACTTCACCTCAGACAGTGGTCTGTATCTTGAGGTGTATGATGGCCAAACATTCAGAAGAAGCTGACCAGTTTTATCAGCCATACCAATATTTTGTTTAAAAATGCCAAACTTTGGAAAAAACAAATATTTGGTTCTATGCATCTGTAAATGAAAGGATACTGGAATAGCTTACTGAAACAAAATGTAAGATAGTACAATCTCAGACATCAGATAATGTCTTTAAATTGTACTCTGCTTTTATTATTTTTTCTGTTTTAAGTTTACTTATTACACATTTAAATAGATGAGACAAATTAGAAAAATCTTATGACAAGTATAAGTAATTATCACATATTTTTCTTTATATTTATTGTTTTATAGCAGGAAAATACCAAGTGAAATAGCACCATATTTCTCTTTTTTGTTATTTACCTTCATGGCCATTGATGTTTTTCGTTTGTAGTATCTCCTTTCTCAGATTTTAAAAATTAAAATTGTTTGGACTAATTTCAGAACTAAACATTAGTAAAATGTTTTCAGCTTTTACTTTAAACTTTCCAAATGACTATATTTAGTGAGGTTCATGTCTTTTGGAAAAATACTTTCTATAATTGAAATTTTCATTTAAGAAAAATATTTCACAAAACATGCTCTATTATCTATTGCTCTTTAACAGTAAAATTCCCATACAACAATATAAGGCTAAAATATTTTGATATGCCAACGTGCTAAAAGAGTAGCATTTCCCTACTTAAATAAGGTAAATTCTGTAGGTTCTAGTTTTTTCCTTCTCATGGAAATAGCTTATCAGGAAGCTAAAGCATGCAATTCCTAGATATTTTAGATAACTTCTTATGGACTTCCCTGATAGCTCAGTTGGTAAAGAATCCACCTTCAATTCAGGAGACTCTGGTTCAATTCCTGGGTCAGGAAGATCTGCTGGAGAAGGGACAGGCTACCCACTCCAGTATTCTTGGGCTTCTCTTGTGGTTCAGCTGGTAAAGAATCCACCTGCAATGCGGGAGAGCTGGGTTCAATCCTTGGGTTGGGAAGTTCCCCTGAAGAAGGGAAAGGCAACCCACTCCAGTATTCTGGCTTGGAGAATTCCATGGACTGTATAGTCCATGGGATCACAAAAAGTCGGACACAACTGAGCTACTTTCTCTCTCTTGTCTTGTATGGATCCTCTTCTTTATACTTTCTTTGAAATGAATATATTTGAGCTACCATTCCCTGAATGTACTCTTATTACTCAGTGGTAAAAATGCATGCCTTACCAAGACCAGAAGCAAACATAGCAGGGCATCATAGCAAATGATTTATACCTGTTTGCATTGCTGTTTTTAGTTTTTTATTTATTATTATAGAATAAAATTGTTTGTGTGTAAGTATATGTATGTATTCTTTCACTTTATTCAGAGAATACATGAACTTATTAAGAACTTGTATTCAGTAACTTATTCACTATAAGTTTCAGCTCAAAGTGATTTCCCTTTGTTCTTCTGTGTAGGATAACCACAGTGTCCAGGGTTCTCCAGGCCCAACAACTAGTCCTCCAGAGTTAACTCAGTTAACGTTAGAGAGCGTGCTGGGGAAGGCTGCAAAGTGTGCAAGTAAAGGATATCTTAAAAATGCGTATGCAGAAGGAAGAACTTCAGAAAACCAGAATTCCATGGTGAAGCAGATAGATATAAAAGACTTTGAAATGAGTTTTGTGCCTATACCATCCCTTTCTCCACCTGGAAGACATGAGTACTCTGCGAAAATTCCAGATCCTATTATTAAAGCAAAAGACCTACCAGCCCATCAAGTGTCAACTTCAATAAACAAAACCTTCCTAAAGGAAATTTCAGAGGAGAAGTTGAAACCGACTGCTGAGTTATCTGTAAGCGGTTTCGTTCTGGTTTACATATGTGGGCAGTACATCCTGCTGGGTTCTGTTCTGTTCCACTTTGCACACATTTTCAGCAATATCTATTTTTCATCATTTGGGTGATCACTAATGTATTTTCTTTCCTATTTAGATGTGTTTTAGCTCAGTAACAGCAGCTGTTAAAGAGTATCTTACACATCCCAGTGATAATAGAATGCCTCATGTTTTTAATGAGAAAGATAATTATCATAATAGTTATTTTTTATTTCCCAGTTACTTCTCATAATTTGAGTTATCACTGCCTGCAAATTATAAATGAAGATCTTATTTTTGAGCCAAAGGCTTGCCAGTAAAATTGACAGATTTTCAATAACAATCTACATTAGGAGCCATAAAAACATCATTATTCTGTTCACTTTCTGGTCTCTTTACAGCTGTTCCCCAAATAATAAATGATATGAGTGAAGGTTAACAGTAAAGCAGTGTCATTGGGTAAATCCCTAGGCTAGCCTGGTGACTATATTCATGTCCATCAGATTGATTTTTTTCCTTCATATGAGTACTTTTCTTCCTTCAATTCCCCCATAGCTGCATTTCGAAAACTAGAGAACAAATGAGGCTATATAGAAAAAAATGACATTTATATTCCTTTTTTTAAGCAGTAAAGCTATTTTGATTTGCCATGTCCTAAGTATTCTGTATGTGTTACAGTGTAAAACTTTGATTCAGTTATGTCCTAAGCATGTTATAGTGGATTACTTAGTAAGGTAATAGACATATATATCATTACCATCAACTAATATTTTTTTTATTTTTTATTTCTTTGGATTTTGATAGGGATTGCATTGACTCTGTAGATTACTTATGATAATGTGGACATTTTAATAATGTTAATTCTTCCAATTTGTGAGCACGGAATATCCTCCCATTTATGTGTGTCTTCTTCAACTTCTTTGAACAATGTCTTATGGTTCGAAGGTCTTTCACCTTCTTGTTTAAATTTATTTCTTTTTGTTGTGATTATGAACGAGATTTTTTTTTTTTTTTTCAGTTTTATTTATTTATTTATTTTTTACTTTACAATATTGTATTGGTTTTGCCATACATTGACATGAATCCGCCATGGGTGTACATGTGTTCCCCATCCTGAACCCCTTCCCACCTCCCTCCCCATCGGATCCATCTGGGTCATCCCAGTGCACCAGCCCCAAGTACCCTGTATCATGCATTGAACCTGGACTGGCGATCTGTTTCACATATGATAATATACATGTTTCAGTGCCGTTCTCCAATATCATCCCACCCTCGCCCTCTCCCATAGAGTCTAAAAGACTATTCTATACATCTGTATCTCTTTTGCTATCTCACATACAGGATTATCATTACCATCTTTCTAAATTGCATATATATGTGTTAGTATACTGTTTTGGTGTTTTTCTTTCTGGCTTACTTCACTCTGTATAATAGGTTCCAGTTTCATCCACCTCATTAGAACTGATTCAAATGTATTCTTTTTAATGGCTAAGTAATATTCCATTGTGTATATGTACCACAGCTTACTTATCCATTCAACTGCTGATGGACATCTAGGTTGCTTCCATGTCCTGGCTATTATAAATAGTGCTGCGATGAACATTGGGGTATATGTGTCTCTTTCAGTTCTGGTTTCCACGGTGTGTATTCCCAGCAGTGGGATTGCTGGGTCATATGGCAATTCTATTTCCAGTTTTTTAAGGAATCTCCACACTGTTCTCCATAGTGGCTGTACTAGTTTGCATTCCCACCAACAGTATAAGAGGGTTCCCTTTTCTCCACACCCTCTCCAGTATTTATTGCTTGTAGACTTTTGGATAGCAGCCATCCTGACTGGCGTGAAATGGTACCTCATTGTGGTTTTGATGTGCATTTCTCTGATAATGAGTGATGTTGAGCATCTTTTCATGTGTTTGTTAGCCATCTGTATGTCTTCTTTGGAGAAATGTCTGTTTAGTTCTTTGGGCCACTTTTTGATTGGGTCGTTTATTTTTCTGGAATTAAGTTGCAGGAGTTGCTTGTATATTTTTTTTTTTTTAATTTTTCAGTGGGTTTTGTCATACATTGTTATGAATCAGCCATAGAGTTACACGTATTCCCCATCCCGATCCCCCCTTCCACCTCCCTCTCCACCCGATTCCTCTGGGTCTTCCCAGCCCACCAGGCCCGAGCACTTGACTCATGCATCCCACCTGGGCTGGTGATCTGTTTCACCATAGATAATATACATGCTGTTCTTTCGAAACATCCCACCCTCACCTTCTCCCACAGAGTTCAGAAGTCTGTTCTGTACTTCTGTGTCTTTTTCTGTTTTGCATATAGGGTTATCGTTACCATCTTTCTAAATTCCATATATATGTGTTAGTATACTGTAATGTTCTTTATCTTTCTGGCTTACTTCACTCTGTATAATGGGCTCCAGTTTCATCCATCTCATTAGAACCGATTCAAATGAATTCTTTTTAATGGCTGAGTAATATTCCATGGTGTATATGTACCACAGCTTCCTTATCCATTCATCTGCTGATGGGCATCTAGGTTGCTTCCATGTCCTGGCTATTATAAACAATGCTGCGATGAACATTGGGGTGCACGTGTCTCTTTCAGATCTGGATTCCTCAGTGTGTATGCCCAGAAGTGGTATTGCTGGGTCATATGGCAGTTCTATTTCCAGTTTTTTAAGAAATCTCCACACTGTTCTCCATAGTGGCTGTACTAGTCTGCATTCCCACCAACAGTATAAGAGGGTTCCCTTTTCTCCACACCCTCTCCAGTATTTATTGCTTGTAGACTTTTGGATAGCAGCCATCCTGACTGGCATGTAATGGTACCTCTTTGTGGTTTTGATTTGCATTTCTCTGATAATGAGTGATGTGGAGCATCTTTTCATGTGTTTGTTAGCCATCTGTATGTCTTCTTTGGAGAAATGTCTGTTTAGTTCTTTGGCCCATTTTTTGATTGGGTCATTTATTTTTCTGGAATTGAGCTTCAGGAGTTGCTTGTATATTTTTGAGATTAATCCTTTGTCTGTTTCCTCATTTGCTATTATTTTCTCCCAATCTGAGGGCTGTCTTTTCACCTTACTTATAGTTTCCTTTGTTGTGTAAAAGCTTTTAATTTTCATTAGGTCCCATTTGTTTATTTTTGCTTTTATTTCCAATATTCTGGGAGGTGGATCATAGAAGATCTTGCTGTGATTTATGTCGGAGAGTGTTTTGCCTATGTTCTCCTCTAGGAGTTTTATAGTTTCTGGTCTTACATTTAGATCTTTAATCCATTTTGAGTTTATTTTTGTGTATAGTGTTAGAAAGTATTCTAGTTTCATTCTTTTACAAGTGGTTGACCAGTTTTCCCAGCACCACTTGTTAAAGAGATTGTCTTTTTTCCATTGTATATCCTTGCCTCCTTTGTCAAAGATAAGGTGTCCATAGGTTCGTGGATTTATCTCTGGGCTTTCTATTCTATTCCATTGATCTATATTTCTGTCTTTGTGCCAGTACCATACTGTCTTGATGACTGTGGCTTTGTAGTAGAGTCTGAAGTCAGGCAGGTTGATTCCTCCAGTTCCATTCTTCTTTCTCAAGATTACTTTGGCTATTCAAGGTTTTTTGTATTTCCATACAAATTGTGAAATTATTTGTTCTAGTTCTGTGAAAAATACCGTTGGTAGCTTGATAGGGATTGCACTGAATCTATAGATTGCTTTGGGTAGAATAGCCATTTTGACAATATTGATTCTTCCAATTCATGAACACGGTATGTTTCTCCATCTGTTTGTGTCCTCTTTGATTTCTTTCATCAGTGTTTTATTGTTTTCTATGTATAGGTCTTTCGTTTCTTTAGGTAGATGTACTCCTAAGTATTTTATTCTTTTTGTTGCAATGGTGAATGGTATTGTTTCCTTAATTTCTCTTTCTGTTTTTTCATTGTTAGTATATAGGAATGCTATATAGGGATTTCTGTGTGTTAATTTTATATCCTGCAATTTTACTATATTCATTGATTAGCTCTAGTAATTTTCTGGAAGAATCTTTAGGGTTTTCTATGTAGAGGATCATGTCATCTGCAAACAGTGAGAGCTTTACTTCTTCTTTTCCAATCTGGATTCCTTTTATTTATTTTTCTGCTCTGATTGCTGTGGCCAAAACTTCCCAAACTATGTTGAATAGTAGTGGTGAGAGTGGGCACCTTGTCTTGTTCCTGACTTTGGGGGAAATGCTTTCTATTTTTCACCGTTGAGGATAATGTTTGCTGTGGGTTTGTCATATATAGCTTTTGTTATGTTGAGATATGTTACTTCTATTCTTGCTTTCTGGAGGGTTTTTATCTTAAATGGATGCTGAATTTTTTCAAAGGCTTTCTCTGCATCTGTTGAGAAAATCATATGGTTTTTATTTTTCAATTTGTTAATGTGGTGTATTACATTGATTAATTTGCAGATATTGAAGAATCCTTGCTTTCCTGGGATAAAGCCCACTTGGTCACGATGTATGATGTTTTTAATATGTTGTTGGATTCCGTTTGCTAGAATTTTGTTAAGGATTTTTGCATCTATGTTCATCAGTGATATTGGCCTGTAGTTTTCTTTTTTTGTGGCATCTTTGTCAGGTTTTGGTATTAGGGTGATGGTGGCCTCATAGAATAAGTTTGGAAGTTTACCTTCCTCTGCAATTTTCTGGAAGTTTGAGTAGGATAGGTGTTACCTCTTCTCTAAATTTTTGTAGAATTCAGCTGTGACACCATCTAGTTCAGAGCTTTTGTTTGTTGGAAGATTTCTGATTACAGTTTTCAATGTCCGTGCTTGTGATGGGTCTGGTAAGATTTTCTATTTCTTCCTGGTTCAGTTTTGGAAAGTTGTACTTTTCTAAGAATTTGTCCATTTCTTCCAAGTTGTCCATTTTATTTGTATATAGTTGCTAATAGTAATCTCTTATGATCCTTTGTATTTCTGTGTTGTCTGTTGTGATTTCTCCATTTTCATTTCTAATTTTGTTGATTTGATTTTTCTCCCTTTGTTTCTTGATGAATCTGGCTGATGGTTTGTCAATTTTATTTAACTTCTCAAAGAAGTTTTGACTTTTGGCTTTGTTGATTTTTGCTATGGTCTCTTTTGTTTCTTTTGCATTTATTTCTGCCCTAATTTTTAAGATTTCTTTTTTCTGCTAACCCTGGGGTTCTTCATTTCTTCCTTTTCTAGTTGCTTTAGGTGTAGACTTAGGTTATTTATTTGACTTTTTTCTTATTTCTTGAGGTAAGCCTGTATTGCTATGAACCTTCCCCTTAGCACTGCTTTTACAGTGTCCCGTAGGTTTGGGGTTGTTGTGTTTTCATTTTCATTCGTTTCTATGAATATTTTTATTTCTTTTTTGATTTCTTCTGTGATTTGTTGGTTATTCAGCAGCATGTTGGTCAGCCTCCATATGCTGGAATTTTTAATAGTTTTTCTCCTATAATTGACATCTACTGTTACTGCAGTGTGGTCAGAAAAGATGCTTGGAATGATTTCAATTTTTTTGAATTTACCAAGGCTAGATTTATGGCCCAGGATGTGATCTATCCTAGAGAAGGTTCTGTGTGCACTTGAGAAAAAGGTGAAATTCATTGCTTTGGAGTGAAATGTACTATAATATCAATTAGGTCTGACTAGTCTATTGTATCATTTAAAGTTTCTGTTTCCTTGTTAATTTTCTGTTTAGTTGATCTATCCATATGTGTGAGTGGTATTAAAGTCTCCCACTATTATTGTGTTACTTTTAATTTCCCCTTTTATACTTCTTAGAATTTGTCTTACATATTGGAGTGCTCCTATGTTGGGTGCATATATATTTATAATTGTTTTATATTCTTCTTGGATTGATCCTTTGATCATTGTGTAGTGTCCATCTGTCTCTTTTCACAGCCTTTGTTTTAAAGTCTATTTTATCTGATATGAGTATTGCTACTCCTGCTTTCTTTTGGTCTCTATTTGCATGGAATATCTTTTTCAGTCTGTATGTATCCCTTGTTTTGAGGTGGGTCTCTTGTAAACAACATATATAGGGGTCTTGTTTTTGTATCCGTTCAGTCAGTCTTTGTATTTTGGTTGGGGCATTCAACCCATTTACATTTAAGGTAATTGTTGATAAATATGATTCCATTGCCATTTACTTTATTGTTTTGAGTTCGAGTTTATACACCCTTTCTGTGTTTCCTGTCTGGAGAAATCCTTTAGCATTTGTTGGAGAGCTGGTTTGGTGGTGCTGAATTCTCTCAGATTTTGCTTGTCTGTAAAGCTTTTGATTTCTCCTTCATATTTGAATGAGATCCTTGCTGTGTACAGTAATCTGGGCTGTAGATTATTTTCTTTCATCACTTTAAGTATGTCCTGCCATACTCTTCTGGCCTGAAGAGTTTCTATTGAAAGATCAGGTGTTATCCTTATGAGAATCCCCTTGTGTGTCATTTGTTGTTTTTCCCTTGTTGCTTTTAATATTTGTTCTTTGTGTTTGATCTTTGTTACTTTGATTAATATGTGTTTTGGGGTGTCTCTCCTTGGGTTTATCCTGTTTGGGACTCTCTGGATTTCTTGGACTTGGGTGATTATTTCTTTCCCCATTTTAGGGAAGTTTTCAACTATTATCTCTTCAAGTATTTTCTCATGGTCTTTCTCTTTGTCTTCTTCTTCTGGGACTCCTATGATTCGAATGTTGGGGCATTTAACATTGTCCCAGAGGTCTCTGAGGTTGTCCTCATTTCTTTTCATTCCTTTTTCCTCTCTGTTTCCTTTATTTCTAACATTCTATCTTCTGCCTCACTTATCCTGTCTTCTGCCTCCGTTATTCTTTGTTGGTTCCCTCCAGAGTGTTTTTGATCTCATTTATTGCATTATTCATTATATATTGACTCTTTTTTATTTCTTGTAGGTCCTTGTTGAACCTTTCTTGCATCTTCCCTATCCTTCTCTACAGGGTATTTATCTGTAACTCCAATTTGTTTTCAAGATTTTGGATCATTTACACTATCATTATTCAGAATTCTTTATCAGATAGATTCCCTGTCTCTTCCTCTATTATTTGGTTTGGTGGACATTTATCCTGTTCCTTTACCTGCTGGGTATTTCTCTGCATTTTCATCTTGGTTATATTGCTGTGTTTGGGGTGGCCTTACACAAGAGAAGACTCAACACATGGATATCACCAGATGGTCAACACTGAAATCAGATTGATTATATTCTTTGCAGCCAAAGACGAAGAAACTCTATACAGTCAGCAAAAACAAGACCAGGAACTGACTGTGACTTAGGTCATGAACTCCTTATTGCCAAATTCAGACTAAAATTGAAGAAAGTAGGGAAAACCACTAGACCATTCAGGTATGACCTAAATCAAATCCTGTATGATTATACAGTGGAAGTGAGAAATAGATTTAAGGATTAGATCTGATAGACAGAGTGCCTGATGAACTATGGACGGAGATTCGTGACATTGTACAGGAGACTGGGAACAAGACCATCCCCAAGAAAAAGAAATGCAAAAAAGCAAAATGGCTGTCTGAGGAGGCCTTACAAATAACTGTGAGAAGAAGGGAAGCAAAAAGCAAACAAGAAAAGGAAAGATGTTCCCATTTGAGTGCAGAGTTCTGAAGAATATCAAGGAGAGATAAGAAAGCCTTCCTCAGCGATCAATGCAAAGAAATAGAGGAAAACAACAGAATGGGAAAGACTACAAATCTCTTCAAGAAAGTTAGAGATAGCAAGGGAACATTCCATACAAAGATGGACTCGACAAAGGACAGAAATGGTATGGACCTAACAGAAGCAGAAGATATTAAGAAGAGGTGGCAAGAATACACAGAAGAACTGTACAGAAGGATCTTCATGACCCAGATAACCACGATGGTGTGATCACTCACCTAGAGCCAGACATCCTGGAATATGAAGTCAAGTACGCCTTAGAAAGCGTTACTACAAACGAAGCTAGTGGAAGTGATGGAATTCCAGTTGAGCCATTTCAAATCCTGAAAGATGATGCTGTGAAAGTGCTGCACTCAACATGCCAGCAAGTTTTCCAGCAGTGGCCACAGGACTGGAAAAGGTCAGTTTTCATTCCAATCCCAAAGAAAGGCAATGCCAAAGAATGCTCAAACTACCACATAATTGCACTCATCTCACACGCTAGTAATGCTCAAAATTCTCCAAGCCAGGCTTCAGCAATATGTGAACCATGAACTTCCAGATGTTCAAGCTTGTTTTAGAAAAGGCAGAGGAACCAGAGATCAAATTGCCAACATCCGCTGGATCATCGAAAAAGCAAGAGAGTTCCTGAAAAACATCTATTTCTGCTTTATTGACTACACAAAGCCTTTGACTGTGGGGATCACAATAAACTGTGGAAAATTCTGAAAGAAACGGGAATACCAGACCACCTGACCTGCCTCTTGAGAAACCTGTATACAGGTCAGGAAGCAACAGTTAGAACTGGACATGGAACAACAGACTGGTTCCAAATAGGAGAAGGAGCACATCAAGGCTGTATATTGTCACCCTGCTTATTTAACTTACATGCAGAGTACATCATGAGAAATGCTGGGCTGGAAGAAGCACAGCTGGAATCAAGACTGCCAGGAGAAATATCAGTAACCTCAGATGTGCAGATGACACCACCCTTTTGGCAGAAAGTGAAGAAGAACTAAAGAGCCTCTTGATGAAAGTGAAAGAGGAAAGTGAAAAAGTTGGCTTAAAACTCAGCATTCAGAAAACTAAGATCATGGCATCTGGTCCCATCACTTCATGGGAAATAGATGGGGAAACAGTGTCAGACTTTATTTTTGGGGGCTCCAAAATCACTGCAGATGGTGATTGCAGCCATGAAATTAAAAGACGCTTACTCCTTGAAAGGAAAGTTATGAACAACCTAGATAGTGTATTGAAAAGCAGGGACATTACTTTGCCAAGAAAGATCCATCTAGTCAAGGCTATGGTTTTTCCAGTAGTCATGTATGGATGTGAGAGTTGGACCATAAAGAAAGCTGAGCACCGAAGAATTGATTCTTTTGAACTGTGATGTTGGAGAAGACTGTTGAGAGTCCCTTGGACTGCGAGGAGGTCCAACCAGTCCATCCTAAAGGATATCAGTCAGTCCTGGGTGTTCATTGGAAGGACTGATGCTAAAGCTGAAACTCCAATACTTTGGCCACCTCATGAGAAGAGTTGACTCATTGGAAAAGACCCTGATGCTGGGAGGGATTGGGGGCAGGAGGAGAAGACAACAGAGGATGAGATGACTGGATGGCATCACCGACCTGATGGACATGAGTTTGAGTAAACTCCGGGAGTTTGTGATGGACAGGGAGGCCTGGCGTGCTGCGATTCATGGGGTGGCAAAGAGTCGGACATGGCTGAGCGACTGAACTGAACTGAACTTCTGTATTCTTGCAGTTGGTGGTTCCTTTTTATTGTGGCAGTTCCTTGCTTTGGATGAGGTTGGATGGGTGGCTTGTCAAGGTTTCCTGGTTAGGGAAGCTTGTTGCGGTGTTCTGTTGGGCGAAGCTGGATTTCTTCTCTCTGGAGTGCAATGAAGTGTTCAGTGATGAGTTTTGAGATGTCATTGAGTTTGGTGTGACTTTGGGCAGCCTGTATATTAAAGCTCAGGCCTGTGTTCCTGTGTGGCTGGAGGATTTGCATGGTATGTCTTGCTCTGGAGCTTGTTGGCCCTTGGGTAGTGCTTGCTTTCAGTGTAGGTATGGAGGCGTTTGATGAGCTCCTATTGATTAATGTTCCCTGAAGTCAAGAGTTCTCTGGTGTTCTCAGGATTTGGACTTAAGCCTCCTGTCTCTGGTTTTCAGTCTTATTCTTACAGTAGCCTCAAGACTTCTCCATCTATACAGCACTGATGATAAAACATCTAGGTTAAGGATGAAAAGTTTCTCCACAGTGAGGGACACCTGGAGAGGTACACAGAGTTACATGGAGAAGAGAAGAGGGAGGAGGGAGGTAGAGGTGACCAGGAGGAGAAGAAGGGGAATCAAAAGGGGAGAGAGCAAGCTAGCAAGTAATCACTTCCCTATGTGCCTCCACAGTCTGGATTCCTCAGAGATGTTCACGGAGTTACACAGAGAAGAGAAGAGGGAGGAAGGAGACAGAGGTGGCCAGGAGGATAAAAAGGGGAATCAAAAGGAGAGAGACAGAACCAGCCAGTAATCAGTTCCCTAAGTGTTCTCCACAGCCTGGAACACACAAAGAGATTCACAGAGTTGGGTTGAGAAGAAAAGGGGCAGGGGGAGATAGAGGCGACTTGGTGGAGAAAAAGGAGAGTCAAAAGGGGGAGAGAGCAATCAGGCCAGTGATCCAGCTCCCAAGTAAAAATGGGTACTGAAGATTGGGTTCTTAAAGGTACAAAGTTGATAACAAATACCAAAGAGCAAAGATTAAAATCTAGAGTAGAGGTTAGATTCTCAAAAATACAATATTAAAAAAAAATAGTCACAAAAATTATATATATATATGAAGTTTGCTTTAAAAATAGGGTCCTAAAAAAAAACAAAATAAAAATAGGGTTCTTTTTTTTGGCAAGGTAATAGTAGGTTATAAAAATGAAAATTAAAGGAGTAATGGGGACTTAAAAATAAAATCTTTTTTTTTTTTTTTTTGAAAAATGATAATAGTAAAAATATATCTAAGACTTTCTCTGGAGCTGTTGCGGACAGTGTGGGGTCAGTTCATTTTCAGATAGTTCCTTGGTCTGGCTTGTACTTCTCAAGGTCTATAGGCTCCTTCCTATGTAGTCGATGCTAACTACAGGGTTTTAATCAATTGCGCCTGTCACTTCCAAAGCAGTTCCCTCTGTTTATTTTAGCTTCTTCTGTTTGCTGGTCTCTTCAGTGTCCAGTTTCCTCCCTGACACAAGGGGCACGGTGGTGGTCACTTTTTTTAAGGCTCGCTTGTTCAGTCGTGCTTTGGGGAGGGAGGAACACTGCAAAGAAATCTCACTGGTGTGTGCTCACAGTGATTAAGCCACATTGGGTTTGCCCCGCTCATAGCGTGTGTGCTTTCCCCGTCTACACTGCTCAGACTCCAGGTTGCTCTGCCGGGAACTGTCTGATGCGGGCCCTGGTTTGCATGCCCTTCCCAGGTCTAAGCCGCTCAGGTTCAGGTTCTCGGGTACTCCACAAAGGTGCAGACTTTGTTGGGCCTGCGTTTTGTGCCCGTCCCAGGTCCGAGCAGCTCAGGTGACCAGGTGCTTGGCGAGCACAGTCACCCCCAGTTGGGTGGTGCGTCTTATCGCCTCCCCTGTCCCAGCCGCTCGGTTTTCTAGGTGTACAACGGGCACGCCTTCTCAGGTGTGCCATGTGTCACTTCTGGGGATCTGATCTCTGGCTGTGACCCTCCTGGCAGATGTCAACCATCCAGAATCCCAAGAAGTCTTGGTTAGCAACAAAGTCTGCTTGCAGTTTGGTATAGGATGCCTGTCTGGGGCCGTGATTGCCCCCTTCCGGGTCTGGCTGCCCTCACCTCCCTGTCTCCGGCGGGGGATGGGCCAGTCCACAGACGGCTAGCTCTGCTCAGTCCTTTGTTCTGTGAGCTGGCCTGGCTGTGTCTTAGTAAAGTAAGTAAAGTAAAGTCTCTCAGTCGTATCCGACTCTTTGAGACCCCAGGGACTGTAGCCTACCAGGCTCCTCTATCCTTGGGATTTTCCAGGCAAGAGTACTGGAGTGGTTTGCCATTTCCTTCTTCAGGGGATCTTCCCCACCCAGGGATTGAACCCAGGTCTCCAGCATTGCAGACAGATGCTTTACCGTTTGAGCCACCAGGAAGCCCAGTATTTCTTTGAGCCCTGTTTTTGACCAGGGCGGGGGGTGGGTAATGGGAGCAAGAATACTGGAATGGGTTGCCATTCCCTTCTCCAGGAGATCTTCCTGACCCAGGGATTGAACCCGGGTGTCCCGCATTGTAGGCAGATGCTTTACCGTCTGAGCCACCAGGGAAGAGGGCTTTTCTCAGGATAGCTATCCCAGAGTCTGGGTTGCTGTGTCAACCTAGTTCCCTCAGATTGCCCTCAGGGCATTCAGGCCTGGCCCTTACCCTAAGCAGAGCAACCCGCTCCTCCCTGTCCCTCCCCGGCTTGCTAGTGGGGGATGCGAGCGTCTGGGAGCAGCCCCGCTGGGAGTTGCTGTTAGGCACGTAAACTGTGGGTTTTAATTTATTTATTTTTCCTCCCAGTTATTTTGTCCTCTGAGATTCCAAGGCTTACCACAGACCCACTGGAGAGAGTGCTTCCTGGTGTTTGGAAACTTTTTTAAGACTCCCTTCCCAGGATGGATCTCTGTCCCTACCTCTTTTGTCTCTCTTTTTATCTTTTATATTTTGTCCTACCTCCTTTCGAAGACAATGGGCTGCCTTTCTGGGTGCCTGATGTCCTCTGCCAGTATTCAGAAGTTGTTCTGTGGAATTTGCTCAGCGTTCAAATGTTCTTTCAATGAATTTGGGGGGGAGAAAGTGTTCCTCTGCCATCTTAGGACTGCCCTCTAGGATTATTTTCTTAATATTTCTTTCTTCTAGCTCATTGTTAGCATGTAGAAATGCAATTGATTTTTTTGTATATTGATATTTTTACCCTGCAACTATACTATATGTTTTATTATTTCTAATGGATTTTTGTGTGTGTGTGTGTGAAATCTCAAGGTCTTCCTGTATATAAAAGGGGTCCAAAATCACTGGATGATGACTGCAGCCATGAAATTAAAACACTCTTGCTCCTTGGGAGAAAAGCTATAGCAAACCTAGACAGTGTATTAAAAATCAGAGACATCACTTTGCCAACAAAGGTCCATATAGTCAAAGCTGTGGTTTTTCCAGTAGTCATATATAGATGTGAGACTTAAACCATACAGTAGGCTGAGTGCCAAAGAATTGATGCTTTCAGACTGTGGTGCTGGAGAACACTCTTGAGAGTCTCTTGGACATCAAGGAGATCGAACCAGTCAGTCCTACAAGAAATCAACCCTGAAATATTCACTGGAAGGACTGATGCTGAAGCTAAAACTCCAGTAATTTGGCCACCTGATGCAAAGAGTCGACTCAATGGAAATGACTGTGGTGCTGGGAAAGATTGAAGGCAAAAGGAGACAGGGAGGCAGAGGATGAGATGGTTAGATAGCATCACCGACTCAATGGACATGAATTTGAGCAAACTCCAGGAGATAATGAAGGGCAGGAAAGCCTGATCTACTGCAGTCCATGGGGTCAAAAAGTCAGACATAGCGACTAAGCAACAGCAACAAATATATAAAAGCATGTCATCCGCAGATAGTGACAGTTTTGCTCCTTTATTTCCAATTGGAATGCCTTGTATTTCATTTTATTGCTTAATTACTCTGGCTAGGCCTTCCAGTACTACGTTGAATAAGAGTGGTGAGAGCACTTGAGCATCTTGTCTTTTTCCTGAATTTAGAGGGGTAGCTTTCAGTTTTTCACCATTGAGTGTGATGTTAGCTGAGTTTGTCATATATGACTTGAATTATGTCAAAGTACTTTTTTTATATATACCTATTTTATTGAATAAAGTTTTTATCAGAAATGGTTGTTGAGCTTGGGAGCCTCCGACCCAAATGAACTATAAGTACCTGTCCACTCAGCAAAGTATACTGGCTGAAAGATAGTGCTCTCTGACGATACCACGGAGTAATGAAAGTAGGAAAGGGACCAAGGTTTGGAGAGAGAGCAGGAGACTTTCCCTCACCCATTATCTTAAGAAGCTTTTCGGATAAGACAGTTCTCAGAAACCACTTGGGAGACCCTTCTTAGAGCTGCTCAGTGCAGATTGCAAACACAAGCCTGACAGGTCTGTGTTCCACACGAGAGCCCTCTGAGACATTCCTCTTCCATTTGACAGAGCAATCACTTCACTGGAAATAAAGAGAAGAGGAGCTTTATCTTTTTTTAGGGGATAAAGACACAAAGGAACTACTTGCCTTTTGTGCACAGAGGTTTGACCTCAGTGTCAAAATTCAAGCTAATAAAATTTACTCTCTTATCAGCCCACAATCTGTGACTCATGTTTGTGAGTGTGATAATCTCAGTTTAACAGGACATAAAATTTTTAAAGGCATAGGCATTCTACCCCATTGCAAAGTGAATTTACAGTGAGAATGAAGGGTTCTTCCAGAGAACCATTTTTTTTTATAAAAGAACTTCATGGTCCTAGTGAGAGGATTCTAGTAATTGACATTCTCCCCGCTTGATGTTTGCTGCTAAAAATCTATGAAAACTAATTTCGTCAAGAATGTCGTGTGCTTACTAACTCTACAAAGGAATTTTTCTTCAGATCCCAGAAAACCACAGAGTAATTTAGAAAAATAAATAAATAACTGCTTTACTGAGATTTAATTCACACAATATAGACGTCAACATTTTTCTTAAAATGTTTACAGAATTGTATAACCATCAGTACTATCTAATTTTAGATCATTTCATCACCCCAAAAGAAACTCCATACCCATTAACAGTCACTCATACCTCTTTCCCCCTAAATTTCTGGCAACCATTAATCTACTTTTTGTCACTATGGATTTGCCTATTCTGGACATTTCACTTAAACATAATCATATAATATGCAACCTTTTACATCTGACTTCCTTAATTTAGCATACTGTTTTCAAGGTCCCATCTATGTTGTAACATTTCATCCCTTTTTATGCAGGAGTGATAAATCACTATATGGATATACCCTGTTTATTTGTCCATTTGCTGATGGACAGTTGGTTGTTTCCACTTTTTGGCTCTTATGAATTGATGCTAGTATGAACATTCATGTCAGAGTTTTTGTGTAGACATATGTTTTCAGTCCTCTTGGGTATATACCTAGGATTAGAATTGCTAGGTCATAAGGAGCTTTACATTGTGACTAACTGCCAAACTGTTTTCCAAAGTGTCTCTACCATTTTACAATTCCATTAGCAATAGGGCAGTTTCTTCACATCATAATCAACACTTCTTAAATTGTCTATCTTTTTTATTTAAGCCATACTAGTGTGTGTGAAGTGGTATCTCAATTGTAGCTTTTGTTTACATTTCTCTAATGACTAAACATTAAGCAGCAGTTAGAACTGGACATGGAACAACAGGCTGGTTCCAAATAGGAAAAGGAGTACATCAAGGCTGTATATTGTCACCCTGCTTATTTAACTTACATGCAGAGTACATCATGAGAAATGCTGGGCTGGAAGAAGCACAAGCTGGAATCAAGACTGCCAGGAGAAATATCAGTAACCTCAGATGTGCAGATGACACCACCCTTTTGGCAGAAAGTGAAGAAGAACTAAAGAGCTTCTTGATGAAAGTGAAAGAGGAGAGTGAAAAAGTTGGCTTAAAACTCAGCATTCAGAAAACTAAGATCATGACATCTGGTCCCATCACCTCATGGGAAATAGATGGGGAGACAGTGAAAACAGTGTCAGACTTTATTTTGGGGGGCTCCAAAATCACTGCAGATGGTGACTGCAGCCATGAAATTAAAAGACGCTTACTCCTTGGAAGGAAAGTTGTGACCAACCTAGATAGCATATTAAAAAGCAGAGACATTACTTTGCCAACAAAGGTCCGTCTGGTCAAGGCTATGGTTTTTCCAATGGTCGTGTATGGATGTGAGAGTTGGACTGTGAAGAAAGCTGAGTGCCAAAGAATTGATGCTTTTGGACTGTGAAGAAAGCTGAGTGCCAAAGAATTGAGTGCCAAAGAATTGATGGTGTTGGAGAAGACTATTGAGAGTCCCTTGGACTGCAAGGAGATCCAACCAGTCTATCCTAAAGGAGATCAGTCCTGGGTGTTCATTGGAAGGACTGATGCTGAAGCTGAAACTCTAGTACTTTGGCCACCTCATTCGAAGAGTTGACTCAGTGGAAGAGACCCTGGTGCTGGGAGGGATGGGGGCAGGAGGAGAAGGGGACGACAGAGGATGAGATGGCTGGATGACATCACCGACTCAATGGGCATGAGTTTGAGTAAGCTCCAGGAATTTGTGATGGACAGCGAGGCCTGGCATGCTGCAGTTCATGGGGTGGCAAAGAGTCGGACACGACTGAGCGACTGAACTGAACTGAATGATAAACATATTGAGCATCTTTTCATGTGCTCATTAACCATTTGTGTATCTCCTTTAGAGAAATATCTATTCAAATACTTTACCTATTTTTTAATTGGATTTTTTTGTCTTACTATTGTATAGTTGTAAGAGTTTAGATACAAGTTCTTTGTCAGATATATGCTATGCAAATATTTTCTCCCAGTCTGTAGGTTGTCTTTTCATTTCTTGATCGTGTCTTTTGAAGGTCAAAAGATTTTAATTTTTATAAAGTCTAGTTTATCTGTTTTTTCCTTCTGTTGCTTGTGCTCTTGGAATTACATCTAAGAAATCGTTGCCTTATCCAAAGTCGCAAAATTGTACTCCTATTTCCGTTTCATTCTATGATCGATTTTGAGTTAATTTTTGTATATAGTGGGAAATAGATATTCACCTATAGTTGTTTTTTTTTTTGCATGTTTGTATTCAGTTGTGTCAGCACCATTGGTTGAAGAACTATCCTTTCTCTATTGAATTGTCACACCCTTTCTAAAAATCAGTTGACCATACATGTAAGGATATATTTCTGACCTCTCAGTTCTATTTTATTTATTGTATGTCTATCATTATGCAGTGCCACACTGTCTTACTTCCTGTAGTTTTGTAGTATAGTTTTGAAATCAGTAAGCACTTCATTCTTTCTTATCTTGATTGTTTTTGCCATTCTTGTTTCCTTGCATTTTAATATGAATTTGCAGATCAGCTTCTCAGTTTTTGCAAAAAAAGGCAGCTGGGGTTTTGGTAGGAACTTCCTTTAATCCTTAGGTCAATTTGAGGAATATTTCAATTTTACAGTCTTTCAGTCTTCAGTCTTTTAGTCCATTGGATGTTTTTCCATTTCTTTGTGTGTTTAATTTCTTTCAGCAATGTTTTATAGTTTTCAGTGTGCAAGTCTTGCACCTCTCTTGTTAAGTTCACCCCTTTCTTATTCTTTTTGATGTAATTGTGAATGTAATTTTTTCTTAATTTCATTTTTTTATTTGTTCATTGCTAGTGTATAGAAATACAATTGATCTTGCAACCTTCCTGAACATTTATTAGTTCTAATAGTGTTTTTGTGAATTCTTTAAGATTTTCTATGTATGAAATCATGTCACTGTAAATAGAGATAATTCTACTTCCACTCCAATCTGGAGGGTTTTATTATTATTATTATTATTATTATTATTATTATTATTATTATTTAAACATAGTTTGTTTACAAGATGCCTATCTCTGCTGTACCGGAAAGTGACTCAGTTATACATTGATACATTCTCTTTTTCATTATGGTTTATCACAGGATATTGAGTATAGTTCTGTGTGCTATACATTAATGGATATTTTTTTATTTCTTCTTCTTATTTAATTGCATCCACAGATGGATTTAATTTCAGTGAAAACGTCTTTTTCTTTCAATATATATAAGATTTAGTACTTAATAGTGTGGCCTCAATATTGAATTCTAACACAGACATGATGTATTCAAACAGGCCTAGAAAGATTCTTTTGGTATGACTCATAAGAAATGTGCTTGATGCAAGAACATTTTGAGAATTATCGTGGAACTAGAAATCCATTTAATATTAATGTGAATGCAGGTGTGAAATTAACCTTTGCTGGCTAGCATTATAGTCCATATATGTACAGTACTGACATATATGGGGGTTTCTGCCACTGACGCTCGGTTTCTAAAATACAGGGCCTCCAGGGAATGGGATATACTTATTGTGGTTCTATTTCTGAATAAGTAAGAGCTTCTGTTCTGCTGAGAGCCTATCAAATCAGATGTTCTGCTAGCTGCTAGAGGTACACTGACCAAGAAAGGTGAGGCCTCTCTCCTCAGGGAGAGAAAGATACAGAAAGATATCTGTTGAAAGATACAGACCACAAGTAAACAAGTACATAAAATGATTCTAAACTATGGTTAAGACTTGGGAAAGAAAAAACAGGGTGATAGAGTGGTAGTTTGGGCAGAATTGTGAGTACTCTACCTAGTATCTGCCTGAGTGGGTGACATTTGAACTGAGACTGTTTAAGATGAAGACAGCCATGCAAAGAACCAGGGGCTAATGTTTTAGTCATCAGGATTAGTAGGTTCAAAGCCCCTGAAATGAGCATCATTGAGGAATAAAAGAAGCCCCTGTAGCTGGCACGTAAGGGCAGGTGGAAATTAGAAGAAGATGAGAGCAGAGAGGTAAACAGGCCCAGATCATATAAAGTCAGGAAGGACATGGTAAGGAGAGTGGCCCTCATTACAAATGCAGTGGTAAGTCTTTGAAGGCTTTTAAGCAAGGCAATGACATTTATATTCAAAGTCTCCTTTGGCTTCCTCCAGAGTGGATACAGGAGGGCAGACGTAGAAGCAGCAAGGGCAGTTGAGGCAGTACTCTTGATAGTTCAGAGTGGAGAGGAAGAGAAGTAGCAGATTACTGGAATAATTGGGTGTAGGACTGATAGGATGTAAGAAAAAGGAAACAGAATCTAGGATGAAACTTAAGTTTGGAACTTGAACAGTCAGATAGTTGTGTCATTTACTGGGCTGTAGCAGATTGAATGTATCTGAGCCATCAACTTCGGCATCAAGGTACCACAGTCAAGAACTGTGAGTGGACATCTCCATCAACTTCGGCATCAAGGTACCACAGTCAGGAACTGTAAGGGGACATCTCGTCGAAAGTCTGTGCGCTCTGAAAGTGCTGATGTGAAACAGCTTTATGACAACAGTAAAAGGCTCCTACAGAAGGAGGTGCAGGAAGATTGTCTTCCTACTCCCCTGATAGGGAAGGGTACTAGTAATTCTAAAGGAACACTTACTGAAATTGATTTGCTAACTGCTTGGTAAACTTCTTTCTGGCAATGTGTTATTCATATCTTAGTAGAGTTCTCGATTATTAAGTTCAAATATTTTTAATTAAGAAAGAAATACAGCCCTCTGGGTATTATTGCGATCATATATATAGCTGGTAATTAAACTTTTCCACATGTATAACTGCATTCAAATAATTTTGAATGAATCATTTTAAACCTGCAGATGTCATTGTGTGCATCTTAAATAAACAAGACATCTTTGTGGTTCCAGAAAAAGTCAGAGTTTACTGAAGAATTATTTCATAAGAGAGACAAACTATGCTACCAATTACAAATTCAGGTATTTTCTTTTTTTAAAAAAATGCTTGACTTTATTATAGAGAAAACATTGTAAAATGAATCATATATAATGAACTTAATTTTCACATTTCCATTTTTTAAAATCAGAACTGAATTATGGAAATCATTTTTTTAAAAAGATATTTTAGGCTGTGATATAATGTTAGCAAATTTTTCTTTTAATTTTCAAGTCATTTTTTTGATAATAAAAAAAGGATTAGTTGCCTCCCTGATAACTTGAGCCCCAGTATTGGAGCAGTGAATACTATCTATATCTAAAAATATCATATATTTTTAAAATTATAACAGTTTGCTATTCAGTGCAATTTATGCTCAGAAAACTTAGAAGGAAACAAATTTGTAAGTTATTTTAGAGTTCTACAGGCATTATTCCATTACATAAATATTTGCATTTTCTAAGGTACTCTTTGCTCAAAGTGAAACCATCTGTCTCTCTTTGAATTTGTCATTCAAGTATGCAACTTGCAGTTGTCTTTCCAACAGTACCACATTGATTGAAGAATTCATAAGTGTCTTTCTGACCCATGACTTCCTTCAGCTACAGCAATATTCCAGTGTTCCAAAACACCTGTCTTGGGGGCAGGTAACTCTGTATATCATACATCATCCTGGCCCAATTGTACAGACTCTCTTAGGGGTAACTCTCCCTTCTGCAGCAGTTTCCCCATAGGTACCCGCTGACCTTATGCTGCCCTGAGCCTTCCCCCTTGCAGCCTTTAAGACCTTCCCCAAACAGGGCTCTATGTCATATCTACCCACATTTTCATTCTTCAAAATGGATAAATCAGGAGCAGGGGACACCATGGTTCAGAGCCCCCGCTCAGATCAGCCAGACTTGATTTGAGTCCTAGCTTTGCTTTTTTTTAGTTATGTGACCCTGGACACATTTCTTAACCTTTTTGTACCTTGGTTATGTCATGTGTAAATTTGGAAAAGATAACAATATTTATTCCACGGGTTGTTTTAAATATTAAATGAGATAGTACATGAAGAACACTTTGTCCATAATCCAACAGGGTATTTTCTTGTATTTATTTCTGAGTAGTTAGAACCTTTCAAAGTCAATCAAATTCTCAAAACTAATTATTGAGATTGTTCAATAAGTGATGACTATTTGTGCCTCTTGTCCTCTGTTTATAGTTGAATCAAGTGTTAACATTTAAGCAAATTAACTCCGCCAGGTAACGTGTTGGTATTTTTTCAGGGATGCACTGAAGAGAGAAAAGTTTAGAAGCGGGATGTGGTGTCTCTCCAGTCCTTCCCTAGAGGCCACCTCGGTGTGCCTGCCACATTCCCAGAGCTGAATTGGAGATGCGTAGCTTCGTGATTGATAGAGCAAACTGAACTTGGGCAGGACTAGTAGCATTTCATAAACCGTAGTGTTATCCATGGAAAGAAAGTTTCATTTATTAAATTGGACATTCCTGCCAATTTATAGTCTTTGGGAAAAGAGTCTGATGTTTGATGTTTTGTTGAAACTGGACTCTTTCCTTGTCTCCAAAAAAAAAAAAAAAGGTCATTATCTCAGTCTTATCTGTCAATGTATTGTCGAGGATATTGCTGAAGCTACAGAATTTGGTGATTAAATAACATTTGTGTCACCAGTAGAAGTGTTTGAATTAGACATAGAAATTTCCCAGGTGGAACGCATTTCTAGCCCTCTGCCTTCTTTTTGAATATTTTTCAGTCTGACTGATATGTAATGTGGTTTGTTTATTTCACTTTCTTTGTATCTATTGTCTAATTTAGTTGTTCACCAGGGCAGAATGGTCTAGAGTAGATGTACGTTAAAATAATTTAAAACAGAATTACAGTTAAGATCCAGGTGATGATACGGAATTGCAAAAGTTATTAGGATATGTTTATATCTCCATTTATGTGTAGTTATGCAAACAATATGCCATTTATTTTGATAAAGAGGAGCAGTTTCAAATTATCAAATGTTTCAGAAGTTGTAGCTAGAAAGTCTTGACAAAAATTGAGACTATCAGAAGTATGAATCAGTGAGAAGACATTAGTGGTTTAACCAACACACTTGGCATTTCATTGTCAGTTCTCCAATATTCTAATGCTAAGGGTTAGATAACATCCTACTAGTTAACATGTTTATGGAAGAAATCCATCTTCTTTGATGTCTTGGTTTTCCTAATCTAAAGAGGAGCAAATTAAATACATTTGTCATTTTCCTACTGTATGCAACAGATACTAGGCTATTTTCTAAGTGCATTGAGATCGAGGTCTTTGATCTCAATCAGTCAGACTTGATTTGAGTCCTAGTTTTGCTTCTTTTTAGTTATGTGACCCAGACACATTTCTTAACCTCTTTGAACCTTGCTTATGTCCTGTGTAAATTTGGAAAAAAATAGCAATATTTATTCCTCAGGGTTGTTAAGTATTAAATGAGTACATGTAGAACACTTAGCCCATAATCCAGCAGGGTGGCTTTAAAGATCAGGAGTACCTGCCACGTGCCAGGTTCTCTACAAGGTGTCCCACACTCTCTCCAGTCTCCATCTTCCCCCTCGAGAGGACTGACTTATTTGACAGACAAGGAAGGAGAGAGATTTGGCTAGTTCACATATAAGTGACAAGGCAGAGTATCAAACCCAGGAATTCTGGCCAGAAAAGCCTGTAACTCCCTCCACTCTGGACCATCACCCCTAGTTAAAGACCACTGAAAAAATTCTGTGATCAGGTGGCAATTTAACTTCTATTGCCACTTAAAGCTTTATAGTATTTTAATGTGCAGATACTGTAGATGTTGGTTTATCTGTTGTTACTGTTTTGCAACCAGTTGTATATTCTAAACAGTTCAAACTTATTTAAAGCTGTCATCTTCCCATTCCAGAAGCATCCGTTGTCTTACCTCTGCTATTTTCATCTCTATAAGCAATCTTATTGTTTTCCTCTTGATTCTTTAAATAATTGCTAAACTACCATTTATTGAAATGACTTTATACTTGTTCAGTGTACAAAGCTACAATCACCTTATAGATGGCATATCCTTGGGCATAATATAAAACCTCCTCAATTTGCTGTTAGTAGATTCCTTCTAGTCTATTATTGTTAAAACTTAGAAGTTAAATGCTGGAAAATTAAAAATTGTCTATCAGTTGTTTAAGGTTAATAAGAGTTCAGCTGTGTTTGTCAGAGATTTCTTTATGAAAATTAGCGAGCTGACTACCAAGGCAGAAATGTACAGAAGTATATTTCTTTTTAGGTCATGGATTAAAAGACTGTTCTATACAAATAGAGCACATGAATATAAAGATTTTTTTTCTTTAAGTCCTTTCATGCCAAACAAAAGAGAGAGGAGAGCCACATATACAAGATCGAAAGTTATCTCTTTGCAAGGAATTTTACCACTGTTGGATTTAATTACCCAAGAATTCTTTACCTGAGACATTTTGGGAGATTAGGTATTCCTGAATAATGAAATATGGATTGAGTGTCTCCAGGTCACATGCCAAAATGTGACAGACATTTCAGAGGCATCATTGGGTTTGGTTATGCCTATGTCCATGTGAATGCTGTCAACATAAAACATGATCTAGGTTCAGACCAGTTGGTTCTTTTGGATAGCCTGACTCTTGATATACACTGTGCAAGTTGACATGGCATCTCTTAAGTTAGCAAAGTTTTTCAAGTTGTACTTGGTCTTTAAGTTTTGATTTATATCTTTGCATGGTGAAGACACATGGTGAAAGCTACCATATACTGTTAATGAGTTGTGTGCTCAAGTATATGCTGCTTACAGCTCACGTTTGTGGTTTCTGTCTTTTCTTCATTCCTGTTGTTAGTAGGCTGGTGCCCCCAGTGAATCAGAGCAAACTCTTATGTGGGATAAGTAGCTTAGGAATTTGAAACAAGTCTTCAAGGAGTGCTCGTTGGAGAAGAGATGTCCTAGAACACTAATTTACCATCAGCTATTAGTATTAAAAATGTCAGTGTAGAGATTAAATACTGTCTGCAAATAGCAGTCAGGAGAAGATTAATCTTCAAATTAAAATGCCAATTAAAATTTAAAATTAGTTTTGGAAAATGGACTTCTGCTTTTCTTGCTGTCGTGTTGAAGTTCAAAAAAACTTCCAAAACTTTCTAATTACATGTTTTTAAACTCTTAACAATAAATACAAATTTGAAACTACCATGATACTGACTCCCAGCCACACTTACAAATTGTCTTTTTTCCTCCTACTGATTGTCCATAGTAAGGTGCCAGTGATTAATAACTAATCACTTCCTAGGAAATCTCTTTTTGATTCTCAGGCTTTTGTGCTCTTATTCACAAAGAAATATGCATATCATAAACACATACTTTGATAGATTGTCACAAACCGAAGAAACTGATCATCATCTGAATCAAGAAAGAAAACAAAGCCAGCTCCCCAGCAGCCCCACTGTCCTCCCTTCCAGTTACTGTCCTTTGCTTTCACTGTGCCCTCACAGCTAACCCCGCCCGCCAAGACTGGTTTCACCAGTGTATGCTGGCTTACGCCTGGGTTCTCTAGCTCAGCGTTTCTTTTGTGAGAGTCAATGTATCACTCATTTCAGTGCTATGTACTGCCCTACTGTGTGGCTCTCACACCCTTTATTTACCCATTCTACTGTTGGTGGGCATTTGAGTAGTTTCCATTTGGAAGCTATTAAAATTATGTCTTGTGATAGAATCCCAGATTTTTTAATAAGACTTGGGCAGGGAAGTAGAAGCCATCTGGTCTTATAAGATTTAAGTAAAATTCTAGGTATTTCCATCTTTGTTACTTTGGCACAGTATTATAGATTTCATTTCTAAAACAGTATGTATTTAAGCAAATAATACTTTCCATGAATATGAGCTCCATATGTCTAGCTTGCCCCATGTTTTCTTGCCTGATGCTTAGAATAGGCTTCCATATCATGCTTCCAATCAGTCCTTCAATACCAAGCTTAAAAACCATCTCTTCCATGACACCTGATCCTACAGGAAGTGACCTCTCTCTTTTCTGAAATACCAGACTATTTGGTATATCTCCCTTTTCTCATGTTACCTTTCATATCCTATTCTAAGAGCCACCATCCTTTTTGTAGTAGTAGTGCTTTTCAAATCTTGGTTTAGCTTAAAAGAATACACAGAGGATTGTTTGTTAGAGCTTTTATTAAGAGTTTTTACAACATGATGTCCCCTACGTCCTAGGTATCAGGCACTGTCACAGTGCAAACCTGATTCAGAGTCTCGAAAATGTTATAGGCTCCAGAGTGAGAATAATGACCCAATTTTCTCTCAGTTCTATTAATCTCCCATCCATGTAAAATAGAAGGAGGTCGGTCATCTCATTTTATTAACCCATGGCCATGTCTGATTCTGCCTCCACACCGCTATTGTAAACTCCGCCTTGTGTCCCTCTCAGTTCAGTAGAATTGGTTCTTACCACAGATTCTATAGGCAGAAGTTTGCTCAGTTAAGCTATTTCACATTAAAATCTTGAGAAGACAGGTTAAGCGAAGGGCTTCAAGTTGAAAGATTAGTTTTGTTTGTTGTGTTTTATCCTTTTGCTGGAGTTACCGGTTTTCCTTTTAATCACTATCAAAACTCTGTGTGGTTCTTAATACTGTACCTCAGTTTATGTTACCTTTTTGTATACTCATTTCTTTAGAACTATTGCCCTCCTAGATTGTAAGACCTGTGAAAGCAAGGGCCACATCTTACCTTTGTAGCTTTACAGACTTAGGTTCCCAAAACTGTCTGAAAAAAGATCAATGAAAACAAATGGTTCGAATGGCCTTATAAGGGAAGGACTTGCCTGGGAATCTAAGCACAGCTGAATTATATAGCCCTGAGCCCATTACCTGCTCCTAAAATAAATCTGATTGATATTGTCTCCCCTCTGTCCTACAAGGATATTTTGAGACAAAATTGGGTTATACGTAACAGTTTGAGCCTTTCAGAGAGAGAATTACAAAAGGCACTTTGCCTCTTAGGAGTTACATAACTTAGTTAGATGACATCTTGTGCTGGGTCT
The DNA here is from genome assembly GCF_963930625.1 of Muntiacus reevesi. Taxonomy (NCBI): domain Eukaryota; kingdom Metazoa; phylum Chordata; class Mammalia; order Artiodactyla; family Cervidae; genus Muntiacus; species Muntiacus reevesi. Next base: position 100,760,461 of record NC_089252.1, read on the forward strand.
ACTTTAATGTGAAGACTTTATTGCAAGGCTTTATATATATAAATGATTTAGCCTTTTCTGAGGTTTTGGAATGGTTTAAGAGATTGCAGATCAAGAATATATCAAGGGACTAAGTTAATTACCTCTCCGCCACCAGTTGCTCTATTCATGACCCTGGTGTGTCTGCTCACTTTTGGTTTTATGAGGCTTTTTCTAATTCTGCTGGACAGTTGCATCTTAGTCACATCTCTGTTGTAGTATTGATCATGATACATTATAATAGCCTGCCTGATTTTTTTAATTGAAGCATAATTGCTTTGTAATTTTTTACAAAATATATATAATTGACATAAATATATGTCAATCCTACTTTCTCAGTTTGTGTCACCCTCCACTTCCCCACTGTGTCTACATGTCTATTGTCTATTTCTGCCTCTCTATTCCTGCCCTGCAAATAGATTCATCTGTACCATTTTTCTAGATCCCATGTGTATTGCTGATACCCCAGTTTATAATACCTGTTATCTCTCCCTTTCTACACTGTGAGCTCCATGAGAACAGAGATGTGTCTCCTTTTCTTTATTCTCCTAGCATAGTACAGAATAGATGAAAGGGGCCAGAGAAAATGAGAGGAAAGAATAATAACAACAGGGCACAAATCATAAATTTGGAGACACTTAGTAGAGCTGTTTGTCAGGTACTGTGCTAAGCATTTGATACTCAGTATTTTAGTACACTGAAAATCCCATGAGGTATATACTGTGCTCCCATTTTACAGATGAAGAAACTAGGGCATGGAAAAATAAAGTGATTTTCCCAATCACATATAGCTGGTAAAAGGTGAAACCAGGGCCCAGACTCAGATCTGTGTGATTTAACCACTGGCCCATTCGCTCTTGTTTTTCTGTCCTAGCTCCCAAGGTTGTACCTCGGGCACAGAATAGGCTTGTAGATTAAATAATAAATAAATAAAATGGCTGAATTAATCATACTAAGTACATATAAAAGCTTTATTCTTAATAAAAATTGTGAAAACAAAATTTCCTTTTTCATTTTAAAAGCATGTATTATCAGTGCATACCTATGTGACATGTTAGGCTTCCCTGGTGGCTCAGTGGTAAAGAATCTGCCTGCAATGCAGAAGACCCAGGTTCGATCCCTGGGTCAGGAAGATCCCCTGGAGTAGGAAATGGCAACCCTCTCTAGTACTCTTGCCTGGAGAATCCCATGGACAGAGGAGCCTGGCGGGCTACAGTCCATGGGGTCACAAGAGTCGGACACAACTTAGCAACTGCATCACCACCACCACCGTGTGACATGCTAGAATGTTCAGTTCTACTTCTTGACAGAAAAGCTGAAGGACAGAAAGTCATGTGTTTACTGTTGAGCCCAAAGTCAAATGGCTAGTCTTTTTTTCACATCTGATTACTGAACTACTTTTTTTTCAATTGAGGTATAATTAATTCATATACCATAAAGTTCAGAAGTTTTTAGTATATTCAGGACATTCTGTAACCATTACTGCAACACAGCCTGCTTTCAGAACATTTGCATCACCCCGGAAAGAAACCCCTTACCCGCTAGCGATCACCGCCCATTCCGTCTCTCCCCAGTCCCTGGACAGTCACCTGGCTCCCGTCTATCTCTGCACTTGCCTTGTCTGTATGTTTTGTATACATGAAATCATGCAATCCATGACCTTTTGTCTCAGGCTTCTTTCACTTAGCATAATATTTTCAACATTCACCCATCTTGTGTCATGTATCTTTATGGCTAATAATACTCCATTGTATGGATAAACACAAATCCATTCATCAGCTGATGGACATTTGGTGGTTTCTGCTTTGGGGCTATTATGAATAATACTGGCAATGAACATTCATATGGAAGTTTCTGTACACACATATATTTTTAGTTCTCTTGGATATATCCCAGCAAGTGAATTGCTGGCCCCATGGCCCATGTTTAATGTTTTGAGGAACCACCAAACTTTTCCAAAGTGACTGTACCATTTTATAATCACAACCAGTGATGTATGAGGATTCCAGTTTCTCCACATCCTTGCCAGCACTTGTTACTGTCTATCCTTTGTATTATAACAATCCCAGTGGATGTGACTGGTCCCTCATTGTTGTGTTGATTTGCTTTCTCTAATGACAGTGATGTTGGGCATCTTTTTGTTTATTGCTCCCCAATTTTCTTTTGAATTTAAATTGTTTTTATTTTTCCCTTTCTAAAGTGCCTTTTTTTGGAATATAAACTTTGTTTTTCTTCTTGTAATATCTCTTTTATTCAAAGAACTCTCTAAGTGTATTAAATGCTCATGAACTCTTTTACTCATGACATCTATTAAGGGTGCCAAGCTGCTGAAGCCATGAACTATAAGAATTTAAGTGAGTTTCCATTGACAACTTCGCAGAAAATCTCCACATCACTTTATTAGATCACAGGCTTTCATAACCCCAAAGTTATGATGATAATAATGCTTTATTTAAAAGCTTTTAGTGTCATAGAAACACTAAGAATTTTTTTCAATTGTAATTCTCTTAACCTTTTATATCCCGATGAGGCAGAAGAAAAGACAGTAGCTATCTCAGAGAGTCATCCAAGAAAACAAATTTAGAAATTTGAGTATCTTAAAAAGTCTTACGTGTCATGGGAAAAAAAAAAAAAACTTTTTGAGCATAATCACTGATTCCAGATGTACAAAAAGATTTCAAGTTTGTTTTCTTTTTTTTTTTTCTTTTTTTTTTTTTCTTTTTTTTTTTTCTTTTATTAGTTGGAGGCCAATTACTTCACAACATTTCAGTGGGTTTTGATTCAAGTTGTATGCCAGTCCTAGATGTAAATCACACTGCTCATTCATATGTGATGCTAACATTTCAGCAATGTTGAAGTTAATGTTAGCTACTAGATTTGGTTTAAGCCAGAGAAAAGAGGTTTGAAAATTCCATATGCCAGTTTCTTCCCTGTACATTGAAATAATATTTATACTAGCCTCTGAAGATTTATAGTCGTAGACTTGACAGGTTACATATATATAGTAAAGTCCATATGAGTTTCAGTGTTTATGGTAGCTCTGAGGTCTTTCTGGCTTTCAGACCTTACCTGTTCCCATCCTCAGCTCATATTTTATTTGATGACTTTTAACAACATTAGTTATCTTCATTCTTACTGTTAGTTGAATTTATTTGATCCTAGTGTTCACACTGATGAAATTTATCAATTCTCTTATAAACCAGTCTTTTTTATGAAAGGTGATTTTTTCTTTTCCAAAAAACCGTTTTGAATTTTTGTTTAGTCAGTACTCAAATACTGGTTGAGTTCCAGGTATGGGAAATACAATGGAAGTGAGGCAGTCGTGGAGCTTGCCTTTGCAGCGCTCATAGACTACCTGTGGACTCCAAAACCAGTTAGGTACCTGCAGCTGTGATGGTGCTAAAAATGTACACTGTGGGATTCTCTTGAGAGCACATAATGTGGAGGAACTGACCCAGTTTTGAACTGTCAGGAAAAGTGTTTCTGAAAATAAACACATAATCTGGGCCCTAATGGACAGCTGGGCATTAGCACACAAGAACTGGCATGTTTGGGTTCTAAGGCAAGAGTGGGTTTGATGCTTCTGAGGACCTGAATGAAGGACAGTATGACTGGCATGTCAGGAGAAGACGACAAAGTGAGGCAGCTGGCAGGGGCATCATATGAAGGCATATTAAGGATCTGGGCCTCTTTGTCAGTGGGGAGCCATTGTAGGGGCTAAGGCTGTAGAGTAGCATTTACTGGTAGCCCATAAAATTAAGAAAGGCCAAATGACTCATTGCTCTTTCAATTTCTTCTCTCTTGCTCAGGAGTATGACTGGAGAAACTATCAGCCCAGTGAGATTAGTGAATCTGAGTTGCAAATGCTCGCCAGCCTACGACGGCAACAGAACGAAGAACTGGAGGACACTGGGGCTCCCTGTGGCCTGAGCGCATCCCAGGTTGACAACTGTAATGTCAGCATAAGCACCAGCAGTGACGACACAACCACGTGGAACTCCTGCCTGCCACCTGTGAGTCCAGGGTTTTGCAACTTTGTTTACTGCCTTAATCAGGGATCAAGCCACTCCTTAACAAAGCCCAGCCTTGCCTGGGAAAAGTAGGACCGAATGAGAACACTTCTTATGAAGACTGTTCTGAAATAGTGTTGTAATACTGGAGGCATTGTCTTGTTTTAAATTATCTTATTTATCTTCAGATAATGGGCTTCCCTGGTGACTGAAATGATAAAGAATCTGGCCTGCAATGCGGGAGATCCAGGTTTGATTCCTGGGTTGGGAAGATCTCCTGGAGAAGGCCCTGGCAACCCACTCCATATTCTTGCCTGGAGAACCCCATGGACAGAGGAGCCTGGCAGGCTTCAGTGCATGGGATCGCAAAGTGTCACACTACTAAAGTGACTTAGTTTGCACCTTCAGATAATGTATGTTAATTGTGTGGTAAGATATAAAACCCTACATGAAAATGAAAGAAAAAGAATAATTTTACTGTAGACTCTAGGTATTTCATTGCATTCTTAGATCCCTAGCACAAGCCCTGGCACGTAGAACAGGCTCAGTGTGTGTTCTTCAAGTATCCATTAAATGAATGAACAAAAAGGAAGAGACTGTAGCTAAACCAATGGCAACCCACTCCAGTGCTGTTGCCTGGAAAATCCCATGGACAGAGGAGCCTGGTAGGCTGCAGTCCATGGGGTTGCTAAGAGTCGGACACAACTGAGCGACTTCACTTTCACTTTTCACTTTCATGCATTGGAGAAGGAAATGGCAACCCATTCCAGTGTCCTTGCCTGGAGAATTCCAGGGACGGGGGAGCCTGATGGGCTGCCGTCTATGGGGTCTCACAGAGTCGGACATGACTGAAGTGACTTAGCAGCAGCAGCATAGCTAAACCAAGTATTGCTTGGATGTGGTGGCAGAAAAAAACATTTTTGGAAGTCACCGGATTTTTGCTAACTCCTTCCTGTGTCTCTGGCCATGAGAGGCATTGCAGGTGCTTCAGCAAAGCTTATACTATCCTGTATGTTTATACGGTTAAAGCACTCTTAAATGCAGCCCTTCATTTTCTCTGTAAACTAGCAGGCGGCCTGGAGCAGGCCACAGTCTGTCTGTTTTTCAATTGAAGAAACTAAATTCTGGACTCAAGCTTCCATACCTGCTCAGTGGTAGAACCCAAAACAAAGCCCAGTGATTTTACTCCATCTATTTTTCAGTGTGATCCTCATGGATCTTATGGTTTAATTGAAAAGACAAGGCAGAAACATTCACAGAACAGTCAGTCGCAATGTAAGAAATGTCATGGGGCAGAAGAATAAAGTCTTTATTATAATAATGGTAATTAGAGCTGCCATTTAAGAACCTAAAAGCATTTAAGATCTCCATAGACCAAACAAACATTTACTTATAATGCTACATTCAACATCAGATCAAACATATTAAAACGCACTTTCAAATCCAGTAATAAATATGATATTTTACCAGACAGTTTTTGAAAGGAAATATAAAACAGTGCACCTTTGATTCATGCTTATATAAAATTACATAAAGGTTAAGTGTAGTTAATAGTGAATAAGTTATGTTTTAAGTATTGAGTTAAATATCAATTTTTCAGTTTTCATTTTCTATTTTAAAGTAGCTTTTTTTCCCCCCAGATCTCCACTTTCTTTGTACCTCTTAGAAATCTCAGAGGCCCTGACACTAGGCATTGTGTTTCTCACTTACTCCTTGCTGCTATCCTATGTAGTAAGCACTGTTGAGTTCCCATTTTCAGATGAGAAAACAGACTCTTGAGTAAAGTGACACAGAACTAGTTTGGCATGACTCTCAAATCTAAGCTTCTAGCCTCCATGATATGGACTTCTTGATATGTGACTTAATTGTCAATTGAGTGCTATGAATATCTAGCAGAAGTTGAGATTTCTACTCTGGAGAGAACTTCCAAATCACAGATGAGGAGTACAAATTGGTTCTAAGCATAAGGGGTAGTGGGGGCGATGGTATTAGGTTTTCTTTAGTGTTCTTTTTACCACCTTGACCACCCTCCCAGGTTGGTCTTTCCTTATTTAGCTGTGCTTTCATTAAACTGAATTATCAAGCATACATAACACCTCAAGCAACCTTGGTCCTAAAGAGTACCTACCCACCTAGAAAAACATACCCCTGTGTGCTGGTTACTCAGAGTACATTGATAGCCAGAGCTAAGAACAGAAGAGTAAGTTGCAGATTTTTGCCAATGCCATTTACAGTGGAATTGAAATACTGCCTTTCTTATAAAATATTTCTTAGCAGCCATTTAAACCAAAAGTAAGAAAAAGAATAGTGGTCTCCTGAACAAACTGATTCTGTCATGAAGTAGCTCAGAGACCCAGCATTACAAAGGGCAAGCTGGAAAGTGATTATTCAAGACTGAAAAGGCTGAACTCTTAGTTGCCCTGGATACCCTGTCCTCATCACTGCCCTGTTGTGGCAAGGACTACAGTCCCCATGCATCACAACTACTTCGCTGTAAAAGTCTACAGCTGAAAATAACCATTGGTAATGAACTTAATAACCCCTCTATTTGACCAAATGAGAAATTGAAATTGAGTCTGTTTTTTTAGACAGAGAAAATAATTGAAAAACCTACCTTTGGTATTCATAAGATATATTTATTATTCCATCAAACTCAGTCTATTTCAATATTGGAACTAGCAACAAATGAAAAATTGCATTCCTTAATGAATTCTGCGTCTTGTTTCTTGTATAGAGTCTAAATAGAGCAATTTACAAGAACTACTATGGTCTTTTCTGGGAGCTCATGATTTTCTTTGTGGAAGTTGTACCAGGGCAATGAAAAAGAAGCAATGGAAGAAGACGTAACTTCGTCACAGTGATATCCTGCTTTTCTTATGTCACAGTGATGGCACCATCCTCCACACTGACACTCAAACCAGAAATTTGAAAGACATCTCCACTTCTCCCACCCCTTCATTTACCACACCCAATTGGTCTCCAGATCCTGAGAATCCCTCTCCTTTTTACCTCTTAACCCTCCCTATCTAATACCGTGCTCACATCGAAAGTGGCCCAGACAGTAAAGAGTCTGCCTGCAGTGTGGGAGACCTGGGTTCGATCCCTAGGTCGGGAAAATCCCCTGGAAAAGGAAATGGCAACCCAATCCAGTATTCTTGCCTGGAAAATCCCATGGACGAAGGAGCCTGGCAGGTTACAGTCCATAGGGGCCTCAAAGAGTCGGCCACGACTGAGTGACTTCACTTTACTTCATCTAATACCATAGCTTTGGTATTTCATTTCTTATCCAAATTCCCTCATCAATTTCCTGATACTAAGGTGCCTGCAGTCCGAGCACTATAACGTGGTGGTTAGGAGCATAGGCTCTGAAGTCAAATCGCCAAGGTTCACATCTAAGCTGTGACCTTGTCAAGCACATGGCACTGTGTCTGAGGCATGATAAGCAATTAATAAATTAAGATTAGTTGTCATTATTATTGTCATTATTATTCACGCTATCTCTCTAAAGACCATATCTGATGTGATCTCATCCCTACATGAAGCCCTTTTGTAACTCCTCACTGCCTCTTTAGCCTGGCATACACGGTCCCCCCACCATGATCTGAGACCTGCCCCCTTCTCCAGGATCATCTCTCACTGCTCTCCACCTTTCTCCCCATGCTTTAATCCCAGTGGTAATCCCCTAAAGGCACTTTGCATGCATCCTTGTACCTTGTACCAGTTTTTCTCTTAAGACTCAGCTCCAAAGCCTTCTGTAATCCTTCTCCAGGCTTACTGAGAGAGGCAGCTTCCTTTCTGTCACAAGAGCCAGATTATCTCCATGCTAACACTCACTGCAGCCTAGCTTGTCTGTCCCACATTAATTCATCCCAAATATTTTTTGAGTAGTACAATCTTCTGTGGACTGTGCTGGGGATACAAACAAGTCTTTCCTCACCCTTGAGATACTGTTCATACTATTCATGGGGTTCTCAAGGCAAAAATACTGAAGTGGTTTGACGTTCCCTTCTCAGTGGACCACATTTTGTCAGAACTCTCCACCATGACCCGTCCGTCTTGAGTGGCCCTACACGGCATGGCTCATAGTTTCATTGAGTTAGACAAGGCTGTGGTCCATGTGATTAGATTGGTTAGTTTTCTGTGATGATGGTTTTCAGTCTGTCTGCCCTTTGCCAACATCCGCTGGATCATTGAAAAAGCAAGAGAGTTCCAGAAAAACATCTATTTCTGCTTTATTGACTATGCCAAAGCCTTTGACTGTGTGGATCACAATAAACTGTGGAAAACTCTGAAAGAGATGGGCATACCACACCACCTGACCTGCCTCTTGAGAAATCTGTATGCAGGTCAGGAAGCAACAGTTAGAACTGGACATGCAACAACAGACTGGCTCCAAATAGGAAAAGGAGTACGTCAAGGCTGTATATTGTCACCCTGCTTACTTAACTTCTATTCAGAGTACATCATGAGAAACTCTGGGCTGAATGAAGCACAAGCTGGAATCAAGACTGCTGAGAGAAATATCAATAACCTCAGATATGCAGATAGCAGCACCCTTACGGCAGAAAGTGAAGAACTAAAAACCCTCTTGATGAAAGTGAAAGAGGAGTGAAAAAAAGTGAAAAAAGTTGGCTTAAAGCTCAACATTCAGAACACTAAGATCATGGCAAATAGATGGAGAAACAGTGGAAACAGTGGCGGACTTTACTTTTTGGGGCTCCAAAATCACTGCAGCCATGAAATAAAAAGACACTTACTCCTTGGAAGGAAAGTTATGACCAACCTAGACAGCATATTAAAAAGCAGAGATATTACTTTGTCAACAAAGGTCTGTCTAGTCAAGGCTATGGTTTTTCTAGTAGTCATGTATGGGTGTGAAAGTTGGACTATAAAGAAAGCTGAGTGCCAAAGAATTGATGCTTTTGAACTGTGTTGTTGGAGAAGACTCTTGAGAGTCCCTTGTACTGCAAGGAGATCCAACCAGTCCATCCTAAAGGAGATCAGTCCTGAATATTCATTGGAGGGACTGATGTTGAGGCTGAAACTCCAATACTTTGGACACCTGATGCGAAGAGCTGACTCATTTGAAAAGACCCTGATGCTGGCAAAGATAAGGCGAGAGAAGAAGGGGACGACAGAGGATGAAATGGTTGGATGACATTACTGACTTAATGGACATGAGTTTGAGTAAGCTCCGGGAGTTGGTGATGGACAGGGAGGCCTGGCATGCTGTAGTCCATGGGGTCGCAAAGAGTGAGACATGACTGAGCAACTGAACTGAACTGAACAGCCTTGAGATACTCAGCATATTGGAGGTAAACAGCTCACTGTAAGAGAGTGATAACAAGATATAATTATTATGATAACAGAGAGTGATAATAAGATAAAGAGACGAGGGTACACGTGCGAGGGAATAATTAATTCTACTTGTTGGTTTCACAGAGAAGACGGCAGGTAAGCCAGAGTTCGAGAATGAGTGTAAGCTCATCAAATAAAGAGAGGAGAAAGAGAATTCCAGGTTCTGAAAAGGAGCAGAATCAATTGTCTCCTTTAACAATATTACCTCCTCTTAGTGCCTTTTTTCCTCCATCACCTCTAACAGGACTTGAAATGAATTTTTGCTTCCCTCATAATCACTGCCCACCCCTGACCCAACAACACTGCTGCTTACTCCAGCTACACTGCAGCTCACACATCATGGCCCTGCCTTTTGTCCACATTCTGTTAGCGATGCCATTACTGCATACCCTCTTCTCTGCCTGGAGACCCTCCTTCCCTCTTGTCTACCTTGAACACGTCTGTGTTTGAAGGCCCAACTCAAATGTCCCATCTTCTTGAAACCCTCTCTCCTGCATAGAATTATTTTCTTTCTTCTCTGGCTCCCAATATCTTTGGTGATAGCACTTACCACATCAGGTAACCACTGTCATCAGCATCCCTCGAGCCTGGTTGTGAGCTCCTTGAAAGCAGGACTGTGCCAAGCACAGGGCCTAGCATGAGGTCACACTCAGTCACCACTGGTTGCGAGTTGTTTGGTTCAGTAAATCAGTCAATAATATTAAAAGATTCCTTTTTTACTGTAAAGTAAGGTAGTTTTATCAGAATTCCAAAATAAACATTAGCTGTCCGTTGCTTAAATGTCCTGAATGATGCTGGTAGTATTTTACATTCAAGATTTAATAAGTGGATATTAAATACACACAAAAAGGAAAAGTCTCCCTATGGGCAAGATTTGGTGATAGTAGTTTAGAAAGAAGATTTAGGCAGGTCACATTCAGTTTGGCATCTTTACTTAATGACTTCACACACATTGCAGTCAAACCGGGAAGCCTACAGAGAGTAAAACAAGTCTTTAGTAAAGTCTATTGTGTTTATCGCAGGCTTTGGTTTCTCAGCTTTCCTCAGCATCTGTGCAGTTCAGAGTAATATGTACTGTTTAAAAAGTGTTCAGATATAATAAATTAATCATTTAAAAGTGTAATTAAATGTAACCATATTTCTCATAGCAAATTGACTTTTGTAGGCATCTCTTGCTAAATAAATCAAACCTACTAAGAAATCCACTGGCATTTGACAGACAAATTTTTCAAAGTTTCTAACTTAGAACCAAATTCAATTAAAACAATACTTTACAACTTCTGTTGAAACCAGGCTGCAAGTAATCAATTTTGGAGAGTTCTGTTAGGAGTAGCCCTCATGAGATTTATTCAAAAACTGGGCTCTAGGCAGCCTTTGGAAGAGAGCTAGGAGTTAGTTATAATGGATTCTTAAGTGAATTTTATTTTGGCGAAGGATTTTGATTGATAAGAGCATAAAGCTATGTCTTGAGGGGTGTGTGCGTGTGTGTGTGTGTGTGTGTGTATGCATATGTGGTATGTGGTTCCTTTTCAGAAGAGGAATAGCTGTTAATGGAAAAAGTGACGACCAAAATAATTTAGACTCTGTGTCAGCCAGCCTGTTCTCAGACCCCAGCTCTGCCTTTTGCTAGCGTGACCACCTGTAAAATGGAGTAGTAGAGGCCCTTCACTGTGTTGGCATGGTGGGAACGATCGTGTACATGCAGTATGTGTGCTTTAGGGCCTCAGGTAATAAGCTGACGCTGAGTAATTTGCAGCTCTCCCAAAGATGCTCTCCTCAAAGGACCACTTGAGTGATCAGAAAAGATTTCTAGGATGTTTTCTCTTTTTGTGACCCCTGAAGGCCGTAAGGGTAGGCTGAGGTTCTGGTGTGCTTGTTTTGATGTGAGCTTAGCATTCAGACTGACCCCTCAGAGCTTGACTTAGCTCATTGTTCCAATATTTCATTATTTCTCTGTCCCACCTCTAATGTAAATTGAAGAAAAGCATGCCTCATGTGATACTTTGTAAGCAGATGCCTCAAAATCATCTTCCTCTAAGTTAATTCCCATGACCTAATATCAAGCACATAGGTCTCCTCAGCTTGTTTTTAAAAAAAAAAAAAAAGTCTTCGCATGCATCCATCAATGTGGCATACTGCAGAGCATAATATTTGGAGAAAAACGAGGCAAAATGCACTTAATAAAATTGTAAGCATATGGTGAAGTTCTCAGACAAGTTATTTATGGTCTTGATTAACCTTGCAACATTTTTTTGCCATTTTCATAGGTTTTAACATAACAACAGAAAAAAATATTTCCTTTACCTTTTAACATGACAGGATTATCTTATCTCCTGTTCTTTAATTTAGCCTTCACTTCTCTCCCTCACCCCAAAATGTCTAGCTGCTTGATCCTGAAAAAGCAGAGCTTCTTGTGCTCAGTGATAGTTCATTTCATGTGTGGTGTTTTCCCGACTCTAGCGCATAGCAACAGCACCACCCAGAGGACGAGGATCCAAGTTTCTAGGCTCTGTTCCATTCCTTGGCTCATAAATGTATCAGTGTTTTTACATGATGGTTGCTGGCTGCTATGTGTACAATATGTAATATACTAGCATTTCAGGCTCTTTCTAGTTAATAGGTCTTACTTTGTTCTGATCTACAGATTCATTAACTTCTCAGCTGTCTTTGGGTATAATGAGTTGTCTTTTAATCCTCCTGGTTGATTGTGCTAAGCTGCAGATAAATCAGATGAGCAAGCTGTTCTTTATACCACTATAGAAATGATATACGAAAACTAATACTGGAGTCAGTGTAGTATCTGTGCTGTCAGGAGAAAATATTAAAATGTGCAAGTTGTTGTGTGTTTAATGACTATGAAAGTCACTTCATGAAATAAACTTTTTCTTAGAGGGTTGTCTATTATAGCTTATGTTGTCCCAAATTTAGCAATGTGGCAAACATTTTCTTTGATTTTAAATATATAGTTACATGTCAGAAGAATGAAATCAAATGAATTTAATTTATGGTAAGGAGATAGTCCTACATATATCAAATACATGTATTTCAGGACCACTTTTTCTTCCTGCCATTAACTGAACTGAGTTTGTCATATTTGTTATTCAAAACTTATCTATTTACTGATTTAAGTGAACCTCTGAGCTAGATTAAGCCCTGCAACTTACTGATTAAGAGGGTAAACTGAGGAATGAAACTGGATGGGTTCAAATTCAGGCCCCACTGTTTCCTGACTGGCATGACCTTAGGTTAACACCCCCTTCTTCAAATGACCACTCCACCCTCTGGAGAACAGAAATGGTTACAGAATCCTATTTCCTCCTCCTTTAGATGCAGTTGTTAATCCTATCTATTTCATAGAACTGTGAAAAAATTGAAAAAAGTGAAAAAGTGAAGTAGCTTAGTTGTGTCCCACTCTTTGCGACCACATGGACTGTAGCCTACCAGGCTCCACCATCCATGGGATCTTCCAGGTAAGAATACTGGAATGGGTTGCCATTTCCTTCTCCAGGGGATTTTTCCAACCCAGGGATTGAACCCAGGTCTCCCACATTGTAGGCAGACGCTTTACCTTCTGAGCCACCAGGGAAGTCCAACAAGGATTTAACACAGAGCAAGTCCTCAATAAATATCAGTTACTACTATTGTTATTTATTGTTGTCTTGGTTATTTGTAGGGCTTCCCTCGTGGCTTAGCTGGTAAAGAATCCACCTGCAATGCGGGAGACCTGGGTTCCATCCCTGGGTTGGGAAGATCCCCTGGAGAAGGGAAAGGCTACCCTCTCCAGTATTCTGGCCTGAAGAATTCCATGGACTGGTCATTTGTAGGTGTTCGTTATTATTCCTGTGCTGCTTCTTGCTGAATTCCAAAATTTAAAAAATTGATCTTATTTTTTTTAACTGGTGCTTTCATGGAATGTTCCCTACCTAGAAGTAGTCGAAATTGGTTTACTGCTGCAGATGTACAGAAACATATCTATTTGTGGATGGGGATGTTTGGCTTCAGACAGTTCATCTGTTACCCCTGCCTCCACCCCCATCATGTTCAGAGAGCTGTTAGACGCAATTAGGCCATTCTGATGTGGGCCAGGAAAACAAAGACATCATTAAGGTGAAAGCTCTGCCTTTTGAAAGCATTAAAAGCAAAGTCATGGGAACTGGAGTATCATAAAGGATCTTTTTAGCTGCATCGTTGCCATAATCCCTTCCTGTCCCTGAACGTGATTATGAAATTAGAAGACATGTACAGAGGGGGAACTGAGGCCACCCCATTTTGTATCGTACCCTCCTCAAAGCAAGACTTGGATCCTTCCCCGACAGTCATCAGCAGTTGGGGTTTGTCAGTTTTAGCAGTTACATGTATGAGTCAGAATGCTTTACCATGATATGCTACTATTAAATTTCAATTAGCTATTGAATAAAACATTTGGGGGTAAAAACTTAGTTTTCAATAGTAAAAATTAAGTTAAAGAATTGGGTATTCAGACCTGGTTCCACCACCTTGCAGTTATTTTTAACTGAACTTTTTTTATTTACCTTTCTGTCTATTCATGTCAGTAGTCCTTATTGCTTCAAAAAGTTTACACTGATTATTTCTCTGTTTTCTTACACTTTAAAATCACTGTGAATGTGAATCTTTTATGTTAGTGTATTTTCTTTACTCCTTGTATCATTGTGTCTGTTTTATAGAAACATGAGCAAACGTGGAAGGGCTTGTTTGCCTAAGTGAGAACTCGGTCACAAACCAAACAGCTTTCTGTAACCATTTCTATTCTCCAGAGAGTGGAGTGAGTCATTTGGAAGAAGGGAGTTAGGGACAGGTGTAAAATAGAATTAACAGCATAAAATTAGGAAAATGGAAATTTGTCTGAATAGCAGAACTGTGATGCTTAGAGAGTTATTTAAATGCTTCAAAAAGTAAATAGGTGGAGATCCATTCACTAGAGGCCTGAGTACAGCTGAAATTCTGGATGAATACTAACGAATATATTACTGGGAGTATTTCTACACCACTGTGAGTTGGTCTAGAGAACCTGTTAGGCCTTTTGCTTACTAATTCCTTTTTTGCTGTGAAATAATAAAGCCTCAATCATAGAACTAAATTTTACTTGCAAAGTGCTGGAAGTCTTATTTCTCCAGTGAGATCAAATATGTCTTATGATATGTTTTTCCTTCTACTGTTCTCCCAACTGTTTTTCTTATTACTGAAATGGTAATGTATTGACATTCGTTCAATTACCAAAGTATCTGAGCACATTTAAATTCATGGTGCATCACAGATAGGCTAAGTGACTGTGATTATCAGACAGTGTGTTTGATTTAAAGAAACACTTCCCAGAGATTATTTATAGAGAAAAACATTTAAAGAATTCCCATCACCCATGTCATTAATATTTTAGGACCCATTAAGTTAAGGAATATGTGGAAAATAAGGAATATGTGCCTTTTATGTACGGGCATCATTGCCACACTCTTTTCTTCAGCTGGGGCCACATTATGCCTGAGAAAACCTTAACACCTTAAAACCTTAACACCAACCCCATTAAGTAAGGAAGTAACAGAAGTCCTTTAAATGCTATTCAGAAATGTATACCAAATTCAAAATTGTAATGAAATGAGAGTGTTAAAAATGGTTTTCATATTAGAATTACATGGTTGCTAACCACATAAAAGAAATACTTTGAGGAGATGTTCAAAAAGAATTTCTATCAGATATAATGGAATTTTCTCCCTTTATAGAACAAAGGAAAAACATCAAGTTGCGTTGGAGGCAAGTATTTAAGGCTTACATGAAATGTAGTTGTTTAGCTATGTTTTGGAAAAGGTTTCTTACGGAGGAGAAAATTCAGATTTCATATTTTTGTTAGGTATTGGTATCAGTTCTTTCAGTTCTGTGATTGATGCTTGAGGTTCTATTATGCTAGGGGAAACTGACTGCCTTGACCTAAGATTTATATGTGCAATTCCAATAATGAAAGTAGCCATTGTCCTTGCAAATTTAGTAACATTGGGATATAAATATATGTATATGCTGTATCTAAGAATGAAAATAAATAATATCATTGCAAATTTAGTAATATTGAGATATAAATATATGTATATTCCGTATCTCTGAGTCTCCAGTCTGTTGCTAACATTTGCTATGCAACGTTAGGTTAGTTCCAGGAGACATTTTGTTTTGTTGTATCTGGAAATAGCAACCTTTGTTAACAGTGTAAAAACTCCACAAAGAGGAGAATTCCACACATGAACTTTAGTTACACCATAGATGCTGTCTAATCCAGTGACTGGCCGTTAAAATAACCTCTGCTTTCCCTCATGTACCACTTTGTTACTTCCTGGATCTCCCAAACAACCTTCAACTTTTCCTAAAATAACCTTCTTGCAGGTTATTTCTCAGGAAAAAAATTAAAATAGTGAGAGTGCATGTGAAAGTTTATATAAAGAGCATTATGCTGATTAGTACCTCAGATATGTTTTGTCTTTTACAGCCTGTCAACCAGGGCCGTCACTATCAGAAAGAAATGAACCCACCTTCTCCTTCTAACCCCCGGTAAGAATCATTAAAAAGCTAAATTTAAAACAAGGATTATTTAGGGATTGACTGTCCATTTTTCTTGGTTTCTTAAAATTGTTTCCCAAACTTCTGAAGAGCTTGCAAAGCTCTTTTTGTTAGAAGTTTTAGTTTAGTCTGCTCTTCTTAATCAGACTATGTTGTCATGGTTAATAGTGTAACTAGGTTTATATGGCACTTCTGCCTTTTACTAGCTGGGGGACTTTGAGAAAGTCATTTGAGTCCAAGTAATTCAGGCATAATAATTACCTCAGTAGTATTTTGGGAATATATGAAAAATCCTTAGCACAGTTCCTGGCAACATAGCAAACTCTCTTTAAATGTTCATTTACTCAGTATTATTCTGTTTGCATAGATATTTCATCTTAATAGGTACTTGATGTTCAGTGCATTTTAGACATAAATCTTTGTATCACCTGGTGCTTTTACATTCATCAAGATAGCTTATATGAGTTCAAATGGCCATTCTCTTTTTCATAATTTCAAAGTTCATAATCTCAAAATAATTTCATTATTTCAAAAATGTCATTGATACAAGTCATTTGTCAACATAGAAGAACCTTATTTTATTAGGCTTATTAGAGATAAGTGTATCTGAATTAAAGTTTTGAAATATATGTAATATTATATGGATTTTTAAAAATACTTAAATAAGCTATTGATAGTTTATCCATATAATTCAATATCACTTTATTACTGTTTGTTAAATAGTAGGAATTTACTGAAAATCAGTCTGTCGTGAGCTCCACCCTCAGCATCTTAGTTATTATAGTACAACTCATATCTAAATGCTTCTCATTATCAAGCTCTCTCACCCGAGTGAAACAGACAGGAAGGATTTGTTAAATAAGAATACAGGGCTGTACCCTGGAAGCCAAGGGCAGCCAGGCCTCAGGAGGGCTCTGTATTGGGAACTAGAAAGCAGAGAGGCAGATAGGCAGTATCCTGCACCCCATCTCTGCTCACTTCTTCCTATCTGCTCCATTCTTCCAAGCACCAGCTTTCTTTACTTCTCAGTCACATGTGGCTGTCTTAAGTTTACATATTACAGTTCAGAGTAATGCTGAGGCTGACAGTCTATGCCTGAATCACAGTTCCTACTTTCCTGGAGAAAAAATATGGTTGGCCTAGCTTGGGCTAAGTATTCACTTCTGGTCCAATCAGCAATGAAGAGCCAACCAGCCAAGCCATGTCAAACTAACATGGCTACCAGAAAACCATCTACATGGTTTACAGGACTTTTAATGGAGCGCAAAATGTTCATTAGTAATTGTTCTTTATTAGTAGTCTCTTCTAAGTGTTTCTGGTTGTCTGTATACTCAATCTGTCTTTCTTGTGTGTTACCTAGTAGGTAGAATTGTCACTCTCATAAATAGATATAATAAGGAGTTGAAAATTGAGACAGTAATTTCAGTGTATATAGAAAGATGTTTAAACATTCTTAAGAATAGTTCTCTCTTGATATGTGAATGTCTTTTCTAATTGGCAGCTCATCTAGATTTGACCAATAGACTGTCTCTATATGAATAAACTTTCAGGATAACTGAAAGTCTAACTTTGGTCCAAATTATAATAGAACTTGTAAGCTGAGTAAATGAACATGATAGAAAGTTATGTTAGAAAGTGGAGCATTTTGTTTCAGTGAAAGGAAAACAGGGGCCTAATTTTCATCCTACCTCTGCTACTAACCCAGTGTATGATCTCAGGCAAGCCTCTCAACCTGCTCAGACCTCATCTAATAACAAGAACATCCTCATGTGTAAAGGAAAGGATTTGAGTTACAAACTATCTGGGGTTACTTCCAGATTTAAGAGTCTGTGACTTTGATGGGACTCATTATAGACTTTCCATATGAAAACCAGTTTTACTATTAAAGGGAACAGTGCCCTGTATAGGAAACATACTTCATAATGTTGAATATATTAATTAATGTTTAGATGTGGTAGTGTATGATTGTAAATATCTCTTTTAAAATTTGATTTGCAAAAATAGAATATAAGAAAATTCACCAACTAAACAGACAGCATATTTCATTTAACCACTTAAATGTTTGTTCATTTAGGAAAAAATAATTACACTTTTGCATAATAAAACTAAAAGTCAAATTTCAAAGCAGAAAATCAAATGCCACCAATCCCATTTTCCAGCAGGTTATTCACCAGTTTCTTAGAAAACTGTATAGCTGTTCAGAAAGCCTACAGATTACATGGCTTAACTCTTTGCTCATAAGTGAATCCAGAAGCTTGGAGGATTGGCCAAAAGGCATTATTGGGCCATAAGTAAAGAAGCTGATAAAATTATGAGTTCAGCATAGATCATCATATAAAACTAGGACAAATTCAATCATGTGATACATGTAATTTAGCTTAACATCGAAAGCAATGATTCTTAAGATTCATATTTATTATATTTCTTCTAAGTATACTGTGCTTTAGACCCTAAAACACAGAACTTTAAAATTAAATTTTAAAGTTACAAGATACTGATAATGACTACTGAAAAATAAAAAATGAAAAGATAAGTCTCTGAGTCTACTCCCTTGGATACACAAGCATGTAGCTTGAATCTTGAAGGCTTGGTGTGCAGAGGCTCTGAACAATACATGAGAAGCAGATAGGCCCTTGACTTCCTGAATTAAGTGCTGTTGTGATCAAAATAATGCAAACATAGCGGGGATGGGGGATGTGTGTCTGTGCAGGTCCACCAAGAGAAGCATGTGATGGTGCCCTTTGGGACGTGAAATGGCCACATTAGCTTCAGTGAAATATCTGCAACTACTCCAGAGACCTAAAACCTATGATTTTTAAATTATATGTACTCATACCCACATATGCATGTACAGAGTCAACTTTCAGTTAGCTTTACTAATGTAACAGAATAACCAGTATCCCCAAAGTCTTTTATTTACTTTTTATCCTGGAAAGACTTTTATTTCTGTACCATATTTACCTTCTTAGTTTTATGTGTTGATGAGTAAAATTAAAGATAGAATGCAGTCCACAAAGCAAACAAATTTGTGTTTTGAAAAGTAATCTCTAGGGTTAAAATGGCTAAAACACTGCCTATATTCATACATTGGTTTCCTCTAACTAAAGCGTTCACTTGCACCCACAGGGCAGTGCTTGTCGTTGGATGCTGTGGGATACAATGGTAATCCTTTCCCGAAATGTTTACAGTCTAGGGATTGAAATACACATGGTTCACCTCATCTCTTTGTGTGTTTAGATTTGCAGAAGTCACTTCCCCTTGCTTTGGTAGGCATGGGGGGAGTGATATTTTCCATTATTTCTACCTAACATACCAACTGATACTTAGCATCTCAGTTGCTGGGGCCCTTGCCTCCTTTGTTCACCCACACTGTCTCTTGGGGCACTGACAGCCTGTATCACAAGATACAGAAATGGCTAACATAATCTAATACAATTTACAGGAGTATTGGGTAGGAGGAAACAATTTCACAGTTCATTCATGTTCAGAAATGTTTCCTAGCATGTAAACTTGCATGCTGCCATACTGAGCAAAATGGATGCTGTTCACAGTCTTCAGTCATTTATTTTAAAATGCCATCTATTGGTTTGTAGGGTTTAGAGCTGTCCCTCAGGCACATCTGTTTATGTGTTTATGTAGATTCTTCAGAACAACTCGAGATATTTTTGTTCAGGAACGGGTTTTATAAAGTAAGCTGTGATTACATTCTGGTTGTCTGTTCATATGGATGGAGTCAATAACCAGTGTTTCATTTCAAATGATGATCACATTTGCTATTTTTACAAGTCATAAGAAAATTGAGGAGGAGGGAAGGTAGTCAAAGACTCTGTAAGGTCTCAAATGTTTACAGAAATAAACAATATAGAAAATAATTCTAGACTGCCCAAATAGTCATGAATGGCACAGTTTTCTTTCTAAAGTGTTTGCTTTATGATTTAGCATTTATCCATAGTTTTCAAAATGTCATTGCAGTGTGTTAGGGCTTGAATCCCTTGCAGCCTTGCCACATGTTTGTGTGATATGAATGTACTTATAACTATAATTATCTGATAAATCCCTGCAGACTTTGACAGATGATTAATAACCACTGACCTTAGTTCATGCTGGCTCAGCCGGCCTGACTGAGGCGAGCTGGCCTGTCACTGTAACCTACAGGCGCTGCTCTGGGCTGATCACAGTGGCTTCATTTTTCTTTTCTCTCCAACTGTCGGAACTCCGCCTGGTGAGCTTCTCTTCTCGTGCTTAAGGATTTTTTCCCCCACCAACACAAGAGAGAGAAAATGTATAGTAAATAAATAAAATTAAATACAAACTTGATGTCATGTTTCTCGTCAAATGATTAAGTTTGGATCATTTTAAAACAAGTAAGTCAGATTGGACTTTCCTCCTTAGACCAAAGCACCACAGAGGATTTCCTGATTAACTGTGCACATAGTTTCTCTAAATGTGGTGTTATCGCTTTTTTCTACTATCTATATTTTGGCATTAAATCTTTTTTGCTTTATTTTGGTTTTGTTTTATCACCCCAATATTTTATTATGGAAAAAAATGACATGTACAGCAAATTTTGCAGGTAGCAGCCATATGTCCCCACTTAGATCCTACAATTAGTATTTTATTGAACTTATTTTATCACCTATCTATTCTTATATCCACCCACCAATCCACATAAGTTTTGATCCATTTCAAAATAAATTATAGATATCAGGACATTCTTTCAAGCATTTTTGTAGTTTAGTGAAGCCAGACAGACCCAGATTTGAAAGCACTTGACTTCTACCAACTTAAATTTTCTTATCTCTACATCAGTGACACTGAGTGTTGGTGGAAGATTTCATTTGTTTACTTTATGAAATACTCAGATAATGCTTTCTGTGTGCAACTCAAAAATGTTGTCTCACTGAATCCCAGCAACAATCCAATGAGGTGAATTGTTATTAACCCCACTGTACAGATGTGGTTTCAAGAAGTTAATGAGCTCACTGAAAGTCACCCTGTCAACAAATGGCATTGCTGAGAGTCGAATTCAGACTCCTTGACTTTGGTATCTACACTTCTAGCCACTACACTATGCTGCCCTCCACAGCACATACTTTAGCATTAAATCTTAATGATTTGTTTATAAAACCAAAGGCATTGTTTTTACTTTCATTATTTCTCTCAGTAGGTTTACCTTGGGAAAGCTATCAATATCAGTGCCCCTCATTTCATAATCCCCTTCCCACAAATTCACACCTGCTTCTTTAAAGGAAGTGACTCTCCATACTGGGGATCCCCTGGTGGCTTAGATTCTGGTAAAGAATCTGCCTGCATTGTGGAAGACCAGGTTCAATCCCTGAGTCAGGAAGATCTGGAGAAGGAAATGGCTACCCACTCCAGTATTCTTGCCTGGGAAATCCCTTGGACAGAGGAGCTTGGAGGGCTACAGTCCATGGGGTTGCAAAGAGACACGATTAAGCTACTAACACTTTCACTTTCACTCTCCATACTCTGAACCCTGGGTCTGAGTTAAGCTCCTTGACTGAGGAGCCGTCATGGTATTCCCCAGATCCCGTGGGGATGGGGTGGTGTCTCTCCTCCCTGTGGTGCTCAGCACAGCCTGACAGGGGTAAGGGCTCCTTCAAAATGTGCACTGAGGAAGGGAACAGAGAGGCATGCCCAGATGCCATGGAGAAATGAAAAACTTCATCCTGAATGTTAGCCAGTTGAGTTTCAAATATTTTCCCTTACCCTTAAAAGAGTTGCCCACTTCCCTTTTTGAAAATAGAAGAACAGTGGCATTGCTTTATTTAATCTCAGGATAAAATTGGGTTTTTGTGAAAGGCTCTTGTTTGGACAAAGTTTTTAAATCTAATTTTTGTGCATGTTCCACTCCCTGCCAACCTAGAGAGCCATAGACAGTGATAACTATTAGAGTGGCCCTAAAGAGGAGAGTGAAAAAGTTGGCTTAAAGCTTAACATTCAGAAAACTAAGATCATGGCATCTGGTCCCATCACTTCATGGGAAATAGATGGGGAGACAGTGGAAACAGTGTCCGACTTTATTTTTTGGGGCTCCAAAATCACTGCAGATGGTGACTGCAGCCATGAAATTAAAAGACGCTTACTCCTTGGAAAGAAAGTTATGACCAACCTAGATAGCATATTAAAAAGCAGAGACATTACTTTGCCAACAAAGGTCCGTCTAGAATAAGCTATGGTTTTTCTAATGGTCGTGTATGGATGTGAGAGTTGGACTGTGAAGAAAGCTGAGCACCGAAAAATTGATGCTTTTGAACTGTGATGTTGGAGAAGACTCTTGAGAGTCCCTTGGACTGCAAGGAGATCCAACCAATCCATCCTAAAGGAGATCAGTCCTGGGTGTTCATTGGAAGGACTGATGCTGAAGCTGGAACTCCAATACTTTGGCCACCTCATGCGAAGAGTTGACTCATTGGAAAAGACCCTGATGCTGGGAGGGATTGGGGGCAGGAGGAGAAGGGGACGACAGAGGATGAGATGGTTGGATGGCATCACCAACTCGATGGGCATGAGTTTGAGCAAACTCCAGGAGTTTATGATGGACAGGGAGGCCTGGCGTGCTGCGATTCGTGGGGTTGCAAAGAGTCGGCCACGACGGAGCAACTGAACTGAATTGAATCTTCAATATATAATATGTATTATTTATACTATATCTTTCGGAGAAAGCAATGGCACCCCACTCCAGTACTCTTGCCTGGAAAACCCCATGAACGGAGGAACCTGGTAGGCTGCAGTCCATGGGGTCGCGAAGAGTTGGACATTACTGAGCGACTTCACTTTCACTTTTCACTTTTACGCGTTGGAGAAGGAAATGGCAACCCACTCCAGTGTTCTTGCCTGGAGAATCCCAGGGATGGGGTCGCACAGAGTCAGACACGACTGAAGTGACTTAGCAGCAACATACCATATCTTTAATAGTAGTTTCCAATACCTTCTATATTCTAATGACTTTCAAAATTATATGTCCAATCCTGCCTCTCCTCTGAATTCCAGACTCATCCATCCAAGCTGCCAATTTGACAGATGTCCAGTCCACTCAGATCTCTAATGCATACCTCAAATCCATTGCAAAACATAACTTTGTTTTCCTTACCTCTGCACATCTGTTCTTTCTTCAGTTTTCTCCATCTCAAAAATGCCACCATCATCCCCCTTTTACTCAAGCCAGAAACCAAGAACAATACCTGGTTTCTCTCTCTCAGTCCATGTCCAGCCTCAGCAAGTAGTACTGGCACTGCTGCAATCATAGTATACGCCAGAGGTAGCCACTGCCCTCTCTTAACCGCTACAATTGTAGCCCAAATAGCTGTCATCTCTCACCTGGACAAACTCTCACCTGCACAGATACCATTGCTTCCTACCTGCTCTCTCTGCTCCTTTGGCCCCTTTGTTTCACTCAGGAGCCAGTGTGGTGTTGCTACCCCTAAAATGGACTGAAGCATGCCCCCATGTAAAACTTCCCGAAGGTGTCCCTTTGCTCTTTGGGTCAGGTCGTCTCCTTCTCCTGAATGCCCACCACTCACACCGTGTTTCCTGCCATCATGCGCCTTGATTCAAATGCCACAGTCCTGCCTCCTTCTCTCAAATACTCCAGACTTGGTTTCACCATAAGAGCTTTGCATGAGGTGGCCTCTGCGCCTGGTGCTCCCTAGCCTAGAAAGGCCATAGCCTCTTCTTGGCATTCAGGTCTCCATCTAAATTTCAGCTCCTCAGAGGCCCCCTTTCTAAACACCTAACCTGAAGTAGCCCCAGGAAGCCTCAGTACAGTCTGTTTTTGTTTTCACTATAGTACATTTCACTACCTGATACCACTTACTTGCTTGTTGCTTATTGTACGTACACACACACACACACACACACACACACACACACACACACACACACACACACACACACACACACACACACACACACACACACACACACACACACACACACACACACACACACACACACACACATTCATGCCCCTCCAGAATATGCTAGGATGTAGACTACATGAGCAGAGGGCCTATATCTTTCTTGCTCACTATATCCCGAGCTCTTGAAGCAGTGCCAAGCACAGAGGAGACTCTTAGGAATTGCTGAATTCACTAAATCTCACCTCACAGACTTTTCCCCCCAACTCTCTACACTAGCTACATCACTAAACACTTAACTGCTAGCTGGAACACAGGAGCACCTATATACTTTTTTCTCCTGAAGGAGTCTGGAACTACTTGTAACAAATGAAATCTCTCTCATGAATTTTTTTTAATTTATTTTTAATTGAGGGATAATTGCTTTACAATATTATGTTGGTTTCTGCTGTATATCAACATGAATCAACCGTAGGTAGACATATGCCCCTTCCCTCTTGATCATGAGTTGTTTTAAATGATCCCTTAGAAGATATATGTTATCTAAAGTGTCTGGTTAAAATATGTCATTTTAACCCTTTAAATAGAGACTTCTTACTGAATTTGAGACTTTTCTTTGTATTCTTTTTGGAAATTGCTTACCCGTATTTGCCTATTCATGCCCATCTTATAGAGAGTGCCAGTGGCTAGAAACCTGCTTGGGTTGGCACTTCTGTAGAATGTGTACTTAAACCTTCACCAATGAACAGAATCTGGAGAGGCAAATGGAAGGGAAGGGGGAAAGTATATTTGTATACAGCAGCGGGGCGGGTGGGGGACAAATCTGAGCCTATGGTACAGGTACACTATTAACTTAAGTGACTCCCTACCCCTCATGCTTCTGGAGGGGTCCTTGGTTCACTGGTCTAACCTTCACAGCAGACTTTAAAAATATCTGTACAAAGAGACTTAGCCGGGCCCCTTTCCTCCTCTCTCTACAACAAAGGCCAGGCTCAGAATGGTGTGTCTAGCCCTACCCCAGTGAAGACCTGAGCCAAGGGCACCCGTGGTAACAAATGGAATCCCTTGGGAATCATCCTGTGTCTCCCCGCTGACCACTCTGAAGCTAGGACCATGCCCTACTCAATTGTAGGGCCACCATTCCCCTTGTGTTTCAGAGGACTGAGCATTTCACCAGCAGGGCTGGACAGGTGGCATTCCCTGTCCCGCCACTCTTCCTTCCTCCTCTGCTCTTTTCATTTGGCCTGCCCAGCCTACTTTCAGTCCTGGTTTGGTCATTTATTCTACCAGAGCCTGTTAACTCGAGTGCATACCTGCTCAAAGCAGCCTGCTCCAGACCCTAACTGGATGTTACCCCAGAGGACTGGGTACCACCCCTACCACTGGACCAATATTTCTTTTGCTTCACTCTCTCCACTTGTTCTTTGTAGCCTTACCCTCCTGGGCACCCACCAGTCCTCCTCCGGCTACTTGTTTGAAATGCCTGCATGCCTTCTGACCAAGTCTCTCCGGCTATTGGGGCTTAACTCTTCAACCTGAGTCTCCTAATTTTCCAGCTGTACTCCAAGAGAGTCTTAAGCCATTAGGGCTGAGGAAATACTCATTGAATATTTTAGGTGTTTTTATGTTTTCCAGAATTAAAATTCACAAAACCCTTTTCCACAAGAGTTTCCAAACAATGTATTACATCTTCCCCTCTCACCTCCCCAAAACTTCTACGTCCCTGAAGAATCTTAAGATCCCTGAAGAATCTTAGCACTTTTAACTGTAAAAAATGTGGGATTCTGCAATTACCCAGGCGTGCCCAATCACCATTATCCATCCAGATGTGATGAATTCAGAGTACCTCTGGCCCAGGGTCCAGTGTAAAGAAGGTAATTACTAAAGCAACTATTTACCATTCCAACATTTTACAACTTCAGCTTTTAATTAAAGGATTCAGATTCCTCTTCTGGAGTAATGAGCACCTTTTAAAAAATCGAAGTACTAATTCCAGTTTATAACATTCACCTCTGTTCTGTCTGAGGGAAAGAAGAGAGGAATACAGGCTGAGATTCGGGATAATGACATGAACCTAAGACACGGAAGACCATGACTTTGGTTAAATATCCATGGCCAGTCGCATCCATAGACTCTGCCTCACCATTCACTTTGTTACCTCACCCAGAATAGCTCCCCTGGCTATTAAACAAGGAATCACTGTAACAGGTAACTACTGAAAGTGTGCTGCAGTTCACACCTCAGTATGAAGTAACGTTTAGTGAGTATTTTTGAAGCACTCACTGTGTGCAGAGCACCATGGAGAGATGACTTTAATGTTCCCTTCATGAGTTTGCGGCCTCCCAGAACAGGCAGTCCGTGCCCTGCGTGTCATCACAGCAAACTCTTGACTGCTTTAAGAAAGTTAACCTTGGAGTTTGGGAGCCTTGTCCATACCTGGCACACAGAAATCATAGCTTTTTCCAAACCTGTTGTTGTTCAGTTACTCAGTCGTGTCCGACTCTGCGACCCCATGGACTGCATCACGTCAGACTTCCCTGTCATTCACCATCTGCCGGAGTTTGCTCAGACTCGTGTCCGTTGAGTCGATGATGCCATCCAACTATCTCATTCTCTGTCACCCGATTCTCCTGCTGCCCTCAATCTTTCCCAGCATCAGGGTCTTTTTCAATGAGTCAGCTCTTCTCATCAGGTGGCCATAGTATTAGCTCTTCAGCATTAATCTTCCAATGAATATTCAGGGTTGATTTCCTTTAGGAGTACCCACTCACAAACAGCTTTTGTTGGCAGTTGGTTTTACTTCTTCCCTGTAATTCCTTTATTTCTCTTGTTAAGCAAAAACATTACTGATTAACGCTAGAGCACATAATTTTTCACTCTAGCAATATATTATGCTTACCAGAGTTTACAGCTTCATATTTTGCTGTTCATTACCTCATAAAAACCCACTCAGTATAATAAATATCATACGAGTCAAATGTCCAACCTATTTAAAATTACTTGAAGGAGAAAAGGCAAATGACTTTTAGCTGGATTTGATTGAATTAATGCTAACATTATTGTTCTATTGACTCTTTCTTATCCATTGATTTTTAAAAGCCTTTAGCTCCCTTGCTCTTCGTTAAGACAAATCAGATGTAATTTGGTGCTTAGGACAAGAAAATGCTGTTAGGTATTGGGTGTATGCATGGAAGAAAATTACATATGCCCTGAAACAAGAACATTAAATATGTGCTGGAACAAGACTGGTTAGAAGGGAGTTTCTCATATTTTGTGGTAAACAACTTGGCTTTTAACTTTTGAGGATAACAATAGTGACCTTTGTTTTACTATGTGAAAATTTGGATTAGTAAAAACTGAAGCTAAATGGTTACTTGTAGATAATGAACTTTATCATTTATTTGAGATGAAAGGAAACTAGCTAGAATTATACATATTCTCATATTTTCCAATTCTTGTGTGTATATATGTGTGCACTCAGTCATGTCCAACTCTGCAGCCCCATGGACTGTAGTCCACCAGACTCCTCTATCAGTGGAATTTTCCAGGGAAGAATATTGCAGCAGGTTGCCACTTCCTTCTTCAGGGGATCTTCCCAGCCCAAGGATTGAACCTGTGTCTCTTATGTCTCCTGCATTGTCAGGCATCTTCTTTACCAGCTAAGTCAACAGGGAAGCCCTTTTCAGTTCCTAATTCTCTATATTTGTAGAATTATAGACTAATAAGCAACTGAATTAAAGCAAGAAATGAAGGGAGGGTAAAATATCTTCTGGTGAATTAATAGCAATTTTTAAGCATCAGAGCTGTTTGTATTATCAAAATGACAAAGAACAAGAAACCTGAGATCTAGCCTGGCCTGATGTC
This sequence comes from Muntiacus reevesi, assembly GCF_963930625.1. NCBI lineage: Eukaryota > Metazoa > Chordata > Mammalia > Artiodactyla > Cervidae > Muntiacus > Muntiacus reevesi. Next base: position 100,788,149 of record NC_089252.1, read on the forward strand.
AATTCCAAAGAATAGCAGGGAGAGATAAGAAAGCCTTCCTCAGTAATCAATGCAAAGAAATAGAGGGAAACAATAGAATGGGAAAGACTAGAGCTCTCTTAAAAGAAAATTAGAGATACCAAGGGAACATTTCATGCAAAGATGGGCACAATTAAGGACAGAAAAGTATGGACCTAACAGGAGGAGAAGTTATTAAGAAGAGGTGGCAAGAATACACAGAAGAACTGTACAAAAAAGATCTTCATGACCCAGATAATCACGATGGTGTGATCACTCACCTAGAGCCAGACATCCTGGAATGCGAAGTCAAGTGGGCCTTAGGAAGCAATACTATGAATAGAGCTAGTGGAGGTGATGGAATTCCAGGTGAGCTATTTCACATCCTAAAAAATGATGCTGTGAAAGTGCTGCACTCAGTATGCCAGAAAATTTGGAAAACTCATCAGTGGCCACAGGACTAGAAAAGGTCAGTTTTCATTCCTTTTCATTCCAATCCCAAAGAAAGGCAATGCCAAAGAATGCTCAAACTACTGCACAATTGCACTCATCTCACACGCTAGTACAGTAATGCTGAAAATTGTCCAAGCCAGGCTTCAACAGTATGTGAACCATGAACTTCCAGATATTCAAACTGGATTTAGAAAAGGCAGAAGAACCAGAGATCAAATTGCCAACATCTGTTGGATCATCAGAAAAGCACAAGAGTTCCAGGAAAACATCTATTTCTGGTTTACTGACTACGCCAAAGCCTTTGACTGTGGATCACAACAAACTAGAAAATTCTTAAAGAGAAGGGAATACCAGACCACCTGAGCTGCCTCCCGAGAAATCTGTATGCAGGTCAGGAAGCAACAGTTAGAACTGGACATGGAACAACAGACTGGTTCCAAATTGGGAAAGGAGTACATCAAGGCTGTATATTGTCACCCTGCTTATTTAACTTATATGTAGAGTACATCATGAGAGATGCCGGGCTGAATGAAGCCCAAGCTGGAATCAGGATTGCAGGGAGACATATCTATAACCTCAGATAGGCAGATGACACCACCCTTATGGCAGAAAGTGAAGAACTAAAGAGCCTCTTGATACAAGTGAAAAAGGAGAGTGAAAAAGTTGGTGAAAAATAAATGAAAAAGCACCGAAGAATAGATACTTTTGAACTGTGGTGTTGGAGAAGACTCTTGAGAGTCCCTTGGACTGCAAGGAGATCCAACCAGTTCATCCTAAAGGGTATCAGTCCTGAATATTCGTTGGAAGGGCTGATACTGGAGCTGACGCTCCAGTACTTTGGCCACCTGATGCAAAGAACTGACTCACTTGAAAAGACCCTGATGCTGGAAAAGATTGACGACAGGAGGAGAAGGGGACAAGAGAGGATGAGATGGCTGGATGGCATCACCGACTCAATGGACATGAGTTTGAATAAGCTCTGGGAGTTGGTGATGGACAGGAAAGCCTGGTGTGCTGCAGTCCATGGGGTCGCAGGGAGTCGGACACGACTGAGCGACTGAACTGAACTGAACTGATTTTCATTGTCAATGAAAATCATGATATTATTGAAGGTCTCATTTTCCATAAAATCTGTGTAGCTTTCAATTAAACAGTGATGTTTGTGCTAATGAAAACCTGTCTTTGAAGGGGGCAGTTCATCCCTAAACTACTGGGTGTATGACCTTTTCTTCCTTCCTTCCTTTTTTTCCCCCATGATATCTTTTTCTGTACATCAAAAGTTTGGAGATGGAAAGTGAGAATCTATTCACTGGCCACTAGCATTGCAAGAAAATTCCATTTTGGTCAGTATTTTAACTTAGTGAAGGGTGCAGTTACTTTGTATTCTACCATTTGCCCTCTTCTGACCTCTTTCACAGTACTCTTATTGAAACCTGAAATTGCCTGCCTTTTGGAAATATTAGTCAGTCACATTAAGAGTCCAGAAAGTTTTAGTTTCTTCTGCTGAAATAATAGAAGAAATGGGAAACAAACAAGAACAACCACCCATGTGACATTCTCTCAATTTGCTTGTGATCTTCTAAATTTCAGTGCTAGCAAAAAAGAAAGATGCAGCAAAGCATATAGTAAATGAAGATATTATGTATTAGAGAAGGAATGAATCTGTCACTTTGACGGATTGTGAGGCAAAGAGCAGATTAACAGATTACTCATAGTCAGAAGGCAGCTCAGCGTGAAAAATGTGCAGGAAATGATAAGTATGGGTTTGTGCTGATTTAATGATATTTTTAAACTACAATAACACTCTGGTAGTATAATATAATAAAGCACTTTCCTTGCATTTTTAAATCATCAACATATTTCCAGTTTGACCTTAAAAACATTTTGAACTGTTTTCTATTAAAATATGTAGCTTTTAAATTGGGGGGGGGGGGGGGAAGGTACCATCTAAAATATCACAGCAACAGCCTTACAGGAAATATTATTGACTTTTAAAATCAGTTCTTTCCTATACTAGCATTTGTAATGCAAATTTTAATTATGTTTTAAGCACACTAACACCACATGCACTTTTTCTTTGGGCATTTGAATCACTTAACAACAAATTGTTTTCTTCTAACAGCCATTTCCAGTGAAACACTTTGTAGATGCCACCATGAAGTGTGGCCTTTGTATTTTCATTGCAGGTTTTTAGTTTTGTGATTAAGATCATGGCGTACTTATGACTAAACCTATTAATTTGCCCACAGATAGAAGATAAAAGCAGTTCAAATTTGCACTGAATACTCTTGAATCATAGCAAGAAATAAGATGAATTACCTGCTTTATTTTTATTATTACAAATATTTCTCAGAAAGCAGAACTTTTTAAGAGGCTTGCACATTTATGTAAATAAATTTGAGATTTGAATAACATACCTTAGTTAATTTGACAAGGATGAACTGCCATTGTCAAGAATTTTCAGAGTAAAATTTCTGTAATGTACCTAAATGGTTTTTACTCTAGCATCATCATCTGCAAAACCTAATATAAAGCTTGATTTTTTTCCCTATTATCTTCTCTCAGCTCATCTATGGTAACTTTTTAACATAATTAGATATAGTATAACTTGTAAGGGAAATGTTATATTTTCTAAGTACTTGTATCTAACCCAAGTGCAAATAAATATATGAATATTGCATGCCCAGTGCTTCAATCCCAGACATAATTATGACTCATGTTTTACATACATATGAAGTGCAAGTTGCTCAGTCATGTCCGACTCTTTGCAACACCATGGACTGTACAGTCCTTGGAATTCTCCAGGCCAGAATACTGGAGTGGGTAGCCTATCCCTTCTCCAGTGGATCTTCCCATCCCAGGAATTGAACCAGGCTTTCCTGCATTGCAGGCAGATTCTTTACCAACTTAGCTATCAGGGAAACCCCTTTACATATATTCAGTTCAGTTGAGTCGCTCAGTTGTGTCCAACTCTTTGCGACCCCATGGACTGCAGCATGCCAGGCCTCCCTGTCCATCACCAACTCCCAGACCTTACCCAAACTCATGTCCACTGAGCCGGTGATGCCATCCAACCATCTTATCCTCTGTCGTCCCCTTCTCCTCCTGCCCTCAATCTTTCCCAGCATCAGGGTCTTTTCAAATGAGTCAGCTCTGTGCATCAGGTGGCCAAAGTATTGGAGCTGCAGCTTCAACATCAGTCCTTCCAGTGAACACTCAGGACTGATACCCTTTAGGATGGACTGGTTGGATCTCCTTGCAGTCCAAGGGACTCTCAAGAGTCTTCTCCAACACCACAATTCAAAGGCATCCATTCTTTGGCACTCAGCTTTCTTTATAGTCCAACTCTCACATCCATACATGACACTGGAAAAACCATAGCCTTGACTACACAGACCCTTGTTGGCAAAGTAATGTCTCTGCTTTTAATATGCTATCTAGGTTGGTCATAACTTTCATTCCAAGCAGTAAGTGTCTTTTAATTTCATGGCTGCAGTCATCATCTACAGTGATTTTGGAGCCCCAAAAAATAAAGTCAGCCACTGTTGCCACTGTTTCCCCATCTATTTGCCATGAAGTGATGGGACCTAAGGCCGTGATCTTAGTTGTCTGAATGTTGAACTTTAAGCCAATTTTTTCACTCTCCTCTTTCACTTACATCAAGAGGATCTTTTTAGTTCTTCTTCACTTTCTGCCATAAGGGTGGTATCATCTGCATATCTGAGAGTTCCAGAAAAACATCTATTTCTGCTTTATTGATTATACCAAAGCCTTTGACTGTGTGGATCACAATAAACTTTGGAAAAGTCTGAAAGAGATGGGAATACCAGACCACCTGATATGCCTCTTGAGAAATCTGTGTGCAGGTCAGGAAGCAACTGGTAGAACTGGACATGAAACAACAGACTGGTTCCAAATAGGAAAAGGAGTACGTCAAGGCTGTATATTGTCACCCTGCTAATTTAACTTACGTGCAGAGTACATCATGAGAAACTCTGGGCTGGATGAAGCACAAGCTGGAATCAAGATTGCAGGGAGAAATATCAATAACCTCAGATATGCAGATGACACCTTTACATATATAGTGAAGACCTTTATTCAGCATGTTTTGTACATTTCTCCTCTTCTAAAATATGAATACTCTTAACTTGGGCTAAGTAAAAAAGCTAATGTAAGAGGTAGTATTCTTGGTATAAATTCTGAAGTGTGTTCAGCAAAAGCCACTTGCATGATTTCTGGCCTGCTTGCATATGCATGGTCTGCAGTGCTTGCTGACAGAGTTTGTCAGAGAGTCCCAGCTCTCCTGCTCCCAAACACAGTGTTGGGTTGCACTTCTAAGTCCACTTGGTTTTGTGTGGAGCCAGTTAGCCCAGCTAGTTCTAGCCAGTGAATTGTGAGCATGGTGACTCATGTTGTTATTTGGGTAGAACATTTTATTGTTTTCTCCAGAGTTTTCTTTTCCTCTGACACCTACCAGAAACATTCAAGATAGTGGTTGTTTTGTCAGCCTGGTTGCCAAATGACTATGAATAAAGAGTTCTCTTGCTTATCTATTATGGACATTTAACATGAGCAAAAAATAAACCTTTGTTGTTTTAAGCCATTGAGATTTTGGGGGTGCTTTGTTATCAACAATAACCTAGCCTTATTCTGACTGACACAGTTACTACATATGACATTGAATATATTTTGTCATTGGAAATATGGGATTTCATATATTTTCATATTTGAAGATTTAGGAATTTGTTAAAATTGTAGATTCATTGGCATAGAGTAGAATATGTGGTTTTAGGAAGTGATACAATATACTGGTCAAAAGCACAGTGAATTAAAATGCCAGCTCTGTATCTTTATGAAATTATTTCTCTAAACCTCAATAAGTTTATCTAAAACGATAGAGGTTATATTTTAGTACCTCACTTTATAGTGCCATTGTCAGGATTAAATGAGATAATATGCGTAAAGTGTTTTAGTCAGCATCTGGCACATATATTTTCATCAAATGGTAGAAAGTGATTATAGTGATAATAGTGATATTATTAGGTTGTTAGGAGTACAGTTACCCAAAAAAGATCACACTTTGAGAGAATCAGAGATTTTACAGAGATTATCAGGATGATTTACTCCAGCATCTCTTCAGAAATCATCTCTGCACATCTTTGCCAGGGAAGCAGGCTCAGTGCAGTGGAAGGCAGTCATTTCATTACTAAGCTTTCCTTGTACTGAGCGGACATAGGGTTCCCTATAACTTCTCACTGGTCCTAGTTGTCTTTCTAGAACAGTAATTTGATTCATTACTCTTTGGTACCCCTTGAAATTTTTAAATATTGCTTTTTGGTTTAATTTTCTCCTCTAGCCGCTCACTTTTTCAGCCTCAAACCCACTTTGCCATTCCTGGTCTTCACATATTCCTAATTGCCTTCCTTCTGACACCTTTGAGTTTAACAGATCGAGATTCTCTAAATGGAACAAAATCACTTAACAGTTCAGACTATGGTTAAACCATTGATTAGAACACTGTGTGTATTCAGTTCAGTTCAGTCACAGTTGTGTCTGACTCTGCGACCCCATGAACTGCAGCACGCCAGGCATCCCTGTCCATCACCAACTCCCAGAGTCCACCCAAACCCATGTCCATTGAGTTGGTGATGCCATCCAACCATCTCATCCTATGTCGTCCCCTTCTCCTTCTGCCCTCAATCTCTCCCGGCATCAGGGTCTTTTCAAATGAGTCAGCTCTTTGCATCAGGTGGCCAAAGTATTGGAGCTGCAGCTTCAACATCAGTCCTACCAATGAGCACCCAGGTCTCATCTTCTTTAGGATGGACTGGTTGGATCTCCTTGCAGTCCAAGGGACTCTCAAGAGTCTTCTCCAACACCACAGTTCAAAAGCATCAATTCTTTGGCACTCAGCTTTCTTTATAGTCCAACTCTCACATCCATACATGACCACTGGAAAAACCATAGCCTTAAACTAGACAGACCTTTGTTGACAAAGTAATGTCACTGCTTTTTAATATGCTGTCTAGGTTGGTCATAACTTTCCTTCCAAGGAGTAAGCATCTTTTAATTTCATGGCTGCAATCACCATCAATAGTGATTTTGGAGCCCAAAAAAATAAAGTCTGACACTACTTCCATTGTTTCCCCATCTATTTGCCATGAAGTGATGGGACCGGATGCCATGATCTTCATTTTCTGAATATTGAGCTTTAAGCCAACTTTTTCACTCTCCTTTTTCACTTTCATCAAGAGGTTCTTTAGTTCTTCTTCACTTTCTGCCGTAAGGGTGGTATCATCTGCATATCCGAGGTTATTGATGTTTCTCCCTGCAGTCTTGATTCCAGCCTGTGTTTCATCCAGCCCAGCGTTTCTCATGATGTACTCTGCATAGAAGTTAAGTAAGCAGGGTGACCATATACAGCCTTGACATACTCCTTTTCCTCTCTGGAACCAGTCTGTTGTTTCATGTCTAGTTCTGACTGTTGCTTCCTGACCTGTATACAGGTTTCTTAAGAGGTAGGTCAGGTCATCTGGTATTCCCATCTCTTTCAGAATTTTCAACACTTTATTGTGATCCACACAGTCAAAGGCTTTGGCATTATCAATAAAGCAGAAATAGATGTTTTTCTGGAACTCTCTTGCTTTTTTGATGATCCAACGGATGTTGGCAATTTGATCTCTGGTTCCTCTGCCTTTTCTAAAACCAGCTTGAACATCTGGAAGTTCATGGTTCACGTATTGCTGAAGCCTGGCTTGGAGAATTTTGAGCATTACTTTGCTAGCGTGTGAGATGAGTGCAATTGTGCAGTAGTTTGAGCATTCTTTGGCATTGCCTTTCTTTGGGATTGGAATGAAAACTGAGCTTTTCCAGTCCTGTGGCCACTGCTGAGTTCTCTGAATTTGCTGGCATATTGAGTACAGCACTTTCACAGCATCATCTTCCAGGATTTGAAATAGCTCAACTGGAATTCCATGACCTCCACTAGCTTTGTTCATAGTGATGCTTCCTAAGGCAGTCTTGACTTTGCGTTCCAGGTTGTCTGGCTCTAGGTGAGTGATCACACCATTGTGATTATCTGAGTCATGAAGATCTTTTTTGTACAGTTCTTCTGTGTATTCTTGCCACCTCTTCTTAATATCTTCTCCTTCTGTTAGGTCCATACCATTTCTGTCCTTTATTGAGCCCATCTTTAAATGAAATGTTCCCTTGATATCTCTAATTTTCTTTAAGAGATCTCTAGTCTTTCCCATTCTGTTGTTTTCCTCTGTGTCTTTGCATTGACCACTGAGGAAGTCTTTCTTATCTCTCCTTGCTATTCTTTGGAATTCTGCCTTCAAATGGGAACATCTTTCCTTTTCTCCTTTGCTTTTCGCTTCCCTTCTTTTCACAGCTATTTGTAAGGCCTCCTCAGACAGCCATTTTGCTTTTTTGAATTTCTTTTTCTTGGGGATGGACTTGATTCCTGTCTCCTGTACGATGTCACAAACCTCCGTCCATAGTTCATCAGGTACTCTGTCTGTCAGATCTAGTCCGTGAAATCTATTTCTCACTTCCACTGTATAGTAATAAGGGATTTGATTTAGGTCATACCTGAATGGTCTAGTGGTTTTCTCCACTTTCTTCAATTTCAGTCTGAATTTGGCAATAAGGAGTTCCTGGTCTGAGCCACAGTCAGCTCCCAGTCTTGTTTTTGCTCACTGTATCGAGCTTCTTCATCTTTGGCTGCAAGGAATATAATCAGTCTGATTTCGGTGTTGACCATCTGGTGATGTCCATGTGTAGAGTCTTCTATTGTGCTGTTGGAAGAGGGTTTTTGCTGTGACCAGTGCATTCTCTTGGCAAAACTCTGTTAGCCTTTGCCCTGCTTCATTCCGTACTCCAAGGCCATACTTGCCTGTTACTCCAGGTGTTTCTTGACTTCCTACTTTTGCGTCCCAGTCCCCTGTAATGGAAAGGACATCTGTGTGTATAGTGTAGCTTGAATCATTCTTCTAGTGCCCATATCCCTCTGGTGGCTTGTCTTTGGCTTTTGGTCACCTTAAACTGTCACCGTCTTTTCCCTAGACCTTTGACACAGTTTCCTAAGGGGACTGCCAGGATCCACATGTGCTCTTTCACCACGACCCATACCCATTCCCTACAGAGTGGTCAGAGCAACCTTTTCTAAACACAGATCTGACTGACACCCCCATATGTAAACCCTTCAATTGCATTTCATTGTCCATAGGGTAAAGAGCAAACTCTGTCAGTTGCTGTAATACTTGAGATCCTTGGCCCAGCCTCCTGTGCCAGTCTTACTTTGCACCCTTTTCCCTCTGGTGATTTTGATTCAGCCGCACTGACCTCCTCTCCTTTTCTCACGTTTACCTGTGTCAGGGCCTTTGCCCATTGTTCCATCTTCCTAGAATATTTCCTCCTATTTTGCCTTCTACCTTACCTGCTTAATATATTTTCATATATTAAGTTTTGTTTCAAGTGACACTTCCCCTAAGGAGCCCTCAAGTCCCCATTCCTGTTTTCTCATAGCACCATTTAACTTCACAGAACTTACATATTTTCGTGATTATCTCACTGATTTTGGTGTCACCATCCACACTGAGACTCTAAAATGGCAGTAACTCTATTTTTGCCTCTCACTGCATTTCATACCAGGATCTGTCGCAGAACTGGATCTTGGTAAATACTTATAAAAGAGATACTGCTGTCTAAACTACTCTTAGCTATCAAGATTATTTTTAATCTCAACTCTGTCATCCAGTCTTTTCTGTGTGTGTGTGTGTGTGTGTGTGTGTGCACGCGCGCGCATGCCTGCGCACATGCATGTTAGTAGGTCAGTCATGTCCGACTCTTTGCAACCCCGTGGACTGTAGCCTTCCAGGCTCCTCTGTCCCTGGAATTCTCCTGGTGAGAATACTGGAGTGAGCTGCCATATCCTTCTCCAGGGATCTTCCCAACCCGTGGATCTCCTGCATTGCAGACAGATTCTTTACCATCTGAGCCACCAGGGAAGCCCCAGCTTATTCTGTCTCAGTTCAATGATTTCCATAAATTTGAAAATTACATTCACTGACCCAGCAGAACATTTATTACAGATATATGTAATATATGTACAAAATATGTACAAAAATAGATCATAGCTGAATATAAAGTCCTTTAATCCTCCATTGAAGAGCTTCTACCAGCTTAATATTGATCAACAGCTGATTAAAATGATATGTTTATAGGGGAAGAAGAAATTTTTCCTCTACACCCCTAGGTTCTTCAGTGGGCCCTAAAAATTAAACTGACAGAAGACAGATTGACAGAAGAAAAGCATGCAAACTTTATTTATGTGTGCATTACACATACACATGGGAGAAACTCAGTATTGAGTAAAACTCAAAGGGGGAGTTCGAACTTGGAGCTTATCTAGCATCTTAACACAGAAAAATAAATCTGTAGACAAGTGACAAAGGAAAGGGGGTAAGCTTTAGAAATAGTAAACTCTGTTAGGGTAAATAGATGGGGGAACTAATGGAAGATAAGGGTTGTTTTAGTAAAATTTGTTATGTAGATTCCTGTCTGTACTCTCTGTGGCCTGATAAGAGTTTCTTGTGATTAAATCATACCCTTACCAGTAAGGGCACCTTCCTCACAGTAAATTTCTGTCCTACTTTTGAGTGTAATGGGAGAGGTCAGAGAACTCCTCCTGAATCTATTATTTATCAAGTGTCTTCAGCTCAAAATAATCGATATGCCAAAACAACACCTTTTGGGTGGTATATTAGGAACCACTATATGATGAATCTAAAGTATTTAAATTTGGGCTTCCCTGGTGGCTTAGACGGTAAAGCATCTGAGTATCTGCCTCTATTGCAGGCGACCCGGGTTAGATCCCTGGGTCAGGAAGATCCCCTGGAGAAGAAAATGGCAATTTTCCAGTACTCTTGCCTGGAAAATTCCATGGATGGAGGAGCCTGGTGGGCTACAGTCCATGGGGCTGCAAAGAGTCGGACACTACTGAGGAAGTCCTACTTTTGAGTGTAATGGGAGAGGTCAGAGAACCCCTCCTGAATCTGTTATTTATCAAGTGTCTTCAGCTCAAAATAATCAATATGCCAAAACAGCACCTTTTGGGTGGTATGTTAGGAACCACTATATGATGAATCTAAAGTATTTAAATTTGTGAACAGGCCAATATCATCATGCTTTTGATGCCTGGTAATTTAATCACCAGCATATGATTTCTAGGATGTTATGATTCACACCCACTATCTCCCCTCCTTTGTCCATAGCGGACATTGCTAGTGGATCACAATCCTCTTGCCCCTGGTCCTCACCATAAACTTAAAATCCTTCTTAATAAGGTACCCCAGACAATGCTATCACTCAGAATTAAGCACGTGATTTATGATCCATTTGTCTTCTTTGAGTTAGAATTTCCATTATTCGTTTAGTCAGCTCAATTATCAAATGGAATTTATTCCTAGCTTTATGTGACACTCCCTAACTCTGAAATTATTACCATACCAATATCCCCTACTTTAAAAGACATCCTTCATCTTCTATAAAATTTTCCTTGACTGAAGTGAGATTAGGACAGCTTTTTCTCCACAACCCTAACTCCGTTCTTCACATCAACCATAATGAAAATCCTGCAACATTAAATGACAGGCATGATATATTTTTAAATTAATTAACATGAATTCTGCCTGTGGCAATGGCAGGCTTGGTTGTTTCACACTGAACTTCCTTCTGAGAACAACCAGAAAAGCCAGACAAAATATGAGAATCATCTGATTGAAGCCACTGGCAAACCTCCAAGGCAGTGAGAATTTATGGAGCCCTGCTCCAAAAAAGAAGGGAAGCCAGGAAAGGCAACCTGCATGTTGTGACACTTTTCTCAGAAAGAATTCCACTTCAGTAAGTAATCGCTGAGAGGCTGAGGAGCTGAACATAGCCTCCGACAGTCTCATGGGCTTGGGGGACAAAAATTGGAGGCTCCAAAGTGCCACACCCTAGATAGCTAAATTAACCAAAAATAGACCAGCTCTCTGGAGGACTCAAGGCACATTGACTTTGAACCATTCTAATTGCTGATAGCTCTCTGACCCCACGCTGATTGCCTACTAGAGGCAAAGCAATCACACCTAGAGGAAGAAAACAATTGAAATAGAATGTGAGTCACATATATAATTTAAAATTTCCCAGTAACCCATTTAAAGTTTAAAAACAAGTAAAATTAAGTTTAGTAATGTATTTTGTTTGGCCCAGTGTATCCAAAATATGGGGCTTCCCAGGTGGCTCAGTGGTAAGGAATCTACTTGCTAATGCAGGAGACCTGGGTTCGATCCCTGCTTTGGGAAAATCCCTTAGAGGAGGAAATGGCAACCCACTCCAGTATCCTCGCCTGAAAAATCTCATGGATAGAGTATCTTGGCAAGCTACAACCCATAGGGTCACAAAAGACTCAGACACAGCTGAGCACTCACACACACAAACCACAGTGCAGAAGACATCAGAGACATGGGTTTGATCCCTGGGTCAGGAAGATCCCCTGGAGGAGGAAGTGGCAACCCACTCCAGTATCCTTGCCTGGAAAATCCCATGAACAGAGGAGCCTGGCAGGCTATAGACCATTGGGTCACAAAGATCCAGACACAACTGAAATGACTTAGCACACGTGCACGGACTCATCCAAAATATTATTAACATCTTTTGAACATGTAATTGTAGAGGAGATCGTTTATTTTTTTTTTCCTACCAACTTGTGTTTGAGTGATGGGATCAGGTGGCTATGAATTAATTGCAGCAGATTAACAGGAGAAAAGATTTATTACACATACATGTGAAAGCATTCAATAAGAAGTAGTTCTCTGAATAGCCAGAGTAAGGGTTTATATATAAGCTTAATAAGGGGGATTTGGGAATGGATATGACTTCAGTGGGAAAGGACAGAAGACTCTGATAGGGCTCTGTTTACAGTTTTAGTTGCTTAAGGTCAGTTGCTGTCCTTAACTGGGGAGTCCTAGAGTTGGGGGTTTGTAACAACTGACTCTTGAAAAGCTCTGTGTTAGTCAGATAAGGAAAAATCATATAAGATTTATTTCTGCATCTATCCATATGTTTTCAGTTTAAAGGAGTCTTTATGCCTATCTGGTTGGTTGTTGCTCTCTTCAAAATCAATATAAAATATTGTATTAATCAGATATCTTACATTCTGTTTTTCATATAAAGTCTTTGAAATCCATTGTTTGTTTAATATTCATAGCACATTTCAATTCAGACTAGCTCCATCTCAAGTGCTCAGTTATAGAGGGCACTTTCAAAGAATAGCTTCATGACCTAGGAGTAGGAAAAGATTTTATAAAGAGGTCTCAAATTTCAGTAATCATAAAGGAAAACTTGATAAATTGGACTGTATTAAAAGTAGGAACTTATTAAAGGATACTACTTAAAGAGGATAAAATGGCATTCCACAGAGTGGAAGAAGGCATTGCCAACAGGGGAAGGACTCCAAAATACGTATGTCTAGAGTATATGAAGAGCCACAAGTCAGTAAGGGGGAAAGGCAATTCAAAAGAAAGCAGAAATGGCCAAGAGACTTGGACAGGCATTTCACAAAAGAAGATATCCAAATAGCCAGTAAACATAGGAAAACAAGCACAAATTCATTAAAAACCAGAAAAATGCAAATTAAAATACACTGTGATTCCACTATATCCCATCACAATGACTTGGAATAGACAATATTGGTGATTTTGGTCAGTATACCCAGCAACTGGAACTCAATACTGCAGGTGGGAGTATAAATTGATACAACTACCTTGGAAAACTATTTTGACAATATCTCTTTAAGCTGAACATACCATATCCTTCTACCCAGCAGTCACCTCCTAGATATACAGCCAGGAGAAAGCATACATATGTGTACCCAGAGACATGCATAAATAATGAAGGCATAATCAGACCCCCAGAATTGATAGAAAGGATGCTTTAAAGTGAAAACATTTGAGCTCCAGAGATACAGAAAGAAATCTTATCTGACCTTTCCTTATCTGACTGAAGCAGAGCCTCCTGAAAATAACAGCTGCCATTAAGGTGCCATGAAGACAGACTGCCCATTTCCAATAGCATCAAAAACCTCAATAGAACCTTCCATACTTCCTCACTGAAGCCCTAACACCCACCACACCCCACCCTCCTGCAAACTTTGTCAAATTGGCTTATAAACTTTCGTCTCTGGCTATTTAATTATTTACTTATTATTGAGAAACTCTCATGTACACATGTGAATAAACTTTGTCTTTTCTCCTGCTGATCTGACTGTCATCAGTTAATTTGCAGAACTCCCACCACTTGACCCAAGTTGGAACAGGAAAAACTTTTCAACATAGACACATTCATGATAGCCTCAAATTGGAAATGACTCAGTCTCCTTCAACAGTAGAAGGCATAAGTAAACTGTCATATACAATAGAATACCATTTATGCTCAAAACCACCAATGAGTTTTACAAATACAGTTTTCAGGGAAAGAAGCTAGACAGCTGAGGAATACATATTGCATGATTTCATTCCTGCAAAGAACAGGCCCATTAATTGGTAGTTTTAGAAATCACCGTCTGAGCTACTTTAGGGGAACAGGAAGTGTAATGATTAGGAAAAGGAGGGAAGCTTCTATTATTGGCCCAGCTGGTGGTTATAGTAACTTTCAGGTCATTCATTGAGCTGTACATTTATTATTTGTGCACTTTTCTGTGTGCATGTTGTATTTAATAAGATAATTCACTGCTAAGAACCATTAGTATAGTTTTTAATCTAATAATAGTCAGTTTGCTCTTTCTGGTGTTTGAGTGTTTCTGTACCTTCCATCCTTTCTGGTGTTCAGGTGTTTCTGTATCTTCCTGCTAAGCGTACAGTTTAGCATGTAAGCTTTCTATGGTACAGGGACCATCTTTAGGTTGAATAGAAACTGGGTTAACACCGTGAGTAATAATAATGCTGATGATGGTAGCTTGGTGACAGTAAAGAATTATTGCCCTCCTTGACAAGTCCAATTTATGCATTAGAATGATCCGCGCCACAAAAGAAATCTGATTATTTCCTCCCTATGTTTTAAAAATAGCATCTTACCATCATATTTGATCAAAAGTCTGTTTAACACCCAGATCAGCATCTTATCATAATACTTTTCATTAACTGAAATGTTACAATTAATACACCCTGCAACTACTGGAAAATAAATCTAGTCAACTTAAGATTCCTTCAGCTTTGCCCAGTTCTTTATTTTATGTGCAGCCAACGAACACTGAGGGAAAATTAAATTGTCACTCACCTCACAGAGCCTTCTTTTTAGCATATCATTGTTTTATTTGACTAGTGAACATAAAGGAATAACCAAACTTTGAAAAGAAAATGGAAATCAGTACATAAATATGGCATCTGACAATCTCACAGTTAATGATGAAAATGATACCCTGTAGTTATTCTTTACAGAAGCCCAGAGAGCTAAATTAGAGCATTAAATTAAACCCCGCCTACTCTTTCTGCACCATTAAGTCCCAATCATTCTGTAGAAAGGTTTAGATGGTTTTATTTTGTATTCTAATTTTAAGGCAATTATTCTCTAGTTAAAGTTAGAAAAGGCTGCAAAGTTTTATGCTGTTGATTTGCAAAGGGCTTAGTTACAAAGCACTTAACACAGAGTTGTATTATGACTCTCTAAAAGGTGTTATATAAAGTTGAGAGTGACTCTTTTTCTGTAATTTCGAATAATAATAGCTACTAAATATTTGTTACTACGCCTATCACTATTCACTCCATTTCTGTAGCAGGCACTAAGTGGTGAGAGTTTCCATATGCTGTATTACTTTATTTAATCCCTACCACAGACCAGTGTTGTCAGTCCTGTAATTCTAGTATTCCAGGTGAGGTGACAGAGGCACAGAGTTTAACCCCAATTTGCAAAGCTGAAAGGAAATTTAAGGTCAAATCAAAACCTGTGCAATTTAAATTATGTGCTCTGTTGGTACCCCAAATGTATGCCTCATCCCTAATGCTGGACTCTATACCCAGTTGTCAGTGTGTTCTCCATTGTGAATTAAACAAATGTTCATCCAGATATACACATAGGAATATGTTAGTGTTCCATTCAGTGACCAACCAAGCCTTGCTGGTTTTAGGGAATCAATCCTAGAAGTTGAAGT
Source organism: Muntiacus reevesi (assembly GCF_963930625.1). Classification (NCBI taxonomy): domain Eukaryota; kingdom Metazoa; phylum Chordata; class Mammalia; order Artiodactyla; family Cervidae; genus Muntiacus; species Muntiacus reevesi. The sequence goes on from NC_089252.1 coordinate 100,803,789, forward strand.
TGTCGTTCTAAAGTAATGCATTTTTTTCTATTTAATTCCCATTGCTTCCCCACTACTCCTTGTACAGTGCTCTGCACATGAAAATGTCTGTGGATTCTTAGCAGTAGGATTTCCCTCGTAAACAGTTTAAATGTGGATTTAGTTTGTTCATCTGAAAGGCCTAGTATGGTTAGAAATACCCATCCCTGAGAAATGGCTCCAAATCAGACATTCTGTGGTTCCCGTTCTCCTTGTGCATTTGGCATCAATCCATACGCAATAGGTTGGAGTTCTCATGAAAACCTAGCACCTTAACTCTATGCTAGAGCTGTTAGTATGAAATACTCATTAAATCTTCACTTTTAAAATTTTAATAGCATTTTTTGCTATCTATAGGAGAGAAAATACTTTTCCCCTCTACCCTCCTAGGTTGTCCTCCAAATTAGACTGACAAAAGACAAACTAACAAAACAAACAGGAAAGCAACAGAAGCTTACTAACACTTATGTAGTGTACATACACATGTAAGAACTCAGTGATGGAACTCAGAGGAGTGGTTAGAACTTTGGCTTATACTGCATCTTAACCAAAGAACAATAAATTTTTTAGTAAAGTGGTAAGACAAAGAAAAGAAACTTTGAGCCTCTTAGAGATGGCAAATTGTGGGAGGGTAAATACATGGCAGCCATGAAATTAAAAGACATTTACTCCTTGGAAGGAAAGTTATGACCAACCTAGATAGCATATTAAAAAACAGAGACATTACTTTGCCAACAAAGGTCCGTCTGGTCAAGGCTATGGTTTTTCCAGTAGTCATGTATGGATGTGAGAGTTGGACTGTGAAGAAAGCTGAGTGCCGAAAAATTGATGCTTTTGAACTGTGGTGTTGGAGAAGACTCTTGAGAGTCCCTTGGACTGCAAGGAGATCCAACCAGTCTATCCTAAAGGAGATCAGTCCTGGGTGTTTATTGGAAGGACTGATGCTGAAGCTGAAACTCCAGTACTTTGGCCACCTCATGCGAAGAGTTGACTCGTTGGAAAAGACCCTGATGCTGGGAGGGATTGGGGTCAGGAGGAGAAGGGGACGACATAGGATGAGATGGCTGGATGGCATCACCGACTCGATGGACATGAGTTTGAGTAAACTCCAGGAGTTGGTGATGGACAGGGAGGCCTGGCATGCTGCAGTTCATGGGGTGGCAAAGAGTCGGACACGACTGAGCGACTGAACTGAACTAAACTGAAATACATGGGAAGCTAATGGAAGGGAGGGCTAGTTAGTAAAGTCTGTTACATTTTAATAGATATCTCTGGTGTCACCTCTGATAAATCAGAGTCTAGAGTTGTCTCCAGTGATTAAAATATCCTACCCTTTCTGGAAGAGATGGGGTGAGTAGAGATTTTTTTCTTCTGTCTGTTTCTTCTCATTGCTCTCAGGTCAAAATAATCATGTCAAATTGGCATATTTTAGGATTTACTAAGCTCCTTCAGTTCTTTATGAATATATAATATATATTCTTTTTCTATATATATGTATTTTTTTTACAATGTATGTATATATTGTCTCCACCCCTAACTGTGAGCTCCATGTAGGCAGGGATGTGGCTCTGTCACCACTCTGTTGTCAACACCTACAAGTGAGGTGTAAAGGGCATTCAGATATTTTTGAATGTCCCCCAAAGATAAGATAAATCTGTTATTTGAAGAGACAGTTGTTTGCTCTGCATCTTCAAAGATGTTTATTTGTAATGAAAAAAATCCTCATTCTATGTGCCTCCTTCTGCTGTAAAATAATATTCAAAAATCCCAAAGAAATAGGTTCTGAAAGACTTCTGGAGAAATACATAACCTTTCACAGTTTTGCTCAGCCTTTTTTTTTTTTTTTTTTTCTGTTTGGAAAATACACTCAGTAGATGTCATTCACCTGTACATGTTTTGGTGGACTTGAGTCAGGACACTCCTCATAAACCCAACAAAAACCCAAAAGTAAACTCTAGCCCACCCTGGGTCTCAAGCCTGTCCCCAGACTGGGAGTGAAGGAAGGTTAATATCCCAAAGCACATGATGTGAGTTGCACATAGGAAAGAAAAGCTAGGTTCTCAGAAGAGATAGCAGAAAAGTGTGTTCTGACAACCAAAATCAAAACCATGATTATACGTACTAATGGGTAGACTTTAGCTCTTCCAACAGCTCGCTCTGTACATTTTCCCTCCATGCCCTGTGTACTCTTTCCTTTCCACTTCTCTTCAAGAAAATGGGAATGGGAATGATAGTAAGATGACTCAATTATTTTCAGTGTAGTTTTTAGGGAAGTCACTGACATATCTTCATAACAAAACTATTTTGGTAAAATTATACATGACAAATATAATATCTGATTACCACACACTAGTTAGCAGCATTTAGCAGTATTACTAAATTCCAAGCATGGAAAAAGAGAATTTTACCCCCCAAAAAAAGATTGAGAATTACTGTTTTAACAGGTAAAAACTCCAGACTCCATTGCAAAGATCTGCCACACAAAATCTAATCATCATTTTAGAGCTATACTACTACGGTTTTTAAGAGCAAGAAACAAACCATTAATAAGGTAATCTTGCATGAGACATTTAAATTGACTTCATGCAAATAAAATAAGCAAATTGAATTTTCCAATTTACTCATTAAGCACTATATAGATGCATTTTGCATTCACATCTTAAAAATGTAATAAGAGAAATTTCATCTCTGTGTGTCTGGTGTGTGTATTCCTGCTGAATTCCATAACCAACTTGGATGATATTAAACAGAAATCTCACATCACTTTTTTTGTCTTTATTTCATTATTATGCGGTCTTTCCAGAAGGTTGATTTTTTTTGTCTTAATTGAAGCATTCTGAAGTTACTACACATTTCTGCTATTTATATGAAACTTCTGGCATGAAAGTATCAAGGGAAAATTTTGAAATATTCATTCCCATGGTCCTCATCATAAGAAAGAAAGTTTTCACTCTTTCCTGACCTGACTTTGAGTATTTAGGGAAAATGCTCAATTGTAGCTTTTAGCTAATGGCACTACAATGTCACACTCTCTGTTTAACATTCAGCTTTGTTAATCAAGGAAACCAGATTGGCTCGCTGCATGTTGATTAAATTGATTACAGCTGTAGGCCTTGATAGCATTTTTTCAAGTGTCTCTAATTAATCAGACAATGCTTGATTAGTTTTTTCTGGTTTGAGGAGATAAACTGACTTCCTTGAGAATTTTCACCCCAAAATTATTCCCCTCCAACGAAAGGTAAAGGATAAGTGAGTCACTGCTTAGTTTTCCATGACGCTAAGACCGTTTATCTTCCAGTAACTAAAAAAAGAAAAGAAATTCTTTGAAAAGCTGATTAAAACATAATTTTAAATTTCTTTTCACACACTCCCATGAATACATCTCCTAAAATGAGAAGAGGCTATGTGTTCCCTCTGAGCTCTAAGCCAGGCCTCCCCTCTATGGTAGAGCATCTTTTGAGTTTCCCATTGTAACTATTCTTTGTCAAGTTGTATCAGTGAATTGTCAGACCTGACATTGCTGATTTCAGCCGGGAACCATTTTGCTTTCATACCCAGGCTGGTGAATGATGTGTTAAAAATAATAAGCCACCACTTATTTTTTTTAGTCATATCTATAGCATTAAATCCGCTGTTGTTTATGCACATGAAATCTTGACAATTTCCAGGAACTTTACCAACATTTATAAAGACCCAAAACGTTCTGCTTTCATCGCCGAAGTTGATATTTCCAATGGGGAAGGCTGCTAGGATCAGCTCAGATGGTGTGTGTTGGCATGAGGAAGGCACCCCATTTTCTTCCCTCCTTCTCCATTGGTTGAGAGACCAACTGAGACTTTTGTTTCCAGTAAGCGCCTGTCAACCTAAAGCACTTTTTGGTAGATATTTTTAAGCTGTGTTTCAGAGGAGTTTTCTGATAGATGCCATCAAATTGGAAGCTACTGAAGAACAAGAATCTGCCTTTAAAAAGGAAAGTAGTAAAAAAAAAAAAAAAAAGAAAAGAAAAATTCAGCCAAAGTAGAAAAATAGTTACGAGAAATAAGTCTTACTCTTCCACCCCCAACTTTGCATTCCTGCTCCCAGATTAACAGTTTCTTGTGCACCTTTCAGAAACTTTCTATGCATATATAAGAAAATGTGTTTTGCTTATGTGTTTTTTCATACTGTTCTGAAATCAAGATTTCAGGGAGAAATATCAGTAATCTCAGATATGCAGATGACACCACCCTGATGGCAGAAAGTGAAGAGAAATTAAAGAGCCTTTTGATGAAGGTGAAAGAGGACAGTGAAAAACTGGCTTAAAACTCAACATTCAAAAAACAAAAATTATGGCATCCGGTCCCATCACTTCACAGCAAATAGACAGGGAAACAATGGAAACAGTGACAGACTTTATTTTCTTGGGCTCCAAAATCACTGTGGATGGTGACTGCAGCCATCAAAGTAAAAGACGCTTGATCCTTGGAAGAAACGCTATGATCAACCTAGACAGCATATTAAAAAGCAGAGACATTACTTTGCCTACAAAGGTCTGTATAGTCATAGCTGTGGTTTTTCCAGTTGTCATGGATGTGAGAGCTGAATGATGATAAAGACTGAGCACCAAAGAATTGATGCTTTTGAAATATGGTGCTGAAGAGGACTGTTGAGAATCCCTTGGACTACAAGGAGATCCAACCAGCCAATCTTAAAGGAAATCAGTCCTGACTATTCATTGAAAGGACTGTGCTGAAGCTGAAGTTCCAATACTTTGGCCACCTGATGCGAAGAGCTGACTCAATAGAGAAGACCCTGATGCTGGGAAAGATTGAAGGCAGTTGGAGAAGGGAACAACAGAGGATGAGATGGTTGGATGGCATCACAGACTCAATGGACATGAGTTTGAACAAATTCTGGGAGATGGCGAAGGACAGAGAAGCATGGCGTACTGTAGTCCATGGGGTCACAAAGCGTCAGACATCACTCAGCAACTGAGTAACAACAACAATGTATTTTTTGACCTAAGTGGGATAAAACTGTATACTCTTCTACAATGCAACTTCATTTTTAGATTTTTACTGGATAGATTTTTTAACCTCTTTCTTAATTTTCACATGACAATCAACACATTTTTCATTAGCTGCTGGATATTATTTAATTGTTTGGATATATCATAATTTTTTCAGCCAGTTCTCTGCTGCTAGATATTTCAGTGGTTACCAGCTTTTTGTTACTGTAAACAATGCTGTAGTAAATATCCTCACGCACATATCTTTATGAGCTTGGTCAAGAATGTGTATACAATAAGTTGTCTTTTTTTTTTAATTTTAACTAGTTATTTATTTTTGACTACTCTGCATCTTCATTGCTTTGCACAGGCTTTCTCTAGTTGTGCCGAGTTGGGGGTAGCCTTCAACTGCGATGTGTAGGCTTCTCATTGCGGTGGCGTCTCTTGTGGAATATGGGTTCCAAAGCACACCAGCTTCAGTAGTTGTGGTCCACGGGCTTATTTACCCCGAGGCGTGTAAAATCCTTCCAGAACAGGAGTGAAACTCATGTGTCTTGCATTGGCAGGTGGATTCTTAACCACTGGACCACCAAGGAAGTCCTACAGTAAACTTCTAACAGTGAAATTACTTGGTCAAAGGTAATTTTGATAGGTATTACCAAATTGTTCACTAATTTACATTCCTTCAGCTCATACTGAGTATCATCAAACTTTAGAACTTTTGTGTTATGTGTCAATAGTATCTCATTTGAGTCTTCATTTCTATAGCCATATACATGGCCAAGTATCTTCCCCTATCTGGGGGAGGCAGGAGCATTTCTGTCTTTTCTTCTGACTTGCCTATTCATGTCTTTGACTACTTTCCTAGAACCATGTCTTGTATTTGTTAAGTATCCTTATATATCCAATACACTGTTGGGCACAAGGATACTCAATAACTATTTGAATTTAACTTATATAACATATGGGACACACAGAAAGAAGCTAAAACTTTCCTTGTTAGAGTGTTAAGATCCTTGAGGTATACTGCCATTTCTAGAGACCTTCACTCTCACAGGATTACAAAAACAAGATGTATTCTCGGGAGATTGCTGTGTATTACAACAGTAATTGGATACAGTGGAAAGTGAATTTTGTCAAGGGAAAGGTTCTGTGTTCTTCATATGTGTTTTCAAACACATGTGAACTAAACTTCCTAAATAAAATTGTTCTTTCTTTCCTAGATGATAGAGCAAACTTCTAAATGGTTTTTATGGCCCCTCTCTTATTCCCCACCATTCCATTCTCCATACAGATGCCACCATGATGTTTCTAAAATGCAAATCCAAGATTCTTCTGGCTTAAAAGCCTTCAATAGATCCCCAGGGCCTTCTAAAAAAGTAGGAATTGCTTAGCTTGCCATTTAAGACCACTGCCTTCCAAGGGTGGGATGTTTCGAAAGAACAGCATGTATATTATCTATAGTGAAACAGCCCACCAGCCCAGGTGGGATGCATGAGACAAGTGCTCGGGCCTGGTGCACCGGGAAGACCCAGAGGAATCGGGTGGAGAGGGAGGTGGGAGGGGGGATCGGGATGGGGAATACATGTAACTCCATGGCTGATTCATGTCAATGTATGACAAAACCCACTGAAATGTTATGAAGTAATTAGCCTCCAACGAATTAAAAAAAAAAAAAAAGACCACTGCCTTCTTCAGTATTGTTGTGTCTCCTCGTTCAACACATGTAAATACCCATTGCCTATCACTTCACACTACTAGAGGGACCTCAAATGCCCTATACCTTTCTACTGTGGTGCATGCCATTCCTTTTAGAATACCCTTCCATCTTCTCTTCTCTGTCTTGTGACCTCATTCTCATACTTCAGAAGGAATTCTTTCATCAGTTTTGCTAAACAGAGAAATCCTTATCACAGCCCTCCTCCTAAGAGGTTCCCTGGGCTTACCTCTGTTTAACAATACTTACTTCACTGTCTTATAAATGCTGGTCTTAACAGTCCATCTTCAGGAAACTGATTTCCTCAAGGGTAGGAACCATGTCTTACTTCTCAATACACAGCACAAAGTCTGCAGCACTGCAGGAGCTTGATAAACATCTATTCAGTGTAAAATTATAAGGCAGCTAAACTGATAATAGTGTGGAGAAGCCTTTTTTCCATGTTGTTTCAAGTAGATGGGATATTACTGTCACATATTATAGTTATATTTGATGGCTGATGCCTGGATTTGTGCCTCCAGAGTTGAATTACCTGCTATATCTAATGAGTCAATGTCTGTAAAATAATCTCGAGATGATATGTCATTAATATTTTCTTAACCTAAGGGAAAATACTGCCAAACTGGAAAGATATTCAGTTCTGCAGAGAATGTATAAAGTATTTAGCAGAGTAAAATAAGATAATGATTTTTGTGATTTCTTGTAGCACTGAACACTTAGGGGAGCAAGACTCTCTTTGTTTTATGGGTTTTCTTGCAAAGATATATGCAGGAGAGGTCATTTTGTAGAGACCAGAAGAAAGAATATGATTTTCCTTTTGTATGACTATTTGCTACATGTCTAAATAAACCTGGGTTTATATGAGATAAAAATATAGTACTTGTTTACATAATGTGTTTCCTAACTTTTGCTGCAGAGGAGACATGGTCCTGTTCCAGATGTCGCCATAATGTAAACATCCTCTGGGAGCACTTTTATGATGAGAGAGGAAGAAGTATCTGGGAAGAATCATTCTCATAATGTTCTCAGCTAGCTGCTTTTTATGACTCCTGTTATTCCTCCTACTGCTCTCAGGGTGTGTTCTCCTAACCTCCTCTCTAGTTCTTCCTCAGAGAATGATCTGTTTTCCAATCTTTTCACTCTCACTTGTATATCTTTCTCTTATAGCCTCAGCCTTCCTACAAGTATTTGTTCATTCATTCATTCAACAAACATTTATTGAGTATCTGTATCAAGCCAAAGGTGAAGAAGACAGACCCGATTGTCTGCCTTATGGATTTTACAGCCTGGCACAGCTCCTCTTAAGGACACCCTCTCTCTTTGTGAATTCTGTCTAGTGTTCTTTTCTTCTCCCTCAGGGCTGAGGGTGGGTGGGGGGAGATGGCCAAAGTCCTGGAATTCTAGATTATCCCTTTGGTTTTCCCATTCCCACCCTTACCTTTGTAATAAACCCTTTCTCAAACCCCCCTCATATCATCCTAATTTGAATGTGCCAAGTGTTTTCTGCTGGAACGTTGACTGCTTTTAAAGCTGCAGTAGACTTAGAACTCAGGCAGGGATTCTCTGAAGTAAAATTTGAACCAAAAGATGGAGAAAGTAAACTAGGTTTCTTAGTTCATTTAGGATGTTATAACAGTTTACCATAGACTCAGTGACTTATGAACAACAGAGATTTATTTCTCACAGCTCTGGAGGCTGAAATGTCCTAGATCAAAGTCCTGGCAGATTTTGTATTTTGTGAGAGTCCTCTTGATGTTTCTTAGACAGCTATCTTCTCACTGTGACCTCATATGGCAGATGAGTCAAGACCCTCTAGGGCACTGAATCCCATTTGTGAGAGCTCCATCCTCATGACCTGAGCACTTCACAGAGACCATACATCCAGACAGCATCACAATGGGAGTTAAGAGTTCATCCTGTGAATTTGGAGATGATACAGACATTCAGTCTACAGTATTGGTTATTACGGGGAAAGAGACTAGGTACGGATGGGCCCTCCCTCTGACGCCCGGGGGAGAGTGGTGCTAACAGTGAGGGAGGCACAAAAGCATGCTGCAGAGAGAGTGAGGGTCAGATTACACAAAGCTGTAAGAGTTTGGGCTTTCTGTAGAGCTTGAGCTTTTGCCCTAAGAGCGAGTTTTGAAAAGCTCACTCTGGATTCAAGGGAGTCCAGGTTGGCTGGGGGAAAATTGCAGGGGAGAGATTCTAAAAGCATAGAAGAGGATGATAGCAGATGGATGTGGAGTAGTGTCAGCATATACACGAGCTAAGACTGAGACCTGGTAATGGATCCTAAATATTTCTAACACATCATCACATAGAAAAAAGAGCAAGACCTCAGATTCTTGATGTACTAAACCAAACTCCTGTATCATCTCCCCCAGTTTTCCAATACATACAGTTTTTAACCACTATTGTTTTATTGCCAGAACCCAGACTTTAGGCTGCTTCATTCTCTTTTCAGACTGGCTTCTACCACATGACAGGGAGTGTGGTCACCAGTGGCTTCTGAGTTTCACTTTTTGGGTGTCCAACTTCATTCTGGAACTGTCCCTCTTTTTCACATCCAGTTTCAGAAGTTCTAGAGAAGCACAGTGACTGACCCAGATTAAGTCAGGTGCTGAGCCTCTGGGCTCATGCAGGAACATGACCATTCCAGGTCGTGTGGTCAGAGGGAGCTGTTGCAAGGAGAAGGGAGGGGAAGGAGTTCTGGATGGACAGTTCGTTAACTCTCTCCTACTGTGTCTTAGAGAAAGATTAAAATTGTTCTTTAGAAGCCCCAAGGGGTAGCTGTAGGAGAAATGTGAAAATGAAATTAAATTTTTCCCCTCAGCATTAAGAAAAACTTTCTAATAGTCAAAGCTATTTGAAGATGAAATATGATCTTGGAAAGTAGTAAGTGCACAGTCAGTGATGGTTATTAAATACATAGACTAGATAAGCACTTGGAAATGTTGTAAAAGGCCTTCAAAATAAGAACACTGAGAATCTGGCTAGAGACCTCCTGCAGGAAACAACCAAAATGAAATGATAGCGTCTTAATACTTATTCCAATCCCTCTTAAGAGACATACAGAAGAGTTCCCAACACAGAAATTGTGTTTCCAACTTATTGTTTGATCTTCCTGCTTCAAATGAGAGATGAATCCTATGAAGAAAAGCTATTAAGAACTCTTGGTGTATGTTTAAGTTTCAAAGAAAAAGTATAGCTTCTTAGTTTCTCGTATTACTAAAACATATTTATGAACCAGTATTCTATTTTCTGAGGCAGACATTTAAGTTTTTCTTAGCTGCAAAGCAGTAGATGTGTGTCCTCAGGTTGACCCCAAATTTTGTGTGTACCAAACACATACAAGAAAACAGTAGTGTGTTGGTAGCAGGTAGAGAAAAAAATAACATAGAAGCAAAATGGGTTGCAATAGCAGCATTATTTATTGTTATTGAAAATTCCAACTCCAGGGGCCTCTCAGTATGCTGGACTACCAGAAAGACTCTTCCGTGCATTCAATAAATATTGAGGAGGTGCCTGTTCTGTGCCAGGCATTTTGCTAGGTGCTCTTGAGAAACCTATATGCAGGTCAGGAAGCACCAGTCAGAACTGGACATGGAAAAACAGACTGGTTCCAAATAGGAAAAGGAGTACGTCAAGGCTGTATATTGTCACCCTGCTTATTTAACTTCTATGCAGAGTACATCATGGGAAATGCTGGGCTGGAGGAAGCACAAGCTGGAATCAACATTGCAGGGAGAAATATCAGTAATCTCAGATTTGCAGATGACACCATCCTTATGGCAGAAAGTGAAGAAGAACTAAAGAGCCTTTTAATGAAAGTGAAAGAGGAGAGTGAAAAAGTTGGCTTAAAGCTCAACATTAAGAAAAACTAAGATCATGGCATCCGGTCCTATCACTTCATGGCAAATAGATGGGGAAACAGTGGAAACTGGCTGACTTTATTTTTCTGGGCTCCAAAATCACTGCAGAGAGTGATTGCAGCCATGAAATTAAAAGACGCTTACTCCTTGGAAGGAAAGTTTTGACTAATCCAGACAGCATATTAAAAAGCAGAGACATTACTTTGTCAACAAAGGTCTGTCTAGTCAAAGCTGTGGTTTTTCCAGTGGTCATGTATGGATGTGAGAGTTGGACTATAAAGAAAGCTGAGTGCCAAAGAATTAATGCTTTGAACTGTGGTGTTGGAGAAGACTCCCTTGGACTGCAAGGAGATCCAACCAGTCCATCCTAAAGGAGATCACTTCTGGGTGTTCATTGGAAGGACTGATATTGAAGCTGAAACTCCAGTACTTTGGCCACCTGATGCGAAGAGTTGACTCATTGGAAAAGACCCTGATGCTGGGAGGGATTGAGGGCAGGAGGAGAAGGGGACGACAGAGGATGAGATGGTTGGATGGAATCACCGACAAAATGGACATGGATTTGGGTGGACTCCGGGAGTTGGTGATGGATAGGGAGGCCTGACGTGCTACAGTTCACGGGGTCGCACAGAGTCCAGGAAGACTTGTCAAGAGTGTGATGCTTGAGCCGAAATATGAAGGTTGGAGATGATTTCACCAGGATAAAAGGGGGACGTGGTAGGAACATGGAAGAGAGCATGATATAGGCAAGGGGGCACAGCCTGGGCAAAGGCCCAGTGATGGTAGGAGTGTAGTATATTCCAGGAATCAAGAGATGCCCGGTGTGGCTGGAGCGTGGTGAGTGAGAGGGACAGCAATTCAAGATGAGGTTGGAAAAACATGAAGAGATGAGTGTATAAAGAGCCCCAAAGGCCAAGATAATGATTCTGATCTTTCTCCTGAGCTTCCCAATGAGACTGAAGCGTTTTAAAAAGAGGTTGACATAATCAGATTAGCATTTTGGTCATAGTGTGGAGAACAGTGAAGTGAAGCTAGAATGATCAACTCTACAGGGGGTAAACTAAGAGCTTTTACTACAGAACAGGATGCAAGGTAGTCGCTTAGACTTTGGTTGTGGAAGAAGAGATGGTGAGAAAGGTGGATTCAGGAGGCATTTAGGAGGAAAATTGACAGAACTTTTCATAAGAGCCTTGAGAATGTTCCACTTCAGAGTCCCTTCCTCGAATACAGGGGTCATTCAACTATAGTCTATGGGCCAAATCCTGTCATGGTGGGATTTGTGTGTGTGTGTGTGTGAATAAGACTTTTCTTGGAACACAGCCATGCCACTCATTTACTTATTGTTTATGTCTGCTTTCACACTACAGCAACAGAGTTAAATAGTTGTGACGTATTTACCATCTGGTCCTTTACAAAAAACTTTGCCAACCATGGGTTTTATGCTTCAGAAACATCATCTTTGTGATAGTCCAAGGTATAGAAGTTCTTAAGTCAGGGTCCAGAAGTCCATGAATGGGCTTCAGCTGATTTCTGACCTGCTAAAATCAAAAGCAAAATTTGTAATTTTTTGTCATTTGGTTATTTTTCTGGGAAAACAGTTTTTCGGTTTTTTTTTTAACCAGCTTTTAAAAAGAATCTATGAATTCTCCCCAAAGTAAGATGCTTCTTAGTCATCTCCCCAGTCAGTTCCCTGGCCACAGACAATTTTTGAAACCCAGAGTGCTTTCAGTAAAGAAGAAATGTGCACTGGGACCAAATGATAAATATCAATAAGTAGTGGATAGAAATTTCTGCAAGTTGCTTAATCCCTAATAGAAGATCTCTTGTATAAGTATCTCACACTGCTGTCTTCTCTGACCCAGAACTTTTGATAGTAGGTACCTCAGTCCTATACATGAGAGCTATGTAATAATTGTCTTGTTTTAGATTTCTCAAATAAGTATTCCTCCAAATAAATGTATACAAGACTGTAGGAAGTCTCCTTACAAGGGAATTTCTTTAAGGAATAAACAGATAAGCTGATCAGCCCATGTCATTTTCTGTTGCTTAGAGTGTTTCTTCCATCTGACTCTGAGCCCTCTGATTACCCAGGGTCTGACACAGCAGTCACTAAACTCAGCAGTTTAGTAAATGGTTACCATATGTATGAAGGGCTTCCTGGTGGCTCAGATGGAAGAGAATCTGGCTACAATGCAGGAACCAGGTTCAATCTCTGAGTTGGGAGGATCCCCTGGAGAAGGAATGGCTGCTCATGCAGTATTCTTTCCTGGACAATCCCTTGGACAGAGGAGTTTGGCAGGTGTGTAAAATTCTCTTGTAAACCTAATCTTGTTTTTAAGTGAAGAAACTGAAACCATACTCTAAAGTGAGGACACTATCCTCAGTTATAAACATATCTAAGTCATTTCTGATTTAATTAAAGCTCACTCCCCGCCTTTAAAAATCTAACATGCAAGTTGAATGTAAAGAGCATGGTATCGGCGGGGAGGGTGAGATTTTAATGTTAAATAAATTTGTCCATCGTGAGGATTCACAAGATGGTATTAATTCTTCATCTACACTAGATTTTTATGTGATTTAAAGTGAACCCATGTCTTGACTCTTAAATAAAACACACCTTTTGGTGACATTGCTCACCATGTATAGATGTGCCTGCAAGCCCTTTCTCTTCAGTTCCAAGAGGAGAGGCAGGGATGGGAGGCCTGCCTGGGTTCACGAGGAAAGCAGGAATAGGAATTTGCTCCTGAACCTGCTCAGAGAGCAAGCCTGACTGAAGAGGATATTCTGCACCAGAGGAGCTGGAGATTTTTTTCACAGGTGGATAGGATCTGTCCTTGAAAGAAAAGGTTTCTAGTCGGAGCTGAGGAAGCCAAACAAAACAGAGTATCAAGTCCAAACAGCGTGGAGATGCGAGGCAAAGAGCAGGAGCAGGTTCCAGCCCACAGGTAGCCAGAGTGAAGCAGGCGAAGGGCACAGTTCAGAACTGAGCCAGGGCTCGACATGTGTGAGTCAGCCTGAACTGACACTCCCCCATCCCTAGATGCTTGTGGCCTGCTTCTGAGAAGACTGAGGCTTAAATGAATTGATCGAGGGTCAGATCAATGACTTAGCATTAAATATCTCCTATAAAAATGTAAACCTGTAAGGTAAGGTGCTAGACTACACATTTCTGCTAACAAGTCACCCCATAAAAAGAGCTTGCTTTTTAAACAATGAAATTATTAAATAAGATATTAGTTCTTATCTCTCAGATTGGAAAGCATTAAAAACTTGACTGCATAGTTTTGTGACATGTCTTTGGGAAATGAGCACTCTCAGATGTTGCTGGCGGAAATGCTGAAGGGTACAATCCTTGTGAAGAAAATTTGTCAGTATCTGACAAAGCCGAGTATGCATTTACCTTTTGTTGCAGGAATCCCACTTCCAGCAATTTACCTTGAAGATGTATCTTCAAGTATACAAAAATAGAAATGCCCAAAGTTATTCATTATAGCATTAATCACAATAATCACAAAATATTTAAAATTTGCCCAAAGAAAGGAGAGTGGTGAAATAAATGTATGCCGCATCATGGAGTGGGTTTCCCATGTGGCTCAGTGGTAAAGAATCTGCCTGCCAATGGAGGAGACCCAGGAGACACAGGTTCGATCTCTGGGTTGGGAAGATCCCCTGGAGGAGGAAATGGCAACCCACTCCAGTATTCTTGCCATCCAGGGACAGAGGAACATAGTGGTAGTGGGCTACAGTCCATAGGGTCGCAAAGACTCAAACATGACTGAACACACACACACACAAGTGCGAGTACTGTGCAGCTGTTAAAAAAAAAAAAAGAATGAGGACATTCTCTATGAATTAGTATGAATAATTTCCCAGATATATTTTAAGTTGGAAAAAAAATGAAAGTGCAGAAGAGTGATTTAGTATTGTACCTTTTGCATTAGAAAGAAGAGGAATGGAAAAAAAATGTGTATCAGCTGAATTTTTGCAAAAAGAAAGGTAAAGATACCAAAACTAATGAAATTGATTACCTCTGGAGGAGTGGGTGGGGATGGTGATGAGGGGATAGAAACAAACTGCAAGGGATGAGAGAAATCTGTTAACTGTGTCTTTCTGTGAACGTTTGACTTTTGAACTATTAGTGTTTTAATACATACTCGCAGCAAAAGTAATAAAAATCAAGGGGAAAGACCTAAAATATAATACAAACAGAAGCAAATGACAGGAGCTGTATTTCAAATGAATAATATAACCACACTGAAGTGGTAGGTTGGGGGTACACATGTATACATGTGGCAGATTCATGTTGATGTGTGGCAAAAACCATCACAATATTGTAAAGTCATTATTCTCCAATTAAAATAAGTTAATTAAAATAATATTAATAATATGGTAACAATGGTCTAATACTACTACTCATATTAGAAATGTTTAACATACTACTAATAAAAATAATAATAAATATTATAAATTTTATAATAATATATATATAATTTATAATTATATATAATATATAATTTATAATAAAATAAAAATTATTTTAAAAATGAATTTAAAAAATAAAAATGAAAAAATTTAAAAAAAAACTAGCCTAAGTAAATTTTGAATGTGGTATTTTGACTGAAGATAAAAAGAACTATAAACTGAATCCTAGAGAGTAGATTCAGTGTGTTTATTGGCTGTTTTGTTTGCTTAACAATTCTGAAACTACTTTTGGTGTATTCTGTAATCCAGAAAATAAGTAAATATACTGGGGCTGGACATGGAACAACAGACTGGTTCCAAATAGGAAAAGGAGTACGTCAAGGCTGTATATTGTCACCCTGCTTATTATTTAACTTATATGCAGAGTACATCATGAGAAATGCTGGGCTGGAAGAAGCACAAGCTGGAATCAAGATTTCTGGGAGAAATATCAATAACCTCAGATAAGCAGAAGAAACCGCCCTTATGGCAGAAAGTGAAGAGGAACTAAAAAGCCTAAAGAGGAGAGTGAGAAAGTTGGCTTAAAGCTTAACATTCCGAAAACTAAGATCATGGCATCTGGTCCCATCACCTCATGGGAAATAAATGGGAAAACAGTGGAAACTATTTTTTTGGGCTCCAAAATCACTGCAGATGGTGATTGCAGCCATGAAATGAAAAGACGCTTACTCCTTGGAAGGAAAGTTATGACCAACCTAGATAGCATATTAAAAAGCAGAGACATTACTTTGCCAACAAAGGTCCGTCTGGTCAAGGATGTGGTTTTTCCAGTGGTCATGTATGGATGTGAGAGTTGGACTGTGAAGAAAGCTGAGCGCCGAAAAATTGATGCTTTTGAACTGTGGTGTTGGAGAAGACTCTTGAGAGTCCCTTGGACTGCAAGGAGATCCAACCAGTCTATCCTAAAGGAGATCAGTCCTAGGTGTTCATTGGAAGGACTGATGCTGAAGCTGAAACTCCAGTACTTTGTCCACCTCATGCAAATAGTTGACTCGTTGGAAAAGACCCTGATGCTGGGAGGGATTGGAGGCAGGAGGAGAAGGGGACAACAGAGGGTGAGATGGCTGGATGGCATCACCGACTCAATGGGCATGAGTTTGAGTAAACTCTGGGAGTTTGTGATGGACAGGGAGGCCTGGCATGCTGCAGTTCATGGGGTGGCAAAGAGTCGGACACTACTGAGCGACTGAACTGAACTGAACTGAATGGAAGCCAGTTTCCTAAGTGTCAGAAGGGAGTTACAAATACAGAAAAGGGAAAGATGAAAATGACTCTGTGGTATTATATTAGTATTAGAGAAATCAATATTAACTCATGGTTATAGATCAGGGGCCATCAAACATTTTCTGTAAAAGGCCAGATAACAAATATTTAAACTCTGAATCATAGCACAAAAGCTGTCATAGGTGGTACATAAACTGATGAACATGGCTATATTCCAGTGAAACTTTATTTATGGACACTGAAATGTGAATTTTATATAAATTCCATGTATCACAAAACATTACTATTTTGATGTTTTCAACCATTCACATATATTACAACTATTTTTGGTTTACAAGTCTTATAAAAGCAGGCAGTGGGCCAGATGTGGCCCATGGGCATACTTTACCGACCCTTGATAGAGAAATGATGATAGATAGATAGCAAATGTGACCAAATGTTTAAATTGGAGAGTCTGTGTGAAGGATGATACAGTTCTCTATACTGTTACTGAACCTTTTCTATAAATCTGAAATTACTTTAAGGTTTTTTTTTTTAATGTTTTTTTATTGAAGGATAATTGCTTTACAAAATTTTGTTGTTTTCTGTCAAACCTCAGCATGATAAGATTTTTTTTTGATGTGACCATTTTTAAAGTCTTTATTGAATTTGTTACAATATTGCTTCTACGTTTTTATTTTTTGGCCACAAGGCATTTGGGCAATCTCAGCACCCCAAACAGAAATTAAACCTGCACCCCCTGTATTGCAATACAAAGGCTTAACTACTGGACTGCCAGGAAAGTCCCTGAAATTACTTTAAAACAAGCAAAAAAAAAAAAAAATCACAAAAAGAATAACCTGTACTTTTTATAGCTACTGCTGACAAAAATAAAAAAGCAACATTAGCCACATCATTGGCCTAAGAAGTAATATCTACCTTTCATAGCGTCTGCTTTTTCCTGGATGTCCACGGACCATGGCTGGAAGCTACTACGGCCATTGTGTTGTTTCTAATTTATCGCTTAGGGTGTTATTTTTCTCCTGTTCGTCCTTGCTCTCCATCTCTCTTAACGAGTGGGCTGGTAATTTGTATGTGACCTTGTAATTTTCTACAATGTATGACTTTTTTGGTCTGCTATAATTAAATGGACTAAATAAAAGGTGCTTATCAGAAAATGCCCCATTAGCTTGGAAATCTGTGATAAATCCTTTCTGGAGTCCTTAATGTATGATTTTGAAATTCAGTTTCACAGCAAACTTTGCTTATTTCACTAGCCATAATCTGGTGATAGCCAAGGTGAACAGTGAGCATAAGTATCTTAAGATAATACAAATATGAACTGGATAATGTTTACATTAAGATACTTTTTATACAAGAAGTGTAAATGACTTGCAAAGAAAACCTCTATTGTACAAACTTGAAATCATTCTACAGTTCTTTGCTGGTTTAATTCCAACAGAATTCAGTCCTACCTTGGTTTATCATTGTAGGTAAAGCCATTCTTTGATCTCCATTGATAATGAAGATGGTATTAGTCATAACTGAAATTTTTTGAGTGCTGCTCTGTACCCAGATCCACAACAAATGTTTTTCATCCTTTTTTTTTTTTCATTTAATCTTGACTTAAAAAAAAAAACAAACTTGAGTAACAATTATCTCTTTTTTTATAGATAAGGCTTAGTGATGTTATAAGTGACTTGGCGAAGTTCTTACATTTAGAAAACATGGTGCCAGGATTGGCCTGGGGAGCCAGTCCTCTTAGTTTCCTGTTGGGACTCTCTCCCATTGTAGATAAAGACAGCAGGAAATGCAGAAATTTAGAAAGAAAATTTTGGGTCATGAGGACATGTTCCCTTTGAGAAGAACAAGGTCAGTGATACAGAGTGCTAACATCAATGTGAGAAACAGAATTAACTTTGGAAAATCCTTCACATTCCCTTTCATGCTCTGTTCCCATGAGGAAGCTCAGTAGCAAGTTTAGAGATGAGAAAGGCTTGAATTAGAAAACTCGGTGACTCATACCTTCTGAATGTCACTGACTTGTGTCACACCCACCCAGGTATCTGCTAGAGCAACAGGGAGACAGAAGAATGGAAAGATGGAAAAGTAAAGAGACTGGGAAATGAGGTTGGAAGTTGTAGGCAGAGGGACGGGGAATGTAGGAGGTGCTTTATGGAGTGGTTTTGCCCCCATTCATACTGGGAGAACAGAAGTAATGAGCCACTCAAGGGCCCAGCGGCCCTCTCTCTCCCCTCTTTTGCCCTCCCCTGCCCCAAAGCCCGGAGTAAGTGCATACCAGCTCCCACCATCATGGCTGGTCCAGACAGCTCCAAGACTAACTTCTGTTTTGAATCACTGAGTGGATTCTTGTCATCCATGACATGACTGGTGGCTTTGTCAGGCTTTCTTATGCAAAGGTCCTAAGGAGCTTTATCTGTATTTCTTCTGACTCTTTGAAATAAGTTTCTCAAGTGAGAGCAGCTGTGCTATAGTTGAAGATCATTACTGTGTTTTTCAGAGGAATAGTGATCATCATTAAGATAGTATGTTTATTGAACAACTAGTTAGTGAAGTAACTGACTTTGTATTTACAGATTTATAAAACTGAGTATTAATTTCTGGGCATCTTACTTTCTGAAGTATGAAGGAGGAAAAATGTTTCTTTGTGGAAGCCCCAGGGACTTAAAAATCCAGGGAAAAGGTAAAATTCTATATATATGGAATTACAAACATGTGGTTCATTTTTTTGTTCTTTTCTTTTTAGGGACTGGTTAAATATGCTGAGCCCACCAATTGTTCCTCCCAGTCAACAGTCCGCAGAGCGGCATCAGGATTCTTCTGGAAGCTTGAGTGTTCAAGGTGGGACTATGAAAAATGCCAAGCATAAAAAAATAAAAATAATTAACTATAAATAGAGAAACTCAATCACTTTGAGATTTCACTATTTTTATTAAATGATAATCACTTGGACTCACACTTTGAAAATGAGGTAATCTGTGCCTCATTTTATAGGGTGATAGGTTCTTTGCAACTAAAAGGAATTTAAAAGAGAAATTGTTCTTGTTCTCCTGAAGGTTAATCCCTGGGCAAAATATAATTTAAAGCATAAGAGCATGGCTTTGGTGTCAAATTGACCTTCATCTGAATTCCAGCTCTAGCAATTCCTGCTGTGTGACTTTTATGAATTTCAATTTTATAAAATAAAACTAATAATAGATGGTGCCCACCTGCAAGCTTTTCATGAAGATTCAGTGAGGTGTACTGTGTATGAAATGTTTGGAATAGCGCCTACATAATGCCAGCTGTTAGTACTGTTACAAGGCAGACCAAATATCCCATGTTTTTGTTAATACAGAGATGCAGCCTTTTCATTAAAGCAGAGGCTGACACGGAGCTATAATGGGTTGTATTAGCGATGGAAAAATTCAAAGGAAGCAGGAATGAAAATTTGCCTGGGGTTCTCTTTGTTGATGAGAGCCTCTAAGATTTAAATTCTGGCTGTGAGCAGGGAACGTGACTGTCAGGAGTGTTGTAGAGGAGGAACAGAAAAGAATCTTTAGTGGAATCAGAGGGCTTGAGATGGAAGGGGTGGGAAGAGATCTAAAATGCATAATCGGAGTGACAGACAACATCAGAGTGGGACTCCCTGAGATCATTTTCCAAGTTGGATTGTAAAGATGGGCACCCTCTGTCTATAGTCTCTTAAAAAAAGAAAAGGGAATTGAAACCAGGATAAATTACTCTAACAAAGTTGCCAGCTTTATTTTTTTCCCTAACTGCCCCCGGGGAAAAGTGGAGCATCCCATTTTTCTTCAGGTACGGAGAATCCAGAGTGAGAGCTCATACATCTGAGTTGTGCTTTTGGCCGCCCAGGGGATGGCAGTGTCACTATGATTTACTATCTGAAATAGATGATGCCCCTCAAATTGAGACTCTTTTTAGAGGTGCACGTTTATAATTACTTATGACAGAAAAACAGAATCTTGGCTGTCAGGAGGAGACCTTGCTGTGAGGGAACAAATAATATGTTATGTTAAGTGTCCTGAATAAGCCACAGGAACTGAGAACGTGGTCCTTAAGCAGAGGCACCGAAGATCTATGGTGGTGACAAGTGGCCGAAAGGATGTCTTAAAGTCGCCTTTGCAAAGTGATGTTTTGACAGTAGGGGCTCAAATTATGTTGAAGGTAAATAGAACTTGCATCGAAGACAAAGTAGCACATTAAATTCAGAGGACTGTAGAAACGTTCTGGCCAATGTTAACCAAATCTGGCACCCCTTCTCCCTGTCACCCTAGATTTCCATTTCTGAGCCTTTCCCTTTTCTGATAGGCTTAGATTATTCGTAGCTAATTAAGACCATCAAAAAGTAGTGTTTCTTATTTGCTTAATCTTTACATGTCATCTACTTCATTTTAAACAACACAGCATACACTGAGCTTGTTTCCGTCTGTTCTTATTAAATGTTTGCCAAAGCAAAACACTGGGCTCAAGCCTCGGGTATGTATCATAGAAGGAGGGGGCCACACAGGCGTGGCAGTCTGGGAATCTTCCTGGGTTCCTGTAGCTCAGTACCATTAACTCCGCATTTAATATATGCCAGACACTGTGCTCAGTGGTTGATTTAGTCCTCAAAAGTAAGTCACACAGAGAAAGACAAGTATTGTTTGCTGTCACTTGTATGTAGAATCTAAAATTTGATACAAATGAACTATTTACAAAACAGAAACAGTCTCACAGACATAGATAACAAACTTGTGGTTAACCAAAGGGGAAGGTGGGGTAGGGGGTAAATCAGGAGTTTGGGATTAACATATAAAAACTACTGTATATGAAATAGGTTAACAACAAGGTCCTACTGTATAGCACAGGGAATTATATTCATTGTCTTGTAATAAACTATGATAGAAAGGAATTTGAAAATGAATATATATATATATGTTTATATACATATATATGTCTGAATCACTATATACCAGAAACCAACACAGCATTGTAAACCACTATACTTCAATTGTAAAAAATGTAAAAAAAACATTAGTCCTCAGGAGCACAGTGAGGAAGATACTATTTTTGTATAAGTAGTTGTTATTCTTACAGCCAGAGAAACTGAGACTCGGAGCGCTTGAATAATTTGCCCAAGGTTAGTCATTGGCAGAACTGGGATTGAAATTCAAGCATCCTGGCCCCAGAGCCCAACTGCTGTTTTCACTTTTTAATTTTTTTTGGTTTAGAACCAAATAAATAAATTACCTAATCAAAAAATACTGTATATAAAACCCAGAATTCTTTTCTGTTGAGAGTTCCTAATCTACAAGAAAACAAATGAAAATGTCTCAAGGGCTGAGTAGCTAAGTTCTTTCAGGGGAAAGAAAAAAAAAGGCAGATCTCTGGTCACCTGTTGCAGCCCTGCCTCCCCCTCCCATGCAGTCTTGTCGCAAATGACCGGTGGCCACACTCCCTCCAGCAGGGTGGGTCGCCGAGGGGTGCACATACCGTGTTGACCAGATGTAGGCAAGGCCAACGGAGTGAGTGGCCAAGTGAAGAGAGAATGACTGGGGTGCGGGACTGACGGACCTGGGTGGTTGCTGGGCCCACCTTCTCAAAGACCTCTCTAGGCAATCTTATGAGTCAGTCAGTCTCTCACTTTACCCTGTGCCTTTTCATCACAGCCTTTTCACAGTTTGTAACTCATGATTCATTTACTTGTTTCTTGTCTTTTTCCCCAGGTAGTCTAAGAGTTTTAAAAGCAGAGACTGTCAGTTTATGCAACCCTAGATCTCTAGTACCTATGCAGTTTCTCGTATACATTATAATGGATACTCTGGGTTCTCGTTAGAACACGGGAAAGGGAAAAGGGAGGGAAAGAGGGAGAGAAATGGCATCCAACTGGTCATTTCTTGTAATAATAACCTTTAAAGAAAGAAAACCAAGGTAGTTCATTGAAATCCAACTTTCAGTATTTCCCCCAGTTCCAATTTTTTGGTATATCCGTAAAATTGAACAATGAGAATATTGAACTTAGACCCATACACTGTAGCAGTTAAAACAGTTGTAGGTCACCGTATGCAGAGACCTATGTTTATGTTTAAGCAATGAAGAGACATTTTCTGTCAAATGAAATCTGATATGAAATCCCAATATTCAAAGTAGTTACAAGTAGAACCTCTCTTAGTGTGAGTTAGGGTCTCAGAACCCTGCCATGGGGCCCTAATGAACCAGTTAAAAACACTGATGTAATCCATCACCCTCATTGTGACCTTGTCCAAGGTCAAATGCTCAGTCAGAGTTAGAATTTGGATCCAGGTTTCTTCCACAGCAGTGCATTTCTGCAGAACCATCACACTGGGACGTGAAGGTAATTTTGAAGACGGATTCACAAGGAAAGAGTCTCTTCCATCTTCACATTTCTCGGAGGAAAATAACAAAAACATTTATTTCACCTTCCTTGACCCAGGCCTCCATGTACACTTTAATTCTCAGAATTAGCCTACAGATATGTAGGTACTATTGTTACCCCCTTTTACACATGAACCCTGGGACTTAGAGCAGGAGAGTGATGTGATGAACCACCACGTCCATCAGAGATTGAGAGGCTGAGATGTACCTGTGCAGCTAGTGGCATAATGGGAAGATGGCCTGACCAACACGTAACTCTGGACAACTTGCTCCAGGCCATACAAAAGTAAACACATGCATTATACAGGCCCCAGAGCCCCTTCTTTATTTAGTACAAATTCCACAGTTTCTGTTTGGCCAGAATGTCTCAAGTGTGTGAATTCTGCCGTGAAGTGAACAGCCCAGCTCCCAGCAGAGCAACCAGCCAGCAGGAATAACACTGAGCACCATGCCTTTCAGCTGGATGGAGAAGCAGGCAACTGTCAGCCGTTCCTCTTGGGCCACAACACACTTGCCGAATATCAATCACCATGGGCACGGGTGCTCTTAACACTTCCTAAAAATGTGTTTTCCTGGAGACCGTGGAAAATGTTAAAAATGGGAAGTTAAGATTTCAGAACTTACTCAAGAAAACTACCAAACTGACCTTTTGGAAATGAACCAGACTGCCTGAAAAATAGTTGTCAATTTGTTTTTGACATTTGTTCCTTTACAGATATGACCCTTAAATTATTCATGCTTACCAGCTCCAAAATGGAATAATAATGCCTCTCTCTTCAGGCCTGTAAACCTTTTTTACAGTTTGCGCAGATTTTGAGTGAAGACCTTTTAGAGTTGCCAGGGTCTCATGAAAATAACATCCTTGTACCTTTTGTTCAGCAGAGCCACAGAAGATGTTCCTTTATGAACATTAATTATTCTTCCATGAGTCACAAATAGGGAGTGGATGCAGTTAAGAATCTGCCTGCAATGCAGGAGCCTCAGGAGGCTGGGTCAGGAAGATCCCCTGGAGAAGGGAATGAATGGCTACCCACTTCAGTATTCTTGTTGGAGAATCCCAGAGACAGAGGAGCTTGGTGGGCTACAGTTCATAGGGTCGCAAAGAGTCGGCCATGACTGAAGCAACTTAGCACTCATGCACGCTTATTTTATGCATATAATATCCAAATTAGTGGTAAAGAATTTATAGAAATTTCACAATGCCTCCCAGCTACCCAGAGAGAGGGGAGCATGGCCACCTGTCCTGGGTCCAACAGAGGAATCCTTTCATAGTCTGTTTCCCACCATGAAGTTATTTGACATTTACCTAATACCTTGAGTCTAAAAACAGTCTTCCAATATCTGTTTTATTAGTTATCTCACCAGACATCTTGCTTCATCGAACAACCATGGTACCCACAATGTTTGACATGGCACATGTGTTAGTCGCTCAGTCGTGTCCAACTCGTTGGGGTCCCATGGACTGTAGCCCACCAGGCTTTTCTGTCCATGGAATTCTCCAGGCAAGAATATTGGAGTGTGTTGCCATTTCCTTCTCCGGGGGAAATTCCCAGCCCAGGGATTGAACCTGGGTCTCCTGCATTGCAGGCAAACTCTTTACCATCTAAACCTCCAGGGAACCCAGAGGACATTGTAAACACTCCATAAATGCTTGATGAGTAGAATGAGTGAGTCTTCTGCCTATGGGAAACAGGAGGATCACTTGGTGTACTCTTTGGATCTTCTTTATATCTTGAAGATTTATTTAAAATGCAATGGAAAACTCCCCCCCACCCACCCTCTGCCAAAAAAAGCAATATTGCTAATCAGAGTAGTAATAGAAGCCAGCATTAATTAAGTGCCTGCTTTGTACCCAGCACTCTGTCCCATTTTCCTATGTTTAGAGGGGGCGAGTCGCAATACAAAGAAATGTCTTCTTTTGTGGCATGCTGGACGTGCACCCTCTGTTAGAGAAGTGAACACACCAATGGGTGTCTGAGGCTCTCTCCCTCTTCCAGACCGCCCACACCTGCTTGTTCCCCAAGTGTACAACAGAAGGTTCTTGACCCAGGGTGTGGTCCTCGATTCCATTGCTAGAATTGGGATACATTTCCGCCCGTCTGCAGCGCTGCCACCTTGTCTAAAATCAGGCACTGGAGACCCTATGGGATTTGTAGGCTTCCCAGCTCAATAGTCTAACTAGGGACCTTCCTTCACATGCAACAGAAAGCATTCAGAGTGGCAAGCCACACATTTACAAGTGCATATATGTTTTGTGAGGTTTTCTCCAGCTTTATACTATATAATTGACATGTCACATTATGTAAGTTTAAGGTGACAACATGATGCTTTGATACACAAGTTCACATTTGAATCACATTTATAAGTAGAGACTACCTGGAGAGAATGAAATTGCAGGAATTCCTAAGTAATCATCCAAATTTTTCAACTGGTTGTTTTAAATGGCATGTTCCAAGTGAAATATAGCCACCAGATTTTACAAAAGGAGTGATGTACTTATTTCCCAAATGAAACCCTTGCCTTCCCAAAAAGACAGTGCAGCTTGCTAATAGAAGAAAGTACCTTTTCATCTTTTTATTGCATTTTTGGTCACTTACCTTTCTCTCATTTGAGGGCACATGTTTGCTGAGAAGCAGTTCGCAACAGTTCACTTTCTCGAGTTTTAGTGAAAGTTAATTCTGCCCTACTGTGATAGAAGTTGATGGAAGAGTTTGCCAGCACCTGGTCCTCAGCAGAATCGTATCTAAAATGTCATCTTTATTGATTCTAAGGCTGCCTGTTCTCAGTGGTGATCCCCCGCCATTGAATTGTCTAAACCATAGTGTATTGGTATGCACATAAAAATACAGTCAATCAGTTCTCGAGATCTATAAGAGAGAAAATGCATTAACTTGTTTAAAAAAATATTCTAGACGGCAGCGTCAGAAAATCGAAAATCAAGTATAATGTCTTGACTGTGAGATTTTAAATCTGATAAACTGGTGCCACATCATTTATTTTCAAGCTTGAAGATTGAGCTTTTGCATATAGGTTTTCTATTATCTACAGTTAAAATGCCTCAAATATAGATAATTAAGCATTTATATTAATTGACTTTCAGAAGGTGAGCTAGAGGAATTATTTGCTCACATTGATCTAACCAAGAGGAGGGCAGCTAATATTGCTGCGTTTGGTCTGGCTCCGTTGGTTTTCCTTCTGTTATTGCTGTTAACCGACTTCAAAGTGGATGAACCTGAAAGTTTGTAAATATATTATCATCTGAAAGGCAATTTTAGTTCACTCGTAATGGCTTTATTATGTGAAGAAGAGTAAAAACGTAATTTGGACCCCTGTCCAGATGCTGTTAGTCTGGTAGCAGAGAATGGTTTTATTTCTTAATTTGTCCTTTTAGAGTTTCTGTAGCCAGTCTTTAAATAGAGCAATTTAGCATTTGGGAGAAAAACAAACTATGCACTATCCAAGAATATAATTGAAAATTACCCTATACCCGTGCACAATAATTACCTTTCAAAACATTTCCCATTGCTTGACATCATACTGGTAATTGCTTAACAATATGATAATTTCATTACATAGAGATTACAATGGAAAAATGATATAAGTTGGAGGTTTTGAAAATTAAGTTATAATGAAAACAAAACCTTTTATGCAAGTTTAAAACACTTACTTCAGAATAAAAGTATACATAATATCACCCAATTTTTGTATGAATGTCATTGTTGGTAGAATTTTAAGATTCACCCATTTAAAGCTTTTGTTGGCTTAAAACTCAACATTCAGAAAACTAAGATCATGGCATCCGGTCCCATCACTTCATGGCAAATGATGGGGAAACAATGGAAACAGTGAGACACTTTATTTTGGGGGGCTCCAAAATTACTGCAGATGGCGACTGCAGCCATGAAATTTAAAGATGCTTGCTCCTTGGAAAAGAAGCTATGACCAACCTAAGTAAGCAGAGACATTACTTTGCCAACAAAAGTCCATCTAGTCAAACCTATGGTTTTTCCAGTAGTCATGTATGGATGTTGAGAGTTGGACCATAAAGAAAGCTGAGCGCCAAAGAATTGAGGCTTTTGAACTGTGGTTAGAAGACTCGTGAGAGTCCTTTGGACTGCAAGAAAATCCATCCAGCCCATTCTAAAGGAAATCAGTCCTGAATATTCATTGGAAGGACTGATGCTGAAGCTGAAACTCCAATATTTTGGCCACCTGATGCAAAGAGCTGACTCTGATTTGAAAAGACCCTGATGCTGGGAAGGATTGAAAGCGAGAAGAGAAGGGGACGACAGAGGATGAGATGGTTGGATGGCATCACCGACCCAATGGACATGAGTTTGAGTTAACTCCAGAGTTGGTGATGGACAGGGAAGCCTGGCATGCTGCAGTCCATGGGGTCCCAAAGAGTCAGATATGACTAAGTGACTGAACTGAAAATTTTTGAACTAAAAACCCCAAAACCCCTCTTAGACCCATGGTTATAATGCATGAAATGCCAGTTCTATAGTGATATGTATTGGAACAAATGCATTTATATAGCAGTTACTGCTTCAGTCTGTATGCATTATGTAGCCAAATCTCTACTAATGAATTGGATCCACCTTGATCCCTTTGCAATTGGGTGATAAAGACCCATGGCCCATTACAACGGTTATTTTCATCTTGAAAGATTCCTGACTAACTGTAAAATGTTTTGAGTTTTCTACTTTGATAACACCAGCTTAAAATTTTATCTTTTTGGAAACTGCAAGCACAGAATGCACTAAACAATTACATAGTGTATAACTCTTATGTGCCAGAGCTCAGACTTTCCCCCAGCATTTGATGCAGTAAAAACAAGACATCAAATGGCAGGTCTTTGAGATAATTTGACTTGTAATTATTTACCTCAGTGATATGTGGTTTTAATATCACACCTGATGGAAAAAAATGAATGTTATTTTACTTTTTTGAAAACTACATGATTTTTGGTATAAGAGCTTTTTGTTTAAAGCTGAGTTGATTATAATATCCTCAATAAAACTAGTAGGGCTTCCCTGGTGGCTGACACGGTAAAGAATCCGCCTGCAGTGTGGGAGACCCGGGTTCAATTCCCGAATCAGGAAGATCCCCGGAAGGAAGTCATGGCAACCCACTCCAGTATTCTTGCCTGGAGAATCCCATGGACAGAGGAGCCTGGCAGGCTACAGTCCATGGGGTCACAAAGAGTCAGACACAACTGAGCGACTAGCACACACATAGAACTAGTAGGAGGGTTTGTGTTTCATTCAAACTTTTTTTTTTCTTTAGTAGTAAAAAGTCAAATAGATACAGCTTGGGGTAGGGAGTTGAGCTATAAATGAACACATCCCTCTCATGTCTTAGATTTTCCATAATGATTCTAATTGTGTGTGTGCCAAGTGTTATTTAGTTCTCACAGGTACTGTAACAGGCACTGTTACTATCCTTACTTTACATATGAGGAAACTGAGGCTAAGTAGTGAATTTTCCCAGTGTCCCACAGCTGTGAAGTGGTAGAAATGGGATTTGGACCCAGACATGCCTGACTTCATTGTCTAAATGTCATGTTGCCTGTCTCTGTGAAGCTTTTCCTTTATATTTAAGCTTTATCAATGCTGTTCTCAGTTATTTAAAACTCTATAGCCTGTAGTTTATGATTTATTGCATTTATTACTATCCTTAATAGTAGTGATCTTTTCTTGAACAACTACTTTGTTCTTGGTATGCATATTACCCAGCATCCAACTTCACCCGCAAAACTGTGAAATAGAGTTATTCCCATTTTATAAATGAGCAAAGGAAGGTTCAGTGAGGTAAAATAACCTGTCACCAGCCGAAGGGCACATTCAGGTATGACCTAAATCAGATTACACTTGTAAAGTAATGCTTAAAATTCTCCAAGCCAGGCTTCAGCAATACGTGAACTGTGAACTTCCAGACGTTCAAGCTGGTTTTAGAAAAGACAGAGAAACCAGAGATCAAATTGCCAACATCCGCTGGATCATCGAAAAGGCAAGAAGAGTTCCAGAAAAACATCTATTTCTGCTTTATTGACTATGCCAAAGCCTTTGACTATGTGGATCACAATAAACTGGAAAATTCTGAAAGAGATGGGAATACCAAACCACCTGACCTGCCTTGTGAGAAACCTGTATGCAGGTCAAGAAGCAATAGTCAGAACTGGACATGGAACAACAGACTGGTTCCAAATAGGAAAAGGAGTACATCAAGGCTATATATTGTCACCCTGCTTATTTAACTTATATGCACAGTACATCATGAGAAACGCTGGGATGGAGGA
Organism: Muntiacus reevesi; assembly: GCF_963930625.1. Lineage (NCBI taxonomy): Eukaryota > Metazoa > Chordata > Mammalia > Artiodactyla > Cervidae > Muntiacus > Muntiacus reevesi. Next base: position 100,832,768 of record NC_089252.1, read on the forward strand.
AGCACAGGCTTGAGTCAAGATTGCCAGGAGAAATATCAATAACCTCAGATATGCAGATGACACCACCCTTATGGCAGAAAGTGAAGAACTAAAGAGCCTCTTGATGAAAGTGAAAGAGGAGAGTGAAGAAGTTGGCTTAAAGCTCAACATTCAGAAAACTAAGATCATGGCATCCAGTCCCATCACTTCATGGGAAATAGATGGAGAAACAGTGGCTGACTTTATTTTTCTGGGCTCCAAAATCACTGCAGACGGTGATTGCAGCCATGAAATTAAAAGACGCTTACTTCTTGGAAGGAAAGTTATGACCAACCTAGACAGCATATTAAAAAGCAGAGACATTACTTTGCCAACAAAGGTCCATCTAGTCAAGGCTATGGTTTTTCTAGTGGTCATGTATGGATGTGAGAGTTGGACTATAAAGAAAGCTGAGCGCTAAAGAATTGATGCTTTTGAACTGTGGTGTTGGAGAAGACTGTTGCAAGTCCCTTGGACTGCAAGGAGATCCATCCAGTCCATCTTAAAGGAAATCAATCCTGAATATTCATTGGAAGGACTGATGTTGAAGCTGAAACTCCAATACTTTGGCCACCTGATGCGAAGAGCTGATATTGGAAAAGACCCTGATGCTGGGAAAGATTGAAGGCAGGAGGAGAAGGGGACGACAGAGGATGAGATGTTTGGATGGCATCACCGACTCCATGGACATGGGTTTGGGTAGACTCTGGGTGTTGGTGATGGACAGGGAGGACTGGCGTGCTGCGTTCATGGGGTCGCAAAGAGTCGGACACAACTGAGAGACTGAACTGAACTGAGCTGAAGGGCAGTTGGGTGGTGAACAGCGCTCTCCCATCCATCCCCAGGTTCCTTGGATTCCAGAACTCAGGGCTGCTCTTAGCCACACCCAGTTAACTCTTCATTAATCTTTAGTAGCCACCTTTGTTTCATGGGCAGTGACACTTAAGACCACAGATTTTGTTTCAGTCACTGATTCACCCTTTCAAAAAGGGCTCAGTATTTACGGAGTCTTTATTACGTGTCAGTCCTGCCCATGCCCACCATCCAAGCCCTATCCAAAGCTGACCTGGTGAGCTTGCAGGCCAAAGGTTTGGTTTTCTTTGGTTCGTAGTAGCCCATGCTAAGGAAAAAGAGAGGGGTAGTGTCTTCATCACCTCCTCCTTCCTGAGCCTGCTCTGGGAGTCTCCAGCTGAGGGAGGTCTTGCTCTCCCAGCCTCTGAATTCCTATCCTGTGTATTTTGAGAAGTCCAGAGGGCACTCGCTTGCTGCTGATGGCATAAGTGCTGAGCATAGCAGTGGGCACATATAAGGTGCTCAGGTAACATTTTAGTAAAACAGCTTTTTGTTTGTTTGTTTTTCACTTGTTGAAAACCAACCAAACCTTGCTAATGACTAGGCAGTAGGCATTCTCTACAACCAAATCATCCAAATAATTATCTCAGGGGAAAAAATTTGACGTGTTCATTTTCCCAGCAAATTTGACACATCTTGCTACCGCTAATACAATTACAGATCATCTGACGTTGTTTTCCTCATGTGTTCTTTGCTTTGTATAGCTTATATTTCTAAATGTTATTTTAATTCATGTTTCTGTGGTAGTCTTTTTAGGATGTATGAATGGGGATTGAGCTCTTTACTAGATCACTTCATTTGCACTGTTTGGCATTTCTGCAGCTCTGGCCCATGAAGAAGGCTAGAGCTGCAATAATCAAAGATAATCAAATTTTGAATCCTGTTCAGCCCTAATTAGCATAACTCTTTAGTCCTCTGGCCCTCTTCCTCAGTCCTTTCTCCTCCCTGCCAGTTCTGCACGCTCATTTTTCTTGTGCTTTATAGTGAATCTGGCCCCTGTGATCACCGTTTCTTCTTTCTTACACGGCAAGTATAGAGCCATCACATCCGCAGTGCTCCTGCCTCCCAGCGTTGACATCCCGCCCACACAAGGATGGTTCTCCAGGACAAATGGTGATTCCTGCTGCCTTGCCCTTCTCTGTTGCAGTTTAAGAATTCCCAGCCAGGCCAGCAGCTAACATGACTATGCTTCCCGTCCCCACAGGTGAAGAGGAGCTGAGTGCGGAAGAGGATGAGGAAGTGCTAACTCTGCTGTATGACCCATGTTTGAACTGTTACTTTGATCCCCAGACTGGGAAGTACTATGAGTTGGTATAACGCCTGCTTCCAGGGCCAAGGATGGCCACCTCAGGTGGAGCAGGATAGCAACTCTGATTCTGTTAAGCTGGCGTCACAAGTGTGTCTCTGGCAGGCCTACAGGATCAGAAAGAACTAAGAGAGATGAAGTCAGTTTGTACATAATGTTCAATGTTAGGACTGCCTACATTCTTAATGTAGATGAGTGTGACTTTTTAGAACTGTGAAGGAGTTAATACAGAGACAAGATTGTACGACTTTGAATTGTTTCTTATTTGTTGGTTCTCATCCTATATATAATTCTGTTTACTTCATATACTTTTATGTAAATTAATTAAGAGTTATTCAAATTTTTGCAGTGTTAATGTGTAAATGATGGCTTGATACACAGAAAATGTATTCTTATTTAAAAGATGCCTTTTCTTTTATTACCTATTTGTATTAAAAATAAAATATGATGGTCAGAAGAATGCCTTTTAAACTGCTTCTTTTTATTTAACCCACTTTCTTTGCCAGAATATTCCTAGATGGTATTTACTTTTCCTTAGACTTCTAGAAAAGGAATTACTGTGAATTAATCAGACTATGATCACATTTTATTGGCACTGGCCCCACAATTTCCATTTCATTATAGTTCATCCATAGTTTGCCAAAGATCATAACATTGTTAATAACTTCAGCTTCTTAGCTCTGTGCTTTTAAAAAAATTATCTATGAATTCTTATAACATGATCCAAATCTAGCTCTATGGATCCATATTTAGTAAGAAGCCACCCATTTGAACACTCTACATACCTTACCACTTCTGTGACTTGGACCTGGAGAAATGGAGGAGACTTTCTTTGATCTTTAAGTCTATGCCATTGTAACTCTGCTCATTCCATCACAAGGAAAAAAAATGACATGCTTCCTGAATTTGAGTAGACTAGCCTTGAATTGTGTGCCAAATATATAAATACTGAGTTCAAAGAAATACTTATTGTATTAGCTTATTATATTAGGCATATTTTGTTATTTAATAAAAATCTCATAATAGTACCATTGGAAATGAAAAAGTATTGGTGTACAGTTGGATTTAATGGCAATACTATAATTTCATTTAATGTTGCTTGATAAAGGAAATAAGAGCTCTTTTTTTTTCAAGAGTAGATTTGGGCTCCTGTCCAAAGGATTATAGATTATTTAGAACCATGTTGGTATTGGGTAAACTTTTATTAATTCACGGAGAATACCTTTGTTTTGAATCTTTCTTCAAAATCTTCATACTTACAAAATGTCAAAATTAACTACAGCTTCAGAAAACATGCAGAATGATAAAAAGAGTTGGTTGTGACCTTGAAGATTGGAGCAGAACTTGGAAAGCCTTATTACTGCTTTAATGAGTATCGGGATCATCCACATAAATAGAAGAGTCAATCAAAATTCCATACTAGTTGAGACGTGAAGTTGCAAATATAGAAAAATCATGAGCTAAAAGTAATTAAGAATACAAGAGTGCCTCATGAGCCTCTAACAGAATGCTGCCAGGCCTCTGAGTGGATCCAAGCTAGGACCTGGAAAACTCTTTTGGGGTTCTTGAACTGCAAGCAACAGATACGCTTAATCCCAGAATCCAAAGACTTGTTGAACAGTCAGACTACAGGAGGCACAGGAATCAGGAAGCTCTGGGAATCCTATGGTAGGAACTAACAGTTTCTCTCGATGATGGTCACCGGGATGACAGTGCCACCTCTTTCTGCCTTGAGGCTCTGCCTTGAGTCTCTCAGCTGACTAGTCAGTTTTCCCCAGGACCACCTGGAATGCAAACTAGGTTGTCCCCACAGAAGAGGGCCCTGTTAAGCAGGCAAAAGCGGCAGATGTCTACCCCGGGTGTCTAAAAATTTTGTTTCTTGGTTATGAATAGAGAGCAAAGAAATGTTTAGGGCGGTGAAACTACTCTGTATGACACTATAATGATAGGTATATATCACTATACACTTGGTCAAATCCAGAAAATGTCCAACACCAAGAGTGAGCCATAATGCTGTGTGGACTTTGGATTATTATGATATGGCATTTTAGGCTCACCCTTGGTTAAAATCGAAAGCACCATTCTGGTGAGTGATGTTGATAATAGGGGAAACTACATGTGCTTAGGGGTAGGGGATATATGGGAAATCACTTAACCTTCCTCTCAATTTTGTTAAAAATTTGCTCTTACAAAGATTGTCTTTTTTTAAAAATGACATTCAGAATAAATTAAAAATTGAAATGTCTCAGCGGCTCACCTCTCATCCATTTTGCCCATCTCTTCTCTCTGTTCTCTACCCAAAATTTTCTCAGCAATTCAGTCCACCCACAGGAACACTTAATGAACCACAGCCTATGCATCCAACCACACAGAAATATTAACTTGCAGTTTCGATTCAACTGTCCCAGACTTGGGATTCCAGCTGGCCCACTTTGGTCCAGTGGCAGTCAAGAACCCTCTTCTGTGGATGGTGGAGAAAGGCAGTTAAGGAGTTTCTGATGAACCAAGCAGATGCTCCAAAAGTTATCTACCACAAGGTCATATTTTCCACTTTTTTCACTTTGTTTAAAAAAAGTGGCTTCAATTTCTATTGACAAGTTTTCTAAGAAGAATTGAAAAATAGAAATAGATGTGCCCCCATGTTGCCGATTTTAAACCAAAATGGTACATCCAGTTTACTTGGAAATTCATTGCTTGTTGGGCTGTATGGCTTCACTTATCAAATTTTGCTGCACACGAGAATTTCTTGAGAAGTTTATAAAAATATTGATACCTAGGTTCCACGCCCAGAATGTTTTGTTTGATTGGTCTTGGGTGCAACCTGGGCATTGGAAACTTTTAAAACCTTCCCTGGCAATTTGAATGTGTAGTCAATGCTTGAGCACCACTGTTGTATATTAGATCCAGTATGATGAGAGGACAGATTTGCATAATCACATGTAGCAGTGAGGAAAAGTTTATATTATTAGTTTCCATTTTTAAGACCTGAACTTCTACTTTCCTCATCAAATGTGTAGTGAATGCACACACTGCAAATGGATTCTGAAAAAAATAGTTTGATTCAATATGGAAATACATCTCACGATAATTTGGTATCAATTTGAGGACTAATTTAGTTTCTTGTTTCATATAATTTGGTGCAACTTGCAAGCGGCTTTAAGTCTTCAATGTCTAAATTATTATTTAGTTACAGAGCTGAAGAATTATAGAAAAATAACTGTCAGCCGTTTTGTGGCATCAAATCAATGATTTAGCTTCTCTAGCAATTATAATTTCTCTCGTTTTATTTTCTATTAAAGGAAAAATATTGGCATATGCAAAATACATAGATACTCTTGCATAATAATTTGCCCCATTGTATTTCTCCATGTTTTTAGATTAGCTTCATTTGAATCAGTCATTTCAACTACATCTTGATTTTTTTTTGAAGTGCAAACTGTTTAATACCCAAGAATAGTGTAGTGACAGATTGTCCGACCCAAAGGACAATTAATTAAAAGAACTAATCTTCAAGTTGCCCTTTGGCTTTAATTAAAGATATAGCTACTGAAAGTTTCTGGATTGTTCTTTTTTAAAAAGCTGTTTAATGACAGCAAGTACAGTATTAAAACTAGGTTTATCCCAGGTTGCCGTCTGTGACTCTCAATCACTAATCAAAATGGCCAGAATAATGAGGTTTAAGCATCACCTATCCACATATGGTGGTGCTTTAGGATTTCTATTTCATATCATTCATTTTGCATTGAAGAAAGGTTGATCATAAGGAGAATTCTTGTCAAGCAAATCCTATTTTCTCTTTTTCTCCCATTATACTAGTTGAGATAGAATCATCTAATTGGGCCTAGAAAGGATAATCAAGACCGTTTCTTTAAACTCTGATTTTATAATTGAGAAAAGTGAGGTTCAGATTGGGAAGTTAATTATCCAAAGGCAATTTGTGGAAGGGAGAATGGGATCCTCGACTTCTCACTTAAAATTCTTTCCCCACTCTGAGGGCATTAAGATGATTCAAATGACAGGTGGATTTCACAGTTACTGTACAATGGCCACTAGAGGACACTAGAATCTGTCGGGAGTTTGGGTTCTCTGTTTTCTTCTTTTGTTTATGCAGATTCTTCCTTCCTTCCATAGTATGGCCTTTTTATACTCCAAGGATCAGCACTTCTTAAAGTGTGTTCCAAGAAACAAATTCCATTCGATGTGAATAAATGTATTGGGACAACGGAAGAAGCCCATGGTCACACAATGTTGGAAAATACTGGAGAAGCAGAAACGGGTCATTGGGCTTCACTGGAGAAAGTCTCGGTGGCTGTAATAATCCAACAAGCATAGGGAATGTCCGAGGAGGAATGGGATATGGGCAAACTCCTCTGTCCTCAGAGCGCTCTTCCAGGAGAGCATCTATCTCAGCACGGCTGAGCCTCCCACAGAACCTCCTGTGAGACAAGCTACAGCAGATCAGTTCTTCTGTGCCAGCGAGCCCTGACTCCACCAGAAGTCCCAGAAATGTGTCTCCGCAAGTGGGTTGGCTGGTCGTGTGAGTGTACGTGGGTAATTTGGTAGTGAGAGTAGGGGTTTTGCTTTTTGTTTTTTCTGTTACCCAGATATTTCACAGATCCCTGACCACATTGTAAGATCATTCTCTAGACTCACTTGGCATGTAAAACAAGGTATACTGAAACCTGAGCTTACCTTCAGCCAGAGACTTTGGTCACCTAAGATGAAGAAATTTTTCTCTCGTATCTTAAATTATACAAACTTTTAATGGTAGGTGATACAGTTAATGTACAACAAAGGATAAATCTAAGTTACAATTCATTCATCATGGATATTGGAGCTTTACATCTTAATGAATGTTTGGGTTCTGGTTTGGGTGGCTATAATGTAATTTAGAATCACATTAAGTCAAAATAATCTGACTTATAAGGATTAAATAACCAATAAACATGGGCCACAGATAACACTAATTTTTACTCCTGACATATTCTTCTGTAGTTAATCACGTGTAATCCTGTGAAGCAGTACAGAAGTGAAGTGTGGAGATGGTATTGATTGGTTTTCATCAGCCTAACTTATCACTGTCAGTGTTTATGCTGAACCCGGCAAGATTTAAGCACATAAGCTCACTCCTAATAGTAATAAGTATTGCCAACATTTTAACCTGTGGATCAAGCGATGTTCTCTCTCATTTGTTGTAAATAATACTTCCAAAGACATGGGGCAGGGAAGGGAGGGTTACCTTTGGGACCTTAATAATTGAGATAAACACAGTAAGGAGCATTTGGCTTAAGTCTGCTGCTGCTAAATCACATCAGTCTTGTCCGACTCTGTGCGACCCCATAGATGGTAGCCCACCAGGCTCCCATCCCTGGGAGTCTCCAGGCAAGAATACTGGAGTGGGTTGCCATTTCCTTCTCCAGTGCATGAAAGTGAAAAGTGAAAGTGAAGTCGCTCAGTCGTACCCGACTCTCCGCGACCCCATGGACTGTAGCATACCAGGCTCCTCCATCCATGGAATTTTCTAGGCAAGAGTACTGGAGTGGGTTGCCATTGCCTTCTACGTGGCTTAAGTCTAGGAGAGAAAATTACTGTTCATTTATTTTTGATAATATATCACTAGGAAATATAATTTATATTAATGATGGAGATTCAGTAATCTATAGGTATATCATGAGATGGGATTAAAACCATCCCCAGTTTTGCTTTTCAGCTTTCCAAACTCAAAATTATCTTAGCTAAAGAAAATCAGTCAAAATTTCCCTTTTGTTTTTCCTGCTGCATGAAAAAAATGATTTGGACATTTCAACTCCTGAAGACTTAGAAACTTTTTAGCCAACTCAATCCAAGAGAGCTCTCCTTTTTCTTTAAAACCTTTGGCTGGTCAAAGAAATTGATAGTATCCTTTTATGGGCTAATTCTAGTAAGCAGAATATCTTTTTACCCCTAATTCTTGTCTGTCTTTGAATTTTGATGTCTAAATATTTCTAAAAATTAATCTAGATGTCTAGATATGCACAACATACTTCTAGTACATTTTAATTCACTTAGTTCAAGAGGTTTTTTTTTTTTAAGTTGATATTTTTACTTGGCTGCACCAGTCTTAGTTGTGGCATGCGAGATCTTCGAGGTTTTCTGAGGCAAGTGGATTCTTCTAGTTGTGGCATGCGGGAATCTTTAGTTGCAACATGCAAAGTCTTAGCTGTGGCATGTAAGATCTAATTCTTGACCAGGGATCGAACCTTGGCCCCCTGCATTGGGATTAAGAGCCTTAGCCACTGGCCCACCAAGGAAATCCCTCAAGATTTTAATCCTTTTAGGTCAGGTGTTTCTCAAGAACATCTGCCATTATAAAAAGAGGTTTGACTTCAGGGGGAAATAGAGGTGGTATCATTTGTTAGCTAAACATAAGAATCTATGGTTGCTCCAAATACCAGATAAATAGAACAATAATTAATTCCAGAAGATTCCTGTTATAATTTGCTCTGCTTAGCAGATACGTTTCCCTGACATTGTCTATCTGCTATAATCTTTGAGATCGTTCCATGTTTTGCCACTTGCTACTTTCAGTCTAATCTGAAAACAGCCTTGCCTGCATGTTGCAGTTATCTGGAGACTTAAAAAATGCTGCTTCCTGGGTCCCACCCCTGGGGATTCCTACCTCCTCTAACCTGGGCTGTGACCTGTTTAAAAGCAGCCAAGGCTGACACCCGACCCATTCTCATTTCTCCTTTTTACATCTCTACTTGCAGTGGTGCCAGACGAATAGTGTAAAGGTTCCCAAGGGCGTGTGGTGTCAATGGCTTTTGACAGTTTCCGTCAACAAAGTAACCATCACTTGATGGATTCCACCCGTGGGCAGTTTAATACTGTTCTAAAAACTTGCTTTAGCCCATGTGGTTGACAACCACCAGAATGGAAGATGCAACTTTTTTTTTTTTTTTTTTTGCTTTACTCTCTTCATTCTGGTCTTATGTTTCATGGTCATATGGTCATATGTTTCAAACTAAACTACTCTTTCTGCTTGCTGGTGTCAGATTATATATTTTGTTAATGGTCATATCTGGGTTCTAGCTTCCAAATCAACAAAGGACAGAAGGCTTACTGAGTGACTGCGGGAAAGTGATTGGAGCCTCTGTCGTCTTTGTTGCTTTTTTGATTTTTATTGAAGTATAGTTGCTTTACAACGTTGTGTTAATTTTTACTGTACATTGAAGTGAATCAGCTGTACATAAATATGTATCCCTTCTCTTGGATTTCCTTCCCATTAGGACACCATTAGTTATCTATTAGTTATCACATTAGTTATCTATTTTATACATAGTTTCAATAGTGTGTATATATATATTTGTCAATCCCAATCTCCAAATCCATCCCACTCCCCCTTTCCCACTCCCCTTGGTGTCCATATGTTGGTGCTCTATGTCTGTCTCTATTTCTGTTTTGCACATAAGATCATCTGTACCATTTTTCTAGATTCCACATAGATGCATCAATATACAATGTTTGCTTTTCTCTGTCTGACGTACTTCAGTCTGCATGACAACCTCTAGGTCCGTCCACATTGAAAGCTCTGTCTTAAGATCTTGAAATTATTATGTGTGCACATGTCTGAATGTGTATTCTGTAACTAGAATCCATCAGTGCACAAAACCATTCTTGACTTGCTATCGTTAAATTAAATACTGTTAAGAAGTCTAAAGAGTCTTCCCATTAATAGTAGCTTTTAGTGAGTCAGGTGCATTTTTCTTCCACATAAAAATTTCCTTTTTCCCAATCTGAGCAAACAGAGAGAGCAGTGGCTTTCTGTGTTTCTGTACGTGTGGCATACTTCTCAATATGAGAATTATGGAAGAGTCACTGGGAATTAAAAGCTTGCTTAAATCAGTCCTGTAATAGTCATAACCCTTTTGTAAAGTCTTTTTTACACAGCAATGAGTGGGAGGTGCTTTGGATTGTAAAGAAAATAAGGCAATTGCTGTCCAGTGAGGTGACACTGTGCAGAAAAGACTGGGAAGGGATAGTAAGAACGGAGGCTGATAAACCAGTTCTCACCAACTCAACAGGGACTTGGAGGACCATAGGTCCTGACCTGAGAATCTTTGCTGAGCACAAATGGAGTGACACCCATTTGTGGGGTGAGATTGTAGGTTAGTTTTGTCTAAAACTTAAAGGACTATTTCACCCCAGCAATATGGATGCAGATAAATGAACTACCTATGAAAAAGCACTTAGCATGTAATTGACCCTTAGTGTATGTTCACTGTTGTGATTATTATTTATGCCTGATCCTAGTGGGCCGGGAGCGTTCAGATTTGAACATCTGGTGATACATTACAATAGCTATGGCATCATGCCTAGAAGTATGAATGGTATGAAGTATATAAGTTAGAATTTCATATTTTGCTGTGAGACTAAGCTTTTAAAAGTGTTTTGTCAGTACTCTGAAAGCATGAAAGTATCAGCTCCTCAAATAGATCATTTAAAATAAAATAACAATTGCCTAAGAATTAAGGAAAATAAAGCTAATGCCAATTACAGATGTAACACCTGGGACCATGCAGTTGGAAAATGGATATGCCAGAAATTCTTCAAAGCTGTATTTATTCAATATTTGTAACAATGCAGATCTGACCCAAATAATTGACTCCCACTATGTATTTTCAGTCTTAAGTCCCAAGTGAAGGCCAATCAACAGCTCCTTTGTGAAACAAAGATTTCAGAAATGATCCATTCCAAGCCACGCAGCTCTTGTATGTTGAAGGTTTTTAGTTTTGTTCTTCATGGTATGTGTTGGTGTAGGATTACTCAAAGCAGTCTTTCTAGCTCAACTCATTTTATCTGTTAACACACGTTTTATCTGAGGGCATATGAAGAGTATTGAAATAATTAAACTGTATTTGTTTAAACAGAGTCCATAGTCCAGATATTGTATGATTTCTCTCTGGCTTGCTTCCCCTTAGGCCACATTACTGAGGTGTTCTAATAATTGGATAAGATTATGTGAAAAAGTTATAAAGATAACTATTTTCAGCTTTGCCTTTATTTGTTATTTGGAAGGCCAGCCATCCACTACATATGTTTCTCCCCAGATTTCTAACTATAATAGAACTCCATGACAAGTTATAGATACCGAACAGTTCACCGAAGAAATGCTGATGCCCCAAAAACCATGGCTTTCCACCAGTTTCGGTGGTATTTGCTGCCTTTGACAACTGACAGAAGGAAGGTAATTCACAATTCCCTCAGCCGCAGTTTTCACTAAGACTTTCATGCCACACTGGGTGTTATAAACCCGTAAGGGTGAGAAGCAGTTTTACTCCTGACTCTCTATTCTCCAGCTAATTCCAGCACCATCAGGTTTTATTTCCATCTCCAACACCAAGCTGTAAAAAAAAATTGTGCGCATCAGCCTCTAAAACTGTGTATAATAAACTCCTCATAATGCTTTCTGACATGATAATTTCATCCACCTGAAGTGATAAAGGGCGTTTAAAGGATCTCTCTGTTAATCCTAGACCAACCCGAGGTTCTGGTATCTCTCTGCCACGTGGTCACATGCCATCTACAGCCTTATCATAGCAATTACTGTTTCAAGTTTATATGCAAAATGCAGTGGTTTTTTAAAATGCATTCGTATAGTATTCCTATAGATTTCTACTGATCTGAATTTGACAAATACCATCAGATTATACACTAAAGGGAAAACTGTCCATTTTCTTTCATCTGACCTAATGATTCCTCGAGGCAGACTTTGGACTGCTCAATAGTTTTTTCTGCCCCCGGGTTTATACCATGTGACCTCTGAATGAAAACGACTCTCTTGTCAGATGTCAGTAAATCACTATAATGAATGACAATGACAGTCTTTACAACAATTCTTTGAAATAGGCAGTAGCCCATTTAATAAATTAGGACACTGAGACACTGAGGCACAGACAGGCTGAGGACCTCTCCTGAGTGATAACACAGGGACCTGTCGGCTGTCCGACATCAGATCTCATGCCTCACCTGTGGGCAACACCACGGACCAGCAATGGTTGTTGTGCTGGCCACATTCCATATTGGTTGTTAATGGAGGAAAGTGTTCATCTCACTTGCTTTCTGCATAGATGTTATCTCCATGGTTGCAGCTTGAAAAATATTTTTTCCTGTTTACCTGTTGCACATATGCTTTTTTTAAAAGTCTAATTAAAAATTTTTTTCAGTCCATGAGAAATGTACTATATATTCTAAATATATTTTAAGCTTACAGGTGTTTTTCACATTAGGAGCATTTTTTGTAAAGGAGAAATGTTAGGCATGGAGTGTAGGTATCCTTTCAAAAATCCATTTCTCCTCCTCAAGACATCCTTCTTGCTCTTGCCTTCCCCCTGGTGTTTCTATAGTAACCTGGCATCCTCAGCTCCCACCTTTTTGTTGGCACTAAAAGATCATTTATAATCAGTCCTCCACTTGTTCTGAAATTGCGCCTTTCAATTCATAACACAACAGATAGTGTGTAAGTTTAACAGGACCCACAGCATTTCTTATCTTGAGTTAAACTCGCATATTCAGAGGAGTGAAAATATCAAGAAACGTGGTACTGTCAGATTTAGCTTTCAGTTTCACAGCTAATGGAAAAGAGGCACGCTGGTTTCTGGTATCTTGGGAGTCAGCCTCAGCCCCTTCACGCCCATTACCTTCTCCCACTGCTTTCACCATGAAGACTATAACTGACTAGGGATACAGTCACATCCAAGAAATTCAAGTTTCAGAAACATCTTTTCTAAAGTCAGTGCCCCCATCCCAGCTTTGTAATAAGCCTCTGGGTCTCCAGAACAGAATATGAAAGAGCTTTTTTGACACATCCATAATCAAGCAAATTCTATATTCCAGCCTTGTCGTGGAAGAGGCATAAGAGCCATTCAAACTGGGTCTCGTGATCACAAAGGCCTTCACGTCATCTCCAAGCAGGATCAGACACACCAGCAGGGACACTCCACAGCCTCCAGCAGAGAAAATGGCCCTCCTTCACCTTCAAAATGAGCTTGCATTACTGAACCAACTCACCGTAGTGTATGATGAATTACTTTTTAAAAAATAAACTATTTTATGAATACCTCAAGTACATTGCATCTGTCACTTGGGAAGACGGAAAGAGTTGATTGATCCTATGTGAACATTCAGATTCTCCAGATAAGCTCCATTCATGATTTTTTTCCAACCACAGTCTCCCCTGTCTCAAGCAATGGCAAACCCATCCTTCTGGTTGCTGAGACAGAAAACTTGGAAGGAATCTTGTTTCCCTCCTTTCTCTCACACTCCACTTAAAGACTGTCAAGAAGTCCTATTGACTTAACCCTCAGTATATCCAGAATCCCACTGCTGCCCACCATGCTCGCCATTGTCACCCTGCACCAGTACCACTGTCCTCTGTCATGGTCTCACTGCAGTAGCCTGCTCACTGCTCTGCCTGCCTTGCCCATCGCCCTGGCAAACACCACCATTCTATTTTCAAGACGACAGTCAGAGTGAGCCCTTAAAAACATATCAGGTCACTCATCTCCTCAAACCTTCCAGGGGATTTCAACTTGCAATAATGGTTGGAACTAATTCGTTATAGACCAAGCCTCTCTTTGTTAACAACTGAAAAGCCTCCAAAAAAAGAAAAAAGAGAAGAAAAATAAAAACAAACAAAAACTTAGTCATTTTGGACTGCTGTAACAGAATACCATAGACTGGGTAGCTTAAACGAACATTTATTTCTCTTAGTTCTAGAAGCTGGGATTCCACGATCACAATACTGGTAGATTCAGTGTCTGATAAGGGCCTTCTTCCAAGTCCAGTTGGCTTCACTAGTGACTTCTTCCAAATATTTAAAAGAAAGAAAGAATATTAATCTTGTATATATTCTTCCAGAAAATAAAGAGGAACACTTTCTCTTATGAGACTAGCATAACCTTGATCTAACCTTGACCTAACCCATGCAAAACCTTCAACAGGTACCTGGGTACTCTTTATATGTTTCATAAACACGCTGGCTGCTTTGAACTTAACCTATTTAGACTAATCATTAGCTCTTACCTTTTACTCTCAGTTCTTACTTTGTGATTATGTAGCTACATGTTCATCAGGTTGCAACAACTCGATACACTTATGCTAGCACTCTCTGCACTCTGCATACTGCTGCCTGCCTCTGCTGCCCACTGGAAGTGAAGTATGGCTTCAAGCCTTGCTTTAGCCAATAAAATGTGAGCAGAAGTGACGTGTGTCACTTCCAGGTGGGAGATAAAAGCTGGCACAGTTTGCCACTTCCCTTTCTGGCAACTGCAACATTCGAGGTGCTGATTTCTCCCATCAGCCTGGATCCTGGAAGGAGGAGAATAAAATGGTCATGGGAAAGGCAAGCCTAATAGGTTCCAGTCAAGAGCGGCACATCTTCAACAGAACTGTGAATGTAACTTTGGGACATGAAGCTGATCAGAATCAAATAGATAAGAATCCAATTAAGTTTTTGAGAGAGCTGTAATAGCCAGAGAAAGCAGGAGTCTGGAGTAAAAGCGTTTATGACTGTTGAAGATTTAAAACCACTCTTTTACCTCCAGCCTTCCTCAGATAGGAAGGAGGCTGAGAAAGCTGTTTGGCCCCCAAGAAGAAACATCCTCCAATGCTTACTTCAGAGGTGGCCAAAGAAATTAAAGGTAAGGGAAAACCTCCCAGAAGATGGATTCACATGGACAGGGACGCAGCAGACCCCAGACCTAATTAAGGAAGATCCCCTCGTCGCAGGACAGGGGCTGGCCCTCTACGTCTGCCAGCAAGATGCAGAATCGCCGTGCATAGCAGCTGCTCCACCATCATTGCAGTTATGCTGTCTCTCTTCCCCCAGTGTATTTTGGGTGTTATATGTAACTTGTCATTTTAATTCCTAGATCTCCAGATTAACAAAACCCATAGTCAGACCTGACAGAGAGACCACGCCCATTATCCTAAGACCCTGCTATTGAAGACGCTGTTGAAGGATGAGACTTGGGATGTTTTCCCTGGGGAAAAAGTGAGTGTATTTTGCCTGCAGGTTGGAGTACAGACCAAACATTTGTCTAGCAGAAGGGTGGACTGTTGTTGTCACTAATGCAACTCATCAATACATCCAGCTCTTTGCCTCCCAGAGTGGTAGGGCTGCACTTCCAGACCCTCTGGAGTTAGGTGGCACCAGATCGTCTCTGATTGTTATTCAATTGCTCAGTCATGTCCAACTCTTTGCAACCCCATGGACTACAGCACACTGGGCTTCTCTGTCCCTCACCATCTCCTGGAGCTTGCTCATACTCATGTCCATTGAGTCAGTGATGCCATCCAGCCATCATCTGATTGGTGAGTTGCAAGTAAAAGTGATGGATCACTTTCCCACTGAGCAATTTTCTTGCCTTTCTAGCATGGAGATCGGCATGGGTCTGTCAGCCTGGGTCCTTGAAAGACTATGAGTGTGCTAGTGAGGGCAAGAAATAAGCCTTCATTGTCTTGAGCTTAGAGTTGAGTGTTGTTTCTGCAGCATAACCTGGTTCTCACTGAGACTGTCTTGGAACCAAGAATCTCATCTCTGGAGAAATTCCAGTTATTTGCCCTACACAATTCTTCTGATGATGATGTCATGCTCCTTCCTCAGTGAGTCCTGAAGTTAAAATAGTGTCGAAATCCTCAGATACCAACCCAAACCCCTAATCAGTGACTCACTCTTGCTAACTCTCAAGAACAGCTAAGGAGCTTTCACTGAACTGCCCTCCTGATGACTAGGACTTCCCTGGTGGCTCAGACAGTGAAGAATTCCCCTGCAACATGGAAGATGTGGGTTCCATCCCTGGGTTGGGAAGATTCCCTTGGAGAAGGGAATGGCTACTTACTCCAGTATTCTTCCCTGGGAATTTCAAGGACAGAGGACCCTGGCAGGCTACAGCACATGGGGTAGTAAAGAGACAGACACAGCTGAGCAAAGAAGTTAAGGCCATGGTAGAAAGAAAAGTCTCTCAGTGTTGTCTAGAATTAGAAATATAAATAACTCTGTTTTAGTCTAAAAGTGGTGACTTTAAAGCAATTACTTGGAGGGAGGGTCAGAATGGGGAACACATGTACACCCATGGCTGATTCATGTGAATGTATGGAAAAAACCACCACAGTATTGTAAAGTAATTAGCCTCCAATTAAAATAAATTTTAAAAAATAAATAAAGCAATTACTTGGACTTCTAAGAGTGCTGAAGCCTTCCAAGCTCTACCTGGCACCATTGTCATTGGTATTAAGATGATACAAATATTTCACAGTTCTCTAGTCCCCTCCGGAGTAACAGTAGCAGAGCCTCTGTTCCTCTCACCCTGACCGACCAAAATGTAGCCCAGTTCTTCCTGGGACCCCCCGAACGGGGCTCGCTGGCTCTACTATCCTGCTCAGTCAGCTGCTTGCTGAGGCCCGTCTCTGAAACCCAAACATTGCTGCTCCCAAGGTTTTAATTACCCTTCTCACCATCTGCAGGCCAAACAAACTTTGGGGGAGCCCCCAGGCCTGAAAAAGTAGCCTAGGGGGAGAGGAAGAGCCGCCTGACCCCCACAGCCCACCCTGCAACTCCTCTCGCCAGCAGGGAGGCCATCCTTTCAAACGGACTGAACCACAGCATCCTTCAGCAAAGAGTTTGTAGCTGTGCTGCTTCTCATAGCCCGGTGAGTGAATGTCCCCCTGTATCCACATTAGATACCAAAGAATAATAGCCTGGCAAGTGAATGTCCCCCCGTATTCACGTTAGACACCGCAGAATAACAGCCCGGCAAGTGAATGTCTCCCCTGCATTCACGTTAGATACCAAAGAATAACAGCCCAGCGAGTGAATGTCTCCCTGTATCCACGTTCAGTTCAGTGCAGTTCAGTCGCTCAGCCGTGTCTGACTCTGCGACCCCATGGACCACAGCATGCCAGGCCTCCCTGTCCATCCCCAACTCCTGGACTTTACCCAAACTCATGTCCATTGAGTCAGTGATGCCATCCAACCATCTCACCCTCTGTCATCCCCTTCTCCTCCTGCCATCAATCTTTCACAGCATCAGGGTCTTTTCAAGAATCAGTTCTTCGTATCCACATTAGAGACCGTAGAATACCAACCCAGCAAGTGAATGTTGCCGCCCCGCCCCACCCCACCCCCCCCCGTATCCACATTAGATAACACAGAATAACAGCCCAGCAAGTGAATGCCCCCACTCCCGTATCCACATTAAATACTGCAGAAAAACAGTCCCGCGAGTGAATGTCCCCCCACCCCGTATCCATGTTAGATACCCCAGAGTAACAGCAATAATGGTGCTTCAGAGCCTGTGTTTTCCACTAGATGTCACCAACTTTTTTTTTTAAGCTGAGGTTGTCCCTCCTCATAGACAAAAAGTTATCATTAAACTCTACCCCACTCCACCACCTTAACCATAGAGAAAACAGTCATTGAGAATATCACAGATCAGGCATTGCTTGCATTATTTAACCATTACACTAGCCCTGAGGGGAAAATCCCACTTACACTGCACTTGGCAAATGCAAAAACTGAGGACCAGAGTCAAAATTCAATCTGCCGAAGGTCACCTAGCTACAGGAGGTAAGGGGGGACAAAGACCTGCCTGTCAGCACAGTCCACTCATTACCATGGCTCACATCACCTCCTATCAAGCAAACAGGATCACAGAATAAATTGCTGCTTATCAGTACCTACCTTAGTCACCAATAAAGGTGCAAGAATGCTCCCACATGTCAAAGTTAGAAAAGTTTCCAAGAAAGAAGGAAAATTTCTTGTGGAGAGAGAACTTAAGTACCAGCTTCTGTGTTGTCTCACAGGATAACTGTTGCTAAACTAGTAAAAATTGTTGCAAGCAGAATGCTACTTTCCATTCCATGAATTAAGTTTTCTCCATTAAAAAGTATAATATTGGATGACTGTGCATTTTGTGTGTGTGAAAGCAAGGCGGGGGAAAGCCTTTACCCCTCTAAAATTGCAAATGTGGGTACAAAGTGTTGCATATTTATTAACCCATCTGCCACTACAGCATTAGAGGGGGAGAAATCTTACTATAAGCAATTTATTCACAGTTACAGCCTTACCACCTGATGTGCAAAATCACAACACTCAGTAAGCATTTCTTATTGTACTGAGTAATTTCAATTTTCAGTTTAATTCATGACATTTTTGAAGACCACCAAAGTGAACGTTTGCTTAGCATTGCTTAATCTTGTTTCCGTGTTTCAATTGAAAAGAATAATCACTAGTGTTTGAGGTGATCAAGACAAGTCTCTCACTGGCTTTTTTTTTTTTAATGGACCGTGACTGCTTGAGGATTTAGAAGCCGGATTATGTGGTGATGAACATGGCGTTGAATCTGGCGGCTGCACCTCACCAAACGTGACACAGCAGAGTTGAAAGGTGAGCTGGAATCACAGTGCTCCTGTATTTTCCGGGCTGTCCTGGGAGACAGCTGCTGTATTTAGTGAAGACTGAATCCAACTGCACTACAAGGTGAGGCTGTTTATCTTTCTTGGCAAAACACCAGCAGTGTGTATCAGCTGGGGGAATCTTTCAAAAATAACTGATCCCAAACGAACAATTAAATCAGGACTCGGGCAGATAGTCCCAGCCGGCATGCGACATTCACACCTGGAGGGAGGAAGGTGGATAGGAACTCTGAGACAGTGGCCTGTCTGCTCAGGGTCCCCTGCCTCCTCGGCCCTGCCCAAAATGTGAGGGGTGGGCTCTTGACTTGAGATGCTCTCTCTCGGATCATCTGCCCCGTCACAAAGCAAAACTAGAGTCCTGGGAGCAGAACCTCTGAGTTCCAGTGTGACCTTGGGCATCCGGGGAACTGTATCTGCCGCCCCGCTGCCCTTGGCGAAATGATCAGTCTTGTCTTCCTGGACATGTGTGCTGGTTCTCTACTGCTGTGTACCAGTCAACCCCGAAACTGCGTGGTATAAACCCATGGCCAGGGGACTGCTGAAATGCTTACAGAGTCTGTGGGGTATAAACCCACAGCCAGGGGACTGCTGAAATGCTTACAGAGTCTGTGGGGTATAAACCCACAGCCAGGGGACTGCTGAAATGCTTACAGGGTCTGTGGGGTATAAACCCACGGCCAGGGGACTGCAGAAATGCTTACAGGGTCTGCGTGATATAAACCCACGGCCAGGGGACTGCAGAAATGCTTACAGAGTCTGCGTGGTATAAACCCACAGCCAGGGGACTACTGAAATGCTTACAGAGTCTGTGGGTCAGAAATTCAGAGGGGTCGTCGGCCGGATAGCTCTATTCAGCCTCACGACATCTAGGGCCTCAGCTTGAGAGGTTCAAATGGGTGGAGGCGACCAGGGTCTGTGACTGGAGTCATCTGGAGGTTTTTTCACGCACATGTCTGGGGCCCCAGCAGGGGAACTTGAGGGCTGGGCTGGGCTGGAGCTGGAACTGTTGACCAGATCCTCTACACATGACCTCCCCACACAGCTTGGGGCTTCCCAAGAGGGAACCTCCAGAAAGCAAACACTCCAGGAGACCCGGGTAAGAGCCGCACCACCCTTTCTGAGCTCAGCTCACAACTCACATGGTTTCTCTCCCAGTATACTCTGCTGGCTACACGTCAGGCGGCCCAGGTTCAAGGGCGCTGTGTCAAGGTCACACTGCAATAGAGCGTGAGCAGTGGGAACTGTTGCTGCAGTGATCTTGGAACAACACCACCAGCTACAGTGTGACCGGAGCATGGTAATCTCCACCTGGGTTTCCTGCCCCAGTTCCCTGAAAGGAAAGTGTTGAGAAAGAAATAAAAGCCCCAAGGAAGGAAAAATCAACAAATTAACTACTGTGTGTGTCATGGCCGTTAAAGTTTTATGTTATATAGTCCCACCCCACCACACCCCAAGACTCATCTAAGTCACGTGACCCTCCTCTCTCCAGCCACACTGACCTGCCTTAGTTTCTCTCACTTGTGCCTGGGTTCCTCTGCCCCACAGCCTTTGCCCCAGCCTGCTCCCTCCCCTCTTCAGCTTGTTAATGCCCATACATCCTTTGGATCTCAATCAAGCATCACTTCTTTGTGAAAAACTTTCCTGAGCTCCCCAACCAGATCAGACTCCCAGAATAGATACTCATAGTCCTACACACCTTATCACGATTATAATTTTGTTTTACTATTTAGTGTCTTATCTCCTTATCTTGTCTGTGAGGTCAATAACTCTATTTTTGATGACCATTGTAACCACCACCACGACCACCCCACCTCACACACACACACACAGTTAGAGACTTCCTGGCCCAAAGAAAGGGCTTAATAAACATTTGATGGAGTAGATGTATATGATTGTTGAGCATGTCAGGCCCACCAGACACCATGTGAGGGGGGAGAAACATAGCAGTTACTGAGATGATCCCACATCTGCCAGATTTGAACTCACTGCTCGACCAGGAGACAGACCATATACAGACCTGTTGAATGCTGTACTGAGAGAAAAGGTACTCAGCCTAGCCTAGAATCTCGGGCTTTCTTGAAGAAATGATATTTCCATGAAACCTTTCTCTCCACCACAGCACCCCCACTCTTCATTCCCCACCCCCACTCCCAGCCAAACTTGGGGTGAGACCCCCCAAGGAGGTTCTCAAGTCCCTCCTTTCCTTTAGGAACAAATAATTACTCCTCTGTAATTTACATTTATGGTGTTGGTTGTGAGATGAATCAGTCTAAGCCAAGAAAAAAGAAGTATAAATATGTCTCAGTGTGAGTAGCCTGTTTAACATTACCATGTACAGTAATTAAGTTCTATGTAACACAATGCGAAAGCCTTTGACTGTGTAGATCACTATAAACTGTGGAAAATTCTGAAAGAGATGGGAATACCAGACCACCTGACCTGCCTCTTGAGAAACCTGTATGCAGGTCAGGAAGCAACAGTTAGAACTGGAAATGAACAACAGACTGGTTCCAAATAGGAAAAGGGGTACATCAAGGCTGTGTATTGTCACCCTGCTTATTTAACTTGTATGCAGAGTACATCATGAGAAACGCTGGGCTGGAAGAAGCACAAGCCAGAATCAAGATTGCCAGGAGAAATATCAATAACCTCAGATATGCAGATGACACCACCCTTATGGCAGAAAGTGAAGAAGAACTAAAGAGCCTCTTGATGAAAGTGAAAGAAGAGAGTGGAAAAGTTGGCTTAAAGCTCAACATTCAGAAAACTAAGATCATGGCATCTGGTCCTATCACTTCATGGCAGATAGATGGGGAAACAGCAGAAACAGTGGCTGACTTTATTTTTCTGGGCTCCAAAATCACTGCAGATGGTGACTGCAGCCATGAAATTAAAAGACGCTTACTCCTTGGAAGGAAGTTATGACCAACCTAGAGAGCATATTAAAAAGCAGAGACATTACGTTGTCAACAAAGGTCTGTCTAGTCAAAGCTCTGGTTTTTCCAGTGGTCATGTATGGATGTGAGAGTTGGCCTATAAAGAAAGCTGAGCGCTGAAGAATTGATGCTTTTGAACTGTGGTGTTGGAGAAGACTGTTGCAAGTCCCCTGGACTGCAAGGAGATCCAACCAGTCCATCCTAAAGGAAATCAGTCCTGGGTGTTCATTAGAAGGACTAATGTTGAAGCTGCAACTCCAGTACTTTGGCCACCTGATGCACAGAGCTGACTCATTGGAAAAGACCCTGATGCTGGGAAAGATTGAGGGCAGGAGGAGAAGGGGGCGACAGAGGATGAGATGGTTGGATGGCATCACCAACTCAATGGACATGGGTTTGGGTGGACTTTGGCAGTTGGTGATGGACAGGGAGGCCTGGCGTGCTGCTGTTCATGGGGTTGCAAAGAGTCAGACATGACTGAGCGACTGAACTGAACTGAACAGAGAGTACTTTGATATTGTTAAACTTAATGATCCACTGCTTAAAGAGCATAGACACATTTGCAGTGAAATTGTAGTCTGTGCTGTAATGCCTAGCTGGAAGAATACCTTTCAGTGGGTTGTTTCCAAACCTCTTAAAACACCAGCTTGAAACAGCCATGTGCAAGTGACAGTACTGTCCTTTAAGCCATCTCATTGTTTGCAGGAATGTTTCCTCAGCCTCTGCACACAGCATAGCTGAATGTCAGAGCTGTTGATGAAGTGTGGAGTTATCTTCCTGACTACTGGAGACCAGAAGATTTTGGGTGGCCCAGGAAATCTTCAAAATCACCATCTTGTATCAAGAACTTGTATCAAGACCATCACCTTTGAACATGAGCTCAATTAATCTTTGTGACAACCCTCTAAGGTATTTTTATAATCACTTGATGGATAAGGAAACTAAGGCCAGGAGAGCTTAAACAACTTTATTCATTCCTCCATTCATTTCAGCAAACAACTTTCACATGTCTGGTGTGCGCCAGGCCCTGTTCTGAGCACTGGGGTGTCAAAAGAGAACAAGTCAAAGGCTTTGTCCTCAGAATGCATTCATCCTGGGGGGCATCTGCATGGACCATACCCCTGGGGGAGTGTGCTGGAAAAGAGCTGGCTAGAGAGGAACTCCCAGGGAAGGAGGCTCCCACTTGAGAGGGTGAGGTCAGGAGAGTCCCTGAGGAGACACAGGACCAGAGATTGGAAAACTCAAGAGGGGCAGCCCTGAGGAAAGGTTTCTAGGTAGAGGAAGTTGTTGCAAAGCCCTGGAGACGGGACTGCACTTGGCATGATCAAGGCAGGGGGCCGGAGTGGCTTGCAGGTAGTGTTGGAGGGGGGAAATGCCTGGAAGCTGAATTCTGCCTGGCTCCAGAGCCATGGTCCAAACTACTGTGCTCATAGTCTCACAGCCCAGTGAAATAACAAAGGGAAGCCTGAGAGGGTTCCTGGGGAGAAGGAAGCCAAGCCCTGGGTCCCAGCTCTTCTGAGGGGACACCTGCTCCCAGACCATGAAGGTAATGGGGGAAAGAGAGCTGAGTCCAGTCCCAGCCAGGCGAGAGTCCATTTTATCAAACTGAGCTATTGACAAAAAGACACCTAAGCGGATGGCAGCTGAACAATCTGGGCAGAGCTCAAACTGTTCCTTGCCTGCAGAGCGAACTGTTTGCTAACACGAGTCATTATACATTTCATTCATTTATTCATTCATTCCTTTAAATAATATGATAAAGCATCTACTGTGTGCCAGATAGGCACTGAATCTGGTGCACAGAATGCATGCTGCCCCCACCTGCACGGAGTTGACAGAGCAGTGGGACCTAGAGTCAATAGAACTCAACTCACTGGGAACATCATTTCGTCTAACTTGGGATATAGGAGCACGTGGCAGAAGTAGTTTGCATCAGGCAAACAGTCAAGACAGCAGCTTTCCCAAGAAGTGCTGGGAGCAGTCACCCTCAGCAGGGATTTCCAACCTCATCTCTCCATCCACAGACTGCTGATTTCAGAGTCCGCGCTAGCAGCTGTCAGCAAAGGCAGAGGGAACAGGGAGGGCACTCATATGTAAGTGTTCTTCACTAGAATCATGGAAGTGATAGGAAGTCAAGTTAATCCTTGGTTAGCCAGAGAGTTAATCAGACCATTGCCCTGCCTCTGTGTTTATCGATTAATTGAATTTGTACTAGAAACAGTTGTAACAGGTGTGCCAGCACACCCATAAAAGGAGTCACAGTTTCTAAACATTATTTCCTTGAGTAATCGAACTTTAATAGCAAAGCAATGTCTTTTAATCCCCAGTCATACCTTCTTTTACCAACACACACACACACACACCCACACACACACACACACACACACACCTCTACACCCCTAACTTCAGCTCCTGAGATCTTGGCTTTCAGTGTTATCATTTTGTTTTTGGCCACATCCCGCAGCATGTGGGATCTTAGTTCCCTGACCAGGGATTGAACCTGGACTCCTCTACTTTGGAAGGGTGGAGTCTTAACCGTTGGAACACCAGGGAAGTGTTATCATCATTATTATCATCACTGAGAATGCTAAAACTGATCTGAGCTTACTGGCTTGGCTTTGCAGGTGGAAGAGACCGATGTTGATTTCTAATCAACATGATCTTCCTTAACATACCAAGAGCAGGCTGGTGGATGGGACCAGAGTGTTCCCACCGTGCCGGGACAGGGAGGACTGTGGGAATGTGGCCAAAAAGAAGTAGAGTACCCACCCCTTCCATGCAGGCAATGGAGGGGAAAAATGGGAGCAGATAGTGACGTCAGGGTGGGGCTTCCCCCTCTGGGCCCAGGCCTCAGAATGGGAAGGGGTCTTGGCAGGTGACAGTGGCCCTGGGTCAGAGGACTTGCCCACTCCAGACTCACCACTCTGGGTGCAATCACCTCTTGGACTGATCTGTCCCAATCCCAAGGTACTAGAAGCACCGGTGTGGACCCAGGGTACAGACTGAAAGGTCAAGGGAGTCAGGAGGTCCATTTCATTCTTACAGTGGGGCCCTGCTGTGTCCACCTTCCAACTGGTGGGAGCCAATTGGGAATCTTGTCAGGGACAGATGAAATTTGAACTGTCCAATACATAAGCCGAAAAGAGACTGTTGAAACCTTAAGAGCATGAGATATTATTAATTGACTCCTTTAAGCTTTATCCCTCCTCAACAGAAGGAGGTTATGAGGAAGATCAGAAGGGGTATAGGAAATAAAGAAGTGGTGTTTTCTTCCATATCTGGGAGTTGCATTAGTGAATTTTGTGATCTTGATACATTTCTTGTCATCTCTCCCCACTCTAGACTGTAGGATCCAAGGGACCCCAGGCCATGGCTGTTTTGTTCAACTTTGACCCAGCACCTAACCAGACCAGACACAAAACTGACTTTTAAGTAAGTTGTGAATGAACATACAAATGAATGAGGCCAGCCTTGAATTCCTCCATAGCTAATGCACATTGGAATGGTAAAAATGAGAAGCTGTGAGAAGAAATTTTATTAAGTCAGACTTTAGTCATAGCCAACATTGGTTGTTCTACGCAATATCCTCCTCCCCTTCATCTTACTTCCAACTCTGAACAGCTTGTTAGAACACTCCCTCTCCAGATTCCCAAGTTGCTGGAGATGACCACGTCACCAATTGTGGCTAACGAGGTGTCAACTAAAGTAAAGGAAGTAGGACTTCCAGGAAATTATTGTCTGCCTGATAACAAGAGACAGACTGGCACACTCCTTTTTTTTTTTTTTCTCTCTCTCTCTCTCTTCTTACTCCCTCCTCTTCCTAACTGAAATGCAGAAGCAGTGCCTGGCGATGCAACAGCCATTTTGCAACCATGAGGGTGAAAGTCACATGCTCACGGCATCAGAGTACTGATTCTTCCTGGAGCTGCTGCTCCAGCCCTGGGCGGCACCCTTCAGAACATGTTACATGTGAGAAGAATAAGCCTCTTTTTCTAGGTTTATTGATCCCAAACCATCCTTGGAAAGAATTCAGAATTTTATGAACTTGAGAGGGGGAAATGTTATATCATTTTTACAAATCTCAAACTTGAGATGAAGCATTCCCTTCCACTATAAATATGGGCAACAGACCACAGCAGTATCAGTATCAGCCTGCAGACTTTGTCTCTGGAAATCACAGATGTTCTCATTTAACATTGCAGTTACTGTCTTTATCTTGATTTATCACTTGTAGTTATCGCTGTTTTGAAATTCTGGTGGTTTGTTATTAGACTCACGGCTTGATCTAGTTATTTAATGCATTAATTTGAAAAGGACATATATTACTATGTCCCAAATTTTTATTTTGAAAAATATTTGATGACTAGTTCAATATAATTTGTTTCCATTGTAGAATTATTTTATTTTATGCATATAAAAACATTCTTTCACAGAATTTCCCTTCCTACCAAAGGAGGTTATAGTTCAAAAAAGGTGCAGAACCTCGATTTTGTAGAGTTAACCATTGTGATCAGGTTTCTCTAAGAGGGGACCACAGAATTCCTAACTGATCTCCCGTTTCCTCCAAGTGATTCACAGGCAACCCTGAAGGGTGATGATTTCTGGAAGCAAAAGTAGAGTCACTCATGAATCAAGAGCAATCTTTGCAGCTCATTTCCCTTCAATCTGACTTTTCTTCTGACCCTAAGAGTCCGCTGTTCAGGTGCCTTCAAAGATCTGACAGGAAGGTACACAGCGTCTCTGCTGCCTTCACAGGTTTTGCTGTTGTTCACAGGACAGCATCCAGCTGATGAGGTGGAGAATGGCTTCCTTCTTGTCAGGATGTGCTTCCCCTGGGGCTAGTGGAGTTTAAGAATTAGTGAAGGCTTCACCCCACACGTGCTGTCATTCTCAGACATCACACACACCCCGCCCCACCCCATCCCTACCCGGCGGCAACCGCGCAAGCCTCGCGGCTGTCTCTGTGCTTTATGGTCGCTGATGTCATGTCCTCCCGCTGGCGTGATCTGTGCTCTGATGGTCATCCCACTTGGCGTGACCAACCTCTGGACGACCTGTCCTTCATCACAGCTGCCAATCTGCCCAGAGTCATTTGTCCAGACGGCAGCCTCTTGGCTTCTCATGACACGACTCCCACGGGCTGACCAGGGAGCCAAAAGAAATCGTACGTCACATCCACGGGGTGAGCAGAGGTCACTCTTCTCTGTGCAACAGAAAGTCTGCCCCAGGGAGACGAATTGATGACCACTTCATCATTCGTCATGCTGAAAGCCAGTCAACTTTCTTTTTCTTTTGTATTTGGCCATAGTACAGAGCCAGAGACTGGAAAGGAAAAGTCAGAAGATAGATAGCAGACACCCATAGGGGGCCTTGAGTTGGCAGTTGGCAGTGGCTGGTAGACATGGGGCCCCGGTAGAGTTAGGGTCATATACTGCCCCCAGGCTGGGATCCTGAGATACATATGCTGCTTTCATGCTCCTTAGGAGTGCTGAGTCTGGTGAGTGTACCTCTCAGAGGCTTGCTGTGTACTCATGCTCCTGGAGTCAGACTGTCTACTGCTGTGTACCAAATTACCCCAAAACTTGATGGCTTAAAACAGTAAACGTTCTTATGGTCAGGAATCCAGGAACACCTTAAAGGGCCTCGACCTCACAAGGCTGCAATCAGAGTGTCAACTGTAACCATGGTCTCAACTTAGGCCTTGTCTTAGGGCTGGACTGAGGGAAGATCTGCTTCCACACTCACTCACGTGACTGTGGGCAAAACTTAGTTGCTTTTGGGCCTCAGTTCTTCATTGGCTGTTGGCTGATTTCCAGCCACATGGGTTTCTCCTCAGGGCAGCCCACAACCTGGCTGCCAGTTTCACTCAGAGAGAGCAAGCGACAGAACGATAGAGGGTGACAAGATGGAAGCCAGAGTCTTTATAACTTGATCTCCAGAGTGCCATTCTTCACTTGTTCCATTCTGTGCCTCAGAGGCAAGCCACTGGGCCCAGTTCACACCCAAGGAGAGGGACTCACACTCACAAAAGCATGAGTGCCCAGGAGCAAGAGTCACTGGGACCCATCCAAGAAGCTACCCACCACAATGGGGAGTTTGGGGAAAATCTGTTCATGTTTTATTCATACACTGTATTTTCTGAACCCAATTTCTTGTTCTTCTGTCTTCAAATTGCATGCATACAGTTTCCTAACTCCAGTGGTTCTTAACCTGAAATCCATAGTCACTGGGGAAAGGCTCTAGGAACTTTCTGAAATTATATGAGTCAAATGTTGTCTATACATAGATTTTTTGCTGGGAAGAGGATCTGTGCTTTGCATTAGATTCCCAAATGGGATCAAAAATCCAAAACAACAGAGCCACCCCCTCCCCAATCTTTGTGAGACATCTGTGTTCCCAAAATGCTATCAGATGCTACTGGAGGGCCTGTAGAGGAAATTGTTAACCACATAGGGTCAGAGCCGGCAGGACTGGGCCAACCCCTCAAGGGCCATCTCATCCAACAGGTAGAGAAGCAGAGGCCTGTGGGGGCAGTGGAAGGCAGGTAAAAGCGCTGGGCTAGGGTCACAGGGGGCCTGACAGACTTGGAGGCTACAACCTGTTCTGCTTCCTCCAGGTTGCTATTACTGCTAGCTGACCCCACTAAGCAGTAGCTCAATGCATTTAGATGACCGTCTGGAAAACACGGATTTTTGCCCGCAAACTGGTGTTAATGTTGCTTCAACACAGTGGCTTGACATGTAAAATCCACTCTCAACTCTTCACTCGCACTTTACATTGTTTTTCCTTTAATTTGTTTGACAAACCTTGCTTTATACTTCTAACAGCCGTTCACTCTCCATGGGACAGGAAATGAAAGGTAGCCACATGGAAGCTCATAACTTTAGGGAGAAAAGGGGGCTGGAGAGGACTGCTGGGCCTTGATGAAGCCTCACTTCTGATTAAACCAGATGCCTGACTGAAGTGCTGCAGTCAAAGTGTGCCTATCTGTCACTACCCCCTCTGCACACTTAAGATATGTGGCTGGGTGAGTTACTTAACATCCCTGGGCCTCAGTTCCCCTGTCTGCAAAATGAGGATACCAATAAGACCTCTCCTTACCACAGGGCAGCGGGGAGTAATTAGATCAGGTAGTAGGTGCAAGGCACTAAGCCTGACTTGTGGAAGAGTCTGACTGTGTCCTCCCCATTTCTGGATTTCTATAGGCTCAGGAGCCTGGGCATGATCCCCACTGGTGAGGAGTAGAGAATTCGTGTTATTTCACTCCAGAGTCTGAACTTGTGACCAGTGACATATATAGGAGTATGGATGGAAAGTCCTGGAGCCCAGGGACGATGGTTTGAGTCTCTTCTCCCCCTCACCCAGTCATGACTTTGACCACACGCTCCTCCCTCAGGCCTCACGTGAGCAGGACTGGCTTATTCAGAGATGCTCAGAACCACACACCTGCAGCCCGGCCCACCCCCTCCGCATCCACCTGCGGCAGACAGTGCTTATCAGCAGGGCACCCGGACGGACACGTGAACAGAGCCTGAACTTCTCTGTCCCAGAAAGGAAAGCACATCAAGTCCGTTCACAAACATGCTTCTGACTGACCTTCTGGAAAACACTGAGGATGTTGCCTGGGAGACAGGCCCCACCTACCCAGGATGTTGCCTGGGAGACAGGCCCCACCCACCCAGGGAAGGCTCTCACCGGGATCTACCCAAGGTGTCTGGGTTGCTTACAGTGCGAACAGCCTGGAATCCATAGATTTACAGGG
Source organism: Muntiacus reevesi (assembly GCF_963930625.1). Taxonomy (NCBI): domain Eukaryota; kingdom Metazoa; phylum Chordata; class Mammalia; order Artiodactyla; family Cervidae; genus Muntiacus; species Muntiacus reevesi. The sequence goes on from NC_089252.1 coordinate 100,862,097, forward strand.
CCCGGCCTCCTAGAAGATGTCACATACCCTTCTTACTGGAGTGTAACGTAGAAATGCTTCATGGCCAAACCAGCCAGTAGGTGTTGCCACCACTGGAGTTGCTTAGTGAGTTCCTTGGTTCAGTCTGGAGGAGAGAGAATCCTTCTTTATTGAGAGGAGGCCTGGGGATGACCCCGATGGTCCCTGGCTTCTCCTGGCTCCGCCTGTGCTTGGTGAGGAATTAGGTTCTTAAACTTGTCTGAGCATTTAGAGTAAGCATTTAGGGTAAGACCACCGGTGCTCTGAGTCAGGTTCGGCATTCCTGTCTTTAGTGTAAGCTCAGCACCCTAGGGCTAAAGAGAGTTTGAGCTGTCAAGGCTCTGTCAAGATGGTGACCTTGGGTCTCTGCCACATTGGACCTAACCGTAGTGAGTGCTCAGCAAACATTCCCTGAAATGAGTGCTGGTTGTTTTCATCTTAGGAATTGACTTTCAGGCCCCTGACTATTCCATGGGGGGAGCAGGAGAGGCACTGCATAAGGGCGAAGAAGTCATGTGGGATGCTGTGTGTTTCCTTAAAGCCATTTTGAAAACTGTAAGCTACCTTGCAGAATCCATAGACAAGGTGATGGCGAGGTCTGGCTGGTGCTGAAGTGCTTCTGACGCAGTCCCAGCAGCTCAGTGGACTTCTTGCCTGGCCCTGCAATGAGCAATCCATGAATTGCAAAGCATTTACATCCATGAGCAAAGCCATTACAATCCATCAATTTGAGCTGGAGAATTTTGTGGAAATGACCAATTTTTTTTATCATTCATGTTTTTATTAAAATAATAAGACTTATAGACATTTTTATAAAACATACCAAAACCTGCATGAATCTTCTCCAGATCTTCCTCTTGAGCAGGATCTAAGCAGTAATCACACTAGTGAATCCACTGGACCGCAGGCCTAACCTCTTTGCAAATAAATCAACATCAGAGGAATGATCCAGCCCTCTTGAAGGCTGAAGTATTGCCCCAGCTTATCTATGTAGCTAAAATGCTCTCAAGGTTACTACCACTTATTTTCCAAAATAGTAACAATAATAATAGCTGACAATTACTGGATGCTGACATGAGTTTGAGTAAACTCTGGGAGTTGGTGATGGACACGGAGGCCTGGTGTGCTGCGATTCATGGGGTCGCAAAGAGTCAGACACGATTGAGCAACTGAACTGAACTGAATGTGCACTTAAAGTGTTCATTGAATCTAGTTGAATCTTAGTAACAATTCTGTGATGTTGTTTCTATTATTAGCCCCTTTTACATATGGGAAAACTGAGGCTTTGGAGAGGTTAAATGTTTTGCTCCACATCCAAGAACTAGGTAGTGATAGATCTGGCATTTACAAAATTATATCTACTATTTAGGTAAAATAAATGACAAGTTAAAACACAACTCATTTAATTGCAGGTAGCATCTTTGGCATAGAAATCTGAGTCTAAAAAAAAGAAAGAAAGAAATCTGAGTCTAAGCATGTGAAGAGGGTAGAATTCCCCTGAAAACAAGTAGGCATATAAGCTACAGGTTTTGTTGTTCCTGAAGTGTAGTTGATTTGCAATGTTGTGTTAGTTTTAGGTGCACGACAAAGTGAGTCCATTGTGTATGTATATATTTATATATATATTCTTTTTCAGACCCTTTTCCCTTACAAGGTATTACAAAATATTGAGTACAGATGTCTGTGCTATACAGGAGATCCTTGCTGGTTGTCTCTATTTTTGTTAATTTTATTGGAATATAGTTGATTTGCAATGGTGTGCTAGTTTCAGTTGTGCAGCAAAGTTATTCTTTTATCCATATACATATATTCATTTTTTTCACATTGTCTTCCCATTTAGTTTATGACAGGATATTGAGTAGAATTCCATGTGCAATATACTAGGTCCTTGTTGGTTATCTATTTTATATAGAGGAGAGTGTGTATGTTAATCCCAAATTCTTAATTTATCCCGCCCCTACCCCCACCACATTTCCCCTTTGATAACCATAAATTTGTTTTATGACAAATAGACTATCTGTGAGTCTATTTCTCTTTTGTCAGTACATTCATTTATATCTTTTTTTAAATTAGATTCCACATATGAGTGAGATCATATGATATTTGTCTTCCTTTTGTCTGACTTACTTCACTTATATAATAGTCTCTAGGTCCATCCAGGTTGCTGCACGTGGCATTACATTGTTCTTTTTCACGGCTGAGTAATATGCCATTGCATATATGTACCACACATTCTTTACCCATTCCTCTGTTGATGGACCTTTAGGTTGCTTCCATATCTTGACTATTTTAAATAATGCTGCTATGAACATTGGGATACATGTATCTTTACAAAATATGATTTTACCTGGATATATGCCCAGGAGTGGGATTTGTTCTCTGTAGTAATTGTAGCAACTTACATTCCCATCAATAGCGCAGGAAGTTTCCCTTTTCTCTACAAGCTCTTCAGCATTTATTTTTTGTAGGTTTTTTTGGTAATGGCCTTTCTGACTGGTGTGAGGTGATAGCTCGTTGTATTTTTGTGTTTTTCTAATTTATTTTTTTATTGAAGGATAGTTGCTTTACAGAATTTTGTTGTTTTCTATCAAACCTCAACATGAATCAGCCATAGGTATACATATATCCCCTCTCATTGTAGTTTTGATTTGCATTTCTCTGGTAATTAGTGAAGTTGAGTATCTTTTCATGTGTTTTTTGGAAACGGCCAATTTTTGATGCATGTGAAACTCACAGAAATGGGATTTCCCTTAAAGAAAGGTCACCAAACTTATCCTAATAAGGAAAGATATTGAATACCTTTCCTTTTTGCCAATGCACATTGATAATTAACTTCGGATTTTTTTTCAAGTATCAGAAGTGGTAAAGAAAACACAGCTGGATTTGTCAGCCCATTTATCTGGGATCTGCACATTTTTACAGCAGAAGAAAAGACACTGAACATGTGGCAAAGAGAGAGGAGGTGCAGAAAAAAATGAAATTTAACATTTATTGGAAAATTATTTTCCTCAGCATTATAATAATCCATTAACCCCAGAATAAACCCAAAGTTAATGGTTATTATCACTATGAAGCAACATCTCACATTTTCTAAGGCAAACAAAACCATCATTAAAAACAATGGTGTCTCCTTAGAAGCTCCTTAATGCTTGTTTTTGGTGAAATAAAATCCATTACTCAGAGAAGGAAATGCTCAGTGTTAACTACAATCTGCACTTCAGTCCAGGGCCTGGGTGGCATCACACACCTATTTTAAGAGGAGAAAATACCTGAAGTTGAATTATTGCCCGGAGATTTGTGTGGAGTAGGACACTGGGAAAGGACCTTGTCAGATCATATTCTGTATGTTTTACAAGGCATCTCCTAGTATACGTTTAAATCTCACAGATTTTATGCTAGGGCACCAGAGGCTTGGGGCTGTAAGCACTGAGGTGTTAGAGGACAGAGATATAGTGAAATAAATGCTGCTGTCTTTTCGGTCTCTGTCATAATTCTCTCAGCTTATAGAGTAACTCTAGAAAAAAGAGCCTGTGTGTGAGAGAGAGAGAAAGAGACAGACAGACAGACATGGAGATACACAGAGACAGGGAAATAAACGGGAGAAAGAGAAAGAGTAAGCGAGGCAGGAACAGGAGAAATAAGAACAGGCATCGCATGGAAGATAGAGGTGAAGGCCTGCTGTGTTTGTTACTTAATTGTCTAGATTAGAGCTTTCCCAGCCTTGGCACTGTTGACATTTGTGTCAGACCATCCCTTGTCGGTGGTGGCTGTGGGGCTCTCCTGTGCCTTGGAGGATGTTTAGCCAAGTCCCTACCTTTACCTCCTAGAGACATAGCAGTCACATCCCTGCTTCCCAGTCATGATAATCAACACTGTTGGCTTTGCCAGTTGTCCGCAGGGGACAGAACCACCAGTATTAAAGACCACTGGTCTAGGGCCAAGACTGGGTCCTCGGGGGTTATCACTGGGGTAGGCAGGACATACTGTCTCTGCTGTTCCATGTAGCTGGCTGGGTGTTCAGTGTCTACCCAGGAAGGAATCTGCTCCAGGCAGTAAATCTGACCTGCGCTTACGCAAAATGCAATATCCAGAATCTTCCTATCTGTGCTGTAATCAAAATTAACCATTAATGTACTCTCAGACTTTCCTCACCCCCTACCCACAAAAGAAGACTCAAGCTTGGTCCAAAGTATTAGACAGAGTTCTCTAGAAAAATATTACCAGCAAAATGTGTATATAGAGAGAGGCAGAGATTTATTGTAAGGAATTGAATAATGCAGTTCTGGAGGCTTCATAAGTTTGAAATTTGCTGAGTAGATTGGCAGACTGGAGACTCAGAGGAAAGTTGCAGTTCAAGTCCAAAGGCAATCAGCTGGCGGAATTCCTTCTTGCTCAGAGGAGGTTCAGTTTGTTCTTTTAAGGCCTTCAACTGATTAGATGAGGGCCACCCATCTAAGCAGATGCAATGTTTTACTAAACAGAAGGCAATGTTTTACTCAGAGTCCACAGACTTAAATGTTAACCTTATAAAAAAAATACATGTATATATATGTGTGTATATATATATACACTTTCATAGAAACAACTGGAATAATGTTTGAGCATATCTGGACACTATAGCCCAACCAAACTGATGCATAAAATTAACCATTACTGCTTACTTCCTGGATGAACCCTCCAAGGAGAGCCTGGACCAGCTGGGTGGGGTTTGGGGGTGATAAAACTAAGAGGCAAAGGGAGTGAAGAAGGGTAACAGGCAAGGGTAAGATCTGAAGGACGCTTTTGTTTATCGTGTGTGGAGGGTCAAGGGTATAGAAAACATCATGACATGAGAAGATTTATAAAAGAAAACTTCAAGGAAATCAGTGAGGATTCTGTCATTATGAGAATGCTCAGAATAATACAAAGAAAAGAACTTATTTATAAAAGCACTTGACAGGGTTGACTCTATGATTGTCACTGCAGTACCTTTTGGGGACTGAGCCACACAGGCCTTGGCTGTCTAGACATTATACATGTGAGGGAGCCACCACTGTACCAGAAGCTTCCTCAAGAGAGCTGTGGCGACTCCTGCGGTAAGCAGACTCCAGGGTATGGACTCAGTCGTTCACAGCAGGAGAGGAGCCCCACCTTTCCTCCGACAGCCGCCTCCTTCCTTGCCCAGTACCTCTGCAGAAACCCTCCCACCCCTTCTCACAGGAAGTGCTCATGCGGCCCGTGCTGCCAAGGTGAGAGGGACTGAGGGGAGACACTTAGGTAAAAGAGCTGATGCGCTAACACAAGAAAACTCATGAAAGAATTAGTCCCCTTTTCTACCAAAACACACATTTCTATATGCTGCTGCCCCTTCATGCCATTAACCAGCTGAGGAGCTGGTGATGCAATGAGGACCACAGAGCAGAAAGGAGAAAAGAGCCAGAGTCTTTAATAATGCCTCTGAGTCCCTGAGAATCACCTTCTTGGATTTCTTGCTAATTGAGACATTAATTATTTTTAAGCCAGGTAAGTCTATATTTTTTTTTTGTTGTTCCTAATACCTTGTGTTATTTGGTCTGCAATGACAGAGAAAAGATAGTTCTCGAACCTAAAAAGGTTGATGATCTAAGAGAAATCTTATGAGAAATCTTATGATAATAGTGATAATGATGACAAAGATGGTGATGTGGTGATGCTGGTGCTGTTAGTCATGGGGGATTGTGGCAGTAACTATGGTAGTGATGGTGGTGATGGTGATGATGATAAAACTGGGATTGATGGTGGATATAGTGATCCTGAGGTCAGCAGCTGTCATTTGTCAAATGCTTCCTTTGTGTCAGATCTGCTTCTGATCAGGTTTCCCAATTGCTTGGATTGATACAAAGAGGAATGGGGTAACAGATGCGAAAGCTTCTTAAAAAAGATTAAGCCATCACTGCATTAACAATCCATTTATGAAACTCGATAGCCCTACACTATTCTAAATGCTTTAAGCAGTTATTTTCTCACCACAGCCCTATAAATGGAGTCAGACTCCACTTTGTGTGTTTGACCGCTGACAGCCTTTAAGCCCCCAGCACTCCTGTTTCCCTTTGTCCGCCCAATCTGGGCATGCCAATAAGAAAGCCCAGTAACAATCTGGGGTAGCAGGAGGCTCGTCCTGCCCTCCACATAGGGTGACCACACAGTTAACCCTGTGAGATGCGGAGTCTGATTATTCCTATTTTATTGATGAAGAAACAGGATCACATGACTCATATATGACAAAGATAGGATTCTGTCAGACTGCAGAACCTCATCAACAACAATCCGGGGGTGCTGTGTTGTAAAAGATGAAACAGGATACTCACTGTGGAAGATGCTTGGAGAATAGAAAGCATTTGTTCACTTACTCATTCTTTCAAACATTCAACAGGGAACCAATTGTGCCTGTGCCTCAACACAAGCTGGGCCTAGGTTTAAGGGCCATTCACTTGGACAGTCAGAGGCCCTGTGAGCCAACAAGAGCTGAATACCTTCCTGATAACATTATCAGATCCTGAGGCAAGGCAGAGATCAACCTGTGGAAGACACTCAGAAAAAAGTTGGCCAAAATGGGCAAGCAGATTGAGAACGAAAGATGAAGGGTGGACCACAGAAAGATAACTACAAACCCAGAAAGCATGAGGCTGCTTGCCAGAGCAGGACACAAAACCTGAACCAGAGATGAAACTCATATTAACAAATCATGATTATGTAATATTGCTGACAGGAAAGTCACAGTAGTCCTCAGCACCACGGTTTGAATGAGAGACTGCCTTGCTACTCTAATTAATGAAATGAAGGATTAATTTATAAATCAAATACTCACATTAAAAATTCAGAGGCCGGCAATCAATATTCTTCTGCTCATGCTACAGTCATCTAATTTTCTGTAATAAATGACATTAGAAGATGAGTATTGGTAAACTAATAGAACATTCCATTGAAATACTTCTCGAGAGCATTTGCCATCTTGGGATGGCTCACTGACGGACAATATTAATACAAGCCTTGGGTGGATCCTAAGGACGGTGCGGTAACTGACTCCTCATTGAGCAGTGAAGAGCTTCCATTTGAATAGCATGGTGACTGAGCCATTTAGAGGATTAGTAAAGGTGTACAAATATTTGCCTTTCTTTTTAAGACAAAATGGGTCAGGTCTTGCCTCTGAAGCCTGGGACCAGTGTTGGCCTTGGCCAAGCCGAACAGATGCCATCTCCCAGGATTTGGAATCTTAAGGCCATGACATCAGAACAGGAGGAGCCCTGGAAGGTGTGTTATCACAGCGACCACAGTGTACACTGACCACATTGCCCCTGCCACCTGGCTCTTCAGAAAGGCCTTGGTTCTCACCCACCTCCCAAGTTTGGTTTCCAAACCACCTTTCATTCGAAGAACTCAGATGTCCTTCTAATAAGTTCCTTCATGCTGAAAAATGGCCAGAGTCCATCTCTCACTGGCAACCTGGACTTTTGACTGAGACATAAATAACCTGAGGGAAGAAGGAAGTTGTGCATTAATCACATTTCTTGTGCCGGTTAGGCTCTACGTGTAAGGTAAGAGGCGCTTGCTTTCAGAAATATGGGAGAAAGCATCGGGAAGCTATTTAGCTGTGATAAATGTGGGGAGTGTGGTTTGGAGGGCACTTGTCTCCAATGAAATGGGAACAGAAAGAGTTATGACCAGTGAGAGGGGCAAGAGAGGGGAGTCCATCCATTTAAGCAGAGCACATGAAATGAAGTCATGACCCAACAAACAAAGGACAGAAGTGCTGTTCAGGATGGCACGTTTCCTGGGAGCCCCTACTTAAAAGAGTAACTAGGATGAATGGTAAATATGCACACCTGCTCATGACTCAAGGCGGTGCTTCTTCCCAGGCCTGTGTGTCTGCTTTCTGACTGTGCTCCTGGGATATGCTCCTCTTGAAGGGCTCCTTCTGCATAGGTCCTAAGCTGACAGCTAGACTGACAGCACACAGTAGGTGTTCAGTAAATACCTGTTGAAAGAATGAGCAGAATTGTGACCCCAGAATTCCACGCCAGTTCTTAGTGGAAAGGAAGAGTGGTACAGCCTCTGGAAAATGATGAGTCAGCCATTTGAGAACTCCTGACATCCACTTAAGATTGTTCCTTTCAGTAATTTCTTTCTGTTAGAAGTTTTTGTACCCAACCTTCATGATGGCCCCCAGTGATTCTTCTGTGCTGGAGTTTGATGCCATGTGTAGTCACTCGGTCCCTCTCACACCACTGAATAGGTCTGACCTGTGTAACCCAGGAGAATATTGCAGGAATGATGGTTGCATGACATCCAGGACTACATCATAAATAATTTTGCAGCTTCTACCTTGCTCTCTCTTGGATCACTTTTTCTGGAGGAAGCCAGCCGCCATGTTGTGAGGACAGTCAGGCAGCCTTATGAGAGGTCTACATAGTGAAGAACTGAAGTGTCTTGCCAACCACCAGCACAAATGGGGCAGCCATGCCAGTGAGCCATCTCGGAATCTATCTCCGAGGCCCCCTTCAAAAGACCGGAATATGGTGAAGGACCATGACCCAGAACCACTTAAGTCACTCCTGAGTTCCTCTTCAAAGGCATGTGTAAAGTGCTACTTTTTACTGCATTCCCACCAGCCATGTAGGGGGGCTCCCTTTTCTCCACACAAGTAGGTGTCTTTAGAAACTGAGCATTCACCTCGTGGCCAACCCTGTAGTCACCAGGAAATATAATAGTCCTGGATCTACTTCCTCATAACCCTCCACCTCATTTTCCCAAAGGCCTTGCCCCTCACATTCAGCTTCCAGAGTGGATTGTTGGTCATTCTGTATTTCATGCAGGTCCATCGTCAGGTGGGGAACAGGGCCTCCAACCCTAAGAATGGAGGAACAGACAAGGGGAGAAAGAGTTCTCTCCTAAGTCTCTGTTCAAAGTGGAAACTCGAAGGACTTCCCTGGCGGTCCAGTGGTTAAGACTCCATGCTTCCAATGCAGGAATTACAGGTTTGATCCCTGGTTGGGGCACCGAGATCCCACATGCCATGCCAGGAAAAAAAGGGATATCAGAAATTAAACTCAGGCCCTTAACACAATGAAGATTGATCCCCTTTCTTACCAACACATTTCTGTGAGTTTTTATTACACTCACTACATGGCAAAAGGCTGAGAGGATGATCCAGTGCCTGAAGCCAAAGGCCTGACTCCAAGGTGAAAATGATTCCGTACTCCTTACTTTTCTCTTCTCTGAAGAATGCTTTAGCTCAGTGTTTCTTAACTACACGAAGCCTTAATCCCTCGAGATACTCAGAGGAGGAAGACAAATTCTATGAACAAAAAAGTGAAAGAATTTCTGTATTCCGAAGCCCCCTCTCAGAGATCCACAGCATATGTCCCTGTTCTCCAAAGCAGTCGCTCAGTAAGGAAACCAAGCTAACCCAGGACTTCCCCAACGATCCTGGACACAGAATGTTTATTCTTGCCTAATATGAAATCCTGACGAATGAGTACTCAACAGAGTCCTTTGGGAGACACTGTTTCACCCCAAATGTTGGTTTACTCTCTTTTTCAGTTCAGATTCCATGGCAAAGGCAAGTGAGAAAGCATGAGATGGGGAGTATCAGTGCTACCCAGACAGAGCGCAGGTGTGGAGTGAGAAAAGTCAGGGTGTTGTGTTTTGGGGTTTTGTTTGCTTCCTTTTTATTTGAAAAAGTTAATACAGGAAATTATAAAAACAGCACAGAGAGTTCAGACACACACGTCACACAGTGTAATGATGACATCAACATAAACACATCATCCAAAAAAATCGAAACAACACTATTAACTATTATTTGGATTCCACCATTTTTTACTTGCATTTTTTTGGTATATATATTTATGAAATTTTGTCACAAGTATAGATTTGTGCCACTACCGCTACAATCAGGATACATAATCGTTCCATCTCCACAAAGAAGCTCCCTCAGCCTGTCCCCTTATAGTCACACGCTCTACCACTCCTGCCCACTAGTGACCATCACTATCGTTTTGTCAGACTGTTATATAAATGTAAATATATGTAACAGTTGAGGTTGGCTTTTTTTTTTTTCACTCAGCATATCTTTGAGATCCATCCAGATTGTTGCATGTGTCAACAGTTCATTTCTTTTTACTACTGAATAATAATACTTTTTAGTACTGAGTAATACTCTATTTCCTAACACCATTTGTTTAATCATTCACCTGATGAAGGATGTCTGGGCAACTTCCAGTCTGGGGCTGCATTGCAAATACAGCTGCTATAAACATTCTTAAATGGGTTTTGTGGGAATATAATGTTTTCATTTCCCTGGGATAAATATCCAGGGGTACAGTTGCTAGGTTGCAAGGTAAATGTATACTTGACTTTATAAGAAACTGCCACACTGTTTTACAGAGTGGCTCTACCATTTTCATTGCCTCCATATATGTACTAGTGACCGACTTTGTTGATTCGTCAGGGTTTTTTACTGTAGCCATTCTAATAGAGGTGTCATGGTATCTCATCATGGTTTTAATTTGCATTTTACTAATGGCAAGTGACGTTGAACATACACTTGTGCATCTGTTTGCAATCTATATCTCCATTTGTTGAAATGTCTGTTCAACTCCTTGGTCCATTTTCTAAATGGATTATTTGTTTCTTTACTTTTGAGTTTAAAAAGTTCTCTATATATTCTGGATACAAGTCCTTTGTCAGAAATGAGACTTAAAATTACCGCCCCCCATTTTTTAGCTTGTCGTTTCATCCTTTCGTTGCTGTTCAGTCGCTAAGTCGTGTCCACCTCTTTGTGACCCCTTGGACTGCAGCACACCAGGCTTCCCTGTCCTTCACCATCTCCTGAATTTTGCTCAAACTCATGTTCGTTGAGTCGGTAATGCCCAGGGACTTTTAGAGCCAAAGCTTTTAGTCTTGATGGAATCCAGTGTTTTCTTTCTTTTTTTTTATGAATTGTGCTTTTGATGGTATGTCTAAGATCTCTTTTCCCTAGCCTAGGTCACAAAGATTTTCTTCTAAAAGTTTTATAGTTTTACAGTTTATATTTAGATCTATAATCCATTTTGAGTTAATTGTTGTACAAGATGAGAGGCTTTAGGTCATCTTTAGGCTTTTTTTTTTTTTTTTTTTTTTTTTTTGCCTAAAGATGTCCAATTATTCCAATACCTTTTATTAAAAAGAAAAAAAAAAAAACTATCCTTCCTCCATTTTGCTCTTGTGTCAAAAACCAGCTGGTTATACTTGTGTCTATTCATACTTTTATGTTCAGTTACTCTATGTGTCTATCCTTCTCCAGTAACACAATATCTTAATGACCATATTTGTACTGTATTCTTTACTTACAGTAATAGTAGGAAGAATAATGCCCCCCCAGATGTCCACATTCTAATCCCCATAAATTGTGAATGTATTAATTTTGTATGGTGAATGGGATTTTGAAGATGTGATGAAGGTTAAGGACTTCAAGATGGAAGATTAGCCATTATCTGAGTGGGTAATATCTAGTCACATGAGTCCTTAAAATCAGCTTTCCCCACTGCAGTCAGAGAAATAGAGTCGTGAGGACCAGTAGAGGGGTCAGAGAAGTATCACATTTCTGTCTTTGAAGATGCAGGAGGGGGACCATGAAACAAGGAATGCAGGCAGCCTCTCAAAGCTAAAAAGGCAAAGAAAGAGTCCCCCCAGACCCTCCAGAAGAAATGTAGCCCTGCCCGCATCTTGAGTGTAGAGCTGTGCTGGGCCTCTGACCTACACAACTGTAAGATCATAAATCTGTATCGTTTTAAGCCACTGAGTTTGTGGCAGTTTGTTACAGCTCTTGTTCTTTAAAGGAAATATTTTCCAGAAGTCTTTTATAGAACATACTGGGCATGTAAAAAGCCCCATAACTTCAGCTGTATTTTTGATAAGATGGAAGCCTGACTTGCAGTAATCATTACATGTAGGCTGAACAAGTTAATTCTCACTGTGATGGAAAATGAGCGGGGAGATAACAGACTGGGGACCTCATCAGAGAGATGGCAGGTATACACATTTACATGAGCATATGAGCTGTTTAACACAATGCCTGCCACATAATAGGTACTCAGTAAAATTTGACTATTTTTCCTGTTTGCATGCAAGCCCCCTTAAATGTTTGGTTCTCATCTCCATTAACTCCAACACAGTTTTCTGAGAAACATAGGTAAATGGAAGCTAACAGACCTATTACCACCCCTTCTGTATATTCCATAGTGCCAAGAGAGTCCCTTGTCCCCCACAGATCCTAGCTGCATGGAGGGTCACGTAGATAGGCTTCTGGGCAGGTATAATCAAGCTTCAGTCTCAAAACTAACGCTTCTCAGGAAACTAGTAAAAATGTAAATAAGAGAACTGGGGTTACAATGTGTAAACCAAATGTAGCCAGCCTCCAGGGTAGCTCACCTCTTGGTTCCCACACCCATGTGTAGTTCCTTTACTTAACGAAATAGGACTGACCTGTGTCACCAGTAGGACATGCAGAAATGATGGCGTGTGACCTCTGAGGCTAGGTCATAAAAGACATGTGATATGCTACTACCCTCTCTTGGATCAATCTCTCTGGAGGAGGCAGCTGGCATGTTGTGGGAAATCTCAAGCGACCCTACAGAGAGACCCAGAAGGTCGAGAACTAAGGCCACCACCCACCAGTCAGGCCAAATTGGCCAGACATGTGAGTGAGCAATCTTGGACTAGAATCATCCTGCCCTAATCACATCTTCAGATGGCTGCAGCCTCAGCTAGCATTTTGACTGTGACCTTGTCTTAGCCCATGTGGGCTGCTGTAACATTAATGCCATAGACTGGGTGGTTTATAAACAATACAAATTTATTTCTCGCAGTTCTGGAGGCTGAATGTCCAAGACCAAGGTGTCAGCAGATTTTGTGTCTGATGAGAGTCCACTTCCTGGTTCACAGATGTCTGTCTTATCAGTGTCCTCAGATGGTACAACGGGTGAGGGAGCTCCCTGGGGTCTCTCTTGAAAAGTCCTATTCATGCAGCCTCCACTTTCATGACCTAAAGGCCTACTTCCAAAATATCACATTGGCCATTACGATTTAGCATATGAATTTTATTGGGATTGACACATATATGCTGCTTTATGTAAAATAGATAACTAATGAAGACCTACCATATAGCACAGGGAACTCTCCTCAGTACTCTGTAATGACCTTGGGAAAAGATCCTAAAAAAGAGTGGATATATGTCTGTGTATGACTGATTCGCTTTGCTGGGCAGCAGAAACTAGCACAACATTGTAGACCAACTATGTTTTTTATTGTTCAGTCACTCAGTTGTGTCCGACTCTTTGCAACCCCATGGACTGCAGCACACCAGGCTTCCCTGTCCTTCACTATCTCCTGGAGTTTGCTCTAACTCGTGTCCATTGAGTTGGTGATGCCATCCAACCATCTCATCCTGTGTCACCCCCTTCTCCTCTTGCCCTCAGTCTTTCCCAGCATGAGAGTCTTTTCCAGTGAGTCAGTTCTTCTCATCAGGTGGCCAAAGCATTGGAGCTTCAGCTTCAACCTCAGTCCTTCCAATGAATATTCGGACTGATTTCCTTTGCGAGTGACTGCTTTGATCTGCTTGCAGTCCAAGGGACTCTCAAGAGTCTTCTCCAACACCACGGTTCAAAAGCATCAATTCTTCAGCACTCAGCCTTCTTTATTCTCCAATAAATTTTTAAAAAAATTACTTTTAGGGGGACATGCAACCTGTTTTGGTACCCCTATGATTCTGAGCTAGAATCACATAGCTAAGCTGCTCCTGAACACCTGACCCACAGAAACTATGTGAGATAATCGATATTCATTGTCTTTTTACTAAATTTCAGAGTATTTTGTTACATGGCAATAGATAACTAGTGCACTGAGACTGAGTTACCCGTTAACAAAGCTGTCAGAGGTGGGGGACCAGTGAGCACAAGAACACACACAAAATGCCCACAGCCCTCACCACATGCCAACCTCCTTTTACAGGAAGCAGAACTGATTGCACAGAATGTCAATATTGAATCTAAAGTTTGCGTATTACAGAGCTACTTGGGTGCCTATTTTTTGTGCTCCCCTAAGGGTCAGATCCCAAGATGTACAGTAAAATGAGTTTGCATCAAGCTCCTTGGATCCCTGAAATGGTGGATAAGGGACAGAGGAAGGGAGGTGATGCAAATAACCTAGTGCATTGGCTCTCCTTACCAGTGGCAAAAATGGCTGAACTTTCCCCTACTGCTTTCAGTCGAAATACCTGGCTCTTAAGGCCCTTCATCCCTCAGGAAGAGTCTAACCTGTTTTTTGTTTGTTTTTTTAAAGCCACAGGAAACCCTCCCCTTGTCCAAACATCCCTGGTTCTTCCCTGCCTAGCTTTACTTTAGTTACAGGAACAAAGGTGCAAGTTGGCAGCCAGAGCAGAAAGCTAAACCCTTGAGAAAGTCTTGGATAACCCCCGCATTCTGATAGAGGCGGATCAAGTGTGAAGGAAATCTACCCAGCTGTAAAACATATGTTTGGTGTAAGGAAATTACAATAGGAGTGTATTTGGTAATGATTACTCTCTATAAACCTGAAACCATCCAGCTCTAGGAACAAGCAACCTCTCAAACATTTGCTTTTAATGTTTACACTTTGTGGGTGTGGGCAGAGCAGGAAGTAAGATAACTCCCTGCCAGTCGTGGCATAAGGGGTGGGATCCCCACCAAGCCCTGACTGGCCTTGGGTCAGCTAGGTAGGATATGGGGATACACTGACCTGGGGCTGGGAGAGGCAAAGTCTATGGATCACCAGACATTGTATTTCAACCCACTGGGAAACATAAAAAGACAATCCCCCAGTACCTTGGTGAGTGTTGACTTCACTTTTCAGAAGGATTTCAAGCCACAGGATACACTAGTACCTGTCCTCATGGAGGAATGCCAGGCAACCTCCTGGGGAGGAAAGAACCCAGGACTGGGAGTGTATGACTTTGGGCAAGTCCTTTAGCTTCTCTATGCATGTGTGTGAATTCGCTTCAGTCAGGTCCAACTCTTTCTGACCCTATAGACTGTAGCCTGCCAGGATCCTCTGTCCATGGGATTCTCCAGGCAAGAATACTGGAGTGGGTGGCCATGCCCTCCTCCAGGAGATCTTCCTGACCCAGGGATTGAGCCCAGGTCTCCAGCAGTGCAGGTAGATTCTTTACTGTCTGAGCCACTGGGGAAGCCACGTAAGAGGGGAGGGAAGTAAATTGAAATAACAGATGAGTGAAAACTAAAGAGATATAAAAGGGACTAATGTTAAGCAAAAAGAAACAGTTGAAATACCCATTCAGTTAGGTCCTGTTTACACATCTGGGGTCTCAGCCACTTTTACTAGTCCCTGGAACATCAAGACCCACAAGCAAATGTTGGCAAATCACACACACATAAGCCTTCTGATAGGGATGAAACTTCAATCAATATTTTCTCTGAACAATATTTTTCATCAAGGTACAGAGGCTTAGTTAAACTAACAAGCTATTATCTTTCCACAGAGATTAAAAGACACCCAACTCAATGAATTTACTTAGGTCTCTTAATGGATTTAGGTCAAGGTTGACCTCTGTAGTGGATTTCAAGCATTGTTCTAGTGGCCAAGTGAGAATTGAGAGACAGCCAGAGTGAAGACAGCTGAGACAAAAACCTGAACTGGAACCAGAGTAATGGTTATACCATGATGAGTTTTTTGTCTCGGAAACAGAAACAGTCCCCTGAGTTGGTAATAAGGATCCTCCCAGAGGCAGCTGGCCTTTGCTCCCAGAACCTCTGCATCATGGAGACTCTTCCTGAGAAAGGGAAAAGGAGACCCAAAATGTCTCCTCCCAGAAATCCTGCCTCCTGGCTCAAGTGCTGGACATGTGCTGCCCAGCTATTGCAGTGGGGTTGAGAATTTCAGCACAATGAAATTCTAAAATACTAGGATCTTAGAATCACTGAATTCCATGAATTGCTCCAGGCCATGGATCATTTCTCACTCAGATTTGTTCCCTCAGTGCCTAGCACAGAGTCTGGCAGAGTAGAAGTAATGAATTTTTTTTTTTTTTTTTTTTTTTTTGCAGCCGTAATATATTAGGAGCATCCCTGGCCAAATCTCTTACAGAGTCATGTTCAAGTAAGAGAGATCCAGTCTTTAAGGAAAGAAAAAAAAAATTAAGAATTTATCTGTTTATCTGTGTTCCTCAGGGAACTAAAAGGGGAACCAATTAATAACCCCCAAGTATTGCTGCCTCTTTCTCCCAGTTTTCTCTCCCCCAGCACAGCCTCTCTACACAGCATCTCCCCAGGTCCCTTCACTCCTGGCCTCACAGATAATTTTGTCCTCTCCTTCCTTACCTTGTCCTCATCTCCAGCCCTAAATAACATTCAACTTGGCCTGTGTACTGTGTACAGTAGGTCCTTATTAATTATATATTTTATGTATAGTGGTGTGTGTATATTAATCCCAAGATTCTATTTCTGTTCTGTTAAATAAGTTCATTTGTATCATTTTTTTTAGATTCCACATATAGGCAATATCATGTGATATTTGTCTTTGTCTGAGTTCACTCAATATGACAGTCTCTAGGTCTATCCGTGTCCTTGCAAATGGCATTCTTTCGTGGCTAAGGAATATTCCATTCTACGTGTGTATCACATCTTGATCTGTTCATCTGTTGATGGACATTTAGGTTACTTCCATGTCCTAGCTGTTGTTAATAGTGCAGCAGTGAACACTGGGGTGTGTGTATCCTTTTGAACTATGGTTTTCTCCAAATATATGTCCAGGAGTAGGATTGCTGGATCATATGGTAATTCAATTTTTAGTTTTTTTTAAGGAACTGTTTTCCATAGTGACTGTACCAACTTACATTCCCACCAACAATGTAGAAGGGTTGCATTTTTTCCCACCCTCTCCAGCATTCCTTGTTTGCAAATTTTTTGATGATGGCCATTCTGGCTAGTGTGAGGTGATACCTCATTGTAGTTTTGATTTTCACTTCTCTCATAATTAGTGCTGTTGAACGTCTTTGCATGTACTTTTTGGCCATCTGTAATACTTCTTTGGAGAAATATCTATTTAAATCTTTCACTCATTTTCTGATTAGGTTGTTTGTTTGCTTTTCATATAGAGCTACATGAGCTGTCTGTGTATTTTGAAGATTAATCCTTTGTCAGTCACTTCATTTGCAGATATTTTCTGCCAGTTCTGTTGGTTGCCTTGTAATTTTGTTTTATGGCTTCCTTTGCTGTGCAGAAGCTTTTAACTTTAATAAGTTTCCATTTGTTCTTGTTGTTTTTATTTCCATTACTAGAGGAAATGGGTCAAAAAAACTCTTGCTGTGATTTATGTCAGAGAGTGTTTTTGCCTATGGTTTCCTCTGAGTTATACAGTATCCAGCCTTACATTTAGGTCATTAATCCATTTTGAGTTTATTTTTGTGTATGGTATTAAGTGAGTGAAGTTGCTCAGTCGTGTCCGACTCTTTGCAACCCCATGGACTATAGCCTACCAGGATCCTCAGTCCATGGGATTTTCCAGGCAAGGATACTGGAGTGGGTTGCCATTTCCTTTACCAGGGGATCTTCCTGACCCAGGGATTGAACCTGGGTCTCCCGCATTGTAGGCAGACGCTTTACTGTCTGAGCTACCAGGGAAGCCATATATGGTATTAGGGAGTGTTATAATTTCATTCTTTTACATGTAGCTGTCCAATTTTTCTGGCACCACTTGAAGAGACTGTCTTTTCTCCATGTATGTTCTTGCCTTCTTTGTCATATATTAGGCAGCCATAGATGTGTAGGTTTATCTCTGCTTTCTATCCTATTCCATTGGTCTCTATTTCTTTTTTTGTGCCTGTACCATGCTGTTTTGACGGCTGTAGCTTTGTAGTCTAGTCTGAAGTTGGAGAGACTGGTTCCTCCAGCTCTGTTTTTCTTTCTGAAAATTTCTTTGGCTGTTCAGGGTCTTTATGTTTTCATACAAATTATAAACTTTTTTGTTCTAATTCTGTTAAAATGCCATTGGTAATTTGATAGGGATTACATTGAATATGCATATTGCTTTGAGTAGTAGGGACATTTTCATAATATTGATTCTTCCAATCCAAGAACATAGTATATCTCTTCATCTGTTTGTGTCATTTTTTATTTCTTTCATTAGTATCTTACAGCTTTCCGAGTAGAGGTCTTCTGCCTCCTTAGGTAGGTTTATTCCTAGGTATTTTATTCCTTTTGATGTGATGATAAATGGAACTATTTCCCTAATTTCTCTTTGTGATCTTTCATTGTTAGTATATGCAAATTCAAGAGATTTCTGTGTATTACTTTTCATATTTTGCAACTTTACCAAATTCATTGATGAGCTCTAGCAGTTTTCTGGAGGCATCTTTAGGATTTTCTATATATAGCATCACCTTGTCCTCATACAGTGACAGTTTTATTTCTTTTCCAAGTTTTGGATTCCTTTTATTTCTTTTTCTTCTCTGATTGCCATGACTAGGACTTCCAAAACTACATTGAACTAAGTTGACAACAGTGGACATCCTTGCCTCATTCCTGATCTTAGAGGAAATGATTTCAGTTTTCCGCTATTTAGAATGATTCCTGTGGGTTTGTCATATATGACTTTTATTATACTGAGGTAGGTTCCCTCTGTGCCCACTTTCTAGAGAGCTTTTTTTATCATAAATGGGTGTTGAATTTTGTCAAAAGTTTTTTCTGCATCTATTGAGATGATCATGTAGTTTTTATTCTTCAGTTTGTTAATATGGTATTTCACAGTGATTGATTTACATGTGCTGAAGAATCCTTGCATCCCTGAGACAAACCCCACTTGATCATGGTGTATGATGCTTTAATGCATTGCTGGATTTGGTTTGTTAGTACTTTGTTGAGGATTTTTGAATCAACATTCATCAGTGACATTTGCCTGTAATTTTCTTTTTTGTGATATCTGTCTCATTTTGGTTTCAGGGTGATGATGGCCTCATAGAATGAGCTTGGGATTATTCCTTCCTCTGAGCTTTTTTGTAAGAGTTTCAGAAGAATAGGTGTTAACTCTTCTCTAAATGTTTGCTAGAATTCACCTGTGAAACCATCTGGTCCCAGACATTTGTATGTTAGGAGTTGTTTTACCACAGTTTCAATTTCAGTACTTGTGATTTGTCTGTCCTTTTTTTTTTTTCTCTGTTTCTTACTGGCTCAGTTTCAGAAGATTGTACATTTCTAAGCATTTGTCTATTTCCTCTAGGTTGTCCACTTTATTGACTTGTAGTAGTCTCTTATGATCTCTGTATTTCTGTGGTGTCAGTTGTAACTTCTCATTTTGCATTTATAATGTTATTGATTTGAGTTCTCTCTCTTTTTTCTTGATGAGTCTGCCTAGTTCAGTTTAGTTCAATCTCTCAGTTGTGTCCGACACTTTGCAACCCTATGGACTGCAGCATGCCAGGCCTCCCTGTCCATCACCAACTCCCAGAGTTTACTCAAACTCATGTCCATTGAGTCAGTGATGCCATCCAACCATCTCATCCCCTGTCATCCCCTTCTCCTCCCGCCTTCAATCTTTCCCAGCATCAGGGTCTTTTCAAATCAGAGTCAGCTCTTCACATCAGGTGGCCAAAGTATTGGAGTTTCAGCTTCAACATCAGTCCTTCCAATGAATATTCAGGACTGATTTCCAATAGGATGGACTAGTCTGCGTAAAGGTTTATCAATTTTGTTTATCTTCTCAAAGAACCAACTTTTAGTTTCTTTGATCTTTTGCATTGTTTTCTTCATCTCTATTTCATTTATTTCTGCTCTGATCTTTATGAATTCTTTCTACTGACTTTACTTTTTTTTCTGCCTTCTCTTTTTGCTTTAGATGTAAGGTTTGGTTGTTTATTTGAGATTTTTCTTGTTTCCTGGGGCTTCCCAGGTGGCTCAGCTGGTAAAGAATCCACTTGTAATGTGGAAGACCTGGGTTCGATTCCTGGGTTGGGAACATCCCCTGGAGAAGGGAACAGCTACCCACTCCAGTATTCTGACCGGGAGAATTCCATGGACTGTATAGTCCGTGGGGTCTCAAAGAGTCGGACACGACTGAGTGACTTTTACTTCACTTCACTTCACTTAGTTTCTTGAGGTGTTGCTATAAACTTTCCTCTTAGAACTGCCTTTGCTACATCCTAGATTTTTGAATCATCAAGTGTTTCTGCCTTTCTTCTCTAGCCATCTTTCTACCTTTCCTTAAGATTATAAATGACAAAAGATCTGAAAACTGGGGTGGCAACCTCAGTACACATTTAGGATGGGAAAGGGGGATGGTATTAAATATCAAGGAGGCAAATCAGGGTAGTCAAGGGCAATACTCAAAAGGAAAGATTGGGCAGGAAGCTCTCATCTCCACCACAGTTCAATGAATCATCCAGAGTTTATCCAGCTTCCATGGGAACATTTGTGGGAATTGGGAGCACTTAGAGGATATTAGGTCCTATTGGAGGCTCATTTCTTCCTGAGCCCTAAATTGGGAAGGTCTTAGGAGGCTGGGTATAGAGCAGGAGCCCTCAGGCAAAGCTAAACGCAGAGAGGGCTTCAAATGGACAGATCCTGCCACAACTGCCTCTCCCCTATGGTACATTCCTGAAGAAATCGGTAGAGAAAACCAGGAAGCAAATGAGAGAGAAGAAAGAATAACAGGAGTAGGTGGGTTGAGTGCTGCCTCTGCCTGGGCCCAGAACCCTGGCCAGTGGAAGCATAGGCTCGATTCCACAGCGTGTTTGAGAACAGATCATACAGGACCCAGACCCAGCATGTCCTGCAGTCCTGGGACTGTGGCCTTTATTGCCACCTTGCTCCCACCATTAAATGCAGAGTTGGTTTTGAATGCTCACTCTGTTTCCCTCCTTCTCCTGAAAACTTGTCTGTACTTACCAAAGCCAGCTGGAAGGAGAGTGGGCTTCATCTGATATATGCAGGAGTCCCCACTAGACTGGCCACTGGAGGCCACTTTTAATAAGCGTATCAATACCACCATATTGTCCCCTCGCCCTCCAAGGGAAGGATCTCCCACTCTGTAAGCACACCCTTGCTGCTCAGAGGTGGGGGTTTACTTCCTTGCTTACGTGTACATATCACGAAGTCACAGATAAGATTTGCCTTCTCAGTAGCCCTGGAGCCTGCAGTGTTCTGGCTTTCAGAGGCAGCAACTGGCATATGCCGGAGCAGGGGAGTGAATGGTTTGTTGAAGCATTTTCAGTAACTCTAGCGTACTCTTCCTGTATTGTGCTATTGGGCAGCCATCCAATAGTACTGGTTGCTGGCATGGAGATGCTTCTGAAACAGCTGGGCGGGCTCATGGAATGGGAATTACCAAGAGATAACGGGATTGTGTACGAGATGTGCGTGGGGGACTATTCAAAAGAAAACAATAGTAATATCTGGTCAAGATGACTTTGGAAAAGGCAAAAGCTGCAAATTTAAAAATAGAACCTTTCTCTTTGTGGCAAAGATCAGAGGAATCTGATATGGCTTTTGAAAACTGAAGATTTGCATTGCCAATGGTACCAAGGTGCCAATCCAAGCTGGCCTCTTCCTTTCACTAGCGCGTGGGATGATTGGGCACCTGCCGTGTGGTGGTCCCTGTGCTGTATATATCAGGAACATGTGAGAGACTGTTTAGTGCGATCTCCCATCAGACAGAGCCCAGTTAAATCCCAGCTCCTTCATTCACTGGCTGTGTGTCCTTTGTGTTTATCAAATGTCTCTGTGCCTTCGTCTTTTCATCTTAGAAATAACACTTGTATCCTAGATTGTGTGGATTCAAGGAGACAGTATATTGTAAATATTGTAAGGAGCGTAGCAGAGCACACTGTCAATGCTTAAAAATTAGATGTGACTAATTTTAGTAAATATTTTAATAAGATCCAAGGTAGACTCTGGTGAGTGCCACACTGGGAGAAATTAAAAAGAAAGAGAAATAGTGTGGGAGAGAAGCAGGGAGACCTCTTGAACGAAGAGACACAGGCAAAATGTATAACATCTGTCCCATTCTGTGGTACTGATGGGGAAGGTATCCTCATCTTGAATCTTTACATTCATTTTCATCAAAAAGATTTGAAAGGATAAGAGAAATGTATGCAGATAAAAATTTACCAGAGGTGGAGGTCATTTTAGGAGACAAAAGTAACAGTTAATAATGATTAATTATTAACACTCATGTATCATAGGGCTTCTCTGGTGGCTCAGTCAGTAAAGAGATTGCCTGCAATACAGGAGACACAGGTTCAATCCCTGGGTGGGGAAGATCCCCTGGAGAAGGGTATGGCACCCCACTCCAGTATTCTTGCCTGGAGAATTCCATAGACAGAGGAGCCTGGTGGGCTACAGTCTATAAAGTCACAGAGTCAGACAGGACTAAGCGACTAAACCACCACCACCTGTGTGTCATGGAATCTAAGACACAAATTTTCACACACCATCAGGAAAGAACAAAAGCCACAAATTGAACAATGACACGGTGTTTTTTTAACAGCAGTTGTAAGATGCATCCAATTTCAGATATGTTGAAAGGTGGGGTAAAATGTACATCTGAGAATCAGTGAATATGGTATGTGCCATAGTCTATAATAATGGTGACACGTTTTGAAAGCTTTTTTTTTTCATTGAATGCCCACCATTAAATAGGTATAATGGAATCTGTTGAGACACAATGAATTGGCCTAATGTTCTGTAACAAGTAAATACTGGACCTGGCAATCAGGTTCAGAGTTGCCTTGCAAAAAGTTCGAGGGTGTATACACTGTGCTATACATAAAAGACCTAAAACCCAGGGCAGCTGGGTGAGAGGGACAGGGAGAAGGCCATGGACTAGCTCAGGTCCTAGAGAGCCCTGAATGCCAGGCTGCAGGCTGGCCCTTCCCTCCAGAATCACCCGCTCCAGAATCTCACCCTCCAGAAGCGCCTGCTGAGCCCTGTTGTACGGCAGGCGCTGTGGGGAGGGCAGCCCTGAATAAGACACAGAGCAGGTCCCTGCCTTCATGGAGCTCACGGCTAGACAAAGGTCAACATCCAGCCAGAACATTTAAGAGTGAGGGTGACGCACATCTAGTGGGGAAAAAAAAAAGCACATCCTGAAAGTGTGGGTTAGGTTTTATTCAGGAACCTCACTGAGGATAAGAACCTGGAAAACAACCTCTCAGATAACCATAAGGGACTGACCCAAAGTGAAGACCCAGGATATATAGGAATTTTGCTGGAAAAAAAAAAATTAAAAAGTATAGTTGAACCTCAAAAGATTACTAGTAATCACAAGAAAACAGACATCTCAAGTCAATGACTTTTGTGCTTGTCTGTGGGAAGATTCAAGTGTCTGGACTCACTGAAATTATTCCTTTGATATGCATCTTTACTATTTAGGGCCAGTATCCTATTTTTCTTTGCCCTGAATTCCCTCAGGGCGAACCTGGCGGAAGTGACTTTTAATGACCGGAAGAGTGGGTCAGAGAAAGGAGGAGAGTGCGGCAGCAAGCCGTGGTACTCACCAGGCATCCATGTGCTCCCCTACATTACCCAGCTTGCCTTGCAGTTAGGTTAGGGCCATGTGACCAGTACTGACCAATAGACGGGGAGAGATAGTGACCTTTGATGCTTCCAGGCTGACTCAGCAAAGTGCCAGATGCTTCATCCAGCAGTCCCTTTGCACGGTGACCTTAGATGTCACTTCTCTAGATGGACAAGGACCACCCATCCCACACTGCACCTCGCAGGAGTTGGACTTACACTTTAGTGCATTAAATGACTGAAATTCGTGGGTTAATTTATTATCACCACATACCCTAACCGAGCATGACTAATCCTAGAGGAAAGAGTGTTCCATGCAGGGAAAACAGAAAGTAGAAAGGCAAGAGAACTTGAGAACTTGGAGGAATCGAATATTGTCTTTCCTGGAACAACAGCACCAAGGGTTGGTGACATGAGATGAAGCTAAAGAGGTGGGGGTGCCTTCCAGGGTCCCACAGGCCGTGTAGGAAGCATGGGTTGCCAGGGATTGAAAGCAGAGCAGACCCAGTGACACAGGCTGGAGACTCAAAGTTCTGAGAGTAGCAATACGTGCAGTCTCTGTGGGGGACGAGAGGAAGAGAGCTGGGTCAGTCACCTCCACAGTCTTGAGCTTGAGACACCAGGATAATGGTGGTGTGTTCAACAGGAGTGGGAAAGTCTGGAGAGAACCTGGTCTGTGGAGGACACCGATGGGTCTGACTTGGAACACGTGGAGGCTGAGGTTCTCAAGGAGCATCTTCCAAGGTAATTCCCAAGCCAGGCCTGGGCCGGCAGGTTCAGGAGCGACCCTGTGCTCACCCCTGGGCTGCAGTTCCTGCCTCTCTCCCTTCACAGCAGGTCTGGTTAGAACATACTCTCTAGATGGAGGCTCTTTTATGACAGCCAAGGTTTTCCTACATGCTCTATAAAGACCTATTAATTGCACTAGTTTATCTATCAGCTTTTTTTGAAATGAGCTTCTAAGACATAATCAGACAGTTGTCACTAAACCTATGGAACCGTTCCCTGTGAGCAATCAACGATAAGAAAGTAAGCCGTCCTTTGTGGCTGCCACCTCAGGTGGCCACAGGAAAATTCAAAGAGACAGAGGTATATGTTAATGGGGCAGGGGAGAGGCCACCACCCGGTGAATTACCCCCAAGAGAGGAATGTGCTGGGACCCAGTGGTGGTTTGGCATGCCGGAGGTGGCTTTTACCCACTCCAGGATCTGGTTTTTAACTCTTAGGATTCTTCTAAGCTGGTAATAGCTTGATTTGGATGCAGTGAGAGTTTTGACAGCGCAGGCATCAGCAAACACTACAGTTGAGGGTTTTTGGGGAAGGAGGTGGGAGCCTCTTTACCAGCACATCACTGGTTTGTACCAAAGGGAGGTTGCAGCAACAAGGACCTACTGTATAGCACAGGGAACTCTGCTCATTATTATGTGGCAGCCTGGATGGCAGGGAGTTTGGGGGAAGAATGCATGTGTGTGTGCTCAGCTGTGTCCGACTCTTTGCTACCCCATGGACTATAGCTTGCCAGGCTCCCCTGTCCATGAAGTTCTCCAGGCAAGAATACTGGAGTGGGTTGCCATTTCCTCCTCCAGGTGATCTTCCCGACGCAGGGATCATACCTGCATCTCTTGTGTCTCCTGCATTGGCAAGTGGATTCTTTACTGCTGAGTCACCTGGGAAGCCCCTTGGGGAAAAATGGATACATGTGTAGGTATGGCTGAGTCCTTTCTCTGTCCACCTGAAGCTGTTACAATATTGTCTGTTAATAAGTTACACCTCAATACAAAAGAAAAAGTTTAAAAAAAAAAAAAAGCAAAGAGACATTGCAGAAATATGAGGGTTGAAAGGCATCTCTCTCTGGCTCCACCCAGTGCTCATGTGAAAATCCAAGCGCCATGTGCCACTGCCTTTCCCTCATCCTCCAGCTCCAACCCATCAAATCTGTGGAAAGAAAAGGAGATGCCAGACCCCGCTTCCATAATATCACCACGCCCCTCCCTACTCCCATTTTTTGACGGCCAGGAAAGATGAGCAGAGTCCCAGAATTATTGTTGGTACTGAGGTGAAGTATGATTGATACTAAAGTTCTCGCCACCCTGACAAGTGGAGGTTTGGAGTGAGATTTAACTTGATTTAGAAAAATACAGAAATATGACATTTCTTATACCCGTAGTGTGGAATGAAATTCATACCAGTTGAAGGCTTGGGTGGATTGACGGATGACTGCTTGGATAGCAGGCAGGAAGAGAAACAGAGGAGCAGAAAAGGAAAGATAGGAGAAACAGAGAACAAGAGAGACACATATATAGATGGTTGTATGTGCATAGAAAATTCTAGGAAGGTACATAGAAATTGTGGACAGTGAGTATTTAAAGGATTATTTATTAGAGCTCTGCTCTGTTCTGAATATTTCACCATAAGCAAACATTACTTTTATAACTCTTAAAACATTTGAAGTGATTTTCTCACTGCAAACATTATGAGTATGTTCAGTTGCATGCTGGACTTCCCTGGTGGCTCAGACGGTAAAGAATCTGCCCATAATGCAGAAGACCAGGGTTCAATTCCTGGGTCGGGAAGGTGCCCTCGAGGAGGGCATGGAAACCCACTCCAGTATTCTTGCCTGGAGAATCCCACAGACAGAGAAGTCTGATGGGCTGCAGTCCATGGGGTCGCAAAGAGTGGGACGCAACCGAGTGACTAACACTAAACCACACTGTAGGTTGCATGCTAAAGGTGATTAAGGCTGTAGATGGAATTTGGGTTACTGGTCAGCTGACCTTAAAATCGGGAAGTCATCCTGAATTATCCACATGGGCCCCACGTAGTCACAAGGGTCCTTAAACATGGAAAAGGAAGGCAGGGAGAGGCAGAGAAAGAGACGTGAAGAAGAGTCGCAAGCCAAGAAAGCTGAGTGACCTCTAGAAACTAGAAAAGGGAAGGGAACCAATTTTCCGCTGGAGCCTGCAGAAAAGAATGTAGCCCTGTGACACCTTGCCTGTTTTTAATTGTCTGATATTATTAGTGTTATTATTGTTTTTCTTTTTTTAATTTATTTTTAATTGGAGGACAGTTGCTTGACAACGTTGTGTTGGTTTCTGCTCTCTAACAAAGTGAATCAGCTACAAGTACACACATGTCCCCTCCCGCCTGAGCCTCCCTCCCACCTCCCCCATACCACCCTTCTAGGTGACACCTTGATTTTTGCTCAGTGAGATCCCTGTCAGACTTCTGACCTGATTCAGCCACTCTGTCCCCTCCCCACCAACCCAAGAGCAGCAGCCTCACACCGTGGACAGCTTGGCTGGGCCACGGGTGCCCCAGGCCTCTGAGCCCCAGAGCTTCCGCCTCAGCTGCCAGCTCCAGTCCTTGCATCGACAGAAAGATTTCCATCCCCACTGTTGTTGCCATTGCAGACATGCAGAGGGACAGCAGAAGCACTATAAGAAATGAATGGAGGGGTGAATTATTAATGCCCGTGAAAGAAATTTCTGACCCGATTAGTATTCCATCGTTAGCTGTGTCTCTCATGCCAACACACTGATTTTATTCCACGAGCAGATCAAGGCACAGGGCGCACCTGGCCAGACTGAATTTGCTCGATTAACGAGGGTGAGGAAAACTGTAAATTGTCGGTAATGTATTGATGGTGCCGCTTGGCGCAGTAACACTCTGCTTTTCTCCTTTCATGGTGGTGCACACCTGGCTTCCTATTGTTATCAAGGCCCATGGTTGCTGTGAAAAATGCTGCTGATCTGATGCTGAAGTGGATACAGAGAAATCCATGCCTGGGTCCTGGTCCACTCCGTTCTCCAAGATTATAACTAGGAAAGTCGGTGTGGTGGGCATCATCTCATTGGTAAGGCTAACTCTTCTGTCTGTGGGCAGCCAGGAGGCCAAACACAGCCTATACAAGCATCCTCATCTGGGTACCCCTGTGGGCACACACACACAGGCTCGTGAGTACCCAAGAAACACAGTCACACACACACAGGGACCCGCATTTGTATGCACACACATGCACACAGGCACTGATGCTCAGACAGGCCAGGGGTGGTGTCTGCTCCTCTCGGCTGTTCCATCTGAATGAAGCATTCTAATTCAGAGACTCCCCATCTCTGGGGAAATAATCTTCAGATTAGTCTGCCTGCCTACCAGGAGCGCTGGGTCATCCACACCTGATTTTTTTAAACAAAAACAAAAACACCTGATTTCAGGAAATGCTGCGAGCTTCCAGGTGTTCTGAAGCCCAGGGAAGGTGCTGTTGCAGTGTTGTGGGACCCTCACTGCTGCCTGCAGCATTCAGAGGGGAGTGTGTGTGTGGTGTGTGTGTGTATGACCCTCCTCAGCTTCCTACTTCCTAGCTGTGTCACCATGGACAAGTTACTTAACTTCTCTGTGCCTGTTTCTTCATTTGTTGTTAGGGTGAATTAGGGTAACACGTGTGCTTTGTTAAATGGAGCACCTGGAAGATAGTACATACTCCACAAATGCTGGTGCTGTTCTATTACTCCTAGTCCCACACGCACACACACACACACACACACACACACACACACACACACGTAGATGTCATGCTTGAAGAGGCAGCAGTCAAAAATCTGGCCTTCCAATTTAGTTGGCTCTTTGCTCCATGGTTTTGAAAGCAGCTTGGTAACCGTTTTCTCCTTTTTGCCTCATAAAACCTTGTAACGTAGGAGAGCTGGAATTATTGGTCCCATTAAAAAAAGGAAATAAAGGTGGACAAAGGTCACAAAATGTGCCTGCAAAAAAAAAATTCACTGCAGTGTACTTATAGCCACACAGACACACACACACGATCAAAAAACCCAGCAGTTGTGAAAGGTCGATGAAGACAGCGCTTTATACCACATGGTCATAAAGAAATCACATCTGTAAGTTTTCAGTGATGTGGGAAATGCCTTAGCTACAATGATAAGTGAGAAGAGAAGGGTACAAACTGGATGCCCAAGAGAACTTTTATTATATAACCAAGGCGGGGCGGGGGGGGGGGGGGGTGAGCCTCCCCCAAAGTATTAACATCATCCCCAAAGGAAGGTTATACTTTCCATAAAGATTCTTTTTGATGTGGACTTTTTTTTTTTAAGTCTTTAACTGGATTGGTTACAATATTGCTTCTGTTTCACTGTTGGTTTTTTCTGGCCAGGAGGCA
Source organism: Muntiacus reevesi (assembly GCF_963930625.1). Taxonomy (NCBI): domain Eukaryota; kingdom Metazoa; phylum Chordata; class Mammalia; order Artiodactyla; family Cervidae; genus Muntiacus; species Muntiacus reevesi. The sequence goes on from NC_089252.1 coordinate 100,890,840, forward strand.
TGTAGGATCTTAGCTTCCCGACCAGGGATCAGAGCCACAGCCCCTGCATCTTAAGTCGAAGTCTTAACCACCAGAATACCAGAGTAGCCCTGGGAAAGTTATGGTTGTCTGGTGTTTTTCCCTTTCTGCTGTTCAGTGTTTTCCAGAATTTTCATGCTGGAGCTATATTCTTTTTATAATTAAGTAAGAGAAGCTGTTGAGCTGCAATTACTCCGCTGAGTGCATACATCTGGCTGGCGGAAGAGCCGGCACCCTGAGCCTGTCCACCACGGGAGGGGCGGTGGGGAGGGAAGGGGGATGGTCACCCACGGGACGGGTGGCGACCTGGCTGCCGGGACAGCACAGGGCACCAACATTCCGCGGAAATGAATCAGCTGACAGACACCAGTCGCTGCCCTTTCAAGCCCTCCCGCCAGCCCCATATCCAGACGGGACACTGACCCCCACCCCTTCAGCACTGTCACCTGAGACACAAGAGAAGGCATCCCTGGCCCCTCTCGGGAAAGTCGGGTTCACCAACGACGTTAGCCAATAAGGAGCCGGCAGAGCAATCGTTCACTGAGCACCCACTAAGGACCAAACCTTCAAACATGCTCTCTTCTGACGTTATTCTCATAACCGGCCCACGACACAGGGATTATCCCACTTCACAGAGGGGAAACCAAGGCTTGCAAGGGGGAGGACCCTCACCCAGGGGTCCTGCGGGTGCAGAGCGGAGTGGGGAACGCTCAGGGCTGTCAGTCTCACGTTCTCCGCCCGCCCCCGGCACGTGCAGGGAGCACCACCAGTGCCGAGCCCCGGCTGGTTCAGACACAGGGGAGAACGTCCCCTTGGAGGGTGACTTCACAATTGTTGTTAACTTCTCCAAGACATGAATCCCGCAGGGCAGCTGCGCAGAGCCTTCCCTTCCTCCCAGAGCTCTTGGGAGGCTGCTGGGCCCAGGTTAGAGTGGGGGGTCGCAGCTCCTGGCCTCGGGCCAGTGCTGTCTGTATTGACACCATTGCAGAGATGATCATGCAGTCGCTCATTCGTGAATTTCCCCATTCACTGTGCAAACCTGACCCGCGTGCCTACTGAGCACCAGGCCGTGTTCCAGCAGCAGCACAAGGCCCCTGCCCCCGTGGGGTTCACTTTCCAGGAGAGGGAGGCAGGTGACAGGTAAACACCTATTCAGGAAATATCTTTTCAGGCTGTTTTAAATGCCATAAAGAAGTTTTGGACCCATGATTAATAGAATAATGACCCTTGTGTCTTAAAACCTGAAGCCTGTGGATATGACATTTGTTATATGGCGAAAGGAAATTAAAGTTGCACATGGAATGAACGTTGCTAATCAGCTGGTCATCACAGTGGGAAATGACCCCAGAGCATCAGGGTGGGCTCAATGTATGCAAGAGGGAATTAGAAAATTACAAGATGTATCACAAGAGAACACAGTCCTGCCAATGCTTGGATTTTAGCCCAGTGAGGCCTGTGTCAGACTTCTGACCTACTTCCGAATCTATAAGATAATGTGTCTTATTTAAGGCTGCTAAGTTCATCCAGTCTAACTCAGCACAAATGGGATACTTGTGCTAGTACAGATATTCATTGTTCCCTCATCATGGAGGCCTTCCCTGCCTGCCTTCAGAAGAAAGTTTTCCTGCTTTTGCTGTCTTGGGTTATTCGCTGACTTGCTTTTTCACGTTGTGAAGCAGGGACAGAGGGCTTCCCTGAGGAGGTGACATTGGAGGTCAGATCTAAATGAGAAGGCATTCATCGTCCACAAAACTGACCAGGTAGCGGAGAGGAGAAGAGGAGGGAGGAGCAGACCCACAGTCAGACGGCAAACCAGTCAGAACTCAGGAAAGCACGGCCTGCCCCAGGGATGCGCCCCAGAGGCCCCACTTCACCTCCTGCCTCCTGGGGACCAGCTGGGCAGCCGGAACACCGGCCTGGTGGGGCGACAGAGGGAGTGTCATGTCACCCGGAGGGATTGGCCCTGCTCCCCCATCACACCACCTCCTGGGCACTCACTCGCCTTTTCCTTTGGAGCAGTTGTTTGACCTTATGTCCCCAGATATTCCTGTCAAGGAGGCTGTACATCGTTTTTGGAGCAGTCAGGGTAGAAGGGCATGGCAACCCACTCCAGTACTCCTGCCTGGAGAATCCCACGGACACAGGAGCCTGGTGGGCTACATCCGTGGGGTTGCAAAGAGTCAGACACGACTGAGCAACAGCGGCATAACAGGATCCCCTGGCAGCAAACAAGTGAGGAAGCCCCCAGGGATGCCTCCTGGGAAAGGACTCAGCCTAAGGGGAAAAGCCTGTGGGTGCTGGATTAGGAGTGGGGGACACTGAGTCCCTCTCAATGCACCTTGAGTCGAAAGTGGGAGAGAGAGATAACAAACACTGCAGTGCTGAAGTCCGGCCATGGGCTGGCTCTCCTCTGCCCTCCTCCCTCCTTCTTTCACCAACTTTTTTTTTTTTTTAATTGGAGCTTAATTACTTTCTAATATTGTGGTGGTTTTTGCCATACATCCACATGAATCAGCCATGGGTGTACATGTGTTCCCCATCCTGAACGCCCCTCCCACCTCCCTCCCCATCCCATCCCTCTGGATCATCCCAGTGCACCAGCCCTGAGCACCCTGCCTCATTCATCAAACCTGGACTGGTGATCTGTTTCATATATGATAATATACATGTTTCAATGCTATTCTCTCAGATCATCCCACCCTCACCTTCTCCCACAGAGTTCAAAAGCCTGTTCTTGACATCTGTGTCTCTTTTGCTGTCTCACATATAAGATCATTGTTACCTTCTTTCTAAATTCCATATATATGCATTAGTACACTGTATTGGTGTTTATCTTTCTGGCTTCCTTCACTCTGTATAATAGGCTCCAGTTTGATCCACCTCATTAGAACTGATTCAAATGTATTCTTTTTAATGGCTGAGTAATATTCCATTGTGTATATGTACCACAGCTTTCTTACCCATTTGTCTGCTGATGGACATCTAGGTTGCTTCCATGTCCTGGCTATTGCAAACAGTGCTACAATGAACATTGGGGAACATGTGTCTCTTTCAATTCTGGTTTCCTCATTTCACCAGCTTTAACTTCTAACTTGATATGCCCTGAACCAAATCCTTAGTCTTTTCCCCAAACTGCTTCCTCTCCCCATTTTCCTCGCTTGTGATCGAGGGGATCCCTCTTCCATCATCTGCGCTTACTGTCTTAAGGTTGCCTCTGACCCCTTCTTCTTTGCCCCCTTCCACCACCCACTGTCTGGCTGTGTCCCCTCCCCCAGGTTCACCTTCTCTCAGGTTGCTCTTCAACCTGCATCCACAGCTGATGCAAACACCCGTCGCTGACTCTCTCTGCCATCCCCCCTGAGGACATGTCAGCATGGGGTGGTTTGTTTGGAAGAATGTTGTCCTCTTGTGGGTTTGTTTTTTTAAATTTTGATTTTATTGGAGAATAGTTGATTTACAGTGTTGTCTTAGGTTCAGATTACAGCTAAGTGACTCAGTTATACATACATTCATTCTTTTTCAGGTTCTTTTCTATATAGGTTATCACAGAATATTCAGTAGAATTCCCTGTGCTATACAGTAGGTCTTGTTGGTTATCTTGTATATAGATGTGTGTGTGTGTACATCCTAAGCCCCCACCACCGCACGTTTCCCCTCTGATAATCATAAGTTTACTCTCAATATCTGAAAATCTGTGTCTGTTTTGTAAATATGTTCATTTGTATAATTTTTAAATTAGATTCCACGTGTGAGTAATGTGATATTTCTCTTTGTCTGACTGACTTCACTCAGGATGACAATCTCTAGGTCCATCCATGTTGCTGCAAATGGCATTATTTCATTCAAAATTTTTTATGACTGAGTGATATCCCATTGTATATGTACCACATCTTTTTTATCCGTTTCTCTGTCAATGGACCTTTATTTTCTTTTTGTTGCAATGGTAAATTAGATTGTTTCCTCCATTTCTCTTTCTGATCTTTCATTATTAGTGCCTAGGGATGCGAGAGATTTCTGTGTATTAATTCTGTATCCTGTGACTTTGCTAAATTAATTGATGAGCTCTAGTAGCTTTCTGGTGGCATCTTTAGGATTTTCTATGTATAGTATTATGTTGTCTGCAAACCTTGACAGTTTTACTTGTTTTCCTATTTGGATTCTTTTATTTTTCCCCCCTCTCATTGCCATGGCAGTGAATAATAATGGCAAGAGTAGACCCTCTTATCTTATTCCTGATCTTAGAGGAAATGCCTTCAGGTTTTCACTATTGAGAATACTGTCTGCTACGGGTATCTCATATATGACCTTTATTATGTTGAGATAGGCTCCCTGTATGCTCACTTTCTGGGGAGTTTTTTATCATAAAATGGTGTTGAGTTGTGTCAAAAACTTTTCCTGCATATATTGAGATGATCATATGTTTTTTATTCTTCAGTTTGTTAATATGGTGTATCACATTGATTGATTTGAGTATATTGAAGAATCCTTGCATGCCTGGGATAAATCCCAGTTGATCATGGTGTATGATTCACATATTGTTGGATTCAGTTTGCTAGTATTTTGTTGACAATTTTTGCATCTATCTTCATCAGTGATACTGGCTGGTAATTTTCTTTTTTTGTGATATATTTGTCTGGTTTTGGTATCAGGGTGATGGTGGCCTCATGGAATGAGTTTAGGAGTTTTCCTTCCTTCCTTCTTCTGCAATTTTTTGAAAGTGTTTGAGAAGGATAGGTGTTACCTCATCTCTAAATGCTTAATAGAATTCTCCTGTGGAGCCATCTGGTCCTGGACTTTTTGTTAGAAACTGTCTTTTTGTGTTTTGTTTCACTTTCTCAGGCAGCGATTGCAGTATTTTATTCCTGATTGAGTTGCCCAAATCACCACCCAAATCTCCGTGGAATAGATACTCACAGCGACAGCCCAGCCAAGCCAGTGCTCTAGGTGGCTCCTCAACCAGAAAAGATTTTAGACTCTTTTCTTCCTACTGAGTCCTGAGATTAACTTCCTCTTTCCTGGTGAGATTGTTTAACAGGGCAGGGAACATTTATGGCAGGCCTCTTCAAAAGAGGGCAGAGCCTGGGCAGGGCCAGGAGGAGCTGGCCACCCGAGGTGCCTCTGAGTCACTCTGTCCTCCCTCTGGACTGGCCGCATCTAGAGGACCCCCCCACAGAGACCCCAACCCCTTCAGGCTGATCCAAGGCGGTGGTTGGAAGAGTCAGGAACTCAAGGCTCCAGCCAGGCATCTCACCTTCTGCACTGAAGCAGGGAAGAGGGAGCCGTGAGCCCTCAGGTATGTTTCCACCAAAATGGAAAGGGCTACACCTCTGGGTCTGCATTACTGAGAGAAACATGGGAGCAGGGTAGGTAGAAAATGAGGAATGAGAAAGCCTGAGTGAGAGGCATGAAAGGAGAGGAAGAAGGAAACTGCACAATCAGAGACTTCTGAGATCAGACTCAAGAAGGTAGCAGATTTCATCTGAGGGACCAAGTCTGATGCATGGATAGTGAACTGTGATAAGGATTCTGAAGTTAGACTCAGGCTCAGTGCAAAGGTATGCCATGATTGGTTAGTTACATCTGGGCACAAGGAGATGGGGTACATGCAAGCCAGGGCGTTTGTTCCTTAACCACAGGTACTCCTTGATGTTTATTCATTCATGCACTCATCTGTTCCTTCAGAAGATACATTTGACCATCAACTATGAGCCACACAGATATTTTAAGAATGAGTGAAGAAGGAAGGAGTGTTGTTCTTTGTCCCACCTTTCATTTTTCTCTGAAGATAATTCCTTGAAAAGATGCAACAAAGGTATATGGTCTTGAGAGATTTCCTAGCTGTGTAATGTCAGCCTAGTCCCTTCCTTTCACTAAACCTCAATTTTCTCATCTATAAAATGGGAGTGATAGTTTCTGAATCTCCCCTGTTTTTCCCTGTAGTTCTCTTTGTCTAGAGATAATAATAATAATGATAATCACTAAAATAATGATAATCACTAAAGCATAAAATAAGCACCTACTATGTACTTAGCCCTGGAGAAGGAAATGGCAGCCCACTCCAGTACTCTTGCCTGGAAAATTCCACGGACTGAGGAGCCTGGTAGGCTACAGTCCATGGGGTTGCAAAGAATCGGACACAACTGAGCGACATCACAGGTCACAGGATGTACTTAGCCAGGCTCTGTGCTAAATACTGTCTAGGTAACAACACATTTACTCTTTATATCACCTTCATATTAGTCTTCATATCACAAGACATCAGTACTACTCCCACTTTTCAGATGAGAGATTGAACTGCTCTCTAGGACAGTGTGGCTACAAAATTTTTGCTCCCCACCCCCACTCTGCAGCCTCAGTGGTGCATCCTGAGTCCATGGCTGGAAGAGAGATGGTGCAAGAGTATCCATCCAGATGCGTCCCTCAACAGGCATTAATTGAGCACCTTCTGCATGTCAGGTACAAGGATGTAATGACTAATCAGACATGACAGCAAAAGACATATGGTTCTAGCCAGAAAGTCAGAGAGAACTTGAATGGATAGTCGTTGCAACACAGTTTTGACATGTGCCATGCAGGAGATAGCTCAGAAGTCAGAGCAGACTTCTCTGAGATGAAATGTGCAAACCAGTGCTGTCAGGGTAAGAGTGGAATGGGGGGAAGTGTTTGGCACCCTGTGGGATCTAAGAGGAGGGTGGAGTGGGTAAAGGAGAGGGCAGGAGCTGGTGGTGAGGGTGAGGTCAGTGAGGTGGCCACACCCAGGCCAAGCACAGCTGTGAGGAGTGTTTTCCCAGTGTTTGCTCCAGTCTGTCCATCTGTCTGTCTGCTTCAGTGCATCTGCCAGCCGCCATACAGGCTGGCCGCTGCCCGCCTGAAGTCATGCAGGCCAGCCGATATCAGGCGTGCCGGTCTCACCCAGGAGAAGCAGCTGCCACTGGGATTGCTGTCTTTGGTCACTGCACGTCTCTTCCCGAGCTCCTCTCCTCTGTACACACAGGCACAGCTCCTCTGTTCCAACAGGAATTGCAAAGATGCAGAGCCAACGGGCCTTTCCCAGGGTGGGGGGCCCTTGAAGCTGTGAATCGCCACACGTCCTCAGGCTGGGCAGCTGGCCTTCTCAGAGGAGCCTCACCTGTCTGAGCCTCCTTATCTCAGAAAAACGAGGACACTCATAACTTTCTTGGCAGTTTGACTGGTACAACTTTTGAAAAAGACTATATAAAGTGCCTGTCGGGGCTTCCGTGATGGCTCAGACTGAGGAGTCTGCCTGCAATGCAGGAGACCCGGGGTCGATTCCTGGGTTGGGAAGATCCCCTGGAGAAGGGAATGGCTACCCACTCCAGTATTCCTGCCTGGAGAATCCACGGACAGAGGAGCCTGGCGGGATGCCTGTCCCTAGCAACTGCAGAATACAAGATGGAGCTGTGTCAGAACTGAACACTGCCTCGTGCCAGGTGCTCTGTGCAGTGCTAGTCACTTAGAAATGATTAGATGTTATCTCAGGAGCTCATCGTCTATCAGATTAAATAGTAGATGGATGATCAAGGGTAAGGAGAAGGGGAACAGTATGAGAGAGATGTGTACAGGTTCTATGTGATCAATATTAGCAATAGTGATCATCCTAGGCAACTCATATTGAGAGTTCACTGTGTGCCTGGAATGGTGCGAAGGGCTTTAGATGGATTATTCAGTTCACTTCAGTTCAGCTCAGTCACTCAGTTGTGTCCGACTCTTTTCGACCCCATGGACCACAGCGTGCCAGGCTTCCCTGTCAATCACCAAATCCCAGAGTTTACCCAAACTCATGTCCATTGAGTCGGTGATGCCATCCAACCATCTCATCCATCCTATGCTGTCCCCTTCTCCTCCTGCCCTCAATCTTTCCCAGCATCAGTCTTTTCAAATGAGTCAGCTCTTTGCATCAGGTGGCAAAAGTATTGGAGTTTGAGCTTCAACATCAGTCCTTCCGATGAACACTCATTTCAGTATAACAGTGTTGAATGGTAGGTCCCATCTCCATTTTACAGAAGAAGCGCTGAGGAATAGGAGGTGAGGTAAGCCGGCCAAGGTGGCAGGGCTTGAACAGTAGAGAGAGGCTTTCCGCCTGGGCCGTCCAGCTCCGGGGTCCGTGCGCCCACGTCCGTCCTCACACGCACACCCTGAGGAGAGCCTCGCAGGCCACAGCAGGGACAGTTCACAGAGGAGGCAGCACGCACAAAGTGCAGGCCCCCAGGAGAGGCGAGGGCAGCCCTGGTGGAGAAAACCGCAGGACCAGAGGCCGAGGTGGGAGCCGAGGGTCAACAGGAGAGCGAGAGAGAGGCTGCGAGCAGGCACAGCGCCAGGGACTTGGGTCATTCTGCACACGTGGCGGGTTGTGTGTTAGAGGAACAGTCTGTGAAAAGGTCAGGAATAATCTGGCCTGTGGTAGGAAAGCCATCAGGAGAACACAGAGGAAAAGCCAAGCATTGGCCTGAATTGTCAGGCCTCTGCAGGGGCTGAGGCATTCAAACCTCAGGAGGGATGGGGTCAGATGGGAATTTGAGTCTTGCTCATAAATGTGGCTGTTGTTTGAAATGGGAAAATCCTTGTGTCAGGTAATGCTCTTACAGGTACAAGTGACAAAAACTAATTCAAACCACCCCAACAAAGGACCTATGCTGGCTCACGAAATGGAAAAGTCCAGACATAACTCTGATTTCAAGCCAGGCTTGATCTAGAGCTCAGATGACATACCCAGGGCTCTGTCTCTATCTCGGGATCCTTTCCTCCACGCAGCTTTATTCTCTGCAGCATCTCCTCACACAGTGGCAAACATACCCATCTGCATCTCCTCACATCTTCTTGCATCTCTGGCTGCATGGCCCTGCATGGCCCAGCAATCCTACCATTGGCCAGAGCTGGAGAAGACTGTTAAAACCAATAAATAACATGAAAACAGGACATAATGGAAGTAATGGGTTTATTTCCCTCTGAAATAAACGTCACTGGAACAAATTGTTCCAGCCACCAGCCTTATTGCCAATGGATTTATTGGCTGTTTATCTCCCTCTGTATTGGTGACATGATCAATAATTGCCTATAAATACTGGGAGTTTACAGGAAGGACCATTTAGAGAATGAGAGGCCGCCTCTGGTTACTGTGATGACCTCACACAGGCCTAAGCCACCGCAGTCCAGCATTCAGGACAGCCTTAAGGGGTGACTGGAAACTCAGGGTAGAGGGGCCCGGGTCTGGGTGGGGTCACATGTATCTGAGTGGCGTCATACTCATCATCCTTCTTCCAGGAGGGACTCAGCAGCACCCTGACTGATGGGGGAGTGTTTGTCTGTGTGCGTGCACGTGCATGTGTGCATGCATGCATGTGTGCATGTGCGTGTGTGTGCACGTGTGTATGTATGCACACGCATGTGTGCACACATGTGTGTACACATGTGTGTGTGCACACGTGCGTATGCATGTGTGTGCTTGTGCAGGTGAACCCCAGTGACCTCACATGTGTCTGTCAATTTCAGTGTCTCTGCTTCTTTTGCATTCTCCTCATATCTCTCTACCTTAGTCTTTTTTATTTTTAGAAGAAAACTTTTTTTTAATTTTAATTTTACTGGATTACCATGATTTACCATGTTGCGTTACGTTCAGGTGTATAGCAGCGTGATTCAGTTATATGTATACATGTGTTCATCTTTTTTAGATTCTTTTCTCACATAGGTTATCACAGAATATTGAGTAGCGTTCCCTGTACTATATAGTAGGTCCTTGTTGGTTACTATCTTACATATAGTAGTGTGTGTATGTTCATTCCAAGCTCCTGATTTATCTACCTGCCCCGGCCCCGGCAATGTTTTCCCTTTGGTAGCCATAAGTTCGCTAGTTTCTTCTTTTTTTCAATTAGAGTCCACATCTGAATGATATCGTATGATGTTTTTCTTTCTCTGTTTGACTTACAGTACTTAGTATGTAGAACCATCCTTTGTGGTAGGAAAAGATTCTTGATATGATTTCAGTTTTCTTAATTTTCTCAAGGCTTGATTTGTGACCCAAGATGTGATCTATCCCAGAGAATGCTCATCGTTTGAATTCGGATACCTACTTTTTCACATGTCAGGTCTTATTCCTACACATGCAAACTCCCTCTCACCCATTTCCCTTCCTTGTTGGGATGCGGTGAGTGCAGGTCAGTCTTGGGTTGCCATGCCCGGCATTTTCACCCTCTGCTCTTTGCTGCCAAGGGTGTGAATCTCAGCTCTGTGGCCACAGTTGGAGACCATGAGCAACTCCCTCACCCTCCTCAAGCCTCAACTTCCTCCTGTAAGAAGTGGAGACAGTAGTGTATCCAACTCCTAGGGTTGCCATGGGGATTTGGTAAGATAGGTGTGGAAAATTCTCCCCCTAATTCCATGTGCATGCTAAGCACTCAATAAATGGTAGCTATTTGTATTATTTTATTTATAAGGTATTATTTTTATTATTAACTCAAACAAGTCTTGCTCAAGAAATCACCCAGAAAACAGTCTGGTCAATGTCTCCTAATAGAGGTGCCAGGAGGGGAACCACTGGGGACTGGGGTCATGAAGAAGAAATGTCATGTCTCCCGGGAAGAGGAGGTGGTGGCTGGATGGGGGCTCCCCGTCCTGAGGCTGGGATCACACAGGGTGTCACCCGCAGGCAGGGGTCACATGAAGGTGAGGGGGTTTCCCAGGCAGGTGGGGAGGCCTAGTGGGCCAAAAGGAGAAGCAGAGACTCTCCCCATGCCACCCACAGGCCAGGCAAATTCTTGGAGAGACCCCTTGATTAGAAGTGGGGAGAAGGGTGGGGATGTAGGAAGTTGGGGAGCCCAGGACTGGAAAACCCAAGGGGAGGGAAGGCAGGTCAATTTCATGCTGTTTTGAGTCAGTTTCCTCCGAGGCAGACCCTAGGGAATGTAGCTTATGTGGAGTGTGACCCCAGGTGGTACTGGGGGTGGGGTGCATAGAGGGTGTTGTTGCATGCAACAGGATGCTGTGGGTGACCGAGCCCCGATGTCCCAGCGTGGGCAACGCGTGGGCACACCTCAGGGCTGACCCGCTGTACCAGTCCACTCGGGCAGGCTGCATAACCAAGTACACCGGCTGAGCGGCTTACACCACAGGAATGCATTGTCTCCCGTCCTGGGCCAAGCCTGAGGTCAAGGTGTCAGCAGGCCGTGCTCCCTCAGAAGGTGCTAAGGGGAAGGAGGGGGCCTCGCTACTAACTTCTGGTAGTTCGGTGGTCTGTGGCAGGGTGGCTCCTGTCTTCCTGTGACTCGCTCTGTGTGTGTGTGTGTCTGTGTCCAAGTATCCCCTTCGTAGAAGGATGCTGGTCATGGTAGCTTGGGGCCCGCCCTACTGACCGGCAACCCATTTCCAAATAAGGCCGTAGTCTGAGGTACTGCAGGCGGTTACTGCTGCTTATGAATTTCCAGGGGACATAATTCAGTCACCTGTCTAGGCATGAGAAAGCTAGCGTATTACCCTCACAGTCTCAACCCTGCTACCTGAGGACTGTTCCGGGGTCATGAACTCCCTGACTTTCTCACCCTGCCCCAAGATGGCCCAAGAGGAACCCTCAGGTGGGGTGTCACGGGATCTTGTGAGAGAACACTGTAGTGCCAAGTGTCTGCTGTTTTCTCCTTCAGGAAGCCTGTAAGACAGGAGTAGGAATAGATTGCTTCTGCCTAGAGTGCTTGGTTGAAAAGGTACGGAGGTAAAGACTGTGATTGATTGTTGATGTCTGCTGTGAGCACAGGACGACCAAGAGAAGCACGTGTGCCATGTGTTGGCCATTTCTTCTGCCAGGTGTATCTGAATGGGATTCTCCTGCTTTGTAGAAACTGAGGGTCTGGAATTTAAGCAGTATAAGAATGCTTCATTTTATTATGCTTTGCTTTATTGCATTTTGCAGATATTGCATCTTTTACACATTGAAGGTTTGTGGCAATCCTGTGTCAAGCACAGCTCTCAGTGCCAGTTTTTGAACAGCATTTGTCCACTTCATGTGTCATATTTCATTAATTCTTGCAATATTTCAAACATTTGCACTATTACCATATTTATTGTGCAGATCTGTGATCAGTGATCTCTGATGTTACTATTACAGAAAGATTTCAGATGATGGTTAGCGCCTTTTACCAAAGAATATTTTTAATTAGGATACATGCATGGTTTTTTTACACATGATGCCACAGCACACATAATAGACTACAGTTCTATTCAGTTCAGTCGCTCAATCTTGTCTGACTCTTGGCAGCCCTATGGACTGCAACATGCCAGGCCTCCCTGTCCATCACCAACTCCTGGAGTTTACCCAAACTTATGTCCATTGAGTTGGTGATGCCATCCAACCATCTCATTCTCTGTCATCCCCTTCTCCCGCCTTCAATCTTTCCCAGCATCGGGGTCTTTTCCAGTGAGTCAGTTCTTCGCATCAGGTGACCAGAGTATTGGAGTTTTAGCTTCAACACCAGTCCTTCCAATGAACACCCAGGACTGATCTGCTTTAGGATGGACTGGTTGGATCTCCTTGCAGTCCAAGGGACTCTCAAGAGTCTTCTCCAATAGCACAGTTCAAAAGCATCAATACTTTGGCGCTCAGCTTTCTTTACAGTCCAACTCTTACATCCATACATGACTACGGGAAAAACCATAGGTATGACTAGATGGACCTTTGTTGGCAAAGTAGTGTCTCTGCTTTTTAATATACTATCTAGGTTGGTCATAACTTTTCTTCCAAGGAGCAAGCGTCTTTTAATTTCATGGCTGCAGTAACCATCTACAGTGATTTTGGAGCCCCCCAAAAAATAAAGTCTGTCACTCTTTTCATTGTTTCCCCAAGAGTATGAAGGTGGATGGGCAAGGTCAACCAGGCAGCTTGGAAGATGTAAGAAAACAAGCATTTGATTCTCTACCCTGTGACTGCTGCTGGGCTATATTTCTTCTAAAACAAAAACTAATCTTCATGTGCTTTATGTCCTGTTCTGTTTCATCTTCACAATCCTATGAATTAGGGTCTATTTGCCTTCTTTCCAATTTTACAGATGAGGAAACAGGCTCAGAGGAGTTAAGCAATTTATCTGAGGTCACATAGTGTAGAGCTGGCATACAGACTCAGGGGGCCTGACCTCAGAAATGGACCACTCTCCTGCCTCTCTCACACCCACACATGACCACTGGAAAAACCATAGCTTTGACTAGATGGACCTTTGTTGGTAAAGTAATGTCTCTGCTTGTTAATAAGCTGTCTAGGTTGGTCATAACTTTTCTCCCACAGTGCAAGCATCTTTTAATTTCATGGCTGCAGTCATTATCTGCAGTGATTTTGGAGCCCCCAAAAATAAAGTCTGCCACTGTTTCTACTGTTTCCCCATCTATTTGCCGTGAAGTGATGGGACCAGATGTCATGATCTTAGTTTTCTAAATGTTGAGCTTTAAGCCAACTTTTTCACTCTCCCCTTTCACTTTCATCAAGAGGCCCTTTAGTTCTTCACTTTCTGTCTTAAGGGTGGTGTCATCTGCGTATCTGAGGTTATTGATATTCCTCCCAGCAGTCTTGATTCCAGCTTGTGCTTCCTCCAGCCCAGAATTTCTTATGATGTACTCTGCATATAAGTTAAATAAGCATGTGACAATATACAGTCTTGACGTACTTCTTTCCTGATTTGGAACCAGTCTGTTGTTCCATGTCCAGTTCTAACTATTGCTTCCTGACCTGCATACAGATTTCTCAAGAGGCAGGTCAGGTGGTCTGGTATTCCCATCTCTTTCAGAATTTTCCACAGTTTATTGTGATTCGCACAGTCTAAGGCTTTAGCATAGTCAATAAAGCAGAAATAGATGTTTTGCTGGTACTCTCTTCCTTTTTCGATGATCCAGTGGATGTTCGCAATTTGATATCTGGTTCCTCTGCTTTTTCTAAAGCCAGTTTGAACATCTGGAAGTTCATGGTTCATGTACTGTTGAAGCCTGGCTTGGAGAATTTTGAGCATTACTTTACTAGCGTGTGAGATGAGTGCAATTGTGTGTTAGTTTGAGCTTTCTTTGGCATTGCCTTTCTTTGGGATTGGAATGAAAACTGACCTTTTCCAGTCCTGTGGCCACTGCTGAGTTTTCCAAATTTGCTGGCATATTGAGTGCAGCACTTTCACAGCATCATCTTTTAGGATTTGAAATAACTCAACTGGAATTCAATCACCTCCACTAGCTTTGTTCTCAGTGATGCTTCCTAATTCCAGGATGTCTGGCTCTAGGTAAGTGATCACACTCTGATTATCTGGGTTGTGAAGATCTTTTTTGCACAGTTCTTCTGTGTATTCTTGGCACCTCTTCTTAATATCTTCTGCTTCTGTTAATAATAGACTACAGTGTGGTGTAAATACAACTTTTATATGTACTTGGGAACCAAAAAGTTCATGTGACTCGCTTTATCATGATATTCACTTGACTGCAGTGGTCTGAAACTAAACCCGCCAGATTGCCCCGGTGTGTCTGTAATCTGAGGTGCAGATCTGGACAGACAGGAGGAAACCTGATTGCCAAGAGATGCTGAAAAGTCTGAAGGACTAAAGCTATTGAAGGTGCAGACATAAAGCTTTAGCTGGTGCTAACTGTCACCCACACTGTGTCTCCAAGTTCTTTTTCTGGCCTCAAGATCACACCCCCTTAGAGATGACCTAGTAAACAGAGCACAGAGTTGACCTGTAGCAATGGCCATGACAGGTGAGATGCAGAGCTTGTTCTCAGAGCTCTGCATTCCTTTTCTCTGCAACTTGGGGCTGATTCTGAAATGACTGTTGCCTGAGCCTGCATGCCTGTGATGGGCTAGGAAATAGCTTCTGAGTTTTGTCTTTCCAACAACAAAGGGCTTGTAGGTAAGAGCCTGAGGACACGAACAGTACAGGGAAGGCAGGTAGAGAGAAACCACGTGTGCAAAGCAGGAAGGGAAGGGCGCATCAGTCGGGGTAGCTCTGGAGGTGAGAGCAGAGTGGAGGTAGAGACAGCAATGAGGAGGTTGGCAAGGTCACCCTCACGTAAGGTCTTAGATCATATGAGGCCGTATTGTTGTTGTTCCGTCACTAAGTCATGTCCGACTCTCTGCAGCCCAATGGACAGTGGCCTGCCAGGCCTCCCTATCCCTCACTATCTCCCGGAGTTTGCCCAAGTTCGTGTCCTTTGAGTCGGTGATGCCATCCAGCCATTTCATCCTCTCCTGCCCTCTTCTCCTTTTACTGTATACAAGGCCGAATAAGCCACGTGAAATACTTAAATTTTTTCCTGAGATCAACAGGAACCATCGACCAGATTTAATCAGAGGAAGTACTTCTGCATCAGGGTGCTCACCTCAACCCTCTCAGTCTGGAGAGAAAGTAACCCTTTCTTCATCCATCAGAACTCTGTGACAGGTCAAGATTGAACTTCAAGGCACTTGTTTACAGAGGGCTACAGGAAGCAGGAAGAAGCTGTCCCAGCTTCTGTAGGGCCATTAAGAAATGTCACAAATAACCAGAAAGAAAGATACTGTGATGCCATTCTGGTTTCACAGAAATGGCAAATATCCGTAAAGAAATTCTGCCATGAGGGTGCCCTTGCAGGAAGCCGCAGGGCCAAAGGGACGTGCCAACAGGCAGGAGACGGTGTGGGTGCTGTCAGAGCAGCAGACGCCTTCTAGACAGTTGGTCTCCCTGCCAGCCACATTTTTCAAGACAGGTAGATAGCATTGCCCGCAGTTTATAAAGGAGGAAGCTAAGACCCATGTGCCCCAGAACACACAACTGCTAAGTGACAAAGCCAGGCCTGTCTGATCCCCAAATCCATCCTCTGTCCTGACCTCACAAGTTTTTTGCTGCTTGATTTTTTCAAGACTGCAGGCACTGCCCCTTGTATTTTCATTTTCTGGTGAGGTTTGTCTATGGAAGCTACTGGCAGGGGGTGCCAAAGGGACTCCAGCCACCCCAGGATTACAGACATCAAACTTAGCATCATCAAGGAGAAAAGGGTCTCCCTCTCCCCAGTTCCCAGAGACCCATCAGGAAAAGATTCTGATTGGTCTTGTTTGGGTTACATGCTCCCTCCTGAACCAATCACAAGGAATCACAGTGCTCTGGTTGGTCAGCCCCTTTAGACAAGCTGGGGTACCGTAAAGGACATTCTCCCACTCAAGACCACAGGGAGGAGTTTGATCTTGGAGGGTCAGGGATGACTTCCCAGAGGAAGTGGCTACTATACTGAGACTGGAAGGATGAGTTGGAGTGTTTCAGGCAAAGAGGCAGAGCAACAGTGTTCAGAGAGAGGGACGGGCAATACCAGAGGCCCAGGGATGCTCCAGGGTGCGTCTTGTTCACAGTCACATCCCCATTCCTAGTGCACGCCCAACGTCCTTCCAACCAGTTCTCAGAGAATGCTTTAGGAATAAAATCCACAATAGGCTGTGTGGTCTCAGACAAGTCACTTGCCCTTTCTGAACTTCAGCTTTCTTCTCAACCTGGTGGTTTCATCATCCCAGCCTTCCAGGACTACACAAGAAGTCCAATTTGATCAGTCCTCAAATACTCAGCAAGCACCTCCTGAGTGCTCAGCACCCTACCAGGCCTGCAGAAGACAAGGCCTGGCATGGAGAAGCTTAGAGCATGCCCGGGCTCCAGTGCACAGGGCTGGACCTGAAGCCAGAAATCAGAAGCGGTTTGGGGGGGAGTGCAGGACGAACGAGAGGATCATGGATGTGAGGGTGGACTTTGGGCATTCCGCTCAATTCGCAGTGGAGCTGTTTGTTAGCAATTCATGCCTTCTAACGTCTGACCTCCCCACCCCCATCTCCTGCTTCCCACCCTCCACCCTCCACTGAGTCTGTGCCTGGGCCACTCAAGCCAGCAGGCAGGGGAACAGGATGTTTCTTCCTGTGCCTTTGCCTCACAGTTTCATAACCTGAATAACAGGTTGAGGTAATCCGAGAAACAAGGAGGAAGGAAGCTGTTCAGGGTCCGCGTGGCTGCAAAGAGAACTCTTCCTTCACCCTGCGTACCCGCCCCAGGTGCTTTTCCCCCTCCTGCCCCGCCTTCAGCAGGCCTGACCTGGGCTCCAGACCCTCCCACCCCCCGCCACTGCTGGCTGGAGCCCAGCGAGCTCTGAAGGGCTGAGTGGGTCACCAGGGACTTGGCCAGGAGGGACGTCAGGCCGGGAGAGCCCTCGCCGCCCCCAGCCCTAAAGCCAGGGCCCTGCTCGGCGTGGGCACCAGAGGGAGAGGCTAGCCCCCGCCCAGGTACATGCCCCCTGCACTCTGCCTGTCTCACTCGCTCCCTCTGAAGCTGGGCATACGCCGGTCATGAGGACTTCTCTCTCTCTCTCATCCTGTTCCTGTCTCTCTGCACTGTCTTCTTTCTCTTCTCTGTATCTCTGCCACGTTCCTCTCCCTCTGGTCCTTGTTTTTGTCTCTCTGGTCTCTGTCTCCATCAATATCCATGTCTGTCCCTTCGTCTGTCAGACCCCGTCGCTATCCTTCCATCTTGTCTGGCCCCCAGGTCTCTTGGCTCCTCCACACACGGGGGACCCCACAGAATGTCCTTTAGGCCTCATCCAGGAGCCTGGGCTGCTTTCTGTAGGAAATATTCTGAGAACATTCAAGAGCACAGTAGGGCTTCCCTGGTGCCTCCGTGGTTAAGAATTCACTTGCCAAGGCAGGAGACACAGGTTCAGTCCCTGATCTGGGAAGATCCCACATGGCACGAAGCAACTAAGCCCTTGGGCCACAACTATTGAACTTGGGCGCTAGCACCTGCGAGCTGCAACTGCTGAAGCCCATGCACCCTAGAGCCCGTGCTCATCGACAACAGAAGCCACTGCAATGAGAAGCCAGAGCACCGCAACTAGAGAGCGGCTCCCACTCGCCGCAACTAAAGGAAAGCCCACGTAGCAAAGACCCGGCACAGCCAAAAATTTATTTATTTGTTTAAATTTTTTTTTAAAAAGCAATATATTTTTGTAACTAAAAAAAAAAGCTTGGTAATACAAATTTCAGAAATTTAAAGTCCTACAAAATTCCTGCGGGTGAGGCCAGGTGATAGCTCAGCTTTCTCACCTGGAAGGTCTTAGAAGGGTAGAGGGCCAGGGTGGGTGGGAGGGTTTTTCGTTATTCTCGAAAGGAAATATGGGTTGCATTTGCTGTTGCCATTGATGAAATAACAAGGACTGACCCAACCTGACTGCCTCGGTACCAGGTATTGTCCAGGTCTTCTGTCTCCTGTCTGGATCCTTGGCAGCTGGGCTTTGGATACAGAGTCTGTTGAAATGGATTCTTAGGATAAAGAGGATTCTGCGGTGGGGAGGAGGCAGGAAGAGTGGTGGGAGCAAGTCACTGCAGTCAGAGACCCTCCAGATGGCTGGGGGTTCTGAGACCCGGAACAGTTACCACCTGCCTTGCTCTCCCCTCTTCTTCGTCTCCAGACACCTCCTGAGGGGTCTCAGCACTGTCAAATCCCTGGCAACTACCAGTAGCTGGGGGCGGCAGAGGGGCAAGGTGGGACCGAGGATGACCCTGCCCCTGCCCAGGACTCAGGAAGGGAGGAAACTGCAGCTTCATCTCTCCTCTGAGACAGCACTGACAGGGTGACATCATGGGAACGAGGCAGCTGAGACTTGGATCCAGATTCCGCCCCTGACCCTGGCACTCTGAACGGCCCTGGGCTTACCCCGACAGCCGGAGTGTGGAGGCGTGGGGCTGGGGGAAGGGAGGCGGGGTGGGTATGAGGATTAAAGAAGATGATGTACATGCGGTACCCGGAGCAAACTCACCTGTGTGCTCTGTGAGTCCCTGTTACTCATAATGTTGGCCCATCAGCAAAGATCACTTGAGCTTCTGCTTCCTAATGGTTTCACTAGGGGTGGCTAGCTCAATATCTCTCAGCTGGCTGGAGGGACAGAATGATGGATGGATGAAAGGATGAATGGATGTACAAATGAATGGACAGAGAGACAAATGGTTGGATGGATGGATGGATGGATGTATAAATGGATGGATGGATGGATGGACAGAGAGACAAATGGTTGGATGGATGGATGGATGGATGTATAAATGGATGGATGGATGGATGGACAAATGGATGGGTAGATGCATGGATGAATCAAGCCTCCAAAGGATGATGGCTAGCAGACTGCATCTTCCTCTGTGTCCTAATCTCTGCATTCCAGAAAGGCATGTTGAACTGAATATGAAATTCCAGGGGCAAAAGCGAAGAGGCGGTGAAGGCAGAGAGGGAACAGATGGCACCAAACCAGAAGAATTACGATGCGCTGGGTTTTAGGAACCTAACCCTCATCTTCAGTCTTGTTCACTTTCACACTCTGGATGCCAGTTTCCAATCTTATTTTCTTCTCTCCACAGACTGACCCTGACGCCCAGCCACTCTTCACCTCGACAGGATGAGAATGTCAGGTAAGGCCAGGCTCGGAGGACTCCAGGGTTCAAGGCGGAGGTCTGAATCAGGTTTGGGAATCGCTTTTCTGTCAGCAGTGTCTGCCCATCCTGGACTCACAGCCCACCTGGCTTCATCTGTTCTCAGCTGGTCAGGCCAGAATTCCAGGAAAAAACCAACCCAGGGAGGGCCTGGAAGAGTGTAAAGAGGGGACTTCCTGCCTCGAGGCTAAGGGTTGCAGAATCTGGCCCACCTGGCTGGGAACATGGAGACTCACCCGTGCTGGGAAACACTCCACCCTGGCTGGAAATTACAGACAAAACATTTGTAGAGGGCTGTTCTAGAATCCTGAAACCACAGGGCTGAGCACCAGGAGAGGCCTTTGCTCCAAGCTTCCACCCTCAGACTGTACCCTCTGTGTAGAGATAGGGGAACTGAGGCACCAAACAGGAAACTGACACAATTCATTTGTATTTTCAAACACCAGTGAGGAAGTTCGCAGCACAACTTTTATTTATTTTTACTGAAGGGTGTGTTAGTCACTCAGTTGTGTCCAACTCTTTGCAACCCCATGGACTGTAGCCTGCCAGGCTCCTCTGTCCTTGGGATTTTCTCCCAGGCAAGAATGCTGGGATGGGTTGCTATTCCCTTCTCCAGGGGGTCTTCCCGACCCAGGGATTGAACCCCAGTCTCCTGTATTGCTGGCAGATTCTTTGCCATCTGAGCCACCAGGGAAGCCCTGTTAAAGTATAGTTGATTTACAATGTTGTGTTAATTTCCGCTGTACAGCATGGTGATTCAGTTATACACATATATACACGCATTATTTTCTATATTCATTTCCATTATGGTTTATTAAAGGACATTGAATATAGGTCCCTGAAGACCATGGGTGTTCACTGGAAGGACTGATGCTGAAGCTGAAACTCCAATACTTTGGCCACCTCATGTGACGAGTTGGCTCATTGGAAAAGACCCTGATGCTGGGAGGGATTGGGGGCAGGAGGAGAAGGGAACGACAAAGGATGAGATGGCTGGATGGCATCACCGACTCGATGGACATGAGTTTGGGTAAACTCCGGGAGTTGGTGATGGACAGGGAGGCCTGGCATGCGATTCATGGGGTCGCAGAGTCAGACACGACTGAGCGACTGAAATGAACTGAACTGAACTGAACTGAAGAGCACGGGTGTTATAGGCAGGTTCAGGTCCCACCTCCTGTCACTCACTAGCCAGTGACCAGGTCTCTGAGGTGCAGTTTCCTTATCTGACAGCGGGGATAACCAGTAGCTACAACAGAGGGAACTGAGATAACTTGTCTCAATGCCGCTTGCCTAGTCCCCGACACAAAAGGAGTGCCGAATGATGCGAGCTGAGGCCCTGTAAGATGAGGGACCCCGCAGACCTGAGCCCAGCCATGGGATCCAGAGGGCCTTCTCCCTTGCTCCAGGTAGCTTGAGACCAGCACGAAGCCACAGCTGAATTCAGGGCTGAAGAGCAAGGGTGGTGCAGACAGAGAGGTCAGACGAGATCAGGCACCATCAGAGCGCTGTGGCCGTAGACAGACGGGGGGTCAGGCACGGAGCGAGGGAACTTGCCTGAAGGTTGGACTTGACTCTCAAGGCAGAATGGGGGTCTCCAGAGTCCTTGAGGTGGGAGGTGTGGTGCGGCCTGCTGCAGCCCGGACAGAATTGCAAGGAGAGGCAGCAGACAGGGAGCTCTGGGGGCCCGGCTCACGTGTGTGGGAGAGGAGACAGGGAGCAATCTGGCTGTGAGGCGGAGAGCCCACACCGGGCAGGCGGGTGTGTGCCCCTGCAGAGAGCGCCGTGCGCTGTTTGTGGGGGCTAATGGGGGGAGTTGATGGAAAACACAAGGGACCAGCCCCACCCCCCGCAAAGCCACCCTCGAGGCCGCCTAGTGGTGACAACCACCACATCTTTCCCCACCAGCCGTGGGCCTAGCAGCAGGCACGTCACTGTCCACTCTGTGACTGAGGGGCTTCAGCTCAGAGGTGCTGGGCCCCTGCCCGAGGTCACACAGTAGTGGGTGGCCACCCCGAGCCTTCCTGCCTCTGCCGGGGCTCACCTGCCTTCTGCTCTCCTGCCGGAGTCCTCAGGCCTACCTTCAGGGTGCTAGTTCCCAGACCTCACCCCCTGAGACGCTCTCCGAAAGGCTAAGAGGAGCCCAGGAAGTGTGTGTCTAAGCCTCCCTCCCAGCGGCCCCACCTCGGGGAGCATCACCATGTAACTTTGCAGCATGATCCCCTGTTGGGTCAGCACGTGGATTCACACCGGTCTGGCCATGCAGGCCGTGGACTGGTCCGTGGTGTGGGCAGCCTCTGGACCTACAGCATGGGGGAGTTGCTCCATTTTCACAGGACCTTCAGATAAAATAAGGTTCAACCATGATTAACACACCGGATTAACTCTTCCTCTCATCTGTGCATTCAGATATGAAGTTGGTGAAGTTCATTTCCGAGGCTCCTGGCTTTCTTTTTTTTCTTCCGATTAACCCCTCTGGAGCGCTGTGCTCACAAAATTCCCCAGCAAATTTACATCCAGGAAAAAAGATAGACTATCAGTACATTAATCCTTGTGACCCTCCCTCCAACATGGGATCTCGGGAAGAGGTCTCACTGAGGGGATTCGGGAAGGCCCCCCGTGTAGTCTTGCCGCGAGGCCGGCCATGCGGCCCAGCGCTGTGGTCTCAGGGCAGCGTCTCCTTGCTCTGCAGGCGTGCTTCGCCTCCTGGCCGTAATTTTTGCCGTGGTTACCACGTGGCTTTTCATCCGTGAATATATCAACTTCAACCTGAAAACCCTCCGCCTGCCCCGCTGGATGGGTGAGTGGGGCTCACTACTGGGGCAAGACCCAGGGCCGGGGGTCAAGGATCTAGTCCAGCCCTGGGTGACCCAGGAGGTGGCCAGACGTGGCACAGGGCTGCCCTTGGGACCCCACACATTCAGGGTCGGGGGAGAGGAAAGCTCACCCCCAGTCCAACGTCAGGAAGGCTGAGAACCCACGGAGAACAGAGACGTGTTCCGATGCCCGGTCAGAACATGCGCTTGCATCAAGGCCCATTTTGGAAATGTGACCCAAGAAGGAAGGACAGAGGGAAGAAGAGAAGGAGGGAGGGACAGAGCGGGGGAGAAAGCTGCCTGCGCCCTGAGCACCTTCCGCCCGCACTTGCTGTTCCTCTTTGCTCAGACCTCCCTATATGGCGGCTCCTCTCAGCCTCTGGCCTCTGCTCCAAACATTTCCTCCTCAAAGAAACCTTCCTGACTGCTCCTGCTCCTGTTCCTCCTCCTGTAGAGTCTTTCACGTCAGCCTGTCCCCTTCAGACCATCATTATTATCCATCATTGTGCTGTTTATTTGTTTACTTCATCATTACCTATCTCCAGCTCATACAATGTGAGCGTCCTGAAGGCCAGAGTTTTGTCTTGGGTATATCTATCTCTCTAACACCTCACTCAGACCAGATGCTCAGTAAACATTTGATAAGTGAAAGAAATATGGATGGATGGATGGATGGGTGGATGGGTGGATGGATGAATGATGGATGGGTGATGGTTGCTCGCAGCTTTACATGCGTGGGCTCACTGAACCTGCATGAATGCCCCATGGAATGATTCACAGTGTATTTGTGGAGTGGACTCAAGTATGACCTCATGTTGTCATTTTATGTGTGGTCTGAGAAAAAGAGAAGCTCTGAGAGGTTAAGAAACTTCCCAAAATGTCCTTTGTAGATATCAGAACAGGACTGGGAACCCAGGTCTCCCAGATTTAAATCCTTTCAAAGGAAGGAGAGAAAGGGAGAGAAATTTATACCTCCGAATTTGGCCTCCTTAAAGACCAAGAACCACCTGCATTGAGTAGTCAAATGTAATAACCTCTAGTGACCCTGGCCAGCTCACGCCTTCACAGCAGTGAGGGGACAGGCACCCTGCCTTTACCACCAGCTTCCCGCAGTGGCCTCTCAGAGGGCCCTTACCCCTCCTGCTTCTTGTCCGGTGTGCCCCACACCAGCTCAGGATGGTTTATATAGACATGTGGCGGCCGCCAGGTCCGTGGGCCCTGGGCACCACTTTCACAGACCAGAGACTGACTTGGCCATGCTTCTGGCCTTGGAGTAGATGCACCCAGATCAGTGCAGGCAGCTCAGAGCAGGAGTGAGGTGTGGAGAAGAGCCCCAAAGCTTGGAGTAGGAGGGGAGTGTTTGAAGGGAGCCCCCAGGGTAGTCTCCGTCTCAGAACTCAGCCCCCCGGGGTGTGACAAATCAACACACCCCCAAGGCTCAACAGGCAACTGCTCTATGGTAGGTCCCCAAGACCTTGGAATGAGGAGCACCCCAGACTGTGGCCCCAGCTCAGGGTTTGAATGGGGGATACAAACACAATTCATTATAGAATATAGAAAAATGGAAGTATATGGAAAAATATATATGGAAGTATATAGAAAAATGGAAGTATATTAACATGACTTGAGTCTTGCAAAACATGTACAGTGGTTTAATGGATTAATATGGAAGCACATATCTTACTGTAGCACCACATTTCCTACTGTTTTTGTTATTATCTTGGTATATAGTTGGTTTCCTTTTTAATCCAATCTATTTTATTTTACACATTTAATAACTTGCCGCCTGGTAGAGTAAGAAGCACTGAATGTCTCAAAAAAAAGTGGGAATAAATTTATTTGTAGGGGAGTTCATAGGCTTTTCCAGATCACCAAAGGGGTCTGTGGCACAGAAATTTGGTGATTAAAGATTTCCTGATTTGGCTGATAAACTGGGCAAGGTTCTTTCAGATGAGAGGGATGAACCCCACTGTAAGTGGTTTAAACAAAGGGGGGTGTCATTTCATGGGGCATCGGGAAGCCCAAGGTGTCGGATTTCAGGTGTGGCTGGATCTAGGGGCTCCCACAGAGGCCCCAGAGTCAATCTCTGTGCCCTGGGCTCTGCTCATTGCTGTTGAACCTCATTCCATGGGCAGCTTTCTCTCCCAACAGGCGTGTTGGCCACCAGCTCCCCAGCTGCTCACCCTTCAGCTCTCTCCCCCGGGACCACATATAAACCTGAGAAGGGCTCGGCATCCAGGGGGATATGATGCTGTGGCTGGCCCAGCCAGGGCACGGGGTACTCCTGGGCCTCGGAGGCAGGGGTGGGGGTGGGGGCAGCCTACTGAGGACCGAACGGAAAGTGTGTCAGTGAGGGTGTCCCCCAGAGAAGGAGAGCTCCTCCTGCTGCACCGACATTTCTCTGTCCACTGGGAGCCCTGTCCTCTAGGGCTCAGCACCAGGAATAACCACACAGTGTAGCTGAGATGCACAGCCCAGGGCAGCAGGCGGGGCTGCAGGAGTCGGGAAGGGACGCGCAAGGCAGCTCGACAGGGGCAGCGGCACAGTCCTGTCCCTCCCGGAGGCCAGGGTTCCAGGCACCCAGCCAGGCCCTCCCGGCTCCCCTCACTGGGCCTCCCCCACAGCCAGTGAGGGTGCGTGTGACGCCCCCACTGTGCGGGTGCAGAGGCTCAGCCCCAGAGGGAAAACTCCCACACCATCAGGCTCCAAGTCCAGGGGGCCTCATCACACAGGCTTCCTTCTTTTCAACCGTGACAGAGTCGTGTGTGTGTGTGTGTGTGTGTGTGTGTGTGGAGGTGGCAGCAGCAAATGCAGAAGGACTCCCAGATAAAACAGGACTTTCAGCTCATTTCACCCCCTTGCCACGGGAGGGGCGCTGTGCTTGGCCAGGCCAGCACCACTCTGATATCCCTTCTTCCCCCCACCCCCGCCCAGGACCCACCTCCATCATGCGGGCAAGCTCAAAACACTTTCTCACCAGATTCTGTCTTCTCTCTAACAGGTTCAGCCCACAAGAACTGTGAGTGTCAACTCCACCCTGTTGCCCTTTTAGTGAGGTGTTCCAGGGTGTCTACTCCCAGCCATGAAGCTTTGAGAGAAACCTGGGTTCCCAGAGCCCACCCAACTCTCACTCCTTGGCCTGATGGTGCCTTGTGAAGCCCCCAAGCCCTGTGGCCCCTTCTCAGCCATTCAGACTCCTAGGGAAGCTTCAACTCTCTCCCTTTCCTGGTGCCCCCAGCCCGCAGTATGGACTGCAGCCACCCTGCCCCCCTCTCTCATCCCCTACCTGGCTGGGAGCTCCAAGGATGCAGGCTGTGCTTATTATCCTCATTGCAGTGACCCCAGAATTGGCTTATGGCTCCCGCTTCAGAGTACCAGGGCCCTGCTGGGTACCACAAAAGCCCCAGCAGCTATCAGAAGGGGTTGCTGATTTTCTTTTTTGGGTGCCCAGGGCTCCAGGAGGGCCGCCCACTTCCAGTAGGATGGGGTCTGGGAAGGCCTCAAGGTGGAGGTGGCTTTTTAGCTGTTCCTTGCACAGGAGGTACCATGCTGTGTAAAGGCCTAGGGGCAGGAGTGCTGGGACTCCAGTAGAGAACTTGCAGGCAGAGTCAGGCACGTGAGTGTGGGAATGGAGAGAACAGTGGGAGGGCAGGAATGCTGGGGGTCAGAACCGCGTTTCACAATGACCCAGCTCCAGAGGTGCAGAGAAGATAGGAGGAGGGGACAGTATGGTGATGATGATCGTGACAGTGACTGAGTGTGTGCCAGCACTGTATTCCGAACTTTATGGGCATCTTCTGCAGTCCTCACCACAACCCTAGGTGCTGTGCATATCCCCATTTTACAGATGAGGAAACTGAGGCTCAGAGAGGTGAAATCTCCTGGCCAAGGCAACATGGCTCTAAGTGGCAGAGTGGGAGTCAACCTCCCCTTGTAGTCCAGAGCCCGCCCTCTCAACACAACTTAGCAAGAGACAGCACCTCCGGGTCCCCCTCTCCATTCCTGATCTAAACCAATCCCCTCCTTTTATAGTTGGCAAAGCGAAAGGGAGAGATTTATGGCAAGTCACACAGCAGATTCCTGAAATTGGCCCAGGTTCCCCCTGACCGGACCCCTCCAGCGGTCAGCTGCATGCCCTGAACAATTGCAGTGGGCTTCCCAGAGGGGTGGGACAGCTCAGGAAGCCCCCAGAACCCAAACCCACACAGCAAATCACCTGCCTCCCAGTGGCTTAGACCCCTGGGCCTCCTCTCCCACCTCCAGTAGCTTGACCGTGAAGCCTGGATGGTCAGAAAATCACTTTGAGAAAAGCCTGCTAAGCTGGCCTGTTGACATTGGGTTTGTCAGACTCAGCGCAGGTGATCAGGCTCCAGGCCAATTCCAGGGTGGTCCCCAAGGCCTGAAACAGCCGTCCAGCAAGATGAGACCCTCTGGACTCTAAAGTAAACTGGGCTCCCTGTAGGGGGGGCGCAGGTGGCTGGAGGTGGGGCCCCAAGGAGAAGAGGACCCCTCCCAGCCTCACCCTCCACCAGCGCTTTTGTGGAGGGTTCTGTCCAGAGGGCTGGGCAGGGACATCCGGTTCACATCCCAGGCCCTCTCTGGACACCTCCTCAGGGGCATCTCCACTCCCAGCCCTCACTCTCTGGTGATGATATCTTGGTTGGAGCTCTGGTTACACCCATCAGGCAGATGTGCGGGAACTCAGGGTGGAGGGGTGAGAGCCTAGGATGGGTATTCCACTCAGATCATCAGGGCCACTCACGCCGCCAGGCGAGCCCTGGTGCAGGTGGCATTCACTCCTAGGAAAGGGCACCTTCACCTACTCAGAGGCACCAGGGGCTTGCTGAGCTTGGCAGAGGGGCATTTGTTCCTGATTCCCATGAAGCCCCCCTCTAGGCTGGCAAGGGCATGGAAACCCTACTCACCCTCCCAACTCGGACTCAGACCCACCCAGATGCTCAAGGTGTTCATTCAGTAAGGATTTATTGAGTGCCCACTGTGTGCCAGCCACGGGAGTTATGGGGAGGATTTAACAAGACAATAAAGAAAAAGTGCTTGCCACAGTGCCTAGCACACCGCAAGGGCCTGGCATGTGCCGCATCTATTAGGAAGCCTGTGGGTTTGCTCCAAGCGCATCTGGCATGGCTCACCTTGACAGCTGGCACGGGGGCTGGAAGAGAGCGAGGCCGCCCGGTCACAGCTCTCCCTCTGCAGGTGAAAGCGCTCTAACTCCCCGTTTACTCAGTCCTCCTAAGGGCAACTTCCAAACTGTTAGGTGGTGTTAAAAAAAAAATGCATTAGTACAAGGTGGAAACTGCCAGGCTGAGAGCACCCGTGACACCTCAGCAGTTGTGTCTGAGGACCCTCTGCCTCTCCTGTGTTTCACAGGGTCTGCCTGGGGAGGGCCACATGGAGAGGGCATAGGGCTTCATAGCAGCCACAGGAACCAGAGGTCTCACGTGCTGAGTCCTCAGTGGGCTCCAGAGACCATGCTAAGCCCCAGCGGGAGGTCCCAGCACCACCTGCTGGTCCCTGTGAGTCCCAGAAACAGTAGGTGCACAGTGAGTGAGTGATAAGAACAGCCGGTAAGCTCTGAACAGTAACCTGCACTTATTAACCCCACACACGACCCAGCAGGGAGGCGCCAGCATTAGCCTGTTTCACAGCTGAGGGACTGGATGTGCAAGGAGGCTGAGGACTTGCTCAAGGAAACCTGGTTAGTGGGACATGCTCCCACCCACCATGCTGGGCCCCCAGGGACTTGTCCACAGGGTCCTCTAAGAGCCGAAAAGGCTTCTGTGGCTCAAGAGGAGGTTCTCAGGAGAATCCCTTCATCACTCTGGAGACTCTGGTCACTAACCCACCACTCACTGTTCCACACACAGCTACCGGGGGCGTAGAGACAGCCAGGCATTGTGTCCGGGCTGAGGCTGGGATGGGAAGCCCGGAAATGAACTCTGGGTGGTCAGACACATGGTATCCTGGGTCTTTATGGGGTGGTTAGAGACACTGTGGGAGCCCAGAAAGGGGCAAGTCCCTAGATTTAGACAGTCAGGGAAGATGTCTCTGGGAAGAGGCCCTCAGTCGCCCTCCACCCCCACCCCGCCACCCTCCCACCACCCCCAGCTCCCTCCTCCTCCCGGACCTCCTGCCACCACCAAAGCTGCTGCGTTCCCTCCCCAGCTTCACAGTTGGTGAAGACCAAGTGTGGCCTCAGCAAATCCTGCCAAGACAACTTCTTTGCGTTTAAAATTGTCAGTGGGGCCGCCAACGTCGTGGGCCCCACCATGTGCTTTGAGGACCAAATGTAAGTTTCTGGCATTTCATTACTTTCATGCCTTCATTCATCAGCAAGTTCAGAGGCCTCAGGGTGGCCCTGAGACCAGCCCACACCTTCCACACACTTCCTTTTACTCTGGGTGGGTTAGTCAGACATAATAATAATCCTGATGGCTTGCAAATCTGCCAGCGCCTTCCTAGATGCCTTGCAGCAGCATCCCCCTTGCAGCCCAGCACCCCTAGAGGTGGGCGATAATTCTCCCCTTTGTAAAGAGGAGGAAACTAAGACTCAGACAGAGTTACTCAGCTAACCATTGGTAGAGGCAGATGTGAACGCCAGTCTGTCTGACAGCCAAGCTGCTGGGCTTCCTGTGAGGGGCGTGCCTACGGGGAGTGTTCAAGATCAAGGCCAGGCATCAAAGCCCAGAGGCAGCAGTCCCAGGGCTTCTGCCCAGGTGCAGGACAAAGACTGTGTTTCTAGGTAGTTACTTGCTGCCTGGGGCAGCAAGTCCATCCTACAAAAGAAGCCAGAGACAGGAATCTGACCCTAGCTCCAGATTGCTTAGGCAGAACAAGATTTGCTGGTTCATGTGCCCAAAAGCCCAGAGACAGTGGCCATCAGAAACAGCTGAATCCAGGGGTTCAAACCAAGTCATCAAGGCTCCCTCTCATACGACCTTCAGCTCTGCTTTCCTCTGTCATTGGATTCGGTTTTCTCTACTGAAAATGGACTTCTTCATGTGGTGAAGGAGAGCAGCTACCAGCTGGGTTGACGGAGCAGCCCTGTCTAGCACCCCACTGGGAGGAGCTTCCCCATGTGAATTAACCCTGTGAAAGTCCCGGGACTGGGGCTCATTGGCTGGCCTAGGTCACACGGCCACGCTGGCCTAATCACTGTCATCAGTGGCACAGCATACTCGCTTGTACGCTGGGAGAGAGGTCCGTGCTGAGAACCTCCTGGCCAGAGACGGAGAAGGACAGTTTTCCCAAGGACACAGAGGACAGGATCCTGGGCGGCAGGAACACAGCTGGGCTCCCCTTGGGGACCCCAGACATGGGGGACTCTGCCCTCCTCCTGGCCTGGGGAGACGGGCTGGCCGCCCCCCAACACCTCCCAGCCCCAGGCAGGGACCCTCCCTGTTCCCCGAGCAGACTGTTCTGGTCCAAACGTGCCGTGAGAGACTCTCAGAGAATCCAGCCCACTGCTCATCTCCAGAAGAAAGCAGATGGCCCACATGATTCTGTGTGTTCTCGGACACTTCTGCATTGCACTGTGGGGGCCCTCTCAGAGTTCCAGAGTCTGGAACACATAGTGCTCACTCCACACTCAGGACCAATGGCTGTGTTTTGTTTCTCTTCTTTTCCTTTAGGATCATGAGTCCTGTGAAAAACAATGTGGGCAGAGGCCTGAACATCGTCCTGGTGGACGGTGAGTTGCTGACCCACTCCCAGACAGCCTCCAGCATGCTCCTAAGCCTGGCTGGCCTTTGGGAACAGGTCTAACAGACCAGGTCTACACGGCAGTCGCAGCCTGGTCCCTGCCTGTGTACCTGTCTCAGGAGAATCAGTTCAGTTCAGTCACTCAGTCATGTCCAACTCTTTGCAACCCCATGGACTGCAGCACGCCAGGCCTCCCTGCCCAGCACCAATTCCCAGAGTTTACTCAAACTCATGTCCATTGAGTCAGTAATGCCATCCAACCATCTCCTCTCGCCTTCAATCTTTCCCAACATCAGGGTCTTTTCAAATGAGTCAGCTCTTCACATCAGGTGGCCAAAGTATTGGAGTTTTAGCTTCAACATCGGTCCTTCCAATGAATATTCAGGACTGATCTCCTTTAGGATGGACTGGTTGGATCTCCTTGCAGTCCAGGGGACTCTCAAGAGTCTTCTCCAACACCACAGTTCAAAAGCATCAATTCTTTGGCACTCAGCTTTCTTTATAGTCCAACTCTCACATCCATACATGGCCACTGGAAAAACCACAGCCTTGACTAGACAGACCTTTGTTGGTAAAGTAATGTCTCTGCTTTTTAATATGCTGTCTAGGTTGGTCCTAACTTTTCCTCCAAGGAGCAAGCATCTTTTAATTTCATGGCTGCAGTCACCATCTGCAGTAATTTTGGAGCCAAAAAATAAAGTCTGTCACTGTTTCCACTGTTTCCCCATCTATTTGCCATGAAGTGACGGGACCAGATGCCATGATCTTCATTTTCTGAATGTTGAGCTTTAAGCCAACTTTTTCATTCTCTTCTTTCACTTTCATCAAGAAGCTTTTTCAGTTCTTTGCTTTCTGCCATAAGGGCGATGTCATCTGCATATCTGAGGTTATTGATATTTCTCCCAGCAATCTTGATTCCAGCTTGTGCTTCATCCAGTCCAGCATTTCTCATGATGTACTCTGCATGTAAGTTAAATAGGCAGGGTGACAATATACAGCCTTGACATAACTCCTTTCCTGATTTGGAACCAGTCTGTTGTTCCATGTCCAGTTCTAACTATTGCTTCTTGACCAGATTTCTCAGGAGGCAGGTCAGGTGGTCTGGTATTCCCATCTCTTTCAGAATTTTCCACAGTTTGTTGAGATCCACACAGTCTAAGGCTTTGGCATAGTCAATAAAGCAGAAATAGATGTTTTTCTGGAACACTCTTGCTTTTTTGATGATCCAATGGATGTTCGCAATTTGATCTCTGGTTCCTCTGCCTTTTCTAAAACAAGCTTGAACATCTGGAAGTTCACAGTTCACGTATTGTTGAAGCCTGGCTTGGAGAATTTTGAGCATTACTTTGCTAGCATGTGAGATGAGTGCAATTGTGCGGTAGTTTGAGCTTTCTTTGGCATTGCCTTTCTTTGGGACTGCAAAGAAAACTGACCTTTTCCAGTCCTGTGGCCACTGCTGAGTTTTCCAAATTTGCTGGCATATTGAGTGCAGCACTTTCACAGCATCATCTTTCAGGATTTGAAATAGCTCAACTGGAATTCCATCACCTCCACTAGCTTTGTTCATAGTGATGCTTCCTAAGGCCCACTTGACTTTACATTCCAGGATGCCTGGCTCTAGGTGAGTGATCACACCATCGTGATTATCTGGGTCATAAAGATCTTTTTTGTATAGTTCTGCTGTGTATTCTTGGAACCTCTTCTTAATATCTTCTGCTTCTGTTAGGAAGGATATGCTTCTCAGGAGGATACGCTGCTCCTATGAAACATGACCCCATCCTCAAGGCCATCCCAGCTTAAATCAACACACATGAAGCCACAGGGGACAATGTGAAGTCACAAGCTGAGTGCACACCTTCATTCACTCATTCAGCAAACAGTGATGGCAGCTACTGTGGGCCAAGCCCTGTATGTACAGGGCTCTGGGAGTCAGCTGTGAACTAGGACAGACCCTGGCTTGACATGTGGGCGTCCATGAGGTTCACAGATGATCAGAAGGTGGTGAGCATGTGTGGAAGAAAAGGAAACACAGCTCTGGGAATGGGACACAGAGCTGGCAGCGGAGGTAGTCAGGGAAGGCTTCCAGGGGGAGGTGATGGTCAGCTGAGGCCTGACGGGAAGCAGGGAGTGAGTGACCAGGAGAAAAGAGGGAGGCACCTTCCAGGCAGTGACATCACTGTGCAGGGGACAGGGGAGGGAGGAGAGGGGCTCGGGGGTCCACACAGGCTCTGTGTGGCTGTAACACAGAAGCAGCGTGGTCACAGGTGAGGCAGGGGCAGAGGAAGAAGGGCTAAATGTCCTACTAAGAAGTGTGGACCTGAAGCAGAGGGAGCTAGGGAGTCTCGGAAAGGCTTTGAGCAGGTCCTGAGGGCCCAGCCCTGCATTCCAGAAACCTGCTCCCAGCTTGGAATAGGGAGGCTGGAAGCAAGGAGACCCAGGGAGGCCGGCAGTCTCACTAACCCTGCATCTCCAGTAGGTGGTGAACAGGCAGCCAGCTGTAGGCCAAGCCTGAAACAGGGACTTGTTTCAGGAGGGATGGGCCCCCCTCCCCAACCCTCACAAAGCCCAAAGATAAAAATAACTACTGATAATACTGTGTGTGCTTAGTCGCTCAGTCATGTCCGACTCTTGCAACACCATAGACTGTAGCCTGCCAGGCCCCTCTGTCCATGGGATTCTCTAGGCAAGAATACTGGACTGGGTTGCCATTTCCTTCTCCACTAAGGGCTAACGTTTATGGAGCACTTACTGTGTAATGTGTTCCGGCTATGTCACTGACCTTCTCAGTGCTAACAGGGAATGCTGTGCTCAGCATCCCCATTCTGCAGGTAAGAAACGGGCTCAGAGAGACATAGGATACACAGCCAACAGAATCGTCTAGATTTGAACCCAGATCTGACTGACTCCAGGTCTTAGTCACTCAGCAAAACTGCCCCCTAGACTAGAAATGGCGGAGAAGGCAATGGCACCCCACTCCAGTACTCTTGCCTGGAAAATCCCATGGACAAAGGAGCCTGGTGGGCTGCAGTCCATGGGGTCGCTAGGAGTCAGACACGACTGAGCGACTTCACTTTCACTTTCATGCACTGGAGAAGGAAATGGCAACCCACTCCAGTGTTCTTGCCTGGAGAATCCCGGGGGGGGGGGGGCGGCTGGTGGGCTGCCGTCTATGGGGTCGCACAGAGTCGGACACGACTGAAGTGACTTAGCAGCAGCAGCAGCCTAGAAATGTCTCCAAGCACGTGTGCAGCGCCCCCTGCCGGCCAGCTGTGGAAAATCTAACACACCATTCTCAGGGCCTTGGGGGTCTCATAGAGCTAGGACAACCAAAGGGTTGCTAAAGATAGTGGTTCTCTTTAGACGGCAGGGATTCTTTTGAGAAACTACCCAAACTACACCTCCTTCCCCTAGTTCCAGAAAAATTCATAAATGCACAGGATCACAAAAGCAATTTCACAGACTCCTTTCCAAGAGCCCCAGGTGAAGTGCCAGGAGGGACTGGGACACTAGTAGCTCCAAGAATTCAGGAGGAACTACAGTGAGAGCCTGCCCCTACGCGGCAGAAGAGCTGCCACTACTCAGGCCCTCAAATTCGCAAACGGAATTAGAGGGAGAGGGCAGTGACGGGGAGAATAGAGCTGCCATCCCCTCTGCAACACCCCCATCTAGTGGCCAAAGGTTAGAATTGCATGTTCATCCGGAACACCTGATTTCCTGTAGAATTTGGACCGTTTGCAAAGCCCACAAAGGCAATCTGGGTCACTGCACTCAGGACCCTGAGCACAGGTCAGCCCACTGCAAAGCCCTTTGCTTTCAAGAGTCGGAGGACTCACACTGCAGGCTTCCTAGTTTAGGTGAGAATAAAAATGATGACGACTGTATTTTCTTGCTACACTTTTGCAGGTAAGATTTATCTTGCATTCTCCTATTTTAAACACATCTCATTTAGTTCCCACATCCCACAGTGCCAATGCAAAAATTCAGGTCAAATGCTAAATCCTGCATTAGGAAGTGGCAAGGCAGAACATCAGTCTAGATCGGTTGGGTTCAGTTCAGTTGCAGAGACCGTCACCACTGTGCTCCTACCTCTCAGATCAGCCCGTGGTTACAGGGCACCTAATTCAGTTCTAGGGCTTCCCTGACAGCTCAGGTGGTAAAGAATCCGCCTGCAACGCAGGAGACCCTGGTTCAAATCCTGCGTCAAGAAGATCCGCTGGAGAAGGGATAGGCTACCCACTCCAGTATTCTTGGGCTTCCCTTGTGGCTCAGCTGGTGAAGAATCCCCCTGCGATGCGGGAGAACCTGGGTTGGATCCCTGTGTTGGCAAGATCCCCTGGAGAAGGAAACGGCTACCCACTCCAGTATTCTGGCCTTGAGAATTCCATGGACTGTATATAGTCCATGGGGTCACAAAGAGTCAGACACGACTGAGTGACTTTCACTTTCATTAATATAGTCCTGCATACATTTCTGCAAGACTTAATTTTGTTCCACTATTATCCTATCCTATTTTTAGACATGAGACTAAAAAGTAGCCATTTTCCACACAATAACAGGCAGAATGACACGTTACAGCAAATAACCCTGCTCTCTTATCCCTTAGGAACCACGGGAGTGGTGCTGACGCAGAAATGTTTCGACATGTACTCTGGAGGTAGGCCTCTCTGTTGGCCCTGAAGTCGAGGGTGGGCTGAGCTGCTGCCTGTGGCAGGGAGGCCGCCCATGTGCCAGGAAGCTTGGCTCCTATTTTCAGAGACACAACCAGACAGCGGCAGAAAGGGCGGGGCTGGGGTGTGCGTGGAGGGCCATCCTGCTGCCTTTGAGACCCCTTACTACTGGCTCATGGGGCTCTCCTGGATGCAGATCCCAAGACCAGGAAGTGAGGAGGTACTCTCAGGGGCAGTAGGGAGTGGGGGAGTGAGCCGGAGAAAGGAAGTACAGCCGGTACCGGCGTTATCCAGCCAGGGACCACTGCGGGAGCTGGTGCCTCAGAGATGCTCTGAGGGGCGAGAGAGCTGGGGTGCTCCTACTCCTGTTCCTTGGTTCTTCTCAGACTTCTGGCCTGCCTCAGGGCACAAAGGAGGATCTGGAGGCCAGAGAAGACCTTCAGGCCAAGAAACGCTGGTGCTGGCAGTGGGAGGCCAGGGCGCGTGTATGCAGGGTAGCTCCTTACAGAAAGCAGAGGTCTGGGCCCCGCGAGGACTGGTTTCTACCAGGACAGATGAACTGAGCTCGGCCTCCTGTCCCTCCCTGTCCCCGCAATCACAGGGCCAGCTCGGCTCGGGCATCAACTTGCTGAGTCTAAGATCGCCCAGCCCGGAAGCTCCTCACAGAGTGGAGGCCCTGCTGCTCTCATCAGCTGATTTCTTCTATCCTCAGTCCCATCTCTGCCTCCATCTCCAGGGAGAACCTGCCTCGCTGTACCCCCCTAAATACATGAGCCCATGAGGGGAGCCGTCACCAAGCGGGGAGAGCAGGAAGCCCTCTCAGCTCTGCATGCAGAGTAGGGGCTGAAATGTGGGAAGGGGACGTCTGACACCCAGAAGTGACGGCAGATAGTGTTTGGAAGGCAACCAGTGGCAGCATCCTTAGGGACAGAAGTGGGGACCCATGCCATAGGCTCCAGGCTCCCCACCATGGCCATCTTCCAGCCAAGTCCCACCTCACAGATAGGGCCTGCAGGGCCAGAGGGTGTGCCCCCTGGAACCCGCTTCAGGGCCCATTCACTCCCGTTCCAGGTGCCGCCTCGCTGCAGACATGCCCGTAAGACTGAGGGTGGCCCGGGGTGACGGCTGCTGGAGGGGAGGGTGGCAGTTTCAGAGCGTGGGCAGGCAGGGTGGGCTGTCCATACACAAGCATGCCAAGCGGCTCCTGGTGCAGGCTGGAGCGAGAGACGGGTGAGAAGAGCGTGGGGCAGGCCGCAGACTGAGGGCAGGGACCTTCCTTTGTTCTCTGTCCAGGGTCTTGCAGATATTCAGGGCAGCCAGGGCCAGGTTATGGAAAAGGTCCAGCATCTGGATTCAGAGATTTCAGACTGTGAGACCCGAGGCAGGTGACATCTCTTGAACGTCAGTTTTGTCATCTAAAAATAGGGGTCACCATAGAGACTACTTCATGAGATGGATGTGAGAATTAAATGATACTCTGCAATAATCAGGGGGAGAGGCCCAGAGGGGCTTCACCCCCTGCCCTCTCATTCCATCACTGTCATTCAGAAGCAAGACAGTCATCTGTCAAAATGGAGAGGGAAAAAAATAAAAGGATAAACCAAGTTTTATAGTGCCTTATTATAAACATGGATGTAACCATAAGTCATGTATAGATATGAAATGTGGACTATAAGGAAAGCCGAGCAGCAAAGAATTGATGCTTTTGAACTGTGGTGTTGGAGAAGACTCTTGAGGGTCCCTTGGACTGCAAGGAGGTCCAACCTGTCCATCCTAAAGGAGATCAGTCCTGGGTGTTCATTGAAAGGATTAATGCTGAATCTGAAACTCCAATACTTTGGCCACCTGATAGGAAGAGCTGACTCATCTGAAAAGACCCTGATGCTGGGAGGGGTTGGGGGCAGGAGGAGAAGGGGACGACAGAGGATGAGATGGTTAGATGGCATTACCGACTCAATGGACATGGGTTTGGGTAAACTCCGGGAGTTGGTGATGGACAGGGAGGCCTGGTGTGCTGTGGTTCATGGGGTCGCAGAGTTGGACACAACTGAGCGACCGAACTGAACTGAACCATAACTGATGGGGAATCAGAAACAAGCCTTTTGAGAGCAAGTCACCCCTTCCCACAGGAGACCAAAAGAAAAAAAGAGAGATATGATGGCTTTTCAAAGTGAGAGGATAGTTATCAGAAGGCACGCTTCATTCTTCCAAACATCTGCTGTTCCTCCCAGACAAGAGCCAGAGATTGATATCTGGTGACAGCTCAAACAAATGAGTGTTTCTTTCAGAGC
The DNA here is from genome assembly GCF_963930625.1 of Muntiacus reevesi. Classification (NCBI taxonomy): domain Eukaryota; kingdom Metazoa; phylum Chordata; class Mammalia; order Artiodactyla; family Cervidae; genus Muntiacus; species Muntiacus reevesi. The sequence goes on from NC_089252.1 coordinate 100,927,804, forward strand.
TCCCACTTTTGTCTCAGAGTCGAAGGGCTGCCGTGTTGACTGGAGGCCTCCATGTTACAGAGCAAGTTGGCGGCGGGACTTGCTTGGGGGACTTGACTTTGCCTCTGAATTCAAGGGATCCCCACAGAATTAATAAAAATCAGGGCAACTTCCTGGGCACGCAGCCTGTGAGCAGGGCGGTCACACAGGGCCTCTTGCTTAGAAGGAACTTGATTCCATGCTCTGCCTTCACTGTCTTGAAATGATTAATAATTTTTTCAACAAAAGGTCCACATTTTCATTTTGCACTGGACCTGAAAGATCATGTAGTCAATCCTGCTAGTAATTATAACTCTGTTATAATGCACTTACTGTAAGCCCAGAGTCATCGTCACCTTTGACCTTTACAAAAATGCTCTGAGCAAGGCTATTAATCATCCTCATTTGACAGATGTAGCCGCGGCTTTGCCCACCAGGCCACTCTTGCCTGTACTTCCTCTGCCATTCAAGAGCCCTCTGCATAAGTGATGCTGGATCCAGAGCACTATTTGCACTCTCAGTATGTTCGTTTAAATCAGCTCACTCTTTTTTTTTAACCTAAATAAATAGATCTTAAAAGGAAATTATATCACTGCCCTAAGTTGAAAGCCATTACCGTTTTTTATGCAGGGAAGGTGACCATAAACATAAGCACAACAGAAAAAAGTTATCTGTCACTGAAGCAAACTGCATGCTGACACCTGCCCAGATGCTGTGCCTTGACCTGCTCTCCGTTCATTCCAGAGATCTCGCAAGAGCGGGCATGCTTTGGAGATGCAAAGGGAGACGTGCTGCTTGACCTAAGCTGGAGAGTTGTTCTCTCTGTGACCCGAGTTGCCCAGTAGATGCACCTCTAAGTCAGCATGGACAAGCTGGGTGCATCTGAAACAGTGTAGAAGGGGGCCGCCGGCAGTGTGCAAAGAGCCCGGAGCCCTGGGAGAGGACTGTGCTCAGACCCTAGGGGTTGGGGTGTAGACCGCCAAAGGCTCTTACCTCAGCTGCTGCTCAGAATTGCTCGGGAAACACTCAATATCCGGAGCCCGCCCCAGGCCAGCTGAACGAGGGTGCCCTCACTCTCTGCAGGTGAGCTCAGCGTCCGGCCACCCGAGCCCTCCAGGATCGTTAGGGCTAGAGGAGAAGACGAGGATAGCCAGCCGTCTTTCCCCTAAATGACCAGCACCTCGTTTTTCGTTTCTCCCCCAGATGCTAGCCTCCTGGCAAAATTCCTTAAAGAAATTTCAGAGCAGATGCTGGTGTTGGTGGCCTCCTATGACGACCCAGGGACCAAGTAAGTGGGAACCTCTGCCTGCACCGTCCCTGATGATGCCAGGGACGCACAGACAAGGGGGAAAAGTGAATCGAACACTTACTGCATGCTAGCCCTCTCCTGCTATCCTGCGGCTCCAGCTTCTGGCAACTTCTCCTAAGGAACCAACCAGACAGGCGCACAAAGGGATGTTCTGGGGGATTCATGACAGTCGTGGTCACAACAGTGAAAAACCGGCCAATTAAAATACATCAATTAAAAAAAAAAACTGGCCACCCTCTGTCTGGTAATAGCCAACTGGTGACAGAAATTATGATGTATGGCAACGTAGAATGTGTTATCATATAGACATAAAAGAGAAAATACTGCATCAGAAATGATGATGTAAAAATATTTTTTAAAAAAGAAAGAAAAATGATGATGTAGAAAATATTTAAGGATCTCGAAGAATGTTCACTCCTTAGCATTAATTTTTAAAAAATCAGGTTACGAAAGAGTTGGTATAATCCCACAGTGCATGAGGGAAAAAAACATGAAGGAGATATAATGAAATTTTACAGTGATTATGTCAAGGGCAGGTGAGACTGTAAATCATTTTTAGTTACTTTGTGAAGTTCCATATTTCCCAGTGAACCTACATTATATTTGTAAGCAAAAGAAGGACCATTTTAACTCCTCTCCAGCCTTGCAGGGTGGCTTTTGAAGGGGTGTCCTGGCTGCTCCCCACTCAGAGCTCCTCACTGCCACCCACACTGGAGGTGAGGTGGAGGGGAGCCCAGGAGATGCTCCCCCTTCTCCAATCCCTCCTCACCGTCCTCTCTGGTCCCCTGCAGGATGAACAAAGAAATCAGGGAGCTCTTCTCCAACTTGGGCAGCACCCACGTGATGCAGCTGGGCTTCCGGGACAGCTGGGTCTTCTTAGGGGCCCAAAACTTCAAGAGTAAAAGCCCCTTTGAGCAGGTGAGTTCCTGGCAGCCTCCTTGTCCCAGCGAAGGGGGGATGGGGGGAAAGGGGACGATGCCAAGGACGGACAGACAAAGGCTGGGGTGGCTTGCGAAGAACACACGGGTCAGTGTGAGGAGGGCCACCCAGCTGTCGTCCACCCCAGAGGTCAGGGTGGCCCGACTGGCTCCTTCTCCAGTAGGAAGCAGCCTTGGCCATTGTGCAAGGAGCTGGGTCCCGTATAAACACATAGATAAGTAGATAAGTACCAAAAAGGAGAAGGGCGGGGGGGGGGGGGGGGGGAGATGAAAGGAAATTCAGGCATGGAGAAAAGGGAAAGGAATGTGGAGATGAAGCTCGCGTGACGTGATGGGGGAAGGGGGAGTCCAGAGCAGAGAGCGGATGCCTATCTTCTGATCCCCACTGCAAGCCCCTCCTCCCCACCTGTACAGGGGCAGGTTTGGCCAGGGGAGCCCCAGGTTCCCTTCTAAGTTCTCTGTGGAGAGGGTGAGCTTGCACAAAGAAGGAGACCCCCACATGAGTATGTGGAGGTGTCAGGGCAGACCCGTGATCTGAGCTCCACAATCAGTACCGGGGGGCGGCCCAAGCAGAGGGCACCTGGGAGGCACCCAGGGTGGGGCTTGAGGTGTACTCGCCGGAGGAAGGGGAAGTCAGTGGAGGGTTGGGGACCCCAAGGAAATGCTGCAGCTTGTCCCCACCATGCGGTCATCTGTGCATCCCCAGCTCAGAGCAATTCCAAAACCTGGGAGAACTGGCCAGGCCTCCCCAGCATGAAGCTGGCCAGTCTCTGGTGGTGAGAACATTCAGCTTTGCCAGGACCCAAGACAGGAAGCCAAGGGTCAGGCATATGGGCCCACTGAGGAACGCAAACGCTGGCCTGAAGGCAACGGGGAGCCATGGTAGGTTAAGCGGGAGCGTGACCAGATCAGATGGATAATAAGAAAGACTATTTAAGATCCTATATGCAAAACAGAAAAAGAGACACAGAAATACAGAACAGACTTTTGAACTCTGGGGGAGAACGTGAGGGTGGGATGTTTTGAAAGAACAGCATGTATATTATCTATGGTGAAACGGACCACCAGCCCAGGTGGGATACATGAGTCAGGTGCTCGGGCCTGGTGCACTGGGAGGACCCTGAGGAGTCGGGTGGGGAGGGAGGTGGGAGGGGGGATCGGGATGGGGAATACATGTAACTATATGGCTGATTCATGTCAATGTATGACAAAACCCACTGAAATGTTGTAAAGTGATTGGCCTCCAACTAATAAAATAATATTAAAAAAAAAAAAAAAAAATAAACTTCACTTTTCTAAACAATATAAAAAAAAAAAGAAAGACTAGTATTCAGCAAGTGCTTGCTCTGTGCAGGCACGGCTGAGCAAGTGACCTGCAGGGTCTTATTTAGCCTGACAGTGATCACGCATCACATCTCACAGACGGGGATCCAGAGCCCTAGAGACGTTTTAACCGGCTTGCTCTGTGATAGGGACGCATGTCTCATCCAGGTCCGCAGCCTCCGCAAGGCCTTCCTGCCCGGATACTTTCAGCCTCCCTGGCTGTGTAGACAGCACTGTGGAAGCGGCCCGCGTCGGAAGGAGGCCTGGACGGGGCGGGGCTGCGGGAGCAGAGAAGGGGCGGAGGCGAGCTGCCAAGTGCGGAGCTTCCGGAGGCGGGCGGGGAGAGGGCTGAGCCAAAGTGGGCGGCTAGGGGTCATGCCCGGTTTGGGAAATGTTGGCCTGGTCTGTGTGTGTGTCTTTCCAAGAGAACGTATTAAGGTAGTCATAAATTACTTATTTAAAAAAAGAAGGAATAGTTTAAAGTAGCTTCACCCTCTGGGAGCAGGGGCGCCAGAGTGCCCCTGTGGGCGGTGCCGAGGCAGGACTCCCTAGGAAGAGGCTTGACGAGGCGCGGCTCCTCTTTAAAGCGCAGATTCCAGACCCAGCAAAACTGGGCCAGTTACAGCAAAGGCGAAGCACAGAAGTAAAGTCAGCACCACCTGTTCTCTGGTTTCTGTGATCAGTTCGCTGCAACCCAACACCCAAATATGAACCAAAGACCCCAAACTGATTAAAAGCATCCTGTCCTTTGTTCTCACACATGGAAAGCTGGGTTTTGGAGAAGCCGCATCTACAGTTTATTTTTTCTTCCTAAAGGTTAGTTAGCCATAGTTATACCACTGGGAGATTTTTATCATTTACATCTTTCTTTCACAAATTAAGCCTGAGCATTTTATGTTTTTTATTTTTTTAATTTCATAATATATATATTTTGTGGAAGTATATGTTCCAGGTACAGCAAGCCGATTCAGTTATACATATGCACGTATATTATTTTCCAGATTATTTTCCATTATAGGTTATTATAAGATACTGACCATAGTTCCCTGAGTTATATGGTAAATCTTTGTTGCTTGTTGCATACCTATTTTTTAATTAAAAATCTAGCATTCTATTCATACTAAGTCAAACAAATAGAGTCAAAATATCATAAATTTTTTAGTCAGGCAAAAATTCATTAAGTTTTCTAAGATATGTATATTATACATACTGTTTGTATCAATCAGTCAGTTCAGTCACTCAGTCGTGTCCGACTCTTTGCGACCCCATGAATCGCAGCACGCCAGGCCTCCCTGTCCATCACCAACTCCCGGAGTTTACTCAAACTCATGTCCATTGAGTCGGTGATGCCATCCAACCATCTCATCCTCTGTCGTCCCATTCTCCGCCTGCCCCTAATCCCTCCCAGCATCAGGGTCTTTTCCAATGAGTCAACTCTTCCCATGAGGTGGCCAAAGTATTGGAGTTTCAACTTCAGCATCAGTCCTTCCAATGAACACCCAGGACTGATCTCCTTTAGGATGGACTGGTTGGATCTCCTTGCAGTCCAAGGGACTCTCAAGAGTCTTCTCCAACACCACAGTTCAAAAGCATCAATTTTTCGGCACTCAGCTTTCTTCACAGTCCACCTCTCACATCCATACATGACCACTGGAAAAACCATAGCCTTGACTAGACGGACCTTTGTTGGCAAAGCAATGTCTATTTGTATGTATGTATACAAAAGCTTTTCTACTATGCTTGACAAAAGCCTGAGCATTTTAGAAACAATCTCTTGTTTTAAAAAAACTTTTATTGGCGTATAATTGCCTTACAGTGCTGAGTTACTTTCCACTGTACAGCAGTGAATCAGCGATATGTGTACATACATCCTCTCTCTTTTGGATTTCCTTTCCATTTAGGTCCCCACAGAGCCCTGAGTCAAACTCCCTATGCTCTAAGTAGGTTCATTTTAAACATAATCTTAACTGATGTATTCTCTTTACACATTTCTTTTTAATATTAATTAATATTACACAGTGGTTCCACCACTTGCTAGCTGGGTAGCCACAGGCAGTGACTTTGGTCCTCTGTGCCTCAGTTTTCCCATCTGTGAGCTGGGATGATAACAGTGGGCACTTCTTAGGCTACTGTGAGGATTAATTGCATAAAGTGCTTTCTGCCTGACATAGAACAGGCATTCATGAATTGCTAGAATGCTTCTTTTTTTTTAATTGAAGAATAGATTTACAATGTTGTATTAGTTTCCACTGTACATCAAAGTGATTCATCAAAGTTACACAAATATACATATATTATTTTTCATATGCTTTTCCATTATGGCTTATTACAAAATACTGAATATAGTTCCCTGTGCTATAGAGTAGAACCTTGTTGTTTATCCATCCTATATGTAATAGTTTGCAGCTAAGTTGCTTCTTTCTATTCTTGTGGTTGTTATTTTATTTTAATTTTGGTTAGTATTATTTTTTATTCAGTATTGATTTATTGATAATGAGAATATTAAAGGCAGAAAAATGAAAAAAAATCTATTCACGATGCATGAATATATATTCTATCATATAAATATATTTTACTTAATTCGGGAATTTGCCTTGCTTGCTTTTTAGATTTTCTTTAAGTTTGTGTTAGGGGTTAGTTGTTATTATTATAATTATTATTATTGTCGTTTGGGATGTCCTGGCAGGGCTGAAGCTCTTCAAACACCACTTCCCCAAGGCTTGTTGCCACCCCCCCGCCACCCTCCAGGGCATGACAAGCAGTGACTAGACTCTGAAACCTTGGACAGGTTGTCCTCCACCAGCCTCAGTTAACCTGTTTGCGAAATGGGCTAGAAATATCCCGCCCTCCCCCCCCCCCCATGGGGCAGTAGTGAGGATGAAATGAAGGCATTTAGGTTTTAAAACACAAGGCAAATGCAGGCCTGAGTCCTAACACAGTCAGTCTCTCTCTCTTCTATCTCTCTAGTTCTTAAAGAACGACCCAGAAACAAACAAATACGACGGCTGGCCAGAGCTGCTGGAGCTGGAGGGCTGTGTGCCCCGGAAGATATAGGGTGGCTGCGGCCCTTCCTGCCTGGGGCCCGAGGCTGCTCCTGCCTGACCTAGGAATCGGAGCCCAGGATCACTGCGAGTCGGACGGGCAGGAGCTGACAGACAGCAGAGGAGAAGTGGGAGCAGCCATGGGACACGGAAAGTGCTGAGGGCCCTCCAGTACCCTGCTGGCTTCCTCTGCTGGAAACAGAACCTCCCCTGGGTAGACGCATCCTCTCCGGAGTTGGCCAGCGTGCACTGGTCCTTCCGGAGCCGGCTGTCTGTGGAGAGAACAGGTGTGCTTTCTCTAGGGGACCGCTGACTGTCGCTCCCGGGAGCAGGACAGGACAGACTGCCTGCACCTGAGCACAATTAAACTTTATTTTTGGTGACTTCAAACCAAATCTCCCACCCCTTTGCTGTGCAGCGCTTCCCCGGGGGTGGGAATGGTCCAGACAGGGTTTGCTCAGCCCCGTGTTCCCACAGGTCAGCAATGGTGTCAAGCCCCTGGTTAGGCAGCTGGAAAGGAGGCTGGTTTTATAGGGATCTCATTTAGATATGAACGCATTCTTGGTTCCCAGCATGAGGTGTAAGACCCACAGGAGCAGAGAGGGCCGGAGGGCCAGACGCAGCGGACACAGTCTTCCACTGCTATTTGAATGAGAGCTGCAGAAAGTCTAGAGCTGGTGAGGGGGAGGACGCGGGGAGATCTGAGAAAGGCTGGGAGGGACAGCCAGACTGGAAGGCCTCGGGGAAGACATCCTGGCTGTCTCCGTGTGGGGATTTCGAGTACAGGTTGTTTATCTGGGAAGGGGCTCTGGAAAACAGCCATAAAGGGCAGGGAAGAGAAGGCAGCCCAGCCGGGGTGTGTTGTCGACTCGGCTGCCGCTGTGCGTGGTGAAACTTAATCCCAGGGGAACCCCTAGGAGTTGGCGTCCAACACGCACCTCAGAGATCTCAGGAGAGGTGAGGGAGCTGGAGTGCTTACACAGCGGCTCCCTGGGCTGCCGGTGTTGTGAAAGTCCTGGACACAGTCTAGTCTGCCCTCCGCGGGGGACAGCAGCCATCTGGGCTTTGCAGAGAGCCCTTAGCCAAGAGATGTCAGTACCAACCACGGGAGGCCACCGAAGTGGAGAAGCCCGAGGGATACGGTGGTGAGGCCCTGCCTGGGGTCTCTGAGAAGGGCCGGGGAGGGACAGGCCAAAGCCTGGGAGGAGGCGTGGGGGCAGAAGGCACTGGCCCTTGGACTCCTGGAGCGTGTACCAGGGAGAGCGCAAGGCTCATGGAGAGGACACCCGGGCCCCAAGCGCAGACTCCCCGAGCGGTGGGACAGCAGAAGCTGAAGTCCTGTGCACTCCACGGGTGCGGGGCTCACAGGGCTTCCGAAGGGCCGAGAGGGCCTGGGGTAGAGGAGGACGTGTATGGGAGCCTTCACCAGGGGCCTTGGCAGGCGGCGGCGGGGGCTGCAGTTGCATGAGGTCAAGATCAGTGATCAGAGCCTGGTAAGACGGCAGTGAGCAGGCCTGGCTAAGGAAGTCAGAAGGCGCCTGGCCGGCCACCCTGCCGATGCCACAGCCCCATGCCTCTTCCCCAGGCATGGCAGCTCACTCTCAGGGGAAGTTTGCCGGCCCCACCCGACCCCCTGCACATCCACATAACGCTGGCAGCAAGGGGAGCAAGCAAACAAATTTTCCCCATTCCTCCCTTTTTGTTCCAAGTGGAAGGCCCGCTCCCCACACGTGACATGCTGCACCCCCCGTACCCTTCCGTCCTGACCCCCAGGACCAATGGGTCAATCTTGGGGCAAGGGGGTGGGGGGCGTGCTTCTGAAGGCCCTGGACCCCGACCAAGCCCCTCAGCCTCTCTTAGCTGACTCCCTGTAGTGGGTGGTTAGCCGCCGCAGGCAGGGTGGCTGGTCAGAAAGGCCAGGCCCAGCCCTGAGTGCTGGCTCTGCCACCCTCTAGCTGGACGAGCAGGTCATGTCACCTCTGGGCCAGAGTTCTCCTTTGAGAGATGGGGGCAAAGGGCATCAGTCTCTCAGGGGCTTGTGGGCACCAAATATGATAAAGTAACCATATCACCAGAAGTCAAAGAAGAACATACATATGTACGATGTTTAGGGAAACATCGGGCCAGACAGCCCCTCTGGGGATGAAGGTGCAGGCAGTTTGCATTATTACCATACACTACTCTTGTGTATGGTATTTTGGGGGATTTTTTTTAAGACAAGCAAAAATATCTCATTAAATTAAATGAGGACGAATAAGACTGCTAAAGTGAGGCTATAACCAGGAAGGAAGGCAGTGTTCTCGGCAGGGGCCACGCTTTAAAAAGGACCACCTGGTTGTGGTACTTTTCTAGAAGCTGCATTTGCACAGCACTTCAAAGAAGATTGAGAAAACGTCAACAGGATGAATCAGAGAATTGAGGAAGGGTCTCCTGGAGATGGGGAGCTTGGAAAGGCAGCACAGCGAGAAGGTTGGTGCCCCAACCCCCCCACCCCCTGTCCCAGCTTGTGCTCAGACTGGCTGGTCAGTCTGCACTCTCCTTTAGAGAACTGCCCCGGGGCTACGCAAACCTTCTTTGCTCACGAGTGCAAAGAAGAGAGGCCAGGAAGTGCCAGCGTTCACATGAGCCCGGGCTGGTCCATAGCTGATGACTCCCTGGTCTTGGGGTGGGACCGCCATGAGGGGTAACGCATGCATCCCCCAGAGTTCCCTGTGGGCTCGAGTTAAAGCTGGGACTTTGCCTGAAAGGGTCCCTTCACTCAGTTCCTTCCACTTCCCCATCCTGCCCCCGCGCTCCCTTACCTACATCCTCCAGTCCTTCATAAATCACTGGCATGAAGTCGTATCCCAAAGTTGGCTTCTGAGGGACTTTGGTCCCTCCCCCAGGAGAGGCGGTGGGCATGGCCAGCGGGTAGGCTGAGCGCAGGCCTGGACTAGGAGCCAAGACCACCCTGTCTGCATGAATTTTCTTTAAACGCCACTTCTCGAAGCCACGCTGGGCCTCTCTGGGGCTGGCATCACGAACCACCCATCAGACTCCCCACGTCATCTTCAGGGCATTGTGGTCCCTGTAGGGACCCCCGGGTCAGGTCAAGACTGGGGCAGGATAGAGAATCCAAACATCCAGCCATCGAGAGCTGAGTCTATAACACTGAGTCTACTACCCCCTTGAGGGTCAGCTCCCTCACTCACCTTCTATGTGTCAGAAACTGGGTGTCTACCGGGGACACCCCCATGAAGGAAACGAGGCACGTTCCTGCTCGTAGTCCAGGTGGCCACAGATGAAGACGCATTGCAGCTTGATGAGGACTGTTGGGGGAAAGCTGTAGGGTCAGGGAAGGCATCCTGGAGGAGGCAGGACGCACAGAGAGCCCTGGGAACGTGCCGGAGTTCACCAGGCCACGAGGGGAAAGCGGCGTGTGCCGGGCGAGGCAGGAGTATAAAGGAGGCCCGCAAGGGGCACAGAGAGGGTGCCAAGCGCTGAGCAGACGGGGCGAGGGGGCCTTGTGGGCTAGGCGAAGGGTCTCAGACTCTGCCAGGAGCTGTGGGGATACAGTGAGAGATTTAAGCTGAGGCTGGCATGATCGGATTTGCAGTTTTTAAGACATTCCTCCTGGCTGTTGTATGGAGAAGGGAGTGGAGGCAAGAGGGTCAGTGAGGAAGCTGCTGTGTCATCCAGGGAGAGTGGGTGGTGGCCTGGCCAGAGACAGGATGGGGGAAAGGGACCAGTCTCAGGGGTATTCGGGAAATAAAATGGACAAGACTCGGGGACTGACTCTCTCTTCATCGGGGTGACAAGTCTTCAGGAATCCCTGCAAGGAACTCATGACCTCAGAATCTGGGGCTTGCGTTTCCCTTCATCCTTCCCACCAGCGTGCCAGTGCTGTCTCCCAGAAGTGAGGATGGGGCCATGAGCGGAGCGGGTGTTCCCCAAGTCACAGCGAGGTCTTTCCAGTAGCTGTAATTCTGGTCCTCACCAGTAGGTGGCAGCCCAAGATAGACAGGGAAGGATGGTATGTTCACCCAGGTCTTGGGAAAGGCTGGTGCTTAGTAGACTGGTCCCCGGGACTTGCCAGTGGGCAGTGGACTTACCACCACTATTATGAGGCACATCACAACAGCAGTCCCTAACTTCTCTGGAGACTTGGCTGTCATCCAAATGGGCTCTGCACAGAATGTTACATGAGTTACCTCATTTCATCCTCATAGCTGCCTGGGATAGGGATCCTCATTATTCCTTTTATGCACACAGAAAATGAGGCTCAGAGATGTCAAGTAACTTGTCCAAAGTCACACAGCCAAGAGCCTCAGAATAAAGATTGGCATCCCGGTTTATCTCCATCACTACAGGAAACAGACTCTTTCAGAAAAACTTGCCCTAAAACTACTTTGAAACTACTACTGTTTTCTATCCCCCTTTACCTTTCCGTCTTGACTCCCTCTCCCTTCCTCCTCCTCCTGCATGCCTTTGAAGACTTCTGAAAATTGCCAAAGGTCTCAGCATCTACCACCATTCTTTGGGAGAGATGGAGGGGGCTGGGCTTGGGAGATCTGGAACTCCTCTGTTCAAAACCCTGCCGCTTACTGCAGGCCTTGCTTCTTTCCATAAGGTTGTAGGCCAGGAAGAAGCAGATGTTTATCTGCTTTTTGCAGATGAAGAAAGAAGCTAAGCATTGTGCCCAGGCCACACGGTGAGACCAGGCCAGGCTGGATCTGGCTAGTCCTGACCCTCCACCACCAGCCGTTGTTCCAGAAACCACTTGTGTATTTCAAGCATCGCCCCTGCAGGGACCACCACCCCCATTCCTCCTGACCAAGGTACAGGGTCCAAAGGCTGGTTTTCAGACCCCTGTCCTGCCAGGAGTGAGGCTTCAGACATTCAGTTAATCGAGGCATCCAGTCAAGCCAGCTTTCAGTGTGGCTCATAAACCCTATTTCAGCAGGACTCCAAACAGGTGGGGAAAAATTAATAAACGTGTAAAATTCCTTTTTCTCCTTCCCCATCTCACCAAGAGCCAAGTCAGTGGATAAATATGGGATGGCTGCCAACAGAGTTTGGTCTTCAGGGTTGACTGATGGTGCTTGTACTGCTGTGGCTGACGGCCAGTCTAGTCACCGCTCTTTCCAGTTTTGTGGGTGTTCTTACTGCGGAAAATCAGAAGCTGTACCCCTACTGTGACTGGGACAGGGAGAAAAGGCAGGGACTGAACCCAGGAGAAGCAGCAGAGGAAAGAAGCCACACTTTTGCTTGGCTGGAGGGGACAAAGGTGCTGGGGGAAATACAGCAACAACAATAACAACAGTATTGATAATTGCCATGCTGGGAGCACTTGTGATGAGTTAGGGCCGTGTTAAGCACTCTACATACTTAAGAATTTTTCATCAAATCCTGCATCATTTATTTATCCCCTCCACCAATATATGGGCTTCCCTGGTAGCTCAGATGGTAAAGAGTCTGCATGCAATGTGGGAGACCCCGGTTCAATCCCTGGGTCAGGAAGATCCCCTGGAGAAGGAAATGAAAACCCACTCCAGTATTGTTGTCTGAAAAATCCCACAGACCAAGGAGCCGCCAATATGTCCTCAGTGACTGCGGCATGGCGAGCACTATTCCAGACGCAGGGGAGTGAACTGAGGGAGAAGACAGACCAGTCCCAGCCTCCGTGAGATGCCATTCAGGTAGGGATGACAAGAAATAAACGCAGTTTCCGACAAGTGCTATAATAAATACTAAACAGAGAGCTCAGAAGGCCACAGGAAGTCTGGGAAGGCTTCTCTGAGGCAGGGAGTAAAGAATCATGCCAAGATTTTAAAAACCAAAGAAATGAATTCAAGGGAGAGAAATGGGAAACATTTCAGGCAGCAAGACCAAAGGTGCTGAGGTGAGAATAAAAGGCATCCGAGCAGGAACTGTCAGGGAGAGGAGGGTGTGGCAGGTGAGGTCCCAGAGGCAAGCAAGACTTGCTGAATCAGACCCGTGGGCCACGGGGGATTCCATTCTATGGGCAAAGTTGGGTCTAGAGCACCTAATCCTGCACCCTTCACCACCAGCTGCCGTTTCATACGTCATCCACGTCACAACCCATCCCTGTGCCAGGCTCTGTGCCGGAGGAGAGGGAAGGCCACCGGGGTTTCCCCACCCAACCAGCTCTTGGGAAAGGATGCTGTGCTGAATCAAGCTGCTTACCTGGGACTTGCCAGCCGACAGCAGGTCCATCATCGGTGTTAGTAACAGTGGAGTAACAGCAGCATCTAAATTCCGTGGACAATTGCTGTCGTCGAAACCTGTGTCAGAGCTTTATGTGAATCACCTCACTTCATCCCCACAGCCCTGTGGGAAGTGGGACCACTGTCATCCCAGTTTGGTCAAGAGGAAGATTATGAAGCAGGGAATGACATTTAAGCTTTAACAGGACAGTGGCTTCGGCTGCACACACCTTCCAGCTCTCAGAGCAGCAGCCCCTGTGAGCTGTGGTTATCTGACCACCCCACCACCAACACACACACACACACACACACACACACACACACAGGTGAACAACCCAGGGCTCAGAGGTCAAGTCACGTGAGGAAAAGAGCTGGACTCCAGGCCAAGGTGACCCAGCCTTAATCTTGCCCAGGCCGGTGACAAGCAGCAGGGAGGGGTGGAAATGAGGAGGACGGTGACTGCTGGGCGACACTGGGGCCTTGGCCCCAGCCTGGAACCCGGCCTCCAGATGTTTCCCTGGCCTGAGCCCAGACCGGCCGCCGGCTGGGACTGCTGCTGCTCCGGTGAATGAAGCATTCCGCTCCGGGCGTCTCTGCTCCAGAGAACCCCAGCCCCGACGCCTTCTCAGATCTGTTCTTAGCAGGCTGAAACAGCCTCAGGGTCACATTCCCACACAGACCCTCCCGATCTCCGATCTCCGCCGGGCCTGTCTGCCGGCTTTAAAGTCAAGCCCTGCCCTCCGGGCTGCCAGAGGTCACCTGCTGCCCCAGCTGCCTGCTCTGGGGGGGAGAGGACTGCTCTGCTCCTCCCTGGGAGGGGCAGGAGTGCGGGAGGTGAGGAACCACCGGGACCCCAGGAGGGCCGCGGCTGCCTGGGGCCAGCAGGCCCCTCGGTCAGGATCAATCACCCTAAGCCTGTCTGAGGAGCAGCCGGCTTAGGAGCAGCCGTGAAAGCCGCCTTTGTGCCCGAGGAGAATGAGCCGCAGGAGGACGGGGGCCCCTGGCCCAGGGCACCCCTCGGGCCCCGGATCCTGAAATAACACCGAGGGGAGGACCCCCCGGCCTGGCCCTGGGCCCAGCCAAGCCCGGTGCCCGCTTTGTGCCATGGGAGCTGCCCAGGGGAAGAAGGTAGGCGCCCCTGAGGGTCCTGCAGAGGCCCTGGACGCGGGGAGGGAGGCTGCGCCCGCCAGGTGGGGTCCCTCACACGCTGCTCGCCGGCCCCCTCCCTGAGCTCAGCGCTAAGATTTCATGTAAAATCCTGGCTGGGGCTCAGGGCAAGGCCCGCGTCCAATCTCTCCATCTCTGAATCAGACCTGGGGCCGCCCGGCCTCTCAGGCTCCCTGGTCTTATACACACACACACCCCTTCCTGTCCTGCCTCCAGGTTCCCTGACCGCTCCCCGAAACCCCCACCCCAGCACCAGGGGAGCCTGGCGGAGGTGACGGCAGGGCAAGAAAACAATAACCACCATTGTAACTAACTTGGCTAGCCAGTTATCACCAGAGGTGGGGCCAAGGGCAAGTTATTGAAGCTCTCGGTAGCTCATTTCCATCTGCGAAATGGGGACATTAGTAGTCACTACCTCCCAGGCCTGTGGTGGGGATTAAAAGAATTACATTATGCAAAGTGTTTGAAAGAGTGCCTGGCACATAGTGGGCTATATACAAACTATGGCCTGTTGTTGGTAGATTTGTCTTCATATTATTATCCATCTATCCATATTGTCCACCCATCTATTATCCTTCTAAGTCTGGGGTCTCCATGGGGTGGGGGGAGGGAGTGTTGTAGATAGCACAGCCAGTGCGGTATTTCTGAAAACGAGGTCTGTACACTCCTTGTGTTGGCTTTAAACATGGGGAGGGGGAAGGTGTGGGAGGGGGCTTGTTAACCTGTCACTATCTCAGGCCTCACCCAGAGCTCCTGGGTCAGAGTCTCTGAGGAGGGGCTGGGAGTCTGAGCCTTTTCACACTCTTGGGGGAATTCTGGCACATGCTCACAGCCATACCAGGACTGCCCACCAGCAATGTGGTCAGGCTGCCAGGTCCCAGCTCCTCCACCCACTTCCTGTGGTGAGGAGCCCCGCCCTCTGCATCCCAGTCCTCACCTGGGAAGTGGGGTGGGTGCCCGTCTCTGGGGGGTTCCCTGAGATGCTGCCAGTAAAGTGCTTATCAGTTTCCTGACCCCCAGAGGGCCCCATACACAGAGATGCTAATCCTCACCCAGCTGTGACGATCTATTGTATTAAAGGCAAGGAAGTGAGGTTCAGAGGCCAAGTGTGACTTCTTAGCCATTGTGGAAAAGGGCAGGATTTTGACCCCCTTCTGCTTAACTGCAAACTTTCTGCCAACCCAGCTCATCCCACACTTTTCAAATTTAAAGAAGAGTACATAATGGACCTGTGGAGGAAGAACT
Source organism: Muntiacus reevesi (assembly GCF_963930625.1). Lineage (NCBI taxonomy): Eukaryota > Metazoa > Chordata > Mammalia > Artiodactyla > Cervidae > Muntiacus > Muntiacus reevesi. Next base: position 100,943,051 of record NC_089252.1, read on the forward strand.
CTGGTCCTTAGTTTCTCCATTTGCAAAATAGGAGTGTTGGGCTAGATAACCCCTGCATGCATGCTAAGCTGTGTCCGACTGTTTGCGACCCCATGGACTATAGCCCACCAGGCTCCTCTGTCCATGGGGATTCTCCAGGCAAGAGTACTGGAGTGGGTTGCCGTGCCCTCCTCCAGGCGATCTTCCCGACTCAGGGACTGAACCCAGATCTCCTGCATTGCAGGCCAATTCTTTTTTTTTCTTTTTCCCGTTTATTTTTATTAGTTGGAGGCTAATTACTTTACAGTATTGTAGTGGTTTTTGCCATGCATTGACATGAATCAGCCATGGATTTACATGTGTTCCCCATCCCATAGGCCGACTCTTTACCATCTGAGCCGCCGGGCCTCCTAGTGCCGGCCTCGCTTCCCATTGCAAGGCTGACTCCTGCCAGCAGGGGTCAGTATGGGTCACCTGAGTCAGGGCAGGAAGGTGATGGGACCCAGAGCTGCCCTCCCAGCCAAGCCTCGGGCCCTGGCCCCGGCCCCAGCCGATCCCCTCTTTCCGCTCCTCCCCTCTGGATCCTATCGGTGCTGCACTTGAGGCAGGAAGTCATCATGGAAGCCAGGTTCCCAGGCCTAAAAATGACCCTAATAAGGTCTGTCCCAGGAAGGACGAAGTACAGCTCAGTCTGCCTCTCCCTGTTCCCACTCTGCGGCAGACATCACAGTGGATCCCCACACCCTTTCCCACGGAGTCCAGACAGCCTCAGAATCCTCAACGCAGCCTAACGGGTCAGTCAGAACTTGCCCCCAGATTGACAGTCACACGTATCCTTGGACCCACCCCAGGGGACAGCCCTCCAGGGAGAAGGCAGCAGGGCACAGTGATTGGGAACAGGGGCTACACAGTCAGAGGCCTGAGGCCTGAGTCAGTTCCTCCACATCCTCTGTGACCTTCAGCAAGTCACTGCACCTCTCTGATTCTACCCTAGTAAACGAAGGATAAAAGACCCTCCTCAGATTGTCCTAAAACCCAGATGATCCCATGCCTGGAACAAAACGGGCGCTCAGGCTCTCTCTGAATCGGATCCTCCCATGCCTGCGTCCTCTTCTGAGCCTCCCCAACCTTCCCTTGAGCCAGCAAGGGCATCAGTAACACGGCCAACGGCAGGCATAAAAGCTGACACCAGCAACTGCGCCTTCCCCGGCTGGTCAGTGGTGAGCCAGGCTGGAGCGAAGGCTGTGAGCGAGCCTCAAGCCCAGTCTCCCCCATCGGTAGACCACCCCACCAGACCTCCCCCAGGCCCGCCTCCCTCTTTCCAGAGGCAACACCCCGCTGGCCTCTGTGTGATGTGCAACAGGCCTGCTGTGTGGAAAGTAATTCCTGTCACCTATGCATTTACTCTCTGACGGGCTTGTCCCATGAGATGCACCCTGCTATTCTCAGAGGCACCCCATACCCTGCCCCCAGTTCAATCATAACAACTCTGGAAAAGCCTCGGTGATGCGGTCCAGTCCCCCCTCACTGAACAGCTGGGAAAACTGAGGTCAGAGAAGGGAAGGACTTCCCAGGGCCAGGGCATTTCTGTAGTGCCTGCAGCTCCTTCCCCAGCACCAGGAAGGGAGGACGGAGCTGCCCCTTGGAGATGACTCCTGCCCAAAAGTGCACTGTCGGGGTACCGAGCTCCATCCACCACATCTTCATCTCTCCCGCCCCCGCCTCCCCCAGCAACATAGCAACTGGGTACCTGCTCCCCTGTGGCTTCCCTGCGAGCTCAGTGGTAAAGAATCCTCCTGCCAGTGCAGGAGACCTGGATTCGATCCATGGGTCAGGAAGATCCCCTAAAGACGGGAATGGCTACCCATTCCGGTATTCTTGCCTGCAGAATCCCATGGACAGAGGGGCCTGGCAGGCTACAGTCCGTGGGGTCACAAGTAGTTGGACATGACTGAGTGACTAAGAATACTTGCACCTGCTTCCCTGTGCCGGGAACTGAGCCAGGGATGGAAAGGGATGGTTCCTGCCTTCACAGCTGTCTCTGTGAGTTGGGGAAATGGACAGGCAGGCAAATAATGATGGTGGGAACAGCACGTGTGACAATAAAGATGGGGCTGACCGGTCGGACTTGTCAGGACCATCTCCAGCTGCAGTGAGGGCACCAAATGTGAGGACTCCAGGTTGGAGTCGGCTGCTGAAATTCCCATAAATTGGATTTCACTTAGAATGCCATCTGCTTCGAGGAAGGGAAAACCCAAAACCAGCTGGTCTAAACAATAAGGAAATTTATTGGGTTCCCTAAGTGAAGGTCCAATGGCTCAGTAATGTCTCCAGGGCATTTCCTAGAAACATGCAAGCAAGTTTCCCTTGAATTTCATTGGGAACAATTAAGTCACTTGCCATCCCTAAAGCAGCCCTTATCCCCTGGGGAATACCAAGGGCATTGGCTTCGCCTGGAATCCTGAACCTGGTGCTGGCAAAGGATGGAAGCAGGCCCATGGGACTGGTTGAGACCAACCAGAGACCCCTTGGGGCTGGAGATCAGTCCCCCAATGTCACCCCCCAAAACTCAACAGAAGAGAGTAAGATGGATCCTGGGCATTCAGTCACGCCACCCCCGTGGGAGAGGTGGTGGTATTTCTGACCATGGTGTGAACAGAGAGAATGGAAAGAAATTGAAAAGTTCAAGGGGGAGGCAGAAAGCATGTTGGACCAAGAGTCAAAAAGCAGACATTGTTGCCCCTACTCATCCTGGGCAAGTTCTGAACTTCCCTTGAACTCAGCATGTGGTAATCTGCAAAGCGGGTACCCAGGCCACACTCAGGATTTTTGCAGAGGATCAAATGAAGGCACTTTGAATACACGGAAGCAGTGTTTCTGTTTGGAACATTCCAGAAGCTGGAAATATCGGCCAGCTGGGTGTGCGCTGATTTTCCTCATTTTTTATTTTTGGCTGCACTGGGTCCTTGAAGTGGTGCACAGGCTCTTTGCTGCTATGCACAGGCTTTCTCTAGTTGTGATGTGCGGGCTTCTCCTGGCTTCACTTGCGGAGGCACAGCTGTAAGGCGTGTGGGCTTCAGTAGTTGCATCTTGTGGACTCCAGAGCGCAGGATCAGTAGTTGTGGCGCACGGGCTTAGGTACTGCCCCACAGCACGTGGGATCTTAGTTCCCCAACCAAGGATCAAACCCATGTCCCCTGAATTGGCAAGTGGATTCTTCACTGGACCACCAGGGTCCTGGCATAGACCTGGTGGACACCGTTTTCCTGGGCCCTAAGACCGTCTGTGACCGTTTTCCTGGACCCTAAGACCATCTGTGACTGTTTTCCTGGGCCCTAAGGCCATCTGTGACCGTTTCCCTGGGCCCTGAGGCCACCTGTGACCGTTTTCCTGGGCCCTGAGGCCACAGGACCACCACAGTCCTGGCATACGTTAATTTTAGAGAGATGAGTGCAGACAACAATGTCCCGCATGGATCCTTTCTTTAAGTTCTTGTGACAGTGAGGTTGCAGGTCCTTGGGTAGAAAGGGTCCAGGAAAAGCAACTCCCACGAACCTCAGACAGCACTTGAGGGCCTGGACACAGCATTCTCTAAAACATTCCTCCGAACTCAGCACCACCCGGGTTTTCACTTCCGTGAACAGCTCTGTTGATGCTTGCCAAGACGCTCATCGCTTTGCATTCATCTTCATTAGAAGAATGTTTCCGTGGCTGAAACAGAAGGGAAAAAAATTGGGAGAGATGGGTAATTTTGATAAACAGCCTGGAAGGGAGTGTTTGTTCTTATAGAGCCCAAAAGGCACCCATCCGGCACGGCCCCGCTGACTCCCTGAAGAGTTATCCCCATCATGATGGGTGGGTGCTCCCAGCCCAGGCCCAAGGAAGGGTTCCACTCGCCAGCTCACAGCTGAGCCGGGCCTGAGGGCTGCGTTAGAAGCCCCTCGCCATCCGCGCCAACCTACCCCCGGCTACTCTGCCCACCACCTCAGACCGCTTCTCTGAGGGGAAACTTTACCACCAGTCTCCCAGAGGACTCTGAGAATGGGGGGCTCCAGGCCAAGAGGAGAAGGTTGTCAGGAGCCCATGGGGAGACCCCTTCCACACCCCCAACAAAGCAGAGACTTGCTCCCGGCTGAGCCCTGACTCCCAGCATCCCTCCAGCCTCCCGGGCTTCACTCACGCCAGCGGCTGATGCCTGGAAGGCCCTCCCGACGGCGGCCCGCACATCCAGCCCGTCTCTGAGCTCCAGGCCCAGCGCCTGCCCACCTACTCTTGTGACTGTTCTTGGACCAGTCGAGTGTTGAATTCTGACTGTACCCCCGGCAGACGTTCATCACAAGGTGTGAGGGCAGACAAGGAGCAGGGGGCAGAGCAGTTTCTGAGTACTCAACCTGCCAGCCACCGCGCTCGGGGCTTTCACAGGCTTCCCTTCACCCTCCCAGCCCCGCAGGGCAGACGATGCCATGCCCACATCATGGATGAGTGACACCATGGATGCGCCGCTCTGAGCTGCTGAAAGGGGCTTTTGAAGGCAGGTGGAATGACCTTTGGAAGCAGAGAAAGGGCACCGTTTTCCTAAGGGCCGTAAGGCCACCTAATGAAGCTGTCGTTCTCTGCTGCTCTAGGCTTCCCAGGCTGGGTTCAGGTCGGGCACTGCACAGAAGCGATGAGTGCATGGGTTCATAGGGGTGGGAATCCATCCCACATCTGCCAATGGGGCCTTGTGCCCGGGTGCTAGTTAAGTCTGCCCAGAGGCAAGAGTATTGCTCTACATAATGATGCAATGCCGTCCCTTAAAGCCCTTCAACCACCTTTCCCAAGACTAAAACTTTTCCTGTCCGTCTTTGTGGCTGGAAGTCCAGCTTGGGAGGGAACGACGTTGAAGGAGAAAGAAAGATGCCTGCCCAGCTGGCACTTCTTCTAGGACGCCTTCCCTGCCTGGGTCTCAAATGCCCACACAGGACTCGGGGCTGAGTAAGCGGGGGGAGGGGCAAGCCTGTCGCAGAGCTGCATTTGCCTAACTAGGTCTGCATGTTTTACTAAACCTGAAGGACTAGCAGGGGTGACTGGGAAGGGGCCAGGGAGATGAGAAGCGGGTAACAGTCTTCTTGTGAATGTGCTAAGAATCCTCACCACAAAGGTACCGACGCCCCTATTTCACCAGGGCAAAAACCCGGACTCAGGGAAGCACCCGTCAAGTACCGGAGCTGAGACTTGAACCAAATCCGTCTGGTTCCTCAGACCACCTTCTCGTTGACTTGCTTTTTTCGAGCATCAGGATGAAACCGCATCTCCAGCCAGAATAAATCTTCATCTTGTGGGTAGAGTTACTAGCTGGTGGTGATTCCGGCCCCACTGGGAGCGGCGCCGAAGAAGGGCCTTAAAGTTCAGAGGAATTTAATTTCCATCATGAAACAACTCGGAGGTGGGGCAGGAGGGGCCAAATCAAAAGCCGGCTTTTGAGAAGGCAGAAACCCAAAAGCAGCTCCCTTGCCAGGGGCCCGGGGATCTGCTTTCGGAACACTGTGTCTCCTAAGCCCTCATGAACGAGGGGCTTTGTTCGAATGAGAGATCAGATCTCAGGCCTGGGGGGGTGGGGGAGGGCAAGCGGCTAGAGCCTTGCTTCTTCATCTAAAATCTGAGAGGGGTAAATGCAACCAGCAAAGACACCCCAAGGAAGCCTTGGGAGGCAGGCTTGGTGTTGGTTTTCCTGCTCCCAAGGGTGCAAGTCACGATGGGGCCTGGGGTGTCTCACAGGGATGTCACCCCCCCGGAACAGAACCCGCGGGGCCCAGCCAGAGACCAGGGGGTGACTGCTGTTTAGAGGGACCTCCCTGCATAAGGTTATCCTTATGCACGTTGCACTCTTGGGAACACTTTGGAGTCATTTTGGGGTGTTGTTCAGTCGCTCAGTCATTGTCCGACTCCTTGCGACCCCATGGACTGCTGTACACCAGGCTTCCCTGTCCTTCACCATCTCCCAGAGTTTGCTGAAACTCATGTCCATTGAGTTTTGGGGTGTACGATGGAGCAAACGTTCGTGGGGAGTCTCACCATCAGGTCAGCATCAGTGAAGGTCCCACAGAGATTCTGATCACAAGCAGGCCCTGGGAAGTGACATCTTGGTTCCCTAGGGCTGGCTGGCTGAAAGCAGCAGTGGTGTATCCCCTCACAGCACTGGAGGCTGGAGGCCTGCAATCAGGGTGTCGGCAGAGCCGGGATTCTCTGAAGGCTCTGGGAAGAACCTATTTTCTGCCTTTCTCTCTGCTCCCGGGGGGTGTGTGTGCACGCTTAGTTGTGTCCGACTTTTTGCAACCCCATGGACTGTGGTCCACCAGACTCCTCTGTCCATGGAATTTTCCAGGCAAGAACACTGGAGTGGATTGCCATTTCCTTCTCCAGGGGATCTTCCCGACCCGGGGATCGAACCCACGTCTTTTGTATATCCTGCATTAGCAGGTGGATTCTTCAGCACTGCGTCGGCTACTGATCAGCCATCTTTGTCATTCCTTGGTTTATAGACACATCTCACCCGCGTCTGCCACCGTTGTCACATGGCATCTCCTTGTGTGTCTGCGTCTCTTGTCTTCTTTAAAGGGCATCAGTCATATCAGCTGAGAGCCCACCCTCATGATCTCATTCTAACTGAGTACATCAATCAGAAACCCTGTTTGCAATTCAGGTGACGTGCACAGGTATAGGGGCTGGGGTTTCAACATAGCTTTTAGGGGATACGATTCAATGCAGCCCCTAACTGTGACCCCGTTCATCCTCTCCTGGCTGTGCTCCCAGGGCCTGCAGTTCATGCTGGCTTCTGTTCTTGGCAATGGCTTCCCACGCGGGATTCCCAGAGAGTTTCATTTTGATTCGGAAACGGACCCTCTACTCCCCTGAGTAAAACCTTTCAAGAGCAGTTACAAGGAAATCACAACCATGGAGAAGAGGGGATGAGCCCTCCGCCCTTACTCCTGCCTGGCCAGCTAAGACGCTCACACTCACGCTGCTCCAGCCACACTGGAGTCCACGGCTTCCTCCAACAAGCCAAGAGCTTCCCCGCCTCAGAGCCTCTGTTCTGCCCTGCCCTCACCATGGTGTGCTCTGGCCTGGCTCTCTCCATGACCGGCTCCTTCAGGCTTCAGCTTAGAGAGGCCGCCCCTGACCCCTCCAGCTAAAGTACCTCCATCTTGGTCCCCAGTCCTGCAGCTGCTTCGCAGAACTTACTTGAGTATTTCTTTATTTTTGAAATTTTTTTGGCTGCCCTGGATCTTCGTTGGTACATGTAGGCTTCCTCTGGTTGCAGCAAGAGGGAACCACTCTTCCTTGTGGAGCGCAGGCTCTAGGCGCACGGGCTGCAGTGGTTGTGGCACAGAGGCTTTGTTGCCCAGAAGCACGTGGGATCTTTCCGGATCAGGGATTGAACCTGTGTCCCCTGCATTGGCACATGGATTCCTAACCACTGGACCACCTTGGCTGTTTCTTTAACTGTTTCATAGCTGGCTTTCCCAAGCGCCAACCACGTCAGCTCTGTGAGGGCAGGAACTTCCCCGCCACTCAGTCTGGATGCTAGGGGACATATCCTAGGAAGGAGAATCAATGAATCCATAGCTACCATCCAGGAAGGTCACTCCTTCATTCCGCAGGTATGTCCTAAGCGTCCACTTTGAATCAGACGCTGCCTCAGGCCCGGGGCATGGAAGAGAGCCCCACCCAGTCCCGGGACCACGGTCGACCTAGGGACACAGACTGCAGGCTGCCCTGAAAGACTGACCAACGGGATTAGAAAAGGAGCCCTTCACACAGGCCTTCACCATCAACTGCCAGAAAATACTGAAAATTTAAATTGTGGCTTCCCTGGTGGCTCAGACGGTAAAGAATCCGACTGCAATGCAGGGAACCCAGGATCAATCCCTGGGTCGGGAAGATGCCCTGGAGAAGGGAATGGCAACCCCCTCCATTGCCTGGAGAATTCCATGGACAGAGGAACCCGCCGGGCCACAATTCATAGGGTCACAAAAGAGTTGGACCCAACCCAGCACGCATGCACTGTGTCCTACCACACCCCTCCCCTCTGGTATCTGTCACCCGCTGTGGGGCCCAAGGGCGGACAGGCGGCATGGAACTGTAGGCCAGGATAAAACCACCGGCAGGGGTGGGATTACCTCAGCATGCTGCTACGGCTTGTATTCCTTAATGTCTTGACCTTCCCTGTATTGTGCCTGGTAAACACCTTCCACTTCACCCCTAGTCTGAGCAGCTGGGAGACAGTGGTTTGATTGCTGGACCTACAGTGAGATGCCGCTGTCGTCCTCCTCTGCACTTGGGAAAACTGACCCAGTAAGTGCCTGGCTCCAAAGTCTGCCCTCCCGTTGAACTCTGCATGGCATTCATTCTGCATTTGTATTGTATTTGGTTTTGCGTTTGTATTGTATTTGGTTGCAGTACACCTCCACATACCTGACCCCGGAGGACCAAGATTGTAAGGGTCAGGCAGGGTATTTGAGGTGGAGTGTACAGTAGGCTGCAGTCCATAGTGTTGCAAAGGGTTGGACACAAGTGAAGTGACTTAGCACGCACGTGTGGTCAGGCCACTCACGGTGGCTGCTCTCTTGCCCTCTGTCCATCCCCTGCTCGGCCAGTTTCTGCCTCCCCTATCCCCTATGCACAGGAGCGTGCTTGCCCTCTGCCCAGCTCATGATGGTTCTAATCCTCAGCCCAGAACGGCCCCACCTGCTAGTTTATTAAAAGAAAACACCTGCCCTCATGATGCTCCTTAACCTAAGGGGCTCTGCGGAATATGCCCCAGCTGCTGGTTTCCCTGGTAACTGATGAACCAACCTATTGGTCCATTCGTCTATAAATAGCAGCCGCCCTCTTCCCGAGTAGCAAAGATGGCAGCCATGACCTGTCTGCTCTCCTGCCTGCCTTACACGCTGGCATGTCGCTCCGGGACCTTTTGCTTCAGAAATGTTAGACCAAAGGCACATCTTGACGACTCTATCAATATCTTCCGACTCTTTCTTCTTTCTCGAGGCTGGGCAACGACAAGGCTTGCAGACCTGCAGAGGGTCGCCCAGGGCCCACCCTCCTTCCCCCACCGGTAATCACTGGTTTGTTTCCTACATCTGTGAGTCTGTTTTGCTATATACATATATGTATTTTTAGATTTGATGTATAAGTGACATCTTCATGCTTGTTTTTATCCGCCTGACTTATTTCACTAAGCATGGTGTTCTCTAGGTCCTTTCATGTTGCTACAGATAGCTGAATTTCGTTCTTTAAGGCTGAGAAGCACTCCATTGGGTCTATATACCCCACACCTTAATCCACTTGCCTGTTGATGAGCACTTGGGTCATTCCCATCTACTGGCTATTGTAAACGGTACCGCTGTGAACATTGGGGTGCATGTCTTTTCCAATTAGTGTTTTCATTTTTTCCAGATATATACCCAGGAGTGGGGTTGCTGAATTATGTAGTAGTTATTTTTTGTTTTGAGGAACCGCCATCCTGTTTTCCATCATGGCTGAACCAATTTACATTCCTACCAACAGCGTACAGGTGTTCGCTTTTCTCCTTGCCAGCGTTTGTTATTTGTTGACCTGTTGATGATGGCAGGTGTGGGTGAGATCTCATCATGTTTTGATCAGCAGTTCTCTGATGGTTAGCGATGTTGAGAGTCCTTTCATGTGCCCATTGGCCATCTGTATATTGTCTTTAGGAAAAAATGGTTGAGTGTTCTGCTGGGTTTGTTTTTTTTTTTTTTGATTGGGTTGTTTGCTTTCTTGGTGTTGAGTTGTAGGTGCTGCTGTATGTTTGCGTGTTGACCCCTTGTCAGTCATGTGGTTGGTGGGTATTTCCTCCCATTCAGAGAACTGCGGTCATTTAGGGGACGATTTCTTTTGCTGTGCGGGGGCTTTTGCGTTGGCTTGGGTGCAGCTGGTTTGTTTTTGCTGTTGGTTCTTTTGCCTTGGGAGACGAGGGGACTGTGGTACTCCGCCTGTACCCTCTTCTGGGAGTTCTCTGGTTTCAGGCTTTGCCCTTGGGTCTCTCGTCCATTTTGAGTGTCTGTGCGTGGCGTGGAGGAATGCTCTGGTCTCGTGTCCTGCACGTAGCTGTCCAATTTTCCCAGCACCATTTAGCAAAATGGTTGTCTCTTGTCCATTATATATTCTTCCCTTTTTCAGTTTTTCCTCTTTAACTCTTTAATAGTGATGATTTCAAAATCTACAACTCTTAGTTGTCTCATAAGGTTTTAAGTGTGTTTGAACTTTTGAAATGTCTTTTGGTGTTAAAAAAAAAAATGAGGGGACACTTCCACTTCCCACTTCGTTTTATGGTAAAATAATGTGGATATCAAAGTTCAATAAGGACAGTAAAAGAAAAGTAAATTACAGGGTGATCCACTCGTACACTGATGCAAAAAAAGTTCTAGGCAAGGCTTCAAAATCCCGAAGCCAGGGCTTGGTGGCCCTGGAATTGCTTTGAGCCCATTGCTAGAGCCGTCTCCTTGCTGTGGGTCTAGTCTGTGCCTGAGCAGGTCAGGGACTCGGGCCAGAAATGACCACAGGCTCCGTCTCGGAATCCTGCCATTCCAGAACCAGGCCAGAGTCAGTGGAAAGTTCCAATGGCAGTTTTTCCAGGGATGCCTCATCCAGGCTCAGCCAGGTGAACCTCGGGGAGAGGGAGAGAGATGTCCCAGGGGGACTCCGCTGCCCGGTCCTATCCACCGGCACTGTGGCCTGTGGGCACTCCCCTGCGTCTGCTCTGCCCGCAGCCGGGAGCCTCCCAGCTACAAAACCTGGGCCTGCGTCCCCGGGAGCTGCAGGCACCTGCAGGAGCTGAGACTGAAGACTCTCGGGCGCAGACGTGGACTGGCCCTAAGGGCCCAAGCTTCCTGCCTCCACCTCCTGCCACCATCCCGGGGTGAGGACTTGGCCGGCGTGGGAGCCTGGGCTCCTGGACAGGGCTGTGCGGGGACAGTCTCCTGCAGAGGGCCCGGCCTCCTCCCAGGCTCACCACCGCACAGGGGCGTCATGGCCCGGGGGACCCTACCTGGCAGGGGAGCCATCAGGGAAGACTTCCTGGAGAAGGTGGGATCTAAGCAGACCCCTGGAGGGATGTGCCAGGCCAAGGGGAGGGTGCAAGGTTCCAGGAGGAGGGGGACGGGCAGAAGCTGGGCAGGACTCAGGCAGGGGAGAGTGCTGGGAGAGAACAGGGGTCAGAGGTTGGGGGAACTGGGCCAAGCAGCTGGGCGTGAGACATGTCTGAGGCTAGCCAGCTGGGAGTCAGCAGTAGCTTCACATCTGGGGCCCCGGCCATGACGTCAGGAGAACCTCTGTCTGAGTCCTGGCTTTCCTGCTCACTTGTTTCATGAGGTTGGCTACCTCCTTGACCTCAGCTTTTCCATGTATGAAACTGGGTCAATAACAGAACCTACCAAACACAGCACTTGAGACATTGTAAAGGTTTAGCAAAGGGCGGCTTACTATTTGTTACTCTATTGATCAGAGTTGGTCAGCTCCTTCCCGCTGGCCATACGGAGCTGCATGGAGCTGCCAACCATAGCAATATGTATCCTTCAAAGAGATGATAACTAAAGCCCAGGAGTGGGGGCGGTGACAGAGGGACGGGGAACAGGAGAGATGGATCCTTGTGCTCCACCGGAGGCCGCGGAGTGCGAGAGGAAGGTCAAGCAGATTTGCTTCCTTGCAGGGAACAGATTGTACCAGCAGCCGTATGTGATCAAAGCCAGATGAATTGGCTTTTTTCCCCTTGTATTTTCCTAACTTTCCACAACACTCCATTTTCATCATTTTCAAAATTGAACTTTGCTCCTCTAATTTAAAAGTTTTCTCAGATATTACTGAAATCCTAGATGATAGAAAAATCATAAACTACAGAAAAGGAAAACAAAAATAAAATCACCCATTATTCTTGCGTCCAGCATAACCACTGCTGACACGCGGTGTGAATCCTTTGAGACTTGGCGGTCCACGCTGTCACTGTGTGGTGAGGCGCACCCGTGAGGCCTCGCCCCCCACCCTCTGAGGTAGATCGCACACATCCTTTGCTGTAGCTCCTTCCTCGTGGGTGCATCGTGTCCCATGAATGTGGACCTGCCACGGTGTGCATAGCCAGTCCTTGATTTGGAGGTATTTACTTTGTTTTTTGGTACTTGCACGTCATAGTAGATGTATTTTGGTGCACACCCCTTGTCCTTTCCTTGGGATAAATTTCACTGTTAGGCTCGTGGCTGGGTTTCTATGAAGTAACATATAAAATGCTATGTGTACATGAGGATGTTCAGACTCCCCAAGAAGAGGTAACAGCGCCATGTCAGGTTTTTGAGGGAGCTCGTTTCCCAGAGGCGACAATCTCAGCTGCAAAAATCATAATCTCCAGAATGTGACTCGACTCATTCTTCAGTCTCATACTGAGCACTTTGGCAACTTGGACCCACAGGGCTTCAAATAACTTTATTTCAAGGAAATAAAGTTTGGTGAGTGATTATGATGCGCCACGTACCATCTCATAGCAACCCCACGATGTCGGCACTACTGTTGTCCCCGCTGTACAGATGGGAACCTGAGCTCAGAGAGGTGAGGTGCCTGGCCCAGGTCACGCAGCCGGGCAGTGGTGAACACGGGAATCAGACCCAGGCGAGCGGCAGGCTCACAGCCCACTCCCTCAGCCGTGGGCCTGCCCCAGCATCACCATCCGGTGCGGTGGTGGTTCCCAGAGCCAGGCAGCAAGCATGCCCTGAAGCAGCAGTTCCCTTGCTTCTCTAGATCAGGTTGTCATGGCTCTCTAGGCTGAGTTTCCTCCAGGGAACTGCCCGTAAACACATGCTGTAGAAAGTCAAGAGTGCCTGCCTGACCCAGTGTGGTCAAACAGAGAGGATGTAACAGATTTGGGATTCTTTGGGCATAACTACCCCCTCCCTGACAGTAAAGAATCTGCCCACAATGCAGGAGACCCGGGTTCGATCCCTGGGTTGGGAAGATCGCCCCGGAGGAGGGCATGGCAACCCACTCCAGTATCCTTGCCTGGAGAATCCCATGGACAGAGGAGCCTGGCGGGCTACAGTCCATGGGGCCGCCAAGGATTCGGACACAACTGAGCGACTATCTCACACACATACCTCCCACACACACACCCTCCTGTCCAGTCACCTCTTTTTACACCAAGGCTGGTATATGGAGCAGCCCAGACTTATGACACCTTTATCTGGCACATAGCAATCAACCCCACATGCTGGGGGAGGCCCGAGTTTCCTTGAGCTAAACCAGCCACAGCTCTGCCCACCACTCAGGCAGAAAGCACAGTGGCCCTTGGACATTCATTAAGTCCTCTGGGAGCAATATCAGTGACAGTTTACCAACAGCTGGACTTACTGAGCATTTACTGTGCCCCACACCTAAATGGGTGACAGAGCTAGGAGGTGTCACAACACCAAGACAGTCTTGACCCCAGGGCCCACAGCTTTCTCCCACTAACCCTCGTGAAACCCAAGGAACTTGGGAAGGTTCCAGATTTGGGCTGAATTCAGCCACCAGGCAGTGAGCACCTGGGGTCAGGGACCAGGCCTTCCTCATACCAGCAGACCGCGCCTCCTGGACGAGGGGTCCTGCATTGGACAAACCTGGGGTGTGGCCCGTTTGCCACCTGCCAGCTATGCGACCTTGGGAGAGTTACTTAACCCCTGTCCACCTCCGTTTCATCATCTGTGAATGGGGACTAGTGGTGGCCATTTATTGACAGTGTGGAGGCCGCAGGCAGCAAGCCAGATGAGTCAGCAGAGCTGGAATCAGATGTGATTCCTGCCCACCCCGCTTCGTGCTATGCCTGACACGGGAAGTGGCTGTCATCAGTGCTGTCATGACTTCCATCCTGCAAGTGATTGAACTGCTGCCGCCTCAGGTTCAATACAAAGTCTCCACAAGGGAACAGCCTCCGGCTGTCTAGCTCCCAACTAGGAATAATAATGACGTAACAGTCATGGAGACAGCTAAGATGTATTGACTGCAGATGTGAGTCAGTCCCAGCTCTCAGCACTTCACATATTAACTATTCGAGACCCAGCCCTGGGAGAAGGTGGCCGCTCCCCACATTGACCCTCCAGGGAAGAGAGACAGGGTCAGCAGCCATGTCCAGGCCTGCCTTGGACCTGGGGGGTGTCCCCCCAGGAAACCCCAGGCCCCACATCCACGTCTGGGAGCTGGAAAAATGTCTTTACCACCTCACTAACCGTTCTGATGGTTTGGGGTTGGGGTGGTCTGTGCAGGGCTGGAGAAACAGAAAATGAGAGGTGTTGGGGAGAACTGGCTTCCAAGCCTCCCCAGGGCCTGGGGCGGTGCTCTGTAAACCGTTGTTGATTGCAAGGGAGGGTTCCATTTCTAGAGGACGGGTGCTCGGGTACTGGGCGTTTGTTAGGTTGTGCAGTCGTGTCTGACTCTGCAACCCCATGGACTGCAGCACACCAGGCTTCCCTGTCCTCCACTATCTCCCAGAGTTTGCTCAATTTCGTGTCCGTTGAGTCGGTGATGCCATCCAAACATCTCATCCCCTGTCATCCTCTTTTCTTCCCACCTTCAATCTTTCCCAGCTTCAGGGTCTTTTCCAATGAGTCGGCTCTTTGCATCAGGTGGCCAAAGTACTGGAGCTTCAGCATCAGTCTTTCCAGTGAATATTCAGGGTTGAATTCCTTTAGGATTGTCTGGTTTGCCTGTTTTTTCTTTCTATATGCATAGAAAGCAAGACTGGAAGGATATATGTACCAAATGTTAACTTTGATTATCTTAACTATGCAGGGGCTATGGGGGGATATAATGGTCATTGTGTGATTTTTTTTTTTCTTGCACTTTCTACATTGTCAACAATAAGCAAGTGTTAATTTTATGCTCAGAAGAAAGTAACACGTTTCTGGAAGTTCAGTACCAACCCCATTTTATAAAAGAAATGAAGCCATTTGCCCAAGGTCACACAGCAAGAAGGACATGGCCGTCTCTCCTTTTCCCACGACTGTGCCCTGAAAACAACCCAATCCTGCCAGCTCCCCTGGCTTCCCAGAAAGTCCCCTGAGAGAACTAAGGATCCTTGCAGATCTTGGGAACGTGGCCAGTGGAAAAAATACATGTAAGCCCCCATTCCAGCTCCATGGACTCGCCGCTTATTCATAAATAAAAGAATGCCCAGGCTATTCTGGGCACCTGTAATTTTCTACTTGAATAACCAGGGAAGTGGCTGCCTGCCCGCCTCTCTGCCCCACTCACGGCGCCGGAACGGGGGAAACGCAATCTCCCCTGGTGTAACGGGATCTGGGGCCAGGCCTCACTGCTGATTTCCTTGTCCCTGCCCCGTTCCAGAAAGCCCCAGCGTCCCCCAAGGCCACCCCCACGGGGGACCAGGGAGGGAGACTCCAGGCCGGGTTTGGATGCTGTGGAATAGGTGTTTTCCTGCAGGTGCGGAAACCAAACCCCAACTCCACCACGTGCAGCTGTGGGATGCTGGGCAAGTGACTCAACGTCTCTGAGCCCTAGTTTCTTCATCTGCAACATGGGAATAATGACCCCACCTTGCAGGGTTGGTGGAGGTGAGGTGTCTGGCTCTTAGCGTAGTTGTTGTTGGGCAGCTGGTGTTACTCCAGGTGTGAGGAAGGGGCTGTTCCGGAAAGAGACCCACATGGGATTGTCAGGCGGTCATCTGACTCTGCTGGTGAGCTCTGTGCTCTTAGATAAGGAAAGTGAAAGTTGTGTCTAACTCTTTGTGACCCTGTAGACTATAGCCTGCCAGGCTCCTCTGTCCATGGGATTTCCCAGGCAAGAATACTGGAGTGGGTTGACATTTTCTTCTCCAGGGATCTTCCCCACCCAGGGGTCGAACCTGTGTCTCCTTTATTGGCAGATGTATTTCTTTCTTTTTCTTTTTTTTTTTCACCATCTGAGCCACCAGGGAAGCCCAGATAAGGAAATCCCCTTAACTATTTGAAGCAAAATTATTTTTCCTGTGTATCAGAGTAATTATGATGAGTATTAAAATTTTTAAGTGAATGAAAAAATTAATCATAACCCTTAACTGCTATTTATTGAGCATTTACTCTGTTCTAGACCTTTCTGGGTACTTTACATCCATTTGCTTAATTCTCCCAAGTCTACTCCTGTTCAGAAAGGAAAACACTGGGGCTTGGAGAGATGATGGGACTCACGTGAGGTCACACGGCTGGCAAGTGAGGCAGAAATAAAACCCAGACCTCTCACTCTCCAAAGCCCACTGGTTTTCTATTGTAGTGTAACACATTACTACAGAACCTGCAGCTTCCGTATCTGTCACAGTTCCCATGGGCTAGAGTCCTAGCCTCGCTTAGCCACATCCTCTGCTCAGAACCTCACGAAGGATTGGTCAGGCTGGGGTCTCATCTGGAGGCTGACTGGGGCAGAATCTACTTCTGAGCTCATTCAGGTTGTTTTCAGAGTTCAGTTCCCTGTGGCTGTAGGACAAAGGGCCCAGAGGCTTGCTGGTTGGAGGTTGGCCTCAGCTCTTGGAGGCCACCCACAGTTCTAGAGGCTGCAAGCCATTCCTGGCCTTGTGTATGTCTCAGCAGGCCTGCTCACTCCATCAAGTCAGCAAGGAGAATCTCTTTGGCATTGCATGTTAGCAAGACACACACACACACACACACACACACACACCCATTACCATAGTTATGTGTGGCATGCCATCACCTTTGCCATAGTCTGGTGTTAGAATCAAGTCATAGATCCCATCCACACTCAGAGGGAGGGGATTATACCAAGGTGTGAAAACAGAAGGCAGGGTTACTTTGAGATATCTCATGCTCTTTTCCCCACCAGCTTCCTCACCCCCACCCTCCAGGAGAAAGCTCTGAGCTGGCAACTGTGAAGTTAACTCTCACGTTGCCAACTCCTGGTCATATGCTGGGCCAAGAAAAGTGGCCCTCATGGGACACTGACTCATGACATTTAAGAAACATCTGAACCCCCCAACCCTTAGTCCCACAGGTCCAGAGGCAGAGCAGAGATGGGCAGGACACCGTGCTCAATCTCAGAAGACTTGCCAGACAGCTGGAAAAATATACTAGCCAAGTGCTCTTTTGTAGGAGCCCTGAGTTAAGAGGGAATAAAAGATAATTTAGCAGCTCTTATAGCAGAAAGTCCAGGAGTAATGGCTTCAGGTAAGGCTGGATCCATGGTCTTTATAAAGCCTTCAAAACCTAGTCCCTCCCTTTGTCATGACTGCACTTTTCTCTGGTTGATCCCGTTTCTGAGCCAGTCCCTCCTCAGAGAAGCTACCAGGGGCTGCAGGCTTATATCATTCTTACAGCTAGAAGGGAGACAAAGGTATGGGCGAGTGCGTGGCTTATGATGAGAAGTCATTGGAAATGAACTTGAGAGAGGAGGTTGAAATGTAGAAAGACTGAAATGCAGACAGCAAGACTAACCTTGACTCTGTGGTCCAACATTTTCCAGTGCCTTTCACAAGATTTTAGCTGGTGTTAGATGAGCCAGCAGTCTGGGTTAAGGCCCGCTGAACAAGTGTCTTTCCTGCAGAGCCCCTGCATGTTTCCACTTCCAGCCGAGAATCTTTGAGAGCAGAGCTGTGGGCTACAGCATCCCCTAAGGAGTAGTTCTCAATTCTTCATTCTGAGAAGTGCTGCTGCGGGCCGTAGGGAGCCCCTGAAGGCAGCAGAGCAAGGAAGCAAGTCAGCAAACGTGTTCTGGGGAGAAAGCCATGGAAGCCCACTTGGGGATGACCGTAATCATCCATATGAAGGATGATGATCACCCAGACCAGGGGGTCAGTGGCAGAAAAAGGAATACAGGTACATGGAGAGAGATGGGACATATGAAAATATATAAGTGGGCTCAGAAAAAACTGCTGTTTTGGTGATGGTGACAGTGAAATTTGGTTTTGATTTTAGCTTTTCCACTGAAAACAGGAACAGTACTGGGACAACTCATGGGCTTGGAAGTCCAAAAAATTGGTTTTCGGCTCTCCAGCTCTGCCATTTGGGCATGTTACTGCGTCCACACCAACTGTCGTTCCCTCACTTGTTAAATGAGGGCATCAAGTCCTTTTTCTCAGGGTTCTTGTGAGTATTCCAAGATAAATACAGGGAGAGACTGCTCAGCCATGATGGAGAAACTGGTACCAGACCACCCCGAAATATCACAACATCTGACGCAGTAAAAGGCAGCTGCTCTTAGACAGTGGGCCGTGTGTGTGTGTGTGTGTGTGGGTGTGTGTGTGGGTGTGTGTGCGTGCATGTGCGCGCGCGCGCTGCCTTGGTCGTGTCTGACTCTTTGCCACCCCATGGACTGTAGCCCACCAGGCTCCTCGGTCCATGGGATTTCCCACCCAGGGATCACACCCAGGTCTCCTGCATTGCAGGCAGAGTCTTTACCATCTGAGCCACCAGGAAAGCAAGCACCTTTGGCGCTTCGATTCTGAGGGAAGGGAAGCTCACCAGGTGAGTCCCTCACCATGTAGTCTTGATCCTGGGACAAGTCCCCGACCTTGGTTCAGTGCACTGGGGACCAAACGGAGCACGACTGTCCCACCGAGTGCAAGAGGCAGCGATCAGAGTTCGGGGCAACCAGAGAAGGAATGTGCAGGCCGAGACACTGGTGGGGAGGGAGCTGCCGAGTCAGGGGCCCCGGAAGTCTGTGCGGGCCTCCCAGGACCCACACGTCCTTGTCTAAAGGTTTGGCTATGCCAGCCCAGAGCAGGACTACCCAAGGTTTGCCAGAGGGCAGCTGGCAGGGGGTAGAGAGCGGACTGAGATACTTCAAGTCAGGCAGTGCTGGGAGACATGGGACCGACCTTCACCCCAGGTGTCAGGCCAAGACAGGAGAAAGGCCAGGCCCTGCAGGTGGGGACCGTGCTCTAGTGTAAAGCTGCTCCAGACCTGCCCAAACACAGCCTAAAGCCAACTCCTTCAAGGTCCTCAGAGGAGGGAGCTGGGAGGCAAGACCTTTCCAATTAGGCAGGCGTGGGAAGGAACTTGGGCTTAGCTCCTCCCTAGCAAAGTGTAAAACCAAGCCCGTGGGATTTCAAAGGGATCAACTGTTAACTGAACTGCCTGCTAACATAAAATTTAACACTATTCAGAAGAAAACAGAACCCAGAGTCCCTACAACACATCACACACACACACACACACACACACACAAACTTCCAGTATGTGAGCTAAATTTTCTAGACATGCAAAAATACAAAAACAAAAACCAGGAAAATGTGGTCCTCAGTCAAATAGATCCTACAGGCAGCAGACAGAGATCCTAAGACCGTCCAGAGGTCAGTTTAGCAGATAGAGACCCGAAAACACCTATTCCAGGAATCGGCACTTAGCAGATGCCCAATGAATACAGCTGTTCTTCTCCCCTTGAGCAAAGTAATCATTTGTCCCCCAGAAGGCTTTGAAATCCAAGGGTAAAGAAATAAAGGGAGATGTACTCTGTCTCCATATACTGAGCTCTTTGTGTGTCACCAGGCAGGGCTTGGGGTGGGAGGGCTGCTCAGGCAGTAACGACAGAGATGAGTCATGACCTTATCACTAACTCACTGTGGAGTCCCTCGATGCCCTGTGCCTCAGTTTCCCCATTTGTATAATGGGGTGAACAGGTAGATCATCTCAAAGGGCCCTTTCTCTCCCGGCTTCTTAGTTTGTCTGGTATAGGAGCTGTTTTCAGCCAGGATCCTCTCTGAGCTGGGGCCCAGAAGAAGCAATTGGAGGAGGAATTGTATCTGCTTCTAGTGCCTTGAGGGGAACACGTGGTAGAATGTCTCTCTCCAAGGTACAATAATCCGGGGCTGCAGGCAGAGCCCGGGCTCATTTTCCAAAGGAAACTTTCTTGGGAAGCATCTCCTAGCAACCAGCTCCACCGACGTACAAGCTTCAGGGACCTCCCCTGGAACACAAAGGCTTTCTGTGGCTCCCTTCTTCAAAAGCCTGGGTTGGAACTGACTGTCGGCCAAGACGCTAATATGATGCAGAGGAAGTTTGTGGTGGGGCACTCAGTGGGCAGGGGATGTGGGATGGTACACACCCACAGCCTCAATCCACTTCCCCTCTGTGGAGTTACCAGCAGTCTAGTTTCAAGGCTCAGAGCTAGGACTTCAGATCTGAGTTCAAAACCTGCTTCTGTCTCCTGTTAACTGTGTTCAGTTAAGTTCAGTTGCTCAGTCATGCCCAACTCTTTGTGACCCCATGGACTGCAGCACACCAGGCTTCCCTGTCCATCACCAGCTCCTGGAGCCTGCTCAAACTCATGTCCATCGAGTCAGTGATGCCATCCAACCAGCTCATTCTCTGTCGTTCCCTTCTCCTCCCGCCTTCAATCTTTCCCAGAATCAGGGTCTTTTCCAGTGAGTCAGTTCTTCGCATCAGGTGGCCAAAGTATTGGAGTTTCAGCTTCAGCATGTCCTTCCAGTGAATATTCAGGATTGATTTCCTTTAGGATGGACTGGTTGGATCTCCTTGCAGTCCACTGGACTTCTCCAACAAGAGTCTTCTCCAACACCACAGTTCAAAAGCATCAATTCTGCGGTGCTCAGCTTTCTTTATAGTCCAACTCTCACATCCATACATGACTACTGGAAGGTTAGCTGTGTAACCTTGGGCAAGTTGCCTCACCTCTCTGAGCCAGTTTCCCCAGCTATAAAATGGGGATAATAATACGTAGTGGCTGGTGCTCCACCCACATCTCCTTTAGTGGTCCAGCACACTCATCTCCTAGCTGCTGTAAGCGTCCGCTGCTAACAGCTGCACTCTCCTCAAAACAGAGGCATTTGGGAGGTTGACCCCACCTCCCTGGTCATCCTTTCCTGTTGTCCTATAGCCAGTGACCGACTGATAGGGTGGAATAAGAGCCCAATGTTCTTGCCTCGGAGTGGGGCAGAGCTGCGGGATCACTTCATGGAATCACGCTGAACCAAGACGTCAGCTGAACCCACATCCTTGCTTAACCTCTCCTGCCCATTCTGCTTCCCTCCCTACTGCTTCACAGATTTCCTATGAGAGCTCTCCCTCAACAAATCACCTGCTTGGAGTCCGCACTTCAGGGGAGACTGGGAGATGATGCAAAGCCATGAGAGTAGGTATGTCTTGGGCCACCGCGAGGATCCAGTGAGAAAGTGTGTATGAAGTACCCACTAGTGCCTGGCACACAGGATGTGCTCGGTAAATGGACATCATTATCTTAACTCTCCCTCTTATCTTTATTATTATAATTAAAAATAGTCCTGGGATCAGAGGGGGCTTCTAATGTGAATAAGAGCTAGAGGCCGTCTTAGTATGAGCGGATTAGATTTGCATTTAGATTGGCTAATACATTGCTGCGATTCATGGGGTCACAAAGTGTTGGACACGACTGAGCAACTGAACTGAATACATTTAAAACAGAGTTATTAACTTTCTTTGTTTCCTAAGCTAATATTAACAAATTATTCTATTATAAAAACAGTACAAGTTCATTGCAAAAAAAAACTCCAAAAAACTCCAAGGAAGTTCAGAGAATTACAAAAATGAATTAATGAGTAAATAAAATTCCCTACCACTTGAGTATAATCACTGAGGGCATTCATTCATATTCTTCCAAACATTTTCCACATAAGTTCACATAAAATACATATAGAGATATACACATAATACCAATATCTGTATACGCAAACATATCCATGTTGATCAAGGCTATGGTTTTCCCAGTGGTCATGTATGGATGTGAGAGTTGGCCTATAAAGAAAGCTGAGCGCCGAAGAATTGATGCTTTTGAACTGTGGGGTTGGAGAAGACTCTCGAGTCCCTTGGACTGCAAGGAGATCCAACCAGTCCATCCTAAAGGAGCTCAGTCCTGGGTGTTCATTGGAAGGACTGATGCTGAAGCTCCAATACTTTGGCCACCTGATGTGAAGAGCTGACTCATTTGAAAACACCCTGATGCTGGGAAAGGTTGAAGGCAGGAGGAGAAGGGGATGACAGAGAATGAGATGGTTGGATGGCATCACCGACTCCATGGACATGGGTTTGGGTGGACTCTGGGAGTTGGCGATGGACAGGGAGGCCTGGCGTGCTTGCAGTCCATGGGGTCGCAAAGAGTTGGACACGACTGAGCGACTGAACTGAACCTATATGTATATATAAAACACTAAATCCATAACATAACACTGCATATATGATAATCAAGTAATTTTTCCCACTTGATTTTCATGTATAGGTATCGGATATCTTCTGTGTTGGTAAACACAGATCTACAGCATCAATTGTAGGCACAGATTGTTACATTTTATGGAGATAATACAACTTATTTAACTAGACCCATATCTAGACACTTACGTTTTTGCCAATGTTTTTTACTATGATGAATTTTATTTGTTGTTTTTGGCTGTGCTGGGTCTTCACTGCTGCGAGGGCTTTTCTCTAGTTGTGAGCGGGAGCTGCTGTCTCACTTCCGTGTGATGGGCTTCTCACTGCAGAGGCTTTTCTTGTTGCAGAGCACAGGCTCGAGAGCACTCGGACTTCAGTTGTTGCGGAACGTGGGCTCAGTTGTTGTGGCAGCCAGCCTTAGCTGCTTCACGACGTGTGGGATCTTCCACGATCCGGGATCAAACCCATGTCCCGTGTTGGCAGGTGGATTCTTTACCACTGAGCCGTGAGGAAAGCTCTTACTATTATAAATAATGCTGGTTAACGCACATCCGTGACAATGCTTCTTTGCGTATGTGTTCGGCTACTAACACAGATTCCTAGGGATGGGTGGCATGGAGACTGGCATGGTCCTCCCTGCAGGAGGCAGTGGTCTCAGCTCCCTGCAGCTGCGCACCTGCGTGGCCATCGCCCCACAGCAGGTGTCCAGCAGTCTCCAACACTAGATACCATTTTGTTTAAATTCTGCCAATCTGACAGGTAAAAAACAATACTCTATTGTTAACTGAGTGTGCATTTCCTTAGTTTCTGGAGAGGCCAAGTATCTCTTCTTACATTTGCAGGCCATTTGGATTTTACTGGCTGATGAATGCCATTGTCCAGTCTTTGGCAAGGGCCTTGTGGGCGTCTCCTCTTGCCGCCCTTCCCCACCCCAAGCCACAGGCTCAGTGGCTCCCCTGGAGTGTAACTTGCACATAAGCAGCAAAACTGTGTTTCCTACAAGACTGGCCTCCCAGGGAAGCTAGGTCCTCACTCTCAGATCCCCCCAGGCAACCAGAGCTGGGATTAGTGTGGCCCACTCCTTGCCCTCAAGGTGAACCCTCCCCCCCAACTCCGCCCCTCCGAAAAGTCCCCTCTTGGCCCCATCCACATCCCCGCACCAAAGAGATTTTAGAAACCAGATCTGCTTAAAAAAAATAAAAATCTATTCTCAAATTCCAAACCCACCCAGCAAATAAATTCCAGGGCTGATTATTAGCATGACTTAAGGAGTCTTTTTTTTCAAAACATTCCTTTAAAGTTCAGTGCTCCTGAGAGGTTAAAATGAAATTGTACATATGCCAAGATCTATCTCCATTGAAAATGCCCCAACCACTGACCCAGGGATCCTCCTGGTAAGAATTTCCCCTCCAGGTGGGCATACAGAAGGCCACATGTAAAATGCCCACAACAGCAAAGTAAGAGGTAGCATCCTAAATGTGCATCAGTAAGGACCTACAAAAAAAAAAGTTACAAATGACATTTACTGGGAAACGTGCAAACAGTAAAATAATACACTGAAACTGAATGTGCTTGTGTGGAAAGATGCCTTCGAGACGTTGTAAAGTGAGAACAGCAAGTTACCGAAGAGTGTGTCTTATGTTTGCATTTTTCAAAAGGAGAGAGCTGCTCTAGATGTTTATGGAAGCGGAGACAATTCTCAGGTGGGTGGGTAAGGAAACTACTTACAAAGGTTTCATCTTGCAGAGAGATTTGGGGTTAGAGTATTTGGAGATTTTTTTAAGTCATACTTTATACTCATCTGCATTGCTTAAATTACTAGCATGAATGTGCTCTACTTTTATATAATGAAAAAAACATAAAAATTTGCATGAATAGTACTAGTTGTGATCAATAATGACCTGATCATTGGTAATAGCTGTGATAGTAGTATGGTTGTTAAATAGCTGATCGAACACCAGTTATGTGCCGGGCACTGTGTTTTCTGTCATTCACTCTTAAAACCAGCCCTATTTTGATACCTGAGTCCTAGGTTAAGAGGCTGATTCAGGCTCCACGTCATTACAAAGCCCTGGCTCTTTGCTCAGGGTGTGGTTCTGGTGCTCCAACGAGACCTGGTTGTGTGTGGCCTCTGTCAGGACCTCTGCAAGTGGGGCCCTCCTGGTAGGCTGGGTAGTTTCCCAAGGGGCACCTGCTCTGCCATCTGTGCCTATGCTCTGTGACTTCTCTCCTTCCCCCACCTCCCTCCTCATAGCTGGGCTGTCCAATACAGACTACTGAGTTTAATGAAAAATAAGAATAAAACCTCATACCCGCCATGGCACTGGTCACATTTCAAGGTCTAAACAGCCACATGTGACTCGTGGCCGCTATGATCAGCATAGACATGGAGCATTCCCATCACCGTGTAAGGTTCTACCGGACAGCACTGCCTCATCGCAGGTGTAGAGCCAGGCAGACCTGGGCTCAGCCGCGCTCGTCCACTTACTAACAGAGTCAGCTGAGAAAGTCATGTAAGCTTTCTGAGCCCCTGTGTTCTCATCTGTAAGAGAGGATGGCCCTATAGCTACTTCTTAGTTCTTACGGGCTTCCCGGGTGGCTCAGTGGTAAAGAAGCCACCTGCCGACGCAAGTTCAATCCCTGGGTTGGGAAGATCCTCTGGAGAAGGAAATGGCAACCCAGTCTGGTTTTCTTGCCTGGAGAATCCCATAGACCGAGGAGCCTGGTGGGCTGCAGTCCACGGGGTCGCAAAGAGTCAGCCACGACTGAGCACACGTACCGCATAGCTGCTTCACTGTTGCAGGGACTGAGATCATGCCTGTCGCGTGGTTAGCCAAGTCCTGTCACAGGAGCGGCTTAGAGGGTAACGAGGAAGGCAGAGCTCTGCAGTCGGACAATTCCTGACCTCGGGCAGGTCCCCTCACTGCTCCCAGCCCCCGCCTCCTAAACTGTAAAACAGGGTGGACGTCACCTACCCTGAAAGGCTGCAGGTGGCTGTGCCCAGGGAGAGCCAAGGCCCTTCTCTCCTCTGTCGGAAAAAAGGCAGCTTCTGCAGGTAACGGGTTCTCATAAGCCCTGGGAGTAACGGATTCCAGAAGAGGGAATCCAGAAGGCCGATGTGCCGACAAAGGAAGGCTCTGCCTTCAAAATAAAACAATCGCGGGATGTTGATTTATCACCCATCAGATTAGGGAGGGGAGGAGATAGTTTGAGCTTTTCATTGAAAGATAACATATAGAAACTGCAACCATCATAAGTATACCACTCAATGAACTTTGAGAAAGTGAAAGTGTCTGTTTAACCACTCCTCAGATCAAGAAACAGAACATCAACAACACGCAAAAGCCCCCATTGTGTCCCTCCCAACCTCTGTCACCCAGCTGCTATCCTAACTTCAGTACCGCAGATGAGTGTTTATTTATTTATTTATATTGAAATATTGGGTGCTCGCTTCGGCAGCACATATACTAAAATTGGAACGATACAGAGAAGATTAGCATGGCCCCTGCGCAAGGATGACATGCAAATTCGTGAAGCATTCCATATTTAAAAAAAAAAAAAAAAAGAAATATTGGGCTTCCATTGTGACTCAGCTGGTAACGAATCCTCCGGCAATGCAGGAGACCTGGGTTTGATAAAATAAATGTTTTATTTATTTACATTTAAATATGTATTTTTATTTGGCTGCACCGGGTCTTGGTTGCGACACACAGGATTTTTAGTTGTGGCATGCAGACTCTTTAGTTGTGGCATGTGGGATCTAGTTCCCCAACCAGGGATCGAACTGGGGCCCCATGCATTGGGAGCATGAAGTCTTAGTTGCTGGACCACTGGGGAGGTTCCCATAGATTAGATTAGTTTTCAGTAGACAAACTTAGATCCCTAACACCCAGAGTTAGGGTGTAGACCATCCAGTGGTCTCAGACAGCAACGGTGGGCAGTACACACATGCTGGAGGTGTTACCAAACCAAAACTTGGGTCCGCTTGCTCGCAGTAAACCAGTCAACGGACGCTGGGGTGGTGAAGGAAAGTGCAGTGTTTATTGTGAGGCGCCATACAAAGAGTCTGGAACAGCTAATACTCAGAAAGCACCAACTCTCCCATGGGTTTCAGCAACGGATGTTTAAAGGCAGAGTGAGGGAGGGGAGTTCCAGGCCATGTGACCAGCTTCTGCACAGTCCTCTGGCTGATGGTGAGGCAACAGGGCGGCGTCACAGGAGTCAACAGCATCAGTCCTTGGGCTGCATAAGCCTGGGGGCTACGTGCTCATGGTCATCAGGGACTTGGCTTCTTCCCTTTGGTGGGGGTTTTAGCATCTGTGAAACAACTCGGGAAGCGTGCCCCAGACACTGTGATCTAGGTACTTCAGAGAGGAGCTGCAGCAGGGGGGCTGGGGGAGGGGTCTGTCCCGGGAAGGCCCATAGGACCCGGGTCGGTTACAATTCCCCTCTTTGCTTTGATACTCCTCAATCCTGAGAACAGGGGCAATGAGTGCTGTAGCTACTTCCTGGTGAACAGGGGTGAAGTCAGTTTTCCAGGATTAGTGGAGAGGAAGTCATTGACTTTCCAACAATTCTTGAATCCCACCCTCAGCATCGATATTTTAATTGTGAAAACGTTACCTCTGTTTTTCATGGCTTTGTCATAGCACCCAGACCAGCATTTGAAGATTAATAGACATATCACAGTTAGGATACTGATCAGCATATACCCTTGAGGTGTTTCCCAAAGGAGCCTTGCTATTCCATACGGCCCCCAGGACAGTCAGTTATGCAGAGGGTCCTCTTACAATGTCTTGTAACCCAAGCAGTGTTTTGAATTACTCTCTTTATTTGGGTTTCACTTTTTCCATGGCTATTAATATATACCTAAAGAATCCGGGCCTTCTGCTAAGAGTCTATAGTTTGAGCTCTCTTGTCACTACTGTTTCTAAAGTTAAGGGAAAAGGTTCATGATTATAAGAGGAGAGCTTCAGACAACAAGGTTGCAGTTGGTAGCTGCTAGCAGATGCTGTTTTGAGAATGGTTGCCGGTGTCTGTAAGTCCTGTATAGTTCAGAAGATTGGAGTTCTCAGCCATACACAATCATGTCTGAAATCACGTCCATAACAGCCACCTTCTTTTACCTCAGATGTCTGAACAAAAGACTGTTTTGATTGGTAAATGCGTCCTTCTCCTCAATGGCCAAACCAGATGTACAATGTATGGGTTTTTAAAAATACTGGTTTTTGGTTGCGCTGGGTCTTTGTCGCTGCACAGGCTTTTCCCTAGTTGTGGCACCCTCCGGACTGTTCTCCAGCTGCAGTATGCTGGTTGCTCATTGTGGTGGCTTCTCTTGTTTCAGAGCACAGGCTCAAGGCACTCAGACTTCCGTCCTTGGGGTATGTGGGCTCAGTAGCTGAGGCTCCGGGCTCTAGAGCGCAGGCTCGGTAGGCGTGGTACATGGGCGTAGTTGCCATGAGGCTTGTAGGATCTTCCCAGAGCAAGGATTGAACCCCTGCATTGGCCTGAGGACCCCTAACCACTGGACCACCAGGGAAGCCCAACAATGTATGTTTAATAAGCCATAAAACAGGCCACTCTGGTCAGTAAAGTTAAACCATATATAAAGTCAGAGTGACATTCCCATACCTTGGTGTGTGAAGATTTTTTCCCCATCTTTTCCCCTTTTGATTGCAATCTTTTGATAGACCAAAGCATTTGGCCCTCAATGCCACCGTGGCCCGCGCCTGCCCTGGTTCCTTCATGTCCCTCAGTGCTAGGCCTGTTTTGTGTTTATATATATTTTCCCAGTTGTCCACATTGGGCGAAACTAATCAGACATAGTCAATAGCTCGGAGGTTTGTTACCAGGGAAAGATGATACAGGCTATACATTTTGTCAGTCATACCCAGCTGTCACACAGACACTGCGCATGTACTGTCAGGAATAGATTTACAGCAAGCAGTGTTATATTGGGCTGGCCAAAAAGTTTGTTAGCATTTTCCCATAATATCTTAAGGAAAAACGTGAATAATCTTTTTGGCCAATCCAATACATCATACTCTGCAACAAGTCTACTTTTTCCCCATTGTAAACACTGAGGACAACAGTGTGGTTAAAAATAAAACAATTTAACACTCAGGGTCCATAGGGACTGCAGCACACCAGGCCTCCCTGTCCCTCACCATCTCCCAGAGTTTGCCCGAGTTCATGTCCATTGCATTGGTGATGCCATCCAGCCATCTCGTCCTCTGATGTCCTCATAAGACAAAAAAAAGTACCTGATAGGTGTCCTTTAATCCAGGTTGTAGACAGTCCTTTATGATGTCCCTTCCAGCATGCACAACCCCCTGACTGCAAGTCATGGGGCATCCAGTCCTCATCCAAAGAGAGACTTGTGATAAGTTTCAGAAACAAACTTGGAATATCCTCTTAGTAACTCAGCCAGACTTGACAATAATAAAGCAACAAAGAGCCATCTGGGACATGAGTCTTAGGCATTGACTTGTCTTAAATACTGATCTCAATTAACAACACTAGAATTTAAGGTCCACTGAAACATAATCTTTTTATAAAGTTATCCTGATTTTTACCAATATGCCCAAGTTAAGGGTGTTGTTTGCATAGTAAGTCTGGTTAATAGATCACATCAGTTCAGTTCAGTCACTCAGTCATGCACGATTCTTTGTGACATGGACTAGAGTGCGCCAGGCCTCCCTGTCCATCACCAACTCCCAGAGCTTGCTCAAACTCATGTCCATCGAGTGGATGATGCCATCCAGCCATCTCATTCTCTGCTGTTGCCTTCTCCTCCTGCCCTCAATCTTTCTCAACCTCAGGGTCTTTTCAGATGAGTCAGTTCTTTGCATCAGGTGGCCAAAGTTTTGGAGCC
This sequence comes from Muntiacus reevesi, assembly GCF_963930625.1. Taxonomy (NCBI): domain Eukaryota; kingdom Metazoa; phylum Chordata; class Mammalia; order Artiodactyla; family Cervidae; genus Muntiacus; species Muntiacus reevesi. The sequence continues at coordinate 100,972,064 of NC_089252.1, forward strand.
TCAGTTTCAGCATCAGTCCTTCCAGTGAATATTCAAGACTGATTTCCTTTAGGATGGACTGGCCTCATCTCCTTGCAGTCCAAGGGACTCTCAAGAGTTGCTTTTCCAACACCACAGTTCAAAAGCATTAATTCTTCAGTGTTCAGCCTTCTTTATGGTCCAACTCACATCTATACATGACTACTCTACTGGAAAATTCATAGCTTTCACTGTACCAACCTTTGTTGGCAAAGTAATGTCTCTGTTTTTTAATATGCTGTCTAGGTTGGTCATAGCTTTTCTTCCAAAGAGCAAGCGTCTTTTAATTTCATGGCTGCAATCACCATCTTCAGTGATTTTGGAGGCCAAGAGAATAAAGTCTGTCACTGTTTCCATTGTTTCCCCATCTATTTGCCATTAAATGATGGGACCGCTTTCTATAAAGAAAGCTGAGCACTGAAGAATTGATGCTTTTGAACTGTGGTGTTGGAGAAGACTCTTGAGAGTCCCTTGGACTGCAAGGAGATCCAATCAGTCCATCCTAAAGGAAATCAGTCCTGAACATTCACTAGAAGATCTGATGCTAAAGCTGAAACTCCAATACTTTGGTCATCTTATGTGAAGAACTGACTCATTTGAAAAGACCCTGATACTGGGAAAGATTGAAGGCAGGAAGAGAAGGGGACAACAGAGGATGAGATGGTTGGATGACATCACCAACTTGATGGACACGAGTAAACTCCAGGAGTTGGTGACAGACAGGGAAGCCTGGCATGCTGCAGTCCATGGGGTCGCAAACAGTCAGACACGACTGAGTAACTTTACTGAATTGATGGCACAGGATGCCATGATCTTAGTTTTATGAATGTTGAGTTTTAAGCCAGCTTTTCACTCTCCTCTTTCCCCTTTATCAAGAGGCTCTTTAGTTCCTCTCCACTTTCTGCCATTAGGGTGGTGTTATCTGCTTATCTGAGGTTATTGATATTTCTCCTGACAATCTTGATTCCAGCTTGTGCTTCATCCAGCCTGGCATTTCTCAAGATGTACTCTGCGTATAAGTTAAATAAGCAGGGTGACAATATACAGCCTTGATGTATTCCTTTCCCAGTTTGCAACCAGTCTGCTGTTCCATATGTGGTTCTAACTGTTGCTTCTTGACCTACATACAGATTTCTCAGGAGGTAGGTCAGGTGGTCTAGTATTTCCATCTCTTGAAGAATTTCCCACAGTTTGTTGTGATCCACACAGTCAAAGGCTTTGGCATAGTCGGTGAAGCAGATGTTTTTCTGGAATTCTCTTGCTTTTTCTCTGATCCTGCAGATGTTGGCAATTTGATCTCTGGCTCCTCTGCCTTTACTAAATCCAGCTTGAACATCTGAAAGTTCTCGGTTCATGTACTTTTGAAGCCTACCTTGGAGAACTTTGAGCATTCCTTTGCTAGGGTGTGAGATGAGTGCAATTGTGTGGTAGTTTGAACATTCTTTGGCATTACCTTTCTTTGGGATTGGAATGAAAACTGACCTTTTCCAGTCCTGTGGCCACTGCTGAGGTTTCCAAATTTCCTGGCATATTGAGTGCAGCACTTTCACAGCATCATCTTTTAGGATTTGAAATAGCCCACCCGGAATTCCATCGCCTCCACTAGCTTTGTTAGTAGTGATGCTTCCTAAGGTCTACTTGACTTCACATTCCAGGATGTCTGGCTCTAGGTGAGTGATCACACCATCATGATTATCTAGGTCACGAAGATCTTTTTTGTATAGTGCTTCTGGGTATTCTTGCCACCTCTTCTTGGTATCTTCTGCTTCTGTTAGGTCCATGCCATTTCTGTCCTTTCTTGTGCCCATCTTTGCATGAAATGTTCCCCTGGTATCTCTAATTTTCTTGAAGAGATCTTTAGTCTTTCCCAGTCTATCGTTTTCCTCTATTTCTTTGCACTGATCACTGAGGAAGGCTTTCTTATCTCTCTTTCCTATTCTTTTGAACTCCGCATTCAGATGGATTTATCTTTCCTTTTGTCCCTTGCCTTTAGCTTCTCTCATTTTCTCAGCTATTTGTAAGGCCTCCTCAGACAACCATTTTGTGTTTTTGCATTTCTTCTTCTTGGGGATGGTTTTGATTACTGCCTTCTGTACAATGTTACAAACTTCTGTGCATAGTCGTTCAGGCCTTCTGTCTCTCAGATCTAATCCCCTGAATCTGTCACTTCCACTGTATAATTGTAGGGCATTTGATTTAGGTCATACCTGAACGGTCTAGTGGTCTAATAGATCACATGGGCTCTTTTAAATTGACTATGTTGGAACTTTTCATAAGGAATTTCAGATTAAACTTTCAAAAGGCCTTTCAAGGCCAGGAATGCCATACCAAGGGCTTGTCAAAGATTGCACCTTATAGATTTGGGTGCAAATAGATTCCTCCCTTCCCAAGTTCCCCCAGATATCTTACGATTCTTGCATCTTTTAGGAGGTGGCCTTCCTTGTTTACCTGATAAAGCTACTGGGAACCTAAAGAGTTTTCCAGTTTCTGTAGGGTTCAGGTAGAGAAAAAAGATCAATGTTTCAGTTCTACTTACAAAGGTATAATAGACCAAGTTCCTACAAAGCATAATTAGTTTAGGCAAAAAAAGGTTTCCTACATTTGGAAAACACAGACTAAAAGCCAGTAATATTTCAGATAAAACTAAAAAATTACAACCACATTTCTTTAGTTTGGGCTTCCCTGGTGGCTCAGATGGTAAACAATCTGCCTGCAATGCAGGATACCCAAGTTCAATGCTCCATGGGTCGGGAAGATCCCCTGGAGAAGGGAATGGCTACCCACTTCAGTATTGTTGCCTGGAAAATCCCACAGATAGAGGAGCCTGGCAGGCTACAGTCCATGGGGTCACAAAGAGTTGGACATGACCTAAGGATAGACTTTTCATTAGTTTAGCCAATCCCAGGTAACTAATCCTTTTTGATAAGCTTTATGAAATCAGTCTCCATTACACTTTTAAAATTTCTTATCCAAGTTCAGCAGCATGATCTGAAAGTTACCGGAAACCGGTACTCATCAAAAAGTCCTTTCTATGACTCTTGAAGATGAAACATGTTTGCAAAGCATCAGTGTAACTAGCTATGAATTACAAAATACTTAGAAAAAAGCAAGGTTAAAGATATGATTTCAGTGTTATTGACAAAAGAAGCTTAAACAAGTTGCTGACACACAGCATTTTAAGATAACTAGGATTACGACTGGTAACATTATACCAGGACATATCCAAATTTCATAAACATCCTGTAATTTCTAGAATGTGTCAACTAAAAAAAAATGTACCACCTGAGAGTTGTGAGTCAAGCTTTATTTGGGGCAATGTAAGGACTGCAGCCCAGGAGATAGCACCTTAGACAGGTCAGAGAAACTGCTCCAAAGAGGCAGGGGGCAGGTCAGCATATATGTTATTTTGGTGAAGGGGTTCATGTAATCAAGCACATGTTTTTCCAAAAAGTTTCTACTAGTCTCATGAAGCTTCTGCTAGTCACGAGAAACAGTAATCACCGTGAAGCATTTTAGTGATTTTCTAGATAAGAGGAGACACAAGAATTGAGCTGATAAAATCAGTTCCTAAGATGATCTAACTCTCTGAAGACCTGTTTTTCTTGCCAGTTTTTCCCTGAGCACAGAGTGCCTCATTTCTGCTTTTCACCCTGAACTCCTTTCAGGGCGCGTTGAAGGCCAGCAGCCACAGCAGCACATGATTTAATCCTCGTAGAAGTAGATGGCAGGTGCCCATAGCAAGTGCCGATTTGTAGTTGACAAATATTGGTTAACATTTACCTATAAAGTATAATCTGAGAAGGCTTATCACTTACTCAACCATGCTTCTTGTGTAATTTAACATACCACAGAATCCTAGTTCCATATTTCTCTGAGATGACTTAGATGTAGCATCCCAAAGTTAGCTGAACTTTGAATTCAGTAATGAATTTTATAAATCATTAAATTCATACGAAGTTAATCTTTTTTCCAACAAACTCTGTAACAGAAATAACATGAACTTATTGGCCAGTAATAAACCTCAGGAGAGTAAAAGTAAAACATGTCTGTATTGATTTAACAAGTGAGTTTAAGCTAGCTTTAATATCAGATGTTAATTTCATATTGAATATTTCCTAGATCACGTGAACCTGAAGCTTTTTCTGGCCAGTTTCTATTATACTTAGAAGTGTTTAATTAGTAAGAGCTTGCTTTTAAGTCAATTAGAGTTTATTTACAAGTTAAAGACAGAAGCAGAAATCTTACAGGTTTCCAGCTTCAGATTATAAAGATCTCTCTGTTTTTCCCCTCAGTCTCAGAGACTCCAGAAGATCAATAAGTTCCTCAGAGCCCAGGCAGAACATTTTCATTTTAAAAGCACAGAGACACAAATGCACGTTCCTCCTTGGAAACAGGCTCCTCTCTCCATAGGATTCTCCAGGCCAGAATACGGGAGTGGGTTACCATGCCCTCCTCCAGGAGATCTTCCGAAACCAGGGATTGAATCCAGGTCTCCCACATTGCAGGCAGATTCTTTACTAGCTGAGCTACCAGGGAAGCCCAAGCAAAGGACAGTAATAGACAATAATACATATTATTCAGTCACATTCACATGCTTCACTTTCAGAGGAACATGAGTCCACATTCAAGTTACTAGGACCTTTAATGAAGGTCAAAACCAGGAAAAGAGAACAGGACTTGGACTCAGGTACCAAGATAATCATGCACACACACACCCAAACTAAAATCCAAACCAGTTCCAAAAGGCTCACTTTGATATAATAGCGGAGCTGCTCTCGGCCAGGCAGCAGCGAGCAGTGGCATACATCCCAATCTCAATTCCCTGCCCAGAAATTGAACCTGGGTAGCCTGCATGAAAACCAGGAATCCTAGCCACCCAACCAGCCCGGGCTAGAGGCTAGAAGCTGTTTTTCCCCTGGATCTTTGCCCCCCAGTGAAAACTTCATTTATCACAGAGGCAGAAACTGTAAATGCAGGTAGAAAGTTTACTACTAGAGACACAACACAAGAAGTGGGAGACCACATAGAAAAACTGTTGAGACAGAAGCAAGGCAGAGAGGCACACACAGAGAGAAGGCGTGTAGGCAACCCCCCTCGTGAGGAGTGTAGTAAACAGGCCGATAAGTCATTTATATCAGACAATTCTTCTGGGACTTTGTTTTCCTTCAAGCCAATTATCTGGTTTCTTTTTCTACACCTGACTTGCCCTGGGAGCCTCCCCTGGGGTGTGCATGAACCCTTCAGCCAAGATGGATCTTCAAGTGAAGGCTTCTGGGAGGAGCAAGGCGCATTATGGCCTGGCATTACCCCCTGACCTGTGACCTACAAGGGGCCTTCTGCACATGTGTCGTGTCTCCCTTGTCCCAAAAGGCAGGGAAGTGGAGATCTCTTAGTTCTTTACTCAAACGGGAGTTTGCCCTTCTTTGTCCTTGCCATGACTATTACTTTAAGGTGTTTACAAGAGACAAACACTGGCTATTTACCCTGTTTCCATTTCGGAGGGCAAACAGGAGGCTGACCGTAAATGCCTCAACTGGAACCCACCCATCTCTTGTCTCAGGAAATGCAAACAGGAGGCTGGCTGTAAATGTCTAACTTGGAGCCCACCTATCTCCCACCTCAGAGCCATCAGGGCCATTGGTCTCTAGATTTCTGGGTGTACTGAGGCCAAACAGTGTTACAGTTGTAAAAAAAAAAAAAAAAAAAAGTCATTTTCTTTCATTTCTAGGTGCCTAGCTGAAGGTCTCCCAGCACACAAACCAGACCAATGCAAAATGGTCTCTAGGGATCACAGTTCTTTAATCCCAGAAAGGGAAATTCCCAGTCCGTGCCCAGAGAGTCAGAAACAAAGCCAAAAGACTGTGCTCCAGGCCAGAGGGGAGCATCCCAACCAGCGTCCCCTCAGGTGGAGCAAGCGGGGCCGGGCCTCAGCCCAAAAGGGAAAATCCCAATCAGTGCTCATGGTCGCCATTTGTTGCAGGAAGGGGGACCCCTTCCAGGGCCCAAAAGGGGTTCTTGTCTAACAGTTGGAAATGAATTATCCGAGGAGATGCACGTGCTGACAAAGCGAGAGGCTTTATCGGGAGGGGATGCCCGGTCAGAGAGCAGCAGTGTGAGGGAACCCAGGAGAACTGCTCTGCCACATGGCTCCCAGTCTCGGATTTTATGGGGATGGGATCAGTTTCCAGGTTGTCTCTGGCCGATCATTCTGACTCAGAGCCCTTTCTAGTGGTGCTCAGCCAAGATGGATTCCAGTGAGGAGGATTCTGGGAGGTTGGTGGGACATGTGGTGTCTCCCTTTGACCTTTTCCGAATTCTTCCCATTGGGGGTGGCTTGTTAGTTCTGTGCTCCTTACCAGGACCTCCTGTCATAAAATAACTCATGCACATGGCTACTCTGGTGCTTGGCCAGGGTGGGCAGTTTCCGTGTGTCTCCCCTAACCCCCTGCCATGGGCAAAACCAGCGCAGTAGGGAAGAACACCCTGGCGTTGTCACAGGGGAGCCTCCCATCACTTACCGGAGATGTCTCAACCCGCCAGCGTGAGCGCCTTGCTTCCTTCACCACTTCAGAAGCGCCATGGGCCAAGGAGGCCAGTTGGCCGCGAGTGCCCGGGGCTGTCCCTGAGTCACAGGTGCTCAGGTGGATGCTAGACGGGACCTGGGAGCCGCCCCGGGCAAGAGCCCACGTGCCACGAGCAAGATGTCCACTCAGGACTCCGGCCCCACGCTGGGCACCAAAACTGTCACTGAACCAAAGCTTGGATCTGCTCACCAGCTCGCAGTAAAGCCAATCTAAGGATACCAGGCTGGGGTGAACGGACGTGCCGTGTTTATTGTAAGGTGTAAAGCCCCAACTCGCCGATGGCTTCTCCAAAGGACGTTTAAAGGCAGAGTGAGGGAGGGGAGTCCCGAGGTGTGTGACCAGCTTCTGCACAGCCCTCTGGCTGCTGTGAGGTAACAGGAGGCATCACAGGAGTCAACAGCATCAGTCCTCAGGCTGCGTAGGCCTGGGGGCTACGTGCTCGTGGTCGTCAGGTACTTGGCTTCTTCCCTTTGGTGGGGGTTTTAGCATCTGTGAAACAACTCAGGAAGCGTGCCCCAGACACTGTGATCTCGGCACTTCAGAGAGGAGCTGCAGCAGGGGGATGGCGGAGGGGTCTGTCCCGGGAAGGCCCCGCAGCATCCTGCTTGGTTACAGACGGAATTTGGTAGCATCTGCTGAAACTTAAAACATATGTACCCTTCAGCCCAGCACTTTCTACCTCCCACCGTCTGCCCGAGGGAAACACTCACATTCATGTACAGACAGGCAAGCTCAAGGGTGTTGGGAGCAGATTTAACTGTAATAGGGACCACCTGGAAGCAACCGAAATGTTGAACTGAAGGGGATTTGTTTAAAAACAAACGAACTGTGGCATCATGCTATATTATAAACTCAGTAGATCAAAAGAGAAAAGCGGATCTATGTATATTAACATAGAAATATCTACAAGATATATCATAGAGCTTAAAAAACAAGCTACAAAAATGACCAAAACACACATACGTCATCAAAAATAGTGGTAACTCTGGGGAAGGGGTGACATTGAGGTTGAGAGCGGCTTGAAAGGAGAAATGTTTTATATGCCGTTGGGTTGTTCCAAATGTTTAAAGCAGCAGTGGATCTATATATTCTTGTGGGAACTATTTTACAAGGTTTTAAGGTGAACTAGACAGCCCCCATGCCAACTGCAGGCAAGGAGCAGAAGGCTGTCCCTCTGCCTCCTGGCTGGCGGCAGCTTCTTGTCCAGGGCCTCAGCCTGGTTCCAGGAGGGCAGTGCTCTGGGCCTCTGAAGCCCTAGGGGCTGGGATGGATGGACAGTGAGCAGACCCTGGAGACGGGGACCCTGGGGGCTCCCTTTGATGAACGGCGGTGCCCTTGAGGATCCAACACCAGTACAGTGTAAATGGACCCCTGGAAAGGAAGGTCCCTGGGTCTGGCGCTTCTCCAAGCATTGCCCAGCACTGTAAATAAAGGGTGGCTGGCTGTGATTCCCCCTGTCCCTGGGGAAGGAAGCGAGAAGCAGCAGGTGTCGCCTCACACAGCACAGGGCTCTGTGACAGCGAGGCAGAGGCTCACGGAGGGCCCTGCGAGCCCTGCGTTCATGAGCTCAGGAATGGGGAACGGGGGAGGGTGGGCAGGAGCCAAGGATCATGTTAGAAGGACTCCATCTTTAAAAATTGGCTTGGGGGAATTCCCTGGTGGTCCAGTGGATAGGACTCTGCACGCTCACAGCCGAGGGAGTTGGTTCAGTCCCTGGTTAGAGAACTAAAATCTCACAAGCCACTCAGGGGTGGCCAAAAAAAAAAAAAAAAATTAGCTTGAGAGGGACGCTGGTCCAGCTGAATTCACAGAAAAGTGTTCCTTCGTCTCTCTGAGCCTCAGTCTCCTTTTCAGTAAAATGGGGTACAGTCTCTTTGCCACCACACACACACACACACACCTGATCTGTGAATGTGACTAGGGCCCCAGGCTCCAGAGTCAGACTGCCTCCAGTCTAACTGCATTCCTGCCACCTGCTAGCTGAGTATCCTGACCTGTCCAAGGCCTCAGCTTCCTTCCTCATCCACAAAACAGGAATCCAGCTCTTCTCTAATCTCAAAATCTGAGGCTTTTATTTATCTTCAGTTTTTAGTTAATTGTACAGTGATCGAAAATGTCTGTATCATATCGACATTTGGTGCTTACTGACTTGGCTTGATGCCACTGTACATACTCTACTTTGTAAATATTCACTATATGATTTAAAGAACAAACTATGCATTCTGAGATTTAAGTGAGACCATACGGGCTTTGGTTCAGACGGTAAGGCATCTGCCTGCAATGCAGGAGACCTGGGTTCAGTCCCTGGGTCAGAAAGATTCCCTGGAGAAGGAAATGGCAACCCACTCCAGTACTCTTGCCTGGAAGATCCCATGGACAGAGGAACCTGGTGGGCTACAGTCCTTGGCTTCACAAAGAGTCAGACATGACTGAGCGACTTCGCTTCCGCTTTCATACAGGTACAGTCTTAACTCAGCACTGAGATGTGCTCAGTAAACATGTGCTACCATATTAAGGTAGCTTTCTTTACTAAACACCTACGTACCAGGAACTGTGCTGGACTTTTTGGTGTTTTTTGTTTTTTTTTAATATCTTTCTCATTTAAGTCACCACAGAGAATTGAGTAGAGTTCTCTGAGCTATACAGTAATTTCTCACTCATTACCTATTTTATACATAATATCAACAGTGTATATATGTCAATCCCAACCTCCCACTTCATCCCACCCCATCACAATCCATACATTTGTTCTCTATGGGTGTCTGTTTCTGGTTTGCAAATAAGGTCATCTATACTGTTTTTTCTAGATTCCACATATATGCATTAATACATATTTGTTTTTCTCTTTTGGACTTATTTTACTCTGTATGACAGCCTCTGTATCCATCAATCTCTGTACAAATGACCCAGGTTTGTTCCATCCCATTGTTGATGGACATGTAAGTTGCTTCCATGTCTTGGCTATTGTGGATAGCACTGGAGTGAACACTGGGGTGCATGTGTCTTTTGGAGTTACAGTTTTCTCTAGGTTTTCTATATGCCTAGGAGTGGGATTGCTGGGCCATGTGGTAGTCCTATTTTTAGTTTTTTAAGGACCCTCCATGTTGTTATTCATAGTGGCTGCATCAATTTACATTCCCGCCAACAGTGCAAGAGGGTTCCCTTTTCTCCACACCCTTTCCAGCATTTATTGTGTCTAGATTTTTTGATAATGGTCATTCTGACCAGTGTGAGGTGATATCTCATTGTAGTTTTGATCTGCATTTCTCTAATGATTAGTGATGTTGAGTATCTTTCCATGTGTTTGTTGGCCATCTATATGTCTTCTTTGGAGAAATGTCTGTTTGGGTCTTCCAAACATTTTTTGATTGGGTTGGTTTTTTTTTTTTTTTATATTGAGCTGCATGAGCTGCTTATATGTTTTGGAAAATAATCCTTTGTCTGTTGCTTTGTTTGCTAACATTTTCTCCCATTCTGAGGGTTGTCTTTTCATTTTGTTTATTATTTCTTTCGCTGTGCAGAAGCTTTTAAGTTTAATTAGGTCCTATTTATTTTTTTTAATTGGAGTATAATTGCTTTACGATGTTTCATTCCTCTCTGCTGTGTAACAGAGTAACTATTTGGGCGCCTGTATCTCCTCCCTTGGGCCTCCCTCCCACCTCCCATCGCACCCTTCTCCGTCATCCCCGGAGCCCTGAGCTGAGCTCCCTGCGTTGTACGGCAGCTTCCCCCAGCCATCCGTTTTACGCATGGTCGTACATGTTTGTGACTGCTACTTCCCAATTCGTCCACTCTCCCTTTCCCCCACTGTGTCCGCATGTCCATTCTCTACAGGCGTGTCTATTCCTGCCTGGCAAACAGGTTCATCTCTACCATTTTTCTAGATTCCGTGTGTATGTGTTAAGATACATTTGTTGTTCTCCTTCTGATTAACTTCAATGTGTGTGACAGACTCTAGGTCCATCCACATCACTACACATGACCCAATTTCATTCCTTTTCATGGCTGAGTAATAGTCCATTGCATACATGTACCACACCTTTATCCATTCCTCTTTTGATGAATATTTACATTGCTCCCAGGTTCTGACTAATGTAAACAATGCTGCAATAAACATTGGGATATGTGTCTTTTTCAAATTATGATTTTCTCTAGGTATAGTCCCATTAGTGGGATTGCTGAATCATATGGTAGTTCTATTTTTAGTTTTCTGAGGATGCAGGAGGTTTCCCTTTTCTCCACACCCTCTCCAGCATTTATTGTGTCTAGATTTTTTTGATGATGGCTGTTTTAACCATTGTAAGGTGATACCTTATTGTCATTTTGATTTATATTTCTCTAATGATTAGTGATGTTGGGCATTTTTTCATTTGTTTGTTGGCCATTTTTACATCTTCTTTGCATAAATGTCTATTTAGGTCTTCTACCCATTTTTTGATTGGACTGTTTGGTTTTTTGACATTGAGCTGCATGAGCTGTTGTATATTTTGGAGATCAATTCTTTGTTTGCAAATATTTTCTCCCATTCTGAGGGTTGTCTTTTTGTCTTGTTATGGTTTGCTTTGCTGTGCAAAAGCTTTTAAATTTAATTAGGTCCAATTTGCTTATTTTTGTTTTTATTTTCATTACTCTGAGAGATGGGTCACAAAAGATCTTGGTGTGATTTATGTCAAAGACTGTTCTGCCTATGTTTTCCTCTAGGAGTTTTATAGTATCTGGCCTTATATTCAGGACTTTAATCCATTTTGAGTTTATTTTTGTGTATGTATGATATTAAGGAGTGTTATAATTTCATTCTTTTACATGTAGCTGTCTAGTTTTCCCTTATTAAAGAGGCTGTTTTTTCTCCACTGTGTAATCTTGCCTCCTTTGTTGTAGATTAGTGAAAGTCACTCAGTCCTGTCTGACTCTTTGTGACCCCATGGACTATAGCCTGCCAGGCTCCTCTATCCATGTAATTCTCCAGGCAAGAATAGTGCAGGAGATCTTCTTGACCAAGGATCGAACCTGAGTCTCCTGCACTGGCAGGCAGATTCTAGTCATAGATTAGGTGACCATATGTACACGGATTTATCTCTGGGCTTCCTATCCTGTTCCATTGACCTATATTTCTATGCCAGTACCATACCATCTTGATGACGGTAGCTTTTGTAATATAACCTGAAGCCAGGGAGTGTGATTCCTCCAGCTTCATTTTTCTTTCTCAAGATGGCTTTGGCTATTCAGGGTGTTTTGAGTTTATATACAAATTGTCAAAATTTCTGTTCTAGTTCTTTGAAAAATGCCATTGGTAATTTGATAGGAATTGCACTGAATCTATAGATTGCTTTGGATAGTATAGCCATTTTCACAATACTGATTCATCCAATCTAAGACCATATGTATCTCTCCATCTGTTTGTTATCTTTGATTTCTTTCTTCAGTATTTTATAGTTTTTGGCATACAGATCTTTGCCTCCTTAGGTAGGTTTATTGCTAGGTATTTTATTCTTTTTGTTGCAGTGATCAATGGGATTGTTTCCTTAATTTCTTTCTAATATTCCATCGTTAGTGTAAAGGATGCAAGAGATTTTTGTGTATTAATTTTGTATCCTGCAACTTTACAAAATCCATTGATTGACGCTAATGATTTTTCTGGTGGCATCTTTAGGATTTTCTATGTATCGAACCCCGTTATCTGCAAACAGTGGCCATTTTACTTCTTTTCCAAGTTGGATTCCTTTTATTTCTTTGTCTTCTCTGATTGCTGTGGCTACTAGGACTTTCAAAACTATATTGAATAATGGTGGCAAGAGTGGACCCCCTTATCTCATTACTGATCTTAGAGAAAATGCTCTCAGTTTTTCAGCACTGAGAATAATGTCTGCTATGGGTTTGTCATATATGGCCTTTATTATGTTGAGGTAGGCTCCCTCAGTCGGGTTTCCCTGGTGGCTCAGATGGTAAAGCGTCTGCCTGCAATGCTGGAGACCTGGGTTCGATCCCTGGAATGGGAAGATCCCCTGGAGAAGGAAATGGCAACCCACTTCAGTATTCTTGCCTGGAAAATCCCATGGACAGAGGAGCCTGGTGGGCTACAGTCCCTGGGGTCGCAAACAGTTGGACACTATTGAGCAACTTTACTTACTTACTTACTTACTTAGGCTCCCTCGGTACCCACTCTGGGGAGAGTTTTTTATTTTTTATTTTTTTATCATAAATGGGTGTTGAATTTGGTCAAAATCTTATGGTTTTTATTCTTCAAGGTGTTAATATGGTGTATCACATTGGCTGATTTGCATATATTGAAGAATCCTTGTCTGCCTGGGATAAATCCCACTTGATCCTGGTGTATGATGCTTTTAATGTGTTTTTGGATTCAGCTTGCTAGTATTTTGTTGAGGACTTCTGCCTCCGTGTTCATCAGTGATGTGGGCTGTAGTTTTCTTTTTCTTCTCGGCTGTGCTGGGTGTGCACTGCAGTTCCTGGGCTCTTGGCAGCACGTGGGCTTCTCCAGCTGTGATGTGCAGGCTTCTGCAATTGTTGCAGGCTCTAGAATGCACAGACTGCACAGTTGGGGCACACCCGCTTCTCTAGCTGGGACATGCAGGCCGTCTAGTTGCAGCATGCGGTCTTTAGTTGCCTTGTGGCATGTGGGATCTTAGTTCCCTGACCAAGGATCAAATCTGTCCCATGAGTTGGAAGCTGAATTCTTAACTACTGGACCACCCCAGAAGTCCTATTTTTGGTGATGTCTTTGTCTGGTTTTGGTATCAAGGTGATGGTGGCCTCATAGAATGGGTTCAGGAGTGTTCCTCCCTCTGCAATTTTTTGGGAACAGTTTCCAAAGTATAGATGTTAGCTCTCCTCTGAATGTTTCCTAGCATACACCTGTGAAGTCGTCTGGTCCTGGACTCTTGTTTGTTGGAAGTTTTTACATCACAGTTTCTTTTTTTTTTTTTTTTTTAAATATTATTTTATTAGTTGGAGGCCAATCACTTTACAACATTTCAGTGGGTTTTGTCATACATTGACATGAATCAGCCATATAGTTACATGTATTCCCCATCCCGATCCCCCCTCCCACCTCCCTCCCCACCCGACTCCTCAGGGTCCTCCCAGTGCACCAGGCCCGAGCACCTGACTCATGCATCCCACCTGGGCTGTTGGTCCGTTTCACCATAGATAATATACATGCTGTTCTTTCAAAACATCCTACCCTCACGTTCTCCCCCAGAGTTCAAAAGTCTGTTCTGTACTTCTGTGTCTCTTTTTCTGTTTTGCATATAGGGTTATCGCCACCATCTATCTAAATTCCGTATATATGTGTTAGTATACTGTAATGTTCTTTATCTTTCTGGCTTACTTCACTCTGTATAATGGGCTCCAGTTTCATCCATCTCATTATACATCACAGTTTCAATTTCACGACTTGTGATTGGTTTGTTCATGTTTTCTGTTTCTTCCTGGTTCCGTCTTTGGTTGTACTTTTCTAAGAATTTGTTCATTTCTTCCAGGTTGTCCATTTCATTGGCATATAGTTGCTTATAGAAGTCTCTTATGATCCTTTGTATTTCTGCAGTATCAGCTGTAACTTCTCCTTTTTCTCATCTAACTTTGCCTTGCTTCACATTGTGCTGGACTTTGAAGACACATCCCTGAATGTCACAGTCTCTGTTCCCACGGTGTTTACAGTTTAATGGAGGGGGGATGGAAATAAAGATGCACAGAGACATACATCCCTCTGGATTCACCACAGGCTACGAGGACTAATAGTCTGTGGTCCTACCCTGATCTCTTCTAAGATCAGAATTCAGACTCTCCTATATTTATCCAAGTGAAAGTGAAAGTTGCTCAGTCATGTCCGACTCCTTGCGACCCCATGGACTATAGCCTGCCAGTCTCCTCTGTCCATGGGATTTCCCGGATAAGAATACTGGAGTGGGTTGCCATTTCCTTCTCCAGGGGATCTTCCTGACCTGGGATCAAACCCAGGTCTCTTGCATTGCAGGCAGACTCTTTACCATCTGAGCTACCAGGGAAGTCCCATATTTATCCAAGATGCCATTTTTTCCAGTTCTCCCTTCTTCTCCTGCACCAGCCCAAAGGATGGTACACAAGAAGGGACATCAGCGTGTCAAAAAACCCTGTTGTGAAGATACCAAAAGCACAACACATACACTGATAAAATCAGTGTAGACAGTATCTGCTGTAGCTGAGCATTCACCTACCGTAGGACCCAGCACTGCCACCACTGGCTATTTACCCAACAGAAAGGAGCACCGTGTTTACCAAACAGCTGACAGGAAGGTATTCACAGCAGCCGTATTAGTCACGCCCTAACCTGGAAGCTGAAGAAGAGCAGACACGCACCCTGTGATGCAGCAAGGGAACAGAGCAGTGAAGAGTCATCTGCTGACGGAGGCGACAACACCGCTGAAGCTCACACAGGCTTCCCAGTGACAGAAGCCAGACACCGAACAGTAACTGTGATGGGTCCATTTGTGTGACGTTCTAGAACAATATAAACGAGTCTGTGGTGATAGGGGTCAGAACGGGGTTTACTCTGGAGGAAGGCGGGCGTTGGCTGAGATGGGGCACAGAGGAGCCCTCGGGTGCAGAGGATGTCTTATAGCCTGGACTTGGAGGTGGTTGGTGAACAGACGTGTGAACCTTCACTTGGCTCCTTAAGGCGAGTGCACGTCATGGTGGTGTGCCTGATTTCTAAAGTGTTTATAGACACAGCAAGGTCCCAGAGGTGTCTGTATGTATTTGCTTATTAAGTTTCTGGCTGCACTGGGTCTTCGTTGCCGTGGGCAGGCTTTCCCTAGTTGTGACTAGAAAGGGCTGCCCTCTGACAACAGCGTGCAGGCTTCTCATTGCAATGGCTTCCCTTATCACAGAGCACGGACTCAGGACTTGGGGGGACAGATTTAGTTGTCCTGTGGCATCTTTGAGACCAGGGATCAAACCTGTGTCTCCTGCATTGGCACGTGGATTCTTAGCCACTGGACCTCCAGGGAAGTCCCCCAGAGGTGTTACTCGGCACATGTGTCATCCTGTGGGGAAGGCTGGAATGGACGAGTGATGGGGTTGGGAGTCTTCTTGACACTTATCAGACAGAGACATCAGCCTCCGGGGGAAGCACTGCAGCAAAACGGAGAAAAGGAGGCTGGACATAGGCTCACCCAAGGCCCCCAAGGACCCACCCCAGGAGACTGTTCTCAACAACTGAGGACATGAAATGAAGCAGGCGGTGGCCACAAAAAGGACAGGGGAAATGCAGATGTCTTTGCGCTGAGTTGCGTTCAGTCATAGTTGGGTATATTGTACAATACATAATAGTGTTTCCTCTGGAAATTGTATGTGCTAACTTTCACTAACCTTAGAACTAGGCCAGCATCTTCCAATCCCTCCGTGGTGTGAGCAAATGAGAATTGGCTGTATTTATCAGCACAGTCCTTGGAAAAGACTATCAGTTACCTGTAATACGTCAGCAAAGGTCCAGGTGACTTTTCAAGTCGGCTTTGCCTTGGCAAGTGGCTGCGGGCACGTGGAATGTTTTCTTCATCAGCAAACTTCAGTGTCTGTGGGGAGAGGACTCTTTCATGGTCACTGAGCTTTTACTGGACACAAGTTGGCCTGATTGCCAACAAATCTGTTGTGCAAGGGAGGTTGGCAGGCATGCAAGGGACACTTGCTTGAACTCCAAGTCCAGGGAGCTGCTCCTTAGGAAAGCCTGGCCCTGTAATGCTCACACCACCTTTGGGATTCAGCCTTCCTCTCCAGGTGTGTGTGGGGAGATGTGAGGAGAAGCTCCGATCACCCTCCCAAGCCTCTGGAGAAGGTTGTTTTTCTGTCCTGGGATTTTCTTCTAGAGATGAAGTTACTGGTCCTCTTACTCTTTTTGTTTAAACCATGAAAGAGACTTGGCCAGATCTCAAACACCCTCTCTTTTCTGTGCCCTCCTTGGTGACAGAGCTCAGAACGGCAGAGCGCCGCAGGGAAACGTCAGGACCCCCGGCCCTTCTGTCCCCGCTCTAATCTCTGGGCAGGCAGCAGCAGGCACCGCTCGTTCCAGCCCTGATTCACTCCTGTGGAATCACACACTTCCCTCATCGAGCCCAGAGCTCACCGTGGGTGTGCGTCCATTCATCACTCCTTCACTTCACTCATATTTTTTTTTTTACTGGAATATAATTGCTTTACAATGTTGTGTTAGTTTCTGATGGACAGCCCCGTGAATCAGCTGTAGGTGTATCTCCATCCCCTCCCTCGCGAGCCTGCCCCCCACCCACCCCCATCCCACCTCCAGGTCACCGCGGAGCCGAGCTCCCCATGCTGAGTAGCCCGCTTCCCACTAGCTGTCTGTTTCACACACGGTAGGGTCGGTCCTACCATGTCTCAGGATGTCTGTCCCCATCTCTCCACTCACCCCACCCTCCCCTTCCCCTCTTTGCCAACAAGTCCACTGCCTGTGTCTCCATTTCTGCCCTGAAAATAGGTTCATGTGTGCCATTTTTCTAGATTCCATACATATGCATTGATAGAAATGTTGTTTTTCTCCTCCTGGCTTACTTCACTCTGTATGACAGACTCTCGGTCCATCCGCTTCTCTACAATTGACCCAACTGGGTTCCTTTTTATGCCTGAGTAGTATTCCCTTGTATGTATGCACCACGTCTTCTTTATTCTCTGTCGATGGACATCTAGGCTGCTTCCATGTCCTGGCTACTGTAGATAGTGCTGCAGTGAACACTGGGGTACACGTGTCTTTTTGGATTGTGGTTTTCTCAGGGTGTATGCCCAGTTGTGGGATTGCTGGGTCATGTGGTAGTTCTATTTTAAGTTTTTAAAGGCACTTCCATCTTGTTCTCCATAGTGGCTATATCATTTTACATCCCCACCAACAGTGCAAGAAGGTTCTCTTTTCTCCACATCCTCTCCAGCATTTATTGCTTGTAGACTTTTTGATGATGACATTCTGACGGATGTGAGGTGATACCTTGTACCTTTGACTTGCATGTCTCTAATAATTAGTGATGATGAGCATTTCATGTGTTTGTTGGCCATCTGAATATTTGGAGAAGAGTCTATTTAGGTCTTCCACCCATTTTTTTATTGGGTTGTTTGTGTTTCTGACATTCATTCTTTTAATAAATCATTGTTGGGCACCCAGTCCAAGCCCAGCTTTGGACCAGGCCCTGGGGAGACAGCCGTGACCAGGTCCCAGTGCCCCTTCAGGGTGAGCGCAGTCTGGTGGAGGGGACAGGGCTCAGACGATCGTAACTGAGGGGTGAACATTAATACGGGGGAATTCGGGGGTGCCGTGGGCTCACGTGATCCGTGGGACCTCCTTGAGGAAGTGGCATTTCAGCTGAGACTTACAAGATAAAAAGGAATAGTCAGGCAGAGATGAGGAGTGGCTCCCTGGGTAGACGGGCAGCTTATAATAGAGTGGGAAAGTGAAAGACAGCATGGCTTTCAGGGAACGCAGGCGGCTCCTGGGGCTGGAGTGTGGGGTGGGAGGAAGGCGGCCCTGTTCCTCGCTGACCCCCCGTCATATGACTGTCCCTGCACAACCCCCACCTGGGCCCCGGGCGGGCCTGCTGTTCCTGACTGTCTGGCACACTCCAGCCTCAGGACCTTTGTTCTCACTGCTTCCTCTGTCTGCAGCCCTCTTCCCCAAGACACCTGTGTGGTAACTCCCCCACTTCCTACAAGTCCATGCTCCCATCTCACCTTCTCCATGAGCACCCCCCGCCACCAGCAGACATTTATCATCACGTGTACCCCCACTCCCCACTCCTCCCCAGCTCCGACCTTCCTTCTCTCCATGGACCTACCACCTTTTAACAGACTATCTACGTATTCATTATGCCTATTTTCTGTCTCCCTCACTATTAATAGAATGTCAGCGCCACTAGGTCAAGGACCGCTGTCAGTTTTTTTCACAGATGCATTCCCAAGTCCTTGAACATATGAAGGAACAAATAAATGAGGTCTGAGAGGTTGGCAAGGAGGGGGTCAGATTGCAGGGGCCTTGAAGGTCAGCAGAAGACATGTGAGTTTGGTTTCGAGTAGGGGCAGAGTCGGAGCCTGCATCACATTTTAAAGCCTTGCTCTAGAATCTGTGGAGAATGGTTTGAAGGAGGGACGGCCACTGCAGGCATCAGGCATGCAGTGGGAGTGCCGGGGCTATGGTGGGGGCAAGAAGTGGATGGACTGAGGAGATGGCAGGAGGTAGAGAGATCGTGCCTTTGTGATCTGAGGGGTTGGAGGAAGACAGGGCAAGCAGCCTCAGGCTCCCACCTGAGCCACAGGGCTGGAATGGAGGCCCTTGTTAAGGTGGGGTGACAGGGGAGAAGCAGACTGGGGACCGGGGTGGTCCAGAGTTCCACGTGGGCCCTGGTGAGCTGGGCCTCTTAGACTTTCGAGTGGAGATGCCAAGTAGCCTATTGGATGGAGTTTAAGCTCAGGGTGAAAGTCTGAACTAGAAATAAACATTTAGGAATCACTGACTCAGAGTTTTTTAAAGTCATGACAGAGTAAGGGGGAAAAAAAGATGTCTAAGAACCAACATTGAGGACCGAACCCTGATGCCTTCTGAAACTGCCCTCGAGGGGTAAGGAGTTTGCCAGGAAGGTAGGGAGAAGGCAGTCCAGGTAGAAGGAACCTCACATGAAAGAACACGGCTCTCAGTAATCTCTAAAACTGCCAAGTTCATCCAAAAGAGGGTCTGAGAAACTATCACAGCCAAGAGGAGCCTCAGGAGATAAGACAACTAAATGTAACATGGTATCTTGGATGAGATTCTCAGATAGAAAAAAGAATATTAGGTAAAAACTAAGAAACTCTGAATAAGGTCTTGTTGTTGCTGTTCAGTCGCTAAGTCGTGTCTGACTCTGCGGACCCGTGGACTGACTCTGACCCGTGGACTGACTCTGCGGCCCCGTGGACTGCAGCACGCCAGGCTCCTCGGCCCTCCGCTGCCTCTTGGACTTTAGTTAAAAATGATGCTGTAAGCAGCATCATATGATATCACTTATACGTGGAATCTAAAAAACAAGAAAGGATACAAATGAACTTATTACAAAAACAGTTACAGATGTAGACAACTTAACCAAGGAGTAAAGGGGGAGGGATAAATTGGACGGTTGGGGTTGACATAGTACACCACTGTATATAAAGTAGGTAACTAACAAGGCCCTACTGTGTAACACAGGGAACTGTACTCAATACTCTACAATGGCCTGTGTGGAAAAGAATCTGAAAAGGAGTGGAGATATATATATATATATAGCTGATTCACTTGCTATACACCTGAAGCTAACACAACACTGTAAATCAGCTATATTCCAATAATTAAAAAAAAAATAAGAATATGCATCTTCACAACCCAGTCAGACTCAATAAACTGATTTCCATCATGAACTCGGGGGAGGTGAGAATTTTTTTAAATAATGTTATTACTTAACAATTAGTTAACAGTCTAATAATTAGTTTGTTAATTAGAACAGATGTGCCATACTATGTACATGTATATCTACATACATGTAGGATGTTAAGAGAAATAGACAATATACATGCAGGGTACAAGGAATTCTATTAATTTTTCTCTCAATCTAAATCTGTTCTGAAAATGGTCACCTTTTTTTTAAGTGAGTCTCATTTTAAAAAGTGAGTCTCATAAATCACACACACACACACGTGCGTGTGTAGAGTACTTTGTTTCTCTGCAGAGGACTTTGATCCTGGCCAGTCCCATCTGTGGTCAAAAGACTCAGGGGCTCTGTGAATCTCTCTTCACTCCTCCCCCTGCCAGGGAGCCGAGAGTCCTCACTGCCCTTTACTTTCTCTCTGTTCACAGAAGGAATACTCGCCCCAGGCTGTATTTCATAATGAAAATGAGAAGCAGAGACTAAATGGCTCAGGTAAGTCAGAGTCCCCTAGACTTCCTTGGGGATGCAATCAATGTTAATCTCTCTGGAATGCTCTGTAAAAGCACATTCCTTAGTCATAATCTTCCTGAACCTGCACCTTGTTCGACACCTGGCTTGGTTTTCCTCCTGCAGTAAGAGCTTTGGCACCATCTGGGTTCAAATGCCTTCTACCTGAAATGCTAGAAAGAGGTAAGTTTTGTATATGCATTTTTTATAAGTCTGGAAGGAGCATCACCAATATAATGATATTGATCATGTCTGGTTGGAAAGTTCATGAATCACATTTACTTCATTCTTTACTCCCTTTATGTGTCATTTCAACATATTTTACAGTATAATTAGATAAAAAGTGATCTTGGGCAGGTCACTTGAACCTTATCTTCCTCATCTCTGAAATGGGTATAACCATACTTAATAAGTGGGTCACATGAGATACAGTTTCCTCTGAAGAACAGATACAAGAGAGTGAATGCCCAGTGCCTGGCATCATGCCTGGGTTTCATGGTGGCTGGTTGTTGACAAGAAACATGACCAGTCTGGCCAATGTGTCACTTGGGTCCTTAGGGTCCTGTGTGGCGACAGGGACCCCTGAGTCACAGCGGAAGCTGGGCCTGGGCCGTGGTCAAGGGACAGTGAGAGGCAATTCGGCTGTTGGCCTATGGGGCACCAAGGCTGGAGGGAAGACCGAGGCAGAGGTGGGTGGGACCGTGTGGCCACGGTCGCAGCAGCTGGCACAAGACGCAGCCATAAAGAGAGGCTGTTCAGGGGCCTGAAAAGCTCTGGGGCCGGGTGGAGGGTGGGTGCTGGGATTCTATAGATTTCAGGGGCGTTCGTTTTGTGGGTGGAGAACTGAATTGGGTGCTGGCTCCTCCAACTAGCTCTGAGCATGAGCAAGCCACCTCACCTCCTGAGTTTCAAGTGCATCATCTCTCAGGTGGTATCTTGAATGGGATTCCTACATTCATGTTACCATACATACCTCCCAGTGTTTGCATGAAGAGTATATGAAATAACAAAGAGGCAGGAGAGTGGTCCATTTCTGAGTTTGTATGCCAGCTCCACACTGTGTGACCTCAGATATATTGCTTAACTTCTCTGAGCCTGTTTCCTCATCTGTAAAATTGGAAGGAAGGCTAATAGACCCTAATTCATAGGATTGTGAAGATGAAACAAAACAGGACATAGAGCACATGAAGATTAGCTTTTGTTTTAGAAGAAATATAGCCCAGCAGCAGTCACAGCGTAGAGAATCAAAATGGTTGTTTTCTTATATCTTCCAAACTTGCCTGGTTGACCTTGCCCATCTACCTTTAGATTCTTAGGGAAACAATGAAAACAGTGACAGATTTTATTTTGGGGGGCTCCAAAATCACTGTAGATGGTGACTGCAGTCGTGAAATTAAAAGACGCTTGCTCCTTGGAAGAAAAGTTATGACCAACCTCAACAGCTTATTAAAAAGTAGAGACATTACTTTACCAACAAAGGTCTGTCTAGTCAAAGCTTTGGTTTTTCCAGTAGTCATGCATAAAGAAAGCTGAGCGCCAAAGAACTGATGCTTTTGAACTGTGGTGTTGGAGAAGACCTGAGAGTCCTCTGGACTGCAAGGAGATCCAACCAGTCTATCCTAAAGGAGATCAGTCCTGAATATTCATTGGAAGGACTGATGCTGAAGCTGAAAGTCCAATACTTTGGTCACCTGATGCGAAGAACTGACCAATTTGAAAAGCCCTTGATGCTGGGAAAGATTGAAGGTGGGAGGAGAAGGGGATGACAGAGGATGAGATGGTTGGATGGCATCACTGATTCAATGGACATGAGTTTGAGTAAGCTCCACGAGTTGGTGATGGACAGGGAAGCCTGGCGTGCTGCCGTCCATGGGGTCGCAAAGAGTTAGACACAACTGAGCGACTGAACTGAACTGGTCCTCCCATTTTTTTTATGTTAAAGGGATTCCACACAGCCAGAGAAGGAAATCTTGTAGAAACCCAGGGGCCTCCCGCCACAACTTACTTCCCCCAGTGAAGCCCCCGCTTCTCAATGTCACCCACCCCAGGATGCCTTGGAACACTGAAAAAAACAAAATAAAATAAAAACAATATATTGCATTTGTTCTATGCTAGCCACTGTTCTAAGAGATAGAGAAAATGTGTTGGTTACCCTCACAACCCTGAGAGATGAGTTCTATGGATATCCCCATTTTACAGATGAGAAAACTGAGGCTCTGTGAGGTTAGATAACTGAACCGTGGGGTCGCAGAGCTATTAATTAGTGGCGCTGGATCTGATCCCAGAGATGGCACTCCAGAACCCCACACCTGCCTGCAGCATTCAACAAGGCCAGCGGCCAGGGGAGCAGAGAAGAGTAGGTAGGAGACCAGACTGGAAATCAGGACGCGGGGTTCTCGCCTTGGCCCCGGAACGGTGAAGCCAGGAGTCCTCACGCCAGAGGCTTACGCGTGCCCAGCCTGGGCAGAGATACCGGCCTGGCCCCCCGCCTCCGGTCCCTCCCCCGCGGGCGCCTCAGGGCCTGGCGCTCCCGCCCTGTAACCTGATCTGCGGCGGGGTTTGGGTCTCCGGCGAGTCACGGCTGTGAAGGTGCTCCGACAGAGGACTGCGCTCCGCGCTGCGCTCCCAGCCTGCGGCCCCAGCTCCGCAATCCAGCGCGCGGGTGCATGGCGCAGAGGCTGGGAGAGCGGGGCCGCGGGCCCGCGGAGGCCACCGGGCTCTACCGGGCGGTGCTGCTCCGGTCCGGTAAGTGGCGGCGAGTCTCCCCGGCCCGCCGCCCCCGGGGCAGCGCGAGCAGGGCCCCGCGGGCGCGCTGCGCCCAGCCTCTGGCCGCCGGGCGCCTTGCTCCTCCACTGCTGCGCTTTCCGTCTGGCCTCCCCTCTTTCATTCTTTTTAATTACTTGTTGCTTTTCTTTCATTCCTTCTTTCCTCCCTACACTCATTCTTTTGGGGATCTACTCTCAGATATATTGCTTTATTCTTTTATATGATCGTGTGGTGTGCACGCACACACACACACATATACACACTCACTGTTAGACAACTGCAAAAGTTTCTGCACTCGCCCAAGTGCAGGAAGGCATTGGTAGGCATGGGAGAACGGATGTGGGTAGGACTGGTAGACCAAAGAAGCACAGCCAGCTGCCAAGGGCTTCCACTGTTGTGTGAGGGGAAAGTCGGGGGTGGCGGGGTCGGCGAGGGGCGAGGACGTAGTTCCAGGAAGGCGAGGAACCGGTTTTCTAGATGTACACATTTAAAGGAGAAAAGGACTTGGAAAGAAACACATGATGATTGTTTCTGAGGATTCAAGTTTGAGTAAGTGTTTTTTTTCTATTTGTCTTTTTGCTCATTTGGCAGTAAACACATACTGCTTTTCTACTCAGGATAGTTTTTTGGGTTTTTTTTTTTTTTTTTTTTTTTACTTTAGGAAAATAAAACAAATTAATATAGGGTCAGTGTGAAAATAATTTGGAAAATACAAGGATGTGGAAAGAAGAAAACGAACTCTGGCAGTGAAGTCTAGGGTGTTTCATTCCTAACTCAGCGCTTGGAGACAGGCATTCAGAGGAGGTGAAAATCGGTCCCCTGCCGGCTCCCTGCCAGCCAGGCGAGAAGAAAATGTGCAGGGACTCGGGAGACAGCTACGCTCTGCCTTGGGCAAGGAGCCCACCCCACTCGGTAGTCCTGGGCGCCCAGCCCTGCAGCTGAAAGCGCGGCGAGCAGAACGGTGCACGGTGGGTGCGCGTCCGCAGCAGCGGCGCTGGCCGCCCGCCCTCACGGAGTCTCCTCCCGGACTGAGCGTTTCTTACTTCGATCGGCCCGCCCCGGGAGAGATCTCGCCGCGGAGTTACTGCTTGGGAACTTTGAAACAACGGTTCTCTGAGTTCAGAAGCACGGTCTGGCCAAGGTCTGCGGCGCCTTCCGGAAGGTGGCGGGGCGGCAGGGGGGGGGGAGCGCAGGGGTGGGTACCTTAAGTGTGGCTCAACCAGAGCAGGCAGAGAGCTATCTCTGAAATTGGAAGCAGCTGATTGCAAACCTCAGCTCCAGGGATTTCCCTGCAAGACATCTATTCTTAAGGGCCTCTATCCAGTTCCTGCCTGCTCACTAAGGTGAGGAGAGGGTAGCTCTAATCTGAAGATCCTGTGTTTTCTAACGTGGAACCACAGGTGTGAGCCTCACTCAAACAGGAACATTTTTCTTCTGGCCACGCATCCAGAGTGGCAGACATGGGCAGACATGCCAGAGTTGTTCTGGGGGCCACACACTGCCCAGCAACTCACAGGTGCAAGTCAGGAAGGGAACAGAGGCTGGTTCCGGGGCCTCACAGAGGGTGCACTT
Source organism: Muntiacus reevesi (assembly GCF_963930625.1). NCBI lineage: Eukaryota > Metazoa > Chordata > Mammalia > Artiodactyla > Cervidae > Muntiacus > Muntiacus reevesi. The sequence goes on from NC_089252.1 coordinate 100,996,932, forward strand.
GCGCTGTTAGGCGTTGTGCCACTGACTCAGTCTTCACAGCTAACTGTTATCCCCATTTAACAGATGAGGAGACTGAGGCTCTAGGAGCTTAAGCAGCATGCCCATGGTCCTGCTAGGGGAACTTTTCAACACATTCAAACTTTGGTGCCTCTATGCCAAGTCTGCACATCTCAGAACAGTCGTCATGGTGAATGACTGTCGTATGTGTGTCTGCTCAGGCATGTCTCAGCGACCCCCCAGACCATAGCCCGCCAGGTTTCTCTGTCCATGGGATTTCTCAGGCAAGAGTCCTGGAGTGGGTTGCCATTTCCGTTCCAGGGGACCTTCCTGACCCAGAGGGCTGAACCCCCATCTCTTGCGTCTCTTACACTGGCAGTCAGATCGTTTACCACTAGCGCCACCTGGGAAGCCCTAAGTGATTGCTGGTCGCGAGCAACTGCCACTCTCTGCCAAATGCTGTAGCTCTGCCGTCAACTTCGTTTATTCTTTCAGCCAGTGTGTGCTTACCACTGGTATACACTAGGCCCTGGGAAAGGCACAGGCACGTGCTGATACAGAGAAGTCCCTCCTCTCAGGCAGGTAAGTGGTATTAAGCTCTGTTTTAAACATGAGGAAACTGAGGCTCAGAAGGTAACATGACTTGTCCAGGGTCACACAGCCAGTCAAGGGTGGGAGCTGAGATTCAAACCCAGGGCCATGTGCCTCCGGGGCCACTGCTCTGGCTGTCTCCCACAAGGAAGAGCAAGACGGAAGAGCTGGGCGTGAGGAGCCAAGTGGGCCATTGAGTGAAACAGGCAATAGCCCCCCTGTTAGAAGCCCCCCCGAGGACCGGTATGAAAGGATCAAACCCAAGATGCCCACCGTTTTCATTTACACCAGCCTCAAGTAATAGAATACTTACAGAAAATGTCTCATTCCAAATTACTTGAAAATAATTTCTCAGTATTAGAGTAATAGAGGCTCATCACGGATATTCTGGAAAATGAAGAATGAAGAGGGGGAAGGCTCACCCACAGTCCCACTAACCATAAAGCAGCCACTGGTAATCAAGGGGCGGTCTCCTGGTCTTTGCTGTGTGAGATTTGTGTGTGGTGGGTGCTTCACATTGCTGAGCTTGTACAGACCCTAGTTTTCAATCCCATCTTTCTTCACTGGCATAAATATCTTCTATCTTCCTGTTTCTAAATGGGCTGGTGAGATAACAGCTGCCACTCTGGAAGCCTGACGCTACAGCAGGCACCGTCTGCAGTGGCTCCTGTCCCATGTCCCCCTCATCCCCCCAATGTCTGCCCCAGTTTGGAGATGAGGAAGCAGGAAGTTGAAGGTCACCGAACTGCCCAACAGTGGAGCCAGGATTGGTATCTGGGTCAACACCGGGCGGAGCCCATGTTCTTAACCACTGAGCGAGAAAGGGCCACCCCTGGGGAACAACTTCTGCTTGGCCACGCCTGGTGAGCTAGGCAGAGCTGGAGTAAGGGTCCACCTGAGGCTCTTCTCCCACCTGGAGCTCAGCCCAGGTTCCTGCGAGGCAGGGCAGCGTCTCTGCAGCATGGACGGAGGGACACCTCCCCAGATGCCTGTGGACGTCAGCTCTGCTGCTCTGCACCCAGGTGATGGTCGTCGTTTTCACTGCTGCCTGCCAAGCAAGGCTACCAGATAAAACAATTACATTAAAGTGGTTACATTTGAATGTCAGATGCACAATGAATAATACTTTAGTGCAAGTACGTCCCAAATATTGTATGGGTTTGCTAATCTGAAATTCAAATTTAACTGGACCTGCTGTGTGTTTTTTTTTTAAAGACATATATACATTCTTTTTTAAACAATTATTTTCCATTATGGTTTATCCCAGGAGATTGGATACAGTTCCCTGTGCTATACAGTAGGACCTCACTGTTCATCCATTCTATATGTAACAGGTTGCATCTGATGACCCCAAATTCCAGTTGATCACTCGCCCTCCAGTCTTCCCCCTTGGCAACTATAGGTCCGATCTCTATGTGAGTCTGTTTCTGTTTTGTAAATAGGTTCATTTGTGTCATATTTTAGATTCCACATACAAGTGATATCATGTGGTATTTGTCTTTCTCCTTCTGACTTACTTCACTTAGGATGATAATCTCTAGTTGCAACTGCGTTGCTGCAAACAGCACCATTTCATACTTTTTTATGGCTGAGTAGGATTCCATCGCATACATGTACCACATCTTCTTTATCCATTAATCTGTTGATGGGCATTTCGGTTGTTTCCATGTCTTGGCTATTGTGAAGACTGCTGCTATGAACACAGGGGTGTGTGTATCTTTTTGAATTATAGCTTTGTCTGGATATATGCCCAGGAGTGGGATTGCTGGATCACATGGTAATTCTATTTTTAGTTTTCTGAGGAATCTCCATACTGTTTTCCATAGTGGTTACATCAACTTATATTCCCACTCAGTGTAGGATTCTCTTTTCTCTACATCCTCTCCAGCATTTGTTATTTATAGACTTTTTAATGACAGCCGTTATGATCAGTGTGAGGTGATACCTCATGGTAGTTTGGATTTGCGTGTCTCTAATAATTAGTGATGCTGAGCATCTTTCATGTGCCTACTGGTCATCTGTATGCCTTCTTTGGAGAAATGTCTTAGCTTAGCAGTCCCCAACCTTTGTGGCATGAGGGACCGGTTTTGTGGAGGACAGTTTTTCCATGGGTAGGGGAGAAATTGTTCAGGCAGTAATGTGAGCTATAGGGAGGGGCAGATGAAGCTTCACTTGATCAGCCTGCTGCTCACCTCCTAATGTGCAACCCAGTTCCTACAGGTGCCAGTAGCAGTCCGAGGCCTGGGAATTGGAGACCCTGTTTTTGATCTTCTGCCCATTTTTCAGTTGGGTTGTTTATTATTGTTGAGTTGTATGAACTGTTTGCATATTTTGGAGATTAAGCCCTTGTCAGTTACATCATTTGCAAATATTTTCTCCCATTCTGTAGGCTGTTTGTTTTTTTTTAAATGGTTTCCTTTGCTTCTGAAAAGCTTTTAATTAGGTCTTTTTTTTTCTTCTTCTTAATTTCTATTGCTTTGGGAAACTGACCTAAGAAAACATTGGTACTACTGTCAGAGAATGTTTTTGCCTATGCTCTCTCCAAGGAGTTTTATGGTATCATGTCTTAGGTTTAAGTCTTTAAGCCATTTCGAGTTCATTTTTGTGCATGGTCTAAGGGTGTGTTCTCACTTCATTGACTTACACATGTTGGGATGCTGCATTTTTGTTGACTATAATACATTAGGCAACCCCACTGCCAGGCACCATGGAAGTTTGCTTGGCTTGATAAGCCATGGTCTGTCCTGGTTTCCCTTGACACAGACACACACACCCACATTCCCCTTTCTGGTATCTGAGTTTACTGCCCATATTTTGTCTGGCTGCAAGTGAGTTAAAATATGCTGGAGGTCTGGGGTCCCTCCGGGTCCTTCTGCAGCTAAGAGACCAGATTAAGCACGCCTAACTGCGACTGGGTTGAGAGCCAGCTTTCTGAAACAAGACCCTTGGTTCTTCCCCACTCCCTCCCGCTTTCCTGTTTTCATGCTTCAATCCCTTCACAGGGTAAATTCTTCCTGGTTCAAATTTGTTGTAAAGGCAACTCTCATTCTTTATAATCTCTCCAGGGATCCCATGACAAGTTTTTCTGCCAGTACAGCTTCTCCTGCCATGACTTTTCAGCAGTGCAGGCTGGGGGTCAGGGTGGTGGGGGTGGGTGGGGTGAGGTTGGATCCTAAGGCTGTTATGTGGGTGGCTTCTCAGCCACCTCACTGAGGCCTTGAAAGGGGGCCTTGGAGATTTAGACTGAATACAGAGCTGAGGAAGTTTGCAGTTGCCATGGAAACTTCTTGTCTGGTGTTTCTGGGCCCAGATAAGCTGTTCCAGGCATCTGTCTGCTTGGGGAGGTGGGGGTGGGGGGTCAAAAAAATCAAAGGAAAAGGGGTTTTTGGAGTTTTTAGTGCAAGCTGCAGCCCCAGCCCACTACAGATGTAGGAAAATTCCTCAGCTCCCACTCACGACTACCTCTCCTGGCCTGGACTAGTGAAAGTGTTCCTCAGTCGTATCCGACTCTTTGTGACCCCATGAACTGTTCCTCACCCTTCCCTGGTAGCTCAGGTAGGTCTTCACTACCCACCTTCTTTTTAGCTCGTCTATTTCCCAAGAAAACAGTTTCAGAGGGGCAGGAAGGGGAGTGTGGGAGAGGTGTGCTCAGCCTCTGGAATCCCCCTCCAGTCCTCCACGGGACTGAGCAAAAACTCCAATCCTCAGGCGCCTGTATTTCGGAGTCCTGCTGCATGGGGGGATGGGAAAGCCGCACAGACCGAGGCAGGAGGCAGCCTCTGGGCTTGAATCTGGCCGCTGCCTGGAGTACACTCTTAACAGGTTCGTTTCTCCAAAAGGCCTCTATTTTTCTGTATGTAAAATGTACATGACTGAGCCAGATGTGAATTTTAACTACGGTTGGAAAAGGTTGCTCTTTTCCCATATTTTTCATCTTGTTTTTTTCCTGATAACAAAGGCAAAATATGCTTTTATTTTTTTTAAGGCATAAACATTACAGAAATACTGGGACAAAAGAGAAAGGCCCATAATTTTATGCTGCAGAATAGTGGTTCTCAGACTCTTGAATATAAACAGACCCCCGAGGGAACTTGCTAAAATTCCAAATTCCTAGGCCCCTCCCTCTTAGGTTCTAATACAGAAATCCAGAAACTTGGCACGGTAGTTTGACTGTAACCCTCCTGCCCAGGGAAGGGGAGTAATGACATCTGAGACACGATGGTCTAGAACTGACCTCTGTTAACAGTTCAGGGTATATGCCTGCAGATTGGTTCTCCATGTATATACTATCTTGGAGGGGAAAAAAGATAGAGGAATCAAACTATGTATGATGTTGCCCTTTGATTTTCACCAAATATGCAGTAGACATCTTTCTTTAGGTTAATCAGTAGATATGGTATTGATGGCATCTCATTATAAGATGTAGCATAATGTCTTACTGATGACATATGGCTTGGGAAATGGTGGCTGTTGACGTCACACACAGTTTACACGCTCACGTGTGCACACACACAGCAAGACGGTGCTGTCCTAAGTCCAGGGATATGCACGTCTTAGGTGTCTGCAAGTCAGCAGTAGGGGCTGAGCACCTGGTCCGGGCTCAGGGATATTAAGAAGCATGAGGTGAGGCCCTGCTCCCCGCTGACAGTCTGGTGAGTGAGCCTGAGGGGTCTGTACCCAGGCTGCACTGGAAGAGCTTCAGTGGAAGAAGTACAGTGGGTCCCAGCTGCCTGGGAAAAGGGCACCCAAGCTGGGTGTTTCCTGCCTGACTGTCCTTGGCTCTCGATTGCTCTGGTGCTGCCATCAGAACCCTCTGATGAAGGGAACAGAGTGGGGGTGGACGGAGTGAGATGGGCTGGGGGTGTCTCTGCCCCGGGCGGTGAGCAGACACACTCAGCAGTCCTCCTGCCCCAGCATCCGTGTTACTCTTCACTTGTCAGAGGGCACTGGGATTGCTTCGGACAAGACACCGTGGGCCCTGGAAATGCCCCCAGTACTGGCTGTCTGCACTGCGGACCAGTGACAGTCAAGAGCGGGGGGGCAAGAACCTGGCTAAAGTCCTCCCCCGTCAGACTCCACCAAGTTAAGCCACTGCAGGATGGGGAGCTGGGAGGGGCACCACTCAAGAGGACGTTAGGAAATAATTTAGGAGGAAGAAATAAAAGGAATGCATCTTGTTTCCAGAAAATTGTTTAACAGGGGCAAATTTGGGACCCTGTAAGTTGAAGTGGCTCCGGAATGGCGGGTTTGGCGAAAGCTCCCAGGACAGCAGGCCTGCCTGCCCGCACTTCCTTCCATCTCGCTCAGCCTCCACCCCAGGGGCCTCCTTGCATCCTACCCCGGGGCCTCTGCACTAGCTGTCCTCACTTTGGGATGCTTTCCTCCCCGCCACTCCAGCCTCCCGAAACTGTCCCCTCCCCACTCTCCACCCTCCCTGAGGTCCCGAGCCTTCCCCTCCGTCTTGCCTAGTCTTGCGTTCATCAGAATGTTCACCGCAGCTCGACATTTTCTTGTTTGTCTCTTTTTTTTGCCTGAACCCCACCTTGAAAGCAAGTTACCCAAGCACAAGGATATGGTCTCATTTACACTGTAGCTCCAGCACTGGGCAGTGGAAGGAACATAGTAGGTGCTCAATAAGTGTTGGTTACCTGAGTGACACAGGCCGGAGAGGATCAAAGCGCATTTTTTTTAAGTTTATTTATAATATTGTGTTAGCTTTGTTGTACAGCAGAAACTACCCCAATATTGTAAAGCAACGACACTCCAATTAAAAAACAAATAATATTATGCTAGTTTCAGGCGTCCAGTAGTGACTCAGTTATATATATATATGACTGCATATACATACACACACATATAAATCTATTCTTTTGCAGATCGTTTTCCATTATTATTACAAGATATTGAATATAGTTCCCGTATTATATAGCGAAACTTTGCTGCTTATTCATTTTATATATAGGAGTGTGTATCTGTTAATCCCGCACTCCGAATGTGTCCCTCCCCACCACCTCCTTTGGTAACCGTAATTTTCTTCTCGGTGTCTGTGAGTCGGTAAGTCCATTTGTGTTATTTTTTTAGATTCCACATTTAAGTGATACAATATAATACTTGCCTTTCTCTGACTTACTTCCGTTAGTATGATAATCTCTAGGACCATCTATGTTGCTGCAGATGACAGTATTTTAAATTATTGGAGTATAGTTGACTTACAATGTTGTGTTAATTTCAGGTGTATAGCGAAGTAAATCACTTGCACATAAACATATGTCCACCTTTTTTTTCAGATTCTTTTCCCATATAGGCCATTACAAAGTACTGACTAGAGTCCCCTGTGCTTTACAGAAGGCTTCATTAGTTATCCATTTTATATATACTAGTGTGTACATTTCCATCCTAGTCTTTCCATTTATCCCTCCCTCATCCTCTATTGTTTTATACATTTGTGACTTGACTTCTGTTTTGTAAGTAAGTTCGTTTGCACCCAGTTTTTTTTGTTCCACCCCCATATAAGTGATATCATATGCTTGCCTTTCTGTGTCTGACTAGCCTCACTCAGTATGACAATCTCTAGGGCCATCCGTGCTGCAAATGGCATTACTTTCTTTTTTATGACTGAGCACTGCTCCACTGTATGTATGTGCCACAGCTTCTTTATCCATTCCTTTGTCAATGGACCTGTATTTTCTTTTCGTTGCCATGGTAAACAGTCTCATCATCGCAATTTCTCTTTCTGATCTTTCATTGCTAGCCTCTGACGATGGACGTTTAGGGTCTCTTCCACGTCGTGGGTATTGTAAATAGCGCTGCAGCAAACACGGGAGTGCACGTGTCTTTTTTAAAAATGATCAGAATTTAGTCTATGGAAGTTACGGAGGACAGAAGTTGGAAATCATTTGTGTCCTAGAAATAAATGAGTTTTCATAAATATTCATGGGATTCTCATCAGATAAAAAGGTACAGTGTATTTATAATTGAATTCACTGCATTGTTGATGTTATTCCTGACTGAAGAGAACTTCCGGTTTGTCTAGCTATTAGTGAAAACCAAAATATTAAAATTTTTGCTTAAGTGTAACTCCCCTACAGTTAAGGGCACAAATCTTACATGGTCAGCCTGATGTATTTTTAAAAATGGAATTCACCTGAACAGTCACCTATCTGATGAATACTATGCAATCAGTATCCACTATCCTATCACTACGTGTTCTCTGTGTTGAAATGTATATAAACAGTATGTATTCTTTCGTGGCATCTGACTCTCAATATCCTTTTTTCCATGAGGCATCCATTGCTGGGGCAGTCTGAGCACAGGCTGGAAAAGAATTTCCAGACACAGAGTGCTGCAGAAGGGAGAGAATTTATTAAGAACAAAGAGCAGAGATAATGTGGACATGGCAAGCGCAGTGGGCTGACCTCCTGACAGACCAGGCAGAGTTGAGTTTTCCTGAACTAATAGCCAGTTTTTATAGGCTGAGTTTATAGGGTCAAGACAAAGAAAATTCCTGCTGGAAGGCTGGCATTAGGTGATTGGCTAAGGGGCTAATAGTGTGTTTACTGGAGTGGGCCTGTTTGCCAGTTTGAAGTCAGGAAGCTTGTGAGGGATGATCAGGGGCTTTTGGCAATGGTTACAAAGGGGCTCAGACAGCCTCGGAGGTGACCTTGGTTCTGGGCTCCCCTCCTGCGGCCTTGGGACAGGGACCCGCACCTTGGCCTGGGGCAGGACTCCACATTCTGTGTTTGTAACAGCGGTTTGCTCTCTCTCTATTGCTTTGTGGGGTTCCATTTGTGAAGGTACCACTCCTTACGCTGCTTCTGTGTGGGTTAAGGTTTTCTTTCCCTTTCGGAGGTCTTCTGCCAGCATTCAGTCATGTTCTCTGCCAATCACTCCACTTGTATCTCTGACGTATTTATGGAGATGGTGAGCTCCACAGCCTTCCTTCTGCCATCTGGGTTCTGCTTTTATTTATTTGGCATTGGGAGACTAAGAAGACCTTGCCACAATTAATGTCAGAGAACCTTTTGCTGATGTTCTTTTCTGAGTTTTTGGGGTAATTTATGGTGTTTTCTGTGTTTCAGTCTTTAAGCCATTTTGAGTCTGTCTTTGTGGATGGTGTGAGTCTGTCTTTGTGGACGGTTCTCCTCCAAACTCCCCTCCCATCCAGGCAGCCACATAACACGGAGCAGGTCCTAGTTGATTATCCATTTTAAACACAGCACTGTGTACATGTCCGTCCCAAACTCCCTAGCTATCCCTTCCCTCCATCCTCCCTGCCCTTCTCTCCAGCAACCAAAAGTTCGTACTCTTAAGCCTGTGAGCCTGTTTCTGTCTGTAAGTTCATTCATATAGTTTCTTTTTGGATTCCACACCTCGGGGATGTCATACAATATTTCTCCTTCTCTGGCTGACTCACTTCACTCAGTGTGACAATGTCTGAGTCCATCACGTTGCTGCAAATGGCAAGAAATCCAACGTATGTCAACCTTGTGTCCTGCTAGTGTGATGGACTCAGTTTATCAGTTCCGATACTTTTTGTGTGGAATCTGTAGGGTTGTCTATATCATGTCACCTGCATATGATGATTTTACCTCTTCCCTTCTGATTTGGATGCCTTGTATTTATTTTTCTTGCCTGATTGTCATGACTAGGATTTCCAATACCGTGTTGAATAGAAGTGGTGAGAGTGGGCATCTTTGTCTTGTTCCAGATTTTAGTAGGAGGGCTTTCAGCTTTTCACTGTTGAGTGTTATGCTGGCTGTGGGTTTGTCATCAATGGCTTTTATCATTGAGATATGCTATATTCTCTGTACCCACTTGGGTGAGAATTTTCATCATGAATGGGTGTTGTTTCATCAAATGCTTTTTCTGCACCTACTGAAGTGATCATATGGTTTCTGTCCTTTGTTGACATGGGGTACCACACTGACCAGTTTGCATATGTTGACCCATCCTTGTGAACCTGGAATGGATCCAACTTGATCATGGTGTATGATCCTTTTATGAGTGGTTGGATTCAGTTTGCTAATATTTTACTGCAGCAGAATTGCATTTTTAATGCTGGATGTATGTGCTGGGTCTAATCACTTCCCAGCCCACCCAGACTCTTCATGAGAAAGTAGAGGTGGGAACAGGGCCAAGTTTAAGTGGAGGTCAGCTTCTCTCTAGGGGATTAAGGAATGACAACACAGGCTAGAAAACACGTCCACGTTTCAAGTGAGCCCTGATTGTGAAACTAGGAGAATGCCGCTGTTATCTGTAAACACCCACACTGGCCTTCGGTATCTACACATGCTCTTTATTTTCACACTCAAACACTGACTCCTTGAGACGAGATCTACAGAGCTCTGACTCCATGAGGCTCGGCGCGGCACGCGGGGTCCTCCTCTCTGTTCACACCGAGTCCAGCTCTCCCTGCAGGAAAAGTTCTCCTTGCTGAGGACTAACCACCTGCTTCCCCTCGTGTCTGCTCATCTGTGTTTCTCTCAACCACCGCTGTTTTCCACATTTGACAGCCACAGAAACCAAGGCTCAGGGGTTGCCGACTGGCTGCCCAAGGGGCTCATGCCGGGGCTGGGCAGGGACGAACACAAGGGCTGGTCTGGCTCACAGCCGGTCAGCGTCCACTCACCCTCCTCCCCTGGGCACGATCCTGTGGCTCCTCGCTGAGGTTCGGGGTACTGAGGAAACACCAAAGATGGAGTTGTTGATCTGTAAGTGGGTGACTGGAACTGACCCAGCCTAGTTTCCCCTGGTTTTGCACCAAGAGCTGCCTTCCCCTGGGGAGTCGCGCCAGGCAGCAGGAAGCCTGCCCCCCCAACACACCAGGTCAGGGAGGTACCAGAAGGCATTCTTGCTGACCCTCCCATCAGAAACAAGGGAAATGCCTGTGCCTGAACCACGCCGCTCAGAACAAAGCTTGGCATGTCCTTGCTCCTCAAGCATCTGACCAAATCGATACTTCCTCGTGCCTCCCTCCCCGGCAGTGGGGCTCGGACACAGTGTTCGGCGTGGAGGAAGTGGCCGAGCACCAAGTGTAATACCCGTTACTATAGTAACAGTTCCTTTCTAATGATCCCAGAATAAACAGGAACGCAGAGCCGCCCCGCTCGCTGGCTCTCTTCATCCCCAGGGCTTGATGAACCGCCCTGTGGAGGCGGCCCCTCCTGGCTCACCCGGGACTCTGGTGGAGCGAGGACCAGCAGCGCTGCGCTCGGAAGTTTTCTTCCCAAGGACACGGGCTCAGCTGAGTAAGACTGTCTCTCTTCTGTCTCCCCTGTGGCTGAGCTGGGGTGCGGTGCCAAGAAGGGGTGTGGCGGGGGAAGGAGGGCAGCGTCCGAGCGCCGGGGAGGCGGGCGGGGGGGGGGCAGAGCTCTTCGAGCCCAGGTACCGCACCCTGCGGAATGGCTCGGGGCGCCTCCGGGCATCTGGGTTTGGGAAAGGGATCGCAGAGGCCGTGTAGGGAGCACCAGGGGGAAGAGAACGTAGAGCAGCGCCCCGCTCTGGCTGATCTCTTTCTTCCGAATGCTCAGATGCACCTGAGTTCATGCGTGGTGTGACCTCACCCACCAAGTCCACTTCCACACAGCGCAGCAGCTGTAGCTCTCTTGGGAACCGACAGGTCAGAGGCCAGCCGAGACGGCCTGGGCAGACAGCTCAGCTCAGGCTCGGGAGGCTTCACTTGCTGAGTGTGTGATCTGGGAAAGACCCCTCAGCCTCGGTGTCTTCATTGGCACAAAGGGGTCTCGAGCACCACCGCCTCAGTCTGTTGCAAGGATCTCCTGAGGTACAGCCGCGATGCTGAGCACAGCTCATGGCAAAGGGTGAGGGCAGGGCTGGGCGTTGCCCGCCTGGATTTGGCTTTAGCGCTTTGCAGCGTGAGACAGGGCTGGTACTGGGCCAGAAATCGGGGGGCTCTGGGGTCGGGTGTGCCACTTTTTTGAACTGCTACTAAACCCAGTGGTTTCCCAGCCGTGGGGCAGCCCCCGTACCTGCGTCTCTGGCCAGTTTGGACCCTGAGTGGCTCTTCACTCCACTGGTGGTAAGTCCTGCCGGGATCCCCCTCCCCGAGGCACTGGTCAAGCGGGGTGGCTGGCATCATGCCACTGGTGGGCCGACACTGTGCCTTGATCAATGGCACAGAACTCTCCAACCCCCTCGCTAAGGACCGCCCACGTCCAGCCCTGGACTCTGCTATGGAACTGATTTGAAACTGTGTACCCACCTCACAAACGAGGTGGTCACGGGAGACCCAAGGCAGGATGTTGAGGAAGTTTGTCGAGTCAGTTGGTTGGGGGAGGCTGCGTCCTAGTGATCGAGGCACTCTGGCGGGGGCTTCCAGGCATCAGTGGCGGGGGGCTGGAAGTGTGGAGGAGGCCCCCAGATATGCCACGCTGTGGCTGCAGGCCAGGGAAATACAAATGGGTACTCTGCCCACGGGGAGGAAAGAGGCACGAAGGTTCGGAAATGCGATGGCCACGCTTGTCACTTTTACTGAATGCCTCTTTCTCCTGGGTCAGTAGTTATTTTCAAAGGTTCCCTTCTCCTCTGTGCCTCCATCCCATGAAATGCTGAACCAAGGAGATCACTGGCTGTGTTGTAAATGTGGCAGCTTGAAGAGTAATGAGGAACAAGGGCTGGGGGAGGGAGGGCAGAGTGAAGACTCAGACAACATCCCCAGGAGGCACGGCCACCAGCTGGACTCTCCTAACAGCCCAGCGGTGGGCAGACAGGCCGGTGGATTCTGGCTCAAACCCAGAGCAGTGCGGGCCCTGCCCGGGCTCCCCAATAAGAGGGCAGAGAGTTCCCCAGTTACCAGCACCAGCTTCTCACTATGAAAGGGCTCCACTGCCTCTTTACCGGGGATTCTCGAGTGTCCAGAGAGGAAAGGGATGTGAACCTGCTTGGTTGACTGAGGCGATGCCTTGCACCTGGAAGACACTGCAGTGGTCGGAAGAGCACTGACTTAGGGGCCCAAAGCTTCTGACTCTGCCATTTATTTTGTGTATCTTTGGACAAGAAGCTTGGCCTCTCTGAGATGCGGTTTTCCCATTTAGAAAATGGGAATAATAAAACAGTACCACTGGCTGCCTCTTGGGGGCGACTGTGAGATCCAGATGCGGGCGAAGGAGCCTTCATCAGATGTCAGGTGCTCAGCACGGGCCCCCTTGGCCTAGTGGTAAAGAACCGGCCTGTCCATGCAGGTTAGACACGGGAGACGCGGGTTTGATCCCTGGCTCAGGAAGATGCCCTGGAGGGGGGCATGGCAACCCACTCCAGTATTCTTGCCTGGAGAATCGCACAGACAGAGGAGCCTGGCAGGCTACAGTTGCAGAGTCTGTCGTTGGCTGCCTCTGCCACCCCCACCACTTCAGTCTGTCCAGTCTTCACAGCGAATTGATTGTGGAGAGGAGGAGGATGAAGGAAGTTAAGTACCCATCCAAGGTCACAAAGCTGCCAAGCACACTGACTGTAATCAGACCCGCCCCCAAGAGCCAGTCCAACCAGTCAGCTGAAACCACTCAGGCCAGAGCAAAAAAAGCTTGTTCGGTTTTTTTTAACTCTATGTATTACAAAGTTGTCTATTAGAATCACTTAGGAAACTTTTTTATTTTTTATGTCATATTGAACTATACTTACGTTGATTTAGTTTCAGGTGTGCAACAAAGTGATTTTAGTTATATACACGCATACACACGTGTGTGTGTGTGTGTGCATTTTTTAAAATTCTTTTCCCAGTTAGGTTATTATAGAATATTGAACAAAGTTCACTGTGCTACATGGTAGGTCCTTATTAATGATCTATTAATGAATGTAGCAGGGTGTATATGCTTATTTCAATTTATCCCTACTCCCCACCTTTACCCGCTGGCAACCATAAATTTTCTAAGCCTGAATCTGTTTCTATCAAGAAGTTCATTTGTATCATGTTTTTAAAGATTCTGCATGTAAACAATATCATGTGGTATCTGTCTATCTGACTGACTTCACTTAGTATGATAATCTCCAGGTCCATCCATGTTGCTGGAAATGGCACTGTTTCATTTTTATGGTTGAGTAATATTCCCTTGTATTTATGTATTACATCTTCTTTATCCACACCTCTGTTAAATGGACCTTTAGGCTCCTTCCATGTCTTGGCTACTGTAAATACTGCTGCTATGAACATGTGGGTGCATATATCTTTCTGAATTACAGTTTCCTTCCATTTCCCAGGAGTGGGAAGGCTCTTTTTCGTTTTTAAAATTTTTTAGTTTTTTGCAGAACTTGCAGGCTGTTTTCCATAGTGGCTGCACCAATTTACATTTCCACCAACAATGTAGGAGGATTCCTTCTTCTCCATACCCTCTCCAGCATTTATCATTTGAGACTTTTCATGATGGCCATTCTGACCAGTGAGGGTGAGGTGGGTGTCTCATTATAGTTTTGATTTGTATTTCTCTAATAATCAGTGATATTAAGTAGCTCTTCATGTGCCTCTTAGCCATCTGGATGTCTTTGGAGAAATGTCTATTTAGGTCTTCTGGCCATTTTTTGATTGGCTTGTTTGCTTTTTTGATATTGAGCTGCACGTGCTATTTGTATATTTTCGAGATCAGTTCCTTTTCAGTTCCTTTGCAAATATCTTTTCCCATTCTGTGGGTTGTCTTTCTGTCTTCTTTATGGTTTGCTTTACTATGCAAAAGGTTTTAAGTTTAATTAGGTCCCATTTGTTTTTATTGTCATTGCTATAAAGACGGATCGAAAAAGATACTGCTGTGCCTTATGTCTAACAGTGTCCTGCCTATGTTTTCCTCTAAGAGTTTTATAGGGTGTTGTCTTGCCTTTAGGTCTTTAATCAATTCCATTTTTGTCTATGGTGTTAAAGAATGTTCTAATTTCACTCTTTTCCACACAGCTGTCCAGTTTTCCCAGCATTATTTATTGAAGAGACTTGACTTCATTGCGTATCCTTGCCTCCTCTGTCGCGTTAGTTCACCATATCTGTGTGGATTTATTTCTGGCCTTTCTAGCCTCGGTGGATATGTATTTGCTTTGGTACCAGTACTGTTCTACACTGATTATAGCCTTGTAGTCTAGTCTGATCAGGGAGTCTGATTTCCTCCTGCTCCATTTTTCTTTCTCAGGATTTCTTAGGGTATTTGGGGTATTTTGTGTTTCGATATAAATTTTAGAACTTTTTGTTCTAGTTCTGTGAAAAATGCTATTAATAATATAATAGGAATTGCATTCAATCTGCAGACTGCTTTGGGTGGGAATGTTTCTCTTTCTGATCTTTCGTTGTTAATGTACAGATGCAATGGGTTTCTGTGTATTAATTTTGTATCCTGCAACTTTACCACATTCATTGATGACCACTAGTAGTTTTCTGGTACCCTATAGTGTCCTGTCATCTGCAAACAGTGACAGTTTTACTACTTTTCCGATTTGGATTCCTTTTAGTTCTTTTTCTTCTCTGATTGCCATGGCTAGAACTTCTAAAACCATGTTCAGTAAAAGTGACAAAAGTGGACAACCTTGTCTCATTCCTTATCTTAGAGGAACTGCTATCAGCTTTTCACTGTTGAGTATGATGTTAGCAGTAGGTTTGTTTTGTATGTTATTTACTATGTTGCAGTAGATTCCTTCTATATTCACTTCCTCTAGAGAATTTTTATCATAGATAACTGTTGAATTTTGTCAAAAGTATTCTTCTGTTTCTTACTGTGATGTATCACACTGTTTTGTGGATATTAAAAAATCCTTGCAACCCTAGGATAAATCCCACTTGATGGTGCTATATGATCCTTTTTAACGTGTTGTTGGAATCTGTTTGCTAGTATTTTGTTGAGGATTTTTGTGTCTGTGTTCACCAGTGATATTGACCTGTGATTTTCTCTTGTTGTGATAGCTGTCTGCTTTTGCTATTAATATCAGGGTGATGGTGGCCTCACAGAATGACTGGGCGTGTTCGTTGCGCTGCCATGCTTGGGGGAATTTCAGAAGCATAGGCATTAACTCTTCTCTAAATGTTTGACAGATGCCTGTGAAGCCATCTGGCCCCGCACTTTTGTGTGTTCAGAGTTGTTTAATCACAGTTTCAGTTTTAGTGCTTGTGACTGGTCTGTTCATATTTTCTACTTCCTCTGGGTCAGCCTTGGAAGGCTGGACTTTTCTAAGAAGTTGTCCATTTCTTCTAGGTTCCCCATTCTGTTGGTGTATAGTTGTCGGTAGTAGTCTCCTGTGATCTTTTTCTTATTTCTGTTGAGTCTGTTGTAACTTATTTTTCATTTCTAATGTTATTGACTTCAGCCTTCTCCTTTTTGTTTCTAGATGATTCTGGCTGATGACTTATAAATTTTTTTCATCTTCTCAAATAACCAGTTTTTTTAAAAAAATTATTTTTATTATAGTTGCTTTACAGTGTTGTCTTTCCACTGCACAGCAAAGTGAATCAGCCATATGTATCCACATATCCCCTCATTTGCAGATTTCTTTCTCAATTTGGGTCAACACAGAACACTGAGTTCCCTGAGCTACACAGCAGGTTCTCATTCTTTACCTGTTTTAAGTACAGTATGAAGAGTGTATAGATGTCAAACCCAGTCTCCCCGTTCATCCCACCACACCTCTTCCCTCACTGGTGTCCATTTCTTCATTCTCTACTTCCGTGTGTCTATTTCCGATTTTCAAATAAGATTGTCTATACCATTTTTCTATATTCCATATATATGTGTGTGTTTACAAACAATATTTGTTTTTCTTCTTTCTTACTTCACTCGATGACAGTCTCTAAGTCCAACCAAGCTCTATAAATGCCCCATTTCATTCTTTTTGATATTCTATTGTATATGGACCACATCTTCCCCCCCCACTGGAGTATAATTGCTTTACAATGTTACGTTGGCTTCTGCTGTACAAAAAAGTGGACCAGGGGCTTCCCTGGTGGTCCAGTGGTTAAGACTTGGCCTTCAAATGCAAGGATTCAAGCCCTGACCAGGAAACGAGGATCCCACGTGCCACAGAGCGAGGAAGCCAACGAGCTACAGTGAACCACAGCGCAGACCCAACAGATCCTATTACAGAAAGTGAAGCAGCTGTATGTATGCATATATCCCCTCCATCCTGAGCCTCCCTCCCATGCCCCACCCCCCTCTGAGGTCCTCACAGAACACGGAGCTGAGCTCCCTGTTCTGTACGGCCGCCTTTCACTAGCTATCTGTTTTATACATAGCGGTGTATATATGTCAAAGCTACTCTCTCAGATCGTTCAACCCTCTCCTTCCCCCCGTGTGCATAAGTCCATTCTCTGTCTGCATCTCTATTCCTGCCCTACAAGTAGGTTCATCAGTACCACTGTCTAGGTTCCATATGTATGCATTAATAGAAATGCTGTTATCTTTCTGAATTACTTCACTCTGTATGACAGACTCTAGGTGCATCTGCATCACTACTAATGACTCAATTTTGTTCCTTTTTATGGGTAATATTTCACTGTACATAGTACCACATCTTCTTTATTCAGTCATCTGTCAACAGATGTTTAGATTGTTTAGACTGTTTCCATGTCCTGGCTATTGTAATAGTGCTGCAATGCACACTGGGGTACACGTATCTTTTTGAGTTATGGTTTTCTCTGCTTATATGGCCAGTAGTGGGATTGCTGGGTCATGGCGTAGTTCTATTATTATTTTTTTAAATGAACCTTCATAAAAACATAGTTTTTTAAGAACCCATTTCTTTTTTAATGAACCCTCACACTGCTCTTCACAGTGGCTCTACTAATTGTACATTCCCACCAACAGTGCAAGACAGTTCCCTTATCTCCACACCTTACCCAGCATTTGTCTGCTGGTTTCTTAACGATGGCCATTCTGACACATGTGTAGGTACTGCCTCATTGTGGCTTCGATCTGCATTTCTCAAATGATTAGTGATGTTGAGCATCTTCCCATGTGTTTGTTGACCATCTGAATATCTTCTTTGCAGAAATGTCTACTTAGGTTTCCCACCCATTTTTTGATTGGGTTGTTTTTCTGATATTGAGCTACGTGAGCTGTTTGTATATTTTAGAGACTAATCTTTTGTCAGCTGCTTTGTTGCCAGATATTTTCTCCCATTCTGAGGGGTGTCTTTTCATCTTATTTGTGGTTTCTTTTGCTTTGCAAAAAGCTTTTAAGCTTGATTATGCCCCACTCGTTTATTTCTGTTTTATCTTCGTTACTCTAGGAGGTGGGTCAAAAAAGATCTTGGCTCAGTTTCTTCCAGTGTTCTGCCCATATTTTCCTCTTAGGAGTTTTATAGTATCTGGCCTTACAGGTCTGTAATCCATTTTGAGTTTGTGAATGGTGTTAGGGAGTGTTCTAAGTTCATTCTTTTACATGGAGCTGCCCAGTTTTCACAGCACCACTTACTGGAGAGACTGTCTTTCCTCCATCGTATACTCCGTGCCTCCTGGATCATGTATGAGGTGACCACAGGCCCACGGGTTCTTCTCTGGGCGTTCTGTCCTGTCCCACCGATCTGTATTTGTTTTTTGTGCCAGTACTGTACTGTCTCGACTCCTGTATCCTTGTAGTAAACTCTGAAGTCAAGGAGCCTGATCCCTCCAGTTCTGTTTTCCTTTCTCAAGATTGCTTTGGCTGCTTGGGTATTCTGAATTTCCATACAAATTATTTTAAAAAAAAATAAAGTGTTGTGGAAAATGCCATTGACAATTTGATCAGATTGCAATGAATCTGAAGACTGCTTTGGGTAGTAGAGTCATTTTCACAATACTGACTCTTCCAGTCCAAGAACACATTGTATCTCCCCATCTGTTTGCATCATCATTTCTTTCTTTCATCAGTATCTTACAAAGTTATCTGTGTACAGGTCTTTGCCTCCTTAGGTAGGTTTATTCTTAGGTATTGTATTCTTTTTGTTACAGTGGTAAACTGGGATTGTTTCCTTAATATCTCTTTCTGATCTTTCATTGTTAGTTACAGGAATGCGAGAGATTTGTTTATTTTGTATCCTGTGACTTTATAAAAATCACTGATTAGGTCTAGTATTTTTCTGGTGGCATCTTTAGGATTTTCTATGTATAGTATCATGTTATCTGTCACTATTTACAGTTCTACTACTTTTTTTCCAATGTGGATTCCTTTTGTTTCTTCTCTGACTGCTGTGGCTAGGGCTTACTGAACAATGGTGGACATACTTGTCTTATTCCTCATCTTAGAGGAAATGCTTTCAGTTTTTCACCTTTGAGAATGATGTTAGCTATGGGTTTTTCATATATGATCTTTATTATGTTGAGGTAGGCTCTCTCTGTGCCACTTTCTAAAGAGTTTTTAATCATAAATGGCTGTTGAATTTTGTCAAAAGCTTTTTCTGTATCTAATGAGATGATCAGTCCTGAAGTACTGGAGCTTCAGGACTGATGTTGAAGCTCCAATACTCTGGCCACCTGACATAAAGAGCTGAGTCATTGGAAAAGACCCTAATGCTGGGAAAGACTGAAGGCAGGAGGAGAAGGGGATGAGAGAGGATGAGATGGTTAGATGGCATCACTGACTCGATGGATATGAGTTTGAGCAAACTCAGGGAGATAGTGAAGGAAGGACAAGGAAGCGTGGCATGTTGCAGTTCATGAGGTTGCAGAGAGTCAGACATGACTAGCATGTCTGAACAACGAGATGATCATATGGTTTTTATTCTTCAATTTGCTAATACAGTGTATCACATTGGTTGATTTGCACATATTGAAAACTTCTTGCACCTCTGGGATAAATCCCACTTGATCATGATGTATGATACTTTTAATATGTTGTTGGAAATGATTGCTAGTATTAAGGATTTCTGCACATGTGTTTATCAGTGATATTGTAAATTTGTGTGTGACGTCTTTGTCTGGTTTTGGTATCAGGGTGATGGTGGTGGATTCATAGAATGAGTTTGGGAGTGTTCCTCCCTCTGCGGCTTTTTGGAACAGTTTGAGAACAAGAGGTGTTACCTCTGCTCTAAATGTTTGATGGAATTCTCCTGTGAAGCCATCTGGTCCTGGACTTTTGTTTGTTGGAAGTTTTTTCATCAGTTTCAGAACTTGGGACTGGTCTGTTCATATTTTCTATTACTTCCTGTCAAAGAACCAGCTTTTAGTTTTACTGATCATCCGTATTGTTTTCTTTGACTCTATTTCATTTATTTCTGCTCTGATCTTTATTTCTTACCTTCAACTAACTCTGGGTTTGCTTTCTTGTTCTTTCTCTAGTCGCTTTGGGTGTAAAGTTAGGGTTTTGAGATTTTTCTTGTTTCTTGAGGTAAGATGGCATTGCTCTAAACGCCTTTCTTAGAACTGCTTTTGCTGCATCTCACAGGTTTGGGATCATGTTTTCACTGTCATTTGTCTGTGGATATTTTTGTATTTCCTCTTTGATTTCTTCAAGATACATTGATTGCTTAGTAACATACCTTTTAGCCTCGATGTATTTGTATTTTTTAACATTTTCCTGTAATTGATTTGTAACACAGTAATTAGATTTGTAATATTAGAATGATTTCTAATACTATAGCACTGTGGTTGGAAAACATGCTTGATGTGATTTCAGTCCCAAGATGTGATCTATCCTGGAGAATGTTCCATGTGCCCTTGAGAAGAAAGTGCATTGTTTTTGGATGGAATGTTCTATAAATAACAATTAGGTCTGTCTGATCTAATGTCATTTAAAGCCTGTGTGTCCTTAATAATTTTCTGTCTGTATGAACTGTTTGTGTAAGTGGAGTGTGTTACTGTCAATTCCCCCTTCTATGGTTATTAGCATTTGCCTTATATATTGAGGTGTTCTTATGTCAGTAGTTAGTGGTTTAGTTGCTAAGTTGTGTCTGACACTTGTGACCCCATAGGCTGTAGCCCGCCAGGCTCCTCTGTCCATAGGATTCTCCAGGCAAGAATACTGGAGTGGATTGCTGTTTCCTCCTCCAAGGGATCTTCCCAACCCAGGAATCGAACCTGGGTCTCCTGCACTGCAGGCAGATTGTTTACTGACTGAGCTATGTATATTTCAACTGTTATATCTTTTTCTTGGATTGATCTCCTGATCATTATGCTTGTCCTTCCTTGACTTGTTTAACAATCCTTAAAGTCTATTTTGTCTGATATAAATATTGCTATTCCAACTTTCTGTTGATTTCCATTTGCATGAAAAACCTTTTTCCATCCCTTCAGTTTCAGTCTGTATGTGCCCCTAGGTCTGAAGTGGGCCTCTCACAGATAGCATATGTACAGGTCTTGTTTTTGTATCCATTCAGCTAGTCTATATCTTTGGTTGAGGCACTGAACATATAAATATATATGTTCCTAATGCCATTTTCTTAATTGTTTTGGGTTTGTTTTTGTAGGTTTTTTTTCTTCCCTTTATTGTTCTCTTCTCTTGTGGTTTGATGACCATCTTTAGTGTTATCTGGGTTGCTTTTTTTCCTGTGTGCGTGTATCATGGGTTTTTTTGCTTGCATTTCCCATGAGGTTTTGATAAAGCAGTCTGCACGCGTGCACACACACATGGCTTTCCTGATGGCTCAGACAGTAAAGAATCCACCTGTAATGCAGAGACCTGGGTTCGATCCCTGGGTCAGGAAGATCACCTGGAGAAGAGAATGGCAATCCACTCCACTGTTCTTGCCTACAGAATACCACAGACAGAGGAGCCTGGAGGGCTGCAGTTGCAAAGAGTTGGACATGACTGAGTGACTCACACACTATACATACACACACACAGAAAGACACACACACAGATAAGCTCCTGGTCTCTCAATTTCAAAGCAGTTCTTATTTCCTAGAGGTACTGGTTTGCTATCATATTTCCTCTTCGCAGGACTGTGGTTCTTGCTTCTGCTGTGTATCCCCTGGTGGGGGAGGCTGGTCCCGTTGTCCCTTGACAGGGGCTCGGGGGTGGTGTGGTGACAGAGTCTGCCCTGTGGTTGTCACTGTCCTGTCAGGGGTGGACCCCCTAGGTCTGTGTCTTAGGGGGTGACTCTGATCTGTGGGGCCGGCAGGTGGGACTGGAGCCCCGTCCCGGGGAGAGGAGCCCCCGAGCGTCCCTCCTCGGGAGCTGTGCATCTGTGAGGACCTCTGCTGGGCCAACTCGCAGGCGCTGTTGCTGGCACTGCTTTTGGCCCCGCCGTGACTGTGGGGGCGCCGGCCATCGGCCCTGCTGGCCCTCAGGTGTCATCCTCACCAGGCCCCCTGACTGGGGTCACGTCCAGGACTGCAGTGGTCGTGCACTGGGCCCGCTGCAGGACCCAGAGAGGCGGCTCAGCCGCTGGCCTGGCCCGACCCGACCCCCTGAGTGTGTGTCCACAGAGACGGAAGCTGCACAAGCCAGACCTGTCCCAGCTGCAGGAGCACACTTCCTTTAGGTTTCTCACGGCACTCAGTTTAGGAACTGTCAGCAGAGGTGTGCTCCGGAGGCGTGGGCTGTGGTTTCAGTCCCCCCCGCAGCTGTTCCTCCCCCCCGGACTCTGCTCGAGAGCACACGAGCCCACCGGGCAGGAAGGAGCTGGGGACCGGGGCAAGCGGCCCCCAGGGGTGGCCCCGCACATCCCACAGCTCTCAGATGCCACGTCCTGGCTCCCAGCCCATCTCCCCACCTTCTGCTTCCTCTCCTCTTCCTCCTTCGACCTCCTGGCTTATCGGGGGATCTTTCTTGTCCTCTTAGGTGTCTGAGGTCCTCTGCCAGCTGTCTCCCAGGTCAGTTAAATCAGAATCCAGGGGTAGGACCCAGGCCCTGATATTTCTTCAAGTCCTTCGGATGATACAGCCAGGATTAATATCAACTGATTTAACCAGTACAGTCCCCCTACCCCACCCCCAGCCTGGAAATACTTTAAAATGCACAAGCCAGTACTTATCTGGATAAGGTAGTTGCCTCTGTATTGGAGTATATATATATATGAAGGCTTTACAAGATTCAAAAGTTTTTTAATATCAGGTCCATGGGAATATTGACAGTTTATCATAATACTTCATAGCACAGAAAACAAAACATGGCCATGCTACCAAATAGTTCAGGTATATTTCTGGCAACTCAGTTTCTCTTCTTTTTCTGGTTTATCTGTTGTTTTTTCATTGTCAAATCATTTTCCAGTATAATGAAGTCTTAGCCTAATAGGGCTGTTGCCTGCTGTTTACCTTTTGTGGTCATAGTGCAGAAATATTAGCCATAAGTGAACACATTACTTCACTGGAAATCAATGGCACCTGGGAAAAATGTGTACCTACTTTATTAAGACTCAGTTCTCCTTCATGGCTGTGTATGTGGACTGTTAAAATTCTAACACAAAGAAATAACCAGTTTTTAAAAAGACTGAGAAAGCTCAATCTAAGACAAGTGGGATATTTTTTCTATACTGTATAATTTTTTTAATTGGAGTAGGATTGCTTTACAATGTTGTTAGTTTCTGCTGGACGACAATATTAATCACCCCACCGCCCCCTGTGCTACACAGGCCTCCCCCTACACATGGTAACGTATTTAAGTCCACTGACCCTGTCACCTGGAGAAGTGGGATCCTTAACAGTGATTATTAATAACAACCAATGAGGTGGCCCCACTCAGTTTCCTCTCTGGGAGTGAGGCCCTGGCAGCCAACACTTACTGAGTCCTCAGCTCAGTGCTAGGCACTCACTAGCCAAGCACCACCTCCTTTATTTTGCAACAACCTCATGAAGAAGGGTGCTGATCAACAGCAGCTGTCACACCTACTCATCACGGCTGTTCTCTCGGAAGCAGGCACACACAGTAAGTAATGAGTGGGCATGGCTGTGTTCCACATGGGTTGGGTTTCAGCCAAAGGCTGGAGTTCTGGACTCCTGCTGCCGACACTTGCCCAAGGCTAGGAAGGGGCTGATCCAACGTCCAGTCCAGGTTCCAATGGCTCCAACATCATTCTCTCTTACTTTGACAACCAGTGAAGGACATGCATCAGCCACTCAACTTTCTCTTCAATAGGTTCTCTTTTCTGCTCACTAGCTCTTCAGAGCATTCACCTTTCTCTTTTCAGAGATGACCTTATGCTCACCTCACCGCCCCCATCACGGCCACCTCCCTGCTCAGGACACCCCAGCAGCCCTGGAAATGACCCAGCGGTATACATATGTCCCCACTCCCACCCCTCTGGGCTGTCACAGGGCACTGATTTAACCTGCTTGTGTTAGACAGCAGATTCCCACAGGCTATCTATTTTACATATGGTAATGTATATCTTTCAGTGTTACTCTTTCAATTTGTCCCTCCCTCTCCTTCCCCTACTGTGTCTGAGGCCTCTTTTAATTAAACTAAAGGCAGGATGGTTGGCTCTGCAGCTCCCTAACCCCTGGGACAGGGACACATACACACTACCCACGGATCTCACACGTGTTTCCTGGAGTTCAGAACATTAACTGGCAGAGGCAGCAGTTTTCCCAGCTTGCAGGTCTGAGCTGAAGAACCACTCATGTTCTTCAGACTCCACGTCCTTCAGACTCACCACACCACCCTGGTCTCAGCAAAACACCATCTGCCACACCTCACCACCGATGCTGTTTTTTAAAAGCCCAGAGCTGGTCATTGATTGGACCCGGGGGGCAGGGCTGGCTACATAATTTGCAGGAGGTGGCCCTAGTGCTAAAGAACCTGCCTGCCAGTGCAGGAGAGATCAGAGACTGAGTTCCATCCCCATGTTGGGATTAGAGGAGGGAATGGCACCCCTCCAGTATTCCTGTCTGGAGAGTCCCATGGACAGAGGAGCGTGGCAGGCTACGGTCCACGGGGTCGCAGAGAGTCAGACTCGACTGAAGCGACTTAGCCGGCAGTGCAAACAGAACGCAGGAGCCGCGGGTCAGCGCGAGCCTGTGTGGGCCCCCAGGGGCGGGGACTGGCCGCAGGCAGCCCACCCATTGGCTCGCTGCTGACCTATGGGGTGAAAGGTCCTCGGCCCGGCCAATCGGATGTCTTTCCTCTGGAATTGAACGGGAAAGACAGAGGCTGACCGTTGCAAAGAAAAGAAACCGACGTCATATAAAAGATTTCCCAAACCTGCTGACAGTTTCTCCCCACACAGTGGCAAGAATGACCTTAACATCAAACCCGACGCGATCTTTCCGCCACTTGCAACCACCCGTCCACCCTCCCTGTAAACACGGCCCCGCTCCGTCACTCCCTCACGCCACTCCGGCACACTGTGCCTTTTTGTTTCCTGAACAGACCGAGCTTGTTCAAGGTAAATGAGTCACACAGGCTGTTTCGTCGGCCCCGCCAGCCTCCCTCTTCCTCCTCAGCTCTTAAAGGTCAGCCGCGGAGAGGCCCCCCCGCCGCACCTGGCTGAAGGCGGTCCTCCGGTCAGACCCCTGCGTTCGCGCCTCTCCATGTGCAACCGTCTAGTTGTGTTGGTCTGTGTACACGTTTGCTGTCTGCCTCCCTCGCAGAATCTCAGCTCTAGGGGAGGCGGGGCCTCTACCACCCTACCTGGTAAATTACAGGAACTCCAACATACTGTAGGATAAACGAGTAATTGTGTGATTGTGTACTTTCTCAACGGTCGTTCCTGTTAGGCAGGAACCTCTTGGTTTTATGTGTTTGTTTTGAATCTGGGCACACTATTGAATTTCCTCATTAGCTCCAAATGCTTTTCTGTTAATCCATTTGGGAATTCTGGCTATAGATAATGACATCTTACAAAGATATTAATTCTGCCCTCTCCAAAAGTTGTATAATTTATTTCTATTTCCTGTCTCATTGCTTCCGTGCCATAGTTAGTTGATTTCAAGACACTGTGACTGATGAAAATTATGAAGCTCTGGCGGCATACAGGAACTAACAGCAGGATGACTAGCTGAGGAGTGGAAGCACTTATTTTAAGCATGGTGTGATAATGGCCTGTGCCGAAGACTTAGGAAGGAAAGAGAGTGGCTGGAAATTACTCAGATAAAGGATTGGTGAGACTTAATAATGGGAAAAGGCAGAAGAAAGGGGAAAAATTCTCCAAATTCCAATCTGAATCAAGATACTGTTAATGTCTAGTGCCCATTTTTAACTCCTAAACACCACCGCGGTCATTTAAGACCCCCAAAATTAAGGATATATCTGAAAATCAATAGCCTTATGAAAAAAGAAGCGAGAAAATTAGAATTCTCATTACAGAAATGGTTTTGAGAATAGGAATTGAAGAAAATTGACAACTATGGCTCTAGGCTCTGACACAGTCTGTCTACATCCAAAGTATAACAGTTTTCCCAGCATCTTACAGAGGGGGTCTCACTTAGTCATCCTGACAGCATGCTGTAGTAGGTAACAGACATGCCAAACGTGTGTCTGGAGTGCTCCCATTTGCAGAGCTTTGATGCCCACCTTCCCTAACACATCACCTTGCACTTTACAGTCCATCAAACCCTCTCCTCCTGTTTTCTCCGCCCCGCCCCCTGAACCTGCTACCCACCTCTAGGTTCCTGCACAGACCTCTGTCCCAGTCTAGTCTGCTTGGAGGACAGCTGTTCATCAGGCGGAGAATGGCATTCATCCTCTTCCCAGAGGGAGGGAAGAAGTAAAGACCTATGCACAGGCCACACGGGGATTGGCGTGGTGAAAGTTACACAATATAAAACGTACTATTTTAACCATTTAACCTGCACAGTTCAGAGGCACTAAATACATCCTCATTGTTGTGCAGCTGGCACCATCGTCCATCACCTGAGTTTTTCACCCTCGTCGTCTGAAGCTCTGTCCCCATTCCCCTCCCACCTAGCCCCTGGAATCAACCAATGTGCTTTCTGATTCTGTGAATTTGACTAGTCTAGGTATCTCACAGGTAGAATCAAACAGTATGTGTCTGCACCTAATATATGTTGGAATGGATTCTTAAGGTTAATTAGATATTTGTCCTATAAACAGATTGTACTTCTTTCCCCCTGTGCTGTATACACAGTAGTATAGTAGTGTAAGTACGTCTGCGGGGGATAGATTGGGAGATTGGGGTAGACATATACACACCACTACGATTGGTGGTGTTTACAGAGGGGAACTGAAGCCTGGTGTGTGCAGTGGGGACACACCCCCTCAGTTCCATCGTGGAAACCACATGCCTTAAGGCACTGGTTCCCCGAGACCAACCTCCCTGAGCCTCAGTTTCCTCATCTGTACAACCTCACAGGTTTAATGATCAATTACCAACAGATATTTGCCTTCTCGATACCAAGCCAGACACTGCCCATGCCTCGTGTGTAATAGAGGCTCTGCCTCAGAAAAAACAGGACTCATGAAGAGGGAGGAACCAGTGCCTAAAGTTTCACTCAAAATACTGTATGCAGCTCAGAGCCAGCCTGGGTCATTCTCTAGAGGAATTTTAAGTCTAACACACATGCACGCACACACACCCTCTTCTTTCTTACCTTCACCCTCATAGTGGCTTAGTTGAGGGCATTTCAAGGATATGGAGCCCACCTGGACAGAAGTGAGCCCTTCTGCTGAATTCCGAACGCACTGACAGATTTCAAGCTACTGTGGTGGAATTGAGGCCATGAAGAAGGCAGATATCTGCATTAAAGATGACAACCCTCCCTTTATAATTAGACGTGGCAGTCCTGGGATTTCATACCCTTTTCTTTGATCTGGAGAAACTGAAAAGCTGGACCTGTCTGTCAGGAAACTACAGGCAGGAAAATAAGGGGTGATGTTTTCTTTATATCACTGCATTTATCCAAATTAACAAGTACACATTGCTCTTTTTATATATCTTTTCTTTCTCTGATACAAGCTCCCTGAGAAACAGAAACTCAAACAGAATTCCTTTTATAGGAGGGAAAAAAAAATTTTTTCCCTCAAAGGTCAAAAACATTTCCATGTGTTAACCCATGTACTTTGTGACCCAGTACCACTTTTCAGCACCCTAGTTTACAGCCATGATCCCCAATCCTTACGCCCTAGGCACAGGCTGTCTATCATTTCCATCTCACCAATGAGGAAACCTAGGCTCAGAAAGTCAGGTAGCTTCCCCAGGGCTGCAGAGCAGCCAAAACCCTTGCCCTTTAACTGTGCCACGAGAACGGCCGAAGACTGTGAGCGCAGCTCTGACCAGCTCCCCTGTCCCTGCTGTGTTGTTTCCACAGCCTCCATGTACTCGGAGATCCAGAGGGAGCGGGCCGACATCGGAGGCCTGATGGCCCGGCCAGAATACAGGGAGTGGAACCCAGAGCTCATCAAGCCCAAGAAGCTGCTGAACCCCGTGAAGGCCTCCCGGAACCACCAGGAGATGCACCGCGAGCTGCTCATGAACCACAGGAGGTGGGAGAGGAGCGCGGCTGCCTGAGATGATCACTGAGGCTCAGGGAGGTGCCCACCCCCACCTGCCGAAAGGCAGGCCTGGTAGTCACCCGGGGCTCTGAGAGACGGGGCAGGTCTGAGGGTGCCCCGTGTGGTCAGCAGCAGACACCGTGGCAGTCCAGAAGCCCCGTAATCCCGCCTAGTCAGCCACGGGTGCCTGCCCTCACAGAGGAGACTGATGTTTGACCAGATGGTGGGATGGGTGCTTTGAGGAGCCACCAGCCTGGGCTCCAGGGAGGAAGTGATGCCTCAGCTAGAGATGGAAGGGTGGGTGGGAGTCAGCCGGGGTTGGAGGTGGGCCCTGGCCGCGAGCAGCCGATGGATGAGGATGTGGGTGTGCACAGGAACCTGGAGGATCTCCGAGTGACTGAAGATTGTGGGGGGCCAGAGGAGAATGTGGCCTGTGAAGGGTCCCAATGCGGGGTGTCACCGTGGTCGAGTGGAGCAAGAAGGCCAGGAGCAAGCAGTGGGCCAGGCTGGAGCTGTGAGCCCTGGGACCACTGGGTTACTGAGGAGCTGAGCTCCCTTAGGCTCCCTTCCTAAGAGGGTCTCTGCCCAGCAGCACCAGGATGAAGGTTGCAAAGCCTCCGCAGCTCCCTCTAGTGGTCGTTTTTGGTATTGACGCTGGCGGTGATTGTCGTCCTTTTTTTTTTAACTTAACATACCTTCCAGCAGATCTCATTTTTCATCTTCTGTGTTGTCCTCCTGCCCCTTAGTTACACTGGTCTCTCTGTATCTGCCGGGACTGGTTCCAGGACCTGCCCCCCCACAGAACCCAAAAACTCAAGGGCCTTGTATAAAGTGGCATTGCACGAATTCAATCTGTGGAAACAGAGGGTTGACTGTGTATTGGAAGTACTTTGTCAAGATCCCTTTTAGAGTCATCCCTTTTAAAATTACCACAGTTTAAAAAACAGAAGCCTAAAGACAAATCAGGGCAAATGTTTGCAATATAAATGACAAAAATATGTACATTATCTCTTACAAATACATGAAGAAGAAATGAACAGAAGATAGGTACAGTTAGTTCACAGAACAAACAAAAGGAGCGGGCACCCTTCTCCAAGCTGCTCCACCAGACCCTTTTTGCCTACCAGATTCTGCAAGACAAGAAGATGGGACAGTAAGGAGAAACAGATGCTCTGAAATACTGTTGACAAAAGTTATAAATTGGATAACCTTTTCTAAGGAGCAGATGGGAACATGTAACCAAAATCTTTGAAGAGCGCCTGACCCAGCAATTCTACCTCTAGAAAGTTAGGCTGAGAAAATACCCAGTAATATCCTACAGTCCGGTCTCTGGGCACAGACCACCCCACCCCCCTTCAGTCTGTGGCACCTGTGACGGGGACTGGAGTCTCAAGTCTAGGGACCTCCCTTCCCTGTTCCCTGGGACAGTCATGCTTTCCCGGTACTGGCTGAGGCCAGTGCAGGGTGCAGCCCTGGGTGCGGAGTGGGGGGAGTCTCCTAACGCCTCCCCCCCACCCCCCTCCCCAGGGGCCTGGGTGTGGACAGCAAGCCGGAGCTGCAGCGCGTCCTGGAGCACCGTCGGCGGAACCAGCTCATCAAGAAGAAGAAGGAGGAGCTGGAGGCCAAGCGGCTGCAGTGTCCCTTCGAGCAGGAGCTGCTGAGACGGCAGCAGAGGTTGAACCAGGTGGGTGGGGGCCCCAGACCCCGCCCCTGCTTCCTCCAAGACCACCTGCTGGCCCAGGGAGGCGCTAGGCCTGCAGTGACAGCTGACAAGGAGGCTGAGCCAGACGAGGACTGGACCCAGAGTCCACGCCTGGCCTGCGTCCTCACTCAGCCACTCCCTTCGCTGTGTGACTTTGGACCAGTGGCTTCCCCTCTCTGAACCGGTTTTCTCATTAGCCCAATCTGTTGTATGCTGATTCTGATTATCTTCTCACAGCTGCCTTCTGAGCCCAGAGGAGTTACCATTTTAGAAATAAGGAACCTAGGGCTCATATGAGGTCTGCAACTTGAAGCGGGCTTCCTGGGTAGAACACAGTCCCCTGCTCTGTCCCCTCAGCTTCCAAGCTGGTGGGAGAACTGATCCTGGTTGTTTCCCCAGAGAGGACCCTGGGTCCAAACCCATAGGCTTTTGAGTGGGACTCTCCCTCACCCACCCACCTCTCATCTCTGCTTCTCTCCCCTTCAGCTGGAGAAACCCCCAGAAAAGGAAGAGGACCATGCCCCTGAATTTATTAAAGTCAGGGAAAACCTGCGGAGAATCACCACTTTGACCAGTGGAGAGAGGGCACTGTAGAGCCGGCTCCCGGAGCTCCAGCACCCCCCAGCCCGCCCGGCCCCCACCTCGCCCTCCAGCCCTCCTATACGCGGCAGCCCTGGCCCCCAGACCCGGCTCTGCAGCGTTCATGCTCGCTCCTGGAAAAACGCATCGCCCCAGAGGGCTGCCCCCTGCCCCACCCCCAGAAGATGGGGGATCCTGAATGCAGGCTTTTCCTTCTAGCGCTCATCGCTCCTGCTGCAAGCAGCAGCCACTGCTGAGGGAGCTTTCCCCAGGCTCCCTCCTTGAGGGGCTGCTGAGCCCTGCCAGGATGCTTCGGGCAGAGCTGAGAAGGGACCGGTGCCCCTCTGGCTGGACGAGCTGTCCATTCTGCCCAGGCCCCATGGGGGGCACCTACCTTGAAAGCCTGAGGGGAGGACGGTCTGTCCTTAGGAAGGGCCTCCAAGGCAGAGACGCACTAACAAAATCAGCTTCAGCCTCTCCCCACCCCTTCACCTTTATCCCTCCACGCTCCCCCTGCCCCCATCCTACCCCATCCAGACCCTGTAACCACAGTGGCCCAGGGCTGCAGCCGCTCCGCTTCTGGAAGTTAGAACAGTGCTGCTTGAACTTTACCGTGCCTACGATTACCAGGGCCCTTTGCTAGAAGACGGCTTCTGATCCCGCAGGTTGGGGTGAGAGCTGAGAATCTTGTTTCTAACAAGCTCCTGGACTGCCGCTCTGAGGCCCACACTGTCCCTGGCAAAATGCAGGATCCGAGGCGAATATAAACCCCCCCCCAGTTCCCGTGAACCCCATCCTAGAGATTCCCATCCGCCTCTAAGGCGCTCTTTATTTTCCTCCCACCCCAGGGGCCCTGGGCCCGGGAACACCCCTAGCTAGGAAGTGGTGTTGGTTATGTGACCAGAGATGCATGCAATTGCCAATCTGCCTTTCTTACCATACTGATACAATTCTAGCCAAAAAAACTCACACAACTCTTTTAAAAGAACCTTTCCCCAAAGTCTACAAAAAGCAAATATATAGTGATTTTTCAACAGGCTTTGGAAAACATAAAAAACCAGTCTGAAGGCCTGACCACCACCCTGACACCCTGGCCCTGCTGATCAGCCTGAGGCCCACACCAGACTCGGTTTCTTTCGCTTGAGGCCAACTCCGTGAACTCACTCACACATTCTTCCTCCAAACTTGCCTCCCAGCACTAGACCAAATGTTTGAACTTTTGCTTCTGTCCCATATTTAAAGATCTGGAGACCCACCAGGCCTTTTCCTTTTCCCCTGAAGAATAAAACCCCTGCCCCATAGCTCAGTTGGTAAAGAATCCGCCTGCAATATGGGAGACCTGGGTTCAATTCCTGGGTTGGGAAGTTTCCCTGGAGAAGGAAATGGCTACCCACTCCAGTGTTCTTGCCTGGAGAATCCCATGGTCAGAGGAGCCTGTCGGGCTACAGTTCATGGAATCACAAGAGTTGGACACGACTTAGTGCTCTCTTTCTCTCTCTCTCTGGCTTTGTAAACCCATCCTTCAAGGTAACAGGGCACTAGTAGAAAAGCATTTCCTTTTACCCCCCACCCCGCCCACCAAGACTGCTGGACAGAGCTGCCGCTGGGATGCAGTCTGGCAGCTGGACCGAAGGTGGGAGGGAAGGGACCGCCCTGGGTGGCTGGAGGGTGACCAGAGACATTGTCCTTCTCCTGTGTGTGCTGAGGGGCGTGAATATAGACATGCTGGCTCTAAAAGGCTCTTGAATGTGACCATTTTGGTGAGAAGGAGGGAACACTGTTTTACATGTGTGTCCGGCAAGGGTCATGCTAAAAATGCACAACCCCTGCTTAAAGACCACCACTTCCCCAAAGAAGTCGCCCCATGTCATTCAGACCTGAGGAGAACGAGACTGCGCCTCTAGGATGGAGTAGCCCCCAAGGGATGCTTGGGGGTTCACCGTGGGCCCGAGAGGTGCTCCCGGGGGGCAGCAGGGCACGGAGAGAAAGCCCTGGCAGTATTAGAACAGACCTCGAGTACCAGGGCGTCCACCGAGCCCGACAGACACCCTTGATCCTGCCCCAGGGCTCAGTCTCCACTCCTCCTCTCCAGCCATCTCCCGCAGCAGAGGCTGCAAACACAGCGTCTCATTGCTGCAGCCTCCTCTGTAGTTTGGGGCGACCATGCGACCAGGTATGGCCAGTGACATTTACAATGAAGTCTACAGGGGGTCCTGGAAAGCTTGTTGTTCTGACAAAAGAGACAGACTGGGTAACACCCCCTTGCCCCTCCCTCCCTTCATTGAGGCTGGGATGGCTGGAGCCACAGCAGCCATGTTGCGACTATGAGGAAAAATGCCGAGAGAATCTCAAAGACACGGGCCCAACTGTCATGTGACCAAGCCAATGCCAGCAGCCATCCTCCTCCCAGATTCTTGTAAATACAAATAAATCCCCCTTGTTTAAGCTACTGTTGGTCGGTCTCTATTCTGTGGAGAAACATTCCTAACAGAAGCCCAGCTCTGTGGCCCAGAGTTAGCTGCAGAATGTCCTGACAGCCAGATTCCCCTCTGCCATCAGAAACCTACTGGATCAGGACCCCCAGCAACAGTGCCGAGGATGCGTTTCTGCAGCTCTGCCGGGCAGCCTACATGGCACAGGTCTGCGAACAGGTGTTTGGGCGTCACCGACTCACATCAAAAGTACGTGCTGAGAGCCTGCTCAGTGGCAGGAGACGCGCCACGTGTGGGGGACATGCCTGGATCGCTGCGGGTCCGCTGCCTCCTGTTGACCCTGCTTGTGCCCCTGCCCCCCACAGCCTGTTCTCGACAGAGCAGCTGAAGTGTTAACAATCCTGTTAAGATCTAAGGCAGATCTCGTCACTCGTCTGACTCCCAGTCAAGTCCTTCCTGTGACCTAGAAGGTCCTATGCATCCTGCTCTCTCTCTCACCTCTGCCCCACTTCCCACCGCCCTCCCCTTCCTCACCCAGCTCCAGCCAGGCCACCCCCTGCCCCGCACGCCCTGCCTGTCCACCTGCTCTGCCCCGGGCCAGGACCAGCCTTCCCTCCCAGAGCCACACAGCACACTCCCTAGCATTCTTCAGGTATTTTTCATGCTCTTCCTAAACCGGGTCCCCTGGGTCACCCTTGCTAGAATCTCAACACCTCTGACACTCTTCCTGTCCCTCCTTGCCACTTGTGCCCATCTACATGTATTCCCTTCCCTGTGTGTCTCTCCTAAGGATAATGTTGGCTCCACAAGGACAGAGATGTGTGTCTGTCTTGTTTATGGTGAATCTCAAACAGCCATCCTCCTTCCCTGCCAGCAGGTGGCCTCCCTGGCACCACTCTGGCAGCTGAGCCTCAGGAAAAGCCCAGCCGCCCCCCCCAAATCACAGCTCAGAGAACCCCAGCCCCTGCACTCACGGCTCTGAGGACCCCAGCCCCCCCACTCACGGCTCTGAGGACCCCAGCCCCCCCACTCACGGCTCAGAGAACCCCAGCCCCCCCACTCACGGCTCAGAGAACCCCAGCCCCCCCACTCACGGCTCAGAGAACCCCAGCCCCCCCCACTCACGGCTCTGAGGACCCCAGCCCCCCAGCTCACAGCTCTGAGAACAGGTGCCGTCCGCTGAGCGCACGGGGCACACGACAGGTGCTCAGTACATGTCTGCTGAAGGGGCGAGAACCCCTCCTCCCCGCCCCCGTCTTCTGTCGCAGCACCTCCAGCCTCCTCCCAGGCGCAGGGTGCAGCCCCGTCCTCGCCCGCACCCGCCTCCGCCACGCTGACCCCCGCCCGGAGCTGTCTGCTTGGTCCAGCAGCTCTCCTCCGGCTTCCCGGGCTTCTGTCGGCGCGCCCGGGTCCTACCAGCACTTGTGCCTTCAGGATGCACGGTGGAGCTGCGTGGCTCCCACCACCCACTTTCTGGGCCCCCCCAGAGTTAGGCCATCCCTGAAGGCAAAGGTCAGGCATCACCCTGTCCTAGAGATCTTGGAGAAGGAGAGGCCCGAGGCTGTAGCTGAGACGGCAGACCGTGCCCTAAACAGGGAGCCGAGAGCAGTGAGCCCTGTTCGCACCGAGGTCACACTCACAGCCACCAGACCACAAGTCCCGTCTGGGTCTGAGACACCCTCTTCAGTGGCAGACCGGCTATGACACCGGCGGTAAAGAATCTGCCTGCCGAAGCAAGAGACACGAGACAAGGGCCCAATCCCTGGGTCGGGAAGATCTGGAGGAGGAAATGGCAACTCCAGGATTCTTACCTGGAAGATCCCAGGGACAGAGGAGCCTGGCGGCTACAGTTGCAAAGAGTCAATACAACTGAGCACGCACGCGCACGTGCACACACACACACGCACACACCACCAAACACAAAACCTGGGGGACGTACCTGCTGCTCCAGTGGCTAAGACTCCACACTCCCAATGCAGAGTGCCCAGGTTCAATTCCTGGGAGGGAACACCACAATTAAGACCCGGAACAACCAAAAAAATATTTTAAAAAACCAACCACCACCTTGGGGGAGAGATGGGAGAGCTCAGGAGGTGAAGGGACGCCTCCTCCCTGGCTCCGCAGTGTGCGCTCCAGGGGCGCTTTTACAGGCCAAGCTCGCCACACTTGACATTATACAGATTCCAGGCCTCATGAGAGCAGGGACCCATCTGACTGCTCCCCCTTAGCAGTCCCAACCAGGGCTCTGCACACAGTGTGTGTTCACAAAAGCTGTGACTAGCTATCATTTACCATTATCCATAAATGTGACACCTTATCCCTGCTGTGACTGCACTACGGACGGCCAGCACAGTCACCACCCGCAACAGTCGGAGCTCATCCTCCCTGTTATGCAGATGAAGAAACCAAGGCTCAGGTAAGTTAAAAGACCTGATTGTTCTTGTTGCTCAGTCGTGTCCAATTCTTTGTGACCCCACGGACTGCAGCACGCCAGGCTTCCCTGTCCTGTACCATCTCCCAGAGCTTGCTCAAACGCACGTTCATTGAGTCGGACCTGAGAGAAGTCACAAAACAGTCCCTGGTGGGGGAGACCAGATTCACACACAGCCGTCTGTCTGAGAAGCCTAGTTTTCCCACTACAGCCAGGCCGCGCTCCTAGAAAGGGCTCGCGGGGACCCCTATGCCATCCTTCAGGGCACAGGACTCGGGAACCAAGCTCACCTTCCATTTTCCCATCTGAACTTGAGGTTTCCCTTCCAACCACAAACACAGATGCAGGCCAGTGTACACCGACCTGAGTCCTGCAGTGAGGAATGTGTGCTGAGTGTAGATGTGGTCCCACCCCCAGGACCACAAAGCCAGCCAGTCTCTGGGACCGACCGTCACTGCGGGATTCCCGTCCCCTTGCAGAAGCAGGCCTGTGACTCGGCAGTGATCTAAACCATTTGATCTTTCATTGCTCCCAGAGACTCACCAACCAAGCTCAAAGCCCCTGCTCCCACCAGGGCCTTGTTTTACAGCGCCCCCTCTTGCTGGGTCTCTTGAGAACAGAACCCTTTCATCCCTGTGGTTGCTGTCCTCACCTCGGCCCGTCACAGCTATCCGCGTTGATGATCGACTGGCACTCCCCCAGAAAGGATGAGGGCTGGGCCGTTCTCCAGTACTGGCCCCCTCACTGAATCTGCCCATCCATTTCCCAGAAAGCACGTGAGGAGGGACGAGCAGGACTGCCCGGGGAGAGGCCCTGGCAACCCCTGGCTGCTGGGCAACGGTTAAGCTAGCCGGGCTCCCCCTCCAAGGGAGGGCTTCGCACGGGACCGGGGCACCCAGCTCTCCCCTGTGTGTGCCTGAACTAAACTGCTCACTTCCCTGCAAGGTCAGTACCAGGCCTGCCCTGTAAGGAAGGTTAGTTCTGGGCCCACCTATGGATTCAAGCCCCAGCTCTGCCAATCACTACTTGTCACAAGCCTGGGCAACTCAACTGAACCGTATTTTCCACAGCTGTGACACAGGCAATGATACCTGTACTCACTGAACATTTAGTGTCTGTGCCAGGGACTGGGCTAAACACTCTGTGTGAATCTCCTCGACAGTCCCCCAGGACTGTCCTTACCTCCATTTTACAGGAGAATCCAAGGTTTAGAGGCAAAGCAACCACACAAAAGCACACCGCCAGCAGGCGGCGGGAGCGAGCCGTGAACGTTCTGCCCCGCTCCCCGCCCCTGCTGCCTGCTGTCTTTCTGGCATTAACAGCATCTGCGATAGAGGTTACAGGACAACCTTCTGCAAAGCACCCACATTCCAGCCTTCCCATTTGTTGCCAGAAGCATCCTGCAAGCCTACCAAAGCCAAATGGCTTTCCTTCTTCCTTCTCTCCCAGCAGGTGGCCCAGCCCAAACCAATCTGAGAAGCAAGAGCTGGCCAGGGCCCAGAATCCCAGCCCCATCCCATTCACAGCTTTGAGAGCAGACCGTCCAAACGGGGCACAGGAGTCCACATGCCTGCTCCTGGCCCAGGAAGCTCAGGGAAGGAGCAGGAAAGAGGAAAACATGCATTGAGCACCTACTATATGCCTGGCAGCTCTTAGAACACAAGAGAATAGACACAGGGCACTGTGCCCAGGGCCTGGCACAATTCAAGGGGTGGAGGTAACTTCTCCCCCCATTTCTGCCGCCCCTTCTTAGGATACTGTGACGGGGGCACAGCATGGCTGTTACGGGCCAGGCCGCAGAGCCAGACACACTTTGGACTTGGGGGTGGCACAGGGGACCCAGTTCTGCCATTCGTCACATGGGCGGTGACCCTGACACCTCACTTACCATCTCTGAGTTTCTCATCAGTTAAATGAGGGCTCCAGGAGGGCCAGTCTCACCGGCCGTTAAGAGGAATGAATTAACTAACAAACATAAAGCGTTCATTAGGTGTAGGCACACGGCCAGCACTCAAAGAAAGTTAATTATCGTCTTCCTTGTCCTCAACAGTTGCTCTCTGTCACGTCTGTCACTGACCAGACCCCTCCAAGTGCTCTTTCCACTGGTTCATTCCTCTTAGGCCCTTAGTTCGTCTGGCACCTACCCCTCCCTCATGGGTGGCTACCACCCCAAGACCCTCCACCCTCCTCCCAGTCCCCTCTTTTGGGCGAGACATCATCCACACCTTCTCAAACCTCAAAGTAAATAAGGGACATTCTAAAAGAAACACCTCACCAGTACTCTCTGAAGTCCCAAGGTCATAAAAGACAGACAGATCGAGAATTGGACCAATGGAAGAGACAGGACACATAAGCGCAGTGGGGGATCCTGAGCCAGGAAAGAGGTTATGAGCGGGAAACCTGGCAAATCTAGTGTGCAGGAAGAATGAAGTCAGCGGGATTTCAAACCTGGCACGTTCCGGAGGAAGCGCTGACCCTGACAGCTCCTGGGAGATCACCTCTGAGCCCTCAGAACAGCCTGCCTGAAAAGAGAGCCTCTGTTCACCTGGGGCCCTGGGCCATGCCAGGCAATCCCCACTAACGGTGTGATTCATGTGTGGCCGTGCGTTATGCTGGATCACAGTTTCTGGAAGGGCTGGAGACTGAGGAACTGAGATGAGCCACACCAACCTCCCACAGCTCTGGGACGCGAGCACTGTAACCCGGGACAAGGCTGTGCTGAGCTGGCCTGGGCGTAGGTTCTACGTGCACGCTGCCACAGGGAGAATGCCTGCTGTCCACACGACTCAGCGGGGCGGGTACCACTGGAAGGCCGTGCCGGGCCTCTCCTGCCTTCTCCTTGGCTGATCTGAATCTATATCCCTTTTGCAGTAAAAAACATGACCATGAATAAAACAGGTATCCTGAATTCTGAGTCCCTCAAGCAAATCACTGAAGCAGCAGGTGAACCTGGGGACCTTCCAACGCCCTCAAGTTCTTTTGTTGTTGTTTTTGCAGTTTGTTTTTTAATTATGAAAGTATGATAACACATCTACAGGAGACATGGAAGATACAGAACAAAGTTACATATAGTTCCACTCAACTAAGTTCTGAAGATTAGTCAACAGTAGTTCATTGTGGTATTTTCCTGTTTTCCATAATTACACTACAGTTATGTAAAATGTTAACACTAGAGGAAGCTGGGTGAAAGGCATACAGTACCCTCTACTAGATTTTTGCAACCTTCTGAAAGTCTAAAGTCATTTTGAAACAAAAAGTTAAAAACAAAGAATAGGGAGACATGAGAAGGTAACTGCCGAGGCTGACTGTTATCATTATATTGCTCTCTCCACTTGTGCACAGGTTTTTAATTTTTTGTAATAAAAAAAATGTTTTTTAAACTAGAGGAGTCAATAGTTTGGTGCAACAAATTGAAAGGATCCCATCCAAAACATACAAAGCAGAGTCAGCAACAAAGTTGATAAAGAAACCACTGGAACACAGAATTCACCCAACAGCAGAGGAGCCTGCATTCTGCCCGCCCCCATCTCCCACCCCCGCCCAGCAGCAGCTGCATGACAGCGGGCCCAGGTGAGCGCCCCCAGCCCGGCGCACGCTGGCAGCTGCGAGGCCGCCGGGCACATCGTGTACACTGACCTGCCCTGCACACCCCACCCCGCCGCTGCAGTCCTGCCACAGCCAGCAGGCGTGCGGAGCCCCCGTGAGGGACACCCCTGGAGTGTCCACTGTGCATCCGAGTCCCACGAATCACCTCCTACACAAGAGTACTCCTTCAAGTCTGGGAGAGGCAGCGGTTTTGAAAAATACATACAGACAAACACACACAGATAAAATGAGGAGACAGAGGAACACGTTCCAATCCAAAGAAGATAAATCCCTGAAAAAAGACTAAGATGGAGGTAAACAATCTACCTGATAAACAGTTCAAAGTAATAATCATTAAGATGCTCACCAATCTCAGGAGAAGAATGGAGGAACACAGTAAGAAGCTGAACAAAGATAAAATATGACAAAGTACCAAAGAGAAGCTACAAATGAACTGAAAAACACACTGGAGGGGTTTGGCAGCAGACTGGATGAAGTAGAAAAATGAATCAGTGAGCTGGAAGACAATGCAAAGGAAGTCATCTAGAAAGAGCAACAAAATGAAAAATAAAGCTTAAAAAGTGAAGAGGCCTTAAAGGACTTCTAGGAAAACATCAAGTAGAATAACATTTCCATTAAAGAGGCCCCAGAAGAAGAGAAAGGGCCAGAAAAAGTATTTGAAGAAATAATGGCTGACAACTTCCCTAACCTGAGGAAGGAAACAGACATCCAGGTCCAGGAAGCTTAGAGATTTCCAAGGAAGAGAAACCCATGAGAACCCACCACGGCACTATACAATTAAAACGGTGAAAGTTTAGGAGACAGGAAGAATAAAAGCAGCAAGAGAAAAACAACTCACTATGTACAAGGAAAACTCCTTAAGGCTTCAGCAGATTTTTCAGCGGGAAATGTATAAGCCAGAACGGATTGTCAGGGCTTATTTCAAGGGCTAAAAGAGGGGAAAAAATTTCCAACCAAGAATTCTCTGCCTGGTAAGGTTATCATTCAGAATTGAAGGGAAGAGTAAAAGTTCTCCAGATAAGCAAAAGCTGAAGGAGTTTATGACCACTAAACCAACCTTACAAGAAATCTTAAAATAACTTCTTCAGGCTGAAAAGAAAAGGTACTGATTAATAAGAAAACATATGAAAGTAAAATCCTCATTGGAAAGGGTAAACATATACTAAAGGTAGTGGATAAATTATTTATAAAGCAACAAACTATCAGAAAGAGAAATTAAAAAAATAATCCCATTTACAATTCCATCAAAAAGAATAAAACATCTAGGAATAAATTTAGCCAAGGAGGTAAAAGACCTATACATTGGAAACTAAAATACTGATGACACTGAAGAAGACAGAAATGAAAAAAATATTCCATGCTCATGAACTGGAATCATTGACACGGTTTAAATGTCCATACTACCAAAGCAATCTACAGATTCAATGCAATCTCTAACATTCCAATGGAGCGAAAGTAATCAAAACACAGCACGGTTCTGGTGCAAAAACATACACACAGATTAATGGAGCAGAACTGAGAGCCCAGAAATAAATCCACACATATATGGATAATTCATTTACAACAAAGGAGCCTAGAACACACAGTGAGGTAAAGACAGTGGATTAAAGAATTGAATGTGAGAGCTGAGGCCATAGAAGTCCTACAAGAAAACACAGGTGGTAAGCTTCTTAACACTGGTCTTAGTGATGTTTTTGTAGGACTGACTCCAAAGGCAAGGGAAACAAAAGCAAAAATAAACAAACGGGACTATATCACACTAAAAAACTTCTGCACAATGAAGGATAAACTGTCAACAAATTGAAAGGACACCTAACTGAACGGGAGAAGATATCTGCAAATCATATTCATCAGAGTTGTATTCAAAATAGTAATTTAAAAACCCATAAAGCTCAACAACAACAAAACAACCTGGGCAAAGGACTTGAATAGACACCTTTTCACAGAAGACGCACAGCCAGCCAACAGGCACACGAAAAGATGGTCAACATTCACTGATTATTACCGAAAGCGAAAGTGTTAGTCACTCAGGCACGGCCGACTCTTTACAACGCCAGGACTGCAGCCCCCCAGGCTCCTGTCACTGGAATTTCCAAGGCAAGACTACTGGAGTGGGTTGCCATTTAATCCTCCAGGGGAATCTTCCCAACCCAGGGATCAAACCCAGGTCTCTGGCATTACAGGTAGATTCTTTACAATCTAAGTCATCAGGGAAGCCCAAAACTGGCTGATCAGGAGGGGGATTATTATAGGGAAAATTGAGATTTCACCTCACATCTGTTAGAATGACTATTATCAAAAAGACAAAAAAATAACAAGCAACAGAGAGGATGTGGAAAAAAGGGACCCTTTGCACACTGTTGGTTGGATTGTAAATCGGTGCAGCCGCTATGGGCAACAGCATGGAGGTTCCTCAAAAAATTAAGGCTAGGACTATCATACGATCAAGCTATTACACTTCTGGATATTTACCTGAGAAACACAAAAACGCTAACTTGAAAAGACATATGCACCGCTATGTTCACTGCAGCATTATTTACAATAGCTAAATGTCCATCAGTGGATGGATGAATAATGCATATGTAGTGTATCTATATACAGTAAAATACTACTCAGTCATGAAAAGGGAAATCCTGCCATTTGTGACAACATGAAGAGACACTGAGGGTATTACATTAGGTGAAAGAAGTCAGGAGGAAAAACAAACCTATAGATTCGGACAACGGATAGGCAGTTACCAGAAGACCAGGGGGCTGGAGGGGTGAACCAAGGGGTAAAGCGGTTCAACTGCATGGTGACTAATGGTAATTAGACTTGGGGGTGGTCATTTTGTAGTGTACAAGATATCAAATTATAATGCCAGATAGCTAAAACTTACATAGTAAAATATATACAATAAAAGGAAAACAAGAGCTTACTCTTAAAACAACCAACATGTGGAAACTATGGCAGAGAGAAATTAGATGTTAATTTCCCATAGTCAGCAATAGTATAAATCCCTGGTAGAGAGCAGGCTGGAACCCAGAACTTTGCCCTCCAAACAGCAGGGTCAAGGCCACCTTCCCTGAAGCCGCCTCCTTGGGTACAGCCATTGCCGACGGTGACAGGAGACCCAGGGGCCCGGCCCCCCAGTCCCAGGAGGAGCTGGGAGGTGATGTCTCAGAGTTTGGATCCCGCTCCCCTGAGGACAGAAGCCAGGCACTACCTTGGGGGCGTGTGCAGAGCAGCGAGGCCCGCTCCTGAGCAAACACTGCTCATCACAGATGGCAAAACAGAGCCCCACAAGGGGAGGCCATCCCCTCAGTTCCCCGTATCTTAGAAGCCCTGCTGGGACAGGAGCCCTCGGTCTCCTGACTTCTTTTCCAACTGTGCACAAACGGGCTAAGAGAAAGTCTTTACCATCAAAAGACCTGGTTCAAAATCCAGCTCTGGAATCTACTTGCTGTGCAAACCTGGGCAAGTGACAATACCACTCCAAGCTTCCTTCCTCCCCTGCAAAATGGGGAGCAGCGTCCCACTCTGCAGGGGTGCTGTGCAGTGCAAGCGAGGGAGCCTACAGACATCCCACCGCTCTCCCCGAGGCCCGGCTCCCCGCTGGGTCCTACTCAGAGCAGGGCCCAATGCACCGCAGGTGCTCCACAGACATCTGTGCAGGGAGCAAAGGACAGGAGTGTGCAAATACTAACGCTGGCATAAACAGGACGAGCCAAACCTCAGAGCAGGACCAAGCTTGCTCACAGGACACAGCAATTCTTTGACTGAAGACACAGGGTCTGTCTCTTCTAAGGTCCTGGGATATTAAAGACTCGAGTTCCTGACGGGGACAGGAGCCTTCAGGAGAGGCAGCAGAAAGGCCGGGATCCCTTTGAAAACAGAGCCCGGCACACAGAAGCGTCGGCTCTGAGATTAGAGGACGGGGTCTCTGGCCGCGGCATGCGGGTGGTATAAACAGGGTGGACACATGTATGCGCGCACACACACTGTAAGAGAGGTATGGTCTTTTCTCTCAAAGCAGAAGTCATAAATGAAGAAGTGACTCGCTCTTAGAAGAGCTGAACAGAACGGTATACAGCCAGCTGTGAATAAGATGCCTAAAATGGTGGCTAGTTTCCAATCCTTTGTTCTTTTCACTTCCTGATTCTCCTTCCTCATAAGAACTTTGGCAGGCTAATTGCTCAGGCTTTATCCTGGACATACACAAAGAGCTAAAAGGGTGAGGAAAACAGTTAACATAAATGCTCCAATCAGGAATTTACAAGCCCTCATGGAGACCAATTGTTAAAAATAAAAACACAATTAGGCAATGTCCGGGAGAGACTGTAATTCTGTGGTCTTCAATCCATGAGGAGCCAGAGAAGGGAACCTGAGTCTCAGGGATAAAAATCTAGGGGGCTCCCCACTCTGTGCTTGCTTCCCAGACTTCTGTCTGGAGCACACCCTTCTACAGAAGTCAAGACCGCTTGCTGAGCCGTTTCAATTGTCTGTCTTATTCCTGAGACACCGTTTGAAAGCATGTCCAACAACAGCAACCCTTGCCTTTTCTAAACATGCCCCGGTGGCACCGTGGGTAAGAACCCACCCGCCAATGCAGGGGACACAGTTTCGCCCCCTGGTCTGGGGAGACTCCCATGGCGAGGCACAGCTAAGCCCCTGCACCACAGCCGCGGACGCCCACGCGCCTGGAGCCCGTGCTCCCCAAGAGAAGCCACCACGGCCAGAAGCCTCGCACTGCGACGAGGAGAAGCCCCTGCCAGAGGAAGCAGCCCCAGCTAGATCAAGTCCACAGGCAGCAAGGAAGAGCTAGTGCAGCCAAAAAGAAGTCATTTGTTTTCAAGTTCCACAAACAAACGGGATCCAATTAAATTGATATAAACAAAATTAAGAGACAATCCATGCAATGGGTGAACATATTTGCAAACACTGCGCCGGACAAGGCCCTAATTTCCAACGTGTACAAGCAGCTCACGCAGCTCAGCATCCAAAAGAGAAACAGCCCGATCAAAAAGTGGGCAGAAGACCCAAATAGATGCTGTTTTGAAAGATGACATACAGATGGCTAACACACTTAGAGAAATGCAAATCAAAACCACAATGAGGTACCATCTCACACTGGGAGAATGGCTATCAGCAACAGTTCTAAAATAATAAATGCTGGAGAGGGTGCGGACTTCCCTGGCGGCTCAACTGGTCAAGAATCTGCCTGTAGTGTGGGAGACCGGGGTTTGATCCCGGGGTCGGGAAGATCCCCTGGAGAAGGAAATGGCAACCCACTCCAGTATTCCGCCCTGGAGAATTCCATGGACTGTATCGTTTATGGAGTCCACTGTATAGAGTCTATGGGGAGGGTGTAGAGAAAAAGGGATCTTTCTACACTGTTGGTGGTAATGTAAACTGGTGCAGCCAGTATGCAGAACAGTTTGGTGGTTCCTTAAACTAAAAACAGAATTACCATATGACTCAGCAATCCCACTTTTGGGCATATATCCAGAGAAAACTATCATTTGAAAAGATACATGTACCCCCAATATCTATAGCAGCAGTATTTACAATAACCAAGACACATAAGCAACATAAATGTCCTTTAATGTATGGATAGAGAGGATGGATACATATATACAATAGAATATTACTCAACCATGAAAAAGAATGAAATCAT
Organism: Muntiacus reevesi; assembly: GCF_963930625.1. NCBI lineage: Eukaryota > Metazoa > Chordata > Mammalia > Artiodactyla > Cervidae > Muntiacus > Muntiacus reevesi. Next base: position 101,041,207 of record NC_089252.1, read on the forward strand.
GTCATTTGCAGCAATATAGATGGACCTAGAGATTATCATACTAAGTAAATCAGACAAAGACAAATGTCATATGACATCACTTATATGGGGAGGCAAAAAAAATGTTACAAATGAACTTACTTGGAAAACACTCACAAACATAGAAGACAAACTTAGAGTTGCCAAGAAGGAAAGAGGGGGAGGGATAAATTAGGAGTATGGGATTAACATCAAGACATTATGAATGAAATATATAACCAATAAGGGCTTGCTGTATAGCACAAGGGACTGTATTCAGTATCGTTTAGTAACCAACAATAGAAAAGAATCTGAACACAATATCTACATCTATACACAGAAAGATATACATATATTTAAAACGGAATCACTTTGCTATAACCTGAAACACAACATTGAAAATCAACTATACTTCAATTAAAACATTACATCGAGGCAGAAAAAAACCAAGCAGAAAAGAGTCAATAAACATTACCAAATAAAAGAGAGCGCACAGTCCTTTCAAGTAAGGCCATGCCCTTGGGGTAGAGAATCCTTGTGGATCCAGCCAACCTTTGTTTATTTACTCATCCACCAAGTACTTACTAATGTCAAAAGAATGTTCAAACTACCGCACAGTTGCACTGATCTCACACGCTAACAAAGTAATGCTCAAAATTTTCCAAGTGAGGCTTCAACAGTACGTGAACTGAGAACTTTCAGATGTTCAAGCTGGATTTAGAAAAGGCAGAGGAACTAGAGATCAAATTGCCAACATCCATTGGATCATCAAAAAAGCAAGAGAGTTCCATAAAAGCATCTACTTCTGCTTTATTTACTAGGCCAAAGCCTTTCACTGTGTGGATCACAATAAACTGTGGAAAATTCTGAAATCCATGGCAATACCAGACCACCTGACCTGCCTCCTGAGAAATCTGTGTGCAGGTCAAGAAGCAACAGTTAGAACTGGACATGGAATAACAGACTGATTTCAAGTCAGGAAAGGAGTATGTCAAGACTGTATATTGTCACTCTGCTTATTTAACTTATATGCAGAGTACATCATGCAAAATGCCGGGCTGGATGAAGCACAAGCTGGAATCAAGATTGCTGGGAGAAATATCAATAACCTCAGATATGCAGATGACACCACCTTTATGGCAGAAAGCAAAGAAGAACTAAAAAGCCTCTTGATGGAAGTGAAACAGGAGAAATGAAAAAGTTGGCTTAAAGCTCAACATTCAGAAAACTAAGATCATGGAATCCAGTCCCACAAACTTCATGGTAAAGAAATGGGAAAACAATGGAAACAGTGAGAGACTTTATTTTGGGGGGCTCCAATATCGCTGCAGATGGTGACTGCAGTCATGAAATTAAAAGACGCTTGCTCCTTGGAAGAAAACCTATGCCCAACTTAGACAGCATATTAAAAAGCATAGACATTACTTTGCCAACAAATGTCCATCTAGTCAAAGCTATGGTTTTTCCAGTAGTCATGTACAGATGTGATTGTTGGACTATCAAGAAAGCTGAGCACCAAAGAATTGACGCTTTTGAACTGTGGTGTTGGAGAAGACTCTTGAGAGTCCCTTGGACTGCAAGGAGATCCAACCAGTCAATCCTCAAGGAATTCAGTCCTGAATATTCACTGCAAGGACTGATGCTGAAGCTGAAACTCCAATATTTTGGCCCCCTGATGTGAAGAACTGACTCATTGAAAAAGACCTTGATGCCAGGAAAGACTGAAGGCAAGAGGAGAAGGGGATGACAGAGGATGAGATGGTTGGATGGCATCACGGACTCGATGGACATGAGTTTGGGCAAGCTCTGGGAGTTGGTGATGGACAGGGAGGCCTGGCATGCTGCAGTCCATGGGGTTGCAAACAGTTGGGCACGACTGAGCTACTGAACTGAACTGAAGTACTTGCTAAGCACCTAGCTGGGGGCAGGCCCTGGGCTGCAGCTGGGACTGCGTTCAGGACCAAGAGCAGAGCAGACACAGTCCTTGCTTTCAATGACACTTCAGACAAAAACCAGTAAAGAAAAAACAGCCACCACTCATACCAAGGGTGTGGGGTCTGTTTCCGCCACCGCTTGTGACACCAAACATGAGGTTTCCCAACCCAGCAACAACCAATTCTCTGATTCCCCAACACTGGATGTCCAAACATTTCAATTCAAATTGCCTCTGGGAGTTAGTGCAGACCCTACGGGCATAGAGCTCGATCCCATGAGACTGCCCCTGCTTCCGACAACAACTGCAGATGCCAGAGGGCACCAGGACTTCAGACCTACCAGCTATACGTAAATTCAGGGGTTCCCCTGACCCCCTCCCAGAGGTTCAATAACCTGCCAGAATTACTCACAGAATTCAGGAAACCACCTGAATTGCATTTGCGGGTTTATTACAAGGGACCCAGTTCAGGAACAGCCACTGTGGGGATGGGGTAGGACAAGATGAGGCTGGGGGCAGGACGAGGCGAGGCGGGGGACAGGACGAGATGAGGCAGGGGGCAGGACGAGGCGAGCCGGGGGACAGGACGAGATGAGGCTGGGGGCAGGACGAGGCGAGGAGGGGGACAGGACGAGATGAGGCAGGGGGCAGGACGAGGCGAGGAGGGGGACAGGACGAGATGAGGCTAGGGGCAGGACGAGGCAAGGCGGGGGGAGCAGGACGAGGTGAAGAGGGGGGCCGCGCTCCCAGCACCTCCATGTGCTCACCAGCTCAGAAGCGCCCTGAAGCCCACTGTTGTAGGGGTTTTTACCAAGGCTTCATAATGCAGGTATAAATGATTGTATCATGGACCACTGGTGACTGCTTCAGTCTCCAGCATCTCTCCCAGCCAGGAGGTTAGAGGGGGCAGCGGGAAGGACTGCGAGCCCCAGCCCCAGCGTTATTAAGGCCCGGTCTGTCTGGCAGCAACGCCCCCCGCCCAACCCGAAGCTGTGTGCAGGCCCACAGCCAGAATACAAAAGACAATCCTATCACTCAGGAGATGACAAGGATTTTTAGGAGCTCTTTGCCAGGAACCAAGGGCCAAGACTGAATCTATAACTTTTATTATACCATAAGGCGCCAAAGCTTGGAGCTAAGAAAGCAAGCCCGGGAGCTTCTAATCCAGACTAGGGTGACTTCCCAAAAGAGTGTGACACTGTGGTGAGCCGAAAACCAAGAACTAGACGGGCAAAGCAGGAACGCCCTGGGAACAGTGGCAGCAGCGGGAGAGGGCAAGGAGACCTTAAGTTCGAAAAGTTATAAGTTCATTAGAAGCGGCTGTGAGTATCCAGCTAGGCATACCTGCCCATTCCTAATGGGATCCTCTGTCCCTGCAGCAGCCCCGACCCCAGCCTGGAAGCTTCCCAAGGGCCGGGCCCTAGTATAGTTTTGTTTTCTGTGGCTTGGGCTTCCTGCTCTGCCCAGCACTCAGACCACCGTGGATTCTAAAAAATAAATACTGACAAATAACCGAATCTGCGCATCCCGTACAAGCCGAACCCTCACACATGCGTGCGTGCGTGCTAAGTCGCTTCAGTCATGTTCGCCTCTTTGCGACCCCATGAACTGGAGTCCGCCAGGCTCCTCATTCTACGCGATTCTCCAGGCAAGAATACTGGAGTGCATTGCCATGCCCTCCTCCAGGGGATCTTCCCAACCCAGGGATCAAACCCATGTCCTGACAGCTTCTGCATTGGCAGGAGGGTTCTTCACCACCAGTGCCACCTGGCAAGCCCAACATGGCACATGCAGAGCAACCAAGCCTGTGGGCCACAACTACTGTGCCCAAGCACCCTAGAGCCTGTGCCTGGAAACAAGAGACGCCTCCGCAGTGAGAAGCCCCGGCACCACAGCTGGAGAGTGGCCCCCACTCCCCACAACTCGACAAAGCCCAGGAAGCAACAAAGTCCCAGCAGGGCCAAAAATAAAGAGCTTTTAAAATTTATTTTTAAAAAAAGAAAGAGCTTTCCGTCATATCCTGTGAGTTACAGTTAAGGGCAAGGACTTACAGAAGTGGTGCCCCAAGAGGCACGCCTCCAGGATTTGATCCCTGGTCTCTTGACTCCGGGTGGGACCTGTGGTGGTTTTTTTTTTTTTTTTTTTTTTTTTTTCCCACACAGAGTGAAACTGTGCATTTGACCACGACCAGGTTCTGGGAGGCTGCCAGATGGGCAGCGAGGGGAAGGGGAAGACAGAGGCTCAGAGGCCGGCGCTCACTGAGGTGCTAAGCTATCTGTCCCCCTTCACACCCTCTGAGCCTTCCTCCAGGGCAGACCCGGGCCAGGCACAGCCCGGCCACACCCAGCAGAGGGAGGCGGGCAGCTGGGAGCCTGCCAGCCAGCGCCTTCAGTCATCGGTGGTCCAGCCCCTCCCGGGGAGGAGACGGGCCGGCCGAGCCATGCTGAAAGGCCTGGGCCAGGGCCGGGGAGGTCAGGCCAGGCCTGCCGTGCAGGCACGGGACGGAGGTGAGTCGGGGCAGCGGAGGGCGTGGGACTGACTGCGCGCTTGCCGCCACCCCCAAGGACTCTGAGTCCGTCCTTCCCCAGGCCGCCTGCTCCTGGATGCTCCCTGGGAGCCAGGTATGAGCGCCACAGCTAGAATGTGACCGAGATCCCGGCCCTGTACTGAAAGTCTAACTTGAAGTAGGTAGAGACAGCAACAAACAAAACCAACAAAACAGTAAGTGAGCAAATTATCTTGTATGTTATGATCAGGGAAGAAGAGGAAACCAGAGCAGGGCGAGGGGGAGGCTGGGGGAGGGGTGTGGGCGATTAAAGACGGCAGTCAGGTGGGCCTCGCTGACAAGGTGGCGCAGACCAAGGACCTGCCCAGGGAGGCAGGGAGCGGTGAGGATATTGGGCAAGAATGTTCTGGGCGGAGGACGCAGCCCTGGCCTCTGGAGGGGTGAGGGGGTGAGGCCGTGTGCAACAGTTAGAGCGCAGGAGAAAGCGGCGGAGGGGACGGGCCAGGCCCTGAGGCCGTGTGGGGATCCAGGCGGCAGACGCCGGGTTCTTTGAAGCTTTGGGGCCCTCTTGTCTGCACCCCGCGACACTCCCCACGCCCCCACTCAGGGTATCGGTTTGTCAGTCTGTGCATGAACCCCACTGGACACAGGTGACTGTGTGACCTTACAAAGCCTCCTCTTCCCGAGGCGCCGCCCTCTCTAGTAAACAGTGATAATGACAGAGGATCTGCAGGGCTGTGAAGAAGAGTGGGAATCAACACAGAAGCCCCCTGCGGGAAAGCTTCCCAGCATGCGTCCTGTGAGCTAGGCTCTGGGGACCCCAGAAAAGCAGCGCTGGCCACCCAGGCACTCACACTTTGGGAGAGGGACATCTGAATGAATAAGGAATCCTTCCTGACTGTCGACTGTAATAGCAGCCGGGGGTGGGGGGGGGACTGAAAGGGGGCCCGGTTCTCCCAGGGGGCCCAGCCATCAGGGAGGTGGAGAGGGTGGCCCTGGAGACTGGGGCTCACCAGGAACCAGGGGGAAAGAGCAGGGGGCAAAGGGCAGGGGGTGTGGGGGAGGAGGCGTGGATACGGGGCAAGGGGCATGTGGGTGAGAGGTGGTGAGATGCAGAGGGCACGGACTCCAGTTCACAAACAGCGAGCACCCGGAGCCAGACTGGCAGCAGGGGAGGCAAGCAGGCGACTCCAGGGTCAGAGCTCACCCTGGCCGCGGGGAGAGCGGGCGAGAGGCGCTGAGACCACAGGTGCGAGGCGAGGGCGGCACAGGTGGTTCGCAGAGGGGATGGGCGGTCGGAACACCTGGGGCTGACAGACTCACCACGGGGGCTGTCCTGCTGTGGGGGAACAGGGGCTCTGAGAGGCCGAGGGGGTGCTGTGAAGGATGCAGGGTCCACCGTGGCTGTGGGGGACTCCCGGGTTTGGGGGCAACACGTCACAGCCAAGAGGCAAGCTTCCTCCCTCAGCTCCACAGTACCCCTCCAGGCTCACAGGGATGAGACAGCTGGGCCTGGGACCTAGGGGAGCCGGTGAATGGGGTCCCCTCTCCCCACGTGCGGCTGTAGCATCAACAGAGCCTGTGCTCTGTGGCCGGACACCACCCAGCTCCTGGTCGGCTCCAGCACTGTGGCTAGAGCCCACACACCTCACCTCCCTCAGGTGAACTGTCTTCATGCATGACCTTCACTGATGCTTTCTGAGAATCCCCCGCCCCACAGGCATGCTTAGAACACGAGCTGCAATGGCAGAACCCCAGTTTTGTTCTCAGACCCTGTCGGAACCTTGGCTAGAACACAGCTGACGGCAGCACTGTGTGCTGAGCAGTCACTGCAGACCGGTCGGACGGCGCCCAGCACCCCGCCCAGGGCCCCGGGGGGACGGGTGCGGGAGGAGGGGCCTGCAAGCGCATCTAGGGACGTGCCTTCCTCCCAAGCAGGCTGAGCTGACACTCGGCCCTGAGCAATTCGTGCTGCACACAGCTTCTCAGCGCAGTCCACGGCTGAGAGCAGATGGGCTGGAAGCATCTCTCCTCGGACACCAGGCAGAGCCGGGCGACGGTGGGCAGTCCAGGGCCCCGAGTGTCAGCGGGGGACGCCCGGAGCAGGAGCATGCACCCCGACATAGAGAGCGAGAGGCACTCGCCGTCCTTCAATGTGGAGGAACTCACCAACATCCTTGATGGAGACGCCGAGAACACCGCACTCCGGAGGAAAGTGGGTAAGAGCAGGCTGGGGAACGGAGCCCCGGCTGTGTGCCCACGCGCATTTCTTGGAAGGAGAGTCCCTTCATAGCAGTCCCACCTTCAAATGGGCTTCCTAGGTGGCCCGGGTGGTAAAGAACCCGCCTGCCAGTGTGGGAGATGTGGGAGACACAGGTTCGGTCCCTGGGTAGGGAAGATCCCCTGGAGGAGGGTGTGGCAACCCACTCCAGGTTTCTTGCCTAGAGAATCATCATGGACAGAGGAGCCTGGCAGGCTACAGTCCATGGGGTTGCAGAGTCGGACACTCTCTGAAGTGACTTAGCACACAGTAATCATCTTCAAATAACAAATGCTACTCTCAAAATTCCACTATTAGAGATTCGTCCCTTTGGACTATGAAGGAAGCTTTAACATGTCAGTATTCCCTGAGGTTCTTATTCTTCCACGGCATAGCTTCGCAGCCTTGGGTGAGTCGCTTCCCCATCTCAGGACCTCACTGACTGCATCTGTAAACTGACAGGGCGTCTGACTTCCTTTCCACACTCATGAGGCAAGTGGATGGGAAGATGTGAAGGCACCAGGAACCTCACCCAGAACACTAAGCTGTCTGTTCTCTGCCCCTCTCACAGAAAGCATCATCCACGGTGAACCAGAGCTTAGCCTGAAGGATAATTATTTCATGACCCAGAATGAACGTTACGAAGCAGCCGTTAAGAAGAAATTCCACATCCTCATGCTAGCACAGCGCCTGGGCTGGTCCGATGGCAGTCGTGAATTACAATACGCTTCCAGGTGCTCACTCCCAGGGCGCCCCCACCAGAGACGAATCCACCTGGGGTCACCCAGAAAACCCACCCCATGAGCTACATTCCCCAGCAAAGATACTGGCTGTTGATATTGTGCAGTCACTCAGTCGTGTCTGACTCTTTGCGACCCCACGGACTGCAGCATGCCAGGCTTCCCTGTCCTTCACCATCTCCTGGAGTTTGCTCAAACCCCTGTCCATTGAGTCAGTGATGCCATCCAACCATCTCATCCTCTGTCGCCCCTTTCTCCTCCTGCTCTCAAACTTTCCCAGCATCAGGGTCTTTTCCAGTGAGCCGGCTCTTATACCAAAGGTACTGCTTCCTGGGAAACCAGGGTCAGGTGCCCCTTCTCTCCTGTCCCCTGCCAGCCTGAGGGTACCGGGGCCCTTGTCTCCGCTGGGCTGTTCAACCACTGTGTCTCTCCCCTGCAGAAGTGTTTCTGGAGATCTGGGCTTCGTGATACACCATGTCTTCCAGAAAACCATCAGGAGCCTGGGCTCAGAGGAGCAGATTGCAAAGTGGGACCCACTCTGCAGCAAGTTCCAGATCCTGGGGACATACGCCCAGACGGAGATGGGGCACGGTGAGCCGACGCCACTGCGTGCAGCGTGCAGGCGGGGCCCTGAGCAGTGCCCGAGGGCCCATGTCCATCTCGGTGGTCACGGGCTGATACACTGCCCAGATGTCACAGCAGGTGGCGGTGTAAAGGTCCTCAGGAGGGGCTGATTTTTTTTCTAATTTACATGAACACGTTGTATGAGCTGGTGGTGGCACAAGTTCTTCCTACTGGAAGTGTCAGCCACCGCCCCCTATCATGGGCTGGCCACGTGTCCCCCGCAGAGCCCACCAGTGAAGGGAGAGACAAGCCGGTGAACACGCTGGAGTGGGAGTGTACCCCACTCCACACTGGCTGGTGCCCGGGAGCTCCAGTGACACCCAGACGCTGCTAGCCCGGCGGACTCCCGCCCTGGCCCAATGCCTGACTACCCGCCTTGATTCCCAGGGACGTATCTTCAGGGCCTGGAGACTGAAGCCACCTACGACGCAGCCACCCAGGAGTTTGTGGTGCACAGCCCCACGATGACGGCCATCAAATGGTGGCCTGGAGACCGTGAGTATCCCCCTCATCCCCCAAGGACAGCAAAGCTGGACAGCAGAATAGCACTGACGGTGATGGCCAGCAGACCTCAGACGGAGTCACTGTTCTAGGCTGATGATGTTGGGCAAGTCCCTTCCCAAAGCCCCAGGTTCTCACATGGTAGAACATTTGGGATATGAAAACTTTCATCACTGAGTGGCTAAGAAGCCACTGGAAGCACATGGAAACAGCTGAGGAAACAGACCCCGACCTTGGGGATGAAGGGCAAGGCCTCTCACGTGCACGCTGCCACCCTATACACACTTGGCCCAGTCCCAGGCTCTCACCATTCCTCCTGTCTTCCAAGTTGATGATTAAGCCTGCACCACCCAGCACACAGGGTACACGCTCAGTGAGAAAAACGTGCCTCCCTTCTCCTGCTTCGGACACCCCAGTGTTCATCAGGCCACGGTGCCACATCACCCCTGCGGGCAGCAGCTGGACGCTGCGCCCCCACCCGATGCCTCGCAGAGTCTGGGCGGTTTGCCGAATCCCGAGGAGCCGGGTTCCACCAGGGCCCTCTTCCTCTGATTTGAGAATACTTCTTTGGAAAAAAACTTTCCTCATAGCTCAGTTGATAAAGAATCCGCCTGCAATGCAGGAGACCTGGGTTTGATCCCTGGGTTGGGAAGATCCCCTGGAGAAAGGAAAGGCTACCCATGCCAGTATTCTGGCCCAGAGAATTCCATGGACTGTATAGTCCATGGGGTCACAAAGAGTCAGACACAATCGAGCAACTTTCACTTGTCTTTGGGAAAAAAAAGATATAATACATGTGAGCAGTCCAACTAAAGCAGAGAGACAGAGAGAGACAGAGAGCGGTGAGGCAGCAGAGAGGGAGAAAGATGGAGAGGAGAGACCAGTGGAGAGAGGGAGGCCAGAGAACTGAGAGCAGGGACCACTGACAAAACGGCAGGGAAGGAGGAACCCTGAAACCAGGCAGGTTCAGGTCCGAGCTCTGCCCCCTTCAAGTCAGTGCCCCCGGGCGCAGCCCTCTATTCTCAGCCTCAGTTTCCTTCTCTGGAAAATGGGACTTGGGCACACCTGCCTGCAAAGACTGGAAATGCCGGTCAATGCTGAGTCATTGATGGCACACAAGGTCATTAATAGGTTTTTGAGGGCGGGGGAAAAGAAAGCTTGCTTATGTCACAACGCCTTTTGCAAGTCACGGCCAGATTTGTGTGGATCTTTGGGGGTAGCTCCCTCTCTTTGTGATCAGTGACTTTAAGGTCTCAAAGGTGCCCACCTGCTGGGGTGGAGCAGCAAGGCACACATCTCCCTGCGATTTGGGACCCATGTTCCCACCACAGATCCTTACATACGTTCCCCCCGCAGCCATGATGTAAAAATCCTGTCCCCGATTCCAAAGAAAATAACCAAGTGCATGTACTTCAATCAGAAAACTGTGGCAGGACCAAGTTTTAACAGATGCCAAGCTCTCCCAGATTGCTCCCTTCAGGGCACTGCCACTAAAATCCATAGCCTTTGCCTAGCTTTGCCTTTACAAGAAAGAGCAGCCGGAAGGGACGGAGGGCAATGGTCCCCCTGAAGAGCTCCATCAGCCTTCCTCCTTTCCCGAGCCCATGGGGACTCTGCCTGTGTATTGCAGGGTGGCTGCTATACAAACCGAATGTTTAGACGGAGCCCTGTGTGCCCCCAACCACCAACTCTCCATAAATCCCTCCAATCCCATCCATTCTAGAGCGAGACACTCACACCAAAGTTCTTGGGGTGGTTCCAGTCATTTCCAAGGATGAATGGAGGCCATATAAATTGAGGGGTATCCTGATTGAGCACCCCCCTCAGTTTCTCTGGCTCCACCAACTCAACGACCTGGGACCCACCAGGCTGATCTGGTCCCCAAGCTTCTGAACATGCTGCTCCCTCTGCCTTGCACTCTGGCCCGTGTGGCTCCCCTGGAAAATACTCTTTGCCCTCCAGCCTCCCCGACCCACGCCCTCCAAGGCAGATCAAACAAAGCCCCACTCCAGCCTCACAGAGCATCCCCCACCCCCACGCCACCACAATGGCCCTCCTCACAGACCGGGCCCTCCTCCACGGTCCCGATGGGGAGGTTTGGCCTGCTCCTCTGTAACATGCGGGGTCACGCTGGGTTTCTCCCCTCTCTGCCCGCAGTGGGACGGTCAGCCACCCATGCCCTGGTCCAGGCCCAGCTGATCTGCTCCGGAGCCCGGCAGGGCATGCACGCCTTTATCGTCCCCATCCGTAGCCTCGACGACCACAGTCCGCTGCCAGGTAAGCTCCTGTTCCTTCCTCTAGGACCCCTGCCAGGAGACCCCACCAGGCCTCCCTGTCCTGGGCCCCAGAGGTCCATGGGGGAAACTAGGGCCTGTCTCCTTTGGGCAGGGACCGGTGCAGTTGCACAGACCTGGTGCTAACCGGCTGGGTGGATACAAGCAAGATTCAGCACCTGACCTCAGCCTGCTCACCTGCAAACAGCTGTGATGACCCCAACACCATGGGCAGCTGTGAGGCTCGGATGAGCCAGCCTCGTCCGAGGCCATGTGCTACCCGACATGTAAGCCCTAAACTGATGGCCACCCCGCCTCCGCTCTCCCTAGGGATCACCATTGGGGACATTGGGCCCAAGATGGACTTTGAACACACGGATAATGGCTTCCTCAAACTGGACCACGTGCGCATCCCCAGGGAGAACATGCTGAATCGCTTCGCAAAGGTGGGTCCTGGGGAGGATGCAAGCCTGCATTGCCTGTGAAGGGGCAGACACACCCCGCGGAATGCTGCTGCTGCCCCGGGTCCTTCTCTAGGGTTGGGTTTGGGGCACCCCTCCCTGAGGGGCTCTGGTGTCCCGCGGACCTCAGTAAAGTCCCAGTTTTGGAGCCGTGTGATCTTGGGCAAGTCACTTGGCCTCTCTGAACCTGAGTAAATGCTCCCCACACGGGGAGGCAGAGTGGTCACGGGGCAGGTGGCAGAGCCATGTGAGGGAAAGAGGGACAGGCTGAGGATGGTGTGCGTATGCACCTCCAGCACAGCCTGCACACAAATCTCCGACAGGCACAGCCGAGTACCAGAAGAAGTTCTGGCAGGGAGGGTCCCCACTTTGCCAGGCAGGACCATGGACACGCGGGAAGCTGTGGCTTGTGGGGAGGTCTGGGGTGTCCCGGGGAGGAGCTGTGAGCCAAGGCATGTGGGCAGTGGGCATGTAGCAGCAAGTGCAGGCGAGTTTCCGTTTAACAATGCCGCACCAGCACAGCACACTGTGGCTGGTGCTGGCTGGGTCTACTCTGGGTGAGCAGCCCGAGAACGGCAGTGTCTACAGCGCAGGGAGGCCCGCTGTTCCAGGCGCCGGAAGGCTGGGGAGCCCCAGCTCAGACCCACTGTCTACCAGGTCCTGCCAGATGGTGCCTACGTCAAGCTGGGAGTACCGAAGAGCAACTACCTCAGCATGGTGGTGGTGCGTGTGGACATTCTGCTGGGCGAGGTCGTCCCGCTGCTGCAGAAGGCCTGCATCATTGCCATTCGCTACTCCGTCATTCGCCGCCAGTCCCGCCTCCGGCCCAGGCAAGGGGCGCCCAGCGGAGCCACCACAGCGGGGCCCCCCGATCCCACAGTGTCCGCCCCCGACCCCAGCCCTCCGCCGGAGCGGGGTGCCAGGAGCACACCTGACCCGCCTTGTGCACGCACAGTCGCCCGGGCCTGGCCCATCCGTCTGTGGGGTCTCCATCTGGCTCCCTGGAATCCCGCTGACCAGCCGGCCCCACTGTATCTGGCAGTCAGTCTGGCCCCGCACCACCCGAGTGGGCTCGGTCTGTCCACATGGGTCCCCTATGGCCGTGCCAGGCTGAGTGTCAGCTGATGGGCTGGGCGCCATGCTGTGGGTGAGCGCGGCTCCAGAGGTGGTTCTGTCAGCTGTGAATGCTTGTGCCTAGAAAAGCCCGCTGTCACATCCGGGCTGGAGATGGTTCTGTCTGGCTGTGACTGTCAGCTGCTGCCTGTGGTATGCCCACATCTAGATCCTTCTGTTGTCTGTGGTTGTGTCGGGCTAATACTGTCTACTCCATGGCACTGAAGGGCTGACTATACCCTCTGCCTTTTTTTTTTATGATATGCCCTCATTTTTTTCATTTTAAAAGTAGCAGGTTAAAAAAAAAAAAGGAGCATGTAATTCACAGGAGGAAAGCGTAAGTTTTTCTGCTTTAATGTGCGTATGTGTACAAAGGCATGTTCCCTCATGCATGCAGACACATACACACACGCAGTTATCAGATTCACCAGAACAAAATACAGAACTGCCCGTTACATTTCAATTTTCGGTAGACAAAGAATTTTCTAGAACAAACATGTCCCACACGGGCACACAGCCAGGCTGGAGCAGACTGGAGTCTGGGCCCAGGGGGCTGCAGTGTGGGCTCAGGGGGAGAGGCTGGGCGGGACACGGCACAGCTGACTGAGTTCGTGGGGCAGAGACAGGGGGGGTTAGGGCGGCTCTCGCCCCGACGCCACTGAGCGACCCTGGGCAAGCCCTCTGCCCTCTCTGGGCCCACTTCCTCACCTGCAAAGGGAAGAGCAAGACGACCAGGGCCGGGACACGAGGACGTCTGGTCCAAGAATCTGGTGGCGTTTCACACCACGGGCTCGAGGACCCACAGCTGGCTCAGGCAGAGGTGCCTGAGGGTCGAGGCCAGGCAGGCCCGGGGCCACCCCCCACTCGGCTGCTTGCGAGCTGCAGGACCTCAGCCTGGCTGCCCTGCCCCGGCGCCCCTCGGCGTCCCCATCTACTCACGGGCCTGACAAGAACGCGCTTCCAGGGTGCTGAGGCACGCCAGGCCCTCAGCCCAGGGTCCTTCACTGGCAAGTCCAAGGCCCCTCGGCCAGCCTGGCTGCAGAATCCTGGGCTGAGGGAGTCGTCTCTGGGGACAGGCGAGCTGGGAGGACGGTACTGCCGGCGGTGTCCTGCCAGAGCCCAGGTTTATGGGCTGCAGAAATGCCCTGAGATGGTTCTAACAGCATGTCCAGGGGAGGGGCTGCTGGCCCAAAGAGCAGACAACAGGTTTCGCCCCATCACCCACGGGGAGCCTCTCATGGGCACACTTTTTTTCAACCCACAAGTAGTTACCTACTGTGGGCCCCAAATGCTGACCAGAGCCCCAAGCGCTGAGGACACAGTAATGCACGAGGCAGGAGAAATCCCTACCTCAGAACTGCATCAAACCCACGTTCACAACCTCAGCGTTACTGACTAGGTTTCACAGTATTTCCCAGCACACAGCACGTTAAGCTGGACAGTGAAAGGTCAAGGGTCACATAACCCGGGCTTCAGGGCCACAACCCCCCACCCAAATCCTTGAGACCAGGTATGCTGGTATTCAGAACTTGCCAGATTTTTCACAGGTACATATACTGTAATTTTGTAAACCTCCACAAGGGGCAGCACCCATCAGCAAACAAGTTAGCATTTCTACAGTGAAATGTGCGGATGTTCATGTGAGATGGAATTTTAAGGTTATTACTAGTCCCACGTCCGTCCAGGTCAGGTCTGGCAGTGAGTCATCAACAACCGTCCCTTTTTAAGGCTTTTATGACCTTGAGGATGCGGGAAGGTGGGTGGGGCAGGTAGCAACCTTCTAAATCTGCTTTCCTTTCCCTCAGCGACCCAGAGGCGAAGGTCCTAGACTACCAGACGCAGCAGCAGAAACTCTTTCCTCCGCTGGCCATGGCCTACGCATTCCATTTTGTGGGCAACCACCTCCTGGAGTTCTTCCACCGCTCCTACAGCTTCATTCTGAACAAAGACTTCACACTCCTGCCTGAGGTACCTGCTTCCTGGGGGGCAGAAGCTGCGACCGTGGCTGAAACTATCCTCCCCCAGGACACAGCCCCAGTCCTGCCCGCCCTGGGCTCTTTCTGCCTCCCCCCCACAGAAGATTTTCAACATACCAGCCCCACCCCCCAGCCCAGGGTGAACCATATTCTGACATAGAAATCCTCCCAGGTCTGGCCCCCAGGAAGCTCCAAATATGTTAGATGAAATAATCACGGACAGTGTACAGAACACAGGGGACAATCCCTGGTGTGTCTCTGAAACCCAGAAAGCTCTGAAAACCAAAAGCCATGTAGAACTCACTGGGTGGCACGGTTTGACCGGAATTGCCCAGATTTATCCCACTCACTGTGAATACGTTTTGCAGCAGAAATACCAGTACATCAATCAGATCACTAAGGTGCCCCTGGGCTCCTCTAGGTGTATTATATTTAATCCACCTTAAATGCCGTTTTACCTTTCTAAAATTCGAAAAATATTCTGATTCCAAAAACACATCTGGCCCCAAAGTCCTCTCAGATAAAGGACTGTGGACATACACACACACTAAGATTTAGTCTGTGCAGGCCCTCAGTTTATGAGCACTGCTTCAGTAATCTGTCCACTCTACAGCAGGCAGCATACCCATTTTACAGATGAGGAGAGTGAAGCAGAGAGGTTGAGGGACATGGCCCTTCCTCCCAAGGACTTGGAAAGTCTGAGAGACGGGTAAGGACTTGCAAGAACCAAAAACTCAGACCAGGTCTATTGCCTGGCGGCCACTCCTCCAATTCAAAACAGTGGGTTGACGGTGGACCCACATGCTCACAGACAAGCTCTCCAAAATCTCTGCTTGTGGGGACAATCTGCAGCTCCTGGATAATGGTGAGACCGACCTGGGAAGCACTTCTTCCTGAGACCCTGGAGACTCTGGCCCGGACAGTTCTCCTCTGTTCTTACCAGCCCCCCAGAGACACTGCCTCTCTCTCTGACCCGGGTCTTTCATTCATCAAGTCATGGGCTGAGGAAACAGTTCTCCCTGCACAGAGCGGCGCTCAGCACCCGTGGGCTCTGTGAGTGGCAGGCACGTGGTTCCCGCCGCTGCCTGACCCCCTTCTTATCCTCGCAGCTTCACGCGCTGAGCGCAGGTCTGAAGGCCATGCTGTCGGACTTCTGCACCCAGGCGGTCGAGCAGTGCCGCAGGGCGTGCGGAGGACACGGCTACTCGAAGCTGAGCGGCCTGCCCTCCCTGCTCACCAGAGTGACAGCCTCCTGCACTTACGAGGGCGAGAACACGGTGCTCTACTTGCAGACGGCCAGGTGAGCCCGGGCCTCTGCCTGGTCAGGGGCCCCACGAGCTGCTGCCTGGGTTGGCGCATCACCTCACGCCCGCGGAGGCAGCTGACCTTGGGGACGCCACGTGGGGGCTGCCCAGCTCCCACGCCATGTCTCCAATCCATCCCCTCCTCCCCAGACCCTGCAGCCTCAGCCAGGCCGCCAGCCCCGCCCCCTGGACCACAGCATCAGTCTCCTCATTGCTCTGCAGCTTCCCACCTGCCCCACCTCAGTCCTTTCTCCACAGGCAGCCAAGGGCACCTTCTCAAAGCCTAAAGATGATCACCTCTTTCCCCGGCTCCCAATTCATCAGTCACTTCCCTCAGTTCCCAGGAAAAGGCCACACCCCACGCTGCAGCCTAAAAGGGCCTTTCGATCCGGCCCTGCCTCCCTCCGTCCTCTCCCCACCTCCTCCTCTGCTCACTTCTGCGGGGCCTGCACCCTCACTCCCCTCCACCCCCAGGTTTCTGGTGTACAGCCTGCTCCTCCTCACCCTTCGGGTCTCAGCTGAAGTATCTCCTCCAGACGCTCCCCCTGACCACTCCGTCTAGGGCAGCAACTGCCGTTTCCTTGGAGCAGTTATCACAACCTGAGCGTCTCTCTCTGTGTGGTGGGGAGGGCCCTGTTCACTGCGGCATGCCCAGGTTTAGCGCGGGGGTCTGCGCCGGAGGCCCCACCATGGAAGGCAATGGGGAATGACTCATTCCTCATCCCCCCGACAGGCAGTCTCTTCTCTCGTGTGTCTGTGGCTGATGAGGCCTTTCATGTGCCTCCATCTCAGGGGACTAGACAGGACAAATACCTCTCCAGGCAGGGAGAAAGGACTGGTAAATTTGCTATATAACATTTCTTTAAAAACTTGTAAATATACAAGGTGACTTTTTTTTTTTCAAATTACAAAAGGAATACAAAATCATGTCTTAGATACTCTATGCCCCACACTGTGTCAAGCGCTCAGAAAATACTGTCTCATCCAGTTTTCATGGACGCCCTATCAGACGACTATCATCGTCATCTAGAGACGGAAGCATGGAGGCTGAGGGACATGAAGTGACTTCTACAGGGTCACAGAGGTCTCAGTGGCGTGGCATGGGAATCCAGGCTTCTCTGACCCAGAGCCTCTAACCACTGGGTTATTATAAAGAAGCAGCTAAGAGCCACCTGTAATTCTCCCATTCATGTTCGCAATCTTGCCTCTATCCTTTGATCAGCTAAGGAAATTTAATTTCCGCAGTCACGGTATAATCATCATAAATCCCCAAATCACAAGATCCTAACCAGACAGAAGATTCTGTTCCATTATCAGAAGGCTTTACGTTCAGGATCTGAGAATGTCTGCCCAGTCTGCGGCTCCAGCCCCAGTTCACTGTGAAAGAAATTATAACCTCAGGTGCACTGTGGCTTTGAGTGAGGAGCAGCCGCCAGCAGGGACCCAGGAAAGAGCGTGGGTGGCCCTGGTTCTCCACGGGGAGCCTAAGGGTGTACGATGCTGGGAGAGAGGGGTGCTGGGCTGTCCCAGGGGCCCCCCACCCTCTCACCTTTCGGCACCTCTGCCCCCCAGGTTTCTGATAAAGAGCTACCTGAACACTCAGAAGTGCCCAGGCTCCACACCGAAGGGGCCGCTCCCTCAGTCCGTCGCATACCTGACCGCACCCGACCTGGCCAGGTGTCCAGCCCAGACGGCAGCCGACTTCCTCCGCCCCGAGCTCTACACCACGGCCTGGGCACACGTGGCGGTCAGGTGAGCCGCGCTGAGACACCCACTGTCCCACCTGGGGGCGGCTCCTTTCCACCGAAGGCCTCTGGGATTGGCTGGGGGGACAGTCTCGGATACTCTTCCAAAAACCAGCCCCCTTTGCCAACCTCCTCCTCTCAGTTTCTGCAACGAGGGGCAGAGAGAAGGCAAATTCACACTTGTCACTTCCCCATCCTGCTCAAGATAACAGGAAAATATCACCTCTCAAACCAGTGCAAGGAATTTTTAAAATCTTTAGGCTCTTATTACAGTTTGAAATACAAAGAATGTACCCATACATCGCAAATACCAAAAATGTATCAGTACTAATACTGATAATATTATAGCATAATAATATAATTATATATGATAATGTAACATAATTATAAAATAATTATATATGCAATAGTTATACATAATTATATAATGTAATACTGATAATACTAGTACTGCTATCAGTACTAATATTAATACTAATAAATAAAGCATTGAGTCATCCCTCTGTATCCACAGGGGATTGGTTCCAGGACCTCTATAGATATCAAACTCTCAGGATACACACACAAGTTCCTTCTATAAAATGGAATATTTGCAGATTTGCAATATTATGGGTATGTATTTGCATAAAACCTATGCATACCCTCCCACATACTTTAAATCATCTCCAGATTACTTGTAATACCCAATAAAATGTAAATATTATGTGAACAGGTATAAATACAACGTTACTGATATGGTAATAGTTGCCAGTGTGCACCAAATTCTACTTTTGCTTTTTGGAACTAACTTTCAGGAGTTTGTTTTTCCCAAATATTTTTGATCCTTGGTTGAATCTGAAGATGTGAAAACAGGATACAGAGGGATAATGGTACTTACATGGTCAAAACATCCCACAATCTAAAAATAACGTTTAAAAATGTGAGTGTAACAAAAGGATAGACTTTGCTTACTCCCAGGGTTTAGTAGGCTCCAGGGCACACAGACAAGACCAAAGCCTCTCCACTCTGTCATCCAGTAATTACCATCAGACACTGACCATGTACCAGGAACAGCCGCGTGTGCCAGGGGCTGGGGATGAAGACCGGGCATGGCCAAACAGAGATGCCCCCATGCAGAAGATGCAGAGACTTAACTACCCAGGAGGGAAACCTCCTGAGCCCTCCCCAGCTAGGACACCAAAAACCGCCCGGAAAAACAGCTTCAGTGCATAATGAGAGGTCTTATATCCCAACCAGTGATCCCAGGGATGGTTAATAGTTATTCCGAGATCAAAAGCGAGTTAGAACATTCATCTATTTTCTCCACAAATATCTAGCAAGGACTTAATAATCCACCAGGCTCTAAGGATCCATCAGTAGACCAATCTGGTAGAAACCAAAGTCCAGGCTTCACAGAAGTAACATTTCATCTGTGGAGGGGCGGGCAAAAGAAGGCTGCTCGGAGTAATCAAAATGCCATCCCAGCTGGCCTTCCACACCCACGGATGCAGAGCCTGTGACCATACCACGCTTTCAAACAGGGACTTGAGTATCTCTGTTTTGGTATCTGTGGGGGTCCTGGGACCATTCTCCCTGCCCCCCACCCACCCCCAGAGATAGCAAGGGATGCCTGTGTATTGCTTTTTGCTCAGAACTCAATGTGACAAGTGCTTATCTATCCCATGACAAAGCAAAGTAAGTATTGCTTAATAACTAGCTTGATTTGCATACAAATCCAAGGGTCAGGAGCGGATGGGCAGGGAACAGAAGAGAAGAGAGTAAAGGTTAACTAAATGGCAAACGACCAATTCTGTAGTCTGGAGAACAAGGGATGGTTTTCTTTCCTCCTCTTCTAAAGTCCCTTAGGTGGAACTTGGAGCAGAGTGGGTGACTGACAGGCTTCAACTAGCCTTTAGAGGAAAATCACTCTCCTGGCTCGGGCACAGGAAGTCAGTCAACTGAGTGGTCTGAGAATGCTGGGATCAGGGCGGAGACTGCATCAGAAAGAGGGGAGGGCGCCTGGTGCAGCTAGGAGGTTAAGAGCTCCTTCCTAGCTGCGTGACCCTGCACCAGTTAATTAACCTCTCGAGGACTCCATGTTTCCCACTGCAAACTGGGAATGCCTTACCCTTAGAAGGGTTAAGGAGATTATATATAACAAATACATTGGCAACTCACTGTTTAGGTTTTTAATACCAACAAACAGTAAATAAATGGAACTGTTCTACTTCTGTGGGACCCAGGCATCCTGGGATCAAATGCCATCTATCCCTTCTCCACTCAGTCAAGAAACAGAACGTTTTTTTCCTCTGGCCTTTAGGCTCATAAAGGACTCGGTGCACCACTTACAGACACTGAGGCAAGCCGGGGCCGACGAGCACGATGCGTGGAACCAGACCACTGTCATCCACATCCAGGCCACCAAGGTGAGCTGCCAGTCAGCCAGAGCTGAAAGGGCCCGTTCTGTTTCCCCAGCAAGCTGCCAGGCCGAGAAAACCTGCCATTATGCCTCAAGCCTGCTCAGTGGCTGCCCTCATTTCACTTTCAAGGCTTTAGCCCCGGGTATTTTAATTAAAGGACTTAACTCCAAAGCAGTCTTGCTGGACTGGCAGCTCTTAGAGAAGAAACGTAATGAGGCGGTGTTATTGGATTTGCTTCAGGTTGTTCAAACATTTCCTCCCAGATAGAAAAGCAGGTCAAGTCTCTCCTTAGCCCCACAGACAATCCACAGATGTCTGATTCTGTTTCCACTGTGTTTTGTGTTTGTGCATAATTCACTGTCTGCCAGCAAATACTTGAGCACTCCAACACCCGCCATCAGGCTGGGTTCTGGGGGGCTCAAAAGAGGCCATGCATGGCTATGATCAGGAAAGCTGATCTGTCACAGGGAAATATAGGCTGCCCCAAGGTCCCAGAGCAGGTCCAAGTCCACCCACCTCAAGGAGTCAGAAAGCCTTCTCAGAAAAATCATACAGGCCAAGACTGCAAGGACGAGCTGAAATCAGCCAGGCAGTGGGTGGAGGCTGTGGCTTTGGAGAGGAAGGGTTTCCAGCAAAGGGGTCAGGAGATGCTAGAGGTGGAGGCAAGGAAAGGCACAGTATTTGGGAGGAAATGCACATCCTTCCAAGGAGAACCTAAAGGAAGACGACGAACAAGGAGAGGGAGGAGGAGAGGGGAGAAGGAAAGATAGGCACGGCCTGGCCCCTCCAACAGCGCTGTGAGAAGTCTGGCTTTTGTGTTCACTGCAGTGGAAAGCCTTTGCTTTTCTGAGGGTCTCCATCAGAGGAGTGAAGCGATGAGTTTCATGTTAGAAGGATCATACAGACTGCAGCGGGAAGAGAGGACTGGAGACTAGACACCAGTACAGAGCAGGCAGCAGCCGTCTGGGAAGGGCTGAGGGTGCCCCAGACCATGAGCCTGCCAAGAGGACAAGGAGAGAAGCGGGTGGGTGCAGAGATACTCAGGGTGTGGAAGAAAGCAAGGGATAGGCTTCAGACAGCAGTGCAGGGGCATGGAGCGAAGACTGGCTCCTGAGCTCCAGCTCAGGCAGCGGGGACTCTGGCCCTACCTACAGCTGGAGAGCCAAGGTGGTCACTTCAGTCCTCAGGCAGCAGGCCCAGAAAACAGCTGCCTTAGAACAGGAGAGCCCACCAGGGTTCTGCAGCGGCTCCCAGTGGCAGGCGGACAGGAGCGCCACCTGGTGGCCTGCCACCTCCATCGCATCAGCGGGTGCGGGGTGTGTGTGTCGGGGGGTGATTCTGCCGCCCTGCATTCCACTCTGTCCACCACAGAGGTGCTGCCTGCTGTATTCAATGCACTGTCAGCAAAGGCTGTAGTCTCACCAGACACCTAGAAAGGCACTGCATCTGCCCACTGCTTTCCAAACCCATGCCCTGCCTTCAAAGGCACCAGACACTACCTGCTGGGGTTACCTCATTTAATACCCATGACCCTGAGAGGGAGATGAGCATAATCTCAGTTTTAAGGATGAACAGCTTCTTGGGAAGGCGGTGCTGATGCTGACCCTCTAAAGTCATAATGGGCAGGGAAATCTGCACTTCCTGGGCTCTGCGCTCTAGGAGGCTTTGTCCTCTACAGAAAGCTCGAGGACCCAACTGGGTCTCATCTGGAAACCGACGTGTGCAGCTGAGCAACACAAGGGGCTGGTGGGAACAGTGGTAGAGGGGTGGACACGCAGGAGCCTGAGCTCTGGTCCTGGCCCATTAAAATCCAGTCTGTCTCCGGTGGCTTTGGCGACGCAGGGTAGCAGGTAATGCTACCAATTCCTCATCGAGAGACAGACTGCCCTGGTTCAGAACTCACTGCGACCACTCATTAGCCAGTGCCTGGGCGAGGAACTTACTCTCTAGATGCCACACACGCTTCCTCCACAGAATGGAGCTAATAATAGGATCCACCTTGTAGGATTATTGTGAAGGTTATATGAGTTAATAGATGTAAAACTTAAAGAGCCACGTAGAGTATATAAACAAGACTCCCCAGGTGGCTCAGGGGTAAAGAATCCATCCACCTACAAAGCAGGAGACAAAGGAGACACGGGTTCGATCCCCGGGTTGGGAAGATGCCCTGAAGAAGGAACTGGCAACCCACTCCAGTCTTCTTGCCTGGGAAATCCCATGGACAGAGGAGCCTGGCGGGCTACAGTCCATGGTGGCAGAGTCAGACATGACTAATCACAGAGTATAAATGCTACAGAGTATAAATCCCACTCCCACCCCAAACTGGACAGGAGAGAAGCTTGAAACCAACACCTGCACACACTAAGGCTGACTGTTCAGAGCACGGTGCTGGGGCGCAGCTCAGCCTTTCCCCAAGGAGCCCCTCCTCTCTGATCCCCCTCCTGCTCCGTAAGGCAGAGGCGGGCACCCTTGGGCAGCTCATCACTCCACTCTTCAACCCAGAGCCCTGAGAATTCAGGATGCGGCTTTCAGGTGAGAAAAGGGACACAGGGTGTAAGTGGAAAAGTGAGGGTCTCTAACTTTGTCACGCCGGGTGCAGCCTGAGCACCAAGGCATCTGACCCAGGAGGGCAGCGGAGCACATCTGCTCCTTAACCACATCCAAATGCTGCAAACCCGGCACGGGGTCAGCGGCCCAGGTATAGGTGGCAAAGCGGTGAACACAGCAGACAATAAATAGCTATTTTCTTGAGAAAAGCAGTGCTGTCCCCCACTGGCCCAGGTCAGCTCCAACTCTCCTGTATTCTTTCTTTCAAACCAACCTGGAACTGCCCCAAGCACAATGAGAAACGAAGGGCCAAGTTCCAGGGCCCACCAGCCCCCAGCACGCACACCACCGAAAAGGCTTGGCCAGACGCAGTGGGCTAGGAGAGAGGCGGCCGCTTGTCACCCTGCCGGGAAACACGCGGCCACAGCAGCCTTCTGCCAGCAGTCTTGCCAAGCTTCCGGGATGACTTGTGGCAGCAGAAATCAGCGGTTAACGCATCTCTGTGTCTTTGTAGGCGCACCTCCACTATGTCACTGTGAAGATTTTCACAGAAGCTCTGGAGAAACTGGAAAGCCAGCCAGAGATTCAGCAGGTGCTTAGACGCCTCTGTGACCTCTATGCCCTACATGGCATCCTGACTAACGCGGGCGACTTCCTCCATGACGGCTTCCTGTCGGGTGCCCAAATAGACATGGCGAGAAAGGCCTACCTGGACCTGCTCCCCCTCATCCGGTGAGTGGCTGCCCTTCACCCTCAACCCTCTGTTCATTTCAAACACCAAAACCTTCAGCTCCAAAATTCTTGCTAAATGGGGGTCTGGCAAAAGCAGCAACAGTCCTGGACACACTATGGGTTAAGGAAGGGAAAAAAAAATCACAACTAAAACGTTTCAGAATAAATTATCTAGCTACCTCAAACTCTTTAACATTATCTGACGATAGAATCTATATAATATGAATAAAATGAAGCATACTACATATTAATACTGTGTATCAAGAATAGTATTAATGAGTCTTAGTCTTAGCTAGTACTTAAGGAACACTTCTGTTTGCCAGACAGTATGCCAAAAGCTTCTGTATGCATCATCTCATTTAATCCTGATAGCCTTCCAAAGTGGATACTATTAATTTCCCTACTTTATAAAGGGGAGAAAACTGGGACTTAGGGTCAAAGGCCACACAATCAGCCAGAAGAGGGACAGGGTACAGTCTAGGAGATGTCTGTCTCCAGAGCACGTGCTCTTAAACTGCATGTTAAAATGAAGGCTGGGCTATTGTTTATTTCAAATATATCCTTACTTTTGCTGAATGTGGTTAGTTGACTAAGCTCACTTTAATACTCCCTGAGCTTCATGATGACATTTCTAAAACCCAGTAATTCACTTCCTGGCTTGTGAAACAATTTGTTGTCCAGTCACTCAGTCGTGTCTGACTCTGCGACTGCATGGACTGCAGCATGCTAGGCTTCGCAGTTCTTCACGATCTCCTGGAGTTTGCTCAATAATTTAGTTTTTGCAGACAGCATAAAGCAGTGCAGTTTACCACCATGACATACTAATGCAATATATTCATCCTGTCACTTTAGAGATAATCAAAATGACCACTTTAAGAAAACCAAAGCCCCAACATGACCAGGATACTGGAAGAAATAGAAAATATTACTAATTAGTAACCATTGTCCATAAGATGGAAAAGGAGACAACCTGAGAACATAAGCTTTTCTGAGAAATACGATGCCTGCTGTGTTTGTTGGGAGCCAAGCAGGGCATGACACATCCGTGTACGACTCTTCCCCTAAAACCTCCAATAGTTCAGATCATCATCAAGAATAAGAGAACAAAAGAAAAGGGGACTTCCCCGATGGTCCTGCAGTTAGAGGACTCCACGCTTCCACTGCGGAAAGCAGCCACAGGTCCAGTCCCTCCTGGTCAGGGAAATGAGATCCCGAATTCGCAAGGCACAACCAAAAAAGATTTGAACTTAAAAAAAAAACAAAGATATTCATGAAGGAGATTTAAAAAAAACAAAAACTAGACCAACTTCTTTTCACTTCAAACGATATCCAACATGTTACATGTGACTCCAAGTTGGTGCTCAGTGAATTAAAACTCAGAAATTATCAAAACTACATCAGATGTAAAATTATGTCCCAGGTATTAAACTTTCCCTAATAGAGAGAACCCAGTGGTTAAAACCATTAATAGAGTAATTGAGTACTGCACACTTCAAGCCCAAGTGTATCTAACTTTCTGAAACGCTTGGCATTTAACGCACATGAAGATGATAAAGTTCTAGCCCTGACTGCTGGTGATAATGAAACACACAAGATCACCGATAAGCATGGTTTTTTCCTTAAATTTCCAACAGCACGCTGAGTGCTTCCCTTGGCCCCAGAGACTTACAATTCAAGACGAGAAAGACAGCACTGACACAAATAGACAGCGTACACGTGCATCAAACCCATAAGTTGATTTACTCCCATTATGGTTTCTAAAGTAACCTTCCTACTGCAGCAGGGGAGTTAGGGACCTAAGAGACTCCAGGCTTTTAACATTTCTATGTCACAACTGCATGCCTTGATTATTCAGTATCACCCTCAGATTTCTGAGACGACAAATGAAGGATGGCACACTATTCTAAGTGACACTAAGAACCAGCTCTCTGCGTCATGGTAATTAGTGACTAAAACAGTTTTCAGAGGTTTAAAGTCATAAAATCCCAGGGGTGACACTTTTAGGCAAAGATGGCAGACTGAACATATGCATTTACTTTTGTTCCCTCCTGAAACCCTACTAAAACCATCAGTAAATTAACTTAAAAATGTTAAAAGGTGTAAACCCACAGAGAGAGCGAGCAGGAGAGGGAAGCATGAAATCGGGAGAGGAGATGGACAGACAGTGACTTGGCAGACCTGATCACACTGAATCACAAACAAAAAGCAGGAAAAGCCGAGAGGCCATCAGGGCCACCACAGAACCGCAGCAACTGTAGTACCAGGTCCCTCTGGCAAGGGGGGTGAGGGGGGACCAACAGGGTGGGCTGGATCCGCCGATCCCCTCCTCCTCTCTGAGCAGGTATAAGACTTTCCCTGACAGAACCTTGGCAGAAGGCTAAACAGAGGGTGTGCAGACTAGAAGACCCCAGGCTTAGTTGAGGGTGAGGGCCACTGGGCTACCCTACAGAAACCAGGGGCCTGAATACATGTTTACAGGCTAGTGCTGACAGCCCTCTCCCCCAGCCCTCTTTTCCCACATGTGCTAAGTCGCTTCAGTCATGTCCGACTCTCTATGACCCTGTGGACTGTGGCCCACCAGGCTCCTCTGTCTATGGGATTCTCCAGGCAAGAATACTGGAGTGGGTTGCCATGCCCGCCTCCAGGGGATCCTCCCGATCCACGGATCAAACCCGCCTCTCTCATGTCTCCTGCATTGGCAGGCAGTTCTTTACCTCCAGCACCACCTGGCAAGTGGTGGTGGGACCTTTCCCACGAGTTCCCAGCAAACTGGCGGCCAGGTCAGTGTCCTGTAGGAAAACCACATCATGGTCCTTCTCTGGCGAATCTGACCAGTCCAAAGGAGAGAGAAGTGAAGGTACTGACACCGGGGGCCCCCAGGGGTCCACCCAGTTCAGCCCACAGGGAATTCCACACCAACAAGTACACCCAGACTTCTCACCAGCTAGGATGAGAAGTACACCCACGCTTAGCTATGACCAGACACTCGGGGATTGCCAGCACTCGAGGAAAACCCATCATAAAAGACAGAGACCAAGCAAGAACAAGGCAACTCCAAAGACACGAGAGAATCTTCATGGTGAAAACTTTTTTGAAAGATCAATAACATCCTCAAAGAGTTCAGGGGACATATGGCAAGCACAAAAGCAGGCCATTTTTTAAGAAGTAATATCCAGAGAACAACAACAAAAAGAACTCTGTGAAATTAATGACAGTGAAAATGAAAGGCTCAGCTGAAGGACTGGAGGGCAAGCTGCAGAAATCTCGTAGAAAGCAAGCAAGTAAGCAAGACGACACAAAAAGGAGAGAAGATATAAAAATAGTAAGAGGACTGATCCTAACTGTCCATCTGAAGAACGGGACTAGAAAGAGAAGACAGAAAATACTGAAGGGGGCAAATCATTAATGAAATAATGCAAGAAAACATTCCTCAAATGAAGCATACGAGTTTCAGGCTGAAAAGGCCGCAGACCTCTCAGAGGAGAGGACACAGACAGACGCGCATGAACTAGGTCAGACATTTACGCAGTGGTCACAAACACCAGAAGACGGGACGGCAGGGCGGGGGCCCAGGAACGCTGCAGGTGGGGAGGGAGGACCGGAGTTTTACAACGTCAGAGAGGCCTCCCAGGGACGGATGATCTGAAGAAAGATCTGAAGGTGGGGAGGTAAGAGCAGCCATGTGGCTGGCTGGGAGAAGTGCACTCCAGGCAAGGGAGAAGCACGAATGCCGACACCAGATCAGGCCCGCACGTCCACCCAGAGAGGGAAAAGGCCGCGGCAGCTGGAGCCGCGTGACGGGGGTGGAGCATGAGGGCGGAGGTCAGCGAGCTGGGGGCGCGCCACAAGGGCCGGAGGGCACGGCAAAGACTGACAGCCTGCCCTTCGCCGTGAGGGAGAGCCTAACGCACCATCTGAGGGAATCTGAGGCGTGCTTTTAAAGGGTCACTCCAGTTGCCACATTAAGAGCCCACTGGGGAGGGGGACGAGTGAGAAGCAGACACACCAGTTAGCAGGCCGCCGCAATACGCCCGGTGAGAGATGCTAGCGGACTGGCCCAGGGTGACAGCGCTGGAAGTGGTGGGAAGCGGTCCAAGTTAGGGTTTATTCTGGAGACAGAACAAGATTTGCTAACAGATTCGACATGGGAAGTAAGAGACGGAGACGAGTTCAGGTTTGGGGCCAGGACCGAATCGCCATTTACGGTAAATGGGGAAGGCTACAGGAAAGTCAGGTTTGGGCAGGGTGGACAGAATGTCTCCAAGATCAGGAGTCTGCTTTTGAATACATCAAGTTTGAAGAGCCTGGTAGAAATCATGTAAACCGCTAGTAAGCAGGTGAGGCTGGAGAGAGAAATTCGGAAGCCACTGGCATGCGGTTGGCATTTAAAGCCACGAGAAGGACAGTATCACGAGGGGTGAGCGTATGAAGAGGAGGGACCCAGGCAGAGTCTCAGGACCCTTCAAAGACGAGGAGGAGACGGCCTCGACCAAAGTGGAGTGGAGGGAATGAAAACCGGAATCTAGCTGAGGAGAACAGCCAGACAAGAAGAACGAGAACTGGAAAGAGCAAGCATAAAGAAGTTTGACACTTTCAACGAGTTTTGTCACAGAGGGGAGGCAAGGTATAGGTGAGGTGATGGGGAGGGAAACAGTCAAATGGGTGTTTTTATGCAGATGGGAGAGACGGCAGCCTATGTGTGACTGATGGAAACGATCCAGCACAGAGGGGAATTCTGACGTTGCGGGGGAAATACAGGAGGACTTCTGGAACACGGCTCTCTACTGGGCAAGCGGGGAAGGCATCCAGTGGACAAGGAGGGGCTGGCCTGAGCTGGGAACTAGGACAGTGTACCTGTTCAGAGAGAGAAAACCCCACATGTTTAAATGCACGCTTGGGACTTGTGGACTCCTCTTACCACTTCTATTTTCACATCAGTGAAACGGGACTCAAAGTCACCTGGGTTAAGAGAGATGGGGAAGTGAGTAACAGATCTGAGCATCAAAGAGAAGGTGGGAGAGAATCACCTGAGAGAATGAACAAGTAAATGAATTAGAACCACCAAGACTGATTGCCAAGTAGCAATTAGGGCCCATTCAGGTCGTCAGTATAGTCAGTATTGGTTTTTTCAGGCATATATTGTTACAAAGGTACACAACAAAGTTGGTGGAAAACGAGCTATAACAAGGGATGGGGTTTTGCTGAACAAGTATGACAAGCAAGAAAACCTGCTGAATGTATCTTGGAGCGAGTGAATATAATAGACGATGGAATTCCCAATGGATGAAGAAAATGGTTTAGAGTTATGGGGTGGGAACATCCTGGAACTATGATATTTGATAAATTCTGTCTCCTGAAAAGAGTGACAGCTCAGGAAAGTTGTTATTCCAGAAGTCTGACATGTTCTTTGGTGGAGCTGAGTTTTAAGAGCCCTAGGGAAAAATAAAATTAGTAATTCCAAAAAAAAAAAAAAAAGAAAATGGGACCACACAGATAAAGGACTTGAGGCAGCAGGTGCCAGTAGAGTCCAAGAACTATGAACAGCCCTGTAGGAAAAACATGTCATAATAATGAGCAAAGGCCATCCAGGATTAATGTAAGTACAGTATCCCATGCACCTCAAATGTCGTGTGAAATTAGGGATAGGGAAGAGTGTAAACAGTCATGCATTTTATTTCATATCCTCTGCTAAAAAAAGAAGAGAAGCATGTAAACAAGCTTTTAAATACTTCATTCCATAAGTTAAAAGAAAATGATTTTGCTGCCTGAAAGGTAAAATGAGAATTATAGAAGTTGGAGTGGTATAAGGAGTAAGCTAGAAAGATAAGAAATGGTGAAAAAGAAAACGGCTAGGCTTAGGGTGAAATGCAGACATGGAGGACAAGTCCCAGTGTGTGACCCTGGCAGACAGAGGGAGGCTGCAGAAGATCAGTGGAGGAGAGTCAAGGGACTGAGACATCAGGTTCTAGAGGAACTTCCACGCAGACAGGGAAATCACTAAGAATTATGACGGAAGCGCCAGAAGAGAGATCACTGTGTCAGGAGAGAGGGTGGGAACACGGCCGAGCTGTGAACAGAGCACATCTGAAGTCATGATGATACACAGAATACACAGCCATAACCAGGTAAGCACTGAATCTTCGTCTGGCCAAAACTAGTCATACTAGGAGACAGAAGACCAAGGAGAGGAGGCAGAGGTTGGGGATGGGGAGGGCGTGGTGGTGCAGGCGAGGAGAGGGGTGCTTAAGTAAATCCGCATCTGCTCTAACAGTCAACAGATGCTATCTAGCAACACTGAATCAGCGGCAGTAATACAAACGACACGGAGAGGCATTCAGGTCAGTTCCCCAAACAGCAGCTAAGAGAGTAAAGCCGACTGCCTTTAGGGGTTGGGGGGAAGAAACGGAGGTGAGAGGCAGGGATATGCTGATTTTAAGTAACAAGCCTTGAAAAACTATTTGACTGTTTCTACTGTGCCTGCATAACTGATCAAAAATTAAAACTTCCAAAAAAAATTAAAACTGAGGTGTTCAAAAAGTGGATAATGATGCAACTTCTAATTAGACGTTGTTATTCACCATTCCAGATGAATCGAGCAATCTGATATACTCACAAACTCTTTTTCCCTCTCAGGAAGGATGCTATCTTGTTAACTGATGCTTTTGACTTCACGGATCAGTGCTTAAATTCAGCGCTTGGCTGTTATGATGGACACGCCTATGAACGCCTGTTCCAGTGGGCTCAGAGGTCACCCACCAATACTCAGGTAGCTGACTAGAACACTTCATAAATTACCTAAGAGAGCGGGGAACAAGCAGTGACTATATCTTCATGCTTTCCCATGTCAATCGATGTCCATTAGGTTAGAAATTGCTTGGCATAGTGTGTCTATTTACAATATTTTAAGAATACCAAAAAAAAAAAAGAAAAAAAAACCACCCAGGAGCAGGGATGTGGCCTGGCAGGTCTCTGAGTCTGAACTGTAATCAGCAAAATGCACTGCTCAGAATTTGGTGAAGGGAATTAGGAGGAAGGACCAAGCTCTAAATCACCACTTGACATACCCAAGGGCATACACAGAGAGAAGCAGGCTGGCATTTAAGTAACAGAAATAAGAAGACAAACGACTGCACTGATTTAACCACCTTATTTTCAGCCTTTTAACCCTCAGTTTAGTGTTGATACAGCAGGTGTTGAGAGGGACAGGAAGCTTGGGGGGGGGGGGTCTCTCTCAGACCTCACCGCCTGCGAGAGATGCCGCCTTCCTCTTTAAGGAACAGCATCCCAGGGACAGAGGGGGCTGCCGCACTGCATCAGTATCCCAGGGAAACCAAGTGAATGACAATTACAAGGGTGACTGCGAAAACATCCCCAGCTGTCCTGGGTGAGACCACCAGAACTCATTAACAGAAGAAGGGGGAGGACTCATAAAATTCTAACAGCCTAGGGCCAGGGTCCCAGACTCTCTGCTGTGAGCCTCGAGGGAAACATTACGAGTATCAATGGGTACATTAACTGGAGGAGAGAAATGGATCCTGCATTTAGAATTTGGGAAACCAACATTTAATAGCTAACTTGATACAGATGATCAAAACAAAGGCTCTCTATAGCTACACAACAGGTTATTTTGAATTCTATACTGCAAATGTGTTATTCAGATGATGAAGCTTACTTTTTTACTTCTTCTGTCAGATTTCAGAAAAAGTGTCTTAACACTTCATCAAATTGGCACCTCTCAGGGTTCCATTCACACTTAGCGTGGTGTTAGACTTGCTCTTAACATTCTGCATCCTGTCATACCTCACAGCTTAATTTAACATGGTTATCTTAAGTTGCACCACAATCAGTTACCCCCAAGACGCTTATCAGATAGAAGGCCAATCTGTTTCGGATCTCCCCTGTTTCCAGGAAGGCAACCTTCTAACTCAGCAAGGAAATATCAACAACTTACCTAAAGACTGTACATTTATTGGTTAGCACAGCGAAGCTACTTACATTATGTTACTTTCTCTAATGATTAGATCTCTACTTTCTAAAGTTTAAACCCTGGCAAAGAGCTACAGCGATCCCATCCCTCTAGATTAGCCCCTGTGGTCTAAAGAGACACACACGCCCTTTGATGCTCAAGAGAAAAACCTCCCCTGCCTTAACACCTGTCAGGGAACACTGCCATATCCAGCTCAAACCTGCTTTAGCAGCAATGCAAGGAAGCATGCCAGTTCTCCTGTTCCTCATCTTCACCAAAGAACAGAGGGGGCTCTCTCATCTTTTACTTGTTTCTGCTCTTCTTGAATTTAATCTGGACACTGTATGAGGGCAGGCTTGTCTAAATGCGAGGCGTCACTGACCCAGGGCATCAGCACACTGGGGAGGTAACACGTGGATGCTCGACATCCCAGGCACCCTCCCCTATCTCCTGCCACTTGACTGTGAACAAGGATGGAATCTTCATCGTCCTAACTCCAGGGTCTACCACAGAGGAGATACTCTGCATTTATGGAGTAAATGAACATGGTTCTGTAACCTACACAGTGGGACGAGGACCCTGCTGCACACACAACAATGCCAACTCTCACCATCCTAGCGTACTGCACCTTGCTAAAAAGGTGAAAGGCAGAGCAACGTGGCTCTTGCACGCACGCTGATTTTAGGAATGTGAGTTCACACCTGACCTTGAAGAACTGTTTCCAGCTAGTTGAAATGACACTCATCTTACATTCCCGGCTCCTCTACGGACTGCCAAAATAGCACTTTTAAAGAGTTGTTTTCTAATCTGCTGTAATTTTGAAACTGCAGAAAGAGACATTTTTCCCCCTCATTTGCGCAGCAGAAAAAGGAACACTACAGGTATTTCAAATCAATTAAAATGAAAGCTACTCTGAAATATGCCTCAGGAGACCCAAAAGTACAAACGGGAATTTATTTCACTGACATTTCTACCAAAAGCAAAATGCTATGCTGAGTTAAATGTCTTAGAACTGTAAGCATCTCTTCTGTCCGGGGGAGGTTAAGTGTTGAGCTGGAACTCAGAAGGCAGGATGCGTTCCCGTGGTTTACTCTCCCCACAGGGTCTCCTTTCTGCGTCTCCCCCTGATCTGGACGCTACTGCAAGCCGGTTTCTTTGTAACGAACTGCAAAAGGCTGTTCCCCTTCCCCACTAGAAATCCTCTAAGTGATTCCCTATAGATACAAGCAGTAGAGGCACCACTGGGGATAATTTCTAAACAAGAATCCTATCTCCCCCCAATCAGTCTACTGTAGAAATTTGTTAAAATGGTTGCCATATGTTCAACACACCTACCATTCATTCACTCATTCAATCATTTAACAAACAGTTACTGAGCACATGATGTACACCAGAAACTGTGCTAGGTACTGGGGACAGTGTGGAGAACCCCTGTCATTGGGGAGCTTACAGTTTCAGCTCAGACAGGCAAATGAAACAATATTACGAAAGATGAGAGCAGAGCAGTGAAATCAAGACATCACATTAGAGAATAAGGCAGGGACTTCCCTGGGGTCCAGTGGTTAAGACTACTCCACATTCCCAATGCAGGGAGCACAGGTTCGATCCCTGGTCGGGGAACTAGGATCCCACGTACTGTGTGATGTGGCCAAAAAATAATAATAAAAAATAAACATTTTCAAAAAGAGAGAATAAGGTGTATTAAGAACACCCAATTCTGACACAGAACACTGCTTATTTCATTCCACCTTCTGGTTTCTTGCTTTGTGGTTAATGTCCTCAATTTCAAAGAGTCAAACCTTTTATTTGTATTAAATCCCCAAAGCAAAATGATGAGTTGTGTTTTTTTAATTGGCCACCTGCATCCACAATTTGAAATCTGCGTGAGAAAAGGAAGGATGCCCTTTGGAAAAAAATGTTTCCCCATATGTTCACCACAAAATGGATTTTAAAAATAAATTTAAAAATTAAGAATCTTATGTAACGTTCCTGTTTTGAAACTATAAACTTAATCTGAAAGTGAAAGTCATTAATCCTGGCAGAAAGAGTCTGTCTTAATAATGCACTTCTTTCTACTCACAGGGGAACCCTGCCTATGAGAAATACATAAGACCACTATTACAAGGCCAGAGAGCCAGGCTCTGAGACGAGCTGCAGCACTGGAGAGGCACCACCATATGCTGGTCATCCTACGGTACAGGTGTCATTAAAATCTACAACTACACATGTATGTACTGCTTCAAAGAATCACTATCCTTCAGAGAGACAGTCTGAAGCACACGCAATATCTGATTTATCACAAAATAATCCAGGAGAAGGAAAAGGGGGAGTGAATCATTGTTGAAGCTGTTCAATGGGTACGTGGGTGTTTACACTATTCTCTCTACTTCTGAATGTTTAAAACTTCCCACAATTTAAAAAAAAAAAAAAAGGACTATCCATTTGTAGCATTTTTTTGGGGAAATCCCAGGGTTTTGCTTTAGATCTAGCAAAAGCCAACCGATCCATTAGTTATCACCTGTGTTGTTACCGCACACATTTATTCCTCCCAGGGCTTAAAAGAAAACACATACACACACACATGCACATAGACAATCCTCTTCTAAAAGTGTATAGACTTGGTACAGTCTAAATAAAATGTCAATCACTTCACACCAATCAGAATGGTTGTCACTGAAAAGATAAGAAATAGGGACTTCCCTCATGGTCCAGTGGCTAAGACTCTGCTTCCAGTGCAAGGGGGCAAGGGTTCAATCCCTGGTCAGGGAACTAGATCCCACAAGCCACAAGTAAGACCCAGCACAGCCAAATAAATAAATACTTTAAAAATAAATTAAAAAAAAATTTTTAAGGTAATAAATAATAAATACTGGCAAGGATATGGAGAAAGGAAAACACCTGTGCACCACTGGAGGGGAGTGTAAGTTGGTGCAACCACTATGGAAAACAGCATGGAGGTTGCTCAAAAAGTTAAAAATAGAGCTCTGATGCAATCCAGCAATGCCACTTCTGAGTATGTGTCAAAGAAAACAAAAACACAAACTTGAACAGAAACACGTGCACCCCTACATTCACTGAAGCATTATTTACGACAACAAAGATATGGAAACAATCTAAGTGTCCAACAACACATGAACGGATAAAGAAACTGTGGTGTATATAAACAGGGCTATTACGCAGCCATAAAAAAGAATGACTGTGCCGTCTACAAGAGCATGAATGGACCTAGACAGTACTAGGCCAAGTAAAATAAATCAGACAAAGAAAGACAAAGGCCGTATGATTTCAATTCTATGCAGAATCTAAAAAAAAAAAAAAAAGACAAATGAGCAAACAAAACAGAAACAGACATAGATATAGCAGTGGTTGTTGGGGAGATAGGAAATAGGTGAAAGATGAAAAGGTACAAACCTTAAGTTATAAAATAAGTCACAGGATGTCATGTATACCATAGGGAGTATAGTCAGTAACACTGAAAACTCTATGGTGAACATGGTCACCAGCTTTATCATGGTGATCGATTCATAATGAATATAAATGTCCAATCACTATGTTGTACACCTGAAATCAACACAATATTGCATGTCAACTATACTTCAATTTAAAAACTGAAAAGAAAAAAAAAAAGCTCCAGGAATACAACATAAATGTTTAAAAATCAACTCTTCTACAGTAAAAATCATTTAAAATTTCATAAAAGACATAACTGTCTCAAATTATCCAAATATAACCATGCTACATTTTCCACATCATTTTCAACTGCCCAAGTTAAAATAAAAACACACTCAAAATTAAATATTATCAAACAAATTGTGAAAAACCTCAGCAGGCTACTTTTCCTAATATACTCATATAAAGAATCATTTAATCGTTAATAACATAAATCTTAGAAAATTTACCAGAAGCAAACTTATCTCCAGTAATCTGGACAAGGACGAGGCCTCATAAACATTTAACTCTTAAAACCTTGGAACAACTAATAGTCACACTTCCATACCAGTTTTCAGTCCAAATTAATTTTATCTTTCATTCACCTCTGTTAACTCAACAATGCGTTGACTGGCTAGGCTGTTCCTTTTCTTGTTTCTTTTTTAGGTAACCACTAATCAATTTGAAGTAGGAGACAATTTTCTAAAATGATAATCTCATACTTAGTACATTTACTGAAACCACAGCCACCTACCAATAGCTAACGTTAAGGGATTTTGGTTTGAAAACGGTGAAACCAGGTTTTTAGATATTGGTCATTTGTCAAACCTTAAATTTTCAGAGTGACATGGGCTAAAATGGATGGTAAGACAGTGTTCTCATCCTCCTTTGAAAGAAGAGAATTTCACAATCTACTCAGAGAAGAAAAGAGTCTGGGGTGCACAGCCTCAGAACCGTACTCCTCCCTTAGACAACAGGGAAATTTCTGAATTTTCTTTTAAAAGGTGTTCTAGTAAACTAGGAAGTTTTCTATAGTTAACATAATCCTTCCTGTGAGCAACTTTCAAGATACAGAATCAAATAAACTATGCAAAATAAGACTACAGTGAAATAAATAAAAGTACACCATATCTCCAACTGTTCTAGATCCTTCATTCACTCCAGTTTCCTTCTCCTCAGAAATTTAATCTTAGTAATAAATTGCATTCATGGATCAGCATTAATACATAAGAATAAAACAGTCTGAGTCCATTGGTCCCTGTGCTCAATACAAAGCTAGAAGAAGGGTCATGCAGCAGTGACAACTGGAGGAAAATCTATAATCTTCAAAATGAGTCCTATTGGAAAAAATATTGTCAAGCTGCACGTTCGCTGTCCAGCTATGCACTGTTTTAGACAAAACTAGTAATTTCACCAAGTTCCTGACTCAACAGCACAGTAGAATTCCATAAACTGCACCCTGAAGTTCCCACTGGGTCCTTCTGAATCAAATACAAACGTGCTATAGGCAATATTTATTAGGACAGAAAACAATACATATTTTAGACAAGGAATAAGATTTCCCCCCTTAACAATAATCAACCAATACACACCTAATTTTCATATTTCAATTTTTATTGTGGTTTTTTTTTTCTGGTAGACAGTACCACTTGACAATTATACTGCACCAGGCATAAGAAGTTAAGATTTCTACCACAGGGACGTTTTGTATTCAGAATTCAATATAAATATTTCTAGTCAGACATCTCCATGGCTACAGATATTTGGTTGCTTGATTTATATGCATAGAAAGAAACAGTTGTCATAACTGTAAAAAGCAGTACTTAACAAGTACTTTTACATGATTGGAATAGTTTTCCTTTAATATTACAATACTGCTTATTGGTCTGAAAACTAGGTCACCCTACATGATGTTCTGATTTTTCCCCAAGGCATCATGAGTACTGTTTATTCTTTCACTCCTGCATTTTTAGCCTTCTAGTTGATTTAGGGACTATTTAATCAGAAATCATTTTAGCACTGCAAAAAAAAAAAAAGAAAGCTTTGTTAAGGGTACATTATAGACCATAATGATTTTCAGACTTCTTTGTATTTAAAAAAAAAAAAAAAAAGGTATCTGGAGGCTCGGAACAGGCACATGCACACTTGGGGTGAAGGGAACAAAACATAGAGGAGTCTGCTAAAGCACAAAACTTCCTTCTGGTCCCCAATGCCTTCAAATAAATACAAATATTTTTAAAAAAAAATCTCACACTGTGATTTAAAAAAAAAAAAAGGTCAGCCTCCTGGATCTCCCGGCAAGTGCACTCCCAGGCCCCTCCCGGGGCTGGAGGTCAGTCATCCGTCTTCCGGGCCAGCCTGCAGAAAGTCCAGTTGTGTTCCACCGTGTTCTCGTTGGCCCGCTCGCTCATGTGATGCACTCGTGTGTTGCGGATCGTGAAACCCTGTTTTGTAATGTACTCCATCAGGTGGACTCGGAGAGAGACTTCCTGGTGATAATCACAGGGTCCAAATGTAAAGGACACCTGGCAATCTCTGGTGTCCATCATGTGCTTATTCCACTTGGTAAAATAGTTTGATATGCCTTCTAGTAAGGAATGGACCTTGGTGGTGATGGTTAACTGGGTTATGATGACAGCTACCGGGTTGGAGTACTTCGAAAGCTTCCGGGTACTAGATAACTCCACGACTTCTTCAAAAGTATCCACGGGATACAAAGGCTTGGGGTCATTGAGACACTGGATCAAGGGCTCAATCTGATAGAAGTCTGCTTCTTTCCGAAGCAGATCAAATTCCTTAAAATCCAGGGGTAAGGTCAGCTCTGAAGTTCTTAAGAAGTTGAGGACATATCGGAAAAGAGGTCCATCTCGATCAATGAAGTAATTGCCTTGAGGGTCTCGAGCTGTGGGGAAGTCCCCCCCAAACATGGCCCCAAGCATGGAATCCGGGTAACGCGTCAATGTGGTGAGAGACGTCGTGTACAAGTGTCCACCTACATTTAACGTGACCGGGTCAGTCATCTGAAATTGTTTAAAACATGATCAGTCAGTGGAAAAAAATTTTTTTTTCTTAAATCCTAACTTTGACAAATTAAGAAAATTAGTGGCAACAAGCAAAGCGAAAGATTCAGGCTACAGCACATCCAGCAAGCCACTGATGCAAAACAGCTTTAGTTTCAGTGAGAAACCCACCCAGATGAACGAATCTAACATTCGCTTTCAACAGAAAAAAAGAGAGATGTCCACTGCTTCAGAGCCTGCCCCTGAGAAAGGAGGGCATGACTTTCGAAGCCATTTAATTTCAGGCCCAAGGTCTAGAGGTTTTCAGATTAAAGTACATTATGGGAAGAGGAAGAGAAACTTAAGATATACTCATTTTTTTTCCCAATTAAAAAAAAAAAAAAGACTATGTTTCTTAACTCAATTTAACATAAAATAGAATACAAATGACTGAAAAACATAAAGATACCTACTTTCAGTATTTCTGTCTTTTCCCCCTCAACATAAGGAGGGAAATGATGAAATTTTAAAAATAGAAATTTGTGTGCATTTAATCTCAACTTTTCATGGAAGAAATAGTGCCAAACACCAAGTTAAAATATACAGTTTGGTCAAAACAATCTCACATTTTTTGTTGTTGTTCTGTCTCTAAGTCATGTCCAACTCCTTGCAACTCCACTGACTACAGCCTGCCAGGCTCCTGTCCACTGGATTTTCAAGGTAAGAATACTGAAGTGGGTTCTCACATACCCAAAGGCTAATATCAGCTTTCAAATTTCATAATCTGATAGTATAATCACTTTTGTAACATTAATGTCACAATCTGACCTTTAATTTCGAAAAGCAAGCTTCTCAAAAAAAAAAAAGAAAAGCAAGCTTCTCTAAATAATACATACCTTCGGCTTTTAAAATCATACTTAAGAAATAAAGCAAGACAGGTAAAGACAGGTAATAATGCAAATAAAATATTTCTTACCAAAGGAAAAAAAAATATAGGAAGACACATGCACATGCAAAAAAAAAAACACACAAAAAAAGTACTAGTGGGCGAAGTGGCATCTTCTCAACCATTAACCTCCCCAACCACAA
This sequence comes from Muntiacus reevesi, assembly GCF_963930625.1. Lineage (NCBI taxonomy): Eukaryota > Metazoa > Chordata > Mammalia > Artiodactyla > Cervidae > Muntiacus > Muntiacus reevesi. The sequence continues at coordinate 101,079,801 of NC_089252.1, forward strand.
GAAAATGTCCTGTCTACTGTCACCTACTACATATTCATTTAACAGTCATTACTCTATGAAGGAAGCGTCTTAAGAGAAATATACTTTAAGACCAAAAAACAGTGATTATTAAAAGTTACATGGAGAGTCCACACTGAGCTCGCTTACTTAAAAACATCAAAGTTAAAACACCCCAAAATACACAAAAACTAATTGGGGGGGAGGGAAGGGTTGTACCGTTCGTAAGTTCCATTCTTATTGAGATGCATTATATCTAAGAATACATATGAAGCGAGAAAAGACACACAGAAATAATTTGCCAGACTTCAAAAAGCATCCTCAGAAGCCTCTCACCATATAGCCCCAGTCTCCATTATCCATCTGCTCCAGTGCTGGTCTCGGGGAGCCCAGGTTCCAGGGAAACTTGGGGAAGAGAAAAAGACATGTGACAGTGCGTATCACCACGAAAACAGAAGAAAGGTTTTCTCACCCAACAGCAGGCCAAACACCAGAGAAATCCTCATCTTTGCTCTAAGGCAAAGATCTAGGGCAGAAACGATTTTCCAAAGGTCTTCTAGGGGTCCCCCGACATCCTTACCACAATGGGTACCTAAGAGACTGGCAAATGTTTACACAGCAAAGAGTTATCCTAAACTTTGAGAGGAAGGTAAAGAGTCTAGGGAGTAAACCAGTTATTCAAATTCTACCTATCTTCTCTGAAAATTCAATTTTTAGAATTCCTGCAGAAGAACATTATGATTAACGCTACAACCTTATCTGGTACAAAACTATGACGATCCTTATCAAAAAGGTTAACAGAGGGAAACAGTGAACTCTTTTTCATAAGCATTTCAGCTACATAAACTAAACATCTTAGTAAAAGCATTAAAAGCCATAAACCTCCAAGACACTGGCATCTCTTTCCAAGAGAAATACACCAGAAACGTAGCTCTGCTGTAACACAGAAAACCTAATTACACTTTTAATAATGATACATTTCACTTGCTACAATAATCAAAACAAATACAAAACAAGTTAAATGCCAAACCATAGGAGCACAATTTGGGGCAGAAAAGAACCTTACCAATCTATCATGGGAGTCACTAGGCTGGTGCTTAGGACGGGATGCCTGAAGACATTGACAAACACCCAGATATTCATGATGCCATTTTTATTTTATCTACAATTCAAAAGCACTTAAACAGTTTCCCAGCTACTGAACTGCTTCAGTCAGTTCCTCACACACATCAATCCCCAAACCACCCGGCAATGCAAACTCCAAGGCAAATTTCAAAAGCTTTGGCAAGAGACAGTAAGAAACATGGACTTAAGGGTATTTAACCAGGAAAAGCACTGTTTGTTTGTTTGTTTGGTCCTGTTTTTTTTAACGGATTCATTTTCCCCACTTTTAGAGGAATCTGGCACACTCATTCCCAGAACAGGCCCTGGCTACAGAAGATCACAAAGGCTCTTTCTCAAAAGGTCACCCAGGCATGTAGAGAACATTTGCATAGCACAGCAGGGGCTGAAATCAGAGCCTCAAGCATCCATTTCTCTACCTTGCAAATTCTTCAAAGCAAACAAGCTAAAATGTAAACCAGACAACTGTGGGGTCAGTTTTTATTCTCCACATTCAGCGGCTGGGTATAGGTAGGGCTCCACATGCTACAGGGTGAGAACTGGAACACATGTCAAATTCAGGGCTGTTACCACCACCTTTCATTCCCCTGACTGACTTCAACAACAGAATTTTAAGTAACAGAACCAAGAAAGAGGTTTTGACCAACTTCTATTACCTGCACCTGATCCAGTTACTGACGCGACAGACCGACCAGCAGATGGAACAACTGAGCGATTTAAAAGGCCAGGCACCCGAAAGTTCTGCTAAGATGCCCACCTCTGGCCTTCTCCCATCACCCAGCATTCACTGGAGGTACAGGGGCGGGGGCCTATGTGCCAGCCAGATACACAGAAACAGCAAAGTCCGGCCCTTGCCCTGGTGAGGCGTTCAATCTCTGAGGAAGGGCCACATGCAACAGCTAAAGTACAGGATTCAAAGGTCCCATATAAAAGATGGGCTGGCAGAGAGCTGGGGGAGAAAGAGCGAGACCACCACCAAACGTGAAAACGGAGGACTTTGGGGAAGGGCTCCTCTCCATGGGACGCAGCAGGAATGTGTGGACAACCTGAAGAGGGACTCTAGAATAAAGAAACAATTAAGTAAAGGGCTGAGGGCTCCCCCACAACATCCCTGATACAGTAAGCAGAATGTGCATAATTATGCTCCGTTTGGAGATGCTTCCCTGGTGGTTGGTTCAGCTGGTAAAGAATCTGCCTGCAACGCAAGGGACCCCGGCTCGATTCCTGGGCTGGGAAGATCCCCTGGATAAGGGATAGGCTACCCTCTTCAGTATTCTTGGGGTTCCCTTGTGGCTCAGCTGGTAAAGAATCCACCTGCAATGCGGGAGACCTGGGTTCAATCCTTGGGTTGGGAAGATCCCCTGGAGAAGGGAAAGGCTACCCAGTCCAGGGTTCTGGTCGGAGAACTCCATGGACCTTATAGCCCATGGGGTCATAAAGAGTTGGACACAACTAAGCGAATTTCACTTTTCACTTTCAGAGACGTAACAGAGAAAAGGCACATTAAGAGACTTGCTCAAGGGCCCATACCTAGAAAGTAACTCAACAGGAGCTTGGGTTTTCTGACTTCTAGTCCAAATCTTTCCATAAACCAACTCCTCCGACAGAAACTGAAAGAATAATATCCAAGAAACAAGAAATCCAAAGGATTAACTTAAAAACTCCTAACAGCCATCTATTAACCCTATCCACCTAGTGAGGATTTATTTACAAATATAACAGTAACTCAGTCAAAGTGAGCAGTTCTCATGGCTTTGTAAAATTCCCTTGAAGCAAAATAGCAAGGACCTACTGTCCAGTGTGATTCAAGACTGCTATCTTCAATCTTAAACAACTCCACTTTGCGAATATCCAAATAGTTAAATAAGACACAGGAGATGCAAAAAAAAGGAAAAAAGGAGACCAAAGACAACTAAAAAACGAAGAAACAGGTATCATCAAAGTCACGGCTGTTATGCAAGGACTGTCCACTATTAATCCTTTCTTTTTTTTACTGCTAAATCAAAACAAGATAGCTTTTTGGGCAATCACACACACACACAGTTCGATGATGATCCTGAATCTGTTCTACAGCAAAAGGCAAGGTTCTATTCCTGTACAAAGATGTAATAAAACCTCAAAGCTTAATAATTCAGGAAAGCAATTATGGAAATCTTATAAGTCCATGTTTCTTTAAAAAGTACCCAAAAGCCTCCCTTCATTTCTGTATAGGATACATCAAAATAAGATGAAGTTACTAGCAGTCACTTTCAATAACAACTACTAAACTGTACCCTCAAAATGAAAATGTTCACTTAAGAGTTCTAGAGCAGGAAAAAGAGTAATGATTAATTTACATTTTATCTCTATGCCTTACTTCTAAACATCCTCTGTAGAGATGCTCAGATACAGCACAAAGAAAACAAACAAACAAAAGAAGCAAAGACATTCCTGGTCAACCAATAGCTGGTATTCAACCTCTAAACTGATGACTGTTAGGACCATCTCAGAGACAATGCAGATGAATGAAATAAACCACAGTGCAAAAGAATTCCAGAATAGCTTCAATCTCTTCTACTAAGTCATTTTCCAGAGCTGCTAACAATTAGAAATGATTCATTTGCTTTTCATCTTCTCTCCCTTCTGGCACTCAGCAGCGGAGGACTTAATGAGAGATTGAAGGACCATAAGACAGACAGCAGAAGGAAGCTCTTGAAATGGGCATCAAATGTGCCTGTCTTATTAGAGGAACACAGACCTAATATTTCAGAAAAATGGCCAAGAATGGAGATCATGAAGGTACCAATGAAAAACATCTTTCCTTTATAGTGACTTGCCTTACTAAAAACTGCTTTAAACAACAATGAATACAACCAAACAAAAATTCAAACAAAGACTTCTGACCCTGTAAAATCAAGTTCACCTGAAAAGATCTGACCTTTGGCTCAAATAAAATACATGTGGTAACAACCAACAGACTGTTCCCAAAGTAAAGTAGTTCTGAAAATTCACCCAGATGCAGCTTCAAACGTTAATTATGACTAATATATAAGTTCTGACAATATAATGTTAGCAGATAATATGTTACGGAAAACACAAACTCAAGAATTTATGAAAGCCTTGAAAAAAACTGTCAACAATTTTCCACATTAGCAAATGTGAAAAACACACAATTCAACAAGTGAATAACTTAAAGAATAACATAAGGACCCCTGAAACTCATTTTCCTCCCCACAGCAGGACTCAATTACAGGCTTCATGGTTATGATGAACTAATTTAACACACACTTTCAGGGCTTATCATTTCTGCTACAGACTAAGAACTCTCTGGAATAAAACTCCTGCTCCCATCCTACAAAATAACTTATACACTGCAATACACACCTCCAAACTTGAATAAATAATAAAAACATCACTATTTCCTTCCCTAAGTTTCCAGGTAGCCCTTTTAAAATGCCTTTCTACTTTCTACTGAAATCTTTGTGGCTGGCATTCAGAACAGACAACTCAACAAATTCCATCTATACATACCTTCGAAATTACCTTTGTGCTGAATTTCTCTGTTCTTGAAATGTGGGAGTTTTTGAAAGTGAAATACTTTTTATAGTAACTAGTTCAGCAACATCTAAAGGAGTCTTTTGGGTTAATGCTCACATACAGGCTAGTTTAAGTAGCCAGGCACAGAAGGAGAATGTGATGATGGTGTTAGGTTATGCCTGACCATAACCACTACACAAAGAAAGATCGTTTCATCCAAAAACTAATCCTTTTTTCTCTCTGCTCTTTCCATGTGGTCTACAAAAAAGGTGCTCTAGGTTTGAAAAGTGATTTTTCATACTGAAGAGCTACCACAAATAGTCACAAAACCATACTATTCCTCTTACCTAAATTTCTGTAAGATAAAACAGAGTAATACCACATTCCCAAAAGTAATAGTACCACTTAAGCACAACACAAGGGCAACAACTGGCCTACAGGGTGACAGATGGGGGCTTGGGGTCTGAGGCCACAGGCAGGCCAGAGCAGGAGAGAGAGAAATGGTCACAGGGGAGGATCCTTAAGCCAACTTGGCTTCATTACTAATTATAAGACCCAGAGTAAATCACTCTGTGTTGCCCAGCTGCTTCTTGGAGAAAAAATAAGTGAGATCATGAATCGAAAATTTATGTGTAACCTGGCAAGTGTGAAAATACTAGTGGCAGTAGCATACATATAACTTCCGTGGTTGAGAAACTTGAGAGTGTGGACACAAGTAATTCAGAGCACGGGCATGGAGACAGGGCAAGATGGAATAGGAGGTCACTTAATTTGCTTCCAGTCTCCCTCATCCCGTCCTCCTTTTCCTGGAGCGCCACAAGGGAGGATCACAGGGAGCATCTGGCTTTCACGAGAGACCACCAGACATCGGAACTCTTCATCACAGAAGGCACTCCTCTGAAGCATGACTCAGGATTATATCCAAGTTAAAGCCAAATCCAACTAAATATCTGTATTGCATTTTAAATAAACTCCAAATACCACAATCCAAGACACGTTCAGTGATTCAGAGATTCACCCTAGCATTTCTTTATGTAGTAATGCTTTAAACTATGACAAATTAAAATTTAAATGACATGAACCTTAGAAACAGCATCTACGGTGGTCCTCACCACTCAATTCTTAATATTTATGATGTTATGCAAAATGAAGTACTAGTATGGTCTGACCAAAAAGCAAGTTGTCTCAACCTACCAACCATGCAGGTAAAAAAAAAAAAGATTTTCCTCTTCCTAGCTACACATCTGTTTATTCGAAAACATCTCAGCCCTGGGCTCAGTCCTGTGTTATCTTGGAATCGCTTCTTTCCTATCTTGGAATCGTTCATATGCTCGGGCGTTTGTGACAGCAAAGAAAATGAACATGCCAAGGGGAAACGGTAACACACGCTCAGGCTACCCCAAACGCTCTCAGCCAAACCAAGTTACCTCGGGTCTCTTGGCACTCAAACCTCTTCTGTCACAAAGCCCTAAAATTGGAAGTATCCAACTTGTTCTAGAACTGGTATAGTTGCAGAAACATGATAACTTCAGCACAATATCCAAAAAGGATCCCTGCTTCATCTCTCAAGTCCCACCCCTCAGACACAGCCTCCACCACTGACAGCCCGGCAGGTGCTTCAGGGGCTGCTCATCACCATGGCCATTTATCACCTCTGACGTCCAGCATTAAAAACGCCCTGGCACACACAAATCTGGGCATTAAAAACTCAGCTGCGGTCAGTCTCTTTGGGGCAGAAAAATCCCCTAAGGCAGGGTTCAGAAGTCCTGCCGGAGGCTTTAAAATAAGGTAAACTGTAGCCAATAAGCACCACCCACAATCAATCATTTTCCAGCAAACCTCGAGGTGCTCCCGTCCCGGCTTCACTGCTGCCCACGGGCCGAGTCCCCCACCCCGACCCGGGCCCCGGGCGTGGGACGGGAGACACTCGGGGCCCGGGCATGGGACGCGCACCCGAGCCCTGAACCCCGGTCCGCCGAACCCGCACGTCCCAGCGGGGCGGGCCCCGGATCCTCCGCCCAGGCCGGCCTCCGGTCGCGGGCAGCCCGCGGCGCGCTCGTGCCAGCCCCGGAGCGCGCCGCCTGGACTCCCCGAGGTCCCCTGAGCGCGGCCCCGCCACCGCCCGGGCTCCCCTCAACCCCGCTGCCGGGCCGCTCCGCGCGGTCTTCTGCTAGAGCCCGGCCCTCCCGAGCCCCGGGCCTCCGCGCCGTGGGCCCGCCCCTACTCACTGCGCTGCGGCGGCGGTGGCTGCCGGGCCGGGAGACGCCGGCGGCCGGAGAGCGCGAGCGCGAGGACGAGCGAGCCCGCGCCCGGCGGCGGCGGTGGCGGCGGCAGAAGGGACGACTGAGCCCGCGCCCGGAGTTGCGGCTCCTGCCGCCCGGCGCGGGCGGCGCCTTTCCAGCGGAGACGCGGCGCCACGGGCGCGGGCGCCCCCTGACGGCGGCGCGGGCTAGTGACCGAAGGGCCGAGCGGCCGGAGAAACTCAAACCCCGCGTAGCCTGGGCGGCTCCTTCAGGCTGACTCCGCGGCGGCCCTGAAGCCCCGCCCCGACGCCCGATCCCGCCCCCGAGGCTCCGGCCCAAGACCCACGTGCTCCGCCCAGAATTCGCCCGACGTCCAGCCTCCGCCCGCACTGAGGGATCTGCCCAGCCCCCGGCACTTTTCGCTAGGACTCAAGCCTAGTTTCTCCTGTCATTTTACGAAAACTTAAGGGACCCCGACCAAGTGCCAGGCCTGGCGAGTAAAGCGGTCACCAAGAAGGAAGGGCTTCCTAAGGAAAGGAGAAACATTAAAGACCCAAATAAACGGCCGACAAAACAATGACCAAAAAAAAAAAGTTATATGATTATAAAATGTTGGGAGGTACATGAATTCGATGGAGAATAAGGGAGGGGGTCTCTGCTGCAGCTACGGTGACTATACAAGATCTGGACTCCGGGGCTGTGGTCCCAGGATTCCTGGCCTTGCCCTCTGTGGGACTGATAAGGTCACCTCTCGTCTTGTGGGCGGAGTAGGGAAAGACAGCCAGCTGAGAGAAGGGCAGCAGAGAAAACGACCAGTGCAGAAGCTCTGAGGACTGAAGGAGCCAGTCCAAGAGGAAGCTGGCACCAATACTGTCTTCATTTCACCACGAAGGAACCCAAGGCTGCAAGAGTGGGGAATTACCTAAAGTCTCAGAGCTAATTGGTTTCCAAACAAAGATTCCTTTCAAACGGAACTCACTTCCGGCTAACCAAATCCCCATCCCTTTCCAGGTGAGATCAGGTATAGGGTTTTTGCCATTTCTCCTTCACCATAAGCAAGAGAGTTCCAGAAAAACATCTTTCTGCTTTATTGACTATGCCAAAGCCTTTGACTGTGTGGATCACAATAAACTGTAGAAAATTCTGAAAGACATGGGAATACCAGGCCACCTGAGCTGCCTCTTGAGAAATCTGTATGCAGGTCAGGAAGCAACAGACTGGACATGGAACAACAGGCTGGTTCCAAATAGGAAAAGGAATACATCAAGGCTGTATATTGTCACCCTGCTTATTTAACTTCTATGCAGAGTACATCATGAGAAACGCTGGGCTAGAGGAAGCACAAGCTGGAATCAACATTGCTGGGAGAAATATCAATAACCTCAGATATGCAGATGACACCACCCTTTGGCAGAAAGTGAAGAAGAACTAAAGAGCCTCTTGATGAAAGTGAAAAAGGAGAGTGAAAAAGTTGGCTTAAACCTCAACATTCAGAAAACTAAGATCCTGGCATCTGGTCCCATCACTTCATGGCAAATAGATAGGGAAACAGTGAAAACAGTGACAGACTTTATTTTTGGGGGCTCCAAAATCACTGCAGATGGTGACTGCAGCCATGAAATTAAAAGACACTTACTCCTTGGAAGAAACATTATGATCAACCTAGACAGCATATTAAAAAGCAGAGACATTACTTTGCCAACAAAGGTCCATCTAGTCAAGGCTATGGTTTTTCCAGTAGTCATGTATGGATGTGAGAGTTGGACTATGAAGAAAGCTGAGCACCAAAGAATTGATGCTTTTGAACTGTGGTGTTGGAGAAAAGTCTTGAGAGTCCTTTGGACTGCAAGGAGATTCAACCAGTCCATCCTAAAGGAGATCAGTCCTGGGTGTTCACTGGAAGGACTGATGTTGAAGCTGAAACTCCAATACTTTGGCCATCTGATGCGAAGAACTGACTCACTGGAAAAGACCCTGATGCTTGGAAAGATTGAAAGCGGGAGGAGAAGGGGATGACAGGGGATAAGATGGTTGGATGGCATCACTGACTCAATGGAATGAGTTTGAGTAAGCTCCAGGGAGTTGGTGATGGACAGGGAGGCCTGGTGTGCTGCAGTCCATGGGGTCACAAAGAGTCGGACACGACTGAGCAACTGAACTGAACTTCACCAGTATAAGCACTTGCCTTGGAAACTCACCTGTGCTTCACCATTTTGAGTGTGTGATTACCTCTGGTATTTATCTGCACACTCATCACAGTTATATCTGATATTTGGTTTTCTCTGAAAAACTCAGTGGGCTTCCCAGGTGGTTCAGTGGTAAAGAATCTGACTGCCAAGCAGGAGACCCGGGTTCCATCCCTGGGTCAGGAAGACCCCCTGGAGAAAGAAATGGCAACCCACTCCAGTATTCTTACCTGGAGAATCCCACAGACGGAGGAGCCTGGCTGGCTAAATAGGTTCCGTAAATGGCATACGGCTCATTAATACACCTGAGTGCACCATTATATTCAAAAAAGACTAGGTGAGGATACAGGGAAATGTGTGTAAAAATAAGCAGTGTGCAAAATGGTATACATGATATAATCCTGATTTTATTTTCAAAAATGTAAATATCCATAGACAAACATTTTAAAGAAATATATCAAATCACTGATTATAGTTCCAGGCAGTAGGATGGGAATATTAGTGACATCACTTTCAAATGTTCTTCTGAATTTTCTATATTTTCTACAGCCCATGGATGCTGAATTTATAATCAGAAAAAAAAGTTTTATTTTTTAAGAAAGATAATTCTGATATTACCCAACACTCAGACCTCCAGGATTTGGTGCCAATGAAAATCCAAAACTGCCCTTTGCTTACTGGTATCCCTGAAGGAGTCATTTCCCCTCTCAGGACTTCTATTTCCTCATCTAAAAACTGAGAGGAATTAATTTTTCAGTGGTTGTGTCAGTACAATTCCTATATATCTAAAAGTTTTTATTGCTATTGTAACTTATATTATCAAATTTATATTTTATAACATATTGATAGTTACTGAAATGTGGTTCATTTTCTACAATAATTTTATATTCAGCAACTCTATTAGTTCTAATTGAGTTCTAATAAGTTTATATGCTCTCTTGAATTTTCTACGTAAGCAGCTATAGAGTCTGCAAGTAATAACATTTGGAATCTTCTTGTCCAGTCTTTTATTTTCTTTTCCTTATTTTACTGCACTAAAACCTCCAGCACAAATTTGAATGATGATGATAGTGGTCATTTCTATCTTGTTCTTGACTGTTTCTAATATGGCACCATTAAATATGGTGTTTGTTGCAGATTTTTGGTGGATTCCCTTTATCAGAGTAAGGGAGTACTATTCTGCTTTATTATGAATGGGTGTTGTATCTTTCCGACCTAGGGATCAGACCTGGGTCTCCTGTATTGCAGGCAGATTCTTTACCGTCTGAGCCACCAGGGAAGCTCTGTTGAATTTTATCAAATGTGAGATTTGCCACCACCCCCAATGTGGTTAATTACAATCATGGCTTTTACTGTATTAAACCATCCCTGCACTCCTGAAATAAACACACCTTGATGATGTGCTTTTTTCTTCTTCTTCATATAGTACTGCATTTCATTTGTTAATATTTTATTTGGAGTTTTTATATCCATTGCTATGAACGAGATATGCCTATGATTTTTCCTAATCACATTCTCTCTCTGTCTGGTTTCATTACCAAAGTAACATGAGCCCTCATAAATTAAGGAGTGGGTGCCTACTCATTAGGGCAGCCTCTGTAAGACTGAGATTTTTCTGTTGTTTGGGTTTTCCATACGATTCTCCTATAGGCCATCTTGATTTGGGAGCTGGGGGTAGAGAGTTTACTCTTATATCCTGACTCACAGCGTTCAACCTGACCTCGGGGCCCACTTCTCCACCTGCAGAGCTCTTGTGGGCCACCAGGAATCTCCTTGTGGCTGAATCTGAAAGCTACCCCTCAGATCTCCCTGAAGTGACATCACTGCCCACACTCTCCTAGGGACAACCTCTCCCCCAGCCCTGTTCTAGCTTCCTCCTTCGTCTCAGACTCGTGAAGATGCACTTTATCTTGCTTTACCCACGCCTATGCCCCGGTTTCTGTGAGGCTGTACCCTCTTCTCCATCTACCCTCCCTGTGGACCGACTCAGTCACCTCCGTGGATGCCATTACTGTCTCTAAGCCAAAACACTCCCAGATCCACACCTCCAGCCCAGGCCTCTCTCCTGAACTCCAGACCTACAAATGCTGCATATGCTAAAGCCCCTGCTATGTGCCAAGCACTATTCTAAATGCTTTTATCCTCTGTGTCAGTTATCTACTTCTTGTTGCTCAGTCCCTCAGTCATGTCCGACTCTTTGCGACCCCATGAACTGCAGCACGCTAGGCTTCCCTGTCCTTCACTGTGTCCCAGAGTCTGCTCAAACTCATGGCTGTTGATTCAGTGATGCCATCCAACTATCTCATTCTGTCGCCCCCTTCTCCTCTTGCCTTCAATCTTTCCCAGCAAAGGTCCTTTCCAATGAGTCGGCTCTTTGGATCAGGTGGCCAAAGTATTGGAGCTTCAGCTTTAGCATTAGTCCTTCCAATGAATATTCAGGGTGGTTGCATCATAAATTGTCCCAAAATTTAACTTAGGGGCTTAAAACAACTTTTTTTTTTTTTCTCTTGGTTACACCACTCAGCCTGTGGAATCTTAGTTTCCAGACCAGAGTCTGAACCCAGGCCCAGGCAGTGAGAGCGCAAAGTCCTAACCACTGGACTGCCAGGGAATTCCCAACAAATGTTTTTTTAATCTCACAGTTTCTGAAGGTCAAGAATTTGAAAGCAGATTAGGTAGGTAGAAGATCTTGCAGTCTGGATGTCAGAAGGACTGTTGTTGGCTGGGGCACAGACATGTGCTTCAAGCTCACTCATGTAATTTTCATGTGGGATCTAGTTTCCAGACCAGGGTTGGAACCCCAGCTCCCTGCATTGGGAGCACAGAGTCTTAGCCACTGGACCACCAGGGAAGTCCTGCGTCTTTTATAGCCTAGCCTTGAAAGTGACACACCCAGAATCTCTTGGTCTCACAGACCAAGCCTATTGCAGCGTGGCAGGGTACCACACAAGGACCCGAATACCAGGAGACGGCATCATTAGAGGTAATCCTGGAGGCCACTGCACCCTCACAACTAGAAGAACAACCCAGATCATCCCATAAATGCAGATGAGAAAACAAAGGGAAGGAGAGGTGAAGTCAGTGATCAAGTCCACACGGCCAAGGCCACACTGCCTGGCTCCCCTTCCGCAGTCCACCAGCGGCTCTCTCACCTTCGACGTGTACAAACCTGAATGCTCTCGCCTCACCACCCCCAAGTCTCCCAAGTCCCCAGCTCAGTTGGGCAAGTGGCACCACCGTCCTCCCATCTGTCCAAACCAGCAGCTTTGAGTCACGCCTGCTTCTCCCACCCCCTCACTTCCCAGCACCAGATCACCCAGCCCTGCCAAGTCTTCCTCCTCAGTGCAGCCGGGATCCATCTCGCCTTCTCTTTCTTTCCGTCTCCACTTCCATCGCGCGGGGCCGAGCCACCCAACTGTCCATCCTGGGCATCTGCCGTAGCCCCATCCAGGCCTCCCTTGCTCTCTCCGCCCCCACGCTATCCATCCGTCCTCCTCTCTCCAGCATGAGTCACCTTCAAGGACACAAAGCTGGCAGTGTCACTCTGTTTCCTTTCAACTTCGTTCTCTCTGGCTCCCATGCCTTGGGGATCTGGTCCCCATCCCCTCCCTCCCGTGTGATCCGGCCCCCGCCCACTGGTCCAGCTTCCCTCCTTGGCACCTCTTCACCTCCCCGGCCTCTCTGGTATCGGGAATCCACAGCAAACATTTTCACTTCAGGGCTGCCGTCAGGCTGTCCCCTTACCTAAAACACTCTTCCCCCAGCGCCCGGGCAAGCCCGTCTCCTCCTCCTTCAGCAGGCTGTCATCTCCCCAGAGAGGCCTCCCCTGACCTCCCAGCCCAGCTGACGTCCCCCAGCAGTAACTTCCACAGTGTCCCTTTTTCCTGTCCACCTCACTGCTTCCGAGCTCCCTGAGAGCAGGGGCCGTTTTGTCCGTTTGGTTCACAGCAGCACCCGAGGTCTTCGCCACGTGCCTGGCGCTGAGCGCCTCCTGGACACCCGCGTGACAGTTCAGTGCATTCCCTCCACCCCCTCCCTTCCCCCCGACCCAAACCCCATGCCTCTGCCCTGGACGGTGCTTAGTTCCTTAAGTGAAGCACGGTCACCACCGCGGCTTTGCACACGCTGTTCCCGCCACAGGGCTGCCCTTCCCTCCGGCCGCTCCGCTTACTCAGCTAACTCCTGCATATTCACCAGGAACGAGGGCTGCCAGGTTCACCAAAGGAAGACACAGGCTGCTCAGTCAAATCTGAATTCCAGATAAACAACCAACAATTGTTTAAGTACGTCACAAGTACTGCACTAAATGACACGCCGTCCTGTGTTTTATCTGGGAACTCTAGCAGGAACGAGCACCAGCTCCCCCTTTCTTTGGGAGACCTCCCTGGCCTCTCCCCCCGCCCCCGCCCCATCCCCATTCCTGGGAGACCATCCCCTCTGCTTGCCCCCACTGAGCATAAACAGTCTGTTTCTGACTGTCGGTTACCCAGTGGAATGCGACCTTGCTGACAGAGCAGGCCGTGTCTCAGCCTTCATTCAGGGAGTCTGGCTTCACCTGGGAGAGCCTCCGCCACAAGCCTGGGCGGGGAGGTTCACTGATGGAGAAATGAAAGGGCACCGAAGAGAAAAGCGCAAACAAGATGGGAAATGGAACCAGCAGATGAAACGTGGCCCCCGAAGCAGCGTGACTCTCGGATGATTACCACAGCGGGGCGCACCCCCTGCCGCCTTACCGTGTCACCAGAGCCCCTCAGGTCCCCCAGCCTCCTGGGGCCTTAGGATGGGTGGGCCAGGCATATGCAAAAAGGAAGTCTGTGCGCCTTCAGGAGGCTTCCCCAGACTGCAGAGCGTTCCGATGGGAGGTCCTATGGGAACCAGAGAGGGCGTGTACGTCTCAATCCGAGAGAGGCTGAGAAAAGCCCCTGGGTTGGAAGGTGCCCCCCAAAAGCTAGGGGATGCTGACCAACTGCTTGGAGAGTCCAAGCAGGTCATCTGGGGGCTAAACCTACATTCGGCCACTTGGGGTGATTCAATTAACCCCCCCACAACCCCTCCCAGGATGGGGACAGTCTCTCGGGACCCCAGGAGGTAAGGGACCCTAAAGCAGCTGTGTGGATTATCTGGACCCAAGATCCGGCTGAGGGCTTCCGTGGTGGTTCAGATGCTAAAGAACCTGCCTGCAAGGAGGGAGACCCGGGTTCGATCCCTGGGTTGGGAAGATCCCCTGAAGAAGGGAATGGCCACCCACTCCAGTATTCTTCTCTGGAGAATTCTGTGGATGGGAGGAGCCAGGCGGGCTACAGTCAATGGGGTCGCAAGGAGTCAGACACGACTGAGCGACCAACACGTTTATGCTTCACTTTTCAAGACGTGGCTGAACCCCTCCCAACGCCCCCGCCTGAGGTGTGCTGAAGAGCCACCGGCCCGTGGGGAAGCCCACTCCCCTCTGCCCTTCTCGGGGCTCGGTCTCGCCTCCTCTGTGCGCGCCTCTCCCTCTCCCCGCCTCGGTCACCTTTGAGCCTTGTGCCACGGGTGGCACTCTCAGCTTCTCCTGGGGCTGGTAAAGGCTTCCTGAGCCTTCTGCCCACTGGCTGCCCTGCCGGAAATCCATTTCTGAACAGGCTCCCGGCTCCACCCTGGGGCCCGGCTCCAGTCCCTCCGCACACTTGCCCCAGCCTCTGGGCCACCCTCTTGCAGCCGGCAAGGTTTCCAATGCCTCCCCCACTTCCAGCCATGGAGACGCTTTGGTAAATTTGACGAGAGCATTTTTCCTTTTTATAAGGTTTCTAATTACCTATTACGTCTAATCTTCTCTTTAATCGGTTTCCAAAGCTCAGCTTGGAGCTACAGAACCAGGGGAAGGAATCTGGTTCTCACCAGTGTTGAGAGAGAGGCTCTGTGGTCATCCCTTGGATGTCACCAGCCTCTTCACCATTCTGACTCTGTAATTAAAGGGATCAGGAGGTCGGCTTCTGTCTTTAGTCCCCCGAGTGTTTCAGCGGGCCACATGTGAGAAGTTCACGGGCCTTGAGAGTCCTTCTGTGCCAAGAGGGAAGAAAACCGCCTGGCCATGGCACGGCCAGCTGGCACGCAGGAGGCAAGGCAACTCCCGATTCTGAGTTCTCACCCTCCCTGACAGCTCAGGGCTCTAAATGCTTGTCAGTAACACATTGCAGGCCCCTGCTGTCCTCCTGCCTGTTCCTAATCCAAACCATTTCCTCGGCATGCGTTTCCTAGTTTAGCAAGAGCCTCATTCGCTTAGCAGAGCACACAGCTCTTGTCCCCTCTGTCCAGTCCCTCTCAGGCTGATTCTCTTCTTCTTAACACATCCAAAGCCTCTCTTTCCACATGCCCTCCTGCCTGGATGCTCTCTTCCTCCCCCTATGTACTATGGGAACACCCGTGTACCCCGCCCCCAACACCCAAATGCATCGCTTTTATCAAGCAGTCCTGTGGGACTCTGTCTGAAATATAACTGTATTACCTTAGAAAGCCCCTATGTTTTACACAAGAAGCAAATAACAATATTTGTAAAGCTGCCACAGAAGAGGATCTGTTCATGTCCCAGGGGCTTCTGAAATATAAGGTCTCTTTACAAGGCAGCAACATTATTTTAAATCTACTGAAATGCCCTTGGGTTTCATGAAGATGGTGGGGGTTCAAAACCTCACTGGCTAATAGTGGATCCATTGTTATCCTGGTGGGAAAAAAAAAAAAATGAGAGCATCATGTAGAGAAGTAACTATAGTAACCGTGTAAAGAGCCATGTTTCAGGATTCAGAATTCTACACGTGTCACTTATTTCCTGTGCCTGACGTCAGGTTCCGAGACAGCAGAGCACGCAGGGTGGGATTCTAGCTGACTCACTTGGCCCTGTCACCAGCAGTATGGGTCTGGACCCTCAGCCACAGTTTCTTCCACCATAAAGTCGAATAAAGCAACTCTGTGTCAGGGTTGTTATGACAGTGAAGTGAGGCAATTAAAGTGTGGAAAACTCTGCTAATGCAGAGCCTGGCATAAAGTCGGCACACAATAAACTGGTAGCTCTTATTATAATAACTAATTGCTCTACTGCTGATCTGGAAAGATAAATATAGAATTGAAACCCTGGCAGGCAGCAGGAGAATTGCGCTAAGAGAGGGGGTTACTTTTTGAGACTTGGTGATTCGATTGTTCCACCAAGGTCTCTTAAGACATCTATTTATTTTGGTTCCAAGTTGAATATTGTCCATGTTGATAACAGCAGTGGATAATTAAGAAACAATGGCTTCCGCTGACATTCTTATAGCATTTGTGTAACAAGCTAAATATTATCTTTTTATAACCCTTTCTGCATTAAGATAGACCAAACCTGATCCTAAAATGTCACGAGACTAAATTGGCAGGGTAATGTGATTATACAAAATAATAAATAGGAAAGTAATAAATTTTTATCACTTGGAGAGGAACTGTGTCCCCCTCCCCCACCTTGGCTGATTTTGTTTGTTTTTAGTAAATTTTGTTACTGACATATAACATTCATATAGCAACTGTGCATAAAACATAAATGAATGGTGTGATGAATTTTCCACAAAGTGAACACACCGTGTAACCCACACCCAGATCAAGAAACAGACAATCACCAGGACGCCAGAAACCCCCTCCTGCATCTCGCTGGGTGATCATTTTTCTTACTTCTCCTCCTCCTTCCTCTTCTTTGAGATACAATTTATGAACCATTCAATGTATCCATTTAAAATATACAGTTTGATGAATTCTTCTAAATTCATACAGTGTGCGCGGGCTTCCCAGGTGGTGCTAGTTTAGGTAAAGAATCCGCCTGCCAACGCAGGAGACACAAGGAGACGTGGATTTGATTCCTGGGTCGGGAAGATCTTCTGGAGGAGGAAACGGCAACCCACTCAAGTATTCTTGCCTGGAGAATCCCATGGACAGAGGAGCCTGGTGGGCTACAGTCCATGGGGTCACAAAGAGTTAGACATGACTAAGCATATATAGTGTACAACATTGCCACTATCCAGTGTTAGAATACTTCCATCACCCCCAGAAAGTCCGCTGGTGACTGTTCAAGGTCAACCTCACTTCCATCTCTGGCCCTAGGAAACCACTGATGCTCTGTCTCTTGCGTCTAATAAAATGTTCATATAGAAGCACACAGAAGCTAACATTCAATGGTGTGTTTGTGTCTGACTGGCTTTTTATCATAAAAGATATAAATATGAATATAACAAGATTACAGTTTCCCAATTGTAGCACATGAAAGAAGTTCAGGTGTCACCTAGACAATTAGGTGATATCTGAATTGTGTTTTTTTCTAAGATATCAGAAAATAACTAGGACATAAAGTCCTCAGTATCACAGATATTGTTGCTTTGAGCTAGAATAGGTTTTAAAATGAATCAATTTAAAGAAACATTGGTAATAACATAGATAGTGCATAGATAACATGAAAATTCTAAGGGTGTGTGCAGCAAATGTTGAAGCCAGTCAAATAGTGACCTAGATTGAGAGAAATCATTTCTCTGAGCTCTGAAATTCTCTGTAGATCAATCAATATGCAGGCTCTTAAAAATAATGTTTAGAATTTTAGGGCTATTCAGGTGTTTTATTGACCATTTCTACACTTTTTTATTGAGTGCCTTCTACATGCCAGATGCTAGATAAACGCTCAGAGATTCTAGTCACACTGCTTTTGTATCTACATCATAAATATTTTTTACAGGACTTTGAAGGTAAATGGGCTTTCCTGGTGGCTCAGGCAGTATAGAATCTGTCTGCAATTCAGGAGACGTGGGTTCGATTCCTGGGTTTGGAAAATCCCTTGGAGAAGGGAATGGGCAACCCACTCCAGCATTCACCTGGAGAATTACATGGACAGAGGAGCCTGGGAGGCTACAGTCCACGGGGTCACAAATAATCAGACACGGCTGAGCGACTAACAATTTCACTTTCACTTTGATGGTAAGTGCAGTGACAACAGGAGTATGTGGTTATGTGCTCTCACAAAGCAGTTGCCCTGCCAGTTCTGGGCTGACACGAGAAAGAACCAGAATTCAGGGAAGGGACAGAAAGTGTGTCTGAGTGATGAGGGAGTTGGCTCAAGGGAGGGGAAATTTGGACAAGTCGTTTAAAAGAAAGGAGGATGGTTATAGCAAAAGCAGAAGTAGGGCAGAAAACAAACATATTCCAGGGTCAAAAGAGTTGACTCTACTGGCAAATGCAGAGTTGAGAAAGGTGAAGAGTTGGCAACAGGACTAGAAGGGCTGATCCAAATGTTGACTACTCTCAAACAACTATGCGATGGACGCCATGGAAACTAACCAGAGAAGCAGTCATAACGTCAATCCTTTGTGGAAGATACAGAGGACGGCAGGATGGGTGGATGGACAGATGGATAATGGATGGCTGGATGGATGACAAAAGGCAAGAAGGGATGGATGCTCAGATGGATGGTCATCTGCCACATGTAATATATTCCACATCCATATCTGTGTTAAGTCCTAAAATTAAAGCTCTGTATTATGTGCTGCCTTGACATCTGATAAAATTGAGAGGACCTTAAATGGTCTAACCACAAGTCTCCTTATCCATTTTTCTGCACCCATAAGGTTCCCTAGCCATATATCCCTTCCTGTCGAGGGCATCAAGCACAGTTCCTGACTAACCCTGAGAAGTGGGCTTCAGTTTCTGCCAGCCCATGGAATTATTCCAAAAAGCCAATCAGCTCCTCCTGCAGCAACTAAGTGGTACCTCACCTCTTGTGACGAGTGTTCTCTGTCCCCAAGTGTACTCCCATGTGGCCCGGCATGGGTGTGCGGCATCCTCCTCCCGAAGGCTGAGGGTACCAGTGACTAACAACTGCTGTCAGTCTCACCTGGCCATCGGCGAGTGCCGTGTGTTTGGTCATCCCCACACCACAGGGCAGGAATCCCTCCTCACTAACGGGCAGAAGAGGTGATCAAAGCAATCTTCCCCCATTCTCCTTTGCTAATGGAAATTGTGTTTCTTTCAAGGAGCCATCCTCCCTAACGTGACTTATCCCTACCCTAGCTCAGAGATAAATCCTAACTGGTTTAATTCTACCTTAAGGGTCTCATTAGACTCTAGCATGTAACTCAGTTCTGCCTGCTGCAATGTAAGGTATATCTGATGGGATGACTGTGGGAAAGAGTTCCTGGTTTCTAAAAAGTGAGTGAGTGAGTGAAAGTCGTGTCCCCTGTTCACAACCCTATGGACCATACAGTCCATGTAATTCTCCAGGCCAGAATACGGGAGTGGGAAGCCTTTCCCTTCTCCAGGGGATCTTTCCAACCCAGGGATCAAACGCAGGTCTTCCACATTGCAGACGGATTCTTTGACAGCTAAGCCACAAGGGAAGCCCAAGAATACTGGAGTGGGTAGCCTATCCCTTCTCCAGCAGATCTTCCCAACCCAGGAATCCAACCAGGGTCTCCTGCATTGCAGGCGGATTCTTTACCAACTGAGCTATCAGCAAAGCCCTCCTAAGAAAAAGAAACTGAAATAAAAGCCCCCCTGCTCTACCTCTGGATATTCTGTATCCAAGTAGGATGCCTTTACCTGCTGCTCCCATTAACCTGTGACCATCAGTAGGTACAGCCTACTCTAGAGGAGGATGAGAGCAGGGAAACCTGGGTCCTTACCAACACCAGCAAGCCACTGATTCAACAGTCACACCTCTGGATGACGTATTTTCTTACTATTTATGCCAGTCTGGGTCAGCATTTTCTCTTCCTTGCTGCTGAAAACATCCTTTTGGAACATCATCTTTAAGTTGTATTGGTTAACGTGAATTCCTTAATCTATCCATCAATGACATTCTTTTTTTTCACTCATGGCATTTGTAAAGAGTTTTCAGAAGAACCTTAAGTTTAATGTCTATCTAAATTAATAAAGATAAGAACTAGGAATTGAGTAACTGTTATCTACACTCATAATATCCTTGACATAGGTTTTTATTATTGCTCCTGTTTTAAAGAAATTTTGTGGAGACTCAGACAGGTGTGTGATGAGCCCGGATCATACAAACAGCAAGTGTCCAAGCCAGGATATAAAGGCCAGTTCTTACTGTCTTGCCAAAACCCTGTAGGGCATCCCATTCTGAGTGAGTCTGGCTGGGACTAGGAAGCCCAAATGAAGGAAGAATTGAAGGAACCTCAACAGGAAAAAAAAAAAAAAAGAAAAAATTTAACAGATCTAGAAGGGTATTTCTTACTTTTTTAGGGAAGACAATGCCGCCAGCAACTTCTTACTTTTTTTGGCCACTTCTGAACCAGTCACAAAAGTATTTCAAGTGCAAAATTGCTTGTGAGATGCACAATCAACTGGGTAACAAGCATTTATGGAGCTCATAACACAGGCCTGGCAGCTGGAGTAACTGCTGGGGGCTGTTTCACAGCCCACTGAGAGGAGGGCTAAACTATAACAAAAATTTCATAGAAATAGAAGTTTCTAAACTCCACCCTAGGCTTACAGGTCTGGCACTACTGCTGAGCATTTAGGATGCAGCTGAGCACCGCCTACAGATAAGGATTTGAATTTTAGAGTCAGGATGACTGAGATTCAAATCCCAGCGCTCACACTGGCTGTGTGACCTTTAGCAAGTTTCTTATCTTCCTGAACCCCAGTGTACAGATCTGTAAAAAATGGATATAACCATAGTTCTTCGTTCAAAAGGCAGGAGTACTGATTAAATTGGATAATGCCAGGGTTCAGAATGTACTCAGTGGATGTTAAGAGGAGATTATTTCTTAACATTTAATTATCCCTTTTGAAAAAGTAGATGCCTATAATCCCCCATGTAGAAACACAGAATTGGGGTAAAGGGTGAACTGACTACCAGTCTGGATCATGCCAGAGAGTGTTAATCCACACCGTCGGCTCTTCCTGTGTTTTCCTTTCTCCCCTCCTCTCACTTGAAAAGGGAACTGATTCTGGGAATGCTGCCTGGAGTCTGCAAGCCTATGGAAGGTGGTGCAACCAGCCCAAGGGACAACCTCAGAAATATTCCTGGGGCCCCACAATGTCAGGAAAGCAGCAGAGGACCCTGGAGCCAAAGGGGCCACACAGGTGAGAAGTGGAGTATTCCGTCGTATCCATAAACAAGGATGTCACAGTCATCTGCAATTTAGGCCCTCCAAATGTGAATTTCTGAGCCTGAAGGGCAACCAGGAAGGAGAAGGATACCTGTGATCCAGCAGCCACTCCCTATGGTGAGCACTGAGGAAAACCGGAGGATACTAGCCCCAGATAGCTGAGGTGCAGCTGAAAGGGATAATTTCAGTGAGCCCAGACACTTGCATCTTCCCATACACAGAGAAGCACTGAATTCCTTAATTTGAGATACCTGGTTTTCTTTAATTCACAAAAATATTTTTGATATTCGGACTACCTGCCCTTTGTTGCAAATTTCTATAGAATCCGACACCCCCACCCCTCCCAGCCAGTTCCCTTTGGGTTACTTGACATGCTGTCTCCCAGGCTTGAAGTCCTAAAAATTCCTACTGAATAAAATGTAACTCTCAACTTTTAGATCGTGACTACTCATATTTTTAAGTCAACATGGGCAACAGGTCCTGTGACCAACCATGTAACTAATGACCCAGAGCTAGAGCTCTCCCTCTCCCCAACCTTGGTCTTGGTTAAACCTCCGGGACCGAGAGACACTCAGTATGTATGTACTGCTGAGGAGAGGGCGATGTGCCCAGGACAGACTGCCGTTAGAGGCTTTACACCACCTCAGCAGGACAGAGACCTGCACTCAGAGTGGAGTTCTAGGAAAGCAAGCCTTATTTCTTGCCCACCGGAGTTGTGGGCTGAGATTCATACCAGCTATGGCAAGAAGAATTCAAGAGCTGCTTGTTCTCAACAGACTGAGGTGAATACAAGGTCTACAGACTTCAGCAAGGAAGCAAAGTGAAGACAAACCATAGCCACCGCTGCAGGCCTAGCACCTGGAGGTCTGGGTTAAACCCTTTGGTCTGGGTTTTTAGGCACAAACACAGAAGCAAATGAGTGAAGGAGGAACAAAGAGACACACCTGGCAGAAAACAGCCAGTATTCACAGCCTTTTACACCCAACTCTTAATAAGCCCAGAGATTTGGGTTTGCACCTAAGGTTTAGCAATTAAAACCGTGTTGCAACACCTTTCTGGTTTGAAGTGGAGAAAGCATAAGGCCTGTGAATTTGAGGATTTGACACCACAGCCATCTGTGCAAACATCTAACTCACTCTGCCCCTCCAGGGAGGGAAGAAGCCAGCTCAGGTTTCACTGTTAGCCCCCAAACCCCACTGGGAATGTCAGTTCTTTCCCAGAAGCAAACTGAACTACCAAATTTGTTTAAATCAGTGCTGACAACCTAAACCCAAGTTTATGAAGCTGCAGGCCACAGAGGAGACCCTCTGTTCCAGGACTGCACCATGAGGGGTGAGGAGCCCTGATTCAAATGAACCAGAGCTAGATTTCGCTGTTTTCATCACTTTAACATTTACATTCTGAGAGCCTAGGGAAATGGATCTGTGAGACACGGAACATTAACCTTTGCTATAGCAAAGTCATGCCTGTCTTCAAACGCCTCAAAAAAGAAAAAAAAAGGTACTCCTTATCTCCATTCTAGCCTCCAGCCTTCTGGAAAGGTCAGAGCTTGGGAGGAGTCCTGACAGCAGTGAAATCTCAGGAAACCTTGGGCTTACAGGGATGGCAGCGACCATCTAAGTCCACACTGACATTTTATGCATGAGTAAACTCAGGCTGAGGAAAGCTTAGAGTACTTCTGCAAAGTCACTTTGCTGGATGGCTGATGAACTGGAGTCAATGTTACCTTACTCTGTCTATTCATTTACCATAATGAATGTCTTTTGGTTACTATTTGGGGGCCTCTGTGGTTGTGTGGGTCACAGAAGGGAACAAGGCCCCCATTTACCATGTGGAAGTCAGACAGGCCCCATATCCCTCTCCCCACTTCCTGTAGCTTAAGACTCATCCAAGAGGACACTTCCATCCAGCCCTACCAACAGTAGCCAACCTGCCCATGGCCATCATGTTGGTTCTGGCCTAGGAACAGAGTACTCTGACCAGAACTACATATCCTAGTGACCAGCTTGCTCAGTGACCAACTGCATAATGAACAGTTTGCCTAAAAGTCAAATACTCTTGTCAGTATTCATTTAGTTGTCATCTGCTGCTTCTTTTTTTTTTCTTGCCAACTTTTGGACATCTTCACAAATTTAAAAGATTAATTTCCTGTAAGGGTTTTTTCCCCTGCTAAATTTTGTATTTCTGATTAACTATTTATGAATGTGTTGCTTTTTACGAACAATGAAAATTGTTCTTTATTGTTATGGGAGGCTTTTGATAACATATGAACCTCTGAACACACTGTCAGGGACTTTTTTGCAAGAGTGAATAACAACACTTTTTTCTAAGCTGTATGTTTACAGTAAGAGACTTTTACTGAACTTGACATAAGATATTAAATTCAAAATAATTCTAAGTGTTAAGCATAAAATGGAGTGACCTTGGTCAGCAACTGATTTGACTTTAGCAACGGGATGAAACCAGCATACCTCCTAACAATTAATGGTAATTAATGGCTGACTACAATGAACGAGTCTATACTAGACCTGATGGGTAATACTGGGTTCATATTCCATTCAGATCCATACACAAGTGTTGAGTTTAACTACCATAATGAAACAACTAACGTTTCTCAACTACATGTCAAAGGCTGGGCTGAACACTGTAGTTTTATTCTCTCTTTTAGTTCTGCTCCCTGAGGACAAGGCCTCACCTTTGTTCACCACTGTGTCCTCAGCCAGCCCTCTTACTACCTGCAGGACAATCAAATGGCCCTATTAGTAGGTACCGTTATAATCTACCACCTCAACTGTACAGGGGAGCAAATCCAGGTTCCGTTGTTACTACTTGTCCGAGGATTCAGGGAGGGCAGCATGACCTGGAGCCTGCATTCTTGACACGAGTAAGTGTGTGACCAGACACTGGACCCTAACAACTAGAGCCTAGACGGCAGGGGTCAGGGTGGACAGACACATTCATGCTATTTAGTTCTGGGGACCTGGCGAGCGGGGTAAGTACAGAAGCCCCTGGGAGGAGGTGGCTCTGAAATGACTCTAAAAGGTGTCTAAATGACTATTCTCAGAGGTAGAACATTCCACAGTGAGACCAAGCTTCCTAGGGAGCCTCGGGACAGAATACAAGCAGGGGTCAGAGGCCAGGGGTACACCCCAGTGGCCTGTGCAATGTGTTGCGGCTTTCCAATCGAAGGTTAGCTTGATGGTGAGGGAAGAACCATTCTGAAAACCCGGGATGATAAACATGGGGCGTTGTGGTCTAACAAAGAGATTAGTCCTGAGCTCTCTTTTCTCCTCCATCTAATGTATATTAATTTTCTCTAGAAATTAAAAATATCTCAGATTCTCACGTGGCTTTGGCCTCGTGCCGCTGTGCTAACACTAGTCAATAGCATTTTGGATGAAAAGAAAACTGTGGCTGGGAATGTGAAATGGTACAGCACTGGAAAACAATTTGGCAGCTTCTAAAAAGCTAGGCATACACTTATCCGACAACCCAGCGATCGCAATCCTGGGCACTGATCCCAACGAAATGAAAACTTATGTTCACACAAAAACCTGTGCAGGATTGTTCAGAGTCGCTTGCTCTGCAATAGCCCCAAACTGGAAACAACCAAAAAATGTCCTACAATAGGTGAATGATTAAACAAACTGTGGTACATACTGACCATGGAATTATTTTCAACAATAAAAATGAACAAGCTGGTGATACAGGCAATAACTTGGATGGATTTCAAGGGCTTTATGCTAAGTGGGAAAAAAACAAAATTTCATGCTGCATGATTCCATTTATATAATATTCTCAAACTGACGAAACTCTTGGGACTTGCCTGCTGGTCCAGAGGCAAGACTCTGCTTCTAGTGCAGGGGGCCCAGGTTCGGTCCCTGGTTAGGGAACTCAATCCCACATGCCACAGGTAAAAAGTTCCCACATGCCACAACTAAGATCCAGCACAGCCAAATAAGTGAACATTTTTATAAATATATAAAATTTAAATTTATGTGCTATTATAATACTGTTCGTTTTTATACAGATTCAGAGATAATGTGAAGAAATCTTGTCTCCCTAAGTTACATAACAACCAGACATAGAATAAGGCTAGTATTATTAATGCACAGACACTTTCCAACCCCAGTGTTTTATAAAGGAGGTCTAATGAAGATCCCCTGGAGAAGGGAAAGGCTACGCACTCCAGCATTCCGGCCTGGAGAATTCCATGGACTGTATAATCCATGGGGTCACAAAGAGTGGGACACGACTGAACGACTTTCACTTCACTTCAATGTATTAAACAAAATGGCTTTCCTTTGGTCAAAAAAGAATTTTTTAACTCTAGTCAAGTAATCGACATCAAAATGTCCAGGATGCTATGAAGTGTTCCTTGTGCCTGGAAATGGAGAGTTTTTATTCATGCTCTGAAAGTTCATGCTACAGCATGTGGGTGAAGCTTTCTGAGCAACCTTTCCCTCTGCTACTGAAAAACCAAAATGTGGGCTCAGAGTCTGAGCTTTGCTTCCCACAAAAAATGTGGCTAAGGCCAGAGAACAGAAGTATTTATACTTTCAGAGGACCCCTTCTTCATGAGTCACGGGAGAGCAGCCCTGAGAAGGTCCTTTCTGAACCTGCTGCGGCTTGTGGCTGCCAGTCACGAGGAGAGGGTGCCCTCTACAGGTGAAACTGGGGGACAAAGCAGTCTCCGACCCCCGGGGAAGGGTCCGTGGGAATTCACCTGCATGGCCTTGTCTAGGCAGCACTCTTCTAAAGCTTCCAAAACCTAATGTCTATCAACGCAATACCAGACATAGATAATCTAAGTGTGTGTGAACACACTCATAAAATTCGAATTATCTCTGCAAGGAGAAGCAGGAAACTAGTAGCAGTGCTTGTCTCCTGCGAGGGAAATGTCATAAGAGAGATGGGGATGCGGGGAAATTAACTTTCCCTACCCCCAAATTTGGGATGAAAAATTTCAAACACACAGAAAAGTTGACAGAATAGTATAATAGTATAACGACCATCCTGACCACTTAGATTCCACAACTGTTACCATTTACCATATTTGTTTTATCTCTACTATTAATTTGCCAGAATTATTCAGTTAGAGACTCACAGCAAAAATCTTCATGCCCTTTGAATTCTGTATAGAGTATATCATCGATAGAAATAAATATATTAGTAATAACAACCACCTCTGAGAGAAGTTGTGAGGGAACACTACATTAAATAAGATATACAGTCTGGCAGAAGTACAGAACAGACTTTTGAACTCTGTGGGAGAAGGTGAGGGTGGGATGTTTCGAAAGAACAGCATGTATATTATCTGTGGTGAAACAGACCACCAGCCCAGGTGGGATGCATGAGACGAGTGCTCGGGCCTGGTGGGCTGGGAAGACCCAGAGGAATCGGGTGGAGAGGGAGGTGGGAGGGGGAACCGGGATGGGGAATACGTGTAACTCTATGGCTGATTCATATCAATGTATGACAAAACCCACTGGAAAAAAAAAAAAAAAAAGATATACAGTCTGTAAATACCTGCCACGGTGCCAAGCACAGAGCACCCGCTCAATAAATAAATGTTAACTATAGTCATTCTTGGGCTTCCCTGGTTGCTCAGTGGTGAAGAATCTGCCTGCCAAGCAGGAGACGCGGGTTCAATCCCTGGGTCGGGAAGATCCTCTGAAGAAGGAAATGGCAACCCACTTCAGTATTTTCGCCTGGGAAATCCCATGGACAGAGGAGCCTGGCAGGCTACTGTTTGTGGGGTTGCAAAGAGTCAGACACGACTTAGCGAGTAAACGGCAGCAACAGCATAATCATTCTTATATTTCCCTTCTTTTAGATTCCATAGTCAGCTCATCGACTTTGCTCAGTCCAAGCTGAGCAGCACAGACAGGACACAGCTGTTACGGAGCAGACGACAGGGCTCTAAAGAGCTCAGTGACTCCAGCCTGTCCAGGCACCAAGGGCCCCCAGGAGGGACTGGCATCTGGGCCTTTTCCCAGTGTAGCCTTTTTCCCATTTCCCCAAACTCTCAGCTCCTGAAAGGCCCCTGGCAGGTCCAGAGCAGAAGGGTCATCGTATGTTGCAGTAAAGTGACAAAGCCTACAGACTACTCTGTTAGAGGCAGGCCGGAGAGCAGGGAGGAGGCAGAGGGTGGCCTGACACTAGATCCTTCTGGGCTGCTCTGAGAAAATCCCTCCATGACTACAGATATTCACCTCTTCCCATAGACCATCCTGTAATGAGTTTTCACTGTTTTCTGATCTAAAAAAAGTACAATAAATATAAAATACAACTCAGTATGTAGTAAAAAAACAAACATGCTATCTAGATTTCTAAATATGTCAAATAACATATGTAATTCATAATATGCATATATACAATATAATATACATATATTAATACATGTTAACATGTATAATAATATACATGTTATCAGATAATATATATATATAAATGAAAGTGAAAGTCACTCAGTTGTGTCTGACTCTTTGCGACCCCATGAACTGTAACCCGCCAGCCTCCTCCATGCATGAAATTCTCCAGGGAAAATACAACTCAGTATGTGGTAAAAACAGATTAGAGATTCAATGCTAGCTAGGCCTCTCTTTTTCTCGACACACTTACATGCAATATATGGCACATTATGTTCCTTTATTTTTACATTATATACTGATTGATCAATCTACAGACCTACTGAGCATCTCTGACTACGTGGGGTTTCACCACATACTGAACTATATTTGGTCAGACTAACCCTTTTCCCCACTAGGGGAAACAAGCTGTAGATAAACTAGCTGAGTCACTACTTGCTTTGCTGGCCGTGACCAATATCTCTCTGAGGTCTCAGGCCTACAGATATTTGTGTGCCTGCCAGCTGCCCATGAACCCAGAGACTTCCTCCAATCCCTGTAGAGAGAGAACTGGGGAACTCGCCTGCCCCTCAGTCCTAAACGGTAGGCGCTACTATCTCCACTGCAATAATCTGAATGTATTGCCCCCCCCAACCCAACAAAAGATGTACATTGAAATCTAATCCCCAATGTGACAAATTTAGAGACGGACTCTTTGGGAGGTGATTAGGTCCCAAAGCAAAGCACTCATAAATGGGATCAGTGCCCTTATTAAAAAAGAAAAGAAGACCCTGGAGAGCTGCCTCATGCCTTCTGCTATCTGAAGACAAAGATAAAATGGACAGCTAGGAACCTGGAAGCAGGCTCTCACATCTGCTGACACCTTGATCTAGGACTTGCCAGTCTCCAGAAATTTGTTGTTTATAAGTTACCATGTCTACCATATTTTGTTATAGTGGCCCAAGCAGACTCAAGACACCCATTTGACACATGAGAGATGATGTACAGATGCCATAAGCAATGAGCTCAAGGTGAGTGGCAGCACTGGGATGCCTGCTCCTACCTGTGGATCTTTAATACAGATGTCAATGTAGAAATGTGTACCTGTGAGTATCAGCAAAACTGTAGGGGAAAAGCCACTTTCAGATACTCTTTATTGGAATTTACATCTGGAAATCAACATGACAATATTGAACACAATTTAAAATGCACAGCTCCAGTAACTAAGACTCCTTGCTCACAATGCAGGGAGCCTGGGTTCAACTCCTGGTCAGGGAACTGGATTCCACGTGCCGCAACTAAGATCTGGTGCAGCCAAGTAAATAAAATTAAAAAAAAAAAAAAAATATATATATATATATATATATATTTTTTTTTTTAAGAAAAAAGTTAACATATACTCCAAAGTACATGGTGAGGATTCGAGGAAAGATAGAGTAAACACACTCTGCCTGAGCTATCATACTAACTCAACTACAGACCCTTTCAACGTAGACAGCAATGACCCAAGGATGGTAGAAAGCAAATGGCAGCAGGTGAATCAGAAAAAAGACCAGAATTCAAAAGTCCATAGAACTGGTGGGGAGTTCGGGTTTTCTCCCTTCAGCATTGCCTGGCCTAAATTCAAAGGCACCTGCTCAAAACTCCGAAGTTTTCATGGGGTGCAGACAGAAAGAGTTCCAAGAGAAGCCCTCTCTTTCTGATCTGGGGGGTGGGGGCGTCGGGAGAATATTCCATTTCAATTTTCATTTTCTGTTTCCTGCCCTAGTCTGCATGCAATACCTTAGTGCTGGTGGCAGCAGCGGGTGGTCAGAGGCTTAAAACTCTAAGGGAGGGGAAATCTGTCTCTAAGCAGAGGAGCTGGGATTCCAAGAGCAGTGAGAGAATACCATTGCTGCTTCCTGTCTTCCTTGGTCCAGATGCAGAAACAGCAGTAAGCAGTCCACAACAGAGCAGATGAACTAAAGCCACACTGTTCTCAGCTGACTTGTATCCCCATCAAGCTCCTATACTGAAGCCATAACCCTCAGTATCACAGAGTGTGACAGCAGTTGGAGATGGCCTTTAAAGAGACCATGAAGGTACAGTGAAGTCATTAGGGGAGGGCCTAATCCAACACGACTGGTGTCATTATGAGAAGAGCGGGCTGGGACACAGACATGGGCACACACAGAGGGAAGACCACGTGAAGACAGAACAAGGAGGCGAGGAGACGGCTTCAAAGGAAACCATCCTTGCAGGAAACTTCATCGTGGAGTTTCACCCTCCAGAACTGTGAAGACATCCATTTCTGTTGCTTAAGTCACCCAGCTTATGGTATTTTGTTATGGAAGCCTGGGGAAACTAGTATAGCTATCTTTCTGGCTGGGGGACTAGGAAGGGAGGGTCAAGGGCATGAGAAGGTATTGAGGACATTATAGAGATGAGGGAGATCGAGACAGACACCCTAGGAAGTTATGTATGAGCTCCTGGACTCACCCTGGAGCTTACGTGTACAGGTTTGACCCTACGCAGCATACCAGAAGCCTTGCCAACAGAGGATTGAGGTAACGTGCAACCAAAGGTCCCCAAGTGACCACTGGGTGGCACACACGTGGGACTGATCCAAATAGCACTGCAAATGCTTTAAAATCAGCTGGGGACTTTCCTGGTGGTGCAGTGATAAAGAATCCACCCACCAATGCAGAGGACATGGGTTCGATCCTTGGTCTGGGAAGATCCCATTGGCCACCAGACAGCTAACCCCTTGAGCCACAACTACTGAGCCTGTAGTCATGCTCTGCAACAAGACAAGCCAACGCAACGAGAAGCTCGTGTGTGGTAAAGAAGACCCAGTGTGGTCAAAAATAAATAAATAATAAATTTTTAAAAATTTTTGGAAATTTAAAAACTGAGCTGACTTTGGAAGCACAGCCCACAGCAGGCAGGTGGAAATCCAAATTGTCTGGATTACCTGCAAAAATGTAAAATATGAATATTCTCTAGCCAGACTGACAAACAAATAAGGAAGAAAGACACAGGTTACTAATCTCAGGAATGAAAAGGGGGATATCACTACAAATCCTACAGAATATAAAACTGAATTTTGTGAACAAATCAACACATATAAATTTGGCAACTTACCTGAACTGGACTTAGTCCTTGAAAAATAACAGCATCTGACATTTCCCCAGGGATAAATAGATAGCCTGAATAACTCTATATTCATTAGAGAAACAGATTTTATAGTCAAAAGCTCCATGAGAAAGAAATCTCTGGATGGTTTCAAATATAAATTCTACCAAACATTTAAGGAAGAAATAAAACCAATTCTACACAACCTCCTTCAGAAAGCAGAAGAGGAGGGAACACTTCCCAACTCCATTTGAGGCAGGCCACCATTACACTGATACCAAAATCAGACAACACAAGAAATCTTCCCACAGACATACGCATAAAATTCCACAAAAAACTAGCAAATCAAAACTCAGCAATATATATGCGTGTGCATATGTGTCTTTACATATATTTCACCATGACCCAGTATAGTGTATACCAGTAATGCAACATTGCTTCAATATTTGAAAATCAATCAACATAATCCACAATGTTAATAAACTAAAGAAGAAAAATCAAATGATTATATATTAGTAAACTGATGCAGAGAAAATATTTGACAAAAATGCAATGGCCATTCATGATTAAAGGACTCAGCAACTGAGAAACAGAGAGAACTTCCTTAGCCTGAATAAGCATCCATACAAAAATTTTAAACAAACATCATACTTACTGGTCAAACAAAGAGTGAATGCTTTTCCTTTAATATGGGGAACAAGGTGAAGATGTCCATCCTCACCACTCCTATTCAACATCGGTACTAGAATAGCAGCAAAAAAGGGAAGAAAAAGAAACAAAAGGCAAGATATTAGAAACATAGAAAAAAACTGTGTCTTTCACAAACATAATTGTCTAAGCAGACAATCCCATGGAACATACAAAACAAGCTCTTTCTGGAAACAACAAATGAGTTTAGCAAAGTTGCAGAACGTCATGTCCATACCTGAAAATCAACTGCATTTCTACATGCTAGGAGTAAACTACCAAAAACCTAAAAAAACCAAGTTTTTAAGAATTTATTCATTTTTGGCTGTGCTGGGTCTTCGTTGCCACGTGCAGGATTTCTCTCGTTGTGGCGAGCAGGGGCTCCTCTCCTCCCGAGCTGCAGTGTGGTGGCTTCTCCGGTTGCAGAGCATGGGCTCCAGGGCGCACAGCCTTCAGTAGTTGCAGAGCATGGGCTCAACAGCTGTGGTGCATGGGCTTAGTTACCCAGA
This sequence comes from Muntiacus reevesi, assembly GCF_963930625.1. Taxonomy (NCBI): domain Eukaryota; kingdom Metazoa; phylum Chordata; class Mammalia; order Artiodactyla; family Cervidae; genus Muntiacus; species Muntiacus reevesi. The sequence goes on from NC_089252.1 coordinate 101,111,638, forward strand.
AGCCTGTGGGATTTTTCCAGATAGGGGATTGAACCCACATCCCCTGCTTTGGCAGGTAGATTCTCAACCACTGAGCCACCAGGAAAGTCCCCAGGAACCAAAATTATTAAAAAAATAACATTTACCATAGCCTAAAAAGGACAGAAATCAAATATGTGAAAGATGTGCATGTGGAAAACTATAAAAGGCTGATAAAAAAAATCAAGGAAGACTGAAAAAAATAGGATACTAGCTCTTTTTAAAATGTTCTATAGATTCAACACTATTTCAATAAAAATTCTATTAAGATTTTTTTTTTTTGGTAGCATCAGATAAGATAATTGTTAAAAAAACAACTTTGAAGAAGAAATGTTGGAACACTCACATTCCTTGATTTAAAAAATTACCTCACAGCAGGAGTAACTAAGACAGTGTAAGACTGAAAAAGGGATAAACACAGAGACCAATGGGCCAGAAGAGTCCAACTTCACCACTCAAAACAACAATTACTGATTTCTGCACAAAGGTGCAAAAGCCATTCAGTGGAGAAAAGATGGTCTTCTTAGCAAATAATGTTAAACAGGTGGATATCCATATGTAAAAAACTCTGGAGACTTTCCTAGTGGTACAGTGGATAAGAATCTGCCTGCCAGTGAGGGGCACACAGGTTCAATCCCTGGTCTAGGAAGATTCCACATGCCATGCAGCCACTAAGCCCGAGAGCCACAGTTACTGAAGCCTGTGTGCCAAGAGCCTGTGCTCATCAACAAGAAAATTTTACCACAAAGAGAAGGCCACGCACTGCAACTAGAGAGTAGTCCCCACGCTTCACAACTAGAAAAGGCCCGCACATAGCAATGACGACCCAGTGCAATCAAATGTTAAATAAATAATTTAAAAAAAATTTTTTTTAAACTCTGCACTTAAACTTCACTGTTGTTCTTGTTCAGCCTCTCAGTCATGTCCAACTCTTTATGACCCCATGGACTGCAGCACGCCAGGCTTCCCTGTCCTTCACTGTCAAAAATTACCCCCAAATGAACCACAGATCTAAACGGAAAACTGTAAAACTTTAAAAGAAAGCATCAAAGAAGTTTTGCAACCTGGTGTTGGGCAAAGTTCTTAGAGATAACATCAAAACATGATCCATGTGAGAAAATTCTGGTAAACTGAATTTCATCAAAATGTAAACCCTTTTTTTCTGAAAGACTATTGAAAAATGATGAGATATGCCACAGACTAGGAGAATATACAGTCGGCCTTCAGATTCCATACCTGCAGATTCAATCAACAGAGCATTATGTCAGAGGTCCTACTGTTACCAGCCAGGGTCCTTGGACTCTTGAATCAACAGAAATAGATAAGAGGCCAGACAAGGAATTTGGGTAAAGCTTTATGGGGACTCGGGTCACAGCACAAGGGACTAAGAACAAGTAACTGGTGCTCTTGCTCATCCCCCCTCCCCAAGGGAGAATTGTGAGGTGGCTCCTTAAATGGCGTAAAGATAGACGGGTGGTTAAGGTATTCTGCCCACACCCTTGGAAGTACTGTGTGCAGGGATCACGCATGATATCCTGCTTTTGTTCCCTGCACCGCAGAAGTGGCAGTTGTCTTTAGTCGCCAAGTTGTATCTGACTCTCTAGCAACCCCATGCATGATAGCCCGCCAGGCTCCTCTGGCCATGGGATTTTCCAGTCAAGAACACAGAAACGGGTTGTGTTTTGGTCTTTTTGTATCTTACTGTTCATATTTTGCCCCTGTTGCACACGCATGCAGTTATTTTTAGTTGATTATAACTTCTTTTCATATTGTCCATGGGGTTCTCTAGGCAGGAATACTTGAGTGGGTTGCCATTTCCTCCTCCAGTGGAGCACGTTTTCTCAACTTTTCACCACGCCCTGTCCATCTTAGGTGGCCCTGCACAGCATAGCTTCACTGAGTTACGCAGGCCCCTTCACTACGACAAGGCTATGATCCATGAAAGGGAAAAGATATGACATTGGAAGATGAGCCCTCACAGATCAGAAGGTGTTCAATATGCTATTGGGGAAGAGCGGAGGCAAATACTAATAGTTCTAGAAAGAATACAACGGCTGGGCCAAAGTGGAAATGATGCTCAGTTGTAGATGTGTCTGGCTTCCCTGGTGGCTAAGACAGTAAAGAATCTGCCTGCAATGCAGGAGACCCGGGTTCAATCCCTGGGTCAGGAAGAGCCTCTGGAGAAGGCAATCCACTCCAGTATTCTTGCCTGGAGAATACCATGGACAGAGGAGTCTGGCAGGCTACAGTCCATAGGATCACAAAGAGAAGGACACGACTGAACGACTAACACTTCTACTTTCTGGTGGTGAAAGTAAAGTCTGATGCTGTAAAGAACAATACTGCATAGGAACCTGGAATGTTAGGTCCATGAATCAAGGTAAATTGGATGTGGTCAAACAGGAGATAGCAAGAGTGAACAGTGACATCTTAGGAATCAATGAACTAATATGGACAAGAATGTTTGAATTTAATTCAGATGACCCTTATATCTACTACTGTGGGCAAGAATCCCTTGAAAGAAATGGAGTAGCCCTCACAGTTAACAAGAGTCTGAAAGGCAGTATTTGGGTGCAATTTCAAAAATGACAGAATGATCTCGGTTCATTTACAAGGCAAACCATTCAATGTCACAGTAAACAAAGTCTATGCCCCAAACACTGATGCCAAAGAAGCTGAAGTCAAATGGTTCTCTTAAGATCTACAAGGCCTTCTAAAACTAACACCAAAAGAAAGATGTCCTTTTCATTATAGGGGACTGGAATGCAAAGTAAAAAGTCAAGAGATACCTGGAATAACAGGCAAGTGTGGCCTTGGAGTACAAAATGAAGCATGGCAAAGGCTAAGAGAGAGTTTTGTCAAGAGAACACACTGGTCATAGCAAACACCCTTTTCCAACAAAACAAGAGACGACTCTACACATGGACATCACCAGACAGTCAATACTAAAATCAGACTGATTATATTCTTTGCAGCCAAAGATGAAGAAGCTCTATACGGTCAGTAAAAGTAAGACCTAGAGCTGACTGTGGAAAATTCTGAAAGAGATGGGAATACCAGACCACCTGACCTGCCTCTTGAGAAACCTGTATGCAGGTCAGGAAGCAACAGTTACAACTGGACATGGAACAACAGACTGGTTCCAAATAGGAAAAGGAATATATCAAGGCTGTATATTGTCACCCTGTTTATTTAACTTAAATGCAGAGTACATCATGAGAAACGCTGGGCTGGAAGAAGCACAAGCTGGAATCAAGATTGCTGGGAGAAATACCAATAACCTCAGATATGCAAATGACACCATCCTTATGGCAGAAAGTGAAGAGGAACTAAAAAGCCTCTTGATGAAAGTGAAAGAGGAGAGTGAAAAAGTTGGCCTAAAGCTTAACATTCAGAAAACTAAGATCATGGCATCTGGTCCCATCACCTCATGGGAAATAGATGGGGAGACAGTGGAAACAGTGTCAGACTTTATTTTTGGGGGCTCCAAAATCACTGCAGATGGTGACTGTAGCCATGAAATTAAAAGACACTTACTCCCTGGAAGGAAAGTTATGACCAACCTAGATAGCATGTTAAAAAGCAGAGACATTACTTTGCCAACAAAGATCCGTCTGGTCAAGGCTATGGTTTTTCCAGTGGACATGTGTGGATGTGAGAGTTGGACTGTGAAGAAAGCTGAGCACCAAAAAATTGATGCTTTTGAACTGTGGTGTTGGAGAAGACTCTTGAGAGTCCCTTGGACTGCAAGGAGATCCAACCAGTCCATTCTAAAGGAGATCAGTCCTGGGTGTTCATTGGAGGAACTGATGTTGAAGCTGAAGCTCCAGTACTTTGGCCACCTCATGCAAAGAGTTGACTCATTGGAAAAGACCCTGATGCTGGGAGGGATTGGGGGCAGGAGGAGAAGGGGATGACAGAGGATGAGATGGCTGGATGGCATCACCGACTCGATGGGCATGAGTTTGGGTAAACTCCGGGAGTTTGAGGTGGACAGGGAGGCCTGGCATGCTGTGATTCATGGGATCGCAAAGAGTCAGACACAACTGAGCAACTGAACTGAACTGAACTGAACTGAGAGCTGACTGTAGCTCAGATAATGAGTTCCTTATTGCAAAATTTAGGCTTAAATTGAAGAAAGTAGGGACAACCACTAGGCTATTCAGGTATGACCTAAATCAAATCCTTTAACATTATATAGTGGGGAGGTGACAAATAGATTCAAGAGATTAGATCTGGTAGACAGAGTGCCTGAAGAACCATGGAAAGATGTTTGTAATAGTGTACAGGAGGCAGTGGCCAAAACCATCGCAAAGAAAAACAAATGCAAGAAAACAAAGTGGTTGTCTGAGGAGACTTTACAAATAGCTGAAGAAAGAAGAGAAACAAAAGGCAAGGGAGAAAGGTAAAAATATATCCAACTGAATGCAGAGTTCCAGAGATTAGAAAGGAGAGATAAGAAAGCCTTCTTAAGTGAACAATGCAAAGAAGAACAAGAAGACAATAGAATGGGTTAAGACTAGGTATCTCTTCAAGAAAATTGGAGATATCAAGGGAACATTCCATGCAAGGATGTGTAAGGTAAATGATAAAAACAGTACGGGTCTAACAGAAGCAGAAAAAGAGGTTAAGAAGAGGTGGCAAGAAAACACAGAACTATACAAAAAAGTCTTAATGACCTAGATAACCATGATGGGGAAACAATGGAAACAGTGAAAGACTTTATTTTTGGGGGCTCCAAAATCACTGCAGATGGTAACTGCAGACATGATATTAAAAGATGCTTGCTCCTTGGAAGAAAAGCTATGACCAACCTAGACAGCATATTAAAAAGCAGAGACGTTACTTTGCCAACAAAGGTCTGTCTAGTCAAAGCTGTGGTTTTTCCAATAGTCATGTATGGATGTGAGAGCTTACTATAAAGAAAGCTGAGGGCCGAAGAATTGATGCTTTCGAACCGTGGGGTTGAAGAAGACTCTTGAGAGTCCCCAGTCTATCCTAAAGGAAATTATTCCTGAATATTCACTGGAAGGACTGATGCTGAAGCTGAAACTCCAATACTTTGGCCATCTGATTCGAAGAACTGACTCACCAGAAAAGACCCTAATACTGGGAAAGACTGAAGGTGGGAGGAGAAAGGGATGACAGAGGATGAGATGGCTGAATGGTTTCACTGACTCGATGGACATGAGTTTGAGTAAGCTCCGGGAGTTGGTGATGGACAGGGAAGCCTGGCGTGCTGCAGTCCATGGGGTTGCAAAGAGTCGGACATGACTGAGTGACTGAACTGAACTGAACTGACTGAACCACAATGGTGTTGTCACTCACTTAGAGCCAGACATCCTAAATTGTGAAGTCAAGTGGACCTTAGGAAGCATTGCTATGAACAAAGCTAGCGGAGATGATGGAATTCCAACTGAGCTATTTAACATCCTAAAAGATGATGTGGTTAAAGTGCTGCACGCAGCATGTCAGCAAATTTGGAAAACTTATCAGTGGCCACAGGACCAGAAAAGGGTAGTTTTCATTCCAATCCCAAAGAAAAGCAATGCCAAAAAATGTTCAAACTAGCAGACAATTGCACTCATTTCACATGGTAGAAAGGTAATACTCAAAATCCTCCAAGCGAGGCTTCAGTAGAACATCAATGAAGAACTTCCAGATGTACAAGCTGGGTTTTGAAGAGGCACAGGAAACAGAGATCAAACTGCCAACATTCACTGGATCATGGAAAAAGCAAGGGAGTTCCAAAAAAACATCTACTTCTGCTTCACTGACTACACTAAAGTCTTTGACTGTGGGGATCACGACAAACGGAAAAATTCTTACAGAGATGGGAGTACCAGACCACCTTTCCTGCCTCTTGAGAAACTTGTATGTGAGTCAAGAAGCAACAGTTTGAACTGAACATGGAACAATAGACTGGTTAGTAAAATTAGTAAAGGAGTACGTCAAGGCTATACATTGTCACCCTGCTTATTTAACTTACATGCAGGACACATCATGTGAGATGCTGGATTTTAAAAGGTGTTCAGTATCATTAAATACTAGGGAAAGGCAAATTAAAATCACATGGGACACCACTACACATTGATTAGAATGCCTAAATAAAAATTATTGATAATACCAGGTGCTGGGAAGGATCCCAGAGCAACTGTATTTCTCATACATTGGTGAAGGAAAACTAAAATGGAACAGTCACTCTGGAAAAAGTTCGGCAATTTCTTAAAGTTAAATATACACTTAACAGGCAATCATACTGCCGGCTACCCAGAGATGAAAATTTAAGTTCATATAAAAACCTGTAAACCAACGTTCACAGCAGCTATCCTGGAAATAATTAAAAATGAACACAACTCAGAAGTCCTTCAACAGATGAATGGATAAACTGACAAAGCCATATAGCTACTCAGCAATAAAAAAGAATGAAATGCTGATAAAGACAGGACAACTGCCTTTCTATTAAGCAGATCTTTTTAACTGAGTCACTTGGGGTCCAATTCACATGCCAAATGCAGCTTACTAAAGTAAATATCCTGCGGACACTGAGATCAAAATGGCTTCTTTTTAAAAAAGGCTGCTTCTTAATTCAATCCTTTGTTTAGGTTGAAACCAAATATTTTATAACTCAAACTTGCATTTGTATACTACAGAATCAACAAACCTGTTTAAGAACTTTCTGACCACTCTCAGAAAAGATAGTTAGAGGTTGAGTAGGAGACCTCTCCATTCCATCCAGGACCTAGACAGAAAGGAAAAAGGGCAAAGAGGAAGAAGAGAAACATCAGAAAGACAAGACTTAATGTAATAAAAATAAACCTATTCAAAGCACACACACACACACACACACAAAAGAATGAAATGTTGATACACAGAATTACTTGAATGGGTCCCCAGGGCATTAGGGTGAGTAAGTATAGTCAATCTCAAAGAATTACATATTACATGATTCCATGTAAAAATATTCCTGAAATAATAAATTAAAGTGGTTAAGAAGAGAACAGTGGAGTTAGGGGTGGGAGAAGTTGTCTATGTGTGTCTACAGAGGGAGTTTCTCTATAGCGATGAAACGATTCTGTACTCTGTGCTGGTGGCTACATGAATCTGTACAGATGATAAAATTTTATAGTACTACTCACACACACGCACACACGTAAAAATGCATATAAAAACTGGTGAGAGCAGAATAGAGTGTCTACCTAACTAGCCTTGTACCAATGTTAGTTAGTGTCTAGCTAACTAGTATTGTACCAATGTTAACTCTGGGTTTCAACAACAAGCCACGGTACATAAAATATTTTTGTTGTTGTTCAGTTGCTAAGTCATGTCCAACTTTTTTGTGACCCCATGGACTGTAGCCAGTCAGGCTCCTTTGTCCATGGGATTTCCCAGGCAAGACTGGAGTCAGTCGCCCGGTGGCTCAGCAGTGAAGAGACTGCCTGCAAAGCAGGAGATTCAGGTTCAATCCCTGGGTCATGAAGATCCCCTGAAGAAAGAAATGCAACCCACTCCAGTATTCTTGCCTGGGAAATCCCATGGACCAAGGAGCCTGGCAGGACTACAGTCCACGGGGTCACAAAAAAGTCAGACATGATTTAGTGACAGAACAATAACAACAAACAATATAAAATATTACCACTGAGCAAAGCTGGAGGGAAGGTACATGAAAACTCTTGTATACTCTTCGTATTTTTATACTTCTTGTGAGTCTTAAGATCTCCCTAAAGAAAAAGTTATGAGAATAAAAAGAGGAGTAAAGTATTAAGATTTAACATGGATGAATCAATTTCAGTAACATTTGCTGAGCTAAAGAAGCCAAACACAAGAGCACAAGGTATGTAACAAGTATAATTACATATATAAATATAAACAAACATAACTCCATTTGTTTCAAGTTCTAAAACAGGCCAATGGAAATATGATGATGGAAATCAGATCAGTGGTTGCCTATTGAATTGAGTGGAGAATTACTTAGAAGGAAACATGAGAGAACTTTCTTGAGGTGGTAGAAATGTGCATTTTAATGTGTTTAAGTTATAGCTAAAAAGATGGAGTGAAAAATCCTCTTTAATAAACCCTGCTTGCAATGACCAATATAATAATAATAATTGTGGAACCCTGTGGAGATTGAAACTTTGGATGAAGGACTTTCTGATGAGTGACGACCCAAAGATACTGGAAGACAAATGTTCCTGGAACTCTGGAAAGATGTAATTGCAAGAGTGAAGTGGCCTAGTTAGCCAACTTACACTTTCCAAACCTCTTCTGTAAAATTCAGTGAGCCTATGAATGTAGATGGGCTTTAAAAAGATTATGGACTTATACTTTAGCACTTCCAACTTTTGTGCTTTTTACTCTGAAACATAAAATTATACCTGACTTTCCCAACTGGCCATTTACAGAGTTTGAAAGGAATGCGTATATACAGATGAAGTTATTCAACGTGTCTAAAATATCTGCAGTCAGTATTTTAAAGGAAATTCTCACCTGCGACTGGCTGAGTCCTCTGGAGTTGCTACTGCCGTTCTGACTGAAGTGGCCAGGCTAGCTACACAGTCTCAGGATTCCTGGCTTTTTAGGATCTCTCTGTAAATAAATTCCAAGAATACTGTCCTTTGTCTACACCATAGTCCATATTTTTGGCTTCTCTTTAGGCCTTTCTTCCCTTACCTTGGTATCTCCTTTTGCTTTGTAATTTTGAAATCTTTTAGTGCTGGATGGTGGGAGAGGTGAGAGAGGCAAGAGAACTGACTTACATTTTTGTTCTAAGCAGAACCCAGGAACCAGTGAGGGGTGATATCTCAAATTTGAGGATATTCCCGAGGATGCTGTGTGGCTGCCAGAGAAGTACTGGTTTCCTGTCAAGGACCTGACAAGTAAAGGCTGTTGCTTGCCATTGTGCTCTACAACAGTTGAGTTATTAGCCACTGCCACTGCTGACCATCAACATACCCTGAAAGGAATTCAGGACAAAGACTGAAAAATGAGGCACTCCGAGCTCTGAGAAAACCTGGTAAAACAGGCCTTCAGATAATTTCAGGAGAAAAGCTTATGAACCCGATTTCTTGCATCTCACCATACTTGGAAAAGCACTAAAAATCATTAACTAAAATATCTACTCATGACTAGCAGTAACCTTCTACACCGATGTGTGCCAGACTGCATACCCTTCTCCAAATCACAATGCACTGAGACCAGTCTCCTGGGTTATAGTCCTCATTAAGTCCCCAAATAAAACGGACCTCACAGTTCTCACATTGTGTGTTTTTATTTCAGTCCACACCCTGAAGGGACTAGGCAATGATGTCAGGTGAGGAAGACAGAACGTCTTGACTTCACATCTTAGAGACAAACTCTCCATTTCAAAGATGATGAAGCAAAAGCCCGGAGACTAAAAGCCATGCCCAAGCAGCTGTGTCCAAATTTCTCTCTCTAGCATCAACTAGCCTCTAGCTCCAGGCTCCAAACATTCAACCTGAGTATGATCCAGTTGTCTAAATACAGCTTATTCAGAATAGAATCTTACCTCCCACCTACACCTAGTCTCCTCCCTTCCCCTACCCATCCAACAATAACAAAAACAAAGAAAACCCAAATCTTCCTCAACTCTTCCCCTTCCCTCATGGCAACCCCATTGATTCCAGTCCCAAACAGATCTTAAACCTGTCACCTCCTCTTCATGTTGAAGCTGTCCTCTATTCCAGTTCTCTCTACCAAGACTTCCTGGGGTCTCCCTGCTTCTGCCCTCACCCCTCTCCTCTCATTCCCCCTCAGAAACCAGATTCCTGTGACCTAGTCTCTCCCCTGTTGCACTGGCTTCTCCGGGGCCCTTACAGTAAACCCAGATTCTCAGGTTGCAGACCAGCAGCTCGCAGCCCTCACAGAAATTTCTGAAATGTTCTGGATAAGAGTGAGGACTGGGGGAGTCCCCAGAGGTCCTACCTGACCCATTCCCCTCGCCCCCAAGTGGAAATGAGACCAATGAGATAAAGCTTCCAGAGGCTTCCCTAGTCAGGTTATGTTGCTGTTGTGCAGTCACTAGGCGTGTCCGACTCTTTGTGACCCCATGGACTGCAGCACGTCAAGCCTCCCTGTCCCTTACCATCTCCCAAAACTTTGCCCAAGTTCACGTCCATTGTATGGGTGAAGCCATCCAGCCATCTCATTCTCTGACGCCCTCTTCTCAGGTGATAGGCCCTCTCTAAATGCAGGTTGTTGCAACTCCCTCCCAGGTTGGGACCCCAACTTCCGCTTTACGAAGCAGTGGGGAAAGACTACCTTTTACAGTCAGGAGTCCTAAAGTCAAATTCTGACTCCCTACTTCAGTCTACATTAACACTAATTACCTGAGAGAGTTCCTATGAGAATTAAGTGAGCCATAAAGCACTTTAACATAATGCCTGGCACACGTGAAAGCTAGCTCCAGTTCACTTTCTAAGGAACCAAAAAAGACAGTGTTTCCAGAATAACTTGTCAGACTGTAAATACCCAGTCACCAGATTATGTATAAAGTGCTACTTCGTATCAAAGCGTTTCTGTGCATGCAGTTTTCACGGCCTCCAGTTACGCTCCTCAGCGTCTGACTTTCGGGCCCCGCGTTCAAAATACCAACACGGAGAGACGCGCCCCGGGCGTGCACCCCGAGCGCCAGCAGCCGCCTTGCGCTCCCTACTTGTTTCCCGGCCGCCGCAGGCTGGGACCACCCACACGTCCCTCGGTCCCGCCCCCTCGGCCCATGACGCACTGCGGGAGGCGGGGCACGCAGGCGTCGTGCCCTGCCATTGGCCCGCGCCGGCGGGGGAGCGGGGTCCGGCTCGTCCGCGGCCCTGCCGTGCTGTCATTCGCAGCGGCTGGAGGACACGGTCAAGATGGCGGTGGTTGCTGTGTTGGTGCGGAGACCCCTTGAGCAGGTAGGCAGTGGCTCCCTCGCTTATGACCCTGCGCGACCCCTGCCCACTCAGTCCTCCTCTGAGCGTCCTCTCTGTCTCCCTGCCAGGTCTCCGGGCTGCTGAGGAGGCGGTTCCATCGGACCGCGCCGGCTGCACTGCAGGTAACCGGCCCGGACGCTAGTCGGGCCGGGAGGGGCCCCTGGTCCCAGGGCAGAGGCTGGGGTCGCATGTCACCCACGCGAGGATTAATGGAATCGAATGGCCGATCTGAGGGAACTAGACGTGACACTTCTTCCCTCACCTCCCCTTAAAATTTTTTATTGTGGTAAAATACACATAACAGAATTTACTGTTTTAAGCTGTGTATTCAGTGGCAGTAAGTACATTTAGCATGTCGTCTATTCACCAACAGAACTTTATCATCGTCCCAAGCAGAAACTTACTTATTGAACAGTAACGCTCCCTGAGCCCCTGGTAACCTCTAACGCCTCGGTACTTTCTGTGGTGATGAATTCATGTATTCTAGGGATGGCCTATTGGAGAAGGAAGTGGCAACCCTTTCCAGTATTCTTGCCTGGAGAATCCCAGGGACAGAGGAGCCTTATGGGGTCGCACAGGGTCGGACACGACTGAAGCGACTTAGCAGCAGTAGGAGCAGGGATGGTCTATAAATGGAATTTAATATTTTTCCTTCTAGGTCTGACTTGTTTCACTTACCCAGTTTTCAAGGTTCATCCATGTCGTAGCATGTGTCAGAATTCCTTTCGTCTTTAAGGCTGAATAGTATTCCGTTGTAGGCGTATACCACTTTTTCTTACCCACACATCACTGATGGACACCTGAGTTGTTTCCACCTGTTGGATTTTGAATAATGGTGCTGTGAACATTGATGTGCAGTTATCTGAGTCCCTGCTTTCAGTTCTTTGGGGTATAAATCTAGAAGTTGGAATTATTGGATTATATGGTAATTGTGTGTTCAAGTTTTTGAGGAATGTCTCTCTCTCCTCATTTTTGTTACTGGAGGATTCTACCAACCTTTATAGTTGAGTAATTCCTAGATCCTGAAGGCAAAGTGTTTGGCAGTGTGTGGCTCTTAGTGCTCAATATGTAGTATTACTTAGGCTTCCTTAACTGTTCTCTGCCCCACATTATACCAAATGTGGAAATAAAATTATCCAGTGTACTCTCTACTTAGGAAAGCACCTGTGAACTGGTCTGGCCAGCAAGCAGATTTCTCAAGATTAGGTAGTCGTTAAGAAAAAGGGGACTTCCCTGCTGGTGCAGTGGTTGAGAATCCACCCTCCAATGCAGGGGACGTGGGTTCTATCCCTGTTCAGGGAACTAAGATCCCACACGGGAGACTGAGCATGTGCGCCACTACTACTGAGCTCTTGTATGGCAGCTGCTGCGTCGGTGAGCCACAATGAAAGATCCCGTATATGCAACTAAAACCCAGTGCGGCCAATAAATATTAAAAAGGGAAGTGTTTAGTATACTTCTCATCTATACATCTAATCATAGACTGGCAATGAGCAATAGAAATGTTACTTTTTAAACTCTTTGAACTGTTAAAGAGAAGCCTGTTCTGCTGATGGTGTTTGTATCATTTGCTATGGGCAGCCTAGGTCGAGAGAGAATCTCAGTAGTATCCTAAGTAATCCTGTAGTTTATTGACTGCTTTCCCATACCTGTGACAGGTGACAGTTCGTGAGGCTATAAATCAAGGCATGGATGAGGAGCTGGAAAGAGATGAGAAGGTATTTCTCCTTGGGGAAGAAGTTGCCCAGTACGATGGGGCATATAAGGTAACTAAGAGAAGAAAAAAAACACTATACAGAATTGAGGTGGCCATTTGCCCCCAGTACAATTAGAAGTAATGGGGTCATTCCTTAATTATAGGTTAGTCGAGGCCTGTGGAAGAAATATGGAGATAAGAGGATCATAGATACTCCCATATCTGAGGTAAGCTTTCCATCAGGAAGCAGACCTTGGAGAGGCATGTTTGTTAAAGGGTACTACTCTAATTTTTGTGAATTTTTACTTACATTTGCATTTTATTTTCTAGATGGGTTTTGCTGGAATTGCTGTAGGTGCAGCTATGGTATGTAGTCTTCTTTGTGAATGTCACCCAGAGATTTCTTTTAACAAGACCTTTTAAAATCATTGCTTGAGTGTTGGGGGGGCAAAGTAGTTATTTGCCACTCTAAACTGATGTTTTCCAGTCTTTTCAACATCTTTTCAACATTTTTGATTTGACAGGCTGGGTTACGGCCCATTTGTGAATTCATGACCTTCAATTTCTCTATGCAAGCCATCGACCAGGTTATAAACTCAGCTGCCAAGACGTACTACATGTCAGGGGGCCTTCAGTCTGTGCCCATAGTCTTCAGGGGGCCCAATGGCGCCTCAGCAGGTGTAGCTGCCCAGCACTCACAGTGTTTTGCTGCCTGGTATGGGCATTGCCCAGGCTTAAAGGTGGTCAGCCCCTGGAGTTCAGAGGATGCAAAAGGGCTTATTAAATCAGCCATTCGGGATAACAACCCAGGTCAGTAGAGGGGTGTGTCGTGCATCTCTTTTGAACATTGAAGTGCTAAAATGAAATATCTGCATGGAAGGAACCATTAAAGATCATTAAAGTTAGGCGTAGACATATGTTAGAGATTTACAGATGTAGTAAACATAGAAACAAAGTAGTGTTTTTCTTATCTGTTACTATATGGGGGCCAGTTAGGTACAAGAGAAATTTACTGCGCATCTGTAACACTTGTTTAACCCCAGAGGTAAAATCAGAATTAACCAGACTATAGATGTCTGTATCTAAACCACCCATAAGGCTACTGGACACTGATGCTTCCTAATCAGCATGGTGAAACGTCTCACAGAATGAATGATAGTGTTGTGTAGATCTTTTTAGTCATGTGGTTACTTTGGTTTAAATATTTATATATTGCAGTGGTGGTGCTGGAGAATGAATTGATGTATGGAGTACCTTTTGAACTTCCTTCAGAAGCTCAGTCAAAAGATTTTCTGATCCCTATTGGAAAAGCCAAAATAGAAAGGCCAGGTAAGAGAAATTAGTATACACTTCAACATTATTAGTACTCTGTTCCTTCTGTTTATGTCGATCTAGAAGTTACTGGCCTTTACTTTGACTAGGAAATTATAGGACGAGTTCAAGCTTAAAATGTGTTATGCCCTGATTGCACCATGTATTTGTTCTTTTCTAAATCTGAGCCTAGTAGATGTGTACTTCATTTCCAGGAAGGCTATCACATTCTGCATCTCACTGGAATGAAGTTAAGATTTTACAAATGAACAAGAACCACAGCTGGCTACAGAGAAGGACAGTGTGTTTGGTTTCAACCTGACCTCTGATCTGTGACAACTTTGTTTCAGGAACACACGTAACTATAGTTGCTCATTCAAGACCTGTGGGCCACTGCTTAGAAGCTGCAACAGTGCTGTCTAAAGAGGGAATTGAATGTGAGGTAAGTGGACATTCACGTGTTCTTAGAGAATCAGAAAGATAGCTTTAAATTTAAGACCCAGAAAGAGGAGTTTGAGTCTGAGTTCTGTAACGGGTTAATTAGATATAGAATCTTGCTTTGTCACTTAGTTCTGTCTCAGCTTAATGGTGGGAACCTACTTGGTTTTCAAACACCTAGCTTTTTACCAGCTAGTGTCTGGATCTTTTTGGTATCTGTTTTATCAAGTTAAGATCCAACCTTAGAGCTGGAAGTTGGGAGAATGGAAAACTTAGAAGTCATTGGGTCTAACCCTTTGATGCCCAGGAGATACCACTTGCTAGTTATGCCTGAGCAAGTTACATGTGTACTCCCATAAATCTCAGTATCATCAGCAATGAAGTGAGGATAATACATTTACTGTCCCATCAGGGTGGCTGTGGACTTGTACTTATTGTTCTGAAAGTGAACAAAGCTGCTTGTAGCTTTTTCATTAGTTTCCCCTTTGACATAGGCAGATTTCCCTAGACTCGAAGATTGACGGGAAATGCAGGTTTCATCCCTGGGTCAGGAAGATCCCCTGGAGTAGGAAATGCAACCCACTCCAGTATTCTTGCCTGGGAAATCCCATGGACAGAGGAGCCTGGCAGGCTGCAGTCCATGTGGTTGTCAAGACTCAGACATGACTGTGTGGCTTAGAACGCACACATACGAGAAGGGAATCGGCATTGTGGGGATAGAACTGTTTGTGAGGCGGTGGCTCTGGAAAGCTGTTTACTGTATTATCTGTCTAGGTGATAAATTTGCGAACCATCAGGCCAATGGACATTGAAACAATAGAAGCCAGTGTCATGAAGACCAATCACCTTGTAACTGTGGAAGGAGGCTGGCCACAATTCGGAGTAGGAGCTGAAATCTGTGCCAGGATCATGGAAGGTATTTCAGAGACACTGATTCCAGAAGAGTTAAGCTGTAATAACACTATTACAGGACAGAACAAGCAAAAGCTAGGAATGATCAAATGACTTGAAATTTTCAACTTGTCAGCTTGGTATTTTTCCTTTGGGTAAATGTTTGAAAAAAGCAAAACCATGAACAGCTGTTTGTAATTAGCCTAGATTTCGGACTTCCCTCCTCTGGGCAGCCATACCTGCTGTGCTGAGGCGGTGGTGCTCAGCTGGTTTTCCTTGCCTCTCTCAATTTGCACCTCCTTCCCTCGTAGGCCCCGCGTTCAATTTCCTGGATGCTCCTGCAGTTCGTGTCACTGGTGCCGATGTGCCTATGCCTTATGCAAAGATTCTAGAAGACAACTCTGTACCTCAGGTTAAAGACATCATATTTGCAATAAAGAAAACACTGAATATCTAGTTTGGACATGAAGTTCAAGTCATTGGAATTTACTTAAAATACTTGCTGACTCTTCATCTGGATTGTCCTAAAGACCTTTTAATTCATAAAGTTATCTCTGAAGCAACAACAGATTTTTTTTTTACTGGGAAGAAGTTTAAATGTGTTTGTGGTAAAACTCTCCTAAGTTCCATGTTTTTTTGGTCTGTTACAGTACCATGTTCTTTGAATAAGATTCATGTGCAATTTTACCCTCTCACTGGAAGAACATGGTGTAAATGTGGCAGAGTCTTGATGAAAGATATATCCAAAAAAGGATAACTTATATGTAAAAATAAAAGCATTTAATCTACATTTACTGTTAAAATTGTTTTGATAAGGAATAAAGGAATTCCTAACTATGACTAATGGTATTTTTATATTCTAGAGATAATAAATGTGGCATAGAAGTCCTAGAATTCTGTTAAGAAATTAGTGCCATCAGGAACTAAACTCTAATCTCCTAGACTGCATCACTCACTTACAACAGGAACTTGCCCACCGACTCTTCAGATGCTTAATTCCAGTAGGTTCTCTTCAAAGTTAAACCAAGATCCATGTCGGGTATTTTTCCCACTGCCAAAAAACATAATATTCTGCCATACACTGCTCTCCTCAGAAGTTGAGATGGAAAAGATAGATGTAAGTTAGTTACAGAAGCACATAAGTGGTACAAAAACTTCCCATTAAAATATCTAGCCAAGCTAAAAACAACACATTTTCTTGACACAGTTTATTTTAATAAAAAATACAGCTGAACATTTATCACAGATTACATGAAACTATACACAATGACATTCTCTCTGCATAGTAACCAACACTGATGTGTATAACTTGATTTTTTTAGATGGATTATTTATAATCCTTTAAAGTGCAATTTATTTAAGGGTTTAAGCAAATCATAGGATAAAGGATCTTTCTAATAAATGAGTAATGTTAAAAAGATGATATATTTGGATAAATCTTTCAAAAATCAGAACTGATTTCTATAGATGCCAAATTTACTTGTAATAATGACTCCCCACAAACCCCAAACTTGACTTAAATGCTAAGGATTAAGAAGATCCTTGACTTGGCAAGAGCTTTTCCTGATGTTAACATTTTTTTGTCTATTCAACACGTACTAACTAAAAGGAACAAAGAGCCTAGAGTAGTTCCTTTAGCAGCCCTGAGTTCTGTAACCACAAAGGAGTTCCTGATTGAACTTGAGAGAATGTTGTGAACTTTCACCTTCTACTTGAGGGGGAAATGAAGAACTCGGTTGCTTCTCTGACTCTCAACGACATCACTATGCTTTGGGCTACAGTGTTAATGTTTAAGATGAAATTAAAGGTAGCAAAAAACAGTTTTATCTAAGAAATAACCAGAAAATGCTTTAGAATAGAGAAATTATGAGAGGAACAGTTCTAGGAGCTGTCTGGCGGGATGGGAGGGATTGTAACACCAAGGCCATTCACCTCAGTGACTGAATATTGTCATCATTTTTGTTTTTTGTCCATTTCCTTCAGTTGGTAGAAATAATTGATTCTGATACGCTGCTGCCCACCAAAAGAGGGTGAACCAGATTCCGATAGTAACCAAGGAGCAAAATATTTCTTAAGGCAGCAATGCCAGCCTGACTTCATTCTACTTGAAGACTGTGTTTCCCTCTTGAAAAGCCCCTTACATGAGCATCTGCAAAGTCGTATGTGGCTGTACTGGCTCAGCAATTATTCATCCAGAAGGAGGGTACTTCAGGGGGTGGAGGTGGAAGGAAAAAAAAAACAAAGAACTTTCCCCTCCGAGTGTAAACACGAAGCTTCAGCCGATCTTAGGAGCGCTATGATCACAGGTTTCGGCTTTCCTCAAAGTTCCTTTTTGGAAATTCTGGATGGAGCTGAGTAAGGCCCCTCGGCTCACGCCATTCACAGCCTGGGGTGGAAGCTGTGAGGGCGCCTCTGTGCTCGCAGGAGGTGAGGGAGCTGCTGCTGGTGGAGGCGGAGGTGGAGGAGGTGGAGGTAACGTGGACATCCCTGTGGAGGAGAGGGGATAGTCAGTATTTCCGCAGGTACCCTGCACACATGCTCTGCTCAGTCCTGTGCAGAGAGGACTTGGGGAACGCTGCAAACATTTTCCCTCAGAGGGTCCAAGATACTTTGTGATTTTTTTAAAGTTGCCATTTAACAGTCATGTGAGAAAAGACTAAACAAATATCACAGATTACATAAAACTACACAGAGTGATATTCCCTGCATAGATGAATTTCCAGATTTTAAAAATGATCCCAAAAGAAAGGTTCCCTTCCCTACTCATTCCAGGTTCCAGGCAGCCCCACCTACTCCTGGGCTAGCAATGAAAGACAGACATCTGTATGCCCAGAGCTGGGCTACCTGAATATCGATTACTAGAAAGGGATGAACACTTGTCTAGCTGCTCCAACGCACACAGTATTTGAAGGATGTGATTTAACATGATATGACAAACCACTTAGGATTCTCAGCAAGGAACCATTGTCTGCTGGGTTATGGGCTCCTCAGGAGGGTCTTTTATTTATTTTTTTTCATCTGTCTTGAGTGCACTAGGTTGCCTGAAAGAAATATAAAAGGCTAATAATTGTCAGCACTGCTCAGTAAGGGGCAGAGGACTTTCTCCTGCAATGGCACTCTCAAGGAGGTGTCTTCCTCAAACACCCTTGTCTCCACTGGGAGCCAACCCTACAAGACAGAAGTGCACTAAACCCTACATCTTTGCCGAAGTGCTGGGGGAGACTGGAGTGGCAGGCTCTACCCTGGTGGGCAAGAAGGAAACTGAACAGGTATCTGGAACTTCTCTGAGCTTCCTTCCAGGTACACAGACGTTGTGCACTTGAATTATATACTTTTGAATCAACAAATGAATTTCACCCCCTTTGAACAAAATAAACACTAGGTTGAGAAAAGGCCTTGCTTCAAAGAAGTTGCCTGTGCTACAGTGAGTTGCCCCGTTTCCTGGGGACCCGGCAGCTCCCTGTGACTCCACCTGTCTGTCCCTAGCCTCACCCTCTGCCCTATCCTAGGGCTGCCCCAGCAAGACATTCTGTTGGATGGCTCCCCCACCACCTCCCTGAGCTGTGGGGACAAGAGAACACACCCACCACAACTTGACTTTATATGGATGGGTGTTCAGGACCATCAATTACATAGCTCAGCAAGAGCAACCTTTTTTTTCTTTTTTTTTTTACCAACTGTGATAGGCCATGGTTAAAGTATTTCATAGAAACCACTTACCTTCCTTTACATCTTTTACCCAAACCTAAAGGCAGCTGAAATTAAAGAATCACACAGATACACACACTCATGCTCTGGAGTTCTTGAAATTCTCAAATAATATGGCAATACAAATAAACAGTGAACACAGACAGATGAACAAAATGTCATTTTCACTGGTTCTATACAATGACAACTAATGAAGTTCTATTATGTTGTATGCCAGGGTGGATTATGGAAAAGATGCTCCTGGCCTGGTATTACAGGGTTACAGAGATAAAAAAGGGCTTGCAACCTGACATGACTGTGGAGATGAGAAGAGCAGGGAAAACCGCTGTGTCATATAAGCGTTCCTTTGAAGGGTGTTCTTGGAAAGTGACCACTGAAATACCAGGAGGGGAGATGGCCTCTGAAGCCTCTTGAAACTCAACTGCAGAGCCCGGAGGACTGAGTGGATGCCAAAACCCTCCCAGGGGCCCTCCCCAGCACTCGCAGCCAATGGCCAGAAAAAGGCAGTAGAATTGGACTTGACCTGGAGGGCCCAATATGTACGGGAATGAGCGCCAGCATTTCTGCCTCCCAGCTCTGGGCTTTGACCCTGGCAGAAGAGTCACGGCGGGTTACAGACCGGAAGACAGGGCTGCAACAGCACTTTGTTCTACTAAAGGCATGGGACTGACTACCCAGAGACCAGCCACCCTTCTAGCCCAGGACTCTGGGAGGCGAGAGATGGGCCTCGGGGATAGACTTGGTACAGGCTGCCATCTTGGGACAGAACTAAACTGCTTGGCCCTCATGCGGAACCAACCCTGGACTGTGGCCTCATTACTACTGGGCGCTCAAAATTAGAAGTGCACATTCACTACCACAGTTTGGGGACTGGGGTTGATGCTCAGGAAACAGACACTCATTGTCCAAGTAAAGGCTAAGACTGTCTAAATGAATTGCTTTGAATATGTAGGTAGGTAAATAATTCCACTGTCCAAAGTGCCACAGGATAACCTGTGCTGCTGGGGGCCATGCAAGGAGAGTCTGCTCATCCAAAGGGCAAAATAAGGTCACCAGAGGTGCCCTCACAGAGGGCCAGACCAATCGTAAAGGGCCCCATGTCCCATGAGGTCCGCCTCTCCTCACTGGGCCTGCAACAAGCAGGGCAGATCTCCATACATAGGATCAGGCCCAGGAGCAGCTCAGAAGCCTCAGGAAAGGGGGGTGGGGTGGGGGTGGGGGCGCAGGGAGGGAGGTTCAGGTCTGAAGGTCAAGGTCAGCACTTGACCTTGGAGGAGGCAAAAACACACCCCAGGGACTCACAGTCTAATTACAGGTCCCACCAATTTTTTTGGTCCCTTTTTAGTTTTCCTTTTTTGCCTCTTCTATGGTTCACAAAATTCCTTTAAAGGTTCACTGGGACTTAAGCTATAACACATGGCTAATAATGTGGGAGATGGGGGGATGTTACCACCATCCAAATTCAGAGTTGACTCGGGCCTGTGACAAATCTGGGACAACTGCCTGATGCCTGGGCTCCCCTACTCCCCAGATGTGAGTGAGGGGCCCTCCAGAGGCTTCCTAAAGCCCCATCACCAGGTCGCAGACACCACCAGATTCCCCAGTAGACTGACTGCCAACTGGATCTAGCTTTCAAAAATGTTGGCCTCCAACACCCCAGGTGGAGGAACGCTCCAAAACAGCTTATCTACAGTGATGACCAGGTCAGTCATGATCTGTCCAATCTCTTAGACAAAAACCCTGACAGTTAACTATTCCACCCTCCCCAGTAACCCCAAATGGGAGCCTGGCAGCCCAGCAGAGGCCATGAAACAGGCCACAGACTGTTGCAGCAAGATCATAGGTTAGATCCAGGCAGAAACATCTTCCCCAGCCGTGTCAAAAGGACCTCTGAGAGTCCCTTTCCCTGGGCCAACTTTGGCAGTGGGCAGTCAACTACTGCCTGCGGGTCTGGGTTCCTTTGTGGTCCCCACACTCAGGAGGGGAGACCACCTGGCCTTCAGACCAACACCAGACCTACCAGCTACCCTTAGGAGGAACTGGAGGCCAGTGACCCCTGAAGCAGGCAGCCCTGTTCAGGGCTGTTTGAAACTGTTTGAAACTGCCTTTGCCTTTTACCTCAGAAAGATGGGGAGGCTGTATTCATGTATTATTAAGGATGCTTAAAAAAGAACTGTTTTCCCTAACATCAGTTATAAAGCCAGTAAGTGGCTTCCCTGTGACCAGGAATGCAATTGCCCAACGTCCCTTCCCTTTCGTCAAAGTAACAAGGAACCAGCACGTTTGCAACAACAGGACTGTGAGATGCTGGCTTCCAAAATTAAAATACCAAAATGCCATGCAGTTGATGTGTAGGTTTTAGGGCTGTATTTTAAAACTAAAATCAGAGTGGAAAATGAAAATTTTGAAGGTCATGATGAAAATGAAATGAATGTAAATGAAGTCACTGGGGCGCCTTTTAAAGATGCTGTATTTCATTTAAATATCCAGACAAGGAAATCGTCTCGAATCAGCTTTCCCGTTTGTTCATCACTTCAGTGATCCAGACACACTGTCCCATTTCACAGACAGAAACAGAGCATCTTTAAAGTTAGAAAAATCAGTATCGCTTACTTTACCGAAAATTCACGTTCAAAATGGTGCATGCTCTACTGAAAACAGCAAAGAGAGAGAGAGGGGGACACAAGTCATTATTCAGTGTCATTATTTAGTGACATTATTTAGTGTCATTTAATCAAATAGAGACAATAAAATATTAGTCTGAATCACATGCTGATTATTCTCATTGCAAACTAGGGTATAATTTAAGTGAATCACAAGAAGCACGGTTTGTAAATACGATGGTGATCCTCTTAAGAACATGGCAAACATATTAATACTAACAGAGTAACCGATGAGTCACATTCCTCTTCATTCTTTTTATTTCTTTCTTCTGAACCAGTTAGGTGCTATTCAGAAGACCCATCATGGTTTTATCTCCCCTGAAAAGTGGAATGGGTCCTGGGAGTGTACCTAGTTCTATTACTAAATAAGGCCAGTTTATGAAGAGGAGAGCACAATGAGAACTGATCACTTTTCCACGCAAGTCTTCTATAGTCTAAAATAGAGATGTGTCTTTTCAAAGCTGGGAAGAGCAAAAGCACGGGGATGTGTAAGCTGGGCAGGAACATGGGGCCCCTTCCCTGAAGGAGCTTAGATCCAGAGGCTAAACAGGGCAGTGAGCAAAAGTAGCTTCCTTAAGACTTGTTTGTGGTTCAGTTACTAAGTCACGTCCGACTCTTTGTGACCCCATGGACTGCAGCACACCAGGCCTTCCTGTCCTTCACCATCCTCTTGAGTTTGCTCAAATTCATGTCCACTGAGTCGGTGACGTTATCTAACCATCTTATCCTCTGCCACCCCCTTCTCTTCTTGCCCTCAATCTTTCCCAGCATCAGGGTCTTTTCCAGTAAGTCAGTTCTTTGCATCAGGTGGCCAAAGTTTTGGAGCTTTGGCTAAGGCATCAGCATCTACTTAAGACTGAAGTGAAGAAGTGAAGTGAAGTCGCTCAGTCGTGTCTGACTCTTTGCGAGCCCATGGACTGTAGCCCACCAGGCTCCTCCATCCATGGAATTTTCCAGGCAAGAGTACTGGAGTGGGTTGCCATTTCCTTCTCCAGGGGAATCTTCCCACCCCAGGGGTTGAACCCAGGTCTCCCGCATTACAGGCAGAAGGTTTAACCTCTGAGCCTAAGACTAGAAAACTATTTTAAAAAGGGCGGGGGGTAGAATTCCCAGGCAGTACAGGGATTAAGACTTGACACTTTCACTGCCAGATTGGGACCAAAGATCATGCAAGCCTCAGAACACAGCCAAAAAAAAAAAAAAACCAAAAAAAACCGAACACATTTTTTTTTCCTGTCTCCTTTTAACTGACGAGATTCCAGGTTAATTGTGAAAGATAAACTTTTCCCTGACAGTGAATCCCAGAGTTCTGAATGAACCAACCTGCTCCCCCGCCTAAAGGAGAATCCCTTCCTCTGAGTGGGGGCTGGTCAGAGGCCCACGTGGGGTGCAACAGGCTGACCACTGACCTGGGGCAGCTCTGGGAGGATGCTGGGGCCACTGCCTGCCCACCCCACGCCAGCAACTGAGGACCCAGCGAAGGAGCTCATACACTGGGCTTGGAGGCAGGGAGGAGGGCCGCAGGCCGGCAGCAGAGTAGAACCAACACATTATGTAGAGAAGCACCACAGGACAGACCCACTCATCCCAAATGGAAACTGCTTTACGTGGTTTTGAGAAAAAGAGGCAATTTTTAGGGCCACAGATGTCTATTTTGAGCCTAGAGTGGGTTTCAGACTTTGATGTGGCTAGATAAATCCCGGGAGCTACAACATTCTAAAAGAATTTCTTCCTTTTCGTGTACCTTATTTATTTGTTTTACTGAAGTATAGTTGGTGTACAGTATTATATAAGTTACAGGTGTACAATATAGTGATTCAGAGTTTTTAAAGGTTATGCTCCCCTTACAGTTATTGTAAAATTTTGGATCTATGCCCTGTGTTGTACACTACATCCTGGTAGCTTATTTTACACATCATAGTTGTGTCTTATTTATCCTAAACCTTCCTTCCTGTTACTCAAGTTCTCAGTCATTCTGTGCCCACAAGGCCCCCTTCGCCGCCTTCTCCAGTCCCGCACACATGAAACTTCCCTCTTTGCAGTCACTCTCACAGACTGGCTTTCTACCAATTGCCAGCTCTCTCTCTTCAAAAGTATTGCTTAAAAATGATAATCTGCAAGCAAGGAGGGCTAGAATTCTCTTGCAGGGTATTCACAGCTTAACTTCATAGTACTTTCTTATCAAGCCCTGTGTACATTATCTACCTCATAAAGACCAGGAATTCTCTTAAAAGACAGCTTCAAAGAATGGAGATGACTTGTGCAAGGTCACCCGGCAAGTGGTGGAGCTACGTCCCAAGCCAGGGGCTACTAGCGCTTCTTTCAGGGCTCTTATCACACCAGCCAAGCACAGCTTTCAGCAGCACAGGCCCTGCAGTGCGCAGGCGCTCAGGAGAAATCAGGGGGATGAACAGGCCAAGGAACTAAGACTGAATCCTGGCTCCAGGATCTCCCACTTGTGTGACCTCAGTCAAGGTCCGCTAGAGCCTCAATGTCTTTGTCTGTGAAATGGAGCTGTAAGTATAATCCCTGCTTCTTGGATAGGAAGGTATTCATGAGGATTAAATAAAACAGTAACTATAAATCTCCTAGAACAGTGTCTAGGACAAAATAAACACTCAAAACATGTGAAATACGATCATTAACAACAATAATAATTTGGGTTTCCTGGTTACTTAAGAGTTCCCCAAATACTCTTTATACTCTTTTGCAAATCTTTATTTTTTTTTGCAAATCTTTTTAAAAACACACACACACAATACCAAGACTGCAGGCCTGTCTCCTCCCAAAGGGAGCGTAGGAGCAAATATCTGCATGTAAATCAGGAACTTCTAAACCACTCAGCTCCATGAATACAGAGTGTAAACACTAGCTGGTGACACTGACCCAGAGATGAGTCAGGATAAAGTATCTCAAAGTTCTTTAAGAATGACCTTCTAGAGGCAGGAAACATACACTTTAGAAAAAAGAAAGAGCTAGCAATGTTCTCACTGGAAAAAAATAAAAAACTTTAGAGAATTCCACCTTACCCAATAGAACTGCCAACAAACTTAAGGAAATCTTTCTACTCTTTCTCCCATCAATCTGGTAAGGATTTCAAGAAAAGGCCCTGGGCAGGGAGGTTCAGAGAGAAACAGGAGAGGCCCCAGTCCTTACACAAATGCTGGAAAGAACTCAGGAGAGTAAGACTCCTTTGCTTAGAAACACTTGTCTCTTCTGCCCTGTCCTGAAAGTAACTGAGCTTAAAACCACCCTTAGTTACCACAAATGCTTTTAAAACTGATGATTTCAGGAAGAAAGTCAATGCTGTCAAACTGATCTTGCCTAAATTGATCTATTGCTGAGCAAACTGCCAGGGGTGAGGCCACAGTGGCTTTATGTATGTAGGTGTGTGTGTGCTCAGCTGGGTCCGATTCTTTATGACCCCGTGGACTGTAGCCCGCCAGGCTCCTTTGTCCATGGAATTCCCCAGGCAAGAATACCGGAGTGGGTTGCCATTTCCTTCTTCAGGGGATCTTCTTGACCCAGGGATTCAACCCATGTCTCCTGTATCTCCTGCATTACAGGCGGATTGTTTACCCGCTAAGCCACTGGTATAAATGATGTTATTTTCCAGCAAACAATGGGTTTAGAGGATGCTTGATTAGAAAGAACTGAGATGGTCTCCTCTAACCCCCTCCCTTTTGCCTTTTTAACCCAAAAGAATCCTCCTGTCAAGAAGGAGACTAGAGTTCGATCCCTGGGTTGGGAAGATCCCCTGGAGAAGGAAGTGGCAACCCGCTCCAGTATTCTTGCCTGAGAAATCCCCCGCACTGAGACGCCTGACGGGCTGCAGTCCATGGGGTCAGAGTCAGACGTGCCTTAGCAAATAAATAACAACAACCCAAACCCAAACCCAGAAGACTTATTCAGGTCTCCCAGGTGCTGTTCTAACCTCCTAGGCCCGGACTCTCTGGCTCCTCATAGTATGTCCACTGACAGGCACTGCTGCTATCCTTGTTTACAAACGGGAAGCTGATGTGAAAGCTCTGCCTCTCTGTACACCAGGGCTAAATCAAACTAAATCAAACCTCTCTGGGTCAAAGCAGAAAAGGACAGCTTTATTAGTTAGCCAGGCACAGGTAACACAGGGGGCTCCTGCTTTGAAAAACTCTACCCCCAGGGGATTTGGTGAGGGGTTTTGTAACAAGAGTCTAAGGGTGGGGTCCTGACAAGATTAAGGTGTGTGCAGGGCTTAATCTTGTCTCAGCAGGTTTCTGGATGCTCCTCCCTTGATTAGCTACTCTACCCTTTGAAATTCAGGGAAAGTCACGAGGCTGGAGTCCCGTCTACAAGAAACTAGGGACAAAAGGGCCTCCATGCCCAGGAGCCCTATGGGGCCTCAGGTGATTCTGAAATCTGAAGCCCAGGGAGGTCAAGTGTTTTCTCCAAGGTTCTATCTAGAACTACAGAGTGGTGACCCTCAAGTTTAGGTTCTGCAGGCCAAGATGTAGATCTCAAGGGCTCCCGCATGGAGCTGTGTTTGAGATGCTACCTTCAGCAGGAACTCCTTTTCAATGCTAGCCCTTGAAAATGAAGACTTTTCCTTCATTTCTTGAGAAAATCGCATATTATCATAAAGCCAGAAGATATTAATACTATGCTTGACTTAGTTCCCAGATAAAGCATAAATGTGGCCTAGAAGTAAAGACATAAATTGGAGTAAATTGTGATTCCAGCAATAAGACAGGGAGCGTGCAGAGAGGCAGCAAGAGAGATGAGCCCAGTGAGAAGCCTGGCCGCCTGTCCTGAAGGGAAAGGACCAGTCTAAGTGAGGGCTGCACAGGCGGCGAGTAGGCTGAAAGCCTTGCCCTCACCCAGTTCAGTTCAGTTCAGTTCAGTCGCTCAGTCATGTCCGACTCTCTATGATCCCATGGACTGCAGCACGCCAGGCTTCCCTGTCCATCACCAATACCCAGAGCTTGCTTAAACTCATGTACATCGGGTCGGTGATGCCATCCAACCATCTCATCCTCTGTTGTCCCCTTCTCCTCACACCTTCAATCTTTCCCAGCATCAGGGTCTTTTCAAATGAGTCAGTTCTTCACATCAGGTGGCCAAAGTATTGGAGCTTCAGCTTCAGCATCAGTCCTTCCAATGAATATTCAGGACTGATTTCCTTCAGGATGGACTGGTTAGATTTCCTTGCAGTCCAAAGGACTCTCAAGAGTCTTCTCCAACGCCACAGTTCAAAAGCATCAATTCTTCGACGATTAGCTTGTTTATGGTCCAACTCTCACATCCATATATGACCACTGGAAAAACCATAGCCTTGACTAGACAGACCTTTGTCAGCAAAGTAACAAAGTGCCTGCTTTTTAATACACTGTCTAGGTTGGTCATAGCTTTTCTTCCAAGGAGCAAGCGTCTTTTAATTTCATGGCTGCAGTCACCATCTGCAGTGATTTTGGAGCCCAAGAAAATAAAGTCTGCTCACTGTTTCCACTGTTTCCCCATCTACTTGCCATGATGGGACAAGATGCTATGATTTTAGTTTTTTAGATGTTGAGTTTTAACCCAGCTTTTTTACTCTCCTCTTTCACTTTCATCAAGAGGCTCTTTAGTTCTTCTTCACTTTCTGCCATAAGGGTGGTATCATCTGTGTATCTGAGGTTATTGGTATTTCTCCCAGCAACCTTGATCCCAGCTTGTGCTTCATCCAGCCCATATTTTGCATGATGTACTCTGCATGTAAGTTAAATAAGCAGGGTGACAATATACAGCCCATCTTTGCATGAAATGTTCCCTTGGTATCTCTAATTTTCTTGAAGAAATCTCTAATTTTCTTGAAGAGATCTCTAATCTTTCCCATTCTATTGTTTTCCTCTATTTCTTTGGATTGGTCACTTAGGAAGGCGTTCTTATCTCTTTCTGCTATTCTTTGGAAGTTTGAACTCAGATGGATAACTCTTTCCTTTTTCTCCTTTGCCTTTAGCTTCTCTTCCTTTCTCAGCTATTTGTAAGGCTTCCTCAGACAACCACTTTGCCTTTTTGCATTTCTTTTTGTTGGGGTTGGTCTTGATCACTGCCGCCTGTATAATATCACCTCTGTCCATAGTTCTTCAGGCACTCTGTCTATCAGATCTAATCCCTTGAATCTATTTCTCACTTCCACTGTAAAATTGTAAAGGATTTGATTTAGGTCATACCTGAAACGTCTAGTGGTTTTCCCTACTTTCTTCAATTTGTCTGAATTTTGCAATAAGGAGTTCATGATCTGAGCCACAGTCAGCTCCCAGTTTTGTTTCTGCGTATAGAGTTTCTCCATCTTCCCTAGGATTTGTGGAGCATTCCCCATAGGAATGGTAGCATGACGGTACCACCTGTGAGGCCTTGCACAGTACAGAAGTTCGAGATGCTGCTTTGTTGGTAGTTTTTTTAGGAGGAGATTCTCTATTTAAGAAGAACTATTGGGGGAGGAAATTACCACGGGTGGGACCTGAGGAAAGCATTTGCTTGATCAGTGTCTATCATTCTGGAGCTCCTGAGAGGTGCCGGCAATGCCAGGCCAATCAGTGGGGCCTTGTCTGCGTGCTCATCTCTGTGACCCTGGATTTATTAGCACAGTGCCAGGCATACTGCAGGCTCTGGATAAATGCATCTAAAGTAGCTGAATGAATAAACTCCCTGTGGGTGGCTTGCTTGGGGCCTTAAATGCTAGGTTGATAGGCAAATGCCAGTTATTATTTTTATGAGTCGCAGTAACAATAAATGCCCAGCAGAGGTCAGAGTACAGTCTCTGGGGCTGATTCAATCATTATATCAATAAAACATTAAAGGACATAGAGGAAAAGAGAGAGCCAACACCTGCTGGCACCTCACATCTCTGCCAGGCATTGTGCTTGGGGCCTCACATGTGTTTCCCTCTGAATACATGTGACTACCCTTCAGGACACGGAACCATATTCCCGACTGTTCCCTCTCACCACAGATGAAGTTTTTTCCAACACTGACTCTAATTACAAAAGATTCCTCTTTTACTTCTCATTCTAAATGTTGCCTCATTTCATGCAAACCAGCTACTGTATCAGAACTGAGAACTCAACTGAGAACTCAGATTAGAGGATTCATCAAACATAATCCAAACAGACTAAATTCTCCAAGGTATTTAAAAATGAGAACTGGCAGGTAACTGCCCGCCTCAAATGCACACAGCAAGGTGGTCTGCACTTCTAAGCAGACACCTCACTTCTTAAAGGAGGCTTCATGGATTCTCACTATTAGTTCTCTCCTATTTCCTTAATATGTCTAAGCGGTATGAAATCAATATCCATCCTCTCATCTAGAAAATGGCTCAACGTGATCATGGGCAGTGGCTCTCCAAAACTTTCTGATCAGCCTATAGAGGTCACCGCCACAAAAGACAGAGAAGAAGTCTACTTTCTGTATGGATCAATATGTGGAGGCCTTCTTGTAAAATCTGCTGACAGAGTCGGACAGGAAATAGGATATTACGTCTCCATGAGACAGGAACTTTATTTAAAATAGACCCTGGCCCCAGAACACTCGACAGCAAACCACCAGCAACCAGCCCCCATGATCAAGACACCTGACAGCCAAATGCAAGCCCTTCAAACCAGTCCCCTTACATTTGATGGTCATCTTTTTATTTTTTTCTTTTTGGAAGGTCTGTTAGAAGCATTTGAGAGGGGTTGGGTAATGCTCTTGGTAGCTGCTGGGTGTCCCTTTAAGTCTTAATGAGTATGGTGCTGTCAACTCATAAATCAACCCCAGCCCACTCTCCCTTCCAGTGGCTGCAGAGACTCCTCCAAACACAGTCAGCAAGCTCTGAATGGTAGAACCAGTTCCTCTGACATCTAGAACATCTGGTTCAGTTAAGGAGGGAAAGGAGATACTGGTACCCCAATGCATTCATTTTTATGGGGCTTGCAAAGTCATTAGGAGAGAGATATTAGTTCCAAAAAGAAAGAAAAAAGATAGCGTTATGAGGCCACTGCACACATTTAGAGGTTATTTTTATAAGTATTCCCTGAAAAAAAAACTCTACATTTTTCAAACGAAACTCCAAGAAACCTGATTTAAGTCAGAAAAGCGAAACAAAGGTTGGCTAGCCACAGAAAAGTGGTCAGATGATGAGATGCAGAGCAGAACACAGCACAAATGGTTATCAGGAAATCAGAAGCTCAGCGGGGACTTCACTCCTAGAGGTGGGCATTTCACCAGCTGTGCTCTGTGACAAAGCCGGCAGTGTGGCTGGGCTCCCTGAGGAGAGAGTCCTGGCAGGACAGGGCCCCTGGGCAGCAGCGCAGTTGTTTTGTTCAGCCTGAGCGTATACCAAGACAGGGTCTGATGTAAGGAGCCTGCATGAGGCTTGACAGCGAAGAGAGAGAGCTGGAGGTAGGGGGTGGGTGAGTGGCCCTAAAACCAACTATTCCGTTCCCCTTGAAATCTGAGTTTGGAAATTGAGACCCCCGTTTCTCTCAAGTGACACTGCTGATCTGCACCCCCACTGGTTTCTCTGGAGGAGGATGGTCCCTTCTAACACCTCAAATATCTGAGCCAAGGTGAGAAGAGCAAGAGCCCCACACTCCTCCCCACCGGTGCAGAAGGGGAGGCAGGCAGGTCACTGCCTTGTCACTGACCTGTTGTGGAGGGCGGAGTCGGCGAGGACGGGGATGTGAGAGGTGAGCTGGCCCCAGATCCTGCTAAGAGAGAAAGCAGAGAAAACCCTCATGGGGACCAAAGAAAGACATCTGGAATGTGGCCTGAGCTGGGACCCACCACTGTCTGAGCCCCTGCACTTGGCTCACGTGTGGACGTGGCGGGGACAGGCAGGCAGGACAGAGTTCGGGGACTGGACCCGTGACTGCAGGCGTCCACCCCAGTGCAGGGCGCATTTCCTCCCCCAGGCCTCGCTGCCTCCCACCGCTCCCCACAGCCTGCTTGGTTTGAAATCAACTTTGTGGCATCCAACAGCTTATGCAATCGGCTACAGTCTCTCGTGTGGACCCAACCCCTCTTCCTGGGTAATGAATGGCAAATGACAGAGCCACAGCAGAACTGGTGACGGAGGGGCGCAGGCCAGCGTGGTGGAGGCCTCTCCAACGGAAGCAAGAGGTCTCCAGCGCATCCACCCGGCAATGCTCCCTGCCAAGTGCCATTTTACCAGCAGGCGCACTGAAGTGGATGGGATCGGCCTCTTCAGTGTGGATTTCCCAGGCTTTTTCTTACCTGAAGTTCAGCAAATACCCTTATTTACATTAAAATAAGGTGCATATCCCCATAGATTGTATGCTTTTCCTGGACCTAGTAACACTGTTATATTTCAAATACTCCCAAATTCCCCAGCATCACTTCCGCTGCTCAGAAATCCCCAGAATACACCCTCCTGACTTAACCTGGAAGTAGCCCAGTGAGCAGAGACTAGCCCACACAAGCCCCTTCCCTCACATGGAGGTCCTAGCGAAGGATTACCAGAGCTCCCTGCGGGGAGAACTGAGGCCACGCCCCTGAGAGACCACCACCTGTTCTGGGGGCACCTCCTACCACCACCTCTCCCGTCATCCACACCACACAGACACGGAGCACAAGGAGAAATGTCCTAATTAAACCACATCTCCCGCCAGCTGAATCCCTTTCCACTATTTGCAATATTCTCTCACCTCCTATAAAATATGGGAGGTGTTTTACTGAAAAAGATAACAAAATCCAGCCCACTGTGATATTACGCTGCTTGGAGTGCTAACATGGGTTTTAAAGGGGAGAAGGTTTGCATCTGTGACTCAGTGGGGTCTGGAGATGATCTATATACCTTTCTATCAACTGTTTCCTGGCTTTCCTAAACTCCTTGAGGTGGTGTCTTGGAGTCCTTAGCCTCCCATCTGGCTGCATCTGGCCTAAGTGAAGTGAAGTGAAAGTCACTCAGTCGTGTCTGATTCTTTGCGACCCCATGGACTATACAGCCCATGGAATTCTCCAGGCCAGAATACTGGACTGGGTAGCCTTTCCCTTCTCTAGGGGATCGTCCCAACCCAGGGATCGAACCCAGGTCTCCTGCAACGCAGGCAGATTCTCTACCAGCTGTGCCACAAGGGAAGCCCAAGAATACTGGAGTGAGTAGCCTAGCCCTTCTCCAGTGGATCTTCCCGACCCAGGAATCGAACAAGGGTCTCCTGCATTGCAGGTGGATTCTTTACCAACTGAGCTAGGACAGCCCTAGCTGGCATAGAGCCCTGCAAGCAGGCAGGTGGAGACGCCGCGCCAGGCTTTCTTCACAGTGCCAGTGTGACAGGCTGACTGAAGACACAAGTCTCAGGCTAATGATGAAAATGACTGGCCCATGTCCATTCCATCAACCATGAGAAAACAGACCTCCAACTCTGAAATTATGTACCAGCCACAATAGCCTCCAGCCCCTTCCTCCTCTCCCAGCCTCATCCCCAGGGAGCCAGCCCTGGTCCTCACATAGACCTCCAGGGCCTCCTTCTCTTCCCCTCTAGATCCCCGAGCCCTTCTCTGATTTGACTCTCCAAGCAGTGGTGCTGGCACAGTTCCCACCCTCCCGGAGTCTAGGATCTTCTCCCACCCCAACTCTTCCAGCTCCAGCTCTACCTACACAGCCTGCATCCTCTGGCAGCAGCCAGCCCAGCCTTTAGGTTTCACACACCCCTCACTTCTTCTCTTGCCCCTGGCAGATGTCTTCCTCACTGACATCCCTGAAAGGCTCTGAGAAGGCATGGTCTGTGAACACCGTCAATCTCCGCTCTCCCCTCCACTTCAGATGCCTCTGCCTCTTCACCTACTCCACTTGCTCCTGACACCAGGAAAGGATGCATGGGTTTTCTCCAAGGCTGAGACTGACAGCTGGGCTCTTGATCCTAACCCCGTGGCCTTCTAGCACCCTCTCACCTTGCCTCCCTCAACAATCACTCTGTCTTTTGCATCTTCAGTTTCTCTGTCTCTACTGGGTCCTTATCCTGACTGGAAGTATGTGCAACTATCCCTCAACCTAAAGAAACAAAAAACCATCCCCTTCCTTTGGCCTCCAGGGCCGAGGCAAAGCTGCCCCTATGAGGTTGAAACCTTCCTTTCTCCATGTGGAACTCCACTTCACAGACTCAAAAGGCAGAAGAACTGCAAGGTCCCAGGGGGTCACTTGATCTGATGTCCTGAGATGGGGACATGAAGGCCCAAAGCCAGCCAGGCAGGGCAGGGACAGTGCTGTCTATGCCTTCCTCGCCCTTCTGGAATGTTGCCTTTTGCGATCCCCGCACACTGGGGAGACCATTCCTTAATGGAGGAAGGCGCGCCCTTGGGCCACGTGGGGACCGAGCAGAGGGCAGGGTTTAGGGCCATTTCAGTTAGTGTAGCCTCTCCTGATAAGCAGGAGGCCTTGCACTGCATTATTGGGTGGGGTTTTATTCCAGGGCTGATGCTCATCTTTGACAGATCGAGTCCTGCCATTGGTGAAGAGACTCGTCGCCCATTAAGCTCTGGGGTCCCTTCTAGTACATGAATCCTGTGAGACTTTGAATGCTATGGCAACTTTTACCTGGGAACAGAACTCTTTTGTTTCCTGCATTTGTCACCACACTGCCTAGTAGAACCCAGAGAGACTTTTTTTTTAACTTTTTATTTAATATTGGGGTATAGCCAAATTAACAATGTTATAAAAGTTTCAGGTGGACAGCAAAGGGACTCAGCCATACATACACGGTTCTCCCCCAATCTCCCCTCCCATCCAGGCTGCCACAAAGCATTGAGCACAGTTCCCTGTGCTATATACAGTAAGAAGAACCCAAGAACCTCGACTCCTGGCCCTAATCTTTGGGACCCATGCCCCACTATAACCTATAATCAGTTACCTGAATTATTGGAGTTGCTGTATTTTGCTGAATGCTCTTCACTATTTTCAACAGCAGATCGTTTTGACTTCTTTTAAAAAAAAAGAAAGAAAGGTGGTAGGACACAAAGAATGAACATACCAGAATAAAAACATTTTCTAGGCACAGAGTTATAAACTAGCTATACACAAGGTCACATTGAACCTCATAATAGGGAAGAAGCCACAAGCCAAAACTAAAGGGAGAAATAAAAACCAAGAATGCTGAGTTTACAATCTCAGGCCAACCCTTCCCCACAATTATAGTAAGGCCATCATCAGCCCAGCAAGCCAGGGAATTCTACGGTCCATTTCTCTGCTGACACTATTATATGGTTTTTGTTGAGAAGCAGCTAACCAGCCATCTATAAAGTTTTAGCTTTCAGAAAGATATAGCACAGAGATCTGTTAAGAACTAAACGCACATCACTGACCTAGAACTTTCTTCACATGGAGTCAAGCATTCACAAGAAAGGATTCACAGAGACAACAGGCTTACCTTTCGAGCTAAAATCTTCCTCTTTTTCCTTTCTTCTTCAGATCCATGGTGAGACTGAGCTCTCGTCAGTCTTCGATGCTGGTGGATCTTTAAGAGAACACAGTTCACCACAAATGTAAGCATATCCTACGCTAATAAAAATTTCTACCATGTTTTGCCAAATCAAATTATCTGGATGAAAATGCTTTCTGTGCTCAGCCTCTGCCTCCACACTGGGTCTGGATGTCGGGAAGAAGAGTATGCCAGCAGGTGAAGACTGTTCCCTATCCACCCCCAGGTCCTTACCTGCCTTTTCCTCTCTTAGAGAAAATGAGTGTGGCCCCCAGAACCATCAGAGTATGAAACATGGATGACCCCCCACCCACCCAATCTGCCCTGATCATAGTGACCATCCTTTGTGAACACATTTCTTTCTGCCACAGGCTGAGCTCCCTGCAGGTAGGACTGTTTAGTATTCAGTTGTCTCATAGCACTGAACATGGAGCCTGGTCCAGAGCAAGTATGCAAGACATGTTTATGGAATGAACGATCAGTTAAAAGTAAATCACTGCGATCACCACAGCAGAGGATGGGGATGCTAAAACACCAAAAGGCAAAGAGGAACTATTAGCAGTTTACCTGTTTCTGTTCTTCAATCAGTCTCTTTTCTATACATTCTTTGGCAATTCTCAATGCCTCTTTTAACTTTGTGGGGATCTGAAAAAAGAGAAAGTACATAATCTATAGAGGAAACTGGCCGGAGGTTCTCTCGAGTCGTGGTTTGAACAAAGAAATGGTTGCTCATCAAAGAGAATTCCTGGAAGGAAATCACTTACAAGCTGTCCACTTCACTCCTATCCTGCCCACTTTTGCTATCCCCAACCCACTCACCTCATTAGCATTTTTTCAACAAGAAGTACATTACCAAGTGAACACATAAACATGATGGATATTTCAAGCATGTCAGTTCTCAAGGGACCCCAAATTACCACAACGATCTTGAAAAAGAAAGTTGGAACCTAAGGCCTCACACTCCCTGATTTCAAAAATCTATTGCAAAGCTATAGAAAAGAGTGTGATACTGGCATAAAGACAAATAGACCTATGGAACAAAGAGACAGCCTAGAAGATGACGCTGTTAAAGTGCTACACTCAATATGCAAGCAAATGTGGAAAACTCAGCATTGGCTACAGGACTGGAAAAGGTCAGTTTTCATTTCAATCCCAAAGGAGGGCAATGCCCAAGAACGTTCAAAGTACTGCACAACTGTGCTCATTTCAAGTGCCAGTAAGGTTATTCTCAAAATCCTTCAAGTTGGGCGTTAGTAGCACATGAACCCAGAACTTCCAGAAAAGGCAAAGGAACCAGAGATCAAATTGCCAACATTTGTTGGATTATAGAAAAAGCAAGGGAATGCCAGAAAAACATCTGCTTCTGCCTCATTGATTACACTAAAGCCTTTGACTGTGTGGATCACAACAAAAGTTGGAAAATTCTTCAAGAGATGAGAACACCAGTTCATCTTACCTGAATCCTGAGAAACCTATATGGGGGTCAAGAAGCAAGAGTTACAACCAGATACAAAACAATGGACTGGTTCAAAATTGGGAAAGGAGTACAACAAAGCTGTATAATGTCACCCTGCTTATTTTAACTTACATGCAGAGTACATCATGTGAAATGCCAGGCTGGACTAATCACAAGCTGGAATCAAGATTGCCAGAAGAAATATCAACAATCTCAGATATGTAGATAATACCACTCTAATGGCAAAAATGAAGAGGAACTAAAGAGCCTCTAGAGGAGAGTGAAAAAGGAGAATGAAAAAGCAGGCTTAAAATTCAACATTCAAAAAACTAAGATCATGGCATCCTGTCCCATCACTTTATGGCAAACAGAAGAGGAAAAAGTTGAAGAAGTGACAGATTTTTTTTCTTGGGCTCCAAAATCACTGTGGATGGTGACTGCAGCCAGGAAATTAAAAGACACCTGCTCCTTGGAAGGAAAGCTATGACAAACCTAGACAGTGTATTAAAAAGCAGAGACATCACTTTGCCAACAAAGGTAAATATAGAGTCAAAGCCATGGTTTTTCCAGTAGTCATGTACAGATATGAGAGTTGGACCATAAAGACGGCTGAGTGCCAGACAACTGACACTTTCAAATTGCAGTGCTGAAGACGCTGAGAGCCGTTTGGCCTGCAAGATCAAACAAGTCAATCCTAAAAGAAATCAAACCTGAATATGCAATGGAAGGACTGATGGTGAAGCTGAAGCTCCCAATACTTTGGCCACCTGATGCAAAGGGGCGACTTACTGGAAAAGACCCTGAAGCTGGGAAAGATTGAGGTCAGGAGGAAACGGGGGCAACAGAGGATAAGATGGTTGGTTGGCACCACCAACTCAATGGACATGAATTTGAGCAAACTCCAGGAGATAGTGAAGGACAGAGGAACTTGGCATGCTGCAGTCCATGGGGTTGCAGAGTCAGACATGACTTAGTTACTGAACAAGAACAACAAATTCTAAAAATTTAACTTTAAAAAAGCTTTGAGTAGGTAATATGCAGTGATATGGTTCAAAACTCAGTAGGCATAAAAAGGGTATATCCACAGAAAAAAGCACCCCACCTAGTTCCCCTCCACGGAGACAACCAACACCACCAGTCTCTTGTGTATATTTCCAGAAAGAAAACAGACACACAAGAGATTAACATGGTTTTTAAGATCACAGTATCTTTATCACAGACACTCTGGCTTGCGGGAAGAACAAGGGCTAATGATAACCCCTGGGCTGGACTACTAGACTTGAGGAGAGTATATTTACAAGGCTGAATGCATTTCCTGAAGAGCTTCAGTAAAAAAGACATGAATTCCAAAGTTTTTCTTTCACTCCAACTTCAGATCCAAAGAAGCTATTCTTTCTGCTGTGTGCTGTTCTTAGTCGCTCAGTAGTGTCTGACTATTTGTGATCCCATAGACTGCAGCCCACCAGGCTCCTCTGTCCCTGGGGATTCTTCAGACAAGAATACTAGTGTGGGTAGCCATGCCCTCGTCCAGGGGATCTTTCCACTTAGGGATCAAATCCAGGTCTCCTGCACTATAGGCAGATTCTTTACCATCTGAGCCACCAGGGAAGCCCCCTCTAACTGGCAAAATAGGACAGAAGAAAGACTCTCCCTTGCCTATAAAATTTTTAGACACCACCCTGTTTGGGGTTTTCTTTCTTTTTTACCAGTAAATTTAATTTCATTCTAAGATTATGGGTTTGTGGGGACTGTAGAAAGGAGAAAGAGAATTATCCTTCATTCTACCACCCAATGAAGGGTAATTCTCTTTCTTGATGAAAGTGAAAAAGGGGAGTGGAAAAGTTGGCTTAAAGCTCAACATTCAGAAAACGAAGATCATGGCATCCGGTCCCATCACTTCATGGCAAATAGATAGGGAAACAGTGATTGACTTTATTTTTCTGGGCTCCAAAATCACTGCAGATGGTGATTGCAGCCATGAAATTAGAAGACACTTACTCCTTGGAAGGAAAGTTATGACCAACCTAGACAGCATAAAGCAGAGACATTACTTTGCCAACAAAGGTCCGTCTAGTCAAGGCTATGGTTTTTCTAGTGGTCATGTATGTGAGAGTTGGACTATAAAGAGAGCTGAGCACAGAAGATACTTTTGAACTGTGGTGCTGGAGAAGCCTCTTGAGAGTCCCTTGAACTGCAAGGAGATCCAACCAGTCAATCCTAAAGGAGATCAGTCCTGGGTGTTCATTGGAAGGACTGATGTTGAAGCTGAAACTCCAATACTTTGGCCACCTGATGCGAAGAGCTGACGCATTTGAAAAGACTCTGATGCTGGGAAAGATTGAGGGCAGGAGGAGAAGGGGACGACAGAGGATGAGATGGTTGGATGACATCACCGACTCAATGGACATGGGTTTGGGTAGACTCTGGGAGTTGGTGATGGACAGGGAGGCCTGGCATGCTGCAGTTCATGGGGTCGCAAAGAGTTGGACACAACTGAGCATCTGAACTGAACTGAACTACCACCCAAAGGTCTTCCTTTGGCTCACACTGGTAAAGAATCTGCCTGCAATGCAGGAGATGCAGGAGACACAGCCTCAATCCCTGGGTCAGGAAGATCCTCTGGAGAAGGAAGTAGCAACCCACTCCAGTATTCTTGCGTTGGAAATCCCATGGACAGAGGGGTCTAGAGAGCTCCAGTCCAAATGGTTGCAAAGAGTCAGACATGACTGAGCACACTCACAACACACTACTATCCACAACAATGCTAAAAGTGAGCGCTGAGGGGGGCCCGGCCTGTTCTAGGTGTCCTGGATCATCTCAGGAGTCCACTGGCAGCAGTCAGGTTTTACTCACCAACGCTACATGAGTAAACACAGACCTGTTAGGGGAAGCACACTGATTGAAACCGCCCACCCTGGCCAGGCACCATAGTAACCATTTGCATGAGTTGTTTTATGACAGGAGATCCTGATAAGGAATACGGAACTAATAAGCCTCCACCAGCCAGAAGAGTTCGGGAAAGGTTGAGAGGAGACACTGCCTGTCCGTCCACTTCCCAGAATCCCTCTCGCTGGCATCCATCTTGGCTGAGCGATGCGTGCGCCACCAGGAAAGACTGAATTAGAATGATTGGCCAGGGACCACCCGGAAACTAGTCCCATCACCATAAAACTCAAGACTGCGAGCCACGTGGCAGAGCAGTTCTCCTGGGTTCCCTCACCCTCCTGCTCTCCACCCGGGTGTCCTTTCCCAATAAAACCCCTTGCTTTGTCAGCACATGTGTCTCCTCGGACAATTCATTTCTGAGTGTTAGACAAGAGCCCCGTTTTGGGCCCTGGAAGGGGTTCCCCTTCCTGCAACAGACCCACAGAACAGGTTTTTGCCCCTACATCAGTGGCTTTCAAATGGGGGTGATCTTGCCCTCCTCCCCTCTCTAGCTAGGGGACAGCTGGCAACGTCTGGAGACAGTTTTGATTGCCACACAATGTGGGGGTGGAAAGGGAGCACCACTCCCCTCTGGTGGGGTCACAGGCCAGGGTGCCGCTCAACATCCCACAATGCACAGCGCAGCCCCAGCAGTAAAGAACGACCTGGTCCAAAGAGTCAAATGTCGTGGAACCTTTGGGAGGTGATTAGAGGCTATCAACAAAGCAAAGTAAGGCATCGACTTGGTTTAGGGGCGCTCTAAAGCTCCTGCTGTGTCCACAACACTGCATAGCATGGCTACTTCCCAGGATACTTGCTTCCAGTCCTTATTCTAGACAGAAGTATTTTTTCACACTATTTTTTTTTTTTTGGCCATACCACACAGCATGTGGGATCTTAATCTCCCAGCCAGGGATCGAACCTGTGCCCCTGCATTGGAAGTGCAGACCCTTAACCAATGGACCACCAGGGAAGCCCCTACATACTGCATTTGATATTCTGCTTTCCTCCCTCAGCCCAAATAATAATCACTTTCCATGCTACTAGAATGTCTTTGTAAATTTCAATTTCATTAGATAAAACACACTCAATCCACATACTATAAATTATTAAACTACTTCAAGATTGTAAAACATTTATATTTTCAATTTTTCTTTATGTAAAACGAAGAATGTTGCTGGCCATTCCTGTTCCTCAAGGATTAAGCTGCAACCACTGCAACTGCTCACCCCTGGGGGTTGGGGGTGTAAGAACTCAGGGTGGAGAAAAACAGGAAAGCAGACCCTAGAGAGTTAAGATGCACACCTAAGGAAAATTTTCAGTGACCCCAGATTCCTGCATCATTCATACAAAAAGTGATTAAAATCATCAACTGGAGATGTCTGTCTTTTGTGATTAGCAGCAATCTTTTTATGCTTGACAAGTGGTTCTTCCAGCAAAAAGTTCATATATATCCTGACTGCTCCCCTGCCTCTTCACAGTCGTTCCTTAGAGCTGTGAGAGAGGCTGTCCAACTACTGTCCTCACTTAGGTCCCCCCAAATCGATAAAAGCATGTGTTTTCCCACTCCACATCTATTATAAATACCGTATCTTCTCTTTATTGAATAAAAAACTAACTTTCCAAGAAAACATTCATGACACAAACCAAGAAATGATATAATTTGTTTTACCTTAAACTGTGGCTTTTCAGAAGTTGTGAGGAGAACATCACTGAATAATCTGTAAAGAAAAGAAACAGAAATATCTTTCTTAATTAAGGTGTACTTTCAGAACAGAACCAGAGCAGAATGAGACATTTTTAGCCCATAAGTCCCCCCCAGCCCCGGTCCAACCTACCACCTCAGGTTTATCAATAAACTCAAAGGAGTTTCCAGGCCACCACAGTGACCTCCTGGAACCCCAACTCCCCATTATTTCCGAGCTCAGCAGGAGGGCTGGGTCAGCTTTGTAGGGGAAGCGACTTCCCCACTGAGGGGCAACAGTCTTCCCACGTAAATTAATTCGCATTTTGAAAAGAAATTTGCAAGTTACTTATTATGGTTATGAAAAGTCAAACTGTTAGTCACTCAGACTTGTCCCTACTCTGTGGCTTCATGGACTATAGTCCACCAGGCTCCTCTGCGCAACATGGGATTTCCCAGGCAAAAATACTGGAATGGGTTGCCATTTCCTTCCAAGCCCGAGGCCCCAGGACTGCAGGCAGATTCTTTATCCCTGAGCCACCACAGAAGCCCATTATTTATATTATACTGCAATTAATATATGCAGCAGATATTTCTAAACAGAATGATTGATTTTCCTTTTTTTTTGTCCCAAAGGAGGATAAAATTTATTCTAAAGCTCAATATAATAAAAATATGCGAGTAAGTAACACGGAATTGCTTTGATTGGAATCCAACAAGAGAAAATAATCTTCTTTAAAGGAAAAGCCGTGCTTCTCATGCTCTCTCAAGAAGAAATAGCAGCTTTTGGAGAATATCAATTCTCTCCTTGAAAGTATGCTATTAAAAAGAATAGTGTGAGGAATTCTGAACTGTTCTGACTAGTTGTTTGGGCACTGCCCAAATGGTTCTGCATAAGTCTTTCCTTGAACTGTCCCCCCTTTTGAAAAAGGGTAACTACATCTCAAGTAGAAGAGACAGGGTTAACTTTTCCCCACAGCGCTCCCTGGGCGGCCTAGAGGTGGACACAAAACTCTCCCCTTCAAGGCCAAGGGGTTGACTTACTTCCCAGACAACACGTTTTTAACTAAGCAGAATTCACACCTCGCCAAATGCTATCCCAGGCTGAAGCCCACAGGGTAGAAAGACTTGAGTGAAGAAAAAAAAAAAAATTGGATTTGCTTTAGAACTGGAAGGCTGGGAGGAAAATGTAAGTACTTCGGAGCAGGGGGTGCAAATACAAACCCAAGTAAACTGACATGGATAGAGGCTGTTTCCTAACTACAAAGGCATGTGTTCTATAAGTGAATGGTGAAAATGACTAAATAATTTTCCCACATTTGCACTGTTGCTGATTGTGCCTGGTTTGCAGAGGGATGCTCCAGCGTCAGTGAAACACTGAAAAGTCACATTCACGGGGCAGGGGCTTGGCTGCTCTGTACAGCGCATCCTCCCCAGGCCTCAGACTGGGACAGACCCCCTGGGACACCGGAATCTGAAGTTACACTGCCTCCCCTGAACTTGGGTTGTATGTACTTCAAACTGTCCTTCCTCATTTCCTCACATAATTGTCTCCTGGATACATCTGCTCACAGAGCACTGGGTACATCTCAGAGCACAAAATTGAAGCTGCGTAAATAGCACTTAGTAAGCACTTCTTAAGTAACTGGGCCTGTACTAGGAATCATCTCAATAAATTCTCCCACCAGCCCTCTGAGGTGGAGACTACTATTATCCCCCATTATAGAGGAGGAAACTCAGCTTCCAGAGGTTAGGAAACCTGCCCAAGGCCACCTGGACAAAGCGCTAAAGCTGTGCCCACACCCAGGTCTGTCTAAACTCAGACACACGCTTCTGAACTATCCTGCTGCCTTTCCATGAAGGAACAGAACATGCACCTTAAGAAAAGACCCCAAAGCACTATCTGACCTGCCTCATTTGACCATTCATCTCTAAGCCCCAGCACAGGGCCTGGTACATGTCAGACATCAGATATACGCTACCCAGTGAGGGGGTGAATAAACGCGTGCAGGGGAGGCCGAAGCCAGGCAGCCCTCCTCCTGGAGGCCAGACCCTGCCTGACCAGTGGCTATGACGCAGCCACCGCTGCGGGCACGTGATGAATGGAAACAGGGTTGCCCCTGCAGTACTTCCCAAGCAGGCGGCTGCCACGTGTCCATGTACACAATGCCAACGTGGACAGGGAGAGACATACACGAAGACAC
Source organism: Muntiacus reevesi (assembly GCF_963930625.1). NCBI lineage: Eukaryota > Metazoa > Chordata > Mammalia > Artiodactyla > Cervidae > Muntiacus > Muntiacus reevesi. The sequence continues at coordinate 101,153,991 of NC_089252.1, forward strand.
ATGTGAAGACAACACGGGTGTGAAGAGACAGCAGTCAGACTACGGTGCACAGGGGTCACGAGCAAAGGTCAGGATGCCACGTGGCAAGTGACCACTGGCAAGCAGCCCACGGAGACTCTATGGGGACCGCAGATGAGTCTCTATGGGACTGGACACTTGGGCCAGTGGTCCGGGCTCGACACGGTTAGGAAGGTTACAGCCAAGGCGTGGGATTGACTTACGGCATCTGCAAGAGCCGGGAGACGGTGGGCATGCCATTTTTACAGGCTTCACAAGACAGCGTGGACTCCAACACGGCCACTTGAAATGAACAGATACACGTTTTAGTTCCACAGAACATGCTGGCAAACCCACTTGGTGATGAAAAGTTTGACACCACTTCTCAACAACTGTCTGCGGGCTCATCAGGACAGTGTCAAAACTCTTCACGCACAGACAGATGGCATATGTGGTGGCAGGGGGTGGAGGGGGAAGGGGGTTTGCTGGAAATGCTGACAACTCCCGATGACTCAAAAAAAAAAAAAAATGGTTCAGGAACCACATGCTGACAGAAAGCTAAGTATATTGCACAGATAATTGGAGGAAGGACTCAAGATATCATTCATAAATGTGTTTGCTCCCTTAAAAGAAAAGTAAACACCACACATGAGTAAAATTCTGAACTTGAAAGACATGTCTCTGATTGCCTGCTTTTAGTCAAAACCAACATACGAAGTGCCAACTGTTGGTATCTCACCATCCAACACCTTGGATGGTGTAAACAAAAGCAGCCAGATTTTTTTTTTCATTCATAATTTGACCACTCAGAAATAACTATTATTAACATTATGCTTTTTACCCACACAAATACACACATTTAATTCTTCACATATCCAAGTGAATTCTTACTTTATGTAAAGAGATACATCCAAGGAAACTGAGGCAAACTGCTAAACTTAATATAGTACTTGGTTATACCAGAAAAAAAAAATTATCACAAATGAAAAAGACATTTCATATGGAGCAAGTTTTCACAATTATTGTTTATTACATACAGTCATCCCTCAGTCTCCTTGGGATACTGGTTCAGGAACCTCTCCTTCCCTAAAGATATCCAAATCTGCAGATGCTCAAGTCTCTTATACAAATTGGTATATAATATTTGCATACAAACTATGTACATCCTCCCACATACTTTATTTACAAAAGCAGCCAGATTTCCCTTTTTTTTTTCTTTTTACTTGCAGGTCACTGTTCAGTTTCAGCTGTTCAAACTCAACCCAAAGTAGTCTCCAGGCCTGTTCTCTGGAACCATCGCACAACACAAAACAGATGCTGGTGGAGGTTGACCCGAACGCGTGGAAGGCGTGATGTTCTAAGAGCTGCCCTGCCCCTCGCCACCCCTGCCCCAGGGGGGGTGTAAGCTGGCTGTCGAGGGGAGGAAAGGGTCCCTGGGTGACTCTGCATCAGCCCTGACATCCCTCCTTCCTACGGGAGCCCCTCAGTGGTGCTGGGAGAACTCCTGGATCCAGGGTTTCCTGCCCACCTTTCCTAGCTCTGGGCCTGGCGGGCTGTCCTCTGCCGGGTGTCCAGCCTGTGGCTGTCCTCACAGGTCCCCCTCCAGCCTTGGGATACCTCCCGACTCTGCCTGAGTCCACAAGACTGCATGCAAGTTGTCTGCTCCTAGCTTCTGCTTCTACCTCTCACTAGGTCTGGCCATACTTCTCTTCACATCCTCTTGCTTCCAAAATTCTGATGCATGTTACAGAAGGGCTCTGAGATTTCAGACAGCCTGACAAACGACGAGCGATCTGAATTTTCAGTGAAATACATTTAAGGAAGTTACTCCCGTAACTTCTACTTCCTGGTAAGACTTCCTGGCTATGGAGAACGGTAACTTCCTCTGGACCTTCCCTGAACTCTGGAAAAGGGGGTGAGAAGCTCCGAGCATGACCATGGCCCAGAAGACCCTTACAAACCCCATACTGACCCACAGCCATGGACGGTGCAGGAGGGAAGGAGTCTACAGGCACTGAGTCGGGCGGTCGTCCGTAAGTCATTTCATATAGTAAGTGGCCAAAGCAGTGGACGTCCACACTCTCCAAAGTCTGCAGAAGAAAAGACGGCAGAGAGCTTTGGCTTTGTGAATCCCTAGCTCTGGGCTTCCACTAAGAAACATGGCCCAGGGGCAACCCCATCCACAACTGGTAGTGACCACTCGAGGCCTTTTGTAACAGCTCACAACGCATCATTTTGACCAAAAGTCTTGGTCCTACCCTTCACGGTGGTGGTCAGAGGTTCTACCCCTCCTTGGCCCTACTCAACCAGCCTCAGACACAGCAGTGCCGTGGGAGAGACAGGGCCAACAGGCTGCCTGCCCCAACCATACCCACCCCTGCTTAGCACATACTTCTTACAGGGACAGATCATGCATCCTGCCACGGGGATAACTTACACCTAAAACTAAGCCTGCTGTTTCATCACTCTCACCAACTTACATTGATCTTCCTGAACTGTGAGAAATACGATCGGTAGAAGGAAGGAAGGCCCAACAAGGAATTCTCCAGGTCCAGCAGCCGGCAGGTATCCCCATCCAGCATCACGTTGGAAGCGTGAAGATGCCCATAAGGGAATCCCTTGTCATGTAGAAACTTTAGGACCTATAGAAAAGAATGTAGTGGTTATACTCCCCTCCAACTCATTTGATATGAGACAGGTTAAACTTTGCTTTTTCAGTCAACTTATTTTGAAACAAGACCAAACCGGTCACTGGAGAGATTCCTAAAGAAGTACATGTCTGTGTATTTCTTTGGAACAGAGACGGACGCTGAGTGCTTTCCAGCTGTGGACACGCCAAGCAAAGCTCCTCATTTCCAAAGAGAAGCAGCCTGCACCTGCTTGGGTTAACAGCTCTGATGCCAAAAGCCTCTTCCGTGAGCACTTTCTCTACCTAAGCACCACAACCCAGCTCTCTTCAGGGCAAAGATCCTCCCGCACAGATGAACAAAGCTATCCTGCCAGGGCTTCTGCCAATTATTCAGGAAGAGGGGTTGAGCTGAAAACATCTCTAGTCCTGTCTCACCTCAGAATATATTTGGCTGTTTATTAATAGAAACACATGATAGTCTCCCACAAAAAGAAGCAAACTTTTCAGTTGCCATTTCATAAACAGTGGTTCAGCCAGTGACACAGACTGGATACAGCCCTGCAAAGACCTGGTGAACCACAGCAGTGCCCCGCTGAAGAAGGTGCCCGGGACGATCTGTTGAGAACCGGAAGAAAAGTATTACAGCTTTTTGGTCTGTCTTTTGTTTTTCATTTATTTATTTTTAAATTTTTTGGCCATGCCGTGTGGCATGTGGGATCTTAATTCCTGGACCAGGGATCGAACCCGCTGCCCCTTGAGTTGGAAGTAGAGTCTTAACCACTGAACCATCACAGAAGTCCCCTGTCTGTTTTGTTTTTAATCTCATTCTTTCTTAACTTAAACTGGACAAAATACATTAGTAATAGAATATATATAATATATATGTATATAAATTAAACATATATAACATGGGAGTGTTTATGCTTAAATTGTTTTCACTGATAGGTTTGCATAATCCAAGAAGTTTGGTGAATGCTGCTCTAGAGAGTGATGTGGGAAAGGCTTTTTCACGTTAGTTTCACTTCTGTAAGGGAGCCATATGGTTATGTATAAGATATAACAAAAGCAAGAATCTTGGCACAAAGATAAATCAACCAGAAATAACACAAAACTTGGTATTCACACAACAAAGTTATTAAAAATCACATACTAGTTTAGGAATTTCCAATAGCTAAGCTTTTGCAACTGTGTTGATCTAGATTACGGCTTTAGTCTCAAATATTTGCTTTTGGGGGTAAAATATGACAATGCCACCAGTTTGTATGTGACCAGATAATTTCAACTATTTTAGATATTGCCTGAAAATGTTCCCAAAAGAATACTGTGATGTTGGGTGAAATTCCAATGCAACTTAAACAAAAGTCAGATACTTCTTACCTCTAACACTTGCCGCCCATATGTTTTTATTTGCTGGAGTTCAAGGCCTTGAACCTTCTTAGGGTTGCAGTACTTCTTCAGGAATGGGTCTTTCGGTTTTGCCTTTGGAAAGAAACAAAGAGCACATAAGAAGGCAGTAGAGGGGTTGAACTCTACACGCACATGGCCTCCTTGAACAGACAGGACACATTAAGAGGCTGGGGGCATCAGATGAGTCCAGCTGGCAGGACATGGGCTGTTAAATACAGAAGCCTGCACAGTTAATAGAAAGAGGCTGACCAGGGTTCCAGCCTTTTTCTAGTCCAGTGAAGATGTTCCTGGTCTTCACTTTAGCAGACCCCAAAGTCTTGTATACTGTTAGAATTCTTCAGTATTGCTTTAAAAAAAAAAAAAAAAGAAACATAGCAGTGTTAATTATGGGTTTCCCAGGTGGAACTAGTGGTAAAGAACCCACCTGCCACTGCAGGAGACATAAGAAACATGGATTCGATCCCTGGGTTGGGAAGATCCCCTGGAGGAAGCCATGGCAACCCACTCCAGTATCCTTGCCTAGAGAATCCCATGGACAAAAGAGCCTGGTGGGCTACAGTCCACAAGGCAGCATAGAAACAGATACAGCTGAAGTGACTTAGCAAGCATGCAGTGTTAATGATATTTATTACGTTGTGTTTTACACCTCTAGTATTTACCCATCTTACCCGTTTAACTGTCTTCATTTAACTTCCCTTAAATACCCTCTCCTACCTCTGTTAACCACAAATCTGATCTCTATTTCTATGAGTTTGTTTGTAAAGCTTCTCAGTATTCCTTTAACAAATAATTTAAACTTTAAAACTGACCTAAGAGCAGCCTACAATCTAATGGATATAATCATGAAATGTTCAACCTTTCCTCATGTGGGTAAAGGAATACTCTTTAGCCAAATTGAGTAGTTTCTATTGCTAAAATAAATATAAATTCCAAATAAAATTAAAATTAAATCCTCGGGGCCTAGCTTCTAGAAGCTTAGGGATCAAGTATCAGTAACAGGTTCTTAAGGGACTTGAGAGCTTTTGATGACCAGGAACTTGCACCTCCAGTACCTTGTAGATCAGGTCCTTCAAGGTTCCTTTTTCATTAAACATTCTAATTAGCAATGCTGAGGATTCGTTAGCTGTGGCAAAGGTAACACGATAGATGTAAGGGTGCTGCCAAAACAAAAAAAAAGAAATTCACATTTAATCTGCATCAGCATCTAGGTTCCTTTTAGATCCAGAATCAAGTGCCAGCTTGATAGTTTAATTGCACATAAATGCAGAACATTCCCTGAACACATGGTATTTTTAAGTCATCAGATGATCAATTACTAACTCATTTTTTAGACGGGCGAAGGAAGGTAAACTACAATGATTAAGCGAAGTGGCTAGAAGTTAAGCTCGCCAAGGGAAGGTATCTGCTTTAATGTGGTCTCATAGTTCAAGCGACAGTGTGGTGCAAAAGAAGGAAGGTCTGAGTTTTGGGAAAGGTGGTTTTAATATTCTGCCTCCGTAAATGGGTAAAAAAAAAAAAAAAAGCCAAATTCTAGAGCAGTCAAGTGGAAACCAGGACAAATGTGTCTCCCCTCACATTGCTGCCTAACACTCCACACTGCTGTCTAGTGAAAAGCCAGGGAGCATGTCAGCCAGAAAACAAGCAATGGCAGCATCTTTCAGCATCTTGGCCCTTTTCCAGGGCAGTGAGCGTGCGTCTTCCTGTCCCTCTGCTGGAGTGTGCAATATGATGAGTGACATTGCCCTCCTGAGGGGCGGACATGGATGTCAACAAAGCAGGGTGGGGAGTAAGACAAATTATTTAATGACTGAAAGAAAAGTCCTCATGTGACCTGGAACTGTGAATACATGGACCAACTGACTTCAAGTTTACAATGGCCATGAGCTCAAAGGAGTACCAGGAAGATTTAAACCCTTGGGAGCTGGATTGTGTGAGGATTTGATGGGCAGGGGGATGGGCAGGGGGATGGAAGAGGGTGCCCAAGGAAATACAGAAAATTGATCATGAAGTTCCTCCTGATCATCACAACAAAGCGACTGCTGTGGATATTTTCTTGGCTTTACTGAAATACAATTCACATCCCAATATAATTCACCTGTTTAAAGTATACAACTCAATGGTTTTCAATATATTCAGAGCTGTGTGACTATCACACAGTCTAATTTTAGAACATTTTCATCACCTCAAAAAGAAACCCAATGAATAAACTAAAAATCCTTGGAATCCATACTGACATAAACAGATAAAGAAGAGAGAACATGAAGCTCTTCCTTAGAGTAGAATGCCAACCAGTAAATAAAAGAGAAATGATGGTGTTACAACATCTCTATGAATGCTACAACTAGTGGATTTGATAAAGACTATACTACTTATATAGTCTCAAAAAAAAACCAAAAAATAAAAAATAAATAAAAAAAAAAAAACCACCTCCCTACAGTTGCTTATTAATTAGTTCTAGTTATCTTATAAAAATAACTAAGGGTGGGTACAAATGTTCAGCTAAAATTGTTCACCATGGCATTTTTTTAAAAAATAAGAGCAAAAAACTAGAAGTGATCCACATGTCTAGTGGATTAGCTGAGTGAACTGAGGTATGGCCAATGATAACTTTAGGCAGTCAGTAGAAGGCAATGGCAACCCACTTCAGTACTCTTGCCTGGAAAATCCCATGGACAGAGGAGCCTGGTAGGCTGCAGTCCATGGGGTCGCGAAGAGTCGGACATGACTGAGCGACTTCACTTTCACTTTTCACTTTCATGCATTGGGGAAGGAAATGGCAACCCACTCCAGTGTTCTTGCCTGGAGAATCCCAGGGACGGGGGAGCCTGATGGGGTGCTGTCTATGGGGTCGCACAGAGTCGGACACAACTGAAGTGACTTAGCAGCAGCAGTAGCAGCAGCAATAATGATGTGTTATACTGTATTTATTAACAACAAAAGATGTTCATGGGTATACCACTAACAACAAAAAGCAAGCTTTAGAACAGTATCTATATGATTTTTTTCAAAAATAATCATGTAAGAGAGTTACTTGGTGGGCCTAGTGGTTAGGATTCTGGGCTTTCATTACTGTGGCCTTGATTCAATTCCCGTTCAGGGAACTAAGAGCCCACAAGACACAAGGTGCAGCCAAAAAAAAAAAAACCCATAAAATTCTAGAGAAGTAATAATTGGACATGACACTTTGGCCCATACTTCAGGTTACTTGGAACTATGGGCAAATTTTATCTTATTTTTGCCTATCGGTGCTTTCTGACTTTCTGCAATTAATATGCAGCACTAGCCTTGCACTATCTTCTTTTTTAAAAAAGCATATCCAAGAAAAAAAATTAGGATTTAGCACTCACAGCCTGTGTGACACAACCTATCAGACTCAAAAACCACAATATTTTTCTCCGCCAGGTATCACACCTCATTAAACGTTTGGTCTTGCTAGCTTGACAAGACATTCTCTTCGAAAAACGAACATCAACACTAACTCAATTTTCTCTGGCCAGGATAGTCTTTTCCTTAAAAATATCTGCATATATTTTGAAAGACATTCATGAGGTTCTTACCACTGAAAGCCTTGGATTAGAATTCCAGTTAATCTAAATCTGCATCAGTTCTGCTTCCTCAGGCTGGAAACAGGTCTCTCCACTCATTGATAATAAACATCCTCACCAAGAACAAGTGGCTCAGAGAAGTGGGTGCTTTCCTACTCTGATATTTGCTTAAAACACAAAAACAATATTTTAGGCTTCCCTGACAATACAGTGGTTAAGACCCTGTGTCTCCACAGCAAGGGGTGCGGGTTAGATCCCTGGTAGGGATCCTGCATACCACGTGGTGTGGCCAAATGAATAAAAAAAACTGAATAAATTACCACATTTCGTGGGTGGTCTGGAAGTCATGAATGTCATTTAAATGGCCAATGGTCTGTGGGAGTAGCCCTGAGTACTTCCAGTCTGAAGAGAAATCCACTCTACCTCTCCATTCTCAAGCCTGGAGAGTGTTTCCAGCTCTCCTGTCCATGGTCACCCAACCACAAGAAAACACTGTGAATCTGTCATCGACATCAAGAATAACAGAAGGACTTGTACTCACCAAACAGGAAGGCAGAAGTTTGATTAGACACTGAAAATCTTTATCTGACAGATACTTGTCAGGACCAAGGTCAGCCTGAAAACATGGGAGGAAATATCAGGGTGCTGTTTTGGTCATCAGAAGAAAACTTCCTTACAAGCCTTTCCTTTTTAAAAAAAATCTGTCCAAATACATGACTATAAACCAAAGACGAAAACCATAGTAATTTGTGTTGCCTCATGGCCTTTCTGGAGTATATAAACATACAAATACTAGCACCTAACTGTAATGTTACCTAATTCTATTAACCAAATGTATCACTAGAGCTCCCAAAGTGATAGATAAAACAAAAATAATGCCCAAGCATTTTTTTTTAAACAAATTGCCAAAGTGTCAGTCCTAAAAAGGTCCAAGAAAACTATTTTAAGCTGTTAATATTTCTTTCCAAATGTTTACTAGCTGTTGAAATGTAGTCGCACTGATATTACCACATGCATAAACAAAGTGACTTAAAATGACTCTTTGATGTATGACTTTACATCTCTCGGCAGCACAGTACAATTTTGTAGTTCTCTTGTCAGTTCTCTTGCTTTCATAAACTGACCTGAAGTCCCTGAAATTAGTCTAAAGCAAAACAAAACAAAATTAGCTTACCCAGCTTAACACTAGCCGTTCCTTTGGCTGATTTTTGATCTTCATCAAGAAATATTTCTTCCTTATCCTCCAACCTGTCATAAAAGGAGATGTGTTTATAGCTACATGATCTAACACCAACAGATTCTGTTTTACTGACCAAATAATTAATAAAAATTAAGTTCAGAAATATTATTCATAGCTATATAGGAAACTGTAAGCAACCACTTGGTAATACTGAAATGGTAAAAGCTGCACTAAAATAAATAAAAAAATAAAATAAATTACTCATGGAAAAAGGAAAACAGCACTTCAGTTTAGATTTAATGGAAAAGATAAGAGAGGAATAAATGATGGTTCTGAAACTTAGTTACCACCATCCAAATCCCCAGATGCATCTGTAACCAAGATTCATTTACTAATAAAAGTTAAGGACTTAATCCTCAAATAGTATGGAAACAGACAAAAAAAGATATCACCTGCATTTCTTATGCATTTCACCTGCATAAAAGCTTTTTTTGGGATACTTATAAGAAAGCATGACAAAGAACCCAGTTCTGTGATCCTTTTTTTTTTTTTAACACAGTGCGCACACCAGTTTCTCACCTATGTCTTTCAATGGTTCTACCACCTCCCACTTTGGCTCTGACCGGAAGAACATGGAAACATGTTGTAAGGCAATCTCTGCAAAGATATTTTGCAAATGTATTAGACAAACATATCAGGAAAGTGCCAGACGCTTAAGATGTTATTCTTGCAAGTGAAACTCCTATGGTCTATGACCTTCTTTATTATTATTTTTAATTAATTCTTTATTATAATTTGGCTACCCTGGGTATTAGTTGCAGCATGCGGGGTTTAGTTCCCTGTCCAGGGTTCGAACCTAGGCCCCCTGCATTGGGAGCACGGAGTCTTAACCACTGGACCACCAGGGAAGTCCCTATGGCCTTCTTTAAAAATTTAATTATAAAAAAATGAACACAGAGTAAATAAAACATGGGACTCTAGATTGGATCCTGGAACAGAATAACAACATTAATGAAACATTTAATGAAATCTGAATACAACTATAATTAATAGTAATGTGTGAATGCTAACTTCTTAGTTTTGATATAAATGTATCATGCTTATATAAGATGTTAACATTAGGGGAAATTGGGTGAGGGCGTATATGGAAATTCTATACTACCACTGCCATTTTTTTTTCTGTAAATCTAAAATTATTCTACAATCAAAAGTTTATTAAAGCAAGTGATTAGTAACAGAATAACTAAACTGGAAGATCTAAAATATGCAAACTAGTTGTCTTAAGCAAGAATTCAACATATGAACCAGACAACAACTGGAGCACAAAACTCAAAATGTGTCCTAAGGTCACCCTGGAATAGCATTAAACATTGTTTTAAGTGGTATTTAGCCCATCTTCATTCCTCATGAAATTATAGCTTTCACCAACAAAGAAGCGATTAGCCTTAAATATATATATTGGAAATACAAGTCAGTGTTTTAGAAAAACATCTATGTACAGCAACAACTTAGTTCTGTTGTGGGAAACCACTGTACATCTGCTTACTGGAAAAAAAAATTATCCATCCTTCTCTTTGTGTTTATCATGAGAACGTTTCCCCCTTCTACGAAGACAATGAAAAGAGGAAATTCTTTAAAGTTCACTGTATGAAAAAATCATCAGAATAACTGTGCTTTTACATTTCCTGCAAAAAGCAACATCTGTAATTTGCTGTTTTCCCCCTCAATGTAGTGAGTGAATGAAAGCCACGTTGGATCCCTGAAAGCAAACAGCAATCCTGCAAATTCACTGTGGAACTGCACTTATGCCAAGCATCAGTCACATCCCAGGCACCAGGGATTCAGCAGAAAGCTTTCCATGTGTTGAAATGATCTAGTCTGGAACCACTATGCCTAGAGCTTGGCAGACAATATTATTTTGATATATTGTAGAGTACATTATCAATTAAGAGATTTGGGGAAGAAAACAATCTTATTGACTCAATATGCAAAGTGTCAGTGCTGTCCGCACCTAAAAGAACATGAGATGACAGATACAGAACAGACTCCGTTGACATTTGCTTTAACTACTCCAACGTGACAACCATTTGGGGAGGTTGGGTGTGGCAGCAGCAGACGAATTTTCATAACCAACACTGGAAGCTCTGAAATTTTTCTGTAAGTAATGCTGATATAAAAGACTTTCAGCACTTGAACGTAAGCTACTTCAAAAGATATTCTTTTACATGAAAATCATGACAACATTGAGAAGGATTATGAAAAATAATTTTCTAAATACGATACACTGTCATTCTCAGAGACTTTAAGGGACAGTTGGTTCAGAACTAACAGTGACTCATAATCCCCTACAATCTCATTATTCCACCATGTTTACTGTATGCTACTGTGCATTGCACATTGTTTTTGGAATGGGGGAAGTAGCTGTGAGCAAATGGAAGATGTTAAGATTCGTTACTGACAAATTAAGAATTAGAAATTAGCTTTTTTTTTCCTTCTTTTTTATCTTTGGGATCAGGAAATTATAAACAGGACATTTTCTTTCCTCTGAACTATCATTTATTCTCAAGTAAGCCATACAACCACCATGCTCCCAATATTAATCCCTTCCCTCCCCAGATTCAGGTAACATATTTCAATCTTAAACATCTTCTGCTTAGAAGCCTTTGTTGGCACCCCATGTCCTTACCAATCAGGACCAAGCTTCTAAACCTCACAGTGTTCAACCTAGCTCTGGCTCTACATCACCCTTCTGTCTTTAGCCCCCCTCCCCCCACCCCCACCGCCCAATAATGTGTGAGTCTCACACTCTTGTCACTGAGAGTGCACATGCCACAGCCCCTGAAGACTGGCCTACCTGAATCCTCAGCATTCTCTATTCCTGCCCATCCAAACCTTTGAGGCTCAAAGCAAACTTGCTGCTCCCCTAGCCAGGGCTTCCTCCCTTCTTCCCTCCTCTGTACACTCCAGTGCTCCACATGGCCCTCTCCTATGGCATTCTGTCCTACTAGTCTTCCACGAGACTGTGATCGTTGGCTTTAGAAAGAAATATCTTAAACATGGCAGAGCCCACAGCCATAGAGAAATATTTACTTCTTTCTCTCCTGGAGTACTGGCCCTTGCCTCTTGGCCTAGCTAACTTCTACTCACCTCAGGTCTCCACGCGGGTGTCACCTCTTCTGGGAAGCCTTTCTCCACCTTCAGAGCTGGGTCATCTCCACCTGGACCCCCACCCTCGAGGTGCTACCACGTCTTTAGCCTGGCCCAGTCTTTACCTGTCAATCTCCCTACAGAAGTGCCCTGGGGTAGGAGTTGGGTTAGGAGACTATTCCCTGCTTGGTGCTGCAGTCATAGCACCTGTCACAGAGCAGGTGCTCAACAAATATCTGATGAAGTAAGAACTAAGGGTTCAATGGGCTTCCTAAATAGCTCAGTAGTAAACAGTCTGCCTGCAAACCAGGAGATGTGGGTTCAATCCTGGGTTGAGAAGACTCCCCTGGAAAAGGAAATGGCAACCCACTCCAGTACTCTTTCCTGGGAAATCCCATAGACAGAGAAGCCTGGCAGGCTACAGTCCATTGGGTCGCAAAGAGTTGACCATGACTGAGCGACTACACCACAGTAGCAAGGGTTGAATGCATGTGCAATGGGTGTAGACACTCGCTCATGAGCACATGAAATCCATGAAAAGGAAGGCATCTGCCCTCCATTTCATCAGCACTGACTGACCCATGGGGGAAACTACATGTTCTCTAGACGCTGACAAACAAGCCCCAGACAGGAAACGCAGAGTGACGCCTTCAAGTCCACCTGATGCTCCCCACAGAGCTCAGACTTCTCAGCTCAGAAAGCACCAGCTGCCCCCACTGTGTGCAGCCTTTGACCCCCTAGATCTCAGCCCCATGAAGTGACTGCAGGGAATACAGACCGCTCCTCTAGTTCCACAACTGGGCTCCAGATTCCCCCCACTACTGTAGCTGGTATGTTACAGCAAGCTGCAGCCTTTCTGAAGCACCCTGTCCTTGTTCTGAATATAATCTCACCTTCCCTCCCACCCTCCCCTCCTGTCCAAACCCTCCCTCCCTCTTCCACTCCATCCTGGAGCCCACTACTATCTGACCTGCTCACAGGACTCTTGGGATTTTAGAGCTAGAAGAGAACATTGGATGCTACCTGGTCCACTCTCCCCACCTCCACCTCTTACGTTTATCAGTCAGGACCCTGAGGACCATAGAGTGGAGAGGCTGCTGCTGATGAGAAAGCTGGGGCCGGGATGCAGGCCTCTTGATTTCCGGTCCAAGTGACTTCTGCATGGACATTAAAAAGCTTATTTACGGAATGGTTTAAGGTGGGAAGATGGTTACAGTGCAGTGATTGCTATGCCTTGCTAACAAGATGAATAAGGTGATGTGTGTGTATGTGTACATGTTTCTCAACATAAACCCTTCATGACTGGCCAGGAGACAACTGATTTCCCTGTACAAGAGCTGGCCCTCAATTATACTTTTTAATTCAAATGAACAACCCCAAACCAACCCTCAACAAAGCACCAAGGACCCATATTTCCTTTCAGTGAATTTGGTAGTACAAAGAGATTGGATTACCAGACCATCTTATCTGCCTCCTCAGAAACCTGTATGCAGGTCAAAAAGCAACAGTCAGAACCGGACATGGAACAACAGACTGGTTCAAAATTGGGAAAGGAGTACATCAAGGCTGTAGATTGTCACCCTGTTTATTGAACTTCTATGCAGAGTACATCATGTAAAATGCCAGGCTGGATGAATCACAAGTTGGAATCAAGATTGCTGGGAGAAATGTCAGCCTCAGATATGCAGATGATTCCACCCTAACAGCAGAAGAGGAGCTGAAAAGCCTCTTGATAAAGGTGAAAGACGAGAATGAAAAAGCTGGCTGAAAACTCAACATTCAAAAAACGAAGATCATGACATCCAGACCCAACACTTCATGACAAATACATGGGGAAAACACAGAAACGGTGACAGATTTTATATTCTTGGGCTCCAAAATCACTGCAGATGGTGACTGCAGCCATGAAGTTAAAAGATGATTGCACCTTGGAAGGAAAGCTATGACAAACCCAATCAGCAAATTAAAAATCACAGATACCACTTTGCCCGCAAAGGTTCATACAGTCAAAGCTATGGTTTTTCCAGTAGACACATACAGATATGAGAGTTGGACCATAAAGAAGGCTGAGAGCCAAAGAACTGATGCTCTCGAAATGTAGTGCTGGAGAAGACTCTTGAGGCTGCCTTGGACAGCAAGGAGATCAATCCAGTCAATCCTAAATGAAATCAACCCTGAATATTCATCAGGACTGATGCTGAAACTTGAGTTCCAATACTGTGGCCACCTGATTAGAAGAGCTGACTCACTGGAAAAGACTCTGATGCTGGGAAAGATTGAGGGCAGGAGGAGAAGGGGACGACAGAGGATGGGATAGTTGGATGACATCATGGATTCAATAGACATGAGTCTGAGCAAACTCCAGGAGATAGTAAAGGACAGGGAAGCCTGGTGTACCGCAGTTCATGGGATCACAAAGAGTTGGACACAACTGAGTGACTGAACAACAACATAAACAAAAGGAAAGGAATAAAAGGATCAGAATCCCAGGCTGGGGTCCCAGAGAGGAGAGCAGGGAGCTGCTCATGTCCTGAGGGCTGCTGGTCACCCATCCCCTGGGAAATGGGTGGCACCAACAGTTCCCCTCTGACAAAACACCTGCAGGCTCAGTCAGAGCAATAGGCAGGAAACGTGGTCTTGGTGGTTTCAGCCACACCTGAACACAGAACTCAGATCCTGCTGAAGGGAAGCTGGACAGTGACCACAGAAACTGAAGGGAGGTACAGAGAGTATCCACACTACAGGGGAAATGCCGGAAGCTGGAGGTGCACGGGTGCCTTCGGGGGCCGTGGCCACACTGTAAGTTTTGGGAAACCTGGGCAAGACCACCCTGTTCTTTGGGGAACCGCTCAGCTAAGCTGATGTGGAGGACAGAGCCTGGGTTTCCCTTTCCTGAGGCACTTGGTGAGTCAGCGCAGAGGAAAGACAAAGTTCTGACGTTTCATGCAAAGGGGGAAATTAATCAGCACTTCTCTGAAAACAGCACCCAACCCTTATTGTTTCACCAGGACTGTGCCCTCTAAATAGCGGCAGCTACTTAAGTATTTGGGCTCTGGTAGGAGTCTCTGACAGTCTTCTCATACCCCTGTGCTCATCTCCTTTGGATTCCTGATTGTCTGGCATCCTGGGAGAGAGCGGAAAGATCAGGACAAGAGCAGCATGTAGAGAGGCATAAGAGGAGGAGATATAGGGATCAGACAATGTTCCAGGGGTGAGCAGCATTTTAATTGGGAAACATTCAGACTCTAGACACTTGTACAATCATACAAATGTGCAACCCTAGATAAGGCCCTTCTTGGGAGATTGCTCATGTATAAAATGAGAGGGTTCTCCTAGAACTCAATGAGTTTGGCACAGTTGCAGAATACAAAATTAATATGCAGAAACTGGTTGCATTTCTGTATACTAACAAGAAACTATCAGAAAGAAATGAAAGTAAGAAAACAATTCCATTTACAATCATATCAAGAAGAATAAATCCAACTAAACAGGTAAAAGATCTGTACTCTAAAATCTCTAAGACACTAACAAAAGAAATTGAAGAGGACACAAACAGATGGAAAGATATACTGTGTTCATGGACTGGAAGAATTAATGTGGCTAAAATGACTGTACAACCCAAGGCAATCTACAGATTCAGTGCAATCCCTATAAAATATCACTAGCTTTTTTCACAGAGGTAGAACAAATAATTCTAAATTTTTATGGAAACAGAAACGATCTGAATAGTCAAAACAATCTTGAAAAAGAAAAGCTGGAAGCATCATGCTTCTGATTTCACAGCACACTACAAAGGTACAATAATCAAAACAGTATGGTACTGGGACGGGCACAAGCACACACACAGAGCATGAAGGAACAGAATAGAGCTCCCAGAAATGAACCCATACTTCTATCAGCAATTAATCTATTAATACGACAAAGGAGGCAAGAATATACAATGGAGAAAAGATAACCTCTTCAATAAATTTGGGAAAACTAGACAGCTACATGCAACAGAAACAAACTAGACTACTCTCTCACATCATATACAAAAATAAACTAAAAATGGATTAAAGACATAAATGGAAGACCTAAAACCATAAAACTCCTAGAAGAAAACACAGGTGACAAACTCTTTGACATTGCTCTTAGCAATGTTTTTTTGGATACATTCCCTTGGGAAACACAAGAAGCAAAAACCAACCAATGGGACCTAATCAAATTTAAAAGCTTTGCACAGCAAAGAAAATCATCAACAAAACAAAAAGACCACCTACTGAATGGGAGAACAGATTTGCAAACAATGTATCTGACAAGTGGTTAATATCCAAAATATACAAAGAACTCATACAACTAAATATCAAAAAAGAAAAAGCACTATTAAAAAATGGGCAGAATACTTGAATAGACATTTTCCCAAGACAGACAGATGGTCAACAGGTACATGAAAAGATGCTCAACATCAGTACTCATCAGGGAAATGCAAATCAAAACCACAACGGAATATCACCTCACACTCATCAGGATGGCTATCATCACAAAGACCACAGATAAATAACAAGCTTTGGTGAATATGTGGAGAAAAAGAACCCGTGTACGTTACTGATGAGAAGGTAACTTGAAACAGCCACTACAGCAAATTATGGAGAGCCCTCAAAAAATTTATAAGTAGAACTACATACAGTTCTTCAATTTCACTCCTTGGTATTTACCAGAAGAAAATGAAAATGCTAACTAGAAAAAAATATATGCACCACCCTGTTCACTGTGGCATTATTTACAGTAGCTGAGATGTGGAAGCAACCTAAGTGTCAGTGGCATGTTCAGTTCAGTCGCTCAGTCGTGTCCGACTCTTTGCGGCCCCGTGAATCGCAGCACGCCAGGCCTCCCTGTCCATCACAAACTCCCAGAGTTTACTCAAACTCATGCCCATCGAGTCGGTGATGCCATCCAGCCATCTCATCCTCTGTCGTCCCCTTCTCCTCCTGCCCCCAATCCCTCCCAGCATCAGGGTCTTTTCCAATGAGTCAACTCTTCACATGAGGTGGCCAAAGTATTGGAGTTTCAGCTTCAGCATCAGTCCTTCCAATGAATACTCAGGACTTATCTCCTTTAGGATGGACTAGTTGGATCTCCTTGCAGTCCAAGGGACTCTCAAGGGTCTTCTCCAACACCATAGTTCAGCATGTTAATCAGTCACAAAAAAGAATGAAATCCTGCCATTTGCAACAACATGGAGGGATACAGTTGATAACTACGTAATATCTTTTTATGGTGACATATATAAGTAGACTTATCATGATGATGATTTTGACAGGTACAGAAACATCAAATCATAATGTTGTGTAACAGGAGCTAACACAGTGCTGCTGCTGGTAAGTGGCTTCAGTTGTGTCCGACTCCGTGCAACCCCATAGACGGCAGCCCACCAGGCTCCCCCATCCCTGGGATTCTCCAGGCAAGAACACTGGAGTGGGTTGCCATTTCCTTCTCCAATGCACGAAAGTGAGAAGTGAAAGTGAAGTCGCTCAGTCGTGTCCGACTCTTAGCGACCCCATGGACTGCAGCCTACCGGGCTCCTCCGTCCATGGGGTATTCCAGGCAAGAGTACTGGAGTGGGTTGCCATTGCCTCTTCCGACTAGTGCAGGTCAATTATTCTTCAAAAACTCACAGAAAAAGAGATCAGATCTGTGGTTATCAGAGGTGGGGGCTGGAGGTAGGAGGATGGGGAATTGAATGAAGGTAGCCGAAAGGTACAAACGTCCAGCTATAAGAGAAATAAGTACTAGGAATGCAATACGCAGCACGATAAATATAACTAACTCTGCTGTACATTATGCATGCATGAAAGTTACTAAGAGAGTAAATTCTAAGAGTTCTTTTTTTTTTTTTTTTTTATTCTAAGAGTTCTTATCACATAGAAGCAATTTTTTTCTCCTACTTTAATCCTGCATCTCTATGAGATGATGGATGGTCACTAAACTTACTGTGATCCTCATGCCACAACGTATGTAAGTCAAATCACTATGCTGTACACCTTAAACATATTCAGTGCTGTATGTCAATTATATCTCAATAAAATTGGAAGGAAAACAAAAAACTTACATTAAAAAATAAATAAAACAAGAGGGTTAGTCTAGATGCATCTGCTGCAAGGTCCCTGCTAGCTCTGATCCCCTGGCAACTCAAGGTATTTCCAGTACAAGCTCCCTGAGAACAAGGAGCACATTTTCCTCACACCTGTACCCCAACACCCAGCCCTGCACCCAGCATGGGGCATGGGCAGAGCAGACAGTTAAGCGTACGGAATGGATAGCATCATCACATGTACACTACACCTTGACGTTTGACCTCAAGAGAACACCAGCAGACACTGTCAGGAAACGCTGTGGACAAACAAACCAATGAACAGGGCTGAGCTGCAAGGGATTCGATAAAAGTCAACCCAGAGTCCATGGTGTGATGATCCTGGAACAAGCAAGGTGAAGTAAAGTGAAATGAAAGCCAAGGGAGACCTGCTCTGAAAGAACACGAGTTGTCCTGGGAGCTCCAGGCCACTCATGCTTTTTCTCCAATGAGCTCCAAGAAACAAGCAGGGTAAAAAATGCAAGCCTTGTAACAATTCAAAGTTCAATTTCATAACTCACAGCAAATATGAGTTTGAAATAAACTTCCCTTCAGTGGGTTGCTTTCTACAAAGGCATTCTTCTTACCCCTGCAGGCACTTTCACTAGAAGATGACAGGCATGTTCACAGGCAAGGCTTCTCAAACTTTAATATGCCTGCAAATAACCTGGGGACCTTGTTAAAAACCACATCCTGATTCTAGGTTTGGGCTGGGGCCTGAAGGCTACATCCCTGACAAGCTCCCGATGATGCCAGTGCTGCTCATCAGGGGACCCATGATGTGAGTAGCAATTTCCAACTGTGGTTTTCAAACTCAACTGCATATTAGAATCTCTGGGGAGGGCGGGCTTACAAATTATGAACCCCATCCGCAGAGATTCTGATTTGATTGGCATGAATGCAGTCTGGGCATTGGAATTTTTTTTTAAAGCTCCCCAGGTGATTCCATTATGCAGAAAAGTTTCAGGCTTCCCTGGTAGACGGCAGTAGACACTGGTTCGATCCCTGATCTGGGAAGATTCCGCATGCCTCGGAGCAACAAAGTCCAGGCGCTGTAACTACTGAGCCTGTGCTCTAGAGCCTGGGAGCTGCAATACTGAGTCCACGTGCTGCAACTACTGAAGCCCTCACGCCCTAGTGCCCGTGCCCCGAAACAAGACACGTTACCACAGTGAGAAGCCCGCACATCACAGCTAGAACAACGAAGACCCAGCATGGCCAAAAATTAATTAGTTAATTAATTGATTAAAAATAAAGAAAAGTTTCATGCCTGATAAGTAGTCCTCTGTTTCCCTCTATCTGACACAAGAATAAAAGCGTCTCCTTCTAATTACTTCAAAAGCAGTGCTCTAAGGACCCAAAATGTAGCCTCTAAATGGTCTATTCTCTTAGCAAGGAAATCAGCTTATTAATGATACCCAGTGTTCCACTTAGACTCTCAGCATGGCTTAGCTTTAACAAATTGGCTGAATGCTAGTCACTGGGTTGGTTTTACAACAGCTTCTATTGGCCTGTTGAAGGCCATGCCAGAGTGTATTAAACATTTAATCACTCATTCTGCTGACAATGGGCTTACAAAACTGCTGCTGGCCGTATGCGTGACTGGCACCCTTTCCCACTCAGGCCCCTGGCTGCTGCTCTGTCCAGGGAAGGTTTGGAAAGGGACCACCTGCTCCCTAGGCTTTGCACACAGCAGGTTTCAGGAAGCAACTGGGAAGACACAGAAAGGCCCCTTCTGAATCACTGCTGTGTTTAAAGTAATTCCCAGAAGAGCCAGGCATGATAATATATGCTGTAAACACAAAAACAGGCAAATATAAATCAAACTGACATTACTGTACAGATCATTGTGGACTATTTACTCTCAGTTTTGTCAGGGAAGATCATAATGACAAGACTCTGTACACAGACAAGTTCTCATCCATATTTTTCTAAACAGGCATTAAAAACATTTTAGAATAATTTTTCTCTTACAGAGACATGGATGGACCTGGAGTGTGTCATACCAAGTGAAGTCAGTCAGAAAGAGAAAAATAAATATCGTGTGTTGACACATATAAGTGTGTCTAGAAAAATGGTACGGGTGACCCTATTTCCAAAGCAGGAACACAGATGCGGACATACAGAATGGATATGTGGACACAGCGGGGGAAGGAGAGGGAGATGTGGGAGATTAGGACTGACATATATGCACTGCCATACGTAAAACAGATAGGCAGTGGGAAACTGCTATAAAATACAGCAGGCTCGGCTCAGTGCTCCATGGGGACTTAGAGGGTAGGCTGGTGGTGGCACTGAGAAGTTGAGGAGGGAGAGGCTATATGCATACATACAGCTGATTCACTTTACGGTACAGCAGAAATTAACACAACATTGTACAGCAATTATCTTCCAGTTTAAAAATATGTTCTTCTTAGGTATCTATGGCAAATTACAATCAGGTAAGTATTAGCAGATGAATAATGCCCTAGAACACATCTCCCCATCTGGAAGGAGAGTTTCTCCCACATATATTATCTCCAGCAAAGAAAAGTGCCTCTTTTGTCCCAGGAATGTAACTGACAGATCCCTCTACTTACCAGTGTAGTTTGCAGAATAGTTGTTTGGATCTAGAAACTTCTTAACCAGCTCACAGTTAGACAAGATATGATTTGTGGTGATAACGTTGAGATAGTTCTGAAGACCTTTCTGCCTCTCAGCTATGAATTCACGATCCATGTTACCAATCAATTTTTTGGGAGGAAGAGGTAGACTTAGGCCTGCAATCTTTAATTAAAAAGAAAAAAGAAAAGTATTATACTCACGTCATCCCCAAATAAGACAGAATAGCAGAATCCTGAGCCAACAGGTTTCGTTAGGCCTAAAACATTTCAGGATACATCCTCATCAGTTGTATTGTAAACATGTGAAAATCTGTACATCTTAGAACTGATAAAATGTTTTACCAAGTGTAGCAACTTTAAGACTAAATTTTTTAAATGAAATTTACACATGAACATATTTTCCGAGAGTCAAATACTTGTTTATTACTGCCGGCAGTCCGGTGATGCTCGCCCCCCACTACCCCGGCCGAAAGGTATCCATTCCCCACTCCCCTAAGGTGGCCACGCTCAACTCTTTCAGCTGATCTTTTGGAAGAAGTGACGGTTTACATTGTTATGCCTCGATTTTTCACTTTTAGGCATCTGTAAGTTTCTCATTAGAGGAGATGAGGGTTAAGTTCTCTTTCACAACCTGATCTCATCCACACACATTCTATTCCTAATTCTTCTAACATCATGATGCTATCTTTTAAATAAGTGCAGCATGTATGCTTACATTAGGTAAATGATACTCACAACTGAGCCAAAGAGCATGCTTCTACTCCTTTCTGTCAACTAACATTTTTTTTCTAGCTTTTGCTTCAACTCCAAACTCTCCATCTAAGCCTTCAACGCACTGAGATACAAAGATGAATCAATGTAATCTTCTTGAAGAGCACTTTCCAGAACCCAGAAACCTGTTCCAAGCAGGACAGGTGATCCCTAGACCTGCGGGAAGACTGGCATCCCAGAATCTGCCTTCACCACCATGCTAGAGAAGCCTCTGCCCTTTCTCCTGCTAGACCCCATTTCTATATCCACACCTGCCTTTTTCTTAGATAATCCCCTCACTTTTGGTGGAGATACCGTCTGTCAGCTTTCCAGAAAGGAAGAATTGTTTGAAACCTTGCACGTTAATAAAAAATGTCTTTATTTGGAATTTCCTGGTGGTCTGTGAGTAGGGCTCTGAGCTTCCACTGCCGGGGTCAAGGGTTCCACCCCTGACTGGTAGTGGTGGTTGGGGGCCGGGGGGTTGACTAAGATTTCACATGCCTCACATGGAATTAGTTTAAAAAAAGAGAGAAAAGAAATTCTTTTTTTTTTTTTTAAAGTCTTTATTCTACTCTCACACCTGATTGATAATGAGTCTTGATATGGAACTCTAAGTCGGAAATATTTGTTCTTCAGAATTTTTAGAAATTACACTATTGTCTTTTAGTCGCCAGTTCAAACAGTAGTTTCGTGATTCTAGTTTTTTTCTGCCTGGAAGCTTTTGGGATCTTCTTTTTGACCTGTTTGTGAATCCCACCTCCCTTTAATGTGGCTCTGTGTTCATTCTCTGTACTGAGTACTCAGCCCTTTCCCTCCAGAAATTAATATCCTTATATTTGTTGGTATTGTCTTGCATTAGGTCATTATTCCTTTCTCTCCATGCCCTACGCTTTCTTTTTCTGGAAGTCCTGTTTTCCAAAGTTGGACCTTCTGGACTGGTCGGTCCTCTGTTCTTATCTTTTCCCTCTCATTTTCCAACTATGTTAAACTATGTTAAACAACTATGCTAAATATTTTTTCCCTGGGATATTTCCTTTATCTTTCAGGCCTTCTAAAGAGTTTTCATTTCTACTACTATTATCTTTATATATATATATATATATATATAATTTCTAAATTCTCCTTGCTTTCCTTAATAGCATCCTGAATGTCATTCAACTTTTTTGTCTCTGAGATTATAAACTATAATTTTTCTGAGAACCTGTGACCTCAGTCTCTTTAGCTCATTCTCTTAGGCTGGGCAGATCCCCAAAGGAATATTCCCGGTTCCTTTGCCTGGAGAGTCTAAGCCTAACTGCCAGTAATCTGGGCACTGGGGGGAAGGAGAGGGCTCAGCTGGGGGTGGGGGAGGGACAGGTCTCCTCTTTAATATATAAATATTTCCAACTGTGCCTGCATTCTCCAGTCCAAAGAATGTTCAACCCTTTCCAGAGGGAAAAACCCCAGTTTCTCCAATGGAGAAGAGTAGGCATAAATTGTTCTGATGGGGAGCCCTGGGAATCCAACTGCTTAAACATACTTTCAACTCCTGATTTTAGCTTGACCTCACCCCACGTTGGAGGTAGCACTTGGTGCTGTCATTATTTTGGAGGTTCTATGGTGTAAACTGGGACCAAATGGGTTTATCCACCCCTACTACCATCTCGCAATTCTGCCTTCCCATATCTGCTTAATTAGTTAGCTCTCATTCACTGGATTTTTAGTTTTTAATGTTTTTGTTGTAATTTTCTCTTCTATTTGTCCTTGAAGGGGTGTGTGTGTGTGTGTGTGTGTGTGTGTGTGTGTGTACATATACAAGATCAAATTTACTGTTGTTTTAGAGTGGCTTGGGGAGAAAGGAAAAATAAATGCAGATGTGCAATGTACTATCATTTTCCAGATGATTTAAACTTTGACTCTATTTTTTAAACTTAAAAAACAAAGTATCAGATTGGAATCATAATTTAATGAGCAAAAAACTGCTTTCAAAGAGCAGTACTAGTCTACCCTTGTGCTTAGAGTGGTCCAAGTGGCATGTATATTGATCGAGGGAAACGTCTAAAACAGAAAAAGCATCTTGAATTCAGACAAGCATGTCATCTAAATCACCCATGTGGGCAAACCTAACTGAGCCTGCTTCATTCCATTTTTTCAAACAATGAAGACCTTGAACTTGGCAATTAGGCAAGTTTGAACCTTGAACTTGAATTAGGCAAGATGACAAGGTTGGCTGATAATTCTGAACTGCCTGTTTCTACAACATACTTATGAAAATATGTCAGAACACACTTAGAGTAAATTTTCAACCATGGCCAAATTCACTGCCAAATAAGACACTCAATTTCAGGCTGTTTTCCTCTCTCATACAATTACGCTTTATGGAATAGCAGTTTCTTTATTAACTAAATAAAAAAGCAAAGTTATAAAGAAAGCAGGTCACTCATCTGGTACACATCCAAGTCAATTGTTTTATTATTATTTCTGTTCAGGAGCACTGAGTAATATAAGGGAATCAATGGTAATGTGTTACTGAAAATATAATTGATTTATTTCTTTTAAAAACTCTTTTATTAAGTTGCAGGATATAATCTCATTTGCATGTCTGTGTGAACCTATGTGTAAGCCCAGGCATACCGTTACATATACACAAAGAATGTCTAAAAGGACTTACTCTACCTGCTTTAGAGTGGCTACCATTGGGAGTGGATTGGTCAATTAATTTTTAATTCTATACTATGAAAGGTTAACATACCTTATTTATTATTTTTCAATTAAAAAAACCACTTTTGCTCATCAGAGTTATCATATATACAACAAGGATTAAAAAAAAAAAATACCGACAGCCAATATCAGCACATCTGCCTGCACTACTCACTCAAGAGCAGACCCAGCTGAAGCCCGGGTCACTCAGAATGGAGAGTCACACCTGACAAGATCAGATTTAAACCCCAATGGGACTATTTTTCACTCACAGTGGGGATGTCAGAATGAATTAGATAAGCTTTCTGTTTCAAACTTTGTGGTCTCCAAGCTTAAAAAAAAAATTATTATTTTTTAAGTCAGGCATCATTTCTCTTTAGGTAAACTAGACAGCATATTACCTGCCAACCATAAACTCTGCCAACAAAGGTCTGTCTAGTCAAAGTTATGGTTTTTCCAGTAGTCATGTATGGACATGAGAGTTAGACTATAGAAAAAGTTGAGCACCAAAGAATTGATGCTTTTGAACTGTGGTGATGGAGAAGATTCTTGAGAGTCCCTTGGACTGCAAGGAGATCCAACCAGTCCATCCTAAAGGAAATCAGTCCTGAATATTCATTGGAAGGACTGATGCTGAAGTTCCAGTACTCTGGCAACTGATGCGAAGAACTGACTCATTGGAAAAGACCCTGATGCTGGGAAAGATTGAAGGCAGGAGGAGAAGAGGACGACAGAGGATGAGATGGTTGGATGGCATTACTGACTTGATGGAGATGAATTTTAGCAAGCTCTGGGAGTGGGTGATGGACAGGGAAGCCTGGCGTGCTGCAGTACATGGGGTCACAAAGAATTGGACACGACTGAGTGAGTGACTGAACTGAACTGAAATGTACTGCTCTGCCCCAGACACCTCATCAGCTCTTCCAAACCATCAGGTGAAACAAAAAAATTCTTCACCAACAACTGAGTAGAGTGTCTCTGCCATGTCAGTCTGCTAGGCACATGGCAGGTGTTTTCTGCCCCGGTTTGGGTTCTCACAAGAAATTTTTCTCCAAGTGTTGAAACTCTCCAATGTGTGTGTGATTTTAAAATCTTGCCTTTGACAGGAGACTAGCATTCAAGAGAAGTTAACTTTCTCTTTCAGTTTCTCCCAGAACCTCTCAAATGCTTACCCATCACAGAATATAAAGTTTAGAACTCCCGTGACTTGTTAGAAAGGAGGGAGAGAGAATACTAGCACACATATGATGAAGCCACTCAGCCACTGACTTCCTAGACACCGCCACAGGGATGGCTTCAAGCCAAGGCACCTCATCATGACTTTTTTTTTTTTAATTGTTCCCTTTTTAAAGTGCCCTTTGGATTCCATTCTTGAGTTCCCTGTGTAAAGGAAAGAGAACAAGAAAGCCAGCAGAGAAGTCCCCAGAGTTCCTCCACTCCTAACACCTGCAGAGTGACAAAGCAAAGTGGGACTGACAGCCAAAGTGGGGTCTCAAGCCCGTAACCTGACCCATGCTAGCCTAGCAAAAACTTCTAAATTCCATGGCAAACTCTATCAGTTTCAAGAAAACTAGCTTTTTGTCTGGAGGAAAAACCTTCTAACTCTGAATCAGCTAATGTCTCACTTCTGTTAATGATCTGCAAATTGCCTTGAACTCCATTCCAGCAAGTATTCCAGGGAGTGCTAAGTGCTCATCAGACCCTAATTTGTCCCCATTTCTCCCCCAGTATGGGCAGTGAAACCAAATCACAAAACATTTGTGCTGCAAGAGACCTGAAAAGTCATCTGGTTCAGCCTCTTGGCTTCATATGGAGACAGTGAGGACAGAGAGGAAGTACCAGAGCCCAGGCAGAGGCTGGGTCCCCATCTCAAGTCTGAGGGTCCCCTACAGTTCTCATCACTGGAGCTCCTGCTGCAGTCTTTTCCTGTGTCTCATTCTATCTCCCTATACGGTCATTGGTTTGATGGTGCCTTTAAAATAAGGTAGTGGTTTCTCTTCACTGTTATCACAAGATATATTCACTATAAAAAATTGGGAAAATACAGCTCTTTTCTTCTTTTTCCACTTATATAACTTGCACGTGCTTATTTGTACTGAACTTGGAAAGTACAGAATGGTATAAAGAACCAGAAAAAAAAAAAAAAAACAGAACCCATAATCCTGCCACCTGGAGGTCCCCATTGTTAACATTTTGGCATATTTCCTCCCAACAGCTTTTCCTAAACATTTCATGTAATTATTATATTGCATGTATACTTTTACACACTGCTTTTTTATTTCACTTAGATATTTTTTCTATTGGGTTCAAACAACCCTGCATATGTGTATTATATTTCTCTTCCTTCAGCAGAAACTCATTTATCTGTCAGAAGGGTAATCAGAAACTGAAATTCATGGTCTCAGTTTTATTCTGTGGTTTTGGAGTCTTTTGGGTCTGTTTTACGGAGGTTGTTTTGAAATTATTTTGCTGCCAAAAAGTTGTATGTACTTTCTTCTGTCTGTTTACTTGGATCCAGGAAAACCTCCCACTTAAGTGCTGTCTGGCCATATCCTGCCCAACACAAGCCAACATCAATACACGTGGATATTTGCATTTGAAATAAGATGCACATTGAAAGTGCCCATTTTAAAAGGGAAAATTACACTGAAGTAAAAATAAAATTCCATTATATTAAATAAGGCCATAATTGAATAGTCATGGAGATTCAACTTTCCATCCCCAAAGCAAGAACAAATAGGAGATAAAACTTTCCTCCCCACCCCATATTCTTGGGGTCTAGGCCCAGGCAGTTTTCATTTCAGAAGTATCTCTCTCATGATTCTTACTCAACCCTGGCTGAATAGCACTGAACAAAATCACGACCCTTTCTTTTAAAACCAGGCAAGGGTTCACTTGTGCATAAAGGTGAAAGCACAGAGTAGGCCCAACATTAGCTCCCAGACGTTCGTGCCACGTTGAGCACATGGAAATATCTGGAGCCTTGTGGGAGAGATCCACTGCTGGAATAAACAGCATGTCAGTCAGTGACTTACCTACAACAGTCATCAGAGGCGCAGTTTTTGTCTGAGTGGAAAGACTATGCTCTTAAAATCCACAAGTGAAACCAACTAAAGCCATCTCTGACAATCTGATCTCTGCCGATATTCTATCTGTATATTTAAACTGGTCACACTACAATTAAAATGGAGACAGACAGCAAGTGTGAAGCAAGACCACATGTCAGTGACATAAAGGTCTGCAGATACTCAGGCCATTTCTACTGGATGGGGAACACGGCATTCAGCAGTTGTAAATAATGTGAAAGTCTGGACCTACAACCGCTCTTTTTCCAAAGGCTGGTCAGTAAAAAGGAGCCTTTTGATGGAAAGGCAGCGTGACACGCCCTCCCAGCCCTCCATCCCCCTGTCCTCTGTGACAAGGTAAGAGATCACTCAGAATCAGTGATGAGCCAGTTCACCTCCCGGGTGAGCTGGTCTTGAGCTAAGCACTCCGCTCCAAGGGTCTATGCCACCACTCAAAGTTGAGATACAATAAAGGCCCAATGGAAGTGACCGTGGAACTGTTAGTCCCTTGGTCATGCCTGGCTCTTTGCGACCCCATGGACTGTAGCCCACCAGGCTCCTCTGTCAATGGAATTCTCCAGGCAAGAATACTGGAGTGGGTTGCCACTTCCTTCTCCAGGGGAACTTCCCGACCCAGGCATCTAACCCAGCTCTCCTGCATTTCAGGCAGATTCTTTACTGAATCCTGGTCTTAGCCACCAGGGGAGCCCCAGTGGTCTTCAATAATCCATGGCGCTTGAAGACCCATCTGCCAGGTGAGGCTGTGGTGATGCTGTCAGCACTTCCCACAGGGCTCACACTTCTCTAGGACCCTTTGACCACTAGCAGCACCAGATCACTCCTCTTTCCATCATGGCCACTGAGCTACAAACATTTAAACCAAAGGGATTTGGGAATACTTATTTGAGAGAAAAAAGCTAATGCTGAAAAAGGCTGTGTCTCTACTTACTGCTGAGTGCTGATCTGTGCTGCTGACTATGTGGCCTAGTTTAAGAGAGTCTGAGAGTCCCTGCTCTCACTGAACAACTCTAGTAATCCATCTAGGCATTTCCAACCTGTGAAAAGGAGATAACACACAGCATCCCATGACTGCGGTTAAGGAAGCAGTCTGGCAAAAGGTAACCGGCTGTACGGTGACTATTATAAATGACATTTATTCCCCAAGTCTATTTTTAGAGTCACACATCATCTGTTTGAAGTATGAGCTTATCACCTTTGCTAGGGAAATCTGATAACTTCTTGTTCCTGATGTTGCCATTTCCAACCCTGGAAGATACCACAAGCAACAAATGTGTGTCATTGGTGTTTTAGAATAATTTCTAAGATACCCCAAGCAACAAATGTGTGTCATTGGTGTTTTAGAATAATTACCTGCAAGCTGTTGTTCAGCAAATCAAAGTCACTGTATCTCCTAACAATCTGGAAGAAAGAAAACAGTGGTGTTTTGATTCAGCACAAGCTATCAATTTTCATTTCCTTATTTAAAACTTATTGGTGTTCTAGAGTCAAGGCACTTGCATTAAGGGTAGCAGGGCTTATACCTGAAGCTTAACTTGTTTCACTTGGCAGCCCCAGAAAACAGACCAAGCAGTGTCCCAGAGTTGGCCGGACGGTGGGAAACTGGTTAATGCCAGCCAAACTCACAAGACGCCAACAGGTAAGAGAGAAGGATGATGTTTTGAGAGTGAATTGCTCTTTAATTTTTTTTTTTCAATTAACTAGGCACCTAGTTAACTAGAAAGATGAGTTAATAATTTACCAAAAAAAAAAAGATGTTTAGCTGAACATGAAATCAAAGTAAATGGATGTAGACAGTTTTGAAGCTATTCCATCTTTGCCTTGAGTAAAACCGCCCCTCTTTGAGATCGCACCAGTTTAGAGGCTGGATGCACCTGCTGGCACCACCTTTCACCAATTCCCCTCCTGGCTAACAGTCCACACCCACTGTCCACACCCATTGTCCACACATTTTCTCTTAGTTATGTTGATGCCAGTGATTGCTAAGTCACTTCAGTCGTGTCCGACTGAGTGCGACCCCACAGACAGCAGCCCACCAGGCTCCCGTCCCTGGGATTTTCTGGGCAAGAACACTGGAGTGGGTTGCCATTTCCTCCTGCCACTGATTAGGCCACAGCAAATTATACTAGCTCTTCAGTCAGAGGGGAAGGAAGCTATTTGGCTTTCAAATAGTTTTTCTAATGTTTATTGATGATTCTCAAATATTAGTGTGTAGGAGAATTACTTGGAGATCATCGAGGACCCTACTCACCCAAAGGGAAACAAATTCAGGAAGTTAAGTATCTACATTTTTATTAAGTATTCCCCAGGCCTCTAAAGCACTGGATTTACAAGACTACATATAAAAGGTTGATTTTTCTGGTAGGACACTGTCCTTGGGCCTGCTTGGCATTCATATATATCAAAAAGTTAAACATGAGGCCATACAAGGGAGCAAAAGGTGGCACAGAGAATACTTGAATTCTACCCCTGTTCCGTCACAGACTTCAGTATGATCTTGGACTAGTTTGTTGCCTTTTTTGTTGTTGTTGTTACTTGCCTTTTGAATGTAAAATGACGCTAATGTGATGGCATAGAACTGGCTTTAATGGGCTAAGTGAATTAATGTGCTTGAACCAGTGCCTTAACAATAAATGCTCAGTTCAGTTCCGTCGCTCAGTCGTGTCTGACTCTTTGCGACCCCATGGACAGCAGCACGCCAGGTTTCCCTGTCCATCACCAACTCCAGGAGCCTGTTTAAACTCATGTCCATCGACTCTGTGATGTTATAATTATTCCAACTAAAAGTAGTTAGAATTCTCAGGCAAATACAAGACCAAGTACAAGCCTTTGAGGTCAAAGACTGCTCAAGGTGAGAGGTAAGGTTCAAGCCGGGCTGTGAAGGACAAGGTAAGGTTTTTGGAAGACAGAACGCGAACGTCAATGTAATCACACAGCAGGAGAGAAATGGCTCCTGTACAGAATTCAGCCTCTTTCTGCAAGTCAACTGGGATGGAAAGGACCTCTAGATCTATAGAGTAAGTTCTCTTTCTCTGGGGCCATCCATTAGGAAAGCTGGCCTTGGAGCTGTAAATAGACATGACCTGCGGTCAGTGAGGGACCTATCAAGAGAAACGGCCCATGACTAGATTTAAGAGTTCATGAAATGCAGCATCCGAGCTGCACAATGTCTCGGGCACTGTCTCATCTTTCAAACTGGTGGACTGACTACTAGCCTGCCCTACCCACACCCTGGCTTCAGGGGAGGAGGCCTGAATCATTCAACATGAGGAACAAAACAAGTCACCTGCCTACTCTGCTTACTCCGTGTCCAACTGGGGCACACATTCCTACTCTCTGTGGTAACATCATACATGAATTAAACCAAACAAATGAGAACAGGAAAGCCTTTTGTAAGAGATGTCTTAGAGCTAAAGTATTATAAAAGAAATACGATGTATATTTATGCGTGTTTTAGTTTTTGCAGATTTTTAGATGACTCCAGGCCAGAATTTTGTTTAAATATTTTTCCGATGACAAAAAACAAAAAAACTTACCTGCCAGCTATTTTCTACAGAAATTCCTCTTTGTACCCGAATGATATATTCCTAAAAAAGAAGAACAAAAAGTCTCTATTATAAAACTCTATTATAAAACCCAAATCAGAGGATCAAAAATATGATGTGAAAGCATCAGATAGAGTAAACTTCAGAAAAGATTACTAGAGACAGAGAGGGGCATAAAGATAAAAGGGTAATCTCATAGCAAGACACAGCAGTCTTGTGGCATGTGGGATCCCAGTTCCCCAGCCAGGGATGAACCCGCACCCCCTGCGTTAAAAGCATGGAGTCTTAACCACTGGACCACCAGGGAAGTCCCCAAGACACAGCAGTCCTGAATGTGTATGCGCATTCAAACACCAGAGCTGCAAAACATGTGAAACAAAAACTGACAACGACTGGAAGAAGAATCCACCATCAGAGTCAGAGATTTCAACACCTCTCACGCAGCAACTGATAGAACAACAGAAACCCAGTAAGAATAGAGAAGAATTCAACAAAACCACTACTGATGAAAAATTAATCAACAGTTGATCTAAGCAAACAATGAAAATTTTTATTGAAGTCGACCTGGGGACTATAACTCAGGAGACATTCTTTCAGAAAGCTCTTGAGGACTGTTGGGCCTATTAGAGGCCAAGGCACAGTTCTACAAGTTTTGTGGACAAACAGTTATTCATCAAATGACGTATCAACCGTTTACACAACCCAGATCTGCAGTTAAGAAACAAATCGTACAAAGCAAGTCGTGGTCATGGTGACTTCTTACTAGAATAAGAAGGAATGTTGTTTCCTAAACAGGTCTAGTTAATGCATAAGCAGAATACATACTATAGGGGAGGGCTCTGGGAGGCCCAAATGGGCTGAAAAAAATTTTACATCTCATTTTTTTTCTTGTCCTGCCATAAAATATGAACTTCATTTCATCATCATCAACTAACAAATGTAATCAGCATTTATAGAACACTCCATTCGACAACAGCAGAATATATATTCCTTTCAAGAGGATATACAGATGGCAAATAAGCACAGAAAAAGATATTCAACATTACCAGTCATCAATCAAATGCAAAGTTAAGACTACAATGAGATATCACTGTATTTCTATCAGAACAGCTCAAACAAAAAAATAATGATAACACCAAATGCTGGCTAGGGAAATAGCCAAATAGGGATCACATAAATTAACGGCGGGAATTTTAAATGGCACTGAAACTCTATAAAATGGTTTGGCAACTTTTTTTAAATTAAAACAAGCAGCTATCATTATGACCCAGCAACTGCACCCCTGGACATTCATTCCAGAGAAACAAAAACTTATGTCTGTACAGTAACTTATACATGAATGTTCACAGCTATTTTATTGGTAATAGCCCCAAAGTAGAAAAGACAGATGTCTTTAAACAGGTGTATGTTTAAACTTTGCTACTTCCATACCAGGGAATACTACTCAGCAACAAAAATGAATAAACTATTGATACGTGCAACAAACGATGAATCTCTGGAGGATCCTGGGTGTGTGTGCTTAGTCGCTCAGTCATGTCAGACTCTTTTCAACCCCATGGGCTGTAGCCCGCCAGACACCTCTCTCCATGGGGATTATACAGGCAAGCATACTGGAGTAGGTTACCATGCCCTCCTCCAGGGGATCTTCCCAACCCAGGGATCAAACTCAGGTCTCCCCCATTGCAGGCAGATTCTTTACCATCTGAACCACTTAGGGAAGCCCCTCTGGAGGATTACACGGAGTGAAAAAGAAAATCCCCAAAGATTATAAACTACATGTCTCCATTTAGACAATATTTATGAAATGACAGAATCACAGATATGGAGAACAGCCTATTGGTTGTCAACAGTCATGGCTGGGGTAGCAGGGTGTGTGTGGAAGGGAATCAGGTGGGACTAGAGAAGGGCAAGGTGATGTGCTATGGTTTGAACGTCTCGGTCCCCACAAGGTTTACATGCTGAAATACTAACTCCCAAAAATGATGGTATTAGAAAGTGGGAGGACCTTTGGGAGTTACTTAGGTCATGAGAGCAAAGCCCTCAAGAATGGGGTCAGCACTCTTCGCAGAGAGGCTCCAGAGCGGTCCCTCACCCTTTCCGCCACATGGGATCGTTTGAGAAGGTGCTAGCTCTGAACCAGGAGGACGACCATCAGAAGGCAGCCATGCTAGCACCTCAGTCTTGGACTTTCAGCCTCCTGAACTGTGAGAAACAAATCTGTTGTGGATCGGCCACTCAGTTCACAGTATTTTGCTAGAGCAGTCTGAATGGACTAAGACATGAGCATGTCTGGGCCGATGGAAAGGTGCTGTATCTTGACTGGGCAACGTTAATATTTTGGTTATGATATCATATCAACTTTAGCAAGACACTACCAATGACAGAAACTGGGTAACAGATATATGGGATCTCTGCAAGGTTTCTTATAACTGTATGTGAATCTGCAATTATCTCAAATCTAAAAAATTAACCTTAGGCATTCAAAATTAGTTTAGTAGAGTCAGAGGACTAAGATCAATGATTTTTCCTGCTCAAAGTTTGCATATAAGTTTTTCGGTTAGAAAAGGCCTTGGTTAAGAAAACAGGTAAAAAGGTAGTATAGGT
Source organism: Muntiacus reevesi (assembly GCF_963930625.1). Classification (NCBI taxonomy): domain Eukaryota; kingdom Metazoa; phylum Chordata; class Mammalia; order Artiodactyla; family Cervidae; genus Muntiacus; species Muntiacus reevesi. The sequence goes on from NC_089252.1 coordinate 101,187,269, forward strand.
ATGCAGTGATAGCATTTTCCCAAGAAACCAAATCCAGTGACACCTCCCCCTCCTCCCAAGCTGCCTGATCACTGGAAGCTGCCTGATCCTGGGGAGCAAGGAGAAGTGAGCGAGTTAAAAATACCATTCCCAAGACTTGCTAAATCAGAATCTACAAGATAGAAATTAGGAATCAGAAGTTTTCATAGCTTCCCCAGGTAATCAAATAAGCAGGAAATAAAAGACCTCGCTCAGCCTTCTGCTTACACACACAGGGAGTTATGATGAAGCATAGAAAAAAACAGTAACTTTTTTTTCCTCAAATGCTCAGAATTGTTTTAACATTTTGGGATGGTATGATTCAGGTATTACTTATAGTAACTACTCAACAAATGCTTAATCAACACAGGACTCAACAAATCCTTTCTACTGAATTAATTCTGAATTAAATAGGTTATGTAGAAAATAAAGCCAAATAAGCATTGTTAACTTGGCAGCTGAATTTTAAAATAGATCTTATTACACTATCATTCATTTCCATTCTGTTTAGTTTGCAAAGGTTGATAAAGTTCACGTAAGCAGAAATTTCTGCCTACTCTGAACTATGTTAAGAATGGTACATTCAACAATATCCACTCAATTACGAGTGAATCAACTACGTGGCTGGCACCCTGCTTAGCTGGTTTCATGTCAGGTTATAATATAAATATTTCAAAACTGGATTGTGTAGTATGGCAAATCTCTTAAGCAATATACCAATGCAATTATTTCTGAATACATAAAGATAAAATGCTAAAAATACCTGGCTTTCTTGTATTTGGAGATCAGTCTGTTAGCTCTGACATTTTCTTCTTTTCTCAGGGTTCTCTTACTGGCAGATTGTCTGTGCTTTTACATTCTTATAGTAAAGCTAAAATCAGCACATCTAATTGAGTACTTCCAAACAACTACATGCAAACAGGTTTTGATGTTCAAATCGGGGGGAACTGTTACTTCTCAAAAATCACTTCAAGCATCCATTGCTTCACTATTATCTGTCAGAGGAATAATACTTTCAAAATTCCAGCTCAAGGGCTTCCCTGGTGGCTCAGTGGTAAAGAATTCGCCTGCCAGTGCAGGAGACACAAGTTCTATCCCTGATCGGGGAAGATTCCACATGCTACAGAGCAACTAAGCCCGTGCACCACAAGTATTTGCAACTGCTGAGCCCACGTGCCATGACTACTGGTTCCCGCATGCCTAGAGCCCATGCTCTGCCACAAGGGAACCACTGCAATGTGAAGCCCATGCATCGGGACTGCAGAGCAGCCCTCACTCTCCACAACTAGAGAAAAGCCCGTGCAGCAACGAAGGCCCAGCACAGTCAAAAATAAATAAATAAACTGCAGTTCAATGCTGAGCACTTGGTAGATGTGAAACGAACACTGTTGTCCTGCTTCATATACTCTGAGTTTAAAGTTCAGACCGGGTTTTACAAACATGTTGCTGCAGATGATAAACATCACGTGAGCAGTTACCATGTCCCCATCCCTGTGCTTCTGTCCATGCTAGGGGGACAACTCCCACAGTCCAACTTCACTCTTCCCTCTGTGGACATGCAGTTTAGGGGTTTTGTTTTGTAACTTGCCTATAAAATGGCATGTGATGATGTGGAGGGGAAACATCTGGCAAAAGGGAAGCAGTAAGTACAAGATGGGGCTGGGGTCTTGAGGTCAGAGGGGTCTCCCTGGTAGCTCAGCTGGTAAAAAGAATCTACCTGCAATGCAGAAAACCCCAGTTTGATTCCTGGATCAGGAAGATCCCCTGGAGAAGAGATAGGCTACCCACTCCAGTATTCTTGAGCTTCCCTGGAGGCTCAGCTGGTAAAGAATCTGCCTGCAATGCAGGAGACCTGGGTTCGATCCCTGGGTGGGGAAGACCCCCTGGAGAAGGGAATGACTACTCACTCCAGTATTCTGGCCTGGAGAAATCCACAGATTGTATCGTCCATGGGGTTGCAAACAGTCAGACTGGGATGTCCCCAAATGACATCCTAATTAACGTTTCTGCCAAGACACTCTTATGTTGACATCAGTGTTTTTTCCCCAAAGAAGGTGGATCTGCCCCGAGATGTGGCAATGCCTGGAGACATCTCCGGTTGTCACAGCATGAGGAAATGCCGTGGGAACTTGAGAGCCAGAGGCCAGAGATGCTGCTAAATACACACGAAGCACACGAGACAGCCTCACAGTGAGAGACAACGTGGGCCTGCGTGTCGACAGTGCTGACGGAGAACCCCAGGGCCACATTCATCAAGTGAAACAGGCCACTCCAGTCCATGGAGGCTGGGGGTGCAGCGGGTGGAAGGGGGAGTCCTGCCATCGCCTGTCCTCTGCTGCAGCCTGCTCCACACACCGTGGGTGACATGTGCTCACCCACCCAGAGGGCGCCCTTAATCACTGGTGGCCTCAGAAACCTCACTGTGCTTCCCCTGGACAGACACAGTGAGACACCTTCAGGCTCCAGTGTTGCCCTCAGGTCCCATCTGCCGTGTGCTTACAGATAGTGGGAAACAGGTAAGGGTGATTTTGCTCAGAAATATGCTCATTCCACTTGAAAGGAGCAAGTTCATCCCTAAATATATATAAAAAAAATTTTTTTCAGTGTGCCTGAATGTCACCACCCAGCCTTACTAAAAGGAAAATACCTCCACCTCAAATCCCTGATTTGAAAAGCAAACACAGCACAGCTGTTCTACTGCTGCTACCAGGCTGCAGCGCTGATGAAAACCGAGAGAAGAGAGCCCTGGAGACCAGCAGAAACCCAACATTTAAGGCAGGCTTCCACCTCCAGAGCTGCAGTCAGCAGCCCAGAATCTCTCAGTGCATCACCTCTCTGATGCCACCGTCTCTGATGTGGAACAGAACCTGCGGGCTCTGTAAGAGATGGCAGAGCACTGGGCACGGAGGGGAGAGCTAAGAGCCCCGTGGGGCGGCTCTGCGTCACAGATCTCTGCCGGCTGCCCGGCCTGCCATCTGCTGCCACTTCCCCAAAGGGCCTCCTTCCTGCTCCTCTTCAGGACACCACATCCCTTTATCTTGGCCGGGTGGGGTGGCTGCCCTGCAGACAGCCCTAGAATGTGGGCATCTCAGCAAATCAGTGTGGTGGGGGTTGAAGTTTTTCAATCTGGAAAGACACCGGGACCACGTGACTTCTGACTTAAGCTAGGGGACAGAAGATAGAATTGCCGTAAGATAAGCACTGATCTTGTGGCAGGACCTCTGCTAAAACGGGATCGGCAAAATTAAGTGCGCTGTCTAAGGTTGCACAGCTGGGAGGCGGCTGATTGGGAGCTGGAACCCACATCATTGATTCCTCAGACTTTCCAACCTGCCAGGCATGGCTGGCAACCCCTAGGGCCCTGGGGATGCCCTGAGCCTGGCTCTTTCTGCAGTCCTGAATGATGGGGGTCCTCGCCAGTCTGGGGAACTCAGATGGACACATTCTCAGGGGCAGGGGTAGGAGCTGTCATTTCCACAAGAGTTGATCAATGCCCCCAATGTAGGCATTTCCCCAATAAGTATCCTCACTGACATTTTGTATTTCCCGAGTTTCTGAAAAGATACTCAAGATTTTACTGCACTGTAGCTGCTATTCAAAGGTGCATCAGTGTGATGAGATTTCAGGAAAAACTAGGGAGGAAAACTTACTTTGGCCCCAAATTACTTTAGTGAGCTACAAACAGACCACTTTGAAAGAAGTGTGTAAAAGAAGCTAATGTCAAAACTTAAAGCCAAACTTTAAATCCACTGAATCGATGGCATTCTTCTCTTCCCTTTACGCACAACAATCAGATTCACTGAGACTCAGAGCACAGAGAGACCGGGAAGTTGTTTGGAGGTATTTCACTTGTCGGTGTTCCTACTTCTCTACTTCTATGCAGAGGGTCCCAACCCTGTTACATTCTAGAATCACCCAGAGAACTTAAAAAAAAAAGATACCCAAGCTTTGACCCTACCTCCCAGAGATTCTGATTTACCTTGTTTGGGCTGAGGCACAGGCATTAGTAGGTCTTAAAAGTTCCCCAGTGATTCCAGCGTGCCACCAGAGGCGAAAATCACTGTTCTAAAACCTCGTCAATAGGAAGCAGCTTCACACTACAAAAATAAAAACCCTCTCCTGAGAGGAAGGGAACCAGTGAACCAAGCACCCGCCACAAGTCACAGTGTCCTCTGCCCCCTTCCCCCAGCCCTCCCCGCCTCCTTGCAGGGGCTCTCCTTTCTTCTTGGGCATGGGAGGTGCCTAACCTGAGCCCTCTGGCGCTCCCCGCACAGTCCCGCAGTGGTGGCCCCACTCACGGCATCCGCCAATGTCCCTTCAGGAGAGCAAGGAAGAAACAGGAAGCTTCATTTACAGCCAGGGGCAGAGTCTCTGAAACGGTCAACACCTTGACTAGAAAACAGGAGATCTGGGGTAGGAGGCCAGGCCTGGGTCTCCAGTGCCCGGGCACCACAGCACTCCCAGTCCACTGCCAGACCCCAAGGGAAAGCTGAGCACAAGCGGCCCTGCCGGACCCCCAACACTTGCTACTTCCCTGGGCAGGAGCCTGCAGGGGCGTCCGCTGGCCGCGGGATAAAACCCAAACTCCTCAGCCTGGCGTCCACGCTCTTCTATCGCCTGCGCGAACTGTCCTAACCCTTTCTATTTGATCCCTCCTCTACCTAATCAGGCCTCGCAGAGCCTGAGCAACCCTTATTTACTTCTCTCCCTTTGCTGTTCTGCCCAGTCAAAACTTGGGACGTCCAGCTTTTTAACCATATCAGGGTTATCTTTGTCCCAACGTCTGTCTACGTTTGGGGAGTGAGTGTCTCTCCAACTGGACTGAGTTCTTCAAAGGCTAAAATCACACATTTCTCTGTATTCCGAACAGCACTCGGCACAAGGTCAGGCCAAGGCGCAGAAGTCCAGTGAATGCTCGGTGACGGGTGTCTGTTAACTGATCACGAGCCCCTTCGGGGAACAGGTGGCATATTGCTACCCGCATGTGCACCCGCATCCAGGTAAAATCTAGAAGCTTTCTCCAGGAAATCCCCACGGATCTCCCAGGCCCTCAGACTGCATGAAAATCAATACACAGGCCTGCGCTACCACACGGTGATAGCAGGGCAGGGGGTGGCCCGACCCTGCAGGACAGCAAGCTTCCTGAAGAAATTCTCACGGTTGCAGGACTTCTGCTTGGCGTGCAGGCCACCTGCCTGCCTGCTTACAATCCTTAATATTTCACTGAGAATGAATGACTACTCCTTGCCCTACTAAACAGTCATTATCACTGTTTCATCTGCAGATTTTCAGAGCTAGAATGTGCCTCTGCTTTATTTCAACTGCTGTGCGAGCTGATAATGTATAAAACCTGCCCCCAAACAAATGAAAGCATTCAGGTTTTAATAAGGCATCTCTTCTCCATGTCTGCATCCCCACTGCTGCCCTGCAGATCGGTTCATCAGCACCATCTCCCTACACCCCATATACATGCATTGATATGTGATACTTGTTTTTCTGACTTACTTCACTCTGTATAACAGGCTCTAGGCTCATTCACCTCGTTAGGACTGACTGTGGGTTCTTCTTTAGGACTAATATTCCATGGTATTTGTGTACCACAGCTTCTTTGTTCATTCATCTGTCAATGGACATGTAGGATGCTTCCATGCCCTAGCTGTTGTCAATAGCACATATATATGGAATCTAGAAAAACAGTGCTGATGAAGCTATCTGCAGGGCAGCAATTAAGACGCAGACATAGTGAACAGACTTGTGTAGGAAGGAGAGGCTGGGACATATTGAGAGAGCCGCATGGAAACACACAGATTACCATCTGTAAAACAGCCAGCCAGTAGGAATCTGCTGTATAAGGCAGCGAGCTCAACCCAGTGCTCGAGACAACCTAGAGGGGTGAGGTGGGGTGGGAGATGGGAGGGAGGTTCAAAACGGAGGGGACATATGTATACCTGTGGCTGATTCATGTTGATGTACGGCAGAAACCAACCCAATATTGTAAAGCAATTATCCTCCAATTAAATAAACAAATATAGTAAAATCAATAAAGGCAAAAAAAAAAAAGGCATCTGAAGAATCACTGCTATGTTCACCTACGTTTTGGCAACTGAGTGAAGTCAAGTGTATCTCCTTTTCAACCACATGAAATAAATTTCATTTAAAACCTAACTGGAAAAAAAAAAACCTAACTGACTGAATCATAGAACCTTGTGCTCTAACTTTATGCAAAACAAAGTCTCCAGTTTCCACTCTGCTTTCACAGAAGGGACAAGGATCACGTCACAAACATGCTTTGATCCCGGAAATGAGAGTCAGCGTCCTCAAAAGAAGGACTGCGCATGCGCCCTTCTCCTAGGCCCTTTGAAGCCCATGCTCTCCTCTGCCGGCTGGTCTGCTGCTCTGCCGGGAGAGCTGGTCTCCACGCTGACTTCAAAGACAGCCCACGTTCCAGCCAGGAGAGATACTGCAAAGCAGCACTCAAAAATGCTTTTGACCTCAGACAGGACTATAGGATGGATGCGATGTTTTAAACAGCAGCTCCTGTAGCTGCTCTCTAGTACAGAGACCCCTAAATGACACCAAAACCATTACATAATTTGCTAGGATGGAAACTCATGAATTCCATCTTACATCAGAGCAAAGAAAATAAACCCTGGAAAATCTGGAGACTCAATTAAATAGCAATTAAAAATGAAATATGACCTTTGCTTGTTCAACAGTCCTCACACCTCTTAGGCCAATGTCCTAAAAGGGTAGAAATAGACGCAGAGAACATGAACTCAGAGAATCACACACGACATATTTAACTGGCTAGAAAACACAAACACACAAATTCTGATCTGGCTGGCGATTGTGACTTTCATGTGGGTTCTGGTGTCTCAGATGGCCAACTTCTCACCCCTCACACGCTCAGCTGCTACCAACCTAAGTATCGGGGCAGAAGCATTCATCTTCCTCAGGCTGCTTCTCGCTCTATCCTCGTTTGCCACTGCCTGGAAGACAGGCCACCCCGAGTCCCTCTAGCTGGTCACTGTGTGGTGATCAGCCATGACCACAGGGCCTCAGGGGAAGGCACAGTGCCTCTCTGCCACTTACCAGTTTTGTGACCTAACTCCTCTGAGCCTCGGGTTCCTCATCTGCAAGATCATACCTTTCCAACAGGGCTGCGCGAATATTCAGTGACATCCGTACTTAGAGCAGCCAGCACAAAGGCTGGCTTTGTAACTTAGTTTTCTTACCTGCTAAGACAATAGCGAAGGACTTTCCTGGGTGGCTCAGTGGCTGAGGCTCCCGATGTAGGGGGCACCGGTTCAATCCCTAGTGAGGCAACTAGATCCCACATGACACAACTAAGAGTTTGCATCTCACAACAAGACCGGGTGTGCATGCGGGCTCAGTCCCTCAGTGGTTGTCCAACTCTTGGCGACCCCATGGACTGTAACCAGCCAGGATCCTCTGCCCATGGCATTCTCCAGGCAAGAACACTAGAGTGGGTTGCCATTTCCTACTCCAGGGGATCTTTCCGACCCAGAGATTGAACCCGAGTCTCCTGCTTGGTAGGCAGATTGTTTAGCACTGAGCCACCTGGGAAGCTCCCCAAAATAAATATTAAAAGAAAAATAGCAAAGGCAAGGTGTTCAAGGGGGAATCTGTCGTGGCTTTACCCTGCAAGTAAAGGAGTCAGCAGCAGCACCAAGAGCACCGAGGGAAGAAGGAACAGCCATCCCCTAGGAACATGGAAAACGATTTTTATCAGTCTCCGACTGCTAACAAGGAATACCATTCCTCCAACCTCAATCGTCCCAGCTTCTACACCCAGTTTTAAAGCAGGTTAATTAAAAAGCCTCCTCCCTAAGATAACCTGAAAGTGAAAGTCGCTCAGTCATTTCCAACTCTTTGCAACTTCTTGAGGGATCTTCCCAACCCAGGGATTGAACCCAGGTCTCCGGCATTGCAGGAGGATTCTTTACCAGCTGAGCCACAAGGGCAGCCCAAGATAACCTGGATATCAGCAATAAGAGGATGGGCAAGTTATTTATGGCGTACGTACATAGTGGAAGAATATGCAAGCCTTTAAAAGGATGAACTGAAATGATTTTCATTACCTGGGAAAAGGTGTGTGCTATGATGTTAACTATTTAAAAAGGATAAAAAATTCTGGTATGACATAGATAGGAAGAGGGAACTACACCGAATGTTAATATCTGTTGTCTCCGCAGGTGAAATTATCTGTGATTTAAATTCTCATAGCTATTTTTTGTTTTCTATTTTTCACTTTATCCTCAATGAGCACATATTACATTTCAATTAGGAAAACCATTTTTTTTTAAAGTTCCTTGGTTTATCATACATATCATTTAAAACATGGTACTTTAAAGAATCTCAAGTAGTAAGATAAGGACCAAAATTACCCAAGCTTGGATAAGAGCATAGTATGTTATCAGTGATAAATGCAAACTAGCATCTTTTTTCCTTTGGCAAGGGACCTTTTGGTCAATTTACAATTCATCAGCACTTTTATTATGCTGGGAAGACTGGAAAAACAGAAGATGAAAGTCAAATGAACTCTTCTTGTAGGGGACGGTAAAACATTTGGTGGGAGGAAAAAAAAAAACTTGAAAGTAGAAGTCAAGCTAGGGGAGTCCCTACTGCTTTCAATAATTTATAGTAGAACTGGTTACCATCAATAAGGATAACAGAGAGTTGACTACACAGAAATTCATCCCACCTGGCCTAAAAATGTCACTGTGTTCTCCTGAGACACTACTCCAATTCATATCCAACCACAAATGTGACTATGCACACCATCCGGCCATTTCTCTCTTCAGAGCTGAAGGTAATAACTGCTGTTTATGGAGCACTTACTCTACACCTTCTGTTCCTCAGTTTAGTCCATCTCCCAGAAAGACGTGGAGGTAGATGTCACTCTTTTACAACAATCCTGGGGCTCAGAGAGGGTAGATGCCCTAAACAAGGGTGCTCAGCCAGAACGGCCTCTACCCCAGGCCTGACTGACCAGGGGCACAGGAGTCCCCGGTTCTATGGCCTTGGGCAGAACGCTTTCATACCATCTACCCCTCATTCTGAGGCTGGCTGAATGGGCAGAACCAGCCCGTCAAGTTGGGAAGAGGTTGGGACAGAGTGAGGGCCAAGCGAGGAGGGCTACTCCGGCCTGGGGGATCTGAGTTAACGCGGCTGTAGACCTCTCGCAACACCGCCCTGCCGTTAATACCCCGCACTTTGCAACCCACTTCCTGCTACATGTGCACAAACTGTTGTCTATGCGCTTCCAGGATGGGTGTTATCTGGGCACCGCATAGAAAGTGTGTATAAATCAGAAAACGATTTAAACAAGCCCCACCATGAATACTAGGCATGTCCTGAAGCAGAAAGGAGCATTTTTACATGAACGTGTCTGAAGTGGATGCTCTGAATACTCAGCAATCTGAATGGCAGTTGTACCAAAACAGAATAGGGTCTTTGATTAGGCTGCCGTGTTTCCACACGACGCTCCCATTAAACGCTAAGTTTAATGCAGGATAAGTGAACCTCTTTCTTGTGTTTTACTGTTAAAACCCGTGGAGGATCTGGATCTCCAAGGTCACCAAGCCCTGCTGGATGCAGGGCTGGCAGATCCCACTGTCTTTCTCAGTCGGGTCGGCAGACTGAAGGGAGTAGTGACCCCAGGAGGTGAGGTTGATGTGGTGGCCACGAGGCACACATGGTCCCTGTCTGACTTAAGGACGGAAGTTTAACTTTCATTTAACTTTATTAAATTTAAGTAGTCCAGGCCTTCCCTGGTGGCTCAGTGGTAAAGAATCCGCCTGCTCACGCAGGAGGCACGCATTTGAGCCCTGATCCGAGAAGATCCCACGCGCCGAGGAGCAACTAAGCAAGCACACCACAACTCCTGAGCCTGAGCTCCAGAGCCCGGGAGCCACGGCTACTGAAGCTCATGCCCGAGGGCCGATGCCCCACAGCAAGAGAAGCCGCCGCCCTGGGAAGCCCGTGCGTTGCAGCCGGAGAGCAGCTTCCGCTCGCGAGTTAGAGAAAGCCCCGTGCAACAACGAAGACGCGGCACAGCCAAAAATAAATAAAATTTATTTTTTTAAAAATTAAGTAGTCCAGTGGCTACAGTACTAGCCAATACAGTTATAGAGGACATATTTGCAGATATAAACATGTATTTATAAAAATATAAGCATACTAAATATAGTGTTATGACTTGCTTTTTTTCATTTAATGTAACATGAATTTTTTTCCATTTTAGTAACTGTACCTCTGGACATTATTTTTAATACCTATATCTGTGCTGTCCCGTACTGTAGGCACAAAAAATGTGTGGCTGTTGAGCACCTGAAATGAGGCTAGTCCTAACTGAGATATGTTGTAACTGGGAAATACACACCAGATTTCAAAAGCTTCATATAAACAATGGAAAATACATTAACAATCTTTACATTGATTGTATATAATCGATGACAGTATTTCAGAGATAGTGGGTTAGGCAGAAATATACTATCTAATTTCACCTGTTTCTTTATACTTCCACTCCTAGCAGCCCAAATAGAAGAAGTGAGAAAATGGTCACTCAAGTTAGTGTCTGGTTCTGCAGACTGGGGAAGGCCCACTGGTTTGTCCTTGGCCAGGCCTCGGCGTGGGGGAGCCACCAAACAGGTGTGGCCCTAACAACAGAGCAGGCTGGGAATGGCTCCTGACATCGCCCAAAGGCCTCAGACAAACCTTCATTCTGCTGACCCCCAGCCTTATGGCCTGGAGCAAGTTACGTACTTTACTTTCCTCCAACTCTCCTGCACTTAACTTTTTTCCAACTGAAAAAATGGTGATGATAACAGACACAATTCAGAGGGGTTATGAGCATCAGATGAGAATCTAGAAAAGTCTGGCAATTTTTTATAAAGTTAAATATTCACTTAGCATGTGACTAAGCAATTCCGTCCCTAGGTACTTACCCAAGAGAAATGAAAACACATCTACACAAAGACTTGTATGTTCATAGTATCTCTATTCATGATTAGCCCCAACCTGGAAATAACCCAAAAGTCTACTAACTGGTCAACAGATAACAAGTTGTAGAACATTCAAACAGTGGAACATTACTCAGTAATAAAAAACATACAACAACAAAACATGCAACAGAAGAACCACATTCTATCTGTGGAGTATCTCTCCTAATAAACCTGCTCTCACTTAAAAACAACAACAAAGATGCAATAGTATGGAGCAAGCTCAAAGCTCTAAACTAAGTAAGAGAAGCCAGAAACCAAAGACTATATCCTACAAAACTCCATGTATATATGACATTCTAGAAAAGGTGAAACAATAGTAACGGAAAGCAGATCAGTAGTTGCCAGGTACTGACTGCAAAGAGGACCAAGAAAATATTTCAAGTAATGAAAATGTTACACAGTGGTTACATTTACATGGGTTAAAACTTTTCAAATGAGAAAAGTTAGCACACGGCATATAAAAAGTGCTTTAACAATGCTAACTGTTCTCATGACAAGTATTGTCTAAAACCAAACTCAGATTCACCATCTTTCTGGGAAGACCAGCTACCCACTGCTGACCTTATACTATTTTTGCAATCATTTCTAGTGTCCCTGTTTCCCTTCTGCTACCGACTTGAGATATGGCCTTTCTAACTTCACTGCTTCGTGATCACTCTGGACTCTTCTCTTCCTTCCACCTTTCTTACTGAACCTTGCACGCTGCCTACAAATGAAGTTCCTAAAATACTACCTTCTGCCACACGTGTGCTTCGAGCCCCCTCCCTGCTATTCAAATCCTTTAGTGCGGCATACAAAGGACCCCACGATTGGCTCTAGGGTCCTTTTCCATCTTTTAATCTACACCAGAATCCTCTACAATAAATCTTTGTGTGATGAATGAACCAATGAAGGCAGGGACCAAGTCTGCCTTGCTTAGACCTGCATCCCAAGTGCCTAGGATGGTGCCAGGAACACAGCAGCATCTGATGAATGAACTAAAGACCTTCTGCACCCTGAAAACGCATCCTGACCTCAGAGAATAGAGCTGCTCATTCTCTCATTCTTTTTTTCTTTTAACTGAAACACTTTTGGTGGGTTAGTAATAGTTTGGAACAAGATAAACAACTAGGGGTTCTGGAAAGTGTTTCAAAATTTATGTGTTAAAGCTTATGAGGCTTCTATTTCTACTTTAAAACAATCTGTCAATAAATATTTAAGTATTTTTTCCCTTTAACTCAAAACAAAGGGTCTCCAAGTGTATGTGTAAGACATAAGGGAGGCATCACAGAGATGCGATGAGTGTGCTCATAGTTCCAGTTGATTTATCATGGTTTTGACCATTATGTAGCTTTTAAAATTATTTTCTTCTTAGTCATATAGGGTTTCATTTACACCCATAATGGACTGTGACTAAAGGTAGATTTAAGGAAAAGCCAATGGCAAAATATGAGTTAGTAAGAAAGACAAGAAATGGGAATCATTGTAAAAATGGTTATTATGAAAACTGCCTGAAGTAGCAGGTATGTTTACCTTACCACAATTCTTACTGTAAGGTTTCAGAAGCCAGTGTAATTCAGATCCCAAAGATAAAATATTATAATTTTTAAAAACGTGCTAATCTGAATAGCATATTTTTTAAATTTAAAAATCACTTCCAAAAAAAAAAAAATCACTTCCAGAGGTGGTTTATACAGTTCAGTATTATTATGAAAAGAGTCTGCAAGGGGAAAAAAAGGCCTGTGGAATGCTGATTGACAAGCTCCTCTCTGGAAGGCTCTGTTAAGCCTTTCCTTCTTCCCCCAGGAGAACTGGGTGGGGCCACACCCACCTGGCCCTCTCTGCTCCCAGGCAGGCTGGCACTTTCAATACCTACTTCTCCTTTGGTTTATGGGTCTACCACCTCTACCAGGGTTGTAAGCTCACTATTTCATTCATCTTTTTAGCTGAATACACAATATAGTGCTTGGTACATGGAAAACTAAGTGCTTGCTAATGTTCCCAACGTCTTAGAGGCTTTCCGACATGGCAGAAACCGTGTGCTTCACACAGCAGCCTGCATCCAAGCCTCAGATACAAACCCACAGCCTGACCGTGCTCGTCTTAGCGGAGAGGAAGGCAGTCAGGCCACAGAGAATATGCATGCGTTTCTCAGGAGGCAGTGATCAGAACATGTCAGCTGCCTGTTCCCCCTCCACCCCTACGAATGGCGATGAGCATGGTCACTTGTCAGAGGAAGTGGCAGGAAAAAGAACAAAGCAAAGGGCTTTCTATTTTATTTTTTCACCCTGCTACCAGAGGTCAAGTGTGTGTGAACTGATGTTGGGATTCCTTTGATGATGAACAAAAGCTGGGATGTGAGGAGCTGAAGTGGGCATTGGCCAGGGACCTCCTCCCTTCGGGCCTGGCCTTCAGGAACTCCTCTGCTGGTCTGGTGGCTGAGCCCGTGGCCTGCCCACTTGCCTCTTCCACCTCCCCTGCCGCCTCTGAACACCAACAGCCAGCTCTGCTGCCAGGCAGGCCTGTAAGGAGACTCTGCGCTCTCTCTCTGAGCCTGGGTGCCAGAGCATGTCCCTCCAGGGTAAAAGGGGAAAACAAGGAGTCGGGAAGGGGGTGGGGGTCGGGTTCTCTGAAATGTCACCGGTCTTTTTTGCTATTTTCTAGCAGTCACAGTTGACAGTGAGACAAACTTTTAAAGAAATAATTTTCCCTTTTCCATTCAATGCCTAAAAAAGTACAAGTACCTAAAAAGTTACTAGGCTCTAACAAATACAGAGGGTAAACTACAACCAGTGACATCTATGTGCTGAGTTCTGTTCAGAATGACCCATGAGTCTGAGTTCAGTTAATCGTCACACAGAGCCCGAGCATCTTCGTACTAACTCCACTTCAGAGATGAAGAAACTGAGGCTGGGACTTCCCCGGTGATCCAGTGGTTACGAATCCACCCTGTATGCTGGGGACATGGGTTCCATCCCTGGTTGGGGGAACTAAGATCCCACATGCCAAGGGGTAACTAAGTCCTTGTGGCCCAACTACTGAGCCCATGAGCACAACTAGAGAATCCCTGTATCACAAGGCAAGATCTCGCACGCGGCAGCTAAGGCCCAACGCAGCCAAATAATTTCAAAAGAAACTGAGGCTGAAGAGATTGAGCAAGATCACTAAGGCACTGCCCCACTCCTCCAGCTATTTACAGTTTCACCTGTGTTGGAGAGAGAGGGCATAAACAGAGAACAGGGAATAAGACACAATCTGTGTGTAAAATGCTTGCGACTTTTGCACAAATAAAATTGAATGGGAATGACAGAGGAAGGAAACCACATGTAGTTTGGTAGGCAAGACAGTAGGTCTACAGGAAGGGCTTCCTGAGCTGAGCCCTGAATAAATGCATTCATTCAACAAACTCATGGGTTCAGTAATACTTACTGAATGCTTCCTGTCTGTGGCAGAGACTGTGCTAGTTTGAATCAAAATAGCAATACATAGACATGAAAGGCTGGATTTCAAGTTAAAAAAAAAAAAAAGGGAGAAAAGCACCCACAGTGGCTGAACAGTGGCCTGTGTGGCCCTCTCCACTTAAGGAGTGGGAAGGGGAAGAGGTGAGCCGTCTAAGCACAGCCCCACTTCCCGCTCCCCTCCCACCGCCAAAAAAGCCTCAGCTGAAAAATAAGGAGAAATGGCCTGTTTCTGATGAGCCATGTCAAAGAAACGTGGGCAGCCTTGTTTGAGTATCATAAACAGAGGTGCCGCGGTAAGAGGCGGGTCTGAGGCCGGGCTCTTCGGCACAGAGTCCCCTGTCCTTCCCCTGGGTACTCTGGTCACTAAGTCCCCTGGCACTCACACCTACGTGCACCAGGCAGGCTGCGGCCCGGAGCAATTCTTCACACTCACGGGACATAATTCATCTGCCGTTCTCATTACGGCCGTCTCTCCAACAGCATGGGTTTGAACTGTGCGGGTCCACTTACACAAGGATTTTTTTTTTCCCCAATAAATATGTACTGCGGTACACCAATACAAAGGGCAGGTTACAAGGTCATATGCAGATTTCCCAGGGTAAGGAGGGCCAGTGCCTGAACCCCCGTGTTGTTCAAATGTCATCTTTAGAGGATTTTCTTTAAGTGGTAATATATGTGATAGTGCAGTGCATTTTTTAAAATGCACATCTCCCACCAATTTAAATAAGTAACTCTCCAAATTTACAGTTTTCAAAATTCTTCCAGTGGTTCCAGCCTGAAGATTCAGAGCTCATGAGCAGGTTTCAGGTCAGTGAGGTTCTGAGAGGTCATATAAACGTGTAAGAGTGTTTATGGAGGACCAGTCCCTCTGATGAATCAGATACCCTGAAGAAGCTGGATCCAAAGAGATAAAAGACAGAATATATCCTGCGGTTAGCATCCGGCAATGTCATAAAACTTTCCAGGGTGAGGGCTAAGGGGTCGGGGGCTTATTTTCAAGATAATGAAAAGTGTTCTAAAATTGAGTATGGCAATAGATACATGTATTCTGTGAATATACCAAAAAGCCATCGAGCTGTACACCTTAAATGGGTAAATTGTATGGTATGTCAATTACATAAAGCTGCGACACAAGCAAACAGCTTCCGGGGAAGACTCCTGTTACTCTGCAGTGAGTTTCCCAAGCTAACATTATGTTAATAAATACCCTGTTAGCCACTAAAAAAATAACTACTGGATTATTTGAAGACAATAATGACAATGGAATTTCCTTTTGCTTTCAACTGTCCTCTTTTGGGGGAAATGCATGCTATCGTGATCCTGAGCTGGTAACGGCCAGATTTACCTCAAATTTGGTGGTCAGAAAGTCCACCAGAGATTAAGTGGCCAACGGGCAGGCACTCTTCCCTCCACTGAGGTCCAAGTACTTATCCAAGGTCAAGTACTTGTTTCTTAGCCCTTCGTTAAAAGTTTCAAGCTGAAAACACAGGGCCCCCCTCATCACCTCTGAAGAGGAGCCACGTCCTATTTTCCCAAAACCATGGGCACGTTATCCATGAAAGAAGTCACTGACAAGGGTAAATGCCAGCTTAAGGGGGAAAACAATAGGAAAAGCCTACTGCTCTCCCTGCCACAACACCTCCCCTACGCTTAATCACTTCCAAGTTCTGTAACAATGCCTGTATCCACCTTGCCCATTTTCAGGATGGAACAGAAAGGAGCTTCATTTCATATGAAGCTGCCTGGAAACCGCTCACACCACCTGCTTGCCGTGGAGAACAGAGGTTTTGTTTAACTTGCCCCAGATGAACCCACTGAGGTGCTCAATCAACAACCTGTATTTTGAACATTCTCAAGATCACAATACACATGGAAGTGTACATGTGGGTGGCTGTTTTCATTATTACCCCTGGGGAGCAAAGCGAGTAAGTATCTTTTCACCTAAAATAAACCTTAGTCCCAGAATCCTTGTTTCCTCCCAGTAACTCCAGCCAGGTTATTATCTGTATTACTGAAACAAGAAAGCTTTCTAGTGGGATAATCCTCAAAAGAGGTGACGTATGAGAATTAAGAGTCCTCAGCCCCTACCTCAAGGTACAAAACAATTGATTCTTTAGCAGAAAGAGACTGAAGAAGAGACTGAATCTATAAATTAACTAATTACAAGTCTCTAAGCATCCAGCTCCGTTTTCTGACTGCATCCATCAGGGGTTTCAAGGACAAGCACAGAAAAATATACAACCAAGTAGAAGATGAGTGATTAGAGTCCCAGAAAATCACTATTATTATCTTATTATAATGTGTGCAAGTGCTGCAAGATAACGATCATTCTGCTTCCACTTGTCTATGCAAACACCCTGAAAAAAAATTTTTTTTCATATTCAATATAACTTGGTAATCAAAATAAGTTTCCAAATAACATCTCCAAAGGAAGCCCAGATGGATTCTGATATTGAGCACTGGACTATTTAAACTGTCAGGGCCTTCAAGCAACCATGTCTCCTGTTTTGGCATCACATTGGATCAGGTATTCTGGTGATATGGGAATAGAGTTTAAAACACTTTATTTAAAAAACAATAGGTTAGAAGAGGTTGAAGCTCAATAAACCAAGCCACAAAAGGAACTTCAAAACTCTTTGTTATGACAGGTAAAGATTCTAGTTGACTTGCATATACCTTGGAAAACAGAAGACCTCAGAATCTGACAGAACAAAGTTCCATGCGGGCAGGAGCTGTGAAGTTCACCTCCAGCAGGTGCCTGGCACATGCTAGGCGCTCAGCACACCTCTGTTAAGGGAACAGGTATTGTTGAATAAACAAGCTGTGCAGGAATGCACTTTCCAAAATCAAAGTTCAAGGTGAGATCCATTTTCAGTAAAGATTTTAACACGAAATATTGTTTTCCACTGACTTGTAAAATACTGTTTTGCCTCAAATACCACTAAACCGTCTTGTTTCTCAAGAACAAAATGTACCAAATGCAGAGTCAATGGGCCCTGGTGAACCTCAAGGAAGAACAGTTAAAAAGGGAGGAAATGGGAAATTAAGACCTATCAAACTACAGCATAGTGACCAGCAAAAATTAGATACAGACAGTTGACAACAACCTTCTCCAAAACTGGAGGTTTTCCTCTGGTTTCTATTTCAGCTAGCTAAGCAGTTTTCTTCAGTCGACTTCCAAACCTTTCCCTTTCAGGTAGTTGAGAACTTACATATTTCATTCATAACGCTCCCAAAGTTTCCCACAATTTACCTGGGTGACTTCTTTTACTAGAATCTCTTTTGTCTGGAAAGTTCTTCCCTTTCCACTCCCTACTGCCCTTGCTGAAATCATCTCTAAATACCGTCCTTTCTGATTTTATGGAAGTTTCATTTCCTTGCAGCAGAAGCCTGCTCTATTTCCTGAAGCTAAATTCATCGTGCTCCATAAATGTGAAAACAAAATCATTCAAACCACATTCAGGCACAGAACCACCTACCAACCTGCACCTTCTGCCGGTTTTTCATCCCAATATGCCTTTCTGGTGGTGACCTTGTGTTCCCTTCATCCTTCTGGCATCTCTATTTTCCAATCCACAGAATTTTCCCCTCCCAAGTCCATAAATTCTCAATCATATGGAACAAAACATTTTCTGCTATAAATCCTGTTTCCCAAGGCTCAACAACCTTGATAAACAAAAGCAACCATGGCCCGAAATTAGCTTACTTGCAATCAAAACGTGTTAATGTATTTAACCCTCTGCATATATGTGGCCACACAATGAACAGATGGAAGGAGGAAGCAATGTACTTTACAAATACTTCGTAAAGACTTTTTCATCTGATCTTCTTAACAACCTAGGGAAGCAGGCAGGGCAGGCATTTTATTACCCCATTTACAGGTGACAAAGCTAAACATCAAAAAGCTTAAGTGAAAAGGAAAAAAAAAGGCTTAAGTGATTTGCCCAACCAATGTCGTCACATGACATGTCACCCCAAACCCACATTAGGGTCCTGCCTCGTTCAACCCAAAGGATGTCTACCATGTACCCTCTCCATAGCTTTTTGTCCTACATACAGTCAAGCAGTAACTTCACAGAGATTTGGCATTTGAAAGGGAGGATGGTCCTCTGACTTTGGGGGTACCATCTCCCTTCAGCTAACAAGCCAGAAAACCATCTTCCAACTTCCCAACAGAAAACAACGCCTTTTTCTTCTATATACCACTTTTAACAACTACCGCTTTTCAAAACAATTTCCAACAGTTCCTGTTTTAAAGAGACTTACTCTTAAGACTCTACTAGTCCAAAAAGTTTGCATCAGCATAGGATTTTCTCAATAAAGTTCAGGGCTGATGCAATATTTTTCAGACTCATATTTTACAGCTAAACTGACAAGAACATAGAACAGTCAAAAATTACGCAAGACAATGCTGCATTTTTTTTTTTCACTCTGCCACATCTGCCTCTATGTGTCTCCTGTGAGTCACTGTCTTTGGTGTTCAGTCATCATTATAGGAACTCTCATTCTCTACCCTAAATTATTTTATTTCTTAAAGAAAACCTCTGCAATAAAAACAGAATCCTACGACATCTTTCACCAATTTGCTGAAGCACTGACCCCTTAATGAAGAGCCTCAGATGTCATGCTATTCCAATTTTTTATCACTCCAGTTTAACACAAACAGAAAAGAAGATGAAGGACAGTTACAATTCATTCATTTATTCAATCAACAGACACATGAAATCCTATCAGATGCCTGGAACTGGAGCCCAAAAATGAACAATAATTGTCCGTCCTCTCACAGCCTGGTAGAGTGGAAAACTAGAGTAAAGACAGAATAAACTGATCAAGGTTAAGGTGGAGGTGAGCACAGGGTGTGGGGCAGTGGCCATCCATCATGAAATGCTTTCTGGAAGAAGTAGTCTGTGAGCATTTATAATCAACTCTCTCTGGACTTTCAGTACAAAATAAGCCTAAGACCCAACCCCACTCCCTGAAAGGTTATAAGACGTACTGGTCAATAGTCAAGTTAAAATAATAATCTACTTAAAATAGCAGAATTTATTCTTGATTCCCAGTCCTAAATTTCAACTCCTAACCCCTATTCCCTTAGGCACAAATTACAGAGGGGTTAACAAATTCTGTCCCATACAGAGCCTTCTCACAAGTCTGTAGAACAGAATTAAAGACATGCATAGTGAAATAAAATGCACTTTAAAAAATACATAATCATTTTCCTAGACTGGAAGTGAACACTTTGAAGGATCCAAGCCCTACAAAGCATGACTGTCAGAAGAGGAAACTGAGGTTCAAAAAAGTCCCACTTTAATACAACAGAATAAAAGATGTCTTTGAAGTCGCCAGAACAGCTTGAGCAAGAAGAAAAACAGAAGGCTATTGTGGGGCTTTAGGCTCCAGATGATGAACCCCAAACACCCTGCAATGGTAAACAAACAAGCCTCTGAGCCGGAATCTGATTTGGTGACCCAACAAAACATTACAATCTAAGGAATCTCTCTCTCCCCATTCATTATTTCCCAAACAAAGTCCCACTGGCTAGCAGCTCCTGGTTTGGTGGTGGTGGTGGTGGGGGTGGGGTGCTGGTTTATTGCCGGTAAATTATAATGCACAGTGTGCTTTAAAAAAAAAAAAAAAAAAAAAAGGTACAGGCACATGAAAACAACCACGGTTTTAAAGACCCATAAAAGACACTATGTAACAGAAATGAACTCTGTCTGTGTTTACTATGAGGACCTATTACTACTTTATGCTACTCCAGTGGGTTTTAAACTCAATTGAATGCTACCACTGCCTGCTAAAGAGCATGTCAGGGAAGGGAAGGAGCAATTTCAAACACCTGCCTCAGCAGGAGCCCAAACTGCCTCCCTCACCATCTCCCCGGGCCTCAAGCAAGCAGCTGACCTGGAAAGGGGGCTTCAGACACCGGCCACTCTACCATCCCAAGTAGGCTCTATAAAGTCATCCTTCCATTTGGCCCGGCACACCCTCATCCCCACCACTCGGATCCCCAGCTGAAAGGAGGGAAACTCAGCCGCCCCATAGAGGAGAAATGGAGTGGGTCCTGAGTGGTCCCTTTCCCCAGCCGGGCCGAGGTGGGCCCGGGGGTCCCTCACCTCCCCCGGCTCCGAGTCCCTTCCCAGGGCACCGCCGAGCCCCTCCCACTCCTTTGGCCCAAGGGGCTGCGGTTACCACCCTCGTCCCCTCAGGACTTCGGCTGCCGCCTGGGCCCCGAGGACCCTGGCCCATAAGCGACGCCACGCCTGAGCCCTCTCGGCCCGGACCGCCGACCCCTGCCCCGGGCCCCTCCCGGGCGACCCTGCCCGGCCGCCCGCAACCCTCTCAAGGCCCGGGGCGGCCCCGCGCCGCCCGCCCCGACCGGCGGGCCGCGCACCGTGTGAGACTGCAGGCTCTGGCTCGCCTCGATGGCCGCTGTCAGCGGCACCGTGTCGTCCAGCAGCACCTTGCCGGCCAGCGGCTTCTCCATGAAGGCCATCCCGGGACGCCGGTCCGCCACCGCCTCGGGACCAGGGGCAGGAACCGCGGGCGCCGAGTCCTGCCGCCCGCCGGGCTCTGCCGCCGCCGCCGCTGTCAACACGCGCCGCCCCACGCGCCGCCGCCGCCGCCCGCCGGGCCCGCGGGGTCCTAGCGCCGACCGGCCCCCGCCGCCTTGGCCGTGGGCACAGGCAACCCTTTCGCGCTGCCCCCTCCGCGGGGTCCTAGGGCCAAACCGTCGGTCACAGCTGTCCTGGAGCTGCGCCTCCAAGCTCCACGTAGGCGCACCGCAAGCTCGATACCCTCAGCACCGGCCTCAGACCTCGGGACAGTTCACCCTAAGCCATCACCCCCAAGAGGTCCTCAGAGCCGAAGACACGGCGTCTTGGGCTCTAGGCTCCGGGAACGCTCAGGCCCAAACAATCCCAAACATTTCCTTGATAGGTTTCTCATATTAGGCCCTCAAAACTGTACACCGTGACTTACAACTGACCCTTTCCCATCAAGCCTCCCAGGTCAAAGAACCCTAAGACCCAGAAAAAAGGGCCTTCAGGATGGGACTCTCCTGCTGTGCCTTGCAGAACCACAAACTTTCTAGAACAAGCCCCTCAGATTGATTTTGTGGGGAGCTCTTGAACTTGGCTCTTCAGACTAAAAAACCTAAGAGCTGGGCCCTCAGAATTGAAGCCCTAAGACTCCAGCACTCTCAGACCCGAAGCTCTTTGAACTGGAGCCCCTAAAACCTGGGCATTGGTCCAGAACTCCCAGTCTCTACCCTCTGGCCCAGTTCTAAGCTCAGCACACAGGCCTTCAAACTTTCAACCTCAGACTTGGGGTGCTCCATCCCACCATACTGGCTCCAAGAACGTCAAAACCCAGAGCCAGATAACTCTGATCAACTCAGACCCAAATCTGCCCCAATCTGCCTGAACCCAAGGCCATAATCCTGACCCACCCACAGTGCTGTCTGCCAGGGCAGCATCCCAGGACAACAGAGAGAGCTGGAATTACCAGCTGTGTGCCCTTGAATTAGTTACCCAACACCTCTGAGCCCCAGCTCCCCATCTGTAACATAGAGATAACAAAGCAGCAGTCTATTAAAACTACGTATCACTTAGGGAGGGTTCATTTTTTACTTATGTTTCTTAAGGCAAATACGTCATTTCATTACCAGATTCACAGAAACCAAAATTCGGCTTTAATCATTACTCATATTACGTGGGCTGACCGGAGACAAGGCTCTTCTTGCATACTGCTGGGGGAATATAATTTGGGGCATTTATGCACTCAACAATTATTTACTGAGTACTTAACCATGTAAGAGGTCTGGCACTAGCAGCTGGGATTTGACAACACACATCCTCACCCAGTAATCCCACCTTTAGGAGATTATCTTAAGGAAATACTCAGAAATCAGTGCAAATACATAGCACTCAAAGGTATATATCTAACATAGAAGACTGGACAAACTGTGATACAATCATAGATATTTTACAAAGATTAAAAATTAGATTATCAAAGGATATTTAATGATGTTAGGGAATGCCCTAGGTACAACAGTAAGTAGGGAAAAAACCCAATATATGCATTTTATGATCTCAAGATTTTAAAATGTTCATAGGAAAAACATCAGAAGGAAGCCCACCAAAATATTAGCTGAGGGTCTTTAGCAAACAGAATCATGATGCTATTTTTTCTGCACTTTTCAAAATGTCTCTAAAAATATTTTACTTGTATGTTTAAGAAAAAACGTAACAATATTATACAACTGAGTTGCAAAGGTCATCAAAGGAGAGCCTGTCCTCTTCCTTGCTAAGGAAATGAAACTGAAAGTGAGAAATCATGTATTTCATGGACTGAAGCCAGAGACTAACTCTCAATCTAGGCTTTCCTGTGCTCGAGGAATTCTTGCCTGAAGCCTCTGAGAATAAATACTATAGACAGCCTTATAATCTTATCTACCCAAATCAGTGCCCTGAAGAGCCTAGACTTAACTGGATCCCTGGATCCTCTGGAGACTAGGCTATGATAGTCTGTAAAGCCAGTTGGCTTTTGAAGTGGCTCACGGTGAATGTGGAGAAATTCCCTAGTCCAGAGCTGATCTGAATCAAATCTACTTTGCTTCCAGTCTCATACTGGGTAAAGCAAATGGGATATGCAGTACTTCTGTTGCCATATACATAACTACTCAGGGCTGCAAGGGAAAATAAAGCAAGATTTATATTCTTGTATGCTGCCAAATGTTTAGATAGTCCACAGGTTGTTTAATGGCTTGACATTTGGCCAGACTGACTGAAAATAATGAGTTTTAGTGAGGACGCTTCCAGACCTGGCACCTGTTCTACAAATCAACTCACAGAACCTAATGAAACACTCAGTGCTTCCTAAGCAGCATCGCCTCCCCACTCAGAATTATTTTCTTTCTTTAAATATTCATGATCTGCATTAAAAAAAATTCAAGTCACTTGTGATCATTCTTACTTCCCTTACATACTGGAATTTTTCATCACATTGCAGAGGAATTTTGCTCATGGTTTATAAGGTCATGTGAACTGTGGCCTCACTAAGAGCCATTCAAGAAATTGATTGTGGCCTAGAAATCGACTGGTTGTGGAGCCTTCTATTAATTCTGTTCTATTTATGTAGTGTCCACATTTGTCTTGGGTTTTCTTATGATTTTTCTGCAAACCAAAATTTTCTCTGAAGATGTTGAGAATCCTGGTCTCTGTGTGTAATCCATAGGAAGAAAAGCCAAGGACAAAGGGAGTGAAACATCCGGGATCCTGGAGAGACTCAAGTGCAGTCCCAGAGTCATTTCACGGCACTTGCAGAGTCAGTTAATAAATTCTGCCAGCACATGACGCATTCAGAGTGGCACAGCCGCTCAATGACTGTCAACCTTTGGTAGAGTATATTTTAATGTTAAAACGTAATAGATGTAATTTAGTAGCAATTTTCTTTGGGAGTAAATTGGTCTCTTAATCATGCTCTAAGAACATAGAAAGAAAAATGTCTAATTCAGCACAAAATGAAAACCTGTGGTTACCTAAGAGGACTTTAGCAGTTTCTTCTTTTTCTAGCTGAACACGCAAGACGAATGGTGGCTGTGGGGAGGCTTTCTCCCTGCTGCTACTTAAGAGTCACTGCTCAGAAAAAGAAATGAGTGGCATTTCACCAATGTGGAAATGTTTCTAATCAAATACAAAAATCTGTTAAGCAATTTTCCAGTACATTAGGCTGAAATTGCTTACGATGGATATGTTTCTGTGGCGATCAAACATCCTATAAACTGCAGCCTTATAATGCCCCTCCGTGGAAAGCACGAGGACTATCTGCCTTGCTCTTTCAGTCAGTACTTTTGTACTCACTTCTCTTTGTGACCCTGGACAGTCAAAGCCACTTCTCAATTACTTGGAAGAGGATTTCCTATATGAGAGTCACTCGTGCTTTCATTAGAAGAGTCACTCTTTCTGGCAACTTGTAGACAGCTCAAAATGAAAAAGCCAGCCAGCGAGCTTGTGCTATAGTTAGCTTTAACAAAGCATAAGTGGTCTGAGAATCTTGGCTCAGTGTAAAAGTAACAAATCATCATTTACAGAGTTTCCCTAAATCCTTGCCTACTTCTCTGTTCCATCTTCTTTCAGTTTATAAAGATCAAAGAAGACCATGACATCTATGGAGCATCAAAAAAAAAAAAAAAAGGAAACATTCCTGAGAAGCTACTTTAAGTTACAAACTGTTAATCAGCTATCCATCAGATCTCATATACACAAGTCCCCACAACGCCTCACTTGCACAGTTTCATCTTTAGAATAACTCTTTCAGTAATTCTGTTCTGAAGACACTTACTGAATAAATATCAACTTAGAAAAAGTGCAGGCGATAGGTAATTGGTAGAAGCCATCAAGTAACAGTGAGGAAAACATTAAAACTGTAACAGGGAATAAGATCTAGAATATTCTAAATAGAAAAAAAATTATGTACGATGGTAGTTCCAAATACAAATGCAACATAAGATACTACTATAGAAACTGATAGTGTTCCAGTATGGGAACATTTTAAGACCCACAGGATAATGGAGAAAAGAAACGCTCAGGAGCCAGGCAGGCCCATGTGAATTCCAGCTCTACTGCATACTAGCTATACAACCCTGGGCAAGTCACAGAGCCTATAAAATGGCTTGCCTATAAAATTGAACAGTAACTTCATAAAACTGTCTAAAGGATTAGAATTACTGTAGAAACCTGGCTTGTCATTGAAAGAATGGTAACTTATAATATCAATGATCACTCCACACTCCACTTGCACACCCATACTTCAGGACTGCCATTAAGTCCCAGAGAATGAATTCTGCAGGAATAGATGGTCTCAGCATCAAGTGTTTATTTTGTGATTCAAGTTCTCCGTTTTGTTTTCCAATGTGACATCCAATTATCTGCATGTTTCACCTAAACATACACCTTCTTCAGATGAACCTGAACCTGTATAAGCTTCCCATTATGAAACTCATGATAATGGCATCCTTGCTCTGCACCCTGATTTTGGTATTTTCCACATTACCAACACAAACTAGAATGTGGTACAATATTAAACTACTCAGTTATACACAACACTGCCCTCTAGTGATGAGAACAATTCTTTCCAGTAGTCTGTTTTAAGGATCCCCTTGATGTAACAAACATGGAGAAGGAAATGGCAACCCACTCCAGTATTCTTGCCTGGAAAATCCCATGGACGGAGGAGCCTGGTAGGCTACAGTCCATGGGGTCGCAAAGAGTTGGACAAGACTGAGCGACTTCACTCACTTATGTAAACAAATAAAAAAAAATCTAGTTACTGATCCAGCAGCAGGAAGAGAAAATTTTTTTTTCCAGGAAATATGGGTAGATGCAACCAATTAATTTGATCTTATCTTCCTGATCAAAGCAACCAGCTGTGGTCTGAGCTACCATCTAAAGCCACAGAGCACAGATGGACTACCTGTATGTTCTACTACAGATTCTTGTCTTAATAGTGGGGGCTGTGTACAGGATGACCAGTAACAAATTAGGCACGTTTCCTCTCTAACACCTCTCAACTCTTAATTAAGAACTTGGCCACCACAGTGTTCCTTCAATTTTTTATCTTACAGTTATTTTAATAAAAGCATGTATTATTTATATAATGGGTGGGGACCCCCAAAATATTTTCAAGGGAGAGAGAAAATCACCTGGATTGCTAAAATAGGAACTGCACTCAAGATCTATTCCAGGTTTAGAAAACCAATGGAGATTGGCTGACATCCTGAAAGACTGATCTATTCTTTAATTTTTGGCCAGATAGCTCCGAACTTAGGAAACCTGTAACCTTGCTCACAGACGAGGATGAGAAGAGCAGTAGCTGGGCCTTGTGCTTACCTATTTGTATCTGTCATCTCCAGCACTCCTGTATGGAGTCGTTATCCCTGCTTTACAGATGAAACCAACAGAGCTTACAGAACTGAGTCCAAAGATGCACATAAGCCCTCCCCCAGTGACAGGAAAACCATCTGAAGGGCAAGAGACACTGAAGGGTCAATAAATCACCATCTTGGTGTAAACAGTAACAAATTATAATAAACTCTGATTCAGAAACTGCTGAAGAACAGGATCTAACAATATTTAGTGTTAAAAGATAGGTGTTCAAAGATGACCTATCTTCCATTGTTGCCTTTAATAATTAAATGCTTGCTACTTATAAACTCAGTGACTTTAGTAAATTCTTATTCTACACAGATATAGGTAGGTTTGTGTTATATGAATGCAAATCTAATTAGGTTTGAAATCCTAAAAGTAGAACATTAAGCTAAACGATAACTTTCCTAACACTTTTTTAAGTTTTTTTTTCTCTTTTAATGGCACCTCATGGGAGCCTGGTTAACAATGTGCAACCTTAGAATCACCTCTGATCTCCTCTATTCACGTGTGTGTGTGTGTGTGTGTGTGTGTGTGTGTACACGTGTGTACGTGTGTGCTGTGCCACATGGCTTGTGGGATCCTACTTTTCTGACTAGGGATTAGATCCATGTCCCTGGCAGTGAAACCACTGGACCACCAGGAAATTGCCTATTTTTTTTTTCAGTGCTGAAAACCTAGATAGATGATGAATATACTTAATCCGGAGTGAAACATAAGTGGACACTGGAACACTTCTCTACCTGCTCCCCTCCCCCAGTACAGGTTTATGAGCCTGTCCTTGCTGAAGAACAGCAATCCCTGTTTTCCCCAGAGGCTTTCAATAATAACAACACTGATGTCTGAATTTGTATCTTTAAAGACGCATTTCAGGATTTGGGAGCTTCTGGGACCATAACTTTAACCCAGCCTTCCATAACAGTCTTTTTACTTTCTAGTACGGAACATGATACTGCAATAAGGGCAATGAACCGCTTCAGCTTTTTCACTTCTGCAGAAGCTAAAACAACTTCCCCAACATATAAAGGGGCTGGAAAGTTAATTTCCTGGGAAAGAAACACGCAGCCTGGCCCTGGCATTTTAGTACCGAGGAGAGCTGAAATAAGTCCATTGATCAAAACTCCATGGACAATTGTCTTTCCAAATCTGGTGTGTTTTGCAAAATCTTCGTCTAAGTGCAAAGGATTGACATCCCCTGTTAATTCTGAGAAGGTGGCCACATCCCTCTGAGTGAAGGCCCTCCTGAGTTCAGCCCGGTCTCCAACTCTGAGGTGCATGTGCTCTAAGGGCTGCCTGCTCAGCACCGCTTGGCTCAGGCAGATTCTCCTGTGAAGCCTACCCCACCAAAGGCGATGGTTGGACATTACTGGGAACATCTTCAGCACTCTCAAATTCCATCGACAGGAGTTTTTGGGCTGCTTCAGTCTCCAAGCATTATGCTGGCACCAAAAAGTACTTTTGAGAGTGAGGAATATTTTCTCAAACTGAAGATTACTCAATTTAATACTAGTTCCCTACTATTGCCAGATAATGCAAGGAGAAATGGAGAAACCTGTAAGAGAGGGAAAAAAATTTTAAGGCAGTATCAGGAGAAAATTGCCTGGAAATCCAGGACAGTGTAGAAACATGCCCCGTTTTACAGGATAAGCCAAATCAATGCAGTAGCATTTTAAAGAGCATCTTGAGAGCTAGCCTGAGATAAATAAATGGGCATGACAAGCTCAGAGAGAACATTTCAATACATTAGGCATGAGGCATTAAGATAAAAGACTTTTCCACAGGTGTTCCAAGTTTTATCCCCAAACCTCTCCCATACAACCTAAAATCTAAGCGTTCTGTCTGACGTTTTCATAACTACTGACGCCCTGGGTTCCCCCCCCACCCCAGCTGGATGGCATTAACCACACTAGATTTATGCAAGCAAAAATGGGACACATATTAATAAAGCAATTTGGTCTACTACTCAGGTTCAACTGGAATATGCGAAGGTGTCTTTACCTGAATCACTCTGAAAGCACAGTTCTTGCCTTTATAGGATCCTAACAGGGTCAGAGAGCTCCACAATTTGACAAGACCACTACAGAAAGACCAAGAAAGCTTCAGTAAAGATTCGTCCCTGCAGCATCTCACTTGTACTTTTTTCTGTGATGGGCCAGAAAGTAGTTTCTACCAGAAACCTGATTTAAATAAGAAAACTTTACAAATGAAAGTATACCATGTCAAGGCAGAGGACAGAATGACCCTCAATCAGGCATGTTTGTAAAATTCCCACTTCTGAGTCTGCAACCATGACTACCAACTGGGAAACACTACAGCGGTAAGTAAATCCCAAGTCTGGCTCTCTGGACTATAAAGTTCCTGGTGGGTGAGTGTTCACATTCTCCCCCATTTAAACTTCCAAAAGCTGCTGGGAGTTCACAAGGACAAAACTCTCCTCATTCTCAGAAGGGAGAACTTCTGCTGTTTTTTACCATCCGTCTCTCTGCTCTGCTACACTAGAAGGGTCCCACCGTCAGTCATACCTGCTGCATATCCTCAGGATGGCTGACAGGGTCTTCTCTTCATAGGTTAGAACGTCCAAAGGTAAGGCAGCATCAACCTAAGTAGAGAATGATACTGTTAGCAGATGACTATCATCCTTACTCTTGAACTCTAATTGCTTTTCTCCTGCAAAAAATCTGTATTTTATTTAATGGTGCTGGAATACAAGGCCCGTTTTTCTACAGCTCCCTCCGCCTGGATCATTATTCCTATACCTTTCCATGTTGCTAAGACCTCTTTACTTTTCTCAAGTCTTTTTTAAATTGTTCCTTCCCCGATGCCCAAGATTAAGTTCAGTAGCTTGCTACGCTTTTTCACATACAGGACCCATCACGCCTTTCATGATACTCACCATTCCTGCCATTAATTGTTCAACATGGTTTCCTACTAACATAACCAACTCCGACAGTCCGTGAGGCAGAAGCCATGTCTGTTTGTTCACAGCTACATCCCCAGCAATCAGGTTTCATACTTGACATATAGGAGGTACATGGCTTTTTTTTCCCTCACACTTTTTACTTTGAAAAACTAGAGTCATATTACATTGCAAAGAAATATATGGGAAGGTTCCATGCACCCTTCACTCAGCCTCCGCACTGTCAGCACCTTGCATAACTACAGTATGACATCAAAACCAGAAAACCAAAATTAATAAATCAGAGCTTATTCCGACTTTGCCAGTTATACATGCACTCACATTTGTTTACATGTGCATATGTGTAGTTCTATGAAACACTGTCATTTAGATTGTTTAATGTAACCATTAACCATAATCAAGATAAAGAGCTATACCATCACAAGGCTCTCTTTCAACTTGCCTCCTCAGTCCTCAACCCATGCAAACACTAATCTGTCTCTAGACTTTATAGTTATGTACGATAATTACACTATTTCAGGAGCATGATATAAATGAAATCACTCAACATATCACTTTTGGGGATTGGTTTTTGTGTTCTGGCTGCACCAAGCCACGTGGCATGTAGGATGGTTCCCCAGAGGGTGAATCCTGGCCTCTGCAGTGAAAGTGTCGACCCTAACCACTAGGCAAACTTTCTAACAGACTGTTTGTGTTTCTTTTACTACTGAGTTTTAAGAGATCTTTATATATTCCAGATATCAGTCCTTATGTGCTTTGCAAATATATTCCCCCAAGTCTGTAATTTGTTTTTTCAGCCTCTGATCCAAGTCTGTTGCAGACTTGGTTTTTAATTTTGATGAGTGCTTGACAGATTTTAATTTAATAAAACATATGTACCAGGAAATAATTTCCTGAGAATCATCTGTCTTTGCTTTCTCTTCAAAACTCTACTTGTTTTCAAGTGAATACTAAAATAGTACTACTCAGAAGTGCTGGTCTGTGATAAGGAGCCGCACCAGAGTGGAAATTGACAGTATCAGTGGACACAGTGTTTAGCTCAGGTCAGATTTTCTCATTGAAGACTGTCTCAGTAAAGGAAATGGTGTGTTGACTGACATTCTGGTACAAGCCACTAATCCTCACAGTGGGCAAGGAAAAAAAAAACAGTTTGCAGGTTGCCAGTCTGCACCATAGTTTGAGTAGCACTACAGTAAACCGTTTGCCTCACAAGTTTCTTGTCAACTAAATGACATATTAGAAAAAAACCTACTCAAAACTCATCACTTCTAAAACTCTGCTTGTGCAGTTTCAAATGTGGTTTTAAAATAATTTTGGGAAAACGTCCTTTCAGTATGTCCTACAAAATCTTCATGATAAATTGCTTCAGTCGTGTCCGATTCTGTGCAACCCTATGGACTGTAGCCCGCCAGGCTCCTCTGTCCATGGGATTCTCCAGGCAAGAAGACTGGAGTGGGCTGCCATGCCCTGCTCCAGGGGATCTTCCCAACCTAGGGATCAGACCCGTGTCTCTTATGTCTCCTGCATTGGCAGGCGGGTTCTTTACCACTAGCGTCACCTGGGAAGCCCCTACAAAATCTTAGTGGTGTTCAAACTACCAAGTGATTCCATACCTCACCAAACAGGTCCTTCAGGGCTGAAATAAGCAGCTGTTTGAATTGTGCAGCATTCAGGCCAACCCCACAATCTTGAAATTCTCTGTAAGAAAAAAAATTTTAATGCACTGTGTTAAATTTCATACTACTCAGATTCATAAAAAAATAATCAAAATAAAACTTAAGTAAATCAACTAAACTTCAATTTAAAAAAATAAGAAACTTAGGAGATGGAACTTACAGGCGGACTTTCATGTAGTGGTATTCAGAGGGATTTTTGTAAACAATTCTTTCATATGTGGTGGCTGGGGCTGGCATCTTTTTCCAGTGCTGATCACATCTACCTTGAGTCAAGACGGCTAAAAATTACAAAGATATAAGCTATTTTTCACTTTTTTTAAAAAAGAGAATTTGAGCTGATTTTTTAAAAGAACTCCTAGTACAATAACTCATCTAATTCTGGTCAAGCTGATGTTACCAGTACAGACATAAAGGAAGTTTCTACATTTTACATATGCCAGATCACTGTATTCTTATTGAAATCCCAGCAAACACTTTCCCTTACTAAGTAGCCAGCTCTGTGCTAAATACTTCACATACTTTAGGTCACATCTTCAAAATGATCCCAGCAGGTAAATACTATTAGTATCCCCATTTTTGAGATGAGAACATTGAGTGCTGCCAAAGATGGCTACTACCTGCCCAAAGGCACAAAGAGATTCTAACTCTCCTGAGTCCCCTCAAGACCACTCAGGCATGATGCCTCTTAATGCAAATAATAAAAATAAAAGCATCAAGGAGCTTTTCTTTACTCTCAGTCAACGAAGAACACGAAGAGGAGAATGAGGGGTGGCAGCTCTGCTGGACTCTCCTAACGCTGGACCTGCCTGTTCTTTGTCTGGAGGCCAGGCCTGCATGGGGTTATTTGGCAGCCTCCTGAAAGACTGAGCTTCAACAGCAAAGGTCTGAAGAGGAATGTCTGGAATGGACACTCAAGCCATTTCCAACAGATATGGGACTTTCAAGAACTCAGAACACACTGGTCCCCCTGTATAGAATCCCTGTCCTTGGTCCACTCACTCTGGACCGCTCTTACTCAGCCTTCACATTTATAACTTAAAGTCCACCTCTTCCAGGAATATCATCTCTTCAAGGAGGTCTTCTCTGACACCCTGTTTTAAGTTCTCTTGTTATGGAGTATTTTAATATTGTCTACTTATTTAGTATCTGCTCCCCCCACTAAAGGGACCAGGAAACTGAGGCCCAACCATGGAAAGCAACTTTTTCAAAGTCACATGGCTGTAAACCAGCATTTACAAACACATCTCTGGGCTCAGTTCCAATCACTCCCAGATGATGACCTCAAGAGAAAAGGAGAAGTCAGGGTCAAGCAGTTACATCCAACCATCCATTCAACAATCACGAATATTAACTGAGTCTGGTACAGAATATTCAACTAATGCTTACTAAATACACAACTGATCAATCGGTAGTAGTGTGAGCCCTGGATATTCAAGAATATCTTTGATTTCAGACTGTACCTGCTGCTTCTTCCCCACCACCAGTCTCCCCTAACTAAAAGGGCAAGAACAGGACTCTCAATCATTCCACTCATTGCCCAGCACACAACAGCTATTTTTGAAGTGTTACTGAGTACTTTAGAAGAGTTGGCTGCCTGAGGTAGATGAGTGAGATGGGGGCTGGGGCTTAGGATGCCAGTAACAACAAAGACTCACACAGTATTCTGGAAATGAATAATGGTGATAGCTGTACAACAATATAAATGCACTTAATGCCAGAAAACTGTACATTTTAAAATGGTAAATTTTATGTTATGTTTATTTTACAGGAAAAAAAACCCCACAAACAAAACACTTAAGGAGCAGGTGTTTATTGAGCAGTCACTTCTGACTGGCCTCTGACAGGCCCGAGCCACAGCGTCATTGACAGCACTGCCCTCTGCAGGTTGTCCTGAGAGAAAAGGAGATGATGGCTGGGAAGCTCTCCCCGCAGCCTGGCACATTCACCAGGCTCACTGGGAAAATGTGAGCACTTCCACGGTGGCTGTCATCACCATCTCTCAAGTCAGCCTTTTAGGTAGCTGCAGGGATACTCATAACCTGATTTATTAGTAACAAGTGTCCCTGCTTCCCTCCCCAGCCTCGTCTCTAGAGCAGCCTGGGGACCCTATTAAAAACTAATCAGGCCACATCATTCCTCTGCTCGAAGCCTTGCAGAGGTTCCCCTTTCAGAGTAAAGCCAAAGTCTTTACAGCCCTTTAAGGTCCGACCTGATCGATACCCGCTACTTCCAACGCCTTGACCTCGTGTCTTACCATTCTCCCCTGCTCAGTTCCTTCCACCACGCCGGCCTCCCCAGCTCCAGCTTTTTCCCTCCAGTCTCTGGACATCTCTCCTAGCTTTTCCACATGCTAGAAATAATCTTCCTCCAGATAGTTACGTGGCTCACTCCCTTGCCTCTTTCATGACTTTGTTCAATTTCAGCGCCCGATCTGTTCCAGTGACATCTATATCTAACGTCACCGCCCCGTGCCCCTGCTCTACTTTTTCCTCAAGGCATTCACCACCCTCCAATATTAACTGTTAAGTTCATTTGTTCTTTATTTCCATTTCCCTCCTCAGCCCTACTAGAATATACGCTCCAAAAGAAAGTCTCCCCAAAACCTAAAGCAATACATCGCATACGGCAGGCATTCAATATACAATTTTGAGACGAAATCAGTTATTTTAAAAAAGAGAGAGAGAGAGCTCTCGATTCCCTACTGTTGGGCAGGTGAAGTCGTTTTCAACTTTTTGACTAACTTCCGCCCCTGATTTCGCGCTCGCCTGAGGCCAGGCGCATGCGCTCTGCACACGTGGTCGCGCTCAGTCCTCTCAGCCGTCCCGTGCGTCTGAGACCGCGTTGCAGAGAAGCCCGGGATGGTCCGCGGCCCGGCTTCGCCTTAGCCCGTGGCGTCCGCGGCCGGAGCGGGAGGTACCCCAGGCCGCTTCTCACTGCCCGCCGTCCCTCCGCCTTACGCACGCTCCCCTGGCGCGCACGTCATACGTCACCAGTGCGGCCAACTGAGCCCACTCCCGGAAAACAGTCGCCCCGCTGTGGGCTTCCGCCTACCCGCTCTCCGTCGGACTAGTCTGACGCCTCCCGGACTCTTTATTCACTGCAAGAATCCACCGAGACGTGGAGCTACCGCGCAACCTGCGGCCTGGGGAAACTCCGGGGTGTTTACGTTTGGCTCCTCTCTGCCCCGCCCCCGGGTGTGTGACATGAGAGCGGATGTGACGCCACCGCGCGGAGTTCTCCTAAGGACCCAGGAGTGACTCTGAATCTCAGACTCGCCACGCTGACTGCCCTCTAGTGCCCACTCTGCAGAAAGCCGTGTGTGCAGATGTCTGCGTGGGGTGAGGGACTGCGCCCAGGAGCTGGTTTCGCATTCACTCACTCATGCCTTCATTCGTTCAAGAAAGTTTGTATCTAGCATCTCTTCTGGTCAGCATCTCCTTTAAAGCACTCACCAAGGACAGGACCCTTTCTCGGTGTCTCTTGTGGCTCCCAGCGCATAGTAGTTATTCTGTCTGGGTTAACATAAAAAGCCCAGATGGTTCTGTTTCCAAATGTAAACCAAGTATCATCTATTCGTTAATTGAATAAGTACTTGCTGAACCCCTATCATGTGACAGGTACTGGGAGCAAGATGATATGGCCCCTGTACTCATGAAACATACTGTGTGTATTCAATAATAATAGCTAATATTAATCAAGTGCTTACTTTGTGCCAGGCACTAAGCAAAAAACTACATCACCTCATGGAACTCTCACACAATCCTAAGGAGACTATTATTATGATCCATTTTACAGAGATGGAAACTGAGGCACAAAAGGCTAAGATCAAGAGCACACAGTTATAAGTACATCTGACTCTAGACAGTTCTCTCCACACTGCACCATATTACCACCAATTATGTGATATGTCAGGGGTATTTACAGGAGAGGGCCCCGGGCTGCCAAAACTCGAATGTAAAGCCCATGAGGTTGGGGCCTTGTCTGTGTTGGCTCCACCACTGCCATCCCTTGCCCAGCTCTCAACTCCTACCAAGTACCCCTAAGACAGTTCCCTTGACAAGTTTATGATTAGTCCCTCGATCCAAAACTTTATTCCCTTTCTTGTCCTGCCCCTGTTGCCCTCAGGATTGAAGAGCAGCAAAAATGGGGAGGAATGAAATCAAGCAAGACCCTGTGATCCCTTCTTGGGTACAGAAGTCCTTCCATGTGTAAGTAGAAGAGAATTCATCTTGCTTGCTTTAGAATTCCAGGGGCTGGCCTTACAGGGATGGAAACAGCCCAACCTTGGAGTAGATTACTGATTGATTACACACAAAACTGTCAAGATGATGCTGACCAGACCACTGCACAACCAGTCTGAAAATAATTACTGGAACTGACTGTGCTGTTCTGCATGGAGCCCCTTGCTTGCACACTCCTGAAACCCCGCTTTAAAACCTTTTTCCTCTAACCCACAACTAGGAGGTGGTCTCAAACACAGTCCACCATAGCTAATATTAATCAAGGGCTTACTTACTCTGTTCCAGGCACCATGCAAAAGTGCCTGAATAAAGCAAATTTTTTCACCAACACTTGTCTCTGAGTATTGACTTCTGGAGCAGCAAGCAAACTTGGGTTCCATACTGGCCTTGACCAGTTACATATATGTATCTATGTGTACACATACATACATACATAAGTATAATGTCTAGAAGGGTTCCAAGTGGACTGATGGAAGAAGAGTAGGGCTGTGTAGAAGGTGTCGGAAATGCTCATGATGTTTTAGCATCCAGTTTGTTTATTTTAAACTGACAAGGCATCACTTTTATAATACTGATAACTGTTAAATAAAACTCAGGACTTGCCCCTTACCATCAGCAGAGGGAGCCTTGGACCACAGCCATCTGCATGCCCCTCTTTCCAACTTGGAAGAACAGATTTTCCTCAAGATGTCACCTCCCACCTCCATTCCCCAAAGCAGGAGAGAGGGGACAGGGAGGGCAGGTTCACTGTCCCTTATCTGCCACCCTGGAATCCAAGAAAAATCTGGAAACCAAATCTTTCTTCATTTGACATGATGCTTAATCTGAACTGAGGTGAAGCTTTTTATAGCTTTTGTCCCATTTGCTGTGGATATGCACAGAGCATACAGCAGAAATACAAATGCACTAGACCACAGAAGGCAGCCCTAGACCTCACGGGGCATGTTGCACAATGTATGGTGCACATGCAATAATACCTCTGTAAAATCTGAAAATTTCTGAATTCAGTATCACATCTGGTTCTGTGAGGTGTGGTGGGAACTGTAGTCTGACACTCATAGTTGCCCTCTAGCGAGTTAACTAATCCCAGTCAGCTTTGACTTGGGTCACTTGGATTGTCATCTTTGCGCCACTTTTTTTTTTTCCTTTTTTGGCCGCATCACTTGGCATTGAGAGGGTAACAGGCAGGAAGGCCAGGGGTCTCCAAACGGAGGAAATAGGCTGCAAGTGCCAGACATTTTTATCTCTCTTAAGCAGCAGGAGGAAACAAACCAGCGATATGTTTTTCCTTCTATATACAAATTTAAAAGGAGGTTTCTCTTAAAATGCTGTGTTGCCATGACACCTGGTTTCACCTGAAGCTAACTATTCTCAAACCTTGAGTTAACCAATACATTTTTTTATGGAAATGTTTATTGTAAAGCTATGTTAATTTACCCCAGACTCTGTAAATTCCGCCAAATGGTCCAACCTACTTACTCAGGTATTGTTCCCTAATCTATGTAAATGAAACTATTTGTTGGTAATCTGCCCTTCTACAAGATTCAAGTCAATCGTTTTATGGCCAGGGATGAATTATCTGGTGCCATTCTAAATTCTAAGACATTCCTTTCTTTTCATTAACAGACTGTGAGTGACTATATAACTTACAGCTAAAGACTAGGAGGCGGGTACTCTTTTGCCCCCTTCTGATGCCTATGTCAAAAGCTTTCTCTATCTCCTTTATACTTTAATAAAACTTTATTACACAAAAGCTCTGAGTGATCCAGCCTCGTCTCTGGCCCCGGATTGAATTTGTCTCCTCCAGAGGCCAAGAATCCCGTGTCTTACCGTTCAGCAACAACCTTTCAGCATGTTGGGTCTTAGTCCCCTGACCAAGGATCAAACTCTCACCCCCTGCACTGGAGTCTTAACCACTGGATCACCAGAGAAGTCCCTCCTGCCATTTTCTGCCCCTAAGAATCTCTTCTTCTCTCATCCTTACTAGAGATTGGGAGCCATCTAGGTGTGCCCTGAGGTTCCTGGTCGTTGTCTTGAGGGCTTAGAGACCAAGATCCAGAAACCAGGGAAAGATTCCTCCAGGAGCCAACAGACAGGGCTGTCCTGTTGCTCAAAAGGACATCCTTCTCTCCCCCCACCGCCCTGCATAACGTCCCACAAGACCCTCATCCTATCACAGGCACTGGCAACCCCAGGCCCACAGCCTGATGATGATTTCCAGCCCAGACAGCAGCAACACTGGGTCCCGGGGAAGCTGGAGACACCAGGACAGCAGCCCAGCTCGGCTGCCCTCTGGCCCAGACCACGGCAGGTAATCTGAGGACTTTTCCACTGCCCCATCTGTGATCAACCCCATTGCTTTTTTTTAACCTCCTTTCAGGGAATGGAGAGGCTGTATGAACATCATCCAATTTGGGAGGGATGAGAGTGGGGGAGGGAGAAGTGCCTGATGGGAAAGTCCTGGTCTGTATGGTTCAAGGAGTGACCTTGGAAGATTGGAAAGATGAAGAATCAGAAGAGTCGGGTTTCCAACTGTTAAGAGAGTGTCGGTGTGGGTAATGGAGACAGACAGATATGAGATAAACAATGAAAAAGAGATGGGACGAGGAGTGGGGAAGAGAGAGAGAGACAGAAAAACTTGGGAAACAGACAGAGTCCAAGAGACCCTTTAAAAATGGTCCCAAACCTGGCCAAAGAGTATTTTAGCAAACATTTCTGAAATAGACCCAATAAACTACTGCTTTTAATAAAAGACTTGGTTTAGTACTGTCGTCAACCCTAGCTGGTGTGCCTGAGGCACAGTGAAACCACACACACTGAAGGTCAGAGTGTGGAGCAGAGATGGGTTTATGGCAAGGCCAAGCAAGGATGAGGGGTACTCAAGCTCAGAAGACCCGAACTCTCCCACGGCTCGCAGGGAAGTGTTTAAAGGCGACATCTGGGGTGGAGGCTACAGGGTACATGATTTTCTGATTGTGTGGCGGTGAGGGAACAGGTGATGTTTCAGGAACCCCAATGACCAGCTTTCCAGTTCCAACCAGTGTGGGGTCTAGTCCTTGTGCTCATCAGATGATCACCAGTCAAGAGCAGCGGCCTGACCTCTGCGGCAACCAGAAACATCCCTCCGCCACCCCAGAAATCTGCTTTGGACAAACAACCCCAGTTATTTCCAGAGTGGAGGAGGGATGAGGGTACCAGCAAGGTAAATGAGCCCTGCAGGGACCGAATAACACAAGCTACAGCTATTAAGAGGCTAGAATGAGGAGGGCAGGCACCTTGACATGCCCTGTAGCAACATGAAGCTGGAATCCAGGTGAGCTTGTTTCCAGCCTCACAGGCAGCTCAGCAATGGCAGATCCCGAACTTACTTGAATAAACAGGTAGGTCACCTTCCTCAGCAGGGGCCCAAGGTGTGGCCTCAGTGATCTGCGGCTGAAGCAGCCACACAATGGCCTGGTCCAGGCGAACCAACTGGACTCCAGGTTCCGCTGGAAATTAAGCAATAGCGCTCCTGTCTGAACCGGTGAAAGCATTGTTTTTGCAAGTCCCCTTCAGTCACAAACCAAGAGGCTTCCCTTTACTTGTTATCTGTGTGACCTTGGGCCAGGCACTTTGCCCTTCCAAGCCTTGGTCTCCTTGGCTGTCACAGTGGCCCCCGGTCTCTTATAGGGCTACGTGAGAGTCTGACAAGGTGATGCATGCAAAAAACACATGCTGGCATGTTCACCTGATTCAGTCGTGTAATTTACAAGATTCAGCCCAGCCTGACACGCATTACAATCGTCTAGTAACTTCCAGGGGCTTCCTTTGGACAAAGCAACAAGTAAGCTTCCCTGGGAAGAAGGAGGAACTCAGGGGCTCAAATAGAAGATAAGACTTACACTGGCAGGCAGCCCATCCAGTGTCTTGCACCAGTCACCCCTGGTGTCACTTCTGCCCAGAACAAGGAGCCCAGACTAATGGCGGATTGAGTTCTAAACATTGCTGGTCCCTCAGCTTCTTCTACGTCTGCCTGGACGGTCCATCCTTAGCAGTCCTAACAATCCGGCTCCAGGCGGAGAGGCAAGAGCCCACATGTGATTCCTGGGGCTTTCCACTGTTATTTCAGAAGCTTCCAGAAGTCTTTCAGGCAGGGCTGTGATAAATGATCCCTTCCTTCTTTCTAAGACTGTCATTAAAGATGCTCCACAGGACCC
The DNA here is from genome assembly GCF_963930625.1 of Muntiacus reevesi. Classification (NCBI taxonomy): domain Eukaryota; kingdom Metazoa; phylum Chordata; class Mammalia; order Artiodactyla; family Cervidae; genus Muntiacus; species Muntiacus reevesi. The sequence continues at coordinate 101,226,711 of NC_089252.1, forward strand.
ATCAATAAAGACACTCCACAGGAACCTGCAGGCTCTTCCTAATGACAAAGGCAGGAAGTGGGGCTCAAGAGGGAGACATGCTTTTCTGCTTTTGAGTTTTCCTAGCACAATAGGACCACAATTACAGGGTGAAGAGAGAACCTTGAAAATCCACTTTGCAGGTCTATCAAAAGCAGCTCTCATGGGACTTCCCTGGTGGCCAAGTGGTTAAGAACCTGCCTGCCACTGCAGGGGACATGGGTTCAATCCCTGGTCAGGAAGATTCCTCATGCTGTGGGGCACCGAAACTGATGTGCCACAACTACTGAGCCTGTGCTTTAGAGCCCGTGCTCTGCAGCAAGAGCAGCCACTGCAAGAAGCCCACGCACCGCAACTAGAGAAAGCCCGCTCACAGCAACGAAGACCCAGCACAGCCAAAGACAAATCAATAAACAAGCAAACAAACGAACTCTCCAGGGACTTCCCTGGCGGTCCAGTAGTCAGGACTCCGTGCTTCTACTGCAAGGGGAATGGGTTCTGGTGGTGCTTTCCTGTGACAGAGGAGGAGGCGGGAGCCGTGTCCTGAAGATCTTGCCCTCTCTCCTTCCAAGGGCGATGGCCAGCACGTGCCCCTTTCTGGATGGCTCCACTGAGGGGGCAGTGCAGTGGCTTCTGGATGTGATGGATGTTCAACCCAGGAGGTAACTATTCCTGCATCTAACAGGGCTAATAATCTGGGATCCTTATCCCAGGAGGAAACCATCTGTCCTCACCCAGGGCTAATAATCTGGGATCCCGATCCCAGGTCTGGGTCTTCTTCATCTGTCCCCAGTCATATCTGTCATGACTGTCGTGATTGACTCCTCTGGGAACCTCATTAAGCTCAGAGTTCTTGGTGAATATGAGAGACTAGAACAAGCAACATGACAAATATACACTTTCTTTTCTGCTTCATTGATTTCTGCTCTCACTGTACTGCTTCCTTCTATTTTCTCCCCCCTAGGTTTGATTTACATTTTTCCTAGCTTCTTAAGATAGAAGCTTAAATGATTTAATTTTTAGCCTTTCTTCTTTTCTAGTATTTGTATTTCAGCCTATAAATTTCCTTGTGAGCACTGCTTTAGCTGCACAAAGTTTGATGTCACATTTTCACATCTCTCATTTTTAAGATCTATATTCTGCTCTTCCTTGATATGTTAAAATAATCAGACCAAGCCCTGAATTTCAACTTAAACCACAATGTTCACCACAGAGTTCTCACTTTATTTACAGAACTACTAGCCTTCAGACTCTGCAAAAAGATTTGAAAGAGTGAATATTCTGAGGAGTTTAGGTTTCCAAATGCCACAGAAGAGTCAAAAGAACAGTTTGATGACCCTTACCTTTTGTTTTGGATGTATAGTTTCAACTGAATAAAAATCGCAAACACAGGACTTCCCTGGTGGTCAAGTGGCTAAGACTCCACGCTCCAAGTGTAGGGGGCCTATGTTGTTGGCTCCCTGGTCAGGGAACTAGATGCCATATGCTGCAACTAAGAGTTTGTAAGCCACAACTAAGAGTTTGCATGCTACAACTAAAGATTCGACATGTCACAACTAAGACCTGGCATGGCCAAATACATAAATATTAAAACAAAAAAACTGTAAACATGATTTCTGGAAATGAAACTAGTAACTCATGCAAGTAAGGTCTTCCAATGCCTGTAGAACAGCCTTACTATAAAAAACACATTTGGGGGATTCCCCTAGTGGTCCAGTGGCTAAGCCTCCTGGATTCTAACGCAGGGGGCCTGTGTTCTATCCCTGGTCAGGGAACTAGTCCCACATGCTGCAACTAGGAGTTCACATGCCACAGCCAAAAAGATTCTGCGTGCTGCAACTAAGACCTGAAGCAGCTAAACAAAAAGTAAAAATACTTCAAAAATAATAATTTTAAGAAAGCAAACAAGAAACACACTTTCAAGTTTACAGAAAACCTGCCAACACTACACTTCATTAAGAGCTTAGAAATAGAAACCACTTGCATGTTGCTGATCTAGACTTATTACATTTATTTCACGTCATTGTGGTCACTTTTACAGCAGTTTAGATTTATTTTCAATTACACTATTGTTCACAGAATTCACAGAATTCATTAACAAACATCCAAAGGTTTTTCAGTAGCACAGCAAGATAGAAAAGAGGTGCTTTAGAGTGGAACCCGAGTCTGATTATTTAGATAGATGTCTAGAATATTATTGCTTTATTAGTCTTGTTTTTTTTTTTAATAATAAATTATTCCCAGGAACCCCCCTGCCAGGGAATCTCTGTACTGCACTACCCAGGTTCACGTGAGACATAACCTGACACACGGTGCCGTCAAATCAGCCGTGTTCTCTGCTGCTCTGCCAGCTGGCTGAGGCAGGCCGTGTCTTCTGTGTGTGTATTTCCTCCAGCCTGCGGTGTTCCTCCATGGTCCTGCAGTTGACAGGCGGCAGTCACACATGGGACATAAAACTTAAATCAGACATAAACAAGGGGCTCGGCGAAGAGGGGACTAATGCTCCTAAAAGAGCCACTGACTCTGCACAGGAGAATGTCTGAGCAACAGAAACACCTGGAATCTCAGTCTGTGAGGAACATCTTAAAGGAAGTGTCCTCAGTGGTCCAATGTGGGCACTCTGCAACATAAATGTGAAAACTTCTGGGTATATTTCATGGATGGGTTTTCCTTTGTTGTTCCATGTGAATTTGCATTTTGTGAAAAAATATCTTGGAGATTTCTTCACGGCCCCTGAGGCTCTGTGGATCTAGAGAGACCAGGGCAGGAGCGGGGGCTGGCTTCCTCAGGGACGGGGGCGCTCCCTCCGCATTTAGGGCAGGGTCCCTGAGAAGTGGTGGCCGTGACAGGTTCTGGAGACGGGAGTGGAGGCTGGGTGTGGAGCTCAGGCTGCGGCCGGGGCCTCAGTCCAGCTTCTTGCTGCTGTCTGTGTTGTGTACAGAAGCTAAGAAGTCGACAAGGAGCTTGGCTGTCTTCCTGGGCCTCTCCATCACCACCGAGTGCCCACAGTTTTCCAGGAGCTCCACCTGGGAGTTGGCGATTGACTTGGCCAACATGTCCGCCCCGGACACATCGAGCACCTGCGGGACGAGAGAGAAGACTGGATGGAAAGGGTTCAGGTGCCCGAACGCACTCCGTGGACAGAACTCCCGTCCAGGCCTGGCAGGGGTGATTTTTAGAACCAAGTCACTTTGGTGTCGGGGCTTGTGGCTCCCTGATGGAGGTGACTGCGTGCCTCACGTTTTACTCTGCAGCTCGGTGCTAGGAGGTATGCTGCTGCAGCGTTACCGCGCTGGAAACACAGGCCCTCCCTGAGGATGCCCTGGTGTGGTGGGGAAGCCAGACTGGAAGGCAGACAAGTGCAGCGCAAGGTGGCAAAGACTCTGATGGGGGAGAATCCTGGGAGCTGAGAAGCCACAGGGGAGGGGGATCATGGAAGAGGGACCAGCACAAGGGTGGGAGGACACGGCACGTGCAAGGGACAGCAGGGAGCCCAGTGCTGCGTGAGCGGGGAGGGTGGGCCTGTGCATCTGGCCGTGCCGGGAGTCATGCTCAGTCTGAGGGCAGTGGGGAGCCCCGGGGCTGTATTAAGGACAGTGACGTGATCAGGCTGGGCCCGGAGAATGCACCCTGCAGCTGGTCTAGGAGAGGCCAAGCTGTGGGGAGGCCACAGGAGAGATGCAAGAGGGGGAGACGAATTATCACAAACCAGAGGACTGGGTCCTGAAGGCCCTCAGGGGGTCCCCGAGCTGTGTGACCTCAGGCCCTGAAGTGTGTGAATAACAGCCAGTTCTTTTCCAACATGAAGCCCACCTCTTTCCCAGGTTTTCAAACTCCCTTTCATTTTCACCTGGGTTACACCTTGCTTTTACCCCAACTCAGTTAACTGACTTTCTCCTCCTTCAGGGTCAGATTTATATTCTCCCCCTTCGCTTCACCGCTTTCACCTTCACGTCACCTCCCCACCCCAAGACAAAGGTGGCCCCTCCACTCCAGCCTTAACACCGACAGCAAAATCCCAACAAATTCGAGCACTGTCTGCTTCTGAGCTTTATTCTCCTCAACCCAGACTGGTAATACCAGGATTTGCTGCCCACCGGGAAGTGGGGTGAGCAGAGTGCAGAGCACCCCAGGCTGAGAAAACACAAGATGGAACAGCTGACTGGGAGCATGACGCGATCCCGCCTCTCCCTGCTGGTCCCTGAGAGCCCACATCACCTTGGGGATCTGAGATGAAGAAAGGCCTTCATTGTTCCAACTCTCATTTCTGCCTGCTGGCCCAGCCTGGGTCCTGCTTCTCCGCTCAGGCATCCACAAAGCTGTTCTCAGCCCCTTGGCTGCTTGAAGTTCCCCCTCCTCCTGATGCCCTGGTCCCGCGCTGGGCACACCTGGCTGGTGTTGAGACGGCTGCACACTGGCGCCACCGCCCTGCCGGCCCCCTGCGCCGGCGCAGACCTGGCTTCGCCCCAGTCCCTCTCCTGGGCCTCCCGCAGTTGTGGGCAGCTGAGGTGCAGCCTGGCTTCCTGCCTGTGCTCACATCACACACGCGGTGGGCATGTGCAGTCTGCTCGGGGCTCACAATGGTGGCTTTCACCCCAGCGTCCACAGGGGAGCTCTCTCAACAGGGAGAGCTTTGCTCCCGTTTCCCTTCTCACGACGGTCAACAGCGTGAGACGACCAGATACCCTTTGACAGACACTGTAATTCTGTCTGCCTGAGGGCCTTATAAAGGCTCCATTTCCCACCACCACCTCTTATTTTAAACTTTTCAAGAACATTCAGTAAGATATGATTTCTAAAGAGCAGTTGCAAACAGAAAGGGAGTTTCCGAAGTATAAGTCAGTATTTCACTGGCAGGTTTATTATGGATGGACTGTGCCCCCTCCCCAAATTCATATGCTGAAGTTCTAACAAAATGTGGCTTTACTGGGAAACAGGGTCATCGTGGACATAATTAGTTAGGATGATGTGATACTGGAGCAGGGTGAACTCCTAATCTAGTATGTGGACCCCTAATCTATCATAACTGGCGTCTTACAAAAATGAGAGGTTTAAACACAGCATCATCTGAAGATGAAGGCAGAGGTCAGGGTGAGGCATCTACAAGGCACGGACACCAAAGTCCCCCAGCAAACTCCCAGGAGCTCAGGGAAAGGCCGGGAACAGGTTCTGCTTCCCAGCTCCCACCAGTCACAGCAGGAACCAGTCTGCTGCAGCCTGAGTCTTGGACTCACAGTCTCCAGAACTGGTGTTACAGTGTTAGTCGCTCAGTCATGTCCAACTCTTTGCAACCCCACAGACTGTAGCCCACCAGGCTCCTCTGTCCATGGAGTTCTCCAGGCAAGAATACTGGAGTGGGTTGCCGTTTCCTTCTCCAGGGGATCTACCCGACCCAGGGGTTGAACCCAGCTCTCCTGCATTGCAGGCAGATTCTATACCATCTGAGCCACCAGGAAAGCCCCTAGTGTATCTGTATGCCAGAACTGGCAGCCAACGTAATTCTGTTGTTTAAGCCTCCCAATTTGTAGTACTTTGTTACAGGAGGCCTAGCAAACTAACAGAGCCATCTGATGAAGCCTGTCAAAAACCTGTCATAATTTTAAAATGCACAAAGCCTTTGATCAAGCTATTCCACATCCAAGAATTGACCCTTCAGATATGCTCTCACACTGCAAACACACATGTATAATGATGCACATCACGGTGTGCTTTAACAGCAAAAAACTGAAAATGACCTAAGTGACCATCAGTAGGGCACTAATGCAGCAGATGATGGAGTACCATGTAGCTCCCAAAAAGAACATAAAATTTTGTTTTGGGCAACAACCATTCACGGATGGTAAATCGAGAGGGAAATGTTTGATGAGGACCAGGATATCCACATGGTCTCAAAGTACCTCCCCACAGACTGCTTATTAGTTGCAAGGGGAGAAATAATATCTACGATGAAGACATCAGATATCACAATCAATCAAAATTCCCATCACTGGGATGTCCCAGGCCAGCCAGAGGTTAAGAGGCTTCCACTGTCTAGGGCACAGTTTCAATCCCTGGTTGAGGAACTAAGATCCCACATGCCACACGGTGCAGCCCCCAAAATAAATAATGGTTTAAAAAATTCCCACCACTGAAGGAAAGATATTCTCCTTCTGAGGATGTGAAGTCTTATTACCCATGAGATATTCTGGCCAGGGATATGTATCCCGAATTTAATCATGAAGAAACAGCCAACAAACTCAAACTGAGGAACATTTTGTAAAATAACTGGCCCGCACTCTTCAAATATCAGTGTTATGAAAGATAAAGGCAGGAAGAGGGCATCATTTTATATAAAAGGAAACTAAAAAGACATGATACGCAGTATGTGATCCTGGTTACAGGGGCAGGTGGAGGATCATTCTATGTAGGACATCACTGAAACAAGGAACAAATTTGAAATATGCTTATGTATTATTTACTATTTATGTATACTTATGTATACTTATAAATAATACTTATGTATTATTTAACTAATATGTATATTAGTTAAAAGCTATGGTATCAATGTTCCATGTCCCAAATGTGACAATGTACTGTAATCATGTGAGATAATATTCTGGTTTGCAATAAACACACCTTGAAGCTTTGGGGGTAAAGGGACATGATATAAGCAGCTTACTCCAAATGGCCCCAAAACACATATTTCTAGATCTGTCTAGATGAGGTGGTAAATGTTAAAAAGTTGGTAATAAGTAAGATGTGGTACATACATATCATGGAATGACACTCAGCAATAGAAAGGAACAATTTGTTGGCATAGGTGATGATATGGATGAACCTCAGAAATATCACGCTGGAGTGGAAGAAGCCAGATGCAAAAGACTACCACTGTAAAATATCATTTTATGAAAATTTTAGATAATTAAATTCTAGAAAAGACTTCAGAAACAGAAAGCAGGTCAGTGGTTGAATAGTGCTGGGGCAGGAATGGAGATTAACAGGAAATGGGCAAGAGAGAACTTACAGGAGTGACAGAAGCATTCTACAACTGGGCTGCAGCAGGGTGTACAACAAGGTAAATTTTATAGCACGAGAATTTTTGAAAAAGCAGTTAAAACTGATGAAACTAGGTAAAGTAGATACAAGAGTACTCTGTACTATTTTTACAATTATCCTGTAAATTTGAGAGTCTTTCAAAATAAAATATTTAAAGTACTAGAATGTGTGGATCTCTTCAAGCTGATATTAAATGATTTCCAAGGTACATATTTCTCATATATATGAAGCAATTAAGGTGTGAAACTGTATATACTGCATGTTTGAAAATCTTATACATAACACTTCTTTATGCACTCTGATATATGCTTAGAATAGAAACAGGCAAACAACAGCCCCTGCCTGCTTTGTGACTGAAGGCTCCCTGGAGCTCTGCCTACCATTTGTTCTGCATGTCACCATCACAACAGAAGAGTTGAATAGATGTAACAAGAACTTATCCCCCGCAAAGTTGTAAATATTTACTATCTGGCCCTTTAATAGAAACCGTGTGCCAACTGTTGCCTTAGAAAATTTAAAAGAAACACACATGAACTGTAAGTGCTGCCTTGAAGAAATGGGAACTGAGATCTAGGATGTCAAAGAGACCAAGTGTACTCTTATCCATCTTTCTGTACTCTTTCAAGGTTTCTGTGCCACGTGACTATATGGCTTTGAGAAAGATAATTTATGAAAATGCTTTCAAACTGCCTTACATTTTAGAAGGCCACCGTCTCTGCCCTCAGCTCCCTGGGAACAGTGGCACTTGGCACCGGTGCGTGCCACCTCCCTCTAGATCAGGAAGCAGCCAGGCTCCCCTCATAACGGACTGCGAGCTTGTCCTTGGAGGCAGGTGCAACAGGCGCTGGCAGCCCCAGGGACACGCCACGTACCTGGTCTTGTTTCCCCCAGATGATCTGCGTAGGGACCTTAATCTTGTCCATGTTCTGATGGAGGGAGTATCTCGACTTCTCACTGACGATTTCCAAAAACACTTTGTAGGGAAGGAAAATAAAGTGAGTGTGGGCTGTGCTGTGGACACCCCCAAGTATAGGAAATATATAGTGTATATGTATATATAGGATATATACAGGGTATATAGTGTTTAAGTCTAATGCACTGCATCTTTCTCGAGGGGTCCCAGAAAACTGTCAAAGTCTCAGAAATCTAAGGAATAAGAGCTGGCCACCCAGAAGATGTGTCACAGGCTCAGAGGTCAACACAGGTCTACTTACACTTTCGGTAGAAGGTGTTGTGAGGGATGCGGACGTCGACAAGGCCCTGCAGGATCTAGGGATAAATAACCCAAAGTCAGAAGGCGAGGGAAAATTGGTATCCTCAGGCCTCAGAAGGGTCTGGGACAAAGAGGGGAAATCAAAGGGCAGCAGTTTCGGGCGTTGTCAAGGTTCATAAGGCCTGGTCTCCAAATTCCCGTGATGACCATGCAATGTAATGGGGACTTAGGTTCATAAGAGGCTTTTTTCTTCCTCCTAAGGAAGGAACTCTGGGAATAACTGTGAAGCCAAAGGACCCCAGTGGCATGTAAGCTGTTCACCTATGAGGAATTTTCTGCTTATCCTGAGACATAATCAGAATGAAAATAATTTCAAGTAATTACTCAGTAATACCCAATATAAAACAAGGTCTATTAAAAAAAATTAACTATTGGGGATGACGGGCCTCTTAAGCCATGAAGAAATCAACCACTAGGGAAGTTCTGGGAAGGCTTTTGATGTCCTGAGCTCACTGTGTGACACTGGCCGGGCCCTCCCTGCTGCGGGCTGTGGGGCTGCAGTACATGCTGACAGGGCAAGGTTCCCGGGTTGGGAGACCAACCCGGGGAGGTGCTGGGGCCAGGAGGAACATGGCCCGCCTCTTCCCCCACCTCAGGGTTCTTGAGGTAGGATCCAGGGGTCACAGCAGCAGCCGTCAGTCCTCTCATTTCCCTAGGAATGGACTGAACCCCTTCAACACACTCTCAGGAGTCCAGTGAGCTGACTGAAATGGGAAGACCCAGTCATAACTGCTCTGGACGAAACCCACCCGCTGGAACATCTGACTATTTTGGAAGTGGAAGCCCAGAGGTGAGACCAATGGCAAACTGTCCAACACAGTGTGCTCAGCATCAGATATTTCCTTTGTTCTACTATCTATCCTGTACCCATGCATCTCCCCAACTTGCATTCAGCCATCCACCCTCCACCTCTGCTCCACACTCCTGCCTATCCATCCATCTTGCATCTCTGACTCAGACAGGCACATGTCCATCCATGTGTCCACTTAGCCTGCAGCTACTCATCCACCCTCCATCCCTGGTTCATGTAGACATCCACCTATCCATCACCCACCCACCCTGCACCTCTGAATCACATACGCATACATCTACCCATGTATCCATCTGTCCTGCATCCACCAATCCATCACCCTCCATCTCTGCCATTTCCAGACACCCTCCCATCCATTCACGCATTTGGCCTAAATCTCTGCACCCCTAAATCAGTGATGTGTGCACATGCATCTGTTCATGCACCCCTCTACCCTGCATCTACCCACATATCCATTCTCCATCCCTGCATTGTTCAGGCTTCCTCCCGTCCACTGATCCATCCACTCTATACCTAGGACCTATCTCATGCAAGCACTTTGCCATAAACTGGGAACAGAACCACCAAAGACACAGTCCTCGCTCTTACAGAGGTAGGAAGGGAAGACGCAAACCAGCCAACACAGTCATCACACAATGTGACACAGCAGGCCGAGTGCCTAGGGGCTCCTCCCTGCCTACAAGGGAAAGACTTTGGGATCTGCATTTCTTTTCTCCCAGTGTCTTCACTTCTCTGACAATTCAAAACATGGAATTTTCTAAAACCCTACTTGGTTACTCTATTCTGGAAAGAGGTCAGTGCTGAGAGAGAATCAGTGTAAAGTCAAGACTGAAAAGAGAACTTCATGGACAGAACATACCACAGAATCTGATTCTGTGATGCTTCTTCAGAGATGGGCTGCATCTTTTAATGAGTCATGTTTACGACCTCTGGAGAGCCCATTCTCTCAACTCCCAGGAGGACCCACCCCACCCCAAGGCAGGGTCCAGCTCCCGAAACAGAGTGAGATAACGCACTGTTGTGAGATCTCATTCATGGACTCTCGATCCCCTACACTGTCTCCTGCACAACCTCATTCAGACCCATGACTTCTAATATCATCCTTGGCTGATGGCTGTAATCACAGAGCCCAGGCCAGACTCCCCTCAGCCCAACTCGTATTTCTGTCTACATGACACCTGCACGTGATGGCGTCTCGGGGAACTTGAGCTTAACACATGCACAGTGGAGCTCTCAGCTGATGCTCCAAACCCACCCTCCCTCCCCGTCCCCTACTCAGAAAACACTACCCTGGGACTTCCCTAGCAGTCCAGTGGTTAAGACTCCGTGTCTCCACTGCATGGAGCACAAATTCGATCCCTAGTTGGGGAATGAGAATCCCGCATGCCACGTGATGTGGCCGGAAAATAATAAAAACTTTTAAAGAGGAAGAAAACACTACCTTTATCCAACTAAAGTATCAGAAGTCACCTGTGACTCACATTCTCTCATCCTCCACTTCACACTGGCCAGTAAGTCCTATCTCCTCCTTCCAAAGCTTCTCGGATCTCATTCTCCACCACTCCCCAGTCTACAACACCCTCATCTCGGAGTAGCACAGCACACTAACGGTTTCTCTGCTTCTGTCCGTGTTCCCCTACAACTCTTGAGCGTTTCTCCTACTGTACTTAGAAAAACTCCAGTCTCCTTCCCATAATCTCTTAAAAGTTCTACATGATCCAGCCTAGTGGTTCTCAAAGCAGTTCTTGGGATTATAAGACATCAAACTATTTTCATAATAACACTAAATGTCGCTTGCCTTTTTCACTTTCATTCTCTCAAAAGCATGCTGATTTTCAGAGTCTACATAATGATGGATAATGTCATCATTCTGATCGATAATGAAATGAGTACTTGTGTATTCTTGTGTTTTAAGTTCTCCTGAGGTTTAATTTCTAATACGGTACACATCAATAGTTACAACTTTCATAAAAAGAAGCTTTTTGGGCTTCTCAATAATTCTTAAGGCTGTTAAAAGTGCTCTGAGACTTTGTTTTTTTAAATGAGAATCTTTGATTCAGCCCTTGCGTCCCATTCCAACCTCACCTCAACCCATTCTTTCCCTCACACTCTGGGCTCCAGTCACCTTGGCATCTCCTTCCAGCATCTTGAACCTGACTGTTTTATCCATCCCTGCTCAGGCTGTTTTCTTACAGAGGCTTATCAAAGTTTCTCCTGCCTCTCTGTTTTCAAGCACATCACTATCTTCATTTCCTCTAGAAAACTTACTACAATATGAAATTATCTATCTTGTTAATTGACTGCTTCTCCCCCTGGCCTTCTGTCTTATTTCTTCCCCAGGGTGCCCAAGCACAGTGTAGGACACATCACAGGCACGGCACTTGCTGAACGAATGAACGCTGAGGACAAGGAGGGAACGTGAGGGGAAGCTGGCCCCGGCCACCTGAGCGCTGGCAGAGGCAGGCACACTGCTGCGGAGGCCACACTACCTGCTGGGGCACCTTGAAGCGCACGTAGGAGCAGAGCTGCAGCATCTCACTCATCTCCTCCGGGGTGGTCGGGATCAAGGGGATCTTCTCCACGGCGGCCGAATCCTGCAGTTCCTTGAGCCGTTGCACAAATTTATTATCAGTTGAGTACTGCAGACCTGGGGGATCCAAACCAAAAAAGCTTGGAATATATCTACCTTCTTACCAAACCCCATTTTACATAGAGAACTTCCAAAATCAGCCCAGACCTAATGTTATCTTAGGTGTTTTCCGTTGGTAGATTTCTTTTTAATTGGTACTAGCATCCGTGGTCAAAGGCAAAGCCACAATTTGAGAAACATAGGGAAAAATTTTTTTCTTCAGAACATCTTAAGGGCTGGCTACGCAAACTGGGAGCCCATAAGAAACGCAACACTTCAGCCCTCCCCTAAGTCTCTGACATCGGAATCTGCGCTTAAGTTGCCAGGGGATTCATCTGTAGGACAGAAATTAAGAAGAGTCTGAGAGTCTAGAAGACTACTTGCCTGAGCCCCTCTCACATCTGTAGGGTTGAGAGGAGACCTGGTGAAATGCATGACCAGAGAGGACCGAGTGCCCCTTCCTTCAGCCTGGACCCACTTAACAATCTCTTATTTGGGGTCAGCACATAAAATGCAGTGAGAGTGAGTCCCCCTTGGAGCTGCCCCACACATTGGGGCAGAAGGGCAGGACTGCCCTCTACACAGTCCTTCTTCCTCCAGGGAACCATGAGGCAATCCTGAGCCGAAAGAGCCTTGAGACTGACCATTATTTTCTATCACCTGAAGCATGACACAAGAGTTCACACGAGCTGGTGTATGAAGGAGCGTAAAACTAATTTCATTTCCAACACTGAGCAAGTTTCTAGGTGTTTAACTTAGCTGAAGAGCTAGAGCTTAGAAACAGAGGCAGTGGAACCCATACTGTGCTACAGAAATCCGTATTTCATAAATCTTCTATATTCAGCAATTCCTCTGAATCTAACATGCATTTCGTGCAGCTCTCATGATGCATGGTCAGATTACATGATCTATTTCTTTTGGCTTTAAAAATTAATCCTAAACTAAATGTCATGTGGTATATCCTGAATTGGATCCTGGAACAGAAAAGGACGATTGTAGAAAAACTAATGAAATCTAAATAAAGCCTGAATTTGGCTTAACAGTAATACACCAATGTTGGCTTCCTGGTTGTGACAAATTTGCTGTGTTATGTGAGCTGTTAAAGGTGAGAACTGGGTGAAGGGTACTATCTTTGCAACATTTCTATAAATTTAAAATTATTTCAAAGTAAAAAAAAAAGTGTATCTTTTCATTGTTGCATACAAACAAATTCAATTCTAACTTTCTAATGGAAACTCAGGTATAAAACTCTTCTCTAGGCAAATGAACACACACTCAAAAAAGTCAGTTAGTCAGTTAAGATCTGACCTTACATAAGTGATTTAAAATCTAATAACATTCCAGAGGGGCTCCAATTCTTCATTTTTTCTTGGCCGAGTTGTGCAGCATATGGGATCTTAGTTTCCCAACCAGGGATTGAACCTGCGCCCTCTGCTTTGGGAGCACAGAGTCTTAACCACTGGACCACCTGGTAAGTCCCCTCCAATTCTCAGACTTTATTCTTATAAGATCAAATAACTTCACACAGTGCTTGAGAAAAGGAGAAGAGAAAACCCTTTGGGAACTTGCCTTCAATTTCAACAAGCTTAACAGATCCGAAAACTTAACTTTCCAAATGAGTTGAAAGGCTTCAAAGATAAATTTGGTTATGTTTCAGTAGAAGGTGCACAAATTCAGTTCATGGTTGGGTTCTAGTGGGTGAAGAAGGTAATGAATATGAGTCATATAAAAGAGGCCGTGAATATGAAAGGATTTCTCCAAAAACCACAGCTTGAGTTCTGGAGTCAGATAGCATAGGGCCAGTTCCTATCCTGGCTCCAACACTAATATAATGTGCACCTATAAAATGGGCATACTATCCTTATCTGGATAATAATTACATATATAAAAAGTCACTGAGATATACACTGAAAATCTGGACAATTTACTATGTGTAAACCATATTCCAGTAAATTACCAGGGATGAAGAGGGGAGGCAAGAGAAGGAAAAAGAGAGAAAAAATTTTCTTACTAACATACTATAAATTCAAGTACGAAGATTTATATACATATACATATATATGTATATAAATTTTAAATCCAACTTTAGTGTTCATTTCAGTGGCATATATGCTAAAACTGGAACAATACAGATTCAGATCAGCACAGCTCCTGTGCAAGGATGACATGCAAATTCATGAAGTGTTCCATATTTAAAAAATTTTTTTAATCCAACTTCAGATCATAATTTCTGAGGACATGTTACAGCTCAGGTAGACATGGATACATTTAAGAACAGAGACACCGAAGTTTGTTGATTTAAAAAAAAAAAACTCTTGCAATGAGAAAAGATCTCTGAGTTTTCAGCCAAAAAAGAAAGACGCATAATAACAGTACTTTCACCTCATAAGGTTATGGCAAGGATTAAATTCATATAGAGTTTAGCTCATAAAAATTCAATAAATGTTAGATGCTAATATTATCATTACACTTCAAAGTATTTATATGCTGTAAAGTTTTATACACTTTTTAATTAACTACCTCCGATTCTTTGTGGGACAAAGCTGGCTCTATATTTTAAAGCTCAATATAGGTAAAATTAAGGTTATGCAACTATTGCTTGATTGTACCACTAAGGCAAACTTTTTTAGTATCTCTACAATATCGTCAAAAAGATGATTCTAGAAAGACAGTCACAGCAGAAAGCGCCATTGCCTTCTTCAGAGATTCAGGTCCCGCTGCGCGCACGGCACTCACAGGGTGGCCTGAGTCTTACTACTCACCAGCAGGGCACACGAGGGACAGGCTGCAGACGTCTGATGGGTAGTAAGCCGCATACACCCCGGCCACGTGGCCGCCCATGGAGGTGCCCACGAGGTGGAAAGGCTTTTTGTTCAGCTTGAGGCATTCTACAAACTAGGAGGGGAAATGAGAAAGGGCCTTGGTTATACACCTGTGGACAATGACAATGGGGATTCCAGAGTTGAAAACTTTTGTACTTCCTACGGGGACAAGCGGAAAAGGGCTATTAATGAAATGGGATCTGAAATCTACTTGATTATCCAGATGAGTCCTGTTACATACATGTACTCTTCTGTATCTGACATAGGTTATTGAGGGGTCGTTTTTAAGTGTAAAATCAACAAAGATCCCTCAAATTAATGAGCCAGCAAATTTTTAAAATAAAGGTCCAAGAGTAAATATTTTCTGCTCTGAGGGCCTATTATCTCTGCTGCAACTATTCAACTCTCCTGCTGTAGCACAAAAGCAGCTAAAGACAACATGTAACTTGGTGACTGTGGCTGTCTTCCAATAAACTTAGCTTACAAAACTTAGTGGCAGATCAAATGAAGCCCACAAGCTATAGTTTGCGGACTGGCTATAATTTATAGCACTTCCCATCCATCTAAACATCCATTAGTATAACTGTCTATCCATCTGTCTACCCAACCATACACCCATCCATTCACACAGCTATCCACCCATCCATCTATTCAACCATCCAGACATCCATCCATATAACTATCTATCCATTCATCTATTCAACTATTTGACCAACTATTCCCTCCATCTACCCATTCATCTAAAAAATATTTATTGGATACCTATTACGTACAAGCAACCATGGTCAGCTGCTCAGGATACAGCAAACGGTCAAAGCAACAAGATTCCCTGCTTCCAAATAATACACAGTTTAAAGAGAGGAGAGGGGCAGACATTAAATAAACATCCTTGAATGGAGAAAATGCTTAATGTCAGCTTGAAGAGTACGAACCATTAAATTTTGAAATGGTTCATGAGCCCCATGACTTTGAAAGCTCAGTTAGAGAGGGCTGAAGAAAGATACTAAATCAGAACAAAATGAAAAGATCACCCTCCCCATCCTCCACAACTAGGCAGACATGCTGTCACCATCATCAAGCAGCTGGTAACCAAAAAAATACACTCTAAAAAAATAAACGGTCTTGAGGAATTCTAAACTCCCTTTTTGAAGAGTTGAGAAAACGAGGTTGTATTTCTCCAGAAACAATTATAATAAGTTTAGGGAAGTCGGCAGTAAGCCCTGGCCCTCTACAGCTGACGGAGGATACCACTGGCCTGCTCCCATTTTGTTTGCAATTATGAGTCACAACGGAGCCCGCACTGACTGTTCCTCAGACCTGGGGATGCAATGGTGGGCAAGCCCCGCCTGGGCAGCTTTTTGGTGGTGCCTCCCTGCTTACCTGGTGTATCCTCTTGACTTGCCCATCTATGGACAGGTCATCCAGTGAGGAGCGGGTGGTGCCCTCATGTCCTGGCATGTCCACGCAGACCAGGTGCAGGTTCTTCGGGAGGAACTGAGGACACACAGGCCCAGGGAGTCAGAATGTGGTGTGCAGAGCATGTCTGCCCATGTTTCTGGGGAGGCTCCCCCATTTACCAAGGGACCTGGACGGCCTCCCCATTGGGGAGGTAGGAACCTAAACCACCCCCTCTCTTCCCCTACTAACATCTGACATGAATAAACAGTGCCAGGAGCCTTACAGAGAGCAGAAGCCCCCAAAGTCTAATACACAATGGGAGAGGACTCGGGATGGCTGGAAAGGGGAGAACAGAGGTCAGGGGAGCAGGCCTGCGTCCTTTGCTCTTTCTTGACACCAGCTGGCAGGTACTACCTCCTTCTCCCTTCCCTCATCCCTTCTATGCTTATCCCAGTCTCGCAGCCACCAACTTGGAACTATTAATACACTGGGTGATTCTGTTCTCCCAGAGCCCAGCCAGCTCCAGAGTCCACAGAAGCAACACTTCTCCTAAGAACCATGTCTGATCGCCCTAGTTCTGGTCTCAACTCTTTTTTTTTTTTTTAACATTAAGATCTAATTCCTTAGAGATTTTTATCCTAAACACCTCCTTCCATTTAAATATATGCTACATTTAACCAGGAAACTGAGATATATCAGCTATCAATAAACAACTAACCAGTTATATGAAAGATGAAGTGGAAGTCAGAGGTTCATTAAAACATGATGACTGTCCTCATACTGAACTTTGGAAATAAGAAACTAGGGGATGTGTGAGCCTCTTTGTCCTAATGTAGAGCACGCTTGGGATTAGTCAGGTCCTGCTTGAGGCGGGAGCCTGGGATCCTTCTCTGCCAGACCTCTCCCAGCCCCCACCTTCACCAGCTGTTCACTGTTACCAACTAAAGCAAGCTGACACAACCAAATAAACCAGGACAGAAAGTGAGTGATTTGAGAAACCATCCCAGAAAGCTGTCAGATCAAGACTGCTTCTCTAAAGGGCTAAGGAAAAGAGAAAGCAGAAATGGAAGGAAGAGAGGAGGAGAAGATGGGGAGAGAGAAAGAGAAGCAGAGAAGGGAAGAAGAGGGGAATCTTGGAGTACACAGAAATGACTTTTTAAAACCTGGACTTTGATAGTCATAACAGTCCAGATATGAAGCAGAGTATCAGAAACTTTCCAAAGAAATAGTCATAAGGTGAAATGGCTGGTGAGGCACTGGTTTTATAAATAACATTCAGCTCAGTAAGTTCTGTCTGATAAAAGGATCTGAATAATATACTGCATTAGTTTAGGGTGATTTGAGCCTTAGGTGATCATACTGGGTTCCCTCTGCTTTCTACCACTGCTGATGGCATCATATTTAAGTAGAACCCACTCTCTTCTTTTTTTTTACTGAGTGACACCCTCTGAAGAGGGAAGGCTCTCGCACCCCACCTTGACCATGCTGAGCCACATGTCTTTGTGGGCAGAGAACCCGTGGAGCATGAGGACGGAAGGTTTGTGGCCAGGCCTGCCGCGGAAGGAGTAGCAGAACTGATAGTCTTCGTGGCGCACATAGCGGACCTGCATGCCCAGCGTCCTCCGCCAGTACCTGGGGATGGAAAATACAGACTATATCAGTCAGCGAGCGCCAGAGAAGCAGCTTTGGGAGGCAGACTCTGTACAGCTTTACTTTGAAGAGCGAGCAACAATTCTCCGAGCCCTCGTCCTCTACACAGTCACCCTTGAGGACCACTAAGTCAGGTCATTCCAGAAAGTACCTTACGTGAATATTCTGGTATAAATGTTCCTAAGCACGCTATCAGGAAGGGAAAACGGGCATTTTCTTAAGCAAGACACACAACAACCCTCTGTTAATACGTGTTTCTAGTAGTTTGAATTGCAGGTCAAAGAAGGCTGTGGGACCTCACGGGTGTTTGCCTTGCTCAGGTGAGCTTCAGGAGAATTCAAAACGGCTGGTGGTAAGGCCGGGAAGGGCTCTGGAGAGGCCAAGACAAAGGTGGTTTCCCCTTGCGGAGAGCTGGCTGGCAGCTCCTGGTGGGCCATGTTCAGCGACACCTGAAACCTGGGCCGAGCAGCCGTGGACTCGGGCCTGAGTGCCGCAGGGTGCAGTGCGGCTGACCTGGAAGACCTTACCACAGAGGCACTTTAATTGGTAGGAAATGCATCAAAACACTTAACGGTAAAGTGTGGAGATGCGGAATCAGACTCTGTCATCAAGGCTGCCATTGCTGGTGGAGGGGTTACTCCACACCCACACATCCTCGTGTGGGAAGAGAGGACAGCTGGAGACTGACTGGCGGATGTCTGAACTCCTTGTTGTCCCAGGACTCCACACACCTCACAGCTGTCGCCTTGAGTGTTTCCAGTGACTGCTTCTCTGTGAGAAACACATTTGCCTGTTTGTGATTCTATCTAAGCAAGCTGGTTTCAACCAACAAAATCTCTGCATTTGAGTCTTAGCCTTATTTATTTATCTATTCTTAGAAATTTGTTTTCATTGGGACACAGGGGATGGGTTGTGAAACATCTCTGTGGGCCTGAACTGTCAGTGAAACATCCGGTCTAGTCTTCCTGGGACAGTTTTTAGGAACTTTCTCGTCCCTTGGAGCTGATGCTCTTGCTGGCAGCAGCCTCTTCAGGTCCACTGGTTACAGTTCCTCCCTGGAAGAGAATCTTCCCCTTTTTCTTGGGGACACTCTTGTTTCCTGACTCTTCAGGGTCACTAACTGATTCCTCTATCGGGAAAGATCTGTTCCTCTGGGAAGACTTCCACCACCAGCTGTCTCTTCAAGATCACCACTAACCAGCTCCTCCTTGGAAGAGGATTTCTTTTTCTTGGGTTTGGAGAAAGATACAGATGACTCTTCCATTCTATTATCCTGATGGGACTCCTGAGGCCTCCACCTTCTTCTTCTTTGGTCTTGCACACATCTCCTGGCCCTCCTCCTGAGCACTGCTGCAGTTTTCCAAAGATGCAAGGGGAACTGCAACAAGACTTTCTTTTTCTTCTTCAAGCATTTCTTCTCCTGTTTCTCCAGCTTCCTAGTAATCTCAGCATCGGCTTCCTCTGCCTGAACAATTATCTCTATCACAACATCCAGATTCCTGCAGGACACCTCTTCAGTCTCACAGAAGGACAGCTGCTCCTCGACTTGCTCTTGAAGCTTCTACACAAATACAGCTGAGGGCACCTCAGAGAAGCAATCAGTTTATAAGGTGATACAGCATTTCTTTGCCAGGTATTGGGAGATGCAACCTTTGCTTTTGATGGTTGCCTGGCCAATAAACGTGGAGTGGAAGATGAGGCCATATTTTGGGGTGTTATCCCTTGTCTTCAGGGCTCTGGAAACTTGGTCCCTTTCCTGGGTCCAGGGAATCACTTACAGACCAGGACTGGCCAAACAGGCTTCCTCATATTTAAGTGATACTCTGGTTTCAAAGAAGCTGATTGTTCTCAAGAATTGGATTTTAATTGACAGAAAATCAAACCACAAAAAACAGTGTGGATTTTAATTGTGATGCAGAATATGGTGACACACATTTGATTTTGCAGAGACATTATTTCCACTATGGTACATAAACTCAATAAAAGTCACATGCCCTCCTCTGCTTTCCACTCCAAATATATTTTTCCTACAGACTTTGGAAGTGAGAACTTGTTTCTTAAGAATTATCTCATCTGTTCTCTGGTTTTACTCCTTACAACATATGGTTGAAAGCTCAGCTTCTGTTGGTTACATAAGACTTGGCAATGCCAGAGTTTGGCCTGCAAATGCTTTCAGTATGAAATTACCATCCAAACAAATTGAACACTCTGCATGAAGAATCAAGATGCAAGATAATTAAGTCAATCAGAGATTGACTTTGTGGTATACTTTGCACCAAAGAGGTAGCCAAGACATGCAATAGCAAATAGCCTAAGTGGATCAGCTTTATACCCTTTGTATAAAATAAAGGGAGAGGGAGAGGAAGATATATATTTATATTTACTTGTACTTGCATACAAAAAAGCA
The DNA here is from genome assembly GCF_963930625.1 of Muntiacus reevesi. Lineage (NCBI taxonomy): Eukaryota > Metazoa > Chordata > Mammalia > Artiodactyla > Cervidae > Muntiacus > Muntiacus reevesi. The sequence goes on from NC_089252.1 coordinate 101,246,754, forward strand.
TGGAATCATATACAAGATGCTATTAAGATGAGTATCTGGAGCGGAGGTATGAAATACTCTTGAGAAGTAGGTAGGTGGAGAGGGAACAATAGTGGGAGGAAGACTTATCATGTTCTTTTTAGTGCTTCTTTAATGAATATATTGCCTACTCAAAACATTAAAGAAACAATAAAATTGGCTAGCTTAAGAGCTCTCTTTATGACAAAATATGCATATTTCAAAGTTCTAAGTCATGACATGGTAACATGAATTTGTTCACTCATTTATATCCCAGCTCATTCATTTTTTGCCTATATGATTGTGAAACTGAATTTTCTCATCTACAATATGGAAAAGTGTTGCATTTTACTGAGGATATGGTTAAGACTAAAAGAGATAATCCGGAAAAAAAAATTTTTTTTTAAATGAGATAAGCCATTACAGTTTTGTTCAATGCCCAACACACAGGAAGTAGCCAATAAAAGGTAGTTTCAGTATTATATAAAAAAGATTCTTCTCTTCAAATATATCATTTGCCAAAATTCAAGGGAAAAATGTGGAAAATTTTGTAACACATATGACAGCCATATAAGTGGAATCATACAATATCTGTTCTTTGGTGACTGGATCATTTCACTTAGCATAATGCTTTCAAAGTTCATCCATTGTCTACACTATATCAGAATTTTTTTTCCTTTGTAAGGTTGAATAATATCCCACTGTACATATATACCACATTGTGTTTATCATTCATCGGTTAATGGACATTTGGATTATTTCCATTCTGTTGGCAATTATAACACTGCTATGTACATTGGCAAATAAGGATCTATTTGAGTCCCTGCTTTCAATACTTTAATGTATATACCCCGAAGTAGAATAGTTGGATCATACAGTAATTCTGATGGTGCTCCCCCAGTGGCTCAGCGGTGTAGGAGAATCTGCCTGCAAGCCAGGAGACGCAGGTTCGATCCCTGGGTTGGGAAGATCTCCTAGAGGAGGAAACAGCAACCCCCTCCAGTATTCTTGCCTGGGAAATCCCAAGGACAGAGGAGCCTGGCGGGCTGTAGTCCATGAGGTCACAAACAATTGGACAAGACTGAGTGAGCGCGCGCGCGCACACACACACACAGAGTAATTCTGTGTTAAACTTTTTGAGGAACCTCTAAACTTTTGCATGGTAGTTATACCACTTTACATTTCTACCAGCAAAGTGCAATGGTTCCAACTTCTCTACATGCTCACCGAAACTTGCTATTTTTCATTTTTTAAAAACTAACACCTATCCTAATGTGTGTGTAATAATATATCACTGAGGTTTTGATTTGCATGTTCCCTATTAACAAGGATGTTGAATATTCTTTTTTTAAATAGAGATACAATTTATATACCATAAAATTCACCCTTTTAAATAGTACAACTGATGTGTATATAGTGTTGATAAAGTTATACAACCATCGCCACTAATCCTGGAACATTTCCATCAAAAAGAAACTCAACTGCCCACTTAAAAAGCAGTTGAAATGGTAAATTTTGTATTGTGTATATTTTACCACAATAAAAAAAGAGAAAGAAATCTATACCCATTATCACTCACTTCCCATTTCCCTCCCCTTGCACCTCCTGGCATCCACTATTTCACTTCAAGTCTCTATGGATTCTACACATTTTCTATAAATGGGTCTATTCAATATATGGCCTTTTGTGTCTGATGTATTTTACATGTGTTCAATTCATCCATTATAGAATGTATCAGTACTTCATTTCTTTTTTTTCAGATTTCAAAAAGTGACTACAAGATTTTCTATTAAATGGGAGTAAGTGATACAGAATTCTATCATTTTCTGTTCACCCATCATGATACAAGAGTGGTAAGGAAATAACAGTTACATATCCACAATAGTAAAAGATGCTCAGTTTTCACAATCAATAGCCAGACAAAAAATAAAAGATAATTACAGTTGCAAGCCATAATGGAAACATGATTAACCTAACTATATAAAATACTTACATACAATTTGGGGGGTTAAGTAGAGTGATGTGTTAAGTAGAAGTGCATATGTACACAGGTTTTCACCTGCGCAGCCACTCTACATCTTTTGGTTGGTGCATTTAATGCATTTACATATAAGTTTACTCCTTGGAAGGAAAGTTATGACCAACCTAGACAGCATATTAAAAGCAGAGACCTTACTTTGCCAACAAAGGTCTGTCTAATCAAGGCTATGGTTTTTCCAGTAGTCATGTATGGATGTGAGTTGGACTATAAAGAAAGCTGAGCGCCAAAGAATTGATGCTTTTGAACTGTGGCATTGGAGAAGACTCTTGAGAGTCCCTTGGACTGCAAGGAGATCCAACCAGTCCATCCTAAAGGAGATCAGTCCTGGGTGTTCATTGGAAGGACTGATGCTGAAGCTGAAACTTCAATACTTTGGCCACCTGATGCCAAGAGCTGACTCATTGGAAAAGACCCTGATGCTGGGAAAGATTGAGGGCAGGAGGAGAAGGGGACGACAGAGGATGAGATGATTGGATGGCATCACCAACTCAATGGACATGAGTTTGGGCAGGCTCCAGGAGTTGGGGATGGACAGATGCCTGGCGTGTTGCAGTTCATGGGGTCGCAAAGAGTCAGACACAACTGAGCGACTGAATTGAACTGATAAGGTAATTATCAATGTGTATGATCCTATTACCATTTTCTTAACTGTTCGGGTTTTTTTTGTATAGGTCTTTTCCTTCTCTTCTGTTTCCTGCCTAGAGAAGTTCCTTTAGCAATTTTTGTAAAGCTGGTTTGGTGGTGCTGAATTCTCTTAACTGTTGCTTTTCTGGAAAGTTTTTGATTTCTCAACAGAAATTCTACAAGCCAAAAGGGAATCATGTGATATACTTAAAGTGATCAAAGGGAAGAACATACAACCATGAATATTCTACCCAGCAAGACTCTCATTCATATTTGATGGAGAAATCAAAAGTATTTCATTCCTTTTTAAGGCTAAATAATATTCCATTGTATGGATAGATCACATTTGTTTATCCATTCATCTGATGATGGATGTGTGAGTTGTTTCTACCTCTCAGCTCTTAGGGATAATGCCACTATGAACATACATATACCAGTTTTCCTGTGGCTATATGTTTTCTATTCTCCTGGGTGTTCTCAGTTCACCTAAGAGTAGAATTTCTGGGTCATATAGCAGCTTTTTTTTTTTTTTTTTTTTTACCTTTTTTAAGCTTTTGAGAAATTCCCAGATTATATTCCAAAATGCCTGCATCATTTCACACTCCACTAGCAAAATATGAGGGACCCAATTTCTCCATATCCTTCACTGTTGTTTTTTAGAGTAATTTTCCATGGAAGCATAAAGAATATAGAAAGGCACAACACATATCATAAGCATACAGCCTGAAGAATCTGCACAAAGTGAGTGAGCCCACCATCTGCCACCCAGGTCAGGGTGGAGATTACGAGCATCACAGACGCTTTACCTCCTACAGGTGACCACTAGCTCACTTTCAAACAGGAGGGTTTTACATGCTGTAGGACTTTATCATACAGTAAGTTCTTATTTGTATTTGACTACTTCCACTTGATAATATATTTGTAAGGATCATTCATGTTGTAAAATATAGCACTATTTCTTTCCTTAGGGTAAATGGTATCAGGAAAAGACTTTAAATGTTCTATTTGTCTGTTGCTATGAAATAAGAATAAAACTGATTTTTTTTTTTTAATACATCGCCATGTTGACTAAGGTAAGGTTTCGGACTTTCTTTATCTCAAGCCAAGATTCCTGAACTATCTCTATTTACTTTTAAATTTATTTATTTTTAATTCCACTGTGTAGCATGTGGAATTTTAATTCCTGGTCTAGGGATCGAACCCATGTCCTCTGCAGTGAAAGCACAGAGTCTTAACCACTGGACTGCCAGGGAAGTCCCTGTTAACTTATCTTGTATTCAGCAATCTTCCAAATTCACTTTTTATTTATTTTTCCAAATTCACTTTTTAATTCTAATAAATAATCTACACATATCATTATTATTATTATTTCAGACTTTCTATGTACACAATCAAACCATCTGAAACATCAGTTTCTTTTTTTCTAATTCTTATCCACTTCTTTCTTATGTATATGATTTCTTGATTGCACAACTGAGTTTCTTTGGGAAAACAAAAATCTTTTAAAATGTCAGTTTTTTTCACCCCGTGAACAGTGTTGACAGTTTATACAATGAAAACCAGAGTGGCCCCTGCTGTCACCCACAGTGGCACCGGCATCCTCAGCATGGCTCTCTGTGGACTCGCTCGGCCAAGCACGTGGCGCCTCCTGCAGGAGCAACCACAGTCCCCATCACTGTGGGACTGTGCCGGCCACGCTCCAGGGACACTTAGATCCAGAGAGAGCTGTTGCCAAGGCTGGCTGTGGCCCACGGGGGACACTGCTGCTGAGCCCTGAGGAGCTCAGGAGACCCACAGGGAAGTTCCTCCAGGGACAGAGGGAACTGAGAGGCCCTCCTCACACCCGCATGCTCACTCGGCAGGGAGGATCAGGGTCTTTGGGATGCCCAGCTACCTCTGCGGGCTCCTCTGGTGGCTCAGCGGTAAAGAATCCACCTGTGAGGAAGGAGCCACAGGAGACGTGTGTTTGATCCCTGGGTAGGGAAGATCCCCTGGAGGAGGGCATGGCAACCCACTCCAGGATTCTCGCCTGGAGAATCACATGCACAGAGGAGCCTGGCGGGCTACAGTCCAGGGGGTCACAAAGACCCGGACACGGCTGAGCGACTAAGCAGCAGCAACAGCAGTTACCCGAGCTGCCTGCTGTTCTGTTCATGTCGGGATCCTGAAAACTAACTAAACTAAGCCAGGTCTGCAGGGGGAACCTACAAGCGGTCGTCACGAGCAGCTGAGTGACTGAAGGCCTTTGGAGGAGCAGCTGTGGTTGAGGGACATGGGGACTGACGTAAAGCTGCTCATCCTATGACAACCACTGTGTCAGCGTCACTCACGGTGAGGTGATTTGAAGGAAACAGGCTGTGTGTCTCGGTGGGGTGGGTGGGGAGAGCTCACAGGAATTTGGGCAGCTCTCTGCAGTGGTATTACAGGTTCTAATACTATAATCACAGCCCCCATGCCACAACACTACCCGGCATAATCCACAAGGATTTCCAGGATTTTCATCCTCCACAGCCAACCAGGGTTTCTTCTTGGTCTGTGTGGCCGAGTTCATGAAATAAAGAGCATTGTGTTCATCCTCCAGCTACAGCTCTGAGTGGACTGACAGGCCGGGGCAGGCTTTACAGTCACATGCGTCTGTGGGGTCAAATAAAGGGCTGAGTGTTCTCTGTGGGGCCTCTCTGAATTTCGGTGGTATTACTTGTTAATAGAATCTGCCTGCAGTGCAGGAGACCTGGGTTTGATCCCTGGGTTGGGAAGATCCCCTGGAGAAGGGAAAGGCTACCCACTCCAGTATTCTGGCCTGGAGAATTCCATGGACTGTATAGTGCATGGGGTCGCAAAGAGTCGATCATGACTGAATGACTTTCACTTCACTGAACTTCACTTGTTAATAAAAATGAATTCTATGTGATGAGGCATTCTTCATAATAGTCAAAAAGTGGAAAGAACACATATGTCCATTTGGATGAATCACATGTAGTATAAACCATACCATGGACCACTATTCAATCATCACCATGAATGAAGTACAGATACACGCTGCAGCACCGGTGAGTCTTGAAAAGTGCAAGAAGCCAGACACAAAAATGTCACCAACAGGAAGATCCAAAGAGAGAGATTACTAGTTGCCAGGGGATGAAGAGAGAAAACAGGGAGTACCTGTTAATAGACGTGGGGGTTCTTTTGAGGGGAGATGACAATGTTCTCAATTACATGGTGGCAATTCACAATACTGTGAATATATTAAAACCAATTAAATGTATGCTTTAAAATGGTGAACCACATGAGTTTTAGTGAACTCTAAACCACATGAGTTTTAACTCAAAAAAGTCAATTATTTGCAATGACATTAATTTTCTCTTGAAAGATCAAGCATCAAAAGTATTCTAACAATCTGAAAGCTTTCTCCATGATGGCCTGAGGAACCTGGGGGTGAGGGACTGTGCAGCACAAAGGCTGGTTTCCACGTGTGGTTGGTAGAAACAACCTTTGGGTGGAATAATCACACCTCTGTTTGCAGCCACATCCATGGTTATGGGACACATCGTGAAGCTGCGCCCTCTGCTTCACTTTGATTTAAGAAACATGGAATCTGTGTGTGTAGGTCCACGGTGCCTCTGCAGGACTGAAGGGCGCACACCACTCTGGTCTCTCCACGTCACGGGTCCCATAGGCATCGTGACCCCACAGTACTCCTGCTGTGCTGGCCTCTAAGCAGCCAGAGTCTTAGCTTCATCAACGCAGAGGTGGGTCTTGGGTGACCCACTAAAGGGGTCATCACCTCCTCACAAGAGAGAATGAAAGATGAAAGCTCCCTTCTGTTCAATTAGCTTCTTTTTAAGGATCAGAGCCTGGCTGGCAGGCGGAAAATTCCACACTCTAATGAAACAAAAGGGAGCCAGAAGGGAGGGTGGATAAAGGGCACAAGTTCAGTTTCCCTGCATTCTTCCTTGGGGGCTCAGAAGGTAGTCTTATGTTCCAGAAGTCCTGGTTAAATCTCAATGTGCTTCCCTATGGCACAGAGAGGAACCAGGTCGATTTCAGTACTTCCATCATCATGGGATGAATTCATGGGCATGTGAGGAGTGATTTTCTCTGGTAAATGGACTGTGGCATGAAAAGTTACCAAAACACATCATGAAAAAGTCTCTCTCTTTTCAACCATAAACCTGCTTTCATCAAAGGAGAAAAGCTCTGCAACTCTCACACCTCTCAGCTTTTGTAACAAAGAGAAAGGAATCAGTCCTTGGCAGGCAATGGTATCTAGGTGAGAATTCATGAACAGAGTGTAAAGCACTGTGCTCATTTTTACTTTTTATATTAATTGTTTGTGGCAAGGATGGCAAGCTTTCCACTAAAGGTAGTGATATTTATGTCACTCAGAAATTAATGAAAGATTTTTTTTTAAGCCATTTACTCTAAAGAAAACACAAAAGAAAACTAGAGGTGGTGTGCAAACAGGGCAAGAAGCATAAAATTGATTTAAGAATGACAGAAATTTTGGAAACTTTTTTTCCTGTCATTTTACTAACAAACACTTTTAGACAAATCAAAAAACATTCTGTCCTACCCATGCCATGTCCATGATTCTGGTGTTTCTAACTCATTTTTCAGTGATTATCACTGTACCTGTCAAAACATCACTGGATCAGAATCCAGTGACCAAGAAAAACCAAATGCATTCCTATGAATGCACACAGAATCAGTGACTTTGGGAGAGAGAGTGGTCTCCTGAGCAAAGACACCATTGGGAACCTGGAAGAATTTACCTGGTGAGAAAGAACCAGTACCAATTCTTCAGGAACATTCCCAACATTCCAAAAAGAACACCTTTGAACTTCTCTGTAAGATTAAAATGAGTGCTCAGTCACTCAGTCATGTCCAACTCTGCGACCCCAGAGATTGTAGCCCGTCAGGCTCCTCTGTCCATGGGAATTTCCAGGCAAGAATACTGGAGTAGGTTGCCATTTTCTCCTCCAGGGGATCTTTCCAACCCAGGGATCAAACCCATGTCTCCTATGTCTCCTGCACTGGCAGGGAGGATCCTTACCACTAGCACCACCTGGGAAGCCCCCAGGTCCGGAATATTTCATGATAAATATCAAACAGCCACAATCAAAAAGCAAAGAAAGCTACATGATCATGATACCCTTGAAAATTTTGAACTGTAAAATGAACTTACCAGTAATAGATTCTTATCAGGGCTGAAGGCCACAGGAGAAATGAGGCTACAAATGCCAGGATCGGAAGGGCCAGCGTCCCGCCCGCGATCACAAACATGTTAACCACGTCAAGATCCATCCTGCTCTTTAGGTCTGGCTTATACCTAGAGGGACTGAAAAGAGAGACAGTACTGAAATTCTGTCTCAGGAGACAAGGTGAAGAAGCAAAGTGGAAGTGAGAAGTGAACGACCCAGAATGAAGAGCAGGACCAGGAGGAAAAAAGTGTAGGTAATAAGGAATCCTTGAAATGACCCTGGATTTTTTTTTTTTTAAGCTATAAAGGAAATTTTAAGAACAACTGGGGAAATTTGAGTAAGGACTGGTTATTAGACAATATTATTAGACCAGTGATGCGATGATGAAGTTGTGGTTATGTTTATATGTAAGAAAACATCCTTGTTCATAGTATGTGCTGAAGTAAATATTAAGAAATAAAATACAGTAATATCTGCTACTCACTTTTAAAAGTTGAGGAAGGAAAAATGTATATATGTGTTTGTGCATATGTGTGTGTGTGTGTGTATAGAGAAGGGAGAAATAAAGATGGTGAAATGTGCTGGTGAACCCAACTGTAACCTTCAACTTTCCTATTAGGTTTGCGATTTTTAAAAACTAAAAGTTAGGGAAGAACAGAAGACCTGAAAGACAGACAAAGACAGAAAGAAAGAAGGACAACACATGTGCAGAGGAATGCTTATCTACATACAGAACATCACTGGAAGGTGTCCATGGAACAGTAACAGCAGTAGCATCTGAGGTGGGGAATCAGGAAGCTGGGAGTCAGGGATAGAGGTAGACTCGCTTTTCACAGGCTACCTTTTAAAATCTTTGGTTAGTTATCATGTACATGTATGAAGTGAAGTGTTAGTTGCTCAGCTGCGCCTGACTCTTTGTGACCCCATGGACTGTGCCCGCCGAGCTCCTCTGTCCATGGGATTCTTCAGGCAAGACTACTGGAGTGGGGTGTCAATACTTTCTCCGGGGGATCTTCCCAACCCAGGGATCAAACCTGGGTCTCCTGCATTGCATGCAGATTCTTCACTGTCCGAGCCACCAGGGAAGCCCTATTCATACCTGGCCTATTCAAAAGTAAGTAACACACAATAAAAATTTAGGAGGGGACACGTCAGAACATCCACGCTTCCCGTGCACTTTCTGATGTCCTCCCAAAGATGTGAAGGACAAATGTGCAGGCTAGAATGGGAGCCCCAGGAGGGCAGGGACCGTATCCCCAGCACCCACACTGGGGCCTGACCCATTTTCAAGGGCTTTAGCAGTCACCTCTCAATTAGAGGTCCCCACCCAGTTCTGTCTCATGAACAACATGGTTTATTTTCCATAGAATTAAAAAAATATTTCAAGTTCCATCGTCCTCCCCAGTAGAGAAGATAACTCCTGCTAGGATCTGTTGGTCAGGTGTGGCCATTTGTCACCTGCGGACTCAGTCACTTGTGTTAAGTGAGCATCTCACTAACATAAAAAGGACTCTTCTTCAAGAAAAAGCATACATCTAGCAAACCATGGTCTTCTTTATATTTCCTGTGAAACAGAGAGCTCTGCCCCGTACACCTCTATCAGCTGATGTGTACTTCAATTGTATAATGATTTCATGATGGCACATATGACCTCACGACCACTGAGCGTGGGGGTCAGCCAACTTCTTCGGTAAAGGGCAGATGATATATAGTTCAGTGATGTGGGTCATAGGTCTCGGTCATAATTACTCAAGCTGCCTCTGCAGTCAGACAGAGGCCATACAACATGAAGTGAATGAGTGTGACCATATCTCAGTAAGATTTTATTGTGAAAAACAGGCTTCAGGTTGTAATTTGCTAACCTTTGGCACAGTATACCAACCCCATCAAACAGGCATGGTGAGAGCTTTATCCACTATTAACAGGCTGAGGCAACAAAGGCACAGAGAGGTTGAGTAACAGATTTCTGACTTGGACCCACTCTCTTTGCTCCTAATTCCACATTCTCTCTCTTTTTTTTTTCCAAATGGCCTTTCCTCAGATTTTGTAACATCTTTGCTGTTAAACAACCACATTCATCGCCCCAAATTTCTTCATGAAGATGTGATGTCTCCATTTAGATGTTTGGTCTCTTATGAGAGGCTTGGTGGAACAAGCTCCTTAGTCTAGAGGACTAAGGCATCTATAGATGGTCCTTTCAATTCCATACACACTCTATCTGGGACAGTCCTGAGTCTACAGTGATGCAAGTTGCTGCCTTCTCAGTGGCATGAGCACTGTCTGTGTTTCTGATTCAACTCTTCCCTCAGTTTCTCAGTCACTGTAAACAGCTTTTTTCTAGCCCACTTATATCACTCACTGGCCTCTTTCTCCTCCTAGAACCAGACCTCCTTGAGGATAGGAATAATGCTACATGTGTGTTCTCAGTGCCTAGAATAGCACAGGATACAAATAAGTTACAAATGAATTAATAAAAGTCAAAGTCACAAAATGGGTTCAATCCTGTTTGTTTTAGGGACAGCCATCCCCAATGATGTTGACTATTTTCTCTTTCAATAATTATAAAACTCCCAAGAGGAGTCACCTATTTAATGCTGGTTACAGTTTATGATGCTAAAAAGGCCTCACTGTCAAGGGGTAAGCAAATTCATGGCAGAGTAAAGGGAATTTTACAGATCTGTTTGAAGACTGTGGGTCGCAAAAGAGTTGAAGAGTTGTCAGATTCAAGAGGACTTGCCTTCATCACATAAAGAGTGCTGAGGGTCACCATGAATTCTGATTCCTGAGCCGCAGGAAGTTAATTACATGATTTTTTTTAGTCTAGGAATTAGGACATTTTATGTCTAAAGCTATATTGTGTCACTAACTCTGACACTGAAGATGGGAGGTTCAACTTGAAGATATGATCATCAAAAAGAAACCTCATTAAAAAAAAAAAACCTCATGGCTTCATCAGTGCCTGCTATGGACATCACAGTCAGTTTGGGGGAAGGTACTATCTGGCTCCATTCTTCATTCAATGGCAGAATAAACTCTTTGCTAAGGAGATTTTGCAGAGCAGCATCAATTTAGCAAGTCTTGGACTTGTTACAGAGACTCCTGCACATTTTCCCTGATGAAGTCAAATACAGACAGGCCCTGAGTGAAGACACTAATGTTTTCTGAGGTGTCTATACAGGTCTGGCCATTATTCCTACCTCTATGACATCCTTCATCTGACAAAAGACTTGTCTTTAAAAAGGCAGTTGCCTACTCTGCTGGGGTTTGCTCACAGGATGCTCTATGTGCCCAGGGGGGAAGCTGGGCACAGAAAAACTGAAGCCTTATGAGCCTGGAATCACCAATGACTGAACATCAACTAAGCGGTAGAACATGGGGCATCCCTAAGCACAGGGCCCACACAACAGATGTTTGCAAGATGACTTCAGGGAGCAGAACGCTCAGGGCTATCTGACACCAGGTGACACTCCCATACAACCTGAGAAAGTCATCTCTTTTTTCAGTTCTTTTCCCGCCTTGCTTAGGTCAAAGAGAAACTCTGAGGGTGGTTATTAAATAGCTATCTAACTCCTGAGCCTCCTGCAGGGAACAGTATCTAGCTATTTAATAACACTGTTTCTTTGTGTTGATTTTTGTGGATATTTTCAATTGATGGTAGTGATGCAAATTAATTTAAAAGGAGGAACTAATTTAAAGAAAAATGCTAACTAGGTGATACATGGATCTGGTGAACATCTTGGTGGTGACACACGAATGGCTGCCAGGGTAGATGTGAGTGACGGACTGGCCCCGGGCTGGGGGCGGGGTGCTCTGGCTGACCCTTCCTCACACTGACTGTGAGGCCTTGGTTTCCTCATCTATTAATGAGAACATTCATTCAAAACACCTGTTCTGTCTTTTCCTACTCTGGTGACTTAAAACACTTCCGAAATTATGCCAGATAACTGAAGAGTAGGATCTGGCTTGCCCAGCAGGAGAATCTTATTTCCTGGTACATTCTTCCTGGAACCTAAAACAGTATCTGGGAAATATTAATACTTGGTGCTTGGTAATGTTTGAGTATTTGATAACACTTGAATAGATTGAAAAAGAAAAATACACTTGCTTTACATATCTGGTGCACCAGGTGAGGATCCCAACACTTAAAGACAGTGATTTTAGCAGCTCTGCAGCAGTCTGAAACAAGGGACCTCGGGAAGGAGCGCTCACCTTTACGGCATGAGGCAGGGTAACACACTCTCACCCAGAGACCTGAGCCTGCCAAGTGGCCTTCCCCTGGTATCATCTAAGCTGTGCATTTGAGGCCTTTATCTCTGAATGCAGGGACAAAGATTAATCAGACTCAGATAAACATCTGGACTCATAGTTCCCAAGTTTAGTTTGGTGTAACGTGTCACAGTTGTCTTTTAACATACTCACTGACCTTTAAAACCCGTCCGAGTTCTGACACGTTAAATCTTAAGATATAAAGCAAAATTCCAAGCACAGAATATAAAACACTTTCACAGAATCTTGCCTTCTCCTAGACATCTACTCATAGTCCATCAGACTTGACAAACTAACGTCCTGGTCTCTTCAAAATAAGGATTATTTTTTAAAAACTATAGCAAAAATACTTTGGCCACCAGATGCGAAGCACTGACTCATTGGAAAAGACCCTGATGCTGGGAAAGATTGAAGGCAGGAAGAGAACGGGACGAAAGAAGATGATATGGTTGGATGGCATCACTGACTCAATGGACCTGAGTTTGAGCAAGCTCCGGGAGTTGGTGATGGACAGGGAAGTCTGGCATGCTGCAGTCCATGGGGTCACAAAGAGTTGGAACATGACTGAGTGACTGAACAACAAACTAGCAAAAATAATGATCATGGTCACTACCACCATAGCCAACAACAGAAAAGCAACAGCCTCCAAGTACTAAGTGACTATCGCATGCCAGGTTCTGTGTAGATGGTTTATATACATCCTCTCATTTTATCCCCCACAATGCTGAGAGTAGGAAGCACTTCTCCCACCTTCAAGATGGAGGAATAAAGATTAAAGAAGTTAACAAATGCCCCCAAGGTCACCTAACTGGTACGTGGCATGGGCTGCATTTCAATCCAGTCCTGTAGGTGTGTCTGGTTCTTTGCCTTCTCTCAGCACTTACTAAGCAGATATTTATTGTGCATCAGTTACACAAAAGGGACGGAGTTCACTGTCCCCTTTGACATTCTTTGTACTTCTCCAGAAGTATTCTGAGAGCAAGTAACATGCTAACTTTATAAGTTAACGAGTTATCACCTTATTCTTACTGGTGTCTTTTAAAAACTAACCAGTGCTGCTTATAATTTTTTTTAATTCTGCAATATGAAAATTCTTTCCAAAGAATATACTCTTGAAATCTGAGTATAAAATGCCAGTTGTTAAAACTAGACTTTTGTAAAGATAAACCAGTTTCTCAAATCTATCAGTAATGACCAATAGCTTAAAAAAAAACATAAAGGCACTAAGACTCTCTTGTGTGGAAGTCCCAGGATTGAAGAGAGAAAATAATTAGAGACACAAGCAGTTCACACTCCTTGTCATATCTATCTCCTCCATAACGTTCCAAGGAAGCAGTTAAGCTTGTCCAGTCCATCACTGAAAGCGTGGCATGACCCTGGGATCACTGCCATGAGATGCTCACCTTTCTCCTCCTGGCCTTGTCTCCCCTTCACTCTGGCTAAGCCCACTCTTCCTCTGTACTCTGCAGCTCTGGCAGCCCTGATGTATAAACAAGCCATGCTATGAGCATGCTTGGCCTGGTTCCTAAAATTCTCTGCTCCCTCTCCCCCCTGGATATTCCCATGATGCTCTCCTTACTCTCCCTGCTGAATAGTCCCATGATACACTCTTCATTGTCTTCCTTGAAGAACTCACCATATCTATACCCTCCACTACTACGAGGAAATGCAAAAAGTCAACATTTCTGGCCAGGACCTCCTTCCAGACTTTTCCAAAAGCCTGGCCTCCCAGACTGATGTATCTTTCACTCTTCCTCCTTGCTCATCACTCCTGTCACACGATGGCCAGGAGATGTCAGCACTGAAGGCAACTCATCTGAGTCTAGACAAACTACACTGTTTATATGTGGCTATTTACATTTCAATTAAGTAAATAAAATTCAAAGCTCAGTCCTTCAGTCACGTCCATCATGTCATTAAATCCTTGACAGTCACATATGAATAACGGCTAGCGTGTTGGACAGCACAGTTTTATGGGGGTTACGGCCACGAAAGCCCCTTACAACCAATTCCTTTGGCTAACATTTACTAGGAATGTCTCAAGGGAGGAAACATTCCCACCAGATGTGAGAGTTCATATGAGTCAGATCCCAGCTCCCTCAACCACGCTACCAGGCCTGGGTCCTCATCTCTCCTTGCTCCCGTTTCTGTGAAGGCTGCTCTGTCATACCCCATTCAGTTGTTACCAGCTGCCAGAAGAATCTTTGTAGTCCACACCAGGGACTGGGGCCTCTCATCTAGTGTAAATGCTGACCACCCTTATGATCCCAGCTCAACTTACCAGCCTCACACCTCTGCACCCACAGAGCCTCAGGCCTCGTCTTTCTCATGCTACCCACTTCGTGTGGGGCAAGCGCTCTCCCGCCCACCTGCCTGATGAACTCCTCTCTGCCTTCAGGACTGATGCAAGTGTTACTCTCCCCAGGAAAGCATCCCGCTGCCCAGAGGCCCAGGTCTTCTGACTCCCTTCAGACTCAGAGCCCTGCCCCCAGCACAGTATCTGAGAGAGGAGTGGGGGGTGGGGTTTGGATACATATCTTGAGCTTTAAAAATATTCAGGGTGGAACTTCCTTGCGGGTACAGTGGATAAGAACCCGCCTGCCAATGCAGAGGACACGGATTCGATCCCTGGTCTGGGAGGATTTCACATGCTGAGGAACAACCAAGCCTGTGCACAGTAATGAAGACTCAGCTCAGCCAGAAAAAGAAAAACAAAAAATTTTTGGTTCCAGTCCACTCCCACCAGACCTACTCAACTAGCGAACACCCCGCCTGCTAACAGGCTGGCCTGCAGAAGGCTGCCAGGGAGCTTACAGAGTAGCTCCCATCACATTAAGGGCTATTTCTTTTCTTTTTTTTGTAACCTATGATGTGAAAAACCCATACTCACTCTTCAAAGAGCACAGCCTTCTTTCCCAACTGCTGCTGGCTCCGGCAGAAGCTGAAAAGGAGACTCTGGAATCACAAGTAAGAAAATGACAAAGCATATCATATCAGAGAATATGAATTAAGTGCTAACAGTCAGCAATAATGCCAGCCTTGCTTGAGGCGGAGCCTGTCCTCCTTTGCAAAGACAAAGTGCAAATATCCTATGGTTTTAAAGCTGCCTCTGGTTCGGGTCATTTCCCCCAGTTAAGCAACCTGCACAAAGGGCAGGCAGGGCATGTGAGATAAATAGCCTAGCCAGGAGGCCATGAAAGTTGAAGAAGCATTCTGTGATGAGAACAAAGTGTGGGACTGAGCTGGTAATTACTATGCTGCACAAATGAGAGAGGCAATAAGGGAAATAGGCATGCTTGGGTGAGAGGGGCTTCTGGAGGCTTCAAACTTAACTAAGACCTTCAAACAAAGATTAAAACTCCCCTCTCTGTCTGGGGTTCAGTTCAGTTCAGTTGCTCAGTCAAGTCCAGCTCTTCACAACCCCATGGACTGCAGCACGCTAGGCTTCCCTGATCATCACCAACTCCCCAAGCTTGCTCAAACTCATGTCCATTGAGTCAGTGATGCCATCCAACCATCTCATCTTCTGTCGTCCCATTCTCCTCCTGCCTTCAATCTTTCCCAGCACCAGGGTCTTTTCAAGTGAGTCAATTCTTCACATCAGATGGCCAGACTATTGAAGTTTCAGCTTCAGCATCAGTTCTTCCTTTCGGATGGATTGGTTGGATCTCCTTGCAGTCCAAGGGACTCTCAAGTCTTCTCCAACACCACAAGCATCAATTCTTCAGCGCTCAGCTTTCCATCAAGTCTTCTCCAACACCACAAGCATCAATTCTTCAGCGCTCAGCTTTCCATCAAGTCTTCTCCAACACCACAAGCATCAATTCTTCAGCGCTCAGCTTTCCATCAAGTCTTCTCCAACACCACAAGCATCAATTCTTCAGTGCTCAGCTTTCCAACTCTCACATCCATACATGACTACTGGAAAAAGCATAGCTTTGACTAGACGGACCTTCATTGGAAAACTGTCTGGGGTTAGGGCTACCTAAAAGCTCTACTCAGAAAAAGAGAGAGGAAGCTGGCAACCAATGGGCAAATGAATACAATATTTCTACTAGAATGGCAAACAAGAGGGAACTACAAAGCGCCAAAGCAGGGCTGGACAGTGCAGAGATGCTGACCAAGGCACCACAGCAGAAAAGTGAGGAGACGGGCAGAAGGGTAACGGAAGGTAAATCCACAAAACCCCTGAACTATTCCAGACGGATCAAAGAGTTAAACAAAAGGGGGGAAAAAAGTATGAAAGTTCTACAAGAAAACATGAGAACTCTGGAAAAATCTTTCTCAGTAAGATATAAAATCTAGAGGCCATAACATAAATATTAATAAGCTGACTGCATAAAAATCTTTTTAAATGACACATGGAAAGGTATAGCATGAACAAGATTAAAATCTGTTGATACATTATCAGGCAACAGACTAATAAAGGGTTCCTACAAATCAATAAAAACAACAGAATCCAATAGAAAAATGGGCAAAAGATCTGAACAGATAATTGAACAGAAAGGAAATACAAATGAGTCTTCACTAAAAAGATGCTCAATCTTAACCTCATTTACAAGAGAAACACAAATTAAACCTCCAAGGTGATGGTGATCTCTGTTTACCACAACAAAAAGTGTAACAACAGACAGTGTAGCTGGGGTTGTAGGGTTGCCCTCAGCAACATATAAATTTACATTCCCATCAACAAAATCTACAGAGGGCATTTTGGAAAAACCTGCAGCAATGCAAAATACACATACCTTTGATCAAATCATCTCTAATCATCTCTAATCATCTCTAGTTTCCAGGAACTTATTTATGCTCATACCTGAACATATGGGAGAATAAGTTTGTGCAGGGTTATTTGTTATAGTATTACTTATCATGTCAAAAAACATGGAACTTGCATGCCCACTCATAAGGGACATGTTAAGTAAATGACGGTACAACTTTATAAACAAGTTATAGTGTAGAGTCATTAAATGCAAATAAAACTAATATAAGCCATTATGTATTATAGGTTGGGCATAAAGTGAAATAAACAGGCTGAGCACTTCCAGAAAATAATTATATATATAAGTCATTAAAATAACGAAGTGAAGTGAAGTGGCTCAGTTGTGTCCGACTCTTTGGGACCCCATGGACTATAGCTTACCGGGCTCCTCCATCCTTGGGATTTTCCAGGTTAGAATACTGGAGTGGGTTGCCATTTCCTTCTCCAGGGGATCTTCCTAACCCAGGGATTGAACCCAGGTCTCCTGCATTGCAGGCAGACGCTTTAACCTCTGAGCCACCAGGGAAGCCATCAGTTCTATTTGTCTCCATGGGTAATGACCTCCAAGGTACATTGTTAACTTAAAAAAGCAAGGAACAGAAGAGAATGGGTAGGATAACATCTCTTGCATTGTGAGAAAGAGAGAAAAACATGCGTGTTGTTGCTTATGTATGTGTAAAGCATTTCTGAATGGATGCAGAAGCAGCTGAGAACCACACGAGTGGGGCGGGGAAGGGAAGCTGAGAGGCTGGGGCGGAGATGAGGGAGACTTTTCACAGACATGAATCACACCTCTTGAGTTGCTACCATGTGCGTGTACAAGGTTTTCCCTCTTTAATTAAAAAATACGACATGGGGCTTCCATAGTGGCTCTGTGGTAAAGAATCCCCCTGCCAGTGCAGGAGATCCCTGCAGGGATCTCAGGTTTGATCCCTGGTCTGGGAAGATCCCTGCAGGCCACGGATCAACTAAGCCCATGCATCACAACTATATGCTCCAGAACCCGGGAGCCACAACTACTGATTCCATGTGCTGCAACCACTGAAGCCTGCACCCCTAGGGCTTGTGTGCAACAGGAGAAGCCACCACAGTGAGAAGAATGCACACCCAAGCTAAAGAGCAGTGATCTCTGCAACTAGAGAAAAGGCCACACAGCAACAAAGACCTGGCAGAGCCGAGAGTAATCAACTTTTAAAAAACAAAATAAAAAATATAAACTCCTCAAATGCAATGGTCTATCCTACACAGTCCAACACAGCGGCCATTAGCCACGTGGTGGCTGTTTAAATTTAAACTGATCAAAACTGAGTAAAATATAAAAATCAGTTCTTCAGCTGCACTAGTCACATTTCACATGCTTAACAGTCACAGAAATTCTATCTCCTTTATAGTCCTGGGAAAGGTACTGATAAGAGGATTCACTCTGTCTTGCTTTGTACCAAATCACTAGCACCTGACTCCCCATGTGGGTTTTTGCTTTAAGAACCAGCCAAGCCCATGGCCCCCTCCCCTGCTTCTACCACCTCGGGCAGCCCTATGGCCAAGGAAACTAGGCCAAACCGCGCGGGGCCTGTGGACAGAGGGTCAGAGAACTGGAAAATCCTGCTACTCAATCCTCGGGAGAAGGGGCACAGCCGGAGGAGAGGCTGCCACATCAATCAGGGGCTCAGCTGGAAGGCAGGTAGCTTATATACCCTGTGGTATATCTTCTAAAAAATCATACTGGCGAAGAGACAAGGCAATGAAACACGCGCCATGCGCCCTGAGCTAGCCCAGCACCTTCAAAGCATCAGCCTCTGGGGTCAAGATGCAGCTGTGGCGACAGTCTGAAATAACCACCTGCCCGAAAACATGCTTTAAGCCAGGCAACCCTACAGGGATAACAAGGCAGTCTCTCACTGGATAAAAGAGAAGCCAAACGCCACTTGATCCTTTACCTCTAAGGACCCAAGTCTTCAGGCTCTTGGGGAGCCTGGAACAAGCGTTCATTCGAACACCTCTCTACGAATTAGTGCCAGTGTATGCACTGTCCTTGGCTGAGGTCAATTCTCAAAGGTAAAGTGCTAGAAAGAGCATTACAGAAGTGACTATCTTTCACATGACTAAAAGAAATTAAAATAGCCCTCAATATGGGTATGCAGTGGCAGAGGCCTGAAATAGAACCTCAGATCCTCAAAACACCCTCCCATTTCTCGAAGCTGTGCTCTGAAGTCAAGAGGAAAAGCAGGGTGGGGGTGGGAGGGAGGCTTAAGAGGGAGGACATATACAGTTATGACTGATTTGAGTTGTTGTATGTCAGAAACCAACACAGCACTGTAAAACAATCACCGTCCAATTAAAAAGCATGCTTAAAAGACTATTTTTTAAAAAAAGGAAAAGCAAGATTACAAAGGGTTCTGACATTTCTAAAGGAGGGAAGTTGGTCTACAGTATTTTCTAACTGCAGGGACAAAGCTGGTGTGAGACAAAAAGGAGCTCTCTTATAAACAGCCGACACTTTGATCCGGATAAGATTTCTGGCTTCCAGCATGAGGTCCAGTATTCAGAGCCCTCTGTGAGCTGGTCCCTACCTTCCTTAACCAGAAGCTCTTCCCCAGACATCTCTGTAACTTGGGAAAATTAGCACCAGGAAAAAACTTCATAGTTAAGAATAAAACACAGTTTTGTTTAGAATTCTATCCAAATAAGTAAAAATCAAAAGCTGTCAGTTAGATTAATAGCAAATATGGGACAAAATAACTGCCACCTATGCTAATTCTTAGAACAAAGAATTAATCTCATGCAGATTGCCTTAAGAGTATGCTAAATCCTTCCACTTAACATCTGGTTGTCACAGTGCTATCATTCAGGGGGCATTTTTGCAAAAATATTTTACTTACAGCTTTCCCAGAGGATTCCCAATCCTTTGAGCTTCAAGTCCCTCCCTTCTCTTCATCAGTTAACAGGTCTCACATTGCCAGACTCCCACCCACTACAATCTCCACACGTCAGTCAAGCAGCCCCCCAACATCCTTTGCTGTGATGTCATGAAATTCTGTCTCTGTCAACAGTTATAACTTCACTTTTCAAGGTAGGTCTCATATTTGTAAAATGTCCTTATGTCTTGGGAGGGACAGATAACCAAGACATGGATGCTCCAGGAGCCTGGTTGGACACCAGGGTTAAAAAGAGAGGAGGCATGATGGGGTGGGACCCAAGTGTTTAAGTGGCAAGTCCATCAATGGACATATTCCTGTTATAACTGCCATGTTCCCCCTAAAACCTGGAAACTCCGGGGAATTCGTTACCAGATAGGCTGATAATCTGACCCTCTGGTGGGGGCAAAGTGTATTTTTCTCCACTTCTCCATTTTCTGTTGATCTGAACTATACACTCTATCTACCTCCATCTTCTAACAAATCATTCTGGCAGAACTAGGCGTTATCTCCTTCAGTTAACCTTCCCTCAGTCCCCCAGCGGTCAGTAACCTTGACTTCCTCCTCCATGCCAACAAGTATTTGTGATCTATGTCTTTTACTGTAATATGAAAACACTGGCTGCACCCTGCACTAGGCTGCAAGCTCCTTGAAGACAAGTCTTACTGCATCTCTGCATGTGCCATGGCACTTTAGCGTCACCATGCCGTCCCTCTGTGGGCACTTAGACAAACAGGCAAGCCAGGAATCATAGCGCCGCCCCACCAGCGCCGCTGGGAGCCATTTCTTCACTCTGTTCATTATGTCACTAACAAAATGAGCATTCCTCATCACAGTAGCTTTACAGACTCCAGTTCAGAGGGGCAGCTGAGACCCAGAGAGCTTGAGCAAGCTGCCCAATGGCACACAGCTCTTCACTTCCTCTGCCCCACTCCACTGGAGGCTCACAGTGACCCACAGCGTGACATGGAAGGCCATGGACAAGCTGGAGCCTGCCCATCCTTCACATGCCATCCTCTTTTATCCTGACCCCTGTTTTCCTGAGAGATCTACGATCCTGACACAGCATGCCCCTTCACACCCCCAGGGCTTCGGCACAATGGCTCCCCTACGCCCAGCACACCCCTGCTTGGAGGACTTGAGGTTACATCCTTCAAGTCTCGGCTAGGAAAACATCGTGTTGTTGTTGTTCAGTTGCTCCTCCGCGTCTGACCCTTTTGTGACCCCATGGACTGCAGCTCACCGGGCTTCTCTGTTCATGGGATTTCTCAGGCAAGAATACTGGAATGAGCTGCCATTTCCTCCTTCAGGGCATCTTCCCAACCCAGGGATCAAACTCGCATTTCCTACTTGGCAGCTGGATTCTTTACCACAGAGCCACCTGGGACCACCCCACCTGTGAATGCTTCTCTGAGGGTCAGCTGTGCAGTTCCATAACCTACGTTCACATCTCTGCTCTGTCACTACCAGCTATGGGACCTCGGCAAGTCACAGAACCTCTTGGAGCCTCAGTGTGGGGACAAAATCAAATGATGCATGGAGACTGCTCAAAGCAGGGACTGGAGGGTGATGAGTACTCGCTGCGCAGCTGGGAAGCGCTGGCCTGCTCTCCCGGGAGGAGCTAGACAGCCATGCCACTGAAACCCTGTGGGGCCCTCCTGGGCACAAAAGCCTTTTTGCGCTCCCTCCATCTCTGTAGGAAATAGGTTTCATTCAGCCTCCTTGACTTTCCCTGAGCTCCACAGGGCAGATTCAAACAGGTGCTAATCAGGGAAGAGAAGGGCTGCAGAAACAGAGGAGTAGTCAAGAAAGAAAAGTTCAGCCTTGGGGCAGGGCCCTGGTTCCTCCTCAAGGAACACACAGAACAGTATCTTCAATCTCTTCCGTAGGAACTAAGGCTCCCACCCAGATTGAGGATGTAACTTCCGGCTGAGTGAAAGATTCCTGGAGCACAGCTTTTACCTCACCACCAACCAAGCAGAAAAAAGCCACAAACTCTGCAGCCCTCACCCCTAATTTGCCTTTTAAAAACGTCTCCCCTCAAACCACTGGGAGGAGGAACCTATTCCCTTTGCTTGGCCCTGCAATAAATTTACTCTGCTCCCAACTCCAACATTTCGGCTTGTTTGTCCTCACTGTGTATCGTGCACATGAACTTGTGTTCAGAAATATACCTTCATCACCCTGTACTGCTGCTGTGCCCAGGTCTGTTCAGATGCTTCATCAGTAGGCAGTTCTGTCGCTATCTTTATACTCCCAGAGTCCAGCCCATAGCTCAGTTCCCAAACTTCATCACATATCAGGCTTGAATACTGGAGTGAGGAGCCATTTTAAAGCTCCAGGGGATCTTCCAACCCACATCTCTTCCAACCCACACGCCTACACTGGCAGGTGAATTCTTCACCACTAGTGCCATCTGGGAAGCCCCTAGGGGGCCCTATGTCTCAATTAGGGTTTCTCAATCATAGCACAAGTGACATTTGGGGCCAGATTAATTCTTTGTCGTGAGGGGCTTTCCTATCCACTTCCTAAGCACTGTGAGAGTAATTAGCAGTATCCCCTGCCACTAATCAGTGGAGAGAGGCCCCCAAGTTTTGATAAGCAAAAATGTCTCCAGATGGTGCCAAATGCTCCCTAGGGGTAAAGCTGCCCTCAGTGGAGACCCACTTCTACAGGAAGTGAGCCCACTCAACTACAATCTTTATTACCGCAGTTAATCAGTGAGGAACATTTTTAGTCACTTACCAAATCTACTTTGAAAAATTCTTGCTCAGGAATTTTTTTCTAAGGGCACAGTGTTGAAGCTGTTCTTTTTTTTTTTTTTTTTTTGCATTTTAAACTGGAGGATAATTACTTTATAATATTGTGTTGGTTTCTGCCATACATCAACATGAACCAGCCACAGATATACATGTCTCCTCCCTCACAAACCTTCCTCCCACCTCCCTCTCCATCCCATCCCTCCAGGCTGTAACAGAGCATAGGCTTTGAGTTCCCTGGATCATATAGCAAATCCCCACTGGTTATCTATTTTACATATGGTAATGTATATGCTCCTCTGTCCATGGAATTCTCCAGGCCAGAACACTGGAGTGGGCAGCCGTTCCCTTCTCCAGCAGATCTTCCTGACCCAAGGATCAAACCCAGGTCTCTTGCATTGCAGGTGGATTCTTGACTGTCTGAGCCACCAGGGAAGCCCCATATGTTTCAATACTACTCTCTCAAGTCATCTAACCCTCTCCCTGACCACAAGTCTGTTCTTTCTGTCAGCATCTCCTCTGCTGCCCTGCAAATAGGATTACCCGTACCAAGTTTCCAGATTCCATATACATACCTTGCAGGTTCTCAACCCTGGCTGCACAATACCTCAGGGAGCTTGAAAAAAAAAGAAACAATAACAGATTCCTGGAATTCCTAGGTCCACCCTCAGAGATTCAGATTCAGCTTGACTGGGGCAGAGGTCAGAGGAGGTTCTGACAGGCAGCCAGATGCACTTGCCCAGAGACATTTCGTTTGATCCTCCCTTCTCCCCCATCCTTTGAATCTGGCAGTGTTAAAAGCCAGTGAGCCATTCAGCCAAAATGGAGGCTAAGGGGATTTGTTAACAGCTTCATTCTCAACAATAAAACATTCTCTGCATACTCAATTACTCGGTCTGCAGATGACTTGCCAGAAAGAAGGGAATTTAACCCCGTAATCACATGACTTTTCCATAGCCTTATAGATCTAAAGAGTGCTATCCTATAGGACTTTTTTTTTTGGCTACACCACGTGGCATGTGGGATCTTAATTCCCCCACCAGAGAACTAACTAGGGCCCTCTACGTAGGAAGCGCAGCCTTAAACACTGGACCACCAGGGAAGTCCCTTCTGTAGGACTTTCTGTGAAGAAAGAAATGTTCTCTGTTTGCTCTGCCTAATATGGTAGCTGCTGGCCACATGGCACATGAGCACTTGAAATGCGGCTAGTGTGACTGAAGAACAGAACTGTATATTTAATTTGAATTAATTTAATTTTAATAGACATATGTGGCTAGAGGTCACTGTAAAGGACAGTATGAAAAGTGCTTATGTCCCTGCAGGGTCATAGAAATAAAAGTGGTACAGCTGCTAAATTCCACACAACTGTGAAACTTACAAAACTTTGCCTTTTTTGGGGGGGCAGGGGGTGGGAATAACAGCTCTATGATATTGTGCTGACTTTATGTCTTACAACATCTAAACTCGACAGTCCTTAAATTATCAAATGGGATCCTAACATATTCCAGTAAAGAATCAATTTAGGAGACATTTTTAAATAAAAATTTTTTAAAATTTGCAGAACTAGCTTCCCATCAAATTCCAAACACTAGCTTTGAAGGTGACATTCCTCACCTCTTCTGAACATTCAGCACTGTAATGACTGATCTAGTTGTCAGAATAACCAGAAGCTGGAAAAGCATATGGCACATGGAAGTGGATTTCCACAGTCTCAGCAGTTCACTAGCCTACTAGGATAAAGCATTCATTTGCTTTCCTTTTCTCCAAACCCAGGTAACCTTTGAATCGAACCTCTTACTCCCAAGATAGGCCTGAACCAACCACACCCACTGCAAACCAACGTCATCTCTAAATTTTTAAAAAATTCCCTCCTATTATTAAGTTTCATAATCACTTACAACTGCACAAACCACAATTATGCATTTATTCTAGGTAACACAGATCATCACAGAACTAGAAGCTCATAAATTTTTAAAGCTTAAAAAATAGACAATTTATCGCATTGTAAAGGCAACAGATGATATGCAGTTGAAGACATTCTCACAGGCAGGCCTTTCTGAGCACAAAAAATGCTTATCTCTTCTTGGCCTGAACTCCCCTGACACATCGCTAAGCAGAATTAGTGTGAGCCATACAGTAATAAGTTAATAATTCTCCAACAATTCAAAGCAGTGGTCACTCTTCACACTAATAGGTACTTACTGAGTGCTTATCACATGCTGGGCCCTGTGCTTTACTTTATCTAAATCTCACCACTGCCTTCTAAAGCAGGTATTATTACCAGAAGCTGAGGCTCAGAGAGGTTAGGTAACTGGCCCACAGCCACAAAGCTACCCAGTGGTAGAAGTGGGATTTGGACCTCAGTCTCTCTGATTTTTCTGGTGGGATCCCTTAGCGTTATGAACAAAGATGTAGTTGTAACATTCAGTACCTCACGGAGCCATTCTCCCTGTGATCAGCTGCAGCTCAGTGAAGGGAGTTTGGGGTTGCAGGCTTCAGAAATACTGAGCTTATCCTTACTTCAGAAACCACCCATCCCCCATGGACCTCTCTGTCCTGGGGCTTCACCAGGCAGGTGGGAAGAAGAGTCTTGGGGAACACCAGCAACCCTGCCAGCACGACTGCACCCCAGAGGACAAGGCAGATGTGCGCTGCAGAGCTTTCCAAACACCATCATGGGAGTAGAAGGTGGTAGCATCCCAGCTACAGCGTCCCAAGGGAGAAAGAAAGAGATTTTAGTTGGGAGCAGGGGAGAAATCAGGGGAGTGTTCTCAAGGGTAACGACAAGTTAGACCCTAAGGGGTAGGTAATGTTTTGTTAAATCAAAAACGAATGGGAGACCAGCCTTGAAGATTCCCTGAGCAGATGATACTAGTGTAGCCACACAAAGCTTAGCTTATTTTGGAAGACTCACTTATGTCAGTTCTTGTTCATGTCCCTAGAAATCATACGCAAAATCTGAACTGTTTCCCAAGGTTGATATGACGTAACTATTGACTAATTCCCTATTACTTAAGAAAATTCTAACATTATAACCAACTACTGTAAAGAATAAACCACCACTGCTTTCTCACTATATAAGCTGCTTTACTGCAGATGGTGATTGCAGCCATGAAATTAAAAGACACTTACTCCTTGGAAGGAAAGTTATGACCAATCTAGACAACATATTAAGAAGCAGAGACATAACTTTGTCAACAAAAGTCCGTCTAGTCAAAGCTATGGTTTTTCCAGTAGTCATGTATGGATGTGACAGTTGGACTATAAAGAAAGCTGAGTGCCGAAGAATTGATGTTTTTGAACTGTGGTGCTGGAGAAGACTCTTGAGAGTCCCTTGGACTGCAAGGAGATCCAACCAGTCCATCCTAAAGGAAATCAGCCCTGGGTGTTCATTGGAAGGACTGATGTTGAAGCTGAAATTCCAATATTTCGGCCACCTGATACGAAGAGCTGACTCATTTGAAAAGACCCTGATATTGGGAAAGATTGAGGGCAGGAGGAGAAGGGGACAACAGAGGATGAGATGGTTAGATGGCATCACCAACACAATGGACACGAGTTTGGGTAAACTCCGGGAGTTGGTGATGAACAGGGAGGCCCGGCGGGCTGCGGTTCATGGGGTCACAAAGATTCGGACACAACTAAGTGAATGAACTGAACTGAAGCTGAAGCTGCTTTAAAACAGTTTATCCCTGAGCCTTGTTCCACTATTTTAAACGCTCCTGGTTTTGTCTTTGTGGAGTGTGCACAATAAATTCTTACTAATTACTACTCTGGTAATTATTGGTTTTGCTTATTTCTGAACTTTTGACAATTTAGACATTAGAGATTCCAGGAAGAGCGTTCTCAGAGCAGGTGACAAGCTAAAGAACGGCAGCAGAGGGTGGAACGTGTGTTCACTAACTTGGTTAGAGCAAAGGAAGCAGGAAAGGAAGACACCTCGAAGCAGAAGGGGAGGGCGGCGGGGTCTCCGAGATCCCAGAATGAAGGGCTGAGGCAGCCGTCAGAGAACCCAGGAAGTACCGATTAGCCATTCCAGGACCTGTTTTGCACCCCAGTTCTGGCACTTTCAGGCTGTGTGGCCTCATGCAAGTCCCTTCTCTCTGGGCGTCAATATCCTTAAAGAAGGTACCAAGGATCCCATGCTGGTCTGAAAACCTAATTTTAGAAAAACTAATTTATGCTAGGGACACAGGTTATTAACTTCTGTAATTTCTTTCTGTATTAAAAACTGTTGTTAATAAAAATTTATTAGTTACAACAAAATAAGCCCAGTGGTTCAGAATGGGGGCTTTGAGGTGACTCAGTGTGTCCTGGGAGAGACCCACCTCTGAATCCCTCTCATTTCTCCTCTAAAAAATGGGCACAGTAGAGGTACCTACCTCATATGGGGCTCTTGGTAGGAGTTCACCAGGTAAGGTTTTCTAAGGTGCTTAGGAAAGGGCCTGACACCCTGTTTTTGCTTACTGTATGTCAGCTATTATTAATAAGAAGCTATTTTTAACTCCCAGCCAGGTGGAGTCTGCCACTAGGGATTTCTGAGCCTTGAGAGGTGAGATCTTTTCTTAACCACTCAGGCCCGCAGGCACAGAAAAGGATTCATACAATGGTCTGCTGGCACAGCCTTTCAGTCTATAACCTCTTCCTCCCTCCCTCAGCCTGGCCTCCTCTACTCCTCTGCGGGTTCAGGGGTGCACAACCCGCGCGAGCTCTGCCATGCAGCCAGCGTTACACAATCCGCATTTCCAATACGGCCAGGAAGCCCTGGGGATGTCGGGGATGCCAGGCGGTGCGGCTGGGGTGGTTGGACCAGCAACCTGACTGGCGGGTTGAGCGGAGGAGAGGATGCAAAGGAACTGAAGGAGGGTGGAGAAAGGAGAGTTGAAAGGCTGCTGGAGGTAAGTTATGGTTGGGAAAGGTCTTGAGGGGTGCACTTGTCTGGGGCAGGATGGAGACGATGACAGCAGCTGGCAGGGCAGCTGAGCTGTAGCCCTTCCCCAGAAAGTGAGAGGAACGCGGGTGCAGGAGACTCCAAACCATCGAGGCAGTTGGGGAGGGGGCGCCTAGGAGCTGGTGCAAGAAGCAGGGGGGCCGAATAGAAAGCGTGCAGGTCCTCGATCAGTCCTCACCTTGTCCGGGTGCTTGGGGCAGCAGGCAGCCCGGCCCCAGGAAATAGGGACCAGGGATTCAGGAATGTCAAACCTATCCAGGCTCTGGAAGGGAACGCGCAGGGGCTGGTGCTAGAGCGGGGAAACGGAAGAAAAAAGGAGGTACAGGTCCCCAACCCTTCTTCGCATCGTGCCCTTTGGAGAGAGGTTAGGCGATCCGAACTCGGAAGTGTAGGGTAGGTCATGGGGCCATTGGCGAAGCCGGGGATATTCCTTCCTAAATGAGCACCACCACTCCCCTCGCCTCCCACCCCGACCGGCGCTCACCTCACCTGACCTCAGCCGTCAGGAACCCCTGCGCTATCCAGACGCCCGTCCTCGTCCTCGGTCCTGGCCCCCAGCTCAGGTCCGGCAGATGCGCTCACCCTCCCGCCCGCACCGCCTCTCAGCTCCTGGGCCCACTCGGCTGGTCGCCTTAAAGGCGCGGTGCGCGGGCCTACGTCCTCCGACAGAAAAGCCGGCTCCGCCCCTGCGCTGCTCCCAGGCTGCCGGGTTCCGTCTCGGAGGCTCAGGGGCGAGAACTCCTAGCTCCTTGGCATCCCCGGGTCATAGGGTAAAGCCCGGAGGATAAGGTTGGTATTTGACACAACCCGATCCCACCAACCTGTCTCTAGACATCCTAGAGCGCCTACCGTGTTCCCTTTGCAGCGCCAGGTGCCGGGGAAGGGGAAGGGGTGGCAGAACTCAATCACCCCGGCCTTTGACTGGGGCCTGGGGGAGGGCTGGAACCCAAAGGGCCACACACACTTCCACAGAATCCTTCGCGGCATTGTTTATTTTGCTTGCTTAAGTCGCTCAGTTTTGTCCGACTCTTTGAGACTCTATGGACTATAGCGCGCCAGGCTCCTTTGTCCATGGGACTTCCCAGGCAAGAATACTGGAGTGGGTTGCCATTTCCTTTTTCAGAGGATCTTCCCAACCCAGAAGTCGAACCTACATCTCCCCTGTCTCCTGCCTTGTAGGCTGATTCTTTACCGCTGAGCTGTTTTACTGAGCACCTATTGTATGCCTAGCATTGCTGGGCACCGCACCCGCCAGTGACTCAGGCTGGATCTCTACCTTGGAAGGGCTTGAAGGGACAGACAGGTTCACAGGCAAGCAAAGTAACCGTGCCCTATGTGGGTCATCTCATCTGATGCTGTGAGGTAGGCACTGTGCTTTTCTGGGACAAGGAACTTGCCCTGTAAAGCACAGAACTGGGAATCCCAACCCTAGATCATCTAGCTTCAAAGTTCTTGAGTGCAAAAATGACCACCTTATAAACTTTTCAAGCATCATGGGTTAAATCCCTGCTATCGCCATTTCTTCATTTTAAGGACAATTAAACTTCACTAGGCAAAAAAAAAAAAAAAAGGAGTGTATAAAAGTCATCACCCATTAAAATTCAAATACTGTTTCTGTCTAGCTTATCTGCCACCAATCCTAGGTTTTTGAACATCTGGCCTCAGTTTACCCCCTCAGCAGCATTTGCTAGCACCCCAGGGGCACTGGGGCTGAACTCTACCACCTCAGCCTTTGCCAAGAACTCTCATCCTTTCCCACTTGGCCTGGCTACGCCTTCCTCTTTTCCATGTTGTTCAGTTGCCCAGTTGTGCCTGACTCTTTGTGACCCCATGGACTGTAGCATGCCAGGCCTCTCTGTCCCTCACCAACTTGCAAAGTTTGCCCAAGTTCCTGTCCATTGCATCCGTGATGCCATCCAGTCATCTCATCCTCTGACACCCTTTTCTTCTTCTGCCCTCAGTCTTTCCCCCCATCAGGACCTCTTTTCCATACCTCAATTTAAATGCCACTTCCTCCAGGAAGCCTTCCTTAAATTCCCTTTGGACCCACACTATATTGTGGGCTCCTTCCATCAAAGTACTTATTCATTCATTTCACAAATATTTACTGAACACTTACTATGTGCTGAGCCTGTGTGTGTGCGCGTGCGCACACGCACGCAGTGGCAGTAGCGGCTGTAGCAGCAGAGGTGTCTCCCTACTGTACTGAGTCCCTGGCTTGCCTGCTTCTTGCTCCAGACCTACGTGGGACCAGTACCCAGCAGGACTTTCTTGGCCATTTAACTCTACCACAAAGGCAGCCTCGGGCCTGCCAACCTGGCAAAACCTGGCTGAGTTGGTCAGGTCTTGAGTTTTAAGAGTGGGACACAGATGAGAAGCACCAGAAATATAGCAAAGAGGAATCTCCAAGGCCACTGGAAGCCCTGTAAAGTCTGCCTGTCAGGGCTGCTGGAATACATCCAGAGTGTGGGACAATCTCCCTGGCTCGGGCCGGAGCATGCTGGACACATGCTGGACTTCAAGAGTTGCATCTGACCTGCTTCATGGAACTGTTCTCAGAACTTTGGGGACAATTTACTCATCAAAGGCCGTGCACCTTCTCTGGCCTTAGTTCTCCTCACTGCCAAAGTCTTTCCAAGCTAGCAGTCCTTCAACACCCTCAGAACAGGTTCAGAGAGGCAGCAAGGGCTAAAACTAACTTTAATCCTCACTCACCATTTATTAGCAAGTCTCAGGCTCAGGGAGCATTCACCAAACAACTGCTGAGGGGGTGAATGAATAAATAAGGGAATAAAATTTATGGATGACTTCCTGGAAGGTCCCACGAAACCACCAATAAGCTTCACTTGGTGGGTCTGAACACGTAAAAACACTTATAGCTTAAATTTAATGTTTTTTCCTCTCCAAAACCTTAAAAATGGGTAAGTTATCTTTCTTCTAATTCATACTTTGTGGCCCCAGAGGCCTCCTAGGGTCTGCAGTTTCTACATTCAGAGAGGCTTTCTTCCCCAGAGTTTTATATTTCGATACACTGAGCCCCAGATGGAAGTCACCTTCTCTGTGACTCCTCTCCACCTGGTGACTGACAGGAGAGAAGCCTTAAATAGCTTCCATTTCACAGTGAAGCTCAGGAGGCAGGAGGAGAGGAGGGGACTCATGTGTGGTCCCTCCCCAAGTCAGTAACACCCTTGAACACTCACAGAGGAATCAAGAGTGGGTGGGAGGACAGGGAGCAATCCAAGGGGCCATCCAGGTTCCAAAAGGCCCCTTCAGTCATGTTCAGTATAAACTCCTTATTACCTGACAGGTCTCATCCCAGCATTAGGAAAGAGTTCAGAAACCTCTCCTCTGCCAGCAGGTGCAGCAAACGGCCCCAGGCTTCACTCTGCCATGCAGTCTATGGAAAGCCCCTGGAGTCAGCGGCATGCCAGTCAGAACGGAGTGATGCTGATGGTCACCACTGTTTAAGGCACGCTTATTACTGACTGGGCACTGGGCGTCACCTCACTTAGTGCTCACAATCACCCTAGGAGATATGCCAACCCACTTTACAGGTAGAGCTCTGAGGGGTTAAGAGACTCACTCAAGATACCATAACCAGTGCTCGCTTCGGCAGCACATATACTAAAATGGGAACGGTACAGAGAAGATTAGCATGGCCCCTGCGCAAGGATGACACGCAAATTCGTGAAGCGTTTCATACTTTAAAAAAAAAATTACACACACACAAAAAAAGATACCATAACCAGCGGTGGGGTCAGCAGTCAAAGAAGTTCATTCATTCATCAAACATTACCAAGGACCTACTACATGCTGCGTACTCTCTGGGTGAACACTTCCTGCCCCCAAGGACTTTCATCTTTAATAAGATGAAATATTAGTAACAATCCAATCAAGGATTACACACAAGCTATGGTGGAATTATGAGGAACAATAGGTACAAATTTGGGCCAAGTACAAATGCAACATGGTTGAGACTTACATACTATACCATTTGGAAATATACATAGGAGAAAAATGAAAAATACATGATACCACATGTATATGGATACCAGCTAGACAGCATCCCTGGGTCTATGGCCAATGAGCATAATCCAGTCTCCAAAAATTTACCACACGGCATCTGCAAGCCAAACACTGAGCCCCCTGCACAATATGCTATTCATATGTTACCACCTCGAAGCAGTCTTCCCAGATTACCTATGCAAAAAAGAACGAGTTCATCACCCATATCCCTGCAGCACATTGTAAATGATGCTGTATTTACTCATTTCAGTGGCTCCTGACTTCACTGATCGTGAAATCCTTTTCCATCTCCATCTCCCCCGGGGCCAGCATGATGACTGGCACAGAGCAGGCAAATAATAATTAGCGATAACGTGTTGAGCTCTTCCTGAGTGTCTCATTTTGTGCTCAAGCGCTTTACATATATTATCTCAATGAACCATCCCAACAATCTTATGAGGTGGGTACTATTACTAGCCTCATTTTAAAGGAAAATTAGCCTCATTTGAGGAAATTGAGACTCCAAGAGGTGAATCTACCCACGATCACTCTGCTAATAAGTGATACTGCCAGAATCCAAACCAAGTTGTGTATATCTGAATGCAGTCTATGTCCTAACCACTAAGACGCCTGCTGCCATAACTAGTAATGGGATTGGTTATGAAAGATATGGCAAAGTCTCCCCTTAGAAGAGCTTATGTCTAGAAACCTATGAAATTTTTGGGCAAAAAAAAAATCTTCTTTACAAACAATTCAAAATACTGTTTATACATTTATTTGTAACTTAAGTAATTGTCAAGTATCTGTCTATGCATAGGACCAAACTTGTAGGGCACACATTTTGACTCTAGTATAAATTACAGGATGAGTTATTATAGATCAATGAAAGAGTTCAGGAAATTATACCATGAGACAAGTCAACATACGTAAGAATGTAGCATGTGATCGTGGAAAGAAGGACTCAATAATCAGGAGGCTATCAGTTCTTAAACTATTGATTTATTTGTTGAAAATGCCAGTTGAGAACAGCCCTAAGTCAGAGAGGATCCTGGATGGGAAGGAGAGGGAAGCCTCTGAGACAACAGTGTGACTGCTGCAGGGGGGCAGACTTTGCCACCCCATAATATGTCTCTTTGGCACAAGGATTAATTTAGGTTGATTACTTTTAAGAGACAGAAGACTCAGGAAATTTTTCTTTTTACCTCCCCCTTAGCTCCCTAAAGAATTCAGGTAACAGGCCTATTCCCAGGATAGAATTATCATCAGACATATCTTAAGACTCCACTCTGTGTCCACTGTCTCTGCCTGGTCCAACAAATACCTATTTACCAAACACTTGCTTTCCCATCTTCTTGTGACTTGCCTTCTCCCCTTTGAAGTCCCAAACCACTACCTCCAAATATTCTCTGTTCTCTTTAGCCAAAGACGATATTCAAGATGAGGGTTTTGGCCATGTTGGCAAGTTACTCAGTTCTCCTGGGTCTCTCCCGTATATACATGCTATTAAACTTTGTTTGATTTTCCTCTGTTAATGTATTTCATGTCAATTTAATTATTAGACCAGCAAGAAGAACTCAGAAGGGTAGAGAAAATTTTCTTCCTCCCCAACACTACACAATTAGCCCTCTGGCCCAGATTTTCCAAATACCTCTGTAGAAGTTAGAAAATGATAGAAATTTTCCAAAAGATTAAGAAAAAGCAAGAGAAACTAATACTCAAAATAGTTGAGACTGGAATGCCAAAGAAAAGTTTCATTTAAAAGCAGATTTAGATCAAGAAGATGAATTTTTAAAAAGGAACTGAGCACAGGTAATACTAACAGATGGCAAAGGGAAAGCAAAGCTACCAGTTCCTGTTTACTTAATCCTCATCACAGCAGAATACTTCCACGTGATCAGGTTAGAACATCACAAAGAGGGAAACCAAGCCCCGGACAGGAAAAAAAGACATGGAGAGAACACCCAACAACCTGAAAAATCAGTCCCAGTCATGGGATCAAAAGAAATTACTGCCCAGAGAATTAAAAGGATATTTAGATATGATCTCAGAAACATATTCAGTGATCTTCAGTAAGTCATGCCAGAAGACTAATTAGAGTAAGGGGTCCTACTTCAAATACAAAGAGTGATACAGAAATCTAGAGACCAAGAGGCTTGGTGTTGATTTCTAGCAAAATTCTGTGGTTGATTATGAAACTGAAACAAAGGAGGTAACTACTAAGAGCTCATGTGGGTCCACCATATAAACACAAAGGAAGGATATTTCAACAATTACTAGCATGAGCAGATCTGAAGACTGCTGTGGGAATTGTTTACAGACTTTGGACAAAACATTTTATTATGTGTTTATGGGCAAGATGAAGCAATCAAGACTGCATAACATCACAGCTCAGTGGATTCATAGAAGGTTAAACAACAGTGGCCCAACTTTCTTTAATCTGACAGTTTCAGACTGGAAGCAATTTTCTAATGGAAACTCCCCAATTCTCCGTCCTAGATATTAAAAAAAAAAATTTAGATAAACAGAACTCCAATCTTGTCATTAAATTTTAAATCAAACAAAGGAAAGAAAATCAGGGTTCAAAATTGTTTTGGAATATGCCAAAAACATGGTGAAATTTTGCAGTGCCATCTTTAGGCTTTTAAAATTCAAATGGCATCTCAGCATACAGTAGGCCAGATATTCTGAGGCACCTTTCTCAAAACACTAAACAGTGGCGGGCAGTGAGTAGTAAATAAAAGTGAAATACAACCATGTTTGTATATACATACATACAGATGTATGTACATACATCTGCTGTATGTATACAGCAGATCCATAAACAATACTAGGAGACTAATCCTTGAGCTCGAAATTGAAGACGCTGCGCCTCAGAGCCTACATTTCTCAGGACCCTCGAATGCTTAGAGCAGCCTTGGGGGAGCAGTACTTCCTCACTCCAAGCACAAACAAGGATGCCCTCTATAAGACAGCACCCAGTGTTCTCACAGGTCATGATTAACCAAATACGCTGATCTGGAAGACATCTCTGGAGAAAGTACTCAGATATATCAACACAGAATGATATGACATGAAAAATATGAAAAAAGATGTGGAATATGCAGGATAGATTGAGAAGACCTAAAAATCCATTTAATCATCAAAGAGGAGGAGAAGGAAAGAGAGGCAAAGTTTGAAGCAGTAATGACTGAGAATTTCCAAAGCATAAAAAACATGTGACTCCACAGATGTAGGAAGCCTACATATAATTCAGCATAAATAATAGGAAATCCAAACCAAGAAACTTAGTAGTGAAACTGCCAAACACTAAAAACAAAAGACCTTAAAAGCAGGTAGATTTTAAAAAAAAGAAATAAAAAAAAATAGGATTACTCACTAAAAAAAGGAATTAGATAGCAGATTTCTCAATGGCAACACTTCAAGCTAAAGAACAGTAGAATAACATCTTCAAAGACCTGAGAATTGGATACTCACCATTTTAAGAATGAGAGTGAGATACAGATTAAAGCAAAGTGATTTTACAACTGAAAGACTCGACAACTGAACTTCTAAGATACATTTCAGAAAGAAGAAACTGGACTCAATTAAGAACTAAACTGAAAAGAGAAATATTAGAGAAGACATAGGTAAATATAGTCAAATTTAAACAACACTCTCAATAGAAAACAAAGTGATGACAAAAATCATATATAATTTGTACATTTAATACAAAGTCAGAACTGAAATGCTGGGAACAATAAATCAGAAAAAAGGTAATTGAAGTTAAAGTATCTTAATGCCTTTGCATTTGTGTAGAAAGTGAATTAGTACATTAATTTTCACCTTCATTAATAAATGTATGTTAAAAAGTCAGTGGTATTCACTAAAGTAAGACATATATCTATATGTATATATCTTTTGAACCAATAGAAGGAGGAAAATGACATGTCAACAACAAAAAAATAAACGTCAATCAACCCAAAAGCAGTATATTAAAAAGTGACACTCCCTCCCAAAAAAAGATAGTAAAAATAAGGCCAGATATACTAATAATCAGAATAAACATAAATTAAAACATCAGTTAAAAGTCAGAAGTTGTCAAATTGAATGTTAAAAAAGTCTAAGAGGCATTATTTCAAGAGGTACTCTTAAAACACAGGAATTTGGAAAGGTTGAAGTAAAAGTGTGGAAAGTTATACACCTGACAAACATTATCCAAAAAACAGGTAGTGTAGCTAAATTAGTATTACATAACGTAGACTAATATTCCAAAATCACTGCAGATGGTGCCTGCAGCCATGAAATTAAAAGACGCTTGCTCCTTGGAAAAAAGCTATGACCAACCTAGATAGCATATTAAAAAGCAGAGACATTACTTTGCCAACAAAGGTCTATCTAGTCAAAGCTATGGTTTTTCCAGTAGTCATGTATGGATGTGACAGTTGGACTATAAAGAAAGCTGAGTGTCAAAGAATTGATGCTTTTGAACTGTGGTGTTGGAGAAGACTCTTGAAAGTCCTGTGGACTGCAAGAATATCCAACCAGTTCATCCCAAAGGAAAATCAGTCCTGAATATTCATTGGAAGGGCTGATACTGAAGCTGAAACTTCAATACTCTGGCCACCTGATGTGAAGAACTGACTCATTGGAAAAGACCCTGATGCTGGGAAAGATTGAAGGCAGGAGGAGAAGGGGACAACAAAGGATGAGATGGTTGGATTGCATAACTGACTCACTGGACATGAGTTTGAGCAAGCTCTGGGAGTTGGCGATGAACAGGGAGGCCTGGCAAGCTTCAGTCCACAAGGTTGCAAAGAGTTGGACACAACTGAGCGACTGAACTGAACATAGACTAACAAAAAAATTTATTAAGAATGGAGAGGATCACTATATAATGATAAAGAGTTCAATTCAACAACAAAATATGTCAGTTCTAAACTACAGAAAATATATAATTTATTACTAAGGAAATGGAAGAAATCTTTAATCAAAGAAAAACATAAAGTCCAGAAATATTAAGAAAGTTTGGAAGCATATCTAAACTTTCAAGGAACAGATAGATCATTCTACTCTTTCATAACTTTCTCTGGAAAATAGAAAGAGAAGACATATTCCCAACTCACTTGATGATGCCAATCTAAATCTGATACCAAAACAACCAGACCAATTATTGCTCATAAATAACTCAAACACACAGAAGTAAAAATCCTAAGTAAAATATTAGTAAAGTTGGACTCAAAATGTTGAATCCATCAACATATAAAAGGATGATAATTCATAACCAAGTTAGGAAAACATCCTTGCAGTTAACTACATCAACACATTAAAGGAAAATTATAAGATCATCTAAATAGTTGCAAAATTTTAACATAAAATTCAACAGTCCCTCATGGCAATAACTCATAGTAAACGAAGTGGAGAACTTCCTTAACCAGTTAAATGGCATCTGCCAAAAACCTCCAGCAAATATGATCCTGAATAATGAAAAATTAGGAATACTTCCTTCAAAAACAGAAGTAATTCTAATCAAAATCTCAACAGGGCTTTTCAAGAAAGATGAGTTGATTCCAAGATTTATTGGAAGAGCAAAGGTCTAAGAAAAGCCAGAATACTTCCAATGAAGAAGAAAAGGTAGCCCTTAAGCTTATTTAAAATGTATGGTTATTAGGACATTAGGTATTCCTGCTGTTATTGCTTAGTCATGCCCAATTCTTTGCAACCCCACAGACTGTAGCTCACCAGGCTCCTCTGTCTATGAGATTTCCCAGGCAAGAATACTGGAGTGAATTGCCATTTCCTTCTCCAGGGGATCTTCCTGACCCAGGAATCGAACATCAGTTTCCTGCATTGGCAGGTGGATTCTTTACCATTTGAGTCACCTGGAAAGCCCACGTATTCAGGTAAGGATAGATAAAAACATCAATGAAACAAAAAACAGAGAAACACACTCATGTACATAGGGTAACTTGGTTTATGACAAAGCTGTCATTTCAGATCACCAGGGAAAGGAAGACAATTGAGTAAAACTTGCTAAAACAATTAAATATTCATATTGAAAAAAACAGAATTTAATGATTCTCACTTTCCCCACAGTAATTCAAGATAGATTAAGACTTCAATATAAAAGGCAAAACTGTAAACTTTTAGAAGACAATTTAAGAGACTATTTTTAGGATCTTTCCAGCACTTGACACAATAAGGCTTTTTCAATCTGGTAGGCAAAAGATGGCACCTCACTGCAGTCTTAATCTTCATGTCCAAGATTAATGGGCTTGAGCAATTTTTCCCAACCCAGGTATCCCACATTACAGGTGTGTTTTTTTTTTGTTGTTTTTTTTTTTTTTTTTTTTTTTACCATCGGAGCCACCAGGGAAGCCCATCTCTTTCTTTAGTATTTTGGAATTACAAAACATTAATTTTAATTTAGTTAAATTATCCTTTATATTTAGTGGCCTTTTATGTCTTTTTTTTTTTAAATGAAAGGTACATATTTATTATGACGACACAGAATATATTTAGTGGCCTTTTATGTCTTAAGAAACCCTTTCCTATGTGGCTTGAGCCACATGACTAGATTAGGGGAGATATAACATTTCATGGGAAATAGATGGGGAAACAGTGGAAACAGTGACTGACTTTATTTTGGGGGGCTCCAAAATCACTGCAGATGGTGATTGCAGCCATGAAATTAAAAGACGCTTACTTCTTGGAAGGAAAGTTATGACCAACCTAGACAGCATATTAAAAAGCAGAGACATTACTTTGCCAACAAAAGGTCCGTCTAGTCAAGGCTATGGTTTTTCCAGTAGTTATGTATGAATGTGATAATTGGACATTCGGCACAAAGCTGAGTGCCGAAGAATTGATGCTTTTGAACTGTGGTGTTGGAGAAGACTTTTGAGAGTCCCTTGGACTGCAAGGAGATTCAACCAGTTCATCCTAAAGGAGATCAGTCCTGGGTGTTCATTGGAAGGACTGATGCTGAAGATGAAACTCCAATACTTTGGCCACCTCATGTGAAGAGTTGACTCATTGGAAAAGACTCTAATGCTGGGAGGGATTGGGAGCTGGAGGAGAAGGGGACGACAGAGGATGAGATGGTTGGATGGCATCACCGACTCGATGGACATGAGTTTGAGTAAACTCCAGGAGTTGGTGATGGACAGGGAGGCCTGGCGTGCTGCGATTCATGGGGTCGCAAAGAGTCGGACACGACTGAGTGACTGAACTGAACTGAACTGAACACTCCAGGGAAATCAGGGATGTAGTTACTGAATTGTGACTAATGATTGCTGGGCTGGCAAGAACCCACAGATGGTGGTGCAGATGAGGAAACAATTCCTCTGGGTGTGTGAGTCACTTGAACAGATTTCTATTGAAGATGGTACACTTTGGTTTCATGAAGCCTACTCTGCCATCTATTAACTCTCTCTGTAAACCTGAGTTTGTTCATGGAGAGACAGGGGACGATGATGAAGAACTGATAAATGGCATCAACCTCACAGGGCTACAAAGATGATCGAGACAAACCAAGCATTTGCTGAGCCTCGTTTTAGTAATGGCAGTTCCACATCACTGGGGCTACATGTCATGTGATCATTGCTGGGTTGGATGTGACTGGGTCTCTATGGAAACAAAACTTCCACTCACTTCTGTTTCCAGCGAATCTGCTTCCAATCTAAGAATTAATTTGCAACACGGTTTCTTTTAACTTTTTAAAAAATTGCATGCTCTTTATTCCCCAAAAGGAACTTGAGATTTAAGTAGCAATTTAGGCATTCAGAGATACATTGTATTTTCTTGAGCTTCACAGAAATGGACAACTTTTAAAATATAATTTTTGAAACTTTATCTGCATCATGTTTACACATGAGACCTCTGAGGCAGTGCAAAGTAATGGCTGAAAACACAGATTGCTCTCTGGAAGGCCTGACTACCATTTACTAAATGTGCATTTCTGACAAGTTACTCTCTGGGTCCCAGTTTAAACCTCTGTGAAACAGGGGTAATGAAGTATTTAATTCATATATTTCTTCTCAGTGTTACTAAATTCTTAACAAAATAAGTGCTGGCTACTATAATTCCTCTCCCACCTACCCATTCCCCTCCTGCCACTCCTGTTCCCAACATCAGCCGGACCAATTCATCCTGATTTGCTTGGGAGTTTCCCTGTCTTTACACTGAATACCACCCCCACTCCTCTCAGTCTTGGGCCAACCAGAATTGCTGACCACAGTCCCTGATTCTGCAGTCAGAGAACTCACAATAGTCCAGACAAAATGGTGACCAATGGGACTCAAGAAGGTTTGGGTCCCAGATTTACATTGGTAATTCAATACCATGACAGTTCTGTGGCCACGGGATATAGAATGATAGCTCAGAGGCATAGAAAACTCACTGAAACAGAAGGTAAATCCCATTAATTATCTATTTTTGAGTCCCCCAAGGGCAGAAGCTGTCTTATATATCTTTGTACCCCCCGCACACTTAGCAGGC
Organism: Muntiacus reevesi; assembly: GCF_963930625.1. NCBI lineage: Eukaryota > Metazoa > Chordata > Mammalia > Artiodactyla > Cervidae > Muntiacus > Muntiacus reevesi. The sequence goes on from NC_089252.1 coordinate 101,286,744, forward strand.
TGATTTCTTAAGGCCATGTGCTATGAATGACTGGCCTGCATCTAAATCCAGTTTGGGGATGACTCTGGAGCAAGTTCTGCCTGTGCATGGAAAATTCCATTCTTAAATGGGATTCCTGCTTTGTGACACTCATGAATCACTAGTTGGTTAAAGACTGACACCTTCTGCTCATAAATACCCTCCTCACCCTGTCTCTATGATTGATGTGGTTTTCAATGGTTTATAAATAATGGCCTAATGCGTGATGACCCAAAGGGGGTATCTGCCCCTAGAGAACACCACACACCTCCTCAGGTCCCCGACTCGCAGCCTGGGGTGTCCCCCAAGCTCCCATGTGCCTTCTGTGTGGAGGAAGCACAAGGCCTCAGAATACGGGGGAAAGCGCCATCTTTACAGGGAGTCAGGGGATGAGGACATGGCTTGTTCTTGGTGTTCTGAGATGGAATACTGATGCGGCCACGTCACTGCTGTGTACCAGGAAAGACACGGTACAGGAGACTGGCCAGGCACTTGGATTCTGGTGTTGAACAGTCCTGGCTGTGCCCCTTACCAGCTGTGAGATCTGCGGCAAGTGAATCACCCTCTCTGGGACTCTAATTCCTTACAGCACATTGAGGATAGTAGTAATACTTGGTTGAAGGGAGGCTTTAAAAACCTAGTATCCAGTCCCATCACTTCATGACAAATAGACAGGGAAACAGTGGCTGACTTTATTTTTCTGGGCTCAAAAATCACTGCGGATGGTGATTGCAGTCATGAAATTAAAAGACGCTTACTCCTTGGAAGGAAAGTTATGACCAACCTAGACAGTATATTAAAAAGCAGAGACATTACTTTGCCAACAAAGGTCCGTCTAGAATAGGCAATGGGGTTTTTCCAATAGTCATGTATGGATGTGAGAGTTGAACTATAAAGAAAGCTCAGCACTGAAGAATTGATGCTTTTGAACTGTGGTGTTGGAGAAGACTTTTTTTTTTTTTTTTTTTTGGAGAAGACTTTTGAGAGTCCCTTGGACTGCAAGGAGAGTCAACCAGTCCATCCTAAAGGAGACCACTCCTGGGTGTTCACTGGAGGGACTGATGTTGAAGCTGAAACTCCAATACTCTGGCCACCTGATGTGGAGAGCTGACTCATTTGGAAAGACCCTGATGCTGGGAAAGATTGAGGGCAGGAGAAGGGGACAACAGATGACGAGATGGTTGGATGGCATCACCAACACAATGGACATGGGTTTGGGTGGACTCTGCGAGTTGGTGATGGACAGGGAGGCCTGGCGTGCTGTGGTTCATGGGGTCGCAAAGAGACGGACACAACTGAGACTGAACTGAACTGAACTGAATATGTAAAGAGGCGGCTTCCCTGGTGGTTCAGTGGTAAAGAGTCTGCCTGACAATGCAGGACACCTGGGTTGAATCCCTGGGTTGGGAAGATTCCCTGGAAAAAGAAATGGCAACCCACTCCAGTACTCTTGCCTGGGAAATGCCATGGACAGAGGAGCCTGGCAGGCTACAGTCCATGGGGTCTCAAAAGAGTCGGATACTACCTTATCAACAACATACACACATGTAAAAAGTATGTATAATATGGGGTCTAAAATAGAGCTTAATACCCTCAATACCCTACATTTGGACCCTAACAGGGTCCATAACTGCTATTATTGTTTTACATTGTTGTGATCCAATATAAGCATCACATATAACATTGTTTCAAGGGGAGAAAAGTCCCCAAATCAACAAATGCTGAGTGCTCAATAAATGTTAGCTGTTAGTAAGAGCTTTTAAATCAATCTGCTTCCTGTGTCTCAGAAGCACATAGCTGCTCTGTGAATACAAGGAAAAGCTTATTTAAGACATTCCAAGAGGGACTTTCCTGGTGGTCCAGTGGCTAAGACTCCACACTCCCAATGCACGGAGCTGGGGTTCCATCCCTGGTCTGGGAACTAGATCCCACAAGCCGCAACTAAAGATGCTACATGCTGCAAAAAAGATTGAAGATTCCACCTGCTGCAGGTAAAACCCGGTGCGGCCAAAATAAATAAATAAAAATAAATATAAAAACAAAAAAACAGTGTGGAGATTTCTTAAAAAACTGGAAATAGAACTGCCATATGACCCAGCAATACCACTTCTGGGCATACACACTGAGGAATCCAGATCTGAAAGAGACACGTGCACCCCAATGTTCATCGCAGCACTGTTTATAATAGCCAGGACATGGAAGCAACCCAGATGCCCATCAGCAGATGAATGGATAAGGAAGCTGTGGTACATATACACCATGGAATATTATTCATCTGTTAAAAAGAATTCATTTGAATCAGTTCTAATGAGATGGATGAAACTGGAGCCCATTATACAGAGTGAAGTGAGCCAGAAAGATAAAGAACATTACAGTATACTAACACATATATACGGAATTTAGATAGATGGTAGCGATAACCCTATATGCAAAACAGAAAAAGAGACACAGAAGTACAGAACAGACTTTTGAACTCTGGGGGAGAACGTGAGGGTGGGATGTTTTGAAAGAACAGCATGTATATTATCTATGGTGAAACAGACCACCAGCCCAGGTGGGATGCATGAGTCAAGTGCTCGGGCCTGGTGCACTGGGAGGACCCTGAGGAGTCGGGTGGAGAGGGAGGTGGGAGGGGGGATCGGGATGGGGAATACGTGTAACTATATGGCTGATTCATGTCAATGTATGACAAAACCCACTGAAAAAAAAAAACAAAAAACAAAATTCCATGAGACACATACATAGTATTCATGCCCAAAATGCATCAGGTGATTGCAATCATGGGGAAACCTCAGACAAACTTAAATTGAGGGAGCTTCAACAAGATAAGTGGGCTGTACACTTCAAAAATGTCAAGAATATGAAAGAAAGAGTAGAGACCAAGGAGACAAGCCTGCTAAGAACAATGCTTAATCTTAGATTGGCTTCTAGATCAGAAAGAAAATCGTGCTATAAAAGACATTATTAGAATAATTGGTAAAATTCGAATAAGGTCTGTAGATTAGGTAATAATATCATATAATTGCTAAACTTTCAAGTTTTATAATTGCTATAATGTTTTATAATTGTCCCGTGATTATGAGGAGAATGTACTTATTCTTGGGAATTCACCCTGCAGGATTTAGGGGTAAAAGGTCATAATGTCCTAAAGTTATTCTCAAAAGGTTCAGAAAAAAATAATCTATGTTTAGAGAAAACGAACAATGAAAAAACGAATATGGCTAAAGTTTTGCTGGTGAATCTGGATGAAGGATATGTAAGTGAGGGGGCTTTTTTTGCAACTTTCATGCATGTTTGAAATTATTTCAAAGTAAAAAGTAAAACATAAATAAAATGAAGCTACCAAACCTTTAAAAGAAGAGTAAGAAACTGCAGTTAAGGAAGCAGCCAGCTCCCTGCTCACCAGTCAGCAGCTGTGAGAAGCCTCTTGGTCCTGTTTCCCACTGCCCTTCCGCCCTGTATCTTCACTGGCCCTTTTTATGGTGAGGCTGGGAAAGCCAACTTTCTATTAACAGGCAGCTTTAGTATATTCTGTAGAAATGGAGACAGGTCATAGGGCATGTCCACACAGGTGGTAACAAGAAAAGCAACAGGACCCAGTTCAGAGCAAAGGGCAGTGGGAAGTGGTGGGCCTGGGGCTCCAACAACATCATTTGACCTGCCTGCTACTTTTTAACCTAGATGCCTCATTAAAGCATCATGGCAAAAAGCACTGTGATGCCAGAAGAGACTCTTCTAGCACCGAGACGCTGCTGCCTCAAGGGGCAAAGAAGGGGAACTGGCTCCCTGGAAAAGGAGCAGTGTTCACTATCAGCCAAAAGAGGGTGCTATTTTCTCCAATGTCATCCTTCCCAAGTGCGCCCACCGAGGGCACAGATCTGAGGATCCCAGGAGTAGGATCAGCGTGCGCTGAATGAGGCAGAATCATGAAAATGCAAGGCTGGATCTCATCTTTAAGATTTTGATACTTTGATCATTATAGATGTACCTGCATTAATTTGAATAATTATTAAAATTAATTATTCAAAACAACGAATAAAATATTATTTGTCTTGATTGCTGAGTTGTTCGGCACCCCTTTAAAGTTTGCACCCAAGGTCAGTGCCTCATTTGCCTCACGCTAGCCCCATCCTGGGGAATCTAACCCACCAACTGCAACACCATCAGCTCAGAGTTTGCAGCTGGTCACGAGGTCGGGAGTTAATGGACCATTTTATACCCACATGATCTGGCAAAGGGCATTAATCCTGAGAACCTGAATTCCTGCCTTTTATGTCACTTCACTATCAGCAACTGGGGCCTAACTTCTTTATCTCTAGGTCTCAGTATTCTCATCTGTTAAGTAGGAATGGCAATCCCTTATCTGCAGTTTGTTCTGAAGATAGAGTATCATCCTAATAAAATACCCCTAAGGGCCAGACACTGTGCTGAGTCTACCCTTTAGCTATCTTCTTCTTCTTCTTTTTAAATATATTTATTTACTTGGCTATACCGGCTCCTGGTTGCAGCATGTGGGATCTAGTTGCCTGACCAGGGATCGAACCCAGGCCGCCTGCATTGGTAGCTCAGAGTCTTAACCACTGGACCACCAGGGAAGTTCCCATCTTCTTCTTCTTGAAGTTGCTCAGTCATGTCCGACTCTTTGCAACCCTGTGGACTGTAGCCTACCAGGCTCCTCCGTTCATGGGATTCTCCAGGCAAGAATACTGGAGTGGGTTGCCATTTCCTTCTCCAACCTTTTAGCTATAAACTCACAAAATCTTTACAGCTCTCACATGTAAGAGCTATAATTATTCCCATTTTCAAAAGTGAGGAAATGGGCACAGAGAGGTTTAGACACTTGCCTGAGGCTGAACAGCTATAAATGGAATTATGCATGCCTTAACCTCCAGCATTCTCAACACAGGGTGATCTCCACCTTCGTGGGAGCATTTGGCAATGTCTGGAGACATGTCTGCTTGTCGTGACTCAGGGTGGGGGGGGTGTACTACTTGCATCCAGCGGATACAGGCTAAGAATGCTATTAAACAGCCTATAATGCATGGGGCAGTCCCCACAACACTGAATTTTTTGGCTTCAGATACCATTAGTACCAAGGGTGAGATTCCTGCTCCATTCTGCTCCCAAGGTTGGGGAGTTACGTGAGAATTTAGCACCCAGTGCTCTGAGAAAGGCAGATGGTATGAAGTGGTTGCTGTTATTATTTCTTTTGTTTCAGTGGCCTGGGGTCTCCCTTGGTTGTCCAGGGACCTGCGTTACCCTGGCTCAGAACCGTCCCAAGGGTGGTAGAGAAGCTAGGCTCCAGAGTCAGTCAGAGCATTATATCCGGCATTCAACAAAGATTTACTGAGCATCTGCTACATGCCCAGTCCTGTCCGAGGCAGCAGAGACACAGGAAGGTGTCCCTGCCGGTGAGAACTGTCAGGGGTGGGGGTGGAGAGACAACAGACAACACATGAGCTCAAAGATAATAATACAATGCATCGTCACACAGACCACGAAGCAAAGACCTGTGCTCCATGAAAGAGAGTAAGAGGGAAACCCCCCATGGGCTGAGGGGGCCAGGGAGGGAATGGCATGGAAGCTGAGGCTGGGAGGTGGAAGGAAGAGTCCTGCAGGTCCAGGAACAGCCGCGCAAAGGCCAGGAGGAGGGACTGAAAGCCAGGCAGTGAGGGGAGGCCAGCGCGGGAGAAGAGGACAGAGGATGCGACCCTGAAGGGGTGAGTAGGTAGGAGCCACCACAAGGAATCTGGTCCTTCTGTCAAACAGAGAGCTTTTGAAGGATTCTAGTCAGAGCACTGACTGCCTTCAGAGAGCAACCAGCTTGAGGTCCAGACACAGCCTGGTGTGGAAGACGCTGTGTGAGGTCCAAACCAGAGCCTGCCTCACCAGTTGGAAACCATCATACAAAGGTGAGATCTGTCACAATTACGCAACCTTACATAAAATGCACGCTCCCTGCCCCAACCCCCAGGCTGGTTATGAAACATAATGACTGGAGCAATCTGCATGCTATACAAGATTATTGCTAGGACACACTCCTTATTACACATGGAATGGCATCAGTCACTGGAAACACCTGTTTTGAGTCATGAGGATGTCCCCTGCCAAGAGTAAAAACTTTCCCACCGGCCCCTCATTTCTTTTTTGCTGCTTTTGGATACCTTGACTTGTGACACTTTCACTCCCCCTGGAATCCCCATGTTGCCTTCCTCAAATTCTAAGCATCCTTTGTCTCCACTGACTCCCGCCCCACCAGCACCCATGGTGAATGGCCATGGCTGCCGGTGGTGCCTGGGGCCACGTGTCTCAACCTCCGATCCTCACATCTGCCCATTCACATGACACGTGCAAATCTTCAGTAGGGTCTATTGACAAGGACTAGAGCTCAAGTCTTTGAAGGAATCCAATTATCCTTGCTCAATCAGGATGGTGTTTCCCAAGGTGGATGGAGCTCAAGATATTAAAAGGAGTTATGTGAATAAAGGGTTCCATGGACAATAAATTCAAGACATACTGTTCCAACATAGATAAGCAGCTTTGTTCCAGCCTTGCAGGACTTTTTAGGACATTTAATATGCTAACGTGTATTATAAATCTCCAAGAAGGAGGGATATATACATATCCTTTTTTTCAGGAGCATCTTATACACTACTGTTTGGAAGTACAAGGCACAGGAAATGTCACCATAGCCACTTAATGGCAGAAAGAAGGACACCTCAAAGTGTTCAGTGTGGGTCAGGACAGTGTCTGCCTTTCTTTCCAGGCTCCAGGCTTCTGGAAGAGATAGTCTCAAACTTACACTTCCCAACGCTGGAGCCCAGCAGAAGGAGAAGCAGAGGGTTTCTGCTCTACCTGGGTCACCAGTGCTCCAGCCTCTCATGTTATCAGAAACGCCTGGGGCTGGCTGAGAGTCATCTGAGGCTAAGCTGGCCCAGAAGGACATGTTGGCATGGGCATTGTTTAATTGACTTAAAAGAATAAAAAGCTTTTTAGCACTTTCTCTAATTACTAAGCAAGTACATGCTTTTATTTTAAAAAGAAAATTCAAACAATACCCAAGGGTATACAATAAAGCCTGGAAGTTCTCTTTTTCCTCCTCACAGCCCCTGACCTGCTGGTTTCTTATTGAGTTTGGTGTGCCTGGTTTGGTGGGGGAGAATGCTGGTCTGGACTGAGAATGAGTGGGACCAGATCGCAGCTTTGCCACAGGCTAGCTGTGCCTCTTTAAACACAAGCCTCAGTTTGCTCACCTGCAAAATGGAGGGCCCATGGTAAGGGTCTGGGGGAGTGTGTGATGAGATGAAACAGAAAGCAGTCAGTGAAGCCCTGCACTTAACCTGATTCAGTTAAATTTGACTCAAGATTTTACTTCCAGAATCCAGGCACTTTTTAAAAGAAGTTCAAGTGCTAATTATAGAAAGGGGTCAAACTCTTCATCTGTTCATATGATTTTTTTTTTTTTTAATGTCTTTAAGGGCAGTTTCTATACACAAAAACCATTATTCAGAGGTTCCTTTATTTTTCAAATTAATATTAAAATTATCAAAGTTAAAAAATGCAAAAACATTAATTTACTCTCTGATCCTATAGGTTAGGTTATTTTTGATACTGAGAAGGAACACCTTTCCCAGGACCCTGGCAGGGTGATTACTGCCTTAGACAATGTCATGCTTTTAAGTTCGACATATACAGGTTTTTTATTCCATTGATAAGTCCAGCTAAGATTGCCAGGTAAAATACATGTTGCCTAATTAAATCTGAATTATCTAAAATTCAAATTGACCTAGTGCTCTGTATTTTTATTTGCTAAGTCTGGCAACTCTACCTCCAACAAACTTACATAATTAGCTCTAAGGGGTTACAGACCCATTTACAAACATTTTAAACTTCTTTTATAATCTATTTCCTTGTAAAGTTCTTCAGTTATCTGAACTAATTAAAAAAAGCCACACTTTTTAATACCAAATAATTCTAATACATTCAACTTATAAAACACTGTTAACCCAGAATTCTTATAAATGTTCCAGAACTGTACAGAAACTAAGGAAGGTTTCAAACAAGGGTTACAAATCTAAATACATTCCCTCAATTGCACATTTTATGTTGTAGTTACAAGACTGCCAGTATAATAGGTTAAAATCTTTCATATGTTACAAGGTCATAAAATACCACATATGTAGAAATTCCTTCTTGAAAGACACAAAAAACTGTACCCACTGAATTCTCAACCATTCTCTGGTCGGAGGATACCCATTCACCAGGGAGGACAATCACCACCAGCTTTTCACCATAGATTCAACCAGGCTTAAGGTCTGGACTGTGGCCAAGGGGGAGAAACATCCCTGCCAGTTCAGGAAGTCATTATTTCCTTCCATGTATTCAACACTCTGGGATTATCTCCTTAGAACGCCTGGGTGTGCTTGGCTAGTGATTTAGCCAGGATGCTGACTGGATGCATGCTGGCGATACTTGCACGCTCTTCCCTGCAGCTATGACCACACACCTATCACATCAAGAGGGAGCGGTCTGGAGATCCCGACACTGCCTGCAACTTATTCTCATTACTTCCTCTCTTCACAGAAGACTTTTCCATGACAAGGTCTGCAAATCCTACCTGGGTTTATAAGTTGACTGAATTTTGTACTTTTTTTGCTTTTCAAATCTTCTCATCTTCCTGCCCAAATCTCTAAAAGCCATTTTGTTGTTGTTGTTTAGTCGCTAAGTCGGGTCCAACTCTTCGTGACCCCATGGATTGTAGCCCACCAGACTCCTCTGTCCGTGGACTTTCCCAGGCAAGATTACTGGAGTGGGTTGCCATTTCCTTCTCCAGGGGATCTTTCTGACCCAGGGATCCAACCCACATCTCTTGCACGGCAGGCAGATTCTTCACTGGTGGGAAGACACCAGGGAAGCCCCAAGAGCCATTTTACTTGGACTGAAATCCTACAGTTCTTGCAAAACCTTCCTTTCACAGGGCCACACAACTCTCACAAACATTAAAAAATATCAGATTGAATCATGGATCTCCCCAAAGGCTTAACTCTTTGTCCTTTCAGTCCAAAGACTGACCCTCCCAGCAGATCTGCAACTGCTTTTCTGGCAATACACTGCTAGTATTTAGTGTGTTAAATTGTAGATAGCAAAACTTGCCTTAAAAATTATGTTATTCAAACCAGACTTGACTTTAATTACGCCCATCAGAGTTGTTGGCGAGCTGGAATCTGGGTGTGTCCAGGGACAGCTAACTGCCAAATCCCAGTGATGGCAGAAAACCTGGCAGAATTCCCCACTGTCCCCTGCCTCCTTGTCCTCCCACCCACACACAGAAGGCTCCACACCCCAGGTGTCCTCTGGGGTGGACCATTTCCAAGTTCATCAGTTTCCAGGAGAAGGCATATGGTATGCAATCACAGCAGAAATGACCAGATGTCAGGGCTGGCTTCCGGCTGGGTTACGAGTGACTTTACAGAGACTGATGCCTAGATTAAGTGGACCAGTTTCCTCATCCGAGTGACAAAAACAGGGGATCCTAAAAACTAGCTCATTTCCTTCATTCCCTTTTGGGAATGAAACCCATGATCTTCAGTTCCTCAGAGAAGTGAAAGCAGCAACAAGGAATCCAGTAATTCCTGTTATCAGCAAGCTTTACAAGTCAGCGGAGTCTGAGCAGGTGGCCCAGAGCCCGCTCTCCAGACACTGCTACCCTCTCTCCAAACCTTGAAGTCAGAGGAGCCACGATGCCTCCGCCGCCGGCCTGCCTGCTGCTTCTCCTCCTCCTCTCCACCCACAGCGCCCTGGCCCTCAAGATCTGCTCCTTCAATGTGAGGTCCTTTGGGGAATCCAAGCAGGCAAACTGTAATGCCATGGATGTCATTGTGAAGGTGAGCACATTTTCCTGTTAGAAGGACTGCTAGATACCCCTCACACTTTCTCTAAAGCTTTCAAACTTTTCAGAGACTCAAGAGGAGTTTAACTGAAGTTGGCCCCGAGGGTGAAGGAAGCTTGTGCACTCTCTCCCACCCCCTCCATTCCTCTCCCTTTCCTTTTCCTCCTCTCCCCCTCCAGCCATCAACCTTTTTCCAACTCCCAAGTCCAATCTTTCTCCCCACTTAGCTAAGACTTCCCTTGGGTAATATGATCAATGTCTTGAGACTATTCACATTCTTCTGGTATCGGTTGGTTCTCTTTAGCCTATGCTGCTGCTGCTGCTAAGTCACTTCAGTCGTGTCTGACTCTATGCGACCCCACAGACGGCAGCCCAGCAGGCTACCCCGTCCCTGGGATTCTCCAGGCAAGAACACTGGAGTGGGTTGCCATTTCCTTCTCCAATGCATGAAAGTGAAAATGAAGTCGTTCAGTTGTGTCCGACTCTTAGTGACCCCATGGACTGCAGCCTACCAGGCACCTCCGTCCATGGGATTTTCCAGGCAAGAGTACTGGAGTGGGGTGCCATTGCCTTCTCCGCTTTATCCTATAGGTTAATTTATTTTTGATGCTGGGGCTGAAACCCTTCCCAAGACTCTGGGTTTTATTACCTTAGAAAACCCCAGAGACACCACATTCTGGTGGGAGCATCAGGGGCCCCGGGTTTACCTCTCACCTGGCAGCCAGATGCAGCCAGCTCTGCGAGTCCTTCTCCCTGAGCCCCTGTGCCTTTCTTTCAGTAAGATGGTCTCACACAACCTGGCCGGCACTGCAGGGTCACTGTGAAAATGTAACGAGTCCGTGGTAAGAGCTAACACTCACAGAGCCTTTGCTAAGCCCACTCTGTGCCAGTTTCTGTATTAGGCATTTTATATTAGGACAATTTATTTAACTTAAGTAAGCCATGATCACATCTGTCACGTCTTCATAAACACTATCACCTCCTCACCCACAATTTCTTCCCCATCAATTTTTTTTTTGTAAAATAATATCTTAATTTTTTTAAATTAGAGGAGTGTAATTTTTAAAATTATAAACATATTTTATAAGTTAATTTTATTAGACTAAAAATAGTCAATATGGACTATTTTGAAAATACAGAAACATATAAAGAAGTATCCTATCACTTGAAGATAACAGTTGTTGGCACTTGGGTAACTTTGTTGTGGATGTTTTTCTATCCAAAAATAATACATAAACTTGCATATATTTTGCAGCATGGAGATACCCTATCCTGCTTTTATATAAGAAGTATTTCATATGTTGCTAATATTCTTTTAAAACACAACTTTTAATGCCTTATGCTGTGTTTCCAACATGTTTCATTCAACGCTTCCCTATCTGGGGATGTTTAGGATATTTTCAGTTTTTCTGTTGCAATACATCTTTGTCTTTGATCTGCATAAGTAATAATAACAGCTTCCTAGGTGGCTCAGTAAAGAATCCATCTGCCAAGAAGCAAATGTGGGTTCGATTCCTGGGTCAGGAAGATCCCCAAGAGAAGGAAATGGCAACTCACTCTAGTATTCTTGCCTGGGAAATCCCATACAGTAATAATAATAATAATAACATTTTGTTGTTTGCCTCCTATATGGCTGGCCCTGTTCTAAGTATTCATTTGTCCTCCAACAATCCTGTGAGGGAATGACTATTATTATGCCAATTTACAGATAAGGAAACTGAGATGCAGAGTAGTAGCAGAAACCTTTTTACAGTGGAAGACATTCCTCAAAGTGAGAAAACTAGATCAAAGTAATAATGCATTTCCCTGGTGGCTCAGATGGTAGAGAATCTGCCCACAGTACAGGAGACACAGGTTAGATCCCTAGGTTGGGAGGATCTCCTGGAGATGGGATCTTCTACACACTCTAGTATTCTTGCCTGGAAAATTCCATGGACAGAAGAGCCTAGAGGGCTACAGTCCATGGGGTCGCAGAGTAACTGAGTGACTAACATTTTCTTTCACTATTCACAAACATATTCTAAAGTGCTTTCCAGAAAGATCTGACAGTGATTAAGTGACTAAATCAGGAGACTGGTTGGGAGAGCAGCATTCAGCTCTCCTTGGTGAACCCTACGTCTGATGCCATGATATGCAAGTCTGTTGATGGAAGGATGCAGACTCTGACATAGTCTTACTCCTCTGTCACTACACTGGTATATCTTCAGCCCCTGGCAATTCTTAATGGCACCAGGCCAGTGTCGGGGGCCCTCTCTGCTCTGCCCTTTATAGAGAGGAAACTAGAATATATATGTGCTCTGGAAACAGGACCAGTGGCATAATCCCCCTGCTCCATGTTTCTGGAAGCGATGTGAGAAGACAAAATGTACACTGAGGGTGCTCTGTCCTTGAACACCAGATTCCAGTCCACTAGAACTTCATACAAAGAAAGGTCCCAGCGGTCTCCAGTGGGTGTTGGCACCCTGGTCCTCAGCTTACTGCTCATTCTGAAAGAGACCCTCCTGTATTCTTTACCCACTGAGTTCTTTTCTTTTTTCTTTTTTTAGCCACTCCCTATGGCAGGCATTTGGGATCTTAGTTCCCTGACAAGGGGTTGAACCTATGACCCCTGCAGAGGAAGCGCAGAGTTCTAACCACTGGACCACCAGGAAAGTCCCCACAATGAATTATTTCTTGCCTCTCAGGGCTTGTTCAAAAGTCTTCTCCATGGAACCTTCCCTGATCCTCTGGGCAGAAGTAATTCCTCAACACTCTCATAGGCCTGACTTTTATTAGCACAACTGTCTTTGGTCTCTCACTGTAGCTAGTTCTTTCCATTTGTCTTTTTCACTGATAACGAGTCTGTGAGGGAGGGACTGTATTTTAATAGTGTAGCATGGTAGGCTTTGCAGTCATGTGAACCTGATTTCACATCCTACCACCTAGACTGGCTTCATTACTTCAGTCACTCGGTCACTCTGAGGGTGGTTCCTCCTATGCTTAATGAGTTCAAAATCATAGCTGTCTCAGAGCTGGTGAGGCTCTTAGTAGGCTCACGATAAATGTTACCTCTTACAATTATTATAATTGTACTTCTTTATTTCTGCAGTATCCAGCCTGGTATTCTTTACTTACTAAGGCCTTAATAGATATATTTATTATTATTGTTGTAATTATTCAAACAAAGCCAACTTGCGGGACTTACAGGGGTCATGTGCTTTTGGTCTGGATTCTGGTTGCCTAGGTTCACATTCTGGTTCAGCCACTTTCTAGCTGGGTGATTCTGGATAGTATCTCAGCTTTCCCAGAAAGAAGCTCAGGCTCTTTGTCTTTACAATGTATACCATAATAGTACTTACCTCAGGGAGTCCATCATTTATTTCAGAGAAGAAGATAGTTAATTTAACAAAGCACCTAATCTGATACTTAAAACATAGTAAGTGCCCCCCAAATAATAAAACAATCAATCTAATCAAAAAATGGGCAATCTATATAGATATTTCTCTAAAGAAGATGTACAGATGGCCAAAGGACACGTGAAAATATGCCCAATGTTGCTAATTATTAGAGAAATGCAAATCAAAACTACAGTCACTCTAGTCAGAATGGCCATCATTAAAAGGTCAACAAATAGCAAATGCTAGAAAGGATGTGGAGTAAAGGGAACCCTCTGACATTGTTGGTGGCTCAGATGGTAAGGAATCTGCCTGCAGTGTGGGAGACCTGGGTTTGATCCCAGGGTTCTATCTCCTGGAGAAGAGAATGGCAACCCACTCCAGTATTCTTGCCTAGAGAATTTCATGGATAGAGGAACCTGGTAGGCTGCAGTCCACGGGGTCGCAAAGAGTGGCACACGACTGAGCGACTAAAACTTTCACTTTCACTTTCATATGTATAACTGACTCACTGCTATACAGCAGAAATCAACACCACACTGTAAATCAACTACAATGAAAAAAAAAATAAGAGTAAGTGCCCAATAAAAGGTTTCATTATTTGTAGTAAATGGTCTCACACCCCCAGGGAATTCTCTCTCTGCAGGTCATCAAACGCTGTGATATCATACTCCTGATGGAAATCAAGGACAGCAACAACAGGATCTGTCCCACGCTGATGGAGAAGCTAAATGGGTAAAGATGGGGCCCCTGGACCCTCTGCCGGCTTAAAGCCAGGTGCAAGGACATCTGAAAATCCCCTGGGAACTGAAACTAGTGTGAGGACCTGCACTGGCCCAGACCACCAGGTCACATGGCCAACACTGCCCAGGCTCTCAATTTTACTAACTGTGGTCCTGAGAATTTTCAACCAGCTAGTTTTAATATAATAAAACAAAAGAGGGAAACAGGTGCAGAGTCAGGACTGACAGAAACGAAACAGATGAGAAGCTGAGCTGAAGTACTGTTAACAAAGAAAAGACTGAGTGCAAATACGAAAACATGATATGTCCACAGGCTGGAATATTACACAACGATTAAAAGTCACGGTTGCTACAGAGTAGGTTAGAGCTAAATATTCCAGCACGGAAAGATGGCTACAATACATGGCAAAAAGCAAGTTCAGAACTGTATGTAGAAGAGCCCATTTTAGTAATCACACTACGTCATACATGAATAAGGGTGTGGTTGAGTTTGCATGGGCATAAAAGAAAGACAGGAAGGATGTGCTCAACTATTAAGAGTGGTTTCTTCCGGGGCGTGGTGGGTATGACTGGAGGACCACTTGGAAGGGGGTGTGAAGAAAGGGGAAACATTTGCTTTTTATTTTATATACCTCTGTCAGTTCAGTTCAGTTCAGTCGCTCAGTTGTGTCTGGCTCTTTGCAACCCCGTGGACATATACCCAATGGACATAAAACTCTGTATGATTTGAGTATTTTACAAAAAGTCTGAATTTGATTATTTGATTTGAATTTTTGAGTATTTTACAGAAAGTCTGAAGGCTGAGAGAAACAGCCTTCGATGCTCTCCTTCACAGAGAGATGCCCTTGGGCTGATGCCAACCACCCCTCTCTGGGCCTCAGTTTCTCATCTGAGAGTCCAGACTTAGAGCAGAGCATCTCCTTTTTAGCCTCCCAGGTCTGCTCTTGACAGTGACAGAGGGAGTGAAGCCCAGGCACTAGGCATCTCCACTCAGCTCAGACCACGTGGGCTTGGATTCTGGCTTGGCTATGACCTTGGACAAGTTACTGAACCTCACTGTATCTCATTTTTCCCATCTATAAATAAGCTAGTAACAGAACTCATCTTCCTGGGATGTGGTGATAATTAAATCAAATCATGCACATAAATGGTTAAGCTGTGCCTGGTATGGAGCAGTGGC
The DNA here is from genome assembly GCF_963930625.1 of Muntiacus reevesi. Taxonomy (NCBI): domain Eukaryota; kingdom Metazoa; phylum Chordata; class Mammalia; order Artiodactyla; family Cervidae; genus Muntiacus; species Muntiacus reevesi. The sequence continues at coordinate 101,301,948 of NC_089252.1, forward strand.
AACTAAGTGCTGGGATGTTCATCACTAGTAAAAGTCAGGGAATGCATGTAATGGCAAGTGATGATCAGAGGGCCACAGGAAACAGCTACTGATATCCGTGACCATACCATAAAGGCCATGCATCCTGCTAACCAGTTTATGTGCGCTATGTCATTCACTCCTCACAACAACCCTGCAGAGCGGTTCTACCACTGCTTCTCTCATAGCTGAGGGACCGAGACACAGACAGCAGGGATCTGCCCAAGGTGACCCAGCCAGTAAATGGCCAAACCTACCTTTGTACCTGGGTGGTGTCCGACTCCAAAGCAAGTGCTCTAGTCTGAGTCCCCTCAGCCTTCCTTGGAGTGGCCCGAGCCAGTTTTCAGAAGTACGGGCGACTGAGGGGACAGGGGGTTACAGGCAGCTGGTCTGCATTAAGCCCTCCCAGGCTCAGTGGTCTCAGTTCTCCCCACCCTCCCTTGACTGTGCTGTGGACTCCAAGCAGAGCCAGGCCTGTTTGTCTCCTAATCCTCTGTAAGCCAGGAAGGGCCTTCGTCACTTCATAGCTGCGTCATTGCAAGCAGTCTGCCAACCCAGGACTTGGCAGGCTAGATTTAGAACAGAGCCAGTCTTTCCAAATTGGAAGCCCAGCGGAATCCACAGTCTGCACTCCTGGGGCCCCCATAGCCAGATCTGCCTTACAATATTCATTTCCAGGAATTTCTGTAGGCTCTAAGTTGGCCCCTAAAAGCCTCCATTGGGTTTCTCCCAATGGAACCTGAGAATATACCACAGCTTAGCCATACCCCAGATCTTCTAGTGGGAAGATGAAGTAGACTCTGCCCAGGGTGGAGTTATCACCAGGTTTGGCACACACATGTGACAGTCAAGTCTTCCTGATAAGGGTGAGGCAGAGGATCAATGGGACTTTATGACTGTATCTTCAGCCCTCAGGACAGAAACAACAGCTATTTGGCATCAAGTTTCATGACTTGTAAGAAAAATGTCTGGGGGTTTTCAGAGCAGAAAAGAAATGTCCAACAAAAATCTTAGTAGTTCAGCCATAAAAAGGAACGCATTTGAGTCAGTTCTAATGAGGTGGATGAACCTAGAACCTATTATACAGAGTGAAATGAGTCTGAAAGAGAAAGATAAATACTGTATTTTAACACATATATACGGAATCTAGAAAAATGGTACTGAAGAATTTACTAACAGGGCAACAATGGAGAAACAGACATAGAGAACAGACTTTCCGACATGGGGAGGGGAGGAGAGGGTGAGGTGTATGGAAAGAGAAAAAAGGAAACTTATGTTACCATATGTAAAATACATAGCCAACAGGAATTAGCTGTATGGCTCAGGAAACTCAAACAGGAGCTCTGTATCAACCTAGAGGGGTGGGATGGGGAGGGAGACAGGAGGGAGCTTCAAAAGGGAGCGGATATATATGTCTACCTATGGCTGATTCATGTTGAGGTTTGACAGAAAACAGCAAAATTCTATAAAGCAATTATTCTTCAATAAAAAAATAAATAATTTAAAAAATCTTAGTAGGAATCCTGCATATGATAACCTGGTGAAGTTTATTCTACCAGGAAGTATGAGGTGCAGTCCAGCCACGGGCCAGAACAACCTTCGAGGCTGACTGTGGCCTGAACCTTCTATGCTCTCAGTGATGTCCCACAGGTACAGGGCAAAGCAGGTGGGTTTGGGGGTGAGTAAGATCTCAATCCAAATCCCAGCTCTGTACTTGCAAACTATAAAAATGGAGTAACAGCAGTACCCCCCTTATCAGGACAAGAAATAATGGCAGATGTCACATTCCCAGTCAGTGGTGGCCTTTCTTACGAGACTCAAAAGTTACAATGAACAGAAGCCCTTCCACATGATGCCATTGGACATACAGAGGCAGATTGGAGGGAGGGGAACCTAGGCAGAGAGAAATGCTTGTTCTTTAAGACACAATGTAAAATTTTCTTTTTGTTTTCCAGAAATTCAAGAAGAAACATAACATACAACTATGTGATTAGCTCTCGCCTTGGAAGAAACACATATAAAGAACAGTATGCCTTTCTCTATAAGTAAGTACAAATTATGCTTCCTGGAACGTGGTTTACTTATCGATATGACCGTGAATGGAATAAGAATCTTTTCCTCAAAACCAAATTTAGATGTCAAACCAGTTCTCAATATTGATCAAATTACTGAACTGTTAAAATTGGGTCTGATGGAAAGGATAATATTAACTCTTCAAAACTAATTTGTTGGATGACTCAGTGACCTGGTCAGGAAAGTCAAGAGTTCTTTATTTCTCATGGTCAAGTCCTGACAAGGGATGGAAACATGATTGTCCAGCATGGCTGCTCAGGGACATCACATTCTCATTTTCTTCCTACTAATTATTTCTGCTGAGTCTGACCTTTAAGTTTTGAGCTCCCCAGATATTCAGTTCCCCAAGGGCTCTGGCCCTTGAGAAGACTGACTGAGCCTTGTCCTCAGGTAAAAGATCCCTTCTGGCACTCGACTCTGCAGGGGAGGCCAATAAAGCTGTGGGGACATTCATCTCTGCTTCTTGAAAGAAGTAAGAAGAGAGCCAACTCATCTGAGAGGACTGTCTTTTTTTCTTTTTTCTTCCAGAGAAAAGCTAGTGTCTGTAAAACAAAGCTACCTCTACCATGACTATCAGGCTGGAGACGCAGATGTATTTTCCAGGGAACCCTTTGTGGTCTGGTTCCAGTCACCCCACACCGGTGAGATCCACAGGCCCCTCGTACCCCTAACTTCCCCAGCGAGCCCATGAATGGGCAGCAGCCCTGAGTTGTGAGTTGTGATCTCAGGGTTTATGCAGCATCTTTAAGGAGGCATTTTGCTTGAGATGACCATTAGGGGCTCCTGACACTTGAATGCGGAGGACACAGTATAGTTTGATGACACCAGGCTGGCTGCTTAGAATGCCACAGCTCAAGACTTCCTCATCCTAGAAGCCACTTTCTGGAATCAATAAAACCTTACTCTTACATGATAAGAGTAACCTTAGGAGCATTCAGGCTGATGGCAATTATTTAGAAAAATCCCCAAGTCCCAATGAAGGACAGCTGCTCCCTCATTTGAAAAATCTGAACACTGGCCAACAAAGATGATCTCCCAACCTAGAGCCACACTGCCCCTTCACTAACCACAGAGCAATCTCCCCCACAGACTGGGGGTGGCGAGGAAATCGAAAAGATTGCATTCTGATCTCTGACAACAATAGTACTTGTATTAGTCACCAACAATTATTTATCCACGATGAATGCCAGGTTCCTGTCATCTTTGCAACACCCAACAAGATAGCAACTAGGATTGTCTCTGCTTTACAACAGAGGAAATTGAGGTTCAAATAGATGGAGTCACACACCCAAGATCATCCAGCAGTTATTGAAGTGGACAAGCCAGGGCTGTACCACAAACTGCCATCTCAGGAGCCCATGCTTTTAACCACCATGCAATACTCAACAGAAAGTCAAGAATTACTTTGATTCGTAGACTGGAACTATAGAGAATCAGATCTTTTTTCCAATACCCACTACATGGGTACTGGACAAGACAGAAAAGGTCCCTGTCCTTGTGAAGTTATGGTGCAGCAGGGGAGACAGATAATAACTAGTCAGAGCTGTATGTATGGACACCTATATTTATATCACACAAATATTAACATCTTGAACTATGAAGTTAACTATTTCTGCACAGGGTTAATAGCTCAGAACAGAGTATTTCAGGAAAACAAACATGGAAGAACAGCAGGAGATTTTCAGCAGGAAACAAACAAACAACTGAGAAGGAGGTGGGGGCTACTGAGGAACCAGAAATGCCTTTCAGAGAGGACATTCAATAATCGTTTTTGTCACGCACATGATTCACATTTAGCTGACCTGGCAGTGTTAGGAGAGGCCCTTCCCACCAAATGATTCTTTCTTCTTTTTTCTTCAGCCTTTGTGAACTGCTGAACAGACCTGTTTGTCTGGAGCTTCCACCCTTCCCTACTACCCTTGCCCCACAATACCCACCCCTACTGGGATGGCCCCACAGCTCTGCCATGTTTGGAGTTTTCTCTCCATCTGAACAAGGAAATGTCTTTATGTCCCCTCTGTTTGGGATTAAAGAGGAAGGAATTCACCATTCATCTATCTTTTCTTCCTTCATTTATTCTCTCAATCATTCATTCATGAGTTCAATAAACAAACATTTCTGAGCACCTCCAATGTGCCAGGCATGGTGCCAGGTTCTGGAGCCAAGACGGTGAACAAGAAGATAAGACTGCCCTCAGAGAGCTTAGGTTCCAGTAGGCCAAACCAAGAAGCCAAGCAGGTAATTTCAGAGCATGAAGGCAGTAAGCAGGGTTTACTGAATAGCGGGGTAAGGGGCCCCCTTAGATAGGGCAATTGGGGAACGCCCCCCCAGACAATGGCTCTGACCAGAAGTCAGTCACAGATTGCTGGTGGAAAGGCATTCTGGCAGGAGGGCAGAGTGAGCACACACGCTCAGAAGCAGGAAAGGAGCTGGGATGTTCATGGGACCAAAAAGAGGCTGGGGAGTGGGGAGGAGCAGGGAGGAGCAGAGGGAGAGACAGGCTACTGAACCAGGGCAGGTCTTGGAGACAGGCTGCCGGTCTGATGGGCTTCCCACAGTGGGACTTAAGCAGTGATTACCTAGTAGACCCCAGCTCCTGAGGAGAGAGGGGACTCAGGTACAGACCAAGGGAGAGCCTGAGGAGATGTTCAGAAAGACACCTGCTGTTAGCAGGTGGGCAAGACACCCACCTCCTCTCACTCAGGCTCCCTCAGTCCCTTCTGCTGGGGAGGCCCACAAAGGACCACTCTGCTTTTTAAATAAAATTGTTCAGGCTTTTTTTTTTCCCCTTCTAATTACAAATGGAGTATAAACTAAAAACCTTTAATTTTTTTTTTATTTAGAAAAAGTTTTTTTTCCCTTAGTACAAAGTCAAACAGGCTTAATGTTTTTTAAAAAATAGAAAATACAAGGCATTTTTTTTTAAATGAGAAAATAAAAACACCCACAATGCCAGTGAGGAACACTGTCTACCAGCTTTCTCTTACTCAGGAAGGGCAACTGGGAGAAAAGAGGCTTTTGTGTGCTGAAAATGGCAGTCTAATGACCATAAGGTTATTTAAATCTCAACCACTGGACCTTCTGGAAATGGGGGACCCAATATGACACAGTCCGTGACTTTTGGAGGGACAGCCTGTTTCCCTGAAGCAGTGTTCATGGAATCTTGACAGAGGAAATGTGTGACCTCTGCCACTTTCCTGTTCCTCAGCTGTCAAGGACTTCGTGATTGTCCCCCTGCACACCACCCCTGAGACATCCGTTAAAGAGATTGATGAGCTTGCTGATGTCTACACAGATGTGAAACGTCGCTGGAATGCAGAGGTGATGACCCTCTATGTCTGCTGAATTCCCATCTAGCAGGGGCAGAATCTGGTTCCTGAGAGGGGATGAGCAATTCTGAGTGAGGTTGAGGAGGCAGGGTCTGTGCAGACGACCACCACGCGACAGCTTCATTTTAGGCCTTTTCTCAGCCCCAAATATCTTTCTGCTAAATGTACCTGGGTACGCTCCCTGTGGGTCTTGGGAAATTCATACTCTGCTCCACTAATAATGGCTGCCAACATTCACTGAGCAAATGAATAGCTGGTGCCAGGCACTAAGGCTAGACATAGATAAGCTTACTTAATCCTCCCAACAGCCAGATGAGGTAACAACTTTGATCACTCCAACTTCACAACTGAGAACAGTGAGACAAAGAGATGTCAGAAGTCTTTCAGTTACAAGTGACAGAATCCCAAAATGGCTCCTGAAAAGAAAAAGCAATTCATTGGTTCAAGGCAGAGCTGGACAAGGCAATCAGGGCTTGTCTTGTCTCTCTCCACTCTCTATCTCTTAGCCTCCCGTTCCCCTGGGTGGGCTCCATTTTCAGGCTGTCTCCACCCATATGATGGCAAGATAGTCACCAACAGTTTCTAAAGCAACCGACAAATTTTCTGTTCCACAATGGAACAAATACACTGGGATGGAGCCTCATTGACTGAGTCTGGATCACATGTTCATCCCTGAACCAATCACTGATCAGGTGGCTGAGATGCTCTGATTGGTTAAGTCTGTGTCAGTTCCACCCCAACCTCATGGACCAAGGTAGAGGAAGACGGTTTCTCAAAGAAAGTAGCGGTGCTTTCACAGAAGGGGAATAACAATACATCCACCATCCCTCTTGGCCTCAATTATTTCCTCATTGGGAAAACAGGGGTGCCACTCCCTCCCAGAGGCTGTGAGGTGTATGAAAGTGTGTGGCACATATGGAAATGATCCAGAGGGCTCTTCCTCATTCTTCTTTCTCCTTTTAAGATGTGACTCCAATGACACAATCCCTCCACCTCAGCTCTGCTGCTCAAAGTACAAAATCAGTCAAGTAAAGTGTGGACACAGAGCTGGGGCATGGTGCATGCAAGGGGTGTATTTCACTGCTGATTTGTAAAAGACTCACTCACTTGTTCCTAACGAGAAACACTCACTTGTTCCTAAATTATAAATTCCATTCACTCATTTGGCAAGAATTTATTGAGCATCTGTTAAATGCCAGGTACTGGGGAGGCCTCAGTGGTACAAAAGTGACCTAGAGGGGAAACTCTTGTGGTGAGCAAGGGAGGGGCTTTCAGGGAGGCTGATTTGGATTCAGTCCTTAACTTCACCACCTGAACTTCCAAGTCGAGTAGCCTACAGCAGGTCACTATATCCTCTACTCTTTCCACAGGGGACAAAGGTCCCTTCTACCTCTTAGCGCTTATTGTGAGATTTAAAATAAACTTTATAAAACACTTAATGTTTGGCCTGGCACACAGGAAGTGCTCAGTAAATCATGCCTACATAAACAGAAGCTGCCTGACACTCCAGTTAAGGATGATATCCTGTCCTCAACTGCACCCACCAGTCTCAGGGAAAACCATGATACCCAAGGTCAAAGAAAAATGTTTTTGAAGAAAATTCTGAGGTCAGCAATAGCACCAAACAATAGCACTAACAAGGAAATCTGTTTCCTCTCATAAGAATACTAAAATCCTGTCTCAAAAGTCATACGGGGAAATAACTTCCAAGATAGAAGACTCTAATGGTAGCATTAGGGCAGAGGTGGACGGCTCTTTCTATCAGCCCCTCCCTGTAAGCCTCTTCTCACTTCCTCAATAGGCAAAATTCCCACTGAAGAGTTAAGGTTCCAGCTTCAAAATGAGAGAGGAAGAGCAGGGCCAAATACACCACCTGAGTTCATTTTTCCTTTCTTGGAAACAAAAGGCATGGATTCATTCATATATTTATACCCACAGAGACAAAAGATGTGAGGAATAACTGAGCTGTGTTCTTTCATCTTTAATCTGTACTCCAAATTGGAGTGATTCGGGGATTAAGAATAGAAGGGAGCAGCTACAACAAATATCCTTCTTCCCATTAAGAACATCCTTCCTTGTCATACTCACCTGTCCAATACTCATCAGAACTGTGACTTGGTTTTAAACTGTGGCCTCTTCTTTTAAAAACAAAAAGAAATTAAGACCCTATATTAGTCTGCTTGGGCTGCCATAACAAAGTCCCAAAGACTGAGTGGCTTAAACAGCAAAAATGTCTATCCTCACAGTTCTGGAGGCTGGATGTTCAAGACCAGACTGGCAGCAGGGTTTGGCTTTCTCCTTGGTCTTCCCTCTGTGTCTATGTCTTAATCTCTTTTTATGAGGACATAAGTCGTATCAGAGTATGCCCACCCTATATGTAACCTCATTTTATCTGTATTAACTCTTTAAAGTTCATTTGCAAATACAGTCTGAGATACTGGGGGTTAGAACATAGGAATCTGGGGGGACACATTTAGTTGATAAACTGAACTCACCATTTACTGGGTGTGCAAGGTAGAGTCACTGCTACCAGTTCGGCATGAAAGTGTTAGACAACAATGCCTACAGGAGACAGCTACAAATCCTGTCTTTCAGAATTTCATTTTCATGGGTGACTTCAATGCTGGCTGCAGTTACGTCCCCAAGAAGGCCTGGAAGAACATCCGTCTGAGGATGGACCCTAAGTTCGTTTGGCTGATCGGGGACCAAGAGGACACCACGGTCAAGAAGAGCACAAACTGTGCCTACGACAGGTAGGAGGCATCTGCCAGACCACCATGAGCCCACACAGTACTTGGTGCGCGTTGGGAAAGGCTGCTCCTCCTGGGCAGATGAAGTTCCTGGCTTGGAGAGCCGAGTTGCTTAGACGTCAGGCCCCCTCCACTGGGTACATGCATGCAAACCGAATGGCCATATATGGTGACCTTGCACACATAGCTTAGCAGTGGCAAGAGCGGGCTTTGACGTTGGACGGGCCTGGATTCAAATTCTGTCTCTACCACTTAGTAAGTCTGGGACCAAGAGAGACAAATTCTTTGTGTCTTTGTTTCCTTACTAGTAAAACAGAGATTGTATTAAACATGAGGTTTAAACAGGGTAACACATATAAATCTGCTAACACAGTATCTGGAATCTGGTTAAGTGCTCAATATATTCACTGGCTGTTGAGTACTACACATCACAAAGACATGCTGCAATATATTCACTCAATTTTCTGTCACTGGGCACTAGGTCATTACCAAGGGTTTGCTATGAAAAGCACAGCTGTGATGAACCTCATATATATATATATACACACACACACACACATATATATATAAATATAAATGCATTTTGTATTTATGATTTCCTCAGGATAAAAAGTCTAAAAATGAGACTAGTTACTGCAAGAAAATTTATACTTCTAATGCTTTACCATATGTTGGGGGTGGGGAGGGGTGATGGGCTACACTGTGCAGCTTGCAGGATCTTAGTTCCCTGACCAGGGATTGAACCTGGGCCACGGCAGTCAAAGTGCTGAATCCTAACCACTGGACTGCCAGGGAATTCCTGTGCTGTCCTCTGCTTAGTCGCTTAGTTGTGTTCGACTCTTTTTGACCCCATGGACTGTAGCTGCCAGACTCCGCTGTCCATGGGATTCTCCAGGCAAGAATATTGGAGTGGGTTGCCAAGCCCTCCTCCAGGGGATCTTCCAGACCCAGGGATTGAATCCAGGTCTTCCGCATTGCAGGTGGATCTGCAATCCTTTACCATTCTAAATGCAAATATACACATCTAAATAATAGCATTCTCTAGTATTTATAAACTCTCCTTGGAGATTTTCAATCAGCTTTCAACTTTGCTCTTTAAGTCAGGAAGCGAGAAGGGACCTGAAGTGTGAGAACATTCATGGCTGGCCCATCCACAGCAGAAACCACAGGTGGGGAAGTCCCGAGGAACTCTGGTTCTCAAAGTGGTTGCTATTTCCCGCGCTCAACAAGCCACCAAGGGAGCATGAGATGGCCAAGAGGACAGTTCTCACTTCTCTAGATTTAAGTTCTGACTTTCACTTTCATCCCATGACCTCCTTTGTTCCTCTAAGAGTTTTGAGGGCTAGTGTGCCTTCTGCAGACTGTATCATTCCAGCTTCCCTAAAAGGACACAGCCCCGGCCCCCGACCCTGGGAAAAGCAGAACCAAGGTGGGGAGTTACAGGAGAATGAGCTGCCTGGGAACTGCCCCCTCCATCCTATTATGAGGGGCTACCTCAAAACTGGTTGAAAAGGGTCGCTTGCTCCCTCGCCCACTTGCATATGCCAGCTGTGTGGCCTTGGCAGGTTAAGTCCCTTCTGTGGTCCCATTTCTCTTCCCTGGCAGAGGAAAGGGAGGTGACTGAACACAATGCTGCAGAAGAACAGTGCATCCCAGGAAAAGGTAGATTAGATGGGGCGGAGAAGTAGGTCAAAAAAGATGTTTACTAAAGGACTCCCAGATGTTTTTTAAAAAATTGTATTTTTTTAGCATTTATTTTCATTTATTTATTTATTTGGCTGCCCTGGATCTTAGCTGCAATACACAGGATCTTCAATCTTCACTGTAGCAAGTGGGATTTTTTTTTTTTTTTCATTTGTGGCACGCACACTCTTAGTTGCAGCACGTGGGATCTAGTTCTCTGACCAGGGATCAAACCCAGGCCCCCTGCACTGGGATCATGAAGTCTTAGCCAGTGCACCACAAGGGAAGTCCCAAAAGGCCCTTCAGTTTTACGCATGTGTATGCTGAAGGATGACAGGGCTACATGATTTTTTAAACATTACTTTCTTGTTTCGGTGCTCTGAATTTCTGTGTTTTCTGTAACAGTATGTATCTCTTATGGTTTGTAAGAAGGCATGTAAGGGAGGAGATGAAATGGCCTCAGGGGCAGTCTCTGTTCTGTGTGCTGCGTGCTGGTGGACACGCCAAGATGCTCAGAGCTGCTGGGCGCTGGAGCAGCCTCAGGAAGCTCAGTGGGGGTGGCTGACTCACCCACACACAAAACTAACACAGGTCCAAAACAGGGGAGCCCTAACTACTCTGTTCTTCACGTTCTGGGTCTGAAAGGATGGCTTCAAGAAATCTCCACCTGAACGCCAAGAGTTTACTTAAGGAGACGAGGTCAAAATTAGCCAGGTGGTGTTGGGAGCCAACAAAGGAAACCAGGTCAGCTGGCTGGATTCAGGGAAGGCTCAGTGCACAGTCACGGGCAGGCAGTCCGACCCAGACTGTCACTCTTCAACCAGCTGGTTAGGGCCAGTAAGACCCTAACCACGTCATCATAATGTGAGATATATCGGACTCCATGTAACCCACTTTCCTATTCTCTGTCAGCACTGCAAAGCGACAGTACCATAGTTTTTTTCTCTGTGTTAGTCTTTAAATCTATTCCATTATTACTGAAATAAAATTAATTTCAAGAGAAAACTTCACAAAACTGAAGGTAAGGAAACAGCATTACTTGTCATCAATCAAAAAATAATTGTAAAAGCAAGCCCAATGAAAACCAAAAGATGTTAAATTATGCCTCCATTCTCTTGTTGGCAGAATACTCTCTGTCGGATGAAACAGGAGCATAGGGAAATATTAAAGATAAGCCAGGACCTTTTTCTATAATTGAATCAGGAAAAGTGAAAATAACTGCAAAGGAAACATTTTTCAGTACTCCAGCCATTGCCATGTGCTGAGATGTCTGCATCTCTTCACTGCCGGGGCTCCCTGCTCGAACAGGGGACACTGTCCTGGGGCCCACAGGTCACAGCAGGGGTGACCCTGTTTTTCAACCACAGGTGCTGTGGTGAGGGTCTTTGTCAGGGAGGGGGAAATGCCCCCTTCAACCCCACTTGAGTTCTTGTGGCTGGACTGACAATAAAGTTGGCACAATACTGATTAATAGGAGAAAAAGAAACAAATCTTAACCTGTACCCACAGAGGTCTTACAGAAATGGGACCTAAGAAGTGGTCAAGTTGTAGAAATATCTCTTTTAACCCACCTCCACTGCTACTGCAGCTAAGTCGCTTCAGTCGTGTCCGACTCTGTGCGACCCCACAGATGGCAGCCCACCAGGCTCCCCCGTCCCTGGGATTCTCCAGGCTAGAACACTGGAGTGGGTTGCCATTTTCTTCTCCAATGCATGAAAGTGAAAAGGGAAAGTGAAGTCGCTCAGTCGTGTCTGATTCTTTGTGACCCCATGGACTGCAGCCTACCAGGCTCCTCTGTCCATGGGATTTTCTAGGCAAGAGTATTGGAGTGGGGTGCCATTGCCTTCTCCGTAACCCACTTCCTAGAGTAATGAAATAAAAAAAAAACAAAAATAAGCAAATGGAATCTAATTAAACCTAAAAGCTTTTGCACAGCAAAGGAAACCATAAACAAAACAAAGGAAATAAAACCTAAAACAAAACAAAATGAGACAACCTTCAGGATGGGAGAAGATATTTGCAAACAAAATGACTGACAAGGGATTAATCTGCAAAATATACAAACAGCTCATGTAGCTCTATGTCAAAAAAAAACAAATAAAAAAAATGGGCAGAAGATCTAGATAGACATTTCTCCAAAGAGGACATACAGATGGCCAAAAAGCACATGAAAAGATGCTCAACATCACTAATTATCAAAGGAATGCAAGCCAAAACTACAATGAAGTATCACTTCACAAGGGTCAAAATGGCCATCATCAAAAAGTCTACAAATAATAAATGTTGGAGAGCGTATTGAGAAAAGGGAACTCTCCTCCACTGTTGGTGGGAATGTAAATTGGTACAACCACTATGGAGAACAGTATGGATGCTCCCTAAAAAACTACAGATAGAACTACCATATGATCCAGCAATTCCATTCCTGGGCATATAGTCAAAGAAACCCATAATCCTAAAGGATACACGCACTCCAATATTCATTGCAGCATTGTTTACAATAGCCAAGCCATGGAAGCAACCTAAATGTCCATCGTCAGAGGAATGCATAAAGAAGATGTGCCATATATATATATATACACACAATGGAATATTACTCATCCATACGTTGTGAAATAATGGCATTTGCAGCAACATGGGTGGACCTAAAGATTATCATATTAAGTGAAGTAAACCAAAGACAAATATCACATGATATCACTCATATGTGGAATCTAAGTTAAAAAAAACAAAACAAAACAAATGAACATATTCACAAAATAGAAAGACTTACAGATCTCTAAAACAAACTTACTGTTACCAAAGGGGAAATGTGGGAGACATGGATAGATCAAGTGCTTGGAATGAACACACACACTACTATAAGACAGTAACCAATGAGGAACTACTGTATAGTACAGGGAACTCTACTCAGTATTGTGTGATAACTTATATGAGACAAGAATCTAAAAAGGAATGAATATATGTATATGTATAACTGAATCACTTTGCTATATACCTGAAATTAACACAACACTGGAAATCAAATACACTCCAATAAAACTAATTTTTTTTTTACAGTGGTCAAAACAAGGCTTTTATAATTTTTAGACAAAGAACAACAAATCGTTGTTGTTTCTGTTGACAGGACAGAAAACTCAGGTTTGGGTGCTCAATTAGTGAGGAATTTAAACAGAGTCTTGGCTTGGGGGTAGTCAATTAAAGAAGTAACAAAGTTTGTTTACACAGAAGTGTTGGCCTGAATTCCCTATTTCTAGAGATAAGGGTGCCTGTCCTTCCTTCTACCTCCAGATGCAGGGAGTGTACCTTTCACAGGGGAGATTTATTTCCCACTTTCAAGGAGACAGAAAGGAGTGTTCTTCCTGCATTAGCTGTTTCTTAAGTAATTTTAATTCATAATAATCATATGCTATTGGCCTATTTGGGGGGTGGTCTGCTCTGAGCTTCAGCACAAGCTAAAACCAGGACTGGACTTTCTAATTCCATGTGAAAGGGCCAAGCAGTTCAGTCATTCCAGAGGTCAAGCAAGAAGCCTCGTTTGATCTCAAAAACAACAGTATGGATTAATGTGATTCTTTTCCCTCTCCTTTTCCAGGATCGTGCTTAGAGGAGAAGAGATTGTCAACTCTGTTGTTCCTCAATCAAACCACATCTTTGACTTCCAGAAAGCTTACAGGTTGTCTGAAAAGAAGGTACAGCTGTCATCTCATCTTTCTGTGCCACTGTCCTGGGCAGATGGGTTGGTGTCACCCAGTGATGGTTTAGGTCACCAATGGAGACCTGACTCTGAGCCACTGGACCTTGAGTCTCAAAGCCTATGATTCCATGACTTGAAGACCTGCCTCAATTTCTGACTGAACTGGTCCAGGGATGATGCTCCCAGTGTGTGTTCCTTTGGGTGACTTGGGGAATTTCATTCTCAGCCTCCCTCAGCTTGAATTCATTTGTCACTAAAATCAAGGTGTCTCCTAATTCCCAAATCTATCTTCCTTTTCTCTTTACAGGCCCTGGATGTCAGTGACCACTTTCCAGTTGAATTTAAACTTCAGTCTTCGAGGGCCTTCACCAACAGGAAAACATCTGTCTCTTCAAAGAAGAAAAAAAAGGCCAGTCATGCCTAGATACAAGGGTGCCATTTTATTAACTATTTCTTGCCTCTAAATAAAGCAGCTCCAACAGGTATGAACTGTTCCCTGCGCTCAGGAAACAAGACTGGCCCAAATGCTTCCATTTTTCAACATGAATCAACTTCATCTTAAGCCAAGCTGGGAAGAGTGTCTTTTATTCCCTCTTGAGCTCAAACCTCCCCTGAATGTCTAGAAAGGAAACTGGGGGCTTCACATCCTGACCCCACCAGGTGTCACTGCTCAAACAGCCGAGAAGCCATACAAACAGGAACATCGGCTTTGTCTTGACCATCCTGTTCCACAGGAAACAACCCTAAAGGCCAAAACACCAAGGCCCCAACAGTACCCCATGATTTGGGCAATGAACTGCTTTAGGACCTGGCCCTCCTGTGTGAGGTCAGGCCACCATCACATCTTGCAGGGATGCAGGGTGAGGCCATTCCCACTGATCTCCCTGTCTCCAAACAGTCTTCCAACTCAGCTAGCCCAGCGATCACCAGTATCATCCTTTGAAATTCCAATCTGATCACAGCCCAGCCCCATCCCCACCCCATTTTTAAATCCTTCAGGAGCTCCTGTCACCACATGGAGAGCGCCCAGGGTGTCTGGATGCCCAGGAAGGTCTCTATTTCCTGGTTTATCACGTCAGCCTTACCTTTGCCCACCATGGACTGTAGCCCAGCAGGACTGCCCCTCCCCTGCATGCCCCAAGCTCTCCCTCCTTCTGGGCTCAGCAACCCCCACATACCATACTCCTACTAGAACGCAGACCTCATTGTATGTTCACCAAGGCCACTATTTGGGCTCTGTGGGGGCCTGGTGGGACAAAGGCCCAGCAGGCTGAGAGGGACTGGAGGATCCTGTTTTCCTTCCGCAGCTGGAGACTTGCAGAGGAGTCCAGCAGCAAGGTACCATTTTACCAATATCCATGGTGACCATTTTGGTTTGTTTTGCTTTGTCTTCCCTTATACTGTTTCTTTGAGTAGTACACGAGCAGGAGTAAATCTGTAAGCAGTACCAAGAAAGAAGCAATGACAAGGGACACTGCCCAGCCCTCCATCTCTGGTTTCCTGTCTCAGAAGGGGCCCCTCTTACCAGCTGATGCATTCCACCCGAGAGCCTCTGCATAAATAAGCACTGTGTGTAATCTTGAGAAATAGAGCCTGGCATACTATACGCGCAGTCCCACTTTTTGCTGATTTTCCTAATGATATTGAAGGTGATGTGACTTTTGATATAAGAATGAGAGGCTGTAAGCCAGATATATGAGATTTGGTTACAAATGGCTGAGAGAATAAAATCGAAAGTGCCCTGCTTTAAACATGCCCTGATTTCTCCAAACATCCAATGAACCTCAGAGGTCCTGCTTCAACCGGTGGTGGCAAGGCTACAAAGCTTCTGTGAGGCCTTATGAGCAGTGTTCACAGTCCCAGGAAAACTTCCAGTTTCCAAGCTGCAAAATGGTCAAGCAAGCAATTCACAAATGAGCTCACTGCTGAGGAAAGGGTCACCCCTTTGTCCCAAAGGCCAGCAACGTGGCTGGGAAGAGTCCTGTGCCGAATGGGGCAGGCAGGGGAAGTAAGCCAGACACTACCTGAGTCTGTCCATGTCTCTGACCTGGTCTTGCCACCCTGCAGCCTCTTTGGTGACAAGACATCTCTCTGTCCCTGCACTGGAGCAACTTACTGGGACCACGGGCATCTGCCAGCTCCCATTATGGGCAAACTCTGCCAAGCAAGAGGGGATGAAGTGCAGCTTCTTCTCACTGGCCGCAACTGAACAAGCCCCAGACCTCCTCCCATTGTTCTGGCTCATTTGGCCTGGCAGGGACAAGGAGCTCTTGTGACTTTTGGGGGAGTGGGGTATGCCCTGGTCCTATGTACTCATCCAGCTTTGGCTTTGTCCAGAGGGTTTGAAATCATAGGGAACCAGTTACCATGCCGATTACCCAGGGTCCAGGACCCTCAGAGTCTGTCTCAGTAGGTCTGGGTTGGGGCCGTGGAACCTGAATTTTTAATAAGCTCCTAGGTAATATGAGGGCTTCCCTGGTGGCTCAGCTGGTAAAGAATCTGCCTGAAATGTGGGAGACCTGGGTTTGATCCCTTGGTTGGGAAGATCCCCTGGAGAAGAATACTCCAGTATTCTAGCCTGAAGAATTCCATGGGCTGTATAGTCCATGGGGTCACAAAGAGTCGGACACGACTGAGTGACTTTCACTTTGAGAATGGCCTAGGTGATATGAGGACCAGATTTTTATTTCATTATTTATAGGGGACCAAATTTCTCACCCACACTCCTATACCCTCCTAGATGAGAAGAGTTGTAGCACGATGTACACCATCACTTACTAACCGGGGGACCTTGAGCAGCTCACCAGCCTTCAGTTTCCTTATGTATAAAATGGTGTTAAAAAGAATCAACTTCCTGGAGGAAGTTTAAATAAGATAATGCACTTAAAACACTATGTGTCCGACCACCTCAAAAGCCCTCAACAAATGGAGGGGGTATTTTTATTAATAAGCCTTGTTTCATTAAACGGTAAGCCAGTCAAGCCTTTGGGTATACGTACCCAGTTATTTAAGGTTCTCAGTTATTTAGAATGAATTTCTGCCATACAAGGAATCAGGCCAAGTTTCCAATTCTTTTTCATTCACCACAGCAAGTATTTTGGCATATTTGAGTTTTGAGAAATGGAGATGTCCCTACTTCCAGTCCTTGCTATCTTCTCATCCTCATCCACACTCCTTTCTTACCTCAAACAAACATGCCCTTCATCCTGTCCCTGTGGGTTGGAAGGGGCAGGGAGGGGGATGCAGAAGGGAGCTTCTCCAGTTCAGCCACCCTGGCTCCCACCTCTGCCTCAGGTTGCACAAGGCAAGTGTAAAGGATAGATGCAAAACCAGGGGGAAAAAGAATGACAAACTGGAGTTCACATCTCTCTTCCCTCCCAAAAGGAGAAAAAGTACAAAGGCAGGGGGGTGTGTGGGCGAGAGGGGTCACACCTGTGTCAGTTACCAATTCTTCACCATGGCCCACAAAGCTCTCACAAAGTAGTTCTTGGCTTTCACTTACCTTTCCAACTCCACTTTCAACCGTGTACATTCTGTAGTCACACCACTTAGCTCCTTGATCATGCTCTCGCCATGAGTGAGACTTTTCACATGCTGTTTCCTTCCTCCTGTATTGCTCTTCTCCCCCTTCACTTAATAACCTTCTCATTCCTCGAAACTCAGCTTAAACCTTGTTCATTCAGGGAGGCCTTCTCTGGCCAACTCTCCCCAATCTATTTTGAGATCCACAGTTACATCTTCCCATGGTGCCCTGTCTGTTCCGTTCCTATACCTCATCACATGTGTAATCACCTGTCCAATGTCTGTTCTCCGTCCCCAACCTACTACCTCTGTAAGGGCAGAGTTATGTCTTCTTAGTCACTGCTTAATACATTGTTGTCGGTTAGTTAAACTCAGGGGGTACTACAGTACCATCCCGGAGTAAAATGCAGTAGCCTTTACAGAGTTCTCCTTTAAAAAATATATGTATTCTGAGCAAAAGGCAGGAGACACTGGGTAGGAAAATTCTTATAATTTTTCTTTTAGAAACCCTCCCAGATGGAAATATCTAATTTACAAAGTTAGGGAATAATTTTCACTGGCACTAGCTAGGGATTAAACAGAAAACTAGCAGGGCCTTCCAGTGTAATGTAGTTTCTCAAAGAACATGTGAGGGATATAAAATAGAATGGCAGGAATTCCCTGGAGGTCCAGTGGTTCGGCCCCAACACCTCCACTCCCCAGGGAGCAGGTTCAATCCGTGGTTTGGCATGGACAAATAAAATAGGACGGCATCAGAGACAGAACTAAAAGCTTAAAACCCAGCTAATCGTGAACCTCATGGCGGTTCCTCAAATATGCCCTCCACCTTCCTGCCTCAGGTCTTGATAACGCCGTTCCCTCTGCGAAAAGTGCCGTCCCCTCTTTGCCCCTCTAACCTGCGAGAACAAAGTTCCTCAGTCTTTAAGTCTATGGCTTTCAAGCACTTCCAAACCCCACATCAACCTCCCTTCGCTGAGAGGAGCGCTCTAGTCGCTCTCAGGCGCACGCACGTCATCCCGCACGCACCACGCCGGCCCACGCACGCACCACGCTGGCCCACGCACGCACCACGCCGGCCCACGCACGCACCACGCCGGCCCACGCACGCACGTTCGCAAGCACGCACCCCCCCCCCCCAGCCCCTTACCCGATCTCGCGTAGGCCCACCTGGCACACATGCCCCAGGTGGCCATGGTTTCTGCTGATTGTTACAAGCCCAGGTTCCTACCTCATCCGAGTTCCCTGATGACGAGAAAATATGTGGTAGTCACTTGCAAAAAGTTCTGCTGAGGCTTTTTTCTCTAAGAACCTCTTTTACTTCCCCATCAAATACCCTGAAAGTTTCATTTTATTTTTCCGTCCTATTTACGATTCTTGCTTGTGTGAGATATTTTAATAATTTCATCAAAGTTAGAGCTGAAAACGTCACTATTCGGGGGTGGGGGTGGGGCAGAATTTTTAAAACATGTATTTGGCTGCACCGGGTCTTCGCTGTGGCATCTGAGATCTTTGACCTTCCTTGCCGCACTCAGCCTCTTTAGTTGCGGCATGCGGGATCTAGCTCCCTGACCAAGGATGGAAGCCAGGCCCCCTGCATTGGGAGCGGAGTCTTAGCCACTGGACCATCAGGCGAGTCCCTAAAAGTGTCTTTAAAGATAATCATAATAATGGCAGCAGCACTTGCCGTCTTGCCAAAGCTTACTCTGTGCCAGCCTGTTTTTAAGAAATACCATTAGTGCTCCTAAGAAATAACAGCACTAATAATATGAGTTCTGTTGTCATCTCCATTTTATAGAGGAGGAAACTCAGGTCCAGACAAGTTAAACAACTTGCCCATTGTCACACAGCTGGTGGGTCATGGAGGTAGTGCCTCCCCCATGAGAAAAAGTAGGCACAGGGCCAAGGGCCACATATGTTTAGAGGCCACAGGAGTGTTTTAATTTGTTTCGGAATAAGGAGGAAAAGAAATTAAAATTTTAGGTTGAAGACAGACTTTTTTTGCATTTACTAATATAAATGTATTTGTACAAGTGTTGTTAAAATATAATTTTTATTAATTTTTTATGGAAGAGTTTCGTGAAGGCAGAAGTACCCTAAGAACCCACAGAGGTTGTGACCTTGGTGGAGTCAGAAGTCCAATCAAGTAAGTACACCCCCAAAGTTCGTGTTTCCTCTAGTCTAGTCTAACTCCACATTGTTGCTGTTGTTAAGTCACCAAGTCGTGTCCGACTCTTGGCCACCTCGTGTACTGCAACCTGCCAGGCTCCTTTATCCATCAGATTTCCCAGGCAGGAACCCCGGAGTGGGTTGCCATTTCCTTCTCCAGGGGATCTTCCCGACTCAGGGATCGAACCCGCATCTCCTGCTTGACAGGTGGATTCTTTACCACTGAGCCACCTAGGAAGCCCAGTCCCTGGTGTTTTTACAATTGTGAAAACTGCAGTCCAAGGCCACACAACAAATGGATGGCAGAAGGCAAGCCGAGAAATCAGGTTTCCGGGGCCAACCGTGGTAACTACCCTTGCGATCCAACAGCACCACCTAGTGGTCTTTCCGGGAACTTCGCTTGAAGAGGGTGCAGGTCCAAATACTCCCGGGAAACAACTGCCAGTCTACACGTGAACTCCATACTCCGCAGTAGCGGAACTCAAACACACCCCCAGAGCAGCCACAGGGCCCTCTGGGCTCTGGCAGAGATGGGCTACATGTTTGGGGACCCTTTCTTCTCTTCTCCTGGTCACGCAACACTCCCAGCCTTTCTCTACAAGTCATGTGATTTGTTTTCACTGATAGAACGTGGCCGTGCTCGTCAGCTCCGGGCCAGGGTAGTCAAGAGTGGGCGCGTTCTCTCCTGTCCTTCAGTCTGTCTTCCCTCATCCCCCAGTTGGGTTTAGGGGATTCAGGCGAGGACCCTGAGGCCCTCGGAGATGGCAGAGCCACCAGATAAATGGGGGAAGCCGGGGTCCCCAGATCACCTTGTGGTGGGTGACCCGCTGAACCTCAGATTGCACTGTGCTGTAAGAAATATATCTTTATTTTGTCAGTAAGTTTGAGCAACTGGGATTCAGGGCCGTTTGTTATAGCAGTGAGGCAACCCTGACCCTTACAGGTTCTCGGGGTGGGGTGGGAGGAGGTTGGTGTGTGCAGAAGGTAAACAGGGAAACGACTTCCTCCCTAAACTGTGGGCTCCCCTGGGACTCAGCAGTTCTGCTCCGGGTCCCTTCAACAGAATGTAAAGTAAGGCCAGGGAGGTGCCCCCCCCATACCCGGCTCCACTTAGCACCTTGAGAACTGAAAGAGCCCCCTCCCCTGCCCCAGGTCTGCTGCTGAAACAGTTACAGGTTTCATTGTTTCCCTCCCAGGAGTGGCTTGGCTGGCAATGGTGATGGCAGGGGTGGGGAGCTCTGCAAATAGCTAGGGTCTCTGAGGGCAGACAGGTCACAGCAGGTGGGGCCCCCTGAATCCCACCTTAGAGTAGACCTGTGCCCCCTCCCCTGCTTGGCAGAGGCAGTGCTGGATAGAACAGAGAAGGGGTGGGTGGGGCTGGCAGTGTCTCTGCCCTGCAGGGTCCACGTGGACCAATGGAAAAGGCAGGAGCAACTTCTGAACCCCCAGCTCATTCACATCAGCTGGTCTGTTCGCCGTGAGACATGGAAGATGTTACTTTTGATGTAAAAGCTCTTTGTGATGGGCTGGAACCTGGCATAAGTTGGAGGCCTGGTGTCCTTCATGGCTTCCCCTGGAATGCAACAAGGGCCTGGTGGAGCCGGGGCCACCACACCTCCTGCCAGCCCAGCACAGCACACAGCCCCAGCGGCTCTGGGTGCTGGACAGTGAAAGGCTCCCGTGCAGTTAGTAGCCCCTGACCCCTATCTAAGGCCCCCCTCCCCTTCCTTAGAATCTACTAACTAAACGGTATGCCCGGCAAAGCATAGGAACCTCAACACCCTGCTTTGGCCCCGTGGCCAGGATCTGTCCCGATGGATGGCACCTAGGGCTCTCTGCTGCTGCTGCTGCTAAGTCGCTTCAGTTGTGTCCGACTCTGTGTGACCCCATAGACAGCAGCCAACCAGGCTCCTCCATCCCTGGGATTCTCCAGGCAAGAACACTGGAGTGGGTTGCCATTTCGTTCTCCAATGCATGAAAGTGAAAAGTGAAAGTGAAGTCACTCAGTTGTGTCTGACTCTTAGCAACCCCATGGACTGCAGCCTACCAGGCTCCTCTGTCCATGGGTTTTTCCAGGCAAGAGTACTGGAGTGGGGTGCCATTGCCTTCTCCATAGGGTTCTCTAGTTGTTAACTATTTTGACAGCATCCCTACCCCAGGCTCACTTCCCCCTCATCACATTTCTCCCCTTGTCCAGCGACTCCCCTCTCTCTCCAGTGCTCCACGGCAAACACCTTCAGGGTCCTGCCCAAGGCTGAACTAGCTCCCCAAATGCCCACTGGCTGCAAATTCTGCCTGTTGAACTAATAATAAAAATAATACCAGTAACCACTTCTTGCGCATTTACTATGTGCCAAGCACTACACGAGTGCTTTCTATGTGTAAAAGTCACTTGGGGCTGACCCAGCTGGGGCCCAGACAGTGCCTTCAACCCCTCTGTTCCCTGGCTGTTTACACCCACTGGGAAGACGCAGTTCCTGTCTGTAACTGTTGGGGAGGAGAGGAGGGGTCAGCAGAAGGTCTGTCCATCTGTTCCCCCTTCTGGCCTATGAACCGGTTGGCTTAGGGGCATGAGCCAGACACAGCTTAAGCAGAATGTTCCAGAGATTCTGGGAGCAACTGTGGCTTCAACAGAACACTATGAGGGAAAATTAAACTCTGTCCTGAACCTGTACTGCCCTTGTACCCAGGGGGTCATTCAGAACCAGCTCCTCTGACACCAGTGCTTGGGTTGCTGGATAAAATGCAGGGTGTCCAATTACATCTGAGTTTCATGGATCCTTTTTTCAGGATAAGTATGTCCCATGCCATACTTGTGGCCTACTTACACTAAAAGGTTATTGCTTATCTGAAACACAAATGCAACTGGGCAGTTTGTATTTTAATCTGCTCCATCAGCAACCCTGTGCTTGGCAGGGGTTTCAGAGGCAGTGGGCATGGACCCGTGGGCCTAGCAGAAGAGGAGGAACAGGGAAGCCCTGTGTGATGCCTATCTTACTCTGTAGACAGAGGGAGTCAGGCCCTTCTCAGAAGAATCTGATGGAGGAGATTTGGCCTGGGACTCAACTCAAACATGCCGCTCCAGCAGGCCTTCGCTGGCCACCTTGAGTACTACCAGAGCAGCGCCTTCGCCTCTATCTCTGTCTCCTGATTTACCGCTTCTTAAAGCCTCAATTGTGACCCGTGGACCGAACCGATAACATCAGTGTCATGCGGGAGCTGGTTAGAAATGCAGAATCTCGCCCCATCCCTGAAATTCATTGAAAGATCACAACCCACATTTTAACAAGACCCCCAGGTGATTCCCCAGATGACAATAAAGATTGAAAAGCACAGTTCTGTAGCAGGGACCACTGCCTGACTCTACTTCATCTGTCTGTCACGAGTCCTCTGTGAGGGGCTATGTCTGTCTGGCTCTCTGCCGGACACTCCAGGACAAAAAGAGCATATACGAGGTGCTCAGTAAACATCTGTTGAGTGAATGAACAAATGAATGAACCAGAATTCAAACCCAGTCTGATAATATCAACCTGCATAGCTCTATGGCTATTGGTTTGCTGACTCATTTGGGGGCCGAGCTGGGATTCAATGGCTCCACCTCTCCCCCTACTGGCTGTTCTGAACAAGATTCTACCAGGATTACGTGCAGAAGGAATGTGTGTCCTTCCCACCTCACGCAGCTTTCTGAGAGCTAACTCCCGCTCAAGGTGTTCTCCCACCAGATTTCCCCCAAAACTCTCTGACAAAGGAAGGGCAGTACTTGCTTGTCCCCATTTTTTGGATGTGGCAACTGAGGCCCAGAGAAGTTACGGTTCTTGCTTGAGCTCACACAAGATGAAAGTCATGAAGCTAGAATTTGAACTCACACTTCTTGATTCCAAATCAAAGCCTCATTCCCTAGTTCATATTCATTTTGCCCACAGTCCCTGAGTGCCAGCCCCAACCTGGGAGCTGGGAGGGCATTAATGACCTTAACTAAGAAGCCCTGGAACCTCAAGGCCTCACCAGGCTAGAGGGATACTCAAGGAATGGCAATGGTGCTTGTGCAAACTCAGAAAGCTATGAGCGCACAAAGATGGGCTTATCTGCCTGGAGGACTCCTAGAAGACTTCTCAGAGGAGGTGACATCTGAAAGTTAGCCAGCAGAGGGAGGGCAGAAGAAAGTCCAGAGTGTGAGAAATCTGGAGCCCTGCTCAGAGCATAGTGAACCAGGGGAATGTGATGAGGGGCAAGGCTGCGCCCGCCTGCCAAGGCCTGAAATGGCAAGAGGGTGGTGGCCCTTACCCATGTGCCAGCCGTACTCCCAGGATGACACTATCGGGTACAGAAACTTCTCCTCGGGCTTCTGCCGATACCGCTCCCGGAGGTACGAGGCCCGGCCTTGGCCGTCGTGGGAGACGCCTTGGAAGAGCAGCTGCAGGGTGCTGGGGGGGACCTGCCTCATCCCTGAGCCCACGGGTTTGGTCTGATCTGCAGGCCCCCGAGTTGCTTTTTGGGCCTGCCAGCTTCTGTCTACCTTGGGCGCAGGGCCCTGGACACCCACTCCCCTGGACAGCTGACCCTGGAGCCCCCTGGTCTCTGGCCATCCAGCAGGTACCTCCTTGCTGGCAGGGGCGCTGGTGGCCTGCGATGGCCCCGCTCCCAAGGCCGACCGGAAGGGGGCCTTCTGAGGCCGCTTCCTGGGCAAGGCTCCCTCCTTTGGGTGCTTGTGGCCATAGCTGAGGTTCCAGGCCACCCGAGCTGCAGTCTCCTTGCGGATGTGCTCCTGCCAGCAGGCTTGCTTCTGGGAGGTGAACAGATCCTTCATGGCAGTGTGGGGGAGGGGCCGGGGCGGAAGGGAACATTCTGCAGCCTGTGTTTGCACCGCTGGTGCCTCGTCTCCAGGGATACGTGCAGCCAATGAGGGCTGAGTTGCCGAGGCCCTGCTCGGGGCACTGGGGGGCCATCTGCAGGCAGTGGGACAGACAGGACCCAAGGCCACCCCAACCCCCACCCCCGGGGCTGCCTGGCAGGGGGCCACGTTCTCCCCTAAAGGAACCAGGGCCGGCGCCTTTGCCCTTCATACCCAGAGGATCCCTGGTGGCACATAGGGTTCCACAGCCTCTATTCTATCTGGCATACCCAGTGCACCCCTAACCGCGTGCCAGGCACCCAGGGGAGTCTAAAAGAGAGGTCCAGTCTCCACTCCAGGAGACTCTGGACACGTGGCTGGGAGCCAGCCCCTCACACAGCTCTGCCACCTGACAGCTATGCGGCCTCATCTGTGCAGCGAGGTGATGGTGGGACCTTCAGTGTTCAGACAGGGACATTAGGACAGTGTGTAAACAACGGGGCAAACGGCGCCTGGCACAGAGGAAATGTCAGCTGACGACTAACAGGCACCTGCTAGGTGCCAGCTGCTAGTCTGAGCTCCATGTGCCTTAAACCACCCGCTTGATTACCGGGGCTCTCATAGCCTCCTCCTCAGGTGGGCAAAGGGAGGCCTGAAGAAATACTGGGCCCTGGGCACACTGCCCGTGTGCGCCAGGCCTGGGCTGGGGGCTTCACTGAGTAACCCTACTCAGGGACTTCTTATGCCGTTTTTCCAGGTGAGAAAAGTGACGCTCTGTTAAATGGTCTCACTGGGACTGACTCCAAAACCCACAGCTCCGTTACAGACCCTCCTGTGAGACAGGCATCGTGAGCGAGGCAGAGGCAGGATGGGGCGGAGGACCCACCAGCAGGACCGTGAAGTCAGCCTCCTGGATCCTCACACTCTGCCTCCCTGTCCCAGAGAGAGGTTTACCCACAGTGCCCTGGGGCCACTCGCCTTTCTGCTCTGCCGGGTGTACTTTCGTTTATTCATTCAACAAACATTCACTTTCTCTTGACCCTGTGCCAGACACCCAGCCAGGTATAAAGGTAGATGAGAAGGGACAGAGCCCACAGGCTTCCTACCCTCAGTGTTTCTCCGTCCAGGGGAGACAGATACATAACCAGATGGATAGAAGGGCAGGCAGGGAATTAGGGGGATGGTCTAGGTAGTCTTCCTGGAGGAGGTGTCCTCTGATTGAGAACTGAACCATGAACACCGGTTCATGGCAACTCTCTTGCCACGAGGCAGGTTAAGTAAGGATGGAGGGAGGAAAGTCTAGAGTTAGGGGTCTGGGGGTGCCAAGACCCTGGGGTCAAACGGTGGTGGGGTGGAGAACTCAAGAAGGCATCCGTGGCCCAGACCGCCCCCACCCACAGACTGGCTAGGCCAGGTGCTCAGAGCACAAGAGGGTGGAGGCGGACATCCTTCTCCCTTGGAGCTTCGGGATCCTGTGCCTTCCCCACCACCAGGGCTCCCCACGGTGCCTGAGTATCTGAGTGTCTGAGGCCGCCCCTGGTGGTCACTGAGGTGACAGCAGCCCAGGCAGCTGTCCTCTCACCCAGCGGACAGGCCTCCCCTCTCCGTGGGAGGGTGCAGAGAGGCACCCCTAAAGTGCTGCCTTTCCGTGGGCCCAAGGACAGCCAACAACCCACAAGGCGACCCGCCTTCAGATCCTGTTCCCGTGTTAAGGTGTCCAACCTGGGCAAGGCCTCTTGGAACAGCTTCAGGACCCCAAGTTTTCGTTTAGACTTCCGCAGTTTTAACACAGCCTTGATCATCACTGTCCTTTCTGAGCCCGGGCACACTCCCCTGTAAAAAACTGCAGGTGATCCTAACAGTGCTTAGCATTGTTACTTATATTTTTCTTACTATAGATTTTGAAACTCGTCTGTAAGCCACCAACAGGGACTTCCCTGGTGATCCAGTGGCTAAGACTCTGTGCTCCCAATGCAGAGGGCCCAGGTTCTATCCCTGGTCAGGGAACTAGATCCCATATGCTGCAACTAAGAGTTCACATGCCACGACTAAGACCTGGTTAAACCATATAAATATTAAAAAATATATAAAAGCCACCACCCACCCTAGAAGTGTGGGGGCAGCCCCCAGACCTGCCTCTGGTCTATGTGAGCAGGGTCACAGGTGCACCTGAGCCTCCACGCAGCCTTCTGGCCACACCCCCACGCCACCAGGGACCCATGCTGTCCACTCCCGCTGATGACCCAACCCTAATCCCCAGCCTGTAACTTTGTCCAAGGGCCTCTCCTAGGACTCATCATTGTGCCTTTAAAGTAGCTTCTCCTGGAATTAAGCCCTCAGAGCAGAAGAATCATTTTAGGCACTGAGCGAGTAATAATTTTGTGAACCTTGTCAGTGATATTCTCTACGGCATCTTGTTGGTTAATCCTAAAAGCACTCTACAGAGTAGGTCCCATTACCCCATGTCACCGGAGAAGATAAGGGAGGCGCTGTTTCCTGTGAGTGTGTGTGATCGGCCGGAGGTCACAGATCTGAATCTGCCGGCCTGTGCTAATAGCCCCCATGATAAAGTTTCTCCACACACCGTGCTTCCCCCTGTGAGGCTGAGTCTCCTCAAAACTCATGCAGCCCCTCTCCCGGCAGCTCAGTTGGGAGATGGATGTGTTGTGAGATCTTTCTGAAGATTCATTTTAGAGTGGATTTCCCCATTATCTTCCCATTTTATGGATAAAGGCACTGAGGCACAAGAGAAGGTAACTGCCTGAGGTGTGTGAACTGAGACTGGAAGCCAGACTTTCTGACCTGCTGCTTGCTGAGTGTTTCTCACACATGAGTTTCCTTTGCTGCTCCTAGCAGGCCTGAAGCAGGCATTTCCGGGGCTTGGTGCCTCTGCCACGGCTTCCTTCTCTGATATCACCCCACTGGCGCCCAGCATCAGCTTTGCCCTAAGAATGCCCACGCTGACAGGGAGAGGTGTCTGGTGCTTGGGAAGGCGGCGGTCATGGTCAAGGCAGAGGGAGTAATGTGGGCAATAAAAGGCTTGCAGTTTCTTCCATCTTCGAGCTTTGTCCTGGGGAGATAAAGGAGGCCCAACATACTGAACGCCCTTGGATGCGAGCCACAAGTCAGGCTTGTAAATTCCCCACCTCCTGCGGGGCTGCTTGGGAGAACTCTTGAGGAAGAAAGAAGGGGTGTAGGGTGGGCCACCCTAAATTCCTTGCACATGAGCTGGTCCCCTGTGGGCTCAGGGGCCCAGACAAAAGCCTTATCACAAAGCAGAAAGGATCTCTTTGTCTAGAAGGATTCCTCCCACCATGTGTTTGGGCAGCACCCTGAGGACAAAGCAGAGGGAAAAAATGGGACTCAGCCTTGCCTTGAGCGATGTGACATTTTCACTCCCTCTTGGAGTTATGATTTGCTATTGTGAGGAGCAGAAAAAATTAGCCAAACAAGCTGTGTTTCTGGGAGAGTTTTCATTAGTTGAAATTAGTTGATTACAAAACCCCATCTTCCCACGAGTTAATGGAGACTTGGAGAGAGTCCATCCTTTTGGTCAAACACTAAAGCCAAAGGGCACTTGAATTAACAATCTTGCCCATTTTAAAATACAAACTTGGGGGGGGTTGACGAGGATTGAGCACCCATTTCGCCATTAATCTTTGCTCTGCTAATTTCTAAGGCTGTGCAGTTTTCAAGGAAAATTAAATCCCTGTGTGCCCAACTCATTTTACACCAAACTCATCAAAATGTGGCTTTCAAGGCCCCTTTGAAGTCTTAAGACCAGACATGTGGACAAGGGCCCACATTAATAAAAGGCTTCCTCCCTGGCTGCATTGCTTCCCTGAGCCACAGAGGGAAACTGGGTGAGGAACAGGAGGGTGTCTGGGCGTGGAGGGGGACAGACCTGTTCTGAGTTGGAGGTCTCTGCATGGCAGCTGGAAGCTGTTGTGCGCCTAATTTCCACTGGTCACCAGAGAGCGATGGTCCAGCCAGCTCTTGGTTGGCAAGGGGCAGAGTCAACCAGTGAAAGTCAGAAAGGGCCTGGCACCCAGTTGGTAAAGGGTCAGGTTTCAAAGTTTTCAAGGTGTTTGTACAAACAACAGCTGGTTCCCATGGCAGCAAGTCCAGGTGCAGACAACAACTGAGCTGTGGTACTAGCCACTGACCAGTTGAGAAATGCACAGGTTTCATCCTGAGATGTCCTTCATGTAATTGCTGGGGGGAACGCCAGGAGCAGCACCTCTGTACCAACAAGTAGCCTGTGGAGGAGGCCATCACCTTTGGCAGGGTTTGATCACAGACAGCAGTGGCCAAGACTCTCACAGCTCCCAGAGGGCGCTCAGCTGACCCTCACAGCCTCTCCTGGGGGTTGCGGGGGCACACTCTGAGAGGTGAAGCAGCTTCCCCAAGCCACATTGCCAGTGAGCGGCCGAGCCAGGACGTAATCCCCAGGTTACTTGATGCTAAAGTCCAGCTGTTAATTTATAAATGCTGCCTCCCCAGAAACCAGCCAGGCTTCAACAGGGTGGGATCTCTTTTGGCAAACGCAGCCTACCGTGGCCTCTCCAGACCCACTGGAGACAGCCTGCATTCCACAAAGCCCACGGATGTCCTGGAGTCCAGGAACAGACGTTCACGGCACAGGCCCACAGACAAGGCTGCTCTCTCCAGAACGATGGGCAGCAAGACCCTCCATCCCTCCAGTCCTCCTCCCACCTCTCAGAGGTATACACGCATCACCGCTGGGCTTCAGGAAGGATACACACCAAAAGAAGCCTTCCTCTCCACCCCCGCCACCCCCAGTGCAGGGCTGGGGGTTCAGAATGGACTTCCTGTCATCATGGCACCTGCTGGTGCCCAGGGGAGAGGGAGGGATCCTGGGTTCCTGCTGTGTCTCTGCTCCCACAGCAAGATAAGCAGGGAAGCAGAGCTCCCACTCTGGGGACAAAAGGCAGGGGCCAGAATCCGCCCCCAGTGAGCCTCGAGACAGCAAACATGTTACCGCAGCATCTGAGTTAGCATCCTCGCCATAAAATCGTATCACAGCACTGCTGCAGCAGGAGGCAGGGGCTAAGGGCGTCGTAAGCACACGGCAAGGAGAAGCTTCCTGAGCAGCAAGGAGCAGAGCGAGGGAAGACTCACCACCAACTCCAAACCTTGCTGTCCCAAGGAGTGACAGGTGACACCACTTCTTGCCTGAATACATTCCCTACAGTGAGGGTTTCACAGCCCATTAGGAAAAAGGCTCTCTCTCTCTCTCTCATAAAACCACAGCCTTCCCCTCAGTGGGTTTCATATCTGGGACTCTCAACCAGGGCAAACCGCAGCAAACTTCCCCAGGAGGCTATGTCGGTGCCAGGCACCTCACCCTGATAAACTAGCCCCCCCCCCCTCCCCCGGGCCTGCGGAGAAATAGAACATCCCCCAGTGAAGAGATGAAGTTCCCTGTTGAGACAAGTGGCTTAATCTGCATCCTTTCGGCCAGGGTTTGGGAGGGTGGGTCAGAGCCTCAAACCACTTAGGGAAGGACACCATCCAAGAACACCCGGGGAGCTTATGGAGCAAACATCGTATTTAATAAGTTATAAGATACAATTTACAGTCGGCATTTGGTTCCAGTTTCACTTCCACGTCCCAGTTCACGAGGCCTGTGGTCCTTCCACATCAGGCTTCGGGCAGTTCCAGTTTCTAACAGGTAGGCTTTGCCAACACGCAACCCCAGCTGCTGCACCTTGGGGAGGGTCGCCCACCTCGCCCCATGCCACCCATGAATGCAGCCACCTCGTGAGGGCTTGGCAGCCAGTCTGAAAGGGCTGCCTGCTCAGATCACACTACATATCCGGGCCCTGCAGTCAGCCAGCGACCCCCCAACACTCTCATTTTTATTCCAAAGCAGGTGTGCAAGAAGGCATGCAAAATGCCTTATACCCCATTTTCGGAATTTTGCAGCTGCCCTTTTCTTTCCCAACAGCCTCGGGTGGCATGTCCTTGGGGCCAAATATGTTTTCCTTGTTTCTGCAAATGGTGAATGAGCTGTGGTCCTTCCCTCCCATCATTCCTTGACTTTCAGGCCAAAGGTCGGCAGAGGTTTCCTTCTATAATTATTTTCCAGAAAAAGGCCACGCTGGGGCTGACTGGGGGTGAGTGTGGAGCATTTGGTGGTGCACGAGGCCTCCGCTAACCCTCAGACCCGTCCGCGGTCTCTCTGGACGTGCTGGAAACTCGACAGACAGACCAATGGCTGGAGCACGGGCTGAGAACAGGGACTCGTGTTGGTTTAAAACAAGGCGGGGTGGGGCGGGGCATCTTTGGCAAGTGGGGGACTGCTCACCACTCAGACCCGGTGGTGGAAATGGACTTTGAAAACAAAAGCAAAGACCTGGCTGTCAAGATGGTCACACGCAAGGACCCTGCAGGGAAGTAAGCAGCAGGATGAGGGCAGAGGCACCAGGAAGCCGTTTCGGCCAGTCCGTCACCTCGGACTCTGCCCGTGGGGGCGGCGGGGGGCGGTAGTAGTGTTAAAACAAAGGAGTCCACCTAGTACCCCTTGTTCACATGACACGGTCATCTCCTTCTCCAAATGACAGTAAAAACTACATCTCCTCTTTTCCCCTGCCCCTCCCAGCCTTGTTTTGTCAACTGACTAGCTAATTTCATTTCTTAAAAATAGGAGCCTGGTCGGTTCCGGTTCTGTCCGGAGGGGGTGATCTGTGCCACAAGAGGTCTGATTGGCCAGGCCTATTGCATCAATCTTCACTTCCTTACTCCCCAACAAGTTCCTAAAGAGTCAAGTTTAGGACTTCTTTCTGTACTAAAAGGGAGGGGGAAAAAAAAAAAAGAGGCCATGTTTTGAGGATGGGGTTTTCAGTCCCACAAACAGGCCGGAGGACTTTGTATAAAACGAGTGAACAGATGAGCAACAGAAGCAGCGGCCAGCACGGCTGCCGGGCCGACGGGAAGCGTTTTAAGGCACGGTGACGTGGAACGGGCTGCCGGGAATGTGTTCCTCTCCCCACTTCACGGCCAGGACGTAATCCCCCCGCTCCTTGACCACGTAGGTCACGTTGTACTGTTGATTGCCCACGTGCTTCATGGAGACTTCTTCGCAGGGGGTGGTGGGCCCATGGACCCCGATCAGCAGCATGTTGGAACCTGCGCGTGGGGGTAGGGGGCAGAGGAAGGTGGTGACGTCGCGAGGATGCACCCAAGAAGGCAGAGGAAGAGGAGGGGAGATGGGAGCCAAAGGAAAGGTCGCAGTTACTGCCTACACTTCTCGGATGTGATGCTTGGGGCCAGTGAGAGGTGGGAGAACAGGGGACTCATACAAGTTCAAATCCCTGCCCGGCTGCTTCCTAGGTGGGTGACCTTGGACGTGGAACCTCACCTCTCTCTGCCTTAGCTCCCCCAACTGTAAACAGAGGGTGAAAGTGTTTTAAAAAAACAGAGAGACCTCTTGGGCTACTGGTGAGGTTTAGAGGAATTGTTATAAGCCCTTAGCATATAGTAAAAAGGCTATGTAAGCGCTGGCTACTCTAATCTCATTTATTCTCTTGAGAACCTTCAGGAATATCATTATTCCCATTTTAGAGAAGAGTAAACTGACTTTCAGAAAGACATTGAGTAACTTTCCCAAGGGCACGTGGCTAATAAGCACTGGGGAGGGAGGGAGAGAGGGAGAAATAAGTAAGTGGTGGAGCCAGGTTTCTGGCCAGATGTGCCAGGTGCCAGGATCTAGGCAACTAAATCACACTGACACCCAAATAAATACCCGTCAGATTGCAGTTAAAGTAATTAGTGGCAGAGAACAGGCCAGGTTACTGATTCAGTGTAATGGGGATAATGAAACCTTTCCTATGTACCTTGAGGTCATTTGAAAAAAATCAAGAGGCAGATCATTTAAAAATACTCAGCGCAGAATAAGATAACGAACATATATGACACAGAGGGTGGCCCCCACACCCTCCCTTCCCCGGGCAGGGCCAGGCTGCCTACCGGCTTTGCTGCAGTCCACCAGGAAGGAGCTCTTCTGGCCCAGGAAGGCCTTCGAGAGCCCTGCGCCCTTGGAGGTCACCTTGCTGGCGTCTGAGGATGCCTTGGGGATGGCACTGTAGCGGGTCTCTGTCGAGGACCTGGTCACTGACTCCACCAGGATGGAGGAGGTCTCGTTGGCCGAGCCGGGGCTGACCAGACGCTGGCCTGGGACACGGGAGGGAGGAAACGGGTGTGACTGGTCAGACAAGGCAAGTGTCCCGAGCAGAAATCCCAGGAGAGCCCCAACTCCCCAACACCGGGATCCAGAAGCCACCACACCTCTCCCTCACACACCCAACACCTGGATCTAAATGCCACAGCTTACCCATCTCAACCTGCCTGCTGTCTTCTATGGAGTTCTACGGTCCTGCCCCACACAACTTAAGATCTGGCTTTCTGGGAATATTGGGAAGTCTGGCCTTGGTTGACTTGATGGAAATCCTTGATCTGGAAATCCCTCCCATATAACCACATGCCATCCTATGGAATGGACATCTTCCATTTATGTAAAATATTTCTAAGCTGTGTAGAAGTGTGGGAGAACACTAACAAAATATCAAAAATGATTTGCTCTACATATTAGAAAGTAATTCTTTTCTCTTAATTTTTTTTTGAGGGGTGGGCAATGCCCCACGGCATGTGGAATCTTATAGTCCCCGACTAGAGAGTGAGCCTGAGCTCCCCTGCAGTGGGAGTACGGAGTCTTAGACACTAGACTGTCAGGGAATTTCAACATTTTAAGTTAATTTATTTTTAATGTAATTTTCTGCAATGAACTATACTACTTATATGACAAAAGGAGACATGTTGAAGGAATTCACCACAATGCTTATGGTAGTTCTCTCGCGTGGTGGGCTGAGGTGTGGTTTTTACTGTTTGGTACTTTTTTCAGTGTTCTGAAGAAGGCACGTTTTTATACATTTATTAAAAAAAAAAAACACTTTTGATTCTTTTAAAAGTGAAGGTTAGAAATGAGGGGATTTTTCAGGCCCTGATCTAAACAAATACATACGATTTCAAATATGTAAGCACCCCTTTTCTGTTAGAGACCTAACATGCTTTCTCATCTTCTACACCCTTGCTCTCCCTGCTTATTCTGCAAGTTTTGAAACTGCAGTCCCCGCTGACATGTCCTATTACTTCTTTACTCCAAGATTCAAGGCAGATTCAACGTATCTCAAATCATCCAGTTTCTACTAGCAGTTAGCTCTGCCGATACTGTAACAAGATCACCTCCCCTGCTAGCAAGGGGAACATGAACGTCACAGTCACTTGGTTGTTACCTGTCACTTTGGCCTTGAACGGGCTGCCCACGATGTGGTTGGGCCCGCCGTATTTGACGCCAATCAGGTAGTTTCCGGGAGCCATGGGAGTGTACATGACCTTGTACCCTTCGGGGGTTTCCTGGCAATCCATTTTAACTTTGGACGGCCCTTCAATGGTGACGGATAACGTCCCTGGCCCTGCTCGGGTGGTATTGATGAAAAATTCTGACTGGATACCTGGAAGAAAGGAAGCGGGAATAAAGCTCACAGGAACAGCTTGGAGGGATTGGCGGTGGTGGCGGTGGTGGGGGTCTGGGGGGTGTTCTGGGGGCCCTGAAGCAGTGGCGGGGAACACAGAGGTCCCCTCACAGAGGGCTCATCTTGGTGGTGTGGGAACCCACCTGTACTAGCTTTGAGTTCCCGGCACAGAGAACTTCAGGCCCTGGGGAATGGTGACCCCTTTCCAAGGTCCAGGCGGGAGTGTGGCTGGCATTCTGTTCTCAGCCCACCCCCTGTTCTCCTCTGGGCACGAGCCGGGGCTGAGGGCGAGTCATCACTGTGTGCCGAAGTGCTGCTTCAGCCCCCAGCGGCTCTGCCTCCAGGGGTGGGGCGAGCGTAGGCCCCTCTGACCTTTTCTCTCTCCTCTGGGTAAACTTGGAGATGCCCAGGGCTGCCTCCTTCCTCCTCAGGCTCCCCGCCCCAGACACCTTCCTGTAGACGGCCAGCCGTCTTTCCGGGCTCTGCCGGCCCCTGCACTGTGCCGTGAACACCAGCAACGAGAAGGGACCAGACAGCAGCTCTGCTAATTACCACTCACACCACTCTGCCTCCTGACCCTGTGCCCAGCGCTACGCGCCCAGTGATTCCTCTTTAGCAAACAACACTGAGGCTCAGGGAAGTTCAACCACATGCCAATCGGAGCTACAGGAGAAGTGGCAGAGCTGGTATCGGAGCACGTCTGCGTGGCTCCGGAGCCCCGGTCTGTCTCCGGGCTGCCTCGGACGCCCTAACCCGGCTCCAGGACATTCTACTTCCTACCTGCCTGGTACACGAGGGCCCCCTGCACAGATATCCTGCCTTGTGATAGAAGGAAAGCTGGGCCAGGAAAGAGTGCCAGCCAACCATCACAGTGGCATTCCTGCCTGAGCCCACGGCCCTGCAAAAACCCCCAGCCCCCAGCCCCCTTTCCAGGTCGGAGCAGGAAGAGGTAGCGCCCAGACACCCGCCGCAGCGCCCTCTATGGGGCACCCTCGGCATAGCATGCCCATGCAGGGCTGTGCTCCTCCCAGAGCCCCGGACCCCGCCCCAGCTGGGAACTATTTTGGTTTAATTATAGCTCGAGGCCAGAGAAAGAATTATTGTTCTGGTTATCAATAAAACAAAGGAACTGCTATCACGCAACCCCAAACACAACCCAGCTGTTTCTGGAAGCTCCTGAGGCTCCTGTCCCAGCAACCCTCCCCCTCCCATCCTGTTCCCCCCAACTATCTCAAATGTGCCTTTCAGAAGCCCTCACAGCAGGCGCTGCTGAAGCAAGGCCTTGCAGGTAAAGGCAGGAGGCTGTGCAAACAAGGGACAGGATTTCCAGGAAGTAGCTGCAAGTGACAACAAGGGAAAAAAAGATACTTTTAAAGTGAAGATGAAAAGACCTGGCCTTGCTCTTGCTCCATCCCTGAGAAGCATCAGTTCATCATGATTGTGAGGGTCCAGAAAGGAAGATGAGGTGCAAAAAGAGAAATAAGGAATTAGAGGCCAAGAGCAACCTATCAGGTGGGGTCCCTTACTATTCCCATTTTACTAGGATGAAAGTGGAGGCTCAGGGAGGTCAGACCACTCAACCCAAGTCACACAGTTGGGGACTGACTGAACTGGGCTTTAAACAGAAGGTCTGTCTAACCCAGAGCTAGCACACTCACCCGAGAGTGGATGGGAGAAAGAAAATCCACACACAGGTGTTCCCTCTTACCACTGCCTCCAGCTAGAACCAGGACCCAGGACATCTGTGGGCATGGCCCTGTTACACATTATTTTTCTAGTGTAATATTTGCTTTTTTTGTTTGTTTTATGAAGTCCAAAATTACTGCTGCTCTTTTTTTTTTTAATTAATTTTTTGGCTGCACTGGGTCTCTGTCGTTGTTCTCAGGCTTTCTCCAGTGTCCACCCGCATCCCCATGTGTGTACAGATGAGACCCTGTGAGTCTGATGCAGCCCTACTCCATCCTGAAGGTGGGTGAAAGGTGCTGGGCCAAGGCTGTGCTCAGACACCTCCTGCAGAGTGGGGTTCCGGGAGCATTTCATCAAGAAAATGACTCTTCCAAGAAGAGAAGCCTGGAAATCCCTGGTGCAGTTGCTGGCCTTCTCAGCCCCTCTGCAGAGAAGAGTCCCACCCCAAATTCTCCACATTCCCGTGCTTCGAAACCTATAGAATGGACCATTCAAAACTTGAGCCAAGAGATACAGCAAACCCACCCATAAAAACACAGGGAAGCCCGCTCTGTGCCGAGGGTCAGGATGCGGGCCCTGCGGCAGCCATACACAGACACCTTTTCATTCCACACACACTGCAGCTGTGTAAGCCGGGGACGGAGATTTGGGGAAAGGCCTGGGAGCGGGAGGGCTATAAAAACAAGACGCCTTCCCCTTGACAAGAGCAATGTTTACACAGGGCTTGAGACAGCCGTGCTCTGTACCTCCTGCTCCCAGCTGGGAGTCTCCCTGGAAGACCAGCTCCCTCCCTCAGCAGCATCCAGGGCCTGCAAAGCACAGTCTGAAACCCGAGCTCCTGAGAAGGTCTGTGTGCGAACAGCCAAGAGGAAGCACCAGAGGCCCCAGCACTGCAGGGACGATCCAGCAGGGGATGAGGTGGCTGCTGGCAACGCAGGAGACCGCAGTGGCTGCTGTGGGGCCTGGACTGAGGCCTGCTGGGGCTCCAGGTGCCAGGAGGACCCCGCCTGGGCTTCAAGGGTGGATGGCTCATCAGGGGCCAAATGCCTGCAACTGCTGCTGCCTGGGGACCTTTCAAGGCAGCTGGGAAAACAGGGGTCCTGGTGTAGGACACCCCACAAAGCGGGCCAGGGGTGTAGCTGCTGCCTCGGGGCGAGTCGGCCACTTAGGAAAGCAGCAGAGCTAAGGGGGTAAGGGAACAGGCCTCGAGGCTGTGAACCTGGACAGGTTCCAGTTCTGCCCTTCCAAGCTAAGTAGTGATGGGGAGCAGCTCAACCTTTCTAAGCCCCACGTTGCTCATTTGTGAAACAGACATGTCCCAGGCCAAAGCAGTCCTGTGCCTCTTGCAAAGGGCAAGCTGCTGGCCCAGAGCTCGGTGTGGAGTCAAGACTGGATGGGCCTGGGGAGATGGGGAGTCCTCACACAGACCCGGTGGGAAGTACTGCTGAGGCCACTGTTTTGGGCCAGAGTCTTGGTTTGGCTAGCCAGCTGGTCAGTCACTCCTGCACCCGGCCAGGTCCCTAGGGCCCTTAGGATGCTTGCGCCTCAGGGCTGGTTGCCAGGCAACCACAGTTGCTTATCCCCTCGCCCATGGGTGAAGGGGGTCCGCTCTGTCTCACTTACCCACCCTGGGAACACTAAGAGCAGAATGTGCATACCCAAGGGACTCAAGAAACTGGGCTGCCTTCCTAAGGGAGCCCAAAGTAACACCCAGACACCAGCCACATCCCAGCGGATCCACGCCTGCGAAGAAACCCACCCTGGCACCTTGCATAATGGTGACGCACTGGACTCGGCTGACGCCCACCTCTGTGTTCACGGCATGGACACTAACTGCAGCCACCATGAGGTGGGCAGATCTGTAGGTCTTGACGTGGAAAGTTCCTTAGGATGTCAGGTGACAACAGCAAGTTGTACCACAACGCAAACAGCACTAAGACCATAGCTATTTAATAAAAGCAAAACTCCGTGTCCGCTTCTTCAATGAACTGACTAGCTAAGCAACCAAGTGGCTAAGACTGAAGACCAACAGAGAGACGATCTGAAGGTCCTCCCTTGATGTGTTAGCCATCCTTCCTCCTGGGGCCAGAGGGAGGGAGGGGGGGAGAAGCAAGATGGAACTTTACTTATTTCCTCCCTGCCCATATTTTTTACAAGCTAACGCATCCTATTTGTATCAAGGATTAAAGATGAATTTGACTGTTTTGGGATTTTCCCCTCCTCTCTTAGGATCAGAATAAGAAGGAGCCTGGCCGAGACAGGTCTTATTATGGATTCAACATGTTTCTAGGAGCCCAGGGACCACTAAGGGAGTTGGAGGTAGGGGACCTCCCCGGAGGCCCGTTACATGCATCACAAACTCTGCGCATCCTCAAAATGAAGGATGGTGTGTTGAATTGCCTATTAGTGTCCTGATCCTAAAAGGACCTGGCAAAGGGAGACAGGTGACTGCAGTTTCCCTGGGGAGAGCGGGCAGCTGGCTTCCTGGGGCTTGCAGAGCCCCATCTGCTCTTCCCTGGGGTCGGCTCGTTGCAGATGAAAAGTAGAGGCAGCGTGTTACCTGTGGAGCCCCCCTCGAGCCCTGCGCCATAGGCCGACACCAGGGCGGGGTTCCCCGCTTGTCCAGGCTCCCCGACACGCACTTTGAAGGGACTTCCAACCACGTGGCTCCCGTTGAACTTGACGTCGATCGTGTGGACACCATTCTCATGGGGGATGAAGCGAACAGCATACTTGTCTGGGAGAATGAGCAAAGGCAGAGAGTAAAATGGGGCCCATGGACACAACCCTGATGGGTGGGGACAGGGGACAGGAGGCCAACCTGGGAGGGCCCACCTGAGGTTACTAATAAGACCACGGTTCTACCGCAAGCCTGGCACCCAGTGTTGGTGATCCAAACCAGATGGGCCTATTGGCATGTCCCTAGGCTGCCCTGCGGGAAATGCATCCAGGTCTAGAATGCAGTGTTTAATCCCCTGTGGCCTCAGCCTCAGAGGGATGCTTCTTTTATGAAAAGCTCACTTCTGGCAAAGTTTCTCTGCTTGGCCACTTGAAGGGAGGAAAAATGGTTTCATCAGACATTAATGCTCCTTAAGTAAGCTCCAAGCTAGCAGCTGCCCCACAGGGCAATAGCCAGATTTCTCACCCTGCCTTTGGGTCACAGCATGTGACCAAGAGGATCTTGGCAAGAGGATCCGTTAGCTGAAATGGGCACCTAGAATATCCTCCCGTCACGCACCCCTCGACAGCCTCCTTCTTTCCCGAAGGGCTCTCAGCTGGGAGGCAGAGTCTTCTCCTCGAGTCCGTCTCAGCCGCTCCCTGGCTCCTCGTGCCCTCCACCCGCTTTAGAACTTCTGTTGCTCAAAGTTCCACCCAAACCCTCTTCTAGTGTCTTCTGGACTCTCCCCACATAGAACCGCCACCCATATATCCTTCAGCACGGCACCATCCCCCACCAGTCCCCAGCTGGGACCCACTCCTCCTCTCAGAAAGCCAATGTGTTCCAAGGGAAATTGATCCCACACCCAGGCATGGTCCTTGATTGAGTCAAGCTAATGGGGAAGAGTGAGGGGAGAAACCCCCTTTCCCCCAAACACAAGTCAATTAGCACATAGCATTTAGCCACAGAAAGTGGCTCAGGAAGGAGCATGTGTGTTCAGTGAGATAGGAAGGGAGGTTTGCTGAAGACTCCTGCAAAAGGAGCATCTTCTGAGAAAGCATCTTGAGGAGAGGATGTTTCCCTTGATTAGTGTTGTGTGCTGCTGCAGCTATCTTGCCACCAAGAGGAAGGCTGTTGCAAAATGAGGCCCACAGATCAGAAGAGCAGAGATGTTTGGGGCCATGGGGAAAGTAGCTGAATGGCTGAATTGTCACTGAAACCCATCTTAGATCCTGAACAGATCCCTTTAATGTGTGTAATGGACCCCCTTTATTATGTGAGTTGGTTTGAGATGGGTGTTCTGTAATTTGTCGCCAATAGCATCCTGACTGGGGCAGGCTAGTGGTCTCAGACACACCTAGGGCTTCAAATACTGCCTGGGGCTGAGGCCAATGCTTAAAGATCTATTAAACAGTCCCTCTTGGATATCTTGCAGACACTGGAAAACCTTTCAAAAAATAAAATATTA
Source organism: Muntiacus reevesi (assembly GCF_963930625.1). Taxonomy (NCBI): domain Eukaryota; kingdom Metazoa; phylum Chordata; class Mammalia; order Artiodactyla; family Cervidae; genus Muntiacus; species Muntiacus reevesi. Next base: position 101,341,381 of record NC_089252.1, read on the forward strand.
AGCTATGTAATAAGGCATCGACCAACCCTCGTCGACCCATGGTCACTGTCCTGAGTTTTCCTAACTGAATCATCGTCTTTCTAACCTACCGCCAAGCTACATGTAACCTTCCTGAATTCACTTTCATTCCTTATGGCCAACTGCACTCTGGCCTCAAGTCCTTCCTCTGCATTTCTAACACTGCTGATTAACGCTGTTTTCTCACATGGACCATGCTGGGAGCATCAGTTCATGACCATGTCTTCCAGATGAACCAAAGCATTCTTTCTAATGTGGTCAGACCCAAACCATGATCTGACCAGGGCGCCCAGCAAACACTCAATAAGGGCAGTGATCGCAGGGCCTGTCCTCAGGCATCAGGGCCCACACTTAATGTTACCTCCTCTGAGAGGACCTCCTGACCTCATCAAGGCAGAAACCCTCTTCCTCTCCTGCTCTGGTCATCGTTACCATTAGATTCTCAAATCTCCTGTGCTGCTGGTGATCAGCAGGGGTCCTCACCGGGGCACTGCATTTTTCTGGCTCACTCTCTCTAGGTACTCCTTACAGTCTGTGTTCCTCCTTGAGAAGCAGGAGTCATGTCTTCCTCAGTCTTACCTTCCTGTCAACTCTTGACACTTTATATATGTTCACTGCAAAATGGTCTTGTTAAAGCTGATTGACATCACACAGTTCCATCCACACCAAGGTGGCGAGCAAGAAAATCCCATGCTATTAAGTCCTACTGAGGACTCAGATTATCTCTCTCTCTCTTTTTCTTCTTTTGGCAGCCAAGCTTGCAGGGTTATAGTTCCCCAACCAAAGACTGAACCCAGGCCCTCAGCAGTGAGAGCGCAGAGCCCTAACCCCTAGACCACCAGGGAATCCTGCAGATTATCATTTACATCAATCAACCTTCCCTTCAGAGTAAACAGAGGTCAAAGTGTACTTATTCATTTCATAAGGTCAACAGTAAAAATCTGTGATATTTACTTAAAAGATGAGAACATCACAATGAATGTCATGTGAAAGAATCTGAAAAGCAGCTGAAAAGAAAGACATATTTGTTTAAAAAAAAAAAATAGAAGGGGTGTTATATCTCAAAGCCTGTCCCTAGCAAATGTCTATACCTCACTTGTAAACAGCGTCTGGCAGTAGCAGAGGGAATCTGAAGACTCCTCCATCGGGGGGAGTCACTTGCAGAAACATTCCTGGGTGAGGGCGCCAGCACTTACCTGGCTCCAGTTCAGACACGTGGCATTCCTCCACGGCTCCAGAGGGGCTGTGCACCTTGGCATCAATCTTGCCTTTTGCCCCATTCAACCTTATAGCAAAGGAGGCTGGCTGATTAACTTTTAATCCCGATTCCTGAGAAGTCAACACATGAGACACGTTACAGCCCTTGGCGTTCTTGCTTCGCGGCTCACACCACCCCGACCCAGGATTCCTGGAGGGACAGTTCTCGTGCAAACAGGCCTAGAACATGTTTTATTACATAATAATATCTGGCAATAAAAGAGCAGGTGAGCAATTCCACATTTCCAGCATCAAATATAAGAAAGCAGAGGTAAACATCTGCAGTCTTGTATCTAAACCATCTTGACTGAGACATGGTTCCTGGGTTTGGAGACTCCAGACATCTTGGTCAGCAGGATTACAGTTTCAGCATCCCAAACAAACCTATACAGGCCAGAAAACCCAGGATCTTTCAGATCCACCCCCAGCAACCACCAAAAAAAAAAAAAAAAAAAAAGAACGAACAAAAAAACCCTTCCATTCTCCACCCCAGTTTTAGGAGTAACCTAGAAGCTGATAAAACCATGCAGTCAGTAACATGAACAAGGTTTTTTTAAATCTCATGGGTGGAGATGGAGAGAACTTTGAATAACTCTGTAAAGGGCTACCCAGGATTTATCTTTCAAGCAGTACTGCACAGTAGTTAAAAATCACAGGACCTGAGGCTGCTGCCATTTCCTAGGTTTGTAACTACTGCTGAACCTCTCCGAGCCATAGTTTCCTCATCTGTAAAAATGGGCATGATAACTAAAATCTACCTCAGAGAGCTGGTGCAAGGATTAAACGAAGTTGTGCGTTCAAGGCACTCAGCATAGGGCCTGGCCCATATATCGGATAGTTTTAAAACAGAAATGTCAGCTTCTCCTCATATATTAACACACCTTTAGAAGTTTTCAGTGTCCCCCCACAGCCCCCCCAAGAAAACATGGGAGAAGTTTAGCTTTTGCTCTTTCTGGATGAGTTTTACTCTCCATGGTTTCTCCTGGAAACTGTATCCTCCGCTGGGAAAAAGGGATTAGAAGTTCAGATGCTTGAGATATTTCAAGACTCTCCAGTCCTGAAGCAAAACTTTACAAGGCAGCCGTTTTGATGTAAATTTGGTCAGACGGCTACTCAGATGATAACTCTCAAGCAGCATGGCTCACACTCAATGTGCCACTGAGGCACCCGAGGGTCTTGTGAAAATGCAGATTCTGATTCGGTAGGTCTGGGCTGGAGCCTGGGATCCCAGGTTTCTAGTAAGTCCCCATGCAATGCTGAAGCTGCTGGTCCAAGGATTACATTTTGGCAAGGTGCTAAAGCAGTGCCATCTAGTTTAATAGTCACTAGTCACATGTGGTTTTATATATATAAATATAAACTGAAATATATATATAAACTGAAATATATATATATAAACTGAAATATATATATAAATATATATATGTAAACTGAAATCACTTCAACTGTAAAATTCAGTCTCTCAGTTACACTAGCCACATTTCAAGTGCCCAAGAGCTGCAAGTGGCTCATGGCTGCCCCTGGAGATATGGGACATTCCCACTGTTGCAGAACATTCTACTAGACCAAGCCGCCCTAGAGGTTACAGACAAGGGAGGACTGAGCCCAAAATTACAGTCTTTGATCACCAGACCACCCCCATCCAGAATGCCAGCCGACTCCAATTTTCTAAAAAGTCTCAAACGCAAGACAAAAACAAGCCTGTCTTTCCTAACCAGCCCCAGATGTTGCTGTGTAGCCTGCTAGTAAACCTCCAGAAAATACTTTACATATCCCTTGGCATCAAGTAACAAGGGGAGAACAGGGGACCAACTTGACACACAAGTCCCTCCTGTTTTTGCAGCTGGTTACAAAAGCTTAACGGACACACCAGTCTGCTGAACACTTATTTCAATATTTCATGACCAAGCTGTCATAAGAAGATTTGACAGAAGTCTCTTGGAGGTGACTACTCCACATCAGCTCCTTTTGGATGGAAGCATTTACGTTACCTGAATCTGCTTGCCACTAAATCCTCAAGAGGGAGATAAACACCTCGGAAGATCCAAAAGAAATCTTCGAGATGCATGAAGGCAGCTCTGAGCCCCTCAACAAATGCTGGGTTTATCTCCCTCCGTAGGTTTTAGTTAAGCTGGCCACAGAAGCGACTTCTGTTAAGAAGCCTTTAAATGAAACACAAGAAAAACATCTGCACTGCCATGACCAGTCAGCACCCTTGGTACTCGCCAGAGGCCGCTTCAATCTGTAGACTGTGACTCTGGTTGGGGTTCTGTTTGGGTTCCCTAATGTTTGGGACAACTAGCAGTACCAGTTTCCCTTCGGGAAGAGTCAAACTCTCAAATATAAACCAAGTGCATGGACCCAGGTCCAAAGATACCGATCATCAATCTGAGATACAAGGATGAGTGTTCATCCATCCATTATTTTCAAGACCCAGGGGCCGCTGATGGTTCTAGAGAAATCCCTTTAAACAGAAATCATCTTTTGGGATTCTGGTGTTATTTCACAGCCAGATTGCTATAACTGACTCAGACAGCTAGTTGTCTTCAGTGTCCTAAGACCCAAAGGCATCCCCAAATGTTCCTAGTTTGCTGAAGACTCTAATCCAACCTTGAATGGCGTGCCCTCTTTAAGCCAGGGTGAGAAACAGCACTTCCTGCCATTCTATTAGGTCGGGCTACATAACCACCTGCCACAATGCCAGGACTGGCATTAATGTGGCGGCTATTAAGAGCAAAGTTCTGGAGCCTTACTCTAGCTGGTTCCTAGGAGCTGTATCTTCTCTGCACCTCAGTTTTTCTATCTTTAAAAGGAGGGTCAAGAAAAACCTATTCACCAGGCTGTTGCAAGGACTGGGAAGTAACACCGGTACAATTCTTAACACAGTGGCTTGCACACACTTATAAATAAATCAGCCTCATAAAATAAATCACAATTGACTTTCTCAAGGAAAAGGAAGCCAATAATAGCGAGCTGAACATCACAGAACTGTTAGTTTTGTGTTTGTTTTGTTTTAAAAGCCCTCCTTATCCCTTAACCAATGATTAACAGGCCTTCTTTGTCTCTGTTGGATAAATATTTAGAAAACAAACTCATTCCCAAATGCTAAGGAGTTTTGTTGACTGTGGCTGCTTTTTGCTTGCCCTAACAGTCTCCTGTCCTAAATGTGACTCTGCCCCGGGAAAGCTCCCCTACGACTGGCGGCATCTGTGGTCAAAATGCGCCGGGGCCCCTGGCACAGAGTCAGAGATTGAAGGGGCCGTGGGAGTCCAGGGCCTCACTGGTCAGGCTGTGGCCAAGGAGATGGATGTTTCCTTGCGTCTCACCTGAAGGCTCAGAACAGTGAGGCGGCGGGCATCGTCCGAGGGTGCGATCACTGGTACCAGGTAGGGACTTTCGGGAATGTGCTCGTCATTGAACTTGATGGACACCTCGTAGTTACCTGTGGGGAGAGGAGAGTCCCACCATGTCAGAGGTTCCGGGAGCGCAGCCCCAGAGCAGCTGCCTGGTTCTGGGAAGAAGAGAGATCCCCTCACTGCCCACAGCACGCCCCCGCCCATAGCTGTGACTGACTGGTTCAGAGAGGGTCACCCAGCTCACACCAGGTCAATGCAATTTTCTTAGCTGAATGAGGGCACATATTCTTTTTTTTTTTTCCCATCTTAGATATTGTGTTTAGCAATTTCAAAGACTAAAGCACTGTGTGTGTCTTTTGTGCTTTGCCTGTGTATATGTGAATCCATACACACATCAACATTTGCGTGTATGCCCAATTTCTTTCCAAAGGAGAGGCTTATGACCAAGCGTTGTATCAAAAATGATATACTTAAGAATAAGAAGGGCCTCATGTAACTAGGATTCCATTATTGATCCTGAGCAATGAAGAGTAGGACAGAAGCTGTGAGAACAGGGGCAGAAGCAGAGTGATGACTAGAGAAGAGCATCCAGTCAAGGAGGAAGGGCGGGGATCCTTAACCTGGGCCCAACAGGGCTACTACACAGGACTCAGCAGATCCACCAGACTTGAATGGGAGAAAACTGTATCTTTATTTCTACTAACCTCTAACTGTAATTTAGCATTGCCTTCCTCTAGAAATGCTGACAAGAACCCACAGTGCATTAAGAATTGCGATTTTTGTCACCAAAAAACAATCACTTTTCAGTTGTATATGTATCCTGACACAGCAGTTACACTTCTTACCACTTAGAAACGACGGGAGTTAACAGACCATCACAAAGTCATATGATTTAACGTATTCATGAAAACCTGTATACGTTGCTACGTTACTTATCTGTTCCTTTAAAAAGATTTTGAAAACAGTACTTTAATTGATTTCTTTTATGATCCAAAGTAATTTATTTCATGTGTTTAAAGATATTTCCCGAGATGGTCCCCAGGGGCTTCACCAGATGCCAAAAGGATCCATGGCACAGGAAAGGTTGAGACCCCTGGTCAAGGGAGCTCAGATGCTGAGGCCCCTCTTCCGGGGCAGACACACCAGCCTCTGGTCGAGGGCGGGTCAAGAGAGGCTGCTCAGTGGGGACAATGAACCAGCTGAACAAGAGTACACAGTGTGAGGCCAAGAGAGGCCAAGAGACAAGGAGAACAAGATTTCCTGCCCCTTCAAGGCCTGGCGGGATACACCACAACGGGATTTCTAGGAGACATTCCCATGTGCCCATACAGAAAAGCTCCTCTTCTACTGGTGCTAGCCTGGTGAGTTTCTATTCCTCACAACCAACCATCCCCAAACAAGGACAATGTCCTCCATTGGCCCCTGAGTACCTACCAGGTTCCTGGGCAATATAAGACACACCACAAGATCCGTTTTTATGGTCATCAAATGTAATCTCAGCCTTACTGGGGCCCTCCACAGCAATGGAGAGGCCCCCGGCGCCTGCCTCCCGGGTCCAGATGCTGAACTCCGCTGAGACAGAGAAACATCTGGTCAGTGACTGAGCCCTGGTGCTGGGTTTCGTTTGTTCCCAGCGCTTTCCTCTTTCTCTAATCCCAAGCAGAGCCCAAGCAAGGGCACTGCAGATGTGTGCTAAGTACCATCCATGACTACACAAAGTTCATGGCATCAGAGCATCTTCTGAATACATGCAAACCAAGCCAGAACAAGATGAGATTGTGCAATTTGGTTTCCACAGATTTTCCCACCCAGCAACCACCACTGCAAAAGACCACTGCCATCCGTTTTAAAGAATTCCAGCATGTTCCATACCTGCAAGATGCTCTGGAAACAGTTTTATGACCCTGAGACACTCACAACACTCACCCTTAAATTACAGACTCCAAGAAGTCCCTCAGGGAGACACTTGTTTAGTTTTGGGTTAGCAAGCAACTCCCAAATGTCTTTAGCCACGGAAGCCTTGTTTTAAAGAAAGCCCCTTCATACCACCAGTCAGAATCACACATACAAAGTCTTCCTTTCAGAACAGGGCGAAGGGTGCAGGGTGCTCACGCCACCGGGCTGAGTTCGGTCTCCTCAAAGAAAAAGAAAGCCGCCCAGAACGCTCACCCGGAACTCCGGCTTCTCCCCGCTCCAGGCCAGGGCCGCCTGCCCGGACCTTGTGGGCGCCGCCCTCGCCCAGCGGCCCCACAGTGAACTGGAAGGGGCTGCCGGGGACGTGCTGGCCGCGGTACTTGACGCTGACGGTGTGCACGCCCATCTCCTGGGGCACGAACCGGACGCAGTGCGAGTTCTTCCCCACCGGCACAATCTCCGCCTCGGTCACGCGGCCAGAGGGGCTGGTGACGTGGGCCGACATGTCACTGCTGTCGATTTCTGAAAGGGGGCAGGCAGAAACAGAGGAGGGTCAGGGTGAGGGCCCGAGGTGGGACAGGACTGCAGGGCAAGCAGCAGAAGGCAAAGTGAGCGCAGCCCAGGGGTGGGGTGCTCAGACCTCCTCTCATCCAGGCTGGACGCCTGCCCTCCTGTCTGCATCAGACCCCTGGGTGCTTGTCAGCATGGAGACAGCATGGCCCTTCCGGCCACCCAGTGCAGAGAACGTTCTGGGGGCACTGACAAGCGCTTGCACAGCCCTCCTGGCTGGAGCTGAGTTAATTCCACACAGAGCTTTCAAACCAGAGCCTGAGCTGATAGTCACAGCGTGTAAATAACAACGAGGATGGCTCAGATGTTTCTAAGTCAATGTGACATGGGGCTATCGGCATGCTTACAGGGGCTCTTTTCTATAGGTACAAACAGAAAAAGCACTGTCAAAAAGCACTGGCATTTCTTCTAGGTTACAAATCTAAATGCATTTAGAGGAGAAAGTGAACTTGGGTCAGTCCCAGTGGCAAAGGGAAAAACCACACGTGAGCGAAGCTTTGAGCAAACTGAAGACTGGAAGTCGTGCTTCCAGAAACACAGCGCCTTGGGTCCCCAGCGCTAGGAAGCAGACCGTGTCTGTTCCACACGATGTGGGCTCGGCCATGCCGGCGACTGTGCTTGCGTGACGTGGTGGAGACAGGCGCGCCGCAAGCCAGGTGACCAAGTAATGCCATCACCGAGGGCAGCAGGAAACCGCACCCTCCAGCCCTACGCACTCCGGGTAGCAGCTCATGACTCTGAGCCCTGAGGAGGCAGGAAGGAGGTTGAGGGGAGGCCAGCCCACACGGCCTGGGTCTGCAGGACCTCTGCTCCCTTCTAGCTGACGAGAGGGGATGCTTTAGGTAAGGAGGGGGAAGGTGAATCTTCACCAGTCATCAGGGAGCACTGAAAAGAGGAAGGAGTCAAGAGTCAGACGAGACTTGAGAGAAAGGGTAACCGTCCTCATCACACAAAGAGAAGACACAGACAGGCAAAGGCAACAGGAAATGTAATTCCCCAAATAAGGAAAGTGAAGAAATGAAAACACAGTTCATCTGCCGAGTGACTGGAGAAATGGAACTACAAACTTTCTTTCCATCAGACTGATCAATGTGAGAAATCGCTACTCAGTACCGGTGGGGAAATGGAGAAACACCAATTTGTTTTCTGGAGGACTGGCCGCTGAGGCATAGCAGCATCTGAAATGTGTGGGTCCCACAATCCCATTCCTGGGCATCAGTTCACTGTGATGAGAGATGTCACAGGGCACTGACTAAAGAAGTCAAGGATGGAGATGAGAGTACCTGAAATGATGATGCATGTACCTAGAGGTGAGACGGACTGTTAGGCAGCCAATCAAAGATGATGCGGAAGTGTATTTTAGTGTGGAAAGATGCCCACAATATAGTGAGCAAGAAGTGCATCAGTGTGACCAGAGATGTAGCCTGTCTGTCTAGGAGGTTGGAGGCACCCAAGGTCCAACTCTGGACCTCAAACATGAATCACATCTCCATGAATGGTGGGATACCAGGTGACACTTACTTCCCCCGGTTGTGAACACATGAACTTTTTTTCTTTTTTTTGACCACATAGTGAGGTTTATTACCAGTATTTTATTCCTCAACCAGGGATTGAACCATCGCACCCTCTCTGCAGTGGAAGTTTAGAGTCTTAACCAGTGGACTACTAGGGAAGTCTGGCACATGAATTTTTATGATCATAATCCATGCATCTCTCTTTTAAGGACTCTTAGTCTGGACACTACAGTAATGAGGTTTTTACCGACATCCAGAAAGGAAGAAACCATCAAGTATTGCTGTGAAGGCAGAGCAAATGGACATGGGACAAGTTAGGAAAGACGGGACACACTGTGGAGTTTTATCTAGAAGCCAGAAGTTCATCACAACGTGAGCTTCATCTGAAGACTGTTTAGATTTTCTGTCTCCATAAAATCTACAACTCCACATAGCACATGCCAGAGGAGCCTCAAGTGACTTACATAGTCACTGCTTAATAGAAAGAAACTGGGCCACATTTCAGACGGACTAAGGCTGCTGACTGGCTAATTTGGGCAAAGGGCTAGCTGTGGCCCACCCACCCACCCAGCCTTGCATCCCAGCCCTCATTCCAATTTTAGGAATGAAAGGGACAAATGGGAATCAGAAGGATGTCACTGGGCTGACACCTCTTTGCAAATATGAAAATCAGTAGGGTCACTTGTCTCACTGCTAGTCCTGTCGATAGACAGTGAATTCTCAAAACTTATCTATTTTTCCCCCAAGGGATGTGATAAAGTTATTTTCACCTGGAAGAAGGAAAAGTAAATCTATTTACTTTTCATGGACAGGCCTCTGTGAAAACAAGTAAATAAATAAAATTAAATTCAAAAAGTAGAAAAGGGTAACCCACTCCAGTATTCTTGCCTGAAGAATTCCATGGATGGAGGAGCCTGGTAGGCTACAGTCCATGGGGTCACAAAGAGTCAGACACAACTAAGCAACTTCACTTCCACTTTCAAAAAGTAGTCCCCCATAGCAAACACGGACAGTACCTTCTGGGCCAAGCCCAGACTTCCAGTGGCGCCCACTGCCTGGACCCACGAGCCCCTCAGGCTCACCTGGGATTTTCAGGTTCAGGTCACAGATGCTGCCGACAGTGGCCACAGACGGGGCTCGGCTGGTACGGGTGATGCTCTCCTTGACTCTTCCCTCCCCGCTGATTTTCACAGTGAACGGGCTTCCTGCAAAAACCGAGAGGGCCCTTGAGAGCAGCCCAGGGCCCACACACAGTGTTTACAGAAAACCAAGCACGGGATGCAGAGAGCAGAGGGGACCACACATACCAGGGACGTGCTCATCAGCAAACTTGGTGGAGACGATGTAAACGCCAGGCACGGTGGGGAAGTAGGAGACCTTGCAGGTGCCGTCCTCCAGGTCCTCGGTCTGGATGTCCACCTTGCTAGGGCCTTCCACCGCCAAGGAGATGCCTCCGTAACCTGCAACACAGTTGCCCAGGGCCACTATGACAGCAACTCATCACGAAGGGGAGCTTGATGAATGCAGAAAGGACCTCCACCCCAGCAAATGCTCCAGACAGCAGAAAAGACAGTAACAGTGGCCCTGTTGGACAGCTCTGGGCAGAAGAGTCAATTACAGGTTCCTGCAGTGAAATAAATAACCTGGCTGAATATGGCCTTGACCATACTTTTTTCTCAAGGCTATCTACTAACATCCCACCGACCACCTGTCCTGTAGAACCCGCTGGGGAAGATACATTCCCCACCTGCCTCCAAGAAAGGCATGCACTGCCTGGAGGTTTATTACCAGCTGCAGGCCTGAGAATCTGACATTTCCAACTGCTCCTAGATGCCTTGGCTGTCCTGCCAGGGAACCGCTAAGACAGCAGATCTAAACCTTTAAGAACTTAAGGAATCAACAGAGAACATCAGCCTATCAGGACCAGAAATTCTCCAGCTCCTTCCCTGGGGAACGTGACTTTGTTCAGAAGTCAGTGAAGCAGACCGTCACTCATGAAGGCAGAAGATCATGACTCTGGAAGGTGGAGTAGCTTGGAGTGTGCCAAGCTAATCCAGACCATCCAAGAGCAAACAGGAAGAAATTCCTCATTTCCTTGAAAGTCCTGCTCAGCTAAACATGACCTTGGCCAGCTGGCCCAACATTTTTAGCTTAGGATGAGGCAAGGAGACCCTGGGAAGCTGAGAACAATGGTGGGAGTATCGATAATGAAACAGCTCACGGCTAACCCTGGGTTGGAGTGATAACCACATCTAAAGATCGACAGCTTGAGGATGCTCAGAAAGAAAAGAAAGCTGGCGGGATAAAAAGGCAAATCAATCTGAGCAAAAAGAAGCCCGTTCCAAACGACTGGGCCTCTTCCCTTGGGTCCACTCCCACACACACCTGCATCTCTTGTGTCCACAATGAAGTCAGACATCTCGAAAGTCCGGCCTTCTGACAGGCCACGGCCATAGACTTTGGCTCTGCGGGCATCCCCGATCTCCGACTGGACCACCATGATGGACACGGGGCTGTTGGCCACATGGTTGCCGTTCTTCTTGATGCTGACCAGATGTTCACCCACCTCCCGGGGGATGAAGGAGATGCCTGGACCGGAGCACAGATTGGGGTTTGTAAGGTGGGAGAGTGATGTAAAGGGGAGGAAGCAGAGGGAGACAAGCTTGAAAGAATGGAAATAGGACTTCTTTCTTGACTTTCTAGCAATGTCCAAGAGGGTTGTCACCATCACAAGGTGGAAGTGCTTGGATTCTGACCATGCACGTGACCCAGCGGGTTTATCACATCATATTCCAGGATGCTACCAATCTCCCACGCAAGGACTGGGATCCCCGACATGGTGGGAATCCCCATCTCCCACTCAAGATGGCAGCCTGGGCTCACCAATGTGGTTGTTGGGCAGCCTCTTCAGGAGACAAGGCTCGTCACGACCGGATGGGGCCTGGATGCTGGCAGTCAAGGTGCTGAGGTCAGTCTCGCTGATGTCGAGCAAGAAGTCGGCGGCTGAGCCCAGCTTCACCTGAGAGCACCGTCTGTTGTCGTCTGGGAAACACCACCCCCAACATAGCTCGGTTACACATGGTCACCCTGACTCTCCAGAGTCCTCACATCACACACCATTTACAGGTGGACAGGCATGAATTAGTTAAGCAAAGTTAAGTGAAAAAAAAGAAAAAAGTACCCTGGACAAGGAGTAGACCTAACCAAGAAAGAATGATTGCTACTTATGCCTGGTTACAGGGATGACTAGTAGCTGGCAGGAACTAGAGACCTGGGTCCACACAGACAATGTTTATATCCCATTGAGAGCAGGATTTGAACACAGAGCACAGTGGGAGTCAGGAGCAGAGCTCTGAGTCAGATAGTCTCCACCTGAATCCCAGAATACCCATGAACCTAGCTAAGTCACTGTCTCTCCGACCCTCAGTTTCCCCATCATTAAAAGGGAGACAAAAATCTATCTAAGAGTAATGTTGATCAGCATCTTTGAGCTCATTCACTCATGCAGTACATATTATTTGAATGCCTCTCTTTGAGGGCTTCTTTTTTGGACCCTGAAGTCAGACTGGCACAAATAAGTGCCTGAAAAATGGTTGCTTGCTTTTCCCGGGATTGCCAGCTAAAGGAGGAATTTGGTCCATCCAGTGTTGGCCTTGCACCCCTAGTTTGTTCCCAAGGAGTTGCTGTGAGACTTAATCTCAGACAGATGCCTAGCCTGCTGCTCTGGGTCTGAGGGGAGAGGTCCTTATTGGAGCAGGAAGCCCGGCGACTCTACCTGTGATCTTGGCTGTGAAGGGGCTGCCAGGGATGTGTTTGTCATTGTACTTGACCAGAATGCTGTAGTCACCCGGCAAGGTGGGCAGGTAGGTCACCGTGCACGTCCCATCTTTGTTGTCAATACAGCTGATTTCGGCCTTTGAGGGTCCCTCGATAGCCAAGTCCAGGCCACCTGTGAATGGGAGGAGAGGGGGAGACCATCAGCGAGAGGGTTTCTTTGTTTCAAAGGGGATCAGCACTCCTCCGGGACAGCCCTGATGCTAGGACGGACAGACCAACACAAGCCGTGGGAGCCACAGGCAAGGCGGGTAGGTCAGAATAAAGTGATTGACACAGTGAAAGTGCCATGGGGAGGACACTCCACCCTCGGAATTCTTCCTGCAAGTGACCCTCAGGTTCTATTCTTCCAGATGTGTGGGACGAGGAAGGGACGGAACCCCACTAGCCAAGCACACATACGGGAGAGAGTGTCACACACAGAAACATCGCTGCTGATTGGGGCTGGATGCCACCAAGAAGATCCCATTAAAACCACACATTAGAAATGTCTGTGATGACAATGGGCACGGGCATAGAGCTTTATCTAGAATAATCTGCTAAATCATTCATGTGGCCCTGGGGATACATGTATAGGTACAAAAAAAAAAAGAAAAATGTTACGTACCAAAAGACACTTAGATTTCAGACAAGTCACAGACACTTCATAGTATGACTGTGACTTTAATCAGAACACAAAGGACTTTAAAATTTCTGTTTTGGGTAAAAGACAGAGGAGCTCTAATAAGAGATTCATATGAGAGAAAAGATAAGATAGATTCTATCATTCAGGAGCCTCATTTTTAAAGGCTTCCATGGAACTGCATTCCCTAAACTCTCCAAATGAAAGCAGATAACCGAGAACTACAGTACCTTCTCCTGCGTCCTCGGTGACGATGGTGAAGGTGGCGGTTTTGTTGGCCACTCCGTACACCAGGCCCGGGCCGTATGCAGACACGCTCCCACTGTTGGGGTAGTTCACGTAGAACTGCAGCGGGCTCTCTGGGTTTGCAAAGAACACACACAAGGTTGGGACTCATGGAGGGATGATTCAGCTAACAGCAGGGGTGGGCGTGTCCTGGGCAGAGCAGAAGCAAGAGGAGACTGCGGGGCTCACCATCCTAGGACACCCAAGGAGGGGCTACTCACTATGGGCCCTTCAGTGATCACAGGAGACAAACAGTCCGGAGCTGGAGGGAACAGCTCCACAGGGTGGGAATGACCCCCACTACACGCAATGTGACTGGGAGGGCCTTTGGGAAGGACATTTGCTTCTGGCTTTCAAAATTTGTGCACTCAGCCCCAGGAATCCATCTCACTGTGGTCCTCTGGCCCAACTACTCCAACCCCAACCCTGAACAAGTACTTCCATTTTCAGAGTGGTCAGATGCAAATTAGGAAAAGTCGCCACAGTTCAATGATTGGGGGTTGGTTAAATAAACACTGGACTTGTAGGTCATTAAAAATAATGAGGGAGATCTATGTGTACTAACTCAAGAGATTATCCGTATGTGTTACATTAGAAAGAGAAAAAGGTGTTTTTACTACTGTTTAATCATTTATAAGACATACTTCATTTGCAATGAAAATACTTATTCACCACATTGAAAGATGACTGGGTTTTTTTGAGTATTTTAATATTAACTGGATCAAGGTAGAGAACTAGCAAAAGGGAAAAAATTAAAATTTTACAATTCTTCCTAAAACGTGTGTCATTTTTTTGGTATGCTGGAGAAGGAAAGACTTTTAAATGGGAAATTTTTATTCTTTCATGCTTTGGTTAATTATGATTAATTAAATACTTGGTAAAAGTAGAAGACAAAAATAAAAAGGATAATTGCTATATTAATATCAATATCTCATTATAGTAATACCAAATATAATATTATTACCCTATATAATATTAATACTCACTATAATATCTATATAATAATACCCTATATAGTAATATGGCACTAGTGGTAAAGAACCTGTCTGCCAATGCAGGAGTCATAAGAGATTTGGATTTGATTCCTGAGGCAGGAAGCTCCCCTGGAGGAGGGCATGGCAATCCACTCTAGTATTCTTGCCTGGAGAATCTCATGGACAGAGGAGCCTGGCAGGCTACAGTCCATATAGTAATATATACCCATTATAATAGACCCTTATGTAATATCAATACCATTATCCCAGTCCAAAATAGAACAAAATTGCATGTTTATTTGTCAGTATAGAGAGACAGTTGTGGAAGTAGAAGGAACATGGTAGGAAGACATTTTTTTACTTTTTCTGTATATGCATCTTTAGAATATTTAAATAGAAGCAGATAAATACCCTGTTCCTTTGAACAAATATTATCCTTACACATAAACTAAATCAAACATCAAACTGGGAGAAATATTTGCAACTCCTAACACAAAGGGCTAATCTCCCCAATATTTAAATTGCCCTCAGAAACTGATACGACAAAGGTCAATAATTGAACAGAAAAATTGAGCCAAGGATACAAATGTCTAGTTCAAAAAAAAGAAACAGATATAATACTTAGTGGTATAGAAAGTTGCTCAAGCTCACTCATAAGAGAAATGCAAACAAAGGAATACTGTTTTCTAACTATCCATTCGGTGAGGATCTAGAAATTTGACGACATATTCCACTGGCAAATTGGTGGAAAAGCACGTGCTCTGTGACATGGTGGGTGGATGTGCGAACAGGAAGAGCCTGGGTGAAGGGTGCTTTGCTGAGACCTGTCAGACAGATGGCTGTGCCTGCATCCTGCGAATGCTCCCCTGAGAACCAAATCTCTGATACACCCTGTAGGTATGAGAGGATGGATGTGAAAAGCTATTCACTGCAGCAGGACTAGTGGTTGCAAAAGGCAGGAAAGAACTCTATTGGGTCCTTGAGCGGGTGCACACGTGATGTTCACCCGAACGGTGGGACACATGAACACACTCTACTATTCAGACACGCAAAGCTCTCCAGGTTATAATGTTAGATGAAAAGAGTAAGGTCAGAATAATGAGCAGTGAACACTACTGTTTACAAAACAGACAAAGAGGGATTAAAAATCTGTATTCTCATCTCTCGAAGAGTCTTAAAACTTATTTAGAAAATCTAACGTAAAAAATCAGTAATGGTCAGGTTCAAGGAGAGGGTAGATAGGGGACATGGGTGGGAAGAAAACCTTCAGAAAGTAATCCTGTGCTGGGCTTCCCCAGTGGCTCAATGGTAAAGGATCTGCCTGCAATGCAGGAGACACAGGAGGTTCCATCCCCAGGTTGGGAAGATCTCCTGGAGGAGGGCGTGGCAAACCACTCCAGTATTCTTGCTTGGAAAATCCTCATGGACAGAGGAGTCTGGTGGGTTACAGTTCAACATGTCACAAAAATTCGGACACAGCTGAGCACAAGCACACATGTGCTAGTGGATGGATGTGAAATTTGAGCTGGCTTTCCTTGTCAAGGGCAGAGTGACAATAAAACAACATATCCTCTTCTCACAACCTCTTCTCCTGTCCCAAACCCTGATGCTGCTTCGGGCTCTGCAGGCCAGGCTGGAAAGTCCCTCGACAAGTCTCACATTTTTTCTCCCTGCTTCACCCCTTGGCCATGCTAGGCACAGTGACGAAGACAAACAATCCCAGACCGAAGGGCCTGCACTGTGACCCGGGCCACTCGGCTGCACCGTCCCTGCTGGAAATTAGCCAGATCTGCTGGAGTCACAGGCTGCTTGGTTCTGCAGGGAGGCCCACACTACATCCCCAAATCTGCCACCAAGAACCGCACGGCATCTGACTGACGACAGCCTCCCAGGGTTTTGCTCCCTGCCTCCTGGAGACCTGCGGGGCCGGGCGGCAGAGGCGCGGAAGCCGACTCACCAGGAATGTGGCTCCCCATGTACTTGATGTGCATCTCATGGAGGCCGACCTCCGTGGGGGCGTATCTGACTGTTACCGTGCCATCCTTGTTGTCCACGATCTCGGGCGTGGCTGTCTTCCCGGACGGCATGTGAACCTCTCCTGTTGGAACACATGCAGACAGGACAGTGACCCCACCAAAGACTGTCCCGCCAGGAGCCGAGCACAGAGGTGCAGGCGACCTTCACAGCAAAGGCTCTCAGACCCAAGAACACTCACTGCTGCGTAAAACACCAAGCTCCCTAACAGGAAGCAGAGACATACCTGCCTTCATTCTGTTCTCTTGTGTTTCCACAAAACGCAGCAGGCAACCCACAAGCAAAGGGTCTTTTGAACTGAGAGCCATGAGAAGCTTAAACAGGACTTGAGAAGACCACGAGACCAATCAGATCAGTAAAGCATCAAGTCAGACAGAAGCAGGCATTGAAAGAAGGCAAGGAGAAGTAACTCTTACACACAGACCTCGGGGACACTGTCACATCTGGAAGAGTGGAAGGGTAAGAAAAGGCAGGAAGAGGCAGGGGAAGAGGAAGCTGACAATCAAGAGAGATATCAACACAGTGGCTCTCCCCCTATAGACAATTTCTGGTCCTTTCTTCAGCATGCAAGTTATAAATGAACCTGCTCTTCAGAAAAACACATAAATACACAGAACATTTTGTGATCTCAGGGGCTCATGGACCGACTCCCTACAGCCAGGGATGCTGGGTTCTGAACCCCGGGTCTGGGGAACAGATGGAACCAGCTCCTGAGCACTGTATGGATAGCTAGTGAGAGCCAGTGAGGACAAGAGGACTTTCCCAAAAGTGCTTACCGGTGATTTCTCCTTTCCTGACTGCAAATGGAATGACCAAGTCGAAAGGCTTAAACCCCAGGCCGTTCATGTTGCTCACTGGGACATAGGCCTCTTCTGTTACCTAGAAACAGGAAGCAGCGGTCACTGGGTAAAGTGGGCAACACTTCCCCAGTGTGGGCTGGGGAAGCTGCAGGGGGCGGGTCAGAGCAACTGGGAATTTTGCAAGCTCATCCAGCCAGGATTCAAGGATATGGCTGCCCATGCATTGCGGGCTTTGTCTAACTGGCTCTGGGGCCAGAGTGGACAGCACCTGAGGGATGGATTGGAGGAGTCATGCTGACCAATTGCTAAAAATCCCTAGGCTGTTTGCTTGTGAAATTCCCAGCAGCGCCCACGGGGAACATGGAAAAGTGAGAGACAGCAATGTCTGTGAGTCCCAAGAGGTTCCACCTGGAAAGGTTTAGTTGCTGGTGGCCTGGAAAAGAAGGTGCATTTTAAGTGGCAGAAAGGAGCAGCAGTGGCTTTTTCCCTCAACAGAAACCCGATGTGCAAGTGGCAGCTTTGAGAGTCAGCAGGAGGGCTGAGGACAGCTGTCCGTCTTTCTCTTTAAATGTGGAGACCAGCTACACCGAGCGTGATCACAGACATGGTGGCGGGCGATTCGTGGAGCGCAGACGATGACACGGGTGGGTCTCATTAGAGAGAAAGCGGGGGCCATGGTGATGGGCTGATCAGTGGGGACAAACCAATGACCAGGACACCCAGAGGGCTTAAGCAATCCCCCAAAAGCAGGCTGTAGCTTTTCTAAAATGAAGGGTGAGTAAACACAGACGTGGAAAAGGGAAAACGTAAAAACAAAAACCGAAAGTGTACCCAGGGCCTGAATCCAGGGGGACATGCATTTACCGGTGCCTCCTTCACAGCTGCGACTTCCCCATCTGTGGCCTGGTCAGTGGCAAATGCAAATTAGTTGGGAATCACACTGGAGGGACATCACTACTCAGAAGATTCTCCCCTCCACCCCCATCTATCCTGCCCAGCAGGGAGCCACTCACTGCAGCGGGAGCCCATATTCTTCCCTCCCTTTGTGGACAGCCAGCTGGCCTCCTCTCTTTGAATGTCAAATCCACCTGCCCCCTGAACCCGTGACCCCGCTTCTAGGAAGCAGAACTATAGAAATACTAGCAGGAGAGTCCATAGGTATGTGATGTATGCAAGGGATTTTACTGGCGCTATTCATTGTTGGGACAGGCTAAAACAATCCAAATGTCCATCTGTAAAGAAGTCGGTTAAGGAAATTATGTAAGTGTGCACAGTGGACCCCAGTGTAGCCACTCTGAAGAGGTGATCGTGTCTGATCAATTAATATAGAAAGGCATTTACAGCACATTGAGTGAAGGAAGCAAGATGCAAAGCAATGTGCACGGTGTAACCTGGTGTGTTGTTTTTAATATTTTGCCATTAAAAAAAAAATTATTTATTTGGCCATGCAGTATGAGGGATCTTAATCCCTTGGCCAGGGTTCAAACCCATAGCTCCTGCACTGGAAGCACAGCATCTTAACTACTGCATCATCAGGGAAGTCCCTGATGTATTCTTGTTGTTGTTGTTAATTTGGCCATGCCACATGGCATGTGGGGTCTTAGTTTCCTGACCAGGGGTTGAACCTGTGGCCCCTGCATTGGAAGGATGAAGGATTAACCTCTGGACCGCCAGGAAAGTCCCGAAACTGATATGCTTCTTGTACAAGTTAAAAAAAACCTAACACTGGCCACCCCTGCAGCATGAGATTGGGAACGGGGACTCTTGTTACTTGGTATGTGTCAATAGTAGTCAACGTTCTAAAAGTTTTTATAAATTCATTTTTTCAAAACCAGAGACTTAAGGGACGGCCCCTTCTCAGTTCCCTCTTCTACTACAACAAAAGGACTGGAGAGACCTCCCTGGTGGTCCAGCGGTTAAGACTCTATGCTTCCACTGCATGGGGCACAGGTTCCATCTATGGTCAGGGAACGAAGACCACATGCCATACGGTACAGCCAAAACATAAATAAAAATAAAAGAACTAGAAACCCTCCCTTGTGGAGGAAAACTTCCGTGTCCACGTTTACTCTTTCCTGTGAATTCTGGCATGTCAGAAAGGTGCTTCACTTATAAAGGCAGCTTGGTAAACTTCAACATTTGAAACAGCCCTATTCCCCAATTCCCGGACCATCTCAGACTGGGGCGAGTCCAGGACACCTCTGCCGGTAAGATCTTTCAATGGCTATGCTATAGCCTCTGATCAATGACTCCTCAACGGCAACAGGCAGAGAAGCTGCAAAACCCATGCCTTGCTGTGCACACCTGTGTGAAGTATTTAAATGAGCCAGCCTGCTGGGGCTCCTGCACACATTGGCTACAAAGAAAGTTTGTTTCTGGGACAGGATGTTCCTGTCCATTTGGCCCCAAGCCTGTAGGGAAAGGCAGGGAAACTACCCACAAGAGGCCAATTAACAAAAAGTCACCCCATCCAGGAAAGGCTGGAGGAAGTTCAGAGAATGAAGACCTAAATCGTGTGCCCTGAGTGTCACCCCCTTCTGCCTTTGGCAGTCGTTGGCAGGGGTGAAGAGCATTTACACAAAGTAGTCTTGCTTTGTATACATCCCAGGGCTGAAGGGACATTTTTCCTAAAGAGTTTGGTGGCCCCCACTTCAGGTTTCTGACTCATCTGCTAGAACGGTCCTTGGTGTGCCCTTCCGGATTTCCTCATTCCCACCCTCTAAATGTGGTCTCTTTTCCCCAACTCATTACTCTAATAGGATGGCAACCTCTGCCCAATCTAACCAACCAGAAAAAACTCCTGTGGGCTAAAACAGATCCTTAAAGCTACAACTGGGACTTCTCTGTAAATTAGGACACAAACTCTCTAGCTGCATCTCTTTCTCTCCTGAAGGAGGAAAAACACTCCCAAGTCAACAGTGTCAAACGCTGACAAGTATCTCCATCCTTGAGACATAAAAGGGCTCCAGGTCTCGGGCACAATGTTTACAGGTAAGCAAACATCTATGGAAAAGAATAAAGGTACAGCTGTTTACAGAGTGGGAGACAGACGTGACCTGCTGCTGCAATGGTCTTCACGCCCTTCTCTGCTGCTGTGTAAAGTCAAATCATTAGCAGGAGCTTTGTAGGCCATGCATGCGGCCAGGCCAACCGAGGTCTGTGGACTTCGTGGTCTGCTCCCATTACATCAAAGGACATCAGTGAGGACAGTGCTCAGCGACAGTGCAGAGCGGGCAGTCTGAGTTCAGCAGACTCAGCCTGATCCCTGCTCCTATGTGGCATTTGTAACAGGGCCAACATGCTTAGTTTTAGGGGTGAAATGAAGGACTTCTCCTAAGGTTTCTAACCCCCTTTCCTGGTGTAAGAACCTAAGTAATCAAAGGAAGATCTAAATGTCACTCAGACTTGAAAATTACAGGGTCTACCCATTCTCTGGCCCAGAGGATTTGCATAATGCCTTCCTTTTATTGCAGATGTTCCTAGCTTCAAAAGACAAGCTATTTCCCTCTTACCATCAAAGTTCTGAATCTTTCCAAAACACAACTGGAGGTACTTTGAGTCCTGGTACACTAGAGACAAGTCTGTAATATCAAGAGCATGGGAGCCTCTCTCCTCTGGGGGAGAAGAAGAGGAAGAACCAGCAGAAGGAAAAACTGTAATGTTTTACTTACGGACATTTTTTGGGTCAAAGTGTAATTTTTCTGAACTGGGCTTAGGCCAGAACATGGCCTAAGACCCAGTAGCATGATGGATACTTTGATTGCCAATATGATTCCTTAAAACCACTTAGAGACAAAGTATCCTTGGGTCTCCAGAGATTATTGCAAGATCCTGACTGCTTAAGGAAAAAAAAGTTTTTTAAACAGAAAAAAAAAAAAAAAAACTGGCCCAGGAAGTTTCAGTCCAGGTTTAACAATCAGCAGCTGTTACTGGCTATGCTAACAACTACAAACTCTAGAGAAGGCAGTTTCCTCACCATGACAGTGAAGGGACTGTCGGGAATATCAACGCCACCAAAGCGCACATAGATGACATAGGTGCCCGGCTTGGCAGCTGTGTAGAAGATGTCATAGGTGCCATCCTCATTCTCGATGACATCGGCCTCGGCCTCGGTGCCGTCTGGGGTCAAAACTGTGCAGGTCACTTTGCCCTTCCCGGCGGTCTTGGCATCGACCACAAAGCCCACTTCCTCGCCGGTTTTCACAGTAGAGGCGATTCCAGGCCCTGGAGAAAAGTTTAGGAGGAAAGTATGGGAGCTTCGACCACAGACATCTGCCCTAGAGGCCCAAGAACAAACTGCACACGTTTGTTGTATCTGTGAATGAACGTCAGACCCTCAGCTGCTGCTGTGCAGAGGGATGGCCTAGAAATGCCCCAGGGAAGATGTTTCTCCAGGGAGCATTCTATCCATCACTTATTAACTAAATAAGGAGCATCTGTGAGTTCTGAGTGACAACCGTTTGTTAAACCCACTTTACTGGCATTCCAGGGTATGGGGATGAAGGCTGACACATCTTGGGCATTTAAGTGCCAGATACATACAAAGGGGAGCACACCAGAGTCTCAGCTCTCAAGATGCTCAAAATCTAACTGGGCAGATGGAGGCAGGCTGGACACTAAGAATGACAGTTCAGTCTGCAGTGGAAACATCGAGGGAGGACTAAGTCACAAAAAATAATAATAATGATAATAACCAGGGATTCCCTAGTAGTCCAATGGTTAGGATTCCTCATTTTCACTGCCCGGGACGTGGGTTCCATCCCTGTTTGGGGAACTAAGACCCCAAGAACAGCATGGTGCAACAACAAAAAGCAGTCAATGATTGTTCTTCAGAGAAGCATCCTACACAGCACATCTAGGTGAAAGTTCAAAGATACATCCCAGGGTTGCCCCATCAACAGAGGCATTCCTGAGAAAGGGGAATTCTGAAGGATGGGCACTCTAAGTTAAGGAAGAATCACAACCTTTGCCTCCAAATGATGACCAGTGTCTGCCTCCCCTCATCTATGGCACCCCTTTACTGATGATCCACAGACCAGGGAGTGCAAAAAGTGTGAACTGAAGGGACCCTGGAAAAAGAAACCAAAGTGTGTGAGAGCAGCAGGGAGTGATAAGCACCGGAGACAGTGAGCAGTGGGGGGAAGGTGACAGTCTGGCCCTGAATGACAGGCTAAGAGGAGGGGCCAAATGAGACCCCAGGCTGAGCAGTCTCCTGCCTCAGCTGGGGGAGGCAGAAGAGCCTGGAAAGCCAAGAGGAAGTCCTCACCTCTTCAGAGTCCCTTAATCAGCATAATCAAACAAGGCAATCCTAAGGGAAATCAATCCTGAATATTCATTGGAAGAACTGATGCTAAAGTTGAAGCTCCAATACTTTGGCCACCTGATGCAAAGGGCCAACGCGATAGAAAAGACCCTGATGCTGGGAAAGATTGAGGGCAGGAGGAGAAGGGGACGACAGAGGGTGAGATGGTTGGATGGGATCACCGACTCAATGGACATGAGTTTGCACAAACTCCAGGAGACAGTGAAGGACAGAGAAGCCTGGCATCTGCAGTCCATGGGGTCAAAAAGAGTCGGACACAATTTAGCAACTGAACAACAACAGGTTACCAAAACGCAATCCAGCTGTCCCTGGAACAGCATAGACCTAAGAGGGGGCAGACTGGTCAATGTTACAGAATTTCTCAATTTTGTGGTGGGTGTTGAGCCAATATGAACAATTTATAACCTTGCCAAAGGTTTGGCTTTTACAACCTAAAAGCAAGAAGCATTTCTCCATTCAGAATAAGATGAGAGAAATAGGAAACATCCAGGGTAGACTTCTGTAAAGTTTTCTTTAAAGAGAAGCAAATCTGTTTCCTTTCAGAGATGGAGATTTATGGTTTGAAATCTGCTTGAAGCATCATCAGAGTTGCTCATGATATTGAAATGGCTGTGTCTTAGAAATGGAAGGAACTATGATACTCAAATATGCCTAGAAAATTCCCGAGAAACTCAAGCATAAGTCCTGAGTATTGAGGAAAAAGCCAGGTCCTCTAATGGGTTTCTCTAGTGCTGGCCTGAAATGCTCGAGTAAATCTCTAAGACTAAACAATCTACTCATGAAAGGCATACATTTGATGTTTTTTATGGGAGCTACCATCACAGCTGAAATCTCAACAAATCACCCACTTTGAAAGTAATTATAATAGTTTCCATGTGCCAGGCACTGTGCTAATCACTTCTCACGTCTGACCTCATCTGATCTCTCTGTAATAGCCCTGTGAAAGTCTCTGATCCTTGGAAGAACTTCATGAACTTAAATGTTTTCCAGAAAGGCCTTCCGTCTAAGTCTGACTGAGGCTGAGAGAAGCTGAGCATCTTGCCCGGATCACAGAGTGATGAGATGGCCTGTGCTGGCTTTGTGATGTCAAAGTCCTTGAGCTGCACTCACCCGTGGCCAGGCACTTGCTGGCATCACCCGTCTGTGTGGCCCGGATGCGGTAGGGAGACAATGGGATGTCATCCCCGCCGTAGGTGACCCCAATCATATACCGTCCAGTCTTGTCCGGGATGTAAGTGACAGCATACGTGCCATCTTTATTATCGTGGACAATGGCTCTTTTGGGTTTCCCCTCTTGGTCCTGTGGATCATAGAGAAATGCTATTTAGGATGTTGTCATCTAATCATTCAAGAAAAACCTTGACACATTTTGCTAATTAATTAATGTGGGGAAAGAATTTCTGGTTTAACACATTTTGCGAGTGGTGGAAAGCAGAGGGTCACAGATCTGTGATGGACATGGCTAATTTTAGTGATTTTTCTGTCAAAGGAACAAATAGTTCTATCTCCAAACCCACTGAAATGTAAGGAGGCAAGGGGGCAGAGGCTCCTGCATCCACACCAGCACCTCCACTCCCCCTTCTCTGTTTACCAACAGGATTCTAATTCTTAGCTAGGTGTGCTGTTCCCAGAACATGAGACGCCACTTCCTAGTATCCTTGGCCACTAAGTACAGCCATGACTCGTGACAAACGTCCCGCACACGAGAAGAGGGTGGAAGTCTTTGGAGGGACTTCTAATTGGGCTGCTTAAGAGAGCTGATTGTGTTGGAAAGTCCCTTCTGCCTCTCCTCCTCCTTCTTGCTTGCCAAGTGGGTTGGATGGCCAGCAGACCAGCAGCCTCAAGGTTCAAAAGGAGAACTCAGGGACAGAAGTCACACACTAGAACAGAGGAGCAGAGAGGTGGAGCCTACTTCTTTCCTAAGTCACACAGCATCCAGGGACTTACCTGGCCTCCAAACCTCTGTAACAAGAGAGAACTATGAATGCGTTTCGCCACTTTTATTTAGGGGTTTACTGTGATATACAGCAGAACTTAGTCCTAGCTAATCCAATGAGTAATTTTAAACACTCAGAAATTTAAAATTTAGGAGCAGTTATAATAGGGAGCAAAATACATGAGATTCACCAAAAAGTGGTACCTA
This sequence comes from Muntiacus reevesi, assembly GCF_963930625.1. Taxonomy (NCBI): domain Eukaryota; kingdom Metazoa; phylum Chordata; class Mammalia; order Artiodactyla; family Cervidae; genus Muntiacus; species Muntiacus reevesi. The sequence goes on from NC_089252.1 coordinate 101,366,025, forward strand.
GAGTTAAACCCTTAGATTTCTCAGGCGAGCATGTTTGTTCCCCTGCACAATGGCTGACTCTCCAGTGGGGAAATCTGACAAACATTTTTGTGAGATCTGGAACTGGTTGTTAAAATCTGATTCTTATCCCTGACTGGGAAATTAGATCTTACTAATGCAGTTTGGCTCCAGAAAAATCACCCAAAATTACCGTTATCTGAACAGCAAGCAGGCCTTCCCCAGCATCTCTGGCATCGATCGCAAACTCCACAGGCAGGCTGGCAGGCACACCGTAGGTACTGAGGCCAGGGCCGCTGGCGGTCACTTTGCTGGCATCGTATGTAGGAAGGACCTTGACCTTAAAGGGACTTGACAGACATATGCACATCCCAAGTCAGTACAGATACACTTCAGTCCAGCTACATCTGACCTCTCTCACACAGAGACTGGGATTGAATGGGGAATTTCTAAAGCATTTAGGACTCAAGAGCCTTAAATCCAGAGAAATGTACAACCATGTAACCATCATATAGCAAATCAGCTTTCCCTTACTGAATTCCATGGGATACCAACTAATATCCATAATAGTTTGGCAAACATGGGGTTAAACACATGTAACCCACTTTTGTTTTGCTAACACAATGGTCACCAAAATGGAAAGAAAAAATATTAAAACTGATGCTTTCAATATTATCCCGTCCTCTTATATTCTATATTTTAGTGTGTTTTACATGATTCAAAATCTATTAATCAAGTATTAATAATATTACAAATGTAACCTATGATTTATACATTTCCATGGAGCTAGAGCTTTATGTAAAATATGTATATTAGGAGTATAGGTGAAAATTCAAATTTTAAGTATGCTGAAAAATATTCTTTGTAGACTGTTCTGCGAGATGAAGAGCTTATATAACATTCCTTGTATTAATACGAACAACATCTCTAGAGATTGCTATTGTCAACCAAATTCTCAATTAGCAAAAAAGTAAAAAAATCTTTGCCCTGATTAGAAAACAAGTTGCACAGTCACCAGAAAGAAGACTTTGATGAACTAATGCACTTTTTAATTTCAGCTCATCTTTACATTAAAGGTGGCTGAAAGGAATAAATGTAAGGGGGCACCAAGAAAGGAGGAGACACAAACACCATGGCTAGTATATTTTAACACTTGTGTAGGGCATGCAGGTTTTTAGCGATGCTGACTGGATGGATGGATGGATGGATACATGGATAGATGGATGGATGGATGGATGGATGGATGGATGGATGGATGGATAGACGGATGCATGAATACTTGGATGGGTGGATGGATGGATGGATGGATGGATGGATGGATACTTGGATAGATGGATGGATAGACGGATGCATGAATACTTGGATGGGTGGATGGATGGATACATGGATAAACAAATGGATGGGTAGAGGGATATATAGATAGATACACAGATGGGTACATGGATGGGTGGATGATGGATGGATAGATAGATGGAGACATGGATAGATGAATGGATAGAAGGATAGCTAGATGGATAGATACATGGGTAGATGAATAGATGGATAGGGCACCAGAGCAGAGTTAATCATGAGAGAGGAGGTCTTGAGATTGACGTGGACCCCTTCTCTGAGGGTCAGGAGCTTACCTACGCGGGATCTCTTCATCAGCGTATTTAACAGAGACCACGTAAGGGCCCTCCTGGGATGGCGTGTAGGTCACTGTATGCGTACCATCACCATTGTCCACCACGTTCACTGGCTCCACCAGGCCTGAAAACAGATGAGAGGGCTGTGGGAACTGCCTGGTCTGCCCTTCACTCCACCCCGGGCTGAGCTCAAAAAATAGTACATTCATCCCTGAGAGCTATGAGTTTCCACTGAGTAACACACAGGCAAGCAGGCCATAATCAGAGGTCTAAGAAATCACAGGAGACAGGATGGCCAATTCATGGTTGCACAAATGCAACCATGACCCTAAGAGACACCTTTAGCTTTTTGTTGGCTCAAGTACACTCAGTTGGACCGAGAGTATAATTAAGGAGACTGCCTGCACTTGTTGCTGGAGGGAGCATGCTGCAGACATGCTATCCTTTCAAGCTGGTTAGGCATGCTTGGGATGTGGCAATTTCAGTCTACAGCCGAAAGAAGGCCAAAGAATCCAGAACTCCGAACCGCAAAAGGTAACCAACGGGCCAGCCAGTCAAGACTTGTATCCACCTTTGAGCAAAAACCACTATGGCGCCAGCATGCTGGGTGTAGCATACAGGGCAAGTGAGAGTACATTAAATCATAGTCAAGGCATGCATTAGGTTGGTAGATTCTAGATCCCAGTTCTAGCCAAGAGTCTCAAGAAAGGGTCAATGGAAGGGGGGCCTAATCAAAGCATGCCATATTCATGAAGTAGATGAGGCAGGCCCAGGGCAATTTCAGAGGCAAGGCCAGCAAGAGACATTCAGGTTCCATACATCAGAGCAGCAGCCAGTGGGAAAATGCAAACCTGTCTCCATAACGTCACCCTTCCGGTCACGTTTAAAGAACCCTGAAATGGCTTTCAAGGGGCTGCGCCTTGACCAGGAAATCCTCTGATCAGCTAAAATTAAAAGGCTGTTATTTCGGTGTCCTCTGTAATAGAGGTAGATGTCTAAATAAAGCTTTTCCCTCTTTCTTTCTTCCTCTTCCTCACTCTCTCTCTCACACACACACCCACCCACACACACACACACGCATGTGCAGAGGTCTTGAAGCTCAGTAAGTCGGTGGAATCAAATTCCAGCCCTATGACTTCATTTCCCCAAAACCACTTCTGCACTGAGCTTCAAAGGGCATAACCTCCTGCTGAACCCCATTAAGGAGAAAGTTCCTCTTCAAAGTAGGAAGCCCTTATTCACCACTTCTGTGAAGCCAAGAACACATCATTGAGGGAAAATCCAGATAACTCAAGAGATGAGGCAGAGAACGGCACATTTTTATATGTTGGGAGAGGAAGTGCGATTACCTACCGAAAAAGGTAAATTTCAACACACACCCACACTTGTCCCAAAAGGGCCTGCTGGCCACACCCAACCTAAATTGCTTTCCAGGCTGCAAAAGGGCAGGTCAAACTGCCAAGGAAGCCCATTCCCCAAGAGAGTCCTCTCTTGGGAGCTGGGACAACGACACGGCGGTGTGCCACGGGGGCTAAGTATTGATCCTTTCCAAAAATCTGGACTGTGATCCTACATGAGCACCAAGGCCACCTCAAGAGAGTTAATGCCTCCACCTTCATCACTTGCCCAAATCCAGACCCACCCGCTCACCCATAAATACCAAAACATACTTATGCAGTTCTGATAATTTCACATGGGAGAGCCCAAATACTGCTTGCTTCACGTCACTACTTCAGAAAAAATATATACATAAATTTTTAAAAAGACATTTAGGGTTACATTATTAAATGAGGGGAAAGATAGGCTGCTAGAAAAATAACAGGCCTGCCTACTTTTTAAGCATGAACTCCCACTGTTTAGCTAGCACACAGAGCGACAGAGTAATTTAAGAAATTTAAGTTCACGACTAAACTCATAAGCAGCCTGCTCTGGATCAGGCTGCCTCTGTCCTGGGCAGGAGAGCATGACAGGAAGGAAGGGTGTGTACCTACCTCGTGGACCCATGACCCTCACTTCCAGAGGGGCCAGGCCAGCCTTGCTGCTGTCCACCGTGAAGGACTGCAAGACGCGAGCTCGGACACCGGAGCCCAGCCCAGGGCCAACGATCTTGACCTTGCTGGGGTCCACAACATCCTTCACAGGAACCCTGAAGGGGCTGCCTAGAAAAGAGGTCATGGGATTCTAAGTACAACCCCCTTAGTGACTGGAGAGCTTGTGTGTACCCAGAACCACCCTGCTGCCCCACACTTAGGGTCTCACTGTATCACCTCCTGTCTTGCTGTGTGCAACCATGTGCACCTACTATGTGCAGACATGGTGCCAGGTGCTAGGTCCAGTGTACTGAACAGCGCTCTAAGATTTAGGTAAACAAGTCACTATACCATCATATGTAACACAGACTGGGGATGTGTAGAAAGTATCAGTAGACTCTGAAGGTAATGAATCCGGGCCTGTGCCACAACTAAGGTCTGGTGCAGCCAAATAAAGAAAAATAATTTTTTATTAAAAAAAAAAAAGACTACTGAAACTTGCAAAAGGCAGGGAGGTTGAGATTTGAGTAAAACACTAAATACAGGAACAAGAGCTAGGCTAGAAGCCATTAGGGACTCCTCTACCAAGGAAGACCAAGAAAGACCTCCCCAGAGGTCAGCCAGAGACAGGACCCGCGGTGTCCCCAGCACCACACCTCAGGCTGTCAAGTCCATCACCAAGGAGTGACATTCACCTCTTACAGGAGACCCCATGCTCCCCGAGACGCCTGGCAAAGTTAATGATGTTAACTGCCATGTAAGTTGAGGTTTCTCTGCTTTGCACTGCACAACATTTGTACTTTGTAGAATCAAGGGTGGTAAATAACAAAGACCACACAAAGAACCGAGGCTCTGGTTTTTTGTTTTTTTTAATAATAGCCAGGCTTCAGTGGCATCTGGTTTTTCAGTTAAGTGAAGTAAATGGCTGACCCTGGCAAAGACTTGCACCATGCTCCATGCTGGAAACAAAAAGGAGCTTTATTTTAAATACAGCTGAGGAATTCAATGCGATGGCAATGAACAGACTTTAAAGCCAATCACCAAGTTCGCCTCCCATGGAAGCGGTCTGAACTTAGCAGGGGAGTAGCCAAGAACCAACAAGGTAACTTCAGATCTAGAGTGGTGGATACCAAGCAATTTATGCCACTCTCCTGCTCTGTGATCCAGGCAGACATGACCAATCAATCACAACGGCCTTTCTTCCTGATGCACTCATTCTAGTCAATCCAGTGGTGGAAACAGTCACCACCAACAGACCCCAGCTGGCCCACCAGAGGAAACCAATATGCCATTGTGGGTAAGACGGATATCTTGTTTGTGTCACGCCAGCTAAAACCATACTAATATTTAACCAACCAGAATTCCTATGAAAGTAAATTAGAACCAGGGTGTTGAATGTTTCATGGCAGAAACTCTGCATTCTTTTCACTGTGAAGCCTGACACTAAGACAACCAACCAATGCTTTATTGAATGATTCTGTCTGGGAAAACTCTGGGGTCTAGAAGTTGGCATTTGGCTCTGGGAGGCAACAGAGCCTGAAAATTTTAAACTAAAAAAAAGAAAAAAGAAAAAAAAAAAGAGGCACCATCTATGTCCGATGAGAAAATTCTAATCAGGACTCTTGCTGTTGTTATGCACCAACTCAGCCATTTAATTCTAGCTCATGAGTCAGCCATAGGGGCCAAACCTCTCACCCGATTCTGCAAGGGGAATTCCAAAGCTGATGGCATCCAGCAGATCTTCTCAAAAAAGTCAAAACAGTTTTGTTGCCATCAAAACCAGGAGATGCTCATCCCCACTGCCGTCTCCCCAGTGGGAGTCACCAGGTCATCCCCCTGGTGACAGCCATCTACCCATTCTCAAAGCTCTACTCTCCCATCCCAAGAACTGCACACTTGCAAAGCTCCAAAAGGTCCCCTTGGCTCTGTACTATCTCAAGCCCGGCTCTCTTTGTAAACACTAGACAAAAAGCTCACAAACGGCAGGAGCTTTGTCTTGTCCGTGGCTGAATTCTCCTTGGCAAGTGATTATAGAAATTAAAAAATCTATATTGAAAGAGCTGTAAGGACAAGTTTGAGGAGAAATGTCATTTTAAATGAATTAAGGCTTCAACAATGGCATCACCGACTCAATGGGCATGAGTCTGAGCAAGCTCTGGGGTTGGTGATGGACAAGGAAGCTTGGCATGCTTCAGTCCATAGGGTTTTGCAAAGAGTCAGACACAACTGAGCGACTGAACTGAATTGAAGGCTTCAACAAACATCTGAGTAGAATGAATCTGAGTTGAATGTCAATACTTCCCTCCCAATCAGTATGCAAAAGGAGTGATTATGGGTGTGTGTGCATGTTTGCATATGATAACCGGCAAGCAGTCAGGGGACATTCCACCGTCCTGGAAGTCATTCCAGAAATCCAAATGTAGGGCGCTCAGCCTGCCCCCTTCCTTGCAGTCCTGTCCTGGCTTATGGCCTTCAGAACAAATGACCCACCCAAGGTTTCTCCTGCTCTCACCACACCTGAGACAAGGTGTGCCAAGTCGCTCAGTAGTGTCCAACTCTTTGTGACACTATGGATGATAGTCCACCAGGTTCCTCTGTCCGTGGGATTCTCCAGGCAAGAATACTGGAGTGGGTTGTCATGCCCTCTTCCACAGGATCTTCCCGGCCCAGGGATTGAACCTGCACCTCTAATTTCTCCTGCATTGACAGATGGGTTCTTTACCTCTAGAGCCACCTGAGATAAGCTGACTAAGAGCAACCTTGGAGCCCAAAATCTTGTGTCCACACCATATACACTCACCTACCCTTCTGGATGGGTGCTGGGTGGCAACCACTTCATTAAATAAACAGAACTAGAATCTATGAAGATTCCTTGGCTGGAGCATGAAAGTTAGAGAGCTCTTCACTATATAAGTCATTTTTAAAAATGTCTAAATCATTTATAGCAGTGGTTCTCAACTACAGGTGATGTTGTCCCCTAGCGGGTTTATGAGAACATCTGGAGACGTTTTTGGTTGTCACAATATGAAATACAGAAATACCATGTAATGGACAGGAAATTATTATTAAATTATTCCTATTTTTCACAGTAAGTATCCATATTACATCATTAAATAGAAATTGATGTATAAAAATTTGAGTTTGTGTGTCTTTATCAGCTACCAGGACTGTCAACAGAAGAAAGAAAACAAGACGTGTATAAGTTGAGTAAGAACTAACCACAAAATAAGCTGGAAATTTTCAACTTTGTAAAGAATCAGCTTTTCTCGAAGATCTAGGTCCTTCAACATGTGAACAACCATGTTGTTCAGTCAAAACTAAATTTTCAGTCAAAACTCTAAGCCAATGTATTTTGCCCTATTACTGGTCCTCTTGGGAATTGAAATATTCTTGGAAATGCAGCCCGAAGGAAAATTCTCCCTTTACAGCTACTGCAAATATGAGACATTTTTTCCTGTTCAGAGAGATAAGCTAAATCAAACCTGCTTTCATGCAAAAATCAGTTCTCCTTTGGGTTCCCCTCAGGACAGCTTACCAGGAATGTGGGCACCTCCGTATGTGATATTCACGTCATAATCTCCCGGAGCAAAGGGAACGTACTCGGCACTGCAGCTGCCATCTTTGTTGTCTCTGCAGTTTATCTTTGACTCGGACGGTCCCTCCACAGTTATGCCGAGACCCCCAATTCCTGCCCCTCTGTGAAGTGTGAGAAATAAGGCCAAGTTGTACTAGTGGTTCATGCCAGTCTGCTTACTGACAAAATTCATGTAAATCCCTCTATAAACTACCCCACTCAGCCAACTGGACTCAACTACTGTGATACCTCTCACAGTGTAATATGAATTTCTCAACAGTGTAATATAAATAAAAACAGCTTTCACCCTCCTTTCCAACACTTACCCTTCATTTGTTTATCTTATCTAATTGCATTGGCTGGGAATGAAAGGACAATTCAGGTATGTGACTTGTGACCAGTTTTAATAGGAATACTTCTAATATTTCATTTAACTATGACATCAGCTCTACATTTCTGAATCATCAAGTTAATGAGTTTCCATCTAGGCCTGCTTTGCTCAGCAGTTTTATGACTATTATCAAGAGCTTTCTGGTACTTTTAAAACCATACCTGCTCTTCCTCTGTAATATAAGTCTCTACAGAGGAAGATGTCTCACAAATCATGAAATAAAAAGCCTCTCAAAAGTTGGGAAACATAAGTAAGTAAGAACTTACTTACAAAACAGAAAGAGACTCACACTTATAAAAAGAACTTAGGGCTGCTTGGGGGAAGGGGTAGTTTGGGAAGATCACGTACACACTGCTATATTGAAAATGGAAAACCAACAAGGACCTATTGTATAGCATGCGGAACTCTGTTCAGTGTAATACGGAAGCCTGGATAGGAGGAGGTTTGGCAGAGAATGGGTTCATGTATACGTATGGCTGAGTCCCTTCGTTGTTCACCTAAAACTAACACAACATTGTTAATCAGCTATACCCCAACACAAAAGAAAAAGTTCAAAAGAAAAAAAAGTTGGGAAACCATGATACATCCATAAAACATTTTGAAAGCACTTAAAATATAGGGCTACTCCCCTTTTACAGAGTCAACACACGAATCCCAGGCCTTTGCTTACCTGGTAACCACCGTGAAGACGTTGGGCTTATTGGTGAAAGCCTCCTTCAATCCAGGTCCTTGAGCTTGAACCCGAGAAGGCTGGCAGCCTTCGGTCACAGCCACTTTAAAGGGACTATTTGGGACGGGCACGTCGTCGTAGGTTACCTCCACTACATGGAGGCCTGTTCAGCACAACACAGAGAAATTTACTTGCACAAGAGCCACTTGTTGGCAGGAAACAGCACTCTGGCATTCAAGTCTAAGTGCTACCTCAAGCTATTCGGAAAGGATAGGTTAAACAAATAGCAATGCTGGTAATGATTTGAGTTTAAAAAATACAAACTGTTTATGCTTTTGTTCACTTGGCAATCACATACCAACCCCATTTCCTAACACACACACAAGGTCTGTCCAAGCAAATATCCCTAAGTTTGTTTTCAAGACAGTCATCTTAAACAAACCATCTTGATATGACAAAATACCCAGTCACTAATCAAAAGACAAAGAAAAGCCATGAAATAGACAAGTATTCACGAAAAGAGACTGAAAATATCTTTATCATAATGTCCAGGGATTATATATACAGGGAATAAGGACATATGGTGCTTTTATTTTTTATGCTTTATCAAAATTTTTAATAATTCCTAATATTAAGAAAAAAACTGGACTTCCCTAGAGGTGCAGTGGCTATGAATCTGCCTGCTGATGCTGGGGGCTAGGGTTTGATCTCTGGTCTGGGAAGATTCCACATGCCAAGAAGCAATTAAGCCCATGTGCCGCTACTGAGCCCACGGTCTAGAGTCTACTGAGCCTGCCTCCTCCAACTACTGAAGCCCACAGGCCTCGAGCCCATGCTCCTCAACAATGAAGCCACTGCAATGAGAACAGCAGCCCCTGCTCACCACAATTAGAGAAAGCCCACGCAAAGAAACCAACGAAGACCCAGCACAGTAAAAAAAAAAATAAATTTTTAAAAGAAAGAATCATGCTAAGAAATTGCACAAATGAGCAACCTGCCATGACATCACCCCATAACCTGCTCAGATGAGTCTGAGGTTAAAGTCAGCCCAACTGTTGCTACACAACAGAGCCAAACGCTGGGCACCAAGCGGGCAGAGGGCTCTGTTGGGGAGGCAGGTTTCCACTTTCTCAGTCACTGCCCGTACTTCTGCTGAGGCAGGCAAAGCCGAGGGGGCAGGACTTAGCACCAGTCACCGGGAGAGGCGGTCTAGCACAGCTCTAAGCAAGAATCATGTTCCAAGAAGACAACTCACCCTTCTCAAAGGGCGTGTATTCCACCTGGTAGGTCCCATCAGCATTGTCTGTGACGAAACACTCCGTGGAGGCCCCGGAGGGGTTGGCAATGTGGGCCTTGATGTGGTCGCCTCCGACCTGCGTCAGGGGTCTCGAGTCCACCGTGAAATCGGTGGTGGCTTCACGAAACACATCTGTTGAACAATCACACAGGTAAGAATGCCGCCGACTGGGACTTCCCTGGTGGTCCAGTGGCTAAGACCCCGAGCTCCCAATGCAGGGGCCCGGGTTCGATCCCTTGTCAGGGAACTAGATCCCTTGTGGCACAACTAAAGATCTTACATTCTGCATGCTGCCACTAAGATCCAGCACAGCCATACAAATAAATTTTTAAAAACATTTTTAAAAAAGAATGAATATCTTGGACTGAGGCTGTGTCAGCAGTCCAGTGATTAAGAGTCTGAGCTTCTTATTGTAAAGCAATTATCCTCCAATTAAAAAAAAAAAAAAGATTTCGAGTTCCCACGGTAGAGGCTTGGGCTGGATCCCTGGTCAGGGAACTAAGATCCTACATGTGTGGTGTGGCCAAAAAGAAAAAAAAAAAAAAAAAAAAGAATGTAGCTAACACCTCATATTCAGCAGCAAACCCAAGAGGCATGGTTCTCAGCACTTTATTCTAATTTCAGTGACTGCCAAGACAACCAGTTTCTTTGTCTCAGAATCAAGAATATTAATGCCTCCCTACCTTCCATCTCCCTGGCAAAAGATGATTCTCCCAGGGTAGGCTCCCCCAAGTAACAACATAACCACCTGCCCACTTCTTGAGAGAAACATGAGATTCAGGACAGGTCAAAGGGTGAAGACAGCAAGAGTGGTATCAGCCAGCAGCACAGTTTAAACCTTTTTCAGGTAAGTGCCAAAAATGCAATATGTTCTGTATCCACATTTAAAAGAAAAAACATCAAGATCTCTAGCTTTGCCAGAAAGAAAAAAGGCAAATCTGCGGACAGTGCCAGGATTGTGAAGAAACGGGGCTGGGCATCAGAAACACCACGCGCTCACCCCTTCGCTCTGGTCTCCTCTACCCCTCACTGATGCAGAGAACACAGGTGAGTTTTCTTCTACCTGGCCTGATCTCTGCAGACCTTTGAGTTTGCGGCCCCGATATTCTGAGCTGCAGGGGCGTCCCCTATGACTTTGGTGGCCTCCTCCTTTTTTTCATGAAACCCACCTTTTCCTTCTATTCCAGGCCCAAAGACTTTGACGCTGCTGGTGTCCACGGCGGGCTCCACCTTGACCCTGGCGGGGAAGTGCGGCACCAGCTCCCCGCCGTAGCTCATGGTCAGCGTGTACATGCCGGCCGTCAAGGGCACGTAGGTCACCGCGTAGGTGCCGTCTTTGTTGTTCTCGATGCAGACCTCGGCTTTCGCCCCTGAGTCCGAGACAGCTTCCAGGCCCAGGGCCCCTGGCCCCGCTTCCGAACAGTCCACGCTGAGCAGCCCGGCCTCGCCCACCTTCCCGTGCTCGAGGCCTGGGCCGGATGCCACGACTTTGGATGGGTCGAAGGGCATTTCAATGTCGGCTTTGAAGGGAGAGCCAGGTATGTGGACTTCTTCGAAGAGGATGTTGACGAAGTACTCCCCGGGCTTCGTCGGGAGGTAGGAGACGGAGCAGGTCCCGTCGCCGTTGTCCGAGCACTCGATTTTGGCCTCGCACGGGCCTTCCACGGTTAGGCCCAGGCCTCCGGTTCCAGCTCCTTTGGTGTCGATGGTGAACTCGGCAGGCCTGCCCACAAGACCACCTCTGAGGCCAGGACCATGGGCCTTCACCTGTTTGAACACAGAATAAAAGTCAGACTCGGCCTTATACTGGTAGGAGCCACTCAGCAAGCCCTGCTTTCAACAGCCAAGCCTGCACTTAGGACTCAGGTGCCCTTGGATGGAGTGGTCCTTCTCTCTGGGGTCTAATGTGTCTCACTCGCTCACCCACAGTGCCAAGTTACTGTCATATTCCGTTCACTGGATGCTGAAAGGGCTGCCAAAGGGAGACCTGACTGCGAACTCACTCAGCGCGGAAGGGCACGGCAGAGGCGTGGTCCCCTCTGTCCTGCCAGCCTGGCCTCCAGTGTTGGAGCTGGACACCGAACATCCAGTCCAACCAACGCACTCCAGTTTCCCTGGCTGAGCACTCGCTGAATGGCTTTCATGGATTTCACTGTTGCTTTGGCTGCTACACCTCCCTCAATAAATTCAACATAATAAAAAACTAAACTGTAATGGTGAATACATGTCATTATACATTTGTCCAAACCCATAGACTATATAACACCCAAGAGTGAACCCTAACATAAACTACAGACTTTAGGTGACAACGATGTTCGCATAGATTCATCCACTATAACAGTTGTAGCACCCTGGAGAGGATGGTGACCATGGGGAGCTCTTATACGTGGGGCGAGGGGAATCTCTGTGCCACCCTCTCAATATTACAATGAATCTAAAATTTCTGTAAAGAATAAAGTCAGATTAAAAAAAAGAAGAAGAAGAACATTTTTTAAAAAACCTGCTTTTAAAAGAGGGAGCGGATGGGGCTTTCACATGCGATTCAACAAATGAGACAGTTTTATAGGATTCATGCCATTCAGAACACTGGAAATACTTTGGAACCCTTGATTCAGGGCTACAAGGAAGAAATGGTAATGAGAAGAATCTATTTTTCTTTGTATTAGGCAAGTTTCATTATAATAGCTTGTGTAGGATGAGCTCACTGCATGTGCCAGATGCCAGACTGAGGCTTCCACACCCACCATCTGACCTCACCCTGTTATGATGCTGACAAATGAAGGACAGGAGTCCTTCACCAAAGGTTCACAGCCAGAGAGAGAGAAGGAGCAGGACTAGGATCCAGCTTCGCATGGGACCTTCACACTGGATTATAGGAGAGAGAGCAACTATCAGTCACTGAGAACTGACGTAGGGGCTGGTTTTCTTTTTTTGTAACGGTTTGAGTGCAGTTTAATTTTATGGGCATTGTCTTTTTTTTTTTGGCCATGGAGCATTTTAGTTCCCTGACCAGGGATTGAACCTGCACCCCCTACATTGGAAGCAGTAAGTCTTAACCACTGGGCTACCAGGAAAAACCTAGAACTGACTTTGACCACAAAACAATTTTCCGAAGGTTTTCACCAGGCGGAACCGAAGAAGGACTGTTACATCTGCCAAGAGACGACATGTTCTGGAACAAAAACGAAAAGCTGACCTTGGTGGGATCAGGCGGCAGCGAGGCCTCCACCATGTACGGGCTTCCGGGCACAGGATGTCCGTCATAGGTCAGGTCGACGGCATACAGCCCTTCCTCCCGCGGGATGAACTTGGCCGTGCTGCCCTCCCGGCCTGCCATGGGGGCCACCAGACACGGCACGACCTTCCTCGAGGGGCTTAGGATCGTCACGTCCAGCTTCCCCTGGCCTCCTGCTCCCCTGGTGTCCACGGCGAACTCCTGGTCCTTCCCAACTTCGACTCCTGCAAAGAGAAACAAGCCAGAAGGATGAGCTGACCCTGTAGGAAAAACACTGCTGAGAGCAGAGATGGTTCCTTGGACACGGAATGTTTTCTCAGCTCCTGCAACAAACATTGGTTGACTCAGGATGACAGGCAAGATTGAATAAGAATAATCAGCATTCTAGCCTCGATAATAACCAGTACAAGAACATGAAGTAATCACTGATGATAATGATAGTCATCATTCACTGAATGTATTTTATATACCAGGCGTGAGGACAGCATATCATCTCTCTTCATTTTCATCACAATCCTGTAGTATATGTATTAGTAACCAAAGAATTTAACAGATAGGGAAACTGAGGCTTGGGGGTCGGGGGTGTGAAGTGAGTTGTCTGGGGTACATATATCACAGACCACAAAACTGGGACACTGATCTAAATTGACTTGACCCCATGATCTGCAGTAAGTTATAACCTGATACTGTTGTCGCTTCTCTGCCTACTTTCATTATTAACTTTGCATCAAAACACTCCCAGAAGTCAATGTTTTATTTACTGGTTCTTGGCAGCAAATTCCATTCTACAGCCAAAGAAGGCAGAAGTCACAGAGCTGGCCAACGCAGAGGCACTGAAGCAAGGCCTGAGAAGTGACTCTCTGTACTGTGCCGATACTTGAAAAGTATTTGCAAAGCAGGGCCACAGAACACCCATGTGCTCCATTTGATAATAACAAGGAAGGGATTTTCAATCAAAACAAAAGCACTGGGAGCCTAGGGCCCCCACCACAACCCAGGGAAGTCCTGACTTGGGCAATACAGGGCATGCCGAGATGAATGGTGTCAAGCCACAAACAAAGAGGCCTCAGAGATCCACATCCCAAAGACTCTTTCTAATTGGCTTCGTTCTCATCCTAGTCTGAAGTCAAAATCCTCAGTGTCCTGGAGAAAGAAGTACCAAGGGGACACATGAAGGATTAGACAGTGGCTGCTCCCCAGGGACAAAAGCCAGCATCGAGCTCTTGTTTTAGAGCCCCTGATCTGGAAGCTGGCCTTCACTCACAACTCGTACATTTGGGTCACAGCACCCTGAAGGTGCTCATCAAGGGTTCCCCCAAAACCCAGAGAAATCCTCATAAGCACAAGAATGCTGTCCTGTGGGTGTATATGGAGCCCCACGTGACCCCGAAACTAGGAAAACACATGCCACTGACATGCAGCCAGGCTGTGGTCACGCTGACAAAAGGACAGAGGTATGAATGTTCTCCAAGATACACTGACGCAAAAAGGGAAGCTGAAGACATGCGGGTATCTCAGGGCAACTTTAGTGCGAAGTAAATGTTACTAGACACTTTCTGTTGGCACTTAAGTATGTACAGATGCCGAAAGAAGATGTGGAAGGTCAGAGAACGAACTGGTGACTTTGGTCCACTCTAGGGAGTGGGAGAAGTGATGCTTAGAGTAGACTTTACCCTTGTCTGTGATGTTTTTAGATGAAACATGCATTTTTATATGACATATAAAAAAATACTTCTATGATCATGTGTTAAACTTGGGAAGCTGAGCGAGCAGCATATCAGTGCCCCTATTATGCTATTCTCTTTATCATTGATTCATCCAGTTGCTTCATTCATTTAAGTGAAATGAGCTTGTACTAATAAGATCCCTAACAAACTAAAGGAACATCTGGATGGGAATAGGGAGAAGCATCATAGTTGTGGTTTCTGAGCACCTGGGAATTGGTTTTTACGCTCGACTGCTGACCCTAAGGTGGATTCAGTGGTCAAGAACAGTTGGTACAACAGACATTTACCAGAAAGCGGTATGCCTCCAATTCTCCTTGTCATAAAAACCTTCCCTGTGAGGCCAGCAGTCACTGAGGGCTGCCTCTGAGTCAGCTCCTGAATTACTGGCTCATTTAATTCTCACAATAGGCCTGTGAGTCTTCTTCCCCCACCTCCACTGAACAAAGGAGAAGAGGTGAAGGGACAGGATCACAGAGCTGCTCCACAGCACGGCCCTAATTCAATCGTGAGTCTGTCTGACTTCAGAGTCTCATGTGGCAGAATTTGCTCCTCTACGAACTGTCTTTGAAGGGACTCTGACTGCTCTTCAGTGACCCGTCCCCCCTTCCACTCTTGACACACTTACTGTTTTCCAGTCCATTAATTTTTATCCTGCTCAGATCCAGCGGAGCAGCCACACCCACGGTGAATGGGCTTTTAGGGATGGGATCGCCGCCGTATGTAACCAGAACCTGCATGTTACCCTGGAACAAGAGAGAACCAAGGACACGTGTGGGTACCAACAGACTCACTTGATGTTTCAACCTGCCTTCCAGGATTTCCATTCTTCCCAGAGATGCAGGGTTTATAGCCCCAGCAGATTTAGAAGGCGTCTCAGATATATCTAACTTTTTAGCCTCATGGCAAGAATGATGTAGAAATCAGACCAAAAAAAGAAAAAAAAAAGCAACTATCAACAAGAGGGACAGCTTCAAGAGTACACTGCTGAGGTGTGCTTTTAAGCATTTCCTCAATTGCACCTGAAAATGGTGCTAAGAGGTGGTCACCATTTTTCCAGGCAGTAAAACCACAGCTCAGGGAGGTGAAGTTGCTTGTCCTAAGTGTGAGAGCCATGCCTCATATCTGTGGCACCCAAATCTGAGTCCCAGATGCTCTGACACACAGGCTTCACATCAAACACACGACCAGCCCGGCCAAGGGCAAGGCAGGGGTTGCCTGGGGGCCTCTAACTGAACAAAATCTTTCTTTCCCATGGCCTGGGATTTCAGGCCACTACACTGCAAAAACGAATTTGCAAGAGTTAGCCTGGGGCTATTCTAAGACCCCCTGCACAGTATGGAAACTCCCACATGGATGTCAAGAAGAGAAGAGTTGCCAGTGAGAAGGCGGACTGTGCCTGTAGGTTCAGTAGGCCCCCCGCCAGCAGCCCTGCGGCCGTGGAGGCACGGCCAGTCCCGGCCCACTCGCTGCTGGCTTCCTCTGGCCACGGTCGGCTGAGTGCCTCCATTCACACCAAGGCCCCATGAAACCCCACAGCTGTCTCAGTGGATTAAGGCTGTCCTCACCTCAAACGTCTGGGTATCATGTAAGAGGATGTGGGAGGGGAGGAAGCAAGGGGGAAGGAGGGATGAATCCCCAGAGGGCTCACTGGAATTCAGCCTCCGCTAAAAGCTGTCGCGGATGGAGTTTTAAAAGGGTGTAGCTTTTGACCTATGGAATATTTTCTTATATTCCTTTTGTAATAAAGAAGGAGGGAAAAGCCAAGATAAAAATGAGGCACCTCTATGAAGGAAAGAGTACTGACTTTCTAGGATGGATTCTACACAAAACCACTGGGTCCCTTGCCCCAAGAGTGTCACATCTCAAGGCTCCCCTGGTGGTCCAGTGGCTAAGACTGTGCTCCCAATGCAAGGGGCCCGGGTTTGATCCTTGGTCAAGGAACTAGATTTCCATATGCCTCAACTAAGAGTTGTCATGCTGCAATAAGGATCCTGCATGCCACAACTAGGGATTCCCTGGTGGTTCTGTGGTAAAGAATTTGCCTGCCAATGCAGGAGACGTGGGTCCCATCCCTGGGTTGGGAAGATCCCCTGGAGAAGGAAATGGCAACTCACTCCAATATTCCTGCCTGGGAAATCCCATGGACAGAGGACCCTCACGGGCTATACAGTCTACAGTGTCACAGAGTCAAACATGACTTTGTGACTAAACAACAAAGACCTAGCAGAGCCAAAAATAAATACATAAATAAAATATATACATATATATAGTACTAATAGGGCATTGGGTTCGAAAGTCCTTTCTGAGGGGGCAAGTCAAAACCTGAGGCTGCCCTGACATCTGCTACTTACTTTCTAGCAGCTCAGCTGAAACCCAACAAGGCTTATAGATACAAGATCAAGAGTCTCAGAATGTTTTTAGCAGAACCTATGATCTTGTGATCTTGACCAGTGAGCATGGCCAGGTACCTTCTCCTCAGGAATGTGGAGAACTGAAAACAAAGATGCTATCGAGCTGGTGTTGCCAGAGCTAAGGCTTCCACCAGCCCTGATAAGCATCAGCAGGAAAACAACGACCTACAGAGCACTGAGTGTCCTAATGAGAACATGGCATTCACCTATGAAAGCTTCCCTTTTACCATTACTAATAATGAACCCTCGAGAGGACAGAAAGAAACCATAGGGCTCCCTATGGTTTCTCCCGTTGCATCCAGGGCAATGGTAGTTCCAAAGTCCTTTCTGGGGGTGCAAGTCAAAACCTGTCCTGATGTCAGCAACTTAATTTCTAGCAGCTCTGCTGAAACACAAAAAGGTGTATAGACACAGGATCTAAAAGAAGCAGAGATGGAGATGAAAGGCCACACAAGAACCTGCCCTAGAGAACCTCGCACTGCCAGGGAGGTTCTCACAGAAAAGATTCCATCTCCAAGGATGTGTAGCCCCCACCGCAGGGGGACACCCACACCATTCCCTCACCCTCACTGTACCCCTCATTCTGCCCCACTGCACTCCACCCAGGTCCTCACTGACAAGGTCCGGGGTAGGAGTGATGCTTCTCAAACAGTGCTTTGGCAGAAAACATAGCCCTTCCTCTCTTACAAACGGCATTTCTCACACAGCGGGGTTCTGCTTCAAGAATGAAGGGGGGCTTCCCTGGGGGTCCAGTGGCTAAGAGTTCAAGCTTCCACTGCAGTGGGTGTGGGTTCAAC
Organism: Muntiacus reevesi; assembly: GCF_963930625.1. Taxonomy (NCBI): domain Eukaryota; kingdom Metazoa; phylum Chordata; class Mammalia; order Artiodactyla; family Cervidae; genus Muntiacus; species Muntiacus reevesi. The sequence continues at coordinate 101,383,779 of NC_089252.1, forward strand.
CCTTGGTTGGGGAACAAAGATCCCACATGTCACATGGTGTGGCAAAAAATAATAATAATTGTCAAAAATTGTTTTAAAAAATGAAGGATTCTCAGAGGTTTGGAATGACTGTTTAAAACACTATGCAGAAGTAGCAGAATCTAGTTTTTTCTACAGGAGTATGTGCTCCGCAGACCCTATAAGTATAGGCATGAATCAAAACAAAATTTTAAACAAGTAAGCATAAATTCATATAGAGAGGTAGATTTGTAGGCCCTTATTTTCTAGAACAGCAAAGCATGTGGCATGACAAAATCCTGTCTGTATTCCTCTATTTTGTAAAAGGGAGTAATTTAGAGCTTGAAGTACCACTTCGGGTTTGAGGAACTAAAAGCTCTTTAAGAAAGACCCCACTGTATCACCTTGTAAAATAAGGGTGAGGTAAGGCAAAAGAACCAGCAAGGATAAACAGAGGTGTGGTAATTCTTTCCCTCTGAGTAACTAATAAAAGACTCAAAGGCAGCTGGTAAGGAGGGGAGAATGTCTATGAGAGAAGCAGACACTAGGTCCAATTTCAAGAGCTCAGCATTTCTCTGCTAAAACCCAGATGGAGGTGGGAAATTGGGGTGGGGAGGGATGGCAAGCTTCCTGCCAGTCCTTGGGGAATTCTCCAGGCCCACCCGGTGGAACCAGCCAGGCTTTGGGTCTGCGTTCCTAGAGAGGTTCACAAGGAAAGGGTGAATCTCTTCCTCTCACAGAGGAGCACAGATCAGAGCTGAGATTATCTTCTGGTGTCCAAAGTGGCCCAGCCCAGGCAGGCAGGGGCCTACCTGCTGGGTGGGTGTGTATTTAACGGTGTGAGAGTAGTCATAGTTATCGATGATATCCAGATCCTTCACGGCGTCGCCAGGGACTGGGCTGCTGAACTGCACGTTGAGAGGGGCCTTTCCGGCCCCCTTGGTGTAGACAGTGAAGTGGGTGGGTTTCCCGTTTTCCACACCTGGGAGGAGACAGTGAAGTGAGGAGACAGGCTCAGCCGGAGGAGTTTCACTTTCAGAACCAGTCTGACAGGTTCATCAACACCAGCTTCCAGAAGCAGGAGGTGGAGACAGGGGCTGGCGCTCAGCCACACCGGCAGCTCAGCTGAGCGCTGCCCCTGCTGAACTGAAGCCCAGCCAGAGCACCTGCTCTAGGGGAGGTAGGTCATTTCCGGCCCTGGACCCACTGGGCCCTCTGCTTCCAGGGTGACCTCGCGCACACGCCCTCTTACCTGCTTTGCTGAGCCCCGGGCCTTCTGCCTTCACTTTGCTGGCATCATGGGAAGGGTCGACCTTGACTCTGAAAGGGCTGGTGGGGATTTCCTGTAGCAGAGATACAGTCTCAGGAGGAAAGTCCCTGAAGTCATTGCCTGAGCTTAAACTTCTGCCCAAAGCAAAGACGGAGGCCTCAGTACTTCCAGTCTAGCGGGTGGTGAGTAACTTCTGAGTAACGATCGGTCAAGCCGTTACATGCTAGCATCAGGCAAGGGCCATCAGTGGTCACTCATGAATCCCTGGGTATCTGAGCTCAGTTAAAGGGCCTGAGTGTCCACAAACACCCAGACAACTCTCAGCCTTTAATACCAAATGCTGAGTACTTTTAGGATGCAAAAACACTACCAAGAATAAAACCTCAAACAACAATACATGGGATTGGTGGAAGGAAATGTCCTGCAAGGACAGCAGACAGCTAGGGTTTGAGGAATGCAAGGAACTGATTAGCAAGACACTGACTGTAATGCTTCCAAAAGAATCCTGCAGGGACTTCCCTTGTGGTCCAGTGGTTAAGACTCTATGCTTCCACTGCAGGGGGCAATGGATTCGCTCCCTAGTTGGGCAACTACAATCCCAAATGTCAAGTTTCCTGGCAAAATATTTTTTAAAAAATAACAAATCTGACATTAGAAAAAGAACCTTGCACTATAAAGTCAGGACAGGTCAAATGGATGAAGTCAACTCAAGATTAATATTTGAGGCGCAGAGCTTTCTCCTGAGGTCCCCATGTTTATGTAAGATGCATATGAATTAACAAGATTCCATGGTTCCTAAAATGGGTACTGCTCCTCCTTGTCTTCATTATCACATACAAATATGAACCCTATTTGAAACTTCTAAACTCTTTCTTCCTATAAAGGCTGAGCCAAGGTCATTGTTTCAAAGACACTGGAGTAGAACACAATCTAGAAATTCATTACAATTCATTCAAAAACCTGATGATAGTTTATAAAAATCTAACTTCTTTCCAGAGCCTGACTTTCAACCACTGACTAACGATGCATCCCTACTTTCATTAGAAAGTAGTAACATTTTAGTTTTGGGTGTTGGTATTCCTTCTTGGTTTTAAGCAACCAGAGAGGAAAACTATTGGGCAGAGTTCTCAAGATACTTTCTCTGTTGCTAAAAAAAATAAAAGGAAATACACACACAGCTGGCCAGAAAGAACCCCTGCCCACACACCTGAGAGGCAAAGAGAACTTTGATAGTGTATCGCCCGGCGGCAGGAGGCACATATTTGACTGTAAACGTATCATTGGCGTTGTGAATAATGTCAAAATCCACGTCTTCCTCCTCATCACTTAACACCCGGGCATCACATTTAATGCCAACGCTGACATCACCTGGAACAGACCAGCCTATTAGCACTGGTTTATAAGAAATGGCACGTCCCATACAATCACTTCCAGCTCAAGCTCACACCCCAGAAAAGCAGCTGGGAACTTTCCAATAAGTAACCTGAGAAAAGGGATGGTATTCAAATCAGGGTTTTGGAGAAGGAATGGAGGATTAGCAAAGATCTCACCACCGAACTGACTCAGACACTCATTAGATGAACAATCATCTATTCAGGCGGACTGTTTCTCGGTTCAGAGTTCACTGCCCTTGAAAAGTTACAAAGAGGACTTCCTTCCCAAGATGCAACAAGCAGCGCGCTGGGTGAAGCCCCCTTTCACCTTCGCCAGCCTCAGTACAGTCCACGGTGAAGTGAGTGGGCTCGTGCGCCTTCAGGCCACTTCTCTCCACTCCTGGCCCAAACACTTTGACCTTCTGGGGATGGCTACCCTGTCCGATGCTGACCTAGAGAGGACAGGGAGAAAAGTAATCAAGTTCTTCTGCATGTGGACCCAGTAAAGACACGGTCAGTTGTCAGAATGTCACACGTGGGGGCAATCTACAGCACCCGGCCCTTTTGGCCGCCCCATCTTCCAAGGTACACCAAGCATGTTTCCATGTACCTGCCTCGACCATCAAGCATGGAGCCCAGACCTGCCTCAGGACTGGGCTTTTTCACACCACGACCAGAATTCCGCTTCACAACCTACCCTGTAAGGGCTGTGCGGGATGTTGACACCTCCCCAGACCACGGCAATGGTGTGCTTGATGGCCTTAACCGGGGTGTATGAGCAGGCGTAGGTGCCATCCATGCGGCTCTTCATCTGGATGTCAATGGGCTGGCCGTCCCCGTCCTGCAGAAGAGCAGGGACTGAGTACAGAGCTGGGCCTCACACTGTCTCCACCAAACAGGGTCACTGGGTCTTCCCAAATCACCACTCACTCATCTAGCCAAATTTCATGGAGCGCCTATGATGGGCCAGGTTCTCAATGCAAGGAACACAAGTGATAAAACACTATATGCATTTATTTATCTTTAATTACTAACAACAAATGGTTTCCCCAAAAAAAGCCATGGTCACTCAGTGCTTCTTAACTTTAATTCCTGCATTTAAATCCTGGGGCCAAAATTCAATTAAATGAGGTAAACATACTTGCTACACTCTGGTTTACAAACTCTGCCATCATAGCCACACTAAAGGACATTTACAGGGAGATCTGAAACAGACAAGCCTGATTTCCACAGAATACAAACCATAAAGATGAGAAAAGCACACTGCTTTACATATTAAAATACCCTTTAGTCCTCACATAAACCCTTTGAGAAAAATCATCTTTTTTGCAACATGTGAATGAGGAAACTGAAGATCCAAGGGACTGGTTACTTGCTGTTATATGTATCTCGTTACCTGATAATTACCTGCACAGGTAGCAAGTAGAAACTTACCTGAGCAAATATCTTTAAGGGAGCTTTTCCGGCATCCTTAGGATCCACAGTGAACTCAGCCAGGTTGTTGACAATGCATCCGGATTTCTCCAAACCTGGCCCGTATGCTTGCACCTGGGACAAAGGACCAATAGTGACTTCCTTTCTTTGTAATGTGCTAACTACACTATCAGAAGACAGGCGACCAGGGAAGGGGGAGAGGGGAAGCTATGTCTGGCTTCACGGTACAGTGTCCTCTACATATGAACTTTCAAGCTGTGAACTTTCAAAGATGGGAATATGTGTGCCAGTCCCTGTATGTCAGCTGTTGTAAGGTACTACTGCACCTTTCAAGGTACTGTATTGTATGATTAAAACTGTTCATTTTTTGTGTTTGTTTTTTATGTACATATTATTTGTGTGAAAAGTATTATAAACCTATTACAGTACATACGTACATGAATGCTCAGTTGTGTCCAACTCTTTGCAACCCCATGGACTGTGGCCCACCAGGCTCCTCTGTCCATGGGATTCTCCAGGCAAGAATAATGGAGTGGGTTGCCATGCCCTCCTCCAGGGGATCTTCCTGACACAGGAATCGAACCTGCTTCTCTTGTGTCTTTTGAATTGGAAGGCAGATGCTTTGCCACTGTGCCACCTGGGTAGCCCTATTATATACAGTACCATATAGCCGATTGTGTTAGTGAGGTGCCCAGGGTAACATCCTTCAACTTATGAAAGTGCTCTCAGAAGAGAACTCATTCGTATGTAAGACACTTACTATACCTACATAACAGGATGGTTATGGTAGTTAAAATGCTAAAGTAACCTGGAACTTGGAGTAGGAAGTGGCAGCCCGCTCCAGCATTCTTGCCTAGAGAATCCCATTGACAGAAGAGCCTGGTGGGCTACAGTCCATGGGGTCACAAAGAGTCAGACACAACTGAGCGACTGAATACACACACACACACAGGCAACCTGGAACTTAAAAACATGCAGGAGAAAAACTCTGTAAAACCTGGCCCCACACCAGCCCCTGCTCCCTGTATTAATGTGTGAAGTAACCAGTGCACGGACTCCGGATGTGCTCAGTTTCAATGCTCCCGCTTGGAGGGGGTTCAGACTCTCTCCCACTGACAATATCCCAATGGTCTGCAGCCCCCAGAGAGCAAAGAACCAGCAGGTAGACAAAGAGGAGCAGCTACCAGGCTGGACTGATGTCAGCCTACGGTCAGCTGTCCATGTGGGCCAAAACCAGCACACGTTGGGCAGGGTGGGGTGGGGTGGGTGGTGGCTGCCGAAAGCCCAGCTGGCTCAGACTTCATGGTTATCAGCCTGCTAAACGATTCAGAGAAGCTCCTGAAGACAATGCAAACACTGCTCCAACTTAAGAGAAGGGGAGCTGGGGAGAAAAATTAACAAGTCTTTATTTAAGGAGCACCTTGAGAGAATACCTATAGAAAGTGGTAAAACTGAAATGGGATGCTTGGGGTACAAGAAAAATAGCAGCTTATGGAGCCCCCTCTGTGGGCCAGGCACTATGCTAATAAGAGCTGGTTTGTTCCTGTTACCTCCTTGAATCATGCCAGAAACTATAGGAAGCAGCCACTGGAATCGTCCCCATTTTATAGAGGAAGATACAGAAGTCAGAGAGGTAAGTTACTTGCCACATGTTAGAAATGTACTAAGAGGTACTTGTTTTTCAGTCACTAAATCACGTCCAACTCTTTCCAACTCCATGGACTGTAGCCCGTCAGGTTCCTCTGTCCATTAGATTTCCCAGGCAAGAATACTGGAGTGGATTACTATTTCCTACTCCAGGGGATCTTCCCGACCCAGGGATCAAACCCACATTTCCTGCATGGCAGGTGGATTCTTTACCACTGAACCACCTGGGAAGCCTGCTAAGTACTACCAGGCTTCTAATTCAGGTCTTTTTAGAAACTTCCTAAGCTTTAAAAGACTCTTCTCTGTGATTTCTCCACACGCTACTCAAGGAAACTCTGTGGGCATAGGAAGGAATGCCAGGAGCCAGAGGAGAGAGGACAGGAACACGACACGCTGACTCACCAGGTCTGGGTTGTAGTCTCCCGAGGCCGGGTGGATGTAGGCCATGAAGGGACTGTCCTTGATGTCCTCATCGTCGCACATGATGTGAACGGCATATTCACCCTGCTCCTTGGGCCAGTACTTGACATCACACGACCCGTCATTCTGGTCATCATACTCAATCTTCGCCTGCGAGGGGCCTTCAATGGCAAACCCTGGGGACGGGGTAGGAAGACCCTCTGGTTACAAGGTATCTAGTCTGGGTTATTACCAACCCATTCCTTCTGCCTCCCTGAAAACCAAGTGCTAGCCAGAAGACTGCAATCTGTTGGGGTCCCTTTCCCACAAAACCGAACTTACTAAGTCTTCAAAAGAGATGGAAGGTTGGATTTTACATATTTTTTTTTAAAACATCATTGAACGGAAAGGTTAACCAGCAAACTTTCTGTTGGCAATATGGTAACATGAGCCAAAAACCTTAAAACAATACCCACCCATTGCCCCCACCAAATCCACTTCTGGGTTTTTATCTGAAGGAAATAACCAAGGATGTGTGCAAACAGTTAGATACAAGGATATATATTCAGCATTGTTTTCATAGCAAAACTCTTCAGCTATTTTGCTGAAGGGCCTAACAGTAGTGATATCCATGCCTTGGATTTCCGTAGATGACATGGGAAATTGAGACAGGTCCTATATTCGCCTGAGGCAGAAAGACATAAAGATACTTTTGCAGCAGATAAACATTTGTATGCCTATGTACAGAAATAAAGTCTCGGAGGATATACTGAAAGGTCTAATACTGCTTCTAGTCTATAAGGATATACTAAGATGTTTATCATTTCTCTAAACAGAAAAATTAAATCTGATTTCCTAATTTTTCCTCTTTGCTTATTTCTATTTGTTAACATAGGGGTCATTAAACTTTAACTGCTGAACCAGATCTGACCCAATGCATGTTTTTGTAAATAAGGAACACAACCACATCCCTTCACTTATGCATTATCTATGGCCACGATCAGGCTACAATGATAGTCATATAGTTGTGTCAGAGAGAATATGACCTTCAATACGGAAATATTTGCTGTCTGTTCCTTAACAGAGAGAGGTGCCGACCCTTGTTCTAAAATGATCAAATCTACATCAGATGCTTATTTAAAATACACTCAACTACGCTCCAAAGAGTATTCACTTTTCAAATTTCTAATTTCGCAAACTTCATTCATCTAAACTAAGGATCAGTCAGTAATATCTGCCACGTGTCAACTATTTTCCTGGTACTGTTGTAGGCACAACATCCACAGGAAGCCTTTGCCCTCATGGTCTAGTGGATGAATGAATGTTGGTGCCAGAGGCAGAGGACAAGCAGAACATGGGAACTGCAATTTGTCAGGAGTATCCAGAGATGGTCCTGGGTGGTCAGGAGGCCAGAGGCTCAGGGTAGTGAGGCTCAGAAGAGGCCTCAACACACAGTCTAACACGTGACCCAGGCACCCTGCAATCTCAGCCACCAGAAGCCGCTTCCACTTACCCAGAGACCCCACTTCAGAACCAATGGACTCCACCACGAAGTCTGCTGACCGCCCAACAATCCCGCCGTGGAGGCCAGGTCCCCATGCACGGACTTTCTGCATGCCTGCTTCAGGGCCAACTTGAACTTCGAAAGGGCTGGAAGGAAAGGAACAGAGGAAGCATTAAAGAGAAGCGAAGAAAGGGCTACATACAACCACAAGCTCTTTATACATGCTCTTTCCACTGGCCTTATCCTTTCATCTGCAGCCCCAAGCTCCAACCAAGCCCTTCCTCCATACAGGTTCCCCCACAACCATTGTTAGGTCAACAATATCATGTAATAGGACTGCTTCAAACCACACTGCCTGGCACTATCCTGGTCATTTGCCTTGTATGCACACCAGGCTGTGAGCCCTGGAAGGCTAAGTGAGTGTCTACATTCCATCCACTGCCAGCACTAAGACAAGAAAACTGGGTTGAATATGCTCTATCTCAAACACGAATAAACGTGCTTTGACTTCGGCACAGGAGATTTAAAAAACATTGCTTAGATTCTCAGAAGCTTAAAATATACACAGACATCTCTTGAAGTAAATGGAATTTATTCAGAGCCTAAAGCTGCCCCCAGGAAAGCAGGGAAGGCAAGTGAAGCCCGCAAGGCAAAGCTATAGACTGTGCCCCTTGCGTCCTGACCGCGCTCACAGCGAGGATTCTAACGTCAACCAGAGCAGATTCTGCCATTTTACCCATGGCATTCATGAACAGAGAGGCACACATCGAAAGAAAGAGAATCTGTTTAAATGAGGGGTATAGACACACAGCCCATTTGCTCTGTATCACTGTTCCTTCTGGCTTGTCTGCCTCCCCACAGCTTTAAACCGCCAGCTTTCGATTTGAAACGAGGCAGCTGAAACCACAGTGACTTTCTGCTGCATTTGAGAACAGGCCAAATGACTGTGTACTGTTCTGAAAAAAGAAAAAAAAAAAAAAAAAGCTTTTGACAGAGCAGCTCTCCTTCCCTCCTGTGGTCTGGGAAGTGAGCACCACAAGCCTGTCCTGGGCCGAGCATGCCTCGGGAAAAGACGCAACAATCCCAGCTAGAGACTCACCTCTTTTGAATGTGGTGTCCCCCCCACGTGATGGAGACGCTGTATTTCCCTTGGGTGCTGGGGTAATACTCAAATGCATAGACTCCATCCTGAAAGCCTTTCTGTTTCACCAGCTCCTCCAGACCCTCTGTGGGAAGGAAGCACATGGTCTTTCCAGTAGCCGTCCAGGCTCAGAACAAGAATCCACAAGACAGAAACAGAAAGACAGCAAGAGCCACAAAACAAAACCACGTGGATGGTCTCAGAGTGTGGGGTTCCCCCACCCCAAATTGGGAGGTTACTCCAAAACCAAAAACAGACACGTCTACTTCAAAGTAGGGGAAATGGAAGATTTCCCAGCTCACTGACTTTAGAAAGCTTTCTCATGTATGAGGGGCCTGTGAGGTCCTAAACCCCTGGGGCCGGTAATATTTTTCAATGATCAAAAAGCCATCCTTTTTAGCTGCCCGCAAAAATTGCACAGGGAACTCTACTCAATATTCTGTAATAATCTAAATGAGAAAAGAACTTCAAAAAGAATAGATACATATGTATGTATAACTGAATCAGTTTGCTATACACCTGAAACTAATATAACAACATTGTTCATCAACAATGTCTCCTGCATCGGCAGATTCTTTACCAAGGAGCCACTGGGGAAAGCCTAAATTCCACTATAAAATAAAGATTAAAAAAGGAAAGAAATTTTTTAAAAAATTGTAGAAGGAGTAAACGCTTATGAGTATTTGGCATTAGGGTCCTGGCATATCCTTTTCAACTAAAGTTGGACAATGAAAGCAAGAAAGTTCTTGTATGCTATCTCCAAGAGAACAGGTTTCAGAGGCTACCCCACCAACTCCAGACTGAGCCATCAGGCAGGAACTTGTTTTATGTTGAGCCCTGAGGTTTGGCCGGGAAAGCCATTTAGTCAAGTTAAGAATCCAAGGTCAGAAAAAAAAAAAGAACTCCTCCTCAGTTCCTGTAGCAACAAGCCAAGAGGGAGGCCAGCCCCAGAGCAGCCTCACTCCAGGTCTGGCAGTCTAGAACCTTGGCTGCCCTCAGGGCACAGCTGCCCCAAAGCTCAGTGCTCTGAGATCAAATATTAACTTTCTGGAGCTCAGAACACTCCTGCCCCAGCCTGCTAGGAACATAGGGGAGTGAGAACAGTCCCGGAGCAGGAAGCGAGGATTTTACAAAGCTTGGGAGTAAAACTGCCGAGGCTACTGCACTCACAACTGGAAAATGTCGAGTTGATTCTCTGACCCAAGGCGGGGAATTCATGAAGAGAGTAGGTACTTGTCCTCCTTTCTCTTTTCTCAAGAAAGAGAGAGGGAGTTGCAAAGTGCCATGCACTCTTCCACAAGTGGCATTTATCTACAGAGAAGACAGTCGTAGGGAATTTATTCTCCTTCTATAAGCACTTATCAAAGTAATTAGGTATCTGCCATAATTTCATTGTCTATAAAATGTAACCTGTAGAGGGGAAAATTACTGGCTTTGGAGATCGGGCTTGAAATCTAGCTCAGATGCTTAAAAACTTTGTGACTGTGGACAAGACCCTTCCTCTCTGAGCCTAGGTTTCCTCAAATTAAAAAAAAACAAACAGGGGGCCATTTCATATTGCTGTTCCAGCTCCAATATTTATTTCTTTTTCCGGAAGCCCTAACATAATATGAGGCTGTCAATCCAACACTGTTCCCACATCCAGGGCAAACATTACTAAACAATCAGTTTCCTTCTACATGGAGCAGAGAGAGCCTCCAATCTCTGACACAGCTCTCTGGGATAAATTGATCAGGACTGGCTGTGTGATGAGACCCATATGTCACGGCTGTCAAGTTAAGCTGAAATCACATTGAGACAGGGAAACAAAGGAGCACTTACTAGGACCCTTAATGGTGACGCCGAGCTCTCCACTTCCAGCAGCTTTGGTGTCAACTCTGAAGTCTGCAGTTTCTCGGACGCGAATGCCTTTAGGCTGCAGGCCTCGGCCACTGGCCCGACAGGCGTTTGGATTGCAGGCTGGAAGCACAGTTTCGACATCAATTCAACCTTTTATTCTTTAGTCAGAGTTGAGTAAGCCAAGGTAACTTTGAGCCACCCGCCAAGAAAATGTTTGCTTTGCAGAGTGTGCAGCAGCTGCCCGAGACCAGGGGTCTCCTTCAGGGAGCACACCAGGCTAGCAAATAAAGACACAATATAACTTTGTCCAGGGACCGGGGAAAAGTTACTTTGGCAAAGAAAGCAGGAGTGCACAGCGTGAATTTGCTGGACTCCTGGTATTTGCTGAATCCTGGCATTTATCCTCTCGGTGGTAAAAGAGAGTTAAGACCTAGGGTTGGACATTGCTCAAACTTCACGGTCATACTCAAGGGTCCAGTAATTGGGAAGACTGGAGTTTTTCAGGTCTACTTGGAAAATGTAGCACTTGAAAACATCTGACCTGGTTCCAAACTTTGGATCAGTTGTTTCTAAAAGTCTAAATGTTGTTCTCTTTCCCAGGAACAGCCAGAGGATGGTGCAAAGAAAGACCAGATCAACCCCACCTCAACCAAGGCAGACAGTTTAGTGCTGTTACAAGGACCTCGGAATGCGGGTGGCTACTCTCAATTTGATTTCTGGGTCCAGTTAAAAAACCTAAAGTTGTAAGTCTAGGGCAAAGGTAGCTTCTAACATTCCTACATAAGAGGTTCACAAAACGATTCCATGGGGTTTGTCAAAGGTTGATAAAAGACATTGATGTGCCCTGGGACTTTTCTGGTAACATAAGCAACCTTCTCATTAAATACAGAAATAGGAGATTCATAGGTAAAATGTCAGGTTGTTCCTTTCCAAATCTGACACTGCATATTTGACAGGCTCGCTCTATACACTAGGGGGTCACAGACTCCAGAAGACAAGACTGTTTATTGTAAAATCATTTAAGTGGAGGAGGGGTCAGTACATCAACAGAAAAACTCTATTAACTATTAACTAGTACCAGTGATAGATGGATATGCCAGAAATGAAAAAAGTAATCCACAAATGAGAGGAAGTCAGAAAACATCACTAAAACTAGGAAAGCTGTTCAACATTCTTTCTTGCATTATGTCAAATGAAGTTCTGTTTCTGAATACATTTATTTAATTTTTCCCCCTTTGTCAAGGGGAAAGATGTTGGTCATACCAGAAAATAAGTCACAACAGGATGATAGGACTTCCCTTGGACGGTTTAAATGTGTCTTTAAAAAAAAATAAGTCATGGAAATGCTGAGTATGGGCAAGAGTCTCAACATCAGCAGGAAAACTGCTCAGTTCATATAAACACTAAATGGAACTAAAAAGTCTAAAGGAAACCACCGAATTTTCCACCATCTTGAATGACCTAGAGATGTGTAGACGTAAATAGAGAGTGAGTCTGGGGTCTGGCCAGACAGGTGGTGCTAACACCTGCACTGTAATTTCCCAAGGTCACGAAGATCACAGGCCCGGTGGACACCCGGAGGCAGCATGAAGACTGGCAGAGAAGCCCCACCCAGGCAGCCCTTACCCAGTGAGATGCCTCTGGCCCAGTGCTTTCGACTAGGAAGCCAACAGCTTCAGGCTCCAGGCCGGCCAAGAGGCAGGATTCAGAAGAGGAAGCCAGGTCTGCAGACGCAGATGCACAGAACAGAACAGGGAAAGGCAAGTACTGGTTAGAAAAGGTAGCAGAGACGGGGGGGGGGGAAGAGTAACTAAGTCAGAAGGAAAGAGTCTAACATTAGAGAAAAATGCATGCTTCTGGCTGCAGAGGGAGTTTAACAGCATGGTTAAGGAGCTGACAGAGACCTCGGTTCTATTCCTACTGACATCTAGTCCAGCAGCCCCCAACCCTTTTGGGCACCAGGGACTAGTTCTGTGGAAGACAATTTTTCCACGGCCCGGGGTGGAGGCGAGTGGTTTGGAGATGATTCAAGCACAGTAGGTTCATGCTCTTATAAGAAATCTAATGCTGCCGCTGGTCTAACAGGCGGGGAAACTCAGGCAGTAATGCAAGCAGTGGAGAGCAGCTGTAAAGACAGATGAAACTTTGCTCTCTGGCCTGCCGCTCACCTCCTACTGTGCAGCCCAGGTCCAGGGGCTGGGGACCACGGGTCTAGTCCAGGCTCACACCTTATGACACCTAAGCCTCAGTGTCTTAGGTGCCAGCTGGGAACAATAGCCCCTGGCACACCGCGGCTGGTGTCATGATCAGATGCCATCGTGCTCTGTGCCTGATAGCCAGTAAAGGAGGCAACAGGGGACCGGCCACGTCACTGCTGTTAATCTCAGCCACAGACACCCTCTCCTCACACAGCTTCCATCCTGCATCTCTCAGTGAGGACCATGAATCCTGGCACAAAGTGTTTTGGGGGCGGATTAAACAGGTTAATATAAGTAAAGCACTTAGGTCACTGCACAGCTCATAGGAAGCTATTAGTGTTCGTATCTTGAGGACAAAGTAGATACTACTATTAATGTCTTGAGGATACTTCCTGCCAAGGGGGCCCTGGCAGCAAAATGCCAAGTCTGAGTTCAGTGCTAGGCCCTGTCATGCACAGCCAGCCTGAATGCCAGAACCAGAGGCGGTCAGCTATTCCAGCACTCACCTTCCCCGACCTGAACAACGAAGGGACTCTTGGGGATGGTGTCCCCAGCAAAGGAAACCCTGACCACGTGGGGGCCAGGCTGCATTGGTTTGTACACACATCGATACACTTGGTTTCCTCTGTCTTCCACGAGCAGCTCCACGGTGTTCCTCCCCTGCGGATCTTCCACTTCCACACCAATGTCGCCCACGCCAGCACCTAGGAGAGAGAGAAGAGGCCATGAGTCCAAGTCGCCCCCTGGAAAGTTCCCTGTGGATGAGAGCGAAGGCAGGTATAAAATGTAAACCATAGGAGACAGAGGGGCACTTAGAAGGTGCATACCCAGACCTGTTTCTTAGCAGAAATAAGGAAGGTGGAGAAAGGAAAGTTGCTTATGGGGAGGGGGATCATAACCAACTTTCATTTTCCCACAATTCTTATTTCCTAAAATTTCTATTTCGAAAAGAAAGCTGAAAATTCAAGAGTTGTGTTTTATTCATTCCTTTTCTTACCCCTCCTTCCCACCGGACCTTGCATAGAATGTGGTCCAAGAGATGATTGTCAAACCTTAGTCTCTTTGGAGTATTTATCTAGTCAAGTCAGAAATTGATTATTAATAATCAAAGTTAAGATTGAGTATGAGATTTTAGAGAAGAAAAGCTGGTTTTGAAAAATCTAGAAATATAACCAACATGTTTGAAAAAGCTAATTTTGTTGTTGGCCATTCAATTTAAAAGACAAAAAGTCCAGGATCTCAGGTTTCTAAGGATTATCTCCGGCTCTGGAAGAGGAGAGGTGCTACCTGCTGTGTAGATGTCAAAATAGGTGGGCTTATTGGCGATGTTGCCAGCAGCTTCCAAGCCTGGGCCTTTCGCAGTGACTTTACTGGCGTCTCCCTGGGCCTTGTCGACATTCACCTCGAATGGGCTCTTGGAGATGTGCTGTCCTGCAAAGAGGACTGTGACCTACAAATGACAGGCAGGGGAGACATCATCACTTCTTCCTGTTCAGTGAGACCACCTTCTCCTCCATCTTCCTGATCATACACACAAAGGTCCTGGAACCAGGAGCTCTGGGGAAGTGGCCTCACTGGGACTCCCATCTGACTCTACCAACCACACAGCTGGGCCTGGGACATCAGGCCTTTAGCCAACTAAAACACATCAGACATGCCGAGATTAGCCCCTACAGAGGCATATGCCCAAGCACTTCAATCTCTAGACACCAAATTCTTTAAGGCAGCTGCAAAAGGGACCACTGTCCCTGTAGAATGTCATGTAGAGTTCCAGGAGTTCAAATCTAAGAGTCAAAGTATTTTTCAAAGGACCAAGACCATTTTCAGATACATGGATTTGAGACATAAGACAGATTTCTATCTAAACTTTGAGTTGAAGTTCTCATCTCTTAAATTCTGAGGGTTATCAGATTGGGTGGGCCACTGGCCTCCTCCGCACTCAGGCTTTGATGCTGATAGAGCCTCCGGAGCACCGTGAAGAGGGATATTTAAGGAAACACTAAAGGCAAAGAGCCCATAGCTCAGCATTTACTCTCCAGGCTTGCAGTTACAGTTATTAGTTACCTCAGTGGAGTCAGAAAAACCTTAACAACGCTGCAAAGAATTTAATGGAATTCAACCAATCTGCATGGAGTAGTGAATGTCTCAAGTCTGATTCACAGGGATCCGAGATTTTTGACAATGAACATGGATACTTGCATAAACAAAAAGAGAAATCAGAAGAGAATTTAAGGGACTTCCCGGATGGTCCAAAGGTGAAGAGGCCACCTGCCAGTGCAGGTTCAAGCCCTGGTCGGGGAAGATCCCACATACGGTGGAGCATCCAAGCCCACGCACCACAGCAAGAAAAACCAACACATCGAGAAGCTGGCACAACGCAACTGGGGGAGGCCCCCACTTGCCACAAGAAGAGAAAGCCTGTAAGAAGCAATGAAAATCCAGTGCAACCATATATAGATGGATGACAGATAGACACAAACTTAAGAAAACCATGCTTCTTCCGCATCTATCAAAGCAAGCACAGAAGAGCATTCAAGCAAAGGCCGTGATGTCTTATCTTACTTTGTGCAGTCCGGTGACCTTGGGCAGATACTGCACAGAGTATGTCTTGTTCTTATCGCTGTCAGGGGTCACGAGTGCCTAGGATGGAAGATGAGTGACAGTTAGAGAAGGCACCAGTGTGAGTAAAAATGTGCTGTACTCGCCAAGGGCCCACAGCAAGGTGCCAGGCCAGGAACCTGCCCTGGCTCTTCTCTGGCCCACCACTCCTGCAGGAAGCTCCAGGAGAGAAGCAGCCTTAAGTCACGGAAACAAAGTCACATTGGCACAGAGGTATAACCAAGTCAGGCCCCTCCATCGTCTCAGGGCTGTTACCTTTCCAGATAGGAAAGACTATGAAGCTAGTAACCTAAACCTTTATTGGCCCGGTAGTCATTAAGAGCTTATGACACCAAGCCCAAGGACAGGTACCAAAAATAAATCGGTCACAATTTCTGCCTCAGTGGGAGAAACAGACAATTAACACTGATAACTGTAGAACTTCAGATGGTGCTAAGCACTAGGAATAAAGTACAGTCTTAAGTAGACAGAAGAAACAGTATGTGCAAAGGTCCTGAGGGAGGAACCAGAGGATGATCAGCATGGGCAAAGAATAGGGAATCAGTATTGCTACTGGACAGTATTTTATCAGTAACAATAGTTAAATGCAATATTTTATTGTATTATATAATGTATGTCCTTGGGTATCAATTTATATGATACTTCAAACACAACCCTTAGGCAAGCAAGTGAATTTAATTGCTGTAAGACTCAGGATTCTTTTTTTTTTTTTTTAAAGAAAAGCTTTTGCTGTG
The DNA here is from genome assembly GCF_963930625.1 of Muntiacus reevesi. Classification (NCBI taxonomy): domain Eukaryota; kingdom Metazoa; phylum Chordata; class Mammalia; order Artiodactyla; family Cervidae; genus Muntiacus; species Muntiacus reevesi. The sequence goes on from NC_089252.1 coordinate 101,399,934, forward strand.
AGCTTTAATAAGAAAAACAGAGACACAGTCCCTGGCCCTGCTATAAGAGCCCAAGGTTCCATGGGATACTGACAGAGGCAGCCTCCTTAACATACCTCCTCTTTGTTCCCTTCTGGGTCCTCAACAAACACCATGACATCACCTTGCCCGGCGCTGATGGTGTCCACGGTGAACTTGGCCGGCTGCTTCACCATGTTCCCAGTGGGCTCGATACCTGTTCACAGGTTTACACAAGCATGTTACAAATTGGGTTAGGCCCCAACAGTGTCTTCTTCAGGGAAATGAGACCGGGAACCATTCCTGCTTCTGCCATGTGGGAGATGGTGACCAACTGTGATGGGGATAATCAGGTCAAAAACTCACAAATATGGGGATGTCCTTCATGGTCCAGTGACTAAGACTTCATGCTTTCAATGCAGGAGGCCCATGTTTGTTCCCTAGTCAGGGAACTAGATCCCACATGCTACAACTAAGACTCAAAGCATCCAAATAAATTTTTTAAAATAACTCAAATCTTGTCAGTTTTGAATATTCAGTTCTGAAATATTCAGAGAACTTTAGTCAAAAGGCTACATTATATGACTGTGAAAATGATGTGGTAACTAGAAATCGGGCTTGCCTTGGGGAAGAAGACAAAGTGTGATTCATTTTTTATTAAAGACCACTTTTGTTTCTTGTTTTGTTTTTGGCCGCACCATGCAGCTTGCAGGATCTTAGTTCCCTGAGCAGGCACTGAACCCAGATCATCACAGTGAAAGCTTCAAGTCCTAGCCACTGGACCACCAGAGAATTTCCTAAAGATCATTTTTGTATTACTTAAAATGTTTTAAATATTGCACTTATTTTTAACTAAATTTATAAGTTGAATGATTGAGCAAATTATTTTGAGATAGAGCAGCATACAAGTGTAAGAATTAACAATACCCTTTACCTAGTTCTCCAAATGGATACATCCTACAAAACTCTAGTACAACATCACAAGTCAAGGTACAGTGAAGATACAGAACACTTCTACCCCACAGGGAACTCTCATAGTGATCTTTCATAGCCATCCCTTTTGTAACCCTTCGCAGTACTAATCTGTTCTTCACCTCTAATTTTATCATTTGTATAATGTCATATAAAGGAATCACACATTATATAACCTCTGGGGATTAGCTTTTCCCACAAGCATCATTCTCTGCAGTTTCACCCAGGATGTTGCCAGTATCAACAGCCTGTTCTTTTTATCATTGAGTAATATTCCATGATACGGATGCTACACTGTTTGTCTAACCATTCACCCAGTGAAGGACATCTGGGTGTTTTCAGTTGTCTACTACTGATAAAGCCGCTATAAACATTCATACACAGGACTGTGTGCAAATGTTAAGCTTTTATCCCTCTGGATAAATGTCAAGGAGCGCAGTTGCTTGGGTTTCTCTCAGTTTCTTGAAGCTGTAGGTTTATGTTCTGTTTTTTTGCCAAATTTAGGAATTTTTCAACCATTCAAGGAATTCACTACAGTGCCAGTCTTCAGACCCAGGATCTCTAGCTGCTTTGCCTTAATTTCTTTCTGAGACTCCTTACATTGACCCTGTAGAAAATTCCCGGGGGTTTTAGTTGCACTTAGTGGGAAGCATTAGAAAAAGTACTTCTACTCCATCTTCCCAGAAGTATTACTTTTTAAAAAGTTTTTATTATTATTACTATGGAGAATCCTCAACCTATACAGACATGGAGAGCTATAAAATGAATCCAATGTACTTATCACTTAGTTTCAACTACTGTCAACCCACAGCCTATCTTGTTTCACCACTTCATTCTCACCTCTTTTCTCCTCTTGTATTATTTGGATACAAACCCTAGTCCTCTTAGTTTTCATCCATAAATATTCACTACGTATCTTTAGAAGATAGTTTTAGAATGCCCACATCAAAAAATAAAAATAATTCCTTAATAAAATCAGGTGAAATTCCTTAATAACATCAAATTTTCAGTGTTCAAAGTCCTAAATTATCTTAGAAGTGTCATAAAAATAAATAAATAAAATATTCTGAATCTTAAAAAAAAGTATAATGAATTTTTTTAAAGTTTAAATAGGACCAAATAATGTTCACATGTTACAACTGGTTGCTAAACCTCTTAAACCTCATTTACTCCCTAGATTTCTCTTCATCTCTTCTTTTCTTTCCCATTGGTCTGGGTTGAAGACATTGGGTCATTTGTTACTATATCTGGATTTGTATTAGCTTTCCAATAAATAATTTAAGAAAAACTGGTGATAGATAGTTATATAACACACCTTGTTAAGTAAAAAAATGCAAATTGAAGAAAATATACAGTTTGAACTCATTTCAGCATAGAAAAATGGCTGGAAAGAAATTTTGAAGGGAAAAAATGGGGCTAGCAGCTAGGAAATAGGACTTTCAATTGTTGTTTTCTAACTTTTTCTTTTGCTTAAAATTTATATAACAATTATGTCATTTAACAAAGATATGATCATGCACTTAAAATATTTATAAATACCCACTCCATCTAACTCCAACAGCCTGCCAAGTCAGCCTATCCAAGGCCGGAGACTGGGCTAACCATGGTTGGTTAGGAAGCAGAACCACATCTATTTCGGAGATAATGCTTCCCGTGCAGAGAAACCACTGTCCCCTAGGATTACTCAGAACTAAACGTGCTGAGGGCTTACTATGCAGTGGATGCTCCATACAGAAGGTTTTATTAAAGGTTTCTGCTTGCCCATGGATACAAGCATCCAGCATGCTGAGCTCCACCAGGGAGCCCGTCACAAAGACCTGCTTGTGGCTGCAGGCTTCCATCACCCCAGCCTTCCCTCCTTTCAGTTAATGGGTCTCAGTGACTGACCAGCTGGTAGCTGCACCTTGATCAACACCAACACCAAAACTAGAAGATGAAACATTCTCTCTGTCTTGGTTCTGTCAGCAGAACCTTTGTTGCATCAAGGACAAGGCAATACCTAAGGTGCTGCCCATGTGGCCTCACATGTGGCCCTGCTCCCTAAAATGACCAGTCTGTCTTTCTACTTAAAAAAAAAAATTAAACATAGAATTACCATATGATCCAGCAATTCCACTTCTACATATATCCCCCCAAAATTGAAAGTAGGGACTCATATACTTATGTATGTATGTATATATGTATATATGCTCACAGCAGCATTATTCACAATAGCTAAAAGGTATTTAAAAAAAAAAACAACCTGAGTGTCCACTGACAGAAAAATGGAAAAACAAAATGTGGAATATGCAGACAAAGAAATATTTTTCAGCTTGAAAAATTTTTATACATGCAACAATATGAATGAATCTTGTAAATCCTATGCTACATATAGTAAACCAAACACAAAAGGACAAATATCAATACGAGTCCACTTACAAGGTACCTAGACAAGGCAAATCCACAGAAACAGACTGAGGCCAGGAGAAGGGGATGACTGAGGACGAGATGTTTGAATGGCATCACCAACTCGATGGACATGAGTCTGAGCAAACTTGGGGAGATGGTGAAGCCTGCTGTGCTGCAGTCCACCGGGTCGCAAAGAGTTGGACACAACTCAGCGACTGTACAGCAACACAGAAACAGAAAGTAGAATGGCACTTGCCAGGGGAGGTGGGGATGGAGAGTTACGTTTAGTGGGTGCAGAGTTTCAATCTGGGAAGATGCAAAAGTTCTGGAGATGAATAGAGGTGATGGTTTCACAACGCAGTGAATATATGAATATACTTAATGACTTAGGTGCACCTAAAAAGGGTTAAATTAGTGAATGTTATATTATAGGCATTATACCATGGCACAAAAATACAAAAAAAACATACATATGCATATATGTGTGTGTGTGTTTCCTCCCTAAGTATATAAAACTTACAAAGAGTCAAATGAAGGAAATGGCAATGACTAGCCACATTCCTTAGCTGCAGCAAGAGGTCATTTTCTAGAAAACAGCACTGTGAAAGGAAACCGTTTCACATTAACAACAGGGAAACTGGACACCAGCGATAAGCTTATTGCAAACAAGCACTTTATGCCTTGATTAGATTCAATCCATTTGACCAATTTTGTTGACAAAGAGATTTGGCTGTTTGCAACTTTTCTGCCTTTAAGGGAAGCATAACCTTTCAAATCAGATTCCTTATTCCTGCCAGGGTCTTTGACTATGGCTTAGAGAGAGCACTTTTATAGCACGCATGGACATGCCAGCCCTCACTCAACTGCACTGTGGGTATGGCTTTGAACGAAGTCCCCTGTCTCGACATAACACAAATGATGGCACAGAGCCCGTTCATTGCCAAAAGGACTTCAAATGGCAAGTAGGTCTGTTCCAGAACTCTCTGTCCTGTGGTCTAAATCATGCCGAAAAAGACGAGAATGAGGCTGAGAACAGCGCACACTCAGCACCACTGCCCTGGTCGTGTGTCATTTCAAGGCTAAGCTGATGCCAAGTAGGGCACTGCTAACTTCAAAGGGAATGAGTGGAGAGACAAGTGCTGTGCATCTTTAGACAGTCAATGCCCTTAAGAAAAAGAAGAAGAAAAGAAAGTCAGGGGAAATTTTTCTAGACTAAGAGTTTCAGATAAAGTAACAAGCAAATGTAGAAAGTGAATCTTAATCAGATCCTGGTTTGTAAAACAAGAAAAACTGTAAAACAGACAACTGTAGGATAAGAGAGAAATTTAACTATAAACTGCATATGAGCTGTTATGAAATTATTGTCCTATTTTCTTGTGTGTGATAATGAATACTGTGGTTACATAAGAGGATGTCCTGTTCTTAGGAAAGGTTTGCTGATGTTCTGAGGAGCAAAATGTTACCATGCCTGCAATATATTTTTGAATTGCTCAACAATCACACACATGCACACACACACATACACAGAGCAAGAGAACATACTAGAATGTTAAGAGCAGTTAGGCATATTATAGGAAATCTGGGAAAACATGGGAAATACTTTGTGTGTGTGTTATCCTAATTGCAATTATGAAAATAGAATGTACTCTTCCCCCTCACCACAGAAAAGAGACTAAATTGTATCCTGTTGTACTAATTTTTACCAGAAGCCACACTGGGCTGAAATGCAACTGTTCTCTTTAAAAAAGCTAACAGGCTTGAAGTCAGGTGCCAACCAGAAAACCAAATTCCTCAGAATGCCTCTGACCTACTCTAACGTTTTGAGCAGAACACTCCTGGCAGCTGGCTGGGAGATTATAAACAGGATGTCTTAGCAAGGAAGTATCTGCCAGGGGTTAACAATAGCTCCCACTGCATCTGAAAACCTGCACAGCTTTCGCATAACCAAAAGGAGAAATGAATCAGCAGTCAGAAGACCCAGGCTCCTGCTGCACCCCACCACGGTAATCTGGGAGACCTCCCCATCCACCTTCTCCCTCCACTCCAACATCCCCTTTCCTTTGTGGACTGGGCCTCTGCTCATCTGAAAAATGGAAAGAATGGTCCTTTATCTCAGGGTTACTGCATCCGAATCACAAAGTACAAACTCGTCCATCTCCATTACATTAAAGCAGCACTGTTCCTGGAAGCCTAGATTCACAAGACAGAAAAAGGATGAAAATAAACACAAGGACCTTTAGGTAAAAAAGCAAAAAAACAAGCTATCTGACAAAGGAGGCCTGGGATGTCTTTAAATATTAAGCTTACACATTCTCGATCCTGAATAATCAAGACCATAGTGGCTGATTCATGTTGCTATACGGCAGAGACGAACACCATATTGTAAAGCAATCATCCTCCAATTAAAAATAAATAAATTTAAATTAAACACATAAATAAAAAATTAATAATCAAGACCAGAGGACAAGCCTCAAATCCAACATGACCAGTGCTTACCTCTGCCATAGGCCCTGGCTTTCTTGGGGTTGAGTTTGGGTTTAAGGGGAGCTCCAGGCTTGAGCTTGGCTTTGGGGAACTGGGACAGGTAAGTCATCACTGAGTGCTCATCCACGTCCGGGTGAATAATTTCTTCAGGAGTGATGACCTAGAATAACGACAGGATAGATGAACACCCAGAACATAGCATTTTGCAACCACTGAACTTTTTGCAAACATCTCTTAAACCAACCACTACAAGTATAAAGAAATTGAGTCAGTCTCTCAATAAAGTGAAACTGCATCAAACCGGCATGCCAAAATTAGTTTTGTTTTGTTTTGTTTTTTTTAAAAAAAAAACCTCTTAGAGGTGTCACTGTTCCCTTTGGAAGCTAAGGACTCTCTCCAGACAATTCTGTATGTAATTTCCAGAGGTTCAAACCTCCCCACAAAAAAGGCTACCCACTCTCCTTTCCAGAAAGACTAATCTCTATCAAGTAAGGAAGAAGAAGAAACAAGAACACACGGGATTAAAGCATATTACCAAAATATTTGCTCTTTTTTCTAGTGTCTACATTTCTATCTACTCAGCTTCTACTAAAAAAAAAAAATTTAATAAATAAAAGAAAAATGAGATAATGCAATGACATTAGAGATGTGGTCTAAGAAACAGGCTGAATGCTTATGTCCCCCCTAATTCATATGTGAAAGTCCTAACCCCAGGTGTGATGGTAACAGGAAGTGGGGCTTTCGGGAGGTGAGTAGGTCTGGATGAGACCGTGAGGGCGGAGCCCCCGTGATGGGATTGGCGCCCTCACAGGAAGAGGAAGAAAGATGGGCTCAGTTTCTCATCACCACCTGAGGACACAGTCAGGAGTCAGCTTGCAGCTGTGTGCAAGCCGGGCAGAGAGCCTGCACCAAGAACCTAACTTCTTGGCACACCTTTATCTTGGACTTCCCAACCTTCAGAACTGAGAAACAAATAAATGTCTGTTGTTTAAGCCACCTGGTCAATGGTGTTGTTCTAACAGCCTGAGCTAAGACACATCTCAATACGTTTAAAGCCGTTTTAAAAAATAGGAAAGGGGAAGATTTCTCCTGACATTCAGCTTAGGAGCAAGATTAGACCCTTTCTAAATAGGTGGACACCCTGAAGGTGTCACAGTCCCAGTTCCACCACTTGATCCAGCCCTAAATAGCAAAAAAAAAAAGAAAAGTTCTCCTGCACCCAATAAGCCATACCTCTTTGAAGTAACAGAAGTCTCTCATGCATCAGATCAACCAAATTCAGATGAACAACATTATGTGCCCAGCTTCCCTCACTCCATGGTAAAAGAAAAAAAAAAAAAACCCAAACAGGAAATATTCTGATAATTAGCCTGCGGCAATAAGATAGCTATTTGGGTTTGTACACTTGCCTCCAATACGTTCCGCAAAATGTAGGATGTGCATTGATTTGGCATTTCTTCTAGGCAGCTCCTTCAACAATTTTACACACTGCCAACATCACAAGAACACCAAAAGGAGATGGATTTCAGTTTAAAGGGAGATGAAAAACAAATCATACCACTTCCTGAAGGTAGAAGAGCCAAGGAATGGGCCTTGGAGCAGAGACATGATGCCAAAACCAAACCAAAGAAATACAGGCAAGATTTTCTACCTTCCAAGGGATCCTGATACAAATACACTGACCTCAGCTCCGAATACCAACTTCAGACCTTAACGGAGTCTGTAATGGGGTCATACATCGCCTGGCACTGGCTACCCATAACTTTTCTTGACTGAGTCTTTGAACATGGGAGTCATGATGTCAGGAGATGCTATTTAAACTCTTTGGAAGGGCTTAGAAGATTGGACCTCAACTAAGCAACGTGGCTACGGCAGATGGTCTCCAAGACATATTCAATTTCTAAGTTCCCTTGTTATATGCCTGTGTTAGGATTATGGACAATACAAATTCTCCCACAATTTCTGTTAATAGCAGATTACCTTGGTTTACATTTCTTTAAAAGTTCTAAGTGACTTTCTTCAAGATACTAGATTTAAAAATGTTTCACAGCTAAAAAATGGTCAAATATTGGCAATTTCTTATGGTTAAGGTCAAGATTTGCAGTCTGGCTTCCAAACATGGCCTCTGTGATCTTTGGAATAGAAATATACTAGAAAATCTGTCACATGTAACAGAAAGATTTTTAGGGAATCTACAAGTACCTAGGTGGTGCAGTGGTAAAGAATCTGCCTGCCAATGAAGGAGATGCAAGAGATGTGGGTTTGATCCCTGGGTTGGAAAGATTGGCTGGAATAGGAAATGACAAACCACTGCAGTATTCTTGCCTGGAAAATTCCATGGACAGAGGAGCCTGGTCGGCTATAGTCCCTGGAGTCGCCAAGAATTGGACACGACCGAGCAGACAGACAGACAAGTATCTAAGTCAATGAGAATCTATTAAAATGGATAAACTGAGAAAGATGGAAGAGGGCCCCAGACAAAGCTCCTTGAAAGCTGACCACTGAGGAGGTCAGACTGCCTGCAAAACCACAAGGCATTCACAGGGCATTGGAGGAAACAGCGCGGTGGGACATGCATCTTGTACACGTACCTGTGGGACGCCGAGCCAGTCGTCTGCCTGCTGCATGGCTTCTCGTGCGTTATCCACAGGCTTCCGTGGATCCCAGGATTCCCAGTCTGGGCACAGACCTGTTACCATCACACAGAAGATGCTGTTCGTGTTAATTGACTCAAGAGGTGGAAGCAACTCGGTGCCTAAACTAAACTCACTCAGTCTCTTGAGAGAACAGTTTCTTCCAAAAATCTCAGTGAACTGTATGCTTTCTGGGCCAAATGTATCACGGGTATAACTATGCCAGGGTAGAAATCACTCTGCCTGAGCTGAGACTTCTTCAGATTGTTCTTCTTGCATTCAGATAGAGGTTATCCATTCCTTGATGGGGTGGTCTAAATAAACAAACAAAGCCTATAAAACCATTTGGGTCTGGTGTCTTTTAGGAGGTGAGATTTTTTGACACATCACACTCCTATTTCTCTACTCTGGTGACCAAATGTGTTGGGTTGACATCAGCTGAGTGTCCTATAATTTAACTGAATTCTGACAGTATCTACCTAAAAATAGCATCAAAAGTCATAAGTTAAGGGCTCAGTCCCACAAGATTCCCTGACCCCTAACTTCAGAGCTCATTCAGAGTTGGGCTTGTGACTAACCAGCTACAAATCGGAGATTCCTACCACCCCCTTCCTCAGGTTGGATCATTTCCTAGAGTGGCTCACAGAACTCAGGACAGTTTACTTACAGTTTACTTACTGGATTACTGGGTTTTTTTAATTATAAAGGATCTTATAAAATGGAAGAGATGCATAGGGCAAGGTGGGAGAAGGGGCAAGGAACTTCCAACTCTTTCCAGGCATGCCACCCTCCCAGGACCACATGTTCACCAACTGGAAGCTTCCCAAACCCTGTAGCTCAGGGATTTTTATGAGGCTTCATTACATGCACTGATCACATCACCTAACATTAGTAACTAATTCAGCCTCTATCCCCTCTTCCCTTCTTGGAGGTCAGGAGACAGGGGGCAAAGGTTCCAATCCTCTAATCACTGGTTGATTCCCCTAACACCCAGCCCCCATTCTTAAGGGCATTCCAAAAGTTACCTCATTAATAAACTCAGGCATGGTTGAAAGACACCACTTGGTAAATTTCAAGGGTTTTAAGAGCTCTGTGCCAGGAAAGGGGACTAAGACCAAACATATATTTCTTACTATAAGTTAAAATATCAATATCCCAAGCCTGGATATATATCTACAAAGATATATATATATATCTTTGTGGATATATCTACAAAGACTGGACTAGCATCCTGTATTCTTAAAACACTCGCTTGCTCAAAGATCTAAATCTAGAGTCATCTCAAAATCTTTTGTAAGCACAAGAATTACAGGACAGGACTAAAAATCCCCAGGTTTAAACTGGAAAGAGGCATCCCAAAATGTGTCTTTTCATGAAAGCAAGGAAGAGGGCACTGGGAAATGAACTAATGCTGAGCTTCTAGTTACTTCTGGATGGCACAGCTTACAGGCTCTCAAGGAAGACTGGGGCCTGGGACCAGTCCTCCTTCCTCTCTCCAGTTGACACCAGCTAGTTGAGCACATGGAGAACTATTAACTTACTTAATACTAATGTGCCCAGCATATAGAAAGCAATCAGTAAATGGAAAATAATGATTGTTAGAGCAGATTTCTTATTAAAAACAATTTTGGAGGTGCACATAAACACAGGCTCTGCTTTTTCTATTGAGAGTGTAACAGCAAACTCTACCCATCAATCTAAACCCTCCAGTGAGGGTAATTACTACCTTGGTGTACATTCAACCACTCAGAAAAGAGAAGCCCATCAAGGGTGGAAAAGGCTCCAACTGGATCCTGACCAAGAACTATTTCACAGCAAGGCAGAAAGAAAAGGGTGGAGAAAGCCATATATAGTCAACCCAGTGGTTGATAGAAACGGGTACTTTCCACTCAATAAATGTTTTTAGATTTTCATGCCAAACCACCTAATAGGGCACATGTTGAAGCCAACGGGAAACGAGGCACCCACTGTGGGAAGAGGGGGAAGAAGCAGGACTTGGGGTCTGGAAGCTAAACCCAAGGTCTGCCTAGAGCATGAAGGTCTTCATTCAGAATTTGGGTAAATAACTCCATGCTCAAACAAGTCTATGGAAAGTCTTGTAAGACTTCCCATCAGAAGGCAAGTGAAGCCATTTTTAGTTCCTTTAGATACCTCGCAATCAGCTAAAAACCAGGACAAACACAACAGTCACAGCAAACCTAGCTTTCCCACTGAAAACCAAGAGGTGCAGGGGTCAACAGTCCCCCCGCTCTGGGAGAGATGGCTCGGGCAGCCACGGGCACTCGCCTGGAGCGCAGCTGTCTACCAAGGCTCCCAGGGCTTTGCCGTCTTGCCAGTTCTGGTTGAAGTTGGTGATGGGCAAGTAGGGGATCTTGTTCTGAATCCACCCGAGCAGCCTCTGCTTTGGCGTCTGCTTCTTGGCATCATCGTCTCCTTCATCCTCCCACACGGGCATGGAGATGGAGTAGTGGAGGATGAGCGTCCACACCAGGCCCAAGATGAGCTTCAGGTTGCCATCCACGATGGCTTTGCTGTCTGAGCAGAGAAACACAGTTGGGGTCAAGCCTCTAGTCACACAGGTGCGAATCAGTCTTTATAACAAAGTAAATAAAAACCTCAACTTTGGAGACCCACACTGAGCTATTCAAGAGTGAAAGGATGGAATGCTGGCACCAGTTTCCAAATACCTGAGGTGCAGAGATGATAAGATTCCAAAACGTTGTTAACCAGTGTCAGTGGATCATGAAAACCTGAGAACACATTATTCTGTGGTCTCTATTTTTGATCACTGTTTTGGTTTTTTTTGATGCACAGATGAAGGGATCTCAGTTCCTGCGCAGGGATTAAAACCACACTCTGTACCGGAAATATGGATTCTTAACCACTGGACCACTAAGGAAGCCCACCAACCCCCACATTGTTTCTATTTTCACATGCATTTGAAATTTTCCATTACAAAAGAACCTTTTTTTTAATTTCAAGAAATAATTTCAGAAGTATAGACAATAAAAAGAGGTGGCTGCATTCCTATTAATTAGGCAGTATACCATCTAACAGATTGTGTATACACATATGCGTGTTTGCTGTCTTGAATTTGTATTGTACTACATGATCAGTCTTAAAATCTTTCTTTTCACTTATCACAATGTCACAGATATCTCTTCCCTATAAAAAGATACTTCTGGAACTTCTCTGGTGGTCCAGTGGCTAAGACTCCGTTCTCTCAATACAGGGGCCCAGGTTTGATCCCTGGTCAGGGAACTAGATTCCTCACGCCTCAACTAAAAAGATACCGCATAACAGAACTAAGACTTGGTCCAGACAAAAAAAAAAAAAAAAAAAGTTGTTTCTGTTTACACACCCATCTACAGGTTTCAGAGGCCATTTCCCCTCAAATCTCACCAATACTGGGTGTTACCAATCACGTTCATCTCTGTTTCTCTGGCAAGTTAGTCATTCATAAAAGAAAGTCACCAACAGTTGAGCAAAGTGTAGCCAGGAGGACAGGTGACTAGACAAAGGCATGCCTCCTTTCCAGTCATTTCCCAGCTTAACAGGACATGCCCTGCCACTGGCCGGCCCCTCCTGGAACTCTCACTGAAACTGTTTCTACTTCCCACTCCCCTTGGCTTCCCTCTCCTCTTTCCAACCTCCAACTACACCCACCAAAACTCAAACATAATCTCCAAGATAACTGTCTGTCTGTCTGTCTGTCTCTCCATTTCCTACACCCTTTCCCCATCAAACAACTTCTGTTGCAATCCCCCATTCTGCCAGGACCCCAAAGTGAAAATGTCAGCACCTTTTTGGACTCTCCTTCAAAGCCCTGGTGCAGTTCCCACAATTCCCTCCCTCCCTACCTCTTGGCAAATCCTTTTCTACACTGTCCCTCAAAATATGGGGCCCCTCCTCCCCTCTGATTCCTCAACAGCCATGAAACTCCACCATTGTTCACAGAACCCAGAACCATCCTTCTGGCAAGGTACCTATGTGCTTCCCAATTCAGCAATGGTCTCTGCTGCCCGGAGTCAAACTCTTTAAACATTCAGCACCTTGAGAGACCCACATAACCTCTACCCAGCCTGCTTTTCCACCCCTGTCACCATCACCCACCACACTCCACAATCCAGGCTCAAAGACTCCCCATTCCTGAAGCACATCTTGCTTTGAACCCCCTGGACACCCCCACCTGTTCTGTACCCCCTTTGATGGGAAGGACCTTTACCCTAACCTCCTGCAGGATAAGCCCTGGGTCATCTTTCAAGGGCCATATCTATTAAAAACAGATCGTGCACTTCATTCCCACCAGCCTACGTGTGGTCACACCAGGGTCCTCTTATGGCAAGGACCATTCTACCCTCAGCCTCCTCCAACCCCCAGGGCTGTGAGCACCGGACGGGGAGTAACTGAGCTTTCTTCATCTTGCAGCTCCCCACGCCCTGTCCTTCCCACCCACTGACCGCAAGCCACCTGAATGTTGGTTAAACACACGTCAAACTCCACTGAATGAAACTCAGCTGCAACCACATGAAAAATAAACTCACATGCTCTGGAGGAGTAAATGGCAAGCCATTCAAAACTGAAAGGGTGGGGATTTCTTGTTTTTAATCAAACTGATTGTTTATTGTTATGTTCTCTTACAAAGGCGGGGGGGAAAACCCTCTTAAAACCCCACACCCAAACCCACAGAAATCAAACGTAATTTCATGGTTACAGATTCAGTCACAACAAGACTTGATCACATAAAATTAGAGAGTAGAGATTATCGTGAACTGGCCGGTAAGACACATTGAATGTAAGTGATCCTCTTTCAAAGTTAAGGTACCCAGGGATTTTCTACGTGATGAACTGTACGACTAACGTTGACACATGACTGTCCACATAATTCCAGGACCCAGTAACAAATGAAAATGCAGGATTCTTCTGTCCAGAAGGATTAAGAATATCAAGACAGCAACAGCAGAGCATTAAATCAGGCACAGAACCCTTGTGAATATGGGGCCCTGGACAGATGCCCAGGCTGTGCAACCACGAAGCCAGCTCTGCTTCTGAGGTCCTGTGGCCAATAAAGGAGCAGAGACCTGCATGAAACACTGACCCCTCCACAGAATACGAGTATCCAAGGATGCTCATACTCATTCTGCTGCACCAACTGCCAGTCCTTGACCATAACTGAGACTTTTGGATTAGATACCCTGTTACAAGTGTGTCTTTAAAGTGCTATTGATTACTGAGTTACTACCTATGGATGGCAAAAAAGAAAAAGAAAAAAAATCGGGTCGAACAATTTTCCATGCCCATTTCCTTTATTCAACTTAAAGGGCAAAGAGTAGTCTGGTGGGGGGAAGGGCGGGGAGAGAAGCAGACAGTATGCGTACTTATTGCTAATCAGGGAAACGGGAGTACCGGGCGGGGTCAGATCTTGCAGCAGGCAGAATCTGAACAGGTCAGAGTGTCACCCAGCCATGGGCATCAGCGTGCAAAGCTCAAACTTTCCTGAGTGATGTGCTAAATGCTTTTCAAATGCAAACTTGCAGATTTCATCCATAAATCAAAACATGAAACCAGTTTGCTCTATTTTTACCCAGCTTACACATGTTGGTTTAAAGGAATGAGACATGAGTCTTTCTCAAAACGATTTTGGGGGAAATATGACCCAGTAAAAGTCGGAGTCAAATTTATGAAACATACAATGCCCAGAATGTCTGTTTCCAATGAATTCAAGGTGGGTGTTCAAACGGGAAAGCCCCCATTAAGGTCTCATTGGGATAAATGATACTTTCGTTCTGCTATTCTGAGAAGCTAGAGGGAGAGCGGTCCTCATGCCAAAAGCGATTTTGACAGGTGAGAGTTCAAATGCTTCACCGAGCTCTTGGAACAATAAAAAGATGGCGACTTGCCCAAAAGGCCTCCCCCATTCCCACCCACATGAAAGAGGAGGCTCCCTGCGCCTCGAAAACAGCCTTGAAAACAGCTACACAGCATCACAGTGTCCATGTGTAACCATCACAGCTGACTACAGAATTTGCAGCCGTGAACGTGCTCTGTGATGTTTATGTCAAATGTAAACATGGAGCAGAGATGTAAAAAGAGGAAAGAGCCAGGTCAGCTGGAAGCCTCTTGGGCAGCATTCCACCTTCTGAGTTACTGAGAGCCTCTTTCAGGAATAAAATAAGGCAACGCCCAACCTTCTAGAATCTGCTTAGATCAGGTTGGCAACTGGCCACAAGTTTCTCCTCCCCAAATTCAACCAATCACAGTCCCCACATAAAAGGCTCCAGACAACACTAGCTCTCAAGCCACACACACCTTCTGTGAATATACCTTCTGAAACTACTTCAAATTAGCCTGAGTTATATGTAAGTGAGGGTAATGTTATTGCTTTTATGTTTGTTTGTTTTTTTTGGGGGGGTGGTTAAGCTAGAGAATTAAACTCAAGCTATTACAGATTCTAGGATGGGATGTTTTCGCATCTTTTCAGCACATCAGTTCCCCAGTCCTGGTAAGCAGCATTCTGGAATGGGTGCAGTTATGAAGATAGAAACCAGCTACTCTTAGGCAATCTTCAGCACCATTTTAGAAATACCTCCTTTATGGACAAGTCCCCACCAGGTCAGAGAGATGATGCTGTTTCCCCTCTCTCTATTCTACAAGTAGAGTTGTGTGGACCCACACAACCATCAATACTCCTACTACCTTCACGATGTCAACCTTCTTTCCTGGCTATTGCTAGGGTGTCAGAAGTGGGGACCCAGGAGGAGAGGCCTGGGGGGACACCAACCCTTATAAGGACAGCAAGGCATTCACTAGTCACAGTGCAGCTGGCTGCCAGCTCAGAAGCAGACGACATGTGGCTGAAGGGGTCCAGGACAGGTAGGGGTTTCAGGAAACCTCCTTCTAATGTGCTCTTGGGGACAACTCATCAAGGTCATGTGTGCGGGCTCAGATGCTTCAGTTGTGTCTGATACACTCTGTCTCAAGTCACACAGCCTTGGGCAGCGGGTGGGCCTCCTCTCAGCCCAGCATCACAGTCACTGAACGGGACCTGTCCTAAAAGGGGCCAGGCAGGTGATGCAAGGAACCTGGGTCCCAGAATAGGGTGTCCCAGCAACCTAAAGACCAAAAAAAAATCCACTGTATTTTTCTAAAAAGCTCTTTGTCACAGCAGTTTGACTATAATGCTCTGGGCTTTGAAGACCTGAAGTCACAGGGGCCTATTCCCAATTATGTCAGTAAGATAAACTATAGACCACAATGAAATAAGGGTGGATCGGGGCGTGGGGGTCAGCTGGATTTTCGATTCTGTTTCTTGCTTATGAACTACTCAAGGATGACAAAGGGGTTGTTTGAAAGAACGCGTTTCACACATCCCTGCGTCAGGGTTCAGTTGCTAACAATTTTTCACGAGAAGATTCAGTAGACCAAGAGTGGTCATTGATGTTGGCACATGAGGTGAAAATCTTTCACTGAGTTGAGAAAGGTACTGAGGCCCCATCTAGATGTGAGAAAGACTGCTGAAATGGATTACGAATCTTGCCAAGAACAAGGCATGAGGAATACAGAGACTCAGATTGCTGTGCAGATGAGCAGTGTCTGCCCTGGGCATGCCATGAGGAATGGTGGCTAGGATTTCTTTGCAACAGAATAGAGTAAACCTTCTCAAAATCCCTGATTCAAGGTTTCGTCTATATGTCCATAAAACATTTCTTGCATGTCACTTTAGACGTCAAATTTTCTAACATGCCAGCTATTCCTTCTGCTTTTTCTCACTTGCTGGACAATTTTGGCGAGAATAATTAGAATAAATTACAGTATTCCACAAACATCTTATTTTTATTTTGGTATACAGTTTTGGGTGGACTTTCAGATCTTAGGTACTATGATACTGCATTGCTTCATAATTTATTCCAAATACTTACTTTCTAATTAAGAGGTATCTTTTTATTTAAAAGTTACATTTATGGGAATTCCCTGATGGTGCAGTGGGTAGGACTCTGTGCTTCCACTGCAGGGGGCCCAGGTTTAATCCCCGGTTGGGGAACTATCTGCATTATCCCAGTGGGTTTTCTTTTCAATGACATTTTTGAAAAGTTACCACTTTTGAGGATTATTCTATGTTCAGTAATGAAGTCACACTGAACTAAACAAGATGGTTTATAGTAAAGTGCCTAGAAGATAGTAAATCTCTTTCCATTTACTATTAGAAAATCCTTGTAAAGTTAGAATAAGGAATCTAACCTGTTAGAAAGGTGAAAGAAAGAAGGAAAAATGGAAAGACGCTCCAAAATGGTCAAAGCAGTGCATCTAAACTAGCTTTTTGACCTTAAAACTTCAGGTCCCTGCATTAAGTTATTCCACTGCAGCCTCACAATTCTCCTGAGTGGCCAGCAGGAGAAGGGCCACAGGGATTTCTGAGCTTGAGCCCTGAGTCAAGGAGCCCAGAGTCCAGCCCCTGGGAGGTGCGGGTAAACCCCAGCGTGAGCTCTAGAGGCCTCAGCATGGAGGCGTCTGACCCTCTCTCACAGCTTCCGGCCACAAAAGCTCTGAGAACACGGCCAGCTGAAATAATAAACGCTGGCTGTGAATGGAGGCCCCCAGCACCTTTAACTCCAGCTCAGCTGGTCACTGTTCATCCTGTGCAGAGCCCAGAGGGAAGCCCGCAAGGAAAGGAGTGCGGGCAGGAGGAGTGACCTGAGTAAGACTTCTGAACACGTGCTGTCCTGACATCAACAGCAGCCAAAACAGTACAGCGGCCCTCGCCTGCAGACCTCGCCTCTGGGCCACAGGCACTGCCTCATGCGGCCCTCACAGCAGCCCTATCAGGATGGCTTCTGCAGTTAACCCCATCTTACAGATGAGAAAGCAGAGGCTCGCAGAGGTATCTCCCAAAAATGACACAGGAGAACCTAAATTTAACCACAGCTCTCTCTGCTGCCTCTGAGCCCAAACTCTTTATTTTTTTTAATTCAGATACTGACACTGTTAGTTGCTCAGTCGTACCCAACTCTTTGTGACCCCATGGACTGCAGCCAACCAGGCTCCTCTGTCCAGGGGATTTTCCAGGCAAGGATACTGGAGGGGTTTGCCATTTCCTTCTCCAGGGGATCTTCCTGACCCAGGGATTGAACCTGGGTCTCCTGCACTGCAGGCAGATTCTTTACCTACTGAGTTACCAGGGAATAGCTGATGTAGGCGGAGAAGGCAATGGCAACCCACTCCAGTGTTCTTGCCTGGAGAATCTCAGGGACGGCGGAGCCTGGTGAGCTGCTGTCTGTAGGGTCGCACAGAGTTGGACACGACTGAAGCGACTTAGCAGCAGCAGCAGCAGCTGATCTAGGACATGCTGGCATTAAAAAAAAAAAAATCCTATCAAAGATTTCTTTTTTCTTTCCCATTCAGGAACCACAACATGCTTCTCAGATATCAAAACCCAGTGCTTATTTTTATTATCAATACTACTCTAAAGAGAAAGAGGATAAAGCAGAACTATTTCTTTCAGTGCAGAAAGTCATCAAGCTATATAGATATCTTCTAAAGTCTTCTGTAACAGTAATGTTAACTGATGAAAATGCATTTATGCATCATTTTAGCGAGAAAAAAAATTATGGAATTCCCCAGAGCCCGAACTCTTATCCCCCCTACTCTGCTGAACACACATTATGTCATGAGAGCTCTCACGAGGCAAGCACAGGTATGACTCTCATTCTACAGATGAGGAGACTGTGCATAGGGATACGACCCACCCTGGGCAGCATGGCCAGCAAGCAGCTGCGCTTGGGAGGGGACTGCAGCAGGCCTTCTGATCTGGCCCGTCATTCCCGCCACCCCTAAACTGCGAAGGCTCTAGGAAAAGAACGTGGTAAATAGACAGCAGAGAAAACAGCACAAGTCCTGGGAGGTGCAAGCAGGAGTCAGGGCGGGATCATTAGTCCCCTTTGCCTCAACCATGACTCCTCAGCCTCAGCTGCACCCTAGGGACTGGAGATTCTAAAGATCCCCACCCTGGCCCTTCATCTGGCAAGTCCTCCATGCAGAACAGCTGCTCGGCAGGGAAACTGAGTTAGAAGGGAGACGTTTCAGCTCTGCTCTTGTGGACCCAAACCAATATATTAACCTGCATTTTCCCTGGAAAACAGAAATTAGATCGCATTCTTGAAAAGCTCACTTTACTCATCTATTCTTGCAGCCAACAAATAACTTCCTAACTGCCTACTGGGTGTCAGGCCCTGTGCCAAATGCAAATTACACTTTAAAATAAGAAAATAAGTTAGACTGGCTTTAAAATATTTCACAAAAAGATACAGCATCATTATAATGAAAATCAGCATTACCTCCCCACTCCAAGGCAAGACACTGAAGACCTTTTAAGGCAAAAAAAGAAAAAGAAAAGAAAAACAAACACACACACATTAATTTTTTGCCTTTTGTGTCTCATGCTAGGCTATGTCCCCTGAGGGTTCTTTATTCCTTTTACAATTAAGAATAAAAGCTAAAAAAATAATAACAATGATAAATAGGATAGGGATTCATTCTTCTACTGCAAACTTGTAAAAGTTGAGGATTGTTACAAAAATCAGACCAAGGTGACTTCCTCACTTTGAAAAGGGAGAAATCGGTTTGCATTTTTCCCCTATACCTCACCTCATGTTACAACTCATACGAACCAGTTATAGAAATGGCAGCCTGCCCAAAGATTGTGAAGTCATAAAAGGAACAAAACTCCCAATTTAAAGTCTTGAATGGGAACCAAGCTGAGGGAAATTCCAAATAATTTATGACTGTTGGCTCTCACCATTACCAACAGAAAGAAGATGAAGTTGGATGAGAGGAAGTTCTCAAGAGACAGATACCTATATTGCCATTTTCTGTATCGCGTCTTCAGCTCTGTTGAAGGCTGGGATTTGTTCCCCCTGAATTTGGACCTTCAACCCACAATTACACGAGCCTGTGGATACACATGCTACCCAATCACAACAGAGCTGTCTCAGCCCAGACATGGGGCTCCTTCCTGTAAATTAATTCCACACCACCAGCATCTCCCCCTCCACCGTGTAAAAAACATGGGCGTGGGGGGCAGGGCTGAACCTACTTAAACAAAGGGGAGCTCACTTGCTGAAATAACTGGCGGCCAAGTAACCCAGAGGCCAGGGATGAGCCTGGTCCGCCTCCCAGGCGCAGCCACACACTGGCCGTGGGACTGCCTCTTCATCTGTAAGATGAGCGTCAAAACTGGACTCGTCTCATTTCTCATCAAACAGCTGTGAGATAACATGGTAAAGGAGGTAGAAGTCTGACCGATGAGGGTGCCGCCATTTCAGCAAGGGCTATGACAACCACCACTGTGTCACTGTAAACACACACGAGTGTGGGGACTTCCCCACGTCCCGTGAGCGCGGGGGACGATTCACTGCCATTTAATTCTGGTTCAAGACCGCTCAGAGTCCAATACCCCAGAACTCCGCCTTCCAACGCAGCATTCCATCTGCTAACAACCACAAAAGCCAGCCCATCAGGGACCCAGGATTAAGCCTGATAGAATCAAGATGTTCTTTGCTCAGCGAGCTGCTGAATGAACTGGCAGTTTGCTAAAATCTGCAGGCCACCCCGGCTCCTCCAGCAGATTCCTAAGAAGTCTGCAGAGGCCAGGCTGGGCCACTGCTGACAGAAAATTAAAAGTAAGGTCAAAAAATTCAATTGGAGGTGCAACGTATTCAGCGAGGTTCCCTAACATGATTTCTTTTCCTAGTGGGGGAAAGAAGAGGTCTGGGCATTAAAGTGACCTTTAACCATTAAAGCAGTTTATAACTATAATAAAATGGGGGTGGGATGGGGGAGAGCAGAAACTGAAAACAATTTAAATGCCTTCCCAAGAATAAATGGTTAAATAAAGGTTACAGAACATTCTCATGCAGGAGAATAACAGGTCTCTGTGAAAAGAATGAGAAAGATACGTGTGTTCCAGCAGAGATGGGCCTCCATGATATATTAAGGGAACAGGGCAATGTGTAGAAAAGCTTAGTTCGTGCAATCCTGTTTTTGACAAGGCATGACTCTGCGTCTGAGCAGAAAGATCTGGAAGCCTGCACAACAAACAGTGCTCACTGGCTCTCCCTGGGAAAAAGACTCAGGGTGATGGCAAAGATGGGCTTTCTTTTCTGTTGTTGTTACATGTTCCTATGTTGTTTGAATTATTTTTTAAATTTAAACCTTACTCTTTTTTGTGTGTGTGTGTTTTTTTTTTTTTTTTAACTTATTTTGTATTGGGATGTAGATGATTAAGAATGTTGTGATAGTTTTCAGTGAAGAACGAAGGGACTCGGCCATACAAATATGTATATCCATTCTCCCCCAAATTCCCCTCCACTTTTATAATAAATTTTGACAAACATTCCCCAGAAGAAAGCAGTATAGTAATGCAAACGTTAAGGAACTCTTCATTTGGACAAAGTTGCTTGTCGGGATCTATAGGCATTGATGTGGGGAAATTGACAGGTTTTATCCAATGATGAAAGCCATGGGTATGACAGGTTGGAAATGGAGTAAAGGGGTGGCCAACCAGGGGAAATGGCATAATTGGGTTCATATACTTATAAAACTGCTCTAGAAGAGATATTTCCCACCAACATTGCCATTGCATCTGAGTAGAGAAGCAGGGGACAGGGGTGAGGGGAGCAGGAGGGAGCCAGTTTCTCATCTTTGCACAACACCCTTGATCTTACCACAGGCAATGATACCAATCACCAAATGAATACAGGAGGCTTTTCAGGCTTACAAGGCTTTCCTTGTGGTGACTTCCTCTGCTCATTTTCTCACAGTTGGCCATCCAATTGCCTTCCCATTCCTCAGCTAGGTACACCTATCCCAGACAAGCAAGCTCCATGCCTCAGGAGGTGGCCTTTGGCCACTTCCAAATAGCTTGCCGGAGGAGTGGAAGATGTTGAGGATTACATTGCACAAAGATGGAGACATCTGGGTGCCTCTGGGCATGTCTTTCAAGCTAAGCAAAAAAAAAAAAAAAAAAAACCAACAACCAGCCACCTTCCTGCTCCCTTCACATCCCTGTTGCCTGAGAGTGTCCTTCCCATGATGCAGAGGCCCAGCCTCTCAGTTATACATGAAGACCTGGGGTCCAGCCCAGAGCAATCCTTCCCACTGGCTTCTCATTACTGCTTTAGGAAGTATCACTGTTAGCCCCATTTTCCAGATGCAAAAACTGGTAAGAAGACAAGGCAGGTCCAGAGTCACGTAGCCCGTAAGTGGAGGAGGGGATCTGAACTCCAGTGTCTGCACTGATCGTTCCATCTGGAGACAAGCCTGGGGCCACAGAGAAGGGGACCCAGACACGGCCATGATGGTATCGCAAAGGCTTTCAAAACTGGCAAAAGTCAAGGAGGAAATAAATGCTGAGGGCTTACATCATCCTCCTAAAAGAGATTTACCGCCGGGCCCCTGACCTCTGTCCCATGATAAATGGCCATGGCAGTAAGATAAACAGACCGAGCACATAGCAGGTCGGCTTTGCTGCTAAAATGGGAACACGTCCTAACATTCCTGAGGCACAGTGTCCGAGTGCAGGGCCAGTGAGTGACACGTTAAATACCCAAAACATCACCCAACTGCAGCTGCCGCCGTTGCTAGAGACACACATCCTACTGTCAAATGTCTTCATCACCAGTTCTTCATCTAAAGAGTCCCACTCTTGGGTCAGAATCTGCTTCCTGCCTTAGCAAGAACACCAGCTCTGCCTGAACTTGGCTCTTAGGCATATCTGTCCCACAAGTCACATTCAGAAACCTGGCTCTGTCTTCTGACCACCTGGGTCATTTTCAGTTCAGTTCAGTCGCATCCGACTATTTACAACCCCATGGACTGCAGCATGCCATGCTTCCCTGTCCATCACCAACTCCCAGAGCTTGCTCAAACTCAAGTCCATGGAGTCGGTGATGCCATCCAACCATCTCATCCTCTGTTGTCTCCATCTCCTCCTGCCTTTAATCTTTCCCAGCATCTGGGTCTTTTCCAATGAGTCAGTTCTTTGCATCAAGTGGCCAAAGTATTGGAGCTTCAGCATCACTCCTTCCAGTGAATATTCAGGACTGATTTCCTTTACGATGGACTGGTTTGATGTCCTTGCAGTTCAAGGGACTCTCAAGAGTCTTCTCCAACACCACAGTTCAAAAGCATCAATTCTTTAGTGTGCAGCTTTCTTTATGGTCCAACTCTCACATCCATACATGACTACTGGAAAAACCATAGCTTTGACTAGATGGACCTTTGTTGGCAAAGTAATGTCTCTGCTTTTTAACATGCTGTCTAGGTTGGTCATAGCTTTTCTTCCAAGAAGCAAAAGTCTTTTCATTTCATGGCTGCAGTCACCATCTGCAGTGATTTTGGAGCCCAGGAAAATAAAGTCTGTCACTGTTTCCATTGTTTCCCCATTTATTTGCCATGAAATGATGTGACTGGATGCCATGATCTTCGTTTTTTGAATGCTGAGTTTTAAGCCAACTTTTTCACTCTCCTCTTTCACTTCCATCAAGAGGTTATTTAGTTTCTCTTTGCTTCCTGCCATAAGGGTGCTATCATCTGCGTATCTGAGGATACTGATATTTCTCCCAGCAATCATGATTCCAGCTTGTGCTTCATCCAGCCTGGCATTTCACATGATGTACTCTGCATATAAGTTAAATAAGCAGGGTGACAGTATACAGCCTTGACGTACTCCTTTCCCAATTTGGAACCAGTCTGTTGTTCCATGTCCGGTTCTAACTGTTGCCTCTTGACCTGCATACAGACTTCTCAGGAGACAGGTAAGGCAGTCTGGTATTCCCATCTCTTTCAGAATTTTCCAGTTTGTTGTTATCCACACAATCAAAGGTTTTAGTGTAGTCCATGAAGCAGAAGTAGATGCTTTTCTGGGCCATTTACTAGTCTTTCCCCCACTCCCTCTTAAACAAACTTTTTCTCTTTAGTCAAATGAATGAAAGAAGGAGTGGATGATGCACTAGTTGTTTTTTTGTTTAAACTACCTGTTGAAATAGGCACATAACTGTTACAACTTTAAATGTCAGCTGCATAACACCTGAAAACATCTTGAGTACCATAAGCACCACAACTTAGAAATGAGTGCACTAGACACTAACCAGTTTTCTAAGACAAAAGGCTTTCTGTGGTCAAATAAGCTGAAGACATATGGAACCGAACAATTTTAAACTGCAGCAGGACTTCTCAGAGCCTTTAATAGCCAAATGTACCTGGATAATCTCCAAGAGAACACTAGGATGTCACTCAGTATTTCCCAACTTTATGTGACTAGGTAACTTTTTAAATACTACCCTAAAGGACACTATTAGTCTCCAGAAGATATTTTGGAAAGTCTACATTAAACTGCCTACAGATCTCTATAAATACTTCTCCTAAATCCTCCCATAGGCTAGGAAATTATGTTTTAAGAAACTGGTTGGTGGGGGAGGGGGGGTGTGAAGGAGACAGACAAGAGACACAGAAAGAAAACAGGAAATAAGTTTAAAAGGCTGTCTTTAACCTACAACTGTGGTGGTGGCAGTAATTAAGAAACTAGAACCTTGTGACTTGGAAGCCACCAGTTTCACAGATAAAGGCAGGGTCTCAAAAGGTCGCTTCTCATTGATAGTGTCAAAGGGGAGCACACTCCTTAACCACAGTGTTTATGAAACTCTGGCCAAAACCCACTCACTTAAAAACCACACTAAGAAACATCTTACTGATCTGTGAAAACTAATTCTTAAACAGAGACAAGCCAGTCTCCTTCTGCCTGGGTTTGCCTTAGAGCTTCTAATGTCAAAATCCTTCAGACAATGCATCGTCAAGCATGAAGCGTAAGAGACTGAACCCAGCAATTTGGACCGGGAGAAATGGGAGGTGGGGTGGGGTGGGGGCTGTCATCCTGATGTGAGCAAGAGGAATATTAAATTATGTGATCTGGGGAAATCTCCAGAACCTCCACCCAAATTCCACTTAGCTCTCAATGTTCTATACAGGGGAGTTGGGAGAACTTAAGGAAAAGTTAACAAAGATATTTGTGAAATAACTGAACCAAACCCAAGTAGCATTCCTAGTTGCTACCGAGAAATGAAATACTCATAAGCATAATAACAGCAACTAGCCACACAGTGTGGGTGCTAATTAAATCCACTCTCTGTGTAGTTCAGGATCCAAATCTGAGGTTTACCCAACTGTAATAAAGCGTCCTAGGGTCAGAACCCGACTCTGTCTGCAGCATCCATGTGATCCTGGCACTCAATAGGATGCTAGGAAAAAGAAGGTATCTTCTTTTCTATCTTTTTCATGGTAAAAAGAAGGTATCTTCTACCCAAGCAACAACCACCCACTCATCAATAAACCAACCACTCAACAACCCACTGACCCAATCACTACAACCACTCCCCACAGCAGATTCTGACTCAACGGCAGAAGTCACCCTGGGTCCCTTTAGTGAGATAGGTCAAGAGCCCTGTGCCCTCAACTAGGTATGGTCTACAAGCTTGAAGAAGCCAAAAGTCAGACCTTTCGCCCTTCATCTTCCCAAAAAAGATTTTTGGGGGTTTACGTCTCTCAGTGGGGATTTGAGGCAGGAGACAGATGACCCCGCCATCCCCACCCCACAGGATAAAGCAACTGGAGATTCATTCCCTATTGCCCAAAACTCCAAGATAAGAAGAGCAGGACAATTAAGGGAGAAGGCTGGGCCCAGCCCAGACCACATATTTCTCGTTCTTGAAGTCAGGAGACCTCCCTGACCACACATGCGCAGAAAGGTTCCTGGGAGGCCAAAGGGTAGTTATGTCAAGGAACGTTCTACCCAGAAG
This sequence comes from Muntiacus reevesi, assembly GCF_963930625.1. NCBI lineage: Eukaryota > Metazoa > Chordata > Mammalia > Artiodactyla > Cervidae > Muntiacus > Muntiacus reevesi. The sequence continues at coordinate 101,425,255 of NC_089252.1, forward strand.
CTTGTTCAGTAAAATCCGTCTTGTCTAAGAGATAACTGCACACATGTGGGAGGATCCTGAGGTATCCCAAACATGGACTGTGTGTGAACCAAGCAAATAAAAATGACTGGCCAAAAGAAACCGGAAGAAATACCCCATAAATTAATTCAGACCACTACAAGGGCGCAACTCAGGGGCTCTCCCTCTGAATCTGCCCACGTGTCTATCCACACACACTGCATTTTTTTTCCTCTTAATAAATACTTTGCTTCACTGCTTTCCGTCTTTGTGGAAATTCTTTTCTGGGCCTTCGACTTGTCACTGACCATTGATCAAGTAGACAGGATCTGGTGTTTTCACCACCATGACCTAGCCTCAGTCTGGCTGAGAACCCAAGCCCTGCTTCAAACCATCACAGGCTGAGGCCACCCGAGATCTTCACCAGCCAATCTGACCAGACAACCAGTAATCAACAAATCTACTACACAACCAATTATCAAGCCCGACTGGATCTCCTTAACAACCCTCCCTCACCAAATCCCCTCTCTCCTCCAATACTGCTGGCCACCTCTGAATGCATCCCCAGCTCACCATCCATCAGCTAATATCAGGCCCACTTTACTGGCTACTTGATCTAAGACCACATATCAAAACTCTACCCAAATCTTCCCACTGACCCTACAAGGGCTGCCTCACGGCCCTCAGGCACAGCTCCTTGTCAGGGAACTACAATTTGAAAGCTGGTAACAGGCAGATTGAGGGAATTGGTACCTCAAAATAAGAAAAGCAAAAGAAATTGAAATTAGTAAATGTTTTGTTAAATTCCTGAATGTAACATTATATATTCTTTAGCAATTGTTAACTTTGGCATTCACAGAAATTTCATTACACCTTTTTTCCCTAAATTTTTTGGCCACATCACAAAACATGTAGGATATTAGTCCTCCAACCAAGGATCAAATCCACACCAGTGGAAGCATGGAATCTTAACCACTGGACTGCCAGGGAAGTCCTAAATTTCACTACATTTTGAAAATGAGTTATAGGTTAGTTTTCTCATATCCCAGGAATCCCCAAATATGTATCATGACTGCTGAAACATCAGTCAGTAGTAACATAAAGAAGTATTCATAGCCAAATAATATAACAAAGCACAGATATAAGCAGAGGTAAAACTATTTTCTTTTACGTTTCAAATTATTATACAACATTACACATAAATACATTGTTTTTGCAAAGTGAGAGACGGGTGTGTTTTATTATAGTTGATAAGATAGGCTCAGGGCCAAAATTCTCAAAATATCCTAGCAACTCTGGACACAGTCCACATTCCTCTGCAAGGTCTCAGGCCCCTTGCAGCAGGTCCCTGCCTGGCTCCCCACTAGCCCTCACCCCATGCCTCCATATGTCCTCCTCCCTGCCCCAGTGGTTGGGCCAGCGGCCACCTTGCACATCCTTCCAGGTCTTTGCACAGGCTGTTCCTCTGCAGGGAATGCCCTCGTCTCCCACCGTTCACTCCGTGGCTCTTTCTTAGCCACTGTTGTTCAAGGTTCAGTCTCCTCTGACACAGTCCCTTTCCCTTTGGCATCACGCTTCATGATATATATCAAGAATATCCCAGGCTTCCCAGGTGATGCAGTGGTAAAGAATCCCCCTGCCAGTGCAGGAGACAGAGGCTCGATCCTAGATCCGGGAAGATCCTACATGCCGTGGAGCAGCTAAGTCCGTGAGCCACAACTACTGAGTCCACGCTCTAGAGCCCACGAAGCCCAAGCACCTAGAACCTGTGCTCTGCAACGAGAGAAGCCAGCACAGCGCAACGAAGAGAAGTCCCTGCTCACCCCATTTAGAGAAAGCCAGCACAGAGTAACGAAGACCCAGTGCAGCCAAAAAAGTAAAAAAATATTCTGTCACAAACGAGAGAGAAGTGGCACTAGAATGAAGTTAAGTGTCCAAGACATTTAGCAAGATAAGCCACCATCCTCAACTGGCCTCTAACTTCCCATGACTGATGGCCTAAGTCAAGGGCTCTTGCAGGGGAAGGTGGGGTAGCCGGGGTTGGGGCGGGAGAAGGTCAAGAACTAGAATAGAAAAAAATGTTTAATCTTTGTTTTCAGTAACCTCTGACTACAATGTAGCAAGTCTTTTCTATAAGAATGTAGACCATAAAACACAGGTGTATTATTAGAAGCACCTGTGGTTTTGCCACCAACGAAATCAGTCTGTTCCCATCATATTACATGTCAGCAATATCTCAAAATATCCTCTGTACTCAACACTATGTCCAAATTATGATAGCCATTAGACTTGCTGCTAGATTTTGTTACTAAACATTTCAATACAGATGTGCATTTATTACTAGGTCCAAAATTTATTTCTGGCAACTGTATTTCAACATAGCTGGTTTCCTTTGTAACCCCATGTATATTATCTGATGCATAAAGAAAAAGTGCAGTCTTCAGAGAGTCACAGGAGTCTAACACACACTAAGACAAGAATCCTGGCTCCAATTAATAATTTTTAGAACCAGAAGTTAGAGGACTTCAGTGACAGACGTTTTGTTAAATGGACCACAGATCAGTGGAACTCTATCTGCCAGGGCAAGGCCTCATTTGTCTCTCATGGGGACACTTGGCGGTCACTATGAATGGGTGTCCTCACCACCATGGCCCACCTGCCAACACCCTAGTTATCCTCTCAGGCCATAGATACAGCCATTTATGTTACTTTCAGCCTGGACAGCTTCTATGGTTCCCCTGGGTCTATAGTAGCGAACCTGAAAACTTTTTCTGTTTAAGGGCCAGAGATGCTTGCTCCTTGGAAGAAAAGCTATGACAAACCTAGACAGCATATTAAAAAACAGAGATATCACTGTGCCAACAAAGATCCATATAGTCAAAGCTATGGTTTTCCCAGTAGCCATGTACGGATGTGAGAGTTGAACCATAAAGAAGGCTGAGTGCCAAAAAATTGATGCTTTTGAACTGTGGTGTTGGAGAAGTCCCTTGGACAGCAAGGAGATCCAACCAGTTAATCCTAAAGAAAATCAGTCCCGAGTGTTCATTGGAAGGACTGATGTTGAAGCTGAAATTCCAACACTTTGGCCACCTGACGCGAAGAGCTGATTCACTGGAAAAGACCCTGAGGCTGGGAAAGGTTGAAGACAAAAGGAGGAGGATGGTGGCAGACGATGAGATGGTTAGATGGCATCACTGAGTCAATGGACATGAATTTCAGCAAACTCCAGGAAACAGTAGAGGACAGAGGAGGCTGGTGTGGTACCATCCATGGGGTTGCAAAGAATCAGACACAACCTAGGAACTGAACATCAAGTTTTAGGTTTGACTGGCCATAACGTCTCTGTTGGAACTATTCGAAACTACTGTCTGAATGAGAAAGTGGAGACAGCATGCAGGAACGGGTGCGGTCTGTGTGCCAATAAAATTTTATAAGAACAGGCAGAGGGCCAAATTTGGCCCCACAGACCATAGTTCAAACTACAGCACCACTACTAACAGCAAAATTGTTCAGAAGAACTTTCTGCCATGATGGAAATGTTTTACATGCGTGCCTTCTAATACAGTAGCCACAAGCCACACAGGACTACTGAGCCCTGGAAATGTGGTTAGTGTGACTGAAGTGTTCGACTGTACATTTTATTTAATTTGTTAATTTCAATTTAACCACCCGTAAGTGGCTGGCAGGTAGCGCATGCCTAGACAGTCCCATCCAAGACCTTTTCCACCCTTTTGAGGTTCTTCACAACCTGGCCAGCGGCACAACAGATGGCCCATCCCAGCCTCAGCAAGTCCGAAGCACTGAGGCCGGAGGCTGATTGCAGACGCTCTCACATTCCACACTCCCCACACTCTGCCCGAGCAGTTCTGCAGCTCAGAACACCCTGTCTCTTGACTCTGCCCCTTCCAATGCCTCCTTTGCCTCAGGCCTTCCTAGACACCCCAGATGATATTTACTGCTCTTTGGGAGGCACTGTGAGAAGCCGTGTCCTATAAAACCTGCCACAGCAACTTGGGCACGTTCTCTGGCTGTTTTTCTTCTCTGTGAGATATTTGAAGATAAGGCCACATCCCTAGCACAGGGCCTTTAAAATTAAAAAGAAAGCACTAAGTTTGTGAAATGAACAAACTGTAATTAGAGCTGAGTACCTAACACAAGCTGTCATTTAAAAACTTCTTTCTGGGGAAATTTTCTGGCTGTTTAGTGGTTAGGACTTCATGCTTTCACTGCTGCAGGTCCAGGTTCGATCCACGGTCACAAAACTAAGATCCCGCAAGCCAAAAAAAAAAAAAAAAATACTTCTTTCAGAAATTAAAAGATTTACCAGATGAATTTCAGATCTACAAGTACAGAGGGATATGACCACTTGGGTTAACATCCCATTCAACTACCACCATAAGATCTTACCCTCCCAAGTCTCAATTTTCCTCATCTGTAAAATGGGTTGACAGTGTCTAGACCTGGGAGAAACAGAATACTTAACTCCCACTCATTCTTGGCATCAGTGCTGAGAGACATAAACAGCAGTGTCCTGGGAGACACAAATGCCTGCCCCCCACTCCATGAACATAGGGAATGGGGAATGGAGAAGGCAAACAAACTAGACTTGGCAGGATGAAAAGTGCAAAAGCAGCAGGATGAACATGGGATTCCTGAACCAGCCTTGCATACAGTCTATCTCAGGGCAGGCAGGGCACAGTTACACAACAGCTGCACTTCCTCATGTCCTCTGAGCACTCTGGCCACACCAGCTCTGAAGTCACTTAGGGTGGGGGGGTCACTGTGCTCAGCAGACGTTCACCAGCCCACGAGCCACTAAGCTGCCCCGACTGCTGAGATGACAGCCTGCTCTCCCCATAAATGTCACGGCCACTGCCCACAGAACAGTCCAGAGGCTGCAGCTTTCTGCAGCTTCTGGGGCTTCTCTGAACAGATAAGAAAATCCTGCCACTTGTTATCCTGGTTTTCTGACCCAAGGCCCTGTTTTCCCCTCTTACTCAGCGGTCTTACTCACCAGGCTGGGTGCCAAGTAGCTGAGCCATTGTTAACAATCAAATCCACCCTCAGAGGGAGGAGGGGGGAGAGATCAGCCACCTCTGAGGGAATTCAAATGATTGGGACTGGGGCCCTTTTAAGTCTAGTTACAAAGAAAGGCTTTGAACTCTGGCAGCCTTGTTGGAAGAAGTTCTGAATTTGAAGGAATCCCAGTCATTTCATATGTTTGTACTGATTTTATATATATATATATATATATATATATATATATAAAGTGTTTTTTCCTGATCATCATCAAACTTCTCTAGTTATTAAATAGCGTGTTACAATCAATTCAAATTATATTCAAAGGGTGAGAAAAGAAGTCTCTCCCAGTGATCCCATCCCTCCAGGCAGCCCCCCAAGAGACCAGGGCTGCTCTATTGTTAACAATGGTCATGACCGTGGTCCCAATCAAGCTTGGCTAATCCAACTTGTCTTTTTAACCCTCAACACTTCTCCTACTCACAGGAACCATTTGAGTTTTGATCCAGAAAATACAATAATAATATAAAAGCACACTGCCCTTTCTCCAAAAGGAAATCAAACCTGCATTTCTTGGAGGTGGGGCCAGAATCCCATTAATAGTTAAAGTTTTCCCGTTGGTTCTAAGGTTGCAGCCAGAGTTCAGAACCACGCAGCAGCCAGACCACACATGAATCCAATTACACCAGAATCCCCACCCAGGAGGTCATCCCTCGTCCCTCTCTTTGACAGCGAATGAGCCTGAGTCAGACCCCAAGAGAAGCGAAGGAGGAAAGAGAAAAGAAAACAAGTGTGACCTGGAGCCCCGTGCAGCCCTCGGCTATTGGGTCAAGCCTCCTTTCTCACAGACTTGTCTTAAAGTAATGAAACCAATTCTAAACCAAGAAAGGATGATTCTGCCAGTTCCTTGGAAGAATGATGCTGCAAAGAATCCGAAGGGTCCTCTTAGAACTGTATTGCAATTCTTTTTCTCTTTTAGAGAATACCCATGAATAATGGGTAATACTTTTGGACAGCAAGGCGATTAAACCAGTCAATCCTAAAGAAAATCAACCCTGAAATATTGGAAGGACTGATGTTAAAGCTGAAGCTCCAATACTTTGGCCACCCGATGCAAAGAATCGACTCATTGGGAAAGACCCTGATTCTGGGAAAGATTGAGGGCAGGAGGAGAAGGGGATGACAGAGGATAAGATGATTGGATGGCATCACTGACCCAATGGACATCAGTTTGAGCAAACTGCGGGAGATAGTGAAGGACAGGGAAGCCTGCAGTCCATGGGGTGGCAGAAAGTCAGACAGGACTGAATAACTGAACAACAACATTAATAATGAACACTTGCAGCAAGCCAGTCAATCACTGGAGAGGCCTGGGGCACTCCCATTTTACAGATGGGTCAGAGAGATGGCGAGGGTCCCAAATGATAAATGGCCAGGCTGTGACAAGGCATATTCAAAAGCTAAAGTCTGACCAGGCCAAACTCTTTCAATGACATCCTCTAAAATATCCAGTCAACAAAAGCCATCCACAGAGCAAAAAGCTCACAAAATATTGAGCATCTCGGCTACGGTAGCTTGCCCACAAGAGGCACAAACATCGTGGTTTACAGATGCCAAAACAGAGGCTCCCAGAGGCTGTACCAGTTGCCCAGCACACAGGGACACTGTTCCAGTGAGTGGTGGGGCCCCAGGGGGATGATGTGGAAGAAAAGAGGGGCCTGGGAGGATCCATCTCCGCCTCCCCGTTATGTGAACCAACCAGGAGACTCAGGGTCAATGCTTCCAAATTCTCATTTAACAAGAAAGCCAGACACCATGGAGGCCAGACCTTCAGAAAGGACACCCTCAGCTTCCTGCCTGCTCACCAGAGTCTTCGCAAGCTGGCAAAGCAGGCCTGCCAGCAACTTCCAGGAGCAGCCCTGCTCCTGCGGTTAGCGGCTTAAGTGGAACCTCCAACAGGAGGCAGAAACCTGAACGCAAAACCTGATCAGAAAGAACACCCACCCGTCTTTTTCTGGAATGTTTTATGGGAGATTCCAGATAAAATGAAGTGGTTATAGTTACCGCACTCAGGACTTGTTTGACAGCCCACTCATGCACAACAAATTACCCTTTTGGAAAAAAAAAAAAAAAGGAAAGTTCACTCTATTTCAAGGTAAAAGGGAGTTTCGTGAGTGAGTAAATCCTAAGGACTTGTCCCCACTGCCTAAGCCCTCCCCCCCCCACACACACACAGTAGAGGGCAAGGTGACAGAAATGGTGCGGGCCTAGGTGGTGCCAAGTGTGCATTTTTGAGAACTACTCTGAGCAATCTAATGAACAATTTCCACATCAGCCTCCCTTCCTCCCCAATTTATGGGCCCACTCAGAGCTGCTAAACAGTCCTGACACCCCCTTTGTAGCTCTTGGAGTGTTCGCTGAGAGCAAGCCAATTTTTCCAGGGCCTTGGGCCAACGGTGTAATCGCACGCCGCGTCAGAAGCTTCTGGTTGTTCTTCAGGATTCAGAAACCTGGCTGGGGGCTGCGCGCAGGCTGGGAGGCTCCATCAGGCTTCCTGTCGGAATAAATTCCTCTGCACCCCACCTGTGAAACTCCATTTCCATTTATTACCAAAACTGGAGCTCTGGCTTTTCCAGCTGGTGACATCACTGACAGGCTTCTGACAATGGCTCTGAGAGCTTAAGCCTCCCGCTAATACCTAGCAAGAGCACATTCCTCATGAGTGAGGTCAGGTGAGCTAATTACTAATCTGGCCCCTACCCGGCGCGCTAAACCACAGCCTAATGAGATGCCTCAGCAGATCTCTCCTAGGACACTCCTGAAGCTGCAAATAGCACCCTGCAGCAAACATGAAAACCCTAGGCATTTCTGAGCAGACAGCTAGACCTAGCCAGGTTTTGCAAATAAAATACAGAACATCCAGTTACATGTGAATTCAGACAATCAACAGTTTACTGTGTGTCCTGTTCAATGACTTGTAACAGGAGAGAACTGCTTGCCATTTTTGGAACATACTTCTACTAAACAGTTATTCACTGTTTATCTGAACTTCAAATATACTTGTTTTCTCTGGCAATCTTGGGGGACCACCACAGGGGACTTTTAACCCCTTCATTTGACATCGGTTTCCTAAACTGTCAATTACACATTACAACAAATGTGTAAGGTGCTCTAACCCCCAAAATGTCAAACAGTGTGGGGGGAAAAGGCACACATACCAAGGAGTTTTTAGGGAAAACAAAGGTTGGGGGTGGAATGGGGGCTGTTGAATTACCTGTAGGTAAAAATCAATGCGAGCTTCCCCTGGTGGCTCAGTGGCAGAGAACTTGCCTGCCAAAGCAAGAGACTCGGGTTCCCTTGTTTTCCAGGTCCTTACCCCACCTTACCCCATCCCCTGGGGCTTCCCTGGTAGTTAGGCTGGTAAAGAATCTGCCTGCAATGCAGGAGACCCTGGATCAATTCCTGGGTCGGGAAGATTCCCTGGAAAAGGGATACCCACTCCAGTATTCTTGGGCTTCCCTGCTAGCTCAGATGGTAAAGAATCCACCTGTAATGGGGGAGACCTGGGTTCAATCCCTAGGCTGGGAAGATCCCCTGGGGAAGGGAATGGCAACCCACTCCAGTATTCTCGCCTGGAGAATCCCCATGGACAGAGGGGTCTGGCAGGCTACAATCCATGGGATCGCAAAGAGTGGGACACAACTGAGTGACTAAGCAAAGCACAGCACACCCCATCTTAAAGATGCCACAACTAGAAGCTGGATGATGCACTGTGAATGTGGTTTACGCAAGAAAACCATGGGCCTCCAGTCAAAGCAGCGACTGTCAGAAAACATCCTGGTTCTACACAAAACAGTGGGTGGTGGGTGATCTGCCACCACACATGGGTTCCACAGATACTGAAGAAGTGATTGACACACAGTGAAAAGCTCAGGTAATATCTGTGGAATGAATCTCCCTGATTAGGACATTATTTCCAGAATAATGGTGATTCTGAAAGTGGCCAGTGGTAATCCATTCACTTAACCTGCTGTCAGCTTAAGTACACCCAGCATAGAAGAGCATAAATATATACAACTTAAAGATCTCCTTTCTTAAATTAGCTCAGTAAACCAAAATGTTATACACAGAATCTGTTAATGTGGACCAATACTCATTTGTTGAACAGTGAAAAATAAAATCAAGAACATATGTACTTGAAAATATATACTTAACAGGTTTTAAGTGAAAATAGGATTTAAACCTCTTTTTTAAGGACCAGAAATCCATTCAATCAACATGCATCCACTGAGTCATCAGCCCTGTGTCAAGCACTCCACACAATCATCTCCTTTCACGTGTCCAACAACCCTAAGAGTCCAAGACCATCATCATCCCCATTTCACAGACTGAGGGAAACTGAGGCTCAGAAACTTGGTCATACTGCTGCTGAGATGTACGGGTGGAATTTCAGATAGCATCTTTCTGACAGTGGGCAGGGGGCAGGGGCGTGTTTGAACACTCTCCAGCCCTAACCTCCAGACCACACAGTGAAGGAGCTGCTCAAGGTTCTAGACTGATTAGACTGTCATGCACTCCAACCCAGCCCTCACGTGGAAATCCCTCCTCGGCAGCTTCTTAGGGACCGGGGGTCGGGGAAGGGCCAGACCTTCCTGAGACACTTTTCCAGTGGCTCCTATTCAAACACTCCCTTTCTGGCCACCCAACATTTTATTTCAGTTTAAAAAAAAACACAGAAAAACAGCTTGTAACACGTGAGAATCGCCTGTCCAGTACAGAAGAGTGACTTTCTGAAATCAGTGGGATATTTAAGAGTCCCAATAATAGTCCCAGCAAGCAACTGCAGGAGGTGCTAAAAAAATTATTTTAGTGGATATTTAAAATACGCCATACTACCCCTGGCTGCAGGACGTAAATACTTCTCAAGGGAATCATACAAAATAGGACCGTAAAGCTTCCAAATTTGGGAAACTGTAAAAGCCAATGTTTACAGTACAAATGGGAATGAACCTGCCACTAGCTTACATTTTAAAAAATAAAAATTACTCACACACCCATATAATTAATTGCTAATTACATAACAGGCAATGTTGCCAGCTGGAGATTATAGCCCAAGATGGTTTTATCCCCGCCCCCCCAACAAGAAGCTGATTAATGGGTGAAAACCGTTGGGGACCAAGATATTCATGCAGTCTCAAAGATCATTTGTTGATTACAACAGGAGGAAGGTACTATTTCAATGGAGAGCTGGCAAACACCATTTCAATCAAGAGACGGCAGTGAGCATCACAAATCATAGGACAAACTGATGCAATGTGCCTCTTGGCATGATCCGAGGGAAAGCGCCCATGACCTTGGGAAGTGCACTTGCCACAAATGTTGAACTTGAACTTAATCCTGAGGAAACAGTCAAATCTAAAATACGGAACATTCCACAGCCTTGGTTCTCCCAGTGTGGTGTGCAGGCAGGCAGCACTGGCGGCATCTGGAAGCCTACTGGCAATGCTAGCGCCTAGGCCCCTCCGTGTCTTCCAGAACCAGTGTGTGCCTCACCAAGATATCCTCCAACTCTGTCATCCTCACGCACAGAACATTTAAGAAGCACCAATTCTACAAGACAAGTGGCCCAACTTCTTCCAAAATGGCAATGTCGAGGCAAAAAAAAAAAAAGAAAAAATTTTTTTTTAAAAAGATGGGGTCTGTTCTAAATTAAAGAAAAGGCTGAAGTAACTTTGAAACCAAATTCAACTGAATAATCTTCATCTGGTTCCTGGGTTTTTTTAATTGACCATAAAGGGTACATGGGATTTTATGTGAGGTATTATTATTGTATCAGAGCTAACTTCTTGGGTATGCAGTGATTTTGTGGTTAGGAAACTTGACCTATATCTTAGAGACACCTACTGAAGTATGTGGGAGTGAAGGGTCATGATCTAGATACTCTCAAAGGGCTCCATAAAAACTAGGTCTGTGATGTGGACCCTTAGAGAGAGTGACAAAAGTATGCAAATGTAGAAAGACATTAACAAGTGGAGACTCCAGGAGAAATTTACATGGGAGTGCACCATACTGTTCTTTCATATTGTCTGCAGGGTTGAAAGTTTCCAATGAATTTGGGTAGGGCAAGAAAAATTACGTTATTGCTAAAATTAAAAATGTTTAAACAAGTCAAGTATTTGGAAAATAAACATAAGGAAAAAGTTCGTTACAACTTTGACTTTTGAGCATCTGTGTTAATTAACATGTATTAATTTTCTTGGCAATACAAGAAAGAGTACACTTTCTTCCAAAAACCAACTTTTCTCCCAGGTGTCAAAATATTGAAGAACAGTATCAATAGCAACTGCTTAGATTTAGGGAAACTAAGAAAGTCTCTCATTTCATCTCCAAATGTAGAGACTGGTTTCTCAGGAAAAAGCTTACCAGGCAAAGGAAAAATAAATCTGAAACCGCTCTAGCTTTATTTTCAAATTCAACCCCTATACGTTCCATCATTTGACCATAAAAAGGGACTGAAGCATAGATATAACATGGGTGAACCTTGAAAACATTCTGCTCAGTAAAAGAAGTCAATCACAAAAAGACCACATGTTGTATGATTCTACTGTATGAATGTACAGAATTGGCAAATCTATACAGAGAAACAAACCTGTGGCTGCCGGGGCCTGGGTGGAGGGAAGCATGGGGAGTGACTGCTAATGGGTTTCTTTGCAGGGTAGGGGGCAGGGATAAAAGTGTTCTAAAATTCTATACTGGTGATGGTAGTACAATTCTGTGAACATACTGAAAATAATACAGTTTGAAGGGGTGAATGTTGTGACATTTGAATTATATCTCAGTAAAGCTGCTTTTTCTTTTCTTTAAATCCTATCCATTACTCCAGACTCTAAGTTCTGCCTCATCTTTCCCAGCAGAAGGCAGTTACAGGCAGGACCAAGAAAAAAGAAAAGAAAAAGTGTTAGTCATTTAGTCGTGTCTGGCTCTTTGTGACCCCATGGACTGTAAGTCCACCTGGCTCCTCTGTCCATGGGATACTCCAGGCAAGAATACTGGAGAGGGTTCCCATGCCCTTCTCCAGGAGATCTCCCTACCCAGGGATCAAACCCGGGTCTCCTGTACTTCAGGCAGATTCTTTACCATCTGAGCCACCAGGGAAGCCTTAAATTTAAGACCCGACCAGGCAGGACTAAGACAAGCCAAATCCCAGAGGCCTGGGACCCGGTGGTCTGGGATCTAACCTAGCCACAATGCCCTGTGTGACCTTGAACACATCCTGTCCCTCTCTGAGCTAGCTCTTACCTTCCAGGCTGTAAACTCAAGATCTGACCAGAAAGCATTTCAAGGCTCTCCAAGCCGCTCTATGAGAACCAACTACAAGTTTTTCACCACTGTTTTACCCAGCACAGCTAGTGAACTTTCACGGACTCGATAATAAAACTGCATTCAGTTCATCCAAGATCGAGTTTCAGGTACACAGAATTGCGTTACTTCCTTTAGATGACCTTGGGATTGGAGCATGTCATCTCTATTCATACTTAGTATCTGGGCTCAACTCAAAAGACATAAAGACAGAGGAGAAAAGTCATTTCCAACAATGAGCAAGGATTTTTATACAAGCTTCCCTCAACACATTTTCAGGATTTCATTTCAGCAGCATTGTTATGACCCTCCACCCCCAAGTGTTAATGCTAGAGGAAAAGGCCAGCCAATGACCTGTGAATTCAGTAATTAGGGTTTTTCACACCTAGTAAAGGTCGGTTTGGCGAAGGGACAGCCCTTCACTCAGGCTCATCCCTACAAACTGATTTCTCATCTTCTAAGCAGCAGGAGCCAGACACTGCAGCCACAATGGACAAAACTCTCTGCAGGGCCAAAGGCAACACGCTGGAAGTAATCAGTGCTGATTAGTGTTTGGGGAAATCCTTGGCCCGAGCACACACTTTGATTCAGTTTTTCCAGTCGAAGCCATCCCAAGTCATGCCGACTTGGGCCTGGAAGGAGGAAATTCCCATTCATGCTCTCAGACGGTGCCGTCTCCTCTGCAGGAAGGAAGGGCCCATGTTGGAGCTGACAGGAGTGCTCAGAGAGGTCCCGAGGTGTTGAGCCTGGGCGGTGCTTTCAGGCAGGAAGCAGGCGACCCTGTAGTTGGGCTGGAACTCCATCCAATGAAGTCTAGTTTGGGAGACAGGCCCTTGACACTATTTATGTCAACAACTAGGATGCAGAGAGAAGGCTTCTCAACCAGATGAGGAGAAGTATCTATGTGTCCCTCCTCAACCATCAGCCTACATCACATCTTCTCCTACACAGGTTCCACCCAGATTTGTCTTAAAGGGCCCCAGTCTCAATCTCCAGAGCTAAAGGAACTGGGGTGGGACCTTCAATATGAGCTGAATCACATTCTCCCTTGAGGTCTCTGCACATAGCTAGACTGAGTGAAACGGAAACAGTCAGGAGCCATGGGGCAGTCGTGATGTGTGGGGTGCTAGCAGGGCTCGTCTACAGAGAGAAGGAAACAAAAGAGACTCCAGGGAAACAGAAACCAGAGGCAGTCTCCGTGGCTTCCTGATTCCTGGTTCCAAGTCTTCCTGAGCCCCACTGCAGGACTGCCCCAGGTCTGTGAACCCACAGCTGTCTGTAAGGGTCACTAGTTGTTTCTGATGCTAGGCCTCAGGTGGGGGAGATGTGACAGGTGCCCCTAAGCACAGAAGTTGGTTCAGAGCTAGGCATATGTGACTAGAGGGGTCGTCAAATCCTGGGACTTGATGGGAGTCACAAGCAACAATTCTGTCTGCAGCTTTCATTCTCTCTCTTTTCTGGCTGGACTTGAATTCGGGAGGCCAAAAGCTATTCTGCCCCCACATGGAGCCCAAAAGGACCAAAAGAGATGAGAAAAACAAACCCTGTTGACTCGTTTGAAGCTGGGGACCCAGCCATGTTTGGGAGGAGCTCTACTATGGGACTTTTGAGTTCCTGGGCAAAGTGGCTTTTTTTTTTTTAAAGTAGCTTCATATGGGTTTCTACCACACACCACTAAAAAATAAAAACAACAACTTGATAAACTTTCCTAACAAAAGGACAGTTTTATCACTTTAACGGGCTCAAGTGAGTTTCTCGCACTTAAAAGAATGGTGCCTAATACATCACGAGAGTGACTTATCTGGTCTACACAGCTAAAGTGAGATGCACATTTTCTCAATGTTACTCAACACTGCAGAGAAAATTCCGTGAAATTTCCCAATTCTGTTCCAGTCCATCAGAAGAACTGAAGAGAAGTGTAATGACCTTCATCAACAGAACAACATGATCCAATCCTCAGCCTTCTAGAATGAATTCCCTCCCAGCACCATGCTAGCTGCCATAAATATTCCCAGCATTAAATCACCTGTAGGGTAAGAACCTGAGAACTGCTTCATGGCATAAGATGAAAGAGAGGATAAACCTATAGACACGAAAGTTCCTACAAGGGGAACAAACCACAACAAAGACTAATGAGACACAATAATCAAACAGTGAATGCAAATCGGGAGTCCAAGGAGAGTAACTTCTCTACAGCTGCATTTCCAGGCCAAATTTAGAAATCAAGCTGGGATGGGTCAGAAACTGTTTAGAAGTCAAGAAGACGTGTTCAACCTCGGTGGCAGAAAACCCACAGAAACCAAACCCAGGCAGCTTTGCCAAGAATGCAAAATAGGCCTGCACCTGTTAGTCCCATGGAGGGTCAAGGAGAGAATGGGGTCAGCTGGGAAACTGAAGAAATGAAATGCTTTACCTAACTGGCCAGAAAGAATCTCAGGAATGCTAAAATCTCTAACCTCTCTAATGAGGTTCTCTGAAAAGAAAGCAGTGAAGGCATCCAGGGTAACACAGCGGGGTGAGTCCCTTATGGGGCTTGGTTGACAGTGTGTGTGGCTGGGACCACCCAGCCGCTGACACTCCAGACAGGCTGTGAGGTCTCCTAAGGGAAGCCAGCAAAGACAGCCATGCACGGATTTGTGAGGTGGGTTTGTAAAGCACAGCCCAGAGGACTCTGCACAATCACACTGCGGCTTCAGCCTCAGCTTGCTACAAGGAGGGTCCATGGATCCCAAGGCTGCAATCGAGGCTGCTTGGCAAAGGTTCAAGGCAGGCAATGTTTGTTTTCCAGCTGAAGACTGCCTGAGATACCAAAGCAGTGGGAGTGGATAAGCTCCCTGTTATTTGGAAACTAAGTCAGGAATGCAAAGGTTGGCTTAGACCTCATGGGCTTGCCCCATTGGTGGTGTGGTTTGGGCGGTGGGGAGGCTTGTTCAGGAAAAGCAAGGAGTCACACCCTACAGAAGCCTGCCAGCACCCCAGCCTGGATACGCTTTGGCTCAAAGACTCATCAGGACACCAGGGGCACTGAGCGGCCTGAGTCAGATGCACACAGCTGGCAGTTCATCTCTGGAGATCTTTGCTCACATGCCTTCTTGTTTTATAAATGACAATAATCTGTATGGCCTCTCTTCTGAAAACAAACAATACAACCTCATTCTGTTACAAGTGATACTGAATCAAACTAAATTCTTTCCTCCACAAAGACATCACACAGAGCTCTGGTCTCCAGAGTTTCATGGACTTGGTGCTACTAGTCCAGGCTCAGTCACTTGCATACCAGAGGGGTGATCTTCATTGGAGCTTCAGGTTCCTCATCTGTAAAATGGGGGTTAGCACTATTCCTCTGACTGTGTGCGAAGACTAAATGAGATGAGGCATAAAAAGTCACCAAGTACATAGTAGGCACTCAGTCACTATGGTTAGTATTCAAGTCACATCCTACCTCACTTATAAAGCATAATGCTCAAGCTTTTTTTTTTCTTAAACAAGCATATATCTATTTTGCAATCTAAAACAATGAAGATTTAGAGAGAAAAGAAGAAAATCAAATACACTCAACCTTCACCTATGAAGAGGATGGAGGGGGGAATATGTTTTAAACAAGCTGTGCCCTGAGATCTAAGTCCCTCCCTCCCTGTCAGGACTTGCATCCAGAGACGAGGAGGCTGCCCACCCTGCTGAAGGAGAAGGCCAAAGGCTCCAAAAGAGTGAAAGGTAAACAGCCGTCAGGCTGCTGGTCAGAGGCCAGTTCCATGGGGGTGGAATGCAGCTGTTTACTCACACACCCCTCCAGATTCAGCGACTGTCCTATTGGTTTTTGCTCCCTGGGTCAGAGTGTACTATTATCCAATAAACACTAATCCTACAGGCAAGTTGAAAGAAGAGGTCAGACATCCCAGCACAGCCTGGAGTTTTGCTGTGGCAGAGTCCCAAGGATCTGGCTCACTTCTGGAGCATTTCTTCACAATGTGAGATTTCACCTCCTCACTGGGAACATGTGAAGTGTTGAACTGAGGTCAAACCCGGAAGCTCCCCACCCACCAATAAAACTCGGTATGGTACCATTCTGGGCAAAGAGAACAGGCAATAAACTGACTGGCATTCCTTCAAGGGCAAATCAGAGTACTTCAGAATCCTTTGCAAGGAAAAGAAGCCCCAATATGTTTCCAAGAAGTCTGATAAGTTTCCAAGAAAGCCACTGTGGTTCTAGTTTGTTGCTCAGCAACTTGAATTACAGTAGAGGAAGTCTGGGAGCTTTCCAGGTGGCTCAGTGGTAAAGAATCCACCTGTCAGTGCAGGAGACACAGGTTTGATCCCTGGGTTGAGAAGATTCCCTGGAGAAGGAAATGGCCACCTGCTCCAGTATTCTTGCCTGGAAAATTGCACGAACAGAGGAGCCTGGTGAGATACAGTCCGTGGGGTCACAAAAGAGTCGGACATGACTCAGTGACTAAACAACAACATAAGTCTAATAGGAAATATCCTACATGGGAAATCAAGGTGTGACGGTGGTAATCTAGTTCCACCCAGTCAGACTATCTCAAGGCCTCTGGGCATCACTTTTACCATCTATGAAATGGGGGTATCTGCAATCATCAGGCCTTCCCTAGATGTAAATTACAAAGAACAGAGACCAAAGACATCATTTTCCATAAGAGTTTACTCAAAGGTGGAATCACATTTCTATCCCTTTTTTTTTTCATCTATCAAATCCTAATCTAGCCAAGTCCTTCCTATCAGTCTGGCTTGCCTCAGTCACTCAGTTGTACAATTCTTGCAAATCCATGAACTGTAGCACACCAGGCTCCTCTCTCTATCCATAGGATTTCCAAGGCAAGAATACTGGAGTGTGTTGCCATTTCCCTTCTCCAAGGGATCTTCCCGACTCAGGGGCTGAACCTGTATCTGTTGTGTCTTCTGCATGGCAGGCGGATTCCTGACCTGCTGAGCCAGCAGGGAGTCAAAGGCAGTGAACTACTGAAGTCACATATTTTCCACTCACTGTTCTCATGATCCTTAAACAATTCTTACTTTTGCAGTAAACAAAGGCACTATATGGGAGGCTGGGATTAGAGTATCAAATAGTTCAGCATCCCCGGAGATGTCTCTTCCAGGTGCTATATTCCTACTGAGACTCCATTTCCAAGAAAAGGCAGCTTTTCCCAAGAAGGGGCAGGACAGATGACTGAGGTGAAAACTGCTAGATTTGGGGTTGGTTCATGAAGAATCACCACACCCCAATTCTAGGCAGGCCTCGGGCGCAGAGTGTTAAACAAGCTCTTCAAAAATGTAGTAAAACTTGTTTCCATGGATTTTATTTTTGGAGTGACCTATCCTTTAAGGCAAGCGATAGTGGTTTTCTATTTACGATTGGGTTCTACAGTTTCCTTTTGAAATGAAAGAACGTAAAAATGAGTAGATGTAGGGAATTCCCTGGTGGTTCAGTGGTTAGGATTCTGAGCTTCCATTGCAGGGGCCATGGGTTTGATCCCTGGTCAGAAAACTAAGGTCCCACATGCCTTCAGGTGTGATGAGGACAAAAACCAAACAAACAAAACAACAATAACAACAAAATGAGTGTATATTAAAAAATATATATATGCAGAAAATAATCCTGGCTCTCTTAGCAGGCAGAAATCATGGTGGTAATATAAGAAGATCAAAGGACTTTGAGGCTGGTCTGGTGGAGGGCTGTGGTCATAAACAGCATTGTGGCCATTTTATGAGACTTATCACAATTTGTGTGGACAGTGCTGTGGGAACACAAGAAGAAATGATGACCTCCACATGGGGGATTTGAAGACAGATTCTCCGAGGGAAGGGGCACCGGAATTGGTTCCTAAACTAGGAGGATTAAAGTGAGTGGGGACTTGCCTGGTGGCCCAGTGGCTAAGAAGCCAAGTTCCCAAAGCAGGGAGCCTGGATTCAATCCCTGGTCTGAGACCTAGATCCCACATGCTGCAACTAAAACCTGATGCAGCCAAATAAATAAATAGTAAATAAAATAAATATTTTTTTAAAAAATGAGTGCTCAAACAGAAGAGGGAAGAGTAAGGGCCAAGGTTCGGGCTGTGAAGGACAGCATGCTGTCAGGGTAAGGCACTCTGGGCAGCTGATGTGAAAACTTAGGCCATCACCAGCAGCCCACTGGGCACAATGGACTTTGTAGGCTCTTCAGAGAGTAAAATTCAAGCTATTGTAGATAAAGCAGAGGTCAAGTTCAGGTAGTTTCCTGGAGACAATTAAGGACTAAATGGTTACCCGGAGCACCACACCGCAAAGGGACTCGAAAGTCAAGTCTGGGCTCATCAGGAAACAACACTCTGGGCGCCCAGCAGTGTCTGCCGAGAAGAGAGAAAAGTGCAGCCCGCTAATTGCTGCCCCTGATTCTGGATCAGTGCTCAGAGCTTGCAGATGAGGAAACGGAGGCCCAAGGGCAGGGCTGACAAAGAGCACAGTCAGAAGAAGAACTAGGTGTGCCAACTCCGCGTTCTTCTCATTTTGTGCTCTGAAATCCCCTTTCATCTGAGTCAGAGCATGCAAAGCCACGGACTCATTATAAAGAACAGCAAATCTGCTCTTGGGTCCTGAGTCAATTAATTAAGAGGCTTAAATTTATGGGTCCAAAACAATTACACTTTGTAGCATAACGGCCCTGGTGAGATCACTGGAGAGAAAAGGATGGTCTCATTTGAAAGTACATCATGGTAGGAAGTTAATCCCAATAAGACTCATTCCCAAGCTGCCGCCTCAAGTCACATGTGTTGTGCTGAGCCAGACGTCACATGTGGTCAACACATCTGTCCAGTGACTAGGGTGGTCTCCTCTGGCTGGGGCTTTGATAAGGGAACAGTCTTGACCGTCCAATGAGGAATTCTCGAAGCTTCCACTTTACACCTAACAGAACCTTCCAATCTGGAATAACACTCAAAATGACTGAGGCTGCTGGTCTGTCAGAAGTCCAAGCCCCAGAACCACAATCTTTTTTTCATTTTTAATTGGGAAGAGTCATCAAGGCTAAGCTACATTTTCCTCTCCTTCAATGAAGACTGGAAGGTAATCAAATCCCCTATTCCTCACTCATTCCTTCTTTCAATTCTTCCCCTTAGAAAGGGGAGTGGGGTGCCTCTTGTGGCCATTTTATACCTTCTTGAGATAGCACTCTAACAAACCTGCAATACCGAGGGTCACAAATGATGTTAATTTTTAAAGGCATGAAAATTATGTCATTTAAAGCCAAACTTTATTTTATATCCGAGTCTAATTAACACCTTTTAATTATACAGATAACGTAAAAGAAACCTCAAGCATGCTACAATTTATGCTTTTTTTTTTCCTATTTGATCTGCTTGTGAGGTGAAGAGGTAGTCTTGCTTCAAGGGGGGACAAAAGTGATCACTCTAAGTCACAGGCCACATAATACCACAGCCAATGATACCAGTTTCATGAAATGAAGGAGATTTCTAAATAACAAAGAGCAACTTAAGGTAGAAATGATCCAGTATGAGAAACCCCCCTCTGAGGTCCTTTCTCCCAGATGTGGGGGAAGACAGGACATGTGATCTAGGTTAAGCCTATCCCAGCAACTCTCTGGCCAGTGATTGGTTGAGAAGAGGGCAGATGACATAGGCTGGTCCAATCAGAGAGAACCTCACATATTTCCTGAGACTTCCTGGACCAGGGCCCGCCTCTGGGAAGCATGGGTGTGGCTGTGGGGGCCAGGAACTGCTATACCAGCCTATCCATGAGACAACAGATTCTTGGAGAACAGAGCCAAGGTTTTGACAATCCAGAAACCCCTAGCTCAAAATGTACCTGCAGCCTGCCCCACTGCTGGACTTTCCAGCTGCATGAGCCCATGAGCTTCCTTTTTGGATGAGCCAGGATTATTTGGGTTTCCTATGACACGGAACCATACACATCCTCACTGATATATTTGCTTTCAGTCTGTTTCTTCTGCTTCCTGGCTATGTGGCAAGTCACTAAACAGTTCAGTGCCTCAGTTTCCCCATCTGTAAAGAACAGATAATACGTACTTCATAGGGCTGTTAGAATTCATGAGATACTTGATGAAAAGAACCACTTAGCAGTCTCCAGCACACAGTAGATGTTAGTTCTCCTACCTCTCCTTGAATGATGGCTTTGAGATACTCTATTTCATCCTCAAGAAGCACCCACCACTTACACCATGGTATAAGGACTTCAGGGACTTTTCCCTATAAGTAAACTAGTTATAGAATCTGTTGACAGTGAGAATGAAAACCTTTGTGGTAGAGGACAGATAAATGAAAAGTGACTAAAGCCACAGCTGCTTTTACCAACTAGCTTAAAAAGTACTCTCTTTTATGGGGGGGAAAAAAAATCACTTCTTGTGGCTAGGATATGCAAGAACTGGAACTCTCATACACTGTTGGTAGAAACGGAAAATAGAAAACCTGGAAAGCAGTTTGGCAGTTTCTTAAGAAGTTAAACATATACCTACCATATGATCCAATCATTCACTCAGGAAAAAAGGAAATATCTGTCCATATATAGACCTGTACAAAGTGCTCATAATAGCTTTATTTGGAAACAATCCAGACATCATTAACAGAACTACAGTATATGCATAAAGTGAAATACTGCTTAGCAATAAAAAGAAATGAACTGTTGATGCATGCAATATCAAGGATGAATTTCAGCATAATTACACTGGCTGAAAGGACTTTGTGTGTGTGTGTGTGTGTGTGTTTAAGTATATACTATAGGGTTCCATTTATATAATATTCTAAAAATTGTAAACTGACCTCCTGGCAGAAGGCAGATCAGTGATTGTGTGCAGATGGGAGGGAGGAATTACAGAGATGCAAGAAATTTTGGAGGCTGGAGAGATATGTTCATTACCTTGGTTACGGTGGTGGCTTCACAGTGTTTCACAATGTGGGTGTGTGTGTCTCAAAACATATCAAACTGTACACTTTTTTATACAGACACTCTGATAGAGACTCAGCAAGATTTCTTTCAGATCAAAATAGGGGAACCATGGCACACGATTGATGTTTAGAAGTTGAGATTTTGCCCTTAGGTCAGTAGATACAGTCATTTCTATCACTTTTTAAAAACATTTGTATATACACATTGCAAAATGATCACCACAATAATTCTAGTTAACATCTGTCACCATACACAGAAACACAGTATTATCCACTATAGCTACCACGCTGTACACTACATCCCCAGGACATGCTTATTTTATAAGTGGGAGTTTGTAACTTTTGATCCTCCTCACTCATTTTGCCTACCCCTCAACACTGACCTCTGGGAGCTATCAACCTCTTTTCTGTATCTATGAGTTTGGTTTTTTATGTATGTGCAAATATGTGTGTTTTCTTTTAAGATTCCACATACAAATGAGATCAGATGCTATCTGACTCATTCAACCTCAAGGTTCATCCATATTGCTGAAAATGGCAAGAATCCATTTTTTAGTGCTGAATATGTGATGTACATATATCACATTTTCTTTATTCATCTATTGTTAGACATTTAGGCTGTTTCCTTATCTTGGCTATTGTAAATAATCCTGCAGTGAACATCAGGTACATATTCCTTTTCTGAGTGTTCCTGTTATCTTGAGATAAATACTCAGAAGTGGAATTATTGGATCATAGGGTAGTCCCCCTTTTAATGTTTTTGAGGAACTGTCATACTGTTTTCCTATAGTGGCTACAGTATCCAAGGGTTCCCTTTATCCCACATCCTCACCAATACTTGCTACCTCTTCTGTTTTTAGATAACAGCCATTCTAACAGTTGTGAAGTGATAGCTTGTTGCTCCATTTCCCTTTCATCTTTTTTGGGTGCACCTTGGGGCATATGGGATCTTAGTTCCCCAATCACGGATGGAACCCATGCCCGCTGCAGTGGAAGCAGAGTCTTAACCACTGGACCACCAGGGAAGTCTGTCACTGTGGTTTAGATTTCCTTTTCCCTGATTAGCGATGCCAAGCATGTTTTTACATACTCACTGGCTGTTTGTATGTGTTCTTTGGAAAAATGTCCATTCAAATCCTCTGGCACCATTGTCTGGAGTTTTCTGCTTTTGAGTTCTTTATATATTTTGGATATTAATTCCATATCAAATCTAGATTTTGCAAATATTTTTTCTTATTTGGTAGGTTGCCTTTCCATGTTGTTGATGGTTCCCTTTGTTATGCAGAAACTAACAATTTGATGTATTCCCATTTGTTCATTTTTGCTTTTGTTGTCTTTGAATTGTACACTTTTAAATGTGTCCTTTGTTATATGTTGGTTATAACTCAGTAATCTTTTTTAAAGTTAAAAATTTCTGAGCTTATACATTCAGCTGCCTGGAACACCAAGACCACAGCCCCTGTAGATAGGAACCACAAAACCACAAAATAGATAAGCTTGATTTTGGTCATAATGCAAAGGTGTTCTTAGAAAGTAGCTAACTGGTAACATTCATTTCATCATCAAACCATCCCCAACTCTGGACTTTCTCCCCTACTTTTAAGGACAATGCAAACATACCAGCAATCCCTTGAGATAGCTCCTTGAGAAATACTGCCTTCACTTAGACAAAAAGCCATTGACTAGAAGCTCCCAGAGGCAAACATTAGACTTTCTCTCTGCCTTTGAGAAACCCAAGCCTGCCGTGTTCACAAACAATGGAGGGGCCTTACATTCTAAGGTTATGAGCTCAGGAGTTTCAACGCACACTTGGGGAGTGGGAGGGTAGAAGCCTTGCTAAGTGTAAATGTCTTTTGTCTTAATATCATCCTGACATCTTGAGAATGATCTGTTTTCTTTCTAACAAGCTAGGCCCAACAGACAGACAACAACAACAATACCTTTTAACTTCCCTTGATCAATTTCAATAATACAATGTACCAGCACTGAAAGTATGTGTGTGAAGTTGCTCAGTCACGTCTGACTCTTTGCAATCCCATTGACCATACAGTCTATGGAATTCTCTAGGCCAGAATACTGGAGTGAGTAGCTGTTCCCTTCTCCAGGGAATCTTCCCAACCCAGGGATCGAACCAGGTCTTCCACATTGCAGGCAGATTCTTTACCAGCTGAGCCACAGGGGAAGCCCACTGAAAGTATAAGAGGGAAATAATACACACACACACAAAGGCAGAAGAACAATACAATCACCATGCAACTGAAGAACTAATATGTTACAAAGAGTGGAAAACCCCTGCACATCCCTTCATGACTGCACCCCTTCATCCCCTACCACAGGCAATCACTATCCAAAGTGTGATGATAATCATTCCCATGAACAGAGCTCTATTTCTATTATCTATGTAAAACTTTATATAAACAGTATCACAGAGTGGCTATCTTTCTGCCGTTTGCTTTTTCTTCTCAACGTTGTAAAAACTGATATGGGGTGATTAGCCTGGAGATGCTGCTGATGCCTGTGACCATTCAATTGACCCATGTCTGATTTAAGCCACAGATATGATGGGCACTTCTGGGCCAGCTCAGATCTCCTCGCTGGAACCACTTGTCTATGCAAGCACAGGTCTCTTCTTTTCCCTTTTGCCCCTCCCCCCGCCCCAGAGTCAGCATGCAATGTGCACCCAGAATGGAAGTTCAAAGGAATTCATATCTCCATTTTTAAGGAGATGGAGAGAAGAGGAGCTGGTGGGTCTCCAGCTTCCTGTCCTTCTCCAGGTAGACAATTCTAGACGCATTCTGTACGCTCCTCAGGAGATCCCAGCAGAACTCAGTCCCTGCTGCCCACAGCAATGACCTTGATAATTTACCTTAATATTGGTTTCTCCACCTTCTCTCTTCCACTCATCATCCCTCCTTCCTACTTTCTGAGATCATCCTACTCCCAGAAGGCACCTCGATCTGGGGGCAGATCCGTGTGCCCAGCCGATTCTCAGGAGACCCCAAACTAAGCAAAGTTATAGCTTATTCATTTTTATTGCTCTGTACTCCATTTTTATTGACATAATTTAAAAGGATATGCCCTTTATGATGGAGTGTTATAAGAAATCAAGTTTTTAAGTGATACTTGATGACAAAGAAAGTATCATCAAATGATGAAATACAAAACTACATCCAATCTGGCTCCTAAGCTATTTATAATGTGTTATATACATATAGGTGAGAAAACCAGAAGGGAATAGTAACAATTCCTTGGTTATCTATGAACCAAGGTTATCAGCAATTTCTCCCCTTTTACTATTTTTAAGCCATTTTCTCACCTCTGTGCAAAAATGTATATTACTCCTAACTAGGAAAGAAACAATAAATACTTTACAAATTATTTCTATTTTACAAATGATATGCAATTAGTAAGGTTCCTACCAAAAGAATCAGTATGAAGGCAGAGGTCTTAAGAAGACAGGATAAGTAGAGATGGTTAGATGGCATCACTGACTCGATGGACATGAGTTTGAGCAATCTCCAGGAGTTGGTGATGGACAGGGAAGCCTGGTGTGCTGCAGTCCATGGGGTCGCAAAGAATCGGACTGAACGACTGACCTGGACTGAACTGAATGAACTGAGGAAGGATAAACAGTAGGAAGGATCTGAGAGGAGGCAGAGGGTGTGGACATGACTCCTGGGTATAAAACAAAGGGGCTGAGGGAGGTGGAGAGATGGAGCAAGAAGCCTGTGGAATAAGACACACATCTTCCCCATCACACTCCTCCTTCCTCCCAAGCAAGTCCCAGCCCCTCTTCTGATTCCACCTCCTACAACAGGTCCACCCAGCACCCAGCCTACTTTGTCCTTCCTGGAATAGTTCTGATAGAAGTCTGGATAGAACCTGTGCACCTTCAAGGAAATGACTGTGCACTCAGCTCTGAAAAAGGCCTCATGGTCTCAAGACAAACCATCCTGCTTGCTAGATATGGACTCAAAAGTAGGCATGTGATCTAATTTGGGACGATGGGACATAAGGAGGATCTGATACCACCTTCTGGGAAAGTTGTTCTTGGCTTATAAGAACCCCCAGGAACTGTCTCTCAACCTCAAAGGAAGAAATCTCTGCTACGGGAAAACACAAGGGGTATCAGTCTTAGGAACAATGAAACCATGAGAGCAGAAACCCCAAGAACCTAGGTCCTTGATGACATCACTGAGTCACTGGATCCCAGAAACCCATAACCCACTCTGTCTGGACTTGCTGACATGACACAATCAATTTTTTGTAAGCGAGCCAGTTCAGGGTCTCATTCCTTGCAACTGAAAAGATTCTAAATGCCCCATTTTCTCCTTGAGGACTCTTCCCTTTTTTTTTTTTTAATTTACTTATTTTTGGCTGTGCTGGGTCTTCACTGCTGCGTGGGCTTTCCTACAGTTGTGGCAAGCAGGGGCTACTTCCAGTTTCTTTGTGAGGCCTTTTTATTGCGGTGGCTTCGCTGGTTGCGGAACACAGGCTTCAGTAGTTGTGGGCTCTACAGTTTCCTCAGTTGGGGCACATGGGCTTAGTTGCTCTGTGGCGTGTGGGATCTTCCCAGACCAGGGATGGAACCCACGTCTCCTGCATTGGCAGGTGGATTCTTTACCACTGAGTCAGAGAAGCCCGAGGGCTCTTCTTGCTATCCATTTCATCCATACACAATGTCTTAGGGGTCCTGACACCATTTATCCCAAACCTAACACCAATCGGCACCAACAAACCAAACCCCAAATCTGACATCTCCATTCACGTCACTCACCCACCAGCCTAGAGCAGTAAAAACCTGACCCTTTCAATCAGAAAAGTGTGGGATTGACTGCCTGACCACGCTTTCCAAATACTTCCCATGTGGCAAGTACTTTACTCATTAAATCTTCACACCCACTCTTGCAGGTAGAAACTATGATTATCCTCAGTTTACTGGTGAGAACACTGAGCACTAACCGGGAGAAACCATGTAACCCAATACTACATCATACAGTAAATGCCAGATTCAACCCCAGAGCTGCCTGACTCCCAAGTCCTCACTCTTAACCACGAGATCCCCATTCCCAGAAACCCAAGGGAGGCAGGTGGTATCATCAACTAGCAGATGGATGGAAAAATCTGACTCAGCCTCATACCCCCACTACTTAAGAGCATACCATCCATTCCTGGAGACTAGCCAGAGGTAATTCAGAGATCTAATCCTGGGTTCGTCTTGCTTTGTAGGAACTATGGGACATGCTAATCTGAGGGGAAGGGAGCGTACTGCAATCAGTGTGTCTGGTATATTTGTTTCACTTTGTCTACTGACAGGGACTCCAAGAAGAGTTTCAACTCAAAGCAAGCTTTGGGGAGGCAAAATTGGTTATCATCACATAAAGGGTTACTGTAAGAACTATGACACAATTTCAACTAGGATACAATAGTTGAAACAATGTATCATAGTTCAACTATGATATAATTTCAATATATTTCGTTCCTCTAGAATTATTCTGGACTTGTTATGTGCTCAGTCACTCAGTCTTGTTCAGCTCTTTGCGACCCATGGACTGTAGCCAGACAGGTTCCTCTGTCCAGGCAAGAACACTGGAGCAGGTTGCCATTTCCTACTTCAAGGGATCTTCCCGACCCAGGAATTGAACCTGCATCTCTTGCGTCCCCTGCATTGGAAAGTGGACTCTTTACCACTTGGCTAACCTGGGAAGCCCAGAATTATTCTGGGCTGAAATAAATTTATCGTTCATTCAAAACACTCAAATTTAAAAAATCATTTTCTTAGCCATTCTTCTAAGCCCCAATCCCCTTTACGCTCCCAGCCTCCAGCATAGCTCCCGGCACACAGCAGAGGCCCCACTTTACTGTGGAGTCTTTACTGAACAAAGTGTCTATACATTACTACTCTGTGCTACAGGTGAGAAAATTTTATTCTCTGTAAAGCAATTATCCTTCAATTTAAAAATAAATTATTTAAAAAAATTTTTATTCTCCTTCCAATTCTTTCTGAACTCTTTGGAGTAGGTCAAGAAGAAAAGTTCAGTGTGCTGTAGGTGACTTTGAACACCTCTTCACCTCTGGCTAATTTTCCTTTTAACAAGAGTAGGCCTCCTGCTGAGAACAGGCAACAGCACCAGCTGGGATTTAATAACACTGTTTGGGGTTTATTTATGGTTACCTTCAATTTACCTAGTGACACTGCTTTTCCATATTATGAAAGTCCCCTTTCCAAATACATTTGTTTTAAAAGTGAGTCAGTCAACTGCGGGGGAGGTGGGTGATGAGTGAAAATGGAATAAGGGACACAGGAGATGGTAAAAAGAATAAAGGTGGTTCCTTTACAAATAACTGAATTTGGGGAAACACAGGAATAGGCCAAATCCCCCATTTTACAGATAGAGAAGCAGGCTGAGAGGTCGGGGCTCCCATTCCAAGGATGACAGAAGCAGGCCTAGGACTAGGATACAGTGTCTGGTCCTGCCATCTGCCTGGGACCGGAAATCCTGACAAATCCAACTTGCTCTGGCCCTTTTCCAGGACCAGGAACTAGTCTCCAGATGCAGAGCTGATCTTACTGATAACACCTAACCGATGGTCAACTTTAAGAGCTGGCGAAAAAGAAACAAAAGTCATTGTATAATGGTTTACATTTTTGCTCTGTCACATGGAAACGGGACCCAGGCTGACTTATATCTTCCCAGTATCAAAACATAAAGATCGGGCTTACCTAAGTGGCTCGGTGGTAAAGAATCCACCGACCAATGCAGGAGACATGGGTTGGATCCCTGGTCTGGGAAGATCGCTCGTGCTGGGGAACTAAGCCCATGTCCCACAGCTACGGAGCCCACGCTCCAGGGTCTGGGAGCCACAGCTACAGAGCCCAAGGGCCCTAGAGCCCGTGCTCCAGAGCAAGGGGAGCCACTGCAGGGAGAAGCCCACCCACCACAACGAGACAGAAGCCCCCACTGGCCACAACCAGAAAAAAACCATGCAGCAATGAAGACCCAGAACAGCCAAAAATAAAGAAATAAAAATAAATGCAATCATTAAAAAAAATAAAAATCTGCACCAGTCACTCACTCAAGTAACCCCCCACCCCCAACAAATTCTATCTCTGGGAAAGGTGTTGGGTGTTCCCTGCCCCCACAAAAGATGACCTAAAACAATGACACTCCCTAAAAGTCAAGTACTGGAAATGTGGCCCAACAAAGGACACGGCAGGCAACTGCACTCAAGGGGTAACTGGGAGAAGCAGCTAGCTACACGAGACACAGATCCCTTCAGCCTGTCTGGGCCAAGACCAGCATATCCCCGATAAGAACTGAGAACGCTGCCTGCCCCCCAACCTCCCCCACCCCCTGGTCTCAGCAGCCACAGTTTGCAGGTGCCAGCTGCCCTCCCTCACCCAATCTGGGCAAACCTGATGCTGTTTGTACAGGTTGGTGCCACCCCAACAGTCCAGCTCCCAAGGACTACTGTTAAAAACATTGGTGGCTCCATAAGAAGAGGTTAGATAGTGCTGGGTTCAAGATCACACCCAGGGCGGCACAAATCCTGACAAGTGGTTCAGGCAGTCCCCTCATGATCCCAGACGTCAAAGGGCCAGGACTAGAAGAGAAAGAAAGTGGTGTCCAGGGCCAGGTCAGCCAACAAACCAGGCTGAAGGAGTGGAATTGGGGCTGCAGGAGCAGCTAGGATAACCTGCTTGGCTTCAGACTGAAAGTGGTCAAGGCTGTCAGCATCACTTCCCCTCCAGCACAGTTGGCTTCTCTTCATCCTCCTCCACTAGGGGCTGAAAAGCGTTAGTGGGAGGGGCAGGGCTTCAAAGTATAATAATGCAATGCTGGCTTAAAACTCATCATTCAAAAAACTAAGATCGTGGCATCTGATTCCATCACTTCATGGCAAATAGATGGGGAAACAATGGAAACAGTGACAGACTATTTTCTTGGGCTCCAAAATCACTGCAGACAGTGACTACAGCCATGGAATTAAAAAACGTTTGCTCCCTGGAAGAAAAGCTATGACAAACCTGGAACAGCATATTAAAAAGCAGAGACATTACTTTGCAAACAAAGATCCATATACTAAAAGCTATGGTTTTTCCAGTAGTTATGTATGGATGTGAGGGTTGGAACATAAAGAAAGCTGACACTGAAGAATCGATGCTTTTGAACTGTGGTGTTGGAGAAGACTCTTGAAACTCCCTTGGACTGCAAGGAGATCAAACCAGTCAGTCCCAAAGGAAATCAATCATGAATATTCACTGGAAGGACTGAGTCTGAAGCTAAAGCTCCAATACTTTGGCCACCTGATGCAAAGAACTGACTCATTAGAAAAGACTCTGATGCTTTGGGAAAGACTGAAGGCAGGAAGAGGAGGGGACGACAGAGGATGAGATGGTTGAATGGCATCACCAACTCAATGGACATGACTTTGAGCAAGCTCCAGGAGGTGGTGGACAGGGAAGCCTAGCGTGCTGCAGTCCATGGGGTTGCAAAGAATTGGACATGGCTGAGCGACAGAACAACAATAAGAGGTAGAACAATAAGCTGGAGTCAGCCAGCTCTCAAGTGGCAGAGTTAAGACTCAGACCCATGAGCAGTCATCTGGACTCTAGACAGTGTTACAGCCACTTCCAGGAGAGCAATATCAGGAGAGAAAGAAATGGGAGCAAAGGACACGCTAGGAGACAAAAGGAAAGGCTAAAGAAAGAAAGGAGGGCAAAGAAGCTGGTCTATATACACACACACATATACAGCTCTACTAGCCAAACAAGAAAAAAGGGAAAGTCAGGGGATGTGTCAAGAACAGTTGGCACCTGTGTTCTATTCTTAAGGGATATTTGGCCGGAAGACCAGGAAATGCCACTGGCCTGTGACTCCTGCCCTCAAAAATCCAGGCCACTTCTTTGTGAAAAAACACCCTAAAAGGTACGAGGTATCTTTGACCAATTTCTGAGTCACCACTTTCTTTGACCCACTCTTCCCCTTACAAGATAATTAGGGGTCTTGTCGTCCTCCAGTCAAAAGTGGCCACCACTAGCCCAGGAATTAAGAGGAGGGAGGAAGGCAGTGACCACCAGTTAAAGTCCCTTATTGTCCACCAAGGGCTGGGTCAAGTGCTTTACAGGAACTGTATCCTTTATCCTCACTAAGACCAAGAATGGGGTACTAATATAACCTGGGAGAAGTCAAGCATCTTGCCCCCGAATCTCCTAGTTATTAAGTAGCAGGGTCTAACTATCCCATACTCTTAAGCACCCTGAAGAAATGACTCAATTTATATTTAAAAGTGGTTCATAGCCCATCTCCTTTGCCTCAAACAAGACCAAGACAGGATGATTCCAGGGGTCTGGTGTCCTGAGGGCTGTTGAGAAAATGTCTCCAAGAAACCAATGAAGAACTCAGGGCAGCAGACAATTTTCAGGCATCTGCGAGTCTGCAGACAGGCAAGGGTGAGAATTCCATGGACAGAGGACCCTGGAGGGCTACAGTCCATGGGGTCACAAAGAGTCAGACACAAATGAAGCAACTTAGCACTCATGCAGGCAAGAGTGAACCAACTACATTGTTACCGAGCATATTTGAGACATTTAAACGGCTAAGGGAGCTGAGCAACTAAAAGGTATGTTTCAGTTTGGTGTTTCTGGGCTGGACTAATCATGAGACAAGGTCTCAATGTAACCAAAGATAATTACTATTATTAAGAGACCCTGGCAGTACCAATAAAAGTTGATCCTAAAAACTTTTAAGAGACAGAAGTGGCTGCAACACCCCACTCTGTGGTTGACCAAAACATATTTCTAGACGAAGGGAGACTTGCAAACCATGATGAGCCTCAACCAAGACCTCCAATTTTAATGCTGACCACAGCTCAACAATAACTCAAGGATGAATCTTATTACAACCATCAGTATGACCAAAATGATTTCACAAAACGTTTCCAGTCCACAGTCTTTTTCCTAAGAAAATGAATTCCCTTCCACATTCTGATCAAAAGACAACTGAAAGCAAAACTCTGGAAAAACAGAAAAAAAAACAACATTCTTCACAGGTGATGCATTTTTTCTTTATATTTCTATGTTCTTGTTTTTAAAATTTTTACAAAAAACTACAAATGCAATTTTTATATATTTTAAAAAACCCAACTTTTTAGAAGTGAGTTTCAAGACATGCTGAGCTGACATGTCCTCCTTTGGACTGAAATCTCAGGAGAGGGTTCGAGTCACAGCCTGCCACATGCTGGCTGATTTGGGCGTGCCTCAGTTTCCTTGTCTGTGTAATGGGGTTACCACAATAACTACATCTTGGGGTTGCAACGGAGTTGCATTTAGCTATTATTGAAAAGGATTTATCCCAATGCCTGGTACCAGTAGTGCTCGATAAATATTTACTATTAACAAAACTATTACTGTGATCACAGTGCCTCTCAGTGTCTTCTTTTGATGTTCATTTTTCTGACCCTCACATGGCAACCTGGAAAACACCTTGCTCTCTAACAGTTGAAGTAAATTATGGATGTTCAAAAAATGACTACAAAAAGCTGAATTCTTTACAATCAGCATCATTGTCCCAAATGATGAACATTTGGGGGCTTCCTGGGTAGCTCAAACAGTAAAGAGTCTGCCTGCAATGCAGGAGACCTGGATTCGATCTCTGGGTTGGGAAGATCCCCTGGAGGGCATGACAACCCACTCCAGTATTCTTGCCCAGAGAATTGCATGGACAGAGGAGCCTGGCAGGGTCCAGTCCACGGGGTCACAAAGAATCAGACACGGCTGAGCGACTGCTACTCACTGTCCCCCAAACTGAGGTGTCCTACTGGGGACCCCAGATCCAACTGGCCACTGCACATAACTCCCACTTCTGTGTAGCCTGGTGATCATACATTTTCTGAAAGCAAATACGCTGCAAACAAGTCAAAGTCCCAAACTTACTATTCAACCCATCTATGCTGGAGGCTGTTTATCTATTCAGTAAGTTACTTATTATACTCCTACTAAAAGCCAAGCCCAGGGCCCCAGAGGTAAGTAAGAGACAGCGCCTAGCCTGGAGCAGTCATCACCCAGGAGAACAAGACAGGCAGGTTAGGAGCCCAACACAGCTCAGTAAGCTCTGAACTGGAAGGGCACCGGGGAGCGGGGAGCTGTGGGTGCCCTCCCACCTTGGTTGTGACTCCCCGAGGCTTTCAAACAAAAGTACTAAGAAGAGGAGACAGGAGAGGCGATTATGGGGAGAGATGTGTGCCCCACTGGAGGTGTAACATGACACCTCGATTGCTTCCAGTAAAGGACTTCCCAGCAGAAGAGGCATTCCCCAAGTACCAGCTTGCTTGCCTCCTTTAGTGGAGATGGGGACTGCGACAAGCCACTGCCCAGGTGCTTGCAAGCCAGGATCCACCAAGATTCCTTCTCCCAGAACACTTTCTGGGTTCTGCCCTGGGATGGCCGGCAGCTGCACTGAGCCGCCCCCAGTCCCGCCAGCAGCACATCCTCTGTCTTCCAGAACTCGGCCTCTTCTGACAAGGAGTCTTGTAAACAGAACCCAGAACTAACTCTGCTCAATTAACAGAACTGCCAAGTCACAAAGGCCCTTTAGGGTTGGAGCCCCGAGGCCTCGGCACGTGAGGACCCCTGGGACAGCAGGCCCTGGACCTCCTCCTCTGGCTTGCTTTACCTCACCGAGGGAACAATCGTTTGTTCCTGTGCATGAAGTACCAAGCTGGACCTCCCTGGTGATCCAGTGGTTAAGAATCTGCCTGTCAATGCAGGGGACACAGGTTCGATCCCTGGTCTGAGAAGATCCTGCATGCCATGGGGCAACTAAGCCCGAGTGCCACAGCTACCGACCCTGCCCTCTAGAGCCCACGTTCCACAACAAGAGAACCCACCACAATGAGAAACTGGTGCACTGCAACTAGAGGAAGTCCGTGTGCCGCTATGAAGACCCAGCACGGGAAAAAAAAAAAAAAAAAGCACCAGTCTGAGCTGTGCTCCCAGCAGGCTGTAGAATGCCAAATAATTCTTGTTTTCCCAGAATATCTGATAAATCCCTTCAGGGAGGTGCGCACAAGCAGTGCAGTACCAGCATGATAAGAACTTGGTTATTTTCTTCGGGGCTGCAGGGGAGATGGAGAAATCTGATTCTAGTCACTGAGACTCCTTTCATATCCCAGGCTACATGGGAGGCCTGCCTCTGCCTGGGTCACCAGCAGCACAAGGCAGAAAGCAGTACCACTCCTGTTTGTTGAAGGAAAGCTGACCACTGCCTGCCTCTGCTAATCTGAAAATCTTAATTTATGGGACGCGGGGAATTTACACAGTCCCGGCCATGGTCCCCACCCATTTCCCTATAGCTTGAAAGCCAAAATTCCACACGGGGTTCCAAATAATTCCAACCTCTTTGGTTGCCTTTATATCTAAACGGAAATTCCAGAAAAGTTGTCTGGCATGGCAAAAGCTGATCAGCCTTATGAAAATACCCAGAAAGGTGACCCATTTAGTCAAAAGAGCTTTCAGATCTCCATGAGAAAATGAATTCATGCCAGCATAAAGGGCCTTCAGAGAGGGAGAACAGGAGTGTTGTGTTAACGCCCAGACCTTTCAACAAGCCAGCCCTGAGATTTCTGGGGAGGCTGAGCACCTAGAGACGGCCGGCAAGACCAGCTTGATCGCTCAGGAGCTGTGCTCGCAGGAGAAGCCCCTTAGGGACACAAGTGCAGTCCTGAGCACATGGCTTGGTGTCCTGGTGATACACAGCAAGGGGCCTGCCCCCCAGGCTCCTTGAATATGAGCAAGGAACTGCTGGCATGGATTAGAAGTTTGTACCAGGGCTGCTCGACTGATACAGGCCGAGTGCCAGCCAGGAAAGAGAAGTTCTGCTCAGTGGCAATCAATCACAACCCAACACCCCCCTCCACCCGCGGCCCCTGCCAGTTAATGTTTACAGGTAGCAGAAGGAAAGGATGTGGGGTGAGGTCACTGCCGACAAAGCGCAGCTGAGCCAATGTCGACTGTCACCAAGGATCTCCAGCCTGGCTGGGTCTCAGCAAACGCCACCTGTATACCCTCACAAGTGGTGGGCATGCAAGCTCCACAGGGCTGCGGCCAGGAGGCAGCCTCCTCCACACGGCTGACATCCAGGCCTCGCAAAGAAAGCCCTGCCTGGCTCTGTTAAGAAAACTTTCAGCTGGTCACTGTTGTCCAGACCTGCAGTGAAATCACTGCCCCTGAAAACCAAAGGCAGGAAAGAACCAGAGAGCTGTCTCCAAGAGCTGGAAAGAAGACCCCCAGGAAAGCTTTACGGTGCCAGAAGAGGTAAGGCAAGTGGGCCCCCCATAGCTGTGTTTTATAGGAGGAAATTTCAATTTCACACTAACCAAGTCCAAATGTTCAAGTAAAATAAAAGTGTTTTAAATAAAATAGAAATGAACAGGAATAAAGCAGTAGAAAATCTCCCAGTATAACATTTGCAGGCTTCCCCGTGGCACAGCAGTAAAGGGCTCGCCTGCCAATGCAGGAGATGTGGGTTCGATCCCTGAGTTGGGGAGTTCCCTAAAGAAGGCAATGGCAACCCACTCCAATATTCTTGCCTGGAAATCCCACAAAGGAGTCTGACAGGCTACAGTCCATATGGCTGAAAAAGAGTCAGACATGACTTAGCAACTAAACAACAACAATTTATCTATTTTGAGTGTGGAACCCAACTTTGACACTACAAAACAAAAACTACAGCTTAATGCAGGCAGGATCATGGCTGGCATGTGAAATGAGGTAGATTTGAGCCTCAGTTTTCTCATTTATAACTTGGAAATATCATACAGAGCCACTCTCTTTGCAGGGTTCATAATGAGGATTAGAAGTAATCACAGCAAGGCACTCTGGACAATGCTTAGCACACAGCAGGCACAGAGAGACGCTAGATCTTATGTTAGAGATACGTGTGCACACAGCAACATTTGGTACACGAACAGCATCATGGTGGGCATTCTTGAAACCAAGAACAGCCAAGGAATGTTTGGAGAAGCACAAGTGTCCTCCGTGCCAAGCTATCTACCTGTGCCAGGTTTTGACAATGGGGGAAAGGAGGAAGTTAACACTGTCAAAATAAACTCTCTTCCCAGAACATGGACTCAATTTCTAAAGAAAAGTAGCCAGGCACCTTATACATTCAAGGCTGCTTTCCCAGTCCCAAAAGAAGAAAGTACTGCTGTTTATCATACAATAACATGAGTCCATTTGGTGATGATCAATCATGTTTAATGAATAACTAGATTTACAATAATAACGTAAAATGGCTTGTAGTAGAACATCATGAAGTATTATATTACTTAGTCGCTCAGCAGTGTCCAACTCTTTGTGACCCCATGGACTGTAGCCCACCAGCCTCCTCTGTCCATAGAATTCTCCAGGCAAGAATACTGGAGTGGGTTGCCATGCCCTCCTCCAGGGGATATTCCTAACCCAGGGATTGAACTCAGGTCTCCTACATGGCACGTGGATTCTTATACCATCTGAGCCACCAGGTAAGCCTGCCATTCATTCCCTTTTCCAGGGGAACTTCGGGACCCAGGGACTGAACCCAGGTCTGCCACACCGCAGGCAGATTCTTTACCATCTGAGCCACCAAGAAAGCCTAGAACATCATGAAAGACAGGTTTTAATCTTTGTAAGAGCAGGAAATACCACACAATTAGATGGAAGCAGCTCATCCCATTGGATTTAATCACTTGGTTCAATTTGCTGGGGGAAGAGGTTATAATTATAGAACTACCTCTTTAACAGAGAAAAATTAAAGATGGAAACTAAATGCAGGGACTTTCCTGGTGGTCCAGTGGCTAAGACTCTGAGCTCCCAATGCAGGGGCCCGAGTTCAATCCCCAGTCAGAGGACTAGATTCCACATGCTGCAACTAAGAGCTCATCTGCCACAACTAAAGATCCTGACCTGGAGCAGTCAAGTAAATTTTTAAAAAATAAACAAACACAATAACAATATTGGGGGGGGGGGAGGAAAAGGAAATACAGATATGCAAGCTGTCAGGGGCCCCCAAACAGGGTATATGCACCCCCAGGATGCAAAAGATTATCCATTACAGTAGAGGAAAAACCAGATCTTCTATTTGGATTTGCTACCTAAAAAGAAACTACACTTTAGCAATATTTAATATACAGACTGACAGTGGTATATGTATACAAGCTTATAAACATATGCATATGAGAAACGGGTACATTCAATTTTTTTTTTCTTTTCTGATAGGAGTAACTGGAGCAACAGTGAAGAGATCCTCAGATTAGCTGAGCCTTTTCAGCTGGGTTCACTTACTTTACCCCAGGCACCCTAAACGAAGATGCTCTACTGGCAACCTCTAGCCTCAAAGGGTCCTTTGTGAGCTAGCCCCTGCCTACCTCTCCACCACCCCTCCGATCTCCACCTGACACACTTTTGCCCTAGCACCGAGCCTAGCTCAGAGCTGGTCTTTCATATGCTGGTTAAATGAGGAAAGGAAGAGAGAAAAGATTTTCAGAGGCACCGTGGAAATGCCAAGCTGGAGGGAGGGGGATAACTAACACACCATTTGACAGTGGCAGGACTGGCCAGAGAATAGATTGAGGGTAAGACAAAGTCCACTATAGTAATAATGACAACGCCAGCATTATGCTGTAACTTAACCAAATCAAATCGAATGCTCTCGGCAAAGCTATGATAGGAACTATCATTCACCTCTGTTTTACAAACCTTTCTGAGGCTCAGAAAGGGTAATGCAGTGGACCAGAGTCGCATAACTGTTATGGGGCAGAATGGTGGTGAGAAACAGCTTCAGGTATGTGCTATCCTGAAGGCTGTTTAGAGAGGAAGCAGGGTGATGCGGTACCCTGGCCAATGCAAGCGGGGCCCAAAGGCTCCGACCTGAGCAGCTGCTGCCCAAGAAGCAAGGCAGCCATCCTTGACTAACCCATGGTACAGCTTCACAGCACAGAATCAGGACCCCCTCCCCGGGTGGGGGGTGAAGAGGGAGTGCCCAGGGACATAATTTGGCTCCAAATCAAAGCTCTCCTTCAGCATAGACTCTCCAAGAAAGAAGGCAGCTGCTGACTGGCATGCTGGCCCCACCATTGCTGGAGGAGTTTGCAGACGTCTAACTACCATCTGGAAATGATTTGGCCCTGAGATTCCTGAACGGGTGAGGGACTGGAATGACCAGCCACTCCAAACTCCTGTCCAGCTCTCAGAAACAAAGCTGGAATGAATGGGTCCTGGAGGCAAAAAATCATAACACAACCAGAGGTCACCCCCTGCAAAGGAGGGGACACCCTCTGGGCAATCCATAACCCTATTAGAGCAACAGGAACTGCCATTAGCCAACCAAGCTGGCCTCCCCAGCATGGTGTCAATTTTAAATGTCCTTTCAGCGTGCAAACTCTCCAGTGTGACTTTTGAGAATATTATTGGACAGCACTTTATTTATTTAACCAAATACACAGCACCAACAGTTCATCTGCCATGAACTGTTCTGAGCACTTTAAAAAATATTAACTTGTTCAGTTTTTACAACAACCTTTTAAGGAGTAGCTATAATCCCCATTTAAGCTATAAGCAAACCAAGGCACAGAAGTTTCTTAATAGCTACTTAGTGGCAGGTAGGATTTGAACCAAGAATCCTAGCTCTTAACAAACTGACACTAATGTGTTATGTTGTTACAAGTGGCCCAGAAACTTCTCAGGAAGCCTGCTATCTTGCTGCTTTTTAAGCCATGTGAACTAGTGACAAATGGTAAAGAATCTACCTGCAATGCAGAAGACCTGGGTTCAATCCCTGGGAGAAAGAAATGTCAACCCATTCCAGAGTTCTTGCCTAGGAAATCCCACAGAGCAGAGGAGCCTGGCAGGCTACAGTCCATGGGGTTGCAATGAGCCAGACATGACTGAGTGACTAACACTTTCTTTTTCTTTCTAGATGTGAACTGCACTGCCTGAAAGACACACTGGTATTTGCTAAGTACTTACAGGACAGAGCAGAATTTAGTATTATTTGTACATTATTTTGGTGGGAGTGGGACGAAAGGAAAAGAAAACGGAGTGAGTGATCTACCACCCTGGAAACTCTGCCCAGTGACCAGAGGTCTTAGGAACATGCACCCCGCCTATTCTGGGGTGCTGGCCTGGCACAGGCACTTTAAGCAAACATCAGGGTCAGACCACATCCATTAAAAAGGAAAGAATTCCTTTATATAAAGGATCAAACCAAAACACACCACCCAAATTTCTAGGCTGCCCTGATTGTCATTCCTGGGTTGGGAGACCCCTTCTTCTCCAAGTTGGCTGCACTGCCCAGGGCCAGGAAAGCTTTTGGAAAAACAAGTAAATAAACCTGCCAGCTCCTGGCAGACAACTGGAATTAAATATGCTGAGGCCTCATTATGAACTGCCCAGGGTATAAGAAGGAACTTCAACTTTGGGATGAAGCCGAGGATGGGCCCACCCTACAAGGAATCACAAACATAAACAAACAACCAGCGAATTCTAGGCAGAAAAGCCACACTGCTCTCAGCATCTGACCACCTATGTCACACAACTGGCGCCTATACCCAACTCTAATGATTCCCACAATGTATGTTGTTGGGGGCTATCCAAAGTATACAAAACCCTGCATAGATACTTTTCCAGATTACAGGAGTGAAATTTCTCCCATTGGTAGTAGGAATCTCCAACAAACAAATAAACAACAACAAAACCATTGAAGACAGGGCAGCTATTCCCCCAACAAATTCACCTCAAAACAAGATATAAGTTGCAAACTCGGGCTTTCCCACTGGTGCTAGTGGTAAATGAAACGCCTGCCAATGCAAGAGATGTAAGAGATGAGGGTTTGATCCCTGGATTGGGAAGACTCCCCTAGAGAAGGCAACGGCAACCCACTCCAATATCTTTGCCTGAAAACTTCCATGGACAGAGGAGCCTGGCGGGCTACAGACAATGGGGGTGCTCAGTCAGAAGCAACTGAGCACAGAACAAAGGAAAGAAAAGGGAAGGAAAGAGAAAAGCAAAACAAAACAAAACAAACAAACAAAGATGCAAACTGATTCTGCTCACTTCCTGACATGACACTCATCTCATGGACCCTCTTCACAGTTCAGAGGATTAATCTCATCCCTTACCTAAGGCCTCACTTTGTTCAAGGTCAGAGACTCAATGTATGGATGTGCAACCAAAACCCCTACACCCCAGATTTACAAAACTTTGTGTTCACATGAGCTCTCTGGTGGGACAATGGGGCTGTATTTCACTTGTTTCTGACCCTGAAAAATAGGTCAGTTAAGCCTCAGGTTCAACAACTTGGCAGACCTAGGTTCCAGCCAACATTCACCAGCTGGGTGAGCTGCACAAAAAGTTACTTCACTCCCATTTCCCCAGCTTTAAATAGAGGTAATGATACTAACTGGCTTCCCAGGTGGTGCTAGTGGTAAAGAAAAGTGAAAAATGACGTCGCTCAGCTGTGTCTGACCCTTTGTGACTCCATGGACTGTAGCCTACCAGACTCCTCCCTCCATGGAATTTTCCAGGCAAGAGTACTAGAGAGGGTTGCCATTTAAACCCACCTGCCAGTGCAGGAGACGTAAGAGACACAGGCTCAATCCCTGGGTCAGGAAGATCCCCTGGAGGACAGTATGGCAACCCACTCCAGTATTCTTGCCTGGAGAATCCCATGGACAGAGGAGCCCGGCGGCAGTACAGTCCATAGCGTCACAGGAGCAGCCTAGAGTCCACGGGGTCACAAAGAGTCGGACTCGGCTGACACGACTGAGGACAATGATATTAACCACCATCCCCAGTAATAACAACCATTTCCTAAGCACTTGGCCTGGACTGGGAAGTGGAGGGGAGATCGTTACATAGACAAGGAAACCAGATCTCAAGGATTCAAGGTGGTGATCAGCGGGGTCATCAACAGAGCACACTCAGCACCTAGCCCGTGTCCCAAGCTGGAGCTCATCTGTCATCGTCAGCAAAAGGCGACAAAGCATACGCAGGGAAGCTTGAACTGAAGTCCTCGCGGGATGCGAATTTTTTTCTGAAGGGCCTTTACCCTGCACAGCCCCAGGAGCAGAGGGAAGAGGCCTCCGGCATCACCGCCTCAGGGAGTCCTGGCCCTTGGCAACTCTGCCTCCAGGCTCCAGAGGCTGGAAAACCTGTTTGCTGTAAGATCTTTCTGGAGACCAACTAGGCAGCCAATGACAGCAGTCATAAATGTGACCACAGCCTTTGACCCAGGAATTCCACTCTGGGGAATATGATCCAAGAAATTATTTAAAAGGAGAAAATAACACAATGTAAACTGTGGTGGGAAGAGGTCCATAGCAAGAAACTGCCAAAGTCCACAGGCAGCAACCAGGGAAGGGAAAGCTAACCCTGGAATGTCAGGACGGTAGGAGTCGCTATGGTCTGGCTGGGTTCAGGAATGAAAATCATGAGGGTTAAGGAGAAAAATGTACGGGGCCAGACAAAGTCTAGAATAAGACCCTCAATTTGGGGGCACTGATGGGAGACCATGCTGGAGGCAGCTGCAGCCTCTGTAAACAGTTGGCAAACTCGGCAGTCCAGGATTTTCTAGTACTGTGGTTTGGTTGGTTGTTTTTTTTTTAAAGAGATTTCATGTCATGTTCGGACACTTCTGGTTTACTTTAAGTTTCTTTGTTCGGTTAATTAAGTAAATACACATTTCCAAAGCAAAGAAGAAGGGATCCATGTTGAGCCCAGACGGTCTTTGAGATTCCTCAGAGGGGTCTGAGGAATCTTTAAAGGAAACAATTCCCAGAGAGACTGAGGTTCTCCTTTCCTCCTTACAGGAGATGGGCGCCCCAAAGGCGACAGCATGTCACACACTTCCCCCAGCAGGGCCTCCACCCTCGATGGGGAGGCAGATGGGCGGCGGCCCAGGAAGCAGCCCTACCTGCCCCACAGGTGTGGAGAGGGCGGCACGCGCGCGCACACACACACACACACACACACACACACACACACACACACACACACACACACACACACACACACACACACACACACACACACACACACACACACACACACACACACACACACAATGTAGGTACACACATTCTCTGCACCCTGACATGCTCTCCACACATGCTCTGTGTACACACACCCTCTGCACACGGACACACTCGCGCGGGCACACACACTACACACCCCTTGCCCCGATCCTTACAGTCCACACCCCTCGGCCGCCGTGTGACCCTTCCAGAAGCCCTCAACCAGCCGAGGTCACAGCGGGGACCTCACCCCCACTCTGCCTCCCCCGTGGCGGGGTTGGGGGGGGAGGCGGCGGAGAGGAACCCAACACCAACTCCCTGCCCCCTCTCAGGAAGACCCCGGTGTGGGGAGGGCGGGGAGAGGAAGGCCAAGTCTCCTTTAATTGTCACCCACTTCCTTCAATTCTCAGCTTCTGACCCTCGCTAGCCTGAGCGAGCCCATTAACCCTCTGCCCCCCACCTCGTCTGCAGCAGGGGTCTAACGGCGCCCCAGCTCGCAGGCTGCGTGAGGAGGGAGGTGACTGGGAAGGCGGCTGGCACTCAGCGCGCACTAGCTGGGGCTCCCGCCAGGCAGCGGTCGCTGTGACCACCACCCATCGCTGAATGACACCTTCGGCGGCGACCTCGCGGCCAGAGCTGAGCTGGGAGCGAGGAAGACACACCCCCCGGCTCCCCTTCCCACCTCGGGGCCCACACCCCTTCCGGCGACCGCCAGGTCCCCGTCTCCACCTGGCGGGAGGCCCCGGATTCAGAGAACAGTCCCTCCCGGGGCCTCTCCACCTGGCCTCCCAGCCAACGCCCATTCGGCGGCCGCGGGGCGCAGCGGGGCGAGCGCTCCGGGGAGCGCCGGACGAGGGCTCCACCCCCCAGGGACCGCGGACCTGAGGCTTCCAGTCCCCCGGCTCCCGCAGCGACACCCCAGCTGCAGAGAAACGCCACAGCCCCGACTCTCCCCGTGCGGCCTCAACCCGAACCTTCAACCCACCGCCCCCAACAGGCGCGCAGCCCCGGCGCACGGCAGGGTCCGAGCACACGAGGAGAGCGCCCCGGAGGACGGACCTCCCGAGGAGGCCTAGGTCCCCTTTGTCCTCGCGCCCTCGGGGGACAATGTCCCCCGGTCCCGGAGCCCACACGGAGCCCGCGGCTGCTCGGCGCGGTGGTGGTGGCGGTGGGGCACCCGACGGGGAGCTTCAGCCTCCACAGGGGCGCAAGCGCGGTGGAGGCTGGAGGGCGAGGGGTACCGGCCGGGCCGGGGCACTCACCGATGGACACGAGCTTGATGCTCTCGCGGTCCAAGAACTCGAGCGCCACGGACACGTTCTCCAGCTGCATCTGGCGGAAGGTGGGCCGCTGGTGGTACTTGCGGTACATGTGCTTCTGGCTGAGCACCTCCAGGAGCGCGATGAGCCGCAGCCCGTCGCTCAGGTCGGTCTGCAGGTTCCCTATGCGCTTGTTCACGCACTTAAGGTGCTCATTGCACCAACGCGTGAAGGTGTTCTGCTGGATCTTCTTCCAGGGCGCGTCCTCCGCCAGGTCCTTCTCGGTGACCGGCATTCTGGCGGCGGGGAGAGCGCTATGCGCAGCGAGCTGCCGGAGACTGGCGTAGGGAGGCCCAAGGGCCGCGGGGAGCGAAAAACCAAAGCGGAGCGGGAGCGGGGCTCGAACTCGCTGCTACCGAAGCCGCAGCTGGGGCTGCTCTGCGCCCGCCTGCCCGTGGCCGCGCGAGGCGTCTGGCCCCGCGCCTGCGCACTGAGCCGGCCCGCCCCTGAAGCCCCGCCCCGTCCCAGCCCTCAGAAGGGCGCTCCCGGGCCACGCCCGCCCCCTGCCGCTCGAAGCGGGCATTGCGGCCCGCGAACTCCCAAGTCCTCTGGGGTCCCCGCGCGCTGTGCTCACAGCCTCGGCGAAAGGAAGCTAGGCGGGAGATGTCCGGCTTCTCAAGAAGGTCACCCGGTTCCAGAGGGAGGGGACGTGTAGAGGTAGGAACCTGGACAGAATGGGCAGGGACGGCGGCATGGGTCACGCGGGAGGGGTTGACGGGGAGGGGCATTTCATCCACCTGAGGTTCAATAAGCTTCAATGAGACCTTTCATTGAGCTATTGCTGTGTGCTAGGCTGTGTTAAGGACTTCCCTGTAGCTCAAACGGTAAAGAACCTGCCTGCCAGGCAAGAGGTCAGGGTTCGATCCCCGGGTTGGGAAGTCCCTCTGGAGAAGGCAATGGCAATCCACTCCGGTATTCTTGCCGAGAGAATTCCATGGACAGTCCACGGGTGCACAGAGTCGGACACGACTGAGCGACTAACACAGTCCACAGCTCTGTGCTAGGCACAGGGAGCATCGTGAAGGAAATGGACATTTAGAAAAAATAAATTTATTTGGCTGCCTCGGGTCTCAGGTGCGTCATGCGGGATCTTTCGTTGGCGCACTCGGACTCCAGAGCACAGGCTCAGTAGTTGCGGCGCGCTGGCTTAGTTGCCAGCTGGAATGTGGGATCTTAGGTCCTGAACCAGGGATGGAAATTTGTTGCCCGCACTGGAAGGCGAATTCTTATCCACCGTGACCAGGGAAGTCCCTGAAATGGACATTTTCCTTCTCATATTAACTGAACACATATGAATTATAGTATTATTGTTAGTAGTATTTATTATCTGCCTACTAACTGAAGGCCTGTAAGCCTTCTTAGCACCTGCCAACAAATGGTAAATAAGACAAACTTATAATTTAACCTTGAGGAGTTCATAGACTAATAGGAGAAAAAAGTATAAATCAACTATCACAACACCCTAATGGTGGTG
Organism: Muntiacus reevesi; assembly: GCF_963930625.1. Taxonomy (NCBI): domain Eukaryota; kingdom Metazoa; phylum Chordata; class Mammalia; order Artiodactyla; family Cervidae; genus Muntiacus; species Muntiacus reevesi. The sequence goes on from NC_089252.1 coordinate 101,469,384, forward strand.
ATAGAAATGAACCATAATTTGTCATGTATATTAGTTCCTTAATGTTGCTATAACAAATTACCAAAACTTTGCCTTTAAACACACACACACACACACACACACACACACACACATTGTTATCTTGCTTTTCTGTAGTTTAGAGTCCCTCGGAGGGCTCACTGAGCTAAAATCAACATATTGGCAGGATCCATTCCTTTCTGGAGGCTTTAGGGAAGAACTCATTTCTTTGCCTTTTCCAGCTTCTAGAAGCTTCCCAAATTCCTTGGCGGAGGCTGCTTTCTCTGTCTTCAAAGCCAGCAACATCAGGCGGAGTCTTTCTCATGCTGTCTTCTCTGGTTCTCCATAGTTACATCTAATTCTTTTAAGGACCCAGTTGGGAAGAGAGGTTGGGTAGGATGGATAGACGTCAAGGGCTTCCAGCTCTGGGAGGAGCCCGCAGATGTGTGGTTGTGGCATTATGTAACAGGTCATTTGTGTACAAGGGGAAGCACTTTCTTCAGATAGATTGCCTCACTCACTGGAAATGCTCAAAAGAGCCTTGAGGAAGAGAAGGTATTACCTGGCCCTGGCCCTGACTCAGGCCCATTGTTAGGATCAGTAACTATTGGAAGAATCATTCCTCTTCTTTGTGATTAAGTGAAGAAATTTGCTGGAGGTCAGCTGATAAGGACTGGACAAAGCTGGACTTGAACCTGGGTCTAACGCCAAAGTCTGTACTATGCCTAAAAGGCTGGGAACAGCATGGACCTTGTCTTCGTCTACACAACCTGAGCAGCAGATTCTCTAAAGGCACTGTGGGTAACCCTGCCTACCCCGTGTGCAAGGCTTCTAGTTCCTCAAGCTTTCTTCCACCCAAAGGCATCCATCAAAACTTATCAGCCAGTGTCTCACTCCCAAGGGGACCTCCTCCCTGCTAGGTGAGACCAGAGCTAATGTGATCAACTCAGTTCACTCAGCAGCTGATAATGTTCTAAGGTTCTGCTTTCTCAGAAGATATGTCTGTTTTCACCAGGTCTTGACACAGATAACTAAGTTCTGCATATAAATATCTAGTCCACCTCACTCTGAGCTGAGATACCCCTGTTTTAGGATGAGTCTGGTGATTCTCCACATCCCATCAGGAGACACCCAAGGGAGCAGTTTATGCGGAGTGAAGGGGACTCCATAGCCATGGTGGAGGAGGGTGATCAGTGGCTTTGGTGACAAGGAGAGGAAGCACACAAGGTCTTCAAAGGGCTCTTCATCAATATTTGATAAAAGAAGAGGGCAGGCATTTCTGCACGGAGCCTTTTCACCAATGCATTCCAGTTTTGTCGACAAGGCTTTCATTTAACAAAAAATAGTAGAAATAATAAGAATAGTAGTAATAGTAATAATAATGGAAGCTTCTGTTTCTTAAGTGCTGATATTCTCATTTAATTATCACAGCAACTCCAGAAGATGTTGTTATTATCCCCATTTTACAGGTAAGGAAACTGAGGTTGAGAGGAGTAGTCAGATACTTAAGGTCACAGAGTGACAGAAACTTGATTCTAAGGAAGGGCTAAGAAAGATAATACAGTAGTCATGATTAAGAGCAGGGACCTGCAGCAACGCTGATTTTATTTCTTTAGCTGTAACCTACTTTAACAGTGTACCTCCTAGGAATTTCTGACAAATGAGAACTACGTGTATAACACTTAGCGTGTACATGTCAGCTGAGAGGGCCGATGCTGCTATTATTGTCACAGACATCAAACAGTGAAGTCTGAAAGTTCCAGGTTTAGAAGCCCACTTTCCAAAGGGAACAGAGACGAAGAACCAGGACTTACAAAGTGAATTTCCCTTCTCACCAGACGCACCTTTCCCCTAGGGTGGGGGCCTTCTCAGTTGTAATTTTACACCAGTGTCCACACCCTGCCAGAAAGAAAGAGAAGCAAAATATAACCGAAAATATTTGCTCTGTCTCCACCCACTAGAGGAAGAGGAGCTGGTTCTCTCAGGAGCTCCCTGGAGAAGTGGGAGAGTTCACCCTCCTCTGCCAGCCCTGAATGCAGAGGTCCTTGGGACCACGTGGGTGGGGTGCTAAGAGGAAGCCTACTCTGGGGGGGAGGGTGGCGGAGGGCTGTTGGGAGAGCTGGCCTTCCTCCAAAGGGGTGGCAAAAGGCAGAGGTGTTTTGCAGGCCCAGGGGCCCCAGCAGGCAGCCCTGCCCTGAGATTTTGAGATTAGCTGGGGGCTTCTAGGAGGCAGGTTGCTGCGAAAAGTTACCCCGACTCTCTCACTCACCCACTGGGTAAGATAGAGCTCAGAATGGGCAGAGCAGTGTTCATGAAAGTCATTCTTTACTGGAGCCACTCAACGGGCTACATGATTGTGATTTTATCTCTGATCCTCCAGCTGTAGTAATTGGCTACTTCCTAGTGCCAGGTACTGAGCTAAGCATCGTGTCTGGGAGGGTTTTTTGTTTTTTGCTTTTAATACCATTCTTATCACTACTAATACTTTTGGGGGGGGGAGGCTGTGTTCAGTCTTTGTTGCTGCACGGGCTTTCCTCTAGTTGCAGAGAGCTGGGGGCTACTCTCTGGTTGCAGTGCGCGAACTTCTCTTTGCGGTAGCTTCCCAGTGTGGTGGTTTCTCTTATTGCAGAGCACAGGCTCTGGGTGTGTGGGTTTCAGTAATTGCTGCACATGGGCTCAGTGGTTGGAGCTCCCAGGCTCTGGAACACAGACTCAATTGTTGTGGCTGATGGGCGTAGCGGTTCCTTGGCATGTGGGATCTTCCCAGATCAGTGATCAAACCTGTGTACCCTGCTTTGGCAGGCCGATTCTTCACCACTGAACCACCAGGGAAGCCCTGGGGGTTAATTTTTGAATCTTCTCAAGAACACTCTGAGTTTGATGCTATTATTGTCAGCCCCATTTTACAAGTAGGGAAACTGAGGCTGAAAAGAAGAAGAAGAAGAAGTCAGGTCACTTGCTCAGAGTCCCTTGGGAATCAGGTGTCAGAATCTGGATGCAGACCCTGGACTAACCAACTCCAGAGGCCAGTTCTGAGTCTCTAAGTGCGATTGTCAGGAGCACAGTTTGCCCAGCGATGGCAAAGCACTGAAGACAGTGGCCACTATCCACAGAACACCTGTGTGGAATTCATTCAGCACAAGCAGGAGTCAGGGTCTGCTGAGGGCCTTGGATTCCTCCCCCAATTTCCCAGCCCAAGGTGAAACTCACTGCCCCAGACCCTACTGCAGTCTCGTTGGAATCACCAAAAAAAAAAAAAAAAAGTTTGCAGATGACTGGGCCCTCTTCCTCAATCCCATCTGGCTTTGACTTCCTTGGAAGATTTATGTGAGTCTGGTTTGCTTTTCCCAGGTGCAGACAAATGTCACAGAGTACTTTTCAGCTAAAGAAAACCCTGTCTAGCCACTCTCACCTGGCAAACCCAGTCAGCCTTCCAGCTGGAATAGAACTGTCCTTTTGTGGATGGCTGGACCACTGACAAAGCCCTTTTCCATCCTTATCTTGTTGACTCCCTCCTCCCCCACTGCTCTTCAGGCCAGGATTAGTAGTATTACTCAGAGCACTCAAGGACAGCGATTGTTTATCTTTATCCCTGGGGTCTAAGAGAGTGGAGGCCTTTGTGACCACTTACTGAATTGCTGGGGGAGGAGGGAGTCACTGGCCACTCAGAGAGGTTGTGACCTGCTTAAGGTCACATGGTTAGTGTCAGGGTCGGAGTTCAGCACTGTGTCCTCTGACTCCAAAGCCTGTTCTCTAGGACTGCTTTCAGATATTAAGCCTGCTTCCTGCAGCACTGTTTCTAACCGCCAAGTGTCCCTGGCTTGTGGGTAGAGGTCACTTGCACTGTAGTCTTGCCCCTCATGGTGCGATCCCGCCAGCAGCTCCTGTGGCACCGGGCGCCACCTTGGACCTGCTGAATCTGAAGCTGCAGTTTAACAAGGTCCCTGAGGCAATTCACGTGCTCATTAAAGTTGCTAAGTCCCACATTACAGTGCATCCATCTGGTGGACCACCTTGGTACTTTTTTTTTTTTTTATAACACAAGAATGTGACGGATCCACACATAGGCTGATGTGAAAGGATCTCAGAATTTATTGTTATGTGGGGGAAAAAGAAAAGCGAGTCAGATCAATGTGACTTTGTATGATTCAATTTGTGTACACATTTTTTTAAATGAAGGTAGCACTAATCCATGTGAATATATGCACAGAACTGATCAGCCAGGCAGCCTGTTAGGGTGCAAGACTAGAAGGGGAACCCAAATAGCGCTGGTCTAGATCAAAACACAGTGGCAGTTAACTTGAGTGTTCATACTCACTGAGACCTAACCGGTGCTCAGAGGGAAATAGCCTCCTCTGGAGGAAATAAGAACATTCCCCTCCTTGGCGCCACCATGCCAGAGTCCAGCTAGGCGACGGCGCTCTGAGAGCCTTGGTCTGTCAGCTTAGTCCCCGGTCAGAGCTGCATGCTGTTTGTTCATTCATCACCTGAGTCTTGGTCTTCCCAGGTGGCTCAGTGGTAACGAACCCGCCTGCCAGTGCAGGAGCCACAGGAGGGTTCAATCCCTGGGCCGGGAAGACCCACCAGAGAAGGGAATGACAACCCACTCCAGTGTTCTTGCCTGGAGAATCCCATGGACAGCCTGACGGGCTGCAGTCCATGGGGTCACAAAGAGTCAGACACGGCTGAGCACACAACACACCCACCTGAACCATCTGCCCTTTGATATAGCTCCCAAAGACCTTCCTGGACAACTACGATTTCAGGAAAATTCCAAGTAAAAGACCACAGTTCATTCTGTATATGTAATGAATTCTTTGTTTCTAAAAGAAGAATGATCTATTTTATGAACAGAAATGCCAGTTTCTCCACATCCTTGAACCGCTTTAAACCACTGTTTTTAAAATATCAAGTTGAGGGGATCCCAAATTAGTAGCCTGCCTGGAGCACTTCTATGTCTCAGTCTGTTTCTGTGTGTACTTTTTAAAAATTGAAACATTGGAAGGACTTATAGGAAACAGTTACCTAGGAAGTACAATTATAAGAAGTTTTACTTTCTACCTTAAGGACTTTCTTTCTACCTTAAACGTTTCTCTGTTTTGAAACATGCATCATTGGTAAATGGTAAACCCATTTTGGAAAGCGATTTCTTGAAAAATTAAACATATGATCCAGCCCTTTCACTCCTAGGTAATTACCCAAGGGAAATAAAAGCATGTGTCCATAAAAAGACTTGTACTTGGATGTTTGCACCAGCTTTATTTGTAATTGCCCCAAACTGAAACAACCCAAAGGTCCATTAGCAGGTGAATTGATGAATGCACTGTGGTGCATCCATACAGTGAACTAGTCAGTACTCAACAATAGAAACTAAGGATCTGACGTGCACAACGTAGCCAAATCTCAAAATAAGTAACCTCAGTGAAAGAAGCTAGACCAAAAAAGAATACATGCTGTGTGATTTCATTTATGTAAGACTCTAGGAAATGCAAGCTATTTATAGTGACAGAAAGCAGATCAGGATGTGCCTGGGGATGCAGGGGGAAAGTGGGGAGGGATGGAAGGGAGAGGTTACAAAAAAGTATGAGGAAACTTTTCGGAGCGATGGATATGGTCTCCATTTTGATTGTAGTAATGGTATCATGAATATATATATTTGTGTATATATGGATATATATGTATGTAGGGTTTTCCTGGTGGCTCAGAAGGTAAAGGATCCACCTGCATTGCGGGAGACCTGGGTTCGATCCCTGGGTCAGGAAGATCCCCTGGAGGAGGGCATGGCAACCCACTCCAGTATTCTTGCCTGGAGAATCACATGGACAGAAGAGCCTGGCAGGTTACAGTCCATGGGGTCACAAAAGAGTCAGACACGACTTAGTGACTAAACAGCAACAACAACAGCACAGGTATGTGTGGCTGGTACTGTAAGTATATCATAACGAGAAAGAGAAGGGAGAAAAAGGAAATGAGAGGGGAGGAGGAAGGGAGGAAGGAGAGGGGAAGGGAAGAATGGAGGAAGGAAGGAAGAAAGGAAAGAAAACAAATCCATTTTATGTTTGTGGGTAGAAAAAAGCAAAGGCACACCCACCTTAAAATGTGTACTCCTTCACTTATAAATCTCCTAGTCTCTACCTGTCATTGCAGGGACTGCATCCAATGTGCTCTTTAATTCAGCTCATTGTAAGATTATCTGTTCCCTTCTTTTCCCCATGTCCCCCACCCCACCAAGTGAAGCTAAGTGGAATCCTGCTGAAACGAAGTCAGATAAGGTTTCCTCGCTCCATGACGGCCCCCAACTTCTCCCCACGGAGGTTACAGGCCGTGAGGAATGTGATGGCGTGTTTACTTTGGAGCAGACTTTGGCCAGTAAATACACTCTCAGCTCAGACCAGAATCAGTCCGGATAGAAGACAGGCCCTTCCAAAATAGCTGGAGGTCAATCCCCTGTTCAAAAGCTCCATATAGATCTTCAGTAGTGAGGGGAGGGGAAGGGCTGGCAGTAACCAGAGCATTAGCCTTAGTATTGCTCAGCAGAGGGAAAGCTCTTGGCTACAGAAGCTCATTGAGAAGTTACAAGAGAACAATCAGAACATGGATGGCCCAGCATAACGAGGTCTCTGAGGGCCCCCCGTTCTCCAAGTGTGAGAAATTTGCACCTCTGTTGGCCTTGATGGTTGACCAGCTATTCATTCCCAGGTTGGTTAGGACCAGAGGGAGTCTACTGGACCATGTGGCTTTCTAGAATACAAAACTTCTCCGGTGACAACAATGATAATCATGGCAACAGCTCACCGGGGTGCTAACACATTTTGACACATTTAATTCTCACACAACCCCATGAAGTAGGAACTGAGGTCCCATGAAGTAGAACTTGGTTAACTGAGATGTTAACCAAGCATGCTATTAATAAGGCTGACTCCAGGGCCCCTGCTCTGGGCCACAGCCCCATACCGCCCCCCAGGAAAACAGGCAGCCCGGGCAAGGCAGAGATTCTAGACGCAGTCCTCGGTCACCGTGTTCCAGCTCTTTGCGACCCCATGGACCGTAGCCCACCAGGGTCCTCTGCCCTTGAGATTTTACAGGCAAGAATACTGGAGTGGGTTGCCACTTCCTTCTCCAGGGGATCTTCCCCACCCCTGGATCAAATCCCAGTTTCCTGCATTGGCAGGCAGATTCTTTACCACTGAGCCACCTGGGAAGCCTCTGGACTCAGACCCAGGTTCCAATCTGAGTTATGCAGGAATAACAGTGATACACCCACCTCACACTTACAAAATCAGGTAGGTAATGAGGGTTGAGCATAGCAGGTGGTCAGGAAGCGGTAGCTGTCATCATGTTCACCATCATCACCATCAGTATCCAGAAAATCTCCATCCAATGCTGCTTCCCAATAAAAGAGAAACGAGCCACCTTGCTGTTGATAGGGGTAGGCGTCAATGACAGACTTACTGACCCTTCCTCTGCCAGACACTGTTCCAACGGCTATAGATGCGCTTCTACCTCACAGAACCCTGAGAGGAAAATGTCATCAGCTTGGGGGTGGGGGACGCTGTAGAAATGAGCGACAATAAAATCGGCTCGGGGATATACTGTATAATGCAGGGAATAAAGCCAATATGTAGTAACTATAAATGGAAAGTATCCTTTAAAATTTACATAAAAATTATAAAACTTTTTAAATAAATGAAGGGAAAGAAAACAGACACATAAAATACCATCAGGCAGGCGAGGAAACTAGGGCAGAGAGAGGTCAAGTTACTTGCCCAAATCACACACTTGGGAGACAGCAAGGCACGGCCTCACGCCCAAGCGCTCCACCCTCCGACCCACTGCACCACAGCGCTTCCACCGTTTCTCCCTCAAAGTCTGGCCACACCGAATCATTTCAGTTCCTCAAATGACTGAGCTTTCTCTCACCTCCTGGCGTCTGCACTCGCTGCTTCTTGCCTGACACCATCCCTTGCCCTTTCCTCCCAGCCTAGCTGAAGTGCGCTCAATCTCAGGAGGTCTTCGCTGACCCTGCAGACCAGGCGGGCCCTTCTCTGTGCTCCCCGCCCCAGGTGTCCCCAGGGATGGGTTGCCATGCGCCCGCCAGGTGTCAGCTGTCCTGAACCACAGCTATTGAGCCGTTGGTCGGGGATGGACTGGTTCAGAAGTTGCATTCATTTCCTGTGGCTGCGTAACAAACCACCATAAACACAGTGGTTAGCTCAACACCAATGTATTCTCTTTTTGGTTCTAGCGGCTAAAAGTCCAAAGTCAGTTTCCCTGGGCTAGGGTCAAGGTGCTGGGTCCTTTTAGAGGCTCCAGGGGAGAATGTTTCCTCGCCTTTTCCTGCATCTCCTGGCTCTTGACTCTGTCTTCCATCTCCAAAGGGATCAGCGTAGCATCTTCCAGTTTCTTTCTCTTCTGCTTTGTCATCACATCATCTTCTGTCTGAAAGAGATGGGTGGAGGACACCCTCTTAAAATGACGGTTGTGATTACATTGAGCCCATTCTGATAACCCAGGATCATCTCCCCATCTCAAGATCCTTCACTTGATCATGTCTGTACAATTATAGTCACAGGGTCCAGGCGTAGACTCCTTGAGGGGCTAATGTTCACCTACCACAGGGGTGAAGTGTAAGAGCTTCCAGTCTGGAGGTCTCCTCTTGAGTCCAAGTGATTCTAACTTGCTGTGACCAAGTGATTTATCCTCACTGTGCCTCAGAAGGCAGAGGGAAGGAGGAGAGTGAGCAGAGCAGTTTGAGGAACTGAAAGCAATTCACGCTGGGTGGAGGATGGGGTCAGGGAGGAGTCGGTTGGCTTCGAGCCCCAACTCTGAGTCAGTTTCTGCATCTGCGAAATGGAGACAGTAACGGTCCCTACCTCAGAGCCTGCCTGTCACAGGATGGAATGAGTCAAGCCGTGTGAAGTGTTGAACACAGTGCTCGGCACAACGCGCTCGACACATGTTGCACATCAGATGTTGTCTTAGTTTGGGTTTCGTTTCCTCGCAAGCAGACCCAAGCCTCGGATTCGAATGCCAGACTTTTATCTGGAAAGTGATCCCAGGAAGTCCTGGCAGGTACAGGGAGGTGAGACAGGCACGGTGGGAGCCCATAAAGGGTGCGTTAACGAGAGGGCTGCTCCTGGAATGTGGGATGGGGAGGAGCTGGGGGCTTTACCATCAGTTATTGGTGGAGGGCTACTGATTGGGGTGGTGGGAGGTGTTCATTTGAGGCCTTTCTGGCTCTCCTGTGCAGTCAGAGTGGGGACTTATCATGATGACTAAACAAGTTAGTTGATGGAAAGCACTCTCCTGGTGAGCAAGCAACCAGAAAGTCATCGGGCAGGAGGACATGGCTACTGGCAGCTGGATGTAACTGGCATAGGCTGAAGGGATCTGGGTGTGTGCTGAGTGTGTGGTATGGTCCTCACAGGGACCATCCCGCCCGGGAGCCTTGATCCTGGGGACTAGTGACAGTGGCAGTGACAGAAGAGCGCTGCTTAGGCACTCCCCTGGTAGTCCAGGGGTTAAGACTCTGTGCTTCCAATGCAGGGGGCAGGCACGGGTTCAATCCTGCTTGGGGAACTAAGATCCTGCATGCCTCAAGGCATAACCAAAGTAAATTAATAAAACAGAGTGGCTCCCCCTGTCTTGGAAATGGACAAGACCAGGACTGAGGCCCAAGCCTTCTGGGTCCCTTGAAGCAGGTGGGACAGGCTCTTACCCAATGTCACGTACTTTCTCCAGGACAGGCTGGCATGAAAATGTTAGCAGATTCCACAGGTCTTGACTGCAGCTGCTTGACAGGCCAGCTCGGCAGCCAAGGGCCCCAGGGGCAGATAGGAAGGTGGTGTCTGCAGGCGAATTCCTGATGGGGGCCATGCAGCTGGAACGGGCGGAATGTCCCTGCTCTGTGCAGGGAAACAGGGATGTGTGAAGGGCTGCGGGAAGGCGGGGAGGGGGCTTGTCGGTAAGGGCAGAGAGGAAGGTGACCTTTTAAAGAACACCAGCTATGAGGCTGTGTGGATCTGGGTGGAGGGCAGGGCTGTTTGGCTTTCTGAGATGTTTCAGGCATGAATAATGCTCGGATTGCGGGGGTGGACGCAGAAAGTGGGGAATAGTTCTGAGAGGCGGGGAAAGGCCGGCTAGGCTGCAGTCACTGTGACTTGAGGCCTCAGGGGTCCGTCCCTTAGCGGTGAGGGACGAAGGCTGCTTCCAATTTCAGGGCCTGGCAGGTACTTCAGGGCAGGGGCTGAAGCCCAAGGAGCAAGGTTGGTTTCTGACATCAGGCCAAAGCTATGGGACACTGCACCCCAATATCTTCCCAGTCATCTCTCTGCTCTAGACCCTGGAGAAGGGAATTGCCTGGTGGACCTATGGTTAAGACTCCATGCTTCCAATGCAAGGGGTCCTAGGTTCCACCCCTGGTTGGGAAACTATCCCATGTCCTGTTTGGTATGGTTAAAAAAACAAACAAACAAAAAAAAAAAACCAAACCTCAGAAAAATAAATAAATAATAAAAAAATAAACCCTGGAGAAGTCCAGCTGACAGAATGTGGCCCACTGCTGAGAACCTGGGATTCGGGGTGGACCTTGACCTCTTTTGAGCTTCCAAAAATAGGCCTTTTTTGAGGTACTCCTCTAACCCTGGGACCCCCTTGGCTCCATGATCTGTAGCTATGATCCTTCTCTGTCTTCTAAGAGGCAGAAGAGGAAAATCCAGTGTTGTCTGCTAGCCTCCCTGACCTAGGACAGCCTGTGGTTGAGGAGGAGACAGCCTGGGTTCTGATTCCAGCTCTGCCATTCATTCACCAGCTGTGTGACCTAGGGCAAGTTACCTAACCCCTCTGAGCCTCCACTACCTTCCTCTCAATACATCCACTGATCATAATCATAATGACCTGGTAGAACTGCGATGACTAAGCAAGTTAGTTCATAGAAAACATTTAGTACAGTGCCAAGCACATAGGAAACCACTGACTTCTCTAGTTAGCGTGTATTATCTCATTAATTCTGCTAGCAAGTCAAGCTGTGCTCATCCAGAGCACTATATGTCACCCTCATATATGCACTATATTGCACTATATGCAATATATATGCAATATATATATGCGCATATATTGCAATATATATGCACCATATATATGCACATACATGCACTATATGCAGACCTCACTGGGGTGGATTATGGTGGTGGTGGTTTAGTCACTAAGTTGTGTCCGACTCTTGGGACCTCATGGACTGTAGCCCGCCAGGCTCCTCTGTCCATGGGATTCTCCTGGCAAGAATACTGGAGTGGGTTGCCATTTCCTTCTCCAAGGGATCCTCTCAATCCAGAAATTGAACCTGGGTCTCCTGAATTGCAGGCAGATTCTTTACTGAATGAGACACTAGGGGTGAATTATAACTTCCAGCAAACTTTTCAGATCCTTCCATAGAAGTTCCTGGAGCCAGGAACTCTGCATTGTCTGCTCTTTTTCCCAGCACAGCACACAAGTGCTCTACAAATGTTGATTTTGAAAGTGTCCCTGCTTTACGGACCAGGAAGCTGGTGGAGGGTTTCAAGGACATATTCATGGTCCCCCGGTAATGGGAGCATCTGATATACAGACTCCAGCCCATGCTGCAATTCCTGAGCACATTTTGTATATCAGGGCTTGGGCTGGGCACCAGGGAAGGACACAGAGAAGAAAGTAAACCTCAGGCCTGACCTTCAGCAACCTTATCTTTAAAAGGGAGATAATACATTTTCCCAAAAAAGGTATCCAGATGGCCAATAGGTACATGAAAAGATAGTCAACACCACTAATCATCAGGGAAATGCATATCAAAACCACAATGAGATATCATCTCACACCTTTTAGAATGGCTGTCATCAAAAAAATAAGAGATAACAAGTGTTGGCAAAGATGTGGAGAAGAGGGAACCCTTGTGCACTTTTGGTGGGAAAGTGAACTGATGCAGTCACTCAGGAAAATAGTATGGAGGTTCTTCAAAAACATTAAAAATAGAACTATCATATGACCCAGCAATGCCCCTTCTGGATATATATCCTAAAGAAATGAAATCACTGCCTCAAAGAGATGAGTTCACATGTTCACTGCAGCATTATTCACAATAGTCATGATGTGAAAACAACCTAGGTGCCATCACTGGATGACTGGATAAAGATATTATTAAGCAAAAAAAAAAAAAAAAAAAGGATCCTGCCTTTGGCAACAATATAGACCTTGAAGCCATTATACTAAGTGAAATAAGGCATGCATGTATGCATGCAAAGTCACTTTAGTCATGCCCGACTCTTTGCGACCCTATGGACTATAGCCTGCCAGGTTCCTCTGTCCATGGGATTCTCCAAGCAAGAATAGTGGAGTGGGTTGCCATGCCCTTCCCCAGGACATCTTCCTGATCCAGGGATCGAACCCACATCTCCTGTGGCTCCCCACATTGTAGGCAGATTCTTTACCACTGAGCCACAAGGGAAGCCCCGATATAAGGCAGACAAAGACAAATACTGTATGTTCTCACTTGTAGAACATAAAAGAGTTGAACTCATAGAAATACAAAGTAGATTGGTGGTTGCTGGGGCCGGGGAGTGAGGGAAATGGGGAGGTGGTGGGTGTAGAGGTGCATGTTTCCAGACTTATAGTGAATAAATTCTGGAGATCTAATGTGGAGCATGGTGGCTGTAATTAACAGTACTGTATTAGATACTTGAAAGTTAAGAGAGTAGATCCTAAATGTTAGAACTACAAGAAGATGGTAATTATGTGAGAGGATGGGGGTACTAACTAACTTTACTGTAACAGTCTTTTCATAATATAGATACATGTATCAAATCAGTGCAATATATTAAACTAACATATTGTATGTCAATAATGTCTCAACAAAGCTAGACAAAAAGGAGATCATACTGTCTTCCTCACAAGGCTACTCTGGGGTGAACTGAGGGGTTTTGACTGCCAAGAGCCTGGCACAGGGTCCAAACTGGGACAAGGGCTTGGTTACTGGGTGCTAGTTCTGGTCTGTGGGTCTTTTCTTGTTCCTTTCATCTGGAATTTCCCTTCTCTCCCTGAGCCTAGCTGTAACCCCCACGTGGAGCAGCCATGCTCCTCAGGTGGTGTGGTTCCTTCTGTGATCTTAAAATGCCTGAGGTGCTGAGGCACTCCCCACACTGGGTCAGTTCTCTACCAGACTGTACCTTCCATGAGGAGGGGCTTGGGTTCATCTCAGCCACAGCTGTGTCTCTCTGTCTGGAAAAGGGTCAGCCACATAATAAATGCTGAGTTAAAGAAGGAAACAAATGAGTGGAAAGGTGAATGGATGAATGGATGGATAGATGAATGAATGGATGGATAGATAGAGGAATGAATGAATGGATAGGTGGATGGGTGGATGGATGGATGAATGAGCAGATGGATGATTGGATGGATAAATGGGTGAATGAATGAATGAATAAAAAGGTGCCAGGCTGAAAGATAGCACCTCATCCTGTAGGCTGTGGGCATGCTGGGGTGTGGGGCATCCACAAATGTGTGGCCGGGAGCCTGACAGTTCAGGACTGAGGAATTTACATCCTGTCCCTGCCCTGGGTGGGGTGTTTGCTCTACTCTTATTTCCACAATGCAGTTAACTGCAAACACCCTCCTTCCAAGGAGACACATTCTAGAAAGTCAAACCACCCTAAGCTCCCTGACGAGGAAAAGACTGACAAGGTCTTGCCATCTACCAGTGGCTGGCTTCAGGATCCTCGAGTTTGCATTCCCCCAAAACTCACAACCCCATCATTTTATTTTTCTTCTACATATTGCAAAACATTATACTCACTAGTCTTCTGTTTTATCTTGGGCATGTACAGTCTCCTTTGACTTCTGAACTTTATCCTCCTGAAAGATATCATTCACCAAAAGAAATCATGTGTGCTCTGCACTTGATTTTATTTTCATTTGACATATTACTTTTTCATGATAACAGATACTGTTTATTTGTGTAACCGCTGGTGGTGGTGGCCAGGCCCTTGCTCTACAGTATTGTGATTTGTTTAATCATCCATCATGTCAAACAATTTGTGTGGTTTATAGGGTCTGACTGTGGTTGGGTGCAGAAGAGTGTGGCCAGTGTGCTACCTTTGTATAAAAAAGGTGAAACTATGTATTTTTACATATCTGTGCATAAAATACCTCTGGAATGATTCATAAGAAAATGGTTAACATTGTTACTTATGGAGATTGAGATGGGGAGAAAAGCTTTGCCTTGTATCATTTCGTATCTTTTCACTTTAAACCAGAATTTTTTTTTTAAGTTACTTTAATTAACATTAAAAATACCAAGCTTTCGGGACTTCCCTCACAGTCCAGTGGTTAAGACTCTAAGCTTCCACTGCAGGAGACTCAGGTTCAGTCCTTGGTTGGGGAACTAAGATCCTACATGCCAAAAAAAAGAGAAGGAAAAAAAAAATCTCCGTCCCACTTGAGGGTAACTTAAGACTTACGGACTCATTTCCAAAAGTTGAGTTTGGAAAGTGAAAAATAGTCATTTCACAGTGGAAAAGCTTGACAGATAGCAGCTTACGCACAGGCTCAAGGAGAATCTCACCAGTGGTGTCATGTGGGTGCCACAGAGCCCTGATAGGATGTGATGAGAAGGGCACCCATCTCTGTGGTGTTCTCTTTAAAGAACAGACCCTCAGCAGTGAAAAGCACCGAGTACTAACCCCTGGACCACCAGGCAATTCCTAAGACTATCCATGTCTTGAAAAACAGAGAAACTGTTGCAGACTAGAGGGGAGACGTGACAGGTAAACGTCGTGCTCTTCCCTGGATTGAGTCTTGGAGCAGAAAGAGGACATTTAGTAGAAAAACCCAAGTGAAACCCAAATCAAACCTGGAGTTTAGTTAATAGGCTTATGCCAGTTTCTTGGCTATGACAAATCCACTTCGGAAATATAAATGTTAATAATGGGGTGATAATGGTGTATGGTTATATATTAATAGGAGAATGGCTCCATTCTCAGGAAATAAATGCTGGGAAATTTAGAGGTTAAAAGAAAAAATTAATGGGTAAAACTGGCTAAGGGAACTCTCCATATTTTCATTACACCTCTTCTGTAAATCTAAAATGATTCCAAAAGTAACAGTTCACTTAAAAAAAAAGAAAAAGATTTCCCAGGTTTTAAAGAGGAGTAAAACAAAGTGACTAACCCTCCTATACCCTTTTGGAATAGAAGCTTGGGGCCCCCTTTTTTCTTCTTGGTCTGTGGCTGCAGGAGCATCGGGTGTGATGAGTCAGGCAAGGATGGGGACACTTCCCACATTTCCATCAGAACTTCTGCTGATGCAGGTCTGATTCAGGCCTGGTGTATGTCTGGGTTGGGTGAGGCTCTTTCAACATGAGAAATTGCTGTTACCAGACAATTAAATGAATTCCCTCAGTGTTGAGGTTTGCACTTGTTCTTTCACCTTATATGGCATCCAGATGTTTTCTTTGGTGGAAGTGGCTTCAGGCTGAGGGGTCTGGAGGCAAGAGGTTTGGTGCCACGATCTACTGGCCAGCAAGGTGCCAGCTCAGGTGGGCATTTCTGAATCTATTTGCCTGATTTGTAAAATGAGATGATAAACTCCTCTCCTGTAAAAAACATGGAAAGGCACTTTGCAAAAGGTATGATCAGTTCAAATAGGAGACCTCAAACATTTCTATTGTGGGATTGAGGGCAGCATGTGAGCTGTTCAGAGTTGAGGGTGGGGTTGGATATGGCCCAGGGCAGCTATCTTTAAAATATGTGTTTATTTGGGGGGTGAGGGGTGGAAGGAGAGGAATATCAGATTTCAGTTTTAAAATTCATGAAACTTGGGGTGGGAGTTTTAAAATTCATGAAACTTCAGGAGGGAGGTTCACAAAGGAGGGAACATGTACACATATGGCTCATTCATGTTGCTATATGGCATAAACCACTACAACGTCGTAAAGCAATTATCCTCCAATTTAAAACAAAGTCCAGCAGTAAAGTTACCAAATCTGTTTTAAAAAGTGAAGAAAAAAAATTCTTGGGACTTGACGTTCTAGTCCATACTGGGCACGCTCTTCAGGGTCAGCTCCCCAGGGATGCTAGTCTGAGCTCAGAAGGGCCCACATTGATTTAATGCTCTGCGGTCACCATCTTGAAATTCTCCATACTCTCTGAACAAGGGCCCCTATGTTTTCATTCTCCACCAGGCCCTGCAAACCACGCAGCCTGTCCTGCTCTCGGCCCCCGGTGTATGTGTGTGACGGCTGCAGGCCGAATGGGGCTTTGCGAGCAAGGAGAGGAGCGGCTGGGGTGGAGAGGAGACTTGAAGCTGTGGCCTTGGGAAAGCAGTTTCTAGAGAAGAAGCTGGAAATGGGAGGTCGGATTTTTCGGGAACTCTTGTGCTACTAGGAAGCTCGCCTTTTACATTCTTAAGAAACCGCCAATAAAAGTTTCACTGCTGACGGTGGATTGGATCTGTTTTCGTAGGGCATCCCGTGTCAGGGATGGGGGTGGGTGGCGGGGTGGGCGGCGTGTGCTGGGTGTGCCCTAGATGCCCACTGCCGTGTTGGCTGTGTTGGCCTGGAGAGGAACACAGACTAAGAAGGCAGGGTGGAAGGGCTCCAGCCATTCTCCTTGATCCTGCTTCTAGGCTGAGTGCAAGCCAGGGACCTGTTTTGTCCTTGGGTCTTGAGTTCTGGGCTTTTGAGGCAGCTCTGGGCCTCAGTCTTTGACTCGGTGCCCGAAGTCCACTTGGAGGCTGGCCAGCCCCCTCGCCTGCCGCTGACTTTATCCCCGATCAGCCTCTCGCTGTGGCCCCACCTGCGCCCCACCCAGCCCCACCTCCACACCTTTGCCCCCACCTGAAACCACAGCCTCCAGTGCTCCAGTTCAAATCCTACCTAGTCCTAGGGCCTGGGCTACACCCATCCCCTCTCTGAACACTCTGAGCACCTGGACGCCTGGACAGTCAGTGTTTGCCAGGCCACTGTCTCAAGGTCTGTTGGTTTTCGAGGGTTTATGTGTCGGGTCTCCGCCTCCCCTGCAGTCCCCATAAAAGCGCAGCTTAGCCAATGGCTAAGGGTGTGGGCTCTGCAGTCAGAGACCTGAGTTCAAATCCTGTCTCTACCAGTGTGATCTTGGCCACCATACCCAGCCTTCCTGAGCCTCAGTCTCCCCACCTGGAAGGTGTGGATGGTGTTGTGGGTTTGTTGAGAGAATGTACAAGGGAGAGGACAATAAACTGTGGCTGTCAGTGTTATTATTATTGTTATTGTTATGACTCGGGGTGGATGAAGAGGACTCTGGACAGACTCAAAAAATATAGACAATAATGGCCAGACAGACTTAGTGTGTGTGTTACATGTTCTAAGTGCTTTGTAGTAGGAGTCGTAATATCCTTATGATAACCTGGGAATCTGCTATTATTATTTCCCCCATTTTGCAGAGGGGGAAACTGAGATGCACAGAAGGTTGTTTGAGTGGTTTGCCCAATATCACAATGACAGGTGGAGCTGGGATTTGAATCCAGGCTGTCTGGCTGCAAAACTTGTGCCCTCCCCACTAGCTCCGGTAGCCCTCAGGCACCACCACCATGCTGCCCCCGTCCCCAGGGTCTGGGCTGAGCCATTGCCAGCTCTCCTGACTCCTCTGGAAGTGGGGGCACCAGGAAAACGCCCTTTGTCTTTAAATACTTTAGCTTTCCAGGTAGCTAATATTTACCAAGCAAAAAGAATGCCCCAGGAACTGTGCAAAAAGTAAGAGATATTCTTTATTCCTCAAGGCAACCCTAGGAGTTAGGCATTACTGTCGTCTCCATTTCACAGATGGGAACTGAGCCCAAGAGCTTAGATCACTTGCTCGGGGTTGCCCAGGAGGACCAGGCAGAGTGGGGACTTGAACTGAGGCTTGTGTAGCTCTCATTCCCAAATGGAAGCAGACAGTGGGCTGCTTGGGCCCCACTGGGCTCTTCTGTCTGGAAGCCAGCCCACAGTCCACAGCAGCAGACTTTGGGAGGCTGGAAGAGGGATGGCCCAGCCCCTCCGTGCCTCCAAGAATGTGATGAGCTCAGGGTGGGCTGGCCCCAAGCCAGTTCCCCCTACCACCCCCACCACCACCACCCCCAGGCTAGAAGAGGCAAGCTCTGGGTTTCTGGAAAGCCTGGTTTTCCTGGAAGGCAGGATGAGGAGGAGCAACATCACTTCCCAGTGAAGAGCTGAGGGTGAGTCAGCTTGGGCCTGAATGGGTGTTGTCCTGCCTGGAGTCAGGGGGCTGGACCAGATGACTTCAGGGCATCACCCCATCCAGGCCTGGCCAACCTTTATAGTGTAAGACCCGACAAAGCCTGGGGGATGGCTTTAGCCTTGCCTATGTGGGGCATCCCAGCCGTGTTCAGGACCCAATCTCGTCTCAGCTGGGGAGAGTTTTCCAATTTTGCATGGCTTTTCTGCTCACTTCTGCCCCAAATCACCCCATTTAGACACTATTTTTGCTGCTCGGGTGACGGCATCTGTTGAAGTGAACACTGAGAGGGGTGTAGACCAGGCTCCCGTGCCTGGTCCTTTGACCTTCTGGCCCTCGAAGCACCTGTTCCCCACACCTGTTGCAGCCACCTCTCACACCCATTATCATTAGGAACCAAGGTGAACTCCCCCTGATGGTCAGCACAGTTCCCAACCTGAGCATCCAAAGCAGGGTCTCAGGTGTCTGTTAGGTGTCATTTCTTGGTGGAAAAGGTAGTCACAATGCTTCCTTTTGGATACGAAGGTGTTGGAATTTCTGAACCACTTGGGAGACTGGAGGGCACCAACCCCCCAGGGTGACCCTGAGCCACCCACTGACCCAGAAGTCACAGCCCTCACTCTGATCAAGACTTTAATGAGCCCCAGCCACCGGTCTGAGCAAGAGGTCACGTCTAACCAATACCCACATGGTGAATGTCACACAAGGAGCTCATCATGTCTACTCTGTCTAGGGTTTTCTGAAACCCTAGGGGGGCACCTAGGGGGAAACTGCAAACCCTCCTCTCTCCTAACAGGAGAGAGCAGTGTATCCTCCTTGCCACCCTGAGAACTAATGCAACTCCCTAAACAGGCCCTGAAGCCTGCATGCGTGCTCAGTCGTGTCTGACTCTGCAACCCCACAGACTGTTGCTTTGCCAGCCTCCTCTGTCCTTGGGATTTTCCAGGCAAGAATACTGGAGTGTGTTGCCATTTCCTACTCTAGGTGATCTTCCTGATCTAGGGATCAAACCTACGTCTCTTGGGTCTCCTACATTGGCAGGCGTGTTCTTTACCACTGAGCCACCTAAAATCAGCCAGAAGACAGCAAATGCCCATCAGCAGGAAAGAAGCAGGAGAGCCTGGGGTGGAGAGTAGTTGTCAGCTGGACCCAGTGGGAGATCCAGACCTGAGCCTCAGAGCAGAAATATAGAGACAGCTAACATGCAGTAGGCATTTACCATGCCCTTTATGAGGATTACCTCCTTCAGGCCCCCCACACCCCTCCCTACCCACCCCTAGATCTCCTCAGGGGCAATTCTTGGTACAGAGTATGTGCTCAGTAATTATGTGTCAAACAGATGAGTGAATGAACCAAAGAATGAAAAGATTCAGCCTTTTCTCTCAACATTGTCCTGCCTTTCCTCTTGTATTGCTGAATTTTTATTTTATTGATTATAAGAAGCACATTTCCCAAAATTTTTACCACCTCTACAGTCGAGTCAATAAATCTCACACATTGCTGTTGACACAGTGGCAGTCAGGGTAAAATTGCCATTGACTAAAAAATATCTTGATCCACTTATGTCAACTACGTTATTCTTTTAAGGTACTCATAGATCATACACTGTATGATCAAGGAAACTTCCCAATGCTAAAAAACCCAGAACATCCTAAGTGATAATAGCTTTCTATCAGTTTAATCAGCAGAGTTATTATTAGTGGCACATGAACTAATGTATTCTTATAATCCATAACATCTTGGAGTCAGTGAAACATAGTATGTCAGGAGCCTCTGATGACCAAGAGTGAGAACAGCTAACCAGCACTCTTGCCAGGCTTTACACACACTACCTAATAGCCTAGATAATCACTCCCTAAATATTATATTCCCATTTCATGAATGCAGAGACCGAGGCACAGAAAGATCAAGTAACTTCCTCAAGGTTACACAGCCAGTGAGAAGCAGAGCCAAGAACTGACCAACAATTTTCACATCAGAGCTTGGATTCCAACCACTGGCCTATTCTGCCTCCCACTCCAGGAGCAACGAGTGACACTGTGGTCATCATGTTCTTTTTAAACACCTCGTGGGGTGATGTGTCAGCACACCCACACTTACTGAGCACTTACTGTACACTTACTGTGTGATGAGGGAGCCCTGGGCTGGGGACTGTGGAATCCTGGTGAAAAAAACTCCAGGCCTCTCTAGGTATACAGAACTTTCTTCCACCATGTGTGTGTATGAGCGTGCATGTGATCAGTTGCATCCGATTCTTTGCGACCCCACCAGTTAGGTGGGCTACTCTTTGTAGCCCACGAGGTACCTCTGTATATAGGGTTATCCAGGCAAGAATACTGGAGTGGGTTGCTGTTTCCTTCTCCAGGGATCTTCCTGACTCAAGGATTAACCCCATGTCTCCTGCATCTCCTGCACTGGCAGGTGGCTTCTTTACTACTAGCACCGCCTGAGATAATGGTCATAGATTATGTCAGTGCCAACTAGGTCCTTTAAGTAACAGTAGGAGGAGACTGGGGGCTTCCCAGGTGGCATGACTTTAAGTGGTAGTCGGGCACGACTGATGCAAATTTGCATGCATGAGCAGGTTGGAGGGGCTTGGCCCGTGGAACAATCCAGGAGGGCTTCACAGAGGTGGCAACTTAAACCCAGTACCCTCCTCCAGGGCTTCAACCAGGAACCAGCAGTGCAGCTGCTCTCTGAGACAGCAGAAGGCAGACGGTGCAGGGAGGTGGTGCCCTTGCCTGCAGTCTGCTTTGCCCCTTCCTGGTTGCCACAGAGGCGTTCAGCCCTAATCTTGGCCCTGGCCTCTCTCTGAGCCTGGAAGGCTACAAGTCAGAGAACACGATGTCTGAAGCCTCCTAGAGAGCAGACACCCAGCCCAGCTGCTGTGTTCTGTCTGGGCAGGAACAGCCACCAAGTCTCAGATCCTGCCAGCAAGGGTGCCTCCTCCATGCTGAGGTCGCCGCTGTCTTCTCCTCGGCTGGCCTGGATCCAGGACTGGTCTGTTCACTGAGTTCAAGGCCTAGATCTGTCATTTACAAGCATGAGGTCAGCTCACCACACTAAGCCTCAGTTTCCTCTTTTCCAGAATGGGTGTGTTAATAGTACTGACTCCGCAGTCTTTCTGGGAGGACTTGGAGACAAGGCCTGGGGGCCTTGTGCTCAGCATAGCACCCGACAGCTAGTGAGCACTTGGGAGTGGGAGCTGGTTGATGGAACCAGGTACTGTGCTGGTGCTGGGCGGGGTGGGAGTGCTTCCAGGACCAGAGAATGGACTCTCAGGAGTCGGACAGTGTACTTCCTCTGAGCCTATGTAGAATGGGGATAACACATTCAAGATTCAGTAACACAAACGTGCATATGCGTGTGTGCTGTCACTAAGCCGTGTCCAACTGTTTACAACTCATGGATGGTAGCCCACCAGGTTCCTCTGTCCATGGGGTTTTCCAGGCAAGAATACTGGACTGGGTTGCCATTCCCTTTTCCAGGGGACCTTCCCAACCCAGGGATCAAACCTGCGCCTCTTGCGTCTCCTACATTGGCAGGTGGATTCATAAGCTACCTGGGAAGCCCGGAATTATTCTGGACTGAAAGAGGTTTATTGTTTATTCAAAACACTCAGATTTTTAAAAAAATCATTTTCAAAAACAACAATGACAACAAAAATCATTTTCTTAGCCACTCTTCCAAACCCCAATCCTGTCTATGCTCCTGGCTTCTAGCACCACTCCAGATGCACAGCTGAAGCTCCACAAGTCTTTACTGAACAAAGTATCTATACATTACTACTCTGTGCTACAGGTGAGAAAACTTTATTCTCCTTCCAATTCTTTCTCAACTCTTTGGAGCAGGTCAAGGAAAAAGGCTCAGCATGCTGTAGGTGACTTTCAACACCTCTCCATCTCTGGATAATTTTTCTTTTAACCAGAAGAGTAGGCTGCCCTCTGAGAATAGGCAACAGCACCAGCTGGGATTTAATAACACTGTTTGGGGTTTATTTATGGTTACCTTCATTTACCTGGTGACACTGTTTTTCCATTGTGACAGTGACACGAAGTCTCCTTTTCAAATACATTTGTTTTAAGAGTGAGTCAATTGTGGGGGAGGGGGTGATGAGTGAAAATGGAATAAGAGACATGGGAGATGGTAAAAAGAATAAAGGTGGTTCCTTTACAAATAACTGAATTTGGGGAAACACGGGAATAGGCCAGATCCCCCATTTTACAGATGGGGAAGCAGGCTGAGAGGTCAGGGCTCTCCATCCAGGGAAGACAGAAGCAGGCCTACAACTAGGATACAGTGTCTGGTCCTGCCATCTGCCTGGGACCGGAAATCCTGACAAATCCAACTTGCTCTGGCCCTTTTCCGGGACCAGAAACTGGTTTCCAGATGCAGAGCTGATCTTACTGATAACACCTAACCGATGGTCAACTTTAAGAACTGGCGAAAAAGAAACAAAAGCCATTGTATAGTGGTTTAAATTTTTGCTCTGTCACATGGAAACAGTACCCAGGCTGACTTATATCTTCCCAGTATCAAAACATAAAAATTGGGTGTCCCTGGAGGCTCGATGGTAAAGAATCCGCCTGCCAATGCAGGATACTTGGGTTTGAGCCCTGATCTGGGGGAAGATCCTACATGCCTCAGAGCAACTAAGCCCATGTCCCACAACTATGGAGCCTGTGCTCCAGAGTCTGGGAGCTACAGCTACTAAAGCCCCTGTGCCACCTGGGAAGCCCAAACATGCATATAGCAGGTACTTAAATGTCAGATTTTGAGACAATATTGTTCAGGTTTGGCCAACTTGTCTCCATTTTTCAGAAAGGAAAACACTTGTCCCAAGTTCCACAGTGGGAAGGCCTCACAGAGGGCCCCGAGGTTGCATCATCAGCTTCCCTGGGCCTTTGATGAGGAATCAGTGGGTGTGGATGACAAATGCTCAGACTGCCTCGGGTGCTGTAATCACTCAGGGCTCCTGACTCCCTGTCTAGCATGTCTGCTGACTCAGCCTTCCTCCAAATGGCTCCCCTGCCCTGAGCAGAGGCAGGCTTGCCAGCCCTGCCTTCAGTACCTTGTGGGAAAGTTTGCCCCCAGATTCCTAATGGGCAGATGGACAGTGAAGCTAGTTGTGTGTCTACACACTCTTTCTTTTCAACCTCATAACCCTGAAAGCATGTATCAGGTTATCATTAGCTCATTAGCCCCATTTTATATAGGAGAAATTTAAGCCCAGAAAGTGTAAGAAATCTGCCTGAGGTCACACAGCTTGGACACAGCAGGATCAGGATTCTAACTGACTGATGGGGCTGGAGTGGTAGGAAAGACGGTGCTAAACATGGGAACCTGGGACTAAGGAAGCCTGTAGACCCTGCTGAGAAGCAGATCCTGGTGTGGTTATATCAGGGGAAGGAAGAAACAACAGGAAGCCCTGTTCGGGGTTCCTGAGTGTGTTCTCATATCCACTCGTCCTGCACCACTGGCCCAGCCCTCAGCTGCCAGCACCTGCTTTCTCCGCATTGCTAGGGGTCACCCTGCGCCACACAGCAGGTCTCATGTGCCCTGGAACCAACAGCACCTCCCTCCCAGGGTCCTCAAGGGGTCTGATGGGAGATGGCGCCCAAATACTCCAGTTCCCTGGTTCCCGACTCTGCCTATTCCATACCATTTCCCAGTTCCCCTGTGGGGCTGTAACCAAGCCAAACTCAGGCCTGCAGCAAAGCCAGTCTACTGATACAGGTTGTGGTAAAGAAGTACAGTGTCTGTTGCACGGCCAAGCAAGGAGAATGGGCAGCTCATGCTCAAGAGAGCCAAGCTGCCTGATGCCTTTCAGCGAAGGACTTTCAGAGGCAACACTAGTGGTGAGGGCTGCAGGGTATATGGTCAGCTCATGGACTTTCTTCTGATTGTTTGGTGGTGAGGGAATAGGGTGATGTTTCAGGACTCTCAGTGATCAACCTTCTGGTTCCAATCAATCTGGGGTCTAGTGCTTGTACTCAGCATGTGATCACCATCCTCCATCTGTGGGTGGGTGGGGGCCTTAAGTTTCTGCAGAGAGTTCAGATATGGTCAGATTGCTAGGTATATCCCTTGAGGAGAGACTAGGATTCTGTTTTATCACTGAACTATTATTCAAGCTAGCATTGCTTTTCTCAGTTGTTTTTCCTTTGTTTCTATATTCCCTCACACGGTTTCAGTTCTTCCTTTTCTTTGACATGCTTCCATTCTCAGGGGAAAAGGGGAAGGACAAAAAAAAAGAGAATAAAGTTCTGCACAGAGAGGTTAATCATAAACTCAGCAGAACTCTGTTTTAGAGGGACCAAGTCCCACAGTGACAACCTGCTCATCAACCTTCACACACCCGGCACCAATATCTTCTCCTCCCCATCCACTTCCCTGCTTCCCTAGATCCTTGCCTCAAGACCTCTTTCTGGGATCATTTAAACCAATAGTTCTCAGCAAGAGGCAGTTTTGTCCCTAGGGACACTTGGCATGGTCAGGAGACAGTTTTCACTGTCCAGGTGGTAGAGGGGACGCATGCTGTTAAATATCCTACATGCCCAGAATAGTCCCCAGCAACAAAGAATTATCTGGCCTTAAATGTCAATAGTGTTGAGGCTGAAAATCAGACTAAACACTCTTAATGGCAGAAAGTGAAGAGGAACTAAAGATGAGGGTGATGAGGGTAAAAGAGGAGAGTGAAAACAGCTGGCTTAAAACTCAACATTCAAAAAATTAAGATCATGGCATCTGGTCCCATCACTTCATGGCAAATAGATGGGGAACCAATGGAAACAGTGACAGACTTTAAGTTCTTAGGCTCCAAAATCACTGCAGACAGTGACTGCAGCCATGGAATTAGAAGACACTTGCTCCTTGGAATGAAAGCTATGGCAAACCTAGACAGTGTATTAAAAAGCAGAGACATCACTTTACCAACAGAAGTCCATATAGTCAAAGCTATGGTTTTTCCAGGAGTCATGTACAGATGTGAGAGTTGACCATAAAGAAGGTTGAGCGCTGAAGAATGGATGCTTTCAAACTGTGATCCTGGGGAAGACTCTTGACCCTTGGACAGCAAGGAGATCAAACCAATCCATCCTAAAGGAAATCAACTCTGACTATTCACAGGAAGGACTAATGCTGAAGCTCCAATACTTTGGCCACCTGATACAAAGAGTCAAGTAATTGGAAAAGACCCTGATACTGGAAAGATTGAGGGTAGAAGAAGAAGGGGAGGATGAGATGGCAGGATGGCATCACCAACTCAATGAACATGAATTTGAGCAAACTCCAGATGATAGTGAAGGACAGGGAAGCCTGGCTTGCTGTAGTCCATGGGGTTGCAAAGAGTCAGACATGACTTAGTAACTGAACAATAATAACAAATGAAGATGAAGAGTGAACCCTCCCCGGTGATAACTCTCTAGCATCCAGAGGCATGGTCCAGCAGAACCCTGGTGTGGAAAGGGTGGATGGGTAGGGAGTGAGCTCCTGGAGTCATGAGGCTTTTGCCTGCCTCCATCTGTTCCCCTTCCTCCTCCCACTCATCCTGTGTGGTTCTGCTGCTGTTTCTGCACTACAAGATCCCAGGTAAGGATGAGCATATGAGACAAAGCTTCAGTTCAGTTCAGTCACTCAGTCATGTCCGACTCTTTGTGATCCCGTGGACTGCAGCATGCCAGGCTTCCCTATCCATCACCAACTCCCGGAGCCTACTCAAACTCATGTCCATCTCATCTTCTGTCATTCCCTTCTCCTCCTGCTTTCAATCTTTCCCAGCATCAGGGTCTTTTCAAATGAGTCAGTTCTTCACATCAGGTGGCCAAAGTGTTGGAGTTTCAGCTTCAGCATCAGTCCTTCCAAAGAATATCCAGGATTGATTTCCTTTAGGATTGACTGGTTTGATCTCCTTGCAGTCCAAGGGACTCTCAAGAGTCTTCTCCAACACCACAGTTCAAAAGCATCAATTCTTTGGCGCTCAGCTTTCTTTATAGTCCAACTCTCACATCCACACATGACTACTAGAAAAACTATAGCTTTGACCAGACAGACCTTAACTGGTAAAGTAATGTCTCTGCTTTTTAATATGCTGTCTAGATTGGTCATAGCTTTTCTTTCAAGGAAAAAGCATCTTTTAATTTCGTGGCTGCAGTCACCATCTGCAGTGATTTTGGAGCCCTGGAATATAAAGTCTGTCACTGTTTCCATTGTTTCCCCATCTATTTGCCATGAAGTGATGGGACTGGATGCCATGATCTTAGTTTTCTAAATATTGAGTTTCAAGCCAACTTTTTCACTCTCCTCTTTCACTTTCATCAAGAGACTCTAGTTTTTCTTTGCTTTCTGCCAGAAGGGTGGTGTCATTTGCATATTTGAGGTTACTGATATTTCTCCTAGCAATCTTGATTCCAGCTTGTGCTTCATCCAGCCCAGCATTTCTCATTTCTCTGCATATAAGTTAAATAAGCAGGGTGACAATATACAGCCTTGACTTACTCCTTTCCTGATATGGAACTAGTCTGTTGTTCCATGTCCAGTTCTAACTGTTGCTTCTTAACCTACATACAGATTTCTCAAGTTTGACCAATCAAAAAACCCCTTGAGGCATGTGACTCCAGATAAACCAATTAGAGTTTGCTCTGGGACTTTTGGGCCAGAGACTCTCCTTCCCCCAGGGCCAGCGAGCTGGAGAACAGTAGCCTGGGGCATTCAGTAGGCGAGCAGAGATCAAAGTCAGACCTGACTGAGCAATGCTGAGGGGGCAGAGGCCTGTCAACAAATAGATGGTTCAGTGACATAGACCAGAACCTTCCCTTTTTTGGAAATTGCTTTTCTGTCTTGACTAATAGGGCCTTGTCTCTCCCACTGGGTTGGGAATTTCCTGTTCTTTTATCTCATCTCCAAGCACCCCGCTGCGCCCGCTCCCCCCAACTCCCCAACCTTCTAAGAGCCTGAAAGAGGAGCCCGCCCACTGCAGAGTCATCCAACTGCTCATTTATGACTGGGGCTTGATCACCTCCCTTTTAGCTTGTGGAAAACACCTGAGCCAGTCTGTCACCATATCATACAGTCGAGGGGACTGGGCTGGAAAAGAACCCTGCCTACCTCACTAGGAGGGCTCCCCTGGGGCAGCAGTCTTCTGTGGCTCCCTGAGAACTGGATGCAACCTATGGATGGCTCCTAGGGGTTCACAAAACTGATGCCCATCCCCTGCTCCTACCTATTTTGGTTTTTCAAGAATTAGTTGTCTGTGAATTTGAGGCTGAGCTTGAATCTGCAATCTACTGCTTCCTGGATGCATCAATCTGAGCGATTCACTTCCTCTCTCTGAGCCTCAGTTTCCTCACCTGCAAAACACGGAGAATGGTAACACTGACCCCCCAGGGTTGTTACTGGAGTAAAGATGAAAGGAAATGGGTGCCAGCAGAGCCCTTAGTGTCTGGCACTTAGCAGACAGTCAACAGAATAATATTCTGGAAATATTTTCTGTTTGAAAAGGAAAGGAGACGCCCTGGGCCACCCCTCCCATCCTAAGCCAGCAGGGCAAGGACTCCTCCTGCCTGTGGCCAGCTGTCAGGAGGTGGGTGTGGCGGCTGGACTCTCTCCCACCAAGGACCTCTCTCCCCTGGCCTTTGGTGGTTGGTGGTGCAGGGCCTGGCGTTTGCACCCCACTCCCCACCCTGTGGACCAGACACACCCAGACCCCCACCCCTGTGAGTCAGCCCTGCTCCTTAAGGCATGGCAAACCCCACAAGTCACTTCCTGGCCGCTCCAAACAAAGGCCTAGAACCGGCGGTCCAGTAACTGGACCCTTATCGCTCCTCGGGCCTGATAAGAAGGCCAGGAGGGCCTGAGTCAGCCAGGAGTAGCTGTTTCATGCCTCTCCCTTGGCCTGCGGCCCATTTCCAGCCCCTGTGCTTCCGCTTTTTCTCCACAGTCACGCTGCCCTGAGGGTCTGCCCTTCATTCCTCTGCGTTCTTTCCAGAAGGAGCCAGATAAAAAGTCTGGTAGAAGCAGCCAGGCAGTCATGGAGTGCTCCCTGGAGCTCATCAGATAAGCTCTGGAGCCCAGGGAGTGGGACATGGGACAGGAACAGGGTGAAGAAGGAGGAAAAAGGTGAAGGGAAGGGCTGGGCCATGCCCTCCTGCTGAGTCACTCCCGGGGCAGGACTCAGCTGCAGCCCCCTCAGTGGTCCCATCACCTCCCTCCTGGCCCCAGTCTGATCCATCTATTCTCCACCCAGCATTAGAACAGCCCTCTTTAAAACCACATCTGCTTGAACCACCCCAGCTGAGAACCCTGCTGTAGCTCCCCAGTGCCCTTGGGGGAGAGACCACATTTTCTTCTGACTTCCAAAGCCTCATTCCTATCAGGCTCCAGATGGAGCTGTTCGGTTTCTGGAAAGAAACTTTTTGTGTTTCTGGGTCTTTGCTGCCGGCACCCAGAGGGAGTGGATATCATAATTTTCTGGGCGAGTGGGGGGAGGTTTGAGGGAAGACTTCCTGGAGGAGGTGGCATTTGAGCTGTCCTGGTATTCTGACAAAAATAATGGAGGCAGAGAAGGAGGCAGGTGATTACCAAACAAGTCAAATCACCTTCCACCTGAACAAGCAGCCTGTACTCCTTCCAGGAGGTGGTTTCTAGTGCAAAGAGGAGGAAGCTCAGCACTTAACACCGGTGTGACCTTAGACAAGCGTCTATCTCTGATCTCCTGTGAGGCCACTTATCAGGACTGCCAGGAGAGAGAAAAGCCTACAAAGTATATAAATGTCCAGTTGGTGCTTAAGCCATTCCATCTGCGTGGGGGTTTTCTCTGGATAGCTTCTCTAGTCCAAGTCAAGGGGAAGGGCCAGGCTTAGGGGAAAACGAGGCCAGACCAATCCGGATTTTCCAATTGTTCCTGGCTGCATGTTTGCTCCTCGGGGCTGGAGGGAGGAAATTCTCTGCACAAAGACAGGAAGACAGAGGTGCTCTGTGGCAAAGGCAAAGCTCACAGTGTTGCCTGGTATGATTGGAGAGTTCGTACCACTGAGAGCCGGGCAAGGGAATCCCAGCAGAGACTCTCTCACCCCAGCACCCCTCATCACTTAAGAACATCATCTCAGGATGTCACAGAGTGTGGACCTACCCTTGGTCACTTCATTAAGACCAAGACTTCCAATTCTATTTCTCCTCCACTCTTTTTTTTTTTTTTTTAAATCAAATTCATAGCTATTGACTGCAGACATCCTACAAGTTCCTAGAAGATGGCAATCCCTCACCAACTTTTGGTTTTAAAAGAATTCATTAGAGGGACTTCCCTGGTGGTCCAATGGTTAAGAATCCACCTTCCAATGCAGGGGTTGTGGGTTCGATTCCTGGCTGGGCAACTAAGCACTGCAACTAGAGAGAAGCCCATGTGGTAATCACCTGCCTTTTTATCTGCCTCCATCATTCTTGTCAGAATATCAGGACAGCTCAAATGCCACCTCCTCCAGGAAGCCTTTCCTCAAACCTCCACCCAGTTACTCAGAAAATTATGATCTCCATTTCCTCTGAAGAAATAACTAAATGAAAAAATAACTGATGCAGCAAAAAAAAAGTTTTTTTAATGTTAAAATAATCTATTTTATATATATGAGCTTATATATATGGCTTCCCTTGTGGCTCAGCAGGTAAAGAGGAGACCTGTATTCTATCCCTGGTTTGGGAAGATGCACTGGAGAAGGGAAAGGCTGCCCACTCCAGTATTCTGGCCTGGAGAATTCCATAGACTGCATAGTCCATGGGGTCACAAAAGAGTCGGATTGAGTGACGACTCAGTGACTTTCACACATTCACATATATACACACACACACACACACACACACACACATTTAAACACCTTTATCTTAGACTACATTATATGTTGTACAATTTGACCACAGGAAGAATATTGTTTGATGAGTGAATTACACAGTGGTTCATTCACCAGTGCAAGCCAGTCTTCAAACACTTCCATTACCCAGTTTGCTCGTCTGCAGTCAATTCCACTCCCAGCCCCAGGCAATTACTGGTCTGTTTTCTGTCTCTATAGTGTTCCCTTTTCTAGAAATCCCCACTCTCTTAAAAGAAAATTTGAAAGCCCAGGAACAATCCTGCTCTATCCCAGGACTGAAAAGGGGGACACTTTGAGGGCACAAAGGTATGTTCTCAAAGAACTCCCAGATGAACTTAGGGTCAGAGAGGCCCAGGTGGGAGGGAACTTTGCACTATACCAGCTGGTGCTTTTATGTCGCAGACAATAATCAAAGTCGCAGCAGCGATGGATGCTGGCCACAGGAGGAGGGAGGATGGGTCTGGATGCAGAGGGCAGGAGCGGCTCTCTTCCCAAGGACCAGTGTGTGAGGTGCTTACTATGTGCAAAGAGGTCTTGCCCCACCCAATTTGGATGGCAAAGGCCAAGGCCTCTAATCTGCTCTTTCAGGCTCAGCCAGACAGTTCTAGTTCTGGCTGGAGAGGTTCTAGTTTCCAACGTTTGTTACTGGGCCCCAAACCCTCTTTCTAACTCACCGGGGTTCACCAGTGTCTGAACAGGAAACTGCCAGCTGCACCAGCTGATAAGTGACCGGGGGAAATCAGCTTCCACATCAGACCCAGAGCAACCAGCCAGAGAAGAGCCTGGTCACAAAAGCAGGGCAAATCTGGAAGCAAGGCTGGGGGCTGGGCTGGGCTGGCATCTGTCTACACATCACCTGGGCAGGTGAAAATCAAGCGGCCTCCTTCATCCTAATCAGGAACTTGCTGTGTATGCTGGAGATTGGAGGCAGACTTATAAATTTCTTTTTTTTCTTCAGTGACCGGCCTAGGAAGGAAGGGGAACTTTCCAGTGTGTTTAGTAGGACAGCCTTTCTCATGCTAAAAAGGAGCAAAGTTGTAAGTCTGTGAGTGGGAGCTACTAGACTAATAACAGTGAACATTTATTTGTTCCTAACACCATATGTTCTGTTTTAAGCACTACCTTATGGAGCAGGTACCATTATCACCTCCATTTCACAGATGAGAAAACTGAGGCGCAGAGAGATGAAGACTGTTCAGAGCCACACACAGTGGGGAGTGGAGCTGAAGTCTGCAGAGAGCCCCATTTTTCTACCCGGTGCAGTACCGACTTCAGCCATGAAGCTGCCTTGCTCTCTTCGGAGGCTTGTTAATAGGCCTACATGGAATCCTAGAATGCCCGAGACCAATCAAGGTCTCAGGTCTACTTGAGACCTTTGGTAGCTGACACCAAAGCTACCAAGGCTTCTGCTCTTTCCAGCACTTCAAACTGTCCCAAGAAGCCAGGGGTCTGTGATGGTGAGTCCTGGGAAATGAGTTAGGTAAGTGCTGTTACAGGCTGAACTGTGTACCCCAGAAGGAGATGGTCAAATGCTAAACACCGGTACCTATGAATGTCACCTTATTTGGAAGTAGGTTCTCTGCAGATGGACTCAAGTTACAGTGAGGTCATGCTGGATTAGGGATGGCTCTAAATCCAATGACCTGCATCCTTATAAGGAGAGGGAGGTCTGGAAACTACAGATACATGCACTACAAGGAAGAAGCCATGTGATTACAGAGGCAGAGATTGGACTGACGGGTCTACAAACCAAGGAACCCCAAGTACTGCCAGCAAGTACCAGCAACTGGGAGGGAGGCAGGAAACAGATCCCTCTCAAAGCCTCCAGAGAAAACCAACCCTGCCAACACCTTGATTTTGGACTTTTGGCCTCATGAGCTGTGAGAGAATAAATGTCTATTTAAACCACCCAGCTCCTGGTAATTTGTTGTGGTGGCCCCAGCAAAGGAATAGTCACTTTCACAAAACTTTTCAAGCAGCCCTGGCATTTTGCCCGTTCCCTCATTAACGAGTTAAATAAATCTTTGACATGTGATCACTACCTGGTTGTATGCAAACCTCTTTTTTGAAAATTACACTTTGCCATGGCACAGACCCAGAGCTATGCAGTTCATTTTGTTCACAGTCTGCTAATCTGCATGCCCCCCAAAGCCCATCGCTCTGTCCCAGGCACAGCCCATGCTGAGCCCCCCGTGGAGGGCACTCACTTAGATGGTGGCAGCGGGGAAACAACCCTCTCAATCTTGGTCTCTTTTAGCAGCTGGAGGGCAGGGGCAGCCTGGGAACAGAAAGCCGAGCGGCGGGAGGGCTAGGGGGAGAGGTGAACCTTTCCAATCCTGGCTCTAATCTAAGGAGCGGGGCAGAGAAAAAACACTCGTAACCCTGGGCCACGGCTACATGACATGAAGCAGACAGCCAGACAGCCCACTGAGGACAGTGAGGTCTCGTGGAGGCTGACTCACTGAGATTGGCAGCGAGGAGCGTGTGTGGAGGAGGTCGGCTCCCCTGAATCAGAAACCGCCCGGGTGCACCCGGTTGAACTTGGGAGAGGGACGCTCTGCCTTCATCCCAGGGCTTATTTCCAAGGCCCGTCTTCCCTCTCAGGACACCTTCAGGGCTGGGGCAGGTGGTGACATGCGAGCGGGGCAACAGACTGGGTTTGAAGGTCATGCCCGTGGTTTACTCACTATGTGATCAGGAACAAAGAATCTGACCCATATCTGAGCTCCCTTATTTGGAAAATTACCACTGTTCCCACTATTTCCCAGGGCTGAGGAAAACCCCTCATCCATGGCCTGGGGTAAAACTGACACCTAAACGCTAAAAAAAATAATGAAGTCATCCTGAAATGCATCTCCCTTGGCTTTTTTGAGGAAATCATTCTGAGCAAGGAGGGTGAGAGGAAAAGTCAATTAAGTACTTTGTTTTCCAAAAATGAAATATCTTGTAATTAAAAAAAGTAATTACTGCATTTCACAAATTCTAACATGTTTCCCGTCCCCCACCCCACTTTTTAACATCTGAAAAACCCAGACACATCTTACTAATTGGTGACATAAATGGATAATTTGGTAGCTGTTTTTCTTCATGGTAGTGTATAAAATAATGGTATCTTTCAAGCAATGGGATCTTAGATTTATGAAATGTGGTCAAAAATTGATACATGCTGACTGTATAAAGTTTAGACACATGGAAGTATACATGACAAACGTTGCCCAAATTCCATTCTTCAAAGACCCTGAAGACACCGACTCCCTGAAGACAGCCCACTTTGTGAGACCACACATTTCTGTTTTCATCCTCTTAACTGCCCAGAAAATCTCCACACACCAGTCACCCACACCTCCTCCAGTGTATCTGAGCTAAGTTAATGCTCACCTAAAGAGGGCAACCCATAGGGACCGCCCTGCTGGCTCGGTGGTACAGAATCCACCTGCCAATGCAGCAGACACGGGTTCGATCCCTGCTCTGGGAGGATCCCACATGCCACACACGCAGCAGCGAAGCTCGTGTGCCGCAACTATTGAGCCCACACGCCGCAGCTACTGAAGCCTGCACACCCTAGAGTCTGTGCTCTGCAACAAGGGAAGCCACCACAGTAGGAAGCCTTCACACAGAAACCAGAGAGTAGCCCCTGCTCGCCTCAGCTACAGAAAAGCCAGCGCAGCAACGAACACCCAGAACAGCCAGAAGAAAAGAATCCCCCTTATAATGCAGGGGACGTGGGTTCGTTCCCTGGTCAGAAAATTAAGATACCACACACTGCAACTACGTCTGTGCCACCACTCCTGAGCCTGTGTGCTCTAGAACAGCGGTCCCCCAACTTTTTGGCACCAGGGGCCAATTTTGTGGAAGACAATTTTTCCAAGGACCTAGGGTAGAGGGGGTGGTTGGGAGATGATTCAAGCACATTGCATTTATTGTGCACTTGATTTCTAATGTAATGCTGCCGCTGATCTGACAGGAGGTACTGGTCTGCGGCCTGGAGGTTGGGGACCTCTGCTTTGGAGCCTGCACATTGCAGCAAAGAGCCCACATGCTGCAGCTAAGATCTGATGCCGCTAAAGAAATAAAGAAATTGATAAATAAATAGGGCAACACAGTACATATTTGGATTTTATGACCAGATGCCTTCCCCACCCCAACCCCACAGGCCTGGAGCCTCCCCTGCTGACCAGCCCCCTTGTTTATGTGGTACCTTGTGCTGACCTGAAGGTGTGGGGCTGAGGGAGTCCATGACTTAAGCCTTTAAAAAAAAAAAAGTATGTGCAGTGCAGTTTGTAGTTTTACTAGTTTCAGGTGACAAACACAGGGAAGTGTGGGGTCTCATCTGAAAAGAGAGAAAGCGGTAGGCAATCAGAAATGCGTGTCCTACGCAAGGACAGGCTTTTTAACCCATGATAAGATTCCCCAGGACCTCCAGGAGCTTTCATGCTCAGCTCTGTGCCAACTTAACTGAATGGAAGAAGGAGGCACAAGGTGTCATAATAAGTACGTGTCAACTCTGATGAAGAGCCGTCAGGGGCACTGGACTGTGAAAGAGTCTAAGAACCACACTTTACCCAAAAAAAAAAAAAAAAAAAGAACCACACTTTACAAAAAAGAAGGGAAAGGTGACTCATTCAAGGTCATTTTACTAGTGATCAGCGGAACCTGCCTGGAATCCAGTCAAGTCCAGAGGCCAGCAGAGAGAGCGTTCCCACCACGTCAAGTGGCCTCCAGGGGAGGACGCCCTCAGCTTGCTCTGCCCCAAGTCTACCACCTTCACAACTTCCACACCAGACTGAAACGGGAGGCAAGAGGGAGGAGGCGGGGGAAACAGCAGCCTGGGGGCCCGCTGGCTATGAATGAGACTTCTGTTTGCCTGCCCTGTGCATCTGGAATTTTGTGTGAAAACAATGAACTGCAAGGAGGTGAAAGTGTGTGCCTTAAAGCAAGGCCACCCTCCCATCCCTGCCCTCACCTCGCTTTATAAAAGACCTGCTTTGTGTCAAGTACAGCAAAGGAGAAGCTGGGGAATATGCTGGGGTTTGGGGGGAGTTTAGGTGTTTGGGGCTGACATCGCCAATGTCTGGGAGGAGGCAGCTATCAGAAAAATAGGGTGTCAAACTAGAACCTGGGACTTTACACTCCAGTCATTTTCCTAACTGCTCTATTTGCATAATGCTCTATACAAACTTGCAAAATGCTTTCTCGGCCCTTTTCTCCTCAGAGCGAGAGCTTGGGGAGGGACAAATTTCCTTCTCGCCTGCTGTCTGAGTAGCATGGAAAGCACACTGCTTTGCCTATCCTTCAGAGTTGGGATGGGGTCCTGTCTTCCACGCCCTCTGGCTTTAAGATCTTGTGAGGGTTAATGGGTCATGATGCCAGCTGAGTGAGGGCGGATGAGAGTGGCGAACAAGCTCCTAGGTAAGGGAACTGGCTTATGGCAAGACCCGGTTCGATGCTGGCCACTGGCTGTTTTGGTTGGTGAGGAGCTTATAGCAAGGCTGGGGGTATGGCCTGGCCTGGAGGCACCTGGGCATATTTCCGGAATGTAAATCCTGCCCAGGTTTGTGGGGGGGGGGGGGGGGGAGGAGGTCTTGTGGGGGAGCATTGTGTGAAGCAGGCTGTGGATTGAGTGATGCTGCAGGTAGGGGGCGGGGGGGCAGGGTGGGCGTCCACAGGGTTGGGAGTGCTGGTTGACAGTCTGGTTGGCTAAGGTGTGTAGCTTTTCACTACAGTGAAAAAAAAGTGACACAGAAGTACTGAGATCTAATGAGGGCCTGATTACATCACTCCTCTTCCTCAATCCTCTCCCGGGTCCTCATCTCATTCAGAAAAATAGTTACAATCCTTTCAGTGGCTCATAGAGCTTGGGTCCCCATGCCTCCTTGACCTCCCTGCCCCACTGGCCTCCTAACTCACCCTCAAACATGAAAAGCATGCTCCTGTCTCAAAGCTCTTGCACAGGCTGCTCTCTCTGCCTTCCCTCTCAGCTCCCTCATTCCCTTCAGACATTGGCTCAAACATCAGCTTTTCAAAGAGGGCTTCTCTGACCACTTTGTTGGTTTTTGTTTTGTTGAATTTTTTCTTTGCCATGCCCCTCCCCATCGGCTTGTGGGATCTTAGTTCCTGAAATCTTGGGGCGCTAACCACTGGCTGGCCAGGGAATTTCCTGCTTTGAATGGCAACTGTCTGATGGTGTTTCTATCTGCTATATCATGCCGAATTTTCCTACAGATCTTTCCTCTGATCATGACATGTTTTATCACATATACAAGTTTGTTATCTCTCGAAGAGAATGTAAGTTTCATAAAGATAAGGATTTGTTTAGTTAACTTGCTAGTGCTTAGCACGATGCCTAGCGTGCAGTGGCTCAAAAAATACTTGTTGAAACGAACAGACCACTGTTAAAACAGCGGGCTTCCTTCCGTACGGTGGTCTGGCGTGAGTCCTTTTCAGTCACCTGTGCTGTGTTGCTCATATCGTGTCCAACTCTTTGCAACACCATGGACTGTAGCTCACCAGGCTCCTCCGTCCATGGGATTCTGCAGGCAAGAATGCTGGAGTGGGTTGCCATTTCCTCCTCTAGGGGATCTTTCCAACCCAGGGATCGAATCTGTGCCTCCTGCTCACATTGGCAGGTGGACTGTTTACCACTGAGTTACCTGGGAAGCCCCCTTTTGGTTGCCTAGAACTGATATTTGTTGGCAGTCGCTTCGCACCACGCACTGGACTAAGCCCTTGCCACGCATTAGCTTATTTAAGCAAGTACTATCATTACCCCATTGTGCAGGTGAGAAAACTATCTCAGAGGCTAGTTTCTAAACTCTGGTAATAATGGCAGAGACAGAACTATGTCTAGATCTGACGACTCCAGAGTGTGGGTTCCTAGCTACACGACATGGCTGATGCAGCAAGAGTCTGAAAAGATAAACACCAGAACTATAGTAGGCTTACAGATAATCCATAACTCTTTATCATATTTTTCTAAATGTATGCTTTTTTCTCCCAGTAAGAAGGTATTTTTTAAGAAAGATTTTTTTTTTTTTAATGTGACCAGTTTTAAGATCTTTATTGAATTTGTTACAGTGTTGCTTCTGTTTTATGTTTTTGGCCTTGAAGCATGTGGGATCTCAGCTCCCAGATCAGGGATCAAACCCCCACCCCCTACATTAGAAGGCGATGCCCTAACCACTGGATTTCCAGGGAAGTCCCCAGTAAGCAGGTATTAATTTTATAATCAGAGAAAGAAAAAGGTTGATGTGCTTGTCCATCTGTCGATGAGGACTGAACAAAAAGTGGGGACCCTGAAGAAGATTGCCCACTGCCCTTCTGGGAGCCTCTGAATTCCAGAACCTCTGGGAACCTGGTTAAGAGCAGGAGGAATTTAGGGACTCCTGCACAGACAGTGGTGGAAGAAAGACAACTTCCAGGTCACTTGTGAGGACCGCAACTATTACCAGAAGCAGCAAGGGGTAAGATGGGAGAGAAACCGTTCGCTGCATGTGCAACCATGCAACTTTTTTACTTTTTTGATTCTGGCAACACGTAGCCAGAAAAAACATATGCCTCGAGGTCTGATCCCAGCTTAATCTATGCCACCTTCCCCAAATTATGCTTGGCTTTGAAGCTGTGACATGGTTTGCATTAAAAAAAAAAAATTATTTGGCTGCACCAGGTCTCAGTTGTGGCATGTGGGATCTAGTTCCCTGACCAGGGATCAAGCCTGGGCCCCCTGCCTTGGGAGCACTGAGTTCAAGCCCCTGCACCTTCAGGGAAATCCCAGGGCTTGCATTTTTCACCCAAAACTTTTCCAAGAAGACAATGCAGCCCTCTACATCTTGGTGTGAGTTTCTGTCCCAGCAGGGTCTAGTCAGGAGGATAGGGACCCTGTGACAACTCTGGGCCTAAATCCTCCAATTGTCAGTAAGCACCACAGTAGGGTCAAGAAACTAGCACTTCTGGTAAAGAAGTTAAAAAGCCAAGAGCATGTCTGTTCTTAGGAAAGACACACTAAAAAAAAGGAACATGATGGAAGAGCTGACATTCTCAAATAACTCAGGAAAAAAAAGGTGTGTGTGAGTGCTAAAGCAAATGGGGCAAAGTGTAAACAGTCAGTGAATCTGGGTGAATGGTATACGGGAGCTCCCTGTGTTGTTCTTACAGTGTCACTGTGGGTTTGAAATCACATTAGAATAAAAAGTTACAAAGAAAAGGAAGATGTGTGCTGAATTAACTAATGTGCTTAGTTTAGTGTTCACAGAAGCTGAACTAAGAGTCCAATTCCTTGTCTTGTGCTAAACTCACCCAGGAATTGGAGAAAACTGTGATCGTCTCACTCTTCTTCCCGTCAGTCACTCTGGATCCTCGTAAGCTTCCTGGTATGGAAAACATCCTGCTTGGATAACAGCTTTGATCATAAAAATGCAATAAATGCCCAGAGCCTGAGATCGGAATTTTTGGAAGGGACTGTAGGAGATTGGAAGGGGAAACTTGGTACCTCCCCACGGGGAGGCCAAAGCACGGTCAACATGGAGAAAATCGGAAAACTCACAGGGCAGTGTGGGGGTGCGGCAGGGCGGCGAATAGACTCAGTCCTGCCAGGAGGAGCTCAGTTTAATAGGGGGTTGAAGCTACACAAAGATGATCCCTGGGATGGAAAGTGCTGGGGGGAGGAGGAGGGTCACAGAAAAAGTAATCCACCGGCTGAGGGCAGGGAGGCTGCTTGGGGCATTTTTGGAGGAGACTGGGAGAGACAGCGAGAAACGCCCTGTACATAGAACGTGGCCTCATGATAAATTCCCTTTTGGCTGAAGCTGGCCTGCTGGTTCTGCAGTGTGGAGGGGCAGCCTCGGCACACTCTGCTCCCTCCATCTTGACCATTTATTCCACCTCAAATAAGTGTGAGGTGTCCTCCCAAACCTGGTTCTTCCTCCAGGCCTTGCTCCAGTGTGCGCGAAACCACTCACACACCTGACATTTTTCTCCCTTCCCCACTGCAGTGCCTTCCTGTAACATTCTCCCAAAAGCTCTAATCTTTCCTTCAAGGCCTGTCAGAGCCTTGCCCCCTACAAATTTCTCCAGCTGCTCCCTGGAATAGTCATTTGATTCTGAAAGGAGAGGCATCAGTATGAGTTAGCGGTTCAGTTGATGCTTCCTTAGGAGGCATGGAGGAAGCTATTTTGAACTGACCAATCCTACCACACTCTTTGCAGTGCAGACCCTCCGAGAGCCATTTCTGAATATCCTGACGAAGCACTGGTGTCTGGAGGAGGAGCTTCAGACTGGGAGGCGGGCTTGTCACATGGCAGGGACAATTTGAGGGAGCCAGCTCACTGGACCTCAGGCTGGCTTGGGTGGGTGCATTCCTGGCTGCAGAGTAGTCACGGAAGGAGGAGGTGAGTTCTGGGGGCAAACAGATGGAAGTGGGACCCGTGCAGTCAGGAGACACAAGGACTTCGAACTTGGTGGCAAGGAACACTGTCTGTTACAGGAGATGCTGCCACATGAGGCTGGCTGTGTGCGTCCCGTTGCAAGAGGGAGCCAAATGAAAGTGGGGAAGCATATAAAGATTCGTCTTGGCCCACAAAAGCAGCTCCCAAATGTCCAACCCTAAGGGCAGTCTACGGGGGTGTAGGGTGACCTGAAAAAAATAAGGGCAGCATGCTGAGGGCTTCACAGAGTTAGTCCATTTAAAGGACTGTTCTTCTGTTTGTTTTTTGGTTTGTTCTTTTTTTTCTGATACAGGTCCCAGAATCCAAAAAGCTCTGAAAACCAAGTCTTTGGTTTGGCATCAAAACTCATCTGGCAGATAATCCTGTCCTGAACTGACACATGGTTATTTATAGCTTTCACTTATTCCACTTAGTTGAATATTCATATGGTTCACTGCAAAAATTTTACATGTTATTATGAAGTATTATATGCACCACATTACCTTTCAAAACGTACAAACTTTCAATTCCAAAACAAATCTGGCTTCTTCCACGGTCTCATAAGGAACTGCAGACCACTATTAGATGCATCCTATTTTTTAGAGTGAAAGTAAATAGTAGCTGTGGTTTGTTTTTAATAA
The DNA here is from genome assembly GCF_963930625.1 of Muntiacus reevesi. NCBI lineage: Eukaryota > Metazoa > Chordata > Mammalia > Artiodactyla > Cervidae > Muntiacus > Muntiacus reevesi. The sequence continues at coordinate 101,509,538 of NC_089252.1, forward strand.
AAATTTAAAATGTTACTGCTGGACAAAATAAAGTGTTGGCAGCCCTAGGTCTAGTTCCAAAATTTCTGGAACATTTTTATTGTTCTAAGTCCAACTCTGGCATAAGTCACTTCTGGTACTTTACAAATCTAGGCCTGATTAGAACAGAGGTTGCCAGCTTGTTAGTCATACTGGCAAAAAAAAAAAAAAAGAAAAAAGAAAAAAAAGCCTGCAGACATGTTTTATTTGCTTCACAGACTGCATTCTCCCCTCCCCTTTTATCTGGAAAGTGAACATAAAGTCCAATTTCCAGTTTCCCTTGACAATTCAGAAGATAATGGCAATAGTCATGCCGGGCATGTAATCATCTGGAGCCAAGAATCAGTCACCCTTCTCTGCTTTCTAGTCAATTTCCTCTGGAACACCCAGCTTGGCTCACTGTTGCTGGACAGACAGACTAGCAGAGACTTGATTTTCCTACGTTAAGACTTCTGGTCACCATCTCCACACACGAACTGCCCTAGCCAATACCTCCACACAACTAGGAGGCTACAGCTCTAGGGAAGGCTGCAGCAGAGGCTTCTGGGAGACTGTGAGGCCAAGAGCAACTTGCTTGACTCGGTGAGCTCCTTCCTTAGCTGATGACACAAAAGAGCTTGCTTGATTAAGAATTCCTTCTCACTTTCACAGCAACTCCCGCCAAAGCAGCAAATATCAGGAATACTGTCAGCCTGCCTGAGGCCCAGCTGCTGAAATTCTGTGTGTAATATGGTCCCTTCGCCCACAAGAATGACAGCATTTCATAAAATGGTATTAATGAATTTAAAACAGCTCTTTTTTAAAAAAGGCACAATACAGAGCAAAATAAAGACAGTGATTTTAGGTTACTCAACTGAAACCTGTCCAACTGGAGCCAACACTTTGGTTACAGTGGAGACTGCATAGGTAAAATACGCCACTCCTACAGAGATGGTCTATTTAATCAGAATTCTTTTCTTCAAACACAAGCATATAAGACAATATAGGCAACACTCTTATACCTGTCATCCCAATGAACAAGTATTAAATTCTGCCATATGTGCTTTTAAACAAAAAGAAAGCATTTTTATCAGTTAAAGCTGTGTTTCTCCTTCATGTCTCTAAATCTTATTTCTCTTCCACCATCATCCCAGAAACATAAGAACTTCATATAACTTCACATAACTATATGAAGTTAGTATCTACTGTGAGTAGTTAAACATTTCCTACAAAGACAACAGAATGATTTTTGTTTTACATTCAACGTTATTTGAGCTCTAGCAGAACTGATAACATACAGTTAGATTCACTTCATTAATGTTAACTACTGTGTAGTGTTCCATCACATGGTCACAGTTCATCTCTATCCTTATTGATGGACGTTTAGGTTGTTTCTAAGTTTTTGCTATTATACCTGTGTGACCAACAGAACGTTGGCAGAGTGATGGCAGATCCCTTCAGATTCAGACTTCCATCCTCCGAGTGCTCTTCACTCTCTTCACTCACTCACTCTGGGGTAGCTAGCTGCTGTGCTGAAGCAGCCCTATGGAGAGGTCTTCCTGATGAGGAAATGAATGAAGCCTTAGGCTAACAGCCAGGCATCCTCTAGCCCCAGCCAATACCTTGACTGCAACTTCAAGAGACACCATGGTCTAGATCCACTCAGCTGAGCTGCTCCTGGATCCTCAGAAACTGTGAAATAATAAATGTTTGCTATTTTAAGCTGATAAATTTGGGGGTAAACTATTGTATAGAAATGGGTAACTAAAACAAATTTTGAGGACTCTGCTATAAAATAAGAACAGAAAAACGAATAAATTTTAAATATTCAAAGACAGATGATTTAAGCAGGCCAAAGGCTTTGTTTACTCTCGGTACTATCATAGTATGTACTCTTCTTCACAATACATTCTCACTTCACAAAGAAAGGGCTTTATGTGGACACAGCACATATATAATTCACCACCTAATTTTTGGCTAAAGTATTCAAAATACAATGTTTTTTGTTTTTTTACTAAAATTACATGACTAAATCAACTCTTCTCATGGATTTTTGTGATTTTATTAGCTACATAAAGTAATAAATCAGAAATGTCCAACTTTCAAACTACACTGAATTTTGTTTGTAGAAGAAACTGTGATCAGCTCTATGTACACAGAAGAAAAGAAAAATTTGGTTAAAAATATCCCAAAGGGCTTCCCTGGTGGCTCAGACAGTAAAAAATATCCAAAACACACGAACTCTTTGAATTTAGTTATGGAGTCTAAGGAATGGCGGGAATGAGGGAGGTTAAATAAGCATAGGCTAATTATCTCAGAGCAAGTTTTCAACCAAAACCAGAATGGTGTAAGTATGCAAAGATTTATGAACAGTGAAGTAATTTACAGCGGAAACCTGTGATTCAAGAAGTGGAAACGGTTGAGGTTTCTTAAGGGCCTTTGGTGTTCCTTCATCTGCTTTAACAGCCCACCACGAGGAAGCCTTCTCAGCCCAGCAGGAACAGAACCCTGCCATTTAAGAGGGGAAAATATGCTGTCCAAGCACACATGCCTGCTTCAAATTCTATGTGGAACAAAATCAGAGAAATACAGAAAAATTTAGGATTAAAACAAATCCACTAGGATGTAATTTCATAGAAGTCTGAATCTCTGCTAAATGAAATCTGGCTACCTAGACGTACTCTAGCCAACTCTAGAGGTCAAAATGAAAAGATAAAGTGAACAGCAAGTGTGGACAGTTGGGAGCATATCCAGAAAAAGTTCCTTTCAGGCCCCAGTCCCTTCTGCTTTTATTCTGAACGTTCTTGTCTTTTTCATAGGCTTTATCTCAGTGTCCTTGCATAACAGGGTAACAAATCATGTAAGATCTGGGCTGAAATTTTTTGGAAGGAATATGGAGCTGGTCCATCTGCTAAATGAGCAGCACTGTAAACACATGTAACAAGATATGCTGATTGCCTTCATGTGCAAGGGTTTATTGGTTCCATCCAATCCATGGCCCAGGCTAAGGCACTTTCCCCTTTTTAAGAAAAAATATCCTCTGTAACAACTACAACAAAGCAACTCCAAACAACCCAATTAAAAAGTGGGCAGAGGATCTGAACAGACATTTTCCCAAAGATCCACAGATGGTCAATAGGAACATGAAAAGATGTTCAACATTACTAATTATAATGGAAATGCAAGTCAAAACCACAATGAGGAAAAAAAAAAACCACAGTGAGATACTACCTCACACCTGCCAGAATGGCTATTACTGAAAAGAAATAATGAACGTGGAGAAGATACAGGTAAAAGGGACCCCTTGTACATTGCAGCCATGAAATTAAAAGACCCTTGCTCCTTGGAAGGAAATTTATGACCAACCTAGACAGCATATTAAAAAGCAGAGACATTACTTTGTCAACAAAGGTCCATTTAGTCAAGGCTATGGTTTTTCCAGTGGTCATATATGGATGTGAGAGTTGGACTATAAAGAAAGCTGAGTGCAGAATTGAACTGTGGTGATGGAGAAGACTCTTGAAAGTACCTTAGACTGCAAGGAGATCCAACCAGTCCATCCTAAAGGAGATCAGTCCTGAGTGTTCATTGGAAGGACTGATGTTGAAGCTGAAAGTCCAATACTTTGGCCACCTGATGTGAAGAGCTGACTCATTGGAACAGACCCTGATGCTGGGAAAGACTGAAGGCAGGAGAAGGGGACAGAGGATGAGATGATTTTGGACGGCATCACCAACTCAATGGACGTGAGTTTGGGTAAACTCCGGAAGTTGGTGATGGACAGGGGGGCCTGGAATGCTCCAGTCCATGGGGTCGCAAAGAGTTGACTATTGGGAGTACTGAAAAAACTGGTGTAGCCACTATGAAAACAGTATGGAATGTCTTCAAAAAATTAAATCTAAATTAGAACTACGATGTGACCCAGCTATTCCACTTCCAGGTATTTATTCAAAGAACACAAAAACACTAATTTAAAAAGATATATGCCCCGTTATGTTCATTGCAGCACTGTTTAGAATAGCCAAGATATGAAAACAACCTAAGTGTCACCACTGATGGATGAAAGGATAAAGATATGGTATATGTGTGCAGTGAAATGTAACAAAGAATGTTACAACATGCAGTAACATTTGCAACAACATGGAGGGAACTTGAAGATATTAGGTAAGTGAAACGTCAGACAGAGAAAGTATACTACTCATAAGTGGAATCTAAAAAAAAATAAAACAAATGAACAAAGTAAAACAAAAACAAAGTCACAGATACAGAGAACAGGTCAGTTGTTACCAGAGGGTAAGTGGGTTGGGCAAAATGGGTAAAGGGGGTTAATTGTATGGCGATGACTGATGGTTAACTAGACTTGTGGTGGTCATCACTTTCTAGTGTACATAGATGTTGAATTAGAATGCTGCACACCTAAAAATTTAAATCCTTCAATAGCTGCAACGTACAGTTCAAACCATTTAACAGGGCAAAACTCCAGGATAGTAGATAAAACCTTAAACATGCTCTCCTATTCTAAGAAAATCAATCTCAGATCTCAGTGGTTTGTAAATCCAGGTACCTCGAGAGAAACCAGTCCTGTTCCCCAGACTGCCTCAAAGGGAAACTTACTTTAACTCTGTGACCAGATGTCCCTGGGCTGGACGGTGGAAGGTGAGAGGAAACGCACCTTCTCTATGGTTCCATAGGCTCCTATGTCTTCCTCTAGCACCCTAGACTGGGACTGCCAGCCTCCCCACCTGTATTTCTCCTTCACACCAAAAGCTCTTTGGCAATAGAAACTGAGTACTGGCAGGACTGGCACAATGTCTCACATCAGACACTCAAAAAGTAGTTGCTAAATGAATGGGTATAAAACAAAGCACACAGGCACAATATGGAGTAGCAAAAAAGGAGTCATCTTCATCCTAACTTTAAAACTTATCTGTAGCTCCTACCGAGAGTCAAAAATTCTCTGGGTTTTCTCCTGGATAGGTAAAAAGCTAAGAACAAATTGCTAAGACCTCTTCCAGTATTCTAGCTCTACATACATCTGTATACAGCATGTTTAAAATTGTAAGACTAATTTTTAAATGAACACACCAGAATCTGTAAGTGCAAATGAACAGTAACTCCTTTAAACGTAGTACCATAACAAGTTACTCATTCAATTACGAAAAGCAATTTAAAATTCTGCAGAATTCTTTTTGTTTCTAATTTAAAACAAAACCAAATAGCTTTTTCATTTACAAAAACAACATATACTTACTACTAAAAATAAATCAGAAATCATAAAAAGAGAAAAGAATTGACCCTCAATCATACAGTCAGAAGCACTGGTGCATAGCCTGGGTACAAGATCGTTCTGAGTCCTCCTGCTATAAACATATTCTGTATGTCTACACTTTTTCCCCCCAAGGTTATTCTACACTCCTTCTGTTACTTAATATAGCATGAATCTATTCCCACACACTCTGCAAGCACAGCAATCTGCTGGGTGGCAATACTAGTTTATTTAACTAATGACCCACTGCTGGATATTTAGGTAGTTTATCCATCACTATTACAGACAAATGCTACTCTAAATGTCCTGGTAGTAAATTTTAAACACACAATTATGTCCTCAGAATAAACTTCCAGACATGAACTTTCTGGGAGGAAGGCTGTGCATCTTTAACATTGTTGATTTGTATGCAGTATTTTCCCCTTTGGTAACAGATTTCCATCCTTCTGACAGTAGATGTAACCACTGGAAGCAGCGGAAAGTCACTGGGGGTCAAGTCTGGTGATTAAAGTGAGCGCTCAAGCTAGGCAATACTATTTTTGGTTGAAAGCCTCTGATTATGCAGCAGTGTGACGGGTTTTCATATGTGACTCAGAACTGCTCTTGAAGGCAGTCACAACAGGAATTCCAAACTGTTGTAAGCAATTGGCTCATTGTCAACCTATGTATGTTACTTCCTAGAGACACAACTATAAAAGGGATGAACAGAGCTTGATGCTTTCTCAGGAGTCATTCCATTGCAGTTCCATCCCATTCACACATAAAGTCTCAACAGATGAGTCATTCAATTCATTTTAAACATCTGTACTGGTTCACCTAAAACTTAAATATCTGCAGTGTTATTTACCACTCAAAGGACACACTTCACATACATTATCTTTTTCATTTTCATATCATCACTAAAAATATAGGTATTATTCTTTCCATTTTATAAATGATGAAATAGAAACTCATAGAAGACAGAATGATTTGCCTAAGGCAACACAGCTCATAAAAGGCAGAGCCAGGAGGCCAATAAGGATCTGTTTAGCTTTGAACTTAACCTTCTTTTCATTTTCTGACCCAACTGTCTAGCGCCTTACTGTAATTTTTAAATGTGTTACAGGGTTGTTCAATTCTTGACTGCTAGGATTAAAATTTCTTAAAGACTCTATCACTACCAGTGAATAATCCTACTCTTAATATAACCTGAATGTAAACTGAACAAAACTGGGGGTACTGCTTATGAATAGGCTCATTTATATTCTTAAGGAAAACTGGCAGTAACTACAAAAACCCATTTATTCAATTTGAATAAAGTAAATATTGATACTAGACTTTACATTTAAAGAGACTTGTCTGGCAAGTGAGTCACGTTTTAACAATAACCATGGTAAAAGGGGGGGAAAAAAAGACCAGTAAGTTAAATAAAAGGCTAATAAAACCTGGAGGAAACAGCTCAGCATTTTCTTTTATACCCTGAAGAACACCAAACATACATTATGTTGCATAAAGAGTCATTTCGAGAAAAAACAATTAATAACACAATAGCAGAGTCAGTACTAAGAACTTCAATGATATCCAACTCAAAAATGCATAGGGAGAGTAAAGTTATTTTATTAAATCATGCACATCACGTGTGTTAGTGCAAATAGTTTAATCTGTACTCCAGAAATTCTATTGTACTTTATATCTTTACAAAATAGATTTAAACAATTATTTACTTTAAAAAATGTAATTCTGAAGTTAAGCATTTCAGAACAATATTTGCAATAACCTATATACAAGAGGTACTGGGTACCACTGGCATATTAGCATTCTGTGGTGGAGTGGCTTCCTGCAACAGAAAAAGATGAAATGAACTACATGACAGTATTTTCTACAAGTCAATTTGTGACTAATTCCTCCATAAGTCTAGTGATCCTTCCAACAGCAAATCCCAAAGAGCTTAAAATATAACCTTTAAAGTATAAACAATGACTGCCAAACATCACAAGGCAAATTATATCCTAAACTCTACTTCAATATTTGGCCAGGCCTGTGGATTGCCACAGATCATTCAAGCCAGTTCACTGACATTCCCTCCCAGTTTTCATTGACTGAAAAATTTTAACTATGTGATACTTCAGGATATTCTATGACCTAAATAATCTTTATTGACATAACTGTGGTGCCGCACAAAAACCAAAGCTAAACCTTCACTTCCGTGTTTTAAATTTGCAACATCAAGCAGTGCTTAGGTGCTTCACTGTGCATGGAATACTATTCATCTTGGGGATACTGCTTCTCATTAACAGAATGTCCCAGTTAACAACCATAAAAAGAAAATCACCATTTATATACCCAACCAGGAAATCTGTTGGTAGGTAAAACAGCTCACCTTGAACACAAATTAGCTTTGAAATATCATAACCAAATTAAGTCAGTAAAAGCTTATCTAAAGAGATATTAATTCTTTCTTCAATTAAACATGCTTGGAGGAAGAGATGATATGAAAAAAAAAAAATCATGCTTCCTAAAATGCTGTATATGAGAAAGTAACTTGGCTTTTAAAGAAAAATATCTCTTTAAATACATGAGGTTTAATAAATTACATTCCAATTGACTCAACAATTTGGTTTACTGCACTGAAACTGTATAATTACTATGTTTTTGCTCCCAGAAATACTTCAGTTTGCTCAAGAAAATACGCACTCTCATGGAAAGTTTTTCAAAGTTGATGTCCTCCATATCATCAAGTCACATTAAGGCTGAACAAGCGTGCACATATTCCCCAAATCATCACTAGAACAGAGTGATTTTCCAAGTGTATTTCTCCTTAAAAAACAAAAAAACAAAAAAAAGAATCCACACAAAGAGTTGTATCTAAGTCTTGTTCCCAATAGCTCAGTGGTTTTATAACAAGTAAAAATGGCGTAAATATGTAAAAAATATATATATATGTGTATATATTTCAAACTGATAGGCACTGAGCACACAGGGCCTCTCTTCCCATGTATGTATCAGTTGTTTGGTTTGGGTAGTTATCGAATCAAAAACAGAAAGAAAAAAAAAAAGAAAGAATTACCTGGCCATTAGAATTCAGAGTAAAATACCCATAAATTTAATGTTATAAATAATTTGGTGTACCAAGAAGCCTACTTTAGGCCACCGTAATATTCAGAATTTAAACATACTCATTTAAAAATTACATGAAAAATTGCAAGCAAATTATTGCTTACAGTAGAAGAGTCACAATTTTATATCCTCTTTATAGACAGATACATTTTATATACTTTAAAGCAATGACCCTACAGCTGTATTCTTGCACTTCTGCTGTTTTAAGAGGTAAAAAGGAAGAAAATGGTTCTGTTTGTCCCCAGCATGAGTGTGGTGCCAGCTTCTAGAGGGAGGACGGTGTACGGACTCAAGAAACGCTCTCATGGAGAAGCTCTGGCCAGACCTGGCACGTACAGCACGATGGCTGTCACCGCAACCAGGGCAGCCAACATGGGCATCCAGGGCCAGGGTTTCTGTGTGGAAAGAAACCAAGAGTCAAAATCACATTCTCCCCTCTTTTTTTTCACACCTATTAACCCCTTGGTTCCACTGAGTCCTGAATACTTAACAGAATATTAGAAAAACCGTGTATCTGCATAAGAATATTATAAAAAGAAAGGAAGAAAAGGTGAGAGAGTGAGGATGTGAGGAGAGCCAGAATAGCAAGAACTTTTAGAGGACCACTGTGTGGAAGCCTAATACATTTTGGGAGAGTCTTGGGCAGTTTTCAATTTTGTTTGAAACCTAACAGCAACTTGTCTAAGAAACTCTCAGAGTTGAGCCTGTTTTATTTACTCTGATATCCACATATTCAGCTAACTGATGTACATAGATTCCTGGAGTATGTTTCTGCCTAAAATGTTTATTTCTTGATAAAAACCAGACTCACATGTTGGCGTAGCTTTATACAAGGGGCTGGTGGGTAAGGTGATAGAAAACGGTCAAAAGTTTTGATTGTCTAATCTGAAACTACAGAAGACAAAATCAGAAGGGGTTCAAAATAGAAAAGTGATATTAAGGTCCTTGCCTGTCTGATGCTGTTGGTAAAGACCATGTCCAAGGGTACGGTCATCTTATATGCTGCACTAACCTGTATGTTTGTTGGAGGCAAGCATGAATAGGCTGTTCTCTATGAACTATCAGAGGGCTTTACAATCAGTTTGTTTTGTTTGAAAGCCTTATTTTCACTAGTGTTCTAAGTCATACTGGGAAAGCTGGCCTTTAAAGAAATATTGTAATGTTGCAGATCAGGGCTCAGAAAGACATAGGATTGGTTGATACTCTCACAAGGAAGTGCATACTGAAGTTGGGATTGTGAGTCACTGTCCATTATTGTTACTCTCTCATCCTTTTTCATCTTCTCAGCCACAGTGTATATAGGCAAAGGGTTGAAACAACGAAATTCTACACTACCGAAGAAAAGAGGGAAGAGAGGAGGGGGAGGAAAGCTTGCTGAAAACTTCAAAGAGGCAAACTCTTCATTTTTCATTCAAATCTGATTAAACGTAATTGGGAAGGGGGTACTAGGCTGCAGCAACTCATAGTTTACTCCAGTTTGCTAGAGACAAAGACTCAGTTAAAGGCAGCATATTACATCTGGTTAGATTGGAATTAATTCATGGTTAGCGTTACTACAAAGGAAACAAGACAAAATGTTATGTGATTAGTTCAGTTCATTCGGTATGACACAACACGGAGCATACTAAATGAAGGGTTTGCTTCAGGTAACAAAATACCTGTGAGGTTTTGCCATGCACTATGTTACAAATATGGCACGAACAGGTGACGGGGACAAACAGACAAGGACTCAACAGCAGAGCTTGTACCTTTCTCTACCACAATGGACCGAAACACCAAAACAGGAAAGCCAGGAATAGGCCGATGAATACGGCTGGGACGGGTTGTAATATGGAAGGCTAAAGAAGGGAAGGGATATTAAAATCATTTTATGCTACAAAAAAAATCAGATAAGATGATTTAGAACCCAGGGTGGGTGGGAGGTAGAAAGACATTTTAAAGACATCTAATATCATCCAGAATGATGGGCCAGGGTAGGTAAGGTGGTAAACTACCAGTTTTAAAGACTGGCTGGAGGCAATGTGGGTATCCCTAACTGCATAATGAAACACAGCACTTTAAGACAGAGCGATGAAAATGCCTCGTCAACTGACGCTCTGCTTGACGGTATGGTATTTTTGTTCCATACTTGGAATCTGCTATTTGACAATGTACTCCTTTGGAAACTGCTAAGGTTTACCTTATCCCTTTATCAAAACTTTTTTTTTTTAAACCTAAACTCTTTTGCTTGAGACAGTATTGCTTTCAAGCTTAAAAATAAATGCCCTGTGATACACAGTTCCTAAATCAAGCAAGAGATCTGACGCAATGTATGAGAAACGTTTAGTATATAAAGACAGGCAGCTGAGCCTCCGGACTTTTGGTTATGTTACCAGAACAGAAGTAACTTTTAACTTTTATTTTACCATTGTTATTATTTTGGCAGTGCCTCGGGGCATGTGGGATCTTAATTCCCTGCCCAAGGACTGAACTCGTGCCCCCATGCAGTGGAAGCATGGAGTCCTAACCAGTGGACAGCCAGGGAATTCCCAGTAATTTTTTTTTTTAAACTGGAAGGGAATTACTACAATGAGTGTTATTATAGAGTAATATTTAATTACTGTAACTCTAATCTAAAAATAGGAAATTCACCCTTAAAGTAAATTATTTGTAGAACTGTAAATATTAATAGCAAGGCTACTTTCAAAAAGGTTCTAAATCATACAGAGGGATCCATTCTGATTATGCTAGATGTCTTCACAGGTTAATTTAGTAGAAGGTGGACTGAAATTCCAACATCAGAGAGATATGAATTAACATAAGAGAGAGAAGTAACCAAACCATTATGATCTGATTTCAGATGAGTTCTGTAATTGACATTTTTACAACAAATGCAATCCATTTTTGCTTATCATAAAGCCTCCATAACCAATTCATCAATTTCTGAAAGACTTCCACCTGGGCAACAAGTCTTTATTTATTTATTTATTTTAAACTCAAACTTTCTTTAAGCAAAGGACAGTGGGCACAACTCATAAGCATTCTGAGTGTGACTGTGTAACTGGGCGGCCATGCAACAGTACCCCTTGGTACTCGTGCTGCAAGTTAAAGCAGAGTGCCTTCCTCCATGGGAAGTGTGTGGCTCACCCCCACTGCAGTGTCCAAGCCATGACAAGGGGTTTGAAACCAGTCAGCACAATCCACCACACTGAACATCCATCAGTTAGGGCCCACAAAGGCAATGATCACTAAAACGTGTAACACGACATTTATTTAGTATAACATCTTTCAAAAGACCATCTGCCTTTCTGGCAAATGAAATACAAATAAATACTGTTAAACTCAATTTATACCACAATGTTCTAACTGCATACACACACACAAACACATACTCAGTCACACAAGGCCCTACAGAAACTCACTAATACTTCCAAATATTTACAGGAGGCCCAGAAGCCACTAAGCTTTTTAGGAATGTGCCTCAGAACATGATTAGTATAGAATGAAAACCATCATTAAGTCTCCATTTTTTGACACAATCAAATGCTAAGGAGTCACCATGTATTACTCTTGCTTCAGTGGGCCCCTGGTAGTACAGTGCTTTGTTTCCCAGGGTGGAGAAAACAAGGGGTAGATGAGGCTTAGTGGCAGAACTTCAGATTTACCTAGGAAAAGCTGGCAGTTCTTAGCTAAATTTCTTTTTTTTTTGCAAACAAGGCTCTTCCTTCAGGTAGTCCTTAGGCTTTTCTAGGGGTACAGGCTAAGGGGGCAAATTCTTACTCAAAAATTTTGACAGCACAGTGATTCCATCATGGAATTTCATAATGAAAAGCCTGGTTCATGTGTACTACAGGTCTTAGTTTCTCAAATCAGTTATAAGTCTTCTGAAAAATCAACTTCAGGGCTCTCGCCTGCCTCTCAATCAAAGCTAAGCCACGTTTGCAAAGACTTACATTATTTCCTTTCTCTCGGAGCAGCTTCAGGTTGTCTTTACATTGTTTGAGCTCATCTGTGATTGACTGTTTTTCCTGCTCAGTCATTTCAAACTTCAACTTCAGTTCTGAGAGTACAGTCTGTGTCTTTTCATACTAAAGGCAAAGAAAAAAGAGTGTGCAGACTCAACTTAAAATGGGTATGAAGTTATGTGTTTAGTCAGGCTCAAATACCAGACCCTGTTTAGTCACCTGCACCACCACAGTCAAGCGTTTTTGTTATAAGGAGGATAAGGATCATTTGCAGTGATAAGAAGAAGCCTTTAATGTTAACTTGATTCTATGTAAGAGTTTTCTGGCCTTGGCGTTTAAAAAAAAAAAATTAAGAGAAGTCACCATTGTATCATGTGTTTCTAATATAAGGTGTCACTTTTTCCACTAAGTGAGTTAGAGGAGAAAAGTAAAATTCCAAACTGAGCAAAAGGAAAGCAAGTGAAGAGAAACCTCCATAGCCTAATTAAATGGCAAGTTTCGGAAGTCTGAGTTTATATCCTGGTAAGTAATGTCAGCCAAGTTATTTTAGTCATGAAGTAATAACTTTTAATTCTCATTAGACCTCCCTTTACCCAGCATCACTGTGTATTAAAGTGTTCTGGATAAGGAATGTCTAGGCAAATGAAGCAGAGAAATATTATCTAAGGTAACAACCACTATGACCGGGACATTTCTCTCTCCTGACTTAAGACTTAGAAGCATCAATGAAAAATAACTTGAGAAATCTGCTGCTGATATTTTTCTTTAGTGAAACACACCACCTCCTGCTCTGGAAAACAGTTCACTGTATATAAAATAAATTTTGGACAGGCAATCTAGCCCTTGAACATGGGTGACATCAAAGTAAAAAGAAGGATGGTCTGCCCCTACATTAAATGCCCCAGGAGGCAGGAATTCGAGACTGGCTTCACTTCTAGATACAGCATCTTCCATGCAAGCTGAGCTCTCTAGCAAACAGCAACACTGTTCTGCTGCTGGCTGTGCCTTTGTCTCGGCCTCCACTGCCCAACTCCGTCATTTCTGAAAGTTTTAGAAGGCAGACAGGCAGACAAGGGCTGAGTATAACATAAATATATCACATGTCTGGCATACCAGAAAGATTTCTTCTCTTCCCTAAACACAGCCCACGAGGCTGCAAATCCAGTTCCTTTCTGGCTGTATCCTAGAAATTTCTCAATGAAGGTACACCTTTATATGGTGCTTCTGAATAATGCAAACACCTTGGAGGGATATATCAGGCATTCATCATTATGCACTCCAAAGATAAATATTACAGATGCAAATGTGGAAAAACATTAGTCACAAGTGGTGCGGGCAGGGGCTTAGGGTCAGCAGCGAATTCACCACAGCAGGAAGAAAGACACGAGTAGAGAGGGAGGTAAAATATGAAAGGAACTCCCTGTTACCTAACCACATTCCCAGAAAAAGTTTGGGTAGTATGCCAGAGGAAAAACTTAAGGAGTAAGATTCATGGACTTCATGACAGGTTTGTTTTTTTTTCTTTGTGGGGTCTGTGTACTTCCTTCCAGAAGGCAGAAGGTTACCGGCAGGCTGCCAAAACAAATTCAGTGTACCTAGACTAGTCTCTGCACAAAGTCTCTTAGAACATAATCAATTCTCAATGATCTGATTCCTAAAGTGACTAAGTGAAAAGTGCTTTGCTGATCGAAATTTTCCCTTACTTTCCTTTTCCACCATTCCTACATCCAGCCTGCACTGTACACCAAAGCACTTCATAATTTCTCCATTACAGAAGTTGTGAAGAAAGACAGGAAGGCAGCTTAGTCAGGAAGATCCTGCTGTTTACCTTCAGCTTGGGAGGTGGGGTGGGAAGGACTCTGGCCCCAGGGTTAGATGGTGAAGCTAAACAACTTCCCTGAGTCAGTCTTTGTAGGGTGGCCTTCGGTGCTCAATGTTTCTTAAATTGTAAATATTCCTACTAAATCAAAATATACAGATGCTTTCTTAATTCAAATATTAAGATGGTATACCATTATTTTTCTCTAAATATTGAGGATTAAATTTTACTTTTCTCATGAACTTTTTGTTAAATGTACTTTTTTTGTTCAAAAAAAAAGCTGCCACATACTTAAGATTTAATTGTCAAAACAAAGGTCACCTTCTACAGCCTTAGTTTCACATCTCGTTTGGGTATCATTTTGCTCCATCTTGCTTTCTAACTCAGAGGTGAGAAACGAGCTCAGGTCTGATTAAGATGGAACTACCACACAATATACCAACACCTTTGGTTCTTCTTCTTAAAAATAATCATATCTGGGCTTGCTCAGTTTGTGATATTTTAGCTTGTGACAGTGCTGAAGATACAGAATCATTATACTGTGCACATTAAGTATGATTCTATGAGAGAAAGGAGAAAAAGCGGAAATGTTGAAAGGGAATATATGTGCATTAATAAAAGGTCGTAATTCATTTGCAGTGGATTACACAGATAGAAGAATCTCATTAAAGAATGTTTTAGTTACAGACTAGTATCCAAGAGTTGACATCAGGACAAAGGGAAAGAAAAGCAATTTTACATTACAAAGGAGCATGATGACTACACATCATTTCACAATGAAAACACTGAACAAGAAAATAGAAGAGAAACATATTGACAAGATCAGACATATTTTTAAATGTGCTGCATTTAATGCAATCCAGAGGCTATCAACAATTTAGATGCTGTGACAACATGCCACTGCCATTTGTGGGAACAGTCAAAGCATTTTGCACTGATCGCTCAGTGACCAAAAACAGGCAAACAAGCAATGCAACAAAATGGCTAATGCATTCAGAATAACATACAATAGATTTATCTTCCAACCACAGCATTCTTCCCAGATTTTGAAAGAATTATGGCATGTGGACTGGAAGGACACAAAGTGCTTACAGTATTAAATACTAGGATATTTACTTTGGCACAGAATTTGTGTTCCAACCAAATAAAATGAGATTTCTCCCAAAATACATATCCTTAGCAAGAAGATAAAAATGAACATATTACAAAATCAATATGGCCACATGTAAATAAAAAATGTTACAGTTTTGTGTTGGTTTTTTTTTTTTCCCCTTTTTAGGAACAAACATGAAGACAGAAGAACAATAATCATTTCCAGATTCAGGATACTATAAGGAGAGAAGAAAAATGCAAAGAAAAACTACATTGATTAAATAGATCTTCTAAAACAATCTGGGGAAAACTTGTTATTGAAGACAAAAGAGTTGTCTTCAAGTTCCTTCTGTTTAAAACCAATCTTTCATTTAAGAGGGTCTACAACCGGGGTGAGCCCTGCCGGGTAGATGGAAATGAATCAGCCTTCTCCATCCGCTAAGCTGGCCACAAGTCAACGCAGGTAGTAGTATTAGGCCAAGAGGACCGATTGCAGCTCTTATTGCCCCACAGTCAACCTCGACCATGCCTGTGTGTGTGTGGGGAGGGGGCTCCAACACCAACCCTCATTATTTTAAGTATGATTTTTTTTTTTAAGCCACCAAAGTTGAGATTTTAAGCAAAATGACATGAGAAATGAGCATGCCTATTTGTGAAGAAGGAGAAAAAGAGATGGGGGAAAGAAAGGTAAAGGTCACAGAACATGATGAGTTTGGCTGACTGGGTATGAGCTGAGTTTTTTCATAAGCAACTTTTCAGGCCAGTTTCACCTGAGGGGTTTGGACAGCATTATGGGGTGGCCCCAGTTTACTTTCCAAAAGTCCCCTAAATTAAATGTGATACTATCTGGCAAGATAAACAATGAACTGAGTAATCTGGTACAAAGGTCAACTAACTTGTACAGAAAACCTTTTAATGTAACTTTGTATATTTATATTTTGAGACCAAACCTTACTGATAAATTCTCTATATATGGACCATGATACATAGCTAACAAATCCCCAGGCAGAGATACTTCCGGTATCAACTCTGTGGCAGGTAATGCTTCCCTTTATTTCTAACTAGCATGAATATCTGATTTGCTTTTGGCTTTAAGTCCAACCATAATTGGGCTCATAATGTCTTTTCGCTTTACCTCTTTCTGTACATCCTTTGCTTGGTTTTCAGCCTTACTGAGAAGAGTTTTTAAATCAGCTGAATCCCGAAGATGCTGTTCTTTTAAGGATCCCACTTGATTTTCAAGCTCTTTTCTGGTCACCTGCAGGATGCTGAGATCACTGGTAAGCTCTAAACTCTGCTTCTGCGAACTGCAACAGAAATATTGACAATTATTCATGCAGAAACCAGACACAGCAGGAAGTTCAATTTCTTTTATATTTATACAACTGTTACTAGGCTGGATGGAATGGATTTCAGAGGAGGAAAAAAAAGTGTGGGGAAAAAAAAGAATGATATTTTCAAGAAGTAAAAAAGCATTAAAACACTAAAACAATGAAAGTTTAAAACTGTTTCCTATTTTCAGATAATCAAATACATGCAAAGGTTGAAATTATAAAAAAAGAAGTAGAAGGTGACTGTATATTTTGTCATATCACATTATATTCACTATATCATAAAAATATTCAGTGTAGGTCTTCTACAAGAAAAGAAAGCACATATTTCAACTAGTTTCTTCAAGTACTTGACAGATAGGATGGTGAACAGAAACTTAAAAGTCTAGGAGCCAGTTCCAACTTTAAGTAAAGATAAACCTACTGGAATGAGAAGATAGCAAAATGAGAGGAAAACACAAAACAAAGAACCAGGATGGTTGGGATGCAGACCTCAGATCTGCCACTATTTAGCTGTGGGATGTTGAGCAAGTCACTTAACTGGTACCATTTCATTCTCTGAGTAAGCCTTTCCTGACCTCTGAGATCTGTGCCAGGCGCTGTTTGCACAGACACAAATAACACAAGGAGAGTCTCAGTGCCCTCCTTGGTCAAACAAGAAGACTAAACTCAGTAATTGCTGAGGCTGTTTTCCAGCTTAAATCCTGTGATTACTGTTACAACTTGATGTAAAAAAAAAAAAAAAAATCACATTTACTCACTAGGAAAACCTTTTGACAAGAATCAGGAGAAATTCTTTGTTCATAAAGAACAGATTTATGGACACAGCAGGGGAAGGAGAAGGTGGGACAGATGGAGAGAGGAGCACTGAAATATATACATTACCATATGTAAAACAGATAGCTAGTGGAAAGCTGCTATAAAGTATAGGAAGCTCAGCTCAGTGCTCCGTGATGACCTAGAGCGGGGGGATGGGGTAGGAGATGGGAAGGAGGATCAACAGAGAGGGAACACATGTATACTTGTAGCTGATTCATGTTGATGCATGGCAGAAGCCTACACAACACTGTAAAGCAATTATCCTCCAATTAAAAGTAAATTAAAAAAAAAAAGGAAATTCTTTGTTCAATTCCTTCTACATCATGGACAACAAAGAAGAAAAGACCTGTACAGTGTAGCTGTGTTAAAGAATTTGGCTCCCATCTACAACAGAAATAGCTAAAGGAGGATAAGGTTTTCGAGAATCACAGTTATATGCCTCTCAGGATGGATCATAAGTCTCAGACTCAATACTGTACCTGAAGTACTATAGAGTATAAATCTCATGCTGATTGGATGCTAAGCAGATCCTAGGTGTGAATGTGATGTTGTTAGGGGAATATAGCTAGGAACTAAACAGCATGTAAGACCCTGTAAAGAAAGACTAGCTTCTAAATACTACTCAAATGCTGGGGTGGCTTAACAAATAAATTAAGAGAACTATTAAACCAAAAAATTTAAAAAGCAAAATTAATGTCTTAAATAGTTTATATGAGTTTAGACAGATAACTTGACCACTGATATTCCAACCATCTGGGGCCTAATATTTTTAAATCATATGCTTCTAACTCATAAGGAATTTGTAGGATTGCTTTTCAACATTTAAACAAAACTTGGAAGTAATTTTAAAAATAGCATTTAACAATCTGCTAGATTTCAATTTATCATATCTCAAAAATAAGGGATCAAGTCTGAATCTTTAAAATATCAAATATTCCAAAACAAGAATAATTTAAGATAATCAATACTGGTAATCAAATATCAATATTTCTTGCTTGATAGAATACCAAACTAAATGGATTCACCAAGATCCAAATGTATTCCAAATATGAAGAACCTGATTATCTATATCATCTTACACACATTTTATACCAAATAATTTGCCCACATGTTCTGTCAACTGATGACCAGCTGATACTAAATACACATAAACACATGTGTGTGTGTGTGTCTGTGAGTGCACTCATTTATTTGTACTTTGGGCCATTATTTTGTCCTATTCATATTCTGAAATAGCTTTTACAAACTTTCATGTTAAAAACAAACATTTGTTTTATTCTCTATTGTTAATTAACTCTAAATATTCCAAGAGGAATATGCATAGAAAATACTATGGAATGGTAAGATACTGGAAGAGAAAAAAGTGCTTTAAAAACACTGATATTAAAAAAAAAAAGATACTGATACTGACCATATAATAGTATAGGAAGGAGTTTTACAGAATAAGTCAGTACATCCTGCTCCTTCAATTAGTTCTTGATTTTTTAATATATAACCAATATTGCAATTGCCTTTGGTTTCATAAGTTAATGAGGAATGCTATTTTCTGATACATCTAATTATCATCTTTCCCTAAAGCGTATTTTCTATGAGAACTGACCTTGATCACTGAGTTTTTGCTAACCTTAATACTCTTCAGGAGTATAAGCACAAGGCTAACAAGAGAGTAATGACTCACGTTTCTGGTATATTGAGGGGAGGGCGACAGTTTAACAAATGGCTTCAATAATAAACATGTACTACCTTCATTATTTGGGCTTCTCTAGTGGCTCAGACAGTAAAGTATCTGACTGCAGTGCAGCAGACCTAGGTTCGATTCCTGGGTTGGGAAGATCCTCTGGAGAAGGGAATGGCTGAATGGCTACCCACTCCAATATTCTTGCCTGGAGAATTCCATGAACAGAGGAGCCTGGCAGGTTACAGTCCATGGGGTTGCAAAGATTTGGACACGACTGAGTGACTGACACTTGCACCTTCATATTCTGAATTAGAATATAAACACAGCTTAAATAAAAAATATGGAATCAAAATGGGTCAAGTTTTAAAGGAAGAAATAAATGTTAAACTATGCAATAAGTGCTGGTAAGAAAACAAGACTCTACTAAATTTGCTGGAACAGATCTATTGCATTCATTGGTTTGCCTGTAGGGCACTGGGTATTATGACAGATTTAATTGGTTTTAGAGAATTTTTGATCTTATAGATTATTACTTTTTACATAACCCTGTTTGATAAGGAAAAGCTGATTCTGTGTCTTTGAATAATATGAATTCTTTTATCACAGTCATCTTCTGATGAACCTTATAAACAGAAGGGATCACTGGCATGAAAGAAAAAAACAAACTTGTATTATCATTTAGCTTAAAGGTGATTTTAATCATAGATCATTTGCTGCTTGTTTGTTTAGAGCTTTGGGAATGGGGGTGGGAAGGAGGCATTTAATGAATCTGTATTCCATGAGTACACCCAAAGGAAAGGACACAGAGGTGGTGCCAGAAAAAAAGTGCTTAAGTACTCATTTAGTGGGGCTAACCTACTGCGTAGCCAGAAAAGAGTCTGGCTGAAAGTTTTGTTCCAAAAAGTATTTAAGTATCAAAACTAAATTAAATTTAGATGAAAATCTAAGATACAGAAATATTTTGAACCTAAATAAGAGTTCATGCATACTTGTGCAATTCTTTTTCTTGCCGCTGCAGTTCTGAAGATAGCAAAACATTTTCCTTTTTTAGAGAACGGCATTCGGTATCCAATACATTCCATTCCTTTCTTAACTTCTCTAGTTCACCTAAAATAGTCCCAAAACACATTTATTAATATAGGAACGTAACTATTTTTTCCCCCTTAAAAAACAAAGATTTTATATGGCTTTTCCTTGATTTCTGTTACTTTGCAGTTATGCCTCAGGGAAGTTCTCATCACCCTGAACTTCAGTAATATTTTTTTTCCACTTCACTTTTCCAAGACAAATAATTTTTAATAGTATTTAAATAAATGTAAAATTGCTAATTTTTTCAATTCATTGTAGAGCTTCCAGATGTGAAGAATGCTTATAGCCCCAATATAAAAACATTGCTTTTATACAATCAATCGTTATGGAAGAGAAAATTAGCCTGACTGGGTTATTCAGTACAAGTTATGAAGTTATCAGTGTCAAGCATGAAGAGCTCTACGTAAAGTACATTTCTCACCTTGCAGCCTGGTTGCTTCTTCCCTCTGCTGGTCCTCGCATTGTTGACACCGAAGCTGAAAGCTGTTTTGCAAACTCATGATTTCTTTCTCATATTCAGATGCTGCTTTCCGCCACCGCTCAAGCTCAGCTCGCACTTTCTTAAGCTCTTCTTGTAAAGAAGCAATGTCAGTGTCCCGCTCAGAGGCAGCCTTTTCTGCTGCTTGATGAAGGAGTAAAATTTCATCTCGGGCACTAAGCAATTCATCTCGAGTACTTGCAATTTCACTATCCTTCTCCTCCCGGAGATTCTCAATATTGATGTGTAACCTCTGTAGTTGGGCTACAAAAGTATAGTTACTCGTCATTTTCTTAGTCCATGTAATCAGGAATAAAAGAACAGTCCATATGGGACTGTAGTTACTGCACAGTCCAGGCTGTCAGAGCCGTTTGTTGCTTTTGATTAAACTGTATGAGCAATCCATGTTTAATGAATAAGACATCAAAATACAGAAACACAAAGAGAGGAAAAAAGCTCAAAGTGATCTTTATTTCTCCCACACAGAGAAAATTACTTTTAACATTTGGTACTTATTTTCCCAGATTTTTTCTAAGCATTTATACATATATAAAAACAAAAATTGGGAGCGATCGTAATAAATACAGTGCTCTCTATGCTGCTGGTGATAAATATTTTTTAACGACAAAACAGCTATATTAACTTTCTTCACTAATCCTTTATTTGAGATAAATTACGCTGTTGAGTTTTTAATTACTCATGACAATACATCTTATAATGCAATCTTGATTTTTTTCCTTCCATAAGGGTGAATTCATAGACACAGAACTGGCTTGGTCAGATGGTAAACATTAATAAAACCTTTGATATTTTTAACTCAATTTTCTTTTGAATTGTCACTTACTTAAAGAAGTCTTCTCTGATAGCTTATCTAAAAACGGTCCGCTGTCCTTCTCTAGTCCTTTGCTCTTATTGGATACCACATTATATACTTACTTGCTTTTGTTCATCTTTTTCACTACACTGTACATCTCATGTACACTATCCCCAAGACTAGAAGAGTAAAGAACCAAGGATTATCAGTTGAATTAATGAATTAATAAAGTTACTGAATACTGCCTAGTCAGAGGTATATTTTTTAAAGTTCTGGTCTTGTTGATGTGAACCGGAAACAATCTGTATAAAATCATACTGGGTTCAGAACTAGAATACTGGTCTTGGTTACTGTAACACAAGAAAATTATAGGTATAAAAAAATTCCTTAGGTAGAAAAGAACAATTAAAATAAGAGGATTTCAGCCTTGGGGAGGAAGAGGTAGCCTCATAAATAAACAATAAATACTAGACCATTTAAGTTTGTGGGAAGCATTAAGAGGTTAACAGCCTCAACGTCTGCAAGGGCACGATGGCCAGGGATTACATGACCATGGATTTGTGGATAAAATCATGAAATGTATATGCTGGCGCTAGGGGGCACTCAATGACGCTCATGTAAGGCAGCTTTACCACAAGAGGCAGCACTACATCACAGAACCTTCAGGGGTAACTGCCCATACACAGTACAGGATGGAAATACAGATATAAGGCAGATTTATGTAAATTAATGGATAATGGCATTAAACTGTAATAAAACTGTGAAGAACTCTCAGGAATTTTAAAATTCATCTACCCATCTACCCCAGAAATTCTTGTTTGACCATACTACAATTAAATTTTTGAATGAACTGTCCGACTCAAAAAGAAGAAACAAAAACCCAAAAGACTGATTTTTCTCTGGGTATTTTAGGGCAAATACCCTAGGCCTCACACATTGACTCCCCATTCCATCTCAACAGGGGTTACCCGTCTATTTAATTTCTTTTTACCCTGCCACTCAAACAAATATTTTAAAATAACACTAGTTCCTTCTCTGATGATGAAGGCAAATTAATTTTACTTTAGGGATTTTACAATGGCATGGGAAAGACATCTCCTGGAGTATCTCACAGTTATAGCCTCAAAGTACCAGGAGCTGTGGTTCAAAGAAAACCCTGGACAGACAGGTGTCTTTCAGGTCGTTTCTGTAAAGACTCTGTGACAGCCCAGACAAAGAGACAGCAAAATGGTGGGTATGAAGAGCAGCCTTTACCAATGAAGGCAGTGCAGGGACCACTGTTCTGTTCCATGAGGTAAACAATTTTTGTTGCAAGGCAAGTGTGCTAGGAGCATTAGAAATGATATCACCAACAAGCTAAAAGTGCTGATGCACCGACCGACTCAAACTGATATCCTGTCTGAAGGCCTCCTCTATGGTAAGTCACTATGTAACCCAGAAAATGACAGTCTTACAAATTCATATCTTCACTCTTGCTCTCCCCACTCCAAGTGGGAAGTACTATTGTAGTACTAGGGAATGTTCCCTCTAAAAAAGAAAAGGCCACCAAGAGCCAGTTACAGTCTCAGATTCTAGGGAAGAATCAAAGCCATGAAAAACGGGAACCCTTTGCATTCTTATTTTCCATTTCTTTTGAATCACTATAAACAAACAAACAAACAGTAACAATCCCAAATAGCCCTGAAGTGTCCCATACCTTGAAGAACCTGTATTTGTTTACTGGATTCCTCAACTTGATTTCGATAGGCTTTTCTTTCTTCTTCCAAAAGAGCTAGAAGTAAAGCACAATATGTCTAATTTTGTGATTTAATGAAAATATTCAGAATTGAGCAACTGGAAAATGCTAAGAAATTCTCTCCTAAAGCTCATGAAAGGAAACAAAAGTTAGGCAGTAAGTATTAGCAGTATTAGCAATCAGGTAGTTTAAAGATTTTTAGGAGCACAAAACAGTAGTAAGTCAGTAATAAATGTATCAACTGAATAGGAGTTTTCTATATCTTATATGGCTGAGATAATATATGCTGTTTTTTACTTGAGAAGCATTCTTGATAGTTGTTAATTAACATTGTGAGCTTAAATTTGAAAACCAGACTTAGAATCTTCATGTTCACTGCCAAGTACATAGTAAGTACTTACTGACAGGAAGTCCGCGGTTCCCTGTGGGATGCAAATCTTCCTCCTGGTGAGGAAGGCCATTTTAGAGAACATGAGGATTCTAAGACTTTGTAAGATACTAATCGACTGCAACTAGATAACTTCTGTGAATGATACAAAAAGGTTAGCTCTAGGGGACAGCACTGACTCCAACTGGCATATGACTGTATAGATAAGTGAGCTACTAGAATAAAAAGTGGTTGGGACATTAAACCTTGCCTGGCTCCTCTCACTTACTTTAGAATACACTGTAAACCTGCAGGGAATATAAATGTCCCTTATCTTATGTTGAGTAGCTAGTATTAGGTATAATTAAAACTTAGAAATTAATATTTCTATGTTTTTCTCCTTCTATTGTACTTAATATGTAATTAACTCTCAAGATCTTTCATTGGAATACGTCTTTCTTGATCTTCAGAAGGTCATACCACTATAACTGTCTCCACTTTACTGATCTGAATCGTAAGCTCAGAGAGGATAAGTAAAATCCCAAGATCGCATATCTAATAAAGTCATGGATTTGGAAGAGGATAACTATGCCTCTGGACTTGGGGCCATTCAGTAATATCTTGTTGCTTTCACATCCCCTGAAGAGTCAAAGTAATCTTGATCTCACCTTGAAGTTCAAAGCATTTTTGTTTACTTGCTCTAGCTAGTTCCTGGGCTTCAATCAACTCCTTGCGAAGATGCTGAATTTCTTGTTTTGCCTCAATTTCTGACTGTGCACCCTGCAAGTCATCTGACAAAAATATGTTTATTTTAAAAGCAAGAGTTAGTATGATATCATAATCTCTACAAACAAAGATTAGCAATCTTTCTCATGTTTAGACATGCATAGTTAACAACACAGCACAACTAAGTTTAATAAAATTTAGAAGCAAATTATATTAAGCATTTTAGTCATTTTACCCTGGAGAAAGAACACAAATATAATTAAAAAATATATATTTAGTAATTAATGGCAATGGTACTATAAAACATATACTAATGTATAATAAATTATGTTTTACTTATGTAAGGCTTACGTAGAACTTATGTAAGGCTTGATACTTAGTAATATGAACATAATACTATTCTAATTCAATTTTGAAATTTCTTGATAACAGGTCAGAAATTTTTCACTTGCAACTTAACTGGAAATGGAAAAACAGAGAGAAACTTTTCCTCAAGAAAAAACATTTTAGCATGATTTCCCCTGTTGTGGAATACAAAATAAAAACTAAGCTGAAAGCTCCACTGTGCTTACTCTCTCGTCACTGCTTCCTCAATGTCAACATACATAACAAGTAAATATTCACTTAGTTATTAAATAATGTAACGTAGTGATCATATCAAAATACATTAGAACCAGCATTACATCTCAAATAAACTCCTTCCCTCCTTTCTCTCTAGTCACTCTGCTCGTCTTTCATGGTATTAAAACTTTTTACTACTGAACACTGCCTGAAATAAATGCATCATCAGGTAGGCCATACTCTTCTAGTATACTCTATTATTCTATTCGACTATTGCTTTGGTTTACAATAGCTCAGGCATAACAACTTCAATCCATCAGAAAAGAACTAAAAATAGAACTTCATGATGCAAACACAGCAGGTCTCAGATATTATAAACATGTGTTTTCATCCTCATATCTTACTTCTCCCTGTCAAAAATTCTAACTCTAGGTTCATGTACTTTAGCCAGTCTATCAAATCTTCCTTCGAAAAGTCATGGTAAAGGTGGAGGAAAAGCAAGGTGCATTATCACAACAACTACAAAATTTCTCTTTCAGCATCACACATGGGAGTCTGCAAAGATTCTAGCTGCCCATCTCTGGATTTGTCATTATACAGGATAACGTCCTTATTTTTTAGGAGTATTAAAGTAGGAAGTGTCATGATGTCTTTTTTTTTTTTAAGTTCATTTACAATGTTGTGTTAATTTCTGTGTATACCAAAGTGACTCGGTTATACAAATATTCTTTTTCCTATTTTTTCCATTATGGTTTATCACTGGATACTGATTACAGTTCCCTATGCTACCCAGGAGGACACTGTTATTTATCCATCCTATATGTAATAGCTTGCATCGATTAATCCCAAACCCTTGATCCTTCCCTTCCCCACTCCACCTTCCCCTTGGTAACTATAAGTCTCTTCTCTATGTGAGTCTGTTTCTGTTTCACAGATATTTTCATTTATGTTGTATTTTAGATTCTACATAAGTGATATGGTATTTGTCTTTCTCTTTCTGACTTACTTTCTTAAAATAATAATCTCTAGGCCCATTCCTGTTGCTGCAAATGGCATTATTTCACTCTTTTTTACGGCTGAGTAATATTCTATTGTACATATGTACCATATCTTCTTTATTCATTCTTCTGTTGATGAACATTTAGGTTGCTTCCATGTCCTGGCTATTGTAAACAGTGCTGCAGTGAACACTGGGGTGCATGTATCTTTTTGAATAATGGTTTTCTCCAGGGATATGACCTGGAGTGGGACTGCTGGGTCATACGGTTGTTCTACTTTTAGTTTTTCAAGGAACACTATACTGTTCTCCTTAAAAAACTAAAAATGGAGATTCATAATTCAAAAAGATATATGCACCTCACTGTTCATTGCAGCCCTATTCAAAACAGGCAGGCAGAGGAGCCTGATGGGCAACAGTCCATAGGGTCACAAAGAGTCGGACATAACTTAGTGACTAACCACACACACACACACACACACACACACACACACACACACACACAGTTCTTCATAGTGGCTGTGTCAATTTACATTCCCACCAAAAATGTAAGAGGGTTCCCTTTTCTCCATACCCTCTCCAGCATTTATTATTTGTAGATTTTTAAATAATGGCCATTCTGACTGTGGGAGGTGATACCTCACTGTAGTTCTGATTTACATTTCTCTAATAGTTAGTCATGTTAAGCATCTTTTCAGGTGTTTGTTGGTCACCCGGGTGTCTTCTTTGGAGACATTTCTATTTAGGTTTTCTGCTCATTTTTTTAATTGTTTATTTATTTATTTTTTATACTGAGCTGTATAAGCTGTTTGTATATTTTGGAGATTAACCCCCTGTCAGTGGGAAACTATTTTTGCCCACTGTTAGGTTGTCTTTTTGTCATGTTTATGGTTTCCTTTACAGTGTAAAAACTTTTAAGTTTAATTAGGTCTCATTTGCTTTTGTTTTTACTTTCATTACTCTAGGAGGTAGATCAAAAAAGATATTGTTGATTTATGTCAAAGAGTGTCCTGCCTATGTTTTCCTCTAAGAGTTTTATAGTGTCTGGCCTTACATTAAGTCCATTAATCCATTTTGAGTTTATTTTTGTATATGGTTTTAGGGAGTGTTCTAATTTCAATCTTTTCTGGGTAGCTGTGCAGTTTCCCCAGCTCTAGTTACCGAAGAAGCTGTCTTTTCTCCAGTGTATAGCCTTGCCTCCTCTGTTGTAGATTAGGGGACCAAAGAGCAGCCTCTTAGTTTGCTAGTCCTTCTCACCAGCTGGCTTCCTTCTTGACAACTGGATCTTTTGTTGGCTCCTTTGATCTTCCCATTGCTCTTCTTTCTCTATAAATTTCCCTTGCTATCACAATCCATCCCTATGCAGAGAATTCCCAAACATTTCTTTCTGGCCCAGTCTTATCTTTCTCCACATTTGCCCAACACAGCCTGTGCTGTACCACACTTTCCTACTGGTAAATGTTACTGCTACATTAAACAGTCCTATTTGTAAATGTCAGCACTATTTTAAAGAAATGTATGCCTCCCTTTTCACTCTTGGGTACTCTCACTTACCTTTAACCAACTCATTTGGAAGGCCCATCCTGACTACTGCTCTACCCTGTCTCTGCCCCTAGCCAGGAAATTAGCTGCACTCTCCAAAGTTTCCACCATACCTACTAAAACACTATGACTCTATCAAAATGTCTCCTTCTCCCTTAAGACTGTAGCCTTCTCATGTGGCTTATCTCTCTATCTCCTAGTTCAATAAATGTCACAGAATTAAGTGAAAATGGCTTTCTGGTCCTAGTTTCTGCCTTACACTCCAACTGTTTCTGGTTCCAAGGGTGACAATATAAAACTGGGGGCACATGCGAACTTGAAAGGAAGAGCTTTTAATAATTATGCTGGGACAATGGGTATAAATGGTTCCAGGCAAACCAGGACCTATAAAAAACCTTACTGTTCAACATGTGTCAAACTAGAAACATCTCATTGTCTACCACATCATTTAAACTATGTCCCTTGTTCTTTATATGTCCTGTAAGTTGGCAGTTGAATCTAGAATCTTGACTAGATTCAAGTTCAGCTTTTTTGTGGTATGACACTTTTAGAGTCATTGCAAATGATACTTCCTCCATGAACTGCCTTTCTTCCCCATCTTCTAAGATAAACAAAAAGAAACAAATATATAATCTGGACATTCTTTCCCCTTTCTTTGACTCCTAATGGCAACAACAACGGAGAAACAGCTTATCATCTATACCTCTTCTGTTGCCAGTTTGACTAGAAACTCCTCAAATTCCAAGGACAGTCTTATCAGACTTTGAAACCACTGAGGTCTCTGGCAATGTTCCCTAAAGGAAGCAAAACTGCATTAGAAACTACTTGGTCTGAATTTCAGTTTTCTTTTTACTTTTTTTTTCTTTTCTTTTTACTTTTATTAAGGAAATGACTTCAAGTACATAAAAACCTGTGGGTCAAGCCACAGCTTTATTTCTCTTTCTAAAGTGACATATGTTGACTGAAAATAACATTTCAAGGAAAATTACTACTGTTTCATCATTTCATTTACAGCTCATGGTGACTGCTTAATCTACTTTAGATGCCTTTCCTAATCCTAGATGACTAACATGACAGATGGTGTATTATAATTCTAAATAAAGAATGACTGTTTTTTAAAAAGGGAAATAATAAAATTTGAAGATAATGGTTCAAGAAGCCAGGTATAGGGTTTCACTGAATAAAATAAAGGGGCTACTGTCTACAACTCTCAAGGTTTGGCTAGATCTGTTACTTTCCTAATTTTATACTTCTGTTTGCTTTTTTCCTAAAAAAAGAAAAGAAAAGCCATATCTCAAACACCAGAGGTCATCTGAGAAGAGTGTAGATCAGTAAGAATACTGGAAACTATGAACATACTTAAATGAAGGTTGGCAGCTGGTTCCCTGGACCAGTAAACTTCAGGACTTCTCCTGGTTAAGGGAATTCAATCAGAGGTAGCTCAAACAGCTATGTCAGCTTCAGGATCCATGGGAGAAGAAAAGAGAGGGCCATGACGCCCAGACCAAGGAATTCTAAGAGAATCTGGGTAACCTCTTTGCTAACCACTTCCAATTCTAATTGTTATGTAGCTAGGAGAGCAGCATGATCATGCAGAGTGAAATCAAGGCTTCCGTGTGTGTGTGTGGAAGCGTGTATGTGCATGCATGCACCCAGTCACTCAGTCATGTTCAACTCTTTGTGACCCCATGGACTGCAGCCCACCAGGCTCCTCTGTCCATACAATTTTTCAGGCAAGGATACTGGAGTGGGTTGTCATTTATTTCTTTCTCTGAGGGATCTTCCTGATCCAAGGATTGAACTCACATCCCTGCAGCTTCTGCACTGGCAGGTGCATTCTTTTTTGTTGTTGTTTTTAATTTTTTTTAATCTTATTTTATTTTATTTTTTTTTGGCAGGTGTATTCTTTACCACTGTGCTACCTGGGAAGCCCAAGGCTCCCTTTATATAATCCAAAACTTAGGGTCTGAACTGGGTGATCCCTTAAGAGCCCAGCCAGATGAAAAGGCATTTCTATACAAAGAAAACTCCACAGGCTGCTTTTGCTGCTGATTTCAGAGAGTTCCCTGGTATTGGTCCATTGCTACTAAAATGCTTAACCTACTGAGCTGGACTTATATGTCAATTTTTTTGTGTCCAATAAGGCAATTATAAAAGAAACTAAATGCTGGCAATCACAGGTTTATCAAAAAGACACCCTAAGGCACTTAAATAGATAGTTCTTTCAAGAAATTAATATTTTTAACTTTTTCTAATTTACATTAAAAATTATAGAGTTCCTGTCAGAGACATCAAGGTAAACACAAAAAAAACAGCTATATTTCACATTCTACCACTTACTGCTTTGCCCTACAAATAATTTTGATTGACACAAATTATTCTACATTTAAACATTTTTCTTTGAAGTATTTAAGCACCAACATCAACATTTTAATTTTTAGTTTCTGCTACTGTAGACAAGCTATCTTACTCTTCTAACTAAAACTTAAAACATCATGTAATACTTGGAACTGAATTTGTGGCAAGGGTGAATCCAATGCCCTGGTTTAAATGTCATAAAAACATGTTAAAGTACCTTTTAATAGGGACACTTTAGCAAGGGGTTCATTTAGGTCTTGATCATCCATTTGGGCATCTACAGAGGGGAAAAAAAGAGAATTATAAACAGTAAACTCTACCAGCAAGCTATCCTTTTCAAAATAAGTAAGTGAAACTTACACAGCTATTGTATTTGGATCATTGTACATAGTTTTAAAATTTATCCAAATTATCAAGGGAATCATTTGATAAATAGAAGTACTGCTTTCTCCCTCGACAAATAAAAATTTTGAAATCTCCACCCACACCAACCTGCATACCTGAACTGCTCAGGAGGCAACAATAACTAACAATAACATCTGCAGTTATAGACATTAGGTTAAAACTCACCTGTAGTGTCGTCACTACTTTTCTCCTTACTTGGACTCAGAGTGTCTGACAAGTCGGATTCCTTCGCTCTTGCCTGGTTTTCTAACAAGTAGGAAAAAGAAAAAAAGTAGAATCATGTTAGAATTAAAAAGCTTGTTATCAGTAAAACTGCTTCAGGCTATGCGTGCTCTAAATCTACAGGTATGCAAAATACTTTTAAAATTAACTGAGGTCACTGAAGCTCTTACTTCTTCAGCACTCTAGTCCCAAATGGAATGCTGCTTATTACACGGAGATCAGATTAAATTATAATGTGGATCATGACTGCTGTGCAGAGGGCTGGGACTTTTGTTCAAGGCTGTCCACTGGCCAACTGGAAACAAAAATGAAGCAAGCTTTGCTAAAGTATTTGGAGAACTGCAACAAATATAGCAAAAATTTCCAGGACAATGTGGACATTGTATGAAGATGAGGAAAGAAAATAATTCTATTATATAAAAACACTAGTTAGGTTGCCTTAGTAATATTTATACTCATTACAAAAACTCTTTTAAAAATTACCTTTTTTTAAAAAATTAAAAGTAACACTGAAAAAAGAACATTAACAGCCTTTTATGTCTAAAGAAAATGCAACAGTACCTGAACCACAGGCCTTAAATTCTTTGCTTAAATGGATA
This sequence comes from Muntiacus reevesi, assembly GCF_963930625.1. Taxonomy (NCBI): domain Eukaryota; kingdom Metazoa; phylum Chordata; class Mammalia; order Artiodactyla; family Cervidae; genus Muntiacus; species Muntiacus reevesi. The sequence goes on from NC_089252.1 coordinate 101,540,473, forward strand.
TTTCCTTAAACTTAAGGACCATTCTCACTACTTGGCCTATTCAATCTATATTAAGATATAGCTTAAGCCCATCACTTCTAAGGAAGTCTTCATTTCTCCAGCGTGCTGCTCCTTTTTTTACTGTTATCTTCTCTGGGACATATGTTTTTTATCATTAATCATGTTCTGTTTTATAGCATTCTCTGTATATACATATATCTTATTTCCTCAGTGAGATGATAAACTCAGTAGATATATATTTTTTACAATGTTATGCACTTGACTATACTGTTTTTGGTAATCTGTATCAAAGACATAAATGTGCATATCCATTTATTGTACTTTTTCCTAAGGAAATAATAGGCAACATATAGCATATATCCATAAGGATGTTCACTGCAGCATTGTTCATTACCGAATGGAAAACGTTCAAGATAGACTCACTACTATTAAGTAAAAGTAAAGTCTGTTATGTATAATGTGACTCTGTTTAAACTGAAAAGAGCTGTACATTTAGCTATGAATTTTTTGTTTTATATTTATTCAGGTCTAGAAGGATCTACCACAGAGATACCAATGGTCATTTCTGAAGGTAGGGATGCACATTTACTTTCTAACTTCACACTGTCATAAACTGTGTGAAAAATTAGAGTGAACATATATTGTTTTCATAGTCAACTAAATCAAGAGATATTTTTCATCTAAGAAAGTAGTCAGAAACATATCTAAAACCATCACTGTCAAAATAATACAATATTGAAATATAACTTATTATGGCTATCCCATATAAGAATAGCCTAAATTTGTGGCTTAATTTGTGTAATGAATGATAGATTATAAGAGGCTTTTTGCATCTTTCCTCTCTGCCATTTCTAATCAAAGACCAACTGCTGTGAGACAATGAGCTTGGATTAGACATGAAGTCACCGATCGCTGAGGCCCATGGGAATCTAATCTGAGACCTCTAATGTGCAATCACGGTGTGTTCTAGTTAGACATTTCTGAATGTACTAGTTTTGATCACAAAGTTACAGTCTCAAATAAGGGAGGTGAATACTCTTATCAATATATAGAAAGAAAAGAAACCATTCTGTGGGAACAGAAAGGAAAAGACAAAAAAGACTCTTCTAATTACAATATTCTTGGCAATTTTATGATCAAGAAATCAAGGTAAACCAAGAGGAATGTATTTTCAGACATATTCTTCTGGCTTACAAGCAACTTTTATTTCCTATCTGGAACAGTAGCTAGGAAGGTAAAATTGCCTTAGAGGCTTCCATTAAGATCTTAGAATATAAGCTCCATGAATGCAGGAATCTTTGTCTGTTTTGTTAACTGCTATCTCCTCAGTCCACAGAGCAATGCACAGTATGTAGGAGGTGCTCCAAAAAGAGATGATTAAAGACACAGTTTATTGCAAGTCAAGTCATGAGCCATCATTCTTGAGTCTGACACTCAGTTATTATATGGAGGCAAATCAAATCTATTCAAGATGAAACACAGGACACAACAAACGAGTGACAAGAAGCTCTACTATTTAAAACCTCTACTCTTCAGCTATGAAGCAGCACCCAACTTCCCTGTATTAAAATTCATTCAGTTCAGTTGCTCAGTTGTGTCCAACTCTTTGTGACCCCATCAACCACAGCACCAGTTGATTTTTTCTGCAGTACTTACTTATTAAAATGCATAGCAATAATATATATAAGAGGGGTAAACAGAAGGACAACTACCAATGTCAATACCAAATTGCTCCCAAACTGGCAAGTCTACCATAAGGTGACTGTTTTCACTATATCTTCAAGCAAACATAACAACGGATGGGCAAAACAAATACAGGCCAATTCTTATACCACTGGAACCATTATTTGCAAAGAAAGCAAGGTCAAAAATCAAGGTGGGAGAGAAGAAGAACTAACATTTGCTAACAGAAAGGTGTTTCCTGCTTCCTGCTAACAGAAAGATGCTTCCTGCTAACAGAAAGGTGCTTCCTGCTTACTGCTTATGCAGTATTTCATTAAATTTCCATAAGACCCTGTAAGTTATATACTGTCTATCCCATTTTATAAATGAGGAAACTGAGGTTTAAAGTACTAAAGTAAATTGCCTGAGGGCACAAAGCCAGTGGCTGGTAGAACCTGAAATTAAAAGCCAGTTTGATAAATTCTTGCTTTTTTTCTACTGCTATCTTTAAATCTACCATAAACATAAAATTACTGCAAGTTGAGTCAGGGCTTAAACAGAAGGCATGGGCATTAGGTGAAATACCTGAAGGAAACATTAATACTACCAAGACTCGTAACAACTAGTAACTGGTAATTTCTAGCAACTGATATTTTTCAATGCAGAAAACTCTATTAAAAACATCATTAGTGAAAGTATTTAAAAAATAAAATAATCCAGCCAAATCCAAAAGAAAATACTTTATAGCCAGATATAAAGCATTTAAAAGGTAACTTATTTCAGCCATGTTGGTTTGTTACAGGGATTAATATACCTCTGCATGCCAACTGTGGTTAGTGCCAGTAAAATGCTGACAGCTGACAGAAAAATCTCTGGGTATATAAAACTTATATCTGTATTAGCATTCATTCCCCCCCTCCTTTTTTTTTTCAGTTGTGCCACTAGGCTTTGCAGAATCTTAGTTCCCCAACCAAGGACTGAACCCAGGTCCTGGCAGTTAAAGTGCTGAGTCCTTACTACTGGGGTGCCAGGGAACTTTCTCTATTACCATTCTTAAAGGATGTATTCTATTCACTTGCATGGACACACTTGCTATAATTTATTTAATAAATGTCCTTATTACTGGAGGCTTATGTCTTCTTTTTGCTTTTAAAACAATACAAACGTCCTTGTACATCTGTCCAATTTGTTCCTTTTTAAGATAAAAACTCAGAAGTGAAACTGCTAGTAAATTGTTAAAAATGCTCTTTAAAGTTTTCAATATATATTTTATACCCAGATTTCAAAAGGAAATCATAACATTTTCTTTTTCAATAATGACATCATGTAATTTCAAGGAAATAAATTCTAATTCATAATGCAGTAAACAGAAGCACAAAGGTAGCAAGATACCTTTAATTAAATCTTTAATTAAATATCTTTAATTAATTTAATATCTTTAATTAAAAGCAGCACTGATTTTTTTTTAAGGCTACATTACATCAAAGCGTTGGCTATTTAACCAACTAATCTGAATATCAGGTATTTAGTTGGTGAAGTAAAAGCTATTTTAAAATCTGTTCTCATCTCACTTTAATAAGATGAAATAAATTGTCATACGTACTAAAAATAGTTCACTGTTCTGAAACTCAATGCCTGTTTGCCAGAACAATATTAGTGATGCATATTTTATGCATTCTTTCCCCAAATATGGCATGTGCCGTGCACAAAATTCCAAATGGAAGCCACCAGATAGTTGGGATAACACTATCCTTTTAAATATTTTTAAAAGCCAAATGGATCCAGTTACTGTCATAAAACAGAATTAATGAAACTGAGTACAGCAACCTTTCATTATTCATTGTTTTAACGGACCCAAGTAATTGCAAATTTAGTTTTAAATTTTATATTGACATGTTCTCCTGATAAAAGTCCTAGAATGAATAATGAACATATTCCACTAAATTTATTTGCCCAATTTCCCTACACATAAAAGTGACTTGACAACATGATGCTTTAAAACTTACTTTTCTTTACTAAGGTCTGACAATTTTTATAGAAAATAATTAACAAAATAAATTACTTCAAGCAATTATAGGACTATTCATCACAAAATATAAGGTTCTACATAATCATTTTTGTTTAAATCAAATTGAGATGCCAGCGATTAAGATAATATTAAATATCATAACAATATTAAACATACAATAACTAGAAAAAGAGAACTGAAAACATTTTTCATCTGTTTCAAACAAGATTTACACTCTATTTGATTAAAAATTTTAGATCAAAGCTGAAAATAATGCTGGAAGTGAGACAGAGATCACAACAAATCTTTAGTAGCTAACGAAACCTATTCCAAGCATTAAAAAAAACCCACACATATATACCCATTTAAAAAGAAACCTTCCAATGAACATATCCTTCTTAAGACAGAACTCCAACTGTTTTATATTATTATCTGGTACTGTTACTGGATTGTGAGCTATAAGACAAAATTTATGGTTAAAGTACTATGACCTTGGAAATGTACACTAACCTTCATTATCCAAGAGTTGTAAAAACCCACAGAAAAATGCCACAGAAACCCCAGAGAAAACGAACCTTTTGAAAGCTTTGTCTCTTCTACTACTTTGGTTAGGTGCCCCTCGACGATCAGCTTCTCTGCCAAAGAAAATAAACGTTACTATCCAAGCCCAAGCTGAGCAGCAAGCATTTCCCTGAGCAGGGCAGTGTAACACATTCCATGACCAAATTTAAAGATGATAGCATTACTCCCATGACTAGGCTTGAACAAAAACTTGAACCTGGAAGGGGAACTGAGAGAACTTGAACTATACTAGAGGAATCGGGTTAATGCAGAAACCCGAGAGTAAGGAAACAATCTGCCTTCAGTTTTCATTAATTTTTGCCTTATTTTATTATTAAAAATCTTTTTTTCACCTTATTGTAATAGCCTTGCACTTTTTAAAAGACTCAGAAAAAACAAAGCAACACTCTTTAAATCAACAATATTAACTTGAAATAAAGGAATTCTAGGAAGGTATTTCATTTAGATAAAGAATACAAATCATACCAACAGCTTACTTTTCCCTATTGATAAAATTTATCAGAGATATCTGTATGACATGTTTCAGTAAAATGAATCATTTTAGAAGAGATAATCATTTAAATAAATTAAAAAGAATTTCTATGGGGCATTCATTCTCTGTAAATGTATAGTGTAGTTTCTTTTTCATTTATTTAAAGTTGGATTTTCATATTCTACCTTTCGAGTCAGGAGGATAATATATCTAATTCTGTATATCCCATTATCTGATGATGTAGGTCACTTGGTCTCCTTCAATTTACACTTTTGAAATATTTGAGATAATTTCTCTATTCTTCTACCCTTCAACCCACTGCAAGTTGATCTATAACCATCACCCAACCACTGAAACAGCTCTGAGATCACTCATAATTTTCATTTCATATAGGCTCTGTGTGGCATGTGGCACTGTTTGCTCCTACCTCCTTGATAAAAAGAAAAGACAAAGTCATAAATTTAGATAATTTCAAAAGGCATTAATCATACAAGATATATAAGATGTTTTACTCAGCCTCTGTTTTACTCCTTTCTATTGCTGAAAAATCACTTCCCACAGACAACAACTTTACATTCACATTTCTAAGTAATATATTGCTATTTCTTAACTTTTCCATTGTAGGCATTATTTACTGATAATCTCTTACAGATGAGTAAGCTCTCATATTCTAATATTCTCAATAAGAGTTACATTTTGTCCATCTGCAATCAGAATTTATATTATGACTATTATCTGCACCTGAGTTATATGCCATAATTATATTTTTCTTCTTATACATTTAGTGTTTCTAGAACTTATAATGTCGTCTTTTGCTTTGCTAATTTAAAAAATATATCTCAAACACAGCCCAAGTTCTTACAGAACCCTAAAACTCTCAATATCATCAAACATACCAGGCAATCTATCATATATTCCTGTCTCTCCCTTCCCCTAGTCCTTTCACCTTCCTGCTCCAGTCTGAGCTATATCCTGTGCAGAATCCCTTGCTCCCAGACTCCAAATATTGCTTTTAATTATTTATTTTTGGTTGCACTGGGTCTTTTGTTACTGCGTGCAGGCTTTCTCTGGTTGCAGAGAGCGGGGGCTACTCTCCAGTGGCGGTGCACGGGCTTCTCACTGCGGTGGCTTCTCTTGCGGAACATGGGCTCTAGGCACACAGGCTTCAGTAGTTGCTGCACTCGGGCTCAGTAGTTGTGGCACATGGCCTGAGTTGCTCCACAGCATGTGGAATCTTCTCAGACTAGGGATTGAACCCGTGTCCCCTGCATTGGCAGACAGATTCTTTTCCACCCCGCCACCAGGAAAGTCCTCCTCTTCCTATTTTATTCTCTTATTTTAGTGTAACATATCCTCTGATAATTTCTGGATAAGAGATGGATAGAAGGTAAATGCTTTGTAACTCTGCTCCTCTGAAAATGCTACTGTTCTATGCTCACATTTGACTGATGGTTTGACAGATACATAACTTCACAGGAAAAACTGTCATTCAGAATTTAAAAAAACACAAAACGTTTCACTGTCTTCTAGCTTCAAATTGGAAGGTAAGTCTACTGCCAGTCAGACCCTTGGTCCTCAGTATACGTGGTAGAAATCTCTTGTGCTCAGTAGCACCTGGTTTGCCTAACCTTTCTGGGCACCTGAGAAGACTGCACATTGCAAGTCCCTAACTGAAGAAGGTCCATGTGATTGGTTCTAGCCAAGGCAGAAGCATTTAAAAGACAGCAGGACTTTTCTACACTTGTTCCTTTTCCACTCTAGAAACAAAGTGTTCAGATTAATCTCCATTCCTGAGTAACAATATGGAACAGAATGTTTTCCCTCACCATGGGCATGTAGCATAAATGAAAAGGAAATATTTGTGAGGTCCCTGGTGGCCTAGTGGGCTTCCTGGGTGGCTCAAATGGTAAAAAAAAATCTGCCTGCACTGCAGAAGACTGGGTTCGATTCCTGAGTGGGGAAGACCCCTGGAGAAGTATTCTTGCCTGGAGAATTTCATGGACAGAGAAGCCTGGTGTCGCGAAGAGTAGGATATGACTGAACAACTAACACTTTTACTTTCACTTTGGTGGCCTAGAGGTTAGGATTCTGGGCTGTCACTGCCGTGCCCTGGGCTCAATTCCTGGTTGGGGAACTAAGATCCCACAAGCCTGTGACACAGCTTAAAAAAAAAAAAAAAAAAAAGTAAATGGCTGAATTAAGCTGTTATGATTTCAGGGTTTATTTATCACTATATTATTATTTAGTTTATTATGATTAATAATACAGGATGAGATCCTTTGTTTCTCCCTGGCAATTTTCAGAATCTTTATCTCTGGTGTTCTTAAATTTCATGTTCCTCAGTATATGATCTTTTCTAAAAAAAACTGGGGTTAAATTCACATAGTGTATTAATTTTAAAGTGAGCAATAAAGCGGCATTTAGTATATTCACTATAATATGGAACTACCAGCTTCATCTAGTTCCAAAATACTTTTATCACCTCATAAGAAAACTTTGTACTCATTAAGAATTTTCTTTCCATCCTCTAAAATCTCTAACCTCAAAATCTCTAACTCTGTTTTATGTTCTAAAGTAAGTTTCTACTCTCATTCTCTCTGTTCTTGTGTTTTATGTTTTTTATCTTTTACTATGAATGGAGCCATTCATCATACTTAATCAAAAGTTTACTGCCTCCTTTTAAAAACTCTTTTCATTTGGCTTCTAGGATACTACTCATTCCTACTTCTTGTATGTGCTTGCTCATTCCTTTCTTCTCAGGCTTTCACTGACTTTCTTTTCTTCTGATTATGATCTAAATATGTATAAAGAAGTCAAAAAGCAAAAAAGAATTTCATTTAAAAGTGGGCAGAATATTTGAACAGACATCTTTCCAAAGAAGATATACAGATGGCCTATAGGTACATGAGGTCTTCCCTCGTAGCTCAGTTGGTAAAGAATCTGCCTGCAATGCAGGAGACCCAGGTTCAATGCCTGGGTTGGGAAGATCCCCTGGAGAAGGAAATGGCAACCTACTCCAATACTCATGCCTGGAGAATCCCATGGACAGAGGAGCCTAGCAAGCTACAGTCCATGGGTCACAAGAGTCGGACACAACTTAGCGAAAGGCAATGCAATAGGCACATGGAAAGATGCTCAATATCACTAATCATCAAGGAAATGCAAACCAAACCCATACGATAATATCATTTTCACATCTGTTAAAATGGCTATCATCAAAAAGACAAGAAGTAACAAGAATGTGGAGAAAAAGGAACCCTTGCACATTATTGGTGGAAATGTACATTGATGTAGCCACTATGAAAAACAGTGTGGAGATTCTTCAAAATAGAACTACTATATGATCTAGCAATTCTACTTCTAGGTATTTACTTGAAGAAAATAAGAACACTAACTGGAAGAACAATAATGCACCAGGTTTATTCACTGTAGCATTGTTTACAACAGCCAACATAAGGCACCAACAGATGAATGGACATGTATATATAATGGAGTATCATTCAGCCATAAAAAGAGAATGAAGTCTTGCCATTTGTGACAACACGGGGGGACCTCAAGAGCACAGTGCTAAGTGCTAAAACAGTGCTAAGTGCTAACACAGTGCTAAGAAGTCACAGGGAAAGACAAATGCCATATGATCTCTCTCATATGTAGAATTTAAAACAAACAAACATACAAGCTCACAGATACAGAGAACAGACTGGTGGTTTGCAGAGGTGGGGAGTGGGAGCTGGGAGAAGAGAATGAAGGGAATAAAAGGATAAAAAGGGGGTAGGCGAACTGTAGACTTCAAAAGTCATGTGTGGAAAAACTAATAGGTATGATCTCATATAAGTTAAATTTTTCTACATGATCAAACTCATCATAAACAAAGCTAAAGAGCAAGTGCAAACATGGGAAAATGTTTGAAAAACAAATAACAGATAAAGGTTATTAATCACTTCATTCATTCATTGAACCATTAACCATTAACTATTATGTGCCAGACACTGTCCCAGGTGTTGGAAACATTAGAATGAACAAATGACAAAATCCCTGCCCTTCTGGCTCTTATTCTGACGGTGCTGGGAAGGCAGACAATAAAGAAATAAACAGTATGCCAGAAGGCAGTCATAGCAAAAAACAAAGCAAGGAATGAGGAAAGGGCCTGTGAAGAAGGCAAACAAAGACATGACACCTTCCCAAAGTTAATAACAGAAAGTCAAATCACACAGGGGAAAGAAGGGCAAAAAATGGGAACACAGAATCCACAGGCCAAGAAATGCAAATGTCTAGTAAACCTGAGAAATCATGGTCTACCCACTAACACAATACCATGACATTATTTGCCCATCAGGCTGGCGATATGCTGAGTTTCAGTACTGACTGAGACGGGGTGGGTAAATGAGTAGCTTTCTGTCCTTTCAGGGGAAGTGTAAATCAGTATGATTATTTTGTTTAGAGGGCAATTTGGCAGGACCTATCCCAATGCTGAAAGTTTAGGCCCTTTGACGCCACAACCTCTCTTCTGCACATCACACTGGAAAGAGAGAGGCTTGTACAAAGATTTCCAATGCAGCATTGTCTGCACTGGGGGAAAGCAGAGTACAGATTTTTATAGTTCTATCAAGCAAGAAAAAAGAAATTAGTCTCTGAGATCTCAAACAAATTTTAATAGCATTAACTACCTGCTACACTTAAACAACGTCTACATATTGATGCCTAGTCTCGTTCTCGCTCTCTTACATTCCAAAACCCTGATGCCAAACTGCTTCTCAAACACCTTCACCCAGAAATCTCACAGGAGCTTATCTCATCCCACAAAAACTTCTCTTCCTTTCTCTGGAATGAATTTGGTATCTCTTCTCTCCCATTCCATAACTCTTCATTAGTGTCTCTATTAAGCTATACTGCATAGATTTATTTATGTCCATCTTAACCACCATACTATAAACTCTTTGAAGAATATACTCATTACTTCAAATACTATACATCAGCTATAGTGCCAGGTATTTTTCATGGATTACCAAGATAAATCTTTTAGGTCTAGTGAAAGCAGGAGGTATCTTATTAATAATTTCTCAACAAAATTGTGTCACATAATACAGGTTCTACAAATGCTTGTTATATGAATATAGCAAATAATGAAACAGAATAAACACAGGTTCTAAAAGCCACTTTAATCTTTCTCTAGAAGACTGAAGTACTACCTTCTTCAAAAAATTATAAACACACATTAGGAGAAATTTATTGCTCAAAACTCTATCATTCTTAAAATCTTAAGTCCCTACCATGATCTACAAGGTCTGTAAGCCAACTATGGCCCCACAGGGCCAAATTCAGCTAGTTGCCTGCTTGGTAAACCAAGTTTTATAGGAACATGGTCAGGTTCATTCATTTACATATTGTCCATGGCTGGTTTCCACCACAATGGCAGAGTTGGTACTTATAAAAGAGACCCTTTAACATGCAAAGGCTAAAATACTTACTATCTGGCCTTTTGTTTATTTCTTAAAGGCATTTTTATTGTTTTAAAACTCCTTCAGACTTGCCTTGGGTTTTCATGTGGTTTTTCCCCATCTCACATACTCTTTCCTCAGACACATGTACAACCTACTCAGCTTAATCCCAAATCTGTTCAAATCCCACATAACACTTTTGTTAGTACCTACTGCCCTGATAGGTACAAAAGAGTTCCAGAAAAACATCTACTTCTGCTGTACTGACTATGCCAAAGTCTTTGACTGTGTGGATCACAACAAACTGTGGAAAATTCTTAAAAGAGATGGGAAGATCAGACCACCTGACCTGCCTCCTGAGAAATCAGTATGTAGGTCAAGAAGCAACAGTTAGAACTGGACATGGAACAACAGACTGGTTTCAAATAGGGAAAGGAGTACATCTATAAGGCTTTATATTGTCACCCTGCTTATTTAACTTATATGCAGAGTATATCATGAAAAATGCTGGGCTGGATGAAGCACAAGCTGGAATCAAGATTGTGGGGAGAAATATCAATAACCTCAGATATGCATATGACATCACACTTATGGCAGAAAGTGAAGAAGAACTAAAAGAGCCTCTTGATGGAAGTGAAAGAGGAGAGTGAAAAAGTTGGCTTAAAACTCAACATTCAGAAAACTAAGATCATGGCATCCGGTCCCATCACTTCACGGCAAATAGATGGGGAAACAATGGAAACAGTAACAGATTTTATTTTGGGGGCTCCAAAATTACTGCAGGTGGTGATTGCAGCCATGAAATTAAAAGATGCTTGCTCTTTAGAAGAAAATCTATGACCAACCTAGACAGCATATGAAAAAGCAGAGACATTACTTAGTCAACAAAGGTCCATCTAGTCAAAACTATGGTTTTTCCAATAGTCACGAATGGATGTAAGAGTTGGACTATAAAGAAAGCTGAGCACCGAAGAATGATGCTTTTGAACTGTGGTTTTGGAGAAGACTCTTGAGAGTTCCTTGGACTGCAAGGAGATCCAGCCAGTTCATCCTAAAGGAAATGAGAGCTGAATATTCATTGGAAGGACTGATGCTAAAGCTCCAATACTTTGGCCACCTGACGCAAAGAACAGACTCATTTGAAAAGACCCTGATGCTGGGAAAGATTGAAGGCGGGAGAAGGCGACGACAGAGGATGAGATGGTTGGATGGCATCACCAACTCAATGGACATAAGTTTGAGTAAGCTCTGGGAGTTAAGTGATGGACAGGGAAGCCTGGCGTGCTGCAGTCCATGGGGTCACAAAGAGTCAGACACAAGTGAGTGACTGAACTGAACTGAACTGCCCTGATAGCTTAGTTGGTAAAGAATCCGTCTGCAGTGCAGGAGACCCTGGTTAGATTCCTGGGTTGGAAAGATCCCCTGGAGAAGGGACAGGCTACCCACTCCAGTATTCTTTGGATTCCCTTGTAGCTCAGCTGGTAAAGAATCCACCTGCAATGTGGAAGACCTGGGTTCGATTCCTGGGTTAGGAAGATCCCCTGGAGAAGGAAAAGGCTACCCACTCCAGTATTCTGGCCTGGAGAATTCCATGGACTATATAGTCCATGGGGTTGCAAAGAGTTGGACACAACTGAGTGACCTTCACTTTCACTGCCTTATAATCTTCCATTTATTCCTTCAATGGGCTTATCACTACTTGACATATTATTAGTCTATTAATTTTTTTCTCAAGAGAATGTAAATTCCATGAAGGCAAAGCTATTTGCGTCTTGTGTCTTGTTCATTCCTATACACCGCAAAGCTAAAATAATGCCAGATAAATACATAGTAAGATGCTTAATAATACTTGCTGGATGAATAAATTAGGCGTTTATTTTTAAAGAGATCAAACTTGGAAAAATTATTTGAATACTTTCTTCATTCTAAAAAACTAAGGATTAAATACTTTAAAAAAGTTTTGAATAGTATCAATATTAAGTGCTAAATAATAATTACCTGCTGCTATTATCACTACTGAAATTATTTAAGATTATATGATCAGATCCAGTGAATCATTAGTACCCTGCAATTAAAATATTAAGGAAAAGATTATTGTTTTCAGAAAGGTTTCTGACTACCAGTTCTCAAACGTGGGGTGGAGATCTCAGCTATTTAGGATTACTGGAAGTAAGAGACCCCTCAGAGGCAAAACAGAACTTCCTTGTAATGATAACTGCAGGTACTGAAAGAACTACTTCCCATGGCACAACTAAAAGATAAAAAAGATCTTCTTTTTTTAAAATAAATTCCCTCTTTTTGAATGTTACTTTACAGAGGTAATCATTCATTTTCCCCCTATTTTAAACCATACTTAGTATAAAACATAGCATCCAGGAAGGTGCATAAAACACAATGGACAGGCTAATATAGTCTTTTTTTTCTTTTAAAGAGAAAACATCTGCCTGACTATAGTCCAAATTAAGAAACAGAACCTAATCACCACCCCCAAAGCCTTCCACATTTGCTTTTCCAATCCCATAAAGGTAAGCACCATTCTGACTTTTGTGGTACCTAATTTCTCACATTTCTTTATAGTCATACTACTCAAATATGTGTGACTAAATAATATAATTTTAGTGCTTTTGAACTTTGTTCATCCTATATTCCTCAGTGTTTGGTTTTTTTTTAACCTATTTGAATACTGAAAATCTTTTGGGTTTTCTCCCCAGTTCTGAACTACTGTGAACATTTCTTGAATCTGTACCTGATCCATATACATATGCCTTTCTGCAGAGAACCTACCAAGAAGTAGAACTGATGGTTTTAATAAGTTTGACAACATTTGAGAACCACCACCAAAGCACTTTGTATAGTCAGAAAACATGATAGAATTATAAAAAACCATCAAATATTGTCAAAGACTGAATAGAACAGAACCAAATTTATTTCTTGGCTGATAAAAATATATGACATAGTAGCTATATTACTATGTGGCACAGAATGAAAATGAGAAACCATGCAAACAAAAGCAGTTTAACAGAAGCACAGCTGTGCCTAGTTCTTCAAGAGCCACTTTCCTCACGTGACAGCTACAACCAACTGAAAACAGCAGATAAACTCAAACAGCACTGACCATCAGATACGGTGTCAGTTCCCTAGGGACCTCAAACAGAAAAGTAGAAGAATAAATGCCAACTTGGAGAATATTTCTAAACCTCAAAGTTAGGTTTCATTATAAAAAAATAATGGTATGACTAGGGCATCAAAATAAGTGCTTGGACCAAATCTTTTAAACGGCATGTATACTGGTAATTTAAAAGTTAGACAATTGCTAAATTATCAGAAACCTATTTCGTTAACAGGAACAATAAAGCTACATCAATTAGCTTTCACTATCTTGAAAATGGAAATAAAAAGAAGCTTTCAACATGAAAGATCCCCCTGACAACGATCTTCCAAACCCTGCCTCATGCTCCCTAGAAAGTTTTCTACCTTCTAGGTAACATGTATTTCTGCATATCAGGCATTACTTAGAGCACTTAGTAAAAACGGTCTCATTTCTCATAATTCTATGAAATAGGTACTACCATCCCATTTTATAAAAGAGGAAACTGAGGTTTGAAAAGATCATACCAGCCACAATCATATTGCCAATGAGGGATCAAATCAGAATTAACATAAACGTTCCTTTGATCCAACTCTAAACATCACAAATAAAAATGAGCCAAAGTTACCTAGAAGGTCATTAAAGGGAAATACAGCTAAGGAACTGAGATTAGAATTAACATCAAGATATAACCAGGGGACTTTTCTGGTGGTCCAATGGTTAAGAATCCACCTTGCAATACATGGGACTCACGTTTGATCCCTGGTCAGGGAATTAAGATCCCACACAGAGCAACTAAAACCCACGTGCTGCAGAGCCTATATGGAACAACTATTGAGTTTGCCCGCTACAACTAAGACCCAAGGCAGCCAAATAAATAAGTATTTTTTTTAAAAGGATGTAAAAATTAACAAATAGCATTCAACATCAAGCTGACAATTTATTTCCCTTCAGAGAACAGCAGCTCACATAGTAGAAAGAAAGCTTTATTATTACTGCAAAGACTGTTTCTGACAGGTTGCAAATTTTAATAATACAGACTTTCACAAGGTTATTACTTTCTGCAGCAAAATAAAACTACTTAAAGCAAGTCCCATTGTAGAAGATAGTCTGACTTTCTATAAAAACAGTTCTAAAAGCTATTTGTCTTAAAACCTAAGAATAAAGAAAAAAGAAGAAAGAAGATTGAAATTCAAGAATAGATTTAAAATTAAATGAACCAATTTCAAGAATACAGAAACAGATTCTTTTTTTTAAAGGAACAGTCTATGTATCAAAACATCACTGGCATGAATTTAAGACTATCTTCTGTGCACTTATATTGAGAGAAAATCTGGCAGAAATATTGGAAAGCTAGCTGACTGGGGAAATGGTTGGTACAAGTAAATAACAAATAAAAACCTTCCATTATATCTTAAATTGAACAACTACTCTAAGAACAAAGAAGTAAAAAATGAGCTAGTTTAAACTCAAATTTAAACTCCATTACAGTTTCCTGTAATGGGAACATTAACTAATAAGAACAGGGAACCACACCAAGTGTTTTCTATTCTTTGTCATAAATAAACTGCTTTGGCTTAGAGAAACAACAGTTTAAAAGATGAAAATTTAAAACTGTTTCAAGTACAATATGCAATCAGAATAAGCCTGAAATTGTTCAGAGAGGCTGATATCATAGAGTGATGAAAAGTAAACAATCACATGAACATCAGAGATTCAAAGCATTACTCCAAATAAGGCAATTTCTGAGTCAAAGCAAAGCCCTAAGAGAAAGGAGGATGGAATGAGAAAATCATACACAGATTGTGACTGCAATGTCAAAATGGGATGGGAGGCAAGGAGGGGAAAAAAAACTTTTTAAATTAGGAAATAAACAAGTAGAAATAGTAGAAATAAACTATGAAATATTAAGAGAATGACTTTTGCCTAACAATAGTAAAAACTATTGGGACTTCCCTTTCAGTATAGTGATAAGACCATGCTTCCATTGTAGGAGGCACAGGTTTGATCCCTGGTTGGGGAACTAAGACCTCACATGCCAAGAGGCACGGCCAAAAAATAAATTTAAAAAAAGAAAGAAAAAAGAAAAACTACTAAGTCATATAGAAAGCATTCTTTAAGAATACAAAGACATGAGGCTTATTTCATGGGACTTCTAACTCCATCATCAAAGCGGAGATGTCTCTGTGGGGAAGGGGCAGTTTGTCTCCATAAAGCAGATCTCAGCCAAGCTTCTCTGGCATCCAGCTGCTGTGACAAACAGGAGCAGGAGAAATCAGAGAGGCGGGCAGCAGTCCAGAAAAGGCTCTTTTTTACTTCATGCCCACCAGCTGATGGCGAGGCTCTACATCCCTAGCTTACCTTTCACCTTCCATCCTCTCACTGAGCACACGAGCTAATCAAGCAACAGAATTCACAGGATGTGTGTTTTTAACCCAGAAAGTATGTCTGGCAAGTACACAGAGCTCTCAGTGTATTCACACAAGTTTATATGGTAAACCCTGAGTGACTACAATTTGCAGGGAACATGGAATGTGGAGTTCTGCTTAAACCAAACTTCATGCCTCAATCTCTGAAGAAGAGACTTTGCTAGAACTTTATGGCAAGTTTTACTAATGTTACTTATCCTAGATTTTGTATGATGTATTTTTATACTGAAATTTTACTTCACAGTTCTGGAATTATGCAAAAGGTTATATTTAAATCTGTCCAAAATCCAATCTCTGTGCTGGAGATTAAAAGCTTTTCTCCTACAAGAGAATTAAAAGGAGCACAGTCTGTTTTACCATAAAAGGAAAACAAATTGAAGTGTGTTTTGACTCATTTAATTTCCTCAAAATCACCTTATAAACAGAGAGAGCCAACAATCAAATTGTTCTCTTACTGAGTCATACGCATAAACTGAAAAAAACTTGTCAATATGTTTAAAAAAGGCATGATAACCCCTACGAAACTAAACTATTTGCTTTCTAATTTTTATTTATTTTTTGCTTTCTAATTTTTAAAACATCAAGTGAATTTACAGGATACAAGCACAGTAAATAATGAAAGCCAGGTTCTTAATATTCACTTTTTAAAAGACTGGAAACAAGAATATAAAGTATTACTGCTCACAGAATAAATGCTTCTTGTTCAAGACTATAAATCAGTTCAGGATGCCTATTAAAGAAAATAATGGCAAAAAAGGTTATGTGTGCTTGTAAAAAAATGATCCAAAATTGTTTCACAAGTTCACTTGAGTAAGATTTTTGCTGAATTTGCTTTGCTTGCCATAATACTTATTTATGGCAGAATAATCTCTACAATGGCATCTTGTCATCAAACAATAAAAATGTCAAAACATAATGGAAATGAGAACAAATCAAACCAGAGATGACCCTTACTATGCCAGCTCCAGCTATCCAAATCTAAGAAGCCAAACAGATTTGGAAAATCTGAGGTACAATGGGCATTCTCATTAATCAAATTCTTGCTACTTGCCACGGAAACTCAGAAACCAAATGGATTCAGATAACAAGCTATACCCCTAACTAGCTGAACTCACAACCCAAACTTCTTATACTTAAGAACTCAGTGGATTCAAATGTCTAGAAATGCTTGTATTTTACTTTTTCTGTTCTTTGGTTCATTCTTTGTCCACAAAAACAGGGTTTTATATTCTCATTTTCCCCTCTATGTACCTAACGCATTTAGCATTTTCCCATGCCATTACATACTCTGTGTAAACGTAATCTTACTGGCTGATGTCCCCATGGAAGAGACAGCTGTAATTCAGAATTTATATAACTTCTGTTCAATCTGAATGTTTATCTCCATAACTATGACTCAATAAAACATATCCAAACATCTTTTTATTTATTTAAAATGAACACTGCTCTGTGTTAAAACTAAAGCTACACATTTTACACATTTTATAATAATATTTTTTATAATAATACTTTAAATTATTTTTGCCAACTGTAGCTTAGTAAACATTATTTTGATAATTCTCTGCTCTTATTTCTTTACATTCAAATATGAATCCCAAAAGTTGAAAATAAAAATAATTTATTTAAAAATGGTCACATGTAACAAAATTAAGTATAAAATCCTCCTAAAGATTTATATTTTAGATCATATATTCTATTTTTAGTTGGTTTCAGTGGGTACCAATTATTTGTCCAAATCCCAGTGTCAACTGCCTATAAAAGTGGAATTTAGTAATCAGAAGGTAAGAAAAAGATGTACTAATCTTCGCTTCATGAAAAAACTGTTAAAGAACAAAGAAATACACCATATTTATTAAGAATCTGGCTCAAAGTTGTATTAAGCTTACATTCAATATTATAATCTCTAAAATGGACAAACGCAGTTCTTCTAAAACAATTCAATGAAATTTCACCTTTCCTTAAAGCAGCTCTAAGGAGCGTAATATTTGATCTGTTGAATTTGTGCCTGCTATAATTACCAGGTGTGACTCTTATATTCCATGAATGCTCTTCAGATTGGCGATGTGGGAGCAGAGGGTGGGAGAGTAACCATACATGCGTGCACACCCATCAACTGAATTCAGAAATATTTGGAAAACCAACTCCTTTCAAAGAGAGAGAGCAAACAGGAAGGAAAAAAAGAGTCTGACAAAGTGTGAGTCTGATAGAGAAAAGTATAAACTTCATGAATAAATTTTTACTACACATAGTGACCTTAAATTGTTACTAAGAAACTAAGAATAAGACAACTTTGTTATTGTTAACCGATTTAAGCAGTCATATGATTTTCAAGTAAGGGGGATTTCACAAATTTTTTTGTTCAGAATTGAGCAGAGGTCTACATCACCTCAAAAGTCAACCAGTCTATCTTTAAAATATTATTAAAATCAGCCTCGTACAACTTCTCCAGGGTAGGCAGTAGGTGTCACACTGAAGGACAATCAATTACTACTTCTTCTCTTAGAAAGCTCTTGCTATCCTAATGCCCAAATGAAATCATTATTTTTGTGACATCATCTAATCATTTAAGAAATTTGTCCAAGAATTCAAAATCCAAAATTGTGATAGGAGTAGAACTTTAGTAAAACAGGTGAACGTTATTATTGTCTCTTAAGCAGCCAGACATTCAGTTCCTTGACATTCTATTTTATTCGCCATTCAATAATGATTTTTAATTAAAAAGTTTGAAACTTCATCTTTTTTGTGTGTGAGGAACATGAAATGCTCACCTCCATCTGTGAAGGCAAATGTAAGAGAAACACTTTTCTCACAAGAGAGAAACAGAAACAGTATGTAAAGAATCACTGCTGTCTGAAGATGGCCTTTGTGCACTTCTACCACAACAAACACATGGAGATCTTCATTTTTCCTCTCATTTTTCAATTTAGACCCTGACTTAATTAAAATCAATGTGAAAAATACTCTGTACTCACTTTGGCATTCTATGAACTGATGAATAAAAGTGCAGTCCCCGCCACTCTTTGAAAGCAAGTGCTCTAATAAAGAAAGAAACACCTTTAAGGATATAGTCTTTGTTGCTGTTTTTGAAAACCAACAGCAAAGGAAGGAAAACCAAAACGTTTGCACTAACATGGGTAATTGAATAAGTTAATCAAAGTTTACTATATCTGATAGCAGACATATTTTGGAGTTACATGAGTGAAAACTGTAATTATGTAATCTTTATTTGTACCCCTAATGGTTAGCTTTTAAAGGTGCAGTTTCTATCCAAATAGCTCAAGAACACCATTGTCATATATTGCTTTAAAAAGCTTCTCCCACTTTCAAAATGCATCTTTTTTCCATGTGATTTTAATAAATATCATTAATTTAAAAATTTCATATTTCTTACTGAATTGGTTTTCAAATGACTGTTCCCTAACAGTCCCTATTCAAAGTTATTCATCTAAGGTAAGAGGCAAAAAAATAAATATTTTAAGAATACCATAAAATAATGCCTTAAAATTGTAAAGAAACTGATACAATATTTTAATTTTTACACTTTCATTTCACAAGTAGTCTTTCCTCTTGAGTCACTTAATCTATACTTCATATACTATCAAATCACTACATTGTTTACCTCTGCCTAAATGATTAAAAACAATGCCTGTACATTTTAAAATAAGAATCTTGGTAAATGATTTTGCTCAGATTAAATACATTTTTCTCCCAAATATGTAAAGAGAATCAAAACCAAACATAGTCTAATAAAAGTTTCAGCCCTTTTTTTCCAGTAAACTTTTAATTACTTTGATTCAAAGAGCCAACTTCTAAATCTGGATAACATCCTTCAAGTACATATTTATATCTTTCAAAACTACCAGACAGACATTGGAAGTTCAAGTGTTAAAAATACATTCCAACATGATGACAATCTTGACGGTGTAGAAGCACAAAAACCTGGCAAGGACAGTGAGTCAGACTGACAGTAAAGCTTCTCTTCTCTTCACCTGGCCTCACCTCATCATCTCTACTTTGCTGCAAAGGCAGCTCCTACTCTGATCACTGGATAGCCTCTCCTGACATCTATACTGACAGCTTTCTTATTTATCATCACTCACCATCAAATCTCTCATTATCCTTTATCTAGTTACATGGTATGCAAATATATATTTTTCTATTTGTTGTTGTTGTTCAGTCAACAAGTCAGGCCAGCTCTTTTATATATATATTTATTTATATATATACACATATGTATTTATTTATATTTATTTATATGTATACATACACAGTTATATATAGTTTATATAATTGTATAGCTGCATACAGTTATATTATTAATATAGAGAGATACAATATAGCTTCAAGAAGAAAAAAAAGCCTAACTGCAATAGAAATTCAAAATTTAAAAAAAATCTAAAGTTAAATAAAAACAGTACTTCCTATGTAAGCTATGACAACATTTTCAAAATTCAAACTATACAATATCACTGTTAAATATGAAAACTCAGTAAAACTAAATTTTAACCTAACTAAAGGACTGTATAAAACATATTTGAAACCGAGTTTCAAACTAGCATCACAAGACTTCAGATGAAATTTATGAATGCAGGACAATCTACCATCACATACCAAGCCAAAAATCAAACTTTTTACCTACTCTGATGTTACTATCTGATTCTACATTAAAATATCTACTATATTAGTTTAGATAAAATACAAGATTAATATAAAAGATAAATATACATGTGACTTTCACACATGAGAGAAAATCTTTCAGGTAGTGCATATAAATGATTTGGATCATGACACTTTTAGTAGTTCATTACTTGAAATCAAGCCCTAGGGAATTCACTTTGTCAAGACTATAAAAGATGTCACTGATCATCTAAACCAGGAGTCAGGAATCAGATACTGAAGTGTGGGGGCAGGAGGTATGGTGATGGTGTCCTGTGATACTAAAGAGGGTTGTAGGAATGCAAAGAAAAAGTAGACACAGAAACACAATAGGAATCACGAGACAAAATGTGTTTTATTTATACATGGGTTACCTACGTATTTCAATTTTTTAGACCTGTGTTGTCCAATACAGTAGCCATTAGCCACATGTGACTACTGAGTCCTTAGAAAAAAGTTGCTAGTTTGAATTGAGATGTGTTGTCAGCATAAATTAAATATCTATAGGCCTCAAAAACTTACTAAGGAATAAAGAACGTGAAATACTCATTTGTAATCATTTAATATTGACTACATATTGAAATAATATTCTAGATACAGTGGGCTCAAGTAAATGTATTATTAAATATATTATTAACAATTTAGCTATTCTTTATTGTATTTTTAATACAGAAATTTTTAAATTATGTATGTGGCACTCAGGATAGTTCTATTAGACAGCACTTTTCTAAATACCATCTAAGATATATTCAAAATATGCTTACTAGGTAACATTTTAAAAATTATAGTACAAAGTTGTGCTTATAGCTGCTACTTTAGATTTAAGTAATCTTAAAAATGAGTTTACTGGAGAAGTATTATTAATCTTAACTTCTACAGACATTTTTGAAATATTCTCTTACAACTAAACTTGGTTCTCCTACTACTTAAAGAGTAATTTTAGTTACAATTATATCTAATAGCACATTATAACTACAGACTTTGACAATATTTGAATACTTGATAATTAGTCTCTAACTATATCACAAATGATTCAGAATAGACCCATCTTATCTGTAATCTACTCTGTAACTAAATATGAAGTTTCTGTGCTTATCCAGATATTTACTACTCAGTTTCTTTAAAGATATTCTATTAGTCACTCACACAACTACTCAATTTAGCACTAACACCTGCAAGGGAAAAATAATCATAGCCAGGAGTACCCTAAGGTATCCAAAATATTAATATCTTATTCAGTTTTAAATCAAGGAGTTGTCTACAGCTTTTCTCATTTAAATAAACTAAAATTGGAAAAAAATTGTAAGCTGTAATTTGACAACTCTAAATAGCATAAAGATGGTTTAGTGTACATAAAAACATTGTTAACTAAAGAAACAGAATGCTCCCAGCTTGAATTAACACTAGCTTTATCAACAAATACACGCTCAAGTCAAAAGGGTGATGGGTTTGAATGAGAAGAGTATATGCCAGAAAGAGAAAAAAGAGCAAAATAACAAAAGAAAATATAAATTCACTTAAGAATGAGAAGCTTTTAGAAGATGAAGATAAAGTCTTTTTACATATGTTTACTAAATACACTTTAATAATAGTGGTGCAATGAATATAAACTACACCTTTAAAAAGTCTCAAATTGAAACTCAAACTGAAATTTTAATGTCAATGTTATTTCACAAAGCATATATAAAATAGTCAAATAACAACAATTGATGAAACTTTTTTTAAATTTAGAGTTTCAAGATTTATTATACATGGAATATTAGCTCTTGATCTTACACCTCACATATACATGGTTACCTGAGCCTATTATTCCACTTCCTGATTAAAAACAAACCAACCAAACCAAAACAAACCAAAAAAGCACCTCCTAACTTTATCAGAGTTTAGATGCCACCCAAGAACTATAAAGATATCCCCTGATACATGGAAAAACTATTTAGTATGAAGTTTTGGGTACTGACCTTGGCATCTTCTATACATAAAAACTGAGTTGAGAGGCACATATATTTGCAAACACAGAAGATAATTTTATTTATTTTGTACTCTAAGCATCTAACACAGGATCTGGCATATAGCTGGTGCTCAGTTAATGTTGGATGAGTGGGGAGGGGAGGACAAATCTTCATGATTGAAGGAATATAGAAACCATTGAGTAGAAAACCCATGTTGCAGTAGGAAAACTAAAAGTGGTTATACATTTGTGGCAAGAGATAAACCAAGTTAACCAGAAAGAAGGATAGGATATCAAGAACAAAATAATTTTTCAGATGGCATACATGACTGACTCCCTTTTCTCTGATTGATGAAACAGACAGATAAAGAGAGCAGTTTCGATGACACATCCAAAGACTCACTGGACTTTTTTTTTTTTCCTTTTCTATTTTTGTTTCTTTTTTGGACTTTTAAGTAAACTCTTGGCCAGGAAGGGGGCAGGGCACAAATATTAAAAAACAGGGGCCAATTATCCCCATAAAGCAGTACTTGATGGAAGAAAATGGTAGTATCATCTCTGAAAATATAGTAGAGGGCAGGGGAAGCTATACTATGTTATATAAACCAACACTAAAGTTGAACATTATTAAAATCTTACTATTTCAATAACTGAAATTGCCATATAACAAGGGACATCTAACCACAGCTCACAGAATTAAGAATTACAAAATAAAAGGAAGCTTGATTTTTAAAAGATGGGATTTAACAGTCTATGAACAGCACGCTTTCACTCCAAACACTTAAAATTTAAAATCCCTGACCTCTCTATCCTGCTTAAATGGTAAAAGGTTATCATGAAAGAAAAATATTTAAGTTTTTTACACTACCTTTTTCTGTGCTCCCATTTATTTTAGGTAAGAAGTCATCAACTTGTATCCCTAGGATTAAGACAGTGTATCATTGCCTGATCAAAGAAAGTATTACTTTAAAACTGATCTCAAGTGTAACCATGGCATTTTGTATTCCTAGTGACATTAAGACTGACTGAACAGTTTAAATTTATTTTTACAAGAAGGGTTCAACTTGCCATTTTCTATCATCTTCGAAAAAAAGCTATAACTGCTTAGTAACCTTTCGATGAACCTCAAGAGAAAAAGGATTCTGCTGTTCATGTGTTTTTCTTATTTAAATACCTCAAAGCAGACCATCTCAGATGTATAAATTTCATTCATTTCAAAGACTACACAATGGTGCCCACTGGTGGCAATCAAGCATATTTTTAAAGGAAATTTTCTGAAAGAGGGTAGATACTTTACACCTAATATGTAAAACATCCCTCATAAAGAAAGCAAGTACACAATGTGAGATAGCAAACAAAAATTTAATGATAAAAATTCAGCTTTAAGTAAGAAATTTGGTGACACCTACCTAAGCTGCTGCATTCTTTAAGAGTTTTCTCTTGAAGATGTTCTAACCGTACTGTAAATAAAAGCCCAAGAAAAAGATATTTCACAGATAAAAAGAAAGAAAAAATTAAATCACATCAATTTCTGGATTAGCTAACTTACCTTGTAAAGCTGTTAGCCTTTCATTGGTAAAGTCATTATCAGCTTGCAAAGCTTCTATTTTTGCCTGAAGCTCCTGTTCTTTTTCTTCCATTTCATCTATCTTATGTTGTAATTCTTTTTTCTCAGCTTGTCCCTTCTGTTGGATTTCTTCTTGTTTTCCCTCTGCTATCTGTTGAAAACGAAAAAGAAAATCCAGCTATTTAATAAAATCTGACCTTGTTTTAAGATGTCTAAGGCAGGACTCCTTGTATTCACACAAATGATGTCAGAAGTGATATGCACTGCGTCATCCCTCCCGCCGTATCAACTCGGAGAGAAACACTTGTAGCAAGCAAGCAAACATAACACATACATAGATTATAAGGGTCAAAATGAAAACCATGTTTTTCGAGAGGGAAGTATGGTTTTCCTTGAAATTACTATTGTTTCAATTAGTTTGTAAGTTCTACAATGTAGCTTATTCTGAAATTTTAAACAAAATTACTTTTAGCTAAAGGAATCAAGCACTTTTTAAAATGACCTCTTTTTAACAAGTCTAATATTTAAAGCTATATAGGTTAACCATTCACATGAATAGGAGGTATGCTCTGGTCCTCTGTTAACAAATGGGTATCTTCTGGCCACTCAATCTATGGTGTGAATTACATAAAGACAGGTCTTCACAAAGTCAGTTCTAACATTTTACAGGACCAACATAGCATTACGTGTGGTCTGGTCTGTCCTCATCCTAAACATCCTACAGCTACAGGGAGCTGCAGTCCACGCATAGGCTTTGGCCTCCTGGATGGAATCACGTGAAGGTTCTCTCTGGGTTTGCTCCAGCACTAACTTAGCTGGGCCCTGAATTTGGGACACCTTAAAGAAAAGCAGGTTCTAGTTTTCCAAAAGTCTGAGTGTCTTGGGTTTTGCTGACTCTTATCTATTTACTGTTACATATTTTAAAATGCCTATTATGAACTACTGATTCTTTACTTTCATCCAAAGGAAATATGTCAGCTTTTACAAACTTTTAATTATCACTGGTAATGGGATTTGGGTTAAATGTCAACTGATTTATACTATATGTTCTAACCATTACCAAATTTTCCATCAACAACTATTCAGCAATAACTAAATTCTTAAGCTATTCAGCATGTTAGGGATTAATTTATATAGTTCCAGTATGAGAAATACATACCTTTAATTTATCAGATAAATCTTTAATCTCATTAACTGCTCCATTATATTTATTGGCTAATTCTCTTAATTCTTCCTGAGTCCGTTCATTCATTTCTTTCAGATGGGTACATTCATCTTCAGTATTACTAAGACTTCGCTGTAATTCAAGTTTACAGATAACTGATTTAGAATAAATGCACATTCTAAATTCAATTTATACAAACTATAATTCTATGGACTGTTCCAAATCAGAATCTACTCTTGACTTTATATAAGGTCAAGTTAAATAGCAGAAGAATTTCAATCTACTTCAGGTACATGCTAAAACAGAAAATACAAAGAACTTGGAAAAATGAAACGTGGAAGGAGGAGAGGCTGATCCTTCATATAATCACACTTCTTAAAGGTCACAGGGTATGACTTTTGGCCTTGAAAATATTTTAAGCCTATCACTTCTTAAAAGCATATTTAATAATGTGCACACAATCAAAAAAATTAGAGGACAATTAGCATTCTTCTTTCTTTGCACATCATATTAATGATCTGACAGTGAATCAGTCACTTTGGGATTGGGGTTATTACAGAGACTGGGCTTCCCTGGTGGCTCAGACGGTAAAGTATCTGCCCATGATGCGGGAGACCCAGGTTTGATCTTGGGGCTGGGAAGATCCCCTGGAGAAGGAAACAGTAACCCTCTCCAGGCACAATTTTCTTCTTCTTTTTTTTTCAGGCACAATTTTCCTCTCTGGAGGATGGGGAAGGTAAGAGTAGTGGTGGAGCTCTCTGCCTTAAGACCGACTATCTTCAATCGGAAGAAAAACAAAATTATATGAAAGGAGATCAATTCCCTGGCACATAACATGGTCCACTGTATGGAGGTTGAAATCTAACTAAAACAGAAATAGTAAAATTCCCTGGTTAGGCTTTTATTCCCTTAATCACTGACTAGGGACCATAAGCACCAGAACTCACATGGCTACGCTAAGCATTCATAAAATGAAAACAGCATACTGCTCCTTCCCACCAGGTAAGACAGGAAAAACTTCCTAGCTATATACTAATACCCAAGTTTGAAACGTCTTGAAATGCTAGCACTTTTAGGCTAAAATTGTAAAACTATAGTCTTGGTTAGTATCTATTAAGTTGAAATACCTCAACTTCTGAAAGTTTTCTAACCACATCAATTTTCTCCTGAAGAACCCGCCTCAGGGACTCTTTGGCTGTAGTCTCATAGTTGTGTTTATCCTCCTGTAATGCTATAAGTTCCTTCCGTAAACTATCTTCTGTTTGATTCTAGGATTAAAAAATATTGATAATTATAGTTATTAAGTATTTACCATTTGAAAAAAATAACACATTGTGATATTCTCTGAGTTCTATATTAAGGTACCTCCAAACAGAAATTATGTCAACTCTGTATTAACTGAAGCTGTATATAAAAGTTGCATTAGTAAATTATGCTCTCACAAGCATATTAACTCATACTTTCAACAGAAAAAAGTTAAAGTAAACTGAAAATTTCTCCCAAGTATACAAAATGAATGAACTATTCTATTAATACTTGCCATATTTTCTGAAAGCCACAATATTTACACTTATGGGCAAAAATAATCTCTTAACCTCTAAAGGGTGTCAAGCATTTTAAAACAATAACTAAATCAAAAGGAATAAGAGTACCCTGAGTAAAAAGCTGATTTCAGGTTTAAGGGAAGAAATGTACAAGATGAGTCTGGACTACCTTGTCTGATATAACAGCAGGAAGCTATTATCCAAGGCTGCTAGGGGGCTACCAGAAGAACTCAGGTGAGAACCTGAAGAAGGTCCCTGAAGAAGGTCTCCCAAAGATGGGAGAACTGGGAATCAATAAGAAAAACAAAACAGGTTTAACCCATGATATATATTTAAATCTCATTTGGAGGAAAAAAATCCTTCATTGGTCATTCTTTGGTAGATGAAAAGGAGCCAAACATTACTTTGAAATGCAATAAATAAAGGGAGAAAATCACTCATCCTTCCCTTCCTAAAGAAAATGTTCTTTAGGAAAAATAAAATGGTTTATGAGGGGAAGTTTCTCTTTATATAAGTAATGTATCTAGTAAATGAAGGAAAGATAGAATTACAGTATTACCATTTTTACAAAATAAAAGAATGAATACTGGAAAAGATAATCAAAGATCACTAATATCTCACTACCACTCCAGTATTCTGGCCTGGAGAATTCCATGGACTGTATAAATTTCTGGTGTAGAGGAGGAGCAAGAAGGTTTAAGTATCATTCCAGATTGAGGGAAATTGTACAGGGTGAAAGACCCAGTTTCTCCAACAAATATCAACTATGATGGAAAAAAGAGAATTGTATATGGGTATTCACTATATACAATTTTTTCTTCTTGCATGTATGTGTGAAATTTCATGTAATGGTAAAAGATTTTAAAAATGGTGAAAATGTATAGATGTTTTTTAATGTATTCAAAATAACAGTCAAAGAAATGAAGCTACACAAAAACCAATGCATTTTTCTTTAGGTACTTGAGAATGGATACTTACTTTGGAGCATGCTTGCAACTGGTTTCCCATAACCTCTAACCGTGATAAGAGTCTATCTTCATCTATTAAAGCCTGTTAAAGAAAAATGAAATGTAAATAAAATCCCAGAATAGTTAAAAAATAACATATATCAAAAAGGTTGCTACTGCCAAAAAAAAGACCTAAAAATCACAAAGTTGACTAGCATTCACTTTAAAATGCTAAATGTTCAATATTTGTTCATTAAGAAATAACTCTGCCTTTGTCTGCTACATAATTTTAGTTTCAGTTTAATAATAACCATCTAAGAGATGTTGAGCTGTGCTTAAATGCTTTATGAGTATAAAGGCAACTGGAATACCTGCCAACTGGTATCTGAAGCCTCTTGGGTAATGGCTAGCAGCCTCTGTAGCGTGGCTAACTTCTGTTCCAACATCTGTTCCCGATGTAAGGCCTCCTAATATTATAAATCACAAAAGAAATTCTAATAACCTCAGCACAATTCCTTTGACAAATAATCAATTATTAGCACATTCTGAAAACAACCTTGTTTCACATCCTACAGTGTATCTTGCTTTCAAACCTGATAAATCTACTTAATATAATATATTGAGCCCACATTATTTTAACCCAGATGATGCAGTGGTAGAGAATCCACCTGCCAAGGCAGAAGCTGCAAGAGACACGGGTTCAAGAATTCATTTGAATCAGTTCTAATGAGATGGGTGAAAGTGGAGCCCATTATACAGAGTGAAGTAAGCCAGAAAGATAAAGAACATTGCAGCATACTAACACATATATATGGAATTTAGAAAGATGGTAACGATAACCCTATATGCAAAACAGAAAAAGAGACACAGAAGTACAGAACAGACTTTTGGACTCTGTGGGAGAAGGTGAGGGTGGGATGTTTCAAAAGAACAGCATGTATATTATCTATGGTGAAACAGATCACCAGCCCAGGTGGGATGCATGAGTCAAGTGCTCGGGCCTGGTGCACCGGGAAGACCCAGAGGAATCGGGTGGAGAGGGAGGTGGGAGGGGGGATCGGGATGGGGAATACGTGTAACTCTATGGCTGATTCATGTCAATGTATGACAAAACCCACTGAAATGTTGTGAAGTAATTAGCCTCCAATTAATAAACAAAATTAAAAAAAAAAAAAAAAAGAGACACGGGTTCAATCCCTGGGTCAGGAAGATCCTCTGGAGAAGGAAATGGCAACCCACTCCAGTATCCCTGCCTGGAAAATCCCATGGTTAGAGGAGCCTGGCAGGCTAGAGTCCATGGAGTTGCAAAGAATAGGACACAACTGAGTGCACAGAGGCGCACGCGCGCACACACACACAGATCATTTTAGCCTATCTGTTGAGCTGTACTGTAAGCAGTGCTGTTAGGGGTGCTCTCGCTGCAACTTCCTCTGTAACAGGAAACAGGTCACCTGTTTTTGTTTCTTTATTTGTAATTCACAAGAATGAGTTTAAAAGAACAAAACCTAGAACAGAAAAATCCAACAAATGATATAAGTCTGCATTCTATATATATATATATATATATATATACATTTTTAAAAAATGTGTGTGTATATGTGTGTGTGTGTGTGTCTGTGTATCTACACATACAGAGAGAGAGAGAGCAGCAAAAGTACTTCATAATGGCTTAGCCACATGAGTATGACATCTAAAAAAGAAGTATCTCTTCATTTTTCCTTTACAATTTTTTATAAGTTATATATATTTAAAAAGACAGACTATTTTATCCTCACAGTCTACTCCACTTTCAGGTGTTCTAAATCTCTCTGTGACCATGTAACACTTAGACACAGTTGAACATGTCAAATATAAGTAAGAGGCCAAGTGTTAATTCAACATAATTGGGAGTCAATGAGTTAAATAACTATTTGGCAGCTCCAAAGGAATACTGTTCCAGAGAAAGACGTTGGCAAGCAAAGCTTTATCTCTAGGTCACTTGTTAACATTTGATAGCTGTTAAGAAGGTCTCCTTTACTGCAAGTCAAGGTGAAAATGCTCACACAGCATTCAATTGTGGTTCTGGCACAACTTTAAATTTCACTTTCTTCTATTCCTGTCATTATCCAAAGAAGAACATTTACTACCCTAATACCTCTGAGCTACTTTAACTGAGAAGTGTATACTTCAAACATAGGACTTAAGGTTTAAAGCATGCATTTATTGCTGTCCATATCCTTGATAAATAATGATTAGGGAAAATCTGGTCTAATTAGAGTTAGAGGAACTGCTTTTTAATATAACTCTGAAAGTATAGATTAAGGAATCTAATAAAAGTCATACCACCTCAGAACCCACATTAAAATACAGCTTACACTTAAAAGTGACTAGGTGCCAAGTTTATTTTAAGCTTCTAAAACATTCCTAATATCCAGGAAATTGCATTAATGATACAAAAAGTTTTAACTTAAAAAAAAAAAAACAAAAACACCCCACCAAACAACCACTACTTCCACTAGATGGTGTAATTTAACCTATTTTACTCAATTCCATTTAGTTTCATAACTCCATGAACCACATCCTAACAGATTCTAACACTTCCAGGAATGGTTGATTAGTTCTGAGACATGAAATGTATCTATTTCAGTTTTTATTCAAAAGGTTTACAACTTACATTAGAACTTCAGCAATTCCAAGAGATGTATACAGAAAAGTCAAGCCAGTATAATTTTCTCTCAAAGAATTAGAAAGAGAACAGTGAAAGATTATGCCACTATGAATATTCAAAGAACTGACAAGAAGGTAGAAATGAGAATGAGAGCTAGAATGAGAGCATTAGATTCACAGTTGACAATGACTAGTAACTATAGTACATAGCCCTGGGAAATCATTTTACCCAGAGAAGCCCCATATTTCTCATATGAAAAATGAAGGTTAGAACAGGTTACTCTAAAAGTTTCTCCTACCTCGAGACATAGAGAATGAACTTGTAGACACTGAGGGAAGGAGAGGGTGGGATGAATTGAGAGAGCAGCACTGAAATATATACACTGTCATGTGAGAACAGACAGCGAGTGGGAAGCTGCCAGGGCCCAGTCTGGCGCTCTGTGGCAACCCAGACGACAGGGATTAAGTGGGTGGGTGGGCGGCTGGGGTCAGGAGGGAAGCTCAAGAGAGAAGGGTGTATGTGTACGTGTGGCTGACCCAAGTCGTCGTACAGCAGAAACCAGCAGAAGACAGTAAAGCAGTTATCCTCCAAATAAAAATAAAATAACAAAAGAGGTGAGAAAGTGGGAAAAAAAAGTCTTCTACCTCTAAAAATAAGAGAGAGCTAGGTCAATTAATGTGACTTCCTACTGAATGGTAAACAACTACCAACATTTATAGCATATGTTCTACATGCCAGACATTGTTCTAACTGCTTTTTATGTTTGGTTTTTTTTTTCCTTTTGGCCACACCACTTGGCTTAGAGGATCTTAGTTCCCCGACTAGGGATCAAACTCGGGCCCTTAGCAGTGAAAGCACTGAGTTCTAACCACTGGACTCCCAGGGAATTCCCTGTTTTAATTCATTTATTCTTTACAATTTTGTGATGTAAGTGCTACTATACATATATCATAGATGAGGAAAGTGAGGCACACAAGAGTTAAACAACTTTCCCAACAGGTCCAAAGTTAAAGCCACAGATCAAATCCAGGGAATTCTGGATACAGTCTATGTTCTCTAACCTGAAAGTGTGTGAAACTGCTTTTCAATTCACCACTACATTATGCCCAGGGGAAGACAAGATCTGATTAATACACTGATAATTTTCACATATGTGTATGTTTTTAACTGCAATAGGACTGCTCTTAGTGACTGATCTATAAAAGAATGGAGGGACCCAGGGTCACTGGTTCGGTCTTATCATTTTAAACAAAAGGCAAGTGAAGACATACATATGTAAAATGAATCACCCAAGGTCACAGAACTAAGTTAGTCTGCATCAAGATACAAACCTCAATCTCTAAACTCCTGATCCGGAGTTTTCATTAATCATGCTCTCTATGATATGCTCTTCAGATATTAAGAGCAGATATTAACAGCATATATAGATATGCTTTATACACACACACACGCACACACACACACACACACACATATGGTTCTATAGGTATAGAAGCATAATCCAGTCGAAATCTACCAAAATCAGCAAGGGAAAAAAAAAGAACGAATAATCACTTATATTTTTTCTCGAGATTACTATTGCTCTTTAACTACAGTATTAATTTCTTCAGGAGCCCATTCTACAATAAGTATCTGTCCTGTCAAGAAATCTTTCTACAACCTGAGTGGCACAGAACAGTATTTATGGGCAGAGACTCTGAGGTCTGACTTGTCTTTGTTCAAGGTCCAGCTCATACACATACTAGGTATGTGATATTGTGCAAATTATTTAAACTTCCTGTCCCTCAGTAAGTTCATCTATAAAAATGGACATAAAAATCAAAACCACAATGAGGCACCATTACACGCCAGTCAGGATGGCTGCTATCCAAAAGTCTACAAGCAATAAATGCTGGAGAGGGTGTGGAGAAAAGGGAACCCTCTTACACTGTTGGTGGGAATGCAAACTAGTACAGCCACTATGGAGAACAGTGTGGAGATATCTTAAAAAACTGGAAATAGAACTGCCATATGACCCAGCAATCCCACTTCTGGGCATACACACTGAGGAAACCAGATCTGAAAGAGACACGTGCACCCCAATGTCCATCGCAGCACTGTTTATAATAGCCAGGACATGGAAGCAACCTAGATGCCCATCAGCAGATGAATGGATAAGGAAGCTGTGGTACATATACACCATGGAATATTACTCAGCTGTTAAAAAGAATTCATTTGAATCAGTTCTAATGAGATGGATGAAAGTGGAGCCCATTATACAGAGTGAAGTAAGCCAGAAAGATAAAGAACATTGCAGCATACTAACACATATATATGGAATTTAGAAAGATGGTAATGATAACCCTATATGCAAAACAGAAAAAGAGACACAGATGTACAGAACAGACTTTTGGACTCTGTGGGAGAAGGCGAGGGTGGGATGTTTTGAGAGAACAGCATGTATATTATCTAAAGTGAAACAGATCACCAGCCCAGGTGGGATGCATGAGACAAGTGCTCGAGCCTGGTGCACTGGGAGGACCCAGAGGAGTCGGGTGGAGAGGGAGGTGGGAGGGGGATCGGGATGGGGAATACGTGTAACTCTATGGCTGATTCATGTCAATGTATGACAAAACCCACTGCAATGTTGTAAAGTAATTAGCCTCCAACTAATGAAAATAAATGAAAAAAACAAGGGCATAAAATATGTATTTTATAGGATTTTTGTAAAGATTAGGTGAGTTAATATAGGTAAAGTGCTTGACTAGAGTCTGGCATATAGTAAGCACTATATATTTGCTATTAATAGTTAATATTTGTGTACTGAATCGCTCAGTCATGTCCGACTCTTGCAACCCCATAGACTGCAGCCCACCAGGCTCCTCTGTCCATGGGGATTCTCCAGACAAGAGTACTAGAGTGGGTTGCCAAGCCCTCCTCCAGGGGACCTTTTCACCCCAGCGATCAAACCCAGGTCTCCTGCATTGCAGGCGGATTCTTTACTATCTGAGCCACCAGGGAAACCCAGTTAATATTTTAATGGTTCATATAATCTGCTATTATAGCTATTAATAGCAACCAAAATCTCTCCAGGTTTAATTTTATTTAAAACTCACTTTTGAATAAAGAAACACTGCGGAACTTCATATTTGAAGGAAAAAAACTTCTCTTGTATAGAACCTTATCTTCTCCAGATTTAATAATTCTGACTTTTTAAATCCTATTTTTTTATAAGAACTATTTTTAATTCCTTTTTTTTAACTTTGAAAAGATATTTCCTTTGTATCTGTATGCAGCCAGTATTTCTTTAGCCCATATTTGAGAACTAGCAAAATCAAAAATAAGTTCTGCTTTTAAAGACAAAGAAATCTCAAGATTACCTGAAGATACTGAGAAAGCTGGAATAGTTCCTGAGAGTACATACTTGGAGTGTTAGCAGCAACCTAGAAACAAAAGGACATACCATCAACAGTCACACAAAATATTTGCTGAGGATACTAAAGCCAAACCAAGTTCTTAAAATACCTATTTACTGAAACATGCAAAGTAAGTAATTATTTTTCAAATTTGATTTTTCAAATTGATTTCCTTTAGTTTTCAAAATATGTCTGCTCTGTGTCTAGAACCTATAGATGGTATTGTATTATAGTGATCAGTTTGAGATTTACAACCAGGATGGTATGACAAGTGCTTCCATGAAAACATTCTTTGATAAACCAAATCACAAACTTACAGCACAAAGGCAATATAGCCTTTTCTTTACCCAGAAATAATAACCTGCAAAACAAAAGATCTACATTTTTTCCTTTAAAATAAACTGTTAAATAGTTCTTCTATATGTTAACAAATCATAATTCATTTAGAAGCAGCCATCTTCAAAATGATATTTGTATGTGGGGGGTATGGGGGAGGAAGCAGGACACAAAATACAATACTTTGTCCAACGGCCAGAGGCAATGAAAAATGGTTTATCTTTTTTTTTTTCCTTTTAATGATAGGTAGGTTTTAAGAAGAAAAAGATGGGAAATAATGGTGTTCAAACATTATAAGTCACAGCACAAATGCTTAGAATGCAAGAGTACGGGGAGAAATAACCTCTAGAAAGGGTTTCTCCTGGGTGTGGAATACAGAGCCAGAGCATTATTAAAAAAAAGAAAAAGGCACTAACAGGTTGCTATAACATTTTCAATGCTATCCAAGCCTTGTATATTAACTTACTAGTGATGTTAACAACATCATTCCTTATTAAGCTCAGAAAGTCTATTTTTTAAATTAATATTCTAACTAGAAGACAAGAGGTGACATTATTATTTTTTTAAAGTTAGTCCTAAAGAAGCAGGGCCACTATTTACTTCTGAAACGATTCTTGGTATTGCTGAAGTTGATGATTAACCATGCTTACTTCTAAAAAAGGAATCTAACAGATAACTTCAGTTTCAGGTAGGCTTTCATTCTTTATCCAAATGGAAAGGAAAAAAAAAAAGGAAAATATTTCTCCCAATAGCTCCACTTTAATGCCAAAAGATACAAATGACCTTTTTTTCTTTTTTTTTTTTGCTATTTAGCAAGAATGTTTACAGTTTAATATACCGTTATTTCTAAACAAAAGAAAAAATAATGCAAAGCTGCTGTCCAAATCAAGTAAATCAATCTTCAAGGACAATGAAAGAACAATTTATGTAAGCCTGTACTTCTGTTTTATTTCCACGTGTAAGTACATTTTGAGTAAACTATTTAAACACAAGCTTTAACAAATATTTCTAGGCAGAAATGTATTTCAGAATAAAAAGTAGTAACTAACACTTCTTCCCTATGGCTAACTCTAGTTTAGAGTCAGCCACTAATTGAGTTAACAAAGGCTTTTTCCCTAAGAAACATCCATCGTACATTCTCTAGTTACTGAAGATCAGACTAGAATAACTGCAGCCAAATGCACTCTTACATTTTGTTACAAAAGAGAATTAAGTTTCTAGGTAAAGCATATTTAAAACAAACAAAAACATTTTCAAAAGCAATACAGCTGAATAAGTTTCGAAAAAATTAATCATTAGCAACTTACTTTGTCAACAGGACTTGGTAATGGAGCATGGATGACACTGAAAAGTAAAATTTAGAATTTTTATCTAACTTCCTGACAACAGAGGAAAAGAGTATGACAGTATGAGCATATTTTAAGCCCCCAAATTTTTACACTTTCTTTCATTTAATTAAAAGAATGTGAATTATTTGTAATCCTTCATAAACATACAGAATTGTTGGAAAATAAGGTAATATATACACAAACCTACCTTTTACACATCAATATATTTCTAAACACAAATTCAAAATCCAAAATACATTAAATGCCCTTGCTGGCTCTACTATTAATGAGGGCTATGATGAATTCTTTGGTTATAAGAACTAAACAGAAAGAAGCACTCCTTAAACTATCCATTTTTTTTTAAACTATCCATTTAAAATTTTGTAACATGTAAATTAAGTTCTTTTAAAATTAAGTAGTCCTACATAGAAAGTCTTAAAAAGCAAAGCTCTACTGTAAAGAAGGTTCGAATTTGGAAATATGTTCTAGTGGAGTACAACTTTAGCAATCAAAACTATTCTTCTCTACCCAGCTCCCTCACACACGTACAAGTTTATATGTAGTTATGAGGCTAAACTCAGTATATCACTTTGAAATTAAACATTAACACACTATCACTTGGTACTAATCACTCTTTTTGACCTTGTATAAAAGAGGCAGTGTAGTAGAGAAGTTAAGCATGGGGCCAAAAGCCACACTGACTGGGTTCAAATTTTGGCTCTACTTAACCAGGTGTATAATCTTGAGCAAGGTATCTAAGCACTATAGGTCTCAGCTTCCTCATCCATAAAACGGGGATTATCATAAAACTAACCACACAGGATTACTGTTGAGTATTTTAATGTGCTAATATAAATAAAAAGCTTAAGACAGTACCTTGTTTTAACAGTACCTTACAATTAGAAATAGTAGCACTTGATCACTACTACCACTCCCATGAGAACCGACAAGCTATGGAAGCCAGGGTTCCTTAAAAAGCCCTGTAAGATACTGTAATGTGAGTGTGTGTGCGGAAGGGGGCCGTGGGGGTGAGGGGCTGGGAGCAGATGGAGCACAAATCAAGGCTGCCACTCAGGCCCCCTAGGAGTTGTTCCTCACTCCATATCCAAGAGGCCGATTGAGTCACAGTCAGCCTAGTGGTTTATAAGGTAAAGTTTTTAGGTTCATCAGGTAAGCTGCTGATGAACTAATCTTGCAGGACTTAAAAACAGGAATGGCAATTCTGATTTCACTGTAGTAGCTACAAAACCCTAAGAACAATTTCAATTCAATTAGTCACAGGACACTAAGATGCTGAATAAAATGTAATATTAGGTACTATCACCCATCTCCCTTCTGAGCCCCTAGAGTATGCTGTACAGACTCCCACCAAGAACATATTAATCCCCTGCTCTGCTCCTCTGATTTTACATCTGTGTTCTCAGGCACTCTGAACAATTCACCTCTGCACCTCTAGAAATCATACAAGGCCCTAACAAATGTGGTGCCTACTGAAGGTTTAAAAAGGCATATACAATTTTAGTTTTTCATCTCTGCCTCATAAAAATGGAACAGATGTTTTAAATGTTAGTTTCTTTTTCTTGATTTTGTACAAGTAATACATATTGACTATAGAAAACATGTAAAGCAAAGCATGAAGAAATAAATAAAAATTACCCAATGCCAAAGCAAAAACACCACCCAGTTGTGGATGTGACTGGTGATAGAAGCAAGGTCTGATGCTGTAAAGAGCAATTGGCATAGGAACCTGGAACATTAGGTCCATGATTCAAGGCAGATTGGAAGTGGGCAAACAGGAGATGGCAAGAGTGAATATCAACATTCTAGGAATCAGTGAACTAAAATGGACTGGTATGGGTGAATTTAACTCAGATGACCATTATATCTACTACTGTGGGCAAGAATCCCTTAGAAGAAATGGAGTAGCCATCATAGTCAACAAAAGAGTCCGAAATGCAGTACTTGGATGCAATCTCAAAAACAACAGAATGATCTCTGTTCATTTCCAAGGCAAACCATTCAATATCATGGTAATCCAAGACTATGCCCTGACCAGTAATGCTGAAGAAGCTGAAGTTGAATGGTTCTATGAAGACCTACAAGACCTTTTAGAACTAACACTCAAAAAAGATGTCCTTCTCATTATAGGGGACTGGAATGCAAAAGTAGGAAGCCAAGAAACCCCCGGAGTAACAGGAAAATTGTTGGCCTTGGAGTACAGAATGAAGCAGGGCAAAGGTTAATAGAGTTCTGCCAAGAGAACGCACTGGTCATAGCAAACACCCTCTTCCAACAACACAAGAGAAGACTCTTCACATGGACATCACCAGATGGTCGACACGGAAATCAGATTGATTATATTCTTTGAAGCCAAAGATGGAGAAACTCTATACAGTCAGCAAAAACAAGACAAGGAGTTGACTGTGGCTCAGACCAGGAACTTCCTATTGCCAAATTCAGACTTAAATTAAAGAAAGTAGGGAAAACCACTGGAGCACTCAGGTATGACCTAAATCAAATCCTTGACGATTAGACAGTGGAAGTGAGAAATAGATTAAAGAATCTAGATCTGATAGACAGCGTGCCTGATGAACTATGGACAAAGGTTCGTGACACTGTACAGGAGACAGGGATCAAGACCATCCCCAAGAAACAGAAATGCAAAAAAGCAAAACGGCTGTTTGAGAAGGCCTTACAAATAGCTGTGAAAAGAAGAGAAGCAAAAAGCAAGGAAAAAGGAAAGATATACCCATCTGAATGCAGAGTTCCAAAGAATTGCAAGGAGAGATAAGAAAGCCTTCCTCAGTGATGAATGCAAAGAAATAAAGAAAAAAAACAGAATGAGAAAGACTAGAGATCTCTTCAAGAAAATTAGATACCAGGGAAACATTTCATGCAAAGATGGGCACAATAAAGAACAGAAATGGTATGGACCTAACAGAAGCAGAAAGTATTAAGAAGAAGTGGCGAGAATACACAGAAGAACTGTACAAAAAAGATCTTCATGACCCAGATAATCACGATGGTGTGATCACTCACGTAGAGCCAGACATTCTGCAATGTGAAGTCAAGTCGGCCTATGAAAGCATCACTATGAACAAAGCTAGTGGAGGTGATGGAATTCCAGTTGAGCTATTTCAAATCCTAAAAGTTGATGCTGTGAAAGTGCTGCACCCAATATGTCAGCAAATTTGGAAAACTCATCAGTGGTCACAGGACTGGAAAAGGTCAGTTTTCATTCCAATCCCAAAGAAAGGAAATGCCAAAGAATGCTCAAACTACCACGTAATTGTACTCATCTCACACGCTAGTAAAGTAATGCTCAAAATTCTCCAAGCCAGGCTTTAGCAATGCGTGAACTGTGAACTTCCAGATGTTCAAGCTGGATTTAGAAAAGGCAGAGGAACAAGAAATCAAATTGCGAACATCTGCTGGATCATTGAAAAAGCAAGAGAGTTCCAGAAAAACATCTTTCTGCTTTATCGACTGTGCCAAAGCCTTTGACTGTGTGGATCACAATAAACTGTGGAAAGTTCTGAAAAAGATGGGAATACCGGACCACCTGACCTGCCTCTTGAGAAACCTATATGCAGGTCAGGAAGCAACAGTTAGATCTAGACATGAAACAACAGACTGGTTCCA
Organism: Muntiacus reevesi; assembly: GCF_963930625.1. Taxonomy (NCBI): domain Eukaryota; kingdom Metazoa; phylum Chordata; class Mammalia; order Artiodactyla; family Cervidae; genus Muntiacus; species Muntiacus reevesi. The sequence continues at coordinate 101,579,330 of NC_089252.1, forward strand.
AATAGGAAAAGGAGTATGTCAAGGCTGTATATTGTCACCCTGCTTATTTAACTTATATGCAGAGTACATCATGAGAAACGCTGGGCTGGAAGAAGCACAAGCTGGAATCAAGATTGTGGGGAGAAATATCAATAACCTCAGATATGCAGATGATACCACCCTTATGGCAGAAAGTGAAGAGGAACTAAAGAGCCTCTTGATGAAAGTAAAAGAGGAGAGTGAAAAAGTTGGCTTAAGACTCAACATTCAGAAAACTAAGATCATGGCATCTTGTCCCATCACTTCATGGCAAATAGATGGGGAAACAGTGGAAAGAGTGGCTGATTTTGTTTTGGGGGGCTCCAAAATCACTGGAGATAATGACTGCAGCCATGAAATTAAAAGACGCTTATGACCAACCTAGACAAAAGTTATGACCAACCTAGACCACATATTAAAAAGCAGAGACATTACTTTGCCAACAAAGGTCCATCTAGTCAAGGCTATGGTTTTATGGATGTGAGAGTTGGAATATAAAGAAAGCTGAGCACCGAAGAACTGATGCTTTCGAAGTGTGGTGTTGGAGAAGACTCTTGAGAGTGCCTTGGACTGCAAGGAGATCCAACCAGTCCATCCTAAAGGAGATCAGTTCTGGGTGTTATTGTAAGGATTGATGTTGAAACAAACTCCAATATTTTGGTCACCTGAAGTGAAGAGCTGACTCACTGGAAAAGACCCTGATTCTGGGAAAGATTGAGGGCAGGAGGAGAAGGGGATGACAAAGGATGAGATGGCTGGATGGCATCACCGACTCAATGGACATGAGTTTGGGCAGGCTCCAGGAGTTTGTGATGGACAGGGAAGCCTAGTGTGCTGCAGTTCATGGGGTCGCAAGGAGTTGGACACGACTGAGCAACTGAACTGAACTGAACCCAATGCCAGGACCTGGATATAGCTATATTGGGTATGAATCCTTTTCTCTGTAGATATACACATACAAGGAAATGAACTTAATAAAGTCTAAACAGATGCAAATGGTATTAATGGAGTTTTTTTTTAAAAAAATACAGTTTACTTAGTGACCCAAGAACAATATTTTCTGTTCTCATGAAAATCTCGTTAATAAACAGAATTCTAAAAATCTAGCAAAACATTCCATAAGATTTATTTTGTACTTGACAAAAACTATCGTGGACAGATGTATTTCGTTTGAATTATGGAAAAAGTTGATATGCAACAAGGAATTGTAGAAAAGAAAAACTATTATTTAGTGTCAAGGTGGTGGGATTATATGCAATTTCTCGGATTCTTATTATTGGAAAATTATTTGTGAAATATAATAAAAATCAAAGAAGAAAAAAGAATCAGCTTTTTGAAAATAATATATCCACTGAAAAACCTGAAAAAAAAATTACATGCTATGTACATAATGTATCTTAAACTCCAAACAATCCGGCATACTTAAAAGCATCTCAATTGCTAAAAAAATACTAGATTACAATATCAGAAACACTATTCATTGTGTGCTCATTCTGAATCAGGTATTACACCAAATGCTTTAAGTGTACAATCCTGCTTATTCCTCCTCAGAAAATTTCTGTTCAATAGGTGCCATTATTAACTTCATTTTTCTTTTTTTTTTTTCTTTTTTTTTAAACTTCATTTTTCAAATGAGAAAAGGGAGGCCTGATCAAGTCACAGAATAGGTGGAGTTGGGCTTTGAACCAGACTGTTTACTTCTACAGGCCATTCTGACCTTCCTGCAACTCTAGAGAATTGTCTGTTCAAAAGTTCATCTTCAGAAAGTCAACTAGATTATGTACAATGAAACTGGCAGTAAAATTTTAAATGATGCAAACATTTAACCACATAAGAAAAACCAAACAAAGAGAAAGCAACAGCAACAAAGATGAAAAGCACTGGGGAAACAAGAGGATTAGGAACACAATTTACTAGTACAGACTTTGAAAAAATTCACATGCCCTACTGGATGGAACCTGAGAACAAAGATGACCCTTTAAAAAGGTGCTCAAAGCTTCTGAATCCATGAAAGAAAAATCTCATTAAATCCAAACATCAAGGTCTTTAAGAAGCCATTCTTAAGAAGCTATTAGTCAATTAACAGTTACTCTTTTTTTAAAACCTTAACTCTTGACTAAGTCATATTAAAAACTAAGTCACATTAATGCTCCCAAAGTTAATTATATTTTAATAATTAAACTATAATTTAGAATAGGAAACAGATTAATGTTTTAAATTTAAAATGTTTTAAAATGTGTTTTCTTCAGATACCTAAAAGGTTAAAAACAAAAAAAACTGAAGCATAATATACAAGAATCCTAATGAAAGCACCATCACAGTAACGGGAGGACTTCTCTTTGCTCCCCTTCTCCTCCTCTCTCTCCTACTCAGCACTCTACCGTACCGTGACATCACTATTGCCCTCAACCTCCCACTCTTAGATATTTGTTTCTGCTTTTGTAGGGCAGAAAATACTTTGTTGGGGATAGAAATAAGGCTGTAGCATATTCAAGGTTTTCCCCTCAAAATTAAAAAATGCTTAAGTCTAAAGACTATTTAAGTCCCTTTAACACTTAACAATAATCTGTGAAAAGTACAAGATCAAAATGCATGTATGTTAATCTTTTTAACATCTGTATTTATGAGCAAAATTTCCCTCTCAAGTTTGTCTTCCTCTAAGTGACCTTTCCACTGCTTCATTTAAAAAAAGAAAAAAACAACAACAACAACACAGAATTGGAAAATCCCTCCAAAAACTCCCACCAATATAGACTACTGTGTCAACATGCCCAAAGTCCTGTAAGATTATGATACTGGCATTAACTTCACAGGCAACCATAGTTTAAGAAGTCATAAGACATGCAGATTAAAATGAGTACAATTATCATTCATTAATAACTGGCATACTCCAAATAGTCTAAAAAACTAATTTTTCATCAAAATATACATTGTAAAGTTAATTTTGGAAACAAAATAACTGTGCTCTCTTATACATTATTTACTAGAATTATAACCAATGTGAAACTGAATTATATTAAACAGAAGTATATTATATTCCAAAAGCACTACATCAATTTTCTAACATTATTAGAATAATTCTGAAGTATTAACTGTACTTCAACTGTATCATCTGGAATATTATTAATCAATGCAATTAATACAGAAACTTCATAGCATCAAATTATACTCACTCTGAGCGGAGCCGGGCTTCCATACCATCGGGTAGAAAAAGTTTTATTGTGGAAACAATACACCCATGGGTAACTGGTTAAAACAAATAATATGGATAAAATAATCGGTTAAACATAAACCTCTATACCTCTCGTATTTAAACACATATTTTATTCTTAAATATAACAACTTCTGGGAAAGAAAATAATTTTGTTGGTTTAATAGCAATATTCATTCCCTTGGAGAAACTTATTCCTATCCATATTGAATCACAACAAAAAAGGCAAAATCACATAAAATTGTCTTGAAAGTGTTCTAATCTCCAATGCTATAGCAATAATCAATAAAAAAGTCATTTGAGTATATGGAAATATTATATAAATGAGGGTGGGAGGGTTGCACTTTCTCCCCTATATGTCAGTATCAAACCTAAGTACAACTATTCCCCTAGTTTAAATTTGAGCCAGTCTTTACTCCTAAATCTCCTATGCCCAACCTATAACTTCTATCCATACCTCACAAAACTCTAAAATTCTGCATAACAACAGCTTGGACTTCTACAACTCTGCTACTTAGTATCAGAGCTGTTAGTGAGAACTCCAGTCTGAAATTACCAACTCAGTATTTAAAATTATGGTTTTGTTTTCTTGGTGGTTGTTCTTCTTCCACCTCCAAACATCTTTATGTAACATTACACCAGTCACTCAGTAGACAGTTGCTTTGCTTCTTCCTTCCTCCTTCTGAAGTTTTCAAGAGATAAAACCTCTTAAAAGCAGTACTTATACAGAATATCTCTTTATTTTACAGAAAAAATTATTTCCATAGTTTAAAAGTTGATTTTAAAAAATTCTCTATTCAGATATTATGTTCCTCAGGGTTCAAAGAGTTTGTTTTTTATTTAGTTTAATAAATTCTAATTAAACACTAATGGAAGGATTAAAAAAAAAGCTAATGGAGGGACTTCCCTAGTAGTCCAGTGGCTAAGGCTCTGTGTTCTTAGTGTAGGGGGGCTTGGATTTGATCCCTGGTCAGGGAACTAGATCCAACATGTTGCAACTAAGATCCTGCACAGTCAAATAAATATTTAAAAATATTTTTTAAAAAACCCAAAAGCTAAGGGAGGGTGATGAAGGTATACTACATGATGATTAGATTTGACCAACTGATGCAAAGAAATGACTCCTCAGAAAAGACCCTAATGCTGGGAAAGGTTGAAGGCAGGAGAAGGGGACGACAGAGGATGAGATGGTTGGATGGCATCACTAACTCTATGGACACGAGTTTGAGCAAGCTCCAAGAACTGGTGATGGACAGGGAGGCCTGATGTGCTGCAGTCCATGGGGTCACAAAAAGTCAGACATGACTGTGACTGAAAGGTACTGAATTTATTAGAGGAGTGGTGGACATGTGATTGTATACATTTGTCAAACTCAGTGAACTATACGTGTAAAATTGGTATTGTAAGTAAATTATATCTCAGTAAAACCAACTTTATAGAGCTAATGCATTATGAGGGCAACTTGTTAAATGATCAGGTTCATAAATTGTGAAGATGGCATTATTAACACAAAATAATATGACTATGCTATCATCTGGAAATGCACAGTAAGCTTCAGAAATTTAGCATGGTTTACTCAATACTAATTTTAATAACTAATTTATTAATATGTAAAGTGCTAGCTAGCACAGATTCAAGAATCATCTATGGTATGGAGCAGTCTTCTAAACTCTCTGGCGGCTGCTGCTGCTGCTAAGTCAGTTCAGTCGTGTCTGACTCTGTGCGACCCCATAGACGGCAGCCCAGCAGGCTCCCCCATCCCTGGGATTCTCCAGGCAAGAACACTGGAGTGGGCTGCCATTTCCTTCTCCAACGCGTGAAAGTGAAAAGTGAAAGTGAAATCACTCAGTCGTCTCCGACTCTTAGCGACCCCATGGACCGCAGCCTACCAGGCTCCTCCGTCCATGGTAATTTACAGGCAGAGTAGTGGAGTGGGGTGCCACTGCCTTCTCCGAAACTCTCTGCCTAACATATAGCAATCACTGCTGTGAACTACTGACCTTCATTTCAGGCCCACCCACTCGTTTTGCTATCAGTACCATGTGTATATGTGTTAGTCACTTAGTCGTGTCCAACTCTTTGTGACCCCATGGACTGAAGCCCACCAGCCTCCTCTGTATATGGAATTCTCCAGGCAAGAATACTGGAGTGGATTGCTATTTCCTTCTCCAGGAGATCTTCCTGACCCAGCAATTGAACCCAGGTCTCCAGCATTACAGGCAGATTCTTTACCATCCGAGCTATAGGGAAGTAGTTTCTATTGATACCATAATTAAGCTACACAAAACCAAGCTACCTGCATCTCCAAATTCCTTACTTTTCATAACCCCATGACTTCTACACAAGCTGTCCTCTGTCTATGACGTCCTTTATCCCCTTGCCTGCATAAGCAAAGGACATTTATCATCCAGGATCAGGCTTTTTACTTCCTTCACTCAGTTCAGTTCAGGTCAGTCACTTACTCGTGTCCGACTCTTTGCGACCCCATGAACTGCAGCATGCCAGACCTCCCTGTCCATCACCAACTCCCAGAGTCTACCCAAACCCACGTCCATTGAGTCAGTGATGACATCCAACCATCTCATCCTCTGTCAACCCCTTCTCCTCCTGCCCTCCATCTTCCCATCATCAGGGTCTTTTCAAATGAATCAACTCTTTGCATCAAGTGGACAAAGTATTTGAGTTAGCTGTCCCCAGAGCCTCCTATTTCTGCTTATTAAGACTAAACACACTGCACTGTGAATATGTACTATTTACACTACACAATCCTCTTTGGGGGCAGCAATAAATGTTGTTTCTAGCTTTTTATATCTGGTAATTAGCAGAATTATCTGGTACAAAGACAGTATTTAAAAAAGGCTTAATGAATATTTAAAAAAACTTATCTCATTCATACTGGGTTGGCCAAAAAGTACATCCTGCTTTTTCCGTAACATCGTATCAGTTAAGTTGACTTCAGTCGCTCAGTCGTGTCCGACTCTTTGCAACCCCAAGATTCGCAGCAGGCCAGGCCTCCCTGTCCATCACCAACTCCCGGAGTTAACTCAAACTCATGCCCATCGAGTTGGTGATGCCATCCAGCCATCTCATCCTCTGTCGTCCCCTCCTCCTCCCAACATCAGGGTCTTTTCCAATGAGTCAACTCTTCACATCAGGTGGCCAAGTTTCAGCTTCAGTGTCAGTCCTTCGAATGAACACCCAGGACTGATCTCCTTTAGGATGGACTGGCTGGATCTCCTTGCAGTCCAAGGGACTCTCAAGAGTCTTCTCCAAAACCCCACTTCAAAAGCATCAATTTTTCGGTGCTCAGCTTTCTTCACAGTCCAACGCTCACATCCATACATGACCACTGGAAAAAGCATAGCCTTGACTAGATGGACCTTTGTTGGCAAAGTAATGTCTCTGCTTTTTAATATGCTGTCTAGGTTGGTCATAACTTTCCTTCCAAGTAGCAAGCGTCTTTTAATTTCACGGCTGCAATCACCATCTGCAGTGATTTTGGAGCCCCCCAAAATAAAGTCAGCTACTCTTTCCACTGTTTCCCCATCTATTTGCCATGAAGTGATGGGACAATATGCCATGATCTTAGTTTTCTGAATGTTGAGTCTTAAGCCAACTTTTTCACTCTCCTCTTTCACTTTCATCAAGAGGCTCTTTAGTTCCTCTTCACTTTCTGCCATAAGGGTGGTATCATCTGCATATCTGAGGTTATTGATATTTCTCCCCACAATCTTGATTCCAGCTTGTGCTTCTTCCAGCCCAGCGTTTCTCATGATGTACTCTGCATATAAGTTAAAAAAGCAGGGTGACAATATACAGCCTTGACATACTCCTTTTCCTATTTGGAACCAGTCTGTTGTTTCATGTCTAGATCTAACTGTTGCTTCCTGACCTGCATACAGATTTCTCAAGAGGCAGGTCAGGTGGTCTGGTATTCCTATCTTTTTCAGAATTTTCCACAGTTTATTGTGATCCACACAGTCAAAGGCTTTGGCATAGTCAATAAAGCAGAAAGATGTTTTTCTGGAACTCTCTTGCTTTTTCAATGATCCAGCAGATGTTCGCAATTTGATTTCTGGTTCCTCTGCCTTTTCTAAATCCAGCTTGAACATCTGGAAGTTCATGGTTCACGTATTGCTAAAGCCTGGCTTGGAGAATTTTGAGCATTACTTTACTAGCGTGTGAGATGAGTGCAACTGTGAGGTAGTTTGAGCGTTCTTTGAGTTTGCCTTTCTTTGGGATTGGAATGAAAACTGACCTTTTCCAGTCCTGTGGCCACTGATGAGTTTTCCAAATTTGCTGACATATTGGGTGCAGCACTTTCACAGCATCATCTTTCAGGATTTGAAATAACTCAACTGGAATTCCATCACCTCCACTAGCTTTGTTCATAGTGATGCTTTCTAAAGCCGACTTAACTTCACATTGCAGAATGTCTGGCTCTATGTGAGTGATCACACCATCGTGATTATCTGGGTCATGAAGATCTTTTTTGTACAGTTCTTCTGTGTATTCTCGCCACTTCTTCTTAACACCTTCTGCTTCTGTTAGGTCCATACCATTTCTGTCCTTTATCGAACCCATCTTTGCATGAAATGTTCCCTTGGTATCTCTAATTTTCTTGAAGAGATCTCTATCTAACCCAAATGAATTTTTTGGCCAACTCAATATTTTAGTTTTCAATACTCAGGAGTAAAGGTATCATTACTTCAATACTCAGGGGAGAAGTACTGAAAGAGATACCTTCTCTTTCAATACTCAGGGGAGAAGATGAGCAGTGTTCATTTCCACTTGCAGAAAGCACCTAACTGACTCCTTTTCTTGGCAGCAGACAGGGAAGGAATGAATTTATCCCAGCTTCTTGACTCCCCCAGAGACTTATTATAAACAGCCTACAACAGAGGAGCACAAAACAAGAAGACCCAGAAATACTGGCAATATACCAATGTATTTAAATTGACAATAAATGTGTTTTTTGTTTTTTAAGGTGCAGAGAGTTACCTAAGGATTTCTTTTGCTCAAACATATTTTAATGAAGCCCAGCAACTGAAACAATGTACAAATTTTGTAAGGTGAACTAAGGGCTAATACTATCTGGGCAGTACAAGGTTGGTGCCCTATTGAAAGCAGTTAAAGATCATGTCTGACAAAGCTGACAGTTTAGTCTAGCCAATCCTGTTTTTGGAAAGGTTCTTATGCCAACTAGATAAACAAATGTATAGAAATGTTAGTTATCTTTTCAATCTGAAAAAAGCAAGTATTTAAGCAACCAGACAAGAATGTTTTGTTCTAACATTTAAATTACTGAGTGTATATAGCAGCATTTCCCCTTCAGTCAGTCTCTCCCATCAGGAAGTTTCCATAAGCCTCTTATCCTTCCCCGTCAGAGGGCAGACAGAATGAAAATCACAATCACAGAAAACGAACCAATCTGATCACACGGACCACAGCCTTGTTAACTAAATGAAATTATGAGCCGTGCTGGGCAGGGCCACCCAAGACGGACGGATCATGGTGGCGAGTTCTGACAAAACATGGTCCACTGGAGAAAGGAATGGTAAACCACTTCAGTATTCTTGCCTTGAGAACCCCATGAACAGTATGAATAGGCAAAAAGACAGGACACTGAAAGATGAACTTCTGAGGTTGGTAGGTGCCCAATATTCTACTGGAGATCAGTGGAGAAATAACTCCAGAAAGAATGAAGAGACGGAGCCAAAGCAAAAACAACACCCAAGTGTGAATGTGACTGGTTATGGAAGTAAAGTCCAATGCTGTAAAGAGCAATTCTGCATAGGAACCTGGAATGTTAGGTCTATGAAATAAGACAAATTGGAAGTGGTCAAACAGGAGATGGCAAGAATGAACGTCGACATTCTAGGAATCAGTGAACTAAAATGGACTGGAATGGGTGAATTTAACTCAGATGACCATTATATCTACTACTGTGGGCAAGAATCCCTTAGAAGAAATGGAGTAGCCATCATAGTCAACAAGAGTCCGAAATGCAGTACTTGGATGCAATCTCAAAAACAACAGAATGATCTCTGTTCATTTCCAAGGCAAACCATTCAATATCACGGTAATCCAAGACTATGCCCCAACCAGTAACGCTGAAGAAGCTGAAGTTGAATGGTTCTATGAAGACCTACAAGACCTTTTAGAACTAACACTCAAAAAAGATGTCCTTCTCATTATAGGGGACTGGAATGCACAAGTAGGAAGTCAAGAAACCCCCAGAGTAACAGGAAAATTTTTGGCCTTGGAGTACAGAATGAAGCAGGGCAAAGGCTAATAGAGTTCTGCCAAGAGCTCTATTTGCCAAGAGCTCTTATGCCAAGGTCATAGCAAACACCCTCTTCCAACAACACAAGAGAAGACTCTACACATGGACATCACCAGATGGTCAACACCAAAATCAGATTGATTATATTCTTTGAAGCCAAAGATGGAGAAACTCTATACAGTCAGCAAAAACAAGACAAGGAGCTGACTGTGGCTCAGACCAGGAATTTCCTATTGCCAACTTCAGACTTAAATTGAAGAAAACAGGGAAAACCACTAGAGCATTCAGGTATGACCTAAATCAAATCTTTGACGATTAGACAGTGGAAGTGAGAAATAGATTCAAGGGATTAGATCTGAGAGTGCTGAGAACTATGGACAGAGATTCATGACACTGTACAGGAGACAGGGATCAAGATCATCCCCAAGAAAAAGAAATGCAAAAAGGCAATATGGTTGTCTGAGGAGGCCTTAAAATAGCTTAGAAAAGAAGAGAAGTGAAAGGCAAAGGAGAAAAGGAAAGATATACCCATTTGAATGCAGCATTCCAAAGAATAGCAAGGAGAGATTAAAAAAAGCCTTCCTCAGTGATTAACGCAAAGAAATAGGGGGAAACAACAGACTGGGAAAGACTAGAGATCCCTTCAAGAAAATCAGAGATACAAGGGAACATTTCATGCAAAGATGGGCACAATAAAGGACAGAAATGGTAGGGACCTAACAGAAGCAGAAGAGATTAAGAAGAGGTGGCAAGAATACACAGAAGAACTGTACAAAAAAGATCATGACCCAGATAATCACGATGGTGTGCTTACTCACCCAAAGCCAGACAGCCTGGAATGTGAAGTCAAGCAGGCCTTAGGAACCATCACTATGAACAACACTAGCGGAAGTGATGGAATTCCAGTTGAGCTGTTTCAAATCCTAAATGATGCTGTGAAAGTGCTGTACTCAATATGCCAGCAAATTTGGAAAACTCAACAGTGGCCACCAGACTGGAAAAGGTCAGTTTTCATTCCAATCCCAAAGAAAGACAATGTCAAAGAATGCTCAAACTACTGCACGACTGCACTCATCTCACACGCTAATAAAGTAATGCTCAAAATTCTCTAAGCCAGGCTTCAACAATACGTGAACTGTGAACTTCCAGATGTTCAAGCTGGTTTTAGAAAAGGCAGAGGAACAAGAGATCAAATTGCGAACATCTGCTGGATCATCGAAAAAGCAAGAGAGGTCTTTGGCCATACCACCTGAACACGCCTGATCTCCTCCGAAAAAGCAAGACAGTTCCAGAAAAACATCTATTTCTGCTTTATTGACTATGCCAAAGTCTTTGACCATGTGAATCCCAACAAACTGTGGAAAATTCTTCAAGAGACAGGAATACCAGACCACCTGACATGCCTCTTGAGAAATCTGTATGCAGGTCAGGAAGCAACAGTTAGAATTAGACATGACACAACAGACTGGTTCCAAATAGGAAAAGGAGTACGTCAAGGCTGTATATTGTCACCCTGCTTATTTAACTTATATGCAGAGTACATCATGAGAAACGCTGGGCTGGAAGAAGCACAAGCTGGAATCAAGATTGTGGGGAGAAATATCATCTCAGATATGCAGATGACACCACCCTTACGGCAGAAAGTGAAGAGGAACTAAAGAGCCTCTTGATGAAAGTGAAAGAGGAGAGTGGAAAAGTTGGTTTAAGACTCAACATTCAGAAAACTAAGATCATGGCATCTTGTCCCATCACTTCATGGCAAATAGATGGGGAAACAGTGGAAAGAGTGGCTGATTTTGTTTTGGGGGGCTCCAAAGTCACTGCAGATGGTGATTGCAGCCATGAAATTAAAAGACGCTTATGACCAACCTAGACAAAAGTTATGACCAACCTAGACAGCATATTAAAAAGCAGAGATATTACTTTGCCAACAAAGGTCCATCTAGTCAAGGCTATAATTTTTCCAGTAGTCACATATGGATGTGAGAGTTGGGACTATAAAGAAAGCTGAACGCCAAAGAATTGATGCTTTTGAAGTGTGGTTTTGGAGAAGACTCTTGAGAGTACCTTGGACTGCAAGGAGATCCAACCAGTCCATCCTAAAGGAGATCAGTCCTGAATATTCATTGGAAGGAATGATGCTGAAGCTGAAACTCCAATACTTGGCCACCTGATACAAAGAACTGAGTCATTTGAAAAGACCCTGATGCTGGGTAGGACTGATGGCAGGAGGAGAAGGGGATGACAGAGGATGAGACTGTTGGATGGGATCACCAACTCAATGTTCATGAGTCTGAGTAAGCTCTGGGAGTTGGTGATGGACAGGGAAGCCTGGTGTACTGCAGTTCATGGGTTGCTGAGTCAGACACGACTGAGCAAATAAACTGAACTGAACTGATAGGATCATTTCCTAAAATGGAGTGCTAGCAGATACACAAAAAAGGATTTGGGGGTCAGAAAAGTTTGGAAAATACTTGGTTAAGAGACACTGAAAGAGTTTTTATCTTTTTAAACCACAGTCTTTCTCAGAGCTTAATAGGCTTTGTGTCCATACTGAGCCTCTAAGGTAAGATGTACTTTTCAAACTTCTTTAACCATTGAGCATCCCCACTCCCTTTTTAGGAACACTGGAACTGGTAATACATGGAATACACAGTATTATGAAGAAACTACTTTGGAAAATGCTGCTGTAAAGCCTTCTATGAAGGACTTTAAAACAAAATGTCCTCTCAAAATTCATCCAGAAATTCATCTAGGACTATTACTGTCCTGTCCTATTGCCATGAATCAAAGGGAAAATTAATGATAAGACACAACTGTAAAGTTTTGTGGGCAGGGTAATATGGCTGCAGGAACACTGCCATGCTAAATGTACACATGTATTGTAAGCTAAACGGAAAATTGTCAGAAATGCTAAAACCTGAAAAACAGATGTGGTGAGGAAAACAAGGTGCATGCAAGAGAAAAAGCCACAACTGTCTGCTGTAACTACGACATTTTATTACAAATTAGAATTAAGACTATACAACCTACCATTTACATGAGTTCTTTCTCTTCTTTCTTATATAGATTATTTATTTTGCTTTTGAGTTAATATATTTACTTTATGATATACAGTCAGCTCCTTCTATTACCTCTTCACACATACACTACTTAAAGGACCAACACTGACTTTGATAAGTTTAAAGACTCTTTATAATACTTGATTGGGAGACTGAAACTGCTGGGGTATACTGGAGTCTGGTTCTATTTCCTTTTCTGCATTGAGTAGGAAGGTCAATACTATACTCTACTGGAGTGGTTTGAAGGATCTCTTGAAATGATCAGCAGTAAGAGGAAGTAAAAGCTCAAAAATCATTAAAAAAAAAAAAAAAAAAAAAAAAAAACACCCAAATGAGCCGTGTTAACATTTCCAGGTTGGGAAATTATTCATCTAATTGCATCTGACTGCAACCTAAGGAAACAGTGTCAGACTTTATTTTTCTGGGCTCCAAAATCACTGCAGATGGTGACTGCAGACATGAAATTAAAAGATGCTTCCTCCTTGGAAGGAAAGTTATGACCCACCTAAATAGCATATTAAAAAGCAGAGACATTACTTTGCCAACAAAGGTCTGTCTGGTCAAGGCTACGGTTTTTCCAGTGGTCATGTATGGATGTGAGCGTTGGACTGTGAAGAAAGCTGAGCACCGAAAAATTGATGCTTTTGAAGTGTAGTTTTGGAGAAGACTCTTGAGAGTCCCTTGGACTGCAAGGAGATCCAACCAGTCCATTCTAAAGGAGATCAGTCCTGGGTGTTCATTGGAAGGACTGCCACTGAAGCTGAAAGTCCAATACTTTGGCCACCTGATGGGAAGAGTTGACTCACTGGAAAAGATCCTGATGCTGGGAGGGATTGGGGGCAGGAAGAGAAGGGGACGACAGAGAATGAGATGGCTGGATGGCATCACCGACTCGATGGGCATGAGTTTGAGTAAACTCCGGGAGTTGGTGATGGACAGGGAGGCCTGGTGTGCTGCGAATCATGGGGTCGTGAAGAGTCGGACACAACTGAGTGACTGAACTGAACTGAACTGAAATATAGTATTGCAATATAATATGACCTTGTTGTCTATTTCATACACAGTAATTTGTATCTGCTAATACCAAACTCCTAATTTATCCCTTCAACATCCCTTTTCCCTTTTGGTAACCAAAAGTCTTTTTTCTGTGAGTCTGTTTCTGTTTCATGAATAAATTCATTTGTGTTATATTTTATTTTTTAAAATATATATTTATTTATTTTAATTGGAGGCTAGTTACTTTACAATATTGTAGTGGTGTATCATAGTTTAGAGTCCCCATACAAGTGATACCATGTGATATTTATCTTTCTCTAATGACATCTCGTATGATAATCTCTAGTCCATCCATGTTACTACAAATGGCAGGATTTAATTCCTTTTAATGACTGAGTAGTATTCCACTGGGTATATATGCCACATCTTCCTTTATTCATCTATAAATGGTCATTTAGATTGCTTCCAAGCCTTGGCTATTGTAAATAGTGTTGCTAAGAACACTGGCATGCATTTATCTTTTCAAATTATAACTTTTATCCAGATATAAAGTGGAGTGGGAGTGCTACATCCATATGACAACTGATTTTTTAAGGAACTTTCAAACTGTTTTCCATAGTAGCTGCACAGATTTATATTCCCATCAACAGTGTAGCACAGTTCCCTTTTCTCCATACCCTCTCTAGCATTTGTTATTTATAAACTTTATAATGATGACCATTCTGACCACTGTAAGAGCTGTTTGCTTTTTTATAATTGAGTTGAATGAACTGTTTGTATATTTTGGAAATTAAGCCCTTGTCAGTAAAATCATTTGTAAATATTTTCTCCCAGTAACAGGCTGCCTTTCATTTATGGTTTTCTTTGCTATGCAAAAACTTGTAAGTTTGATTAGATTTCATCTGTTTATTTTGCTTTTATTTTTGCTTTTGCTATTGCCTTGGGAGACTGACCTAAAAAAACACAGGTACGATTTATGTCAGAGAATGTTTTGTCCATGTTCTCTTCTAGGAGTTTCATGGCGACATTTTATATTTAAGCCTTCGAGTCATGTGGAGTTTATTTTTGTGTATGGTGTGAGGGTGTGTTCTAACTTCATTGATTTACATGTGGCTGTCCAGCTTTCCAAACAACCTTTGCTGGATAGACTGTCTTAAAATAAACTTTTTTTTGAATTGATATTCTATCACCCTCTCTTTATCTATCACCTGGAGTTCAGTGATTAAAAAAAAAAAAAGAAAAATTCTCTTTATTTATTTATCTCAGGTATAATTCCTATAGTCAAGGTAGCACAAACGTTTTCTTCTTTCTCTTTATCTACCTGTTTTCAGAATGAGAAATGAGTTCCAGAGGTGACCAAATCTTTTTCTTTTTTAATATTGTAAGTTTATGGATTTAAACATATTGGATCTATTTCAATTTACTGCTTTATTTATGGTTTGATGCTCAAATTGACTAATCTTTGATCAGTCAGAATTCAATGTTAATTCTTGAGTCCTTCTAACGGAACCTCAGCAATCTTAGATAGTTCCACTGCTTTCTGATGTGACAAAAATCTTATAAATCCAATTTATACATTTCCTGCCTGTACTGCTGATCCCGTTCTTGATGCCAACTGTTTTGCTGTTCACACTGTTCGCTGAACCCAGGGTTCAGCCTCTTGGTGCTGGAGCTAAGAGGCTGGAAGAAAGCGCGAGGAGCCATGGGAACCGCAGACGCATTCCCTCTCTCCTGGCCGGCACTGCGGCCGTAACACTGCCCTTCTGCTGGTGCAGTAGCCACAGCAGCAGCCATAGCATAATCATAATGTAGCCATAATGTAGCCATAACACAACCTCATATAACATAACCGTGCTATCACTCCAGTGCAGCCCCAGCGCAGGGGCAGCCAGCGCTTTCATGGTGAAGCTCACACAGGCGTACCACAAAAAGTAGCCCGCGACCAAGTGGGTACCTCATGATGCACATGTGCAGTGCTATAAGTGATCTCAGCTGTTACACAGCCGTGCAAAGTCAATGTTTACAGAACATGGGGCGAGAGGGAGTGAGAGCATGGGGCGAGAGAGCCCGACTGGCGCCACCTTGTTAATTTCCCACACTGCCCTGGACTAGAGTCAGCTATCTCTCCCAGGAATCCTGTTCGACCTATTTATTTGATGGGAGGAATCCTTCTTATAGACATGTGGATTAATTTGCTACTTTATTTCTCTAGCATACTTGGGAGTGATATTGCTTATTGGTTTATTTTTTTACTTGATTTGTTCTTTGGCTTTATCTGTTCACTCAATACTCACTGAAAACCTGCTGCCTACAAATGAGTATGCTGGGAATGACGGGAAAAACCAAGAAGACAATGACCAACTTCCTTGCCCTTGAGCAGATTTCAATTTATAATAGTTTGTAGAGAAAACTAGAAATATCTAACAACAAAGGGGGAAAAATTCACAAATGCTACAAGGCACTGATGGAATCTGAAATGGACAAGGGCAGAAGGATTTATGAAGAAGGTAAAGAAAAAATAGAATTTCAAAAGCTTGAAATGAAAGGAAAGGCAGAAAGAATGGCATGAGAAAGAAAAAGAAAACAAGAAGGATGTGAGAACTGAACAACTAAGGAGGGCACCTGGAGAAGAAAGGAGGTAAAGAATATACTTCAAGAATCTTTAGGGGCCAGACCCATGCTAAGCACACTATACATTCTAACTATTTATGATAAACCAGATAAACAGTTATTTTTATGTTCCATTTTACAGCTGAGGCAACTTAAAGAAGCTAAGGTAACCTGCTTGAGATCTCATCTATGGCAAATGGCAGCGCTAGGATTCAAAAGAATTTTTTCTTCCTCTTACCTCCAAGTAACACTGTTTAACATATATTAAGGGAAGTAATGGAAAAAATCAAAAGGTTGAATTGAGGCCACATTTTTGAGGGCCTCAAGTGTACAGTTAAGCATTTCAGACTTTCTTCTACAGCAGGACACAGCCACTTAAGACTTCTAAGAGCAGGATAATGACACCAATAAAGCTGTAACAGAAGAATATTCTAGAGGCAGTGGGTTGGCAGAATATGGTGGCCAGAAGTGAACAGCTACTGTAACACTCTAGGCTGGCATCTGGAAAAACAAGTAGAAGAAGGCAAAGGAGGCAAAAGTCTAGATGACAAGTGCTGAAGGTAAAGAAGAGACAGGACTCAGAAAAGATATCAATATTCTGTTATAAAACGATAGAGCAAAAAGTGAAACTGGGAAGTTAGTATAATGCTCTGGTTTGAAGACAGAAATTAAGCTTTGTACGGAGCAATTATAAGGTGAAAGAAGGACATTTAAGAGGAACCAACCAAGCAAGAAGCTGGAAATACATGGACAGAACCAGAAATATAGAGTCACAGCAGGCAACATGAGTAGGGAGTCTTAGGACTTGAGGATAAAGGAAAGTACATAAAATAGCTGCCAGAAACTTAATGGAGCAGAGTTCTTAAACCTAGCTGCCCAAAAACACAACCCAAAGCTTTTTAGCAGAGGTATGTGGAGGCCCCACACTAACAAGTCTCCTTCTTAGGGATGAAGGGTGGGATCCACATGTCCAAAGCTTTATCAAGCTCTGCAGGTAATTCTGGTGCATACCCTGGGTTGAGAAGACATTTTTTAAATGAACAAAAGTCTGCCATGACATCAGAAAGATTCTTTCAGTCAATCTGGCACATTCTTTGTTGAATCAGTTTTGTGTTTTCCCTAGAAGCTGTAAAGTGGAAGTGTGTAAAGCTTATGGTGAAAGTTTCCAAGAGCTAGAAACAAGCAAGACAGCACAGCCCCAAATCAAGGAGTAGTCTAGAAGCTGGTGAGTATACCTCTGAAATGCCACTAGTGGGCTGCAAAGGCAGATGGGTAAAGAAGCCTGAGCAGAAGCTTCTGAGAAAGAGAAACACACTAGATGGCAAAAAAAAGAAAAGATGGTACAAATAACTGGCAAGGGTTTCAGCACCTTTAAATTAAAGCACCTGATTCTGAGGTAAGCACTTCACATTCACTCTTTCAGTGTTCACAGTGATGGCTGTGCACAATGTGAACACTGAATATCATACCACAAGCCTTCAGATGGTTAACAGTATCATGAATCCCACTTTATAAGATGAGGAAATTAAAGCTTAGACAGCTTAAGGAGAAGTAACTGAGTCACAAAAGAATGAAAAGGGCAGCGAGTAACAAGAAGGTTGCCAATACCCCATCATCATATAAGCCTCCAGATTAGGAGGAAGGCTAATAAAATCTCAGCTGAGATAAGGTGGTAGAAAGAACTCCTGTAAAATGGCAGATAAAGATTTATGACACATTTTTAAAACTTACTCAACCAATATGTGCCAGCTTAAGCAGGCAAGATTCTGCAATAGAGACAGCCATGCTGCCTGTTCCTGGACAGCTTACACGCTAGTGAAGGAGGCAAACACTTGGAGGGGGTGAGCACAGTGCGCAACAGGGACATGGAAGGGCACCTTGTCCAGCCTACAAAGCTTTACGGGGGAAGGAAAAAACCACATGCAAGGGTTTGAAGGCCAGAAAAGACAAGATATAGTGTGGGGAGTAAAAGGAATTCAGCGCAACTGCAGCACAAAAGGAAGATACCACTGACCTTACCCATAAAAGACCCTTTGCTCATAGGGGCTTAACCCAGGAACAGAAGTGGGTCAAATGGGACCTGGACTGAAGAGCTAACTGGAGTTAGTAATATATGTGAATTTTATAGAACTAAATGGTCCCAAGACCTGCAATAGAGGGTTACTGTAATGTACGACCTAGAAAACTCATGCCACCTGGCAGCTTGTGGCCTTATGAAAAGAGAAGTGGCCGGCAGGCAAGTTGTTAAGGCTCCCATTCCAGGAGGATCTGATAGCTTGGCTTTTTCTCTTTCCCCCTTCTCTCCCTCTTTCCCTCCCCCCTCCTCCAATCTATTACAAAGTCATCCTATTTGTTGTCAATAACATCTTATATCTATAGGGCAGAGTATTACTAAAGTGCTGGCCAATGGATCTTTTCCCTGAAGCCACACTATGCAGAAAGTGAAACGCAAAATCAGCTTGTTTTGGAGAGACTGGAATACAAGAGACACTAACATGAACTAATACATTCAGTCACACCATACTCATAGCATTTTTAACAGAAATACTGATTTATGTCTACACATAAATATGAAAACATTTATATATATTGTATGTACCTTTTAAAAATTTCCTTTTACACATACATTGTTTTCTACAAATACACAGTATGTATGTCATGTTCTGGAGGGGTTCTACTGCAGTTTTGCTAGCCTTGCCCTTTTTAATTGGCTCTCGGCTCCTTTACTCCTTTCTCCCCAATCATACTCCAGAAAGATTCACATTAATGATTGGTATATATATGCATTCTTCTATGTTTTCCTCCCATGTTCATATAAGCATATACAAACACATATGTATATAGGCACATGTATAAGGACTTATGAGACTTTTAAAAAATAACGAAATTATGAAAAGTAATCCTTTCCTCATTTAATAATATATCTTAACAGAAATTCCTGCAAGCCATATAATCCTAACGTTTTCTTTTAATACCTGCATGAAGGGCAATTTAAAAATTATCTTTCCACTGTTTTTTATCCTATGCACACTGATGAAAAATACCCTTTTCATAGGTCCACACACATTACTTTTTATCATTTCAAGTGTCCAATTTGATATCCTTATTATAAATGTGTTCAAAAGCATTAGAGAGCGACCATTAGAGTCTCATAGAGAAATGGAAATAAAAACAAAAATAAACAAATGGGGCCTAATTAAATTAAATTCACAAGCTTTTACATAGCAAAGGAAACCACAAACAAAATGAAAAGACTGGGAGAAAATACTTGCTACATCTTGCATCTTGCTACAGACAAGGAATTAGTTTCCAAAATATGTAAGCAGCTCATATAATTCAATAAAAACAAACTACCCAGTCAAAAAATGGGCCGAAGACCTAAATAAACACTTCTCCAAAGAAGACATACAGGTGCCAGTAGGCACATGAAGAGATTCTCAACATTGCTAGTTACTAAAGGAGTGCAAATCAAAGTAACAATGAGATATCAACTCCCATGGGTCAGAATGGACATCATTAAAAGTCCACAAATAATAATTGCTGGAGAGGGTGTGAGAAAAGGGAACCTTCCTACACTGTTGGTGGGAATGTAAACTGGTGCAGCCACTATGCAAAACAACATGATTTCTTTAAAAACTAAAAATGGAGTTATCATATGATCTTGCAATCCCACTCCTGAGCATATATCTGGAGAAAACCATAAGATGTGGTATAAATATACATAATGAAAGACTACTCAGTCATAAAAAAGAATGAAATAATGCCACTTGCAGTAACATCAATGGACCCAGAAATTATCATACTAAGTGAAGTAAGTCAGATAAGAGAAAGACAAATTTCATATACCACTTATATATGGAATCTTAAAAAAAATAATATAAATAAAGTCATTTACAAAACAAAAACAGATTCATAGACATAGAAAACAAACTTATGGTTACCAAATAGGATAGCAAGGGGCAATTAGGGGATGAATTAGGAGCTTGGGATTAACATATACACAGTACTATATATAAAATAGATAAACAACAAGGACCTACTGCATAGCACAGAGAACTATATTCAATATCCTTTAATAACCTATAATGGAAAAGAATCTGAAAAACAATGCACATACATACGTGGACATATACACACACAGAAAACTGAATCACTTTGCTATATACCTGAAACCAGCACAAGATGGTAAATTAATTGTACTTCAATTTTAAAAGATCTTAAAGAATTTAACTGATATAATAAAAGAAAGCACAACAGAGCACTGTTGTACATGAATTCATGCTTCATGTAAAGGGTATTATACCATATACATTCTTTTGCAATTTTTTTGAGATAATGTTTGAGATTTATCTTTATTGATATACACAAACTTAGTTCATGCATTTTTATAGGTGTGCAGCATTTTTGCTATTTTTCTTCTGTTTTAATTATAATTTTTGTTTTTCTTTTCATTTACAATTTTTACTAGGAATAGCTCCTGAACTTGATCAACTTCCTTTTCAACATCCACTGGTTCTGCAGTATATATTTCTCAGCTTTATTTTGTGCACAATGTTGACATATTTTCCCCAAATTGAATTATCTTTGCATTCTTAGAGTAAATCCTACTTTTGTTTATTCTAGCTTCACTTCTGAATTTATTACTATCCGAACCAGAATTTATCTATTGTTACAAATGAAATTACAGGTTTTTTTCTTTGTACTTTATCTGTATCAGAATTTGGCACTAATGAAAGGCTGTTGGCTTCTTTAAACAATTTTCAGAGCGTCTCACCTTTACCTATATTGGATTATTTACACAACACTGGATTTATCTTTTTTTTTTAATAAGGCCAAATTCAACTTCAAATGCATGTTTCTAGTCAATTTTTAATAACTTTTTTAGGCTCTTCAAAGAAAATTAACTTGAAAGTTCTCTACATCTTGGGGTAATTTTGCCAGAAAAACATTAATTTACTCTATTTTTTTTTTTTTTTTTTGGCCACAGTTTGGCATGTAACAGTCTCTAAGAATTCTTTTGGTATATCCCATATCTGTTTATAACTCCTTTCTCAATCTTGTATTTTTTAACCTAATAAAGGAATCAAGGCTTATGAACTACCTATTTTATTGTTTTGTTTTAAAGAACCAGCATTTGGGTTTGTTTACCCCTTATAAATTTTTTTTGTTCATTTCATTAATTTCTGCTTTTCATTTTTCTTCTTCCAAACTTCTTTTTCTTGTTCTTTTTCTAATTTCTTCTAAGTGCCAAGTTCCTTCATTGTTTGTCTGTCTTTTTTAATAATGGAAAAATTTTAGATTGTAAATTTTTATCTGAGTAAAGGGTTTAATATATTTTGGTAGGAAAGTCTCTTTCTTTTCACATAGTTTGAAGTTCCTTTTTTTTATTTCTTTGATACACCAGTTATCCAATAATGTTGCACAATTTCAACAGGATTTTCCAACTGATATAATGTTTAGCATAGAGCAACATCCTTTTATTTTAAAGCATATGCTTAAATAGTATACTCAATTCATGACATAGCTGAATCCCAAGAGGCCATGCATAATATAAGTCAACTTTTTCAAGTCAATTAAGTGCCAAAAGAAACAAGATTTTAAATGAAGAAAATTTTCTTAATTTCCTTAAAGTTGGCATAAAAGATACGTAAATTTTCAAAGAAGCCTGCAAGAATTGATGCTGCTGAAATAATACTGCACTAACACTTAGTCTCAGTTTTCCTCAGCTTTCTACAGTATTTTCTAAAGTGCCCTGCACAGCAAGATGAGGAAGAAAAGTGGAAACAGTCTGGAGTTACCTATATTCAACCGATTACCCTCTTAGAGACCTGCACATATGTTAGCATGTTAAAAGCTCTGAGATGTCTTGCCTACCTTTGGTTAACTAAGCATTTCCTAAATGTATTTGATTACCTCATTCTTCTGCCAATTAACACCTCTTAATTCTCTTTGAAAAATGCAAGACAAGAAAATAGATATCCCTTGGAGAGAAAGACAACATAATTAAATTCTGCCTTCTCTGGGTTATTCACAGCTGGGGTTCAGTAAACGTTTCATGAATGACTTGGTAGCAGAGGAGATGTGATGCAGCAACAGGAGATATCAAAGTGTCCACTGTAGCTGTTCTCAGTATGGTTACACAGAAGTGGAGTTCTCTAAGTAAGAAGCACTCAGTATTTTGCATCAAAATACAAATTTTCTTTTCTATTTTACAACTGTAAATGAAAATTCCTAAGACGCTGGCCCTGCACACATCCATGCATCAAATCCTAACACCCTGGGAAGGCCAACAAAACCCAGCAAAAATAATACTGTAGTTGCAGTACATAAATGTATATGCATACAATACATATAGGGCTTCCCTGGTGGCTCAGATGGTAAAGAATCTGCCTGCAACGTGGGAGGCCTGGGTTCGATCCCTGGGTTGGGAAGATCCCCTGGAGAAGGGCATGGCAATCCACTCCAGTATTCTTGCCTGGAGAATCCCCATGGACAGGTGAGCCTGGCAGGCTACAATCCATGGGGTCGCAAAGAGTTGGACACGACAGAGCAACTAAGACACATATATTCACACACCATCATCACCATCACACCTGGATTCCCTCGACTACCGTGCAAAATGTTAGAGGCTAACAACTTAGGGTATTCAGATCAGAGGATGCTCAGAGAAACAAAAGGACAAACTTGCCAATCATTCCACTGTGCATACTAAACTACAAGAAGTGGGACAGCATGCTTTTGGTTTCTACTTTTTTAGTTTTATGATTCAGTCATTATAATTTCAGTCATAAACTAAACAGTGAACTAGGTAAGGCCAAAAAGTCTCAGAATTATAATCTAAATTTATTTAGCTACAGAACTTCTAATTTCAGAAACTGAGACATGAAATTTGACATCTGTAGTAGCTGCCTACAGAATTCTGATTTTGTTTGGGGCAACAATGAACGCACAACCAAAGGGATAAATCATAATTGATCTACGCTAGTCATGGATCTCCTGCTCCCCTTGATCAGATAACTTCCTTCCCAGGCTTCTCTGTAACTAGAGCTAAAGCTATATACATGACCCACCCACAGAGTCAGTGAGCAAAAGAAGGAATCTGCTGGAAGGAGTCTATCAAAGATTGTTCTTTCAAACATAAAAAGAAAGTCACACTAGAAGGTTCTTTGTCCCCATCTCATCTTTTTTGCCTAGGACACTGGTGTGGGGAACATAATGCCTGGGGCTGAAGCCATCACCCTCAAACCATGAGGTGGCAAGTAAAAGCTTAAGAAACTAACACATAAAGGATAACAGCCTGGGAGGACAGTAACAGCCTGGATTCCTGATAACATTACAGAGCCAACTGAATGAAGTCTGGACCAACCTACTTCCAGGCTTATTGTTAATAAGTTAATAATAGATATCTTGATGGTTTGGGGCTTCCCTGGTGTCTCAGAAGCTAAGGAATCTGCCCAGAATGCGGGAGACCCAGGTTCAATCCCTGGGTCAGAAAGATCCCCTGGAGAAGGGAATGGCTACCGGCTCCAACATTCTTGCCTGGATAACTCCATGGACAGAGGAGCCAGGCAGGGTGCAGTCCATAGCGTCGCAAAGAATCGGACGTGACTAAGCGACTAACGTTTTCACACTCATCCTTATGGTTTAAGCTCCTGTTGGCTGAATATAGTGTCACTTCAGCCAACTGCTTCTTAACTGACACAGCAGTGCCCTATGTTTTGGTACTGTGATAAAGATTATAAACTATTTAATATTTCAGAATTTAAAATTTTAGAAAAGCAATAGGAAAAGTGAGACACTTAACGTTTCACTGCATGAAATGTCACAGTTAAATTGCTTTTACAAGCATGAAATGTTTTGTTAACATTAAACAACAGAATAAAAAATTTAACAAGACAAATAATAGGAAAAATCGATCCATACCCGTACCTTTCCGTGTGTTCTCCGTCACATCTACCCCAAACTGGATAATGTCACCGGAAAGAATTTCACATGGTGGACTTTCTTCAGAGCCTCGACTCAATCTCTGGCTATTTATAAAGGTACCATTACTACTTTTAGTGTCTTGAAGATAAAACTGCAAAAATAAAATTTAAAAAAAGAGCCAAAGATTAATAGTAATAATTCCAAACCTACTTTTAAAAAAAGTACTTCCAAAAAAAAAAAGTACTTCCAACTTTGCAAACTACTACAGGTGAATTTTTTCCCGCATCAATTCAAATTGCTTATTTCGGCTAAGATTTTCCATTATATATAAAATCAGAACTTTAAAAGTGGGAGATTTAAAATCCAGTGGGACAAAATGGTATATCACTTTAGAAAACAGTTTATAAGGTCCTCAAAATGTTAGAATGTAAAGCTAGCATATGACCCTACAGTTCCACTCTGAAGTATATACTGAAGAGAAAACACATGTCCTCACAAAAACTTGTACACAAATGTTCACAAGAGTATTATTCATTAGAGCCAAAAAAATGGAAACCCAAATGTCCATCAGTTGATGAATAGGAAAATAAAATGTAGTATATCCATATGAATTAATTATTTGGCAATAAAAAGTAATGAAGTACTGATTTATGTTACAACATGAATGAACTTTTAAACATTAAGCTAAGTAAAAGAAATCAGTCACAAAAGACATATGTAATTCAATTTATATGAAATATCCAGAATAAGCAAATCCACAGAGATAAAAAGCACATTAGTGGATGCAAGGGGTTGAGGTGTCAGGGCAGAGGAGAGGAGGGATGGGGTGGGGTGAATAACTGTTAATGGGTATAATGTTTCATTTTGGGGTGATTAAAAGGCTCTAAATTTAGATAGTGGTGATGGCTGTACAACTCTCTGAATGTACTAAAAAAAAT
Organism: Muntiacus reevesi; assembly: GCF_963930625.1. NCBI lineage: Eukaryota > Metazoa > Chordata > Mammalia > Artiodactyla > Cervidae > Muntiacus > Muntiacus reevesi. Next base: position 101,604,377 of record NC_089252.1, read on the forward strand.
CACTGAATTGTTCATTTTAAAAGACTGTATTTATGGCATATAAATTATATCTCAATAAAACATTTTTTAAAGGCAATTATACAAAACTCTAATTTTATCTTCTTATCTCACTTTGACTTTGTAACTCTGCTGCTATAATTTCCGGGTTATATCAAAGGAAGTGTTATTTACTCTATAGGCAAGGACAATTGGTAGTAGGTAACACCTATGTGAACAGCTATTAGTGAACTAACATACGTGGTATCAGGACTGACATGTCTTCAGTAAATTCTTTGTGATAAACAAATTGAAGACACGAGAAACTAAAATACTGGAATCAACTGTGAAGGTACCACTTTCTAGTCCCCACTCAAGTTGCCTTTCATCACTTGGGTAACCCTCCCTCTTTAAAAAGGGAAAGGACGGCAGGAGGCACAGGAAGCCCACTTATTTATCACCTACCTATCCCCAAAGAAATTATCAACAGCTGGGATCACACACAACAGACTTACTAGGAAGAGAACAACCAATAAAAAAAGATGTACCTTTCTTTTTGCATTTTTCTACACTCTCCAGCCCTGCTTATTCTAGCAACACATTTTCACTGAATTCCTTCCTAAAGAAGAAAGGAAAGAAGAAAACTAATATTTATTAAAATACATGTTGCACCACCAGGCCCTCATTTAATCTTAATGTTAAAGCTATGATACAGATATTATTTCCATTTATATATGAGAAAAGTAGGGCACAGGCAAGTATCTTTCCAAAGGTCACAGAGCTATGGAAGACAGAAGCAGGGATTTATATAACAGAATTAAAAGGGACATTTTTTCCCCCATTACTTCATACTGACCTTCATGTGTCATTTATCCTTCACTCCTCCCATAAAACCCTCTTCCAAAATGAAACACAACAAAAGAATAAGCGATTTGCAGAAAATATGAAAATGACATTTCTTTTCATTAATTCCTAGGCGACAATTTAAAGGCCACCACTCTGGCTATAAATGACTTATTCTGTTTATAATTCAAGAGAGACCAACTGTTAACTTTGGCTAGCAGTTTATATATTTAATTACAGGCCATTAGGAAAGAAAATTGTGTTGATATTTTACAAGTCCATTTGAAATTTAAAGGTCTTAACATTTCACACCAGGGAGATAAGCATAGGCAAGATGCTCAAGAAGGGACAATGATCCTCAAGATTTTTTCAACACTGGAAGCTACTCTTAAACATTGTATAAACAAGTTTGTTTTTCTGTTTTTTAAATAGATATATTCTTAGGAAATGTGGCAATATCTGAATTCTGGTTTGGTCATTTTCAGTTATATGTGCCTTGGCAAGCCATATAAGGGGATTATAGATTTACAGTGGTTTTCAAACTTCAAACTCTGATCCATTATTGTGTTACTAATGGATAAGATGGCTGGATACCATCACTGCCTCAATGGACATGAATTTGAGCCAACTCCGGAAGACAGTGAAGGACAGGGAAGCCTGGCGTGCTGCAGTCCATGGGGTTGTAAAGAGTCGGACATAACTTAGGGATAGAACAACAACAACAGTGTGTTACTAAGTCAATTTACTGGGCTGTGACTAGTGGTTTAAAAAAAAAAAATTAAGAGAACAGAAGTAAGAATATATGAAATGAGGTTCAGTACTGTTCAGCAAGTTTTGCTTGAAAAACAAAAAAAATGTGTGTTTTTCTGTATACACATACGCACACATATATCTCAGCACCTCATGTTTGTAGCTCTTAACTCTAAAACCATAAATTAAGAGAATGTAATCAATATTAGCCCAGGTTCTTTACATTCTAACATGTCTATTATTATGCTCAGAGCACAGTACTTCTGACCTCCAGCTAGCGTGAAAACATCATTTACATCAGTTGCTCACTGTTCCTCTGCTCTCAATCTGCTAACAGCTTCCAAACATCTTGTAATAAACTTCAAAGTTCTTACCATTACAGCCAATAAAACCATACAACCTGGCTCGTGGTTCCCTCTCCGAACTGATTAATTCCCACTATTTTCCCCACTAACCTCCATTTCGTGACCCAGAGCTTCTGCACTTGGGCAGAGCTAGACAGCAATAGTTTACTACCCTGCATAAATATTTATATTGATTTACCCTTCTCCCCTTGGTGTTGTAAAAAACTGATATTAAAAATGTTTCTGCACCTTCAATGAAACAATCTGCCACTGTTCAGTATACACTGTACAAAAGCTATTCTGTTTACTATCAGGTTAGGTAGGTGTAGGGCTTCCCTTGTGGCTCAGCTGGTAAAGAATCCGCCTGCAGTGCAGGAGACCTGGATTCGATCCCTGGGTTGGGAAGATCCCCTGGGGAAGGGAAAGGCCACCCACTCCAGTATTCTGGCCTGGAGAATTCCATGGACTGTATAGTTCACAGGGTTGCAAAGAGTCGGACACGACTTAGCAACTTTCACACTTTCACTAGGTAGGTGTAAAAAGTCAACAGACTGGGAAGTGACTGTGTTTGCAAGGCACCGAGAAGTGACTGTGGTAACAGTCCCTGGATGGACTTGCCTGGAAGGACTTGTGTGTCATTTGGCCCTTTGTCACTTTCCAACTAGAAATTTCTTTCTCCTCTACGCTGATACCTTTTTCCATCAGGCTTTTTTCCCTCCCATCTTTTTACTACGCTGGGAAAAAAAAAAAATCCTATTGAAGTTTTAACTATCTTTATTTCCTAGTAGCCTAAGGAATGCCCAATCTGTCTCTAGTGTTTGCATTAGCCACTGGGCATTCACTTTGATGTTGAGCAGGTGTCTCAGGAGCTCTGAATTTATAAAACTCTCTGCAGCTGGTGGCCAAAGTCCATCTCTCACTGTTTTCAAACAGGCTTTATCCTCAATTAACCCCCTGCCTTCTCCTGAATTAAAGTTAAGCTCCCCCAAATCAGGCATTAAAGGCAATCCTTGAACTGAAAGGCTGTCCTCACCCTACCAGTCACTCTTTCCTGTTTCTCGCTTACTACGATTACTTTCAAAGACACAAGGACAGCACTTCACAGGTTGCATAATTTGCTCTTTGGCCTTTGGAAAGTTTCTGCTATTCATTCTGTAGGCAAACATGTTCTGTACCATTTGCAACTTCACCTCAATGTGTAAATGCTTTCATTTTCACTATAAGGATAAACTGCTTCTTTCTAGCCTTCTCTAAAGTGACAGGCTTTGCAGCATCCAACTACCAACAGATTTTTTGAAGTTTCAGAACGAAGCACAAACATGGGAGACAGGTCATCAGTGAGAGGCCAGAAATTCCAAGTCCATACAGGGAAATTTTAAAATATGAATGCAGAGTGGATCCTGAACTCTTGATGGCAGATACTACATCACAGATTTTTTAATTTACCTGAATCACCACCTAAAATCAAAAAGAATGACTAAGACAGCAAAACCAAAATCCCATGCAGAATACATACAACAACAGGTGAAAATTATCTACATGAAACTAAAAATAAAAGTGGGAAAAAGCATCAAAAGTTATGAGACCTGCATGAAATCAGCATCTGTGCAGGAGGACGCATACAGAAGCAATGGGCATTGGAAGGACTTGAGTATCTCAGAATAGTCACTGTCTATTCACTGGACAATATGATAGCCAATTTGAAAAGAGAATCTGAAAATGGGAAAGGTTTAGCCCAATCCACTAATGAGTGAATGTGAGGTAAATTCTGAAAAAGGATGGAGCAGTCCAAGTCATATAAATTCTTAAAACTAACCTACCAACCAAAGTTGAATTCCAGGATAGGGCTTTTCCTCAAAAGCTGTGGGGTTTGGAACCAAAATTGAGCAGGGCAGAGACAACAGAGACAGGAAAGAAAGATCCAAATAAAAGTAGAAAAGGGGAAAGGAAGCCATTATATTTTTAAACAGTTTACAAAAACAACAGAAGAGGGAGCTCTGTGACATTACAAAAGTTATCCTGAATCATGACTCCCTTCTCTAAGTTCAGGAAAACAAATTTTACATAAAAATGAATAACAGAAAAATATCAGTGTCCCATCTCATAGCTATTTTAAGAAAAAACAATAAAAAGCAAACAACACTCCCTACACATAATGAGAGACATACCTTGGGAACAGATCAAAATTACACTATTTCAGAACAAGCTAAAAGACATAAAGAAAATAACTTAAGGCATGGAAGAGAAATATAAATTACAATTACAAAACTGTAGGAAAGAAACAGGAAAAAGGGGGAATCATTTCAGGAATGAGTACAAAATCAGGACACGAGTAACTAAGTAATACCAGACCACCTGACCTGCCTCTTGAGAAACCTGTATGCAGGTCAGGAAGCAACAGTTAGAAATGGACATGGAACAACAGACTGGTTCCAAATAGGAAAAGGAGTACGTCAAGGCTGTATACATATATTGTCACTGTGCTTATTTAACTTATATGCAGAGTACATCATGAGAAATGTCTGGATGAAGCACAAACTGGAATCAAGATTGTTTAGAGAAATATCCCATAACCTCAGATACACAGATGACACCACCCTTATGGCAGAAAGTGAAGAACTAAAGAGCCTCTTGATGAAAGTGAAAGAGGAGAGTGAAAAAGTTGGCTTAAAGGTCAACATTCAGAAAACAAAGATCATAGCATCTGGTCCCAGCACTTCATGGCAAATAGCAGGAGAAATAGTGGAAACAGTGTCAGACTTTATTTTTGGGGGCTCCAAAATCACTGCAGAAGGTGACTGCAGCCATGAAATTAAAAGACAGTCCTTGGAAGAAAAGTTATGACCAACCTAGATAGCATATTAAAAAGCAGAGACATTACTTTGCCAACCAAGGTCCGTCTAGTCAAGGCTATGGTTTTTCCAGTAGTCATGTATGGATGTGAGAGTTGGACTGTAAAGAAAGCTGAGTGCCAAAGAACTGATGCTTTTGAAGTGTGGTGTTGGAGAAGACTCTTGAGAGTCCCTTGGACTGCAAGGAGATCCAACCAGAATATCCTAAAGTAGATCAGTCCTGAGTGTTCACTGGAAGGACTGATGTTGAAGCTGAAACTCCAATACTTTGGCCACCTGATGTGAAGAGCTGAGTCATTTGAAAAGACCTGATGCTGGGAAAGACTGAAGGCAGAAGGAGAACAGGACAACAGAGGATGAGATGGTTAGATGACATCACTGACTCAATGGACAGGAGTTTGGGTAAACTCCAGGAGTTGGTGATGGACAGGGAGGCCTGGCATGTTGTAGTCCATGGGGTGGCAAAGAGTTGGACACAACTGAGCAACTGAACTAAACTGAACTAAGTAAAGCAAATAATGCCTTAATAGAAGAAAGAATAAAAGGAGAAAAACTGAATCAAAAAGGAAAGAAGAAAGTAAAATCAGCAAAATGGCAGAGTAGGCTACTCCAAGCTCTCATCTCCACACAAACACTGAAATACATGCTGAAAGGTCAGAACTAACTATGTCAGAACTCTGGAAAACAAAAGTTATACAGTGACTACGTGAACACTGAATCAAGAAAAAGGCAACTTAAAAATGGTAAGAAATGGCTGTAGCATTCCTTATCCTTGTCCCCTTCCCTCCCTCTATAAAGCAGAAGCCTTGAAGATATCAGCCTGCATCCACTATGGGACACAGCTACCTAGTTTCAGAGAGAGCAGAGCAGACCTAAACAGCAAATTATTGTGTCTATCTACTCTAACAAGTCTGGGTGCTACTTGAAGGACCAACTAAGAACTCACCCATGCTGGAAAAGCAGTGGCTTGGCTTGCTGAAAAAGTGGGATTTATCCAAAGTGGTTCAATATAAGTCAATCAATATGACACACCACAGTAATAGAAAAAAGGAAAAAAAATGAAACCACAAGATCACCTCAACTGATGTAGAAAAGGCATCTTTGACAAAATCCAGCATCCTTTCATGATATTTAAAATATGCACACACACACACAAAAAAGTTAAGACTGAAAGGAACTTCCTCAACATGATAGAGAACATTTATAAGAAAAACTCACAGTTAACATAATACTTAGTGGTGAAAGACTGAAAGCTTTCTTCCTAAGATCAGAAACATGGCAAGGAAGCCTGCTTTTTACCACAGCTACACAATACTGTACTTAAGTTCTAGCCAGACACAAGAAGAAAGAAGTAAAAGGCATCCAAATTGGAAAGGAAGGAGTAAACCGTGTCTATTCACAGATGACAAGATCCTATATATGGAAAATCCCGCAGAACCCACAAGAAAGCTACAGAGCTAATAAACAAATTCAGCAAAGTTGCAGTTTACAAGACAAACACACAAAAATCAAATGTGTGTATACACCAGCAATGAACGATCCAAAAAGGAAATTAAGAAATTCAATTTATAATAGCATCTAAATAAAATACCTAGGAATAAATTTAATCAAAGACATAAAAAACTGTACTGCTGAAAGAAATTAAAGACAAATACAGGCGTAGCTTATTTTACTGCATTTAGCTTTACTGTGCTTCACAGATATTTCATTTCTTACAAACTGAAAGTTTGTGGCAATCCTTGGTCAACCTAGTCCATTAGCATCATTTTCCCCATAGAACTGTTTTTTAATTAAGGTACGTACATTTTTTTTTTTTTTTAGACATAATGTTACTGCATACTTAATAGAGTGTAAATGTAACTTTTACATGCACTGGGGAACTAAAAAATTTGTGTGACTCACTTTATTGTGATACTTGCCTTCATTGCAATGGTGTGGAACTGAACCCACAGCATCTCTGAGATATGCCTATAAACAGAAGGACATCCTGTGTTCATGGAATGTAAGACTAAATATTGTTAAGGTCAACAGGACCCAAAGTGGTCTACAGATCCAACGCAATCCCGATCAGAATTTCAACTGCCTTTTTATGGGGAAGTGGAAAAGCCAAACTTCAAATGCTTATGGAATTGCGAAGGACCCCAAAACAATCTTGAAAAAGAAGAACAGGGTCTATCCAACAGGAAAAGAACCTTCTCCTCAACAAATGGTGCAGGGACAACTGCATAACTACTTGCAAAAGTTGGACCCCTGCTTTCCACCATATACAAAAATTAGCTCAAAATGAATCAAAGAGCTAAAATGATAAAGTTCTTCTCAGCCATTCCTTTTTAACACTGTTTTTAAATTTCTATTTATCTATTAGATTGTGCTGGGTCTTTGTTGCTTTGTGTGGGCTTTCTCTAGTTGCAGCGAGTACGGGTTGTTCTTCGTGGTGCTTGGGCTTCTCATTGCGGTGGCTTCAGAGCACAGTCTCTAGGCCCATGGGCTTCAGCAGTTGTGGCATACAGGCTCAGTACTTGCTGCTCATGGGCTCAGGAGTTGTGACACACGAGCTCAGCTGCTGCTTGGCATGTGGGATCTTCCTGGACCAGGGATCGAACTTGTATCCCCTGCACTGGCAGGCAGATTCTTATCCACTGTGCCCCCAGGGAAGTTCGCCCTTACTTCTTCAAATAACTTTTTTCTGCCCCTTTCTTACTCTCTTCTAAGATTTCCATAATGCACAGTGAAGTGAAAGTTGCTCAGTCGTGTCCAACTCTTTGTGATCCCATGGACTATATATAGTTCATGGAATTCTCTAGGCCAGAACACTGGAGTGGGTGGCCTTTTCCTTCTCCAGGGGATCTTCCCAACCCAGGGATCAAACCCAGGTCTCCCACATTGCAGGCAGAATCTTTACCAGCTGAGCCACATAAAGCATATGTTGATACATTTAATGGTGTCTCATAGGTCCCTTAGGTACTGTTCATTTTTCTTCATCTTTTTTCTTTCTAGTCTTGCCCTATCTTGAAGGTTTTTGTTGTTGTTGTTGTTTTGTTTTTAATTCCTTCTTCCACCTGCTCAAATCTGTCATTGAACCTTCTATTGATTTATTTCAGCCATTGGTCTCTTACGATTTTCATCTCTCTACTGATCTTCCGCATTTCTCCACACATTGTTCTCTTGATTTTCTTTGAGTAGTCAGTCCATGGTTTCCTTCAGCATTTTGAGCATATTAGAAATAGTTAAAGTCTCTGTCTAATAAGTCCAATGTCTGGGCTTCGTCAGGGATGGCTTTTGTCAATCTGCATTTTTCCCCTCTGTGATTGGGTCATAATTTCCTATTTCTTCATATGCTTTGTAATTTTTTTTGAGAACTGGACATTTTGAATATTGTAATGTGGTAACTAAAGAAATCAGATTCTCTCCAACCCTACAGATTGCTATTATTATGTGGTGAAGGCTGTAGTCAACAGTTTATTTATTGACTTTTTCAAACTAATTTTTTGCAAATAGCATATTCCTTGTCATGTATTATCACTGAAGTCTCTGTCTGGTCATCTCCGTGTCATTCGGTGGCCTGACAGAGATTTCCTCATACATCAGGATCCAGTAAGAAAAGGGGGAAAGGGTAAGTGTCTTTAAATCCCCTTGGCAGAAGCCAGGGAAGTCATTTTAGCCTCTGGGGCTTGAAACAATGGCCAGCCTCTGGGCCAGGCCCTCGGCAATCAAAAGCAGCAACAGAAACAAACAATCTCAATTTCTGAAAGATAAACAAAGCCACACGAGGAATCAGGGCCACCGTACCCAGTTTTCTGCCACAGGGCTAGGAGACAGAAAGTGGTAGCCACTATGCAAAACACTGAAGTTCTCAAAAACCTGTCGGCCTCTTTCTTCATGAAGCGCTCCCCTGGATGCTGTGTTTGCCTGGACTCCAGAATTCCAAAAGAATTGCTTCAGTCATGCTCCCTAACAGTCATCTTGGGGAAGAAACCAATTTTTGGAGCTTCCTCCTCCATCATTTTTTATGGCATCACTCCACGAGTCCCTAATCTATAATAATAGCTACCATTTGTTCATTGCTTGCTATGTGCAGTCACTTCTGATCTTCACAACAATCCTACCAAATTGCTATCACCATCACCATTTTATAGATTAAGAAACTGAGACTTGAGTATATTAAGTAGATTGCCATGATCACAGAGATATTGCAGATTTGACAGTTCTCTCAAAATCTCCACACTGCCTTCCTTCTTTCCTACTTAGACTAAACACTCTCTGGTCTTTGAGTCCAAATTCATGAAATCCCACTTTATGAAGTTTTCCTGAACCAATCAGAATAGGAAGAGTCAATTTCCGCTCTAATTAAACCATTAATACAAATCACTTAATCTATCTGATATTTACTTGGCACCTGTCTAGAGACTTCACACCCATAAAATCAAATATGGAGCCACTCTACACTGAGAATAAATTCAGAGAGTATGAATTAAGTACCAAAATCCTAAGAGGTTGGTGAGAAAATAAAGTTAGACACAGTAAGTCGCTAACGAAGCACTTAAGAGTGAGGGAAGTGATCTGAATGAATGGAGAGGAGGAGGAAGAACAGATATTACAGTACATATATATATACACATATACATATATATATTTAAGACCCAGACCCAGAGGGTAACCAAAATCAGAGGAAAAAGTGGGGAAATGTAAGAGTGAAGTTGTAAGAGAGGGCCTTGTGTGCATTGTATTTAGGAATCCAGATTTCTTCAGACAGAAGCCACTGCTAAAGGATTTGATGAAAATACTGTTTTAGGGAGATTATTCCAACAGCTCTGATAAGCGAGCAGCTGTGTGTAGGATGAACTGTGGCGGGAGTCACTAGAAATAGGGAGATCCATAACTTGTACTTTTTTGCCACCAACCGTTCAGTTATTTCTTAGAGTACACAAACTTAGTTTATATGCATGCTCAGTATGGATTTGTTTATATAACTTTCCTGGCTTCCTGACTAGCAAAGTACCACATGTTTCAGAGGCTGGAATTTTTAAGTTGTGCCACTGAAGGGGGAAATATAAAGTTTTATGCACATGCTACAGGGAAACACAAAGGTGGTAAAAATGTTCTCACCAAAATGAAATCTCCCAAGTACAACTAAAATGAACTTGTTCACATATACCCAAAGGTCTTACAAGTGTTACGAAATCACCAGGATTTTTTTCCATCTCCAGTGACATCCAAGATCCACTGTAAAGTAATTCTTTCTTACGGAGCCAGACCACAGGAGAAAGAGAAAGCAAAAGTATTTCTCTCTTCTACATAACAACAGAGATAAGATTATGAAGAAATATCGAAGGTAGGAAGGAGGAACTGTTTGTAAAACATTACAAAACATACAAAACACAGCTAGAAAGATGACACACTTCTAAAACAGACAAACAAAATTGTGACAGTCCTTCATTGAAAATTTAAGACAAAGTACATTAGATTTCTCAGTAAGATGCAAAATAAACATATTATCAGAACATCACAGTTCTGAGAGATGACCGTACTGAAAGCCAGGACCAAATTCTAATTTGGAGATTAACCTATTTCTTACATCCCCAAACTGATGGGTTGACAGACAAATCCTGATTATTTTCTCCTCTTCTTGGTGTGTTAACCACAGCAAGATGCATTCAACTTTGTCTTTGAAGCTCATACTGAGGTAATTAAAGAACAGATACTGATCCCAAACTCAATCTTTTAGATCCCAAGAGATCTTTACCTCAAACAACGTAAAAGTACCTAAAATAAAAATGTATTTATTAAAATACCACATATTTTAGCATATTTAGGATAGAGCAAAGAGATATTGTGATAATTTAAATACACAATACTCTGACAAAAATTTATAGGTCAGGATTTTCCTCACAAAATGTTAGCTTTAACCATCTTGAAATGAGCTGAAATAATAAAATAACTGCACCTCCACTCTATTTCTGATAGTTAAAAAACCCCACCCAAAGAATAACAGTCTTATTTGCCACAAAATGAAATCATTGTGATCACACATGTGTAAAATATAGAACAAGGTAACTACATTTAAAGGATGTAGCCCCACATATTGTTTACTAATGCAAACTATGGACGCAATCTTAGGGCAGTTGATAATGATTTATATAGTCATTAGGAGGTAGGGGAGAGGGAGAAACTAAGAAGTTTTTTCCATTAAAGACTGGCAAAATTGACAAAACAGGAATCTAGATCTTATTTAGGAAAAGGAAAAAACGCAAAAAACTGCCCACACACAAAACAGCTCATTTGGCAAATAAATTCAATGGAAATGTTAAAATATGCAAATAGTGTATCTGCCCCCCCAAAAGAACATTCCCAACTTTTTAAAATGCTTAAAAGGTAATGGAAATAACTATGATGGCCTTTTCCATTCTTTAAGCACAACCATTCAGGCTGGCATATAATTTTAATGTTTAAGGCACCTTGTTCTTTACTCATGTCTTCCCACCTTTAGTGACAGTTAATTCTTCAAGAGATTTGGCTCCTCAAGGCTTTGACAATTCATACATCCATAGGTAAGTTCTTTAAAAATTATAATAATTCTATTTTTAAAGAGAAAAGGTAACAAAGTAACTGAGGGCTATAAGTAAATATATAGAAATACAGTAATGCAATTTATGAAATAATCTTTTTGGCTGAGATGGGACATGACTATTGGGACCAAAGAAAATAGTGCAGAGGCTCCCATTTTTCTGCCCACACATGATTCAGGTAGTCAAACATAATCTATTCCCAGTATCTCTTATGACATCCCCTGTTTCTCAGGATATGTAGGTAATGCCCCCAACTAACAGTCACTAACTCTTTTTTAAATCTTGAACTGAAATTTAATAATAAAATGTATCACATTCAAATTCCACCTCCACCTATGGTTAAACACAAGGCCTGAAACATTTTTTTTCCCCATAGTTTTAAAGAGCCAAAGTTAAAGCTGTTAGGAAGTTTTCTTTTAAAAGGATCATTGCTTTCTTTCACTATCATGAAAGGCAACATCCCTTGTATCCAGAATTCACCTGTGTGTATGGAAATTTTAGTCACAAAGCAAAACCGAAGAAAAGTTAACAAAGAAGAGTTAATTGTTCAATAGTATCAAAAGGACACCACATAATTTACAATAAGTATGAGCTTTTGAGTGCTTACCATTTGATTGTATAAACTACTTTCCATGCCTTTCTCCACTTACTCTTTAAAATAGTACAATGGCATAGATGTTTTATTATCCCAATAGCACATATAAAGAAATTAGGGCTTAAATAGGTTAACTACCCTGCCAAAGGGCCACCTCTCAAGCTAGTAAAGGGAAGAAATACACAGTCAAACTTTTTAATCTCAATCATTCTGCTATGCTACTTATGTTTATCTGATTCTTTCATATCCACTATGTATAATATTTCTACCAACCATCACGTGAAATAGGACTGATTTTGCTCATTTTATAGATCAACAGGTTGAATAACCTGTGACTGTAATCTATCTACAGTCACAATAAAATAATAAAACAGCAATCAGACCTTGTGATGCCAAACCATCAGGAAAGGTAGCCTTTTAAAACTTCTTTCAGAAATGCATTCACTAACTCCTTCTACCACCTGTTTGACACAAAATCCTAATAAACCTGAGTTTCCCAGCTTCCATGTCTATGGCAGATTAAAAGGGAACAAGCATTTGCTTACGGCAGAGATTATGGTAAACACTTTACACACGTGACCTTAACTGAACTGCAGAATACCATGAAATAAGCAGCATCCCACATGAACAGGGTAAGAAGTTAAATTAAGACTGGGTCTGACATATACACAGTATTCTATATAAAATAGGTAACTAATATAATAGCCTACTGAAAGAATAGCACAGGGAAATGTACTGAATACTCTGTAATCGCCTACATGGGAAAAGAATCCTTCCTCACCGGAAAAAAAAAAAAAAAAAGAGCGGGGATACGTGAAACAGAGTCACGTTGCTGCACACCGGAAGTTAACACAACGCCGTAAATCAGCGATGCACGAGTGCTCAGTCACGTCCGACTCTTTACAACCTCATGGACTGTAATCTTTCACACTCTTCTCTCCATGGAACTTTCCAGGCAAGAATATTGGAGTGCGATGCCATTTCCTTCTCCAGGGGATCTTCCTGATCCAGGGCTTGAACTTGCAACTCTTGTGTCTCCTGCATTGGCAGGTAGATTCTTTACTATTGCACCACCTGGAAATCAACTATACTCTAATAAAAATTATAAAAAATTTAAAAAAAGAAGTTAAATTATATGCCCAAAGAATACACAGAAAGTAAGAACAGCAAACAAGGTCTATCAGACACCTCATGCCCATGGCAAATCACTTGAAGATCAAGATAAGTGATATCCCTATTATCTCAGTGATATCCCCAGCCCTTAACAAAATGCCTGCTGAAGAGATATCAAACAAGTAATTTAAATAAATATTTTATGAGTGTGATATTTACAGCCACCCAGACTCACTCCATCATTTACCCACCATTTCCTGAGCACCTCTGAACAGGAATTCAGCCATCAGCCATGTACTAATAATAGAATGAACATGTGACTTTCCAAAGTCACTTAGAGCAAATATAAAACAATAAATATAATAAATACTATTGGTAGTAATAATGTCAGTAACCCCACAGGGCATTCAACGTGTCACCAATTCCTACAAATTCTGATTCAGAAACACCTCTCTATTTCACACTGCCTCTCCCTCTCCTTTACTGTTCTTCTAACCCAGGTCCATAACAGTTGCAAAGATGATGGCTATGATTCCACACCCTCCACCCTCTACACTGATGCTAGATTTATTTCCTAAAACATAAACCTGATCATTTTGTTTCCCTTTGTAAAATGGCTGCTGACCCTTTGCTGCACAATTAAATCTAAGAGCTCTAACAAGTTTTCAAATCTTTCAAAGTGACCTCAATCACCCTATCAAACTGAATTTTCCACTCTTCCTAAAAGTACCATCCAATCTATCCCTGCTTAACTACTAGCAATTTTTACAAGAGTCCCAGGTCTGATACCTGAATATGCTGTGCTTGAACCCAAAAAGCCCTTGCTTGCACCCACCCACCCATACTCCTTACTTGTTAAAAGCCTCTTTTTCTTTCTGAAGCCAAATTTAAACATCTTAACAAGATTTCTCTTTCTGATACATTTCAAACTAAACAATTCTACCCCTAAATCAGAGATCAAGGCTTTATTCTAGGTTAAGCTTCTAATTCCCAAGCCTCTATGTCCATACTGTTCAGATCATACTCTGAAGAGCACTATTGATTCCATCTTTTCTACTCTAAAACATTTAGTCCCTGTCAGAAAGTTCCAACAGACAAAAGTAACAAATGATTTTTTAAAATATATTATGAGTAAATGAAAGAACTCATGCTCTAGAATGGAAGCTGTTGAGCTTTGACTTATCGTAGGATAGGCCAAATTGTATTACATCCAAATAACAATGTGCTATATATACATTAAACAGAGAAAACATTAAAGGTGTGAGTTTAAGCTCCATTGCCTAACATACTGTGTGACCTTGGGCATGTTATTTAACCTCTCTGAGCAATCCTTTAGCTATAGAGTTATTTATAAATCCCTATTTATAAACTGAGGATAGTATCAATATGTACCTCAGAGTGTTTGTTGTAAAGGTTAAATGATGTTAAGCATGTAAAGTATTTAGCACAGTACTTGTATATAGAAACTGCTAAACAAATGGCAGCCATTATTACTAAATTCATAGAAAATGCTTAAATATTTAATCACCTAGACTTTTTTCAGTCAGAGAACTCATGCAAGATTTTCCTTTATACCTCTTCTTTATAACCTTTCTTAAGCTAAGGTTCTTAAAAATAATTTGCCAATTAATTACTTAAACAGTAAACAGCTGATAGAGATAAAAATAAATCAGTAACAGCTGAACTCTAACACATACAGATGTTAAAAATAGCATGCCATTGCCCCATTACACATAAGTATTACCATAAATAACCACAACCTGTGCAAAGCAGCAGCTAAGTCTGTCTCACAGCATAGACTGAAAACCATTTATAAAAATACGAAATACATATCATAATATGGATCAAGGAATGCCCTAGTCAAAGTTGTATCAAAAGGGAATTACTACTCTCAGGTATATATAAATACACTTAGAATATATTGCATAGTTTAGCAATCCACAGGTCATTTAACAGTGTGAACCAGCTTCTGAATAAATTAAGCAAGTGATATTTAGCAGATGTCATAGCTTCATTTCTAAACCAGAGACCTACAATACTCCTGGCCCTGAGTGACAGAGTTGGAAATCCAGTCAAGCAATGGAATGATGCTCACTGAAGACTATAATTCACTCAGTTCAAAACTCAAAATGCTCTTTAGGACACTGAGCAGCATATAAATTACTATGTCAGGGGCAGAGAGCTTCCTATTACACCCTCCTCATTTTTGGTTAAAAACAAGAGAGAGAAAGAGACATGTAAGGGAAAGGGAGAATAAGCATCTAATTCCAAAACTTTCAAGAGACCAAAAAGCTCAGGGAAGATGGACAATCATCAAAGTGGTCAATATCAGTGTGGCAAAGACTAAGAACAGTGATACCTGGATCCGGCAAAAAACATGGAGAAACAGCAGTCTTACACACTGGGAAGTATACTGGGCATATATGTACTTGCCATGATCCCTGCCCTTAAAATAAAGCAATGTTATAAAACTGGAAAAGCATTAACATCAACCTCTTATACAACACATATAAAATAATAACACAGGTACAGCACAAAATTTTCTGACAGTGGATGTAAAATATGAAAAAAAGGAGTCAAGAAGGATACCAAAGTTTTTGACCCAAGTGACTTAGAAGGGTGCACAGGTGACCCTTGAACAACTCTGGGGTTAGGGGCCCCAGTCTTCCATGCAGCTGAAAATCCGAGTATACCTTCTAACTTATAGTCAGTCCTCTGCATAAATGGCTCCTTCATATCCGCAGGTCCACATCCAAGGATTCAACCAACCATGTAGCACTGTTATATTCACCACTGAAAAAAAAACCTGCGTATAAGTGGACCTACACAGTTCAACCTAATGCTGTTTAAGAGTCAATTGTAACTGCCCCTATGTGAACTGGGAGGGCTGAAGGTGGAAAGGTTTTGTTTTGTTTTTTATTGAGGCTGCGGAAGTTATCAGGAGTTCAGCTTTGGACATATTAAATTTGAGATGTGTATTAGAAATCAGGTGGAAATGTCAAAAAGGCAGTTGGTTATGAACCTAGAGTCCAGGGAAAAAGTCTGGGCTTGAGATAAAATTTTGGTTGTCATCAGCATATACTAAGAATTGAAAGTCAAGAAATAGGATGAAATCATCAAGAAAGCAAGTACAAATAAACAGGAGGATCAAGGACAGAACCTTGGAGCCGTCCAAAGTTTCCAGGCAGGGAGTTGAAGACCAAGCAAAAGAAACTTAATATATGGTCAGTAAAGTAGAGGAAAACCAAGGGAAAGGGGTATGTCCTGACAGCCACTGTGAAAGATGTTTCCAGAAACATGGAAGAGATCAACTATGTCAAATGATACTGAAAGATAAGGGAGATTAGGCGCAAGAACTGACCAATAGAAATAGCAACCTGAGTCACTGATGACCTTGACAAGAACTGTGTGGATGTAGTGGAGAATGAAAGCCTTGCCAGAGTGACTCAAGAGAAAATGGAGGGAAGGGAATGAGAAAGAACACATATAGACAAATCTTTTTTAAGGAGTTCTGCTCTAAATGGAAGCAAAGATATGAGCAGCAGCTAGAAAGAAAAGTGGGAACTTCTCCGGTGGTCCAGTGGTTAAGAATCCGCCTACCAAAGCAGGGGACATGGGTTCTATCCCTGGTCCAGGAAGACCTCACATGCCTTGGAGCAACTAAGCCCGGGTGCTTAGTGGACAACTACTGAGTACACGCCCAGAGCCTGAGCGCCACAACGGAGAGTAGCTCCCGCTCACTGCAACTAGAGAAAGCCCACACAGCAATGAAGAGCCCGAGCAGTCAAAAACAGTAACTAGGTGAATAAATAAAGAAAAGTCAGGTCAAGATAATAATTTATTAATAAGAGGAAAACGACACGGTGTCTTATACTAACAAGAACAATCCAGTAAAGAAGAAGGGTACTCGGCCCAACTCTGAGGATTCGGAAAAGGATCCCTGAAGGAACTGTCCCAGGCTGAGTCATGAGTGAATCAGGATGGGAGGGGAGGGGGCTGAAACAGCATGAGCAAACAGAGGTGAGAAACACCTTAGTGGGGGTGGGGGTGGGACGGGGTAGGAATGGGAAGCGGAAGACTGAGAATGACAGGAAGACAGGCTGGGGAGGTGAAGCATGTATTAAGCAGTACACCCTGTGTCATATAAATCATAGGGGACTTGCAACTACCTAAACTAGGGTTTACGGAGGTAAATACTAAGATCAAACTGACCTTTCACTCAGGGAGGGAAGAGCTGAAGGGGTACCAGACTGAAAGGAGGGAGACCAGTTATTAACACCAGTGACAGTTATTGAATACAGAAATAACAAGGTCCTAAACTGGATGGTGTTAGAAGTAGTCAAAGGGATTTAGTGACAGATCTTATGTGCTCAGTGATGAAAGCAGTAGTTTCTAGTGTGAGCTACTGAGCAGATGATAATGCCATTACCTTAGCTGGAACTACTGGGGTGGAGGTGGTGAATGATTCATTTTAATTTGGGGTATATTGTTTTCAGAGTCTCTATAGGACATCAAAGTGAATAAATGTAAGCAGGCAGTGGGTAGAAAACTCAGACCTTAGAGCTCAAGATATCTGAGAGGCATGACCACTTGAGTAGTAATTAAAATTATCATAATATATGTGATCCAAAAAAATTTATGAGACAAACAGTGAGTGACTTTTTAGGAACAATAGCATTTTATGGAGAGTTAGTGGAGCAAATGCTTGAAGGAATTTCAGACAGAGCAATCAAAAAGGTATAGAAAAAAATAAGAAAAGATGTAATCATGAGGCCAGGGAACCACCAAGGACTAATACCTCTATCCATTTATAAAGAGACAGTATAGTGACCTGAATATGCTGGTGGGAATCAAAGGAGATCAAAAAAAATCCAATCACATTAACAGTCTGGACTTTCCAATTCTGTTTTATTAATTTTTCAGGTATTAGTACAATCCACAGGCCATCTCTTCTGAGGGTCCTAAGCAGTCAAGTCAATTTGAGTGGAAAAGACTAAAGGAACTAAATACAGTTGTACCATTAACTCTTGTAGAAGATTATTTACAGTTTTAGTAGAAGAGTATTTATGGTTGCCTTATACAAAGAAAATCAGTAATATATTTCTTTTTTTTTTAACTTTTTATATTTGGGTATTACCAATATTGTGATAGTTTCAGGTGAAGAGCAAAGGGTAATGTATTTCTTCATAAGCAAAAGAATCATTGTCAAGTATAATAAAATGAATAGGAAAAATAGAAAAAAAATGTTGGCCTTTTATCATGCCTGTTTCTTGATTATTACATAATACTTCACCTAAAACTTTACATAAACTCGACTAACAATAAATCTTATGGCCTTACAAAACTTAAGGGAAAATATTAGCAATACACTAAAAATTTATCAGGAATGGAAAGAATTTCTAACATTGGAAGAAAAAAGATAAGATACAGGGGGAAGTAAACAGAGCAAAGATCAATTTCCGTTTCCTGATTTCAGCTGTGCTTTATCACTTTTGGGCAGACAGTAAGTCATACTAAAGCATCCCTTACTCTTGCATGGCTGTACTGTACTAACTGGGAATGACTCATAAGTGTTCAGTCCCACCCATACAGAAGACCTCTGCAAAGAACTTTAAAAAAAGAAAAAAGAAAATCAAACGGAAGCATATTTTCAGATGAGCATCTAACACAAAATCATTAAAGCACAGAAAAGATGTGACAGAATTATTACTTGCAATGAGAAAGTTAAAAGCATTTTCTTGGAGTGGGATAGGGGCAACTCCCAAGATGTGAGTCATAGGATTAAAGAACAATCGGATCCAGGATTTAGCCAAAGCTGGAAAAGCAGGATTCGGATCGTCGTATGCAGCTCTCTAGGCTGGAGAGGAAAATAAGAGCTGAGTTGGGTTAGCGCCTCCAGAGTCGGGGTGAATCACAGAGACACAGCAGAGAAGCACAACCAGCCTGGAATTCACACAGGAGAAATCTGTAGCTGTTATCTTTTGGTTTATTTCCTCCTTATTAGTTTACTATTAAAATATGTTAATTGCATTCAAAGAAGCTAAGATAAAGTTAACTCGGAATCTTACTACTGGGAGGATATGGACAGCTTTGCTACATTGCTTTGAAGACGCACTAGAACAAAACCCAAAGCTAACATCGCTATTACCACCTTTCTAGCACTACGTATTTTGATTTTGCTAATTTAATATAACAATCATTTTGTAAGATGTTTATTTCTGTAGTTACTAACAACGAGTGTCTGTTTACTACATATTTTCATCTTGAATGAACTAACTGTACAGTTGTTTGGTCTATCTACAAAAATTATGTTGACCTTTTACATTGGAAAGGGCATTGTGTGTGTCATATATATTAATTTTTCTGTCATAATCAATGCAAATGATGCTCCATTTCCATTATTTTTCATGGAACCAAAGTTTTCAATGTTTATTTAGATCTTTTTTTTTTTTTTTTTTTTTTTTTTAACTTCACTTGGTTTAAGGTTCTAGTAGTTGATCAGGTACAAAGGAATCTGGAAGGGAGTTCCAGTACTGACAGACATACCACATGTCTTAGAATCTTTCACCTACCTGACCCAATCATTCTGGTTTAACTCTTTTATTCTAGTTAGTTGTGTTTCTTCTCAAGTATGGTGCTATCATCCATTCTTTAAAAGAAACATTTTTTTATGGCTAAGTAATGATATAAAATGTAATGGATTCCAAGCAATTCTACAGCTAGGTATCTAGTCAACAGAAATAAAAGACACAAAGAACTGTACACAAATTTCCTAGCAGCATTGTTCATAATCATCGAAAGTTGGAAGTAATCCCAATGTCCACCAACCACCGAGTAAGATACATCAGCAATAAAATGAACTACTGATGTATTCTATAAAAGAGAAGAGTCTCAAAAACATAATGCTCAGTGAAAGAAGCCAAAGTGATTGCATATAGTATGATTTTCCTTATTTGAAATTTCTGGACTATGCAAATCTATTGAGGCAGAAAGCAGATCAGTGGTTGCCTGAGCCTGTATGTGAGATTGAGGACTAAATGTGAACAGGCACAAGAGAACTTTCTGGGGTAATGAAACTGTTTTACAGCTAGATTATGGTGATGGTTACAAAACTTACAGATTTACCATTTAACTTCAATGGGCTTCCCTGGTGGCTCATACAGTAAAGAATCTTACTGCAATGTGGGAGACCTGGGTTTGATCCGTGGTTTGGGAAGATCTCCTGGAGAAGGAAATGGCAACCCACTCCAGTACTCTTGCCTGGAGAATCCCCATGGACAGAGGAGCCTGGCAGGCTACAACCCATGGGGTCGCAAAGAGTTGGAGACGACTGAGCAACTAACATAACATAAATTAACTTCAAGTAAACTCAACTTACTTTTATAATGGCTAAATTTTATGGAATATACACTATACTTCAATAAAACTGTTTTTAAAAAGCCAGTGAACAGTGGAAGGGTGAAAAGAATATATAAATATATAGAAGCACATATTAAATAACTTTGAAATACAATAAGGAATTCAACTTGTTATTGATAAAAGTATCAGAAAGTATTTTATTATTTTTTATTTATTTTAGTTGGAAGCTAATTACTTTACAATATTGTAGTGGTTTTTGCCATACATTGATATGAATCAGCCATGGTTTTACATGTGTTCCCCATCCTGAACCCCCCTCCCACCTCCCTCTCCATCCCATCCCTCAGGGTCATCCCAGTGCACCAGCCCTGAGCACCCTGCCTCGTGCATGGAACCTGGACTGGCGATCTGTTTCATATATGATAATATACATGTTTCAATGCTATTCTCTCAGATCATCCCACCCTCGCCTTCTTCCAGAGTCCAATAGACTGTTCTATACATCTGTGTCTCTTTTGCTGTCTCGCATATAGGATTATCGTTACCATCTTTCTAAATTCCATATATATGCATCAGTATACTATATTGGTGTTTTTCTTTCTGACTTACTTCACTCTGTATAATAGGCTCCAGTTTCATCCACCTCATTAGAATTGATTCAAATGTATTCTTTTCAATGGCTGAGTAATATTCCATTGTGCACATGTACCACATCTTTCTTATCCATTCGTCTGCTGATGGACATCTAGGTTGCTTCCATGTCCCGGCTATTATAAACAGTGCTGTGATGAACATTGGGGTACACGTGTCTCTTTCAATTCTGGTTTCCTCGGTGGTGTATGCCCAGCAGTGGGATTGCTGGGTCATATGGCAGTTCTATTTCCAGTTTTTTAAGGAATTTGCACACTGTTCTCCATAGTGGCTGTACTAGTTTGCATTCCCACCAACAGTGTAAGAAAAGAAAGTATTTTAAGTAATAATCAGTGCTTCCAAAAGTGACATAAGAGAAACTTTTTCACAAGCTGATCATAGGAGCGTAAATTGGCACAATCTGTCTGGAAAGCAGCTTGGCAAAGTATACCAAGGGAGCTCTAAACCAATGTCCCCTTTGATTAACTTCTGAGAACTCAGCCTATACAAGTAATAAAAAAATATAAGTAAAGATCTAGGTATAATTATACTAAGCAAAGCAAAATTTATAATAGTTTTAAATGACAGAACCTGCTAAAACACTTAGCAGTGGAAGAACAGGTAAGAAAATTACAGCCCATTCATGAATATCATGTACTTTTCAAAAATGTCTGTGTGCCTGTGGCCCAACATAGAGCATGACACCATAGACTGATTACATTCAGGAGGAAGATCCTATTAGAGGAAGAGATTCACTGTTTCCAGTGGGTCATGGCTAAGACTGCACCAGTGGCATCCTGTAAGTTGATAAATGATGGTACAATTGAAATTTAGAAATGTGATCTTTGTGGCTAGAAAGAGGGCTCTCCTATCACAATAGTGCCTGTAGTGAAGAGACGCAAATGCTACAGAATGATACAGCCTGTTTGCCAATGGAATTAAACTGAAAATTATTCGTGGTTTCTGTCACTTAATAATAATGTCAAGTAGTTTGTTGGGGACCTGAGGTCAGGATAAATATCACAGACCATCTCATCACAGTCAATTGGGCTCATGACTTTCAGCTTTATATCCAGATTCTCTGTCGTAGAAACTTGCAGAGTGTACAGCACAGAGAGAAGGCTGTGCTAAATGAAAAGTGGGGTTAATACACATGTACACCAATACCTCTCTGGGGACCAGGGCATTCTCAGAGTTCAGGTCCCCTTGGGAATTTGTACTGATCTGGCCTGTAAGCACAGTCATCCCTCAGTATCAACAGAGACTGATTGCAGAACTCCCACTGATACCAAAATCCTCAGAGGCTCAGGTTCCTTATATAAAATGGTTTTGTATTTGCATATAACCTTACACACACCCTCCCATACACTTTAAATCATCTTGTTGTTAGTTGCTCAGTCACATCCAACTCTTTTGTGAACCCATGGACTGCAGCCCACCAGGCTCCTCTGTCCATGGTATTTCCCAGGCAAGAATACTGCAGAGGGTTGTCATTTCCTTCTCCAAGGGCTCTTCCCGACCCAGGGATCAAACCTGTGTCCCCTGCACTGGCAGGCGGATTCTTTACTGCTAAGCCACCAGGGAAGTCCATTAAATCATCTCTAGAGTTATACCTAATACAATGGAAATGATATGCAAATAGCTGCTGGTGCATGGCAAATTCAATTTTTGCTTTTGGAATTTTCCAGAATTTTCCCCCCTGAATATTTTCAATCTGTGGTTGGCTGAATCATGGATGCAGAACCCATGGATAGGGAGGGCCAACTGTATAATGGAAAAAATAAAATCTGTTGATTTTATATTTGAAACATAAAATATGGCAGCTTTGTGGAAATGACCATTTATTTTCATCTGGAAGAAGAACCACTATGGAATGGGAGTATCTGTTGAGAGCAGCAGCCAGCACTGATTACTACAAGAAAGGCAATTTTATTGCTGGGCTTTAAGTCAGATGGAAAGGATGTGCTATGTGTCCAGCAAGCAACAAAGATTTCAGCTGCCTATTAGAGATCTATACAGGGGATTATACTGATATAGACCTGCAGACTAACCATCATGAAGAGTCAGTTACCATACAAAAGAAGAAATACAAGAAGACAATGACTCTGCTTCTCCAAAATAGAAGAGCACACAGCAATACTGCCAGTGTTGATGAATGAAAGGAAACTGATGTTGAGATGAAGAAAGAAGTTGAAAGCACAGTCAAGTTTGCCACAACTGACCCCAAACAACCTTTAGAAGAGCTAAGCCATCACTTCTACTCACTTCCACTACCTTCTGAAGTTTACAGATCAAGTGAATCATTTAAAGGAAGACTGTAAATTTCTATTATGCCTCCAAAAGAACATTCATGGTCAACTTTAAGAAACTTTGTATTCTCAACTTTAAAAGAAATAAAACCCATGAAACAAACCAGCAAACAGTTTGTAAATGTGTTTATGCTACGCTAGAAAATTAAGTTTAAAATGATCAGGGGAAATATAATGGGATCCAAATGTCCAGTGGCACAGTGAAAAGTACATCTCCCTCTTTCCCACAGTTTCCTAACTTCCCTCCACAGAGGCAAACACGTTACCAGATTAGTCTCAATAAAAAAACTGAAATCTTAAAAAGCAAAACAAATCAAGAACACAAAAGACAATTCAAGATGTTTAAGGAAAAGCTCATAAACTTACATTCAAAAGAAAAATACGGAGGGAAAAGAGAAATATTTTGCAATTAACATAAACAAAGTAGCAGAAGATACAAAAAGCATAGGCTTGGGGAGTTGGGAGACGTTGAGTTAAACCTATGGAAAGATAGAATAAGGTATTTAACATGCTGAATAGTAATTTTCTCATATCTATACTTCTAAAAAAACTCATCCTAAAATAAAATCCAATTCTGAGGGCAGGCAGAGATCTCTCCCACTTTTGTCAGTGAGTCACAAAGCTGTCTCAAACTGATTCTATCCATCAAGCCAAAAGACACACCACTCTCTTATTATGAGAGTTATAGCTAGTTATGTTTAGTGAACTAGTACAATTAGAGGAAAATATATTTGTTGTAAGTAACAAATTGTATCACTTAACTGTGGCAGTCAAACTACTACCTTTTGTTTCCTGGCAATGTTAACTCTACTAATTTATTCTCTAACAGAGAAATAATGACCTCCCATAGTGGGCTGCCTACTGCAGATACTCCATGCAGAAAAAGAGACAGCATCTCAAAATCTAAGAGTAAATGTATTAAAATACAAACTTCATCTTCACTTTGACTACCATTATAAACTGAGGTATCACAGAGTGACAAAATTTTCCAAAGCAACGGAATAGCTGAGTCACTATTCACTGAAGGCTTAATTAAGTGTCTCATACAGTCAGCGAAAGAAAATGATATAATAAAAGCCATCTATTTCTGTAGCCTCTGTTCAGAGTTCCAAAAATGAATCTCAATATGGTTGCTGATTCTGAAAGGGATTTTCACATACTCAAATTTACCTCTTAAAGCATTTGGGTACATTATTTTTCTGAGGTTAAATTAAATAACATCCATGCATCAATGGAGTTACACCAGAGGTGATGATCTACCAACTTCTGAGTTTACAATAAATTGTTAGCTTTTTATAGAATGGGCAAGTCAATTGAGCTGTAACATTCCCTTGGGCTTTATGACATTTCCTAAGTTTAAAATGAAATATCAGTTGAAGAAAAATAGGTACAGTATAGCAGACAATACAACCTGATTATAAATAAAGCTGCACACATTAGTTTCAGAACAAAAAAAGAGCCAGAAAAAACCATCAAATACAAGGTTTTAGGCCACTGCTGAAGTGGTCTATAAAATACCCTCCTGGATGAGATAACGTAGGACCTCAAAGAAGCTGTGTGCACAAAACAAATAAGGCAAACTGAGGGTGAGGCCAAGGAGTCCAAAACACTCTGCTTCACAAATCAATGGGCTTCCCCGGTGCCTCGGACAGTAAAGAGTCTGCCTGCAATGCAGGAGACTAAGATTCCAACCCTGGGTCCAGAAGATCCCTGGAGAAGGAAGTGCCAACCCACTCCAGTATTCTCGCCTGGAGAATTCTACGGACAGAGAAGCCTGGTGAGCTACAGTCTATGGGGTCGCAGAGAGTCGGCCACGATGGAGCGACTAACACTTTCGCTTTCACACGAATCAATAGTCTCCACAATCTCAAAAGTATCTCAACAGAAAATTAGCTAAACTTTCAAATGACAGACAAATTTAAGAATCATTCATTTGACTAAAAATAATGGCAATAAATAATTGCATTAGAAAGGATCTACATGCTAGCAAAAATAGTTGACATTTATTGAATTCTTACCATGTGCCAGACTCTATAAATTTCTTTGCATTTTTTAATTCACTTAATTCTCACAACTCCCCTGTGAGGTCTTGTTATGATCCCCACTTTAAAAATAAGAGAACCAGGGCTTCCCCAGTGCCTCAGTGGTAAAAGAATCCACCTGCCAATATAAGAGACACGGATTCTATCCCTTATCTTGGAAGATCCCACATGCTACGGAGCAACTAAGCCTATGCCCCACAACTACTGAGCTCAAGCTCTAGAGCCAGGGAGCTGCAACTACTGAAGGCCCCACCATAAGCAGGCATGGCCATAAAGCCTGTGCTCCAGAACAGAGGTCACTGCAACAAGAAGCCCGCACACCACAATTAGAGAGCAGCCAGCCCCCGCTCGCCACAACTGGAGGAAGGCCCATGCAGCCATGAAAACCTAGCACAGCCAAAAAAAACAAAGAAAGAAAAGAAAGAAAAATAAGAAAATTGAGACAGAGTCTCTGGCAAATTACTTGCCAGAAGTCACCAAGCAAACAAGATACAGGATGGGAACCCATGTAATGATATCAGTTGTAGTCCTTAACTCCTGACTTCTGACCTCCCAGCTCTTAACCATTCTACTCTACTGCTGTTTAGATGTTAGCCTATTTCCTCAATTTTATAGATGAGGAAACGGTCCCCTGAGAAAGAGAGAAAATTCATTCAAGGTTCAAAACCATTTAATAACAGTACCAGTACTAGGATGCAGCTTTCCTATTCACATTATGCTTTCCTATTTCACACCAGGCTTTTCCTATTTTTCTATCATACTATTAACCTCTTTCACATTGGGCTTTCTGTTTTTTTTTTTTTTTTAGAAATTAATATGCTTTTCTTGAGTATAAAATATTTATCACCAAAGTCAGGAAAGTACAATAAAATACAAAAGAAAATTAAAATTATTCCTCTGAGCTTCCAAGGATAACCAGTGTCAGCACTTTAACAAATTTATTTATATGCACTGCATATAATACCACTTCCCTGCCTCATATTCTTAGAGAACGTTATAAACCTGGTTTATAAGTAGCTATATATTGACTTTTTCATTTAAATCATTATTTTCCCAAGGCATTAAATGCTTTTTTGAGTATGACTAAATGGCTATGTAACATTTCATAAATTTCATTAATATATTTAACCATAGTTTGTTCTACTAACTACATATGGAAGACTTCTTACAATTAATCTCTGTGATGAAACTGTTATACATATAACTTTATGCAACATATCTGATAATATTCTTAGATTAAATCCCTAAAAATAACATTACTGAGTGAAAGGGTATAATGAAAGGTAACACATATGTGTTGCGTACTATTGCCAAGCTATTCTAAGTGCTTCACAGATATTAGCTGGTTTAATCATTGCAACAATTTTATGAGAGAGGAAATGAATATCTAACAAGAACAACTGACTAGCCCAAGATCATACGGCTAGAAAGTGGCAAATCCAGTTAGTCAGAATCCAGGATCCAGGCTCTTTGTCATTATGCTGGACATTCCACACTTTTTCAGCCACCTGAGGCCAAGTCTCCTAGACATTTACTACATTTACTTCAAATGTACAAAACTTATCTGAGGAATCTTTTCAGTAAGTGTCTCAGGAGATTCTAAGGTTTGAAACCCACTATCTTAATCTAAAAAATTTTAAATAGTACATCTTATAAATCCTTCTCATAAAACCACTGACAGCTATATTGGTTCATGTTTAAAATACAAATGGGAGGGCCAAGTAACAGAACATTCAAAAATGGTTAAAATAAGTCTTCCTTAAAAAAAAAAAATCTTCCTGACCTAGGATTAGGCAATGACTTCTTAGATATGATATGAAAAGCACAAAGCATGATATAAACTTAAAATTTTAAAGTCACTAAAGTTATTTTTAAAATAAAGGATAAATTGAACTTCAGAATTTAAAACTTCTGTGCTATAAAAGACACCTTAAGAACAAATATTATGCAATTCCACTTACATGAGGCACCTAGAATAGGCAAATTCATAGAATCACAAAGTAGAAACAGCAGTTATCAATAGCTGGGGGAGAAGCGGGGAGTTGTTGCTTAATTAGTAAAGAATTTCTGTTTGGGATGATGGAAAAATTCTGAAAATAGATGAGGGTGATGGCTATACAACATGGTGAACATATTTAACTTGTACACTTAAAATGATAAAAATGGTAAATTTTATGTTATGTATATTTTACAATAATAATATTTAAAGGCATCCTTATAACAATCTAC
Organism: Muntiacus reevesi; assembly: GCF_963930625.1. Lineage (NCBI taxonomy): Eukaryota > Metazoa > Chordata > Mammalia > Artiodactyla > Cervidae > Muntiacus > Muntiacus reevesi. The sequence goes on from NC_089252.1 coordinate 101,631,985, forward strand.
AAATAGGAGGAAATATTTGCAAATCATTCATCTGATCAAGAAATGGAGGCAGAATATACAACTCAACACTAAAGAGACAAATAATCCAATTTTTTAAACAGGGAAAGGATATAAACACATTTCTCCAAAAAGCTATACAAATGGCCAGTAAGTACACAAAAAGATGCTCAATATTATTAGTTAGTTTTGGGGAAAACACAAATCAAAAACACAGTAAAATACTCCATATTCACTAAATAGCTACAATAAAAAAGACAGATAATAACAAGTTTTGAACAGGAAGCAGAGACACTGAACCTTCACATACTGCTTCACATACTGGTATACTAGTTTATACTAGTATATACTAGTATAAACTAGTATAGCCACTCTGGAAAACAGTTTGGCAGTTTCTCAAAATGTTAAATGTGGAGTTATTAATACTATGACTCAGCCATTCTTACTCTTAGAGATATAACCAACAAAACTGAAAACGTATGTCTACAGAAAAACTTGGACATATAGGTTCACAGTGAGATTTTTCATAACAGTCAAAAAGCAGAAATGACCCAAATATCCATCACCTGGTAAATGGATAAATGAAATGCTGTATATATCCCTACAAAGGAATATTATCTGTCAATAAAGGGTATGAAGTACCAAGGACGCTACAACAGAGACAAATCTTCAAAACTTATGCTGAATGAAAGAAGTCAGGCACAAGAAATCACATGTTATATGATTCCATTTCTACGAAATTTCTATGAAATTTCCAGATAAGCAAATCTAGAGAGACAGAAAGTAGATAAGTGGTCACCAGGAGCTGGGAGAAGAGGAAATGGGGAGTGACTGCTCATGGGTACAGAGTTTCTTTCAGGTGCAGTGAAAATATCCTGGAACTAAACAGTAGTAAGGACTGCATAATTCTGTGAATATACTTAAAAACAACTCAAGTGTATAAAAAAACTAAAAGTAAACTAAAAAATATGGTTAAAAAATCCATGATAAGGACATTAATGTTGGAATAAAGTGCTCAGAAGTGGTATTTTAAGACTGTAAGCAGTATATGAATTTTGAGAATGGGGGAGGGGAGGTGAATGTGAAGGATAAAGGTAAATAAAGTCTTTATGGAAATGGTATATAATGGAAACAAAGATGGAAATGTTGAAACTGCCAAGAAAATTAAAAACTAGGAAAGTACAGTGTCACACACAAAAACAGTTAAATTCATACTGGGTAAAAATGGAAAAATAAGTTTCAGAGTAGAGAGAAAACAAAAATAACAACCAAAATTATTCAATGAATCATGACCCTGATTACTTAAAAAAATAATGTTAGTAAATAAAAAATAAAGTTAAGAAAATATATAAATGATCTACATTTATAGAATTGAAGGAGATATGGTCAGATTTCACCAAGTGGAGAGCACTAGGAAACAAGGGCAAAACTGAGTCCTTTGAGACATATTAATAGCTTTGCTTTTACACAGCTAATTTATACGACAAGATGAACCGAGTTATGTGGAATTCCCTGTCAACAAATCAGAACCACTCCCTCTTGTTCTAAACAGATTGAGTTGATGATGAAAGATGGACGATGGCACATTGCATGCCAGAATGTCAGCTCCATGGGGGCGGGGACTTGATTTCTTTCACTAGAACAGTGCTTAGCACATAGGAAGTGCTCAACACACTGGCTAAATGATCAACAACACTTTGAAATCCACAGAATACTGTGTGTATATTTTAGAAACTCACATGTACATTAGGGAATTCTTCACATCTAAAAATCCTGTGAAGAGCCAGAGAAAACTGACTCCAAAACTACAGAGTTTCAGGGAAGAAAAGAATTCCCCTTGAAATACCACAATGACTGGAGACAGACAAGAAGTCTATATATCTTGCTTGTATTGCTAAATGCTTAAACATAATCATAAACTTCTTTTTTTTAACACTGCCAGTATAATGAAAAATAAAAGTCCATACAAATCTAAAGAGTTAACTCTTTAAATGGTAAAAATAACTATATACGCTTAGAATTCATTATGGTCAAATACAGGAATACACAACAAAGAAGACAAAATCCCCTAAAGACAAAGATACAATTTAAGTAAAATATAATAAATAAAACCAATACCTAAGAGATATAAGGAGAAAAGAGAAAACCTGTTAAGACCTATTCAATACTAACTGCACTTAGAACAATGAACACAGAAGACAAAATCCTCCAATTTAAAGCAATTCGACTCAGGATAATAGACAAGAAAAAACTACTAGACAGTGATAAATATCTTAATGATAAAGACAATTTCTAACAATGTTTGATTTAGTAAATTATTTATAAACTGACATGGAGAATCAAAAACAAACACATCTTCTGATGTAAAAGGACACATACCATACATATGATTTCAGTCATGTATGGAATAAAAAACCAAACAAAATAAATGAACAAACCAATCAAAAACAAAGATGTGGATACAGAAACCAGAGCAGTGGTGACCAGAAGGGAAAGGAGAGAGCAAAATGGATTAAGAGGGATCAACCATACAGTGATAGAAGCAAGCTAAATTTTTGGTAGTGAGCACAGTGTAGGGTTTACATAAGCAGAAATATGATGTTGTAGACACAAAATATATAATGTTATAAACCAAATTACCTCAATTTTTAAAAAGACACATCTTATTTTAAAGCATTACGACATGACAGGCATTATTACTATACCTGTCACAGAAACAGTAAAATCAACACCAACAAAACAAACTGTTTTATATTAAAATATCACAGAAGATTGCATTTATATATTTAATCAACAAAATTATTACAAAACTTTTATTCTTTAACTCTAAGTACTCTATTCTTAAATGATGACAAATATTACTTGTTAGTTCACCTCACCTTTCTTTTTAAAAAAGGTGCTGGAAGGCAATATACATGCAATTAAAGCTGTAGTTCAAGGTCAAATAATTCCCTTTGAATACACTAAAAAAACAGCCCACTGGAACATCTTGCTGTATTTCTCACATTTGAGTACTGTTTCAGATTTACTCTAAGAACTTTATTAGAATCTAAAATATCAAGTAAATTTTGAGATGAAACGGTGCTTTCCTTTCTATTAGAAAACTTATGTCTTTACATGGATCAGTTTCAACTCTAAAGTTTAGTAAAGAAAATAAATTGGTTCAAGTATGAGAGATTTCTATTATAAACAATTTTCGAATATTTAATCTGAGCAAACTTGAAGCTATGTGAAAAAACTTAAGCAATTTGGGCCACTTTCTGTTAATACAGGAGTTTGCTTGATAGATTTTTTGAAAACTATGCTGAAAATACTGAATGAACTTTTAAATAATCATAAATTATAAAATTAATCATACCTTAAACTTTGTGTCTTGTTCTCAAGTTGTTCTTCAAGACCCTGAGAGATTTACACTCTGTTTCAGGCACATTATCTTAGTAGCAAAGCCGGATTTACACTAAGGAAGTGACAGTGCAGATTTTGGGTTTTGACATACATGCTTTACAATAGAAAACATTGTGCAAGTCAAAAAAGTACTGAGGTTGACAACTGCAACACCTGCTAAATAAAACTACATTTTTAATTTTTTTTTACGTAAGACTGTTGCTATATACTTATGCTGGGCTCAAATTCCTAAAAAGCCATTCCTCCAAAATCTCCTTCCCTTATCCCTTGCTCAAAATAATTTTTTTCATCCTAGAACTCATAAAATGTATTCAAAATTCAGTACATCTTTATTATCTTTACATTAATAGATATAACTCTCTGAAACTGAAAATATTTCATTTGACTTCTTTGCTCCAAAGTAACTATGCTTTCCATTAAATTTCGAGTGAATTTTAAACATAACTCTTGGCTCAAGAGGTAAGGAATCCGCCTGCCATGCAAGAAATGCAGGAGATGTGGGTTTGATCCTTTGTACAGAAGATCCCTTGGAGAAGGAAATGGCAACACACTTCAGTATTATTGCCTGGAAAATCCCATGGACAAAGGAGCCTGGGCAGGCTACAGTTCATAGGGTCACAAAGAGTCAGATATGACTGAGCACACACACACAACAATCTTACATGTAAAATTAACTACTTAACTCTTTATTTTTAAATCTTCTCTTTTTCAAAATCTTTTTTCCATTTAGGTTATAACAGAATACTGAGCAGAGTTTGCTGTGCTATACAGTAGGTCCTTGCTGGTTATCTATTTTAAATATAGTGAAAGTGAAAGTTCAGTCGTGTCTGACTCTTTGCAACCCCACGGACTGCAGCCTGCCAGGCTCCTCTGTCCATGAAATTCTCCAGGCAAGAACACTGGAGTAGGTTGCCATTCCCTTCCCCAGGGGATCTTTCCAACCCAAGAATCAAACCCGGGTCTCCTGCATTGCAGGCAGATTCTTTACCATCTGAGCCACCAGAGAAACCCTTTAAAAACTGTAGTGTTAATTAACTACCTTAATTTCTAACTACCCTGTTTATAAAAGAGTTCTACATACATGACTTCAGTTTACATAGTATAAATTCAGAAAATTATTAGTCATACATGTTTAATAACTGCTTGATATCTTCATGTCTACTTAATGCTGAAGTACATTTTAATAAACAGTTACATATTCAGCAATGACCTACCAGAACAAGAAGAACTAACAACAGGAAAACTATCATAAAATTATATAAATAGAAAACAAGGTGAGGGTGGGATGATTTGAGAGAACAGCATCGAAACATGTATATTATCAAGTGTGAAACAGATCGCCAGTCCAGGTTGGATGCATGAGACAAGTGCTCGGGGCTGGTGCACTGGGAAGACCCAGAGGGATGGGATGGGGAGGGAGGTGGGAGGGGGGTTCAGGATGGGGAATACATGTAACTCCATAGCCGATTCATGTCAATGTATGGCAAAAACCACTACAATATTGTAAAGTAATTAGCCTCCAACTAATAAAAATAGATGAAAAAAAAAAGCTAAAAAAATTTAAAAAATAAAAATAAGGACCAAAGTACTATAAAAATGAAGAAACAGAATTTGATTACTCACAAAACATATCTGTAAAACAAAAATATTCAAATTTTACCATAGTATTTCACCTTTTTTTCCAACCTTGAAGTATAAATTCCTAACAATTCAGTCAGTCAGTTCAGTCGTCAGTCACGTCCAACTCTTTGTGACCCCATGGACTGCAACACACCAGGCTTCCCTGTCCATCACCAACTCCCGGAGCCTACTCATACTCATGTCCACTGAGTCGGTGATGCCATCCAACCATCTCATCCTCTGTCGTCCCCTTCTCCTCCTGCCTTCAATCATTCCCAGCATCAGGGTCTTTTCCAATGAGTCAGTTCTTCGCATCAGGTAGCCAAAGTATTTAAGTTCCAGCTTCAGCATCAGTTCTTCCAATGAATATTCAGGACTGATTTCCTTTAGGATAGACTGGCTGGATCTCTTTGCTGTTCAAGGGACCCTCAAGAGTCTTCTCCAACACCACAGTTCAAAAGCATCATTCTTTGGTGCTCAACTTTATAGTCCAACTCTCACATCCATACCTGACTACTAGAAAAACCATAGCTTTGACTAGACAGACCTTTGTTGGCAAAGTAATGTCTCTGCTTTTTAATATGTTGTCTAGGTTGGTCATAGCTTTTCTTCCAAGAGCAAGTGTCTTTTAATTTCATGGCTGCAGTCACCATCTACAGTGATTTTTGGAGCCCCCCAAAATAAAGTCTGTCACTGTTTCCATTGTTTCCCCATCTATTTCCCATGAAGTGATGGGACCATATGCCATGATCTTAGTTTTCTGAATGTTGATTTTAAGCCAACTTTTTCACTCTCTTCTTTCATTTTTATCAAGAGACTCTTTAGTTCTTCTTTGTTTTCTGCCATAAGTGTGGTGTCATCTGCATATCTGAGTTTATTGATATTTCTCCCGGCAATCTTGATTCCAGCTTGTGCTTCATCAAGCCCAGCATTTCGCATGATGTACTCTGCATGTAAGTTTAATAAGCAGAGTGACAATATACAGCCTTGACGTACTCCTTTCCCAATCTGGAACCAGTCTGTTGTTCCATGGCCAGTTCTAACTGTTGCTTCTTGACCTGCACACAGATTTCTCAGGAGGCAGGTGAGGTAGTCTGGTATTCCCATCTCTTTAAGAATTTTCCACAGTCTGTTGTTCTTTTATAGGTGTGTGTTTGTCAGGGTGAATACTAAAATATTTAACCTTTTGTTGAAGATAATGAAATGTATGCTAAAAGGTTAATTCTGGCCAACTGTAAAGTAAGTCTCAATCATCCCCACAGAGACATTCACACATTTCAGACAGAGTAAAAGCTGGATATGTATCCAGCTACACACAAGCATCCCCCCACCATGTACACACACACACACACACACACACACACACACAAACTCTATACAGAAGTACTTTTTTTCTACCAACAGAAATGTATAAATTCTTAGCTTAAAAAACTTAATATCAAAAAAGTAGTAGGGATTATCATTTATGACTACTTAACTTCTAGTATGTGTGGAATTACAAGGTCTGTGGGGTGTTTGAGATGTCCGTGCGTCTTTGTTTCTGGCTGTGCTGGGCCCTCACGGCTGCGGGCAGGCTTGCTCTACCGCAGCGAGCAGCGGCTGCTCTCCCTTGTGGCGCGCAGGCTCCTCGCGGTGGCGGCGGCTCATGGGTTCCAGAGCGCGGGCTCAGCAGCGGCAGCACGTGGGCTGAGCTGACTTGTAGCATGTGGGCGCCTCCCTGAACCAGGAATGGAACCCACGTCCCCTGCACTGGCAGGTGGATTCTCAACTACAGGACCACCAGGGAAGCCCTGGAATTACAAACTTTTAACATATACTTTGACCTGCGTGATTGATGTCCCATTTGTACAAGTTATATTTAACTCAATAAGATTTCAGTTTACATTTAAGTCTACTTAGAAATTAATGTGGACAGGGGGTGCCTGTATGGCTTTTCTTATTCCACATTTTCTCCTAAAGTATGTAGGAAACCACCACAGTCTTCTTGGAAGTAGTGAAAATTAAAACTGGAGGTGGGGGGGAACCATCATTGAAATATACACACACTTACCTTCCATATGGAAAAACCCTTACCTACCTTCTGCATCCAGTCAGTCAAGCACTTTGAGAGCTGTCACACTGACTCACTCAGTCTTCTTAATCCACTGTCGGTAAGTTTCCATACCCACCACTCCACTGAATAGCCCTCAAGTCACTGATGAGATTGCTGCTGCTGCTAAGCCGCTTCAGTCGTGTCCGACTCTGTGCGACCCCATAGACGGCAGCCCACCAGGCTCCGCTGTCCCTGGGATTCTCCAGGCAAGAACACTGGAGTGGGTTGCCATTTCCTTCTCCAATGCATGAAAGTGAAAAGGGAAAGTGAAGTCGCTCAGTCGTGTCCGACTCTTCGCCACCCCATGGACTGCAGCCTACCAGCCTCCTCCATCCATGGGATTTTCCAGGCAAGAGTACTGGAGTGGGGTGCCATTGCCTCCTCCGACTGATGAGACTACTACTTGCCAAATCCAAGGAATATTTTCAGCTTTTACAAGGTGACAGTTGAGGGTTCTAGCAGAAACTCTTCCCTGCCTTGTACGGCACTAATCCAATCTTTCCTGGTTCTTCAGCTCCTCTGGTTGTCCTTCCAAGTCTGTTTTCTTTTTCCCTCACATTGGTTCAAATATAGATCACCCCAGGGTTCCCTCCTAGCTTCTAGCTTACTAGAGATGTATACACTCTCTCGGGAATACTTCCTACAGCCTTCACTGTATCAGCCGATGACTCCCAAATTTGTTTTACTCCATCCAGATGGTTTGGTTGCACTCCAGCAATTTCTCTCGAACTGTCCTTTTTACTCTAACACTCTACCAGGTCTCCTTGCCTCTAAGCACAATTTCAATGTCTTTCACATCATCACCAAGACTGCAACTCTTAAAAACAAAGATTTAACCGTATAATTCTATTAAAATCTTTTGGAACGCCTCACCACTTGTTCTAAATGAAAAAGGAGCATGACGTTAAAATCCTTCATAGCTTGGTTCTGAACTACCTTTTCTGCCTCATCTTCTGCTCCTTCCCTAAATAATATCACACAAAGTCAGCTTCTCAAACAAGCCACCTATTTTTACTCCTAACAGTACTAATAAATCTATCACTCAGACTGCCTAAAATGTACTTCCCACACATCTGCAAGCTAAAACACGTTCTTCTTTTAAGATGTATTTCAGATATCAATCACCTCAAGAGGAGCCATTCTATTCTGCCTTCACGGCCTTGTCAATTGGTCATTCCATTCAATTCCAGCATTCCTTCAGCAGTTCATCTGAATAGTACCTCTCCAAGCAATTATTTCTCTGAATTGTAAGTTTTGGTAGACATGTCCACTTACACAGAATTCCTGAAAATAGGGGTTGTATCTTTTCACCCCTGTGTCCCTGTTAGCTAGCAAGTATGTCATATCAGTTCAGTTCAATCACTCAGTTGTGTCCGACTCTTTGCGACCTCATGGACTGCAACACACCAGGCTTCCTTGTCCATCACCAACTCCTGGAGCTAGCTCAAACTCACGTCCATCAATTAAGTGATGCCATCCAATCATCTCATCCTCTGTCATCCCCTTCTCCTCCTGCCTTTGATCTTGCCCAGCATCAGGGTCTTTTCCAATGAGTCAGTTCTTTGCATCAGGTGGCCAAAGTATTGGCATTTCAGCTTCAGCATCAGACCTTCCAATGAATATTTAGGACTGATCTCCTTTAGGATGGACTGCTTTTATCTTCTTGCAGTCCAAGGGACTCAAGAGTCTTCTCCAACACCACAGTTCAAAAGCATCAATTCTTCAGCGCTCAGCTTTCTTTATAGTTCAACTCTCACATCCATACATGACTACTGGAAAAACCATAGCTTTGACTAGATGGACCTGGCCAACAGAGATGCCCAATAAACAAATGCTATGTAGTTTATGTCACTCTCTATTTTAAATACTCTAATGTTCACAGATGGCCAACAGGCCCATGAAAAGATGCTCAACATCACCAATCATCAGAGACATGCAAATCAAAACCAGAATGAGATATCATTTCACACCTGTCAGTATGGTTATCATCAAATAGACCACAAATAATAAATGTGCCAAGGATATAAAGGAAAGGAAATACTTGTACATCATTGTCAGAAATGTAAATTGATGTAGTCACTGTATAAAACAGTATGGAGGTTCCTCAAAAAACTAAAAAGAGAACTACCATATGATCCAGCAATTCCACTCCTGGGTACAAAGACAAAGAAAATGAAAACACTAAATCAAAAAGATACATGCCCTGCAATGTTCACAATAGTATTCTTTACAATAGCCAAGATGATACATGCACTCCAATGTTCATAATAGCATTATTTACAATAGTGAAGATATGGAAGCAAACTAAGTCCCCGTCAACAGATTAATGGGTAAAGATATAGTATATACAGATACACACACACACACACACACACACACACACACACAGAGGCATAGTACTCAGTCAGAAAAAGGGATGGGAAAATTTCCCATTTGCACCAACATGAATAGATCTAGAGGTTATTATGTTTACTGAAATGTCAGATAGAAAAAGACAAATATTACATGTTATCACTGATATGTGGAATCTAAAAAAATAAACCAATGAATATAACAAACAGAAACAGATTCACAGATATAGAGGACTAACAGTTACCAAAGGCGAAGGTGAGCAGAGAAGGGCAAAACTGGGGTAGGGGCTTAAGAGGTACAAACTAAACTATGTATAAATATTAATTAAGTAATTTATTTATTAATAAATAAGCTTCAAGGATATACTATCAGCAGAGGCAACAGAGTCAATACTTTATAGTAACTTTGAGTGGAGTATAATCTATAAAAATATGAATCAATACATCATACACCTGAAACTAATCTTGTAAATCAACAATATCTCAATAATAAACACTATAATGTTCAACTCTATGAACCAATATATCCCACTGCTTTATTTTAAAATATGATCAACACAGATTTAGTTCATGACAAGACAGATGAATAGGCATAATAAAGCTGATGAATACATGTTTGGAAAAAAAGTCACTTATGACTAAACCCCATAACTCAATATTAGAGTTATTCACAAAAGATATTAGGTAGTGTATCAATGATATTCTCTCATAAATAGAAGAACATTACTTTAAATTATAATTTCTTTATGCCTTAATTTTCTCATCTCTGAGAGAGACACAAGCCATTTAACTTATGTATACTGGAATACTCTTAAGGGAGTAGGAAACTTCATTTTTGCTAAAACATTCTTCTGAGCTCTCAAGGCTACATAATTTTCACTGAGTTGGGAAATAAGCTTAGTAAAACATATGATTGGACTCAATTATTCCACTGATTTTACCTAAATGAATACTAACTACACTTCCCTGCCTAGCTTGTCATGTTTAGCCATGTGATTTGCTCTAGCCAATGAAATGTGAGTGCAAGTGACATGTTCCACTTCTGGGCAGAAACTTTAATTGTAATTCCATGGCTCTGCATAGCTCTTCTGCTTCAACTACTTACTATCAAACCGTGTATGAGATAGGTGTTGTCCCTTCAGGCTGCATTCCAGAAAGGAGAACAAAAGTGGGTGGAGCTGCCATCTTCCTAAACATTTAACATGAACTAACAATAAAGCTTTTTTGTTATAAGTCACTGAGATCTTGGGGCTGTTTATTACCACAGCATAACTAGCATAAGCTAGCCAACACACTGACTTAGTTGTTCTTCCTTTATAATATCATAATACTCAGGTATATGCCACTACGAAAATACTATACTACCGAGAACAGACTTGAGGACACAGCAGGGGAAGGAGAGAGTGACACTGAAACATATATATTACCATACGTAAAATAGAGAGCTAGTGGGAAGCTGCTGCTAACACGGGGAGCTCAACCCAGTGCTCGGTAACAACCTAGAGGGGTGGGGGAGGGGGAGGGGGAGGGGGAGGGAGGGTCAAGAGGGAGGGGGCACATGTACACTTGTGGCTGACTCACGCTGTATGGCAGAAACCAACACAACATCGTAAAGCAGTTATCCTCCAATTACAAATTAAAAATACAAATTAAAAGAAAAAACTCTACTAAAGATTTCTTGTTACCTTATTCAAAAAGACTTTTAAGAAGGCAAACACTTGTTGTTGTTGTTGTTTTTAATCTCTAACACCTGACAGAAGACTGTTGAGTCTGACTGATAGCTGAAAGAACTATAAAAGTACCCATCTACATTTTATTTTCCAATAAATAAAGCAACTGAAAATTTTGAAAATGTAATACAGAAGTTTTTCATATTGTTGAAAAAAAAAAGGCGAGGAAATCAAAATTGCTTATTCTGTAAAGAAAAGGTGAAGAGATCTGATGACCATCTGTTATCTGATCTTAGGTAAAGTATCAACATTTTTTTAAAAGTTTTCAACAACATACGTATCAAAGATTCCAACAGTATCATTTTACTCTCAACACATTCACTTGATACCTAGAAAGGAGAGAACTGTGGGAGCAGATGTCAAAGCTGATGCACTGCAAAGTTCACACGCTTCCTCACAGGTTCATATTTACATATGTTTAATTATTTTGTTTCTAAACAGTTCCTATAGGAATGGCTGACCCAGAAAACTGACAAATAACAACCCATAAGAAGAACCAACACATAAAAATGCGTAATTCAGTCATTTTAAAACTGCTAATCTAAAGTCACTCAGCACTGGGGTTAAAAAAAAATGTATAACCTCTAATGCCTCTTAAGTATTAGTAAATACAACTAAGTCATTATGAAAAGTAACTAAGTCATTATGAAAAGTCACTCAGCACCGGGGTAAAAAAAAAAAAAAAGTATAACCTCTAATGCCTGTATAAGTATCAGTAAACACAACTAAGTCATTATGAAAAGTTTATGTCCAATATCATATGGTATTCCTTATGTGGAATCTAAAATATGACACAAATGACGCTGTTTATGAAACAGAAACAGTCTCATACACGTACAGAAAAGACTTGTGGTGTGGAGGTGGGGTGATAGATTGGGAGTCTGGGGTTAATAGATGCAAACTATATATACAGAATGGATAAACAAGATCCTACTGTATAGCACACAGGGAACTATATTCAATATCCTGTGATAAACCATAATGGAAAAGAATATAGAAAAGAATGTGTGCGTGTATATATATATATCATATATGTATTAACACAACTGAATCACTTTGCTGTACAGTTGAAATAAGCACAGCATTGTAAATCAACTGTATTTTAATTTTTTAAATTATTTTTAAAATAAACTAAAGAAAGGTTATATCCTTTATATGATTCAAAGGGACAGAGAAATGTCCAATCACTTTACAAAACTTTCCATCACCCAAAAATTATTTGGAAGCAAAAGGTATAAATTTTCAACTCATCAGAAAATCCAGTCTTCTAAAATGACTCATTCTCTCAGGGTGTCAGGAAATTATGGTTTAATTATGACTGATACAATTCCTAATCTATACAGACTAAGAAATGTACTTCAAAATCTCTAAAAGTAAGTAAATGTTTATGTTTGCTAAATCTTGCTAGCATTTTATTCCATACTGGAGTACATGCACTAAAAATTACATAAGGTGCTGAAATGGAAATTTTCACAGTAAGTTGATACTTAATCTTTCTCATTTTCCTACACATTGGTACTATTTTTATTCAAGGCATCTAAAACTATAACAACACTTCAACTGAGTTTCACACTCATTTTTATAAGTAAACTTCATTATAACACCTGTATGGGCATATGGGCAGTTTATAAAAATCACTAACCAAAAACATCACACAGGATATTTTTCAGTGTGTTTCTTTTTTCTCTTTTTTTTAATAAGGTTTTATTTTTTATCTGTTAGCTGATATCAACAGGAAAATAAATGCCTAGGGAAAAAAATGATACTTTATTTCACTTACTACAGAAATGTATGGTTAGGTTAATATATTTTCACTTCTCAGTATTCCATCAAAACAGTATATTCATACTGCCAACATGATCTGCATAGATATTAACAATGTGCAGACTTCTAAAATATGAATAATTTATAAGTATTAAACCATAATCTCTAGGGGACTGGGCCTAGGCACTGGTGTATTTTAAAAGCTATGGATGACTCTAATATGCAGCCTAGGATGCATATTATATTTCTTTCCATGTCCCTACAAAAAGATAACTTTTTCTTTCACCTTAATTCTGGATCAGTTTTTAAGGGATTGACTTTAAATATATCATTAAAACAGTATATAGATTTATATTATTAATCTCCATTTCAACTTCTGGAGATTTTGATTTAAAGAGAAATTTTTATCATGCTTATAAAATGTGTCTTTAAAAGACAAGTTTTAAAAGAAAAAAAGGAAACATTTTGGCCATCTAAACACTAACTTTTCCTACTTTTAAAGTTAAATGATGTCAGAAATGTCAAAGTCACAGTACCAAAGCAGTTTCTAAATTATAAAACTGTTTAAACATAAAGTTGTATTATTTTAAAAACCCTCCTCATTAAAAGGTAAGTTCTCCCTATAAATGCGCAATACCCAAAAGAGGCTGCTGAAGGTAATCAAAGAAGAACTGAAGTAACATTAGAAGAGGGGAGATTCTGGAAAGACTGAGAATCTAATTGAAATAGTCCTCTTTGAACATAAATCTTTATTAATTAATGGTATAGTAGTCTCCAAATTTCTCTATTTCAAGAGATTATAAAACCAAATCTGGAAATGGAAACATCCTTTAGCCAATAAATAAATAAATAAAAGGACACAAATAAGAATCTACCTAAGAGAGCTATGCTAACCATATTTTCTTTTCAAATTAATAAACTGTTTTTGTTGATTTATTTAGAATAGGTGGTACAGCCGCACAGTTTCAAAAGAACTAGAAAGGGACATGCAGTGAAAAGTCTTCCTGCCACCTTATCTCAGGTCAACTCAGTCTTCACCCCCCATCCTACTCTCAAGTAACCAGTTACTGATCCCTTTGTATCCTTCCAGATATCTTTATGCATAAATACATAAACAATAAATATAGATTTTCCCTCCTTTGCACAAAAGGTAGATTATTACATACACTGTTCTGTGCCTCATTTGTCACGTTGTTTTGTTACCTGACAATACACATCTTGGGAAATTCTCTCTTTCAGTACAAAGCCATCTTCCTCATTCTTTTTACAGACTTTATGATGAAGCAGAATCTCAAAAAGTCAGCCCCTTTACTTCATATCTCATCCTATAATTCTCTTGTGATCATCTCAACAAACACACACATAATGTAGCTACAATAAGAAATCTTTAGAATTTAAAAAATCTTACATTGTGACTTTTTTTATTATAAAGAATTTATTAAAGTATGGAGTACCTACAAAGTGAACAAATAAAAACTGTACAGCCTGATGAATCACTACTAAGCCAATATACTCATGTAATTATCACCAAAATCAGGACATAACACATTAATAACACATCATCCATATGACTGTTAACATCTCATGATCTACTAGTATCTAGGAAATATGTCAGAGAAAATTAAGTGCTGACTTCCTAAAGTTTCATTGGGGATACAGTTTGGGGGCATATGTTTCTTACATTCCATTTCACATAGCTTGATTTTTGTTATTTTTCTTTTAAATGTTTAATTAAATAGTTGATACATATAAAAATAAACATGAATAACAACTAAAAAAATAAGAAATATCCATGTCCTTAACACCCATCTTGAGAACCCCTTCCCTACCCTTCCCATGGCTCAAGCAGTATGTTTAAGGGTTAAGAGTACAGACTCTACAGCCAAACTGTGCCTGAGTTTGAATATAAGTTTACCACTTACTAGCAGTAGGATCTGGGGAAGTTAAAGTTTTCTGCACTCTTATTTATAAGCCCTTTCACTTTATAAATGAGAATAATAATAGTGCCTGCTTTACAGCAAGTACTCTTTAATTATGAGAATTAAATAAGTATATATATGTAAAGTATTTAACACTTTCCAGCATATATTATCTAAAATTTAGCTATGTTTATATCCTCTCTGCCACCCTCATGAGGAAGTGTGTTTACCATTCTATTACTATATACGCAGTAAAATGGATGTATGAATCAGTATTGTGATTTTTAAACTTTATACTAACGGACATCATAGTCTAAGTATTCAACTTGCTTTTTTCATTCAAAATTTCTCAGATTCACTACATTGACATACACAGCTGTTGTACATTCCTATTCACTTCTGTACAGTATTCCACAGTGCAAATTAGAAGAAACGTATATGTATTTCTGTCAATGGGCATCTAAGCTATTTCCAGTTTTTGCTATTGTGAAAAATACTACTACCAACATGCTTGAGCATCTCTTCTGATACAGAATTGTAAAAAGAAAAATTTTCCAGCACATATATCTAGGTGAAAAACTACTGGGTCACTAGATATATGCAAGTTTAACATTGTAACAATGTCAACTTGTTCATTAAAATGGTTATATTATAGCATCACATGCTTTTATTAGAAGAGGTTTTAAATCAGTGATCTAAGCTTCCAATTTAAGAAACTAGCAAACAGAAGAGGAAATTAAACCTGAGGAAGGTAGAAAAACGGATACAATAAAGATAAGGGCAGAAAGCCATAGGACATAAAATAGAAAAAATAATAAAGAAAAAAATGCATTTTATATATTTGATTCTTTAAGAAATCAATAAAGCTGATATATGTCTAGCCAAAATAATGAAAACAGAGAAAAGATACAAATTATCAGTACTGAGAATGAGATAAGTAACATCACCACTGATTCTACAGATATTAAAAGGATAATAAGGTAATGTTATGATGTTATGCCAATAAATGCAACAAATTAAATGAAACAGACAAATTACTCGAAAAACACAATTTAATGAAGTTAACATGAGAAGAAAAAGACCTGAAAAGCTATATAGTTAACAAAGAAATTAAACTTACAGTTTAAAACATTCCAACAACAACAAAAAAGACAGATCCGGATGACTTCACTGGTAAACTTGAACAAGCATTTAAGACTAATCTTTCATGAACAGAGAAGCAAAAAGCCTGAACAAAATATAAGTAAATCAAATCGAGCAATGTAAAAAAGGATAATACATGCAATCAAGGGGATTTTATCCAGGAATATGAAGTTAGTTTAATATTCAAAACTCAATCAGTGTAACTCATCATATCAACAACACAGCATCAGAGGTCCTATTGCTCTACAGTGTCACCCACACTTGATACTATCTAACTTCCAGTACTTTGGCCACCTCATGCGAAGAGCTGACTCATTGGAAAAGACCCTGATGCTGGGAGGGATTGGGGGCAGGAGGAGAAGGGGATGACAGAGGATGAGATGGCTGGATGGCATCACCAACTCAATGGGCATGAGTTTGAGTAAACTCTGGGAGTTTGTGATGGACAGGGAGGCCTGGCGTGCTGCGATTCATGGGGTCGCAAAGAGTCGGACACAACTGAGCGACTAAACTGAACTGAACTGAACTGAACTGAACTTTAAGATGAGTATGTATGGTGTCTCAACATTTCCATTTACAATTCCCTAGTTACACTGAATATCTTATTAGCCATTCTTACTTCTTCTGGGAGTCTCTTTTGACTACTGTTTCCGTTGGGTTGTATTTGGTACTAATTTGGACAAATTTCTTTTTACATTCTGGATATCAATCCTTTACAAGTGTTGTGTACTATAATTATCTCTCCTTATTTTTTTGTCTTCATTTTTTTAATTCTATTTGAATGAAAACAATTAATTTTAACATATTTCAATTTATCAATGTTTTACTGCAATGTGTTGTTTCTGTGAATTATTTATGGTATTCTTCCCTACTCCAAGAAAAAAAGATAGTCTCTATTCCCTTACAAAGTCTTAAAAAAAAAAAAAGATAAATTTCTTAAGTTAGTATTTCTACAATCTCTTTGGAAAGGTACTGTACTGGCAATAACTTTTTCAACTACATACCAAGCACAAGGCACTGTACCTATGCTGTAGGGATACAAGGCAGCGCAGGCTACTGTCTTTTCTAGGGATTGCAAATTTCTTAGGGCCATAATAATTGAGGAGTTGATAATATATAATCAAGAATAATATAATTTCCAGAATAATATATAATCAAGGGGTAAGCTTTGTGATAAACACGATCCAAGTTCATTTTATGGAGACAAGGGGTAAACTAGTGAGAACTGTGGCAATCAGCAAAATGTCACAACAGCATTAAGCTTTCATCTAATAAATTCTGACTTAGAATAACAAAATCCAGAATTTATCCAAAATATATCTATACTTAAGATAGCCAAGAGATTAAAAACCACAAAGTATGAATTAATGAAAAATTTGCAAGTGACAGCAATAGAAAATGGAAAATATAATAAAACAATGTAAAACATACATAAAAATTATATCATTTTTTATTTTGTGCACCTGCACTGCTTAAAGCTATATATAAAACTCAGACTTACCTAGCCCACCTCTGCAGATAATCAGAAAATTCAAAAGCAAAAGAAAGCTGACACATTAGGTAAACTGAGTAACAATATTAACTGCTATGATCAGGGTTATTACAGAGTTATAAACCTGGAGCTATGACACTGATAACAGAAAATCAGACAAGAAAAAGAGTATTCCCTTTTATCAAGTCTTTTTAATTTTTTTTTTTACAAGTCTTTTTTAAAGTGGTTTAAAAAAAAATTTTTTTTTTTTTCTCTAGTCCCAACATTCAGATACCTACACTCAAAATATTTTGTTCTGGGGAATAATATTTTGGCAGCAAGAGTCAAATATCAGAATTAAAATACATATACATTTTTTATACACACACACACACAAACACACACGAAATATGGTAATCAGTAGAGCTACAATGAAATCTGTAATTTACTTACCTATACGTCCATGTTGCTATGACAAAGCAGTAGTAATATAGATGGTAAACAGTAAAACTAGGAAGCAATAACGACTAACTTTTATCATGGAACCACCTAATAATGGAAAATGCTTTTTAATCAGTTTCTCACACATTGTTCAAAAAGTTTACCTATTGTTATATCAGTTTTCAAAACAGATGCAGCTAAAGCAAAGGACAAAATTCTGATACAATTCTCAAATCAGGTAAGGGGGGGCAGGAATAAATGAATTATTAAAACCAAGAACAACAGGAATAATAAAGCTAAAAAAAATGAAAAAGAAAAACCACAATAATGCCAATAAACTTCACTGATGCTTATCTGAAAACTCTGCCTCCATACAACTGACAATTATGAACAAAAACCTCAGCTTACAGCAGCAATTTAAAATGTCAAGAGCAGTACTACTACATAAATTTCATGCTTTAAAATCTACATCTACTGAAGAGGATGCTGTTACTTAATATTTGCCTCTGACTTGGACATTCATATACAATATTCTCCTCATTATCCTTATAACTTCTTTCATTTTTCATTCAATATAGTAAATCTATACTTCTGACAATGTCAGAAATGGCATTTAAGTTTATTCCAGAACTTAGAGTAACTGACCAAAAAATACCTTGAAATGAGGCACACAAGTGGAATCTTTTAATATGCCAAGAGAGAAAGAATCTTGAAAATAAGAAATCATACTTGGGAAACTTCAAGTTTTGTCTACTCACTATGAATCAAATCCTCACCATTTTCCTATCACTTTATTGTTAAGTCCACCTTAATAAAGCAGATGGGTATTTCATAACCCACTGTAGAACATATCAGTTTAGTTACTAGGGTTATTTGGTTGGATTAAGGGGGGGGGGGGGCATGACTTTCTCCTAAATTACAAACCAAGATTCTTAATCCCAGGGCTTGGGTCTTGGTTCCTTAAAGATTTCTGCCCTGTTGCCCCATCAACGCTTGTACCTTCACAGTCTTCCTGAAATGCAACCTGACTGACAAGTTCACTCCTGTCATTTAACCCCAACTACCTGGCCAATCCAGTATTAGAGCTCCTTCACACACAACTGCCTCTAGACTATCCCTCTGGCTTCATGCCCTTTCACACAGACTTTTACACACCAAGGACACCTGTTATTTTCTACCCTAAATCTTCAGGGTCCAATTCAAGCTTTCTCCACCTTAACCACATAGAGCTCTTAATTCCATTTAGAACTTAATTCTTCCCTTTTTGTTTATGGAGTTAGCTTTGGCTTCCCAATTAAACTACAATAAGCTTCTCGAAGATCAAAGTAACATTCTA
Organism: Muntiacus reevesi; assembly: GCF_963930625.1. NCBI lineage: Eukaryota > Metazoa > Chordata > Mammalia > Artiodactyla > Cervidae > Muntiacus > Muntiacus reevesi. Next base: position 101,651,254 of record NC_089252.1, read on the forward strand.
ATATTTTCATCATGCCCCATGTTGTCTAATATAGCATATACACTCTTTTACATTTCCTGATTAACTAGATTTTCATCATATAACTTACTCAACTCCTTTAATTCCATATCATATAGCAAGGTAGACCAAGTATGCTAATGACTTTTTGTTCCTTTTAAAGGGAAACCATACAAACTTGGTAGTACTGGATAATGGATATTAATAAGACTATTTGAACTGTTTATACTCACAATACTTGTGTTACTAAATGTGTGGTTGTCTTTTCCAACACTACTTTTCCAACTTTCTAACACAAGCTGTTCATTGTGTTTGTGCTTAGCTGCTGAGTCACGTCTGACTCTTTGCAACCCCATGGACTGGAGCCCACCAAGCTTCTCTGTCATTGGGATTATTCAGGTGAGAACACTGGAGTGGGGTGCCATTTCCTTCTCCAGGGTATCTTCCCAACCCAGGAATCAAACCGGGGTCTTCTGCATTGCAGGTGGATTCTTTAGCAGCTGAGCTACCAGGGGAGCCCCAATACAAGCTGAGTGTCCTACAATTCAATTCCGACATTATCTGCCTGGAGTGAATTCCACATTCAAAAAGTTAAGGGCTCATTCCCACAAGACTGCCCCCACCACTTCTAATGCCAGTCAAAGTCCCAGGTTGTCACTGACACCTCCAACAAGGATATAATTTAGGAACGGTTAAATTAAAGAGTTACAAAGAATAAGATAAGGGGAAAGGGCAAGAAGGTTCCCTGTCTTCTCAGCTGAGCCACCCTTCCAGGACCTTGATGTGATCACTGAACCACAAGCTCCCAGAACCTCACTGTTCAAGAGTCTACGGAATTCAGACTTCATTCAGCCTGCTACCCCTCCTCTTCCCAGAGATGGTAAGCAGGCCTCACAGCTCCAGCCCTCTAATCACTGAGTCTTCCTGGTGACCAGCACCATCCTGACCAGCCCCAGCTCTCCAGGGTCCCCCAGCCACCAGTCATCTTATTAACACACAAATTAACACTTTTGTATCAACATACAAAAGACACTCTCATCATTCGGGGGATTCCAAGAGTTTTAGTTGTGTGCCAGGAACCTCAGACAAAGACCAAATATTATTTTACTGTGTCACACTACTTCTTTAACACATTCAAAAAAGTTCCAAGGTATCAAATAATTTACCTAGTTGAGGAGACTCTAAAGACAGATATTCAAAGGAGAGAAAACCTTTTTAATCATGAAAAAGCATACTTATGAAAAATAAGCTTATAGGTCTTACTATGGAAACACACCAACTAAAAATACAAAGAAAAATTAAAATAGATACAAGTTATTGAGTACAGATCTCCCTAGACTTACAATGATGTTACGTCCCAATAAACCTATTTTAAGTTGAAAACGCATTTTATACATCTAACCTACTGAACATCATAGCTCAGTCTAGCCTACCTTAAACGTGTTCACAACACTTAAGTTAGCCTACAGTAGGAAAAAAACATCTAACACAAAGCCTATTTTATAATTAAGTGCTGAATACCTCATGTAATTTATTGAATACTATACTAAAAATGAAAAACAGAAGGGCTGTGTGGGCACAGACGGTTGTAGTGTATAGGCTGTTTACCCTTGGGATCGCATAGTTGAAGAGGGGCTTGCTGTTACTACCCCTGTATCCCAAGGGAGTACCATACCCCATATTGCAGGAAAAGATCAAAATCCAAAATCTGAAGTACTGTTCTCCTGAATCTATTATCACTTTCATACCATTATGAAATAAAAAAAACCTAAATCGAACTACTCCAAGGCAGAGATTGTTTGCACTTTTTCCACGCCAAGCATTCTGCTAACTGCTTTATGTGAATTCTCATGATCTCTACAACGATCCTACAGGGCAAATCCCACTATTAGTCTCCTTTTACAGATGAGGGAAAAGGAGACACAGAGACTCCCCAAGGTCACACGTCTGGCAAGCAGTGGAGCCAGGATTCCAACCAAGGTAGCCCAACCCTAGAACTTCTACCAGCAGGGTTCAACTAGCCCAAAGATTTAACAGCAGCTTTATTCTCCCCTCCTCAATTCTGCTAACTTCTGGGTTTGCATTTCCCAGATTACATCATTCTCTTTAGGCTTTTCTGCCTTAAATACACATGATTCCCTGGGGCTGGAAAGTCCTGCTCTTTTCTATACAGAGAGTAAAAAAACTCTTCAAACAGTAGCTTAAAAACAACTTTCTCTGGGAAGTTCTCTTCACTCCTTCCATATTTTCTACCCCCAACCCTAGGATAAGGAATACATCACTCCCTTAGCTCCTTGGAAACAGGGATTCATAAACATTTCTATTGCTGGACTTATTTGTACTGTAACTGTATTTTTCAGTACTACCTACTGGGCTCTATCTGGCGGCTTAGTGGTGAAGAACCTGCCTGCCAATGCCGGAGACTCAGGTTTGATCCCTGGGTCGAGAAGATGCCCTGGAGGAGGAAATGACAACCTGCTCCAGTATTCATGCCTGGGAAATTCCATGGACAGGAGGAGACTGGCAGGCTACAGTTCATGGGGTCACAAAAGAATCAGACATGACTTAGCAACTAACAACAACAACTGGTCACTACACCGCTCCGTACTGCACACGAGACCCTTAGATACTTGCTAAAGACCAGGAACGGTCCCAGTTTAAGTACAACTATGAACACTTCCTTAGTCAAGACAACATCATTCATTCTAACACTATTTTACCATGCTCTGTGAGCCCGCATATACAAGAGATTCACTGGTGAGTAAAATTATTATCTTAAGATCTCCAGGTTCAGATCGAGACTTATACAATGCATCTTTCCAACCATTTCTCAACTCCCACATGAAGACTTTGGCACTACAACTTCTCAATAATACCAAAATTTTGTCACTACTTCCTTAGTATCAATATCTTACTCTTGGTTAGACTTTTGTTTCAACAAATGTAAAGTTTCAAAACACACTCTCTGTCTACTAAATTTAATAAACAAAAGTCTAACCAAGAGTATAAGGCATTGACACTAAGAAACTAGTGACAAAAATTAAGCCACACCGTACTTCAAAAGCTGCTCCGCTGGTCCTACCCACTTTGAACTCTACACTCTTCCACTTCCTTACATACTACTTAGTTTCACAAGTCTATTACAGCATCTAGTATCTCTTTCTCCATAGGAGCTTTTTTTGAGATTTAATTAACATACCACACAATTCACTAATTTAAAGTGTACAGTTCAGAGCTGTGCAACCATCAATCACAATTTTATAATATTTTGATTATCCCAAAAAGAAACCTGTACCAATTCAGCAGTCACTCCATATATTTATCAGCCAGGGTTCTCTAGAGAAACAGAGCCAAGAGGATGTAGGTGTGTGCGCGTGCACGTGCGCGCGCGCGCGCGCACACACACACACACACACACACACACAGAGCATATACATACACACATACAGAGATAAAGGTTTATTTTAAGGGATTAGCTCCCATAACATGCTGGGGGCCGTCAAGTCTGAAATCTCCAGGGTAGGCCAGCAAGCTAGAGAAGGAAGAGCTGCTATTGCAGCCTGGAATACGGTGGCCCTCTGAAGGCAGAATTCCTTCTTGGGGGAACCTCAGTCTTTTTTCTTTAGGCTTTCAACTAACTGGATAAGGCTCACTCACATTCTTGAGCATAATCTGCTTTATTCAAAGCCTACTGATTTAAATGCTAACCACATTTAAAAAATACCTTCACAGCAACATCTAGACTGATATTTAACCAAAACTGGACACCCTGGCCTCTCCAAGTTTACACATAAAATTAACCATCACACTTCCCATTACTTCCTGTTCCTCATAACCACCAATCTACCTTCCTTCTGTGGAACTGCCTATCCTGTTGCTGTTGTTGTTTAGTAGCAAAGTTGTGTCCAACTCTTTGCAACCTATGGACTGCAGTATACCAGGTTTCCCTGTCCTTCCCGGTCTCCCAAACTTGCTCAAACTCATGTCCATTGAGTGGGTGATGCCATCCAACCATCTCTTCTCTTACCTTCTCGTACCTTCAATCTTTCCAGCATTAGGGTCTTTTCCAATGACCTGCCTATCCTGTACATTCCATGTGTGTTAGTTGCTCAGTCGTGTCCAACTCTTTGCGACCCTATGGACTGTAGCACTCCATGGACTCCCCCGTCCATGGAATTCTCCAGATAACAATACTGAAATAGGTTGCCATTTCCTTCTCCAGGGGATCTTCCCAACCCAGGGATCAAACGTAGGTCTCCTGGATTACAGGCAGATTCTTTACCAACTGCATATAAATAAAATTAAACCATATGTGCCTTCTGTGTCTGACTTCTTGCACTTAACATAGTGTTTTCAAGGTTCATCCGTGTTATTCCATGTATCAATATTTCATTCCTTTTAATTGTCAAATAATATTTCTTTATATAGTATACCACACTTTATTTATCCACTCATCAGTTGATGGATAATGAGCAGTTGTTTTTTTTCTACTATGAATATCTGTACAAGTTTTTGTATGGACATATGTTTTGATTTCTTCTGGGTATATACATAGAAGTAAAATTGCCGACTTATATGATAACTCTATAACATGCCCTTTTACTAAGCAAACTTTTCCAAAAAATTCAAAGCTATAGATTTCGTTTATTCTACAACCAGCTACCACAGCTATACTAGTAACATACAACATGATCTTACCTTCTATCCCTGAACTTTTGAAGGGAAAGGAAACTTATAATTGGGATCTAATAATACAGTTAATATTTCTACATTTAAATAGTTAAAAAACAACTGTTTTTAATACATTGTTTTCTAAATTAGATTTACTTATGGGGGAGGTTCATATATATAATTTAAAATACAACCCCAAACATAATATACTTAGAAATTATCCAATGAAGGATGTGGAGAGAAGGGAACTCTTATACACTTTTGGGGGGTCTGTAAATTGCTATAGCCACTGTGGAAAACAGTATGAATACTACTCAAAAAACTAAGAATAGGACTACCATATGATCCAGCAATTCCACTCCCTGGCATATAGCCAAAAAAACAAAATAGACTAATTAAAAAAGATACATGCACCCCAAAGTTCATAGCAACATTATTTACAATAGCCAAGATATGGAAGCAACTTAAGTGTCCATCAACGGATGAATGGGTAAAAATTTGGTACATACATACAATGAAATACTACTAAGCCACAAAAAAGAATGACATTTTTCAACATGTAACAACATGCATGGACCAGGACAGTACTACTTAGTGAAATCAGTCAGAAAGAGAAAGACCAATACTGCATGTTACATGTAGAATCTAAGAAATAAAACAAACCACTCAATATAACAAATAGACACACAGATACAGAGAAGAAAACAGTGGTTACCAGTGGGGAGAAGGAAAAGACTGGAGTAGTAGATTAAAAGGTACAAACCACTATCTATGAAATAAATAAGCTATAAGGATAAATTGTACAGCACAAGGAATATAGTCCATTTGTTATAACAACTTTAAATGGAGAATAATCTTTAAAAATCATGGACTACTGTTATATACCTGAAACATATTTAGCAAATCAACTATACCTCAATAAAAATAAAGTATGTTTATAAATTATCTAATGAAAGAGAGTACTTTTTAAGCATATTATAAAATATACTATATAAAGTATAATATACTTTTTTTAGCATATTATACTATTTGAACAGTGATACTACAATATCTTTACATGTAGAGTTGTTTTCTTTTTCAAATTGTAAAAATTTAAGTGATGAATATATACTGTTTGAGGAACTGACCTTCAATTAAAATTCTACACAGATTTACTACAAAAAATATCTGTGAGTTAACAGACAATAAGGTTTTTATTTCAATTTTTTTCTTTCAGTCTATTGCTCACTAACTGGTTGGTGATGAGATTAACGATGACTAATCGTGTAGAGGTGTTGAGGGAGCAACCAACAGCGTGATCAAGAGCATGCATTCTGCAATCAGAGGACCGGGGTTCGAACCCTGGCTTCACCACTACCTGTGTTACCCTGAACAAAAAATTCCTTCGCCTCCCTGAAACTTAGCTTTCTCACCATGAGGATAATAATAGTACCTACTGCAAAAGTCTGTTGTGAGGATTAAATGAGATTAACGTACATAAAACTCAGTATACTACCAGGTAAGCACTCAATGAAATGATATTGATTTTATAGCAGTCTGGATACTGGTCATAACTTAGAGCATATTAACACATTTTAGATAAATTTATCACAATTCACTTGATATCATCAGCTAACAGGTACATTTAGAATTATGCTCCAATTGCTTATAAAAAAAAACAAAAAACTATTTATCTATATACCCAAGTAGACAAATGCACGGTAGAAGTTCTGAAAATTACATACCAAACTAATAACAATGGTTACCTCTAGAAGGGAAGAAGGGAAGAGGTACCTATGTGAAAGATGATGTAGATATATACTCCACATACTTCCCTATTGTTTCAATTTTTATAAGACTGTATTCCTGTTACTTGTGCAAGTAAAAAATAAGAAAATAAATAATAGCTTGAAAGTCCATATTGGAAATTCATTTCTACTTGGCTCAGGTAGAATAAGTCAGAAGTTATAAATGTAGATAAAACCACAAGCCTGAAAGTACAGATAAAACCTTAAAGCAAATAAATAAGAAAACAAACTTTCCTTTGTTTTTAAATTAAAATCCAACCCAGATTATACATTTACAAAGGATTCAGTAAAATCACCAAAGTCTTCCATGCTTTTAAAGGCCTACACAAACTTTCCTTTTTCTTCTACACCTGTCAGTTGTTCTCTTTATAAAGGATTAAAAATTTACATGGCAAACAAGTTTCTCCAAGGCCATTTCATTTATTTGTACAAACACTCAAATCCAAATCAGTTGCCTGAATGCAAACTTAGGAAAAAATACATTTATTGCTAGGAGTAGCAGGGCTATGTTTAAAAAATGCTAGCTGACTCAGAAAAATAATTAACTCAGATTCTCGCAGTCTTTGGAAGTTTGTCATACAACAAGTTTTTCAGTCATACTCCCAGAAAATAACAGATTAGATTACCCTTAAAGAGAGCAAAAGACAGATTTTCATTATAATTGCTCGTTCCATAATAAGATAGTTTAGAATAAATGTCTAGCAGTTAGCTTTTATTTCAGAGGGAAACAATCTAAATTCTCGTTCCACCTCTCCATAGCTACTAAGAGATGACCTTGGGCAAATAACCTCTAAAGAGCAAACTCTTTTTTCATAAAATGGAGCCAGTCTTCAGTTGCTCTACCTACCTCCTACGTATTATACAGGTCAAGTGAAATAGGATAGCATGCTGAATATTATTAAATCCTTAAAAGTATTATTTTGCATGAGAATGGATATAAATGTAATGGCTCAAGATTATATCACCAACCACAAGATTATCTAAGATACCAAAACACCTGGCAAAGTGCCTTGCACATTTGCACATTGCAAATTCTCAGTAAGTAATGATTTATACAAATACTACCTATTGGAAATTGAGTCTGTGATCTCAAAATGAGAACTCAAATGACCTGCTCTCTGAACCTCCCCAGAATTTACAAACAGAGACTGCTTCATTGTTCGTTTCACTCATTCAAACATTTATGTACTGTCTAGTCCCTTGTTCTCAAGAGCACACATCTGGCTGAGCAACAGTACATTTGCATCACAGTTATTTTCTTGTTTGTGTCTCATAATGAAATTATATACAAAGTTCTACGGGAACACAGAGGAAGAAGCAATTAATTCTTCAGTTAGTGGGAGTAGGGAAAGGTTCCACACTGGAACCGGGCCTCAAGGGACAAAGAGGAAAAGTCATTCTGGAAGACAAAATAGCAAAAAAAAAAAAAAGGCAGGCAGGCACTTTTTCAAGGATCAGTGAGGACTGTCACATAGCTACTGCACAGAGTCTGGGACAAAGGGGAAAAAAAAGAGTAACAGAAAACAAGAGCTGAAAAAAAAAAGGAAATGAGAGATGTATTTTGAAGGCTTTGCATATCACGCTAAAAATCAATGGGGGAAAATAATTAATGGTATAGCAACCTAGATTTTGAATAGGGGTATACAACTGTTCATCTACTGGAAGTGGCAGTGAGAGAAGCATGGGCAGGAAAGAGTCTTTAGAACACTTCTGCAGCTAACAAATGTCACCATTTTTCTCAATTCAAGTAGCTGACATATATTAAGAACCAATCTCAAAATCTTTTCACTTAAAACTCTGAATGACAGACACCCTCCTACCTATTTATAAAAAAGAATAGATACTAAGCTTTAACATAAACACCATTTGAGAAAACCAAACAGGAGCCTGAGAAGGTAAAGAGTAAATTCAACCCATGGAGTAAAGTCAAATAAGAAGAACAAAAATGTTTAAAGTGTATACACAGTCCATATTTTAAACAACGGATGGATAAAATGGATAAAATATTTCATTAACTTTCCACTACTGTGAAAAGACAGAAGGAAATGATTATGTCCTGTGGATATACAACCAAGCCTTCTAAACATGTTTACATTAATCTGTATTAAACATGTCAAATACATGTCTTTCTCACAAAAATCAGCTCTTTCTGACCTTTATAACTTCTGTCAACGACCGCAACAAAAAAAATTAGGCATCGCTGAAACAACACACAAATAAACAAAATCAATGAATATAGGATCTGCCACTCTCCCCCAAAACTGAGGCCATGATCTCCACAGTCATATAGGAAGAAGACAAAAGAAAACAATCCTGGTTGTCAAATTCTGGAGATTTCTCCCTTGCAATGACTTCCTTGCAGTGTCCTTGAAACATACCACATCATTCCTGCTTCTATGCCTTTACTTGAGGCATTAGATTTCTTCCCACCCAAAACTCCTTTCTGACTGATTCTGGCTGTCTACATTCTGCCCTATTCAGAAAGTCCTAAGGTCTTAGCTCAAATTGCATCTCATCCATGAAACCTTCCCTACAATCTCCAGTCCATATGGCACTTCTCTGCTGAAGTCCTAACAGACAACACACTTGTCTTTTTTTCACTTTCTGGCATTTAGTCATTTTCATTCCTGCTGTGAACCTGGCCTGTACCCCTACAAAATGGCATCGTATCTAAGCTTTCACAAAGCCCTGGAATAGCAGAGTGGTTAAGTGCTTGGGTTCAGGACTTCCCTTGTGGCCGGGTGGTTAGGACTCTGAGCTTCCACTGCAGGGGGGGCAGGTTCCATCCCTGATCAGAGAACTAAGATCCTGTGAGATGGAGGCCAAAAAGTCTTAGCCACTGGCCCAGTCAAGGAACTCCCACCTATCTTAAATAGATACTTAAGTATTAAATAAGCTAACATGTAAAGTATTTAGAACAGAGTACAAAATAGCTTAGTACGAAATAACTAAGCTAATGGTTACCCATTTTCCTTGTTCCAGGTCACTCTACATATTGTTTTATCACTCGTAAATTATGGTTTGCTTTGTCAGTGCTCTGCACAGAACTCTCCTGTCTTTCCATAGCCCATGGGTCCACGTCCTTGAAAAATAAATAAAGGCACTCCACAACTTGTCTCCACACTCTCTACTCAGCTTCAGTCACTCAACATCTACTTCATAAGAAATAAAAGAAGATAGACACATAAGGCAGAGACCCTCTTCTCCAGGGTCTGACAACTGATCACAAAAACAAGGCACAAACATGAAAACTTACGCACAACGAATGTTCCTTCACAGCTATCACAGCAACTCTCCAAAAGGACCCTTCAGTTCAACAAAATCCGTTTCCTTGTCTGTTTTATTCCACCTTCATCCTCTCATACACAAACACAATCCAGAAAAGCATCCTCTATTCACTCCTATTTTAACGTCTCAAATACCATCATTCTCTTGCCATTTAAACTTAAATAATACTATCTTATCTCAAATCAACTGTTCTCAAGGTGTTTAGTCACCCTCTCGATCTGAAATATAAACTCTTAAAAAGGGGTAACAATTTCTCACCAATTCTTATGATTCTTCTTGCCCTTCCCTCACCCACCACTATGCCTTCCACTCAAACATATCATGATAGAAGAGGTGCTCAAGAATGTGCCAAATGTAAACTTAAAAAGTGAAACTGGAAGTAGACAGCTACTACTAGTGCTTACTACTTGGTAAACTACAGTGAGACGAAACAGACACTGTGTCAACCTCCAGACCATCACTGGTTCACAAAGGTTCAAGTCAAACAGGGCCATCCAAACCAGGAGGCTGTCCTGATCTACTAGCTCTTCTATGTAACCACCACATGGACAGATTTGCTTGCTCAGTGGTACCTTGAGTCAACAGAAAAATTATAACATGCTATTATCTGCCATCTAATTTGAAGAGTCTGACCTCCAAAAAGGAGTGAAAGATGATACACAGGGCCGGAATCCAAGCTGGGCAACATCCACCTGCTACATCACTGAGTAGATGATTTGGGGAAGCTTATTAAATTCCACTTTGTGCCAAACCTGTCACCAGGTTTTAAATACCACTAAAACATTGCATGAACTTAGCATTAAAACGTGTCACCGAGCTCTCCATCTGCCTACACTTTGCAGATTTCCTACAATAAACATGTATTGCTTGACTAATCAGAAAGTTTTAAGTGATTATTATTTCTTTCAGCTTTTAAAGGTCTTCCCTTAATGGCAAATGCAGAATGCAACACTCATAAACTGAAAGTCAACTAAAGGGCATATTACCCCAATTCTCCACATCCCAGGTAAGTTGCCAATTTGGACAAAATTGTCAACTTCGTGTGCTTCAATTTAAAAAATTACTTCCACACATGCCATCACATGAAAGAAAAAAATGCCCCACTACCTTCCTAAGATTCCACAGCACCAGAGCAAATTGCAAAGACCTGCCTAGATGGTTCCCTCTTCTCTCCACTCCAAACACCCTCTTCTCTAAGGACTGAGCCCTTATTAAAGGCCAGCAACAGGGTGCTAAGTGATTTACATGATTATGTGAATCGTGAAAACAACCATAGCTACTATTATTATCCCCAGAAGAGAAACCTGAAGTTTAAAGCAGGTTGAGGAAAAACAAACTTACCTGAGGCAATTCTTACAGAAGGAGGGGATTCTAGTATTACACAAAGAAATTTGTTGGGAATATATATTAGGCCCTGGGGACTTTTGTTATGATACAATTATTACAAATCCTTATACGAGAAATTTCACACAGAGAAAACAGTAAATGATACTTGATCAAACTGTGGGTTTTCTTTGTAAATATGTACCTCACAATATATGGCACATAACAGCTGCTCAATAAAAACCTACTGTCTGTTCAAACCTAAATTTTAAGTAGTTAATTCCTAGAACAATTTGATCACATGGCAAGATCTGACAGGTTATTTGTTTTAACTAGATTAGGTGGTACCATAATCAATAGTTATATCTAACCCTAAAGTAAAGGCCTCAGATCCTGAGTATGTTTTAGCTAATAAAAGCAAGAAATAGAAAATTCAAATGGTAGAAATAAGCTGTGATCCTTTAAAATAAGGTTTTCTAATAAATTCCATTCAAAAGTTTAACATATCACTTTATACAAAAAACACTTACTATTGATCATTCTTGGTCATCTCAAAACAACCAATTATGCAGGTTTTAGTATAACCATGAAAAGCACTGCTCATGTAATCACTGTTTTCCAACTAAGTAAAAGAAAAAAATCTGAGCCTCCTTTAAGTACTGAATCAGAATAAAGAAGGTGCATGTGCAATGTACTTTAAGCAAACTTATTATCTGATTAAGTTGCACCTTAATTGTTACCCAGGGACATAAAAAGACAAAAATGTAAAAGCTGCTTAAGGCAACTAGCTGGTAACTGCTGTCTGAAATTGTCTGCTGGAAAGATCAGTTCTTCAAATAACTATGGGTAATCTATGAGGCACCCAAACTTTAGTTCCCAGGGAGAAAAAAGGATCTGTTCCACAGGTAAGGAGCAACTGGTGTTACACAGAAAAATAACATACTTTTTAGTTCTCATCCTACATACAGAGTAGGATATAGATATTATGCAAGCACAGAACACTTGGGCAATCTTTTCCTCCTTTCTGTGAACAATGATTTATATAATAATTCCTTGATTCAGGAGTATTGCTTTCTCTCTTCCTTTTCAGGCTCAGGTTTCCTTCATTTCAAAACACAACTCTTCTAAAAGATGTAAATTCTTCTTTTAAAAAAGACTTAATCATTAAACTCAGAAAGAGGGTCCAAAAAGTCAGGAGGTAAAACCAGAGATATTATTAGTCTTACATAACTTATTCTAGGTTGGAACTGATTCAGTCGCTTAACTAAAACTTAAGATTTAAGCACAAAGATGAGCTCTGTAGTGTATTCTCCACGTACAAAGATAGTTTTAAAATTGAAAGGGTCTTTTTACTCAATTTTTTTTTCTTGTATTCTTAAGACATAAGCACCTACATGTACAGTTAATTAGGGTGCCAACATAAAAATGCTAAAATACTCACACATAATGAGAACTAAATTCATCCTATAACATCTAGGTAATGCAATAATTGACAGAGTTGTGTATAATTTCGGAAAATAATTTTAACAATGATTTCTAAGTAACACCTTTGTAAGTATGCATTAGTTGTTTTTAGTAAGTGCTGAAGGGAATATCAACAGTGATTTTCAAGAGCAATTGTTATATGTTCACCCAACTTGCAAACAAAACTCTGAAATTATAAAGTTACAGTTGTTCATGCTTAATTAAGTTAGCTTTAATAACTGCAAATTACTTCTTCATAGGTAAATATGTATCAAATCTTTTAAAAATGTAAATTTACACAAACACTGTCCTTTGCTAGAAAGGTCCTCAGTTAAAAGCTATGGTGTTAACTACATCTCATCACTGAGACACTTGAGCCCCAGGGTAATACTGGCCACAGATTCCCTGCATTGCTCTGGGAAGTGCTGTTTTCTTCATCAAGCACTGAACTGCAAATTCACCTTTCGGAAAAGAATGAAAGCTAGAAGCCAAGTTTCACTATCTAGTTTTCTAAAACGAATTAGGGTTTAGGATTTCACTGGGAATGACCACGTTATCAAGATGCCATCGCCCTCTCGAGGCATTTAATTACAATTCCTTCTCTGTTTTCCATTCAACCACTAGAACCAGACACACAAAAAGTTGGGTTTCCCCGTCTTGCTAAAAAGTCTCCTCTGGGTGCAAACCCTGGGATCCTGCATACATTTAAGCAGAAAGGGCAAAGGAAAACGAAAAGCAACGACTGTTAAGACAACTTAGTGACATTACCTTGCCCGTCTTGTGATCAAACCAGACGAGAGCATGGTTCCTGGACAGCACTTTGCAATCAAAGGTAGCATTATTCTGCGCTGGTCGACAGCGGGCCACGGAGCGGCCAATTTTAATGGGCTCGTCCAGGTAGACATGACGCTCCTGAAACGGGTGTGAGTTCGGGCGGCAAGTGAAGATGGCCAAGGCTGACGGCATCGAGGACAGACTTGGGGGTGTCTCTCCTACCAGGGACAAAGAGGAGTTCCACCGGATCCGAGTTGCCCTTCACAGGCCTAGACCCCCTTATCCCCCCCCAAAATTTTAAATTAAAGCAAACTGTACATTGTCTAAGCATAACCAGTGAACATCAACAAATCTTCACTTGGGTGGGAAGACAAGCCAGCGCAAGCCCCATCACCTCCTTGAAAACCCAGCAGCGCCGTGATCGCCCAAAAGTCCCCAACTGGCGGCTTTCAGTCCATCTTCTTCCCTGGGAAGTAAAGGCTCAAACATCGGACAGCTTCGGCCGAGAAAACTCCTGGAAGACAGTTTGGGGGCTGGAGGTATCCAAGCAGATGAGTCACACGCCAATTCTTGTGTTTTGTTTGGGATCGTGGCCGCTTTTCCCCCTCGGTGGCGGAAATGTTGCAGCACTGCAGCATGAAGGAAGGGTCGGTGCGGCCAGAAAGGTCCTTGCGGGCGGAAGAAAGGTGTAGCTGAGCACCCCTGGGCGGCCACCGCCCGTCCTCGAGGGCCTCGGGAGCGGTGGGACAGGCGATGGAGGAGGCGGCGGAGGGCTCAGACGGCCAGCGGGACAGTCTGCATTGCCCCTGCTGCGCGGAGGCCGCCCGGGAGGTGGCACCGGGTGCCCGGACCGCCCGGGCTCAGGCGGCGGTGGCTGGGGTCCTTGGCACGAGGAGCTGGGGTCGGCGGGGGCGCGGGCAGCGGCCGAGGTGGGACTCCCGGGCACCTGGCGGGCGTCCCCGCGACCAGGGCGGGGATCCGGCTCCGCAGGCGGGTGCGAACCGAGCAAGGCGCGACCCGGAGGGAGGCTCCGGGGTCTTGGGCCGCAGGAAGTTGGTCCCTGGACGCCTGGGCTCCCGGCTGGTGCTCAGCACACCGGTCGCCTCTTCTCAGGGTCGCCCCCGCGAGGGTCGCATCTCAGGGGCAGAAGCCGAAGCTCCAGGCGGACGAGGAGGTGGGGGAGGGAGGCTGGCCCGGAGACTGGGGGAGAGGCCTGGAGGCCCCGGGTTGGGTCCGCCGCAGCCTCCACCACTCGCGGCCGGTGGGACACGCTCAGGCCGTGACCGACGAGGCAGGAAACTTTCCGACCTGAGGGGGGAAAACATCAAAACAAACGGCCGTCAGGCGCCGGTGCCCGCCCGCCTCAGCCCTCGCCCCTCTCAACCCACCCCAGCCAAACCCCGCGACTGGCCACGACCTCGGCCGACCTCTCTGCGGACAGGCTCGGGGGATTGGGAGCCCGGACGCCACGACGGGTCCACCTTCCCTTGCCGCCGCCGCCTCAGCTTACCTTGCCAGCGCCAGCCGCCATAGTGACTCTGACTGAAACCTACCCGGTGCACCGCCACGGGAACGCGCACCCTTCAAGGGCCCTCCTACCCCCTCTCCCGCGCCGTAGTCGGGGTGTCACGTGACCGAAGCCGCGGAAGCCATATTGGTCAAGGGCAGAAAAGAGGGCAAGCCAATTTTTAACAAGCCTGCAAACGCCATCTTAGTTAAGGGTTAGACGCTTCAAAACCGTGGGGCAACCTTTACTACCATTTTGGTTAAGGGCAATAAAAATTTTTTTGACTTGTTGAAGGTTTTCTAAACGTAACTTGCCAACTTCCTACTTTACCATCTTGGTAAGAAGGCGCCTGCTTTTCCTAAATTTTATTCACTATAGTCCTCGTTAAAAATACCAATGAGCAAGGAGGACAAACTCATCCGAAGGAGATGTTATTAGCATCCATCTTAGCTGTGGGCAACACAGTACCCCCCCACAGCTGCCCTAGGTGTGAGCAATTGAATTCCCACAAGCCTTAGGATTTGTGCATCTAAGGTCCATTCTCCTCTTGCTAGGTACCCTGCCCAGAGGAAAACTTTCTTAGTCCCTGCATTCCATTTCAAATGACCTTACTGTAAACTGGGCCTATCGTGTCCCCCAGGGCTCCTAATTCCGATTCTACCCCGGAATGAGTGTTCTATCAGATTAGTTCACATCACGTTGCTTCCAGAAAGAGGTCGAACAATTTCGAATATCAAGAAAGGGTTATTTCCTGCACTCAAAATAGTAAGGTAGATAAGGAGTTATTAGTCTCAAAAGGGAAAGATTTCTCGAAATCTAAACGAAAATTTCAAGAAAAAGATAGAAGAAACGAGCCATACTCATTTAGAATCAGTGATGACTTAATACTTCAGATTCCTTTGACAACAGGCTTCACCACTGTGTGACCTTGGGCACATTTCTAAACCACTTCAAGCCTCGTTTTGTCATCAATTACATGGAGATAATACTTAACTCACCTGTTGTGAGAATTCAAGGTAGTAATCCATTTGCTCGTGAAAGAGTAACGACAGTGCATTTCAATTCGTATATACAGAATTGAGGCCCGGTCCCAGGCTCGGTCCTGAACACTGGAAACACATAGGTTCATAAAACCTCAAATTTTTCTTCTGAGATTACGCCTGAGTACTATGAGATGGGGATGGGGAGAGAAGGGCAACAAACAGAGGTAGCTTCACTTTGAGGTAATCAGGGCTAAGCAAGCACTGAGTGCTAAGGGAGTCAGAGATGGTCTCCCACCGGAGGTAACTGCACTGAAAGAAGGATGGGAGGAAAACCACAATAAATGTAGTATTCGATGAATGGCTCCATAAGTTTCCAGGGAGAAAAAGAATAAGGCTCTTTGAAACAATGGGCCAATATGCCTGGCACATATTAGTGACTAAATAAATATTTGATACATGATTGAAAAGTACATGCTGTTACTAATTATTACAGGATAAAGTATTAGAATATGTGTTAGATTATAGAAGATTATAAGGACCTTGTATGCTTTTCTAACATTCTTCACTATTTCATCAAATATCTACTGAATTAGTACTGTGTTCCTGGTACTGTATGTTGGAGAAAAATAAGGATGTGTTGAAAAGTTTTAATATAAGAGGATGAAATTTTTTTCATTTGTAGTAACTTTTAGGCTTTTGTGGAATAAAGTAATATAGGACTCTCCACATAACCCTAATGAGTTCTGTGCATGAACTTATAAGTCACTTAACTTATAAGTCTTTTCATTCATTCACTCAATAATTATTTAATTTGAAGGTGGGAAACAGCTGCTGCCATAGGCCCTGGAAATACAGCAATGGAAAGACAAAAAAAAAAAAAGACTCCCTTTCGTTTTTCACGATTTAGGTGATGACACATTACAATAAGATTCTTGCTGTAATGAATTTATCAAGGATAATGGGAGCATGTAGAGTAATTAAACTAATGTGAAAAATTAGTAGGAATCAGGATTTCCCTAGTGGACCAGTGGTTAAAAATTCTGTGGTCCCAATGCGGGGGGACCCAAGTTCAATCCCTGGTCAGGGAACTAGATTCCACATGGCACAACTAAGAGTTCATGTAAGCATAAGGAGAGGTGGTCAAGAAAGGACATAGAAAAGTAGTTTCAGTTGCTGAAGGACTTGCAGGCAATGAATGCAGTGGTCTTCAGAATATTCCCACCTTTCTCCTGGAAGACCAAAGTAGAATCATGAAAATCAAGGTTTCAAAATCAGACATTGCATCACCATTTAAAAGCACTGTAAATTATAAATTATTTAGCTTCTCTAAGTTTCAATTTCCTCATTTAAAAAAATGTAGATAGTACCCCACAGAGTCTTAGGATTAAAAAAGATAATGTTAGGATAAAATAAGATAATGATGCCTAGAAAATAGTAGATGCTCAAAGAAGGTTAGTTTCTATTATTATTACTAATATTAAGAATTCTTCCAGCCTTCCACATACAGTAAGAGGCAAGTTGTATTATCTCTAATTTGCATATAGAGAAATGTATTCAGAAATGTGGAAACAAAACATATCTCTTTATGTTCAATTCTACTACAGTCTCTTAAAATGAATGTTAAACAAAGAGAATATGCTTTTTCACATTTTTTCCCAAAGAAACGCTGGGACTGCTATAACCTGGAAGGGTAGAGAATCTTATGAAGCTATGGAGGGTGCTGGAAATGCTAAAATGGCATTGAAGGCGTTCTTCACCCCCTGGTATTTGGTAGGCACAAAAAAGGCTTAAATTAAGACATCTCAAACATGAGATATTTTGAATTCTCAGCCATGTGGGTGTTGCTCTCTATGATTCTGTATCCATACAATATTTTAATTAAATAAAAAGCGTATTATGTTTTGAGAAATGTGGAATAGTATTTCCCAATGAGTTAGCTTTCTCTTCCTCTTTTATTTTTACTTTTTAAATAAACTGATCATTGCTACCACTGCTATGATCCTTGCTACTTTTCAATCTAAGAAAAAGAAAGGAAGAACTGCAAAATTTTTTCCCTAGTACCAAGAAATATAGGCAATTATTAGTATTTCAGATGTGTAAGTGACAACTCAACTTAGTTTACTCTGTAAACTCATTTAATATGCATTCAATAATCATTGAATTGAGTTTTAACCAATGACACATGATATAGTGAATAACTTGCATAACTGCTTAAGGAGAGTATCTGAGTTGCAAACACGTATAAGTAAGCTAACTAATTAAAGAGGAGAACTGGAGTAGTCAAAGATTAAAATTGAGAGGATATACTATTTTTAATGGCACACACTGGCTTCTTGAAACTGAAGTTTAATCTTCTTCACAATAAGAAAAGCTCTCTCCTCACCACCCCACCCCCTTCCGATCAGGGAGATTCTAATGAGTGGAAATACTCTGTCATTTCCCAGGTGCCCAGGGTGGAGTTACCCAAACATTCCAGAGGTACTGCTCATTGGTGTTTTGGCTTCCTGGTTCTTCAGGAAATAAAAAGAAAAACAATTACCTGCAGACAATTAAAGAGATTCATTTTTCACCTAGCAGTCTTTTTCTGTGAATAGATAAAGAGGGGATCTGAAGATTAACTCTCAGAAAGATCACGGACAACTAATCCAGTTCCCTCATTCTGCAGACAAGGAACCTGAGGCTCAGAGAAGGAACATTTATTGAAAGTGTATTTACCATACATTTTCCTCATAACATCTCTACGTGGTACTAACCCCATTTTATAGGTAGGGAAACTGAGACTAAAGAGATTAAGTGACTGATTCTAAATCGCCATGCTAGACCTAAAGTATAGGCTGTATTTGTTGTTCTTTTTGAAAAATTTCTTTGTTGATTTTTTTATTGATAAAGTGAACACATATTCATTGCATATATTCATATAAGCAAAAGTAAGGAAAGTAAAAATTCTCTCTATCCTCATCACAAATCCTCAGCCCAGGCCTAGCTACTGTTAACAGTTTATTAGCTATATCCTTCCAGATGTTTTTCTAAGCCCATTTGAGGCATGCCCTTTTAAAAATACCATATTATCAGAAATAGGAAAATCAACATTAGGAGCCTTAATCCTAAATGTGATAAATATTATTGTTGTTGTTGTTGTTCAGTTGCTAAATCTGATAAATATTTTATATCAATAGCAAAAAGCTTGGATTAGGGGGAGAAAGAAGAAGATAAGAAACCGTATTTTTTCGGTCACTCTTGTGTAAGTCCCCTTTTGATTACTGGGAGTGTTCTCTTGCTTTTTATAATCAATTTAAGAATGTTAGCTGGAATGCAGCAAACGCTTAAGAATAAAAGGGATGGGTCAAAAAGTCACATGAGGCATTTACTTTCTCAGTTTTTACTGGTATATTTGGGTTTGATTGTTTTTGTTTTTTTCATTTATTTTTATTAGTTAGAGGCTAATTACTTTACAATATTGTAGTGGTTTTTGTCATACATTGACATGAATCAGCCATTGATTTACATGTATTCCCCATCCCGATCCCCCCTCCCACCTCCCTCTCCACCCGATTCCTCTGGGTTGGGTTTGTTTTTAAATAACTTAGTTACCAATTAAAATATCAGGGACTGTTTATACATGGTGATTTTGTTCAACTAGTGATTTTTTTTTTAATATTTAAAATTTATTTTGAGAAGACTAACATTTTAAATCATTGTTTTTTAATAGTAATATGATTATTTTTATTTCCTTTTAATAAGCTACATTACAGCTTTTGTTTCAGATAAATGCATTGTTTCTATAACTATACAACAGTGTCATTGATAATGGTCAAAAGCATCTCACTGAATGGTAATAATTCACAGACTTCATAGATGGAATCTTTGATTGCAAGCATTCCTAAGACATTTGGTTGAAAAGGAGCAAAGAAACTGTGTAGTAAAATGAGTCTACAGTTCCTGCTCTTCCTCCACGCCTATTCCCACCAAGCTTGCCCAGCATATAAGACTTGATGGGAGGAGACCATTGGTGGAGTCTGCTAGGCTTTGTGTAGGGCTGATTTCATAAGTGTGTGAACTTATGCGTTGAGAAGGACTCTGCTGTCTTGAAATTCTTAATACATTTTTAAACAAAAGGTCACTCATTTTTACTTTGTACTGTGCCCGTCAAATTACAGAGCTGGTCCCACACTGGGCATATTGTTTTGAGAACCCAATCTGCTCTATACAAGTCCAGCATGCTAACAAGGAGAACATATGAAATGCTAGGACAAATTAGTAGGCTGTTGACAGTGAACAAGCATTCGTATAGAAATGAGAACTTTTCAAGTGAAACCAGCCAGCTCCATGTCTCTAACTCCTGGAATCGAATTATATAACTTGGTATCAGCAGCAAAGATGGTGCCAGAGAAAACATGCCTTGATTTTGTAACTTATCTTCTCACTCTTAGACTCTTGTTATTCTTGAAAATGATAATTAGAACATGAAATCAACATACATTCTCTGTCCATTTGAGTTTTGCTTTTTACTATATAACGTTTCGAATGTACAGGAAAACTACAGTTACAATGAATGCACATATATAATCCTCTTTGACTTATCATTTGGCCATTTTGCCTTTTCCTTGTATCTGTGTGTGTGTGTATGTGTGAGACACACACACACAAACCAAACTTTTCACAGTGAGTTGCAATCATGACGCTATTCTGAAATGTCTCAATGTCTACTTCCCTACAATAGACATTCTTCTAAGTAACTAAAATATAGTGTTTTTTTAATAAGTATTTTATTTATAATGTAGAAAGCTTGGAAAGCAGAGAAGTATAAAAAAAATCACCTATAATTCCACTGCCCAGAGATAACCACCATATGTAGAAAAATGCCATCACCTTGTACCTCTTTGTCCACAAAGAATGAAGCATCTCTTCCTTTTCTTACTCTTACCAACATTTTCCATGCCTCCTGTGGTAGGCAGAGCAATGGCTTCTCAAAGATGTCTATATTCTAATCCAAAGAACCTACAGTAAGAGTACATTAGGTTACATAAGGCAAAGGAGACTTTGCAGGTACAATTAAGGGTGCAGAGTTTGAGCTGAGAAGATTATCATGGTTTACCTGGGTGGATCTACTTTTAATCGCATGAGTCCTTAAAAGTGGAAGAGGGAGGCAGCAAATAAATCGGAGAGATGTGACATGAGGACTCAACCTGTTGCTGACTTTGAACATGGAGGAAGGGAGGCCACGAACCAAGAAAAGAAGGAAGCCTCTAGAAGCTGGAAAAAGGCAAAGAAACCGATACTCTCCTAGAGACTTCAGAAAGGCCAATGCCTTGCTTTTATCCTAGTGAGACCCAGTTGGACTTCCAGTCTATAGAATTTTAAGAAATTGTGTTAGGCCACTCCATTTACGGTAGTTTGTTATAGCAGCAATAGAAAATGAAAATATCTTCCCATTTGTATTTGCCTTTAAAATGGACTATTCGACTGAATGATTTCTTCTTCTATTTGGTTTTGAAAACAATAATGATTAACACAATGAGAAAATAAGGCAGAACCCCCGAGTTTGGCTCTGAAAGGGGGACTAGATCTTTTACGGTTGTTTTGACCAGGGCTGGGCTGGTACACTCACAGATCACTTATAGATTCAGAGAGCAGGGGGAGGGATTGTCCTCTAGCCTTTTTAAGAAATTCATTTGGAATTACGGAATCTGTTTTGAGGACACCTTTCAATCTCTTTCAATTTCTCTCAATCTCTCCCGGATCTTTGTACTTATCATTTCATAGCACCTATAACACTTTGTAATGGGGTACAAGTATAGCATCTTGATTAAGGTCTGTTGTCCCTCTGGACTGTAAACTCTATAAGAGTAAGGAATCTGTTTGCTTTTGCTATGTGTCTAGCACAGAGTTGACCTGAAAGTATTTGTTAAATGACTGGATCTTTAGTCATGCAAAAGCCTGGTTCTTGAGTGGCTAATGAGAAGCTAAATTTCTCTGTGTAATAATATTAACAATAATAAACTATATATAATGTTAACTATATATAATATATATATTATTCTAAGAATATAAAAATTTAAAAAAAATTTTAAGGAAGAAAAAGCTGTTTTCAACAAAACTTGTGAATTTCTTTGAAGATGATCATGCTTTCTTGGAGATTTTTTTTTTTCTTCCTGGATGAAGACTCAGACTACACTGTCTGAATGTTATTCTGGAGATACCAATGTGTCCTTGTATATGAGTGAGTTCCTTCCAAAAGTCCTTTCAGGTGATCAGGAAAGACAATGAGTGGTGTCTTCACTTCCTACTGGTGGCAAATTCTAGAACTGATCAGGCAGGGAGCCCACCCTGGACTACTGTGCTCAAATCAGATTGCATTTCACCACTCTACCCAGATGGACACTTTGGGGGCAATGAGTTAAAATAACCACAAGTGGTGCCTCCTTGCTGGAGATATTTCTAAGAACGACAACTAACAGAAAGTTTGCTCTGTGAAGGAACACGTCCACATACTTCAGGGAATGGGAAAGTGGAATGTCATCAGTTAGAATGAATGGCAGAGTGTTGAGCCTGAAAAGCCCTTTCATGCTAAGCTTTGAGGAAGGGTATACCCAGGCCCAACTTTTTCCTATGTCACAGTTCTGTTTCAGCAAGTGTTGCAGAAAGCAAAACTTTTTTCAAATCAGCTGTTAGTGGTTAGAGTCCTTTGCTTGCAAACAACTGAAACTACCCGTGGCCAACATAAGCCTATGGAAAGCACTGGAAAGACATGGGTAGCTAAGAGAAGAAATAAACATTGAAGAAGCAAGTCTCAGGAAGGATGGGAAGCAGAGCTGATGATCAACAAAAACCAGTAAGTAGCCTCCTTATCTTCAAACTACCGCACAATTGCACTCATCTCACACGCTAGCAAAGTTATGCTCAAAATTCTCCAAGCCAGGCTTCAACAGTACGTGAACCATGAACTTCCAAATGTTCAAGCTAGATTTAGAAAAGGCAGAGAAACCAGAGATCAAATTGCCAGCATCTGTTGGATCACCAAAAAAGCAAGAGAATTCCAGAAAAACATCTACTTCGGCTTTATCGACTACGCCAAAGCCTTCCACTGTGTGAATCACAACAAACTGTGGAAATTTCTTCAAGAGATGGGAATACCAGACCACCTGACTTGCTTCCTGAGAAATCTGTATGCAGGTCAAGAAACAACAGTTAGAACCAGACGTGGAACAACAGGCTGGTTCCAAATCAGAAAAGGAGTACGTCAAGGCTGTATATTGTCACCCTGCTTATTTAACTTCTATGCAGAGTACATCATGAGAAATACTGGACGGGATGAAGCACAAGCTGGAATCAAGATTGCCTGGAGAAATATCAATAACCTCAGATATGCAGATGATACCATCCTTATGGCAGCAAGTGAAGAAGAACTAAAGAGCCTCTTGATGAAAGTGAAAGAGCAGAGTGAAAAAGTTGGCTTAAAGCTCAACATTCAGAAAACTAAGATCATGGCATCCGGGCCCATCGCTTCACGGCAAATAGATGGGGAAACAATGGAAACAGTGGCAGAATTTATTTTGGGGGGCTCCAAAATCACTGCAGATGGTGACTGCAGCCATGAAATTAAAAGACGCTTGCTCCTTGGAAGAAAAGTTATGACCAACCTAGACAGCATATTAAAAAGCAAAGACATTACTTTGCCAACAAAGGTCCATCTAGTCAAAGCTATGGTTTTCCAGTAGTCATGTATGGATATGAGTTGGACTACAAAGAAAGCTAAGCGCTTAAAAATTGATGCTTTTAAGGTGTGGTGTTGGAGAAGACTCTTGAGAGTCCCTTGGACAGCAAAGAGATCCAACCAGTCCATCCTAAAGGAAATCAGAGCTGAATATTCATTGGAAGGACTGATGCTGAAGTTGGAACTCCAATCCTTGGCCATCTGATGTGAGGAATAGACTGATTTGAAAAGACCCTGATGCTGGGAAAGATTGAAGGTGGGAGGAGAAGGTGACAACAGAGGATGAGATGTTGGATGGCATCACCAACTCAATGGACATAAGTCTGAGTAAACTCCAGGAGCTGGTGATGGGCAGGGAGGCCTGGAGTGCTGCAGTCCATGGGGTCTCAAAGAGTCGGACACAACTGAGCGACTGAACTAAGCCTCCTTATCAACTCAGTCTTTTTCAGTCCTTGAGGCTCTCTCCTCAGTATTCAAATGCCCGGATTTCCCTTGAGGTGCAGTGGATACAGGGCTTTTCTGGTATCTCAGGTGGTAAAGAATCTGCCTGCAATGCAGGAGACCAGTGTTCAATTCCTGGGTCAGGAAGAACCCCTGGAGAAGGAAATGGCAACCCACTTCAGTGTTCTTGCCTGGAGGCTCTGATGGACAGAAGAGCCTGGTGGGCACAGTCCATTTGCCAGTGCAGGGGACAAGGGTTCAATACCCACCCTGGGAAGATTCCATATGCTGAGGGCGACTAAAGCCTGCGACCCACAACTATGGGAGCCCACGTGATCTAGGACCTGTGTGCCGCAACTACTGACACCTGAACACCCTAGAGCTGGTGCTCTGCAACAAGAGAAGACACCACAATGAGAAGCTTGTGCATGGCAACAAAGAGTAGCCCCCGGTCACTGTACCTAGAGAAAGTCCATGAGCAAGAACGAAGACCCAGCACAACCAAAAATAAATAAACAAGTGGAAAGAGTCCGTTCTTCATTAAAAAAAAAAAAAAAAAATTCAAATGCCCTAGAGAAGCTGACTGACTGAGGCTGGGTTACTTGCCCATTTCATAGCCAGAAAAGTGCAGAACTTTGAAGTACAGTCCCACTAACTCTGTATCCAATGGGAGAAGGATAGTTTCCCAAAGCTGTTGACAGAAGGAGGGGGAAGGATTGCTGGGCAGGCAAAAGCATGAGATGTCCATTCATCAGCTTATCCACTGAGTGCAAATATAAGGAAATTAGTGTTCTTCTTGAGCCCCATACAGGAAGGTATACCTACCTATGGAATCCAGGAAAGTAACTTCTTGTGTGATCTTGGACAAATCATATACCCTTTCTGGGCCATAGTTTTCTCATTTATAAAACCTATTGAATGGTTTGGACCAGATGATACCAAGTGGCTTGTAGAGAGGAAAGAGCCAGAAGAGAGGATCTCCTTGCAGATATTAGCAGTGTGACTTTGACTGACTAATCTGCTAATTCTGGCATTCCCTGTGTGTAAAGGAGGTAAACTGAACACTTTCAGGTTACTTCTAGCTCTTAACGTCAATGATTCTCAAAAAAGAACAGAAGGTAACCAGGTCAGTCTTTCTCCTCAAAATCAACAGATTATCCCCATTTTTAGGGAATATAATAAGGGATAAAAGAGCATTATATATACAACCTACTCTTAACTAATCCATTTTTTAAAAATCTCATGTAAATACATACCTAAATACACATGTATGTATGTGTGTATGTGTATGTGTAAAGAAAAGTTCTCCAAATGTTAAAAAGTGGCCAAATGTTAAAAAGTGGTGAATCTGAATAAAAAGTGTGTGGGAGTTCTTTGAGCTATTCTTGAAACTCTTCTGTAAGTATAATTATTTCAAAATGAAGTAAAAAAAAAAAAAATCAATGGGAAGGGCAAGAGGAAATCTGTTTCTGCGTTTGTGTGTCCCAAGGCCTTTTGATGAATTATTTGTGTGACAAGTGAATATTTGTATGTTATATTGCTAGATCCAAACTCTCTAGGGGAAGTTCTTAGTGCCAAAGCATGGACTCTACAATGAGCTACTAGTAGTGTGACAAAGCTCCTCTGTGAACCTGGAAGACACTGGATAGGCCTGTCTATTTACTGCTCCTGAGGAGTCTGACTAAGTGGGTGGAGATTTCCTGTTGGCTCTTAGGCTTTTGTTTTGTTTAAACAGTGGTTTTAGGGGAATATACTTCAGACACGACATGTATATTTAATGCTTTGTACTTTTAAATCTATGACCCAACAAATATCTCTACCAAGTACTTACTAACTTGATTCAAAGTCAGATTATTCACACAATCACTGCAGGATCATATTAGCAAAATATCGGGACTAAACTTGGGGTCCATCAATAATGTACCAGTTAAATTACATTCACACAGTGGTATATTGTGTAGATAGTTAAAAAAAAAAAAAAAAAAAGACACTCTCTAAGAGTGGCTATGTAATGATTTCCAAGCTAAAAATAAATGAAGCATCTCCGTATAAATAAATATGGAGCAATCTCCAAGGTATAATTTTAAGAGCAACATGCAAAATTATGTGTAGGTATCATAAAATTGTATTTTAAAATTGCTTGAATGAGTAAGCGATGAGTGGACAATTAATATTTTTGCCTGCTCAGCATATGCCTTTATATATATGCAAAGCATTTTCTGGGAAGAAATACAGGAAATCAGTAACAGTGGTAAACCCTAAAGAATCAAACACTGGGTGAGAGATGTAGGGAAGAAGGACAGGGGGGAGACTTGCTTTTCACTTATATCTTTTGAGTTTTGTACCAATTAATGTAGGACTCAGTGCTCCTTTGGGAGTAGATCCTTATGATCCTCCCTCATTATGTAGGCTCAAGTAAGGATAAATCCCTGTAGTCAAAGAAATTGTCCTGTTAGGGTATGAGAATTCTACATATTGGGCTCATGCCTTATCTTTTCTGTTCCCAGCAGCTAATCTTAACTTGGCATGCATGTTAAGTCACTTCAGTTGTGTCTGGCTGTGATGCTATGAACTCTAGCCCACCTGGCTCCTCTGTCATGGAATTCTCCAGGCAAGAATACTGGAGTGGGTTGCCATGCCCTCCTCCAGGGGATCTTCCCGACTGAGGGATTGAACCTGTGTCTCTTACATCTCCTGCATTTGCAGGCAGATTTTTTACAACTAGCACCAACCTGGGAAGCCCTCTTATCTTTGCTTAGTAATTATTTATTAAACTAAGTTCAACTGGACTGATGTGCTTTCAGGGGCACTTATTAGCCCTTCACCTGTTTCTCTCTTCTACCCTCAAGAAAAAATATAAAACAAACATTTATTTTCCATCCTTAAGAATTTAAAACATAGCCAATCAGTGGATGTAAATCCGTGCCTCCTCTTTGGATGGCATTTTGGAACCATAAATCAGCCTTTAAAATGTGCTCATGTTGTAACCCAGTACAGCACTGTTCAGTGATAGAAATGGATTGTACATGTGTATGAAACCATTTTTATTAAATTTCATCCACAGATCACTATATGTATATATACACAGATATCTGGGAGAAATTTCATAGTATATTTTTAAATGCTTATTCCTCCACGATGGGTGGTTTTTAATATCCTCTCTTTATTTTTCCATATTATTTACACTTTTCTAAAGTATACATTATTATAATTTTTACCAGAAAATTAAACTATTAAAAAGAAAAAGGTGGGAATTCCCTGGCAGTCCAGTTATTAGGACTGTGCTTTCACTGCCAAGGGCTTGGGTTTGATCCCTGGTTGGGGAACTACTAAGATCCAACAAGCCGCCAGCGTGGCCAAAAAGAAAAATAAATAAAGAAAAAGAAAAAGCATTCAAGTGATTTCAATAGTTTTACTCTTTGACTCAACAAATATTTGTTGATTGCAACACAGTATTCTAGAATTGTCTTTCCTGTTTGAGTCTGCAGAATTTTCTGTGCACCCATTTGAGACAGCACTGAAGCTAAGTACTTATGAAGTACTTTTCAAAATTATAAGCTCCAGAAAAAAAAATCAGAATAGCAGTTGTCTCTTATGGAAGTTGGAGATGGAGATTAACTTGGAAAAGGTACGAAGGAAGGTTTTAGGGTGGTGGGTAATGTTCTAAAGGTATGGGTCACAGAGGTATATGTATTTGTTAAAATTCAACACATTTAGCATGCTCCTCTATATGTCAATTTTACATCAAAAGGAAAAAAAATGGATTTTAGTAAGTGATATTGATATCTGGAATTTACTTTGAAATCCACCAAAAAATATATAGATTAACAGAAGTTTTGAGGAATATATTGATGAATATATAATAAAGCAAATATAATAAAATGCTAATTGTACAATCTAGTTGATGTATATATACATGTGTTCATTATGAAATTCTTATAATTTTGCACTATAACATTTTTCATAATAAAAGTTTGAGGAAAATATCACCAATTATCTATTGATATATTGATATGTTGAATGAATATGCTTATATTTTATTCTTATAAACTAAATTCAACTGACAGTTATAGAAGTTGTGTCTGCCCCCATCCCCCGCTAAAAAATTCAAGCTTCTCGGATAGTTAAGCATATAAATACATATATATGCCTTAACTAGTGACAGGGCTGTCTTCATGACTGTGTTTACTATGCAGTCATACAGGGCCCCTCACTTGGTTTAATGTTTTGCTGTTGCTGTCCTGAAATTCTTATTACTTTTTAAACAAAGAGCCCTGTACTTTCATTTTACACTGAGCCCTGCAAATTCTATAGCTGGCCCTGACTACTGAGGAATAATAATATTACTAACATACATTATCTTCTCTTTTTGCCAGGCAATTTGTTAAACACTTTATATACACTCTTTCATTTGGATCCTCAAAGACTAAAGAGGAAGGTACTCTTAATGTCCCCGATTTACAGAACCTAATGAGGCTCAAAGAAGATATTTGCTTAAATTCACATGTTTAGCATATCCTCAGTATGCACAGCAGCATAGTACACATGGTAGATACTCAATAAATATTTACTAAATTAATAATGATAATAATAGTAATTATTATAGCAGCTCCCATTTACTGAGCACCTTTCAGCAGCCTAGAATGCTCTGACTGAAGCCTGAGACAGTCTCCCTAACCCTGACTCCCCACCTTTGGCATCACTACCTCAAGACCACATTCCATGCCAGTCTAAAATAGGTCAAGTCGTTACAAATCATAATTAGATAGTTCTTTGTTTAATGCCAGTTTTCCCTTCCGGACTGGAATCTCAGTGAAGACAGTGACTCATTTTTATTTGTTCGCCATTCTATTCCTACCATCCAGTGCTAGAGCTGGAGCATGACCTGCCTGCCAGGACTTGATCATGTATTTTCTTCATTTAATACTCGACTCTGTTAGGTAGAGATTATTACCATCATTTTACATCATTTACAAGGCTCGGAGAAGTTCACTGAGTTACCCCACCATAAGGGAAGCAACCACCATAAAGTGGACTTACATCAAAGTCTCTTGTCATTTCATGACAGTCCACTGTTTCCACATGACAATCTGCTGGACATTATTTTCTATTTCCAGGCATTATTTATTCCCCTCAGCTCCTATTTTTGCTCCCTGACCTCTGGGCTCTCTAATGAAGAGGAGACATGCTTTCCAAGAAGTAATTACGGCAGGTGATATAACCAGGCTGGCAGAAGCCAGGATTTTATTTTTTAACCTTGATGAGTAAAGCAGCTGGGAAAACTACCTTCTAAAAGCATAGGATCCAATTTCCCCTGGGTACTGACTCTCCCTAAATGCTGGGAAACATCCTGATGGAATCTCTATATGTAAATATAAAGCATCCACCCAAGTCTAGCTCTTGTAGAAAGCCTGAAAGAATTAAAGGTAAAGCAAATGTAGGTGTTTCAGGCTGTTAACAAGACGTCCCTTAGTAGTTTTTGTTTCTGTTTTTTTAATTGGAGGAAAATTGCTTTACAATGTTGTGTTGGCTTCTGCCATACAACAACGTGAATCAGCCATAATTATGCATACATCACCTCTCTCTCTAGCCTTCCTCCCCTCCTCCCATCCCACCCCACTAGGTCATCACAGAGCTCCAGGCTGGGCTCCCCGTGTTATACTGTAACTTCTCACCAGCTGTCTGTTTTACACAGGGTAGTGTATATATGTCAATGCTACTTTCTCTCTCAGTAGTTTTATGCTTTGATGAATTATGATTTCTATAAGGAAATGTTTTCCCCTAACTGTGGATTTAGACTACCCTATGCATAAACATTACACATACCCTTGTAGAATACAGAGGGCTATTCTTTGGATTATTCTTTGTTTGGGAGGGTCATAGAAGTGGGAGGAAAGGGAATGCTGGAAGAGTGCATGGGCTGATTCTCTTCAACCAGCGGTGGAGAGCAGGCTGTGAACAGGAAACATCGAGTGCCTGGCCCAGCACGCCATGGCGTGGATCGTGGAGTTCTACCTGTGGTGGTATTTACAGACCGAAAATCCCAGACCTGAGAAATTAATGACATTGTGTGGCACTTTGTTTTTTGTAGGACAAAGGGCATCTGCTGATGGTAGTTTCCAGAGGACCTAGGTTTGTACCATTCTGAGGATAAGTTTAGACTGTGGACCTCTTAGAGTAGCTGCTACTAATAGCAGTATAAGTCACCTGGTTTATTTCACTTCTTTTCTGATATTCACAAGCCTTCTGAAAAGACTTGCTAACTGTTACAACCTGGCCTCAGTTGTGTTCTTGATCTTGTTCTACTTTCCTGGAAGAATATCAAGCACTTCTCAAAGTCAATGGTAGAAGCCATGAGCACGGTCAGTTGTCTCAGACAGCAGTGCCCACTGTCCTCATAAGGGTGAGAGACAGTTCAGCTGCAGCAGGTCCAGAAAGTTGGGGCAGAAGCACAGGAAGGACTGTTCCTGGGAAAGGAAGAGCCACACCAGAAATACGAAGAGGGACTTCCCCAGTGGACCACACTCCCAGTGCAGGGGGCCTGGGTTTGATCCCTTCTCAGGGAACTTGATCCCACATGCAACAATTAAGAGAGCGCATGTTGCAACTAAAGTTCCCACATGCCACAACAAGACCTGGTGCAGCCAAAATAAATAAATTTTAAAAAGAAAAGAAATGTAGAAGAGAAGGAGGTTTCTTCTTCCAAAAAATAGACCATGAGTGCTTAAGCCATCATAATTTGAACAATAAAGGTAAATATGATCTTATTTGGTAGTCACTGGCTAGTAAGGTATCATGAACTATATTTGTTACTCTGTACGCCATAGCCAGTCTCCAAGAAGGTTCCTAAAGATCATTACTTTTTTTAATATATTTATGTCTTTATGTAGTCTTCTTCTACAATGAACCAGGGCCAGTCCATGTGAACAACAGCCTATAGCAGAGGTTACAATGGGTGACTCTCATGGGTAGTTTGTAAAAGATTTGCAACTTCTGCTTTGGTCTCTTGAATTGCTTGCTTTGGGTAAGGCCAGCAGCCATATCATGAAGACTTGAAAGCCACTCTGTGGAGAGGCCCGCAAGAGTAGGAACTGAGGCCTTGCCCAACATCCAGGACCAACTTGCCAGCCAGATGAATAAGCCATTGAAGGTGGATCTTCCAGCCCTGTTCAAGCCTTCAGATGACTGCAGCCCAGCTGTCATTTGACTAAGTTTCATGAGAACAGCCTATTCAGAGCTTCCCAGGCAAGTGGCTTCCATATTCCCAACCCATAGAAACTATAAGAGATAATAAATGTTTATTATTGTTCTAAGCCACTAAGTCTTGAGACAATTTGTTATGAATCAATTAAAAAAAAAACTATACTGTAGATTCTACAGAATAAATGTCTACATGAAACTCTGCCTAAATAGGTCAGCAATGTCTTCAGAAAGAAAAGAGGGTGAGGTGAGTCTTCAAAGATAAGAAGGAGCTTGCAGGTGGAGGGAAAGTAGAGAAAGGGGAAACATATCACGCTGAAGGAGCAGCCTGACTATAATGCCAGAAGTAAGAGGCATGGCTTGTTTGGAAAAACAACAATCAGTTCAGCATGACTGGGGTGCAGTATGTTTAAAGAAAGAGGTAGAGGGAGATTAGAGGAGTAGACAGGAACAAGCTCACAAAGGACCCCAGCTGCCATGTTCATGTATTTGTTTTTTATCCTGAATGCAATGAGGAGCCACTGAAGAATTTTTAAGCAGGCCATGGACATGATCAATTGTACATTTTAGAATGATGGCCAAATGGAAGATGGGTTGGAGGCAGAAAGACCATTTAGAAGCAACTGCAGGTCCAGATGAGAAATGGTTACTGACTGTATTGAGGTCTTAGCTTGTAAACACAGGAGGGTGAATGGATTCAGAGGGCTTTTAGGAGGTAGAATTTTCAGCATGTGAGGGATGAGAAAAAGGGAAGATGTGGGATTCAGAAGTCTGAGTGGTGGGTAGGACGTCCAGGTAAACATGTACTGTGGACAACTAGAAACACTGGTCTGGCATGGAACCCAAGAGGGAACAAACTCAGGCTGAAGATGAACGCTTAAATTTTGAAGGCTTTTTCATACAATTATTCCTTACTAAAATGTAAGTAATTCCATGGGTGAAATGAAATCAAAATACAATTTGGAGTTTTAGATTTGTCTTTCATTGAGACAAAGCCATTTAAAAATAAGATTTATAGGACTCCTCTGGTGGTCTGATGGTAAGAATCCATGTCCCAATGCAAGAGACACGAGTTTGATCCCTGGTCCAGGAAAGTTCCACATGCCAGCAACTAAGTCCATGTGCCAGAACTACTGAACCCGAGTGCTGCAATTCTTGAAGCCCACACACCCCAGAGCATCCTAAAGCCAGTGCTCTGCAACAAGAGAAGCCACCGCAATGAGAAGCCCACACACCGCAAATAGAGAGTAGCCCCTGCTTGCTGCAACTAGAGAAAGCTCATGGGCAGCAACAAAGACCCGATGCAGCCAAAAATAAATAAATAAGTTTTAAAAGATAGAAATAAGATTTACAGTAATAACCTAGGATAGGATTAGAGGAATGAAGTTAGAACCAGGTACAGGTAGTGAGGATAACTTGAAGGACATTTTGTAATATCTTACAGTTTTGCTGGGAATTCAACCATCAGCAGAATCTGATGACTAATAAAGAGACTAAAGGAGAAAGAAGAGTCTAAAAACATATTCTGTCCCACCCCAAAAGTTTCCTTTTTACATTTACTTTTTTCATCATGTAAAACATCATATAATCTGTGCTCCATTTCCACATCACTGACTTTAAATTTTTATGAATTAACATTTGATTCTGTTTTCATCTATTTTCCAGTACATCGGTATCAGTTTCATGATCTTTTACTTCCTCCCTTTTTCCCCTTTCTCCTCTTCCTGCTTTCTGTGAACAGAAGAAAATAAAACCTCTCCCTTTAGTGACTAAATACCAGGTGTAGCAGAGTCCTTGAGTTTTTTATTTGAACATTTTATAGCCATGGTGCCGTTCTTGATTTCACTGTAAATAGTCATCTGTCTTTGAAAAATTTTTTTTCAACTAATAGAGATTTTCATCTCTAAGACCTAAGTTTGGCCTAGTACCTAATACTCCAAGAGCTGGAATTCAACCAGTTCACCTGATTTGACCTGATCTACTTATCCAAGAGCTATGTATTCAGAAATATTGCACAGATAAATGCAGTGTCCATAGCACTAGAATTTCAAGGATTAAAGAAAAAGTAACTTGCAGGTCATATAGTTTTGTAATCACCTTGAGAAGAAGGATCATTGTAATAAATGTGCTAAAATCCCAGACTTCACAGAGTACTTTTTCTTTTGGCTGTTTCAAAATTATTTCTGCTTCAGTAAACATTACTATCAGGGCCACCCTGGTGGTTCAGTGAGTGGTAAAAAGTCTGCCTGCCAATGCAGGGGACACAGGTTCAATCTCTGGTCCAGAAAGATTCCACACGCTGTGGAGCAACTAAGCCTATGCACCACAGCTGCTGATTCTGTGCTCTAGAGCCCAGAAACCACAACCACCAAGCCCACGAGCTGCAACTACTGAAGCCTTCGTGCCCAGGAGCCCATGTTTCACAACAAGAGAAGCCACAGAAATGAGAAGCCTGAGCACCACAACTAGAGAGTAGCCCCCACTCACTGCAACTAGAGAAAAGCCCATGTAGCAGTGAAGACCTAGCACAACCAAACATAAATAAATACATTTTAAAAATTATCATCAGTGGAATTCGTGTCATCTTATTTGTGGAAATAACTGCGGTTTTTAAAAATTACCACTTAATTTTTGTTAGCAAGAAAGCCCAAGAAAAGTAATGTTAAAAATAAGTAAATGGAGCTGAGTGCTTAGTGGTTAGCATCAAGAGGCACCACATAATGTACTTAACTTTTCATCATTTAATTGATGGAAATGGAGGCTTAATAAAAGTTTTCTAAGGTGCAAAATGCCTAATGAGTATTTTAAATTTAGCTTTAGATAAAAGAGTTTAACAGCACAGTTAAAGGTAAAACTGCAAAATCCTGGGTAATAGATTTTTTTTTTTCTAAAATGAAAAAGTTCTTTTTGATTGAATAATTGAGACATGCTTATTTTAAAAAATTCAGTTGATCCAGAAAAGCAGGCAATAAACTAAATTACATAAACCTCACCAGGTACAGAAAAGTATTATTACAATTTTGTGAACCAGTTTCCAATCATCTCTTCATACACGTATTTGTGTACGCATATGTATGCCCAGAGTGTGATTTATACAGACTCATACCCTGCATAACGTTCTACTGATCCTTTCATTTTGAAACAGGTTGTGGATACCTTTCCATACCCATAAATATAGATCTGGTCCAGCTTTCTAAACAGAGTCACAGTATCACACTCTCTCTAAATACCAAAATTTAATTAACCATTCCCACACTGTTGAACATTTGGGTTGTCCCAAGGCTTTCCTTTAATTAGCAACGCTATGGTAAACATCTCTGTCTTATTTCTTTGTTTGTTTATATGTTTATCAATTCATTCATTCAGATAAAACCTGGTTCAGAATCCCCACTTATCAAGGTGGACAAGAATTATTTATGGGATTCTTTTTCCCACTACAATGAACCATATAAGACTTCTAGGGTATGAGTGGTCCTCATACCACACCATGATGAGATGGCTGGAAAGGATCATTGACTCAATGGACATGAGTTTGAGCAAACTCCAGGAGATAGTGAAGGACAGGGAAGCCTGGTGTGTTGCAGTCTATAAAGTTGCAAAGAGTTAGCGACTGAACAACACAACAACAAAGACCTCTAGGGTGTGAGCGGTCCTAGGAAACTGGACTGGGATTAAGCTGTTGATCCTCCTTCGTCTGGCCAGAGAAAGCCCCTCCAGAGGTCTTTTCCATTCCAGGCAGGTAGGCAAGATGACCCCCAGCACTTTTAAAGCTGCTTTCAGGGTCTCAGTGCTTGACGACATGTCACTGAGACATCCTGCAGCCATCCCAACCTGGGTCTGTTCTTTCCTGGGTCTCTGAGAATGGAGATACTCAGAAATCCTAAAATTCCACAACTCCTCCCCAGTCTTAGTGTTATCTTTATACTAATGAAAACTATTTTCTTGAGGACATGGGTAAAAGGAAGAAATACCACTCAATTTCTCCACATAAACCTATTAACAGACAACTAGACAGTTGATTTTGGAGGAGTTAGGTAATCTCTCGAAACCCCAAATTCTTTATCTCTAAGATAACAAACAGCAACTCTGTCCTGCCAGTTAAAAGAAACCAGAAACTTTGTCTTTAGCTCCTCTAATTCATTAACTCCCACTCATATTCTGCCTCTTTCAAAATAGATTCAGAACCTGACCACTTCTCTGCAGCTCCCGTGCTTTCACCTTGAGCCAAGCCTCCATCATGTGTCACCTGGATCTTTCCAGCAGTTGCCTAATAGGTCTCCTTGATTCTGCCCCTGTCATCAATTTTTAAGGCAATGGCCCATGAGTCGTTTGAAAAAGATGGTGGCTTTCCACCTAACTTTGAAGAAAAGGCAAAATACTAACCTAGAAAGCCCTCTTATATGATTTAGCACCACCTTCCCCACTTCTCTGACCACTTCTCAGTTCCAACCATCCTCTTCTTCAGTCACACTCCCCTTGCCATAGCATGACAAGCATGCCTTTGGCATTTGATATTTCCTCTGTCTCTATCCTCAGGATGACTCTTCTCTCCAGGCAAGTATTTGCTCAATTACCTTTATCACTATCCTGAGTCTGCCTCATTTTTCTTCACAGCACTTATCACTGACATATAGTATGTTTACTTCTTTATCTCTGGATAAACCTGGAATATAGGCTTCTCTAGTGGCACAGCTGGTAAAGAATCCACCTGCAACGGGGGAGACCTGGGTTCAATCCCTAGGTTGGGAAGATCCTTCGGAGAAGGGAATGGCTACCCACTGCAGTATTCTGGCCTGGAGAATAACATGGACTGTACAGTCCATGGGGTCGCAAAAAGTTGGTCACAACTGAGCAACTTTCACTTTCACAGCTGGAATAAGAGCCTAGTGAAGGAAGGGACTTGTCTATTTAGATTTTCGTGCCTAGACAGTATCAAGCACACGTTGCTGTTGTTTAGTCGCTCAGTCATATCCAACTCTTTGCGACCCCATGGACTGTAGCCCAACCAGGCTCCCCTGTTCATGGGATTTCCCAGGCAAGAATACTGGAGTGACTGCCATTGCCTTCTCCTGGAGATCCTCCTTGTCCAGGGATGCAACCCATGTCTCCTGCACCGGCAGGCGGATCCTTTACGGCTGAGCCACCAAGGAACCCAACATCAGGGGCTCAATAATTATTTGCTGAACATATGAATGGACAATCATAATAAACATTCTTTTTTCAGAATTATTCATTCTGATAATGTAGTACTTATGGAACAGTAAGGACTTTGTAAATACAGATAGTTGTTATATCATCATTATTATATTTATACGAGACTTTGAAGACTATATTAGAAAAAGGATATTTCAGCAAAGAATTGACTAGCGCAGAGGCTTACTACACCTGTAGTTAGGTGTGACCTGCACCAAAAAAAGTGTGAGAAACCTAGATATAAGTGAGAATTAGTATTGGAAATGTAGGGATAAATGTGGAGTGAATTGAATTCAAGGGTCAGAAGTCTAGATTTGTCCCTAACAGTGGGAAACCATCCAGGATTTTCAGCAGAGGAAGATATGATAAGATCTTGGTTTCTGAAACTTCTGTGGTGATAATCAGTTATCCTGTGTTGCAAAGTTGCACTTTTCTAGTTTGTGGGAGGTGTGTTTGTTAATCAGAGAAAACTGTGTTTCTTTAGGAAACTTTGTTGGACCTTTCTGTCTGTTGGAACCTGGCCTGTAACCTTATCTATGATCATCCACACCCACTCACTCTTTTTATGCAGACACCAAAGATGCTTCATGTGAAGAAAAAGGCTAAGAACCAGAGCCTTGGTGATTCACTCTTAGTTATTTCTCCTTTCATGATTCTAATTTGCCCAACCTTTGGATTAAGTCTTCTCACTGTGGCTGTATTTCATGTCTTGGTTTTCCACTTGATGTTCAATTTCTGACTATATCTCTTTACATTATATAACCCCACTCTCACTTAAAATTTTGCCATCCAAAGAGCAGTCCTGGGACCAGCAGCATTGGCATCACCTCGGAGTTTTTTAGAAATACAGAATTTCCAGGACCCACCCAGCCCCTCTGAAATAGAATCTACATTTTAGCAAGATTCTTGGTGATAAATATGCACATTCATGTTTAAGAAGCACTCCACTTAAGCATCCCTTTACCAATGGCTGCACCCGTGGCCCCCAAGGGGCCCTCATTACCTCAAATAAACATACAGAATGTTTGTTTTATAAACAGACTTCTGGAAAAGTCCCCTTAGCCACCATTTCCAACTGGAGAGCTTTCCACACTCTACCTTCTGTATAGAAAATCTGAAGCAGCGATGCTCTAAATGTTTAGCATTTCTCAAGGCACAATCCTCAGATCACCTGCATCTGAATAACCTAGAGTTTGTTAAAAATGTAGGTTCCCCATCCTGCCTGTGTGTGCATGCTCAGTTGCTCAGTTTGTGCCCGATTCTCTGCAGCATCATGGACTGTAGCCCGCCGGGCTCCTCTGTTGATGGGATTCTGCAGGCAAGAATACTGGAGTGGGTTGTGACTTCCTCCTCCAGAAGAATCTTTTCAATCCAGGGATGGAACCAGCATCTTTTGCGTCTCTTGCACTGGCAGGTGGATTCTTTACCACTGAGCCCCCTGCCCCCCACATCCTACCTACATCTACCAAGTCTGACTCTTTAAGGGAAAAGCACTGCAAACTGCTTTTTCTTTTTTTTCTGGTTGTCTAGTTCTCTTTCACAGTGGATGCCCTCTTGAGGTATTAACATCATAGGATTTTTTTTTTTTTTTCCGAAGATTTCTTAATTTTTATTTTTTGGCTGTTGTGAGTCTTTGTTGCTGCACGTGGGCTTTCTCCAGTTGTGGCAAGTGGAGGCTGCTCTCTCTCTAGGTACGTGTGTGGGCTTCTCATCAAGTGGACTTCTCATTGCAGTGGCCAATGTCTTCCTGGCGGAGCACAGACTCTAGCTGCGTGGCTTCAGTAGTTGTAGCACGTGGGCTCAGTAGTTGCGGCTCACGGGCTCTAGAGTGCAGGCTCAGAAGTTATGGCACACAGGTTCAGTTGCTCCATGGCCTGTGGGATCTTCCCAGACCAGGGATCGAACGGGTGTCCCCTGCATTGAAAGGTAGATTTTTAACCACTGGACCACCGCGGAAGCCCCGCTTTTTCAACTAATATCTGATGCATATCAACAATTAAGGGTTTTTCTAGTGGCTCAGCTGGTAAAGAATCCACCTGCAATGCGGGAGATCTGGGTTCAGTTCTTGGGTTGGGAAGATCCCCTGCAGAAGGAAACAGCTACCCACTCCAGTATTCTGGCCTGGAAAATTTCATGGACTAGTCCGTGGGGTCACAAAGAGTCGAACACGATTGACTTTCACACTTTCACTAACAATCAAAGAACCATCGGAGAACTGGCTGCAGAAACAAATGCAGCTTGAATAGCTCCCCCTTCTTGGTATTGAATCCCTTTTCCAACTTTGACTCCACTCCCTTATCCAGCCATGCACTGTTTTATTTGAAATACAGTAATTTAGTTCTGATCCTATTGTTAGTGCTCTTTTTGCAAGAGAGCCCTTACAAATACTGTTCTGCTACCTCTTTTTCAAAACTATGTAAATAGCATTCCAGAATTTCTTGTTTTACTAGTTACTGGTCTTAACATGCAAATGAAAGTTAAATGTTTCTATCAAATAATGTTTATTTCTCTGCTTCAGAGTATTTTCTTATGCAATAGAAAAAATTATTTTTCTTATGTCTGATGCTTCTTTAAAGTCACTGTTTTCCTCTTCACCCATGTCTTATATCAGGACAGCTAGTTTCATAGTCAGTCCTATTGGAAAAGTACCTGGGAAGAGGAAGAGGGGAATGGCAGATATATTATTTACCAGTTTTTGATATTGGATAGCTAAACATGACTTTATTATACCATTGTCTAGGGTCTAAGAGGTAAAGGACAGGGATATGTGCTGAAACAGTCACTTGGTGCCTGCAGCTTGCTGGTCTACCTCTTCATTGCTACAGACCACCTCAAGGGTTTCTACCACAGACCTGAGATGTGAGACGACAAGTGAAAGGATGGCAGTGCTAGTTGCACAACAATTATGAAATGAAATTGCACAGTTTGAATCTACATTAACAGATATTAAATGTTACAGTAATAAAATGACACCTCTTGCAAATAACATTTAAACAAAGTCTGAATCATAATGAAGCGGGATCAAGAGAGAATAAGGAACTTCCTGGTGGCCCAGCGGTTAGGACTCCATCCTGTCACTGCAGGGGGCATAAGTTTGACCCCTGATCAGGGATCTAGGTGGGACTTCTGCACCCACCCCCAACAGTGCTGTTTTAGATCTTAAAAGCCTTCCTTCAAAAATCTAGAAACTAAAAATCTCTTTTCTCTCTCAAAGGGTTTCAAGACTTCAAGGGCATTCTTTAATGAGTCTATCTCTATGCATCCTTTTTTTTTTTTTTTTTTTTTGGCTGTACTGCATGGCATGCAGGATCTTAGTTCCCCAACCGAGGAATGAACCCAAGACCCCTGCAATAGAAGCCCAAATTCTTAACCACTGGGCCATCAGAGAAGTCCCTATGTATCTTATTCAGAACCCTCAGCAAGAGTTAATCTTATTCTTTTAGAGTACCTATAGCACTTCCTTTTCTCATTTCCAGTTTTATTGCCCTTCGTTGATTTGTGGTCATATCTGGGTCTCTCTTTCTTGGTTATATTTCCTTGGAAAGTTGTAAATAATTTCCTTAGGCAGAAACTGTGTAATCTCTTTTTTATACCTATCTACAATATTTATTGCATTCTTTATGCTCAGCAAAGTGAGGCCTATAAAAGTATAAATTATAAAGCAAACAGTTTAGCTTGGAAGAAAAATCTTACCCATGTAAAACTGTAGCACTTACTGTAAGAGAATATATTAGTATATGACTAACAGAGACATGTGCCTTGATCCTGTATATAGTTCTGTCATGGGAGATGAAGAAGTTGAGTATGGAAGCCTGGGCTCTCAACACTAAGCAAATATAGCCTTAGGATCTACAATAAAAATCCCAGTGGTTTAGAGAGGGTAGATGCCCTCAGTAAGAGCTTCACAGATTCAAGGAGAAAATGAGTGTAGTGAATATCTCCAACCTACCATGAGTTAGAGT
Organism: Muntiacus reevesi; assembly: GCF_963930625.1. Taxonomy (NCBI): domain Eukaryota; kingdom Metazoa; phylum Chordata; class Mammalia; order Artiodactyla; family Cervidae; genus Muntiacus; species Muntiacus reevesi. The sequence continues at coordinate 101,691,558 of NC_089252.1, forward strand.
CACAGCTCTTGGTTCAATTTTTCTGGATTCCATAACTGTTGGGATTTACGTAAGCATCAAAGGGTGAGGAACACCTGAAGATTGATCATTAACATCAGTCAAATTGATGCCATTCCAGTCAAGTCATTATTATCTCTCACCTGCACGGATGATTGAAATTGTTTCTTAAATGGTTTTTCCACTTCACTGTTAATCTCTTTATCTTCTGTGTCAGGGGTCCCCATGACCACCTCCCACGTTTAATAATTTGCTAGGAAGACTTAACAGGACTCAGAATATATATAATCATACTCATGTTACAGAAAAGAGGTACAAAGCAAAATCAGCCAACTTCTGGGAGTCTTATCCCACTAGAATTACACAGTATGTACTTAATTACCCTGGCAAAAGTTGTGACAATAAAATGTTGCCAACCAGAGACGCTTGTTTAAAACTCAGCATCTAGGGACTTCCCTGGAGGTCCAGTGGTTATGAATCTGCCTTGCAATGCAAGAGATGCTGGTTCAATCCCACATAGCATGGGGCAACTAAGCATGTGAGTCACAACCACTGAGCCCACACACCACTATGAATGATCCCACATGATGCAATGCAAAGATCCCAGGTGGTGAATCTAAAACTAGATGCAGGCAAATAAATACATAATTAAAAAAAAAAAAAACACCTTGGTATCCAGAGACTGGTGGCAAATCACATAGACATGTTCTGCCTGCTGTTTAGTCACTCGGTCATGTCCGACTCATTGTGACTCCATGGACTGTAGCCTGCTAGCCTTCTCTGTTCATGGGATTTCCCAGGCAAGAATCCTGAAATATGTTCTCACTTCTTTCTCCCATGTTCTGTTTCAAAGGTACCAAAATTCCATATTCCTCAAAGGAAAGCAGGTCTTCAACAGACAGTACATTTTTTTTATACAAACAGTTTAAGCAAAGTGAACCACTCTTAACAATTGGGTTGTGGGAATTCTCCCAAAATCCAAGTTTCCAGACACCTGCCAAGGGCAATCTTTAAAGTCACGCTTTCAAACGATAGTAGTCAGGCCTTCTATGTTAACTCATTTCTGCACATCTTCTAACCCATTCTCCAGGCAATACCACAAGGGATCTTCTTAAAATATAAAGCTGATTATGTGTATTGTATTTTGGACTAAAATGCAAATTCTTTACCATGGTCCACAAGTCCCTGCGTGATGTCAACAACTCCTTCCCCTCAAACTTATTTCTTATCACTCTCCTCGGCATCACCCTCCAGCCACAATGGCTTCCTCTGAGTTTTGAAAATATCACTGCTCAATAGAACTTTCCACAATAACAGAAATGTTCTTCTGCACTGTCCACCAAGCACACATAACTTCTGAGCACCTGAAATGTGACCAGTGTAACTGATGACATGAATTTTAATTAATTCTAATTAATTTCAATTAACAGATAAAACTAAATGCTCAAATCACATAGTTTATCAAATCAATTTAAAACACAAAGCACAAGGTAGAGGAAAAGAGAAATGGGAAGTTAACACACTATTAGGAAAGGATGCGAGAGAGGCAGAAGGATCACACTGCTTAAATCCTGGGCTATGTAGGGACTTCCCTGGTCATTTTGTGGCTAAAAATCCACTCTCCCAATGCAGGGGGCCCAGGCTCAATCCCTTGTCAGGGAACTAGATCCCAGATGCTGCAACCAAGAGTTCACGTGCCGTACCTAAAGATCTTGCTTGCTGCAATGAAGATTCTGCATGCAGCTAAGACCCTGTGCAAAAACATAAATATTAAAATAATGTGCTTAGCCACTCAGTCGTGTTCAACTCTTTGCGACCCTATGGACTGTAGCCCACCAGGCTCCTCTGTCCTTGGGGATTCTCCAGGCAAGAATACTGCAGTGAGTTGCCATCCCCTCCTCCAGGGGATCTTCCCAGCCTAAAGATCAAACCCAGGTCTCCCGAATTGCAGGCGGATTCTTTACTGTCTTAGCCACCAGGGAAGCCCCATTAAAATCGTAACAATACCTATAAAAATGTTATGGGTTATGGAATGTTTTTATATCTTTCAACTCTCTGCTGTGTCAGCCTTCTCTGTTCATGAGCCAGAGGTGAAGTTCAAGCATGAGGGCCCAACAAGAGGGCCAACAGACAGAAGGTGCCCTGGGTCAATGGTATTCACTTGCTTTACAAGAAAGACATAGGGACAAGCACACCTTACCAAGTGCTAGACTTTGCCAATTACTCTGCTGAACAGCTATGAATTTTTGTATTTTGGGCAGAGGACACATGGACCAGAATAGTTATTACCCATGGGTGGCTGGATTAAGACCTCATAAATATTAAGTGCTCATGTATATTTAGTGTATCCTGGATATTTAAATATCTCATACATATTTAATGTGTCATGAATATTTATTTAGTGCTTACATGCCTTATGTATACTTAGAACCTTTTGGATATTACTCTTGATCTTTTAATTGCTTTCTATTTACACTTAACACACATGCTGTACCCACTAACGACTTATCTATATGTAGCACATCTTTTGAGTTTCATTTATCCCATTTGCTTTTCTTTTCTTGTCTATCATAACTCAATATTCTCAAAACAGTATAACGAATGCACATTTTACCTCTGCACCTGTTTCTTCTCTGTGACCCTCTTCTGGCTCATCCCATAACAAGCTCCTATAGCCTTGAAGTCTCAGTGGAAGGCCTTCTCTGGTCATCCTCTGTTATAGAACGAATTGTGTCCGCTACCAAATTCATAGCTAAAGCCCTAACCCAAATATGACTGAACTGGGGCTTTTAGAGAGGTTAAATGAGGTTCTAAGGATGGAGCCCTAATCTGATAGGATTTGTGTTCTTATGAAAGAGAAAGAGGCACCAGATCTCTGTCTCTCTCTCTCTCTCTCTCTCTTTCTCTCTCTCCTTGTACACACTAAGCAAAGGCCATGTGAAGACACAGCAAAAAGACATGTCAGGAAGAGAGGTCTCATCAGAAACAAAGCCTATGGTGCTGTGATCTTGCACTTATGGTCTCCAGAACTGTGAGAAAATAAATTTCAGGTTTCAAGCCACCCATGTGTGCTAAGGCGTTTCAGTCGTATCCGACTCTTAGCCACCCTATAGACTGTAGCCTGCCACACTCCTCTGTCCATGGGATTCTCCTGGCAAGCATACTGGAGTGGGTTGTCGTGCCCTCCTCCAGGGATCTTCCCGAACCAGGATGGGACCCAGTCTCTCGTCTCCTGCACCGGCAGGCAGGTTCTTTACCACCACCCAGTCTGTGGTATTCTGTTACGGCAGCCTCTGAACAGCTTTTACTCATGACACTTCTAATACTGAAGGTATGAATATTTCCTCACACTAAACCAATTTGCCAGCTCTTCAGACACCACATGGGTGTTCAGCAATTTCATTCTAACACTATGTACCTGGAGTTTGCTTCCGATCCCACAAGGTCAAGGATTCAGTTCCACAAAACTGCCTCCACTTCAGACACCAGTCCCAGTCCCAGGTACTTCTGACTAAATGGTTGGAAATTAGGAGTTTCCACGATTCTCTCCTCAGGTGTGTGATTTGCCAGGACAGCACACAGAACTCGGGGAAATACTTTGCTTACTATTGCTGTTTCTTCTTTTGTTGTTTTAGTCGCTAAGTTGTGTCTGACTCTTTGCGACCCTGTGGACTGTAGCCCGCCAAGCTCCTCTGTCCATGGGATTTCCCAGGCAAGAATACTGGAGTGGGTTGCCATTTCCTTCTCCAATTTACTATTACTAGTTCATTATAAAAGATACAACTCAGGAATAGCCAAATGGAAGAGACACACAAGGCAAAGTAAGGGGGGAAGAAGAGCAGAGTGTCCACGGTCTTCCCTTGCACCTCCATGTATTCACCAACACAAAAAGCTCTCTGAACCCCATCATTCAGGAGTTTTTAATGGAAGTTTCATCATGAAGGCACAACTGATTAAATCATCAGCAATCGGTGATTAGGGCAATCTCCAGCACCTCTCCCCTCCCCTTCAGTGGAACTAAAAGTTGCAACCCTCTGATTATGCCTTGATCTTTCTGGCAACCAGCCCCAGTCACCAGTCATTTTGGGGCTCCCAGTCACCAGCCATCTCATTAACATACAAAAGTCCCTCTTATCTCTCCAGAGATTCCAAGGGTTTCAGGGGTTGTATGCCAGCAAACTGGAACAAAAATCAAATATTTATTTTTATCATATCACTCAGCCCTAGCAGACTAATCAAGCTCTTCTAAAGTAGGTCTTGCCCACCCCCATTAATCTGTATCTTATCACAATATTTACTTCTTCATATGTAATTCATCATCATTTTAGTTATTTGCTTGTTTACTTTTTTTTTCTTTTTTACCTCTTTCCCCCAATAAACTAAAAGCTCTGCCATGCTGCAACTACATCTGTTTTGCTCATTTTGTAAGCTCAGCAAGTTGTCACTGAATATTTATGAATGAAACTTCAAAGCGCATATTTAAAACTGAGAGGATGAGACTCCAAAGTACATATTATTATTTGACAACAAACAAACCCATAAAGCAGCAATCCTGGCTCTTGAAAATTATTTTCCATATGAAAATTATTTGTAGGGGTTGCCATCTCAGCAACTCTGCAAAAATACACACTTCGCAGCAATTCTTTTTAAGAAGAACTGGTTTCTTTGTAAGTTCTTCATTAGAAGGTATCTAGGAAGAGTAGTTCTAGTTTGGAGTCTCTTTATTTCTCTTACTTTCCTTAGATGAAAGTCTTACTCACACAAGAATCAGAGCTTGCAGTGTACTTAGCCTTTTGCACAAGCTGGCACTGCCCAGTTGGGATATCAAAGAAGACTTTCTGGATTAAGTTTAACTTAGGTAATTTTAGTTTTTCTGTCAGACTTCACTAGTTTGCCCATAATGCAGAAGAGAACAAACATGTTCAAAACAAGCTGGTTGGATTTTTATGAGGCAGGGTTGCTGCACAGTCAAGATTAGACTTAAAAAAAAGTCAATGAGAGAAAAATCATGACAGGAAGTCAAAGACAAAGTCTAAAAGCTGAGGCACAGCCTTTCTGGATTGCTTCTGTACATGATAAAAAGAGAATCAAGATTATTTTATTGTGATCTTTGAGATTTTTCTCTCCATTTCAGATTGTGCAGAGAAAAAATTATAGTTTGAAAAACTTCTTGGTATTTTGCTTTTCTCCTAACAGAGGTAGGGTGGGGTAGTAAGAAAGAATGTTGGACTGTGTCTAAGGAGGTCTGGCTCCCAGCAGGATTTTGCCACGGACTTGCTATGGGAAATAAGCCACTGGCTCTCTGAGCCACAATTTCCTCAACCATGTGCTGAAAGAACTGTTGGATCTCTAAGAGCTCTAATAGCTATAATAATATGATAGAATTTTTTTTACCTCCCCCAGATATTTTTCCTATTATTGTCTAATTCTTAGAAAATGGTGTATAACTGTTAATAGCATTCATATTTGGTCTGCTCTGCTAAATTGTACAGTCCTAGAAAACATCATATTCAGCTTGCTATCCCTCACAATTTAAGACTATAACTTTTATAAGTTAAATATTTAAAGGAAGGAAGGGAGAATGAATTGAGCTATCCTTTTTCTGAAGATTATTTTTCAATGATAATTGCTTCCTAACTTTGTATATATATATACACACACATCTATCTTTTAGGTAGCTGGTGGTGGTGATTATATGATTATATGATAGTAATGGTATTTCTCCCCTTTTTTTCCAATTAAAAATAATTTGTGGATTATTCTATAATACAAAAACCCAGAATCAATGCACTATGTGAACTAGTATTCTACCATACTGCTTATTTTGGTAAACAAATTCACAGGGAAGATTTCCTATGAGCAACTTGATGTGATAAAAGGCTAATGGAATAAATCAGGATTATTTACCATGTGTAACTATATTAGTCAAGGTTCCTATAGTTGCAAGTGTCAGAAGATCTAGCTCAGACTAGTCCAATCAAAAAGGAAAATTTATTTGACATGTACCTGAAAAGTTCAGGCTTGTCTAAAACCAGGGTCAAATCGTTTGAATAAGACTCAGTCCTGCTCTTTCCAGTTCTTGCTTGGTTGTTTTTTTTTTCCTGTTGTCTTCATTCTGGGGTCATTTCTTCATTTATGATGGTAAGGCTGCTAACAGCTCCAAGTTAGTCTCCCAGTAATGCTGGTGTTAGGACAGTGCCTCTTTCAGAACCGTTGTAATGACTCTCAGAGTTGATTGCATTGTTTGAGTCATGCATTCATCATTGTTCTAGGTTTATGGAATACACTGATTGGCTACGATTGGGTTGTATGCCCACACAGGAGTTCAGGGGTAGCAGTTACCTCCTGCTGAACCTCATGGGGTGAGAATATGATCATGGGGCGGCTTCTTGATGGGAAACTAGAAACTTCTCTTTCTTTGGCTATCCACGCAGCTTGTGGGATTTTAGTTCCTGGATCAGGGACTGAACCCTCAGCAGGCAGTGAAATTGTGGAGTCCTAACCTCTGGAACCCCAGGAAATTCCCAGAAAATTGGGAACTCTTAAAAAGAAGAAAAATGGGTAACAGGCAAGTAGGAGCAGTGGGAATTCACAACAAACAACAAATCCTAGCTCTTCAAAATAAACTAAATTTTTAGTTTAACAATTGTTTTCATATAAAAGTATAATTCTGTTTTTGTATAAAAGTAATGAACTGAGAAGTCAACTCTAAAGACAAACTTGTTTCTAGCATCTAACTCCTAAAGCTTTCTGATGTAGCTTTGTACACTGTTAAAGTTTTAATGCAAAAACTGACGCATGTCATTTATGACTTACAATTTGATCTAACTACAGAGGCTTGAACAGATAAGGGTTAATTTTTATGAAGTTCAGAGGCAGGGTGTTGCAGGCATTAGTTTGGTGCCTTATGGATGTGAGTCTCTTAATATTTTCTTTTTGGTCCTCAAATAGCTGCTGCAGTTTGGGGCTTCATGTCCAGGTTGGCAGTAGAAGGAAGCAGAGGAGTACAAAAGAGCAAGACCTGCTTGCTATCTATCTATTTCTATCTATATATACCTCCTTTCTTTACTGTGTACTTTTAAAAGAGTATAACCAGATGTTCTAATCAATACTCTTGCATACATCTTATTCATCTTATGGTCACATGTATCTTCTGTGGAGGTTAAGAAATAATCTGTTAGATGGGCTCAATGCCACCCCAAATTAAAGCAGGCTGCATAACTAAGGAAAAGGGGGATAATGAATATCAGGGGATTGTCTCAGTCAGCTGGGGTGGCTACAACAAAGCTGGGTGACTTAAACAACAGATATTTCCTTCTCACAGTTCTAGTGCTGGCTAACTCAGTTCCCTGGTAAGGGCACTTTGGCTTGTAGATGTCCCCGTCTCATGCTGTGTCCTCACATGGCAGAGAGAAAGTTCTGGTTTCTTCTTACAAGGACATTAATCATATCAAGGGCCCTCACCCTCATGACCTCATATAAATGTAATCATCTTCCAGCTCCAAATACCATCACATAGGGAGTTAGAGCATCAGCACAGGAATATTCAGTTCATAACATGCCACTCCTGACCCCTCCCTAAGTTTACATCCCTCTTCCATGCAAGATACATTCATTCAATGCTAATGGCCCCCAAAGTCTTAATTCATTCTAGCTTCAACTTTAAAGTCTAAAAGTTCCAAAATCTCATCTAAATCAGGTATGAGTGAGACAGGAGGTATGATTCACCCTGAGGCAAAATTCCTCTCTAGCTTTGAACCTGTGACATAAGATAAGTTAAGTGCTTCTAGAATATAGTGGTGAGACATGTACAGGGTAGACTTCTCCAAAGGGAGAAACTGGAAGGAAGAAGAGGGTATCAGATCCCAAGTAATTCCAAAATCTCATAAGGTGAATAATATTAGGTCTTGAGGCTTGAGAATAATCCTCTTTGGTTTGATCCTTTGCTTTCCAGACCCTCTGCCGCTATGACAGGTGAGGGGGGGGGTCACAGTCCCAAAGTTGTGAGGGGTCCCACCCTCCAAGCTCCAGATGGCCGCTGTTTAACCTACTGAATCAGAAGCAACAAACCTCCCACCCTTGAAACTGAGGAGGAAGCCCCAGTGATCTCTGAATCACCTTTGTGGCCATCATTCCTTTGCCTTGAAGAACAGCACATGTTGTGTGCAGCTCTCTAGCTCCACAGTCCAGTTCTGTAGGGTCTAAAAAGTCTGACAGCCTTCCTTCCTTCTGTGCTGGGGTGGCTGATCAGTGTGTGGTTCACACCCATACTAGTCTCCTAATCAAACTGCTGGCCACACCCTTAGTATAAACAGGGTGAGAATTTTCCAACTTTTAAAGTTCTAGTTAATTTTTGCTTAACAATTCATTGCTTTGACTCACTTCTCTCTTTTGCCTTTAATGCTAAGCAGTCAGAAGGAACCAAACTGTTCTTTCATCACTTCGCTTAGTAATCTTCTCAGTTAACTATCCAGTTTCACAACTTGCAAGATTTACCTTCCATAAAACATTAGAAGATACTTCAGCCAAGTTCTTTATAACAAGGATCACCTTTTCTCCACTGTTCAGTAACGTGTTCCTCATTTCCATCTGAGATCTCAGCAGAATAGCCTTTGCCACCCATATATTTACTAACGTTCTATGGATGATTTATATATTCTATAAAAAGAGGGAAGTTTTCCCTCCAGCTCTCCCCTTTTCTTTATGAATCCTCACCAGAATCATTGCCCTTAATGGCCATATTTCTAGCATGCATGTCACAACTTCTCCAGCCTCAACCCTTTGCACAATTCAAAGCCACCTCAATGTTTTTTGGTATTTATTATAGTAGCACTCCACTCTCAATTCTGAAATCTGTATTCATTAGTCTCCAGAGAAATGGATGGAAATATATGTATGGAGGATGAGACGGTTGGATAGCATCACCAACTCAATGGACATGATTTTGAGCAAATTCTGGGAAACAGTGGAGGACAGAGAAGCTAGGTGTGTTATAGTCTGTGGGGTCACAAAGAGTCAGACATGACTACAGAGAGAGGGAGAGGGAGAGACTTATTATATGGAATTGGCTCATGTGGTTGTTCAGGCTGAGAAATCCCATGATCTGCAGCGGCAAGCTGGAGACCCAGGTGAGGCAATGTTAGGCAGGTATAGTAGGTATAGAACACAGGTATAGTTCCTGTGTGAGTCCAAAGGTCTGAGTATGAGGAGAGCTGAAGGTTTAAGTTCCAGTTTGAGTGTGAGTCCTACCTAAAGTAAGAGAAGACTGTTGTCTTAGTTCAAAAACAGGCAGAGAATGAATTCTCCTTTATTCAGCCTTCCTTGTTCTCTTCAGCTCTCCAATGGATTGGATGAGGCCCACCTCCACTGGGCAGGACAATCTGCCTTACCCAAGTCTACCAATTCAAATGTTAATCTCATTTACAATCACCTTCATAAACACACCCAGAATAATATTTAACCAAATATCTGGGCACTCCATGACCCAGTCAAGTTGACACATAAAATTAATCACCACAGTGGAATAGCAATTTCTGCCAGAAAGACATTAGTGAAAACATTGTAATTCATTTCTTTTTCTTTCTGTTTCAGTTGTTTTCTTATTATACATACATAAAGAAAGGTTTTAGTTAAATATTACACAGATAAAATAAAACAAATGTTTAATTCCAAGCAAAAAATTTCTCCAACTCCAGTGTCTTTTTTTTTTTTTGCATATAGTCTATACAAACAGGATCATTCATTATATTTTGTGACCTATCTTTTCTTTTTCTACTTAAAAATATATAATTTGAACATTTCTCTGCTACAAAATATTCTTCTATGACATTTTAAATGACTGCATAATAGTCTATTGAATGGGTATATGACATTTTTCAGTCAGTCTCCTCTTGTTGGATATTTAGGTAGTTTCCAATTCTTCACTATCATAAGCAACTCTATTACACTCTTGTTACCTCTTAATGTTTAGTTAATGAAAGTACATGCCTTCTCTAAATAACAACATACAATTGTGCAAGATAAAAGCAAAGCTCCTTATTTCTATTCACCAGCACTTCTTTTTCCCAGCATTTCTATTCCCAATGGGGCAACCAATGATTAAATAGTTCATTGTGTGTCTTTCTGATATTTTTTGTTTTCTGACTTTTTTCCCCTTTTTCTTCCATTCTGTTAACCTGTAGACTTTTGTTTTCTGCTCTTCTCATGCTCAGCCTTGAGCAGCCTCTTCACCCTTATTTGTTGCTTAGTCTGGGAAAGTCTGGTTTCCTAGGTGATGCTGTGTGTGTGTGTGTGTTAAGTCGCCTCACCTGCCAATGCAGGAGATGGAAGAGATGTGGGTTCGATCCGTGGGTCAGGAAGATCCCTTGGAGAAGGGCATGGCAACCCATTCCAGCATTCTTTCCTGGAGAATCCCACAGACAGAGGAGTCTGGTGGGCTACAGTCCATAGGGTGCCAAAGAGCCGGACATGACTGAAGCAACTTAGTACGCCCTAAAAAATCAGACTAGCACATCTATTAGAATTATTTAGACTTTGTCAAAATATTTTATGAGTGATGGGCTCACATCTCTCTGACTAAAGAGCATGAACTTCACTGGTTGCTCTTTCTGTTTGGCATTTTGTAATGGGCCTTTTAAACCTGCCTCCTGGCACTAACTGGGTCAAACAGGTGTAAAATAACCTTCAAATACAGTGAGGTGTTACTATGTTTACTTTTCATAAGCTAAGAATCAACTACATTTAAGAAATATTTTTATATTAACTTCTCATGTGTTCATAGAACTGATCATGAAAGGAAAATTTTGTAATATTTTACAATACTTAAGAATACTTAAAGTTTTTTTTTTTTTTTTTTTTTTTTTAGTGTTTTCATTCATTCACTAAATATTTAGGGACTTCTCTCATGGTCCAGTGGTTAAGAATCTGCCTTTCAATGCAGAGGATCCAGGTTTGATTCCTGGTTGAGGAACTAAGATCCCACATGCCTTGGGAAAACTAAGCCTGTGGGCCACAACTACTGAGTCTGTGCCACAATGAAGATACAACACAGCCAAAAAAAAGAAGAATGGCTTTTTAAAAAGTTATGTTTGTATAAATCAACTACAACAAAATTTTTAAAAAATAAATATTTACTGAGAACATCAGGATGAAAAACCAAAGCTCTTCATCTTTTTTTTCAAGTTTTCACAAGCACTATTTAGGAAGCACCTAACAATATATTTTGTCTTCTTTGCCTGGATCCTCCCTTCAAAATGTGAATTTGAGCATTCTGTCTTTGAGATATGTGGCAGTAAACTCAACTCTCTGTTGATAACACATTGGCACCTGAGTTTCTGTATTTCTGTTTATTTTCTTTCCACTATAAGCGTAGTTACACGCTAGTAGCTACAGCATTTAGCTCAGGATCGGGAGGGAAGTCCTCTGGCTGCCCAAATAGGTGGATATCTAGGGCATTTGGATTCCCTACGGGTCCTTCTGGTAAAATTAAGTCTAGAGACCTTGGCGCTGCAATTCACACCATTATCTAAAGTTCACTCTTTCTTTTTTTTTTTCTTTCTTCTTCTTCAACTATGAAAATTGCTGAAATGCCAGGAGTTTGGTTACGGGTGAATAGGGAAGTCTGGAATGTTTTTAATCCTGCTCTCTGTATTGTTGGTAATATTAGAAGAGCAGCAGAGCCATGAATCCAGTCATGCTCTTGGCTATAACAGACTACTCTGACTTAAGCGCTCCTCACATGTAAAAAGACCCAGGGCTTTAGTTGACAGTAAATGCAACCTGAGCCAGTGATGTGACCTGGCTGCCAAAACTAGCAAATGTGGTCTGAACCAGCATTAATAGAAGGCTGGTGGCTCGGACAAGTAAGGTAATAGTCCCAGAGTACACCCTGCAGTGGTCGGATCACACCTGAAGGATAGTGTTTCATCCTGGGCACTGCATTTTAAGAGTGATGTTGACAAGCTGGAGTATGTCCAAGTTGGGCAACAGAATGATGAATGGCCTAGAAACTACATCCTTTGAGGAATAGTTAAAGGAACTGGGGTAGTTTACCCAGGAAACTAGAGGCCTAAGGATGTGGGATAACCACCTTCAAATATCTACAGGGCTATCATGTAGAAGAGTTGATCTCCTCTATATAATCTCAGCAAGCACAACTTAGACCAATGAGTGTACATTACAAATCGGTTGATCTTGTCTCCATAAAAGGAAGCACTTTCTAGCCCTCATGAACACGCAGAAAATAGCAACTTTGCAAGGTAGTGACTACCTTCAGTTCAGTTCAGTAGCTCAGTCATGTCCAACTCTTTGTGACCTCATGGACCACAGCTCGCCAGGTCTTCCTGTCCATCACCAACTCCCAGAGTCCACTCAAAGTTACCTCCATTGAGTCAGTGATGCCATCCAATCATCTCATCCTCTGTCGTCCATTTCTCCCCTTGCCTTCAATCTTTCCCAGCATCAGGGTATTTTCCAAGGAGTCAGTTCTTTGCATCAGGTGGCCAAAGTATTGGAGTTTCAGCTTCAACATCAGTCCTTCCATTGAACACTCAGGACTGATCTCCCTTAGGATGGACTGGTTGGATCTCCTTGCAGTCCAAGAGACTCTCAAGAGTCTTCTCCAACACCACATTTCAAAAGTGTCAATTCTTCGGCGCTTAGCTTTCTTTATAGTCAAACTCTCACATCCATACATGACTACTGGAAAAACCGTAGCCTTGACTAGATGGACCTTTGTTGGCAAAGTAATATCTCTGCTTTTTAATATGCTGTCTAGGTTGGTCATAACTTTCCTTCTAAGGAGTAAGCGTCTCTTAAGTTCATGGCCACAGTCACCATCTGCAGTGATTTTGGAGTCCAACAAAATAAAGTCAGCCACTGTTTCCCCATCTATTTGCCATGAAGTGATGGGACCAGATGCCATGATCTTAAGTTTTTTGAATATTGTGCTTTAAGCCAACTTTTTCACTCTGCTCTTTCACTTTCACCAAGAGGCTCTTTAGTTCTTCACTTTCTGCCCTAAGAGTGGTGTCATCTGCATATCTGAAGTTATTGATATTTCTCCCAGAAATCTTGATTCCAGTCTGTGCTTCATCCAGCCCAGCATTTCTCATGATGTACTCTGCATATAAGTTAAATAAGCAGGGTGACAATATACAGCCTTGATGTATTCCTTTTCCTATTTGGAATCAGTCTGTTGTACCATGTCCAGTTCTAAGTGTTGCTTCCTGACCTGCATATAGGTTTCTCAAGAGGCAGGTCAGGTGGTCTGGTATTCCCATCTCTTTCAGAATTTTCCACAGTTTATTGTGATCCACACATTCAAAGGCTTTGGCATAGTCAATAAAGCAGAAATAGATGTTTTCCTGGAACTCTCTTGCTTTTTCGATGAGTCAGCGGATGTTGGAATTTTATCTCTGGTTCCTCTGCCTTTTCTAAAAGCAACTTGAACATCTGCAAGTTCACAGTTCACATATTGCTGAAGCCTGGCTTGGAGAATTTTACCTTAATAAGGGGTATTAGAATGGCAACTGGCTGACCAAAAAAAAAAAAAACCAGAAAATTCATGAATGGGATGAAGGGTTTGGAGAGAGAACCTAATCTAAGAGCCTTACAGATTCAAAGGTTCTAATGACAGAACCTCAGTAAGGAAGAAAGCACTCATAACCTTTTCCCCTTAGATTCCATGCAAGTATTAAACATAGAAACTATGTTAATTTGACTCTAAACAACAAACTGTGGAAAATTCTTAAAGAGAAGGTAATACCAGACCACCTGACTTGCCTCCTGAGAAATCTGTATGCAGGTCAAGAAGCAAAAGTTAGAACTGGACATGGAACAATAGACTGGTTCCAAATCAGGAAAGGAGTATGTCAAGGCTGTATATTGTCACCCTGGTTGTTTAACTTATATGGAGAATATATCATGAGAAATGCTGGACTGGATGAAGCACAAGCTGGAATCAAGATTGCTGTGAGAAATATCAATAACCTCAGATATGCAGATGACACCACCCTTATGCCACAAAGTGAAGAAGAACTAAAGAGCCTCTTGATGAAAGTGAAAAAGGAGAGTGAAAAAGTTGGCCTAAAACTCAGTGTTCAAATAACTAAGATTATGGCATCCAGTCCCATCACTTCATGGCAAATAGATGGGGAAACAATAGAAACAGTGACAGACTTTATTTTCTTGGACTCCAAAATCACTGCAGATGGTAAGTGCAGCCATGAAATTAAAAGACGCTTGCTCCCTGGAAGAAAAACTATGACCAACCAAGACAGCATATTAAAAAGCAGAGATATTACTTTGCCAACAAAGGTCCATCTAGTCAAGGCTACGGTTTTTCCAGTAGTCATGTATGGATGTGAGAGTTGGACTATGAAGAAAGCTAAGCGCCGAAGAATTGACACTTTTGAAATGTGGTGTTGGAGAAGACTCTTGAGAGTCTCTTGGACTGCAAGGAGATCCAACCAGTCCATCCTAAGGGAGATCAGTCCTGAGTGTTCAATGGAAGGACTGATGTTGAAGCTGAAACTCCAATACTTTGGCCACCTGATGCAAAGAACTGACTCCTTGGAAAATACCCTGATGCTGGGAAAGATTGAAAGCAAGGGGAGAAATGGACGACAGAGGATGAGATGGTTGAATGGCATCACCGACTCAATGGACATGAGTTTGAGTAAGCTCCAGGAGTTGGTGATGAACAGGGAAGCCTGGTGTGCTGCAGTCCGTGGGGTCGCAAAAAGTGGGACATGACTGAGGCACTGAACTGAACTGAAGGCCAAATATCAAAGCTATGAGGGTGGAAGGAAAAAAGTCATAGGAACTTTCTGTTTTCCCTGGTGGTTGTGAGTTTTGTGTATAAAGATTTGAGTAGTAGTGTTTATTTGTTTTTCCAAAGCAGATTTTTTTTTCTCTTTTACAATTCTCTAAAGGCCTGGTTTTCTTTCTTTCTCATCAAACTTATGGTCCTCTTAATAGTTTTCAGAATACTACATTTTGAAAAGATTGCTCTTAATCCAAAATTATAAAGTAGCATTTCACTGAATGGCAAAGAAACAGACTTGTGGAACAATAGGTGTTTAAAGCTCATTAATCATTAATAATGAGGCAGTGTCCAGTAAGGTGTGTGCATTGCGAGAGTTTGACTCTTCCCCACAATTGGTTATGTAAGTAGGCTAGAATGATCATTCCTACTTTACCACTGCACAAACAGAGTGTTGGAGCAGTCTGCCTACCATGATGGTGGATGGAGCAGGTGCTAAAATCCCAAACTTTTGACTTCTAGTGCTCTAATACTGTTTTTAATACTAAAAACAGTTACTGTCCTTTCCTAACAGTAGGTCTAGAGACTTACTTAAATGCAGAATATATTTTTTCTCTTAACTACAGTGGTTCTGAGTAGGAAGGCAGATAACTTTGGCTAGAGTTGGTCTTTAAGTTTAATGTTTCTAGTTCATTTTCTGTCCTAAAGAAAGTCTCCAGCAAACATCACTACTGATGTCTGAGGATATTAGAACTTCTCCTTGAAAAGAGAGACGCTAACACTTATTTCAACTAAAAATCCTATGGGTATGGACAAAACAGTTCTTGTAAAACAGGGTAAATTTGAGTGGGTGGTGCAGCAAAGTGCTTAGGAACTAAGGTTCAATGAGAGAAATCTGGGTTTTAAGTCTTTGTTCTGCCACCTACTGGCTGTGACATTCTTGACATCTTGAGGAGCGTCAGAGTCCTTATCTGTAAAGTGGAATAACAATAGGACCTATCTTTTTGGCTTCCCAGGTGGTTCTAATGGTAAACAACCTGCCTGCCCATGCAGGAGATGTGGGTTTGATCTCTGGGTCAGCAAGATCCCCTGGAGGAGGGAATGGAAACGGAAACCCACTGCAGTATCCTTGCCTGGAGAATCCCACAGATAGAGAAGCCTGGCGGTCTGCAGTCCATAGGTTCGCGAACCTATGAAGGAAGCGACTTAGCACACATGCATCTTTTCGGCTGTTAGGAGAATCAGATAAAATAATCTGTGTAGAGACTTCCCTGGTGGCCCAGGGGTTGGGAGTCCACCTTCCGAAGCAGGGGACACGGGCTCAATTCCTGGTCCATGAAGATCCCACATGCCTCTGGACAACTAAGCTCCTGCGCCACAACTACTGAGCCCAAGCTCTAGAGCCCCCACGCCGCAGCTACTGAAGCCGGCGCCTACCGTCCACGCGCCACAACAGAAGCCACCGTAATGAGAATGCCCACGCACCTCAAAGAAGACCCAACGCAGCCAAAAACATAACTATTGTTTTAAAAATTAAACACAATGGAAAAATGCAGAAATGGTCACAAATAAGGAAGAAGAAGAATCCGCCTTGTAAAACAGGGGACACTGGAATTAAGATCTCACACGCTACACGCCCAGTGGAACTGAGTCCAAGTGCTCTGGAGGCCCTGCACCACAGCAAGAGCCCGAGTGCCACAACTAAGATCAATACAGCCACATAAATATTTTTTTTAAAAGATAAAGTGTGTAAAAGCATGAATACTGTGCTGTTTTTGAAAAAACACCTTTATTGTGAGTTATTATCCATTGTCTTTTATTCTCATTTTCCTACTGGAGCATTACTGCGTGTTTCTTATTTACTTCCATTCTTCAGTTTATGCTTAGCATAGTAGGTGCTGAATGAATCCCAGTCAGTAGTACCAGGGTGGATCCATAATCAGTCAACAGACCAAGTGCCTCCTGCGTACCCAGTCCAAAGCTGATCTCCAAGAATACTAAGCTTCAGGAGACTAGACTCTTGCTGGGAGACAGTAATCCATAGGTTGTCGTAGAGGTGCTCCAGAAAGGTGCGGAGATGTGGGAGTGTTGAGTGAGTCACAGGAAACTAGGCCGAGAAAGATGGGAGGGGACTTTGTGGAGAGGACACTGCTGAATGAACGCACAGCAAATTGCCTGTGTGCATTGCAAACCTGCATCAGAGTTTTAATACTTGCTTGACTAGTCAGGTAACCTCTCAGAAGCTCAGTTTATCTAAAAAGATGTAACATATCTATGTGTATATATCCATGTATACGTACACATACATATGTATATGTACACATACATATCTACGTATACATATCTAGCATATGTCTACCCACTAGCTTCAATGAAGTAATATTTGTAACTACTTCCTTGGCACTTCATCTGTCACAGAGTAAGTGTTCAATAAATGTTAGCCACTGTTACCACTATGTTCTAACAATTTTGTAATACCTTATAGTTACGAACGGTGTCATTCCAAGAATACTTGTTTCCCTAGTCGTTGGACTGCGAAGAAAGGTTTCAGGATACTTTGGTTCAGGCTTGACGAGCTTGAAAGCAAGGAGGCTGGAGCGGGCTTGACAGTTTCAGCCAAGTGCCTGCGCGACGTCGCCAAGCTCGGGGGGGCGGGACCAGACGCCGCGCGCCGAGCCGGACTCCCAGGGTCACGTGGGCCGCGGCCCCGCCCCGGCCGGGCCCGTCCCCCGCGGCTGCGACAGCTGCGGCTGCGCCTGCGCGGAGCCCGGCGCGCTCTGCGGCGCGGTCCTCCGAGGAGGCGGCGCGAACGGCCGGGGGGGCGGCGGATGGCTCTGCGGGGCCTGGCAGGCTCGGGGCCCGGCTCCCGAGGGCCGTTGGACGAGGCGGTGGCGGCGGCCAAGGAGCGCGAGGCGCCGGCAGTGGTGGTGGCGGGAGCCACGCCAGAGGACGATGAAGAGGACGAGGGCCGCAGCCGGGGCCTGCTGCGCTGGGACGGCTTCTCAGCCTGGCTGCACTGCGTGTGTGTGGTGGGCTTCGACCTGGAGCTGGGCCAAGCCGTGGAGGTGAGGCCCGGCCGCACCTTGTTCTCGCGCCGGGGCGGCTCCGGCAGAGCGTGTGACCCGGCGGCCGGCCTGGACCCCGGCAGCTGCGCATCCGGGCGTGGCCGGCAGCCCCTCCGCTGTCAGCCGGGCTGCGGTCCAGAGGCAGTTCCCGTGGGAGGCTCGTGGGCTGTGGCTAAGGGTGAAAAGTTCTCTGTAGGCCCCTCCTAAATACTTGCCGATGGTCGTATTTTCATTTTCTTTTAACCTGGTGTCACAGGAGTAACTAGAATGGTTAGCGGCTCCCGGAGAAGACCGCAGGCAGGATGTTTGGGACTTTTTCAAGAAGCGAACAATGTCCCTGACATATGGTGAACTATAACAGAATAGCCAAACCTCAACCAACCAACTTTTTTTTTTTAGACTCAGATTGTTTTGGTCATTTGCAGCGACTCTTAGAGCATTCCACTCAGCCTGAGCCATAATGCTTATCTCAGCAGAGGTTTTCGCCTTTTCCTGCCTTTGTTCCTCATTTCTGTTACTTCTTGATGTTGCTTCTGAAACGGCCTGAAAGCTACCATCAAGACGAACAGAAGGAAAATCGTTCGTTTGTGAATTTGTCGAGTTTTCCATCTTTCATTGTAATCTTAACTACTCTTGACATTATTTAGGGCCCCTTGTGTAGCATAGGGGATTACTTGTCTTTGTGTATCCAAGAAAAGAACGACCGATGCTAAGAAGATCTTTGGGTGGCAATGACAGATTTTTATGAATCATCTCGTTCTGACTTCAGTGGCATGTGTTGTCTATGAAAATTGTCCCGGGATGTATTTCTTAATGTGGAGTGTGTAGTCAGCCTGTCTTGTCTGTATTTTATGCAGCTTGATACACATTGTGTGCTTGGTTTAGTTGCTCAGCTGTGTCTCACTCTGCCAACCTTTAGACTGTAGCTCGCCAGGCTCCTCTGGCCATAGGGTTTTTTTACGCAAGAATACTGGAGTGGTTGCCATTTCCATCTGCAGGGGAATCTCCTGACTCAGGGCTCGAACCCATGTCTCCCGTGTCTCTTGCGATGGAGGCCGATTCTTTACCCGCTCAGCCATTGTAAGATCTAGGTATTGTCCTGGTTTCTGGGCATACATGAAGAATATACTCTAGCCTATATTTGTAGATTAAGACTACAATTTCGAAGAGAATCAAGAATTAATCACACTGGAGGATAGGGCTAAATGCAGTGCTTGGCACATGACACACTTCAATAAAAAACTGATGGTACATAAACAACACTTTAAGATGAAAACAACAGTTCCCAAGGCTATAAAGAAGAGATTTATAAATCATCTATCATTTACATTGACATATTAACCTGAAGCTATATATATAGTAGAATACAATTTCGTTAGAAAACATGCTGTAGTAGATTACATTTTTAAATAGTTAAAAGGGATCTATTTAGACTCATCATTTGGGCATTCTTTATAACACTTCTGTGTTTTTTCTGACCAAATAAACAATACTTAGCAAGTATTGAGGTACTCAAAAAATGTGAATCACTGAGACTGTTTAGACTATTTTGAATTTCATTTCCTATTTCTTTACCCTGAATGGTGGTTCAGAGGGTAAAGCATCTGCCTGCAATGCGGGAGACCCAGATTTGATCCCTGGGTCGGGAAGATCCCCTGGAGGAGGAAATGGCAACCCACTCCAGTACTCCTGCCTGGAAAATCCCATGAATGGAGAAGCCTGGTGCAGTCTACAGTCCATGGGCCACAAAGAGTCGGACACGACTGAGCAACTTCACTTTCACTTTTCCTATTTCTTTAGGTCTGTGGTTTTCATTTATTTATTTATTTTTTTTGAAGATCCAAGATGCAAATAAGTCACAAACTTCATGAGCTCTCACCATTAGGAAAATACTAATACAAAATCTTGTATATGCTTCTACTAACTGGGGAGCCTTTATGGACCTCCTGATCCTTTGCCCTCAGATTAAGAATCACTGATTTTAGAAAGTGTAGGGTGAGGGTGGGGAAGTTTCCCTAATAAAGGATTCCAAGAAAAATACATTAAGAGGCAACACAATTTAATTTTGTTTTCTTTTCCTGAAAAGTGTAGAATATTGCCACTTTTAAAATGAAGAAAAGTATAAATTAACACTATAACAAAATAGTTGAAATATATATTTCACTTTTGTCTTATGGCCATGCATGCATGCTAAATTGCTTCAGTCGGTGTCCAACTCTTTGCAAACGTATGGACTGTAGCTTGCCAGGCTCATCTGTCTGGGATTCTCCAGGCAGGAATACTGGAGTGAATTTCTGTGCCCTCCTCCAGGGGATCTTCCCGACCCAGGGATCGAACCTGTGTCTCTTAATGCCTCCTGCATTGGCAGGCAGGTTCTTTACTACTAGCGCCACTTGGGAAGCCCCATTACCACCATATCAAGGCCAAAAATGGACAGGAGGGGTGGCTGTAAGGGGGCAAAAAAGGTAAGTATAGAATTGTGTTGGGTAAATGGATTAATAGCTCCAGCCCTCCTTCCTATGATGCACAACTATAGGGATTCAGAAGGGAAGTTAATTGAAAAATAGCTTAAAAACCAAGTTTGGACAGTGTATCCTCCACTTCAGTCCTGTTATCAGAAATGCATTTACTGAGTCTGAAGCTTGAGAGCGACTTAACGAGTCTGTTCTGCCATGGCAGAAATTACCATTTGCAAATTTTAAACAAATGCATAAACAATGCCACTTACTTAAGCTTAAATCCCTGCTTAAGTAAAATATTGATCAAGAACTTAGATTCTGAAACTGGACTACCTAGGCTTGAATCTGTGTGACATAGGGCATGTTACTTAGCTTTCCTGAGCCTCACACTCCTCTGTGACAGGTTAACAGTGCCTATATCATGGCATTGTTGTGAGGGTTAAATAACTTAATGTTGATGAAGCAATTGGAACATTGCCTTGGATTCAATATGATCTATGTAAGTCTTTGTTTGGGAAGCACTGAAAATCTCTTTTTCAATGAAAAAGCTTTGTGGAGATGAGGCCTTTAAACCTTAGTTTTCTCACCAGAAAAATGAAGTTGAAGTACTAGAATCGGTTTTGTTTTGTTTTAAATTGGGGAACTTTCTCTGTGTAAAAGAAAAAAATCAGATGTACCTTAGTGGCTAATCTGGTTGAAATGGGGCTTGTGTGTATATATTCGGTTTTGGACAACAGAAACTAAGCTATAGCCTAGGGGGAAGAAAGGCACACTTGCTAAGGCCACAGAGGTACTTGAAGTTGTCCAAGGTACAAATCTAAAGGGACTTAGAGAAAAGGGCTAAAATCTAAAACCAGGAGAGCCTCCTCTTTATGCTCTTGTTTTATGGATTTTGTTCACGCTTTATGCTCCATTGAAAACTGACTTCTCTGCTTCTGTGATCTTTATGGCTAAGTTGCCCTTTTCAGCCACTTCAATGAAGAGAGTAAATGTCATTCCCATTCCAAACACCAGAGGAAGATAATCAGGCCTGGTTTGGGGCAGATTCTCACCGTGCTACAATCAGCTGAAGACCTAAGTGGTTAGAGTAGTGGTCTGTGTTGCATAAAATGTCCCCTGGCAACCCTGACCTAGAAAGGAACAGTGAAGGTGCTCTTTTGAGCTGGGAAGAGACTGCAAAAGGTGTTGACTACCGGAGGTGTGCTCAGCTTCTTTCTCTTCCCCAGAGGTGGCCCTAGCATCACCACTGTGACACCATGGGTCCTGTGAAACAGGTTTGAAATCTTCTTGGTTTTATATACTCTATGTCACTTCCAGCTCTGTGAAATTACCTGATTATATGGTAAAGCGTTCATTATCTGAATTTAGAATTGCCTCATTTATTCCATGGTGTTTTTTTTTTTCCTGATTGAGTAATAATATGCTCATTGTTGAAAATCTGACAAGAAAGGAAATTATAAATACTAGAAAGCATCACTCATAACTATACTAAGAGATTGATATTTGGCATTTTTGTTAATGCTTTTTTTCTTTACATAATTTTATATCTGTCAAGGACAAATTTGAATATTAAGAGCAGCAATCCTCTCAAATTTAAGTATAGAGAAATTGACTGTAAGGAGTCTTTTGGAACCCAGTTGCAGGAAGCAGGGTTGAACCTCATGGGATTTGGAAAGCCCCGGGCTTTTGCTTTTGTCTCTGTGGAGCTGTGTGGTCTTCTGTCTCTGCTTCTCTTTGCCTCTCTGTTCCATTCTTTGTGCTGAGGCTGGTTTCCTCTGCTAGGGTCTCAATTTCTGCTCCCCCATTTCACCTGACTTTGGGTTACCATCGTACTGATTTTAGCCAAGCTTCTTCTTTTGTATTCTGGAACCAGGCAGAAGCTCAGTTCAAATACTGGAGTATCTGATTGCTTCAGCATGGGTCAGGAGCTCCCTTTTGTTTAGTCAGCTGTGGTAAGGAGACAGGTTTCAGTAGTGGCCACTGAGGTTCTCCCCAGCAAAGGGAAGGGTCACTTGAAAGCATGGTCTGGGCAGCAGTCTCCCAAACAGGTCTGCTTTAAGAGTCTGCCTTTATTGATAAGGATTCTAACAAACAGTTGCCAGAGCATTAAAGATTCTTCATAAATATAATTTTATGGACCACCACTTATTTAACCGTTTTCCCTAATTTAGATATTTAGTAATTTCTTTTTTTCTTCACATTGTGAAGAGTTGTTTGCCACCTGTACACTCTTCCTTAGAGATAGTCTTCATTTTTGAGAGCCTTTAAATCCCTGGGTTAGGAAGATCCTCTTGAGAAGGGAACGGCAACCCACTCCAGTATTCTTGTCTGGAAAATCCCATAGACAGAGGAGCCTGGTGGGCTGTAGTTCATGGGGTCACAAAGAGTCGGACACAACTGAGCAACTGAGCCCACATACACACTCACATGTAAATCATGTGAACTCACAGAACACGTAGAACATCATAGGAGGTCACCTCTTGAACCTTTCCAGCTTGCGATTGTATAAGAGTTGAGAAATCATTGGTGGCTTTCCCCCTCTTGAAGGCTATGACCTATCAACTTGTTGGACAGAATTTCAATCTAGTGCAGAGAGCACAAGCTTGGGGTGTTGAACATATGGTAACAGATTTTTGGCCGATTTCTTCAGTTCTCTGAGTCTCATTTTCCCCAACTATGAAATGGGAATATAATATCCTGCAAATGTTATTGGAGGTACTACGTGAGATTAAAAGCATGTAAAAATTATTGTCATTTAATGCATGCCCAGTATGTTAGCTGCTTTTTATAATTAGTGTCCTCATACATTCAATAACCAGTGTGGGACTATCTTGGCTATTCTGTCACTCCTATTGTTTTGCCTTAAATTTATTTAAAAAATACACAGCTTTGGATGTGAATCATCCAAGCTAACCTTGTGTAAGTCACAAGTATTTAAAGCACTTGCCCTGGAGTCAAGTTTCGTAGGTTTCACTTTACTGATTATCTATGACATAACCTATTTATGTACATATAGTTTGTATTTCACCTCTTTGATGAGAATTTCAAGTCAGTTAAATTATAAAAAGCAGGACAGTTTATAATCGTTTGATTGTTGATCCTCCCCCAGCCTTTTTTTTTTTCCCTAACAAATTGAAGATAAAGCTCTGCTCTTGGGTAAACTTAGGCCGATTTCAAAAGAGCATTTAGCAGAACTGACTTGCCTTTCTTTACCTTCTATTTTTTTTTTGACTCACTGCTTATATATTCCTTATCCCCTAGCAAGGTAGAACCTAGAGTAGTCATCACAGTTTTCTGTATCTTAGCAAAGTTTCTGTTAATTTTCTGAGAAGGATAAAGGCAGTTACGTGAAAGGTTTTCTTTGTTTCTTTCTCTCTTCTGGTGACTTACAGCCTCAGTGTTTGATCCTCAGTGTTTTAATCGAAATGGGTGTGTGTAATTGCATGTTATACTGTCCCATTGAGCCATCTATTCAGATATTTATTGGACACCTGCCATATCCAAACATTGGTATGTTATGGGGATAAAGCCTTGATCATCTCTTCTCTTCCTTCATTGAGATTACAGTCTAGCATGGAAGGTAGGCCATGCCACAGTGAATGTTAGGATAGGATTTGCAGGGTATTAATAATGGCCTTTAGCTTCCCTGGTGGCTCAGTCAATAAAGAATATACATGCAGTGTAGGAGACCTGGATTCCATCTCTGGGTCAGAAAGATGCCCTGGAGAAGGAAATTACCTTCTTTCCTGGGAAATCCCATGGACACAAGCTGTAGTCCACAGCATTACCAGAGTCAAACACAACTAAACCACCACCACCAATAATGGCCTTTAAATTTCATTGTGAAATAGTAGCAGTTCATGGTAACTTGATGTAGCTCTATTATTTGAGATTTAAAACCTTAGTGACCTCTTGAGCTTCTTAGGCTCCCAGATTTTACAAAGGCTTCTTTGGTGGTAGTAATCTCCAGTTCCTACCCTGGTAGCTCAAATGGTAAACAGTCTGCCTGCAGTGCGGGAGACCCGGGTTCGATCCCTGGGTCAGAAGATCCCCTGAAGAAGGAAATGGCAATCCACTCCAGTATTCTTGTCTGGAAAATTCCATGGATTAAGGAGACTGGTGGACTACAGTCGAACATGACTAAGTGACTAACATTTTCACTTTCGCTTTCATTTTTCAATCTCTGATTCAGTTATTAAATTATATAATCTGGAGATAATCTGGGAAGTTCTACTGTCAAGTTGGTTCTTTCACCAGTACTTTATGTTTTATACTTACTATGATGAATGATGTGAAATATGGAAAACCCTGTATCTAAACTTTACTCTTTAAAAAGCTTTTCTTATAACTGGAAGAAAATTGCTTTACGCTGTTGTGTTGATTTCTGCCATACAACAATACAACAACACAAATCAGTCATAATTATATATATATATGTATATATATATTCCTTCCCTCTTGGGCCTCCCTTCCCTCCTCACATAACAACTTCCCACTAACTACCTATTTTACTCAGGATAAATTTTGCTCGTTTTTTTGAGAGAAGTACTTTACTGTCCATTCCGTGTTCAAACTGATCCGGTTTTCTAGTAGCATAATTTACATTAGATCTTCAACAAGCAGAAATTTTAGACTTGAGGATACTATGATTTCTGGCCATTTTTTCCACTTTTTAAAATCAGTAAACATTTTCATTGAAGTGTAACATACATATAGAAAAGTGTACAAATCCTAAGTCTATATTTTGGTGAATTTTCATAAAGTGAATGTGCCATATCACTACGGTAGAGATCAAGAAGCAATATTATTACTGCCCTCAAATTTCCTTTCGGTCCACTTTCAGTCACAACCCATTTCCCTTTCCCTCCTGCCCCCGGCAACCACTATCTGCTTTGCCTCTGTGGATTCTCTTTTTCTATATGTTTCATATGAATGGAATCATAGAACATGTGGCCTTTTGTGTCTGGCTTCTTTCGCTTAGTATGTATTCAGGGTTCATTCTTGTTGTCGAATGTACTGGTACTTCGTTCCTTTATATGGTTGAGTTTTATACCATTATTTGGATATATCACATTTTATTTATTCATCATTTAATGAAAATTTAGATTGTTTCCACTTTTTGGCTATAATGAGTAATGTTGCTATAAACATTCATATACAGGTTTTTGTGTGAATGTATGTTTTCACTTCTCTTGAACCTATACACCTACAAATAAAATTGCTGAGACATATGGTAATTCCATGTTTAATGTTATGAGAAACCATTAAATGGTTTCCCAATATGACTTCATTTTTTTCTGTTTTCATCAATAATGTATGAGGGTTCTAATTTCTCCATATCCTTGCTACCACTTCGTCTGTCCTTTTGATTGCAGCCATTGTAGGAGTGTGAGTTGGTGTCTTACTGTAATGTTATTTGTACTTCCCTAATGAGTGATGACATCGAGTGTCTTTTCATGCACTTATTGGCCTTTTGTATATCTTTTTTGAAGAAGTGTCTACTCAAATCCTTTGCCCATTTAAAAATTGGGTTATTTGACTTTTTATTGTTGAAATGTAAGAACTCTTTATGGATCCTGTAGTCTTGTAGCCATGAATCCTTGTCAGATTTATGATTTGCATCCATCCACCCATCCATCTGTCTCTCCATCTTATCTGTCAGTATGGACTCAAGGATACTTATTTTGTTATTTGGGATACTACTGTTATTTACGTTTTTGGTCAAATTTTTCCAGTTTTGGGCATTGGTACCTTTTTTTTTTTTCTTTCAGGTTGGTTTCTGTGTCCAGAAAATCATGCCTCCCCCTTTTTAAACACTTCTCTTCTTTCTGGCACCACAAGATGTTCTAGGCTCATCTTCTATTTTTCCTGCCCTAACCCTGTTATCAGCTACCTTTCCAAGGAGCCCTGATTCTTTTTTACCAAAGAATGATACTTAGCAATTGACATTTGGGTTTTAGGTGTACTTATTGTTACTGGGTGTCATTGCTTTATTTTTCATATTTAAAAGTCTCTTAAAAGAGATATCATATTGTATTTACTATATCCTAAAATATTTTTCAGCCAGTTAAAACAATTACATAAGATAATACCAGTTGCAAAATGTAGACTTGTTTTTTGCCTATAAACAATTTCCATTTGCAATACACTTTATTGTTTGTTCATTGAAAACATAATTCTCATTGTGTTTCGAATTCATGCTCTCCTTAAGGTCGTGATGATGTTTATATACAGGTTGATGTTTCTGTAAGAGATCAAGGCAAGTGTGTCTGGGGAAATACAGCCTCTTTCAGGTCTGGAATACCAGTCAGGGTCATGCAGTAGAGCCAGACATGTAGTCACATACGTCAGGTTGACACCCGTTTGCACACAACTTGGGTGCATGGCAGGAATGAATTTTTTCCATGTCCAAGTGATACTGGCGGTAAGTTAGCTGGTATTCCTAATTTTCCTCCTCCTGGGACCATGATTATTTTCATACTGAGGTGGGAATGGTAGGTATGTAAGGGCAAGTAGCAGAGACGTACCTTTGAATACATCCATTTAAAACATTTTGTAATACTCTTTTCCAGCAGATATATTAATATTTTTCTTAGGCGTATTTTTCTTCTGTCATATCATGATGTGAAATATGTGATCATATTTTGTTGCTGTTCAGTTGCTCAGTCGTGTCCAACTCTTTGTGACCCCATGGACTGCAGCATGCCAGGCTTCTCTGTCCCTCACTGTCTCCCAGAGTTTGCTCAAATCATGTTCATTGAGTCAGTGATGCCATCCAACCATCTCATCCTCTGTCACCTGCTTGTCTTCTTGCCCTCAACCTTTCCCAGCGTCAGAGTCTTTTCCAATGAGTCGGTTCTTTGCATCAGGTGATCCAAGTATTGGAACTTCAACTTCAGCATTAGTCCTTCCAATGAATTCTCAGGGTTGATTTCCTTTAGGATTGACTGGTTTGATCTCCTTGCAGTCCAAGGGCTCTCAAGAGTCTTCTCCAACACCACAGTTCAAAAGCATCAATTCTTTGGTGCTCAGCCTTCTTCGTGGTCCAATTCTCACATCCATACATGACTACTGAAAAAAATCATAGCTTTGACTAGATGGACCTTTGTCAGCAAAGTGATGTCTCTGCTTTTTAATACACTGTCTAGATTTGCCATAACTTTTCTCCCAGAAGTAAGCATCTTTTAATTTCATGGCTGCAGTCACTGTTCACAGTGATTTTGGAGCCCGAGAAAATAAAGTCTGTCACTGTTTCCATTGTTTCCACATTTGTTTGCTGTGGAGTGATGGGACTAGATGCCATGATCTTACTTTTTTGAATGTTGAGTTTTAGGCCAGCTTTTTCACTCTCTTTCACCTTCATCAAGAGGCTCCTCAGTTCCTCTTTGCTTTCTGCCATAAAGGTGGTGTCATCTGCATATCTGAGATTATTGATATTTCTCCTGGCAATCTTGATTTCAGATTGAGTTTCATCCAGCCTGTTACCATATTTAGGCCTTAATAATTATATCAAATAAGACTCAATTTTCTCTTGGGTTATTAACTGACCACGCCTCTCTCCCCTTTTTGTTGTAACATGGGAGATCTTAACATAGGTAACAAAACCAGACTGACATTCAGTTGATTCTCTCTGTCTCTCTTTGATGCCTCCTAGGAATACCAGTGGCTGGGGGGACAGAGATGCCTTTACTTGAGCTATGGAGTGAGAAAACTTCAAGTGAGAGGCATCTCCAGGTACTGGAGCCAATCTACAGTTGGTTAATTCCCATGTAGGTATCAGGAGCTAACTGACCAAACTAATAGTCATTGCCCGAACTTATATTTTCCTGGAAGAGGGCATGGCAACCCACTCCAGTATTCTTGCCTGGAGAATCCCCATGGACAGAGGAGCCTGGTGGGCTGCAGTCCATGGGGTCACAAAGAGTCAGACACGACTGAGTGACAAAGCACAAATTTATATTTAAGCTTTTTAAAGAAAAACAAAATGAAGTATGTTTGTAGAAAATAATTCTAGTAACAGCGGCAGTTTGTGCACTTCTAAATACTTGGTGGTGGTTACTTTTCTTTCTTTTGTTTTTTAAAATAGGGAGTTGAGATTTTTAAAGTATGAATTTTTCTGATCTTAAGTACAATGTGGCCATTTCAGTAGCTATAGCATATAAATATGCATTCTTTCTATTACAGTGTCATATTTGTTCCAAAATAAGACACTGATTAGTTCTGACAGAATACATTAAAATGAAATTCTAAATACTATTTGGCAGTCTAGTACAATCCAAGTTTTTAAAAGGTGGACTTTTTATTTATTTTTTTATTTATATTTTGCCCTTGCTGTGCGGCTTCTGGGATCCTACTTCCCCTATCAGGGGTCGAACCCAGGTCCCCTGAAGTGGAAAGGTGGAGTTCTAAGCACTGGGCCACCAGGGAATTCCATAAAAGGCAGACTTTGATAGATTATACAGTTTTCATTTCTTTTTAAAAAGTTACTTATTAATAAATATATATAGGATATATAAGCCCCTTAAATACATACATACATACCTGTTTTATATATATATATATATATATATATATATATATATATATTTAAGGTACTGCTATATGTAGGTACTGTTTATACTGCTATAAAACATAGCAATGTTGTTTTTTATATTATCATGCTAATATTTAAGAAACCAAAATCCAAAGGAACCATGGTTGATGTCTTCATGTAACACCAAAAAATCTAACTTTGTGTATTTGCTTTTCTTTTTTTTTTCTTTTTTTATTTTTCAGTGGGTTTTGTCATACATTGATATGAATCAGCCATAGAGTTACACGAATTCCCCATCCCGGTCTCCCATCCCACCTCCCTCTCCACCCGATTCCCAGCCCAACAGGCCCGAGCACTTGACTCATGCCTCCCACCTGGGCTGGTGGTCTGTTTCACCACAGATAATATACATGCTGTTCTTTCGAAACATCCCACCCTCCCCTTCTCCCACAGAGTTCAAAAGTCTGTTCTGTACTTCTGCGTCTCTTCTTCTGCCCTGCATATAGGGCCATCGTTACCATCTTTCTAAATTCCGTATATATGTGTTAGTATACTGTAATGTTCTTTATCTTTCTGGCTCACCTCACTCTGTATAATGGGCTCCAGTTTCATCCATCTCATTAGAACTGATTCAAATGAATTCTTTTTAACGGCTGAGTAATATTCCATGGTGTATATGTACCACAGCTTCCTTATCCATTCATCTGCTGATGGGCATCTAGGTTGCTTCCATGTCCTGGCTATTATAAACAGTGCTGCGATGAACATTGGGGTGCACGTGTCTCTTTCAGATCTGGATTCCTCAGTGTGTATGCCCAGAAGTGGTATTGCTGGGTCATATGGCAGTTCTATTTCCAGTTTTTTAAGAAATCTCCACACTGTTCTCCATAGTGGCTGTACTAGTTTGCATTCCCACCAACAGTGTAAGAGGGTTCCCTTTTCTCCACACCCTCTCCAGCATTTATTGCTTGTAGACTTTTGGATAGCAGCCATCCTGACTGGCGTGTAATGGTACCTCATTGTGGTTTTGATTTGCATTTCTCTGATAATGAGTGATGTTGAGCATCTTTTCATGTGTGTGTTAGCCATCTGTATGTCTTCTTTGGAGAAATGTCTGTTTAGTTCTTTGGCCCATTTTTTGATTGGGTGATTTATTTTTCTGGAATTGAGCTTCAGGAGTTGCTTGTATATTTTTGAGATTAATCCTTTGTCTGTTTCCTCATTTACTATTATTTTCTCCCAATCTGAGGGCTGTCTTTTCACCTTACTTATAGTTTCCTTTGTTGTGCAAAAGCTTTTAATTTTCATTAGGTTCCATTTGTTTATTTTTGCTTTTATTTCCAATATTCTGGGAGGTGGGTCATAGAAGATCTTGCTGTTGTGTATTTGCTTTTCAATTGATGTTTTAATTTAAGGAAATAAAAATTTGAAGGGCATTCACATAAAAGTGATTTTAGAGCCTAAGATGAAGCTGTTACAGACCACTAAACTTGTCAGTATGTTTTAGACCAGCAAACTCTAGTGTAATTTACATGTAATGAGGTTTTCATAAATATGACTAAATAGGTTATAAATTTGCCATTTCTTCTTTAAAGGTGACAAAGGAAAGTGATCTCAAGGTGAAGCAAGGGAGATCTATGTACACTTAAAGAAGACAACATTTTACTAAATACTGAATTGTCAAATAGAACTAATGTGAGAGTATATCCACTGATTGGAGAAATATTTCTTTAGTGTCTACTATGCACCAGAAACAGTTCTAGAGGTGAAGAGAGACTTGAACAAAACAGACCATTTTCTTACCTTCATGAGTTGTGGAGACAGGTTAAGTTAGGTTGGTCACAGCATAGGATACAAAGCAAAACAGAGCAAATGTTGAATTGGTGTCATTCTCTATTCGAGGAATAGAACGGGTGTTTTCATGTAACATACCAGCTGGGTGGTGTTTTCATGTGACATATCAGCTCTGTAGATCCACCCCATACCCCTAAATTGAGAAAGAGTATATGTCACATCCTGGCGGTGGGGGAAGAGGGTTGCGATTGCGTGTTAATGAGTGCCACTATGGGTGGGATGAGGAGTGGTGTCCTGTGTACTTTATGTCAGACAGACCTCAGTTCAAGGCCTGGCTCTGACACCTACTAAATGAATAAATTTTAGGAGAGTTATGTAGCTAATGTGTACTTGTCCCCTTTTCTGTAAAGATGAGAAGAATTGACAGAGTTGTTATGAAAATTAGAAACTCTAAAAGATGCTCAGAAAATGCTAATTCTCATCTTTTTATCTTACCTTAGTTTTCTTATATGTAAAATGGTGATACCATTTTACTAGCCTTGTCTATTATTGTGAGAACTAAATAAATGAAATAAATATGTGAAACCACTTTAATATGGTTTATTATGCGCTCGCTCTCTCTCCCTCTGTAGTCGCTAAGTCATGTCCAACTCTTGCGACCCCATGGACTGTAGCCTGTCAGGCTCCTCTGTCCATGGGATTCTCCAGGCAAGAATACTGGAGTGGATTGCCATTTCCTTCTCTAGGGGATCTTCCCAACCCAGGAATTGAACCCGGGTCTCCTGTATTGCAGGCAGCTTCTTTACTGGCTGAGCTATGAGGGAAGCCCCATTATGTGCTGTTACTATATGTTATTTCTGGAAATGTAAGATTTTCAGACTCTTGGGCAACTGGGGAATAGAAGAACTCATGGATTCTTCCAGAACTGAGAAGCCATGGATCCCCACATTAGCAAGCTGGTGTTAAAACAGTTCGGCTACATTTTGTGTGTTTTTTTTCACCTTTTGATTATCAGCCACTAACTAACCTGCTCCTCAGAGTAGCCCTCTTTTCTTCACATTCCAGAGAATCTGTACTGGCCCAACTTGGGCACTGGTCTTTGGGCAGAATTTTCCTGCCCAGCCACATCTGGGGAGTTGATTGATTAATGTGTAGAGTGGGTGCCCTTGGGTCTGGTGTTTGCTCATGCTTATTGAGGCCTCATCTTGCTTGCTTTGTGGGGGCTCTGAGGCAGGAGTTTCCCTCAGAAGGTGGCTGTGGTCACTGCAGGCACTAAACGGAGCTGTTTAGGAATGTGTTCTGATTATTAAAAGGGATTGGAGAAATCGGAATAGGCTTTATGGCAGGAAGGTGGCCTCTGAGATTTCTTAAACTGCAGGTAATTATTTTTTCCTTTTAATTTTAATAAGTAATGATTTGTATTTCTTGGAATCAACTGAAAATTATTTCTTGAAGTAGCTACCAGCTGATAGATCAAGTTCTCTTTGGATTTTAGGCTACGAAAAAAAGACTTCATAAACTTTGAGTTGCTGGCAATTAAGTTGGTAAATTTTTTTAAACTTTTTATTGAAGTTTAGTTGATTTATAATGCTATGCTAGTTTAAGGTATATAGGAAAGTGAATCAGTTACATGTATACATATATCCACTCATTTTTTTTCTCATATAGGCCGTTACAAGAGTACTGAGTAGAGTTTTCTATGCTGTAGTCATTACTGAAAGTGAAAGTAAAGTGAAAGTTGCTCATTCGTGTCCAACTCTTTGTGACCCCATGGACTATACAATCCATGAAATTCTCCAGGCCAGAATACTGGAGTGGGTAGCCTTTCCCTTCTCTAGGGGATCTTCCCAGCCCAGGGAAATTGAATGGATTGAACCCAGGTCTCCTGCATTGCAGGTGGATTCTTTACCAACTAAGCTATCAGGGTAATAATGATCAGGTAGATATGAAAAAGATGGAAAAATTTTGTATATATATTTATCAAAAATACTGGAGTGGGTAGCTGTTCCCTTCCCCAGGGGATCTTCCCAACCCAGGTATTGAACCCAGGTCTCTTGCATTGCGGATGGATTCTTTACCATCTCAGCCACCAGGGAAGCCCATAGTCCTTATTAGTTATCTGTTTTACATGTAGTAGTGTGTATGTATCAGCCCCAGTCTCCCAGTTCATCCCTGCCCCCTGCCATTTCTGGTAAACATATGTTTGTTTTCTTTATGACTCTACTTCTGTTTTGTAATTAAGTTCATTTGTACCTTTTTTAGTTTCCACATATAAGCAATGTCATATGATATTTGCCTTTCTGTGTCTGACTTATTTAGTATGATAGTCTTTAGGTCCATCTGTTTTGCTTCAGAGGGCTTTATTTAGTTTCTTTTATGGCTGAGTAATATTCCTTTGTACATACATACCACTTCTTTATCCATTCCTCTTTGATGGACAGTTATGTTGCTTCCATGTTCTGACTACTATGAATAGTACTGCTATGAACATTGGGATGCATGTGTCTTTTCAAATTATGATTTTCTCTGGGTATACGCCCAGGAGTGGGATTGCTGGGTCATATGGTATTTCTAATATTTTAAGGACTCTTCATGCTGTTTTGCATAGTGGCTATACCAATTTACATTCCCACTATCAGTGTAGAATGGTTTCCTTTTCTCCACAGGTAAATTATTCTTGATAACTCAAAATTTCACCCGTTTTAGAGATAACTTTGATTTAAAACAGTTTTTTTTTTTTTTTTTGGCCAAATATAAACCCTACTTAATTCTCCCAGCTTCTCCTGTGCTTCATTGTTAAATTTGTGAACTATTTCTTAAAACAATTCGATAATAGCCGGCTAGTATTTTAGAAGTACCTAGTAATGTTTATAATATATACTTCACATATTTATCTAGCAAAATTTAACTCTTTGTTTTTTCTTCCAGGTAATATATCCTCAGCATTCCAAACTTACTGATAAAGAAGTAAGTAAATATATTGCTCTAGGTTGTTTACTGTTGTATTTCTGTTTTTATTGGTGTATATGTGTCAGCATATATAGTTTTTGTTTTCTTTTTCAGAAAACCAATATTTGCTATTTGTCTTTTCCAGATTCAAATTCAGGTAACTATTTTTCATGTGGTGTTTCTGTTGAATTTTATATTGAGAATACTGATTTTATTCTTAATATGTGAAAATTAATTAAAATAGCATAGTAGAATGCAAAGTCATTTTCAGCCTAATGGATTAGTGATTTTGATTCCTAGTTTATGATGTCTAGTCACATCTTACTTATGGTGGTGTTAGTTGTTCAACTTTTAGAGTAACTGTTAACTTGTAATGAGGTAAAATAGCATGGAACAATAAACTGTTGAAATAATGGAGAGCTTGAAAATCAGCAACATTAGTATGTTTGAGGATTTATAGTAAGTAGTTTTCTTTTAGTTCCAAGAACTCTGTAAAAGTAGGGATTTAAAAAGATATCAGGGTAAACATGGTTATAAAGCCTGGCCATCAGTTATTTGCATAAGTTTATATGAGTTAGTATATATAAAGCATTTGGAATAGTGCTTGACTATAGGAAGTACTTTGTGTTTGTTATTTTTAAACTTGGTTTTGCTGGTCTCTTTCAAAACTCTCTCTTTGTGTGACCCTAATTGTTGAAATCTTTCAGGTTGCCTTTTGTGTTTCACTTTCAAAATAGCTTTTCAGGCTTATAGTGACCAGAACACAACTTCTTAGACTGCACAGTTACAATCCCGTGTCTCAAAGGCACTTCAGATTCCTTTTCCTTTTGTGGTTACTTCTAATATCCTGTTAATTTAGTTTAGATAATCTGATTTAGGAGACTTGACATTTTAGTTTTTTAAAGCATTTTCTCTTTTCCTTATAAATGCTTCCAGAGTTTTTTCCTATACATTTTGAACTCAGCTTTCATGAGATATGTAAGAAAAAAAATAATTTAGTAAAAAAAAAAAAGATGGCTTTGAGAAATTCCAGGAGGACTTTTGTTGTGATCTGGGTTATCGGACTCTTTTTGTATGTTTTGCCTGTTAATGAAAGAATGATAGAGGCCTAATAGTTTCTCTCCTTATTTCATATAACATTTTCCTTACAAAGCGCACACATATAGTTCTGATTTAGTGAGTGTTAGATTGGACTTCCAAGATTCAGGGTCAGTTGAGTTGTATGGATTACAGGATGAACAGACTTTATGTGATTGGAATCCCAGTGGATTACCCTGCACACGCTTCTCTTTTCAGATCATGGCTGATTTTCATGGCCCTCTTTCACCTCTCTCAGTTCAGTTCAGTCACTCAGTCGTGTCCGACTCTTTTGCAACCCCATGAATCACAGCACGCCAGGCCTCCCTGTCCATCACCAACTCCCGGAGTTTACTCAAACTCATGCCCATCGAGTCGGTGATGCCATCTAGCCATCTCATCCTCTGTCGTCCCCTTATCCTCCTGCCCCCAATCCCTCCCAGCATCAGGGTCTTTTCCAATGACTCAACTCTGCATGAGGTGGCCAAAGTACTGGAGTTTCAGCTTCAGCATCAGTCCTTCCAATGAATACCCAGAACTGATCTCCTTTAGGATGGACTGGTTGGATCTCCTTGCAGTCCAAGGGACTCTCAAGAGTCTTCTCTAACACCACAGTTCAAAAGCATCAATTTTTCAGCGCTCAACTTTCTTCACAGTCCAACTCTTACATCCATACATGACCACTGGAAAAACCATAGCCTTGACCAGATGGACCTTTATAGGCAAAGTAATGTCTCTGCTTTTTAATATACTATCTAGGTTGGTCATAACTTTCCTCTCTACATGCACATAAAAACTAAGACAGTAATTGGATAGTCTTCTTTTGTAGTTTTGTAGTTAGTCTCTGTTTGAGTCATTTTCTTATTGGAAGGTAAACGCAAGTGTAAATCTGTGAAAATGAGAATTTGTTCAGGGAATTCTCTGGCGGTCCAGTGGTTAGGACTCAATGGAGTCAAAAAGAAGAATGTGTTCGGTATTTTAGGCATTTGAATGACCTATGTATGTTTTGTAATACCTTTTTATAGGCTGCACATCAAATGAAGTATTCAAAGTATGATTGGTGCTTAGAAGTAAAGTTGACAAAAGATCTTAAAAATTAGCGCCTTGCCATCTTAACAGATGAATATTAATCTAGACAGCAAGAGACTCTGCATTTTGTACGTATTTGAGATCGCTCTTCTCAACTGTGATTGTCCAAATAGTCTGCTTCACTTGTGCGTTCATTAAATGGAAGCTGAAGTCAGTACCATGCCAGCTTTGGAATGGATTCGGTTTTTCTCAAGACAGCTGTATTGTTGCAGAGATGGAGTAGAGCAGTCTTCCAGGGGAGAATCATAATCCAGCTTTAGTTTCCATGGAGCACACTTAGAAAGGAAGCAAAACAGCACTGAGACTTTGTGGTAAATTCTACAGATGACAAAGAACTGGGGATTCTTAATGGGAAGATTTGGCAGTCCACTACCAACACACACATCTCGACTTTAGAAAAAAGTTTGGTTTGTTTTTAGATTTCAGTCTTTTGTTCCATTTGAATGGCTTTTATCTTTAGGAACCTATGTTTAAAGGGTGTTTTCTGTCTGATAAATATTTGTCAGCTATTTTCTCATTATTTACTATTAATATCATTTGGATATATGCATTCCTGAGCCTTCAGTTGTGATGAATACCCAAGGAGTATAATCACCATTTTCTAAACACGACCAGAGGGAAAACTCAGCATTAGTAGAGAGTTTCAAGTACAGATGAATCCGAGGGAAAGATTAATCCTTATTCTGGATGGATTAGACGTACAAATAATATTTGTCTCAACAGGTTATTTTTTTTTCTCTGTAAACAGCTGGGATATCGTCATGTATTTTACATTTATTTTACACTTAGTGGTGAAAGCAGTGCTCCTCACATTCTCACACTCATCTGTGTTGAAGGACCATTTGGATTTTTAAAAAATTTCCAATCTGTTGTGGACCAGTGCTTTTACAAAATGCTATATACATGAATTTTTAGAACCATGAAAAGGGGAAAAACCAAAGAAATACAAAATGAAAGTCTGGATTTGTCATTGAAATATCAAATTGCTATAAGGGTTTCTAAATGTGTACTCTCAATTTGAGTTTTTATTTTGTCATGTGTTGTAACAAGAGTCAGTCTGTGGACTACACTTTGAGAAGCTCTACTCTAAACTCCTGTTTCTCAGCATTTCCAGCTCTCATCACAGAGAGTAACTACATAGAGTTGAAGGCCAGGAATGGGGCTCATGCTTAACGTCTCATGTTTTCTTTTATTAGTCTTACTCTGATCTGTTCTATAGCTGTTTTCTGCTAAAATAAAAATACTCTGAAGTTGTCTCTTCCCTTTAGGAAAAAATATGTAAGTTTTTTTCTCAAATCTCAGGTAATATTTTTGATATGGGAAAGTGTCTTCTGTTTACCTGTAGCTTTGCAGTCTTGGTTTGATTGGCAGATGTAGAAGATAAAATCACCTGTGCCCTTGATAATTTTAAAATGGGAGGAGAGCTGTTTGTGGCATACCACATGGCATTTGTATGGGAGTTGCTGAAACTGACAGGACTGGCCCAGAAACCAGTGAGTTCAGCAACTCTTCAGTCAGAGGTGTACTTTTTAGAAGGATTTTTGTTTTTTGAGAGGAGAAGAGAAACTTTTGATTTGCTCCAGTTGGCAGTGAAGTAGCATAAAAAAAAGATTTATGAGATACAGTTCACCCTTGTAAAATGTACAATTCAGTGATTTTTAGTACAGTCACAGAGTTGTGGAACTGTTATTACCTCAGTCAGTTTTAGAAAATATTTATCACCCCCTTCATGCTCCCTTGTCCTCCTCTTCCCCTCCCCCTACCCAGCCCCAAGCGACCACCTGTCTGCTTTCTGTCTCAATGGATTTACCTATTCTGGATATTTCATATTAGTGGAAGTGGGTTTTTTTTTTTTTAATAAAGTTTTATTAAAGTATAAAGGAGATAGAGAAAGCTTCTGACATAGGCATCAGAAGGGGGCAGAAAGTGGTGTTTTTGAGGTCTATTTTAACTTGCAAGAACCAGTATGATATAATAATGTTCAAGAGTATCAGTTCCAGATTCAGACTTCTTAAGTTCTTCTTACTCTACCATTTAGCAGATTTATTTCTTTGGATGATTATATAAATTTTCTGTGCCTCGAATTCCTCATGACAAATGGGACTAACAATGGGAACTTACCTGAGAAACATTAGAAGACCAATTGAGTGAATGTATCTAAAATGTTCATGACAGTGCCTACCACAGAGGGAGCACTCATTGAAATTGGTGCTCAATTCATGCATTGAAAGCTGAGGGTGGGTGGAACCACTTCTGAAGCAGACAAAATAACGACAAAGTTTTGACCTGGAATCCTGTTTGATTTTGCTCCTAACAACTTAGTTGTTTGGAAAAGGATGTTGGAGGAAGGCTACAGGAACTTGGTGTAAAGAACGTTGGATTATTCGTTGTTTTTGAGGCTAGTAAAGATTATGTTAGATTAATTAAAGTAGAATTTTCCTCTGGCTTTGGGGGTTTGCTGAGCAAATCTGCCATTTCCTTATTACTTGCTACTTTATCAAGGAAAGAGTTTTTGTTGTTCTTAATCAAGAAGCCATGTAAAGGTATATTTGCCATTTAAATCTTAAAATTTGTGTAACTTCTTTATTCCTTGATTTTAATAAAGAAGAAGTAATTTCCATTTACTTTTTCCCGTTTTTTGTAAATAATCAGAAACCTTTGGTGCACGTTGCATGACTTTTAGGTCTTTTTGGATCTTTATAGGTCTTTCATTTTCTTAGTGAATATATTGGGTAAGATGCTTGGAATTCAGTAGAATCATAGTTGGTTGTGGAGTTTTATTTTAGAATTTTTGAATACAACTGCTGAAAGTGACTTTTGAGATCATGTTATGATGCCTCTTACTTTTGTTGACAAGTCACTTAGGCTAAGTAACCTGTAGAAAGCTAATTACTGATGGACCTGGGACTAGCTCCCATTGATCGTGGCTCCTTTTTCCTCAGATTGTAGCTTTTCCCTCACGTTCACAGTCATAGTTAACCTTCGTTCATGTGTAATCATTATATTTCTTATGTAGGGGTTCACTCTATTATTAAAAATAGGCAAACTGGATGGGTCATACTAACAAGGTAGATTTATTTTTGATGAGGTTGTAGGGTATCAGGTTTGCCCCACCCTCCACAGTATCATTTTCTGAAAGGCAAATATAAACAACCTGGTTGCCAATCCGTAATGCCTCTTTTCCTGTCCCATTAATAGTGAAGTCTGGAGAGAGAACAAAGGTCTGCCCAGGTAAAGAGTTGATATTCCTTTAGTAACCTTTTGTGTGTGAAGGGACAGACTTCTGAAATATGAAATGGGAACCATTTACCTCAGTTCGCAGAGATATTGGCTAAAGCCTTTGTGGCTAATGCCTTTGTTATCTGGTGATCCAGCTTCCTGACCAATTC
Organism: Muntiacus reevesi; assembly: GCF_963930625.1. Lineage (NCBI taxonomy): Eukaryota > Metazoa > Chordata > Mammalia > Artiodactyla > Cervidae > Muntiacus > Muntiacus reevesi. The sequence goes on from NC_089252.1 coordinate 101,730,674, forward strand.
TGTACAATTTGCAGGTACAGCTGGTCACTGGAAAATTCTTACAGCATGCCCATGATTTGAGAATGGAGCTGGGTGGGTAGGGATGAAGGCCTGTGGGAACTTCATTACTTTCTTTCCATAAAGCTCAGCATCCCTTCAGAACCTATACTTCTCTCTTAAAATCCATTGCATTTTCTCTGCTATATCTTGCTAAGTGTCTCAGAGAAATTAGTATGTACTTCTCAGTGGATCTTTCTGTCTTCTAAAGAGAAAAACTGAACCATCTGTGTATAAATTCGTTGGACTAAAACAATGCTAGGAGTATTTTCCATTATTTCCGGTCTCATGTGTTTTCCTTATTTTAAACCGTCAGCTGTAACAAGTAAAAAAACTGAATTGACTCACTCTCCAGTCCTCTTTGTTTCTTCCCTTCTCCACCAAAGAAATACTAGTTTCTGTAATTACATGTAGCTGTATAAACTGAGTTGCTTTTTAAAACACTTAAACATAATATAAAGTTGGGTTTCCCTGATAGCTCAGTTGGTAAAGAATCTGCCTGCAATGCAGAGACCCTGGTTTGATTCCTGGGTTGGGAAGATCTGCTGGAGATGGGATCGGCTACCCACTCCAGTATTCTTGAGCTTCCCTTGTAGCTCAGCTGGTAAAGAATCTGCCCGCAATTCGAAGAATCTGCCTGCAGTGCAGGAGACGTGGGTTCGATCCCTGGGTTGGGAAGATTCCCTGGAGAAGGAAAGGCTATCCACAAGTATTCTGGCCTGGAGAACTCTGGCCTGGAGAATTGCAAAGAGTCGGACATGACTGAGCAACTTTCACTTTCCCTTCTTTTTTGAGAACTTCATGTGCTAAAGAAATAGAAGTACTTCTGTGTGTAATGCTAATATACTAATAATAGAAGTACTTCTGTGTGTAATAATAGTAAGAAACTCGAGCACATTCTGTATTTAATATAATCTTATTAGTTCTAAATACAGTAACTAGGAAGAATCTGAGTGACAAACTACTTGTGTCTTTTACTTTTTAGAGCATTTACAGTTTTTTGTAATTATTGCCTGACAAGACAATGTTTTAAGAGGTTTGCTAAAATGATTAAAGTTTTAAAGCTTTATTTATAATTGAAATGCTTTAAATGAGAAGTCTATTACTTGAACCTTCCTGAGTCTACTATGTCTTTTTTTTTTTTTTAATTCTCATTGTGAAATATAAAACTCACACAAGGTCAAGACATAGAACTTTGCCAATACCACAGAAGTTGTCTCATGTCCCTTCCCAAACAGTATTTCCTTCCCCCTCTCCTGAGGTAACCACTATCCTTGATTCTTTTTTTCTTTTTATTAAAACATTGTAATATAATTTTAATAATTTACACTCCATTTACAGTTATTGCAAAATATTGACTGTGTTCCCTTTAATGTACAGTAATCATTATAGCTGCTCTCACATCCAGTAGTTTATATCCCTCATCTTCCCACTGCCTCTATTCCCCCCCACCCCCCCCACTGGTAACCAACCATTAGTCCTCTGTATCTGCAAGTCTGCTTTATTTTGTTAGTTTTGCTTACAATTTGTTTTCTTTTTTTCCCTTCACATAGAAATGATATCATACAGTGTATGTCTTTCTGTCTGACTTATTTCACTCAGCGTAAAGCCCTCCAAGTCCATCCATGTTGCTGCAAATGGCAACTCATTCTTTTTTTCCGGCTAATATTCTATTGTGTATATATGTGTGTGTGTGTGTGACATCATCTTTATCTGTTCCTCTGTTGATGGACACTTATATTGCATCCATACCTTGGCATGTAAATAATGCTGCTCTGCACACTGGGATACATGTAGCTTTGCAAATCACTACACTGATCCTTACAGTGTCAAGTTTCTTGCTTTTCCTTGTAGTTTTATCATCCAGCTGTACATTCCTAAACACTATATTTGCCTGCTTTTTTTAAAAAAACAACTATATAAATGGATTTGAACAATTTGTGTTCTTTTGTGTTTAGTTTCTTTTGCCCATTATTATGTTTGTGAGTCAACATTACATGCACACAGTTTTCAAAAAGTTTTAACTACATGGAGAAAACAGAATAGGAAAAACAGTAGAGGGACATAAGATGTTTGTTTTACTAATGACTTTGCCTCTAACTAGAAAAGATGGCTTTGAGCAAATCACGGAAACTGTCAGGGTCTCCTTTTTCTTCTCTAAAACATGATAGAATGGGGTTCAGTAATTGATAGGACCTCTTTAGCTCTAAGATATAGTGAAACTGGATAACTGATGTTATATGTGCTGTCCTTAATTTCTTTCATTTTTGTTTTCATTAGGTTGTCTTGGAGATACCCAGTTTTGTTTTAGATTTCGACAGTCTTCTGGGCGGAGGGTGTCACTGCATTGTCTCCTGGATCAATTTGACAAAGATTTACCAGTTTACTTAAAGGTTGGAAAAGTAGTAATAGAATAATGTTCTTGTGAGAGGAACTTTAGAACTGAGTTACCGCTTACAGCATTCAGAAATACTGTGCTTTTGTTTTCTTGCTGTATTATACTGCTGGATTTCCAAAGTGAGTCTAATTCATTGGGATTTAGTACATGAGTGAAAGAGACTTTTTAAAGTTATTGTTCTTAAAACATAACGCCATTGTGAATAATAGAAATTAGAATGTTGAGGTAATTTTCTTTCACTTGTTAATAGCTTTTTGTTTAGATGTGGAAGCAGGGAGTTAAAGATTCCCTATGGTAATCCCTACCAGCTTTACAGTACAATTATAGTTGTCTCTTTTTGATTTTTAAATGAGCTTTGGTTTACAGTTATTGTCTGCTAAAAACAGTGTTAATAATTCAGATGATTCCAGAGTGCGGAATTTCTCTTTGGTACAGTAGTTCACACCTTAACTGCATGAAGAATCATTCTATCTGGATGTCCTACTAGCACAGCCAATAAGAACTTGACATCTTTTCCCTCAAATAAATATTTACAGCTTACCTTCCATGTTCTACCAGTGACCCTAATCTTCTTCCAGTAAGGAAAGCCTTTAAAAAAAAAAGTCTTTAAAATCCTTAAAATGTCTCTTATAGCCATCTCATCCTTTCCATGACCTTGGCTATCACTACTAACATATTCTTTCAGCTGCTGATAGCTTTTTTATGTTCTTGGCATTGTATCAATAAGCGTATATTATCTTAATAATGAGATTCCCAGGTGGCTCAGAGGTAAAGAATCCACCTGCCAATGCAGAAGACAGTTTGATCCCCAGGTCAGGAACATCTCCTAGGTGAGGAAATGGCAACCCACTTCAGTATTTTTGCTGGGACAATCCCATGTACAGAGGAGCAGGGGGTGCTGCAGTCCATGGGGTCACAGAGTCAGAAGCGACTGAACACGCACATCTTATTAATCCTCCCTATATTGTTCTGAGAGAGTTCCTTTTGCAAACTTGAGGGCTATTGAAGATTATAAAATTTGCCCAAAGACACCCATCTCCTCTCTTTTTCAGTGCAATATATTTTATACAGTGTTCCTAGCTAAAGTGTACATAATATAGTACATAAAACAAATCTAAAATGATTACCTATTGCTTAATGAATAAAGAGCTAATGATAGTACTGTTTCCTGGTTCTCACTTTTTAGGCCTTCCAGGATAAAACTTTACCTTTTGAATTTCCAGCTTAATCTTCTTTCTATACATGTGTCATATTTTAGTTAAATTGACCTATAGCTTTGCCCTGAGGTAGCTTGTATTTTTTTGTCATTCAAAAACATCTGCCTCTTGAAATCTTTACTGATCACCATAGACAGGTAATCTCTTCCTCCTTGGCAGAGGGGAAAAAAAACTACTTTGTGCTTTTTTCATGGTACCTACCCTCCTTTTACATAATAGTCATTTTTGTACTTTTCTTCTCTCTCTTAGTTTGTGATCTTCTTAAGGAACTATGTCTTAGGCATCATTTTATCTTCTTTAACACAATGCCTTATTCAAAGTAGGTGGTCAATAAATATTTGTTTAAAGAATAACAAGGAACTGGGCCAGAGTTTATTCTATTAGGATATAAAAACTTTGCAAGTTTTTTTGGAATGTAATTGCCTTTCAAATTGTATGTTGATAAACATTCCAGTGTGTCATTATTATTGGGTGAAAAATAAAACAGTGTATGTAAGATTCAGATTAGTGTTTTAACTCCTTTTAATTTCTCTCTTGAAATTTTGTATTAGACTACCTCAAAAATTGTAGGCAGATTTTTAGAACATTAAGTGTACCATTGGGGAAAGCAGAATTTGATTATTTTCAACTTCCATTAACTACCACAGATATAAATAAAGAATATAAACCTTAAGTTGTAGAAGATAAATCTGTATGTTAGCTTTGTACTTTAAGCTATAATTATTTCATCTTTGGGCAAGTTAGCAGTTTCTATCTGTCACTTATTACCATGATTGTTGTTTACATTGGTGGAAAAGTATAACTAGCTTTTTGTGTATACCTCATATCTCAGTTTGAGTTTATAAAGGAACTTGCCATTAATAGTAAAGAATTGATATATATGTATGTTTTTAATTTGTCACTTCTTTCATAGAAAGATCCTGCCTATTTTTATGGATATGTGTATTTTCGACAAGTTCGGGATAAAACTCTAAAAAGAGGCTATTTTCAGAAGGTAATTTTCATTTATATTAGTGGAAACACTTTTACATCATAGTTAGAAGAATAAAAATTATTAGAATGAACAGTCTTTAAAGTTTCATATTTCATCTTTAAGCATACTGGAATTTATATTTTATCTTTTTTTTTTTGGATTGTAGACATCTGTCCTTAAGTTTTTAACTGCTATTGAATTTTGCCTTTCTTCTATCTATGTGCTAGATTCCTGACAGTAAGTTACAGTTACTGTATGAAACTGTCAAAACTCAGAAGAATCTGTTTAATTTTCACATTTTAGAGTAAGGGAAAGAATGAACAGATTGTGATATACTTACAACGAATAAAAGTCTGCAGTATGTTTTTTCGAAGAGCCACTAAATGTACTTGACCAACCTCTTAGGCATTACTGCTCCCACTCTAAATGTATAGTTAGTTCCAGTTTGATCCCAGCCTACAGGGACACACTGTTACCTACTGTAACTAGAACATGCCCTGGCCATGTATTGATGCTTGATGGAAAGGTGAAAAGTAATTTTCAAGAAAAATAGATTTTTTAAAAAATCAACATAATCCATATCTGAAGTGATCACAGAATATAAAGTGACAATTTTTAAGAATGTGGCTAGTGCTCGCTTCGGCAGCACATATACTAAAATTGGAACGATACAGAGAAGATTAGCATGGCCCCTGCGCAAGGATGACACGCAAATTCGTGAAACGTTCCATATTTTTATTACTCAGCCGTTAAAAAGAATTCATTTGAATCAGTTCTAATGAGATGGATGAAACTGAAGCCCATTATACAGAGTGAAGTAAGCCAGAAAGATAAAGAACATTACAGTATACTAACACATATATATGGAATTTAGATAGATGGTAACGATAACCCTATATGCAAAACAGAAAAATAGACACAGAAGTACAGAACAGACTTTTGAACTCTGTGGGAGAAGGTGAGGGTGGGATGTTTCGAAAGAACAGCATGTATATTATCTATGGTGAAACAGATCACCAGCCCAGGTGGGATTCATGAATCAAGTGCTCGGGTCTGGTGGGCTGGGAAGACCCAGAGGAATCGGGTGGAGAGGGAGGTGGGAGGGGGGATCGGGATGGGGAATATGTATAACTCTATGGCTGATTCATGTCAATGTATGACAAAACCCACTGAAAAAAAAAAAAAAGAATGTGGCTAAAGCCATTGAACCCTAAAATATAACAGTCATAGGTTTTAGTTTGAAAAAGCATCATCATTTACATTTTCTTTATTAGGAAGAGTTTATCTGGCTAATTCCTGATATTGCTTTGCTGACAAAAATAGTAGCTAGGCTTTGAAATTATCCATGATATTGATTTATTTATAGGAAATTCTTTTTCCTGGAGAGCAGAAAAATCTGTGGCTATGTGTTTATGTAGTAATAGGTAAAATGTAGTAGTAAGGATAAACTTCAGTGTTCTGCCACTCTAGTTTTACATTCCTTTTAACTATCTACTGTCAAAGCCTTTTTATTTTAAAATCCATACTTTTTGCTGAATTTGGCTTGTTAGTAATTGATTACATAAGAAATTACAAACTTAAATTATAGTCATAGGGAAATTAAACATCCTGTTTTTTTTCCCCTTCCAGTCCTTGGTTTTGATCAGCAAGCTACCTTATATTCATTTTTTTCACACTGTGCTCAAGCAGATAGCACCAGAATATTTTGAGAAGAATGAACCTTATTTGGAAGCAGGTAAGTTAAACATTGAATGAGTTATGTTGCTCTATAAAGGAGTTTTAAAATTTTTACTGGAAATGAGTGAAAAAAAATCAGTTAAGAATTTTGAGGGCTATGTGATGGAGAGATGTCAAACTATGCTTCTAGCATATTTACCTACAAACAACCAAGACGATATCTTTTATTATCTCCTTTTGAAATACAGATGATGCTTATTTTTTGGATAATGAACAAATACTGAGTTGCCAATTCTGATACTGAGAGTACTGTTAAACAGAAACCCTATGTCACTTGATACAGAAAGAAGACTTCCGCTAGGTTGTGTGCTTTTGTAGCTGATATTAGTAGTAATAAATAAGAAAACTTCTTTTAAAACCTTTCAGTGTCAAAGCGTGTATTAGCCAATTTATATCCTAGAACCTTGGTGTGTATCTTGTGAAATATAAGTTATTTCAGTACTTTTGCCATTTATCTTCCATCCTTCCCAGTATATTTTTTCTGCCATATAGAAAGCAAAAAGTGGAGTTCTAATTTCTAATGTTCCATTTTTAATATTTTAGTATTTCCACTTATACTAAAGAAATATTTTACTATATTTTCAGCTTGTAATGATGTTGATCGATGGCCTGCACCAGTGCCAGGGAAAACATTATACCTGCCTATTATGGGGGTAGTAATGAAGGTAATGATAGCCTGTATTTCATTTGTCTCTTGTTTTAAAGAACTGTAGGAAGTTCACACATGCATTTTGCATTTTAACTTCCTAATCACATTCAGTCCTATTGCTGCTTTCACTTCTTTGTCATTGATGTAAGGAATTGCAGAGATACCACAGTTTATCCTGTTGCACAAAACTGTCACACAGCTCCGCAGCTCACAGTCCTGTTTTCGTCCTGTCGAGTGTGAGGATGGTGGTGTTATTCTTATGTAATACTTGTGAATGTGAATGCCACCTCCTAGAATTGTACAGCTTCCTGGTCCTCCAGAGATGGATGGTATCACAGAGCACTTGTAGAATTGAGTATGAGTTAGTAAAATTTAAAAGAAATTAGGAAAGCCATTGGTTCTCAGTCTTATGAAATCTTTTTCATGTGTAATTTCAGGCTAATGTCCGTCTCTGGGTATTGTTCTCTATGAAGCTGTGTGTTTTTTGTTTTTAATATAATGAATTAGCATTTTGTTCTCAAGGTTTGTGTAAATGTGCTCTAAGTGCTTTTGCAATTCATTTTCAAGTTGGACTTATTTTTGGCAATGTTCTCTCTTTAAATGTCCTCATTTCTGTACAGTTTCTGTTCTGTTTTTCTCCCCCTCCTAAATAATCAAAAGTTGCTCTTGGCTGAGCGTTCTCATGGTTCCCTGTGAGATATATCCCGTAGTTTGGCAAGCTTGAGAGGGTGTGTTTGGGTGTGTGTATATTAATGAAGCGAAGACTGGAACAATAAGCAGGAAGCTGTGTGTAGTTGATGTTCTTTTCTGTTTTTCCATCACATTTGCTTCTCAGTGGGTTAGTGATTTCAGTGTGTGTGGGAATGTGGAGACCTTGGTTCACTTACCTTCTGCTGTGACTGAAAATATATACAACTTTTATTTTGAATCTGACATAAGTGTTTTGTTTTCATGGCTTTTTAGGCATTGCTGAGTATACCTTTCAGCTACAGGATAGACTGAGTGCTTCTGATCCCGCCTTGTAGTGGCTACTGTATAAAAAAAGGTCATTCTTTTGTAGCCAGAGTTATTTTCTTCTCTTTCAGGTCCGGATTCCCACATGTCACGACAAGCCTGGGACAACTCAAATAGTGCAGTTAACTCAGCAGGTAGTATGGTACTGCAGTAGAATAATCCAGCATATATAGTCTCTTTAGCAGAAATTTTCAACTAGCAAATTTAGAATTTCTTAGATTTATGTTACATTTCTGAATATCACTGAAATATCCCATTAAGTAATTTTTAATGAACTGATAATAAACTTCCTAATATTGCTCCGATTTTTGTTGTTGTCGTTCTTTCTCTGGTAGACACTGGAGAGCTCAGAATTTATACTGTAATTGTGAGGACAAGGGAAAAACTATCTTTTAAAAAAGATTAAACAAGGTTTGATTCTAACAAAACCTCTAATCTTAGAAGAATGGTCAACAGACTTCTGTTTTGAGGAAACTTAATCAAAAGGATTCTGTAGTTATGATTGCCTTTCATTTTCCCCACAGTTACATATGTTTGTGGGTGGGGATGAATTTTTCATTTGAAATTATTTAACTGGTATATTAGCATTCCCATTGTTCTTTGAATTAAATAAAAATGGAGAGCAATAGGAAAACTAGTTTTGCCTGTTGTATATATCAGCTGGTATTATGGAAGTATTCCATACAGTTGAGAAGTAATCTGACATCTGACTACTGGATTAATGCTTTGTCTGTGCAATCTGTGTCATTCTTGACCTTCTGCTGTGTTAGGGGAGACTGATAACACCCATTCTCTTTGTGGCTGCTTCTGGAGGAAGAGAATCCTAAAAGACAGAGAGGGCAACATGTCTTACTGATCATGAGTTAGATTTTAAAAACCAGTTTCTGTAAATTTCAGTGACATCTTGTCTGTTTGTCTTTTTTATCTCTTAGGGAGATGCTCATATATCTGTTATTTTACCTACTGTTCATGAAGTGGATCTTTTCAGGTAAAGAATAAAAAATTTTGTTAACTTCCTTGTCTCATTTGCTTTATGATATTGTTATTAATTTCTTTAGAAAATGAATGTTCCTATATCAAATGTGGGAAAAATTGGAAAAAAACAGTCATTATGTTTCACATGTTGTAAATCAATGATTCATTCCTGACTGCACATCATTTGTTTTGACTCCTAGGAAAATTTGTATATGGACAGAGTATTACATGGTAGAAACAAATTATTTTTTTGTTTGGTTGGGTGTGAGAATAGTAAATGAAATTTTTTTCCCCAGGGATGGCTTTTTTGGGGGACTTGCAGGTGGATTGGGAGCATAAAGCATGATTCTCCAGAATGGGAATATAAAAGTGGTACTAAAGAAAGATTTTAGCATTTTAGACGTTTAGCTCTGTCATTTCCCTACAGAGCCCTCACTATAGTAATTAACACTGCATTAATTTAATGCGTACCACCAGTGTCTATTAGAGGTTTCCTCTCTTGAATATTTAATACTTATCTCCCTCTCAATAAAAACTACTTTGTATAACAGATATTACTAGTACAATACAGAGCTTTCAGAGAGTGCTTCAACTTCTAACTTTACTTCTTATCTGTTTGTGCCCTTACTAATAACATATTGAGGGCAGAAGGAGAAGGGGACGACAGAGGATGAGATGGCCGGATGGCATCACCGACTCAATGGACATGAGTTTGGGTGGACTCTGGGAGTTGGTGATGGACAGGGAGGCCTGGTGTGCTGAGGTTCATGGGGTTGCAAAGAGTTGGACACAACTGAGTGACTGAACTGAATAACATATTACTATACTTCAGAGAAGAACTAGTTTGCAACTTTGATGCCTTAAGGGCATCCCGCAGTTAAAGTCAGTTGGTCAGATGTTTTTCATATAGGTCTTTTCCATGTTTCCTTTGCTTATTTTAAAATTTTATATATATATATATGATATATATATAAATTATTTAAAATTATATATAATTATATACATTATATGTTTTAAAAATTTTTAAGTTTTATATATTCCACTTTTCTAGAAGTTCATGATTATTTCAAAATTTTATGTATTTATTTATATAAAATTTATACATCTATATAAAATTTGGAAACAATCACAAATTTACAGGAAAGTGGTAAGTACAGTACAGAAAACTTTTTCTTCATAGAACCAATTTATAGTCAGTTGAAGACCTGATGCCGCAATCTTCCCTTAATACTTTAGTGTCTATTTTCTACAAATAAGGACTCAGTGCAGCCATAAACATTGGGAAATTAATAATGATAATACCATCTCCTACTAAGATCACATTCAAATGTCGCCATTTGTCACAATAATATCTAGTTCAGAGCTGTCTGTTGCATTCAGTCGTCATGTGTTTTCAGCTCTCTTAGTCTGGAACATTTCCTCAGTCTTCCTTTCATGCCCTCAGATTCTTGTAGATTACAGGACATCCCTCAGCTTAGGTTTGTCTGGGGTTTACCTGTGATTATCTTCAGGCTCTCTGTCTTTGGTCAGGAAATAACCAAAGCTTGCCTTCTTACTGATAATGCTTACTTTGATCATTTCATTGGTTTGGTGTTCCCCAGCCTTCTCCATCAATAAGTTTTTCCTTTTGTATTGCTTTTATTTTTGTGAGTTTTTTTTTTTGCTTTTCCTTCACATATCTTTTCTTGCCTTTGAGTAGTTAAAATTAACTTTCCCCAACTTCCAGCTCACAAATTTGTTTTGTATTTTTATACTTAGAAGGTACTTGTGTTTTTTTTTTTCCTTTCTTTTTCTTTCTTTTGTGTATATGTTTTCAACTAGGTACATCAGTTGTGATTTTTATAAATAGATAAGTAGTTTTCCTCTAATCTACTAGGAAAAATTTTGACACAGCTAGGAGAAAATTGCTAAATTAGTGAAAGTTACTAGACGTAACTTAGGCTAGGTAATGTACCAGAGTTCTGTTCCTACATGCTTCTATCTAATTCCAGGGCTACTGTAAAAATGTGCAGCATTTCTTTAGGGAGAGGATCTTCCTAGGAAATCATTCTGTTATTTGGCATTAGAACCCCACTCCATTGTGATTTCTTTTCATCCGTCCTTTAATGTTGAAAGCATTGACATTGAAATTAAGTGCATCTAGTAAACATCCTTTAGAAAATTAATTTTTTCTTTTTCCTTCATCTTACTTAAGAAATTGAAATGTAACAAAGCAATATTAATAAACTAGATATACCGTATGGTATAGGAATTTAATAATCATCTAGTATGCTTTTACTGTTAGCCATTCTGCGTGTCAGTATATTACATTTAATTTTGTAAAAATTGGAATAAAATCACTATATATTTTATGTGGATAAAAGGAACTTATATCTCTATGCATCACCATATTCTGTGTAAGCAGATTTGTATATCAGTTCAAGGTATTCATAGCTATAAGAGTTGTATCAATATGAAGTTTTTAGAATCACTATATAGGAACTTAAACCCTGGATGGATAAGTAAGACTGTCTCTTCTGTGTAAACACCTTCCAGGTGTTTCTGCCCAGTTTTCCTTCATAGTCAGATGCTTTGGGAGCTGGTGCTGTTGGGAGAGCCCCTCGTGGTCATGGCACCGTCGCCATCAGAGTCTTCAGAGACTGTTTTGGCACTTGTTAGGTGAGTATATTTGGTTCCTGATGGTGACAGTTACAACACTTTACTGTCTGTGATTGTTTGCACACTCATTGCATCGATCTACACAATAACCGGTGAGAAGGTAGTACTCACTATAGCACCGTTTATTGATGAGAAAATTAATTCAGGCTCCATTAGGGCTGGAACCATGTTTTGTTTTGTTTTTTTTCTCAATAATAGGCACGCTCATTCACTCACATAAAGTTCACACCTGATATCAGTAGTGCAGATGTTCAGTGTCTAGTAAAAGGCATGTAGTTAGTGAATGACAGAGTCAGAATTTCACCCCAACTTCTCTTAAATCCAATGTGTTTTCTGTATTTTAGCCACTCGGTAATTACATATCACCATTTGTCCTGAAACAAGCTTACCATTTATTGAAACAGATAAGTGATCTCACTGGGGTAAACTCTATGCTACACTTGATCTTAGCCAAAAGGCCGAGAAGCGATAAGGGGGGTAAACTCTATGCATAGAGGTTTTATAGTTATTGTGTAGGGCCTTTAATTTCTGTCCTTTGTTTACATGTGTTTCTTGCTCCACAGCTGTATTTCTCCATTAAAGTACTTCAGTGATTTCCGACCTTATTTCACTATTCATGATAGTGAATTCAAAGAATATACTACCCGTACTCAAGCCCCGTGAGTAAACAAAATAACTTCTGTTGACCAAATATTAACCTTTATAACCAAAGTATTAAGAATTATTTTTGGTAATAATTTAAAAGTTTAAATTTTGAACTTATTGCCAGATTGATTTTGTAAAGGTACTTTTGAGGAGCAGCTGGTAATAATTTCACATTTCAAGAGTCAGTATCTTATTTTCTGTAAATGATCTGCTTTACCAGTGGAAGCCATAATTGTCATTAATAGCTAGCTACCCAACTATGCTTTTAGTTCTATCTTTGTTCTTTACTTCACGACCTCTTACAGCATCAGTTATCTTTTCTTGCTCTGTAACTTCCTCTTTCTTCCCCTTCCTCATTAAGTCACCATGCAAACATATAAAAATTCTTCTCAGTCTATAAAAGGGGCAAAAAATATCTTACCTTTCCCTCTTAGCTCTTGCTCTATTGCTCATCTTTTTTTCATAGCCTAGTTTCTAGAATAACAATAAAAATTTCCTTTTACTGCCTCCACTTCTTGGTTTCCTAGCTGCTTCTCAGTTCATTGCAAATTGATTTCTCTGTCTCTGCTGAAGTTAAGAAGACCCTTCTCACTGCCTTGAGCCTGTGGACACATTATTGCCCTGTTTTTTCCTGCCTTCCCTTTTCTTGTGACATTCAATCCATTGACCTTGAAAACACTTGAATCTTTGATGCCATCTCACCTGACTGTCTGGTGGTGTGCTGTCTTCTCTGCAGACTTCTCTTCCTCTGCCAACCCCTTAAATGTTGGTGCTCCCCAGTATTGTGTTCTGGGTTCTGATTTCAGGCCGATAATTCTTTCTGAACAGTCTTATCTGTACCCACAGTCTCTGTTAACACCTGCATAATGATGACTGAAATTTACCTTCCTAGTTCAGATCTTTGCAAGGTCTTGACCTCTATCTAGATTTTTGTTTTTGTTGTTTTTTACTGTGTTGCCACCTGGCACCCAAAACTAAACATGTTCAGACTGATGTCTTTTTTCCTCCTCATTTTCTCCCCTCGTTCCATGCCTCTTCCTGTTTTCAGGAATGGTGCTTCTTTTTACTTAGTTACCAAAAACCTGAATTGTCATAAATTTCTCCTTTTTAATATGCTCCACATAAAGTTTACCCAAATTCTGCCAGTTCAACATCCTAAAATATCTGTCATAAATGTGTTATCTTTTTCCAAAGCTCTTTTCCTAGTCTTACTATTTCTAGTATTTTTCATATCTGCTGTTTCTTTTTCCCAAACTTCTTCCCCTTTTTGTAGAGCATCTTCCAAATCCCCCAACCAAGTGATCTTTCTAGTAAGTACGTTTTTATTTATGCAACATTCCTCTACTTGGTTCTCTAGTAGCTTCTATTTGCCTGCAAGATAACATCTAAATTTCCTAGCATATAAAGTTGGTACTTGATGATCAGGCTAGCATCTGCCCATCTGCTTTCATTTCAAACTGTTCATGCTTCCAGCTTTGTGCTTTAAGAATGCTGAACTATATGTAGTTTTACAAACAGACCATGATCTCACTTCATGGCTTTGCACATACTATTCATTCTCATGTATCACTTTTTTTCTTTTATACCCTTGACAAAAAATTCCTGTCATAACTTACATACTATTATATATCAACTATACTTCAAAACAAAACTCCTATTCATTTTTCATATCTCTGTACACGTCATTGTTTTAGTGAATCTGTCCTTTAATCCCCTGGCAGATATAATTTCTCCTTCATAATTCTTGTACATTTTATATCACCTTCACTGTATTCTAATTTTTGATATTATAATTGGGTATGTATACCCTTTTTCCTGTGTGGTGTAAGAAAAGCCATATCTTTTCATCTTTATGTACCTCATACCAAAAATAGTACCTGGCATGTAGTTGATACATCGTACCAGTGAAGGAAAAGATTATCTATTGTTCACACAAAATAAATTGTAAACTGATGGAACATGCGTTTTTTGGTGACTCTGGTTTTCTTCTGTTTTTATGTAGGCCCTCAGTCATCTTAGGAGTAACCAACCCTTTTTTTGCAAAAACACTCCAGCACTGGCCACACATTATTCGAATAGGAGACCTTAAACCTGCAGGTAAAGTTCTTGGTGTTCTTGTTTTAGTGTGTAATGTGGATGAGCAGGTTTATTTCTTCCTGTTTGCTTTCATTGCTTGGTTACTTTTTAGATATGTTGATGGCAAACTTTTTTGAGGCAACTGGAATAAAAGCCTTTGGAGAAGAGCATGACTTCCAGTTAAAATATACAGGGTCTTATATGTGTAACCTATCATATCCTCCTACCAAAAATGCACCTATAGTGTTATATGAATTAATTATAACAAAATGAAACCTCAAAATTTTGAGCTACTCTATATATATTTATTAGTATAAGCCCAATTAAACAAGATTTTTCCAACACTGCTTGAAAAAAACCTTAAAGAAAGTTCAAGTTACTCAGTTTAACACAAAATTCTCAACTAGGAACTGAAAGCAAGAATCATACATTTTTGTGGTACTGATACTGATTAAAGAAGTGGTCACAGGTTGTGGGCCTTTCCGTGGGCTTCGCTTGTAGCTCAGTCGGTAAAGAATCTGCCTACAGTGCAGGAGACTGGGGTTCGATTCCTGGGTCGGGAAGATCCCCTGGTGAAGGAAATGGCAACCCACTCCAGGATTCTTGCCTGGAGAATCCCATGGACAAAGGAGCCTGGCGGGCTACAGTCCATGGGGTAGCAAGAGTCGGACACGACTTAGCGCCTAAACCACCACCACCTTTCCATGATACCTTTCCATTCATGATTAATGACTGTTTATTAAGTGAGTAAATAAATTCTAACCATTGGCAATTTTGTTAACCTAAATGACAGTTTAGTGGTACCTCTGACATTTTCTCACTGGAGATTCTTGAATTTTCTATGCAAATAGTTAAGATGTGAGCTATCTAAAATGTTCTTTTAATGATTTTATGATATGTTACTTATAAAGACTTTTCTTTTGGTATTCATGGGTATTTTATTTAATACATTATATATTTAGATTGTTTTATAAAATATCCTTCCTGGAATATAAATAAATCTGATAGACATATTAGAGTCAGGAAATAATGTTTTAAATCCTGTTATTTACAAATATTAGACTCAATCTTAGACTGAAATCCTTAGAAGCCTTATGAAATAGGGGAAAGGACAAAGGACTTTGCCTTGACAGTCAGTTCTGTGTGACCTTAGACAGAACAGCCCTTTAAGCCTTGGATTCTTTGTCTGCTGGGAGAATTAAACACAGTACTTGACACATGGCACTCTGAAAATGTCAATGTCATTATCCTTTGACATTTCATTAGCGTTCTATCTGATAATTCAGAGCACAGCAGTGACCAGAGTCTTATCTATGAGAAGATATGGAAAGTTGGTTTTTATCATAATTTAATCTTGATATTTACTTTTTTATTTTAGTCCTATTAATCTAGACCATTTGATTAATTATAACATAGTAGACTACTGTTTATTGTCCTTTTTCAATGAGAAAAGGCTATCTGTTGGGGACGTAAGTATTATTATTAGAAGGTTTTGCAAAGATCATTGGTAAAGTGGCATAAACTGATAAGTGTGCTTAACTTTTTAGAAAAATTGCACACTGTTTTCCGCAGCGGCCCACCATTTTACATTCTTACCAACAGTGTATGAGGGTTCCTGTCTCTTCATGTCACATCCCTACCAACATTTATATTATCTCTTCCTGTTTTTTTTTTTTCTAATGGGTTTGAAATGCTGGCTTTAATTTGCTTTTTCTGAGTGACTACTGATGTTGAGTATCTTTCCATCTACTTCTTAGTCATCTGTATATCTTATTTGTGAAATATTGATTTAAATCTTTTGTCCATTTTAAAAATTAGGTTCTTTGTCTTCTTTAGTTATAAGAGGTCTTTATGTATTTTGGACACAGGTTTTTCTCAGGTACATGATTTGCAGATGTTTTCTCACAGTATTTGACTTCTCGTTTTGTTTTCTCAATGATGTCTTTAGAAGTGCAAAAGTACCTAATTTTGATGAAGTCTAGTTTATCAATTTTCTTTATTTCTTTTTTGAATTGACCTTTGATGTTTATCTAAGAACTTGTGCCTAGCCTAAAGTCACAAAGATTTTCTTCTATGTTTTCTTCTAAAAATGTTATTGTGTTAGCACTTATATTTAGGAACCATTCCAAGTTCATTTTTGTGTATGATGTGGCGTTCAGGGTATGACATCATCTTTTTTTTGCACATTGATATCAAGTTGTCTTAGCATCATTTGTTGAAAAGACTGTTCTTTATCCATTGAATTGCATTGATACCTTTTTTGAAAACTGGCCATGAACATAAGGTTTATTTCTGGGCTCTTGTTTCTGTTTCATTGATCTTATTTTTATACCAGTATGTCTTGATTACTGTAATTTTATAGTAAGTTTTGACATCAGGAGATATAAATCTTCCACCTTTTCTATTCTTTCTCAAAATAGTTTTGTCTCTTCTGGGTTTATTTTGGCTATTTGCATTTCCATATACATTTTAGGATAACCTTGTCAATTTCTGCCCACTGGGCAGAAAACAAAAAAGGTAACTGGAATTTTGATAGGAATATATTTGGTTACACAGGGATTATGTAATCAACTTGGGGGAGAAGTGCCATCTTAAAGATACTGAGTTTTTCAGTCCAGGAACTTAGAATGTCTCTCCATTATTTAGATATTCTCTAATTTTTCTCAGCAACATTTTTTAGTTTTCAATATACAGATGTAGTTATGATGTTAGATGTAGGTTTTTCATAAATGTCCTTCATCAAGTTGAAGAAGTGCCTTTCTGTTCCTACTCTATTGAGAATGAGTATAATGAATTGGTGTTAAATGTTAAATGCTTTTTCTATATCTGTGGAGATCATCATGTGGTTTTTGTCCTTTATAATAAAGTATATTGAACTAATTGATTTTTTTAATGTGAAACTAACCTTACATTCCTTAAGTAAATCCCATTTGGTATATAGTCCTTTATTATTATTATTACACATAATAATAATATTACACAGAGTGATACATAATTACACACAATAATATTACACATATTATTATTATTATTATTATTATACAAAGAAAGTAAGCAGACTTTCCTGTTCTGTGGGTTGTCTTCGCTCTCTTGATAGTAGCCTTTGATGCACAAAACCTTTTAAACTGTGACGAAGTCCAGCTTCTCAGTATTTTCCTTTGCTGTCTTTGGTTTTGATATCACATTCATGAAAATCCATTTATCTTTTAATTTATGAGTATTGGGTATATTTCTTGGGATATTTTTCCTTTCTGCCCATTGATCTTGAGACCAAGACCACTGTAAATTTCTCCACAAGTTATAAAGCTTAACAGTTCTGCTTGGAATCCTCTCTTTGAAAATTCAAGACTATCGAAGTAGATCAGTAAAACTCCAGAAAAAGTATGTTCTGTCCAATTAGCTGGGAAGTCATAGCGAAACTGAGATTTTGCTCTTCTGGGCCCAGAAGCTTGTAGCTTTATCAGAAATACATATGTGTGTGTGTATGTGTGTGTGTGTGTGTGTGTGTAGTTTTAATCCTGCGGAAGAGTCATTAATAAAGGGATTACTCCTTATGGATTGTACCCAGTTTTAATTCACCCAAATCCTATTAAATGAAGAAACATAATGCTAGGATAATGGTACTTATTAACAAGTATTCCTCAAAGAGAAAGTAATTCTACTACTGAATATTGGATCAAATTATAAACTGAATTTCTAACTAGAAATTGGGTTTGATGACTTCATGAAAGGTAAAACATTTAACGTAAATATAGAAGATTCTTAGGCAAATGTGCAGAGGTGCAATATATTATTAACAATGTTAAACCCCTCTTTTATGTGCTTGTACATAACAGACATTGAATAAGTATTTTTTAATTAAAATAAACATCTATAATTGTAAGACTTTAGTTCATTTTCTGGCATTCTTGTTTTATTTTTCAGACATATTTGACAAGTATCATTTAACCTTTTTTGGTAATAGACTGTGTATATTTACGACTAGTTTTCTCTATGTCTGTTGTGTACTACAGTGTAAGGATTATGGTGCCTAGGGTTAGAGTTCCGTATACATCTTGCATCTGATGAGGTTCCTTGAATCAGAGGGGAATGTGGCTAGTGAACATCGCTACACAGGTGATATTCTTGTCTTTGCCCTTAAATATAAAAGCAACGCTGATATGGATTACTCATTTTCATTATTACCTAGAACTTACTGAATGTAAAGAATATGTAAAATCTACTGCTGAATTATTCTCCTCCCTGATATTTGGTTCCTTGTGCACGGGGAGTTTCAGAAAATGATATAATAAATGGCATTAGTGGATACAAGAATTGCAAAGTCCTTTGTGATTTGGAGCAGAAGGAAACAGAAAGTAGGCACATAAATATTTATATTTACTCAAACTACATGATATTCTTTGGGTTCTTAGAGCCAGAGGCAGATAAATGACTTGAATTTAGTTATCTGTATAATTAAATATGTATTATATATCTGCATCTTAACAGAAATCTGATGAAAACCTCCTCCGAACCCCGGAAAGCAAAACCACAAGATAAGATTCAAGATGAGAGACATTCTCATAAGAATTAGTACGTGGGAATGTATAGAATAAGTTGATAAAGTAAAAACTGTGAGCTAAAGAATCAAAAACATTCCAGAAATCTGAATGTTTCTGGACTCTCGTATTCTTTCTCAATCTGTCCCCAAAGTCTCCTCCAGACAGCTTCAGTAGCTCACTTTCTTCTCTTCCCTTGCTGCACATATCTTCAGATTGTGTTTCTACCCAGGAGAAGCATTCAGCAATGCACGTTTTATCCTCTGTCTTTACTCTGCTTTATGTCTTCTCCTTTGTGCACTTCCTGGTCAGTAACCCAGCCGAGTCCACTTGGGGCTCAGATTGGTGGCTGTGCCTTCCACCGTCACCGCCTGGAGGCAGTGTTTCTACACTGCAGAAGCGGAACTTGGGGCTGTGCCAGAAATAGAAACAAACCTTGAATATTACAACTGCGTATTAATTTAGGAGTTGCTTTGAATTCTGTTTACTCTTAAATGGCATTATATTTGACATCATATTCAAAATGGTATTTTAGTCATGTTCCATATACTTAGCGCAAAAGATTTTAAAGCTTGAGTGATGAAAAGGGAAATTTGAAAGTAATGATCAGTATTAATGAAATCAAATATCCATTTAATATAATTTACACAGATTGTTTCTGTAATGCTGTTATAACCCAGTGTTCCTTTTATCCAGTTTTAAAGTACTAGTAATAAACTCTTAAATATCAGTCGATGTTAACAAGAATACCTTAGCTGCAACATCCCTGACTAATAAATAACAGCCAGTGGATTATCAGTCTTAGAACATTCCAGTTTTGTGATATGTGAAATTCAAATAACTACAAGAATCTTTATGATGTTTCCTTCAGGTGAAATACCTAAGCAGGTTAAAGTGAAAAAACTGAAGAACCTAAAGACTCTGGATTCTAAACCTGGTATTGACTTTTACTAGTTTTTAAATATATACTATATGGGTAAATAGGTCCTACTGCTTACCTTCTTTTCTTTTCTTTACTTCTTAGGAGTTTATACTTCTTATAAGCCATATCTAAATAGAGACGAAGATATCATAAAACAATTACAGAAGGTGATTACTTGCTCATGTATTAATTTAAATGTTCTTACTCAGGTATGCAATATCCAGTAAGGCTTTATGTGCAATCATGTGAAAAGAGGTCTCTCTTCTGAATGAATGCCTCATAAAAATCAGGAGACTAATATAGCAGCAGTTATGGGCTAGAAATATGGGTGCTTCAGCTACCAACTAGTGCCAGTCTTCCTGAAAACTTAGGAATTACAGTGAAAAAATTATGGACTGTACTATGAGGTTAGCTTAGTACCTGACAATTGGGATAGTTAGCATTTTTTTTGAAAATACATAGTATTAATACAGCAAGTGTGAAATAAAGATAGTCATTGTGAGCTAGTAATTTAAAGGATCGGATGAATGTCTTGTATTTTGTTCTAAAGATTTTTTAATAGGATATTGCTTAGTGAATTTTACATTAAATTACTTCAAGACGAAATTCTAGGTTTTTTCATATCAAATAAAAATCCATAAATTTATATATCAGCTAAGCTTCTATAATCATTCATTATTTTCTATTCTCTAACACTAGAATCTAGGTTCTCATTTTTCCCTCTTTTAAGGGTGTACAACAGAAGCGTCCTTCTGAAGCTCAAAGTGTTATCCTCCGACGCTATTTTTTGGAACTGACACAAAGCTTCATCATTCCATTAGTAAGTGAGCATGTGTATTTGCTTAATTTAATGATTTGTTGAAGAGCACATGATGTTTTTTCCATCCACCAAAACCTTATCTTAAATTGTTTTGGTTGCTTATGTGTGTAGTGGTTAAAATAGAGCTCTTTGCAAGATACCCAGACTCTTGGTTCTGGTAATTAATTGTGTAATTTTGGTAAGTCACTTCCTCTCATTGACTCTCAATTTCTTTATGTGTAAAATGTGGCTAATTACACTTTTGCTAAATACTTTTCAGGGTTGTAAATCTTCAAAGATAATCATTATGAAATGTTATATAATTGTTGCATTTTTGCACCTTAAACTGTTCTACTGGAACTTCTTTCTCTGATATTATTTTCTTGAGCATAATTTGATAAATCTGTTAGCATGTAGTTCTATGATGTAGTTCCTTATGTGTCCTGTTCATTGTCTTTTCCTCACAGTCTGTCATATAGTAGCACTCACTCAATAAATATTTATGAAATAAATGACTAGGTGATATGGTTATTCAGTGAAGTTCAGTGGAGCATCATGTTAAATTACTAAAAGATGCCTCACAGTATAAAGTAATAACATGATGTAGTCCTGGTCCAGAGACTGCATCAGAGAGACTCATATAGTTGCTAATGTAATCTATCTAAGAATATTGTAGGAGGGCAACCTGGAAATCTTTGCTATTATAGTTTGGGAAGAAATGTTCTCTCTTGGTCTATAGATGTCAGGTTATATTGTTCTGTTTCAGTCTGCTTACTTACTTGACTGTCATGCTTAATTAAGAGCATGGGCTAAAATCAAGTAGACCTGAATTCAAGTTCAAGTTGTATGAACTTAGGCAGGTTATTTAGCTTTTCAATGCCTCAGTTTCCCAGTAATACCTACCACAAGGGATGGTTGCAAAAATTAAAAGAGATCATGCATGTAAACTGCTGAGTAAACTTTCTGGCACACAGTTACTTGATAAGGTTAATTATTATCATTAAAAATAGATATTTCTGGGACTTCCCTGTTGGTCCACTGTAGTATAAGACTTCGCCTTCCAGTACAGAGAGTATAGGTTCAATCCCTGATCAGGTAGCTAATATCCCACATGCCTCTTGGCCAAAAAGCTAAAACATAAAATAGAAGCAATATTGTAACAAATTCAATTGAGACTTAAAAAAATAAAAAGGTAATAATAAGTAGTTCCTTGGATTATCATAGATTTAGTTAAATTTTTATTAAAAGTCTGACTTTTCAATTGAGTCTAAAGTTAGTGTATCTGTTGAGAAGAGTGATGGTGTTGTTGATCTCCATTGAAAGAGCATATGATAAAAAACTAGGAAGTGTCCACTGTTTTTTTTTTTTTTTTTAATATTTATTCTTAGGTCTTCCCTGGTGGTCCAGTGGTTAAAAATCCACCTTGCAATGCAGAGGACACTGGTTCGATTTCTGGTCTGAGAAGATCCTACATGCCGCAGGGCTACTAAGCCCATGCTCTGGAGCCAGAGAACCACAACTGCTGAAGCCCATGTGCTCTAAAGCTTGTGCTCTGCAACAAGAGAAACCACCACAATGAAAAGCTGCGCATCGCAGCTGGAGAAAGTCCATACACAGCAACGAAGCCACAATTAAATAAAATGTTAAAAATACTCATTTGTTTATTTGGCAGGGTCTTAGTTGCATTCAGGATCTTTAGTTGCAGCATGTGGGATCTAGTTCCCTGAATGGGGATTGAACCTGGGTCCCCTGCATTGGGAGTGCGGAGTCTTAGCCACTGGACCACCATGGAAGTCCCATGCCCACTTTTTTTAAGTAGGTCAGTTTAAACGTTTTTGAAGACATCTCTGGGCAAGAACAGCTGACTTTGATTAACTTTTTTTTTCTTGGACTTAGGAAAGATATGTGGCAAGCTTGATGCCTCTGCAGAAAAGCATTTCTCCATGGAAGGTATAACTATATCCTATTAAATTTGTATATCAGTTCTCTAACTACAATTAACTTCTGTGACTACCCATTTTTAATTTTTAAATTCAGTATGTCCTGTTTTCTAGAGTCCACCCCAATTAAGACAGTTTCTTCCAGAAGAATTTATGAAAACACTTGAGAAAACAGGACCTCAGCTGACCTCTAGAATAAAAGGCGACTGGATTGGACTTTATCGGTTAGTCCTTTTTTTTTCTTTTCTATTTCATCCATCTATAGAGCTTTATTTAAAAATGAAACAAAAAACTGGACTTAAATATATTCTTTAAAAAAAAAATTCATTGTTTCATATGGTTTTCCTAGCTATAGGTAGAAAAGGTATCGAGGAGAGGACGTTAAGTCATATCACACTTTGTTTTTTATAAACTTATTTTTATAGGCATTTTCTCAAATCTCCAAATTTTGATGGTTGGTTTAAGACCCGGAGGAAGGAAATGACCCAGAAACTGGAGGCACTCCATCTGGAAGCTCTTTGTGAAGAGGTTAGAAAACAGCATGTTTGTGTGGTGGTTAACAGCTATTGAAGATAACTTCATAGAGACTGGAATGTTCTATCTATATCCACTACTTTATAAATAATAATAGCTAACTGTTCTAGATCATGTGTGATATGCCAGGGACTGTGCAGATGCTCTAAGTGGATAAAGTCTTTTACTCTCTGCAGTTCACTGAAGTTGGTATGTTATGATCTGCATTATGGTACATTTGAGGATTACAAATTAAGTGATTTGCTTCAGATCACATCACTGCTAAATAGTGAAACCAGCAGTGTGCTTGAGTCCACTTGCACTGGCTCAAGAGCTACTTGTGTGCATCTCTTCCTAGTTCTGTATTTAGGGATCTCAGAATGGTAGCTTGAAATCAGCTACAGAGGAATACTTACACCACAGAAACTGGCAAAGCTACAACCTAAGAGACTTCCTGGAGAACCGATTGTTAAATAGCATACCACTGGATGAAGTTAGGATTCAAATCCAAGCAGTCTAACTTGATATGTTTTCCACCGTGCCTTATTCACCTTTCCCAGTTATTATTGATACATTTTTCCTGTATTTGGACTTTTCCACATTCTATAAATTGTCAGCAGACTATTTTAAGTTAAGGTACTTTTAAAAATATAAAGGATAGAGACTTCCCGGATGGTCCAGTAGTTAAAAATTCGCCTTGTGGTGCAGGGCACGTGGGTTTGATTCCTGGTCTTGGAGCTAAGACCCCATATGCTGCGGAGCAACTGAGCCTGTGCTGCACAAGTGCCCTGCAATGAAAGGTCCTACAGACAAGTGAAATAAATTTTTGTTAAATATACAAAGGATAGTCTCACAGTGTGTTTAGCTTGAGGTGAGTTAGCCTCAGTTTTAACTTTCTAATCATAAATTCCCGGTGACTTTCAGAGAAAGAATACTGTGAAAATAACCACAGATAAGCCCAGGAAGAGATTATTTGAAGATACAAAGTCTATATCCAGTAATATATTCATATTCACAATTATCTTGATGTTAGTTGATGTTCCTTATAAATTACTCACTACTTATGGTTGGGGGTTAGTTAGTATTGTATCTTAAGTTCCAAATTTGTTTTTCTTGATTGATCTAAAAGGTGCACTTCAGAAAGGAATTTCTTACATACTGTTTTACTTCCAAATATTAGACAGTCATTCTGGCTAACATCGAAAAGTATCTGATTCTCACTGACAGAATAAATATCATGTACAGAATTATTCTTACACTGTAACTCTGTGTCTGGGTTAAAACCCTGTTCCTGTCCTTCCTTCCCAGTAGCTTTGCCTATTAAAAGAGCATGATTTCAATATTATTTTGAGTATTTATTCATTTGGGATTTGTTTATTCTTCTAGGACTTACTTCTCTGGACCCAGAAACACACAGAAGTAGAAACAGTGGACCTTGTATTGAAGCTAAAAAATAAGCTGGTATGTAGCTAAAATGGCCAAAGAGCCGTGAGGTTATTTTGCTCTCATTTGAGATGGTAGTCTGTGATGTATCACAGAAGTAAATTTTTAAATGAGAGGACCTATGACTGGTCGGTTGATGGTCACTGGACTGAAAATACTTGTCACTCAAGCAGATCATAATGAAGCCATATATATATATATATATATATATATTTAGCTATTTACATGGAGTCTAATGAGCTCTACAGAAAACATTCTGATGTATATTTAATACCACATGGTCTGTGCTGGTATTACTATGTTAGTATTACATAGAAGTTTTTTTTTTTTTTTAACTCAACAATTGTACTGTTAAAGTGTCATGTTCTTTGCTTTTTTAAAAAATAGATTCTGTTAATTCTGGTCTCAGTCTGAAGTTTTCAAATCTTGACCATTAAAACTGTTTATTTAGAGAATATACTGTGTTAATTCAGACACAAAAGATAACTTAAATGCTTCCCAAATGTTCCTTGTATAGTTACAGGCTGATCGAGAGCACTTACCTGTGAAACCTGACACTATGGAAAAGTTACGGACACACATAGATGCAATTATCTTAGCATTGCCAGAGGACCTGCAAGGCATATTGCTCAAAACAAGCATGACATGATATTTGCCAAGATTTCCCAGCCAAAAGGATTGTACACCATGAAGCATACTGACATTTCAACCAGATGCACAAGCTCTCTCGGAGTGGAAAATAGCGGTGAATGCTCGCTACAGGGTTGAAAGACTATACTGTATAAACAGACATTTTTAGTGCATTATTTTTAAAAACAGATATCTGTGGTGGTTCCACTTTAATACTGAAACACCGAAAGGCATTTCTATATTTTTAATCATGTTCTAAAGTGCTCTTATGAGAGACCTGTGGGGCCATCAGTTTAAGTGATTCCAAACTGCAGTGCTGGCATTGCAGGTATTTTTTTAAATTGGTGCTTCTTTGCCCAATCATGTTAAAAACTCAGGGGGATATAAAAATAACATTCACACTGGCTGTCTTCTTAAGAAGAAGGAAAAGACTGAACTGTCAGACTGTAGTTAGAAGTGATTAATGCTTTTGTAGTGCCTTCCGTGGTCCTACATGTTTCACAGAAGCCCAGCTGCTAGTCTTGAAGCTTTTTCTTAACTTTATTATAATATGTAGTTTTTTATAAGGCATTTTTGAGTAATCATTGCTTAAAAATATATTTTTTGCCTCCTATTGTGTTTACTATTAGTGGCATTGGTGTTTTTTTGAACTGTCATGTAGGTTTCATTTCATTATTTTCTATACCATTTTCAAATGTAATCTTAGTTTCACTGAAGGGAAGAAGGCATCTAGTATTAATTATGGAAGAGTTTATTTCCTCTCACCCTTTACTAATTGAGCCTGAGTTAATTGGCTTGGATGTCTTTCAAAGACATTCTAATTATAAACCTCATATCAGCTATTTTTATAAACTGAACTGTTCCTTTTTTAAAGGCATTTTTATATCTTTTGTGTGATAGTCATTTGAGTGATTCTAAGATTGATTTTTAGCATTATTTGTTTGGTAGGGTTTCCCTGCCCCCCCAAATTAATATTTCTCAGATTACTTTCCCTGCTGTTGACATGGGAACTTTTGCCTGAATCACTGTTGTATCTAAGCTAGTTTTGTTGTTGTTTTTGTTTGCTTCTGTTTTGTTTACAGTATACTACCTTGCCAAAAATAGAAGATTGTGGTTTGGTAGAATAAGGTTCTTTCCCTTGGTATTTGAATAGGAGTGTCTTGAAGAAGCCACTATTTAAAATAGGCATCCATGACGTAGCACATATGTGAATTACCCTTTACATATCCAAATTTGGTTGTAGGTCGTAGAAGAAATGGCTTCAGGAGCTCTCTCTTAGTCTCTATTGATATGACTCTTTTTTTAAAATATAACTCTTAAGGGCACTCCCAGCGTAAGGATGGGTCCTTGGTGTATGTAACTGTGGTCTTCTAATCCAAATGTGCCCTTTTCTCATGGATGTAAGTCTCTCGAAGCATACCTCAAAGTCATGGAAAGAATACTGCATTTGAAAGAAGTCATTTGCCTTGGATCACATGAGTTATTTTGTGAAGCAACAGTTGTCCTCATGAAAAAGGGGCAGCGACTTTTATATGCTAAAGTATTTAATATCTTCCTGGGAAACCTTATTTAGGTATAAATGGTCATCTTATTATTTTTCAAAAAGGCGTATTTTAATAATCTTACAATTTATATGCAGTTTGTGACCAGAGTTGGAAAGTTGTTAGTGTCATATCAAGGATCTTTTAAATTATACCACTACAGGATGTATCATTTCAAGTTTATTTTGCACAGCTAAAGAGTAGCAAAGGATGCCAGTTAGCGTAATAATTGTATCTGCATATTTACTATACTTAACAGAAAACCTAACACATATTGAAAACCATATCTTACTTATCTGGTTTATCTATTAATTTCAAATTATGTACTTGTAAAAATAAGTTAAAACTGCTTTGGGAACCTGACAAAGACTGAGTGGTAACTTAATTTTTTGTGTGGTTTTTAAAGTTGTCTTTTTTTTTTTTTTTCTGAGGAGACCTTGTTAAGATACAGAACCTGCCATTTAATGTTTATCTTCACCTCACCAGCATCAGAAGGAATCACTGCTTTCAGGGTGTTGTGTAATGCCTAGTGCCTTCTGCTTTCAGTGAAAGGGGTTTTGAGAAGGCATTTATGGTCATTACTGAAAACCTAATTAAAGGCCTTGGATTTTAAAGCTGTTGGATATTTTGTATTATTTCTGATTAAGATTGAAATGCTTGAAAAAAAATGCAGGGTAAATGGGACTTTTGTATTGTGGGATTCCTTTTAGTTTCTAACTTATTTTTCTGAATTCAAATGAAAACCTTTTTCTACTTACTTTATTATGAACTGGCAAATGCTCCATTTTATTAACAGATCACATAATTAAGTGATTTCATATCTTTCCTACAAGCATACTGATTTTTGTGAAGTGTGCTGATGAAAAAAATTTTAGCTTAATAATCTAGGTATTGTTAGATTCTCCATTTGCTACCTTTTCTTTTTTAACCTTAAAATCTCAAATTTCATTTCTTCCTCTTTTTTGCAAGTAGCTAGTATATAATACTATTCTTTGGACTTTATTTTTTAATAAAACATATTAGATGTTCCTCCTTCTTGAAGTTACTAGGTAACATCCTTCAAAGTAGACTATACAATATGTTGCTACATTTAAAAGAAATACCATTAAAATGTGTCCTTTTTTCTCATTTGCTTATAACTTAACTCACTTGTTTTTATACACCTGAATTTTACTTTCTTCAAGCATAACTTTAGGGGAAAAATTTTAACTAACTTTCTAGTGTTAGTCATTTAAAAACAGATAGTTGAAGAAGAAAAAAAAATGTTAACTCATAGTAATG
Source organism: Muntiacus reevesi (assembly GCF_963930625.1). Classification (NCBI taxonomy): domain Eukaryota; kingdom Metazoa; phylum Chordata; class Mammalia; order Artiodactyla; family Cervidae; genus Muntiacus; species Muntiacus reevesi. The sequence goes on from NC_089252.1 coordinate 101,758,659, forward strand.
ACTAAATTATCACAAATAATTTATCTCTTCACATATTAAACATATAGAACTTATATGTTACCTACAATTTGGTTGGATTATGGTATTTATTATAATATCAATAGAAATTAGCATTTGTTAATAGAGCTCCAAGAATGTTTTTTCCAATTATTTTTGTTTATTTGAAATAGATAAAGAGTTTGATACAAGATACAGAATCATGATTCCTAAAATTTATCCTGCATCTAACTAGTTTTTAGTAAGATGAGCTTAAGGTTGATGGTTGATTAAATGAAATAAGTTTATGACTTTTATTTTGCAGTTATAATACTGCCTATCTCATGAGGCACAAATGTTGAGAAAAAAAAAAAGATGGCAGTAGATTCTGCTGTATCCTAGTCTTTAGTGTTATTTCTGGACTTTAGAACACCATCCTTTCTCTTACCCATTAGTTGAATACCATGCTATGCTTTTCTTCAAATTAAGATTAATGTTGTCTAATTATCTTAGGTCTCGTTCCATTTTGCTAGTGTCATCACTAGGCTTGGGTTCTTTTGTTCATTTTTTTAAATTAATTTTTATTGGAGTGTCATTGATTTACAATGTTGTGTTCGTTTCTGCTGTACGGCACAGTGTATCAGTTATACATGTATACATGTCCACGCTTTCATAGACTGCTTTCCTATAAGGGCATTACAGAATATTGAGTAGCATTCCCTGTGCTATACAGTCAGTTCTTGTTGTTACCTGTTTTATGTATAGCACTGTGTATGTGTCAATCCCAGTCTCCCAATTCACCCCTCCCCTCCCCTTTCTCCTTTAGTAACAGTAAGTTTGTTCTTATATCTGTGACTCTATTTCTGTTTTGTAAATAAGTTCATTTGTACCATTTTTTTTTAGATTCCACATATAAGTGATATCATATGATATTTGTCTTTCTCTAACTTCACTCAGTATGACAATTTCTAGGTCCATCCATGTTGCTGCAAGTGGCATTATATCATTCATTTTTATAGCTGAGTAATATTCCAATAACCTTTCAAAGAAGGTATGTACCACATCTTCTTTATGCATTCATCCATCAGTGGACATTTAGGTTGCTTCCATATCCCGGCTATTTTAAATAGTGCTGTAATGACTATTGGGGTCCATGTATCTTTCAGAATTATAGTTCTCTCTGGGTATATGCCCAGGTATTGTATTGCAGGATCATATGGTAGCTATATTTCTAGTGTAAGAAAGCTCCATACTGGTCTCCATAGTGGTGTACCAATTTACATTCTACCAACCATGTAGGAGGGTTCCCTTTTCTCCACACCCTCTTCAGAATTTATTGTTTGTAGATTTTTTGATGATGGCCATTCTGACCAGTGTGAAGTGATAGCTTATTGTAATTTTGATTTGCATTTCTCTAATAATTAGTGATGTTGAACATCTTTTCATGTGCTTTTTGCGCCATCTATGTGTCTTTGGACAAATGTCTACTTATGTCATCTACCAATTTTTTGATTCAGTTGTTTGCTTTTTTGATCATGAGCTGCATGAGTTGTTTGTGTATTTTGGAGATTAATCCCTTGTCAGTTGCTTCTTTGCAAATATTTTCTCCCATTCTGTGGGTTGTCTTTTCATTTTGTTTATGATTTTCCTTTGCTGTACAGAAGCTTTTAAATTTAATTAAGTCTCATTTATTTATTTTTTTAATCTTCATTACTCTAGGAGGTAGATTTAAAAAAATCTTACTGTGACTTAGGTCAGATATTTTCCTCTAAGAGTTTAAAGTATCTGGTCTTACATTCAGATCTTTAATCCATTATGAGTTTATTTTTGTGTATGGTATTAGAGAATGTTCTAATTCTTTCACATTTAACTGTCCAGTTTTCCCAGCACCACTTACTAAAGAAGACTGTCTTTTCTCCATTGTATGTTCTTGTCTTTGTCATCATACCATTTCTGCTTAGCCATTAGAAAGCTAAACTTTATGAGTCCCTTATCTTTTTTACTGTTTTTCATATTTTTCCATATCCACCGGGATGAATACTTCGTAGTATAAATTGCTTCTATATTGAGATGCTTTTGAAAAATAGTAACTTTATATTCTGGAGTTGTTATACTTTATATTAAGTGAGTGAAGGAAGCTATTAAAATGATTGATTTTTTTGGTATTAATTTTTATTGGCTTCCCTAGCTTAGATGGTAAAGCATCCGCCTGCAATGCAGGAGACCTGGGTTCGATCCCCGTGTCGGGAAGATCCCCTGGAGATGGAAATGGCAACCCACTCCAGTACTCTTGCCTGGAAAATTCCATGGATGGTGGAGCCTGGTGGGCTACAGTCCATGGTGTCCCAAAGAGTCGGACACAACTGAGCAGCTTCACTTACAGTTGCTTTACAATGTTATGTTAGTTTCTACTGTACAGCACAGTGAATCGGCTGTATGTATACAAACATCCTCTTTTTTGGATTTCCTTCCCATTTAGGTCACCACATAGTATTCAGTAGAGTTTCCGTTAATATAGTAGTTTCTCGTTTAGTTACCTATGAAATGATTGGTTTTGATTGAACGAAATCGGTAAATATTTTACAGCCAAAGGCTCTGGTGATAGAACCCAGAAATTTTTTTTAAACAGCTTTATTGAGGTATAATTGATGTACAGTAAACTAAACACAGTGTACAATTTGATGTTTTGACATTTGAATACACCCATAGAACCATCAGCACAGTCATGATGGGAGCATATCTGTTCACCCCTACCTCAGATTTCCTTATGCTTCTTTGCACTCCACCCTGCCTCCCTTCCCAAACCATCACTGATCTGTGTTCTGTCACTGTAGATTAGTTTGTATTTTCTAGCGTTTTACACATGGTATATACCTCTTTTTTTGATCTGGCTTTTTTTCCCCCCTAACATCTTAAGATAGTATTTATTTGTCTCCCCTCTGTTAAACCCAGAACCAGCCCCTTTCCCCAAGCTCACTGGGGATGTGTAGGAAAAGGATTATACAGGTCAGATTAGACATGGGCGAAAGAGAGGACTCCTCAGCATGGCAGAGAAGATGGACAAGACTGTCATCAGGAAAAAGTCCCACGACCTCCCAGAATGGCATAGAAGAAGAGCTGTTGCGTCAGGGAAGAGTTCCTGGCATAACCAATGATGAGGCTCCCAAACAAAGTCCTAATCACAGCCATCCCAACTGTGGCAGCCCCAGCCCCAGTAAATTTGCATGCTGTGTCAATGTCCCTGAAATGGCACTTCTTTGGAAGTTATGCTAGGGATAAGTCAGGTCAAGGGCCCTGAGGCTGCCAAGCTGCTGAGGCTCTGATCTGTCAGCATCTTCAGCCGTTTCATCACCACTGAAGACAGTGATCCACTCACAGGCACTCCTGACAAGGGAGGGGAGTGAGGGGCTGTGGCAGGAAAAGTGGCTCCCAGGGCAGAGAGTGATCTCACTTCCCTCTCTCATCATAATTGAGATTCATTCATATTGCATGTTTCAATAGGTGATTGTTTTGTTTTTATTGTTAAGTAGTATTTCATTTTATGATTGTAATACACAATTCTTATCCACTCAGCTATTGATGGACATTTGGGTCCTTTCTAGTTTTTGTCTGTTACAAGTTAAACTCCTGTGAACACTCATAGACAAGTCTTTGTATGGACATATATGTCCTTTTCTCTTGGGTAAACACCTTTGGAAGCTGAATCAATTGTGGGTGAATGTTTAACTTTTCAAGAAATTGCCAAACTGTTTTCCAGAGTGGTTGTACTAATTTGTTTCTACCAACTGTATATGAGAGTTTCAGTTTTTGCACATCCTACTCAACACCTGGTATGCCCAACATTTTTAGACTTAGCAATTGTAATGACTTATATTGTTGTTTTGTTGGGATTGTAAGTTTCATTTCCCTAAAGACCTGTGCTGTTGAACATCTTTCCATGTGCTTTCCATTAGTCATCTATATCTGTTCTTTGATAAAGTATCTGTTAAGAATCTTTGCTGTTTTTGAAGACTGAGTTGTTTAATTTCTAGTGGTTGAATTCTTGATAGATGTTACTTTTTCATATTTGTGGCCTACAAAATTTTTCTACAGCTTACGATATTTTTTTCATTTTCACAACAGTGTCTTTTGAAGAAGCAGAAATTTATTAATTTCTATACAAATTCCTGCTGGTATTTTGATGGGGATTGTATTAAATCTTTGGGTAAATTCTTAATGTCCTCTGACCTATGGACAAAATACATGTCTCCATTTATTTATGTCTTCTCTAATTTCTTAGCAATGTTTTTGTTGTTTTCAAGGTACAAATCTTTCACATCTCCTGTCAGACTTAACCATAAGCCTGTTGTATTTTTGATATTCTTGTAAATGGTGTCATTTTATAAAATTCAGTTTTTAACCTTTCCCTAGAAAGTCCAGCTCAAAATTCTAACGTATACTTGTATCTTGATGTTAATCTCACAACCTTACTAAACTCATTAATTCTAGTAGCTTTATTTTGGCATAGTCCATCATATTCTTTTTATAAATTTTTATTTGTTTTTGGTTGTGCTGGGTCTTCATTGCTGCACAGGCTTTTCTCTGGCTGCTGCGAGTGGGCACTCCTCTCTAGGTGCGGTGTGTGGGCTTGCTGCAGTGGTTCCTCTTGTTGCAGAGCCTGGGCTCTGGGACATGTGGGCTTCAGTAGTCACAGATGCCAGGCTTTAGAGCATCGGCTCAATAGTTGTGGCATATGGGCTTAGTTGCTCTGAGGCATGTGGGGTCTTCCCAGATCAGGGATCAAACCCATATCTTCAGCATTAGCTGGCGGATTCTTTACCATTGAACCACCACGGAAGCCCTCCATCATATTCTTAACATAGGAGATCATGCTGTCTGTGAATAAAGAATGTTTTACTTCACCTTTCCCATCTGGATGGCTTCTGTTTAGTATTCTTGCCTGACATCACTGACTGGAACCTCCAGTAGAATGTTGAGTAATATTTATGAGACTAGACATCTTTCTTATTCCTAATCTCAAAGCATTCAGACTTTTATTATTAGGTGTGATATTAGCTGTAGGTTTTTTGTAGATGTCCTTTATGAAGTTGGTGAAGTCTTCTGTTCCTAGTTTGCTGAATTTTTATCAGGAATGGACTTTGGATTTTGTTAAATGCTTTTTCTGAACTATCAAGGTGATCATATCATTTTGTTTGGTTTTGTCTTCAGTCTGTGAATATGATTTATATGTTAACACAATGACTTTTGAATGTTAAACCAACTGTATTTCTGGGATTCAGCCCCAATTGGACTTAATATGTTATCCTTTTAATACAGTTTTGGGTTTGATTTGCTAAATTTTTGTTTAGAGTTTTTGCATCTGTGTTCATGATGGGTACTGGATTACAGTCTTCTTGTAATGTCTGTCTGGTTTTGGTATCATGCCTTAGAATGAATTGAAAGAGTTTGTGTCAAGATGGTATCATTTTTTCATTAAACGATGGTTTGTGAGAAGGTATTTACAGTTTCAGTTTTTAAAAAATAGATACAAAGCTGTTAACATTATCTATTTCTTCTTGAGTATGCACTGGTTTTCTGTGTCTTTCATGAACTGCATCCTTTTCATCTAAGTGGTGGTATTTATGGGTGTAAAATTGTTCATAGTATTTCCTTGTTAGTCTTTTAATATCTGTAGAAACTGTAATGATGTAAACTTTCTCATTCCTGATATTAGAGGCTTATTAATTTTATTCATCTTCTATAAAAGTCAATTTTGGTTATATTGATTTTCTCTGTTTTCCTGTTTTCCATTTTATTTATTCCTGCTTTTGTTTTTCCTCTCTTCTGCTTACTTTGGTTTTAATTTGCTCTTCTTATTTTCAGTTTCTCAAAGTAGAACCTGAGATCATTGATCTGAGACCTTTTCTCTAACATAGGTTTTTAGTGCTATACATTTTCCCCTAAGTACTGCTTTAGTGGCATCCCATAAATTCTGGTTATGTTCTGTGTTTATGTTCATTCAGTTCAAAATATCTTATAATTTCCTTTAGGGCTTCTTTGATCCACGGGTTATTTAGAAGCATTATTATATTCCCTTTTCTAAAGAACTATTTATTTGGCTGTGCCAGGTCTTAGTTCTGGCACACAGAATCTTTTTTAGTTGTGGTGTGTAAATTCTTAGATGCATCATGTGGGATTTAGTTCCATTACCAGGATGATGGAACCTGGGCCCCCTGCATTCAGAGCATGGAGGCTTAGCAACTGGACCATCAGGGAAGTCCCACATGTGTTATTTCCTTTATTTAAATATTTATAGATCTTTTGAAAATCTCTTTCTTCTTGGTTTCGAAGTCATTTAATGTGGTCTGAGAATATACTTGGTATGATCTGAAAATTTAAGGTTTGTTTTATGGCCCAGAATACAGTTTATCTTTGTAGATGTTCCGGGTACACTTGAGAACAATGTGTATATTGCTGTTGTTGGGTGGAGTGTTATATAAATGTCAGTTAGGTCAAGTTTGTTGAGAGTGTAGTTCATGTTGTTGATTTTCTGCCTTCTTGTTCTGTCAATTATTAAGAGAAGGCTATAGAAATATCTTGATCACAATTGTTAGATTTGTGTATACTCTGCTCACATGTCTAATCTGATATTAATAGAATTCCAGGTTTCTTATGACTAATATTAGCATGATATATCTTTTCCATACTTTGAACCTACCTGTGTTTTTATATTTAAAATACTTTCGTAGGTAAATATAGTTCTTGGGTTTTTTTCCCCTGGCCATGTTGCACACCTTGTGGAATCTTAGTTACCTGACCAGGGATTGAACCTGGGGCAATTGCAGTGAAAGCACCAGGTCCTAAACACTGGACAGCCAGGGAATTCCCTAGTTCCTGCTCTTTCATCCAATTTCACAAATTTTATTTTTTTAGTTGGTATAATTATAGCATTTACAATTACTAATTATTGCTATGGTTACATTTGAATCTATTATCTTGTTATTTGTTTTCTATTTGTTTTATCTGCTCTTGTTTTCCTTTTTTCTTCTTTTGAATTAATGGACTATTTATTACCTCATTTTATCTTTTTTGTGGGATTATTACATATAACTCTCTTTATTTTTATTATAGTGTAGTTGCTTTAAGATTTAGAGTATTGGGGCTTCCCTGGTGGTCCAGTGGTCAAGAATGTGCCTGCCAATGCAGGTGTAATGGGTTTAATCCGTGGTCAGGGAAGATCCCACCTGCCTTGAAGCAACTAACCCCATGTGCCATAACTAATGAGCCTGTGCTCTAGAGCCCACAAGTCACAACTCCTGAGCCTGCAAGCTGCAACTACTGAAGCCCATGTGTCTACAGCCCATGCTCTGCAACAAGAAAAGCCACCACAATGAGAAGCTCCCACAACACAATGAAGAGGAGTCTGTACTTGCAGCAACTAGAGAAACTCTGAGCGCAGCAACAAAGACCTTGCAAAGCCAAAAAAAAATTTTTAACAGTATGCATTTGTAACTTATGAGTCTCCCCTAAAGTGATATTATGCTACATCACATATAGGATAGGAATGTTGTAATAGTATACTTCTGTTTGGCTCTTTCCAACCTTTGTGATATTACTGTTCATGAATTTTATTTTTGTACATGTTACAAATACCACAATACCTTATTGTTATTTTTGTTTAAATAGTTTTATTTTTTTTTAAGTGTTAATAGTAAGACAAAACATTCTTACCTATATGCTGTTACACTTAACCTTTTCTGGTGCTCTTTATGCCTTGTGTAGATATTTATGGTATATATTTGTGTAGGTCTTTTTGTGTAGATATTTATGGTATCATTTTCCTTTTGCCTGAAGAACTTTGTTTAACATTCCTTGTAGTGCATATTTATATCTGAAAATATATTTATTTTACCTTCTTTTGTAATGATTTTTTTTTTGCTCGATATAGATTTCTAGGCTTTCCTTTTTCCCTTCCATTATTTTAAAATCTTTCTCTACTGTCTTCCTGCTTGCATTATCTCCAGTGAGAAATATGTCATTTTTAAAATTTTTTTAAATTAATTAAACATTTTTTGGCTGCACCATGTAGAATGTGGGATCTTAGTTCCCTGACCAGAAATCAAATCCCCACCCTCTACATTGGAAGCTCAGAGTCTTTTTCATTTATTTATTTATTTGACTGCATTGGGTCTCCGTTGCTTTGTGTGGGCTTTCTCTATTTGTGATAAGTGTGGGCTACTCTTTATTGCGGTGCACGGACTTCTCATTGTGGTGGCTTTTCTTGTGGAGCACAGGCTCTAGGCACTCAGGCTTCAGTAGTTGTAGCTCACAGGCTCAGTAGCATAATTAATCTGTAGCATATATAATCTTTTCAGACCAGGTATTGAACCCATGTCCCTGCATTTGCAGGCAGCTTCTTATATACTATACCACTAGAGAAGTCCTGGAAACTCGGAGTCTTAACCAGTGGACTGCCACGGACGTTCTGAGAAATATATCATCTTTATCTTTGTTTCTGTATAGTTAATAAGTCTTTTTCCTTGGCTGCTTTTGCTTTGATGTAGTTTTATTCAGATTTATTGTGCGGGGTCAATGGAACTTCCTGAATATATGGTTTTATTTGTTGTTGTTCAGTCACTAAGCTGTGTCTGACTATTTGCAATCCCATGAACTGCAGCATGCCAGGCTTCTCTTTTCTTCACTGTCTGCTGGAGTTTGCTCAAATTCATGTCCATTGAGTCAGTGATGCCGTTCAACTATCTCATCCTCTGTTGCCCCCTTTTATTGCCCTCAATCTTTCCCAGCATCAGAGTCTTTTCCAGAGAGTTGGCTCTTCACATCAGGTGTCCAAAGTATTGGAGCTTCAGCTTCAGCATCAGTCCTGCCAATGAATATTCAGGGTTGATTTCCTTTAGCATTGACTGGTTGGATATCCTTGCTGTCCAAGGAACTCTCAAGTCTTTTCCAGCACCACAATTCAAAAACATCAGTTCTTTGGTGCCCAGTCTTCTCTGTTGTCCAACTATCATATCTGTTCATGACTACTGGAAAAAGCATAGCTTTGACTAGACAGACCTTTGTCAGCAAAGTGATGTCTCTGCTTTTTAATATGCTGTCTAGGTTTGTCATAGCTTTTCCTCCAAGAAGCAAGTATCTTTTAATTCCTTGGCTATAGTCACTATCCACAGTGATTTTGGAGCGCAAGAAAATTGAATGGTTTGCCTTGGAAGCAAACCGAGATCATTCTGTTGTTTTGAGATTGCTCCCAAGTACTGCATTTTGTACTCTTTTGTTAACTCTGAGGGCTACTCCATTTCTTCTAAGGGACTCTTGCCCACAGTACTAGATATAATGGTCATCTGAATTAAATTTGCCCATTTCTGTCCATTTTAGTTCTTTGATTGCTATGAACTAAGATGTTGATGTTCACTCTTGCCGTCTCCTGCTTGACCACACCCAATTTACCTTGATTCATGGACCTAACATTCCAGGTTCCTATGCAATATTGTTCTTTACAGCATCGGACTTTACTTTCACCAGTAGACACATCCACAACCGAGAGTCATTTCTACTTTGGACCAGCCTCTTCATTCTTTCTGGAGCTATTTCTCCATTCTTCCCTAGTAGCATACTGGACACCTACCAACCCGGGGGCTCATCTTCTGGTGTCATATCTTTTTGCCTTTTCATATTGTTCATGGGATTCTCGGGGCAAGAATATTGAAGTGGTTTGCCAATTTCCTTCTCCAGTGGGCCACATATTGTCAGAATTCTCCACCATGATCTGTCCATCTTGGGTGGCCCTACATAGCATGGCTCATGTGGTTTTATTGTTGTAATCAAATGTGGAAAGCTTTTGGCCACTATTTCTTCAAGTATTTTTTCTATCTCTTCCCATCTTTCAGGAACTTCAGTTATTCATGTATTAGTCTGTTTGAGATTATCATAGTTCACTGATGCTTATGTTTTTGTTTTACTCTTCTTTCTCTGTGTTTCATTTTGGATACTTTCATATTTCTATGCCTTTAATTTTCTCTTTTATATTGTTTAACCTGCTGTTAACTCTATCTAGTATATTTTTCATCTTGGACGTTGTAGTTTTGATTTCTGGAAGCTTGATTTATGTCTTTCTTTTGTCTTCTATGTCTGTACTTAAGATAACATCTCTGTTAGTTGAGTTCATTGTGATGAACTGCCTCATTATTATGGGTCACGTGTCTCTGCTTCTTTGTATGCTGAATAATCTTAGGTTAGATGCCAGAATTTTACTTTCTTGGATGTGGATATTTTTGTGTTCTTAGAAATTTTTTGAGCTTTGCTCTAGGATGCAGTTAAGCTTCTCAGGTGGCTCAGTAGTGAAAAATCCGTCTATCAGGGAGGAGATGCAGGAGACGCAGATTCGATCCCTGGGTCGGGAAGATCCTCTGGAGTAGGAAATACCAGTCCATCCCAGTATTCTTGCCTGGAAAGCCCAAGGGACAGAGGAGCCTGGTGGGCTATGGTCCATAGTATCACAGAGGCAGACTCAGCTGAGCACATATGCAGTTAAGCTATTTGGAAACAATTGGTCCTTTCAGGTCTTTTATGACTTGTTAGGTAGGTTTGAAGTAGTGTTCAGTATAGAACTAATTCTTCTTCACTACTGAGAGACCTTGAGTACTCTACTCACCATCCCATGAATTGTGTGTGTTTTTTAATCTGGCTGATGGGAACAGGCAGTGTTTTCTTTAATCATTTGATGAGTCACTCTTTGGCTTTGGGTATTTAGCTCTTAAGCATATGAGTTCTTTGGGGAGCCCTCTGCAGATCTCTCTGTGTACAAGGTTTTTTTCTGTGCTCTTTCCTCTCTGCCTTAAAGTTTGATTTCCTCAGACTTTCAGCTTCAGGAGTTTGCCAGCCTACTCCTCTGTCCCCCCTTCTGTGCTGTGTGTGGCCTGGAAACACTCAGCAAGGCAGTAAACTGGGGCAGTCTCACATTCAGACTTTGTTTTCTGTCTTTCAGGAATTATTTTCCTTTCATTGTTTGGTGTCCAGTATCTTGAAAACCCTTGTTTCATAAATGTCTTTTTTTTTTTTTAGGTGAGAGTAAATCTGGTCTTTGTTACTTGATCTTGATTACAAGTGAGAGTTCCAACAGTCTGGTTTTAACCATCCTTCTGGTGAATCCTGATGCATGTTAATGTTTAAGAACCATGCATATATTTGAATTTAATGTTAGATAATTAATTCACTATCAACCATCATTTACCGTGAAGATAGAATTACACGAGTCAGTAAATCTAATATTTGGAAGAAAAATCTTCTTGAGTAAATTAATTTCTGTTTTGTAGCATGTAATTGCAAGACATTTGGAATATTTATACAATCAGGATAGATGGAGCTGAAGGTTTTGTGAAATAAAAAATGATCTTGATGGTATTATTGTACATAGCAGTCTTAGACATTCCGCTTTCATGTCTTTGTGCTCTGCTGTGCTCAGTTGCTTCAGTTGTTTCCAACTCTTTGCAACCCCATGGACTGTAGCTCGCCAGGCTCCTCTGTCCATGGGATTCTGCAGGCAAGAATACTAGAGTGGGCTGCCATGCCCCCCTCCAGGGGATCTTCCCCAACCAGGGATCAAACCCGCATCTCTTGTGTCTCTTGCATTGCAGGCAGATTCTTTACCCACTCAGGCACCTGGGAAGCCCCTTCATGTTTTTAACCATTGTTAAATAAACTGTCATTCCTGAAAGAAGTTGAAACAACAATTAAGTCCTGGTTTGCTGTAGTGGGTAAGGGGAAGCAGATGACTCCATTTTGCATTTGCTTCTTTAACAACTACCCCCTTTTGATCATACTCTCAGCATAACTGAGATGTGGTAAAAAAAAATTAAAAATAAGGCATTAGTACCCCTCTCAGCCACTGCTCTGCATCCATGGGTCATGACATTTTTGCTTAAGCCCTGTGACATTTCACAGGTTCAGGTTCATAATTGTTATATTAGTTACTATCTTTGTTTCTTTTCTGTTATCGCCTTAGGGAGATATTTCACATGGAGGTTAGTAGCTGCAAATATGCATTAAAACCTTTGAGAGGATATAAAACACCAGTGGGGATTATTATCATTATGGTAAGTAGGATAATTTCCAGTGTTTGGAGTGTGCTTTGAAGCTATGGTCTCTAAGACCCAAACCAATCAAAGAAAGACCCCATTCAGAGTCATCTTAAGCCAGGTGGCTTCTTTAATGATATGTCACTTAATTTTAACTCCCTTGGAAGTGTTAATTCACGTACAAGAGGTGGTGTTAGCCACAGCGCAAACGCATCCTATCTTGGCAAGAGAATAATTGAGGGCTACTCTATTATCGAGAACAACCTCCACCAGAGTCCAAGGATCTTTACTGAGAAGCTACTGCTTAGCAGTGGATTTCTTGCAGATTTCTTAACTTTTGGATTTCAAAAGTTAAGGAGAGGTTCCTGATCATAGCCTTATTTGCATTTATTCCTAACCAGGAAGTAGGGACCTACCAAAGAAAGCAAGTCCTGAATCATAAGTGCCTCCTGGTAGGCCCTTTCAAGAACAGTTAGAGTCATGGTTAGATTACTAAGTGTCACCGCCCAGCTGTGCACCAGCCACCTAGGCCTTCATAGCCCAAGGAGATGACAATCACCCAAAAAATAAATCCTGTCGCTAAGGTGGCATTGTAAATAGATTCGTCTGCAAGAATTGTTTCATTTGCCTGTTTAAAGCCAAGAGTCAATTAATTTTTTCCCCCTAGCCTGAAATAAGAAGTTTTTATAAATTCTAAAGATTACCTTCCTTGGCAATGGCCCAGAAGCTGTGGCTGATAGAATTATCTTTCCAGGTCAGTGCCAGGATAAAGGAAAGAGAAAAACCGGTTTTGAGTTCAGCTGAAATGGGAAGTCTTGCTCTGTCTGGCATCTTGGATGGAAGCAGTCTACATCGATGTTCACTTGTCATCGATGTCCACTTGTCAACCACAATGTCATCCTTGTCAACTTGATTTGGAGGTCTCCAGGGTTTGTACAGGACCAAAAGTCAGTTGGAGTCTCCTTTAGCTATACGATATAGATATACAAGGTTCACTGCCTTCTAGTTTTGCAGCAGAGTGAGTGGCCAGAAGCACTTGGTAATTTTGCTTTCAATGGAACTCGAGGGCAGTTTTCTTCTGATGACATCTCCAGAGTTATTCCAGTCACTGGGCTCTAGACGGTGACCAGTAAGGTTTCCCTAAATCGGAAATCAGGGAAAGCTTCTTTAACCTGTTGGTAATAGGCTCCAGAGTAACACAATAGATGGTCATACTAGCGGGAGACAACAGAGGATCAGCAGAAGGTGGTATACCCATAGACATTGGTCTGATCATGATTATCTCTTGTGGAGTGAGTTTATGTTTCCCAAAGGTGGTGTTATGAACAGTCAGCAAGACCATAGACAATACTATAGGCCAGGGGAGTCCAGTCTATAGCTGTATAACAACACCTCAAAGACTGTTAGCAAAATTAGAGCCTACTATCTATAAAGGAACAAACATAATTTTTCTCTCTATAATTATCCCTATTTTTTACTATAGGTAATTAGAGTAAAGCTAAATTTGTATTAACTTCAGCCTGATTATTTATACACGTGCAGCAAGAAACAGTGATTGACCATAAAAGTTTTTTTTATCAAGGTTGTTTTGCCAGAAACTTGTTAGTGAAATATTAGCTTGCCCAAGCAAGTTTCTTGAGGCTCTCTGATTATATAAGACTACGTATATTTTTCTCAAACATGATATTCCAGTGAAAATCTTGGTAGTTGTGTCCTTTTACACGGAGAATAGATTATTTTTCTTTAAATTTCCTTTGCTCTTCAAGAAAACAAAACCTGTTATTTTCCCCCCTCTTTTCCATAGGATTCCATGAATTCTAACACAGCCATAAAAGCAGTAGATTTTAGAAAATGTACTTCATAACGTTACCCATACTGGCAGGACACAATCCAGAATGGTAATCCAGGTTTTATGGCCCTATCACTGGCCTCCCTTGTTAATGCCGAAGTAGAATGGACCTCATCCACGTGTGCCACAATCTTGACAGACCCTGTTGCTACTGCCTTTGCAGCGAGGGCGTTTCCCTGATACTCAAGTTCAGTCCTTTTAGCGTGAGCCTCAATTTTTTGGGCAGACAGCATCATGCCAGGACATAATCAGACTTCACAAGAATTACATTCAGTTTTTGGAATACTTCAGTAGATGGGGAAACAATGGAAACAGTGAGAGACTTTATTTTGGAGGGCTCCCAAATCACTGCAGATGGTGACTGCAGCCATGAAATTAAAATGTTTGCTCCTTGGAAGAAAATTTCTGACCAACCTAGACAGCATATTAAAAAACAGAGACATCAATTGCCAACAAAAGTCCATCTAGTCATAGCTATGGTTTTCCCAGTAGTCATGTATGGATGTGAGAGTTAGACTATAAAGAAAGCTGAGCGCCGAAGAATTGATGCTGTTGAACTGTGGTTAGAGAAGACTCTTGAGAGTCCCTTGGACTGCAAGGAGATCCAACCAGTCCATCCTAAAGGAGATCAGTCCTGGGTGTTCATTGGAAGGACTGATGCTGAAGCTGAAACTCCAGTACTTTGGCCACCTGATGCGAAGAACTGACTCATTTGAAAAACCCTGATGCTGAGTAAGGTTGAAGGCAGGAGGAGAAGGGAAGGCAGGAGGAGAAGGGGACGACAGGAAGAGATGGTTGGATGGTATCACTGACTCGATGGACATGAGTTTAAGCAAGCTCCAGGAGTTGGTGATGGACAGGGGAGTCTGGTGTGCTGCAGTCCATGGGGTCACAGAGTCGGACACGACTGAGGGACTGAACTGTACCATATCTATATAGATATAACATAAAGAAGGCTTAATGTTACTTAGCTATGTAATTTAACATTTCATGTAAGCCTGGATTAGTATAACATCTCCCTTTTTATGAGGTGAGAGAATAAATTATAGGAGCTTTTTCAGGGGCCCCCTGAGAAATCTCAAATATAACTAGAGATTAAAAGAACTTTATATAGCATTTGATTTGGGGAAGCTGTCTGATTAACAAAAGTTTGTACACTTGACTAAATAGAACCACAGATCATTGTGAAACAATACTTAATTATCTATTTGGCCAAAGTAGTAATAAAACATCCTTTTATCAGATGAAATCAAGTTTAGTTTTATGTAACTATACTACTAATATTGAGCATAATTTAAAAACCTTTATAGTTCAGTTTTAGCCAATTTGTATATACAAGGGAAGATTCTCACTCTCTTCTGAAATAATCAGAAGTTCTAATTTAGACAAAATTACTCTCATTTCCTTCAACAAAGATGCTCTTTATTCCTCAAACTTCTCCTTAAGCAAAAATACATCATAGTGTCCTTACATACAGAGCTGAACTCTTCTAGTTGTCTTAATTACATGCATTAATTATAATTTTTTTATATAATTTTTAACCCTTGGAAACTTTAATTTTTAGAATCATGTGCTGCTTTTTCTTTAGATTTTCTGTAGTAGGTAGCTGAAAGTAGTTGAACGTGTATTTTGTAATTAAAGTATCAGTATTTTATTCCATTTGGAAATGATCCAGATATTCAGTAAACCTCTGTTATTTAACCTATAAAATCCTTAAAGTTTCTAGTTACCAAAGAGATTTGGGAAAATATTTTAAGGACACCTAAAATATAATTACTGCTAAAGAGTTCACCTAAAACCTTTTAATCTTACATCTATTACTTGCTTCCAACAGTCATACTTTGATTACTTTCCTGTTGACAAAAATTTTAACAGAGACAACATGAATCTACCTGATCAGTTACTCCAGGTAAAATAAAAAGTTTTATACTTGATGCTGCTTACTCTACAAACATGCCTGTTTTAATTACACCAGTGAATTTAAACTAGCTTTTATTTATCTTAGATCACACAAACCTGGAAAGCACCTAGGGTTAGTTTTTATTAATATATTTCTGAGTTTTAGATTATCCAATCTTTATTTTAGCTATATGTAAATTATATATTATTATACATATGTATAAATAAACTGTGGAAAATTCTGAAGGAGATGGGAATACCAGACCACCTGACCTGTCTCTCCAGAAACCTATATGCAGGTCAGGAAGCAACAGTTAGAACTGGACATGGAACAACAGACTGGTTCCAAATAGGAAAAGGAGTACATCAAGGCTGTATATTGTCACCCTGCTTATTTAACGTATATGCAGAGTACATCATGAGAAACGCTGGGCTGAGAGAAGCACAAGCTGGAATCAAGATTGCCGGGAGAAATATCAATAACCTCAGATATGCAGATGACACCACCCTTATGGCAGAAAGTGAAGAAGAACTAAAAAGCCTCTTGATGAAAGTGAAAGAGGAGAGTGAAAAAGTTGGCTTATAGCTCAACATTAGAAAACTAAGATCATGGCATCTGGTCCCATCACTTCTTGGGAAATAGATGGGGAGATAGTGGAAACAGTGTCAGACTTTATTTTTTTGGACTCCCAAATCACTGCAGATGGTGATTGCAGCTATGAAATTAAAAGACTCTTACTCCTTGGAAGGAAAGTTATGACCAACCTAGATAGCATATTAAAAAACGGAGACATTAATTTGCTTATAAAGGTCCGCCTAGTCAAGGCTGTGGTTTTTCCAGTGGTCATGTATGGATGTGAGAGTTGGACTGTGAAGAAAGCTGAGCACTGAAAAATTAATGCTTTGGAAGTGTGGTGTTGGAGAAGACTCTTGAGAGTCCCTTGGACTGCAAGGAGATCCAACCAGTTCATCCTAAAGGAGATCAGTCCTGGGTGTTCATTGGAAGGACTGATGCTGAAGATGAAACTCCAGTACTTTGACCACCTCATGTGAAGAGTTGAGTCATTGGAAAAGACCCTGATGCTGGGAGGGATTGGGGGCAGGAGGAGAAGGGGACGACAGAGGATGAGATGGGTGGATGGCATCACCGACTCGATGGAAATGGGTTTGAGTGAACTCCGGGAGTTGGTGATGGACAGGGAGGCCTGGCCTGCTGCGTTTCTTGGGGTCGCAAAGAGTCAGACACGACTAAGCGACTGAACTGACTGATACATACATACGTGTATACACACTTATCTTTAAGCCAACCAAATAGTCAAATAGAGCACTTTAAAAATTAATTTTGATAATACCATCCAGACGTAGAGAATGTCACACATTTATGACATGTATAAACATAAATACCCATGGTCACAGAGACTTCATAGTTTTTGTGTAAAAGTCACAAGTTTTTTGTAAAATGACCTTTCTCCCTTTTGATGAGAATTACCTCCCTGACATTTGTATCACGAAGTATGGTTTTTAGGTCCTAAGGAAAAATGGGACCTAAAATCTATATCACAAAGACACAAAGGGTTTAGGATTACCAGAAAGGACTGACACACCCGTTCACCTATAGTTGGAATGGCTTTTTCCTTTGGGTGCAGTTACCTTAGAAGAGAAGGCCAAATAAAATGCCTAGCAGGCCCCGAACATCAGCTTCTCCCATTTGGCCAAATTTTTTTTTTTTTTTTTTTTTTCCATTTGGCTAAATTTTTAATCCTAAAGTTATCAAGTCCTTTCAAGTATATTCTCAGGCTTCATCCAGGACAAATATTTCTGGTGGTATCTCATCCATTTTAATTTTGTTTCCCCTCAGCAGTTTGAGAAAATACATACCAGTTTGCCAGAAGTTTTTTAATAAGAGTTTCATAGGTTCTGAAAGGGACCCATATGGGGCCTTTTAAATTGATCCTAAAGAATTTACATAGGGCTTTTGAGGACAGTTTTTCCCAGTGTTCTAGTTGATTACAATTGAAACTTTGAGGGCCAGTGTTTTGATGATGAAGCCCTCTGAGGTTATAATGAGTGTGGCCTACGTGGTGTTTTTAGATACCTTTGGTGTTTAATTTTGCACTAGCCTTTTGCAACAAATATTTCAATGAGGCTATTTTAAAATGATTTTATGTATTTGGAACATTCCTCATAATGGTCATTGCAATTATAGGTTATTTTTAGTAAAACTTTGATAAATATCTGCACCTTCTAGGAGCATAGTTCTTAAACATAAGAGAAGCAAGTATCCTGGAAGGTGGCTCATTCAACTCTTTGACTATCGCTCCGTTCAGTCGCTCAGTCGTGTCCGACTCCTTGCGACTCCATGAACCGCATTACGCCAGGCCTCCCTGTCCATCACCAGCTCCCGGAGTCCACCCAAACCCATGTCCATTGAGTCGGTGATGCCATCCAACCATATCATCCTCTGTCGTCCCCTTCTCCTCCTGCCCTCAATCTTCCCCAGCATCAGGGTCTTTTCTTTGTCTATAAAGGACCACATTTCATTTAGCCCTGTGTTTGGGTGTTTCAGAGTCCAACTAATCAGCTTCTGAGTACTTCCAAGACTCCCACTGGCAACCAGCCTTTATCTAACAGCTACTTGAGGCCTTCCACTGGACCGAATCCGACTCTGGCCAGTAACCAGCAAAAATTCCCTTGGAAGTCTGGTTTGGGGAAAGCAACGAACGAACAGACCTCAAGGAATGGGGGCTATGAATTGATTCCAAATAACTGGAAAACTCAGCTGCCATCAGAAGTCCCCAATGTTGAGTTGGGGGAAGGATCTATGGGCTGGGGTTTTCCTGGGGAAATTTTGTCTGAAAGGCCACAGGCTTGGTTGGCCTAGGGCAGAAGCCTCTACCAGCTTGACCTGTTCTGTAAAGGAAAGCTAATGAGATCTGGAGTAGGAACTAACTGATGGTCACTGGAAAGGGCAAGAGAGACCACAAACTCAAAAGAGTTGCAGGGCTCACCTCTGTTTCTTACTGTCTTTGGAAGTTCACTTCGGATCCAGTCTTGCCACCAATCTGTTAAAAAAAAAAAACTAAAATTCAGCTGAGCTTTGTAAAAGATCTAATTGACAATTCCATGACTTGAGTCTGGCAGTATCCCAACTGGTAAACAGAAGAACAGTCTGAAGGGCTGTACAAAATTGAAGGTTTTTATAGGCAGAAGGAGGGTGAGCCAAGAAGGTATTAGCAAAAGAAAAGAAAGGATAGTTTTAGGCCACCTTTTGGGGAAGAAAAAGACTGGCAGGGGTCTTTATCATGCAGATTACTTCGCTATTGTTGACGAGTACATTTTAGATTGGTTGTTTTAAAGGTCACATTTCTGGGAGGGGTTGAAACTGCAGTTCAGTATTTAGTTTGTTGTAGTGAAATGTGGGTTCTGTGAGTACACAAATGATTTCATTTTGACCCTTTTGCTTCTTCTTTGGGCTTCCCTGATGGTTCAGGCGGTAAAGAGTCTGCCTGCCATGCATGAGATCAGAGTTTCATCCTTGGGTCAGGAAAATCCCCTGGAGAAGAGAACAGCTAACCACTCCAGTATTCCTGCCTGGAAAATTCCATGGACAGAGAAGCCTGGTGGGCTTCAGTCCGTGGGCTTGCAAAGAGTGAGACACAACTGAGTGAAACTTCTATAAATGTTAGATGGTAAATACAAATCTTAGTAGAATTAGTGGTCTTGTTGTAGGAAGGGGGACCATTTCAAGGGCCTGAGAGGGGGCCTTTATTGGGTCCTGCAAGGGGTCTCCCTCCCTGCAACAGTCTCAAGATACAGTCCTGCCATAAAATCACTCAGCTTTAAAGTTTCTAGAAAACCAGAGTATTAGTTCTTCTCGAAGTCAGGAATGTGACTGCAATAAATACTTCGAAGGAAGCTAGTCAAGTCCTTGGCATTCTGTTTTTAAAGTTTCCAGTAAGAAACCTTAAATGAATTTGACTTATGTATACAATGGATATCACCTCTAAGAAGCAGGGGCTTCCCTTGGCTCGGATGGTAAAGAATCTGTCTGCAATGCGGGAGACCTGGGTTCGACCCCTGCTTAGAAAGATTTCCTGGAGAAGAAAATGGCAACTCACTCCAGCATTCTTGCCTGGAGAATCTCCATGAACAGAGGAGCCTGGCAGCTATAGCCCATGGGATTGCAAAGAGTCAGACACCACTGAGCGACTGCACTTCCTTTTAAGAAGCAAATAAAGCAGGAGAATGGTTTTAAATTGGAGAAGTAGGTGAATGTTGACTAAATAAAGTCAGGCAGACTCTATATTCTTCCAAGTCAGCAGTGTCTACCAAAATTAAAAAACAAACAAAACACTGACTCCTAGGTAAGATGAGGGTATAGATTCATATAAACAGAGCCGCCCACCACATATAAATGGAATAAATTAAAAAAAAATTTTTTTAAAGAAGACTTAACAGTCTAAAAGGCACTGAGGTGATGTGTTTGGCCAAACTATCCAAAGATTCTGGGAATTCACATACAGTTCCCCTTTTGGAAGAGAAAGTAGGTGATGGACACGATTCTTTGTAGAAGCATGGATATTCTTCCACTATTGCAGACAAATAACAAAATTCAAAGGACACAAACTTTTAACAAGATAAGTGATGGATTATAATCAGAGAATGAGATAAAATGGAGTTTATAGAGGTTGAGAAATGAGGGCAAAAAATATTATTGTACGACTAACAGATGTACTAAAAGCAGAGCTTTTTTTTTTTTTTAAGAGCTGAGTCATTGTTGAACAAAGTGAGTGACGTGGATTAAATTGTTGAGAGGATTAAATGGGATAATGCATGTTACAATGCTTAGCTATAGTAAGTGCTCAGTAACATTCACTGTTGCAATTAAATATTAGAATATTAGCACTATTTATAGAATACATACTCTGAGAATTTCAGAGGAGGTGAAATGGTTTCCTTAAGCTTGCATTCTAGTGGGACATAAATAATCAGCAAAAATAATTACGTTATTAAATCTAACAGACTAGAACATAAATAAACACGTGAGACCAGAAAGCTCTCATTCTAAAAAAAATCAAAGATGAGGAAAGCAATACTTAGTGTAGTGTGCTGTTTAAAAGCATAAGCATAAGCTTTAGAGTTGGAGCAACCTTATAATGCAATCCTCAAAGTTGTTAGGATTTTAAATGAAGTATATAGCACTTGGTCCATGGTAAGTGATCAGTAAATGATAGAAAGTTTTTCCTCTGGGGCTCAACTTCCTCACTTTTAAAAGTAAGGCAGTAGTACAGTGGGTGGGGTGTTGACATGAGAAGAAATGGTTTCTTTTCCCATTTATTAGCTGTGATACCTTTGGCAGGTTACTTAACTTCTCTGACCCTGATTATCCTTATCTTTACAATGGAGACATTTCAGTGGACCATTTAACATCCTGTTTTGTAATTTCCATTAGCTTCTTGATGTTTAGCAAATCTTAAGTGGAAATCTGAAAAATCTACTCTGACATCATTTGATGTTCTGGTTAATGTTTTAGAGGCTAGTGATGGAAATCAGAATTCTCTTCAGCTGTCTTGCTCAACTAACCAAAATGTGGATTACATTTTGGAAGAAGTTATGAGAAAGGAGACCCATTTCATTTGTCTTGAGAAGTTTAGAAAATCAATTTAAGAAGACTGGTGCAATCAGGTAACATTGTTTAATTATATATATAGAAATTTTTAAAATCTTTGTATATTACAATATTGCTTCTGTTTTTTATGTTTTGGTTTTTTGATAACAAGACATATGGGATCTTAGCTTCTTGTTCAGGAATCAAACCTGCAGCACCTGCATTGGAAGGTGAAGTCTTAATACTGGACTGCCAGGGGAGTTCCAGGTGAACACTGTTTGAAGGAATTCTCTATAAACCTCAAAGCAGACAGGCATGCTTAGTCACTGGGTGCTGTCCAGTTCTTTGCAACCCCATGGACCCGCCGGGCTCCTCTGTGCATGGGATTTCCCAGGCAAGAATACTGGAGTGGGTTGCCATTTCATCCTCCAGGGATCTTCCTGACCCAGGGATTGAACCCAGGTCTGCTGCATTATAGGCAGATTCTTTACCAGCTGAGACACAAGGGAAGCTCATAAAAGCTACTTAAAGGATACAATTTTTTTTTTTAATCTAGCAAGCTTCCAAAATGCAATTTTTATTTCTTCAACTGCTAAGCAATTCCTTACATGTCTTTCCAGTGAAGAGGAAGTTTTCTTCTTGAAGACAGTCTATAATTCCTTTTAAGTTAAATTCTAGGCAAATATGTGGATCTCTGAGGTAATTGCATAGACTTGCAGTTATTAAAAAATTAAATAGTATTTTGTTGCACACTAGACATTAATAAGCATGTCTATTAAATTGCTTTTAAAGAGTTTAAAAATCTGATTATATTAAATCAATTGTTTCCCCTTTGCATTTCCCTTGTTTTCTTCAAATGTATATATAATCACATTTATTTTCACCTTGCTTAAGAATTTATTATTGGAACATTTGAAAATTTAAACAGGAGCAACGGAATAAACCCATTGTAATCTATGAAGTGGCTTTACCATATCCACCGGAATAAAGAAGTTTTAGGTTTTGATTGCCCAGGGTCACTCCTAAAATATTAGTTTCTAAAGGGTAGTTCTACCAGATGGGGTTTTACTCAGTAGGTCTTCAACAACATAA
The DNA here is from genome assembly GCF_963930625.1 of Muntiacus reevesi. Taxonomy (NCBI): domain Eukaryota; kingdom Metazoa; phylum Chordata; class Mammalia; order Artiodactyla; family Cervidae; genus Muntiacus; species Muntiacus reevesi. Next base: position 101,781,154 of record NC_089252.1, read on the forward strand.
AGCTTACTCGTTGTGAAACTTTGCAGGTGTTTCTCTTTTTTGCAGGTGTTTCTCATTCAGCCACATCCTGCAGAATGCACCAGCTGGAATAAACAACTACAGAACCACCTAGGACAGCACAATTAGGAAAAGAAACGAAATATCCTGGTAATGTGTCTAATAAATATTAATTTATCATTGTTGTAAGTTTGTAAAATTGCAGCTAGAGCTGCAATAGAAAAATCAGAATAGCTGGACTTGTAACCAGAGAAAAAGAAAGAAAGGGGCATTTAAGTATTTCTTTTGGGAAGTCCCTGGCAGTCCAGTGGTTAGGACTCTGCACTCAAGGTGTGGGTTTAATCCCTGGTTGGGGAATTAAGATCCCACAAACCATGTGCCAAAAAAATACTTCTTTTAAAAAGTTGATGTTTCCAGTTTTCTCAAATATAATGCTGTAATGAATAATGAATATCTTACGAGTATCATTTGGAAACTTGAGGGAAATTTTGGTAACATAAATTATTGGAAGTTTTACAGTTTGGTAGGTTAGTTAAATAAGTTATCTTACATGCATACAATGAAATGCAACCCTTAAAAAGAATGAGTTAAATCTATACTGGTATTTTAAAATGGTCACAGTATATTATTAAATAGAAAAAGAAGTTGCTTAGCAGTGTAAAATCCCATTAACATTTATATAGAAAAGTTAGTTTTCATAGAGTAAAATCTGGAAGAATTTAAGCAATGATGAACTTATTCATCAAATTCAAGTTTTTTTAAAAAAAATATCTAAATGGTGCATGAATAAATTCATCTTGTAAAAATAAAATTAATACAGATTCACAGATACTTGTATTCAAATGTTCAGTTTTATTCATAAAAGTCCAAAACTTCAAAACAGCCCAAATGGGCTATCAATTGATGAATGGATAAAGAAACTAGTATATCCACAATGGAATATTACTTGGCAATTAAAAAGAACAAAGTATTGGTACAGGCTGTAACATGGATTAATCTCAAAATCATTACACTAGGAAAAAGAGTTCATACACAAGAGTCTGACCGTTCTGTATTACTTTGTAAAATTTACATGAAATTTTGGAAAGGGCAATCTGTTATGACAGCATCAGTGTTTGGCCAGTGGCTTGAAGTGAGGGAAGAAGATGACTACAAATGAGCATGAGAACTTTGGGGGGGTAATGTAAACAATTAATATCATGATTATGGTTGTCTACAGTACTGTATGCACTTGTTAAAATTCATAGAACTGTACACTTAGAATTGTGTTGCATGTAAATTATATCTCAATAAAGTGAATTTTTAAAGTATAGATAAAACTCTCTTTTAATTGTCACCCCCAAAGTTGGTTCCCTCACTCTCTAGGAAGGTGCCCTCCCCCCTCCACATGTAACCACTAAATAGTGGTTACTAACTGTAACCACTAGTTAGACAGGTAACCACTAAATGTCATTACTGCAGATTCTTTTTCAAAGTAATTGTTCTGCATTTACATACACACACACACACACACACACACACACACACACACATTTTTATGTTACTTTACTGTGGGGTTTCCCAGGTGGTGCTAGTGGTAAAGGATCCACCTGCCAATGCAGGAGATGCAAGACTCTGGTTTCATCCCTGGATGGAGAGGATCCCCGGAGCATGGAATGGCAACCCACTCCAGTATCCTTGCCTGGAAAATTCCATGGACGGAGGAAACTAGCAGGTTATAGTGCATGGGACCTCAGAGAGTCACACATTGCCTGAGCAGCAGAGCAGATATCACTTTACTGTTGTACTTAGTAATTATTTGGCGTTTTACAATAACTGTACTTCGGAGACCTTTTCATTAGAATTTATAGTTGTTCAGTTCAGTTCAGTCGTTCAGTCATGTCCGACTCTTTGCGACCCCATGAATCGCAGCACGCCAGGCCTACCTGTCCATTGCCAACTCCCGGAGTTTACTCAAACTCATGTCCATCGAGTTGGTGATGCCATCCAGCCATCTCATCTTCTGTCGTCCCCTTCTCCTCCTGCCCCCAATCCCTCCCAGCATCAGGGTCTTTTCCAATGACTCAACTCTTCGCATGAGGTGGCCAAAGTACTGGAGTTTCAGCTTCAGCATCAGTCCTTCCAATGAACACCCAGGACTGATCTCCTTTAGGATGGACTGGTTGGATCTCCTTGCAGTCCAAGGGACTCTCAAGAGTCTTCTCCAACAACACACTTCAAAAGCATCAATTTTTCGGCGTTCAGCTTTCTTCACAGTCCAACTCTCACATCCATACATGACCACTGGAAAAACCATAGCCTTGACCAGACGGACCTTTGTTGGCAAAGTAATGTCTTTGCTTTTTAATATGCTCTCTAGGTTGGTCATAACTTTCCTTCCAAGGAGTAAGTGTCTTTTAATTTTATGGCTGCAATCACCATCTGCAGTGATTTTGGAGTCCAAAAAAATAAAGTCTGACACTGTTTCCACTGTCTCCCCATCTTTCATTCTAAATACGGAGAGTATTCTCAGAAATAGTATGGATATACCATAATTTATTCAGCTGTCCCTCAGTCATTCAACTATATTTGAGTGATTACAAAGTAATATAAAAACAGACTAGGATCCAGTTCTCTAGAGTTTTTACACAAGCGGGAGAGGGGAAGAGGGTTATCAATAGTAATATCAAACGTGAAATCATAACTATGAAGAGCAGATGGTTTGAGTCATTTGTCTAGTCAGGAGGTCAAGAATGTTCCAAGGGAGTTAAACAGATCTGAAAGGTGAGTGAGCACGTTTTAGCCAGCATAAGCGTCGAGGTGGGGAGGGGGAGTGCCGCTAATCCTAAATTGCACCAGTGGTATGGCGGAAATACATGGGAGGTGGAGAAGATTGTGGGGAACTTTATATTTTTAACAAGATACATACTTTATTTTGTAGACACGAAAACATTAAGATCATATTTTTGAAATGAGGCTTTCCACTTCAAAAATCGGGAATAAATCTTCCATGCTCCTTTTTGGAGAGAAGAAAAATAAGCCTTCCCCGTTAGCTTCTCTTAAAAACCTGCAACAGAGGATGTAAATGTCTTGGAGCTCTTTGTCTTGACAGACGATTAGGGATCTTTACTATGACCTGGCGTTGGCGGGTTCGAAGCGTTTAGGCCTCGCTTCATAACGGGTTGCTACAGCCTCGTTCTCTGCGCACTGGGTTTTGAACAACTTATCTCCTGAGAAAGCAAGTTTGTCTTCACGCCTCCATGGGGGCAAGTGTCTGATTCGCCGGGTGAAACGTGTACCTTTAGAGACCAGGAAATCTCCAACGAGCGTTGCGTGGAAGAGGACACGCAACGCACGGAAGAACGCTGTTCACTACCTAACCCATACTGCACAGCCCGCCTTTACGGAAGGAAGGAATACAACCACCAGGATGCATTTCTCTGGGCCGAAACGTCTCTCCTTGAGTCCGATTGGACCTGACGAAGCAAGGCATTGTGGGACTGTGTCTGTCGTCCAGTACACAGAGGCTAACTGGCCTCGCCCAGCCACGTCCGGGGGACTACGCCGGCCAGAGGCGCACGTCAGCGAAGATGGCCAATCTCTCTCCTGCGCAGGCGCAGTGGTTCGCGAAGCGCCGGAAGCGCAGGGGGATGGGGTGGCGGTGACGCGAACCTGTCCGCGTTGGAGGGGCCGGGCCGCTGCCGTAGTCGCCGCGGCTGCCTCGTGACGTGGCACAGCCGAAGATTTAACGCCGGAGCCGGAGCTGCCCCGCCAGTCGTGGAGCAGGTCCTCACCCCACTGTCCCGGAGCTTCTTCGGACACGCCGGCTAGCGAACCGTCCCCGCAGCCGTCTTTCTTCCTCAGCAGCTCTTTCCTCGCTGAGTTTTCTGGGAGCGTAAAAGGAGAAGGCCCGGGGACGCCCCAAACCCCTTTTGCTCGTGCCCATTGCAAGTGCCACTACCGCCATGGGCCTCACCATCTCCTCCCTCTTCTCCCGCCTCTTCGGCAAGAAGCAGATGCGCATTTTGATGGGTGAGTAAGGGCCTGAGAAAGGCGACCAGGCCCGGATGGGGCGGACGGGTCTCTAAGCTCGGGGTGGCCTCGGGGCCTGTTTTTTTGGGTTTTTTTCCCCCTGTCCGCTGTGGTGGGGGAGGGGCGGCGGACTGGGGGTCGGGAGGAATTCCTAAAGGGGAACAATGGGGTGAAGGGTGGGCGGTCGCCGCAGATGTGTTGAAGAGGTTGGAAGTGGGCCGCGGGCAAGGTTTCCCCCGAGTTTGGCGTTTTTCTCCTCGTCTTATTGAAAGCCCGACACAACTGGGCGGAAATGTGAGGGTAGCGAACTCTCGGATCTTGCAGAGCCCGGAAGAGGCTGGCGAGGCCCATTCTGAGAGAGCGATCTGGCTCCCTTCTTCCCCGGGTGTGGGCAGCGGTCGGGAGGGAGGGGGAGGCCCGGGGACTCCAACCTTCCTCCTCCCCCTTTCCGCCCCGTGTACACACTCTGCACACTCCCAGTGCTGTGAGCGAGCAGTCGCCTACTGCCCTGAGCCGGCCCGGGCAGGAAGTGACCAGGCCCAGTGCGGTGGCCCGGAGCACCTAGCTTTCCGTGGAGTCCGGAGTCCTCAGCGCGCTGTCTCTTCGCTAAACTTTGCTTCGCTGTAGATTCCGCCTCATATATATATATATACACACACACACATATTCTTTTCTTTATTAATGTCCTTGAAAACTTGAGGTTATCATGAATGTTTCTTTTGGCCAGTTTCAAGGGCTAAATATATTTGGTTACCAGAGAGTTTTCAAAGTAACTTTTATTCAGCTGGCTAAAGTTTAATGAGATGGCGGGGGGTGGGGGAGGAGAAGGCTTAGAAACTTTTTTTTTTTAAGCTAGTGACAAGTTTTTAGTAAGTGAACATCATGACGCAGAATTTTAGGGAGACCCTGTTAAGTAGTAATTACACGAGTGTTTTAAAAAATTCTTATGGAAGGCGGGCTTTTAAAAAATTGCTCTTTAGGATCGGTGTTTTGCTCTTCTGATGGAGAAGGGGCTTGTCAGTTGAGTGATGTAAGCAGCGCCTCCCCGATGGTACTGTGAGTAGTTTTTACATCACAACTTAGGTCTGTGAACCTAAATAATACTACGAGGAGCCTCAATATATTTAAACATTGAGTTTTGTTGTTTCATTAGCTTGTTCTCTAGAGAAGTGGAGTAGGGGGAGGTTTTATTTGAAAATTCCCCGAAGCAAGGTTCAAGATACAGGACGGTTAAGGGTATGTCCATTTGGTTCTTTTTTCACTTGACACTAATTCCAGCTTACTCACAATCCCTGAAACAGTTGTTGATAATTCATTAGCAGAGATAAGTGAAAGTGTTTTCTCTTTCAAAGTTTATCAGATTTCAGTTATTAAAAAGAATTATTTTTAGGAGGGTAAGCATAATGTTTGAGCTTTTAAAAGTACCTGAAAATCGACAGTCCGAAGTATTTGAAGTCAATGGGAGACCTTTGGACTGTCATAAATGAATTTCCAGCGTGTTCTTTAAAGAGGTTACCTAGTGTGTGTTTCTGTTCTTGGGAACTGTAGTGTGTTATATTTGAAATGGAGTATATAATATTTTACTTAAGATTTCTTGTAAATAAATTGTTGTTTTTCATTTCATTAGTGTTTTGTAATGGCTGAAAGTTTCAGAAAAGAAACGTAGAATTATGTATGGTCTAAGCACTTTCAAATTTTGATATGTTAGGGGAACATTTCTCTCCCTTACTCTCCAGAAATGATTGAAAGAAAGTGGAAGAAGAAAAGTAACTTTGTGCATTTGTGCAGAGAGTAGAAGTCATGATTTTAAATTAAGTCATTTCATGTTAAATTTTCTATTAGTCAGGTTTGCTATTGTTTTACACTTTAATTCAGGATAATTAGGTTTCCTTGATTAAATATAGTGAAATCACAAGGTCACCTTTTATGGTAACTCATCAAATGAAGCATTAACCATATGGGGGGTATGTGTATGGATAGTGAAATAGGTGATTAGAGAGTTTGATCACTCTTAGAATTTTATATCTAGCTTAATGAGGGATAGCATAGATAATCTTAATGTGTCTGCCCCATCCAAGTTTAGAATTACCAATTAAAGATTATTTTCCCATTATTAATGTTCTCTGACAGGCATGTGTTCTTCCTTTTCCTTTATATGGCTTAGATAGAATTCATGCTTTCTTGAGTCAGTGATTTTTTCAGATTTTACCATTTTAAAGTATTATTGAAAGATAGCAGTTAGCTAAATAGAAATTATTTAATTTTTCTCCAAAGGGAAAATCACATGTGAATGATTATTATTGAACGTAAATTCAAAGTTAGCTAGTTACCACCTTAGATTTTTCATGTCGTTCATTTATTATCCTCTTTTCAGTATGACCTCCATATTTTAATTTGTGGTGAGATGTAATTTTGGTAAATGACTCCCTAAATGTTGTTTATATTTGAAAACTATGTTATGTAGAGGAATTATTAATTCTGCTCTCTTAAACTTGCAATTTCTTGCCTGTTGAAAAGCTGAAAATGTGTTTGTTGGCTTTCAAAAAAGTTGCTAATCAAGTGTAGATTTGTTATTTTTTTTACATGTGATTGGCTTTTTTGGACCAGAGAGATTCAGGAGGAAAGATCTTTCGCCAATTTGAAAAATACTACTTTAAAGAGCGTGATGTTTCACACTTTCCCCTAGCATATTTTATAAATATATTTACTATGTAATTTAAAACTTTTGGTCCTGATTCTAAAAATAATGTCCTTTTTGTTAAATTTAGAAGATGTGAAAAAGAATAATTGATACCTTATAATTCCACCATTTCACTATTATTATTTGTTATATTTACTTTTAGCCTTTAAGAGGAAGTTTTTGTTTCTCTGGAATTGTAGTTGTGGTATATAGCTTTGTGTTCTTTTTGACTTAGTTTATTATGACCTTTTCTTAGGTCATTAACTGAAAACATCATTGCCAGCCTTTAAAAAGGGGGGGAGGTCTTCTGTTTAGTTATATGATAGAGGGAAATGATAGAAGAGGCAAAAATCCTTAGCTTTATGCCATTAGATGGAGAAGGAAATGGCAGCCCACTCCAGTATTCTTGCCCGGAGGAGCCTGGTGGGCTGTTGTCCATAGGGTCACACAGAGTTGGACATAACTGAGGCGACTTAGCGTGCATGCATGCATGCATTGGAGAAGGAAATGGCAACCCATTCCAGTATTCTTGCCTGGAGAATCCCAGCGACGGAGGAGCCTGGTGGGCTGCTGTCTATGGGGTAGCACAGAGTCGGACACAACTGAAGTGACTTAGCAGCAGCAGCAGCATGCCATGAGAAGTTGATGCAGCCACGATTAGGTGCACCCTCATGCGTTATTATGAAGTATTTCTATCAGAGGCTGATAATTTGCTACTAATTAATAACACAGTAATCAAAGTGCTGACATCCCTGAGCTGTTGGGTAGAAGCAAACCCCAAGCTCATTATAATTTTCCTATACACCTGTTAGCATCAGTGTCAGTTTTGATAACTGAACCTCTGAGGAATTAGATAAAATATTAATGTACTCTGGGTCCACCAATAAAACCTGAGGGAAGAATGTTGATATATGAATATTCTGACATCAGACCTAACATTGTTTTTAATTTTTAAAAAATTAAGGTGTAGTTCACATAATACTCGTTCATTTAAAGTGTATAATTCAGTGATTTTTAATATATTCACAAAGTTGTATAACCATTAACACCATCTTTTTTTTTTTTTTTTTGGTGGCTGTGGGATCTTAGTTCTCTGAGAGGGGATCTAACCTGGACCATTGCAGTGAAAGCCCCAAATCCTAACCGTTAGGCCACCAGGGAACTCCTACCACTGTGTTAATTCTAGAACATTTCATCAGCCCAGAAAGAAACCCCACCACTTTAGCAGTCACTCCTGCTCCTCACCCCTCCCTCTTACAACACACCACTTTACTGCTTTCTGTTGCTATGGTCTTGTTTGTTCAGGATATATGTGGCCTTTAGTGTCTAACTTCTTTCACTTAACATGTTTTCAAGGTTCATTATACTGACACATTATAGCGTGTATCAGTACTCCATTCCTTTTTATGGCCAAGTAGTAATTCCACTGTATGGATATATTCCACAGTTTATCATTCTTCAGTTGATGGAAATGTAGTTGTTTTCACATTTTGGTTCTTCCAAATTATGCTGCTGTGAACACTGATGCAGTTTTTGTGGAGGCATATATTTTTAATTCTCGTGGGTAAATTAGCTAGGAATGGGATTGTTGGGTCATTCTTATATGAGGAACTGACAGACTTTTTCAAAGCAGCTACACCTTTTCACATTCCTGCAGCTATGTATGGATCTAGTTTCTCAAAAAGATCTTGTGTTTCTTACTACTCCTGTGATTCTGAGAACATTTCTGGATTTCAGATTTTGCATCTAAAAAAGGGAGAGTTATTGTGAGGGTTAAATTACAAAATGTATGAAATTACCTGGTATTGTGTTTGGAACACAATAAGGACTTGATTTTTAATTATTTAAAAATTATTCTGAAGTTTTATTTCTAGCTTCCTTGTAGAAAATTTGAAAGATAAACAAAACATGAAGAAAAATATCCTAACTGAAACTTTACTTACTGAGAATATACTTGTTTCTTTTCAGTCTTTTTTCTTTTTTGCATTTGGTTTTTTCCCAAGTTGAGGTAATTGTAATCTATTTTCTTTAACCTAAAATAAAAGTATTTCTAATGATTGCCAAAAGATTTGGGGGACAGTTTTGCTGCTTTTGACTGTTCCGTCGAAGTGTAGGTCCAGTCAAGGAGAATAAGTAATTCCAGTATATCTTTCAAAACAGTGACTTGTTTATGAGGGTGAGAGGGAGGGGGAGGACATTACTGGACTGTACAGATTAGTCTTATCTTGGTTAGTTGAGGATTGGTTATAGCTTCATTTCATGGAGAAATCTCATTGCCAAATATTGCAACAGTAAGAAAATACATACTTAAGAAATCACTAAAGTGGCACAGAATTGTTAGACCAACATTTTTTGAGTAAGGAACTATATAATGAGTGATGATATACATTAATTTGTGCATCTTAAACTTCATGATAAAAATACCTCAAAACTTAGGGCTTGCATTTATACAACACTTATTTTAGATGCAACTCAAAAAAAGATAATCTTTGTGATTTTAGAGTCTTGTATGTGGCTGTGAGCCACTTAACTCTTGTCTTAAGATTTTTAAAATAGCTTACAGGTGCTTAAAAAAACTTTACGGGTACACTATTTTTGTAAATGTTCTCCTCTTTTTTCAATTTAAATAAGCATATAAAATATTAAGTCTCTTTAAGTAGTCATCCTGATGAGTTTTCACTAGTCCCAACAGTTTTTAATAAAGGAAAGACATTACTTGGGAAATATTTTCTTTTTAATGAAATCAATACATGTTTATTGTATAAAAAAGTTCTAAGTATTTAGAGTAGAAAAATCTTAATTATGCATACAAACAGGTATAAATTGTCATTTAAAGAAAAGTTAATTACCTGCATGCTTTTGTATAACCTAAAGTAGTTATGTAATGTAATCATTATTTGTCCCAGATTTCTTTTATTCCTTGTCAATATTTTTGGACTTACATTGTTTTTAAACTAAGATTTGATGTCTAGTTGGACCTCCAGTGAGGACAGGGGTATACATGAGTTCTCCAAACTAAACACAAATTAGAAACTTATTTTTAAATTAATTAATTTTTGGCTGTGCTGGGTATTCATTGCTGCCCACGGGCTTTCTCTAGTTGTGAGTGGGGGCTGCTCTAGTTGCGCTGCACAGGGGCTCGGTAGTTGTGGCACACAGTTTCAGTTGCCCTCTGGCATGTGGGATCTTAGTTCCTGCACCAGGGATCAAACCTGTGTACCCTGGGTTGGGAGGAGGATTCTTAACCACTGGACCATCAGGGAGTGCCCACAAGTTTTTTTTTCTGATCATTTCAGTTTTAGTTCTTCTGACTTGGGCTAATGGTATTTGGACTTAGCTAAAGGTGAATTTTGCTTTATTTGAAAATTTGCTAAAAACTGCCTGAAAAGGATTTAGATTCAACATACTTAGCTTTTTCCAACAATGAAAAGATCCTGTTGTTCACCCCTTCGTTCTCTGTATTTTTATTGAAAATGCTAAACTCTAAGGTAGCTGCTTTTGCTTCCTTGTGTATCTTTTAAAATTATGTTTTCTGATATGTTTGCTACTGTTCCATAGTTGAAAAATAAAACAGGGGCTTCCCTGGTAGTCGAGTGATTAAGACTCCGCATTGCTCTGCGGAGTAACACGGTTCGATCCTTCCCTAGTTGAGGATAAAGCAGTTCCTGTTAATGGTTTGTTTTTCTTATGCCCATAAGTGAGGGCTTAGAGTGTGGCTATTCACTTTAAGTGTCATGATATTTTGGACAGAATAAACAGTTTCAGTATGAAGAAGTGGGGAACAGAGTGATTAGAGGATACAGGAGGAAAAGAGCATAAAATGCCTGAGTCTCCATGGAGATTGTTTTTTTAACTGCCTTTTATTTAATATGTAGTTATCTTTTACCTGGCTTCCCTGGTGGCTCAGATGGTAAAGAATCTTATCTGCAATGCGGGAGATCCCGGTTCAACCCCTTTCTGTTTTTTCTTTATCTTTTACCAGTGCTCTTTATTTCTCCATATGGATTCACATTATTATCTAGAGTCCTTTTACTTAAGTTTGAAACTCCTTTTAGTGTTTTTTTTGTAGGATAGGTTTGCTAGTAACAAATTCTCTTAGTTTTTATTTGGAAATGTCTTACTTTCTCATTTTTGAAGGATAGTTTTGCTGGACATAGGAGTCTGATGGATGTTCTTTCTTCCATAACTTTGAATATAACATCCTGCTGCCTTCTGGCTTCCATAGTTTCTGATGAGAAAACAGCATTTAATCTTATTGAGAGTCTTCTGTACATGATGAATCATTTCTCTCTTGCTGCTTTCAAGATTCTTTCTCTAGCTTTTAGCACTTTGTTTACAATCTAAGTGTTAATTTTTTTGTAGTTCATCCTACTTCGAGTTTTTCAGCTTTTGGGGTGTGTAGATTAGTGTTTTTCATCAACTTTGGGAAGTTTTCAGTCACTGTTTCTTCAGATATTCTTTCTGTCTCTTTCCTTTCCTGGGGCTTTCATGCACATTTTGGCATCCCTGATGGTGTCCCTCTGGTCTCTGATACTCTGTTTACTTCATTATTTTTTTTCCTTTTCCTCAAGTGTGAATAGTCTCAGTTGACCTATCTCAAAGCTCATTGATTGCTTTTTCTACCAGCTCAGATATGCTGCTGAACTCTTCTAGTGGTTTTTTTCAATTTCGATATTGTACTTTTTAACTCCAGAGTTTCAGTTTGACTGTTTTTAATAGTTTTCATATCTCTCTTTGATGAGATATGTTCTCATACTTTCCTCTTTTTTCTTTTTAAAATTTTATTATATTTTATTAATAACATAATAAAATATTATATTTTATTAATTTTAGGGGAGTATAATTGCCTTGCAATTCCAGGGAGATCTTAAAGCTCTCCCCATTGTAGTATACAGAGCAGAAAGGATTGTTATATAGGTAGAAGGAATTTGAGTAGCCTACTCTAGTCTTTGATTTCATTTTGGACTAACTGATAAAAGTTAAACTACTTGTACAGGAATGTAAGTTAGATAAGTGAGGTGATTTCAGTTTTTTTTTTTTTTTTAATCAGCATGGGTTTCCTTTGTTAAGTCATGCTCCGAAGTAAATATCCTTGCTTAAGTCAATACTCGGTTGAATTGATTTTAAAATCTGTGATAGTGTTAATGTAGGCGACCAAATGTGATTCCTTAGATGAATAATCCATTCAATGAGGTTCTTAGATATTGGTCTCCCATTTTTGAAGGCTTTAGCAAATAATGTAGTATGTGCAGATTTTCAAAGATTCATACTTAAACATTTAATTTGCCTTTCACTCTCTTCTGTGTATTTTTGTTGTAGCATGGATTTTTTTCAGAAGCAGATACATTCCTCCCTACTTATATCCACCTGCCTCAAAGGAATTTTAAGAATTTAGGCATTACATTGGAGATGAGTATGACAGGGCAGTTTTCACAATCCAAATTAACTAGTCTTTTGTATCACTTCTGCACATTTGATGTTGAAATGGATTAAGATACGGGTAAAGTTGGCCTCATCTTTATGATTTAAGAAGGACATAGTTATATACTGTTTTTCCTCCAGCATTAAGACCTTTACTTAAAATTTTCTTGTTATATTAAAGGGAATTGACTTTGTCAATCTTAAAGATTGCTCTTAATTTGTTCTTATGTGTTCTCTGATCCCATTTCTAATTTGTGTTTTTTAAAATGGTAGTATTTCATGGAATTAATGAGGACTTGAAAGAGATCTCAGATTACTTGATCAGGTCCCTTTATTTTATAGCTAATTTCTCTGACCTCTTTCCTTAAGTGACCCCGTGCTGTCTCTCTAGGTCTAGAAAGGAAAATGGAGATGGCATTTTTAGGAAGTGTAGTCTTGGGAGTTAGAAATGAGGTGATTTCATTTCTAACTCATTAGTACCTTGACCAGTCAACTTTTGCTTTCAAACTAAAAATTTGTTGTACAATTGTTTCTTAGTGTGTCCTTTTGGTCTAGATTTAAAATCTGTAATGTCTTTTTCTAGTTGGATTGGATGCTGCTGGCAAGACAACCATTCTGTATAAACTGAAGTTAGGGGAGATAGTCACCACCATTCCTACCATTGGTAAGAAGGTTTACAGTGATTTTTATTTATATAATAATAATGTATTATAAAGTGAAATAGAATACAGTTTAATTTTGACTTTTTTTTAGAGTAGTTTTTGGTTCACAGAAAAATTGAAGGGAAGCTACAGAGATTTCCCATATGTACTCTTCCCCTACACATGTACTCTTCCCCCCTCTCCATCATCAATATCACTTATTTTATCAATTAATAAACATACACTGACACATTGTAATCATCTGAAGTCCATATACTTAAGGTTTGGTACACTGTGTGGGTTTGGACAAATACCATTAATAACATGTATGCATTATTGTAACTGTCTTGGGTTTTTACCTTTGTTGATTATGTATTAGGACTTTAAAAAAAAAAAAAAAAAACAATTCTGGGAGAATTCCACAATCAAAGGGGTTGTTTTCTGAATGACATTGTGCTCAGTGGTTTTTTCTTTTTTTCTTTTTCCTATGTAGGTTTTAATGTGGAAACAGTAGAATATAAGAACATTTGTTTCACAGTATGGGATGTTGGTGGTCAAGATAAAATTAGGCCTCTCTGGAGGCATTACTTTCAAAATACCCAGGTAAGGAAGGAATGCTATACATTTTATAACTTCTCTTTATATGTTTCATGCTGTAAAGTTTAATATATACTGTTTACTTGGATATTCATGTTCATTTTGTGAGTTGGCATTCTTCTTATCAGTACTTCCATGTTCTTCAGTGGACTGTCTCCTTCGTACCTTTGTAGACTAAATTACCTAGGGTAGAAAAGTTACATAATTATCATAGTAATATTTTGGAAGGTGGATTGGGGTGGCTCTCAAGATTGAATTAGATGTCATCAGTAGTTCTGTAGGTTTCATTCTTAGTGTAGAATCTTAGAAGTAAGATCTTTCTTCTAAAAGTATAGCTTTCTGTCATTGTCATTTTTAATGAATGTACTGCAATTAATAGTTCTTCATTTAACTCAGTTAAGAGTTTATTCAAATACGTGAGGAAAAAATATATTAAGTTAGACCTTCTCTGTTGATTTGTGAGGTATTTTTGTATTATGTAGTATGTATAATACTGACGTGGAAGAGACTTTAGTGATCCTCTGGAGCAGAAATTCTCCAATTTGACTGCGTATTAAAGTTATCTGGAGAGTATTAAAAGCCTCAAAGACCTGAGCATAACACCTGACCAGTTGAATCAGAATCTCTGGCAACATAAACTAGACAACATAAACTAGTAGTGTTTCTCAGACTTTAATCTGCATATGAATCACCTGGGTATTTGTTAAAATACAGGTCAGTTCAGTGGGACCTGGCTGAGTAAGGCTTGAGATTCTTCATTCCTAGCAAATTCTCAGGTGATGGTGCTAATACTGCTGGTTTGGGACCTTCGGCTCCATTACTGGGTTTTCCAGCAGTAGCATCTCTGACATTTCAAGGTGGTTAATTCTTTGTTAGTGACTATGGAGAGGGCTTTTTGCGTTCATTGTAGAGCGCTTGGCAGCAGCATTGGCCTTATCCACTAGTCGTAATCTACCCAGTCACAGTCTCCCCTACCCAGGCCAGTTGCAACAACCGAAAATGTCTCCATGTATCGCAGAATATTTCCTGGAGACAAAATTGCTCGCTCTTAAGAACCACTGTGGTAGTCTAACTCTTATATATGAGGAAACTGAAGCTTGGAATGACTTAAGACTGGAGAACTGGTTCTTATTTTACATTTTCAGTTAAGTAGGTCCCAACTCTGGTGATTTCTACCACATGAGGGGTTTCTTGTTAGTTTTTGTTTACTACTGGAGTTGATAAAGGTTTGTAAGAAAAAAAAGTAATGTGTGATGTTACAAGCACTTCCTATGTTTAAGAGGTGCAGATGTCATTCTTGATTCCCCCTCTTATAACATTGTATACAAGTGAGGTTTATTGCCACCAGGTAGCAGTGAATACTCGGAGTGGCTGAAACAACCAGGTTTAAGTAGCATGTCATGTTAAGTAAGTGACATACTTTTTATTAAAAAATAGGTGTTTCTGTTCATTAACATAAAAGTGAAAGTATCAGTCGCTCTGTCATGTCTGACTCTTTCTGACCCCGGGCACTGTAGCCTACCAGGCTCCTCTGTCCATGAGCATCTCCAAGTAAGAATACTGGAGTGGGCTGCCAGTCCCTTCTCCAGGGGGAATCTTTGTGACCCAGGGATCAAACCTGGTTCTCCCGCATTGCACGCTGATTCTTTACCATCTGAGCCACAGGAAGCCTTTTCATTAACATAGCTGTGGTTAGAAAATGTTTTAATATGAGTTATATTTTAAAACTTTGTTGTGAAAGTTTTCAAATATATACAAATGTAAAGAATAGCATAATAGACTCCCACATATTTAACACTCAACTTCAGTTATTAGGATATGGACAGTATTGTTTAATTGATACTCCTTAATTATATATTTTGCCTTTTGGATTGTTTTAAAGTAAGTCATAGGCAGTTTTTTAGAGAACACACTTTTGAAATAAATTTGGTATGAAATAAAACTGGTAATCCTAAACCTTTAATTCTTTATAATTTATTTAATTTTTATAATTTTATTGAAGTATAATTGATTTATAGTGTTTTAATTTCTGCTGTACGCAAAGTGACTTAGTTATATAGACATATATTCTTTTCCATGTTCTTTTCATTGTCGTTTACCACAAGACATTGAATGTAGTTACCTATGCTATACAGTAAGACCTTGTTTATCCATCCTATATATACTAGTTTTGCATCTGTTAATTCCAGGCTCCCAGTCCCCCCTCATCACCCCCACCTGTCAGCCACAAGTCTGTTCTCTATGTCTATGAGCCTGTCTCTGTTCCGTAGATATGTTCGTTTATGTTGTATTTTAGATTCCACATAAAGTGGTGTTGTATGGTATTTGTCTTTCTTTTTCTGACTTTCTTCACTTAATATGATGACCTGTAGGTCCATCCATGTTGCCAATAATGCCAAATGGCATTATTTTATTCTTTTTTTTTTAAATTTTATTCTTTTTTTACAGCTGAGTAATATTCTGTTGTATATATGTGCTACATCTTCTTTAATCCTTTCATCTGTTGATGGACATAGAGATGTTTGCATGTTTTTAAGCCTTTCACTCTTGACTAAAGGTAACCCTGGTCGTATTCCTTGACTTGTTTAGACTGCTATTTAATTTACTTTTAACTTGTAATTAGACTTATTCCTGGCCTCTCTGGACCACCCTAGAATTGAAAGTTCAAGTACTTCTTCCCAGGGACCTCAAGGCTGCTGGAGAAAACTTTATGATTACCTGATATAATCACCACTAACCTCTTAAAGCTCTCTTTTGCAACATTCATGATCAGTTCTTTTAGAAGCTAATTATTCCATTTAACCATACTTTCTCTAACTTACATTAACAGTCCATGACACATTGTTTATTGTAGTAAATTCCTCTTCTCTCTATAATTGAAATTATTTTCCTATTCTAAACAAATAAGTAAATATTTAGCTTTTTAAGTAGTCTTTTTTTAGACTAGCCATTTTTAGAATCCTAACTTTTCTACCCTCTGGATTCTATGCTGTCTCAGGAAGTGAATAACTTAATTCTAAAATAACCTTTCCTCTCAATGTTATGTTGGGGCTGACAGTGTTGTTTGCATTTTAAACAATAAAAATAGATTGTTAGTAGTCCAGATAAAATTAGATCTGTTTTAGAGACATTACCTCTTCAAGAGAAGTAGGTTCTAAAAAGGACTAACTTTCGGGATAGGAGGAAAAGGAGACAGTTACTAAATGCCTGTGATATTCCAAATACAAATGTTAGATTCTTTTATACCTCTGTGATTATGTTTAATCTTTAATAGGCTTAAAAAGTTGTATTTTATTTTATAGAATAGGAGGCATGTTCAAAGATTAGGTAATTTATATAATTAATAACCAGTGCTTAGATTTGAATTTGTTGTTTTTCCACTCTGCCATTGTTGTTTCAGTTGCTAAGCCGTGTCTGGGTCTTGGTGACCCCATGGACTGCAGCACACCAGGCTTCCCTGTCCTTCACTATCTCCTGTAGTTTGCTCAGACTTAGGTCCATTGAGTCTGATGCCATCTAACCATCTCATTTTCTTTTGCCCCCTTTTCCTCCTGTCCTCAGTCTTTCTCGGCATCAGGGCCTTTTCCACTGAGCCCGCTCCTCACATCAGATGGCCAAAATATTGAAGCTGGAGCTTCAGCTTCAGCATCAGTTCTTCCAGTGAATATTCAGGGTTGCTCTTCTTTAGGATGGACTGGTTGGATCTCCTTGCTGTCCAAGGGGCTCTCAAGAGTCTCCTCCAGCACCACAGTTCAAAAGCACTAGTTCTTTGGTGCTCAGCTCCTTCGTGGTTCACCTCTCACATCCGTACATGACTACTGGAGAAACTATAGCTTTGACCATATATGGACCTTTGTCGGCTAAAGTGATGTTGCTTGGTTTTAATATGCTGTCTAGGTTTATCATAGCTTTTATTCTAAAGAACAAGCATCTTAATTTTTGGCTGCAGTCACCACAGAGATTTTGGAGCCCAAGAAAACAAAATCTACCCACTATAATATAATGGCTCTCAAAGCATCAAAAATTTTTTCAAAGGGTAGGCTGTTTAAAGTGATTTCCTGCAGAGATAAAGGAAATGGGCTTGAAGTTTTCTAGACCAAAAGAAAGTATATGTCACTTAATGTCCGTAGCCTGAAATACTTATTGGCATAGTACCTAGCAAGCTCTATGATAATACTGAGAGGATTAATCCCTCAGTGGATTTAATGTGGTGACTTACACAAATAGTAGCAGAAGACAGTTTGTGATAAAGTGACAGAAGATTAAAGATACTTGGGTCAGGTTGTGGGGAGAATAATAATACTTGGTACAATAGGGATAGATTTTAACAAATTTGCCCTGTCTCTAACTTAAAATTGTATACTTTTCCATTTGAAAGTTTTTGGAAGAATCTTAATTCAACTACTTCCTTCCCAATTAGTATAAAATTCTAATTCGTTTGTAGTATAAAATTCTAATACATGAATATCTTTAAGAATGGTTACTATCTTCTTTTTTGTTAAGAATTTCTTACTTGATCAAGTCATTCTTGAATTTTTCTTGATATATTTGGCTTAAAACTTTCTTGCCCTGATTCTGGAACTGGCAGGCAGCATTCTAGAGTAAGACTTTCTTTTTATATGAACCATATAAAAACTCCTGAAGTGCCCTCCTTCCTCTTTTTTTAGTTTCATTTTGTGCATGCCTTCGAGTAAGCTAATTCAGTTAGTAAATTGAATCTTTAGGATTGTCCTTTGATCTAAATTGGATTGTCCTTCCTTTATACTTCTGTGCCCACTTTGTGGCCATTTTGTTACTAATACTCACCTGCACTTAAACTTGCAAGGGCAGGGGAAAGGGATAAAGTTTATTCTTTAGTGTGGGTGAAAAAAGAGTAAGAGTTGTTTTTTTTTTTTTTTTTTGGAAATAGCATTGATAAGTTAAAAATCACAAATAGTGCTCAAATCTGTTTTTAGTTTTTATTGCTCTTTTTTTTTTTTTTTAAGTAAGGAAACTTTCTTCCTAGCACTTAACTCTTGATATGGTTTTGCTGCCTGTATATTTAAGGGTTCATGTTTATTGTGTGTTTTAAATTTAACTTATAATTTATTTAAACAATTTTTTTCAGGGTCTTATTTTTGTGGTAGATAGCAATGATCGTGAAAGAATTCAGGAAGGAGCAGAAGAGCTGCAGAAAATGGTGAGAATATTTTTTAAATTTATCATTTTCAAGATACGTTATTTTCTGGGTGACAGTGGTGATATTAGTGGTCAGTACGTTTTAACTGTAATCTGATTACATCAGTGAGCTTAGAAAGAACCTTGAGGAACTGTATTCACAGATTGTTAAGACTGCACATGAAAATTTATACTCATGAATGAGTGACTGCTTCAACAAGTTGGGAGGAAAGCCCAGTTTGTAGAATGCTGTGTGGGTGAATCTCCAGTTTTGAAGTGTTTCTGACCTTGGAATCCTTGTTCCCAAGGTCATTGGGTTCAGTTTTCTCTATACTGTACCTGCGATATATAACTTCAAAATGTTTTGTAATATCAACCATGATAAAAAAAAAAATCCACCTAAAGGATATAGCATTTTGGTTGATGGTGGCATTTTGGCCTTGCCATATATTAGATTAATATTTTCATATATTCATATTATTAAAAACTTGGGGGGGGATTGTTGAGGAACTTTGCCATGGTTTCAGACTTATAGCTGTGAAATATTTACTGAAATATTATCATTCACTGCTCCTAAGA
This sequence comes from Muntiacus reevesi, assembly GCF_963930625.1. Taxonomy (NCBI): domain Eukaryota; kingdom Metazoa; phylum Chordata; class Mammalia; order Artiodactyla; family Cervidae; genus Muntiacus; species Muntiacus reevesi. Next base: position 101,800,237 of record NC_089252.1, read on the forward strand.
ATGTTGAGTGAAGTTTATAAAACCCTAGTGCTGGTATATGTGTAACTGGTGCTTTTTATGTCTCAGTTAAGTATTACCCCTTCTACTCTTCCTTTTTTTTTTTTCATCTTTTTTTGGTAAAGTTTTATTGATATAATTCACATACCATAACTTCACTCATTTGATATATGGAAGTCAATGGTTTCTAGTATATAAAATTGTATAATCATTACCACAGTTGAATTTTAGAACATTTTCATCATCTCCAAAAGAAATCCTATAAACAGTAGTATTCATCCCTCATTCCTTCCCTCCACTCCACACTCCCCCGTATATACACAAATGGTTTTTTGTTAACCTTTTAAAAGGTTCTGTCACTTTGTACTTAGCATACGTTTCCAAGTTTTGTCTCATATCGGTGTTTGATTCCTACCAGCTTCTGCTTTTGGTATTATTATTGTATTTTTCATGATACTACTATACCCTAATCACTATATCATTTTCCCATTGTTTGATCCTGCTGACTAGAAAGTATAAAATTCCAGAAAGACTCACCATGTAAATAAGTTTACAATTAAATACCATAAAGTTCTCCCGTAAATGTTTATTCCTATGTGTGTTTCTTGTCCTTGTCAGTCCTGATCCTCTGTGGGTGACTGTCAAGACTGAATGAATGATTTACCTTAACAAAGTGTAGGGTGATTTACTTAAGAGAATAGTTTTGTTTTACTTGTAGGTGTATGATTATTGGTTCAATGTTTGATAATGTATTTAATGTTGAATAAATGATGTATATATGTAGGAAGACAGTGTTTTACCTAGTTTGTTACAGTAATTGAATTTTGATTTGATAGTTATTAAAGTCTTAGTTTTTATTTTTAGCTTCAGGAAGATGAGTTGCGAGATGCAGTGTTGCTGCTTTTTGCAAACAAACAGGACTTGCCGAATGCTATGGCCATTAGTGAAATGACAGATAAATTAGGTCTTCAGTCCCTTCGTAACAGAACAGTAAGTATTTGGAGTTTCAATCATTAGGATACTTTTTTAAGCTAGTACTTAGTTTAAACATTTATAACTTACTTGTCCTCTTTGAAACAGGTAGTGAGCACATCTTTTTAAAAGCTACAGGGACTTCCCTGGCGGTCCAGTGGTTAAGACTCCACTCTTAACTGCAGGGAGCATGGGTTTAGGCCCCGGTTGGGAAAACTAAGATCCCTCATGCCTTGCAGTGCAGCCAAAAAAAACCCTATAAGAGACTCTTGCTTATATAAAAATAAACTCCTTTAGGCTTTATTTCAAACCTGTCTTTTATGTAACTCTGCAGCACATATTTTGTGGTGAGATTTTCTTTTTAAAACTCCAATATTAAAAAAAAAAAAAAAAAAAAAAAAAAAAATAAAAAAAAAAAAAAAAAAAAAAAAAAAAAAAAAAACTCCAATATTTATCAGCTATATTTTAAATACTATTTGGTACTGTTTTCATGGTAGCACTAAACTTGTGTGGGGACTATACCTATGATACTAAACAAGTTTTGAGTTTCGAATTATAAAAAATCTATTTTCTCTCCAATAGCTTATCATTTTAGATCAGTTATTTAAGTATTAGCAAAATACAATATACTATTTTATGTATAAAAGTATCACAAACTTTTTGTAGCTTGTGCTTTACAATAGTTTTTCATTAACTTGTCAACAAGGCAAATACTGTGGTATGACAATAACTGTATTCACTGTTTAACATGCCCCAGGCTAATTTAAATAAGACAGACTAAAGGATGCCAGTTTTCCATGCTGAGGAGATATGAATTCATGCTTTTTCCCAGCCTTCTAGGTTATTAGGGTCTTTGGTGTTTAAGTAATAATTGGCAGCATATGGTAGACTTGAAGTGACTTTGCAACATTAAAACAAAGTATTTATTTTAAGCAAAATAAAACTGGTCAATAAAGAAAATTAATAAATCATCCCATAAAGATAATTAAATTACTTTCTAGGTCTTTTCCTGGTATTTGTATATTTTTATGGCATTTGATATACTGAAGATAACATTCGTAGACATTTTAAAGGGTGGAACTTTTGGGGTGCATGATACTAAAGACAGTGAAATTCTTGGAAAAACTTGCCTCTGAAATATTAGCAATGCCTACTCTTTGAAAATTTTGCTTCCTCTACTTTGAACTTAGTTTTTTGAGAAACAAGGGCCAAGTGGGTATTATTAGTTATTAATACAAATCTTGCCGTGAACATTCAGATAAAGTAGTAGTTGGTTAAATGTAATGAATGAGTAGCAGAACTTCTGTTTCTCTGCCCATTATTGATTCCTGGCTTCCATCAGCCTAGCTTACTTTGTTGGGTTTGGATATGATAGCTAATTAGTTCTGTGCTAGATGTAAAGAGTGCATATGCAGATGATTTATGATTTTTAATCCTCAGCAGTTATATGCTTTTTATATTTTATTAGATATAAAATTAGTCATTGTGAGATATAATAATAGGTTAACTCTCTGACAACTTTAGTTTCTATGACTTTATGTATTTTTTTTCCTTTTTTCTATACATTTATGTACCTCCTAATTCCCCTGGAAAATAATTTTCTGAATAAGAAATGTTAAACATTGATTATATTAATCAAGCATTTTTTTGTTGTCCTTTCTTTGCAGTGGTATGTTCAAGCCACTTGTGCTACACAAGGAACCGGTCTGTATGAGGGACTTGACTGGCTGTCAAATGAGCTTTCAAAACGTTAAATGAAGCTGGATATCTAACCAAGGACATGTTTGATAGAATTGGTCTAGGCTTGTTACAACAAAATTAGTTTGCATCTTGGTTATTAAACAGTATCTGGGACTGGTTTGGGCAGAATATTACTGCGTTTAAACTTATTTTGTTGCCAATTATTGTTTACCAAGTATAATGTTGCCATTTAGCAATATGCTTGGTTTTAAAGAGATTCTCCTTAACTTGGGAAAAAAAAAGTGTCCTCTTTTAATTTTACTTCCCTTAAGCCTAAATGCCTGGACTTAGCTAATGTGACACCTTTAAATAAATCCATTTTGAATGTTTGGGTTTTTTTTGTTTTTGAGCCCACAAGAAATAATGTTTTAAAGTTACTCCTTGCTACTTCAATGATACCTTTATCATTCCTGGGACAGTCTGCTGATTTAAAAAAAATGTAGCATTCCATTTGTATTTATTTCCCCCCCTTGCCAAAAAGATTTTTTAATACTGCTTGTACCAGCCAGGGAAATGCTCCAAAACACTATTCAGATCTTGCACTGAGGAACTTCTATTTCTCCCCCCATTGTTATTGACTCCTGGCTTTCATTAGCCAAGCTTACCTTGATGTGGTTTGGATTTGATAATTAGTTCTGTGCTAGATGCAAAGAGTGCATATGGAGATGATTTTTAATCCTCAGCAGATTGTCTTCCTTTATATTGTATCTTTTTTATGTTGCATGTTGCTTTTGGTGTCAGCCTGACTCTTTGCCCAGTATATGATAGTTCAGCTGATGTTTTATTGTTTATTGGTGAACATATCTTCATTAAGAGTTTTTGGAAAACTCATCAAACTCAATGAATAAGTTTTCTTCATAACCCATTTGGAATTATTCCTAATAAAATGATAAAAACATGTAATGGTGTTTGTTTTTCTTGAGTCTTGAAGATGTTTGAAATGGATTTTTCTTATTTAGCAGGGTTGATTTGCATTTATTATATACTGTGAACTATCATACAGATCCCACTGAGTTTATTGTTTGAATTGGAAGTAAAATACGGGTTGCTAATCATGTGTATAACAGAGTGGGGAGCAACTTCAAAAATTTAGTGTTCTTTGATAAAATACCGTTTTGATGCTGTACATTTCTAAAGTCAGATCAAGAGTAAAAACCTGTAATAAAATGAACTACCCCCAAAGTATATATGCATGTATTTGTTTCACAGCTCACATTAGTTAAAAAACATCCAAGTGTTGTTTGCATGGCATAATAAATAGGTTGTTAGTGATGCTGCTCTCCTATGTAGGAGAACAAAGTTCACAAGCACTTTCTTTTTTAGCATCACGAATTTCAGAACTTCTGCAGAAAGTGACTAATTCTCTCATAAGGTATATACCTCATGAACTTAATCTATGAAGTTACTAAGAACTCAACTTGGTAACCCAATGAGTAACTTGGTTTTTGACTATAATTTATATATTTTATAGAGCTTGGATTTGTATGATTATTAATGGCTTAAATTTATGTATTGGAATCTTATTTTCAAAACCAAATACATGCTTGTAAAATAATGTATATTTTTTGAGTCATAAAAAAAAAAAACTGGACAAAGTGAAAGAAAATTAGAAAAAAGTAGTTGGTGATTGTCAAATGGGTTGCTGGGAGGAAAAATGTATGCTAAACTTGTGTCATTTGTTGTAAGTTTAACTTCTCTAACTTCTTCCCTCTGAATAAGAAAGGTCTTATTTCTTGAATAAAACTTGGATAGGGTAAATAGTGTGAGTGGTTTTATGGGGCTCAACTAGGAGATGCAAAACTACAGTAGGTTCAGTGATGGGATCATAGTTAACACTGTTGTATTAATTAAGAACTAAACCAAGTTAAGTCAAGGGTGCTTTAATGAACTCTGAAGACAGAATAAAGAGAATCCATATAATCTTTCAGCATATGGCAGCTCTTACTACACCATTGTTGAAAATGACTGCACTAGGAATCTAAAATTGCCTAGTTTTCACTAAATGGGTTTTATAAAGATTTGTGTGATTGCTTATTCTTATTTATTTTACTTTTTGACTGTGCTGCTTAGTGTGTGGGATCACAGCTCCCTGAATAGGGCCAGTCTGAACCTGTACCCCCTGCATTGGAAGTGTGGACTAACCAAAGTTGGAAGTCCCCTTTTTGCTTTTCAAAGAAAACATTAACTTGCCAACTTCACATATTTTTACCCTAAGAAATATGTTTTTCTTCAGTCTTGGTGGTAGTTTCTTGGTTTTGTTTTTAAATTGAGAAGTGCTTTTTTTTTTTTTTTTTTCCATTAGAAGTGAGTAAATAATTGGGAAGAAGTGTAAATTGAGAGAATCCCTAAAATGCCTTTCACTGTGCTAACATTTTTTTAAAACAATGCAGGCTTACAAAATCACTTTTCACTGTCGTGGTTTACTGACATGATCAGTACCTATATTCAGTGCTTACTGTTTACATAAGATTTTAAACTTAGTGTTAATCAATCAAAAAGAGGTCTTTGTGACCCTCATACAGAACAGTTGATTATACCCATAGATTATATTCTATCTAGTAATTGTTAAGTATGTTAACAGAAACAAGAGGAATTGTGGTTCCTTTAAAAGCTGGCTAGCAGCATTAGTTGAGGATAGAACCATTTTCTGTCCATGATATTCCCCATTGTCTTTTATCTTAACCTATCATTCACTTGCTTTTCTGTGGTGATATTGTTATTTTGTTGCAGATTTATTTCCATGGATTTCCCCCCTTTACCTTAGGTAGTCATTGAAAATAATTCAGTGAACATTTTAATTTTCCAGATTATCAGTGTCTCATTTACTGAGACTTCATTTTCTTTAGTGTGTATACAGAATTACTCATATGTAGTAATAATTATTTCCAGATACTTGCTGGGAAGTGATGACCACACTTTAATTTCTTCATTTCTGATAGGTAATGTGTCCACCTCAGTCTGGCTAGAAAATTAACAATTTTATTCATGTTTTCAAAGAACCAGCTTTTGGTGTAGTTGGTTTTGTCTGCTGATTTATTGTTTTTAATGTCACTGGTTTCTGTTTTGTTTTTGGCTGCACCATGTAAGTCATGTGGGATCCTAGCTGTCCAGTCAGAGATGAAGCCATGCCCCTTGCAGAGGAAGCAAGGAGTCCTAACCACTGAATCTCCAGGGAATTCCCTAGCTTTACATTTTTAATCTCATTAAAGTAATTAAATATTTTACTTTAAAGGCTACAGTAATATGAACATTAATAATTGATTAGGACTTAGTGTTAAAATTTACCCCTGAGAATTATTTAAGCTCAGACATACATTTGATAAATTTCTTCTAGCATATACATTGTGACGTATTTAGGTACAGAACTTTGTGCTATGGAAAGTTATTTGGCTGCTTTTGCTTCTCACTCTGTTACTTTTGGACAGATATCCCTTTATCTTAGTTATCTCCACAAGCTATTTAAAATGTTATATTCTGGTAGTCAGGGATTTCTGTGCTGTTCTCCTGGTATGCTTTTTCTGTTACAATGGACTGGTGGTGTGAGGCTTAACACTTCAATCTGCAGGCAGGGAGCTGGCTCTCAGGAACTGACCAAGTACTTTGATGGTAGTATTTCTCTTTAAGCTGAGTTGAGTGCCATTCTACTAACAGGGATATATTAAGCACAGACTGAGCAAGGTTTGCCTTCTGTATAGGCCTTGAGAGGTGAAATACGATTTTTTTTTTTTTAAAGAAGGATGATCAACAGAAAATCAATTCTTGAAAATGGGCTCCAAAGACAAAAAAAATGGCCAGTAAACACATAAAATGATGTTCAACATTATTAGTCATTAGTGCAATGCAAATCAAAATCACAATAACATACCATTCACTAGGATAGCTGTAATTAAGAGACAGTAAAATACCAGTGATGTGGAAAAATTGAAACCCTCTTGCATTGCTAGTGAAAATACAAAATGCTGCAACTGCTTTGGATAGCAGTCTGACAGTTCTTCAAAATGTTAAAACACTTAATATGATCCAGCAGATCCACTCCTAGATATATGTCCAAGAGAAATGAAAACATGTCCATCCAGAAACTTGAATATAAATGTACAGTATTATTCATAGAAGCCAAGATGTAGAAGCAATCCAAGTAGCCATCAGCTGATGAATAGATAAAATGTGATTATGTCCATTCAAAGAATATTATTCCCCATAAAAAGCAGTGAAGTACTTACTGATAAATATTACAATTTGAAAGAACCTTAAAAATAAGTGAAGCCAGTAAAAAAAGACACCTGTTAGTTCATCTATGTGGAATGTATAGAATAGGCAAATCCAAAGAGACAGAAAGCTGAGTGTTTGCCAGGACCAGGGATGGGGGTTGGGGAGTGTCTGCTGATGAGTGTGGGGTTTCTTTTTGTAGCCAGTCCTTATCAATTGACTTGAAATTCTTCAAGAGAAAAAGATCAGTTTTGTATTGGAAGAGCAAAGCATTGTGGGATTCTTTAGTTTAGGATGAAAAAAAGGGACCCAAGCCAGGATGCAAAAAGCCAGATTTCTTTAGGCATGTAATGAAAGGATATGAAAAGGGGTAACATAATTACATTATTTACAGTACTTAAAAATTCTACAGATTTAGCATAAATATTCTTTGCCTTAATTATTTAAAACGCCACACTTAAAGCTGGTTTTCTTCCAAAAAGTGGGGTTATTTCTAAATGATTTTATCCCTGGATAGATACACTATTTCTTCAAATTACTCTATAGGAAAAATAAAGTTTAAATGCAACATATTATTTTAGAAGTATGTATATTGTTCATTCAGTACAAGAAAGCCAACTAAATAAAGCCTATCCAATTCCCTGTTGAACATGTTCTGTCATAAAAGAATATAAATGAAGTGAAATCAGCAAGAATGCCAACTAGAAATAAGTACCTTAGGGAGATATACAACACTAGTGTAACATCATTAAAGTGAGTTACTGGGCAAAGAATGAATTACATTATATAAAACCTGTGACCTACAATCAACACAAATGGGCAGAAGATGGAGATTAGTGATTCAGCTTGTTTTCTAATGAAGTTTCTTAAGCAAACTGAAAATTGTAAGTAAAAGCTTAACACAATGTTAGCATCAATTTTGAATGACCTTGAGTCTTATCATAGAATGAATTCAGCTGGCAGTTGCTGTTATTTTGAGGGTGGCATCAGCCATTAAGCTGAAAGATTTAGTATTTTTAAGGCCTACATTTTAAAAATTATTTATATGTAAAATACTATTTTATCATCTGGCTTCAATATGATTCAATACACTGAAGATGGCCAACTTGCAAAATAGTTTTCTGCATATAATTTTCAGTGTCATATTAGTTCAGTGTTTTGTTTTTAATGTGTGTTTAAAGCTTACCTTGAATTTAAGGTTTTCTTTTCAAAACTTGAGATTTTCAATAAGCAGAGTTTAGGCTTTTTTTTTTTAATGATTATGTATTATAAACTTGGTAAATTACATTCAGCAATGGCCATCTCAGTTTCTCAGGAATTGATAGACATTATTACTATCTACTACTGTGAACCAAAATGGGTTTAAAAAGCAGTAGGTAAGAGTGGAGCAAGGCTAAACCGTTTAAAAGACAACATGAGAAAGCAAGTTCATTCTCTAAACTTACTGAAGTAGACTCACAGTTTCAAGTGATTTTTTTTGGTCATCTTAGGCTTCTTTTTTCTAATTTATATATACTCCAGACTTTTTTTTTTTTTTATTGTTTTCCCAAATTTCTTCAAAAGAAAGAATGAGATTGATCTTGCTTGCTTGACAAAGTTTTAAGTAAAAAGTTCAAGATGAGTTCTCTGGGAAAAAATTACAGATTGGGTGATACACTTTTGATTAGTTTATGACTGAAGCAACATCATTAGGCTAAACAAGTTAAAAATGGTAGAGATACCAATTCACATCCACTTGCATGACTAAAAAGTGAAATGGGTTGATGAGAATGTGGAGAAACTGAAACTTGTGTATTGCTTGGTGGTGGGAATGTAAAAAACGTTGCAGCTGCTCTGTAAGTCATTTTGGCATTTTCTCAGAAAGTTTCTAAGTAGAACCGCCATATGAACCAGCAATCTACTCGGTAGGAATATAACCAAAATAACTGAAATAGCTGTTGAAACAAAACTTGTACACAAATGTTTACAAGCCTTATTCACAATAGCCAAAATGTACAAACAACCAAAATGTCCATTTGTACAGACAAAATATGGTGTACCCATACAATGAAATATTATTCCACCATACAAAGGAATGAAATGCTGATGCATACAACATGGATGAACACAGGCTAACTGAAAGAAGCCAGACAAAAAGTCATGTAGCAAATGATTCCATTTATATGAAATATCCAGAATAGGGAAGTCCAGTGAGGCAGGAAGCAGATTAGTATGTGCTAGGGGTTAGAGGGTAAGAGTAAATTAATGGGTATGGAATTTCTTCTGGGGGTGATGAAAATGTTTTGAAAGTATTTAACAGATGGTAGCCACACAACATCATGAATGTACTCAATACAATGGAATTATATACTTTAAAATGGTTAGTCTTTCATGAATTTCACCTCAGTTTAAAAAATGTTCTGGTATTATCATCTCAGAATGTAGTACTGTTATTTTGAAGTTAGTGCCTAAAAAAATCACCCAAGTTAATAATAGCTCTTAAATCTTCAATGTTAAAGCATGTACTTTCTCATAAAGTGGGACAACAGAATTTGAATATTACCAAAATCAGTTAAACCTCTTAATATTGTTTCCCTTTCCAAAATGAAATCTAAATTGCATTTCCATAGTATTATATTGAGCAAAATGTTTTAAAATTTTTGAAACTTTCCATTTTTTTTTCTTTTTATTGCCTGGCTTGTGAGATTTTAGTTCCCTGACCAGGGTTAGAACCCAGGCCCTCAGCAGTGAAAACCCAGAGTCCTAACCACTGGACCACCAGCAAATTCCCACACTTAAAGGTGGGGATTTAAATTTTGTATTACGTTTGGAAAACTAGTTGGCTCTTTTTTAGAGAAAAGATTTTCATTATATATGGGTTTTGGTTTTGTCTCAGACTAGTTTGTAAGAAATTTCTGCCTGCATTTCATAGCTGGAAAATATGAGATCTAAAGCTATCAGTTTCCCCCAGGGAGATTTCCCCACAGTAGCGTTCTTTGGACTTCTCTAAATTAAGTTCTATTCCTCAGAGATCCACCTTGAGCTGAAACCACATTTTGATGACTCAAAAAAGTCACCAATGAGTAAAACTCTTGAAAATTTTTAACAACTGATTTTAGTTTCTAGAATTTAAAGAACATCACATTATAGTCAGAAATGGTTTGTTTGCTAACAAATTACACCAGTTTGTATGTCTGAGTGGCAACTGTTTATGAATTCATTTAACAGGACTAATGTATTCTATAGTGTTCTTAAGTATTACAGTTTGTAATCAATAATATAAAATTTCAAAACATTAATTCCTATAGCAAAAACAAGTTCTTGCTAGTACACTGTACCTTGCTGGTTACATAGTAGAATCTGACTCACCAGAATCGCTCGACTTTTCCATATTTAATTACATGTACTAAAAACCCAAATGTAATAGAAAAATTCAATCACAGAGATGGCTTTAAACACTTAAAAAATTTCTGAAATAACAGTTTATTCTAACTCATATACAAGGGCATTTTGGTATGCTATTTATACAGTTTTCTTAGCTCTCCCTAACTTTGGGCTTCCCAGGTGGCACAGTGGTAAAGAATCCACCTGTCAATGAAGGAGATGTAGGTTTGATCTCTGGGCCAGGAAGATACTGTGGAAAAGGAAATGGCAATCCAATCCAGTATTAGTGCCTGGAAAATTCCATGGACAGAGGAGCCTGTCCATGGGGGTTAGAGTGGGACACGACTGTAACAGCACAACTTTGGCCTAACCGTATGAACGTAGCTGTGTACTAGAGATTTGACCAGAGTATATGGCACTTCAAAATAATACTCTATATTCTAATATTCTGAGATGCCTGCATGATCATTGTCTAATCAGCAAATACCAAATTTGAAGAATCAGGATGTGGATGTTTAATAGTATGTAGAATTTTTGTGACCAGAGTTCAATACAGCTAGCTGTAGTGTTAATAATAATACAGGACTTGTATGTTTTTCTCATGGGCATGAGGACGTCATATTACACTTTATGTTTCTCAGCTTTTTGTTTTCTCAGCTTACTGTCAAAGTCCTGTCAATATGTTTGTTTGAAACGAAATCAAAACCAAATTTTAAACAGAGAAAAAAATTGCAAAAAAATCAGATTCTGGCTTCAATATACTGTGTATCTGTAAACTGATGTTAAAATGCTATTTAGGAAGGCACAATTTGGTAGCTTCAATTTCTCATTTCTAGCTTTTTCTAAACAAGATCCCCAAAAACTACCACCTTAACTTTTTGCTTCAAGTACTTTTAAGTACTTCAAGGTTCAATCTGAAGTGCAGGTAAAACCCTCTCATTTTCAAAACTACTAAGAGTAAACAATACACTGGATAGTGAGCAGAATATGAAAATGCAGGCTACTTCATCAAAAGAGGAAAGTTCTTACCAGGCTTAGAGATTAAAGAAGGTGGAACAAAGGGCTTCATGACTGGAAAATCAGAGCTCTGGTTGAAGTGAGCTCTAGCTGTCTAAGTTAAATGCAGAAATACAAGATGACATTATGGTTATCCTGAACATGAGGCTGCAGCTAAAGCATTACAAATAAAGTATGGTGATAACTGAGTTAGAAAAATTTAGTTACTAATCAGCTAGACTCTAATCAGTAAAACTACAATTTGCAATTTTCAAGAATTTGGCTTCATATTTTAAAAAATTTTTACAGTATATAAATTACATATACAATGTTTTCCTGTAACTCAAGCTATAATATAAAGTTCAAGTCTATAAGTTTATTCCAGAGATGCTCAAAAACCCCATTACTACTCTCCCTTTCTCCTATTTAGAAAAACCAACAATTTCAAAAATACTTGCAGCACAGAAATACTCCGTGGTTCATCCACTATTTCAAGCCCATATCAGTAGGCAGTTTTTCAAGAGTAATGCATTGTGCTATTCTCCTAATACCTAATATGAGAGGGTCAAATACCCTGTTGATTTATGAACATTTTCCATGGGTAAGAGTGTTACAGACAACAGGATCAAGTTGACAATGTTGCTGTTCACTTTGAATAGTAAATTGTACTTGCACCCTAAAAGTTAAGATAAGCTGCAGTGAGGATGGGACCATAAGTATGTCCATTTATGCCATACACTAAAAATTAAATCCTAAAAATAAGACGGTGAAAATACCTTATGTTAATTGAAAAACAAAAGATGAAAACCAATAGGAATTGGTTATGGTGTACTTTTTTGTTAAAGCTTTGAAGTTGTATGAAATTGCCATCCAAACTGAGGTAGAGATAGGCCCTAATGTTATTCCTTCCTTGTATTAGAACTTAATCCTCTCATTTCAACTTGTATGTGCTCTCCCCCTAATTATATATACATCTTTTAATCTGAAGTGTGTTATGATAGAAAAATTACAAGATCATTCAGGTATTTTTTTTTCTTTACAAAATTCTTAATTAGCAAAAAAAAAAAGTACTTATAAAATGTACACAGTGTTCTTCCTGCCAGCCATAAATATTTTTGTTTTTCCTCCAAGTATAGGAAAAAAGGGTAGAGAAACTATTATGCAAACATTATGATAGTCATGTAATGAAGACACTAGAACATAACTAATAGGATAAGAATATTTTACCTTAGTGTCTAATTTTCCTCTTTGAAAGTTATACGTAAACTCTGATTCATATTAAATCTCCTACTAAAGCTGATTTAAATTCTGTTAGACACAAATCTATTTCCATTTTAAATCACATACAAGTGCTATGTGATCAGAGGGATGGGAAACACTAGGTAAGGCTTGGTGGGTGGTAACTTCTTCATGACTAGGTAATGGAATCACCTGTTCAACCTCTAAAGCATTTAAGTCAATGAAAATATAATCCAGACATCCATGAAAGCCACCAACATAATTTGTGTAAGCAGGTTCACCACAAGCACTTTTCAGTTTGAAGAAATGGCTAAGAGACATGTTGCATCGTTCCTCTTCCCCATTGGAAGTCCAGTCTTCATGATCCTCTGCAATGCTGCCATTGATGACAAAGTGATACATTCCTGTTGATGGGGTACTATTAAAGTCCCCACAAAATATAACTGGTATGCCGGGATACAGATCACAAGAGACATGTCTAATGTGAGCCAAAGCTACTGCCATTTGAATGAGACGAATGTACCCACCTAGGAATATAAAAAACATTAATGTTAACCTGCCTTTAAAAAAAATTAAAAACCCACAAATATCTGGGTAACATTCAGGATGTTTATTTGTATGTGTGGGGAGGAACTGGAGGAAGGTGGTTAAATGTAAAATTTCAAGTTTCAAGATTAATGATATTGGGTAATTAATACACAACATGATGACTATAGTTAATACCACTGTATGGTATATTTGAAAGCTACTAAGGGAGTAAATCCCGGAAGTTCTCATCACAAGGAAAAACAATTTTTTTTGGGTGTATATATGAGATTATGTGTGTTAACATATTGTGATAATAATTTTTCAATACACATAAGTCATTATGCCATATACCTTAAATTGTACAGCACTGTGTATAAACTATATTTTGACAAAACAAAGAAAAAAAAGATATATTTGTGTAAAACAGCTTTTACTAACTTTAAGTTACCATATTCAAGCCACTTGTGAAAATCAACAAAACCTACCTTTGGGGTGCCAGTAGAGATGGGTATTAGCAACACATATCTTTCTAGAAGAGTCCATTGTAGACTGAAGAACAGAAACCTAAGATAAACAGAAAATGCTGACTTCAGTTTCTATTTCCTGTTCTGAAAAAAATTTTTTTTAAATCTAAGACTATATGATGAACTGACATTTTATTCCAAATCCTTCCCTGCTGATGAAGTATGATCGAAATTATGAAACTTAACTTTAAAATTTTGGAATATACATGAATGGGATTCATATTTTTACATATTGATATTATATAATATTTTAATAACAACCCAACATATAGAGGTAGCATGAATACAGTTCAGATGGTAACACTAAGGCTGGAAACGGTGTTTTTAAGTGGTAAGTGTAGGCATAGGAGTCAGGCAGAAGTAGCTTTGAATACCCACTGTACCATTTATAGCAGTGTGATCTGAAAAGTGACGTTTCTTTTTCCTAAACCAGCTTCATCATGAGTGAAAAAGAAGCAATATCATCCACTTCAAAGAGAACATTTAATTGTGTGAATTCAGTTAAATGAGCTTACTCAGAGGTGCATGGTACACAGTAGGTGCTCAAAAAATGGAAGCTACTCTTAATATGAACAAAACCAGTTACCTAAAAAATGGACAGAGTTGTAGAGTAACATCTATAAAACGGGAACAGCAGGATTACTATGAGCCAAAATTGAAAGCTAATATTTATGGAGCTCTTCGTAAAAGATGCTGGAGACTTAAAGTTCTTCAAAATGTGTCACCACAGTGTTTGGTAAGTAATAAGAAAATGCTGCTGCTGCTAAGTCGCTTCAGTCGTGTCCGACTCTCTGCCTACCAGGCTCCTCCGTCTCTGGGATTCTCCAGGCAAGAACACTGGAGTGGGTTGCCATTGCCTTCTCCAATAAGAAAATATTAGCTACCAAATTATCTTATTTAGCTAGATACACGAAATCGTAAGCACGTCTTTTTTCCAGGTAATGTGAAGTGTGCAGGGCGCATTTCAAGTACTCAGTATTTGCTCAATGAATGAATGAAGGCTAAATGACGTGCTTCAGATTCACGAGCAAACACTTTTCAGTAGAGTCTGGTCTAGCTTCATCTCTATTATAAGCACCCGTTCCAGAACGAGTATGTACACAGACTGGCGGAGTCACTTTACCTGAACGACAGAAGACCTCTGGAGCACCCTTTCTTGCGCTGCTGGATACAAAGCTAGTTTCTCCAGCAGTTCTTTGTGAAGTGGGTCGGACTGCAGGGCTTCATGGAAAGCAATGTCATGCTGGCTAAGGAGGCTGAACTTGGACTTTCGGTAGAAAGTAGCCAGGCCTTCATGCTGCTTGATTCGAAACACGCCCTCCAGCCCAAAGGCCTCGAGGGCCGGCACCAAGCTGTCTGTAAACACGCAGCGGTCAACTTCCTGCAAACAGATGAGGTCGGCGTTGTAGCCCGTGAGCTCCTTTTGGATAAGATTCTGGCGGTAGTCAAGTTCCAGAGCGTAAGGGGCACAGTATGGGTACAGGACCGTCCGCGAGAACTCAGTCTGGGCGTATGTGTCAGCCAGAATGTTGTAGGAGACTGTGCGGATGAGAGCGTCGTCCGTCACCTTCTTTGTGTAGAGATGCCGGTGGTCAAAGGTGCAGGTGCCGGGCCCAGCCTCCACTGGACACACACTTTCCAACTCCCGGCTTGGCCCGAAGCGCTGCCCATTGCCCGGAGTGCAATGAAGCTTGAGCCGTAGCCCGATGTCGGCATTAGACGGGGTGTAGACGCGCTCGTCCACACCCGTCTCGGTCCAACCAGGAGAGAGCGAAGAGGGAGACGAGGACGAGGGGCCTCCGCCCTCAGGCTCCGCCGCTCTGGGTTTGGTTTCCTTGTACCAGCTAAAGAGGGAGCCGGTGGGATCCCCAAATTCGACGCCGAGCTTGGGGCATACCGGGAAGCCGGCCATGATGTAGCGCGGCAACTGTAGCTCGGTGAAGGTGGGTGGGTTGCGCTCCACCTTGTACTTGACATCACCAATCTGCAGCACCGCACCGTCCTGCCAGGCGTCCACATTGAGCACGTCTTCAGCTACTGCCTCCTCCCGGTAGTACAGCTTCACCACGGGCTCGCAGGCTGCAGCCGGCTCAGGCTCAGGCCCAGCACAGGCCACGCCACTGCTTGCGTTTGCCCGGTTCTTCCTGATCTTCTTGGCGGCGGCTGCCTTAGCGTGGCCTTTAAGGGCGTTGGTAGCGATCCGGCTGAGAGCCCGACCCACCGGCTCGCTCTGGTCGCGCTGCATGTTCTTGTGGCTGCCATCGGCCAGCGCGAATGACAGACTTAGCTTAGGTTCGGAAGGCACACAGCGCACCACAGCGCGCTCCATCGCGCCCACCGAGGTCTCAGACGCCGCCTCGGTCCGACTGCGCCGCTCCACCGCCGTGCGGACCCCACGAAGCGCGGCGCGGACGCCTGGGAGCCTCCACATGAACCTGGCGGCCCAGCGGCTGTCAAGACCTGCGGCTAAGCAACCGCCAAGTGTCAAGTAGAGACTGAGAAGCCGCAGCTGCCGGTTCCGGGATCCATACAGTCCTTCAACTTCCGGCCGGCGAAGAGAAGGCGCACTGAGCTCCCGCCAGGCACTTTCGCCAGGCCAGCTCACCTACTCCTTTTCTCCACAGCCACGTTTTTTTCGAATCTACCTGGCTTAATTTTATCTTTAACTAGAGTCATAAGAATGGAAAAAAAAAGAAGAAAATATAGAGGTTCCAGAAGGAAATATTAGACTCCACGATTTTAACGAAAGTGCAGTTGGAGGCAGAAGAGAAGGCGCGCTCAAACCGGAAGTGGTGGGGGTGATGTCACGGGTTTCGTTTCCCCGGAGGAGATAGGCGTGGTCCCTGGGTTTTAACCGCTTGTCTACTGGTGCTCTCTGGTGCTGCCTTGTGCTAGGACGTAGGGAACTCTACCCAGATTGCCAGCGTGTGTTCAGGTGTGGAAAGTGTTGCTTAGTTCTCAGCAGCATTCCCAACGTTGCTCACCCTCTTCTGAGGTGTGGTGGGTTCGCCTCTGACCGAGCCAGCGCCGACGCGCGAAGCAGAGCTTTTGTGGTAGTAACTACGAACGATACATAATAGCTCCCAATTAGGGAGCAGTGACTGTACTGAAAACATACAGATACGAGGTACAAAGAGATTAAGTTACGTGCTCAAGGCCAAAGAGGCGTTGCTGAATCAACGACAGGAGACAGAATAGCCAGTGAGTAAAAGGAAATGAGAAATACGCAGTTTCTTTGAAAACCACATGAAAAAGTATTTCAAGGGACAAATTTTGTGTTAAATATAATTAAGTGATGAACTGAAGGGGAAAAAAAAACAACTCATGATTCAAAGAAGAAATTGAGAATTCTCTCGTCACGGCAAAGGATTTGTTTGCATCCACTTTCCCTTCTCCTACAACTAGAATGTTTATTGAGTGTCTAGTAATAAGCCATACTCTTTTTTCCCTGGCTTACAGTGAGGAAAATAAGCCTTTTTTCTAAAAGAAGTATGAATTTTGCAGTAGTTTGAAATTTATATTCTGGTCCTCCCCTCTCCCAAGGCAGCAAGCATTTGCCAAAGTGACTGGATACCTGATAGTATGTAATGTGGGGCTACACTGAAAGGATAAAAGTCATTACATTATATCAGCTGACTACCTTAAGAAAGTCTCAGTACTCCAGTTCGTAGCACCCACATTAGCAAATACAAACTTTGAACTGGCATTTTTGTTCATGCAAGTTTGCAGAACTCAGTCAACCTTAAAGAAAGACATTTAAAGAATATCAAGTCTATTTAAAGAAAGATAAGAGCCCTGTTAGAAAATGTGGAAATCCCTGGCAGTCCAGTGGTTAGGAGTACACGCTTTAACTGCTGAAAGTGAAAGTGAAGTCGCTCAGTCATGTCAGAATTTTTGCTACCCCATGGACTGTAGCCTACCAGGCTCCTCCGTCCATGGGATTTTCCATGCAAGAATACTGGAGTGGGTTGCCATTTCCTTCTCCAGGAGATCTTCCCGACCCAGGGATTGAACCCGCTTTGTAAGCAAACGCTTTACCGTCTGAGCCACCAGGGAAGTCCTGAACGGCTGAGGGCCTGAATTCAATCCCTGATGAGGGAACTAAGGTCTTGCTAGCTGTGAGGTGCGCCAAAAACAACAACAAAATAACCCCGAAACAAAAACCCTATTTGAAAATGTGACTTTCCTTAGAGTAATCTGATCTATTTTAACTCTGTAGCAGAGTCTTAATCCCAGCTTGAGACAGATACTTTGAAGTGTCATACTTTCAGGGTTTCTTTTGTTTTTTGAGTTAAAAAACATTTTTCATAGAGTAAAAACTTACCCGCGGAGAAAAATGGTGATATTCCCACTCTGACTCCTATACATATGCAAACATTTATGAATTTATACCCTTTCCCCCAATTTTTTTACACAAAAGGAATGTAGTATACCCATCGTTCAGTATCTTCGCTTTTCATTATCTGCTGTTATTTCTTTCAAGAGAAAGTTTCTGCAAGTTTCCTGTAAGTGTCTCGAATTCACATAGAAAGTTTAATTTGAACTCAAAAGACTTAAAAATAATAAGTGGTGTGTTTGAAGCTAAATTTTTATGAGGCTAAAAGGTAGCATAGTTATAATTACATAATTGAAATTTAAGATTGGAAGACTGAACCAATATTGTTTTCCCTGATACCAAAAGAAGTGTAAAAAATAACATTTTATTCATACGTCCTCAATTCAGACCAAGAAACACAAGCTAACTTTTACTAATCAAAAGCTATGGTTGATGGAATTATTTTTGTTACTTATAAATATATCTGCAGAGATTAGCATGTGAAGACAGTTTCTTGTCATTACCTTCAGTTAATAAATTGGCATAAATCATTCATGTATTTCTATTTTTTAGAAACTTAAGGTCAGCATGAAACTGTAGTTTTGAGTGATAGCACTCAGAAATTTTGAGTAGTACTTGGTGATAATCACTACATGATAATCTATTTTCTTTTATATTCAAAATTTAATAGTTTCTATTTGCTTTCTAACGGGTCAATTTCTATTTGTTTCTTTTAAAATTTTTTTGAGTTTTGAAATATAATGAGTATATAAGATGGTATTAGTCCAAGATGTACAACATAATGATTTGACATATGTGTATATTGTCAAATGATTACCATAGTAAGTTTAACTAACATTCATTACCTCAGTAGTTACAACTTTTTCTTGTAATGAGAATTTTTAAGGTCTATTCTTTTATAATTTTCACATATACTGTAGTCACCATGCTGTACAGTCCATTCCATCCCAGAACTTGCTTATCTTACAACTGGAACTTTTTACCTTTTTGTTCACCTTCACCCATTTTCTTCATCCAGCCCCCTCCATCTGTTCTCTGTATCTGTGAATCAAATTTTTTTAGAGCCCACATATAATTGAAGTCATATAGTATTTGTCTTTGTTTGACTTATTTCACTCAGCATAATGCCCTCGAAGTCTATCCTTTGTTGTCACAATGGCAGAATTTCCTTTTTTATGGTTGAAAAATAATACTATATTATGTATCTGTTAAATATATCTATACATCAATATCATATCTACATATCTGGCATTTCCTTTACCCACTCATCCATTGATGGACACTTAACATTTAGGTTGTTTCTATGTTGGCTATTGTAAATAATGCTGCGGGCGTATATGCTAAGTTAATTCAAGTCATGTCCAACTCTTTTTGACTCTATGGACTATAGCTTGCCAGACTCCTCTGTCCCTGGGAATTCCCCAGGCAAGAATACTGGAGCCACACTTTCCTCCAGGGGATCTTCCTGACCTAGGGATTGACCTAGGGTCTCTCGTGTCTCCTGCATTGGCAGGTGGGTTCTTTACTACTAGCGCCACCTGGTCAGCCCAAATAATGCTACACTAGACACTAAACATGCAGATACCATTTTAGGATCTTGATTTTGTTTCCTTTGTGGGTATATATACCTGGAAGTGGAATGCTGAATCGGTAGTTCTCTTAATTTTTTGAGTAACTTTTATTTCTGTACTGTTTCCCAGAGTGGCTGCATCACTTTACTTTCCCACCAACAATGCTATTTTTAAAAAATATTTATTGTAACTTATAATGATTATATTATATATTAATAATACTATACAGCATAGTATGTATAATACATAATACAGCTGTATCTTTTTTTCATTTTTAAAATTGAGATGCAGCTATATCAATTAATGTAAGTATAGTAAAAGTGAAAGTGATAGTCATTCAGTTGTGCCTGACTCTTTGAGACCCCACAGACTATATATAGTCCGCCAGATTCCTCTGTTCATGGAATTCTCCAGGCAAGAATATTAGGATGGGTAGTCATTCCCTTCCCCAGGGGATTTTCCCAATCCAAGGATCAAACCTGGGTCTTCCACATTGCAGGCAGATTCCTTACTGTCTGAGCCACCAGGGAAGCCCCTAATATAAGTATAACTAATCTTAATGTAACAGTAAAGAAAAACTTATTTTGAAGGGAAAAATCAAAGAACTTATGTAAAACAACACAGTTTAGCTCCATAAAGAACTCTTCAGCATATAGACTCTTTTCTTTTTCCTGCACACCCATTTTAAATTTTGAAATGAACAATACATAGTTTAAAGTAAGTTAGTCTCATAAGTAAGTCTCATAAGTTAGACTCATAGTAAGTTTCATAAGTTCTCTTAGCATCGTCAACATTTCTATTAAGAAACAGAAAAAAATTTTTTTGTGTAGTATTGGAGAATCACATTTTAGTGTCATTACATTGGTGCTTTTAAATAATTAAGGTTTTGTGAAATATAATTATCTGGTTATAAATAATATTTCTAAGCCTTAGACTCAGAAATAGAGCCTTTAAAGGAAGCATTTTAAGCTGCAAATTAAATATATTTAGGTAATTAACATATTTTTTCCTTTCTTTCAAAGCAAAATATGTAATAAAATTCCAGATGTACCTTTTGCAGAAATTGATAGGCTCATTTTTTTTTGATAGACTCATCTTAAATTTTATATGGAAATACAAAGTATCTAGAATAGTCAAAGTTACTACTTTTTATAAAAGAAGAACAAAGTTGGAAGACTAGCACTATTCAAATTTAAAACTATAGTTGACCCCTGAACAACATGTGGAATTAAGGGCACCGTTAATTCCATACCCCATTACAGATGAAAATCCATGTATAACTTTATAGTCGGCTCTCCACATCCTCTGTTTAGCATCTGCTGATTCAGTCAACCAACGATCGTGCATAGTACTGTAACATACATTTAGTGAAAAAAATCTATATATAACTGGATGGTTCAAAACTGTCTTGTTTAAGAGTCAACTGTATAACCATTTTTCCAAGATACTGTAGTACTGAAATAAAGATAGACACATAGAGCAAAGGAACAGAATTGATTGTCCAGAAATAAACCTTTACATTATGGTAAATTGATTTTTCAATAAAGATGTCAAGGTGATTCAGTAAGAAAAGGACAGCGTTTTCAACAAAGGGTACTGGAACAACTGTATATCTATATGCAAAAAAAACCTTGAATCTGCATCTCTTAGCACATACAGAAATTGACTCTAAATGTATCATAGACCTAAATGTAAAACCAAAAAGTAGAAGACACAGAAAATCCTCATGATCTTACCTATCTTTCATAGATAACAACCTAAAAATCATAATCTGTTAAAGAAAAAATATCTTGTTTGACTTTATACAAATGAAAAAATTTTACTCTTCAAAAGACACGATTAAGAAAATGAAAAGACAAGCTACAGACCGAGAGAATATATTTGCAAAATATCTGATAATGTGTATCCAGAATATAAAGAACTCTTACAACTTCATGATGAAAAGCTAAATAGTGCAACTTAAAAATGGATAAAAGATTTAAATAGACATTTCATAAAAAATATGTTAATGGATAATAAGCACGTGAAAAGATATTCAACATTATTTGTGTTTAGGGAAATGTAAATTAAAGCCATAATGAGATACCACTATGTGCCCATTCCAATATTTGTAATAAAATAGACAGACAATATCAAATGTTGACAAGGAATGTGGAGGAATTAGAATCATTGGTTTTGTTTTTTTTTTTTTTTTTTGATAAGTAAAATCTTTCAGCCACTTTGGAAAAGAGTTGGATATTTTATTAAAAAAGATCAAATAGGCTTATTATTTATCCCAGGAATTCCTACCAATGAGAAATAAAAGTATATGTTCATCCAAAGATTTGTTCACAAATGTTCATGGGAGGATTATTCATAGTAGCCCTAAAGTGGAAACCATCCAAATGTCCGTCAGCTTCTGAATGAATAAACCAAATGTGATATCCTCATTTAATGGAAGACTTTTGTTGTTTGGCTAGTTGCTAAGTTGTGTCCGACTCTTTTTTTGACCCCATGGACTATAGCCCACCAGGCTCCTGTGTCCGTGGGATTTCCCAGGCAAAAATCCTGGAGTGGGTTGCCATTTCTTCCTCCAGGTAATGGAAGATTATTCAGCGATAAAAAGGAGTGAATTTCTGTCACATACTACATATGGATAAACCTCAAGCACATCATTAAGTGAAAAAAGCCAGACACAAAAAAACCACATAATATAAGATTCCATATATATGAAATTTTTCAGAAATTGTGAACCTATAGAAACCAAAAGCAAATCAGTGGTTGCCTAAGACTGGAGGTGGGAGTGAGGATTGACTGCATATGAGCTGAAGGGAACTTTTTGCAGTGATAGAAATGTTCTAGAATTGGATCCTGTTAATGGTTTCACAACTATAAATATACTAAAAATATCCATCGAATTATATACTTTAAAATGGTGAATTTTATAGTATTTAAATTATACCTATAAGAAGCTGTTTGAAAAAAGATATGCATTGTATTAGTCAAGATTTAATGAGGGAGGCAGAACAAGTAGATTATATATATGCCTTATATATATCCAGTATTTGTATGTTTATATATGTGGTTTATTACAGGAAACTAACTGGCTTATGCAACTTTGGGAGCTAGTGAAGCAAGTCCAAGATCTGTAGGGATAGGCTGTCAGGAAGAGGAGAGCCAGAGAGGGGAGAGTGATTATAGACCAAGCTGCTGTTTGGAGTCTAACTCAGGGCATGTCTAAAAGTTTTTTTTTTGTTTGTTTGTTTTAAATTTTAATTTTTTTTTATTTTTTCAGTGGGTTTTGTCATACATTGATATGAATCAGCCATAGAGTTACACGAATTCCCCATCCCGGTCTCCCATCCCACCTCCCTCTCCACCCGATTCCTCTGGATCTTCCCAGCCCAACAGGCCCGAGCACTTGACTCATGCCTCCCACCTGAGCTGGTGGTCTGTTTCACCACAGATAATATACATGCTGTTTTTTCGAAACATCCCACCCTCCCCTTCTCCCACAGAGTTCAAAAGTCTGTTCTGTACTTCTGCGTCTCTTTAAAAGAACTTCCACTGATTGAGTGAGGCCATCATAATCTCCCTCATGTAACATCAGGGACTTGAATCACATCTGGAAAATCTCTGCATCACAGCCATAGATTAGTGTTTGAATAACTGGACGAAGGTGTGTGCAGAATATAAAAAGCTACTGTCCTCCTTTCAGTCCTTGTAGTTTACCCTAACCAGATGACATGTCAAAAAAACCATCACAGAGGGGACTTCCCTGATGGTCCAGTGGCTAAGACTCTGTGCTCCCAATGCAGGGGGAGTGGGTTTGATCCCTGGTCAGAGAACTGGATCCTGCATGCTGCAACTAAAAATCCTGCATGCCCCAACTAAAACCCTGAGCAGCAAAATAAATAAGAATAATTATAAAACCAATACTGATAAAAAAAAAAAAATCTTTCCCAACTGAAAAACCACATGAAATTAACCAGGTTTTTGTTAAAAAAAATACATATATCATATGATAGTGCTTGTATGTGGAATCTGAAAGTTGATACAAATGAACTTAACAAAATAGAAATAGACTCACACATACAGAAAACAAACTTACGCTTACCAAAAGGTAAAGGGGTAGGATGAATTAGGAGTTTGATTAAAATATACACATTTACTATATATAAAATAGACAACCAACAAGGACCTATTGTATAGCACAGCAAACTGTACTCATTATCTTTTAATAACCTATAATGGAAAAATATCTAAAAAAAGAATATATGCAGATATATAACTGAATCAGTTTGCAGTACACTTGAAACTAACACATTGTAAATCAACTATATTTCATTATAAAATTTTTAAAAAGACTGTGACAAAAAAAACCCCAAGTGTTTTGTTTTCTACCAAAAGATAGGCTGCTTTTACAAGGTCTGAGGAATTTCCATTTGTTCATTCACTGACTCTTTATGATGCTTTTTAGAAGAACTATTGTGTGCCAGTATAGGCGGTACTCTTATTTAAAAAATAAAATTCTTTACATGCTCACTGGCACATAGAAGATGCTCAAATATTTATCAAATGACTATGCCATCAATACACCACTAGATTTTATTCATCTACGATTTTATTTATACACATGGTATTTGTGTAGGCTATCATCACTTAGATGGAATATCCATTGTGCAGTCTCAAATAGCAACGTTTCACGTTTCTATCTCCACGCATATTCAAAGAATATGCAAACTATTTCTGCCACGAATTCCCTGAAGGAAAAGTGCGGTCTAAACAAATAGCAAATAGAGAAACAAGATAAATTAAATTCTTGATTAGTTATAATATTTACAGGGAAGTCGCTATGGGACACTTGAAGACTTGATCCTCCTTGACAGTGAGTGTTTTACATAAATCTGTTTTCCAGCAATTCCACCGCCCCTTCCAAGGGAAGGCAGTTAAGTAAAAAATCTCATTCACCCACCCTCCATTTACTCGAGTAATGAATTATTGTTAATGATAATCCTAATCTGTCGCAGCTCGGCAACTGCCTCTCCAGGCAACATTTACCCTTCTAGCCAGTTGCGACCGCGACGGTTTCTATGGCGACAACTTTGTTTCGACGCGGCGACCGCCCAGCTCGGCAGGAGCCTGTGGGGTTACGGACGTTTCACCCATCGTTTTCTTTTTTCCTTTCACCATTGGAGAAATTCTCTGAACGTTTCCCTCTTACCCGAACAGCCGGAAGAAGTGAAAGCAGTCAGACAGGTACTTTCTTGTCCTCAACTTTTCTCTTCACCCTCCTCCCAGGGCAGAAGATTTTGAATTGGATACCCGCCCAAACCGTCTCTTTTTCAAGGCAGGATTCCCCGAGTTTTGTGGGCATCCTCGGCAAATGCAGTTGCTATCACAGTTCATTGTTCAGCACTTATATGACATTTCCGATTTCTTAGGCATTTAGGCCTATGTTTTGCTTGATCATAGTGTTACTTTCTAGAAAGGAGGAAAAGCTAAGATAAAATACTGATGTTTAAAAATATTAACGATGTAAAGTATCAGCTTTGGGGGGAAAGGGATTATACCTCGACTGCTGGATTTTGTTGTTGTGATTTGCATTTTAGGGAAAATTTGAACTCAAAATTTCAGAACCTTAAGGGTATTTAGAGAGCATCTAATCCAGTTCCCTATTTCATCCATGAGGAAGCCCTCACTCACAGCAAGTGAAAGCTTCATTTCTTTACAGCAGGGAATGGTAGGACTCTAACAGGAATCTCTACCCATTTATCTCAACTGCCATTATTGGGAGGAAGATATAAAGAGACCTAGAACTTTTGATAGTGATATATAAGATATGTAATAAATAGATCGAGACTAGCTTTTACAATAATGGCTTTATGGACTTTTTCTCTTCACAGTACAGAGTATTTTAATCTTTAGGGGACCAAGATGTCAGATCCAAACAAAGCTGCCATTGCAGCAGAAAAAGAGGCTCTGAACTTGAAGTTACCTCCCATTGTTCGTCCACCTGAAGACATAGGTGTTGACACACCAGCACAAAGTAAGTTGCTGAGTTACAGAAGATCCAAGGAGCAGCAGAAGACAATTAATCAGTTAGTGTAAGTAGCATATTAGTAAATAATCCTTGCTTGGATTTTGAGTGAAATAATCAGTGTTTGCACACTCATAATATATCTTAACTATTTCGGTTGTTCATGAGCAAAATACCATTATCAAATTCAATTAGGAAAACAGTTGAAAAAGTAATAGTAATGAGCATGAATGTTGTACAGTGCATACAGTGTTTATTCTAAGCATTGTTTTTATTGTTTTACTTGTACTTCTCACAACAGTCCTATAAGATGGGTACTGTTGTTACCGCTATTTGTAGATGAGTGAACCGAGGCGCAGAGAAGTAACTTGCCCGAAGGCCTCACAACTTGGGTTTGGACCCAGAGAGTCTAGTCCTAGAGTTCACATACTTTGAACACCACACTATTCCTCCTCATGATATATGATAACTATACTGGTCCCTGAAAGTAAAAACAAGTAACTGGGCCTCTACAAATAGCATTGCCCTTGAGGAAACACTTAGTAAAAAATGTTGAAACTACTTGTACTTAAAATTTTTTTCTATACAGAAGAAAATAGAGTCTAAAATCCTGCCCTTTCCCCTCCAATTTAGTGGAAATTAAAACTAATTTGGGGATTTCCCTGGTCTTCCAGTGGTTGAGAATTCGCCTGCCAATGCAGGGGACTTGGGTTTGATCCCTAGTCAAAATCTGGGAAGATTTCACATGTTGCAGGGCAACTAGGCCTGCGTGCCACAGGTACTAAGCCCACTCACCAAAACTACTGAAGCCCACGAGCTCTTCTCTTTAACAAGAGAAGCCACCACAATGAGAAGCTCACGTACCACAACTAGAGAAAACTTGGGCACGGCAACGAAGACCCAGCGCAGCCAAAAAACAAACTTAACAAAAAACACATCGTAGGCACCAGCTACCAAAGGCTGTGATAAGGATGGTTCAGTCAATTCAGCGTTTACTGAGAATTCCCTAGGTACCTGACTCTGCTGGGCTCTGGGAATAAAGAAGAAGAAAAAGTCGTTGAACTCACCTGTCAGATTTGAGCTTAACACTGAACTATAAAACAGGGAATTTCTCTCTGGTGGATTTCTGCTTATCCTTTTGAGTTCTCTTTCCCTTTTTGGTCTGCCTCCTTTATATATATTTTCACAACTGACTACATTTTTCTCTCTGTTATTGTTGTGATCATTTTGTTGCTAGTTAAAATAAGTTAGGGGCTTCCCTGATGGCTCAACAGATAAAGAATCCGCCTGCAGCACAGAAGACACAGAAGGCTCAAGTTTGATCCCTGGGTCTGGAAGATCCCCTGGAGGAGGGCATGGCAACTCACTCCAGTTTTCTTGCCAGGAAAATCCCATGGACAGAGAAGCCTGGTGGGTTACAGTCCATGGTGTAAGAGTGGGCTACAGTCGATGGTACTAGAGTTGAACACAACTTAGCAACTAAACCACCACTGCCATTAGTCATATAACTTCTTTAGAATTATGTTTTTATTAGTCAGTCAACCTTCTAATCATATTTAAATCCAAATGTGTAAGGTATATTAATGGTAGTATAGATTTGTTAGATACCTTTTACCCCTTTCATTTCTAAGACTCTGATCAATGTTTCAGTAGACTTAGACTAGAGAAAAAAGGAGTTCCTTAGGAGTTACATGTTGTTCTTGCTCCAGAACCTTTCATAATCTTGAGAGTGTCATATTGAACCACTTGAAGTTCCATGAATATGTTATATTTTTTACATTTAGTGAAAAAAGAATTTCACAGTTGCTTCCTCACATTTTATTCACTGAAGATTACTTTTCTGCCTGAATAGTTACACTGTTTATTCAAGGCTTAGGTTTTGAATTACCTTCTCTGGAAATCCTTCTCCTAATCCTTTTTGTGCAGCTTTAACCCTTTGTATAATACATATTTCTCTTACATATGTTTAACAGATATTAAGTATTTACTGTTTCACAGACACTGTGCTTGTTACTAGAAAGACCATAGAGAACACAACATAAAGGACTGTAGTCTTTTCAGAAGCTTATATTCTGGTGGGAGGAGGCAGATAGTAAACACAATAAAAGCAAAAAATAAAAAGATTATATTAATCCTTTAGATGGTGACAGATACTGTGAAGAAATAAAACAGTGGGGTAGAGAAGGTGTTTCTAGAAACATTGCAGGTAACTTCTGTGGGCATGATATTTAGAGATTTAAAGAGTAAGAAGCTTGTCATTTAAATAAACATGGGAACACCACTTCAGCAAAGGGGATAGCAAGCATGAAAGCCCTGAAATGGGAATGCTTTCAGCGTGTTTTAGGAACTGACAAATTGTCAATGGCACTAGAGTATCAGGGACCTGGGGAGGAGTAGAAATCAGGTTAGGTCTGTGGATAGAGTTCCAGGAATAAAATGGGATATACAGAGTCCTGGGCAGAACTGGGCCCCCTGCTGGGAACAGGCCCTAGGAACACTTGACTGAGCAAAGATAGAAAATTATTTTGTAGCTTTCCAGATTTCCAGGGATGAGCCACTTCTTCCTTGGCCACCGCCTCCCTCTTGATTCAGACCAACCTTTCTCTTCTTTACCACACAGTCTCTCACACAGTCCTTTGAAATTATCCAGTTTTATTTATCTGCTTTTGATTGTTAACACAAAAAGGAAAAACAGGGAGTGAAAAGGCTCCTTCTTGTATTCTTCTCAGCTCTTTTTTATTGATTATTTATAGCAGAAGGAGAAAACACACTCCAGAAAATTATTGCTATATTAAAGAGTGGTATTTATATATAAAGAGCTCAAGGAAGTTAGACATATTTATGTTGGGATTGTTACAGTGCAAGGTAGCTAGTGCCAACTGGCATATCAAAGGATAAGGCAAATTCTTTGGAAGTATTGATTACTGAGAGCAAGGCTGCTCAGGGAGATAGTGACAGATAAAGGGAAGTCTGGTCTGGGCCTTGACAATTAACAAAGAAAGTAGGAAGAAGGATATTCCAAGTATGTTTTCTACTCCATGTGAGAAAGCCTTTGGAATTTAATTTAGTCAGGCTTCATAAGACTCAACAGGGAAATGAAGCTACTCAAGAAATCTAATTCAGTCTTACACTGTTTTAATAAATGAAGAATGTCTAGAATGTGGAAGAGAAAAATTTTCATTCTGCACTGGTCAAGCAACATCTTGAATTCTTGGCTTATATTTTAAGACGGACATTGATAAACCATTATAGCTACTGAGGAGAGTGAGAAGTCTTGAAACTGCCTAGTTTGAAGGGAACTGACTTGTTTAGTGGGGAAGAGTATAGACTCTGGCATTAGACAGGACTGAATTCATATCTCATCTCCGCAGCTTATTAGCAATGTAAATTTGGCAAGTCAGTAACTTTACTTACCTTATTCTTCCTATCTGTAAGATGGCAATGTAGTGGTTGTCTTGTAGGGTTTCTTTGAGAGTTAAATGAGATCCACTCTTATAAAGATCTTAAGTCAGGGCCTGTTGTTGTTCATTCGCTAGGTTGTGTCTGACTTTTTGCAGCCCCACGGAGTGCAGCATGCCAGGCTTCCCTGTCCTTCTCTGCCTCCGAGTTTGCTCAAATTCATGAGTTGGTGATGCTATCTAACCATCTCATCCTCTGCCACCCTCTTCTTTTGCCTTTAATCTTTCCCAGCATCAGAGTCTTTTCCAGTGAGTCGGCTCTTCACATCAGGTGACCAAAGTATTGGAGCTTCAGCTTCAGCATCAGCCCTTCCAATGAATAATCAGGGTTGATTGCATCTAGGATTGACTGGTTTGATCTCCTTTCTGTCCTAGGAACTCTCAGGAGTCTTCTCCAGCACCAGATTTTGAAAGCATCAATTCTTCAGCACACAGACTTCTTTATGGTCCAACTGTCACATCCGTACATGACTACTGGAAAAATCATAGCTTTGACTATACAGACCTCTGTCAGCAAAGTGATGCCTCTGCTTTTTAATATGCTGTCTAGGTTTGTCATAGCTCTTTTTCCAAGGAGCAAGCGTCTTTTAATTTCATGGCTGCAGTCACTGTCTGCAGTGATTTTGGAGCCCAAGAAAATGAAATCTGTCAGTGTTTCTACTTTTCCCCCATCTATTTGCCATGAAGTGATGGGACTGGATGCCATGATATTAGTTTTCTTAATGTGTTGAGTTTTAAGCCATCTTTTTCACTCACCTCTTTCACCCTCATCAAGACGCTCTTTAGTTCCTCTTCACTTTCTGCCATGAGAGTAGTATCATCTGCGTATCTGAGGTTGTTGATATTTCTCTCAGAAGTCTTGGTTCTAGCTTGTGATTTATCCAGCCTGGCATTTCACATGATATACTCTGTATATAAATTAAATAATTAGGGTGACGATATACAGCCTTGATGTACTCCTTTCCCAGTTTTGAACCAGTCCTTTGTTCCATGTCTGGTTTTAACTGTTGCTTCTTGACCTGTATACAGGTTTCTCAGGAGGCAGGTATGGTGGTCTGGTATTCCCATCTCTTTAAGAATTTTCCATAGTTAGTTGTGATCCACACAACTATTTAGCTAATATGCTAACTATTCATTTAGCATAGTCAATGAAGCCAATGCCTACAATGTGATAAACTCATCATAAATGGTAACTTATTGACAGGAATGGTCAAAGGAACTGAATAGGTATCACTAAGTTTTGGAGGGGTAATATAGAAGAGGAATGTGATTTTTATATATATATATATAGCTCCAGAGTATAGAAATTAAAAGCATACAGCTAAATACAAGAAATTTGTTTCTAAGAATATGGCAATAAGTTGGGCTACCTTAGAAAATGATGAATATCATCTCCCTTCAATCATCCTGGGGTACAGTTTGATATTTTTGAGAGTATTCACACAGCAAATAAGGTACTGAACTAGACATGCGGAATCTTTCCCAAATCCACTATTCTGATCATCCGTTCAACAGGTATTTATTGACCTTGATGGACACTAAGTGGTGTGGATAGAGCTGTGAGCAGAACAGATATTTGTCTATGGCGTTTACTAGTTTCGGCTTATGTGGTTCTGGTGGTCATCCTTTCCTTCAATATCTGGTTCTCCTTTTGCCTCTGACCATGACTGCTTTTCCTCCTTGACTTGTTCTTCATCATTCCTGTCATGCTTGGCATCCTCCAGTCTTCTTACTTGTATCTCTTTTCTTTTCCTTGTATACTTTCTGGCCCTCTCTTCTAATGTATTTAGCCTTTATAAACTGGTAGATTTGTCTTCCTAAATATGTTCCGATGCTTTAAAAAAAAAAATCTCAGTAACTCCCCATTGCCTACTAAATTAAAAAGCTTGCTATTTGATACTCTTGGCTAGATATTCCAATCCACTTCTGCAAACTTATTTCCATCTGTTCCATAACTTCTGGGCAGATTGGACAACTCCTTATTCTCAGTTTTTGCCTTTGATTGATGCCTTGCCTCCCTGTTTCTTAGGGTCTTTGTCTATTCAGATCTACCTGCCAAAAAAAACTGCATCACCTATGATCCTCTTCTTCATTTCAAGCTTATGGCAAATGCTAACTTGTTCACATAACCCTCATAGATGCCTTTTGGCAGAGTGAACTTGTCCCTCCTCTGAACCATCAGTGTCTCATACTTCCCCCCCCCGCCCATACTTTTTATATGGTGTCCTGATTTTATCTTCCCACCCTTTCAGCTTATAAGTTTCTTGAAATTTCTCACTGCAATATTTTAATAAGGCCTAGTAGGATATCTTGCATATATAAACATTCAGTAAGTATCTATTTGGTGACAGATGAATGGATTATATGATAATATAATTTCATTTAAAGAAGTTATATTTGATGAATAATAAATTATTACATTCAAAACTGTTTATTGAGCACCTATTATGTGCCAGGGAGCAAGACCATCTCCAAGAAAAAGAAATGCAAAAAGGCAAAATGGTTGTCTGAGAGGCCTTACAAACAGCTGTGAAAAGAAGAGAAGCAAAAGGCAAAGGAGAAAAGGAAAGATATATCCATTTGAATGCAGAGTTCCAAAGAATAGCAAGGAGAGATAAGAAAGCCTTCCTCAGTGATCAGTGCAAAGAAACAGAGGAAGACAATAGAATGGGAAAGATGAGAGCTCTCTTCAAGAAAATTAGAACTACAAAGGGAATGTTCCATGCAAAGATGGGCACAATGAAGGACAGAAATGGTAGGGACCTAACAGAAGCAGAAGATATTAAGAAGAGGTGGTAAGAATACACAAAAGATCTATACAAAAAAGATCTTCATGACCCAGATAATCACGATGGTATGATCACTCACTTAGAACAAAATATCCTGGAATGTGAAGTCAAGTAGGCCTTAGGAAGCATCACTCCAAACAAAGCTAGTGGCGGTGATGGAATTCCAGTTGAGCTATTTCAAATCCTAAAAGATGATGCTGTGAAAGTGTTGCACTCAATATGCAAGCAAATTTGGAAAACTCAGCAATGGCCACCGGACTGGAAAAAGTCAGTTTTCATTCCAATCCCAAAGAAAGGCAATGCCAGAGAATGTTCAAACTGCTGCACAATTGCACTCACCTCACATGCTAGCAAAGTATT
This sequence comes from Muntiacus reevesi, assembly GCF_963930625.1. Lineage (NCBI taxonomy): Eukaryota > Metazoa > Chordata > Mammalia > Artiodactyla > Cervidae > Muntiacus > Muntiacus reevesi. The sequence continues at coordinate 101,832,335 of NC_089252.1, forward strand.
GCTCAAAATTCTCCAAGCCAGGCTTCAGCAGTTCATGAACCGTGAACTTCCAGATATTCAAGCTGGATTTAGAAAAGGCAGAGGAATCAGAGATCAAATTGCCGACATCCGTTGAATCATTGAAAAAGCTAGAGAGTTCCAGAAAAACATCTACTTCTGTTTTGTTGACTCTGCCAAAGCCTTTGACTGTGTGGATCACAATAAACTGTGGAAAATTCTTCAAGAGATGGGAATACCAGACCTGCCTCCTAAGGAATCTGTATGCAGGTCAGGAAGCAACAGTTAGAACTGGACATGAAGCAACAGACTAGTTCCAAATAGGGAAAGGAGTACGTCAAGGCTATATATTGTCACCCTGCATATTTAACTTACATGCAGAGTACATCACGCGAAAAGCCAGGCTGGATGAAGCACAAGCTGGAATCAAGATTGTGGGGAGAAATATCAATAACCTCAGATATGCAGATGACACCACCCTCATGGCAGAAAGCAAAGAAGAACTAAAGAGCCTCTTGATGAAAGTGAAAGGGGAGAGTGAAAAAGTTGGCTTAAAGCTCAACATTCAGAAAACTAAGATCATGGCATCTGGTTCCATCACTTCAAGGCAAATAGATGGGGAAATAGCGACAGACTATTTTGGGGGGCTCCCAAATCACTGCAGATGGTGAGACCACAGCCATGAAATTAAAAGATGCTTGTTCCTTGGAAGAAAAGTTATGACCAACCTAGACAGCATATTAAAAAGTAGAGACATTACTTTGCCAACAAAGGTCTGTCTAGTCAATGCTATAGTTTTTCCAGTAGTTATGTATGGATGTGAGATTGGACTATAAAGAAAGCTGAGCACCAAAGAATTGATGCTTTTGAACTGTAGTGTTGGAGAAGACTCTTGAGAGTCCCTTGGACTGCAAGGAGATCCAACCAGTCAAATCTAAAGGATTCAGTCCTGAATATTCATTGGAAGGACTGATGTTGAAGCTGAAACTCCAATATTTTGACCTCCTGATGCAAAGAACTGACTCATTTGAAAAGACCCTGATGCTAGGAAAGTTTGAAGGCGGGAGGAGAAGGGGATGACAGAGGATGAGATGGTTGGATGGCCTCACGACTCAATGGACATAAGTTTGAGTAAACTCCAGGAATTGGTGATGGGACAGGGAGGCCTGACGTGCTACATTCCATGGGATCGCAGAGAGTCGGACATGACTGAGCGACTGAACTGACTGATTATATGCCAGATATTATTCTGGGTATTGAGGATAAGGGAATGAATAAAATCGTCTACAACACATAATATGTCAAATGGTGCTAAGTAGTACGAAGCAAGGAAAGTGAGGATAAAAGGGATGGATGGTGAAGGACGTGCTGCTTAGTATAAAAGGTAAGGGAAATCTCTGACAGGGTGACATTTGAATAGAGATAATACATATAAGGGCCCATATCAGATTAACTTAAAAATTGTGATGTTATAATTGAAAATTATGGGCTATTATTTATAGTCTCCTTTTATATTACACATGAATAATATGAAAATTAAGGACATTGATAATGGTAATTAAGATTTATTTTTTATAGAAAATTAAGTAAAATAAAGAACTCTTGAATATCTCTTAAGTATAATTGCAAAAATATTCAAATAATAATGTTTTAGTATATCTTAATGTTATATTCAAGAGAGTCATACATTTTTCTAACTGTAAATTTCAGAATTGAAGGAGCCAAAAGGAATTTAGACAGAACACTGGGTAAAAGAACATCTTCATCACCAGAGCCAGATTATCCTCCAACTGTAGGTTTATATTTTCTCTTTAAAAACTGTAATGATATACTATTTTAACTATTGTTTTAAGTCGATCTCGATATAACTAGTGTTTTTAAAGAATAATGCATATATTTAAAACTTTATACTTTTATTAAAAATAGTAAAATTACTTAAAAATTTTCTTGATTTAATTATATCTTATTTGTTTGCTTTTGACAGATGACCAGTGAAATTAAAAAGAAAGGAGTGAGTTGAATTTTTTATATTTCTTGTTTTGAAAATGTTCAAGCTGTTACAAAGTAGTTCCTTCTAAGACCACCTGCTATATTCCATCCTAGAGAAGAAATTTAGAAGCAGATTATTTCCTCTGCCTAAGGGAACAAGCATGTCATGATGACAATGCAGGTTTTACAAGTTACATTACTATTGCCACTCATTATTTGAGGATTAATTGTAAATATTTTTTTGTTCTTATCCCAAAGAAAAAAATATTCAAAGTGGTAGTCATAAAGGAAATGCATTTCCGTTTTTATCGTGCTGATACTGATGTAAGGATGTCTGCTTATTTAGAATCTGTTGTGTGTTACTCACATGCTAGATGATAGAAATTTTAAAAAAAGACACTGACTGCATGGGTGACAAAGTGGAACCGTGATGTGCTTGTTGGAAAGGTGATAACATGTAAAATTTATTTAGCAGTAAAGGATATGGAAAGTTATGGAGCTGGTTACGCAAAAGAGGAATATATGAAGCATATTCCCAAATGGGGCTGCAGGCTTTCTAAATCCCTAAATTTCCCTCTCGGGATAGAGGACTAAGGCTACCTTTCTACCAACTGCATATCTTTGGAAGAACCTCACTTTAGCTATTCCAAGTTTTTCTGTCTTTTAAAGTTTTCTTCTCCTCCCTCTGCCTCCCAACTTTTCTAGAGACTTTGTCTGTGGATCTGTCCCTTTACTCGGTTTAAGAACCCTAGTAAAAACAACCCCAAAACATTTATAAATATTTAATGTGAGGGTGGGTGAATGGCAAGTTATTTTTGGGTGTATGTGTTTAACATCCTCATTTTTTCCTCTCCAGTTTTTGCCTTTGCTGACTTACAGTCCAAAGTAGGTAGCTGGGTATAAAATAATCATTCATGCTTAACGCCACTGCTCTTGGCAATCTGGCTTCTAGGAACTTCACCACTTCATCACTGATTTCACTAATGACCACTAGTTGTCAAACGAAAGGATGTTTTTCCAATATTACTCTCCCTAGACCTCTAGGTAACTTGTTAAAACCTTTTATTTTTACATAATTGAATACCTGTTATCAGTGTAACAGAATAAATGACTCAGAAATAGACACACACAGCTATAAACAGTTGTTTCTGACAGAAGTGCAAAAAATCAGTTCAATGGAAAAAGGATAATCTTTTCAACAAATGGAGTGGAGCAATTGGACACTCATTAAAAATAAAATAAGAGAAATAAACAACAAAAACCTTCAAACCTCAGCCTAAACTTTGCACCTTGAACAAAAATTAACTAAAAATTGATCATAGATTTAAATGTAAACCCAAACTATTAAGAAAACTTTTAGAAGAATATCTAGGAGTAGGCAACGAATTCTTAGACATGACATCAAAAGCACAATTCATATTAAGGACCTAAATGTAAGACTGGAAACCATAAAACTCCTAGAAGATAATATAGGCAGAACACTCATTAATATATATAACATCAATAGGATGTTTAGGATCTGTCTCTTAAGGCAAAGAAAGCAAAAGCAAAAATAAACAAATAGGTCCTAATTAAACTTAAAAACTTTTACACAGCAAAACCATGAACAAAATGAAATATTCCTACTGAATGGGAGAAAATATTTGCAAATTATATGACTGATAATGTATATAAACAGCTCATACAACTCGATATCAAAAAAACAAACAGTCTGAGGATTCCCTGCTGGTCCAGTGGTTTAAGAATCTGCTTTACAATGCAGGGAACATGAGCTCAATCCCTGGACCAAGAACTAAGTCCCACATGCAGTGGGGCAACTAAGTCCGCATGCCACAGCTAAGACCTGATGCCACCAAATAAATAAATATTTTTAAAAACCTGATTAAAAAATGGGAAGAAGACCTGAATAGACGTTTTTTTCCAAAGAAGATATACAGATGGCCAACAGGCACATGAAAACATGCTGGACATTTGTTCATAATTCACTCATCAGAGAAATATAAATGAAAACCACAATGAGATATCACATTATACCTGTCAGAATGGCTGTCGTTAAAAAGACCAGAGTCAACCAGTGTTGGTGAGGATGTAGAGAAAAGGGAACATTTGTACACTGCTGGTGGGAACATAAATTGGTGTGGCCACTATGGGAAACTGTGACGGTTCTTCCAAAAACTAAAAATAGAACTACCATATGACCCAGCAATTCCATTTCTGAGTATATAGGTAGAGAAAACAAAAACACTAAGTCAAAAAGATAAATGCACTCTAATGTTCACAATAGTATTATTTATGATAGCCATGTAAAAGAATGAAAAATTTCCTTTTACAACACCAAGTGAAATAAGTCAAGCAGAGAAAGATAAATATTGTATGTTTTCACTTACATGTGCAATCTAAAAAAATAAAACGAAGGAGCATAACAAAACAGAAACAGACTCACAGATACAGAGAACACACTAGTGGTTGCCAGTGGGAAAAGGAAAGGGAGGAGGAGAAAGATAGGGGTAGATAAGATAAGAGGTACAAAGTACTGTGTATAAAAAAGCTATAAGGATACATTGTACAGCACAGGGAATGTTGCTAATATTTTACTAAAAACTTTAAAAGGAGTGTAATCTATAAAAATTTTAATCATTATGTTGTACATCTGAAATTAATATATATTGTAAATCAACTATACCTCAGTTTTAAATAGCACAATCCATGGAAAAACCACTAAATTATATGTCATCATGGAGAAGAAAATGGCAACCCACTCTAGTGTTCTTGCCTGGAGAATTCCATGGACAGAGGAACCTGGCGGGCTACAGTCCATGGGGTTGCAGAGCTCAACATGGCTTAGTGACTAAAACAACATCAACATCTGTCATCAAAATTAAAAACTATTCTACGTGAAAGACTGTTAATAAGATGAAAAAGCATGCTACATACTGCAATAACTTTTTGACAAATCACATATCCAACAAAGGATTTGAATTTAAAATATTTAAGAACTCTCAAAACTCAACAGTATAAAAATAATCCAATTAGAAAATGAATAAAAGACATGATAGACATTTTATCAAAGAGGATATATGGATGGCAAATAAGCACACCGAATGCTCAATAGCATTAACTATTAGGGAAATGTAAATTAAAATTATGACAAGTTAATCACTACATACCCATTAGAATGGCTAAAAAAGAAATAGTGACAATTCTAGCTGACTTTTGACACTGCTCAATATTCGTTTCTTTTAAATGCCCTTATACTTATTTTTCTGGTTCTCTAAATATTGTTTCTCTGTCATCTTCGTGGGTTTCTCTTCCTTGTCTGACTGTGGCTTGCTATTCTTTTCTTGAATCTTCCTGGATGATTCTCTTCTTTTCTAATTTCAAGTACCTTTCATATTTTGATGACTCCTATAGATTTTGATGCACAAACACCTCAAATTCAACATGTCAGGAAAAATGAACTTATCAGTTTCTTTCGTAAGAAGAAACTGATTCCTCTTTATTCTAATTATCACTATTTATCCAGTCACTCATGCTTGAAGCACCAGTGTCTTAACTTCTTATTCCCCCTTTCCCACTGCCCACCTGCCATATAGTTAGTCTTTGAATGCTACGAATATTTTTCCAATTAGTCCTCTTCTTGCCCTAGCCTTAGATTGGGCCTTCATCTTTTGCTTTGACTATAGCAGCCATCAATGGCTTCCCATAACATATAGAATTAAATCTTAATTTGCATGCAAAGCTTTCTGTAATGTGACTCCTACCTATTCTCTTGGCTCTCCTCTTGCCACTCTCTCTATCATATCCTATGCTTCACCAACACGGACTGGCTTATTCATCCTTGGGGAAATATATCATTTCTCACCACACTGCTTTTGCCTGGCACATCCTCTCACCATCCATGCTGCCTTTTACCTGGCTGTCTCTACTTCAGCTCAGTTATCATCTCCAGGAAGTCTACCCTATTCCAATGGGTTTGGATAGATGACTTATTATTTGCTCCTATTATGTTAATACACTGCTTATTTTTATTATTTTACTTAGCACATTGTTTTAGATATTCCCTTGATCTTTTTATGCATTACAGTGCTCTATTTTCTAGTTTTGGGGCTAGGAATTGCTTCTGTTTGAACATCTTTGTCTTTAACAACTATGTTATTGAGTACCAATAGTGGATACTCAATAAATGCTTGTTGAATTAAAAAATATAAATAATTATATTCAGTTAAATACAACAAGTATTGTAACAGAAGTATGAAGAGACTATAGTGGGGACCTAAAGTAGGAAGTTTTCAAAAGACATTTTGAAGCATGTGGTTTCACTTAGAAAAATCGGTATCTCTTTGCTGAAGGAAGAATGTATATTCCAGTTGTAAGCGTCAAATATATGTATATACATATATTATGGGGTAATTGGTGCTGTTTATTGAGATGGCTGAGACTCAGATCAGAAAACTGAGTTTCTGATCTGTTTTCTAATCTGATTAGAAACTAGGAGATCAAGGGATGTCTTTTGATTATGCTGAATATTTCAGAAAGAACTGAGTTCTAGAGATAAAGATTTAGAACACATCAACATATATAGCTTATATTTATGGTCATGAGACTAGGTGAAATCACCTAGGGAGAGAGGAAAGAGAAAGAGTGAGGAGAAGATCAGGTTCATAACTAGACAGAGTCAGTCTGTTAAGAGATTGGGGACCACCACAAGACCTTTTAGATCAAGCAGTGTATTAGTGGAATAGACATAGAAAATAACCCTCTAGAAAAATTTTTGAGCAAGCAACTAATTGAAAAATACTTTGTCAATTAGATGAAAAAATGTCCAACCAGGCCATTCCTTAAGAATTTATTATTTTGAAATAATTTCAGACATAAAAAATTGTACAACGAGTACAAAATATTCTCCTGTATATTCACTTGTTCTCATAATAGTAATATTCTCGCCTGCAACATTGATTACTATGGTGGTTGCCAGATAGTAATTTTCTCACCATTCTTTGTATATTTTTTAGTTGGAATTTTGTATTAAGGAAGAACTTGGTCTGTTTTCTTTCTTCACTCATTCATTTATATAGCAGTATATGGGCTATGGGTTTCCCAGGTGGCGCTAACGGTAAAGAACCTGCCTGCCAATGCAGGGGATGTAAGAGACGTGGGTTCAATACCTGGGTTGGGAAGATCTCCTGGAGAAGGCAATGACTACCCACTCCAGTATTCTTGCCTGGAGAATTCCATGGATAGAGGAGCCTGGTGGCTACAGTCCAAAGGGTTGAAAAGGGTTGGACACAACTGAAGCAACTTAGCATGCCTGGACTATGGAGTCTTATTTTAGCTATTGAATTTAATGTGTTGTTATTGTGGTCTGTTTTGATGTTCAGCTGCCCCAAATTTGGCCACTGGGAGCACATCAAGTTGCCTCTTATGTTCTTTTTAGCTTATCCCATCAACACAATAAGATGTTCCAGCCTTATACGGTACTTTTCCTGTTCTAATGCTGAAATCGTCACTTCTCCAAGGATTCTTGGATCTTTTTTAGTAGAGAATGGCATTTAGAAATTGGGGCATAAGTGTAAACTATGTAACTGAGATGCAGTTGCTTCTTGGGTCCTTCAGCAGAAAGAGCCAGGGAATTATTTATCTACTTATCTACCCCTCCATCCTTCCCTCTGTCATTTGTCTGTCTTGAAAGCCTTGAGTTTATGCTGGTATGCCTCCTATTCCAATTCACAATCACAGAGTTCTAGCCTTTCCCTCTTTGTTACTCCCTTCTCTCACATTCAGAAACATGAATTTTATGAACCATAATATGTTTACTTATTTTACTAAATTCTGTAATACATGTAAACAGTTTTTAAATTGCCAACTCATGTGAGAAATCTACTCACTGTAGTTCAATATTTGTCTATAGCTTTATATACTTAGCTTGAAGGTGTATATCAAAATACTGTGTTCAGAAATTAGTTTGGTTAGTTCTACACTCCTTTCAATGTGACTGTGTTTTTAATTTGAAATCTATTTAGGTTCATTTGTTTCTTTCTTTTTCATTTTGGCTTTTTTTTACTCTCATCCTTACTGATTTTCTTTATTCATGTTTTTGAGCATGTGAAACACTAGCATATTTTAAAGTCAGAACTGCATCCAAATCTGTACTCAGAGACGCATCCTTCCTCCCTTCTACCCTGTTCCTCCACCCAGTGCTTTCTGTCTGTTAATACCCACTCCCTCTTAAATAACTGATGACATTGATTTCTGGTTTATCCTTCCTGCGTTTAATATTTCATGAAGAAGTAGATAAATGTTCTTATTTTCCTTTTTATCTTACACAAAATGCATCGTACTATATTCTTTGGCTTTTTAACTTCACAGTACACCCCAGAGATCACCCCATGTACATTTATAGAGATCTACATTTTCTTCCAGCTTCACTGAGATGTAATCAACGTATAACATTGTGTAAGTTTAAGGCTTCAGATGTGCTCACTTGATTTCCTCATTCTTTTTTACTGCTGCACAGAACACACCAGTGAGTTATTTATTCAGCCACTCTCAAATATTTCTAGCATTCTGTTGCAATGAATAACCTCGTCTAAGTGTGTTTTCATATTGTTGGAGGTACATTTTCAATTTCTAGAAGTGGGACTTCTGGATCAATATGTAGTGTAGTTAGAAACGGCAAAGTTTCTCTCAAGAAGGTTTGTGCCAGTTTGTGTTCCTACTTGCAACTTGTGAGAGTGCTTGATTCACCATAGTCTTACCACAGATTATAGAGGTCATATTTTTATTTTTTGTCAGTCTGAAAGGTGACAAATGGTATCTCAATGTAGTTTAAATTTGCTTTCTCTAATTATGAAGATCAAACACCTTTTCATATGGTTAAGAGCCATTTTTGTTAATATTTTTATTGTGAAATTGTGGTTCATTTCTCCTGTTCATTTTTCTATTTATTTCACCCTTTTATTTAAAACTTAAAAAAAATTGTAGTAAAATACACATAACATAAAATTTACCATCTTAACTATTTTAAAGTACACTGTTCAGCGGTATTAAGTATTTTCACATGGTTGTGCAACCAATCTCCACAATATTTTCATCTTGCAAAACTGATACTCTACACTCATTAAACTCTACACTCATTAAACTCTACACTCATTAAACATTCCCCATTTCCTTCTCCCCCTAGTCCCTGCCAAGTACCATTCTATTTTTTGTTTTATGTACTTAAACTACTCTAAATACCTCATGTAAGTAAAATCATAAGGTATTTTTTGTCATTGGCTTATTTCATTTAGCATAATGTCCTCAAGTTTTACTCATCTCCTAAATTTTTAAGCATTCTTTCCATTTTATCTGAGATATATGTTGCAAATATTTTCTCCCAGATTGTCAGCTATCTTTTGACCTCTTTTATTATGATGGGTTTTTGCCATGCAAGCATTTTAATTTTATGCAGTCAGAATTTGTTAATTATTTTTTTCTTTCCTACACCTGGAGTTTGAATCATAGTTATGAAGTTTTTCCCTACACTCAAACGTAAAAGAATTTTATCAATTTTTTCTAGGCCTTGTATAGTTTTATTGTTTCAGTTAATTCCTAATCTATGTGGAATTTATTCTTCTGTATGTTGGAAGATATCTGTTAAATTAATCTTTTTCCAAATGGCTGACTGGTTGTCCCAGAAATATTTATTAAAATCTTCATCTTTGCTTCAGTGATTAGGATGCTACATTTATTATATGCTACATTTTCCTATGTGTTGTATCTATTTCTGGACTTTCTTTTTTTTGTTTGTTTTTTTCACAGTGGTCTGTCTATTCATGTACCTACATCACACTATTCTCATTAGGGAGACTTTATAGTATGTTTTAATGTCTCCTAAGACAAGTTCTTCTTTGTAAATTTTCTTTCTCAGGGATTTCTTGGCTATTCTCACATGTTTATTTTTCCACTTGAACTTTAGGCTCAACTTGTCCAGTTCCTTAAAAATATGTGTACTTTTATTGGTATTGCATTAAATTGATTGGGGGACAAATTAAAATTTTTGTGATGTTAAAACATCTTTGCCAAGCTCAGGTACTATCTTTCCATTTGTTTATGTCTATTTTTGTCAGACTACTCTTTGTTATAGGAGAATTTATGAAATTATATTATGATGCTATTGTACCAGAATATTATCTCCCAAGAGATTGGGGCTTTGTTTACTACTAAATCCTGAGCATTTGGAACAATACCTTTATATTTGTTGAATTAATGAGTATTTGTCAAATGAAGGAATAGTAAGTTAGACAAAGAATCTTTGTTTTGCCTTGAGAAAGTGAAGAGAATACTAAAAACATTAGTTTGGAGAGAACTCATCATAAATAAATATATAAAATAGTTTCTTTGTAGGTCATGCTTTGGGGTAAAATATTTTTATTCTAAAGGCATGTTATTTTTTATAATATTTTTATTCCGAAGTGCTACATTTGCACATATATCATTGAAAGGCTATACTATTTAGGACATTTATTTTTTTCTTATTATATTCTCAGTTCAACTATATTTATTTGAAGCAATGTGTAGAGAGTAGTCCGATAGTACCTATTCAGCAGGAATGGCTGGATCACATGTTAATGCTGGTTCCTGAGTCTTTGAAGGAAGGGAAAGAACGAGAAAAACTTGTTCAAAGTCTCATAAACGAGGTGTCAAGTGATTTTGAAAAAAGTATGAAGAGATATTTGGGTAAGTTGCATTTAACACACACCAAGCTTGCTTGTTCCCCTGCCTATCCCAATCAAAAGCAGAAATATAAATAATAAACATTATATGTTTAGCTGTATGTATTTTTAGAGTTTTTATTTTGAGCCTATAATCTAATCAAATCTTTGTAATTCATGGGCACCATTTCTTTTTTTTTTTTTAATGGGCACCGTTTTTAAGGGCACTTTTTGTGATTTTTAATGTGCTTATTAACTAATACTTTTTAAACTTTTTACTTTGTCTTTATGGTTGTAGTTATGCTACTTATAGGATTGTAAGAAAATATTAGTGTGTTTGGGGAGATTTATTAGAGAAATAACCTTTGAAATTTTTAATTGGATTAATTTTTTAAGTTATTATGCCAGTGACCTTGGTATAGATAAGATGAAAATAGTTGAGGACTTATTAAAGCTTTACTGTCTTTAAATTCACTTTCAAAGTAGGGTCAAAATAGTACCAAAAGCTTAATTTTCTTTCAAACAAGGGACTTTTTTCTTATACTCATTTTGATGTATATTAAACTATACTACTCATTATCAAAAGTTGAAACTTTCAGTTAGTTCTTGCAAAGATTTTCAAGAAGTATTTATCTATCTATAAAATACTGTCTTTTTTTTTTTTTTTTCAGTGAGGAGTGTTCTTGTGAAACCTGATATTAATTGGCTTGAAGATGAAGGTGGCCCTTTACCTGAATCCCCTGTGTGAGTAAATCTTTTAAAAAGCAGTACTGCATCTAGGTTTTGATAATAGACTGAAAATAAACTGATCGATCTTACAGTCAAGGCTAAAATTATGAAGCTCAAAGTGTTTTGAAAACATGTAAAAGAATTGTAATACTGTTTTTTCCCTCCCCTAAGTGTATCCTCTACATTGGACTTACTTAGTTGTTGATTATACACTTATGAGAAACTTTATGGATGTATAACTCAACTTGGTTTTTTATAAGTAAGCTTTGGAGTATGCCAGACAGATTTTTCCATCTCTTCTTCCCAGTCCTAGGGACCAAGTTTGTTTATATAGGATAACTGAGCCAGAGCTCAGTGGAAGTTAAGGAACTCATGCATGGCCCATCATCCTTCCTTATGCACCAATGATCTCTTTATTCTCTCTGAAGATAATGAACTCTCAAGATCTTGATGTATTTTTGTTACATGCTTATCTACTAAGTTTCCCATTGCTGACCACATTTCTCTCTTCTCAATCCCCAGTCTTCTCACTTTGATACTATTTCTATGCCATAAATATTACTTACTGAAATTTAGAATGTGTCATTTGAATCCTGTTTTGATGCAGTGTTTTGCTTTTCCAGTGGCCTGGATTATTCTAAGCCTTGGCATTCTAACTATCTGCAGACAAGAAACCAAATATTAGCTAATTTGCACATTGTTCATCCAACCATGAAAATGTTACTGGACCTTGGTTATACAACATTTGCCAATACAGTTTTGCTAGACTTAACTGGAATTAGGTAAAATCCCATATTTATTAATTAACATTTGAAATTTGAATGTCTTCTGTTTGAGTCTTTATATTTTTGACTACATAATTTTTGTAACTGATAAATATTTAGGAGTTTTTACATTAAAAAAAATTTTAGCTTATCTTACTTGCTTCACTTATTTTGTATCATGACCAATTTGTTTGCTTTAAAATCATTCTTTTTCTCATAAATAGAGGTAAAGGCCCAATTGATTGTGAATCACTAAGAAGTGATTTATCAATACAAGCTAGAAAGGCAGAAGAGAAGATAATGAATACTTGGTACCCAAAGGTTATAAATCTCTTCACCAAGAAGGAGGCACTAGAAGGCATTAAACCTGAGAAACTCGATGCATTTTATAACTGCGTTTCCACACTTATGTCAAATCAGGTAAACAGATTTTGTATATTTTAAATGATAATGTTATTAAAGTTAATTTAACATTTTATGAGGTATAGTGCTATGTAATTATTTTGAAATAAAGTAAGAGAGACTTTTACTAGTTTAGCTGAACTACTTCATTTCTGGAAGCAGTATAAAATGAGAGGTAACTCTAGAAGTATGTGTCAATATTATGAGTGATTACTGGACTCATGCTTAAGGGCTATAAGCTAATTATCTATAGCTTTATTAAAGTAAATTAATAAAAGGAGTATCCTAGAGAATGTATTTTTGAACTTATGAAATTCCAAGTTAATTGATTATCATTTTTTTCTTAGTAAAATCTTGATTTGAGATGTTATTGATCATTTTTAAATGACAGAGGATATGAATTTTATACAATTATTTTATTGGCTCCTTGAATTTTTACTATTGGAAAAATATAACCCTAGAAAAATAATTTTGAATAAAAAGTTTTCCTTTTTGTAAAGATCTCCAAAGATTCCATAAAGTTTGCTTTTTTAAAGGTAATATATATGTGTATACATATATATATAAATCTGATATGTAACACTGTAATAAGTATACATGATTTCCTTTTTGCCTTTATCCTCTTAAGAGGACTATGATTAAATGATAAGTTAAGAGATGAAAAATATTGTGAAGTTTATTTAAATCTATGTTTGTCTACTTTGTTTACATTTCTAATAATTGGTTATATATAAGAAAGTATTATCCATCCTTTGGTAATTTACAGTGCACATTTCTAAGTTCCAGTGGCTTCACTCTCAAGTAATGATATGCTGGAAATTTGATGCTCCAGGAGAAAAAATCCTGATGTGTAGTGTTTGCCAATTTCCATGGTAGAAATATTCCTACCATGGTGATTTTCAGGCCTCCAAGAGTTTAGTATCTGGCTCACAGAATTCTTGAATGTTTAACAATTAGCTCTTGTAATTATAGGAGCTAGCTTTAGTACATCACTCTCACTTGCCCCAAATACATATCACCTCTTGAAAGTAAAAGTGAAAAGTGAAAGTTGCTCAGTCCTCTCTGATTCTTTGTGACTCCATGAAATTCTCCAGGCCAGAATACTGGAGTGGATAGCTTTTCCCTTCTGCAGGGGATCTTCCCAACCTGGAGATCGAACCCAGGTCTCCTGCATTGCAGACGGATTCTCTGCTAGCTGAGCCCCAAGGGAAGCCCGTCACCTCATGACACCCCCCAAACTGGGTTTCAGGCCTCTCCACCCCTCAGTCTCTACCATGCTGTTGGGTCTTCTGGAACTTTTTCTGTACCAGGGACAAAATTACTAAAGAATGTGGAAGATTCTAAGTTGACATTTTAAGACTGTTGATATTCTATAGAAAAATTAAAGTTTGCATGTATTGTTCTATTTTAAACTGTATTAAGAACATATGAATGAAGATAATTTTCAGGACTAAATGGATTGGTAAAATGAACTAATTATAAGCATTAGCTCACTGATCTAAACTTTTAGTTAAAGCTTTGTACTTTCTAAAGTAGTAATAACTTATGGTATCATGCAGCTAAAAGATCTCTTAAAGAGAACTGTAGAAGGATTTGTAAAACTCTTTGACCCAGAAGATCAACGAGGGCTGCCGATATTTAAGATGGAATTGACCTTTGATGATGATAAAATGGAATTTTATCCTACTTTTCAAGATTTGGAAGATGTTGTCTTTGGTTTGGTTGAGCGAATAGCTGAAGCTCTGCAGGTAAGTCTTTATCCTTATTCATTGGGTTTCTTTTTAAAAAAATTTTTTATTGGAGTATAGTTGATTTACAATGTTGTTAGTTTCTAATGTACAGCAAAATGAATCAGTTATGCATATATGTATATCCACTTGTTTTTTTTTTAAGATTCTTTCTCCATGTGTATCATTACAGAGCACTGAGTAGAGTTCCCTGTGCTATACAGAGATCCTCATTAGTTATCTATTATATATATATGCACATACATACATATATGTATTAGTGTGTATATGTCAATCCCAGCCTCTCAATTTATCCCTCCACCCCCTTACCCTCTAGTAGCCAAAAGGTTTTTTTCTACATCTGTGACTCTACTCATCAGATTTCTTTCAGTTCAGTTCAGTTGCTCTTTCGTGTCCAAATTTTGCGACCCTGTGGACTGCAGCACACCACTTCCCTGTCCATCAACTCCCAGAGCTTGCTCAAACTCATGTCCATCGAGTTGTGATGCCATCCAACAATCTCATCCTTTTATCGTCCCTTTCTCCTCCTGCCTTCAATCTTCCCCAGCATCAGGGTCTTTTCCAATGAGTCAATTCTTCTCATCAGGTGGCCAAAGTATTGGAACTTCAGCTTCAGCATCAGTGCTTCCAATGAATATTCAGGACTGATTTCCTTTAGAATTGACTGGTTGGATCTCCTTGCAGTCCAAGGGACTCTCAAGAGTCTTCTGCAACACTTCAGTTCAAAAGCATCAGTTCTTCAGCACTCAGCTTTCTTTATAGTCTAACTCTTACATTCATACGTGACTACTGGAAAAACCATAGCTTTGACTAGATGGACTTCTGTTGGTAAACTATTGTCTCTTCTTTTAAATATGCTGTCTAGGTTGGTCATAACTTTTCTTCCAAGGAGCAAATGTCTTTTAATTTCATGGCTGCAGTCACCATCTGCAGTGATTTTGGAGCCCAAAACAGTAAAGTCTGTCACTGTTTCCATTGTTTCCCCCATCTATTTGCCATGAAGTGATGGGACCAGATGCCATGATCTTAGTTTTTTGAATATTGAGTTTTAAGCCAGCTTTTTCACTCTCCTCTTTCACTTTCATCAAGAGGCTCTTTAGTTCTTTGCTTTCTGTCATAAAGGTGATGTCATATGGCTCTTTTAAAAACTTTTTAGTTGAATATAAGCTCTATAAAATGTATATGTATTTAACTTGTTTTCTTTTCATCCTCCAAATTTTTGTAAGTTAAAAGTGCTTTCTCTTTGAGAAAGTTTCCTGGCTTGAGATGACATTTTTCTTTTTAGAACTTTTATTGTAGTTATGAATTTATATATATGTATGTTAATTTTATGATGTAGTTATGAATATATATATATTTACCAATTGATATTTTATGTGTTTCATGTTCCCTACTGAGTTGTGAACTCTTAAAGGCAAGATCCAAGTGATGTGTATTCTTTCTAGGGCTTTCTAATATAACCACTTCAACATTATAATTCCTTATAGATATTTGTTGAATGATAAAAAACTAAGCCAACTAGGGTTTTATATTTTAAATCATTATTTTGCATCAAGTTATCTTTTCCTGAACCATTGAAACCTGAAATAAATTTAAGTATAAGATCTACATATAGATCAGCTGTACAGATATTTATTTCATGAATTGTCATTTTAAATCTGTTAGAATGTCCAAACAGTACCCTCTTGGCTATCAGGAACTTCAGCACCTGTGAATCTTGACACAGAACTTCCTGAACACGTGTTACAATGGGCTCTTGATACGCTGAAGGTGGCAGTACATCGTAACTTAGAAGGCCCAAGAAAACATTATGAGACATACGGTATATATGACACAAATATATCTCTTTTTTTGTGATAAAAGAATGCCATTTTATTTTTACTAGAATTTTGTCAGATATTTGGTTGTCTGGATCTGTTATGAAAGACCAGAGAGAGCAAGAAGTGAGCATAGGCATGGCTTCTGACAGAGTCATGAATCAAACCCAAGAAACTTGAATTCTGTTATTCAGTCCAAAGGGTGAATATTAACTGGAGCAGGGCCATAAAATCAAAACATAGAGAGAAAGGATGTTGATATAAGCAGAAAGTTAAATCAAGGGCAAAAACAAGGTAATTTCTAACTATTTCAGCTTAATCATCTCTTGAAGTATGTTATGGGGTCAGGATAAATAGTTGTTATTTGACATTTTGTTAACCAAAACCTTTTATAAACTGGCTTATTTGTAAAAGTGTTAGTCGCTCAGTCATGTCCGACTCTTTGCGATCCCATGAACTGTAGCTCTCCAGGCTCCTCTGTCCATGGAATTCTCCAGACAAGAATAATGAAGTGGGTTCCCATTTTTTTGCTACAGGGGATCTTCCTGACCCAGGGATTGAACCCACATCTCCTGCATTGGCAGGCAGATTCTTAAGTACTGCACCATCTGGGAAGCTCTTAAAAGCATTAGTTCAGAGTAGTGTTGAAAATATTAGTCACTCAGCTGTGTGTGACTGTTTGTGACCCCATAGACTGTAGCCTACCAGGTTCAGGCTTCTTTGTCCATGGAATTCTCTAGGCAAGAATACTGGAATAGGTAGTCATTCCCTTCTCCAAGGGATCTTCCCAACCCAAGGATTGAACCCAGGTCTCCCACAATACAGGCAGATTCTTTATTGTCTGAGTCACCAAGGAAGCTTTATCTGTACCTCTAAGTTATTTTATGTAAACTATTGTTTTTATTTTAAAAGTTTACTTTTAATCTGGTTTGCTTGTTAGGTTTATTTTATGTCATTACATCTATTCCTGTTAATGTATGTTATTAGTTTATTAATGATATTTAATTAAATAGGCTGCTCTAGTCTATGACTATATAAAAAGCACTTTATCTTTTTAAAAGAGTGTTATTGAGATTTAAATTAGATTATTAATTTTCAGTTGAAAAGTACAGTTGGCTCATTGATGGGACTGCTGTTAAACTGATGGAGACTTTTCAGGCAGAGGATCATACTTTTGATGAATACACAGAGGTATGTGTTAATTCTATTTTTCATTAATACTTTTTTGAATTTATTTTTAAAATTAAGATTTTTTATCCTAAAAAATAAATGTGTCAGTCTGAGTTAATAGAGTTTCTTATTCAAAACATCATTCTAGTAAACTCATATATTCATCTAATAATTCCCTTATTCATTTAGCTCTTTCATTGATTCAACAAAAATACTTTTCATCACATTCAGACACATAACAATATTTTGGTTATGCAAAAATAAATAATATATAAACATTATCCTCAAAAGCTTATATTAGACATGGAAACCAGACATAGAAATAACAACTGTGAAAGTGAAAGTTGCTTAGTTGTGTCTGTCTCTTTGCCACCCCCTGGACTATAGAGTCCATGGAATTCTCCAATCCAGAATACCAGAGTGGGTAGCCTCTCCCTTCTGCAGGGGATTTTCCCAACCCAGAGATTGAACCCAGGTTTCCCTCATTGCAGGAGGATTCTTTACGAGATGAGCCACAAGGGAAACCCAAGAATACTGGAGTGGGTAGCCTAGCCCTTCTCCAGGGGATTTTCCCAATCCAGTAATCAAACTGGAGCCTCCTATACTGCTGGAGGATTTGCTAACTGAGCTATCAGGGAAGCCCAACTGTAATATATTTAAATTAGTACTGGAATGGAGAAAGGGACAAAGTGGTATGGAACCTCAGAAGAAGGAATGGCTACTTTTGCATCGGTAAATTGATGAAGATTTCTAGAAAAAGTGAAAAGTGGGCTGGGCTTTGAAATAGATGTTTATAGGTGAAGAAGAGAGGAAATGTAACATAAGACAGGGCCAAAAGTATTTAGAGGTGTTCAGGGAATGTTGAATAAACCCCATATGGCTGAAGAGTGAGCAGAGGAACCTGGTGGGGCTATATTTCATGGGTTGGGAAAGAGTTGGACACAACTGAGTGAGTGAGTACACATGTACAGCTGAAGAATAGGTAGTTAGGAATACAATATCTAGGGTATTTTGTGTTTCTGTACAAATTTTAGAATAATTGTGTTCTAGTTCTGTGAAAAATTCCATTAATACTTTAAAAAAATATTTATTTTTATTTATTTATTTGACTGCTTTGAGTATTAGCTGTGGCACGCGGGATCTTCATTACATCCTGTGGGAATCTTTCATGACCTCTACATTGGAAACTCAGGTTTTAACCACTGGAATGCTAGGGAAGTCCCTGACTGTGTTTTTTTTTTTTTTTTAATTTTGTTTTGTTTTACCAGTGAATGGGTCCTGCTTTCTTGTTTCTTTGTATGTCTCATAATTTTCTGTCGGAATCCAGACATTTTAGGTAATATACTGTAGCAACTCCAGACACTGGTCTCCCTTCCAGTTTGCTATTTTTATTTGCTTGTTTATTTGTTTAGAGACTGGGCAGATTATTTTAGTGAAGTCTGTTTCGCTCCCCACACCCTCTGAAGTACCAAGTGTTGCTCCTCAGGGAGCCACAGCGTTGGGTATGCCAAAAGTCATCCTGGAAAGGCCACGGTTTCAAATGTCTTTGTTCTCTCTTTCTCTGGCTATACATTGCTGTTAGTCTTCACTTACTGCTGGTTAATTGCTGTATTGTTTTCAACAGTTTCATAGAGGTATAAGTTGCTCTACTGTAATCAAATTCAGATTCCCTTGAAAAAGCAGTTTCCAGAGTCAGTGTTTGATAGTTATTCTACCCCGGGAGGGATCCTACCAACAGTCTCCTTCCTTGGCTCTTTGTCTCAAGCTAGCTGGTCTATGATTTAGCCTGAATCTTCACCAAATCACTGAATCTTCCTCACAGTTTCTCCCTACCAAAACCTCCACTGTTTTTGAGGGCACAGTTAGACTTGAATTTTTCCATGTTCTATTGCAACTGAAGTCAATTCCTTTGGGAAAAGATTAGGAGGTATCTATTTTATGACATGCTTCTCCTTCACTTCCAGGCAAAATGTCTGTGCATGCATTCTAATTCACTTCAGTCATGTCTGACTCTGTGACCGTATGGACTGTAGTCTGCCAGGCTCCTCTGTCCGTGGGATTTTCCAGGCAAGAACACTGGAGTGGGTTGCCATGCCACTCTCCAGGGGATCTTCCCAACCCAGGGAATTGCACTCACATTTCCTGTGTCTCCTGTATTGGAGGCAGGTTTTTTAGCACTAGGGCCACCTGGGAAGCCCAGACTCAGTGGAGTAGAGAGTACTAACCCGAGGTTAGCCTTGTCTCTTTTCTGCTATGGAGCTTCCACCTTTCCAGCGAGGGTAAGTGGGATTGGTGTTTCTGTATTCTCAGTGGTACCATGACCAAGATAGACCCTCCCTTCCATGAGTGGTATTTGTGTGGTACAAGGGAGTTCCCACCTTCCAATTACATTCACCAAGAACCTAGCTTTAACAAAACTAGTTAAGCCATCCAACTGAAATCTGGGTGGTGAGGGAGCCCTCTGTTCTTGACTGCACTTGTCTGGAGTGGAGTTTCCACATTCTGAGCTGGCAGCAGGGAGGGAGGGAGAAATCCAGGTTTAAATACCACAGAGTCTCACTTTTCTTTCTAAATTTTCATGAAGTTCCACCAATAGATGTTTCTTCATTTTCTGTATACTCTTATGACCATTTTCAGCGGCTTTAAATTAAATCCTTGTTTTGTTTTGTTTTGTTTTTGCCTTCATCTAGATTTATTTTATGTCTTTGGTTAAATATTGAAAACCAACTAATAGGCTATTCTTCTAACAGTGGCATTCTTTAAATTCCAGAAAAATATTTAATGTCAATTGTTAATATTAGTTCTAGTCATTAACTATATTAAGTTTGGTTAAAAATAAAATACAATCTTTATACCACTAAGCACAATGGTATTTTAGGTAACAAGTGAAGCTACTATTTACAGAGACTTTGCCCAGAAAACCTCCATTGCCCATTAGGTGAGACTTACTGATGGAGACTTCTATCTCTCTGTCTCTCTCTCTTCATCATTTAAAAAAGCCAATTTAAAACACTTTCCAATTAAATCTTTGAAGTGTTGTCACTTTGATGGACACTTTTAGTTCCAAAAAACAAATTGGTGGTGCTGGTTTAGTTGCTGTGTCTGACTCTTGTGACACTATGGACTGTAGACCCCCAGGCTCCTCCTTCCATGGGATTTTCCAGGCAAGAATACTGGAGGATCTTCCCTGGTGACTCAGAAAAGAATCTGCCTGCAATGCAAGAGACTTGGGTTTGATCCCTGGGTCAGGAAGATCCCCTGGAGAAGGGAATGGCAACCCACTCCAGTATTCTGGCTTGGAGAATTCCATGGACAGAGGAGCCTGGAGAGCTATAGTCCATGGGGTTGCAAAGAGCTGGACACAACTGAGCAACTAACACATTTTAATATTCACCACTTTTACTGGGGACCAGGTCCACAGAACTCCTTACGTTGTCATATTGGAAGTCTTCTCTGCGTTTCTTTCTGTAATTTTAAAATAAGACGTCTTTTAAGATGTTCTCTTTTTTGTTGCTTCTCAGCTATTTGATTGTGAAGTGCTTTTTTGTTGTTTCTTTTGTACTCCTTCCTCTTGAGAATATTGAGATTCTTAGTTCTGTATGGTTCTTATCAAACTTGAAAAATATTAACACATTATTGCTTCATTTTAAAACATTTGTCTCCTTCCCTCATTTCTGGAATTCTAGTTTTATGTATTTTAGACTGTTTAATATTACTGCAAACGTTCCTGAAGTCATTCAGACATTTTCATTGTTTCCAGCGTGTCATATTTTCTTTGATCCAGACCTTTTATTTTCCATATCTGTTAATTACATCCCAGAAAAAATGGGTGATGGCCCGTGAGGATAAAAAAGCTTCTGTTCTCCTTATTCTGGTGCCATCAGTTCAACTGACTACTTGGTATATTTTTAACCAAGAACCAAGACTACTCTGTGTAGCCTTTGAACCAATTAATTAATCTTCAGTTCCCTTAAACACTGAAATTTTTAAGCATAGTCAACTAAATATTGGAGACTAGAAAAATAAAGTAGCTTTCAGAGAGAGGAAAATGAAGAAAAAGTCTCCTTAGGGAAGAGTAAAAGGAATATGAGGCATTTTGGTGGGGGTGGAGGTGAGGTGAGGAGGAAAGTAAAGAAGCAACATTAAAGATGGATTGTGAAATTAAGTTAAAGTTGCCCAAAGTTGACAGGTATGTTTCACTTTCCATAAAGCTTGTCACAACATAACTTGTCAGGTTTTCTTCCACACTACCTTGCTTAAATAAGAAAAATTATCCCAGTGTGTCTAGGTATTAAGAATTTGTATAAATTGCAATATCTTGGAACTTTGGTAACAGCAGGGCACAATGTTTCTCTCCTGGATTATTTTGACCAACACCAAAAAGTTTCTTATATTTATTTTCCTGAAGATTGAACTAGAATTTTCAGTGAGGCGTTAGTAATGGCCCAAGCAAGTATCAGTGAGCTACACAAATTGTCACATGATAAAGATTTGCTTTTAAACTGAGAGATAGGTGGCTTTGATCATATTCTTTTTAATAGTTACTGAGGGGATTTTCACCTTGTGACATGTCCAGATATTTTTGATGCTATAAATGGTATTGTATTGGATATTTACTGTTAAATTGGTAAATTCCTTAATGAAAGGACAGGGGGCGAGAAGTTGGTGCAACAATGGAAAGAAATTTAATCCGTTAGCAAAACTAAATGAATTTATACTTATAGCATATAATTAAGAATTTCACCATAATACTGTACTGTCAAATCACAGATGAATTTGAAAATTCTAATCATTTTTGTTTTAAATCCTTTTTTAAAGCTTATAGGAAAAATTTTCAATTTTGCTTCAGAAATAATGCTTTTGCCTCAGTGGGTTCATTTCCCTATGGTGCGTTTGGATTGTGAAGATTTGAAGACAGGCCTAACAAACAAAGCAAGAGCCTTTGCAAACATTTTGCTAAATGATATAGCTTCAAAACATAGGAAAGAAAATGAAAGGTAAGAAGAATCATTTGTCATACTCAGAATTTTAGGGTAAAAGAGATATTGGGTTGTCAAAAAAAAAAAAAAAATTCCACTGGCCTTCTTACAGGAAAACCCAAATGAATTTTTGGCCAACCAAATAGTTTGCTAATAGCAATTCTTGTTTAAAAATATAAGATTAAAATGTAAGTGCTTACAATGTTTTTTCTCCAACTTCAATAAGGATTAAAACTAATATTTATATAAAGAACTTAGCACAGTGCCTAGAACATGGTACTCAAGAAATGTTAGCTGTTTATTTTCCCAGAAGCAATGTGAGAAAATTATATGCTTTGAAATCAGAGACCTGGATTTGAATCCTGGTTCTACCATGAAATAGTCCTATGACTCTAGGCAAGTTACTTAATTTCCCTGAGCCTCAATTTCCTGCTGTGCCGGTTATGAAAAATAATACCTTGCCTTGCAGAACTGATGTTAGGATCACAGATAACATTTGTAAAGGATTTAGCACCATGCTTGGCAGAGAATAGGTACCCAAGAAAGGGAGCTTTCACATCAATAAATATTTTCAAGTCAATAAAAAAATATGACTGTCAGAAAGTTAAGCATTGGTTAGCCATATTTTGTATAAAATTTTATTACACAATGATATTGAAGATGGTAAAGTATTAGATATTTCCTTTCTAATAATCCCATTGAGTTACAATACCATAGTTAATTTTAAAAATGATTTATGTTTGACACGACTTTTTGGTGTTTATTTGTGTAATATTGGTCACTTTTCTGGAAAATTCTATTACTTTCAATAAGTAACTGTCTTATTATAAACTCATGGCAGAAGAGCAGTTGAAAAGTTTTCCATTTTCCTCTGCCTCGTTCATGCTTTGGTTTCTTACTAAGTTCCATACGTGAATTAGATAATATCAAAAGAAGGAAATGGGAACTTCCCTGGTGGTCCAGTTGCTAAGACTCTCTGTTCCCAATGCAGGGGGCCCAGGTTTGATCCCTGGTCAGGGTACTAGATCCCACATTGCCACAAATGAAAGATCCCACATACCATGACAAAGACCTGGTGTGGCCAAATAAATAAATAGTTTTCTTTAAAAGGAGGAAATGTGTACCACTATGTTAAGCATGATTTATTAAATAAATGAATAATTATTAAAGAGAAATTTTCTTACTTCACAGTTTGGTTTAGTATCTGCTTGGGCAAACTTGCTCTCACTAATCTTGTTTGCCTTCTTTCCTTTTCCGTTTTGTTTTGCTTTTGGCCGTGCCACAGAGCATGGGGGATCTTAGTTCCCTGACCAGGGATCAAGCCCGTGCCTCCTGCAGTGGAAGCACGCAGTTCTAGCCATTGGACTGCCATGGAACTTCCACCTCCTTTTCTTTTAATTGTATTGTTGCTCCAAAGGGACTCAGATTCTGCTCTAGTAAGAAGAAAGCAATCACAGTAGAATCATCTGTCCATTTCTTGCATTATCAGCATTAATCAGTTCAGTTCAGTTCAGTTCAGTTTAGTTGCTCAGTTGTGTCCGACTCTTTGCGACCCCATGAATCGCAGCATGCCAGGCCTCCCTGTCCATCACCAACTCCCAGATTTACTCAAACTCATGCCCATCAAGTGGGTGATGCCATCCAGCCATCTCATCCTCTGTCATCCCCTTCTCCTCCTGCTCCCAATCCCTCCCAGCATCAGGGTCTTTTCCAATGAGTCAACTCTTCGCATGAGGTGGCCAAAGTATTGGAGTTTCAGCTTCAGCATCAGTCCTTCCAATGAACACCCAAGACTGATCTCCTTTAGGATGGACTGGTTGGATCTCCTTGCAGTCCAAGGGACTCTCAAGAGTCTTCTCCAACACCATAGTTCAAAAACATCAACTTTTCAGCGCTCAGCTTTCTTCACAGTCTGACTCTCACATCCATACATGGCCACTGGAAAACCCCCTGCAGCCTTGACCAGACGGACCTTTGTTGGCAAAGTAATGTCTCTGCTTTTTAATATGCTATCTAGTTTGGTCATAACTTTCCTTCCAAGGAGTAAGCGTCTTTTAATTTCATGGCTGCAATCACCATCTGCAGTGATTTTGGAGCCCCCCAAAATAAAGTCTGACACTGTTTCCCCCGTCTCCCCATCTATTTGCCATGAAGTGATGGGACCAGATGCCATGATCTTAGTTTTCTGAATATTGAGCTTTAAGCCAACTTTTTCACTCTCCTCTTTCACTTTCATCAAGAGGCTTTTTAGTTCCTCTTCACTTCCTGCCATAAGGGTGGTGTCATCTGCATATCTGAGGTTATTGATAGTTCTCCCCGCAATCTTGATTCCAGCTTGTGCTTCTTCCAGCCCAGCGTTTCTCATGATGTACTCTGCATATAAGTTAAACAAGCAGGGTGACAATATACAGCCTTGACATACTCCTTTTCCTGTTTGGAACCAGTCTGTTTTTCCATGTCCAGTTCTAACTGTTGCTCACAACATTAATACATCCTTCTAAAAAACTATTTTTCTACATAATTTTAAGGATTTATTAATATTTCTTTTTTGCTGTGCTGAGTCTTTGTTGCTGTGCGCAGGCTTTCTAAATTGTAGCAAGAGGGTACTACTCTTCTTTGCAGTGAGCGGACTTCTTACTGTGGTAGCTTCTCTTGTTGCAGAGCACAGGCTCTAGAGCTCAGGCTCAGTAGTTGTGGCACATTGGCTTGGTTGCCACCTGGCATGTGGGATCTTCCTGGACCAGGGATCGAACTCATGTCCTCTGCATCGGCAGGTGGACTCCCAGCAGAAGCCACTCCTAAAATATTGATAATCAAAAATTAACTGTCGGACTTCCTTGGTGATCCAATGGTTAAGAATTTGCCTTCCCATGCAGGGGATGTGGGTTGGATTCTTGGTGGGGGAGCTAAGATTCTACGTGCCTCATGGCCAAAAAACCAAAAGGTAAGGCAGAAGTAATATTGTAACAAATTCAATAAAGACTTTAAAAATGATTCACAGAAAAAAAAAAAGCTTTAAAAAAATGCTGTCAAGCCCTATGTGATCTGATTTCTGTTCATCTCTACAACTTCATGTTCTATCCTCTTTTTGTATTCATACTGCTCTGCTTGCCATTCCTAAACTATTCGAAGGTTTTTGCTACCTCAGGCTTTTATCTTTGTTATTTTTCTTCCTTGAAAGCTTTTTCCCTGATATTTGTATGACTCTTTTTTTCTTTCTCTCATTTTGAATTATCACCTCTCTAGAGAGATCATTCCTGGTCACTTTATATAAAATACTGGTTCCTTCTCTATACTCCATCATTCTTTATAACCCTTTACTTTTTTTTTCATAGAACTTTTTACTACCTAACACTGTGTTATGTATTTATGTATTTTTTCTGTCTCTCATCAACTTGAAATTAAGCTTTATGCTAGTAGGGACTTGATCTATTTGGTGTTATATCACCTATGCTTAGAACTTTGCTTAGCATACTGTAGGTATTCAATTATTTATTAAATGAATGAATAAGTATAATTACATAATATAAATGAAATACCTGCATGAACTAAAATTTATTTTTAAAATCACTTACCTCTTTTGTACTTTGTTTTTGCAAGGAGTTTTTCTGATATTTCTAGCAATGGCATGACAATACTGATACTGCAAAGCATAGGGAAAAATTCTATGAAATATATCTTAGTTAAATAATGGGTATAGGTATAGGGTATCTATTAATAGATTCATACAAACATAGACTTTCTGAAAGAATCATGGATTTTAAAAATGTATGCAGGGATTTGATCTTTTCAGTTGCCATATTTCACAAGGGACATTACTACTACTAGTAATAATTAAGCTGATGATTATACTAACATTATAGTTACCAGTAACTGAGAGTATACTATGTGCTGGGCTCTTTTGCATTCATTATTCATTATTGTATTACAACAATCCCACAAGATGAATTTAATAACTTCATTTTACAGATATGGAAATTAAGCCTATGAAATTCACATAATTACTCAATTCTAGTAGCAACTGAGGCAGGATTTAGATATAGAGCTGCCTGATCGATCCAAAGCATGCTCTATGTCACACTGAAAATGTTGTCACAACTTTATGGATTTTATAAATCTATGGTGTATCCTGAGTTGTGTCAGTTAAGTTATACTTAAATATTTTAAGATACCTAACCGATTGTTTTTAGGGTCACAGTTCCTATTTTATAGTAATCATAATTGAGTGTAATATAGCATTAATTACTGTACCTATAATAAAGCAAGGTATTATGTCAGTATTTGCAGTGAATTTGAAGCAGTTAAAGAGCATGCATTAAAAGTTCCTGAGACAACAGAGGAAATGATGGAGCTTATATCTTATGTAGAAAAAGCCCGAACTGTAGGAATTCAGGAGTTGGTTTCACGGATCAAGGTAGGAATTTTTTAATTTACATATTAAAAATTTTTTTCATTGTGAAATATGGTACACATATTGAAAATGAATAAAACATATGGTTAAACAAAGTTATAAAGTGAACACCTATGTTGCCACCACCCAGGTGAAGAAATAGGATATTGCCAGCACCCTAGAAATCCTTTGCATATGACTTTCTGACCATAATTTCTTCCTTTTCTCCACCTCCTAGAGTTGTCAACCAGGTTTCTGCAGTAATCATTTTTTTCCTTTAGTTCCTCCATATGTGCATCCTTAAAAAAATTTAAAAAATATTTTCTTTTATAGTTTCTACATTTAGTGGTACATATGCTCATGCCTTCCCCAACACAAGGTTATATACCTATTCACCTATATTATACTCTAATTTTTGTTTAAAAATGTGAGATGCAGGGGCCTCCCTGGTGATCCAGTGGTATACAGACTTGCTGAACACAGGAGACTAACACAATATGATAAATCAACTATGCTCCAATAAAAATTAATTTTAAAGCATTATTATGATTGGATGTTGAATTTTATTTTTTGTATCTATTGGTATGATCTTATGCATTTTCTCCTTTAATCTATTAATACAGCTAGTTATATGAATCAGGTTTTATTGGGTTAATTTCTATGTGCAATATAATACATATAAAATGCATTCTGAACATTACATAAGTTATATACATGTACATCCTATGTGTATCTCAAACAAAAACTCTTAAATTGGCCTTTGAATCTGTATTTCAGTTCTTAAAAATTACAGCACTGTGTACAGATCAATGCACGTTATAAGGGGTAAAGATATTTAATGTCTTATTCAGGTAAATCTATTGGTTTTAAAGAATTTTTTTTTTTTTTGCCAGTCACTCCTAAACTCTTTCTAGACAACTGCTATATGCTAATGGTAGACAAAAGAAGTGGTACTGTTATTGAAGATGCAAAACAAAATTAAAGATATTAAAATCTTTGTCACCAAAGATTCAAAAATTAAATACATAAGAATAAAACTGTAAAATCCTTAAAAAAAAACGGGGTTGCTGGAAAAAATCCGCATATTTGATCACCATTTTCAGTCACATACGTGGATAATCAATACTTTTATCTTAAGTGAATTGCAAGTGAAAACTATTAAAAAACTTTTATTTTGGTATGTGCTTGTGTGTGTGTGAGTCTTCCAGTCGTGTCCGACTCTCTGTGACCCCATGGACGGTAGCTTGCCAGGCTTCTCTGTCTATTGTATTCTCTAGGCAAGAATACTGGAGTGGGTTGCCATTCCCTTTTTCAGGGGATCTTCCCAATCCAGGGGTCAAATCTGGATCTTCTGCATTGCAGGCAGATTCTTTATACCATCTGAGCCACCAGGGGGCAAACTAAATGCTCTTGCTATAAAAGTCTTCACCTGTGTGCTATGAAGCCAGATAAATAATCCTATGGTTATTGAAATACCCATGTGATTTGGGTGATATGAAATATCAGTTAATAATCTGAGTCAGATTGAAATTTGAAAAAGTATTAGAAATTGTTGTTTCTCTTTTTCATAATGCTTTAGGGCTTCCCTTGTGGCTCAGCTGGTAAAGAATCCGCCTGCAGTGCGGGAGACCTGGGCTCCATCTCTGGGTTGGGAAGATCCCCTGGAGAAAGGAATGGCTACCCACTCCAGTATTCTGGCCTAGAGAATTCCATGGACTGTATAGTCCATGGGGTCACAATGAGTCGGACATGACTGAGCGACTTTCACTTTCACTCACTTAGATTTTCTACATGGTTTAATACATCTGGAGTTTCTTTTGTAGGAATCCAAACGCCGGATGAGTTACTTTTTAGATGTATTTCTATTTCCTCCAGAAGACTTAGCTTTAAATTCAGCTGTTCTTATGTGGCCTTGGAAAATTAATCCCATCTTTGATGAAAATGATGAGGTAAATATATTTTTCCTTATGTATTTTTGTATTCTGATATTTTAAGTACAAGGTTCATTTCATTTTGGTACATACTTGCCATCTACTTTTTTTTTTTTTTTGACATATACACACTGCTATATTTATTTATTTATTTTTGGCTGCATGTGGGCTTTCTCTAGTTGCAGAAAGTGGGGGCTACTTTCTAGTTGTGGTGGCTTCTCCTTTGGCTTCTCTTGCTGTGGAGCATAGTCTGTAGGGCTCACAGGCTTCAGTAGTTGTGGCACAGGATTAGTTGCTCTGAGGCGTGCAGAATCTTCCCAGACCAGGGATCAAACCCACATCTCCTGGCAGGTAAACTCCCATCCACTGTGCCACCAGGGGAGTCCCTTGCCATCTACTTTTAAAAAGTAACTTCATGTGTCAGTATGAGTTTGGGATTAGCAATATTTATGGCCCTGCAGGCTTCAGTTCAGTTCAGTTCAGTTCAGTTGCTCAGTCGTATCCGACTCTTTGCGACCCCATGAATCGAAGCATGCCAGGCCTCCCTGTCCATCACCAACTCCCGGAGTTTACTCAAACTCATGCCCATCAAGTTGGTGATGCCATCCAGCGATCTCATCCTCTGTCGTCCGCTTCTCCTCCTGCCTCCAATCCCTCCCAGCATCAGGGTCTTTTCCAATGAGTCAACTCTTTGCATGTGGTGGCCAAAGTATTGGAGTTTCAGCTTCAGCATCAGTCCTTCCAATGAACACCCAAGAATGATCTCCTTTAGGATGGACTGGTTGGATTTCCTTGCAGTCCAAGGGACTCTCAAGAGTCTTCTCCAACACCACAATTCAAAAGTATCAATTTTTTTGGTGCTCAGCTTTCTTCACAGTCCAACTCTCACATCCATATATGACCACTGGAAAAACGACAGCCTTGACTAGATGGACCTTTGTTAGCAAAGTAATGTCTCTGCTTTTTAATATGGTATCTAGGTTGGTCATAACTTTCCTTCCAAGGAGTAAGCGTCTTTTAATTTCATGGCTGCAATCACCATCTGCAGTGATTTTGGAGCCCCCCAAAATAAAGTCTGACACTGTTTCCACTGTCTCCCCATCTATTTCCCATGAGGTGATGGGACCAGATGCCATGACCTTAGTTTTCTGAATGTTGAGCTTTAAGCCAACTTTTTCACTCTCCTCTTTCACTTTCATCAAGAGGCTTTTTAGTTCCTCTTCACTTCCTGCCATAAGGGTGGTGTCATCTGCATATCTGAGGTTATTGATATTTTCCCCGGCAATCTTGATTCCAGCTTGTGCTTCTTCCAGCCCAGCGTTTCTCATGATGTACTCTGCATATAAGTTAAATAAGCAGGGTGACAATATACAGCCTTGATGTACTCTTTTTCCTATTTGGAACCAGTCTGTTGTTCCATGTCCAGTTCTAACTGTTGCTTCCTGACCTGCATACAGGTTTCTCAAGAGGCCGGTCAGGTGGTCTGGTATTCCCATCTCTTTCAGAATTTTCCACAGTTTATTGTGATCCACACAATAGAAGGCTTTGGCGTAGTCAATAAAGCAGGCTTAAGACCGGCTTAACCCACAAGGTTTTAAAAAGTGGGACTGAAAAAAAAAAAAAAAGTGGGACTGACATTAAAAAGTTAGAACTACTATCAAATTAATAATAGGGCGGTTCCTGGTCATCCAGTGGCTAGGGCTCCATGCTCCCAATGCAGGGGACCCTGGTTTGATCCCTGGCCAAGGAGCTAAGTCCCATATGGCATAACTAAGAGTTCTTAAGCTACAACTAAGAAGTTTGCATGCCCCAGTGAAGATCCCTCGCGCCACAATGAGGACCCAGCACAGCCAAAATAAATAAATTTAAAAAAAGGAAATTACTAAAAGAATAATAATCATAAACACTGTGCTCAGTACTTTCCATTTATTAAATCATTTAATACTGAAAAAAATCCCAGGTACTCCTATTTCCCCCATTTCGTAGCTGAGAAAAATGAGTCTCAGAGAAGTTAAATAACTTTCCCAGGAGGAAGTTGCAGATTCAGGATTTTATATGAAACTGAATATAGTTCAAATTTTGAAAAAGTCCTAATTTAAGCTAGCTTTTCCTAAATTGGGAAGTGAGATGGTATAGTAATGAAAAGCATGCACTTCAGTCAGATAAACCAGTGTTCTAATCCATATTTTGACTTTCATGATCTTGTGACATTGGCCATGCCTCTTAATCTCTCTATGCTTAAATTTCTTCATCTCTGAAATGAGGATATAATACATGTGGTAATGTAGGTAAAGTGTTTAATAATTCTTGACATAAGAAATGCTCGATATATGGTAGGTTTTATTATTTTCCCAGAATCTGTTAAACAGTTAAAATATCTATTTAAAATAAGAATTATTATGGTCACTTTGGCGATACAGAAAATGTTTCCTGTGTAATTTATTATTCTTTTCCTTTCATATCAGTCAATGTTTTATTTTTGTACAATATTTTACTTTTACTTTGCTGATTTTTTTTGTTACTGTACAAAGCATTCAGACTTCTCATTTGATCATTCTTTGCTTTGTAGCAAAATAATTAACATGATTTAATTGTTTTCTTTTAAAGCTCATTGAGAATGCTAAACATAGAAAAGAAAATGAACTAATAGCAAAGAGAGAGAAACTGATTTTGGAAATAGAAAAGGAATCACGGCGCATGGAAGAGTTTGCAGAATTTGCAGAATTGGACCGCATGCAACAGGTCTGATAAATATAGACAGTAGCTGTGGCAGGCTGGTAGATAAGTATAGGACATGTTTGTATAGGGTTTCCCAGGTGGCACCAGTGGTAAAGAACCTGTCTGGCCAATGCAGGAGACATAAGAGATCCTCTTATGTTTGATCCCGGGGTCGGGAAGATCCTCTGGAGGAGGGCATGACAACCCACTCCAGTCTACTTGTCTGGAGAATCTTATGGACAGAGCAGTCTGGCAGGGTACAGTCCACAGAGTCGCTAAGAATCAAACACGATTGAGGCAACTTAGCACGCTAGCAGGCATGTTTGTATAATATAGAAAAGCATGTGCTTACTTAGGCAAAAAGGGGCCTGACTTGTAGGCCTGGAACTGCTGCTAATTATATAATCTTTTTTGTGGGTTAGTTTTCTTTTTGTTAAGTAGACATAGCCATTTTTTGCTTTCTGTCATAGTATTGCTGTGAAGTTGATATATAAAGCTGCTATATATATATGTATATATATATATATGCAAGGACATAGCCTATGAAGTATTGTTTAATCTTATTTTTACAACATTTCTTGGGTATTTCTTGAAATAAAAAATGCTTTGCTTTCAGTATGTGACAGATGTAAGACAACTACAAAAACGTATTCAGGAATCTGAAGAAGCAGTTCAGTTTATTAATAAAGAAGAGGAACTTTTCAAATGGGAACTGACAAAATATCCTGAACTGGATAAATTAAAAGTAAACATTGAGCCCTATCAGAAGTTTTTTAATTTAGTTTTGAAGTGGCAACGAACAGAAAAACGGTAATTTCTGGTAATGTAATAAACAGTTCAGCAAAGATATAAAAAGATTTATAAAACGTATGTTGATTTTTATTGCTGTTGTTGTTGGCTAAGTGTTAAAAGTA
The DNA here is from genome assembly GCF_963930625.1 of Muntiacus reevesi. Taxonomy (NCBI): domain Eukaryota; kingdom Metazoa; phylum Chordata; class Mammalia; order Artiodactyla; family Cervidae; genus Muntiacus; species Muntiacus reevesi. Next base: position 101,864,576 of record NC_089252.1, read on the forward strand.
GGACTTACTGGTCCATTTGATAGAAAAACCAAATACCATATAGAAGCGTCACATGTTGCTAGGGTACCACCTAACCTTATTAATATAATATCTAATTAAGTCTCATTTGGGTTTTCCAGATTTGATTTCATTTTTAATGCAGTTACTTGATTTGACTCATGCTTAACACCAAAAATTAGAAGTATGGAGTCAAATCAGCATTTTATTTGGGTACCATTAGTTGTCCACTGACAATCTGATTCATATTTTAGCACATGCAGCATAGCTCAAGGGGTGGATTTAGTATTATCTCTGTCATCAGCTCTGTGTGACTGAGAAAAGTGGTTGACTGCTTTTGTTTCAATTTCAAAATGAAGGACCTAGCCTAAGGCCTCTTAGCACACCAAAAGTCTCTGAGTTTAATATTACTTTTTCTTTCAGGTGGATGGATGGAGGGTTTTTGGACCTTAATGGGGAAGCCATGGAAACTGATGTAGAGGAATTTTCCCGGGAAATTTTTAAGACTCTGAAATTTTTCCAAACAAAGCAAAAGAAGGAATTACAGGAAAAAAGAAAAGCAGCAAAAAGACGATCTCTGGAAGAAGAGAAACTTGAAGAAGAACCAAAAGAGAATCCGACCATTACTATGTGCACTACGGTAATGGAGCAGATAAAAGTTTTTAAGGTAGGAACACGTTTAACGGCATTTTAGAAAGCCCTGCTGGAGCTGTCTGCAGCAAGTGCTAATGAAGAGAAATGGAAACAAAACCAAAAGCAAAAACGGAAAGCAAAACCAAAGCTAAATCCAGAAAACTTGATCTATTTCTTAATACATGCTTCATTCTGTCCTGAGGAAGTCATCATAATCAGTCCCTTCACAGAACATGCCAGAACATGCTTGACAAATAGAAAAGACTATAATGACCAGGTACACTGATATGAAGAGGATAAAAAAATTACTGAGTAAACAAGTTAGCCTATGCTATGAGCAGCAGCACAGAGTACCAGTTACCTGAGAAGGCTTTGAGGTCATACTGCCTAGGTTTATATCACAATTCTGTGCTTCGTAATGACAGTATGCCGCTTGTGTAAGATATTTACCCGCTCATGTCTCAGTCACCTCACTCATAAAGAGAGGATTATAACAGTTTTTGTGGCAGTAAATAATGCATCCAGCTTCCGAAGGCAGTAGTGGCAGTGGTTCTAGTCTAGTGGTAATCCCAACGTTTCCACCATCAGTATGTTCAGAGTGCAAACTGTCATGGGATCTTCAGCATAGCTGCCTGAAAAAAATTTTAAACTACTTAAAATTATTTTTAATAGTTAATAAATATACATGGCTTAAAAATATAAAAAAGATACACCTGAACAATCTCCTTGCCATGTTATTACTTTCTTTTGTATACTTGAGTTTTTTTTTAACACATATAACGATATGAATATATTTTCTAAACCTCCTATCTTTTTACATAAAATTAACATACTGTATGTATTATATCCCCCATTGTTTTGGTTAATTTATCCTAGAGATCTTCTTTTATTGTATATAGAGTTTTTTCATTATTTTTTACACCTATAAATATTATATATTGGTGTAAAAATTTCTAAGTATGAAGTGAGAACTGCAAGGTAAATTGCCAAAGAGTAAATTTCAGGTTCAAGTCTATAGTTGAATTACCTTCTGTGTGGGTTTTACCAACATATATTTGCACTAACCTTGATAACAGAGTGTCATCATACTTGGGTTTTTGGTAACCTACTAGAAGAATTTCATTTTTCTTATTACATAAAGTGTTAAGCATAAGTTAATATATTTAAGAATATTTTTTATTTCTTTGCTTGTGAACTATTTGGTCTTATCATTGTCTATGATTTTATTTAATAGTTGGTCTTTTTCTTACTGATTTCCAGGACATAATCAGTCTGGAAACAGGACTAGGAAGACTAGGCTTTGTATGTTAATAGTTTTTGAGAATTTTTGAGATTATATTCAGGAGAGATGTTGGTCTTAATTTTCTTGTAATATCTTTGTCAAGTTTTGTTATCAGGATTATATTGACATTATGAAACAAACGGGAAATTCTATTTTCCAAAAGAGATTTGAATAAAATTGTTATTATTTCTTTTAAAAATATTTTAGAGAAGCTTATGCCAGTGATACCATTGACTGGGAACTTTATGGGAAGGATTTTGAAAGCAGTTTTATTTTTTCAAAATAGATATGGGAATATTCAGGTTTTGTGTTAATTTTATGTCAGTTTTAGTAAATTGTAATTTTCAAGGAAACCTTCCAGTTTTGAAAGCTATTAAATTTATTGCCATTAAGTTACTCATAACATTTATTTATCATTTTTTAATGTTTGTGGAATCTTTAGGAGTAATTCCTTTTTCATTCCAAATATTAGTAATTTTTCTCTCTTTTTTCTTCAGTTAGATTTTAGTTATAGTTTATTATCAGCATTTAAGCCTTTGGTCATGTTTTAATTTATCCAGATGATATTCCTCTTTTCCTTTCTTATCAGCAGCATCCATTATTCCTGTCTTCATAGCAGTGCACCATCATAATCTCTGAAAGTCATCTTGAGATGGAAGATAAATTGTCCCATAGCACTAGTAGTATCAATAATTTTTTTCCTGCTATTTTCTTTCTTTATTTTTGGCTGGGGCATGTGTGATCTTAGTTATTCAACCAGGAATCAAACTTGCGCTCCCTGTTGTCACTAGAACTTCTAATACTACATTGAATAAAAATGGTTAGAGTGAGCAGCTTTGTCTTGTTCCTGAACTTAGAGGAAATGTTTTCAGCTCTTCACCATTGAGTTTGACGATAGCTGTGGGCTTGTCATATATGGCCTTTAATATATTGAGATATGATTCCTCTATACTCACTTTGTTGAGAGGTTTATTTTTATTATTATAAATGGATATTGAATTTTGTCAAAAGTTTTTTCTGTATCTATTGAGATGGTCATATGATTTTTATTCTTTAATGTGGTTAAAATTGATTACTTTGCAGATATTGAATCATCCATGTATCTCTGGGATAAATCCCACTTGATCATGATGTATGATTCTTTTAATTAATTGTTGAATTTGTTAATATTTTGTTGAGGACTTTTGCATCTATGTTCATCAGTGATGTTTGCCTGTAATTTGTGTGTGTGTGTGTGTTATCTTTGGTTTTGGTATCCATGTGGTACTGGTCTTGTAGAATGAATTTGGAAACATTCCTTTCTCTGCAATTCTTTGGAATAGTTTCAGGAAAAGTGCTAACCCTTCTTTAATTGTTTGGCAGAATTCACCTGTGAAGCCATCTTGCCTGGACTTTTCTTTGCTAGGCATTTTTTTATATTACTAATGCAATTTCATTACTGATAGTCTGTTCATATTTTCTATTTCTTCCTTATTCAGTCTTGGAAGATTTTATGTTTCTAGGAATTTATTAACTTTTTCTAGGTTTTCTATTTTATGGTGTATAATTATTTGCAGTAGTTTCTTATGATCCTTTGTATTTCTGTGGTATCAGTTGTAACTGTTCTGCCCGTAGTCCGAGTCCCCGGTCGGGAAAGAAGACTCCTTGAAACAATGCAACTCGCAATAGGGGAATTTATTACTGACTGGAGCCAGGGCCTCCCGCCCTCACCAGGTGTGTGAGGACGAAAGGCCCCGAGCCCCAGTTCTCTCGGGTATTTATTAGGTCAAAACAAACAGCAGGTAGTTGGCGCAATCGGATTGGTTACACAGTGGGTAGTTGGCGTAAGCGGATTGGTTACACAGTTGCAAGGTAATTTTTGTTGGCCCTCCGTGGGGCTTTCAGCTTTCCCCTGATAGGTTCCCTTTCTTCTGGCTAGGCATATGTTGATTGACTGGCTCCAGGACGCCTGATAATTATGTTACCCCGGGAAACCAGGCCTACTCCTACTCTAGGCTGCCTGCCATGGCGTTAGCCGTGACAGCCTCACAGTAACCTCTCTTTCATTTCTGATTTTATTTATTTGAACTCTCTTTTTTTTTCTTAATGAGTTTGGTAAAAGGTTTATCAATTTTATCTTTTAAAAGAACTAGCTCTTAGCTTCATTGATCTTTTTCTTTTTTCTTTTTAGTTTCTATTTTATTTATTTCCACTCTGGTCTTCATTATTTCCTCCCCTCTACTGTCTTTGGGTTTTGTTTGTTCTTCTTTTCCTAGTTCCTTCAGGTTAAGGTTAGACTGAGAATTTTCTTATTTCCTGAGGTGGACTTGTTTGCTGTAAAATTTCCTCTTAGAACTGCTTTTACTGTGTCCCATAGATTTTGGAATATTATGTTTTCATTTTCATTTGTCTCATGGTATTTTAAAATTTGCTGTTTGAGGTTTTCAGTGATGCATTGACTCTTTCTTTTTGTGGTAACTGTTACATGGTTTTAGTTTGTAGTTACCAGGAGGTTCATTTATAACAACCTATTATAGATGTCTGTTTTAAGTGGATGATTTCTTAAGTTTGAATACCTGACATTTTTACTAACCTCCCCAAATGTTTTATCATTTTTACATCTGTTAATTTTTGCCTTAACTGCTATTGCAGATAGAGATGATTTTTACTGCTTTTGTCTTTTAACTTTCCTCCTAGCTTTATGAGTGGTTAATTAACTACTCTTTCCCCAGGTTTGCCTTTACCAGTGAGATTTTTCCTTTTACAATTTTGTTTATTTATGCTTGTTATTTCTTTTAAAGTTTGTTGCAAGATCTGTTTGGTGGTGATAAACTCTTTTAGCTTTTTGCTTGTCTGTGAAAGTCTTTGTCTCTTCTTCAGAGATAAAGATAAATCTGAAAAATAACCTTGCCGGGTAAAGTTTTCTTGGTTGTAGTTTTTTCTTTTCATCATTTTGAATATATTGTTCCACTTCCTTCTGTAGAGTTCCTGCTGAAAAGTCTGCTTAAGGTCTTATGGGAGTTCCCTTGTACAATACATAACTAGTTGCTTTTCTCTTGTTGCTTTTAAGATTCTCTCTTTAATTTTCACCATTTTAATTATAATGTGTCTTGGTGTGGACCTGTTTGGGTTCATCTTGTTTGAGATTCTCTGTGCTTCCTAAAGGAGGATATGTATTTCCTTCTCTAGGTTAGGGAAGTTTTCAGCTAATATTTCTTCAAAGAAGTCGCTCCTCCTTTCTCTCAATTTTCTCCTTCTGGGGCCCCTATGACATGAAAGTGAGTACACTTGATGTTGTCTCAGAAGTCTCTCAAGCTATCATTGTTTTTTAAAATCATTTTTTTCTTTTTTCCTGCTTAGCTTGGGTGATATCTGCTACTCCATCTTCTAAATCACTGATCTGTCCTTCTGTATTATCCTGTCTACTGTTGATACTTTCTAGTATGTTTTTCATTTCAATTAATATAGTCTTCAGCTCTGACTGGTTCTTCTTTATATTTTCTAACTCTTAGTTGAAATTCTGTGTTTGTCCATTCTTCTTCTAAGTTCATTGGGCATCTTTATATTACCTTGAACTCTATATTGGGTAGATTGCTTATTTGCATTTAATATAGTTCTTCTTCGGAGGTTTTGTCTTGTTACTTTGCTTGGAACATATTCCTCTTGTCTCCTCATTTTGCCTAATTCCCTGTGGTCATGTTTGTATATTGACTGGTACTGTTAGGTCTCTTGATCTTGGAGAAGTGACATTATACAGGAGACATCCTGTATGGCCCAGCAGCACACTCCGTTCTGGCACTAGACCTGTCTGCTCCAGGGGTGTCTCCTATTCATGCCACATGCTTCCTTATGTTGTGGAAGGTTGTTGAAGGTATAAGTGGGGCTGGCCCTTGGCCTGTCTGGCTGCGGTGCTGTGACTCATGCAGTTGTTGTCAGTGCCCTGGTGGGCTTGGCGGTCTCCTGGTGAGGCTGATGTGCACTGGGCAGTGCCCCTGCTTCAGGCTCATTGTGGCTGGGGCAATCCTCTCTCTGTGTTTGACGGTGTAGCCGGGTGGTGCACAGTTGCTGTGGGCCCTCCAGGGGCCAGGGCAAGCGCCCAGCCCTAACAGGCTAGAGGGAGAATTCCTAAGTGGTACTTGCTGGTGATGCTCACAATGGCTGCCACCTGCATCTCTGTCCCCAGGGCAAGTCCCGGAGGCCTCCTGCCCCTCTGATAGGCTCTCCAAAATCAGCAAGTGGGTCTGACACAGGTGCCTCTCAAATTTCTGCATCTTTGCTGGAACATGGACCATGTGGACTTCTGCCTGTACCCTTTAAGAGCATAGTCTTTGTTTCCTATAACCCTCTGTCTCTCCTGAATGGAAGCCCAACTGGCTTCCAAAGCCAAACATTCTGGAGGCTTGTCTTCCCAGTGCCAGACCTCCAGGCAGGGGGGCCAAAGTGGGCCTTGGACCCCGTGCTGCTTGGAGAGGAGCTCTGCAGCAGTCATGTTCCTTTCACTGTATGTCACTGACCCAGGGTTTGGTTTCCGACCGGACTGCATCTCCACCCCTTCTGCCTATTTCATTGTCATTCCTTCTTTGCCCATCAGAGGAGGTGAGTTCAGGGCCTTCCTACACTGCCATCTTGATCCCATTCCTGCTCTGTAGCTTTTATTTATTTATATTACCTCAGTGGCTGAGAGTCTCAATACAGTGTTGATTAGAAGTATTACGGGTGTGCTTATTTGTTCCTGATTGTAAAGGAAATGTTTTAATATCAGTATCAAAAGTGATGAATCAAGAGTTTTTGTTGAGTATTTTTTTATTTCCAGATGGTTATATTTTGATATTTTGGTACAGGCTTTTTTCCCATTTATGCTATGTATGTGTGTATATATTTATATATTATGTTATGTTACATATTTCTCCCTATAATTATAGAATAAACATGGCTTTGTATTTCTATAATACTGTGATAATTTTAATTATTGTAGTTCTAGCATATACTTTAATATCTCACAGAACATTTACCACCACCCCTCCTTTTTTCACCCTTATAGTTTTCTTGGCTATTTCTACATGTTTATTTGTGCAGATGAACTTTAGAATAATTTCGTTAGTTTCTCTCCCCTCCTGAACCTAACTCATTAAATATTAAATGGGCTCATTAAATATATTACATAATTTCAAGTTTATGAGTATGAAAGTCAGGTGAGTGACTCATTATTGTTTCTATTTTCATCATTAGGATTACATCCCTACTGTCTCTATCCTTTGCAATCCAGGAATGAGAGCACGTCATTGGAAGCAGTTATCAGAAATTGTAGGCTATGACATAACTCCAGACTCTGGAACTACACTGAAGAAAGTTTTAAAATTAAACCTTGCACCATACTTGGACAAATTTGAAGTGATAAGTGCAGGTGCAAGCAAGGTAAATATGCAGATCAACTGAAATACCTTATTTGATGAGTTTGTTAATTAAATAATCGTAGTTTTAGTTGTAGTTGAATGTATCATTTGGGATAGCAGTGAGAGAACCTGGGGAAAAGTGGTAGAAGGCCATTCATATTTTTCCCCCACAAAGCCTGTACTTCTGTATGATTCTCTTGTCCTGAATCCAGAGTAGAAATGGTTCCTTTGACCTCTTCTTAATTCTGCCACATTCTGATATGCATGGATGATATGCTAGTCTTGATATGTATTTTTTCCCATTAAGAATGGAAATGGATGCCTGTGTATGTGGCATGTGATATGTATGTATTCTAGGCAGAGTAAGTATGGCCCTGTAGTCTTCTTGAATACACTGAAAACATCTTCAGACTGTAGACTGAAAAAAGGCACCTCAGGGAAAATCCAGCAGGTCTTTCATACTGTTGTCTGTTTTGATACTGACAGCTTTGAAAACGAGTGAATTTTTAAAAACTACATTGTCATTCACCATAGGAATTGTATAGTTGTTTAAAACCTTTTCTAACTTAAAGACAGTTTCAGAATATCTTACAAAAATGCACCAAATGCTTACTAAATTCACTAGGGAAAGTCCATACATATAGTAAATAAGATTCCTTATTCATCATCCCATTCTTTCTTTTTTATCCTGTTTAGGAATTTTCATTAGAGAAAGCCATGCATACAATGATGGAAACTTGGGATGGTATTACTTTTCATATAAGTTTATATCGTGATACTGGAGTCTGTATTCTTTCTTCAGTAGATGAGATTCAGGCTCTCCTTGATGATCAAATTATAAAAACTCAGACAATGAGAGGCTCACCGTTCATCAAGCCATTTGAAAAGGAGATCAAGGTTTGTTAAATGTGATAATCAACTCCTGGTCATTTATAAAGATTGAAATTCATTACATATTTACTCTTGTGGGAATAAGTAAATTTGTTGGATAGCTTTGTTGAAGTACAGGAACAGATATCTACCTTAAAATTAATGTGAAAATATATAGAACAGATGAGACATTAATGATTTTGAAAATGATGTTTTATTAAGAAAAATCATTAAAACAAATGATGTTTTATTAAGAAAAATCTTCTCCAATGACAGTGATGGATTTGGAAGGAAAACAGTTGGTATTATTTAATCTAACTTTAGATAGCCTAGGCCCTGTTTCTTAGTATATTCTTGTAACTTGCAGTAGTGAAGTTCTATGTACAGTACTTTGTATTTGAGAACTAGCTTGAGAACCCTTTAGAATAACTAATGAATTATTTTCCACTTAAGAAAACAAGTGATATTTGAGACTGTAAGATTATTTAATGTCATGACCTTATAGTTGATGTGGGTAAATACAGAAAGCAAATAAATTATAATAACTAGGAGCTTTAGTATCAATATTCTAACTGGAGAGTATATAAAGTGGAGAAAAGATCAACAACAACTGGATTTTCTCCCTAGTATGTATTGACTTCTAAATATGTGCCAGATACTACTCTAGGAGCTTTACATTTATTAACTCATTTAATCCACAGAGCACATTATTATCAGTATTCATAGATAAGGAAACCAAAGATAGAAAATTTACCCAAGTTCACACAGCTAAAAATGACAAAGCTGAAATTCAAAATAAAGCAGTCTGGTTTTAATTTAAGCATAGTGGTGTTATGGGGCACCTTAGCTTTGAATATTTGGAGAAGACAAAGAGTTATGTTCTTCTAAAAGGCCATAACACTGCACATCTTGCCTTGATTCAAGCTGACTTAACCCTTTCCTGATAAGATGTCTTTTGCAAGTACTTCTTCTTTGACAAGGGAGAATTTATAAGACAAATTTGAAAGCTCTCTTAGAGGTTTTCAAACAAAAATGTGAGGCCAATCTCTTGATATATAGGATCTCAAGCCATAGATTTAAGAATCAAAGAGAGATTATATACATGATGCTTGGCTAATGAAATATCTAATGGATTCTTGGAGATGTGTGGTAGTAAGATTCCCCCCTCCAAATTGTGTTGACGTAGAACAAATTGTGTTGACATTTCTCAACGTGGCACTAATGACATTTTCGGGTAAATAATTCTTTGTTGTGGAAGTTGTCCTGTATTTAGCAGCATGCATGACCTTTGTCCACTTGATATAAGTAGAACCCTCACCCCACTAGCTGTGGCAAATGACAATGCCTCCAGACATTGTGAAATGTCCTTTGGGGTGAGGGCAAAATAGCCCCTAGGTTGATAACCACTGGTGTGGGACAGGATGTATTCCTGGATGCTTTTTAAAGTTGAGACAGTTCACCTAGGAATTAGGAAATTGGTCTAAATAACTATAGTCATTTACAGTTGTGAGTTTCAATGATTTAGGAAAACTTCAGACCTCCTAGTTTTCAAAGCCAGTGTGAGACACCCACAAGTAACTTTGAGCTGTTTTGCACTGATTCAAAAATAACAGTGAATTTAAAATGCATAGCCTTTGTTATAATTTATAGGTTTCCTTTAATAACTGGAATTCAGTATAATATGCTTTCCTTTAAGGCCTGGGAAGACCGTTTGATTCGAATACAAGAAACGATTGATGAATGGTTAAAGGTACAAGCTCACTGGCTATACTTGGAGCCCATTTTTTGCTCTGAGGATATCATGCAACAGATGCCAGAAGAAGGGCGTCAGTTTCAGACAGTAGACAGACACTGGAGGGATATCATGAAGTTTTGTGCGAAAGATCCAAAGGTGAAGCATTTGTTTTCTCTCTTTCAAATAAAGAGGAAACCTTTATTTCTGGCTATTAGAAAAGGCATTTCACATTTTTTCCAACTACAGAAACAAAACCTACTCATTGTGTACAAACTGGAAAGCTCAGGAAAATAAAGGAAGCGTAAATAACTTTACTTTTCAGTTCTTAAGATACACTGTTCATAACCCTTTAGTATGTATAGTGGAGCTGCTTCAAATGTGCATTTAACTTACTTGGCTTCTGGAATGTACACTCCATGCTTCCACTTGTAAAATAAATAGTAAAATAAAATGAAGAAAGCAAGAGGTTGGGGGAGCGAGAGGGAGAGAGAGAATGAATATGAATGGATGTGAGTCATGCAGGTGATTCACCTGACATTCTACTCTATGACTCTATATGCTTTCAGTGATGGGAAAAAGAGTCAGCAGTTCTATCAGCTGGTCTCACTTGCTATGTGTGTCTCCTAGTGAGTATAGCACCCTGTTGAATGTGATTTTAATGTTGAAAGGCAGACCAGGTATTTTTCATACACATAGATATATATACCAAAAAATCTGGTACCCAATTTAATAAATAACATTTTATTTCAATGCTGGATGAAAAAGTAGCTGTGTTGGACTTTTGAGAGTCATTAGTACTAAAATTTATATTTGAAAGATTTCCCTTACGTGTTGATTTTAGAACCTTTCTAAGACATTATTTCTTAGAGAACTGAAATCAGTTTTTTTTTTCTGCAAAGGGTTGCATGGTAAATACTTGAGACTTTATGAGACCTACTGTGTTTTTTATAACAACTCAATTCTGCTATTGTAGCAAGAAAGCGGCCAAAGACAATATGTAACTGAATGGATGTGTCCATGCAATAATGCAACTGTTTGTGGACACTGACATTTTCATGTGCCATGAGATGGTTTTCTTCTTTTAATTTATTGAACCTTTTAAAAGTGTAAAAATAGAATGTTTATAGTTGACAGCTGTAAATGTAAAAATTAAATCACAAACAAAACTAGCATATTCTTCCCCTATCATTCAAAAGAATACAGGAAGAATGAAAATATGTATGACAATCATAATTTCTCATTTACAACTATCAACTTTGGGTAAGAATAGTTATGATTTACTGAATTTTAATAGTTTTACATTACAAAAAACTTCCTGACAATTTTCATAGGTCTTTTGACATCTTAACATTTTTGAGGTATAAGTTAATGTTGAGATCTTATCATTATATCTAGTATATAAGTTCTGACCTGAATGGATGGGTCTCTTTTAGGTTCTTGCTGCTACTTCTTTAACAGGTTTACTGGAAAAACTGCAGAACTGCAATGAACTTTTGGAGAAAATTATGAAAGGCCTTAATGCATATCTTGAAAAAAAACGACTTTTCTTCCCTCGGTATGATGAATAATCAATTGTGCTATCATTAAAGCATTTTCTGAGGTGCAATGAATTGTAACTAAAGCTTTTGTCTTTGCATGGTTTTCCCTAGTTTTTTCTTCTTATCTAATGATGAAATGCTAGAGATTCTGTCAGAGACCAAAGATCCACTTAGAGTTCAGCCTCACTTGAAAAAATGCTTTGAAGGCATCGCCAAATTGGAGTTCCTTCCCAATTTGGATATTAAGGCCATGTATAGCTCTGAAGGTGAGCGAGTGGAGCTGATTGCACTAATTTCCACGTCTGCAGCTCGAGGTGCCGTGGAAAAGTGGCTCATTCAAGTAGAAGATTTGATGCTTCGAAGTATTCATGATGTGATTGCTGCAGCCAGGCTGGTGTGTTTCCTAGAATTTAATGTATATCCTATATTCTGTAATTCTTTTTTTTTTTAGGAGATTTTTGAATGAGTACCAGTAAATTAGCACTTAAGGGTCTTACTCTTTTAAGCCATTTATTGTTTTTTTTTTCTTTCACTCTGTTCCTAACATTATTATTAAAGTAATAATGGTAGTAAGAGTTTATAATAATGTGCAATTAGGTGCTCAAAAAAAAAGGTGCTATGAGAAAGAATAATAAGGTGTATCTAATTTGGAGTGGAGAAGGTAGGTTACTAGTGATAGGCTCTTAGAGAAGGTAAAATTGAAACCAAGACCCAAAGGGTAAGTAGGAATTAACCAAATAGAGAGCAAATGGAAGACCATTTGCTAGGGTATCCTATGTGAAGGCCCTAGAGTCAGAAAGAATCTCAGACAATTACTTAAAAACTCAAAATGAGTTAAACAAACATTAAAGGAGGATCTATAATATTTGAGAGAAATATAGCATGTAGGCACTACATGTACCTCACTTAGGCTAATTCAGTTAACCATACTTGAATGATAATAAATTTCAGCATGTTTCTTCCTCTAGGGCCACAAAGGAACAGTTGTACAGTAAAAATACCATTTAAAAGGCATTGCAGGGCCTTCCCTTGTGGGTCTGTGGCTAGGACTCTGAGCTACCAGTGCAGGGGCCTGGGTTTAATCCCTGGTCAGGGAACTGGATCCCACATGCAGTCTTACAAGCTGCAACTTAAGTCCTGGCTCAGCCAAATAAATATATGTTAAAAAAAAAAAAAAAGGCATTGCAGCCTTATATCCAACAACTCACTTTGAGTAAGAATCCTTTTTCCTTTTTCCTTCACCAAGAGCCCTATGAGAATCATCTTATAGTGTCTATTCTGGTCAGTTTCAAAGTTCCTGCAGATAAACCTTGACTTTTTCTCTCCATCTTCTATCTCTGATTCCAAAGCACAAAGGAAAAAATCAACATTATCCATGAAAGTATTTCCTTAATCTATATAGAAACTTACCTTCTGTGTACCTAGCAATGGCTCATTCATTCTTTGAAACTTAACCTTGTTTGAAACCTAGGTTAGTTTGTTATTTGCATTTATTCATAAATATTTATAAATATTATAAATGTTTGGTATTTTTAAAATGTCATTGACTTCCTTACTGTGGCTCAGACAGTAAAGAATGACCTGGGTTGGGAAGATTCCCTGGAGAAGGGCATGACTACCCAGTCCAATATTCTTGGTTGGAGAACTCCATGGAGAGAGAAGCCTGGCAGGCTATAGTCTATGGTATCACAAAGAGTCAGACAAGACTGAGCAATTAACACTTTCACTTTTTTCATAAATATTACTAAAAATGCATTTTAATAGTTAATATTTATATCCTTATGCTTCCTTTGTGGCTCAGCTGGTAAAGAATCTGCCTGCAGTGCGGGAGACCTGGGTTCAATCCCTGGGTTGGGAAGATCCCCTGGAGGAGGAAATGGCAACCCACTCCAGAATTCTGGCCTGGAGAATTCCATGGTCTGTGTAGTCCATCGGGTCACAAAGAGTCGGACACAACTAAGTGACTTCACTTTCACCCTTATGCTTAATATTCTTATATCCAAGATGGTGTCATTGTATTAAAAATATAGTTTCCGGGGAATTCCCTGGTGGTCCAGGGGTTAGGACTTGGTGCTTTCACTGCCGTGCCCTGGGTTCAATCCTTGGTCAAGGAACTAAGATCCCACAAGCTATGCAACACAGCCAATAAATAGATAAATATGTGTATACACATGGATATAAATTCCATTAGTATCAACTTTATACTTTGCTCTGCATTTTTTCCAGCTTTTAATTTAGTTCTATTATCATTTACTTTTGAAACAAGTTATTTTAAAAATTTTATTTATTTTTATTTTTTAATTGGTGGAAAATTGCCTTAAGATGTGTTGGTTTGTGCTGTATAACAACATGAGTCAGTCATAATTATATTTGTATCTCCTTCCTCTTGAGCCTCTCTCCCCTCCTCCCATCCCACTGCTCTAGGTCATCACAGAGCACCAGGCGACACAAGTTATTTTTAAAAAGACTACCCCTCCAATAAATCCATTTAAATGCATTTTGAACATAAAACATTTTGGAAGAAATGAAAGTATACTTTGAATTCATAGCATAGGTTGTTCAATTGTGTATAACTGGACAAATATATAATTGTTCAAATTATATACACTGGTCATACAAGTTTTTAGAAAAACTACAGATAAATAATACAAGGGTTCTAGCTACTAAGTCAGTCTAGCTACAAGATGGTGTAGTCTTCTTTTCAGTTAAATCTTGGCATCAATATATGTAAATTGCTAGACTGATTTATTTTTTAAGTTTAATAAACCCTCATATCTCATTATAATAGAAGTAATGTGTATATTATGTAGAAAACTGACAACTCCCCACAGCAAAGAAACATAAAAATCCTATGGAAAATAGCTTTCCAAAGAATCGACAGATTCTTCCAGAGATAACTGATTATTGACATATAGGTGCTCATCTTTCTATACTTTTATCAATAAACAAATATTTTAAAAATATGACTTGTAAAAAAATTTCAGGTCTTTTAAGTAGTCATCTAAAATTTTTCATGAATATATTCTAGCCTACAAATGCAACCAATACCATCCTTACTTATTGTTAATCATTAAGCTTTTTTCCTCTTGCCACCTTTTAAACTTAGAAACACGCTTTAATTGTTCAGGCTTATCCAGAATCTGCAAGAAGAGACTGGGTTCGAGAATGGCCTGGCCAAGTGGTACTTTGTGTTTCTCAAATGTTCTGGACCTCTGAGACACAGGAAGTTATAAGTGGTGGGACAGAGGTAAAGCATTATCTTAAATAGCATTCTTTTCTACACGCTATGCCTTTTTTTAATTTTTAGTTAGCTTATTTATCATTTTCAAGGGCAATCTTCCCTCACTTTCTATGTGTAGCATTAAAATTGCACAATTACTTAAAAATTTGTTCTTTTTTAAAAAATTTTTTTTATTAGTTGGAGGCTTATTACTTCACAACATTTCAGTGAGTTTTGTCATACATTGACATGAATCAGCCATAGAGTTACACGTATTCCCAATCCCGATCCCCCCTCCCACCTCCCTCTCCACCCGACTCCTCAGGGTCCTCCCAGTGCACCAGGCCCGAGCACTTGTCTCATGCATCCCACCTGGGCTGGTGATCTGTTTCACCATAGATAATATACATGCTGTTCTCTCGAAACATCCCACCCTCACCTTCTCTCACAGAGTTCAAACGTCTGTTCTGTACTTCTGTGTCTCTTTTTCTGTTTTGCATATAGGGTCATCGTTACCATCTTTCTAAATTCCATATATATGTGTTAGTATGCTGTAATGTTCTTTATCTTTCTGGTTTACTTCACTCTGTATAACGGGCTCCAGTTTCATTCATCTCATTAGAACTGATTCAAATGAATTCTTTTTAACGGCTGAGTAATAGTCCATGGTGTATATGTACCACAGCTTCCTCATCCATTCATCTGCTGATGGGCATCTAGGTTGCTTCCATGTCCTGGCTATTATAAACAGTGCTTCGATGAAGCACATGTCTCTTTCAGATCTGATTTCCTCGGTGTGTATGCCCAGAAGTGGGATTGCTGGGTCATATGGCAGTTCTATTTCCAGTTTTTTAAGAAATCTCCACACTGTTCTCCATAGTGGCTGTACTAGTTTGCATTCCCACCAACAGTGTAAGAGGGTTCCCTTTTCTCCACACCCTCTCCAGCATTTATTGCTTGTAGACTTTTGGATAGCAGCCATCCTGACTGGCGTGTAATGGTACCTCATTGTGGTTTTGATTTGCATTTCTCTAATAATGAGTGATGTTGAGCATCTTTTCATGTGTTTGTTAGCCATCTGTATGTCTTCTTTGGAGAAATGTCTGTTTAGTTCTTTGGCCCATTTTTTGATTGGGTGATTTATTTTTCTGGAATTGAGCTTCAGGAGTTGCTTGTATATTTTTGAGATTAATCCTTTGTCTGTTTCTTCATTTGCTATTATTTTCTCCCAATCTGAGGGCTGTCTTTTCACCTTACTTATAGTTTCCTTTGTAGTGCAGAAGCTTTTAAGTTTCATTAGGTCCCATTTGTTTATTTTTGCTTTTATTTCCAATATTCTGGGAGGTGGGTCATAGAGGATCTTGCTGAGATTTATTAAAAATTTGTTCTTAAGCATGTATATTATCTATGGTGAAACAGATCACTGTCCCAGGTGGGATGCATGAGACAGGTGCTCGGGCCAGGTGCACTGGGAGGACCCAGGGGAATCAGGTGGGGGGGGAGGTTGGAGGGGGGGTTGGGATGGGGAATACATGTAACTCCATGGCTGATTCATGTCAATGTATGACAAAACCAACTGCAATGTTGTGAAGTAATTAGCCTCCAACTAGTAAAAATAATTGAAAAAAAAAAGATAAATCATGGGGATGTAATGTACACATAAGTTAATAGTAAAAAGTATTTTATCAACTTTGTACAGTGATCATTTCATAATGTATAAAAAGACAGAATCACTATGTTGTACACTTGAAATCAATATTGTATAATAATCAAAAAATTAAAATAAGACAACTTTCAGAAAAAAAAATTTGTTCTTAATTTTTATTATGCATAGACAAAAGTTATTCTGTTCTAGAATTCATTTTTCTACTGAGCTACATTGTGAAGTCAGAATCATATTGTTAGAGAGTAGATGTATAAAATGCACACTTTTGCTACTATATAATGTTAGTTTAATTGCTTTTTTATTTTGTAGGGATTAAAGAAGTACTATAAGGAGCTTCAGAATCAACTAAATGATATTGTGGAGCTGGTAAGAGGAAAACTATCGAAGCAGACCAGGATTACTCTGGGGGCTTTGGTTACTATTGATGTCCATGCTAGAGATGTGGTCATGGACATGATTGATATGGGTATGTGACTTCTTTTTAATATTGAAGATAAAATATTGATAGTTTCTAGAAATAAGAACTTATATATGTCTTTTTCTCTTTCAGCAGAATTTATTTTATATGATCTTTTCTATAAATTAGAAAATGTGAATTATTTTAATGTTAATACTTTTGTAAACAATGATAAAATATCTAGTTTTCAAATTATTTCCATTTCAGGATTATGTGTCTTGTTTTACTTTATTCCTTCCAGGTGTCTCACACGATACAGATTTCCAGTGGCTTGCTCAACTTCGGTATTATTGGGAATATGACAACGCTCGAGTTCGTATCATTAATTGCAACGTAAAATATGCTTATGAATATCTTGGTAACTCACCTCGACTTGTCATTACTCCTCTAACTGACAGATGTTACAGAACATTGGTATGTGTTTAAATTATTTTAATTTACACATTAAAGATTGCTATTTGATTTGGTGTCATATTTTCTTGTCCAAATTTAACATGGCTATCCTAATTTCATTCTCTTATCTGTATAGTAGACTATAGCTATAGTTAAAGGAAGGATAGCTTCCTTTCCTAATCTCAAATTCCCTTTATGTGAAGTTATAGTAATGAATATCTACTTCTGAGTGCTTTAGTAGAATATGAGTGTGTTTGAATTCTAATGTTTGAAAATCATGAGCCACACTCCCTTTGGGGGTAATTAGAAAAAGGAAGGTACTGGAAATTTAAAGAAAAAGCCAGAGCTTCAGAAAATGACATCAGTTCTGGGATGGATGGAGTTCTCCCATCTCTCCATCAGTGGAGTTCTGGGAGAGATGACAAGATGAAGGAAGTACATTTGAGCCTTAGAACTCCAAGTTAGTGTTGTTGAATAGGAGAGGGAGAGCTGAAGTGTAAGCAGGTGATACTGAGGGCTGTCCTTGTTGGGAAGCTATGGCAGATAAAGCCATGACTACAAAACAAACAAACAAAACACCTCTGGGAATCGTGTTGACAGATAAAATACAAGACTTTCAGGTTAATTTGAATTTCAAATCAACAGCGAAAAATTTGTTAGTAGAAGTATGTTCTAATTATTACATGGGCATACTTATACTAACAAATTATCCATTGTTTATCTGATTTTCAAATTTAACTGGGCATCCTGTATTTTTATTTGCTAAACCTGGCAACCCTATCTGGGAATTGAGGGGGAGGTTCAAGAGGGAAGGGATGTATGTATACCTGTGACTGATTCATGTTGGTGTATGGCAGAAACCAACGAAATATTGTAAAGCAATTATCCTTCCATTAACAAAAAAAGAAACATCAACCCACTTGTAAGTTAAAGTGTCTTTGAGTTGTCTGTAAGCAGAGATAAAACGGGGATTATTGGGCAAATGATTGTCTAGGGAATGTTCTCAGTAAAAGCCTGTAAGAAAATGAAGAAAGCAGAGGGGGAAGCTAAGCAAGGATGTGGTTTTTGTGGATGTACAGCCTAGCCTGATCTCATGGGAAACTTTGGAGCATGAATGGCATCACAGACATACTTCACTTTAAGGCAAAGAGGTCTAACTTTTCTATCCCTTTATTGTCACCAGCTATGGGTCCCTCCTGAGGCTAGGGGTGTGAATAAGCATTCAGATGTTTGGGAATGAGGGAGCTCCTGACTGAGAGCAAATCTCAGGAGACAAGGACAGTTGTGAGCTACTTGTAGATGACACCCACAGCAATCGGAAGGACGGAAGCAATGACCAGTAAAAGAATCTGAATATAATTATAGTGCATCTATGATAAAATATTTCACCAAATCCTCTTTCTCAAGAAGCTACCTGAAGGCCGGATCGTGTCTGTCTTGTCCTCTACTCTAGTGATGGACAAGTACATAAGTTACTCCCTAGGATTTGTTGAGTAAATGAATCTCAAGCTGCTGTGTCCTATCTCAGAGCTCACTGAAGTGAGCTGTGAATATTTGTAAGGTGGACCCTAGCAACTTTGAGGCATAAAATCAAAATCACATTTAACACTTGTATACAACACTAAACACTGGAAAAATCTCTTACTGTAGTTAATATTCATAATAAAGGGAACACATTTATAAGCATTTTGGGGAAATTTTTATAAAGAAAGGAGAGACTGAGGTTTTTAGCAGTCACATTAATGGACATTAACAGTATAGCATTTACTACAAATGTATGATGGGTAAAGTATCATTGATATTGCATTTATTTAATAAGCTCTGTTGTTTGATTTTTGTAAATGTGAAAATATTTAAGGTTTTCATAGGTCTATTCATTATTTTTTAAAATGTTTAGTTTCCTAGAGCAGTTTTAGGTTCACAGAAAAATTAAGCAGAAGGAATAAAGAGTTCCCATATACTCCCTGTCCAGCCGTATATACAGTCTTGGCCCTTTAACCCTATTTTATCTAAAAGTAGTTAAGTTTCACAAACTCTCATAGAGTTTTTCATGAAACAAACTTCACAGTTAGAGAGAGTTGACTGTAACTTGTACGCTTCTAAGGATTTCCAGCCATTGTTATAGTCATTGTGCGGACTCAGAAAGAATTCAGATACTGCTGATGTTACTCTTAAGGAACTTAAAAACTAATTGAGAGGGGGGAAAAATGTACTTAGTTAACTGTAATGTAAGTGTTACTGAACTACGTTCATTTGCCTAACTCATCACAGCAAGCCAAACGCTAAAATGCTGAGGTTTGCAGCAGAGAAAGTGTTTATTCACAGAGCAACCAAGCAAGGAGACAGGAAAACAACTTAGATCTCCCTCCTTGAAGGCGAAGGGCTCAGGGTATTCGTGGGATAAAGCTGAGGTATGGGAAGCATGGGGAGGCCGTTGTCTCTCTGCTCGCATGCCGCCAGGCCACAGGCGTTTTCATAGCTGCAAAGCTCAGAAAGGAGTGGAGTTAGCTTGCTCTGAGGGTGGAGTTTTTGGCCTCTGACATCAAAAGGTCACTGAACTGACACTTGCCCCTGTCCAGATGGAGGATGGGTGGTCTTAACCTCTGAATCAGCTCAAGCTTGATTTGACACAGAGGACTCCAGATGTGTAAAAAAACAGCTTGGTTGACCACCCCAGTGCCCAGGCTACGCTTGGAGGATACGCCAGCTTATGGGAAAACAATAAAAGTGGAGTCCATAGGCAAAGGCAGGTCACAGTTTACCATGCATCAGTGGATAACTGGTAACTAGTTTCACGATGAAGGTGATACTACTGGTTAGAGAATACAGAGAGAGGTACTCTGGGGATGGAGAAAATGAAGAACATACCAAGAGTGGAATGATTACCAGGGTGAATCATAGACAGAAGTATATAGTAGGGCATCTCTTTATTTTCCCACTAATGGGCCTCCATGCATTACCCTCTGTTTTTGGTGTTTTCTCTCTTTGCAGCTAGCTATTGAGATTGTCATAATTGGTCTCTACAACCATTTCTGGAAGCACTTTTTTTTTTTAAGTGACATGTTATTTTTAAAGTTTATTTCTTCATTTTTGGTGTGCTGCACAGGCAAGTTGTGGCAAGCGGGGGCTACTCTCTAGCTGCGGTACACGAGCTTCCCACTGACGTTGACTTCTCTTGCTTCAGAGCAGAGGCTCGAGGGCACTCAGGCTTGAGAAGCTGAGGCTCCCGAGCTCTAGAACACAGGCTGTAGTTGTGGTGCATGGGCTTACTTGCTCCGAAGCATGTGGAATTTTGCCAGATCAGGAATCACCCCCGTGCCTCCTGCGTTAGCAGGCAGATTCTTTACCGTTGAGCCACCAGGGAAGCCCTCCATAAGCACTTTTATTTAAACTTTTCTGATCAAATGTTAACACTTCAAGGCTGGATTCTCTTTGTTTCTAAAAAGGCAAATGGAATATATATGAAGTATTAGACGATAAGGAGATTCTCATACATTTTAACTTTTTTTAGATCCTTTAAACCACTTTTTCTTGGTGCAGCTACAGAAATGAGTTCTAAAACCAATGATGTGTGTAATTGCCTTACTGCCTCTGAAGCTACAGATAAGACTGAGTCCATTTTATTCATATACGCAATTGTCCTATGATAGGGTTTTTGTTTGTTTGCAGTTAAGCATGGATTTCTTTTCATATTTATTTGTCTTTTCAGATAGGTGCCTTCTATTTAAACCTTGGAGGCGCTCCAGAAGGGCCAGCAGGTACAGGGAAAACGGAAACCACCAAGGACTTGGCTAAAGCTCTTGCCGTACAGTGTGTGGTGTTCAACTGCTCAGATGGGCTCGATTACCTAGCAATGGGAAAGGTAAAGTTACACGTCAAATATTACAAGTAGTTTATTGTAAGGTCTAACTGCATAAGCTGAAGCAAATTCGTATTTTAAACACTGATTGTGGTTTATGCATTGTTTGAACTCTTTTTTTTTTAATGGCTAAAGGCATTGTTTTTATCCCTTTGGGGTTTTTATTGAGCTTAACTTTCAGTTTTGACTTAAAAGCTTTGCAGGTTTCTCACATGGTAAAGAATCTTCCTGAAATGTGGGAGGCCGAAGTTCGATCCCTGGGTTGGGAAGATCCCCTGGAGGTGGAAACGGCAGTGCTCTCCTGTATTCTTGCCTGGAGTATTCCACGGACAGTACAGTCGACTCGCCAAGAGTCAGATGTAACTGAGCAACTAACACTCACACTTCAATTTTGACTTAAAAGGTTAAATATTTGTTTTAACAAAAGATGCGCTTTCCTATGAAAATCATTGTTTTCCTTGTCCTTAGTTTTTTAAAGGACTGGCTTCTTCTGGTGCTTGGGCTTGCTTCGATGAATTTAATCGAATTGAGTTGGAAGTGCTGTCAGTGGTAGCGCAACAGATCCTTTGCATTCAGAGAGCCATTCAGCAGAAGCTGGAAGTGTTCACTTTTGAAGGGACAGAACTGAAGCTCAATCCAAACTGTTTCGTAGCTATTACCATGAATCCCGGCTATGCAGGACGTTCTGAATTACCAGATAATCTTAAGGTAATATATATTTTCTAAAGAGTGTAAATTTGGTAATCAGCATAATCTGCTCAAAATGGTACAGTTTTCTCACATGTATTTGTAATCTCCCTTTTACCATTTCCATTTGCTCTAAAGATTTTTTTTAATGTCTAAAAAAATATTAGAATGTTAGAGTACATAAAACTGCTGAAATGCTACTGAACAAATTAAAGAGCTAATGAAAAGGTGCTGCACGGGGGGAATAAACTTGACTATCAGCCCTTTATCTTTGGGTGCTTGTGCTCGGCTTTAAAACCTGTTTCCTTTATGCAAATAACATATTTCACTTGTTTTATGCTTCAGGTTCTTTTCAGAACAGTGGCTATGATGGTTCCAAACTATGCCCTCATAGCAGAAATCTCCCTCTACTCCTATGGATTTCTGAATGCAAAACCTCTGTCTGTGAAGATAGTAATGACCTATAGGCTCTGCTCAGAGCAGCTCTCATCACAGTTTCATTATGACTATGGAATGCGAGCAGTAAAAGCAGTTTTAGTAGCCGCTGGAAACCTAAAACTAAAATTTCCAAATGAAAATGAAGATATACTTGTAAGTGTTAAATATATATGTTGTGAAAGTTTCCATAAAAAGATAATTTTTTTTTTCAGCAAGGTTGATTGTGAACTATAGATAGGCAGATAAGAGTTATTGCTTTGAGCCTTTTTATGTAGGGTTGAAATGACAGTTTTGAGATTCTGGTTTTCATTATAATTTATAGGAATCCAAGGACCTTTCTGTTTGATAAATGTAGTACTGGCTTTTTAGTATGGGGATTCCCTGAAATAATATAAAACAAACTTTGACTTTGGTGAAGTAGGGGCAAGAGGAGGGCCAATACTGGCAATTAATCTGTATTGCACTTTTTGATTGATTTTTAGCTTCTTCGATCAATTAAAGACGTAAATGAACCAAAGTTTTTGTCACATGATATACCCTTATTTAATGGAATAACTAGTGACTTATTTCCTGGTGTTAAACTTCCTGAAGCTGACTATAATGTAAGTAAACCTCTGAGAATGACTCGTTCTTCAAATAAATGCATCTGGTGACTCAGTAGTTTTTTGAGTTTCATTAAATGAGTGAATTATTCTGTTAGGAAGATAAACCTCTACTTTGGCCACTCTGATTAATAAGGAAGAGTACATTTTAGTGTATGTGCCTCGTTGTTCAGTCGTGTCTGACTCTCTGCAACCCCGTGGATTACAGCCCGCCATGGTCCACTGTCCATGGGATTTCCCAGGCAACAGTACTGAAGTAGGGTGCTATGCCCTTCTCCAGGGAAATTTTAGTACTTTATGTTATGTGATACCAGGGTTAACAAGTTTCAGGTCAAAGATAATGTTACCATAAGAGAACACATTTTATTTCCTGCATTCCATCTCGTGATTTATGATATTTACTACTAAATATACTCCTCTGGTGGCTCAGAATGTAAAGAATCTGCCTGCAATGCAGGGGACCCGGGTTCAATCCCTGGGTCAGGAAGATTCCCTGGAGAAGGGAATGGCTCCCCACTCCAGTATTTTTGCCTGGAGAATTGCATGGACAGAGAAACCTGTAGGGCTACAGTCCATGGGGTTGCAAAGAATTGGACATGACTGAGCAACTAACAGAATGTCAATCTCAACCTGATAAATGTGTCCCTTAGTTTTTCAGGGTTCTCTGGGAAACTGCCAAATTTCTCCTTGTAGGTTTCAAGGCACCCCCGTGAGAAGGGGACCTGTTCTCCAGTAATCCCTCTGTTCCCATCAGTTACCGCCCAGAGAGGGTGAAGGCCTGGTTGGGGAAAAGTGGGGGCTAACTTTGCACCTGATTGGAGCACTACTGGGGAAAGTAATGGTGCTTGTTAACCCTGGTATCATATAACATAAAGTACTAAAATCTCCCTGGAGAAGGGTATGGGATCCTACTGGGGTAACTGATTTGGGGGTTTCTATTTTGACAGGGTAAGGTGAGGGGGCAAAAGCTGAAGAAGATGGTGAGAAAAAGAAATGGAGTTTGAAAGAGGAAGTCCATGAGAAGCTCTAGCTCCAAATCTTTTGGGGGCAACACAGAAATAGAGGCTTAATACAAACAAGACTCACTCAGACTTGTTTCTTCCGTCATTTAATTTTATCCTGGAGTATAGTTGATTTACACTGTTGCGTCAGGTGCCGATGTACAGCTCAGGCTTCCCACGTGCTGCTAAGTGGTGAAGAACCCCCGTGCCAATGCGGGAGACACAGGAGATGCAGGTTTGAGTCCTGGGTCTGGAAGGTCCCCTGGAGAAGGAAATGGCAACCCACTCCAGTATTCTTGCCTGGAGAATCCCATGGACAGAGGAGCCTGGTGGACTATAGTTCATAGGGTCTCAAGGAGTCAGATGCAACTGAAGCAACTTAGCATGCATATGTACAGCTAAGTGATTCAGTTAAATATGGAAACATATATCCATTCTTTTTCAGAGTCATTTCCCATATACTTTATTACAGAATATTGAGGAGAGATCCCTGTGCTATTAGTAGGTCTCTCTTGCTCACCTAAAGTAGTGTCTAAAGTTAATCACAAATCCTAAATGATCCCTCACCTCCACATGTCTCTCTCACCTGCCCCTTGAAACCACAAGTCTACTTTCCAAGTCTGTGACTCTGTTGTTATTTTGCAAAGAAGTTCATTTCTATCATGCACTTTTTTGAAGGATCCACATTAAAGAGATATCACGCGATACTTGCCATTCCCTGTCTGATATTTGCCATTCTCCTTCACCGAGTGTGACCATCTCTATGTCCTTCCATGTTGGGGCAATGACATAATTTCATTGTTTTTTTTAAGGCCAAATAATATTCCATTAAGTATATGGGCCACATCTTCTTTATCCATTCAGAGTTTGGTAGACATTTAAGCTGTTTGGTGTCTTGGTTATTCTACATAGTGCTGCAGTGAGTTTTGGGGTGTGTACCTTTTTTTTTTTTTTCATTTATTTTTATTAGTTGGAGGTTAATTACTTTACAATATTGTAGTGGGTTTTGTCATACATTGACTTGAATCAGCCATGGAATTACATGTATTCCCCATCCCGATCCCCCCTCCCACCTCCCTCTCTACCCACTCCTTCTGGGTCCTCCCAGTGCACCAGGCCCGAGCACTTGTCTCATGCATCCAACCTGGGTTGGTGATCTGTTTCACCCTAGATAATATACATGTTTCGATGCTGTTCTCTCGAAACATCCCACCCTCGCCTTCCCCCACAGAGTTCAAAAGTCTGTTCTGTACAACTGTGTCTCTTTTTCTGTTTTGCATATAGGGTTATCATTACCATCTTTCTAAATTTCGTATATATGTGTTAGTATGCTGTAATGTTCTTTATCTTTCTGGCTTACTTCACTCTGTATAATGGGCTCCAGTTTCATCCATCTCATTAGAAGTGATTCAAATGAATTCTTTTTAATGGCTGAGTAATATTCCATGGTGTATATGTACCACAGCTTCCTTATCCATTCATCTGCTGATGGGCATCTAGGTTGCTTCCATGTCCTGGCTATTATAAACAGTGCTGCGATGAACATTGGGGTGCACGTGTCTCTTTCAGATCTGGTTTCCTCGGTGTGTATGCCCAGAAGTGGGATTGCTGGGTCATATGGCAGTTCTATTTCCAGTTTTTTAAGAAATCTCCACACTGTTCTCCATAGTGGCTGTACTAGTTTGCATTCCCACCAACAGTGTAAGAGGGTTCCCTTTTCTCCACACCCTCTCCAGCATTTATTGCTTGTAGACTTTTGGATAGCAGCCATCCTGACTGGTGTGTAATGGCACCTCATTGTGGTTTTGATTTGCATTTCTCTGATGATAAGTGATGTTGAGCATCTTTTCATGTGTTTGTTAGCCATCTGTATGTCTTCTTTGAAGAAATGTCTGTTTAGTTCTTTGGCCCATTTTTTGATTGGGTGATTTATTTTTCTGGAATTGAGCTTCAGGAGTTGCTTGTATATATATATATTTTTTATCTTTTATGCCTGTTTATTTATTTATTTATTAATTTTTATTTTTCAGTGGGTTTTGTCATACATTGATATGAATCAGCCATAGAGTTACACGAATTCCCCATCCCGGTCTCCCATCCCACCTCCCTCTCCACCCGATTCCTCTGGATCTTCCCAGCCCAACAGGCCCGAGCACTTGACTCATGCCTCCCACCTGGGCTGGTGGTCTGTTTCACCACAGATAATATACATGCTGTTCTTTCGAATCATCCCACCCTCCCCTTCTCCCACAGAGTTCAAAAGTCTGTTCTGTACTTCTGCGTCTCTTCTTCTGCCCTGCATATAGGGCCATCGTTACCATCTTTCTAAATTCTGTATATATGTGTTAGTATACTGTAATGTTCTTTATCTTTCTGGCTCACCTCACTCTGTATAATGGGCTCCAGTTTCATCCATCTCGTTAGAACTGATTCAAATGAATTCTTTTTAATGGCTGAGTAATATTCCATGGTGTATATGTACCACAGCTTCCTTATCCATTCATCTGCTGATGGGCATCTAGGTTGCTTCCATGTCCTGGCTATTATAAACAGTGCTGCGATGAACATTGGGGTGCACGTGTCTCTTTCAGATCTGGTTTCCTTGGTGTGTATGCCCAGAAGTGGGATTGCTGGGTCATATGGCAGTTCTATTTCCAGTTTTTTAAGAAATCTCCACACTGTTCTCCATAGCGGCTGTACTAGTTTGCATTCCCACCAACAGTGTAAGAGGGTTCCCTTTTCTCCACACCCTCTCCAGCATTTATTGCTTGTAGACTTTTGGATAGCAGTCATCCTGACTGGTGTGTAATGGTACCTCATTGTGGTTTTGATTTGCATTTCTCTGATGATAAGTGATGTTGAGCATCTTTTCACGTGTTTGTTAGCCATCTGTATGTCTTCTTTGGAGAAATGTCTGTTTAGTTCTTTGGCCCATTTTTTGATTGGGTGATTTATTTTTCTGGAATTGAGCTTCAGGAGTTGCTTGTATATTTTTGAGATTAATCCTTTGTCTGTTGCTTCGTTTGCTATTATTTTCTCCCAATCTGAGGGCTGTCTTTTCACCTTGCTCATAGTTTCCTTTGTTATGCAAAAGCTTTTAAGTTTAATTAGGTCCCATTTGTTTATTTTTGCTTTTATTTCCAATATTCTGGGAGGTGGGTCATAGAGGATCCTGCTGTGATTTATGTCAGAGAGTGTTTTGCCTATGTTCTCCTCTAGGAGTTTTATAGTTTCAGGTCTTACCTTTAGATCTTTAATCCATTTTGAGTTTATTTTTGTGTATGGTGTTAGAAAGTGTTCTAGTTTCATTCTTTTACAAGTGGCTGACCAGTTTCCCCAGCACCACTTGTTCAAGAGGTTGTCTTTTTTTCCATTGTATATCCTTGCCTCCTTTGTTGAAGATAAGGTGTCCATAGGGTCGTGGATTTATCTCTGGGATTTCTATTATGTTCCATTGATCTATATTTCTGTCTTTGTGCCAGTACCATACTGTCTTGATGACTGTGGCTTTGTAGTAGAGTCTGAAGTCAGGCAGGTTGATTTTTCCAGTTCCATTTTTCTTTCTCAAGATTACTTTGGCTATTCGAGGTTTTTTGTATTTCCAAACAAATTGTGAAATTATTTGTTCTAGTTCTGTGAAAAATACTGTTGGTAGCTTAATAGGGATTGCATTGAATCTATAGATTGCTTTGGGTAGAATAGCCATTTTGACAATATTGATTCTTCCAATCCATGAACACAGTATGTTTCTCCATCTGTTTTCGTCCTCTTTGATTTCTTTCATCAGTGTTTTATTGTTTTCTATGTATAGGTCTTTTGTTTCTTTAGGTAGATATACTCCTAAGTATTTTATTCTTTTTGTTGCAATGGTGAATGGTATTGTTTCCTTAATTTCTCTTTCTGTTTTCTCATTGTTAGTGTATAGGAATACAAGGGATTTCTGTGTGTTAATTTTATATCTTTCAACTTTACTATATTCGTTGATTAGCTCTAGTAATTTTCTGGTAGAGTCTTTAGGGTTTTCTATGTAGAGGATCATGTCATCTGCAAACAGCAAGAGTTTCACTTCTTCTTTTCCTATCTGGATTCCTTTTACTTCTTTTTCTGCTCTGATTGCTGTGGCCAAAACTTCCAAAACTATGTTGAATAGTAGTGGTGAGAGTGGGCACCCTTGTCTTGTTCCTGATTTCAGGGGAAATGCTTTCAATTTTTCACCATTGAGGGTAATGCTTGCTGTGGGTTTGTCATATATAGCTTTTATTATGTTGCGGTATGTTCCTTCTATTCCTGCTTTCTGGAGAGTTTTAATCATAAATGGGTGTTGAATTTTGTCAAAGGCTTTCTCTGCATCTATTGAGATAATCATATGGTTTTTATCTTTCAATTTGTTAATGTGGTGTATTACATTGATTGATTTGAGGATATTAAAGAATCCTTGCATTCCTGGGATAAAGCCCACTTGGTCATGGTGTATGATTTTTTTAATATGTTGTTGGATTCTGTTTGCTAGAATTTTGTTAAGGATTTTTGCATCTATGTTCATCAGTGATATTGGCCTGTAGTTTTCTTTTTTTGTGGCATCTTTGTCTGGTTTTGGAATTAGGGTGATGGTGGCCTCATAGAATGAGTTTGGAAGTTTACCTTCTTCTGCAATTTTCTGGAAGAGTTTGAGTAAGATAGATGTTAGCTCTTCTCTAAATTTTTGGTAGAATTCAGCTGTGAAGCCATCTGGTCCTGGGCTTTTGTTTGCTGGAAGATTTCTGATTAGTTTCAATTTCCTTGCTTGTGATGGGTCTGTTAAGATCTTCTATTTCTTCCTGGTTCAGTTTTGGAAAGTTATACTTTTCTAAGAACTTGTCCATTTCTTCCAAGTTGTCCATTTTATTGGCATAGAGCTGCTGGTAGTAGTCTCTTATGATCCTTTGTATTTCAGTGTTGTCTGTTGTGATCTCTCCATTTTCATTTCTAATTTTGTTAATTTGGTTCTTCTCCCTTTGTTTCTTAACGAGTCTTGCTAATGGTTTGTCAATTTTATTTTTTCAAAAAACCAATTTTTAGCTTTGTTGATTTTTGCTTATGGTCTCTTTAGTTTCTTTTGCATTTATTTCTGCCCTAATTTTTAAGATTTTTTTTCCTTCTACTAACCCTGGGGTTCTTCATTTCTTCCTTCTCTAGCTTTAGGTGTAGAGTTAGGTTATTTATTTGACTTTTTTCTTGTTTCTTGAGGTAAGCCTGTAATGCTATGAACCTTCCCCTTAGAACTGCTTTTACAGTGTCCCATAGGTTTTGGGTTGTTGTGTTTTCATTTTCATTCATTTCTATGCATATTTTGATTTCTTTTTTGATTTCTTCTATGATTTATTGGTTATTCAGAAGCGTGTTATTTAGCCTCCATATGTTTGAATTTTTAACAGTTTTTTTCCTGTAATTGAGATCTAATCTTACTGCACTGTGGTCAGAAAAGATGACTGGAATGATTTCAGTTTTTTTGAATTTACCAAGACTAGATTTATGACCCAGGATATGATCTATTCTGGAGAAGGTTCCGTGTGCACTTGAGAAAAAGGTGAAGTTGATTGTTTTGGGGTGAAATGTCCTATAGATATCAATTAGGTCTAGCTGGTCCATTGTGTCATTTAAAGTTTGTGTTTCCTTGTTAATTTTCTGTTTAGTTGATCTATCCATAGTTGTGAGTGGGGTATTAAAGTCTCCCACTATTATTGTGTTACTATTAATTTCCTCTTTCATACTTGTTAGTGTTTGCCTTACATATTGTGGTGCTCCTATGTTGGGTGCATATATACTTATAATAGTTATATCTTCTTCTTGGATTGATCCTTTGATCATTATGTAAGTGTCCCTCTTTGTCTCTTTTCACAGCCTTTATTTGAAAGTCTATTTTATCTGATATGAGTATTGTGACTCCTGCTTTCTTTTGTTCTCCATTTGCGTGAAATATTTTTTCCAGCCCTTCACTTTTAGTCTGTATGTGTCTCTTGTTTTGAGGTGGGTCTCTTGTAGACAGTATATATAGGGGTCTTGTTTTTGTATCCATTCAGCCAGTCTTTGTCTTTTGGTTGGGGCATTCAACCCATTTACATTTAAGGTAATTATTGATAGGTGTGGTCCCATTGCCATTTACTTTGCTGTTTTGGGTTCACGTTTATACAACTTTTCTGTGTTTCCTGTCTAGAGAAGATCCTTTAGCATTTGTTGAAGAGCTGGTTTGGTGGTGCTGAATTCTCTCAGCTTTTGCTTGTCTGTAAAGCTTTGAATTCTCCTTCATATCTGAATGAGATCCTTGCTGGGTACAGTAATCTAGGTTGTACGTTATTCTCTTTCATTACTTTAAGTATGTCCTGCCATTCCCTTCTGGCCTGGAGGGTTTCTATTGATAGATCAGCTGTTATCCTTATGGGAATCCCTTTGTGTGTTATTTGTTGTTTCTCCCTTACTGCTTTTAATATTTGTTCTTTGTGTTTGATCTTTGTTAATTTGATTAATATGTGTCTTGGAGTGTTTTACCTTGGGTTTATCCTGTTTGGGACTCTCTGGGTTTCTTGGACTTGGGTGGCTATGTCCTTCCCCATTTTAGGGAAGTTTTCAGCTATTATCTCCTCTAGTATTTTCTCATGGCCTTTCTTTTTGTCTTCTTCTTCTGGGACTCCTATGATTCGAATGTTGGGGCGTTGCATATTGTCCCAGAGGTCCCTGAGGTTGTCCTCATTTCTTTTTATTCATTTTTCTTTTTTTCTCTCTGCTTCATTTATTTCCACCATTTTATCTTCTACCTCGCTTATCCTATCTTTTGTCTCTGTTATTCTACTCTTGGTTCCCTCCAGAGTGTTTTTGATTTCATTTATTGCATTATTCATTTTTAATTGACTCTTTTTTATTTCTTCTAGGTCTTTATTAAACATTTCTTGTATCTTCTCAATTTTTGTCTCCAGGCTATTTATCTATAACTCCATTTTGTTTTCAAGATTTTGGATCATTTTTATTATCATTATTCTAAATTCCTTTTCAGGTAGATTCCCTATCTCCTCCTCTTTTGCTTGACTTGGTGGGCATTTTTCATGTTCTTTTACCTGTTGGGTATTTCTCTGGCTTTTCATCTTGTTTAGATTGCTGTGTCTGGAGTGGGCTTTCTGTAGTCTGGAGGTCTGTGGTTCCTTTTTATTGTGGAGGTTTCACCCAGTGGGTGGGGTTGGATGATTGACTTGTCAAGGTTTCCTGGTTAGGGAAGCTTGCGTCAGTGTTCTGGTGCATGGAACTGGATTTCTTCTTCTGGAGTGCCATGGAGTGTCCAGTAATGAGTTTTGAGATGGGTCTATGTGTTAGGTGTGACTTTGGCAGCCTGTATGTTGACGTTCAGGGCTATGTTCCTGTGTTGCTGGAGAGTTTGCGTGGTGTCTTGCTCTGGAACTTATTGGCTCTTGGGTGGTGGTTGGTTTCAGTGTAGGCATGGAGGCTTTTGGATAGTCTCTTATTACTTAATGTTCCCTGTAGTCAGGAGTTTTCTGGTGTTCTCAGGTTTTGGGCTTAAGTCTCCTGCCTCTGGATTTCAATTTTATTCTTCCAGTAGTCTCAAGACTTCTTCAACTATACAACACTGATAATAAAACTTCTAGGTTAATGGTGAAAACATTCTCCACCGTGAGGGACACCCAGAGAGGTTCACAGAGTTACATGAAGAAGAGGAGAGGGAGGAGGGAGATAGAGATGAGCAGGAGGAGAAAAGGGGGGACTCAAGAGGAGAGAGCAGATCTATGCAGTTGTCTGTTCCCAAAGTGTTCTCCATAGCCCAGACACCCACAAAGATTCACAGAATTGGATTGGGAAGGGAAGGGGAAAGGAGGAAACAGAGATGTTCTGAGGTAGAAAACGGAGAGTCAAAAGTGGGAGAGAGTAATCAACACACTCCTGAATAAAAATGGGAACTGAATATTGGATTCTTAAATGTCCAAAATTTATATCACATACTGAAAAACAAAAATTAAAAATCTAGAGTAGAGGTTAGACTCTTAAAGATAAAATATTAAAAACAAAAACATAAAAAATTTTAGAGATGTATATGAAGTTCAGGTTAACAATAGGGCTTCTCTCTCTCTTTTTTTTTTTGCAAGGTTATAGTGAAATGAAAATGAAAGAGTAGTAGAGGAGTAATAGAGGACTTTAAAAGAAAATAAGAGAAAAAGAGAAAAAACAAGAAGAAGAAAAAAAGACAAAAAATTTTTTTCCTAATTAAAAAAATCATAAAAATATATGAAAATGAAAGTCAAGGAGTAGTGGGGGAGTATTAGGGAATTTTAAAAGAAAATAAAAGAGAAAAAAGTAAAAAAGAAAAGAAGAAAGAAATTTTTTTTTTAATTAAAAAAAGAAGTAAAAATATATCTAGGAATTTCTCTGGCGCTGTTGTGGTCAGTGTGGGTTCGGTTCAGTTTCAGATAGCTCCTCGTTCCAGCTACACTTCTCGATATCTACAGGCCCCTTCCGGTGTAGTCGGTGTTACCTACAGGGATTTTAATCTGTTGCACCGGTCCCTTCTGAAGCGGTTCCCTTTGTTTATTTGGCTTCCATTTGCCGGTCTCTTCAGTGCCTAATTTCCGCCCTGACACAGGCGGGCGGAGGTGGACTCTTGCTCAGGTTCGCTAGTTCTGTCGGGCGCTGCGGGGAGGGAGGGGCGCTGCTTTCCCCGTCTACAGTGTTCAGGCTACCGGCTGCTCTATGTGGAGTGTACCCTGCGTTGCGTGCGGTTCCAGTTTTCGGGTACTCCACAAAAGCGCGGACTCGGTTGTATCTGCGTTTTGTGCCTTCCCCGCCTGAGCAGCTCAGGCAGCCAGGAGCTTGACGGGCGCACTCTCCCCAGGTGCGGTGCGCCTTCTCCCCTCCGCGGCCCCAGCCTCAGTTTCCGCCCACGCCGGTCGGATGTGTGTGCCTTGAGTTTAGCCGCGACCCTCCGGGCAGATGTCGACCGTCCAGAATCTCAGGAAGTCTTTGGTTAGAAACTGGAGGCCTGTTTGCAGTGTGGTAGGGGATGTCGTCTTTGGGGCCGAGTTTGCCCCTTTCCCCTTCCCCCTGCATCTTGCCTCTGGCGGGGCAGGGCTGGGCCGGTCCGCAGTAGGCTAGCTCCTCTCTGGACTTGCTCAGATCCTTTGTTCTGCGAACAGCAGTGTGTGTTCGGGTTGGTTAATTTTCTCTCTCTCTTTTGCTATCCCACAGTTTAAGTTGGAATCTCACAAAAGCTCCCTCCGATTGCCCTCAGGGCACTCAGGCCCGGTCCTTACCCTAAGCAATGCCGCCCGCTCCTCTCCGTTCCGCCTCCACTTGCTGGTGGCGGATGCGGGGTCTGGGGTACTTTTCTACTGGGAGTTGCTTTTAGGCACGTAATCTGTGGGTTTTATTTATTTTTCCCTCCCAGTTAGGTTGCCCTCCGAGATTCGAAAACTTCCCCCAGACCCACCAGTGCGAGGGTTTCCTGATGTTTGGAAACTTCCTCTATTAAGACTCCCTTCCCGGGATGGGTTTCTGTCCCTAGCTCTTTTGTCTCTCTTTTTATCTTTTATATTTTGTCCTACCTCCTTTCGAAGACAATGGGCTGCTTTTCTGGGCTCCTGATGTCCTCAGCTAGCGATCAGAAGTTGTTTTGTGAAGTTTGCTCTGCGTTCAATTGTTCTTTCGATGAATTTGTAGGGGAGAAAGTGGTCTCCCCGTCCTATTCCTTTGCCATCTTGACTCCTCCCCCTGTGTGTACCTTTTTGAACTATGGTCTTCTCAGGGTACTCTCCCAGAAGTGGGATTGCCAGATCAAATGATACCTTTGTTTTTCCTGCTTGAAGGAACCAAAATACTGTACTTTACAGCACTACCAATTTGCATTCCTTCCAGCAGTGTACAAAGGTTGCATATTCTCCATGCCCTCTTCAGCATTTGCTGTTGGGAAACTTGCTGATGATGGCCATTCTAACTGGAGTCAGTTGATAACTCGACGCAGATTCTAATTTGCAATTGTCTAATAATTGGCTTGGAGAAGGAAATGGCACCCCACTCCAGTACTCATGCCTGGAAAATCCCATGGACGGAGGAGCCTGGTAGACTTCAGTCCATGGGGTCGCTAAGAGTCGGACATGACTGAGCGACTTCACTTTCACTTTTCACTTTCATGCATTAGAGAAGGAAATGGCAACCCACTCCAGTGTTCTTGCCTGGAAAATCCCAGGGACGGGGGAGCCTGGTGGGCTGCCGTCTTTGGGGTCGCACAGAGTTGGACACAACTGAAGCAGCAATAATTGGCTTATCATTGGCTTTTTTCTTAACAACAGTATAAATAAAATGTACCTCTTGAATTTTCTTCTTGAAATCCAGCCCATTCAAAAATTCTTTATCCATGATCTTTGTGAGGACATTTCTTCAGGGGCAGGTATTATATATTTGCAGCAATACAAATCTTGTGGATGTTAACTATGATAACAGCAGGGAGTCAAGTTGCTGTTATGAGAAATGGCCACAAGATGGGAGTACTTTCCCATTCCCAATCTGGAAAATAGAATTGGAGCCTTTTAGACAAAGTTGTGTTCCTGATGGTAAATGAGAACGGAACAGGGTGGAGGCAGAGGGGGAGAACAAAGACCCAAGGGCTTGTGTCTCTTTACCTCTGCCCCCCTTCCTTACCTATTTGCCTCCTCCCACACCCCTCAGCCAAAGCCCGAGCCCTGCAAAAGCGTTTTGCCAAGAGTATTGAGGGTCAGTAGCTAGGGTGGCTCTAAGCAAACTGGCTTTTCCTGGGACCACACCACAGGATGCTCTGGAGCGCGAAGATTCTGAGATCTTCCTGGCGTGCCGCTCCACTGTCCTTTGGGGGCACGAGTGTTGGCTGACTTGAGAAGGGCCCGCCTGCATGCCGAAGCAGTGGGTTTTATTTGAGGGGACCCGGCACTTCTGGTAGAAGTGGGGATCATTTGGTGGCACAACCTTCTGAGCAGCCTCATAATCACACCACTCCTGCCTTGGGAGCCGAGTCTATTCAGGTCTAAGGATAAGAAACCAGCCTGGGTGACTCGGGTCCAGAAGAATAGAATAGACATTTTTTGCTCTTATGACTGTTTCATTTATTTTTGTTTCTGTTTTGGATATTCTATTGCAGTGGAGTTGACATGCATCGTTCTCTTTGTTTGAGTTCTCCAGCTCCTTGATTCACTTCTACATAGGCCTGTACCTATAGCTTTGCAGATTCTCATCCCATGATGGTATTGCAGGTGTTGAGTCAAATTTCCTGGGCCCTTCTGTGGGTCTTCGGCTATGATATATTTTTATGTGCATTTCCAGTAGTTTGGGGCCTCCTCGTTGATCCTGCTCCCTGCGTCCCCCTGCCAACCTCCCCATCTATGCCTTGGCAGTGGTATGTTTCATGTGCAAGCCTGTGAGCCTGATTTTTGTGTGGGACACTGCTGGGTTTCGATTATGTTTTAGATATCACCTATAAGTGAAATCAGTCATACTTGTGTTCTGTCTGCCTCACCGGACTTAGTGTGAGCTTCTCCTGGCCCATTGAGTTGCTTAAAACAGCATGATTTCATTGTGTTTGGGGCTGAGTAACTGTCCACTTGTATGGGTGGCGTGCCTTCTTTCTCTGTTCATCTATCCTCACACTTGGGTCGTTTCTCTGCCTTGGCTATTGTAAATAATGCAGACACGGCCATTACAGTGCCTGTGACTTTTGCAAAGATGCTTTTCTCTGGGTATCCTTCCAGGAAGAGATAGACAATCTTTGGTAGCTTCATTTTTCTTTTCTTAAATGAACATCCAGACTATTCTCCACAGTGACTGTTGCCAGTTTACAGTCCCACCTTGGCACTGGAGAGTTCCCTATTCCCCCACCCCACTCCCCAGACCCGGGGAGCCTTTTTTGAAGTGTTGATTTTATAATGATTGCTGCCAGAGGATCCCTGGGTGTCTTTGTCTTGGGGTCTTTCTCCTCCTTAGAGATCCTAAGCATTTTCGTTTCAGGTGATTTTTCTCTGTGACAAAGACTATGAATAAAATGTGGCTATTGAAATATGCATGTGGAGGGTCGGCTGTATTTTAATTTAGGTTTTCATTAGGTGCCGCCATGGACCTTTCTTGGTGGGGAAGGTCATCTGCATCCCCAATCCTGTGAACCTTAAGTACTCTGCATCAGTCTTCTCATTGCAGTTCCAGAAGATGTCCACAAGGCGGCAGCACTTCTTCATGCACCACTGTGTTCACTGGACCATCCTTCATGGGTTGTTAAGGAGAGTGGAAGGTGCCCAGGGGCTTGTATCTCTTTACCTCTGCCCTCTTCCTCTACACCTTCGCCTCCTCCCGACCACCTCAGTCAAACCCCAAGCTTTGCAAAAGTGTTATGCCGAGGGTCCTGAGTGTCAGTTGTTGGGGCGACTGTAAGCAAGCTGGCTGTAATCAGTGACCACAGCCCCAGGAGCCCTGGAGCCCTACGCCTCTCGGAGCTCTTCCAGGCGCGCCTCTCCACCGTCCTTTGGCGGCTTGAGGCTCGGCTTAGGTGAAAAGGGCCCACCTGCATTCTGCGGTGGTGGTTTCATTCAGAGGGCACCCCCCGCCAAGTTCTGATGGAAGCGGGGCTCCTTTGCTGGCACGGCCTCCTGAGCAGCCTCAATCTCACCCCAGTCTGCTTTGGGAGCCGAGTCCGCTCAGGTCTAGGGTTGGGCCAGGTCCCAGGGGGATTGTTATGGTTAGAAGTCCACTATTTTTCCTTATTTGTGTCTGCTGAATGTACTGTGTTCTTTCTCCTCTGGTTGTTTTAAATGTTTTCTCGGTTTCCGTTCTTGACTCTGTGCCAAGTTTTGTTTATTTTGTACTTATCCTGCTTGGTATTTGCTGCACTTCTGCTATCTGTGTATTACTTTCTTTCTCCAGAAAATTCTTATTATCTTTTAAAGTATTTCTTCTACCCAATTGTCTCTCCCCTGTCTTTCTGAGGCTCCAGTTACATGAATTAATATTTTTGACTATTTTATATTGTCTCACATGTCTCTTATGATCTGTTTTGTTTTTCATCGTTTTTATTATCTGTGCTTTAGTTTGGATACTTTTATTGACTTGTCTTTAAGATTCATGATCCTTTCTTTGGTTTTGTTCAGTCTACCAATAAGCCTCTCCAATGAACTGCTAATTTTATCTACTTTATTTTTTTCAGCTTTATTTTATCCACTTTGATTTTATTAAGAGGTCTCATTTCTTTGCTTAAATTCTCCATCTTTTCATCTATTTTTGTAATATTGTCTGTTCTTTTATACATTTATAAAAGTCATTTTATTTTTTTGTCAGCTAATTACAACATCTGAGTCATCTGTGAGTTATTTTATTTACTATGTTTTTTCCCCCTGCTAATCAACAGCTGTTTTTACTTATGACTGTTAAAAATTGAGTAGAAAATAAGAGGGTGAACTGGTTGTATTTTCCTGTAGGAAACCATGTTTTTTTCTTTGTAAGATAGCTAGGTTGAGCTGCTGATCTTTTCAACCAGGAGTTGACCTGAGCCAGAGTCTTGTTACACAAGTATTGATCATTAGTTTATCTCTGATTTCAAATGTCTTTAGAGTGAGAATTGTCCTAGTCTTTGATAGGGTCCTTCCTCTAGCAGCATTTTGGGATAAAAACATCTGAAGACTAAGAAAATCTCTTTCTGTGGGGGCTTGTAGCTAAGCCTTTGATTTCTTGTGTCACTTCACACTCAGCAAAAGCATATGCAGTGGAAAAACCAGCTTTATATTTGAAGCTCCTCCAGATTTATATGTCACAGGAGCCTGCATGGTCATTAAAGTACTGTCAATTTCTCCTTACTTCAGCAGACTCCCTCTGCAGTATAGCAGGTCAGTCCAATGCCTACCTGTCCTTACTTGCTTCTAGAGGTAAAACTAGCAGCTGGTCTGTGTGCAAGGCTCATCCCTTTCTGAAATTTAGTTCCTTTAGGCTTGTGCTCAATGTTCAGTTGCTCAGTTGTGGCCAGCTCTTTGCATAAGGCTTTTGCCTTTGCTCTTTGCCACCAGACTTCTCTGTCAGTGGAATTTTCTAGGCAGGAATATTGGAATGGTTTGCCATTTCTGAAATTTAGTTCCTTTAGACTTACGTGTATCCAAAATGCTCCTGTGTGTTTACAGTTTTTATGATTTTTGTAACCTCTGTGTGTTTCTATTTACCATAGTGTGAAGGATTGTTTGGCATGTCCTTCTATATCCTAATCAAAAGTGGAGTTCTGGAAAAACTAATAAGACAAGTTGTTTTCATGCAGCATACACCCAATGCTATGGTGCCATGATCACTGATAACTTATAACGGGAAACACTAATTTTTTAAAGTAGTTTAATTCCATTTCTTCCTTTCTTAAGTAAAAAAAAAAAGGTTTAAGAAATAGTTTACAAATATAAGAAGACACAATTATTTCTTGAAAAATTTATGTTTATAAGACATGAATGATATGATTTACAATAGCATTTTGTATAAATGCATTTCATTTTTCTTTTATTTTAGGAATTTTTAGAATGTGCTCATGAAGCCTGCAAAGTACATAATCTTCAGCCTGTTAAATTTTTTCTTGAAAAAATGATTCAGACATATGAGATGATGATCGTTAGACACGGGTAAGATTATAGATAGTTAGATGCCATAGTTAGCTGTTATTTTTTTAAGTTAAACTATTAAAGCAACTAAAATTTATAAACCAAAGAGTCAGCAAATTTTGCTAGGTGCAGTAGGGAGCAACCCTCCATCCCCACTCTACCCCAACCAATCTCCATTCCAGTGACTTAAAAACAACGCTGTATTTCTCTCTCACGCTACATGTCCAAAAAAGATTGGAAAGGAGTGCTCATTCAGTGATGTAGCACTAATGACCCTCCACAATTTGCCCCTTTGATTATCAAATACGTTATTTGTTCTACTTCATGAACATTAAATACACTTTTACTTTCCCAAGGAGGCAACCCGAAAGTTCCAACCAAGGAACCAGACTCAAAGTCTAGAATCTCTAGATGATATGTGATAGTCTGTGTATCAGATTTGAAAGCTGTTCCTCTTGCTCCAGAGATCTAAAAATAGAAAAACAAGTTATCTGTCCTGCACACATCCAGCATGATAATAGTGGGTTTACCAGAACATGATTACCACAGCAAATACTTCAGAAACTGAAGAGACAAAGCCAATACTTATCAGTAGCAGTTCTGAAATTCAGCAGGGCATGTTGGGCCCTAATTCCAGAGACAGACTGACTGGGAAAGTACCTCAGTAGTTTGTACAGGCCCTTCCAGGGAGTCAGAGTCCTTTTATACATAATTTATTGTAAAGGGTATCATTAAATGGCTCTGGCCATTTTATATTCATAATTTTATATATATATATATATATATATTTTCCCCCCCTCCTGAGACAGCCTCCCCTACCAATTGTATAAACTGAAATCCCCATAAAACCTGGGTATACTTCTGTTTGACGTTGCTACCCAAGAGGGGTTTTCCAGGAACCTGTCCTCTGTGGACTTTGGTTCAACCTTGTGAGGGGTCTCCCCTCTTCATTTTCTTCCCTGGTCACATGTGAGGTGGATAATAGAGAAAATTTCCTTGAGAGCTGAAAAATGTTTTCAGCTGGCTCTCTACCTATACAAAGTTGATGTCTCAAAGGTCATGATTTTTTAAAGGCAGGTTTTTTTTTTAAAGCTCTTTTTATTATATAAATTTTCAAACATATGTAGAAATAGAGGGAATTAGTACAGTCAACCCTCATGCATTCAGTAACTAAGAGTCTTTTTCACATCTTAAACATTCACATTGTGTTTTAGCCTAGACTCATGGTTTCTTTGTCAGTTAACTCTCTCAGAAACTTAATAAACTTTTTTTCCATTTGATTCCAGGTGTGCCAGGAGCCACCAGAGTAGTCCTTATTAAGTCACACCTTTCTAAACGTCCTTGTAGTATCCTTGAACCTATCTGGATTAGTTGGTAGGCCCATATCCTTAATCTGTTTTCCCTAATTATTTCACCATCTGGAAATGATTGCTGGGAACCATATTAACCTTGCATATCTTATAATGAAGTGATACAATGGCCCTGCTCTTGATTTTGTCTTTGCTACTAGGCTAAGCTGATCTTTGTTGTTCAAAGATTTTTCTCAACTTATCTCTTACCGATTGCAGATGAGAATAAATCACCTCATTCAGTCTCTCAAGTCTCTGTTTCTCAGCTTTCTCTACTTTCATTCCTGCTTGCAAAGTGGCCATATTTTCCTGAGCTCATTTCTTTTTGTAGTTCCTTGTTAAATGCATCCCTTAGCCACCAATATATACTAATAATTCTCTCTTCACTATCTTTTCCCTCTAAAACCACAATTTCAATAGATTTATTATCTATCTCCCAGATTATCTCAAGGAATAAATTTACCAAATGTTTGATCAGTTGCTCGGTCGTGTCCGACTCTTTGCGACCTCATGAACCACAGCATGCCAGGCCTCCCTGTCCATCACCAACTCCCAGAGTTTATGCAAACTCATGTCCATTGAGTCGATGATGCCATCCAACCATCTCATCCTCTGTCATCCCCTGCTCCTCCTGCCCTCAATCTTTCCCAGCATCAGGGTCTTTTCCAAGGAGTCAGCTCTTTGCATCAGGTGGTCAAAGTATTGGAGTTTTAGCTTCAACATCAGTCCTTCCAATGAACACCCAGGACTGATCTCCTTCAGAATGGACTGGTTGGATCTCCTTGCAGTCCAAGGGACTCTCAAGAGTCTTCTCCAATACCACAGTTCAAAAGCATCAGTTCTTTGGTGCTCAGCTTTCTTTATAGTCCAACTCTCACATCCATACATGACTACTGGAGAAACAGGTTTGACTAGACGGACCTTTGTTGGCAAAGTAATGTCTCTGCTTTTTAAGATGCTGTCTAGGTTGGTCATCACTTTCCTTCCAAGGAGTAAGCGTCTTTTAATTTCATGGCTGCAGTCACCACCTGCAGTGATTTTGGAGCCCCCAAAATAAAGTCAGCCACTGTTTCAATTGTTTCCCCATCTATTTACCATGAAGTGATGGGACTGGATGCCATGATATTAGTTTTGTGAATGTTGAGCTTTAAGCCAACTTTTTCACTCTCCTCTTTCACTTTCATCAAGAGGCTCTTTAGTCCTTCTTCACTTTCTGCCATAAGGGTGGTGTCATCTGCATATCTGAGATTATTGATATTTCTCCCGGCAATCTTGATTCCGGCTTGTGCTTCATCCAGCCCAGCGTTTCTCATGATGTACTCTGCATATGTTAAATAAGCAGGGTGACAATATACAGCCTTGATGTACTCCTTTTCCTATTTGGAACCAGTCTGTTGTTCTATGTCCAGTTCTAACTGTTGCTTCCTGACCTGCATACAGGTTTCTCAAGAGGCAGGTTGGGTGGTCTGGTATTCCCATCTCTTTCAGAATTTTCCACAGCATAGCATTAATTCCCAATCCTCTAGCCTCTGTTAACAATTAATTTGCCACCCACAACTTAGCCTCTAAGCCCGTGCCCCTAATTTTAGTCTCTCTCTCTCTCTCTTTTTTTTTTTATCATGGCAAGAATACCTTTCTCCCTTCTAGGTACCAATTTCTATCGGTAAGGACGGACTAGGTTATTCCAAAGAAACAATCTGTACCCAAATCTTAGTGACTTGAGAACAAAGGTGTATTTCTCAATCATACTGTTTTCAGTATAATTTAGCTTGGAGGTTCTGCTCATCATAATTATTCAGGTCCCAGGTTGTTGGAGCAGCCACCATCTGAACATTGTGGGTCACAGCTTGCTAGAGGGAAAAGAGAGAGCTCTGTAGGGTCCCTTATGGGCAATTATCTCTCCTCTACCAAGTAACACTCATCATTTCCATTTATTACTCCTTAGTCATCTAGTAGTCCTGAAAGAGAGCAAGGAAGGCTACTATGTTCCAGCAGAGAGGAGATTCAGAGTATTTGGCAAAGAGCACTGTAGCAAGTGAAAATGAG
The DNA here is from genome assembly GCF_963930625.1 of Muntiacus reevesi. Classification (NCBI taxonomy): domain Eukaryota; kingdom Metazoa; phylum Chordata; class Mammalia; order Artiodactyla; family Cervidae; genus Muntiacus; species Muntiacus reevesi. The sequence continues at coordinate 101,906,336 of NC_089252.1, forward strand.
GAAAAGTGATTCCTCTCCACCTCCCTGCTTAGGAAACCTCAAGTCATTAAAATTTTTTTCTTAAGTATGCAGTTGTTTCCATTTTCATTTGGAAATTTTTTTTTTCATCATTTGGAAAATTCTTATTCTCTTTTGTAGATAAAGGTATTAATATTGAGAACTTGATTTAGAGATCAGTTAAATGTAACCACCTTATATCCAAGACAAAGTAATGTAATTTCAAAAATTATATGTAGTAATTATCATAAGGTGAAAGTTTATATACAAGTATATAGGTAAGTAATTTAACTTACCATTATTTTTGAGAATCTTATTGTATAATGACTTCTTTTCCTTCATAGTTTTATGTTAGTAGGAGAGCCTTTTGCTGCTAAAACAAAAGTTCTGCATATGCTGGCTGATACTCTAACTCTTATGAATGAACGTGGCTATGGAGAGGAAGAAAAAGTCATTTATAGGACTGTAAACCCCAAATCCATTACTATGGGCCAACTTTTTGGACAATTTGACCCAGTGTCCCACGAGGTAATCCACAGTAGAAACATTCTCTACTCTTATTGACAATGCACATTAAGCCAAGAAATTTGAAATATTTTTATGTTATCACTTTATAGTTTTTTTAAAGGAAGCTTTCCAACTCTTCCTTTTTTCCTCCTCAGTGGACTGACGGCATTGTGGCTAACACTTTTAGAGAATTTGCCTTATCAGAAACACCTGACCGGAAATGGGTTGTATTTGATGGTCCCATTGACACTTTGTGGATAGAGAGCATGAACACAGTACTGGATGATAATAAAAAGGTAAACCATCATGATTAAAAGCAAAACAGATGCACAGTATGAGTATACTTAATGCTACTGAGCTGCAAACCTAAAATGGTTAACATGGTAAATTTATTTTTTTTTACAATTAAAAAAAACAAAGCAGATACAGACATGCTTAAGCATGTTATATGTCCAACGACTAAATCCCAATATTTAAAATGAAGGATGCCGCAAATTGAAAAAGTTTATGTTATCTTTTCAATGAAAACTATGCTGTGGTAAATTCTTTGCTTAGTTTTTTTTTTAATTAAAATACAAGTATATTAAAATTACTGCATTAGCAGGAAGGTATAGTAAAGTGATAATAAGTTATGTGACTATAGTCTTAAGGTTTCTTATAGAAATGTAATATTTCAGAAGAAAACAAAAACCCTTCTTTTTTGAAAACAGACTGCTTCAGTGCTTATATGTGGTACATAACCTTAGAACCTGTGAGATTTAAAAAAATAAGAAAATGGAAGTCTTATATTTATTTTAACTGAGAGATAACATATGTAAAGTATAAAATGCATACCAAAGTTTAGAGTCTTATGTATTTTTCTTACATACACATACACCCAGATGACCATAATATAAATAAAAATACCTTAAATTTATTGTTTCCTACAAGGTTCACTTAAGTCCCTATGCAATCTATACATCTTCCCAAAGGCACAATCATTATTCTAACTCGTGTTGTGATAAACTAGTTTTGCCAGTTCTTGAACTTGATGTAAATAGAATCATACCATATAATGTTTTCTTTCTTTTGGTCAATACAACAACCTATGATATTAATACTGTAGTTCCATTTTATTTCTTTATTATTCTTTTAATATCTGTGTTAATATTCTACTGTATCAATATACCACAATTTATTTTTATATCTAAATGAAATAATTATACTACTAAGTAAGCAAACTAGTTTAATTAACATTCAAACATATACTCCAGTACTTTATCCTAGGTGGTTAGTCATTTGTTTTGTGTTTTTTTTTCATTATTCAGTCATATTGATTGGACTAAGGGGGAAAGCAAACAGACAAGAAATAGTGATGATTCAGAAGAGAGGGTTAATCAGTTTACTCAAGTCTAAGGTAAGAGAAACCCCAGTAAGACGGCAGGCACTGAGAGAGGGCATCAGAGGGCAGACAGACTGAAACCACAATCACAGAAAACTAACCAATCTAATCACACAGACCACAGCCTTGTCTAACTCAGTGAAACTAAGCCATGCCATGTAGGGCCACCCAAGATGGATGGGTCACGGTGGACAGTTCTGACAAAATGTGGTCCACTGGAGAAGGGAATGGCAAACCACTTCAGTATTCTTGCCTTGAGAACCCCATGAACAGAATGAAAAGGCAAAAAGATAGGACACTGAAAGATGAACTCCCCAGGTGGATAGGTGCCCAATATGCCACTGGAGATCAGTGGAGAAATAACTCCAGAAAGAATGAAGAGACGGAGCTAAGGCAAAAACAACACCCAGTTGTGGATGTGACTAGTGATAGAAGCAAGGTCTGATGCTATAAAGAGCAATATTGTATAGGAACCTGGAACATCAGGTCTATGAATCAAGGCAAATTGGAAATGGTCAAACAGGAGATGGCAAGAGTGAATGTCGAAATTTTAGGAATCAGAGAACTAAAATGGACTGGAATGGGTGAATTTAACTTAGATGACCATTATTTCTACTACTGTGGGCAGGAATCCCTTAGAAGAAATGGAGTAGCCATCATAATCAACAAAAGAGTCCAAAATGCAGTACTTGGATGCAATCTCAAAAATGATAGAATGATCTCTGTTCATTTCCAAGGCAAACCATTCAATAACACAGTAATCTAAGTCTACTCCCTGACTAGTAATGCTTAAGAAGCTGAAGTTTCTATGAAGTTATTTCTATGAAGTTTCTATGAAGGCCTGCAAGACCTTTTAGAATTAACACCCCCAGAAGATGTCCTTTTCATCATAGGGGACTGGAATGCAAAAGTAGGAAGTCAAGAAACACCTGGAGTAACAGGCACATTTGGCCTTGGAGTATGGAATGAAGCAGGACAAAGCTTAATAGAGTTTTGCCAAGAGAATGCACTGGTCATAGCAAACACCCTCTTCCAACAACACAAGAGAAGACTCTACACATGGACATCACCAGATGATCAATACCAAAATCAGATTGATTATATTCTTTCTAATCAAAGATGGAGAAGCTCTATACAGTCAGCAAAAATAAGACTGGGAGCTGACTGTGGCCCAGATCGTGAACTCCTTATTACCAAATTCAGACTTAAATTGAAGAAAGTAGGGAAAACCACTACACCATTCAGGTATGACCTAAATTGAATCCCTTATGATTATGCAGTGGAAGTGAGAAATAGATTTAGGGACTAGATCTGATAAGAGTGCCTGATGAACTATGGACAGAGGTTCGTGATGTTGTACAGGAGACAGAGATCAAGACCATCCCCAAGAAAAAGGAATGCAAAAAAGCAAAATGACTGTCTGAGAAGGCCTTACAAATAGCTGTGAAACGAAGAGAAGCTAAAAGCAAAGGAGAAAAGGAAAGACATATCCATTTGAATGCAGAGTTCCAAAGAATAGCAAGGAGAGATAAGAAAGCCTTCCTCAGTGATCAGTGCAAAGAAATAGAGGAAAACAATAGAATGGGAAAGACTAGAGATCTCTTCAAGAAAATTAGAGATACCAAGGGAACATTTCATGCAAAGATGGGCTCAATAAAGGACAGAAACAGTATGGACCAAACAGAAGCAGACGATATTAAGAAGAGGTGGCAAGAATACACAGAAGAACTGTACAAAAAAGATCATGACCCAGATAATCACGATGGTGTGCTTACTCACCTAGAGCCAGATATCCTGGAATGTGAAGTCAAGTGGGCCTTAGGAAGCATCACTACGAACAAAGCTAGTGGATGTGATAGCATTCCAGTTGAGCTATTTCAGATCCTAAAAAATGATGCTATGAAAGTGCTGCACTCAATATGCCAGCAAATTTAGAAAACTCAGCAGCAGCCACAGGACTGGAAAAGGTCAGTTTTCATTCCAATCCCTAAGAAGGGCAGTGCCAAAGAATGCTCAAACTACCACACAATTGCACTCATCTCACATGCTAATAAAGTAATGCTCTAAATTCTCCAAGCTAGGCTTCAGCAATACGTGAACTGTGAAGTTCCAGATGTTCAAGCTGGTTTTAGAAAAGGGAGAGGAACCAGAGATCATTGAAAAAGCAAGAGAGTTCCAGAAAAACATCTATTTCTGCTTTATTGACTATTCCAAAGCTTTTGACTGTGTGGATCACAATAAACTGTGGGAAATTCTTCAAGAGATGGGAATACCAGACCTCCTGACCTACCTCTTGATAAATCTGTATGCAGGTCAGGAAGCAATGGTTAGAACTGGACATGGAACAACAGACTGGGTCCAGATCGGGAAAGGAGTATGTTCAAGTTGTATATTGTCACCCTGCTTACTTAACATATGCAAAGTACATAATGAGAAACGCTAGACTGAATGCAGTACAAGCTGGCATCAAGATTGCCAGGAGAAATATCAATAACTTCAGATATGCAGATGATACCACCCTTATGGCAGAAAGCGAAGAACTAAAGAGCCTCTTGATGAAAGTGAAAGAGGAGAGTGAAAAAGTTGGCTTAAAGCTCAACATTCACAAAACTAAGATCATGGCATCCAGTCCCATCACTTCATGGTAAATAGATGGGGAAACAATGGAAGCAGTGGCTGACGTTATTTTGGGGGCTCCAAAATCACTGCAGGTGGTGACTGCAGCCATGAAATTAAAAGACGCTTACTCCTTGCAAGGAAAGTTATGATCAACCTAGACAGCATCTTAAAAAGCAGAGACATTACTTTGTCAACAAAGGTCCATCTAGTCAAGGCTATGGTTTTTCCAGTAGTCATGTATGGATGTGAGAGTTGGACTATAAAGAAAGCTGAGTGCTGAAGAACTGATGCTCTTGAACTCTTGAGAATCCCTTGCACTGCAAGGAGATCCAACCAGTCCATCCTAAAGGAGATCAGTCCTGGGTGTTCATTGGAAGGACTGATGCTGAAGCTAAAACTCCAATACTTTGGCCACCTAATGCAAAGAGCTGACTCATTTGAAAAGATCCTGATGCTGGGAGAGATTGAAGGCAGCAGGAGAAGGGAACAACAGAGGATGAGATGGTTGGATGGCATCACCAACTCAATGGACGTGAGTTTGCATAAACCCCAAGAGTTGGTGATGGACAGGGAGGCCTGGTGTGCTGCAGTCCATGGGGTTGCAAAGTCAGACACAACTGAGCGACTGAACTGAAGTGAAGGACTCAGAGCCTGGTGGAAGGATTGTTTCATATCAGATGAGAGGGGAGCAGGAAAGGTGAATGTGTGGCTTTAATAGTGGAATTTTTTTTTTTCCAGTGGGTTTTGTCATACATTGATATGAATCAGCCATAGAGTTACACGTATTCCCCATCCCGATCCCCCCTCCCACCTCCCTCTCCACCCGATTCCTTTGGGTCTTCCCAGCCCACCAGGCCCGAGCACCTGACTCATGCATCCCACCTGGGCTGGTGATCTGTTTCACCATAGATAATATACATGCTGTTCTTTCACAACATCCCACCCTCACCTTCTCCCACAGAGTTCATAGTGGAAATTTTTGAAGGCAAATTTTTTTCTCGATGTCCTCATGGAATGATACATTAGGATTCCATCTCACAAGGCAGCAGGTGGGTGGCAGGGGCAGTGACTCCCAGCCCCTGACCAACCGTTTGCATGTGGAGCATGCCAACCGTGCACTTGGTCAAGGGCAGACGTGGGGCTACAGAGGCGACCTGGACACAGAACATGGGGCAAGGAACGAGGCTGGGGTGATGGATCCGTAAAGAGGGACCTAGTCTCCCCAACCCTCATAGGCAGAAGAGGAAAAATAAGACTCAAACGTCTCATAAACGCCTATTTGCTGGGTACTTTCTTTCTCCTTATCTTGAAAAATAATTAAAAAAAAACACGGGGGGAAAATCTCAAAAGAAAAGAATAAAACCGTAAGAAGGCGAGAGATAGGAGGCCAGGGGGAGCCTGACCACGGTAGGGCTAGGGCGTCTGCCCCCTGCGCCTCAGCCTCCTCCCTTCTTGGCCCGGGGGCTGGGCTCTCAAAGCCCCACCGGTGGGTCCATGAGAGAAGGTGCGGGGCCTCGGCGGGGTCTCCGGGGGCCAGAGGACAGAGGCCCAGTGGCCTGCTGCTGGGTTCAGTTCGGGATTGGGCCCCGCGAGCGGGGGCGCCAGCTGTGCGGTCTCTCTGGGCTCGGCCCCCGCAGGTCTGGGCCCCAGCAGAGGCCGGCAGCCCCAGGTGCAGCTCGTGGGTTTGATGCGCTCCCGCCGCCCTCGGAAATGCGGGAAGGAGGGCCGTGCGAGAGCGTCCGGGTGCCCGCAGTGCGTCATGGCCTCGGACGGGCAGGCGGGCGGCCGTCGGGGGGCGACTGTCCGTCTGGTAGCCCTTTCCAGCCGCGGGGCGACGTCCTTCAGGGGTGAATTCTTGGCTAAGACACTCGCCCGGAAGAGTGGATTTCCCAGAGAAGGATCTGGAAACGCCACGCGTCCGACTCGGTGGAGAACTTCCTCTCTGTCAGGGCCTCGGGCGCCTCCCCCTGGACCGGCAGCTTGCGGGTGCCCTGGGTGCTGGAGGCCTCCTCGCCGAGGCCGGAGCCGCGGCCCCGGGCCACGTGGTCGGTCCCTCGGACACCAGCACCTCCAGGCGTCCCACGGCCGCGCTGACGTCTAGGAAGAACTGGAAGAGATAGTCTCCTCCCGGTACCGACCGAGCCCTCACAGACCCCCTCAGCCGTGTTCTCGGCGACGACGTAGACCCGCCCCTCCTCTCCGGTCAGGCCCAGAAGCTGCACAGGTGTCCGCTGAAGTTGCGTCGGGACCCAGGCTTCAGCCAGGAAGGGCCGGACAGGAGCGTCGTTCCTAACGGGGACTTTGTTCGTTCCCTCGGTAGTTGCCGAGCATCATGCCTCCACACTCTCCGTTCCCAGTGGCCTGCACCAGCTTCAGGCCCTTCCTGCTCAGCGCCTCGGTGCCCTCCGTGACGGTTGGCCTGTCCGTCTGATCTGAGGTGCAGTGCCCCTCCAGCTGCCTGAGGTCCTCGTGGGTGCTGAGCTTGCTGGCTTGGTCCAGGATGCGCTGGCGTCCCCGGCCTAGCCGGCGGTCTCCCGCACCAGGACGGGTCTGTCTGGTGGGCACAGCGGCCGCTCCACCTACTCCACGCGGTCTGGCCGTGGAAGCTGGCGGCGAAGCTGAGTTCCATGCCTCTGCCTTCACGCCCTCCGGCTTCTGGACGTAGTTGGCTGGGGCGATGCCCGTGTGGCTCACCTTGTTCTTGGCTTTGTACCAGTTGGGGTCCTTGGTGACAGCCACTTGGTGAGCACGTCTTCTTTGCCAAAGGGAGGGTCTTTCTTGGTAGCGCGTGAAAGTTGTACTTGGCAATATAGTCTGTATGGGACGGCGAGGAAACCTGAGTTGCTGACACCTTCTCATTAGATCTGGGGTTCCCCCAGTCACAGGAAGGCGGACCTGTCTCTTGGTACCTTGAGAGCGCTGCCATCTCGGCCCCCTCACTGCGGGCAGCATCAGTGGCCTGCGGAACAGTTCATGGTCTGGGGAGGGGCGCAGGGGTCCTGGGGGCTGCGGTACAAAGATCTCTGTTTGAGAAAGAAAGGGGAGGAGAGACAGCCAGACAGAGGCAGGGGTATGTCTCTGCGCCCAGGTCGAGGAGGGAAGGAAGGTGGGTGGGGCCGGGGGCTGGGAGGGAGTTCGGGGTTGTAAACCATGTGGCTGGGCTGCAAACCACCGTGGTTCGACTGGCGACATCGCGCTGGCAGCCCAGGGCTGCCCCCGGCCTCTGGATGGGGCCAAAGGGGCCCGGTGGCCACAGGCTGGCTGGGGCAGGAAGCCCGGGTGTGGCCCCCGACACCGCGGCAACCTGAATTACCGACGTCTTGGAAGATTTGGCAAATCCTTTTGGCGATTTATTTTTTTCTTCGTGAAGCGGTAGACGGTGGTTCTTTGTACACACGAGAAAGGGGAAGGTTTAAATTAGCCATCAAGAAAAATGGAAAAGAAAGCTGCCTAGGAAAACGAAGAAGCATATCTGGGTGTTACGGAGAACCTGATAGACTTGAAGGCCATGAATTCTAAGTTTAGTGCCAAGGTCTGCCTCTGTCAGATTTTCTCTGCCAGTCTAGGCACTTTAGATGTGGGTGTAGCTCAGGTGGCTAGACTGGAAATACAGAAAAACTTTAAATATATTGACAGGAGAATGCTAGAAATGCTGGACCATAGAACAGAAGCTACCTAATAAAAGAAGTGAAAACAACAGGGGAATGAAAATCTCTGTGAAAATGAAGAGCAAATTTAGTAGGAGTCAACGAGTGAGAGAGCTGTATAGATAGGAGACATTATTAAAAGTTAATGACAATTACAAACGTGGAAGCCAAGGAGATTGAGAAAATAAAATAGCTTTAATAATAATGATAGTTATTTGGCAGAAAAGACACAGTTGATAAATTCAGTTTTTTACATATTTTATTAAAGAGGAATATTTTAGATTAAAAGAGACCCAGAGGAGACTGCAAATACAATACATGGTCCTTGATTGAATTTTGGTCTGAATAAATCAGTTGAAAAGACATTCCTGATACAACTGAGAATATTTGGGTATTGGCTGAGTATTAGATGATATTAAGGAATTATTGGTAATTGTGTTAGATGTGATAATGTTATTGTGGTTATACAGGGAAGTCCTTATTTTAAAAAGATTAATATTGACTTATTTGGATGTGGAATGCCATGATATTTGTAATGATCTTTAAAATACTTTTTAAAAAGACAAAGAAAATATGGCAAAATGTTACCATTGGTTAACTCTAGAAGATAAATATATGAATATTCATAGTATTCTCTATTTTTTCTATTTCTTTTTTATTGATAAAAAAGTCTTACAACTATAAAATCTGTGGTATTTCATGTAATTTTTTAATAACAAAAACTGACATTAGTATAGGATTTTATAGTTTTTTCAATATATCATGTAGTTCCTGTCTCCCCTCCTTATATGAGAGAGAACAGAGCTAGACTTAGAATTTAGATTTAAGATTTTTCTGGCTTCCATCCTAAGACTTATCCTATTATATCATAAGAGGTACTTTAATAAATAGAATAAACTTCTGAGAAGTTTGAGATTTTTTAAAATAAACTTTTGAAAAATTGTTGCTTTCAGCTTTGCCTTATGAGTGGAGAAATCATTCAGATGTCCCCTCAAATGAGCCTCATCTTTGAAGCAATGGACCTTTCCCAGGCCTCAGTAAGTTCATAATTTATTATAATAGTAGTTTATTCATCTGTTCACTGGGTCATAAGTCTTTTTTTTATGTATTGTTTGTTTCTTTATTAAGTCTTAAATTATTGGAGTGTAGTTGATTTACAGTGTTGTGTTAGTTTCAGGAATAAGTCATTTTTACTATGTGTCGGAAAATGAGTTAGGCGCAAAAAATACAAAGATGAATAAGACAGTGTGTGCACATTTAGAGAGGATGAGAAGCATACTAATATATAATATATATATGTGTGTGTGTGTGTGTGTTTCCTGATATAGAGGTACATGTTAGTGCTCTAAGGATATGGAGGGGGCAAGTGCCCAAGTGAGGAATGGGTAGAGGAAGAGGATGTGGGAAAATGTTTGAGTGTTTGATCTGGTTTTGAGGGGTAAGACTTCTCCGTGGAGATTGGTTGGGGCTTGGCACTCCAAATCATGACAAGATGTCTTGAAAAGACTTGGAGCCATGACATATCCGGGGATCTGTAACTGCAGATAGTTTCATCTAGTGTATGTGATGCTATAGAGGAAGACAGGAGCCAGATCATGAAGGGCCTTATAAGTGATGCAAACAATTCTTTAATAACTACCAGATTGGAAAAGAAAACTTGTCTTTTTTCCTCTAGCCTGCCACCGTAAGCCGCTGTGGCATGATTTATTTGGAGCCCTCACAGTTGGGATGGAAACCACTTGTGTCTTCATGGTTGAATTCACTGAAAGGACCTCTGCAGGAACCAGCTCACCAAGCTCTTCTGAGAGGACTTTTTGACTGGTTAATAGAGCCCACTTTAAACCTCCGTAAGAAAAAATGCAAGGTAGCATTATAATTCTCTTATCTACTCTAATTTCTTTACTTTCCATTCAACTTGACTAAGTTTAAAGTCAGAATGGTAGGATAAATAAATCTTTTCTACTTAGACATATAATATCCACTTTTAAGAAAAGTAAAAAAATTGATTATGACCATCCATGATTCATATGCAGTTGTAAGAAATAATACAGAGAGACCCCATATATACGTCATCTGATTTCCCCCCATGACAACATTTTGCAAGACTGTATTATCATATCACAGCAAGGATATTGACATTGATAACATCTACTGATCTTATTTACATTTCCCTAGTTATCCTTGTACTCATGGGTCTCTCTGTGTGTATGTGTCTGTATTCATGTGCATGCATTTATCCATCAGCATTTACTTGTTTTTAATTTTAATATGTATGCTTAACCTGTACAAGATGATTTGATATACATATATGTAATGAAATGAATGGGCTTTCCTTGTAACTCAGCTGGTAAAGAATCCTCCTGTAATTCAGGAGACCCTGGTTTGATTCCTGGATCGGGAAGATCCCCTGGAGAAGGGAATGGCTACCCACTCCAGTACTCTTGCCTGGAGAGTGAAATGATTATCACAGTCAGGATAATTACCATATCTCCTCAAATAGTTAACTCATATGTGTGTGTGTGTGTGTGTGTGTGTGTGTGTGTGTGTGTGTGTGTGTGTGTGTGTGATGAGGACACCTAAATCTATCTCTTAGCAAATCTTCAGTATTGATACAAACTGTACAGTATTACTAACTGTAGTTATCATGCTGTCCATTAGATCTCTAGACTTATTCATCCTGCATAGCTATAACTTTGTACTGTTTGCCCATCTCCCCATTTCTCCCACCTCCTCCCCACTTGTTACCTCTGTTTTACTCTGCTTCTTTTTATGTATTCAACTTTTAGATCATGCATATAAGTGAGATCATGCAGTTTTTTCCTTTCTGTATCTGGCTTATTTCTCTTAGCATAGTGTCCTCAAGTTTTGTCTATGTTGTTGCAAATGGCAGGATTTTCTTTTTTAAGAATGAGCATTATTCCATTACACATGTACCACAATATCTTTATCCATTCATCTGCCAGTGGACTGTTAGGTGTTTCCATATCTTGGCTGCTGTGAATAATGCTTCAGTGAATATGGGAGTGCAGATATCTCCTTGAGGGACTTATTTTATTTCCTTTGAGTGTATACCTAGAAGGGGGATTGCTGGATCATACAGTAGTTCTATTTTTAGTTTTTTGAGGACCCTCCATACCTTTACACTAATAATGACTGGACTAATTTACCTTCCCACAGCCAGTGCACAAGGATTGTTTTTCTCCACATTCTCGCTAACACTAGTTATCTTTTATCTTTTTGATAATGTCCATCCTAACAGGTGTGAGGTGATATATCATTGTGGTTTTGATTTGCATTTCCTTATTGATTAGTGAGGCTAACTGACTTTTCATATACCTCTAGACCATTAGTATGTTGTCTTTAATTTCAGTATCACTTCTTGCCAGAGATCATTTGTTTTTTTTTCATGTCTCCTAGCTTGATATACAGGTAGATTGTATTTTTGATAAATGTTTGTTGAATAAATAGATGAATAAATAACTGTTATAAACTTCATTTCTACTATCTCTAGAGCACTGTTTATTCTCTTACTAATTTTCATTTCTCAGAGAATTCAAAATAAGAATATGTTTCACACAATTGTGTAATGTATTATACTAGGTTAAAATATTTGAGAGATTTTTATCATTCCTACAATTTAAATTCTTTAACTTTTATAGAGACTGTGAAAGGTTTTGTTTTAAGTGAAACACTTATTTTCTTTCATTATATATATAAGATGAAAGTAAAGTATCTTATTCTTTTCACTTTGAAGGAACTGATTCCAACAAGTGATAGCAATGTGGTTGTCTCTCTCACACGCCTCTTTGAAGTACTGCTCTGTAATGTGGTGGAGAACGATCCTACCAGCAAGCACATTCGTATTTGGATTATGGTTGGTTTTATATTTATTGTGTTTTTTAAGTTATAGAATAAAAAGTGCCTCTGGCAAATGTTGCTTGTCTTGAGAAAGACATTATAAGACCCAGAGCTATTTTTTGGTGAGCACCAAAAGAATACCAGAAGACATTAAAGTTGCCCTGATCTGATATTCTAATTTATAAGACAATTTAGAGAAAGTAAAATACATCAGAATAAATTAAAATGCCCTATTATTTATGAAAGATCACAATTTGATAAACAATAGAGTGACTTAATATTAAACCAATATGGACTTTAGGTGAATTGATCTTGTCTCAATGTTAAGCTAGAGTGTAAGCTATAACAGAGTGACTACAAAAGACTAGGAGCAGGTATCCAACCAGCTGGGTGGCACATTGCAGGCAGAATTCAGAGAGCATGTAGGTAGGAAGGGAGTCAGTGGTCTGGGTTTGTTAATGCCTAGAGATCAGAGAATGCCAGAGAATCAGGCTCTCCGGGAGCCAAACGAAAGAGGTACTCTATTCTCTCCCCTGGTCTATGCCACTTTCCTGTCCACCACGTTTTCTCAGATTCCTTAACTTCCTCTATGCAATCTATTTACTCTTCTACTCTGATAATAGCACTTCCCTCTCATTGTTTTCCCTTTACTTTGTTGCCACAGAAAATTTTCTCTTAAAACGTATTTGATACACTTTTCTATCTGGAGAAGGCATGTACCTAGAGCAAAAATCAAGATAAAAGTAGGTTTTCCATCCATACCAGTCCCCCAGCCACCCTTCAGGCAACCACTATTACCAGTGCCTCATGTAGCCTGCTAGAGATACTTGATACATACCCTCTTTTACAGTAGCTCAGATGGTAAATAGTCTGCCTGCAATGCAAGAGACCCAGGTCTGATCCCTGGGTCAGGAAAATCCCCTAGAGAAGGAAATGGCTGTCCACTCCAGTATTCTTACCTGGAGAATTCCATGAACAGAGGAGCCTGGTAGGCTACAGTCCATGGGGACACAAAGAGTCAGACACGACTACAACTGACACACACACACACACATTTTTTATACATGTTAACATACTATGCATTCTGATTTACATTTTTTTCTCACTGTATATTTTGGAGATCTTTCCATATTGGTATTGTGGTACCTTTTCCCCCCTAAACAGCTATACATATTCCACTGTATGTAGCTTATTCCAGTTAAGTTGATCTCTATTTGTGTTGCTTCAGATATTTTGCTACCACAAACAGTGCTGCAGTAAATATTCTTGTACATTTATCATTTTAACCAGAAGGAATATGTTTGAAGATAAACCCACTAAAAGAGAAACCCCTAGGTCATTTGTCATGAGCATTTTAAATTTAGACAGCATTTTAAATATTGCCAGAGGAATGATTTTTTATGTGACTGAGATGTGCTCCATTCCACATTATTTGTAAATCTGATTTTTTCCAAGTACTTTAAGTAGAACTCAATATATTAAATTTCAATCTGTTAAAAATCTCTTTTAAATAATTAGTTTAAATTAAACTTTTTCCTTTTTAAATGAACAGGCTTGCTTTATATTTTCTTTGATATGGTCCATTGGAGGAAGCTGTGATACAGATGGTCGCATTGTTTTTGATGTTTACATACGAATAGCCATAACGGGAAAAGATGAAAACAACCCAATACCTGAATCTGTGGGTAAATGGGAATGCAACTTTGATGAAAAAGGCCTAGTCTATGACTACATGTATGAGGTATGATGTAAGACGCTTGTTATGATAAACCATAGAACACAAAGTCTCAGATCAGTGGTCAAAACTGGGTTCCCATCCTAGTGTTACTCTGACTCCTGTGGTTAGCTTTTTAGTCCCTTCTCTTTTGTTTCTCCTCCTATAACTTCTGGGCTTACCCAATGGCTCAGAGAGTAAAGAATCTGCTGCAATACAGGAGACCTGGGTTCAATTCCTGGGTTGGTAAGATCCCCCCAAGAAGGAAATGGCAACCCACTCCAGTATTCTTGTCTGGAAGATCCCATGGACAGAGGAGCCTGGCGGGCTACAGCACATGGGGTCGCAAAGAGTCGGACACGACTGAGCGACTAACGCGCTAACTGATAACTTGTGGACAGTATAGATCCACTTGCTCGAAGTATATTTTATAATATCAGATTTATGTTAAATCTGTTTTCTCTTATTTAAAAAAGAATTCACAAAAAGATTCTTTTAAACAGCCAGAATTTACATAATTGATTCATGCAGATTTTACTTCACAAAGCCATAAGGTCTGATAGAGCCTTATTACAATTTTACCTGGATCTCAAAGTCTGTAGATGAAAAAGCAAATCTAGAAAGGCTACTGGGTAGCATAGCCAGAACTTGAACCCAGCTCTCCTGATTGCCAGTGAAGAAAGGTCTCTCTAAAACCATGCTGATGCGGAATTTTAAGAAGACCGGAAAGATATTTTCATTCACATTAGTCACAGTGAGAAGTCAATGAAACAACGTTTAAAACTAAAAAAATCAAGAGATGATAACCCAAGCATATTCTTTAAGAGTTGAATGTAAAAAAAAAAAAAAAAAAACAGTTGAAAGTAAATATCACAATATCTAGCTGAAAGAGGCAAAGGTAAGTTGCTGTTGGAGAGGAGAAAATAACTGGGAAACTGCTCTTTTTCCTTAACCTTGTAAACTTGGACTCTAAAATATGTGCATCTATAGCTTTGATAAAAATAAAAGATAAAACCTCAGAAATTAAGAACATGAATTACTAAAGAATCGTTCACTCAAACTTGCAAAATTACCACAATCCTGACACAACCATATACATATACAATTTGTTAGAAAATATTTAAAAATTCTTAGATGCTCGCCATAGCCCTGGAGCGGGGCCCAAGAGACCTCCTTTTTTGCTAGGTGTTAACTCTTTTGTTGCTTGATGAAAGGTGAGAAGTCAGTGAGAGACATTTAGGATCTCCAGGGAAGTGCGGGACAACCTGGAGAGGAAGATATCTGAGTGGGGGAGCGTGGATTCCCTAATCAGGATCACTCAGAGTGTTAAGACAGCAGATCTTCAGCCCATGGTTCAGAAGTTCAATCATGTATCAGTTGGTTCAGCCTTTCTAATACGTCCTGGCTGGATATCAGCCTGGATCAGTATGCCAAACAGAATAATTTTAGAGAAACAAATGAAATGAGTTTATTTGATATTTTGTTTCTCTTGGGATTATTGCCCATTTGCTTTAAAATATGAAAACATCAAGCCAAAGTCCTATTAATTGTAACTCCAGCCACATCAGAGTGGCTGTCAGATAAATTCTTGATATATGCACAAGGACATCCTCAAGGCGTTTTGGAGAAGTTAGTGTTAAGAGGACATAGAGGCAAAAATATCTGAAATTTTATATATGTTGAATTTGTGATAACTAGGTTTCATTAAGTTCTTCAGGTTATTGTTGAAAAGGAAAACTAAAACTAAACGTGTATTTCTTACATTGGATGGTGGATTCATGGGTGCTTGTCCGTCTGCTTCATGAATTAAATACACTGTATACATTGTTTTGGATGAATCTAATATTTCACAATAAAAAGGAGGAAAAGACTAAATAAAGTTTTAAAAACCATTGATGATAACTATGTTAAAAAGAGCCTGTTAGATAGCAAGTGTATGGTTATAATATTTTGAAACTTATGTTCTCTTATAGTTGAAAAACCGAGGTCGGTGGATCCACTGGAATGAACTAATTAAAAGTACTAGTTTAGGAAATAAACGTGTCAAGATTCAAGATATCATAGTCCCTACCATGGATACAATTAGATATACATTTCTAATGGATTTGAGTATTACCTATGCAAAGTAAGAAACTGTTATAACATGCATTTTAAATATTGCAGTACCTTTCTTATAGGATCATAGGATTTTTTAAGTGAACCTCAGAATCCATTTTCAGATAACTGAGACACTGAGCTACCCACCAACATTTCCATAGTGACATCTGATACTCTTAGTAAATCTGAAATCCAGACTTCCTGTCACTCGCTCCAAATCTTTGCCATCCTACTTTGTTGCCTCATAAGCCATATTTTATTTCTCTTATTTGTAATTGTGGACTAAAAGTCAGTTACAATGTTACTCTTAAAAAACCATTCTACTCACAGGCTCACCATACTCCTTAGGAATCAGACTGACAATGATTCTCTCGTTTGGCATTATTCAAATATGTCCTGTGCCAGTTCTTCATCATTTAAGATGAACATAAAAGACTCAGACTTAAATCAGAAGAGCACATCAAAAAAGATGAACAGCCTAGCACATACCATAGGCATATCCATACCAATTTCCTTAATAACACTTTCACAGTTATGTTTCTCTTAAAACATTAGCATAATTTATCGTTAATTTTATAATGTTTAAGTTAGACAAGCTTACATAATATGCATGAATGTCATGATTTGTTTGTTTTTTGATGAAGAACCTGTTTCTGAGTGAAATTTATGACAGTTTTATTTTGTGTTATTTAAAAAAAAGAAAGAAAAATAGCTTATGAGGGAGCATAGTTGTTCAGTTGCTAAGTGTCCAACTCTTGGTGACCCATGGACTGTACCACACCAAGCTCCTCTGTCCTCCACTATCTTCCAGGGTTTGCTCAAATTCATGTCCACTGAATCAGTGATGCTGTCTAACCATCTCGTCTTCTGCTACCTCCTCCTCCTTTTGCCTTTAATCTTTTCCATCATCAGAGTCTTTTTCAATGAGTCATCTCTTCGCATCAGGTGGCCTAAATATTGGAGTTTCAGCTTCATCAACAGTCCTTCCTTCCAATGACTATTCAGGGTTGATTTCCTTCAGGTTGACTGGTCTGTCTCCTTGCAGTCCCTTGGACCATAATTCGAAAGCATCAATTCTTTGGCACTCAGTCTTCTTTATGGACCAACCGTAAACTTTATGAATGAAATAGGAACATTATTTTGTCCCATGGTTGCATTTTTACATTTAGAGGCTAATATTAAAATCTTAAAATATTAATAGCACCAAAGAATTAATGGTTTTGAACTGTGGTGTTGGAGAAGACTCTTGAGAGTCCCTTGGACTGCAGGGAGATCGAACCAGTCAATCTTAAAGGAAATCAGTCCTGAATATTCATTGGAAGGACTGGTGCTGGAGCTTGAAACTCCAATACTTTGGCCACCTGATGCAAAGAGCTGACTCATTTGAAAAGACCCTTATGCTGGGAAGGATTGAAGGCAGGAGGAGAAGGGGATGACAGAGGATGAGATGGTTGGATGGCATCACCGACTCAATGGACATGAGTTGGAGCAAGCTCCAGGAGTTGGTGATGGACAGGAAAGCCTGGTGTGCTGCAGTCCATGGGGTCACAAAGAGTCAGATACGACTGAACAACTGAACTGAACTGATTAAAGTCTTCCTTAGACATGTTGGGCTTCCTTGGTAGCTCAGCTGGTAAAGAATCCACCTGCAATGCAGAGACCCCAGTTTGATTCCTGGGTCGGGAAGATCTGCTGGAGAAGGGATAGGCTACCCACTCCAGTATTCTGGCCTGGAGAATTCCATGGACTGTATAGTCCATGGGGTTGCAAAGAGTTGGATACAACTGAGCGACTTGCACTTTCACTTTAGGCATGTTACGTATTTGTCAATTCCCAGGAGTTGCTAGTATAGGAATTCTTTTGTTCCATGAACCATTTGTCAGAATAATGCTTTCAAATGAATAAGTAAAAATATAGGATATAAAGGAAACCACATATTAAAATACATTTATTAACATATTGAAAAATTTGAGCTCCAGTTAATATGTGTGCTTCTTTATTAACATGTTAAATAATAAGATCTAGCAGTGAGTCTGATGATGATCATAATTTTGAAGAAGTAATAGGCATAAGTGATACTTTTGAGATATCTAACAATTGTATTTAGTATAACATCTGTAATGTCTGTTGATGACAAGCACACAGGTACTATTATAAGTTGCTCCATTTTCGTAAAGGGTAGTGAAAGTAAAGATACAGCCTTTATGTCCTCTAAGTTCTGAATACTGTAAGAATTTCTTCAGTTTGGCTCATGGACCCTAAGTTAAGAAAGGTTTTTTATTTCGTAAATTATTTTAATAAGTAGTTTTTCAGAACATTGAGTGTTACTCAGACTGGAAAGTGTAGATGAATTCTCAGGCATCACTATAATTCTAAATGATCTGTTTTTTGTTTGCAGCATTGATTTCATGTTTATACTTCAGTGATAATTTTTAAAATTAATATTATCATAATTTGGGTCATATAGATTACTTTTTGTATACTGAATACCGCTGTTCAGTTTTAATGCCAGGCTTTGTGTTTGTCTTCATGTAGTGTGTGGTGCCAAGTTATCACTTAAAAGTGATGGTATTTAATTTTTATTTCAGTATGTCTCAAACTGGAGTTCTCCAGGTTTCTGTGAACATGAACTCAGGAGTTTTTTCCCTTTAAATTAGTTCAGACTACTCAAAAATGAGAAACCCTACTTGAAGCTATTAGAATAGAGAATTCCTTAGAGTTTGCTTTTAGACGGGTATTTTCAGTTAGTAACACTGACTTGATTCAAAAATGCTATTGACGGGTAGATACAGCTGTTACTTTTTAGAATTCACTGCCATTTACTTTCTTACAGAAACCTTGTGGTATTGAGATAACTGCACAACAGCTTCAACCTCTCTCTTTGTCATCATCCTAATATTCCACACTCACCTGTATCTTGATCTAAAAAGTACAAATATAGCTAGCACTTTCTGAGGAGACAAACGCTGGCTTTTTTTTTTTTTTTTTTTTCTGAGAAGTTAAGCATGTGACTACTTGTTTTAGCATATAACAATGTTACACCTATCCAAATAATAGTGTTACTATTTAAGTTTTGAAAGTAAGCAAAAATGTGTGCTAGTTGTTGCTTTTATCCGTCTTTTATGAAATGACAATGATAGGTTAAAATGTGAGTTTTTGGGTGAAGATGATTAGATTATTATTTGTGTTTTCAACTAACTCCAGCCTTCTCTAGTTGAAATAAATGTATTCTGACTTTTTCTCCTTCTGATGATATGTTAATTGTTTCATTAAGGCCACTACTTTTTGTGGGTCCAACGGGTACAGGAAAATCTGTGTATGTGAAGGATAAGCTGATGAATCACTTGGAAAAAGACCTGTACTTTCCTTTTTATGTTAATTTCTCTGCACGGACCAGTGCCAACCAGGTTCAGGTTAGTTCAAAGTTAGAAATATGGATCTATCATTTTTACTTTTTTTCCTTATTTGATTAGCATTTAAAACTGTATTTTTTTCTTTATAAACAGCTTGGTAGTTTAAAAATTTTTTTATTGGTGTATAGTTGATTAACAGTGTTGTGTTAATTATAGCAAGGTGAATAATAAAACTGTATTTTAGTAAATCTTCTATGAATTTAAATAAAACTTCAAACATCTTATTTTTGACTTTAAAGTAATTTTTAAAAATTAAATTTTAAGGACAAATTTCAAGAGAACATTTTTGCATTAATACTGAATTGTTGAGCTTTGTCAGCTTTTTTTCTCTCCAAGCCCAAGAAGCAACAGTTGATTTCTTAACTGGAGAAGTATGAAGTATAAGAAAAGGGAGGGAGGGAGGGAAGTAGAGAGAGAGGTTTTTAACTTGTTCTTTCAGTACTCTCCCAGATGGTCTTTAGAGGCATTTGCTGCTCACTTAAGTTCTGTCAGTGAAAGATCTTTCAAACCATAGACTTTTTATTGTGTGACCCACCTTTTACTCCTAGAGGTGCCAAGATGAAAGTACTGCATGAGATCTTTTCTAATTACCATTTTTATCTTCCATTCCTAGAATTATATCTGTCCATTGTCTTCTGACCTGTGGTGCTCATTTTCTTTGTTATAAGCTTATATAATTCTCTAATTTCAAAATACTACAAGTTTAGTGCTTTTAAATATTAAGTTAAAGTTAATAGATATGTTGGGGTATCTGTTGTGGAAAAAGTTCTGTGTGTGCGTGTGTGTACAATGTAAATATACGTGTGTACCTAACAATTCTGAGCACAAAGAAGGGTTTCATTATATGCTCTTTGAATAATGTTGAATATGAAGTTTCATATAACCCTGAAAATGAATAAATTTAAATGGATAACATGGTAATGCTTGACATTATTACCTTACATAATTAGACTGTTAATTTTTTTCTGGTGTTTAGTATGGCTTTAAATATACTACACTTCCTTCTTTATATTTTAGAACATTATTATGGCTAGACTGGATAAAAGACGCAAAGGAGTTTTTGGACCACCTATGGGAAAGAAGTGTATAATTTTTATAGATGACATGAATATGCCTGCATTGGAGAAATATGGAGCTCAACCTCCTATTGAATTATTACGACAATTTTTTGACTGTGGGAATTGGTAAGTATTTACCTGAAGTCTTAAGTAGCCATGTTGAAGTAACTTCTTGTTCTCTTTTTCTGTTTTTATTTTTTCACATCAAAATAATACAATTTAGCAAATTACTTAATGGGACAAAATGGTTGTTCAGATTTTCTTATATGGAAAATTTTGGAATACCTTCCTATACTTTTTTATATCATGGAAGAATAATCCACAAATATATTTATTTAATAATGTATTAGTTTTTGCCCTTTTAAGCTACTAGTTTCAGTTATTAAAAATAATTTACCAATTATATCTTTTACTATCACCCAGCACTGAGAATTTATGGATGGTCTCCAACCTAAGTAACCATAACCAGCACTCTATGTTTCCACCATTTTAAATTCCTTATATTATCTATGATTATTTGGGACTACCATATCTTTGAGATGGCTTGGTTTTGACAGCAATTTCATGAATAACTCTACCACTCCTTCCACCGTATTTTACAATAATATGATTAGGTTCCAACACATATGACATTGTATATTTTAGTTAGGATTAATAATTCTGCATTTCCTCCTATTAAAATATTTTCCTAATCCCTAATATGCTATGATTTTTATCTCAAGACAAGGATAGATTACTTATGAAACTAAATCATATTTTGGGATTACATATTTTTTTATTATTGCATGCCCTGGAATCTTGCTTTCAGGAGATAACCACTGTTAATAGTGTATTCTCTATTCTTCTGAGTTTTTTTCCTATATAAATATATTTTTATTTTTAAAAAGATCATGTTGCACATAATGTTTTATAACTTATTTGCACTTAGTATATTTAACTATATTATTTATATGTTTCATCCCCCTATCCATATTATTGGGCTTCCCTAGTAGCTCAGATGGTAAAGCGTCTGCCTGCAATGCAGGAGACCCGGGTTCAATCCCTGGGTTGGGAAGATCCCCTGGAGAAGGAAATGGCAACCCACTCCAGCATTCTTGCCTGGAGAATTCCAGGGGCAGAGGAGCCTGGCGGCCTATGGTTTATAGGGTCACAAAGGGTCAGACACGACTGAGCAACTAACACACACACACAGGCATCCATATTATTTGTCTATCTGATTTATTTTATTGGCTTTTAATACTATTTAGTTTTGTGAATCTTACTATAATTTATTTAACCAGTCCCTTATTGACAGTTATTAGAGTTGCCAAAGACCGGATCGTATTTTCATACTTTCTGTGGTGCTTTTAGACTAAACACTGGCTGTGTAGATTTCTCCCACCATCATCCTCCTTTTTTGCAAGAACTTCAATGTTAAAGAACTTTATGATCGATTTGAAATAGGCACCTTTTCACTCTGAGCAGTTCCAACTAAATTGAGTCATTTTTATACCCTTTTTTATATTCCCTAGTGGGTGTCTATTTAGGTAACAAAAATGTATAGGTTCTTTTTATATATCCTTCTGTGCTCTGAAGATAAGATTTGAGATGAGAAAAAGGAATCAGAACTAGCTGTAAGTAGAGTAAGTATATAGCTCATTGTCTAAATAAGGACATTTCTGAGAGAAAAGGGAGGCTGTTAATAGTTACTACAGGATAGGGACAAACAAGAATTTTCTTAGACAAAGTGGGACATATAGTCATCTTGCCTATAAACGGTTACAAAAGAGATTGATCTCTCATCCATATTTCTGGATTTGGAGTGTAAGACACAAAGCAGAGAGTTAAATGGAAGGAAGAATTGGAAAAAAAAAAAGGCAAGAACAAGAGGAAGGGACATTCTAGATACTCAGAATCTGGACAGCATTATCAGTGTCAGTGAAAGGAAAAGCAGAGTGCTGCTTTAAAACAAGTTTTCTCCACAGATTATTGGTTGCCTGATGTGGGGCAGAGCAAAATAGGTAAAGGGGGTCAAGTAAGTCAGGGGGCTGCAATGTACATCTTGTTGACTATAGTTTAATAATACTGCATCACATATTTGAGAAGAGCTCAGAGGATGAATCGTGAAAGTTATCACAAGAAAAAAATTTTTGTAACTGTATCTGGTGACAAATGTTAACTGAACTTATTGTGGTGAACATCTTGCAATATATGCAAATATCAAATCATTATGTAGTACACGGAACTAATGTTATGTCAATTATACCTCAATAAAAAAAAGAAGTAAAAAAAAAAAAGAAGTAAAAATTATAGGAATCCTTAAAAAAAAACTTCTCTTTTACTCCGAGTAATATCTAATCTTCTTCCTTTTAGAAAAGCTAAAATCAGATAAAGTTTCAAAGGAGCTCTACTTTTCAGCCCATCTCATTGGCTTTATTACTGACTGCTTTGGGATTTTTATGTGCTTTCAAGGTATGACCTGAAGGACACAAGTAAAATCGTTCTGGTTGACATACAGCTGATTGCTGCCATGGGCCCTCCAGGTGGTGGAAGAAATCCAGTCACTCCCCGTTTTATTCGGCATTTCAACATCTGCACCATTAACACTTTCAGTGATGAAACTATGGTTCGAATCTTCTCATCAATTGTAGCATTCTACTTGAGGACTCATGACTTTCCTCCTGAGTACTTTTTAGTTGGGAACCAGATTGTCAGTGGGACTATGGAGGTGAGCAACGAATGCAAACAAAGTCTTTGATATTACATATATCTGCATTTGATCCGTTGGTTTTTGTATTTTTTTCTTCTTTTCTCCCCTAGCCATCTACTTTTTGTCTTCACTGTCAGAGAAGCTTTCAGGAAGGTTTGAAAACAGGAACATTGTAGGCTTTGAAATTGGGGAATCTAGCTGGATTTGAGTCTTGACTACTATTTCTTAGCTATCTAGCCTTGCGCAAGCAACTTCACCTTAGGTTTTTAATCACTAAAATGGGAGCTAATATCTATTTCACAAAGGTTGTTATAAGGAAACCATCCAGAACCAGTATCCACCACATTGTAGGTGTTGCCTTAATTGTTGGGTTCCTACTCTAGTATTTATTAAATTTCCCTTCTCTCTCTTCTCTTTCTTCATGTTTATGTAAAAAAAAAAAAAAGAAGAAGAAGAAAGAAACTTAAGCAGCTTATGAATACCTTATTTTTGCCAGACTACATAACTTAGCGGTGGAAGTGAAAAAAAAAAAAAAAAGGTGGGACACAAGGGTGGGACTAGAAAACAAAGAGTAGCCCTTAACTGATTCCATGTGTGTTAGCTGCCTCTGCTCAGAGACCAGAGCCAGCCTCGTAGCTGATGGTGAAAGGGGAAAAAAATGTATTTAAGGTAGTTTAGTGATAATCTCATTGAACTAGGCTTTCTGGAGGTTGAGATCACTGCAACCAGAAGCAAAAAGCCCCTAGAATCATGCCATCAGTTCTAAAAGCATTGGGTCTTTCTAAAGTTCTTCTGCCCCTGTTCTGGTGGAATAGTGTGTTGTTAAAATAGAGAAACTAGAGAAACTAAAATAGCAAAAAGATAGTCCATTGTAATTACTATACTTATTCTGATACAGAAAAGTGCTTCTCTTTATAAAATATATTTGTATTTATATTTATAAAATATGATATTTGTATTATGTATTTATATATCCTGTAAAGAAAAGGGAGTTGGTTAGGCAGAATAGAATACAGAAAGGATCCTCTGTTGTTGTTGTTTTTCTGTCTTTGATACACTTGATAACACCTAGCATGTGTGGAGTTTAGGGGTGGGAGATGAATTAGAGAAGATATAAATTAAATAAATTTATAAATTAAAAAATAATTTTATTTGGATCTTTTTCTATATTATCAAAGATTTAATTTGTCTTTCTTCAAGAGAATGATAAGCTTAATGAATTCAGCATGTAGTAAAAATATACTTCATTTTGATATTATAGCCAATTAAGATAGAAGGAAGAGAAGGGAGAGAGAAAACAAGAGAGAAGTGAAGGGAGAGAATATGTTGATTTGAAGTCAGTGGTGGTCAAAGAAAATTGTTTCATCATCTTCTTCATTTTGAATGCTTCAGAATACATTGTCTGATGTCACTTTCTACTGAAATTTTTGTTCACTGTTTAATCCCAGGTCATTCACCTTTAAATGGAACAACTATAATCACTGGGAAATAAGAGCATTGTCACTTTTTGGGCATGGATGGAATCAGATGATATTAAATTCCCTCAATTTTTTAATTCCCGGTCAAGTGCTGTAAAGCAAAATATATAGGTATATGCCATGCTAGGCTTAGAACTATACAATTTTCCAAGCCAATATAATCTGATAGGATAAATAAAATATTTTATATAATATACTCTTTGTTATAGCATATTATGTTGTTGTTGACTTTATAGTACAGTGTTTTTGGCTTTGCTGATTATAAGCATTTGATTTTTTGCTTTTTTCATATTCAGATATATAAACAATCCATGGAAAATCTTTTGCCCACTCCCACAAAATCTCATTACACTTTCAACTTGCGGGATTTTTCACGTGTCATCCAGGGCTGTTTGCTCATTGAGAGAGATGCCGTGGAGGGCAAGCACACCATGATCCGTCTGTTTGTGCACGAGGTCCTCCGAGTGTTTTATGATCGCCTCGTTAATGACAGCGACCGATCCTGGCTGTTCACTTTAACCAAAAATGTTGTAAAGGACCATTTTAAAGAATCATTTGATAGTATCTTTTCACATTTGAGGAAAGGGAATACACCAGTAAGTATATTTAGTGTTTAAAAACAAGTTAAAACAGTCTAATAGCAGGAATTACTACAGCCAACTTATCTTTAAAAGAATGCTATTCCTCCTTCACGATCATGTTCTTTTTAACTTTCCTCATAGATTGATATTTAGCTTGAAAAGATTTGATTTCAGAATAGTTATATATATAACACAGAAGTTATATGTTAGGGATTGAATGATAATAGTAGATATAAGGTGCTCAGCATGGTGACTATCCCTTAGTAACGACTCGCTAAGTGGGTGCTTAGAATGACTTTTCCAGCTTCTGGGGTTGGGGGGGAGGGGGAAACTTATATGATAGAAAAAAGTTCTTTTCATTTCCTCAGGATATAATGTAGTTTCAGGTGTTAATTATACAACTATATTAGTTATTACCCTAATGTTTTAAAGAATTAAGTTTATTTTAGAAAAAATTTTAACTTTTGTAATTCATTGATTTCCATCTTATAGATAACTGAAGAGGAGCTAAGAAATCTCATGTTTGGTGACTATTTGAATCCCGACCTTGAAGGAGATGACAGAGTTTATGTTGAAATTCCAAATATTCATCATTTTAGTGACATTGTGGACCAATGTTTAGATGAGTATAATCAAACTCACAAAACAAGAATGAATCTTGTCATTTTTAGGTACCTGTATTTGGTGTTGATGCTTAAAATTACTATTTGTAAAATTTTGAAATGTTTAGAATGTAGAAAAAGATTTTTAAAATTTGAATTTATTTGAATATTTATTTAAATTAATTTATTTGAAATCTCTAGCAATTTATTTGAAATCTTTTGTGTAGCCAACCCTCCCTCACTGCATTCTCATTGTACCTTGCAGGGGTAAAAAGAAACTCATGTGTTTCTTTAGATTTTTACTACATGTGTGTGTTCCTAAGGGCTTCCCCAGGTTGCTCAGTGGTAAAGAATCCACCTACCAATGCAGGAAGCAGAAGTTCAATCCCTGGGCTGGGAAGGCCTGGAGGAGGAAATGGCAACCCTCTCAAGTGTTCTTGCCTGGGAATCCCATGGACAGAAGAGCCTGATGGGCTGCAGCCCATGGGGTCACAAAGAGTCAGACAGTTAGTGTCTGAGCATGCACACATGTATGTTACTAAACATGCAGGCAGTCTTATTTCACATGTTTAAAAATCATGTAAGTGCTATCATACTGTGCATAGTCCTTTGCAAGTTGGTTTATTCCAGACTGTGAAATTCACAAAAAGCAAATTCTTACTACTGTATTGCATTCCAGTGTATAATTTTAACACAATGGAATCATTCTTCTGAGATAGACTTCTGTTTCAGATACTAAGTACTGTAAACTAGGTAACTTCTAGTTTCTGTAATTATGAAAAAGGTTTGAATATTCATGTCTCCTTGGTTACATGTGTAAGGATTTCTCTAGGCTATATTCTTAGAAGTGGAATTACTATGTCATGATATGTTAGCGTCTTCTACGTTACTAAGTTTTGCCAAAGTATCTTCAGAAATCATCATTGTTTTTAAGAACTTCCATTGTTTCTCACCCTTGCCAACACTTAGGATTGCCTGATTTGGTTAGTTTTGTCAGTATCACACTGTGTCTTTAGTTTTAATTTCCCTGATTACTAGTGTGGATACCTTTCTTGAATGTATTATTTTGTATATAACTGACTTTCTAGTTCTCACATAGAAATCCTAGTATTAAAATGTTGAATAAATTTTTTCTTTTTTTTGCCATGCTTGTGATATCTTAGTTCCCTGACCAGGGATTGAACCCTGGCCCTTGACAGTGAAAGTCCAGAGTCCTAACTAGTGGACCACAAGGGAATTTCTGAAGAAATCTTTTAAATAAAAATAATATACTCCAGTACAGATAGTTAACAACTTCATTTTATTTTTGTAACTTACATATATTATATTTGCTGAATTTGTACTTCAAATAGTTTTCCTTTACATCAAATGGTCAAATTGTAACTGCATTTGAAATACCACACTTATTCATGATTGCATCTTTAAAATTGAGATAGTAACATATGGGACAGCAAAGTCCATCCTTCTAGGAAAGTAGAGCAATAGTTATGGGTAAATAAACATTTACACTCGTATTTTCAAGTATAATAATATCTGTATATCATAGGTATGTATTGGAACATTTATCACGAATATGTCGGATTCTGAAGCAGTCTGGTGGAAATGCTTTGCTTGTCGGACTTGGAGGAAGTGGGCGTCAGTCTTTAACTCGTCTGGCTACATCCATGGCAAAAATGCAGATTTTCCAACCAGAAATTTCAAAGAGTTACGGTATGAATGAATGGAGAGAGGACCTGAAGGTAAAATCATGAGGAAATCTAGTGTCTAAAATAACATCCGTGCATTCTTTTATCTGTAAAGAGAGAGCCATCCTGTATAGCTAGCTGTGTGCTGAATGCAGTGGTGATAATGGTGATGATAATACTATCCCTAGGCAGTTACTGCATGTGTTGAGCACTGTTTGAAGTGCTTTACAGATGTGCTTTCTTTCTACAAGTATGACAATTCAGTGTGGCAGGTATGGTTGTCTCTGTGTTTTACTGATGGGGAAACTGAAGTTGAGAACAGGTATGCACAGCAGAGTGGGATTTATAACTTGAGGCTTATCCACTGCATTCTTACCATGCTGCTGCTGATTCTATCTTTATTCTAGTTCAGAAAGGGCCTTATTTCAGACAAATGTGTTTTTTCAGTAGACTGTTAGATATAAACTTCAGTGGTGATGACAATGTCATCAAAGTTGTCAAATCTTAATAGTTTCTTTAGAGCTGTGCTGCTGTTCCAGTAAGCAATAGAATAGTAGAGGGCATACTTGGGGCTTCATACACATGTGCCTGTGGTTCTGCTGGCCCTGGAAGGGAGATGCCCCAAAGTGGAAAAAAACAAGAGAGGCTTTGCTGGACTTTTTAAACTTTTTCTGACCTTCATGTACTAAGTTAGTCTACATCTTAAAAGTGAATGTGGAGAACTGGCTTTTATATCTCCATTCTTAGATGGACAGATTCTTTCTTTTTTCAAATCCATCTTAGTTCCTGAAGTGAGACTGTGAATGGGCCCTCTTAAATCATAAACCCACCTCTGAATCAATGACTGTGCCTTGGGGCTTGGAAAACTGGCCAGTTGGAGTCTCCCACTGGAGGGAGAGGTAAAATGGAGGCCCAGATTGACAATGCCAGCAGAATGAGAGAAGTGAAGGTGAAAGTTGCTTAGTCATGTCTGAATCTTTGTGAGCCCATGGACGAGAGTCCATGGTATTCTCTAGGCCAGAATACTGGAGTGGGTAGCTGTCCCCTTCTCCAGGGGATCTTCCCAACCCAGAGATTGAACCCAGGTCTCCCACATTGCAGGTAGATTCTTTACCAGCTGAGCCACAAAGGAAGCCCCAATGGGAGAGGTACTACTGTAAAATTGAGATTTTTTTTTTTTTTTTTACCCAAAATGTGTTTTTTGGGATGGTTTCCCATTCATCTTTATACAAGGTACTTTTAGTGCTGCTTCCATCTGAAAGACCATCCTTCTGTAAGCCTTGCTTTTTCTCCTGTAGGGTGGCAGAGGACAGTAGAGCAGCCAACACACAAAACTACTGTTTGTGCATGGCTAAAGACGGTGGTGATTTTATAGCAACCTGGGCATTTTACATCCATTAAATAGGAATTGGGAGTCTGCACCAGGCGCTTCTTGTGTTTCCTCTTCTGCTCTTCTGGAGAGGGATGAAGAAGATCTTTTGTGAGAGGCATGTTCTCGTGAGGAGGTCGTCACCGCTGGAAAGGGCGAGATGTTATTATCGAAATAAAGGAAAGGGGAAAGAAAGCAAAAAAAAAAACAACACCAGATTTCCACCAGATTCTGATTCTAAGTACATTTTTATTTTAAGGCCCTTTTAAAGAATGTGGGCCTGAAGGGCCAGAAGACAGTCTTTCTAATCACAGACACTCAGATTAAAGAAGAAGCTTTTCTAGAGGACATCGACAGTGTGCTCAACACTGGAGAAATACCTAATATTTTTGCAGCAGATGAAAAACAAGAAGTGATGGAGGTAAATGCTTTTCAGGGGGTGCTGCTCCCTACTCAGAAATGTTACCTTGAAACTTTTCTGTTCTTTAGTATAAATATGGCTTGTGCAGAGAATTTTGGATATAAATATAAACATTTATATTTATATATTTTTATATAATATATATTATATTTTATTAATATATTAATTATATATATTGATATAATATATTTATATATAGAATATAAACTTAATGTATATTTTATTTTAATACTTTTTTGGGTGAATTTTAAATGGTTATAACTGTAGAAATATAACTATGAGACAGAATTTTAATTATTTTAACTCAGCTTTTTCCATAATGATAACAGTGTTTCATCCATTTGATCTTATTTAGCATGTTTTATGAGTGATTAGAGATTTAAAATCATGTCTTTTTCCTTACCTGGAGAATAGGTGCTTTATATTGCTGTGTCCGTTTCTGCTGTATAGCAAAGTCAATCAGCCGTACATATACATGTATTCCCTCTTTTTTTAATTTCCTTCTCATTTAAGTCAACTCAGAGCATGGAGTAGAGTTCCCGGTACTATACAGTAGGTTCTCATTGTACAGAGTAGTATGTATATGTCAAAAAATAAAATACAATCATGTCTTACGGTTACAGTGATATGAGAAAATATAGGTTTCAAATACTACTTGATTCACTTTTATACTTTGCCACTAGTTAGTAAAATCTTCAAAGTTTAATAAAACTACTTGTATTGTTTCTGGTACATCTGGGAATCATGCTTTGTGATTTAGTTGACAAAGAAAAAAAATACATTTTTTGTATTTTTTATATTGATTATTTATATTGATTTTATATTTGATGCACCCACCCCTACTTCAGATGTCCTGACCTTCGACCACCATTTCTCAGATCTTCCCATACAAGATTTCAGCTAATAGTTTCCCCTTTCCTGTTATCATAACTACTTTTACCCACAGAATACAGCACTTATACCAGGATGCTTCATTCCAGCCTCCAGTGATAGCATCTGGAGTAAAATGGATTCCCCCTGGTAGTTCAAGCACCCTGCTTTTCTCATCTATGGAATGAAAGTATTATATACACAAAATAGTTCCTCCTACACAGCATCATCAAATGAAATAAGGTAGTTATGGAATGTCAGACACTTAGAAAGCCCTCAGTAAATGTGATGCACCACCAGTTCATGGCCTGGAGTGGGGAAGGAGAAAGGAAAAAAAAATCAAGTTCTCTACTTGTATCTGGGTAGCATCAAGGTTGTGGCTAAAAGTTCCTAAGAATGGTGATTCTGCTAATCCATAGGAAAAATATATTCCGTACACTCCTTTCTAGGGAATGGGACCTTTTGGAGAATGGGATTTTCTAAACTTTGCAAGGCTTTTCTGCTCACTTTAATGGTTGTTTATCTTTCTCCTCATTGCATTGCTACAACACTTTTCCATGGCTTTATTATTTTATGGTGTATGATCCAAGAATAACCTGAAGAACTTATTCCCTTCATATTCCACCCAAACCTAGGAACACCATATCAATTTATCCACAAGGAAATAGCCATGGTCAGAACTCACATGTACCAAAGTGCATCCATTTTTCTTTTTTTTTTTTGATTGCTTTATACTAATATTTAACAATATAAAAGGTATACAAGATAAGTTATATAAATTTCTTTGCATACCCTGCACTTTGAAGACCAGGTCTTCGACTTTGCTTATTTCATCCATCTGACACAGGTTTTACTTGAAACCTCATGATAACTGATCTATAGAGCTTGGGCCTGGTCCTGCCTACTGATCACCTCTTACAGACTCAGCACAGTCTCTGATGTCAGCATTACAATTGTAGCTTCAGCCTTCCGTTTCCAGGCTACTTTTCCACTGTTCTGTTCACACTCCTTGCAGAATCAAATTGCCGCAAAGTTTTTCTCAATTTTGCAGTGACTTGTTTACCATATTTAGTGATATTTTCTCAGTTCTCTTTTAAAATTATCATTCATCTCTGAAATAACTCATCTTTCCTCTTTTAAAATGTTTTTCTTTGACTGCTATGAAAGTTCCCTCGGTTTGTTTCTTGTCTGCTTCAATAACTACTCTTTTTCTTGCTCCCAGAATCAGTTGTGCTCCCGAAGTATTAGTATTTCTATGTGCATGTAGATGTTACTCCCTACTTCTACTCTAGAAACATTGACCTTTGTTACTGTTGTTGTTTAGTTGCTGAGTCATGTCTGATTCTTTGTGACCCCGTAAACTATAGCCCACCAGGCTCCTCTGTCCATGTGATTTCCCAGGCAAGAACACTGGAGTGGGTTGTCATTTCCTCCTTCAGGGGATCTTTCTGACCCAGAGGTCGAGCCCGCATCTCCTGCATCAGCATGTGGGCTCTTTACCAGTGAGCCATCAGGGAAGACTACATTAACTATTATTTCTGTGTAAATAATGCCTACATTTATGTCACCATCTTAGCCCTTTCTTGACTCTTGTTCTACAGTTACACCCATGCCTTACCTTTCTGTATCTGAATGTCCCCCTGTTAACTCAAGAGGTAATGGAGGTAGACAACTCGAACATAATTTCACAGGTTGACACTGATCATACTAATCTTAATTTGAGAATTACTGTCAGGATGAATAAACAAAGTTGATTTACAGTTTCCCATAGAAACTGTCACATATCTAGAGGAGAGAGTTCTTTTAGAAATAAATTCACTATCATCACACTGGAAATTGTGTGATCATTGTGATCACTTCCTAAATTTGCTATTGAAAAAAATGTAAATCTACCTTTTAAAATTTTATTTTCTTTTAAAAATCTGTTTATAAGATAATTTATTGGGTATGAAACCTTTTCTACTTTGAAGAAGGAGAAAGTTAGGATATAAAAAGCTGAAAAGTACCTATGAGACAAGAACTGTTTTAAGTGTTCACATGTAATAAT
Organism: Muntiacus reevesi; assembly: GCF_963930625.1. Lineage (NCBI taxonomy): Eukaryota > Metazoa > Chordata > Mammalia > Artiodactyla > Cervidae > Muntiacus > Muntiacus reevesi. Next base: position 101,938,369 of record NC_089252.1, read on the forward strand.
TCTTTGATCACTCAACAACCCGTTGATATATTGATAAGTACTATTTCCCCCATTTTATGGCTAAGGAAACTAAATAACAGATAGATTAAGTAACTTGCCTCAAGGTCACATAGATAATCAGCTGCAAGCTGGAATTTGAATTCAAGATGTTTGGTTCTAAAGCCATTATGCCAGATCTCATGTAAAATGCCTTTTTCATATAGAGATATTAATAGGTTGGCCAAAAAGTTCATTTGGGTTTTTTGTGCACTGTTATGGAAAAGCCTAAAAGAACTTTTGGTCAATCCAACATAAAGGAAAAAAATTAAAAGTAATATATAATCTCATTGGGCTTCACTGGTGGCTAAAGAATTGGTAAAGAATCCACCTACCAATGCAGGATATGCATTGGGTTCAATCCCTGAGTTGGGAAGGTCCCTTGGAGAAGGGAATGGTTACCCACTCCAGTATTCTTGCCTGGAGAATTCCATAGACAGAGGAACCTGGCAAGCATAGTCCATGGGGTCACAAAGAGTCATACATGACCGAGTGAAGTAATCTCATTACCAAACTCTATTATCATTTCAAAAAATACAAACATTATAAGAATAAAGTCAGATAGCTCAAACAGCGGAAGAATGTCCAAAGTGAAAAAAATGATATAAGCCAAGAAGAATATCCAAAATAAACATGAAATCCCCTCTTTTATTCTCCTTTAAGTCCATCTCACACAAAGGAACCACTGTTAATAGTTCTTTGTGCTTGCTTCCATAAAAAAGTGTATGTTTACAAATATACACCTATGTACTTTTTAATTTAACAAAACGGATCATATTATGCATACTCTTGCACAATTTGGCCTTGAATTTATTTTTTCTTGCTGATCTTGCCATAGCGCTTGTTGATGTATCTCATTATCTTTAACAGTTGTTTAAAATTACAGTGTATGGATGTTTTATAATGTTTTTAACTGGATGCTTTAGTTGTTTCAATTTTTTCTTCTTAAAACCAGTGTTGAATTATAGTGTCCCATATGTATATCTTGGTGAACTTTTTGTGACTATTTTTGTAAGTTAAATTTTTGACACATACTTTTTTTTAAATTATAGAATTATGGAATTGAAAGTAGTCTTCTAAGCACAGGCTATATCAAAGCCATTATATTGATATAAAAACAAAAATTTTAAGATATTTATAAGAGGAATAATAAAAATTCTAAATATTTCAATATCTACTAACCTTTTTATTAACTTATGTGTTTATATTTACAAGGCTTTTTCTGGTATTCCCTAGGGTGTTCGTCCTGTGGCTCAGGCTGGCAATAAACACGGTGAACTCAGTCCCTTAGCCCTGTTTGCTTTCTTTGTGAATCGCTGCAAAGAAAATCTTCATGTTGTAGTGGCCTTTAGCCCCATTGGAGATGCCTTTCGAAATCGCTTGAGGCAGTTCCCATCCCTCATCAATTGCTGTACCATTGACTGGTTTCAGGTTTGTAATTTGCAGTGTGTGTGTGTGTGTGTGTGTGTGTGAATTACTCAGTTATATCCTACTCTTTGCAACCCCATGGGTGGTATCCCACCAAGTTTCTCTGTTCATGGGATTCTCCAGGCAAGAATACTGGAGTGGGTTGCCATTCCCTTCTCCAGGGGCTCTTTCCAACCCAGGAATCAAACCTGGGTGTCCTGCATTGCAGACAGATTCTTTACCATATGGGCCATCAGAGATAACTAAATCTTTTGGACTCTTACAGAAGTCTTACTCAACTTCAATTAATATGCATTTATCAAGTGTTTTTTGGTTACTCACTCTAATGGCAGCACCAGGGACTTGGAAGACTCCATGATCCCCAAAATGATCTCATATACTAGACTGGAAGACAAAAAAGACAGGTGGCAAATGAGCAGTCAGTTACATAAAAGAGTCATAGTCTCAGCGTGCAATTTAACACAGTGTCTCTCTGAAGCATGAAAATAAATTCATTACGTAGAGGAAGTTTGTATAAGGAACCAGTAGAATGTATCTTATATATGTGTGTGTGTGTGTGTGTGTACATGTATACATATACATACACATCCATATGTATAATATGTATAAAGATATATTTAGAAATAGATATATCTTTATCTATTTATACATATATTTATTATAAGGAGTTGGCTTACATCTTTACGGAGGCTGATGATTTTCAAGATTTGCAGTTGGCAAGCTGGAGACCCATGAGAGCTAATGGTGTCATTCCAGTTTGAAGGCCTGCAGGCTTGAGACCTAGGAAAAGGTGTTCTGCTTGAGTTCAAAGGCAGTAAAAAAACTAATGTCCTCACTGGAAGGCCATCATGCAGGAGGATTTGAGGGAGGTTCAGCCTTTTTGTTCTATTCAGGCCTTCAACTGATTAGATGAGGCCCACTTACATTAGGGAGAGCAATCTGCTTTATTCAGTCTATTCATTTAAATTTTGAACCCATCCAAAATGCACCTCACAGAAACAACTAGAATAATGTTAGACCAAATATATAGGCACACATAAAATTAACCATCATAAGAAGATAGCACATGCAGAGGTGCAACAATGGGGAGAGTGTGGCTTATTTGGGCAAATAGTTAAATAGTTTGGTGTGGCTGACTAGCAATGAGGGCAACAGGAGTTAAGTTGGAGCTTTGAGTGGGTGCCAGGCTATAAAGGAATGTGTAAATGTGCCTAGGAGTTTGATTTTATACCAAAGACATTGCAGGGCCATTAACATGTATTTAGCTAATCTGCATTTTAGGAATAACCCAAAACTCTTGGAAGCTTTAGAGTGGATGATTCAGATTCGGGCAAAACAAGAGACAGGAAGACTAGCTGGGTGACAATTTCAGTCATGCCAGCAGCGAATGATACAGGCTATCACCTCATTTAAACAGGGCAAATCATCACTGCCTGTATAAAACCATTCAGTGTTTATGTTCTTGAGAAGGGTAGCTCATGGTACCTTCTATTTATTTGTTTTATGCCTAATGTATTGTGGACTATAGCTTGATCCTGGATAGTTTCTTTTAAAAATAATTTTCTAATACTAATGCATTTTATTCTCTTTCATCTTTATCAATTGTATATTTGAAAAACAGTAATTCTGTCCTTTTGAGGACTGCAGTATGTTTCAGCTAGTGGATGTTTTAGAATTTACACAACAATAAAAGTCATGTGAAACAGTTTTCCTTTATGCAAACTGTATCTTAATATTGCTTTCATTAAGTAGCCCCAAACCAAAACCAAACAAACAAAGCCTGTCCAGTTAAAAGTTTTTCTTTTGTGAAATCTTATAAGTACAATTCTATTTCTGAATATGTTTTTTATAATCATGAGACTTCCTGTTCTGTCATATGTGATTCATACTTACTGAGGGAAATTTTAAGAAAGAAAGAACTAGGAGTTAGAAATAGATAAGGGAAGTTAAATGGATAGCAGAGAGGAACCGAGACTTTACAGTGAAACAGTGGGGATACAGAAACTGTGTCAGTGGCACTGATGGCATTGTTTGAGGCCTGCGTCTTTTAAGGATGGGAAGTGAGTGTGATCTACTGTGTGTCACATAGTGGAGAAGTCACTGACTTTTTGGATAGATCTCTGTTCTCCAGAATAGGGTGTAAACTTACCAAAGGTGCCGAAATAGTTCAGCAGATAAGGGTAGAATTGACTGAAATACTCCCTTGTGTCTGAAATATCTCCTGTGAATTGACATTGCTTCTCCGGTGGCTCAGGTGGTAAATAATCTGTCTGCAATGCAGGACACCCAGGTTTGATCCCTGGGTTGGGAAGATCCCCCGGAGAAGGGAATGGCAGCCCACTCCACAGCTCTTGCCTGGAGAATTCTGTGGACAGAGGAGCCTGTGGACTGTAGTCCATGGAGTTACAAAGAGTTGGACACAACTGAGCTGCTTGCACTTTTACTTCCCTTTCCCACTCAGTTTGTGTGTCAGATGGCCATACGTCATAGACAGTATGCACGGGACCCTCAGGGATTCTTGCAATGAACTGAAAATTGAAGATATACAGTGCAGTTATAGGTGGACAGTAAAAAACTGTCTTAAAACTAGCAGGAGCTAGCTCAAGCTCTGTGTCAGCTACATCTTAAGACCCAAAACGATGACAATTTAACAAGATCTGGTGAGACATTGGTTAAAACCCTGGTGGCTCAGATGGTAAAGAGTCTACCTGCAGTGCGGGAGACCCGGGTTTGATCCCTATGTCAGGAACATCCCCTGAAGAAGGAAATGGCAACCCACTTCAGTCAGTATCCTTGCCTGGAAAATTCCATGGACAGAGGAGCCTGGCAGGCTACAGTCCCTGGAGTTGCAGAGTTGGACACGACTGAGTGACTCGGAATATGGATTTGTATCAGCTGTTTAAATAATAACGTTTATTCCCAGGGTGTGTCATGACTTGCAATATTAGCTTACGATGTCATGGTTACCTATCAACAGCCATTTTCTACCTACTCCATCTTTGTTGACAGATTTCTAGTTTTGTTTGGGAAATTGCTACCCAAGTAGGCCAAGTCTAATAGGGATTCATTCCTGGTTGGCCTAAGTCAGAGCTCTCACTCCTCTCACTGTTGACTGTTTTACACATGAGCCTTTTCGTGACCTGTTCCTTACCAGTGGATCTGGATTTAAAGTCTGCCAGGGAGCTTTGGGGAGAAGCTTTTCAGAATAAAAAGAGTTACACGATCAGAAAATGGTTCTTATCTTGACATTTTACAAAAATTCGTTTATGTTAATAACAAATTTTTAGAGGTCTTTTTTGGGGTTTAAAAATATATTAGTATAGTAATACATATGAATATAATTAATAAATATGTATATACTGGTAATGCATGCTTAACACTTTTTTAAAATAACTAATGGAATATTTTATCAAAAAGCTTGATTTTTACTAGAGTAGAGGGCCAAACACTGAAAAAATTGATCTTAAAATGCATATTGTCTACTATAAAGGAAAAAAATTACAGGCATCTTGTTGAATATAAATGGAATGAAGTTTGGGAATACTCTATTGAGCAAGTGAAGATTAAGTACTCATTTAACATAAATTATTTCATTGAGTAAATATTTCAAATATTTACTGACAAGAACTGTTCAAGCACTGACGGTAACAGCAGTGAGATAAGAGTCCTTGCTTTTGTGGATTTTACATTTTAGTGGTGTGTTGGTGAGACAGACAGAAACAAATGAATAAATATTTGTCAAATATTGGTAAGTGCTAAGAAAAAATTCAAGGTAAGGGAAAGAGTAATGAGGGAAGGAATGCTGTTTTAGAAAGAGTGCTTTGGGCAGACCTACCTGGTAAATTTGCATTTGCACAGAGATGTGAGAGAGTTGAACCACATGGAGATCTAGATTAGGAGTGTTCTAGTCAGAGGAACAGCAAATCCAAAGACCCAGGGCCAGAAGCACCCTTGGTGTATTCCATGAAAAGCAAAGGAACCATCTCACTGAAGTGGGGAGTACTGAAGAAAAGTGAATTTGTGGGGAAGAAAATCAAATGTTCAACTTTTGATGTTGTAACCAGTAGGAATTACAATGAGCTGCTGGTAACAGAAAGTGAAAGTCGCTCAGTCATGTCCAACTCTTTGTGACTCCATGGACTATACAATCCATGGAATTCTCCAGGCCAGAATACTGGAGTGGGTAGCCTTTCTCTTCTCCAGGGGATCTTCCCAACCCAGGGATTGAACCCAGGTCTCCCATACTGCAGGCGGAGTCTTTACCAGCTGAGCCACAAGGGAAGCCCGCTAGTAACAGAAGCCTAAACTAAACACATAGAACTTTTTTCCCTCTCTCATACAGAAGAAAAATCTGAAGACTGAAACTTTTGTGACTTAAGGAAGTCATCAGAATCCCATATTCTTTCTTCTTTATTATCCTCAGCATGTAGTTTCCATCTTCAGAGTCATCATACGGCCTAATGTAGCTGCTAGAACTCCAACTTTCACATCTGTGTTCCAGGCAAGAAGTAGAATAATAGAAAGTAGGGCACAAAGACCCATGCCAGCTCTGTGTAACTCTCCAGAGAGCTTTCTCTGATGTCCCCGCTCAATAGATGCTCATATGTCATTATCCACTCTGAATTGCAAACGAGTCTAGGAAATGTAGTATTGTAGCTGGGGATATTGCTATCTAGAATAAATTTGGAATCCTAAGGAAAGGGGGCTGATAGGTATTAAGAGGGCAACAAAGCAGGCTGTACCATTGTCATACTAAATTTGGGATGCCTACTAGCCATCCAAGTGGAAGAGATAGGGAAACAGTATGATATATCTTTGATATGTAAAGTATTATTGACCTTTCCTATATTGAGTTATCTTTAATTTTAATGTATAAAATACTTATTATATCTTTCATTGATTTACTTGTGACAGTCTCTCTAATTCTGTTTTCCCTATTAAGATTTTAATTTTCTCAACCCCAAGTTCTTCTCTCATAGGAAGACAATTTATATAATTTGAGTGTGACTGATCATTTTAAATTTCACTTGTTTTTCTTTTTCTTATTTTTAGCCATGGCCTGAAGATGCTCTTGAGCGTGTAGCTGTGAAATTCTTAGAAACACTGGAGCTCACTGACATTGAACGACGAGAAATAGTTCCAATCTGCAAACATTTTCACACTTCCATTATGGAACTTTCCAAAAGGTTAATATTAATAAATTTTAAAATGACAGTAATGCCTTGTATGTTAAAGCGTCTCTTTTGTGAGAAACTGCAAATTTTAGTAGGATTTCTATGCCTTATAATTCTCTTTAATCATTTAATTAGTTATGGCTTTTAAGTATTAGAGAGCTACTTGATCTAGGTTTAAAAAAGAGCAGGGTATCTTAAGGGAAAGAATATAGCTGGATCTTAGAAATCACTAGAAGCAGGAGTTAAGAAGCCACCAGAAACCCAGAAATTCTTTTTCTCCGTTTCTTATTCCTGTTTCTCCTGTGGCATCTGCTTTCTAATCTTTTCTCTTTCAGGTTGAATTTTCTACTTTCCAGTGTATATGGAGGAAAACTGTCTACCTCTCAATTCTCAAGTTTACTTTTTGCAATTCCAGCTCATTAGCCCTTTCCAGCTTTCTAGTCGGAGTTCGTTCCAAAATGTGATTTAGCCTTCTTTGTGGCCAGTGCCCAGTCCTGGCCTGATCAGCTGTATGTGGTGTGGCAGGGTTCATAGAGCAAACATTGCTACTGGGTCACCAGTTGGACGTTCTTAAACAAGAAGGAAGGTGGTTGGTGGCTGTGGATACCTTAAAGGTATCAGTTTTACATCTGTTCATCTCTGAGATCTTCATGTCATAGGTGCTCATGGCATATTGCCTATCCAGAGTTTTACAGCCAGCTAGCATGTTTGGCTTGGGCAGGTACACCATGAAGGGGGCTCTAGTCTACGTACTCACCAAGAAACATCATTGCATCCATTGTTTTTATGTGTATGAGTAGTAGACTTATATTTCTGGCCGAGCTCCATTTAACCAACATGTGCAAGGAATGATGACTTGTTCTTGCTGTCCTACCTGTGGTCCTCTTTCCTTGTGTACAGTATATTGGGTCTGTTACAGGGTTAGATCCTCCTGGCATATGAAGCATATAAGAAGTCCTCTATCTTTCCTGCTATAGTTCTCTCTTCAGACAAATCTTTGTTGATTTGTGCTTTTATACTACATCATTGCTATTTGATACTAATATTTTGCACACTAGAAATTAGGATGTGGTTCTGTGTAAAGTTAAGTACTCAGCAGCTTCTGAATAAAATCAACCTTTATTCTTAAACATTTGTTGTTAATGCTCTGTTGAATTTACTATTTACTTTGTAAAACCCATTATTTATTGTAATGCTGTCTGCCTCTCTTTTAGGTTCTTGCAAGAGTTAGGACGACATAACTATGTTACTGCTACTTCTTACCTTGAACTCATTGCCTCATTTCGACAACTGTTGACTAAGAGGCGACAAGCTGTAATGGAAGCAAAACAGCGCTATGTGAATGGACTTGACAAATTAGCTTTTGCTGAGTCTCAGGTAAATTTGAGGAGCTGCTCAAGTGGAAATATAAGAAATATGAGATACAATTTATTGAGAATACGTTATGTGCCAGGTACTATGTTATGTATCTCATTTGCATTCCTTTAATTATTCCTCATAATAACTCCATAAGGTAGACGCTTTTATGATCCTCATGTTAGAGATGAGTAAAGTGAATTTTAGAATTTTAGAGAAGTTCACTCAGACTGCACAGACTCAAATACATCCGGTTTTATTCTAAAGTTTTTGGCATTTGGAGAAAGTACAGTGTCAGTGTTGATTTTTTATTATAATAACTGGTTAAATATAAGACTTTTTTCCAAATGAGTCAAGTAATACTTATTAGCATTATTTCAACATAAGCAGCAGAGCGGGTGGTCTGAATGAATTGTACACCATACACATAATATAATGCGGATACCCAGAGCTGCTACCATTTTTCTTTCTGACTTTTCTTCCATGACAACTGCATTCTTCCATTGCCCTGTCATACTTAAGAAAGAATAAAGTCTTTTCTGAAGAAAACTGGCCACACTCTATGCTTTGTTTATCATGTAAAGAACTGAAAAAAAAAAAAGTTAAGCTTTTCTGGTCCTGATTTTAAGTTTCAGTTTTCTCTGCTTGGCTTCCATAACTATTGTAGTTATGAAAACTAATGACAGATTGTCTATTTAGGTTGGTGAAATGAAAACAGAACTTGTCCAATTACAGCCCAAATTAGAGGAAGCAAAAGTTGAAAATGCAAATATGATGCAGGTAAAGTGTCCTGAATTTTTAAAAAATTGATGACAAAAGACAACTGAAATACATAAATTCAGCTTTGATAATAAGCCTTAAGTCATTTACGACAAGATCTTTGGGACGTTACTCTTTTCAGTTGATTGACTGGGTTCCTTGTGGGTTCTGTTGTTTTTGAAGAAAGATAAGAAGCCCCTCACTAAATTAGATCACATATATTTACATTTCTCCTCATTTTATCCTTCAAAATTATGTTTGGTGTCCTAGTTTTCAAATATTCTTTTGTCTCTAGGATAGAGAAAACAATAGGATGTTTAAGCAAATGTCTTTATTTTTTTTTTGTCTTTTGCTTAGATTATCGAGATAGAATCTGCACAAGTGGAAGCAAAAAGAAAGTTTGTGAAATTTGATGAAGAGGTAGCCAGTGGAAAAGCTGAGGAAGCCCAAGCTCTGAAGAATGAATGTGAAAGTGATCTAGCTGAGGCGATTCCAGCCTTGGAAGCAGCCCTGTCTGCACTGGATACACTAAAGGCAAGTGTTGGAATGAGCTTGTGTTTTATCAGCAACTGTAACTGTATAACAGAGACTTGGTTAATTCCGTGTAGTTCATTTTCAGTGGGTGCTATTATATGGTTATCGTCCAGTCAAATTAAATTTGACTCTTAACAATTCCTCTTTGATATATTGTTATCTTATGCTTTTGCTTTTCCTATATTTATTTATAATTTTCATTCAGGATATTCCAGTGGGAATGGAACAATTTCCAAGAGGCCAAAGTGGTTCTGTACATGAGCCAGGAGGCATTTGTTAAATAGAATATGGAGTCACTTTTCTGCAGCCTTCTGGTCATGCATGTACAGAAAAACCTAAAGATCATTCCCAGTGTAGATGTGGGTTGCACCTGTCTGCATTAGACTGTTACATATTTCTCTTTACAGGGTCTTTAGGCAAAACCAGAATAATCTTACCAAACAGATCAGAGAGATGAGCTTCTATTAGCTAGGGAGACCCAGTGTAGTGTGGGAGTTCAGGATATCCAGTCCCCACTCTACTCCTTTTTTCCTAATCAGTGCCCTAACTTTCATGTAAAATACCTGACAAAATGACAAGCTCAACCTGTCAGTAGTTCAGTATCTTGCAGAATCACTGAAGTGATCTGATGGTAGAACCTAATGACCTCCTGCAGCTCCAACTGTGTAGGAAACTAAGATCTATTGTTGTTAGCTTTCCAGCAATTACACACAGTTCGTCAGAGGATATTGGAGAGGATGGTAAATAAATGGATCTATTGTGTCTGTCATAACAATATATGCCTTTTTAGACAATAAACTTGGAATTGGAAAGTATCTCTTCTTTCATTTTTGGTGGGTAAAACTAATATGTAAGCAAATATGGAATTAAGCCTTTATCTTAAGATGGATTCCATGCATGGGCTTGGTATATCATTGTATAAAAATTTTGTGTATGTGTGCAAAAATATTTTATTAGAAATGTTCTTAGTTGACATCATATTCTCATAAGGATCTGTGAACTCTCAAACACTTGAGAAACATTGATTTACTGTGCTTCAATTTTTTGTTACCTTTTTTTAATAACCACACAGAGCAAAAAACAATTATAGTTTCACATGAAAATCAGTGGTATTATTACTCTACAACATTATAAAATAACTGTCATTATTTACAAATAAGCTGACCTAAAGGCATCCTGTTTTCTTTTGATTTAGCCAGCTGATATTACAATCGTGAAGTCAATGAAGAATCCTCCATCTGGTGTTAAACTAGTTATGGCTGCTGTTTGTGTTATGAAAGATATAAAACCAGAAAAAATTTCGGATCCTTCAGGAACTGGAGGCAAGGTAATAACTAGACACAGATTTGTATCACATTCATGAATGTATAGAACACTTTACCACAACTATTATCAAATTAAACGTCAATAGTACCCATTCCGAGGAAGACACATTGTATATGTGTTCCAGGGTAAAGTGAAGGCGGTATGCTGTGCTGGGTTTGGTCGCTCAATCGTGTCCGACTCTTTGCAACCCCATGAACTATAGACCTCCAGGTTCCTCTGTCCGTGGGGATTCTCCAGGCAAGAATACTGGAGTGGGTGGCCTCTCCCTCCAGGGGATCTTCCCAACCCAGGGATTGAACCCAGGTCTCCCACGTTGCTGGTGGATTCTTTACCTTCTGAGCCACCACAGAAGCCCGAAGGCAGTATGGTATCAGAGAAATGTAGTCCCGGTTGCTTCCACCGCCTTTTCTGACTATGCAGGATTCGCCACTCTGCTGGGGTGGGGTTGAACGAACAGGGAGATAGCTGTGATTTTCTTGATAAGAGCCTCAAGAATGTGACATAGTTATACAGGTGTTGTTTCCAAGCATTCAAGAAATTCTGCTGAGGTAACTAGTACTGTGATCTCATTAAAACTACATGCTTGGGAGCCAGAATGTCTGTATTCAGAAATCCTGACCCTCCTAGCAGTGTGACCCTGGGGAAGATGCTTAACCTCTGTGGAACTCTGTAAAAGGAGCATTGTCATAGTACTTTCCTCACAAAGTTAGCGTGAGGATTGGATTAGTTACTACATACCAAGCTCTTAACGTATAAGGCCTTTCACACAGTAAGCTGTCTGTGATAATAAGTGCTGCACATTTATTAGTAAACGTTAGCTGTTATTATTACAGTTGTTATTTGCCTGGGTCCAGCCCCAGCAGGATCCAGGGGAACCCTCAGGATGAACAGTGTCGGCAAATGAGAGGGAGTGAGACAAAGCTCCGGGCTAAGTCTGGAGTTTATTTTTGCACGGCCCCTTTATACCCTTAACAACATCTTTGGGGGAAGTGCACATTGCTTACACACAGTTCGTCTTAAAACATTACAACAACTTGACCTTCAACAGAAACTGGATGTCACCCACATACTTTTTCGTTCACAAGGGTCTTATCATTTGGCCTTCAGGCCTGCTAACATTTTATGGCTTGCACCTGGTGTGACTTAAGCAACTTCAGTAGCCGACCCTATTTTTCTTATAATTAATCTATTTTCTTTCTAATAAGTGTCATCTCTATGGGAACTAGATAGGATTACATTTTTACAGAACAGAAATGTGAAGGACTGCAAAAACAGCAGATATGGAACAAAACAGGCTCTTAGTCTAAAAGTTAACTATCTGCAAGAAGTCACCAGCTAATCTCTATGTAAAGTATTTTCTATTAGGCACATTTGTGGCTATCATATTTTGTGGAGCTTTTCTCACCCCATGAAGGGGCCTGTGCTTAATAGTTTCTTTTGTTAGCGTACTGTGTTTAGGATGTTTAGAACAATAAAGAGCATTTTGTGCAATGAGATCACACATTTATCAAACAAGCCAGAATGCCAGCAAAATGTTTGAATGGAAGCATTTCTTTCATCTCTGGCCCCTTCATAGGGTACCAGCATCCAGAAGATTTATTAATTAGGGTTTTAAGTTGGTCCTCATTCAGTGAAAGAGGAGCAGGAGAACTCTCGGCAGGCAACACAAGAATCCACAGCAGGGTAAATAAGAACAACAGCAGAAAAGGGGGGAGGATACAGGGTGGGGTGGAGGCCGAGGCCAACCTGGAGGGTCCCTTATCCTAGACGGCCTTGCCTGTCAGGTTTTTTTCTGGTGACCTTGTCATGGATGGGGTCCTGGACGGCCTTGCCTGCCTGGTATTTTCTTCATGACCTCGTCATGGGCGGGACCTCCCATAACGGCTCCCGGCAGTTATTCAAAGGTATATCCCTTAAAAAGGAAGGCATAACATCTATCCTGAACTAAATTTATAGACTTATTTTCTTTTCAGGGTTTTGTCTTTTTCTTTTCAAGTTTTTACAATACCTAGGTTTGAATCCCTGAATTGGAGAATTGGGATTTTTGTGGGGGGCCTATTCTGTCCTCCATTGAGATAATAAAAATTAAAAAATAGGCTCTTACCTTATCAAGTTATTCTCATATACACATACACACATACACACACGCACCCACACACACCCCTATCAAACTTCTGAAATTAAGAAAAAGAATGTTCAGCTAGTTATTTAACGTTTTTTATTTTATGAGCATGAGCACCATGTGCTTTATCTTATAACTGAGTGAGCAGTGTGTAATCTTTGTCTTACCGCTTTCTTTTCTGTATTCCATTTGGAAAAATCTAGGTAGGTGAGGGGATTTTCTGTAAGAAAAATGTTTGCTACCTGTCCTAGTCCATTTGGGCTACTCTAACAAATTACCATAGATTGGGGTCGCTTATCAACAACAAACATTTATTTCTCACACTTCTAGAGGCTGGTAAGTCCAAAAACAAGCCTGCAGTAGATTCAGTGTCAGGTGAGGGTCCAAGTTGCAGTTTATAGACTACTGTCTGCTTGTGGTGTTGTCACATGGTGGAATAGGAGGGAGCTCCCTGCCCTCTATTTTATAAGGGGACTGATTACATCCGTGACTTAATCACGTTCCTAAGACCCCACCTCCAAGTACTGTTATACTGGGAAGTAGGTTTTAGCATAGGAATCTGGGGAGAGGACACAGACTTTCAGTTTATAGCACTACCTTTATGATTTGAAAGTCAAGTTAAAGGAAAATAAAAGTTGAAATAATAAAAATGTTTTTTCTTAGGTGAAATTTTGATAGTATTTGTACCAGCTGCTTTTCTTAAGTTTTCTAAAAAGAAGTGATCATATTTTTTTGCCTGTCAGTGTTTCTTTTTTTTTAATTAAACTTTCTAAAATTTTAGTAATTTTTTGGGCTATGCTGGGTCTTTGTTGCTATGCACAGATTTTCTCTAGTTGTGGTGCACAGGCTTCTCGTTGCAGTGGCTTTTCTTCTAGTGGAACAAGGGCTTTAGAGCGCAGGCTCAGTACTCGTGTCGTGGTACAAAGTGGTACACGGGCCTAGTTGTTCTGTGGCATGTGGGATCCTCCCGAACCAGGGATCTAACCCCTGTCCTCTGCATTCCAAGATGGACTCTTAACCACTGGACCACCAGGGAAACCCTCAATATTTAATTTTTAATAATAAGGTCAATATATAAATTCATATGCTTATTTTAAATCTTTGTTATACTTAACATGTTCTCAGAGAGAGGAGTCTCTTCATTTCTTTTCCAAGGACATGTAAGTAGATATTTTGAAAGTTCAGTGTATAGTTTCTCTAGATTAGTATACCTTAAACCTCAAGAAGAAAAGTTTTATATCAAACATTTAATTGTACATATGATGTTTCTGTAAATTTTATTTATAGATATTAGATTATTGGGGACCTAGCAAAAAACTTCTGGGAGATATGAATTTTTTAAGAGATTTGAGAGAATATGACAAGGACAATATTCCGGTGAGTTTCATTGGATTTTTTTCTATAAATGTGATTTTGCCAAGATATAGAAAATCTTTAACATTTTTCAATATTATATAAAATGTAAGCAAATAGAGTGTCAGTAGAATTAAAATAGTAAAGGAATATTTATTAATGACTATATTATGAATTCTCATAATGTATAAAACCACTCCTCTTTCAGACCATCCAAAGTTATTGAATAAATTAACTGTTTTAGTGTATTATTGACATGAAAGAGTTCTCAAAGTGTCTTCTTAAAATAGTTTATTTCTTAACAAATTGGATACACAAATTTCTGAGATAAAAAGTATATAATTTTTCATCCAAACTTCTATTTATTTATGTTTAGTTGTTCTTTTTCCTTGTTTACATACATATGTTTTCCCGAACTGCAAAGGCCTTTTAATTTTTTCAGAAGACGTATCTTGTCTACCTGTAATAAATTTGTTGCAATTATGCTTATTTTAAAAATATCTCAAAGTACTGACTTTGGTTTTTAAAGACAACATAACTGTTTTATATACTCTTTTTTAAACTATGTATGATCAATTTTTCATCTAATGATTGTGTGGTATATGTTGAAATTTTAAGATCTAAATCTTTGTTTCCCAGGTGACTATTATGCAGAAGATTCGTGGTGAATACTTAACAAACCCTGAATTTGATCCTCCTAAGGTTGCTAAAGCTTCCTCTGCAGCTGAGGGTCTGTGTAAGTGGATCATGGCTATGGAAGTGTATGACAGAGTTGCAAAGGTATTTTGAGGATCAGCACATCCATTTTCTATTGAAATATTCCCATAAACTAAAATCTGTGCCTTTGAAATGGAGAAGGAAATGGCAACCTGCTCCAGTATTCTTTCCTGGAGAATCCATGGGTAGAGAAGCCTGGCAGACTACCGTCCATGGGGTCACAAGAGTCGGACACAACAGAGACTAAACCAACCAATGCCTTTGAAAACTCTAAGGTTAGCTTCTGTTGAGTTCAGCCTAACTCATTTCCCCTCATATTTAATAAAAAGGTTTGTGATTTTAAGTGTTTTCTTTTTAATCTGTCATTTTAGGATTGAAGTTCTTTTCTTCAGTTGAAAAAAAAAAGTGGTGTTTTGAATTCACTGTATTAATGAATATTTGGTGAAAAAAGGAACATTGAAATAAATTTGTTCATAATAAAAGATCTATGCGCTTATTTACTAGTTCAGAAGTTTCTAAAAATGATCCCACAGAGAATTTGTCCTGCTCCAGCATAATCAGTTCAGTTCACTCGCTCAGTCGTGTCCGACTCTACCACCCCATGGACAGTATAATCAGACGTTAATTGAGTGTCTAGTGGATGAAGAGAATGCTTATGTGTGACATAACCAGTTGGGACCAGTATACAGGAGAGCAGGGAGATAACAGAACTGGCCAGACTGACCTATAGTTACAGGGACCTGGGGCAAAAGAGCATTAAGTTTTATGGGGAGACAGCAGAAGCAAAGAAAAATCCAAAACATCAAAGGCCAAGTGGCAGATGAAAATCTTAATGCAGAGGTCAGAAGTAAGAAATTCCAGTAGGGTTAAGAAGAGAAGCATGGACTCAAGCAGTGATAGGGAGTTTTTTTGGAGTACTCCCTGGGGCCAAATTACAGGAGAGCAGAGAATGGTTAACAACATTTTGCATGGGGTGGGAGAAAGCTTCAAGAGAGAGGGGACATATGTATACCTATGGCTGATTCATATTGATATATGGCAGAAACCAATATTATAAAACAAATATCCTTCAATTAAAAATAAATAAATTAAAAAAAAAAAGAGCACTTTGCAGATTTGACTAGCAAAGGACCAAGGAAGCACTGGCCTTGCCCTCTGTAACTTGCAAAATTCTACCAAGGGGAGCAGAAAATATAAATAAAAATGCCCATGGAGGGGGGGAAAATGCCCATGGAAATACATGATATTATGTGTTTAGAAAAACCTTAGAGTAAAGAATGAGTAATCAGGCTGTAACAATTGAAAAGATATTCCTAATGAGGCATACATGCTTGTAGAGAGGTATGGACTTTGTTCATTTCAGAGGAGTAGACCAGTATACACCTGTTAAAGAAATAAAATTAATTCTATCTGAATGTTCTTCCATTTGAACATCTTGTCCCTCCCCATAGTAATCCCAGCAGGTCTGCAAGCTGTCAACTCAGCCTGTTTCTGCATGTCCCACAAGACATGTGGAATATTCTGGATTCTTTCTATAAAGCAGAGAATCTAAGGTATTCAGGTTCTTTTCTGACTTCCCACCCTGTACCTCCACACTATTTTAATTCCAATGCTCCTGCCTCGTGTTGTTATGCAAAGGTTGAAGGGAGATATCCAGCAAGCTCTTCTCTAAAGTCCAAAGTAGGAACAAGAGTTTCCTAATTTTTATTTAACACTTTCTCCCTTCAGGATTTCTGCCCTGAGGAGAGAAAGCAGGTCAGTTGTATCTGATTCTTTGTTTCAGTCTTCCTCTTAGCCTTTAGCTCACTCATGGCAATGTGTCAGCAGACTTAGGTCTCCCTTCTTTCAAATGGACATATACTGTCTATTTGAAACATATTATAGTACACTCTAACCAAGTTTGCCATACCCCATTCTTCATATACTGTTGAGCATAATAAAATAAAAACTTTAGAAAATTGTTTTTCTTTCAACAAAGCATCACTTTTCACAATTTGTTGAGGGAAATTCAATTTTGGTAGTGCAGCTAAATACCAACTCTTTATTTCTCTGTGTATTACTGCTACTGTCTTAATCTCCTCAAGGCAAATGTAATCCTCAACTGACTGGGAAAGAAATCAAAACCTTAGAAATGCGAAAAAAAAAAAAAAGCACATTCTTGTATTGTTAAGCATTTGTCATTTCTGTTACATGTTTTTCTGTTTTGCGACAGTTCAAAGCAATTCCTGATTGTATTGAGATATTTTGCTACATATCATGCTATTTTGCTACATATTGTGATATATTATTATAGTAACTTGCCTATTTTATAGATGAAGTTTGCTGGTCCAGGATGATTTTATATATTTTATAAGATATAGAAATGTATTTTACTTTATTTGCATATGAAAATATAAGATTTAAGGCATTTTAAATTTGCATGATTTATTTTTATAAGTAATAAATGTATTTCTAATCATAAATAAATGTTTAAAATTCACGATATCTAGAAAGGATTGTATTGATTGTCAGTGTTACATAGTACCTGTTAATAGCTGCGTGTACTGTTCCCAAACAGGTAGTGGCTCCTAAGAAAGCCCGCTTAACAGAAGCTCAGAAGTCCTTAGCTGAGACGATGGAGCTTTTGAATCAGAAGAGAGCAGAACTAGCAGAGGTCGAACATCATTTGGAAAATTTAGAAAGAGTATTTCTTGAGAAAACTGAGGAAAAAGCTCGTTTAGAAGACCAGGTGGAACTTTGTGCCAAGAAACTTGAAAGAGCCTCCAAACTAATTGGAGGGCTAGGTGGAGAAAAATCGAGGTCAGATTTCTACTCATTTTAACAATGATTTCAAATGTCCGGCTTGAATATGCAACTCTCTTTGGGTATTTATTATGATTGCCATGCTATGCCATGCCCAGTCACTCCAGTCGTATCTGACTCTTTGTGACCTCATGGACTGTAGCCTGCCTGGCTTCTCTGTCCATGGGATTTTTCAGGCAAGAATACTGGAGTGAGTTGCTTATTTTGATTACTGATTTTTAAATGGCTGGTTGAGAATGTGGGACTTTCTGTAAAGCACCTGGCTAGGCTTCTCCTAAAGAATTTCAGTGTCAAGGATGGTGTTTGCAACTTGCTTTCAAATGTTAAAAGAGAGAGAGAAAGAGGCAAATAAGGCCAAAGATAAGTTTTAATCTTAGTGGTGAGTATGTGGATGATCATTGTGCAGTTCTTTCCAGTTTTATGTTCAAATGTTTTGTAATAAAGTGTTTGGAAGGGAGTAGTGAATATATGGTTCATTTTGTTAAATTTATTTTAAATAACTGACTTGATATAACAAAGCCAGTTAGCTTTATTCTAATCTATTTATACTAGTCAGCCAACTATCATAGCTATTAATTGAATTTGTTGAATGAATAGCATGATAAAGTAGCATACTTTTGACAATACTTCATAGTGCAAATTAGATGGTTTTGAAATGAACTTTTTTCGGTAAAAGTTTCATTAAATGGGAAAAGATACCAACCTTAGCTATAGTATGCCAACTGCTATACAACTTAAATGTAGTTTTTGGTAATGAATTACAAATGTTTCTTTGTTTTTCAGAAACGAATAGCAGGTCCATTAGGCCAAATCATCCTGAATAAAATTATTAGACAAAATTCTGGTGAATTTTGTTTTCCTATCCTGAAGGAACAAGTCCTATAAGAAATGCATAATATTCTAATAATGAAAAGTGAATTATTGTTTGTAAAACATAAATGTATATTATAGCATATTAGAGCTAGAAGGGACCTAACCTCCTCATTTTATAGATAAGCAAGTGCCCAACTTTTCGTGGCATCTTGTTATAGAATTTGGACTAGAAACCCCTGGCCGTTTCATTACTGTCTAATCATTCTCTTTGGTGAGGCTGTTTTGCCTTTGATTGGTCTCCCAGATGGTCTCAGGCTGCAGATGACCTTCAGATAGTATATGAAAATCTGACTGGTGATGTCTTAGTATCAGCAGGAGTGATAGCCTACCTTGGTGCTTTCACTTCTGGCTTTCGACAAACATGTACAGAGGACTGGAGCATGCTGTGCAAGGTAATGGTTTTATATTTTCTTAAGAGTTTCTTTTTAGAACATTTAAAGTATATGTTGGAGTATTTGGGGGGAAAGGATGATAATAAAAATAGAGAAAGAAAGAAATGACTGAAAATATGAAGTTTTTTTTCTTCTTATTTGATCAGTAAAATATTTCCATAGTCTAACTTTTCATTCAGTTCTTTCAGTTCTTTAGAATTATTAAATACTAACAACAA